>NC_090444.1:242069812-252069812 GCF_031143425.1 Pleurodeles waltl | reverse complement strand
CCCTGGGCATGGCCATTGAGGGCAGCGCCATGCAGGTGGCCGCAAGTCAGGTCCCCGAGTGGGGTAAAAAAATAATATATATATATATACTGACCAGGACTTCCATGGGATGGGTCCCCTACCCTTAGGTGTCCTCCTGGTGAGGGTGGGTGGTGGGTGGGGGTGTCCCAAGGGCCAGGGAAGGGCACCTGTGGGCACTTTCCATGGTCTCTGACCATTGAAATATGCCTACAGATCCCCTTACTCCTGCCCATACCCAGGCTTTAAATAATGGTGCTAAGCAAGTTTAATGACATTATTTAAGGTCCCCATCACCCAGTGCTGGATTTTAGCACAGGGGGATAAATATGGCGCAAAGGCCATATCGACCTTTTCTGGACGGGAATGCCTACCTTGCATCTCATTGACGCAAGGTAGGTGTTCCCATCCACAAAACGACGTTAACTCCATAACTTTGGCGTTAGATGTGTCTAGAGCCAAAGTATAAATATGGAGTTAGGTTTGCGCTGAATTAGCGTAAAAAAAATGACGCTAACTCAGTGCAAACCGAATATAAATATGGGCCTTAATACACCCTATCACAGCCCTTTTGCCTCTGCGCTTGTGTCTCCCTAATTTCCATGGAGCCACGCCGCATGCAAATGAGGGAATGGTCTCTATAAGAATCCTGCTCGCGCTACATGTGTGCCACTGGTATTTTTTTTTAGAAACGTAGAACAACGGGGTGTGGTCACTAGGACCACCGATCCACAGATAGCTGAAACAGACGTTCAGATATTGGTTTCCTGAATATATACGAGAGTTGAATGAATGTTTCAAGTGCTTATGAAATTATTGTTTCCGGTCAGTTCAAACAGTACAGCAGAAACGTATTTATATCTCCATGTTAGCCGCTCTGATGTCTGCAGTTATGTACCTTAAAGGTTACTTACTGTTTAAGCTTGTGATCTTAACATGTGTATTTTTCACGTCTTGTTGCGAACTGACACATGGTAGAAGATGTTCTTTATTATCTATTCCTGGTGTAAAACCCAATGAGCAAAGATTTGAAAAAGGCAACCTGCTCTTTTTTGTTTTAAGTTCCGGTGAGATGCTGCCCTCCACTCCATTCCAAAAACACAAGAGAAATACACAAACAATAATCGCTAGTGAGCTAACTAATGACTATAGATGAAGTGATGCCGCCATCTTTTGGACATTCGAAGAACTACAACAGAGTAGTCAGGTCAGTACAGCTGTCAGTTCAGAGGATTGGTAAGTAGCATGCAATGCATGAAAAAAGGCCTAGGCAGGGTATACAATGTAATTATGCGCAGCATTTAAAGAAAGGTGAATGAATGCTAAATTATCATACAGAAGTTAAAATGCGATTGAACCATATTATGGAATGAAAGGCAGGACAGTTAATGAGCCAACAAAGCCATTCAACAATTATAATGTTTCACGGTTACCCCTAAAGAAAAATATGGTGCAGTTAAATATATTCAAACATAACATACTTCCATAGAGGGTATTAATTGGCGTGGAGTTAAAAACTGTTAAACCATTCTCTGCCCTTATTCTTTGGCATCTTTGACGTGCGGCAGCGTGGGCTACCTTCTGTGTCATATAGTCGTTTTCAGAATATATTGAACAGTAAAATGGCACAGGGTTACATTATTATTATTAGTCCTTTGGAACGCTGGGAGCCCCACTGAAGATAATTTAGTGTCTCAGGACCAATAATGACTGTTATAAGCATTCAGCCCCCACATTCCCATGCTTGTCTTTGATTCTCCCTTTTTAATTTAGAACACACTATCTCAGTGAGTGAAATGTTCTAATAGCCATATACTCATTGTGCCTCAGCTATACCAGTTGTTAAGGACCATTTTCTTTGTTATAGGGCCTTTAACAACTCTACAGCCTTTGGCAGCAGGCTACAAGTCTACTACGTACATAGGAATGTTGAGAGCGCCCCTGAAAACAATGAAGTGCCTTAGGACCCATAATGGCTGGTATATGCATTCTGCACCAACATTCCAATGTTTGACTTTAAGTTTCTCTTTTTTGTAATTTATAACATTCTATCTCCAGTGGGCAGAATGTTTTACTAGCCTTAGAGCCCTTCTGTCTCAGGCTCTAACAGTAGATAAGGGACCTCACCCTCGTTCTAGGCCCTTAACTGTTGCTCTTGCTTATATCTTAGCTTCGGGGCTCTCAACAATCGTTAAAGCCTTTGACAGCAGCCTATACTGCTACGCTTAAAAACTATTATCCTAGGAAGACATCACCCCCAGGTGGTTACTGACTGGGGTGAATTCAGAGGGTCCTGAGGCGAAGCGGCCTGCCATACTACAACTTCCCAATTAATAATATAAATCAGACCCTTAGACGTTGGAGTGAAATTTACATAATTGCCTGCTAGATGCTGTGTTTTATGTGGGACTAGTTAAGTGGAAAGTTATAAGAAGGATGCCTGTTGGATTATTTTCTTTGATGGAAACAACCCCACCATTTGTGTTCAAATGAAATACTTGTTAGTGAACGCCTGTACTCAAAATAAAACAAATATTAAGGATAATATACCTTTACTCACAATATAAATCCTTTATTGACAGTTTCATATTAATAGTCTAAACTGTACTGAGTTCTAATGTGATTTTACTCTGTGAAAAATGCTGATATTTGCTGAAATGTTTGCGGCAACACAGTTTTCAGTCATTACTTTCTCATAGAAGTTATACAATGGATGACTAGAGCTCCAACCCTCTATATGACTTTAATATCAGTAATAGGGTAAACTGTTTAAGTTCTCCCTCGGTGCACCAGTTTGGTGGTATGCCGAAATGCAAACAGGGACAGTGCATCCTATTTGTAATACAGCTCCTAGAGTGCTAACATTCTATATTTAAGAAAAAGCGAGGCACTCCTGATTGCCATGTTGTTGAAACATGCACTGTTGAATTTAAAGCCTTTCTCTTGGGCAAGCTGGAGAAAATTAGTAGTGAGGTGTTAATTTGGCTATGAAAGTAGCTTTGAGGAATCATATACAGTTTTAAATGTGGTAAACATAGTCAAAGAGAAAGGTCCCTGCCTAAGTTCAGCATCCCCTCTACATACCTGTTTACAAAAGGTACACTCATTCTCTGTCATGTAATACCCCTTCCTAATTTTAAATTAGTAAATCATCGGCAGACATTAAAGTTTCTTTTAATGTTATATTTAGATGAAAGTAAGCTGATATTTCAGACGTGCAAGAAGATATTCATAGGCAGATCTCATATTTAGAATTAATAGATTTCTGCATCAATGGATTGTGAAATTCTCCAAAGGAGTTGCTGTTTGGCCATTTTTTGCACTTTCCCATGCCACCTTTGTCTTAGTATCTTCCTGCATAAATGTGAACTGGCTTTGATTTTTGTTGTTATTGTAATTTAAATACAAGGGGGGAATGATAAAACACATTTAAGAAAATATATTTAACATCTATAAAATGTTCCTCTGCATATCTTTGATTTGACTGCTTTCAAAGTTAGTGGATTTTAAAAATTGAAGATTTTCTTAGCTTTGGTGAAAGAACATATTTATTTTATTAAAGGCACAGAGATGAGTAGTATGCTTTCTTTTCTTGTATTTATTTTCATAGCAGCCAAAACCAACTACAGTTTCCATGGTACTTAGAGAAAGCAAACTATAGTATGCGGTCACAATAGCTGTAACAACTCAAATACCAGGAACACTATAAACTTCTTAGCTGGGAGCAACACGCCCTCTGCCCTTGCAGGAGCAGATCAAGAACATTGCAGCAAAAAAGAGGTAACTTCAACAAGTGCACCACCAGCAACCCAGGCCCGGCTGTGTGCAGAGGTCAAAGTTGGCATCGAGTTTACAACGGAATCCAATGAGGACTGGGGGTGTTTGTTATAAAGCAAACTGCAGGTAAGTACCTGCGGTTCCAGGACACAGTCCTGGGTGATTTAGATTAGCACTGGGGCAGCTGGTTGCAGGGTGCAAACAGAGAACTGAGAGCCCAATGTTTTCAATGGAGAGGACCCAGGGGTCACAAAAGATGCTGCAGACTGGATCCAAGGGGTTGGTTCTGGGAAACCAAAGGCTTGACAGGAACAAGAGGTGCCCACTGGGCATTGTCGGACAGTGGGATGGATGCTCCAAGGCCAGGGGGCTGCAGGTGCAGGGATCTCCTTGGGCATCAGATATCTTTGTCGGATCTGGTCGCGATCAGGGGGGCTTTCGGGGTTGAGGCTGCAGGCGACGTTGTGTTCGTAAGGAGGGGTCAACCCAGGGTGGATTCAAGGACAGAATTGCCGGGTGACCTTCTCTGGACCACTGGGCCATCTAGACTCAAGCCCTGGGTGAAGTAGCGGCTCGAGGGCCACAGAAGGGGCAGGGCGGCTCGGGAAGGGGAAGGCGGAAGGGAATAAACTTTAAATTTAATTTAAAAAAAAAAACACTTACCTCCTCTGCCGCTCCTTGTCCCTTGATGTTCCTCTGTCTCTGCAGGCACAGGCTCCCAGCCTGCCCTGCGCCAATCCTGATGCTGCTCAGAGCAGTGTCGTGATTGGCTGGGAGCGCCCAGCCAGGGCACTCCCAGGCAGACTGGAAGTTGCTGGCCTGGAGAGAGCCTACAGCACATGTGTGTTTGGCCTGCCCGAGACGGCCAGCCAAACACACATGCACAGTGCACATCACCCCCATGGGACCGCCCCTTTTAAAGAAAAGGTTTTGCAGCTGCCACTGCTGGACGGGGGGCTACGCTCCTCCACACAAACGGAGGAGCCGCCACTGCCTGGGCGTCAGGGGCAGAGTGGGTAAGGCTCGCAGGTCCAGAGAGGTTTTGGAGTCCTTTTGGAGATTTCTTCTGGACAGGGCAGCAGGAGTTCTTGGTCCTCTGTTGGACAGGTAGTCCTCTGGGGGTTTGTAGAGGTCACTTGTCCTGCAGGACGTATCGCCTTTTTGGAGCAGGGGTCTTTGAAGCTACAGACAGTCCAGGAGGGCTGGGGCCAAGTCAGTTATCTTCTGGAGTCTTCACTGCTGGGGTCGGCTTAACAGTCCTTCTTCTTTCTTCTTTTCTTCTTATTCTTGAGGTAACCAGTAATCTAGTGAGCTAGTCAGGGGGGAATCCATAAATAGTTAACTTAGGGGCAATACAGGGGTCAGAGCGCAGTAGCCAATGGCTACTGTGCCTGAGGGTGGCTACACCCTTCTAGTGCCCATTCCCTTTGGAGGGGGCACATTCCTAACATTATTGGTCCCTACCCTCCAAAACAAGATGGAGGATTCTGCAGGGAGGGGTCACTTCAGCTTTGGACACTTTAGGGGTGGCATTAGCCTCAGTGGTCACTCCTCCCTATTCTACCTAATTTTCCCACCAGGCCTGCCCCAAAAGTGGGGCTTGGTCTAGGGGTCGGGCATTTCTACTAGCTGAAGTGCCCTGGTGCACTGTGATAGAAGGCATGAACCGTAGAGGCTCACCACCAAGTGTTACAGTTCCTTCAGGGGGGAGGAGTGAAACACCTCCACGCAGAGCAGGCTTTATTCCGATCCCCAGAGAGCACAAATACTCTCACTCCATGGGGTCAGATACTTGTCTTTTAATGACAGGCTAGCACAGACTGGTCAGCCTTACACTAAAAAGTTTGTTAAAAGACAAGGGACATCTCTAAGATGCCCTTCAGGGGCACTTTGCAGTACATCCAACACAGGCATCAGTTTGGGATTATTGTGATGAGAAGATTGATACCAAACTTTTCAGACTTCAGTGAAGCCATCATGGAGCTGTGGAGTTCTTAATGACAAGCTCCCAGCCCATGTACTTAATACAGCCACACTGCGCTTACAATGTCTATGAATTGACTTAGACACTGTAGGGGCATATTGCTCATGCAGCTATGCCCACACCTGTGGTATAGTGCACCCTACTTTAGGGCTGTAAGGCCTGCTAGAGGGTTGACTTATTTATGTGCATGTTCTTGCATGTGCAGCCCTTAGGGACCCTCCCTGGTCACAGAGCCCTTGGTACCACTGGTACCCTTTACAATGGACTTAGCTGTGTGCCATGGGTTTACCAATTGTGCAAACAATAGTGCAGTTTAGGGAAAGAACACTGGTGCTGGGGCCTGATTAGCAGATTCCCAGCACACACTCTGTTAGGGGGCCCCTGCACTGCCCATGCCAGTGGCATGGGCAGTGCAGGAGCCCCAGGATACCCGTTCCCGCCATCCTGTTCCTGGCGGTAAAAACCGCCAGAAACAGGCTGGCGGGATGGGGGTCAGAATCCCCATGGCGGCGCTGCTTGCAGCACCGCCATGGCGGATTGGGCCAACCGGGGTTAATCTGGCGGGAAACCGCCAGACCCGGTTTTCTGACCGCGGCTTTACCGCCGCGGTCAGAATGGCCCAGGAAGCACCACCAGCCTGTTGGCGGTGCTTTCCGTCGTTTGCGGCCCTGGCGGTTTTTACCGCCAGGGTCGGAATAACCCATTTTGTCACATAGAGTTTACATAGAAAAGGTAAATTTGGATAGAAGTGAGATATGACATTTGTTTTAGTTTTCCTGTGAACTTAGAAACACACCAGATGGGATATATTGGACTAAAAGGACATCTGAATATTTGACATCTGAAAATCACTATATAGAGACCGAAAAAAAAAGACAGTTAGTTTTTCAGAAAGAGACTTGAGTGATAGAGAGGTATAATCAGACCAGTTTAGGGATGAATTCAGAATGAATGTTCACATCCCACATTTGGTTATACTTTGGTAAAGGATAGCTAGTAAATAATTCTCTCTTCAACAGACAACATATCAGTGGGTGTGCGCTCATTAGTTGACTGTTCACTCCTCCATGCCTTGCTGAAATTGCTGACCTATTTGTATTGATGGTCCTATAGGATTTCCCTTGGGAAGCTAGAGAAGCTAAAAAATTAACTACTAGAATAAGATCTTCTGAAAAGGAATCTTCACCCACATCCAAGCACCAGCTATCCATACCATCAAGGCTGATAAATATAATTTGGTTGTTACTGAGGCCAAGGATCGGCGTATGAGCTGAGTAGCTTCTGCTGAAATTCCTGAAGTTTTTCGGTTGACACAAAACTATCCATGCTATCAAGGTAAAGGATTGGTTGAGTATCAATTTATAACATCAACCTTATGGGTTCAGAAGTTAAGTGAGAACGGAAAGAATCAGAACTGTATAATCTATTGATAATTTCAAGACAGTAAGAAACCAGGGTTGATCTTGTCAAAACGGAATTAGCAAATAAGGTAGCCTTCTGGCAAAGTAGTTGGGCTAAAACCCCAGATATGACAAATGGAGGGAAAGCATTATCCATCAGGTGAGAACATCTGTTGCCAGGGCCTGTGGATCCAGTCTCCAGCTATCATAGAAAAATAATTGGGTGTTCAGTCATGAAGCAAATAAGTCTATTGTGAAGTACCTAAAGTTGGAAAAAAGTGTAATGAACACTGCAGGGGGAAGACTGCAACAATTCGCATCTCAAAGATGTCTAAGGCACCGGTCTGCTATTGCATTGAGATTGCCTTGTAAATATTCCACCTGTACTGAAATCTTACTCTGAAGTTAAAACTCCCAAAAGGTTTGGGCTTAACCGACTAACATTGTTGATTTCGTAACTCCCAGATGGTTTATGCACCTTAGCACTGAGAGACTGTCCATACAAAGGTGTATGGAGCAATTTTTTCTTTTTTTGCTAATGTCTGTATTTTATAAAGTGTCCTGCAATCACTGCTAAACAACTGATGTGCAGTGATGACTCCTCTTGTGACCATGTGCCACAAGTCGAGCAATGACTGCATCTTGTGCTACAATCAATTTGACTTGCATCAAATTCTAACACAAGATCTGGGAAGGTAGTAAAAATTGTTTTGCTGTTTCATGCCTCCAAGTGATTTAGCCACCTTTAGAGTATTGAATGGGGCGCTAGATCCACACAAGCATGTTGGAATAGAAGAGCCCTTTTTGGAGATTTCAAATTTTTAACCTTTGTTAAACTCAGTGGTGAAGGGGACCGGATAATGTTGCCTGAATCGAGGATGTTAGAAGGCCTACTATCCTCCTGGAAGTTGCAGGATTGCTTTCTCTCAATCTATCATCAACTCAAAAATCTATCTGCTTGGAAGGTTGTACATGAAATGTTTTGTGAGGTTGATCTGTTTAGCCTGGATTATCACCGATGAGGCTATCCAGGCACTAGAGCAGAAACTTAGATCAAGTGGAGCTCCTAGTTTACCAGCCAGGTATTCACTTTCTTCCAAATGTTGAGTAGTGAAAAGGCGTCCTGATGTGTAAGGGGAGTTCATTCCAGGTCTTGGCGTCAATGTAGAAGGAGCACCCTTCTGACTTGCTACTCCAAATGCGGGACACATGCAAGGGCAAGTGAGGATGAACGTAGCTGTCTGGTTGGATGGTAGAGTTGAAGTCGGTCATTGAGGTATGCACGTCTGATGTTATGGAGGGCTTTGTAGATCTGAAAGAGCAGCTTGAATTGGCTTTGTTTCAGGATGAGTAGCTAGTGCAGTTTGATGAGGTAAGGAGTGATGTGAGCCCTTTTGAGGATAACTAGGATGAGTCTGGTGGTGTTTTGGATGGTCTGGAGTCTTTGAGTGAGCTGACTGGAGATGTCTACATAGAACTAATTGCCATAGTCATGTTGGCTGGTTATGAGGGCCTTGGTGACAGTGCATCTTGTGTGTGTGGTGAGACATTTGACAATTTTGCGGAGCACTCTGAGAATTGGGACTGTGTTCACCTGTTTCTTCATTATGAGTTTGTGGTGTAGGATGCTACCAAGGTTTCTGGTATGGTCTGTGGGGTGGGGGAGGGTCACAGTTCAGCTAGTCACGAGGAGGTGTCCTATGCAGAGCTCCTGTTTCCAAAGATCAGGATCTCCATTCTGTCCATGTTGAGTGTTAGGCAGTTCTCCCTCAACTAGTTGGCCATGTATGTTCTCAGATTGGTGACAGGGAGGAATTTTTCATTCTTCTTTTGAACCACAGATATTGTACTTACAAAGCCTGTTGAACTGTAATGAGATATCTCTATGTTTTGTGTCTGTAGGAGAGAATGTATCTCTAGAAACATTACTGGCTCTTGTTCCTTGGTATAGGAAAGATGTTGATATATTGAGGGTGGAACTATTGAGTCAAAAAGATTCATACAGTAACCCTGAATGGAATGGTCTGTAGTACCCAGAGATCTGCTGGTAACATTTGTCAGGTGGGTAGGAACAAACTTGAACAACCCACTAGAGGAGGGGCAGAAAGTTAAAAACTTACCTGGGTTTTGGGACCCTCTATTTCTGTAGCCACAGAGTCCAAACCCTCTGTTTCTCTGAGGGTAGAATGTTACTCTGTCGGTAAAATTGTGGCTTACTTTCTGGAATTCATAAGAACTTGAAAGGGAATGAAACCATCCCTTGTGTAAAATGGTCAGCTAAGTGGCCCCTTCGTTGCTGACCCTGTCAAAAACTCTGCATTCAAAAATCTTCTGTAAGGACAGATGTGCATTATCCATTGATGCAAAAGTGGCCCTATATTTGTTTAGATACTTAATAAAAGCAATACCAAACAATAGACCTTTTACTTGCTTTACCACCTCTTCAGCTGCTATATTGCCGTATTAGGGCCAAATGTTTAGCAGTTAAGATTTTATGTCACTCTTGAACCATAGCAGAATTGGTATTGCCTAAAGACACATCAATACCTCATCAATTTGATAAAGTCAAAGGATCAGCTTGTGTCCTTCAATCCTTACCTCTTCAGCCAGTTTGGTAAGAGGACCAGTTAAATCCAAGAGTCTGCCTTGCAATTTGTCCATACGCTAACTACCCCGTTTTTAGGGTCCTTGCCAAACTTGGTAAAGATTACAAGGTTTTTTGGATCTATAGAAGGGATACAGGTTATGTTATTAGATATAGAAAGACATAGACATCCGGAACGGAGATCAATTCAAGATACCTTGTCTAGATGTTGTCTCAGTTTATGTGATACCCATTGGGACACATGTTGATAGTCCATTCAGTAGAGTTTGGGTGACGAGTTGGATCAAATGTTAGTTGACCTGAAAAAAACAAAAAGTATTTTACTGAGCTAGAAGCCTCTCCCATTTCATAAAGAGAAGTATTCTACCTTCTCTCTGGAAGCCCTGGCTAGATCATTATGTCTGGACCAACTTTGTCACCGTCATTATCTGTGTAAACTATATTATCATCAGTATCATGTAAGTGAACTACTTGTATAGGTAGCTGAATTTTAGTAGGCAATTTCTCAGCCTCACAAGAAGAGTCTAAGTCGGAAAACCAGGTATCAGAAAAAGATGGAATGGTAATAGCTGTTATGCCTTGTTAATGCACAAACTTGAACTGTTACTGATTGCTGTATGCCCCTACTTATGCTTACACTTAAACAATGATAATCTTAGGTATGCCAGATAGAGCGGATGAGGAAGTCTCACCTACTCTTTGTGGCTTGCTTAATCCTTGGCATCCTCATCCCATCCAAGTAAGGTGGTTCTACCAGGGAGGACTCAAGCTCAATAAGAAGACATTCTTAAAACAGGGTATACTGAATTAAGAAGGGAACCAGATGAGTTACAAATACCTTGAGGTAAACCTTAGGGTGTATCTTTATTGGGGGGTACCTAAGGTTTGTTTAAAACAAAAAAAGGATGGATGATGATTAGGTTCAATGGCCTACTCATCTCTGTTGATCTGACATGTTTCTGCCCTCTATTGTGCAATTACTGGTCAAGGGCATTTGTCAGGACAAATGGGATCCCTGTCTCTAAATCTAGTTTTTTCTACCTAGGAAAAAAGTGCAAAACTGTCATAAAAGAAGTTCCTCCCTCAAAAATAGGCATGATGTAGGGTACCTGAAATGAAATGAAGTAATATGAAATTATTTTACTTAGGAAATGTTCAATGCTGGTATGGAGTGGTGGTGAAATCATGCAATGTTAAAAAACTTACACTAAAGTGTAACAATGCAAGTGTGACACTGCACTGCAAACACAGGCAAAACATACACTGAAGGTGAAATGCGCTCTTCCACAATTCCTGACTACTGCTTACCCAAATTAACAGGGTCAATATGCTTCTTGGTCTGGTGGGGTGAGGTATCCCCTGTAGTCACACACTATACATGTAACATTAATGAGATTAGAAGAATGTTTATATGACCCTTACCTATTGTTTAAATGGCGGTACCTTTTTAAACTTAAAAAGGTGTCAAAGGAAAATATTGACCAGTTGATTATAGCAAGACAACTTGCAAATTGTTTAATTGTATATGTATATACCCATCAAAACGCCTATGAGGTCATGTATTCATATCACTTTCATTAAATCATTGGTGACAGTGGGACGCCCAGTATCACAACATGCTTCCATTCCACATATTCATAGACCAGCCAAGAAAGTTACCCCCCACGTTAATGGTGATAGTGGCAAAGCAGATGTTGCAAATTCACACACTAATCATAAATGTCACCCCAAGACATTGTGGCAGTGGGGAACACTCAACGTTGTCTCATCTCACAACGTAATCAGATAGAATTCTGAGGTGGTCCCAAGATATACTCAGATAAGACTACAAGACCTACTTCATCAAGAGGTACACCGGATACGTCATCTATTAGCCTCCCATCTACCAGCTGTTTCTGACAACAGATCTGCCAATTCACACAGTGCAACTGTATGTCACACGATTTCTGCTGCCTTCACATGGCCACCCTGTGAGGAGCCAAAATCACATGGTGGCAGGCAAGGCGAGCTCGAAACCACTGTATGGATTTCCAGCTCCTCTTTTGAGGCTGTAAGCAGGCAATGTCCATTAAGGGGTGTGAAAACACTCCAGGACATCACTAGCAGCCTCAAGACCATGGGTTCTCATTTTTTGTGGTGGAAGTAGGAGATCGATGGGGGCAGGGGATGGGGCAGAAGGCCCCCTCGTGAAGTTCTCGGCATAAAGCCTCAGCCCCCTCCAAAGCCACACTCCCTCTTCACATGGCCAACTTTCCTCTCAAGTTGGCAGGGCTATGACAATATGCAGTTTACTGGGCCTGTTAATGCGAAAGAGAACCAACATCAAGCAGGAAACTTGTCAATGAATGCAGGTATAGATGTAGCTGGATTCTTCAAGGCTAGCATACTGTGGGCGGCATAAAGCATGATCCTAGCAATATTGCTTAGTTGCTGTATCATAACAAGAGCAAGTAAAAATACCATGGGGAGAGAGGGCAGTATTTTCTCATAAACCTAGTGATCAGAAACAAGTGTGCCTTGTATTCACAACAGTGTATTTGTGATCTGTATGCAGCCATTTTACTTTGGCTAAGAGTTCTATATGTATGCCTGCTCTTTCCAGTGTCCAGAATAGGAAACCTCATTTGATTCAATTGAATGCCTTCTCGCTGTCTGAAGAGAGAGTCACAGTGTCATAAGGGTCGTCCTTGACTTGTCACAGGAAATTTGCCAAGATCCAAAGACGGTTCTCCCGAAGACAAAGCCCACTTGTGAGGTATGACAAACTCGACAATACCTTGCCCAGTTCGTTCGGCAACATTTTTGCTAAAACTTTTGTATCTGAGTTTGTTAGTGAACTCGGTCTGTAATAGGTGCAATGAAGGAGATTTCTGCCCTGGACAAAGGGATCATCTCACATTTGCCCCAGTTTATCTTATAACCTGAGAACATAGCAAACTTGTCAATTAACAATATTAATTCAGGTATAATGGTAGCAGGTTTCTTCAAGGTTAGAATAATGTTGTCACTGTTTCAAATCACTAGGATTGAATGGCAGGCTGCCTGCTGTCTCAGTTGCGTGGCCAGTGGTCTTATCATCCCTTTTATAGTGCAGCGAGCTCACACGCAGCATGATTAGGTAAACCAGTATGGTACTTACGAAGGAATAGGTCTCATTGATTAGCGATATTACAAGGTCAATGTCTGTTGAATCCTGAATATCAAGATGTGATTATGACTTGTCTCTGGACCGAAGGGACTTTTGCTGATGTTTTGATTTGTGTCCAATCAGTCAAACAATCAGTATTGTAGTGCACGGCTTATCACCCATAGGGTCTCAAGGCACTGTGGTGGGCACGCTGATCATTCGAAGAGCCGGGTCTTACGATCCTTTCTGAATTGCTTCAGTGATATGGCCTATCTGAGTTTGATAGGGAGTGTGTTCCATGGCTGGGCTACGAGGTAGGAGAAGGATCTGCCTCAAGCTGTGCTTTTCTTGATTCTGAAGGTGGCAGCGAGGTGGGAGGATCAGAGTTGTCTGGCCTGGGTGTAGAAGGTCAGGCAGTGGTTAAGGTAGTCTGGTCCGATGTTGTGAAGTGCCTTATAGGTGTGAGTCAGTAGCTTGAAGGTGATGCGTTTTGTTTGTCCGGGAGCAAGTGGAGGTTTGCTGAGGTGGGCGGAGATGTGGTTGTGGCGGGGGATGTCCAGGATGAGTCCGGCTGCTGCGTTCAGGATTCTCTGTAATCTTGCTCCTAGCTTCTTTGCGATGCTGGTGTAAAGTTCATTGCCATAGTCCAATCTGCTGCAGACCAGGGTGTAGGTGATCGTCCTTCTAGTTTCAGTGGAGATCCATATGAAGATCTTATGAAGGAGCTGCCAAGCATGGAAGCAGGCTGAAAAGATGGCGTTGACTTGACGGGTCATTGAAAGTGTTGAGTTACGGACGATGCCCTGGTTGCGTGAATGGTAGATGGGGGTGGTGGGTTTCCCAGGGCGGCTGTCCACCAGGAGTCATCCCAGGAGGAGGGGGTGGAGCCGAGAACGAGGATCTCAGTCTTGTCCAAGTTGAGCCTGAGACAACTGGCTTCCATCCAGGCAGCGACTGCTCGTTGCTGTTGTGGAAGTTTCTCTTGGCTATTGATGGGTCATTGGTCAGGGAGAGGATCAGCTGGGTGGTCGGCATAGGATTTTATGTTTAGTCCCTGCTGTCTGACGATCTTAGCGAGCGGGGCCATGTAAATGTTGATGAGGGTCAGGCTTAGTGAGGATCCCTCGGGTACACCGCAGCATGTTTCTTTGGTTGCCAAAGTGTACGGTGGAAGTCTGGCACTGTGGGTTCTTCCGGTCAGGAAGGATCAGATAAATTCCAGTGCTTTGCTGTAGATGCCGGAGTTGTGGAGTCTGGTGTAGAGGCTGGAGTGGGAGACTGTTGGTAGTTGGCACGGGGGTGGAGTCAGATTCCAGTGTTGTACACATGTGCACTGTAAGTGGTGAAACCATGTACCTGTTTTCTACCTGGGCATGCTGTGAAACAGAAGAGTCCTCCTTGTGCATTACTTTATGCAGCTGAAAGTACATTGCTCATTGAGAAACCTGGTCCTGTCTTCTTTTGTCGTCACCTGATTAGTGTTGTAGGGGTGATAAAGGGTGGAGGCATTCCACAGGTGCATACAGGCTATGCCAGTAGGCTACACAAGACTCTGTGCAGAGAAGTCAGTAACTCTATATACACATTCATTCAGCTGAGTATGTTACAGGGAGGAGATGACACCATTTCGTAAAATCAGGAGACCATGTGGTGAAAAAGTAGGATGAACTAAATACAGCTCTCTTTGCAGTATTGAGCACGTAATTCACTGAGAAACAACCTGGTGTTGTTTTTTCATCCTGGAGACACAAGCCTTACTCCAAGGCATACATGCTGCACCATGGGATTCTGGTGCTGCCTACAGAGCCAAATTAAATTACATAAAGGCCTCCCATTTCACCATTTTTCCTAGGTAAAGGAATAGGTAACAATAGAGCAGGATTAAGACTCTGTTTTCGTATGCCTGTGCACCTTTGTACACATTTATTTTCCCAGTTTCAAAATGTGTTTTCATGGAGGAGCCAGATTCAATATCTGAATCTCGGATACCGTGTGGTTATCTTGGAGCTGTGCTAAGCATTTTTTGTACTCACAGTATCAAAAAATGTGGACACAGATCCAGAAGAATAACTCCAGCCCAATTTACAAAAATACTTCAGATTTTTATAATTTTTTTAAGGCAAGATCATCAGTATACAATAAGTACCTCTTTTGTTATGATTTTTCAAAGTTCAGAAAAAAAGCACCATAGGAATGAATAGGAGAATCTTTAAAAATGCATATGAAATCAGGCAATGCTCTCACTAATGTCACCTTCTATATTTAGGCCGAGCTCATCGAGATGTCTTGCGGGCCAGCCGGAGAAGTTCAGGCAGTTTATGGTTCAAGGGAGAGCAGTGGCTGAAAGTCTTGGAGCTAGTGCACAAAGATGAACACTTGGAAACACACTGCACAGATGGACTCAAAGGTAGGTCTAGTGGGTTCCCTTGAAGTGTTGAAGTAGCCAGAGGTTAGGGAGCCCTGGAGCACAGCTGGTTTGGTGTTGCATGGTTCAGGGAGGCCGGGTGCAGTGCAGATAGGTCAGCCATGAGTTGTGCATCAGGGAGCCCTTGGAGTCAGGTGCAGGTCACTTGGAGGGTAGATTGCAGGTCAGCAGGGTCACTCTGTGGAGTGGTTCTTGGGGGTCTTGAAGTCCCTTGTCTGGTGCTTGCTTCTAGTCCTCGGTGCATCCAGAGTGGACTTTGCTTCTGGGTGTCCAACTTAGGGGTCCAGTACCCCAGGCAATAGGACGTCTCAGGCTCTGAAGGTTGCAGTGCCACTAAACGTGGCATACTGGTAGGCCTTGTCCTTCAGGTCTGTTGTGTGCACTTTGGTCAGGCTGCTGGGTCCGACTTGTTGACCAGTGGCTGGTCAGTGAACTTGACTTCACTGGTTCCTTGCTTGAAGGTTGCAGGAGAGTGATACCTTCACTCTGAGGGAGGTTCTTGGTGATCTTCAGAAGACTGGAGGTGCTCTGGGATTTTTTAGAGTCCTTCTGGTTTCCAGGTGACATCTCAGCAGCAAATGACAAATTTTTGGAGCAGCAGGCAGTGTTTGGTGCCTTTTTCTTCTGGAAGCAGGACTTATGTTCTCGTGCCCCAGGTCTTCTTTGTTCCGGGTCTTCTTGTGTCCATTGAATCTGATCTGCAGGTCCAAGGATGCCCACTAAATGCTGCATTTAGTCAGCATTAGGGGGAGTACCTGGTAGTGGCCAATGGGCCACCTACCTTAGGGTGGCTACACCCACTATGTGACCACTTCCTGTGGGAAGGGATCACATCCCTAACCCTGATTGGCTATTTTCCTACCATCCATGGAGGAAAAGGAAATGGAGTGGTCACCCTGCCTGCCACACCTGAGGGGAGATGAAGGATGAGGGGAGCAACTCCACCTATTCTGTTTAACTTTTCCCGCCAGTTTTCCTGCTCAAAGTGGGAGAAAAACCATTGGGCTGCCATCTGCTGCTAACAGCAGAGGTGTGGCTCAGATTTCAAAGGCAGCATGACCTTTGAAGTTGTCCTCTGGTGTAGGATGCCTGCTTTGGGGAGGAGGTGTAGCACCGCCACCCATGAAAGGGTATGTGTTCTGGCTCCTGAGAGCAGAGGCTCTTACCGCAGGAGTCTAGACTTGAGTCTGGTGGTGGCAGGCTGGGTAAGACCAGTCAGCAACCATGCCAGGGCTCTAAGGTGCCCTCTGTGTACATTTTATAATAAATCCAACACTGGCATCAGTGTGGGTTTTTTATTCTGTAGGCCATTGTTTAGCTGGGAAACTCCTAATGACCACTGTCCAGCACATTTATTGGCCTGTACGCTTACTATGTCTTAAGGTTTTTCACAAACACAGTAGGGGCACATTTGCTCATTCACACATATGCACTCACATGCATTATTGTACACCCTGCCTTAGGACTGTAAGGCCTGCTAGAGGGGTGATTTACCTGTGGTGCATGCCGTGTAGTGGACATGGCACTCTTGGTGAGTGCTACGTCGAGATTGCAACTTTAAAATGCACCTTGTCATGATTGCAATGGCTGTCTGTATGACACTGGTGTGGGGCCTCTCACAGTGGCACAATTAGTGCTGCAGCTCTGGGGGGGCTCTATTCAGAACCCATGTCCTAAGTGTCAGGGGTACTATTTACTAAGGACTTAAAAGGTGGCAGAAGTGCCAAACATAGTACAGTTTTGGAGAAAGAGATCTGGCCCTGGGAACCTGTTTAGCAGGGCCTCAGGTCACTTACAGTTTGAATCCACATAATTTTCCAGGCAAAAGATGGGGAGCTACCATGTCAAAAGATGCCCTTTCTCACAGATACTATCAATCAATCAATCAATCAAAGAGACTTATAGAGCGCACTACTCACCCGTGAGGGTCTCAAGGCGCTGGGGTGGTGGGAGTGGGGGGGAGGGGAGATCACTGTCCGAAAAGCCAGGTTTTAAGGCTCTTCCTGAAGATTAGGAGGTCCTGGGTCTTGCGGAGGTGGCTGGGGAGGGAGTTCCAGGCTTTGGGGGCCAGATAGGAGAAAGATCTGCCTCCAGTGGTGGTGTGTTTGATGCGAGGAACTGTGGCGAGAGATAGGTCGGCGGAGCGGGGTGGCGTGTGGGAGTGTGGAAGGTCACTCTTTCGTTAAGGTAGGTTGGGCCGGTGTTGTGGAGGGATTTGTGTGCGTGGATGAGGATCTTAAAGGTGATCCTTTTGTCTATGGGAAGCCAGTGGAGGGATTTGAGGTGTAGTGTGATGTGTTCATGGCGGGGGAGGTCGAGGATGAGTCATGCTGCTGAGTTCTGGATTCGCTGTAGTTTGCATTTGAGTTTTAGTGTGGTGCCGGCGTAGAGGGCGTTGCCGTAGTCAAGCCTACTGCCGATGAGTGCGTGGGTGACTGTCTTTATGGACTCTGTGGGGATCCATTTGAAAGTTTTTTTCAATGTGCGGAGTGTGTTAAAGCATGAGGAGGTGAGGGCATTGATTTGTTGGGCCATAAAGAGGGAGGGGTCCAGGATGATACCAAGGTTGCGTGCGTGGTTTGCGGGGGTGGGTGAGGGGCCAAACGTGGTGGGCCACCAAGAGGGGTCCCAAGTGTTTTTGTGTGGGCCAAAAATGATTATTTCGGTTTGGTTGGAGTCGAGTTTAAGGTGGTTGGCTGTCATACAGGCAGCGGTGTCAAGGAGTGCAGCGTGTAGGTTGGTTTTGGCGGTGGTGGGGTTGCGGGTGAGGGAGAAGATGAGTTGTGTGTCATCAGCGTAGGAGAGGATGGTGATGCCATGTGGTTTGAGGATGTTGGCTAGTGGGGCCATGTAGATGTTAAAGAGTGTGGGGCTGAGGGAGGAGCCTTGTTGAACTCCACTGGTGATTTTAGTGGCGGGGGATTGGAAGGGTGGGAGACTGACTTTTTGGGTTCTGTCGGTAAGGAAGGAGGTGAGCCAGTCCAGGGCTTTGTGGCGGATCCCGGCGTCGTGAAGTCGTGTGCGTAGTGTGTGGTGGCAGACAGTGTTAAAGGCTGCGGAGAGGTCCAGAAGTATGAGTGCTACGGTCTCGCCCATGTAGACTCTGGATCTGATTTCGTCGGTGCATGCGATGAGAGCGGTTTCCGTGCTGTGGTTATTGCTGAACCCAGATTAGGAGGGGTCGAGTGTGTGGTTTGCCTCGAGGAAGTGGGATAGGCGGGCGTTGACTAGTTTTCCGTGACCTTGGCTGGGAAAGGGAGGAGGGAGATGGGGCGGTAGTTGGAGAGGTCGTCTGGGTCTGCTTTGGGGTTTTTTAGGAGCGCAGTGACTTCCGCGTGTTTCCAGGGGTCTGGGAAGGTGGCGGTTACGAATGAGCTGTTGATTATGGCTCGGAGTATGGGGACGATGGTGGGGCTGTCCTTGTTGTATATTCGGTGGGGGAATGGGTCGGAGGGGGAGCCAGAGTGGATGGAGTTCATTGTCATTTCAGTTTCTTCGTCGGTGGTGGGGGCCCAGGTGGTGAGTAGGTTGGGGGGTGTGTGTGGTGTGTTTGTGTTGGGTGGGTGGAGGTTGCGTGAGGAGGGTGTGTGTGGTATGAAGCTGTTGTGCATGTCCAGGATTTTGCGGTGGAAATGATTTGAGAGGGAGTTGCAGAGGGTTTGATTGTGCGTGGGGTCTCGCTTGCTGGCATTGGGTTTGGAGAGCTCTTTGACGATGGTAAAGAGTTCTTTGCTGCTTTGGGAGTTGTTGTCAATACGTTCCTTGCAGTGTGCTCTTTTTGTGGTGCGTATGAGTTGGTGGTGGATGCGTGTGGTGGTTTTGAGGGCGGAGAAGTTTGTGGTGGAGGGTTCTTGTCTCCAAGTTTTCTCTGCTTTGCGCCATTTGCGTTTGGACTCGTGGAGTTCAGTGGTGAACCATGGGGCGCTCTTGATATTGCGGGTGGTGATGTTTTTTCTGAGGGGCGCGAGAGCGTCGGCACAGGTGGTGATCCATTTGTTGAGGTTGTGTGCGGCGGTGTTGGGGTCGGTGGTGTTGGGGGGGTTTGTGTCAGTTGAGAGTTCAGTTGCTCTGTGGGGATCTTGTCCCACATGCGGTAGGGGGTGGTGTGTTGGTGGTGGTGTGTGGGTGGTTTGTTGTAGGAGAAGTAGACGCAATGGTAGTCCGTCCATTGGAGTTTGGTGGTGTGGGTGAAGGTGGCGTGCTGGCTTGAGGTGAAAATTGCGCCGAGTGTGTGTCCAGCCGAGTGGGTGGGGGCTGTGACCAGTTGTTTGAGTCCCAGGTTGGTGAGGTTGTCCAGGAGGGAGGAGGAGTTGTGGTCGTGAGGGTTTTCCAGGTGGAAGTTGAAGTCTCCGAGGAGTATGTAGTCTGTGGAGGTGAGAGCGTGCGTGCTGATGGTGTCAGTGACAGTGTCGCAGAAGGGTGGGCTTGGTCCTGGGGGTCTGTATATGAGTGTGTCTCTGAGGGTGGTGGTGGTATGGATGTGGATGAGGAAGTGCATGTGTTCTGCATTGTTGAGGGATTCGAGGGTGTTGGTGGTGACCTTGATGGTGTCTCTGTGAAGGATGGCGATGCAGCCTCCTGGTTTGTTGAGGCGGTCTTTGCGTTGGAGTTTGTAGCCCTCCGGGGTGGCTGTGGCTATGTCTGGCTCGGATGTGAGGTTTGTCCAGGTTTCTGTGAGGAAGACGATGTCAGGTGAGTGCGATGTGATGAGGTCCCAGAGTTCATGTTTGTGTAGGGACCAGGTGTTTAGTAGCAGACAGCTGAGATGGTTGTGGGTGTTGTGGTTGTTGTGATGTGGGATAGTGTTTGCAGGGGTGCTTGCGGTGTTGCTGTGGGTTGAGGTGGCATTGGCGTGGGGCTTGTGCAGGTTGTGGGGTTTGTTGGTGGGTGCGGGTGTTGTTGTGTGGAGGCTGTTGTGTTTGGTGTTGGTGTGGGGTGCGTGGGAGGTGGAGCAGGAGAATAGGCAGTTGCAGCAGGAGAAGGGGCCTTGTGTGTGTGTGTGTGGGGCTGGTTTGAATGCAGTTGGGGCGGGCTCCGGGTTTGAGGGAGAGGAGGGAGAGGGCGTGGTAGTATAGTCTGGGGGGAGTTTGCCCGGTTGGGTCAGGGGGACTGGAGCTGGGCACAGTCCGGGCGCGGCTCAGGCGCGGACGGGCGCAGACGGGTGCAGACGGGCTTGCTTCTGGCACGCCTCCGGCGCGCCCGCGCAGCGACAGCCATTAAGAGGGGGAGGTGGGAGGGAGGGGCAGCTGGGAGGCGGGCGGGAACGGGAGAGCGAATGGGAGCGGGAGGGGTGCGGGCCGCAGGGACACATCGGCGGGGGATAAGCAGAAGCCGGGGGAGCACACAAGGGTCAAGATGACCCAGAAAAGCAAACACGGTGTGGAAAACAGTGGAAAAAGGCACAGAAACAAGAGACTGGTAAAGAACAGCAAAGGACAGAAAGAAAAACAGATACGGCTAGGATAAACAGTGGAAAGGCACAAGAACAACAAATAATGCACAGACTAGTAAAGAACAGCGGAGGACAGGAGGAAAAATTGATACGGCTAGGATAAACAGAGGAAAGGCACAAGAACAACAAATAATGCACAGACTAGTAAAGAACAGCGGAGGACAGGAGGAAAAACAGATACGGCTAGGATAAACAGTGGAAAGGCACAAGAACAACAAATAATGCACAGACTAATAACACTTACCAGCGACCACGGATACCAGGGATGTGGAAGAGGGCCTCGAACAAGCGATCGGTCGCGTGGGTGGGGGTCAGGGGAATGCGGCACAGCAAGGTGGTGCTGTCGGCGCAGGGGAGCGAGCTCCGGCCACAAGGTCAGAGGTCTCTCACCTGCGTCGCTCAGCGACCGCCATTAAGAGGGGGAGGTGGGAGGGAGGGGCAGCTGGGAGGCGGGCAGGAACGGGAGAGCGAATGGGGGCAGGAGGGGCGCAGGGCCGCAGGGACACAGCGGCGGGGGATAAGCAGAAGCCGGGGGAGCACACAAGGGTCGAGTTCATGTTATAAGGAGTAAACAAAAAACGAATAACCTTTTTCATTCTTTATTTATTTTTTATATTTTTGTATTTTTTGCGATTTTTTTTTTTTTTACACATTTTTTTAAAAGTAACATTTCTTACAAACCGTTCCTTACTTTACCTATAACTAAATGAAATAAACTACTAACATTGAAATAATTAACTTACTAATACAGTAACAATAACGTAAAATATTATGGAACTTAATAAGAATATTGAATGGCAGCACAAAGCTAGCTTTCTTCCTGCTGACCTCATAGAAGGATGGCTGTGAGTTAAATGGGGATAGCATATTTCATGAACTCCATACAAGCCCTTTTTCTTCCCACCGGCTGATTCCTATCAGAGGACACAGTGCAGTCTCTCTCTTCTCGCCCAGGTAAGAGCGCAAAGCTGTGCTCCTCAGTGCAAGGGGAAAGTAGTGGTGCTGTAGGTATTTGTCCTCTTCCACACTCACTATAAAACTATTCAATCATATTACACCAAACCTTGGATAAATATCTGTGTGTTGATCTCTCAGCTGCAAATTCATATATTTTGTGATTGCTTACATCCTCCCCACCCATTCCTTTGTTGTAAGGAAGAAGGATTTGATGTTTCCTTATTGAATAAGCAGATCTGGTCTGTCCAGTCACATCATCTGATAGGCTAGTGTTGGACAGCAAAAGGACAGGCTTCTGTTGGCTTTTCTTTTCTCTAAATGCACATGCCAATACCCCTTTCTTTCCCATATACTTAGACATTTCTCCCTGCAATTTCACGCTTGCAATCTCTGGAGGTAGTACTTTCAGAGTTTGCCTGCCCTGTGCCTGTCAAAACACAGTTTTGTTTACAAGTAGCTCCTCTGCTAAACTGACAGTTGTGTTTTAGTTATCAGTCATTAGGTCATACCCTTTACCTAGTAAATCACATGAGCAGAGAAAACCTGTTTTCTGTTCCTCTTGTTATATCCTTCACAGAACATAGCTCTACATGAAGGACATGACTGTTACTGCTGTCACATACTGCAATTCTTTTAATGTGAAACCTGTCACACCTTTTATTAGGCCTGTACTGAATGCAAACTACCCTGTTTTTTTAAGCCAACCACTGATTCACTAATGCAAATCACCGGTCATGACATATAGTACCTCTTGAAAGCCCACTTTAATGAATCAAGTACTGTCAGGATCTTATGCCAGGGGTAATAACCCTCAACTCCCTTCACCTTTGCAGTGGCATTATTATTTATGTGGAGCATTCTTGTGATAATGAGGTATTGCCACAATGGCATGGCCTGCCACAAGAGAAGTGTGACCTGAGAAAGGTGTGAATGATCCCAGTAATGTTAAACATTACTTTTCTTTATGAGGCCCAATTTAATATAAACCCATTAATTTTTGCAAGACACACAAGCCCCTTTGTAGCCATGAAAGGGGATTTTCACTGATTCATTTTGCAGAGCAAATTCTTTGCATATTTCTTTGTTTCACTAGTTATGTGTACAGGCAGTTACAAGGGTACAAACGGAAATACACAAGTGGGGAAATTTCATGGTGGAACATTTGGGACCCCTGGATTTCTTGCAATAACCCAAACCCCATTATTATTGATATTATTGTCTAGTAGCAGTTCATCCCAATCTCACTGATGTCTTCTTGAGATAATATGTCTTCTTCTCTACTCTCACTACAATTATCATTACCAACACTCTCTTCCCCACTGCTGTACTGCTGCACCTCCCAAGAATCCACCTGAATGTCACTGTCACTTTCTGAATTAATATTTGGAGCATTATCCAGAACATAAAACAAAGATGTGTCATTTGTGTTCTTAATTTAAAACCCCAAAAATGTAAAACATATATATTTTTAAATGCATCACTCTCCATCACAAGTCTGAAATGTCTTACTTCAGTAAGGTAAAAATCATTAACCAACATGTCTTAGTCCCAAAAAACTGGTGCGGTCTAAGGTTAATTTAAAAAATACCACAAAAAAAACCCTGAACCTTCCTTTACACAGTGCCCACTATGTCTCTCTACTAAAGATTAAATAATTAATCCTAACACACCCTATATCTGAAAAGTAACTTTCATAATTAATTTGTACTGAAGAATAAAACAAAAAATGTATTGATTAGTAATTCTCTCATGAGCTCCAAAAACCTAACCTCTCTACAACATACACTCCTGTCAGAGACATTTCTGTCAGAGAGAGGGCCGACCATCTTCTTGGCTGCTCATGGCAGGAGTACGCTGACAAAAAAAAAGGACAAGCACGGCACACCATTCAGTAGAGAGAGTTGTAATTAATGCCTCAGGTAGATTATAAAAGCATTGTAAGCATGCATGCCTTTAGGTATTTTTCACTAACTGAAAAAGATGGCCTAAAACAAATTCCTCATTACCAATGTTAACGCATCCCTTTATGACCAATTTACTCACTTTGGGACTCGTTTTAGGCCAATGAATCTTTTGACGCTGATTGAAGACACCTTAGGACGAGATAGCTAATCAACATGTCAATCAATATGTCAATAATGTCATCAAAGTTCACAGTAATACGACAATTCAAATTATTCAAAGTCATTTAATAAACTCAAAAGACCACCATGACCTTTCAGTCATGAATAACCACACCAGTTTAATATGATTTTGTGAAGTTTATTCCCTGTTGATTACAATTCTACTAGCAAGTTTATTAGTCTCAAAACCAAAAAACACATTAGCATAGTCACAATATGGCAACTCTGATAAGATTTCATCAAAGCAAGCATCACAAACATTAGAATATAACACGGCGTCAGCATAGGTTATCTTTAGCTTAGTATCATCATAAAGTTATTCAACAAAGCATAGATTCAGTCATTTGTCTATTTGAATCAGTTTAGTGAATCCCTCTCCTAACCTCGAATTAGCATTAGCATGTTGGGCTTCATGCAAAACAATTTAGCAACACCAATTTGGAAAACATCTAACTATGGTCTCTGTCAAAAGAAGCAGTTGGTACCTAGAAAGGAAAAGCAAACAGACAATCACAATTTCATTGTCATATAGTTACCCTCCGTATTTGGGTCAGCACTCAGGTTCGGTCTTCGTCCTCAGGACATCAGTTGGTTCGCCATCAGCCAGGAATTCAGCAATCTGGCAAAAGGGGGCACTTCCCTCATAAGGAGGTAAAGTGTAAACGGGCAATATAAAGCAAGAATGGTTTTAAGAACCAAACAGCAAAGTCTCTATGCAGAGTGACAAAGTGTCTGGGTCATAGCAAATTGCATCAGCATCTCCCTAACTCTCTCCTAGTCTCCTATTCTCTCCTGTTCTCTCTAGTTCTAATTTACTTCCTGGTGTCAAGGGTTTTTATCCCCTTTTCGTTGTACATTCCCCTAAAATTTGGTTAAACAAGGGGTTGCTCCCTACTATCTTTAACCAATTGTCTTTACATTGGCTCATCGAATATGTCACCCCATAACAGTTCTCACGTATTTTATTGGTCCTTATGATTGACGTTTTTAGCGGGTGGAATGTCCGGTATGATTTCATAGTCTTGTGGTCTTTTGCACATCTTCGGTCAGTTGCTCCATTGTCTGTACTGGTTCAGGCGACCTTGTACCTGCTAATGGTCTACAGTGTTGCATTCAGCTAAAATGTTTCTACAAGCAAGTCGAATTTCATGAGAACGGATCTACTACAGTTACATTCAGCTTCTAGTTTGGAGAAAAACAAGAGTTCATGTCCTTCAGCAAGTCAGCACACTGCACGTTAGGAAAACACATTTAATATGAGAGTCGGGCAGCTAGGCCTCGACTCATGCTAACTAAAGCCTAATAATTTATTAGCAAAAGCCTTTACATATACCTTATTATTAATATTATAAAATCCTATCATAAATAGCATTTCAACATTATTAGTCAGTTTTATTAGTCCCCGTATATGTTGCGGCCACTCCCCGTGGACACATTTCAAGCGCACGTTTAGTAAAATACATTAATACATTTTCTATGCAGCATTATTACACATTAGTTCATAATCATTTCATGTTAATATTGATTATATAAGCTAGGCTCTCTCACCAACATGACTTGTTTTTTCTCGTGCTAATGTTTCATTCAGCAAAATTTCAAATTAGAAAATTTAGATATAGCTTCACTCTTAGTTTAAAGACCCCATAATACTTTTAAAATGTAAAGATAAAAATAAAACAGCTAAGCTAAAACATGACAGAAATACACTTAAGGCATGATACATGTGATTATTGTTCCGTATTCTCCCATCTTTGGCAATAACTTTGTACTATTGCAATCCTTTATATGCCACATATCCTTACAGATCTCTAGTTATATACATCCCTTTGTCTCCAGCTTAATCCTCAGTGGGAACCAGTGATCTACAGTTGCAAATGCTGGTGACTGAAATTGATGGTAATGTTAATCTCAAACATAACGTTTATCAGCTCTAGACTCCCCATTGTATCCAGCTTTTCCCTTGATGACAAGCTGAGGGGCATGATTGAAAAGGCCTATAACTAAATGTGACACTTTTATTTTCCTGCAGCATGCCTTAGTTCATGCTGCCTTGTTCCTTCCTTGTCTTTTCAGTGGCATTAGACTATACATGGTCTACTCCTTTACTCTTGCTTTCAATCAGCAGAGCATGATTGAAAAGGTTTGTACCTAACTATGATACTACTGCTCACAGTCTTTATACCTCAGGCAATGCTGAATATCCCTTCACTGAAGGATCACCGATCACTTTGACAGAACTTTCATTTTCTCAATTGTTACTCTTATCGACAACTCATGGTACACGACTGAAAAGGGCTGTGCCTAGATTTCAAAGTATCCCTCTCCCCTTTATGCACCCAAAGTTATGCTGTCAGTTTCCTTCCTCTGACATTTTTTAAGACTTAACATTTGAAACATTTGTGTTTTCATATGAGAGTTCAAACTAAATTAACCATTCCACCAAGCTCACCAAGTAAATTCAATAACTCATAATAACACAAGAACACAACATGATTAGTCCAATGATGTTACATTTTAAAAAATTGATTACACTATTCCAGAATAAAGTCATTTTAATATGTGAAGAATGGGTTTTTAGAGGCCAAAGGTCAAATGGCACGCCCCCTTTACCAATATGACCAAAGTAATTTGAGTCATTTTCATGACTATTCAAAAAACGATCCAACCTTAATGGAATAATGACCTTAAACCACTTGGAAATGTTTAATTATAGGTCAAAAGTCAAATAGCATGGCTCCTCCAGCAGTTTAAGGAGAATGAACTTACTTATCATGATAATTCCAATGATGCTTCACTTGCAACACATGATATAACAGTAATGGATTAATACGCTTGAAACACTTGCACAAGTGTAAATAGAGATCAAAGGTCAAACTGTATGATCCCCTCCACCATTAAACCAAGGAAAATGCAAGCATTTATCATGACAATTCCAACGATGCAACACTTGTAAAAAATTATCCACCAGTAATGGTCTAACACTCAAACAAGTTTAATTGGAGGTCAAAAATCAAACACCATTAACCCTTCAATACTTTACCCAATTAGAATGCAAGTACTTATCATTACGCTTCCATTAATACTTCACTTTTAAAAATGATCTAACAGTAATAGATTTATAACCTTGAAACACTTGGAAAAGTGAAATTAGAGGTTAAAGCGATGTCAAGACCTTTTCACCAATTGCAACAAGGTAAATGAAAGTGCTTTTTACCTCAAGAGCAATGATGCTACACTTTCAGAAACTGATACAAGGGTAGCAGAATAGAAACTTAAAATACTCTTGCAAAATGTGTATTTAGAGGTCAAAAGTCACCTTTTAATCAACCTGATGAGTTGATTAGTGAGTACAGACAATGAATTTTCCAATGACACCTCTTTTTATAAAAACAATTTTACTGTTACAAAGATGTATCCTTTGAACAATTTCAGGAGCTACCATTTAGGGTAAAAGGTCAAAACGTGTGACCTTCAAGAGACTATTCCTGAAATCATGCATCTCATATCCACAAAATATGCATCACTACTGCACATAAACGTCTGAAAATACATTCTGAGACATTGACCATATCTCCAATAACAGGATTAAGATGATTACATTACAGTCAACAACAGACAAAATAGCATGTTGGATATTTTGTAGTACATAAAGTGGTGTAAAAAGCAGCAAAAAATCTGCATTTTCTTTTCCCTTAGTAACAGTACTCTTTAAAACAACCATTTTACTGTTGTGAAAAAGTCTACTAAACTTATAACTTCAGATTCTGTACAACAATTGATAGAAATGGAAAGTGTGTTTTTCTTGTGTGAACGCCATAGTATGACGAATAGCCATGCAAACAATGAAAAAAAAGAAAAAGAAAATCAATATGTGTCTTTTTACCTGAAAAGCAGCCAGAATAATAATGAATGCTGTGCATCTACTGTCAGAAAACACAATTTTTCTAATAGTCTACCAGCAAGGTCATTTGCACTTATTATTTTTGCTGTCACCTATTGACCATCTTGGAATGTTTCACGTTCATTTGGTGTGTTTTATAAATGTACTTTCTAAGTATAAAGTAATAGTACATGAAGTATTGAAATGAAAACTATGTAGTTTCCCAATATTATTATCACAACTACACAAGCTACAAAATCTGAAAGCAAAGTACTCCAAGAACACATTTAATGGCTTCACGCTGAATGATTTTCAATGGGCACTAACAGGATTAGAGCAATTTGCATTCTATCTTTCACCTACCATATTAGTGATTCATCATTTTAACAATCTTTTTCTAAAGTGGAATTTCTACTGTAGAATAAATGATTTCCAATCAGCTATTAAAACATGAAAGTACAATTTTGTAGACATACTTTTGGACATACACGTTAGAAAACATATTACACCTAGTGACTGCAGAATACCTAGTCAAATGACTCATCAGATGTGCAAAGACCGAACATATCACTCCCTCCGACCGGCTGGGCATTTGCTTGACCTCTTCCATCATAAAAGAATGTATGTGATCTGAAGTGTTCTAAAGAGGGCTTGTCCGGTATCACTCTTTCACAAATTGAATGTGCAGCCACTTGAAGTGCCACTGCCAGAAACAAAGGGATTCTGAAACCTCCTGAATGATGTAGGGAAACCAGGATTAGGCTCTCCAGGACAGATGGCGCTTTAAGGGTGATGTCAAGTTACTGCCCTCCCCTATCTTAACCCCAATCTCTGTTCAATCTCATAATGTTGATATGTTATATATTTTCAAGAGTGCTCTGATTTGTTGTTGCAGCTAGGTCTGTTCTGTATAAATTATAAAATTAAGCTTTATAAAAGAAACTTGTACTGCTTTGCAGTGCAATATTTAATTCCTATTCTGTGCCCTTTTAGAGATACATCTTCAAAAGAAAAACTGTTTTTTTATGTACAAGCAAATTTACATATAAGTGTCAGGCAGTTGGTGAGCATTGAATGGTCCATCCTCATTTTGTGTCAGTACAACTCAGGTAGTTTTACTGTGTGTAAAATTAACTATCATTGACAAAACATATGAGAATAGAGACAATGTTATATTTTGTGAAAACACTGTAAGGACTTTTTTCGGCTCAGTGCTAGTACTATGGATCCTTGTATTGTCACTATTCAGTCATGTGAAGTTGAGTGATGGAATATTGCACCCGCCATTTATCCTATTTTGTAAAGCTCTGTGTACATTGTAGAACAAATAAGCAGGTTGGGTCTGATGACCCTGAGAACTGCAAAAAATGTAAAAGCCACATGATGCTTTAAACATTCATAAATTGAACTGTGATCATCACTTACATAATAAATATGGCTTTAGGCTGGCAAAGAAGTACTAGCAAGTCAAAGTATCAGTGATAATTAATGGGACCAATGAGGCTCTAGCAATTGGTACAGGACACCACCTACATTCACTGTTCTTGCAGGTCCTCAAGTTCTGAGGTTGCCAGTTTGAACTGGTGGGTCCTGAGTCCGTCACATGGCTCTAAATTGCACCAGTCAAAATAAATTGCTTTTACTGCTATGCCATTCAGAGTATACATATATAGGCCCTTAATATTTGCTATTCCTAGGTGAACTACTATGGATGCTAGATGTGAGTCAACTAAGAGTAGCATTTATCATGGGACCTCTAAATGACTTTTCACTGTCAAACGTCTTAGTTGACAGCTGCACACATGTTCCCTCTGATCCCCTTTAGGTATTCATGTGAGGGCAACAAATATTTGGGGACCTTATAGGTTTAATGATTAGGTAGAGAACTTGTGACAAGAAGCTCTTCAAATCCCCCCTTAAACAACTGCAGGTTGAAAGTTCCTTGCTTCCAGAGACAATCAGCACTCTAAAGATATCAGATCTCACCTTGATGTTTTCTGCAGGGGCAATAGGAAATTCATGTAGTAAGTTCTTAACTTCCCTCACTACCAGTACAGCCTAACAAGGTCAAAGCCAATCTGAGTACATGAAGGAAAAGGGAATGGAAGAGAAAGAAACTCAGGTCCCACTGAGTCAATGCAGGTATGTAAGTGTTACCCAAGTGTTTTCTGTATGCATTTCTGGGCAAACCTAGAGAAGAGAAAAAGAAGGAATCAGTGTTTCAACTCTTAATAGTAAGGAAAGACAACATATGCATAAATATCTAATAATTGCTATGAGGATACTTGGGCGAATCCCCTCTTCCATTTTTAGCAGACATGTGGTTGAATTAAGAGTGGGATCTATAGAGACTTTACAGTACCCAGGGTAAAAATGAAAGAAAATGTATGTGTCATAGGTTTATCCTAGATATTTATGTAATCTTTTAACCTTTTAACATACCTTAGGATTTTCTGTTCGCTGCACTAAAGTTCAAAGTATACCTATAAATAAGTGTCCTAGAAAGGTCCTTTGCACTTATCTTATAACAGTTAAAAAATAAGTTATATTTACTCCTGTTAATATTCACAGGATGACCTCTTTTGTTGCACGTAGAAGACCCCAGTATCAGGTATGTAAATGCAGTCAATAAACAGAAATGTGCTAAGCGTATATATCACTGTATACTTTATGGTTCTGAATGTTCCTTTTTCTTTTCTGTTCAAGAGGCAATCGGAAGGTTAAGCAGGAAAAGCCGCCCCTAGAAGTCCTAGTGGCTGACTCTGTATCAGACGTATGTGTGATTTGTAAACACCAAAGAAGAGCAGCACGTGTTACCGCTATGCTGATTTGAAAAGAGTGCGATGCTTTAACCCATTCGCTGCCAGGCCTTTTCCTCCTCAGGTGCCAGGCCTTTTTTTAGCTACTTGGGACAGTTTGCACTTAGACCCTCATACCTTTTTGCCACCATAAGCTACCCACACCAGATTTGCATACTTTTTTTCCAAGATCCTAGGGATTCTAGGGGTACCCATAGTTTGTGGGTTCCCCTGAAGGAGTCCAAGAAATTAGCCAAAATTCAGCAAAAATGTATTTTTTTTTTAAAGGAAAAAAGGGCTGCAGAAGAAGGTTTGTGATTTTTTTAAACCCTGAAAATGGTACCAACAAAGGGTTTGTGGTGATGAAATCACCATCTTCTCTGATTTCAGGGACAGGCAGACTTGAATCAGAAAACCCAATTTTTCAACACAATTGTGGCATTTTACTGGGACATACCCCATTCTTACGATTTTTGGAGCTTTCGACCTCCTTCCAGTTAGTGACAGAAATGGGTGTGAAACCAATGCTGGATCCCAGGAAGCTAAACATTTCTGAAAAGTAGACAAATTCTGAATTCAGCAATGGATAATTTGTGTAGATCCTACAAGGGTTTCCTACAGAAAATAACAGATGAAAAACAATATTGAAATTGAGGTGAAAAAAACATCCATATTTCTCCACGTTTTACTTTTTCCTGCGATGTCAGATGTTTGAAAGCAATATATCCTTACATCTGCTGGATTCTTCTGGTTGTAGGTTCATCAAGAACCAAAAGGTACCCAGAGCCAATAAATGAGCTGCACCTTGCAGTGGGTTTTCATTCTATACCGGGTATACAGCAATTCATTTGCTGAAATATAAAGAGAGAAAAATGGGTGTAAGAAATGGGGTCTTTGGTTGGCAGTCAGGTTACCCCCTGTCCAAGCAAGGACCCTCACTCTAGTCAGGGTAAGTCACACACAATCCAAATTATCCTGTGCCCACCCTCTGGTAGCTTGGCACTGAGCAGTCAGGCTTAACTTAGAAGGCAATGTGTAAAGTATTTGTGCAATAAATCATACAATAACACAATATAGCACCACAAAAATACACCAGTTTTTAGAAAAATATTTAATATTTATCTGGATATTTGCAGGTCAAAACAATAAAAGATTCAAAAAGATATTGTAGAGATATCACTGAAAAGTTATATGAAGTGTCTTAAGGGCAGCAGAGGAGGAGATGCGTGGAAAATGGGTTGTGTGTCGGTTTCGCCTCTTCAAACACGGACTTGCATCGTTATTTTTCACGCGGGTCACGGGTTTTTCAGACGCCTCAGGGTCTGTGCGTGGAATCCTGGGCTTGTTGTCCGGCTGCGCGTCGTTTTGGTGGGCTGTGTGTGGAATTTTCTCCCTCATGGCAGGCGCTGCGTCAATCTCCTCTCTGGAAGTCGGGCGGCGTTTTCCAGGCGGGCCGTGCGTCGAAGTTCCGGTCGCACGGCAGGCGCCGCATCAAGCTTTTCCTTGCGAAGTCAAGCGGAGTCGTCCCGGGTCGGCGTGCAGTGAATTTTTCACCGCGGAGCAAGCTGTGCGTCAAATTGTTTGCCGCACAAGGAGTCCAGTTGAAAGAAAGAAGTCTTTTTGGTCCTGAGACTTCAGGGAACAGGAGGCAAGCTCTATCCAAGCCCTTGGAGACAACTTCTGCAGCAGGGCAAGAGTTCAGCAAGGCAGCAGGGCAACAGCAAGGCAGCAGTCCTCTGTAGAAAGCAGTCAGGTGAGTCCTTTAGGCAGCCAGGCAGCTCTTCTTGTCAGGGTGCAGGTTCTGGTTCAGGTTTCTTCTCCAGCAAGTGTCTGGGGTGGTAGGGCAGAGGCCCTGTTTTATACCCAAATGTGCCTTTGAAGTGGGGGAGACTTCAAAGAGTGGCCTAGAAGTGCACCATGTCCCCTTTCAGTTCAATCCTGTCTGCCAGGGTCCCAGTAGGGGGTGTGGCAGTCCTTTGTGTGAGGGCAGGCCCTCCACCCTCCCAGCCCAGGAAGATCCATTCAAAATGCGGATGTATGCAAGTGAGGCTGAGTACCCTGTGTTTGGGGTGTGTCTGAGTGAATCCACAAGGAGCTGTCAACTAAACCCAGCCAGACGTGGATTGTAAGGCACAGAAAGATTTAAGTGCAAAGAAATGCTCACTTTCTAAAAGTGGCATTTCTAGAATAGTAATATTAAATCCAACTTCACCAGTCAGCAGGATTTTGTATTACCATTCTGGCCATACTAAATATGACCTTCCTACTCCTTTCAGATCAGCAGCTACCACTTCAGTACTGTAGGAGGGCAGCCCCAATGTTAGCCTATGAAGGGAGCAGGCCTCACAGTAGTGTAAAATGAATTTAGGAGTTTTACACTACCAGGACATGTAAACTACACAGGTACATGTCCTGCCTTTTACCCACACAGCACCCTGCTCTAGGGGTTACCTAGGGCACACATTAGAGGTGACTTATATGTAGAGAAAGGGGAGGTTTAGGCTTGGCAAGTACTTTTAAATGCCAAGTCGAAGTGGCAGTGAAACTGCACACACAGGCCTTGCAATGGCAGGCCTGAGACAAGGTAAAGGGGCTACTTAAGTGGGTGGCACAACCAGTGCTGCAGGCCCACTAGTAGCATTTAATCTACTGGCCCTAGGCACATACAGTGCACTTTACTAGAGATTTATAAGTATATTAAATAGTCTAATTGGGTGTGATCCAAGGTTACCATGTTTAAAAGGAGAGAGCATATGCGCTTTAGCACTGGTTAGCAGTGGTAAAGTGCGCAGAGTCTAAAAGCCAGCAAAAACAGTGTCTAAAAAGTGGAGGGAGGCAGGCAAAAGGTTAGGGGTGACCACCTTAAGGCTGTCAGGTCTAACAATGGGTATCAAGAAAACCTTTGTATTTCCAAAATGGGCACAAGATAAGGTGTTGAGAAGCAATGGTTATTTGCACATCTCTGAGTTCCGGGGTGCCCATACTAGCATGTAAATTACAAGGCATTTCTCAAATAGACATCGTTTTTACACACTGTCTTACATTTGGAAGGAAACAATGTAGAGAAAGACAAGGGGCAATAACACTTATTTTGCTATTCTGTGTTCCCCCAAGTCTCCCAATAAAAATGGTACCTCAATTGTGTGGGTAGGCCTAGTGCCTGCAACAGGAAATGCCCCAAAACACAATGTGGACACATCACATTTTCACAAAGAAAACAGAGCTGTTTTTTGCAAAGTGCCTAGCTGTGGATTTTGGCCTCTAGCTCAGCCGGCACCTAGGGAAACCTGCCAAACCTGTGCATCTTTTAAAACTAAACACCTAGGGGAATCCAAGATGGCACGACTTGTGGGCCTCTCAACAGGGTCCGTTATCCAGAATCCTTTGCAAACCTCAAAATTTGGCCAAAAAAACACTTTTTCCTCACATTTTGGTGACAGAAAGTTCTGGAATCTGAGAGGAGCCACAAATTTCCTTCCACCCAGCATTCCCCCAAGACTCACGATGAAAATTATACCTCACTTGTGTGGGGGCCCAGGTGCCTGTAACAGAAAAAGGCCAAAAACCTGTACAGATTGAGTGGATAGCACAGCGAGTTGATATGCACATATTTTCTTTTATACATCTTTAGGCTGACTCTGCTTTCGGGACCCACACAAGTGAGGTATCATTTTACTTGGTAGACTGAGGGGAACGCTGGGGAGTAGGAATGCTGTGTAGAGTGGTGATCTTACAAAGAAAAGTCAGGAAAATATGCTTTTTTAAGCAAATGTTGAGGTTTGCAGAGGAGTCTGGGTAAGAAAATGTTGGGGGATCCACACAAGCCACACCTCCCTAGACTCCTCGGGGTGCCTAGTTTTAAAAAACACCTGGGTTTGGTAGGTTTCTATAGATGAAAGCTGCACCCAGGACTAAAAACGTAGTTGACCCTCCCCCACAAAATACAGGTAGTTTTGTAATATATCATTTTGATGTGTCCACGTACGTCTGTGATGTTCCAAACACTAAAATTGTGAAAAGAAACACACTTAGGTTATGGTAAAATGACCCCTCACCCACCAACCAAGTTAGTGGCATGCTTCATCATCGGGGTCCCACCTGAGACACGTAGCCTGTCACAGGTGTGCTGCAACACCTGATTACAGTGGAGCAGGTTTTGTTATTTTTACCACACATACTGGTTGGATTTGGCACGAGGGTGAGTGATGGTTCAGTACATCAAATTTTATTAACAAGAGATTTCACAAAAGTGAAATGCACTGTTAGTAACTGAAAGGCCAAAAAACTGAACCAATGACACAGCTCGTGAGCTGTAAAGCCACGTCAAGGCACCAACCATTTACAGTCCATTCACACACCTGTCATACATGACAGGCACAAGACCATTCACGCCGCCAGCCACGGGCCGGGCACATTACAACACTCACATGGACAGACAGCGCCACTCATGGGCCCATCACTTATATACGCCCACATGCCTGACACAGCAATCACACTAGCTGATGGGAGTGTGTGGACTGGAGTTTGGCTGGCACCGCCAGCCAAGCGCCACTCCACACACACCGCCAGCCAAGCACCACTCCACACACACCACAAATCAAGCGCCACCCCACGCACACCGCCAGCCAAGAGCCACCCCTTGCACACCGCCAGCCAAGCACCACCCCACACACACCACCAGCCAAGCGCCACCCCACGCACACCGCCAGCCAAGTGCCACCCCATGCACACCACCATCACTTTATTTTGTTTATAAACAACAAAGAAACCACTAACTAATTATAAAATAAGTACAAAACTACAAACACAAAAGCTCTAACTGAAAACATGACAGAAATGTGAAACTGAAAATCTGAAAATATAAAACAGGCAGTTTACGCTCACGGTATTTAACAAATTTCATCCTTGACTCAGGTGACCAATCCTTGAACACAAGTACTATTAAAAAGTTGGCTCTATATTTATTTCGTTTGGCAACTTTTAATGCTTTTATTGTGTTCAAGGATTGGTCACCTGAGTCAAGGATGAAATTTGTTAAATTTCAGGAGTCAGTGATAGAGAGCCTTATTGTGTTGGAACAGGCAAGAGTTCCTAGAGTAGCAGTGATGGAGGATGTGGCTTGATTGAAAGATCGCCACTTTCCAGATCACATTCTGTAAGTAAGACTTGCGAAAAGCAGTGTAAGGTTCCAACCTCTGATCTACTCTATCAACACCACCCATGTGTTTATTGTAGTCTAAAATGCATGCAGGTTTGCGCACTTCGGCAACCTGACCTCAAACAGTCGCAGGGGAAGTACTTTCACCCTGGATGGTAGATAGCATGTACACATCCCTCCTGTCTGAAACTTTCAGAGCTAGCAGCTCATTATTCCGAAAGGCACTGCACTGTCCCTTCTCAAGTTTTTTACAGACAAGCTCCCTTGGTTAGACTTTCCGGTTAGAACGGATTGTGCCACAAGCAACAGTGTCCACTCTAAACAGCTCCTTGAACAACTGCACTCCAGTGTAGAAATGATTTACGTACAAATGGTGACCTTTGTTAAACAGTCGTCTACCAAGTTCCCACACAATTTTCTCGCTAACTCCAAAAGTGGGCGGACAACCGGGGTGGGAAATACTGGAATCCCTACCAGTGTAGACCCGGAAATTATACAGTATCCTGTACTACTTTCTGCCAGCATATACAATTTAATTTCATACCATGCCCTCTTACTAGGAATGTACTGCTTAAAAACCAAACACCCCTTGAACAGGACCAAAGACTCGTCCACACTTGTCTCTTTGCCTGGAACATACACCTCTGAAAACCGATCTACAAAATGATCAAGGACAGTCCTAATCAGTCCTAATCTTAAAAAGACAGTCACAATCAGGGTGATCTTGTGGCAAGGCTAAAGCATTGTCTACAACATGCAGCATATGAAGATGCAAATAGCGATTACGAGTCATAGTTGCAGGAAATATGGCCATTGCCATCAAGGGACTAATTGACCAATAACAAGCCAGTGACGCCTTCTTTACCAACCCTATAGTAAAAGTCAAACCTAAAAACCTTTTCATCTCTTCCAGATATGTGGGTACCCACTGAGTCGCTCTAGACTGAGGCCAAAGTCTGGCAGCGTTGTCCCTCAAATATTGCTCCGCATTCAAATTAGTCTGCTCAACAATCTCTTCCAAAAATACATCGTCCATAAACAAGTAAAAGAAATTGACAGACAAAAAGTTTCCTATATTGACTCTACACCCTGGGAGACCAGTAAATGCAGTTACCTGTGGCTGCTCCATGTTTGGGGCAATCCATGTGTCAAGTCTTCTAATGGGAAAGTCTTCAGCCCCAGACCCTGGCACTCTTGGCACAACAATTTCCTCCTCTAAAACAAGCCCTTCATCTGCACTGAGAGTGGCTTCCTCATCAGAAGAATCATCTCAGACAGAAAACTCACTGACAGAATCTCTCACTTCCTCCTCTGCCTCAGATGCAGAGTCAGTCTCATAATCATGGTCAGAAGACGACTCAAAAAGCATGCAAACAACCTGCTGAGCGGTCACTCTGCGGCTAGCCATGATCCTTTCTAACAACAAACGGATTGCCAACAACAACCAGCACTGTCTAAAATAAGTAATAAACAAAGTGTAGCTAAATCACAAAGAGTTATGTACTAAAAAACTATACCACTCACTTGCCTGAAAAAGTTACTCACCAGCAACTACTCTGCACAGACACAGCAATCACCAATGATATCCCACTAAAAAGAAAAAAGAAAATTAGACATATGACAACTCAAATATAATTGTGCACAAATCTAAGGGCAATTTCACACACGATCCTGCATTGAGTACACCACCTACAAACACGTCATTCATGCATGTCAACAATACTCCTTTGGAGTAAATTGCTTTTACTTACCTAAAACATTCAACTATGCAAACCGCAGGACAACTGCTGCCAAAACCACACAGATCCACACCAAAGGAAGCAAAAGCTTTCAACTAGAACAAAAAGAAGAAATAAAGTGTTATAATCACAAATACAAATACTTTGCCAGTTGACAAACACCCCGCCACCAAGAACTTGGAAATTGTCCCTGGTGCCTAAGTGGCTTCTGCCCCCCTTCAGGGCAGATGGGCCTAAAAAAATGGCCATCAGTAATGTGCCCCCCTTTGGGGGGCGACCCTTGCCAAAGGGGGCAAAAGGGGGCCCCCCAGCACAAAAAAACTAAGGGGAACAAAAAACAATTTGCTCACGTCTTGGTGGCTTCTGCCCCCCTTAGGGGCAGATAGGCCTAACAATAATAGTCAGATCTGCCCCCAAGTAATCAGTAATATGCCCCCCTTTGGGGGTTGACCCTTGGCAAAGGGGCCACCCCACCACACAAAACACACACACACACAAGATCCCTGGTGCCTAAGTGGATTCTACCCCTTTTGGGGGCAGATGGGCCTACAATAATAGGCAGATTGATCCCCAAGGGGGGCAGAAATGGCCAACAGCTCTGTGCCCCCTCTGTGCCCCCTTTACGGGCAACCCTTGCCAAAGGGGGCAAAAGGGGGTGCCTTCAGCACAAAAAACAAGGGGGAACCAAACAAAAATCCCTGGAGTATTGGTGGTTTCTGCCCTACTTGTGGGGCAGATGGGCGTAAAAGAAATAACTGCTGACAATTATCGATAGGCTTATACCTACCAGAATTGGGACAGTCTCATTTTATAGACTATTGTATATGTCTTCTTTTCGTCTCCCTTTTATTGAATTGTATTTGAATTTTATTTGGTTTTATTGATGCTTTTAGTACTGATGTGTTTGTCTTTTTACTGTGTGATTTGGGGTTTTTATTTGGAACTATATTAAATACTCACCCTTGATTCCTTTGTCTTTAGGCTGATCAATAGAGAGATTCATTGATTGTGTGAGTGTGAAGTGATTGGTTTGGTTTTCCAGTGGGGGATTTTTATGATTTCACTGTGTTACGGTGCCCTGTCCCCCTCGGTATATCGGATATAGGAGGATCCCCTCTCTACTTTTTCACTATTTACTGTACAACTGGCTGGTTGGAGAGGTCTGTGGTCCTGTGGACCTTACCGTGGATTCTTTTAAAACATTTGGTTTTAGTGATGATCAATTCAATAAGATCATTGGAACTGGTGGGAATAATGGTGGAAGAGTAACAATAGTTACCTCAGATAGTAATGTGAAAAAGAATAAGATTTTAAATTTAAAGAAAAAAATTATTAGGACTGAATTACATGCGGATTTTCTTATAGAATATGTAAAGTCAGGAGTTATTCCATTTGGATTACAGGTAAGAAATTAACCTGGCCTATTTGTAGATAATAAAAAATTCTTAGAGACTTGGACCCTTATAGCTAACCGGTGCAGTCGGGATTGGATGCTGCTCATTATTGAAACAGCGCAGGGTGTGGTATTAATAGAGAAAAAGGAGGTCGAAGAGCTGGAAAAAGCCCTGAAGGAGAGTATGGCCCTAGAAAATGCAAAAAAATATTTAGAAGAAGTCAATCAAGATGTTGCTGGATATAGAGATTATCTGATGAATAAGAAGTCTGTAAAATTGAGAAAAGATGTGAATAGGTTTAGCTATGAATTAGTTTATCCGTACTTACAAAAATAATTTTATCAAAATAAAAAAGATCAGGATGGGGATATGAACCCAGGACGGAGATCGGTCACACCCAAAATGGGAGGGAAAAAGTATGTAACTTTTTCTGAGTCATCAGGTTCGGTTAGTGAAGACGAGGTATATATGCGGAATTGAGAGAACAGAGTAGTAGTGTTTTTTTAGAATCTCGTCCGAGACTGAATTGGAGAGGGAGGGGCATAGGAGAAAGGTCTATGCCATAAAGAAATCAACCTCAACAGGAATATATCAGAACAAGGAATCATCAGTATTGGAGGTAGATAAGGCCCCTATAATTAATTTATCAGCAAAGACCCTCACTAACATCGAGGTTGAGGTGTTAGAGAAGGGCCTGAGCTTTGCCTCTACAGCCAATATCAATAGGGTGGACTTACAGCAGGATTTGAGGGCCTTTTTTCGAAAAGTTAGGTTTCAAAAATATTTTATGGGGTGTCAAGAGACTAGGGTGACTAACAATATCTCTGGTTTGAAACCCAAAGCTACTTTCACTCCCTCGCTCTCACAAGTAGGAAAAGAAGTGGAATTGTTTGAGACACTGGTGGATAAAGAGATTCAGAGAATCGTACGTAATCCCTTTAAATCAAAGAACAATCTGTCTAAGGAACATTATAACGCTCTCTGTGCTTTACAGGGGGATGTTAGTATTACTATCAAACCTGCAGACAAAGGTGGTGGTGTAGTAGTCCTTGATACGTGGGACTATGAGAGGATTTCTGTTGACCTCTTGTCAGTACAAGACCACTATCAAAAAGTATCCATGAATCGACTAGAGATTTTGAAGAAGGAAGTGAGAAAAGTTATAGGTAAGGGATTAATGGAGGGTTGTATTTGTGAAGAAGAGGGACATTTTCTTTTGAATGAGTTCCCCATTACTCCGGCATTTTATGGATTGCCCAGGATCCATAAAAATACCTCAGATCCTCCCTTGAAACCTATCATCTCATGTATTGGGTCCCTTCTTGAACCCCTTAGTAAGTATGTAGACAGTTTTTTAAAACCCTTAGTTTTACAACAGAAGTCATACATTAGGGACTCCACCGATATGATATCAAAGGTAGAGGGTAGACTCTTTAATAGCGGTACACAGTTTTTAGTGATGTTAGACATAGAAGCCCTGTATACTAATATCCCACAGGATCATACCATAGAAGTAATAAGGAACTGTTTAGAGGAGACGGACCTTAGAGGTGCAAGTAGTGAGTTCATTATTAATTGTGTTTCTCTGGTTCTTAAAAATAATCTTTTTTTGTTTAAGAATGATCTGTATCTCCAACTTAAAGGGACGAGCATGGGAGCAACTTGTGCCCCCAGTTTGGCTTGCCTTTATGTTGGTGATTTTGAGAACAAGCACATATATATTGTTACAGCGCCTTTTTATGAAAATGTCACTGCCTGGTTCCGATTTATTGACAATATATTTTTCATATGGGAAGGACCAGAGGAGATGCTTCAAGAGTTTCTTCAGTGGTTGAATCTGGGAGACATTAACTTACGTTTCACAGCTCATATCAGTAAGAGGGTGGTTGATTTCCTTGATATTTCTATCAAGGAAGACAATGGATGTTTAGGGGTAGAGTTATTTACAGAACCTACCAACAAAAATACCCTGCTTCATTATAAGAGCTTTCACCCTAAAGCCCAGAGGGACTATATCCCTTTTGGACAATTTTTAAGATTGAGGAGAAGCTGCACATCCTTGGAAGATTTTTATAAACATTCTAATGTTCTGAAACAAAAATTGAAGAACAGGGGGTATCCGAAAAACCTAATCAGTCACTCCTTTAAGAGAGCTGGGTTCTATGATAGGGATAGTATGTTCAATCAGGATCGAAGAAGGAAAGATAATAAACGGATAGTTTTTGTTAGTCAGTGTAGGAAGTTGGCTCTGTATGTGCTATTTCAAAGTAAGGAATAGCATGCACAGAGTCCAAGGGTTCCCCTTAGAGGTAAAATAGTGGTAAAAATAGATAATACTAATGCTCTATTTTGTGGTAGTGTGGTCGAGCAGTAGGCTTATCCAAGGAGTAGTGTTAAGCATTTGTTGTACATACACATAGACAATAAATGAGGTACACACACTCAGAGACAAATCCAGCCAATAGGTTTTTATATAGAAAAATATCTTTTCTTAGTTTACTTTAAGAACCACAGGTTCAAATTCTACATGTAATAGCTCGTTCGAAAGGTATTGCAGGTAAGTACTTTAGGAACTTCAAATCATCAAAATTGCATGTATACTTTTCAAGTTATTGACAAATAGCTGTTTTAAAAGTGGACACTTAGTGCAATTTTCACAGTTCCTAGGGGAGGTAAGTTTTGATTAGTTTTTCCAGGTAAGTAAGACACTTACAGGGTTCAGTTCTTGGTCCAAGGTAGCCCACCGTTGGGGGTTCAGAGCAACCCCAAAGTCACCACACCAGCAGCTCAGGGCCGGTCAGGTGCAGAGTTCAAAGTGGTGCCCAAAACACATAGGCTAGAATGGAGAGAAGGGGGTGCCCCGGTTCCGGTCTGCTTGCAGGTAAGTACCCGCGTCTTCGGAGGGCAGACCAGGGGGGTTTTGTAGGGCACCGGGGGGGACACAAGTCCACACAGAAATTTCACCCTCAGCGGCGCGGGGGCGGCCGGGTGCAGTGTAGAAACAAGCGTCGGGTTCGTAATGGAAGTCAATGGGAGATCTAGGGATCTCTTCAGCGCTGCAGGCAGGCAAGGGGGGGGTTCCTCGGGGAAACCTCCACTTGGTCAAGGGAGAGGGACTCCTGGGGGTCACTCCTCCAGTGAAAGTCCGGTCCTTCAGGTCCTGGGGGCTGCGGGTGCAGGGTCTCTCCCAGGTGTCGGGACTTTGGATTCAAGGAGTCGCGGTCAGGGGAAGCCTCGGGATTCCCTCTGCAGGCGGCGCTGTGGGGGCTCAGGGGGGACAGGTTTTGGTACTCACAGTATCAGAGTAGTCCTGGGGTCCCTCCTGAGGCGTCGGATCTCCACCAGCCGAGTCGGGGTCGCCGGGTGCAGTGTTGCAAGTCTCACGCTTCTTGCGGGGAGCTTGCAGGGTTCTTTAAAGCTGCTGGAAACAAAGTTGCAGCTTTTCTTGGAGCAGGTCCGCTGTCCTCGGGAGTTTCTTGTCTTTTCGAAGCAGGGGCAGTCCTCGGAGGATGTCGAGGTCGCTGGTCCCTTCGGAAGGCGTCGCTGGAGCAGGATCTTTGGAAGGCAGGAGACAGGCCGGTGAGTTTCTGGAGCCAAGGCAGTTGTCGTCTTCTGGTCTTCCTCTGCAGGGGTTTTTCAGCTAGGCAGTCCTTCTTCTTGTAGTTGCAGGAATCTAATTTTCTAGGGTTCAGGGTAGCCCTTAAATATTAAATTTAAGGGCGTGTTTAGGTCTGGGGGGTTAGTAGCCAATGGCGACTAGCCCTGAGGGTGGGTACACCCTCTTTGTGCCTCCTCCCAAGGGGAGGGTGTCACAATCCTAACCCTATTGGGGGAATCCTCCATCTGCAAGATGGAGGATTTCTAAAAGTTAGAGTCACCTCAGCTCAGGACACCTTAGGGGCTGTCCTGACTGGTCAGTGACTCCTCCTTGTTTTTCTCATTATCTTCTCCGGCCTTGCCGCCAAAAGTGGGGCCTGGCCGGAGGGGGCGGGCAACTCCACTAGCTGGAGTGTCCTGCTGGGTTGGCACAAAGGAGGTGAGCCTTTGAGGCTCACCGCCAGGTGTGACAATTCCTGCCTGGGGGAGGTGTTAGCATCTCCACCCAGTGCAGGCTTTGTTACTGGCCTCAGAGTGACAAAGGCACTCTCCCCATGGGGCCAGCAACATGTCTCGGTTTGTGGCAGGCTGCTAGAACTAGTCAGCCTACACAGATAGTCGGTTAAGTTTCAGGGGGCACCTCTAAGGTGCCCTCTGGGGTGTATTTTACAATAAAATGTACACTGGCATCAGTGTGCATTTATTGTGCTGAGAAGTTTGATACCAAACTTCCCAGTTTTCAGTGTAGCCATTATGGTGCTGTGGAGTTCGTGTTTGACAGACTCCCAGACCATATACTCTTATGGCTACCCTGCACTTACAATGTCTAAGGTTTTGTTTAGACACTGTAGGGGTACCATGCTCATGCACTGGTACCCTCACCTATGGTATAGTGCACCCTGCCTTAGGGCTGTAAGGCCTGCTAGAGGGGTGTCTTACCTATACTGCATAGGCAGTGAGAGGCTGGCATGGCACCCTGAGCGGAGTGCCATGTCGACTTACTCGTTTTGTTCTCACTAGCACACACAAGCTGGCAAGCAGTGTGTCTGTGCTGAGTGAGAGGTCTCCAGGGTGGCATAAGACATGCTGCAGCCCTTAGAGACCTTCCTTGGCATCAGGGCCCTTGGTACTAGAAGTACCAGTTACAAGGGACTTATCTGGATGCCAGGGTCTGCCAATTGTGGATACAAAAGTACAGGTTAGGGAAAGAACACTGGTGCTGGGGCCTGGTTAGCAGGCCTCAGCACACTTTCAATTGTAAACATAGCATCAGCAAAGGCAAAAAGTCAGGGGGCAACCATGCCAAGGAGGCATTTCCTTACACAACCCCCCCCCAAACGAAAGAGGATGAGACTAACCTTTCCCAAGAGAGTCTTCATTTTCTAAGTGGAAGAACCTGGAAAGGCCATCTGCATTGGCATGGGCAGTCCCAGGTCTGTGTTCCACTATAAAGTCCATTCCCTGTAGGGAGATGGACCACCTCAACAGTTTAGGATTTTCACCTTTCATTTGCATCAGCCATTTGAGAGGTCTGTGGTCAGTTTGAACTAGGAAGTGAGTCCCAAAGAGGTATGGTCTCAGCTTCTTCAGGGACCAAACCACAGCAAAGGCCTCCCTCTCAATGGCACTCCAACGCTGCTCCCTGGGGAGTAACCTCCTGCTAATGAAAGCAACAGGCTGGTCAAGGCCATCATCATTTGTTTGGGACAAAACTGCCCCTATCCCATGTTCAGAGGCATCAGTCTGCACAATGAACTGCTTAGAATAATCTGGAGCTTTGAGAACTGGTGCTGAGCACATTGCCTGTTTCAGGGTGTCAAAGGCCTGTTGGCAGTCCACAGTCCAGTTCACTTTCTTGGGCATTTTCTTGGAGGTGAGCTCAGTGAGGGCTGTCACAATGGATCCATATCCCTTCACAAACCTCCTGTAGTACCCAGTCAAGCCAAGGAATGCCCTGACTTGAGTCTGGGTTTTTGGAGCTACCCAGTCCAGAATAGTCTGGATCTTGGGTTGGAGTGGCTGAACTTGGCCTCCACCTACAAGGTGTCCCAAGTAAACCACAGTTCCCTGCCCTATCTGGCATTTGGATGCCTTGATAGAGAGGCCTGCAGACTGCAGAGCCTTCAAAACCTTCCTCAGGTGGACCAGGTGATCCTGCCAGGTGGAGCTAAAGACAGCAATATCATCAAGATAAGCTGTGCTAAAGGACTCCAAGCCAGCAAGGACTTGATTCACCAACCTTTGGAAGGTGGCAGGGGCATTCTTTAAACCAAAGGGCATAACAGTAAACTGATAATGCCCATCAGGTGTGGAGAATGCTGTCTTTTCTTTTGCTCCAGGTGCCATTTTTATTTGCCAGTACCCTGCTGTCAAGTCAAAGGTACTTAGAAATTTGGCAGCACCTAATTTATCAATGAGCTCATCAGCTCTTGGAATTGGATGAGCATCTGTCTTGGTGACAGAATTGAGCCCTCTGTAGTCCACACAAAACCTCATCTCTTTCTTTCCATCTGTGGTGTGAGGTTTGGGGACTAAGACCACTGGGCTAGCCCAGGGGCTGTCAGAGCGCTCAATGACTCCCAATTCCAGCATCTTGTGGACTTCCACCTTGATGCTTTCCTTAACATGGTCAGACTGTCTAAAGATTTTGTTCTTGACAGGCATGCTGTCTCCTGTGTCCACATCATGGGTACACAGGTGTGTCTGACCAGGGGTTAAGGAGAAGAGTTCAGGAAACTGTTGTAGGACTCTCCTACAATCAGCTTGCTGTTGGCCAGAGAGGGTGTCTGAGTAGATCACTCCATCTACTGTACCATCTTTTGGGTCTGATGACAGAAGATCAGGGAGAGGTTCACTCTCTGCCTCCTGATCCTCATCTGTTACCATCAACAGATTGACATCAGCCCTGTCGTGGAAGAGCTTAAGGCGGTTTACATGGATCACCCTTTTGGGGCTCCTGCTTGTGCCCAGGTCCACCAAGTAGGTGACCTGACTCTTCCTCTCTAGTACTGGGTAAGGGCCACTCCATTTGTCCTGGAGTGCCCTGGGAGCCACAGGCTCCAGAACCCAGACTTTCTGCCCTGGTTGGAACTCAACCAGTGCAGCCTTTTGGTCATACCAAAACTTCTGGAGCTGTTGGCTGGCCTCAAGGTTTTTGGTTGCCTTTTCCATGTACTCTGCCATTCTAGAGCGAAGGCCAAGTACATAGTCCACTATGTCCTGTTTAGGCTCATGGAGAGGTCTCTCCCAGCCTTCTTTAACAAGGGCAAGTGGTCCCCTTACAGGATGACCAAACAGAAGTTCAAAGGGTGAGAACCCTACTCCCTTCTGTGGTACTTCCCTGTAAGCGAAAAGCAGACATGGCAGGAGGACATCCCATCTCCTTTTGAGTTTTTCTGGGAGCCCCATGATCATGCCCTTTAATGTCTTGTTGAATCTCTCAACCAAGCCATTAGTTTGTGGATGGTATGGTGTAGTGAATTTATAAGTCACTCCACACTCATTCCACATGTGCTTTAGGTATGCTGACATGAAGTTGGTACCTCTGTCAGACACCACCTCCTTAGGGAAACCCACTCTGGTAAAGATACCAATGAGGGCCTTGGCTACTGCAGGGGCAGTAGTCGACCTAAGGGGAATAGCTTCAGGATACCTGGTAGCATGATCCACTACTACCAGGATATACATATTTCCTGAGGCTGTGGGAGGTTCCAGTGGACCAACTATGTCCACACCCACTCTTTCAAAGGGCACCCCCACCACTGGAAGTGGAATGAGGGGGGCCTTTGGATGCCCACCTGTCTTACCACTGGCTTGACAGGTGGGGCAGGAGAGGCAAAACTCCTTAACCATGTTGGACATATTGGGCCAGTAGAAGTGGTTGACTAACCTCTCCCACGTCTTGGTTTGTCCCAAATGTCCAGCAAGGGGAATGTCATGGGCCAATGTTAGGATGAACTCTCTGAACAGCTGAGGCACTACCACTCTCCTAGTGGCACCAGGTTTGGGGTCTCTGGCCTCAGTGTACAGGAGCCCATCTTCCCAATAGACCCTATGTGTTCCATTTTTCTTGCCTTTGGACTCTTCAGCAGCTTGCTGCCTAAGGCCTTCAAGAGAGGGACAGGTTTCTTGTCCCTTACACAGCTCTTCCCTTGAGGGTCCCCCTGGGCCTAAGAGCTCAACCTGATAAGGTTCAAGCTCCAAAGGCTCAGTTCCCTCAGAGGGCAGAACTTCTTCCTGAGAAGAGAGGTTCCCTTTCTTTGGCTGTGTTGCAGTTGGTTTCCCAACTGACTTTCCTGTTCTCTTGGTAGGCTGGGCCATTTTTCCAGACTCCAGCTCTACTTTTTCACCCTGTGCCTTGCATTGTGCTCTTGTTTTCACACACACCAGTTCAGGGATACCCAGCATTGCTGCATGGGTTTTTAGCTCTACCTCAGCCCATGCTGAGGACTCCAGGTCATTTCCAAGCAGACAGTCCACTGGGATATTTGAGGAGACCACCACCTGTTTCAGGCCATTGACCCCTCCCCATTCTAAAGTAACCATTGCCATGGGATGTACTTTTCTCTGATTGTCAGCGTTGGTGACTGTGTAAGTTTTTCCAGTCAGGTATTGGCCAGGGGAAACCAGTTTCTCTGTCACCATGGTGACACTGGCACCTGTATCCCTCAGGCCCTCTATTCTAGTCCCATTAATTAAGAGTTGCTGTCTGTATTTTTGCATGTTAGGCGGCCAGACAGCTAGTGTGGCTAAATCCACCCCACCCTCAGAAACTAGAGTAGCTTCAGTGTGGACCCTGATTTGCTCTGGGCACACTGTTGATCCCACTTGGAGACTAGCCATACCAGTGTTACCTGGATGGGAGTTTGGAGTGGAACCTTTCTTGGGACAGGCCTTGTCTCCAGTTTGGTGTCCATGCTGTTTACAGCTATGACACCAGGCCTTTTTGGGATCAAAGTTTTTACCCTTGTACCCATTGTTTTGTGAAGAGGCTCTGGGCCCACCCTCCTGTGCAGGTTTTTGGGGGCCTGTAGAAGACTCTTTACTATTTTTAGTTTTGGTTGTCTCATCACCCTTCTGCTGGGGAGTCTTTGTGACCCCTTTCTTTTGGTCACCCCCTGTTGAAGTCTTGGACACCCTTGTCTTGACCCAATGGTCCGCCTTCTTTCCCAATTCTTGGGGAGAAATTGGTCCTAGGTCTACCAGATGCTGATGCAGTTTATCATTGAAACAATTACTTAACAGGTGTTCTTTCACAAATAAATTGTACAGCCCATCATAATTACTTACACCACTGCCTTGAATCCAACCATCTAGTGTTTTCACTGAGTAGTCAACAAAGTCAACCCAGGTCTGGCTCGAGGATTTTTGAGCCCCCCTGAACCTAATCCTGTACTCCTCAGTGGAGAATCCAAAGCCCTCAATCAGGGTACCCTTCATGAGGTCATAAGATTCTGCATCTTGTCCAGAGAGTGTGAGGAGTCTATCCCTACACTTTCCTGTGAACATTTCCCAAAGGAGAGCACCCCAGTGGGATCTGTTCACTTTTCTGGTTACACAAGCCCTCTCAAAAGCTGTGAACCATTTGGTGATGTCATCACCATCTTCATATTTAGTTACAATCCCTTTGGGGATTTTCAACATGTCAGGAGAATCTCTGACCCTATTTATGTTGCTGCCACCATTGATGGGTCCTAGGCCCATCTCTTGTCTTTCCCTCTCTATGGCTAGGATCTGTCTTTCCAAAGCCAATCTTTTGGCCATCCTGGCTAACTGGATGTCCTCTTCACTGGAGTTATCCTCAGTGATTTCAGGGTTGTTGGTCCCTCCTGTGAGGGAGCCAGCATCCCTGACTATTATTTGTGGAGTCAGGGCTTGAGAAGCCCTGCTCTCCCTAAGTAGGACTGGAGGGGGGGAATTTCCCTCCAAGTCACTATCTTCATCCTCTGAGTTGCCATCCTCAGAGGGGTTGGCCTTTTCAAACTCTGCCAAAAGCTCCTGGAGCTGTACTTTGGTAGGTTTGGGGCCCATTGCTATTTTCTTTAGTTTACAGAGTGACCTTAGCTCTCTCATCTGTAGATGGAGGTAAGGTGTGGTGTCGAGTTCCACCACATTCACATCTGTGCTAGACATTATGCTTCTAAAAGTTGGAATACTTTTTAAGAAACTAAAACTGGTTCTAGAATCTAATTCAAACTTTTAACAAACTTTTAAACTCTAAAAGAAATGCTAAACAGGATCTAACACAAGGCCCTAGCAGGTCTTTTAAGAATTTAGAAAACTTTTCAAATTGCAAAAATCAATTTCTACTGACAATTTTGGAATTTGTCGTGTGATCAGGTATTGGCTGAGTAGTCCAGCAAATGCAAAGTCTTGTACCCCACCGCTGATCCACCAATGTAGGAAGTTGGCTCTGTATGTGCTATTTCAAAGTAAGGAATAGCATGCACAGAGTCCAAGGGTTCCCCTTAGAGGTAAAATAGTGGTAAAAATAGATAATACTAATGCTCTATTTTGTGGTAGTGTGGTCGAGCAGTAGGCTTATCCAAGGAGTAGTGTTAAGCATTTGTTGTACATACACATAGACAATAAATGAGGTACACACACTCAGAGACAAATCCAGCCAATAGGTTTTTATATAGAAAAATATCTTTTCTTAGTTTACTTTAAGAACCACAGGTTCAAATTCTACATGTAATAGCTCGTTCGAAAGGTATTGCAGGTAAGTACTTTAGGAACTTCAAATCATCAAAATTGCATGTATACTTTTCAAGTTATTGACAAATAGCTGTTTTAAAAGTGGACACTTAGTGCAATTTTCACAGTTCCTAGGGGAGGTAAGTTTTGATTAGTTTTTCCAGGTAAGTAAGACACTTACAGGGTTCAGTTCTTGGTCCAAGGTAGCCCACCGTTGGGGGTTCAGAGCAACCCCAAAGTCACCACACCAGCAGCTCAGGGCCGGTCAGGTGCAGAGTTCAAAGTGGTGCCCAAAACACATAGGCTAGAATGGAGAGAAGGGGGTGCCCCGGTTCCGGTCTGCTTGCAGGTAAGTACCCGCGTCTTCGGAGGGCAGACCAGGGGGGTTTTGTAGGGCACCGGGGGGGACACAAGTCCACACAGAAATTTCACCCTCAGCGGCGCGGGGGCGGCCGGGTGCAGTGTAGAAACAAGCGTCGGGTTCGTAATGGAAGTCAATGGGAGATCTAGGGATCTCTTCAGCGCTGCAGGCAGGCAAGGGGGGGGTTCCTCGGGGAAACCTCCACTTGGTCAAGGGAGAGGGACTCCTGGGGGTCACTCCTCCAGTGAAAGTCCGGTCCTTCAGGTCCTGGGGGCTGCGGGTGCAGGGTCTCTCCCAGGTGTCGGGACTTTGGATTCAAGGAGTCGCGGTCAGGGGAAGCCTCGGGATTCCCTCTGCAGGCGGCGCTGTGGGGGCTCAGGGGGGACAGGTTTTGGTACTCACAGTATCAGAGTAGTCCTGGGGTCCCTCCTGAGGCGTCGGATCTCCACCAGCCGAGTCGGGGTCGCCGGGTGCAGTGTTGCAAGTCTCACGCTTCTTGCGGGGAGCTTGCAGGGTTCTTTAAAGCTGCTGGAAACAAAGTTGCAGCTTTTCTTGGAGCAGGTCCGCTGTCCTCGGGAGTTTCTTGTCTTTTCGAAGCAGGGGCAGTCCTCGGAGGATGTCGAGGTCGCTGGTCCCTTCGGAAGGCGTCGCTGGAGCAGGATCTTTGGAAGGCAGGAGACAGGCCGGTGAGTTTCTGGAGCCAAGGCAGTTGTCGTCTTCTGGTCTTCCTCTGCAGGGGTTTTTCAGCTAGGCAGTCCTTCTTCTTGTAGTTGCAGGAATCTAATTTTCTAGGGTTCAGGGTAGCCCTTAAATATTAAATTTAAGGGCGTGTTTAGGTCTGGGGGGTTAGTAGCCAATGGCGACTAGCCCTGAGGGTGGGTACACCCTCTTTGTGCCTCCTCCCAAGGGGAGGGTGTCACAATCCTAACCCTATTGGGGGAATCCTCCATCTGCAAGATGGAGGATTTCTAAAAGTTAGAGTCACCTCAGCTCAGGACACCTTAGGGGCTGTCCTGACTGGTCAGTGACTCCTCCTTGTTTTTCTCATTATCTTCTCCGGCCTTGCCGCCAAAAGTGGGGCCTGGCCGGAGGGGGCGGGCAACTCCACTAGCTGGAGTGTCCTGCTGGGTTGGCACAAAGGAGGTGAGCCTTTGAGGCTCACCGCCAGGTGTGACAATTCCTGCCTGGGGGAGGTGTTAGCATCTCCACCCAGTGCAGGCTTTGTTACTGGCCTCAGAGTGACAAAGGCACTCTCCCCATGGGGCCAGCAACATGTCTCGGTTTGTGGCAGGCTGCTAGAACTAGTCAGCCTACACAGATAGTCGGTTAAGTTTCAGGGGGCACCTCTAAGGTGCCCTCTGGGGTGTATTTTACAATAAAATGTACACTGGCATCAGTGTGCATTTATTGTGCTGAGAAGTTTGATACCAAACTTCCCAGTTTTCAGTGTAGCCATTATGGTGCTGTGGAGTTCGTGTTTGACAGACTCCCAGACCATATACTCTTATGGCTACCCTGCACTTACAATGTCTAAGGTTTTGTTTAGACACTGTAGGGGTACCATGCTCATGCACTGGTACCCTCACCTATGGTATAGTGCACCCTGCCTTAGGGCTGTAAGGCCTGCTAGAGGGGTGTCTTACCTATACTGCATAGGCAGTGAGAGGCTGGCATGGCACCCTGAGCGGAGTGCCATGTCGACTTACTCGTTTTGTTCTCACTAGCACACACAAGCTGGCAAGCAGTGTGTCTGTGCTGAGTGAGAGGTCTCCAGGGTGGCATAAGACATGCTGCAGCCCTTAGAGACCTTCCTTGGCATCAGGGCCCTTGGTACTAGAAGTACCAGTTACAAGGGACTTATCTGGATGCCAGGGTCTGCCAATTGTGGATACAAAAGTACAGGTTAGGGAAAGAACACTGGTGCTGGGGCCTGGTTAGCAGGCCTCAGCACACTTTCAATTGTAAACATAGCATCAGCAAAGGCAAAAAGTCAGGGGGCAACCATGCCAAGGAGGCATTTCCTTACAGTCAGTTTAGCGGGGTCAGCAATAAAATAAAAAATGTGATAAATAGGAATTGGCATTTATTGAATGCTGCAGATGAGACTAGGTTGGAAAAGCCCCTTTTTGCATTTAGACGTAACCAAAATCTGAGAAACAGACTGGTTCATACCTATAGGGAGGATCGTCCAGTTGGACAGCTGGGGCTAGCTGGCAACATAATTAGAGGTAACTATAAATGTGGAAATTGCAGCCGATGTGATCAATGCTTAGAGAAGAAAGTTAATGAATATAAGGGAGTAAGTATTACCTCTAAAACCCTTAACAATTGTCATAGTAAGAATGTGGTGTACTTGATTCTTTGCCCTTGTGGATTAGGATATGTGGGGGGGACGGGGTGAGAATTGCGTGTTCGCCTATGTGAACACAGATCAGCCATTCGAACTAGAAAGATCAATGCACCCTTGGTGGAACATTTTATTAGTAGTGAACATTCAGAAATGGACTTTAAGTGGTTTATTTTAGAGAAAATATTCCTGAGGAAGAGAGGCGGAAATTGCAAGCTACTGAGGAGAAAACGTGAGTGGTGGTACATCACCAGGTTAAACAACATTGAGTACGGTTTAAATTGTAAGGAGGAAGGGTTCTGACCGTGGAAGGGCTGTTTTGGATTGACCTGGATGGTCACTTATTCCTCAATTCCTCATTTCTACACTTAAGGAGATTGCTGTCCATTATTCTGCTAGGGGTGTGTATATGTGTATATGTATATATATTTTTTATAGCTTATGGGTTGGTATTTAGCATTTTAGATAATCTTATTATATTATTATTAGCCCAGTTGATAGTAATTCCTTTTTGGATCATAGGTATGCTGTATAGTCCTCATATTTAGCTGGTTTATTTTGATAGGGATAGGTTCCAACAGATGATATTAGCTTATTTGTATTTTTTGTAAATCTCTAGTTTTTATCTTAATTGGTAGGAGATCGGGGGTTTCTATTTTATTTCAGTAAATCATCTTAGTTTTTCTGTAAGTCGGGTCCATCATCGAACAAACGCAGGATTTCAAGATGGTGCCCGCTTGATGTCAACAGCTACAGTCTAGTGTCTCGCTCAGCTTAGGCAGGAAGTGAATCAGATAGAACAGGAAGTGATTTTACTTCCTGGTTCATATCGGATGGAGCGAGCACTCGGCATAAATAGACTTATGGGAGGTCAGTCGGGTCGTTTACCGACAGAATACAAAGCGGTTGATTAAAGATAATAACGCCGATTTAGCGGTAAGTTAAGGGAACCGTTTAGATCACAGGGAGCCCTTTGGTACATCTCAGTTGAGTTATAGAGCGGCACTCTAGAATTATAAAATGTGTCAGTCTTATATATGAAAAACGAGACAAGAGAAATTAGAGGGCTAAAAGGGGCTCTTTGATACCAGATTATGCTTTAGCGAGGCAGTAGGGTGGTTTCTGATTTATTGTTGAACAATCTTTAGAGTACTGTGTAATCTTGTAATTCAAAATGTTTGATTCTTATTGTAGAATTAAGGCTTGAACCAAACGAACAATAGTTGGTTCTGACCTATTTTATTTGAATACATTTGGAATCCATGGTAAGCCCCAGGAATATGACCAGTGCATGTTATGAAATTAAAGACATTTTGGGATTGCATCAAATCAAATCAAATCATTAACATTTATAAAGCGCGCTACTCACCCGTGCGGGTCTCAAGGCGCTAGGGGAAAAAGGGGGGGGTTATCGCTGCTCGAACAGCCAGGTCTTTAGGAGTCTCCGGAAAGCGGAGTGGTCCTGGGTGGTCCTGAGGCTGGTGGGGAGGGAGTTCCAGGTCTTGGCCGCCAGGAAGGAGAAAGATCTCCCACCCGCCGTGGAGCGGCGGATGCGAGGGACAGCAGCGAGTGCGAGGCCAGAGGAGCGGAGGAGGCGGGTGGGGATGTAGAAGCTGAGGCGTCTGTTGAGGTATTCCGGTCCCTTGTCGTGGAGGGCTTTGTGTGCGTGGGTGAGAAGTCGGAAGGTGATCCTTTTGCTGACTGGGAGCCAGTGCAGGTGTCTCAGGTGTGCGGAGATGTGGCTGCTGCGGGGTATGTCGAGGATGAGGCGGGCCGAGGCGTTTTGAATGCGTTGCAGGCGATTTTGGACTTTGCCTGTGGTCCCGGCATAGAGGGTGTTGCCGTAGTCCAGGCGGCTCGTGACGAGGGCGTGGGTCACGGTTTTTCTGGTGTCGGCGGAGATCCAGCGGAAGATCTTGCGGAGCATGCGGAGGGTGAGGAAACAGGCGGAGGACACGGCGTTGACTTGCTTGGTCATGGTGAGAAGTGGGTCCAAGATGAAGCCGAGGTTGCGGGCGTGGTCTGTGGGGGTCGGTGCAGTGCCGAGGGCTGTGGGCCACCAGGAGTCGTCCCAGGCGGACGGGGTGTTGCCGAGGATGAGGACTTCCGTTTTTTCAGAGTTCAGCTTTAGGCGGCTGAGCCTCATCCAATCTGCGACGTCCTTCATACCCTCTTGTAGGTTGGTCTAGGCGCTGGCGGGGTCCTTGGTGAGGGATAGTATAAGTTGCGTGTCGTCGGCGTAGGAGGTGATGATGATGTCGTGCTTGCGTACGATGTTGGCGAGGGGGCTCATGTAGACTTTGAAGAGTGTCGGGCTGAGTGATGAGCCTTGGGGTACGCCGCAGATGATCTTGGTGGGTTCTGAGCGAAACGGAGGGAGGTAAACTCTTTGGGAACGGTTTGAGAGGAAGGAGGCGATCCAGTCCAGGGCCTGGCCTTGGATTCCGGTGGAGCGGAGGCGGGTGATTAGGGTGCGGTGACAGACGGTGTCAAAGGCAGCCGAGAGGTCGAGCAGAATGAGGGCGACTGTTTCACCGTTGTCCATCAGGGTTCTGATGTCGTCAGTGACTGAGATGAGGGGGGTTTCAGTGCTGTGGTTGGTTCGGAATCCGGTTTGTGAGGGGTCGAGCAGGTTGTTGTCTTCCAGGAAGGTGGTCAGCTGTTGGTTGACGGTCTTCTCTATTACTTTGGCTTGGAAAGGCAGAAGAGAGATGGGGCGGAAGTTTTTCAGGTCGCTCGGGTCAGCCGTAGGTTTCTTTAGTAGGGCGTTGACTTCGGCATGTTTCCAGCATTCGGGGAAGGTAGCAGAAGAAAAAGAAGAGTTGATGACGGTCTGGAGGTGCGGGGCGATGATGTCGTCGGCTTTGTTAAAGATGAAGTGCGGGCAGGGATCCGAAGGGGCGCCGGAGTGGATAGAGTTCATGATGGATTTGGTTTCTTCCGTGTTGATGTGGGACCAGTTGTTGAGGGTGATGGCCGTGGATGCCGGTTCGGTGGTGTTTGGTTGGGTCTGGTGTCCGAAGCTGTCGTGGAGGTCGCTAATCTTGCGATGGAAGAAAGTGGCGAGGGATTCGCACAGATCCTGTGAGGGTGTGACGGCGTTGGCGTTGGCGCTGGGGTTGGAGAACTCCTTGACGATGCTGAAGAGATCTCTGCTGTTGTGTCTGTTTTTGTCCAGTCTGTCGGTGAAAAAGTTCCTTTTGGCGGCGCGGATCAGGTGGTGGTGTTCGCGGGTAGCGTTCTTGAGGGCGGTCATGTTGTCAGCGGTGCGGTCCTTGCGCCAGGCTTTCTCAAGGGCGCGACAAGTTTTCTTTGATTCTTTGAGGGTGTCAGAGAACCAGAGAGGTTTTTTGGTGTTGGTCTGTCGATGCGTGCGTTTGAGGGGAGCAAGGATGTCTGCGCAGTTGGAGATCCAGTTTGTGAGGTTGAGTGCTGCGTCGTTGGGGTCGGTGGTGAGGGTGGGTTGGTTGGCGGCGAGTGCGGAGAAGAGTTGCTCCTCGGGGATCTTGTTCCACTGTCGACGAGGGATGGGTTGGGTGCGGAGGTGGCGGGTCTCGGGTCGGAATGTGAAGTGGACGCAGCTGTGGTCGGTCCAGTGTAGGGCGGAGGCGTGGCTGAAGAAGACGTGTTTGCTGGCGGAGAAGATGGGGTCAAGCGTGTGTCCGGCGATGTGGGTGGCGGTGTTCACCAGTTGTTTGAGGCCGAGGTTGGCGAGGTTGTCGAGCAGGGTGGTGGGGTTGGGGTCGTTGTTTTGTTCCAGATGGAAGTTGAGGTCACTCAGGAATATGACCAGTGCATGTTATGAAATTAAAGACATTTTGGGATTGCATGAGGGATACATATAAACCTGGTTGCTTTCCTATCTCTATTGTAACACTTTTTCACATTCTTCATGCACTTATGGGAGAAAGAAAGCATGGATGAATTCCTATCACTATATGGGTCACTACATGGTGCTTGGGCCCTTGTGATATGAAGGATAATTGATTAATGGTCCTCTATCTCACCTATATAGAAATATTCTTCCTAAAGACTGCGGATGTCGAGGAAAGTATCTATGCTTATATCTGGATCAGTGTGGATGTTTTGAATTGGCATTTATGGAGGTGAGTGATTGTGGATTGATTTAATAGCTGGGTTTTTGTAATTTTAACATAAAGAGAGATGTTTGTAAAAAATACTTTTTTAATGAACATTGGGTATAATCTAGAAGGAAAGTAATTTTGGATATATACATATATTGTATTTTTATACATCCATATATATGTATATATATGTGTGTTAATTAATCCTTACTTTTGGTCTGATTTTGAAGGTGGGCAATGAAATCTCTATTTGTGATGATGAATATTAAAGGAATCTGGGTGGAATTTGAATAATGAATTGGTCCCATTGGGGTGGATGCATGTCGAACATGGGGGTTTGAGAAATGTGGAAGCATATGTAATTATATATCTTGGTATATATATATATATATATATATATATATAGTCTTTTGTGTTGTTGTATGTAGGTTTGATTGAACAACCTTGGGGAGTATAATATTTAGTCCTGAAGAAGGTGGTGAAAAAGGTCTGGAAGCCCACCGAAACGCGTCAACGCTTTACTCTCACTGGACCCATAGGAGGAGGCTCTTATCGAATAAGAACTGCTGACAATTATTGATAGGCTTATACCTACCAGAATTGGGACAGTCTCATTTTATAGACTATTGCATATGGCTTCTTTTCGTTTCCCTTTTATTGAATTTTATTAGAATTTTATTTGGTTTTATTGATGGATTTAGTATTGATGTGTTTGTCTTGTTACAGTGTGATTTGGGTTTTTTATTTGGAACTATATTAAATACTCACCCTTGATTCCTTTGTCTTTAGGCTGATCAATAGAGAGATTCATTGATTGTTTGAGTGTGAAGTGATTGGTTTGGTTTTTCGTGTTTTTTTTTATGATTTCACTGTGTTACGGTGCCCTGTCCCCCTCGGTATATCGGATATAGGAGGGTCCCCTCTCTACTTTTTCGCTAAAAGAAATAGGCCCATCTGCCACCAAGGGGGGCAGAAATGGCCAACACTAATTTCCCCCCTTTGGTTGGGCGACCCTTGCCCAAGGGATGCCCCCAAGACACAAAACACGCAACGCACAATCCCTGGGGCCTAGTGGGTTTCGATACCATCCCCCTCCACCCCCCACGGGCAATATTGCCCCAGGGGCAGCGACCCTTGCCTAAGGAGTCGCTGCCCAAAAACTTAATGAAAATGAAATCCCTGGTTCCTAGTGGGTTTCGTTCCCCCTAGGGGCAGAGCAGCTGAAAAAAATGCCGATCTGCCCCCAGGGTGGGGTGCCGAACATGGATTTGTTATTGCCCCCAGGGGAGGGACCCTTGCCCAAGGGTTCGCTCCCTAAAATAAACAACAGACGAAAGCTCTGGTGCCTAGTTCGGATTCATGCTCCACGAACGCGGACCCCGCCTGCGATCGTGGAGCAGGAGTCCATTGAAAACAGGCACATAGGGAAAGGAAAAACTCTTTCCTTTCCCCATGTGTCTGTTTTCCCCCTAAAAGCCCCAAAAAGAGAAGGACTCACCTGTTTGAGGTCCTTTCTCTCCTCGCACTTGAAGCAAATGGCTCCCAGTGTCTCCTCAGCAGCTTTTGATGACGTTGGCGCGATGTGAGCGTGATGATGTTATCAGATTGCAGAGGGGGGGCGGGGTGTAAGGGGAAGCGATTCCCCTTCCATCCCCGACTGGGGGGTGTGGGAGGGAGGACCACGGGGAGAGCGCTAGCCCTTCCCCCGTGGGCCAGGTGCAGGACGAGCTGGTCTCGTCCCAGGCACACAACAACCGTGCGCCTGGACGAGACCAGCTCGTCCCGGGCATGGGAGGGGTTAAAGTTCTTTCCTTTTTTGTTTCAGAGGTGCAAGTTCGGGAGACAGAAGAAGCAGCTTCACAAGAATCCAAAAAAGAAGGATGCACGATGGCAAGATCGCGTGTGACCCATCAGCGAAAGGCAAGTGGGACCGGCAGCAGGGCACTGTAGGCGCCAAAGGCTACAACACCAAGCAGTGTCCTGCCAGGGGGAGGTAGCTTTATACCTGCCTTGCTCCATCCCTGCTGCATCCGGCATGTGGATCACAGCAGGCACAACCGATGACAGGTGGCCTTAGATTAAACATGCAACCTGAGACTGTCAGTCAATTGGGAGATATTATTTTTGAGAAGAGGCAAATTACTGAGACACATTCTGTATTATGAGGCAGTTGTCTCCACAGGCAGGAGACAGATATTTAGAAAGAAGTTCTAAGAACTCGTAATGCACATGATGCCATCACTGAGGTAGTTCTAGGCCTCATGTCTTCTGGAAAATCTTTTTTTTCTCTTGCCAAATACTGCATATGACAGTTGCTTTATTGCATACAGCTATAGCTTGTGTAGGTATCAAAGATTGGAACAATCAGGGTTGTGGTTGCCCCTCTTGCAGCACAATATTATTTCAGCTTTTAGACAAATATGGCAATTGTTATGCTAGGTTTTACTAAAACCTCTTTTTTCATAAAGAAATCATGATTATGAATACATCTCTCTGCGACTGGGGAGTTGGCTTATGGATGCTAATCGCTAATGACTGCTTGTGCCTTTAGCACTCATTATGGCACTGCATTGTCCTGGACTCGTGGTCAGTCGAATCCCCACTTAAAATGTTCCTGCAAATGCTTTGCTCAAATATTGTGCTAGGGTAATCCAAAATTATTGCCAGCATATTCCAAATTTGCGGCAAGGATAATGGTTGGTTATTTTTAGCAGCTACCCATACCATATCAAGACAGCTGTAAACACATGGATTATGGGCATTTGTCTGTTTCTTCTTCTTTTCAAAATGGTTTGAAAAATTAGTAGTATTCTCAAAGATGGGGACTTTTGATGTTTGTGAATTTGGACAGTATGCCCATACGAAAAGAATTATTGCTACTTACATGTAGGTTTTTTGTTAAATGCCAGATTTTTAGCTAAGCCAATATTTCATGCAAATTATTTAAGTTTACACGAAAGTTTGTTTTGTTTCATAAAGAAGGTGAACTTTATCTTGAAATCATTGAATAAGATGATTGAAAAAAGAATGTAAATGTTGTTTCTATCACAGGAGAAGGAAATGAAATATTAATAAAATGTCATGCCAGTGCGCTGGGTGCACAGTGTGACCTTGTTAAAACATGTCACTCTATTTGACAGTGTAACTACTGGCCAAGCATGAATTGACATGTTTCCAAATGGCTAATTATTAATTAATTAATTAAATAGTTAAAATTATTTATTCTCTTCCATATTAAATAATGTTGTAAAGGGAAGCCTAATTGTTTCCTGGCAATTTTACATTATTTTGTTGACCACCTTATTGTGCTCAGAAAAACAACATTAATGTTCCCTGTCAAGACACAGATTTCAATTACTAAAATGGATTGTCACCTTTCCATTTGCTTATACATCACTCTTGACACCCTTGTCTATACAGGTGATCGCATAGGGAGATGTGTTTCATGTTTACATATTTATACACCTAGAATCCATCTACTGAACAGCTGCTTATCAGTTCTGCATCTTTTAGACATCAGTACTTATTTTAAAACCTCAATAGTTTGAAGCTGAGGATGGTATTGGAGGATCCTGCCCAAAATGGAGTTCTCTGCAGGGTAAGCTTCAAAGTATGGGTCATCTCAGAATTGTTGTGCCAAATCAGCCCAAAAGTATGATTTGATGTAGCTAATGTTTGAGAATGTTGCTACATTGTAATCATGGGCGATGAACTGACAAGCAACAGTATTTACTGACTCAATTGTTAACAACAGCAGTGAGAAGTGTGGATTAGTTCAAGCTGTGATAAGGGAGGCCAGGAAACCAAAACACCTAGCAAAAGCAGCCACTTTGTTCAAAGAGAATGACAATGATAATAATTCAGCAAATAGGAGTCGTAAAGAAAATGATGCAAAGACAGAAGTGCCTTTGAAAAATGACTTCTACTATGTAAAAAGTGTATAGAGAGAAATCAACATAAATTGGGAAATCATAATTTTAGAAAGGTATATTGAGGTCAACAGAGTACCAAGAGCAGAATAACTCCAAGAGTGGGGAGAAAATACCATGCAATGTTCACAGACTATGATGCAGATCCTCAGCAAACATGCCAAAATCGATTTGTAGGAATTGCATAAAATAATTAGAAATGGAAGCACAATTGAAGCACACTCAAGAAACAGTGATCCACCACAGGTGAGGAAAGACATGGAAACACAATTACACAAGTATGAAGAGGAAATACAGGAACGCACCAAAAAAGAAAACTTTGAGAGATTAAAGAGATTAGAATCCAGGCAGATTACCCTTGCAAAGAGATTTGATAATTTAAAGACAGATCTGAGTATCACTAATAGAGATTACAAGCCTGGCTTTATGGAAACATTCAGTGAACCTGATATAGAATTGAGTGAAGGAGAAGGCCCATCTGTAACAAATCTCATTACAAAAATGACTTATTTTCGATGGAAATTTTGGAGGATGTGGAGATTCAAATGAGACAAGAAGAACTACAAAAATGCAAAAGAACCCAAATAAAGAAATGACACATGCTATTAACACTAAGCGTCATCAGTGGTATCAAGATCTCCTTAGCAATGATGAATACAAGTATATGAAAGGAGAATTCCATCATACCCACAATTTACTTTCTACCCAAAATCCATAAGACATTGGGTGACCCTCCTGCAGGACCGACCAATTGTCTCTACTTGTAACTTATTATTTGAGAATGTTTCTACCTGTGTGGAATGTTACCCTGCTCCAATTGTTTAAGATATTGACTTCCTAAATTAAAGATACAAGCAGTTTTTGGGAATATTAGCAAACACCAGCTGGAATGATGAATACTTACTTGATACCATAGATGTGGTGGTATCCCTTCATCCCTCTATAAGGCATGAAGTTGGTTTAAAAGCTTGTGAATATTTTTTAAAACTCGTAATATTGAGGAACTCAAAAACATAATGATGCTGTTGTCAATGATTCAAATCTGCCTCACCAAGATTATCTTTTTTTTTAATCATGATATTTTCCACCAAATGTGCAGAACCTCAATGGGCATTTCTCTATCACCAAACTATGCAAATGTCACCATGAGGTGGTGAGAAAAGGAATATGCTTGGAATCAAGGTAGAAATGAAATCATGGAAAAGATTATTTGGTTGAGATACATTGATGATCTTCTTATAATTTGGCATGAAACATCAGAAGAATTCATTGACTATTTCACCACTTTGAACAGCAATGACTTAGGTCTTCAATGCACATGCACTATGAGCCTAGGGCGAGTCAACTTTCTTGATGACGGTTTATGTCCAAAACAGCACAATATTCAGATCAATAATTATACTGCAAATGTTGCAATAATATCCGTGATGTCATAGAAGATGTAAAAACTGATGTAATACGTGGGGTAACTAGCAATGCAGGGGCAGGGCGCGTGTTGTAGTTACCTCAGGGCACAAGTTATAGTTACTTGAAATAACTCTAACTATAACAGCTGAATTTCTATGGTTTTGTGCATGTAAATTCTTATCCTAACTATAACATCCCTGTAAACTTTTTTGTGAATTTCTAAGGTTTTTTAAATGTTAATTCCTAACTAATAACGTCCCTGTAACCTTTGTTTTTTATTCAGTGACTTTCTTTTCTTTTTGTTTTAATGCAGCGGGGTTGGCTGCAGGCCTGGCCTGGGTCTAGGCCCTGTAGCCAACTCTGCATGCATCTTACCCTCAGCCAGGCACGGCCTTTGGCCGTGTGTGGCTGTGGGCTGGCCACAGGGCCGGGCCTATGGCCAAGCTCTGTGTGCATCCAACCCCACACCATGAGGGAAAAGTAAGGCAAAGGTACTCAAAAAATAAAGGCAAAAGCAAGGAGAAAGCAGTGAAAACTAGGGAAAAGAAAGGAAAAAGGCACTAAAAAAATGAGGGAAAAGCAAGAAGAAAGCAGTGAAAATTAGGGAATAGCAAGGAGAAGGCATACATAAAGAAGAGGGAAAATCAAGGAGAAAACAGTGAAAACTAGGGAAAAGCAAGGAGATGGCATACAAAAAAAGTGAAAGCAAAGAGAAAGCAGAGAAAGCAGCAAGAACAAGGGAAAAGCAGGAAGAGGGCATACAGAAAACAGGGGAAAAAGCTATTAGAAAGCATAGGAAATGAGGGAAAAGCAAATATAAGGCACACCACAGATGAGGAGACAAGCAAAGAGAAAGCAGTAAAAATGAGGGAAAAGCAAGGAAAATGCACACAAAAAGGGGGAAAAGCAAGGAAGACGCAGTGAAAACATGGGAAAAGCAAGGAGAAGGCACACAAAAATTAGGGAAAAGCAATGGAGGAAGCAGTGAAAATGAGGGAAAAGCAAGTGAGTGGACACAAAAAATTCTAGGAAAAGCAAGAAAGCGAGAGAAAAGCAATAAGAGGGCACACACAAAATGAGGGTAAAAGCAAAGAGAAGGCAGTAGAAAGAGCGATGCAGCAGCATGGGGAGAGCTGGGCCTTTTTTTCAAATGTTTTCTGTGCATTCTCAGAGCCACTGCAATTTTGTTGCAAATATTTTAAAAACATGTTTTTGGAACCACACCACCAGGCCTAGGCCTATTCCTACGCAGCCCCCTTTTGTTTAGTTTTTTTATTTTTTTTTCTCACATTTCCTGGTTGATGTGCTGGCAGCCAATCAGATCCCAGCTTGAGATCTGTCAGATCCGCGTCCCTAGATATACAAACTTGTTTTTTCTTTAGTAAAAACAAAACTACTGAATGGATTTCACATCAAGTTATAAAAAGGGTTCTTTCTGGACCATGATCTAGCTTTCTGCCAAATTTGGTGTAATGCCGTTCAGCAGTTCCCACAGTAGTGTATCTAAAATCTCTATGGGAAACACACATTCTTTGCCCCCTTTTTTCTTAGCCCACGCTTGATGAATCACCCTGAAACTTTCCATGCAGAACTAAACAAAGTAGGGCAGTTTATTTTGGAAACTTATGTGAAGATTTGTCAAATGGCACCAAAGTTATAAACAAACAAAAATTACTAAAGTTATCAGCAAACCAAAAGTCACTTTTCCTTTGGAAACTAGGCCCTAACTATAACTACTTACTGGTGACCACCACTAGGTAACAGGGTGAGTGTGAAGTTGACAATGTTCCTTGGAGGGTGAAATTTCGAAACGGTGACCTTGTTCGTCGTGATCCTATCTTAAACCTGGCTATCACGAAGCATGCATAGATGAATGTGACTATAGTCCAGACTCCAACACTAGAAGGTAAACACATGAAAATGAAGCTTGGGCTAATATAATGAACTGTTGGCTGACGCGGTACCATGTTGTTAAAGAAAAGGAGCCGGTACAATTTGCTTTTTGGGTCTATTTCAGAAATTGGAAATGAATGAGGAGGTACCAGCTACAAAACGAGGACAATGAAACAGACCGCAATTGTTGTTTCATTTGGAATGAAACGGAGGATAATCAGAGGAGGATATTGAAAAGTAGAGATGATTACTAAAGGATAGAATTAGAGATTTATGCACAAAGTGATGAAGGGAAATGCTAGTATTGCATTCTTTCTGATAGAGGAACTTGCAACTTTGAATGGAGATTTGATCTGCAGCCAGACTTGAGTATTACAATAATTAGAGTAGAAACCATTCCTATACTTGGGCTGTATTAAGTGATGTGGAATTCTGAACAGAGAACACCATCTGCAGTCAGAAGGGTGGCAGTGAAGGACTTTAATTCAACTACAGTTCTTGTTCTAAAGTAAATGAATGGAATATTTAGAGAGGAATAACCAAGGTAAAATACTTCCTGAATAAATTGATTAGTCTAGGTGGATGTGCAGGCGCGAACAAAGACCATTACTGATATTTTTGAACACTTGTTTTATTGATATATAAACAAATATAGAAAAATAAACTCCCACAAATAATAAAGAATAACTGGATAGTATGTAAAGAAAAATGTACAGATGAACGAAACATCGTGGTATAGAACATATTAAAGCTGAGAATCAGAACACATAATATATTATACCAGTGATGTTATTCTTCATGAAAAAATAAGTTTATTGATGATGATATAAGCAATTGTCTGAACTACATGCATAAGGGTTTGATCTACCTGGGATTAGACACGTAATTTATGGTACCGTTTACATTTGAAGAAATGGCTGAGAGGTGATGAAAGCGTGAAGAATTAATCAGAGAAATGTTCAATACAGATAGCTATGAAACTTTACATATGACGCGAGTGCAAGGAAATGTGAAGGGTAGTGATTTCAAAATATTATTAAAAGAACCATGAAAAAGCATGCACTACGAAATAAATAAATGGTGGGGGAGTGTAACTTTAAAGAAGTACATAGAATCTAAGCGAATTCCAAGCGGACAGGGAATATTTGTCATGCCAACACTCAATAATATGGATCCTTATTTATTGAAACAATGGCAAACAGATACAAGAGAATGTTTAAATAAATCAGTGAATACTCTCATTGTTCATGCTGAGAGAAGGCTTGCACAAGTTACAGAAAAAATCAAGGAGCTGGAAAAGGCACTGGAAAAATAGAAAGAGACTGAGAAAGGAGCAAAAGGTTTTGAGGAACTTGAAAGAAACTGGATAAGCATGAAAAGGAAGTCCAACAGAAATAGTTTAAAACTTTTAGTAGAGACAAAACTGACTACATCACAGGAAAGATTTATACATTTGCTAGACGATTTGATGCAATGTACAGCAGACAAGTGATGGATTAAGTCCAGGATAAGTTGGAGGTGCCATCCAGTGTGGGAAGCTCAGAAGTGAGTTTGGGGGATGAAGGACCATCAATGACTAAGTTGGACCTTTAAGGAGAAATGAGACTGCTACAGATGTCAACTTGCAGGAAGGGCAGAGAAATGACAAAATAAGGTAACCAGATCAATCAAAGTGAACAAGGCGGAGTATGAAAAGGAAGATGAAGCAGGGCACAAAGAAATAAAATCAGGTGTAGAGGATAATCTTGTAATCAATCTATCCTCAAAGATCCTCAATCACAAACATATGGATCTTCTAAATAAAAGTTTGACATTTTATCTTAGTACAGGAATGGATTTGGCAACAGCAAGGATTGATCTACATAAGTATTTTGTAGGAAACTGAAACTAAAGAAATACTTTGCGAATAAATTGGTTCGACGTAAGAACTTAGGAGTGCCCCAACCTATGTCGCGTTTGACAATGTATGACATAGCCTCAATGCTAGATTTATGTTATTTGCATCAGGAATCAAGCACAATTTCCATTTTGAATGCGGAAGATCTATCTGATTGGCAATTTTGCATGAAAATGGGAGAAGAAACTGATAAATCAGTGGAAGCAAATTAAAATCTAAATCCTACCCACAATTACCACCGTGCAATAAATTGGATTTGTTTCAGGAATTGATGGCAGAGGAACTCAGGGATATAAATAAAAAGGAGAAACGAAAGCGCCATGGCCAATTGAATAACATGATGAAAGATGCTTGGTGGGATTTGAACGATTTACAGGAGGACAGTAATATTGTGATAAAACATCAGATAAAGGTGGAAACATAGTTTTAGTGGACCGCAGCAAAAAAAGTCAAGAAATAAAGAGACAATTATGGGTTCAAGATAACAATGAGAGAATACAAGAAGATCCTATGAAAGAAATTATGAGGGAATTTCATGAAAGACTTAGTAGTTGGCATGAAAGGGGCTTGCTGGAAGACAAAGAGTTGATGTATTTAAAAAAGAGACACTCAATAACACCTACAATATACGTGTTACCAAAAATACCCAAAAGTATGAGCAATCCCGCAAGAAGTCCAATAATCAGATCCTGTGACTCCTTACTGGAGAATGCATCAAGGCTTATAGATATTTTCTTATTTCCATATGTGGTGGCACCTCCATCTTACGTCAGAGATTAAATGGATTTTTTAAATCGAAATAACGGCATACCATGGAAGCAGAACTATATAATGGCAACAGTAGACGTTGTATCACTTTACAACTCAATAAAACATGAGGATGGTCTAGAAGCATGTGTATATTTCCTACATAGCAGATCATTGAGTTTACTGGAACACACATAAATGCTGCTAGAAATGATGAAGTTTTACCTCACTAACAATTTCTTTATTTTTGAAGGTGAATATTATATTCAAAAGAAAGGGATATTCATGTGAACATCTTTCACTCTTACCTATGCTAACCTGACAATGGGCCATTGGGAGGCTGAATGTGTGTGGACAGAAGAGAATGTTGAGGTCCTTAGCAAGGTCATCCTATGGGTCCACCTTATAGTTGATTTATTCTTAATCTGGGAGGGTGAGCAGGATCCATTGGAGGCATTCTTAAACTCTCTAAAATATAATCCGCTTGGACCACAATTTACATTTGAGATAAGGAAAGAGACAATAACTTTCCTGGATATAGAGATTTACATTGATTGTGAGAAAGTTTGTACAAGACTTTACTGCAAACCCACCAGTTGTAACAGCATCTTATTTCCAAATAGTTCACATCCCAAAGCACTTAAGTGGAGCGTGCCTTATGGAGAATTTCTAAGAATCAAGAGAAATTGTTCAAAATTGAGTGACTTTAAAATACAGGTGGTGAGATGTTTACAAGATTTATTAGACAAGGGTACCCGGTATCCGTACTGGAAGATGCTATAAAGAGAGCAATGGAGAAGGATAGAGAGGATCTATTAGTTTAAAAAAACATGAGAGAGAGAAAAAACAATCAGGAAAACATCATTGGATTGATCATGGATTATAATCGCTTGGATAAAGAAATCAGAACAACTCTCAGAAATAATTGGAGGGTTATTAGGAAAGATGATGAGTTAAGACATAGGATAACAGAGCATCCAAAAATAGCATATAGAAAAACATCATCTTGGAATGATTTGTTGGTCAAAAGTCACTTAACGGCACAAAAAAAGTGGGACGAAGAACTGGCTTAAAAGTAAGGGCTCTTTCAAGTGTGCCAAATGTAAGGCTTGCTGGTATGGCAAGAACATGTCGGAGTTTAAATGTCTTGATGGGTCCACAAGCAAAATTAGAGAATGGATTTATGTGAAATCTCATTTGTAGTATATTCCCTGGAGTGTGGTTGTGGCAAAAGGTACATAGGGAGTACTGCAAATGAATGAAACTATGTATACTACAACATCTAAGAGCAATAACGAACAGAGATTATTCCTATGTGATTGCAAAACATATTTGGGAACAACACACTGGGGAATATAGCAATTTACTCTACTATGGGATCCAACATGTGAAGGCTAACATAAGAGGAGGAGATCATGCATTGACTCTTAAAAGATCAGAGTCAAGGTGGATTATGACAATTGGAACAGAAATACCTTGGGGTCTGAAAACAGATGCTAACCTTTATGTACATATCTTATTATATAATTATACTGGACTTGATATTTTTGGTATGTCTGGCATTTTTGGGGACTTGGAACGTGGAATGTAGTAGGATAAATCATTACTGTGTTCCCTCTTTCTTCTTCCTCACCTGTTATCTTTTCATCTGGTGTCTTATCCTATGCTGCTTTCTCTTATGCTAGCTCGTCCATTTTCTTCCTCTATACAGCATAAAAATTAGCTGAATATGTGGTTCAATATCTTTATGAGGTTAGTACTTTACTGTGATTCCTCTTCGAGTTCCTGGGAATTTAGGTAATAGTCTTTAGCATTTTATTGAGTTAAATTTGTGTGAATACATCAAAAAGTACTTTATTATAAGCAAGAGGGCATTTACGTGATGACTTTGGGCACATTTTCGATGAATTACATCACCAGTATATTATTCTGATTTTTCTCTGGGTGTGAGGAATGCAGTTTGACTGCAAAGACTATCTATGTTATAAGTGAATGGTTATATATATATTTCTGTGATAAGTCTATTTATCTCTTTAAGAGTGGGTGTGAGTAGAAAGAGGATGTTCCTTTAAATAACTTTTTTGAACTACCCCCTGGGATGGCCCAGTTGAAGGCTTTTTTGCTGAAACATATAGGCCAGTCTGCTTGCAGCACCTCAAACTTTGTACTTTAATATAATGAAATAAAAAAATCCCTTTAGTAAAAAGCAAACAACTTGTACAGGCTTGTGCTGTCTCCTGGATCTGCCCAAGTGAATGAATTCTCGATGAGGGTAGGAACTCTCTGGAAAGGGGACAATATAGATATATGTATGTGGTCACCAGTAGGTATAGTTAGGAAGGACCCTGTTTACATTAAAATAAAACATTTTTTGACTTGCCTACATCTTTGGCACCGTTTGACGAATCTTCAGACTTTTTCCAAAATATAGTGTGCTGATGATTCTTGTTGCATATGAGAAGTTTCAAGGTGATCCGTCAAGTGGGGGCAAAGAAAAAGGTGGAGTCAAAACACATGTGTTTCGCATGTTAATTCCTATAGGAGTTTTGAACATGACTGGATGGAATTACACTAAGGGGGTGATTCCGACCCTGGCGGTAAAATCCGCCAGGGCCGGGGTCCGCGGGAGCACTGCCAACAGGCTGGCGGTGCTCCTTTGGGCATTCTGACCGCGGCGGTACAGCTGCGGCCAGAAACAGAAAGTCGGCGGTGTACCGCCGACTTTCCGCTGCCCAGGGGAGCTGCGCCGCCATGGGGATTCCGACCCCCATACCGCCATCCTGTTCCTGGCGGTTTCGGCCGCCAGGAACAGGATGGCGGTATGGGGTGTCGTGGGGCCCCTGGGGGCCCCTGCAGTGCCCATGCCTATGGCTATGGCATGGGCACTGCAGGGGCCCCCGTAAGAGGGCCCCACTTTGAATTTCAGTGTCTGCTTAGCAGACACTGAAATTCGCGACGGGTGCTACTGCACCAGTCGCACCCCTTCCACTCTGCCGGCTCCATTCGGAGCCGGCTTCCTCGTGGAAGGGTGTTTCCCACTAGGCTGGCGGGCGGCCTTTTGGCGGTCGCCCGCCAGCCCAGTGGGAAACCCAGAATGACCGCTGCGGTCTTTTGACCGCGGTACGGTCTTCTGGCGGTTCCCGCTTGGCGGGCGGCGGGAGCCGCCCGCCTAGCTTAGAATCAGGGCCTAAATTTGCAGAAAACTTGATTTTGTTCTTTTGATTATTTGGCGTAAATCTGTTCAGAAATTTTCGAGTTAGTAAAGGAGAAATAATTTTGTATTGTAGGGCAGCGGATCCATCACAACGTTTTTGCGGAGATCACGGCATCCTTGCGAACGTGCGTGCCAACAGGAATGCTATGAATGGCTGGCCGCAACCTGATCAGAAAGTTGTGGCTGCCATTTTTTTTACAGGCCATGGTCCCCGGGCTAAAAATAAATGTGATAAGTGGTATAAGTGGTCAGGGTGGAGTTACTTTGACCCCAGTGTTCTGATATAAGAGTGTTTGAGGGTCAAAATATGTCCTTAAAAACATTTTTTTTTCACACTACCGAATATTCACAAATATGTTAGGAAGCTTAGTGCAGCCCCCCGTGTAACATCACAATGAATTTGCAAATATTGGCAACAACAAAAAACATCCAGAGACTTATTCATTAAATATTTCATTCACTCATATGTGCAGTTAGACACTCATGCAACCACTCAGAGACCCCTCAGACACTCATGCACCCACTCACAGACCCACTTAGACCCTCACACACCCACTCACAGAACCATTCAGAGACTGACGCACCCACACACAGACCCAGACCCTCATGCACCCACTCACACACCCACTCAGACCCTCATGCAACTGCTCACAGACCAACTCAGAAACTGATGCACTCACTCAGACACACTCAGAAACTCCTGCACCAACTCAGAGACCCACTCAGACACTCACAGACCCACTCATACCCTCATGCACCTGTTCACAGACCACACTCATAGACTCACGCACTTACTCACAGGCCCACTCAGAGACTCAGGCACTCACTCACTGCATTGACCCATTGAGACACTTACACAACCACTGATAGACCTACTCAGACCCTCATGCACACACTCACAGACCTACTCAGACCCTCACACACCTACTGACAGACCAACTCAGATACTGATGCACCCACTCACAGACCATCTCAGAGATACATGTACTCACTCACAGACCCACTCAGAAACGTATTCACCCAATCAGAGACCCACTGAGGCACTCACGCACCCATTCACAGACCCACTGAGACCCTCATGCACCCACTCACAGACCCACTCAGACATCCATGCACCCATTCACAGACCCACTCAGGTCCCCACTGACAGACCCATTGAGACACATACCTAGCCACTAACAGACCTACTGAGACCCTCACGCACCCACTCAGAGACCCAGTCGGAGACTCACATATTTACTCGCTGACCCACTGAGAGACTCAGACACTCACTCAGAGACCCTTAGGAAGCCACTCAAACCATCATGTACCTACTCACAGACCTACTGAGACCCTCACTTACCTACTCACAGACCCACTCAGACACTGATGCACTCACTCACAGAGCCACTCAGAGACTCATGCACTCACTCACAGACCCACTCAGAGACTGTAGGACCTGGCTTATAGTGGGTACCTTGTGGTACTTACACCCTGTGCTAGGTTCAGTTATCCATTATTAGTAGAATAGAGGTGTTTCTAGCAGCTTAGGCTAATAGAAGGTAGCTATGGAAAGCAGCTTAGGCTGAACTAGGAGACATGCAAAGCTCCTACTATACCACTTATATCATGTAGCACAATATCATAAGAAAACACAATACTCAGAGTTACTAAAAATAAAGGTACTTTATTTTAGTGACAATGGGGGTTATTCCAACTTTGGAGGAGTGTTAATCCATCCCAAAAGTGACGGTAAAGTGACGGATATACCACCAGCCGTATTACGAGTTCCATAGGATATAATGGACTCGTAATACGGCTGGTGGTAAATCCGTCACTTTTCCGTCACGTTTGGGACGGATTAACACCTCCTCCAAAGTTGGAATAACCCCCAATATGCCAAAAGTATCTCAGAGAATACCCTCACTTAGGAGGTAAGTAATAAACACAAGTTATATGTACACAAACCTAAAGCAGGTAAGTAACAGTAAGAAAAGTAGTGCAAACAATGTAGAATCACAATATGATGCAATAGGTAAAAATAGGTCTGGGGCAACACAAACTATATACTCCAAAAGTGGAATGCGAATCACAAATGGACCCCAGACCTATGGGAGATTGTAGAGGGTCACTGGGACTGTAAGAAAACAGTAAGGATGTCCAAAATATCCTACCCCAAGACCCGAGAAAGTAGGAGTAAAGTTACCCTACTACCCCAGAAAGACACAATAGTCGTGATAGGGGGATTCTGCAAGAACCACGAGCACCAGCAAAACACTGAAGATGGATTCCTGGACCTGAGGACCTGTAAAGGAAGGGGACCAAGTCCAAGAGTCGCAATAGTGTCCGGGGGGGGCAGGAGCCCAGGAAACCCCAGATGGAGGTGCAAAAGGGCTGCCTCCGGGTGGAAGAAGCCGAAGATTCTGCAACAACAAAAAGTGCTAGGAACTTCTCCTTTGGATGGAAGATGTCCCACGGCGTGTTGGATGTTGCAGAAGTGTTTCCAGGCAGAAATACCGCAAACAAGCCTTGCTAGCTGCAAGGGTCGCAGTGAAGGTTTTTGGGTGCTGCTGGGGACCAGGAAGGACCAGGATGTCGCCCCTTGGAGGAGGAGACACAGGGGGTGCTCAGCAACTCAGAGAGCCCCCGCAGAAGCAGGCAGCACCCGCAGAAGTACCAGAACAGGCACTTAAAGATCTGTGAACTCAGAGTCACAAAAGGAGGGTCCACAACGTTGGAGTCCAACTCAGCGGGTTGAGCACTGCAGGACGGAGTGCTTGGGACCCAGGCTAGGCTGTGCACAAAGGAATCCTTGGAGAAGTGCACAGAAGCTAGAGCAGCTGCAAATCACGCAATACACAGGTTTGCTGTCTGGTGTGGGGAGGCAAGGACTTACCTCCACCAAATTTGGACAGAAGGGCCACTGGACTGTGGGAGACACTTGGACCCAGCTGCTGTGTTCCAGGGACCACGCTCGTCAGGATGAGAGGGGACCCAGAGGACCGGTGATGCAGTCTTTTGGTGCCTGCGTTAGCAGGTGGAAGATTCCGTCGACCCACAGGAGATTTCTTCTTGGCTTCCAGTGCACAGTGAAGGCAGGCAGCCCTCAGAGCATGCACCACCAGGAAACAGTCGAGAAATCCGGCAGGATGAGGGGCTACACTGTTGCTGGTAGTCGTCTTCCTACTTTGTTGCGGTTTTGCAGGCGTCCTGGAGCAGTCAGCGGTCGATCCTTGGCAGAAGTCGAAGAGGGAAGTGCAGAGGAACTCTGGTGAGCTCTTTCATTCGTTATCTGAGGAATAGCCCAGAGGAGAGACCATAAATAGCCAGAAAAGGAGGTTTGGCACCCAAGAAAGGAGGTTTGGCTACCAAGAGAGGTAAGCTCCTATCAGGAGGTGTCTCTGACGTCACCTCCTGGCACTGACCACTCAGAGCAGTCCAGTGTGTCCCCAACACCTCTGAATCCAAGATGGCAGAGGTCTGGGACACACTGGAGGAGCTATGGGCACCTCCATTGGGAGGTACTGGTCAGGGGAGTGGTCACTCCCCTTTCCTCTGTCCAGTTTTGCGAAATCTGGAGGCTACTCCTCCCCAGCCCTTCACACTTATTTCCAAAGGGAGAGGGTGTAACACCCTCTCTCTGAGGAAATCCCTTGTTCTGCCTTCCTGGGACTGGGCTGCCCAGACCCCCAGGAGGGCAGAATCCTGTCTGAGGGGTTGGCAGCAGCAGCAGCTGCAGTGGAAACCCCGGAAAGGCAGTTTGGCAGTACCTGGGTTCTGTGCTAGAGACCCGGGGATCATGGAATTGTTTCCCCAATACCAGAATGGTATTGGGGGTACAATTCCATGATCTTAGACATGTTACATGGCCATGTTCGGAGTTACCATTGTGACGCTACACATAGGCAGTAACCTATGTGCAGTGTACGCGTGTAATGGTGTCCCCGCACTCACAAAGTTTGGGGAATTTGCCCTGAACGATGTGGGGGCACCTTGTGCCAGGGTGACCACACACTAAGTAACTTGGCACCTAACCTTCACCAAGTGAGGTTTAAACATAAAGGTGACTTATAAGTTACTTATGTGCAGTGAAAAATGGCTGTGAAATAACGTGGATGTTATTTCACTCAGGCTGCAGTGGCAGTCCTGTGTAAGAATTGTCTGAGCTCCCTATGGGTGGCAAAAGAAATGCTGCAGCCCATAGGGATCTCCTGGAACCCCAATACCCTGGGTACCTAAGTATCATATGCAAGGGAATTATATGGGTGTACCAGTGTGCCAATGAGAATTGGTAAAATTAGTCACTAGCCTGCAGTGACAATTTTAGAAAGCAGAGAGAGCATAAACACTGAGGTTCTGGTTAGCAGGGCCTCAGTGATACAGTTAGGCACCACACAGGGAACACATACAGGGCATACACTATGAGCACTGGGGTCCTGCCTAGCAGGATCCCAGTGACACAAGGGCAAAAACAAACATACATACGTGAAAATGAGGGTAACATGCCAGCAAGATTGTACTTTCCTACACAGCTCAACGATTTAAGGTTTTCACCTTTCATTTGTTTTAGCCAAAGTAGAGGTTTGTGGTCTGTCTGAACAATAAAGTGAGTACCAAACAGGTATGGTCTTAACTTTTTCAGTGCCCAGACCACAGCAAAGGCCTCCCTCTCTATGGCAGACCAACGCTTTTCTCTAGGGGTCAACCTTCTGCTGATAAAAGCAACTGGTTGATCCTGGCCCTCAGAATTCAGTTGTGATAGTACTGCCCCTACTCCTAATTCAGATGCATCAGTATGAACAATGAATTTCTTGGAGTAACAAGGGCTTTTTAGGACAGGTGCAGAGCACATGACCTGTTTGAGCTCCAAAAAAGCTTTCAGACAGCTGGCTGTCCACAATACCTTCTTAGGCATTTTCTTGCTAGTGAGATCATTAAGAGGGGCTGCTATGGAGCCATCATTCTTTATGAATTTCCTATAGTACCCTGTGAGGCCTAAAAAGGATCTCACCTGGGTTTGAGTTGTAGGGGGAACCCAATCCACGATAGTTTGGATTTTCCCCTGTAGTGGTGCAATCTGTTCTCCACCAACCAGGTGGCCCAGATAAACCACTTTCCCCTGCCCTACCTGGCACTTTGAGGCCTTGATAGTGAAGCCTGCCTTTTGCAGGGCCTCCAAAACTTTCCATTGGTGGACCAGGTGATCATCCCGGGTTGAGCTAAAGACAGCAATATCATCTAGATATGCTGCACTGAAAGCTTCTAACCCTTGCAGGACTGTGTTCACCAACCTCTGAAAAGTGGCAGGTGCCTTTTTCAAACCAAAGGGCATTACTGTGAATTGGTAGTGCCCTCCAATGGTAGAAAATGCAGTCTTTGGTTTAGCATCTTCTGATAATCTTATCTGCCAATACCCTGCAGTTAGATCAAAAGTGCTAAGATACTTGGCAGAAGCCAGTGTATCAATGAGCTCATCTGCCCTGGGTATACGCTGAGCATTAGTTTTGGTTAGCTGATTGGGCCCTCTGTAATCTACACAAAACCTCATCTCCCTCTTTCCATCTTTGGTGTGAGGTTTTGGTACAAGCACAACTGGGCTAGCCCAGGGGCTTTCAGAAGGTTCAATCACCCCTAAGTCCAACATTTTCTGCACCTCTTGTTTAATGCAGTCCCTGACATGGTCAGGTTGCCTCTAAATTTTACTTTTGACAAGCAGGCTGTCTCCAGTCTCAATTGTATGTTCACACCAGGATGTTTCACCTGGTATAAGTGAAAAGAGGTCTGACAACTGATTTAAGAGATTGATGCAGTTGTCTTTCTGTTCTGCAGTCAGACAATCTGCTAAGACTACTCCCTCCACTAAGGCATCAGCTTCAGTGGTGGAGAAGAGATCAGGGAGAGGGTCACTCTCTTCTTCCTGTCCCTAATCTGTTGCCATGAGCAGGGTGAGATCAGCCCTGTCATAGTAGGGTTTTAGGCAGTTGACATGAATCACCCTAAGAGGACTCCTGGCAGTGCCTAGGTCTACCAAATAGGTAACCTCACCCTTCTTTTCAACAATTAGATGGGGTCCACTCTATTTGTCCTGGAGTGCTCTTGGGGCCACAGGCTCCAATACACACACCTTCTGTCCTGGGTGGTATTGAGGCAGGACAGCCTTCTGGTCATGCCATTGCTTTTGCAGCTCCTGGCTGGCCTGAAGGTTTTTACTGGCCTTTTTCATATACTCAGCCATTCTGGGTCTTAGGCCAAGTACATGGTCCACTATGTCCTGTTTAGGAGATTTTAACGGTTGTTCCCAACCCTCCTTCACAAGAGCAAGTGGACCTCTTACAGGGTGCCCAAAGAGGAGTTCAAAGGGGCTGAAGCCCACTCCTTTCTGGGCTACCTCCCTGTGAGCAAAAATGAGGCAAGGTAACAGGACATCCCATCTCCTTCTGAGTTTTTGAGGGAGTCCCATTATCATACCTTTGAGAGTTTTAAGAAACCTCTCAACCAGACCGTTTGTTTGTGGATGGTAAGGGGTGGTGAACTTTTAGGTAACACCACACTCCTTCCACATTGCTTTTAGGTATGCAGACATGACGTTGCTACCTCTGTCTGACACCACTTCCTTAGGGAAACCCACCCTGGAAAAGATTTCCAGGAGGGCCTTTGCAGGAGCTGTAGTGGTCCTTAAGGAGATGGCTTCAGGATATCTTGTGGTATGGTCCACTACCACCAAGATAAATCTGTTGCCTGAAGCTGTTGGAGGGTCAAGGGGCCAACTATGTCAACCCCTACCCTTTCAAAGGGCACCCCAACAACTGGAAGTGGAATTAGAGGGGCCTTTGGAGTGCCATCAGTCTTGCCACTGGCTTGGCAGGTCACACAAGATTTACAAAAGTATTTTGTGTCCTCTGACATATGAGGCCAGTGAAACAAGGGGACAAGTCTTTCCCAAGTTTTCGTCTGGCCCAAATGCCCAGCCAAAGGAATGTCATGAGCCAGGGTGAGAAGAAACTCTCTGAACTGCAAGGGAATTACCAATCTCCTGGCAGCTCCATGTTTAGGGTCCCTTGATTCAGTAAAAAGGAGGTTGTCTTCCCAGTACACCCTATGGCTATCACTGACATCCCCATTCTGCTGTTTGACAGCTTGCTGTCTTAAACCCTCTAATGTGGGACAGATTTGCTGTGCCACACTCAGCTCTTCCCTGGCAGGCCCCCTGCACCCAAAAGCTCAGCAGTGTCTGCTGCCAGCTCCTCTGGTGTAGGTTCTGCACAGGGAGAGGATTCCTCTTTCTCAAAAGGGAAACCATCTGTAGAGGGAGGGATAGTGGGGAGAGATTTCCCCTTTCTACCCCTAGTTTTTGGGAGCACTTGGTCCATTGTTCCAGGATCCAAGTTTCCCTGTCCTTTTTGCTTCTTGGCCTGAGCCCTTGTCAAAGCAAAAATATGCCCAGGAGTGCCCAGCATAGCTGCATGAGCCTCCAACTCCACTTCTGTCCAAGCTGATGTTTCCAAATCGTTCCCTAGTAGGCAATCTACAGGTAATTCAGTGGCTATCACAACTTTCTTGGACCAGTGACCCCCCCCAGTTGAGATTCACAACAGCCATGGGGTGACTAAGAGTGTTGTTATGAGCATCAGTCAATTGGTACTGCTGACCAAGTAGGTGTTGATCAGGGTGAACCAGTTTCTCAATCACCATAGTGACACTGGCTCCTGTATCCCTGTAGGCCTCAACCTCAACACCAGTTATTAGTGGACGTTGCTTGTACTTACCCATTTTAAGGGGACAAGCAACCAAGGTGGGAAAGTCAATACCACCACCAGAGACTAAAGTAGCCTCCGTGGTCTCCCTAACAAGACCAACCCCAACTACAATACCAATGGTGAGCCCAGCTACACCCTTTGATTGGCTATTTGTAGTAGACTTCCCACCAGCACTGCTATTACTAGGGGCACCAGGGGACGCAGTTGGGGTTGTGGTAGTGTGAGCCTTGGTGTTTTTCTTTGGGCAGGTGGAATCACTTGCCCAAATGGCCTTTACTTGTACATAAATAACACCATGGCTTCTTTTGATTGCTGGAAGAAGATTTGGGCCCACCACCCCTAGAGGATTTGTTTGGGCCTGATGAAGACTCATATTGCTTTTTATCTTTGTCCCCACCCTTGTCAGAAGGCTTACCATCCTTCTTCTTGCCATCCTTGTCGCTACCTGTATGAACCTTTCTGTTCACTCTTGTTCTGACCCATTTGTCTGCCTTCTTTCCCAATTCTTGGGGAGAGGTCAGATCTGAGTCTACCAAGTACTGATGCAACAAGTCAGACAAGCAATTATTCAAAATATGCTAACTCAGGATTAGATTATACAGGCTTTCATATTCAGTCACCTTTACTGCCATGTAATCATCCCTCCAAGGCCTTCACTGAACAGTCTACAAAGTCTGTCCAGTCTTGAGAGGACTCTTTTCTGGTATCTCTGAACTTTATCCTGTATTGTTCAGTGGTTAAGCCAAATCCATCTAAGAGTGCATCCTTCAAAACGTTGTAGTTGTTGGCATCACTTTCTCTGACAGTAAGGAGTCTATTCCTACCCTTACCAGTAAAAGATAGCCACAAGATAGCAGCCCACTGCCTTTCAGGGACCAACTGTACCATACAGGCCCTTTCAAGTGCAGCAAACTACTTGTTAATATCATCCCCCTCCTTGCAAGGGGGGGACTATCTTATGTAGGTTTCTAGAATCTTGTTCTCTTACAGGATTACTATCAAGAACACTGCCGCTGCCACCATGGGGGAACTAACCCCAATCTCTGCCTTTCCCTGTCTACATCTAGGGATTCCCTGTCTAAGGCCAAGTGCTGCTGTCTCAGCTTCAGTCTGGCCTCTTCCAACCTCAGCTTTCTGAGCTCCCTGTCTAGGGTGTCATTCTCGGGGTGGGGGGCTTGGGAATTCTGAGACACAAAGGAAATGTGGGAATTGGCAGAAGTGGACCTGTCTCTAACCACCTGAACCCTAGTTAACTGGCCTTTTGGAGTGAAAGGTGCCCTACTAGTGTGTGGCCCCCTCCCACTGCCAGTGTCCCTAGGTGGTTTGTCAGCTGACAGGTCTTTGGATGAACCCTCCCCAGACTCCTCAGGGCCCTCCCCTGATTCTTGCTGGGTACCCCCCTCCTCTACCTCCTGATCCTGGGATGGGCCAGACTGGTTCTGGTCACTTTCTAGGAGAAGGCTAAGGAGAAGATCTTTGGTAGGGTTCTTACCAATGATTAAACCTCTTTCTATGCAGAGACCCCTCAAACCTTTAAAGTTTAAACTACCATAGGTTGCCTGGACAACTGTGGGAGTAAGTTCTACTGCTGACATAGTTGTTAGAAAGGGTTTAGGACAGAGAGAAAAAAGTTTTAGAAACTTTTAGAGAAAAGAGAAAAAAACTTTTCAAACTTTTAAAAACTTTTGAAAACTTTTTAGAAACTTTTAAGAAAGATTTTAGAAAGAGAGTTAAACTGTTTAGGTTAACTGTGTATATTTTCAAGTATTTGGAATATGTTTTTCTTATGAAAAGCACCAATGACAAAGTGGTAAAGCAGTTACAAGTACTTATCTCACCACTGCACCACCAATGTAGGAGGCTGGCCTGGCTTATAGTGGGTACCTGATGGTACTTACACCTTGTGCCAGGTCCAGTTATCCCTTATTAGTAGATTAGTAGTGTTCTAGCAGCTTAGCCTGATAGAGGTAGCTATAGCAGAGCAGCTTAGGCCGAACTAGGAAACATGCAAAGCTCTTACTATACCACTTATATCATATAACACTATATGGGGCAGAGTCAAACCCCCCACACACCACCACCAACCCCCTACTGCATGTGGGACAAAATCCCCACAGAACACCTAAACTCCCAACTGGCACAGAACCCCCCCCCAACACCAACGACTCCAACACTGCCGCACATAACCTCAACAAATGGATCACTACCTGCGCAGACTCTCTCGCCCCCCTCAGAAAAAACATTACCACCAGCAACATCAAGTACTCCCCATGGTGCACCGCTGAACTCCAAGAGTCCAAACGCAAATGCCGCAAAGCAGAGAAAACCTGGCGACAAGAACCCTCCACCACAAACTTCTCCGCCCTAAAAACCTCAACGCGCAACCACCACCAACTCATACGCAACACCAAAAGAGCACACTATAAGGAATGCATTGACAACAACTCCCAAAACAGCAAAGAACTCTTTACCATCATCAAAGAGCTCTCCAAACCCAAAGCCAGCAACCTAGACCCCACGCACACACAAACCCTCTGCAACTCCCTCTCAAACCGCTTCCACCGCAAAATCCAGGACATACACAACAGCTTCATACCACATACACCCACCACACACACACCCCCCACCCGCCCAACACAGACCCACCACACCACCCCCAGCCTACTCACCACCTGGGCCCCCACCACCGATGAAGAAACGGAAAAAACAATGAACTCCATCCACTCTGGCGCTCCCTCTACCCCCTGCCCCATCGGATATACAACAAAGCCAGCCCAACCATCGCCCCAAACTTCGAGCCATAATCAACAGCTCATTTGAAACCGCCACCTTCCCAGACCCCTGGAAGCACGCGGAAGTCACCGCTCTCCTAAAAACGCCCAATGCTGACCGAGACGACCGCTTCAACTACCGCCCCATCTCTCTCCTCCCTTTCCCAGCCAAGGTCACAGAGAAACTAGTGAACTCCCGGCTATCCAACTTCCTCGAGGAAAACCACACACTCAACCCCTCCCAATCTGGCTTCCGCAAGCACCACAGCACGGAAACCGCCATCATCGCATGCACTGACGACATCAGAACTAGAGTCGATAAGGGCGAGACCGTCGCACTCATACTCCTGGACCTCTCCGCCGCCATTGACACTGTCTGCCACCACACACTCCACACACGCCTCCACAACTCTGGGATTTGAAACAAAGCCCTAGACTGGCTCACCTCCTTCCTCACCGATAGAACCCAAAAAGTCTGCCTCCCAGCCTTCCAATCCACTGCCACCAAAATCACCTGCGGAGTCCCACAAGGATCCTCCCTCAGCCCCACACTCTTCAACATTTACATGATCCCACTAGCCACCATCCTCCAACCACACGTAATCACCATCCTCTCCTACGCAGATGACACACAACTCCTCTTCTCCCTCACCCGCAACCCCACCATCGCCAAAACCAACCTCCACGTTGCACTCCTTGACACCGCTGCTTGGATGACAGCTAACCACCTCAAGCTCAACTCCAACAAAACCGAGATAATCATTTTTGGCCCCCACAAAAACATATGGGATGCCTCCTGGTTGCCCACCACTCTGGGCCCCGCACCCACCCCCAAAGACCACGCACTCAACCTCGGCATCATCCTGGACCCCTCCCTCTCCATGGCCCACCAAATCAACGCCGTCACCTCTTCCCGTTTCAACACACTCCGCACACTGAAAAAACCTTCAAATGGATTCCCACAGAGAACAGAAAGACCGTCACCCATGCACTCATCAGCAGCAGGCTAGACTACGGGAACGCCTTCTACACCGGCACCACACTCAAACTCAAGCGCAAACTACAGCGAATCCAGAACACAGCAGCACACCTCATCCTGGACCTCCCCCGCCATGAACTCATCTCACCACACCTCAAAGCCCTTCACTGGCTCCCCACAGACAAAAGGATCACCTTCAAGATCCTCATCCATGCACACAAATCTCTCCACAGCACCGGCCCAACCCACCTCAACGAAAGAGTGAACTTCCACACTCCCACACGCCACCTCCGTTCCGCCGACCTCTCACTCGCCACAGTCCCCCCCATCAAACACACCACCACAGGAGGCAGATCCTTCTCCTATCTCGCCCCCAAGGCCTGAAACTCCCTCCCCACCAACCTCTGCAAGACCCAGGACCTCCTGCTCTTCAGGAAGGGCCTCAAGACATGGCTCTTTGAACAGTGATCACCCCCCCCCACCAGCGCGTTGAGACCCTCATGGGTGAGTAGGGAGCTCAATACATTTCTTTGATTGATTGATTGATATCATAAGAATCACAATACTCATAGTTACTAAAAATAAAGGTACTTTATTTTAGTGATAATGTGCCAAAAATATCTCAGAGGATATACTCCCTTAGGAGGTAAGTAAAATACCCAAAATATACACACAAACCAAAATCAGGTAAGTAAACAGTTAGAAAAGTAGTGCAAACACTGTAGAATACAACAGGATGCAATAGATCTAGGGGCAACACAAACCATATACTAAGAAATTGGAATGCAAACCACTTAGGGACCCCAGGCCTAATATAGTGTGTAGAGGGTCGTTGGGAGTGTAAGAAAACACTAAGGGTGTCCAAGATACCCCATCCCAAGACCCTGAAAAGTAGGAGTCAATTTACCCTACTTCCCCAGAAACACACTAAAGTCATGACATGAGATTCTGCAAAGGCAACAACTGACTGCAAAGCACTGAAGACGGATTCCTGGACCTCTGGAACTGTAAAGGAAGGGGACCAAGTCTAAGAGTCACAAAAGTGTCTAGTGGGGGCAGGAGCCCACTAAACCCCAGATGAAGGTGCAAAACGGCTGTCTCTGGGTGAAAGAAGCAGAAGATTCTGCAACAACAGGAGATGCCAAGAACCTCTCCTTTGCACAGAAGATGTCCCACGGTGCGCTGGAGGATGCAGAGTTGTTTCTATGCAGAAAGACCGCAAACAAGCCTTGCTAGCTGTAAAGGTCGTGGTTGAAGAAAAAGGGTGCTGCCCAGGCCCAGGAAGGACCAGGAGGTTGCCACTTGGACGAGGAGACAGAGGGGGCACTCAGCAACACAGAGAGCCCATGCAGAAGCAGGCAGCACCCACAGAAGTACTTGAACATGGATTCAAGAAAACTGAGCATGGCGGTCATCTCAACACTACAAAAGAGGGTCCCACGAAGCCGGTGGTCAACTCAGTGAGTTGAGCAATGCAGGACATAGTGCTGGGGACCTGGGCTGTGCTGTGCATGAAGGATTCCTTGCAAAAGTGCACAGAAGCCCTAGTAGCTGCAGTTCACGCAGTACACAGGATTACTGTCTGGTGTGGGGAGGCAAGGACTTACCTCCACCAAATTTGTACAGATGGACCACTGGACTGTCGGGGTCACTTGGATCCAGCTCCTGTTTTCCATGGACCACACTTGTCACGATGAGAGGGGACCCAGAGGACCGGTGAGGCAGAAGTTTGGTGTCTGCGTTAGCAGGGGGAAGATTCCATCACCCACCGGGATTTCTTCTTGGCTTCCAGTGCAGGGTGAAGGCAGACAGCCTCCAGAGCATGCACCACCAGGAAACAGTTGAGAAAGCCGGCAGGATTAGGCGCTACAATGTCGCTGGTAGTCTTCTTGCTACTTTGTTGCAGTTTTGCAGGTGGCCTGGAGCAGTCATCGGTCGATCCTTGATAGAAGTTGAAGAGAGAGATGCAGAGGAACTCTGGTGAGCTCTTTCATTCGTTATCCGACGAGAAGCCCACAGGAGAGACCCTAAATAGCCCTCAGAGGAGGATTGGCCACCTAGTCAGGTAAGCACCCATCAGGAGGGGTCTCTGACATCAACTGCTGGCACTGGCCACTCAGAGGCCTCCATTGTGCCCTCACACCTCTGGATTCAAGATGGCAGAGGTCTGGGACACACTGGAGGAGCTCTGGGCACCACCCCTGGGGTGGTGATGGACAGGGGAGTGGTCACTCCCCTTTCCTTTGTCCAGTTTCACGCCAGATCAGGGGCTGGGGGATCCCTGAACCAGTGTAGACTGGCTTATGCAAGGAGGGCACCATCTGTGCCCTTCAAAGCATTTTCAGAGGCTGGGCGAGGCTACTTCTCCCCAGCCCTTAACACCTATTTAAAAAAGGAGAAGTGTGACACCCTCTCTCAGAGGAAATTCTTTGTTCTGCCTTCCTGGGGCTGGGCTGCCCAGACCCCAGGAGGGCAGAAGCCTGTCTGTGGGTTGGCAGCAGCGGTAGCTGCAGTGAAAACCCCCGAAAGCTGGTTTGGCAGTACCCGGGGTCCATGCTGGAGCCCCGGGGATGCATGGGATTGGCACCCCAATACCAGATTTGGCATGGGGTGACGATTCCATGATCTTAGACATGTTACATGGCCATATTCGGAGTTACCATTGTGAAGCTACATATAGGTATTGACCTATATGTAGTGCACGCGTGTAATGGTGTCCCCACACTCACAAAGTCCGGGGAAATTGCCATGAACTATGTGGGGGCACCTTGGCTGGTGCCAGGGTGCCCTCGCACTTAGTAACTTTGCACCTAACCTTCACCAAGTGAGGGTTAGACATATAAGTGACTTATAAGTTACTTAAGTGCAGTGTAAAATGGCTGTGAAATAATGTGGGTGTTATTTCACTCAGGCTGCAGTGGCAGTCCTATGAAAGAATTGACTGGCTCCCTATGGGTGGCAAAAGAAATGCGGGAGCCCATAGGGATCTCCTGGAACCCTAATACCCTGGGTACTAAGTACCATATACTAGGGAATTATAAGGGTGTTCCAGTGTGCCAATCAGAATTGGTAAAAATGATCACTAGCCTGCAGCGGCAATTTTAAAGGCACAGAGCGCATAAGCACTGAGGTTCTGATTAGCAGAGCCTCAGTGACACAGTTAGGCACTACACAGGGAACACACATTCAGGCCACAACTATGAGCACTGGGGTCCTGGCTAGCAGGATCCCAGTGAGACAGGCAAAAATAAACTGACACACAAGTAAAAAAGGGGGTAACATGCCAGGCAAGATGGTACTTTCCTACAGCATGTACACAGGGTGATCTGTAATTTGGGAATAAAAAAATGTGTATAAACGAAAGATAATACAATATCTATAAAAAACAAATAATACAAAAATTTTAAATATAAAAAAATATATATACTACATTGATTATAAAAGATTTCACATTGAGAAAATATTCAATAGCTACTCATCACACTATTCACAGATAAGTAAGAATATTGGATATATTTATTTGCTCTTCACTAACACCACAGGGTGGGTTAAGATCAGCAATAACATGAACGTGATATATTAAGCTTTGTCATTTTTATATATTATTACAGCCCTGAAGAAGTCTGGTGGGAGGTATCCCTGACGAAACACTTGTTGGCTTGGTGTGGATGCTGTAAAGGCTTATTTTGGACTTTGGCTTGGTGTGGATACCGTAAAGGCTTATTTTGGACTTTGAGAAGCTACAAGGCTTGGTGTGGATGCCGTAAAGGCTTATTTGTGGACTTTGGTAAGCTATAATACAAATCGTCTCCCACCTTTGGTAGTATAATTCTCCACTCATACATCCTGAGAGACAAATGTGCCCTCTATCGGATTTTTAGAGTTATCACCACTACATTCATGGCAACTCCTGAAATTGGAATACATTTTTCTGCTGTAATTTCCTCCTGATAAAACTTCATTGTTAGAACTTGAAGTATGTGCATGAGAAGAACTAGAAGAACCAATTTAGTAGAACTCACTCCTCTCAAGACATTGTCTGTAGAAGTTAACAACATATTTCCAATGTTGCAATTTACTCTTTAAAGCAGTGCTTTGACATTCATTCAATGTAACTAAATTCCTCTTAGCCCACCAACACCAATTCCAGTTTAGCAGAAGAGTGTGCAACCTTGGAAGCTTTAAATGGACCAAGAAATTGAAAATCAACTCTAGATTTCCTAAGTCTCATGTCTTTTAACATGACCTAGGTACCTACTTTGACTTCCTCAAAAAATCCATGCATCTTGGAATCATGATAACTTTTTCTCCTGAGCAGCTTCCACCTTTGATCTTACTTTGTTCATATCTACCTGCTCATGAACCTGACAGTCATATACGTTTTTTAACCATGTGGGAAACAATCCAGTATGAGATTGTGTTACATGCAATAAGTGAAATGGAGAAACTCCAGTAATACTATGAGGAGTATTGTGATATGTCCATTTTTACCTATGAACAAACTCTTCTACATCTCTGTTACAGGATAATGCAGTTCGAATACCTTCCGCCCTCTCAACAGCACTATTTGCTTGAAGGGAATACAAAGCAATGTTGTAATGTTTAATGCTGCTTTGTTCCCAAAACTATTTCCATTCTATCTGAAATCACCTGGATCCTATTATATGTGACAAGTCTTCAGGATAACCTTCTAAGTTGAAAATAGTTTCTAAGAAACTGATAACAACTTGAGCGGTACTTTCAGCCACAAACCTGTAATAGACACACTTAGAAAAGTAGTCAATGAGAAATATTAAGCATTTAGATCTGTTGGGTAAAGCAAAATAGGTCCAGCAAAATCCAATGCGACTTTGGACCATGATGTCTGAGGCAACGGAGTGGGGATAAGAGGTATCATTCAACTTCCAATGCCCACTGGACATAATACATTCTTGACAAGCATCTACCAATTTATCAATATCTTTGTCCATGTATGGCCACCAAAAACAAACCCTCGGTGTTTTCCTAGTAGCAGTAGATACTAGGTGTCTCCTATGAGCCAATTCTATAACTTTTAATCTCAAACTTTTAGGCATAACAAATTCACCAGACCTTAATAAAATGCCTGTATCCACCAGAACCTGATTCTCTAACCTAATAAAGCAATATAGGTTTCCTTTCAAATGCGGAACATGCATCCATCCTTGTTGTGAAAATTCCTTAACTCTTGTAATGTATTATACTCTTCATCCTCAGATACTATGCCTTGACAACTTCCAACTACATCGAGGCTGCCCACCACCTATTCATTGCCTAAAAGTTCTTCATTAGGTGCTCCTTCCTTGTCTAGAACCGGAAGTCTAGATAAACAATGAGCTCCAGCATTTTTATTCCCAGGAATGAACCTGACAAGAAAATGATACTACTGCAGGTTAGGCAAGATTCTCATCAGCCTTGGCGACACTGATGCTGAAGACATTCCTTTGTCTCAGAAACAAATAAATTAAGGGTTTGTGATCAGTGCACAAAATGAATTGTGTACCCCACATATAAGTCCTGAATTTCTTAATTGTCCATTCACAGGCAACTGCTTCTCTCTCTAGTATTATACTTTCTATCTACCTCCGATAAGACCCTGGATGCGAAAGCAATAGTGATCTCTGTGTTGTCAATGCGCTGGCACAAGACAACACCAAGGCAACAGAACTTGCATCAACTGTGAATATGCATTGTTGACTGCTGACATAAGATTTTAATGCAGGAACCTTGGCCAACATTTCTTTGATCTCTAAAAATACTTTCTGTTCTTCAGGTCCCCACACATTTTTTTCTTTTTTCTTTTTTTCTAAGCATTTTATAAGAGACTTCATAACAGTGACATACCCAGTCATGGACCTGGAGTATTTGTTACTTAATCCTAAAAAAGATTTGAACTCCTCTTTATATCTAGGAGGAGCTACATCCCTTAATGCCTTCATACGGTCCTCTTTGGGTTTAACCCCTTTAACAGTTATGCAGTGACCCAGATACTCCACTTTGTTAGTAAGAAATATGCATTTATCCTTTGACACAGTCATATCACGTTTGCATAAAATGTGCAGTACTCTATCCAATACACGATTATGTTCATGGACAGTTTTTGCAAAAATAAGGATATCACCCTGAAAGGCTAACACACCAGGTATCCTTGAAGAGAATATACATTAGCTTCTGGAAGATGCTTGCCAGTGATGCTAAACTAAACGTCAAGCATAAATATTTGTAAGCCCCAAAAGGAGTGATAAATGAAGTAACACTGTTTTAAGGAGCACTTGGTGATAAGCTGCCTTGAGATCAATGTTGCTGAAAACCTTTGCACCGTCCGAGGTGGACAGTAACTCATTTATGTTTGGCAAGGGATAACAGTCCACTATAATGTTCTTATTAAGCGAACGTAGATACACACACAAGCAAGTCTGCCCTTTTATTTTGCCATAACCACAGCACTGATCCAGTTAGTTGCATTTACAGGTTCGAAAAACTTATCTGTGCACAGCTAGTTCAGATGTTTTCTCAAATCATCCCTTACTTACAAAGGGACATCCCTTAATTTGTGCTTAGCTGATATTGCAATACGTTTTAAAATTATCTCATGTTCAAACCCCAGTACAGTACCTATTTCATCTGAAAAAACAGTGGAGTACTTAAGGATAATTTGATAAATACAATCTGAAGTCGATTCAAGTGACATAACTGGAACTTTTGTACCTGGTCTTAAAACAATACACAATCTTGCTTGATAAATCCAATCCATAACGTCTCTGCCACTTATAACTACATATATTTTGGTGAAAATCTCCCAGCCTAAAAATTGCAGCATTTCGTCCAAAAATCCAATGGTTTCATCTTTGAACTCTCCATAAGCGATAGACCTTATATCAGGTTTTTTGTTTAAAGTTTTGCACCAAAACAGTTTGAAGGAATGTTCAGACAATATGGTAGCGTGTGAGCCTGGAATCCACAGTAATAGTTATCTCACCGTTCCTGATCACATTACAAAATGGACCACCTTTTCTAGTTATTAAAACAACATCACCATTATTCATTATGCCAACACTTTGTTGCTTATCTAAATCCTGCTGCCCCCCACAGTTAAAATGTTTGTAGTATTAATTCCTCTTCTAACTGTATGTCATTGTCATTTTGTTCCACTTGTGAAAGACACTTTACTTTAATAGTTGTACCCTTCTTGCATACTTCCTTAAAGTGACCCACCCTCTTGCATTTGGTACATTTCTTTTCAAGAGCAGGGCAATTTGGACTATTAGCCATGTGACCATGAAAACCGCACCTAAAACACGCAGCAGACTTCAACATTTTTGATTTGTGGGTATCCTGTACTTTTTTAACAACATTTACACTCACATTATCCAATACACTACATGCCCCAGACAAGACTTTTACTGACTCTAAGGAGCGCTCAATGCCCTGAGAGATCTTTACAGTTTCGTCAAGAGTAGGGTTGGTAGAGTATAAAAGGAGCTCCTGAACTTTTTTTGAATAACAGTTCAGTACAATTTGGTCTGTAAGATATTGATCTATAGCATTCTCAAATTTGCAACTGCAGCCACATATTGATCAAAACTTTCAAAAACTGCTTATTTACGTGAGTAAAAATTAAATCTTTCCAAAACGATATTAGACTCATCTGAAAAATGAAAGGATAATCTTTTTTCATCTTCGACGAGTGCAGTTCAACTGGCCCCATCACCAGATTCTTCTGCAGGAGCTAGAATTCTGGTAAATTATCAAAAATGTTCTGACCTGTGCCAAGTCAATTAAATAGAATTGCATATTTCCTGGCAGGACTATAATTAACGCGCGTCAATGGCCACTAAATAGTTTTTTAAAACACGCATCCAGTGATCCCATTAGAATTTAGACTTGCCAGGTTCTACTAAAAAATGAGAAGGGTGCTGTACATCCCCTACTTGTCATGATGCCTAAGAGAAATGCAAGAATAGTCACACAAAGTTATACAGAGAATAACATTTCAAAAAGTTACCACATACAACTGCTCACTTTGTTGAATCAGGAATAATTAATGGATGGATTTAGAGAAATTAAAGCTGTAAGTAATAATACAGCATACAAACATTGGAGAAGCACAGCTGTAAAAACAAACTCCCAGCACTCGCACAACAGCTTCAGTAATGCTCTCACAAACAGCGCCCACAAGCGGCTCCAGTGTACATAAATAGTAAGAAGAGGAATGTGATTACTTCGGTGAGTTACGCAGGTCAGCACGCACAGGAACAAAGACGTGCAGAAGCAATAAGTTACTTAAATACTTGCTTGACAGAACGTGCTAGAAGAATGTAGGTGTGCCTGTCACCAGAAGTACACTTTGATTAACCGAAGATGACTGGCAGTTGGATATAAATGTAACCAAATTATGGTGTGCCTGTCATTGATGCTTTGCTAAATGTAGAATTACAGTGGACACGCCAGGCCTCCATAACTTTTTGTCCACAAAAGCTATCCATGCCAAATTTGTGTACTTTTTTCTAACATCTTGGGGATTCTAAAGATGCCCCGGGTTTGTAGATTCCCCTGAAGGAGACTGTGAAAATAGGCAAAATATATCAACATTTTGAGTTTTGAGAGAAAAATAGGTAAAAAGTGCTTCAGACAAACATGTCTCTTTTTTCTCCTACAAATGTAAGCTATGAACCGTTTGCTGTACTAAAGTCACCATCTTCCCAGCTTTCAGGAACATGCAGCGCTGAATCAAAAAAAAAATTGTGTACCTCATTTTTAGCATTTTTTTAAGAGGTAGCCTATTTGCTCTATGTGTGTGCTCTCAACCTGTGGTGGAAAACAGTATGAAACCCATTCAGAAAAGCTATATATTTCTGAAAAGTAGGCATTCTGAATTCAGAAAGGTGTCATATTTGTAGATCCCTCAAGGTTTTCCCAGGAAAATAACTGTTGAAATAAAGAAATATTGGAAATGAGTAGGAAAAATGAACATTTATGCAACATTTTCATTGGCTACTCTTTGCCACAATGGCCACAATGGCCAATTGACAAAAGCAATATACTGTTACGTCCACTAGACCCATCCGGTTGTGGGGATATATAGGATGTGTAGGTTCTCTAGGGTACCCAGAGCCAACAACCTAGCTGCACCCTACAATGGTCTTTTCATAGAGTACCAATTATAGAATAGCAAAATAGGCGGAGTGAAAAATGGGTAACAAGGAAACATGTATTTCTGAAATGGGCACAAGCTATAAGGTTTTGGAGCAGTTGCTATTTCTACAATTCGGAATTTGTGGGAACTCGTACTAGCATATAATTTGGAGGGTATTTTTAAAAACGCCATTTTTCTTATATACTGGCTTACATTTGAAAGGCAGAAATTGGGTGAAATCCAATTGGTAATAACAAATGTTCTACTATTCAACATGTATGCAGAGCATTTTTCCACTGAAAACTGACCCTCCTTTTTCTGAGGTGGGTAGCTCTAAATTTTGGACCCTTGCTCAGCCGGCACCTAGGGAAACCTAGCCAACCTGTACATTTTTGAAAACTGCGGCCCATATTTATACTTTTTGACGCTAAACTGCGCTAACGCAGTTTAGCGTCAAAAAGTTTTGCGCCGTCTAACGCCATTCTGAAGCGCCATGCGGGCGCCGTATTTATGGAATGGCGTTAGACGGCGCAATCAGACCGGCGCTGCCTGGTTTGCGTGGGAAGAAACCACGTAGACCAGACAGCGCCGGCGTAGGGGGAAAATGGCGCATGGGCGTCTTAAAATGGGGCAAGTCAGGTTACGTCGAAAAAATCGTCTTAACCCGACTTGCGCCATTTTTTAACGACGCCCATCCCCCATCAACATGACTCCTATCATTGTAAAGATAGGAGTCATGCCCCCTTGCCCAATGGCCATGCCCAGGGGACTTCTGTCCCCTGGGCATGGTCATTGGGCATAGTGGCATGTAGGGGGGCACAAATAAGGCCCCCCTATGCCACCAAAATAAAATATAAAAAATAAAAAATAAAACTTACCTGAACTTACCTGAATGTCCCTGGGGTGGGTCCCTCCATCCTTGGGGGTCCTCCTGGGGTGGGCAAGGGTGGCAGGGGGGGTCCCTGGGGGCATGGGAGGGCACCTGTGGGCTCATTTTGAGGCCACAGGCCCCTTAACGCCTGCCCTGAGCAGGCGTTAAAAAGTGGCGCAAATGCGCCGTTTTTTGCCACGCCAACTCCCGGGCGTCTCTTTTGCCCGGGAGTATAAATACCACGTAAAGGCCTGGGAGTCATTTTTTAGACGGGAACGCCTCCCTTGCATATCATTAACGCAAGGAAGGGGTTCACGCTAAAAAATGACGCACATTCCGGGAACTTTGGCGCTATTCGCCTCTAACGCCATAGTATAAATATGGCGTTAGTTGGCGTTAGTTTTGCGTCGAAATTGCGTCAAAAAAAATGACGCAATTTCGGCGCAAACGGAGTATAAATATGGCCCTGCATACCTAGGGAAATCCAGGATGATGTGACTTACATGGATCCCATTAGGTTTTCTCACCCACAATGGTCTGCAAACCTCAAACGTTTCCTGAAATCACACACTTCCCTTACATTTCTGTATTGGAATCTACAAAGTTCCTACCACCCAGCTTGTTCCACCTGAGCCAATAAAAACACTGCCCCATCTGTGTGGCTGGGCCTAGTTCTGAGACAGGAACAGATCAAACCAAGTACAACGGGAGCCTTTGCGTGGAGACTCCCATTGACCTCGGTTGAATTCTTTCCTGTCACTGGCACTGGGCCTAGCCACACATTTATTTTTGAGGTTGTGGGGCCATTTTCATGCCCATTCTGGGCAGCCCTCACCCCTACACTAATAAAAACAAATAGTCCCTGGTGCCTAGCGGGCTTTCTGCCCCCTGGTGGGAGGGCAGATCAGGGGCAGAAAGACTATGCCCAAACAAATCACATAGAATTTACATACAATAAGTGTTCTAGTGGGCTTTCTGACCCCTGAGGGGGAGTTAGAAAGTCGGAATTGCACCCAGAAAATACAGGGGGAGCACAAGTCCTTACCCAAGGGGCAGCTTCCCCTTTCTGGTGTCTAGTGGAGTGGATCCCTGCTTGGGCTTCACCTCCTTGTGTGATCCCCAAGCAGGGATCTACTTGGTAAAGGTACCATTGGAAAGTGAACATTCTCCTATTTCCAACAATATCTTTACCATCTGCACCAGTGCTCGGGGCTGAGATAGCCCCACAAGCACCAATGCAGAGAAAGTGAAATGAGCCGATCACTTTTGTTTTCAGGGAAATGATGTCAGCGCCCCATGCACACTGATGGTCATTTCACTGAAAAGCCAAAAACAGCCATTGGTGCTGGAAAACCTTTTCCCCAGCTCTCGAGGCTGCTTTTGGCTGAAGACAATCCCTCTGGTACCTGCACCAGAGGAATTTCCTGTACTGTGTGCGGAGATGGCTGGGAGCTATCGAATGCACACAAGTACTGTGGCTTGGGATGACTCCCAGCTGTTCCATGCACAGAACGGGTTAAAGAATGTTTTTTGTCTTACTGCTATGAAGAGAGATGTTATAGCTAAATTCTGCAAGCCAGAGATGTTGTACCCAACTATTTTTATCAGTAACATTACAATGATGTTTTTTTGCTGTTGATTAAGATGTTCTGTTTGCTGATCTGCCTGCTGGTGATGAAAACAAAACCACCTCAATACCAATAAATCCATAAAAGGCTGCCCAAAAATTGGAATACAAATTGCGGTCACTTGTCTGAAATCACTTTACAGGTTATACTATGAACTATATGCTGCAAAAATACAGGTTATACTATGAACTATGTGCTGCATAAATAACTGCTTTGTAGTTTTGGCCGTATAATCTTTAACTGGAACAAAATGAGCTATCTTAGCCAACGCATCAACTATTACAAAAATAGTGTCACGTTCTTGGTTTTCTGGCTTGCATGTAATTTAATTCATGGCCACTACTGTCCACATCAATGAAGGAGTTTCAGTTATTTGCAATAGCCCACTCTCCTTTGTCTTGTCATTCTTTGATTGTGCACATATTGATCAGGTTTTGATACTTAAAGACATCATCAGCCACTAGTAGGTCAGCTTCAATAGACCAAGAGTTAATTTCATAATGTTCTAATACACTAGAGTCGTAAGTTTCTTGTATAGCCTTGGTGCATTGAAGAGTTTGGTAAATACAGGATAGTTTTATAGCGAGATAATGTATTAATACACTTCCTGTCATCTTATGACACCCAATCAAGTATACTCTCTCTTGACAATGTGCTTGATTTCTGCACAAATACCTTCTTGGCTAGTTAGTGCTATAATCTTCCCAGGTGCAATGATAGGGACTGGGATACAATTTTCTCTTCTCCATATAGATAGGACAATGCATCTGCTTTCCGATTCTTCTTGCCAAGTCTGTATGTCAAAATGAAGTTATTTTTCTGAAAAGACTAGAAACCATAATAATTGCTTAGCTGTTACGGCTCTTGGAGATGTCAAATTTCTATGATCATTGCATACTGTTACTGGTACCTTAGCACTCATCAAATATTGCTGCCGCTCCTTGAAAGCCCTCTTAATGATCAAAATTACTTTTGCAGTAATGACATAACTTAATTGGGCTACGCTCAATTTCCTAGAATAATAGACAATTGTCTGGAATTGCCCTAATAGCCCAAATGGCTGTGCCAAATGCATCAGATTTGATACAGAAAGAAAGAGTGGTGCCAGAATGTCTTAGTAGAGAGGCAGTTTTGAATGTTTTCTTTAATTCTTGAAATGCTACTTCTGTCTCTGGTGTCCATGAAAACACAGCACCTTTTCTTGTAATTCTAGTAATGGGGGTAACTAGATGTAAAGACCTATGAATGAAACACCTTTAAAAATTAACAAATTCCCTAAGTCTTTGAATGTCCTTTACAGAATGGGTGAGGGCCAAAAAAAGTCAATTCCAACATGATGGAAATAACACTTTTTGGCTTTGCAAAGAGACCATTTTGTCTTAACAATTCCTATATTGTTATAACATGATGCTGATGTTCCTGATATGCCGTAGAGTACACCAAGTTATCATTAAGATAGATAATTGCAAATTTGTCTAAAACCTTGTGTAACACTTCATTGATAAAAAAACAGAGAGGCAACTGGGATATTATAAAGCCCAAAAGAATGACTTGGTATTCTTACGGGCCATGGCCGAAAAGGCACTCTTTCACTCATTAGACTGTCTTCTCCTGACCAAATGATAGCGCCCCCATCAAACCCATTTCCCAGTCTATGAATGGATGATGCTTTTATAACCATGGTAGTTCTAAAAAAAATTGATATTGAGGTGCATGAATTAAATCAAAACTAAGGTGTTCACCTTCACATAACATTGTAAACTGGGTAGAACAATGAGTGACTGGGCCAGAAGTTAATTTTTTATTATCAACTGTCCTAATGTGACACACCTTGTCTCGATTTCAGGCCACCCCATTTTCTTAAAGAACCCCCAATCTGCAAATAATCCTGTGCCTCCTGAGTCATTAATGCAGATAGCACAGACTCTTTCCCTTTATTAAGGAATAAGCATACAGTTAAGGACATATGAGATGTACCTGTTTGTGTCGTTGGTAACTCTACAATATGGGAAAGGAATCACTGAAGTACCACTCAATACGAGGATTCCTCTCAATGCTGGGCAGACCTGTTTCCCAACCATTGGTTTGCTGGTTTAGTTGTACAATTTTGCAAAAAAAAATATTTATCAGAATCACTATATAGGCACAGGCAATTCTTATGCCTTCTTTCTTGTTCATCTTGAATCAAAGTGGGCCTTATTGCTCCAACCTCTCAATATTTGTCCCACTGCTTCCTTTGCCTTTTCCCCACTACCTCTTTCTTTTCGCTGCTGCGTTTATATTCCATTTTCTGTCTCTCCTGCTCACTCATTTGCTTTTTCTATTTAGTCTACTTCCTTTCTCCCCTTTTCTCTCTTTCCGCAAGCTCTTCTCTCTATCGTCTCTGTGCTTCTCAATAATTTTTACTCTCTCCTTATCCCTCTTCTCTGTAGATCACATGTGGCAACTGAAACTTTCTCATGGCTATGCATGCCCATTAGCAGCGGCTACCACCTTTCTTTTGCCACTGTGCATTTCGATGTTCCCCTGTCCCAGAAGCTTACCATTCATGGGCCTTTTGGAACTGAAGAAGCCTAGCACCCCCCACCCCTGCGATAATGGAACAAAGAAGTTAGTGCGATGTGGCCATCATATCCTTACAGCTTTATATTAATTCTTGTTGGACAGGACATTGGGCTGCGTGGAATTAGTGGGTTTTAACTGCCTTGGGGCAGAGGAAAACCAGTTGGCATTCACCACACTGCCTTCATAATACAATGAACTTCAAAGGGTCGCCCACAGACTTGGAAAAAAAAAAATCTGCTAAAAGCAACAGAAACATTTTACTTTTCCAAAATCAGAGTCAGGATGAGAAATTCAGAAATGTAACTTCGTGTGCAGATGGACAATAGGAAATTAAGTCCTCTTACTTGGCTTTTTTTTTAAAGATGTTTTGGCACGAAACCAGTGATTTCACTTCGTCTACAGGTTGATGATTGTCAATCTAATAATGTCACTTCATGTGCAAATGGGCTATAGGGAACAAAGTTTTATTGCTTCACTTCTTCTTTTAAAGTCTGTTTTGGTGGGAAACCAGTGATGTCACTTCCTGTGTGCAGAAGGATGCTTGGAAATATAGTGGTGCCACATCCTGTGCATATGGATAATGGGAAATCCAGTGATGTGAGTTCCTCTGCTGATGGGCAATAGCGAATTAAGGACCATATGTACAAAGCATTTTTCTGGTCAGAAACTCCCCCATCGAGCCGTTTTCAACTGCAAAATTGCTTTTACATATGTTTAAATCACAAATTGCGATTCAATAACATGTTACAGAATCTCAACTTCTGTTGGTGATTCCGTATTTGGAAGAGGCATATTTTGGGTGTCCCTTCTAAATACCAAATCTGAAGGGGATGCATCAATGTTCTGTGACTGAATTCTGGTTGCAAAATATGAATACTTTACAACTCCTTGAAGGAGGTGGTACCCCATACGCAAACAAGAAGGGGACCCCTTCTCATTTGAGAACAGGAAAAAAAAAACTCTTTAAGAGAAGCCATTGGTCTCATGTTTCACAACCTACTCTTAAAAAATGAAAGTTCACAGTTTAATTTTCCTTTTTTAAATGCATCCTGCTTTAAGGAAAACAAGTTGCATTTAAAAAAACTGCTTTATTAAAAAGCAATCACAAACATGGCAGTCTGCTTACCCTAGCAGCCCACCATCTCTATGATACCTATCACTACTAATGGATCACAAACCATGAACTACTTCATTACAATTCATGAGGTAGATCCACTTGCAACACTCTAGGAAGTGCAATTTGAAGATGTGAGTTTTCTTACATCAGGAACTGCAATTTCCTAACTGCGATTTGGTAAGAATCGCAATTAGGAAATAGCAATTCTAGATTTGTGTACATGTAGTCCTTTGTTCTCTTGCTTGGCATTTTATTTTAAAGACAGTTTTGGAGGGAAACCAGTGATGTCACTTCCTTTGCAGATGCTTAATGTTTAATCCAGTGATGTCACTTCCTTTGCTTATGGGAAATGGGAAGTTAATTCTAAGCCCCTCATTACAACCCTGGCGGTCGGTGTTAAAGTGGCGGTAATACCGCCAACAAGCCGGCGGTAAAAGAAATTGGATCACGACCATGGGGGAAACCGCCAACACAGACAGCCACTTTAACACTCCGACCGCCAAGGCGGTAGCAACAAACACCGTGCCGGTAACCGCCAAAAGACAGGCCGAAGACAATGTACTGCTCTCACTATTACAAGGCACCAATCCGCCAGCTTTTCCGGGGCGATACCCACACCATCAAAAGCACGGCAGAAACAGTACACAGAAGGGAAACCACTCACCTTTCGACACCCAAGGAAGAACTAGGACGCCATGGAGCCCGAATTGCAGATCCTACCCATGTTGCTGTATCTATTAATACGCCACGAAATGGAAAGAAGGTGGCGGCGGCAACGACAACACTGAGTACTGCACCTAGCACACAGGGAAGGGGAGGAGGGAAAAGAGAGTGACACACACACGTGACACTCGACACGCAACACCCCCACCTTCCACCCACAACAACATACACACGCACATATTCAACAACATCACAGATACACCCGTCACCCCCTGGAAGAACGCAAGGACAAAACAAAATGAGTTTAACTAGTGTTATATTGGAGAGAACACTGCAGGGGCTTCAGGTTGAAAAAAACAGGCACCTCAGGGGGAAGGTGAGGGGAGCACCTCAGCCGGATGATGGTACGATGCCACTGCTCCTCGAGGGGGCTCCATGCCCACTGCTTGGTCCTGGGGAGTGCAAAGCCACAGTCTCTCAAGTCTCTCAGGTGGGTGCACTGCCCACTGCTTGGTCCTGGGGAGTGCAAAGCCACAGACTCTCAAGTCTCTCAAGTGGGTTCACTGCCCACTGCTTGGTCCTGGGGAGTGCAAAGCCACAGTCTCTCAAGTGGGTGGTTTGCCCACATGCTCTGGAGTGGGCTTTGTGCCCAGAGTGCTTCATCCTGCCAAGGTCTGGGTGAGTGGATGTATTTCTCTACTGGTTCTGGAAGGGGCTTTGTGCCCAGAATGCTTCATCCTTCCAAGAACTGGGTGAGTGGATGTATCTCTCCACTGGTTCTGGAGGGGGCTTTGTGCCCAGTGAAGCTGCACCGGGGGAGTGGCAGTTGACATGCTCTCACCTGGGTCTCTTAGCCACGCAATGTACCTGGAACAGCTAGCATGATACTCCATAAAGGCAGAGCCACACTCCATCCTGCGGCAACCTAGGCTGCCAATTGCTGGTTTGTGTCAGTGCTGGAAGTGGTGTCTCAAGTGATGTGTCCAGGACGTCACCTGCAGACCCTGATGGCTGTCCACGGGGGATGGGGCTGACATCTGACAGAGTGGCATTGGCTGTGCACGTGGCAGTGCTGATGGAGGTGCAGGTGGCAGTGGCTGCGGTGGAGATGCTGCCAGTGCTGGCCGTGGTGCAAGTGACTGTTGTGGTGGATGGAGACACCATACCGTCTCCGGCAGCCTCGGATGGCTGATCCTTGGGGAGGATGCTGCAGCCTGACATTGTGGCAGCGGCGGTGCAGGTGGCGGTGCAGGTGGGGGTGCAGGTGGCGGTGCAGGTGGTGGTCGGAGTGGCAGTGGTGACTGTGGTGCATGTGGCTACCATCCCTGATGATATGGTGGTCACCAGCCCCTCACCAGGAGACATCGTGCCCTGAGGTGACGTATAGGGTGGTCCTTCTTTTCTGTCTGTGGCACACTGGCAGCTCTGATGGGTGCCCCCTTAGATCGTACTGGACTAGCATGGACCACAGCAGATGCAGATTTGGTGGCTGAGGTGCTGGGCTGGTATCTAGACACCCTGTCCTTAGGGGAAGGATGGGGGGAAGTGTAGGAAAAGTTTTTCAGACACACTGGGACAGGAAGATGGAGGGGGTGTGGGAGTGGAGGAAGAGGTAGTGGCTGTAGGAGGTGTATGTCTCCTGCGTTTGGGTAAAGGTGCATGAGGTGTTTGGCTGTTGAGTGGGCGTGTGCCTGCGTTTGTGTACTTTGGGAGGAGGGCTCATAGACACACTGGGAGAGCACACAGGGGACGTGTGAATGGTAGTGGGCGTGGTGATTGCACATGAGCGGTGTGTAGTGATGGGCGTGCTGGTGATGGAGGCAGTGGCTTATGATGTAGTGCATGCAGGTGTGAGTGAAGACGAGACGGGGGAGGTGAAGGACGTGGAGGAGGGGGACACAGTTGAGGAAGAGGATGTTGGTATGTGTGCATGGGTATGGTGCCCATGTGATTGCCTATGGGATGTTTGGTGCTTATGTTTTCCTGAGCCACTTTTGTCTGTTGATGTGTGTGCATGCTGGTCTGATGGTATGCTTGTGATAGGCTGAGGTAGAGGGGATTGGGTCTGAGTAGTGGAAGTTGGAAGGGGATGCTGGACACAGGGACAATGGCTGCATCAGTGCTGAGGCCAGAGCCTGAAATGCTCTCTGTTGGGCCACCACGCAAGAATGAATGCACTCCAGGTATGCATTTGTTTGCTGCAAATGCCTCTCGACACCCTGGATGGCATTCAGAATGGTTGACTGCCCAAAAGTGAGGGATCTCAGGAGGTCAATAGCCTCCTCACTGAGGGCAGCAGGGCTGACTGGGCAGGGCCTGAGGTGCCTGGGGTGAATGAGATGCCCACTAATAGAAAGGGGGTTTTTGGTTGGCAGTCAGGTTACCCTCTGTCCAAGCAAGAACCCTCACTCTAGTCAGGGTAAGTCACACACAATCCAAATTATCCTGTGGCCACCCTCTGGTAGCTTGGCACGAGCAGTCAGGCTTAACTTAGAAGGCAATGTGTAAAGTATTGGTGCAATAAATCATACAATAACACAATATAGCACCACAAAAATACACCACACAGTGTTTAGAAAAATATATAATATTTATATGGATATTTGCAGGTCAAAACAATAAAAGATGCAATAAGAAATTGTAGAGATATCACTGAAAAGTGATATGAAGTGTCTTAAGTCTTTAAAAAGCAAACAAAGGGGTTCATTCTGACTTTGGCGGGCGGCGGATGCCGCCCGCCAAAGTTACCCCGTCGAAAGACCGCTCCGTGGTCAAAAGACCACGGGGGTAATTTCGACTTTCCCGCTGGGCCGGCGGGTGACCGCCAAAAGATCGCCCGCCGGCCCAGCGGGAAAGGCCCTGCAACAATGAAGCCGGCTCCGAATGGAGCCGGCGGAGTTGCAGGGGTGCGACGGATGCAGTTGCACCCGTCGCGATTTTCACTGTCTGCAATGCAGACAGTGAAAATCCTTGTGGGGCCCCCAGGGGCCCCACAACTCCCATTCACGCCATCCTGTTCCTGGCGGTAAAAACCGCCAGGAACAGGATGGCGGGAAGGGGGTCGGAATCCCCATGCAGCGCCGCCATGGAGGATTCCCCCAGCCGGGGGAAATCTGGCGGAAAACCGCCGGACCCGGCTGGGCGACAAGCACCGCCAGCCTGTTGGCGGTGCTTCAGCCGGCCTCCACCCTGGCGGTCATAGACCGCCAGGGTTGGAATGAGGCCCAAAGTCTCTTTCAAGCACAAAGTACCTGGTTTGAAGTGGCAAATCTCCGCAAAGGGCCGCAGAGGAGGAGATACGTGGAAAAATGGTGTGTTCGTCAGTTTCGCCCCTTTACACATGGACTTGTGTCGGTATTTTTCACGCGGGGAAGTCGTGCATCATTTTCTGGCGTGCGGACAGTCTCCTTCTGTGGTTCGCGGTATTACCAGATGTCCCGGGGTCTGTGCGTGGGATCCTAGGCCTCTTTTCCGGCTGCGTGTCGTTCCGGTGGACTGTGTGTGGAATCTTCTCCCTCACAGCAGGCGTCGCATCGATTTCCTCTTTAAAGTCGGGCGGCGTTGTCCAGGCGAGGCCGTGCGTCGAAGTTCCAGTCGCACCGCAGGCGTCGCGTCGAGCGGTTTCTTTCCGGATCGACGTGTGGTGAATTTTTCACCGCGGAGCAAGCTGTGCGTCTAATTTTTCAGCTCACAAGGTGTCCAGTTGAAAAAGAGAAGTCTTTTTGGTCCTGAGACTTCAGGGAACAGGAGGCAAGCTCTATCCAAGCCTTTGGAGAGCACTTCAGCAGCAAGGCAAGAGTTGAGCAAGGCAGCAGTGCAACAGCAAGGCAGCAGTCCTTTGTAGAAAGCAGTCAGGTGAGTCCTTTAGGCAGCCAGGCAGTTCTTCTTGGCAGGATGCAGGTTCTGGTTCAGGTTTCTTCTCCAGCAAGTGTCTGAGGTGGTAGGGCAGAGGCCCTGTTTTATACCCAAATGTACCTTTGAAGTGGGGGAGACTTCAAAGAGTGGCTAAGAAGTGCACCAGGTCCCCTTTCAGTTCAATCCTGTCTGCCAGAGTCCCAGTAGGGGGTGTGGCAGTTCTTTGTGTGAGGGCAGGCCCTCCACCCTCCCAGCCCAGGAAGACCCATTCAAAATGCAGATGTATGCAAGTGAGGCTGAGTACCCTGTGTTTGGGGTGTGTCTGAGTGAATGCACAAGGAGCTGTCAACTAAGCCCAGCCAGATGTGGATTGTAAGGCACAGAAAGATTTAAGTGCAAAGAAATGCTCACTTTCTAAAAGTGGAATTTCTAGAATAGTAATATTAAATCCAACTTCACCAGTCAGCAGGATTTTGTATTGCCATTCTGGCTATACTAAATATGACCTTCCTACTCCTTTCAGATCAGCAGCTACCACTTAAATAATGTATGAGGGCAGCCCCAATGTTAGTCTATGAAGGGAGCAGGCCTCACTGTAGTGTAAAAACGAATTTAGGAGTTTTACACTACCAGGACATGTAAACTACACAGGTACATGTCCTGCCTTTCACCCACACAGCACCCTGCTCTAGGGGTTACCTAGGGCACATATTAGAGGTGACTTATATGTGGAGAAAGGGGAGGTTTAGGCTTGGCAAGTACTTTTAAATGCCAAGTCGAGGTGACAGTGAAACTGCACACACAGGCCTTGCAATGGCAGGCCTGAGACAAGATAAAGGGGCTACTTGAGTGGGTGGCACAACCAGTGCTGCAGGCCCACTAGTAGCATTTAATCTACAGGCCCTAGGCACATATAGTGCACATTACTAGGGACTTATAAGTAAATTAAATAGTCCAATCAGGTATGATCCAAGGTTACCATGTTTAAAGGGAGAGAGCATATGCACTTTAGCATTGGTTAGCAGTGGTAAAGTGCGCAGAGTCTAAAAGCCAGCAAAAACAGTGTCCAAAAAGTGAGGGAGGCAGGCAAAAAGTTAGGGTTGACCACCCTAAGGCTGTCAGGTCTAACACCCACCCTCCTGGATGAGCGGGCACGGGAAACACGCTGAGGGGCTGCTAGGAGGGGGGTGCTGGTGGGGGGGTGGCAGCTGTACCTGTTGTTGCGGTGGGCACAGAGTTGTCCACCACTTCCAGGAGCTTCCATCAGAGGAGGAGTCGCTGTCACTGGTATCCCCTCCTGTCCCCGTCGTGGAGCTCCCCTCGCCCTCCGTCACACTGGTCCTCAACCCTCTGTGGATTCACCCTCCTGGGTCATGTGGGATGCAGCTCCCTCCATCGCCGGTGACTCTGCTCCTCCGCCAGATGATGCTAATGCACACAAGGACAGGGTGACAAAACAAGAAGGGGGGGAAAGACAGAGAACACACATGGTCAAAGCCAGCAACACCACTACCGTTGGCGGACACAACACACAGGGAGCAGCCCTATGCACTAGGCCATGCACTACCAGTTAGTAGGAAAGTCACCAGGCCATGGGGTACAATGCCTAACGCCATTTGCTGCACACCTGGAACCCACAGGAGCCTGTCCAGTAGTAGATTCCCACTAAAAATATTGGGGTTGGAGTGCCTCAGAGCCTACCCAACAAGGGACATACCCTGCCATGTTCGCCCTGGCCTAGGGGAACCCACAGCCCACATCCCCCACCCAGACACTTCGTAAAGCGCGCAGAGTCAGCTTTATGGCACTGTACTCACCCCCTTGTGGCTGCTGTGATGGCCTCAAGCGCCCAACCAACTCCAGATAGGCCACCGCCAGGATGCAGAACATCACAGGGGTCATGTTGTGACGGGCACCCCTTCCACGATGGGAGGCCAGCCCCAGCTGGGCCTCCATCGTCTTCTTGCTCCAGCAGCGCAGATCCTCCCATCTCTTGCAGCAGTGGGTGCTCTGTCTATGATAGACCCCCAGGGTCTGCACTTCCTTGGCGATGGCATGCCAAATACCCTTCTTCTGGTGGGTGCTGACCTCGAGGAAAGGTACAGGAGGAAAGGACATTACTCACCCATCCGGTCCATCAGACTAATTGCACACCAGTTCCCAACCATGCCCTGACGCACATACACTGACCATCCTCACATGCAGCCCTCAGTCCCCCCTCATCTATCTTCCATCCACACCACTCCAAACAGGCATTGCCCATGCATCATGCTCACAGTGTACTCACCTGTTTGTCTGGAGGGCCGTAGACTAGCGTGTACTGGGGGAGGACCCCATCCACCAGTTTGTCCAACTCCTCCGTGGTGAAGGCAGGGGCCCTTTCCCCAGACACTCGAGCCATTGTCACTTCCAGACTGAGGTCACAGCACCACTTGCAGTGTAGGTCCTCTCCTGTTGAAGGTCAGGTATCAAGTGAGTGAACAGATAGAAAATGGCAGTCACGTCCGCGACGGTGCGTACTGTCACTGCCAGCGTGCATCGCCATTGGCTCCTGGAACCCATAGGGCCCAATGATAACCAATGCTGAATTACGTGGCGGTCTTCGACTTCTTAGCGCAACGCAGCACAACGCCAGCGCAGTTACCTCACTTCCCCTTGTCCCTCCTCACAAGTCAGGCAGCCGCCGTTTCAGGGGGGCACATGGCATGGCACCTAACTGTGTCACAGCACATGTTGGCACATATACTGACTAACTGCTACACACGGATTTACTCAACTCACTGCAGACACACTTGTGAAACCTATGTGGTACATGACCCTCTGGTCACCGTTCTCCTCCATATGCCACAACCGCTGGGGCAGATGATGAGATGGCGGCATCCTCCGGTGTACAGACCCCTGGTGGACCTGTCGACAATGGAAGACAGACACATCATAATAACCTACAGACTTGATCGTGCCACAATCTAAGACCTGTGTGCCCAATTGGAGCCAGACCTGATGTCATCTATCCGCCATCCGACAGGAATCCCCCCTCTAGTGCAGGTCCTGTGAGTGCTCCATTTCCTGGCAAGTGGCTCCTTTCAAACAGCAGTGACCATGGCTTCAGGGATGTCTCAGCAAATGTTTTCTAACATGTTGACCAGAGTATAGCCTGCCCTGCTGAAACAGATGCGCAGCTACATCGTGTTCCCCGAGGTGGAGGATTTGCCCACAGTGAAGGCTGACTTTCATGCCCTGGGACATATTCCTAACATCATTGGTGCCATTGATGGTACACATGTGGCATTTGGCCCCCCATCAGAAATGAACAAGTGTACAGAAATAGAAACACCTACCATTCAATGAATGTGCAGATGGTGTGTTTGGCGGACCAATACATATCCCATGTGAATGCCAAGTATCCTGGCTCTGTGCATGATGCCTACATTTTGAGGAATAGCGGTGTCCCTTATGTGATGGGCCAACTCCAGAGGCACCGGGTGTGGCTAATAGGTAGCCCAAGGTCCCCTCACAGTATGAGTAGGTGTCTGGGTATGGGGTAGTCCCTAAGGGTTAGTGTGTGTCTAACAGTTATCCCTCGACATTTGCAGGTGACTCTAGTTACCCCAACCTCTCATGGCTACTGACCCCAGTGAGGAATGCCAGGACAAGGGCAGAGGCCCGCTACATAGAGGCACATGGGCGAACTAGGCATATTATTGAGAGGACCTTCGGCCTCCTGAAGGCCGGATTCCGGTGCCTCCATCTAACAGGTGACTCCCTATACTACTCACCGAAGAAGGTGTGCCACAAAATCGTGGCATGCTGCATATTGCACAACCTGGCATTGCAATGCCAGGTGCCTTTTCTACAGGAGGATGAGCATGGTGATGGTCTTGTGGCAGCGGTGGAGCCTGTGGACAGTGAGGAAGAGGAGGCAGAGGAAGAAGATATTGACATCCGAACAAACATCATCATGCAATACTTCCAGGGACACACAGGTAAGAGACTGTAACTGCTCCTCACATTTCTGAATACTGTAGGACATTGTATAAGTCAGCCTCTTAAACTCTGTCTATGAACACTGACAGATCACTTTGGATTTAATTTTTTCAGATCTGGCTACCTCATTCTGCCTTCTGCTATATGTACTGCTGCCCAACAACTGTCATACATTGGTATGAGCAAATGAACATTTACATTGCTATTTGTTGCTGATGTTGTAATAATACATTTGTGAAAGATCAGACTGGCTCCAGATTGGTTTGTGATTAAAGGGTGTTTATTTAGGGGCTAATGAGTATAGGGGTATATGCAAGGGGCTGGGGTTATGGTGGAGGAAGGTCCATAGTAGAGTCCAGTCTCTTGGTATCACAGGTGCATTGTCCAATGGGGCATAGGAAGGGGAGTAATGGCAGGTCAAGGTGGACAGGGTAACTGAGTGGGACAGAAGAGTGACAATGTTCTCTGTCTTCTACCTGGATCGCAGGGACCGTTTGCGGGTGGTTCTACTTCTGCAGGGGGTGGCGTGCTGGTGGCCTGTTGTTCCTGTGGCGGGGCCTCCTGTCCACTAGCGCCGGCAGAGGTGGAGGGCTGTTCCTCGATTTGGCTAGTGTCAAGGGCCCTTTGTTGTGCCACTGCCTCCCTCATGGTCTTGCCTATGTCAGCCAGCACCCCTGCTATGGTGACCAGGATGGTGTATATGTTGGTGAGGTCCTCCCTGATCCCCATGTATTGTTCCCCCTGCAGCCACTGGGTCTCCTGAAACTTGGCCAGTACCCTGCCCATGGTCTCCTGGGAATGGTGGTATGCTCCCATGATGTTTGATAGTGCCTCATGGAGGGTCGGTTCCCTGGGCCTGTCCTCCCCCTGTCGCACATCAGTCCTCCCAGCTTCCCTGTTGTCCTGTGCCTCTGTCCCCTGAACCGTGTGCCCACTGCCAGTGACCCCAGGTCCCTGATCGCCCTGGGTTAGTGGGTTTGCCTGGGGTCCCTTTAGTGGTGGGCACACTGCTGACTGACGTGTCCTGGGGACAGTGGCATGTGCCCGCTGGGTGGGTGCTGTGGTGGTGTTTCCTGAGGGGGGAGGTTCTGTGGTGGCTTGGGACTGTGGCAGGGGAACCGACTGTCCAGAGGTCCCTGATGGGCCAGGCTGGTCATCTTGATCCAGGCGTGCAGAGATGCTGTCATCACGGTGGGCCTCTTCTGTGGGGGGACTGGATATGGCTGGCACCTCCTATCCGATGACATTGGGTAGGGGTCCTGTTGGGGTGTAAATCCATTGTTATTTTATCTGTGTGTGCCATCTTGTGCAATGGGTGTGTTTCCCTCTAGTACTGTGCTTGCACTATCGCCTTGGCCTTTGTGTGAGTGGTGATTGTGTGCCCTGGGTGAGTCTCTCTATTGGACATGCTTTGGTGATGGGTGTACATGCATGTCTGTGATGGGTGTCCATGCATTGTTGTTGCATGCAGGGCTTGGTTGTGGGAGTGGTGGTTCGTGATGGTGGGGTGTGTGGGAGATGGTGGAGTCATGGGAGTGAGGGTGAGGGTGGGAGTATGTGATGGCATGCAGATAGGGTGGGGGTTATAGTATTAAAGATTTGCCTTACCAGAGTCCAGTCCTCCTGCTACTCCTGCGAGGCCCTCAGGATGCATGATCAATAAGACTTGCTCCTCCCATGTTTTTAGTTGTGGGGGAGGAGGTTAGGGGCCACCGCCAGTCCTCTGTACTGCTACCTGGTGTCTTGATGCCACAGAACGTACCTTCCCCCGTAGGTCGTTCCACCTCTTCCTGATTTCATCACTTGTTCTTGGATGCTGTCCCACTGCGTTGACCCTGTCCACAATTCACCGCCATAGCTCCATCTTCCTTGCAATGAAGGTGTGCTGCACCTGTGATCCGAATAGCTGTGGCTCTACCCGGATGATTTCCTCCACCAAGACCCTGAGCTCCTCCTCAGAAAACTTGGGGTGTCTTTGAGGTGCCATGATGTGGTGTGAGTGATGTGTGAGGTGATGGTTGATGTGATGTGTGGGGTGATGTGTTGGGGTGTGTGGTGTGAGGTGCGTGGATGGTGTATGAGTGATGGTGTTCTGTGCCTCTGGATGCTGGTGTGGTCTTTGTTTTTCTCTCTCTCTGCTTCTTCCAAATTTTTCACTGTAAGGGGTTGTGGGTAATGTGGGTGTGTGTTTTATAGTGTTGTGAGTGTGTGGGTGTGGTGTGTGTATGTGTGTCAGGTGTGTGTATTTTTAATTGTCCAATGTGGTGTAGTTTTGTAAATGGGTGTGTATTTTGAGCGCAGCAGTGGGTCCGCCAATGATTTACCACGGTTGTAAGACCGCCGCGTTGATTTGTGGGTCGTGATACTGTGGACGTATTTCTGTTGGCGTAACGGTGTGGGTTTTGCTATAGCCAGTTTATCACTGACCTTTGGTGTGGCGGACTTGGGTGGGTGTCTGCTTAGTGGCGGAATTCTCAGTGTGGGTCATAATACCATTAACAGGGCCCTAGGGGTAGCACTTTAGCCAATTGCTAGGCAGCTCAAGAAGTATGCCCTCACCGCCCCCCATATGGCCAGACTAACCCCATGCCACTTCCTCACCACACGGACAAGTGACCCCCATCCCCTGCCAAATGGCTCCACACTGCTCCCACGGCCCACCTTTCCCAAACCATATCCACAGACCATGAGTACTCTGCACAGCCTTCCACCAGCACTCAGGCTCTCTCTTTTCCCCCTCCAGATGACAGTGACTTGCACTCACCTCAGTCAGACTCAGACAACAACACCTCTCATGCCCAGAAACAACGGTGCCATACCTCTGACGATCACCAGACAGCCACCGCAAGAGGCGAGATCCTGGACCCAACATCCTCCCTCACATTCGATCCAGATGTAATAGTTCATCCCAGGTCATCAGACTGGACCCCCTTGCCTGCAGTTGCTGACTATGACCAAACAAGATTCCGGCAGGCCTTGGACATGGACGTTAGGAACTACCTCCGTTACAAGTCCTTCAGTCCATATATACACCACGCAAGGTAGCCCTAACACCAGAACTAGACCCTAACCTGGCAACTTTCATTGAGCACATGTCCAAAGACCTTAAGAAGGGAATTGATAGGTCATGAAACTCCTGCCAGGACAAGGTCTTCAACTTAGCGGGACAGTTATACAAAATCTTAGATCTGGCAGTGGCTGCGTAGGAGTCTGATTCCACGATTGGCCCAGAGACCTTGCAGTCTGGGCACAAGGCGCATTATGCGTTTTGGATAATGACAACTGTGCAATCTCAATGGAGAAGAGGCTATTGCACATTGATCCCAAGCTAGAGGACTTGGCCAATCCTGAACCAGGTCTACTATTCGGGGACAAACTTGTCAAGGACTTGGGCAAGTTTGTGCATACATTTATGGCCCTAGACAAGGTCCAAACCTCCCTAAATAGGGTGTCCCAACAGCGCATTTTTAGCAGGGCTGGCAGAAATTGAGGGTGTCTGTCCAGCTGCTCCATCTCACGCTGTTGCGTAGGTTCTCATTAGACTAATGAGGTTACTGGTTGTGGGCGGCAGAATCGAATAGATTGTGGGATACTTAGTACAACTCCAAACCATGTGACGCCTGTCAGCCTAATCTGGGTTTTCTGGCTAACTAGCAGCGCCTCATCTCTACCCAAGAGCAGGGATGGTTGTGGCAACCGGGGGCATGACAAGGAAGACTCCTCAGGGGAATTGTGGTTGATCAGATCTCATCCCTTTTTCTCAGTCACACTAGTCTCATACAGGCAAAGACAAGCAGAGGCAGAATATAGTTCAATAAGGGTTTATTGAAGTAACTGCATCTTAGATAAAATGGCATGTATTGCAATAACTAGGATGACAAAACGCAATAGAAGCAAGATTGTGACAAGGAGAGTGAAACACAAAAACAGTCCTGCCATACTGTCACTAGGAGTGATATATAGTTCTTCTACCTAAGCTATGTTGGAGCACAGCATAATAAGCCCTAATCCGCCCTTCAGATTTCCCCCCTGGGAAGACATCATCTGTCATGCCTGAGTAAAGAAACCTGTAGTCTAGAGAGACACCGTCCCAGTGTAGGACAGGGGTTCGGCAGTTTAAGCAAGCAGCTGTAGCAAGCCAATCTGCATGCAGTTATGGTCATCTGGCTGGAATCTCCCTCTAACATGTATGGGACAAAGGAGTGTTTTTTATAATAAAACAGTTGACATTCTAAGAAATGGTATGAATGTGTATCTTTCTGTGAATGTTGGAGACACCGCGTACTATTTTTGCCTGCAACCCTATCTGACTGCAGCCTTGAGGAAAGCACAAAGTGAAATGAACAAAATCCTTTCCGAGGCAAAAGAAAAGAAGAACTAGATAGAGAAAAATAAAACAACACCGCAAATGTGGCCATTGCTAGAAAAATAAAGCAATGCTGAATAAAATGTAACTGGGCTAAAGTGCACAATGGCACGCCTAGTTTTGCTAAAATAACGTCTCTAAAATACGGCTAAGATAGCTAGGGGATTACTCTCCTCAGGGACAATCTCAGAGAGGGCGATTGGATGATTTGCTTGGACCTGAAGGATGCCTATATCTTGATCCCGATGTTTTCCCCTCATGGGAAATTCCTACAATTTATATGGAACAATCAAAGTTTCCACTGCAAGGTCCTTCCCTTTGGACTCACCTTCGCGTTTTGGTGTGTCAACAAGGTTATGCGCCCAGTGGCAGAGAATCTTCACTCCGGAGGGGTACGTAAGATCATCTACTTAGCAGACATCCTCCTCATGGCCCAGGATCTCCAATCCCTCATACAACACCTAGAATGGACCATTCAACTGCTCTACAGGGGTTCTGATCAATGCGAAGAAGCCCGATCTGATCCCTTCTCATCAGATGGAATTCGTAGGATTCCAGATCAACTCTTCTACTTCCCTTTTCTCTCTTCCAGCCCAGAAGTTACACACAATTCAGAAGGAGATCCGCTCCACCCTTTGCAAGGACAGGATATCCCTCAGGATATTAGCCAGTATAGTAGGGTTACTAGCGTCCTCTATACATGCCGTTTTTCCAGCCCCCTTACACTACAGAGCACTCCAACGCCTAAAAATTCACCACCTTCAGAAAGGTCTGACATACTCAGAACTAATAGATCTCACAGTAGAAACCCACAACAAACTACAGTGGTGGCTGGACCACAGGTCAGGCTGGAACGGCAGAGTCATCTTCGGCTCACGGCCAGACATCATTCTAGAATCAGATGCCAGCAGGCGTGGCTGGGGTGCCAGGTACGGCACCATTTCCACAGACGGCCGTTGGTCTCTTGATGAAACTCAACTGCACATAAACTGCTTGGAGCTGTTAGCATGCTCTTTTGCGATAAAGACCCTAGCTCCACTTGTTGCGTACTTCTACACATGGACATCATTTATGAGGTCTGTTACTTCAACAAGCTAGGGGGAGGCAAAGTCACACGTTCTAGCAGAGATAGAAAAGACCTTCTAGCAATACTGCCTCCGGAACTACAATTCAGTGACATTCTGCTTTGAATTGGCCTTGGAGATATTCTGATATCTCCCAGGCCAATTCAAAGCTGTAGCAGATTTGAACTTGAGATATCTCAGGGATCCCAGCAAATGGAAACTCCATCAGTCAATATACCAGGCCCTTCAAATGAGATGCGGCCAATGTCACATAGACCTGTTTGATCCCATCTGTCACACCAACTAGATCGCTTCTTCCCATGGATGCCAGACCCCATGGGCATGGTCACTAATGTCTTTGTACAATACTGGACAGGGCCACTTATTTACACTTTTCCCACTTTTACAATGATCCCAAGAGTAGCATCCCAAGCCCTGCATCAGAGATCAGAACTGATCCTGATCACTCCAGTATGGAGAGCTCAACCTTGGTTCCCAATTCTGTTGGAGATGTCCCAGGACCTACCAATTCTGATTCCCTCAATCCTCAACCTCTGTTAGAGCCAGCGTGTCTTCTCCGTCCCCTTCTCATTTGGGACAACCTACAAATCATGGCCTGGTGCATTTCCAGCAACACTGGTTTGTGGCACACCATTTGGAGCAAACTCTCTCTTTTATATCTGCCTCCTGGTCAGACTCCACTCATAAATGCTACGCCTCTGCCTGGCAAACATGGGTGGGTTGGTGTAGCACAAGGGACCTGGCTCCCTTGGAGGACCCCATTACTTCTGTAATTCATTTTCTAGCAGAAATAGAATCTGAAGGTTTAAGCTATTTTTCAGTCAATAATTATCAATCAGCTATCTCAATCCATGTCCATAGATGGGAAACCAGTGGGGGAACATCACTTGGTAAGTAGGGTAATGAGAGGTATTCGCTTAGCCAACCCTCCACAGCCAAAGTATTCTCATTTATGGGATACTGACATCATTCTGAAGCTCCAGTGAAGGAGGCCCTGCAATTTAGATTTGTCCAGGAAGCAATTTTATGACAAGACCGGAGGCTCCTATTATGCGTTTCTTCTCTTGCTTTATTTGAACAGCAGCAGACAAGAAGAACTACAAATCCCATGAGGCTAAAACAGACAGCCAATGGGATTGAAAAAGTAGTGTACTAATATGACATCCAATAGGAACGACCGCATACCATTATGACGTCACTTGACTGCAAGCAGCCCTCTTTTCTTGCTGCTGCAGTCAAGATAAGTTCGAAAAAAAAATTCTCTCATAACCTTACTTTATTGTTTACATGTTAATTTATATTTCTTGATGCTTTGCTGTTCTGATATCATACTTTGTTGGCGGCATGTTGCCGCATTGATGACATCGCATTATTGAGCGCTCGTGTCTCCTTCCCGGTTCCGGGTGCAACGTCGGTTGCTCCCGGGCCGCGAAGCACAACCGTTTCGCTGCACGCCTCGCGCGCGACATTCTAAGGGAGCCTCCCTCGCGTCTGGGAAATAACCGTTACTCGGGTTTTGTCCCTGACGCGAGCAATACTCCTATTTTGCCGCTCTTACCTGACTGCCTTCTCCGACTTATACAGCTTCACATACAGCTTCTGGTAACTCCGTGCAACTCGTTCCTCGGCCCCGCCCTCAGGAGGAGGAGTTTTTGCTGAGCCAAGTCGGTTTGCTTGTTCTATTAACACCCGGTTGCCTGGGTTTTAACCCTTTTCTGACTATTTACACATATTCCTGTCTATTTTTTCATAGAGATTTTTCCTTACAGTTTAATACTATTTTTCCTTTATAATGGAACCCAATTCCTCACCAGTGGAACACAGTGTTGCCAGTGTTGAGGAAATAAGGAATGATCTGCGTAATATTATTAAAACTTCTGTTAAGCAGGCAATGCAGTCATCCATTCAAAAACTATCAAAACATTTGGAATCAAATTTTGCTAACTTATTGTCTAAATCTTCGGCCCAGACTGCGGGGGAATGCAGTCAACGCCTGCCTGTCAACCCCTTGGGTTTGACTCAAAAGTAGAGTGACTTTGACTCACACATGTCAGAGGACGCGGTTCCTCCCACGGCTCCTGCCAAGGAGAATAATAATATGGCTTCCAGACCCTCTTTTAAGAGGAAATCCAAACAACATAATATACCCCCTTCTATTCCCACGGCCTCTGCTCCAGATACCGATGAGGACATGCCAGACGCTGATTCAGACTACTACGCTTCTGACAAAGACCATGATGATTCTTTTTACCCTCCCCCTCCAAAGAAATCAAAAGTTTCATCGGTTCCCCCCCTCTTGGATGCAGAAGGCTTTCCTATGTTCGATCCTTCCCACATTTTACGTCCCAACTCTACAGAATGGTTTCCAGCTGAACATGTTGGGGATTATGTGGCTCAAAAGTTATTCACCCCCCTTGATAAACAAACTAGAGCCAAGCTGAAATCAGAATGTCCAGGCCCTGTGCTTCCGCACAAGGCAACAACTACCCCTGCCATTGACCAGCAGATGCTAACCTTTTTTACTAAGCAAGGCAAGGACCCTCACAAAGGGGTAGACAAAGCGTGGTTGTCCTGCCAGGACAAACTCCTCGACATAATTGGCCCTTTAACAAGAATCTTTGACATGGTGGAGACGGCCAGACTGGAGGGTACCTTTTTAGACCCAGAAGAGCTTTCCCTGTGGGTTCAACGTTGTCTTTGTCTTTTAGGAAATGCTAATTCCGCTTTCATTCACGAAAGACGTAAAGGCCTCCTGATCAAATTGGACCCTAAATTAATTAATTTAGCGACTGTACATCCTCAGATCCATACTGAGGGACAACTGTTCGGGGATTCCTTCATAAAGGACCTCGGCAAATATGTGGCCACTTTTACCTCACTGGACAAAGCCCAACAATCCATGAGGAAGATGTTTAACCAACGGGTTTTTGCCAGGGCCAGTAGAGGCAGGGGCCGCTTTACCGGCCGTGGTTTCTCCAATCAAGGCTCCAGAGCGTACTATAATTCCTACCAACAAGACTTCAGACCTCAATTCTACCCCCAACGTGGCAGAGGTTATCGTGCCAGGTCCTTCAGACATACTAGAGCCTCCATCCCTACAGGTAAGCCCTCAGGTTGCTCTCCTTCCAACAGGAGGTCGTATTTTCCATTTTCTTTCAAATTGGTTAACAATTACAGCAGATGTGTGGGTTCTAAACACGGTACAGGGTTACAGCATAGAGCTTTACTCTACTCCGGTGCAAACATTTTTTCCCCCCCTTCCCCATTTCTCAGCAGAAATGAACGAGTTGATATCTGCCGAGGTAAGCTCTCTCTTACAAAAACGAGCGATTTCAACCACACACCCTCATCCCTTGGGATTTACCAGCCCAATTTTTCTAGTTCAAAAGAAAAACAAAAAGATGCGTCCGGTCATCAACTTAAAGCATTTCAATCGGTTTGTGGTGTACCGACATTTCAAAATGGAGACAATTCTTCATCTCAGAGATATACTTCTCCAATACGATTGGATGGTCAGATTGGACCTTCAGGATGCTTACCTAATGGTTCCCGTTCATCCAGATTCCAGGAAATTTCTGCAGTTCCTATGGCTAGATCAAATGTATCACTTTACCTCTCTACCCTTCGGTCTATCGTCTGCCCCTTGGTGTTTCACCAAGCTTCTCAAGCCCGTAGTTGCTCATCTAAGGGCTCAGGGTATAAGGCTCCTAATCTACTTAGACGATATCCTCATCATGAATCAGTCTCCCCACACTCTACTACTCCACTTGCAGATCACTTGTTCTCTCTTAGAGGACCTCGGTTTCATAATAAACAGAGAAAAATCTCTCTTAACTCCCTCCCAAGTCCTAGAATTTCTGGATTTCCAGATCAATTCCATTTCCGCTACTCTTCTTCTTCCTACAACGAAAATAAAATCCATAAAGTCGGAAATTCTTCAGGTTCTTCGTACTTCTCTCATCTCCCTCAGAACTTTAGCTCGGATAGTAGGTCTGCTTTCCTCTTCCATCCAAGCGATATTTCCAGGTCCACTCCATTACCGATCACTCCAGAGGCTAAAGATCCAGCACTTAAGGAAAGGGCTCTCTTATTCTGACCTCGTGCCCTTAGATCTCGAATCTCACACAGAGCTTCAGTGGTGGATAGACCATTTAGATGCTTGGAACGGGAAAAGTATTTTTCCGTCAGCCCCAGATCTTGTGTTAGAATCCGATGCAAGCCATCTAGGCTGGGGGGCCCGTTGTGGTCCCATCTCGACTGGAGGTACATGGTCTATCGAGGAGTCCAAATTGCACATCAATTGTTTAGAGATGCTTGCCGGCTCCTTTGCAATCAGAAGCCTGGCAAAAAACAAGGTACATTGTGCAATCCTTCTCAGAATGGACAATATATCCGCGGTCAGGTACATAAATCATATCGGGGGTACAAGGTCCAAACCTCTGGCGGATTTGGCCAAGAGTTTTTGGGAATTTTGCCTTACAAACCATCTTTCGGTTCATGCAGAATATCTTCCAGGAGCCCTCAATTCAGTGGCAGACTGGCATTCTCGTCATCTTCGAGATTCCAGCGATTGGAAACTTCATCAGATACAATCCTTATGGGGTCCGCTCTCCATAGACCTTTTTGCATCCCGTCTCAACACACAGCTTCCTCGATTTTACAGCTGGCGCCCAGATCCATTAGCCTTAGCATCAGATGCTTTCTTGTAAGATTGGTCTCATGCGCTCAATTACACCTTCCCCCCTTTCATCATGATCAACAGAGTCTTAGCACAAGCCAGACGTCAACATGCCTCTCTTGTCCTCATAGTTCAGTTTTGGCAATCCCAGGTATGGTACCCTATTTTACTGGAACTTTCAGTGGATTTTCCCCTGCTAATCCAGCCCTTCCCAGATTTACTCCTGGACCCCCTTCATCGTCCTCACCCCCTCATTTCGGACAATCTTCTTATTCTATCCGCTTGGAAGATTTCAGCAATTCCAAAACTTTCCCTTTCATTTCGTCAGAAGCTTCTCAATACATCGCAAATTCCTGGGCCCCTGGTACCAAGAAAGCATACAAGGCAGCCTGGTCTCTATGGGACGGCTGGTGTTTGGGAAGGCACATTAATCCCTTTTCAACAGATATAATATTTATAGTCAATTTTTTGGCCACAGAAGCCAGCAAAGGCAAAGCTTTCCGTACTATCAACCTTTACAGATCAGCTATTTCCTCTAACCATACACACGTCAATGGAAAACCGGTCGGCGAACACCCGCTAGTATGCAGATTACTAAAGGGAGTACAATTTTCCAAACCTCCTCTACCAAAGTACAATAACTTGTGGGATGTTAATGTTGTTCTAAAGTACTTGAACTCTTTGCCAGACAACTCGATTTTATCACTAAAAAAGTTATCTGCCAAACTTACACTGTTATTATGTTTAGTCTCTATTAAACGCCTATCGGATGTCAAAGCACTGGACGTCTCCAACCGCCAATTCACTCCTTCGGGGGTGTTGTTCTCGGTTGTTCGACGTACCAAGACCAACTTATCATCAGTTTTCTATCCTTATTTCCCTCAACATCCGAAGTTATGTGTAGGCCAATGTCTTAAAGTTTATGAACAAAGAACTGCAGAGTTGAGAACATCCTCTTCCCAACTTCTTATTTCTTTCAGGAAACCTCATAACCCGGTTTCATCAGCCACTTTAGCACGTTGGGTTAGATGGACCATGTCTTTAGCAGGCATAGATATTTCCAGATTTGGAGCTCACTCTGCCAGAGGGGCTATGGCTTCCAAGGCCTTCTGGGCAGGTTCTCGTTTGGAGGATATTCTCAAGTCTGCAGACTGGTCCAATGATAATACCTTTCGAGTGTTTTATTGTAAGCCTGTTGATAATGTGTCGTTCAATGTAATTAATATGCTTTAAACTCGCATAATAGGAGCCTCCGGTCTTGTCATAAAATGTAGATTTTCCTAGTTTATGACGGAAAGTCTTAATTTTATTAAAGACGTGGAGGCGAGTATTATCCCGCCTCTGGATTAACTTGGTTTTTCTCTCCCTCCCTTCTTTCCAGCGCCTGCTGCAACTTCGCAACCAGCATCCTAATTGGACTTCCTGGCATCACGTAGATCTACCACTCAATTCAAGTCTGGAATCGTATCCCTCGGATTTTAGAACACATCCCTACCTTTACAGGATACTTGACTTTTGTTCCGACGTTTTTGCTTTTCTCATGGCATTGGTTATCCTTTGTTCTCTATTCCCATTATTTTTCAATGATTGACTATTCGCAAGAAAAGAGGGCTGCTTGCAGTCAAGTGACGTCATAATGGTATGGGGTCGTTCCTATTGGATGTCATATTAGTACACTACTTTTTCAATCCCATTGGCTGTCTGTTTTAGCCTCATGGGATTTGTAGTTCTTCTTGACTGCTGCTGTTCAAATAAAGCAAGAGAAGAAACGCATAATACTCGCCTCCGCGTCTTTAATAAAATTAAGACTTTCCGTCATAAACTAGGAAAATCTACATTGTCGTTAAAATTCACCATACTCCTCTGCCTGGTATCCTGTAGGAGAGTCTCAGGTGATAGTGCACTATATATTTTGGGCAGAGTCTACTCTACTGAATGTGATACATTCTCCATCTCAAGAAGAATGAAAGTACTTTTTAGACATGTTACTTACCCTAGCTTTCTTGAAGATCCTACGTTATGCACTGTACACTGCTTAAGGGAGTACGTGGATTGGACCAGGGAACTACGTCAGTCTCCCAGGGGTCAAATCCTTATTACCCTTCAGAAACCCTTCCGTCTGGTGTCTTCGGCTACTCTAGCCCACTGGGTGAAGTGGATTCTGTCAGAAGCAGGAATCGATATGTTTAAATTTGGAGCTCATTCTGTGCGAGGTGCAATGGCCTCGAAAACATTCACCCTAGGGTCACAACTGCAGGATATAATGAGAGCAGCAGATTCGTCAACAGATTTTACATTCAAAACGTTTTACTATAAATCAATCTTAGATGTAGCTTCTATTGTGTTACAACAGCTTTGAACAAGCATAATCTGAAGCCTCCAGTTCTGACATAGAATAAAACATTTTCTAGCATAGGCGTAAACATTTTTTAATTCTATTAAGGACACTGAGGGGAGGATTATCCCACCAAATTACTGTTGGTATAATGAACACTTTAATTGAAGTACTTATGATGTATATATAATAGTTATTTATATAATGAAAATGTTCTTTGTTATACATGTGAGTTGTATATAATAAAATTGTATGATCATAGTATTAAAGTTTTCCCTCACATTGATTAGATAGGATGTCCATATGACCTTAATTGATCACTCCAGTGTGTTATGATTATGTTATTTCTGTTTTCTCCTCAGTTTCTGATCAGAAGAATGCGTAAAGGGGACAAGCATTGGTTTGCCTTTCCAATTCAGGCCTGTTAACATAGAGTTATGCTGGATTACATTGAATCCACACCTTGGATGCTTTGGTGGAAATGTTCTTGTTTGGACACTTACTGAATAGTGACTGTTGTTCTCCTAAGGCAAAAAAAGAGGACGGGTTATGTTTCCTAGTGTTTATATACTGTATGTTGTGCCATGATTGGTACTGATGGTATGATGTCACACATGAAAGCTTTGGGTAATGTAGTTTAAATTTTTTTTTATTTTCATTGGCTGGCATGTTTGAGAGTTTAATAAACAGCAAAGAAGGAGAAGCATAATTATCGACTCTGTGTCCTTAATAGAAATGAAAATTCTTGACGCGTATGCAAGAAACATTTTTTGTCCTCTTGCTTAGCTTGTTTCTTAAATATGGTTTTGGCAGGAAACCAGTAATATTACTGGATGATGGAAAATCCTGCTTTGTCAATTCCTGTGCAGATGAATTATGGGAAATCCAGTGGTCACTTCCTTTGCTGACGAATTATGGGAAATCCAGTGATGCCACTTCCTGTACAGATGGGCAATAGAAAATGAAGTCTTATTGCCTGGCTTATTCTTTTACTGACAATTTTAGTAGGAAACCAGTGGTGTCACTTTCTGTGCAGGCAGATGATTGGAGAGAAAGTAAGACAAAGGGCAACAAATAATAGAAGACTGTTTCTTGCCCAAGAGACATTGATCATTACTGACTGTACAAACTAGATGAAATTCTTTACAGACATTGTGATCCATTGGAAAATATTGAAAATATTGTTATGTTAAACATAACACTTTACTGTGTCAGTGCTGTGTAACTATGGTTATACCCAGAGCTATTGGAAATAAGCAACTCTGGAGCCATAGTATTTTCTGTACAGTGATGGATTTGTCACAAATTTCAAAAGTGGCATATTCAGCGGATTTCAGAAAAAAATGTTTTTCAGAAGTTACTAAAAACAAAGCTACACGTATTGCAGTGGAAGAGTCTTTGCAAATGCAGAATTTTCATTTTTTTTTTGCTTATTTCTGCATTTGCTTTTCCAAGTGGTACTAATGAGGTGAAAACACTACGCAGAATGTACTAAAATGTGTATTAATGCCAAATAATTAGGTAATACTAATACCGAATATGAAGCATTCGTGCATAATTTGCCTTTTCTTGCTGCATAACTTTGTCAACACTGCTGCATGATTTGGCCCCCCTAGCCCTCTTCAGCATAATTTCAGTGGCCCAAGTTATACTTCAGGCCTTGAATATGCTGACATTGTGTGATTTTGTTGATAAGTATAGCAGCCTTCTTTATAATGAAGAGTAATCATGGATAATTTGGCGATGCAGGCCAGATATAAAAGTGAGAGTAAACTCTTTAGTCCTTCTTTTATGTGTGACCTGTCCCAGTTTCTGCTCCTCAAAATCTGGTCACCCTACCTAGGGAGGATGCGCTCAGCAACATTTCAAGTGCTTGTAGCTCAGGTGGAGCAGCAGGGAACATGGCACAAAGTCTGTGAATCTGTGTCTGTGTATCAGAAATGAGCCTAGTGGGGCATTGTGCAAGTCAGTTGGTAAGTCGTGAATAGTAACAAATTGGCCCCCAGGAAACAGTCGCCCCATTATCATCAGCTGTAATCTTTGTAGTCAGGCACACACTCTGCGGTCCAATGTGTATGGTAAATCTGGGTTCTACAAAGTGGAACTCATACTGGCGTAAAGTGTCACCAAGGCTACATGCTGCCTTAGCAGGTGCCATGTCCAAATGGTACAATGGATGTGTTGGAGTGTGTCTTTTAAAACAATATTAATTACGAAAGCTTGCAAATGTATTATGTAATGAAGTCACATAGAAAAAGTGTTAACATAGAAAATAATGTATGCGTTTGAAAAGTGCCCACGGGGAGTGGCTACCAATGTATACGAAGACTAATGGAAAGGCTTAATAATTCAGAATTATTATGCACTAATGTTTGAATTTGTATTAGTATATCATAATTAGAGTTATATGATAAGAGTTGCCTCATTTAATAGAAAAGGCTCTAACTAAGCGAGGGTTTAGGCCTTCCTGCCTGGCCTCATATTAAATTGTATTTTCTAACGTATAGGGTGCTGTTTTCTTGAAGGACTCAAAGCTGTATTTTTCCAAGAGTTATGTGTGTGTAGCCGTAGTAAATTCTTTCTCATGAGAACCGGCTTGCTCAAGGCGATGTTCTTGCTAGCTGCAACAGTGTAATTCGTAACAGGTGCGAGGTTAACTGTACAAGGAGAAGACAATGAAGACACTGACTGGAGCGCAAAGTGTAACATGTTTTACCTGACATTCCAACCGTTGAAGACGTCAATAACATGGACCAATTCGTGACATGGGAACTATGAACTGTGGAGAATTTTAGCAAGGTGCTTAACGAATTATTGGACAGAGATAACGATGCACCAAACTTCATCCAATGAGGAATTAGGGAACAGTTAGACAGTTTTGATTTAACGGCGTGACTCAAGAAGAAATCGGGACCCTTGCCATTTCCTTTGCCATAATACTTTTGCCATTTGCCATATTTCTGGACACTCCATGCCCATACTTTAGAGTTAGTTGTCCGGTCACCTTAAACCATCCTCTACCCATCTTTTCTTGACATTATCTTCTCCTCTATCTGTTCTTAGCTATGTTATCCTGAGACTTTGCCCCGTCCTATCTTTGCTGATGCTGGTGAACTGATGTCCTGAGGACGAAGACTGATGTTGCTTGCTGATCTGTTGGATTGGTAACTATCTGATGCAAATTGTGATTGTCTGTTTGCCTTTTCTTTCTAGGTACCAACTGCTATTTTGATAGAAGCCTTAGTATAGATGTTTTCTAAATCTGTGTTCGCTAAAATGTTTTGCATGAAGCCCAACATGCTGATGCTAATTTGAGGTTAGTTAAGGTGTTCACTAATATCTGATGCAAATAGACAAGTGACTGAGTTCTTGCTTTGTTGAATCATTGCTAATGACTCTGCTAAGTTGATTCATACTAATGATGTGCCTGAAAATTGAATGAATATAGTCTATGCATTGATTAAGTTGTGCTCAGATTATTAATTAGTAGTGTTTCTGTTGTAGTTTATTAATGTTGAGATTAACAGACATGACTTTAGATTGTTACTAATAGGGAACTAAATATCCCAAACTTTACTAAATTGGTGTTGTTATTCATGGCTGAAAGGTCATGGGGCCAGATGTAGATAGGTAAAATTTTGCGAATCGTAAATAGCGACTCCATGCGAATCGCTATTTCCGACTCGTAAAACCAAATGCAAGAAAGACTTGCGATACCAAATTGCGAGTCGCAGAGGTGTTGCACCGCATTTTGCGACCTCCGTTTTTAGCGAGGTCGCAATTTGCGAGAAGGGTGTTGCAAATTGCCACTGACTCGCAAATTGCCTGCAGGTGCAACAGAACAGTTGGGAAACCCACTTCCTGGCTCTTGGTGATGACATCAGAACCAGGAAGTCACCAAATAGAACTGGGAGGAGGGAGGACCACACCCATCCCAAACTGGTGAGTCACACCCAGGGGAGAGGAGCTGCAGCCACCATGGAGGAGACAGGCAGTGCTGGCAGAAGGAGAAAAAGTACATTTTCAGACAAGGAGTTGGAGGTCCTTACAGAAGAGTGCTGCCTGCACCATGATGAACTCTTCGGAAAGGCAGCAATGAGTGTCCCTGACACTCAGAAGAAAAGATTATGGCAACAAATACAAGACAAAATAATTGCCATTGGGGTAAGCCACCGCACCCTAGAGGAAGTCCGCAAAAGGTGGTATGACCTGCGCTCCAGGACCAAGGAGAGGATTGCAGAGTGCATGAAGGAGATGAGGGGCACCGGAGGAGGCCCATCCACCGTACCACCACCCACAGCCTTGAAAAGCATGGTGGAGCAGACACTGGAGCCAGAGGCCGTCGTGGGCATGGGAGAATTGGACATTTCAGCGACTGGGACATCATAAAGTGAGTACCATGAGTTATGCTTTGACACCCACAAATGCAGTATTCACTCTATCCCAGTACACAGCAGTAGGCACCACCAGACTAGCTCCATTCCAATCTAGCAACCTCTAGAATAGTGCATTATGGGCAGTGGTTCAAATATAGGCAAATGTTTAATATGAGGCATAATAGGCAAAACAGATGGACGAGACTGACAGTGTATCCCCTATGTCCCACAGGTCCCCCACAAGGCACCCCCCAGTAGCGAACAAAGGCAGGAAGAGGTACATGGGCCAGACCCACAGCAGGAGCCTGCCAGTGACACAGCAGGGCCCATCAGAACACCACCAGGGTCCATGGAAGATCCAACGCAGGACATGGAGACAGCAGGAATAGCACCAGGGACCAGCCCCACGGAGAGACGCTCAGAGCCAGCAGATGGAGCACTGCACAGACTGCAATCTGTGCCCCGGGATGATGTAGCAGATGTAGAGTTTGCGGGACTGGAGGCATCACTGATTCAGGGTCAGGGCCTGCAGAACAGACATTAAGGTCAATAAACAGAAACCTGAATAGACTGCAGACCACAATGACCCAGGGGATGGCAAATGTGGACAGTCAGTTCCTACACATGAACCAACATCTGGGGAACTTGATACAGGCCACTGAACATTTGGTCACTGAACTTGTGGCAGACAGGGCACAGGCAAGGTGCAGGGTGCGCAACACTGCCGCCCGCTTTGACAGATTGGCAGCATCCATTGGGCGCCTTGCAACTAATACCACATGCATGTCAAGGCGTACAGTCAGCCTCCAGGTTGAAATTGGGCATTTCACAGGGGATGTGGCACAGGGACTTGGCCGCATCAGCCATGCAGTAGACCTAATGGAGAGCAGGCAGGCTGCATGGGGCACAGGGGATACCCCACAGGACAGCGAGGAGGGGTTGACCACAAGCAGTGGGTCTGCCAGCGATTCCCGTGTGCTGCAGAGTAGCAGTGCACAGCAGGGGTCAGGGTACCCACCAGGAATGAGCCATGGTGGCCGCAGTAGGAGGAGGGTGTGAGCCACCAAACTGTACTCTGAATAAGGCACATGCATTTAATGTGTCTTAAATGACAATTGACAATTCAAGACTGTGGCATACAGCACTATTCTATATTTTTCATAGTTTAGAAATAAAAAGGTTTTGTTTGTTTCACTACATAACTGGGCTATGTGTGTCTGACTTTAGTGAGTGTGGTCACGGTGGCCACGTACCTGCCAAAGTATTGGGTTGCAATGTGGTTCCGTCTCTGTCTGCCCTCATTTGCGATGCTTCTATCCCCAGGCTGTCGGTGTGGTAGCTCTTGCTCCTCATCCTCCGTGTCTGTGTCTTCAGGGGTGAGATGCAGCCCACATCTGGTGGCAATGTTGTGTAGGATGGCACAGGCGGCAACTATCTTGCATGCTGTTTCTGGGGCATACTGGAGTGCACCTCCACTTTTGTGGAGGCATCTGAATCTTGCCTTTAACAAGCCAAAGGTCCTCTCCACTACTGTTCTGGTCCGCAGATGTGCACTGTTTTATCGCCTCTCGTTCTGATTGCCAGGTTTTAGGTACGGGGTGAGTATCCATGGTCTCAGGGCATATGCACTGTCACCCGTTTGACAAAAAAGGCAAATTTAGTAGGGCATCAATAGGTTACTCAGTGACCTGTATGTATGGCTTCAGGGTGTAGTGAGCAATACCTAATAGATATCCGTCTCCAAACTCCCCACGTTCTAGGCGTTGGTGTATCCCACTGTGCCTGAATATGTATGAGTCATGTGTACTCCCTGGATATTTAGCTACAATGTCAGTAATGACATTATGGGCGTCACATACCACCTGGATGTTTAGTGAGTGGGTACATTTCCTATTGCGGAACACATATTCCAGATTTGCAGGAGGGCAAATTTGTATTTGTGTCGCGTCCACACACCCTATTACATGGGGGAAGTTGGCAATTCTGTAGAAGTACAACTTGGTGCTGTTAATTTCTGCCTCATTCCTGGGTAGGTATATATATCTGGACATATGTGTGAGTATGGCATCTAGGAAACATCTGAAGAATCGTGAGAGTGCCCTTTGGGATACCCCACCTGCCACAGCAATCACCCCCTGTTTGCTACCCGAGGCCAAGAGGTGCAGTGAGCATAGCACTTGCACATGTGTAGGGATGGCGCTGCAGGGCATTGTCTGTCGTTCAAGCTGAGGATTCAGTAGTTCAATTAATTCTAAGATTGCAGCCCTGCTCAGTCTATATTTGTCATATATCTCCTCCTCAGTTTGTTGAAATAGTGTCTGCCTCGCTCGGTATATCCTCTCCTGTCTCTGCCTCCTCCTCCTCTGCTGGGCGGCCTGGACTCTCCTCCTCCATGCTATCACGTACAGTTCAGCCATTTTGAGTCACCCAGATGCCTTCTGGGTCTCCTTTTATACGTTGGTTCTAGTTCCCACCTGCTCTGAATCAGTGGTAATCTAAATGTGCAAAATGGGCTTTTTGAGACTCGTCGCAATTTGCGACTGGCTTTTGCATATGGTTTGCGACTTGCAATTTGCAACTACTTATTTGCGCGTCGCAAAATCAGGTCACAATTTTTGCGAGTTGGTGCTGTGTCGCATCACTATTTGCATTTCGGAAATGGGATTTTTGCATCCCATTTCGGATTTTGCGAGCTCACAAATAGCGAATTGGGCCATTTGCGACTCGCAAACCTTTGCTACATGTGGCCCATGGTGTGTTTAATTATTGACTCTTATTGATTGTTTAATTGATTTTGTTGATTGCTGATACCAACTTTACTTTCTCTGCCTCATTTTATGGTATTTTAGGGTTTGTCTGGAACATCTCAGTTTCAAGGGATATCACACATAATCGATTCAAGTTCACTTTTGAAGAAAGCCATCAGAGCACCTTAAATCTATCTCTCAGAACCTTCAACACTTTTCAATAATATATCGAATGACCTCAAGCTATAATGCAGTGATAAAGGAATTTACCCTTCCAATAATAAAAACCAGTGAACTTGCACAAGAAGGCAACAAGAAATGCCTTAATCTGTCCACTACTTAAACCAGTGATATGAACGAAGAAAGTAGCAAACAATGTCAATCTCTTCAAATAATAATTGCAGTGACCTCAGACATGAGAGCAGTTAAAAACAGTACAGAGAGTTCATGGAGTGCCTATGGTTAAGATAGACTCGAATACAGTATCTCAATATACATTCATATAAACTGGATGTTATCAGTGTACGTTTATGACAATCTTAACTATTTTTGATTGTTTTATTGTAATTACTACTACCCTTAATCGATTTTTCATGCATTAATGATGTATGGAATGTCGTCACTGGACACATCTTGGTTTAAAAAACTGAAGAGTACAACACTTTTTTACTCTGACCTTATATGCCCTGAAAAGGGCAAATAGCTGGAAAGTCAGGCACTTCGTCAAGAGAAAAACCCTTCAACCACCCTTACCTTTTGAAGCTTTTTCACCCCAGTGCTGAGCCCTTTATAAGTTATTGCTGGTAGTTTGTACTTAGGCCTCCATAAAGTTTTTCCACATAAAGTATCCATGCCACATTTTCATCCTTTTTTCCCACAAACAAAGAGTTTTAAAAGGACCTAGTGCTTGTGGACTTCCCTGGAGGGCACCAAAGAAATATCCAACATTTAGCTAAATTTTGTGGTTTTTGTTTAGCAAAATGAGAGAAAAATGCTCAGAAAAAAAAGAGGCTGGTTTGTTTCCTAAAAATGGCTTCAATTAAAGGTTTGCGGTCCTACAATTACCACCTTTCCAGCTTCCAAAAACATGCAAAGCAGTATGGAAAAACCAATAGATTACCACTGTTTTGGCATTCTTTTAAGCGTTAGCTTATTTTTCAGATTTTTTGTACTAATTCCAGTTTGTATTGGAAACAGGGGTAAAATTCATGAGCAATTCCGGAAAGCTATATATTTCCGAAAACTAGACAAGCATCTGAATTGATTAAGGGGTCATTGGGTAGATTCCTCAAGGTTTTTCCCAAAGAAGGTAACGGTTGAAATAAAATAAATATGAAAAATTGGTAGAAAAAAACAGCCATTTGTGACAACATTTTTATATGTAATGTCTTTTCATGATGGCTGATATACAAAAGCAATACACTAGTACGTACACTAGACTCTTCTGGCAGTGGAAATATATAGGGTTTGAAGGTATCCAGGTAACCAAGGTACCAAGCGCCAACAACTGAAATGCACCCTACAATAGTTTTTCACTGGATACCGAATATAGAGCAAATCATGTGCTAAAATATAAAGAGTGAAAGTGGTTATGAAGGAAACATATTTATTTCTGAAATGTACACCAAATGCTAATTTGAGGATCCGTTATTATTTGTACGTCTCTTAAGTTGGGGGTACCCAACTACCATGTGATGCAGAAAGCATTTTGCAAATGCTTACACATTGGCTTTCATTTGGCAGGCACAAATGCAAAGACATAATTTTGGTAATAACAAATGTTCTATTATCCTGAGGTGCAACACATCTCCCAAAGAAAATGGCACCTCGCTTGGGTGGCATGGCCTAGCACCTGCGACATAGTACACCACAAAACATGAGCAAGAGACATCATACTTCACCAAGCAGATTCCATATTTCTTAACAACATGGGTAGCTTCAGATTTTGGGCTCTAGCTCAGCCGCTACCTACTAAACCTAGACATTTCTGAAAACCAGGGACCTGAGAGAATTCAGGGTGAAATGAAGTGTGTGGCTCTCCAGAAACCCTTACAAAACTCAAACATAGGCTATAAATATACATTCGCCTCATATGCCCATGCCAGAAAGTTCTGGAATCTTTGGGGACGCATACATTTTTTAGCACTAAGCATTTCCCTCACATGGTGCCTCACTTGTGTGGATGGGCCTACACCCTCAACAGGAAAGGGCCTAGAACCAACATTGACACATCTACTTTTTCCCCTGAAAACTGGTCTTATTTTCTGCAATTTAGGTACCTGTGAATGTTTAGGGCTCTTTATCTGTCACCTAGGGAATCTTACAAAACCTGTACATTTCTGGAACTAGACAACGACAGGATTCCAGGGGTGCGTGACTTGTGTGGCTCTCACCAGGTAATGTTACCCAGCAGCCCTTGCAAACCTGAAACTTTGGCAAAACACATTTTATTCACATTTCTGTGACAGAAAGTTCTAAAATCTGTGCAGATTCACAAATTTCCTATCACCCAGCAATCCTCTAATGCTCCCAAAAAATGTGGTATCTTATTTGTGTTGCTGGGTCTAGCCACCGCAACAGGAAAGGGTCCAAAACACAACATGGACATGTCACCTTTCTCCACTGAAAATCAACCTTTTTTGCAATTTGGGTATCTGTGGATATTGCGTCCTAGCTCTAGAAAACCTACCAAACCTGCATATTTCTGGAAATTACATACCTGGCAGAGTGGTATGACTTCTGTGGCTTTCACAAGGTAATTCTACCCAGAACACCTTGCAAACCTAAAATTTTGGCTAAAAACACACATTTTCTGCCCATTTCTGTTATGTGAAGTTCTGGGTAGAGCCACAAATTTCCTACCATCCAGCATTCCCCATTTGTCTCATGATAAAAACTGTACCTCACTTGTATGGGTGGGCCTTGTCCCTGCAATACGAGAGGTTCCAAAACACAACATAAACACGCAATCTTTTTCCAATGAAAACAGACTCTCTTTTTTGCAATTTGTGTAGTTGTGGATTTTGGGCTCAGACTTAGTCGGCACCTAGGGAAACCTACCAAACCTGACATTTCTGAAAAATAGACAACCAGCAGAGTCTAAGGGTGCATGACTTGCATGGCTCCCACAAGGTTTTCTTACCTAGAAGCCTTTCCAAACCCAAAGTTTCACAAAAACACATATTTTCCCCCATTTCTGTACAAGAAAGTTCCAATAGAAAAGACCCTAAAGCACTACTTTGAGAGATCAGCGAAAGGGGCAGCTGCAGAATCTGGGGCTGTGCTGAGCAACCACATAACGAAACCTACCAACCACAGATGTTTTTGAAAAGTAGACAGCCAGGGGATTCTACAAGATTTTCTTACCAGTAATGCCTTGCAAACCTCAAACTTTGCCTAAAATCAAATATTTTCTTACATTTCTGGGATGGAAACTTATGGAATTAGCAGGAATCCACAAAATTCCTATCACAGCTACTGAGCTGGTTCTGATAAAAAAAACTGCCCTACTTGTGTTGCGGGGAGTATTGCGCACAACAAGAATGGAGAAGTGGGGTAATGATGAGTGATCAATGTAAATTACACCACCCTGGACACCTCCGGGTGTTTAGCTCTGAAACAAATGAGGGATTGCAGATAAACATTTTCAGTTAAATCAGAACTTACACCAAGTGGTTTGGACACCTCTAGAAGTGTTAGCTTCAAAGACCAAATACAAATCAGAGTATCCAAATACCAAGACTACTGAAAGTGAGCTTTAAAGCCACAACAAAGAACCAACTACTTTAAGGGCGATTCACACGCCATTCATGCACTGCACACAAGACTTTCATATTGCCAGCCCTGGACCCAATCCAGGCACTCATATGAACATACATATGTACGTCAAGGGCCCATCAACTTCATACACCACAGGACAGAATCCCCAGTCTCTCATCCATTCATCAGCCAACTTGTGCACATATACACTGCAAGCAAACCTCTACACGTGTATGGCCATGCATGTTGACAGCTGGCACCTTCACAAATGAAAAAAAGCTTGACTACATTTTTACTACCTGCGAAGTATCTGCCAATGTTGACATTCTGAGTGTTACCGAATGTGTGCTTAGTGAACCTTTATTAACAGCTCTTATGGGAGCCACATGAGGCCCAGGAAGATGTGACTTTCATGCATGCTTAGTTCATCTGCTTCCAATTTGTGGATGTGAGTTGTGGGGTGTCCAAAGAAGCATCGCTGCCAAGATTCCTCAAACTGAGTGAACATATTCACCTTTGAAACTAAGATAAACATGCAGGGGAAGAATATTTTAAGTTCCCTAAAGAGCACATCTTAAACTGCTAAGGAAGTTCGTTTTTAGCACATAGGTACTCAGTGACTACTTGGTATATACCCCATCCACCGTTATAAGCAGGGATGTGATTGTAATAAACTTGTCACACAGTGAACTGAACATCTACCATGTTCTGATTCAAAATGAACATGGCAAGCAGGGCACAAAATTGACCCATACATTTAGTGTTAGGTGCTGAGTACTATGTGATAGCATGTGTATTTGTAAAGCACGCTATTAGCCAGAAGTGTATCCTGATGCCAATGCAGGAGCAATTTGGGGTGATTCATGGACTCACCCAGTTCAAGATCCAAGTCTTCAGCTTCTTGGAGAATACAGAATTATATGGGCAGCGCAGATGTGTAGGGGCAGGTAGTTCTGGCTTTTGGTGCAAGGTAGGAGAAGGCATTACTGGCTGTTCTGGTGCTGCTTATGCATGGGATGTGTTCAAATAATAGTTCAGCTGAGCAGAGGTGTCTGGACGTTTTCTGAAATCTGAGGCAGTTGTTGGCGTATCCTGGGCCAGTGTTGTGTAAGGTTTGAATGTGTGTATCAGGACTTTGAAAAGAGCTGTGGATGGGGAGTTAGTGATATTATTTGTGGTGCAGGGTGTGTATATGGTGAGAGCTTGAGGAGGAGCCCTGTTGTTGCTTTCTATATGATTTTGAACCATTTGCTTAGTAGATTGAGGGAGTCATTGAGCATCGGGATGAGTGCAGCCCTGATAGGGTTATGTCCTTTGGTGAAGCTGAAGTGATAGCATGTGTATGTCTACTACCTTGACTAGCTGCCTTCTATCTACGTGATATCCCTGTGAAAGAAGCACCTAGCCTAAGCTTTACCTATGTGTTCATGTCTCTGTCTCCTTCAAAGCCCTGATTACTCCTGTATACTTGCCAAGTGAACCTTCACCAAAGCCTTATGTGGCAGCTACCTTAATCTCAAAAATACATCTTTCGTGAGCCTTTAGCACACTCACCATACTATCTCTAACTCCTTCTAGTTTGTTGATGTGAGTAAGGGGTGTTCAAGGATCCCTACAGGTCTGGATTCCATGAACAGACTGACCATATCTTCCTTTGAAACTGAGGTAAACATGCTAGGGAAGGCTGTCCTAACTTCTCGAAAAAGTTCAAAAACTAGCGAAGGTTTTAGGTTTTGCAGCTTAGGGTACTCTGTGACAATGTAATCTATGATCTGTTCATTTTTATGTGCAGAGCTGTCATATAATAAATAGAATATTTATCTCATTCTGATTCTAGATAAAAGTGTCAGGCAGTCCATAAGCAAGTCAAAGGTTTTCTAAAGGAAACAATTTGAATGGCTGCCTGCCTTATGAAGTATTGGCCCATAGAATGTATGTATCCGTGCGCAGCCATTGAAAGGTATACACTAGCACAGTTCCACCTCAGTTAATGTCTCAATACTTCACTTTTGTATTGTACAATGTAAAGCAAGATGGAAAACATAGGTGTGGCTAAGATGGGCACTGGGGACAGTAACAGCAAGTTTCCTGCTTGTTATGACCACCCACACTCACCTGTATATACACAGCACCTGAGGTGTGGCCCCTAGGCAAGATCGGTCTGTGGCACCCTAAGTGCAATTACCAACACACTAAAGAAAGGCATAAACATAAAAGATGTAGAGCAACAGTGACTTAATGTTTGGGGCATGAATGCTTACAACTCTTAGGTGAGCAATACTGATAGTTTTTAACATACATATGTACTTGTACCTATGTAAAACCATGCTTAGTGCCTCTTGACTACGTTTTCCAGCAGCTTTCAGTTCCTTCCTACATGTTCCAGCATGCCCGTGTGGCACAAACGTGTTGAGCAGCCATATGTACTGCCGCCGAGGGCTTAAATACCACGCCCAACGTCCGCACTCGCTCGGCAATTGTATTCAGGAAGAAGATGATGGCCTACCAGTGCAGCTCCAACACATGCTGAGATCCACTCGCTGAGAGCCATCTTCCCTCAGCGATGCCCCTTCCGACTTCCCAGCTGGGCCGACATCGACTGGCAGTCAGCTAAGTGTATTTGACATTAGCGCATGCTTGCGTGTATGTAAACATACATTGTTCCAATCACTTTCAGGGCTCTCTGCCTGACTCAGTCCTGATGAGTGTCAGAGTGAAACTTGTGAGGAGAAAACAAAGACTTGGACCAAGGCCATTCAAGATAGAACTTATTTCATACTTTCTGTGCATTCTATAGATTTTGGGCCACGGATTTCAAAACTATTACTTGGCTCTGTTCATGGCTAAAATGCACATGTGCTACACAGCGCCTTGATATTATAACATGGATGTCTATTAGTGTTCCATATGATTAATGAGTGCATGCACGGGCAGGACTGAATGAAAGTCGTGGGAGGGCACACGCTTAACTGCAGAATAGTGCACATGACTGCCTATAAGCCGTAGCATAGAAATGATACAAAACCTCCAGTGGAACCTATCAATAATCGTAACAGTCAGATTCCATTCCTTGAGAGGGTCTCGATTTCCTAGACATCTGCAATTCAGCTATACAGTCAAAAACTAATTGTAAGTGAAACACTAATAGCATGAAGGAGTGCAGTGAACGAGATATGCCGGAGTGAGTGTAAATTCACTTATACCATATTCTCTATTCCCTTACATACAGATACCAGAACATATCCTGTTTAACCTGACTACACGCATCCTTAGAGTCGTGCCTGACGACACACAGAAGTACTGATCGCAGGGAAGCACCAGACGACACTCAGAGGTACCAACCTCAGATCTCCGCAGAAGGTTGTGTTTTATTATTTTATTTACACCTAAATTGCTCCTGCTGGTAACGGACAACAGGTTAGTGAAAGTATGCAGGCTTCTAACACACTGCCTCTTTTCTTGCTTAGCGCAGACTCTGCAACAATGATGTGGTTGAGTCTTTCTTTCTGTTGCAGGAATGTGGTCAGCAAAGTGCCGCTCCTGCAGGCTTGCTACGCCCTCTACAGCAGATGAGGTGGAAGCTACCGTTTCTTCAACAGTAAGACTTTCAATGACAGTCAACTGAAAGTCAAGGAAAGACATTGGTCTTGCTGTGGTGTTCTGACGTTAAACAGCATGCACATTGTATGTTGCCAACTGGATCAGGGGGATAAACAGATTCTTATACCATGTGCAAGTTTTATGACTTGCTTTGTATGGATGAAGTACTTGGTCATTCTTATACACTTCTCCATGCACTTTTGAACAAGTACACAGGTTGGCTTGGAACTTCAACCAACTAACCCCAAGCCGCAACCAAGGAAGTTCTCTCATCAAGTATTGCATTGAGCATTTGCACATCGAGCCTATTGGAAAATTTGACTGCAAGCAGTTCAGTGGAATGCAATGCAGTCCTCTGGGATTTTTTGGGAGTGTCTTACAAACAATCTCCTGTGGGAATCTTTTGCTGTGAAATCAAACTGTACTACATGCCAGTGTGCCAGCTTTGTAGAGCTCGGTGGAGAGCTCTACTCCTGTACAGAAGTTATCTATATAAAGGTTATCACCTTTAGGGAGGAGTGGTTGAACAAGCTTTCATGCAATCTTTGCAGTGATTCCTAGCTTTAGAAGGGCAACCTACATAATTTAGAGCAAACACTCTCAGGCTGTGTACATACCCAGTAGAGCTCTCACATAGCATGTACATTTTAATGCTATAATCAGCTCCTTTACTTAGTATGTACTGTCTAAACAGTAGCCACCCCTTGTAAAGGATCAATGACTCATCAATGGCTATATTCTTTCTAGGAGTATACATTTGTAGAAACCTGACAGTCATGTTCTAGGACAGATAAAACTGTAAACAACTTGTCATGTTCTAGATGGTCCGGAGCAATGCGGCGAAATTATCACTGCTATGCAGCATACTCTGCAATAGTTAAAAGTGATCTATGCTCATTAGCAGCGTGAAGCTGGGTGTACCCAAACCCTGCAAATAGACCAGTAGGACTGTAGTGTAGATTTGTGCACTACCCCCATTTTCAGTATAAGGCCAAGAAATTTCTTCAGCTCTCCTAGAGAAGTGGGAGTCCACTGATGTGCCCTAGAATGAGGCCTAGGAGTGCCTCTATGCTCCATCAGAAGCTGTTCAGCAGGCACATTTGTATGGTGCACAATTTCCTCAATGAAGTCAACATCCAAAAAGAGATGGATGCTGTCAATAGGGAAACAATTTGTTGTATATTGGCTTTCCATTCAGTGTCTACAGTGAACAGAGGAATTTGAGACTGTGCTAAATTGGGGGCTGCAAGAGAGTACTCGGTCTGTCCTTGCCACTGCACATGCCTGCTCTCTGGGCTGGTCTACAAGTGTTGTGACCATGTTCCTCAGAATCACTGGAAGACAAGTCAGTAGATAGAACACCGCCAACTGAAAAATAATTTCCAGATTCTCCTCTATTTTTCTCTCCTTCAGATGCTGTCTCAGTATCTGATCCTGCCTGGGCTACAATTATCCACTAAACACCACCTCTTTTGCCTGTCTAAAGTCCAATAATGCAGCATACTTCAAAGTACACAGGGTAAGCACACTTCTGCCACTGTTCATTTACTATGGCACTGACACGCAATACAGACAATTTTAGGTCAAAACAACTCCAAAAAAAACCTGAGTGACATAGGGCCCAAAACTAGGCTCAGGTACGACAATAAGCACCCTCCATTAGCAAATGAGATGCCTAAACAACCAATTGCAAAGCCAAAAGGCCAAAAGCTATCCCCAGACTTATTTGACAATGCGTGTTTTGTCATTGCTTTGCAAACCTTCATTGTTGAGGGAGCTGCTGGGCCATTGCCAGTATAAAAATAATTTCCTCCTGGTGAAAATCTAGTTTTGATCTCAAGAAGCACACATTCACACAGTAGCTCCTGAAACTGAAGACTCCTTTCTACACAGGTGTGTTTGTTGTGAAAGTAGCCTGACCCATTGCCCCATGCTGCACTGAGTGGAAGAATAATGTGAATGATCAATGGATAAAGAGGGCTGTGTACCCCTAATAATGTTTTTGGAAATGTGTGGCTTTCCTTGGGGGTGCGATCAGCCCCCTAGCAGAAAACGTACATTAAAAAACAAATCTATGGGCCACAAGGGGGTTCGACCCGTAAGCCAAGAAGGACGATGTCTAATAATTTTTTATGTGTGTTTTCCCCTGGAAAACGCAATCAGCCCCGGAGGGGAAAACCCACATTTTTTTTTTTTTGTATTCCCCCAATGGATCTCAGCCTGTATGCTAGCAGGGGCGATGCCCTGACGATTTTAATTTCCATTTTTTTTTATTTTTTATTTCCTGCGGAGGACACCATTGCAACACCCATGGGAAAAATATTGTTACAAAATAAATTTGGCCTCCACAGGGGTCAGCCCATATACCAGAAGGGTTGACCTCCTCACAATCAAGATATCTCCAGTGGGTTAGTGGGTTTCCTTCTTGTGGATCACTTTGTGATCATAATCCACAAGCAGGAAATTATTTCAGGGAAGCATTGTTGGAAAGCTGACACTCTCTCCTTTCCAAGTATGCCTCCCTGAAACATAGGGAGGCATCAGGCTACCAAATAAACCCCACTTGACATCGGAGGAAGCACTCACCTACTAGCTCCTCTGCATCCGGTGGGAAACTGTGACATTATCACCACTCACATCCTGCTAACGTTACAGATGGGCAGGAGAGTGGTGGGGGCTGGCAATTCTGATTTACCCCCACGTATTTTTTTTAAGAAAGGAAAAATCCGGTGAAGCTTTCCTTTAAACACTCATCAGTATTGGCCAATGGAGGACAGATGCACAGGGGAGGGTGTGCAGCCATCACCGTTGTCCAATACCTGCACCAAAGCCGTTATATTAGATTCTAGATTTCACATTGTTTAAAATGACTGAATTTGTTTGATATGTTACTGGTTTGAGTACACGTGTATCTTTATTTTATGGGAACTGGGAAAATATCAAGTGCACAAGCTGTATGGTTATAACAGTGGTTTGAACTCTTTTACAATAGCGCCTTTTTTCTATTCAATTATGTTTGGAAGCATTACTTTAGAGTGTATGCACATGAGACATATTTAACTGGTGAACACATTATGTATGTTGATGGAAACGTTCACTGTAAGAAAGGAAGATAGTTAAGCTGAGGGAAAAAGACATTGCAGCCTTGACAACAGCTGTGCTCTCTTCCCTAGTAGCTAGATGTGGTTTATGTGAGGTTTACATAGCTCAACCTTGATAACTTGCCTGAAGCAACAAGGTTTCAATTTGACTCGTAGTACAGAGAGCCAGTCTTGGTAACTCAACCATAGGCATCTGGTAGGGCAGTACAGGATAAGCACCTGGTAAAGATAGTTCTGGACAAAGTTGTATAGGGCCAGGTATACAAACCAATAGGTTTTGAATTTGATCATTAGTTTTCTGGTAAAACAGTGGAGTAACTTTAAAACTGGGGTGCTATGATCAAGGCCCTCCAAATATAGGATTAAATGGCAGTATAGCATTGTACTGTTTGCATTTATCCATGGTTTTGCCTGGGAGGCCCCATACATTCTGTTAGATAAGTCAATGTATGTGAAGTTCATATCTGTGCTGAGAGAAATACTTTCTTAAATTTGTAATAGGGAGAATAGTCTTCTCAAGTGGAACAATACTCTTGGAGAAACGAGGAATCATTGCTAAAAACACACCAAAGTTTCTGACAGTTTTGAATGGGATGGCAGGGAGCAGAAAAATTGGGCCAAATAGAGATTATAAACTCCAGATTTTGTGAGCCTATGAGTACAATTTGTAGATAACAATTTCCAGACTGTGTTGTGGTGATAAAGACCTAGAAAAGCTTTGCAATATTTTATGTGAATATTGAATATTTCAGGTGTTTCACACATTCCTGAAACTGCAACTAAAAAGAGACATTTATAATGCAGTTCAATGAGCATTCCTTATTGACAGCCACACTAGGACCCAAATTCGGAATAGAAAGCCACTTTCATTTGAAAAAAAATAGAACATTTATGTTTTGTCACTAAGAGTGCATGTAAACCAAGAACATTCCAAATGTGCATGCTTTATAGCCAGATCTGTGATTTTGTATAGGTGAGCAGCCTAAATATTATGTCACTTTTCTCAAACCTGGAGGATGCTGATCTTTAAATCTTTAAAAATCGCCCGCTATGAATAGCAGGCATAACAATGTGTTGCTTGAGGTCTTGTCTTCTAATGTTTTTTTTACAGGATGTGCCCTACATTGACAATAGATGTGAATAATCCAAAATCTTTCTCTTCATGAAAAATACCATATTTTCTGATTATCTGCTAAAATTCTCTGTCCACATAGACAAAGCGCAAGACATTTCTGCTGTACCTCCAAATGCAATGAGAAAAATGCACCAACAGATTATTTGTTTTTTAAAATTACAAACTGAATCAATGTTAGTCCTAACCAAGCAGACATTTGTATACACGCCACTGTATTATGCTTTATTTTGAATATTGTAATATCCATTGTTTTGACAATATACTCATCTTATAGACTGTTATTAATCATGGAATTATGAGTCTTGCATTCCTTAACACCTTATGACACAATTCAAGAATTGAGTTTGGTCATACTGTCACAAAGTTAATCAGAGTTATTTTCACTGCCAGATGTGAGCTCATATTTGACAAAGAATAGCTAAGGACAAGCACAGTAAAAGAACTGTGAATGGGTAAATCCATAAATGTCTCTCCAACTATTTTCAGTTCAGATATTTTATGACCGATGATATCTCAAATCATTGCTCATCATTTTCTCAACAATCACAAACACTCACTTCTTGAGTAGCTGTTTGCGCACATGAATGTCATTGGTAACTACTATACCTTGCTGATTAGTTCTGAGGTGTATATATGGACTCTGATGTAATTAGGTTTTATTATGGCTTAAAGTCAGTTCTCTATTTCCTCTTGAAAATGCTGATCCACTACAGTTAAATTGCGTTCAATTGATAGGGTCTTTCTGTTGTCCTACCACACTAAATATATAATTCAATAAATATATGCATATACACATCTTGACTGAAAAAATACAGTTAAAGAGAAGTTGTGGTTACAAATTAAAACAGGGAAAGCCATGAATTCTCATACCATACCCATAACTCACACACCCACCCAAAACACCATATCTTACAATTTTTGTGTGTAAGTTCTGCTTTGTTAATTATTGGTCTAGATTTTCTGAGATCAGATTCCTACATTTGGTCGGTGATTAATATTTGGCTCACCATGCTGTAACTTAATTTATGATGGTCTAACCATCCTACCTAGGGGGAGGTTTAGGTTTTATTTCATAACCATAGATTCATTTTTTAAATTAAACTTAAAACGTTATTTAAGCAGAAACTATCACTTAATTTTGAAGCTGTTCTCAGTGTTTTTGTGTTTTAAAGATTAACTACATTGATATCCCCAACCCCTACTGCACATGGCCTTCGACCAAACATGGCAGAGCTTTTCCAATAGAGTATCTCATTAGGAAAGACCCTGTAGCCACGCACCTAATGCATTTCACTTTGTGCAGTATAAATGTGCGGCTGTTATTTATTTTTTTCTAATGGCTTTCACAGATTCTGTGCTAAATTTGTGAATTGCAGGATCTTGTGGATCCAAAATCTTTATCTGAGGGTTAGTGATCAGAAGGAGCCAGAAAAATCTGAAAGCATGATAATCAGCATTTGTATTATAATTTTAAGTGAGGAGGAAGGATGTGGGACACCAAAATATGGACCTAGGTGTCAGGGCATGCTGTCTTGCCTACCTGGTGATTGAAGCACTGTTGGGTAATGACACCCGCAACAGTCATTTTTGTGTGATAGTCTGCCAATTGAAAAATGCAAATTTTAGCCCAGCTATGTAAATCCGTAATGTACCACGAGAGGAAAGTCCCACATCCAACGGCATTTTTGTAAGTAGATCTTGAACCCTTTGTAGATCTACGAATTATTGATCACAGTATCTCTAACCATTTATCCTTCCAAGCAGACCTGATATATGTTTGGACTGTAGACGTTTAAAAAAATACTGAACTAATTTACACCAAACCAAGTAAAAGTATACCTTTCATGACAAATTTGCTGTCATTCTTTTCAGCATTTTTTGCTGCAGCAAACATTCGTATGGGAATTAAAACGTACAACACATCTTTTGGGCCTTCGTTTTTTCCCCTCCCAAAGAGATCAGCACACTGTTTGATTGGAACGTTTTGTGTAAATTTTTCATACAGCGCCTAAGTTACGAGCAAAATTTGGCTTTTCAATTCAAAGTTAGCATTACACATAACTAGAGCGTTCCTATGACACTGTGGAAGTAGGCACCACTTCTTACCTTTATTAACGTGGGTAACGGCTATGTTTCCTGAGAGGTTTTGCTGCCCCCCTACTCTCCCTCAGGAATGTTCATGTATAGCATAGCAGACTCTGCAGATCTACATATTTGGTTTATGGTATTGTCACATTTCCTATTCATGTGTTTATAAACATAAGTACAAAAGTATTCAAGTATTTATACACCTTGCCTAGGCCTTATAATTATGAATCAAGTAAAGGTCAGGGTCCTGTAACCTGTATAGTGGACATAACAATTGATTTCACCTTTGTTCTTAAGTTTTATTTTGTGTGTGTCTGTGTGTTTTTATTCATGATTACAAGGCATAACCTAAATGACACTGCAGTTCCAATAACTCACTGAAAAGCACTCATTAGAATACACGTGATATCAAAACATGAGCAGATATTTGTCAACACACATTTGTTTAATGAAACATAGGATTAGTCCCAGGCTCAGTGTGTTTGTTACCTGCACATTTAATTGGCATATGTAACAAAGCTGACATATGGCTCTGGTTTAAGAACATTTTCAGCATTTTTGTGTTATGGCTTGCCCAGGAGACATATCATGCTACAAACTTCTGTTCAATCATAAAATATTTTTTTAATCCATATATTTGTTGATTTATAAAATTGTTTGACTTACATTTTATTTTGTGATATATGAAGAGGTCTGTAGGAGAATTAAAAACTCAGGTAAAACACTGCAAAGATGTAACAAGGTAGATTTTGATAACAACTGCTCTCTGGTTGCTACAGAATGATGTATGTTTATGGGCGAATTTTATATTTTCTTTCTTTTAAGATATGTGATTTTATTATATTTATAAATGAAAAGTTGGGTTTCAGAAAAAAGTTAAACCAAATGAATTTAATATATATTACCTTTTTTGTGTAAGTGTTGTGCAAGCTGACTAGCAATGCTAGTGTATAGTCCATGTAGCCAGGTACCTACTGCTTAGAATGCAATCAAACGTAACATTGTCCAATTTATATTGACTTATTGTACTGGGGCAGGGTTGTATAAGGGGAACAGTGAACATTGAAAATGCATATAATACATCAAACTAGGCTGCATACTCATATTTGTTGTTAGTGTCAATTTCATGTTGTGCATCAGCACGCTAGGACAGTGGTAGGATCCCTTAGGTGAACTTGCTGACGTGCTAGTCAAGTGTCATACCAAACTTTATTCAGTATCTAGACCATCAAAGTTGGCAACAATACATCACAATACATGGTATTATCATTCCCAACACATATAAAAACAAACATACCACATGTTGAAAAAGCATCAAATGAAATCAAATGTAAGTATGCATTAAAGGCACTGTACACAGTAATAATTATTAAAAAGGAAAAAGTCAAACATTGAAATGGATGGAAAAAGTGGCAGTGCAACAAAAGAACCTCCGTAAAAATCCGTTTTTGCACCTCACGTGTCCTAGGCCGTCAGAGCTGTCTAGAAATAGAGACTGAGTTGTATAATTCTAATCGTCTAAATCTTTTGGTTGACAACTACACAGATATATTAATATAAAATTATTTTATCAACTTCCCAAGCTTTATGCACACATTGAACAAAAAGTGACTGATGGAAAATACAACAGGGACTGACTGACATGTCAGTCCTCGTGATACGCTGCGCATCAATACAACAAGTAATCCCCATATTTAGACAAATTGGACAGAGCCATTTCCTACTCGCATCACAATATTCCAGACATACACTGACATGACATGACATGACATGAACTATTGTTTCAAGAGCTGAGCCAACGCTGGACAGACTAAAGAAACTTGCTCTCCTTGCCAGTTTGCTGTGAAAGTTCTAGTTGGAAAACAGCCGAGTCTGAGCCTCACATACACATTTTTGCCCATTGGTGGAGTAACAATGTCCAAATAAGGTTCAAAAACAGCAGCTGTTTTGACTGCCAAAAGCTGTTCAGTCAGGTGCCCTATATCCTCCATTGTGTTTATTTCATGATGCACATAAGACCAAAATGTTGCTTTTAAATCCTTACATTCTGTTTGGAAACAGACTATGGTGCTTTCCATAATTTAATTAACCCAAATTCTTGCATCACTCTTGTATGAAACGTAACTAAGGGACCTTTGTAGCTTCCTTATGGGAAAAAAACTCTTTCAAAGATTCCCTATGATCCTCTATCTCCGGTGTCAACCAAATTCAAAATAGCAAGGGCTTCAATTGGGCTAGTTCAGCTACTCATTCTCAGGCCCAAATCAAAATAGAGTGGAATAAGGGGGGGTACTGACTGGTACAGAAAACAATGCTCTAATGAAAGTATTCCCAACCACCTGCAGTCTATGTAAATCAACTTAGTTCCATATTTCCACCCTGTACAAAGTAGCACTCTGTACTTTGGCACTGTAAGCCTCCAAGGCGGGGTAAATAGAGTGATTGTAAGTGTTCCTTTGGAAGCAAAGTATGGCTTTGGATCTGTGCAAAATTACCTGGGAGCCTTTATTAATCTGAGACCCCCATTTATACTTGTCAGTAAAGGCTACCCCCAAATAATCGAAGCCATAAACCCTCTCCAATCGCTCATTCTTAACCTTAACAGCACAACTTTTAGTAGCATTTTTGCCAAGGACCATAAACTTAGTTTAGTCATATTAAGCTCTAATCCCCTATCCGCACAAAATTCCATAAATTTATCTAGCAAATTTTGCAGGCCCAGCTGAAATTTTGAGATTATTAAGGAACCATCTGTAAACAGCAACATAGGTTTTAAAACTGGTTCAAAATAGGGCAGTCACTAACATATTCCCATAGCACCTTAACCACATTGTTAATATATAAAGTAAACAGGGTAGGTGCCGGTACACAACCATGGCGGACCCGCGTGAGATGGCAATATACTTCGTTAATTTCCCATTATTTCCCCACCTTACCTGGGCATACTACGTTTTTCGTGCAATCAAATTATTAGATCTATTAGACACTTTGGAGCCCCCATGCCAATTAAAACATTCCAAATTTGCTCTCATGGGACCAGATCAAATGCTGCACGCAAATCCACAAGTGAAACATAGGGGGTCATTCTGACCTCAGCGGTAAAAGGCGCTTACCGCCGGTCAGAACTCCGGCATTCTACCGCCGCGGCTGCGGTAAACCACCACGGTCATTCTGACCACTAACTGTGAAACCGCCAAAAACCCGACATCCAAGGAAGGCCGCCTCATCAGCGGGCCGCGGAAAACTGGAGATGACCAAACCTCCACCGCCACGCCAACACAAACACGCCCATGCCATTCTGACCCACGAATCCACGCGGCGGTCTTTCAACCGCGGTATTCCATTGGCGGTACACACCGCCGCGGTCAAAATACACACACATATACAAAACACAGCCACATTGGACAATTTGAAATACACACACCTGACACACATACAAACAACACTCCCACACATCCAATCAACTATAAAACACACACCCACATCACCCACAAACCCCCACTAGTTGGAAATCGGAGAGAAGGCGAGAGAGAGAGAGATAGAGAGAGCGAGCACAGCAATAGAAAACCCCAACACACACAGGAACCCAACCTCATCAACCACACCACATTCATGCACACATCACCACATATCACCACGCACATCACCACAAACACCACCCCACACCTCATCCACACCGCCCCATGGCACCACAAAGACACCCCAGGTTCTCGGACCAAGAACTCAGGGTCATGGTGGAGGAAATTATAAGGGTTGAGCCCCAGCTCTTCGGCACACAGGTGCAGCACACCACTATAGCAAGGAAGGCTGAGCTATGGCAAAGAATCGTAGACAGGGTCAACGCTGTGGGACAGCATCCAAGAAATCGGGAAGATATCAGAAAGCGATGAAACGACCTACGGGGGAAGGTGCGCTCGATGGTGTCGTGACACAACATCACTGTGCAGAAGACTGGCGGCGGACCCCCACCCACTCCACCCCAATTCACAGCATGGGAGCAAGAGGTGGTAAACATCCTGCATCCTGATGGCCTCGCTGGAGTAGGCGGAGGAATGGACTCTGGTAAGTCGAATCTCAACTACTTCACCCCCCCCAACCACCAGCATGCCAAACACCCCCCTCACCCCCAATCTCAACCCCCAGCACACAACCTCCCTGCCAATGTCTCACCAGCACAACCCACCCTAAACAACACCAACCCCTGAATGCCAACACAAACCAGAGACAGGCACCACCAAAGCATGACCATTGCACATACCCATACCCCCCCCCCCAACCACCCTCACAACACCTCCCACAAGGGAATGCCAGCACTGGGGGACAAGGGCACTCAAAATGCACGCCATGGCACACACAAAAACAATAACCATACTCCTTTACCCCTGCAGGGCCCGAACGCCAACACACCGCCACGGAGGGTCCAGATTTGTCCATCCCACCCCCAGAACAGGCCCCCAGCGAGGACAGCAGCTCTGTCGACCTAGAACCTGATGACCAGCCCGGACCATCGGGGACCTCTGGACAGTCGGTTCCCCACACACAGACACAGGCCACAGCAGACCCAACCCCCTCTGGGAACACCAGCACAGCTCCCACCCAGCGGGCCCATGCCTCTGTCTCTAGGACGCGTCAATCAGCGGTGTGTCCGCAACTACAGGGCACCCAGGCTGACCCAACACCCCAACAACAACAGGGACTGGGGGCAGTGGTAGTGGGCACACCGTCCAGGGGACAGAGGCCCGGGGAAACAGGGCAACTGTGAGGGCTGCTGTGCGACAGGGGGGGGAGGACAGGCCCAGGGAACCCACTCTCCAAGAGGCCCTCACCAGCATCATGGGAGCATACCATCACTCCCAGGAGACGATGGCGACTGTACTGGCCAGGTTCACCGAGATCCAGGCACAGCAGGAGGAACGCTACATGGGGTTCAGCAATGAACTCAGGACCATCGCAACCGCTATGGGGACCATAGTCCAGGCCCTCAACCGGATAGAAACCACATTGCGGGACCATGTGGCACCACAAAGGGCCCCTGTCACTAGCCAGGAACAGCCTACCAACTCCGCCGGCGCTAGTGGTCAGGAGGCCCCCACAGAACGACAGGCCACCAGAACCCCGCAAGAGGAACCTGAGATCACAAAGGAAGACAGAGTAGGATGCCAAGACCCCCGCCAGCATAAGATACCCCCTGATGTCATCCCACTGTCCCACAGTGTCAACCTGTCCAACCTTGAACTGCCCCTGCTCCATCCTTCCACAGGCATCTGGAATAAGCACCTGTGAAAATGAGAACTGGGCTCTGCCATGGACATCACTCCACCCTCACCCATCACCGTTTTAATATCATGTACCAATATCTAGCACTAAAAATAAATCACTCATTTCACTGAAATCATTCAGGAGTCAGCCTGTATTATTTACAAATGTATAACACATTACTGAGCAATAATGTACTGTTATTTTTGTGATGACAACATACCGATGTCAATAAGCCTTAGTCCATGGGCTAACCAAGCAGAAGTCACGCAGTGGGTCATACAGCATTGAAAAGGGAAGGGAAAATCAAACATCAGTTTAAAAGAACTGGGGGGAAATACACAAAGTGAAGATGCAGGGGGCTTTCAGTAATTGTTAAATGGCGTGGGTGATTCTTACCTGTGTGCTACTGAAAATACTTTTGGATAACTCTGTCCCTGTTGTCTGTGTCGTCCTCTTCGTCTTCCTCCTCTTCACTCTCTGCAGGCTCCACAGCTGCTTCAACACCACCATCTGGACCATCCTCCTGCAGGAAAGGCACCTGACGTCGCAATGCCAGATTGTGAAGCATACAGCAGGCCACGATGATCTGGCACACCTTCTTTGGTGACGATTCTTTCTATGATCCTCCTAGTTCGCCCATGGGCCTCATTGTACCGTTCCTCTGCCCTGGTCCGGGGATTCCTCACTGGGGTCAATAGCCAAGGCAGGTTGGGGTAACCAGAGTCACCAATTAGCCACACACGTTGTCTCTGTAGCTGTTCCATCACATAAGGGATGCTGCTATTACGCATCACATACGCGTCATGCACTGACCCAGGGAACTTGGCATTCACATGGGAGATGTACTGGTCAGCCAAACAGACCACCTGGACGTTCATAGAATGATAATTTTTCCTGTTTCTGTACACCTGCTCATCGTCTTTTGGGGGTACTAAGGCCACATGGGTCCCATCAATGGCACCAATGATGTTGGGGATATGTCCAAGGGCATAAAAATCACCCTTCACAGTGGCCAAATCAACCTCCTCAGGGAATACAATGTAACTCCGCATGTGTTTCGTCAGGGCAGACAACACTCTAGACAACATTTTTGAAAACATAGGCTGAGACATTCCAGATGACATGGCCACTGTTGTCTGGAATGAGCCACTTGCCAAAAAATGGAGGACTGACAGAACCTGCACTATAGGGGGAATTCCTGTGGGTTGGCGGATGGGGGACATCAGGGCTGGCTCCAGCTGGGCACACAGTTCATGTATAGTGGCACGGTCAAGTCGGTATCGTAGTATGATGTGGCGTTCTTCCATTGTCGACAGGTCCACCAGCGGTCGGTACACGTGAGGATTCATCCTTCTCCTCGCAAGTCCCAGCGGACGGTGCCTAGGAAGGACAACATGGAGCACAGAGTCAAGCAAATCACAGGTACGTTCACCACAGCTTGCATAGCACACGGTTATCTATGTATTGAAAGGCGTGTATGTGTGGCAATGCAAGGCCTAGGCCTGTGTGACGCAGTACAAATTATGCCATGTGGGCCCTTGAAATGGCGGCTGCCTGACCTGTGAAGTGGGACAATGGGATGTGAGGTCAATGCGCTGGCGGGGCACACCGTGGCGGTAGGCGGTCGAAGACCGCTATACGAAGCCGCATTGGTTAACATTGAAGCCTATGGGTTTCAGGAGCCAATGACGATGTGCGCCGGCGGTCGCGGTACGCACCGCCGTGGTACGCACCGCCGCGGGCGTGACCGCCATTTTTTATCTGCTTAATCACTCGAGACCTGATCATCCACAGGAGAGGACCTATACTGCAAGTGCTGCTGTGACCTCGGTCTGGAAGTGACAATGGCTGCTGCGACTGGGGAAAGGGCCCCTGCCTTCAGTTCCGAAGAGTTGGAGAAGCTCGTGGATGGGGTCCTCCCCCAGTATGCGTTACTCTACGGTCCTCCAGACCAACAGGTAAGTACACCGGGTGCACATGGAATGGGCGATGCCTGTGTGGAGTGGGGTGGATGTAAGTTGGTGGGGTGGGGGGCGTAGGAGGAGTGCAACGCACGACAGATGAGAGCATGTGCCATATGGCAAGGTTGGGGAGGGCGGGCCAATCACATCTAACATGCAGTAAATTGATGAATGTTTCCTTCCCACCCTGTACATGTCAAATAGGTCAGCGCCCATCAGAAAGTCGACATTTGGCGTGCCATCGCCAAGGAAGTCCGGGCCCTGGGGGTCCACAACAGACGGGGCACCCACTGCCGCAAGAGGTGGGAGGACATCCGCCGCGGGACCAGGAAGACCGCCGAGTCACTGCTGGGGATGGCCTCCCAACGTAGGAGGGGTGCCAGTCGTACCCTGACCCCCCTGATGTCCCGGATCCTGGCGGTGGCCTACCCTGATTTGGATGGGCGCTTGAGGACATCACAGCTGACACAAGGGGGTGAGTATCAGCACATTCTGCTATCTTTCTGCGCAGTGGAGGCGTCTGGGTGGGGGAGGAGGGTTGTGGGTGACATTAGGCCAGGGCGCTTTCTGTAGTGTAGTCCTCTCCTTTAGGCATGGCCCTGTGCTCCCGGCCCCCACCTCTGTAGGGTGACAAGTACAGCTATCGATGGTCCAGCATCACACATGTGCGCGTTTGTCGTCTCTAGACCTGTTGTCCTAGTCAGAAGCACTGAGTAGTGTACCCCGAATGCGCGGCTTAGTGTATGAGGCTCCTGTGTCTGTCCTCTCCGCCAACGGTGTTGACATTGCATGCACTCAACCTGGTCTTCGTTTTTCTCCCCCCACCCTTCTTCTTCATCTTCTTGTGCATGTGTGCATTAGCATCATCAGGCGGAGGAGATTTGGCATCGGAGCACGAGGGAGCTGCAAGTCACAAGGCCCAGGTGGCCCAGGAACAGACACCGAGGGCACCAGTGATCCGGAGGGCGAGGGGAGCACCACAACGGGGACCGGTGGTGAGACCAGCGACACCGACACGTCCTCGGATGGGAGCTCCCTAGCGGTGGCGGCAACATCCGGGCCCCCTGCCTCTACAGGTACAGCCGCCACCCAGCGCACCAGCCCCGCCCTCCCAGCAGCCCCTCAGCCTACGCTCCGTGCCCGCTCGCCCAGGAAGGCGGGCGTCTCCTTCGCCCCAGGCACCTCAGCCCCTGCCCCTGTCACCCCTGCTGCCCTCAGTGCGGAGGTCATTGACCTCCTGAGGACGCTCATTGTTGGGCAGACTACCCTTTTGAATGCCATCCAGGGGGTAGAAAGGGAGGTGCATAGGAGCAATGCCTACCTGGAGGGCATTCATTCGGGTCAGGCTGCCCATCAACGATCGTTCAGTGCTCTGGCCTCAGCACTGACGGCAGCCATTGTCCCTGTTTCCAGCCTCCCTCTTCTGACTGCCTCCACCCTGTCTCTGTCTCCTGTTCCTCAGCCTATCCCATCCACACCATCAGACCAGCCTGCACACACCTCAACACCCAAGGGCAGCTCATCCACCCAGCGCACCAGCCCCGCCCTCCCAGCAGCCCCTCAGCCTACGCTCCGTGCCCGCTCGCCCAGGAAGGCGGGCGTCTCCTTCGCCCCAGGCACCTCAGCCCCTGCCCCTGTCACCCCTGCTGCCCTCAGTGCGGAGGTCATTGACCTCCTGAGGACGCTCATTGTTGGGCAGACTACCCTTTTGAATGCCATCCAGGGGGTAGAAAGGGAGGTGCATAGGAGCAATGCCTACCTGGAGGGCATTCATTCGGGTCAGGCTGCCCATCAACGATCGTTCAGTGCTCTGGCCTCAGCACTGACGGCAGCCATTGTCCCTGTTTCCAGCCTCCCTCTTCTGACTGCCTCCACCCTGTCTCTGTCTCCTGTTCCTCAGCCTATCCCATCCACACCATCAGACCAGCCTGCACACACCTCAACACCCAAGGGCAGCTCATCCAGACACAAGCACCACAGAACCCACAAGCATTCACCCAAGCAACACCCAGATGCAGACATTCCAACAGTCACTACCACCTCTGTGTCCCCCTCCTCCTCGTCTCCTTCCTCCCTCCCTGTGACGTCTACACTCACACCTGCATGCACACCACCATCAGCCAGTGCTTCCATCACCAGCACACCCTCCAGTCCAATCCGCACACGTGCAGTCACCACCCCCACTGCCATTTACACGTCCCCTGTGTCCTCTCCCACTGTGTCTGTCACCCCCTCTTCCAAGACACACAAACGCAGGCAGCCACCCACCCAACAGCCATCCACCTCACGACAGCCTACAGCACAAGCACCTGCACCCAAAGACAGCACACCTGACTCTCCTTCAACCACATCCTCTTCCTCCACTCCCATCACCACTTCTCCTACCCTTTACCTTGGTCCTAAAAAACTTTTCCTTGCTAATCTTAACCTCTTTCCCTCCGATGAACCACCCCCTCCATCTGTAAAGAGTCCCAAGAGCACCTCAGCCACCACCAGCCCAGCTTCGAGTGTCACTGTGGTGCATGGGTTCTGGAGTCCACCCTTTGCCAGCAGTGACACTTCGATCAGCAGCAAGGACACATCCAGCCCCCCCCCAGGCAAGAGGACCAGGAAAGTAAAGGGCCGCCGTGAGAGGACTGACACGGCTGCCCCCAAGGAGCAAGGTTCGCCCACTTCACCAGCCACAACATCTAGGGGAGGCAAGGGCCCGAGAGCCCCATCAAAGGAGCGAAAGGGCAGCAGGGCGGAGAAGTCAGCCAGCAGGAGCGCGGAGCAGGTGGGCCCAACAAGCCCCATCCCGGGTGTTGGGAAGGACACCAAAGGGCCCAGGACTCCGTCACCGAAGGGCCCAGCAACATCACGGTCGGAGGGCGACTGAGCAGGGAGTCCAGGCCAGGTCTGGCTCCCTTGACTTACTGGATGAGCACTGCTGAAGAGGGCCCCGCCGTGCAGAAGAGCACCGCTGAAGAGGGCCCCGCCGTGCAGAAGAGCAACGCTGAAGAGGGCCCCGCCGTGCAGAAGAGCACCGCTGAAGAGGGCCCCGCCGTGCAGAAGAGCACCGCTGAAGAGGGCCCCGCCGTGCAGAAGAGCACCACTGAAGAGGGCCCCGCCGTGCAGAAGAGCACCGCTGAAGAGGGCCCCGCCGAGCAGAAGAGCACCGCTGAACAGGGCCCCGCCGTCTCAAGCACCGCTCCGCTGGGCCCTTCCTGTCAAGCACCACTCCGCTGGGCCCTTCCTGTCAAGCACCGCTCCGCTGGGCCCCGCCGTCTCAAGCACCGCTCCGCTGGGCCCTTCCTGTGAAGCAGCGCCCCGCTGGGCCTGGCCATCTCAAGCACCGCTCCGCTGGGCCCTTCCTGTCAAGCACCACTCCGCTGGGCCCGCCGTCTCAAGCACCGCTCCGCTGGGCCCCGCCGTCTCAAGCACCGCTCCGCTGGGCCCTTCCTGTCAAGCACCGCTCCGCTGGGCCCCGCCGTCTCAAGCACCGCTCCGCTGGGCCCTTCCTGTCAAGCACCGCTCCGCTGGGCCCCGCCGTCTCAAGCACCGCTCCGCTGGGCCCTTCCTGTCAAGCACCGCTTCGCTGGGCCCCGCCGTCTCAAGCACCGCTCCGCTGGGCCCCGCCGTCTCAAGCACCGCTCCGCTGGGCCCTTCCTGTCAAGCACCGCTCCGCTGGGCCCCGCCGTCTCAAGCACCCCTCCGCTGGGCCCTTCCTGTCAAGCACCGCTCCGCTGGGCCCCGCCGTCTCAAGCACCGCTCCGCTGGGCCCTTCCTGTCAAGCATCGCTCCGCTGGGCCCCGCCGTCTCAAGCACCGCTCCGCTGGGCCCCGCCGTCTCAAGCACCGCTCCGCTGGGCCCCGCCGTCTCAAGCACCGCTCCGCTGGGCCCTTCCTGTCAAGCACCGCTCCGCTGGGCCCCGCCGTCTCAAGCACCGCTCCGCTGGGCCCTTCCTGTCAAGCACCGCTCCGCTGGGCCCCGCCGTCTCAAGCACCGCTCCGCTGGGCCCTTCCTGTCAAGCACCGCTCCGCTGGGCCCTTCCTGTCAAGCACCGCTCCGCTGGGCCCCGCCGTCTCAAGCACAGCTCCGCTGGGCCCCGCCGTCTCAAGCACCGCTCCGCTGGGCCCTTCCTGTCAAGCACCGCTCCGCTGGGCCCCGCCGTCTCAAGCACCGCTCCGCTGGGCCCCGCCGTCTCAAGCACCGCTCCGCTGGGCCCTTCCTGTCAAGCACCGCTCCGCTGGGCCCTTCCTGTCAAGCACTGATCACGGTTCACTGTGCCCACCATGCCTCCTCCTTGACCAGTGGAGACTGTAATCCACCTGATGGACTGTGGCTTTGCACTCCCCAGGATTGAACAGTGGGCAAACCACCCAGTGTAGAGACTTGTGAGACTGTGGCTTTGCACTCCCCAGGATGGTACAGTGGGCAACCCACCCACTGTAGAGACTTATGAGACTGTGGCTTTGCACTCCCCAGGATGGTACAGTGGGCAACCCACCCACTGTAGAGACTTGAGAGACTGTGGCTTTGCACTCCCCAGGATGGCACAGTGGGCATGGTGGCCCCTTCGTGGATCTGGCGTCGTGGACTCATGTGGCTGTGGTGCCCCCCCCTTCCCTTCCCCCTGAGGTGCCTGTAGTTTTGTCATCAGATGCCCCTGCAGTGCTCTCTCCAAAGGACTCAGGTCTCCTGTGTGGGCTTTGCCCTTGTGTTGTTACACTTTGGCCCACGGACACTTCGATTTTCTTTTGATGTGCAGGACTCATTGCCTCGGTTATCCATTGCACTGTATATATAATTATTTTGGTATTGTTTTTTAGGATAGTTGACCAATATTTTTCAAAGCCTATTTTGTACATAAATATTTTTTCAAATTTTACTTATGTCTTTGCATTTTTCCGGGGGGTTTGGGTGGTGTCACTGTGACTTGTTGCTCTGCATTGGTGTATACATAGTTGGGGGGGGTGGGGGTCGCATATGTGTGTGCGCGTAACCTTTCCTCCTTCCCCCTCCCATGTGTCGTAGGTGCAGTACTCACCGTTGTCGTCTGCGCCGGCGTTCGTACTCGTGGTAGATGAGCAGGTAGACGAGAGCAGGTAGGATGTTTAATTCGGGTTCCATGCTGTCCTCCTTCCTCGTGGAGTGCGTAGAGGTGAGCGTTTTCCCGTTCGTGGTCTGTTTCCGCCGTGTTTTTATCGGCGGTGCTCCCGCCCCGGAAAAGGTGGCGGATTGGTGAGTTATGATAGTGTGGGCGGTACATTGTCTGCCGCCTGGCTGTTGGCGGTGACCGCCGCGCTGTTTGTCTGTACCGCCGTGGCGGTCGGAGTGTTAAGTTGGCGGGCTGTTTTGGCGGTTCCCGCCAGGGTCAGAATTCCATTTTTTGGACCGCCAGCCTGTTGGCGGGTTGGCCGCCGCTTTATCACCGACCGCCAGGGTTAGAATCACCCCCATAGATCTTTTGATTGCTAAGCAGGGCATACTTCCAATATAGGAGAGAAAATCTCAATAATTAATCTAAAGTACTTGCCTTGGCACGAAACCCTGCCTGGGGAGGAGACAGTATCTGTTTTCTATTCATCCAAAGTTGTAGTTTATGCATCACTCGCCTGGCAAAAATCTTTTGGAGGTTGTCTATGAAACTGATAGGTCTGTAGTTGCCGAGACAACCTGGGTCACCTTTTTTGAAAATCAGTATTATCATTGCCGCTCTCCATGTGTCAGGGATCACCCCTCCCTTTACAATGGCATTTGATAAGAGGTTCACATAAAAGGCCCATAAACTAGGTTCAGATTTGTAAAGGTCACCCGGAACACAATCTGGGCTGGGGAACCTCTGAGGACTTCAAACTAATGATGGCAGATAATGTCTCCTCCAGGCTGAAAAATATTTTTGAACTCTGGACATCTTCCCCTTCATATTCTTCACTTCTGACACAATAATTTGCCTCGCTACAAGATTTCTTAGCTTTAGAATCAATCGTCTAAAATTTTGAAAATGCTCTTCCCTTTCCTCCAGTTGAATGTTACATCTCCTGGGATTTACATTACAAGTGGTCCTATGGGAAATAATGTACCAAAAAGTTCTACTGTCCCCAGCTATTAGCACCTGGTGCAACTGTTGCCAGTTATTGTTTTCCCACTCACGTTTGGCCTGAATGATTGCCAGCTTATACCTTGAGTGGGCTACACGGATGTCCTGACCATTATGACTTCTAATAGCATTTTAAGTGCTTATCTGGCCTTCTCACAGCCAGCTGAGAACCAGCTGGGATCTTTGATTGCGCTTTTTTCCCCATAGAAATCCCTACAGAAGATACTCTCCAGGGCTTTAAATTAGTCAGAGTGAATTTCAAGTATAAGTAAATCTTCTATCGACTCTTCTTCTTATAGTACACAAACCAGTGGTACATGTCTGCATGAAGTTCATCTTTTGCCAAAACACTAGGCCAAGACATTCACTTGTGATTCTTTCCTACAATTGTTTCAGGTACCACAGAAATGTATAGATCTCTTGAAATCATCCCCAATCAGAATTACATTAAGGGCAATGTGGGCGCTATTGGTACAATTTATTACCTTCATATAATAAAGTTGTAGCCACAACCTGACATCCAATAATACATAATCAATAACACTAAGTGTGAACCCTCTCTTGAAAGTGACAGCTCTCGTGAGGTCAGAGCATGTCCTCCCAATAAAGGCACTCAAGCCCCTTCCAACAGTTATAGAAGCAATTTGTAATGGCACATTAGAAGGGTGGCAAAGCGATTTACCAACAATACTGGGAACACTCTCCACAATGTAACTCCCTCCCTTTCCATCCACAGGTCCCGCTGCCACTGCCACCCGGCAGTGGATGCCAGAGGCAGACAGCCCTCCCCAGGATGAAGGCCCCAGTGGATATCTGGATATTGACAACTTCCATGGCCCATCTGGGACAACTGGTCAGTCCACCACCAACAGCCCCACCCTGGACACATCGGAGACAACCACCCATATGGCTACTACAGCACAGCCAACACTTCATCCCCATAACTGTGTCACATGGACAGTACAATCGGAAGTGTGCCCAACAGTACAGGGTACAGAGTCAAGGCCACACACCCAAGATGATGTAGGTCCTGGTGCACTGGGAATGGGCATACTGTGCTAAGGGCACAGGTACAGGGGGCCAGGGGCAGTGGGAGGGCACCTGTGACCCAAGGGATGGGACACCCACACCAAATGACTGGCCAAGGGGCCATCTCCCAAGTCCTGGGAGCATACCACCAATCACAGAACACTTTGGGCCAGATCCTCACAACCATGCAGGAGAACCAGAGGGTGCAGAGGGAATACCACCAGGAGGCCATGCAGCAATGGCAGACCCTCAATACCACCATGGCCTCCATTGCAGGGGTGCCCAACAAACTGACCACCATCCAGCGTGTGTCCTCCACCCATCAGCAAGCCCCTTCCACTAGCTACATTTCAACATAGTCCTCCACGTCTGCTGCAGCTAGTGGGATGAAGGCCCTGCCAGAGGACCTGCAGAATACCATCACCCCTCCCCCTGTAGCTGAGGAACCCCCATGCAAGCAAGGATGTCTATCCAGACATCCATCAGGACCTGATGCCAAGACCAAGACCACTGCAGGAAGTGACCATCTCCTGAACATTCTCCCTTGTCTGCCACTTACACACCCTGTTGACTGTCCACTGTCATGTCTCCATTTTCCCTTGGCCCCTTGGATACTGGACCTGGAATATCTTTCATCCACTGTGACTCCACTCATCACCCATTGCACTTGCGAATCACATTAAACACCTTTGTATACAGCTAATGCCTACGTGTCTTTATTGTAATAAGTACCATTTTCTGTTGTAAACATATCATAACAGTCAACCCATTGTCCTGCAAAGGTCTGTGATATACAGAAGGGGGATCAATATGCAGCAAGGAGGATAGTAAAACAAACATATTCTGGATACATGTGTCAAGGGAGGCAACAGGCAAGGCAGGAACCAGAGGTGCACCATACGAATGCCCTGCAAATAGACCAAGACAGGGACAACTATCACAATAGGAGACAATGATGGCCACTCAACACACATGCAGTACAATGTTGAAATCCCCAGTGTGATTTGTCAGGTGGAATCTCAAACCAAATGCCCATGTCAGATCCACATTTCCTATACATCCATACACAATGGTCCTTCCCTCACAGTTGACAAAACTCAACTAGGCAATGTGAGTGCCATCTATGGCCCCTATCACATGAGGTACATGTGCCAAATTGTAGAAGGCAGCTTTAACAGTGGCCAAATCTGTACTGTTGGACTTTTGCTTATGCAGGGTCATCCCCAGTCTTTTCGCCTCCTGCCTCCTATTTTATTCTGACCTGTTGCTGTTGGCTTTTCAACTCTGAGCACTTTACCACTGCTAACCAGTGCTAAAGTGCATATGCTCTCCGTGTAAATTGTATGTAATTGGGGTATCCATGATTGGCATATTTGATTTACTAGTAAGTCCCTAGTAAGGTGCACTAGCGGTGCCAGGGCCTGTAAATCAAATGCTACTAGTGGGCCTGCAGCACTGGTTGTGCCACCCACATAAGTAGCTCTGTAATCATGTCTCAGACCTGCCACTGCAGTGTCTGTGTGTATATTTTTACACTGTAAATTCGACTTGGCAAGTGTACCCACTTGCCAGGCATAAACCTTCCCTTTTCTTACATGTAAGGCACCCCTAAGGTAGGCCCTAGGTAGACCCAAGGGCAGGGTGCAGTGTATGGATAAGGTAGGACATGTAGTAATGTGATTTATATGTCCTGACAGTGAAATACTGCCAACTTCGTTTTTCACTGTTGCAAGGCCTGTCTCTCTCATAGGATACTATGGGGGCTACCTTTAAATATGATTAAAGTGTAGATTCCCCTAGAGAGTAGATGGACATGTGGAGTTTTGGGTCCCTGAACTCACAATTTAAAAATACATCTTTTCGTAAAGTTGATTTTAAGAATGTGCGTTTGAAAATGCCACTTTTAGAAAGTGAGCATTTTCTTGCTTAAACCATTCTGTGACTCTGCCGTGTTTGTGGATTCCCTGTCTGGGTCAGTTTGACAGTTGGGTTGTTTTTCACCTCACACTAGACAGTGACACAAAGGGGGCTGGGGTGTAACCTGCATTTCCTGATTAGCCATCTCTGCTAGGAGGGAGGGGTGACGTGGTCACTCTCATCTGAAAGGACTGTGCCTGCCTCTGACAATGCCGGCTCCAACCCCCTGCTGTGTGTCTGATGCCTTGCCTGGGCAAGGCAGGATTTCACAAGTAGGTGTGAGTCCCCTTTGAAGAAAGGTGACTTCAAAGACTAAAATGGGTATAAGAAGGGCACCCAAATCTACAGACTTTAGAAACACTTCTGGAACCAAGAGGAACCTCTGCCTGGAGAAGAGCTGATAGCTGAGGAAGAAGTGCTGCCCTGCCTGTGACTGTGCTTTGTGGAGCTTTCCTGTAGTGCTGCTTCTGCCAGAGTAAGAGGGCAAAGACTGGACTTTGTGTGCCTTCCATCTTGTGAAGAAATCTCCAAGGGCTTGAGTTAGAGCTTGCCTCCTGTTGTTTGAAGTCTCAGGGGCAGCAAAGACTTCTCTCTGCCAGCACCTGGAATCTCTGGAGAGACTCCTGCCCCGACAAGTGGTGCCCTATCCGGTCCCTGGGCCCTTGAAAGGAAAGCTGGTGGAATTCAAGAAAAATCGACTTCAGACGACTTCGGACCGACGCCGCTGCTGAATCCGGTAACGCCGCCTGCACCTGACGCCGTGACCTTCGCTGGAACACGATGCTCATCGCAGGCCCGACGCCGCAGTAGCCCCACTGAAGTCCGCGACTCCGTGGAAGTCGCCGCACCACGTCGTGACCGACGCCGCTCGAAGTGCACGGATTCAACGTTTCGCACAGGCGCCGCGATTCCCGACTTCGCGCATCGGCTTGTTTTCACTCTTCACCAAAGGTACTGTACTTGGGGGTCTACACGACTCCATGTCCGGCGCCGCTGGTGTCAGCTTGTTGGGAACGACTCAGTCACAACGCCGTGTTAACATCTCCTCGAAGCATTTTTTGTTTCTAAGCGCTATTTTTTAGTTTAATCTTTAAAAATTCATAACTTGACTTGTGTATGTCGGATTTTTGTCGTTTTGGTCTTGTTTTGTTTAGATAAATATTTCCTATTTTTCTAAACCGGTGTTGTGTCATTTTGTAGTGTTTTCATTAAGTTACTGTGTGTGTTGGTACAAATACTTTACACCTAGCACTCTGAGGTTAAGCCTACTGCTCTGCCAAGCTACCAAGGGGGTAAGCAGGGGTTAGCTGAGGGTGATTCTTTTTTACCCTGACTAGAGTGAGGGTCCTTGCTTGAACAGGGGGTAACCTGACTGTCAACCAAAGACCCCATTTCTAACATTGGTGATCAGCGGTTGGGATTTGGACTTGTATTTGTACTCGACATACAGTAATTAAGTGTATACTACTGTTTTGAGTTCAGACCACTACGTGACCACATACTACTTGTCTTGTGATTCTGCTTTTTGTTCTCTGATGTCCTCCTGGAAGTATTGCTAATATTTTTGGACTTTGGTTTTTGGTTGTGAAGCCTTTGCAGAATGGAAGTCAATTTCTGGCACCTATTTATGTATAAAAAGTGGCAGCTTAAAGCATTCTGCATGGAAAGGGGACTGGCTGTGAATAAGAAATCCAGAAGGGAGGATCTTGAGTCATCCCTGTTTCAGTATGAATTGAAACGTTGTCAGGCAACACCACCAAATGAGTTTGAGGAGGATAACTACTCTGAGGAGGAGGACTACTCTGAGGAGGAGGGCAGTGGCCCTGAGGAGGGAACAGAAAGAGATGATTGGCTCCTAGCTCGAATCCGGAGTCTGGAAGAGCTAGATGCAGAGCTTGAGAGGGCTGAGGAGAAGAGAGTCTTAGTCCTGGAAAAAGAAAGGATTACAGCTCAAGAGCTGAGCTGTGAAGAGCTGAAGCTGGAGGTCATGAGGGCTGAGTCCAGTTCAGATGATGGCAGCAAAAATCTTGTATCCAGAACTGCTGAAGAAGTGCACATGCCCAGAGATGTGGTGCCATACTTGAAGGAGGGAGTTAACACACGCCAGGAGGTTCAGGGGTATGAGGTAGCTCCAGTGATGCACAGGATCCCCGAGGTGGATTGGGGAACTGGCACAGGGAGTCATATTCCTACTAGTGGGAAGGACACTCTACTGACTCTAGGTGAGAGTAACAGGGAGAGGGGTTCCCCCCAGGTAGACGTCCTGGTTATGGAGTGTGAAGACATCCCAGAAGAGTGTGGGTTGAGTGTCAGGGACAGTCAGGTACTGTCTCACCAGTCTCAGGGGGGTGATGTGGGGTGCTTTTTCAAAGCAGAGTCACTGGATGGTTGGGTGAAGGGTACTTTGGTTAATTCATGTAAGGGGCTGAGTGATGTAATTGCTGGAGAGCATTTGTCTAGTCCTTATTTTCCAGAGCTACGCCAACACCAGGTGGAGTGTGAGTTCTCTGACCCCAGGGAGCTTACAATGGAGGCAGACCTCTGGGTGAGTACCAGAGAGTCTGAAGAGGCATTTGGGGGGGCTCCTGAGAGGAGTGGTCTAGGTATTTCCCAACCAGGTGAGGTAGGGAAGGATTGTAGTGTCCCAGGTAGGTCCCAGTGTAGTGGGATGGGTGTGGGACCCCATGTCCAGTCTCTGAGGAGAGGGAATGGGGATGGGCTGAGGTCCAAGGTGCCTGAGATCCGGTCCCAGGTCCTGGAGGGTTCCATGAGGGAACACCAGGAGGGGAGCCTAGCCTGTACCATAGGGCCATCTGTTGAGGGAGATCCCACAGTGTCAGGAGAACTTGGGGGGGGGGGCGGCTGTAGCCAGCGTCCCACCATTTCTGGTGTCTGGCAGTACCACTCCTAGTGAGGGGGTGCAGAAGTCCAGACAGAGGGTTGAGAGGGGGTTGCTGACCCTAGTGAAGAACCTGGAGGGTCAGGGGTCAGCTCTGAGAGCAGAGCCCCCCAGGAATGACCTTGGTGAGACCATTTCTGGGTTGGGGGGAATCCAGACTCTGTCAGATGGGCAGAGGTCAGGAGACCTGCGCCAGCCAGACTCTTGTGTGGCCCTTGGGGACAGTGTGTCCCTTGAGGGGGGTAAGTGTGCCCCCCTGAAAGTCCTGGTGTGCCAGGCAGTGGTTCAACCGCAGGGTGGTGACCCTGGGTTGGAGGACCAGGTTCAGAGAGTAAACTCTGACCTGGTGGGGGGCAGGTATGCCCCCCAGGAATTCCTGGGTTGCCAGGTAGTGGTCCAGTCTGTGGGTAAAGACCCTGGACTGGAGGATCAGGTGCAAGGGATAAACCCTGACCTGAAAGGGGGGGGGGGCGGTTTGCCCAATCACCCCCCCTGGTGTGATTTCAAGGGGTACTCTCCCTGAGGGGTGGGTGCAGAACCCTGAAAGTAGGGTAAGGGGAGAGAAAGATTCACCCCTGACCCCAGAGCAATCTAAGGGTACAGACCCTGGATTGGAAGGCCAGGTTCAGGGTGTCCCCCCTGACCTGGAGGAAGGGGCTACTGCTAACAGTGCCCCTACCATGTTGTCTTCTGGGGGGGGGCACTCCTAGTTGGGTGGTTCAGGACCCAAGAAGAGAGGGCAAGGGGAGGGAAGCCTCACCCCTGGCCCTGGTCCAACCTGAAGGTACAGACCCCAGGTTGGGGGATCAGTTGCAGGTTAACATCCCTGCACTGGTGGAAGAATTGTGCAGGACTGCTTCTACAAGCACCCTGACAATTCTTTACTCTGGGGGTGCCGCTCCTGGAGGGAGGGTACAGAGCCCCAGAGGGGAGGACCAGGGTCAGGTTATCTTCTCTGACCTGGTGGAAGGGAGAGTGGTCAAAGGGTGTCAGGCACCTGGGGCTACTGCCCCCGGCTCTCCGCAGTCACAGTGCTTGGAGAGGCCTGAGGTCGGGCTCTCATCCCTGACAGTTGTCTGGGGCCACTGTGGCTTGCTGTCCTGGTGGACAGAGTTGCCCCTGGGGGGGGGACAAGAGTCACACCCCGGGGGTGGAGTGGGCAACACCGCTGTGTTGGCCCTGGTGGTACTATCTGCCCATTGCAATACATCTGTGAGCAAAGTAAAGTTAGGCGCTACACAGATGGTGTCTGCTGATGTGGAGAAGGGTTCCCCATGGGTTAGCTTAGTGGGCCCTGAGAGTATGGACAGAGGGATCCAACTGGAGTCAGGAAGGCATAGAACTGGAACATGCCCCTGCTGTTGTGGGCCTGGGTCCTTGTTCTATCGCCCCAATCAGGGAAGTACATCAAGGTATTGATTGTTCTCCCCTGGCTTTAGGCTGGTAGGGGGTCGTGTTGGACTTTTGCTTATGCAGGGTCATCCCCAGTCTTTTCGCCTCCTGCCTCCTATTTTTTTCTGACCTGTTGCTGTTGGCTTTTCAACTCTGAGCACTTTACCACTGCTAACCAGTGCTAAAGTGCATATGCTCTCCGTGTAAATTGTATGTAATTGGGGTATCCATGATTGGCATATTTGATTTACTAGTAAGTCCCTAGTAAGGTGCACTAGAGGTGCCAGGGCCTGTAAATCAAATGCTACTAGTGGGCCTACAGCACTGGTTGTGCCACCCACATAAGTAGCTCTGTAATCATGTCTCAGACCTGCCACTGCAGTGTCTGTGTGTATATTTTTACACTGTAAATTCGACTTGGCAAGTGTACCCACTTGCCAGGCCTAAACCTTCCCTTTTCTTACATGTAAGGCACCCCTAAGGTAGGCCCTAGGTAGACCCAAGGGCAGGGTGCAGTGTATGGATAAGGTAGGACATGTAGTAATGTGATTTATATGTCCTGACAGTGAAATACTGCCAACTTCGTTTTTCACTGTTGCAAGGCCTGTCTCTCTCATAGGATACTATGGGGGCTACCTTTAAATATGATTAAAGTGTAGATTCCCCTAGAGAGTAGATGGACATGTGGAGTTTAGGGTCCCTGAACTCACAATTTCAAAATACATCTTTTCGTAAAGTTGATTTTAAGATTGTACGTTTGAAAATGCCACTTTTAGAAAGTGAGCATTTTCTTGCTTAAACCATTCTGTGACTCTGCCGTGTTTGTGGATTCCCTGTCTGGGTCAGTTTGACAGTTGGGTTGTTTTTCACCTCACACTAGACAGTGACACAAAGGGGGCTGGGGTGTAACCTGCATTTCCTGATTAGCCATCTCTGCTAGGAGGGAGGGGTGAAGTGGTCACTCTCATCTGAAAGGACTGTGCCTGCCTCTGACAATGCCGGCTCCAACCCCCTGCTGTGTGTCTGATGCCTTGCCTGGGCAAGGCAGGATTTCACAAGTAGGTGTGAGTCCCCTTTGAAGAAAGGTGACTTCAAAGACTAAAATGGGTATAAGAAGGGCACCCAAATCTACAGACTTTAGAAACACTTCTGGAACCAAGAGGAACCTCTGCCTGGAGAAGGAAGAAGTGCTGCCCTGCCTGTGACTGTGCTTTGTGGAGCTTTCCTGCAGTGCTGCTTCTGCCAGAGTAAGAGGGCAAAGACTGGACTTTGTGTGCCTTCCATCTTGTGAAGAAATCTCCAAGGGCTTGAGTTAGAGCTTGCCTCCTGTTGTTTGAAGTCTCAGGGACAGCAAAGACTTCTCTCTGCCAGCACCTGGAGTCTCTGGAGAGACTCCTGCCCCGACAAGTGGTGCCCTATCCAGTCCCTGGGCCCTTGAAAGGAAAGCTGGTGGAATCCAAGAAAAATCGACTTCGGACGACTTCGGATCGACGCCGCTGCTGAATCCGGTAACGCCGCCTGCACCTGACGCCGTGACCTTCGCTGGAACGCGACGCTCATCGCAGGCCCGACGCCGCAGTAGCCCCGCTGAAGTCCGCGACTCCATGGAAGTCGCCGCACCACGTCGTGACCGACGCCGCTCGAAGTGCACGGATTCAAAGTTTCGCACAGACGCCGCGATTCCCGACTTCGCGCATCAGCTTGTTTTCACTCTTCACCAAAGGTACTGTACTTGGGGGTCTACACGACTCCGTGTCGCGGCGCCGCTGGTGTCGGCTTGTTGGGAACGACTCCGTCACAACGCCGTGTTAACATCTCCTCGAAGCATTTTTTGTTTCTAAGCGCTATTTTTGAGTTTAATCTTTAAAAATTCATAACTTGACTTGTGTATGTCGGATTTTTGTCGTTTTGGTCTTGTTTTGTTTAGATAAATATTTCCTATTTTTCTAAACCGGTGTTGTGTCATTTTGTAGTGTTTTCATTAAGTTACTGTGTGTGTTGGTACAAATACTTTACACCTAGCACTCTGAGGTTAAGCCTACTGCTCTGCCAAGCTACCAAGGGGGTAAGCAGGGGTTAGCTGAGGGTGATTCTCTTTTACCCTGACTAGAGTGAGGGTCCTTGCTTGAACAGGGGGTAACCTGACTGTCAACCAAAGACCCCATTTCTAACATGTACGTTGGGGGAACCTGATGTAGCAGGGCAGATGTTTGAGCAAAGCACACAGTACATCCTTCAACACATTACTGAACATCGGCTGTGACATCCCTGCTGCCAAGCCCACTGTAATCTGAAACGACCCTGAGGCAAGGAAGTGGAGAACTGACAACACCTGTATTGTGGGAGGGATAGCATACGGATGACATATGCAGGCAACAGATCCGGCTCCAACTGGGTACACAGCTCCATGATGGTCTGATAATTCAGACAATACCTCTGTATGATGTGTCTCTCTTCCAGGGTAGCAAGGTCAACTAGGGGCCGGTACAGAGGTGCATGTCTTTTTATCAACATTGCACCGAATCAGGGAATAGGAGAGAGAAGTCATAAGTTGATGTATTCAATTTGTGGACATAGTCAGTCTATGCAGTAGTCACTGTATTTCCTCCATGACGCACCTCAAATTCAACTACTAATCACTGATTACATGTAAAATGGTAGCCGCCTGTCCTGCATGCAAATTACAGATGGAAGTGACCTCATTCTGCCAGCAGTTGTCATGGTGGTATTCGGTCTCAACCACAGTGCAACTCCTCACTGGATAACATTGTTGCCTATGGGAGACTGTAGCCAATGGTGATCACCGCTGGTGGTGACGGTCATATACAGTGGCATAGCTCACTCGACTCCTGACACTCGTGCAAGCAAGACCTCTGCTGCGTGTGTTGCTGTGTTCTGACCCTGGAAGCCAATATGCCACGTCCTGCAGGAGATATGGCCACAGTCTTCACCCAAGAGGAGCTGGAGAAGCTTGTGGATGGGGTCCTACCTCTGCATGGACAGTTGTGTGGGGCACCAGAGCAGCAGGTGAGACAAGTCACTGTTCTGTCTGATAGTGATGTGTGTGAGGAAGAAAGGTGTTGGGACAGGCAGATGGAATGGATGCATGGAGATGGGTGAGGATTCTGAGCGTTAGTGGCATGATGACACGTGAGAGTGGTCATGTGATGTGTCTGATGTGTGATGTCCACTGCTGTGCCTGTGATGCCACTCTACAGGACCTTGTCCTTATGTCTGTATCACCTATGTAGGTCAGCGCCCATCAGAAAAAGGGGATTTGGGATGCCATCGTCAAGCAAGTGAGCACCCTGGGGGTCCATAGCCGGCAGAGCACTGACTTCAGAAAGGAGTGGGAGGACCTGAGATGCTGGGCATGTAAGACTGCAGAGGCCCAGGTGGGGACGTCCTCCCAACGAGGGAGGGGTGCCCATCGGACCCTGACCCCATAATATCCTGCATTTTGGCAGTGGCCAACCCTGAGGTGGATGGGCGCTTGAGGGCAGCACAGCAGCCACAAAGGGGTGAGTACACATTCAAACCTCGATAATGTAATGCTTGTATGGCTTTGGGTTGAATACTAGTGGGAAGATATAGCGTAGGTCATTGGTAGATGCACGTCGAATATGGGTATCAGCCACCTTGGCAGGATTGGTTTCAAAGATGTGTGCCCGTACCATGACAACAGTGACTTATGAGGGCATTTCCTTCCAATTTGGGATTTGTGTGGTCTTCCTCAACACAGTTTAAGAGCCCAGCTCCTACAATCAGCATCAGTACCCCTGAGGTGTCGGGGCACTGCCATCAGTATCAGCCTACCACTGTGACAGAGGTAATTAGTGAGTCCTCAATCAGGTGCCATGTACTGTATGTGTAGATAGGCACAGTGGACCCAGATGTCACTGTGCTATTTGTCAATGGATAAGTGGGCATGCTACCCACCCATGCAGGATATTGTTGAGTAGGGGGTACATGATATGTTTCCATAAACGACCACGAGAATGTGCCAAGCACTGGGCAAGTGTGACTAGTATGAACCTCATCAAGTACATGAGTGCTATTGTTCCACCATCAGCAGTGTACATTAGCATTGTTGTAGTTTCCCCCATGGTGTCCTATTGTTGTAGCATGTATAGGTGAGGGCATGGCCTGCCATGGCATAGCAGCAGATAACAGTGTTGTTACTCTGTGTGAATGTTGTGTTGGTGTTGACCCACTGCACCCTGTCTTTCTCTGACACGCTCCCTCCCTGCCCTCCTCTGTCTTTGTGTGCATCAGCATCATCAGGCAAAGGAGAAGGGGCACCGGCAAGTGGAGAAGCTGCAGCCCATGGGACCAAGGAGGCTGACACCAGCGAAGCCTAGGTGACCAGTGGGACGGAGGGCGTGGGGAGTGCCACGGGAGACCAGATTGATGACAACATCTTCGGATTCCTCCTCCAATGGATGCTCCCTGGCGGTGGCGGACCCTTCTGGGAACATCCCAGCACCATCCTTGTCACCACCCACCCTTACCAGCACCGCCCTCCCTGTAGCTCCCCACCCAGTTTCCCGTGCCTGCTCACCCAGGAGGATGGGCATCTCCTTTGCCTCAGGCACCTCTGCCCCTGCCCCAGTCAGGTCTGCTGTCCTCAATGAGGAGGCTATTGACTTCCTGAGGTCCATCTCTGTGAGGCAGTCAACTATTGTGAATGCCATCCAGGGACTGGCACCACAGATGCAGAATTCCAATGCCTACCTGGAAGGCATTCACGGTGCCCTGGCTCCCTTGAGAGATCCTTTCAGGCTCTGGCCTCCTCATTGACGGCAGCCAGTGTCCCTTCTACTTCCATCCCCCCTTCAACTACCTGTTCCCAATACCACAGCCCTCTCCCCTCACCTATCTAAGGCACACTTTCATACCAACATGCATCCACATCAAAAGACACAGATTGAAAGGACAAACACAAGTACCACAAAATACACCACTGCAATGCACACACACACACAACAGGCACACGCAGACACAACAACACCCACTCCCTACACGGACTCCCCTACCACCTCCCCCCACTAACACCACACCACTCATACTTGCAGTCACCACATCATCACTCCCAGACCCTACCACAAGTGCACTCATTCCCACCGTCACCACAATAGACCCCCATACATGTACCCCTATACACCAAATGCACACTTAGCACAACTGTCAACACCCCCACATGCAGCACATCAACCCTAACTGCAGACACCACCACAGCATACATTCACACATCTACCCTACCATCTCCCTGCATCTCCTCCCAGTACAACTAAACGCCCACACTCACCCACCCAACAGTCACACAGCACACACATGGCATCCACGCTTGCAGCTGCAACCAAGACACCTCAATGTATACATCTCACAACCACTGCCTCTCCCTCCACTCCCAAACGTTTTTCCCATGACCAACCTTGTGCCCCTAAGAACCGTTTCCTGCAAGCATTTTCCCTGTTACCTCCCACTGTCCCAGTCCCTGTTCCCCCAAACACCCTGTAACCCTCCCCTAACTCCTGCCTTCCCCCTCACAGTCCTCTCATGGTCCCCCTGGTACAAGCCATGCCCCTCCCCACCTAAGACTTCTACCGCCACCATGGCCAAGGTTACCCCTCACAAACCAAGACCCAAGCCCCCTCCCCAAAATCAAAGTCAAGACTTACCCCCCAACCCAAACCAAAGGGCCCCCCACCAAACCCTTACCTAAGGACCCCCCTCAAAACCCAAACCCCCACCTTGGACCACTTCCCTCCTCACTGAGGTGCCTGCATGCCCCATTGATGCCCCTGCCATGTGGAGGCCACTTTGCAGTTAGGAGTCATGTTGGGGCCATGGATTTTGCCTTGTGTACCTGGTGCACACAATACAGTTGGACAGACCAATAGGCCTATATTGTACATAGTAATTTATGGTTTTCTAATTTCAATATATTATATCTGAACCAGGGACGCCTTGGTGTAGAGGGTAACAAACTTGTCCTGGATTTCCTTCCACAGGTATGTGTTGCATATGTGTGATTTGTTGTGTGTGGTTTGCGTATGTGTCTGCCCGTCGCTGGCTGTGTCATGTGTGTGTGTTGTGTGTGGGTTTGTACTAATGGCCTTCCCTTCATTGTGTGCTAGGCGTGTCTACTTACGGTTGGTGTCTTCATCGCCGCCACTGGTATTGGAGTTGTAGGGCCAGCAGGAGCATTGGGACTTCCAGTTCGGGTTCCATGGAGGCTGCAGACATGCCTGTGTTCCTAAAGGTGGGTGTCCCCTTTTATGGTGTTCATTTCCTCCAGGCTTTTCGTGGCGGGGGAGCCGCAGTGGAAATCCTGGCTGTGTGCTACCTCGTAATATGGTCGGCTGAAACATGCTCCCCGCCCGGCATGGAGTTGCCTACCGCTGGCTGAGGTGGCCTATCCACACTGGCAGGACTGACAGTGACTTGGTTATGTTCTGGTCGGAACACCGCCATGGTCAAAATATGGTGGTCTATTCTGCCGGGCCCGTGGTGGTGCGACCGATACCTCCACCACGGCAGCCCTCCGACCGCCAAACTTGTAATGAGAGCCTCAGTATTCAATGAGTGATGCATACAGGCCAAATCAGTTTTAACCAGAATCATCATACCTCCCACTGCCCATCCAGAATTGTTTAGCTGGGAGGGCTCTAAAATTGTATGTAGAAAAGCCATCGATAAATACCTCCCAGGTCTCTTGGAGTAGACAGACATCAAAGCTCCCCATGAAAAACAGCCATTTCTTCTCATCTAGTTTTGACTTAATGCCAGCCAGAAATCAGTGATAAAACCTCTTTGGAAGCAAGATTCAAGGGGAGCACTGCACGTGCATCTGGGGAAGAATGTAGAATGCTACTAGGGTGTAAAACTATACCATAACTAGAGTTGTTGCAGCAACTAATGGTAGAGATACATGATATTGGACAAGAATTTATATTTAATACATGATCAACCACTCCTGCATTGTTATCAAATTGTTTCAGTCATTCAATCCTGGTAGAGTTTTCATCCTTGGCGTGGTCTCCCTTAACTTTTTGCCTCTGTTTCCCAGGTTGATGATGTGTGCTGGACTCTGTTTTTGCTGTTTTTGTTACTCTGGACACTTTACCACTGCTAACAAGTTCTAAAGTGCAAGTGCTTCTATACAAAATGTGTATGTAATTGGTTGATCCATGATTGGCATATTTTATTTACTAGTAAGTCCCTTGTAAAGTGCCCTAGAAGTGCCCAGGGCCAGTAAACCAAATGCTACTAGTGGGCCTGCAGCACTGGTTGTGCCTCCCACATAAGTAGCTCTGTAATCATGTCTCAGACCTGCCACTGCAGTGCCTGTGTGTGCAGTGTTATAACTGTACATTCGACTTGGCAAGTAACCCATTTGCCAGGCCTAAACCTTCCCTTTTCTTACATGTAAGGCACCCCTAAGGTAGGCCCCAGGTAGCCACAAGGGCAGGGTGCAGTGTATAGTTAAGGTAGGACATATAGTAATGTGTTTTATATGTCCTGACACTGAAATATTGCTAAATCAGTTTTTCACTGTTGCAAGGCCTGTCCCTCTCGTAGGTTAACATGGGGGCTACCTTTAAATATGATTAAAGTGTAGATTCCCTTTGGGAGCGGATAGACTTGTGGAGTTTGGGGTCTCTGAGCTCACAATTTAAAAATACATCTTTTTAGTAAAGTTGATTTTAAGATTGTGTGTTTGAAAATGCCACTTTTAGAAAGTGAGCATTTTCTTGCTTAAACCATTTCTGTGACTCTGTCTGTTTGTGGATTCCCTGTCTGGGTTAGTTTGACAGTTGGGCTGGTTGCACCTCTCACTAGACAGTGACACAAAGGGAGCTGGGGTGTAGCCTGCATTTGCTGATGAGCCATCTGTGCTAGGAGAGAGGGGAGGAGTGGTCACTCTCACCTGAAAGGACTGTGCCTGCCCTCACACGATGCAGTCTCCAACCCCCTTGTGAGTGTCTGGGACCTGGCCTGGGCAAGGCAGGATTTCACAATCAAAAGAGACTTTGCTTTGAAGTAGGCCTACTTCAAAGGAGAAAATGGGTATAAGAAGGGCACCCAAAACCACAGACTTTAGAACACTTCTGGAAACCAAGAGGAACCTCTGCCTGTAGAAGAGCTGAAGAGCTGAGGAATAAGAGCTGCCCTGCCTGTGACTGTGCTTTGTGGAGCTATCCTGCAGTTGCTGCTTCTGCCTGTGCTAGAAAATGACTGGTTTTTGTGTTGCCTTCCTTCTTGTGAAGATCTCCAAAGGCTTGATTTAGATCTTGCCTCCCTTTGTTTGAAGTCTCAGGGACAGCAAAGACTTCTCTCTGCCAGCACATAGAGTCTCTGGAGCGACTCCTACTCTGCCAAGTGGTGCCCATCCAGTTCCTGGGACCCTGAAAGGAGATGCTGGCAGCCCAAGAGTGAGAAATCCATGCACAGAACGCTGTGTGGGGAAAAGATCGATGCGACTCTGATCTGCGGCTGAAAAATCGACGCGCCTCCGGCTACGTGACTGAAAATCAATGCTCATCTGCAGCACAACCCGAAGATCGATGACCAGGGCTGGAGAAACGATGCACAGCATCGCTGGTGGAGGATGGTGAGATCGCAACCCACGCTGCGTGGTTTTCGGATCATCGTGCGGCTGGATTTCCGGCATACACACCGCTGGGCATGTAAAAACAACACAAGGCCTGCCCGGACCTGAGAGTGCTGAACAGATCGACGGATCGATCTCCTGCGGAGAGATGAAACAACCCACGCCGACCCGACTTAAGGAGAAACAACGCAAGGTCTTGCTAATGAGTGATATCGACACATCGCAAGCCCTCTTTGACACACACTCGCCCGTGCGGGGTTATTTTTTACGCACCCAAGGTACATTTTTACACTAACAGTATTAGTGGGTGTTTAAAATTACATGAAGACTCTTTTTGCGTTTTAGTGATAACTTGACTTGTGTATTGTGGATTTTTGTCGTTTTGGTCTTGTTTTGTTTAGATAAATATTCTCTATTTTTCTAAACCTGTGTTGTGTCATTTTGTAGTGTTTTCATTAAGTTACTGTGTGTGTTGGTACAAATACTTTACACCTAGCGCTCTGAAGTTAAGCCTACTGCTCGTGCCAAGCTACCAAGGGGGTAAGCAGATTTAGCTGAGGGTGATTCTCTTTTACCCTGACTAGAATGCGGGTCCTTGCTTGGACAGAGAGTAACCTGACTGCCAACCAAAGACCCCATTTCTAATAAATCAGATCTAGGGAAGATACTATTTCCCCTTCTTGGTGATCAACTATACGTAATTCGTGATTGCTTGCATGCTTATTAGTTACAGCCATAGAATTCATCTGACCCCCAAAAGGAGGAGGCACAGATGACAAATAACTCTTTATTTGTATGCTGGAGTTCGTAGGTAAGCAAGTGCATAACTCATAGTTTAGCAAATCTTCAATCATTTCCTTGTTTTTCAAAATCACTTCCACACAGTCCATGGCCCACAATGCAGCACTGAATCAGTTAGCATGTTTTATATTGGACCAGATGATTGATAAACAACCACGTCTGCAGCAGAGCCAATAAACAATTTTATTTATTATGGAATCTATGTCCTCAAAGGAGTCACTCCCCTATTTCGGGACTGAAGTTAAATATACTTGTCCTTCTTGCTTTATAAATGTTCTATGGTTAAGCTGCTGACTAGGTTGCTTTAAAACATACTAGCTTGAAGGATCTAAAGTTCTATGCTACTTATAAACACACAAATCATGGGAAGAAGTTGGCAAAGAATCAGAATCATGCAAAGGCCTAATCAAATTAAAGGTTTTAGTGTCTTGACTTCCTCTCTGCTGCAACCCACTGTGTCCTTTCATTACATTGAATACTTCCACCAATTGTTTTAGAATCACAAGAAGTCATCTTATGAGTTGTATAAGGGATTGTTTGTACTCTTTCCCCTGGTGCATTGACTCCAGCTCCCATCTCATTACTCTTGGCTATAATACCTTCTTTAGGGGGGCCTCCCAAATCAGTACAGCTGCAATTATGGTCACAGTAAATTGATGTATCAGCCCCGTTACCAAGTGCTTGAGCTCATCTAACTTACGATATAATTTGGGGCAAATCTTGTCTCTCAGTGCCACTCTTGTATCAATTCCCACAGACATAACTTCAGCCTCTTTGATAGGAGCAAAATAGTGACAACAGGTGGGTAGGTATGAGCTTGATATATATTCCTCCATTAATGTTGATAATCTGTTTGCACCTGGAACACTGGCCACTACAGATACTTTGGGGGAGTGTTTTATTGGTGTGGGCGATTTAGCTCTCATTACAGGTTTGCCCTTATTAGTATCCTCCAAAGACTCCACATTAAGACTTGCATTTACTTCCTAAACATTGCTGGAATTGTTACATTGGAGTTTGTGGGAGACTCACCCCTCATGGTGAGATCAGTACTTAGTATTGACCCTACCTCCCTGAACAAATATTCAGGCCCTCATTACAACCCTGGCGGTCGGTGATAAAGCGGTGGTAATACCACCAACAGGGCGGCAGTAAAAAAAAATTTAATTATGACCACAGCGGAAACCGCTCACACAGACAGCCACTTTAACACACCGACCGCCACGGCGGTATCAACAAGCACCACGGCGGTAACCAGCAACAGCCAGACAGAAGACAATGTACCGCCCGCAATATTACAACAGGTCTATCTCCCACCTTTTCCGGGCGGTACCAACGACATCAAAAGCATGGCGGAAACAGTGCACAGAAGGGAAACGTATCACCCCTGGAGAATTAAGGAAGAACCATGGAGCCCGAGTTGCAGGTGTTCCCCATGCTCGTCTACGTCCTTCTTCACCATGAATACTAACACCGGCGATGACGACCACGGTGAGTACTGCCGCCTAGCACACATCGGAGGGGGGAGGAAAAAGAGAGTGACACACACATGCAACACTCCCACCCCCAACACCATACACACAAACAGATGAAGAAACATTACATATCCACCCCGTACCCCTCAGGAATAATGCAAGGACAAAAGTATTTGATTAAAGTGAGTGTAATAAGATAAAATACTAGAAATACGTACTTCAAAATCAAAACAGTTTATACATATATACAAATGGAGGGACATTGCCCAGTCCACAATGTCCATGGGCCTCAGGGCCACATCACATAGGCCAAGGCCCCACTTGACTCCTGCAGCAACACAGAGAGAACACTGCAGGGACATCAGGTCGAAAATACACAGGCACCTCAGGGGGACGGGGAACGGAGGGCACCTCAGCCGGAAGATGGAACAACACCACTGGTCCTGGAGGGACCTACATGCCCATCACACTGTCCTCAGGAGTGCAAAGCTACAGTCTCTCAAGTGGGTGATCTGCCCACTGCTTGGTCCTGGGAATTGCAAGGTCACAGCCTCTCAAGTGGGTGGTCTGCCCACTGCTTGGTCCTGGGTAGTGCAAAGCCACAGTCTCTCAAGTGGGTGGTCTGCGCACTGCTTGGTCCTAGGGAGTACAAAGCCACAGTCTCTCAAGTGGGTGTTCTGCCCACTGCTCGGTCCAGGGGAATTCAAAGCCACAGTCTCTCAAGTGGGTGGTCTGCCCACTGCTCGGTCCTGGGGAGTGCAAAGCCACAGTCTCTCAAGTGGGTGATCTGCCCACTGCTCAGTCCTGGGGAGTGCAAAGCCACAGTCTTTCTAGTGGGTGGTTTGTCCACTGCTTGGTCCTGGGGAGTGCAAGGCCACAGTCTCTCAAGTGGATGGCTTCTCCACTGGTTCTGGAGGGAGCATTGTGCCCAGTGTGCTTTATCCTGGCAAGGAGGAGTGAGTGGATGCCTTCTTTCACTGGTTCTGGAGGGGCCCTTGTGCCCCGTGTGCTTCATCCTGGCAAGGAGGGGGTGAGTGGATGCCTTCTTCCACTGGTTCTGGAGGTGGCCTTGTGCCCAGTGTGCTTCATCCTGGCAAGGATGGGGTGAGTGGATGCCTTCTTCCACTGGTTCTGGAGGGGGCTTTCTGCCCTGTGATGCAGCACATGGGGAGTGCAAGGTCACAGTCTCTCACCTGGGTCTCACACCCACAGGATTTGCATGGGCCAGGACGCACTACAGTCCATGGAGGCAGGACTACACACTGCCGACCGGTAGTGATGGGTGCTCAGTGGTGGCAGTGGCTGGGCCGATGTCGGTGCTGGCAGTGCTGGGGAGAGGCTCCTGCACGTCCCCTGCACCCTTGGACGGCTGCCCACTGGGGCTGCTGGCGATGCTGGCAATGGTGAGGGGAGCCTCCTGCCCGTCCCCTGCAGCCTCGGACGGCTGCCCACTGGGGCTTCTGCTGCTGGCACTGCTGCAGGCAGTGATGCTGGTGGCAGGAATGCCCGTGGTGGGGGGAGGCTCCAGCCCTTCCCCTGCAGCCTTGGACAGCTGAACCGCAATGGTTGGTTGTGGGGGCTCAGATTCAGTCCCTGCAGCAGGCCTCCTGACCTTCCTGCCTGCAGGGGCAGGCCCCTTGCCCTTGCCCTTCTCAGCTTGTGGTGCCTCTTTCTCCTTCACCTTGGCAGCCGGTGGTACCTCCTTGCCCTTCTCCTTCACAGCTGGTGGTGCCTCCTTGCCCTTAACAGCTGGTGGTGCCAAATTGCCCTTAACAGCCACCTTGCCTTTGCTCTTCACAGCTGGTAGTGCCTCCTTGTCCTTCCCTTTGGCAGCTGGTGCATGCACACTGCCAGTGGTTATGGCTGGTTCCCTGGAGCCTCTCCCACCGGAGAGGAAAAGCTTCTTAGGTACACTGGGGCCGGAAGACGGTGAAGGTCTGTGAGTGGAGGAAGAGGGAGTGGTTGTAGGAGGTGTCAGTCTGCTGTGTTTGGGTGCAGGTGCATGGGCTGGATGCTGTTGTGAGGTGGATGGCTGGATGGCTGTTGGGTGTCTGAGTGCTTGCGTTTGTGTACTTTGGGAGGAGGGGGCACGGACACAGGGGACGTGTGCATGGATGTGGGGGTTGGTGACTGCCTGCAAGGGGTGTGTAGTGATAGGCGTGATAGAGGTAGTGGATGAGGATGTAGTGCATGCAGGTGTGAGTGGAGACGCTATTAGGAAGGTGGTGGACGACGAGGAGGAGGGGGCCACAGTGGAGGCTGTGGATGTTGGTATGTCTGATTCTGGATGGTGTTTGTGTGGGTGCCTGTTGGATGATATGTGGTGCTTGTGTTTGCCTGAGCCACTCCTGTGTGTTGTCTTGGGTGCATGCTGGTCTGAATGTGTGCTTGGGATAGGTTGGGGTTGAGGGGAATGGGACTGGGGGACTGTGTAGAGGAAGTTGGAGGGGGGAGGCTAGAGACAGGGACAATGGCTGGCATCAGGGAGGGGGCCAGAGCCTGGATTGATCTCTGTTGGGCCGCTAAGCCAGAGTGAATGCCCTCCAGGAATGCATTTGTTTGTTGCAAATGGCCTGCCAGCCCCTGGATGGCTTTCACTATGGTTGACTGCCCAACAGAGATGGATCACAGGAGGTCAATAGCCTCCTCACTAAGGGCAGCAGGGCTAACTGGGGCAGGGCCTGAGGTGCCTGGGGAGAAGGAGATGCCCACCCTCCTGGGTGAGCAGGCATGGGAAACTCACTGAGGGGCTGCTGGGAGGGCGGTGCTGGTACGGGGGTGGTGGCTATACCTGTAGTTGGGGTGGGCACAGAGGTGTCCGCCACCAGCAGGGAGCTTCCATCGGAGGAGGTATCACTGTCAGAACTGTCCCCTCCTGTCTCCACTGTGGTGCTCCCCTCACCCTCTGTCCCACTGGTGCCCTCACCATTGGTGGATTCGGCCTCCTGGGCCATGTGGGATGCAGCTCCCTCCGTCGCTGGTGCCTCTGCTCCTCCGCCAGATGATGCTAATGCACACAAGGACAGTGTGACACAACAAAAGGGGGGGGCGGGGAGACAAAGGATACACTTGGTCAATGGCTGCACCAACACCACCGTATTTTTGCAGATGACTATGGTTACCCCAACCTCTCATGGCTACTGACCCCAGGGAGGAATCCCAGGACAAGGGCAGAGGAACGTTACAATGAGGTACATGGGCGAACATGAAGGATTATAGATGGGCCATTCGGCTTCCTGAAGGCCAGGTTTCGGTGGCTCCATCTAACAGGTGGTTCCCTGTGCTGCTAACCCAAGAAGGTCTGCCAGATCATCATGGCATGTTGTATGTTGCACAACCATGCCGTAAATCGCCAGGTGCCTTTTCTGCAGGAGGATGAGGCTGGAGATGGGCGTGTGGCAGCAATTAACCCTTTGGACTGTCACAAAGAGGTGGCAGAGGATGACGATGAGGACAATAGAACAGCAATCATACAACAGTACTTCCAGTGACACACAGGTGAGATACTGTAACTTCACCTTCCATTGAGAGTTTTGTGTTGATAATTGTCACTGGCAGGCTGATTTTCCCACTACTATGGCCACTTACTGTACCCTTTGGCATGTTTATTTTCAGATATTTTTGCCCCACTCTGGCTCCTGGTGTGTTGACTGCAGCCAACTACAGGTCATACCTACGTATACATTACAGTTTAATTGCAATGTTTACAGTTTGTTAAACCAATACATAGTTCAATCAATTGACAGACTCCATACTTGTATTTTTACAAGGGTGTTTATTTATGTGCTAATAATTGGAGGGGATATGGCTGGGGTGGTGGTGGAGGAGAGTCCAGGGTAAAGTTCCAGTCTATTTGCTTCACAGGTGCACTGTTCAAGAGGGCATAAGAAGTACAGCAATGGCAGTTCAAGGTGGACAGTGTGACAGAGTGGGACACAAGGATGACATTCAGGAGAGTCTTATTTCCTGGCAGGGGTCTTGGCAATATTCTCTGGCTTCTGCCTGGATCGCAGGGACCGTTTGTGGGGTGGTTATCCTTCTGCAGGGGGAGGGGTGCTGATGGCCTGTTGTTCCTGTGGCGGGGCCTTCTGTCCACTATCAGCAGCAGTGGTGGAGGGCTGTTCATCGGTTTGGCTAGTGGCAGATGCACGGTGGGGTGCCACTGCCTCCCTCATAGTGCATGTCTGCCAGCACCCCTGCAATGGAGACCAGGGTGGTGTTGATGTCCTTCAAGTTCTCCCTGATCCCCAGGTACTGTCTCTCCTGCAGCCACATGTTCTCCTGCAGCTTGTTCAGTATCTGGCCCAGCGTATCCTGCGAATGTTAGTATGCTCCCAGGATCTCGATGAGTGCCTCCTGGAGAATCGGTACCCTGGGCCTGTCCTCCCCCTGTCGCACAGCAGTCCTCCCAGCTTCCCTGTTGTCCTGTGCCTCTGTCCCCTGGACCATGTGCCCACTGTTACTAACCCCAGGTCCCTGATTGTCCTGTATTTGTTGGGTGGCCTGGGGTCCCTAAAGTGGTGGACACACTGCTGATTGACGTGTCCTGAGGACAGTGGTATGGGCCCGCTGGATGGGTGCTGTGGTGGTGTTTTCTGAGGGGGGAGGCTCTGTGGTGGTATGGGACTCTGCCTGGGTAACCGACTGTCCGGAGGTCCCTGATGGGCCAGGTTGATCATCCTGATCCAGACGTGCAGAGCTGTTGTCATCACTGTGGGCCTCTTCTTGAGGAGGGGGACTGGATGTTGCTGGCACCTCCTCTCCGGTGACGTTGTGTGGGTGACCTGTGGGGATGTAAATGCAGTGTTATTGTTTCTGTGTGTGCCATCTTGTGCATGGGTGTGTTGCCCTCTATGGTTGTTATTGCCCTGGCAGCTTAGGCTTGTGTGAGTGGTGATTTGGTGGGCTAGGTGATTGTCTCAAGTGTGCATACTTTGGTGATGGGTGTCCATGCAGGTCTGTGATAGGTGCCCATGCATTGGTGTTGCATGCAGGGCTTGGTTGTGGGAGGGATGGGTTGTGATGGTGGTGTGTGTGGAAGGTGGTGGAGTGATGGGTGTGAGGGTGGGGGTATGCAGGTAGGGGGGGTGAAGGTGGTAAAGATTTGACTTACCGGAGTCCAGTCCTCCTGCTACTCCTACCAGGCCCTCACGATGCAGTATTGCCAAGACTTGCTCCTCCCATGTTGTTAGTTGTGGGGGAGGAGGTGGGGGTCCACTGCCAGTCCTCTGTACTGCTATCTGGTGTCTTGCTACCACGGAACGTACCTTCACCAGTAGGTTGTTCCACCTCTTCCTGATGTCATCCCTTGTCCTTGGGTGCTGTCCCACTGCGTTGACCCTGTCCACGATCCTCCACCATAGCTCCATCTTCCTTGCAATGGATGTCTGCTGCACCTGTGATCCGAATAGCTGTGTCTCTACCCAGATGATTTCCTCCATCATGACCTTTAGCTCCTCCTCTGAGAACCTGGGGTGTCTCTGTGGTGCCATGGGTGTAGTGTGGGTGGTGTGTGTGAGGGTGTGTGGGGTGATGTGTGTGTACTATAATGTGCATGGATGGTGTATGAGTGATGGTGTTTTGTGGCTCTGGTTCTGTGAGTGCTGTAGGTCTGTCTCTCTCAGTTGCCAATATTTTTGAGTTGTAAGGGGTTGTGGATAGTGTGGGTCATGTGGGTGTGTGTTTTTAATGGTGTGGGTGTGGTGTGTGTATGTGTGTCATATGTGTGCAGTTTGAATTGTCCAATGTAGTGTTGTTTTGTTAGGTTTAGTGTATTTTGAGCGCAGCGGTATATACCACCAATGGTTTACCGCTGTTGAATGTCCGTCGCTGTGATTCATGGGTCATAATGCTGTGGGCGTAGTTCTGTTGGCGTAACGGTGTGGGTTTGGATACCGCCAGTTTATCACTGACCTATGGGCTGGCGGACTTGTGTGTGTGTCTGTATAGTAATGGATTGCTATGTGTGTATCATAATATGGGTAGCGGTAGCGCAGTATGTTGGCGGCAGTCGGCATGGCAGTAAACGGGACTTACTGCCAACATCATAATGAGGTCCTCAATGTCTTCCAGGGCCAATTTTATTCCTGCCTTGGGACCAGGGGTTGTAACCACATCATCTGGCCATTTAGGCTTCTTATCAGAAGCCTTACATTTTCCAAATCTGGAGTCCAAAGTTTACTTTCTCCAATCCAAAAACAAAAGATAAAGAACAGTTTAAGATAACATGAGACTTACAATATGCCGTTCGCCTCAGAAATATGAGACAAAAGGGGGGGTGCAGGCCCGACCTCCTCCGGATGATGACCGGCAAAGACGTGTCCAGTCTTTTCCCAGGCATGTGCCTGGGTACATCCCGCATAGCAGGTCAATGAGCCTCCTTATGTGCGCATTCTGGCGTGAAGCGTGATGGTAAATGACTCTGCCGTCACACAGACTGCTGGTAAGTGAAGTGCACAGCCCCCCTGACCAGTACATGTACGTGCTAGTCAAAACACATTGGGCCTGATTTAGTATTTGGCAGGTAGCCCACCATTCATCAGGGTAGCAGAAGTAATTATCTCTGCCACCATTTTTAAAGATCTTCACTGGCCCTGTGGAGATCTTTGTGTTTTCATAGGAGCTACTATGACAGTGGCTCATCTGAAGGCATTCAAAATTTGCTAAGCAGCCACCATATTTCAGACAGCTACTCTGTTTAAAAAAAATAAACTTCCAACATGGGAGTTTGCTTAAAAAATGCACTAATCACCCTAACACACTAAGAATTTTTTCCCAGAGTATGGGGGTTATTTTAATTGTATTATGTTTGAGACAGCTAAGGTTTCCCCCCATTGTAAATATTTCGGACCATTGAATCAACTATTCTGACAGTCCCAACATCAGACATAGACTGTAAAGAGAGAGGATGGATTGTCAGTTTGGTGCACAGGATGCTCCACCATGTTTGCGGTAGAGTACATTCTCTGTCAAACTCTATATCAGACCCATAATCTGTTAGTCAACACTAATATAAACATAAACACTCAACACTAAACGTAGATATTTTAGGAGAATTTTGAGAAATCACATAAAAATATTAAATGGATTTGGAAGGCAAAACGCATGACAAATGTGTGGTATACGATTTATAACTTAAATCTGGTAATCTTACACTTGCTTCTATAGTCATTTTTAGTATAAGTTGAAAAAACAGAAAGCTTTCCAGAAAGTATATGACATAGGTAGATGTGGTCTGCAGTTTCCACATAGATGCTTCCAACATAGTGGTCAAATGATTACAATGTGTCAAAGCATGGCCCACTTTCATCTATATGAAATATGTATGTCTACCTTTACAAGTAATAACTCATTGCTGAGTCCACGAGCTGCCTCTGGCAAAGGTAAAGATTAGGTTTGTAAGAGTGCTCCTTAATGAGGAGTGAAGCTTTACTCTAGTAGTTGCTTTATTAGTTGCTCTTTGTGTGCAGGATGCACATCTGGGAATAGTTTTTTCCTATGACATTTATTCCAACATATAGATATTGTTTAAAGGAGGATAGCAAAGAAATGTTTTCTTTGAAACAGTCTACTTGTTCAATAGCCTATTGCTGCAAAGCTGCCTTATCTGGAATTCATCTGTTTGGTGAAACTGAAAATCCCATTGTGAGAGCCATATTTGCTCCAAAAGAACTAATCTCATCATTTTCAAAACTAGCTCCAAATGCTAGCAGATTCTCTGCCCAGTACTGACATTTTAGCTACTTAAGATGTACAGTACCCCTTCCTAATAGGTAAGCAGTCCATGAATTTTTGCTAGTATTTATATATACTTTAAATGTAAATGTGTCCTAACTCCAATATGCTTTCACAGAAGCAAGATACCAGCCATGTGCTTTTACAAATGTAACTTCAAATTTGGAAGGCCATTTAGCATAGATGTCAATGCTTCAATATTCCATTTGTAACACAATTGACAATGCACTCCCTTCCATTTTGATGATCACCTAGGGTTCAAGATTTGTCCAACCCATGCCACCTGAATAGCCTCATATTTAAAGTTGAGAGGTTAAAGGGGGACAAAGAGTGGGAAATGCAGACATCTTAAAGTTTATAACTGCTGGTTTATGACAACTGAGCCCACAGTGTCATATGTCAAGCAGGGCACCTGATACTCCCAGGAGCCCCTATTTAACATGCTTTTGAGAGTGGTTGCAGGGTGTCATAAGCTGATTGTTTAACAATACTTTACCTGTTAAATACATTTGTTTGATTTCATTAGACATTTTGGTAAAACATTTGTAAAAAATAAAAGTCAACACTAATTTGTATCCTTTTCTTTTTGTACATTAGATTAATACTGATCTTTTATAGCATGATATGGTCGCTCTTCTAATATATTCATTATACGTTTGATGAGGTTTCTGAATAATACCCCTGGCACCATTATGCTTAGTAGTTTGTCTGATTCCAGTATTTTACTGTGTGCTGAATTTGTATAGAACAGACTGTTGTTCACAAACACATAGGCATGCAAAGAAATATATTAAATATCCCTCACTCTTCCAGGAGAACATGCTACAGAATTAATGATAGGTCTGTGAAATAGCAATCTGTCTATTTTCCATACTGTAACACTTAATCCTTGTAGCATGTGTCTATGGTCTTTTCATTATGTAGCTTGTTGTATGTGCATTTTTTTTTCTGTGCTGATTGTTAAGCAGTAAATTTAATTGTAAACTGAAATACTAATGTATTCATAGATTAGTCCACATGTGAAAATGTACGAAAAGTTAATTGTTATTATTTTAGCTTGCAGAGTGTGTTTTAAAAAAGGAACTATTTGTTTTCAACCCCAGTAACAATGCTATCAATATATTTTAAGGTTTAAGGGAGGTAGCATAGATTTTAATTAATGTGTCAGGTGTTTGAACACTTGTCATGTTATAAAACACAGATTCAATTTATGTCATTATAAATTGATAACTTAAGACAAAGATATGAACTGCTAAACTAATAACTGTAGTTCTCATTCTAAGCTAACAATTGTAGTTCATCCTTATGATATTTGGTGTATTGCTCATCTGTTCATATCCATACTTAACTTGCCAGAGCAACAAAATGTGCAATGTGCCTAGTTTACCAGTTACTGAACATTGGCTCTGTTGAAAGTAATTCAGAAATGGCAGAAGCATAGAATAATGTATATCAAAGCCTGTACATAACACAGGACTCATTACAACATGAGTCACAAATCCCCATACGGTCTTCCCCGAAAAAACAGCTCTAAAGATCAGAGTTTAAACACAACTAAACACATGTTGCTGGATAAGACAGTAGTATAGTTACTCACTTTTCTGCACAGAATGATGATGCATAAATATGGTTCTCATGTGTGCAGTTGCAAGTTCTTGAAATAAATGAGTGCCCGGAAAATGTCCTTCCTATGTGCCTGTGTAAATATGTTTAAAGCAATCCCATTCTACGAAAACTGTACGGTCCATTACCCTTTTCACTATGTTATTCAACTCGCAGAAAAAAAACCTAAACCACTGTGCATGCATGCATTTAGATGCCCCTACTTATCAAAGTAAGTTAGAGAAGTAAAAACAAAAACTGAATATCTAAAAACAGCTCACTGGGAGGAACTCATTACTCAAGTTTGCTCAAATCTATCCATTTTAAATGTGTAATCTGTCTAAGAAGATTGATTTGTGTAACCCTAAAAAAATTTACTTCTGTACTTTTAAATGTGAATTATAAAAAAGTGTTAATATTTTAAAATCAGGATATCGGGCATTGAGAGAATGGAAAGTTATGTAGAACGAGGGTGTTCTGCTTAGTAGGTCTTTTTGTGATTAAGTTTAGCCCTTAAAATATATTATGCCATAAAAAATAAAACCCATACTTTAACTCGCAAACAGCTGGTGTTATATCCTCCTTAAAGACTGAAATCTCATTTACTTCAGATTATCCTAGAGGAACGACTTTAAATTCAACAGCTCCAGACATACACAAATGCCTTCCTCCTTTAATGAGAATAAAATGTTAACACCTCATTTGTTTATTAGAACCCTGTGGCGAAGTTAAATTAGAATATCTGGGAATAAACTAGCACACTGGTGCTGCTTTTGGGTGCCCATTTTCACTCAGCATTCCAGATTTGTTTCTCACTTAAATAAGGAAGAAATTTGTGAATTTATAAAAAATTTATCCTAAGTGTAGCTTTGGGACTACTAACCATACGCCATGAGAAAATCTTTAGAAAAAACATTTTCACATCCTATCAGAGGATAAATATTTTTCAACAGGTGAATATACCATGGAGCTCAACATATTTTATAAGAGTAATGGTACGAAGAATAGGTTTTTTTTTATTGTGAGCAATGTATGCTAATTTTTCTGACCCTCAAGCCCAGATATTTATTACAATGCATTTAAGTGGGACAAAATGGCAGAGCCTTTTAATCTGAAAGAATCACCCAGGAATGACTGATGTAAGTGCTACTATGGACAATACACAATCAATGGCACAGTTTGTCAATTTCACACTAAATGGAATGGGTCTGATGTAGAAAAGCAATATTATATAAATAGGAGAGCTCTCCTAGATTGCTTCACCTTAAGACCACTGAGTACACACCAGTCCATATCTATCCAAAGAGACCTCTGCATGGACAGTATTGCTTATTTATCATTTCTTGAAAATGCTCCAGTGGTGAAGTAAACCTCCCAACTTATCAACTCTACTTGGCAATAACTAATAGGAGGCAACCGCTGATGTATATTTATTAAAGTAACCAAAAACATTAGCATACCTCCCAATACTTAATTAAAGCAGTAAGTTAGCTAACCCATACAACTATATTAATCAGATTTGCTGCCATGGACTGCTATTTCCAATTGAAAGGGCGATGACACACAATGATAATGTAAGTAGCTTGAAAAAGCAGTAGTAGTGCTAGTGGAGAAAGTAAGACTTTATATGCACGGCTTTGTATGCAGCTTTGGATACTGAAGATATATTAAATGGGGCTGGAGTTTCTCAACAATTATTTAACTTACTTATATTAATAAGAGCTTATATGGTATTTTATCTATAAACAAGTTTGCCCACAAAACCTGTCTCATAAAACTTGCAGTAAAAGTAAAAACCATATCTCAACAGTGTGGGCCAGTACAGAGGGCATTTTCTGGTAACCAGTGAGCACTGTGTAGAGAAGCACAGCTGTTTTAAATAAAAAGAGAGTGGATAGCCCGAATGGGCAATCATGAAAGTCATTCATGCTTCAGTTTAATTTAACAGAGACTTTCTTATAACTGATAAAAAGGTTTTACTGCAATATTTAATTATGTTGCATTTACTAGAGTATCTTACGTTATCTACATTATGGTTAAGAAAATAAAAGTTGACAGATCTATTTACTACATCATATATATAGTGGAGTTTTTATGTAAGATAACTGTTCTAGTGCTTGGGCAATCGACTGAGTAATTCATAGAAACTTTTCATTCAAATTGAATGAGTTTGACAAAGTCTAGATTTAAAGTATTTGATTGTTTTAATAGATGTTTTTTACAGATTACCTAAGTACTCTGTGCCAGGTCTGAGCTGCAGAGATTTCAAAAACAGAAGAAAGAGAAGCCTCTGAAAACTGGGTAATATATTTGCATTTCAGCTTTGGCTAATCCTTTACAGAACTCATTCCATAATTTCTCTTTAGGTTTTAATAACTTTCTGTAAAGTGTACAAAAGGGTATAGAAAAGTAAAACTTGTAGCTTGTGGGCATTTTAAGAGCCTTGACTTCATAAATGCACGTAATAACATTAATTAACTTTCACAAACTTATAAAATGTATATCAAACATGACTTCAATGGATTTCATTATGTAATTCACTACAAATCAGACCACTTGATAGGCTCACCTTGATATCGACTGCTAATTGCCTCAAACGGTATTACTGCATTAGTGCCCTCTTGTCATACAACTTCAAAATGGCATAGCCTTTTAAATGTCATCAAGACTTTTGCATTGTGAAGTAATCAAAGACTGTGCTGCAATCATTCCGCTAAAAATGCACTTCTGTACCCTGCAGAGGCTTTACATGGCAAATCCACAACTGCCTAATATTTTGGTTTTGTATTTTTATTTAAGGTGCACCTACATTCTTGGTTTATGACAGAATAGATACCATCAATAAAATTTAAAGTGTGGGCAGCTCCACAATCTATTATGCCAGTCACCTGTTTGTGAGCCTGCACTCTGCAGACCATCAGAGGAAACATAATTTGAGCAGAACTGACAATTTGTGAAAATTAATCATCTGTACTATGATAAAATAAGAGAGCAGGGTGAATAATTAAGGTTTAGACAGTCGAACAGACACCAGACTTTGGCCCAAAGTGTCTTTCTCTGCTAGGACAGGACATGTTTTTTTGCCAAAGTAGGTGAATATGCCATCAGAAGATTCTGTTAGTGAAGAAAGCTCTTGAGAAAGCTCCACTAATGTCTCTGCTGTTGGAATTTCCCCTAGTATGTATGGGCACAAGCAACGTCTACCAAAGTGGTGATACACTGTTGCTGCTGTTAGCGCACGCACCCACGGAAGTCTACTTCCCGCCTCAGGTCCAGAAACCACAAGCACGCTAGTGAGACACCATCACTATTTTCAACTTCAGAGTTCAACTAAATCTTTGGACTTGGTGAAGGAGGTAGTAGTCAGAATCATACAATCACAAATCTTGACATGAAACCATAAACAATATTAGACACCATGAACCATTTAACACTAAATCAACACTCCGAACTGAATAAAGTTTCAAAGCTTTATTACAATCCCAAAATCAATGTCATGTAAATGGTATGCAAAACTAAGCTATAAACATACATGAAAACCATAGGCTGACCAAAATGTCTGAAAAGATTTAACCTACTAAACATCAAAACTATTAATACTCCAAAAGAATGATGCAAATTAACAACACAATTTGAACATTATTGTCAGATTTCAAACCAGATGATGGTGACATCAGTAAATCATCAAGCTGCAGTTTTAGCAATAAATTTCAGAGATGCGCAATCCTTATCCCTAACCAGAATTGGGGCTAGCATGTGTGGGAACCGGCTAACACATGTAGACAAAAGCAAACATAAAAGGAAGACAAAAATAATTTGGAAAAATCATCTGACTAGGGCAACTTACTCTTAAAATGCGCTGGTGTAAGTGACTCAGCTAAAAAGGAACTCAAGAAGCCACATTTAGTTATACCTCTCCTCATGGGACAGCAGACATCAATGATTCATCAAGCAGGACAATCACCTTCTTCCGTATCAGTTGACAACAGCATCAGGATACTGTAGAACACAGGCTGCACATCGGACAGATGAGTAGTTCAGAATTACTTGGGCATATTAGTACAGAAACCACATAACAGTTGGGGCAATTAAGACTATGATGAGAATATCACCAGCAGAAATTAAGATGGGAGGGTAACAGCAGACTTAAGACAGAAGTGAACAGAGTTCTGGACAGCTTCGGGACAAGCCTAGGACTAACTCTCAGTTACCAAGTTCTTCACTAATTAAATATTGCTCAATTCTTGTGATTGGTCCTTCACATGGGCAAACTCTGGGCGTCAGTTTCGGCATCCAATGGCTAGCGGTGTTGCCACCAAGTTTGCAACTTTTCAGAATCATCTCAGCAAACGTCCATTGTTAATTCTATGACATAATATAGTTATGCTGAAATATTACATTTTCTAATAATTTGTTACTTGAGATCCTTTCTCATTACACAAAATAAAATAAACTAATGCTTCTCATGACAACTACAAGATTCCTGTCTTGTTTGACAGCTAGAACAAATACTGCAATATTATTAGTGATAAACATTTTCTTCTGTCTTCAATTCAATAGGACACTCTACATTACATTTACAACCTAGGAAAATAATTTAAGTCAGAGGGGACAAAATAAATGAGCAATTTTCCATTACTGCTGCAAAATGAATCTTTCAGGCCTAGTCAAGCTAAGAAAGCCTAAATGACCATTAATACAACTTATACATTAGTAAACCCCATTGCACACCTTACAATTCATATATGTAAAGCAAATCATTTGATTGCAAACATTATCAATAACACTTTAGAACAAATTCAAACGTGCATTTATTTTTCTGCACACATGTGACTTGCATTAATAAAAATTCATGTAATTCGATAAAAATGTGTTTAACTCATATTCATTTAATACTTTTAGGGCCATATGTACGAACACATTTTCCCATAGACACAGAATGGGCAAAACTGCTTGCTACATCTGGCCCTTAATTCTAATACCCTACATTTTAATAAAACACTCAAAACTAATTCACATTAGCACTTCATTTAATATAAATGCAAAATTCAAAATTTTAAAACATGGTGCACAATACGAATGGCGACCACAGTGTCGACAATATCTCAAACGTGCACATTTTACAGCTTGTGTTATTTTCTCTGTTAGGCTTTTAAATTAACATTTATAAATCACCATATGCTAACTTCTATGCCACTAATTTATTAATACATTTCAATCTCTCTCAGTCCCTTCTCTGATGGCAATCTATGCCATCACAAAGGAACTGTTCTCATTTACAAAGAGACAAAATCAAAACCTGGTAGTTTGATAACACATTGGTCTAGGTTTGTGATAATTGTCAACTCTCTTCATTGTCTGGTAATGCCTGTCTCTAATATTCTCCATTCCCATTTCTTCCCTGCTCTGTTTATTCTTTTCTCATTGTTTTCTTCAAAAAGAGTAAGATTTGTAAAATCCAAGTGCACAAATAATGCACACAGTCATGATCAATAAATTTTCAGGATCATTCTCACAAAAAAAAACAAGATCCTACCTTAGAAAATCCTTCACCTCTTGTCTCCCAAACATTTGTCTTTTTCAGCTCGTTTAATTCACGTCTCAAACTAGGCAGATTGGATAAGTATTTCCTTATCAGGAATGTAGAGGTGCAGCACTGTTGTGACTTTAAAACTCTAAAGACTCTGCCTTCTTTTGCTAAAAGGATGTCTAATGCAAGGTGATTCTGGAGAATCATAGTCCTTGCCGCACCCTATTCTGTGTCCATTAGGAGCATCGCACCTGAAAGATCAGTTGCCATCTTATCTACAGTTGTTGAAAACGTCCTTATCTTTATGTCATTCAAGATCACACCCACTGATGGAATAATCAATCAATCAATCACTGCATTTCTAAAGCGCGCTACATACCCGTGAGGGTCTCAAGGCGCTGGGGGGGGGCACTACTGATCGAAGAGCCAGGTCTTAAGAAGTCTTCTGAAGGCCAGCAGGTCCTGAGTCTGTCGTAGGTTGGTAGGGAGAGTGTTCCAGGTCTTGGCGGCGAGGTAGGAGAAGGATCTGCCGCCGGTGGTGGTTTTCTGGATATGGGGAATTGTGGCGAGGGCGAGGTTGGCTGAGCAGAGGCTTCAGGTGGGGGTGTGAAAGCTGAGTCGGTTGTTGAGGTATGTAGGTCCGGTATTGTGTAGTGCTTTGTGTGCCTGGGTGAGGAGTTTGAAGGTGATCCTCTTGTCGACGGGGAGACAGTGTAGGCCTCTTAGGTGGGGTGTGATGTGGCTGCATCGGGGAACGTCGAGGATTAGTCGTGCCGAGGCGTTCTGAATTTGTTGTAGTCGTCTCAGGAGCTTGGTTGTTGTTCCTGAGTAGAGGGCGTTCCCGTAGTTGAGTCTGCTGGTGATGAGGGCCTGGGTGACGGTTTTCCTCGTGTCAGGGGGAATCCATTTGAAGATCCTGCGGAGCATCCGCAGGGTATTGAAGCAGGACGCAGTTGACTTGCCTGGTCATGGAAAGGGTGGAGTCGAGGATGACTCCCAGGTTGCGAGCGTGGTCTCTGGGTTCCAGGGCTGTGCCTAGCAATGTGGGCCACCAAGAGTCGTCCCAGGTTGATGGGGTGGGTCCGAGAATGAGGACCTCCGTTTTGTCTGAGTTCAGCTTCAGTCTGCTGTCCTTCATCCAGTTGGCTACGGCCTATTTCCTTTGTGGAGGTTGGCTTTGGCGGTGTGGGGGCCTTCGGTGAGGGATATGATCAGTTGGATGTCGTTGGCATAGGAGAGGATGTTGAGGTTATGTTGTCGTGCGACGTGGGTGAGCGGTGCCATGTAGATATTGAACAGCGTCGGGCTGAGGGAAGATCCCTGTGGGACGCCGCAGATGATCTTGGTGGTTTTTGAGCGGAAGGGTGGGAGGCGGACGCTCTGGGTGCTGCCGGAGAGAAAGGATGTGGTCCAGGCCAGGGCCTTCTCTTGAATTACAGGGTCATGGAGGCGTGCTGATAGGGTGCGGTGGCAGACTGTATCAAAGGCTGCTGATAGGTCCAGGAGGATGAGGGCGGCTGTTTCTCCTTTGTCCATCAGGATCCTGATGTCGTCAGTGGCGGCGATGAGGGCGCTCTCGGTGCTGTGGTTGCTGCGGAAGCCGGATTGGGAAGGGTCCAGGATGTTGTTGTCTTTGAGGTAGTGGGTTAGCTGTTTGTTGACAATCTTCTCTGTCACTTTTCCCGGAAACGGGAGCAGGGAGATGGGCTGGAAGTTCTTGAGGTCTTTGGTGTCCGCCTTGGGCTTCCTCAGATGGGCGTTGATCTCAGCGTGCTTCCAGCTTTCCGGGAAGGTTGCTGTCTCAAAGGAACTGTCGATTGTTTTCCGGAGGTGGGGCGCGATGGTTGTGCTGGCTTTGTTGAAGACGTGGTGAGGGCAGGGGTCGGATGGGGATCTCGAGTGGATGAAGTTCATGGTTTTGATGGTGTCTTCGTCGCTGACGTAGGACCAGGCGGCCAGGCGGCTGGTGCGGGTGGTGGTCGCAGGGGTGGTGGTCTCGGTGGTGGATGAGGGGGTGTCGGAGTTGAAGCTGTCGTGGATGTTGGTGATCTTGCGGTGAAAGAAGGTGGCCAGGGAGTCGCACAGGTCTTGTGATGGTGGGATTTCGTTCGTGTTGGAGCTGGGGTTGGAGAGTTTTTTCACGATGCTGAAGAGCTCTTTGGTGTTGTGTGTGATGTTGTCTAAGCGGTCCTTGAAGGCGGTCCTCTTGGCGGTCCTGATGAGGTGGTGGTGTCTGCGGGTGGCGTTCTTGTGGGCTGTGTGGCTGTCTGGTGTTCGGTTGTGGAGCCATTTCTTCTCCAGTTTCTGACAGGTGCGCTTGGAGATCCGGAGGTCTTCGGTGAACCAGGTGGCTTTCTTGTTGGTGTGGTTGGTTGTGGAGGTCTTGAGAGGGGCGAGGGTGTCGGCGCAGTTGTTGATCCACTGTTTGAGGTTAGTCGCGGCCGTGTCTGGGTCGGTGGGGTGGGCAGGTGGTCTCAGGGCGAGGGTGGTAGTCAGTTGGTCTTTGGTGACCTTGCCCCAGCAGCGGCGTGGTAGCTGTTGGGTGCGGTGGTGTGTGGTGGGTTTCCTGAAGGTAAAGTGGACGCATCTGTGGTCGGTCCAGTGGGGTTCGGTGGTGTGGCTGAAGGACACGTGGGGGCTTGTGGAGAAAATGGGGTCCATCGTGTGTCCAGCGGCGCGGGTGAGTGATGCCACGAGCTGTTTGAGTCTGAGGTTGTCGATTAGGGCGGTGGAGTTGGCGTCGTTGTTGTTCTCGAGGTGGAAGTTCAGGTCCCTGAGGAGGATGTAGTCCTTGGAGGCGAGGGCGTGGGTGCTGACGAGGTCGGCGATAGTGTCGCTGAACTGTGGTCGTGGTCCGGGTGGTCTGTAGACGAGTGTTCCTCTGTGGGTGGTGTTGGGGTTGGTGTGGATCTGGAAGTGCATGTGCTCGGCGGTGGTGAGGGTGTCGTCGGTGTTGGTCGAGACTTGGAGGGTGTCCTTGTGGATGATGGCGATTCCCCCTCCCACTCCGTTGGTGCGGTCTCTGCGGGAAATCTTGTAGCCCTGTGGGACGGCTATGGCGATGTCTGGTGTTGAGGTGGCGTTCAGCCAGGTCACCGTCAGGAAGGCGACGTCGGGGTGGTTGTGTCTAGGATGTCCCAGAGTTCGATGGCGTGCTTACGAGCGGAGCGGGTGTTGAGGAGGATGCAGTGGAGGTGGTTGGGTTCTCTGGTTGGTGGTTTGGTGGGCCGGATGCTGGTGAATCTGCAGTTCCGGCAGGCAAAGGGCCCTTGGGTGCGCTTCGGGGTGGCCCGGTAGCAGGGGTGTTCTCGTCCAGTGTTGAGTGCGTGGAGGGTGCTGGAGTCGTAGTGCAGTCTGGCATTGCGGGGGGTGCGGGGTCCAGGGGCCCTGGCGCTGGGCGTGGTCCAGTCGCAGACGAGCTCAGACGGGCTTGCCTTTGGCACGCTTTCGGCGCGACCTCCATAAGAGGTGAAGTGGGAGGGAGGAGCAGCTGGGAGGCGGGAGCAGGCCGGCCAATGGGTGAGGGCACGGGAGACAGAAGGTAAAAGGGGGCGGGCCGCAGGGGAGCAGCGGCGGGAAGCGGGGGGTGGGAGGGCACAGAGGGCAGTGGCGCAAGAGGGAGCACCTAGCAGAGAGACAAAAATGAGAGACAAAAAGCAAAAGCAGAATGCCAAAATATAAACAACAAGTTCCAAGACAATTTAGGAGAAAAAAAAAGATTAGCAGTACAACCAACAGTCACCGGGGCGGCGAACCCTCGGCAGCAGCAGGAGTGAGACACGGGCACCCAGGAGGAGCCGTGTGGCGTGGGGAGCGACCTGATGTCAAATAAAAGATCAAAAAATATCTCCTATAATCTCTGAAATACTTGCTCCTCTTGCGAATCTCATTTTAGGTCTCTCAGTCCCTCCTGGATTGTTAATGTTGTCCACTTGGTAGATTTTTCAGAAAAAACATTCCTAAATAGATTGCACTATACCAGCCTTTCGCAACTTGTAATAAGCATTCATACCACAAATGTAATAGACACCAGGTACAGCGGAGACTTGTCCATTCAACATAAAATCCCATACATTCTTGAACAAGAACATGTCTACATTCACTCATTCCCACAAACTTACTGCCAGCTTTTGATCGCAGCCTATAAATATAAAGCTTCCCTACATGTTGCCAATCTAAACTTAAGCCACACCGTGTGTCTGGTATGTTGTGAAATGATGTATTTCTTGAAATTATTTCCTTGTCTATTGTTTCTTTCATTGTTTTTCTTCTATCATCAACTGGATTAATGAACTCCTTTTCTACCTGTGTGAGAAGACCTGTTAAATTAATTTATTCCGGTGTGCATATGCTTTGCCAAAAGTCAATGTAGGTTCAAAGAATCCTCCTACTATATCTAAGTTTCTAGCCTTTGCAAAGCTGCTCAAATGCTGATTAATGGGAATAAAAGTGAAAACTAAATCATAATTAGAAAAAAAGTACTGAATGTACTCTTGATTGCATAGACGTGTTAATACTAAACTGCAACTAACGCCATAGGTTAGTGGTAAGCTATGACCGTAAAACCAGGTAACCAGGGTTAAAGTGCCTGTGCTCCTCCTTTCAATGATGAAATTGGTATACACCTAACTGTCATATTTAGTTTACCTGTAGTTCCCTAGTATATGGTTTTAACTGTAACGAGAGCCCGTACCTTAAATGTTGCCAGGAGACTGCAGTACCTATTCTGCTATCCACTATAGTGACAGTGTAAAACAATGCTTCAGGCCTACCATTGTAGCTCGAGTAACATAGATTTTAACTCCTTGCCTGATAAGCCTTTTCCTCCTAGAATGCTAAGTTGTTTATTTTGCTATTTTGTGTATTTTGTGCTAAAGCCTTGATAATTTTATTCACATAAGGTATCCATGCCAAATTTGCATATATCCAGAGGATTGTAAAGGTACCTCAGGTTTGTGGATTCACATGAAGGGGACTAGGAAAATAGCCAAAATATAGCCATGTTTTGTTTTGTGTTAAAAATGGGAAAAAAGTGGTGCACAAGAAAGCAAAGGTTATTTTTTTTCTTAAAAAAGGGTGTCAACTAAAGGGTTGCTGTGCTTAGGCTACCATCTTCCCAGTTTTTAGGACAAAGCACTGTTGTATCAAAAAAAAAAACTTTTACTATGTTTTTGCATTCCATTTTTCCTATTTATGTGGTTTCTACCTACTTGCAGTTTGTAGTGAAAATGGGTGCAAAATCCATGGCTGATCCAAGAAAGCTATACATTTTTTAAAAATAGATAAAAGTATTAATTCAGCACCGGGTCATTTATGGAGATTCCTCAAGGTTTTCCCATAGAGCCTAATTTGAAATTAAAAAGAAATGAAACCTAGTAGGAAGAAATAGCCATTTGTGACAACATTTTCATCTGTAACTTCTTTTCAAGATGACCCTTTTACAAAAGCAATACACCACTGTGTCTGACAGACCTTTCTGGTTGCAGACATTTAAAAAAACATGAAATTCCCAGAGCCAACAACTGAGCTGTAACTTAAAATGATTTTTTACTGTGTATAGAATATACAACAATTTATTTGATAAAATAAAAAAGAATGAAAAATAGGTATGAAGGAAACCTTTATATTTCTGAAATATGCACGCGATACAGAGTTTAGGAATAGTGACTACTTATACACTCCTGAACGTGGGTTTACGTATACCATCATGTGATTTAGAGGGTATTTTACAAAATATTTCCTTTCTTACACACTGGATTATCTTTGGAAAGCACAAATAGCATCTAGAGAAATCTACCAATTCTGTACATTTCTGAAAACTAGAGTAGACTAGACAAGGAGTCCAGGGTGGCATGACATGTGTGGCTCTCATCAGATTTTCTTAACCAGAAGCCTGTATAAATCTTAAGCTTTGGCTAACAAAACACATTTTCCTCATCTTTCTGTGAGGAAAACTTCTGTGATCTATGGGAAGCCTCCCCCCCAACAATTCCCCAGTTCTCGCAATAAAAATGATACCTCTCTTGTGTGAATGGGTTTGGGGCCCACGACAGGAAAGGGCCCAAAACGTCACATGGACAATTCAACTATTTCCACTGAAAACCAATGCTTTATTGTAATTTGGGTAGCTGTGGATTTTGAGCCCTACCTCAGGGGTTGCGACATCCGTATGAGTATACCTTCTTGAATCTGCAGGGAGCCACAGGTTTCCAACCATGGAGTGCTCCTCCATGTTTTCCAATAAAAATGATACCTCACTTGTGTGGGTGGATCTACGGCCGGCAACAGGAAAAGACCAAAAATGCAAGGTGGCGACATCATTTTATATTTAAAAAAATGACCTGATATAGAAATGTGGGTTGCAGTGATATTTGGGACGGGCCTGGCAACCATCCAGAGAAAGCTTCCAAACACAGATATTTCTGAAAACTAGACACTAATGTTCCTCATGTGGATCCCACAATGCTGTTTTACCCACAATGTCCTGCAAAGATCAACTATTGGCTAAAAACTCACATTTTCATCCCATTTCTGTGAAGAAAAATTCTGGAACCTGTAGGGATCCCAAACTTTCCCACCACTCAGCACTCCCACATGCCACCCAATGTATGGTACCTCACCTGTGTGGATCAGCCAGGTGCGCATGACAGGAAAGGGGCCAAAAGGCAGAGTAATGACATTGAGAGAAGGAATAGCTGTAATATTTGGTCCAGGCTCAGTGGCTACCCAGGGAAACCTCCCAAACCCAGACATTTCTGAAAACTAGACACAAAGGGGAGTCCAGCATGGTGCACCTCTCTTAGACCCTGCAACATTTTCTAACACACAGTTCCCTGCAAATGTTAACCTTTGCCTAAAATTGTGCATTCTTCTTGCACTTCTGTAACCTAAACCTCTGGAATCGTTTAGAGATTAAAAAAATCTCTACCACCCAGTGTTCCCCCTCATGTCCAGATAAAAAAGCTTCCCAACTAGTGTGGTTGGGCCTAATGCCATCGGCAGGAATGGATTCAACTGGAGTCAACGGAAGCCCAATGGGTGACCTTTGTGAAAAAGTGTTCAGACAAATTCCCACACAACTTTGTCACTGACTTCACATGAATGAGTAGAACAATATAAAGACAATGATGGCTTCCTTAGCAATCCCATTAAATAAGTTACACTCCAGGCCTGCTTCATCTACTGGAGATTTGTAGAAGTCCGCTGGGTAGTTCTGGAGTGGGTCTTAAGTGTGGCACCTTTGTCTTTCAAAAACTGTTCAAATTTCTGCTTAACAATATCATCCAAAACCACATTATCAATTAGGACCTGGAAGAAATTGATAGGCCAAATATTCTCTTTATTAACACTATACCCTGCAACACCAGTAAAGACAGGCAAAACAGGCTGCACTATATTAGGGACAACCTAGGGGTCAGCACTTCCAATAAGAAGCCTTCCAGTCCCTGGCTGCTCTCCAGCTTGCTCATGCTGGACTATAGGCACACCAATATTATCAGCCACAATACTTAAAATACAACTGTCTAAAAAAACAGACAACTATGAACAACACTGTGTCAAATTAAACAAACGGTGGCTGTATCAAACAGTAACACATAACAATTGAAATATAATGATCTGAAAAGAAACTATCAGTACAAAACATATAATGAACTTTCTACGACAACCTCTCACTTGCCATGGATAGCTAGATTGAGGATCAACTGCACCTAGTCTGCACAGTCACAGCAAGCACCAAAAGAAATCCCATTAGAGAGAAAAAAATAAAACAAAAAAATATATACTACATTGAGATCTTGCACAAATCCAAAGGTGAGAGAGAGAATGTTTATTTTATTAGTTAATTAAAACCATAAAAGTAATCCTTCAACATAAAATTTGACAGAACCATGTTAGTACACTGAAACATAAATTATATACATTTATAAAACTGGGCTAAATTCATTCTACAAATTTGAATTACTCCTACTTGACTCCGGTTACTGGTGCAAGACTTCATAGCGGTCTAGATGTGTGACCAGCAATGTTACCAAATTACCTTTCTTTCTTTGATGTGTTTACTCAGAGTAGATGGATTTTGCCTCTATTTGCGCCCTCCCTATCACAGGCTTGTTTCAGTAGATGTTATTTTACCGGAATAGATTTCCAAAAATTTAACCAATCTAATATTCAATATGGTGTTTTGTGGATTGAATGCTTCAATTAGTGCTTGTCTACATGATCTCATCCCTAAGCCATTTAGTCCTTTTTTCAGTAAGCATTTTCTTTCTACAGCCAGGGCCAGGCAAATGCAGACCACATGCACCAGGTTTTCTCCCTCCAGATGACAAAGGCGGCACTCATGCATGCCCACTCGTGGCCCCTTCTTCCAATTTGGCAGGAGGTCTGGCGTTGGAACATCACCCAGCCTGAGCCTTAGAAAGTATTGCTTAATTTTCCGTGAATAGGGGACAGCCATAAGTGATGATTCTTTAAGAGTTTTATACGATTTGAGAGTCAACCAGCCATGCGACCTTTTGCTCAGAGTCTCCCTGTCTTTTAGCCAGCTATGTAGTTTACTTGACTTATTGACTGCTTTGTTAAAAGCCGGATTGGGAAGCGACTGATCCCATACCCCACCTAGGTTCAAGAGGCTTATACTCTTTTTCAGATACCTTTTGTAGTTTCCATTCCCTCTTTCTAGGGTGATTTCCTGCCAGAGTAGGTTGGCTAAAGACCCTTTTTGGGCGTGACTCAGTTTGTAACAACATTTGATGAATGCTGCCGGGAGAGCCAGCGACTGCTTAACCAACAATAATTCTAGTCTGACTTGGGCTGTGGAGGCATGCCTTGGTAACCACTTGTATGTCTTTATCAAAAGCTTTTCCAAAAGAGCTACCTTCATACCCCTCATTATTTCTGCCCGATATGAGAGGGTTGGCAATACTTTTGCTCTCATTATGGCTGTCAAGGGGTTCAAGACATGGCCACAGATTGAATTAGAGAACTTGCAAAAGCCATAAGCAAGTGTCTGCGCCTTGTTTTTTATTGATTCTTTGCACCTGCATCGACCACGACTCATAGGTATCTGTAGGTGCTTACTTCCTCCAAAGCCTTTTCATTTAGGTACCATTTAGGCTGGTTGGTGGGTCTGCGATTTATGGTAATCATTTTAGATTTGTTGTGGTTGATTTCTAATTTATTTATCCTTGCAAACTCTTCTAATTTGTTTAGCAGTTTCTGCATGCCTATGCTGGTGTTTCTAATTAGTAATAGGTCATCTGCATATAACATATTAGATTGTTGCTGGTCACCCAGAGAGGGGGAATGGGATGATTCCACGTTTAACTTTGTAGACAGATCCACTATATACAGGTTAAAGAGTTGGGGCCAATACACAGCCTTGTTGAACACCAACTGTTCTTTTAACCGCCCTGGATAGATGTGAGCCGCCCCCTAGTTTTACCTTCACCCATGTATCAGAATAAATCATTTTGATGCCTTTTAAAATAGTAACTGGTAGCCCCCAAAGCTGTAGTTTAGCCCACAGTTTACTACGGAGGACACAATCAAAGGCAGCTTTAAAGTCAACAAAACACAGATAGGTGGGAGTCCTAGTTGCTTTTTCTCTGTTGGCAATGAGTCCCAGTGCTATGAAGTTTGTTAGTGTACCTTGATGTTTGGTAAAACCACTTTGATTGAATGGCAGAATGTTGTTGTCTGTAATCCAAGTCTTTAGGTGGTTTAAGACACAAGATGAAAAACACTTAAGGTCGACATCTAGGAGAGCTATGAGTCTGTAATTACTTGGAGAAGCCGCGTTCCCTCCTTTGTAGATGGGGTGAATTATTGAGCCTCTCCAGGTTACTGTGACAATTCCCATTGTTGAACATCGCTGCCAGGAACCTCGTCCATCTTTCTGTTTCCTGTTTAAACAGTGCCTGTGCTAAACCGTTAGGCCCTGGAGCACAATCAGTTTGCAACTTCCCAATGATGTTTATTAATTCTGATGCTGAGATCTTCAGGCTTTCTACAACCTCGGGTTCCTGGATTTCCGAAGGCCCCTGGGTTTGCGGCACGATTTCGGTGTCCAACTCCTTTAGATGTGACTTTAAATGGCACACCCATGCTTCCTCCAATATTTTTGCATTATTAGCTGCCATTGGACCCTTGTCCATTGTACTGATGATTTCCAGAATCTTTTGGGTTCAGATGATTTAGATGCATAGTGTAGTTTGGCCCAAAGCATCTCCTGCTGCAGTTTTTTAAAGGACCATAATTCGCCTTTTAATAGTTTCCTTTGCTCTCGCAAGGCAGCCAATAGTGGTCTATTGTCTGGGAATTTTTGCATTTGCCCTAGTAGTTTAGCTACAGTTGCTTTCCTTCTCCGTACAGGCTGTGGTAGATGTTAACACTTTTGGTGGATCAAATGTGCTCCCTTTCTCATGTTTCCTACGTTGACTTTATTAATAAGATCGATTGCAAGTTCTCCCAGACCATTGTCAAATTTGCCCTCCCGTGGCCATTGATTCTAGCCTTAGTAGAGCCCCTTCTTCTTGGCTTTCAATGGTATCGGATGACCATTTAAGTCGTTTTAGGTTTTCGGTGTCAATTACCCCTTCCAGGGCTACCACTTATTCTGCCTTGCATGGTGATGAGCAGATCCCGATTACCTGTGGCTTGTGATCACTTTCCACTCGGTCCAAAATGCTGAAATTACTCACTAATGTATACCAGTATATAGTCAAGGTAAGAGACTGTTTTCCCGGAAGATCTTGTCCATGCTGGTGGGATGTCAGCTTTCGACCATTTAATGCAAAAAGGCCTACACCTTCACAGGTGCATATAAAACTCTCACCTAATTTGTCTTTCCTGCTTTTTGTTGGGAGGGTTTGGGTGGGCACCGTTGCCACTGTTTGGATGTGATTTTCACCAGGAATGTGGGATAGTTTGAGGTTGAAATCACCCAATATTAGCCAATATGCTGATTGTACCGTACTTTTCATCCTTATCAGTTCGGCTAATAACTTATATGCTTCAATTGTTTTGGTTTTTGGGTTGATGTATAATTGACTAATTGACTTAGATCAGTGGTTCCTGTATATTCTTTCCCCATCCATCAAGCCTGACTAGTTGAAAGGGTAGATCTTCCTCCTTGTGCTCTGAGATCTTTGCTAGGATGCTCATGCTAATATATGTCACTAGGCCTCCCTTTGGCCGGCCGGGCCTGTTCGTTTTTGTGGATAGACTGAGATATTCTATAAATCCTACTAATGGCATTGATTCCATCGCTTGGGACTCCTGTAGGAGTATAATATCAAAGGTGCTAAAAAAACGTTGTTACCTCTGGGTCCTCCATTTTTGCCCGCAGACCGCCTATGTTCCACAAGCAGATGTTCAATACTCCTTGTGGGAATGATTCTTCAGCTGTTCAGCTGTTACTCATCGCTCCTGGGGGAGGAGCCAATGCTACCCATTCTCTTCCATGGAGAGATCTCTGACCTCGAACCAGTCTTTTCCTGCCTTCTTCCCTCCATATTTGGACTTTCAACAGGGATTTGGGAGGCCATCTCTCGATAATTGTTTCTTCAGAGGCTCTGCTGTCAGGGGTGGCTGCACATGCTCCATGCAAGACAGACCACGTACCTTTTGGCGTTTCCAGATGTTGAGAGTCTAATAGTGGGGCTGGATATTGTTCACCTTTGTAGATGACCACCTCAATACCCCAGGCTTTCAAAAGGTCCCTGCTTTCCATAATCTGTTTGGGTAGGACCGGCTCTGCAAAGATACTAAGCGTTGGGACTGTGTGTTGGCTACCTCTGGCTTGGATAAATATAATTGCAGCGATGTCATCCGAGGCCACGTGCTGTAGATCTGGGAGTGCCTTTATGAGTCTTAGAATAGTAGAGCGATTGAGAAAATCTGTGGAGAATCTTGAGGTGAATTCCGGAACTCAGAGCAGCTGGAGGTTTGGTTTGTCGTTTTGGGTACCTGCATGAGGGGCCTGGATTTGCTCTGCGTGCTCGATATGTTCCATGTAGACCACTTCACACAGCCTTGTGCCATGGACATTCTTCTTGCTGCTTGAATTTGCCTGTGATGGCTGTCTGAATTGTCCGAGCATAGAGGTTTTTGATTTTGTGCTCTGCTGGTCCCTTTGGGGACTTGTACAATTGTCCGTAAGTTTGCCAAGCACAGTGGGGGGCCTCAACGGGGACTTTGTTAGCTGGATGACCCCTATTGGGTCAGAAGTGGTCTTTACCCCAGATTTTGAGTCGGTGCTAGTACTTGCTGGAACGTGGATATCGCTGTTTTGCCTTCCACTTGGTGCCATATGCTCCTGACTTTGTTCATATAAAATAATTACAGAGGTTTTTTAGATGGATAGTTGAAGTGATCGTGCAGACCTCCTTCCTTTTCTTGCCCGTTTGTGTTCTCTTTTCGATAGAACCCATGTTGAGGGTTTCTCAGAGTTCCCGGGTTTGGCGGTAGTTTGTGATGAAAAGTGATTCTCCATATTTTCCATTCTGAAGCTTGCTGAAGCATTACTTTCTGCCTGAGTTCTTTTCTCTCTTATGGTCGACTGTAAGGTTGTTTGAGGGGAGCGGGGCCTCTCCTGTTGTTTTTGCACAAACGGGGCAGATGTTAGCATGGTAGCAAGGGGAGTTGTATGTGTGTGTTCATCATTCCGGGCGGAGCCAATTTCTTTTAGTATTCCTTCTAGGATTTGCAGCATTTGAGACAATTTATCTACCACCTCCTTGCAGGAGCAGATGGTAAAGTCATTGGCTTGTTTAGCTTGTGCCCTTGTAATTAAGGTGTTTAACTCTTCCAGCTTGCTGTCGATACCGGAGACAAATACTGCCATTGTATTTAACAAGTCTACTTGGATATCCATTTTATTTGAGTGGAACTGCAGAGCCATAACAGTTGCTTGCATTGAGTTTAGGATTGCAGCCCACATGTCATCTGCCCTCATAACATCTGGGGGTCGTGGTTGTGATTGTGGTTGCAAGTTGGATTTGTAATCCCCGCTTACAGTACTTTCAGTTTTAGTTGCTTTATGGGAGTGGTTCTGAGGGACTATCTCAGTTTCTTCTTTGGGTGATCTAGTTGGACAACCCTGATCCATATTCCAGATCTCTAATTCCTCACTTTCACGTCCAAATGCTGGGAAGGAATGGAGTTTGAGGCTTTGGCACAGGGGGTCACCTTGCTGGGGGTCATGTTCTAGGATTTCCGCAGTTGCTACCATCTCTGAGTCCAGAATCGATTGGTTTACTCAGCTGGATGTGCGACGGAGCTTTGCGGGATCTAAGCTGGCGCTCCTTATGGTTTTCTCTTGTCCGAGAGTGGGGGACGCTCCTGGTGCCTGAGTGCGGGGCTCCTGAGCTGTGTCCGGATCGTCTAATTTCAGAGGCTGCTTCCTCATGATCACTATTGTTGGTGAAAGAGGGACGGGGATAAGTGAGTTCACTCTAGGACTCTCTCTGAAGATTCCTTGCATTTGCAAATCAAAAATAGGTGATAGGCCGCCCCCTATGGATTGTTTGCTTGGTGCCAGCGATCTGGTCCTTTTTCTGGCACCAGATGTTGTTACAGCAGCTAAGTAGTCAGTTATCTTGCGGTGTTTGGGTGGAGGGTTCCCATCTTCCTGAGAGTCCGGTTCTCCCCAATTTGTTTCTTCTGTGCTAGAGAATTGTTCAACCTGCCCCCTGCCTGGGCCATTGACTAGGGAGTGTCTCCTGCACGGAATGGGGTGAACGAAGTCCAAGTCACTGCTTGCTCTCCTTTATACTGCTATTCCATCCATAGCCGGTTCTCTTTTCCTTTTCCTCTTTGTTTGATTTGTGGGTTGACTGGCGGCATTACTTCGTGCTTTACCTGATCTCATGCTCCTACCCCTGGTTGGTCAATCTGTTTGCTAGTTTACTCCAAAGGTGATTTTTAAAGGCAGTTCTACCAATGCCGAAACCGCAAGCAGAATACCCCACCAAGAATATCAAAATATTTCCATTACAATAAAAAATTAAGATCATAAATACACATGATAAAAATCTAAATAGTAAACATTATAAAACACAATGAAGTCTGGTCCGAGGGGCAGATTGGAGCCAAAAGGGGCTGATATAACCCCTAGGAAGCACAAGGTAAACTTTGCAAAAATTGGCAATCTACAGTTGAGTGACCCTTAACCCAAGGGCAGCTCCCACCACATACAGAACCATTTTTTATGGTGTCTAGTGGATTTCCACCCCCAGAGGCATATTGGCTTAAAAAATGTCCGATCTCCCCTGGGGGAAGGAGGGAGAAAACAAAGAAAACCAACTAGGCGAGCAACTGTTGCCCAAGTGGCCACTCGCCTATATATATAAAATAAATATTTTGCTGATGTCTAGTAGGTTTCCATCCCTGGTGGCAGATCGATCTGCCCCCAGTGGGGGAAGAAAATAAAGAACACGTGTGTCCCAATTGGGAAAGTGACTCTTGCCCAAGGTTCCTAAGCTAAGCTGAAGAGCTACCTGTTCCCTGCAAGGGATTTTTCTATAGCAGCAAATCCAATTCACTCAGACCTCGCGGAGGATTCCAGCCATGTGGAGCTTTCTTCAGGTACAATCTGCAGCCTTGTCTCACTGGACGAATAAACAGTGACAAAGTCCTAATGTAGAAATCTTCAAAGAACAAAGGCTCCATAAGTGTCTGGGTGTAAAGGACCTTCCTTGGGCATGACATTCGAATTTCTCTTGCTCTGCACTTTCCTGCCGAAAATCAGTGGCTTCACCCGGACTGCATCCAATGGCTATCCAGCCTAAAAAAGTCCTTCTAAGGCACAGCCATCTGCCTTGCACCACTGAAGAATTTTTAGTTAGGTTTCAGAGACTAAGGCACTGATTATGACTTCAGCGGACAGAAAAGCCTGTCCGACGGGTAGGTTGCCACCAGTGTGGCTGCCTCTCCGCCAGGGCCATTATGTGTTTCCTGCTGGGTCAGCGGGTGGAAACTCAGTTTCTGCCCACTGGTCCAGCAGGAAATGGCTTACAGCATTGCCTCCGGCTCGTAATAGAGCCGGCGGCAATGTTGTAGTGTGTAGGGTGCACCAGCATCCATCGCAATGTTCACTGTCTATTGCGATGGGGTTGGCCGGGGGGGCCTGCACTATCCATGCCGAGTGCATGGGCAGTGAAGGAGTCCCCCTGGGGCCCCCTGCACTCCATCTCCGCCATCCTTTTCATGGTGGTGGTACCTCCATGAAACTTCTGATGGAGAAGGGGGTTGTAATCCCCAGGGCTGCGCTGCTCTGGCGGATTAGGACTGCCAGCCTCACCAGGATGATGTGTAGTCAAACTATGGTGGTCCTGGTGGTCCGACTGCAGTGCTACTGCTACGGTCGTAATATGGTGCTCGGACCGCCACCATGACCCTGGGAGTCATTTGACCGCCAGAGTCGTAAACAGGCCCTAAGTCTGAAGGTAAAACTTCTAACAATTTGAACTTGGTTTCTGTCGCTGACCAGTGCTCCATCCTGGTAGTCCTCAAATCATGTCTAGATCCCATTCTACTACACCTACACACACAAAATAGGACAAGGAGGAAAGACAGATAATTACTAAAAATTGTCAGAGCTCCACCTTGACAGGAAACAATGTTAGTTCTTAAAAATACACTTATCCATTAATCGTGGCATGCTTCATCAACATGCTTTTATTTCAACATCCCTGTGGTAGCCAACTTCAGGGATGGCACAAAAAGTGGGGAAGGCGGTTTAGACAATACACAACATGGACCTAGAGATCTACCCCACAAAACGCACATACACGTTAAAACTATCTCATGGGTACCCTCAACTAATTGTATTCATGGATCCCCTTGGTTAGGCTTAAAAACCTATATCACAATGGTGATATTGGAGAATTATCACTCAAGTGCTCCTATCATTTAGTCCTCTCAGGCAGGAGGTAAAGTGTCTTCTGGATAGAGATGTTAAGGACCAGAAAGCCAGAGAATACGCAATACAAAGTAGGATGTAGCAAGGTGCAACCTCTCTCACAATTGGAGTATACCTTAGGTTGATCTAGGATAGGAGAACAGTGTTGAGACCAGGTATTGAACCGGATACCACTGCTGAGCCCCAGAACAATAAAGAGGAGGAAACTCTTTGAATGCCAGCATCCAGGTGGTACAAGGTGGAGCATCTCTCACAACTGGAGTGCACCTTAGCTTGATGTAGGATAGGAGAACAGTGTTGCAACCAGGTACTGCACAGGATACCCCTGCTGAGCCGCAGAACAATAAAGAGGAGGAAACTCTTTGAATAGCAGCATCCAGGTGGTATACAAACAAAATATGAACAATCATTTTCAATGCAACGGGTCTTGCATTTGTTCGAGTTAGAGCTATTAGCGATGTAAAGCAAAAACAATGCAGGGGGTCGCGCTATCTAAAATGCAGCGCGATTGCGCTGCATGGAAAATAAACAGATAAAGTAGTCCAGACTCCAGGCTGAAAACATCGAGTCTTGTATGTTTTTGGTACTTTACCAGTGCTGTGTAGGTGGGCTAAACACCGGAAAAGGCATGACATATGCATGCCTTTCACAAATGAAAGCAAGCGGATTTTAAAAGGCAAGCCCACGAACCAATGTAAGTGACTGACGTGGCACTGGTGTGGTTTCAAGCCCAAAGAGAGATTACAGAATGGATGGAGCACTTTGTGCTCACCCATAAAAAAGGCAAAGACACAGCTTGGAAGGTACTGGGGCACACTCAAACTTAAAAAGGAGAAATGGTTAAGGTAAAAACAAAGAGCCAACACAACTATGAACCATTGAAAGGCATGTTCAATATAATCTATCGACACATAAGTAGAATTGGGAGCTAGGATGTCCTGACCAGGCTGAATTTAGTGATCTAGTATTTAATCCAGACGCCACTGTGTAATATGTGACTACTTTGTATTTATTGCTTAACTGTGTATTTATTAGGTTCCGGGATTTGTTCAATGATACATGCATTCCCTGTATGGCTTCTTATTGTTTTCTGCTTTAGAGCTTTAGTATTTATGAATTCTAAGTTCCATGTGACATCGGTGCCCTCGGGTTCTGGAGTCTGGTGTGAAGGCAGTTGGAGGTTGGCTCTGGACCTGTGAGGGTGTCGATGTCTGTCGTGGATCCAACAAATAAACTTCAACTAAATAACTTACACTGGAGTGTGAGTGGAATCTCTTGCTTCTATTTTTGCCTATGTGTACTACACACTGGCCAGTCTTTCAAATGATTCAATCCTTTACCTGTCTGAATCAAATGATTATGATTTACTTAGAGAGTAATGTTGTGGTAATCATGTTGTGTAAAGCATGTCCATGCATTTCTAACTTTGAAAGAATGTCTCTCTGAACCATTTGTGACTGGCCTAAACTCCTGACACCTGGCTGCAAGTGTGCTGCAACAGTTAAACTCCTGAGAAGTGAAAGGCAATGTCAACCAGTCTGTCACTAAACCGGGACCCTTGAAATGCAGGGCATATGAGATTTAAAAGCAATATATCAGCTGTAATATTTGGTATCACCGTACTGTTAAAATAATGGAAAACACATGGAAAGGTGCGATTGCACCCAGCTCCCCATCTTAATGGGAGCTGCGCTATTGGTGAGTCACGCCAGGTGCCTGGGTGAGGGTGGAGGTGCAACCCACCTCCAATCCCCAAACAAGGAGCACAGTGATTCGTCCTCTGATCAGCCCAATGCGGGAAGCACTCCTAGTGCTTCCGGGTCACGCAAACATTTTGCGCTCATCGCCCCACTGATGAAAGGGGCAGCGGGCGGCAAGTGGGTCTTTTCACTCATGCTCGCTGCCTTGAATGTGCATGTTGGAACTGATGTGGATTTGCTTCTGGATTGACAGCTTCCCTCACAGACCTGCTTTGCATTCAAAAATCGGCATCAGCAGTCCAGCTGTCCCCTGCCCAGGAGCTGCACAGTTTGGTGCATTTTTGCTCATGTAACCCGAGTTTACTTGGTGTAGGCTCCATTGGGGGCCCTGGTGCTGCAGGTGAGGGGGAATTTTGTTGTGGGGGAGGCAGTTAATTGTTGACACTAGTGGTATTGTTTTGTTTTTCTCTATGAAGCAGGGCCGCTTTAGAGGAACTCCGTTGCCCAGTGGGTGTTTTCTTTGGGGAATTTTAAATTAAAGCAGTTAGTTGTTTGGGCATTTGGTCTGACAACTTGTTTTCTGCATATTCTGCTGTGATTCCTGCCACTAAGCAGTTATTTGTCCAGTTGTGGGTGGCTCCTATTAAGTTATTTGTTGAGGTTTTTAATTGCTGTCTCGGTATCTGTTTTGGTCAGGACGGTATTGGTATCTGTGCATCATGACTGACAACCATGGGTAGTACCAAGTGATTGCGACTGAGGCACTGTTGGAGGCGTTGATGCTCTGGATGGACAATATGGACCAGACCATCACGTCACTGAAGTTGCAGCTGCCTGGTGTGCCTGTGAAGCAGACTGAGAGGCTTAGGAGAGCGAGAGGGCCTCCCAAGGAAGCATTCCCCCTCCAGGTCCCTAAGGGGGCCTTTGGGGAGGTTAGGCATAAGAAAGGGCAGGCAGCAGATGACTCAGTTACATACGGGGCTCACTGCACTAGTCCTTAGCACCATTGGGATTGACCTCACCTCTGGATAACTCAGTGCAGGCGGTAGTACAGTCCAATGCCACAGCAATAACGGGGCCACCCTTGGTAGCCACACCGGTGGGTCTGACCCTAGCTACGGATAATTCTTGCCAGGCTGCAGTATAGGTAAAAGCTACAGCGGTAACGGGACCGGTGGCAACTGGTAGCATTGTGCAGAATGTTGGTGGGGATAGGGCTATCGGGGTGACCTCGGCCAGAGCGCAAGCTCAGTCTGATTTGGTGGCTAATTTAGCGACCTTTGCATTGGTTTTCAGAGTTTGGAATACTATCTGCCCCCTGGGGGGCACCTTGGCAGAAATTGGTGAAGGTGATGTTTTGGAGAAGGCAAGGCACTTAGGCCCTCATTACAACCCTGGCGGTCGGTGTTAAAGCGGCAGTAAAACCACCAACAGGCCGGCGGAAAATAAATTGGAATCACGACCCTGGGGGAAACCGCCAACTAAGACAGTCACTTTAACACTCCGACCGCCAAGGCGGTACAAACAAACACTGCGGCAGTAACTGCCAACAGACAGGCGGAGGGCAATGTACCGCCCACAGAATTACAACAGTCCAATCCGCCACCTTTTCCAGGGCGGATTCACTGCGAACAAAAACACAGCAGAAAAAGGACTTGGAAGGCAAAATGCTCACCTCTACACACCCCACAAGGAACCAAGACGCCATGGAACCCGAGCTCCAGATTCTTCCAGCCTTTATCTTCCTGCTCCCCTACCAGGAGCATGAACGCCGGCGGCGAAGACCACGGTGAGTACTGCAACTATGACAAATGGGAGGGGGGGAGGGAAAAAAACAGTGACACACGCAACACGTAACACCCCCACCCCCACCCTCACCCACTACAACACACACACTAATACATCATGATACATTACAGTTACAACCCCCAGCCCCCCTGGAAGAATGCAAGGACAAAAGGAAATGACTTGAATGATTGTAATATATTCAAAGACATGAATCAAAAATATATACATCTATAAAGATATTCACACTATAAACAAATATATACACCACAAATACAAGTCCAAGGGATTCCACCATCATAGTTGTTGGACCACTGGGCCCAAAATGAATGGGCGAGGCCCACACAAGATACCCGAACAAGACGGAGAGAACACTGCTGGGCTATCAGATAGAAATAAAACAGGCACGTCAGGGGGAAGGGAAGGGGGGGCCACCTCAGCCGGATGAGTGCACGACGCCAGATCCACAAGGGGGCTCCATGCACATTGATGTATCCTGGGGAGTGCAAAGCCACAGTCTCTCAAGTCTCTCCAGTGGGTGGGTTGCCCACTGCTTTATCCTGCGGAGTGCAAAGCCACAGTCTCTCAAGTATCTCCAGTGGGTGGGTTGCCCACTGCTTTATCCTGGGGAGTGCAAAGCCACAGTCTCTCAAATCTCTCCAGTGGGTGGGTTGCCCACTGCTTAATCCTGGAGAGTGCAAAGCCACAGTCTCTCAAGTCTTTCCAGTGGGTGGTTTGCCCACTGCTTTATCCTGGGGAGTGCAAAGCCACAGTCTCTCAAGTCTCTCCAGTGGGTGGGTTGCCCACTGCTTTATCCTGGGGAGTGCAAAGCCACAGTCACTCAAGTCTCTCTAGTGGGTGTTTTGCCCACTGCTGCATCCTGGGGAGTGCAAAGCCACAGTCTCTCAAGTCTCTCCAGTGGGTGGGTTGCCCACTGCTGTATCATGGGGAGTGCAAAGCCACAGTCTCTCCAGTGGATAACAGTCTCCACTGGTTCTGGAGGGGGCATTGTGCCCGGAGTGCTTCATCCTGCCAAGGACAGAGGTAGTGGATGTATCTCTCCACTGGTTCTGGAGAATGCATTGTGCCCAGAGTGCTTCATCCTGCCAAGGACAGAGGCAGTGGATGTATCTCACCACTGGTTCTGGAGGGGGCATTGTGCCCAGAGTACTTCATCCTGCCAAGGACAGAGGTAGTGGATGTATCTCTCCACTGGTTCTGGAGGGGGCATTGTGCCCAGAGTGCTTCATCCTGCCAAAGACAGAGGTAGTGGATGTATCTCTCCACTGGTTCTGGAGGGGGCATTGTGCACAGAGTGCTTCATCCTGCTTGTGGCGGCCTCAGTAGTGTCGGAATCTTTGGCGCTCAGTGGCCAGTGTGCTGGGGGCGGCGGTTTCCTTTTCAGCAGTGCTGGTGGCGGCGGTGTCCTTGGCAGCGGTGCTGGTGGCGCTGGTGCCCTTGGCAGCGATGCTGGTGGCAGCGGTGTCCTTGCCAGCGGTGCTTGTGGCGGTCTTGTCCGCCGTGCAGGTTTTCCCAGACTTTCCAGTTTTAGTGTGCCCCTTCCCCACCTTGGATGGTGGCGCAGCTGGATCCACACTCCCACCTGTACCCCTGGTAGCAGCTCTGTTTGAAGATTTTTTCCCTCTCTCCTGCCGGGCACTGGCCAACTTTTTGTGTTTTTCAGGTGGGGGACTGTCCGTGCTCCTTGGCACACTGGCTGCCCTGCTGCCTGGCACACTCCAGAAGCCGGTCACTACTGGCACCACTGCTCCCGCTGATGTTGTGGCTGAGGCACTGGGTTGGGACCAGGAGAGGCGGGCCCTGGGAGACTGAAGGGGTGGGGGAGGTGAGGGGAAGAGGTCAAGGTTGGACAGGAAATGTTTTTTGGACACACTGGGACGGGTAAATGGAGGGGGTTTGGGAGTGGAGGAAGAGGTAGTGGTTGTAGGAGGTGTACCTTTGCTGACTTTGGGTGAAGGTGCATGGGCTGGAGGCTGTCGTGAGGTGGATGGCAGTTGGGTGGGTGTGTGGCTGCGTTTGTGTACCTTGCGAGGTGGGCTCACAGACACACTGGGAGAGGACACAGGGGATGTGTGAATGGTAGTGGGGGTGGTGACTCCACATGAGAAGGGTGTGGTGGTGGGTGTGCTGGTGATGGAGGTAGTGGCTGAGGATGTAGTGCATGCAGGTGTGAGTGGAGACGAGACAGGGAGGGAGGAGGAAGGAGGGAGACGAGGAGGAAGGGGACACAGTGGAGGCAGTGGCTGTTGGTATGTCTGCATGGGTATGATGCTTGTGTGAGTGCCTGTGGGATGTGTGGTGCTTATGTTTGGCTGAGCTTCCCTTGTGTGTTAACGTGTGTGCATGCTGGTCTGATGGTGTGCTTGGGATAGGCTGAGGTACAGGGGTTTGTGTCCGGGTGGAGGAAGTTGTAGGAGAAAGGCTAGAGACTGGGACAATGGCTGCCATCAGTGCTGAGGCCAGAGTCTGAAAAGCTCGCTGTTGGGCTGCCTGACAAGAGTGAATGCCCTCCAGGTATGCATTTGTCTATTGCAACTGCCCCTCTACACCCTGGATGGCATTCAAAATGGTAAATCTATAGAAAAATAAGAATGGAGCACACAAAGATTAGTATCCCTCTATTGTCAAATATTCATTGCACACTTAGGGGGTGATTCTGAGACTGACGGGCGGCGGAGGCCGCCCGCCAGTCTTCCCCCGACAAAATACCGCTCCGCGTCGCAAGACCGCTGAGGGTATTTTGAGATTTGCCCTGGGCTGGCGGGCGGCCGCCAAAAGGCCGCCCGCCAGCCCAGGGCAAATCTACCTTCCCACGAGGATGCCGGCTCCGAATGGAGCCGGCGTAGTGGGAAGGTGCGACGGGTGCAGTTGCACCCGTCGCGTATTTCAGTGTCTGCTTTGCAGACACTGAAATACTTTGTGGGGCCCTCTTACGGGGGCCCCTGCAGTGCCCATGCCATTGGCATGGGCACTGCAGGGGCCCCCAGGGGCCCCGCGGCACCCCCTACCGCCATCCTGTTCCTGGCGGGTCTCATGGCGGTAGGGGGTGTCAGAATCCCCATGGCGGCGGAGCGCGCTCCGCCGCCATGGAGGATTCTCCCGAGCAGCGGAAAGTCGGCGGGAGACCGCCGACTTTCCGTTTCTGACCGCGGCTGAACCGCCGCGGTCAGAATGCTCGACGGAGCACCGCCAGCCTGTTGGCGGTGCTCCCGTGGTCGGTGACCCTGGCGGTCACCGACCGCCAGGGTCAGAATGACCCCCTTAGTCATATAAGAAAAACATAATATAAATTTCCACTAAAGAGGTATCAGTGCAAAATGTGATCGTTACAAAAGTTCAGAAGAGCAAAAAATGATAAATTTAATAAGTACATCTTAAACATTCTTATTTTTCTATAGATTTAACATGTTGGTACGGGTATTCCCTGTCCCGATACACATGCTGGACAACAGGCATGTTTTGAATGTATGAGAACCTAAACAATACTCGATATTATAGGAATGTGCGGCTAGTTTTAGGCTTTTTTGTTGTCCAAATCCTCCAATGGCATTCAAAATGGTAGACTGCTCAACAGTGCAGCAGGGGTGACAGGGGCAGGGGCTGAGGTGCCTGGGGCGAAAGAGATGCCCACCCTCCTGGGTGAGCAGGCACGGGACACAGGCTGAGGGGCTGCTGAGAGGGCGGTGCTGGTAGGTGGGGTGGCGGCTGTAACTGTAGATGCGGGGGGCACAGAGGGGCCCGCCACCACAAGGGAGCTCCCATCAAAGGAGGAGTCCGTGTCGCTGGTCTCAGCTCCTGTCACTGCGTGGAGCTCCCCTCAGCCTCTGTCCCACTGGTGGTTTCTGACTCCGTTGTCTCACCCTCCAGGGCCATGTGGGATGCAGCTCCCTCCTGCTCCGGTGCCACTGTTCCTCTGCCTGATGATGCTAATGCACAGAAGCACAGGGAGACCACAAAAAGGGGGGGGGGGAACAGAAGAAAGACATGTTGAGTGCATGCAATACCGCTACCGTTTGTGGACACTACAGACACGGAAGCCCCCTGCACTACGCCATGCACTTGGAGTTCCCTATTAAATCCCAGGGACATAGGTTACAAGGCTATGCCCGATTGCTGCACACATGGATGTCACAGGAGCCTCACTAGGTGTAGTTGGCTCTGTACACAGGTGGGGTGAGGTGCCACAGGACCTGCCTTAAGAAGGGACCCTGCCTATTAAACTCGCCCTGGCCTAGGGGAACCCAAAGCCCACCTCCCCCACCCAGATACCTCCAATGCGCGCAGAATCAGCTGAATGAGAGTATGCTCACCCCCTTGTGGCTGCTGTGATGCCCTCAAGCGCCCATCCAACTCCGGGTACGCCACCGCCAGGATCCGGAACATCAGGGGGGTCATGGTGCGACGGGCACCCTTCCCACGTTGGGAGGCCATCCCCAGCTGGGCCTCCGCCTTCTTCTTGCTCCAGCAGCGAATGTCCTCCCATCTTTTCCGGCAGTGGGGGCTCCGACCCCCAGGGTCCGGACTTCGTTGACAAAGGCACACCAAATATCCTTCTTCTGGTGGGCGCTGACCTACACGAGTAGTGCAGGGGAAAAGGAGAAGATATTAGAGCCCGCACCATCACAGTCATTGGCCCGCATCCCTACCCTTCCCATGTCGCACATGCACTCACCGTCGTTTCAAGCACGCCTCATTCTTCCCCCCCTATTTTTCATCCACACCACTCCAAACAGCCATTGCCCATACAGCATGCTCAGAGTGTACTCACCTGTTTGTCCGGAGGACCGTAGAGTTGCGTGAACTGGGGGAGGAGCCCATCCACTAGTTTCTCCAACTCCTCTGTGCTAAAGGCAGGGGCCCTTTCCCCAGACACACGAGCCATCGTCGCTTCCAGACTGAGGTCGCAGCAGCACTTGCAGTGTAGGTCCTCTCCTGTCGAAGATCAGGTATCAAGTGATTGAACAGAGAGAAAATGGCGGTCACGTCCGCGGCGGTGCGTACCGTCACCGCCGCCGTACATCGTCATGGGCCCCTGGGACCAATAGGGTCCAATGTTAACCAATGCAGGTTTGCGCTGCGGTCTTCGACCGCCTACCGCAACGGTGTACAACGCCAGTGCAATTACCTCATTTCCCCTTGTCCCACCTTACAGGTCAGGCAGCCGCCATTTCAGGGGGCCACATGGCATTAATTTTAAATGCGTCACACATATCTAGGCTTTGATTATATACTAAGACAGCCATATGTCGTTTAAAAAAAAAATTCCTATGAAGTTGTGTTTACGTACCTCAGTGTTGGTTGACTCTCTGCTCGCTGTTCTCCTCCATAGAGCACATCCACTGGGGCAGGTGAGGAGATGGCGGCATCCTCGGGTGTACAGACCGCTGGTGGACCTGTCGACAATGGAGGAGTGACATGTGATCATCACCTACAGACTTGATTGTGCCACAATCCAGGAACTGTGTGCCCAGTTGGAGCCAGACCTGATGTCAGCTATCCGCCATCCCACAGGAATCCCCCCTCTAGTGCAGGTGCTGTCAGTACTCCATTTCCTAGCAAGTGGGTCTTTTTTTTTAGACAACAGTGGCCATAGCATCAGGGATGTCCCAGCCCATGTTTTCCGACGTGTTGGCCAGAGTGTTGTCTGCCCTGCTGAAACACATGCGCAGCTACATAGTTTTCCCTCAGGTGGAGGTTTTGCCTACAGTGAAAGGTGACTTCTATGCCCTGGGACACATCCCCAACATCATAGGTGCCATTGATGGGACACACGTGGCCTTGGTCTTCCCTGCAGGAGTGAACAGGTGTACAGAAACCGGAAGAGTTACCATTTGATTAATGTGCAGATGGTGTGTTTGGCCGACCAGTACATCTCCCATGTGAATGCCAAATGTCCTGGCTCAGTGCATGACACTTACATTCTGAGGAATAGCAGCATCCCTTATGTGATGGGGCAACTCCAGAGGCACCGTGTGTGGCTATTAGGTGAGGACCTGGACCCAATACAGTGTGATTAGGTGTCTGGGTGTGGGGATGTCCCTAAGAGTTAGTGTGTGTCTAACAGTTGTCCCTCGACATTTGCAGGTGACTCTGGCTACCCCAACCTGTCATGGCTACTGACCCCAGTGAGGAATCCCAGGACAAGGGCAGAGGAATGCTACAATGAGGCCCATGGGTGAACTAGGAGGATTATAGAGAGGACCTTCGGCCTCCTGAAGGCCAGGTTCAGGTGCCTCCATATGACTTGTGGTTCCCTATTCTACTCACCAAAGAAGGTGTGCCAGATCATTGTGGCCTGCTGTATGCCTCACAACTTGGCTTTGCGACGACAGGTGCCTTTTCTGCAGGAGGATGGTCCAGATGGAGGTGTTGTGTCAGCTGTGGAGTCTGTGGACAGTGAAGATGAGGAAGCAGAAGAAGAGGACATAGACAACAGGAACACAGTGATCCAACAATACTTCCAGTGAGACACAGGTAAGAAGACAACACTGCCTGCTACATCTGTTTAATTCTTCTACCTCTCATCTGTCTGTCATTTTCGCACAGTGTATGGACCCTGAGTTGTCACTTTCCCTTTTGATTTCACAGATGTGGGTCCCACTGTGTGACATCTGCTTTGTTTCCTCATGGACTAGAGCTGTGTGACATAGGTATGTTGACATAACATTTGAAAGTGCATTTTGCCACTGTAATTGCTAAAACACTATTTCAAAATCACAGACATACTCCAGATTGTTTAGTGCTTTAAGGGTGTTTATTTAAGTGCTCAATATTGGAGGGGGTTGTAAAATGGTGAGGGTTGATGGTGGAGGAATGTCCATGGCGGAGTCCAGTCTATTAGTCTCACATGTTGTAGGAGGCTGGACTGGCTTGTAGTGAGTACCAAGGGGTACTTGCACCTTGCACCAGGCCCAGTTATCCCTTATTAGTGTATAGGGTGTCTAGCAGCTTAGGCTGATAGATAATGGTAGCTTAGCAGAGCAGCTTAGGCTGAACTAGGAGACGTGTGAAGCTACTACAGTACCACTTAGTGTCATATGCACAATATCATAAGAAAACACAATACACAGTTATACTAAAAATAAAGGTACTTTATTTTTATGACAATATGCCAAAGTATCTTAGAGTGTACCCTCAGTGAGAGGATAGGAAATATACACAAGATATATATACACAATAGCAAAAATATGCAGTATAGTCTTAGAAAACAGTGCAAACAATGTATAGTTACAATAGGATGCAATGGGGAAACATAGGGATAGGGGCAACACAAACCATATACTCCAAAAGTGGAATGCGAACCACGAATGGACCCCAAACCTATGTGACCTTGTAGAGGGTCGCTGGGACTATTAGAAAATAGTGAGAGTTAGAAAAATAACCCTCCCCAAGACCCTGAAAAGTGAGTGCAAAGTGCACTGAAGTTCCCCTAAAGACAAAGAAGTCGTGTTAGAGGAATAATGCAGGAAAGACACAAACCAACAATGCAACAACTGTGGATTTCCAATCTAGGGTACCTGTGGAACAAGGGGACCAAGTCCAAAAGTCACAAGCAAGTCGGAGATGGGCAGATGCCCAGGAAATGCCAGCTGCGGGCGCAAAGAAGCTTCTACTGGACAGAAGAAGCTGAGGTTTCTGCAGGAACGAAAAGGGCTAGAGACTTCCCCTTTGGTGGAAGGATCCCACTCGCCGTGGAGAGTCGTGCAGAAGTGTTTTCCCGCCGAAAGAACGCCAACAAGCCTTGGTAGCTGCAAATCGTGCGGTTAGCGTTTTTGGACGCTGCTGTGGCCCTGGAGGGACCAGGAGGTCGCAAATTGGACCAGGAGAGAGAAGGGATGTCGAGCAAGACAAGGAGCCCTCTCAGCAGCAGGTAGCACCCGGAGAAGTGCCAGAAACAGGCACTACGAGGATGCGTGAAACGGTGCTCGCCGAAGTTGCACAAAGGAGTCCTACGTCGCCGGAGACCAACTTAGAAAGTCGTGCAATGCAGGTTAGAGTGCCGTGGACCCAGGCTTGGCTGTGCACAAAGGATTTCCGCCGGAAGTGCACAGTGGCCGGAGTAGCTGCAAAAGTCGCGGTTCCCAGCAATGCAGCCCAGCGAGGTGAGGCAAGGACTTACCTCCACCAAACTTGGACTGAAGAGTCACTGGACTGTGGGGGTCACTTGGACAGAGTCGCTGGATTCGAGGGACCTCGCTCGTCGTGCTGAGAGGAGACCCAAGGGACCGGTAATGCAGCTTTTTGGTGCCTGCGGTTGCAGGGGGAAGATTCCGTCGACCCACGGGAGATTTCTTCGGAGCTTCTGGTGCAGAGAGGAGGTGGACTACCCCCACAGCATGCACAGACAGGAAAACAGTCGAGAAGGCAGCAGGATCAGCGTTACAGAGTTGCAGTAGTCGTCTTTGCTACTATGTTGCAGGTTTGCAGGCTTCCAGCGCGGTCAGCAGTCGATTCCTTATCAGAAGGTGAAGAGAGAGATGCAGAGGAACTCGGCTGAGCTCTTGCATTCGTTATCTAAAGTTTCCCCAGAGACAGAGACCCTAAATAGCCAGAAAAGAGGGTTTGGCTACCTAGGAGAGAGGATAGGCTAGCAACACCTGAAGGAGCCTATCACAAGGAGTCTCTGACGTCACCTGGTGGCACTGGCCACTCAGAGCAGTCCAGTGTGCCAGCAGCACCTCTGTTTCCAAGATGGCAGAGGTCTGGAGCACACTGGAGGAGCTCTGGACACCTCCCAGGGGAGGTGCAGGTCAGGGGAGTGGTCACTCCCCTTTCCTTTGTCCAGTTTCGCGCCAGAGCAGGGCTAAGGGGTCCCCTGAACCGGTGTAGACTGGCTTATGCAGAATTGGGCACATCTGTGCCCAACAAAGCATTTCCAGAGGCTGGGGGAGGCTACTCCTCCCCTGCCTTCACACCATTTTCCAAAGGGAGAGAGTGTCACACCCTCTCTCAGAGGAAGTTCTTTGTTCTGCCATCCTGGGCCAGGCCTGGCTGGACCCCAGGAGGGCAGATGCCTGTCTGAGGGGTTGGCAGCAGCAGCAGCTGCAGTGAAACCCCAGGAAGGGCAGTTTGGTAGTACCAGGGTCTGTGCTACAGACCACTGGGATCATGGGATTGTGCCAACTATGCCAGGATGGCATAGAGGGGGCAATTCCATGATCATAGACATGTTACATGGCCATATTCGGAGTTTCCATTGTGAAGCTACATATAGGTAGTGACCTATATGTAGTGCACGCGTGTAATGGTGTCCCCGCACTCACAAAGTTCAGGGAATTGGCCCTGAACAATGTGGGGGCAACTTGACTAGTGCCAGGGTGCCCTCACACTAAGTAACTTTGCACCTAACCTTTACCAGGTAAAGGTTAGACATATAGGTGACTTATAAGTTACTTAAGTGCAGTGTAAAATGGCTGTGAAATAACGTGGACGTTATTTCACTCAGGCTGCAGTGGCAGGCCTGTGTAAGAATTGTCAGAGCTCCCTATGGGTGGCAAAAGAAATGCTGCAGCCCATAGGGATCTCCTGGAACCCCAATACCCTGGGTACCTCAGTACCATATACTAGGGAATTATAAGGGTGTTCCAGTAAGCCAATGTAAATTGGTAAAATTGGTCACTAGCCTGTCAGTGACAATTTGAAAGAAATGAGAGAGCATAACCACTGAGGTTCTGGTTAGCAGAGCCTCAGTGAGAAAGTTAGGCACTACACAGGGAACACACACATATAGGCCACAAACCTATGAGCACTGGGGTCCTGACTAGCAGGGTCCCAGTGACACATAACAAACATACTGAAAACATAGGGTTTTCACTATGAGCACTGGGCCCTGGCTGGCAGGATCCCAGTGAGACAGTGAAAACACCCTGACATATACTCACAAACAGGCCAAAAGTGGGGGTAACAAGGCTAGAAAGAGGCTACTTTCTCACACATGTGCATTGTCCAAAGGGGCATAGGAAGTGGAGCTAGGGCAGTTTAAGGATGGACAGGGTGACATGGTGGGACAAATGGATGACAATCAAGGCGGTCTCATTTCTTGGCAGGGGTCTTGACATCGTTCTCTGTCTTTGTCCTGGATCTCAGGGACCGTTTGCGGGGTTGTTCTCCCTCTGCAGGGGGTGGGGTGCTGGTGTGGTGGTCCTGTGGCGGTGCCTCCTGTCCACTAGTGCCGGCGGAGGTGGTGGGCAGTTCATCGTCCAGGCTAGTGTCAGGGGCCCCTTGTTGTGCCACAGTGTCCCTCCTGGTGTTGACAAGTTCCTTCAGCACCCCTAAAATGGTGCCCACGGTGGAATTTATGGATATGGATTGGAGTTCCTCCCTGAACCCCAAATACTGTTCCTCCTGCAGCCGCTGGATCTCCTGAAACTTGGCCAATACCGTTGCCATCATCTCCTGGGAATGGTGGTAGGCTCCCATGATGTTGGAGAGGGCCTCGTGGAGAGTGGGTTCCCTGGGCCTGTCCTCCCCCTGTCGCACAGCAGCCCTCCCAGTTCCCCTGTTTCCCTGGGCCTCTGTCCCCTGAACCGTGTACCCACTGCCACTGCCCCCAGGTCCCTGGTGTTGTTGGGGTGGTGGGTTAGCCTAGGTTCCCTGTAGTGGTGGACACACTGCTGCTTGACGTGTCCTGGAGACAGAGGTATGGGGCCGCTGGGTGGGTGCTGGTGTTTCCAGAGGGGGGATGCTCTGTGGTGGCCTGTGCCAGTGTGAGGGGAACCGACTGTCCCGAGGTCCCAGATGGGCCGGGCTGGTCATCTAGATCCAGTTGGACAGAGCTGCTGTCATCACTGTGGCCCTCTTCTGTGGGTGGAGTGGACATGTCTGGACCCTCCTGTCCGGTGACGTTGGGTAGGGGTCCTGCAGGGGTGTAAAGGCATGATTATTGCATCTGTGTGTGCCATGGTGTGCAATGGGTGGGTGACCCTGTACCCCAGTGCTTTCATTCCTGTTTAGGACCTTGTGTGATAATGGTTTAGGGGGGTGTATGGGTATGTGCAGTGGCCATGCTTTGGTGATGGGTGTCCATGCTTTGGTGTTACATGGAGGGCTTGGGTTTGGGATGTGTGGTTTGTGATATTGGGACATACGTGAGGAGTTGGAGTGATGGGAGTGAGGGCGAGGGTGGGGGTATGTGATAGCATGCAGGTAGGGTGGGGGATGAAGTAATGAAAGATTTGACTTACCAGAGTCCATTCCTCCAGCTACTTCTGTGAGGCCCTCAGGATGCAGTATAGCCAAGACCTGCTCCTCCCATGTTGTTAATTCTGGGGGTTCCGCCGCCAGTCCTCTGTACCGCGATGTGGTGTCTTGAGACCACGGAATGCACCTTCCCCTGTAGGTCATTGCACCTCTTCCTGATGTCATCCCTAGTTCTTGAGTGCTGTCCCACTGCGTTGACCCTGTCCACAATTCTTCGCCATAGCTCCATCTTCCTGGCTATGGTGGTGTGCTGCATCTGTGATCCGAATAGCTGTGCCTCTACCCGCATGATTTTCTCCACCATGACCCTGAGCTCCAACTCAGAGAACCTGGGGTGTCTTTGCGGGGCCATGGGGTGGTGTGGGTGATGTGTGGGGTGGTGTGTGTTGTGATGTATGGGGTGATATTTAGAGATGTGTGGTGTTTTGTGCGTGGATGTTGTGTGAGTGATGGTGTTGAGTGCCTATGGATGCTAGTTTGTAGATGGTGGAGTCTCTCTCTGGCCTTCAGTCGCAATTGTGGTCGTAAGGGTTTGTGGGTGGTGTGGGTGTGGGTTTTATATTGTATTGGGTGTGTGGGAGTGGTGTGTGAATGTGTATCAGGTGTATGTATTTCGTTTTGTCCAATGTGGTTGTGTTTTGCAAATGTGTGTGTATTTTGAGCGTGGTGGCGTGTACCGCCAATGGAATACCGCTGTTGAAAGACCGCCGCGTGGATTCGTGGGTCGTGATAGTGTGGGCGTATACCTGTTGGCGTGATGGTTCAGGTTTTGTTATCGCCAGTTTACCACTGACCTTTGGTGTGGCGGACTTGTGTGGGTGTCTGGATTTTGGCAGATTCCGAGCTGTGGGTCATAATGCCCGTGGCGGAATTCTTCGGCTGCGGCGGTGTGTTGGCGGTCTTCTGCACGGCGGTAAGCGGCTTTTACCGCCAATGTATTAATGACCCACTTAGTGTCCCACCTATATAACTCGAAAGACAGTCAAAGGTCACAAGGAGTCTCCGTTGGGCCTGGGCCAACTGCAGGCCTTAATAGAGCCTCCCCTCCGCTAATGCAGCCCGACAGGGAGTAAAATGCAACAGGCTTGGGGGTTCCTGAGCAGCCAACAAGCCAAACGCCTATCGCATCTGGTAACTCATTAAGTGTTAGCATGCCAGGGGGAGCTGCAGCCACTACCCTTCACTCCGGCTATGGGTTTGGGTGACATTCGCTCAGAGCATGAGCAGCTGGGTTTGCATGTGGCAATGGAGGTGAAGATGTGGAAGGGTGCGTATGTGGGCATCTTTGACTTACTAGTTGATAAGTCTGAAAAAGAGGAGCCCAGCGTTGTAAAGAATGTTCGCAGTCTAGGGACTGTGGCCATTGGGCATTCAAGAAAAAAGTTGAAGAAACTCTGGTAATTGGGTTAGAGGTTTCTCAACTTATCAGGCTATTATGGGAGAACATTTTAATGATCTGAGGGGCTCAGCTGGCATGTTATCAAAATAGGATTTTGAGTGCTCATGGCGAGTATTGTGGGTCAGTCTGTAAAGACTATGATAAAGAGTTCAGGAGGATTAAAGCCAGCAGGACCACCTTGGGTTGGAATCAGATTGAAATCATCACTCAGCTGCATTATATGAAGCGGCTGGATGCTACCAGTAACCAGTTCTTTCGGGCGGGGACCAGGTCTGCAGGTGGCCTGGCGGGAGTGGGGGGTGGGCAAGAAGTGGGCTTGTTGGAATTTCAACTGACATACCTGTCCTCAACCTCCGGGAAGCTGTATATTCAAACATTGTTGTTCATTGGGTGGTTTGGCATCCCACCCAGAATCCAAGTGTTATAAAAAGTCCAAAGAGAAGGTTACCAAGAAGCAAGAATGACCAGTATGTATTCTGCAAAGCTCCCTCTCCAGTTAACTTGACAGCAATGGTTCCTTGGCACATTACCTACACTACCCTTTCAGCAGCACATATATTGTGTGAGGGTTTTAAGGAAGGCTTTAGGATTCCAGCAGAAGGTTATGTGGTCTTCCCTTACTGTAAAAATCAGCACTCTTTCAGATCCAATCCAGGGTTGCCAAGGGCAAAGATTAAAAAAGAGGTGAGTCTTGGTCAGGTGGCGGCTCCCTTTATCATAGTCCCACTTCATGGCTTTGTTTGTTCCCACCTGGGAGTGGTTCCTAAAAAAGAACTTGGGGAGTTCAGGTTGATACATAACCTGTCCGCTCCTAAGGGCCACTCGGTGAATGAGGCTACTGATAGGACTTTATGCTCAATTAAGTGTGCTTCCCTTGATCAGGTGATCCAGATGCTATGAGTGCTGTGACCTGGGGCTCTGTTGGCGAAGTCTGATATTTAGTCTGATTTCCAGTTGCTCCCTTTCCATCCTCAGTATTTTCATCTCCTAGGTTTCCAATTTGAGAGAGCCTTTTACTTTGAGTACATGCCTATGGGCTGCTCCGTGTCCTCTTCCTACTTTGAGAGGTTTAGCATATTTCTCAAATGGGTTTGTATGCGGACGTTAGGGCACCCATGGGTGCTGCACTACCTGGAGGTCTTTGTTTTCCTCGGCCCACCCAGCTCTGAGAGATGCGCTGAGGCCTTGGGTTTTTTTCAGGAATTGATGGGGGAGTTTGGGGTCCCGCTCACGCAGGGCAAGACACTGGGGCAGGCAACCATGACTTAGTTTTTAGGAACTGAATTGGACTCTGTGACAGGGGTGTCCAGGCTTCCGCTGGAGAAGGTCAAAAGCTAAGAAGGTCATTTACACCAGTTGCAGGTTAATGATCTGCAGCTCAATTTCACGCTGCAGATCATTAACATGTGGTGTTCCTTCTCCCAATCCATTGCCCAGGCCATGTCAGGCTGAGGTAAAGCATCACCACACCAAGCTGTCCAGCAAGGTCAAGCAGGACATGAAAATTTGGGAGTCGTTCCTGCATGACTTTAATTGAACAGCTGTGTGGCCCGGACATCCCATGACCATTGAAGAACTTGGTCTCTTTACAGATGCAGTGGGTGGTGAAGGGATTGGTGCCATTTGTGGGGCAGCATGGAGTGTGTAACGGTGGCTCAATGAATGGGTGCAGTCTGGATTGATTGCTAACATTGATTTTCTTGAGCTCTTCCCAACCCTTGTGGCATTGTAGGTTTAGCCTGAGAAATTCTGCAATCAGCTAGTAGTGTTCTGTTCTGATAATATGACAGTGGTAGATTGCATCAACCAGCACTCTGCAAAATACAAAATGATTCTGAGAGTTCTGAAGGACATTGTATTCCTGTGTTTGAAATTTAACATGCTCTTCAGTGCCAAGTTTGTAATGGTGTGTTGAACAATCATACTGATGCCTTGTCTCATTTTAAGATGCAGATTTTCAGATGCCATCATCCAGGTGCAGTAGAGTTCCTGATGCCGTTCCAGGAACATCTGTGATAGATTGGATTGGTGTCCAAAATTACCAGACCTTGTGGCAGACAATTTAGCACCCAGGACCAGGCCAGCCTATGAAGGGGCATTTAGAGCTTATTCTGAATTCTTGCACAGGGATCATGTATTAGTTTGCTCCATCCTCAGTCATGGAATTCCTAGGGGCACGTAGGGATGAGGACTGGTTGGTCATTTGTGCCCGGTGCCATACTGCAGCGATACCCTTTTTTGCACAAATGCTGGGGCACATTGATGGAACTACGGGCCAGATGTATCAAACGTTTTAGCATTCGCAAACAGTGCAAATCGGAAAAATCGTCCGTTTGCGAATGAAAAAACTGGTTTTGCGATGTATGAAAGGCATTCACAGGCCAAAAACAAGGAATCGCAAAAATTCCGAATTTTAGCGAAGCAACATGGTTTTGCGTGTCGCAATCTGCGTATCACAATTTGCGACATGAAAAAACGAATCGCTATTTGCATATCGCAAATTGCGAGCTCGAATTGTGACTCGCAAATAGAGATTCGGTATTTCATGTCGCAAATTGCGATACGCAGATTGCAACACGCAAAACCATGTAGCTATGCGATGCATCAAAAATATGCAAATTGCGAATATTTGCAGAATGGCCTTTTGCACATGCAATTTACCACAAATTGGAACCAGGTGGTAACCAGGTGCAACCTATATAAAGAGGCCCAGAATGCCTCAGCCTCATTTCCACAATGGCTGCACTCTATGTCATGGCGAGGAGAATGAGGATCTTGGCGCATTTGAGGAGAGGGAGGAGGAGACAGGAGCGCATTTTCAGAGTGCGCATAACCCTTTTTGACCAGACTGAGGGGGAGATATATGAGAAGTACAGGTTGAGCTCAGCCTTGATACTTGACCTGATAGCCGAGCTACAACCCATACTGCAGCGCACAACACACAGTACCAATAGCATACCCACCCATGTACAGGTATTATGCTCCCTGCACCTACTTGCCTCAGGGAGCTATCAAGGGGTCATAGCAGCAGCTGGAGGTGTATCACAGAGTGCCCTCTCTAGATTTTTCAATGCATTTCTAAATGCCATGCTGAGCATGATACACCAGTACATCAGATTCCCCAACACCTCACAGGAAATACAGTAGACAAAAATCGATTTCTACCAGATAGCATAGTACCCCCATGTCCTAGGTGCCATAGATGGGACACATGTTTCCATCTGTCCACCGTCGGCCACAGAGTATGTGTACCACAACCGTAAAAAACAACATTCAATGAACATACAGGTGATATGCAATGCCTCCTACATCATAACTGATCTCGTGGCCAGGTACCCAGGGAGCACACATGATTCGTACATCTTTTGCCACAGCAGGATTAAAAATAGACTGCTAACTGGGGAATTTGGTGAAGGATATCTACTAGGTAATTTCCAACTTTACAATGTTGCATTGATGGCAGTGTGACGTCAGATGACACAGCTACTCATTACACCCTCAATTCCTTCCAGGAGACAGTGCCTACGCTGTGCACACCTACATGATGATGCCCTACCTAAACCCTGCAACACCAACAGAGCGGAGATACAATTCAGCACACAGGGCAACCCGCAATGTGGTGGAGCGCACCTTTGGCCTGCTGAAGAGTTGCTTCGGTGCATCCACAAAAGTGGAGGGGCACTACAGTGCAGCCCGGACACGACCTGTAGAATAGTGGCCACATGTGCGATCTTGCACAATATAGCTACCACCAGGGGCATACCTGTGGAAATATCGGAGCCCGAATCAGATGAGGATGATGATTCCATACCACCCCTACAGCCAGCAGACAGGACCAGTGCAGCAGAGGGCAGGCAAAGGCGTGCTGACATCACGCACAACCATTTCAGATGTAAGTAATGACAACACCACCTCATTGACATGTATTCCGGTAGTTAGCACCTTTATTACCTTGACTTCAGGTAACATATGTGTCACTAGGACAAAGCAATGCACAATAGGCAGACATGAGCTATTAACAGTGTCACACTATTATCATCATAGTTTTACTGTATTGCTACATGTGACGGTAGTCCCCTGTAGCCCTCAATGTCACTTCTTACGACCACACATTCCACTTGAGTGCGCAGTGGCCTCACCAGCACCTCTTGTATTAGGCTCACAGGCAGTACTGTGCCTGGCACTGCGACGCCAAGGATCCATCACGGGGACTGCAAGACTGCTGAGGCTAGATGACTCCTCAGTATCCCCAACACCCAGTTCACTGGATGTAGCACACTGCATGCTGTCAGTATAGCATCCAGAACGTTGGTTATTTGCACCAATCCCTGTACAAAGTCCCGACTGCTATGTGCTGCCTCCACCTGTGCGGCCACAGCACGCCATGATATCAGGGCAGTTGAAGTAGCGAGCCGATTTACGGATCTGCAAAAGCCATTGAACATTCCCATGAATTGCCGCTGGCGCCTGCGGTGGCTCACACGCTCATGCTTGATCTCAGTACAGAGTTCCTTAATGGCATTTGTCAGTTCCTTTGTGTTATCTGTGGCTGTTTGCTGTCCCTCATGCAGCTTGCAGATGTTTGCATTCAGAGACTACAACTGCTTGTGCAGTTCTCTCATATTGTCGTTGTGTGACTGCAACTGCCTGTGCATTGCCCTCATGTTTTTGCATTGCAGGCGCTGCGCTTTGGGCATGGACGCTTTAAGGCCGCCAAAGATTGATGGGCCCTCGCCTTCATCTGTGTGCTGTAGGCCTGCATCGTGAGGCCTCCTGCGGGGAGTTGAGTGACGCTGGGGCAGGGACTGCTGCCTTCCTGTGGATCTAGCTTCTGGGGATGGTGTTGCCTTTATCCGGCATTTCATCGGAGTCCAGGGTCAACTCGCGGAGAGGTAACACCCTTGCCCTGCGTCTGATTGGTGCTATACACAATGACTCACTGGTGATTGAGTCGGACAGTGGCTGTATTTCTGCATCCCCAACATTGGAACATTCTGCTGCTGCTGGGCCTGAGCCATCTGCAACGACAATGTGCAGCATGTCATTTATGAATGTATCACCAAATGTTGCACAATGGTAATAAATGTACACTTACATCGTATCACTGTGAATTGTGTGTGTTGTTCTTATGTGTGTCTGTATACTTAATTGCTATCTATGTGCTATTTTTGGCTCTGGGTTGTGGACTACTAATCCCATAAGGCATTGGTGTGCCGCATGTAAGATGTGGGATGGACTACTTATCACAATGCTTTGCACTAATTGCTATTTCCTAAGGGGCATTTGTACATGCACATATGGGGATACACATCATTATTGGACTTACCTTTGCTGGTGCTGGGTGTGCCGGAAGTGTCAATGTCAGTGACCCCACTGACAGCTCCTGGAAGCAGTATGAACTCCACCAGGTCTTCCATGGGGGTGGAGGGTGTCTGGGTGGATGGTCCGCCTCCTGTGCTCCTTGCCTCCTTTAGCCTGCTGGCCACCATCTCCTTGGCACAGGAACGCAGGTCGTACCACCTCTTGCGTATCACTTCCACCGAGCGCGGCGCAACCCCCACTGCAGAGATTTTGGTCTGGATGTCAGCCCAAAGTTTCCGCTTATCACTCTCTGATGCCTGGAGTGAGCTCTTCCCAAAGAGCTGGTCATGGCTCCTGACCACCTCCTCAGTGAGCACCTCCAATTCTTGCTCACTGAATTTCAGCTTCCTCTTCCTGTCTCCCTTCTCCTTCCCATTGCCAGCATTGGCCATGTTGGTGTTAGGTCCTGGCTAGCTCCCACAATAGCCTCCCTGGGGCTGGTCTGTGACTCTCTGACTGCTCCTGTGGGTGTGGTACCTGGATACAGCATGGGCTATATCACTTCCTGCTTGTGATGTCATCAGGCTGTGCCGGGCAACCGTTTTCGCAATTTGCGAGGTCCAAATACCGAATCACAATTTTATTTGCAATTCGGTATTTGGACCTCACAAATTGCATTATCGATTTTTAAGAAATCGCTATTTCCGACTCGCAATTTTGATACATCACATTTTGCGTGCCGGAAATAGCGATTTCTTCAAATTCGCTATTTGAGACTCGCAAAGCAAAATCTTGATACATCTGGCCCTAAGTCTTTCTTAGTGAAGAGGGTCTTGAAGGGTTGGCAGTGGCTTGAAGGGAAAAGATTGGACCTTAGGCGCCCCATTAGTACGGTTGAATTGGCAGTAATTCTGGAGTCTCTTAGAGGCATATGTAACTCCACGCGGGAGGTCAGCTAAGTTACAACAGCATTTACCCTTGCTTTTTATGGAGCTCTCAGGCTGAGTGAGTTAATGGCCAAGAGCAAGAAAGACGAGGGGTGGGGGCTTCAGCTGGCAAATAGTCAGTGGCTGGAAGGGGCTCGGTCTATGGCGATTAGCATCCATCGTTCTAAGGTGGACCTTGTTGGTGTGGTGACCACGTCCTATTGCATAGTGCCTCTGGTAATGAGTGCTGCCCTGTCCATAACATGGAGGTGTTCATGACTCACTGGCCTCAGGGTGTTGGAGGCCTATGCATTCCTCTGACCATGTACCAGTTCTCCAAAATACTGAAGAGTGCTCTGCGGGCAGCGGGGTTTGACTCGTCGGAGTTTGAAACCCACTCCTTTAGAATTGGGGCCGCTTTTGAGCGGTTGCAATGGGGTTCTCAGGCCTGGTTGTGCAAAGGATTGGCAGGTGGTCCTCTAACTGTTACAAGCGCTTTGTGAGATTATAAATGTTTTAAGTGTTCTGCCTGGTCCCTGTTTTGTCTTCTCCTACTCTTCTCTTTCTCTGAATGCAGGTGTATGTGCAGAGAGTGGAGTCATTGGTTAGAAGTCCTGGAGGCTCTAGTTCAAGCAGGGTAAACAAGATCACCGATGTTTGGGTCATCAGCCATTCTTATGTGCTGAGAGCAGGGGAGCTGTATTTGAGAGGGGGTTTCGCATATGGGACGCAGCAGGCGGGGTACCGTCTCGGCTTCTATGGTCATGAGGTGTACAGCTTGAGCAGCTGAGGTCTGTGCTGGAGACAATGGTGCCAAGGATTGCACGCCCCCTAACATCATCAATCTGCATTTTGTTTCTTATCGTCCGGCAGCTATTTGAACTTGTGATCTCTGAGTTTGGTTGGCTACCTAAAAGATTTCCTCAGGTGGTGCTAGCTTGGTCAAGTATCATCCCCTGGTTGTAGTGGAAGGGTAGTGAATCTGCCAGAGCCCTGAAAGAGTTGGTGAAGTGGTTAAACAATAAGATTGGTAAGCTGTTCAGACGACCCAGGCTGGCGCCATGCCCAAAGGTTCCATAAAGGGCAAGCGTTTCTTCTTACAGGATGGGGTGCACCTGTCGAGGACTGGCAATGAGTTGTTCCTGGAAAACTTGTTGTCTTGGCTGGTACACCACCCTCATTAGAATGATGACTGGGGGGCAGATAGTAGGGTAACTATGCAGGACTGTGGCGGGGTGAGATCATGATTGGTGGGGCAATTTGGTTTACCTTTCCTTACTTTAAGCATGACAGCGATGTCACAAGGCCCTTTTAACCAGCCAGTCTCTAAACAAGAACCCTTTAAATGCAGCGGATACAAGATAATATACCAATATATCAGCTGTAGTATTTTGGTACCCCCATACTCGAAAGATAATGGAAAGCAGAGGGAAAGGTGCAATTTCACAACATAACACTGTCATCTCCTATCATATAAAAGACAGCTTGAGCTGACATACGGCTAAAAGGTAACAACAGAAAACTAGGGCATACAAGATATCATAGCAGTGCATGAAGCACAATATTTGATGTCCTGACACAAAAAAGTATTATAAACACAAGGAAGGGTGCATTTTGGCAGAAACATACTGTTTTCACCCAGCCAATATACAACTATGTCACATTCGGTATCAGTAGGAGTTAACCCATGTAAATTAGGAACACCAAATATTATAGAACCATGTGGGACTTTAATTTTGGTAGATGCCTCAAACACAGGTTGGCAAGCTTTTGGAACAGTAAAAAATATGTAAAATGCATAAAGATACTGCACATTCCTTTTAAATAAAAGGCTATTTCTTTTGCTACATTCCTATCAGGTAGTCGTTCAAAAGTGGTGATTTGAGATATTATAGCAGTTTGTGTCCACCATAACATTGTCAGAGTCAGGTACATTTAAAAAAATGAGACCAATTAAAAGACGGCTGACACCTAAACAATAAAGGCTGTAAGTATTTCAGATCTATGCAGGGAATCACCTAAGAGTATGTGCAAGAGTAAGGATATATTTTACAAAAACATGTTGAAGGATGAGTTAATAGCTGTATTGCTTGCCTGAAAAGAAGAAAGGGATACATAAAGAGCAGGCCGTATTTATAGGAGTGAGTTGGATCTGTAACTAAAAAGAACATGCATTGGCAAAGTCAATAAATCTTGCCTATGTGAGGCGTTGGCTTTGTCAATGTTTTAACCATTGTATAGCAGCACTGTTGTTGTGCAGCATGGCTGCAAGGCAGAAACAAAAAAGCAATATGATGTGCCCAGTGCTGGATGCGTCGTAGATAGCGGGAGAGAGGGCAAGTAAAGGGGCAACACATATGGAGGAAAGGCATGTGGGGGCAACACAGACAGTGAATGGTGTGGGGAAAAAAGCACTACAATGTGGCCAGTGTGATAGACCACAGAGCTTTTTTTGTTCCAGATGAAAGGCAACATGGAGGGAGGGTGGAAAGCCACATGGAGGGTGAGTAAGGGGTCAACAGAGACAACCGAGAGTGTGGGAGGAAAAAAGTAAAGTGATGCAGGTAGCAGTGTCTGCGTCACATTGCTTTTTTTTCTTATGGCAGGTAACATGCAAGGTGACAGGTTGTGTAGGGGCAAGCAACAATACAAACAACAGAAGGCAGGCAGGTGAGGGCAAGCAACAACATGGACAACTAAAGAAGGGAGTACTGGTGAAGGCAAGTAAAAACATGTACAAGGGAAGTGGGAGAGTGGAAGGGGGCAAGCAACGACATGGACAATGGATGGCTGGAGGGTTGGTGGGGGCAAGCAACAACACATACAACAGAAAAAGGAGGGTGAGTGGGAGCAAGCAATAACACAGACAATGGGAGGAGGGAGAACGGTGGGTAGGAGCAACCAACAACACAGGCAACGGAAAGAGGGAGGGATAGCAGGTGGGTATAAGCAACAACCAACCAGCAGAAAGAGGGTTCAGCGCATCTGGTAGCAAAAAAAAAAACATGGAAAATGGAGGGAGGAATGGCTGGTAAGGGAAGCAACAACAGGGACAATGGAGGAAAGGCGAATGGGTGAGGGAAAGCAACATGGACAAGGGAGGGTTAGTGGGGTCAAGCAACAGAGAAGAGGGTGGGAGGAACGGGGAGAAGCACACAAGAGAGCCAGCTGAAAAAAAAACACTTTGGTAGAATGCTTAAAGGTAAAGAAAAAAAGAGCACATATCAAAATGAGCAGTGGAAGGAGACAAGTAATGCATTCATGTTCCAGGAGACGGACACACACGAAGAGGGAGGAAGCCTACTTCAGCTGACCGATAAAAAGCAAGCAAATGACAGTAAAAGGGAAGCCAATCAATGGTAAACAATGTCAGCCTCTCTGGTCACTTTTGGAAAACAATTGCTTGCAAGAAACAGAACATGCACAATCTTAGGTGATACCTAAAAATGACACAGGGAGAAAAGAATGAGGTCTGGAGAACAGTGAGTTGTATTTGAGGCTGGATCGGCTGAGGCACCTTCAGCACAAGGCTTTAAATGGGCAGGTATTGTGTCATAATGGGTATGCAGACTTCTTTAACTTGAAAGAGAAAGTACTTACCTGCCTTTCCCAGCACTGGGTAATGCTTTAAAAATGAGAGTACCCACACGTCTCTGGAGCAAACAGATACTCTACGTTATTTGAGTGTTTTCACTTTTCTATTTCAATTTCAAGGACCAAGCACATCCAACCTGAAACTAGCCCTAATGGAGTAGGACACCATTTGTTTTAAACACTTACATGATTTGCTGTTGTGAAGAAATAATTCCCCTGTCACATAAACAAAGAGATAGACTACCAAGCTACACTTACTAGCTTGTTACAAAAGGGGGGTGGTGTGGAAAGACGTTCCTGTGCTGCTTTCGGTTCCCAACCCGCCAGTGTTGTCTGTACATTAAAAGGTGGGTAAGTGTGTAACACCTAACTACTAATATTTCTAATTAAGTACTATTTAGCACCATACAAAAAATGTGTAGGATGTATTATTTTCTTCAATTTTTTCCGGGGTCAGTGTTCCTGTGCTTTAATAAGGATTGGTGTTCATATTTTATCTGTGTAGAACACAAATATAAACACTCCCGTCTCAGTATGGTGATAAACAGAACCTGGGTGGTGTGAAAAACACAACTCCATTAAAACTCAGAAAATTTGTGGAATGTGAACTTGCAACTCTACAAAGAAATACTGTACCAATACTGCAGTTCACATTTTCTGCTTATCTACATGCAATATTATATTATCTTTTCACACTGTCATGCCTTCACGGAGCTCAAAGAGTGACCTTGTAACAATTACACTATATAAACTTCTGTACTACACAGAAAGTCAGCAAACTCCACAACAGAATAGGAATTTAACCTCCTAAGGTGTAAAAAGATTTTTGACTTTCGAAAACTGAGTACCTCTGAAACCCTAACACACTGCCTCATTAATGATGTACCACAGGTTTGATGCTGCTTTTGTACTGATTACACTGAATGCACTGAAATGTTTTTACATATATGAAGGTGTGTTTTATATTTGGTGATGGTAAACATGTACTCACAGATGTAAAAGCATTCAGAAAAAAGCCGAGCTGGTAGTTTTGGACTACGTTTTGCTGTGCCTACGAAAAAATCACACCCACCACATCAACAGCCCTGAATTTATTGAAGTAACAACATGTAGCTTTGTTACCAACCAACACACTTCAGACTTTATGAGAAATTGTTAGCCATAGGGAATGGCTGCTCTCGAACCCAAAAATAAAACAGTCAGTAATCAGTTGGTAAATGGAAGGGGGACACATACCTAAACAGGTGATGCAGAAATACAGGGGTGCTATTTAATGTGTTCAGATTTCACATTCTTTTGAAAGTCAGAGTACAGAAACAAATGTACAGACCCTGAACACAATGCCCGAGCCGCCAACAGAACCGCCTTCAAAGACTGAATCAACAACAACTGACACAGCCACAAGGAGCTCTTCAACACAATGCCAACATCCCCCTCCAATGCCAACGACATCCCGCCATCCCAAGACGTCTGCGACTCCCTAGCCTCCTACTTCCACTGCAAGATTGCGGACATCCATGACAGCTTCAGCACCCAGACCCCCCGGCAACCACCAACACCACAGATTCACCTCCGGCCAATATCCTGCTCACCTGGACCCTCGTCAACGACAACATCATCAAAATCATGAACACCATCCACTCTGGCTCTGGAACTGACCCCTGCCCTCACCACATCCTCAACAAAGCAAGCTCTGTCATCGCACCCCAACTACGGAAGATCATTAACAGCTCCTTTCAGTCTGCCACCTTCCCTGAGAGCTGGAAACATGCCGAGATCAACGCCTTCCTCAAAAAACCCAAGGCGGACCCAAAGGACCTCAAGAACTTCCAGCCTAACTCCCTGCTCCCTTTCCTGGCAAAAGTCATAGAGAATGCTGTCAACAGACAACTTACCTGCTTCCTCAAGGAGAACTGCGCCCTGGACCCTTCCCAATACGGATTCCGCAGCAACCACAGTACCGATACCGGCCTCAGAGCCGCCACCAACGACATCAGAACCATACTGGACAATGGCGAAACCGCGGCCCTCATCCTCCTGGACCTCTTGGCTGCATTCAACACCGTCTGCCACCACACCCTACGCTTACGCCTCAGCAATGCAGAAATCCGCGACAGAGCCCTGGACTGGATCACCTCCTTTCTCACCAGCAGAACCCAGAGAGTCCGCCTCCCCCATTTCGCTCGGAGGCCACCAAAATCATCTGCGGCGTACCCTAGGGTTTGTCCCTCAGCCCGACCCTCTTCAGTGTCTATATGGCCCACTCACTAACATCACCCGATCCCACAACATCATCTCGTACGCCGACGACACCCAGCTGATCCTCTCCCTCACCAAGGACCCACCAAGACCAACCTCCACAAAGGAATGAAGGCCATCGCCGAATGGATGAAGAACAGCTGCCTCAAACTCAATCCGACAAGACCGAAGTCCTCATTTTCAGCTCCACCCCCTCTGCATGGGATGACTTCTGGTGGCCTGCCACTCTCGCAGCCGCTCCAACTCCCACCGACCACGCATGCAACCTAGGATTCATCTTGGACTCCTCATTGTTCATGACCCAGCAAGTCAACGCCATCTCCTCCTCCTGCTTCAACACCCTCCACATGCTCCAAAAGATCTACAAATGGATCCCCACTGAACCAGAAGAACAGTCACCCAAGCCCTCGTAAGCAGCAAAATGGACTATGGCAATGCCCTCCACGCAGGAACCATGGCCAAACTCCAGAAGAGGCTGCAACGCATCCGGAACGCCTCAGCACGCCTCATCCTGGACATCCCCCGCCACTGCCACATCACAGACCACCTGTGAAACCTGCACTGGCTCCCAGTCAACAAGAGAATCACCTTCAAACTCCTCACCGACGCTCACAAAGCACTGCATAACACCGGACTAGAATACCTCAACAGACAGCTCTCCTTCTACACCAGTCCTGGTATCTACGCTCCACCGACCTCGTCCTCGACACCGTCCCACGCGTCCTCAGAACTACAACTGGCAGTAGATCATTCTCGCACCTCACCACCAAAACGTGTAACACTCTTCCAAAGACCTCCTCACCTTCAGGAAACTTCTCAAAACCTGGCTGTTCGAGCAGTAGCAGCACCTCAACCCTTCCTTGTCCCCCCCCTCTTCAGCACCTTGAGACCCTCACAGGTGAGTAGTGCGCTTTACAAATTCCTGATTGATTGATTGATTGATTGATTGAACGCCCTTCACAGTTTTCAATCTCCATATGGAAGAAGGCATGTAGAAACCAGTGGAGAAACACAATAACAATAGATGAAAAGTGAAACTGAAACTAGCCAGACTCCTGAGGGTACCTCACTGTTTCTTGGTTTGATGGCTTCCATTGACATAACTGAAAGAGAAATTAAGTGGCTCTATAAAAAAATAAAGCCTACTGTTCGAAAACACATGTGGTCTTGTAGAGTGCTTTACACAAAAAAAGAAGCAGTGCCTAAAAATCAAGCAGTGAAAGCAGCAATACCAGCCAATCAAAGCGACAGTATAAAGGCAATGGTCCATGGGAGGGACAAATGCAAGCTTGACAAGCAGGGAAGCAAACAAGAAGCAGGCAATGTGAGTAACAAAGAAGGACAACCAATGATAAGCAATGAGTGGGCTCCCTCTATGTACTTGGTAAGCCAAAATATGCCTCGAAAAAGACAGCACATATACTATATAGTAGGCCTGACTTGAAAAATACTTAAAGTGTTTTCTTAAAGAGGATGAGAGAAGCGACACTGAGGCAGAAGCAATTAGGGCACAAGTGGGTGTGAAAGCAACACAGATGGTGAGGGTGGAATCCAAAGCAACACAAAGGGCATGAGTGGAGGTTGGAAGCAACAAGGACACAAGTGGGGGCAAAAGCAATTTTGGAGTGCAAACATTATTAATAAAATTGTGTTAGTAAAATATAGTGTGAAATAACATATATGAAAGACCTATTTGAAATTGTGTATTAACCCCTTGGGTGCCAAGGATGGACGGTTACGTCTCGACTGCACTGCTCGGGTGCAAGGACATAACCGTTATGTCCTGGACCAACCCCTAGGGGAAGCATTTCTCTTCCGATCAAGGAGTGGGGATGGGGAGAGAGACATGAACAATCGGGCTTGAGAAATGCCTACTAGACACCAGGGATTTTTGTTTTTGTTGTGTTTACAATAAAGGGGAGCTGATCAGCCTATTTTAATTAAGTGGCAGAAGCCACTAGGTACCAGGGATATTTATTTTTTTAGAGGTGGGGAGCAACCCCTTAGGCAAGGGTCGCCCCCCTGAGGGGCAAATTCTTTTTAGGCCATCTCTGCCCCCCTTTGGGGAGGCAATTATTAGGCCAATCTGCCCCCACGGGGAAGAAACCACTAGGTACCAGGGATTTGTTGTGCTTTTTTTTTTTACAGATGGGGAGCAAATTTATTTTTGCCCATTTCTGCACAGATCAGCCTATTTGTATTTGGCCGATCTGACCCGGGGGGACAGAAACCATTTAGGCACCAGGGATAGGTGTGTGTGTGTGTTTTGTTTGGGGGAGGAGCCCCTTGGGTAAGAGTCGCTCCCCATGGGGGCACATTACTATTGGCCATTTCTACCCTCCTTCGGGGCAGAACGGCCTATTTTCTAAGGCCCATCTGTCCTCAAGGGGGGCAGAAAGCCCACCAGACACCAGGGAATAATTTTTGTGAAAAAAAAGAGGGTTGAGGGTATGGCCATACCCCGAACCCAACTAAATGGTGTAGGATGATGGCCTGGTTTGTAGTGGATATCTAAGGTACTTACACCTTATACCAGGTCCAGTCATCCCTTATTAGTGAAATGTAGGCAGTGTTCTAGCAGCTTAGGTTGTCTAGGGTTAGCTGTAGCAGAGCAGCCAAGGCTGAACTAGGAGACATGCAAAGCTCCTGCAATACGACTATAGTTACACAGTGCTTACACACAATAAAAGACAATACTCAGTGTTACCAAAAATAAAGGTACTTTATCTTAGTGACACAAGGCCAAATATATTTTAGAGGCAATACTCCTTCTGAAGGTAAGTATTATACACAATATATACACTAGTAACCACAATCAGGTGAGAAAACTGTCATACAATAGTGCAAACAGTAGAAAATACAATAGATTATAATGGGCCTAAGGGCAATATAAACCATATACTAAAATAGTGGAATGCGAATGTTCCCCCCTAGTCAAGTGTAGTGTGTAGAGGGGCACTGGGAGTGTAAGAAAACACCAAAGGTAAGTAAAGTACCCCACCCCAGAACCCAGGAAAGCAGGAGTAAAGTACAGCAAGTTTCCTCAGGACACACTACAAATCATGATGAGTGATTATGCAAGAACAAAGCAAGACTTCAAGCAAGGAACAATGGATTCCTGGACCTGAAGACCTGTGGAGAGAGGAGACCAAGTCCAGAAGTCGAAGAAGAGTCCAGGAAGAACAGGAGCCCCTGTCAACCTGGACAAAGGTACAAAAGTGGATTCTCCAGTTAGAAGAAGAGTACTGAAATGCACCAAAGAAGATAGCTGTGTGATCCTGCTTGGTGCAAGAGATGTCTCACGTCGCGTTGTTGGATGCAGGCTGTTTGCTTTGATGGATTCCGCCAACAAGCCTTGGTTCAAGCAAATACGTGGTTTGGGTCAAAGAGGAGCTGCCTGGACCCAGGAAGGACCTGGGGGTCTCAGCTCAGACTGAGGAGACACAGGGGGCTCTCAGCACTTCCAAGAGCCCTCAGAAGACCAGGCAGCAACCACGGGAGTCCCAGAATACGGGGACAAAGAAGATGCAAAATGTGGTTGTCGCAGCACTACACTGCAGGGTCCCACGCCACCGGGGAACAACTCAGGGAGCTGTGCATCACAGGATGGAGTGCTGGGGACCTGGGCTATGCTGTGCACAAAGAACTTTTGGAAGAAGTGCACAGAAGCCCAAGCAGCTGCAGAAGACGCAGTGCATAGGGGTTCTGTCGCAGCACGGGGAGGCAAGCTTTTACCTCCACCAAATTTGGACAGCTGGACCTTTGAACAGTCTGGGTCACTTCGGTCTGCCACCTATGTTCCAGGGAGCACGCTCATTGTCAGAAGAGGAGTGCCAGAGTACAGGTTGACATTGCAAAAGGGTGCTTGCTGGAGCAGGGAAGTGACTACATCACTCCACAGGAGATTCCTTTAGTTCTTCTGGTGCAGGGTGAAGACAGGCAGTCCTCAGAGTATGCACACATTGGAAACTGTTGCAAATGCTGGCTGGAGCTGAAGTTGCGGGTCACAGGAGTCATCCTAGATACTTTGTTGCAGTTACAGCGGTTCCTGGAGCAGTCTGAGGTTGATCCGACGGTCAGAAGCTGAAGCAGAGGATGCAGAGGAATCCTGGAGGAATCTTGCAAACCAAATCTGAGGAAACACATAGAGGAGAGACTCCGACCTTCTTAGGGCCCTCAAACATACCCCCACTCACGCATGCACACACCACTCACACACATACACGCACACATACATGCACACATGCACACATACATACACAGTACATCCCCACTACACACATCACACCCCCACAAACATACACGCACCCACACACCCCCTCTACACACTCACACACCCATTCACGCACACACCACACAAAACCCCCCACTCCCCTCCCCTGTCGGACGATCACCTTACCTGCCTCGGTGGTCCTCCGGGAGGGGACGGGTTCCAGGGGGGCTGCTACGCCGCCAGCACCCCATCACCAGAACACCGCCATGGCGAATACTGAAACGTAATTCGGTGGGCAGTGTTCTGATGATGTGGTGGTGACGGAGGAGCAACCTCCACTACGCCGCAGACCACCAGTATGGCTGCTGGTGGCTCTCCAACCAAAAAATGGCAGAGGGTTGCCTTCATTCATAATATGGCAAGTCCCTGGCGGTCTTCGGTCCGGTGGGACCTCGGCGGTCTTCACTGAAGACCGTCGAGGTCATAATGAGGGCCTATATATTGAATTGACGGTGATCAAATGAAAGTTCTGTTTGGTGTAATGTGGGAAATGTTATTTCCTATTCCTTGCAATGTTCATTTATGTATTTCTTGCTTACGTTTGTGTATTCGTTATTTTTGCCTTGTGCTATTGAATTAGTTTTCATTTTGTTAGGTTACTTAGAACTCAATACTTATGTTTGTATTTGTTAAATGTCGAAGGGAGATGTGTGGTGTTCTTGGTAAATGATTCAATTTACTGAATGGAGTCATTTCCCATGGCAACAGGGATTGAATGGTGACGGTTGGAGATCGGGGGGAGGCCGATGGTTGGGGCGCTTATAGGAATAAACCTAAGTTTTGGCAGATGCATGACTGTATTTCTTGTCATGATTTGCCATTTCACAGGAAACCTACCAAACTTGTGCATTTTTCAAGACTAGACACCTAGGGGAATCCAGGATGTCGTGACTTGTGGGGCTCTGTTACCCATAATCCTTTGCAAACCTCAAAATTTGCCAAAATAAAAAATACAAATTCCTCACATTTCGGTGACAGAAGATTCTGGAATCTGAGATGAGCCACAAATTTCCTTCTACCCAGCATTCCCCCAAGTCTCCCAATAAAAATGGTACCTCACTTGTGTGAGTAGCCTAGTGCCCGTGACAGGAAATGCACCAAAACACAACGTGGACACATCACATTTTCCCAAGAAAACTGACCTGTTTTTTGCAAAGTGCATAACTGTGGACTTTGGCCTGTAGCTCGGCCGGCACCTAGGGAAACCTAGCAAACCTATTTATTTTTTTTAAAGTAGACACATAGGAGAACCCACGATGGGGTAACTTGTGGTGCTCTCACCAGGTTCTGTTAACCAGAATACTTTGCAAACCTCAAAATTTGGCACAAAAAAAAACTTTTTCCTCACATTTCAGTGAGAAAAATTTCTGGTATCTAAGAGGAGCCACAAATTTCCTTCCACCCAGCATTCCCCAAAGTCTCCTGATAAAAATGGTACCTCACTTGTGTGGGTAGGCCTAGTGCCCGTGACAGAAAATGCCCCAAAATGCAACAGGGACACATCACATTTTCCCCTAGAAAACTGACCTGTTTTTTTGCAAAATGCCTAGCTGTGGATTTTGGCCTCTAGCTCATCCCCCACCCAGGAAAACCTAGCAAACCTGGACATTTCTGAAAACTAGACACATAGGGGAACCCATGATGGGGTAATTTGTGGCGCTCTCACTAGGTTCTGTTTTCCAGAATCCTTAGCAAACCTCCAAATTTGGCAAAAAAAAACCAAAACACTTTTTCCTCACATTTCGGTGCAGCAAAGTTCTGGAATCTGAGGGGAGCCACAAACTTCCTTCTACCCAGTATTTCCCAAGGTCTCCCGATAAAAAATGGTACCTCACTTGTGTGAGTAGGCTTAGTGCCCGCGACAAGAAATGCCCCAAAACACTACGTGGACACATCAAAATTATCAAATACAAGACTACCTGTTTTTGAGGGTGGGGAAGCACCTGCGTTTTTGGTCCTGGACTCAGTAGCCATCTAGGGAAACCTACCAAACCCAGTCATTTTTTAAAACTAGACATCTGAGGGAGTCCAGGGAGGTGTGACTTGTGTGGATCCCCCAGTGTTTTCTTACCCAGAATCCTCAGCAAACCTCAAATTCAGCTAAAAAAAAGCAAATTTTTCCCACATTTCTAGGTGGGATCACAACACCAGCACAAATTTCCTACTACCTAATGTTCCCCTCAGCCTCCCGATAAAAAAGATATCTCACTTGTGTAGGTGGGCCAAGTGCCTGTGACAGGGAACAGCCAAAAACATGTTGAAATTGAAGGGAAACCAAACCTGGTCCAAAACGGCAATTTGAAAAAAAGAAATGTAGGCTGAAAAGTGGGGCAGAATTTTTATCGGTATAGATGCGACAATGCTGGATAGTAGGAATTCTGTGGATTCCTGCAGATTATGGAAGGTTCCATCACAAAAATGTGGAGAAAATATGTGATTTCAAGCAAAGTTGGAGGTTTGCAGGGCATTTTGGGTAAGAAAATGGTGCGAGGTGCAACTGAAGCACTACACCCTGGACTTACCCAGATGTTTAGTTTTCAGATGTGTATAGGTCTCATAGATTTATTTTTATACACGGCAGCGTCTCAAAAAGTGCAGTCCTCACCATTCCAAGTGGGACGATTTTGACAGTTAGACAAGCTCTCATGGCCCAAATGTAAAATCAAAACCCCCAAAAATTAAATGTTGTCTTGCTTGCCGTTGGGATAAGATCTTTTAGTGTGCGGGGGAGAGCTGAAAGACTGTTACCCCCTTCAGTTGGGTTGGGGGCATAACTATGCCCATACTGGTTGGTAGCCACCACCCAACTATTTTCTTTTAATTCCCTGGCATTTAGTAGGCTTTCTGCCCCCCCCGTGGATTGGATTGGGGGTAATTGCCCCGGGCAGAACAACTTTGTCCCCATTTGTAGGAAAGTACCATCTTTCTTGGCATGTTACCCCCAATTTCTGCCTGTCTGTCAGTGTGTTTTGCCTGTCTCACTGGGATCCTGCTAGCCAGGACCCAGTGCTCATAGTTTGTGGCCTATATGTGTTGTCAGTATGCTTGACTGTGTCACTAAAGTTCTGCTAATCAGAACTTCAGTGCTTATGCTCTCTCTACTTTGTCACTACAGTTAATGACTAAATTTTCCAATTCAGATTGGCACACTGGACCCCCCTTATAAGTCCCTAGAATATGGTACCTACATACCCAGAGCATTGGGGTTCTAGGAGATCCTTATAGGCTGCAGCATTTATTTTGCCCCCCTTAAGGAGCTTATACAAACCTTTCATCAGGACTGCCACTGCAGCCTGATTGAAATAGGGCACACACTATTTCGCAGCCATTTTTCACTCCACCGGGTAATTTATAAGTCACCTATATGTCTAACCTTCATTTACTGAAGGCTAGGTGCAAAGTTACTGTGTGTGAGGGCACACTTGCACTAGCAAAGATGCCCCCACATTGTCTGGGGCCAATTCCCCAGACCTTGTGAGTCCGGGGACACCATAATAAGCGAGACCTACATATATGCCAATACATATATGTAGCTTCAAAATGGTAACTCCGAATATGGCCATGTGAGGTGTCTACGATTATGGAATTGACTCCATCATGGACCCCCAGTACTGCCAAGCCAGCTCTCTGAGGTTTCCACAGCAGCCCCAGCTGATGCCACCTCACAGACAGGTTTCTGCCCTCCTGGGGATTGAGGAGCTCAATCCCAGGAAGACAGAACAATGCATTTCCTTTAAAAGAGGGGTGTTACACCCTCTCCCGTTAGAAATAGGTGTTACAGGCATGGGAGGGGTATCCTCCCAGAGCCTCTGGAAATGCTTTGAAGGGCACAAACGATGCCCTCCTTGCACAATCCAGTCTACACCGGTTCAGAGACACCCAGTCCCTGCTCTGGCGCGAAACTGGACAAAGGAAAGGGGAGTGACCACTACCCTGTCCATCACTACTCCATGGATGGTGCCCAGAGCTCCACCAGAGTGTCCCTGGTGTTATCCATCTTGGATTCCAAGGTGTGGGGACCCTCTGGAGACCTCTGAGTGGCCAGTGCCAGCAGGTGACGTCAGAGACCCCTCCTGATAGGTGCATACCTGGGTACGTAGCCAATCCCCCTCTCAGGTGCCTACCGCCATGGCTTTCGTGGTGGTTCAAAAACCACGTAATCTATGGCGGTATGCTGGGTCATGATCCCGCAGGTGAACTAGTGACGGCCGCTGGGCTGGAGACCGTTGTCTCCAGCCTGACGGTCATTACCGCCGTGGCGGGCGGTGTGGTACATTGGCGGTTTGGCATGTTCCAAACCGCCAATGTCATAATGTGGTGGTAATTTCCGCCAGCCTGCTTGCGATCCTACCGCCAACATTACAGTGTCCGCCAGGGTTGTAATGAGGGCCATAATCTTTAACGTATCCAGGAGCAAAATTCCTTCTATAACTTTTTCTTTCTTCATGCACAACTCCTTTCGTGGACCTACAATTTGATCCTACTGACAAATCATCTTCTATGTTATCCTTATCTGCAGGTGAGATGAGCCTTTCCTCCCCCAACACTTTCAGAGGAACCACTCTGCTCAAATTCCATATTTTCCCATATGATGTCTTTACTGCATTCCTAAAATGTTTAAGTACATTCAGAGGTCTAGTATTCTTTCACCAATTCGCACTACCATCCGGAGCTTAGATCTTCACCGCATCACCCACTTTCACTTCCACATCACAAACCTTTTTTCTTAAATCAAAGTCCTGTTTCCTTTTAATCAATGCATTTTGCTCCTTTCTTCTCCAGCTCATATCATCCACGTTAAAACTATCCTTTACTAATTCCATCCATCCTGGGCACAACTTTGTATTGGGTACTCTTCTTCTGAACAGTTTAAACGGAGACTTCCCAGTTGACATGTGTGGTGAAAAACGATAAGCTGTCATTCTTCTTGAAAGCTCTTTTCTCCAATCCATACAATTTACTCTTGTCAACTGTATGCTTTCCTTAATGTATTTATTGAATATTTCCACAGCACCATTTGTTTCAGGATGATAAATTGTAGATTTTTTGTGCAGTATACCACAACTTTTCAAATAATTTTCAAATTCTTTAGAACAAAATTGAGGCCCATTATCAGATAAAATGGATGTAGGGAAACCTTCTTTTCCAAACACATCTTCTAAAAATGTTATCATACTTGAAGATGAAATGTCACGACATTCTTAACCTCAACCCATCTAGAATACAAATCCATCAACACAATCAGATAAGGAATAAACTGTTCACTTTCCAAAGGTCCCACAATGTCGATTGCCACCTCATCCCATGGTTTGCTTGGTAATTTTCTACAAACCATAGGTATGTTACAAGTTTTCAGAATCTTGTCACTGCACGAACATTGCACACACTCACGAACCACCCGTTCAATCTCCAGATCCATTCCTGGCCACCAAAAATAAGCTCTTAAATTTTCTTTCATGTTTACTATACCAAGATGCCCATCATGAGCTTGATCCATAATCTTCTTCCTCAGAAAAATTGGCGGAATTAATCTTGTTCCCCTCAATAACATTAACATATCTACTGCTAATTCCTTTTTTATCAAGTTCCAGTTTTTACTTAAGCCAGAAAAAATCCCACTTCTTATTGCTTCCATAATCTTGATCAATTCCTCATCATCCTCCAGAGCATCCTTCCATTCTTGTTCTCAAATGGCCCAGAAAGTAATTTCACTCACATCTTTGTAAATTTCACACACATTCTCTTCTACCAGAGATATCCACATTTCCTCCAGTCCTATGGACTTTTACCAACCTTGATAAACAATCTGCACTCACATTCGTAGCGCCAGGTATATACACAACTCTGAAATTAAATTCTTGTAAACTAATAATCCATCTTCTAATTCTAGCAGAAATGCAAGTCAAGCCTTTGCTGTCAGAAACCTCAACCAAAGGTTTATGATCAGACAGAACCACAAAGTCTGTTCCCCAAAGGAAATGCTTACATTTTCTTAGTGCTCCGAATATGGCTAAAGACTCTCTTTCAATGACAGAGTAATTTTCTCTACTTCACTCAATGATCTTGATGCACAGGCAATCAACACTTTTTTCCCATTGTCTTCTTGCAATAGTAAAGCCCCCAAACCCTTAGTACTGGCATCCGCGACCACAAACGTCTGTCTTCCAGGTTTAAATGCTTGTAAACATTTCTTCCTTTATTTCCACAAATTCTTTCTCACACTGGACATCCAAACTAAACTCTCCCTTTTTTGAGCAAACTTCTTTATGTATCTCCCATAATACTCTACCATCCCAAGGAAGGAACTCACCTCTTCCTTGGTCTGGGGAGATACCAAATTCTTAATAGTGTTAACTAAGTCTGGTTTGGGTCTCACCCTATCACCTGAAATCAGATGCCCCAGATACTCAACTTCAGGCACACCAAAACAACATTTCTTCCTGCCTGACTTAAGCATTCCAAAACCCTATTTACTCGATTCATATGTTGTTCTGCTGTGTCACCAAAGATCAGTACATCATCCTGGTAACATTTTACAACCTTCAATCCCTCCAACACTTTGCTCATTATACGTTGAAAAACCGATGCAGCTGAAACCAGTCCAAAAGGCATTCTTTTAAACTTGAACGCCCCGAACGGCGTTATAAATTAAGTAAGTTCTTGCAAACTTTCTTCTAACTCCACCTGGTGATAGGCAGATGCTAAATCCAGAGTGGAAAAATATTTTGCTCCACCTATCACAGAGACTATCTCCTCTGTGTTAGGAAGAGGAAACTTGTCTACTACAATCTCTTTATTCAAAGCTCTCAGATCTACACACAACCTGATGTCACCATCACCCTTCCTCGCAACCACAATGGGAGCCAACCACTCTGTAGCCTCCACCTCCCCAATTACCTATGACAATTCAAGCCTCTTAAGTTCCGCCTCCACTGACTCCTGCGACGCCAACAGAATCCTCCTCACCTTTGCCACCACTGGCAATGCATTTTCCTTTAGTCTTATCTTGTGTTTGTATCGTTTGAGACAACCCAGGACATCTGTGAATACATCTGGAAATTTCTCTACCAGATCACACTCCCAATTACCTACCTCTTGGACTTGTACTTGTGGCTGTCCATTTGGATTAGGTACCACACCCAACAACTTCTGATGTGTCCACCCCAACAGATCATCACCTTTACTCGAGACATACATTTTCCCTACTATGGCCCTCATTACAACCCTGGCGGTCGGTGTTAAAGCGGCGGTAATACCGCCAACAGGCCGGCGGAAATAAAATGGGATTAAGACCACGGTGGAAACCGCCAACATAGACAGCCACTTTAACACTCCGATCGCCACGGTGGTACAAACAAACAGCGTAGCGGTAACCGCCAACAGACAGGCGGAAGATAATGTACCGCCCACCCTATCATAAGATGCCAATCCACCACCTTTTCCGGGGCGGAACCAACGCGATCAAAAACACAGCGGAAACAGTACACAGAAGGGGAAATCACTCACCTCTCCACACCCCACGAGGAACCAGGACGCCATGGAGCCAGAACTGCCGATCCTGCCGGCGATCATCTTCCTGCTCCTCTATCAGCAGCTCCAGAGACGGCGGCAATGACCATGGAGAGTACTGCACCTACAACACAGGGGAGGGGGGAGGGAAAAGAGAGTGACACACACAGGCAACACGCAACAACTCCACCTCCACCCACAACACCATACACACAAATACATGCTGCAACATTACATATACATCTCCCACCCCCCTTCAATAACGCAAGGACAAAAGGAATTGATTTGAACGATTGTAATCAATAAAAATCCAGTACTCAAAACTCTAAATACAGTATATACAATTATGTACACCAACTACACAGGTCCGGATAGTGCACCAATCATTGCCTGTGGACCACTGGGCCAAAAATGCATGGGCGAGGCCCACACTCGATACCTGACTCCAAACGGAGAGAACACTGGAGGGGCATCAGATGGAAAATAAACAGGCACCTCAAGGGGAGGGGGGCACCTCATCCTGATGAACGCACCATGCCATTGCTCCACGGGGGGCTCCATGCCCACTGCTTTATCCTGGGGAGTACAAAGTCACAGTCTCTCAAGTCTTTCCAGTGGATGATTTGCCCACTGCTGTATCCTGGGGAGTGCAAAGCCACAGTCTCTCAAGTCTTTTCAGTGGGTGTTTTGCCCACTGCTGTATCCTGGGGAGTGCAAAGCCACAGTCTCTCAATTCTTTCCAGTGGGTGGTTTGCCCACTGCTCTATCCTGGGGAGAGCAAAGCCACAGTCTCTCAAGTCTTTCCAGTGGGTGGTTTGCCCACTGCTCTATCCTGGGGAGTGCAAAGCCACAGTCTCTCAAGTCTTTCCAGTGGGTGGTTTGCCCACTGCTCTATCCTGGGGAGTGAAAAGCCACAGTTTCTCAAGTGGATGTGAATCTCCACTGGTTCTTGAGGGTGCTTGGTGCCCAGAGTGCTTCATCCTGCCAAGGACAGAGGTAGTGGATGTCTTTCTCCACTGGTTCTGGAGGGGGCTTGGTGCCCAGAGTGCTTCATCCTGCCAAGGACCGAGGTAGTGGATGTATCTCTCCACTGAAAGTGATGCATCATTGAAGCTGCCCAGGCTCCTGGAACTCACCAACAGCCTTGGACGACTGACCACTGGGGATGGCAGCCATGTCTGTGGTGTAGCCACTGGCTCAGGTTGTCGCCGGCCGCTGGCGGTGCTTGCGGCGGTGTCAGTTGCGGCGGTGCTTGCGGCGGGCTCTGTGGCAGCGGTGCTGGCGGCGGGCTCTGGGGAGAGGTGCTGGCGGTGGGCTCTGTTGCGATGGTGCTGGCGGCGGGCTTAGTGACTGCGGTGCTGGTGGCGGGCTCAGTGACTGCGGTGCTGATGGTGGGCTCAGTGACTGCGGTGCTGGTGGCGGCCTCTGTGACGGTGCAGGTGGTGGTGCAGGTGGCGGTCTTCTCCGCTGTACAGGTTGGCGTCAACGTGGACAGAATGTGTGACACTGGTCCCTCAGTCGGTGCCACCATGCCCTCTCCTGACCTGCCCTTCAGTTTCTGGCCCTTCCCCACCTTGGATGGTGGCGCAGCTGTCTTGCCACTATCCCCTCTCGTTTTCCCTGAGCCCTTGGTGGCAGGTGTTTTCTGCTTCTCCCTCCGGGATGTGGGCTACTTTTTAAGTTTTGCAGGTGGTGGAATGTCCTTGCCCTCGCTCCGAGGCACACTGGCAGCCCTGATGGTTGGCGCACTCCAATAGTTCGAAGTTGCTGGCACCACTGTGCCTGGTGATGAGGTGGCTGAGGTGCTGGGTTGGGATCTGGAAAGCCTGGCCCTAGTGGATGGGTGGGGGGGAGGTGTAGGGAAGAGGTCAATATTAGCCAGGAAAAGTTTTTTAGACACACTGGGATGGATAGATGGAGGGGGTTTGGGAGTGGAGGAAGAGGTAGTGGTTGTAGGAGGTGTACGTCTGCTGAATTTGGGTGAAGGTTCATGGGCTAGAGGCTGTTGTGAGGTGAATGGCTGTTGGGTGGGTGTTTTCCTGCGTTTGTGTACTTTTGGGAGGACGGCTCACAGACACACTAGTAGAGGACACAGGGGATGTGTGAATGGTAGTGGGGGTGGTGAGTGCACGTGAGCAGTGTGTGGTGATGGGCGTGCTGGTGATGGAGGTAGTGGCTGAAGATGTAGTGAATGCAGGTGTGAGTGGAGACGAGACTGGGAGGGAGGAGGGAGACGTGGAGGAGGGGGACACAGTGGAGGCAGTGGATGTTGGTATGTCTGTATGGGTATGATGCTTGTGTGAGTGTCTGTGGGATGTGTGGTGCTTATGTTTGCCTGAGCCACTTTTGTGTGTTGAGGTGTGTGCATGCTGGTCTGATGGTGTGCTTGGGATAGGCTGAGGTACAAGGGGTTGGGTCTGGGAAGAGGAAGTTGGAGGGGGGAGGCTGGACACAGGGACAATTGCTGCCATCAGTGCTGAGGCCAGAGCCTGAAATGCTCTCTGTTGGGCTGCCTGGCCAGAATGAATGCCCTCCAGGTATGCATGTGTTTGTCACAAATGCCTCTCAACACCCATTCAGAATGGTAGACTGCCCAACAGTGAGGGATCTCAGGAGGTCAATAGCCTCCTCACTGAGGGCAGCAGGGCAGACTGGGGCAGGGCCTGAGGTGCCTGGGGCAAAGGAGATGCCCACCCTCCTGGGTGAGCAGGCACGGGACACACGCTGAGGGGCTGCTGGGAGGGTGGGTGGCGGCTGTACCTGTGGATGCGGGGGGCACAGAGGGGCCCGCCACCACAAGGGAGCTCCCATCAGAGGAGGAGTCGCTGTCGGTGCTGTCACCTCCTGTCCCCGCCGTCGAGCTCCCCTCGCCCTTCGTCCCACTGCTGGCTTCAGACTCTGTTGTTTCGTCCTCCAGGGCCAAGTGGGATGCAGCTCCCTCCTGCTCCGGTGCCACTGCTCCTCCGCCTGATGATGCTATTGCACACAAGAACAGGAAAACCCAAAAAAGGGAGGGGGGAAAGACAGAAGAAAGACATGTTCAGTGCATGCAATACCACTACCGTTGGCGGACACTACAGACACAGCAGACCTCTGCACTACGCCATGCACTAACAGTTCCTAGATTATTCACAGGGCCATGGGGTACTATGCCCGATTGCTGCACACATGGAAGTCACAGGAGCCTGACTAGGTGTAGATGGCTCTTACCACTGGTGGGGTTGGGGTGCCACATAGCCTGCCTCACAAGGGACCTTGCCTATCAACTTCGCCCTGGCCTAGGGGAACCCACTGCCCACCCAGACACCTCGTAATGCGCGCAGAGTCAGATGAATGTGACTGTACTCACCCCCTTGTGGCTGCTCTGATGCCCTCAAGCCCATCCAACTCCGGATACGCCACCGCCAGGATCCGGAACATCAGGGGGGTCATGGTGCGACTGTCCTCCCATCTTTTCCGGCAGTGGGTGCTCCGTCTGTGGTGGACCCCCAGGGTCCGGACTTCCTTGGCGATGGCACGTCAAATATCCTTCTTCTGGTGGGCGCTGACCTAGAGGAATATTACAGGGAAAAAGGTAAATCTTTCACCATCCATACCGTCATAGTCATTGGCCCACGTTCCCACCCTTGCCAGTATACAATGAAAACCCATTGCAAGGTGCAGTTGGCTCTGGGTACCTAGAGTTCTTGATGAACTTGTAACCCCCACAATCAGAAGAGTCCAGCAGACGTAACGGTATATTGCTTTCAAATATCTGCCAAAGCTGGAAAAAGATATAGAATAAAACGTGGACAGAAATAGCTTTTTTCTTCACCTCAATTTCAATATTTGTTTTATTTTAGCTGTTACTTTCTGTAGGGAAACCTTGAAGAATCTACACAAATTACCCCTTGCTGAATTCAGAATGTTGTCTACATTACAGAAATGTTGAGCTGTCTGGGATCCAGCTTTGGTGTCATATTTATTTCTGTCACTAACTGGAAGGAGGCTGAAAGCACAAAAAATAGTTAAAATGGGGTATGTCCCAGTAAAATGCCATAATTGTGTTGAAAAAATTGGTTTTCTGATTCAAGAGTGCCTGTTCCTGAAAGCTGGGAAGATGGTGATTCTAGCACCACAAACCATTTGCTGATGCCATTTTCATGGAAAAAAACACAAGCTTTCTTCTGCAGCCCTTTTCCATTTTTTTTAAGAATATGAAATGTTTGCTGTATTTTGGCAAATTTCTTAGTCTCCTCCAGGGAAACCCACAAACTCTGGGTACCTTTAGAATCCCTAGGATGTTGGAAAAAAAGGACGCAAATTTGGTGTGGGCAGCTTATGTGGACAAAACGTTATGAGGGCCTAAGCGTAGACTACCCCAAATAGCCAAAAAAAAGCTTGCACCTGAGGGGGAAAAGACCGGGCAGTGAAGGGGTTAATAAATAAAAACGTATAGCTGATATGGTGGACACCATAAACAAACATGTAGAAACATGATAGAATAACTGTCAATTGAAAATGTATTTTGTTTATTCATAATTAAATATACTGAAATGTGAATATTATTATGTACTAAAAGGATTAATAATTTATATTATGAAATGTTTTAGCATTGGTTTTAAAACGCCTCACGTTTTAGTAATTTTCCAGCTGCATTGTTTTAAAAGTGTTACCTCTGCAATATGATGTTTCTCTAAGCATCCTGTGTGACTTGCTCACTGTGGAAATGTTATGTTCCTATGTTGCAGCATTTGTCTTTCTTAATGGGATGAGATAATGTGTACCCAGGAACAATAGTCTTCAGTACTTATGTATAACCTGCAACAATTATATTCTACTGAGGAAACTGGTGACTTCAGTGAGAGAAGATGAGCCAATCGTGAATGGAGAAAATTAAGAAAAGATACTTCTAAACCGTGGAATAAATGTATTTGGTTCTGACCTAAACCAACCCAATGCAAACCTAGCTAGTTGCTTTCTAGGAATTCAGGGCCAGATGTAGCAATGGTTTAGCGGGTCGCAAACGGCGAAAATCGCCGTTTGCGAGTCGCTAAAGCCTCATTGCTATGTAGAAATGCATTTTGCGAGTCGGAACCGACTCGCAAAATGCATTTACGACTCGCTAATAGGAAGGGGTGTTCCCTTCCTATAGCGACTCGCAATGGTATGCATTTTCATTTGCGACCGCGATTGCGGTCGCAAATGAAAGCGCAGTTACCATCCACTTGAAGTGGATGGTAACCCAAGCGCAAACGGGAAGGGGTCCCCATGGGTCTGGCACAAAAAATAATTTTTCAGAGCAGGCAGTGGTCCAATGGACCACTACCTGCCCTGAAAAATACCGAAACTAAAGGTTTCTTTTTTTTTTTCAAAGTGCAGCTCGTTTTCCTTTAAGGGTTGCACTTTGAAAAAAAAAAAACTGCTTTATTAAAAAGCAGTCACGGACATGGTGGTCTGCTGTCTCCAGCAGGCCACCATCCCCGTGAGTGCCCCTACTCGCAATGGGGTCGCAAATTGCGACCCACCTCATTAATATTAATGAGGTGGGTCTTTGCGACCCCATTGCGAGTTGCAGAAGGTGTCAGGGACACCTTTCTGTATTCCAAATTGCGACTTGCAATTTGCGAGTCACAGGGACTCGCAAATTGCAAGTCGCAATTTGGAATCTTCCTACATCTGGCCCTCAATATAGCAAAGTTTAGGTGTTGTAAGCTCAGTTCCTTGCAGTTCTAAGTTGTCTACAGAGATTCCTACTTGCTAAGCTAGTGAAATGAAGTGTTCCTGTTTTCTTCGCTCTTTGTCTATGATTTTGTCAGTTCAGATACATTAGGCCCAAACTTTACTGAACTGTTTCCCCATTCATTACACTGATGCTGTACAATGAAGACCAGATGCTCCACTGATGAAGATGTCACTTCTTGCTGATCCATTTAGGAGAGGTATAACCAAATGTGCATTTGTCTTCTTGCAGATTTTTATGTTTTCTCTCTTTAGAAAATCCAACTGCTATTTTTGGTTAGCACCATAGTCAGATGTTCTCCAAATTAACTTTTGTTTTCTTTTCTTTTTGCATGAAACCCAAACATGCTTATCAAATTGGAGTAATAGTTAAGGATGACAACATCTAAATTCCAGTGTTTCATAAAATGTTATTATAATCAATTCATCTGCGATAACTAAATTCATCCAGTGTCTCTCATTTATCTGTTATTGTTGTTATTCCGCATGGTGGTTCTCGAATGTTGAGGATAAATATTCTGTCTAGGTTAAGATTATTTAGAAGGTTTGGTCACCCTGTATTGTTCCTGTACCTATATAATTTGGTCTTGCGTTTGATTTACGTGATCTTGGCATTGTTAATCTAAAGGGCAATAAATGTGTGAACTTTACTAAACTTGTGTGATGATTCATGGCCACATAGGTCATGGTGCGTATAAATTTCTGACTCCAAATTGAAAGTGATGTTTTTTGATTTGATATTGTCAATGCTACTTGTTAGGACATTATCACACTCCTATCCGAGTCCAAAGATTTATGTCGACCTCTAAGGGTAATTGATGGTTTCCCTATATATGTCACATTATAAATAAAATATCAAAAGAAATATAAGGCTGGATACGCCCACAGCAACATGGAGGCTCAAGTGGGAGAAAGGAAACAGGTGAGAGAGCAACATGGAGCTGACGGGGAGACGCACACGCTTTATACAGAGTAACATGGAGCTGGCGGGATGAGACAACCACGAGGAAAAAAGCAGGAAAACACATGCATCTAATTGAGGACATAAAGAAAAACAAATGTGCTTCAAAAGCGTACAGTGGAAGACCAAAGAGTAAAGAAAGCCCACACAAGCTATCGAATAGTAAGCAATGGGCCACTGTAAGCTGAAAACACGTATTGCAACAGACAGTTTATGCATTGTTTAATGATTGAGACCTAAAATTACAATTTTTGACTTTTTGCCATACTGTAAGAGCCAAGAGCTGTAAGTGAAAAGTAATTTGTTTAACATTCAGGCTTCATTTTTGTATCTTTGCATTTATACCTTCTTTTAATTTCATAATAATTTCAGAAGTATTAAAAACATTTCAAATGTTAAAATTGTTTCATGTATGTTGGACCTGGCCTCTTTTTGCACGGTCATCCCCAAACTTTTTACCTCCTTCCTCCTATTATTTCTATCCAGTTTTTGTTGGCTCTATGACTCTGGGCACTTAGCCGCTGCTAACCAGTGCTAAAGTGCATATGCTCTCTCTGAAAATTATATTGGTGATTGGATTTCCATTATTGTCATATTTGGTTTACTAGTAATTCCCTAGTAAAGTGCACTAGATGTGCCAGGGGCCTATGAATCAAATACTACTAGTGGGCCTGCAGCACTGATTGTGCCACCCACATGAGTAGCAGTGTAAACATGGTCCAGACCTGCCACTGCAGTGACTCTGTGTGCAGTTTTAAACTGCCAGTTCGACCTGACAAGTGTACCCACTTGCCAGGCCCAAAATGTCCCTTTTTGTACATGTAAAGCACCCCTAAGGTAGCCCTAAGGAGCCCCATGGGCAGGGTGCAGTGTATGTTAAAGGTAGGACATGTACTGGTGTGTTTTAGATGTCCTGACAGTGAAACACTGCCCAATTCGGTTTTCACTATTGCAAAGCCTATCTCTCTCATTGGTTAGCATGGGGACTGCCTTTAAATACCTTGTAAGTGTAGTTTCCCCTTGGGAACAGATAGAGTTCAGGGAGTTTGAGGTCTCTGAACTCACAATTTAAAAATACATCTTTTGGTAAAGTTGTTTTTTAGATTGTCAGTTTGAAAATGCCTCTTTCAGAAAGTGGGCATTTTCTTACTTAACTATTCTGCACCTCTGCCTGCTTGTGTTGCTGGGTTTCCCTGCAGTTGCTGCTTCTGCCTTAGAAAAGGCAAAGACTGGACTTTGCTGTGTAGCCTGCTTGAGAAGATTCTCCAAGGGCTTGGACTGAGCTTGCCCCCTAATCTGAAGTCTCAGGGCCATCAAAGACTTCCTCTGCCAGGACTAAGACTCTCTGCTAAGACTCCTACCCTGCCAAGTGGTGCCTAATCCAGTCCCTGGGACCCCTAAAGGAGAAACTGGTGAAAAACCAAGAAGGACCAAGTACACAGATCCTGTGATGCTGCCTGCAACTGAAGCTGTAGTCTTGCTGGAGTGCGATGACCCCGCAGGCGCGACACCACCACAGCCTCGCCGAAGTCCACAACTCCGTGAGTCCCGAAGTGCCATGTCACCGACATCCGTGACACCCGACATCGCTGCACCACGTCGTGACCACCGGATATCGACTCCGCTAGAAGTGCGTGGATCCAAAGATTCGCACCGCCGCCGCCTCCGCTGCAGAGCACTGGAACCAACACCACACCAGATCCAGCAACGCCTCGATCCCCGACTCCGTGCACCGGCTTGTTCCCTCATTTCCACAAGGTACTGTACTTGGGGGTCCGTGTGACTCCGTGACCGGCACCATTAGCGTCGGATTGTTAGGAACTACTCTGTCACGACTGCATGATATCACCAGTTCGAAGCATTTGTGTTTCTAAGCACTATATTGAAGTTTAACCTTTAACAATTCATAACTTTGTTTGTGTGTGTTGGATTTTCGTCGTTTTGGCCTGGTTTTACTTAGATAATTATTGGCTATTTTCGAACCTGGTGTTGAGTCCTTTTGTGGTGTTTTCACTGTGTTACTGTTTGTGTTGGTACAAATACTTTACACCTTGCCTTTGAGATGAGCCTGACTGCTTGTGTCAAGCTACCAAGGAAGTGAGCAGGGGTTATCTGTGTATCTCCACTGCCCTGACTAAAGTGAGCGTCCCTGCTTGGACAGAGTGCATACTGACTTCCAACCAGAGACCCCAGTTCTAACAATATGTGTCTTCTACTTTAGGTTTAAATTTCAAACGAAAAAACAGGATTTCATTTTTTGTTTGTTCTAAACATTTTTTATGGAATAGTACATGGCAGGCTGGTAAAATATCTGTACGGTGGCAATCTTACTATTGAATGTATTTAGTGAAACATGTACTACTACTACTGCATGTCTTTCTCCGCACTTAGGCCCATATTTATACTTTTTGACGCAAACCTGCGCAGGTTTGTGTCAAAAAGTATAGCGCCAGCTAGCGCCATTCCAGGATGCCAGCTGGGCTCCATATTTAAGGAATGGCACAAGCTGGCGCTAAAGCCCGATTAGCGTCAAAATACATGGCACTAACCAGGTAGGGGTGGCGTAGGGAAAACTGGAGGTTGTGCATGAAAGAATGGCGCTAGTCAGGTTAGAGTAAAAAAAAAAAAATGACTGTAAGCTGCCAAGTGTCGTTTTTTTTTACACATAACCCCCATGGACATGACTCCTGTCTTAGTAAAGACAGGAGACATGCCCCTCAGCCCAATGGCCATGCCCAGAGGACTTATGTCCCTTGGGAATGGCCATTGGGCACAGTGCCATGTAGGGGGCCCAAGTTAGGCCCCCCCTATGGCACTTTGAAAAAAAATAAAAAATACTTACGTCGACTTAGCTGGGATGGATCCCCCCATCCTTAGGTGTCCTCCAGGTGTGGGTGCAGGTGGGTGGGGGTGTCCCTGGGGGCAGGGAAGGGCACCTGTGGGCTGTTTCTATGGTCTCTGACCATAGAAAAAGGCCCACAGGTCCCCTAACCCCTGCCCATTCCCAGGTGTTAAATAATGGCGCAAACATGCTTAGCGCCATTATTTAAAGTCCTCCTCCTCCCGTATGTGATTTTTGCACAGGAGGATAAATAAGGCGCTGGGACATTAGTCATTTTTTGCCTGGGAACCCCTACCTTGCATCTCATTGATGCAAGGTAGTTTTCCGCAAGCAAAAAATGACTTTAACTTCAATATTTTAGAGCTAGACATGTCTAGCTCCAAAATATAAATGTTGAGTTAAGTTTGTGCCGGATTTGTCAAAAAGATGACGCAAATCCGGCGCAAAAAGATATGCCCCTAAAAGTTGTCAGTGGTGCTTATTTCATTATGTAATTTATTTATTTCTACTAAGGACCAGTTATCCCATAACTTCCTGGAGAAGTACTATGGTACGTTTGTCTCCCCCACTTAACGCTGTTTGTTAGTTGTGTTTATTTTATTATGTAATTGATGTATTTCTACTAAGGACCGTGTGACCCATAACAATCCCTAGAGAAGTGATGCGCTGTTCTGTCTGTTGCTCACAGGGAGGAGTTTATTTTACGAAGACAGCCGAAGAATAGGAGATACAGAGTCCCAGGGAGATGCCAAATATTGCACAACACTAGAATAGACCTCACTCACTTCCTCTACTAGATATGTCTAAAATAAATGGGCATAAATTAGCCAAGGAAAACTAGCGCTCGTGACGTGCGAAACTAGGAATGTGGCTACTGAGATATGGGTGAGGTGAGTGTCGTCGTAACACAGGGCTCCGTGTGTTTCTGGAAACTCCATCATCCAGTGTTAAACTAGTATTTTCGAAGTAGCTTAAAACAAACCCCACTCTCTCCCCTCCTCTACTGCACCCGGAAGGGTTACCTACTTTAGCTCTTTGGTTACGGCGCCATTTTGTGCCATGAAAACAGAAGATAGACGAATGTCCGCTTAGTATGCTTTATCTGAAGTGTACGAAACAGCCATCTTTGAATATATCGCCCTTTATTGTGAGTCGTTGTACTCTATGCATTTTCTCGTACCAGGAACCAGTCTTTAAAAAAAAAACAGATATCATGTATTTTTGGAACTACCGTTCTTCACGTTGTTTGCTTCACAGGCAGAGTTATTTGCATTTAATTCTTTCAGGAGTCAAATACTATCTCCATACGGAGTTTTGTCTGTGAGTAATTCTTACTGGCAGCAGTACTTTAAATGTTACACTTATTTTATGCATGGCTATTAAATGAATATAAAATGGTAGTTTAGTGGGAAGCTGTCATGCGACGTACGAAAGCGCCGTGTCAGTTTGTTCAGGACACGTGAAGGCTTCTATTCCTGTTTCTTCTCCACATGATTATATCGTAAAATTGTTCATGTTCTGTTAGAAAGACATTCCGCGACAAATTCGTACAAATGAAATATTTAAAAACAGTACAATAATGTAATATTTAAAAAAGAATGTGCTCCAGGTGAGGCTCGAACTCACAACCTCGGCATTGCTCTGCATTGTACTGCTGTATAAGTACCGCGCGCTAACCGATTGCGCCACTGGAGCTCTGACTCCATTCGATACAGATCGTTTTAAGAACCACTCTAGCCGGAGTACGTGTTCTGGCAATTTTTTTTATTGTAGAATAGCAGTTAGTTCTCAGTGACTGCACTTTCTTGTATGTTTGACCCGCAAAAGGTACGATTATCTATGGTTTGACTGTATTTAACATTTTAATATTAACCCAACAATGATCGTTTTATACTAACCGTTTGATAACGACGGTGTTCTAAACAGGAATAGAATTAATGACCGCCTGCTGAACGCATCTCAAGGTTTTGAGAAAAAACAAAGCCTCAGGGCTTCTGCTGGAGAAAGTAAAAGAAAACGCTGCAATACATAGGTGTAATTGCCGACGACGAAGAGAGTTGGTAACATTAACCGTAAAGGTAGTAAGTGATTAGTTTGAGTGAGAGAGAAATTAATTGTAGAGACTTGTGCGTGACATATTGGTTAAATGTTCCTTTCAGAAAGCGAGAGAGAGGTGTAGGTGGGTTAATGATCCTGCTGTAAAGAGCTGATCCATCTCTGCCAAGTACCATGCATCAGTTGTTAGACGAACATATTTCAGTGCTTGTGTATGCACCACCACACTAAAATGCTTAGCGTGCATATTGAACTAGCTCCTAACAGCCTGCTGAGGTACTACAGGCGGCTGACTCTATGGGGGAATACTTAACAACTAGTGTTGCCAAATTTTGAGACTCAACCTAAGCCCAAACCTGTCCAAATACAAGCCCAAATTCTGCCAAACACAGACCAGTATCAGACCAAAACGAGCTCAAAGTTGCAACTCTCAAATTATGTAAAAACAGCATTCAGAAAACATTAGAACGATAACTCTAAATTTTATTCAATATACTATTGTAGGATGAGCGTATTTGAACACCTGTGCACTTCTGTAATCGTGCCTAATATCTATTGATAACTGCTCATTTTCAAGACCAGTCCCTACTGTGACCTGACTTGCACTTATGTCACCACAGATCCAAATCGGAACCTGGCATTTATGAATTAACTATAAAAGAGCAGCAAGTAATCCACCTTATTGAAGCCTAAGAGCAGAAACCTCAATGTATTTCAGCATTGTGGCTCCAAAAAATAATACTGGATGGATCTTGCAGAATTAACACCACACAATGATGCACGTATTTAGAAATAACCCTTATGCTAAAGTAATTTCAACACAACTTGTTTGGCAAGGTCTTATTTCTATCTATTTGCCTAAACATTCAAACAAAATAACTATTTCACAATGACAGAATAGGACAATTTTAAAAATAAACATTGAGGCAATTTAAAAAGCAGTTTTCATGTAAAGAAGTGTACATAAATGTGAAGTGACAGTGTGAAAACTTCAAAGACTAGAAGTGTCTTGCTGCAAGGGTTGCTGCAGTAAGACATGAGACCCACACCCTTTGAGTTGAAATGCACTGAAAAAGCCAGAAAAGTGACTGTCAGTTACTGTGACCAGTTCCCAGACTTGGCTCCAAAGTGCTTCACCATGACCACGTACTCTGGTGGTAAAATATATAGGGGACTTTTGTCGTTGCCCTCTTGTTGCAGAGAACACTTGACTAAAACCCTCAGCCTTTGCAAGCAATAGATGCATTTGTTTGGAAGCCATATAAATGCAAGGCTGTTGGAGCAGAAAGGAAAAACACATTTTTTTCTAGAACATTTAGTGACTGTTAGAAACAGGGTCTCTAGTTGGCAGTCAGTTTGCACTCTGTCCAAGCAGGGACTCTCACTCTAGTCACAGTATGGGAGATACACACAGTGTAACCCCTGCTCAACCTCTTGGTAGCTTAGTACAAGAAGTCAGGCTTATCTCAGAGGCAATGTGTAAAGTATTTGTACCAACATACACAGTAACACAATGAAAACACCACAAAAGGACTCCACACCAGTTTAGAAAAATAGCCAATATTTATCTAAATCAACCAAGACCAAAATGACAAAAATTTAACATACACAAGCAAAAGATATGAACTTTTAAAGTAAAAAGAGTCTTAATCCATAGAAATCAATGGATGCGTTGTTTTAGCCCAAGGTACCTGGTATGCACCAAAAATAAAGCTGCACGGGTGAACGTGAGTTGGAAAAACAATTGATGCATCGATTCCTTACTTGCAAGTGAGGCCGTGCATCGATCCTTTCTCCACCAGGCAAGCAATGCGTTGATTCTTTCCTCGTAGGGAAGAGATGCATCGATTTTCGGACAAGCAGCCTCAGGTCTGTGCGGTGATGTTGTAGGTTTTGATGCCCAGGGATGATGCATGGATTATCTGGATGCACGGAAGCTATCAATCCACGCTGAGCTGGCACGATGCGTCGATTTTTCAGCTGCGATGCAGATGCTGCATCGGTTTTTCTGCTGCTCAGCTCCGGTGCGTGGATTTTCACCTTGGGTTCACCAGCTTCTCCTTTCAAAGGCCCAGGGACTGGATGTGGCACAACTTGCCAGGGTAGGGGTCTCAGCAAGGGAGCCCAGGTGGTAGCAGATGAAGTCTTTGATGGCCCTGAGACTTCAGAACAGGAGGCAAGCTCAGTCCAAGCCCTTGGAGAATCTTCACAAGCAGGATACACAGCAAAGTCCAGTCTTTGCCCTCTTCAAGGCAGAAGCAGCAACTGCAGGCCAACCCAGCAAATCACACACAGCAAAGGGAAAGTAGTCCTCCTCCAGCTCTTCAACTCTTCTCCTTAGCAGAGGTTCCTCTTGATCCAGAAGTATTCGAAAGGTCAGGGCTTTTGGGTCAACTACTGATACTCATTTTCTGCCTTTGAAGTAGGAAAACTTCAAAGGAGAGTCTCTGTTGTTCACACAATCCTGCCTTGTCTAGGCCTGGCCCCAGACACACACAAGGGAGTTGGCGACTGCATCTAAGTGTCAGTTCCTCCCTCCCCGCTCTAGCCCAGGAGACTTATCAGGAAATGCAGGTCATTCATTAGCTCCCTTTGTGTCACTCTCTAGAGGGAATTCACAAACAGCCCAACTGTCAGTCTGACAGAGAAAAGGATTCCACAGGCAGGCAGAGACACAGAATGGTTAAGCAAGAAAACCCCTGTTGGACTTTTTTGCTTATGCAGGGTCATCCCCAATCTTTTTGCCTCCTGCCTCCTATCTTGTCTGACCTGTTGCTGTTGGCTTTTGAACTCTGAGCACTTTACCACTGCTAACCAGTGCTAAAGTGCATATGTACTCTGTATGAATGATTCGTTTATCCATGATTGGCATATTTGATTTACTAGTAGGTCCCTAGTAAAGTTCACTAGAAACTGCCTGTAAATGAAATGCTACTAGTGGGCCTGCAGCACTGGTTTTGCCACCCACATAAGTAGCTCTGTAATCATGTCTCAGACCTGCCACTGCAGTGTCTGTGTGTACAGTTTTAACTGTAAATTCGACTTGGCAAGTGTACACACTTGCCAGGCCTAAACCTTCCATTTTCTTACATGTAAGACACCCCTAAGGTAGGCCCTAAGTAGCCCCAAGGGCAGGGTGCAGTGTATGGTTAAGGTAGGACATATAGTAATGTGTTTTATATGTCCTGATGGTGAAATATTGCTAAATTCGTTTTTCACTGTTGCAAGGCCTGTCCCTCTCATAGGTTAACATGGGGGCTACCTTTAAATCTGATTAAAGTGTAGATTCCCTTTGGGAGCGGATGGACATGTGGAGTTTAGGGTCTCTGAGCTCACAATTTAAAAATACATCTTTTAGTAAAGTTGATTTTAAGATTGTGCGTTTGAAAATGGCTCTTTTAGAAAGTGAGCATTTTCTTGCTTATACCATTTCTGTGACTCTGCCTGTTTGTGGATTCCCTGTCTGGGTCAGTTTGACAGTTGGGCTGGTTGCACCTCACATTAGACAGTGACACAAAGGGAGCTGGGGTGTAGTCTGCATTTCCTGATGAGCCATCTGTGCTAGGACGGAGGGGAGGAGTGGTCACTTACACCTGAAAGGGCTGTGCCTGTCCTCACACAATGCCGTCTCCGACCCCCTGGTGAGTGTCTGGGGCCTGGCCTGGGAAAAGCAGGATTTGCCATTCAAAAGAGACTGTACTTTGAAGGAGGCCTACGTCAAAGGAGAAATTGGGTATAGGAAGGGCACCCAATACCCCAGACTTTAGATCACTTCTGGACATCAAGAGGAACCTCTGCCTGGAGAAGAGCTGAAGAGCTGAGGAGAAGTGCTGCCCTGCCTGTGACTGTGCTTAGTGGAGCTATCCTGCAGCTACTGCTTCTGCCAGAGTAAGCGGGCAAAGACTGGACTTTGTGTGCCTTCCATCTTGTGAAGAAATCTCCAAGGGCCTGATTTAGAGCTTGCCTCCTGTTGTTTGAAGTCTCAGGGACAGCAAAGACTTCTCTCTGCCAGCACCTGGAGTCTCTGGAGAGACTCCTGCTCTGACAAGTGGTGCCCTATCTAGTCCCTGGGCCCTTGAGAAGAAAGCTGGTGGAAATCCAAGGAAATCGACTTCGAAAGTCTTTGTACCAAAGCCGCTGCTAAATCCGGTGACGCCGCCTGCAACCGACTCCGTGATCTTCCCTGGAACGTGATGATCTTTGCAGGCCCGATACCACTGCAGCCCCGCTGAAGTCCGCGACTCCGTGGAAGTCGCTGCACCACGTCGTGACTGACGCCACTCGAAGTGCGGGGATTCAACATTTCGCACAGACGCCGCGATCCCCGATTTCGCTCATCGACTTGTTTTCAATCTGCACCAAAGGTACTGTACTTGGGGGTCTACACAACTCCGTGTCCGGCGCCGCTTGTGTTGGCTTGTTGGGAACGACTCCGTCACGACGCCGTGTTAACACCTCATCGAAGCGTTTTGTGTTTCTAAGCAATATTTTTTAGTAGAATCTTTAAAAATTCATAACTTGACTTGTGTATGTTGGAATTTTGTCGTTTTGGTCTTGTTTTGTTTAGATAAATATTTCCCATTGTCCTAAATGGGTGTTGTGTCATTTTGTAGTGTTTTCATTAAGTTACTGTGTGTGTTGGTACAAATACTTTACACTTAGCACTCTGAAGTTAAGCCTACTGCTCTACCATGCTACCAAGGGGGTAAGCAGGGGTTAGCTGAGGGTGAATCTCTTTTACCCTGACTACAGTGAGGGTCCTTGCTTGAACAGGGGGTAACCTGACTGTCAACCTAAGACCCCATTTCTAACAACCCCACTTTCTAAAAGTGGCATTTTCAAATGAACAATTTAAAAACCAACTCTACCAAAAGATGTATTTTTAAATTGTGAGTTCAGAGACCCCAATCTCCACATCTCATCTGCTCCCATTAGGAAACTGCTCTTATAAGATATTTGAAGGCAGTCCCCATGTTAACCTATGAGAGGGATAGGCCTTGCAATAGTGAAAAACAAATCTAGTAGTATTTCACTATCAGGACATGTAGAACACACCAGTACATGTTCTACCTTTTAAATACACTACACCCTGCCCATGGGGCTACCTAGGGCCTACCGTGGGGTTGACTTACTTTTAGTAAAAAAGGAAGGTTTCGGCCTGGGAAACGGGTACACTTGCTAGGTCGAATTGACAGTGCAAGACTGAACCCACAGACACTGCAGTGGCAGGTCTGAGACATGTTTACAGGGCTACTCTTGTGGGTGGCACAATCAGTGCTGAAGGCCCACTGGTATCATTTGATTTACAGGCCCTGGACACCTTTACTGCCCTTTACTATGGAATTACTAGTAAATCAAATATGCTAATCAGGGATAACCAACCATAATCATAATTTACACATGGAGCACTTGCACTTTAGCACTGGTCATCAGTGGTAAAGTGCCCAAAGTACCAAAAACCAGCAAAATGAAGTCCAGCACACAGTTAAAAATACAGGAAGCATAGGCAAAAAGACAGTGGAAGCCACACCAAGGATGTCAGGTCTAACAGTGACATACTTCCCTAATATCACTCCATTTCCCTTTACTATTAGCTCTGTTCTGTTATTACACCACTGCTTACCTGGGCAATATTAAGGGCTTTAAGTAATTGTGCGGCGAAATATACTGTACCGCCCCCGGAAGTGGCTGAATTTTGGCAGCTCTGCGTTACTCTAATAATGCATAGTTCTGGCTAAATTCCTCCAGTCGCCAATTTTTGTTTCTGGTGTGCAGCTCCAGAACAGTAAGTTGGTGAGCGCAAGCAAGAATTGGCACCCCTTAATGCGGTTTCCTGTCACTAGGAGGAAATCAGTGACATTTTTCTAACATGGGCGGTCGTCACTGTTCAAGGTCAGAAGGCTGCTGTTTGAATAGAAAATCTACTCGTGCGGCATCAAAATCAACTCGAGTAGCTACACCATCTGGCACACTGCGTGGTGCTGTTTGTGCTGATTTTTCAGGATGGGACGTGCTGCTAGCGCCAAATCACAGAACGAGCAGCGCAACATGTCTATTTCTGCCCATCAGTGAAACTCTGTGGACTCTAACATAGTTTTTACGTAACTCTGCAGAATTTGTATGAGTCAGATTTTGCAAGTTATGCCCACCGCTAGGTTTAAGTATCCTCATATTTTCATTTTTCATTGATGACTAAAAATGCTAAAGTAATCCATGTCAGCAAAGCATTCCCTGTTTACACTTCACGTTTTACTTCATCCTGCATTCCCTAAGAGCATTTCCTTTTCTCAGATGATGTGTTTCTGTAGTTCTCATCCAACATACTACTCTAATATAATACACATTGCAAACTGACTCACCTTCAGGTCTGGGTAAGTTCAGATTGTGGGCAGACGTTGATAATGGGAAAAATTGAGAACCCTAGGCTGAAGGCAGTAAGAGATTTCCACAGTTCTTGCCAGTATGTCATTAAGGTGTTCAGTCAAAATGTATATTTAATCCTACATCTCTCTGGAAAGCTTTAAAGAAATGGTCATATAAAAGGCAATTGTAAATTAAAGCACTACTACGCATGTGCAGCCAAAAGCTTGGTCATGCCCATTTTTGCTTGCCCATTTAGGCAAGGTGATGCAGGGGCCGTAGGGTCCCTTTTCTCTCCAAATCTTTCTGAAATACTAAGTTTGTATATCCCACATCATCTTTTTCCTGGTAAGAACCAGTTTTCACCCTCTCTTTTTGTATGCATTTCCTTTAATCAGTGCAGAAAAAGGAGGGCAATATAGTTGGACCCTGCAGCTACAGTTGAGCCCAGTCTGGGATCTGTGCCAGTGTCGAAGTAAGCCTCAGCAAGGCCTACTAGTGCAAGGGGTTCGCCCTTCTCTGCACAAAGTCCTCAGACCATATAGGAAGAAGTTGGAACAGAAACTGAAATAAAAGACAAAGTTTATTAAACCTCATGAGGTGGTACTACAGTTCAAACAGCACCCTTCGGTAATGTTTGAAGTAGCACACTGAACTAAGAGAGCATGGTCCTTTTATACCCACGCAGGGGCTAAAAGAAGGTGGTACAATTATGGAAGCAAGACTTACATACATATAAGGTCATATGGAAATGCACAGTCGACAGGTAGGAGGGGCTAACAGTTTTCAAGGACTAGATTAATGTGCGAAAGTGGGAGGTGCTAAATATAACTTGTCACTAGATAGATTTTCAAGAGTAGTTAACAGAAAGGTAGGACCGAGCACATGGCAGAGAAAATGGCTGCCATGAATACAAAATGGATTCCGCGAAATGTTCACAATAGTTGCTAAATACAAGATGTCTTCTGCTAATGCTTAATCTAATCGCTACTGACTTACAACAGGCGACCCTTTCAGCATTAGCTGAAGACATTCGTCTTTCTGGGATAATCTTAATATTTATCTTGTATATTTATGCTCATCATTTCAGCTATTTCCTTATCTAACATGTGTTGTGCTTTCATTTCTGTAATATTTCTTTTGGTAGGCATACAAGCAGTAATACACATGGAGCAGAACATTGGACCACACTGAATACAGATACAGCATGTGTAAAATATTGCAATCATTACACACAGGATAGTCAGTAGTTTCCAGCCCAAAGCGGAAACAAGTGCCCAAAACCATCCAGAAAAAGTCCAAGTACCAGTCTCTGTGTGGATTTCTGCAGCAATTTTATGCAATTTAGATATTGCATCATATACTGAAGGTGAGTGATCTGGAATGAAAACGCAGCAACTACTACCGATGATGCGACACGCACCACCTCGATCAGCTAATATCACATCTAGTACCATACGATTTTGGAGCGCTACAATCCTCGCACTTTGGAGCTCCTCGGTAATATTCCCAAGTGCCAGAGCTGCCTGATTGGTAACAGCTTCCACAACCCTAGTCAATCGTCTCACTTTCCTACTGTTTAACGCAGCACCCACAAAGGAGAACAACCCTAAATTAAAATCAACATATTGTTGCAGGCTAGTGTCCGTTTGGTCTACCTCATTTGTCCTTATTGTCCTTTTATATCTATTTTTAATGATGTAATTGAACAGTTTAAAATCTCGGTGATATGATGCAGGGGCCAAAAACACAGGGGGTAATAGAAAAGATACATAACACACACCTGACCACCCAAAAGGTAGTTGGTAATATCCATAGTTACCACAAACAAAATATGTATTATGTGAAGCGGTAAAACTACTATTATTTACACCCTCAATAGTTAAAATCAGGGTACAATCGCTTATCTCCACTGGAATTCGCCCAATGCTACGTATACATACGTAACAGAAATCACAAATTGTTCTTTCTTGTCAGAGTCTCTTATATTTGTGAAGACATATGGTATTGAAACATTGTCCGGTTGATACTCTTCCCATTCCCATTTAGTTCCTTTGGCTTGGGGATACCCATCTTTGTCTTGGTAGCATACTTTATTAAGGCGAAAAAGAAGTCCGCCCTCTGTACGTTTTCCAGATGCAAACAAAAGCGTATAACAAGCTTGACAAGAACCATTGTGTGAAAAAGGAAGAGGAATGAAAGGTGTTCCTCCTTTCTTTTGATGCGCAGGTATCATTCCACATATCCAACAGTTAGTAGTATTTGTAGCATTATGAGTATGATGCAACATCTGAATGAAAGGATTATTGAAGTACGATTGACGGTGCTTCTGCTCCTGATAGGGAAGCGTAAAGTAATAGTGATCCTCTGGTACCGGAGCAGTGGCAACAAAAAACTCACAAGCAGGAGCCTTCTTTTCAACAAACCAGGTGATTATTGCTATAACCACCAAACAACAACAAACCCCATAGTACTAATGATCAGTTTGGTATTCATTTTAGCAACAGTGATAATCGACCCTTTCAGAAATGAATTAAAAACAATCGTTGGAGCTCTTATCCCTGGGCAGCCGCTGATTTCTTCACCACGGGCCAAGACGGGTGTCACTACTCTAATGCATGGCTGCTTCCCCCCCACTTGCCACATTGGCTCTCCGTTTCACTAACCCAGGGCAGTAGCTCAACCAGTTTTCTCCAGCACTACGGGGTCTTTCCTCAGTCTCAAATTATATCGCAACACTCCAGAAATCGTATGGTCCGGGAAGAACTCCGCAGATTCGTCAGGTGATATAGCACAGCCTTTCTCCGTAGTCAAAATCTCTTGATCGGTCAGCACGGCAGGTTCCACCAAGGTAGGTAGCACTCTCTTGGACCCAATTCTTTCGGTTCGTCACTCGAACTGCTGTCCTTGTCGCAAGGAGCACCTGCTCTGGGCCTCGCCACCTTGGTTCCAAGCTGCTTGATCTTTCAAAGGACTTAATCATCACCTGGTCACCAGGTCGGAGTTCATGGCCTTCACCTGTAGATCTGTCAGGAAGTGCTTCTCGAACCTGTTGATGAATAGAAACCAAATTGTCGGTTAACTGTGCCAAATAATCATTCATCAGGACACAAGGTACATCATATACAGAATTTGGCTTAGGAGCTCCCCAAATGTTAATTGGCCTTCCAAATACTATTTCATAGGGGATGAGGCCTATTCGAGAGTGTGGCACTGACCTAATAGACAATAATGCCAACTGTAATGCATCCAGCCAAGTTAAGGATGTGGAAGCCTGTATCTTCACTAATTTCAGCCTCAAAGTAGCATTATACCTTTCCACCAACCCTGCTGATTGTGGGTGGAAAACCGCATGGAACTTCTGTTTGATCCCTAATCCTTTCAGGACTTACTTAATAACTTCCCCAACAAAATGAGGTTCGTTATCATTCCATAAAAGTCTGCAAACACCAAACCTAGGGAAAAATTCTTTCAAAAGCACCTTCGCTGTGGTAATGGCAGTATTATCCTTTGTGGGGTACACCTCTATCCATTTACTGAAGGCACATACCACCACCAAGACATACTTTAAATTGTTGCAGCGTTCAAGCTGAATATAATCCATTTGTAGAACTTCGAAAGGTGCAGTTGTTGTAGCAAACCCTCCTGCAGGAGTTCGTGTCCCTTTTCTAGGATTGTATTGTAAACAGATCTAACAAGACTGTACTACTCTCTTAGCTGTACTGGAAATTTCTGGATGCTCCCAAACTTGCGTAAGCAACTTAGTTATTGTTGACGCTCCAACATGTGCCAGCCCATGTGCCATCTGAACCATAGGTTGTACAAAAGCTATAGGCAATTTCCATTTATCCATCTGCTTACTCCGCCAACAGCCCTCATCATCCAATTCTCCTTCTTCAGACCATTGCTTACGTTCTTTCACAGAAGCAGATTTCTGTATATCGAATACGTCTTGTCTAGCATTATGCCAACGTTCAGCTTGTGACTTCATTACATACATAGAAGTAGTACTTCGCTGCATCGCAGTCTCACGTGCTATGCGGTCCGCAAGGGCATTACCTTGCCCTATCTTATTGGTCACTTTCTTGTGTGCACTACATTTCACAATAGCTAGTTTCTTTGGATATGTCAATGCAGTGAAGAGGTTATGCACTAATTCTCCGTGCATTATCTGCATGCCGTGAGATGTGAGAAAGTCTCTCTCCTTCCAAAGCAAACCAAAATCATGAGCCACTCCAAAAGCATAGCGGCTGTCTGTATAAATGTTCACACATAAGTCACTACTAAGCTCACATGCTCGTGTCAAAGCTATTAGTTCAGCTGCTTGAGCTGACTTCTGTGGTATACAAGCTGTCTCCACTACTGTGTGTATTGTGGTGATTGCATATGCAGCTGAGGTCGTACCGTCTGGCAACTTCAAACAAGACCCATCAACCCACAATTCCCCGTCTACATCTGGAAGGGACGTATCTTGTACATCAATACGACCCTTTGTCTGTTCTTCGGTAAGGAATATACAATCATGTGTTTCTTGCGACTGAGGCACCGAATATGGCAACAAAGTGGCTGAATTTAGTGTTGCACATCTCTTCAGTGTAATGTGAGGAGCCAGCAATGTCAATTCATATCCTGTCAGGCGAGCGCTAGTTAAATGTTGCATCTTTGTTTGATTTAAAAGAGCATCAACCGCATGGGGTACTAACACCAACAGCTTCTGTGACAAAACTATCCCTTCACTCTGAAGTATTGACACAGCTGTTGCGGCAACTTAACGAAAACACCCAGGCAATGCTCGAGCGACAGGATCAAGTACTGCTGAAAAATATGCACAGGGACGCTGCTTATCGCCATGTGTCTGTACTAAAACTGACAATGCACATCCATCATTCTCATGTACGTAAAGTGCAAAAGGCTTCGTGTAATCTGGAGTACCTAACACTGGTGCTGAACAAAGGGCTTGTCGTAGCTGCTGGAAAGCAGTCTCACATTCATCTGTCCATGGGAGGGGCATTGAAGTATCTTTAGTCAAAAGTGCTAGCAAAGGTTTGACAATGTGTGAAAACCCGAATATCCATTGCCTACAAAAAGAAGTAAGACCAAGGAATGCACGAACATCTTTCTGAGTAGAGGGTACTGGGGTGTCTAAAATTGCTTGAATACGATCTGATGTAAGTGCACGGCCCTCCTTAGACAAAAGGTGACCTAAATAGGTTACCTTTGGTCTACAATATTGCAATTTCTTTTGTGACACTTTATGATGGTGTGAAGCAAGAAAAGAAAGTAAAGACAAAGTGCACTTTTCACATTGCTCAGGGGTATTAGCTGCCAACAAAATATCATCAACATATTGTATGAGAGCCACACCTTCAGGAAAAACAAAAGAATCAAATTGTTGTTTTAACACTTGACTATAAATACTAGGACTCTCAGTATAGCCTTGAGGAACTCTGCAAAATCTATAGGATAGTTTATTCATAGTAAAACCAAACAAATATCGGCTGTCAGGATGAATAGGGATTGAAAAGAAAGCATTATTCAAGTCTATCACAGAGAACGAAGTTGCTGTCGGGGGAACCAAAGTAAGAAGTGTTGTGATGTTAGATACCACAGGATATTGTGGTACCACAATCTTTTTGACTTCTCGTAAATCAATAATGAATCGGTAAATCCTAGTATCAGTATCCTTTTTCAGAATAGGAAGAATCGGACTGTAACAAACATTATACGGAACTTTCGCAACAACTCCAACTGCAATAGGATCATGCACAATTCGTGTGAGTGCTTCTTCACCCTCCTGTGAAATTTTGTATTGAGTCAAACGTGGCAATACAGCTCCCTCCTTGACACTAATATGTGCCGGTGGAATAATCATTTGTCCCACATCAGTATCTGAAGTAGCCCACAAAGTACTAGGGAGTGAAGCTAATGCAATATCCTCTTTAACAAGACAAACTCCTTCCATCACAGGATGATTATCATTCAAAATAACACACACCCGTTCAGGAGAGCATCGTATTGTAGCCCTGAAATACTTGAGCGTATCAAGACCCACAATATTGTCTGGTGTATTTGGAGAAAGCACAAATGGACATGGAGCAGTAAATGTATCAACATGGAATGCAAGTGGTTATGGCAATAGGCTAGGGGAAGGTGTTCCATCGAAACCTATCGATGTAATGGTTAAGCCAGACAGGGGAGCCCTTGGAATCAATTGTTTAGACAAGGCGCTACGAGTAGCTCCTGTATCAATCAGAAACTGATCAATAGAACCCAAAACGTGCTGTAACATAGGGACCCCTCTGATCTACTGGAACTTCAACTGATTCCTTACCCCATCCTAGGCAATCCTGTGCATAAGCAGAATCTTGGAAATCAGGCTGCACATAGTTCGACATCTGGTATTTCTATCAAAAGTGTTAAACCCATCCTGCCTTCGTACATTAGCATCAACCCTAGCATGATCATTCGTGCTTCTTCTAGGCCCTGAATATCCTGAGCGATTTCTCATTTGTCCCCGACCACGTGAACACTGCTGAACACGTAGTGCTGGACAATCGGCATCCCAATGCCCAAATTTCTTACAATACGCACACTGATCAACAGACAAATTCGAACGAGTGTAAGAAGAACCATAAGATCCACGTCCACCTCTATCACTACCTCTAAAATGTGGGCCATAAGCTTGAGCCAACATAACCTTCGTCTTTAATTCTTTAATCTTCTTATCCTCGCTATCTTTTGCTTCTAATTCCTGACGTTCATAATACTGAGCCATAGTCAAAAGAGAAACCGGAGTAGAGGTAGTCCATGAACTTTCACTGGCTTTTAGACGACTAGCTATTCCTGGTAACAGATTTGCGACATATTTATCGACAAACAAATGTCTGCCCGTATCATCTGACAATAACTGGCAGCTAAAATCATGAAATGCTTCTTCAAAGTGTGTAAAGAAATCAGAGACCGATTCATCTGCCTTTTGCTTACAAGATGCTAAAACAGTCCAATCTATCTTTTTAGGGGGAATAATCGTTTTTAACTTAACTAATATGGCTGCAGGAAGATCTAGAATAAACTGATATGGCTTTTTCGCAGGTTCCCTATCCATGTCCATCTGTAATTATTTCCAGAACGCCCCAAAAACTACACAATCATCAACTTTACAAACAGTTCTCCACATATCTGGCTGTAATATCAATCCGAAAAATTACTCAATGTCAGCCAAAGTCATAGTACAAGAACTAATTGCTCCCTCAACTTCCTGATAAAAGGCGGCTGGATTTTTCCACGGGTCAAGTAATGCTGTTTTAAGTGCCATTACATCTGCCCTATTCCAAAGAGTATACACCCAATTATAAATAAAATAACGCTTAGCATCAACAGAAGTTTTATCATCACTTGTACCCAATCCTTTAGAAGGAACATACAAAGGTGCGGCCTCCCGCATTGGTTTCGCATGAACTATCATAGTCTTATCTGTTCCGAAGATGGAAGCTTGCACCCCGCCGGTCTGAGATGTCCGTGCAAATACGTCCACGGCCCTTTTCTCCTCTTGCAAACGGACTGCCACAACACATAATTTCACCAAACACCTGATTGCATCAGCCACCTGGGAGAAAACAAAAAGACCATCACGTATTTGCTTATGATCAGCTGCTACATCATCGGGCTCTAACTCATCAGAATATTTCCGAAATAGTTCAATAACTTCTGTGCCAAATGCCTCAGTAAAATATAGCTGCTCCTTTTCCGTCCACCCTTTCATGTTGTCTAAAAGTTCAGAAGCAGAGACAACGCTACAAATTGTTTTATGAGCAATAGATCTAAGCTCAGATGCACGGTCAGCAGGCAACATATAGCGACTGTCTTGTATCTTCTGTTGCTCCGAACCGGAGACCTCAGTTAACTCATGAGGGGCAGAAGGAATGATATACAGAGGTGGAGGGCGATCTAATAACAAAAAATCATTGTGTGGTTTATTAAGGATAGCATAGAGAGTTTGCCTAACAGTGTATTGGCCAGTTACCTGTAACTTACGTTCTTTCTCTTCTAGCTCCTTTAAGTCATTTATTTCTTTCTTTCTCATTTCCAATGCTTTCACATATACATTCTTCCGCTGCTCTTTCTCAAGCAAGACTTGCTCACGCTTCACTCGTCCACGCACTTCTTTCTTCCACATTCGTACACAGTCAAACATATCTTGCCTAGACCTTTGCTTACACATACATTGTTCACATACTCAATCTTTCGCAAATCAAATGACCCATGCATAGGCCAACGTAACTCAGGATCCGCACAAGTGTATTTATTCCATAATGTGCGGTACATTATAGAAGAAAGACCATGTTTAACATACATATCTCCATTGGGTGTCCCCTCTGGGGGTGCCGATTGCGAATCTTCCAGTCTCAAATTGGGACCATTACAAAAGCAACACATCCTACGAAGTGCGCTAAAAACAGGCATTCCAAAAATAGTGCAGAATATGCAATATTATAATCAAAGTAGCACTTAAGGTGCTGTTCAAATCAAAATTAAATTGGAGAAAATTATCCTCATTACCTGCCTATATAAATTACAATTTATATATCAATTCAAAGGACACAAATTGACTACTCACCCAAAAAACGAGAGCCACAGAAAGTGGTGCTAAACTTCATTACCAAACAAAGACATCAAAACGCACAGCAAGTGCCGTAAAACGGCTCTTACCAATCACAGGGCGTCCATGTTCCAACTGTTAAGTTCTAAAATCGACCAAATGGTCACTGCATGACGAATGAACAAAAAGGATCTCAGTCGAGGACCGGCGCCACCTGGATGGTCAAATCAGAAAGAAGGGAAAAACGCCGTGGTTGCCAAGACTCGGGTCTCCTCAGGCATTGATTGTCAGCAGCGAGAACCCAATCCTTCGTCGCGACTAATCCGTCAGGCGTCCGAGTCGCCGATGAGTCCCTGTTCGGGCGCCAATTTGTTGAAGTAAGCCTCAGCAAGGCCTACTAGTGCAATGGGTTCGCCCTTCTCTGCACAAAGTGCTCAGACTATATAGGAAGAAGTTGGCACAGAAACTGAAATAAAAGACAAAGTTTATTAAACATCATGATGTGGTACTACAGTTCAAACAGCACCCTTCGGTAATGTTTGAAGTAGCACACTGAACTAAGAGAGCATGGTCCTTTTATACCCACGCAGGGGCTAAAAGAAGTTGGTACAATTATAGAAGCAAGAGTTACATACATATAAGGTCATATGGAAATGCACAGTCGACAGGTAGGAGGGGCTAACAGTTTTCAAGGACTTGTTGACACATTACTGTCTGTTACTGATTACTAACAGCCGTAGATCTTACTGGGCATGTGCGAAAGTGGGAGATGCTAAATATAACTTGTCACTAGACAGATTTTCAAGAGTAGTTAACAGAAAGGTAGGACAGAGCTCATGGCAAGCACATGGCAGAGAAAATGGCTGCTATGAATACAAAATGGATTCCGCGAAATGTTCACAATAGTTGCTAAATACAAGATATCTTCTGCTAATGCTTAATCTAATCGCTACTGACTTACAACACCAGCATCAGTGAAATATGTTGAATTTGTCCCAGTGTAATTTGCTGTCTCTAGGATTCATTCAGTAAAAGTTGCATATTGTCTGCCTTTGTTTCATTTATGCACTCCACCCGGTGTTCAGTTTTTTTTTTTTATCAATGAGAAACACGACACATTGCACAAGAGACAAAATTCTGAGTGAAAAGGACCTCGGAGTTCGTCTCGCGCATGTGCGTTTATAGAAATAGCGAGAGTCCTAGCCTCTCAGTCCAGCGCTTGCCTAGCCTCAACAAGAGGCCAGTTACACTCTCCAGAAATATGAAGCGCCCAGCGGGTGTGCTCTGGTAGTACAATTATGCCAAAAACATGTGATTGTGATCCGAGGGAGAAAACCCTTGTTAAAGAAAAGGTGTGCGAAGGGTGTAGAGGGTGGATACAGGGGGGAATAGAGTCCTTAGCGAAGCGCCGTTCAGAACCCCGCTCCCACTCCACGGTTGTACATGTAAATCAATAAAAGCACTTAAAATGCAGATAGTTTATGACAGTGAAATGTTGGGTACTTATCTCCGGCTGAGAGCAGCAAAGAAAGAGGAAGGACTAAGGAGGCAGAGACATTTATATGGAGAGCAGGCCTGAGATTGGGCATGTTATGGACTACTGGGAATGTTGGGTTACGTAGATTTTTGTATGTTTAATATTGATTGACTGCTGTGATTTTGAACATTTTTGAGGCAATTTTAGAACATTTTTTAATCTTACAATAGATGGAGTAACCATATATGTGCAACCACACAGGCTATTAAATCAAACTTGAGGAAGGTTTTTTTGTACAGAGCACATCCTGCTCTAAGGTATTTGAAGGAGTTCTCATAAGTGATGAACAAAAAAAAGGGAGGCAAGCTGTTATAAAATGTTTGCATAGGATCACACAAACTGGGATTAATCACACATTTCCAATTTCATACTGTGTTATTCGGCCCAGCAAATGTTATCTCTTTGAAATATCAAATGTTAAGACTTTGCTCTTAACTCTTGGAGGAGCCCATCAGAACCCACATTTTATGTTTGGCAGTTTTACATAGCGCAGACCTTGTTCTAATACATAAGAGCACTTCACCATAAAAGGAGACTAAATAGCCCAGGTGGTGCCTCTAAATGATTGGTTTGCAGGGGGTTGGGATGACCCAGTGTATCGACTTGAGATCCAAGAGGTGGGCTTTGGAGGCCTATTGGATATGCTCTGTGGCAGTGGGGTTCCTGTCCAGATTGCGTCTCGCACCCGGGTGGCAGTGAATTGTTGGAAGGTGGCCCTAAAGCTATCAAGTGGGACCGACGTCTTACTCGAATGACCCCACCGTGGCACGGAGACTGGCTGCATCAGCTCACTACTCTAAAGGGCTTTCAACAGTGAGATTTAATTGAGGTTACTTACTTAGTGGATGTATATACAGGAGATAATCTTATGTCATTCCAGGACATGAGAGAACACTATGGTCTGCACCAGATGCAGTTCTTCCGATACTTGCAGATGCGCCACACCTTGGGTGCCCATGTTTCAGCACACACCCAGCTCTCCGACTATAACCCGCTCGAGGCCAAGTTGTTATCCGGGAACCTAGGGAAGAAAGCAGTGTCCCAAATTAAAAAATCGTTGCTTACGAACGTCGCGGATGGATTAGATCACCTGCGCCAAAGATGGACGAACTGGGTAGGGGATTTGGACGAGGACGATTGGTGGGAGGCATTGTTGGCCCCCTGTGAGTTAGCCATTTCGGCTGGGCTGCGAATGGTGCAGTTTAAATACCTTTACGCTTCTTATCTGTCCCCTGCAATAATGTTGAAGATGTCAGGTGGGGGTAGGGTAGCATTGCTAAATGTGGCCTCCTGTAGGGAGATTTCCTCAATATGACTTGGACTTGTCCCCGAATACGATCCATTTGGGAGGGGGTTGGTAGGGAAATGGAGACTTAAGCTCTAAAGTTGTGCTACTGGGGCTTTTGGAGGAATTAGGGGGCCCACAGGCTCACCGGACATTTATAGGTGTTGCGTGCCTGGTTGCCAAGAGAGATATTGCTCGTGGATGGAAGCTTCCCAGGGCTCCTTTGCGGGCAGGGTGGAGGGCGGGAGTAGATTGGTGTGCACATCAGGAAAAACCGATCGATGAGGCTAGAGGGTGCCCTGAAAAACATGACAAAATATGGGGGAAATGGTGGGCCTACTATGGTGTTTTATGTAAAGTACCGCCAAGCTCTGGTTGTCCAGCAGTGGCCTGTGTCCTATGCGCTGTATCCACAATATTGTTGTTGTTGGAGCTTATTGGGTGTGCACTGTTTTCAATTAACGTAAAATAATAAAAATTTGATTCTAAAAAAAAAGAGACTAAATAACATGTAGAAAATAGATCTTTCAGTAAAGATGTAGGGAGAGGGCTTTATCACATCATTGGTTACATCCTGCACACAGGCTTCTGGGATAGATTCTATAGTGTCTTGTTTGCAGTGAGCAAATCATTAGGGACCCTATACAGAAGTGAGTGTGCTGTACAGGGAGAAGGACACAAAGTGCAGATTATAGGGCTGTTCAGGGGGAAATAAACCCCCATGTTAGATCTGCCTTAAGGAATGACTCAATGGTCCTGCTTATCAGTCTGCCTGGGCAAAGCTTGTAGTTGTGAACTGAGCTCTGATGTATGTCGGGATATGGATAGATTGGGGTGCGCAGGTGAATTTTGTAGAGATGTCAGTGACAGTAGCACTAAGAGGAGTTGTGCTGATAATGACTGCAGTAGGATCCAAGGTACTCAGCAGGTCAAACAGTGGCCATGTACTCATCTTATCCCTACTGTCCAAGTTAGCAGTTCCTTGAGCGTCTAAGGATAGTGGTTTTGCACGGGGCTTTCTAACCACTTTTTCTGTTTCCCTGTTTATTTTACATTTTGTGATTCTGGCACAATGCCCTTCACTTCAATAATACAAATATAGTTCAAAATGGATTGGTATTGTGAACAGCTCATAATTGCTGCTACCAACAATTCATGTGTTACCTCACCTGGAAATTGCTGGGTACAGGAGGATCCCATACTCCGTCTTCCTCCAGGGTATGGCACCGTGTAGCGAAGTGAGCATGGCTCGAGCCCACCCAGACCACAGCTGGGCCAATCATACCAAAAAGATGAATAACAGGCCTGCCCTTCATGACCACATTGGTCCAGGCATTGGGAGGGGTCAGGCCAGCAGCATGAAGCAGGGCCTGCCTGTCATAAGTAGCGTTTTTGTGCTATCAACAGTTGACTGACACTGCTTACAATGGCCCGATGAACATTTTCCCTGGCAGCGCCCCAGCACCCAAAGATTTTGTGCAGAAACGTCCAAATAAAGCTCAATTTTGTGTAACCCGACAGGAGAGTTATTTCTCAGACAAATGGGAAAAATATCGCCCATTTGTGCAGGAACTAGTTCAGTCTGGCTACACTGTTTACAACGAAGCAGCCAGTTTATGCTGTGGCTCTAGTCAAGGTGACGCATGCCCCCCGGCTATGTTTAATATTTATAGTGGACACTTTGAGTAAAACATTAGCTATGGCCTACATATGGTGCTCCATACCCACATGGTTCCAGATTCACACATTAAAAAACGAAAACAAACCTACATGTGGGTCCCCTGCCTATTTTTTCAGACCTATTCCATCACAGTTGATTGGGGTGTAGCACTCAAAAAAGAGCGTACACCAGGGGAAGGAGTGTTATGGGAAACAAGGTGCTGTCAGAACCAAGAGTCCTGTCAGCTCTGTACTAGGTTTATTATTGTTGTTAGAAAAAGGGGCAGCGCTACAGGCTCTTGCGAGCACACTAAGCATATATGTTTGGCTGGCCGTCTCGGGCCCGCCAAACACACATGCGCAGTAGGGACTCTCCAGCCCAGCAACTGTGTTGCTGGGCTGGAGAGAGCCTGCACAGGCTCCAAGTCTGCCTGGGAGCACCCTGGCTGGGCGTTCCCAGCCGATTGTGATGCTGCTCTGAGCAGCGTCAGGACTTGCCGCATGGCAGGCTGGGAGCCTGTGCCTGCAGCCTGCCTGCAGGAGAGGAGAAGTGCAGTGGTTACGGAGGTGGGCGCGACAATTCAGGTAAGTTTTTAATTTTTTTTATTAATTAACCACACACCCCCGAGCGTGCCGCCCTGCCCCCTGCTACCACCGCGAGCCGCTACTTTTCTGTACCCGAGGCTGAATTTCACACTGAAAAGAAGTCACGGGGTGAGAAAAGTTTATTTGCAGAACAGAAAAAATTGTAGACATCATTGTTTTCCCAACTGAACCTACATGGCAAGTAGATGGATTCAAACTTTGTCTTTTACGAGCAACAGTAGTGTGGTAGTTTTCAACCTATTCTTATTATTTGGCGCATTAAGGTTATATTTTCCAATTACAATGAGATGCAAAGCTGAACAAAACTATAAATGCATTAACCCCTTAGCTGCTGGACCTTCCATGCCCCCCACCTCCCAACACCGTGCTGAGCCCTTTTTTGGCTATTTGGGGTAGTTCAAGCTTAGGGCTCCATAATGTTCTTCTACATAAGGTATCCATGCTAAATTTACGTCCTTTTTTTCCAACATTCTGGGAATCGGAAAGGTTTGTGGATTCCCCTGGAGGAGACTGAGAGAATAAGCAAAATGTAGCAAAATTGTGAGCTGTTTTTTTAGAACAATAGGAAAAAAGTGCTCCAGATAAAAGTATCTGTTTTTCCCCCTAAGAATGGCATTCACAAACGGTTTGCTGTACTAAAGTTATCGTCTTCCCAGCTTTCAGAAACATGCAGATCAGAATCTAAAAACCTAATTTTGCACCATGGTTTTGGCAGGTAGCCTATTTTCCCAATATTTTGTGCTCTCAACCTACTTACAGTTTGTGGTGGAAACAAGTGTGAAACTCATGAGTGATTGAGAAAAGCTATACATTTCAGAAAAGTAGCCAACATTTTGAATTCAACCAGGGGGCATATGTGTAGATCCCTCTAGGTTCTTCCAAGGAAAAGAACTGTTGAAATAAAGAAATATTGAAAATGAGTAGAAGAAAACAGGCATTTGTGACAACATTTTCATCTGTAACTTTTTGTCATGATGGCCGATTGATAGGAGCAGTATGCCATTAAGTCCCTTCTGGCTGCTGGGATATATAGGGCTTGTGGGTTCTCCAAGAACCCAAGGTAGCAAGAGCCAACAACTGAGCTGCACTGTAAAATTATTTTTCATTGAGTACCGAGTGTAGCCCAATTTCTGCAGCGAAAAAGGGAGAGTGAAAAATGGGTATCAAGGAAATGTATTTATTTCTGGAATGGGAACAAGATATAGAGTTTAGGAGCAGTGGTTATTTCTATATCACTGAATTTGTGGGTACCCATACTAGCGTATGGTTTGGAGGATATTTTTCAAAATATCATCTTTCTTATACACTGGCTTACATTTGAAAGGCACAAATGCAGTGAAATCCACAGGTAATAACAAGTGTTCTGATATTCTATGCTCCCACAAATCTCCCAATAAAAATGGTACTTCACTTTTGTGGGTAGGCCTAGTGTGCGCAATAGGTAATGGCTCAAAACGCAGCATGAACGCAGCAGGCATTTTTCCACCTAAGACTGACTCTTTTTTTCCAACATGAGTAGCAAGATTTTGGGCCCTACTTTAGCCGGCAACGAGGGAGACCTAGCCTACCTGTACATTTTTTAAAACTAGGGGTATCCCAAGTGGGCTGACTTGCCTAGCTAACACTACCTTTTTTTTATCCAGAATTCCTTTCAAACGTCAAACTTTCACTAAAGAAAAGTTCTTCATATTTCTGTGATGGAAACCTGGGGGGGGGGGCACAAACTTCCTCCCTCCCGGCATTCCCCCAGGTCTCCCAATAATGGTACCTCACTTGCGTGGCTAGACCTAGTGCCCGTAACAGCAAAAAACGGCCCAAAACACAACATGGATGCAGCGCATTTTATCACCAAAAACGGAATCTTTTTTCCAAAGTGGGTAGCTTGAGATTTTGGACTCTAGCTCTGCCAGGACCTAGGGAAGCCTAGCCAAGCTGTACATTTTTTAAAACTAGATACCTAGGGGTGGGCAAGGTGGGCTGATCTTCATGGCTGTCATCACATTTTTTTACCCAGAATCCTGTGCAAACCTCAAACTTTGAATAAAAAACACCTTTCCTCACATTTGTGTGGTGGAAAGTTCTGGAATCTGTGGAGAGCCACAAACTTCATTCCACCTGGCATTTCCCCAGGACTCCCGATAAAAATGTTTTTTCACATGTGTGGGTGGGCTAAGTGCCTGCAAAAGGGAAGGGCCCAAAATGTATTGCAATTATACCACTAACTAAGGTGGTTGTTCTAATTAGGATCAGGAACCATGTTTTTATCAGGTCAAGTGGGGGGTCGCTGGTTCATGGGAATTTTGTGGATCCCTGCACATTCCTGTAGTTTATATCCCAAAAATGCAAATAAAAATATTGTTTTTATTTAACGTTTTGCCTTTGCACAGTATTCTTGGTGAGCAAACTTTGCGGAATTCAGACTAACCACATCCACATCCGTGGACTCCCCTGTGTGTCTAGTTTTCATAAATGTCTGGTCTTGGTAGGTGTCCTTATGTGGCCGCTGAGTCCAGGACCAAAAACGCAGATGACCATCTTACAAAATGAGGGTGTTTTGTGATAATTTTGATGTCTCCACAATACGTTTTGGACCCCTCCCTGTTGCGGCCACTTGCTCACCCACACAAGTGAAGCACTGTTTTTCTCAGGACACTTAGGGGAATGTGAGTAGTAGGAAATTTGTGGCTGCACACTGATTCCAGGACTTTTACTCACAGAAATGCAAGGTAAATATGTATTTTAGGAAAAGTTTGAACTTTTCAGAGGATTCTGGGTAAAAACGACTAGTGAATGCCACACAAGTCATGCACTCCTGAACTACCCTAGATGTCTGGCTTTGAAAATGTGTAGGTTTGCCCAGGTGCCGGCTGAGCTAGAGCCCAAACTCCACAGCTGCCCATAATGACAAAAAAACAAGGAGCTCTTAGTAAGGGCCATCTGCCCGCCACAGATATAAATCTGGTACTAGTTTGCTAAAGTTAACCCACCACTCACGCTGGTTGGTTTTAGCACCTCCAGAAATTCTGTTGCAAAGCATAAATCCTTATCAAAGTATGGGAATATTGAAATCAAACCTTCTGAAGTGAGGCATAAAGCCTCTTCATGGCACCAACCACTTTATGGTCCATTCACACGCCATTCACTCACAACACACAACACTTTCATACCGCCTGCCACAGGCCCATTCCAACCGATCAGTGGACTAACATCAACTTACCGCCACCAGACAAGATCTCATCACATTCATACGCCACAGGATGGGATAAAATTGACTACATTTTACCACCTGTCAAGCAACCGCCTTCTTCCTGAACATTACCGAACGCATGCGTAGTGAACCTTTACTAATGGCTCCCGTTACATCACATGAGGCTCAGGAAGACATGCCTTCCATGCGCCTTTAGCACACTCATTGTAGTTTGTGGATGCAAGTTGGGGGTGTCTGAAGATACTTTGCGAGGCCTATTCATCAAACTGAGTGAGCATATCTACCTTTGAAACCAAGGCAGACATGCTGGGGAATTTTCACGAAGTTCCCTAAAGAGAACGTCATAAACTATCTAGAAGGGCAGTTTTTGACAAACAAGGTAGTCCGTAAGAACATAGCATAGCTCCCATCCACGTTATTTGCAGTACTGTGCCTGTAATGCACTTATCATACAGCAAATTGAACATCCACTACGTTCTGATGGAGGATGAATATGGCAAGCAGGTCAAACATTGACCCACATGTGTCAGTAATTCAGTACTAGAGCAGCACCAATGGGTTTGAATCCATAGGTGAAGATGAAGTCATGGCATGTGTATCTGTACTACCTTTACTATCTGCTTTCTACCTTTGCAGTATCCATAGGAGGCTGGCTCTCTATATAGTGTACAAAAGTGATGTGCACTGTGCAGAGAGTCCAAGCAACCACACCTTGTTTTACAGAGGTAAAAACTAGACCACCTAATAACCTAATTTTTATGGTAGGATGGTTGACCTGTTAGGCCAATCTTCGAGAAATGCTAAGTATTTGTTGTACTCATGGTATCAATAAATGTGAACACATGCTCTAAAGAATAACTTGAGACCAATTTATAAAAATACTTCGGTTATGTACTTTTTAAGTTATGATTTTTCAAAGTTTAGCAAAAATAGTCTTTTTGTGTGTAATTACGCACAGCAGGAATCAATGGAAGAAAACTTAAATAATGCATATAAAATCAGACAATGCGTTAACCTATGTCTCCTTTCGTTTATAGGTCGACATCATCAAACTGTCCTGTGGACCAGCTGGGGAAGTTAGAACGGCTCCTGGTTTCACTGGGAGCAGCTGCTGAAAAGTCCTTAAAGCTGATGCAAAACCATTGCGGGGGACCACTTGGAAAAACAATGCACAGGTGGACTTCAAGGTGAGTCCGGTGGGTCCACATGGAGTGTAGAGGTAACAAGGGATGGAGACACTTAGAGCACAGCTGGTTCTCCGGTGCAGGGCCCAGGGAGGCCAGGTGCAGAGCAGATAGAAGTGCCAGAAGCTGTGCACAAAGGTGCCCTTGGAAGCAGGAGGCAAATCCCTCTGAGGATTGAGTGCAGGTCAGCAGGGCCCCTCTGGGGGGTTGTTCTTATGTGTCCTGTAGTCCCTCGACTGGGGCTTGTTCCTGGTCCTTATGAGAGTCTGGAGTGGATTTTCTTCTTGGTGTCTGACGTTGGGTGTTCAGTACCCTGGTCTGTTGCAGTGTCACCAAACTTGGCACAATTATAGGATTTGTCCTTTGGTTCCATCGGGTGGAATTTGGTCCCGCTGCTTTGTCTGGTTCCTTGGTCAGCGTCAGTGAATTGGACTTCACTGGTCTTTTGCTTCTTTGTTTTCAGGGAGTGATGCCTTCACTGTGGACTGAGATCTTTGGTGATTTTCAGAAGGGGGTGGTCCTCTAGGGCTTTGTAGAGTCCATCCGATGTCCATGCAACCCCTCAGCAGGAATTGTCGAGTCCTGGGTGCAGCAGGCAGGGTTTGCCGCCTTTTCCTTTGTTCTGCCGGAATGCAGTTCTCGAGGCTTGGGTTTTCTTTGTTATAGGCCTTCTTGTGTCCTTGAAATCTGATCCACCAGTCAGATGGAGGCACCGGAACCTGGGCTCCAGGAGCCCAAATGTACGTTCAATGATCCTTTTTGTTCGCCCATGTGCCTCATTGTAACGTTCCTCAGCCGTTGTCCTGGGATTCCTCACAGGGGTCATTAGTCATGATAGCTTGGGGTAAACTGAGTCTCCTGAAAATATCATTGGACAACTGTTAGCCACACACTATCCCTTATGGCACACACCATACTCATACACCAACATCGACTGGGTGGAAACCCGGGCCCACCTATTAGCCACACCCTATGCCTCTGTAGTTGGCCCATCACATTTGGGATGGTGTTATTCTTCAGGATAAAGGCATCATGCACCGACCAGGATACTTAGCATTGACATGTGAGATGTACTGGTCCACCAAACACACCATTTGCACATTCACCAAGTGAAAACCATTATCGATTTCTGAAGACCTGTTCATTTTGCCGGGAGGGGACAAATGCAATATGTGTTCCATCAATCGCCCCAATGATGTTGGGCATATGTCCCATTGCATAGAAGTCAGCCTTCACCGTGGGCAAATCCTCCACCTGGGGGAAAACAATGTAGGTGCACATGTGTTTAATCAGGGCAGCCAAAACTCTTGTCAGCACTATTGAGAACATTGGCTGTGACATTCCTGCTGCCAAGCCCTCTGTCAATTGAAAAGAACCAGTTGCCAAGAAATGGAGCACAAATAGGACTTCCACAAGAGGGGGGATCCAAGTGGAGTGACGGATAGCAGAAATCAGGTCAGGCTCCAATTGGGCACACAGCTCCGTAATTGTGGACCTGTCAAGTCTGTAGGTGAGTATAATGTGCCTGTCCTCCATTGTTGCCAAGACTACTAGGGGTCTGTATATGGGGGGATGTCTCCATCTCCTATTCATCCTCACCGGTTGCAGTCTAAGGGACAAAGGAGTGAGGAGCCTGTCATAAACTGTATATCATAGCCACTACAGTTCAATGCATGAATTTTAAGTGTATTATTGGCATAAGTCCTGTATGTACAATTGTGATCTGTGACGCAGTTATGATCCATGCATTTCACCTCCCCCCCTGAAATAGCATCTGCCTGTCCTGTATGGAGGGACAGGTGAAAGTGAGGTAATTCCGCTGACGTTGTGCGCCATTGCGGGAGGCGGTCGGGATCCGCTGTGAAACGCCTCATTAGATAATATTGGGCCCTATGGGATACAGTGGCCAATGGTGATGTACGCTGGCGGTGACGGTATGCACCACCGCGAACGTCACCGCCATTTTCTATTTGTCCACTCACTCGCTACCTGACCTTCAACAGGAGAAGACCTACACTGCATGTGCTGCTGTGACCTATGTCTGGAACCCCCCGTAACTTCACTTTGGCAATTGTTGTGGCCCCCCCTTTGGTGGTAGGGCCAGTGGAGGCCCAGGAGGGGGGGGGCCAGTGTTCGCAGGCCCCAGGAGGAGCCCGTCAGGAAATCAAGAGAGGGTGCCAACCGCCCCTCTCCCTTAGTAGCCTCGTGTGGCCCCCGTTGAGCGCCTAGGAGCACCGGGGGTCCCCACCACAATCTTCCAGGCACTAGGAGTGCCTTACTCTATAAAATAAGGTACTCTTGGGGACACAAGATATGTATTTCTTTATGTCTTGCCATATGTGCCCTAATGTTCCTTTTATGAATATGTATGATGTATATATGATAAGTACATTTATTTATTGTGATTCTTGACTACTGCTTTTGTTGCAGAATTCTGAGTACCCACGTGTTCCATTGTGACAACTGCTTAATCTTGCAGAGAATTAGTAACTTGTGTAACATTCTGGCAACTGGTAAGGTAGCAGGGTATTACTGACGTTTAATGTTTGGTCTAATTATGTTTTGTGCAATACAGTTTATTTTTACACAGCTCAGTGTTGTGTTTACCTTGTGGTGTACATCTTGCCTCACATGTGTTGTGTGTGTTGTGCAAACGCTTTACACATTGCCTCTGGGTTAGGCCTGACTGCTTGTGCCAAGCTACTAAGGGTGTGAGCAGGGGTTATCTTGGACGTGTAACTCCCTTGCCCTGACTAGAGTGGGTAGGCTCTGCCTGGCTTAGGTGCATAACCTAGCCAACCAGAAACCCAATTTCTAACACCGTCCTCCTGAGGTGCCTGCCTGTTTTCGAACTGATGCCCCTGCAGTGTTCTCTCTGTGTTGTGGCAAGAGTCAAGTGAGGCCTTGGACTTTGTAATGTGGCCCTGTGGCCCACGCACATTGAGGACCGGGCAGTGTTCTTTGTTTGTACATATGTATATACTTTTAGATTGTATTTTTGTATTTCTACTTTATTTATAGTATTACACTCAGTTACATCTATTCCTGTGGTCCTTGCATTATTCCTGAGAGGTACGGGGTAAATATGTTATGTTACTTCATCTGCTTGTGTGTATGGTGTTGGGGGTGGGGTTGTTGCGTGTTGCGTGTGTGTCACTCTCTTTTTCCTCCCCCCTCCCCTGTGTGCTAGATGGCTGTACTCACTGTGGTCTTCTTCGCTGTCGTTGGTGTTCGTGGTGGAGCAAGATGTAGAAAATCATGGGGAAGATCTGCAGTTCAGTCTCCATGGCTGCGTGGTTCTTCCTTAAGTCTCCAATGGTGAGTCGTTTCCCTTCTGTTCATTGTTTCCACCAAGCTTTTGATGTCGTTGGTACTGCCACGGAAAAGGTGGGCGGAACATTGGCTTCCACCTGGCTGTTGGTGGTTACCGCCGTGGTGGCTGTTGATTCCGCACTGGCGGTTGGTGTGGTAAAGTGGCTGTCTGAGCTCTTTCCCCCATGGTCATAATTTGGCGTTATTTACCACCAGCCTGTTGGCGGTATTACCGCCGCTTTATCACCGACCGCCAGGGTTGTAATGAGGGCCATGGTGTCCTGTACCCCTTTTCAATAACATTGGTTATGATACAAGTTACAAATTGAGTTTGCACACTTTCAAAGCAAGTAGAAATGTAGGTGAATAAGTCCCACAGGACATTTGTTTGATCTATTACACTTTGGTTCTCGTGGGCAAACAAGGTGGTCCTTGTTTAGCATACGTAAGTTCCCCAACAAGCACTTTAAAATTCAGTCAGACGTTTAACATTTTGCCACACAGGGCAACAACGTGGCATATGATCTGTCCACCGCTATGTGCAATGTGGGGACTATAGTGCACACGAACAGAATACCTACCACGTTCTGACGGTGGATAAAGGTGTTGAACAGTCCATAAGGAAGTCTATGATTTCCTGAAGTAGAGGAACTTAAATTCTGTGGCTGCTTGCCTAACAAATTATGGACCCATTCACAGCCATTGGAATCCATGCACAGCCATTGAAAGATTTACCCAACAGCAGCTCTACCTCAGTCAATTTCCTAGAAGTTTGCTTTACTATGATACAACATAAAACAAGTAGAAAAACACAGGCCTGGCTGAGATGGGCACCTGGGACAGTAATAATGACTCTCCTGCCGCTTTCCAATCGTTGGGCACACTTTACAACAGCAACCTGGTCGATACTTTTTGGGTCAGAAAATGCGATCAGTTAAGTGTCACTCCTGTAGCCTTGTCACATCCTCCAGAACATATGAAGTGCAGGCTGCTGCTTCTATAGCAGCAGTGAGACTTTTAATCACAGACAACTGAAAGTCAAGGAAAGGCATAAGTGTTCCTATGGTTGTCTGTCTATAAACAACATACGCATTGTATGTCGCCATCTGGATAAAGTGGGTTAACAGTTTCTTGTACAAAGTGCAAGTTTTATGACTTGCATTGTATGGCTGAAGAATCTGGTCATTCTTGTCCACTCTGCCCATGTACTTGTTGTAATCGAGTATACTTGTTGGCTTGTGGAATTCAACCATCTGACCTCAAACTGTGACGGGGAAGTGCTCTCATCATGAATTGAAGTGTGTAGAATTGTAGAATTGGAGTGAGCATGTGCACATCACGCCTATCTGAGAACTTCACTGCGAGCAGTTCGTTAGAATGCAACGCAGTACTTTCGGATTTCTGGATCTTCTTGCAAACAAGCTCCTACGGGAATCCTGTGTGGTGACAATGAACTGTACAGCAGGCCGCAGTGTGAGCTTTGTAGAGGTCACTGAACAGCTCTACTCCTGTATAGAAGTTGTCCACATAAAGGTTATAACCTTTGTGAAGGAGTGGCTGGGCAAGCTCCCATACAATCTTTCTTGTGACCCTTGCGTGGGAGGGCAGCCTACAGGGTTTAGCGTGGAGTCCTTTCTTGTATACACTCTTAAGCCGTACAGATATCCAATAGGGCTCTCACACAGCATGTACAGCTTGATGCCATAGTGAGCTCAATTTACTCGCAATGTACTGCCTGAACAGTAGCCGCCCTTTGTACAGAATCAGGGTCTCATTGACTGCTATATTCTTTCCAGGAGTATAAACCTGTGGAAACCTGGCAGAAAGTGTTCTACGACAAGCTGAATTTTGAACAACCTGTCGTGGTCTCGATGGTCCTGGAGCAATGCAGCAGAATTGTCATTGAAATGCAACATGCGCTGCAAAACCAAAAACAATCTCTGCTCATGTACGGTGCGAAGATGGGGGTTACCTAACCATGCAAGTCGACCAGTAGGACTGCAAGGTTGGTTTCTGCACTAACCCCATTTTGATTGTAAGGCCCAAAAATACCTTTAACTCTTCCAGCAAAGTGGTAGTCCACTGGTGTGCCCTAGAACGGGGCCCTAGAGTGCCTCCACAATCCCTCAGAAATTGTTCGCCACCCACAGTGGTTTGCTGCACAATTTTCTGAAGGACGTCAACATCCAAAAATAGATGGACGTAGTCAATTGGCAAAAAGTTGGTCATATTTTACATCCCGAGTCACCAGACGCAGAGTCATCAGATGGGACTCCTTCGACTTAAAAATCACTCCCAGATTCTGCTCTCTTTTCCTCTCCCTCAGTATCTGCTGTCTTAGTCTCTGATCCTGCCTCAGAGCTGTCCTCCATAACTCGAGTTAGGGGTTGAGCAGCAGTCGTCTAATGAAATGGCACTACTACTGGCTAAACTGTCCTTCTAAAACACTAGCCTACGTAGAAGGCAGATGTGTTGCTGGTGGGTGTGTGTGTGTGTGTGTGAGTAATGTGTGCAACAGTAAGTATCAATCACCTAACCTTCGCTTCTTCCCTCAGTCAGCAGGTTCTTCATAGACACTGAAAAAACTAAAAAGACACACTATTACCTCACCTTTCCACATATCCATCATTACAGCCTTTAGCGCTAGTGGCACCTGTGTGGCAATCATTTTTGGCACTCCCGTCCCTTGACCTCCTCCTTGTATTCCCTCACTACCATCCAGCAAAAGGGTTGTTATCTCTCCATCGCCCCAATCTTACATAAATTTGATTTGTTTTATAGTCCTGGTAACAGCTGGCTTTACTATTTAACTCAATTTCATGGCAAAACAACCAAAAACCGCAGATCTCTGTCTCCAGCAGGAATGTAAGAAGAGTAATCTTGAGGTTTTCATTGCTGCACAAAAGTTGTGTGTGTATGTGTGTGTGTGTGTGTATATATATATATATATATATATATATATATATATATATATAAATCTATATGTATATATATATAAATATATATATATATATAAGTATATATATATGTATTTATATATTTTCACTTAAAAAAACAAACGTTATAGGGAGGTTATAGTTAAGGTCACATTTTAGGTATACCAAACCATAGAAATTCACCTGTTATATTTAAAGTTATCTCAAGTAACTATAACTTATGCACAGTTTTTTCATCAAACATGTTACTGCAAATATTACATTGACGTTCTCAGTGATGTTATCAAAGATGTCCTGAGTGCCGTAATGTGTGGGCTAATTAGCAGTGCATGGCGAGGGTACGAGTTATAACTACCGTAGGACACAATTTATAGTTAGTTGAGATAACCATAATTTGCCAGTTTGATTCCTTAAAACCTCAGCAAATGGTTGATAGCAACAGTTCGCTGCACAAACAACAAGTGGCAGACACCAAAATAGAAGCGTTTGGATTTGGATACTGACACAGATGAAAGTTCCAGGGGCAATGTGGACAGAAACCAGATGATTAAGGCAACCATAGCTGAGAAGTTGGATTTTTTAAGGCGTCAAACATTTCGACATCAAGGTCAGCATCGCAAAAACTGAAAAGGAGGAGGGAAAAGCAGAGACAGAGGACTTGCAGAGCAACAGAAAATCAAAAAAGTAATGGAAGAAAAACTAATTGGAGGAAGCCAATCCCAGTCACAGGCTCAAGTTCAGTCAATCATATACCTATCTCAAGTGACTTTAAGTACAGCGGAAAAGCAAATTCTTGCTTTAGCTTTATCGTACTGTCCCAAGGGCATGCTGAACTGTATTCAAACAAGAATTGAACTTATTCAGTTCATAAGAAAGTTAAAAGTGTTAATGTATCATGCAAATCAATCAAAGAAACAAATCAAGTCCAAGCCATCAATATGAGCAACAGGATAAATGGCTAAAGGAGTTAGATGTGAATCTATTGAAAGAGTTAACAATGCTGAAAAATGAATGCTTGGGGTAGTTGGCCAAGCGTTGGAGCAAACAGTAATTGAACTGAGGAATCTCCCTTCAGACCAAAATCAGCATTTGTACCAATCATGTCACATGATGCGATCGATGTGTTTCATGAAGCAATACTTCAGGGGATTAAAAAGATCTACAGATCAATGCATGTTCTTGGCCAGTGATCAAAGAAGGTACCAATCTTTGGTAAGAAAATTACAAAAACAATAGGGTGTCATAATCAAAAATTCGGATAAGGGTGAAAACATCGACTCATTACCCAGAGCCATGTACAAACAGGCAGTAGCCAGAAAGTTGGGCAATGAAGAGTGTTATGCAAAATGTGAGAAATCTGAGCTGATGAATGACAAGATGCAGTTGAGAGCTGCATTGATGGAGTGGAGATATAATGGGTTAATAAGTCAAGAGGAATATTTATTCATGCGAAATGACAATCCAAGGACACCAGTCATGTACCTGTTACCTAAAATGCATAAGAATCCTACAACACCATCTGAAATACTAATTATATTAGCCATAGGTGGGCTTTGTGAGAACATATCGAATTATATTGACTTTTATCTGCAAGACTTTGTTAAAGTCTACTCTTTTATGTGAAGGACACAGGAGACTTCTTAAGATATATGATCTACCATCGGATGAGACATATGTGTTAATGTCTTTAGATGTCACAGGGTTATATACTAGTATAGATCATCAGGATGGATTAAGGGCAGACCATTTTTTACAAAGCAGACCACTGAGCTTATATAAACATACATGTATGCTTTTGAGTATGATCAGATTTTGCTTTGAACATAATTTCTTTCTATTTGACAGACAGCTATTCCATCACTGCCGGGGGATGGCGATAGGCATCTGTTTCGCACCCAACTATGCATCTCACATGGACTGGTGGGAGGAACAGGTGCTCCGCGTCAACCATAGACTGGCATAGGAAAAAGTGTAGTTATCTGGCTTTGTTTCATAGATGACCTGTTTGTGGTGTGGAGGGGGTCAGTGGAGAGTACAGCAAAGTTTGTGAAGCGAATCAGTCACTGATCTCAACCTGCATTTCACAAGTAATATCTGAAGGACTAAGGTTCAATTCCTAGATTTGGAACTTTTATGTGTAAATAACAGGTTGGAGACTAGGTTGTACAGGAAAGAGACGGGCTGGTAACACAACATTACACACATCCAGCTTCCACCCACAACACCTAAAAAACAGTATCCCATGTGGGAAGATACTACACACCAGGTGTATCTCTAGTCAAGATATAGATTCTGCAGCATTTTCCCCCACAGGTGCCAGGCCTTTTTTTGGCTATTTGGGGCAGTTTGCGCTTAGGCCCTCATAACCTTCTGTCCACATAAGCTATCCACGCCAAATTTGCATCCTTTTTTCTAACATCCTAGGGATTCTAGAGGTACCCAGAGTTTGTGGGTTCCCCTGAAGGAGGCCAAGAAATTAGCCAAAATAAAGTGAAAATGTTTTCTTTAAAAAAAAAAGGGAAATGAAGTCTGCAGAAGAAGGCTTGTGTTTTATTCCCTGAAAACGGCATCAACAAAGGGTTTGCGGTGCTAAATTCACCATCCTCCCAGCTTTCAGGAACAGGCAGACTTGACTCAGAAAATCCCATTTTCCAAAACAAGTTTGGCATTTTACTGGGACATACCCCATTTTTGCTATGTTTTGTGCTTTCAGCCGCCTTCCAGTTAGTGACAGATATGGGTGTAAAACCAATGTAGGATCCCAGAAAGCTAAACATTTCTGAAAAGTAAACAGATTTCTGAATTCAGCAAGGGGTAATTTGTGTAGATCCTACAAGGTCCTCCTGCAGAAAATAACAGCTGAATTTAAAAAATATTGAAATTGAGGTGAGAAAAACAGCCATTTTTCTCCACGTTTTACTCTGTAACTTTTTCCTGTGATGTCAGATTTTTTAAAGCAATATACCGTTACATCTTCTGGACTCTTCTGGTTGCAGGGATATATAGGGCTTGTAGGTTCATCAAGAACCCTAGGTACCCAGAGCCAACAAATGAGCTGCTCCTTTCGATGGGTTTTCATTCTATACCGGGTATACAGCAATTAATTTGCTGAAATATAAAGAGTGAAAAATAGGTATCAAGAAAACCTTTGTATTTCCAAAACGGACACAAGATAAGGTGTTGAGAAGCAGTGGTTATGTGCACATCTCTGAATTCCTGGGTTCCCACACTAGCATATGAATTAATGGGCATTTCTCAAATAGATGTATGTTTGACATACTGTCTTACATTTGAAAGAAAAAAAATGTAGAGAAAGACAAGGGGCAATAACACTTGTTTTGCTATTCTGTGTTCCCCCAAGTTTCCTGATAAAAATGGTACCTCACATGCGTGGGTAGTCCTAATGCTCGCAACAGGAAACGCAACATGGACACATCACATTTTTACATTGAAATCTGACGTGTTTTTTGCAAAGTGCCTAGCTGTAGATTTTGGCCTCTAGCTCAGCTGGCACTTAGGGAAACCTACCAAACCTGTGCATTTTTGAAAACTAGACAGCTAGGGGAATCCAGGGTACCTTGTGGGGCTCTCACTAGGTTATGTTACCCAGAATCCTTTGCAAACCTCAAAATTTGGCTAAAAAACACTTTTTCCTCACATTTAGGTGACAATAAGTTCTGGAATCTGAGAGGAGCCACAAATTTCCTTCCTGTTGTTTGCACAGTGCCTACCTGTGGATTTTGGCCTCTGGCTCAGCCAGCACCTAGGGAAACCTACCAAACCTGTGCATTTTTAAAAACTAGACACCTAGGGGAATCAAAGATGGGGTGACTTGTGGGGCTCTCACCAGGTTCTGTTACCCAGAATCCTTTGCAAACCTCAAAGTTTGGCCAAAAACACACTTTTTCCTCACATTTCGGTGACAGAAAGTTCATGGAATCCGAGAGGAGCCACAATTTTCCTTCCTCCCAGCATTCCCCCAAGTGTCCCAGTAAAAATGGTACCTCACTTGTGTGGGTAGGCCTAACGCCCGTGAAAGGAAATGCCCCCAAACACTATGTGGACACATCAAAATGATCAAATACTAAACTACCTGTTTTGGCGGGGGGACCTGTGTTTTTGGTCCTGGGGTCAGCAGCTATATAGGGACACCTACCAAGCCCAAACATTTCTGAAAACTAAACGCCAGAGGGAATCCAGGGAGGTGTGTCTTGTGTGGATCCCCCAATGTTTCTTACCCAGAATCCTCAGCAAACCTCAAATTTAGCTAAACAAAAACACATTTTCCCACATTTCGGTGTGGGATCACCGCACCAGGTCAAATTTCCTACCACCCAACGTTCCCCTCAGTTTCCCGGTAAAAATGATACCTCACTTGTTTACGTCGGCCAAGTGCCTGTGCCAGGGAAGAGCCAAAAAGATGTCGAAATTGAGGGGGAACCAAAGCGGGTGTCAAAGGGCACTTTGAAAAAAAACATTTTTAGGCTGAATTTTTATTGGTATAGGTGAGACAATGCTGGGTGGTAGGAATTGGGTGGATTTCTGCGGATTCCGGAAGGTTCAGTCACAAAAATGTGGGAAAAAAGTGTGATTTCCAGCAAAGTTAGAGGTTTGCAGGGCATTGTGAGTAAGAAAATGAAGCACCCCACCCTGGACCCACCCAGATGTTTAGTTTTCTTATGTGTCAAGGTCATGTGGATTTTTCTACATGGCAACATCCCAAAGTACAAAATGTGCAAGCCTCACCATTCCAAGTGGGACGATTTTGAGAGTTAGCTAAGCTCTCATGGCCCAAATGCAAAACCAAAACCCAAAATAATAAAATGTCCTCTTGCTTGCCATGGGATAAGATGTTTTAGTGTGCGGGGGGAGAGCTGAAAGACTGTTACCCCCTTCAGTTGGAGTGGGGGTATAACAATGCTCATACTCGTTGGTAGCCACCACCACACTATGTTTTTTTTTTTCAATTCCCTAGCATCTAGTAGACTTTCTGCCCCCCGGGGTGTGGATCGGGGGTTATTGCACCCATCTGCCCACTGGTGGGCAGAACAACTTTGGTCACATTTATTTGGGGTGGGTTTGGGGGTGTGGTCATACCCCCATCCTATTTATTTTGAATACAAAATCTTCCCTGGTCTCTGGCGGGCCTTCTGCCCCCCCCTTGTGGGCAGATGGGCCTTCCAAAAATTGGCCGATCTGGCCAACAGTAATGTACCCCCATGGGGAGCGACCCTTGCCCAAGGGGCTGCCCCCCAGACAAAACACACACACCAATTCCTGGTGCCTAAGTGGTTTCTGCTCCCCCTGGGGGCAGATCAGTGTAATAGAAATAGGCCGATATGTCCCCAAGGGAAGCAGAAATGGTCTAAAATAAATTTTCTCCCCAGGGGAGCGACCCTTGTCTAAGAGTCGCTCCCCATACATAAAAACATAAAGTAAACAAAAAAATCGGCGTAATAGAAATAGGCCGATATGTCCCCAAGGGAAGCAGAAATGGCCTAAAATAATTTTTCTCCCCAGGGGAGCGACCCTTGCCTAAGGGGTTGCTCCCCATACATAAAAACATAAAGTAAACAAAAAAATATATATATCCCTGGTGTTTCGGGGTTTCTGGGGCAGATTGGGCTAATCATAATAGGCCTATTTGCCCCCGGGGGAGAAGAAAAGGCCTAAAAATATTTTGCCCCCACTGAGGAGCTTCCCTTGCCCAAGCCTCCCTTATGTGCAAGTATAAAAAAATATAAATTCCTTGGGGACTAGTGTTTTCTGCCCCCTTTGGGGGCAGATTGGCCTAATAAAAATAGGCCCTTCTTCCCCCAAGAAGGGCAGAAATGGCCTAAATACAACTTGCCCCCCAGGGGAGCGATCCTTGCCTAAGGGGTCACTCCCCTTACATAAAAACATCAAGTAACCAGAAAAATATACGTATCCCTGATGTCTAGGGGTTTCACCCCCCCCGGGGCAGATCACCTAATTATAATAGGCTGATCTGCCCCTGGGGGGCAGAAAAGGCCTCAAAATATTTTGCCCCCTGGGGAGCGGCACTTGCCCAAGGGGCCGCTCCCCTTATGCACAAGTATATAAAAAAAACAAAAAACTGTTGTCTAGTGGTTTTTGCCCTTGGGGGCAGATTGGCCTAATAAAAATAAGCCGATCTGCCCTCAAGGGGGGCAGAAATGGCCTAAATACAATTTGTTCCCCCAGGGGTCGCTCCCCATACATAAAAACATAAAGTAAATAAAAAATAATATATATCCCTGGTGTCTAGGGGTTTCTGCCCCCCCGGGGCCAGATCGGCCTAATAAAAATAAGCCGATCTGCCCCCAAGGGGGGCAGAAATGCCCTAAATACAACTTGCCCCCCAGGGGAGTGACTCTTGCCTAAGGGGTCACACCCATACATAAAAACATAAAGAAAATAAAAAAATATATATTCCTGGTGTCTAGGGGTTGATCAGCCTAATTATTATAGGGCGATCTGCCCCCGGCAAATATTTCGCCCCCTTGGGGAGAGGCCCTTGCTCAAGGGGCCACTCCCCTTATACGTAATTATAAAAAAAAATCCCTGGTGTCTAGTGGGCAGCAGAAATGCTTGCAGAGAACGCTTGCAGTTTTCCTTTCATGCCTTTACCTGCCCCCTCCTCCCGAGCGAAAGAGAAATGTTGAGCATTTTTCTTCCGCATCAGTGACCTCTGATGAGGTCAGCACACAATTGCGTGCTGACGTCATCAGACGTCACTGGGAGGGGATCAGGGGTGGAAGGGGAAGCGATTCCATGTAAATCCCCGACTGGGGAGTGTGGGAGAGAGGCCCAAGTGGGAGCGGTAGTGCTCCCCCCATGGATCTGGTGCAGGACGAGCTGGTATTGTCCGCACTTACTTAAAAAGACACAAGAGATGGTAAATAAAAGAACAGGGAGAGTATTCTATTTGATAGAACGAAGGACAGAACCCAAAAGGAAACAAATGAGACCAGGCCAACTGTCACATATAATGCACAAGAGACCGAGTTAACTCACTGGTCAACAGGAACAGGAACTTGCTCTCCTGTGGTCCCTATAGATTTATTTATTTATTTTTAAATATATTTTAACAAAATGACCTTTATGGGCCATCTGGCACTGCAGGGGAGGCCTTAAGTTTTCCTTCATGGTGCCATTGCTGTTGGACACTTGGTACCCAGAAATCCCTTAACCAGGTACCAGCGAGCATAAACAATGAGAGATGCCCTTGTAAGGTAGAGCCCTGAGGTAATGAGACCACATTCATGGCTGGAGCCTAAGAAGGGATTCTTTAAATGTACTAAATGTAGGGCTTGCTCCTTTGGGCAAAACTCATTGAATATCAGTAGCGTTTCAGCAACAACCAAAGAAAAGAAGGGGTATTTTTGGCTGTAGAACGGAATTTACAGAATTCGTACTTGCATGCAAGTGCGATCTGAGGTATGTGGGGAGTACAGTTTTACAGGTACAAAAGTGCATATTGCAGTATATATGAGCAATTACCAAAGAGGATTTTACATACCCAGTAGCAAGGCACTATGCTGAACTCCATGACAGTGATGTGAAGTAAATGTCATATTTTGTCATAGATGCAGTCCCTTTCAGCCAGCGGGGAGATGATCGGGAAACAGCCGTCTATAGATTGTATTCTCGATACATCCTTGATCTCAATTCCAAGTCACCTAATGGGCTTAATGTTGATGAGGAATTGCACACATGACTATGAGTTGGCTAATGTGTTGGGTGGATGCATGGTTGGCCTTCGGTTAGCAAGGATTGTATTTAAGCATTCGCAAGTACTCTCTTTTTTGCAGCTAGCACTGCAATTGGTTTTAAGAATATGAAGCAATAACAGTTAGTACCATGAGCACAGATGTGCAGGATGAGGTCAGGGGGAGATGTGGAAGCTATTCTGCGTTTCCCCGACCCAAAAATAGTCTGGGGCTTTACACAAAAGGATTTTTACAAGCCCTCCCTGGTGACCGCCAGTGGTCGTGATACGCACCTAACGGGTTAAAACACATTTTGGTTGTTGGGACAACAATGCTAAATAAGTTCATTAAATGTAAAGGTTGCACTGTATATAATGTTTCTCAGAAACAAAACTGCCATCCTTCAGTGTCTTTACTCTCAATATCCCTTTTGTTCAGTGACTGTCTTTAATTCCCATCATGGGAGGGAGATTTGAGTGATTGTAGTCCGTTTGATATTTAATGAGACCACCCACTGATGGCAGGGTAGATAAGTAGTTCAAGTTCTTACTGCCAAAACCCTTTCATAATCAGAAGACTACATATTCCTGGCTGATTCCACCTTTCTACTCTCTAAGCTACAGAAAATGAGTACTATTGATAATGAGGTGCCTTGTCTAGTTATAGTGAAATGCCTAGCCCATCCACAACAGTGATTTAACAACAGAATTTGTTCTGGGAATTGTAGTTTTGGTTAATTTCTACTGTGCTATTAATGCACCAGATTATAAAAGTTTTGCTAATAAAAAATGTTTACAGGATCTGCATTTTGCTAACTGAAACTAAACAGAGCAATTTGCAATAAATTAACTTCTGTGTGTTGGTGTTTCCTTATTTATCTGTGCGCATTTGTTTGTGTTCTCAAGCATAGAGGCCTGAGAGGCAAGTGGCAAACCATTACAGCTGGCAGGTCATCCTGTGCATTGAATGGCTGAAACCTGCAGTTAGTCCTTGCTTTTTATAGAAGATCCCTTTGCTTTCTTTTCTGTTTTAAGGCAATTTCTAAACCATTAATTGCAAAAAGTAAGTGTTCTGGGCTATTTATGTTATTTCATTGTTTTAACTGCTTTACTCCATTCACAATAAAGTGTTTCTCTCAGTGTCACACATTTTGACCTAAAATGTCAACCATAAATATACCTAATAACTGGAAATATCACACATGAGCAAACTGTAAACATAGCAGCTATGCTCATCTATGAGTAACCTATAGGTTACAGGTGCCAACATTGGTAAGTTGAGCTTTCTCCCTCCAGCAACACATGGAAGGGGATTGAGTCAACGTCGATCATTCAGGGATGGGGGCAGTGCAGAGTATTCTAAATTTTATAAAACCTCTGCTGCCTTTAGAAAAACACAATTGTGGACCTTTATAATGAGCTACGATATAAGAAACTGCATTTCACAATCTCAATACTCTTTGCATTAATCAAATTTTATTCTCAGGAGTCAATAATGAGAGTTGTAGTTACATTTCAAAAGTTTTATTCATCATTAATTTTCAGATCATTTTCTTTATCTTCATTAATCAAGCATAATTTACAGAACATAGCATAAAGTGTGTCCCATAAATCAGATCCATATCCTATCCTGATTCTATCTTTCTAACACAGGAAAAGCATTTAAATCGAGCAACTTCCATAGAGTTTTTCTTGTAAAAGTGCTGTGAAGGCTCAGCAACAGAGAATAATCTAGGTTGGAGAATAAAATAGCAAAATGGAGCAAGCATCTGTCAGTCTAACAAGCCAGTAAAGCTATCAGAACTCATAAAGAGTACTACAAAAAATGGTGGTTGGTGCTTAACATTCGCGCATCGGAACACAAAAGAATAATGTCCAATTAGTCAATCCAATGAGTCCTTGAATGGGTGCTACACCTGGTAAAAATACCCAACCACCAAGGGTATTAAACTGCACTAGATCAAAGAAAGGAAAATTTATTTTGAGCCGTGCTAGAAAGTAAATTTCAATACAAAGATACCAGGGCACTCCTGAAAGTAGTCCACCATGAATGAGAGTCGATGTTCCAGAGGATAGTTTTTACATGGCAGTGAAATTTAATTCCTTATGTTAAATATAACACATATTTATCCAGAATACAGCCGTCCCCAGGAATGACAGGTGTAAATTTCGAAGTAGTTTTCAACACCGCTAGGTACCCTGGTGTTAGGGGCTACTTCCAGGTCCGAAAGAATCTCCGAGAGTGATGTTAGATGGTCAATGGACAGCAAGGTCTGGACGTCCTTGACATCTTTCATGGACATGGAGCAGGAAGTGGTACATAGAGCAGTTGCAACTTGAAGTGGGGTGTTGTTGTCTTGGAAATATTTAAAAAGTTTACATTTACGTATAAACTTGAAAAGACTAATATGTAGTTGCCTGAAGTCAGGTAAAGAAGTAGGTACAAAGCCTAAACCTTTTTTCAGAATGTTTATTTGTTCATGATTCAAGGTAACTGTTGAGATGTTAACAATCGAGATCTCATTAGGGGTGTGTGTCAAAGGACCGGAGTTACCCATCACTGTTGCAGGTTGCATGTTGTCGATCATGTGGTGACGCTCTCTAATTTTTTGCCTATCTCTGGATTTATGCTTTCCCCGCCTGATGGCCTTGCGGGTACCTCTTCCCTCCTGTGCATTTGTTTTTGGCCCTTCCGGTATCTCTCCATTTCTAATAAAAAAGGTGATCTGTGGGAGATACTAGAAGAGGGTTGTGGTAAAGGGACTCTCGTACCTTCACTTGTGCTACTGGAAATGCTGGAAAGATCTGTATCGCTGGTTGTAGTGTTAGAAAAAGTAAGATCGTTTGGTATGAGCTCCTTAACTTTGTCCAATTTAAAATTGTCATATTTACGTGCAAAGGTAAAAACCCTGCCATTTTTATATTCATTGTCATCTCTTCTAAGTTTACGAAGTTTTTTGTCTTTTAGATATAGTTGGTGTTTCTGTATGACATCCTTAAGAATGTTGAAGTTTTTAACTTTAGTCTCAGGTGAGTCGATGTCGTTGATCTCTTTTTCCAACAGGACAATGTGCCGTAAAAGTTTGTCTCTTTTAGCCTTGGCATCTTTAATAAGAATGTCCATCATGCCAAATGATGCTGTAAGAAGTTGTTCCCATTCTTTAAGTAAATCAGGACTGAGATCATCAAAGGAGGGAAACAAAATGACCCTCAAACCGCTGCGAATTTGTTTGTTGTCCATATACCTTTGCAAGATAGTATAATCCCACCACCGTGAGAGTTCCTGTTTTTTTAGTCTCTCAAGTTTGATGAACTTCATTCTTAAGCTTTCCTGAGATGGATTGTGTGCGTTAGATGGTACATTACAGGTACCCGCCTGAAACAGTTCTTCCAAGAGAGTATCTCTGTTATCGTCAAAGGTTGACATGGGTCACAAGCAAAATTGCAAACGTGTGTAATAGTAGTACAGAAAAAACGTAACAGTAACCAAGTATATTATACAGAGTCAAGGTAACAGAGTACAGAATAGCATCAAATAACAAGTACTACAAAAAATGGTGGTTGCTGCTTAACATTCTCACATCTGAACACAAAAGAATAATGTCCAATTAGTCAATCCAATTAGTCCTCGAATGGGTGCTACACCTGGTAAAAATACCCAACCACCAAGGGTATTAAACTGCACTAGATCAAAGAAAGGAAACTTTATTCCGAGCCGTGCTAGAAAGTAAATTTCAATACAAAGATACCAGGGCACTCCTGAAAGTAGTCCACAGTGAATGAGAGTCCGATGTTCCAGAGGATAGTTTTCACATGGCAGTGAACTTTAATTCCTTATGTTAAACATAACAAATATTTATCCAGAATACAGCCGTCCCCAGGAATGACAGGTGTAAATTTCGAAGTAGTTTTCAAACCGCAAGGTACCCTGGTGTTAGGGGCTACTTACACATCCAAAAGAATCTCCGAGAATGATGGGAGAGAGCCTTCCGTTTGGTCAATGGACAGCAAGGTCTGGACGTCCTTGACATCTTTGATGGACATGGAGCAGGAAGTGGTACATAGAGCAGTTGCAACTTGAAGTGGGGTGTTGTTGTCTTGGAAATATTTAAAAAGTTCACATTTACGTATAAACTTGAAAAGACTAATATATAGTTGCATGAAGTCAGGTAAAGAAGCAGGTAAAAAGCCTAAACCTTTTTACAGAATGCTTATTTGTTCATGATTCAAGGTAACTGTTGAGATGTTAACAATAGAGATCTCATTAGGGGGGCGTGTCAAAGGACCGGTGTTACCCATCACTGTTGCAGGTTGCGTGTTGTCGATCGTGTGGTGACTCCCTCTAATTTTTTGCCTATGTCTCGATTTATGCTTTCCCCGCCTGATGGCCTTGCGGATACCTCTTCCCTCCTGTGCATTTGTTTTTGGCCCTTCCGGTATCTCTCCAGTTCTAATAAAAAAGGCGATCTGTGGGAGATACTAGAAGAGGGTTGTGATAAAAGGTCTCTCGTACATTCACTTGCGCTACTGGAAATGCTGGAAAGATCTGTATCACTGGTTGTAGTGTTAGAAAAAGTATGATCTTTCGGTATGAGCTCCTTACCTTTGTCCAATTTAAAATTGTCATATTTACGTGCAAAGGTAAAAACCCTGCCATTTTTATAATCCTTGTCATCTCTTCTAAGTTTAGAAAGTTTTTTGTCTTTTATATATAGTTGGTGTTTCTGTAAGACATCCTTAAGAATGTTGATGTTTTTAACTTTAGTCTGAGGTGAGTCGATGTAGTTGATCTCTTTTTCCAACAGGACAATGTCCCGTAAAAGTTTGTCTCTTTTAGCCTTGGCATCTTTAATAAGAATGTCCATCATGCCAAATGATAATGCTATAAGAAGTTGTTCCCATTCTTTAAGTAAATCAGGACTGAGATCATCAAAGGAGGGGAACAAAATGACCCTCAAACCGCTGGGGATTTGTTTGTTGTCCATATACCTTTGCAAGATAGTATAATCCCACCACCGTGAGAATTCCTGTTTTTTTAGTCGCTCAAGTTTGATGAACTTCATTCTTAAGCCTTCCTGAGATGGATTGTGTGTGTTAGATGGTACATTACGGGTACCCGCCTGAAACAGTTCTTCCAAGAGGGTATCTCTGTTGTCATCAAATGTTGCCATGGGTCACAAGCAAAATTGCAAACGCGTGTAGTAGTAGCACAGAAAAAACTTAACAGTAACCAAGTATATTATATGGAGTCAAGGTAACAGAGTGCAGAATAGCAACAAATAACACATACTACAAAAAATGGTGGTTAGTGCTTAACATTCGCACATCTGAACACAAAAGAATAATGTCCAATTAGTCAATCAAATGAGTCCTTGAATGGGTGCTACACCTGGTAAAAATACCCAACCACCAAGGTTATTAAACTGCACTAGATCAAAGAAAGGAAAATTTCTTTTGAGCCGTGCTAGAAAGTAAATTTCAATACAAAGATACCAGGGCACTCCTGAAAGTACTCCACAATGAATCAGAGTCCGATGTTCCAGAGGATAGTTTCACATGGCAGTGAACTTTAATTCCTTATGTTAAACATATCACATATTTATCAAGAATACAGCCGTCCCCAGGTATGACAGGTGTAAATTTCAAAGTAGTTTTCAAACCGCGAGGTACCCTGGTGTTAGGGGCTACTTACAGGTTCGAAAGAATCTCCGAGAGTGATGGGAAAGAGCCTTCCGTTTGGTCAATGGACAGCAAGGTCTGGACGTCCTTGACATCTTTGATGGACATGGACCAGGAAGTGGTACATAAAGCAGTTGAAACTTGAAGTGGGGTGTTGTTGCCTTGGAGATATTTAAAAAGTTTACATTTACGTATAAACTTGAAAAGACTAATATGTAGTTGCGTGAAGTCAGGTAAAGAAGTAGGTACAAAGCCTAAACCTTTTTTCAGAATGCTTATTTGTTCATGATTCAAGGTAACTGTTGAGATGTTAACAATCGAGATCTCATTGGGGTGTGTGTCAAAGGACCAGAGTTACCCGTCACTGTTGCAGGTTGCGTGTTGTCGATCGTTTGGTGACTCCCTCTAATTTTTTCCCTATGTCTCGATTTATGCTTTCCCCGCCTGATGGTCTTGCGGGTACCTCTTCCCTCCTGTGCATTTGTTTTTGGCCCTTCCGGTATCTCTCCAGTTCTAATAAATAAGGCGATCTGTGGGAGATACTAGAAGAGGGTTGTGGTAAAGGGTCTCTCGTACCTTCACTTGCGCTACTGGAAATGCTGGAAAGATCTGTATCACTGGTTGTAGTGTTAGAAAAAGTAAGATCTTTCGGTATGAGCTCCTTACCTTTGTCCAATTTAAAATTGTCATATTTACGTGCAAAGGTAAAAACCCTACCATTTTTATAATCATTGTCATCTCTTCTAAGTTTACGAAGTTTTTTGTCTTTTTTAAATGGTTGGTGTTTCTGTAAGACACCCTTAAGAATGTTGAAGTTTTTAACTTTAGTCTCAGGTGAATCGATGTCGTTGATCTCTTTTTCCAACAGGACAATGTCCTGTAAAAGTTTGTCTCTTTTAGCCTTGGCATCTTTAATAAGAATGTCCATCGCGCCAAATGATGATGCTATAAGAAGTTGTTACCATTCTTTAAGTAAATCAGGACTGAGATCATCAATGGAGGGGAACAAAATGACCCTCAAACCCCTGGGGATTTGTTTGTTACCCATATACCTTTGCAAGATAGTATAATCCCACCACCGTGAGAGTTCCTGTTTTTTTCGTCGCTCAAGTTTGATGAACTTCATTCTTAAGCCTTCCTGAGATGGATTGTATGCGTTAGACAGTACATTACAGGTACCCACCTGAAACAGTTCTTCCAAGAGAGTATCTTTGTTATTGTCAAAGGTTGCCATGGGTCACAAGCAAAATTGCAAACGTGTGTAATAGTAGTACAGAAAAAACGTAACAGTAACCAAGTATATTATACAGAGTCAAGGTAACAGAGTGCAGAATAGCATCAAATAACAAGTACTACAAAAAATGGTGGTTGGTGCTTAACATTCGCACATCTGAACACAAAAGAATAATGTCCAATTAGTCAATCCAATTAGTCCTTGAATGGGTGCTACACCTGGTAAAAAATACCCAACCACCAAGGGTATTAAACTGCACTAGATCAAAGAAAGGAAACTTTATTCCGAGCCGTGCTAGAAAGTAAATTTCAATACAAAGATACCAGGGCACTCCTGAAAGTAGTCCACAGTGAATGAGAGTCCGATGTTCCAGAGGATAGTTTTCACATGGCAGTGAACTTTAATTCCTTATGTTAAACATAACTCATATTTATCCAGAATACAGCCGTCCCCAGGAATGACAGGTGTAAATTTCGAAGTAGTTTTCAAACCGCAAGGTACCCTGGTGTTAGGGGCTACTTACACGTCCGAAAGAATCTCCGAGAATGATGGGAGAGAGCCTTCCGTTTGGTCAATGGACAGCAAGGTCTGGACGTCCTTGACATCTTTGATGGACATGGAGCAGGAAGTGGTACATAGAGCAGTTGCAACTTGAAGTGGGGTGTTGTTGTCTTGAAAATATTTAAAAAGTTCACATTTACGTATAAACTTGAAAAGACTAATATGTAGTTGCATGATTCAGGTAAAGAAGTAGATAAAAAGCCTAGACCTTTTTACAGAATGCTTATTTGTTCATGATTCAAGGTAACTGTTGAGATGTTAACATTCGAGATCTCATTAGGGGTGTGTGTCAAAGGACCGGTGTTACCTGTCACTGTTGCAGGTTGCGTGTTGTCGATCGTGTGGTGACTCCCTCTAATTTTTTGCCTATGTCTCGATTTATGCTTTCCCCGCCTGATGGCCTTGCGGGTACCTCTTCCCTCCTGTGCATTTGTTTTTGGCCCTTCCGGTATCTCTCCAGTTCTAATAAAAAAGGTGATCTGTGGGAGATACTAGAAGAGGGTTGTGGTAAAAGGTCTCTCGTACCTTCACTTGCGCTACTGGAAATGCTGGAAAGATCTGTATCACTGGTTGTAGTGTTAGAAAAAGTATGATCTTTCGGTATGAGCTCCTTACCTTTGTCCAATTTAAAATTGTCATATTTACGTGCAAAGGTAAAAACCCTGCCATTTTCATAATCATTGTCATCTCTTCTAAGTTTACACAGTTTTTTGTCTTTTATATATAGTTGGTGTTTCTGTAAGACATCCTTAAGAATGTTGAAGTTTTTAACTTTAGTCTCAGGGGAGTCGATGTTGTTGATCTTTTTTTCCAACAGGACAATGTCCTGTAAAAGTTTGTCTCTTTTAGCCTTGGCATCTTTAATAAGAATGTCCATCATGCCAAATGATGATGCTATAAGAAGTTGTTCCCATTCTTTAAGTAAATCAGGACTGAGATCATCAAAGGAGGGGAACAAAATGACCCTCAAACCGCTGGGGATTTGTTTGTTATCCATGTACCTTTGCAAGATAGTATAATCCCACCACCGTGAGAGTTCCTGTTTTTTTAGTCGCTCAAGTTTGATGAACTTCATTCTTAAGCCTTCCTGAGATGGATTGTGTGCGTTAGATGGTACTAACAGGGTATTAAACTGCACTAGATCAAAGAAAGGCAAATTTGTTTCGAGCCGTGATAGAAAGTAAATTTCAATACAAAGATACCAGGGCACTCCTGAAAGTCATTTTGTTCCCCTCCTTTGATGATCTCAGTCCTGATTTACTTAAAGAATGGGAACAACTTCTTATAGCATCATCATTTGGCATGATAGACATTCTTATTAAAGATGCCAAGGCTAAAAGAGACAAACTTTTACAGGACATTGTCCTGTTGGAAAAAGAGATCAACGACATCGACTCACCTGAGACTAAAGTTAAAAACTTCAACATTCGTAAGGATGTCTTACAGAATCACCAACTATATATAAAAGACAAAAAACTTCGTAAACTTAGAAGAGATGACAATGATGATAAAAATGGCAGGGTTTTTACCTTTGCACGTAAATATGACAATTTTAAATGTCACAAAGGTAAGGAGCTCATACAGAAAGATCTTACTTTTTCTAACACTACAACCAGTGATACAGATCTTTCCAGCATTTCCAGTAGCGCAGGTGAAGGTAAGAGAGATCCTTTACCACAACCCTCTTCTAGTATTTCCCACTGATCGCCTTTTTTATTAGAACTGGAGAGATACCGGAAGGGCGAAAAACAAATGCACAGGAGGGAAGAGGTACCCGCAAGGCCATCAGGCGGGGAAAGCATAAATCCAGACATAGGCAACAAATTAGAGGGAGTCACCACACGATCGACAACACGCAACCTGCAACAGTGACGGGTAACTCCGGTCCTTTGACACACACCCCTAATGCGATCACGATTGTTAACATCTCAACAGTTACCTTGAATCATAAACAAATAAACATTCTGAAAAAAGGTTTAGGCTTTGTACCTACTTCTTTACCTGACTTCATGCAACTACATATTAGTCTTTTCAAGTGTATACGTAAATGTAAACTTTTTAAATATTTCCAAGACAACAACACCCTACTTCAAGTTGCAACTGCTCTATGTACCACTTCCTGCTCCATGTTCATCTAAGAAGTCAAGGACGCCCAGACCTTCCTGTCCATTGACCAAACAGAAGGCTCTCTCCCATCACTCTCGGAGATTCTTTCGGACCTGGAAGTAGCCCCTAACACCAGGGTACCTAGCGGTTTGAAAACTACTTTGAAATTTACACCTGTCATACCTGGGGACGGCTGTATTCTGGATAAATATGTGTTATGTTTAACATAAGGAATTAAAGTTCACTGCCATGTGAAAACTATCCTCTGGAACATCGGACTCTCATTCATTGTGGACTACTTTCAGGAGTGCCCTGGTGTCTTTGTATTGAAAGGAACTCATATAGAGATCAGTCTGTGTAGCCAGAGGGTAATAATGTTCTGTAAATCATGTTCTCCCATACAAGCTCTCCCCTTTCTTCTCCTTTCTCTTCTTTCCCTGGGACACTATTTATAGAAAATACAATGATACCAAGGTTTTACAGTTCTTCAGATAAAGTGTACTGTTATCCAATAACAATAAGAAAATGAAAACATCGTGAGACAGAAACAGTTTCCTTCGAGATGGTATGTTCTAACAAAGATTGTTCTAAATACATGATACATTTTGTAGAAGATTTAATTTTATTGTTACCTTTCAAACTCTTCCCAGCTGCCTGAGTCTCTGAAAGAAAGGACAGTCATGTACGTTTTAGGTATGATCACATTATGTCACCTCTTTACTCAAACATCTTCACACTAGAAGTCCATTCATAAAGAAGCAAGTTTTAAGATTATTTTAGCAAATTTTGAGATTCCAATGCAGGTCAAGTGGTTAATATTGAATGGAAAAATGTAACTTTCTTTTTAGCATAGAAAGCTTGCACCCTGGGAGGCCATACTAGAGTCATGAAAGAAACATTTCTGCTGAGCTAAAGCAGTTTGAAATTTTTTAATGTTAGTAAGTCGAGCAAATATGGGTCATTGTTGAGGCAGGGCGACTCACCTTAAAAGCAGGATGTCTGCAGGGCGATGGTATGCCACCGACCTCCTGGAACACCTCTTGGCACTTCCTGGTGGACACAGAAACCCCGGCAGGTGTCCCAAAAGGAAAGGGGGAGTGGAAGAGAAAGAGACTAAACACTGCCACGTCTTGCCGGTCTAGCCAGGCACCCTGTATCTTCGGGGTGGGCTGCATGTCATTGTTGACAGAGTGATAGTAGAGTTAGTACACTCAACTTCCTTAAAACGGAATCTCTCTTTCTGATATGGGCACGGGAGCGGTAGAAGAACACTGGGATGCTCCAACACTTTTCTTGGATATTAATAACTTTTGGCACAGTTACTAACACTGCATTACCAAAAACCCAAACTGAGTACCGTAACAATAAGTACTGCAACACTAGGGCTGGCTTCACGGAGATTCACTGTTGCACACTACAATTAGAACTGTGGTTGCACTTATCATGCACAAGAAAGACAAACAAGGGCATTCATTATATCACGTATAACTTTCCTGCATGGATAGGGTTAAACTGAAAGAAACAAAAACAATCCAAGAAATACAAATGTCCAATCCGGGGTTAAACAGTTAGGGTGGCATAGTTTGGTTTGGTTTCACTGCGTGTATGAAAAACCCTTCAAAAGCAAATTCCTCAAACCTGAAACACAGGCATGAATGACACAATTTAGTTATGCTATTAGAGAAAGAAAAGTCCTGGAAATCCTCTTTTAAAATTGCACTGTCACTTTTTGTAGTACTTGAGGTCAAGCAGATTTCCTAAAGTACATTTAGGCAAGTAACTACAATAATAATGTAGAATGTTCAGAAATGCATTTGTCTCTTCAAGATAAGCAGTCTGCCAAAATACGAGGTCTGAAATACACCATCTGTTCTAGGAAAGCGCAGCGCTCAAAGAACAAACTCCCTGGAGAATACTAGTCACTTAGCTGCATTCTTTTCCTGAGTGCTGGAGGAATGCCTGGTGTCAGCTGGTACAGGAACGAAGAAAAGAGTTGCCTCAAAAGTCCTGAATACGAGGATGACAGCAGGAGCTGGACTGCCAAATCAGCTGCTGAGATCAGGAAGCAAAACAAAGCCAAGCAGGGAGGCATGCTTCACTCTGCTATTTATAGCCAATCAAGAAAGCAGTTGAGTTTACACATGTGGATGAGTCACCACACCCAATTAGAAGCACATGTCTACACCACACCCATTTAGAAGCACATGTCTACATCTGCTCACATTAGCAAACAAGCATTGGTAAAACAACTATTGATAAAACCAATTGTGTAACACAGCACATTATGTTAACTTAGCAACATGAAGGTTTAACCAAGAACAGAGATATGATTTAACCCTAATCCCTGGGGATGCTGACAGATAATGCAGGAGGCACCTTGGGGATCCCTGACAGTCATACAGAGTTTGAAAAGGAAAATGCACGTTTTAAATGCAGCATTTACGTTGGCCTGCAATTCACCCAGAAGGGTTATTTAAATGCAATTTATTTTTATTAACATCACTAGAAGGATTCTGTGACAGTTAATAATAAATACCAGTTTTCACATGCAGATGTCCGTAAGTAACATTATCTGTTTTAGAAATCAACTATACTCTAAGTGGTATAGTGATGGCTACATCATTATCGGCTTTTCACAAAGTTGGTTTGTGGTCAGTTCCAAATAGAATTGAGAGACTGGCCAAGAACTCTTCCAGACCTACAACCAGAATGACAGCCTAACAAGCATTTCCATATCCCAAGCACTGAACAAAGATGCTTCATGTGGGGGCATTTGGTAAGTAACTGTAATAATCTGCAATAAAGCTATAAAATAGTTGTCTTATGATCTCATTGACTTAAGACATCATATTTTTTTGTTCAACCTTACTTAAGTTACACTGAGAAGTTTAATGGAACCCACTCATTTCAAAAATATTGATTTACCTTTTGAGGAATAAATCTGTGAAAAACATTTGCTTAAATGTCAACAAACTATTTAACTCTTACGACTAGAATAAGGGGCAACTATAAGAGAAATACTTGTCCAACCTAATCTTGCCATTGAAATTCGTAGGTCCAATAATATATTGAATGTCACAAAATCCTTTCCTTTCCATAAAAATTAATGTTGGCCATTCCGAACAGGGGTCACTTAAGAACTAGAGACACAAAGAATATTGTTATAACGCAATGTTAAATTACATTATTACAATCTTTGAGTGGATATTGACATTTTCAGCAACATTTCACCAGAGATTACAAAAAGATTCAGGCCCTCATTATGACCTTGGCGGTAAATACCGAATACCGCTGCACTGACTGCTGCCAGCATACCGCAGAGGAGGTGGATATCCGTCTGCCACATTATGACACATACATACAAAACTGACAGAAAACAGCCACAACTACAAATCCGCCAGACCAACTGAATGTGCTAACCTGTCGGTACTACCGCCTATACTGTTACACCACCAATAATGTGCCCTCCAAAGAATGACCCACCAGTCACCATACCGGACATTCAATGACGGTAAACCATTGGCGGTGAACACCTGCTGCTGCAGATATGGCCACACAAAGACAGAGCAAGGCAACAAGATATGGCCACACAAAGATAGAACAAGTACAATACTAAAATGTAGAAATGTTTAGTTCAACAGTCTTACCTGATTGCCACTGGAAGTACTGCAGGATCAAATGTGACCTGTTGTCCACATCCTCCTCCTCTTCTGTCTCCTCCTCACTGTCCTCAGTGTCCACTGCCGCCACAGCTGCATTGTCACCCCCCTCCTCCTGCAGATAGGGTACATGCTGTCTGAGGGCCAAATTTTGCAACATGCCGCAGACAACGATTCTGCACACCTTCTCCGGGGAGTTGCATAGGGATCCACCTGACAAATGGAGGCACCTGAACCTAGCCTTCAGGAGCCGGAAGGTCCTTTCTACAATCCTCCTGGTACGCCCATGAGCATCATTGTACCTATTGTCAGCCCTTGTTTGCGGATTCCTAACAGGGATCATGAGCCATGACAGGTTTGGGCAGCCGGAATCACCTCCAAGAAGTAAGGGACACACATTAGCCCTGCACAATGGCATGGACTATGACTCCTGAAGACATACACTCACATACATTGGGTGGGGACTCAGGCTCACCTATTAGCCACACTCTATGCCTCAGGACAAGGAGGCCCCAACAAAATCCAAGGCCAAGGAGGCCACACCCAAATCCCTGGCCAAGGAGGTCCCACTTGAAACCATGGCCAAGGAGGCCCCACTCAAAACTGTGCCCATCCGGAAGCAGAGGCCTTGGAGCAGCATCCCAAACAGAGGCCAAGGAGCAGCATCCGGTACCAGAGGCCATGGAGCAGCATCCCGAATCAGAGGCCAAGGAGCAGCATCCAGAACCAGAGGCAAAGAAGCACCATCAGTAACCAGTGGGCAGGCAGCCCCCTCCAGAACCAGTGGGCAGACAGCCCCCCCCAAGACCCAGTGGGCAGGCAGCCCCCTCTAGAACCAGTGGGCAGGAAGCCCCCTTCAGAACCAGTGGGCTGGAACCCCCTCCAGAACCAGTTGGCAGGGAGCCCCATCCAGAACCAGTGGGCAGGAAGCCCCCTCCAGAGCCAGTGGGCAGAGATCCCCCTCCAGAACCTGTGGACAAGGAGCCCCCTCCCAATAGGTCACCAACCGCCCTTCCCCCTTTGGTGCCTGCACATTTCCAACATGATGCCCCAGAACAGTGGAGTCCTGTTGTTGTCAGGAGTCAGGTTGGGGCTTGGACTTTACCCTGTGGTCATTTGTGACTTTGGACTGGCCTTTGGGCCTGCATGTATTTCTTTCTGCAGTTGTGTATGTTTTTACATTTTACATATTCATACAACAGGAATACAGTGGCTGGAACTGTGTATGTGTCCTGGGTTTCTTTACTCCTGGGTTCTCTTACTGTTATTTTCCTGTGCGTCTGGTTCTGGGTGTGTGCATGGTATGTGTTGTGCCTGTGTGTGTCACTCTCCCCCCCTCCCTTGTGTGGTAGGCGGCTGTACTCACCGTCGTCGTCTTCGTCGGTGCTCCAGGATGGCCATGACATGGTACAGCTTCGGGAAGTCTTGCAGCTCTGGTTCCATGGTGGACGTGGACTCCTGTGTGTCCCTGGAGGTGAGTGTCTCCTTTTATATGATGTGTTTCTGTCAGGCCTTTGGTGTCGTTGCTACCTCCCCGGAAATTATGGCGGTGTGCTATGTCATAATATGGTGGGTGGATCCTTGTCTTCCGCCAGCCCGCACGTGGCTTCCGCCGTGTTCGGTGTTCGTACCATGCTGCCGTTGGTGTGGTACATTGGCTGTCTATGGAAGGGCTTGCCGCCATTATCATCATTTGGCAGTTATTACCACCAGCCTGTTGGAAGTGATACCGCCACGTTAGGTCATAATGACAAACTTAGACCCTTAGCATTATGTTTTCTAAGTAATATGGATGACTCAGTCTATATTTACAGAAAATATAAGCCATGTGCTTTGAAAAGAGGGCTGGTGTGCAGGGTGACGTTTGGGGGGTCTCCCACTGACGGTTGTTGAAGAAAACCTTAGGAAACAAGCCTCCAGATTCCCTGTCACGGTGCCCGGGGTCTGTCTAGAGTTAGCTTTAGTCCCCCTTAAAACTACCTTGGTTAGGCTGTGATCCTTGTTTTGTTGGAGTTTGGCTGGGGCCTCAGAAGGACCTTGACCTTTCCCGTGCTTGATCACACCATATCTGGAAAGGTAGCCATTTCCCTGAGGAAACAGAGGTAGGATGGAGTGGACTGCTGTTAGCATATGTAATGGCAGGAAACCAAGAAGAAGGTTTCACTGGTGTTTATTTTTACAAAATGAGGAGCACTGGACAACATAAATGGTGAAAACAAGCTGTAGGAGTGTATAGTGAGCCTCTCAGAACTCCACTCGTCACCCTTCTGTTAGGACAAGCAATGCCTTAAAACCAAGAAATAGGATTCACCAAGGTTAATTTTTACAAAATGTTGAGCCCACTGGAACACATCTATCAGCATGAGAGACCTGAAGCAACTGCTCCTGGAAGTCTTTGCCTGGAACCCTTCATGCATAAGAATCCCAGCGTGCCAATATCAAGAGCATTCAGGGACAATAGACTATCAGGTAAGCAAAATTTAATCATAACTTAACCTCTTTGCTGCCAGGCCTTTTCCCCCTCCTGTGCCGAGCCTTTTTTTGGTTATTTGGGGCAGTTCGCGCTTAGGCCCTCAAAACGTTTTGTTCACATAAGCTACCCACGCCAAATTTGCGTCCTTTTTTTTCCAACATCCTAGGGATTCTAGAGGTACCCAGACTTTGTGGGTTCCCCTGAAGGAGACCAAGAAATTAGCCGAAATACAGTGAAAATTTTGTTTTTTTCAAAAAAATGGGAAAAAAGGGCTGCAGAAGGCAGCTCATGGTTTTTTCCCTGAAAATGGTACCAACAAAGGGTTTGCGGTGGCAAGATCACCATCTTCCCAGCTTTCAGGAAGAGGCAGACTTGAATTGGAAAACCCAATTTATCAATACAATTTTGACATTTTACTGGGACATACCCCATTTTTACTATATTTTGTGCTTTCAGCCTCCTTCCAGTTAGTGACCAAAATGGGTGAGAAACCAATGCTGGATACCAGAAAGCTAAACATTTCTGAAAAGTAGACAAAATTCTAAATTCAACAAGGGCTCATTTGTGTAGATCCTACAAATGTTTCCTACAGAAAATAACAGCTGAAAGAAAAAAATATTGAAATTGAGGTGAAAAAAACAGCCATTTTTCTCCACGTTTTACTCTGTAACTGTTTCCTGCGATGTCAGATTTTTGAAAGCAATATACCATTACGTCAGCTGGACTCTTCTGGATGCGGGGATATATAGGGCCTGTAGGTTCATCAAGAACTCTAGGTACTCAGAGCCAATAAATGAGCTGCACCTTGCAATGGGTTTTTATTATATACCAGGTATACAGCAATTCATTTGCTGAAATATAAAAAGTGAAAAATAGGTATCAAGAAAACCTTTATATTTCCAAAATGGCCACAGGATAAGGTGTTGAGAAGCAGTGGTTATTTGCACATCTCTGAATTCCGGGGGTGCCCATACTAGCATGTGAATTACAGGGCATTTCTCAAATAGATGTCTTTTTTACACACTGCCTTACATTTGGAAGGAACAAATGTAGAGAAAGACAAGGGGCAATAACACTTGTTTTGCTATTCTGTGTTCCCCCAAGTCTCCCGATACAAATGCCACCTCACTTGTGTGGGTAGGCCTAGCGCCCACGAAAGGAAATGGCTCAAAACACAACGTGGACACATCAAATTTTTTCACAGAAAACAGAGGTGTTTTTTGCAAAGTGCCTACCTGTGGATTTTGGCCTCTAGCTCAGTCGGCACCTGGGGAAACCTAGCAAACCAGTGCATTTTTGAAAACTAGATACCTAGGGGAATCCAGGATGGGGTGACTTGTGGGGATCGTACCAGGTTCTGTTACCCAGAATCCTTTGCAAACCTCAAAATTTGACCCAAAAAACACTTTTTCCTCTCATTTCGGTGACAGAAAGTTCTAGATTCTGAGAGGAGCCACAAATTTCCTTCCACCCAGCGTTCCCCCAAGTCTCCCGATAAAAATGGTACCTCACTTTGTGTGGGTAGGCCTAGCGCCCACAAAAGGAAATGGCCCAAAACACAACGTGGACACATCACATTTTTTCACAGAAAACTGAGATATTTTCTACAAAGTGCCTACCTCTGGATTTTGGCCTCTAGCTCAGCCGGCACCTGGGGAAACCTAGCAAACCAGTGCATTTTTGAAAACTAGACACCTAGGGGAATCTAATATGGCATGACTTGTGGGGATCTGACCAGGTTCTGTTACCCAGAATCCTTTGCAAACCTCAAAATCTGACCAAAAAAACACTTTTTCCTCTAATTTCGGTGACAGAAAGTTCTGGAATCTGAGAGGAGCCACAAATGTCCCTCCACTCAGCGTTCCCCTAAGTTTCCCGATAAAAATGGTACCTCACTTGTGTGGGTAGGCCTAGCGCCCACGAAAGGAAATGGCCCAAAAAACAACATGGACACATCACATTTTTTCACAGAAAACAGAGGTGTTTTTTACAAAGTGCCTACCTGTAGATTTTGGCCTCTAGCTCAGCTGGCACCTAGGGAAACCTAGCAAACCAGCACATTTTTGAAAACTAGAAACTTAGAAGAATTCAAGATGGGGTGACTTGTGGGGCTCTGACTAGGTTCTGTTACCCAGAAACCTTTGCAAACCTCAAAATTTGGCCCCAAAAACTTTTTCCTCTCATTTCGGTGACAGAAAGTTCTAGAATCTGAGAGGAGCCACAAATTTCCTTCTACCCAGCGTTCCCCCATGTCTCCCGATAAAAATGGTACCTCACTTGTGTGGGTAGGCCTAGCGCCCACGAAAGGAAATGGCCCAAAACACAACGTGGACACATCACATTTTTTCACAGAAAACAGAGGTGTTTTTTGCAAAGTGCCTACCTGTGGATTTTGGCCTCTAGCTCAGCTGGCACCTGTGGAAACCTAGCAAACCAGCACATTTTTTAAAACTAGAAACCTAGGGGAATTCAAGATGGGATGACTTGTGGCGCTCTGACCAGGTTCTGTTACCCAGAATCCTTTGCAAACCTCAAAATTTGGCCCAAAAAACACTTTTTCCTCTCATTTTGGTGACAGAAAGTTGTAGAATCTGAGAGGAGCCACAAATTTCTTTCCACCCAGTGTTCCCCCATGTCTCCCGATAAAAATGGTACCTCACTTGTGTGGATAGGCCTAGCTCCCACGAAAGGAAATGGCCCAAAACACAACGTGGACACACCACATTTTTTCACAGAAAACAGAGGTGATCTTTTGCAAAGTGCCTACCAGTGGATTCTGTCCTCTAGCTCAGCCGGCCCGGGGGGGGGCAGAAAAGGCCTAAATAAATTCCCCCCCCAACCCCCTTGGGGAGCGACCCTTGCCTACGGGGTCGCTCCCCCTGCGTGACATTGGCGCAAAAAAAAAGATCCCCGGTGCCTAGTGGTTTCTGCAGAAATGGTCTAAATACAATTTGCCCCCCAGGGGAGCGACCCTTGCCTAATGGGTCGCTCCCCATCTATAAAAAAACAAACAAACCAAAAAAACAAAAACAAAAATTAGCCCTGACGCCTAGAGGTTTTTGCCCCCCTGGGGACAGATTGGCCTAATAACAATAGGCCGATCTGTCCCAAATTTGCGCCCCTGCCTCCCCCACCCTCCCGGGGAGCGACCCTTGCCTACGGGGTCGCTCCCCTTGCGTGACATTGGCGCAAAAAAAAAGATTCCCGGTGCCTAGTGGAGATTGACCTACAATCGACCGATCTGCCCCCGAGGGGGGGCAGAAATGGTCTAAATACAATTTGCCCCCGAGGGGAGCGACCCTTGCCTAATGGGTCGCTCCCCATCTCTAAAAAAACAAACAAACAAAAAAAAAATTGCCCTGGCACCTAGAGGTTTCTGCCCCCCCAGGGGCAGATCCGCCTAATAACAATAGGCCTATCTGCCCCCGGGGGGGCAGAAATGGCCTAAAATAAATTTGCCCCCCCACACCTCCCGGGGTGCGACCCTTGCCTACGGAGTCGCTCCCCTTGCGTGACGGTGCAAAAAAAAGATCCCTGGTGCCTAGTGGTTTCTGCCCCCCTTGGGGGCAGATTGACTTAAAATCACCCGATTTGCCCCCAAAGCGGGCAGAAATGGCCTAAATACAATTTGCCCCTCCAGGGGAGCGACTCTTGCCTAAGGGTTCGCTCCACATCTGCAAAACAACAACAAAACAAAAAATCCCCGGTGCCTAGTTGTTTCTGCCCCCCTTGGGGGCAGATCGGCCTAATTAAAATAGGCTGATCTTCCCCCCAAGGGGGCAGAAATGGCCTAAAATAAATTTGCCCCCCAGTGGAACGACCCTTGCCTAAGGGGTCGCTCCCCTTGCATGTAATTCATGAAAAAAAAAAAAACTCTGGTGTCTAGTGGTTTCTGTTCCCCTTGGGGGCAGATTGGCCTCATAAAAATAGGCCAATCTGCCCCCAAGGGGGACAGAAATGGCCTAAATATAATTTGCCCCCTATGGGAGCGACCCTTGCTTAAGGAGTCGCTCCCCACCTCTAATATCAAAAAGAAAAAAAAAAAAATTATCCCTGGTGCCTAGAGGTTTCTGCCCCGGGGGGGGGGGGGGCAGAAAAGGCCTTAAAAATAAATGCCCCCCCTGGGAGCGACCCTTGCCCAAGGGGTCGCTCCCCTCATGCCAGTTTCATTTAGAAAATAAATCCCTAGTGTCTAGTGGGTGTTTCAAAAGCCGGATTGCTTTACAATCCGGCTTTTGAAACGCAGAGAGAGACTTCAAAGGGAAGGACATTCCTGTCCTTCCCTTTGAAGCCTCTCTGGCCTCCCCCACGTGATCGGAAGAGAAATGCTTTGCATTTCTCTTCCGATCGTGCTGAAAGCTGAGCTTCCAGCACGATGGGAGGAGGACTCTGTGACAATCAGCAGGCGATCGCGCGCTGACGTCACAGGGGTGGGGGGTCGGGGTGGAAGGTCTTCCCCTTCCATCCCTGTCTTGGGGGGCTGGGGGGGAAACCCCTCAGAGGGAGCGCTAGCGCTCCCTCTGAGCTCTGTGTCCAGGACGTAATGGTTACATCCTGGGCACACGAGCACTGTGCCTCAGGACGTAACCATTACGTCCTGGGCACAGAAGGGGTTATCAATATGCAATCACAAATCACATAGTATGTGTAGGAGGCTGGCATGGTTTGTAGAGGGTACCTATGGTACTTACACCTAATACCAGGTCCAGTTATCCCTTATTAGTGAAATGTAGGCTGTGTCTAGAAGCCAGGCTCTCTAGAGGTAGCTGTAGCTGAGCAGCCAGGGCTTATCTAGGAGACATGCAAAGCTCATGCAATACAACTGCAGTCACATAGTGCTCACACACGTGAAAAAAAATACTCAGTTACAAAAATAAACTTACATTATTTTGGTGACACAAATGCCAAACATGCCATAGAGACTATACTCCCTTAAGAGGTAAGTAATACACAATTATATACACTAGTATGCAAAAACAGGTGTAAAAAGAGTTAGAAAACGGTGCAAGTGGTGAAAATCACAATAGCTAGAAATTAGCCCGAGGGAACACAAACCATATACTAAGAAAGTGGAATGCGAATGTCGGTTTTCCACCTAGTCAATTGCAGTGTATAGAGGGTCGCTGGGAGTACTACAAAACACCAAAGGTAAGTACTAGAACCCACCCCAGAGCCCAGGAAAGAAGGAGTTAGACGCAGTGGGCCAGATGTAGGAAATTCCGGCTTTGCAACTCGCAATTTGCGAGTCGCAAAGCTGGATGCAGGATGGTGTCCCTGACACCATCTGCGAGTCACAAGGGGGTCGCAAAGGTCCACCTCATTAATATTAATGAGGTGGGTCGCAATTTGCGACCCCCTTGCGAGTCGCAGCACTCACAGGGATGGTGGCCTGCTGGAGACAGCAGACCACCATGTCTGTGACTGCTTTTAAATAAAGCAGGTTTTTTTTTTTTGTAATGCAGCCCGTTTTCCTTAAGGGAAAACAAGATGCATTACAAACGAAAAAATTAAATGTGTCAGTTTCATTTTTTCAGAGTAGGCAGCTTGCTCTGAAAAAATGTTTTCAGGGCCATTCACAAAAGAGAAGGGGTCCCATGGGGGCCCCTTCCCTTTTGCGAATGGGTTACCACCAGTGTGACACTGGTGGTAACTGCGAATTGCTTTGCAACTGCGTTCGCGGTCACAAAGCAATTCTGCATCGCGATGCGACTCGCAAATAGGAAGGGGAACACCCCTTCCTATTTGCGACTCGCATTCCCATTTTCCGAGTCGGTAACCAAGTTACCGACTCGCAAAATGGGAATGGGCATCGCGATGTGGCTTTTGCGCCTCGCAAACAGCAATTTTCGCTCTTTGTGAGGCGCAAAAGCCTTGCTACATCTGGCCCAGTATCTTTTCCAGAACACACACAGACACAAGGAACAAGATTATGCAAGAACCAGAAGAGACTGCAAGACACCAACAGTAGATTTCTGGACCTGAAGACCTGTGGAAGAAGGGGACCAAGTCCAGGAAGCACAGAAGAATCCAGGGAGAACAGGAGCCCCTGCTAACCCAGATGAAGGTGCAAAAGACGAAACACCGGTGAGGAAGAACAGACAGTGCTGCACCCAAGAAGTCAGATTTGGGTTCCTGGTTGGTGCAAGTGATGTCCCATGCCTCATGGAGGATTGCAGTCTGGTTTGCGTCGCTGGAGTCCACCCACAAGCCTTGGCACACGCAAAGCTTGTGGTTAGCAAAAGATGTCGCTGCACAGGACCAGGAAGGACCAGGTGGACTCTACCCAGGAGGGGGAGTCGACGGGGGCTCTTTGCAACTCAGAGAGCCCACAGAAGACCAGGCAGCACACACAAGAGTCCTGCAGCACGGGGACAAAGGAAAGTGCAAAAGAGGCCCACGCAGCACTACGACAAAGGCTCCCACGCTGCCGGAGAACCACTCAGGAAGCTGTGCGTCACAAGATAGAATGCTGGGGACCGGAGCTGCAAGATGCACGAAGAACTTCGTGGAAGGATGCCAACAAGCCTTGGCAACTGCAAAGCATGTGGCGCACTATCTTGCGTGGGGAGGCAAGCTCTTACCTCCACCAAAGTTGGACAGTAGGATGTCAAGACCGTTAGGAGAACTTCAGTCCACCACACGTGATGCAAGATCCATGCAGCTCAGCAGGAGAGGGGATCCACGCAGCCGGTCGTTGTCGCAGTAGGTGCCTGCTGAAGCAGGGGAGTGACTCCTTCACCCCAAGGGCAATTCCTTCGCTCTTCTGGTGAAGGCTGAAGATAGGCTGTCCTCTGAGGATGCACAACCGGGAAACAGTTGATACAGTGTTGCATAAGTCATCTTTGCTTCTTTGTTGCAGTTTGTAGAGTTCCTTGAGGGTGAAGCTGCTGTTTCTTCAGGGAGAAGTTGAAGTGGAGGATGCTGAGGATTTCTGCCTGTGTCTTGCAATCCGAATCTGAAGAATCAAGGAAGGAGAGACCCTAAATAGCCCTGAAAGGGGAATTGGTCAGCTAAGCAGGTAAGCACCTATCAGAGAAGGGCTCTGACATCACCTGCTGGCACTAGCCACTCAGATGCTCCAAGAGTTCTCTGCCAACTTGGAATCCAAGATGGCAAAACCCAGGGACCCTCTGGAGGTGCTCTGAGCATCACCCCTGCGGTGGGGATGGACAGGGGAGTGGTCACTCCCCTTTCCTTTGTCCAGTTTCCCGCCAGAGCAAGGACTGGGGGTCCCTGAACCAGTGTAGACTGGATTATGGAAGGAGGACACCAAATGTGCCCTTCTAGGCATTTCCAGTGGCTTGGTGAGGCTACTCCTCCCAAGCCTGTAACACCTATTTACAAAGGGAGAAGGTGTAATACCCCTCTCCCAAAGGAAATCCTTTGTTCTGCCTTCCTGCGCTTGCACTTCTCAAGCAACAGAAAGGCAGAAACCTGTCTTTGAGGTAGCAGCAGCTGTGGCTGCCTGGAAAACCTCAGAAGGCTGTAATGGCAGTACTGGGAGTCCTATAAGGAGCCCCCAGGGTGCATGGGATTATACAACCAATGGTTGCAAAAGCATGGGGCTATGATTCCACCATGTTTGATACCAAACATGCCTATGTTCAGAGTTACTGTTATGTAGCAGGACATAGGTAGTGACCTATGTCCAGTGCACACATAAAATGCCGTCTCCGCACTCACGAAGTCTGGGAAATTGGTCCTCTCACCTGTGGTCCTTGGAGCACACAGGTACTCTACACCCTGCCCTAAGGACCAAAGCCTTGGTTCAAGCAAATACGCGGTTTGCGTCAAAGAGGAGCTGCCTGGACCCAAGAGGGACCTGGGGTCTCAACTCGGACTGAGGAGAAAGAGGTGGCCTTCAGAGAGCCCTCAGAAGACCAGGCAGCACCCACGGGAGTCCCAGAACACAGGGACAAAAGATATACAAGTGCAGTCGGTGCAGCACTACACTGGAGGGTCCCACACCACCAGAGAACATCTCAGGGAGATGTGCATCGCAGGATGGAGTGCTGGGGACCTGGGCTACGCTGTACATGAAGAACTTTTGGAAGAAGTGCATAGAAGCCCAAGGAGCTGCAGAAGATGCAGTGCACAGGGTACTGTCGCAGCATGGGCAGGCAAACGCTTACCTCCACCAAATTTGGACAGCTGGACCTTTGGACAGTCTTGGTCACTTGAGTCCACCACCAGTGTTCCACGGATCACGCTCATCGACAGGAGAGGAGCCCCAGAGTACCAGTTGTCGTCGCAGAGAGGTGCCAGCTGAAGCAGGGAAGTGACTCCGTCACTCCACAGGAGATTTCTTCAATTCTTCTGGTGCAGGGTGAAGACAGGCAGTGCTCAGAGCGTGCACACCTTGGAAACTGTTGCAGTTGCTGGCTGGAGTTGAAGTTGCAGGTCACAGGAGACTTCCTGGATACTTTGTTGCAGTTACAGCAGTTCCTTGAGCAGTCTGCGGTTGATCCGATGGTCATAAGCTGAAGCAGAGGATGCAGAGGAGTCCTGGAAGAATCTTGCAAACCAAATCTGAGGAAGCACCCAGAGGAGAGACCCTAAATAGCCCTGAGAGGGGGATTGGCTACTTACCCAGGTATGCACCCATCAGGAGGGGTCTCTGATGTCACCTGCTGACACTGGCCACTCAGAGGTCTCCAGAGGGTCCTCACACCTTGGAATCCAAGATGGCTAATGCCAGGTACACTCTGGAGGAGCTCTGGGCACCACCCCAGGGGTGGTGATGGACAGGGGAGTGGTCACAGCCTCTTTCCTTTGTCCAGTGTTGCGCCAGAGAAGGGACTGGGGGTCCCTAAAGTGGTGTAGACTGGATTATGCAAGGAGGGCACCATTTGTGCCATTAAAGCATTTCCAGAGGCTCTGGGGGGATACCCCTCCCATGCCTGTACCACCTAGTTCCAATGGGAGAGAGTGTAACACCCCTCTCCTAAAGGAAATGCATTGTTCTGCCTTCCTGGGAGTAAGCTGCTCAATCCCCAGGAAGGCAGAAACCTGTCTGTGAGGTAGCAGCAGCTGAGGCTGCAGTGGAAACCTCAAAGAGCTGGTTTGGCAGTACTGGGGGTCTATGGTGGAGCCCCCAGGGTGCATAGGATGGGCCCCCCAATACCAGATTTGGATTGGGGCATCAATTCCATAATCTTAGACACCTTACATGGCCATATTCAGAGTTACCATTGTGAAGCTACATATATGTATTGACATATATGTACTGCATGCTTATAATGGTGTCCCCGCACACACGAAGTCTGGGGAATTGGCCCTGGATAACGTGGAGGCACCTTTTCTAGTGCAAGCGTGCCCTCACACACAGTAACCTTGCCCCTAGCTTTCAGTAAATGAAGGCTAGACATATAGGTGACTTATAAGTTACTTAGTGCAGTGAAAAATGGCTTGTGAAATAGTGTGTTCACTATTTCATTCCGGCTGCAGTAGCAGTCCTGAAGAAAGGTTTGCATGAGCTCCTTATTGGTGTGCAAATAAATGCTGCAGCCCATAAGGATCTCCTGGAACCCCAATGCCCTGGGTACCTAGGTACCATATACTAGGGACTTATAGGGGGGGGGTCCAGTGTGCCAATCAGAATGGGAATATGGAGTCACTAAACTGTAGTGACAAATTTGGTAAGTAGAGAGAGTATAAGCACTGGAGTTCTGGTTTGCAGAACTTCAGTGACACAGTCAAGCATTCTGACAATACATGTAGGCCACAAACTATGAGCACTGGGGTCCTGGCTAGTAAGATCCCAGTGAGGCAGGCAAAACACACTGACAAATAGGGTTTAAACTATGAGCACTGGGGTCCTGGCTAGCAGGTTCCCAGTGAGACAGTAAAAACACAATGACAAAACAGGCCAAAAATGGGGGTAACCATGCTAGAAAGAAGCTACTTTCTCACATACCCCCCACGCCCCAAATGAAGGACAATAAGCCTAACCTTGGCCAGTTGAGACCTTATTGTCTAAGTGATGATAAGTGGATTGTAGATCTGCAATGGAGTGGTTACTTCCTTTATCATCCACTGTATGGTTACTTCCCTGTGGGGATGTGAACCACACTGGAGATTTTTACCTAGAAAACAGTGCAAGTGTATATTCTCAGCTTCTCTATTTGTATGGTTTAAAGTTGGGCAGTGGGATTGTTCCACTGAGCCTATGTCCAGACAGGGTTGCTGTCATATGGATGAGAACGCTAAACAGGGATGCTGTCTCAGTAAGGCCATAGCTGGGCAAAATGTTTGTCCATATGGCTGAAAGAGAGAACATGGTTGCTGCTTCTCTTGTGTTGGAGCAGGGCAGGGCTGCTATCCTATAAACTCCTTACTAGGAAAAGGCTGCTGTCCTAAGTGTTCAGAGGTAGTGCAGGGCAGCTGCACTAAAGGTTCTCTGGGAGGGCTAGAGGGTTGCTCCAAATTTACTACAACAGTGCAGTGTTGCACATCTGCTTTAGTGGTTGCACAGAGAGGTACTTTTACCTCTGGGAGTACAGCTGTTGTAGCTGTAGGCTTTCTTGGCACAGGTTACACCCCAGGAGAGGTTTTGCCATCACAGGAATGGTGTCCTTAGTGGTAGGGTGGGGAAGGTATACTTTGATACCCTTTTTACCTGTTGGTTGAGAAGGATCCTGAGACTTCAGGCTTCTTTCTCTTCTTTGCTTTTTCATTTCACCAGAAATGACAGGAAGCAATTCCTCAGGGATACCCAGCATGGATGCATGGGTCCTAAACTCTACCTCAGTCCAACCTGAGGCCTCTAGGTCATTACCTAAGAGACAGTCTACAGGTAAGCTATGTGATACTACCACTGCTTTGGGCCAGTAACCCCACCCCATCTAAGTTGCACTACAGCTACGGGGAGAGACTGAGTGAAGTTATTGACGTCAGTAACCTGGTACTTCTGTCCAAAGAGGTGGTTTGCGGGTGAAACCAAATTTTCAGTCACCAAAGTGATACTGGCATCTGTGTCCCTGTAGGCCTGGGTCTCAACACCATTTATTAGAATTGACTGCTTGTATTTGCAAAGCCAATGCCACCAGGTGTAACAGAAACTGTTTGGGGAGTTTCTACCCCAGTTTCTATGATGGACCCAAAAGTGAACCCAACTGCACTCTTTGTTTAACTATTGTCAGTAGTCCCACCACTATTACCACTACTGCCAGGGGCACTAGACTTTGATGTATCAGTGGTGGTAGGCTCAAGGGCTTTACCTGGGCAGGACCTATCCCCTGGCCTATGGCCTTTACCTCTACACAAATAGCACCAGGGCTTTTTATTGTGTGTAGAGTGAGAAGAGGAAGATAATTTATCCCCACCCCCAGAGGAGTGTTGTGGACCCGAAGAAGGACCTTTGTGCTCACTTTTATCCCCATGCTCATCCTGAGATTTTTCACCATCTTTCTTCTTTTCTTTTTCTGCTCACCCTTGTTCTGAACCATTTGTCTGCCTTCTTTCCCAATTCTTGGGGAGAGGTCAGATCTGAGGCCACAAAATACCAGTGTAACAAGTCAGACACACAACTATTCAATATATGCTCTCTCAAAATCAGATTATACAGGCCCTGGTAATCAGACACTTTACTGCCATGTAACCATCACTCTAAAGCCTTCACAGAACAGTCCACAAAGTCAACCCAATCTTGTGAAGATTCTTTCTTGGTTTCCCTAAACTTGATTCTGTATTGCTCTGTGGTTAAGCCAAAACCATCAATGAGTGCATTCATTAAAATGTTGTAGTTGTCTGCATCCTCCTCCCTTACAGTGAGGAGTCTGTCCCTCCCTTTGTCAGAGAAGGACAACCAAAGTATAGCAGCCCTTTGATTTTGAGGGACCCTTTGAACCTTCCATGCCCTCTCAAGTGCAGAAAATCACTTTTGAATATCAGCCCCCACTTTGTACGAGGGAACAATTTTGTGTAAGTTTCTGGAGCTAATGTTGTCCCCCCTGACCTAATAAGTACTGAAACTTTCAATGCTGCTGCCACCATGGGGAACTAAACCCAACCCCTGTCATTCTATTTCTACAGCTAAAGCTTCACCAACTACGGCCAGCTGTTGCTGTTTCAGCCTCAGCCTGGCCTCCTTCAATCTCAGCTTTCTGAGTTCCCTATCTAGGGAGTTATCCTCTAGATTGGATATGTTAGACCCTTTAGAGACTGACGTGATGTGAGAATGAGCAGAAGTAGATCTCTTTCTAACTTGTGACATGGCCTCTAGGTGTGAAGGGTGCCATACTTGTGTGAGACCCCTTCCCACTACCAGCTATACTATGTAGTTTGTTAAGGGAAAGATCTGTGGAAGGACCCTCCCCTGGATCTTCAGGATCCTCTCCTGAATCTACATGGTCAGAATCCTCTCTACCTGCTCTTCTGGTTGTACATAACCTCAGGATGCTCCTGGTCATCTTGTAGGAGGAGATTCAACAGGAAATCCTTGTTAGGGTTCTTCCCAATCCCTAGCCGTCTTTATAAACAGAGACCCCTCAGACTTTTGAAATTAAGATTTTCATAAGTGGTCTTAACAACCCTGGGAGTAGAGTCTTTAGAAGACAAGGGGCCCTCATTATGACATTGGCGGTAATTACCGCTTACCGCTATGCTGACTGCCGCCAACATACCGCCGCCAATGCGGATTACCGCTGCCCATATTATGACACACACATAGCAATCCATCACTATACAGCCACACACACAAGTCTGCCAGCCCAAAGGACAGTTATAAACTGGCGGTAGCAAAACCCACACCGTTACGCCAACAGAGCTACGCCCACAGCATTATGACCCACGAATCACCACGGCGGACATTCAATGGCGGTAAACCATTGGCGCTACATACCGCCACCCTCAAAATACATACACACTAACAAATCAACACTACATTGGACAATTCAAACAACACACACCTGACACCCATATACACACCACACCCACACACCCACACAGCAGCAAGACACCAACTCACTGTACAGAGGACTGGCAGTGGACCCCCACCTACTACCCCACAGCTAACAACATTGGAGGAGCATGTCTTGGCAATCATGCTTCCTGAGGGCCTGGTAGGAGTAGGAGGACTGGACTCTGTCTGGTAAGTCAAATCTTTATTACTATCACCCCCGCCCTCACTCCAATCACTCCACCACCTCACACACACCTCACCATCACAAACCACCCCTCCCAATACCAAGCCCTGTATGCAACACCAAAGCACGGACCCCCATCACAGATCTGCATGGACAGCCATCACTAAAGCATTACATTAGAGAGAATCACCAAATAACTACTCACACAAGGCAAAGCTGCCAGGGCAATAACAACCATAGAGGGCAACACACCCATGCAGAAGATGTCACACGCAGAAACAATAACACTGCATTTACATCCCCACAGATCCCCCACCCAACGTCACCGGAGAGGAGGTGCCAGCAACATCCAGCCTCCCCCCAGAAGAGGCCCACAGTGATGACAGCAGCTCTGGATGCCTGGATGATCAACCTGGCCCATCAGGGACCTCTGGGAAGTCGGTTACCCAGGCACAGTCCCATACCACCACAGATCCTCCCCCTCAGGAAACACCACCGCAGTACCCACCCAGCGGTCCCATACCTCTGTCCCCAGGACACGTCAATCAGCAGTGTGTCCATCACTACAGGGACCCCAGGCCACCCCACAAACACAGGACTATCAGGGACCCGGGGTCAGTGGCAGTGGGCACACAGTTCAGGGGACAGAGGCACAGGACAACAGGGAAGCTGGGAGGACTACTGTGCGACAGGGGGAGGACAGGCCCAGGGTACCCACTCTCCAGGAGGCACTCATCGCAATCCGGGGAGCATACCAACATTCCCAGGATATGCTGGGCCAAATACTGGACAAGTTACAGGAGAACATGTGGCTGCAGGAGGGACAGTACCTGGGGATCAGGGAGAACTTAAAGGACATCAACATCACCCTGGTCTCCATTGCAGGGATGCTGGCAGACATGCACTATGAGGGAGGCAGTGGCACCCCACCAGGCCTCTGCCACTAGCCAAACCGATGAACAGCCATCCACCTCCGCTGCCGCTAGTGGACTGGAGGCCCTGCCACAGGAACAACAGGCAACTAGCACCCATCCCCCTGAAGAAGGAGAACCGCACCGCAAATGTTCCCTGTGATCCAGGCAGAAGCTAGAGACTATTGCCAGGAAATAAACATCTCCTGATTGTATCCCACTGTGTCACCCTGTCCACCTTGAACTGTCATTGCTCCCCTTCCTATGCCCCCTTGGACAATGTGCCTGTGATACAAATAGACTGGAACAATACCCTGGACTTTCCTCTATCATCACCCCAGCCCATTCCACACCCGCTCTACTTATTTGCATTAAATAAACACCATTTGAATAAATACAAGTATGGAGTCTGTCAAATGATTGAACTATGTATTTGTTTAATAAGCTTTAAACACTGCCATACAACTGCAGAGTAAAGTATACATATGAATGACCTCCTGCAGAAACGGCACCTGGTGACGTAAGGCACGGTTGTGTAACATACAGCATGCCACGATGATCTGGCAGACCTTCTTGGGTGAGTAGTACAGGGATCCACCTGTTAGATGGAGGTAACGAAACCTGGCCTTCAGGAGGCCGAATGTCCTCTCTATGATTCTTCTTGTTCGCCCATGTGCCAAATTGTAATGTTCCTCTACCCTTGTCCTGGGATTCCTCACAGGGCTCAGTAGCCATGAGAGGTTGGGGTAACCAGAGTCACCTGCAAATATCGAGGGACAACTGTTAGCAAAACACTAACCCTTAGGGCCCACACCATACCCATATACCAACACCAACTGGGTGGGAACCAGGGCTCACCTATTATCCACACCCGGTGCCTCTGGAGTTGAACCAACACATATGGGATGCTGCTATTCCTCAGGATAAAGGCATTATGCACAGACCCAGGATACTTTGCATTGACATGGGAGATGTACTGGTCCACCAGGCACACTATTTGCACATTAATGGAGTGAAAGCTCTTTCGATTTCTGAACACCTGTTCATTTCTCTGGGGGGAGGGACAAATGCAATATGTGTACCATCAATAGCCCCAATAATGTTGGGGATATGTCCCATTGCTCAGAAATCAGCTTTCCCTGTGGCCAAATCCCTCACCTGGGGGAAAACAATATAGCTGCACATGTGTTTAATCAGGGCAGACAACACTCTGGTCAGCACTATTGAGAACACTGCTGAGACATTCCTGCTGCCAAGCCCACTGTCACTTGGAAGGAGCCAGTTGCCAGGAATAGATAGGACTTGCACAATGGGGGGGATCCCGGTGGGCTGACGGATAGCAGAGATTAGGTCAGGCTCCAATTGGGCACACAGCTCTGTGATTGTGGCCCTGTCCAGTCTATAGGTGAGGATAATGTGCCTGTCCTCCATTGTTGCCAAGTCCACCAGGGGCCTGTACACGGGGGGATGTCTCCATCTCCTATTCATCCGCAGAGGTTGCAATCTAGGGGGCAAAATGGTGAACAGCTGGTCAGTATTCCATATTTACAAACACTACACTGCATTGCATGTTGTGACTGTCACAGTATACTGTTGGATAGGCCCAAATGGTGCCTATGTGTACTGTGACGCAGTTAGGTGCCATGGCCTGCCCCCCCCCCGAACTGGCGTCCACTTGTCCTGTATGGAGGGACATGTGGAAATGAGGAAATTCCGTTGACATTGTGTGCCATTGCGGTAGGTGGTCAAGAACCGCTGTGCAACTCCTCATTGGATACCATTGGGCCCTATGGGTTACAGTGGCCAATGGTGATTTACGCCGGCGGTGACGGTACGCACCGCCGCAGACGTGACCTCCATTTTCTATCTGTTCACTCACTTGCTACCTGACCTTCAACAGGAGAGGACCTACACTGCAAGTGCTGCTGTGACCTGTGTCTGGAACTGACCATGGCTCGTGTCACTGGGGAAAGGGTCCCTGCCTTCACCGGTGCAGAGTTGGAGAGACTGGTGGATGGGGTCCTACACCAGTACCGAATGCTGTATGGGCATCCAGACCAACAGGTGAGTACACTGTGAGCACAATCCATGGGGCAGGAATGCATGGAGTAATGTGTGTGAGGGCCTCGTGTGGGTGGGGTTGGTGGAAGGGCCCTGGGCAGCGTGCTGCATGTATGGTGTGCAATGTCTGTGAGTAAGGGGATGTGAGGGCTATGGTGGGCCATGAGTGTAACAGGCAGGACCTGACTGATGTGTATTTCTCTGCAGGTCAGTGGCCATCAAAAAAAGGTTATATGGCGTGCCATCGCCAAGGACGTGTGGACCCTGGGGGTCTACAGCAGGCACAGCACCCACTGTCGGAAATGGTGGGAGGACCTGAGGTGCTGGGCATGGAAAACGGCGGAGGCCCAGCTGGGGATGGCTTCCCAACGAGGAATCGGTGCCCGTCGATCCCTGACCCCCCTGATGGCCCACATACTGGTGGTGGCCTATCCCGAGCTGGTTGGGCGCTTGGGGCATCACAGCAGCCACAAGGGGGTGAGTACAGTGCCCCAATATACTACTTGCACCTGGTGGGGTAGCTTCTGCGTGGGGGAAGTGCGCCTGTGGGTGCCCCTAGGCCAGGCCGGACATTGCAGGGTAGGTCCCATGTTGGACAGGGTCTGATCAAACCTCATCCAACCAAGGTAGTAGGCATCCACTACTGGGCAGTGGTCTGCGGGTCTTAGGTATGCTGCAATTGGTGTTAGGTATCCCTGTCTATGGGCTGGTGACTAGCATTGTGACTGTTAATGCATTGCTTAGTACGTAGGGCTGTTCCCTGTGTGTGTGTGTTGTGTACGCCAACGGTGGTGTTGTTGCTGCCATTGATCAAGTGTATCCTTTGTCTCCCCCCCTTTTTGTTTTGTTACCCTTTCCTTATGTGCATTAGCATCATCTGGCAGAGGAGCAGAGGCACCGTCGACTGGGAGAGCTGCATCCCACAGGACCCAGGAGGTCGACTCCACCGATGGTGAGGGCACCAGTGGGACGGAGGGCGAGGGAGGCACAACGGCGGAGACTGGAGGGAACAGTTCTGACAGTGATACCTTCTCTGATGGGAGCTCCCTGGTGGTGGCGGACACCTCTGTGCCCACCTCAACTAAAGGTACAGCCGCCACCCCGTACCAGCACCGCCCTACCAGCAGCTCCTCAGCGTGTTTCCAGTGCCCGCTCACCCAGAAGGGTGGGCATCTCCTTCGCCCCAGGCACCTCAGGCCCTGCCCTAGTTAGTCCTGCCTCCCTGAGTGAGGAGGCTATTGACCTTATGCGATCCATCTCTGTTGGGCAGTCAGCCTTTGTGAATGCCTTCCAGGAGCTGGCATCCCATTTGCAACAAACAAATGCATTCCTGGAGGGCATTCACTCTGGCATGGTGGCCCAACAGAGATCAATCAAAGCTCTGACCTCCTCCCTGATGGCAGCCATTGTCCCTGTTTCTAGCCTCACCCCTCCAACTTCCTCTTCCCAATCCCATTCCCCTCAACCCCAACCTATCCCAAGCACACAGGCAGACCAGCATGCACACAAGACAACACACAGGAGTGGTTCAGGCAAACACAAGCACCACACATCATCCCACAGGCACTCACACAAACACCATCCAGATGCAGACATACCAACATCCACTGCCTCCACTGGGTCCCCCTCCTCCTCCTCGTCCACCTCCCTCCCAGTTGCGTCTACATTCACACCTGCATGAACTACATCCTCATCTACTCCTACCATCACCATCACGCCTATCACTACATGCCCCTCACTGGCAATCACCCCCCCACTTCCATGCACACGTCCCCTGTGTCCTCTCCCACTGTGTCTGTGCCCTTTCCTCCCAAAGTACACAAACACAAGCACTCAGACACCCAACAGTCATCCACCTCACAACAGCATCCAGCCCATGCACCTGCACCCAAAATCAGCAGACAGACACCTTCTACAACCACTTACTCTTCCTCCACTCCCAAACCTTCAAACTCTTCCCACCCCAATGTCCCTAAGAAGCTTTTCCTCTTCATCGTTGACCTGTTCCCTACCACTCCCCTCCTCATGCTTCACGTCAGACACGGGTGGTCAGAAACCAGGCAAGCATCTTAGCTAACCAGTCCACGGCCACAATAGTGTCGACAGCTACTGCAGGTGGGAGAGGATCCCGGTCACCAGGCAGCAACACTGAATGGGTGCCTGCACCAGCAGCGTCTAGGAAGAGCAAGGATGCACAACCAGCTGTGACAGGGAAGGGCAAGGAGGCACCACCAGCTGCGACAGGGAAGGGCAAGGAGGCACCACCAGCAGCGTCTAGGAAGGGCAAAGAGGTACCACCAGCAGCATATAGGAAGGGCAAGGAGGCACCACCAGCTTCGACAGGGAAGGGCAAGGAGAAATCCTTGGCTGCTGACAGGAAGGGCAAGGGGCATGCACTAGCAGGCGGGAAGGACAGGAGGCCTGGTGCTGGGACTCATTCACAGCCCCCACCACCAACCATGGTGGTTCAGCAGTCCAAGGCTGCAAGGGAAGGGCTGGAGCCTCCCCCCACCACTGCCAGCACCACTACCAGCACCGCCGCCAGAACCGCCACCAGCACTGCTACCAGCACCACTGCCAGCAGCAGCAGCCCCAGTGGGCAGCCCTCCGAGGCTGCATGGGATGGGCTGGAGCCTCCCACCACCACTGCCAGCAACATCAGCAGCAGTGGGCAGCTGTCCGAGGCTGCAGGGGATGGGCTGGAGCCTCCCCCCACCACTGCTAGCCCTGACACCAGCACGCCATTGCCACCACTGGGCAGCCGTCAACGCTGGCGGACAGTGTGTAGTCCTGCATCCATGGGCTGTTGTGTGTCCTTGCCCCTGCAAATCCTGTGAGTCTGACACCCAGGTGAGAGACTGTGACTTTGCACTCACCAAGATCTGCATCACAGGGCACAATGTCCCCTCCAGAACCAGTGGAAGAAGCCATCCACTCACCCCATCCTTCCCAGGATGAAGCACACTGGGCACAATACCCCCTCCAGAACCAGTGGAAGAAGCCACCCACTCACCCCATCCTTCACAGGTTGAAGCACACTGCGCACAATGCCCCCTCCAGAACAAGTGGAAGAAGCCATCCACTTGAGAGACTGTGGCCTTGCACTCCCCAGGACCAAGCAGTGGGCAAACAACCCATTAGAGAGACGGTGGCCTTGCACTCCCCAGGACCAAGCACTATTTCACTCAGACTGCAGTGGCAGTCCTGAAGATTGGTTTGTATGAGCTGCTTATGGGTGGCAAAAGAAATGCTGCAGCCCGTAAGGATCTCCTGGAACCCCAATGCCCTGGGTACCTAGGTACCATATACTAGGTACTTATAAGGGGGGTCCAGTGTGTCAATCAGAATTGGAATATGGAGTCACTAAACTGTAGTGACAAATTTGGTAATTAGGGAGAGCATAAGCACTGGAGTTCTGGTTAGCAGAACTACAGTGACACAGTCAAGCATACTGACAACACATATAGGCCACAAACTATGAGCACTGGGGTCCTGGCTAGCAGGATCCCAGTGAGACAGGCAAAACACACTGACAAATAGGGTTTACACTATGAGCACTGGTGTCCTGGCTAGCAGGATTCCAGTGAGACAGTAAAAAGACACTGATAAACAGTCCAAAAATGAGGGTAACCATGCTAGAAAGAGGCTACTTTCTCACAATGATGAACAACTTGGAGCTTCATGACAAATTGCAGTGGCAAACTAATATTTCTGCTCTTTCAACCACATTGCATTTTGAGAATCAGGTGGGTGCCAGGGACCACGCAATTTTGATACCCTAACATTTTTATTAACATAACACCCACAATCTGACAAATTGGAGATGTTGTGAAACCTCAGTTTTATGAGGCAGTGTGTCCCTGAGGTAAGGATATCCCACCAAATTAAAAATATCAGAAAACAGCTATAGGAAATAGTGTTACTGGTTGAGAGGAGTGATACCCTCCTCAGGCAACAACCACAATTCTTGTCAGGGTGAAACAGAAGCAGAGCCCAAATTATTATGTGCTTAACCCTCTGGTAGCTTGGCACAAAAAGAGTCAGTCTTAAGTGAGAGGCAAAGTGGTAGGTATTTACACAGCACACAAACAGTAATAAAGTAAAAACACAACACAAGAAAAATCCCACACCACTTTAGAAAAATAGAGTACAATTGAATAAATTATTTAACACCTGTTAGAAATGGGGTCTTTGGTTGGTAGTCAGGTTATCCCCTGTCCAAGCAAGGACCCTCACTCTAGTCAGGGCAATGGAGAAACACACCCGGTTAACCTCTGCTCACCCCCTTGGTAGCTTAGCACAAACAGAAAGGCTTATCTCAGAAGCAATGTGTAAAGTATTGGTACCAACACACACATTAGTACAGTGACAACACTACAAAATGTACACCACACCAGTTTAGAATAATAGGTAATATTTTTCTACATCAAACAAGACCAAAATGACAAAAATCCAACATACACAAGTTAGAATATGAATTTTCAGAAGAATAAGAGACTTACTCCATAGAAAACAATATTTGCGCAAAGTAACTGGTTAGCGTAAAAAATAAAGCCGCACGGGTGAGCGTACGTCGGAAAAGGAAGTGAAGTGTTAATTCCTTCCTCGCAAGGGTGGCCGTGAGTCGTTTCTTCTCTGGTCGGGTCTGCGATGTGTCGCTTTTCTCCCTCGCAAGAGAGCAATGCGTTGATTTCCGGACTGAGCACTTCAGATCCGCGCAGTCAGGTTGACTTTGACTCCGAGGAAGGATGCATGTAAAATCCTGTGGCACGATGTTAGAAAACCATGTTGTGTGCGGTTTGTGTTGTTATCAGCAACCACAAGCGGGTGTTGCATGTCGTTTCTCCAGCTGTGATGCGTCAATCTCCCAGCCGCGATGCAGGGGGAGCATTTGTTTAGCTGCGAAACTGGCGGCGCATCGTTTATCAGCCACGTTGCAGAAGGTGCATCAAAAATGTCCTCGCATAATATTCCGTGCGTGGATTTTCAGCTCTTGTCTGCCAACTTCATCTTTCAAGGGTCCAGGGACTGGGTAGGACCTTGGCAGGGCAGAAGTCTCAGCAGAGAGTCTGGATGTTAGCAGAGGAAGTCTTTGATGGGCCTGAGACTTCAAAACAGGAGGCAAGCTCTTGGAGATTCTTCACAAGCAGGAATATACCACAAAGTCCAGTCTTTGTCCCCTCTCCCAGGCAGAAGCAGCAACTGCAGGATAGCCCAATAAAGAACAGTCAGAGGCAGGGGCAGCACTCCTCCTCAGCTCTTCTCCTTGGCAGAAGTTCCTCCTGGTTCCAGAAGTGATCTAACTTTCAGGGGTTTTGGGTACAATACTCATACCCCTTTCTGCCTTTAAAGTAGGCGTACTTCAAAGGAAAGTCTCTGTTTTTCAAACGTTCCTGCCTTGACCAGGCCAGGCCACAGGCACACACCAGGGGGTTGGAGACTGCATTGTGAGAGGGCAGGCACAGGCCATTCAGGTGTAAGTGACCACTCCTCCCTCCATTGTAGCACAGATGCCTCATCAGGATATTCAGGCTACAGGCCAGCTCCCTTTGTCTCACCGTCTAGAGAGGATTCACAAACAGCCCACTGTCAAACTGACCCAGACAGGGAATCCACAAACAGGCAAAGTCACAGAATGGTTTATGAAAGAAAATGCCTACTTTCTAAAAGTGGCATTTTGAAACTAACAATCTCAAAACCAACTTCACTAAAAGATGTATTTTTAAATTGTGAGTTCAGAGATCCCAAACTCCACATTTCTATCTGCTCTCAAAGGGAATCTGCACTATAAAGTTATTTAAAGGTAGCCCCCATGTTAATCTATGAGAAAGATAGGCCTTGCAATGGTAAATGTAGCAGTATTTCACTGTTAGGACATGTAACACACATCAGTACGTGTTCCACCTTTAACATACACTACACCCTGCCCACGGGGCTACGTAGGGCCTACCTTAGGGGTGCCTTACATGTATGAAAAGGGAAGGTTCAGACCTGGCAAGTCGAATTGGCAGTTTAAAACTGCACACACAGACACTGCAGTGGCAGGTCTGAGCCATGTTACAGGGCTACCTATGTGGATGGCACAGCCAGTGCTGCAGGCCCAGTAGTAGCATTTGATTTACAGGCCCGGGGCACCTCTAGTGCACTTCACTACGGGATTTACTATTAAATCAAATATGCCAATCATGAATAAGCCCCTTACACATACATTTTTACATAGGAGCACATGCACTATAGCACTGGGTAGCAGTGGTAAAGTGCCCAGAGTATCAAAAACAGCAAAAAGAGAGTCCAGCACACATCAACAATCTTGGAAGCAGAGGCAAAACATTAGGGTCGACCATGCCAAGGATGCCAAGTCTAACACGTGTCCCCCCAGTGGAAAGTGGGGAAAAATGTATCATCCCAATGGGAGTTCTCATCACAAAGACAGAAGAATCTTGACAGACCATCAGCATTGGCGTGTTCTGTGCCATGGTGGTGTTCCACAGTAAAGACCACCCCCTGTATGGAAATGTACCACCTCATCAGTTTTGGGTTGTCATCCCTCATCTGCATTAGCCATCTTTGGGTCTTGTGGTCTGTCTGAACCCCGAAGTGAGTCCCAAACAAGTAGGGTGTTAGCTTCTTCAGCACCCAGACCATAGCAAGAGCTTCACGCTGAATTGCACTCCACCAACGTTCCCCGGGAAGTAGCCTCCTGCTAATAAAGGCTACAGGTTGATCTAGGTCGTCTTCATTTAGTTGTGATAAAACTGCTCCTATACCATGCTCTGAAGCGTTAGTTTGCAAAACAAACTCCTTGGACAAATCAGGTGCCCTCAGCACAGGTGCTGTGTACATGGCAGCCTTCAGGGCATCAAAAGCTGTCTGGCAAGTCTCAGTCCAGATCACCTTCTTTGGTTGCTTCTTGGAAGTCATCTCATTCAAGGGAGCAACAATGGCACCATACCCCTTGACAAACCTCCTATAATAGCCAGTGAGGCTTAAAAAGGGCCTTGCCTCTGTCTGGTTCTTGAGAGGCTCCCAAGCCATAATGGTGTCACTTTTTGGCTGTAGGGGTGCCACCTGGCCACTCCCAACCTGGTGTCACAAATACACTACTGAACCCTGCCCTATCTGGCACTTACTGGCCTTAATAGTGAGGCCTGCCTTTTGTAAGGCCTCCAATACTCTGTAGAGGTGCTGTAAGTATTCCTCCCAAGTAGAACTGACCAATGCAATGTCATCCAGGTAGGCTTCACTGAAATCCTCCAGCCCAGTCAACACCTGGTTGACCAACTACTGAAAGGTAGCAGGGGCATTTTTCATCCCAAATTGCATAATTTTAAACTGGAAGTGCTAATCTGGGGTACAAAATGCTGATCTCTCCTTAGCCCTCTCAGTTAAGACAATCTGCCAATACCCAGCTGTCAAGTCAAAGGTGCTAAGGTATTTGACAGCTCCCAACCGATCGATGAGCTTACCAGCTCAGGGGGATGGGGTGCGCATCAGTCTTAGTGACCACATTTATACCCTGGTAGCCTACACAGAACCAGAGTTCTGGGTGGCACCAGGAGCAGCAGCCTTTGGGACCAAGACCACAGGGCTAGCCCAAGGACTACTGGAAAATTCAGTTACCCCTAGGGTTAACATCTTTGATACTTCATTTTTTATGCTAGCCCTGACCTTATCAGTCACCCTGTAAACCTTCTGTTTAAGACAGACATGTTTGGTGTCCAAATCATGTGTTCACCAGTGTGTGGCCCCTGGGATCAAGGAGAACAGGGAGGCAAACTAACCCAACACCTGGTGACAGTCCCTCTGTTGTTCTGAGGTCAGGGAGGGGAAGAAGTTAACTCCCTCCACATATCCATCCTTCTCTCCATCAGACAGGAGGTCAGGGAGAGGCTCACTCTCTTCCTCCACCCCGTCATCTGTTGCTAAGAGCATGGATAAATCAGTCCGCTCAAAGTGTGGTTTGAGGCGGTTCACATGTAGGACCCTCAAGGGGTTCCTGGGAGTCCGCAAGTCCATCAGTTAGGTGACTTGGCTCTTGCGCTCCACCACCTCAAATGGCCCAGTCCACTTGTCCTAGAGCACCCTAGGGTCCACTGGCGGCATCACCCACACTTTTTGTCCAGGCTGAAACTCGACCAGAGTGGCATTCTAGTCATACCACTGTTTCATGTCTTCCTGGCTTGCTTCTAAGTTCTCTTGTGCGAGAGCTCTGAAGCGGGCAGTTTGATTTCTAAAAGCCAGCATGAAACTGAATACATTCTGGGGAGGTATACTGGGGGCTTTCTCTAAGCCCTCCTTCACGAGACTCAAAGGTCCCCTGAAAGGAGGGCCATACAGTAACTCAATAGGTCTAAATCCAAGCACTTTTTGAGGCACCTCCCTGAACCTTTCAACCAGACCATTGCTTTGGGGTTGGTAAGGAGTAGTGGAACTTATGAGTTACCCCACACTCCTGCCACCAAGACTTCATATAAGTAGATATGAAGTTGGTACCCCTATCTTGGGGATCCCCATGCTGGTAAAACCCCCCAGTAATGCCCGTCCCACCACAGGGGAGATCATTGATCTCAGCGGAATGGCTTCCTGGTACCGGGTGGCATGGTCCACCAAGACCAGGATAAACCTGTTGCCCATGGCGGCCTTGGGATCCAGAGGCCTCTCAATGTTAATACCACCCCTTTCAAAGGGGGTACAAACCACTGGAAAAGGTTAGAGCGGAGCCTTGCCTTTCCCCCAATTCTTGCCACTTGCCTGGTAAGTCTGGCAAGACCTACAATGTGCATCTGAGTGCCTGCACATCTGGGGCCTATGAAAGTGGGTGGCAAGTCTGTCAAAGGTCTTGTCATTCCCCAAATGTCCACCTAAAGGTACATCATGAGCCAGACCCAGTAGGAAGGCTCTGAAGCACTGGGGTATCACCAGCACACGGGCTCACCCAGGCTCAGCAACCTTAGGCTTACTATATAGGAGGCCATCCTCCCAATAGATCAGGTGTGATCCTGTCTCATTGCCAGCTACCTGGTCTGCAGCCTGCTGCCACAAACCTTCCAGAGTAGGGCATACTCCCTGTGCCTCATAGAATGCCTCCCTAGTGGTCCCCCCTTCTTCCTGCCACTGTGACAGCTCAGGGACCTCCCCTAGCTTAGACACCTGTTCCCCTGTAGGCTCCGGGGCATCACCCTCAGTCTCAGCCTCCTCCTGGATCATGGGAAATTCTGGGGCTGGTTTCCCACACCACTTGCCCTTCCACCTACTGGCGGACTCCTGGGCCACTGTTTCAGGCTCCAGAGGCTTCTGACCACCCTGGTCGGCTGCCATTGACTGGGTAGATACGCATACCCACCCAGGCAGACCCAACATCTCCAAGTGTGACCTGTGTTTTACCTCCTTCCAAGGGTAATCCTCCAGATCATTGCCAAGCAAACAATCCACAGGCATGGTTGGGCTCACAGCTACTTTCAAGGAACCTGAGACCCCTCTCCCCATTGAAACGGAACCTGCAATACTCTGCACAGGCACTATGAGTTGTCCATTGCAACTTCTTGGTGAAGAACACGAGGATCTATCTGCTCTTGCAAAAGTGAAGACTGAATTTAGCAGTATTTCACTATTAGGACATATAACACACATCAGTACATGTCCAACTTTTAACATACAGGGCACCCTGCTCATGGGGCTGCCTAGGGCCTACCTTAGGGGTGCCTTACATGTATGAAAAGGGAAGGTTTAGGCCTGGTGGCAAGTGGGTACACTTTCCAAGTTGAATTGGCTGTTTAAAACTGCACACACAGACACTGCAGTGGCAGGTCTGAGTCATGTTTACAGGGCTACTCGTGTGAGTGGAACAGCCAGTGCTGCAGGCCCATTAGTAGCATTTGATTTACAGGCACTAGACACCTCTAGTGCACTTCACTAGGGACTTACTAGTAATTCAAATATGTCAATCAAGGATAAGCCACTTACACATACATTTTACATAGAAGCACTTGCACTTTAGCACTGGTTAGCAGTGGTAACGTGTCCATAGTATCAGTGCCTATAGTATCAGATACAGACTCCAACACACACCAACAACCTCGGAAGAAGAGGCAAAATGTTGGGGGAGACCACACCAAGGATGCCAAGTCTAACAACACAAAAATGATAAACTTTCATTTAATAGAACTGGAGATATGCAATTTTAAAGATTTAGGTAAAAATAGTGCCTAGAAGCACAATGCACCAACAGTGGTAATCTGTTTACGTAAGATCGGGTTAAAGTCACAAGTTCAGACTGCTGACGGTGAAGTTGGACTCCCCTGAAAAAAGTACCTTAAATCCTAGTTGCAGAGCATTGCAAGATCCCGCATCGGTGATGCATCATGCAGCGGCAGTTACTTAGAGCTGTGGGCTGTGATGCAAAGTTGTGTGTCGATGGTGCACCGGGGCTGGGATGTGAGGTCCTGCGTCGAGGATATGTCGACCAGCAGCAGGGCCGTGATGCAAGGTCCTGTTTCGAGGATGTGTCATGAAGCAGCAGTTCCAAGGAGCTGCCAGGTCCTGCACCAGTAATACATCACACAATATTGGTTCGGACGTGGAGCTGTGAGGAGGTGCATCTTGCTGCGTAGGTTCTGCTTAAAGACTATAGCTGGGCTGGCAGAACACCTTCAGGTCCACATCCACGGGACCTGGACTGGGGTAACATCATGTAGGGGGCAGAACACACAGCAGGCAGAGTCTATGTGCAAGTTGCAAGGTGGTTAGATCCATCTGTCCTTGAGGCTCTGATGAAGAGGCCAGACAACTAGCCCTTGGAGTCACTCTGGTGGTCCTGGGTTCAAGATGCAGGTCTAGTCCTTCTCACTCAGGCAGCAGACTAGCAGGTCAGCAGAGTAGCAGTCCTTCTTGCAGCAGAGCCACACAGCAGTCTATCTGAGTCATCCACAGGTCCAGTGGTGTACTGAAGAGTTGTCTCCGGGGGTCCAATATTTATACCTGGTGCCCACATTGAAGCAGGAGAACTTCTAGAGTCCTCCCTCCCCCAGTGAGGTGTCTGGAATTTTCTGCCTCCATGTCCTGGTCCCCACTTGCCTTAGGGCAGAAAATGCTGGTGTGAAACCCTTTGTGAGTGTGCAGAGGTAGAGTCTTTGTGATGTGCAAGTGTGATAGGTGACAACTCTCCCCCTTTCAAGTTAAGGTGGCCTTCCTGTCAATGCTTTTCACCCCTTTGTCCTACTATCTGGGAGTAATAAACAAAGACCATCTGCCAGCTACACCCATGAAACAGGCTGCAGCCACCAAATGGTTAGGGTAAGAAAAATACCAACTTTCTAAAAGTAGCATTTTCAGAATTGTGACTTAAGTTCAAATTTACCATTAAACAGGGTTTTCAATAACAATTCTTTGGAGCTCAAATTCGGCACTCCTACCTTCTCCATATTGGAAGGTGTCACTTGCTAAATGTAATAAGGTAACCTAATGTATGGGAGAGGCAGACCTTGCAGTAGTGAAAAACAATGTAAGAATTTTTCCCTACTAGGACATGGAAAAGTTAAAAATACATGTCCCACTTTTTAAACACACTGCGCCCTACTCAATGAGCTGTTTGGGCCTACCTTAGGGGTGACATATGTTAAAAAGGAAGGTTTAGGCCTTGCCTGCTCAAAATGGCAGTTTAAAACTGCACACACAGGCTTCCATAGCCTGAGATATGCTTAAAGGGCTCCCTAAGTGGGTGGCACAATGATTACTACAGGCTTACTAGTAGCATTTATTTTACAGGCCAAGTGCACACGTAGTACCAATTTATTAGGGACTTATATGTAAATTACATGTGTCATTAGGGTGAATTCAACAAAAACATGAGTAAGGCAGAAAGTTTGGTGAAAAACCACCTTAAGGCTGATAGATCTAACAATAGTCAAGTGAAGGGGCCCACTCACTAAATTATATCTAGATTAGTGAAATAGTATAAAAAATGTATTACAAACATTTTAAAAATGTGGTAGTGAGTCAGTGCTATGAAGTCTCTCATCAAATGGGTCATTACAGAGAAGTGCAGCAAAATCAGGAGAAAACTGACAACATCCCCAGCAGCACAAGAAAGATCGCTGACTCACTTTCAAATTTTCATGCATTATTTTTGCATATGAAATTAGTAAAACTGCGGAATCTTTGTAGTATGATCAAATATGTTACATTAACAGCAAATCAGAGCAAAGTATCTATAAGCATCATATTGCCTTACCACGTAAGTACTATCCCCTTAAATGCATAATTGTTCTGTCCATCCGACGCTAATACCATCCGGTGATGGTGGAACAACGTAGATATATGAACAGAAGCAAGGTATTATGAATAAACAAGGTATAGTGAGAGATAGACCGCCGTCTCATGACTCCACCATGTTTTTGAGATATTTCTGAAATAGCACATCCGCCTCTGTCAAGGCAGTGAAACAAAACCCAGATCTGTGACTTGGAGTGAGTTTTTGCATTGTTCAGCACTCAGTCCATCATCCTTTTTTGTTGCTAAAGTTGCCCTAGATGGTAAGGGTATGCCCAGACGTGGGTCCCTTGCTCACTGTGCCACTGGATTCAAGCTAGCCTGGCTCATGAAGGGTGCTACCCTGAAAACGGTTCCAGGATGCTTGTTTCCGGTCCATGGAGGACCTGGTCTGCCAGTTCGGGCTGGACTGTTCTCATGAGGAACAGGGTCAAGACTGATTTGCATATGGTTGGGTCCAAACTGGGGTGGCATGGTGAGCAAAAGAAAGATTAATTAAACCCAGATCTGTGACTGGGGGGTGAGTATTTGCATTGTCCAGCACTCCGTCCAGTATCCTTTTGTGTTGCTAAAGTGAAAAAAAACCTCCATATTGCGATCCGGCATTCCAAGGGCGGGTGAAGTGTACAATTTTTCTCTCAATAACCGGAACGCCTCGAAACATTCGTCATCAAATGGTACCAGATCTCGGATATCACAGCGGGTTAGCCTTACTAAAGGCTTTGCAATCAAGAAAATGTTTGGAATCCACTGACGACAGTAGCCAACAATTCCCAGAAACATTTCAGAATTTCAGAAATACGTTCTTTTGAGACTTTCCTTTCACCTTCTCAATGTGATGACCAATATCAATCCCTTTATTCTTACAGTACTGCATTTTTGTGGTGGGAACCATGTGATCATTGTCAGCTACATATTTTAACAGTGCAATTGAGTCAATTCTACAATCTTTTGTTTTAGAGTCCTCAGAAAGGTCATCTATATATTGAAATGGGACTGAGTTACAGGGCAACTGTAAACTTTGCAAATGCTTCTGTAGGATCTGACTAAAAATTAAAGTACTTTCAGTATACCACTGTGGAATTTGAAAGTGAATGAGAACTTTATTTTGGAACTGAAACATGAAAATAAATTGATTATTCTCAAGCAGAGGAATGGAGAGGAACGCCTGGCATAAGGCAATTACTGTATATCATTCAGCATCTGTTGGAATCTGGCTCTGAATATTTGAGGGATATGGCTCCACTGAACAACATGGATTCATTATTTTTTTTTAAAGATTCTGCACATTTCTCATTTTACCACTCAGTTTTTTAATGTCCGTCACAGGAACACAGCAAGGACTACCAAGCAGTTCCCACAGAATTCATTGTTCAATATTTTTTCCAATGAGTAGCTTCATTCTTTCTTCTGAAAGTCTGTACTGTTTAATTCTATGGGAAGCGGCATGTGGTTTTACCTTTAGTGTTAGACCTGGCATCCTTGGTGTGGTTTCTCCTAACATTTTACCCTCCCACTTGTTAAGCTGACCTTGTTTTTTGCTGGCTTTAGGACTCTGGGTACTTTACCACTGCTGACCAGTGCTAAAATGAGTGTGCGGTGTCTCTAAAACATGATAACATTGGCTTATTGACCATTGGCATATTTAATTCACCTATATGTCCTTAGTAAAGTGCACTACCTTTGCCCAGGGCCTGTATATTAAATCCTACTAGTGAGCTTGCCACACTGATTGTGCCACACACTGCAGTAGTCCTTCAAACACAGCTCCGGCTTGACATCGCAGAGCTTGAGTACGATAAATGTGGCAAATTGACCCTCTGGCCAGGCCCAAACCTTACTTTTTAATACATATAAGGCACCCCTAAGGCCCCTCTGGATAGCCCCACGGGCAGTGAACAGTGATTTAAAAAGTTGGCCATCTAGAATTCCAGGTAGTGAAAAACTCATACATTAATATTTCACTACTGCAGGGTCTGTCTCTCCCTCAGGATAACATTAGGATTACCGTATTACATTTTATAAGTGTAATTTCCAATTGGGAAGAGATGGAACCCTCCAAGTTTGGTGTCTCTGGAATCACAACTTATGGTAAAGTCAGATTTTGAATTGTAATTCTGAAAATGCCACTTTTTGTAAAGTGTAATACTAAGAGGGGTGGGGCCTATTTTTAGTCAGTAAGGTTGGGCCACTATAATAATTGAAAAAGAAGATGAACCTAAACTGACACTGAATGACACATTTTTGAATTGTGGTCTCAAAAAATGTTTTTTTGCATCCATGTTTATTATTTTCAATTTTTTAAGAAGAATTCAATGAAACAACTCAGAAACATTAAAAAGGCAAGTCATACACTTCAGATCAACACCCAGGACAACATTCTTAAAGACACATTACTTATAATCTCCTACTTCAAAGGCACTGAGTATAAGTACTGGACTCCGGACACCACCAAATCAGTACACATCTGGACCTGAGGACATTCTGCCTAGAAGTGCTGTGCTGATCAAAGGACTTGCACTTTGCTGGACTCCTGTTTTGCTGTGCCTGCCCTTCTGCCTGCTGCCCTCCTTGCCTGGGAGTGAGAAGGACCGGACCTGCATCTCTACATCCCCAGAACAAAAGTGACTGCAAGGGCTTACTGGCTTGTCTTCTGTTTTGATGATTCGGGGACATCAAAGACTTCCAACAAGCCTATTGCAACTTCTGCAGTCTGTCATCTGTGAGTCCTGCCCTGCCAAGTGGTGATAATCCAGTCTGGGACCCTTGGATGAGGGTTTGATAACTTCTTGCTACCAGAATCCACACATTGCCGTTGTTGCGCCGGTCTGAACTGATGCATCCACTTCAACGCCAAAGCCTCGCCAACGCAGGAGACTCCGCATCGGCAGCCGCTTGACTCGACGATGACACATCACCTGCACCTAAGGGGTTCAAGATTGACTCATTGTGGATTGTGCATTACAGAACCAATGCATTGCCTACACCACCCGGATCGATGACAACGCATCAACACCGCTGCTACTCGATGTCGACCAAACCTTGACTGAGGTAATGATTTCAGTGTGAAAAGGTTGGTTACTGTATTTAACCCGCTCTCCATTGCAATTGCACTGATGTTTCAAATTTCACCTGGTCTAGTGCGACCAGATATCCCTATTGGCGCTTTATGCTTTTAAGCACTATGGCCCTCATTATGACATTGGCGGTAAATCCAAATCCCACTTACCGCCATGCCGACTGCCGCCAACATAATGTCGCTGAAGTGGATAACCGCCAACCATTTTATTACACACACATTCCAATCCGTCACTATACAGCCACACACACAAGTCCGCCAGCACAAAGGTCAGTGATAAACTGGCAGTACCCAAACCCACACAGTTTCGTCAACAGAACTACGCCCACAGCAATATGACCAATGTATCACCACGGCAGACATTCAATGGAGATAAACCATTGGCGATACATACCGCCGCCCTCAAAATACACACACTCAAACAAAACCACACCACATTGGACAATTCAAACTACACACACCTGAAACAGATACACACACTACACCCACACACCCTCACCACAATAAAAAACACACCCACATTACCCACAACCCTTTACCATTTCAAACAGTTGCCAACAGAGAGAGCAAGAGCACCCACACAACCAGAGCCACATAACATCATCACCTATACACCATTTATGCACCTTACATCACACACCCCAACACATCACTCCACACACCCTCACCCACACCACTCACACTACACCCATGGCACCACAAGGACACCGCAGGTTCTCAGAGGAGGAGCTAAGGGTCACAGTGGAGAAAATCATCCGGGTAGAGCCACAGCTATTTGGATCACAGGTGCAGCAGACATCCATTGCTAGGAAGATGGAGCTATGGCAGAGAATCGTGGACAGGGTCAACGCCATGGGACAGCACCCCAGAACAAGGGATGGCATCAGGAAGAGGTGGAACGACCTACGGGGGAAGGTGCATTCCACAGCAGCAAGACACCAACTAGCTGTACAGAGGGCTGCTGGTGGGCCACCACCACCTCCTCCCCCACAACTAACAACATGAGAGGAGCAAGTTTTGGCAATCATGCATCCTGAGGGCCTGGCAGGAGTAGGAGGAGTGAAGAAAAGAAATTCCCCAATGGGATCAAATAAACCCAACCACACACAATACATCGTCTCAACCACTCAAAACCTCCAATGATCAATCTAAATAAAGGAATCAATGATAAAAAATATAATTTTAATTAATACACACCCATAAAATTATTAAATAAAACCAAACCTTTAAAAAACAGAAAAATTGATAAAACTATCACATATAGAATTCACACATAAGGGAGACACAACAAAATACATCCCCTCTAGTCTATTATATATGCGCTGTCCCAATCGTGGTATATGTAGGCCTATCGATTTCTGTCCTCAATCCCTGTTCAACTTTAGGCCCGTTCCAATGGGTCCAGCAATCCAATTTGCATCTACGTGTTTCGGTGGTCTTTCAAACGTCCTTCCACCACCTTCTTCAGGATATTGAAATATACTTCCCACATATACCTTTCAAATCTGCATATACCATAAATCAACCAGTCATCCCAAATCCATATGTTTATACACACATTGTCTTTAGTTTCACGATAGTCCACCAAACGGATAACTTCAAAATATCCACTTATCTTTCAAATTAATTTATTCAATCACGAAGGGCCATACATTATTATGTAGGCTTTAAATCGGAGTCATGAAGCTCCCTCCTCGTCCTCTTTGTTCAATCAAAGGAGGAGGACTGGATTCTGGTAAGTCAAATCCCTATTACTATCACCCCTCTACCTGCATGTCATCACAAACCCCCACCCTTACCCTCACTCCATCACTCCGCTCCATCCCACATACCCCACCATCACAACCCACTCATCCCAATACCAAGTCCTGTATGCAACACCAATGCATGGACAACCCTCACAGACCTGCATGGACACCCATCACCACTACACGCACAATGGAGAGAATCACCTAGCCCACCAAATTGTAACTCACACAAAGGCAAATCTGCAAGGGCAACATCAACCATAGAGGCCAACACACCCATGTACATGATGTCACACGCAGAAACAATAACACTGCATTTACATCCCCACAGGTCCCCCAGCCAATGTCACCGGAGAAGAGGTGCCAGCAACATCCAGTCGCCCCCCCTAGAAGAGGCCCACAGTGCTGACAGCAGCTCTGCTCGCCTTGATTTGGATGACCAACCTGGGCCGTCAGGGATCTCCGGACAGTCGGTAACCCAGGCACAGTCACACCCCACCACAGAGCCTCCCCCCTCAGGAAACACCATGCGGCTGGAGGAGGGACAGTACCTGGGGATCAGGGAGAACTCGAAGGACATCAACACCACCCAGGTCTCCATTGCAGGGGTGCTGGCAGACATGCACTATGAGGGAGGCAGTGGCACCCCACCGGGCCTCTGCCACTAGCCAAACCGATAAACAGCCCTCCACCTCCGCTAGTGGACAGGAGGCTCTGCCACAGGAACAACAGGCTACTAGCACCCCTCCCCCTGCAGAAGGAGAACCACCCCACAAATGTTCCCTGTGATCCAGGTAGAAACCAGAGACTCCCTGGTGGTGGCGGACACTTCTGTGCCCACCCCAGCTACAGGTACAGCCGCCACCCCCTGTATCAGCACTGCACTCCCAAAAGCCCCTCTGCGAGTTTCCCGTGCCCGCTCACCCAGGAGGGTGGGCATCTCCTTCTCCCCAGGCACCTCAGGCCCTGCCCCAGTTAGCCCTGCTGCCCTGAGTGAGCAGGCTATCGACCTCCTGCGATCCATATCTGTTGGGCAGTCAACTATTGTGAATGCCAGCCAGGGGCTAGCAGCCCAAATGCAACAGACAAATGCATTCCTGGAGGGCATTCACACTGGCATAGCAGTCCAACATAGATTAATCCAGGCTCTGGCCTCCTCTCTGATGGCAGCCATTGTCCCTGTTTCCAGCCTCATCCCTCCAGCTTCCTCTACCCAGTCCCATTCCCCTCAACCCCAGCCTATCCCAAGCACACAGTCAGACGAGCATGCACCCAGGACAACACACAAGAGTGGACATGGCAAACACAAGCACCACACTTCATCACACAGGCACTCACACAAACACCATCCAGATGCAGCCATACCAACATCCACTGCCGCCACTATGGCCTCCTCCTCCTCATCCACCTCCCTTCAAGTTGCGTCTACACTCATACCTGCATGCACTACATCCTCATCCATTACCCCCATCACCAGCACACCAAACGGCACACGCCCCTCACTGGAAGTCACCACCCACACTTCCATGCACACGTCCCCTGTGTCCTCTCCCACTGTGTCTGTGCCCCCTCCTCCCAAAGTAAACAAATGCAAGCACTCAGACACTCAACAGCAAACCACCTCACAACAGCATCCAGCCCATGCACCTGCACCCAAACACAGCAGATGGACACCTCCTGGAACCACTCCATCTTCCTCCACTCCCAAACCATCTCCTTCTTCCCACCCCAATGTCCCTAAGAAGCTTTTCTTCGTGTTAGAAATGGGGTTTTTGGTTGGCAGTCAGGTTACCCTCTGTCCAAGCAAGAACCCTCACTCTAGTCAGGGTAAGTCACACACACTCCAAATTATCCTGTGCCCATCCTCTGGTAGCTTGGCACTGAGCAGTCAGGCTTAACTTAAAAGGCAATGTGTAAAGCGTTTGTGCAATAAATCATACAATAACACAATATAGCACCACAAAAATACACCACACAGTGTTTAGAAAAATATATAATATTTATCTGGGTATTTGCAGGTCAAAAACGATCAAAGATGCAATATGAATTTGTAAAGATATCACTAAAAAATGATATGAAGTGTCTTAAGTCTTTAAAAAGTAAACAAAGTCTCTTTCAAGCACAAAGTACCTGGTTTGGAGTGGCAAATCTCTGCAGAGGGCCGCAGAAGAGGAGATGCGTGGAAAAATGGTGTGTGCATCGGTTACGCCCCTTCACACATGGACTTGCGTCGTTATTTTTCACGCGGGGAGACGTGCGTCATTCTACGGGAAGAAAAATGGTGTGTGCATCGGTTTCGCCCATTCACACACGGACTTGCGTCGTTATTTTATCACTTGGGGAAGACGGGCGTCATTTTCCGGCACGCGGACCGTCTCCTTCTGTGGATCGCGGGATTACCAGATGTCCCAGGGTCTGTGCGTGGATTCATCAGCTTGTTATCCAGCTGCGCTTCGTTCCGGGGAGCTGTGCGTGGAATTTTCTTTCTCACTGCAGGCGTTGCGTCGATTTCCTCTCTGGAAGTCGGACGGCGTTGTCCATGCGAGGCCGTGCGTCGAAGTTCCGGTCGCACCGCAGGCGTCGCGTCGAGCGGCGTCTTTCTGGATCGGCGTGCGGTGAATTTCTCACCGTGGAGCAAGCTGTGCATCGACATTTTTGGCGCACAAGGAGTCCAGTTGAAAAAGAGAAGTCATTTTGGTCCTGAGACTTCAGGGAACAGGAGGCAAGCTCTATCCAAGCCCTTGGAGAGCACTTTTGCAGCCAGACAAGAGTTCAGCAAGGCAGCAGGCCAACAGCAAGGCAGCAGTCCTTTGTAGAAAGCAGTCAGGTGAGTCCTTTGAGCAGCCAGGCAGTTCTTCTTGGCAGGATGCAGCTTCTGGTTCAGGTTTCTTCTCCAGCAAGTGTCTGAGGTGGTAGGGCAGAGGCCCTGTTTTATACTAAAACGTGCCTTTGAAGTGGGGTGACTTCAAAGAGTGGCTAAGAAGTACACCAGGTCCCCTTTCAGTTCAATCCTGTCTGTCAGGGTCCCAGTAGGGGGTGTGGCAGTCCTTTGTGTGAGGGCAGGCCCTCCACCCTCCCAGGAAGACCCATTCAAAATGCAGATGTACTCAAGTGAGGCTGAGTACCCTGTATTTGGGGTGTGTCTGAGTGAATGCACAAGGAGCTGTCAACTAAACCTAGCCAGACGTGCAATGGCAGGCCTGAGACAAGGTTAAGGGGCTACTTGAGTGGGTGGCACAACCAGTCCTGCAGGTCCACTAGTAGCATTTAATCTACAGGCCCTAGGCACATATAGTGCACTCTACTAGGGTCTTACAAGTAAATCAAATAGCCAATCATGGATAAACCAATCAACAGTACAATTTACACAGAGAGCATATGCACTTTAGCACTGGTTAGCAGTGGTAAAGTGCCCAGAGTTCAAAAGCCAACAATAGCAGGTCCGAAAAAATAGGAGGAAGGAGGCAAAAAGTTTGGGGAAGACTCTGTCAAAAAGCCAGGTCCAACATGACCCCCACCAGCCTAAAGCCAGGGGAGAACAATCACTATCCTGATGTACTTTCCTGTTTGAGGCGATAGAACAAGGACCCAGGCCCACAACAGCAGGGGCATGTTCCAGTTCTTCGCCTTCCTGACTCCAATTGGATCCCTCTGTCCATACTCTCAGGGCCCACTAAGCCAACCAATGGGGAACCTTTCTCCTTACCTGTGGATACCATCTGTGCAGCACCTAACCTTACTTTGCTCACAGATGTATCCCAGGAGCAGGATGGTACCACCAGGACCAACACAGTGGTGTTGCCCACTCTACCCCCGGGGTGTGACTCTTGTCCCCTCCCCAGGGATAACTCTGTCCACCTGGACAGCAAGCCACAGTGGCCACTGACAGCCATCAGGGATGAGAGCCAGGCCCCAGGCCTCTCAAAGCTCTCCAACCACTGTGGCTGTGGAGAGTGGGGGGCGGTAGCCCCAGGTGCTGGGCACCCTTTAACCACTCTCCCTTCCACCAGGTCAGGGATGACAGCCTGCACCTGGTCCTCCCCTCTGGGGCTCTGTACCCTCCCTCCTGGAGCGGTACCCCCAGAGTCCAACATGGTCAGGGTGCTTATAGAAGCAGCCCTGCACCATCCTCTCACCAGTGCAGAGCTGTTAACCTGCCACTGGTTCTCCAACCTGGGGTCTGTACCTTCAGGTTGGACTAGGGCCTGGGGTGAGGCTTCCCTCCCCCTGCCCTCCCTTCTGGGGTCCAGCACCCTCCAACTAGGAGTGGCCTCCTCAGAAGACAACATGGTAGGGGCGCTGTTATCAGTAGCCCCTCCCTCCAGGTCCGGGGGGACACCCTGAACCTTGTCTTCCAGCCCTGGGTCTGTACCCTCAGACTGGATCACTGCCTGGCAAACCAGGACTTTCTGGGGGCACACCTGCCCCCCACCAGGTCAGAGTTTAACCTCTGAACCTGGCCCTCCAACCCAGAGTCACCACCCTGAGGTTGAACAATTGCCTGGCACACCAAGACTTCTTGGGGAGCACACTGACCCCCCACCAGGCCAGAGTTTAACCCCTGAATCTGGTCATCCAACCCAGAGTCACCACCCTGAGGTTGAACAATTGCCTGGCACGCCAGGACTTCCTGGGGGGCACGCTCACCCCCCACAAGGGACACACCCTCCCCAAGGGCTACACAAGAGTCCGACTGGCGCAGGTCTGCTGACCTCTGCCCATCTGGCAGAGTCTGGATCTCCCCCAAACCTGAAACGGTTTCACCTGGGTCATTCCTGGGGGCCTCTGCTCTCAGAGCTGACCCCTGACTCTCCAGGACCTCCACTTGGGTCCGCAACCCCCTCTCAACCCTCTGTCTGGACTTCTGCACCCCCTCACTAGGATTGGTACTGCCAGACACCAGAACTGGTGGGATGCTGGCTACAGTCACCCCCCCCCCAGTTCTTCTGACACTGCGGGCCTCCCTCAACAGGGGGCCCTATGGTACAGGCTAGGCTTCCCTCCTGGCGTTCCCTCATTGTGAGAAAGTAGCCTCTTTCAAGCCTTGTTACCCCCACTTTTGGCCTGTTTGTGAGTATATGTCAGGGTGTTTTTCACTGTCTCACTGGGATCCTGCTAGCCAGGGCCCAGTGCTCATAGTGAAAACCCTATGTTGTCAGTATGTTTGTTATGTGTCACTGGGACCCTGCTAGCCAGGACCCCAGTGCTCATAAGTTTGTGGCCTATATGTATGTGTTCCCTGTGTGATGCCTAACTGTCTCACTGAGGCTCTGCTAACCAGAAGCTCAGTGGTTATGCTCTCTCTGCTTTCCAAATTGTCACTAACAGGCTAGTGACCAATTTCACCAATTCACATTGGCATACTGGTACACCCATATAATTCCCTAGTATATGGTACTGCGGTACCCAGGGTATTGGGGTTCCAGGAGATCCCTATGGGCTGCACCATTTCTTTTGCCACCCATAGGGAGATCTGACTATTCTTACACAGGCCTGCCAGTGCTGCCTGAGTGAAATAACATCCACGTTATTTCACAGCCATTTACCACTGCACTTAAGTAACTTATAAGTCACCTATATGTCTAACCTTCACCTGGTGAAGGTTGGGTGCAAAGTTACTTAGTGTGTGGGCACCCTGGCACTAGCCAAGGTGCCCCCACATTGTTCAGGGCAAATTCCCCGGACTTTGTGAGTGCGGGGACACCATTACACACGTGCACTATACATAGGTCACTACCTATGTATAGCGTCACAATGGTAACTCCGAACATGGCCATGTAACATGTCTAAGATCATGGAATTGTCACCCCAATGCCATTCTGGCATTGGGGAGACAATTCCATAATCTCCCGGGTCTCTAGCACAGAACCCGGGTACTGCCAAACTCCCTTTCTGGGGTCTCCACTGCAGCTGCTGCCAACCCCTCAGACAGGTTTCTGCCCCCCTGGGGTCCAGGCAGCCCTGGCCCAGGAAGGCAGAACAGAGGATTTCCTCTGAGAGAGGGTGTAACACCCTCTCCCTTTGGAATTAGGTGTGATGGCTGGGGAAGAGTAGCCACCCTCAGCCTCTGGAAATGCTTTCATGGGCACAGATGCTGCCCATCTCTGCATAAGCCAGTCTACACCGGTTTAGGGATCCCCCAGCCCTGCTCTGGCGCAAAACTGGACAAAGGAAAGGGGAGTGAGCACTCCCCTGACCTGCACCTCCCAGGGGAGGTGCCCAGAGCTCCTCCAGTGTGCCCCAGACCTCTGCCATCTTGGAAACAGAGGTGTTGCTGGCACACTGGACTGCTCTGAGTGGCCAGTGCCAGGAGGTGACGTCAGAGACTCCTTCTGATAGGCTCTTATCTCTCTTAGTAGCCAATCCTCCTTCCTAGGTAGCCAAACTTCCTTTTCTGGCTATTTAGGGTCTCTGCTTTGGGGAATTCTTCAGATACCGAATACAAGAGCTCACCAGAGTTCCTCTGCATCTCCCTCTTCACCTTCTGCCAAAGGATTGACCGCTGACTGCTCAGGACGCCTGCAAAACCGCAACAAAGTACCAAAGACGACTACTAGCAAACTTGTATCGCCCATCCTGCCGGCTTCTCGACTGTTTCCTGGTGGTGCATGCTCTGGGGGTAGCCTGCCTCCTTTCTGCACCAGGAGCTCTGAAGAAATCTCCTGTGGGTCGACGGAATCTTCCCCCTGCAACCACAGGCAACAAAAGACTGCATCACCGGTCCTCTGGGTCCCCTCTCAGCACGACGAGCGTGGTCCCTGGAACTCAGCAACTCTGTCCAAGTGACTCCCACAGTCCAGTGACTCTTCAGTCCAAGTTTGGTGGAGGTAAGTCCTTGCCTCCCCACGCTAGACTACATTGCTGGGTACTGCATGATTTGCAGCTGCTCCGGCTCCTGTGCACTCTTCCAGGATTTCCTTCATGCACAGCCAAGCCTGGGTCCCCAACACTCTAACCTGCAGTGCACAACCTTCTGAGTTGTCCTTTGGCGTCGTGGGACTCCCTTTTGTGACTGCGCTTGGACTCCATTTCACTCCTCTTCTAAGTGCCTGTTCCGGTACTTCTGTGGATGCTGCCTACTTCTGTGAGGGCTCCCTGACTCGCTGGGTGCCCCCTCTGTCTCCTCATCCAAGTGGCGACATCCTGGTCCCTCCTGGGCCACAGCAGCATCCAAAAATCCTAACCGTGAGCCTTGCAGCTAGCAAGGCTTGTTTGTGGTCTTTCTGCGTGGGAACACCTCTGCAAGCTTCTTCACGCCGTGGGACATCCATCCTCAAAAGGGGAAGTTCCTAGTTCTCTTTGTTCTTGCAAAACACCAAGCTTCTTCAATCCGGTGGCAGCTTCTTTGCACCCTCAGCTGGCATTTCCTGGGCTCCTGCCAACTCTCGACACTGTCGCGACTCTTGGACTTGGTCCCCTTGTCTTACAGGTACTCAGGTCTGGAAACCCACTGTTGTTGCATTGCTGGTGTTGGTTTTCCTTGCAGAATCCCCCTATCATGACTTCTGTGCTCTCTGGAGGTTGTAGGTGCACTTTACATCTACCTTACAGGGTCTTGGGGTGGGCTATTTTTCTAACCCTCACTGTTTTCTTACAGTCCCAGCGACCCTCTACAAGCTCACATAGGTTTGGGGTCCATTCGTGGTTCGCATTCCACTTTTGGAGTATATGGTTTGTGTTGCCCCTATACCTATGTGCTCCTATTGCAATCTATTGTAACTTTACATTGCTTGCATTACTTCCTTTTGCTATTACTGCATAATTTTGGTATTGTGTACATATATCTTGCGTATATTTCTCATCCTCATACTGAGGGTACTCACTGAGATACTTTTGGCATATTGTCATAAAAATAAAGTACCTTTATTTTTAGTATATCTGTGTATTGTGTTTTCTTATGATATTGTGCATATGACACCAGTGGTATAATAGGAGCTTTACATGTCTCCTAGTTCAGTCTAAGCTGCTTTGCCATAGCTACCTTCTATCAGCCTAAGCTGCTAGAAACACCTCTTCTACACTAATAAGGGATAACTGGACCTGGCACAAGGTGTAAGTACCTCTGGTACCCACTACAAGCCAGGCCAGCCTCCTACACTCATGGAACCCTCTAGGACCTGGGACCTACCTGGGACCTACCTGGGACACTACAATCCTCTCTTAACTCACTTGGTTGGGAAACACCTAGACCACTACTTTCAGGAGCACCCCCAAATGCCTCTTCAGACTCTCTGGTATTCACCCAGAAGTCTGCCTCCATTGTAAACTCCCTGGGGTCAGAGAACTCACACTCTACCTTGTGTTGGAATAGCTCTGGAAAATAAGGACCAGACATATGCTCTCCAGCAATTACATCACTCTGCCCTTCACATGTATTAACCACAATACCCTTCACCCAATCATCCAGTGACTCAGCCTTGAAAAAGCACTCTACATCACCCTCCTGAGACTGGTGAGACAGTATCTGACTGTCCCTGACACTCAATCCATACTCTTCTGGGATGTCTCCACACTCTATATCCAGGACACCCATCCAGGGGGGAACCCTTTTCCCTGTCACTCTCTTCTAGAGCCAGTAAAGCGTCCCTCCCCCCAGTAGGAATATGACTCCCTGTGCAAGTTCCCCAATCCTTTTCAGGGACCCTGTGCATAACAGGAACTACCTCATACTCTTGAACCACCTGGGGTGTGTCAACTCCCTTCTTCAAGTTGGGCACCACATCTCTGGGCTTGTGCACTTCTTCAGCAGCACTGGATGCAAGATTTTTGCTGCCACCATCTGAACTGGACTCAGCCCTTCCGGCTTCCAGTTTCAGCTCTTCACAGCTCAGCTCCTGAGCTGCAATCCTTTCTTTTTCCAGGGCTAAGGCTCTTGCTGCCTCAGCCCTTTCAATAAAGTCATCCAGCTCCTCTCTCCACCGCTCTGCCTCTAGGAGCCATTCATCTTTCACTGGTTCTCTTTCCTCATCTGAGTAGTCCTCCTCTTCATCTGAGCAGTCCTCCTCCTCATCTGAGGAGTCCTCAGTCATTTGGTTTTTTGCTGCCTGTTCCTATGCCCATCTTTCTCCCCCCAGGCTATGTAGATATCTAGCAGTTCCATCTTAGTGGATCTCCTTGACATAGGAAGTCCCCATTTTCTGCAAAGCTCCCTTAGCTGAGCCTTGGTGAGGGATTCAGTAGGCACAAAGAATGACACACGGTAGGTACCCATTCCCAATCTGACAAGGTATCACAGGCAAAACCAAAATCCAAAGTCCAAAATATCAATAATATATCCAGGAGGACATCAGAGAACCAAAAGCAAAAAGATTAAAAATCAGGTTGACCTTCAACTGTGGGTAGGTAGTGAAATACTTAGCTACTGTATGTCACTGCACAAAAACAAGTCCTATCCTCACCGCTGATCACCAATGTTAGAAATGGGGTTTTTGGTTGGTAGTCAGGTTACCCACTGTCCAAGCAAGAACCCTCACTCTAGTCTGGGTTAGTCACACACAATCCAAATTATCCTGTGCCCACCCTCTGGTAGCTTGGCACTGAGCAGTCAGGCTTAACTTAGAAGGCAATGTGTAAAGCGTTTGTGCAATAAATCATACAATAACACAATATAGCACCACAAAAATACACCACACAGTGTTTAGAAAAATATATAATATTTATCTGGGTATTTTCAGGTAAAAAACGATCAAAGATGCAATATGAATTTGTAAAGATATCACTAAAAAGTGATATGAAGTGTCTTAAGTCTTTAAAAAGTAAACAAAGTCTCTTTCAAGCACAAAGTACCTGGTTTGGAGTGGAAAATCTCCGCAGAGGGCTGCAGAAGAGGAGATGCGTGGAAAAATGGTGTGTGCGTCGGTTCCGCCCCTTCACACACGGACATGCGTTGTTATTTTTCACGCGGGGAGACGTGCGTCGTTCGACAGGAAGAAAAATGGTGTGTGCGTCGGTTTCACCCCTTCACACACGGACTTGCGTCGTTATTTTTCACCCGGGGAAGACGGGCGTCGTTTTCCGGCACGCGGACCGTCTTCTGTGGATCGCGGGATTACCAGATGTCCCATGGTCTGTGCATGGATTCCTCAGCTTGTTATCCGGCTGCGCGTCATTCTGGGGAATTCTGCGTGTAATTTTCTTTCTCACAGCAGGCGCGCATTGATTTCCTCTCTGGAAGTCGGGCGGCGTTGTCCATGCGTCAAAGTTCCGGTCGCACCGCAGGCGACGCGTCGAGCGCCGTCTTTCTGGATAGGCGTGCGGTGAATTTCTCACTGCGGAGCAAGCTGTGCGTCGAAACTTTCGGCGCACAAGGAGTCCAGTTGAAAAAGAGAAGTCTTTTTGGTCCTGAGACTTCAGGGAACAGGGGGCAAGCTCTATCCAAGCCCTTGGGGAGCACTTTTGCAGCCAGAAAAGAGTTCAGCAAGGCAGCAGGCCAACAGCAAGGCAGCAGTCCTTTGTAGAAAGCAGTCAGGTGAGTCCTTTGAGCAGCCAGGCAGTTCTTCTTGGCAGGATGCAGCTTCTGGTTCAGGTTTCTTCTCCAGCAAGTGTCTGAGGTGGTAGGGCAGAAGCCCTGTTTTATACTAAAATGTGCCTTTGAAGTGGGGGTGACTTCAAAGAGTGGCTAAGAAGTGCACCAGGTCCCCTTTCAGTTCAATCCTGTCTGCCAGGGTCCCAGTAGGGGGTGTGGCAGTCCTTTGTGTGAGGGCAGGCCCTCCACCCTCCCAGCCCAGGAAATGCCATTCAAAATGTAGATGTATGCAATTGAGGCTGAGTACCCTGTGTTTGGGGTGTGTCTGAGTGAATGCACAAGGTGCTATCCACTAAACCCAGCCAGACGTGGATTGTAAGGCACAGAAAGATTTAAGTGCAGAGAAATGCTCACTTTCTAAAAGTGGCATTTCTAAAATAGTAATATTAAATTCAACTTCACCAGTCAGCAGGATTTTGTATTACTATTCTGGCCATACTAAATATGACCTTCCTATTCCTTTCAGATCAGCAGCTACCACTTCAACCATGTATGAGGGCAGCCCCAATGTTAGCCCTATGAAGGGAGCAGGCCTCACAGTAGGGTAAAAACGAATTTAGGAGTTTTACACTACCAGGACATATAAACTACACAGGTACATATCCTGCGTTTTACCCACACAGGACCCTGCTCTAGGGTTTACCTAGGGCGCACATTAGGGGTGACATATGTAGAAAAAGGGGAGTTTTAGGCTTGGCAAGTACTTTTAAATGCCAAGTCGAAGTGGCAGTGAAACTGCACACACAGGCCTTGCAATGGCAGGCCTGAGACAAGGTTACTTAGGTGGGTGGCACAACCAGTGCTGCAGGCCCACTTGTAGCATTTAATCTACAGGCCCTAGGCACATATAGTGCACTCTACTAGGGTCTTACAAGTAAATCAAATAGCCAATCATGGATAAACCATTCAACAGTACAATTTACACAGAGAGCATATGCACTTTAGCACTGGTTAGCAGTGGTAAAGTGCCCAGAGTTCAAAAGCCAACAACAGCACGTCCGAAAAAATAGGAGGAAGGAGGCAAAACGTTTGGGGATGACCCTGTCAAAAAGTCAGGTCCAACACTCGCCAACTTTGACCTCTTCCTTAGCCCTCCCCCCGTGCCTCACATCAGGCTAGGGTGGTCAAAACCCAGGCAAGCACCTCAGCCACCCAGTCCAGGGGCACAGAAGGGTCCACAGCTACACCAGGTGGGAGAGGATCCCGGGCACCAGGCAGCCACACTGATAGGGTGCCTTTACCAAGTGCTTCAATGAAGGGCAAGGAGGCACCCCCAGCTGCAAAAAGGAAGGGCAAGGATGCACCCCCAGCTGCTGCAGAAAAGGGCAAGGAGGCACCCCCGGCTGGTAAAAGGAAGGGCAGGGAGCAATCTCTGGCTGCTGGGAGGAGGGGCAAGGAGCAGTCCCCAGCTGCTGCCAAAAGGTGCAAGCTGCTGGCTGGAAGGGCAAGGAAATTAAAAAGAGAGGGACAGGGAGAATCAATGGTCCAGTGTAAATTCTCCCTTCACAGTCTCTATATCAAACAGAAATACACTGTTCCAGTAAATATAAAGGTAGAAAAAACATTGTTGGGCACTTCTATATATAGGAGCTGAAACCCTCACTAATCATGTTAGATGTCATTCTTCATCATAGGGTAGCTCCTCGTCAGAAAGGCATTCTCTGCTAAATTAATCTGTGTTGTAATACAGTCGGCTATCCTTTTAGATGTGTTAATAATGAGGACCAACCAGTTTCCAGTACATTTCCAAGCGATTTGTGCCCAGTCTTTTCTAAACGACAAATCTTGTAGGAAGATTCTAGGTACGTTGGTCACAATCAATCAATTTGGGGCAATATTTGCCCACAAGTATTCAATCATAATGGTTCCATGTAAAATGTTTTTTACCAGGTCCCGTTTTAGTGTGGACAGCTTATCCCAATCTTCCTTCAGACTCCCCACGGGACCGCATCGGTCACCTCCAAGGATGGAGGGTGTTTGTAAAATGGCTGAAACAACATCTCCGTCGAAGCTCAGGCCCTGGAAGTCATCCATGATCGAGTTAAAAATGTAGAAACAAATATGTAGATATATCTAGTCCTGCATCTGAGCCACTGTGCAAGGATATTAAAAAAAGAGGGACAGGGAGAATCAATGGTCCAGTGTAAACTCTCCCTCACAGTCTCTATACCAAATAGAAATACACTGTTCCAGTAAATATAAAGGTAGGAAAAACATCGTCAGGCACTTCTATATATAGGAGCTGAAACCCTCACATATCATGTTATATGTCATGCTTCATCATAGGGTAGCTCCTCATCAGAAAGGCGCTGCAATATCTGACAGGCCCCACTTGGGGGCACTTTGCCTGAGATCTTAACTGATGGTATGTGCCACGATGAAGAGCACGTAGGAATATGTTCAAACGTACTGGCAAAGACCAAGAAACAGACAGGAGAAAAGAAACAGAAAAGTTAAAATTGCCTCAGGAACCTCCAAACCCTGGTTTATTTAATGTGGCAGGATCCTGGACAAGATTTAAAAAACTATGTAGAGTAGACAGGCAATAATGTACCCACACTCTGCTGAAAACGAGGTGGAGGGAACTTGCTTCCACCAAGACAGGTCAACATGTTTCGCGCCTCACATTAGTCCAGTCGGATAATATGGCACTTCTTCAGGACCAAAAACAACAATTTCTTCTCCTGAACTTGAATATGAACTCAATGGAAATTGAGCCAAGTGTTGCCAAATCAATGAAAAACAAAAAATGAGTTGATTTACTCACAATAGTCTCACATCAACTGGATGTGATCTAGAAGAGCCTGTGGATGACATTGTGTCTGGAAAAGGAAAAGAGGTGAAGGGCAAAAAAAACACACTATGATGTTGTGAGAAAGGACCTTGTGTATAAAACATATTGTACATTGTGCAGAAAAGGGAACTACTCTGAGAGTATCATAGACGAGTATTCATATAAAAACAGATTAATCACTATGCAGTTTAAGCCATAGGCTGCACTGCCTGGTCAAAAAATAAAAATGTCAGCAAAAAAACTCTTCCATGCGGTGGAAGTATGGATATCAGAAGAGTCCCTGCGGCCCTACATGGCCACAATATACAGGCAAGAAGCTTTCTACACAAATGCCCGTAAAGGTCATGGATGTTATGGCAGGATGTGTAAACAACACAAAGTGAAGTCACTGTAAAATAGAGTGTCAAGTCGGTAAGTGTGTATGTTCTCCAAGGTGCTCAGTTAACATGACTGAGTTGCAAGATCATTAATGGGAATACACAAATAGGTAAAGGAAGATTCATAATACTCACTACTGCTGACGGCAGTCCGTCCGGAGACCTATCCCGGGGCCTCACTCTCAAAGAGTGTAGTAGCCAACGCGGTTCCCGGTTAAATTGGTACGTCAGTGGGAGGGGCGCCCAATCAGTGGCGAGCCCTAATTGAAAGAGGCTGTACTCCTGATCAGTGGGAAAAAGAGTGAACGGACTCATTGATCCTGGATGAGGCGCATAGATAGACATAAACTGTGGACTATTGCCGTATCGCCTCTAAGAGGCGATTGGACTCCTACTCAGTAATAACAATAGTAGAAGGACTTAATGTATATACATATATATATATGTATATATATATATATACATATATATATTCTAAACAAGTAATAAACCATAAAAAAAACAAAAAGAAAACCTTACCTTAACATTAGTTGTTCAGGCAATTGTTATTCAGGCACAATAGTTGTTTAGACAGTAGTTGGCCAGTACTTAGTTGTAGAGACTTTTTAGTTGTTTAGCAGTAGTGGTTCAGGAAATTAGTGGTTTAGACCTAGTTGTTCAGGATGTTTCACTTCTAGGATGGTGACTGTCATATAGTAATAGACTGTTACTGTCAGTCAATTTCTGATAAGTTTGAGTTTCTAATTTACCCTGGTTGATGGTGATCAATAAATCCACGAATGAAATGTGAGTAGAAGAAATGGTGGAAGTAAATTTCAAAAAAGGATCCATCCCATTGATCCATAGTAGAAAAGAGTCCACCTCTTGAATATGGCCTTGCCAGATCTCAAGAAAATCATCTATGTAACAAAGCCATAACCTGATACTGCCAAAAAAGGGATTACTGTTATTAAGTTTGTTGCGAAGTTCAAAGTGGTACATGTATAAACAGGCCAGGCTGGGAGCGAAGATACTCCCCATAGTTGTCTCCCGTATCTGATGGTACAATTGATCCTCAAACAAAAAGAAATTCTCAGTCAAGGCTAAGGTGGCACATTGCATTATAAACTCAACTGGAGTGGCTGAGGACCAAGGTCTATTGTTAAGAGTGTCCTCTACTACCCGTAATGTCTCACCCTGAGGTATGTTAGTGTAGAGGGCTTCTGCATCAAGGGTGATAAGGGCCTGCACAAAATCAGTCGCATTGATAGATTCAATCAGGATAAGGACATCTTTAGTGTCTTTCAGGAATGTGGAAGATTCTCTCACATTAGGCTGCAAAAAATGATTGTAAAAAGTTGACAGGGGTTCAAGGACAGAACCTATCCCGGAAACAATGGGGCGACCAGGAGGAGGCAATTTGCCCTTGTGTATCTTCAGAAGACAGTAAAAGTAAGGTATGCGTGGATGGGGAGTTTCCAAAAACTCAGCATCTTTATGGGTAATCCAAGCATTGGTTTCTGCCTCATAGATCATGGTACGGATCTGGGCTTGTAGTCTCTCAGTGGGATCTCTAGAAATGGGAGCATAATATGTTGAATCGCTTAAAAGACGTAGACATTCCTTTCTGTATTCTAGAGAGTCCAGGATGACAATAGCTCCACCCTTATCAGCTGGTTTTATAACGATGGAACGATCTGTTGCTAGTGTCTTTAGTGCAAGTTTCTGTCTCGAGGGGATATTAACAAAGGTGTGTTTGGGGCTTAGCTTGCTAACGTCTGTCTTGATAGCTTTCTCAAAAGCAAGTAGTTCGCAAGGCATAGTCGCTCTGGGGGGAACAAAAGAGGAAGGGACTTTTAATCCAGAATCCCCCCTATCCAATCCAGCCGGATTGTCCTTAAAATAAAAAAGAAATGGAATCGAATTTTCCTGAAAAACTGTGAAAGTTCGCAATTTAACCAAAAAAAGGCTTCTTTGGGAGTGGGTACGAAGCCTAACCCTTTGTTTAAGGCATTGATTTCATCCATGGAAAGATGTCTCGCTGATAAATTGACAACTAAGTTCTTGGTGGTTGGTTCCTGACCTGGTTCCTTGTCACCATTTGTGGATCTTCTCTGGCCCAGTGTACTTGCTATTCCTCTCCACCTGCCTCTTCCTCTAGCCCTTCCTCGGCCTAAAAAAGGTACATAGGGCATTAAGGGATGTGGTTGATGCAAAGGATAAGGAGATTGCCAATGTAGAGGTTGATGTATCGGGAACTGTGGTGGGTTGTAACAGGGTTGTGGAACACCCTCATCTGTGTTCCAACCATCTGAAGAAGAACTGTTGCTGTATGTCCAGGGTTTTCTATGAGGAGTGACTGATTCGTCTGAAGAGCGTGACTGAGTATCAATCTCATAATCATCTTTTATATAAGGGTATGCTTTTTCTTTGCTAAATTTGGTAATATCCTTTTGCAACTTAGTTATCTTCTGTTGAGTCAGGTACTCCTTGGTTGCATTTAGGTCTGTGCTAATTTCATCAAGACGACTCTTGAAGGATGTCAAGGTTAGTGTGGTTTTAAGTGTATTCTCTGCTAAATTAATCTGTGTTGTAATACAGTCGGCTATCCTTTTAGATGTGTTAATAATGAGGACCAACCAGTCTCTAGTACACTTCCAAGCGATTTGTGCCCAGTCTTTTCTAAACGACAAATCTTGTAGGAAGATTCTAGGTACGTTGGTCACAATCAATCCGTTTGGGGCAATATTTGCCCACAAGTATTCAATCATAATGGTTCCATGTAATTTTTTTTTTATCAGGTCCCGTTTTAGTGTGGACAGCTTATCCCAATCTTCCTTCAGACTCCCCACGGGACCGCATCGGTCACCACCAAGGATGGAGGGAGTTTGTAAAATGGCTGAAACAACATCTCCGTTGAAGCTCAGGCCCGGGAAGTCATCCATCATCGAGTTAAAAATGTAGAAACAAATATATAGATATATCTAGTCCTGCAGCTGAGCCACTGTGCAAGGATATTAAAAAAAGAGGGACAGGGAGAATCAATGGTCCAGTGTAAACTCTCCCTCACAGTCTCTATATCAAACAGAAATACACTGTTCCAGTAAATATAAAGGTAGGAAAAACATCGTCAGGCACTTCTATATATAGGAGCTGAAACCCTCACAAATCATGTTATATGTCATGCTTCATCTTAGGGTAGCTCCTCATCAGAAAGGCGATGCAATATCTGACAGGCCCCACTTGGGGGCACTTTGCCGGAGATCTTAATTGATGGTATATGCCACGATGAAGAGCACATAGTAATAGATTCAATCCTACTGGCAAAGACCAAGAAACAGACAGGACAAAAGAAACAGAAAAGTTAAAATTGCCTCTGGAACCTCCAAACCCTGGTTTATTAAATGCGGCAGGATCCTGCACAAGATTGAAAAAACAATGTAGAGTAGACAGGCAATAATGTACCCACACTCTACTGAAAACAAGGTGGAGGGAACTTGCTTCCACCAAGACAGGTCAACATGTTTTGCGGCTCACATTAATCCAATCGGGTCATATGGCGCTTCTTCAGGACCATTAATCCTGACCTGTTAAGGTCAGGATTAATGAACACCGTAGTAATATTAGATGCAGACGTCTCACCACCAAACTGAGTGCCCATTATTTAGATGTAAACCATACCCCTGATAATATACGGTGGGTTGTCCTCGACTCTCCAAACCACTTCTCTAAATCCCTTTCAGATATGGAGCAGCACTGGGTCTTTAAATTGAGGACGCATCTTCATGGTTTAAATGATGACATACCACGGTTGACCTTTTCCTCTACTCAATGAGTACCTTAAAGACTTTGGGTCATGATACTCCCCCTTTGTTTCCATCAGTTTCTTTCTTCCATCCTTTCTGACGAGGAGCAACCCTATGATGAAGCATGACATCTAACACGATGCATGAGGGTTTCAGCTCCTATATATAGAAGTGCCTGACAATGATTTTCCTACCTTTTTATTTACTGGAACAGTTTCATGATAGGAAGGGCAAGGGGCCTGCACCAGCAGGCAAAAAGGACAAGAGGCCTGGTGCTGGGACTCAGTCGGAGCCCCCACCACCAACCATGGTGGTTCAGCCGTCCAAGGCTGCAGGGGATAAGCTGGAGCGTCCCCCCACCACTGCCAGCACCGCCACCAGCACCACTGCCAGCAGCAGCCCCAGTGGACAGCCGTCCGAGGCTGCAGGGAAAGGGCTGGAGCCTCCCCCCACCGTTGTCAGCACCGCCACCAGCACCACTGCCAGCAGCAGCAGCCCCAGTGGGCCGCCGTCCGAGGCTGCAAGGGAAGGGCTGGAGCCTACCCCTCCAGAGGCAGTAGGCAAGTCACCCACTTGAGAGACTGTGGCCTTGCACTCCCCAGGACCAAGCAGTGGGCAAATCACCCACTTGAGAGACTGTGGCCTTGCTCTCCCCAGTACCAAGCACAGGGCATGTTGCTCCCTCCAGGACCAGTGGTGTTGTACCATCTTCCGGCTGAGGTCCCCCCCCATTCCCCGTCCCCCTGAGGTGCCTGTCTATTTTCGACCGGATACCTGTGCAGTGTTCTCTCCGTATTGTTGCAGGAGTGAGGTTGGGCCTTGGACTTTGTGATGTGGCCCTGTGGCCCATGGACATTGAGGACTGGGCAGTGTCCCTTGCATTGTAAATATGTATATACTTTTTGATTTGGATGCACGTATTTCACCTATATTTATCTTGTTACAATCTTTTTACACTATAGTAGTTGTCCTTGCATTATTCCTGAGGGGTACGGGGTGTATATGTAATGTTACCGCTTCTGGTTGTGTGTGTGGTGTTGGGGGTGGGGGTGTTGCGTGGGTGTGTCACTCTCTTTTTCCTCCCCCCCTTCCCCTGTGTGATTGGCGGCAGTACTCACTGTGGCCGTCTTCGCCGGCGTTGGTGTTCGTAATAGAGCAGAAGGTAGAAGAGCATGGGGAAGACATGCAGCTTGGGCTCCATGGCGGTGTGGTTCTTCCCTTAGTGTCCAGAGGTGAGTCGTTTCCCTTCTGTGCAGTGTTTCCACCAGGCTTTTGATGTCATTGGTACCACCCCGGAAAAGGTGGCGGATAGGTGTGTCATATTATTGTGGGTGTGGGCGGTACATTGTCTTCCGCCTGTCTGTTGGCGGTTACCGCCATGGTGCCTGTTGATTTCACCCTGGCGGTGTGTTAAAGTGGCTGTCTGTTTCCGCCGTGGTCATAATTTCATCTTTATTACTTCCGGCCTGTTGGCGGTATTACGGCCGCTTTATCACCAACTGCCAGGGTTGTAATGAGGGCCTATATGTGCATATTTTTTTTTTTAATGAATATCTCAACTTCTACTTATTGGACTTTTGCTGTTTCGATCTTGTGTTGTTCACTAAATAAAGCGCTGATTTGTCTAATCTGGTGTGGATTCTTTTAGGGTGGTGTTTTCACTGTTTTACTGTTTTTAAATATTGCACAAATGCTTTACACATTGCCTCCGAAGTTAAGCCTGCCTGCTCTGTGCTAAGCTACCAGAGGGTTAGCGTAGGTTAATTTATGGTGTGTAACTGACTTACCTTGCCTAGGAGTGTGGTCCCTACTTGGGCAGGGTGCATACAGCGGCCAACTAGAGACCCAGTTTCTAACATTTAGCATGACGGGCTTTGCACTTGTGATCATTCCTATCTCCTTTCCTGTAAAACCCCATGCCTCATCTTTGACAGCATGATTTCAATTTAGAGGCAAAACATCTTTAGTAAGGACTGGAAACAAATTAATCATGTGATTTCATTTTTAGCACTGAATCTTCATCTTGGGTTTCAATTTCTAGACTATCCGGTGTGCAGTACATCACACAAGTCATCTTGTAAAGCAAATCTCTGTCCAACAAAGTAACAGGACTCAAATCCCACAATATGAACTGATGAATATTCTCGATTGATCCTATTTTCCATGGGCATCTGCTGTAACCTGGCTAACAGTTTGTATACTTCTGGCGGACTTGGATTTCTCTTCTCGAGAGGGGAAGGTTTGGAACCCTGACAGGACGAACTGTAGAGTGGGTAGCTCCATTATCTATTAAGAAAGACAAGGTCTGGCCATTCACTTCACCATCTACTTAAGGGCCAATTTGGTCTACTTCCAGGATTGGACCAACTAAGCAATCCTCCTCCCCTTTCAGTCACTGTCATAAGAAACTAGTTCTTGAAGAATACTGAGGGAAATCTTTGCATTCATTCCTGATGTATTCACAACTCCTCTTCCATGACCTTGCATCTGTATCATTTCATTTCTCATTCTCACACCTTTCATTAAATGAGTCCCATTCATTCTAGAAATGTCAGACGGCACAGAACATTAGTCAGAACTGATCTTCTGATTTCTGACACTTCTCTGAAACTGTTTTGTCTGAGCAATCATCAACTTCACTATGATCTGTTTCTGCTTTGCATCAAATCACTCACAACTGTACTTAGCATATTACAGGATGTATATGAGAACTAAGCTCTGTACCCAACCCATAACAAAAGCAGATACAAAACCACTAGTATCATCTTTCTTAGGATCTTTAACTCCAATGTGCTTCATAAAAATATGCACCTCTTAAAATAGGCATGAACTGACTCCTTCGGCTTTTGTGTAGATCTCAACATCTTTGACTACGTCATCTTCTTTTTCAAATGTTTTCACCGCTCTGTACCTTTCTGCAACTACCGTAGATGGAGCATTCTTAGGCCCTTCTCAAGTTGGTTGCTCAGTCGGCCTAGCAACAGCAACCTTATAATCAGACCACAGATCACTAGATAAGTACATCAGATTCACAGTAATTGTTCCACCAATTGACTCTAAAATCAACTTTGCAGAAGCAGATACTTTACACACAGCATAACAATCCATAATGCAGTATAAAACTACACATTTCAAAAACACACTAGAACACTCTCTATTCATTCTCTATTCATACTTACAGTCCATTTCATTGGGGAACAAGAGCAGCACTGCAAATGGGAATCCCTGCAAAATCCACCAGAAAGATCCACGTCGGAAAATCAACTAAAACTAGGGTAACTACTAGCCAAGTTCCCAGGACACAGGAGGGAGCTCTCTAAGTAGAAAGGATGTGCTCTTAATTCACAACCATTCTTCGCTATTATAGATTTGTGGGCATGGAGGACCCAGCAAATTTGATACCCCAAAATTTTACCTCAATAGACCGTCCACAGTTCGATGACTTGGAGAAGGTGGTAAACCACAATTTGTTAAGACAATTTGTTCCCGAGGTAAGGCAATTCACACCACATCAAGAAAATCAGAAAACAGTCAGTTGAGTAAAAAGGCCCACTCTTTAACTGAGTGCTAGGTCAGCTGAATAGTTTAAAAGATGTATTAAAAAAATCAAAGAAATCAGTACACATTCAGTGCCATGATGGCTCTCAGCAAATAGGGCAAGTGCAAATGTAAAATATTTTAATTCCCAAGTTGACAGCAAAATCAGGAGAGAAATGGACAGCATCCCTAGCAGCACAGAAAGATTTCTGGCTCACTCCCAAAAATGAGCATATACATTATTTCTGCATATGCAATTAGGTAAACTGCACAATCATTGTGTTAAGATCACGTAGGTTACATTCACAGCATATTAGAGCAAAGTTCCTTAAGCATCATATTGGCTTACCACTTAATCACTATTCGACTACATGATTCTGCCCACTCTATGCTAATACCATCCAGAGATGGTGGAACAAAGTAGATACATGAACAACAGCAAACTACTAAGAATGAATAGGGTACTGTGAGCTAGCGGAACCTACCTTAAAGTAATAGTTGCAGTTTTGTGACATCAAGAATAGCATGAACAATGACAATGGAAATAAACATGATTCTTCTTGGCTGCATGGTGCACAAATAAGAAGCACTAAAATTGAGACCGAGTTAACAAGGGGCAGAAACAACAACTCCTACACATAGGAAATTTGTTTTAACGACAACAATATTATGTCTGTGTGTACATATGTATTAGAGCGTGAAACTACATATTGCACATTATTAATGATGCACAAACATATAAATGCACAAAAATCCTCCACAACCGGTAAGTAGTTGCCAAGTTGCTGCAATGTCAAGAGTTAATTATTAAGCTCCTTGAACACTGCTTGCCCCGTGAACTAGAGTTGATCTCAGTTCATAAGAGCTGTATACAACCAGAACGGTAAACATGTCTCCACCAGTTTACTTCTCACAGATGACACCTGTGTGACTTGTAGCTGACAGGCACTTAGCCTTTGATCCATCCAATGACAAAAAATTCAGAGCAGTCGCATTGAGTAACATCTACTCCGCTTTAGAGAGCAGTATATGACTCTGAATGCTATGGATCACAATAAAGTAACAGTAAGATAGTTCAACCCCTTCGCTGCAATGCCTTTTCCCCCTCCTGTGCTGAGCCTTTTTTTGGCAATTTGGGGTAGTTCGTGCATAGGCCCTCATAACTTTTGGTCCACTTATGCTATCAACTCCAAATTTGCGTCCCTTTTTTTCTAAACATCCTAGGGATTTCAAAGGTAACCAGAGTTTGTGGGTTCCATTGGAGGAGACCAAGAAATTAGCCAAAATACAGCTACATTTTTTTAGTTTTTCAGAAAAATGGGAGAAAAGGGCTGCAGAAGAAAGTGTGTGGTTTATTTCCCTGTAAATGGCATCAACAAAGAGATTATAGTGCTAAAATCACCATCTTCCCACCTTTCAGGAACAAGCAGACTTGATTCAGAAAACTGCATTTTTCAACATAATTGTAGCATTTTACTGGGACATCACCCATTTTTTTTTTTTTGTGTGTGCTTCCAGCCTCCTTCCAGTTAGAGACAGAAATGGATGTGAAAGCAATGGTGGATCCTGGACAGCTAAACATTTCTGAAAAGTAGACAAACTTCTGAACCCAGCAAGGGGTCATTAGGTAGATCCTGCAATGTTTTCCTACAGTAAATAAGAACTGAAATATTGAAATGGATCTGAAAAAAACAGCCATTTCTGTCCACGTTTTCTTCTGTAACTTTTTCCTGCTATGGCAGATTTTTGAAAGCAACATATTGTGACATCTGCTGGACTCTTCTGGTTGCGGGATATATAGGGCTTGTAGGTTGCGACTGCAAAATCGGAAATGGGATGCAAAAACCCCATTTCCGACTTGCAAAAAGCGATGCGAGCCGTTAGCGACTAGCAAAATGTGCGACCCCATTTTGCGACCCGCAAATAGCAAGTCGCAAATTGCGACTAGTCGCAAAAAGCCCATTTTGCACTTGCAATTTACCACTAACTCAGAGCAGGTGGCAAACATAACCAAAGTATAAAAGGAGACCCAGAAGGCACCTGGGTCACTCAAGATGGCGGAGATATACCTGATAGCAGTGAGGAGGAGAGTCCACGCAGCCCAGCAGAGGAGGAGGAGGGGCCACAGACAGGAGAAGATATATAGAACAAGGCAGACTCTTTTTCAGCAAACTGAGGAGGAGATATACGATAAATACCACCTTAGCAGCGCAGCCATACTAGAATTAATTGATTTACTAAAACCACAGCTAGAACACCAGACTCTGCTTGCTGCGCCATCCCTACGCATGTGCAAGTACTATGCTCACTGCACCTCTTGGCCTCAGGGAGCTATCAGGGGGTCATTGCTGTGGCAGGTGGGGTATCTCAAAGTGCAGTGTCAAGGTTCCTCAGGGCCTTCCTAGATGCCATACTCACACACATGTCTCACTTCATATACCTACCCAGGAATGAGGCAGAAATCAACAGCACCAAGCTGGACTTTTACCGGTTTGCCAACTTTCCCCATGTCATAGGGTGTGTAGATGGGACACATATTCAAATATGCCCCCCTGCAAACCTGGAACATCTATTCCGTAACCGAAAGTGTAACCACTCACTCAATATTCAGGTTGTTTGTGACGCCCATTATGTCATCACTGACATTGTAGCTAAGTTTCCAGGCAGTACCCATGACTCCTACATTTTTAGGCACAGTGGGATACACCAACGCCTGGAACGTGGGGAATTTGGAGACGGATACTTCCTAGGTAGAGCTGCATACACCTTGTTGACATACAGACAGGTCACTGTGCACACCAACCAGGACTTTCTAACAGTGTAATGTTTGTGCCCAACAGGTGACAGTGCATATGCTCTACGGCCATGGATTATGACTCCCTTCTTAACACCCAGCAATGAATGTGAGAGGCGATACAACAATGCACATAAAAGGACCAGGAACCTTATCGAACGCACCTTTGGATTACTGAAAGCAAGATTCAGATGCCTCCACCGCAGTGGAGGTGCCCTCCAGTATACCTCCATTACAGCATTCAAAATTGTTGTCGCATGCGCCATCCTTCACAATATAGCCACCTGACGTGGGCTACCTCTCACCCCTGCAGACCCAGATCCTGAGGATGAAGAGCAAGAGCAACCACATCGCCATCATGGGGATCGGAGTTTAGCTAATCAAGGCAGACTGAGACGGGAACACATCGCAAACCAATACTTTGGAAGGTACGTGTCAACTTCAACCATACTCACCTATTGACCAAAAACTCCATTTGTTAAGTGGAACAAAGAAACTATTTTATTTGTGCAGAAATACAACTATCTACAAATAATAACTGTTCATGGTCATCTAAATGCAAACCATGCATGGGGCACATTGATGTCATGTGCCACATCCTCAGGGACAGGGTTATGTCTATGTCCTTCGGCGGCCCCTGCCAGCCTGGCTGGTCCCTGGTGGTTCTGCAGTGCTCTGCCTGGTACTCCCACTCCGGAGCATCCTAGTGTCACTGGCAGAGACACTGCTCACTGTAGAGCCCTCCTCGCTGTCCTGGGGTGTGTCCCCTGTGCCCCTGGACAGATGCCGTGCCTCCATTAAGTCAATCACGTGTGTGATACGGCCCAGGCCCCTAGCCACATATCCAGCAAAATGGCCCATTTCGACCTGGAGGCCAACTGTCCTTCTCGACAGGCCAGTGGTGTTCACAGCCAGTCTGCCGATTGATGTGGACATCCTATCAAGTCTCTGTAGGAGCTGACGGTCCCTGCACCACCCACCCTCGCCCTGTGCCAGTAGTCCTGCCACCAGATCCCTCATGGACAGGGCTAGGTCCCCAGTGTTTGTGGCAATAACGTCAATTCTGGAATTTAGATGCTGCTTGCTGGCCTCGTTATTTCTGACAAAGCGGTGCAGCACACCACTAATCCGCCCTAATATATTGTTTTGCAGGCGCTGACCACGCAGCAGCTGTGCCTCACTGTTGGTGCTCGGTTGACGGCCGGACGCAGCCTGCAGCCCTGATCTCCTGTACCTGCGTCGCCTGCGCAGCGGTGGCTGCCCTGTGTGCTCAACTGTACCACTCCTGACTGTTGCTGGCGCAGCCTCCTGGAACACAGTTGCAGCAGGTGTGGACATACCAGGGATGGTGTTGGTCATGCAGGTGGGAGTGGTGGCGGCTCCTGTGCTCTCCTCATGGGGCTGGCTGCTGTGGGTTGTGGTGGTGTCTTGTGGGAGACCTGTGGGACATGGGGAACAGACTGTCAGTGTCTACTATCTGTTGCACACTCCCAAATAAACATTTGCCTATGAACTGCCTACTTGACTACATTTCCCATAATGCATCATTCTGGTGATTGCAACCCTGAAATGGAGCTATCTTGGTTGAGCATGCCCCTGTGTACATGGTGGGTGGGGGTATGGCATTGATAGGGGTACAGGCATATCACATGGTACTCACCGGTTGATGTGGTGGGCTCTGAGGTGTCCAGGTCTCCAAATCCTGACACTGTCTCCTGCTCCAGGGTCTCCTCCACCCTTTCTTCCAGGGGTGTGGGTGGTGGTACTGATGATGGTCCCCCTCCTGTGCCTCTCACCTCCCGGAGCCTTTCAGCCATCCTCTCCTTGGTCCGGGAGCGGAGGTCATACCACAGTTTTTTAATCTCTTCCACACTCCTGTGGCTCACCCCCAGGGAGTTGATTTTTTCCTGGATCTCCTGCCAGAGTTGTCTTTTGGTGGCTTCTGGCACATTGAGGGCTGCCTTTCCAAATAATTCATCATAGTGCTGAAAGCATTCGTCTGTCAGCACCTCCAGCTCCTTCTCTGAGAATTGTAGTTTTCTTTTTCTAGGAGTTCCTTCCATTGCAGCTGCTGTTTCTCCTGTGTGCAGTTCAGCAGTTTAAAATGGGTGTGGTCCTCCCTCCTCCCAGGTGTATTAGTTAACTTCCTGGCTGTGATGTCATCATCATGTGCCAGGAAGTGTTTCCAGAGTGTTCTGGAGTGGTTTCTGGAGTGTTCTGCAGCACCTGTAATCAATTTACATGCAACTCGCAATTTGCGACACCCACTCGCAAATTGCGAGTTCGTTTTTTGCGCGGTCGCAAAAAGCGACCTCGCAAACAGCGGACTCGCTCTCTGCGTTGCGACTCCGGGTGCGAGTCGCTATTTGAACACTGACATTGTACCTGCATTTCTATGAGCGACTCGCAATTTGCGAGTCGCACCTACTCGCAAATTGCGAGTCGCTAAATTTTTCGTTCCTACATCTGGCCCCTGGTGTAACCCAGGATGGGGTAACTTGTGGCACTCTCACCAGGTTCTGTTACCCAGAATCCTTTGTAAACCTCAAAACTGGCAAAAAAAAACACTTTTTCCTGACATTTCGGTGCTGCAATATTCTGGAATCTGAAGGGAGCCACACACTTTCTTCTACCCAACATTACTCCAAGTCTTCCAATAAAAATTTTACCTCACTTGTCTGGGTAGGCCTAGTGCCTGTGACAGGAAACGCCTCAAAACACAACATGGACACATCACATTTTCCCAAAGAAAATGGACCTGTTTTTTGCAAAGTGCCTAGCTGTGGATTTAGGCGTCTAGCTCAGCCGGCACCTAGCAAAACCTAGCAAACCTGTGCATTTCTGGAAAACGAGAGACCTAGGAGAATGCAGGATGGGGTAACTTGTGGCGCTCTCACCAGGTTCTGTTACTCAGAATCCTTTGCAAACCCCTGAATTTGACAAAAAACACTTCTCCCTCCCATTTCGGTGCTACAAAGTTCTGGAATGTACGAGGAGCCACAAACTTCCTTCCACCCAGCAAGTATCTCGATAGAAATGGTACCTCACTTGTGACGCAAATACGGCGCAAAAAAAGTATAAATATGGGCTTAGATAGCTAGGAGGACCCAGTATGGGGTAACTTGTGGCACTGTTTTCTTACCCAGAGTCCTCAGCAAACCTCAAATTTAGCTACAAAAAATCACATTTTCCCCACATTTCTGTGTGGGATCATTTTACAGGCACACAGTTCCTACCACACAATGTTCCCCTCAGTATCCTGATAAAAATTATGTAGGTAAGCCAAGTGCCCGTTACAGGGAAAACATGCCGAAATTGAGGGTGAACTAAAGCGGGTCCAAAAGGGCAGTTTGATAAAAAATGTTTTTAGGCTGACAAGTGGGGCAGAATTGTTATCGGTATAGATGCGACAATGCTGGGTGGTAGGAATTTTTTGGATTCTTGCAAATTCCCGAAGGTTCCATCACACAAATGTGGGGAAAATGTGTGATTTCAAAAAAAGTTGGAGGTTTGCTGGGCATTCTAGGTAATAAAATGTTGCGTGGTGCATGTGAAGCACACTGTCGAGATGGGGCCACTCACCTGAAACGCAGGAAGTCTGCAGGGGCGATGGTATGCCCTGACCTCCTGAACCACCTCTCGGCACCCCCTGGTGGACAAAGAAACCCCGGCAGGTGTCCCAAAAGGAAAGGGGGAGTGGAAGAGAAAGAGACAAAACGCTGCCACGTCTTGCTGGTCCAGCCAGGTACCCTATATCTTTGGGGGGGGGGCAGGTCATTGTTGACAGAGTGATAGTAGAGTTAGTGCACTCAACTTCCTTGAAACTGAATCTCTCTTTCTGATATGGGCTCGGGAGCAGTAGAAGAACACCGGGATGCTCCAGCACTTTTCTTGGGTAATAATAACTGTTGGCACAATTACTAACACTGCATTACCAAAAACCCAAACTGAGTACCATAATAATAAGTACTGCGACAATAGGGCTGGCTTCACAGAGATTCACTGTTGCACACTACAATTAGAACTGTGGTTACACTTATCATCCACAAGAAAGACAAACAAGGGCAATAATTACATCACATATAACTTTCCTGTATGCATAGGGTTAAACTAAAAGGAACAAAAACAATCCAAGAAATACAAAATGTCCACTCTGGGTTTAAACAGTTAGGGTGGCACAGTTTGGTTTGGTTTCACTGTGTGTGTAAAAACTCTTCAAAAGCAAATTCCTCAAACCTGAAACACAGGCATGAATGACACAATTTAAATCCAAGAGTTATGCTATTAGAGAAAGAAAAGTCACGTAAATACTCTTTTAAAATTGCACTGTCACTTTTTGTAGTACTTGAGCTCAAGCAGATTTCCTGAAGCACATTTAGGCAAGTAACTACAATAATAATGTAGAATGTTCAGAAATGCATTTGTCTCTTCAAGATAAGCACTTTGCCAAAGTAGGAGGTCTGAAATACACCAGCTGTCTAGGAAAGCGCAGTGCTCAAAGAACAAACTCCCTGGAGAATACTAGTCACTTAGCTGCAGTCTTTTCCAGAGTGCTGGAGGAATGCCTGGTGTCAGCTGGTACAGGAACAAAGAAAATAATTGCCTCAAAAGTGCTGAATACGAGGATGACAGCAGGGGCTGGACTTCCAAATCAGATGCTGAGATCAGGAAGCAAAACAAAGCCTAGCAGGGAGCCATGCTTCACTCTGCTATTTATAGACAATCAGGAAAGCAGTTGAGTTTCCACATGTGGATGAGTCACCACACCCAATTAGAAGCACATGTCTACACCTGCTCACATTAGCAAACAAGCATTGGTAAAACAATTGTGTAAAAGAGCACATTATGTTTACTAAGAAGCATGAAGGTTTAACCAAGAACAGAGATATGATTTAACCCAAATCCCTGATGGTGCTTACAGATAATACAGGAGGCACCTTGGGGATTCCTGACACACATCACCCTGGACACACCCAGATGTTTAGGCCCATATTTATACTTTTTGACGCAAACCAGCGCCGGCGCTGGTTTGAGTCCAAAAATGTACCGCCGGCTAACGCCATTCCAACGCACCAGGCGGGCGCCTTATTTATGGATTGACGTTAGCTGGCACTGCGGGCTGGTCAGAGTAAAAAAAAATGACTCTAACCAGGCAGCGCCGGCGTAGGGGAAAATGGGAGTTGTGCATCGAAAAATGGTGCAAGTCAGGTAAGAGTAAAAAATCATGGCTGTAACCGGACTTGCACCATTTTTTTATGCATAACCCCCATTGAAATGACTCCTGTCTTAGTAACCGAAGTCCCCTGGGCATGGTCACTGGGCAAAGTGGCATATAGGGGGACCCGAGTTAGGCCCCCCATACCACAATAAAAAAATAAAAAAACACTTACCTCAAGTTACCTGTATTTACCTGGGATGGATCCCCCATCCATCGGTGTCCTCCAGAGGTGGGTGGGGGTGGCAGGGGGTGTCCCTGGGGGCAGGGAAGGGAACCTGTGGACTCCTACCATGGTCAGAGGCCCACAAGTCCCTTAATGCCTGCCCTCACCCAGGCTTTAAAAAACGGCGCACAGTAGGCTGGGCGCCGTTTTTTAAGGCCCGCCCACTCCTGTGCGTCAAAATGACACAGGAGTATAAATAAGACGCACAGGCTTTAAAGCCATTTTTTGGGCAGGAACGCCTGCCTTGCATGTCATTAACGCAAGGCGGTTTCCTGTATCCAGAAAACGACGCACACGGAGGAATTTTGACGTCCGCGCGGTCGGCATCACTGTATAAATATGGTGCAAGGTTTGCACTGACTGTGCGTCAAAATTTTTGACACACATTTGGTGCAAACAGAGTATAAATATGCCCCTTAGTTTTCAGATATGTCAAGGTCTCATAAATTTTTCTAGATGGCAGCGTCCCAAAGTCCAAAAAGTACAGCCCTCACCATTCCAAGTGGGACGATTTTGAGAGTTGGCCAAGCTCTCATGACCCAAATGTGAAATCAAAGCCAAAAATCATCAAATGTCTTCTTGCTTGCCATTGGGATAAGATCGTGAGTGTGTGGGAGGAGAGCTGAAAGACTGTTACCCCCTGGAGTTGCGGTGGGGGCATAACCATGTCCCTACCGGTTGGTAGCCACTACCTCACAATTTTCACTTTTTAAAAATTCCCTGGTATCAAGTAGGCTTTCTACCCCCCGCCCCAGAACAACTTTGTCCCCATTTATTTGGGCTGGAGCCATACCCCCACGATGGACCTTACAAAAATAGGCCGATCTGCCCCCAGAAATAGGCAACAGTAATGTGGAGCGGCAATCCTTGCCCAAGGGGCTGCCCTTCCAAACAAACCACACACACAACAATCCCTGGTGCCTAAGTGGTTTCTGCCCCCCGCGGGGCAGATGGGCCTAATAGAAATAAGGGTCAGAAGTGGCTTAGAATAATTTGCCCCCCTGGGGAACGGCCCTTGCCCAAGGGGCATCTCCCCTTTTGTAAAATAGTAAAGAAAAAAAAAATCCTTGGTGTATAGTGGTTTCTGCCAAGGGGGCAAAAATGGCCTAAAATAAAATCCCCCCCCAGGCGAGCGACCCTTGCCTAAGGGATCGTTCAGCTTATGTGAAATTGGCACAAAAAAATCCCTAGTGTCTAGTGGTTTCTGCCCCCACTTAGGGGCAGATTGGCCTAATAAAAATAGGCTGATTTTCCCCCAAGGTGGGCAGAAACGGGCTTAAAAACAATGCCCCCCCAGGGGAGCGACCCTTGCTTAAGGTGTCGCTCCCCTTGGGTGAAATTGTATAAAAAAAAATCCCTGGTGTCTAGTGGTTTCTACCCCCCTAATAAAAATAGGCCAATCTGTCTAGCCTAAAATAAATGTGCCACCCAGTGGAGCGACCCTTGCCTACGGTGTCACTCCCCACCTGTGAAAAAATACAAATTATCCCTGGTGCCTAGTGGCATCTGTCTAATTAAAATAGGTCGATCTGCCCCAAAGGGGGCAGAGATGGCCTTATAAAAAAATGCCCCCCCTTGGGGAGCAACGCTTGCCCAAGGGGCCGCTCCTCTTCTTTGTTTACTAAAAGTAAACAAAGTCCCTGGTGTCTAGTGGGCAGTACTGCAGCATGCGATCGTGCTGCAGGAATGCTCAGAGAGGCATGAAAGGAAAGGCAAAACCTTTCCTTTCCTTTCATGCCTCTCCGATCTCACCCACCCCCGATCGGAAGAGAAACAAAAGCTTTTCTCTTCCGATCGCGCTGGAAGCTCTGCGACCTTTGATGAGGTCAGCGTGCGATCGTGTGCTGACTTAATCAGACGGCCCAGGGGGTGGTCGGAGGTGGAAGGGGATGCGATTTGCCTGCCATCCCTGCCCCGGGCCCACAGGGGGAGCGCCGAGGACGAGCTGGTCTCATCCTCGGCAAACGAGCGCCATGGCCAAGGACCAGCTCATCCAGGGCACCGAAGGGGTTAAAAACAGTTTATTTTAAAAGGACAGTTTTGTTAGACATCCTTAGGGTGGTTTCCCCCAAACATTTTGCCTTCACTCCCTGATTTTTGCTTTACGCATTCTTATTTGCACTAGGACTCTGTGCACTTTAGTTCCTATCACCAGTGCTAAAGTGCTTTTGCTCTCTTTTTAGCATGGTAAAATTGGACTACACCTAATCAGCACATTTAATTTACTTGTAAGTTCCTACCAAATGATACTACCTGTACCCAGAGCCTGTAAGCTAAATGCTACTACCCGGCAGCAGCCTCCATTGTGCCACCCACTAAAGTACACTGTAAAACATGTCTAAGGCCTGCCACTACAGCCTTTGTGTGTAGTTTTAACCTGGTCTTTCTACCTAGCAAAGTAATCCTTTTGCCAGGCCTAAACTTTTTTTCTTCATTTTGATAATTATAAGTCACCCCTACGGTAGGCCCTAGGTAGGGCAGCGTGCATTATAATTAAAAAGTAGGGCATATGTATCTACGTTTTACATGTCCAGGAAGTGAAAAACTCTTAAGTCGCTTTTCACTGTTGCACTGCCTGTCTCTCCAATTGACTAACACTGGGCTACCTTATTATACATAATAAATGGTAACTTCAGATTGGGAAAAGATAGAGATATGCTGTTTACCCTAAAAAGAGTTATAATTTAAAATTCTCCTGAACGGTGGTTTTTAATTTGCAGTTCTGAAAATGTGACTTTTAGAAGGTTTATATTTTCTTGTTCTATCCAACTATGCCATTCTGCCAGTCTCCTGGATCACATGACTGTGAATTGCGCTGCTCATGGGTTTGTGCATTGCTTCCAGACAGTGAGACAAAGGGGGATTAGGTGTGGGGAGGGACTCTACTCAGCCTCACTTAGACTTCATAGGGCTTTGCCTAAAACACCTGACACGAGGCTAGCCCTTCCTGTTGTCACCATAGTGGGGTTGGAGCCTGGACCGAAGGAAGGGGAAGAGCTTTCCAGAAACAGTTGTGGGGCTTGGTCAGGGACTTCCCCACACAATGGCTGGCACCAAATATACAAAGAAGACTTCATAACCACTCATTAGAACACTTCCTGGATCTGAGGAAGATTCAGAAGAAGCACTGCCCTGATTGCTGTTTGAAGGGCTGCCTTGCAGTCTGAAGAAGTAACAATGGACATGGTGGCCTTGATCCAAGGCTACCCATAGTAACCCCAAGGGTCAATTGGCTGACCTTTGTGAGTTACAGGGACACAGTAGGCTTCCAGAGACCTTGCAACTGCCCAGTGGGGCATCTGCATCTGGACCTACCTGGAACTGACTGAGCCCTGCTCATGGCCTCTGCTGGAGTGAGTCCTGATCCCCAAGAGATGGCCCCAGATCCCGAATGCTTGGCTGGCATCATTGAGAGCTCCTCCTGATATTAAAGTGGGCCTCTTCTCAATCGTAAACTGGACTGTTTGTGCCAAAACTCTGCCACATGTAGCAACCACAAAAGTGAAGCTCTGGTCAGACTTGCTCTTCTCCCCAACAGTGACCATCCACAAGGAATCGCGATGCAAGACCTGCACTTTGCGCAAACAGTGACCGCTGTTGATGATTAACCAACGCAAGGCTCCAGTGATGGTCAGCTCTTCTCACCACAGCAATGACCATCTACGACGATTGACCTGTTGCTCACACCGAAAGACTCCTTCTCCTGTCCTCCTCCAACTCGAATGGAACTCTTTCTGCTGGACTTAAGAAGGTTACTCTTTGGCGGAACTAACCTGGTCCTTGGATCCAACCCAGGCTCAATTGCGGTCAGCATAAACTTGTGATTTTCTGCTGGTCTAGGGTGAAGAGATAACCATGAGTGGCGCTTTGTGCTCCTTGGCACTATCTTCAACCAAAACCCTAAAATGTCATATCTCCAGCTATACTGATTAGATTTTTGTCATTCTGGTATCATTTTATTTGTTAAAACGTACTCTAGTTTCTAAATTGGTTTTGTAATTTTCTTGTGTTTTCAGTGTAATACTGTTTATGTGCTGCATAAATACTTTACATATTGCCTCTAATTTAAGTCTAACTGCTTTGGGTCAAGCTACCAGGGGGTTAAGCACAGGTGAATTTAGTGACTTTTATGGTTCACCCTGATAAGGATTGGGGTTGTTCCCGGAGTGGGGATTCCTCCCCCTCAACTAACAACCCAACTTGCAGGCTGCTTGCATGAGGAGGTGCTGTGCTGAGGCTTTACAATATGTGTAACATTTTACTTTGTTCATACTTCAAATAGAATATGCACTTATAAACATTAATTTGTTTTTCTGAAACATGAATTAGTAGCACAGACAGCCATCATTATATTTTAGATTCACAGAACCGGTTGGGGTGGTTTAATTTTTTTCAAATGACTCTCCAGGCTGTTCTGCAGACGTGGCCTTTGTGCAGAGCGACACTCCTCTCAGCAGGGTAATCTGCATCCTGGAGTACCCTCAACAGAGGCACAAAGAAGTCTGATCATCCCGCAACTCGACATCAACAGCAGCACAGATCTGACCGGGAAAAAAGACAAACTGCTTCCCTCACCTTAAGGACTCTTCTCACTCTAGATAACAGAGACTGCAGTCTCACCTTTCACTTCCAACATTTACCAAGTGTCTGTGATACAGAAAGACTATAAGCAAAAAGCCCTAATCAAATTTCTAGAGGCCCACTGTCTCCTCTGTACCCACTTTGATGTCGGGGCCTTCTCCCCCTTGCTTCAGGAATGTCAGCACTCCACTTCCACTGTCCACTGAAAAAACCTCACCTCAATCCTGTTCAAATGGATCAGCAAGGGACTCATCCACAGGCCTCCATTACATCACTCATTCATCACATATATATGAAATGCATGTGCCACAGCAGCCATATATACAAACATGCATGAGATACACTTGGCATGTTAAAGCTAGGTCCCTTTGGTATCTACAGCTGCTCTGCTGTGCTATGGAAATAATTTAGAGCAAGATTAAGTAAAATGGTATAATTCTGAACTGAGAGATGCTCTCAGTCAGTGACAAATAAGTCATTTTTAGTGACTCAATAAAATAACCCTTAATACAGAATAGTGAGGGAAAATAAGTAAATGAGGCTGACTTTCTTTTTCTGTACCAAGTCCCCTTGTGCAGCTTACAGACCCTGTACCAAGGTTATGACATTCCAGAAACTATTTAAAAGGTCTGACCTACGCTTGGCAAAATGCAGGCTCAATCCCTGGATGTTTAAATGATGTGTACACATGAATCTATATGTTTAGCATGCCTGCCCAGACATGGAGTACTATATATATTGTTTCTTTCTACAGCTTATTTTCTCAGATTGTCTGTGATCTCATAAAGTCTCCTTCCACTATAATTCTGAAACCCTGCATGAAACATTGACCTTGACTTTCCTACGAATATTTTCCCTCCTTTCTTTTTTTCAGAGTGATAATATCCCTACCTTCAGTCCTTGACATGCCTTCTATTTTTTAATATAATCACCTCTCATGCTCAGCCCGTCTGCCTTAATCTCTCTTCTTGTAATTCTGCAAATGTCTCACATTTAGCTAATAGATAAGACACTTTCCTTCTTTAAATCTCTGTCTCTGCTACCAAAAAATAACTAGCCTCAACCACCCTGTTTATTTATCTCACTAACTATTTGCCTGGGGCCCCCACTAAAGATGACACCTAACTGTTTTTAATTTTAATCTACCACAAGGAAACTGGAATAAATGTTTTTTTTCTTTATTGAGAGCACATGACTAATCCCAATAACCACTGGATTAACCACTAACCTTGGGTTCCAGAGTAGTATGTGACTCACCATAAAGCACTTGAATGCCTTGCCAGGGGTAGTAAGTACTATATAAATGCAATTACAACTAACAAGTTTATCTATCAGTTAAATGTGTAGTTGGGCCACAGGTAGGTGAAACGTCAACTGCAGCTAATGCACTGTCAAAATTGAAAAGTGATCTGGGAGAACTATACACACAGCTCGATTAATGCCCTTGCAGTCACATCAACAAATAGGAAACGGGGCAAATAGGCAAAATGTTAGCATGGCTGCTGAAGAGAGAAACACAAAGAGAGATCATATTACATACATTGGATGAAAGAAATATAGAGGAAGCAAATAATGGGATGTTCTGCAGAATCTTCAAGGACTTTACTCACAACCGGAGGCACCAAACCAGACACAAATTGCAGAATTCTCTGACAGGGCAGGTTTATCGACAGTGCCACTCAAGTTAATAGAAGAGTTATAGGCCATGCTGACCAGGAAAGAGCTGAAAGAGACCTTCACAGACACTCTGGAATGGACGTTCTCCCTCCTGAATGTTATACTCTTTGAAAAAGTAGTAGAAATGGCAAACAAGACCTTATGTATCAGGTTTGGCCCTTAATGAGAGAAGCACTGATTATGGTTGTTCCTAAACAAGAGTAGCACAGCACAGATTTTAAATCTAATAGACCTGTGATTAATACCTATGTTAAAATAATTAAAGCCGGGGGGCGCCGTCTGGCCACGAGCAGCAAGGCCAATTGAATATGGTGCTCTGCACGCTGGCGGGCCCGTGACAGAGGCGGCTGCCCCCTACCTGCAGCAGGGCCCAGTGGACAAGCCCTTGTGACATTCCCAAGCTGGTGCTAAAGCTTGAAGACCAGAGAGTGGCTCCCTCAACTGTGCCCTGCCTAGGCTGCAGCCAGCGACCTCCAGGGCCTACAAGGGTGGGCAGAGCATTGGCCTACAGGTGGGCTTTCCAACGGCCTCCCATACCACCAGTCACGGACTCTGCTGGCCGACTGACCCAGCCCCAGTACTGTTCAGGGGATGACACCACCGAGGGTCCTACAATGATTTCTGGAATCCCCCTCCCACCGTCTTCTTACAGGCTTCCACCCCCTCCAGAGACTGCCTAGAGCTCCAGGGGCTGAGGCCATTAACACCTTGAGGGGGCGGCAGTGATCTAGCCTCTACCACCTGCAATGCCCAGCCCTCCATCAGTGCGGCCTAAAGAAGACCCTCATTACCTGCTGCGCACCAGGATGCGGAATGCATGAGTAATACAATTCTGCTCATCGAGCCTTCCTCATCCCTGCCTCTGGGCCTACTCCTCTTGTGGCCCCTGCCCTGACTGGGGCCAACAACTATCTATCCATTGACAACCGCTTCGAAGTTCAAGGACCCGGACCCCGCCCACAGCCATTGTCATGTTCACCTCGGGCTGCCACAGACCTGACCAGCAGGGAACTATTTAGTGACGGGCCGCCTTTGCACCTTTCTGCTACCGCTACATGCCCTGAAACTAGTGGCCCTCCAAAACCTGCAGCAGCTGAGTGCACCGTGCCTGGGGCCCAGAGAGGCCGGTTACAACTGCCGGCGAGTGACTTGACTTTTTGTGGAGACCTTGTTGTGGCTGCCTCTGGACTCAGTGGTCCACCCCCTCGGCCTCCCAAGCATTGTGTGCTGGCTGATAGGCAGTGGAGGTATTCTGTGCAGTTTTTCCACCCTTGGCTGCCTGAAGACAGAGCTCTGACCACCCTTCCACACTGACTCTAGGCCTGCAGGTGGCTTGGTGCACAATGAGGGATCAGGATCCACCAGGGCCCATTGCCTTGTGTGGCTCCTTCTTCACTCCTTTTTGGTGTGTACTGTGGATTGCTCCCCCTTCTGGCATGGCCACTTCAACCTCGTGCACTGACAGCAGACCTTGAGTGACACAGTGCAAACCTTCAGCCCTGGGCATTTGGACTGGAGATGCCCCTGGAAAATACAATGACAAAACCGACCGCAAATTCACAAGACAACTTCTTTTTTCTGAAGCTCTCCACCAGTCTGGCTCCATGGCCACCGCACAGGGACTGTCGGTGATGGGCCAGCCCAAGACCCCCACAGGCCCTGCACAGGGTACTACCATAGAGCGTATCCTCCAGGAAGTCACGGCAGGGGGCTACCGATTGGAGGGGGTAGATACCAACATCTCCCTGCTGGCAGCCGAGACCAAATCCATCTGACTAGAAATCGCAGGATTCCAGAACCGAGTGACAGGCCTAGAACAGCGTGTCACAGCAGTGGAACATCGAACAGGAACTCCTATTTCTCCACAGCAAGGTCATTGACCCAAAAGACAGAAGCTGAAGAGACAATGTCTGCTTTTTCGGTTTTCTAGAACAAACAGAGGGCTTCTGTTTTAAACAGGATCCCAATGTGTGTGCCTTGAATAGTGGGATGACTTCTTTCCATGCATTTAGGTTTTCAAAATTCATTGAGAATTTTATAAAATGCTTTGGTTGCAGATTTAGCATTTTGAATTCTTTCTGAGTAGTACCTTTTTCTAGCTTTTTTGATTGATGATTTGTATATTCTGTTAGGTTTATGTAGCTGCAGTTTGTCTTGAATGTTGTTTATTTTGAGGCAGGTCCGCTGCAGCCTTCTGATTTGGTGCTTTATCTTTTTAAGTTCTGTGTTTCTCCAAGGTGTTGATTTTCTTTTGTCCTGTTTAGTTTTTCTGAGTGGTGTTACGATATCGAAAGCTTCCTGTAGCCACTCAAAGTTTTGGAACAGAATTAATTGTATCTACTGTAGATCTGTGTTGGCTGTTAGTTGTGTTACTAAGTCATCAAAATTGGGTTTGCTCTATGGTCAATAGGTGCATGTATGTAAGTAGTTGTGGGGTGTGTTGATTTGTGGTGTTTTCTGTTGTAAAGTTGTCAAATGGTGGTCTGACCATGTGATTGGTGTGATGCTATGAATGGTATCTTGTTCAGGTTAGCAAAAATTACATCTAGGATGTGTCCAGCGTTGTGTGTGGGATTGTGTACAATCTGATGTAGGTTCAATGCAACTAGGCCAGTAGTGATAGCTTTTGGATGGGACATACTGGGTTTGTCAAACCAAATATTTAGGTCCCCAAGAATGCGTAGGTTTGAGTATAATGTAATAAGGTTTGAGACTGTATGTAAAAAAAGCGTCTGGGAATGTTGAATTGTTAGGTGGAGGTCTGTAAAAGAGGAGAAAGTTGCAGGAGGAAGGTGGAGTAGGGTGGCATCTGGTGAGGAAGGCTTTACAACCTTGTATGGAAATGTTGTTTGTTTTACTGAGATTTATTGCTTGTTTGAATATAATAGCTAGTCCACCTCCTCTCTTCCATATACAGTTTTGTGTGAGGGTTTGATAACCTGGAGGAACGGCTTCATGCAACACTGGGGCCACCTCATCTCCTAATCAGGATTCTGTTATGAATAGTAAGTCAGGTTGCGTGTCTCTAAGCAGGTCATAGATATGGTGCTTGTTTTTTTAGAGTGATCAAGCATTTATAAGTGTGTTAGCGGCTGTGTTGTTTTGTTTTAGAGAAGGGTGAGCAGTATATTTTGAGCCTGGAGCAGGTGTGTTGTTAGTTGTGATAACTGTGTCAGGGGCACAATAGTCCTGTTTGTTAATATAGTGTTTCTCTTCCAGCAGGCTAAGGAGGCATTTTGTTGGGTCTGTGTGTGTCGGTGGTGGACTTGGTGGCTGAGAAAGACATGAAGAGTGTACCTTTTTTTGTAGGGGAGCCTTATTATGTAATAGACAAGGGAATGAGAAGTTGTTAAGAGTGGTATGTTGTTTATTTTGTTTGTGTCTGTTTAGTGTTAAAGGAGTATGGTTAGGGGTGGTGGAGCATGTGGATCATAATGTAAGGCTCTAAACTGTGCAATGGATGAGAGGTGGGTGAATAAATGTTGCTGTGTTGAGATGTTTTTTGTAGATGTTTGTGAAGAGTGAGAATGTAGGGGTAAAGATTGGTCAGGATTTGTATTCTTTGTGTAGTCATGAGGGTGGAAGTGGGTGTGACGGATAGCATAATGAAAGCTTGTGTTATTTTGGTGTGCTGATGTGTGTGGTCTGTATTGTTTTTGTGGAATAGTTGGAGGGGATATTGATGTGGTTTTCTGTGAAGGATTTGTATGTGAGTTACTATTAGAGTATTACAGAGGGTGTTGATGTGTTTTGAAGATGAGTGCATGAGGTGTGTAAGAGGGGATGGATGTGTGTCATTGGGAGTTTGTGTTAGTTGTGGTGACTGGAAGAGGTAATATGTGTGGTGGAGAGGAGTGTGAGGATTGTACAGTTGTGTGTAATTGGCGAAGAGAGGGGAAGGGTGATTGTAGATGGTGTGTTGGAAGGCTGGGTTTAGGTATTATCATGATAAAAGGGGGTCTGGAAGGAGCAAATAGTGGATAGTGCTGTTGGTTTATATGAACAGGGAGTGTGTATCTGGATGGCTAAAAGCACTGTATAATGTGGTTTTGTCTTGTGTGGGTGATGGCAGGTTGTGTTAGTGGGAATGGACAGACTAGTGTTTGCTGTGAGAATGAAGGTGTTTTACTGTTGTAGTTGTGGTGAATATGTGTATAGGTGTGGTATATGGGGTTTTGTGTTGGTTGATGAGACATTGCAATTTGTATGAGGTCACTTGCAAGAGTTGGATGTCTTTGCTGATAATTTGTGTGCATGTTGATTGATGTGTAGGGAGTAAGGTCCTTTCTGGTCAATGGAGAAATAGGCAGCATTTCTGACCCTAGGACCAACCAGTCATGAACAGGCCCAAACAGGCAAATGTCCTTGTCCTCTCTGCCCTTAGCTTCGACGCCCGGGCTTAGACGCCCTGAGCCTTAGCCTTAAACAGCCCTACTGGCAAATAGAAACCTAGTCCTAACCAATCAGATTTGTTACCCTAAATCTCACAACCAATGGGAGACCCAACCCTATTCACCAATTATACACCTAATCCTGACAACCAATCACAACCCCAACTTTAAAATCAAGAAACAATAGGAATCTCAATCCTAGTAGCAATCACAAACCCAACCCTAAAAAGCCAAGAGCCAATAGGAATCACAACCCTAGTACCAATCACAACCCCAACCCTAAAAAAAAACAGGAACCAATAGGAATCTCAACCCTAGTACCAATCATAACCCCAACCCTAATAGACCATGAACCTATAGGAATCTCAGCCCTAGTACCAATCACAAACCCAACCCTAAAACAACAGGAACCAATAGGAATCTCAACCCTAGTACCAATCACAAACACAACCCTAATCCCAAAGCCAATAGAAGACCAACCCCAACAACCTATCACAACACAATATGCAACAACCAATAGAAACTTATATAAGGGCCAAGTTAACTGAAGCCCCAGCCTCTGTGGAAAGGGAGGAGGGAGCTGCTGCTCTATTCAGAATCTCCTTGGATACAGACAGGCTGAATCCACACTTCCAAGCTAGCAGAGTCTACTTTCCAGCTAAGGGAGAGATTGTAGAAAACACTGGAATACTGCTTGTCACTCAGAAATAAGGCTTATAGGTGATAGTTGATGCAGTTTCTAAACACAATTTAAATCACAGAAACAGAGTAAGCAGTCTCCTAAACACACTCTGGTTAGCCACTGAGGTGTATGAAGCCTTTTCACTTAAAAGAGAAGGGGGTGGGCTTTTATGTAGTCTTTTTCCCCAAACTAGGAGGGAAATGTATGAGGTTTTTTTTTGTTAGAAGCAGGAGATAAGTTACTTACTTGTAAAGACAGTTTCTCAGAATTTGTATTTTCTTATAGATTTACATTCCCAAATTATTCTTATGCATCAGGATGGGAACCCTCAAGTCAATGGCAACAAAGGTGCATTCCAATACAGCAATTGATACCGAAAACAAATAAAAATCCTCCAGACCATAAGCATTACAACCACCATACCCTACAATCCAAAGTCCAGCTATTCAGGTGAATGGGCTTTGGGTTCCAACCCTCCTCAGAAGCTCCCAATGTCAGATTATTGTAGATTCTAGCAATAAATAGCGGTAGTCTGATGAACAGGGAGGAGGGTGGGCACTTGTGAATCTATACATGATAATATTGAAGAGCTATAGCAAGAGGTAAGTAACTGTCCCCTCCAGCACTGGACCTTCTAAACATTCATATGTCTGAATTAGGATTATCATAGCAGTACATTAAATACAATACCAGCATGAATCAGGCTTATTTTATGTAAAGGTTGGCACAGCACCACCAGACCAAGCTGCCACATTGGATACGTCCAGTATGGGCATTCCTGGAAACAGTGCAGAGTAGCAGCCATACATCTTGTTTAATGTGTCCTCACTCTTTTTCAGAGGACGCTCAGCTTTGGCACAGCAGAAATGGCAGAATCTAACATATATCCTATTTTTACAAAGGGCATCATTTGTTACAATTTTCATGATAAAGAAATAATTGGCCCATTCTGTTAAAATCTTTTGTTTTGTTGGTGTTGTGTTTTAAAAAAAATTTAAGGTCAAAAGAGTGAAGAGATTTTTCTGCAGCAGTTGATGGTCAGAGAAAAAAAAATTGGCAAGGGGATCTTCTCATTTTGGTGAAAAGAGGTTGCCAACACTTGTATACATTTCAGATCGTAGAATGCGTGACTTTATTCTTAGCAAATTTAATGTAAGGGTACTTAAAGAAAAACACCTATACTGTGCTTATGCTATCGCCAGTAAAAAGGCCGGCGTCCGTGAATGCGTTTGCATACATGCCTTAGAAACAGGCTCGGAAGGTTCCTTGATTAGTATTCCTAGCACTGTATTCGGCCCCCAAGCAGGTGGATTGATTTAAAGAGGAGCAATATGCGAAACTCACCTATCAAATTATTTAAACACTTTGGTTTAGAAACGGGATTATGTAGCAGGAGTCCTTTGTTACTGGTTATGAATGCTAGATGTACTCTAATCGAAGATTACCTCAAATTGGATTAATTGAACAAGGAAGCAAGGTAGCACTTCATGACGGTGCACTGAAAGTGGAGCAATATTTGCTGAAGGCCAAATCCAAAATCTCTCCCATGTGAAAGAACTGTTTGACCATGGAAGTTGCTATATTGCCTGCTGAATTTTCTTGAAGTTTGGTACAATGTTTAAAAGGAAAAGGTTACGCACCTGTAGTCCTGGTTGTGCATCGAGGACATTAACTGAAGTCATAAACGTTGGAATAAATCCAGTCTGCAGAATAATTCATTTAAATGTTTTTAGGTTATAGAATTAAAAACAACAGGTGCCGGTGTCTATAAAATTAAGCACCTACTGGAAGCCCATCCATAAGCACCTTGTATGCGAAATGTGGACCGTGATACGCCAAAGTGGCCATTTTAAGTCTCCACTGTAGCATATGAGATTCAAAAAGGCTTAAAATCTGCCAAACAAATGAAAAAATACATGGGGTAGTGGGCTTACATTAAGAGCTGCTTCTTCCAAGACTCCTGGAGGCTTGCCTACCTACGATTCATTGAACTGGCAGCTGCCCCACAGCGCCAGCTCTTTAGGGAATCATCATAGAACACTTGAGAGACTTCACAATTCAATCTATTTCCAATCATGAATCTGATTTCTACACTCTCAACACCAGGGACACTACTTTTGATTACAGTGTGTTATTACTTACCAGAAACCCCTTCCATTTTTTGGCCATCCTGCAGAAGGAAAAAGGCAGTCTTGGACTCGCACAGAATATTTGTAGAGAAAAAAACACTTTAAAGGACTAAGAAGGAATAGAATAAGAAGAATAGATTAGAAAGATAATCTACAGCTCGAGAGAGACAGAAGATTTAGTGGCAAAGTTCACCAATGTCAACGCTCTCAACATGATTTGACGTGGACGTCACAGGCTCACCATTAGTGCACCACGGCAAAGGGATGTACTGAGAGTTTGAGGTCAACACACAAAGAAAGCACCGACAAGTACACCTTCACAGTCAAAGACGACACACTCCACCTGGACATTTCACCTAGTCCCTCTTTGTTTTTTAATGTAATAAACAATTAGTCCTTATTCTGACACGTTTGTGTGTTATTTGACGCAGGATGGCCTTCAGAGCTAGCTTAATTGCAGATAAACATACTGAAATTAGGAGATATCTTCCCTCTTGAAAAGACCAAAGAATGCTTGTGGATAATCGTTTTATACTTAAAGCCTCAGCTCTTCAATGAAGCTTATTGGACGATTATATGAGCTTCTACGGCGACGTTTTAGGCTGCCAAGGTCTTTTGTGTTGATGGCAGACCAGATTTCTTCTACTAAACACTCACTGACAATGGCTTTTTCACCGTTTTTTCTGGTTGACTATGTAGAAACATCCTTCACCAGAGAAATAGTTGACAAGACTTGGTAACAGTCTTCTTGATATTACTTGTTTTCTTTAACGCTAAACTGGACCCAAAAGGAGCAAGCACCTCACCCTAACCAAAAGTATGTACTTTAAGGGCAAGCGCAGAGGTTTGTTTGGTGGGAGTTGCACAGGGCTCAGTGTTTGCATCTGTGCAAACTTTCACTTTATTGATCTTGCGTTTTTTATGAAGGGCTCTTCTCTGATGACCTCCAAGGAGATTCTGCATTCAATAACTGTAACAACCCACTTTCTCGGTCTTTAAAGGTTATAGTGCTGAAAGTAAGTTTAACAAATTTAAAACTTTTGTATTTGTGGCCAGATTTATTACGACAAAAAATTAACCTTCCATAACATTCGCACCTTTACATGGCTTGAATGGAGTTCTTAAATGGGAAAACTTCAGCTATGAAGTCCAGTTAACTCCTTCGGTGCCAGGCCTTTTCCCCCCTCAGGTGCCAAGCCTTTTTTTGGCTATTTAGGGCAGTTCACGCTTAGGCCCTAATAACTTTTTGTCCACATAAGCTACCCACGCCAAACAGAGTTTGTGGTCTCCCCTGAAGGAGACCAAGAAATTAGCCAAAATACAACAATTTTTTTTTTAATGGGAAAAAAGGGCTACAGAAGAAGGCTTGTGTTTTTTTCCCTGAATATGGCATCAAAAAAGGGTTTGCAGTGGTAAAATCACCATCTTCCCAGTATTCTAGAACAAGCAAACTTGAATCAGAAAACCACATTTTTCAACACAATTGTTGTCATTTTACTGGGACATACCCCATTTTTACTATTTTTTGTCCTTTCAGCCTCCTTCCAGTTAGTGACAGAAATGGGTATGAAACCAATGATGGATCCCAGAAGGCGAAGCATTTCTTAAAAGTAGACAAAATTCTGAATTTACCAAGGGGTCATGTTTGTAGATCCTACAAGGTTTTCCTACAGAAAATAACAGCTGAATAAAATAATATTGAAATTGAGGTGAAAAAAACAGCCATTTTTCTCCACGTTTTACTCTGTAACTTTTTACTGCAATCTTAGATTTTTTTAAAGCAATATACCATTACGTTTGCTGGACTCTTCTGGTTGCGGGGATATATAGGGTTTGTAGGTTCATCAAGAACACTAGGCACCCAGAGCCAATAAAATGAACTGCACCTTGCAATGGGTTTTCATTCAATACTGGGTATGCAGCAATTCATTTGCTGAAATATAAAGAGTGAAAAATAGGTATCAAGATAACCTTTGTATTTCCAAAATGGGCACAAGATAAGGTGCTGAGAAGCAGTGGTTATTTGCCCATCTCTGAATTCCGGGGTCCCCATAGTAGCATGTGAATTACAGTGCATTTCTCAAATAGATGTCTTTTTTACACACTGTCTTACATTTGGAAGGAAAAATGTTGAGAAAGACAAGCCTGTGCATTTTTGAAAACTAGACACCTAGGGGAATCCAAGATGGGGGGGACTTGTGGGGCTCTCACAAGGTTTTGTTACCCAGAATCCTTTGCAAACCTCAAAATTTGCTAAAGCATTTCTCCTCCGATCTGCACTGAAAACTCAAAGCAGCCTCTGATGAGGTCAGCGAGCGATTGCGCGCTGGCATCGTCAGATGCCATGGGGGGTGCTTTGTGGTGGAAGGGGAAGTGATTCTCCTTCCATCCCTGCCCTGGGGGTGTGGAGGCGAAGCTAGCTCTCCCCCCATGAGCCGGTCCAAGGACCTAACGGTTACGTCCGTGGCACCTCAGCGCCACAGTCAAGGACGTAACTGTTACGTCCTTGGCTGTGAAGGGGTTTTTAAGAAGCAAAGATAACTAACCTTAAATCTTTAGTATAGAAATGAATCAAACACTGCCTACTTTCTGTAGCAGAAGAGATATAATTGTCCCATGAGCGCATGAGAAGGAGATTCAAAAGGTCAATCTGAGGAAATAATTAGGAACTCAAAGCATTCCTTTTTGCATGATCTTATGCAGTAAAAGAATCTAACAGTTGGAGCCTCTGAGGATGGTTGGAATACTATGTCCCTTTACCTACCTGGCGAGACCAGGTCATAAAATGAGGTGGATAGGCTACATAATGGTCTAAGGAAAAGTTCCACCTGTCCCCAATGGAAACTGCTGTACTTGAACACTGCCCTGCCAACAGGGACTACTGAGAGCTCCCAGCCCGATGTCAAGGGAACAAGTCAAGCATGTGACTCCATGAAAGAGTCAATGCTAGACAACAGCATGCTTCAAATGGATATTGCTCGAGGTACATAAAAATGATAGACAGCTTCTTTCCAAAAGAAATCTCTGTTGAAGTGGCAACAATCTCTTAAAATCCATTGAATGAAAATTGTGAATCTTAGCCTGCAGAACTGAAGAGAAATTCAGATTTGTAGCATTCTACTCTTTCAAACATAACCGAAGAATGACAGTAGCCATGAAATTCTCTGTCTTGTCATATACATAGCAATGTTATAAAACTGACCTCAGCAGCAGAGATCAGCAGGAGTGGAAATAGGGGAGAATCTTTACTAAATACATACCATTCAGATTGCTTCCTCTGCTAGATCCAGCAGATGCCTCAAAGCCTTCTCCTGCTTCTTTTCAACTTTGTGTGACCTTGAAGAAATGTTACGAGCAAATTCTCTCTGCTTTAGATCCTTTAGCCTCTGTTTGTGTGCATGATCCCTGGGAGTATAACAATGTATCACCTGTAGGTAACCATATCATTAAAACCTGCCGGGCAACCAAGTGTGAGTGCATTTTATCAGTTAAATAAATGCAGAAGTACATTAGAGTCACCTTTATTTTTACCAGACCTGAAAATAAATGTGGGTAAAAACTGATAAAATTAGCAAGAAATAAATTTGTATAAATACAGATAGAAATGCCAAAAAATAAATACCATGGAAACAGTAGTGCAAATTATGATAAATTGGATTCAACAGACTGGCAATTCCCTCCCCTTCAGTGGTGTAACAAAGGCCCCGCGGTGCAGGGGGCCCCATAAGCACAGTTCTTTGTGCACGGGCTGCTGGCCCCTGACTGCTTTCAGGGGAGGAGGAGGCCACCTCAAAGTACTTTGCTTGGTGGCCCCCTCATGTTTCGTTATGTCACTGCTTCCTTTATGTGTGAAAGATATTTAAGAATGCATGTTGACAGAAGCAATATTTAGGAAACCTAGGCCCTCATTACAACATTGGCGGTAAGTGCCGCTTACCGTCATGCTGACTGCCGCCAACATACCATGACCGCGGCGGTATACCGCTACGGATATTATGACCCACACATAGAAATCTGCCACTATACAGACACCCATACAAGACCGCCAGCCCAAAGGTCAGTGATGAACTGGTGGTACCAAAACCCACACCGTTATGCCAACAGAAATACGCCCACAGCATCATGACCCACGAATCACCGCAGTGGACATTCAACTGTGGTAAACCATTGGCGGTACAGATTGCCGCGCTCAATATACACACACACTAACAAAACAACTCCACATTGGACAATACAAACTACACACACCTGACACACATACACACACCACACCCACAAACCCACACCAATATAAAACACACACCCACATTACCCACAACCCTTTACCACTACAAACAAGTGCCACAAGAGAGATAGCAAGACCACAGACAAGACCACAGACACATACCACCATCACCTATACACCATCCATGCACCCTACATAACTCACTCCAACACAGCACCCCACACATTCACATTACACCCATGGCATTGCAACAACTCCCTCCAGGTTCTCTGAGGAGGAGCTAAGGGTCATGGTGGAGGAAATCATCCGAGTAGAGCCACAGCTGTTCGGATCACAGGTGCAGCAGACGTCCATTGCTAGGATGATGGAGCCATGGCGGAAAGTCGTGGACAGGGTCAACGCCATGGAACAGCACCCAAGAACAAGAGATGACATCAGGAAGAGGTGGAACAACCTACAGTGGATGTTCCCTGGTAGCAAGACACCAGATAGCAGTACAGAGGACTGGTGGTGGACCCTCACCTCCTCCCCCACAACTAACAACATGGGAGGAGCAAGTATTGGCGATCATGCATCCTAAGGGCCTGGCAGGAGTAGCCAGAGGTCTGGACTCTGGTAAGTCAAATCTTTACTTCTTTATCCCCCACCCTACCTGCATGCCATCACAAACAACAACCCACACCCCCATCACCCCACCACCTCATATATACCCCACCATCACAACCCACCCTTCCCAATACCAAGCCCTGCATGCAACACCAATGCATGTACCCCTGTCACAGAACTGCATGGACACCCATCGCCACAGCATGCACACTAGTGACAATCAATTAGCCAAACCAAGCAGAACTCACACAAGCCAAAGCTGCCTTGCCAATAACAACCATAGAGGGAAACATATCCATGCACAAGATGGCACACGCAGATACAATAACAATGCATTTACATCCCCACAGGACCCCCACTCAACGTCACCGGAGAGGAGGTGCCAGCCACATCCAGTGCCCCCTCTGAAGAGGCCCACAGTGATGACAGCAGCTCTGTATGCCTGGATCACGATGACCAACCTGGCCCATCAGGGACCTCTGGACAGTCGGTGACCCAGGCACAGTCCCAACCCACCACAGAGCCTTCTCCCTCAGGAAACACCACCACAGCACCCAGACAGCGGGCCCATTCTTCTGTCCACAGGACACGTCAATCAGCAGTGTGTCCACCACTACAGGGACCCCAGGCAACCCCACAAACACAGAACAGTCAGGGACCTGGGGTCAGTGGCAGTGGGCACACGGTTCAGGGGACAGAGGCACAGGACAACAGGGAAGCTGGGAGGACTGCTGTGCGACACGGGAAGGACAGGCAAAAGGAACTGACTCTTCAAGAGGCACTCACCAACATCCTGGGAGCATACCACCATTCCCAGGAGACCATGGGCCAGATACTGGCCAATTTGCAGGAGACCCAGCGGCTACAGTAGGGACAGTACCTGGGGATCAGGGAGGCCCTGAGGGACATCCACACCACCCTGGTCAACATTGCAGGGGTGCTGGCAGACATGGCCAACACCATGAGGGAGGCAGTGGCACACCAGCGGGCCCCTGACACTAGCCAAACCGAAGAACAGCCCTCCACCTCCCCCGGCGCTAGTGGACAGGAGGCCCGCCACAGGAACAACAGGCCACCAGCACCCCACCCCCTGCAGAAGGAGAACCGCCCCTCAAACGGTCCCTGCGATCCAGGCAGAAGCCAGAGAACATTACCAAGATCCCCGCCAGGAAATAAGACTCTCCTGATTGTCACTCTTCTGTCCCACTCTGTCACCCTGTCCACCTTGAACTGCCATTGCTCCCCTTCCTATGCCTCCTTGGACAATGCACTTGTGATACAAATAGACTGGACTCTACCCTGGAATTTCCTCCATCAGCAACCCAGCCCATTGCAATACCCCCTACACTTATTATCACAGAAAGAAACACCCTTCGAACAAAATCAACTATACAGTCTGTCAATTCTTTGACAAATGTATTAGTTTCACAAACTGTAAACATTGCAATTCAAATGTACTGTAATATTTACATAGGTATGACCTGTAGTGGACAGCAGTAAACACACCAGAAGCCATAGTGGGGCACAGAGATCTGAAAATAGAGATGCCAAAGGGTACAGTAAGTGGCCATAGAAAGAGGGAAATCAGGCTGCCATGTACAATGTCCAACACAAAACTGCAATGGAAAGTGAAGTTACAGTGTCTTACCTGTGTGTCACTGGAAATACTGTTGAATTAGTGTACTTCTTTTGTCCACATATTCTTCCTCTGCCTCCTCTTCGTCACTGTCCACAGGCTCCACCGCTGCCACACGACCATCCCCAGGCTCATCCTCCTGCAGAAAAGGCACCTGGCATCTCAAGGCCAGGTTGTGCAACATGCAACGATGATCTGGCACACCTTCTTGGGTGAGTAGTACAGGGATCCACCTGTCAGATGGAGGCACCGGAATCTGGCCTTCAGGAGGCCAAAGGTTCTCTTAATGATCCTCCTTGTTCGCCCAAGTGCCTCATTGTAACATTCCTCTGCCCTTGTCCTGGTATTCCTCACTGGGGTCAGTAGCCATTAGAGGTTTGGGTAACCAGAGTCACCTGTAAATATCGAGGGATACCTGTTAGCCACACACTCACCCTTAGGGCCAAACCCACACCTATACACCTACATCAACTGGGTGGGGACCATGGGCTCACCAATTAGCCACCCCCGGTGCCTCTGGAGTTGAGACATCACATATGGGATGCTGCTATTCCTCAAGATAAAGGCATCATGCACAGAGCCAGGATACTTGGCATTGACATGGGAGATATACTGGTCCGCCAAACACACCATCTGCACATTCAGAGAGGGAAAGCTTTTCCTTTTTCTGAACACTTGTTCATTTCCCCGGGTGGGGGGGCAAATGCAATATGTGTACCATCAATGGCACCAATGATGTTGGGTATGTGTCCCAGTGCATAAAAGTCAGCCTTCACTGCAGCCAAATCCTCAACCTGGGGGAATACGATGTAGCTGCACATGTGTTTCAGCAGGGCAGACAACACTCTGGTCAGCACGTTTGAGAACATTGGCTGAGACATCCCTGATGCCATGGCCACTGTCACTTGGAAGGAACCACTTGCCAGGAAATGGAGCACTGCTTGGACCTGCACTAGTGGGGGGATACCTATGGGGAGGCGGATAGCTGACATCAGGTCTGGCTCCAATTGGGCACACCGTTCTTGGATTGTGGCCCTATCAAGTCTGTAGGTCAGGATAATGTGCAAGACCTCCATTGTCACCAGGTCCTCCAGGGGTCTGTACACGGGGGATGTCTCTATCTCAAATTCATCCTCAGCGGTTAAACTCTAGGGTGAAAAACGGTGAGCAGACAGTCATATTCACACATATGTCAAAATTAATATGTATTTCTTCCTTTACAGAAACAGTATGTGAACTCGTGAGTCAGTTGATGTGCCAATGTCTGCTGTGACGCAGTTAGGTGCCATGGCCTGTGCCCCCCTGAAATGGTGGCTGCCTGACCTGTGAGGAGAGACAAGTGGAAATGAGATAATTCCGCTGACGTTGTGTGTCATTGCGGTCGGCGGTCGATGAATTCAGCGCAACATCACATTGGTTATCATTGAGCCATATGGGTTCCAGGAACCAATGACGATGTACGCCTGTGGTGACAGTACGCACCACTGCGGACGTGACTGCCATTTTCTATCTGTGCCCTCACTTGTTACCTGAACTTCAACAGGAGAGGACTTTCACTGCCAGTGCTGCTGTGACCTGTGTCTGGCAGGGACAATGGCTCGAGTGTCTGGGGAAAGGGCCCCTGCCTTCACTTCCGAGGAGTTGGAGAGACAAGTGGATGGGGTCCTACCCCAGTACATTTTACTCTATGGTCCTCCAGACAAACAGGTGAGTACACTGTGAGCATGATGCGTAGGCCATGAATGTATGGATTGCTGTGTGTGTAAGCCCCATGTAGGGGAGGTCTGAGGGGTCCTGGGCAGAGTGCTGCATGTATGGTGGTCAATGTATGTGCGTAAGAGGACGGGAAGGATATAGTGGTCCATGAGTATGACAGTCCGGGCGGGATGACTAATACCTTTTCTGCTGTATTTTTTCTGCAGGTCAGCACCCATCTAAAAAAGGGTATTTGGCGTGCCATCGCTAAGGATGTGTGGACCCTGAGGGTCTTTGACAGGAAGAGCACCCAATGTCGCAAACGGTGGGAGGACCTGTGCTGCTGGGCAAGGAAGATGGCGGAAGCCCAGCTGGGAATGGCCTCCCAACGAGGAAGGGGTGCCCGTAGCACCCTGACCACCCTGATGTTCCGCATCCTGGCAGTGGCCTATCTGGAGCTGGATGGGCACTTGAAGGCTTCACAGCAGCCACAAGGGGGTGAGTACAGATTCAGAATCATGACTTTGCACGTGTTAAGGTATTACCTGGGTGTGGGATATGGTGCTGTGGGTGCCCCTAGGCCAGGGCGAACATGGCAGGGTATGTTCAATGATAGGCAAGATCAGATGCACTCCAACCCCAACAGTGTTAGTGGGCATATACTACTGGGCAGGGTCCTGTGGGTTTCAGGTGTGCAGCTAATGGCGTTAGGCATTGAAACTCATGGGCTGGTGACTAGCAGTGTAACTGGTAGTGCATGGCCTAGTGCATAGGACTGTTCCCTGTGTGTTGTGTAAGCCAACGGTAGTATTGTTGCTGGCATTGACCATATGTATCCTCTGTCTCTCCCCTCCTTTTTGTTTTTCTTCAACAACCGCCTATCCCACTACCTCGAAGAAAACAACACTCTTGACCCCTCACAATCCAGGTTCCGCAAGAACCACAGCACGGAAACAGCCCTCATCGCATGCACTGACGACATTAGGACCAAAGTCGACAAAGGCGAGACAGGCGCACTCATCCTCCTGGACCTTTCGGCAGCCTTTCACACTGTCTGCCAACACACACTCCACACACGCCTCCACAACATAGGAATTCGCCACAAAGCCTTAGACTGGCTCACCTCCTTCGTCACTGACCGGACCCAGAGAGTCCGCTTCCCAACTTTCCACTCCACCACCACCAAGATCATCTGCGAAGTCCCCCAAGGGTCCTCTCTCAGCCCCACACTCTTCAACATTTACATGATCCCCCTAGCCAACATCCTCCGATCACACGGAATCACTATCCTCTTCTAGGCAGATGACACCCAACTCATCCTCTCCCTCACCTGCAACCCCACCACCGCCAAAACCAACCTACACGCAGCTCTCCTCGACACCGCCAACTGGATGACAACTAACCACCTCATGCTTAACTCCAACAAAATCAAGATCATCATCTTCGGCCCCAACAAAACCGTATGGGAAGACTCCTGGTGGCCCACCACCCTAGGACCCGCACCCACCCCAGCAAACCACGCACACAACCTCAGCATCATCCTGGACCCCTTCCTCTCCATGACACAGTAAATTAATGCTCTAACCTCCTCCTGCTTCCACACACACCACACTCTAAAAAAATCCTTCAAATGGATTCCCCCAGAGACCAGGAAGACAGTCACCCATGCACTCATCAGCAGCAGACTAGACTACGGTAACGCCCTCTACACCGGCACCACACTCACACACACTCGCAAACTCCAGAGTATCCAGAACACAGCCGCACGCCTCGTCTTTGGCCTCCCCCACCACAAACAAATCTCATCACACCTCAAAACCCTTCACTGGCTCCCCATAAACAAGAGAATCACATTCAAGATCCTCATCCACGCACACAAATCCCTCCACAACACTGGCCCTACATACCTCAACGAAAGAGTGAACTTCCACACTTCCACCCGCAACCTCCGATCAGCCAACCTCGCCCTAGCCACAGTCCCCCGCATCCAACAAACCACCACAGGAGGCAGGTCCTTCTCCTGCCTTGCCCCCAAAACCTGGAACTCCCTCCCCATCAACCTCCGCAAAACCAAAAACCTCCTGCTCTTCAGAAAGAACCTCAAAACATAGTTGTTCGAACAGTGACCCTCCTGCCCCCCCCAAGCGCCTTGAGACCCTCACAGGTGAGTAGCGCTCTTTATAAAAAAAAATTTGATTGATTGATTGTCACCCTGTCCTTGTGTGCATTAGCATCATCTGGCGGAGGAGCAGAGGCACCGGCGATGGAGGGAGCTGCATCCCACATGGGCCTGGAGGCCGAATCCACCAACGGTGAGGGCACCAGTGGGACGAAGGGCGAGGGGAGCACCACGACGGAGACAGGAGAGGGCACTACCGACAGCAACTCCTCCTCCGATGGCAGCTCCCTGGCCATGGCGGACACCTCTGTGGCCACCTCAACTACAGGTACAGCTGCCACCCACCCATACCAGCACCGCCCTACCAGCAGCCCCTCACCGTGTTTCCGGTGCCCGCTCACCTAGGAGGGTGCGCATCTCCTTCGCCCCAGGCACCTCAGGCCCTGCCCCAGTCAGGCCTGCTGCCCTCAGTGAGGAGGCTATTGACCTCCTGAGATCGCTCTCTGTTGGGCAGTCAACCATACTGAATGCCATCCAGGGTGTAGCAGGGCATTTGCAACAAACAAATGCTTACCTGGAGGGCATTCACTCTGGCGTGGCAGCTCAACAGAGAGCATTCCAGGCTCTGGCCAATGCACTGATGGCAGCCATTGTCCCTGTCTCCAGCCTCCCCCCTCCAACTTCCTCTACCCAGTCCCAATCCCCTCAACCCCTGCCGCAACCCCAACCGCCGCAACCCCAACCTAGCTAACTGCAGATCCCAAGCACACCTCCAAGGAGGCAACCGTCAGCCCAGCCAGTGTGCCAGCACCACCTGCCAAGGCCAAGAAGGGTCTGCCACCTAGCAAGGGCAAGGAAGGGACACCAGCCAGCAAGGGGAAGGAGGCACAACCAGGCAGCAAGGGCAAGACAAAGATCCCAGCTGGCAGAAGCAAGGAGGCACCACCATCTGCCAAGGGCTGGAAGGGGCACACAACACTAGCCTTGGCACTTCAGCCGTCCGAGGCTGCAGGTGAAGGCCTGGAGGCTACCACCACCACTGCCAGCAACGCCACCTGCACCGCAGCCAGCACCGCCACCTTCACCACGGCCAGCACCGCCATCTGCATCGCCACCAGCATCACCACTGCCAACAGCAGCAGTCCCCGTGGGCAGCCATCCGAGACTGCAGGTGAAGGCCTGGAGGCTGTCACCACCACTGCCAGTGCCACCACCTGCAGCGCAACTGGCATCCACTCAGCAGCCGTCACCACCAGCGTGCAGTGTGTAGTGGTAACTACATGGGCTGCAGTGCGTCCTGGCCCCTGCAACACCTGTCGGTGCGACACACAGGTGAGAGACTGTGACCTTGCCCCAAACAGGATGAAGCACACTGGGCACAAGGCCCCCTCCAGAGCCAGTGGAAGAAGGCATCCACTCACCCCCTCCTTGCCAAGATGAAGCACACTGGGCACAAAGCCCCTTCCAGAACCAGTGGAAGAAGGCATCCACTTGAGAGACTGTGGCCTTGCACTCCCCAGGACCATGCAGTGGGCAAACCACCCACTTGAAAGACTGTGGCCTTGCACTCCCCAGGACCAAGCAGTGGGCAAACCACCCACTTGAGAGACTGTGGCCTTGCACTCCACAGGACCAAGCAGTGGGCAAACCACCCACTTGAGAGACTGTGGCTTTGCACTCCCTAGGACCAAGCAATGGGCATGGAGCCCCCTCCAGGCCAGCGGCGTTGTACCGTCTTCCGGCTGAGGTGCCCCCCCATTCCCCGTCCCCCTGAAGTGCCTGTGTGTTTTAGACCTGATGCCCCTGCAGTGTTCTCTCCGTATTGAGGCAGGAGACAAGTGTGGCCTTGGCCTATGTGTTTTGGCCCAGTGGGCAACGGACATTTTGGAGTGGGCATTGTCCCTCTTTTTGTATATATTGTTTATAGTGTACATACTGTTTATTGCTTTAAGAACGTATTTCTCAGAATTTCTAATATTACACTCATTTTACTCCATTCCTTTTGTCCTTGCGTTATTCCTGAGGTTTACGGGGTGTATATGTAGTGTTGTTGCATGTGTTTGTGTGTATGGTGTTGGGGTGGGGGTATTGCCTGTTGCGTATGTGTGTCACTCACTTTTTCCTCCCCCCCTCCCTCGTGGGCTAGGTGCAGTACTCATGTGGTTGTCTTCACTGGCGTTCGTGTTCCTGGTGTATGAGATGGTACACCAGCATTGGGAAGAAGTGCAGCTCGGGGTCCATGGCGTCATGGTCCTTCCTTGAGTGTCGAGAGGTGAGTTGTTTCCCTTCAGAGTAGTGTTTCCGCCGTGCTTTTGATGGTGTTGGTACCACCCTGGAAACGCTGGCGGATAGGCGTGTTGTAATGCAGTGGGCGGTACATCGTCTTCTGTCTGGCTGTTGGCGGTTACGGCTGCCGTGTTTGTTGCTACCGCCGTGGAGGTCGATGTGTTAAAGTGGCTGTTTGCACTGGCGGTTTCCGCCGTGGTCATGATTCCAATTTTTTTACTGCCGACCTGTTGGCGGTATTACCGCAGCTTTATCACTGACCTCCAGGGTTATAATGAGGGCCAGAGTGATAATAACCTGATGGATGACCTGATAAACTGATGAGACATGTTGGCTGCATTAAATGGCTTAATAGAGTACCCCATTGTTGAAATAGCTAACTGCAGAAATTACTAGTTTAGGACATTAACACATGTTGTGCAATATTTAAATATCAGCTGTTGACTTTGTGCCTGGTGATACTTTGTTCATACGTATCCTGACACCGACATTGAGATAGTATGTTTTTGAAAATAATCAACCAGGGTAATAGTGCAACATCATATTGGTGTTGTAGCACAGATTCTGTTTCCAATGCTTCCACGCATCAAAAACATTGTTTAAACCCTTACATGCCAACCACGCCCGGCCAGCCACATTTGTGTTCTTTTTTCTCACATGTTGGGATTCTAAAAGTAAACTGGGCTTGTAAATTCCCTTGGGGGAAACTTAGAAAATGGCCACAGTATAGCAACATTTTGTGTGTTAGTTTCTTTTGGAAAAATTGGATAAAAGTGATGTGCAAGAAAGTATGTATTTGTTATTCTTAGAAGTACATCAACAAAAGGTTTGCTCAGCTAAATTCTGCATTTTCCTGGATTTTAGAACCTGACAGAGTTCTACAAAGTAATTTTCACCACAGTTTTAAACTTTTTTACAAACATAATATATTATTGCGTCTAACAGACCTCTCTGGAGTCAAGGATATATGAATGAATTAGTAATCTTTATTTCGATTATAAATATAATCATAAAAGAATAAAACCACTTAAAAAGCATGCTCATAATACAGTTAAGAACCATATCATAAAAAGATATATACATCATTCATGGTTATGGTCATAATATAAAACATCGAGTAATTATGCTAAATATCCATAATTCATCACTTATTCCAGTAGAGGGCTCTCTTCAGAAAGGAAAAATCCACCCAAACCACAGTATGACCATTTAGCAATTGAAGATAAAGAAAGGCAGGTCCAAATTGACGGAAGCCCTTTTTTTAAGAATCAACAACAAATATCTCCTTCTGGGAGAATCATAATACCCGCAGAACAAAACCATGTGCCCCAGGGTTCGGAGCGAGCAACTGTCGCAAGGGCAAACTTTAATGGAAGACAGCTCATATTGCCCTGTGGGAGAAGCAAAGGTTAACCATAATAGTGCCCAGCCTGGAGCTAGAAAGGAGTGATCTGTCCCACGGATTGCTGACAAGGGAGAGATAAGCTTTTGGGCCAGCACTGGTTTCAAGGAGCAGCAAGGGTCTTTTAGTTGGAGTTCCCAAGGCCAAATTCTCTCTACGTTCTCTGCCCCGTTCTCTGCTACGTTCGCCCCGGAACCCACGGACCACGCATGCAACCTGGGGGTCATCCTCGACTCCACTCTCTCCATGACCAGGCAAGTCAACGCCGTCTCCGCGTCCTGCTTCAACACCCTCCGTATGCTCCGCAGGATCTTCAAATGGCTCCCCCTCGACACGAGAAAAACTGTTAACCAGGCCCTCATCACCAACAGACTCGACCACGGGAACGCCCTCTACTCAGGAATTACAAACAAGCTCCTGAGACGACTCCAACGCATCCAGAACACCTCGGCCCGACTCATCCTCGATGTCCCCCGCCACAGCCACATCACACTCCACCTGAGAGGCCTGCACTGGCTCCCCATCAACAAAAGGATCACCTTCAAGCTCCTGGTCCACGCACACAAAGCACTGCACAACTCTGGACCGACCTACCTCAACAACCGACTCAGCTTCCACACCCCCACCCGAAGCCTCCGCTCAGCCAACCTCGCCCTCGCCACAGTCCCCCGCATCCGAAAAACCACCGCCGGCGGCAGATCCTTCTCCTACCTCGCCGCCAAGACCTGGAACACTCTCCCCACCATCCTACGACAGAACCAGGACCTGCTGGCCTTCAGAAGACTCCTCAAGACCTGGCTCTTCGACCAGTAGCACCCCCCCTCCCCAGCGCCTTGAGACCCTCGCGGTTATGTAGCGCGCTTTACAAATGCAGTGATTGATTGATTGATTGATCTGTCCTTCTGAAGAAATTGCTCCTTAACTAACTTTCTATCACCCTTGGTTACCAGCTGCGGGCTTTGAAACAACTCAGGGCGCCCTAACGATGAAGCAATCCTTTTAATTTAATCTAACAGCGGGACTTTGAAGCCTTGCTCACAACTAAGACAGTCCTCAATTATTGCTCTATTGAGTGCAGTGTGTTCACCTCTCCAAACGGAAATCCATAGGAGCAGCGGGCGATTTTAGCAAGGTCAAGATCCAGCTTGTCACATAAAGAGACAAGAGTTGGAACGGTCCAAGCCCAGCAACCTTATGCAGAATTGATTTTCTTCCCATTGGATGGCCTGACAGTTGTGATATCCCCAGATAGCCACACCATTTAAGAGAACTGGCAGATATTTCATCTTATATAACTAAAGGAGTGGTAAGATAGGTTTGCTTCCCACCATACATGAGAATCTAAACAAGGACCCACATGCTTGATTAAAGCATGAACATCAATTAGTGAGACATAGGATCCGGGTACACTGCTGATCAAATGTGACCCCCAGGTATGGAAATGAGGCCACCTTTGTAACAACCCTCCCTTTAATAGTGATTGGTCTAAGCTTAGAAGGCCGCCTCCCACAGACCATGAAATGAGTCTTAGAGATGCTAACATCCAGCTCCAAATCCCCTATAAACTGAACAATTAGGTCCACCAGGCCATTAAGACCGTTAGGTGTGCGAGAACGTAACACTGCATCGTCAGCATACAATACAGAGGGCAGCAAGATGGGCTTTACCCTCGGTATATCTTTACCATTGTAGCCAAGAAGGGGTTCAACCCATTTATTTATAATAAAAATAAAATAGACACCAGAACACAATCTTGCCTGACTCCTCTAGACAAACTAAAGGAATCAGAGCACTCCCCCTCAGTGCTGAATCTGACTGATGAATTAACACCTATGTGTAGTGGTCAAAGAAAATTGATCAATGGATGTGACAACCTTAAACTCACTAAGTTGCGCCAAAGCTTTGAGCGATTTACCCTGTCAAACTCACAACTCAAATCCATAGAGGCAAGGTAAATCGCTCCCTTCTTTGCCACCGCATTTTTACTCACTAACAGATTAAATTCAAACACTGCTCCTACCGTCTCTAAACCCATAATGGGCTGGACAGAGGACGCTGTTGGCAATCCTCAATGTGGCTTAGAATAATACGCGCCACAATCTTAACGGCAGAGTCAAGTAGAGAAATTGAGCGGTAGCATCCTGGGTCCTGCCTACATCCCTTTTTAAAAACGGGACAATGACTGCTGATTTCCAAGAATTGGGAATTGCAGTTTGAACAGCAGCATTCAAAACATTCATCAGTAGTGATGCCCAAAGACAGACATTCCCCGTACAGATGTCCCCTGGACCCCGTCAGTCCCTGGTGCTTTATTAGTGGGACTGCCCATGAAGGCCTTTTGAACCTTCTCCACTCCAAAATGTATACCCAGTGGAAATGATGGCGATACTTCGGCCTCAATCAGTAGCGCTTGTACACTCAGGGAGTAAATCTACATAAAATGAACCACCCATTGAGGGGCGTTGATGTTAGTCCCTATCCTATTGGGAGAGGTTTGGTAGGTTGGCTTGCCATTAACTGTACACCAGATACCCCTCACATCACCCAAACTGCAAGTGCTCAATAACGCCTCCAACATTTCTTCCTTAAGAAGTCACTTCCTATTTCCCACAGCTTCCTTATAGGCAGCACTAGCTTGTTTGACAAGTTGCTGGTCTCTGGGCTTTGCCTTGAGTGCATTATGTAAATACTTACATGCTACTCTACAGTTTTTGTCAAACCAGACAGCTAGGGGAGCTCTAGGAGGCCCAGATAGATCAGTCATGATAGATCTAATGGTATGCTTTAAAGTCTGAAAGTCGTTCAGAACAACCTCAGAATGAGCCTCATACATTAGCAGTGAACTTAAAATCATATTCAAACTTGACCTCACTGGAGTTCCCCTGCAAGGTAGGGATCAACATATTATACCATCTGAGCTTCTGACCCTGATCTTTGGGGATTAAACCTACTACACTAGAGACACCAATTGGGGAATCAACAGCTGGCATGGTCATCCTCACTTCAATTGCATCGGGGTCACTGTAGGGTGAGTCATGTACCTGCTCACTCTTTAAAAGGTGACCAAAAGATTTTGAGGTGAATATATAATCTATGATGGTCTCCAAATGTAGGTTGTCTAGGAAGGGGATTCTCCACCAGCTCCATTAAGTTGCAGAGGCCAGCCTGCCCAAGCACATTGAACAGCTGTCTTCCTCTTACATTAGGAGCCTTGGGCCAAAGAGGCATCGCCTAGTAGAGAAGGGTCAAAAATAGTAGGGATCATGCCCATTTTAGTATGAAAATCTCCAGCTAAAAGAAGATTGAAACAGCCCAACCTTGAAGCAGACCTGGTCTCCAGGGTAGACAAAACTGGGAATAGGGTCTTAATCTGACAGCCCAGGTCTCATTCCGAGTTGTAAAAATTCACTAGGAAAAAATGAACATTTTGGGAAAAAACTACTCAGAATAGCTGGATCCCTTTGTGACCAAAAGGGACCTGTATAACACTGGGAGTATTGAAAAACAGAGCAGGATGGCTAGCACACCTTGAGCCCTATGACCACGGGGGGGGAATAGCCGGGATTGCATAGCTTTCATACCCATCTACTGAAAATTGAAAACAACTCCTGCACCCATGTTTCTTTGAGTAGAATCATATCAAACTGGGATACAAATATCAGCCGCTCTGGGTCAGATTTCTTATCCCTAATGCCTGCACAGTTCGAGGAAAGAAATCTGAATTTCACACCCTCTAATATGGTGGCTCTTATGGGTGGGGTTCATTTGGCTTGGGACTCCTAACTCTGACTCCAATGGCAGTAGTACCAGACAGTTAATCATTAGGATCCATATCAGTCAAAGGAGAAAACCTATTCATAGTAGCGATAGGAGAGAAAACCCCCATTTCCCAAGGAGTAGGGGCTGGCCCCGCACTGGGTCGGGCTGAAGGTGCTTGTAAAAAAAAAAAAAAACCACTGATAAAATTGTGATACCCTTTTCTGGCGTATAGGTTTGCCTGGAGGTTAATATTACTCGCCTACCCAGGCTGGGTGATCTGCAGTTGATCACTACACAGTGTCCCACCTAGTCCACCTTTCTTTATAATAAAATATCTCTGTTCCCCTTGGTACCAAAATTAGCATTTCAACTCAATGACAACTTCATTCTGGAGGTCAATCGTTGATTCCTCCCTAGATGACCTAGGGCGAGGCACCCCTGTCATGACTGCAGCATATGGGCAGCAATCAGGTGGCAAGTTTAGGTATGGTAAATTTGCCTGGCTGAACTTCCACCTTCACTCCCTGAAAAGCCCAACCCTTCACTCGATTGGTCTGCATCATTTGGCCCTGCTCTGTATTAGCCTGGGAAGGCACAGGATTACTTCCAGACCATAGACCCAATGTCCTCAGTTTGAGGTCTATTAGAAGCCTCTGCAGAGACGGTTATATCCCACTGGACCGTATTACCAGAGGAGGATGTGTTGACATTGGCTGCTGAGCTAGACAAAGCAATAACAGTCAATTCCAGACTAAGCAGTCTCTCTATTAAAGGAGCCACACAATGCTCAACCACAGTTTTGAATTTATCTGAGATGAGTCCAACAAAGTTGTCTCCCGAGCAGCCGGAGAGCAACCTTTTTCCACTGTCTTACCGGGGAGACCACAATTCACTAGATGCTTTGTTTGGCACTTCCTCTTAGCCGCAGGTGCATAGTCATTATTAATTAAAGTGTCTTGAACTAGGGGCCCTATCGAAAATTCTCCTGCATCTGGCAGTAAACTTGGGGGGATAAATAAATGACTAGAATCAGTGGGGTCCACTGTAGCTTGTGAGTCTTGCAAATCTTGTCGCATAGGCAGAACATAACTTGGGCCTTCTCCAGCATCCAAAGACAATCGCCGCTCTACAGCTGCTGTTCTTTGGCAATCACCCCCATTGCCGGGGTCAGAAAAGAGTCAAGGGTGGAGCGCTGAGATGACTTAGTGGAAGTGTCTTTAGTTACCTGTAATTTACGTTTGCCCCTGTATAAGTCCTAGAGCCCAAGAACAAGGGTCAACCAGGTGAGCAGGTTAAAATATAAAAAAGAAGGCACTCACCACCAAAGACTCAATCTGGTGAAGGCAAAAGAGCCTCCAGGTGCTAAGAAATTGCTGGCTGCCCCTCCTGCCACAGGTTGTGCTGGGAGCTGTACTGCAGCCCCCTGGTCACTCACAGGTGCGTTCTGCGCAGCGGGAGGAAGCATCCAATATAAGCTGGTGGCCCCTCCTGCTGCAGGTTGTGCTGGGAACTATAGTGCGCCTCCGATCACTCACAGGCACAGGATATATAATGTTTGTTTCTTTGTCAAGAAACATACAATACTGAAAGCCAAAAACTGAGTTGCAGCTTATAATGATTTTTCATTGTGTACCAATCATGCATCAATTCCTATGTTAAAATCTAATGAATGAAAAATGGGTCTGAAGAAAACATTTTGAAATATGCCCCAAATACTGCGTTCAGATATAGTGGTTATTTGTACATTTCTGAATTTGGGGTTACCCAAACTACCATGTGAGTCAGAGGGCTTTTTGCAAAATGTGCTCTCTCTTGCACACAGGCTTACATTTGGAAGTCCAAAATTAAGAGAAATTCAATTCTTAATAACAAATGTTCTACTATTCTGTGTTCTGCATGTCTCCCAGTAAAATCAGTATCATACTTAGGAGGCTGGGCCCATCACCTGCCACAGGACAAGCCCCAAAATGCAAAGTATAGATGACATGTTTTTGCCATTGAAACTGACCCATTTTAGCAATACAGGTAGCTGCGGTATTTGAGCCTGACCACCACCAAAAGAACATTTACCAAACCCAGTCATTTCTGAAAATCAGGCACCCAGCGGAGTGCAGATTATTGTGATTTGCAGTGATTACACTACATTTACATACCCAAAATGACATACAAACATCAAATAGTGCACAAATTTGGCATTTCCCTCACATTTCTGTGAGAGAAAGTTTTGGAATCTGTGGAAATCCAAAAAAAGCACTTTAGTTTTACATCTACAAGACATTGCTAACCCATTTTTGTGTGTCTTTAAAACAATATGTGGGAAGAAGTCTTTGCCAGATATACAATACCTAAACTTACTAGCACAGGGAAAGACCTGCTTGAGAGAAAAAGAGATATTTTTAGAGGAAATAAGTGGAGCAATTTCTACATTATGTAACAAAGCACTTGAGGAAGACAGCTTCCTTTGTGAATTTATCAAAACGAGGTGCAACCACTGTTATGGATGAATTTTACTAATAAATATGCATAGATTCTAAATGTTGAATCTGCAAAGAAAATGAATCAATATAGAAAAATAATACACAACTTTGAAGATGTGCCTATTTGAGTGGCCGTCAGTAATCCCAAAGTGTCCTTATTAATCGCTTATTTTAATGAAATAACATGCTAATGTTTGGATTAATGTAGTAGTGTGTTATAATAATGATTACTTGTTGTTAAACTCAACTCCAACAAAACAGAAATCATCATCTTTGGCCCCTACAAGACAGTATGGGACGACTCCTGGTGGCCCACCGCCCTTGGACCACCCCCAACACCCTCCACCCACGCACGCAACCTCAGCATCATCTTAGACTCATCTCTCTTCATGGCCCAGCAAATCAACACCATATCATCCTCCTGTTTCAACACCCTTTGCATGCTACGGAAGACCTTCAAATGGATTCCCATAGAAACCAGAAAAAACATCACAGCAGCAGATTAGACTACAGAAACGCCCTCTACGCTGGTACCACAGCCAAGCTTCAGCAGAAACTCTAGTGCACGCCTCATCCTGAACCTCCCATGCCACAAACACATCTCCGCTCACCTCAGAACCGTTCACTGGCTGCCCATCAGAATAAGGGTCGTCTTCAAAATCCTCATCCACGCCCACAAATCCCTTGACAACACTGGACCAGCCAACCTCAACGAACGAGTGAACTTCCATGCACCCACTCGACTCCTCAGCTCTGCTCACCTCGCCTTCGCCACAGTCCCCCGCATCCAACGCACCACCTCCGGAGGCAGATCCTTCTCCTACCTCACCCCCAAGACCTGGAACTCCCTCCCCAACAACCTACGCAAGACCCAGGACCTCCCGACCTTTAGAAAGCACCTAAAGACATGGCTCTTTGAGCAGTAAAACGGCATTCCCCCTCCCTCCCCACAGCGCCGTGAGACCCTTCCGGGTGAGTAGTGCGCGTAATAAATTTTTTGATTGATTGATTGATTATGGATTTGCTTTATTAATTATAAGTCTTAAGTTAGCAAAGCCTTGGGCCTAGTTGCACAGCCTCATGTTAAGTTGCACTGCCTAAATTAGTCACATAAAATGGCTGCGTAGAGAAATTAATATTTGTATTCTTCCACCATGTTGACCAAATGCTAGTAGATGATTTTATTTCTCACGAGAACTGCTTCCTAGAATACGCTGTATTAGCTATTGTTAAAATGTAGAGTTTAGTGCATGTGAAAGCGCTGTTCCTGGGAGCTAACAATGGATGCACTGACTGGAGTACAGAGAGGTACAAAATTGTTACCTGACAAACCCGACGATGGGAACAGGAGAAGAGGAGCTAATCATCTACATGTGAAAGACAGTTTAGTTATATCTTAGATTTGAAGTTCAACTTTCATTGGACTAAATCTAACGGTGCGATTCTTTGACCAATAGCAACGTAGGAAGAAGTCCTAGGGAACTTTAACTGCACTAAGAGGAGAGAGCTCAATTTTTCCTTAATGCTTTACTGAGAAGTGCCATTCCGACTATTCCTATTCCTGAGGCATTTCTTGGACTTTATCAAGAGGTCCTGATGCCGATGTTCACTGAACAGATGTCCAATTGACGAAGACTATCGCAGCTTGCTGATCCATACCGAGGAGAGGTATTCGAAATATCACTGTTTTGATGTAATTTGTCTTTTGTCCTTTGGTACCAACCGCTAATTTTGATAGAGCCCTAGCTAGATGTTTCTCCAAATTTATGTTCACTAAATTGTTTTGCATGAAGCCCAAACATGCTATTCTAATCAAAAGATTAGCCAGGAGACAAACAAAAGATCTTTGCTGAATCTAAATGTATGCTATTTCTATTGTTCAGTTATTCTTGCTATTGATTTGTACTGTGATTCTAGAGTGCATAACCATACATGCTTTGATCAAATTAAGATTCTTTAGGAGATTCGGTCAGCCGGATTGTTTCTGTATGTTTATCATTTGATGTTGAGATTAAGTTACATGATATTAGCATTGTTAGTATAGGTAAATAAACATCCTAACTTTTACATAAAGGTGTGGTTAGTCATTGTCAAAGGAATCATGGTGTGTGGAAATTACTGACTCCCAAGATTATTGATTCTATTGATTGATATTGTTATTGAAACTGAGCTTTATGGTGGGAATTACCCTAAGCGTAGTCAAATGGTCCATTCTACCTCTAGCGCGTCCCCTTATAAATTAATGAAGAAAAGCCAAATAAGGCCTGACGCGCTAACACCACCAAGGGTGTGGCACTTAATACAATTTCTACTTGTCAATGAGACAGGTCGCTTCATAAATCTACTTGTCCTGTAAGAAAATAAGCTTCGCCCTTTGATGCAGTTGTAGTGTGTCGAAAAATTATGGCAGCAATCTCATTATATAAGAGATCTGATAAAATCCTCTCTGATCATGCCAGGGCTAATACTATTGTAGGGCTTGAATACTAGCAATTACCCTTTTGCCACCTTTCTGCAGATCCACATATTGGGACTGGAGGTAGCTATAAGCAATAGTTCCAAGGTTGGAATGCCCTTTGTAGTCTGTGCAGACCTACTAACTTGCACGTTTTAAGGGTTTTCACCAGCTCTTCTCTAATCTTTTCCTATACAGAGAGAGGTTGGAAATTTACTCCTGACAAGGGTCAGAAGTAAAACTTCTTTCAGGGTTGGGAAAAAAGTAGTTGGAAGGAAAGTGAACTTGTAAATGCTCAACAGATTTTCGCATGAGCAAATCTACACATGCAGATTTGCTTGGTCCAAAATGCAGGTCACAGATATTTTCTAGGTGTACGATTTCCTGGTATACCTCTGTCAAATTGTGTGAATCTGTGAAATAAGTAAATCTGCACTAATGCAAAGACATACCATGGATGTACTTTTGGGGCTTTCTTTAAGAATTGGCCCCCCAATTAGGTCTGGTGTTAACCAAGGCCTTTTGTTTTTATTAAAATGTTATTTTTCTCTCTATCCATATGTCGGCTAGCTTTACTGTGAATGATTGCAATTTGCTCTTTCACATGTAGCATTTTGGAACACAAAGTAGTTTTGTTCAGTGTCAGGAGCCACTATGGCAACGTGTACTTTTTAAGACCAAAAATATTTTAGCTTTTTGCCAATGTTTGTTACAATAGTGAGGGTCCAGCAGCTCCCACAACAATACATTTTTACAAAAGTCATTTCAAAACAAGACACGCATTAAATAAACCAAAAGACAGACCACAAATGTCAGACAGATTGGCTTTAAGAGTACTTGTTTATTTTCAGAGTTCCCATGATCTTGTGGAAACTTGTTACACTGAGTTATGAATTATGAATTATGAATATGTTTTGGACATACTAGCATATTTTACTAAATGATGCTTCAGATAAATGGTACCTAAATTTTCACTGTGGTTAAACAAAACGTTTTTTTCCTAGTTGCATTTTTTGTGACCATTTTACATCTGAAAGGAAAGAATTATCAGTCTTGCTTTCAAGCTTCTGCAATATTTGCATCTAATCAGTGAGCATTCTGGGAGCATTATAGCTAGCTTCATATTGTTAAACTTTGAAAGCTGCAGACAATTCAATCTCTGCTTCATAATCTGGTACTTTAAATTAGCAACCAAAAGTTTTGTCCTGCAGGGGGTTGGGTCTACTTGTCCCAAGGACAAAATAAACCTGAAAACTTGTCCTTGACCCCAAACAATATGTCCTGGGCATCAGACCGCTAAATTACTAAACATGGGTTTTAGAGAAGCTTAACTGTTCAGCACTTTTCACTCCTTTTCTAACAAGGCAATAATTACAATGATTCCAAAACGAAACTTACACTGTGACATTTACTGTTCAATCTCGTTGATCAATACAAATATGAAGGTCTTGGTGAAAGTTCTTGGGAACAGATGATGTGGGGTTACCCCATTACTAATTCATGACTCATGTGTAATTGTTCCAGGTAGAAACTCTAGACAACATTTATAACTTATTTCTCATTTGATCTGAACAATGAAGGCTGCCTCAGCTTCAGTCATTGCTGTTTTCATTGATGTGAAGAAAGTGTTCAGTCGAATAGAATGGGGCTATCCCCTCAGGAATCTTGAGAGTTATGTGGCAAATTCATGTTTGCCTGTACAAGACCTCTTCTGGACTCCTTTGTGTTTTGCAAATTACTACCAAGAATGGTTCTAAAGCTAAAAGAAAAAGCAGGGGGAGGAGGCAGGGGACAACCCAGCCTTAAAGAAGGCAGGTACATTCAAGGATGCCGCTTGCCCTCCTTTTTCTTTTCGATTTAAAACAATTTCTGATACCAATGCACATACCACAGGCTTACAAAGTTTTACATATGGTGGCTGGAGACATAAAAGCACTTTTGTATTTAAATGATATTCCGTTGACCTTGAAAGAACCTACCTTCTTGCTGCAATTTCTCATGACTGTCATAGAGATATTCTCTAGGATCTCTACATATAAAAGTTAATTAGAAAAAATGTGACACGCTACATATGTTGCACTCCACTACAAGAATGGAGATGGTCAATTATATATAATAAATGGAGACTGCAGTCCCTGTATAAAAACATATTTCTAATTTTCTTAATATAGGCACTTGTGATGCCTCTAGTCACCCGTAATAAAGACAACATAATGACTCAACTGTAATAAGGGATTGTAGTTTAATTTTGACATCGCAATGCCTGCTCCCAGAGCCACCAGTCAGTTAAAAGGCAGATCATAGAGCATAATTACAGCTGCAGTTTAAACAAGGAAAACAGAAACTGGATTTTCCTTCTGATTATATGTTTTTGTTTTTTCAAAAGAAAAGTGATCAGTAGAAAAGAGATGTTCATGCAATCTGTTTAATTTTTCCACGCTAAAGGTCATTATAGGAAAGACAGAATCTCTAAGGTGGTCATTACAACCCTGGCGGACGGTGTTAAAGCTGCGGCAATACCGTAAACAGTGCAGCGGAAAAAAATATGGAATTATGACCCTGGCGGAAACTGCCAACAAAGACAGCCACTTTAACACACCGCCCGCCACCGCGGTACAGAAAAGCAGCGCGGCGGTCACCGCCAACAGACAGGCGGAAGACAATGTACCGCCCATAGTATCAGAACCCGCCAATCCGCCACCTTTTCCGGGGCGGATTTACAGTGGATAAAAACACAGCGGAAACAGTTGCTGCAATGGGAAAACGCTCACCTGAACACATCCCACAAGGAACGAGGACTCCATGGAGCCGGAACTCCAAATACTCCCTGCCCTTGTCTTTCTGCTCCTCTACGACCATCATCTATGTAGGCGCCGAAGACAACGGTGAGTACTGCACCTATGACATGGGGGAGTGGAGAGGCAAAAGTTAGGGGGACACTCACCAAACACCCCCATCCCCAACCTCGCACAATACAACATACACACCAATGCATCCACACAAATCACAGTAACAACCCATAATCCCCCCGGAAGAATGAAAAGACAAAGCGAAATCAGTTCAAACATTGTAATGTAGCAATATACATGTCTTAAAAAGAAATACTGATATCTACGAAATTCAGTCAGAAATATATACATTACGAGAAGTAGTGCAGATATGTACATAACAATGTCCGGGCACCAACAGTCCAAAAATGCATGGGCGAGGCCCACAAAATATACCTGACCGCAATCGGAGAGAACACTGCCGGGGCATCAGATAGAAATACTACAGGCACCTCAGTGGGAATGAAAGGGGGGGCACCTCAGCCGGATTACTGCAAAGCCAGACCCACGACGGGGCTCCATGCCCATTGATGTATCCTGGGGAGTGCAAAGCCACAGTCACACAAGTCTCTACAGTGGGTGGGTTGCACACTGTGCCATCCTGCGGAGTGCAAAGCCACAGTCTCATAAGTCGATAACATTCTCCACTGGTTCTGGGGGGGACTGGTGCCCAGACTGGATGAGTCTCCCCGTGAAAGTTCCTGTCCTGTCACTGTCCCAGCTGCACATGGGATAAGGATGCCTGATGTGGCGGTCTATTCATTCCTACCCGGTGCATGCCCTGTTCAGCGGTCTTCACTATGGCGGTCTTTGCCCTGTTCAGTGGTGCTTCACCATGGCGGTCTTTGCCCTGTTCAGCGGTGCTTTGCCATGGCGGTCTTTGCCCTGTTCAGTGGTGCTTCGCCATGGCGGTCTTTGCCCTGTTCAGCGGTGCTTTGCCATGGCGGTCTTTGCCCTGTTCAGTGGTGCTTCACCATGGCGGTCTTTGCCCTGTTCAGCGGTGCTTTGCCATGGCGGTCTTTGCCCTGTTCAGCGGTGCTTTGCCATGGCAGTCTTTGCCCTGTTCAGCGGTGCTTTGCCATGGCGGTCTTTGCCCTGTTCAGCGGTGCTTTGCCATGGCGGTCTTTGCCCTGTTTAGCGGTGCTTTGCCATGGCGGTTCTGGTACGGACATTGGTGTGTGGCATGACGTTCCCTACACTGGGCATTGGTGTGTGGCATGACGTTCCATCATAGCCCACCTGGGCTGTGGCAGCCGTGGCCCTCCTGGGCTGTGACTCCGGCGGTGTTCTCCTGACCAGTGACGATACTTGGGCCCTCCTGGGCTGTGACTCCGGCGGTGGTCTCCTGACCAGTGACGATACTTGGGCCCTCCTGGGCTGTGACTCCGGCGGTGGTCTCCTGACCAGTGACGACAGTGCTGGCTGTTGTGTCTCGACCGCCGGGAATGATGGCGGCCTTCTCTGCCGTGACATTCACAACAGGCTGGGCAGACTTCCTCTGGCCCTTCCCCACCTTTGGTGGAGTCACAGCTGACTCTCCAATCCCCTTGGAACCCATGTGAGTTGTTTTCCCACCAGGAGTCTTCACACGGTCCCGTCGTCCAATCTCTAATTTTGGAGCCTTTACAGGGAGTGGGCTGCCAGTGCTTTGCCTCCGGGTCACATTGCCTGCCCCGGTGGCCGGTGCACTCCACAAACCTTGAACAGGCACCACTGGTATTGGAGGCTTTTTGGCTGAGGCGCTACGACCGGACTGATGAATTTGAGGGGGGGGTGGGGGCAAAAAGGTCCACTTTACAGAGGGACAGTTTCTGATGTACACTGGGATGGGTAGTTGGAGGGGGTCTGGGAGTGGAGGAAGAGGAGGTGGTTGTAGGAGGTGTCACTTTAGGTGTTTTGGGTGCAGGTGCAGGTACTGGAGGCTGTCGTGAGGTGGATGGATGTTGGGTGTGTGGGTGCCCGCGTTTGTGTACTTTGGCAGGGGGCGTCACAGACACACTGGGAGAGGACACAGGGGACGTGTAAATGGGAGTGGAGGTGGTGAGTGCAGGTGAGCGGCTCGTGGTGCTGGGTCTCCTTGTGCGATTCATGGTGCCTGTAGAAGTGGTGCATGCAGGTGTGTGTGTAGACGAGACTGGGAGGGAGGAGGGAGAAGAGGAGGAGGGGGACACAGTGGAGGTAGTGGATGTTGCTGTGTCTGTACGTGGGTGAGGCTTGCATGAGTGCCTGTGGGTTGTGTGGTGCTTATGTTTGCTTGAGCTACTTGTGTGTGTTGACTTGTGTGTATGCTGGTCTGTAGGTGTGCTTGGGATGGGCTGGGGTACAGGAGATTGGGTCTGGGTGGAGGAGGTTGGAGGGGGGAGGCTGGACACAGGGACAATGGCTGCCATCAGTGCTGAGGCCAGAGATTGCAGGGTTCGCTGAAGGACAGCCTGACCAGAATGAATGCCCTCCAGGAATGCATAACCGTGTTGCAACTCTCGTTCTACACCCTGGATGGCATTCACAATGGTAGACTGCCCAACAGTGAGTGACCTGAGGATGTCAATGGCCTCCTCACTGAGGGCAGCTGGGGTGACAGGGGCAGGGCCTGAGGTGCCTGGGGCGAAGGTGATGCCCACCCTCCTGGGTGAGCGGGCATGGGGCGAATGCTGAGGGGCTGCTGGGAGGGCGGTGCTGGTAGGGGAGGTGGCAGCTGTATCTGTAGAAGTGGGGCGCACAGATGGTGCCGCCACCACAAGGGAGCCCCCATCGGCGAACGAGTCCGTGTCACTGCTTGGTGATCCGGTGGCCGGCGTGAAGCTCCCCTCGCCCTCCATCCCACTGGTGCATTCTGAGTCCGTGGTGTGGCCCTCCATGGCCATGTGGGATGCAGCTCCCTCGTGCACCGGTGCCACTGCACCTCCGCCTGATTATGCTGATGTACAAAAGGAAAGGGAGAGCAGAAAAAGGGGGGGAGACAGAAGAAAGAGAGTTTAAGTGCATGGCATACCGCTACCGTTGGCGGACAAGACAGACACAGCAGCCACCTGCATTACGCCGTGCTCCTGCCCTCTGCACATGCAATCTCTGGGATATGGCCTACATGGCTATGGTGGACATCTGCACACATGGATGCCACAGGGGCAACTATACCTGTACTTAGCACTCTGCTCAGGTGGGGTAGAGTGCCACATGGCCTGCATTACGGAGGGGCCTAGCCAAGGAACTCGCCCTAGCTTAGGTACACCCACAGGCCTCCTCCCCCACCCAGACCCCGCAACTGCGCGCAAAGTCCACAGAATGAGGTTGTACTCACCCCCTTGTGTCTGCTGTGATGCCCTCAAGCGCCCATCCAACTCCGGGTAGGCCACCGCCAGGATCCGGAACATCAGGGGGGTCATGGTGCGACAGGCACCCCTCCCACGTTGGGAGGCCATCCCCAGCTGAGCCTCCGCCGTCTTCTTGCTGCAGTGGCGAATGTCCTCCCATCTTTTCCGGCAGTGGGTGCTCCGTCTCTGGTGGGCCCCCAGGGTCCGGACCTCCTTGGAGATGGCACGCCAAATGTCCCTCTTCTGGTGGGCGCTGACCTACATGACATGCACAACGAAAGAGGAACAGTCATTACCAACTGCACCATCGATGTGAGTGGCCCCCTCCCTACTCTGCCCATGTGGCCCATTCATTCCCATGCATAAATGTTCTATGAACTCTGCCCCCTTCCCTCATCCACCCAGCCCTCTTCACCCAGGCCTAGCCCATACAACATGCTCCCTGTGTACTAACCTGTTGGTCTGGAGGACCGTAGAGTAGCGTGTACTAGGGGAGGACCCCGTCTACCAGTTTCTCCAACTCCTGTGCAGTGAAGGCAGGGGCCCATTCCCCAGACGCAGCAGCCATCGTCGCTTCAAGACCGAGGTCACAGCAGCACTTGCAGTGTAGGTCCTCTCCTGTCGAAGGTCAGGTATCTAGTGATTGAACAGATAGAAAATGGCGGTGACATCCGCGGCGGTGACGTCCGCGGTGGTGCGCATCATCACCACCGGTGCACCTGTTCATTGGCTCCTGGGACCCATAGGGTCCAATGTTAACTAATGCAGCATTGTGCCGCGGTCCACGACCGCCTACCGCGACGGTGTGCAACACCAGCGCAGTTACCCCACAATCCCATTGTCCCAGTTTAGAGGTCAGGCAGCCGCCATTTCAGGGGCCCACATGGCTTGATTTGCCTCTGCGTCACACATAGCCAGGCCTACACTCAACACACATACAGGAAGGGATTTGTGAGTGGTGTAGTCTTGTGTGTAACTGTGGGTACACACCTGGAGGAATAATGACTGATTCGTCGCTGTTGTCCTTCGTAGGCACCGTCAGCTGGGACATTTGAGAAGATGGTGGAATCCTCCAGTGTACCGACCGCTGGTGGACCTGTTGACAATGGAAGAGCGACACGTCATCGTCACCTACCGGTTTGACCGTGCCACAATCCAGGAACTATGTACCCAGTTGGAGCCAGACCTGATGTCACCAATCTGCCATCCGACTGGAATACCCCCTGACGTGCAGGTGCTGTCAGTGCTCCATTTCCTTGCAAGTGGACCTTTTCAGACAACAGTGGCCATGGCATCAGGGATGTCCCAGCCTATGTTTTCCAACGTGCTGTCCAGGGTGTTGTCTGCCCTGCTGAAACACGTAAGGAGATACATCATTTTCCCTGAGGTGGCAGATTTGCCTACAGTTAAAGGTGACTTCTATGCCCTTGGACATATCCCCAATGTCATAGGTGCCATTGATGGGACCCATGTAGCTCTGGTCCCCCCCCACAGGAGTGAACAGGTGTACAGGAACAGGAAGAGTTATCATTCGATGAATGTTCAGATGGTCTGTTTGGCAGACCAGTACATTTCGCAGGTAAATGCTATGTTCCCTGGCTCTGTGCATGACGCCTACATCCTGCGGAATAGCAGCATCCCTGATATGATGGGTCAACTCCAGAGGCACCGTGTATGGCTATTGGGGGACTCCTGTCTATTGACCCCAGTGAGGAATCCCAGGACCAGGGCAGAGGAACGGTACAATGAGGCCCATGGGCGGACTAGGAGGGTGATCGAACACACCTTCAGCCTCCTGAAGGCCAGGTTCAGGTGCCTCCATATGACAGGTGGATCCCTATTCTACTCACCGAAGAAGGCGTGCAAGATCATCATCGCCTGCTCCATGCTTCATAATTTGGCTTTGCAATGCCAGGTGCCTTTTCTGCAGGAGGATGATCCAGATGACGGTGTTGTAGCAGCTGTGGAGCCTGTGGACAGTGATGAGGAGGAAACTGAGGAAGAAGACAACGACAACAGGGAGTCAGTCATACAGCAATATTTCAAGTGACACACAGGTGAGAACATTTTCATGTTTAACATTACATTAACTTTCACAGGTCTACCTCTATCCTGTCTGTCGTTTTCAACCACTATTTGGTAACTGAGTTGTACCTTTCGATTACTGTTTCACAGGTGTGGTTACCAACGTGTCATCTGCTTGCATCCTTCAAGGACTTGTGATGTGTGACATAGGTATGTTAGCTGTACAATAGGAAACGCATTATGACACTGTCATTGATAATACATACTTACTAAATCACAGACTGACTCCAGATTGTTTTGTGTTTCAAGGGTGTTTATTGAAGTGCTAATTATTGGAGGGGGTGGTAAAATGGTGAGGGGTGATGGTGGAGGAATGTCCATGGCAGAGTCCAGTCTATTAGTCTCACAGGTGCACTGCCCATCTGGGCATAGGAAGTGGAGCTGGGGCAGTTTAAGTATGGACAGGGTAACAAGGTGGGACAGTGGGAGGACAAACAGGGTGGTCTCATTTCCTGGCGGGGGTCTTGCCATCTTGCTCTGTCCTGTTCCTGGATCTCAGGGACCGCTTGCGTGGTGGTTGTCTGTCTGCAGGGGGTGGGGTGCTGGTGTTGTGGTCCTGTGGCGGGGCGTCCTGTCCGCTAGCGCCGGTGGAGGTAGTGGGCAGTTCATTGTCCTGGCTAGTGTCAGGGGCCCCTTGGAGTGCCACAGTGTCCCTCAAGGTCTGCTGTATGTCCTTCAGCACCCCTACGATAGTGCCCAAGGCGGAGCTGAGGGTCCTGAGCTCCTCCCTGAACCCCAAATACTGTTCCTCCTGCAGGCGCAGGGTCTCCTGCAATTTGTCCAGGACCGTGGCCATCGTCTCCTGGGAGTGGTGGTATGCTCCCATGATGCAGGATAGGGCCTCGTGGAGAGTAGGTTCCCTTGGCCTGTCCGCCCCCTGTCGCACAGCAGCCCTCCCAGTTCCCCTGTGTTCCTGTGCCCCCGTCTCCTGGACCGTGTGCCCACTACCACTGCCCCCAGGTCCCTGTTGTTGTTGGGGTGGTGGGTTATCCTGGGTTCCCTGTAGTGGTGGACACACCGCTGATTGACCTGTCCTGGGTAGGGAGGTTTGGGCCCGCTGGGTGAGTGCTGTGCTGATGTTACCAGAGGGTGGAAGGTCGGTGTTGGGCTGTGCCTGTGCAAGGGGAACCGACTGTCCCGAGGCCCACGATGGTCCGGGCTGGTCATCAGGATCCAGTAGGGCAGAGCTGCTATCATCACTGTGGGCCTCTTCTGGGGGTGGAGTGGTATTGTCTGGACCCTCTGGTGTGGTGACGGTCCTTCGGGTTCCTGCAGGGGCATAAGAGCATGATTATTGCATGTGTGTGTGTAATGGTGTGCAATGGGTGGGTGAGCGTGTACCCCAGTGCAAGCATTCCTGTGTGGGAGCTTGTGTGATGGTGGTTTAGGGGTTGTATGGGTGTGTGCAGTGGCCATGCTTTAGTGCTGGGTGTCCATGCTTAGTTGTGTCATGCAGGGCCCGGTGTTGGGATGTGTGGTTTGTGTTATTAGTACATTAGTGAGGATTTGGGGTGATAGAGGAGGGGGTGAGGGTGGAGGTGTGTGATAGCATGCAGGTAGGGTGGGGGATATGATAGTTAAGATTTGACTTACCAGTGTCCCATCCTCCACCGACTCCTGCGAGGCCCTCAGGATGCATGATGGTCAAGACTTGCTCCTCCCATGTTGTTAGTTGTGAGGGAGGAGGTGGGGGTCCGCCGCCAGTCCGCTGAACCGCGATGTTGTGCCTGGAGACCGTTAAACGCACCTTCCCCCGTAGGTCGTTCCACCTCTTCCTGATGTCCTCCCTATTTCTTGGGTGCTGTCCCACTGCGTTGACCCTGTCCACGATTCTTCGCCATAGCTCCATCTTCCTGGCTATTGATGTGTGCTGTACCTGTGAGCCAAATAGCTGTGGCTCTACCCGGATGATTTCCTCCACCATGACCGGGAGCTCCTCCTCGGAGAAGCGGGGGTGTCTTTGGCGTGACATGGGGTTGTGTGTGTGATGTGTGGGGCGGTGTGAGTGTTGATGTGTGTGGTGATGTGTAGTGGTGTGTGGTGTTTTGTGCGTGGGTTGGGTGATGGTGTTGTGTGCCTCTGTATGGTGGTGTTGTCTTGGCTGTGCAGTCTCTCTGGCCTTCGTCTCGAAATTGTGGTCGTAGGGGTTTGTGGGTGATGTGGGTGTGTGTTTTATATTGTGTTGGGTGTGTGGGAGTGGTGTTTGTATGTGTGTCAGGTGTGTGTATTTTGAATTGTCCAATGTGGCGGTGTTTTGGAGATGTGTGTTTTTTTAGCGCAGCGGTGTGTACCGCCAATGGAATACCGCGGTTGAAAGACCGCTGCGTGGATTCATGGGTCGTAATAGCATGGGCGTGTCTCTGTTGGCGTGGAGGTGGAGGTTTTGTTATCGACAGTTTATCACTGACCTTTGGTATGGTGGTATGGCAGTGTTGTGTGGGTGTCTGAATTTCGGCGGATTCCGAGATGTGGGTCATAATAGCTGTGGCAGAATTCTGCGGCCGCGGCGGTGTATTGGCGGTCTTCAGCACGGCGGTAAGCGCCTTTTACCCCCAATGTTGTAATGACCCCCAAAATGTTTTCAGTCTGAGATCCACTATTTTATAATCAGACCTACAATAAATTGATTCTAGTATCTTTTTACAAAATGACTAACTGCTTTTTAGTATGTTTAATTCTGCACTTCAGATGCTGCTTTTATTCTTCTGGTCATCAACTAACATAAAAAGGCAAGACACCAAGTAGTTAAGAAGTTTGAGAGAAGGATGACAGTGTGACCTTACATTGTAAGAGATAAAATGCTATCTCCTGTATATTAGAAGGACACTGAAAGTCACCTCGGAGTTCAGGGACCTTATAAAGAAATTCCTCTATGACTTGCAATATAACTGTAATTTAAAGCAACAGACACTTTTGGGAATATTTATAATGCCCTAGCGCCACCATGCACCACATTAATGCAAATATTTTTTATGTTTATGTGGCCAGATGAGACTGAAATCCCCACACTGTATTTACGGAGTGGTGCAATGCATGCCACTCTGTAACCCTTTGCGCTACATTATGCCTGTGCCAGGCAAAAATAATTTAAAGGGGACATTAGGGAGCAGTCCTCAACTGATGGGTTTCCCCCAGGAATGGCCAGTGTAGTGCTGGGGGAGGAAGTTGTCCCAGTAAATTTTGGGGAGTGCAAGGGTTACCCTAGTGTCTGGGTGACAAGGTGATGGTGCCTAAAGCTCTCAAGCCTGACAATACTAAAAAGCAAATGCAGTGAGTCAACATCATTGGGCAGAGGGTGGAGACTATGAAAGACACATGAGCCAGTATGACTACTGTACTGTCATCTGATGTCCTCAGAGCAAGTAGTTCCTGAAGTTGTCCTCCATGTTGTGACAGCAGACAATGAGGTGAGACACTTTCTAGTAGTTCTAGTTCCCTTTGAATGGGTGTGTCTCAGATTACTTAGAGTTAGCTGTAAGTTATGTCCATGTCTGATGACTGCCTGTTATGGAATGACCTAGAGAAGGCCATCTGAAAATAAATTGAGCTCAGATTCCACATGTAGATTGCCAGAGTAGGTTTGTCTGACCACAAGGTCCATGGCAGCCCGCCAGGGGAGTCTGAAGGACCTGGAGCTTGGAAATGTGGCCCAGGTGCCTGCCCAGAAGAGGAAGGGCAAGGGGCATTCGAAACCTGTCCAGAACATTCCCTGGTCAAGGAGGAGGCTGACCCTGAGGGAGGTACCCTGTAACTTAAAGTGGAATACACTGCTGCCTTAGGAAACCTAACTGAGGTAACCAGGTGGCACACTGAAGGATGGCGAACCCAGTCAGTGTTTTTCAAAGCTCAGACAGAATGCCCTACTCTTGAGGGCCTACAGTGGCAGGTCGAGGTCCAAGCAGCTTGTAATATTTTTGGTGATCACCTCATTTACTGGGAGAATGGTCACCTCTATAATTAGCCTGAGATCCCTGAGCCTGGGGCAACCTGTTTTCTGTTTGTCCCCCAGTGCTACCGGGCCTTCCTACTGGAGTTGGCTGATAATATCCCCCTTGCATGGCATCTGAGGCAGCCCAAAACCTTTGTCTGACTGCTCACCCACTTTTCTTGACCCTGGATGGAAGTCCTGTCACATGCATTCTGCGGATCCCGCATAACCTGACAGGCCAGTAGAAAGTCAGGGGTAAAGCAGAAGGTTCCCCTCTTTCCATTTCCTGTGGTGGAAAGCTCCTTTGAAAGTGTGGTTAATTAATAATGTTGGGCCTCTAGATGCCAAGACTGCCTTTGGTCACAGATTTATCCTGGTCTTGGTGGATCCTGAGGCCATCTCCATGAGGTTGGTGACTGCTCCTGTAGTGGCCAGGGCACTGATAGGGATTTTCACCCATGTAGATTTCACCAAGGAGATTGTGTCTGATGGGGCACTAATGTCATGTCTGCCTATGTGAAGTCTGTGTAAGGAATGCAGGTAATCTACAGGTTCTAAATTCCATACCACACCAGACCAATAGGCTTGCTTAAAGATTCAACAAGACCCTAAAAGGCATGATTATAGAACTATCAAAGCCCTTAAGGCAGACATGGGATATCCTCTTATAAAATCTAGTATTTACCTACAGAGAAGTACCTCACAAGGGAATGGGTTTCAGTCCCTTTTAACTTCTGTTTGGCCATCCTATACGTAGACCTCTCAGTCTTGTGACGCAGGGGTGGGAGCAAGCTCCCAAGAAATCTCCTCAAGATGTAGTGAGCTTTGTGTTGGTGCTCTGGTCTAAGATGAAGCACTTTTGGAAAAGGGCCACTGAGAACCTGGAGGTTATAAGGAAGTCATGAAACTCTAGTATGACAAGAAAGCCACTCAGGTGGAGTATCTGCCTGGCAGAAGGTGTAAGTTCTAGAGCTGTACAGCACCGAGCCTGGAAGGACCGGTGCACCGGGCCCTGTGAGGTGAAGCAATGGAAAGTAGCGGTGACCTCCCTGGTGGACCTCAAGACATCAATGAGCCCTTTAGGGTCTTGGATGTGACCCACTTCAAGCCCTACGTTGAGAGGTATGAATTACCTGTCCTCTCAGCAGCAGTCGATGGTGAGAAGAATAAATGCCTCCCAGAATTTTTGTCTTCCAAGGAGCAAGATAGTTCAGTGGACGGAGTTGTCCTCTCCCCTACCCTCACCTCAGAGCAAAAGATTGACTGTTGCCACTTGTTGGGGCAGTCCGCTTCACTCTTCTCAATTTCCGCATGGCTCACTGATTGGTGTACCCACAGCACAGACACGGGGGACACCATGCTTGGTAAGAAAAAAATCTGTACCTGTCTGACAAAGTCAGGGCCATCATCAGAGATGAGGTATCCACGATGTTGCATGTGGGGTGCTTGAGTCCTTCTGTAGTCCCTAGTCTAGTCCAGTGTTACTGGTACCCAGGGCTTTCTGTTTGGGTTAGAGAGGCCTCAGTTCATTGACGAAGACTGATGCTCACCCTACCCCGAGAGCTGATTAGCTTATTGATTGGTTATGCACTACCAAATTCCTTAGAACACTTGACTTGACATTATGGTATTGGCAGTTCACCAGGAAAGGGCCATGGAGAGGATAGCATTCTACATGCCCTGTGATGCCTTTGGACTAAAGAATGCCCCTGCCACCATCCAGAGGTTCGTCAACCAGGTCCAGGGTGGACTAGAAAACTTCAGTGCTGCCTACTTGGATGACATTGCTGATTTCAGCTGTAGTTCAGATGACCACCTGTACCACCTCCAGCAGGTGCTTCAGGCACTGCAACAGGCAGACCTGACTATCAAGGCCAGTGCATGTCACATTGAGCAGGTAACAGTTGTGTACTTCGACCATTGAAGTCAGTGAAGTGGCTGATAGTCCTCTTCAAGTAATAATGTAACTATTTCTTCTAAGGTCCAGTTAGGTCTCAATAATTTAAACTTGGGCTCAACCGTAGGTAGCTGTAGCACAGACCTGGCAGGATTAACTTAAGAGAAATGAGTAAAGCATTTTAATTTTGAAGACTGTAGGAGAATGGAGATATTATTTTTCAAAGTTGTTGATGTTTGTAGCACCAAAAATCTCAAAGCACAAGTAGCAGTTATGTAGTCATGCTAGACTGGGTCAAAATGAAAAGTTAAGGCTGACTGTGATGGAGTGCAGGATGGATAGAGCGACCAAGCTCATTCCAGTAGAAAGTTTACCTTCTGACTTTCTCATTTTTCTGTAGAAAAGTCCTTGTTGAAGAGCTCATCGGCAGGTGGGGCTCCAGGTTGGATCTGAAGAGGTCTTTATTTATGACAGCCGGCTGAAGGGCAGGGCCTCAGTGAGAGGCTCAGCTCCAGCAGGATGTTCAGGGCTCTCAATGTCAAAGGCAGGAGAACGTAGAGCGGGCGAAGTCCAAAGTTGGGGCGCAGTAAGGTGGTTTGTCATCGGGATGCTGCTCGTCATTAGTCCTGGTGAAGGTCTTTACGTTTGGACACAGAAACTTTTCTGGAAGTCAGGACCCTTTCTGCAGGACAAACCAGCAATTTGGATCAGCCAGCAGTTCGCCACTGGTGGCTGCAGCTCAGTGGTTGTCCGGCAGTAGTCTATGGTTATTTTTTAGAACGGTTTGTAAAAGGTTTCTAAGTGCCCAGTCTTGCAATTTTGAAGGGGGAAAGACTACGACCTAACACCAGCCAAGGACCAGGATATTTTGGGTACCACTTGGGGGTTTGGGATCAATCTTCCAGAAATATAAAGTATATTTTGTGCTTTTTGTCATCACCATTTACTAAGTGCAGCCTAGGTAAGTAGCAGGTAAATATGAAAACAATGTGGAATTATTTTCCAGTTCCTGAGATTTGCAGACCAATGTAAGTCAATGTCCTTATTATTCATATCCATACAAAATTATAATGGGGTTATAGCCAGGAGGTATTGGCATTCTGTTTGAGTGAAGTAATGATAACATAGTGGTCATTCTAATTAGTTAGCCTCTGTGCAGTCTTTTGCCACCTATTGCTCCTGGTTGGGAGTGTCGAAGTGTTTCAACCCTTATTGAGTATGGAGTCACCTCAGGATAGGGAACTGGTATACCTGTTGTGAAATGAGGAATTTATTTAATTAAAATAAATGAAAGAATGGTGAGTCACCCATGTATTTAATAAAAAAAAAATCTCTTATGTGCCTTGCAAGCGTGCGGCATATGATATGTGAAAGATTCATGTGACCAATTTGAGTCCCTGTATAATCAGGATTGTATTTATTTTTTTGTGTTTACAAGGAAAGGCAACAGTCACTGTGTATATCTATTTTACAAGGGCAGGTGCTCTGGAAGGATGACCTTTTAGTCCTATGGTTTACTGAAAGCGTGTCACATCTATTAGTAAGAGGTACAGAGTGTATCATTATGAAGGCTGGCTAATAGAGTTTTAAGTTTCTTTACCCTACTTGCAGCGAGGACATCATTCTTGTAATGACCAAGACCAGTCCTCGTTGCTGTTTGCAGGGAGAATGTAATCCTAAGGACCATAGTCAATTTCATGGCTCCCTTGATTCAATCAGAGTATTTGTCTACACATGCGGCATCCTTATTTACTTCACATTGAAACTGGATCTCAGAGACCAATCCTTTTTGTTAATTAAATCATGCTGCATGGACGATTGAGAGTCTGGTGGTGAGCGTGGTGACAAGATCTGAGTGGTTCATGGGTACTGTAGTTCCTAAGTGAGGTTTCCCATTGGTGGGTGAAAAATAATTCCATATTGCAATGTGGCATCTGCATTGTCAGATGTTTCTCATGAAGGTGAGCTACTAAATGTTTTGTATCTCAGAGAGCTCATTTTGGGTCAGATATACAAAACTTTTTTGTGGTCTCAAATGGGCTGAATCACAGAATCGACCCGTTTGTAAACACAAAAAAGCATTTTGGTTTGTATGAATCCCAAAATGTGATTTGATAAAACATTACCAAACCACAATTTGGGATTGCGAATGTATACCCATTTGATGTTCGGAAGGGACATGCTTAGGTTGTCCATTCCAAATACTGAATCTGAATGGAATATATTAATGTTTTGCAACCGAAATCTGGTTGCCAAACATTAATCTTTTACTGACACCTTGAAGGAGGTAGTGAGTGGACCAGTGGTACCACTGCTTGCTCTTAAAAAATGAAACTTAAATGTTTCATTTTCTTTTTGAGACACATCCTATTTTTCTTTCAGGAAAATGGCTTTATTTTAAAAATAAATATTGCTTTATTGAAGAGGAACCACAGACACAGTAGTCTGCTGACAGCAGCAGACCACCATCCCTGTTATAGCCATGATTCCTAATTTGCTTTATTGAATAGCAACCATAGACATGGTGGTCTGCTGGCACCAGTAGACCACCATCCTCGTGATAGCCATCATTCCTAATGGGTTGCAAACTGCAACCGACCACACTGTTATTCATGTAATGGGTCAATGTGCGACCCACTAGGAATTGCTATTCTATTGTGGTACATTTTCTTACATTAGGCATTGCAATATCCTAATTGAGATTTAGTAAGAATCGCGATGTGGAATTCGCAATCCATACTTTTGGTACATACGGCCCTTAATCCTGTAGTCACCTTATTAAAATGAAGTGTGAGGCTGGCCTCCTCTTTCAGTAACAACGGTTCTATGTTACCATCCCTGGAGCTGAGGATGATTGCTTCATGTACAGTACATTTAAACCTATTCCGATCATTGTTACATGTTGTGAAATGGTTGACAAATGGGGCAGTCATTTTTTTACAGCAGATGCAGGATTTGTGTGATTAGTATTGCAAATGCATAGTTTATTACAAGAGCAAATAATCCTGTACACTACATTTTTCATCTTAGAATCAGAGAATTATGAGTGAGACCCCATTATCAAGCTGAATTAAAAATGTTTACCCTAGATGGTTTGCCCTTACACATAACATGTCCCACACTTGTAGTTTCCTTGCATAGGTTTTAGACCTAACTGGTGATGATTCTACAGGTATGTGGGCACATACTAGTTGGTTTCCAAGACTGCAATTATTTTTAATTGCCAATAGGGGGGTTTCAGGTATGCACTTAAGGTTCTGTAAAATATGCCAATTTAGGATGATAATGCTTTTAAACTAGTTAGTGCTTGGTCTAAAGGTTGATACACAAATTAGTCTGTCACTGTGTGTAATTTTCTGGTCATCCAGAAGGACATTACATGGAGCAAAATATCTCTGTGTACTCCTTTTCCTTTATTATTTTTTTGTATTTTTGAAGAATGTGTTTGCATGATGAAAATAGGCATCTTTCAGCGAGCATTGATGCCAAATTTGCAAAAACTGCCAATGAGCGAGATTATCACATATTCTTCATAGGGAAAACCTGCAGTTTTTTTTTTCATTTACCAACTTTCCAAAAGTGCCATTTCCACAATAGTATTTTGAAATCCAACTTGGCTATTATGTTGGATTTTAAATTACTATGCATTTGAGTACCTGAATCATTGTTCTAGCTATTCACAAACTGAAGTTGTGCGTTATAAGCAGTTATAATGTTAACTTGTGCTTTTTAATCAATGAAAAAACGTTTAAAAAAATTGGACTTGTAAAACTTAAGTACACATGTCCTACTTGTTAAATACTATACATCCTGCCCTTAGGGCATTTAAATCCTACCTTAGTGGTGACTTATAACTATTAAAATGTAAGGTGTCCGCCTGGAAAAATATTTATTTTGCCAGGTCAAATCTGCAATTTAAAACTGCACAAAAAGGCTGCAAGGGCAGACTTGAAGACATGACACTTTAGTGGTGGCACAATATCTGCTGCAGTCCACTAGTGACATCAACGTACAGGTTCTGGGTAACCAGAGTACCATATACTAGTGATTAAAGGTAAGGTAAATGTTCCAGTTAGGATTTTAACCAGTTTGACACTTTAATATGGGTCAGAGGACATGCACTGGGGCCTGGCTTGCAGGATCCCAGTGTACACAGTCCTAAAATCAACAGCATCATATTAAAAAAATTGGGGTGATCATACAAACAGAGGTATTTTCTTAAACAGTGCAATTGAACAGTGTAGTTGAGAAGCATTTGCAATTGGTCTGAGCACTGAAGAAGATGAGCGAACACCTGTTTCAGAGTCATTTCTGGGTTCATGCAGACCACAGACCCTCAGATGGCTGATGCGAATGACGGTGATAGTCCGAAACTATTGAGGTGGTCCATACCTCTACAGGGAATGGACCTTATGGTGGAACATAGCCCTGGGACTGACCATGCCAGTGTGGATGGCCTTTCCAGGTTTTTCAGGCATAGCAATAAAAGCTCCCATTTGGGTGGAGAGTTCTCCCTGCTTTCTGCCAGTAGGCCGATGGTGGGGGGGGGGGCACATGTTGGAAATTACCATATTTTGCTTGGGATTTCCCTGTTTATGTTGGCCACAGGTCTCTGAGCATGTTACTTCTGCTACCAGTAGTAAAGTGCTCGTGTTCTCCCTTTTTTACAAAGTAAAATTGACATATTACTAATTGGCATATTAAATTAAATTATAAATCCCTTTGTATATGGTACTACATGTACCCAAGGTCTGTGAATTACATGCTACTAGTGGGTGGCAAAACTCAATATGCCTTAAACTAATGTAGCATAATTAAACATGTCTTCAGGCCTACCCCTGTAGCCTGGATAGCTGAAGGGCGGCGTCCCAGGGTAGTCATCCACGAAGGCATGTAAGCTCTGAGCGGGCAAAGTCCGAAGTCTTTGCCCAGGAAGGCCTCCTACCCTGTGGGCATTTAGAGCTTACCCACTGGAGGGAGACCATGATGGCCGTCAAGCCAAAGCCGCTTACATGGAATCACCAGTCAGATTCAACTTTCTGCTTTGCCCCGCTGAATGAGACCTGACTTCCAGAAAAGGTTCTAAGTCCAAACATAGAGGGCTTTATCAGGAATGATGACAAGCAGCAACATGTTGACGTTGAGGCCTGTCAGGGCACATCCTTCAAACTTCGCCATCTCAGATCTTTCTTGTCTTCATCGACAACTGCACAGCACCCGGCTCTTCATCAGCCCATTGTTGTTGAGCTGTACTTCAAATCAGCTTGTAACTTGCCCACCCGCGACTCAGTGATAATCAATTTTTCTTTACAAAAATTCTAAATCTGAAAGTAAACTCTCTACCGGTATGAGCATGGTCCCTATATGCGACCTGCAGTCCATTGCAGTTGAGCTTATTTTTTTACTTTGTCCTGGTCTAGCAATACCAGATAACTGAGATTTGTGCTTTCTAGTGCTATTTCTTAATTCAAACTTTAAAAATGAATGTCGCCAGTTAAACTTATTGGATTTTTGTTGGTTTGGTGTCATATTATTTATTAAAATATTATCTATTTTTATAAATTGGTTTGGGATTTTTCTTATGTTGTCTCTTTTCACTTTATTAAACTGTTTAACTACTTTAGAAATACTGTGAGGGAAATGGTTTATTATATGGTGTGGTTGTGTGACCTCACTGTGTCATACAGAGACAATTACATATCAGATTCAGTCAAATTTGTTTGTAAAACCTTACATCAGTTCTGGATAACTGTGGCTCAGAGCACTCAATCTTCATCAAAGGAACAAGTTTGAAGCATTTAGAATAACCAAAATAGTTTTTAAAAAACCTAAAATACTACACAATAAAAATCTAGTATCACTTTTAAATAATAATTTGTATTTTTATCTTATAGACACCTCAAAGGCAAAAATCTACAAAGGCAGTGGTTGTTAACTTTTGGTAGCTGCAGACCCCCACTGACTCCTTACTGGAATCCAGGGACACCCACTGAGTCATTATTGGAAGCCAGGGATCCCCGGCCTAAGCAATTTCTATGATTTGAACTTCAAAAAATACACAAAAATAGAAAAACAGGTAGACACCAAACAAATGCCCAAATTTGGGGATTATTACGTTTAATTCATAATCATATTTGAAAACGTTTTTAATTTTTTACATTTATTTTATTATTTTTTCATTTTGTAAAACAGTGGCTGACCCCCCTGAATAGGCCTCATGGACCACCAGGGGTCCCCGATCACAAGTTAAGTAGCACTGCACAAAAGGGTTCCGTTGATATGAATATTTAAAGAAACAATAAATCACTAATTTAAATCATTCTACACTACAGCAACTCACAGTTTAGGGTTAACCATGACAAGTAACTTGAAAAACACTTTAAAGGCAATCTTGTGGTGACCAGCTCCAGCAGGAAGCTAGTCACATTGACCAATAAAGTCCAGCTGAACTGTTACCTCACAGATAAAGCAGCCTCCAGTCCAATTCCAGGGTCTTTGGGCAAACCACCATAGGAATCAATTGGGTGGTTGTGATCTAAGGGATGCAAGTTGCCGAAGATGCTCAAGGATGCTGAGCCAGTTCAGCGCTTTTTCTGGGGCCACCCTTCAGTCCACAAACACAGAGGAGCAGCTTCGGCCACAGGGGTCGATGTCCTTTGAAATCCATGTGAAGTCCAGCCAAAAAACTGTTGCCACCAGAATAATGGTCTCTGATTACAGTGGAACCAGTGGTTCCCTTTAAATGGCAATATCTCTCTTGCTGGGTGACCAAACGCCATTCCAATGAGTCTCTCGGGTCAAGCAGACTCGGGTGCAACTTTTGAGGGTCAGCACTCGGTCTCTCAGGCTGCACTTTTGCAGTCAGCAGACATTCATGGCCTGGGGCCCAGGGAAGAATTTTCCTCAAGTGGTACACCACAGCCAAAGACCTCTCTTTGGTATCCTAAGTTGTAGCAGGTACCGTCCAGTCTTTGGTGCAACCACTCCTTGCTTGGTCCTTGAAACAGCAGAGCAGTCCTTCTTCAGTCCTCTCTCCAGTACGGATATGATCTGAGGCACAGTGGTAAGGGTGGCACTTTTATGCCCAGTTCTTGCACTCAGGATGTGTTTAACCCTGTATTCTTGAATGGGGCTGCTAGCCTTTGTGATTCAAAATTGACACTGTGGGCGTATTTTACTGTCAAGGCTTGTAAAAATAAATATGTCCTCCTTTTTAATATACAGCACCCTTCCTTATGGCTCATTAGAGGTTCCTTAAATATATCTTAAAAAGGAAGGTTTGGGTTTTGCCATTAATTTAAATGGCAAAGTTGATTTAAAAGTGTAAACATGCTTTTCTAGCAATGCGGGCAATAGCGGGCAATAGTGGGCTGTGGGTCGTGCTTTGCTTTGTCCTACTCATGGTGGCACAATCAATGCTGCAGCCAATTAGACATATATCTTTTAAAGGGTCAGAGCACTTGTACTGCAGCCCATTTAGCAGGACTCTGCACTTTCGAAAAACCAACAGCATCCATCTATAAACTTGGGGGGTGATCATGCAAATAGAAACATTTCCTTAAAAATACTTTGCACAATACATCTAAGTTAAGCCTGATTGCTTTGTGTCAAGCTACTAGAGGCTTAAGCACAGATTTATAATTTGACTTCTGTTAATCTTCCTGACACGGATTATAATTGCTGCCAACAAAAGAGGCAGAGAGGCATCAAAGGCCTTTCCCTTCCTTTGATGTCTTGATGAGCATTTCTACAGCCTGATCGTGAAGCGAATGGGCTGCAGGAATTCCCACTAGACAACAGGGGGTTTTGTGTTTATGTTTGGTTACATATAAGGGTAGCGGCCCCCTAGGCAAGGGCCACTCCCCAAGGGGGGCATTTTTTTATTAGGCCTTTTCTGGCCCCTCCCCCCGGGGGGGGGGCAGAACCCACTAGACACTAGGGATACATTTGTTTTCTAGTTTTTGTTTATATGTGGGAAGGGACCCCTTAGGCAAAGGTCTGTCCCCTGGGGGCAAATTGTTTTAAGGCCATTTCTGCCCTCCTTGGGTGCAGATCGGCCTATTTTTCTTAGGCCAAACTGCCCCCGAGGGGGGCAGACACCACTAGACACCAAGGATTTTTTTTTTTATGTCAGTTTCATACAAGGGGAATGACCCCTCAGGCAAGGGTTGCTCCCCTGGGAGACAAATGTATTTTAGGCCATTTCTGCCCCCCCCCTGGGCAGATCGGCCTATTTTAATTAGGCCGATCTGCTCCCCAAGGAGGGCAGAAACCACTAGGCACCGGGGATTTTCTTATTTTTATTTACAGATTGGGAGTTACAACTTAGGCAAAGGTTGCTCCCCTGGGCGGCAATTTTATTTTAAGCTATTTCTGCCCACCTTGGGGGCAGATCAGCCTATTTTAATGAGGCCAATCTGCCCCGAGAGAGGCAGAAACCACTAGACAATAGAGATTTCTTTCGTTGCGCCAATTTCTTGCAAGGCGAGTGACCCCTTAGGCAAGGGTCGCTCCCCATGGACGGCAATTTTATTTTAGACGATTTCTGCCCCCCCCCCTTGGCAGCAGGTCGGCCGATCTGCCCCAGGGAGGGCGGAAACCACTTAGGCACCAGGGATTGGTGTGTGTGTGTTTTGTTTGGGGGGCAGCCCCTTGGGCAATGGTCGATCCCTAGGATCCCTAGAAAAGCTGCACTTTTTGGACTTTGGGACGCTGCCATATAGAAAAATCTACGAGACCTAGACACATCTGAAAACTAAACATCTGGGTGAGTCCAGGGTGGTGTGCCACACATGCACCGCGCACCATTTTCATACCAACTATGCCCTGCAAACCTCCAACTTTGCTTGAAATAACACATTTTCCCCACATTTTAGTGATGGAACCTTCCAGAATCTGCAGGAATCCACAGAATACCTACCACCCACCATTGTTGCATCTATACTGATAAAAATTCTGCCACACTTGTCAGCCTAAAAACATATTTTTTTAAACTACCCTTTTGGACCTGCTTTGGTTCCTACGCAATTTCAACACGTTTTTGGCTTTTTCCTGTCAAAGGCACTTGGCCCACCTACACATGTGAGGTATCATTTTTATCAGGAGACTGAGGGGTATGTTGGGTGGTAGGACGTGTGCTGGTGCAGTGAGCCCACACAGAAATGTGGGAAAAATTTGTTTTTTTGCCTAAATTTGAGGTTTGCTAAGGATTCTGGGTAAGAAACACTGGGGGATCCACACAAGTCACATCTCCCTGAACTCCCTCAGGTGTCTAGTACCCAGGATCAAAAACGCAGGTGCCCCCGCAAAAACAGGTAGTTTTGTATTTGATAATTATGATGTGTCCAAGTAGTGTTTTGGGGCATTTCCTTTCGTGGGAAACCTGGGGGAATGCTGGGTGGAAGGAAGGAAGTTTGTGACTCCCTCAGATTCCAGAACTTTGCAGCACTGAAATGTGCAGAAAAAGTGTTTTTTGCCAAATTTTGAGGTTTGCTAAGAATTCTGGGTAACAGAACCTGGTGAGAGCGCCACAAGTTACCCCATCCTGGGTTCCCTTACGTGTCCAGTTTTCAGAAAGGGCCAGGTTTGCTAGGTTTTCTGAGGTGCCGAATGAGCTAGAGGCCAAAATCCACAGCTAGGCACTTTGCAAAAAACAGGTCAGTTTTGTTTGACAAAATGTGATGTGTCCACATTGTATTTTGGGGGCATTTCCTGTCGCGGGCACTAGGCTTACACACTCAAGTGAGGTACCATTTTTATTGGGAGGCTTGGGGAATGCTGGGTGGAAGGAAATTTGTGGCACCTCTCAGATTCCAGAAAATGTTGTCACTGAAATGTGAGGAAAACGTTTTCGTTTTTTTGCCAAATTTTGAGGTTTTCAAAGGATTCTGGGTAACAGAACCTGGTGAGAGCCCCATAAGTCTCCCCATCCTAGATTCCCCTATGTGTCTAGTTTTAAAACAATGCACAGGTTTGGTAGGTTTCCCGAGGTGACGGCTGAGCTAATGGCCAAAATCCACAGCTAGGCACTTTCCAAAAAACACGTCAGATTTCAATGTAATAATTTAAAGTGTTCATGTTGCGTTTCCTGTTGCGGGCATTAGGCCAACGCACACAAGTAAGGTGCCATTTTTATTGAGAGACTTGGGGGAACACAGAATAGATGAACAAGTGTTATTGCCCCTTGTCTTTCTCTACATTTTTTCCTTCCAAATTTAAGACAGTGTGTAAAAAAGATGTCTATTTGAGAAATGCCCAGCAATTGTCATGCTAGTATGGGCACCCCGGAATTTAGAGATGTGCGAAGAACCACTGCTTCCCAATACCTTATCTTGTGCCCATTTTGGAAATACAAATTATTTTTCACTCTTTATATTTCACCAAATGAATTTCTGAATACCCTGGATACAATGAAAACCCATTGCAAGGTGTCGCTCATTTATTGGCTCTGGGTACCTAGGGTTCTTGATAAGCCTACAAGACCTATATATCCTCTCAACCAGAAGAGTCTAGCAGATGTAATGGTATATTGCTTTATAAAACCTGCCATAGTTGGAAAAAGTTATAGAAGAAAGCATGGACAGAAATGGCTCTTTTCTCACCTCAATTTCAATATTTGCTTTAATTTAGCTGTTACTTTCTGTAGGAAAATCTGAAATCAGAATTTTGTCTACTTTTCAGAAATGTTGAGTTCTCCGGGATACAGCATTGGTTTCACACCCATTTCTGGAACTAACTGGAAGGAAGGAGGCTGAAAGCACAAGCAATAGTGAAAATAGGGTATGTCCCAGAAAATGCCAAAATTGTGTTGAACAATGTAGTTTTCTGATTTCAGTCTGACTGTTCCTCAAAGCTGGGAAGATGGTGATTTTAGCACCACAAACCATTTGTTGATGCGATTTAAAGGGAAAACCACAAGCTTTCTTCTGCAGTCCTTTTTCCCATTTCTTTTTTTCAAACAAACTTTTGGCTGTATTTTGGCTAATTTCTTGGTCTCCTCCAGGGCAACCCACAAACTCTGGGGACGTCTAGAATCCATAGGTTGTTGGAAAAAATGGATGCAAATTTGGCGTGGGTAGCTTATGTGGGCAAAACGTTATGAGGGCCTAAGCGCAAACCACCCCAAATAGCCAAAAAAAAAACTGGCGCCTGAGGGGAAAAGGCCTGCCAGCAAAGGGGTTAATTGCGCCCATGCATTTGGGCTAACATGGTTTTCCACCTTATGGACCCCATACTTCTGATGAATTTCTCTACAGCACATGCATATAGTTGTCTAGGGACTGTTCTTAATATTCGTAACTCCTCCGCGTGAGTTATTGTTCCCATACTGGTTTAATCCAAGTGAGCATAGGTCGTCTGTAAGCTGCACAAGGAAACAAGAAATGAGCTGCAGTTTTAGTATGCATGATACAAACTGGGCATTAAGTGAATGGGCTAGTTGAAGATGCCCATTTCGCCTTGAGCACATTAAGAAGTAAAGAGCCAAATCTAAATTGAATATATAGCTTTCCATCTAGATCTATAATACAATATAAGTATTGTTCAAAAGTGATAGTGGTCTTAAATGTAACAAATTCTATTGGTAAGTACCCCCACACTTGCATTCTGTGCATCATTCTGTTCTATCCAAGACCAGTATAACTCTTTGATTCTCTCTTTAGATGGAACGGAAGGGGCTCATTGGGAGTGATTTTCCAAAGATCATGTAGGCCCAGAGAGCTCAACAATTCATTGATCTTATTGAACCAGCCTATTTTGTGGAATCTGCCTAGCTTTACTTTCTATTGGAGAGCCTCAGCATAGGCATATATCTCTGGCATGGCTCACTGCCTCCTCCAGAACAGGACTGGTCTGATTTCTCCTTTATCTGTAATCGATTTCCTCCTCATATCAACAATTAGCAGATGCAGAGGGAAGGGAGAGGGTGTGACAGCCTGAGCTGCTGACTTTGGAGCTGGGGGACCTGGTTTGAGTCTTGGCATCGGCTCAACACCCTGTGATTATGGGCAAATCACTTAATGTAAATCACTTAATCTCCCTGTGCCTCCAATTCAGAGCCTTCAGACCCTCATGGGTGATTTACCACACTTTACAAATCCTGGATTTATTATTTAAGATCATACACATTTTTTAACTTTTGGCCATGTGAGATAATAAAAGCTTCAGAGCTTGATGCCATAAATAGCAGAAGCAACAGCCTTAAAGTAATAAAGTGGTAATGCTGGAGAGATTGGTTTACTATAGGATGCACTGTGTTCTTTCAATATGGCACCCACAACATGTTTGAGCTTTAAAGAGATTTTGTCAGCATGCTTTGTTCCGACATTTTGGTTGATAGCTTGATCCCTAGATAATCAAAAGCATCTACTTTTTCTAACGCAACATCTCTCATTGTCATCTTCCCCTTGTACGATGTGTGTTAGTTTATTATCGTATAGTTGGTTTTAGATGTGTTGACGACTAACACTCTCACGGAGCAAAATTCCTCAAAATTAATCTATAAGCACTGTAGTCCACTTGGTGTTTTGTACACTAGTAAGGTGTCATCTACAAAGAGTAAAGTGGGAATTTTCCCTCCAACCAGGGAGTTGGCATCATTGGCATAGATTGATAGATACTGTACTATGTCATTGAAGTATAAACAAAAAAGGGTGGGGCCAAGGACACAAGCCTGTCGGACACCCTTTTTGATAGGAATAGAATTTGTGAGTTGCCCTGTTCACTCCATCTCATTCTAGCAAATATTTCTTCATGAAGCTGGATTATAATAAAGAGGATATTTAGTGGAATCCCCATAACCTGTAAAACCAGCAACAACGTTTGACCATGTACCAAGTCAAAGGCAGACTTCAAATCCACAAAGGCCACATATAAGTGTCCTCTGCCAAGGAGCACTGGCTTTCAATACAGGGCAAGTGACCGAAAGACCTGGTCCATTTTGCTGGTTTTCTTTCTAAACCCCTCTTGTAGAGTGGAGAGTATCTTATTTTCTTCTATCACCCTAGGACGTTCCCCAGCATGCACAGCAAAACACATTTTGAAGGGTGTCATTTAAGCTTACGGGCCCATAATTTATCTACATATCCCTGTCTCCTTTTTGTGGATGGGTACTACATCAGCTCTTTCCGGGAGCTAGGAATATCTGCTCCTTTTGTGATTGCATTTGCCAGTGGGTCGATGTACTTAGACCATTTATCTTTATCATGAAGAAAAATATTGCATGGTAGGCCGTCTATAACTCATGTTGAATGTCAGATGCTTCTTATTGTGTTCGTCATGGTGAGGGGCCTGATGTTTGTCATGATATAAAGCTGTAAAGTGGTTAAACCAAACATGCAGCTGTATATAGTTCACAATCTTTGGTATGGCCAATCTATCCTCGGTCGCCACAATAAACCAGCATTTCCAGGAATCTTTACCAGCACATGTTTGAAAAAGGACTCACCATTTCCTTTTGCATTGTGTTTGTTTATACACCTTGCTCAAGACTATTATCTTTTCCAAGGCCTTTGACCTGATAGCTAATGTTAGTTGTGTTCAGGCCTGTCTATACTGCTTATTGTACCAGTTGTTGTTGTTACTTTGAGTATGTTTCTCAAGTCCGGTGGAGTTGACTGTGAAATGAGGACCTATCTGGTAAAAAAAAACATGAATTAATGCAAGTGCCTTGCTTCAGGTTCTAATATGTGGCCAACATATCGCATACGTTTGAGGTAGCACTTAGCAGAGCGTACACGAATAGAAGACAATATATTGAGCCTTTCATGTATCTTTTTTCCATTTGAGTGAGTGTTTATTATTGGCCAACTGAACATCGTTTGTTATTCTTCAGAGATGTAAGTCTTTTCCAAACTTTCCCCAGATTAGAAAAATGTAGAGGCATAGAAGATTATGATTGTTCTTGATCCTCTCCTTAACTATCATGTCCCTAACTTTGTCCCATAATCTGAGATCAATCAGGATGTAATCTATGCAACTCTCACAGTTGGGTTTATTAAAAGTGAAGCCCCCCTACTATCTAATTTGGTTCTTCCACTGATTGCTCTGAGCCTAGCTCTAGTAAGAGAACCTTTAGTTGGAGTGCAACTTGAGTCCACTTTTTAACATGGGGCAATATTGAGGCGGGGAATGGGAATATTTTATGCCTCTTTAGCTAAATTGATGTCATCACTGCCCAAAGGCACAAACGCAGTGTTGAAATCCCCAGGCAGGATGGCATGCAATAGTTGCTTCCTAGTCTCCCAGTGTCTCTCTAGCATTTGCAGTGTTTAGACATTGTCCCCCTTTTACCCTTCTCAGATAAACATTGTAAATATTGACATTATGGCCCCGGTTCTTCCTTACTTGTATGCCCAATATGTCTGATGAATCAACCACCAAAGTTCTTATTTTGCAGTTTAATGAAACTCTGACCCAAATTAACAATCCTCCATTTGACCACAAACATTTTTTTGCCAATAATCCAGTAGGTAAGAAACCCGGCTCTAAACACAGGTTCAGTACACCATGCTTCCTGGAAGATGCAGATAACAAATTCCTGAATAAAAGCATTCCAATTTGGCTGATCAGCTTCTGACTTCAAGCTTGCCACATTCCAGGAAACTATTGATAGAATGTCAATCTTATCGTATTTAAGTGTGCCTTATGAAGTAAGGACAAACTATGCCAATTGCGGGTGAGCCAATTAGGTATATTTTTTAAGAGATCAGAGTACTGGTACTGCGGCCTGTTAAGACTCTGCACATTGAAAACCAGCAGCATCAATCCAAAAACATGGGGTTGATCATGCAAAAAGAGACATTGCTTTAAAAATGCTTTGCACATTGCCTTTAAGTTAAGCCTGGCTGCTTTGTGACAAGCTACTAGAAGCTTAAGCACAGGTTCATAAGTTGACTTTTGCTGTTCTTCAGGAAAAGGATTGTGATTATTATTTGAGATGGGTTCTCACCCACCGTAATTTATACTCCAATTTGTTACACATTGCATTTTTATATGTGATTGTGTTCTACCATTGCAGATGTTGATGGAACATTGCTAAGATGCTCTAACGTATATACTCCATGTGAAAATTAGTGTACATGTAAAGAACTGAATGTAAATTGTTACAAAAAGGTTAACTCACACACAGTGAATACTATTGCCTTTAGGTGCATCTAACAGTGATCATGGTAGCACTGCAAACAAATAGCTACAGGTCCAGTATACAAAGTGTTATTACCTAACATGCCAGAACTGGTTTAAAATGTAACATCTGAACGAGTACCAATTAGTTGCACAGCTATTTCTTTTTAGTATTTATGCGTACATGGCTTGGGCAACCTAGAGGTCACTTCAAACCACTTTAAGGGTTATGTTACGAAAGGCTGGCAGAAGGATAATGCGCTGGCACAAAAGTTAAGGGACACAATAATTCCATCTATAATGTTTTGTTTTTCTAAATAACAAAATAGGCACACATTCTGCTTTTTTTGTTTTTCTAAATAATCCAAAGAGCAAAACGTCTACATATCAGTGGACCTGGAGGCCACAGTCTGTTTGAAAAGAAGAGTGTTTAGTGATTTCCTAAACTAAGTAATATATCTTCTCTGTAGATGGATAAGAAAACTATTTCAGAGGCGGAACTAGGACACGACTAAAATGGATTCTCCTAGGTGAGGCTCTAGACGCCACAGACATTTTCCCAATTACTAGAGAACAGAAGAGATGCAGGGGAGCTGCAGATGCCCATATTGGACCGGCACTGTGAACGAGAAGAGAGACATTAATGAAAAAGAGAGGGCCCCTGGGACTGCGTTTCACTGCAGGAGAGGTCCCGCTCTGTGTTGTGGAACTCCAGCACTGGAGATGGATGAGCATGCACTGAGAGTTGATGCCAAGACCAGCAAAGAGATTTCGGTGTTCAAGGTCGCCGACATGCGGGTTCTCAGATGGGCCTAAAGCTGGGCCCCAAGATGCGTACAGGATTGCACCACTGGGAGAACATGCAGGTGAGATGAGATGGTACTGCATCAGTCTTAGGAGAGTGGTATGGTGAAGTATATGGTGATTGTGTCCCTGCTAATTAGCAGGGGTCTGCTGCTCTTTATTATTGTTGTATTTATTATTCAATGTGAACTTTGGCACATATTTGGAGATATATATTCTCAGCCCTAAATTGTACTCTGAATCTTTGCAATGCTACTGACCAGTGGTGTTTGGAATAGAGGGCAGCTGTTTTCTAGGCCATACTGTTTTAGGTTTAAACCTATAGTAACTGATACAACCCCAATGGAAAAGAAACATCCCCCATCACTGTAAACATATAAACATGGAAAAGCATATGCCCAACCACAAACTAAGGTGCACTTCAAAAAAACTTAAAAAAGAATGGGTCAATTATATTTATTTTTGAAGGGCCAACCCAATATAGCTTTGTGATGTAAGGTAGCAGCAATAAAGTATAGTCTAATATTATTCTGCTTGAGCTTTGCTGTGTAGGCATGCAACTAAAATATTGTTTCTTTTTCCTTTTGTTTTCTCTACTTTTGTGTGATTGGATTAAAGGTGCAGAGTTTAGAAGCATTTTTTTGGTCTGACCTAGTTATTTTATGCACTGCAGACTCCTGGTGTGAGGCATTTAAGCAGACAGTTGTTCCAATCCTCAGTTCAGTAATGGGAGGGCAGTAGCATAAAAAGTGGCCATGGATTCAAAAGGTATTATGCTATTGGCAGGGTTGACCACCCCTACCATGTCATAATATGTAGTACAGAGTTGGTGAGTGACCTCAACTGTGCCCAGGAATTTGTTTATTACAACATTTCAATATAGCATTCTTACTTTATGAATCCATTATTGGTCCTGTAAAGCAGACAGAATCCTGACGGAGTGATAAGGAGAAATAATGAGATGTGAGAGAGGGTAATGAGGTGTGTTTGAGAGTGCAACACACAAACTTTGTATGCTTAAAACAATCTAACACAAGTCCATTGGACACACCGCCAATGGGAAGACACTACATACATACATTAGGTCTCCTTTACATTAAATAGGTGCTGTATAATAATAAACAACGTTTTGTAAACGTAGGGTTTTTGCCTATTTCAGTGACTAGACAGCTGAATAAACACTGATAAGTGCTGATTTCAAAAGTCTGGGAAAACGCTGCGAAAGCACCACTAAAACCCATTAAATATAAACTCTGAAAACAGGGCAGTCTAATAATATTCTGGTGGACAACAGCAGACTCCAGGTGTGAGACATTTAAGCAGACAGTTGTTCCTATCCCCACTTTTGTAATGGGAGGGAGGGCGGCTATTTTTATTTTGAGTTACGACCACACAGGCCTGCATATATTGCTCAGACTATCAAGAGCACGTCTTTGATTAAACCAGTAGCTTCAAGCTTTTGTTTTGAGAGGTAGTAGCCCAAAAATTGACTATGGATGTTGATGACGCAGAAAAAGAAGGACCAACATATATTCATATATCATGTAACCAAAATCGTATAATGTAGTGTGATTTTAGTAAAGAAAATAATGTACGTGGGAAATTGTGCCCTCGGAGTAGTTCGTCATTATTATAAACAAGCTTAATTAATCATGAAGAATTGAAAAATTTAGTAATCTGTCATAATTGCAAATATGTGCTATGATTTCTTGTTGAAACTGTTTTATGCTTAGCTTAAATTTAGTAGAGGCTTTGGCGTAGTTGCCTGGTCTCAAATTCTAACTGCGTGGTTTGTACTTGAATTAACAAAACGTATATTTTACTTTAAGGTTGTATTTTTCCAGTAGAGATGACTAATACACTTATCTCCAAGGTTTCGTGCTAGGCCGGTTTCATCCCCTTTGATACAAGGTCAGCTCCTGCAGGTGCAGACAATAAAGGCTTTGAGATCAAATTAATTGGCAAACTTTGTTGCAACTTGTGTTCCAAGGCTCCAAGGGCAATGTATGCATAAATGAGTACTAGGAGAAAGACACTATTCATTGGTCAAATTGAAGCCACCCTATGAACCCTCCAATGGAAGACCCTGCAGAATTTGGAATGTTTCTTACTTAAACCCACTGGACTAAGAGAAGTCAGCCATTTTCCTTGATGCCATCTTTGAAGCCAAATGCCAGACGCCATCTTAGACGACATCTCAATGCCCTTTTCTCTATTCCAGAGAAAGAGACTTTAAGAATTCTCAACCTAGAGACTTTAAACTTTAAACCTACCCGTCTTGCCCATGCAGTAACTTTGCCCCATTCTCCTTGCTGCTGCAAGGAAACTTGCCCTTAACTTTGCCCCTTGAAATCTGCCCCATGCTGATCGAACTGATACCTGAGGGATGAAGACTTTCTTGAATGCTGATTGTATTTGGTAATTATGAAAGGATAATTGTATTATGCATTGTGTTTTTCCTTTTAGGTACCAGCTGCTATTTTGATAGGGCCCAAGCTAGAAGTTTTCCAAATTTGTGTTGACTGAATTCGTTTTGCATGAAGCCCCACAAGCCAATGCTAATCAGAGGTTAGTTGAGGTATTCATTTGATGCACCATGTTGAATTGAGATCTTGTTATGCTGACCGATGTATGCAATTAGTCAAATTCAGTTACTCATATTAGTGATTTGCATTGCTATAACCGAGTGCATAAAAATCCAGATATTGCGTAGATTGCGTTTTTTCCGCTGTTATGGACAGCTAGTAATGTTCGTATACATATATCATTTGGTTTTGAGACTTATATACATTGTGTTAGCTTTGTTAATATAGGGAAATAAACTCATTAACTTTTAATAAACTGGTGTGGTTATTCATGGCTGAAAGGTCATGGTGCGCCGAAATACCAACTGTTATTGATTTCTAATGTGTTATTTCGATCTATTAATTGAGTATTGGGTATCGATTACAATAGTTATTGATTATTGATCTAAGTGATCCGACTGTTCTAGGATGAGGAGAGCCCAACTCGGCTAAAAGGTTCAACGACCTCCAGCGTGTCCAGGTACAGGTAATTTATAAGGGCTGGACGCGTTATCAGTAGATGGTAGCAGAGATTGATGGTTTCGCCCTTTGGGACCCCATCCGAACAATAGACGGAGTTAAGTTAGAATTTTCTTTGATAAAACAAGTTGGAGAGATGATGATGCCCTAAGTCCCCAATGACTTTCCCAGAATCTCGGAGCTTGCGAATGGAGGACATGGAGGTGTGAGAATGTTTTCGGCGTTTCTAGTGACGGTATGAGTGAAGTTAGGGTTTTGCGCTTGCACAGCTTATTGCCGCAGATTAATTGTGAAGTTTGTGAGGATTTTAGGGGGGTTACGAACTCCAGTTGAAATTTTAGAGGAGTGGTACTCCAAAGTGTGAGAGTAGGGAAGTCATCGAACTTCACATGTGTGTAGTGCTTTGTGCAGGAAAAATTGCCCACGTGGTTGTTGATGTTGAGACGGGCCCTGCGAGGTCAAGAGACTCCGGAGTATGTTGAAAAGTGTATAAGACACTTGATTGATGTTGTAATCTGTTCGGTTTAGTTGGTTGATCGGGCATGGTCAACAAGTCGGTATGAATATTGAGGCATGAAAGAACATTTTCGACTTTGAGATTTGACGAATTCTAAGGCGCGCTAGAATAGTTCATTGATCAGTTGAGAGTAAAGTTTGCGGGTCAAATTTTGCTTGCGAAAGTGGGAAACCGAGAAAGATGGAATAACTGCTGAGGCTAGTGAAAAATCCCCAAGGTTTCTGAAGCGATTGTATTACCCTTCCTGTAGTAAACCGACAGATTTGTTTTCTTCTTTTGGTTAGTGCTCGCGATATATTGCAGAAATTAGTTTTGAGTGAAGCTGAATGAAGGAGGACAAGCCGCAGGACTTTGTCAGCCGCAGTGTGTGAGTGTGACGTCACTAGGAGCCGCGCTGGGATAGGTTGGTTGGTGAGAAGGGTCGCTCACGGATTGGACACAGTCCGTGAAGTGCAATTGGTGGGGAAAGGCAAGCGAAGAGTATTCCGGGAATTAAAGTCACTTATTGATTACATATTTTAGAAAAATAAAAGACAGAAAGATGAAAATTTTCAAAGCATTTAAGAGTGCCTTGAGGGGAGATGTATATATTAAAGCAAATGTAGGAGAAGAAACACCGCCTGAAGGTACACCAGCTTACATCATGATTGAAGAAAAGGGTGTCGCACCATGTCTTTGGCTAAAGCAATGGTGCAAATTAACAGAGAAGCATGGAAGTGTAGCTTCCCTATCCATGGGTCGTTTAATCTAAGAGTTTTGGAGAATCTAAGATTTGCGCTATACGACATGAAAGTACCTCCAAGACCAGCACAGTTTGAGGCACTAGCAATTTGGGAGCTAATAGCTAGAAACCAACAACAAAAGAAATTTGAGACAAGAATAAGAAAAGTAGAAAAGACACTAGCGGATTCTAGATGGGACAGCACACAAAAGGTTTGGAGATCAGACGTACTGCAGGGAATTAAATCGTTTCCAGCAATTACTGATGAAGCAGAGACGGAAGGAAGGAAAGCTACCTATAAAACAAATAGGAGTCAGTCCAGAGATAGGGAAAACAACAGATGTGGAAAGCGAAAAAGGCATTAGTACTGCCCCTCCAGAACCAATACAAGGTAATGTGACACCGAATTTGAGAATATCACAGAGGCAGAGCAGTTCTGAAATGTCTTTCTCACCACAAATACCACAAATTCAGAGAATATATCCTGACGTGCCTAAATTGAAACCTGTCGATAATTATCAGCCACAGGTTCAAAGGCACTGCTGTGGTGAGCATAACATGGGAATTACTTCTGATTTAGTGGCCCAGGGAGGACAAAATTATCAAAGACCGACATTGGTTCAAGCCGAATCAACACATATTTTGATGCCTCAAAAGCAGGTACAAGAAGTGCTGCGGTACACTCGAGTAACAGAGAGCCAGTTAGGTATGCCAGCAATGATGAACCATAATGTGGGGATTAACATGCCACAGAATTTGGGGAACAGACAGAATCCAGATGCAATATATCTGCCTATCACTGTGGGTCCGCCAGTGCCATTGTATATACAGGCAAACCCAAAAGTATGCGATCAAGGGGTAATGACCCAAAGTGAGAGACAGGGAGAAGATGCATAGGAAACACTCCAGAAATGACTCCGGTAGGAACACTGCCAAATGGATCTGGGTCTTTGTCAGAATTTAGTCCAATTCCAATTTGTGCTCCGTCAACTGTGGTAAGGTCAAGTCCACGACTAATAGTACCGCTAACTTCAAAAACTGAAACGTTACAGCAACCATCAGTAGCAGTTGATGTAAGTGCTACATTGATTGGACTGAACGCACAACAGTTAACACAATGGTTCAACAGTCTGAACTCCCCACAGAGTACATCCAGCGGGAAGGGAGAAGAATACCTGAATAAAATAAGATTGGGCATGGAAGCAGATGAACTAGTAGAGGGAACGATGGGTCTGAACAGGTTAGAATCATACACAGAAGAAGAGCTGAGATACATGTGCCCTAGGATTACAAGAGAAGTAAGCAGCATACATAAAAAGTTACAAGAAATTGCAGACAGAAACGAGATCGATATAGGTAAGACCAAACACTTGAGCAGAAGTTACAGGCTAGACTTTGAGACAAAGGACTTTGAACACATGAGATCTGATGGGATGAAAACGCACCTTAAGGAGATACAGCAGAGCGCGCAGGTCTGGAGATGTCTAGATAAGTGGGAAAGTAGATGGGTTAAGAAAAAGGACAAAAAGAAAGAAAGTACCCCAGATCGGAATGAAAAAGCACAACAGAATGACGACCTGATAACCATGTTGCCAATGAGAGAGACAGCAGGGGGAAAACTTGTACATGTACCGTGGCACAGGTGCGATATTCAATCCTTTACGGATGATTTCCCTATATTAAGAGAGAAACCGATCGAGTGGTATCAACAAACAGATAGGTTTGTGAAACTCGCAAAATGTCTTTGGGAAGACCTGAACACCTTATTCGAAATTGTGGTTCCGGCAGATTTGTGGGAAGATTGTAAGAGGGCTGTAGGTTGGCCAACAAGTGAACCAGAAAGAGATAGGGACACAGGAGCACCATCACCTACGGTAATGAGTTTATACCATAAGGTGATTGAGCACTTGAAAACCAAGGTTGCGTCGAAAAATATGGATTGGCAGAGGATTGACAGAACAGCACAAGAGGTTAAAGAGTCAATACATGCGTACTATGAGAGATTGTTGAAAGCGTTAAAAAAGTACAGTGGCACGGAAACGATTGAGGCAAAGGACATGCTCCATTTTGTGTTCAGATTTGTAGAAGGGTTGAGACCCGAAATCAGCCAGATGATTAAGATGCACTTGATTTGTTGGCAGTCAAAATCGATCGATGAAGTGTTGAACTATGCAAAATACTGCAGTGATGAGGTTGAGACAAAGCAGAAAAGGTTGAAAGAAAAAGTGATGGTGATGCAGCTTAGAGCAGCTCAGACAGGTTTGCAAGGTTTACACGGTTTGTCAACAACAGTTGCCGCAGTAGCAACACCCGGGAAATGCTATGTTTCAGCCACAGATGAGAGGCAGAGGCCGAGGAGGTTTTGTGAATAATGTTCCTGATTTAAATACTGTTATGATTCCAAATGGTATACAGGCAATGAAGAAGGTGATGCCATGTCACACGTGCGGAATAGTCGGGCATTGGAAACGGGAGTGCCCAATGATGGTGCAGGAAGGTGTAGGTCAGCAAAACAATTATGTCAATGCATTTCAGAATATGAGAGGACCGAAATTGAGAGGTCCAAATCCAAATTTTCAGAATAATGTAAATCAGATGCAGGGTTTACAACCCATACAACCGCGGCAGGTGCAAATGCCCCGTGCACAAATGGCACAGTTGCAGCCAATGCAACAGCAGTTTCCTATGGTACCTAATCAGCAAATGCAAATACCTTTAGCACCAATGAATCAGCAACAAGTAATGCTTCCTCAACAGGTCACGGGTCAGGGAATGAAGCAAAATGATACAGTACACCAATTCCCGTTACACAGTGAGAATGGAATAAACGATGTATGGGAGAGTGAAAGTTCAGATGAGGAGGGAAATTGTATGCTTGCAGCATCTTTGGAAGTTGATCAAAAGGGTCCGTATGTAGAAGGAAGGAAGAGTTATGGGTCACTGCGTTTCATTCTTGGTCGACACAGGAGCTACACGCTCTACAGTTAGAAGCATCGAAGTACCAAATTTGCCACTTTCAGGGAGAACAGTTCAAGTAGTGGGAGTAGCAAATAGGTACCTGACAAACCCAATCACAGATCCAGTGCAAGTCAGAATTGGTAACTATCAAGGGTCACATAAATTTGTGGTGTGTGACTCAAGCCCGATATCACTATTAGGGAGAGACTTTTTGTGCAAATTGGGGTGTTCGATTATGTGTTCAAATGATGGAATTAAAATTCAGACAAACAGTAATGGGGAAGAAGAGGACAGTTTAGGGGGGACGAAGTGGAAACTGTCAATGAAGAGTATCCCCTGATTACTTTTTATCCAATGCTCACTGAAGCAGAAATTCCTGGTGAATTACAGGAAACAGTTGGAAAGGAAGTGTGGGATATGACAGGGAAAGAAGTAGGATTGGTCAAAGGAGTAGAACCAGTGAAAGTGGCTGTAAAACCCAATGTAAATTTTACCCAGACCCCACAATACCATATGGCGCAAGACACCCTCATGAAAGTCGCCCAACTCACTGATGAGTTTGTAAAAAAGGGAGTATTAAAAGAAGTGTTAAGTAGTCCATGTAATTCACCAATTATGGGAATGATAAAACTGAGTGGAAAGGTCTGGATTGTTCAGGATTTGAGGAAAATAAACAACATAATAGTCAAATGTTGTCCCGTAGTACCAAATCCAGCTGTGATAATGTTTCAAGTTCCCTGTGATGCTGAGTGGTTCTCAGTCATCGACTTGTCACAAGCATTCTTTTTTGTGCCTCTGCATGAGGACAGCCAATTTCTCTTTTGTTTCAAATTCCTAGACAGAGTCTACAGTTGGTGTCGAATTCCTCAAGGGTTTTCGGAGTCACCATCAATTTTCAATCAGATTCTAAAGAAAGATTTGGAATCGTTGGAATTACCATTTGAATCAACCTTGGTACAGTACATTGACGATTTGCTGATCGCATCTAGGACAGAAAATGACTCTACAGCTGACACCACTGCCCTATTGAACCATTTGGGAAGGAACGGACACAAAGGCCCTCATTCTGACCTTGGCGGGCGGCGGAGGCCGCCCGCCAAAGTCCCGCCGTCAGGTTACCGTTCCGCGGTCGAAAGACCGCGGCGGTAATTCTGACTTTCCCGCTGGGCTGGCGGGCGGTCGCCTTCAGACCGCCCGCCAGCCCAGCGGGAAAGAGGCTTCCACGATGAAGCCGGCTCGCAATCGAGCCGGCGGAGTGGAAGCTGTGCGACGGGTGCAGTTGCACCCGTCGCGTATTTCACTGTCTGCGCAGCAGACAGTGAAATACATTTAGGGGCCCTCTTACGGGGGCCCCTGCAATGCCCATGCCAGTGGCATGGGCACTGCAGGGGCCCCCAGGGGCCCCGCGACCCCCCCTACCGCCATCCGGATCCCGGCGGTCGGACCGCCGGGATCTGGATGGCGGTAGGGGGGGTCGGAATCCCCTCGGCGGCGCAGCAAGCTGCGCCGCCTTGGAGGATTCAATGGGGCGGCGATACACTGGCGGGAGCCCGCCAGTGGTGCCGGTCCGACCGCGGCTTTACCGCCGCGGTCGGAATCCCCATTGGAGCACCGCCGGCCTGTCGGCGGTGCTCCCGCGGTCCTCCGCCCTGGCGGTCTTTGACCGCCAGGGTCAGAATGACCGCCAAAGTGTCCCCTTCAAAATTACAGTTCTGCCAGAAGAAGGTGAAATATTTGGGTCACCAAATAGAGAAAGGGTCAAGAAGAATTATGAAAGAGAGAATAAAAAGTGTACTTCAAATGAGTCCACCAAAGACGAGAAGAGAGGTGAGAAAGTTTTTGGGAATGGTGAGCTACTGTCGCCAATGGATTCCCAATTTCTGAACTCTAGCAAAACCTTTACTGAAACTGACCCAGAAAGATGCGCTGGATGAAATAGAGCTGAAAAGAGATGAGATGGATGCTTTTATTGAATTGAAGGAATGCATGTGCAGGGCTCCAGCTTTAGGTATGCCGGATTACACAAAGCCTTTTACATTGTTTTGTCATGAACGTGATGCATAATCCTTGTCTGTCTTGACTCAAGCCCATGGTGGCCTAAACAGACCAGTAGCATATTTTCCAGCTACTTTGGATCTGGTCGCAGCAGCACTGCCAGGGTGCTTGCGTGCCGTAGCAGCAGTTGGTATCAGCCTAAATCAGAGTGAAGGAATAGTGATGGGACATCCTTTAACAGTCATGGTCCTTCACTCAGTCGATATACTTTTGACACGTTCCCGAACACAGCACATGACGGGTGCTAGGCTTACAAGGTACGAGACAATAATTCTGGGATCACCTAATGTGCAGCTGAAAAGGTGCACTACGTTGAATCCAGCAACATTGTTTCCTAGTGAAAATGTCGAAATTGAGAATGCTGAAGACATCGAGCACGACTGTCTTCAGGTGACTGAATTTTGTACAAAACCAAGACCTGATATCAAAGACACCCGATTGGAAGAAAACAACCAAGTTATTTTTGTTGATGGTTCATGTTTAAGAGATGCACTAGGAATATTGAAAGCACGATATGCTGTATGTATATTAACAGGTGTTCTGGAAGCATCTTGGCTTCAAGGAGTTTACTCTGCACAAGTAGCGGAACTGGTAGCACTTATTAGAGCTTGCCAACTTTCCGCATTAATGAAAGTTACCATTTACACTGACAGTCAGTACGGATTTGGAATAGTGCATGACTTTGGACAGTTGTGGTCAGAAAGAGGCTTCATGACCTCTTCAGGATCGCCAGTGAAAAATGGTGAAAGAATAAGAGAATTGTTACATGCCATCCAGTTACCAGGAGAAGTAGCAGTGGTAAAATTCAGTGCACACTCGAAATCAAAAGACTATGGGGGTGATTCTAAGTCTGGCGGGCGGCGGAGGCCACCCGCCAGACTTCCCCCTCCAAAATACCGCTCCGCGGTCGGAAGACCGCTGAGGGTATTCTGGGTTTTGCACTGGGCTGGCGGGCGACCGCCAAAAGGCCGCCCGCTAGCCCAGTGCAAAACTACCTTCCCACGAGGACGCCGGCTCCAAATGGAGCCGGCGGAGTGGGAAGGTGCGACGGGTGCAGTGGCACCCGTCGCGAATTTCACTGTCTGCAATGCAGACAGTGAAATTCTTTGTGGGGCCCTCTTACGGGGGCCCCTGCAGTGCCCATGCCATTGGCATGGGCACTGCAGGGGCCCCCAGGGGCCCCACGACAACCCATACCGTCATCCTGTTCCTGGCGGGCGAACCGCCAGGAACAGGATGGCGGTATGGGCTGTCTGAATCCCCATGGCGGCGCAGCGAGCTGCGCCGCCATGGAGGATTCAAATGGGCAGCGGAAAACCGGCGGGAGACCGCCGGTTTTCCACTTCTGACCGCGGCCGAACCGCCGCGGTCAGAATGCCCTGCGGGGCACCGCTAGCCTGTTGGCGGTGCCCCCGTCATTTTAGCCCTGGCGGTCGACGACCGCCAGGGTTAGAATGACCCCCTATGTTTCTTTGGGAAATGGATATGCAGATCAAGTTGCAAGGTTTTGCGCATTGAACTGTATATTGCTCAGAGACGAATGGAACTTGATAAATGAGCCAGAACTTGAACCATGGAACTTGATAAATGAGCCAGAACTTGAACCAAGTGAATCTTTTGCTCTAAAGGTTGTAGATACAATCGATGAATTGAAATCCTTACAGGACGATGTTAGTGAAGATGAGAAACTCTCATGGAGCAAATTACAATGTGTAAAGAAATCAGATGATTTGTGGGTTTCAAGTGAAGAGAGATTGGTTCTGCCAAACAGTCTTTTGACACAGTTAGCCAGATTATATCATAGACAAGCCCATCTTGGAAGGGATGCCATGGTTAGACTATTCAAGATTGATTGGTTCAATCCCAAATTCCGTCAAGTTGCTGAAGCAGTTTGTCATTGTTGCGTCATTTGCCAACAAATGAACGCAGGGAAGGGAACAGTAGTAAATTTGAGCCACATTGGAAGAGCAGGTGGTCCATTCAGCAGGAAATGGATTTTATTGAGATGCCTGTGCATGGAGGCTTGAAGTATGTGTTGGTGATTGTGTGTATTTTTAGTCACTGGATTGAAGCATACCCTACACGCAGAAATGACAGTCTCACAGTTGCAAAACTACTTTTGAGAGAACTAATACCACGTTTCGGATTCCCGATCTCCTTAGAATCAGATAGGGGAAGTCTCTTCAATAACAAAGTAATAAAATTACTGTGTGCAGCGCTGAACATTGAGCAAAAGTTGCATTGTAGCTACCGCCCTGAAGCATCAGGACCAGTGGAGCAAATGAATGGCACATTGAAGTCGAGGATGGCGAAAATATGTGCATCAACAAACTTAAAATGGCCTGACGCATTGCCCTTGGTGTTAATGTCAATGAGAAACACCCCTGGTAAAAAGACTGGACTGTCCCCGCACGAGATCCTCATGGGCAGAGCCATGAGGCTTCCAGCAGTTCCTGCAAATGCTCTTTTGAATATTACAGATGATATGGTGTTGGACTACTGCAAAGGTCTAGCTGATGTGGTGCGCTCTTTTTCTCACCAGGTGGAGGCAACCACCTTGCCACCGATCCAAGGTCCAGGACACGCCCTGAAAGCAGGTAACTGGGTTGTGATAAAGAAGCATGTGAGGAAGTCGTGTCTGGAACCCCGTTGGAAAGGACCTTTCCAAGTGATTCTGACAACTACCACCAGTGGGAGATTAGCTAAAGTCATGCTTGTCACTTTAGATTGATAGGAACAGTTTGTAGACCCGAAGGGTCTGGAGGCCTTTCTGGACTTGCTGAGTAAATCCGCATTGGATACGACCATACCACAATACACTTCTACAGCTTACGTGGATCAAGAAACACCGTGGCACCAGCATACCAGACTTGGGTTGTTAGTTGACTGGGCAGTTAACTCTGCTCAAGCAACAACCACAGTCCCTATATCAGAGTGAACCATAAAAGTCACTAAATTATTCTGTGCTTAATCCTCTAGTAGCTTGGCACAAAAGCAGTCACGATTCACCTGAACTCTGTTAAGGATTTATCCAGCACACAAAATGTAATGAAGTGAAAACACACCAGAAGAAAAACCTCACACCAATTTTGAAAAATGAAGTAAATTTTAATAAAGTATGTGACACTAAGATGACAAAAATCCAACCAGTAGAACCAGAGGTATGGATATTTAAGTTTTTTTTTTAAACCTTGTTTTCATTGGCATTTTCAGAAACAAACAATACCACACGATGTATGTATACAAAGTCTTTTCGTTTATATTGTACAGAAATATGTTGTTCAGGGCGACCAACTGGAATATAACATAGCGTTCACCATATTTTGATTTGAATGTGTAATTCAACAGTACATTTTTGTCTGCACTTCAAGGGTAGTGCTGTTATAAGAAGAAGAATATAAAGAATGTAGTGGGTCTTAAAAACCTAACTTTTCAGTAAATAAACATCAAATGTTAACAAACAATGTGCTCTCCTGAGGGCCTCCTCATTGATCTGTGTTCATAAGCAGTATATATTGTCTTCTCCAGTACCCACCCACGTACAGGCAGGGCTAGGGCGCGTGTGTGAGGGGGGTCGCAAGTGGGTGTGTGTCCAGGGTTACGGACCCCAGGCTCCTCTCACAGACCAGTACAGTTGGACACAAAGGGGGTCATTACAACATTGGCGGTAAAAGCCGCTTACCGCCGTGCAGAAGACTGCCAACAAACCGCCGCGGCCGCGGAAAACCGCCACAGCTATTATGACCCACATTTTGGAATCCGCCAAAATTCAGACACCCACACAAGTCCGCCACACCAAAGGTCAGTGATAAACTGGTGAAAACAAATCCTCCACCGTCACGCCAACAGAAATACGCCCATACTATCACGACACACGAATCCACACGGCGGTCTTTCAACCGCGGTATGCCATTGGCGGCACACACCGCCGCGCTCAAAATACACACATATATACAAAACACAGCCACATTGGACAATTCAAAATACACACACCTGATACACATACACACATCACTCCCACACACCCATTACAATATAAAACACACACCCACATCACCCACAAAACCCCACGACCAGAATCACCGAGAGAAGGCCAGAGAGAGACACCACCATCAACAAGCTAGCATCCACAGGCACACAACACGATCACCCACACAACTTCCACGCACCTCACACAACACACCACTACATATCACCACACTTATCACCACACACTCCATCCCACACATCACCTACACCACCCCATGGCAAGGCAAAGACACCCCAGGTTCTCGAAGGAGGAGCTCAGGGTCATGGTGGAGGAAATTGTCCGGGTAGAGCCACAGCTATTCGGATCACAGGTGCAGCACACCTCCATTGCAAGGAAGATGGAGCTATGGGGAAGAATCGTTGACAGGGTAAACGCAGTGGGAAAGCACCCAAGAAATCGGGAGGGCATCAGGAAGAGGTGGAACGACCTTCGGGGGAAGGTGCGTTCCGTGGTCTCAAGACACCACCTGGCGGTTCAGCGGACTGGCGGCGGACCCCCACCTCCCCCCCCACAACTAACAACATGGGAGGAGCAGGTCTTGGCGATTCTGCTTCCTGAGGGCCTCGCAGGAGTAGATGGAGGAATGGACTCTGGTAAGTCAAATCTCAATTATTACACCCTCACCCTATCTGCATGCCAGCACACACCCCCACCCTCACCCCCAGCACCCCAACTCCTCACATATGTCCCAACATCACAAACCACCCATCCCAACACCAAACCCTGCATGCAACAACAAAGCATGGACACCCATCACTAAAGCATGCCCACTGCACATACCCATACAACCCCCTAAACCATCGTCACACAAGGTCCCACACAGGAATGCAAGCACTGGGGTACACGGTCACCCACCCATTGCACACCATGACACACACAGATGTAATAACCATCCTTTTATACCCCTGCAGGACCCCTACCCAACGTCACCGGAAAGGAGGGTCCACACATGTCCACACCACCAACAGTGCCCACAGTGATGACAGCACCTCTGTCCAACTGGATCTAGATGACCAGCCCGGCCCATCGGAGACCTCAGGACAGTCAGTTCCCATCACACAGTCACAGGCCACTACAGACCTTCCACCCTCTGGAAACACCAGCATAGCACCCACCCAGCGGGCCCATACCTCCGTCCCCAGGACACGTCAATCAGCTGTGTGTCCACCACTACAGGGAACCCAGGATAACCCACCACCCCACCAACAACAGGGACCTGGGGGCAGTGGTAGTGGGCACACGGTCCAGGGAACGGAGGCCCAGGAACACAGGTGAACTGGGAGGGCTGCTGTGCGACAGGGTGCAGACAGGCCAAGGGAACCCATTCTCCACGAGGCCTTCTCCTCCATCATGGGAGCCTACCACCACTCCCAGGAGACGATGGCAACTGTACTGGCCAAGTTTCAGGAGACCCAGCGCCTGCAGGAGGATCAGTATGTGGGCTTCAGGGAGGAACTCAGAACCATCAGCTCCACCCTGGGCACCATCGTAGGGGTGCTCAAGGAACTTGTGAACACCAGGAGGGACACTGTGGCACTACAAGGGGCCCCTGACACTAGCATGGACGATGAACTGCCCACCACCTCTGCCGGCGCTAGTGGACAGGACGCCCCGCCACAGGACCACCACACCAGCACCCCACCCCCTGCAGAGGGAGAACCACCCCGCAAAGGGTCCCTGAGATCCAGGACAAAGACAGAGCACGATGCCAAGACCCCCGCCAAGAAATGAGACCACCCTGTTTGTCATCCTACTGCCCCACTTTTTCACCCTGTCCATACTTTAACTGCCCCAGCTCGACTTCCTATGCCCATATGGGCAATGCACCTGTGAGACTAATAGACTGGACTCTGCCATGGACATTCCTCCACCATCACCCCTCACCATTTCACTACCCCCTCCAATACTGAGCACTTAAATAAACACCCTTGAAGCACAAAACAATCTGGAGTCAGTCTGTGATTTCGAAATAGTGTATTCTCAATTATAGTGACAAAATGCTTTTTAAATAGTAATGTCAACATACCTATGTCACACAGCTCTAGTCCATGAGGAATCTAAGCAGATGTCACACAGTGGGACCCACATCTGTGAAATCGTAAGGGAAAGTGACAACTCAGTTACCATACACTGGGTGAAAATGACAGACAGTAGAGCGGTAGTAGTGTTAAAGTACATGTAGTAGGCATGGTTGTATTCTTACCTGTGTCTCACTGGAAATATTGCTGGATCACTGAGTCCCTGTTGTGCATGTCTTCTTCCTCTGCTTCCTCGTCTTCACTGTCCACAGACTCCACAGCTGCCACAACACCGCCATCTGGACCATCCTCCTGCAGAAAAGGCACCTGTCGTCGCAAAGCCAAGTTATGAAGCATACAGCAGGCCACGATGATCTGGCCCACCTTCTTTGGTGAGTAGAATAGGGATCCACCTGTCACATGGAGGTACCTGAACCTGGCCTTCAGGAGCCCGATGATCCGCTCGATCACCCTCCTAGTTTGCCCATGGGCCTCATTGTAGCGTTCCTCTGCCCTTGTCCTGGGATTCCTCACTGGGGTCAGTAGCCATGACAGGTTGGGGTAACCAGAGTCACCTGCAAATGGTGAGGGACAACTGTCAGACACACACTAACCTGTAGGGATATCCCCAGACCCAGACAACCATTCCCACTGACTTGCTTCCAGGTGCTCACCTAATAGCCACACACTGTGCCTCTGGAGTTGCCTGATCACATAAGGGATGCTGCTATTCCGCAGGATGTAGGCGTCATGCACTGAGCCAGGGAACATGGCATTCACATGGGAGATGTACTGGTCGGCCAAACATACCATCTGTACATTCATGGAATGATAACTGTTCCGGTTTCTGTACACCTGTTCACTCCTGTGGGGGGGACCAAAGCCACATGTGTCCCATCAATGGCACCAATGATGTTGGGGATATGTCCCAGGGCATAGAAATCACCTTTCACTGTAGGCAAATCCTCCACCTGAGGGAAAACGATGTAGCTCCGCATGTGTTTCAGAAGGGCAGACAACACTCTGGACAATACATTGGAAAACATAGGCTGGGACATCCCTGATGCCATGGCCACAGTTGTTTGAAATGAGCCACTTGCAAGGAAATGGAGCACTGACAGCACCTGCACTTGAGGGGGGATTCCTGTGGGATGGCGGATTGCTGACATCAGGTCTGGCTCCAACTGGGTACACAGTTCCTGGATTGTGGCACGGGCAAGCCTGTATGTGATAATCAAATGTCGCTCCTCCATTGTCGACAGGTCCACCAACGGTCGGTACACTGGAGGATGCCGTCATCTCCTAACATGTCCCAGCGGACGGTGCCTATGAAGGACAACAGCGAGCACAGAGTCAAACAACTCAGAGGTACGTATCCACAGTTTACACAGAACACCATTCATACACAAAAGGTGGCCTGTATGTGTGTTGAGTCTAGGCCTAGGTCTGTGTGACGCAGTTGAAAATGAAGCCATGTGGGCCCCTGAAATGGCGGCTGCCTGACCTCTAAAGTGGGACAATGGGATGTGAGGTAACTGCACTGGCGTTGTACACCGTCGCGGTAGGCGGTCGAAGACCACGGCGCAATGCTGCATTGGTTAACATTGGACCCTATGGGTCCCAGGAGCCAATGACGATGTACGCCGGTGGTGACGGTACGCACCGCCGCGGACGTGACCTCCATTTTCTATCTGTTCAATCACTCGATACCTGATCTTCGACAGGAGAGGACCTACACTGCAAGTGCTGCTGTGACCTCGGTCTGGAAGAGACAATGGCTCGAGTGTCTGGGGAAAGGACCCCTGCCTTCACATAGGAGGAGTTGGAGAAACTCGTTGATGGGGTCTTCCCCCAGTACAAGCTACTCTACGGTCCTCCAGACAAACAGGTAAGTACACAGGGAGCATGTTGTATGGGCTATGCCTGTGTGGAGAGGGCTGGATGTAAGAAGGAAGGGGGCAGAGTGCTGCGTGCATGAAAGACAGTGAATGCATGTGCCACATGGCAAGGGTAGGGATGGGGTCCAATCAGTTTGACGGTGCAGTTGGTAATAACTTCTCTTTTTCCCCTGTACATTTCATGTAGGTCAGCGCCCACCAGAAGAAAGATATTTGGTGTGCCATCGCCAGGGATGTCTGGACCCTGGGGGTCTACCACAGACAGAGCACCCACTGCCGGAAAAGATGGGAGAACATTCGTCGCTGGAGCAAGAAGACGGCGGAGGCTCAGCTGGGGATGGCCTCCCAACGTGGGAGGGGTGCCCGTCGCACCATGACCCCCCTGATGTTCAGGATCCTGGTGGTGGCCTACCCGGAGTTGGATGGGCACTTGAGGGCAGCACAGCAGACACAAGGGGGTGAGTACACTCTCATTCAGCTGACTTTGCGCGCATTACGAGGTGTCTGGGTGGGGGAGGTGGGCTGTGGGTTTCCATAGGTCAGGGCGAGTTCCGTAGGCAAGGCCCCTCCGTAAGGCAGGCCATGTGGCACCCCACCCCACCTCTGTAGAGTGCCAAGTACACCTAGTCATGCCCCTGTATCATCTATGTGTGCAGATGTCGTCCATAGCCTTATAGGCCATTTCCCAGGAATTGAACAGTGGAACCCAAGAGCACGGCGTAGTGCAGGGGGCTTCTGTGTCTGTCATGTCCACCAACGGTAGCGGTAATGCATGCACTCAACATGTCTTTCCTCTGTCTCCCCCCCCCTTTTTTTGGTCTCCCTGTTCTTGTGTGCATTAGCATCATCAGGCGGAGGAGCAGTGGCACCGGAGCACGAGGGAGCTGCATCCCACATGGCCCTGGAGGGCGACACTACTGGTCAGAATTCACCAGTGGGATGGAGGGCGAGGGGAGCTCCACGGCGGGGACAGGAGCTGAGACCAGTGTCACGGACTCATCCTCTGATGGGAGCTCCCTTGTGGTGGCGGCAACATCTGTGCCCCCCCCACATCTACAGGTACAGCCGCCATCCCCCCACCAGCACCGCCCTCCCAGCAGCCCCTCAGCCTTTGCCTCGTGCCCGCTCACCCAGGAGGGTGGGCATCACCTTCGCCCCAGGCACCTCAGGCCCTGCCCCAGTCACCCCTGCTGCCCTCAGTGAGGAGGCCATTGACCTCCTCAGGTCCCTCACTGTTGGGCAGTCTACCATTTTGAATGCCATCCAGGGTGTAGAGAGGCAGTTGCAACAAACAAATGCATTCCTGGAGGGCATTCATTCTGGCCAGGCGGCCCTTCACCGAGCTTTTCAGACTCTGGCCTCAGCACTGATGGCAGCCATTGTCCCCGTCTCTAGCCTCCCCCCTCCAACTTCCTCCACCCAGACCCAATCCCCTCTACCTCAGCCCATCCCAAGCACACCTACAGACCAACATGCACACATGTCAACACCCAAGGGTAGTTCAGGCAAACATAAGCACCACACATCCAACAGGCATTCACGCAAGCATCACACACATGCAGACACACCAACATCCACTGCATCCACTGTGTCCCCTCCTCCTCATCTCCCTCCTCCCTCCCTGTCTCGTATACACTCACACCTGCATGCACTACCTCTACAGCCACTACGTCCCTCTCCAGCACACCCACCACCACACCCCGCTCACGTGCAGTCACCACCCCCACTACCATTCACACGTCCCCTATGTCCTCTCCCAGTGTGTCTGTAATGTCCCCTCCCAAGATACACAAACGCAGGCACACACCCACCCAACAGCCATCCACCTCACGACAGCCTCCAGCGCATGCACCTTCACCCAAAGCCACCAAACGTACACCTCCTACAGCCACCACCTCTTCCTCCACTCCCAAACCCCCTACAGCTACTCATCCCAGTGTGTCCAAAAAACTTTTCCTGTCCAACCTTGACCTCTTTCCCACACCTCCATCACCCCGTCCATTTCATAGGTCCCGAAGTAGCACCTTATCCACAACATCTCCGGGACCAGTGGTGCCTGTAGTCACCGGAATCTGGAGTGCACCGGCCACCAAGGCAGCTAGTGTGGCACGGAGCCACAGCACAGACAGTCCCCTACCTGTGAAGCATCAGAAGTTGGCAAGTGCCCGGCGGGAGAGGGGGAAGACTCCAGCCACCAAAGCTGCTCCCAGGGGTCCCGTTGGGAGTGTGGAGTCAGCTGTGACACCTTTCAAGGTGGGGAAGGGCCACAAGAAACCTAGCAAGTCTGGGAAGAGCAGCACGGCGGAGAAGACCGCCATCATCCACGCTGCCCAGAATGCCACCGCCAGCCCAGCTGCCCAGGAGGCCACCGCCAGCCCCAGCCCAGCTTCCCAGGAGGCCACCGCCAGCCCCAACCCAGCTGCCCAGGAGGCCACCGCCAGCCCAGCTGCCCAGGAGGCCTCCGCCAACCCCAGCCCAGCTGCCCAGGAGGCCACCGCCAGCCCCAGCCCAGCTGCCCCGGAGGCCAGCACCAGCCCAGCTGGGCCATGAAGGACCGCCAGCAAAAGGCCCGTTGGGCCATGAAGGACCACCAGCAGCTGAGACCCTGCAATGTAGACCGCCATCTGAAGCACCGCTGAACAGGGCACTGCCATCTGAAGCACCGCTGAACAGGGCACCACCATCTGAAGCACCGCTGAACAGGGCACCTCTATCTGAAGCACCGCTAGCCCATGAGCGGCAGGGGCACTGACGCAACTGGGTCCGTCACAGGGTGAATGATGCACTCTGGGCACCAGTCCCCCTCCAGAACCAGTGGAGAGATCCATCCACTACCTCTGTCCTTAACAGGATGAAGCACTCTGGGCACCAGTCCCCCTCCAGAACCAGTGGAGACTGTCATCCACTACCTCTGTCCTTAACAGGATGAAGCACTCTGGGCACCATGCCCCCTCCAGAACCAGTGGAGACTGTCATCCACTTGTGAGACTGTGGCTTTGCACTCCCCAGGATTGAACAGTGGGCAGACCACCCACTGTATAGACTTGTAAGACTGTGGCTTTGCACTCCCCAGGATTGAACAGTGGGCAGACCACCCACTGTATAGACTTGAGAGACTGTAGCTTTGCACTCCCCAGGATTGAACAGTGGGCAGACCACCCACTGTATAGACTTGTGAGACTTGGCTTTGCACTCCCCAGGATTGAACAGTGGGTAGACCACCCACTGTATAGACTTGTGAGACTGTGGCTTTGCACTCCCCAGGATTGAACAGTGGGCAGACCACCCACTGTATAGACTTGTGAGACTGTGGCTTTGCACTCCCCAGGATGGAACAGTGGGCATGTGGCCCACTCGTGGATTTGGCGTCATGCACTCAAGCGGCTGAGGTGCTCCCCTTTCCCTCCCCCTGAGGTGCCTGTTTAGTTGCTCTCTGATGCCCCTGCAGTGTTCTCTCTGTCATGGTCGGGGATCTTGTGTGGGCCTTGCCCATACCGTGTGGTCCCAGTGTTCCACGGACTTTCTTTGTGCAGTACCTGGACTACTATGCCCGGTATACATTTTGTACATTGGGTATATATATATATATATATATATATTTCTGCCTACTTGTTTTTAATATATTCCGATGGTTACACTCATTTTCTTTGGTCTTTGCATTCTTCCGGGGGGGTTGGGGGATGTAACTATATTGTATCATGATGTATTAGTGTGTGTGTTGTAGTGGGTGAGGGTGGGGGTGTTGCGTGTTGCGTGTGTGTGTCCCTGTTTTTTCCCTCCCCTGTGTCGTAGGTGCAGTACTCGCCATGGTCTTCGCCGCCGGCGTTCGTGCTCCTGGTAGAGGAGCAGGAAGACTATCGCAGGGAGAATTTGGAGTTCCGGTTCCATGGTGTCCTCGTTCCTCGTGCAGTTACCTCACATCCCATTATCCGCGGTGAATCGCCCCGGAAAAGGTGGCGGATTGCGCTGTCATAATAGTGTGGGCGGTACATTGTCTTCCGCCTGTCTGTTGGCCTGGCCATCTCCAAAACCAGATCAATAAATCTAGTACCCACCTTCCTGCATCATAGTCTACTACACAGCCCCAGTAAGCACATCTCCACTTTACAAAAGAGAGTACGACCCAGAGCCTCATTGAGTGTCAAACACAACTTCCCAGAATCGGTGGACCTCGGTGCAGCTCCATGTCATGTGCCTGAAATGTGCATCCACGAATGAACACTTTGGGCATGGTGCAGGATCCCCCCCTCCCAAGATTACTTGTATTCTGTGGGGCGTCAAGTATGTTATGTGTGTATAATTGAATTGAATATATTTCAGTCTAGTGTTTCTGGAGACTCAGCGTGAGTAGGCCAATACCATCTTCCACTTAGAGTCAGACAGTTCTTGTCCGTACAATGTCTCCTATCTTCTCCTGTTCTTTATCAGCAACTTCTTGACTCTTGACCACCTCCTATAACTCCTGGTAGAGCCACTTCACCAGGTGTCATGTCACCCCAAAGGACAGCAAACTTTGGAGTACCGGATGTATCAAAGTTTCCTGGCTACTGTAATGACATGGTTCACCAAATGTGTGTACCAGTGCTTGATAGGTCAGAATCTGTCCTGGGGTAGGCCATCCAGGTCTATCAGATCCACTAAGGACATAGGCATCCCTTGTTGGCAGCAGTCTCCTACAGTCACCAACCCCACCTCCGTCATGTTGTGAGCTGTTGTCATGTGAAGTGCGTGAGTGATTACCCATGTGGGAGCTGGGCCAAGAGTAACACTAGTGCACAAAGGGGTGTTCCATCAGACTGACCGATACACCTCCACCAGCACCATAGAGCGACCTCCAGAAGTATCCCCGCTCTGGGGAGTACCATTGCTCCATTAAGACGTTCCACTAGCAGGACATTTTGATTGCCCTTCATCTCTATGCTTTCCAGTTCTTCAAGATGTGCTCCATCCAGCCACTGAGTACCCACTGCAGCTGTGCCCCAGGTAATGTAATTAAAAATCTGGGGTGCCCAATCCCCCTTTGTCTGGAGGACGCCGGGGAATTTCAACGGGACCTGGCTGCGCCCGCCATCCCAAAGGAGTTCCCAAAGGAGTGAGTCTAATAGTTTAAACCAGGTAGATGGAATCTTAACCGATAGATTGACAAACAAATATAATAGCCTAGGTAACATTATCGTTTGGATAAGGAGATACGTGCTATGACAGGTAGTTTGAAAGATCTCCAACGCAGTTCCCTTGTACCACAACCTTCAGTGCATCCCGTTCTATGAGGGCATTGGATGCTAAGCCCTGATTATGTTCAAAATAGTCAGAAATAGCTGCCTGCAGGGAGTCTTTGAAACAAGTATCTTCTAGCATCAGGGGTTTCAGCTTCCATAAGGGCATCGCTGGACGATCTGACACAGTCTGGAACTTCAAAAACAGAGGGCTGTGGTCTGTTAATGTACGCTCCAAATACTCTGTGCGTAGTACATGTGTTCCCAGTGTGGTACAGCATGTGAACAAATCAAGCATGATGTGTAAGTTATACATGTGTAAATAATATGATAATTCCCGTACCTGGTCGTTTTATACTCTCCAGATCTCTGACAGGTCCCAGTGGTGGAGCCATTGCCTAAAGCCCTTCGAAACCTTACGAGCCAGAGCCCCTGACAGAGGAGGTGTGGATCTGTTCAAATCTACATCCACCACACATCAAATCCCCACCAAGTAGAAAATCCCCCATGCCCATGGTGGCTAGGGTGCTGTACAATCCCTGTAGAAATGCCACATGGTCTTGGTTTGGGGCATATAGACAGCCCAGTGTGATTTCTGTACTCATCAATCTGCCCTTGACCAGTAAATATTGACCCACTCTATCAATTGAGGAGTGAATATACTTAAAGGTTGTGCCCACCTTTATCAATATCAGCACTCCTCTGGAATAAGCAGAGTATGAGGTTTCATAAATCTGGCCCTTCCACCTATGGTGTAATCGCTCTATTTCTGCAGTCAGTAAGTGCGTCTCTTGTAGCATAACTATCAGTACACCATGCCTTCTCAAATATCTATGAATACTATGACGCCTAGAAGCAGATCCGATCCCCCTAATATTCCAGGATATGAAAGTCATCACATTCCTAGCATCATCCACCTGTACGGCAGACATACAGAAGCCTGCTATATAACATCTGGCGACCCCACCGCCAACCCGCAGCTACCCTGTGACCCCTAGGACCAACAACAACAGTCCCCACTACAAACTCCCGCACCCAAGGGCAGCCCAGCAATGGCTGGCCATCCAAATCTGTACTTAAAAACATTGTTCATAGATCATGACCTCTAGTTACTTGGCAAGGGCAATCCTCCCCGGGGCATTTAAAATAGGAATTTTTCTCAGATTCAGCCGCAGCCCGAGACGTCTCAAGTAAAGGTGCTGTAAGATCCCGGGGGACCTAGGCTTCTGCTGGTCTTTTGTGCTGTGAGCTCAGCACCCTCCGGGTTTCCCAGCTCCAAAGCATGTTCATGATCAAAGTATCCTCAATGCACTGGGTCCCGGGTCCGCATCTGCCAGGCCCGCTTGACTAGCCATCATATCAAATCAAATCTCCAGCAGTCTGAGGGGTTACGTTAGGCAGGGCACCTCTGGCAGAACTCCGGCCCTCCAAATCCGGGAAGTTCGAGCCATGTTCCGAAGTTGTTTCAGTCCATTCCCCAGCCTTTTGTGTTAGCGCTATCTCCACCACCGCTTGGAGCGACGCCGCCTATTCTCGCTCAGTCTGAGAGAGGGACAGTTTCTTCAGTGATGATCTCCCAGAGCCACCTCTGGCTCTCTTCCTAGGGTGTTGTCTGAGGCCTCAGGATCTGGGTCTAGCCCTTGCGATTGGTGTGCCCCCCTATGTGCAATTTAAAAGTTTCAGGTAAAAAACGAATGCCTAAAATATCAGAAGGGCTAGCCATGTGAGACTTGACCAAAGTAAAAAAAATATGGCCAATCACAATGTAGGACAAGTTGGATAAAAACTGTGGATTTGTGCTGGTCTGCACTTACCCTCAGACTTAGAATAATTTGAAGAAAAAGTCTCTGGGAAGGTTAAAGTTCAGCAGTCAAGGCTGCAGGTGGTGTTGGAGGAGGAGGAGGCATTATCATCGGGGAGCCCCTGGACAAAGTCACAGTGAAGATTTCTACGTTTGGACTTAGCCTCTTTTTTGAAAGACAGAAATCTCAAGCAGTATGAACCTGGATGCTGACAACGAGAGCTTCATGAGGCAGGGGACCCCTTTGGCGAAGGACCGTTGAACAGGATTTGCTGCTTCTGAGAACAATGTCAAAGGAGATACCACAAAGTTAGGTTGACTGGCAATGTGCCTTGGGTGGATCAATGAGCAGGTTGGCCCCTGTCTCCTCTCAAGTCTCAGAGCAGTTTTAAGCCAAACACCTTCTAATTCAGGTCTCAAAGCAGTTTTAAGCCACAAATTGTCTAATTCCTCAGTTTTGGATTTTGGCTATCTAAGCGAATTTAGCATCAGTACCAAGGGTCCAGGACCAGATGAGTACCACTTGGGGAGTTATGACTTACGAAGGCTGTGTCCAGACGTGGATTCAGAATGGTAGGAGCCTTTTCCGTCGTAGAGGGCCTGATCAGGAGGGGAGCCCTTCGAGTCACTCTGGTAGTCAGTAGAACAGGGCTCAAGCAGCAGGCCAGGCCTCTGAAGGCTCAAGGCAGGCTCCAGGCAGGAAAGCAGTCCATCCAGGTGCAGCAAAGCAGTCTTTTGGACTGCACAGCAGACCACAGCAGCAGGCAGTCATTTGAGAGGTATTCTCTAGGTTCAGAAAGTGAACTGTATATGAGGGTTTATTTTTATACCTTGTGCCTTCTTTGAAGGAGGAGACGTTTCAAGAGAATTCTCATAAAGTGCTTGAAGTTTCTGACTTCCCCTTCCCTGGCTCCATGCTGGCTGCATGAACAATGCAGAGGGGACAAGTCCTCTGTGTGAAGACACAGCACAGCCTATTCAGTTGCAAGCGGGGCGCCCCCCCCATCCTAAGAGTTGATGGCCCCCCCAGGAGACCTAATCCCTCTATTTTGTGGCTGCTGGTCTAGAATGAACAAAGTCCAACTGCCAACTACACCCAGTCATGTGACTCAGAAACAGGTTGCAGGCACAAAATAGTTAGGACAGGAAAATGCCAACTTTCTAAAAGTGCAATTTTCAAAAGTGTAACTTAAAATCTGACTTTACCATTATAGAGGACCAAACATGAAATGTGTATCTGTTCATAATCAAACGTTAGCACATATTAAATCTAATAAGGGAAACCAATGTTATCTTATGTGAGATGTAGGCCTCACAGTAGTGAAAAACAAATTTAGGAGTTTGTTTCTCTATCAGGACATATAAAACCTAAAAGTATTTTTTTAACTTTTTGCACTATGCCCTATGAGCTACCTAGGGCCTACCTTAGGGGTGACTTATATGCAATATAATAGTGGTTAAAGGGCATGTTTAAGGCTTGGCAAGGTGGTTATATTTCCAAGTCAAATTGTCAGTTTAAAATTGTATTCAGGCTGGAATGACAGGTCTGGGACATGTTTTAAGGGGCTATTTAAGCGAGTGGCACAGTACATGCTGCAGACTCACTAGCAGCATTTAATTTACAGGCCAATGGCATGTGGTATACCACTCTAGAAGGGACTTATAATTAAATTAAATATGAAAAACAGGTGTAAGGCAATCTTTCCATGTTTAATGGGGAGATCATAAGCACTTAGCACTTTAGCACTGATTAGCTTTAGCAAAGTGGACAGAGTAAAGACAAAACTTTTGAGGAAAGACCACCCTAAGGCTGTCAAGTCTAAGAATGGTGAATTGTATTATACCTGTGATGGGCCCCCTTGGGCGAAGTGAATATAATGCATTGTAATTAATGTTTACTCTCCTATGTGTTAGAAGGGAATCATATGGTTGTTTGTACTATGGTGTTTGATTTGGATTTGAGTTTCAGAGATAAGCTTCAACCTGTTATAGTTACCTTCCTAATTTATTATTGATTCTCACCTCCTGATAATAATTTGGATGCTTCTCTCTTACATCTTTTGTCCACCTTCATAATTATCTGTTTTAGGAGAGGGTAATGATTTCAATATTACCACTCTCTAGGGCTACACACTGTTTAAAGGTAGGTACACCTAACCTCCTTACATAATTGTATACCTTCTTTCCACTGTTTTTTTCTTCCCAGAAAATGATCTTTGTTCACTTTGCACTGTATACAGATGCTTGCTTGGGGGACTGACGCTGATGTTGCTAGCCTCAAGCACTAACTAGGGTGCTATCTTGAGACACATGGTTAGGAAGTCTGAGCTCATCTCAGGATCCTTTTTCCCTTGGGCCTCAATCCCATTTCACTATTTATGTCTTCCTTTGCAGTTGAATATCTACATGTGGGAACTGTTGTCTCACATGGTTTATTTGTGATCAACCCTTCTCTAATAAGCGGTAACCTACTTGAGACTGAGTTATATTTTTCCTTAGTACTGCCTTACAGTCTCATCAAGTATCCTCCTTGTTGTGCACCATATATATTTCCTTTCACAGATTTTTTCACCATAGGTTGAGATAAGCTATATGGTAGCACATCAATCTATCTTAAGTTAACACACAGGTGTGGTACATTGACCATTCCCATAATGATCATTATGCTGAATGTTAACACTTTATGAAATGCCAAAAGATACTACATTATATACACTCAAAAGATGTGGACATTGCATTTATTCAGGAGCCACATCTCTTACATGCAGAAGCACAGAAACTCAGGAGGGGTTTGGTGGGTACTGTTGTCAGCAGTAGTAGTCCCATCGCTCTCTCAGCATTGTTCCAAGAAATGTAGTCATAGTTTTTACAAAGAGATGGTTCCCATGCAACGTCCTTAGGAGGTGGACAGATTTGAAGGGTAATGGGTACGTCCAGTGCTCCAAACACTTATAAACAACGGTGTCTGGCTCATTTGTTTCGGATAGTACTGTAATCTCCCCAGTGCTTTGAGTGAGCATTGGAACTTAGCTCCATTCTTGGCAGGTTATGACAGAACTCTCTTGAAAGACGGTAGTGGAAGTGGGGCATCTTTAGCATCCCACAGATAGAAACTACACTTTTCATTCATGTCCTCATGGCACACAGACACTTTTCAAATATTGTTATGCAGGTAAGTTTAGTCCCCAAGTTTTCCCACTGTAAGATTTTAGAGGATGAGTTAGCTGACTATGATCCATTTCTCTGAAAACTAGAGGTGGGATTGATCTTGCCTCCACCTGAGGGCACATACACACATACCTGGCTGAAAATGTAAACTTAATATCTTCTGCAGATAAAATCTGGGTAGCTGGAAAGGCCGCCTGGAGGAGATTATTAATGTGGGATTCTGCCATAGCAAAAAAAAAAGAAAAATGATTTCCAAAAGATTAACTAACACTGGGGCCTTCTATAAGAGAATCTCTTAAACAATATGTGGAGACCTCCTCCTCAGTGATAGAATGCTTGCTGTCAAGATGCCTTTTTCACAAGGATTGCAGAGAGCACTTTGGTCAAATTAATACCACATCAACATAAACAGGGTGAGAAAGCTGGCAATCTATTGGCGGCCCAGTTGCACCAAACAGAATCCCACCTGGCAATAGAAGCCAAAAGTGACGAGAGGAGGTATTACTACATTCCTTAGCCATTCCTGGCAGGTTTGCCTCCTTATATGAGTCAATATATGAATCAGCTCAAACAGACATGCAGGAAAGGTTAGATTAATTACTCCAGACTCTGTGCTACCCTCTTCTTTCTGAAGAGGTCAGAGACCATCATGAAATCGAAATATTAAAATAGGCAATTTCGACATTGCTGACTTGCAAATCAAGTGGGGAGAATGGCTACTCAGGAGAATACTGGAAAGTTGGGAAACCTTTGATATTCCTCATGCTACCTCTAAACATTTAAAAATCTGAACCAATGGGCTACCTGGGATGGTGGTATGACACAACCACACATGCCAGCCCCACGCATGCCTTAACAATGCGGTTAGAACCAGGACAGCTTCTTTACCACGCATACCTTTACCACGCATGCCTTTACAACAAATTTTGTTGTAAAAGCATGATTAGTAAAGGAATAAGTGCTAACAGCATGCATGGTTGCGTTATGCATCCCCACCTCTTAACAAAAAAAAATACCCCGACTGCCCAGCCTGTCCTGAGGCCTAATACTACCCCCTACACTAAAAAGCGCACCACCAGCTCCTCCCTGCCCTGAGCCCTAAAACCCTACCCCTGAGGAAAAAAAACTACCTGGACCCCCGTAAAAACCTGGCCCCTGTTATAAAATAAACTACCCTAACCCCCTCCATCCGCAGGGAGCCCTAAAACTTTCCCCACCCCTAAAAACTAAATTTCCCTTACACCCCCCACCCACCCTTAGCACTAAAACATTCCCTCAGCCCTAAAAACTCCCCTGCCAAAACCTGGCACCAGACCCTCCCCACCCTGAGCCCTAAGCCCTACCCCCTGCAAAAGAAAAAAAATGTCCAATTCCCCCACCCACACTAAATCCACCCCACCCCTAAAAACTACCCAGAAACCATACCCCAGCCCCACTTACCTAACTGTGTCCTCTCCTGATCCTTCCTTCTCCATCATTTGCACCACTAGACCGCTGTCTACCTTAACCACACATATGCATGGTTTAGGCATATGCTTGGTTAAGGCAGACATGCAGCCAGTCCTTGTTAAGGCAAGCGTTGTTCCGTTTGCCTGCTAACTGTACAAGTGGATTAGCCCGTGTTGTTTAAGTAGTCGTCCCACCCCGGGCTCAATCTAGGATAAGACCACAATACCGCACCTACCGAATCCTGATAAGGTCCCTTTGGAACATTCCAGCTATCGCTCAATATCCTTACTTAATCTGGATGTCAAAATATTAGCAAAAATATTAGTGATGAGGCTGCACCATTATACCCACATTAAACCACGATTCTCTGGTGAGAATTGTGCAGGTCACCCATACTGAAATCATATATGAACCTTGCCACATCTTCCATGGAAGACTAAACACTATTTGATTCCTTTATGATCCGCTCACAGACAACATTTTTGATGAGTTCCTGTTTATGACACATATTAGGAAAGGTACCCAACAAGGATGCACATTGTTCCCTTGTTGTTCCTTCTACCACTAGAGCCCTTAACTGCAGTTATGAGGCAGTTGGCAAGGGTTCACAGTGTAGATGCTGGTATAGCATAGTCAAAGCATTCTTGTTTGTAGATGACACTATCAATATTGACCAATCTAAAAATCTCACTTCCCTCTGTTATGTCTATCATGGAAAAGTTCTTGTGTTTTTCCTGCTAGAAGATCAATTGTTATACGATCAACTGGGACAAGTGTGAGGCTCTTTTGATGTCCAGGACAACTACTATGGCTAGCCACTTTTATGGCTTCAATGTGATGTAGATGCCAGCAGGCCTCTGCTATTTAGACATTAATATTAACAGAGGCCCAGGGAAATGGCGGAGGATGGCTTGCTGCTTTTGATACACAGAACAAGACAGGAATTCTTGAAATGGTCTCACCTAGACCTCACACTACAGGGCAGAGACAAACTGTCAAAATGACAGTTGCACCTCACTTCAATTATGTCTACCTCTCCAAATCCCAGCAAGATACAACTGGAGCAAATTGATCATGACATTAATTCATATGTTTAGAGTTGATGCAGGCTAAAACTAAAAGCATCTAAATTATCGGCACATACTACTTCTGTGGGACTATTATTACTACACATGCAAATGCATAGCATGGCTTTTCATCTGGCACAATTGTCATGGTATCTTCAGCACTCAGGAGGCACCATTGTGGATATTATTGGACCACAATATTTTACCTTGCTCAGGTCTATTTCTCCCAGTCAACAAGGCTGAGAAAATGAAGATCATTAAAGTCAACCCTGTACTTTGGTCATCTATTTGGGCTTGGAAGACAATCCACTCTCTGTTGGTAATACAGACCACTTTACATAGAACAACTTGTTCCAATATTGCATAATGTGGGTATTTTTTTCAGTACTTGATTTAGTGAGAAAGTGAGTAAAGTGGCATGAATCAGCATGGAAGAGTCATCACAGTACAACAGTAATGATAAACGAATATCAGAAACACAGAAAGGGTGACATCAATTTCAACAATCTGCAGCAAAATGTAATATAAATGCAGTATTACAGCCAGTAAATGAAAAACGAGAAGGCAGAGGTTGTACATAGCGTAGGGGGGGATGTTAAAATGCTGGTCCATTAGAGAGTGAGGAAACCAACCTGTGATCTTTTACTTTTCTCCAACTACTCATACATAAGCAGAAAATAAAAAAAGAGTGACAGTGATTGAGAAAATGATAAAGAAGGAAAAATATGAAAACAGAAAAAATATAACTAGAGAAAAAGCATGAAAAATATAGAAAAAGTACAAAAAAGTTTAAAGAGCGTATAACGAATACAAGGAGATTTAAAGGTCCAACACAATCAAATACAAACAATGCGGTCATCGCGCTAAAGGTGCAGTGGTGTGGGTCAAAGAACAAATGAAAGAGTCAAGTGAGGACCAAACCTTTTGTTAGATTTTAGGGTTGCCCACAACCAGCATTTTTGCTTAGTGTGTGCTTCTAAGATATGTTACCCAGGCCCTAAAAGTATCAAAGAAACCATGTTTAAAACCCTTCCAGTCCTTGAGGATCACCTTGATGGCTATGGTTAACAGAAGATCTAAGTCCAGATCTGACAGTGGGAGAGGGTGCAAGGCTGTATGTGGCCCTAGTATGGGTGTTACAAGATCAAGTTCAATGTTAAGCTGAAAAAACTTTACATAGCTTAGACAGTACTGATTCTCAAAAGGGAGCCAGGTATAGGTGTTTAAAAATATATTCAGGGTCACCTCACTCTTTTTCGAAGGACCAACAAACACCTGTATCAGAAAGCTGCACTTGAAAGAGTTCATCAGGCATCCAATATAGGAAATGAGAGGCAAAAAGCTTAGTCTGAGTGTATTAACTTGTACAGAAGGGGGTGGGAACAAATCTTTCTCAATCTCTGAGTAGATGGCTGGGCCACAAGGACGGGTCAATAGATACTTGGCTATTGGGTTTGGAAGAGTAGGGGGTAAACTTAGGAGGCCGCAGAGGGTTCAGGTTCTAGATTTTAGCTTTAAGCTTTAAGAAATTATAGAAATCCAGATTGTCCAAAGCGCATTTTTGTTGTAACATGACAAAAGAAAGAGGTTTAGAATCCGTGTACAGGTATTTAACCAGATTGATATCTTTAGCAATCAATCAGAGTGGAAGGAGCGAGTAATTTACCTTTATTCCATAGGGACATGTAAGTGGATTTTGGGAGATCACTACCTAGATGTTTGTTCACTAATTTTCAAGCTTTCTGTGTATTTAAAATATTTCAGTGTGAATATTTAATCTGGTCTGAAGTCATCCCCGATTAACTAGTCAACGCCCGCCTATCCCACTTCCTCGAGGCAAACCACACACTCGACCCCTCCCAATCTGGGTTCCGCAAGAACCACAGCACGGAAACGGCTCTCATCGCATGCACCGACGAAATCAGATCCAGAGTCGACATGGGCGAGACCGTAGTACTCATACTCCTGGACCTCTCCGCAGCCTTTGACACTGTCTGCCACCACACACTACGCACACGACTCCACGACGCCGGGATCCGCCACAAAGCCCTGGACTGGCTCACCTCCTTCCTTACCGACAGAACACAAAAAGTCAGTCTCCCACCCTTCCAATCCTCCGCCACCAAAATCATATGCGGAGTCCCACAAGGCTCCACCCACAGCCCCACACTCTTTAACATCTACATGGCCCCACTAGCCAAAATCCTCAAACCCCACGGCATCACCATCCTCTCCTACGCTGATGACACACAACTCATCTTCTCCCTCACCCACAACCCCACCACCGCCAAAACCAACCTACACGCTGCACTCCTTGACACCGATGCCTGGATGACAGCCAACCACCTTAAACTCAACTCCAACAAAACCGAAATAATCATCTTTGGCCCACACAAAAACACTTGGGACCCCTCTTGGTGGCCCTCCATGTTAGGCCCCCCACCCACCCCTGCAAACCACGCACGCAACCTCTGCATTATCCTGGACCCCTCCCTCTCTATGGCCCAACAAATCAACGCCCTCACCTCCTCATGCTTCAACACAATCCGCACACTGAAAAAAACTTTCAAATGGATCCCCACTGAGACCAGAAAGACAGTCACCCACGCACTCATCAGCAGTAGGCTTGACTACGGCAACACCCTCTACGCCGGCACCACACTAAAACTCAAACTACAGCGAATCCAGAACTCAGCAGCACGACTCATCCTCGACCTCCCCCGCCATGAACACATCTCACCACACTTCAAATCCCTCCACTGGCTCCCCATAGACAAAAAGATCACCTTTAAGATCCTCATCCACGCACACAAATCCCTCCACCACACCTGCCCAACCTACCTTAACGAAAGAGTGACCTTCCACACTCCCACATGCCACCTCCGCTCCACCGACCTATCTCTCGCCACAGTTCCTCGCATCAAACACACCACCACTGGAGGCAGATCTTTCTCCTATCTGGCCCCCAAAGCCTGGAACTCCCTCCCCACCCACCTCCGCAAGACCCAGGACCTCCTACTCTTCAGGAAGAGCCTTGAAAACCTGGCTTTTCGAACAGTGATCCCCCCCCCCAGCGCCTTGAGACCCTCACGGGTGAGTAGCTCACTCTATACGTCTCTTTGATTGATTGATTGATTGATCCCAAACCCCGCTGATAAGGAATAAAGCTGGTATAGATGTAGCTCTGTGACTATCCTTGCCCGAGAAGGAGATGGAGGCTGTATCCACTGTGAGCCCTGCCTAGCCAAAAAAGCTGTTTGATAGTCATACCCGTTGGGAAGTTGACAACCCCCTTCCTTAAAGTCCAACCTACATTTTTTTTATACAGTCTCTGTTTTTTTCACTAATTCATAGCAATGCAGAAGAGATTTTATCTAAGGAGTAATAAAACAGCTATAATCTAGGTGAAGTAATAGGCTGTAAACCAACTGTGTGGACTAAATTGTCTCAAACAACTGTATTGCTGGGCCACATTAAGGCCCATATTTATACTTTTTTAGCGCCGCATTTGCGTCATTTTTTTACGCAAAAGCGGCGCAAACTTGCAAAATACAATTGTATTTTATAAGTTTGCGCCGTTTTTGCATCAAAAAGCAGCGCAAATGCGGCACTAAAAAAGTATATATATGGGCCTAAATATTTCCTGGAGATACAAGCATAATTTCATATATCAATGATCGACTCCTGGAAATACCAGATGTTGATGCATTCTCTTTGTTGGGAAGCTCACTGACTGTTTTACTTCTATCACCTATAATGCAGTATTTGAGTATCTGAAGCCCTGTAACAGATGATCATTGGTCTCTGTGGAACTACCATCTTCAATCAATATTCCCCACAAGTTCAGAATGCTGACAGGACTTACTGGCAGGTTCTACTGGCGAAATACTATTGGCCATGGGAGATGACCTCATTATGCATGATCACGATAGAGTGGTCTGAATTAAAATTGACATTTCTGTATTTTTTAAATCTAAATGATCGCCACTGGACACCCTTTAAATTTATGAAAGCAGGATTGCTGGGCCACTCCAAGTTCTGAATGTGTGATGAAAACAGTTGTATAATCTATCATATTTTGTAGTGGGCCAAAGCCTGCAACCCTACAGGGATGGAGTTCAGAGGAAGTTTCAGCCATCTGGGAACATTGCTTTTCTACCCTCCTCTCATTTGTCTATCTTACATAAAACTTCGGATATTGCTAGACTGATGGTACATGTGCATATATGGCTAGCCACATCTTTAGCAGCGGCTAAGCTGTGTATACTCAGAAACTAGTAACACAAAAGGATGATGGATGGAGTGCTGAACAATGCAAACACTCACCCCCAGTCACAGATCTGGGTTTAATCCATTGTTCTTTTGCTCACCATGTAACCCCAGTTTGGACCCAGCCATATGCAAATCAGTCTTGACCCTGTTACTCATGGGAACAGTCTTGCCCGAACTGCCAAGCCAGGTCCTTCCTGGATCAGAAACAAGCATTCTGGGACTGGTTTCAGGGTTTCACCCATCAGCCACGCTAGCTGAAATCGAGGGGCACGGTGAGCAAGGGACCCACGCCTGGGCATACCCTTCCCACTTAGGCCAAATTTAGCAATACAAAAGGATGATGGACGGAGTGCTGAACAATGCAAACACTCACCCCCAGTCACAGATCTGGGTTTAATCCATCTTTCTTTTGCTCACCATGCCACCCCAGTTTGGACCCAGCCATATGCAAATCAGTCTTGACCCTGTTCCTCATGGGAACAGCCCAGCCCGACTGCCAAACCAGGTCCTCCCTGGACTGGAAACAAGCATCCTGGGACCAGTTTCAGAGTATCACCCTTCATCAGTCAGGCTGATATGTTGGAATCTAGAAATATGCTCTTATTACTCAGCCCACAGTAAATAGTTACACATTCCCCACTCGCAAAACAACCTAATATTCTGTTTGCTACTTTCTCATTGGAGTATTTAACAGCAACGGATGTCCGTATGCCCTGTCAGTTCCATTCTGCACACAGGGAAACAAAGGCTGCAGTAGTAATATATTTAACTTAATGTAAGTTACAGTGATACAGGAAACAGGTCCACCATATTCCACTGCCACAGCAAACTGCCCACCGTAACTAACAGTCAAGCACCGCTATGTAATTACTTGGAACGCAGAACACACACACACTCGTCACACAATGCAGAACCATATTTCCTAAGAAGCACTCAACACGGTAATTATCTATATATTCAAGAGATATAATTTATGCAGGGACGTCTTAAGTATTTTGGGGTCCTTGGCCTAAACGTCTTTTGGGTGCCCCTTTTTGGAACAGCATTAATGATCCAATTTCAGTTTATATCAAATATTCATGGGTAGTGACTTGTATTCATTATTGTAACACAGCAGCAGCTCACCAATACAGATAATCTCAGTGACACCCTCCCATGTCTCATATATCATATGCTGTTTTGATCTAATAAACCTTTTTATGGATGTGGCATGAAACATAAACACAACATATCGCTTCAAAATGTCGGTAAGAGACTTTCACACATCATCCACATTAAAAATTGATTAAAGGAAAATTGTAATTAAAACAATCTGTTTAAAAATTATTCAAGGTCATCATGGCAATTCTCTCTGCAGAACAGAGCTGGCACTATCAGGGGGCTCCCTGAAATGCTGGGGCCCTGGGTCAGGACCCACTTTTCCCATGCCATAAAATGTCTCTGGATTTATGTATGATACAGTTATATGTATTTATGTATATGTCGGTGTAATTGAGGCATCTCTGATGCACGTTTAATGGGTATCAAGTCCTGCTACTTAATGTTATAGCTCACCACTCAGTCGCATCTCTTCTCCACTGTGTATGGATCTTTCGGGGTGCAGCTGATTCACACTCCTTGGGCACAGCTGAATCACACTCTTAAAACTCGAGATATTCGTAACACCCAACGCGCCTCAAATTGCTCCTGGGAAGAGAACTTGCCTTATTTCCACTGTTTTCCCCTTCCCCCACTCACCAACCTATGACCTTGAAGGGCCCCATGGAGAGCAGACGTAGTCTAGTCTCTCCACTGGAGGGCTCGGGAGGGAAGTGACGGAGGGAGGGCAGGATTGGTTGATAGGTACGTGGAGGTGGGATATGGGAGGGGTATATAGGAGTGAGTGGCGTGGGGACCGGCCTCTTCCGCGCTAGCCATTCATGCCGTTGAAGGGTTGGCTGGTCTCCCGGGGCAGGTTGGGTTGCAGAGCGTGTATTTTTGGTATAATTGCAGCGTCATGACTCAGAGCCATGTTGCTACTGCTGTCCGGGCCACGCTTCGCCTTCTCGGCGCAGCGGGCCGGTCCAACCTCCTCAGGCCTGGTGTTCTTGGACAAGGCCTTGGTCGGAATGACGTACATGGCGCGTGGAGCCTCCAGCGGCGTAGCTGCCACAGTGGCCGCGTGTGCTTCGCCCAAAGGGGCAAAATGAAGAAAGTCTCTTTGGGGGGAGAAAGAGGAAGCAGCTCGTCTTCTCTCCCAGCCCCAATTTCAGCCCTGCAGGGGCTAGGCTTGCCAAAACAGGTGGTGGAGGGTGGGGGCGTGGCCCTCCTGCGTGGCACTTGCGGTGGGGGGGAGGGGCAGGACCCCTATTACAAGCCCAGTTGGAGGGAAATAAGGTGGAGGGGCCCAGAGAAGGCCTCTGGGCTGTGGATGGCCCTAGCAAAGAAGGTGCCCCAAAGGTTAGTGAGGCAGGCCAGGTGGCTGGGCCTGGTAGGCAGACAAGCCCCGCTCCGGTGGTGCGGGCAGGTAAGGTGGGGCCCAGGAGAGTGGGGGCCAAAGGGGCCCCCAGCAAGCAGACGGCCAAGAGTGCAGGCGGGCTGGGCAAAGGGGGCCTGGTGACAGTTTTCAGAAGCCTAGAATGGGGGATGCTGGTGAGGAGCGCAAAGGGACTTGGCAGGCCCCTAGGGGTCCATGCAGGGAGGCATTTGCCGGCTGGACAACTGGGCAGCCGGCGGCACAAGACTGGTCCACGGTGGACATTGAGGCAAGTATCAGGGAACAGAGGCGGGTGGTCCAGGAGATGGAAGAAAGATGGGCCCAGTTATGCAAAGGCAGGGAGGAGACCCTAGACAGGGAACGTCACCCGAAAAGGAAGGCAGGCAAGGAGGATGTGGGAGGGGTCATAAGGGCCCTGAGTCTGGGTTGGGCACTTCGGTGTGGGTCCCAAGGGAGGTCAGTAAAGAGGCTTGTGCGGCCAAGGTGGCGCGAAGAGTCAATGTCAGTGGGAGGGACTGGCAGAAAGAAGGTGGTGCCAACGGGGTGCAACACGGCTACAGGACGTTGGTCTGAAGCGCTAGAGGGGTCTTCTGCTGCCTTCTCTACACCGCAGGAATGCACTGGGCGCAAGTATGGCAGACGCCATGAGGGACATGCGCTTGATGAGTGGAACAAGACGTTGGCTGGGAAAGGTGTGGATGACGAGTGTGAGATGAATGATGAAGTGGAGGTGGATCTGGATTACGAGGATGAGTCGGACAAATGGGAAGAAGGGGAGATACGCGAAAGTGAGGTGAGAAGCGAAGGCGGGAGGGAGGACGGGCGCAAGAGCGGCGCAACCCCCTCTTTGATTTCTGTATTACAGGAGCAGACAGTCACAGGAAAGGCGAAGATGACCATATGACGGGGAAAAAGGAGCTCGCCCAGCTCAGACAGCGGCTAAAGGGAAGGCTCCACGGATGCAAGGTCAGGGAGAATGGTGGTCCGTGTGGGGCAATGGTCAAAAGAAGGTTGTGATGATTACACACAAGTCAGTAGGCGTGGGAGATCATTCTATTCATGACATACCTGGAGTTAGTGTGGCCCAGGTGGGGGGACGTTTCACAGGCAGTACAGGCTGAGGCTCCAGCGGGAGACAGGGGGGACACCTTGAAGGGTGACGGAAAGGATGGTGAGGACAAGGGCGGAAAGGGGCTTAGGAAGCGGCTCCCTTATATGGGTCTTGCGATGCCTTTGGGTTCTCACGTGGTGGAAAAGACAAAGTACAGGATTTGGCGACACAAATACATAAATGTGTTCAAATTTCTCCACAGGGACATTCAGGCTTAGGAGGGCTCCAAGGAGGAGGAATGGGAGCTAGCAAGCTGGCCCAGGGTGATGATTGCAATGGATAACTGAACGTCCGCATTTTTTATATATGCCAGTATCTATTGTGAAAATTTTCCTGACAAGGCCATTGCGCTTTTTAAATAGATGGACATTATACGCAATCATAAATTCATTTTCGGGGTTTCGCATGGTTGAACTATTGAATTCAGAGCACGGGTCATCGTGAACCCTGACAAACCCTGGAGGGATGCTGACTCGGAATTGTGGATGCAGTGGATGGCTTCATTGCATTCCGCTGCATCCACGCACAGTGCCAGTGTCTTGCCGGTAGTGTACATGACCTTTCAAGCATGTCCCGCCCAAGGGGGGCTGGCACTTTACAGCGACCACAATTGTCCACGTTTGGAGGATGCTGGAACTTTAACAAGGGTTTCTGCTCACGCCATCTCTGTAAATTCAAACACCATTTTTTCTTATAAGTCCAGCAGAACAGTGGAGGTCAGCCAGGGGTAGAGGGATGCAGGACGCTCCTGCGCCAAAGGGAACCTACGCCAATTAAGCTTGAATTTTTGCTGCCTTTGTTGCGTATGTACCCGGACAGGGACATAGCATGGAAGTTAGAATGGGGTTTCAAAGAACGTTTTCGGATAGGTTATCAAGAGCTGAGGCAAAGGAGGTGGGCAGACAATTTGCGGTCTGCTAAAGCAATGCCACAGGTGGTAGCGGAAAAATTGGCGAAAGATGTTGCGGAAGGTAGAATTGCAGGTTCATTCTTTGACTGGCCTCTAGACACATTAATGATTTCCCCGCTTGGCGTAGTGCCTAAGAAAAGTAAAGGTGAGTTTCGCCTTAACCATCATTTGTCCTGGCCTGAGGGGATGTCGGTGAATGATTTTGTCGCACAGGAGGACACAAGGGATGGTGTACGCTTCAGTGGACGATACCATTCGGCTCGTTCGGGGGGGTGGTAGAGGGGCAGAGCTGGCTAAATGTGAAGTTAAGGCAGCCTTTCAGCTCTTGCCCATCCATCCTGAGGATTTTCTGCTACTGGGGATGCAGCTGGATGGGGCAACCTATGTGGACAGGGTTCTGCCTATGGGCTGTGCAATTTCATGTGCACTTTTTGAGGCCTTCAGTACGTTTCTGCAGTGGGTTCTTGTCAAAGTGTGCGGGCATAGAGAGGTGACGCACTACCTGGATGACTTCCTTTTTGTGGGATGAGCTGGGTCTCAGTCTTATAGCATGGCATTGGGCGGTTTTGAAGGACTGGCCAGAGAGATGGGGGTTCCCTTGGCTCCCGAGAAGACCGAAGGCCCTAGTTGTATTCTGACATTTCTGGGGATTGAATTGGATACAGAGGCTCTGGTGGCATGGCTGCCAGCAGGTAAGGTGATGGAGATTTTGGACTTTTTGATACAGGTGAGAGGTTTGCACAAGGTTGATTTGCGCACGGCTCAGCAGCTCTTAGGTTTTCTCAACTTTGCATGCAGAGTGGTATGAGGGGGTAGGACATTCTGTAGGCACCTTGGGCTCGCTATGTCGGGTGCGTCCCTTCCTCACCATAGGATTCGAGTGTCGGTGGGGCTTCGAGAAGACATCAGAGTATGGGAGACTTTCTTGGACAGTTTCAATGGGGTTTCCATGAACCTTCGGGAGGAGGACATGATCTGGCAGGTGCAAATCTTCTCGGATGCAGCTGGGGCCTCGAAGTTCAGACTTTTTTGGGATGGCAGGTGGTGCGCGGAGCAGTGGCCAGCATGTTGGCTGACACAAGGCAGAAGTATCGCCTTTTTTGAGTTCTTCCCTCTGTTAGTAGCTTTGACTGTCTGGGGTTACGAACCTGCCAACAGGATGGTAGTTTTTCATGTGGATAACATGACGGTAGTTGAACTGGTGAATAGACAAAGAGCTAAGGACCTGAGGGTGTTGCGTTTGTTGAGATGTTTTATGCTTAGATGTCTATCGTTAAATGTTATTTTCAAGGCAGAAAAACATTCATGGGGTGTACAATGCCATTGCAGATTCCCTGTCTTGGTCATAGTGGCATATGGCTCAGAAAGTCCAAAACAGACCAGCTGGGGAAAGGAAAGTGGGTATGGCTGAGAAAAAGGGGGGATGTAGCTGCTTGCCCAATTGTCGAGTGGAGCAGTTTTAGAGCGGCATGGCTGATTGGTGAGAACGGCGTCTTTAGCGATGCGAGTGGCAAAAAGCTCACTGCGTTCCAGTTGCTGGCTGTTTTGTGAATGGCGCTGAGAAGGATAGGGAGACAGGCACAGCACTATGGGACTCATTCTTTCAGGACTGCAGCAGCCTCTGGCGTGGCGCACCTGGGTTGGGACTGGGCGGCAATCAGGCGAATGGGTAGGTGGCGGTTGCGGTGCTGCGAGCCTTATGTGAGGCCCTGAGTGAAGTTTCGGTATTGATGAGTGGCTAGGAAAAGGGGGCTGGAGTGGGGGGGTGGTATTCTGGTATTAATATCTGTTCTCTTTGCAGGTTGTGTTGCCGGCCCCAGGCAGGGGAAGGTGGTCACTTGGATGGTTGGTCATTCATTTATCCATTGGGCGGCGAAATACACGAAAAGGCAGATACATGGACGCTCATTCGGATTGTCAAGTGGACGGCATGAAGTTTTGTGGTGGGGAAGAGCAGAATGAGGTGGGGCAATTTGCTTCCTTTTCTAACATCAATGTTGCCCAATTGGAGTTGTCCAGATATGCTGTTCTTGCACTTGATGGAAAATGACTTGGTGAAACTTTTAGGGCTCACCCTACTGCAACATATGCAATGAGATCTGGAGTTGCTTTGCCAAAAGATTTGCATTGTACTTGCATAGAATGGACCGAGTTTGTACCTCGGAGGAAGTGGAGAGGGGCATTGAAACATGGGGCTGTAGAGAGGGCTCGGAGTAATCTAAATAGAGCCAGGAGGGTTTTCTGCTGGGTGCATGGTATAAAGGTGTTGAAACACGAGGACATTAAGGAAGAAGAGGCAGGGCTGTTCAGGTTGGATGGTGTGCACCTCTCTGAGCTTGGTAATGCTTATTACATCATGGATCTCTGATTCATGTGGGGGGATTTGTGGGGAGAGAAGATGTGGCTCAAGGACAGAGCATAAGCGTGTAATGTTGCAGCGGGAACGCTGGTGGGGCAGCACAACGCCTAACGGGTTTGTGCTGAGTGGTAGTAGATGGGGGAGGGTGGAGTCTCAGATGCGGGCTTGGCCACCCTTCCAGGGGGGAGAAAGAAACAGGTGAAGGATGATAGCGTGGGGGAGGCCCGAAGCAGACAGGGGATGAAAGGAGACGGGGATGTGTGGGTCAATTGAAGTGGAAGATGGATAAACGGAGGCTAATGGAGGAGATGAGTGAAAAGAGGTCTGGGGAGAGGTTTTCTGATGGGTGTGGGGTTTTTGAACTTCATTGAAGTTTATTTGTATAATGTTATTGTATATGATGCAATCCTGTCCTAAATAAATGGCCTTTTACACTTCAAGAACAGTGTGTCACTGACTGTGTCCCTATGAAGGGCCCTGTGGAGAGCAGACGTAGTCTAGTCTCTCTGCGAAAGCGTTCAGGAGGGAAGTGACGGAGGGAGGGCAAGATTGGTTGATAGTTACGTGGAGGTGGGATATGAGAGGGGTATATAGGAGTGAGGGGTGTGGGGACCAGCCACTTCAGTGCTTGCCGTTCGCATGGTTGAACGTTTGGTCACCCACCTGCCCTACATTAGATATAGGTGTGAAGGGGGGTTTTCACAGTTTTTCAGTGCTGGCTTGGGTTGATGCCAGTTAGGGCAGGCTTGCTGATAGGAGGTGTGTAGCAGTAGATGTGGGAGGGTGGAGAGTCAGATGCAGGCCTGGCCACCCTTCCAGGGGGGAGAAAGAAACGGGTGAAGGATGATAGCGTGGGGGATGCCCGAAGCAGGCAGGGGATGAAAGGAAAAGGGGGTTATGTGGGTCAAATGAAGTGGAAGATGGATAAACGGAGGCTAACGGAGGGGATGAGTAAAAGGAGGTCTGGGGAGAGGTTTTCTGATGGGTGTGGGGTTTTTGAACTTGATTGAAGTTTAGTTGTATAATGTTATTGTATATGAGGCAATCCTGTCCTAAATAAATGGCCTTTTACACTTTAAGAACACTGTGTCACTGACTGTGTCCCTATGAAGGGCCCTGTGGAGAGCAGACATAGTCTAGTCTCTACACAAGAGCGTTTGGGAGGGAAGTGACGGAGGGAGGGCAAGATTGGTTGATAGGTACGTGGAGGTGGGATATGAGAGGGGTATATAGGAGTGAGGGGTGTGGGGACCAGCCACTTCTGTGCTAGCCGTTCGCATGGTTGAAGGTTTGGTCACCCACCCGCCCTATTTTGGATATAGGTGTGAGGGTGGGTTTTCATGGTTTTTCAGTGCTGGCTCGGGTTGATGCCAGTTAGGGCAGGCTTGCTGATAGGAGGTGTGTAGCAGTAGATGGGGGAGGGTGGAGAGTCAGATGCGGGCCCGGCCACCCTTCCAGGGGGGAGAAAGAAACGGGTGAAGGATGATAGCGTGGTGGATGCCCGAAGCAGGCAGGGGATGAAAGGAAAAGGGGGATATGTGGGTCAAATTAAGTTGAAGATGGGTGAACGGAGGCTAATGGAGGGGATGAGTGAAAAGAGGACTGGGGAGAGGTTATCTAAAGGGTGAGGGAGTTTAATCTTGGTTAACGTTTAGTTGTATAATGTTATTGTATATAAGGCAATCCTGTCCTAAACAAATGGCCTTTTACACTTTAAGAACACTGTGTCCTGGTGTGATTTATTCTAAATATCCTTAAGCTATTTCCTTTCTTGTTATATATGTCTTCTTTTACGTCACGAAACTTGTCTCGTTCTATTGACCTGGTGTACTTGGATTTTAAAAAGTAAGTCTATGCGTAGAAAAACTGTGTTTGAACCTTATTTTGTTTTGATCCAAGGCTGTAAGTTACCTATACGGTAGACAGTTAAATGTGGATAATAAAGGGTGTAAACTGTATAAAGAAGGTGGCCAGTGTGGCCGGAGCATCAGGTCCCACCTATGAGCATTCTATCCTGAAATGCTGAATAATGAAATGAATAAACATTGGAAGATCAACAACTTTCAAACGGAACAAGTTGCTCCAGTTCGTACTTTGCCGGTTTGTAAGAAGCTAGCTAGTTAATGAGCAGGCAGAACGTTGCTCTGTCTACCCTGCTGCATGCGTTTGTGTTTGTAACCTTTGAACCTTCGACCATGTAAACAGAACTACCCCCAAGCATGAAAGACTACAAAAGATAGACAGGGAACGATTCTTACCTGCAGTGCGTAACCTCCATTTACTACTGTGCCCGCTCGATCGTCATTTTTTGTCCAAGGGTGAAATGGAGACGTTTGTGAATGTAGCGAAATGGATTGAAGAAAACAAGGCATTCTTTCAACCACCAGTGTGCAATAAACTCATGTAAGTATAATTCAGGTTTTGCATAACGCAATGAGATATTACTAAGCCAAAATGCCGCTGAAATAGAGACGTGCATTTAGGCACCTGAGGAGCCGCTGGAAATGTTTAAATGTTTATAAAGATCTTGCTTTATACGTTACTTGTTTTTGGACTTTTGAAAAATCTTAGTCATTGCTTCCTTTGAACCGGTAGTTGCCTGGGTGCCCACTGGCAATCATTTTTGGGGTGCAACACTTGTATCAGACATTTACAGAGACACAGAGGGAAAAACACACACCGATGAAAGAAGGGGGAAGAGAAAGTTTGCAACACCGTCACAAAGGGAGATAGCTGGAACCTGCGAGAGTGAGAATTTCAGTGCTTAGTTTGACCAAGTGGTTGCTGGTGGGGTCACTGGCACTTACTTTTGGAGACCTGCACTTATTTTTCAGCATCAGATAATTACTAAAAGAGGGATAAATACACAAATCGGAAAGACGGCAGAGCCGTCACAAAGCGAGAAAGCTGTTACACGAAAGAACGAGATAAAGAGGCGGGGCATATGTGGTAGTGGATTAAAGAGACATGAGATAGCTTTAAGATTACTTGCTTTTTTATTCAGTGCACTGACGTTTAACTTGAGCAGAGTTTATGAGCAGAGCTTCGGTCACTGGCACTTATTCTTTAACAAATTAAAAGACTGAGGCCCATATTTATACTTTTTTAGCGCCGTATTTGCATCGTTTTTTGGCGCAAAATCGGCGTAAATGTACAAAATACAGTTGCGATATTGCGTCAAAAACGATGCAAATACGGCGCTAAAAAAGTCTAAATATGGGCCTGAGTGTAATAAAGAGCCACGGAGTATCTACTGGTGGACTAGAGAGGCATGAGGCGAGTCCAAGACTATGCAGCCTCGGTTTTCTGTAAGCTGACTTTTCTTAGCACCGGTCACTGTCTTCTGAACAGAGCTCTGGCCACCTGCACTAATCCTTTTACAAATTAAACACTGCCCACTGTATTCAGTTTATGACTGCACACTTATTAGATAAGTAAATGTGGAAATAAACTAGTTGCAACTTTGTTATTCACTCACCAAATTAAATCTGGTGTAAAGACTATTTAGATGAAAAAATAAAATTACTTAAAAATGCAGACAGAAACGTCAGTAAAATAGGAACCATAAAACTGGAAAAAAACAGATGTGACTCCTATTGCGGTCGCATTCAAAATCAATGCATTCTGTAAGTGGTATATATGTTTAAATCTGTGCAGCGTTATTGTAATTAGTTGATTTTTGTAAAACAAAAAATCCAGCTCCTCCAATAGATAATATGCTGATGCCACCTTTGTCAATAAGGTTGCCAAGTGAACCAGTTCATCAAGGATGTATGTAGTACTCAATTCCTGAGGTAAGTTTTCCACATGTAACTACTTATGTACTTTATTATCAGTGGTGTTGTGTTTGAATTCATAGGCGTTTAATAACATGAACTATTGCAATTGAAACAAAATCATTTTGACGGTTTTTGTGTATTTTTCTAGTTAAGGCTAGCAGGGCCTCAGTTACGTCTCATCTTTGTTGAAATCGATGCAAAATCATGATCTTCATTCTGTGTTTATACTTTCTTGCGCAACACTAAGTTCTGCAAGATGTGCATTGTTTATTTTATATGACTTATTGTTTTCGAAGAACTCACTAGAGGAAGACTTTTGCTAGTTCCAAGGCATTTCCTGCTAGTACACTGTATTATATTAATTTGCAGTTGTTTTCTGTTGATTGTGCAACTAGTTTGTTCTGACACCGCTGGATGACATTAGGACAGAAGGGGCGAATCAATTTTCTTGTAGTGGGTTAGAGCTAAGATGTTTGGGTGATTTGACGTTTAAAAAATATGAAATATGATTTCCAGTAATATTGCTCACATCTCCATGACTTTGCAGTTTCCATGATTTCCTATTCTGATAATGGCTACATAAACCCAAGAATAATTTGGGAGTGAGGCAGAATTTTTGGGTCTCTACGAGGGATGCTTCCCTATTTTCTATTGATTTGCTGCACATTTGAGATTTGGGGCCTGATTCAGAGTTGGTCGATGGGTATTTACTCCATCAGGACAACAGAGTAAACTATTCTATTGCCCTGAGTGAGCATCTCCCCTAAAAATTTAGAAATGTCGGCTGGCCTAGCGGACATCTCTTGTATTTGCAGGAACAGCCTTTACAGCACTTCCTTTTAATGCATTAAATGTTTGACCGATGGCGCCATCAACAGGAAAGAGCTGTGCAGCAAACTTTCAATTTTTTTTATTTTCAAAAAGAAAATCCCATAGCAGGATTTTCTTTTAGAAGATAAAAAAAACAATGACCACCTTGGGCATTTTCTCCTATGGCATGGAGGTCATTTAACAGTTTCTGCTGCCCTGCGATGGACAGTGAACCTTGTCATTTATCCACTCACTGTAAATAGGGTTGGCGGATGTAGGAAAGTGTCACTATTGGCATGGTGACTCCCACTTTTTGCCTGCTATTGATGGCAACTTTGATTGAAAGTGTGCTGGGATCCTGCTAACCAGGCCCCAGCACCAGTGTTCCTTCCCAAAATCTGTACCTTAGTTTCCACAATTGGCACACCCATGGCACACAGATAAGTCCCTTGTAAAAGGTACCCATGGTACCAAGGATCGCTGTGGCCATGGAAGGTCCTCACAGGCTGCAGCATGCATTATGACATCCTGGGGGACCCCTCACCAAGCACATGCACACTGCCTTTGCAGCTTGTGTGTGCTGGTGGAGAGAAAAAGACAAAGTCGACATAAACCACTGCCTGTGGCATAGGTAAATCACCCTTCTAGCAGGCCTTACCGCCCTAAGGCAGGGTGCACTGTTCCACAGGTGAGGGCATAGCTGCATGAGCAATATGCACCTACAGTGTCTAAGTCCATTCTTAGGCATTGTAAGTGCAGTGTAGCCATATTGAGTATATTGTCTGGGAGTTTGTCATTATGAACTCCAAAGCTCCATAATGGCTTCACTGAATACTGGGAAGTTTGGTATCAAACTTCTCAGCACAACAAACCCACACTGATGCCAGTGTGGGATTTATTGTAAAATGCACCCAGAGGGCATCTTAGAGATGCCACCTGTGTGTTAGCCAACCTGCTAGTGCAGGACTGACCGGTCTGTGCCAGCCGGCAACTTTCAGCCAATTGTTTGACCACATGGGTTGAGAGCCTTTGTGCTCTCTGTGACCAGAATCAAAGCCTGTCCTGGGTGGAGGTGCTTCACACCTCCCCCTGTAGGAACTGCATCACCTGATGGGGAACCTCAAAGGCTCAAGCCTTGGGTTACAGTGCCCCAGGCCACTCCAGCTAGTGGAGTTGCCCGCCGCCCACAAAAAAAAAATCACTTTTGCCGGCAAGTCCGGTGGGAAAATTAGGGAAAACAAGGTGGAGTGACCACCCCTAAGGTGTCCTGAGCTGTGGTGAACCCCTCCCTGCAGAATCCTCCATCTTGGTTTGGAGGACAGGGACCAATAGGGTTAGGTTTGTGCCCCCTCCCCAAAGGGAGTGGACACAAGAAGGGAGTAGCCACCTTCAGAGACAGTAGCCATTAGCTACTGCTCTCTGACCCATGGAACACCCTTAAATCTAGGATTTAAGGGCCTCCCTGAACCCAGCACACCAGATTCCTGGCACCCTCACAAGAAGAAGAAGGATTGCAAAGCTGAAATCCCTGCAGAGAAGAAGGACAACACAAACTGACTTGGCCACAGGCCCTACCGGCCTGTCTCCTGCTTCAGAGAACCTGCACAAAGAAAGCAATGCATCCAGTGGTACCAGGGACCTCTTCCAAGCTCTAGGGGACTGCCCTGCACCACAGACAACCAAGAACTCCTGAGGACAGCGACCCTGGCCAAAAAGAACCCCCAACCAGGGGACACATGAGCCTTCTAGGATCCGTGAGTCATGACCACCCTGCACTCAACGCCTGTGGCTGGTGTCCAGGTGGCCCAACCAACTAGAGAGAGTCCCTAGGCAATAGTGAGCAAGTGCCCACCCTGGGTTGACCTCTCCAACCCTCCACGACGACGCCTGCAGAGGGAATCCCGAGTATCCCCCTGATGGCGAAAGCTCAGGATGAAGATATCCAACGCCTAAAGAAACACCGCACCTGCAGCCCCCAGGCCTTGGAGAACCCGACTTCCGGTGCAGCTACGTTCAGCAGGCGACACTCCTCCCTGTCCAGCCCGTGGTTTGTCCAAGTCGAATCCCTGGACCTCGCATGTAGCATCTCAGTGACCTCTGGGGTCCCCTCATAGAAGAGCATTGGGAGCCCAACGCTCTGTTTGCACCCTGCACCCGGCTGAGGGTGTGTGTTTGGTACCTACTTGTGGTCCCCCCGGTGCGCCTCTGAACCCCCCCAGGGCTGCCCTCCCAAGACGCAGGTACTTACCTGACAGCAGATCTGAAACCTTGTGCCCCCAGTCTCCATAGGATCCCATGTTAAGTTTGCCTCCACTTTGATCTCTGCACCCGGCCGGCCCCGTGTTGCTGGTGGTGGGTGTTTGGGGTTAACTTGAACCCGACCTGTGGACATCCTAACCTCTAAGACTGGAACTGTAAGTCAAGTACTTACCTGTAATTTGTATGAACTATTCTTCCCCCAGGAACTGTTTCTGGGGGCAGAAACCGCTAGACACCAGGGATATTTTTATTTTAATATTATTTTTTGTAGATATGGGGAGCGACCCCTTAGGCAAGGGTCGCTCCCAGGGGGAAAAAGTTACTTTTAGGCCATTTCTGCCCCCCTTGGGGGCAGATTGGCCTATTTTTATTAGGCCAATCTGCCCCAGACACCAGGGAATTTTTCTTTTTTAATATATTATTGAATGAGGGGAGCAGTCCCTTGTGCAAGGACCGCTCCCCAGGGGGGCAGAATATTTTTAGGCCTTGGGGCAGGTCGGCTTATTATAATTAGGCTGATCTGCCCTCAGGGGGGCAGAAACCCCTAGACATAAGGGATAAATATTTATTCTTTACTTTATTTTTTTTTATATATGGGGAGCGACCCCTTAGGCAAGGGTCGCTCCCTTGGGGGACAAATTGTATTTAGCCCTTTTCTGCTCCCCTTGTGGGCAGATCAGCCTATTTTTATTAGGCCAATCTGCCACCAAGGGGGGCAGAAACCACTAGACACCAGGGATTTTTATTTTTTTGCGTCAATTTCACGCAAGGGGAGCGACCCCTTGGCAAGGGTCATTCCCCTGGGGTGGCAGATTTATTTTAGGTCATTTCTGCCCCCCCTTGGGGGCAGATCGGCCTATTTTTATAAGCCCGATCTGCCCCCAAGGGGGGCAGAAACCACTAGGCACCAGGGATTTTGTTTTGGCACCAATTTCACGCAAGGGGAGCAACCCCTTAGGCAAGTGTTGGTTCGGGGGAGGGGGGGGAATTTATTTTAGGCCATTTGTGCTCCCTTTGGGGGCAGATTGGCCTATTTCTATTAGGCCGATCTGCCCCCAGGGGGCGTAGGGGGGCAGAAACCACTTAGGCACTAGGGATTGGTGTGTGTGTACGTGTGTGTTTTGTTTGGGGGCGCAGCCCCTTGGGCAAGGATCGCTCCCCATGGGGGAACATTACTGTTTGCCATATCTGCCCCCCTTGAGGGACAATCGGCCTATATTTGTAAGGCCCAGCTGCCCCCAAGGGAAGGGGGGGACAGAAATCCCACCAGAGACCAGCAAAGATTGTTTTTTTTCAAAATAAGAGGGTGGGGGTATGGCCATACCCCACCCTAAATATTTGGAGCCAAAGTTGTTCTACCCACTAGTGGGCAGATGGGGCAATTACACCGGATCCACACCCCGGTGGGACAGAAAGTCTACTAGATGCCAGGGAATTACAAATAAAATAGTGTGGTGCTGGCTAGCAACCAGTATGGGCATGGTTATGCCCCCACCTCAGCTGAAGGGGGTAACAGTCTTTCAGCTCTCCTCCGCTCACTAAAACATCTTATCCTATGGCAAGCAAGAGGACATTTAATTTTTGGGGGTTTTGGTTTTACATTTGGGCCATGAGAGCTTGGCTAAGTCTCAAAATCATCCCACTTGGATTGGTGAGGGCTGCACCTTTTGGACTTTGGGACACTGCCATATAGAAAAATCCACAAGACCTAGAAACATCTGAAAACTAAACATCTGGGTGAGTCCAGGGTGGTGTACTTCACATGCACACGCACCATTTTCTTAACCACAATGCCCTGCAAACCTCCAACTTTGCTGGAAATCACACATTTTTATCACATTTTTGTAATGGAACCTTCCGGAATGTGCAGGAACCCACACAATTCCTACCACTCAACGTTGTCTCATCTATACCAATAAAAATTCTGCCTCACTTGTCAGCCTAAAAATGTTTTTTTTTCAAACTGCCCTTTTGACTGTCTTTGGTTCCACCTCAATTTCCACATGTTTTTGGTTCCCCCCTGTCACAGGTACTTGGCCCACCTACACAGGTGAGGTATCATTTTTTCCGGGAGACTGAGGGGAATGTTGGGTGGTAGGAAATTTGTCCCGGTGCGGTGATCCCACACAGAAATGTGGGAAAAATTTGATTCTTTAGCTAAATTTGAGGTTTGCTGAGGATTCTGGGTAAGAAAACACTGGGTATCCACGCAAGTCACACCTCCCTGGACTCCTGCGGGTGTCTAGTTTTCAGAAATGTCTGGGTTTGGTAGGTTTCCCTGTACGGCTGCTGAGCCCAGGACCAAAAACTTAGGTGACCACCCGCAAAAACAGGTAGTTTTGTATTTGATAATTTTGATGCGTCCAGATAGTGTGTTGGGGCATTTCCTTTCGAGGGCACTAGGCCTGTCCACACAAGTGAGGTACCATTTTTATCGGGAGACTTGGGGGAACGCTGGGTGGAAGGAAATTTGTGGCTCCTCACACATTCCAGAACTTTCTGTCACCAAAATGTGAGGAAAAAGTGTTTCTTTGGCCAGATTTTGAGGTTTCCAAAGGATTCTGGGTAACAGGCCCTGGTGAGAGCCCCGCAAGTCACCCCATCCTGGATTCCCCTAGGTGTCTAGTTTTAAAAAATGCACAGGTTTGGTAGGTTTCCCTAGGCACCAGCTGAGCTAGAGGCTAAAATCCACAGCTTGGCACTTTAAAAAAACAGCTGTTTTCTTTGGGAAAATGTGATGTGTCCATGTTTTGGGGCTTTTCCTATCGCGAGTTCTAGGCCTACTCACACAAGTGAGGAGCCATTTTTATCGGGAGACTTGGGGGAATGCTGGGTGGAAGGAAATTTGTGGCTGCTCTCAGATTCCAGAACTTTCTGTCACAGGAAAAGGTGTTTTTTTGGCCACATTTTGAGGTTTGCAAAGGATTTGATAATTTTGATGTGTCCAGATAGTGTTTTGGGGCATTTCCTGTCGAGGGTGCTAGGCCTACGCACACAAGTGAGGTACCATTTTTATCAGAAGACTTGGGGGAACGCTGGGTCAAAGGAAATTTGTGGCTCCTTTCAGATTCCAGAACTTTCTGTCACCAAAATGTGAGGAAAAAGTGTCTTTTGGCCAAATTGTGAGGATTGCAAAGGATTCTGGGTAATAGAACCTGGCGAGAGCCCCACAAGTCACCCCATATTGGATTCCCCTAGGTGTCTAGTTTTCACAAATGCACAGGTTTGGTAGTTTTCCTTAGGTGCTGGCTGAGCTAGAGGCTAAAATCCACAGCTAGGCACTTTCTAAAAACCAGCTCTGTTTTCTTTGGGAAAATGTGATGTGTCCATGTTGTGTTTTGGGGCATTTCCTGTTGAGGGTGCTAGGCCTACCCACACAAGTGAGGTACCGTTTTTATTGTAAGACTTGGGGGAACGCTGGGTGGAAGGAAATTTGTGGCTTCTTTCAGATTCCAGAACTTTCTGTCACCAAAATGTGGGAAAAAAGTGTTTTTTGGCTATATGTTGAGGTTTGCAAAGGATTCTGGGAAACAGAAGCTGGTGAGAGCCCCACAAGTCACCCCATCCTGGATTCCCCTAGGTGTCTAGTTTTAAAAAATGCACAGGTTTGGTACGTTTCCCTAGGTGCCGGCTAAGCTAGAGGCCAAAATCTATAGCTAGTGACTTTGGAAAAATCACTTCAGATTTCAATGTAAAAATGTGATGTGTTCATGTTGCGTTTCCTGTCATGAGAATTAAGCCTACCTACGCAAGTGAGGTGCCATTTTTATCGGTAGGCTTGGGGAAACACAGAATAGCTAAACAAGTGTTATTGCCCCTCGTCTTTCTCTACATTGTTTCCTTCCAAATGTAAAACAGTGTGTAAAAAAGGCATCTATTTGAGAAATGCCCTGTAATGGCTAGTATGGGCACCCCAAAATCCAGAGATTTGCAAATAACCACTGCTTCTCAACACCTTATCTTGTGCCCATTTTGGAAATACAAAGGTTTTCTTGATACCTATTTTTCACTCTTTATATTTCAGCAAATGAATTGCTGTATACCCGGTATAGAATGAAAACCCATTGCAAGGTGAAGCTCATTTATTAAGTCTGGGTACCTGGGGTTCTTGATGAACCTACAAGCCCTATATATCCCGCAACCAAAAGAGTCCAGCAGACGTAACAGTATATTGCTTTCAAAAATCTGACATCGCAGTAAAAAGTTACAGAGTAAAACGTGGAGAAAAATGGCTGTTTCTTTTCACCTCAATTTCAATATTTTTTCATTTCAACTGTTATTTTCTGTAGGAAATCTTTATAGGATCTACACAAATGACCCCTTGCTTAATTCAGAATTGTGTCTACTCTTTAGAAATGTTTAGCTTTCTGGGACCCATCATTGGTTTCATACCCATTTCTGTCACTAACTGAAAGGAGGCTGAAAGCATAAAAAATAGACAAAATGGGTTATGTCCCTGTAAAATGCCAAGATTGTGTTGAAAAATTGGGTTTTCTGATTCAAGTCTGCCTGTTCCTGAAATGGTTGTGGAACTCAACCTCACCACTTACCTCCATATAGGGATGGCAGAGTTAAGGTCCCTCTGTAAGCTGTCAAGGATTAGAACAGGTTCCAACCCTTCCAAGGTCAAGCTCCAGGAGCTCTTGGCAGAGTATACAATGGGCCACCGTTCTGAGGAGGAGGACCTCCCCTCAGACCAGGAAGAAGTTAGAGATGAGGAGTATGAACTCCCCCCACCTCATCTAACTAGGGAGACCAGGGTCCCAAGGTCCCTGTCTCCAAAGATAGTATTCATGGGATCTGGATCTTCCACAGGGGAGTCAAGCTCCTTTAGGAACATTGAGGACAGCCTCAATGAAGAGGGCCTCCTTTTAGCATGGATGGCCAAAAGATTAGCTTTGTAGCAACAACTCCTAGCTATAGAAAGGGAGAGAGCAGAAATGGGCTTAGCACCCATTAATGGTGCAGCACCATACATAGAGTCAGAGAGAAAATACTGCTATCCTAAAAATCCCCAAATGGATTGTCTCAAAATATGAAGAAGGGGATGATATCACCAAATGGTTCACAGCTTTTGAGAGGGCTTGTGCAACCAGAAAGATAAACAGGTCGCATTGGGGAGCTCTCCTTTGGGAATTGTTTACTGGTAAGTGTAGGGATAGACTCCTCACACTCACTGGTGCAGATGCTGAATCCTATGACCACATGAAGGCTACACTGATTGAGGGCTTTGGATTCACCACTGAGGAGTATAGAATTAGGTTCAGAGGGGTTCACAAAACCTCAAGCCAGTCCTGGGTTGAATGTGTAGACTAGTCAGTGAAAACACTAGATGGTTGGATAACTGGCATTGGAGCGCATGTCTATGATGGGCTTTATAATTTGTTTATGAAAGAACATTTCTTAAATAACTGCTTCAATGACAAGTTGCATCAATATCTGGTAGACCTAGGTCCAATTTCTCCCCAAGAATTGGGAAAGAAGGCAGACCATTGGGTCAAGACTAGTGTGACAAAGACTTCCACAGGGGGTGACCAAAAGAAAGGGGTCACAAAGCCTCCCCAGGGGAAGGGTGGTGAGAACTTAAGGACAAAATCAAACAGTCTTCACAAGGGCCCCAAAAACCTGCATGGAAGGGTGGGTCCCGAGCCTCTTCACAGTCCACAAGTGGGTACAAGGGTAAAAACCTTTATCCCAAAAAGGCCTGGTGTCACACCTGAAAACAGCATGGACACCAAACTGGAGACATGGCCTGTCCCCAACAGAATCCCCCTAGCACTGCACCAGTTAGTACTGGTGTAGCTAGTCTCCAGGTTGGATCATCAGTGTGCCCAGAGCAATTCAGGGTCCTCTCTGAAGCTACTCTAGTCTCTGAGGGTGGGGTGGATATAACCACAGTTGCTGCCTGGCCGCTTAACATGGAAAAATACAGGCAGCTGCTCTTAATCAATGGGACAAAAGTAGAAGCCCTGAGGAATAAACGTGCCAGTGTTACCACGATGACAGAGAAACTGCTTTCCCTAGGACAGTATTTGTCTGAACAAACATATCCATTTACCAGTGCTGACAATGAGACTAAAGTCCATCCCATGGCTATGGTGACTTTAGAATGGGAAGGAGTTACTGGCCTGAAACTGATAGTAGTCTCTTTTGTAATTCCTGTGAAATGCTTCCTTGGGAGTGATCTGGAATCCTCAGATTGGGCTGAGGTAGAGCTCAAAACCCATGCAGCCATGCTGGGAATACCTGAACTGGTGTGCGTGGAAACTAGAGCACAGAGCAGAACACAGGGTAAAAAGAAGTGTTGGAGCCTGAAATAATGGGCCAACCTTCCAAGACAAAAGGTAAGAGGACTGGGGGACCAGCCACTGAACAGCACAAGAAACAAGACTGTTCTTTTCAGGAAGATGTCTTATCCCCTGAGGGAACTGAGTCCATGGGGCTGGAGCCTTACCAGGTAGAGGGCATGGGCCCAGGGGAACCCCAAGGGAACAGCTGTGCCAGACACAAAAGAAATGTCCCACTCTTGAAGGCCTGAGGCAGCAAGCTGCTGCACAGGAGAAGGAAGATGTCAGTGGGTCCCACAGGGTATATTGGGAAGATGGACACCTTTACACTGAGGCCAGAAAACCCAAACCTGGTGCAACCAGGAGAGTGGTAGTGCCTCAGCAGTTTAAGGAGGTTATCCTAACTGTGGCCCATGACATTCCCCTAGCTGGGCATTTGGGACATTCCAAAACATGGAGGAGGCTTGTCAACCACTTCCACTGGCCCAATATGTCCCAGAAGTTAAAGGAGTTTTCTAGCTCCTGTGTCACCTGTCAAGCCAGAGGCAAGACGGGTGGCCACCCAAAGGCCCCACTCATTCCGCTTCCTGTGGTGGGGTGCCCTTTGAAATGGTTGGTGCGGACATTGTGGGTCCACTTGAGCAACCCACAGTCTCAGGGAACCAGTGCACCCTGGTAGTAGTGGATCATGCTACCAGATACACTGAAGCAATTCCCCTTAGGTCTATTACAGCTCCTGCAGTAGCCAAGGCCCAGATTGGTATTTTTACCAGAGTGGGTTTTCCTAGGGAGGTGGTTTCTGACAGAGGTACAAACTTCATGCCAGCTTACCTGAAACACATGGAATGAGTGGGTGGTGACTTATGAATTCACCACACCATACCATCCACAAACCAATGGACTTGTTGAGATATTCAATGAGACATTAAAGGGCATGATCTTCGGGCTCTTTGAAAAACTCAAAAGAAGATGGGATGCCTTCCTGCCATGCCTGCTTTTCGCTTACAGAGAGGTGTCTCAGAAGGGAGTAGGGTTTTCCCCATTTGAATTTCTATTTAGCTACCCTGTAAGGGGACTACTGGCACTTGTTAAAGAAGGTTGGGAGAAACCTCTCCATTAGTCTAAACAAGATGTGGTGGAATATGTGCTTGGCCTCCTCTCTAGAATGGCTGAGTACATGGAAAAGGCATTCCAAAAACCTTGAGGCCAGCCAACAGCCATAGAAGTTGTAGTATGACCAAAAGGCTACACTGGTAGAATTCCAGCCAGGGCAGAAAGTATGGGTCCTGGAGCCTGTGGCTCCCAGGGTACTTCAAGACAGATGGAATGGCCCTTACGCAATCCTATACAATAAGAGTCAGGTCACCTACTTGGTGGACCAGGGCACTAGCAGGAAACCAAAGAGAGTGATCCATGTTAACCGCCTGAAACTCTACGATAGGGCAGATATAACCATGTTGATGGTTACTGATGAGGATCAGGAAGCAGAGAGTGAACCTCTTCTTGACCTCCTCTCAACTGACCCTAACGATGGATCAGAGAATGGAGTTGCACAACAGCAGACTGACTGCAGGCAAGACCTACAGCAGTGTGCTGGGCTCATATCTTTGACCCCTGGACAGACACACCTGTGTACGCATGATGTGGACATGGGGCAGTTTACATGTCAAAGAAAAATATACAGACAGTCTGACCGAGTCAAAGAGAGCATCAAACTGGAAGTGCGTAAGATGCTGGAATTAGAGGTAATTGAGCACTCTGACAGTCCCTGGGCTAGCCCGGTGGTCTTAGTCCCCAAACCTCATAGCAAAGATGACTAGAGAGAAATGAGGTTCTGTGTGGACTATAGGGGGTTCAACTAAGACAGATACACACCCTATACCCAGAACAAATGAACTAATTGACAAATTAGGTAAAGCCAAATTCTTAAGTACCTTTGACTTAACAGCAGGATACTGGTAAATTAGGATGGCACCTAGAGCAAAAGAAAAAACAGCATTCTCCACATCTGATGGACATTATCAATTTACTGTTATACCCTTTGGTTTAAAGAATGCCCCTGCCACCTTCTAAAGGTTGGTGAATCAAGCCCTTGCTGGCTTGGAGTCCTTTAGTGCAGCATATCTAGATGAAATTGCTGTCTTTGGGTCCGCCAGGCAGGATCACCTGATCCACCTGGGGATGGTTTGCAGGCCTTTCAATCAGTAGGCTTCACTATTAAAGCACCAAAGTGCCAAATTGGGCAGGGCACAGTTGTATACTTGGGCCAACCCAAGATCCAGACAATTCTAGACTGAGAAGCTCAAAGAACTTAGACTCAAGTCAGGGCATTCATTGGCTTGACTGGTTATTACGGGAGGTTTGTGAAGGGGTATGGTGTCACGACTCACGTGCTGCTTGCGCCTGGAATTTGCAGATCTGGTGGCGTGGATCTTCAATGTTCGACTTTGGCCCAAAAAGGGGCGACTCTTTCTGGTAGCCACGGTGCTGTAGGCAATGGAGACGCCAAGAACAGACCGTGCCCTTCAGAAAATAGCGCCAGAGGGAAAAAAACCCTTAGAAAAAGGGGAAAAACCTCCAAACAGGAAGATTCCTGGAAAAAACAAGAACAAACAAACAGGAATCCAAAAGGAGCAAAAGTCAGGAAACACAGAATGCGGAAATCCAGAACCAAAAGGTGAGGAAATCAGGAGCGAAGACACTAACTGAGCAGAAAGTGTTGCAGCGCAAAGAAAGAAGAAAACACAGCCCTTATATACTAAAAAACAGGAAGTGACCCACAGGAAGTAAAAGGACACCATCTTAGACAGGGAAACAACACATAGAACAGAATAGAACAGGAACCATAGAGAATAGGGAACAAGGAATGCTGGGAAAGAACAGGAATCTGGGAAGGGGGAAAGGACATAAAGAAAGGCACAACAAAAGACTGCAGAAAAGAAGAAAAAGAAGAAAAAAGGGAAAGAAACGAAAAAACAGGTAAGAGGGGTCATAGACCCCTAGTATAGTGGAAAGCAGAAGGTAGAACGAGGCCCCATGCAAGTCTGGGGCCTCGAAATGCGCAGGAGAGGCTGGGGACGCGCCGCGTCCTAGCAACGCGGTGCGCGGCCCGAGCCGAACGCCCGGCTTGAGTCGAGCTCTCGGCTCGCGCCGCACTGCGCGGCGCGACAGTAGGTCCCCCTCCCGAAGGTCCAGGTTTGAGAGGAAATAAACCGTGAAAGCGTTGAATCAGGAGAGGTGCGTGAACGGAAGATGCATCTTCCCAAGAGCATTCACTGAGAGGATAACCCTTCCAATGAATCAGATACTGAAGGCGTTTGTGAAAAAGACGAGAGTCACAAATTTCCTGTACTTCATATTCAGGAACATCATCCACGAGTACAGGAGGTGGACAAGGAAACTGACGTGAGTAAGGGTCAGGCACATAAGGTTTAAGCTGAGAAACATGAAAGACCGGATGAATCTTCCATGTATGAGGTAAGTGAAGACGGACAGTGACAGGATTGACCAACTGAAGAATACGGAAAGGCCCATAGTAACGAGGTGTGAACTTATTTTGAGAAAGACGTGAGGGTAAGAATTTGGAGGAGAGCCAGACTTTATCTTGCGGATGATAGTCTGGATTGGTTGCACGTCTCTTGTCTGCAGCCTTCTTCATATATCTCTTGGTATGTAATAAATTAGATCGAATTAGTCTACGGATTTGGAGAAGGCGTTTGGAGAAATAGGTAATGGCGGGTAGAGGAGAGTTGGATTGTGGAGAAGTAGGAAAAGAGGTAGGATGAAAACCATAAGAACAGAAAAAGGGAGTGACCTTGGAGGCACTATGGACTGAGTTATTGTAGGAAAATTCAGCTATAGAGAGGTAAGTGTTCCAGTTACTTTGGGTAGAATTGCAAAAGCATCGAAGATATTGCTCTAGTCCTTGGTTCAGACGCTCGGTCTGGCCGTTGGTCTGAGGATGGAACCCTGAAGACAGGGCTCTATTAATATTTAGTGTTTTACAAAAATGCCTCCAAAATCGGGAAATGTACTGAGGTTCTCTATCAGATATTATGGTATGTGGAAGTCCATGGAGACGGAAGATATGATCAATGAATATTTGATTTAGTTCTTGAGAAGTAGGTAGCCTTTTCAGGGCAGTGAAATGAGCCATCTTCGTGAAAGAATCCACAGTGACCATGATGACCCGGTTTCCTGCTGATGGTGGGAGTGAACACATAAAATCAGTAGAGATGGTATGCCATGGGGCCGGTGGAACAGGCAAAGGCTGTAGTAATCCTGCCGGTCTGGTATGGGGTATCTTGATTTGGGCACATATGGGACAGGCCTGAACGTATCTTTCCACATCCAGCTTCCAGGTAGGCCACCAGAAAAATCGTGAAAGAAGTTCTTGAGTGGCCTTGATGCCTCTATGACCAGCTACAGGTGAATCATGGCACATTTGTAATGCCTTTTCTTGCACCTTGTTAGTAGGGAGGAATATCAGGTTTTGATAATAAAAATATCCTTGTTTCTTATGTAATAATGGTCTTAGTTCTTCTATGTCGTGGTCCGATAGGTTGGCGTATTCCAGTTGTACTTCTTCCAGGAAAGACTGAGCCACTCCAATGATCTTACTGGGTTCCAGAAGATACTGAGATAAGGAAGGAGTACACTCTGGATATCGGCGAGACAGAGCATCAGCCAGAATGTTTTGAGATCCAGGAATATATGTGATGAAAAAATCGTACTGACTGAAGAAAAAGGCCCAGCGGGCCTGACGACTATTCTGGCATACAAAATTTCGTAGACATTGTAGGTTACGGTGGTCTGTCCTCACCTCAAATGGTTCCTTGGAACTCATCAGAAACTGTCTCCACTCAAGGTAGGCTGTTTTCAGAGCCAATAATTCCCTTTCCAGTACAGAATAGTGTTGTTCAGCTGTGGAAAGGATATGAGACAAGTAGAAAACAGGATGTTCAAGACCATCATCCTCTTGTCGTTGGAGTAAGACAGCTCCGATGGCTCTCTCAGAAGCATCAGTTACGACTATAAATTGTTTGGTGGTATCTGGATGTCTCAAGATGGGGGCTTGGGTGAAGGCTCTCTTTAATTCTTGAAAGGCTGCTTCAGCCGCCTCAGTCCAGACAAACCCTTTCTTTAAATTTTCCTTTTTTAAGGTGTGAGTTATGTGGCTAGTCAGTCTGGCAAAGTCTAGAATGAATTGTCGATAGAAGTTTGCTAACCCTAGGAAACATTGTGTTTCTTTTATGGAAGAAGGAGAAGGCCACTCTAGGATAGCTCGTACCTTTTCCTGATCCATAGCTATGCCGGTGGGACTTAAATGATAGCCCAGATATTTGACTTCCGTCATGTCGAACTCACATTTTTCTGGTTTGCAAAATAGTTGATGAGCACGAAGTCTTTGAAGAACTTGTTTCACATGGGAAGAATGGAGTTCAGGATTTCTAGAATAAATAAGAATATCATCTAGGTAGATCACGACTGTCTGATTCAGAAGGTCTGAAAACACTGAGTCCATAAATCTCTGGAAGATTGCGGGGGCGTTAGTGAGACCAAACGGCATAACCCTATATTCAAAATGGCCAAATGGAGTCCTGAAAGCTGTCTTCCATTCGTCGCCTTCTTTTATGCGTAAAAGGTGGTAAGCTCCTCGTAAATCTAATTTAGTAAAACGTTGAGCCCCTCTGATAGCTTCTAGTATGTCCCTGATGAGAGGCAAAGGATAACGATCTTTAATTGTTATTTTATTCAGACCTCGAAAATCCAGGCAAGGACGAAGATCCTTTGTCTTCTTGGGCACAAAAAAGAGAGGAGCCCCAGCCGGAGACGACGATGGGACAATAAGACCACTCTGTATATTTTCGTCCAGATACTCTTTTAGAACTTCCCTTTTGGGTTCCGTGAGGGAGTACATCCTCCCAAAAGGAACAATTGTGCCGGGTTCCAATGGAATAGCACAATCATATTCTCGATGTGGAGGTAGCACAGGTTTCGACGGTTTTTGGAAAACATCCTGAAACTCCAAATAGTGGTCTGGGACCCCTTGGACTGTATTAATGGACATACCAGTGGCACCTTCAGTATCTAAGGATCTTTTCGGAGACCAATACTTGTCAGAAGTAAAACAGTTCTCATGACAAAATTGCGAAGACAAAGACACAGTCCGGGTTACCCAATTTATATACGGGTTATGTCTGATGAACCACGGAATTCCAAGAATGATGGTATGGTTGGGGGACGTGATAAGATCGAAGGAAATGTGTTCTCGATGGTTTCCCACCTGTAGACTTAACATCAGGGTAGTGGTGTCTACAGGACCCGAGGATATCAAGGATCCATCCACGGTGTGTACCTGTTCGGGTACTTCTTTTGCTTGTGTAGGAACTTGGTGAGCAGCAGCCCACGTCTTGTCCATGTATATACCACTAGCACCACAATCTAGTAATGCCATAGTCTTTTCTTGACGACCGACAGGAAGTTGTAACAGGACAGGAAAAATGAACAAGGCGGTTGTATTGTCATTAAAGGAGCTGATAGAAGGTATAGCTGTAGATCCCGTCCCCTCCCTTCTTACAGAGGACGGGAGGTGGCGTTTCCCGAAGGCCTGGGCGGACGTACAGGACAGGTACGAAGCATGTGACCAGCAGAACCACAGTACAGGCACAACCCTCTCTTGCGTCTGTCTTCTCGTTCACTAGCAGAGAGCGGACCTCGGGTAGTATCCACCTGCATGGGTTCCCCTTCGATGTCTCTAGCAGGAGTGCGAGGTTCCTCGGAACGCTGCAGGCAAGCTCGTGAGCTACTTGGCTGGGAAAACCCTCTACTCCTTTTCTTTTCCGATCTCCGTTCCTGAAGACGATATTCGATGGACAGTGCTTGATCCATCAGGCCACGAAGATCTTCCGCTCTGGTAGAATGTACTAGTTCATCCTTTATTTCTTCTTTGAGTCCTCTACGAAATAAAGTTACCAGAGTACGTTCCACCCAAGTGGTCTCTGCCGCCAGCTGACGAAAACGGGTTATATATTGCAGGACGTCTTGCGAGCCTTGTTGGATGTCACATAGGGCTTCTTCAGCAGAAGCTTCCAATCCAGGACGGCTAAACATCTGTTTGAAGCGACTCACAAAGGTGGAATAGTCCGACAATACAGGGTCGTTGGAGGACACCATCGGGGTTGCCCAGGCCAAGGCTGGACTGGATAAGGCACTGATAAGATAACCCACCTTGGTCCTGTCGTGGGAGAATTGGGTAGGTCGGAAGGCGAAGTACACTGTTAATGCATCCAGGAACTCGCGAAGCTTGGTTGGTTCACCAGAGAAACAAGGGGTAGAAGCGGAGATAGTTGGAACATCACTGGTGCGGAGAGCCAAAGCCTGTCGTAACGCAGCATTTTCATTGCGTAGTTGTTGCAATTCCTGAGCTTGTTGCTGAATCGTGGCCAAAAGAGATTGTTCCGGATCTGCAGCAGCCGCCACTGTGTCATCCATGGTGTTTGAGGACGTCGGAATGGTTAGGCGCTGCAATCTGTCACGACTCACGTGCTGCTTGCGCCTGGAATTTGCAGATCTGGTGGCGTGGATCTTCAATGTTCGACTTTGGCCCAAAAAGGGGCGACTCTTTCTGGTAGCCACGGTGCTGTAGGCAATGGAGACGCCAAGAACAGACCGTGCCCTTCAGAAAATAGCGCCAGAGGGAAAAAAACCCTTAGAAAAAGGGGAAAAACCTCCAAACAGGAAGATTCCTGGAAAAAACAAGAACAAACAAACAGGAATCCAAAAGGAGCAAAAGTCAGGAAACACAGAATGCGGAAATCCAGAACCAAAAGGTGAGGAAATCAGGAGCGAAGACACTAACTGAGCAGAAAGTGTTGCAGCGCAAAGAAAGAAGAAAACACAGCCCTTATATACTAAAAAACAGGAAGTGACCCACAGGAAGTAAAAGGACACCATCTTAGACAGGGAAACAACACATAGAACAGAATAGAACAGGAACCATAGAGAATAGGGAACAAGGAATGCTGGGAAAGAACAGGAATCTGGGAAGGGGGAAAGGACATAAAGAAAGGCACAACAAAAGACTGCAGAAAAGAAGAAAAAGAAGAAAAAAGGGAAAGAAACGAAAAAACAGGTAAGAGGGGTCATAGACCCCTAGTATAGTGGAAAGCAGAAGGTAGAACGAGGCCCCATGCTAGTCTGGGGCCTCGAAATGCGCAGGAGAGGCTGGGGGCACGCCGCGTCCTAGCAACGCGGTGCGCGGCCCGAGCCGAACGCCCGGCTTGAGTCGAGCTCTCGGCTCGCGCCGCACTGCGCGGCGCGACATATGGATCCATTGTAACTCCACTCACAGAACTGACCTCCAAGAAGATGCCCAAAAAGTTAAACTGGACTCTTGACTGTCAAAAGGCCTTTGACACCTGAAGGAGGCAATGTGCTCAGCACCAGTACTCAATGGTCCAGATTATTCTAGGCAGTTCATTGTGCAGACAGATGGGATAGGAGCAGTCCTGTATCAAACCAACGATGATGGCCTTGACCAGCCTGTTGGATTCATCAGCAGGAGGTTACTCCCCAGGGAGCAGTGTTGGAGTGCCATTGAGAGAGAGGCCTTTGCTGTGGTTGGGTCCCTGAAAAAGCTGAGACCATATTTGTTTGGTACTCACTTTACTGTTCAAACTGACCACAGACCTCTCAGATGGCTAATGCAAATGAAAAGGGAGAACCCTAAACTTTTGAGGTGGTCCATGTGCCTACAGGGAATGGATTTTTCAGTGGAACACAAACCTGGGACTGCCCATGCCAATGCAGATGGACTTTCCATGTTCTTCCACTTAGATAATGAATACTCTCTTGGGAAAGGTTAGTCTCACCCTCTTTTGGTTAGGGGAGGTTGTGTAGGAAAGTGCCACTATTGGTATGGTTATCCCCCACTTTTTGCCTGATATTGATGCCAACTTTGATTGGAAGCGTGCTGGGATCCTACTAACCAGGCCCCAGGACCAGTGTTCTTTCCCAAATTCTGTACCTTTGTTTCTGCAAATTGGCACACCAATGGCACACAGATAAGTCCCTTGTAAAAGGTACCCATGGTACCAAGGGCCCTGTGACCAGGGAATGTCCACAAGGGCTGCAGCATGTATTATCCCATCCTGCGGGACCCCTCCCCAAGCACATGCACACTGCCTATGCAGCTTGTGTGTGCTGGTGGAGAGAAAAAAACAAAGTCGACATGGCAAGGTAAGTCACCCCTCTAGCAGGCACTACAGCCCTAAGGCAGGGTGTACTATACCACAGGCGAGGGAATAGCTGCATGAGCAATATCCCCCTTAGAGTGTCTATGTCCATTCTTAGACATTGCAAGTGCAGTGTAGCCATATTGAGTATATGGTCTGGGAGTTTGTCATTACGAACTCTAGAGCTCCATAATGGCTTCACTCAATGCTGGGAAGTTTGGTATCAAACGTCTCAGCACAACAAACCCACACTGATGCCAGTGTGGGATTTATTGTAAAGGGCACCCAGGGGGCATCTTAGAGATGCCCCATGTATGTTAGCCAAATGTTTAATGCAGGAGTGACCAGCCCGCCACTTTCAGACAAGTTTATGACCACATGGTGGAGAGCCTTTGTGCTCTCTGTGACCAGAAACCAAGCCTGTCCTGGGTGGAGGTGCTTCACACCTCCCCCCTGCAGGAACTACAACACCTCGCGGCAAGCCTCAAAGGCTCAAGCCTTGGGTTACAGTGCCCCAGAGCACTCCATCTGGTAGAGTTGCCTACCCCCCAGACAAAGCCCCACTTTTGGTGGCAAGACCGGTGGGAAAATTAGGGAAAACAAGGTGGAGTGACCACCCCAGCTAGGGCCACCGCTAAGGGCTGGGGTGACCCCCTACCTGCAGAATCTTCCATCTTGGTTTGGAGGACAGGGACCAATAGGGTTAGGTTTGTGCTCCCCTCCCCAAAGGGAGATGACACAAGAAGGATGTAGCCACCCTCAGGGACAGTAACCATTGGCTACTGCCCTTTGACCCCTGAAATGCCCCTAAATCTAGGATTTAAGGTCCTCCCCGAACCCAGCTCACCAGATTCCTAGCAACCTCACAAGAAGAAGAAGGACTGCATAGCTGAAACCCCCACAGAGAAGAAGGACAACACAAACTGATTTGGCCCCACCCCTACTGGCCTGTCTCCTGCTTCATCGAGCCTGCACAAAGAAAGCGACACTTCCAGCAGTACCGGTGACCTGAGGACAGCGGCCCAGTCCACAAAGAACCACCAACCAAGGGACTGCAGAGCCTCATTTGATCCGTGAGTCTTGGCCACCTTGCACCAGATGCCTGTGGCTGGTGTCCAGGTGACCCAACCAGCTAGAGGCAGTTCCCAGACGATTGTGACCAAGTGCCCACCCTGGGTTTACCTCTTCCCCCCGCCACGAAGACGTCTGCAGAGGGAATCCCGAGGACCCCCCTGACCATGAAAGCTCTGGACAAAGATATCCGATGCCTAAAGAAACACTGCACCCACAGCCCTCAGTCCTTGGAGAACTCGACCTCTGGTGCAGCTACGTTCAGCAGGCGACCCTCCTCCCTGTACAGCATGTGGTTTGTCTAAGTCGACCCCCTAGACCTCGCCTGCAGCATCTGAGTGACCACCGGGGTCCCCTCATAGAAAATCATTGTTTGCACCTGCACCCGGCCGCCCCTGTGCCGTTGAGGGTGTGTGCTTAGTGCCTACTTGTGGCCCCTCTGGTGCTCCTCTAAACTCCCCAGGTCTGCCCGCCGAAGACACGGGTACTTACCTGCCAGCAGAAGTGAAATCCAGTGCCCCCAGACTCCATAGGATCCTATGTTAAGTTTCCCTCTACTTTGACCTCCGCACCCGGACAGACTCGTGTTGCTGGTGGTGGGTGTTTGGGGTTAACTTGAACCCCGACCTGTGGACATCCTAACCTCTGGAGACTGGAACTGTAATTCAAGTACTTACCTGTAAATCATATTAACTTTTCTTCCCCCCCAGGAACTGTTTCGGAAAATTGCACTGTGAACTTTTAAAACAGATAATTACCAATATTTCAAAAACTGTATAGCTCATCGATTTCATACAAAGTACTATTGATATATGTATGACCTACGAAACTATTTAAGTACTTACCTGCAACTTGAATCTTGTGGTTCTAGAAATGAAATAGGAAAAAATATTTTTGCTATATAATATTATTGGTCTAGAGTTAAGTCATTGAGTGTGTGCTTCTTCTATTGCTTATGTGTGTACAAAAAATGCTTTGCACTACCCTCTGATAAGCCTAACTGCTCAACACACTACCACAAAAGAGATCATTAGTATTATCTACTTTAGTCACTGTTAAGCCTCTGGGGAACCCCTGGACTCTGTGCACACTATATCTCATTTTGAAATAGCATATACAGAGTCAGCTTCCTACAGCGGACAAATGGTAAAACCCCTGATAGCTGTTACTCTGTCAGCCGTCGGTGGTGTATGTTGGCGGCACACATGGAGTAGTCTCCGCTTTCAAAATACTGCAGGTCCACCCTGCATAGAATGTATTTTGTTGCAGTTGCGACAAAGTACCCCATCTGTCCCTTAGTCTGTTTTACTGATTTTGCTTGCTTTTGCTGTTAGAAGGTGGTTTATTAGTAGTTGTAGGTACGTCCCTACAACTAGTTATAACACCACAGTCACAAATAAGATCCAGTCAAGTCTCAGTAAATGAATCGTTGCTCAACCCTGGGTAGCTTGGCTGACAAACAGTCAGGCTTAACTTAGAAGACAGGAGCGTGAAGCATTTCATATTACCACAAGAATAAATAGGTGAGACACAGAACGCAATAAAACTCCAACACCAATTTATAAAAAACAAGAATATTTTTTTATATTTGCAAAATGGTAAAAATCCAATGTAGGGAACCTGAGATATGAATTTTTAAAGAATATAACCTGGAAATAAAAGAAACACAAGGGTAGTAAGGGTGACGGATGCCGCACTTCTAGGTAGTAAAACAGTAGTTTTTAACAAATATATATGAAAGAGCAATGTCTGGTGCAATCTGGCCGAGTGCCCTACTACCCAGAAGGCACCAAAACGGGTAACAAAATACCCACAGCCAAAACTGAGACAAATTGGCCAGAGCACACAGAATATCGTATCCAATAGTGTTGCAAGGATGAAAATCCCTGATGGTTTGTTGAAGGTAAGAGAAAGTATGAGGTTGAAGAAAAAGTCCAGAATCTTGTTAATTAGATCTGTGGGCTAGAATAGAAAGCTCCTTGACTGCTCATCGCGCCTCTTCGGCCTGACTCTTTAATTTAAGGTCTTGTCTCACGGCTTATCAGGGCCTGCCATACCTGTCTTTACCTACGTGCTCAACTACCTAACCACCCTGCTGCTGCTCGGGCAGCCTTACTACTCTGAATTTCAATAATCCATTTAGATCAATATCACCTATTCTAGCCCACAGATCTAATTAGCATTGACCACTCTGGCCTGACGGCCCAGCCTTGATGAAGTCACTTGTGTGACGAAACACGTGTTGGCTGTTTATCTATGATGATTATTATGCTCTACAACACCCACGAATAAAGGCATCATCTACTAACAAGATTCTGGACTTTTTCTTCAACCTCATACTTTCTCTTACCTTCAACAAACCATCAGGGATTTTCATCCTTGCAAAACTATTGGATACAATATTCTGTGTGCTCTGGCCAATTTGTCTCAGTTATGAATTTTTAAAGGTTAAATTCAAAAATGTGCTTTTTAGTACCTAAATGTGAAAAGCACCATCTCTGGCTATCTGGTTGCACTGGACCTGGACAAAGTCAATGTTTTAGGCCAACCATAGTGGAGTGGGGGTCCGCTACAATGAGCGGTAGGGCCCAGTCACGTTTTTAATTTATGATTTAGTCCCTTTTCTGGAGCTTTTTTCTCTCAACGTTGAGCAAGCGCGTCCTCGGATCCAGACTTTGGTACGACGATGCCGGCCTGCTGCAGAGTGATGCCTCAGTGAATCCTGGAGGTCTTTGTCTTCGACGTTGAAGAGCTCTGGAGCTTTTAGTGGGGCAAACCTGCTTGGTCAGGTCAAGTCACAGTTTGACATCGCCGGCTCGACTCTTGTCGTCCGTACCAGACTGCTTATTGAGCTTCTTCACAAAAGTTCACCAAAAGTTCCCAAGCTTTCATAAGTTCTTCTCTGAGGGTTTCCTGATGGAGGAAAGTGGTCTGCAGCACCAGCAGAGGTTCACAAGCTCTGGTTTGCCTTCTGGGTTCTGGAACTACAACTTCCACAATTTACCTGACCAATCCAAGTAAAATCCAGGTTAAGCTGGTCAGCCGGAGTTGTTCTTGTTGTAAATGTTGTAGGTAGCTCTTCCAGCACTTTTCTACCTGTTGCTGGTCCAGGAGTCTACTTCTTTATCCTTTAAGACAGGCAAAGTCCTTTTGGTGTGAAGCCTTGTGAGTGCAGCAGGTGCAGTCCTTATGAGTGTAGTCCACTCTTGTGCATTCCAAGGGTTCAGCAAGGCAGTACCTCTTCTATAGATGTTTCTAGGAAAGGATATGAGGTGCAGTGCAGCTCTCCTTTATTCCAGATTCTGAGCTGGCAAAGGGGGGGGCACCCCCAACCAATAGGGTTCAAGTTGCCATCCTCTGTGATGACCACTTCCAGGGAAGTGTGACATATTTCTGTCCCAGAATGCAAAAAATTAAAATGGAGAAAATCCTTGGAGTTCAGGTCTGGCTACCCAACCCACAGGTGTGACTAACCTTTCCCTACACTCCCCTTCCAGCCCTTCTCCTAATTTAATTAGAGAGGGTCCCATCTGCCTGGGGGTACATGAACTGGAGATGGGCTTGGTTCCTGTACTATCTGTGCTTTCTCCCTTTGAAGACCTGTTTGCCTACCCAACCCCCTTCCTGTCCTGGCATCTGCAGGCAGCAGATCCTCTACCACCAGATGTCTCTATTGTTTCAGCCCCAAGCCTCTTAACACCTAATCAGGGAGCAGCTTGGCGCAAGCTGTCAAACGATGGCAAACCAGAAGAGGCTGCTACAGGGCTGTTTTATGTAACTTCAGGAAAGCAAGTTCTAAAACCACTTTCCTGCAAAAGTTATAATAAATCCAACCTTTGAAAGTTCTTAGATTTATTGTAACTATTATTTTGATATTTTGAATTGCTGTTCTAGCTCATTCCTATCGAAAGTTAGACTTTATAAAAGTTTGATAGAGCCTTTCTACGTTAGCCTATGGAGCTAGCAGCACTACAATGGGGAAAAAAGTAAATTGGCAGTTTTTCCCCTCACCATGGCATGAAAAACATATTTTATAATGCCCTGCTTTTTAACAAGGCACATGGAGCAGACCTTAGGGTTGACGTATATGTAATAAAAAGAAATAAAAAGATAGTGTTAGACTTTGGAAGTACTTTTTTATTCCAGAGTCAAATTCGGACGTAGTTTTATTTTAAAACCAACCTGCAAGGTAGGGCTGGTGTTAAAATGTCAGCAGATACCACAGCAGTGCACACTTAAGTACATTAAAATCCACTGGGGTCTCTAAACCTACATGTCCTACCATATACTAGGGAATTACAGGTAAGTTGTCTGAACCAATTGTAATTACACCAATTACCATATACCTTTTACACAGAGCACTGGCCTCAGGCCTTGTTAGCAGGGCCCAGAGCACATTCTGTCACTAACCACCAGTATCAGTAAAAAACATGGAGATGATTAGGGCAAAAAGTATGACTTTCACACTGTTGCATTATTAGTTATACTGAGAGCCTGCCTGGAAAATGATTCCTATGTATTTTAATGCAATTATTGCCACATTTGCATTTTCCTATTCTCTGTGTTGCAGTTTAACATTGTAATAAACCTTCATGGCGTTCTTTACATTTTTGATCTCCCTTTTTACCCAGTCATTTCTTATTTACTGCATTTTGAGATGTTGTTTGAATCTTGTTTATAGGGATACTTTACCTCATAGACTTTGAGATTAACACCATCCCCGACCCCTGCATATATGGGGGTTCTACATATGTTCTACACATAATCTAAGAAATAGCGCATTCACAGTTTTGGTGTCAGGAGTGGGATCACTAAATAAGATAAGAGATCTCTTTTGAGATAATGTGGGTCCTTGATCTGTACTGTGTCTATATTCAACAAGAATAATTTGGATTATTTCTGGTGTTCCAGTGCTATTCTCAGGTGAAAGGATTGTGAGTATTAGTGGGGTGAAATTAATTCTGAGTGATTGAGAGTGATTTGGCATGAAATGCCAGCAACATATTGATACATTATGGAATTTATAGTTTGGGAGTGTGCGGATTTGTGTTGCATCATAAATTACATTGCATGTGAGATTTTTGGCTATCCATTGTTAATTATTGTAAGTTTGATGGTTTGTTTTTCCTAATTGTGAGATGGGGAATTGGTATTTGTCATTGTGTTCGTCATGGTGTTGTGATGAATTGAATTGCATGCGTCAAATAAATTGTTGTATTTTTATGCTTTTTATGGATTAAGGTAATCGGACTCTTCATAGTCCAATATCCTAAAAATATATTGTTGAACTTTCCTGCAGAATAGTGTGTGTTATCAGGCGCCACATACATACATAGGTTTTCTATCATGATTTTCTGTATTGATAAGAATTTTCAAACTTTAGATTGAATATGTTTAATTTAGATTAGAATTCTTTAATCTTTGGTGCATGGAAGAAAACACACTGGAATACTGCTTCTTGGGAATCAGCTTTGGTGTAATTTTTGTGATTGCCGTGCAGCTGAATTCCTACCTCGGTTTCTATCAAAAGTGGGATTGTTTTCATCTGTCTCTAGTTTCCTTTCTTATTTAGGTTGAGCAGCCAAGATTGTGTTTATTTCTGTATCTGTGGTAGGGAAAGTCATTGTTTTGATTTCCATTCACAGAAGTGTGGTGCTGACGCAAAGAGTCATGCTGGGATTGGCCAGAATTCATCACCCTGTTGTTGGTTGCCGCTGTAAATTGAACTGTGATTGGTTGCCCTTTGCCATAGCTGTGCTGGGATTGGTTGATTGTTTACTTTGTGAGTTTTTAAATATATTGTGAGTGAAAATAATGTTTTTTTAAAATATATTGTGAGTGAAAATAATGGGTGCTGTATTGAAAAAGCCTAAAGCTCATAGCGTTTCTGGTATAGAATGTGAGAGGATTCCTAATAAAGGTTCTCCTGCTTTTGAAATGACTAAGGGCAGCAGGCTTTATAGATGTGTGTGTTTTTACACTAGCAAGAGTTCACATCTAGCGGCATGGGAATACTATTTCTTTTACAAAGTATTTTTAATACTAGAAAGCTTTATTTCTTAAGACATACAATGGGTGAGAAAAAGCTGCAACCTAGACCTATACAATTTAAATCTTTAAATTAAAGGGATCTTGTGGGCATAGAGAATAAAGAGGCAGTTTAGAAATACAAGTCTGTGGTTAGAATCCAAGTGGGGTATTCAGAAAAAGACTTGAAGAGAGCATACAGTGCAAGGTGTCAAAGTATTTTGTGTAATATTTAGCCATTCAAACAAAAGGAAAATTGATGATTCTAAAAATGAAAGTTGAAAAAGAGATGACTAAATTGATTCAGATGAGGGAGGTAGCTTCCTAATGATCTCCTAAATTCTAGACTTCCTCCTTACACAAATGATTTACAGAGACATGAGCCGTTAGTGCCTGATATGGGTGCTGGTGAACCAGCCGTGAATACACAAAAAATAACAGCATTGTGTAGTGCAAGTGTTCTGTCTGAGTGTGATTTGCCAGCTTTACCTGTTCCTAGGGGTATCACAAATGCAGTGGATACAGTGGTCTCAGTTGTTTAAGCTATAGCTGTTATGCCACCCGAGAAAAGGGAAAATAATGTTGCTAATTTGAAAATTTAATTTTGAGACAATCTGCATGGCATAATAAGATTGCTTGTGTATAATACGATGAATTAAGATATTTAATTAAGGAAGCCTCAAGGTGCACAAATGAGGCTCATGATAAGCTTGGAAGACTTAGCAGAAGAAATTGATATTGATTTGTTCAAAACAAGGAGCTTGCATGAAAACTACAACATGGAATTGAGTGAGACAGTCATAGAAAATATGGGTCTAATTTCTTTGCCAGCTCATATTAAAGAATTAATTGATTGCATAAAATAGTGGAAGCATTTGAAAAAATACAAAAAGAAATAGAAGAAGAAAGCAATTTTAAAAAGAAAAAAATTGATACAGAAAAGATAGTGGAAGAGGTCATGATTGAGCCTGAAATGAGATTGGTTTTGATAGATTTTCTTTTGTGAAAAATGCATGGTGGGAATTGTGCATGTTCCTTCGGCAAGGGGTGACTGTTATGCTTTTATGACAAATATTCTAAAATTGAGAGAAGAACTGGACGGATGGTACACAGAAGTTCATCAGATTGGCGACTATTTCTAAATTGCTTTATGTTGATTTTAATGCATCATTAGTATTGTTGTTTGTAAGGATTTGTGGACAGAATACAAAGCAGGTATTGCATGGCCAACAGAGGAACCAGCATAGGTTCAGCCAGATAATGCTCCTGCTGCAATTGTTATTGCAGATTAGCAAGCAGTAACGGATCAGTTGAAAAAGAAGGTGCCAGAAACAGATGCAATTTGGGTAAAAATAATGAAAGACCCAAAAAAACTGAAAGAGTCAGTGCATGCATATTTATGGGTGGTTTATGTAGATTTAGAGTAAATACAGTGGATTCAAAAGGCAAACAGGGGAGGCTGTTGGCAGATTCACATCAGCTTTTGTCTTAGGTATGCATCCGGAACCTAGCTCGCATATTCAGCAGGTTGTAATGTGCTTGCTGACCAAGAATATTGATGAGATACTCAAGTATACTAAGTACTGTAGCAACCGCTTTGGTGCCAAGTATCAAAAGCTGATGAATGTGCCGACGAAACAGCTTCAGAGAGGTGGTGAAAATCAGATGGTGAATTCAGATATAGATTTCGCGCTGTCTCCAAATTCTGTTGTGATTGCTAATTCCAATTTTGGCATGCATGGGATGCCGGAAGCTGGACTGAGAAGTTATATGCTGTCAGTACAAGCTCAAGGTAGAGGATTTGTGAATAATTGCTGAAATGAATGCGAACGTCAGTTTGTTAAAGAAAAGTGCAGCTTGTCATTTCTGTTGGAATAGTTGGCACTGGAAGCGACCAATATTCCTGCAGAAATGACAAGCACTGTCATATCAAATTCTGAACGATTTTGTACCCTAAATGCAGCAGAGTGCAAATCATATAACACAGTTTGGGACTGTAAATTGCGCCAAGGCTCAAAATACCCTTATGCAAATTGTGCAAAATCAGGGGCAGTTCCATGTGAATATATGTGGAGCTCCAGTATTGCAGCAAAACATAAGAAATATAATATCATAAAACCCAACAGAATAACATACAGCTCAACAGAATAGATTAATTGTGCGTAATGATTTTCCTCAGATTTCACTGATGCAACAAATTCACAATGACAGTACCTGACGGGATGGATTGTATGCTTGGTGCAATGCAAGAGGTAAACCAAAGTGGCCCATACATAAATAGTGAGGTGAATGACCACACTATATCATATTTAATCAGTGTTGGTGCTTCCCATTCCATGGTTCATTCCATGGAGTTTCCACACTGACTAATCTTGGCAAAAAAAGCACAAGTTGAGGGAATAAGCAATAAACAGCATTTTGATCAAGGTTCAGCAAATGTTCCAGCTAAAATAGGATTCATGATTAATGAACATCATCTCATATTGTGTGATTAGAGTCCTGTTAACTTACTTGGCAGAAACTTGCTTTACAAAATGAATTGTGTGATCTGTTGCACAGCTCACATTTGAAACCCAAGATGAAGATTCATTACTCAAAATAAAATCACATGAATCAAGAATCCAGTTGTTCCTACCTCTTACAAAAAAGGACCTGGCTCTTGATTTAAGACCCAGAGTAAAAGAAGAATCATGAGTGTCTACAGGTAAAGAAACAGGATTAAAAAAGAGGGCAGAACCAGTTTCTCTTAGAACTTGACAATGTAAGCTTTCAGAGTTGCAGAAGAATGTATGAGGCCAGTTAGAGAGAAAATGTTAGAGCAGGGCATTTGACAAGAAGTGATTGGTAGCCCTTGCAACTCACCAGTGATGGGCATTACACAACACAAAGGAAATTGGAGGATAGTCCAGGATCTTAGGAGAATAAACAGAATTTTAGCTCCATATTGTCCAGTGGTACTGAATTCTGCTGTATTTTTTTCCAGATTCCTGCAGATGCAGAATTGTTTGCAGAATTTGTACACAGTATTGACTTATGTCAAGCGTTCTTTTCCATTCATCTTCATGAGTATAGCCAATATCTTTCGCATCTCGATTCCTCACTAAAGTTTTCATTTTGTGTAGTATACCACAAGAGCATACAGAGAGTCCTTCAATCTTTAGTCAGATTTAAATGTATTGTTTGGAAAGTTTGTAACTGCCTTGTAACTTGGCACTGGTAAAATATATTGATGATTTTTTGGTGGCATTAAATACAAACGAAGATTGCAAGTTGGACTCAATTGCACTTTTAAACCATCTTCCTGACAATGCAGTACTTTAAGAAAGAAGTGATTTATCTTGGTCACCACATTGATTAAGGGGCTACTAAAGTGTCCAAAGAATGTTTTTCTACAGTTCTGAAAATTAATCCTCCAACTACCCAGAGTAAAATGAGAATGTTCTTTTGGAATGGTTAGCTACTGTTGTCAGTCAATTCCAAACCATTGCCTAATTTAAAAGCCTCAACAGAGACTTACTCGCAACAATGTAGAGGATCCGGTGCCATATGATGAAAAATGCATAAAGGCCTTTATACAGCTCAGAGAAAATCTTTGTAACGCACATGCTCTAAGTATGTCTAATTATGATAAGGAATTTTTACTTTACTGCTGCGAAAATGTAGGGTGTACTGTATCAGTCCTAGTTTAAAAGCATTGTGAGGTAAAGGACCTTGTTTCTTACCTTACTTCTCTTCTACAATAGATCCATTCGTCACAGTTTTTCCTGGTTGTTTGAAGTCTGTAGCAGCAGCTGTTTTTCTGGCAGATGAACAAATTGAAAATATTGTACTAGGCTGTGCACTCATCATGTCAGTCCCTCATTCAGTTGAGATCCTGTTAACTCGTCATGGAACTTAGCACCTGACAAATAGACACCTTACAAAATATGAACAGACAATTCTGGCAGATGAGAATATTTCAGTCAGAAGGTGTAATGCCTGAAATCCTGCATCACTGCTACTAATTCTCCAAACAATGTTGAAGACTATGATGAAGATCCTGATCATGATTGTATTAATGTAACAGAATGGCTAAGGCAGGAAAATGCCAACTTCTAAAAGAGGCATTTCCAAAACTCTAGTTCACAATCACACTTTGCCATAAGATAGGATTTGTTTTTTACAATTCCATAGACACAAAACATGAACTGGTGACCTGTTCCCACCAGGAAGGTACAGCTTATTCAATGTAAAAAGGTAACTCCAATGTTATCCTATGGAAGACGTAGGCCTTGCAGTATTGAAAAATGAATGTAAGAGTTGTTCACTACCGGGACATTTAAATTTTAAAAGTACATGTCAAACTTTTCAAATACACTGCACCCTGCCCTCTGAGCTGCTCAGTGCCTACCCTAGGGGTGACTTGTATATGTTAAAAAGGAAGGTGTGAGCGTAGCTAAAGGTTTCTTTTGCCAGATCAAAATGGCAGTTTAAAACTGCACTCACAGCCTGAGACATGTTTAAAGGCCTATTTGAGTGGGTAGCACAATAGGTGCTGCAGGCCCACCAATAGTATTTAATTTGCAGGTCCAGAGTACATGTAGTACCACTTTACTATGGACTTATAAGTATACTAAATGTGCTGATTGGGAATAAGCCAATGTTACCTTGTTTTGAGGTGTCAGCATATATAGTTTAGCACTGGTTAGCAGTGGTAAAGTTCAATGAGTCTTATAGCCAGCAAAATTGAGACCAGCGTGACAAAATAGAGGAGGAAGGCAAAATGTTTGGGGAAGACCACCCTAAGGCTAACAGGTCTAACATTCTGTGTTCAGGAAAATATCAAGATTTGCTAAATTTGTCTCACAAGGCTGGCTGCACTGATAAATCAGCTCACAAGAATAAAGGCCTGATTTAGAGTTTTGCGGACGGGTTACTCCGTCACAATCGTGATGGATATCCAATCTTCTGTATTATGATGTCCATAGGATATAATGTAATCGTCATACATCGGACAGGATATCCGTCACGTTTGTGATGGAGTAACTCCAATTCGCCAAACTCTAAATCAGTCATTAAGTGCCTCTCATTTTTCGAGCCTTCAACAGGATGCTTCTGTACAGCCTGTCCCTGTGCTGCCTAGTGTAAAGTCTTCTCTCTCCCCTTCAATTTCTGTGCTTAACTGCTGTAACTTAATCACACAGTTGTTATGAATTTGTAATGGAAACAGTAGAGGGAAAGTGTCTTGATTCAATAATTCTGCAACACTGTGTTCTTTGGAAAATCGGTAGACTCGTACTTATGAACCTTGTAGGAACTCAAAGAAATTAATACCACGCTAACACAAAAATGAAGTAGTCAGAATTTAAATAAAGCATTGTAAATACATTCACTTAGGTCTGATTATCACTGTGTAGAACATCACAATAAAAACAGATTAGTGTTATATAAATCATGTGTGTTCAGTATTTTGATTAATTGTTTAGCACATGTAACTCAAGCAGGGGAATGGCCAGAATAAAAAAGGCACAGTATTCATGATGGGATGAGCCCTTCATTTAGAATACCTGGCTTTTATATCTGATACAACCACAATGGAGGGGAAGGTCTTGCAATAAGTAATTCTTCTCTCTTAATCCTCAGAAGGTGGAGTCTTACTGAGGGGAGATATAACTGAAAATAAATTTCAGATGCAATATCTGATCTTCCCTATTGTCATTACACTGAAGAAGATGGGTACCCTGGAGAGTTTTATAAGATCCACAGACCAATATGAACACTACTAATGCATACAAGAAGGCAGAGACTGCCCACATTTTAGTACCCCTATCTGACAAGCCGATAACATTTCTGGTCCTAAGTCCAGGAAAGGCTCTGTCAAATATTCAAGCTATCAACCCATTTTTTTATATGTAGAGGTGAAAATCCTCTAGAAAATACTAACCTTACCATTGGAAAAAAGGACTCTTTCCTTTGATATGTGAGTTGCAGATGAGGTTTGTGCTGGGACGCACATCTATGAACCATATGAATACACTGGCACTTATACTGTGGACCACTAGAATCTGGCTGAACAAAGCCTTAGCCCTCTCATTGCAGAGATGGCATTTGACGGGGTACAATGACGTTTTTCCACTGCCTGCAGAGGATGGGCCTATGCCAAAAATTCATTGCCAAAGTGCTTTGAATGTGCGGAGATCTGATAGCACATGTTAGCTGTGGGAGATACGTGTCTTGTCTGGTTCTGATTCGCTGAGGTACACAATAGCATTGTCCTCTGTTACCACAGTTGTTTTTTTCCTTTCCTGTAAATATTTGTAAGTGGCAAACCACACCTGGGAAAATATTTCTGGGGTTAAGAGTCCAAGTACCCTACAAAGGCATTTCCCTACACTAGTCATATATTGCTGATTATTACAAAACCTGCAATTTCATCTCCAGAGATTACTTCCCTCCTTCCCGTCTTTCTCACGGTTCCCTGTGTACAAAATGAACTGGGAGAAATGCAAAGAGGTGTCCATGATCAGAAACACACACAATACCAGTTTTCTAGGCTATATAATTAAAGGTATTCCTAAAGCACAAACCTATCTGGGCATGATGATAAATGGAGGGCTATCAGAAATGAAATTAAAAAAAAGATAATCTTAACCCATTAATAGCCTAGACAAATAAAAACTTTAGCCAATTAACCCAGTTGAACCCATCTGAGCTCATTCCCTTGGATGCTGATGTGTTGGAGTCTTTGAATCAGCATGTGGTGGGATACAGTGTCAAAGGCTGCCGAGAGGTCGAGGAGGATCAAAGCTGCTGTTTCTCCTCGCTCGAGGAGGGTTTGGATGTTGGTGGCTGCGATTAGGACAGTGATTGCTGCGGAAGTCGGATTGGGAGGCATCAAGTAGCAGATTAGGCTCTGGGCATGTCATTAGTTGCTTGTTGAATATCTTTTCCAGTACCTTTACTGGGAACCGGAGCAAGGAGATTGGCCGTTAGGTTTTTGGTACGCTGGGTTGTTGGAGGGTTTTTTGAGTAATGGTCTGACTTCGGCATGTTTCCAGGTGTCAGGTAATTTTGCGGTGGTGATAGAGGTGAGGAGCAGGGTGATGAGTTCCTGGCCGATCCTTTAGTTTCCACGGCTGAGGATGTGGTGCAGGCAAGGGTCTGTGGGAGCTCCTGAGTGGATAGATTTCATTGTGGAGGTGATGTTCTGGGTGGAGAGGATGTTCCAGGTGGTCAGGTATGTGGTATGTGTTGATTACAGTGGGAGCGTATCTGTCGAGGAAGTCCGTAGGTGTAGGGTGGGGTTCAGAGTTTCTGTATGTGGTTGCAATTTTGATGTGGAAGAAGTGGGCAAAGTTTGTGTGCTGTATAAATACATAACACAGTGCCTCTAAGTTAAGACATACTGTTTTAGTGCCAGGCTACCAGAGGGGTAATCACAGGTTAACTTAGTGACTTTTGTGATTCTCCCTGACCAGGATTGTGGTTGTTGCTTGAGAAGCATTTCCCCTCACTCAATCAAAAACTCAGTTTCTTGCAGTATCCATAATTCAGTAACCACCTGCTACCACAGGCCTTTAGAAGAGGCTTAACAATCTGCTTGTCAAATAATTAAAGCAATGCTGTTTTAAAACCCTTGACTAGACCTCCAGTTAACAATTCACTGGCATTAGCAGAAAACACCTCTCCACTAAATGTGGTCCTGTGCGCAGGTCTTAGGCAAATAACTATAAGATTTCTAATCCCAGCTTCTCCTTTTTAAAATAAAAGTGCCATGTAATAGGCACTGCATTCAGATCTTCACGGGGCTCCCAACAGTGGCATTTATGCACAAGGGCAATCTCTGGGACATTTTCATCAGAACTTACCCATCATAACTGCAATGATGTGGTGTGGAACCAGGAAAAATGATTATTATTCCCAGCCTTCCCACTGAAAAACTGTGTGCTCATATTCAATCATTTTTTCAACTTATAACTCTGCTGACATTTGCTTTAGCATTGCACAGGAGAGGGAGTGGGGATATTACCACAGAGAGCTTAAGTGTATTGCTTGCCCGCCTGCGGCTGGAAGGTGGTGATCGAGGCTCTGTATACACTCAACACAGTACAAAATATAAAACACAATAAAAAAAAAAACTTTTGCTGTCTAATCTGTAGGAATAATTAGTACAGATGGATGCCATGAGTTAATGTGAAAGGAACAGATACACAAAGCGTAGTACGTGAGATGCCTTCAAAAACAAGATGCAGTGTGTGTGTGTTTGTGTGAGTAACATGTTCGCAAAAACAAGATTCAGGGGGTCATTCCGACCCTGGCGGTCAAAGACCGCCAGGGCCGCGAATGACTGAAGCACCGCCAACAGGCTGGCGGTGCTTCCTAGCCCATTCTGACCGTGGCGGTAAAGCAGCGGTCAGAAAACCGGGGCCGGCGGTTTCCTGCCGGTTTACCCCCGGCTTGGCGAATCTGCCAGGGCAGCGCTGCAAGCAGCGCTGCCTTGGGGATTCTGACCCCCTTCCCGCCAGCCTGTTTCTGGCAGTTTTCACCGCCAGGAAGAGGCTGGTGGGAACGGGTGTCCTGGGGGCCCCTGCACTGCCCATGCCACTGGCATGGGCAGTGCAGGGGTCCCCTAACAGGGCCCAGGGCGGCTTTTCACTGTCTGCTTAGCAGACAGTGAAAAGCGCGACGGGTGCAACTGCACCCGTCGCACCGTCGCACCGCCGCAACACCGCCGGCTCCATTCGGAGCCGGCTCCTGTGTTGCGGCCCTCATTCCCGCTGGGCCGGCGGACGCTAACTTGCTTAGCGCCCGCCGGCCCAGCGGTAATGTCAGAATGCGGGAAGCGGTTTTTTGGCCGCATAGCGGCCAAATGGCGTTTCCCGCCTGGTGAGTTAGAATGAGGGCCTCAGTGTGCGTGTGAAAGGTCATAGAAACTCATGAAGCTTGCACCTGTGAGACGCAGAGTACCCTATGTCATGAGATGGTTGAAACAATCAGAAACTTGGTACCAGCCTGTGAGATGCTCCCAGAAATTCAGTAAGTGAAAAATGCAGAACAAGATGAGTGTGGCTGATGTTTAGTTAATGCGCACATCTATTATCCTCTTAGGAGCAAGTACAGGTTTTAATCCATGTAAACATTTGAAGCTTCCTGGTGTCAGAGTTATTCTTTTTTGAAAGGCACTCTAAGGTTGTTAACAGTCCTCGAACGGTTTGCTCTAGATCAGTGTTACTCAAAGTACAGCCCGGGGGCCGCAATCGGCCCTTTTGACCTTTACATGCGGCCCCCAGGACACCAGTAGGGCCAGGATGCTGTTTACTCAACTGAGCACTAATGTTAAGAGGATGTTAAATTAACAGGCAATCCTTTATTTAAACATTATTTGAAGTAAGGAAGTTGCCCTGCACTGCTTAAATGCAGGAACACTTTCATTTTTTAAGAAATCTTGCAGCAAATGTCTACAACTATGATAAGGGTTCTTAAAAATTCAAAAAGTGCATTAACACAGAACCATTTCATCATAGTACATCAGATACTATCAGTGCATGGAGAAGTATTTTAAGTGATAGATTTCAAACATAAATTCAGCAACATTAATTCTTCCCCCACCTTCATAACAATGCCAATAGTGAAATAAGAGGCAAGTCAGTTGTTATCTGCACTCTTTGATTGGCCTTAGTTCCTATTATACATGAAAAATGTCATCATTTATTACATTAAACACAGGAGAAAGGTTTGCTTAGCGCACACCCTGTAGCCACGCATTGTGAGGTCCGCTTGCATACAATAATGAAGAAAATGAAGGGAACATGAAATAAAACAACTGCCTAGGATCACACAATTAGGTAAAGAGGGGAAGCTGGGATTAATGCCAGGTTTTCTGGTTTCACATTGTGTGATTCAGCTACTAGATCTATATGCTTTCCTACCCCCTATGCCCACCATAAGCTCTCCCTACCCTGAGCCCCATTCAGCCTTTGATTGCCACTCTGCTAGCATCAATGCGGCCCTCGGTAACACAACAGACCAAACTTTGTGGCCCCTGTAAAAATGTTTGCGAGTACCCATGCTCTAGATACTGTCTGAAAGTGTCATACCAAAAACCATGTTTTGAAAGCAATGTAAGCATTTAAACACTCTGGCAAATTTGTAACTTTTGATACAATGTAGCACAGTATCAAAAGTTAGGATCAATAAGAGAGATTATAACAGCACCATAGCTACTAAGGTAGGCTGCCTTACGCCGATGTACAACGCCATGCACTATAACGCACTGGTGTGTGTGTGTGTGCGTGAGATGTCAAGCGTAGGTTTTTGTAGTGAAAGGGTACCCTTCTGCACAAAAACTATTCTAAACATAGTTTAATATACCACTCACTGTAAAGTGCTGTACAAGGGTAGTTTCAAAAGTTTAGAGAAAATAAAACTGTACTTATTCTTTATGCCCTCTTTGAGCAGGTGTACATTTTGGGCACAAAGTCCTATCTATCTTTTTCCAGTAAATAAGGCTCTGCATCAAAAACCATGGGTAGTTGTATGGGAATTAGGTGGGTCAGCCACTAAATGTTTGTGCTAGGCTCGAGCATGAAGCCGCTCTGTTTGAACTCTAGGTTCTCTTGAAGCCTCAAGCCCATAACAAGCCTAGCTTTGTCCACTGGCTGCCACCCTCTCTCTACCTAGGATGTGGTGTTACGGTCAGAGCTGCTGACTGTGTTACCAGTGAACCAGGTTTGTGTCTCTGCGTTGGCCCACATGATACTGGGACAGTTACTTAATCTACCCCCATGAAAATAAGCACAGATCTATAAACACGTCTCTAGTTAGCTGGTCATGCTGCAGAAGCCTGTCCATGGCTCAGATCGGGGTTCTGTTGGAACCTCAAGCTCATAACAAGCCAAGCTTTCATGTGGCTTCTGCCTGCCACCTGCATTCTACCCTCATGCACAAAAAGGTCAAAAACAAAACATTAACATTTGAGGTAAAAAGGAGAGACAAATATCAATTTAGTAGTAGATTTGTACGAAGGGAAACCACAAAACACAGTTTCCTGCTTAACCAGTTCTCCTTTTTCTTCGCTATTGCAGATGAGAGCACCTTCAAATACATGCTTTAAGAGTACCAGCTGTACAAAACCTATTGTGTTTCATTTAATAAGAGTGTTGCTCTCTTTATAAGAATGAGGGCTCTTAAAGGATTGACATGACAACTGTTAGGACAGGAATGGTTGGTGCTAAGTTCATGTTTACAAACTATCACTTTTAAGGAGATAGACTCTATAGCACGGCAATTTCTGTGGGATGGCCCAGTCTGGCACTCAGCACCTGTCAAAGAGATGTGTATGAAGGTGGTTTGGGGGATGTCCAACCTTTATCTTTATTACCTAGCAATGCACCTGCTGGTGATTAACGATCGTAAGGTGAGGGGCTGGTCCGACCCTGCATATCAGCTGGAACGTCTGACGATGGGCTTCCCTGGCTTGCTCGAGATGCTATACGGTAACCCTCTGCCCGTAGAGTCTGGGAGGTGACCAGAGTGGTACTGATGGGTTGGAGGGAGGCGCAGAGGGCAACGGGTTGGTGGCGCCGTCTTACCCAGCAAACCCCGCTGTGGCACAGAATGTGGCTGGAAGAGGTCTCTGTCCTAGAGGGATTTAAAAAATGGGACATTATAGGCATTTTACTGTTGGGGGACGTCTAGGAGGGTCCCACATGCAGTCCTTCCAGGAGCTTCAACAGCAATATTCACTCAACAAGACCCAATTCCACAAATACCTACAGCTCAGGCATGTGTTAAACATGTACCGTGGAGTGGACTGAAGTGCCCAACAAGAAAAACTAGTATATGAGGCGAGACGGTGCCCAGCTAAATACGAGACAGTGTGGGGGAAGTGGACAGCCGCCTGGGGAGAGTAGTCAGGGGCTATGCCTTAAGTGCCGTAGCTGTGGTGTGCCCTGTTACTGACCATTATGACTAATGTCAATCATGTACCTATGTTACTTGTGTGGAACTGTATGATGCCATGTCGGGGGCGTGGGTGTGGCCTGTTGGTTGTATGTCACTTTATAAAACTAATAAAGTTGTTTATCAAAAAAAACTATCACTTTTAATAAATACTTCTCAATGCAGGGCTATAGTGTGAAATATTAATGTTAAAACTTCCACATGTTAAAGAAATACACTTTTTTTTAAAAAAATTGAAGAGACTTTATAATTTTTGGAGTGACATTTGGTGTATGATTTTCACAGTCTCTAAGAGCCAAGCCAGATCTTTGGCTCAGCTTTGACTCTCCTCACCTTGTTAATTTGTTGACTCACTCATATGCATATTAACTAACTATGGAACAATGGATTTACCACAGATCAGGGAGGGCCAAGTTATATGACAACACCTACTAAATTATGCAGCAGTAAAAAACAAATTGTGCTGCATAATGTGACACCTTTTGTGATGTATTACTTCATTTTATTGCCATTTTTACAAATCCTAACACTGTATAGGCAAAGGTTTCACCTCATTAGTACTGGTTTCACGCCCAAAGGTTGCATATATGTTATATGTGGTTATCAGAGTTGTACTATTCGCATGTGGTTTCCCTGCTCTTATGCATGTCTTTGAGATGAAAAGGAGTGAGAGATATGTCACTCTCTAATGATTCTAATGTATGGATGGATAGAAGTGTGGGTGTGCCCTGTGGCCTTTGTTTGGACTGTTTTGGTATGAAATGAAGGGTTACAACCTTCAAGATGCAAACCCACTGTTTCGCAGAGTTACAAGGCCCATAGGTTAATCAAATCATCATCTATAGAAGGAAAATGTGACATGCACTTTTCAGTATGATAGGGCCTACAGTACTCACAATGTACTTTGCTAAGTGTAACAATTACCGTGGATGAGAAGAGCAGATAGAGATGGAGGGCTAAGCACTAAATAAAATCATTTATTGAACCTGATGACAGAGTATAACTTTTTTTTCATTCATGATTCTGTTTCAATAGTGTTTTATGTTATGAATCAGTCCAAGGCACTAAGAAAAAAAAATCATTAACATTTATATTCTGTCATCAATTTTATGGTATCTGTTCCCACCAATGCTTTAATTAACACTTTGCAACTGGGGTGAAGAGAGCAAAAGACTGCAGGGAAGCACAAGAAGCATTTACAATAATGTAAAACCTCCTCTACTTTTAAAATACCTTTGAATGACCTGTGAAGTACTAGCGTCCAGCACACACATCAGATAAGAATCCTCTGTGTCATGGAAGATGCAGGAGCCCCAGCTACAGCACAGGAGGCAGGTGCGGCATGGGGTGTGAAACCCTTTTAGTGCAATGGGCATTGCAGGCTGGGTTTTGGGTAAAGGTACGTGGGATATAAGGCAGCAGCCTGCTTTTCAGTCCCCAAGCTTTTAATGCACTGAAAAATAAATGCCCTTTAAGCATTCAAGCAAGAAGTCTTTTTACACTAGAGGGTCATTTGTCCCCCTTTTCCCCCTCCCCACCTTTGTCCCCTACCTCCAAAATCTTGGGGGGGGGATAAATCCCCTGCATCCCCTACAGTTCCTCCACCCAGCCTGTATGCATGAGGGTTGCCAGTTAATGTGCACTTGAATAGGCCAGTATTGGGTAAGGAGTAAAGCCAATGGTAAAGAGTAAACACTTCATCAGTTTATTGGGTATAATCATGCTAGATTGCAAAGGTTTGGTCTGTCTCTTATGAAACAGTATGACAAAGCCAGAAGGCCTAACCTACTTATTGTGAAAAGCATGTGTTAAGGCTTTTATCGATGGATTGGTCTTACACAGTGCTAAAGCCTGTAGGCAGGTATTTTGTTACATGGGATTTCACAGATTACCAAAGTAGGCAAGATTTTTGGTATTGGTGATACAACCCAATTAGGTGTGAGGATAAAAGATATACATAACAACAATCCTTGGTGCTTATGATGACAGGCCAATGATAAAGGCTATGGCCCTCATTACAACCCTGGCGGTAAATCCCGCTTACCGCCGTGCAGAAGACCGCCAACATGCCGCTGTGCCCGTGGAATTCCGCTACAGGTATTAAGACCCACAACCCGGAATCCGCCACAATACAGACACCCACACAAGTCCGCCACACCAAAAGTCAGTGATAAACTGGTGATAACAAAGCTGACACCGCCACGCCAACAAGAATACGCCCACACTATCACGACCCACGAATCAACGCAGCGGTCTTTCAACCGCGGTAATCCATTGGGGGTACACACCGCTGCGCTCAAAATACACACACATACACAAAACACAACCACATTGGACTATTCAAAATACACACACCAGATACACATACACACACCACACCCAATCCAATATAAAGCACACACCCACATTACCCACAAACCCTCACAACCAAAAATTTGAAAGAAGGCCAGAGAGAGAGATTAGCTAACACAACACCAGCATCCACAGACACACAACACCATCACTTACACAACATCCACGCACCTCAAACAACACACACCAACACACCCCCTCACACATCACAACAGACACCACCTCACACATCACCCACACCACCTCATGGTACCTCAACGACACCCCAGGTTTTCTGAAGAGGAGGTCAGGGTCATGGTGGAGGAAACCATCCGGGTAGAGCCACAGCTATTCGGATCACAGGTGCAGCAGACATCCATTGCTAGGAAGATGGAGCTATGGCGCAGAATTGTCGACAGGGTCCATGCAGTGGGATATCATCCAAGAACACAGGATGACATCAGAAAGAGGTGGAACGCCTATGGGGGAAGGTACGTTCCGTGGTCTCCAGACATCAGATTGCTGTGCAGAGGACTGGTGGTGGACCCCCACCTCCACCCCCACAACTAACAACATGGGAGGAACAAGTTTTGGCAATACTGCATCCTGAGGGCCTCTCAGGAGTAGCAGGAGGACTGGACTCTGGTAAGGCAAATCTTTACTACCTTATCCCCTCCACCCTACCTGCATGCCAACACATACTCCCACCCTTACGCTCACACCCATCACCCCAACAACCCACAGATACCCCACCAACACAACCCACACATCCCAAAACCAAGCCCTGCATGTAACACCAATGCATGGACACCCATCACCCAAGCATGGCCAGTACAGAGACTCACTCATGCCCCAAAATCACCAATCACACAAGGACCAAGGCAATAATGCAAGCACTGGAGTAGAGGGCCAACCACCCATTGCACACGATGACACACACACATACAATAATTATGCATTTACACCCCAACAGGACCCCTACCCAACGTTACCGGACAGGAGGTGCCAGACATATCCAGTCTCCCCACAGAAGAGGCCCACAGTGATGACAGCAGCTCTGCACGCCTGGATCAAGATGACCAGCCAGGCCCATCTGGGAACTCGGGCCAGTCGGTTCCCCTGACACTGTCACAAGCCACCACAGAGCCTCCCCCCTCAGGAAACACCACCACAGCACCCACCCAGCTGGCCCATCCGTCTGTCCCTAGGACACGTCAATCAGCAGAGTATCCACCACTACAGGGAACCCAGACAAACCCACCAATCCAAGAAAATCAGGGACCTGGGGGCAGTGGCAGTGGGCACACGGTTCAGGGGACATAGGCACAGGTTAAAAGGGAAACTGGGAGGACAGGCCCTGGGAACCCATTCTCCACGAGGCACTCTCCAACATCATGGGAGCTTACCATCATTCCCAGGAGACTATGGCAATTGTACTGGCCAAGTTTCAGGAGACCCAGCGGCTGCAGGAGGAACACTACCTTGGGATCAGGGAGGACTTGAAGTCCATTAACACCACCCTGGTCAACATTGCAGGGGTGCTGGCAGACCTTGTCAACACCAGGAGGGAAACAGTGGCACATCAAGGGGCCCTTTACACTAGCTTGGACGATAAACAGCCCTCCACCTCCGCCGGCGCTAGTTGACAGGAGGCACCGCCACAGGAACAACAGGACACCAGCACCCCAACCCATGCAGATGGAGAACCTCCCTGCAAATGGGCCCTGAGATCCAGGAACAAGACTGAAAACATTGCCAAGACCCCTGCCAGGAAATGAGACCCCCCTGAATGTCACCCTTCTGTCCCACTATGTCACCCTGTCCATCCTTAAACTGCCATTTCTCCACTTCCTATGCCCCTTTGGACAATGCGACTGTGAAACAAATAAACTGGACTCTGCCATGGATATTCCTCCACCATCACCCCAGTCCATTTTACAACCCCCTCCACTTATTAGCACAGGAATAAACACACTTCAAACACAAAATAATCTGGAGTCAGTCTGTGCTTTCACAAATGTGTAATTGCAATAACTATGGAATATAATAATGTCAATTTACTTGTTCACATACCAATGTAACACAGCTGTAGGCCAGCAGTAAACATAGCAGAGAGCACAAAGTGGGACCCAGATCTGTGAATTGGAAAGTCAAAGTGACAAGTCAGGGTCCATACTCTAAATGAAAATGACAGACTTATGCTAGTTCCAACAATAGAATGAGATATGGGAAGCAGTGACATCTTCTTACCTGTGTCTCACTGGAAGTATTGCATGATGATGTTGTTTCGTTTGTCGATGTCCTCTTCTTCACTGTCCACAGGCTCCACAGCTGCCACAAGACCACCATCTGGCCCATCCTCCTGCAGAAAAGGCACCTGGCGTTGCAAAGCCAGGTTTTGCAGCATACAGCAGGCCACGATTATCTGGCACACCTTCTTCAGTGAGTAGTATAGGGAGCCACCTGTCGGATGGAGGCACCGGAATCTGGCCTTCAGGAGGCCGAAGGTGCGTTCGATAACCCTCCTAGTTCACCCATGTGCCTCATTGTAGCGTTCCTCTGCGCTTGTCCTGGGATTCCTCAGTGGGGTCAGTAGCCATGACAGGTTGGCGTAACCAGAGTCACCTGCAAATGTCGAGGGATAACTGTTAGACACACAATAACCCTTAGGGACAGCCCCATACCCAGACAGCAAATGAAACTGTGTGGGGACATTAGGCTCACCTATTAGCCACATACAGTGCCTCTGGAGTTGCCCCATCACATAAGGGATGCTGCTATTCCTCAAAATGTAAGCGTCATGGACTGAGCCAGGATACTTGGCATTCACATGGGAGATGTACTGGTCTGCCAAACACACCATCTGCACATTCATAGAATGGTAGCTCTTCCGGTTTCTGTACACCTGTTCATTCCTGCGTGGGGGTACAAATGCCACATGTGTACCATCAATTGCACCAATGATTTTGGGGATATGTCCCAGGGCATAAAAGTCACCTTTCACTGTGGGCAAATCCTCCACCTGAGGGAACACGAGCAGACAACACCCTGGACAACACGTTAGAGAACATTGGCTGGGACATCCCTGATGCCATTGCCACTGTTGTTCGAAAAGACCCACTGGCCAGGAAATGGAGTACAGACAGGACCTGCACTAGAGGGGGGATTCCTGTGGGATGGCGGATAGCTGCCATCAGGTCCGGATCCAACTGGGCACACAGTTCCTGGATTGTTGCATGATCAAGTTTGTATGTGACTAGGATGTGTCTCTCTTCCATTGTCGACAGGTCCACCAGGGGTCTGTACACCGGAGGATGCCGCCATCTCATCACCTGCCCCAGCGGAAGTGCCCTATGGAGGAGAACAGCGAGCAGAGAGTCATCCAACACTGAGGTATCACAATGTGTTATTTTGCAGAATCGTTATTAATCCGCAATGTGCCGGTATCTGTCTATATTCCCAGCCTAGATAGGTGTGACGCAGTTAACATCCATCCCATGTGGCCCCCTGAAACGGCGGCTGCCTGACCTGTAAGGTGGGACAAGGGGATATGAGGCAACAGCACTGGCATTGTACACCGTCGCGGCGCAATTCTGAATTGGTTAACACTGGGCCCTATGGGTCCCAGGAGCCTTTGACGATGTACGCCGGCAGTGATGGCAAGCACCGCTGCGGACGTGACCACCATTTTCTATCTATTCACTTACTTGATACCTGACCTTCCACAGGAGAGGACCTACACTGCAAGTGCTGCTGTGACCTATGTCTGGAAGCGACGATGGCTCATGTGTCTGGGGAAAGGGCCCCTACCTTCACTTTGGAGGAGCTGGAGAAACTAGTGGATGGGGTCCTACCCCAGTCACGCAACTGTACGGTCCTCCAGACAAACTGGTGAGTACACTGTGAGCATGCTGCATGGGCAATGCCTGTTTGAGTGGTGTGGATGGAAGATGCATGGGGGGCTGAGGCCTGCATGTGCGGATGGGGCGTGTATGTGCGTCAGGGCAAGGGTGGGAACTGGGGGACAATGAGTATGACGGTCCTGACGGGTAAGTAATTTCCCCGTACCATTCCTCTAGGTCAGCGCCCACCAGAAGAAGGGTACTTGGCATGCCATCGCCAAGGAAGTGCGGACCCTGGGGGTCTACCACAGACGGAGCACCCACTGCCGGAAAAAATGGGAGGACCTGCGCCGCTGGAGCAAGAAACGGCAGAGGCCCACCTGGGGATGGCCTCCCAACGTGGGAGGGGTGCCCGTTGCATCATGACCCCCCTGATGTTCCGGATCCTGGCGGTGTTGTATCCGGAGTTGGATGGGCGCTTGAGGGCATCACAGCAGCCACAAGGTGGTGAGTACACTCTCATTCAGCTGACTCTGCGTGCATTACGAGGTGTCTGGGTGGGGGAGGTGGGCAGTGGGTTCCCCCAGGCCAAGGCGAACTTGGTAGCCAACGTCCCTTGTGAGGCAGGCCATTTGGCACCCGAAACCCACCAGTGGTAATAGCCATCTACACCTAGTCAGGCTCCTGTGACTTCCAGGTGTACAGAAATTGGTCTTAGGCCTCGTACCCCATGGTCAGCTGAAATTTCTAGGAACTGTCAGTGCAGAGGGCTGCTCCCTGTGTGTTGTGCCCGCCAACGGTAGTGGTGATGCATGCACTGAACATGTCTTTCTTCTGTCTCCCCCCTCCTTATTGTGTGCAATAGCATCATCAGTCGGAGGAGCATTGGCAACGGAGCAGGAGGGAGCTGCAACCCACTTGGCCCTGAAGGGTGAAACAACGGAGTCTGAAGCCACCAGTGGGACGGAGGGCGAGGGGAGCTCCACGGCGGGGACAGGAGCAGACCGCAGTGACAGTGACTCCTCCTCTGATGGGAGCTCCCTTGCGGTGGCGGGCACCTCTGTGCCCACCGCATCAACAGGTACAGCCGCCACCCCCCCTACCACCACCGCCCTCACAGCAGCCCCTCAGCGTGTGTCCCGTGCCCGCTTACCCAGGAGGGTGGGCATCTCCTTTGCCCCAGGCACCTTAGGCCCTGCCCCAGTCAGCCCGCTGCCCTCAGTGAGGAGGCTATTGACCTCCTGAGATCCCTCACTGTTGGGCAATCTACCATTGTGAATGCCATCCAGGAAGTTGAGAGGCGTTTGCAACAAACAAATGCATACCTGGAGGGCATTCATTCTGGGCAGGCGGCCCAACAGAGAGCATTTCAGGCTCTGGCCTCTGCACTGATGGCAGCCATTGTCCCTATGTCCAGCCTCCCCACTCCAACTTCCTCCACCCAGACCCAATCCCCTGTACCTCAGCCTATCCCAAGCACACTTATCAACACACAAGAGTCGCTCAGGCAAACATAATCACCACACATCCCACAGGCACTCACACAAGCACCATCCCCATGCAGACACAGCAACATCTACAGCCTCCACTGTGTCCCCCTCTTCCACGTCCTCCTCCTCCCTCCCAGTCTCGTCTCCACTCACACCTGCATGCACTACATCCTCAGGCACTGCCTGCATCACCAGCACGCCCATCACCACACACCACTCACGTGCACTCACCACCCCCACTACCATTCACACATCCCCAGTGTCCTCTCCCAGTGTGTCAATGAGCCCTCCTCCCAAAGTACACAAACGCAGGCACACACCCACCCAACAGCCATCCACCTCACAACAGCCTCCGGCCCATGCACCTTCACCCAAATTCAGCAGACGTACACCTCCTACAACCACTACATCCACCTCCACTCCCAAACCCCCTACATCTTCCCGTCCCAGTGTGTCTAAAAAACTCTTCCTGGCTAACATTGACCTCTTCCCTACACCTCCCCCATCCTTCCCCTAGGGCCAGGCTTTCCAGGTCCCAGCCCAGCACCTCAGCCAGCAAATCCCCAGGCACAGTGGTGCCAGCAACTGCGGGGTCATCGAGTGCAACTCCCATCAGGGCTGCCAGTATGCCACGTAGCGAGGGCAAGGACATTCCGCCACCTGCCAAGGTAAAAAAAGGTGCTCACATTCCGGACGGAGAAGCCAAAAGTACCAGCCACCAAGGGCTCAGCAAAAACAAAAAGGGATAGTGGCAAGACAACTGGGGCACCATCAATGCTGGAGAAAGGCCAAAAGCTGAAGAGCAGTTCAGGAGAGGGCATGGTGGCACCGACTGAGGGACCAGTGTCACACTTTCTGTCCACGACCACTCCAACCTGTACGGTGGCGAACACCGCTAGCTGCCCCGCCACCACAACCGCCGCAAGCACCGCCACCTGCACCGCCCCCGGTATGTCTTCAGCCTCAGCAACAGTCCCCAGCCTCTTCCCCAGTGGGCAGCCGTCCGAGGCTGCAGGAGACATCCTGCTGTGTCCCTCAGCAGGTGCTGACCCATGCACCGCCGCCAGTACCGCCGCCAGCACCGCCGCAACAGACACCGCCACCGGCCCGCAGCGTCCTCAGACATAGGCACCACTACTGACATGGCTACCATCCCCAGTGGTCAGTCGTCTGAGGCTGGAGGAGAGTTCCTGGACCCTGGGCAGCTTCCATGAGGCATTTCTTCCATCACTATTTGCACCTGCAGGTGGAAGGCGCAGCCGCAGCAGTGTGGGGTATGTCGCTGCCTCCATGCTACCTGAACCTCGCAAATCTCGTGGCACGCACACCCAGGTGAGGGAATTGTACTGACCACACTGCACGTGGTGCACTCTGGGCACAAAGCCCCCTCCAGACCCAGAGGAGAGATACATCCACTACCTCTGCCCTTGGCAGGATGAAGCACTCTGGGCACAAAGCCCCCTTCAGAACCAGTGGTGAAAAAACATCCACTACCTCAGTCCTTGGCAGGATGAAGCACACTGGGCACAAAGCCCCCTCCAGAACCAGTGGAGCGATACATCCACTACCTCTGTCCTTGGCAGGATGAAGCACTCTGGGCACAAAGCCCCCTCCAGAACCAGTGGAGAAAAACACCCACTACCTCTGTCCTTGGCAGGATGAAGCACTCTGGGCACAAAGCCCCCTCCAGAACCAGGGGAGAGATACATCCACTACCTCTGTCCTTGGCAGGATGAAGCACTCTGGGCACAAAGCCCCCTCCAGAACCAGTGGAGAAAAACATCCACTACCTCTGTCCTTGGCAGCATGAAGCATTCTGGGCACAAAGCCCCCTCCAGAACCAGTGGAGAAAAACATCTACTGCCTCTGTCCTTGGCAGGATGAAGCACTCTGGGCACAAAGCCCCCTCCAGAACCAGTGGAGACTGTTATCCACTTGAGAGACTGTGGCTTGGCACTCCCCAGGAAAAAGCAGTGGGCAAACCATCCACTGGAGAGACTTGAGAGACCTTGGTTTGGCACTCCCCAGGATAAAGCAGTGGGCAAACCACCCACTGGAGAGACTTGAGAGACTGTGGCGTGGCACTCCCCAGGATAAAGCAGTGGGCAAACCACCCACTGGAGAGACCTGAGAGACTGTGGCTTGGCACTCCCCAGGATAAAGCAGTGGGCAAACCACCCACTGGAGAGACTTGAGAGACTGTGGCTTTGCACTCCCCAGGATACATCAATGGGCATGAAGCCCCCTCGTGCAGTAGTGTCGTCGTGTGTTCATCTGGCTGAGGTCCCCCCTTCCCCTGAGTTGCCTGTATATTTTTGATCTGATGCCCCAGCAGTGTTTTCTCCGTTTCGAGTCAGGTATCATGTGTGGGCCTCGCCCATGCATTTTTGGCCCAGTGGTCCACGGACAATGGTTAGTACACTATCCGAACTTGTGTAGTTGGTGTACATATTTGTATATACTGAATTTTGACTAATGGATTTTTCATGATTACACTGGTTACAATAATTTCCTTTTGTCCTTGCGTTCTTACAGGGGGTGGGGGTGTATATGGAATGTTGCTGCATGTATTTGTGTGTATGTTGTTGAGGGTGGGGGTGTTGCGTGTGTGTGTCACTCTCTTTCCTCCCCCCTCCCCTCTTTTGTAGGTGCAGTACTCACTGAGGTTGCTGCCGCTGCCGTTTGTACTCCTGGTAGAAGAAGAGGTAAACCAACATGGGTAACACCTGAAGTTCGGGCTCCATGGCGTCCTGGTTCCTTGTTGGGTGTTGAGAGGTGAGTGTTTTCCCTTTGTGTACTGTTTCCGCCGTGCTTTTGAACGCGTTGGTTCCGCCCCAGAAAAGGTGGCGGATAGGCCTCTTGTAATACAGTGGGCGGTACTTTGTCTGCCGCCTATCTGTTGGTGGTGTCCGCCGTGCTGTTTGTTTCTACCGCTGTGGCGGTCGGAGTGTTAAAGTGGCTGTCTGTTTTGGCGGTTTCCGCCACTGTCGTAATCCCATTTTTTTCCGCCGGCCTATTGGCGGTATTACCGCCACTTTAACACTGACTGCCAGGGTTGTAATGAGGGCCTATATGCTTAATTGCTGTTCATGAAAAGTTATGCCTGGTATAGTGATTGTGAAAAGCATATGTTAAAGTCAGGAGGCATGTAAGAGTGGATTATTAGTCTGAGTTAACACCTGCATGGAATATCACGTTGCCATAGTAGACAAAGGGGTTTTGGTTTTGGCTATCACTTTTGACAAATCATGGGCATAGATGATTGGCACTGTGGGAAACTCTTTTGAGAGTTTGTGCTATTAGAATTGCTCTGTTGGTGCATACATTGTTACACGGTATCTCGCAGCTTACTGAAGTATGCAAGGGTTTTGGTATCTCACTACAATAAACCATGGGGATAAAGGATTAGCACTATGGTAATTGTTATTAAGCTATACTAGTTGGGATTTTATATTGTTTTGACGAATGCATTTGTACGTATTTGTTATTTATTATGATATACCTAATGGTTGCCTTATGAGAAAACCTGTAACCAACAGAGTAGGTCTGAGTTGGTTAAGGTGACACGCCAGTGCTAAAGCTTAAAGGCCTGATTGTCTAAAATGAAACATCATGATAAAGGCAGTAAGTAGGTCTGGTACATTAATTGTGAAAAGAATATGTTAAAGTCAATAGGTGTTTAGAGCTGATGGTTTTACTGTGTGAAAAAGCCTACATATAGGTATTTTTTTATAAATTATGTGAAATCGCACAGATTACCGTAGAACGCAAGGGTATGGTTATGGTTACCCCTCCACTGACAAACTATAGGTATAGAAGATTTGCACTGTCAGAATCCTTGTTAGGCTCACATTCCTGCAATAGTATTTTGCTTTGTTAAGTGAACTATGTAATTTTATGACTGCTGCTTGTGTTGTGGGAAAGCTTAAGTTCAGTATAGGAGGCCACAGCTGGTTTTGGTGACAAGTCAATAACAGCTAGAGAAGCCTGAGTGGTTCACTAGAAAAAATATTTCTAATGCAGTGGCTCTGATCTGTTTATAGTGAAACGTTATGATGACTATGGCTGACATATGGCTTGTGAAAAACCATAGAAATTCAGCAGTTATAGTTAGAGTTCTTTCAAGTAACTATAACTCGCGCCCTAAAGTAAATATAACTCCCACCCTTGCCCTGCACGATTTTCTGATCAATAATGTTATTGCAAACATTGCAGTGATATCAAAGATGCCATGCAAGATCTCATCAATGACATAATATGTGGAATATTTAGCTGTGCAAGGCGAAGGCATGAGTTATAGTTACTTGAAAGAAATCTATAACTGCTGAATTCCATAGGTTTGTATGAGTAAATTCAGAACCTAACTATAACGTCCCTGTAACCTTTGTTTTTTTCAGTGAATTTCTATATTTTTGTTTAACGTAAAGTAATTTTAATTACTATATGTTAGTCCAACCTCCAATGCGCACGGCCTCTGGCCGTGCGTGGCGGGTGTTGGCCACAAGGCCTGACCTTGCAGCCAGGCCTTGCAACCAAGTCCTTATAACCATCCACCTCTGTGTCACGAACAGCCTATGGTCGTGCACCTCGCAGGTTGGCCACATGGCCTCCCTCTGTCAGTGGTTGTGTGAGTGGGTACGTGAGTGTCTGAGTGGGTCTGAATGTGGGTGTGTGAGTCTGTGAGTGGGTCTGAGTGGGTGCATGAGTGTCTGAGTGGGTGCATGAGCCTCTGAGTACATGTATGAGTGAATGAATTAGTCTATGAACGAGTCTGTTGTTTTTCTTTCAAATTTTCCATAATCGTGAATATTTTGCAGATAATTGGCAGAAATTTGCGAAAATCCACAAATTTGGGGGAATATTGCGCTGTGACACAAAATAATATTAAACCTATAACAATTTCCCCCTAAAACACACCTACATCACACCCCTGGGGTCAGGATACCTTCACCCTTATCCCTTATGCCACTTTAAGTTTCAATTTTCACGCCCGGAGACTGTGTCCTGTGAAATAAAATGGCAGTCGCAACTTTCTAGTCTGAATGCGGTCAGCCAATTGCAATGCTTTTTTTCGCATGCGTATTCGTGAAAAACTGCAAATTTCGCAATTAATCTCGGCCAGAGATATACAAATGTATTTGCCCTTAAATATTTCCTAAACTACTCAACGGATTTACACCAAATAACAAAATGCACACTCTGCGTTCCAACAGCTAGCTTTCTGTCAAATTTGGTTTAATTCCATCCAGTGGTTCGGGCTGTAGAGGTGTTGACAGGTCTTATGGAAATTAACATGGGAAACGCAACATTTTTTGAGTCCCCTTTTTCTTGGCTCCGCTGGACAGATCACTTTAAAACTTCCTGTGTACAATAAGAATCACTGGGCTGCTTTTCTTTGGAAAATTTCGTGAAGATTCCCCAAATAGTGCCATAGGTGTAGACAAGTCAAAAAAACACTTTTTCTATGGAAACACAGTCTTAACTATAACTACCTACTGGCGACTGTCAGTAGGTAATATATATATATATATATCACTATATATATATATATATATATATATATATCACCTCCACTACACCAAAGGCAAATAAGACTGTATAGTGCACTATGGGACTTATATTCTGGGACTAGCAGGTCACGTGAGCAATGATTGAAAAAGCACTGATTTTTTGAACAGCTGCATCCATTTACCTGTGATCAAGGCAGTTCTTCGCCGAAATGTGTCAGGGTTTTGCATCTGTATGTGCTGCTACTCAGAATAAACACCTGGATGTTACTTGAACTGGTGTCTCAGCATTTTGTTTATGTTTTACATATATATATATATATATATATATATATATATATATATATTCAGATCTATTTTCCATAAAAAGTGGATTTTTGTTTTGCTTTTAACTTTGGTGCTGAAAATTAATCTTAACAAAACTTTTAAAAAAACGTTTATCCAACTCAGCTCACTCCTGTAAATTTTGGAGTGATATGTCAAGGTGTGGCTGACGAAAAGGTGGGACTCAAAATGCAATTTCCTTAGGGATTTCTGAACTTGACATGAAGCTCGATCTTCACCAGAAAGCAGGCTTTTTGTTATTTGCTGTAAATTAATTCAGTAGGTTTTCAGAGATTAAGGTTCAACATTTGTAGTTGGGTTTATGGAACTCTCACAGGAGTTCCAGGGACATTCAACTTTAAATATTAGATCTGATAGAGACTTCTAGTTGCAGATTCCTTACCTTAGAATTTCCCCCAGGCGTCAGACTGGATCTGGAGTCTTTTCCCCAAGCAGGAACCCTGCGCACCATCAAGTGGCATCAGTCGACTCTGCATGCATCGTTGGCGTTGTGGTGATGACGTTGCAGTGGTATATAGGTGCCACCCCATGCGATGAGCATCAGTTCTTTTCTTACCACGTCAGTTTACATACAGATGCGGAGAAAGAGCTATCCCTAGTCATTGTTTAACTAACTACAACACTTTTTTCGAGTACATTTTGATGACTTTTGGATGTGTGGAGGGATGTCCTCGAAGACCGGTTTTAAACCCTTTACCTTGACATAGACTGGGTTCAGGATTTGGACAAAGCTAGCGGACTAGACACCTCTCCTTATGCTGACATGCTTTCTCCTCCTACCATGGCTACAGAGGAGGGAGCTTCATACTCCATGGTGATGACAAGGGCAGTTGAGGTCCTGCACCTCGAGCTTCCTTCTGTGGCGGTCAGGCTAACCTCTTGACCGAGGTGCTTCAGCCTGGGACTTCCACTTTGAAATCTCTCCTGCCTTTTAATAAAGCCCTTACGGACATCCTACTGGATACCTGGTCCAGACGCAGCACAGGGGCTGTGAATAGGATGGTCGACCGCCACCATCGGCCTACACTGACCGACCCCAAAATCCCTGACCCAACATCCTATGCCTGAGAGCCTCGTTATCCAGGCTTCCTCTTCTTTTGGTGCATTCCCTTCCACTCCCCAGGATAGGGAATCAAAAAGACTGGATATACTTGGAAAGAAACTGTTTTATTCCAGCTGTCTGGCGTTGCAGTCCGTGAACTCTGCATGCCTTTTGGGCCCATACTCCCATACTCTCTGGCATACTGTTGCTCCGGAGGAGGTCCGGATGGTTCTCCTCTCCCAAGCTGTTACTGATGGGAGAGACCTGCAAAGTTCATGATTTGTTGTGGGCTGTGTACGACCGACTCACTAGGTAGATCGGTTACATCGATGGTGGCCTTGTGGCGCCATGCCTAGTTGAGGACATCTAGATTTTCAGGGGATGTCCAGCAATCTCTAATGTACATGCCCTTTGATGGCACCTGTCTTTTTGGAGACAAAGTGTTCTCAGCACTCGAGTGCTTTAAGGACCCCCATGCTATGGCTCGGTCCCTTCGCCTTGTAGGTTCTCCTCGCCCCCGCTATCCGCTTTTTGCCCTTTTCGTGGCTACAGAAGGGGCACCCAGCCATGTCCATTTCCACCTTGCCATCGACCCACGCATTCTTCACAGTCTATGTGCGGCAGCGGGATTCCACATGCTGGTGGATCAGGGAGCCAGCAGTCCACCAAGTCCACCCCGACCTCCTCCACCACCTCCAAGCCTTCCTAGTACATTGGAAAATCCTGGACCAGTTGGCGGCAGGATCCACCAACACCTGCCCCACTAGGAATCCATCATCACGGACAGGTGGGTGTTGCAGATTGTTTGAAGGGGCTACTCCCTCCCCTTCGAGACTACCCGTCCGGCAATGCCACCATCATATGATCATCTGTTGGAGGATCATTTGGCACTTCTGTGTGAAGAAGTGACAAGTCTCTTGGCCAAAGGAGCAATAGAGAGGGTTCCTGTACCAGAAGTAGGTCATGGTTGTTATTCCCGAAACTTTCTGGTGCACAGAAAGGACAAGGGCCTTCACTCTATCTTAGATCTCCAGTGCCTCAATCACTTCCTCAAGAAGGAGAAGTTCAAAATGCTCACTCTAGCTCAGGTCCTGTCTGCCCTGGATCCTGGAGACTGGATGGTAGTGTTGGACTTGCAGGACCCCTATTTTCACATACCCGTTGTGCTTGCCCACAGTCATTACTTACGATTCATCGTAAGTCACAAGCAATTTCAGTTCACCTTGCTCTCCTTCAACCTTACCAGCACCCTTTGGGAGTTCGTGAAGGTGATGGTAGTGGTTGCTGCTCATCTGCGCAGGTCAGGGGTTTCAGTCTTCCCCTTCCTCGACTACTGGCTGTTGAAGGTAAACTCACCCCAGACTATTGTCTCCCACCTCCATACTATGGTGAACCTCCTGCATTTGCTGGGGTTTACTATAAAAGTGCCAAAGTCACATCTGACTCCCCCTCAGATGCTCCCTTTCATCAGAGCTGTTTCGGAAACAGTGCAGTTTCAGTCTTATCCTCCCAAAATGCGAGTCCAGGATACTCGGGCTACGACTCCGATGTTTCAGCCTCTGTCCTGGATTTTGGTGAGAATGACTCTGAGGCTGCTAGGCCTCATGGTCTCCTACATCCTGCTGGTCGAATATGCCAGATGGAATATGCAGGTTCTGCAGTGGGACCTGAAGTCAGGGGAACTTCTCCAACATGGTCAAGATCTCAGAGGGGACTGCACTAGAGCTGCAGTGGTGGCTGTCTAATCCAGATTGGGTCAGTGGCAGATCTCTCTCACTTCCCCAACCAGATCTCACAGTAGTGATAGATGCGTCACTCCTGTGATGGGGCGGCCACATGAGAGAGGCAGAGATCAGCGGCCTTTGGTCTCCAGCGGACTCCGGGCTTCACATCAACCTTTTGGAGCTCCGGGCGATCCAACCTGCATTGAAAGCATTCCTTCCCTCTCTCAAAGGGAAAGTGGTGCAGGTGTTCACCGACAGCACCACTGCCATGTGGTACTGAAACAAGCAGGGCACCATGTGGTTGTGGATGTGGCTGGCACGCCAGGGCATTTCCCTTGTGATTCAACATCTGGCGGTCCCTGAATGCCAGAGCAGACAAAATCAGCTGTCGATGAATAGTAGATCACAAATGGTGTTTCCATCCAGAGGTGGCACAAGGTCTCTGTCAGAAGTGGGGAGAGTCTTGGTTAGATCTGTTCGCCTCCACAGAGAACGCGCAATGTCAGCTGTTTTGCTCAGTGGAATTTCTAAGGTGGCACTCGCTCGGCGACACATTTTCCACTCAAGTAGAGTTCAGGCCTTCCCGCCAGTACCACTTCTGCCCAGAGTTCTGGAGATCAGGCATGACCGGGTCCAAGTAATCCTGGTGGCTCCAGACTGGGCACGAAGAGTCTGGTATTCCCAGCTATTGGGCATGGCCATCGATCCTCCGATCAGACTGCCAATTCTGGAGGATCTTCTGTCACAGCAGCAGGGGACGGTCCTTCACCCAAACCTGTCCAGTCTCCTCCTCCTTACATGGAGATTGAGCAGCTGCAGTTGACCGCTTTTGACCTTCCCCCTGAAGTCTGTGATGTTATCTTGGCAGCCAAGCATCCCTCTACCAAAACGGCATACGCCTGTCGTTGGAAGAACTTTGTGGCATGGTCTATCCAACAAATCTGTTGATCCCCTTTCTGCAGCTCTCTCTGAGGTTTTCCTCTTCCTGTCTGTCTTGCCCAGCAGGGTTCTGCTCTGGGCACCCCCGAGAGTTATTTGTCTGCCATCTCTGCCTTTTTAAGACTGCCAAGCACCCTTCTCTATTCAAATCTCCCATTGTTGGGAGGTTTCTTAAAGGACTCACCCCATCTTCCCTCCTATCCTGTTCATAATGCCCCAGTGGGATTTGAACTTGGTCCTCACTTATCTCATGTGTGCTTCTTTCAAGCCGCTTCACAAATGTCCCTTGTGGCTCTTGACCCTTAAAACTGCCTTCTTGACTGCCATTACCTCTGCTCGCAGAGTTAGTGAGCTCCAGGCTCTCTCTTCAAAGCCACCATTTTTATCAGCTGACCCTCACAAAGTGGTACCTCGTACCAGGGCTTTGTCTAGTTTTTAGGCACCCCCACATCCTTTTCATGAGGAGGAGAGACTCTACAGCCTGGATCCAAAAAGTGCATTGGCTTTCTACCTCAGTCATACCAAAGATTTCTGGTTGGACAATCAACTCTGTGTGTTATGTGGGTGAAAAAAAAGGAAGGCCGGTGCAGAAGAGAACCATCTCTCGATGGGTTGACCACTGCATCAAGGTGTGCAACGCTTTGGTGAAAACGCAACCCCCTGAGGTTTTGCATGCTCATTCCACCAGATCAACTGCTGCCACCACAGCGTTAACATGCGGAGTCCCAGGCCTGGATATCTACTAGGCAGCGATGTGGACACCCCTGCACATGTTCACTAAATATTACTGCCTGGATAGTGAGGTCTGCAGAGACGGCTACTTCGGCCGTTTGGTCCTGCAGGACTCTTTGGTGTGATCTTAGTTTGCAGCCCACCACCGGGGATGGTATTGATTGGGTTTCTATTCTAAGGTAAGAAATCTGCAACTAGAAATCTCTATCAGATGAACAAGTTACTTACCTTCGGTAATGATGTATCTGGTAGAGACATATTTTAGTTGCACATTCCTTACTGACCCACCCATGCTCCCCTTTCTGTGAACTGATTTCTAGGGACAGGGACTTCCCTTTAAGGGCCCTAGTTATGGTGCACCATTCTCAGTGTTCTTCATGGCTCCACAATACTGGCGTGGAAAGTTGTGAAAAGAAACTGACGTCAGCGTGCCAGGGTGGTGCCTATATACAACCTCAACGTTATCACCGCAACCATGATGCCAACAATGCACAAGAGTTCAAACGACACCATCTAATGGCGCGCAGGGGTACTGTTTGAAGAAAAGTCTCCGGATCCATTCTGACGCTGCAGGAAAATGGCTCCCTGTTGCAGTTACCCCCCACTTTTTGCCTGATAATGATGCTGACTTGACTGAGAAGGGTGCTGGTACCCTGCTAACCAGGCCCCAGCACCAGTGTTCTTTCACCTAAAATGTACCATTGTTTCCACAATTCGCACAACCCTGACACTCAGATAAGTCCCTTGTAACTGGTACCCCTGGTACCAAGGGCCCTGATGCCAGGCAAGGTCTCTAAGGGCTGCAGCATGTTGTGCCACCCTAAGGGACCCCTCACCTAACACATGCACACTGCCATTGTAGATTGTGTGTTGGTGGGGAGAAAAAGGCAAAGTCGGCATGACATCCCCCTCAGGATGCAATGCCTACAAAATACTTCCTGTGGCATAGGTTAGTCACCCCTCTAGCAGGCCTTACAGCCCTAAGGCAGGGTGCACTATACCACAGGTGAGGGCATAGCTGCTTCAGAAATATGCCCCTACAGTGTCTAAGGCTATCCCTAGACATTGTAAGTACAGTGTGACCATATTAAGTATATGGTCTGGGAGGTTGTCAAAACGAACTCCACAGCTTCATAATGGCTACACTGAATACTGGGAAGTTTGGTATCAAACTTCTCAGAATAATAAACCCACACTGATGCCAGTGTTGGATTTATTAAAAAATGCACACAGAGGGCATTTTAGAGATGCCTCCTGTATTTTACCCAATCCTTCAGTGCAGTGGAGAAGTGTGGCTCAATGGTTAGAGTGGCAGACCCTGAAGCAGAGATCTGGCTCAAGACCAGGGTTCAAGTCCCGCTTCGGCAGGTCTTGGGCTCAATTCCCCTTGACCAGATAATTCTCGCCTCGGTGCCTAATCTAATTCATGGGTCCCACTCTGCAACTCTGGGCAATAGCTTGCTTAATCTCCACAACGGCCCCAACAGCGCTTGGATGCCTGGCTTCACCCTGGGGGTGCTCAGGAGTGGGCGCCTCACAGGGAAAAGCCAGGAGGGGTTCCATAGCGGTATGAGTACAGCGCCTTGAGACCCTAACGGGTGAGTAGTGCGCTATACAAGTGCTAATTTACAATTTTTTTTTACAATTTACAGGACTGACTGGTCTGTGCCAGCCTGCTTCTGAGAGACGAGTTAATGCCCCCCTGGGGTGAAAGCCTTTGCGCTGTCTGAGGACAGAAACAAAGCCTGCACTGGGTGGAGGTGCTTAACACCTACCCCCTGCAGGAACTGTAACACCTAGCAGTGAGCCTCAAAGGCTCAGGCTTCGTGTTAAAATGCCCCATGGCACTCCAGCTAGTGGAGATGCCCGTCTCCTGGATACAGCCCCCACTTTTGGCGGCAAGTCCAGGGGAGATAATGAGAACAACAAGGAGGAGTCACCCACCAGTCAGGCAGCCCCTAAGGTGTCCTGAGCTGAGGTGACCCCTGACTTTAGAAATCCTCCATCTTGATTTTGGAGGATTCCCCCAATAGGATTAGGGATGTACCCCCTCCTCTCAGGGAGGAGGCACAAAGAGGGTGTAGGCACCCTCCAGAACAGTAGCCATTGGCTACTGCCCTCCCAGACTTAAACACACCCCTAAATTTAGTATTTAGGGACACCCAAGAACCCAGGAAATCAGATTCCTGCAACCTGAAGAAACAAGAAGGACTGCTGACCTACAAGCCTGCAGAGAAGGAGGAAGGCGACAACTGCTTTGGCCCCAGCCCTACCGGCATGTCCAACTTCAAAAACCTGCAACCGCGCGACGCATGCGACAGGGACAAGCGACCTCTGAAGCCTCAGAGGACTGCCCTGGACTGAAGGACCAAGAAACTCCCGCGAACAGCGGCCCTGTTCAAAACCAGCTACTTCTTTGCAACAAAGAAGCAACTTCCAAAGACTGCACGTTTCCCACCGGAAGCGTGAGACTTCTCACTCTGCACCCGACGCCACCGGCTCAAGATTCAGAGAACCAACACCTCAGGGAGGACTCCCCGGCGACTGCGAGCCCGTAAGTAACCAGAGATGACCCCCCACAGTGACGCCAGCAGAGAGAATCCAGAGGCTCCCCCTGACCGCGACAGCCTGTAAAAAGGAACCCGATGCCTGGAACCAACACTGCACTTGCAGCCCCCAGGACCTGAAAGAACCGAACCTCCGCGCAGGAGTGACCCCCAGGCGACCCTCTGCCTAGCCCAGGTGGTGGCTGTCTGAAGAAGCTCCCCCTGTGCCTGCCTGCACCGCTAGAGTGACCCCCGGGACCCTCAATTGTTTCCTACCTGAAACCTAACACCTGCTTTGCACACTGCACCCGGCCGCCCCTGTGCCGCTGAGGGTTTGTTTTGTGTGCCTACTTGGGTCCTCCTCCCCCAATGCTCTACAAAACCCCCCGGGTCTGCCCCCCGAGGACGCAGGTACTTACCTGCTGGCAGACTGGAACTGGAGCACCCCTGTTCTCCATAGGCGCCTATGTGTTTTGGGCACCTCTTTGACCTCTACACCTGACTGGCCCTGAGCTGCTGGTGTGGTAACTTCGGGGTTGCCTTGAACCCCCAAAGGTGGGCTGCCTATGCTCCAGGACTGAGACTTGTAAGTGTTTTACTTACCTCCTAATCTAACCTTTACTTACCTCCCCCAGTGATTTTTGCACTGTGTCCACTTTGAAAATAGCTTATTGCCATTTTTACAAAGTCTGTATATGATATTGCTTTTATTCAAAGTTCCTAAAGTATCTAAGTGAAGTACCTTGCATTTAAAGTGTTTACTTCAAATCTTGAACCTGTGGTTCTTAAAATAAACTAAGAAAATATATTTTTCTATATAAAAACGTATTGGCCTGGAGTAAGTCTTTCAGTGTGTGTTCCTCTTTTATTGCCTGTGTGTGTACAACAAATGCTTAACACTACCCTCTGACAAGCCTACTGCTCGACCACACTACCACTAAATAGAGCATTGGAATTATCTGCTTTTGCCACTATCTTACCTCTAAAGGGAACCCTTGGACTCTGTGCACACTATTTCTGACTTTGAAATAGTACATACAGAGCCATCTTCCTACAGACGCCCAGGGGAAATTCTGAGGTAAGGAATCTGCAACTAGAATATGCCTCTACCAGGTACATTGCTACCAAAGGTAAGTAACTTGTTCAGTAATTTTACTGACCGAGGGATTGAGTCCCATGGGAGCTGATGAAAAGAAATGTTGCAGTTACCATTGCAGGACATAGGGACTCAGTTGGTCCCCATGCCATTAAAATAAAAACAAATAAGCATTAGGTGACATAGTAAGGGTACCCTGGCCCCCTGTATCATGTGATGGGGTCCCTGAGGGGACTCCTCTGAGGTCAGATTAAAAACTTATTGGGGTTGGCGGATAAAGGGGGAGGCAGCTTGTCCCTCAATGGAGTTTGAATCAGAGCCTGGTCACAGGCAAGACCCTGCAGCCAACCATATGCCGCACAAGGCCAGAGGCCTTGTATGACAGGGGTTTAGCCGCCCGCATGGGGAGGAATGTTAATAACATATTACTTTAATACAAATGTTAATGTGACCTAATAGTTTGGTGAAAATGTAAGTCAAAATTGAACATTTTAACCTAAAGAAAACTACTGATGTTCTGCAGTTATACTTAAATGAAGTAATTATAACTTGCCCACTCACCATGCGTTGCACATGATCTCAAATATTACATTACTCATGACATATTCCTGAGTCAATTGGGCTAGAGAGCGAACTGGTCTCATTTCATAAGGTTGCTACATCAGGACCGGTCGGCCTCTGTTAGGTTGTGTCTTTCAGCGAGTGTACCGCTCCCTTCAAGGTTACACGAGGTGTTCGACAAGGCTGTTTACTTGCCCCCTTTTATTTTTTACTTTACATGAACAACCTGGAAAAGGCTTTGGTTTCTGCCGGTGCAGATGTGCTGTGCGTTGGGGGCAAGGCTTATTATATGCGGACAACATGGTTCCCCTCGCCAGCATGTCGAAGGGCCTAAACATTTTAATTGCATCTTTTGTGTCATTTATGCAGGGTCTTGATTTAAAGAATAACTTCTACAACACCTTTACTATGGTGTGAGGTCCTAGAAACACAAAAATCTGCACGCTTTGTATAGGTGGAAGGAAGTCGGACATGGTGAGCTCCTTTCCGTATCTGGGCCTGGTTTTCAGTGATGCGTGCATATGGTCTTCCTATTTTAGCATTAGGGTGGTTCGCTTTTCCCGGTCCATTGGCACCACTCTTTCCTCATGTATAGGCAGGAAACCAGTTCTCCCGATTTTGGAAATTTTTAAGATGAAATGCCTCCCAACTGCCATATACAGTATGGGGCTGCGCAGCTTTGGTGATGTTGGGGTGCTTCAAGTTGGAGAGAACAGATTCTGTCATCGCTTGCTGGGGGTTCCCCCTTGGACCCCACATTTATCTTTGCACCAGGAATTTAGATTGAGGTATTTTCAAGACCCTATCAACTGAGCCCTTTTGGCCCTTTGGTGCTCAATATGGGCTAACACAGAAGCCGAGTTTAATTGGGCTATTAGAGACTGCCTTAACTGCAACCATAGTCTGAAAATCCCATGGCTGAAGTATATCAGAGATACTACCTTGGCCTTGGGCTGCCCATATCTGTTTGTAAAACCGGATACTATTACAAAACAAGACAAAACCTGAGTTCAGAGGTGTTTTATGGAGCATAGGCAGGCATCTAGGGAGGCAGCTGAGGTGGCGAAACCAACAGTAAGAGATTGTTGTATCATTCAGATGACTGCCGGGATCGCGCCTTACTTTCTTTATGCCTGCAATGTGTATGAGCGTACTCTTTTGACCAGGTTAACATTAAGCTTGATTCGATGGCTTATGTTTCCCTTTAGGGCAATATTCTTCTGTCCAAATCTGTATTGATGTGATGAGTACTCACCTCATTCATTATTACACTTTGGGTTTTTTGTAAACATTTTATTTACCTTATGCTATGTGATTTCTTCTGCCTTTGTTGCACAGGCTGAAGTTTACCAAATGTAAAGCTGCACTGATTTTTCTTCAGCAACTTAATGATCATGATACTTGTCATTCAGTTGGCTGTTTTCTGAAAAGTATTAAAGCCCAGAGGAAAAAAAATATTTTAACCCTCAACTTACCGTATTGTCATCATATTTTATATGAATTATTTTATTGGATTTGTTTCAGATATTGATTGTTTTACTGTTTTACCTCGGAATGGCATGATGCATGTTTCATAATATGTATTTTTAATTAGTGTATGTATTTATTGTGTCTTGTGTAATAGTTATGTTTGTATCTTTTATGATCTTCACTGAAGGATAGAATAAAGATTATTGAATTGAATGGAATTGAATTGTATTACATCGTTGATAACATCACTGATGACATCTGAAATGAAATAATTAATGACAACTCCGTCTATTAGAAATAGACACTGAAATGTATTTAGTGAGCTACCTCTAGAGCAAATTTTCAGTAGCTTCTTTTTGTATCCTTTAGCACAATCCTTGGCCTCTTAAGGGACTTGCATGTTTGGAGGATGTGCTGTTTGTGAAGAGGACCACCTAACAAGTTTTGAGAGTCTGTTCTGTAGGCAGTAGGCGTTCAATGAAATGTTTTGGACAGGGCGACATCTGTGTGTAGTAGGGGCCTGGCAACCAAATTGGGATCGGTTGTCTGGTGGGAGTGAGCTGTGTATGACGAGCTGTACAAAGGGTGAAGGCTATGTATACTAGGGGCTTGGTCCCCTAATGGGACGTGTATGCTTTAAGGGAGTTGGATTTCCGTGATGAGCTCTGAACAGTGTGAAGGCTGAACATAGTAGGAGTTTGACCACCTAATGGGGCTTGGGACTCTGAAGGGAGTGGACTATCCCTGAAACGTTTTGCACAGGGAAAGGTTGTGTTTAGTAGGAAGCTTGGATACCTAATGGGGATTGGGTGTCTGAAGGGAGTAGACTGAGTTTATTAAACATAAAGTAAAATATTATTTCCAGACCAAACTATAGAGTCACTTTAACCTTTGGTTTTATTTCAGTGGTGCAGAGTGCAGTATGTGAGTAGTAGAGGATTCCCACCAAATGGGGTCTAGGTGTATTAAGGAAGTGGGCTGTTGACACACACTACACACATAGTGCAGACGGTGTGTAGTAGGCTTTGGTGCAGGACTGTCCTCTTAACAAAGACTCTTACAGGGAGAAGGCTGTGCGTGGTAGAGTTTTGTGATAGAAGGGCCTCTTCACAAAGACTTCTGTCAGGGTTAAGGCTGTGCATAGTTGAGTTTGGTGAGAGCGAAGGCTGTGTGTAGTATTGTTTGGTGAGGGATTGGTCTCTTGGTGAAGACTCCTCTACAGAGCAAACTCTGCGTACTAGGGCTTGGTGATGGATTGGCCCCTCCATGAAGACCTCTCTACAGGGTGAAATCTATGGGTAGTAGGATTTGGTGATCGACTGACTTTTCCTTGAAGACCTCTCTGTAGGATGTAGGCTGTGCATAGCAGTTGTTTGATGAGGGACTAGCCTCTCCATGAAGACCTATATACAGTGTGAAGTCTGTGCGTTGTAGGTTTTGGTCAAGACTTTCCTCTCCGTGAAGACCTCAGTACAAGGCAATGGCTGTGCGTAGTATGAACATGCCCACATAATGGGTCTTCTGTGTGGTGAGAGATTGTTCTTGCTTTGAAGACTTCTGTACAGGGTGAGGTCTGTGCATTGTAGGTTTCGGTGAGGGACTGGCATTTCTGTCAAGGTCTCCCTACAGGGTGAAGGTTGGGTGTAGCAAGGTATGGTGAGGGACTGGCCTCTTTGCAAAGACTACTGTCAGGGTGAACAAAGTCATTAGTAGAGTTTGGTGAGGGACTGTGTTGGAAATGGGGTCTTTGGTTGGCAGTCAGGTTATCCCCAGTCCAAGCAAGGACCCTCACTCTAGTCAGGGTAAAGGAGAATCACCCTCAGCTAACCCCCGCTCACCCCCTTGGTAGCTTGGCATGAGCAGGCAGGCTGAACTTCAGAGTCCGGGAGTAAAGTATTTGTACCAACACGCACAGTAACTCAGTGAAAACACTGCAAAATGACACAACACAGGTTTAGAAAAATAGGAAATATTTATTTAAACAAAACAAGACCAGAACGACAAAAATCCAACATACACAAGTCAAGTTATTAATTTTAAAAGCAAAAGAGTCTTAAATCCTTTTGTAAACAATAAAAACACTGTTAGCGTTGAAAAGTCCCTGGGTATCGTCAAAATAACATGGACGGCCGAGTGTGTGTCGAAAAAGGCTAGCGATGTGTCAATTTCTCACCCGCAAGCGAGACTGTGCATCGTTTCTCCCTCTCCAGTTGGGTTGGCGTGCATCTTTTTTCCTCACCGCAGGACAGCGATGCGTCAATCTGAATAAGCACTCGGGTCCAAGCAGGCTTTGCATTGTTTTTCCGTGCCCAGCAAGGTTTGCGTCGCAAATCCTGCCGCACGGTATCAGCAAAACCGTGCTATGTGGGTTGCAATATTATCAGCCTCCATCAGTGGGTGTTGCACATTGTTTCTCCAGCTGCGTGCATCGATCTTCCAGCTGCGATGCCGGTGGACCATCGATTTCTGCTGCGAAGCAGGCCGCGCGTCATTTTTCAGCTGTGTCTGGGAAGATGCGTCAATATATTCCACGCACAACGGTCTGTGTGTGGATTTTCAGTCTTGGTGTGCCAGCTTTACCTTCCAAGGCCCCAGGAACTGGATAGGGCATCACTAGGCAGGGCAGAAGTCTCAGCAGAGAGTCCAGCTGCTGGCAGGAGAAGTCATTGATGGGCCTGAGACTTCAACAACAGGAGACAAGCTCAGGACAAGCACTTGGAGATTCCTTCACAAGCAGGAATGAACAACAAAGTCCAGTCTTTGTTCCCTTGCATAGACAGAAGCTACAACTGCAGGATAGCTCCACAAAGCACAGTCACAGGCAGGGCAGGGCAGCACGTCTCCTTAGCTCTTCAGCTCTTCTCCAGACAGAGGTTCCTCTTGATGTCCAGAAGTGATCTAAAGTCTGTGGTCTTGGGTGCCCTTCTTATACTCTGTTATAAATGGGGTCTTTGGTTGGCAGTGAGGTTTCCCCCTGTCCAAGTAAGGACCCTCACTCTAGTCAGGGTAAGTTGCACACAATGCAAATTATCCTGTGACCACCCTCTGGTAGCTTGGCACTGAGCAGTCAGGCTTAACTTAGAAGGCAATGTGTAAAGTATTTGTGCAATAAATCATACAATAACACAATATAGCACCACAAAAATTCACCACATAGTGTTTAGAAAAATATAGAATATTTATCTGGATATTTGCAGGTCAAAACGATAAAAGACGCAATAAGAAAATGTAAAGATATCACTGAAAAGTGATATAAAGTGTCTTAAGTCTTTTAAAAGCAAACAAAGTCTCTTTCAAGCACAAAGTACCTGGTTTGCGTGAAAAATCTCTGCAAAGGGCCGTAGAGGAGGAGAAGCGGGGAAACAAAGGGGTGTGCGTCGATTTCTCGGGCTGCACACGGTCGATGTGTCGTTTAGTTTTCACGCAGGGACGGCTGTGCGTTGATTTCCGGGGCTCAGTCGTGGATCCTCTTCGGGTTGTGGGGTTTTCAGATGTCCTGGGGTCTGTGCGTGGAATCCTGGGCTTGTGACACACTCTGTGTCGTTCCGGTGGGTGGCGCGGGGAAGTAGGCTTACTTCAAAGGAAAGTCTTGTTTGCGAAATCCTGCCTTGACCAGGCCAGGCCCCAGACACACACCAGGGGGTTGGAGACTGCATTGTATGAGGGCAGGCACAGCCCTTTCAGGTGTAAGTAACCACTCCTCCCCTCCCTCCTAGCACAGATGGCTCAACAGGATATGCAGGCTATACCCCAGCTCCCTTTGTGTCACTGCCTAAAGAGAGGGGCAAACAGCCCAACTGTCAAACTGACCCAGACAGGGAGTCCACAGTCAGGCAGAGTCACAGAATGATTTAAGCAAGAAAATGCCCACTTTTTAAAAGTGGCATTTTCAAACACACTATCTCAAAACCAACTTTACTAAAAGATGTATTTTAAAATTGTGAGCTAAAAGACCCCAAATTCTACATGTCTATCTGCTCCCAAAGGGAATCTATGCTTTAATCATATTTAAAGGTAGCCCCCATGTTAACCTATGAGAGAGATAAGCCTTGCAACAGTGAAAAACGAATTTGGCAGTATTTCCCTATCGGGACATATAAAACACATTAGTAGATGTCCAACCTTAAACACTGCACCCTGCCCATGGAGCTACCTAGGGCCTACCCTGGGGGCGGGTCTTACATTTAGGAAAAGGGAAGGTTAAGGCCTGGCAAGTGGGTACACTTGCCAAGTCGAATTGGCAGTTAAAATCTGCACACACAGACACTGCAGTGGCAGGTCTGAGACATGTTTACAGGGCTACTAATGTGGGTGGCACAACCAGTGCTGCAGGCCCACTAGTAGCATTTGATTTACAGGCCCTGGGCACCTATAATGCACTGTACTAGGGACTTACCATTAAATCAAATATGCCAATCATGGATAAACCAATCAAGAATACAATTTACACAGAGAGCATAAGCACTTTAGCACTAGTTAGCAGTGCTAAAGTGATCACAGTTCAAAAGCCAACAAAAACAGGTAAAAAAAATAGGAAACAGGAGGCAAAAAGATTGGAGATGACCCTGCAAAAGGAAAAAAAGTCGAACAGACTGGCTTCCTTGTAAAGATCTTTGTACTGAGCGAAGACTTTGTGCAGTAAGGGTTTATTGAGGGACTGGCCTCTCCAGGTAAGTATCTACACAGAGGAAACACTATGAATAGTAGTCTTTCTGTGAAGAACTCTATGCAGAGTGAAGGCTGTGCTAACTAGAGTTAGTGAGGGATTAGCCTGTCTTCAAGCATCTCTGTTTAGCCCGTAGGCTGTATGTAATAGGGTTTGTCGAGAGAGTGGCAGTGCATGGTCAGGAACTGCGCCCTCCCCTGCCAGCAAACAGCCCAGTGGACACTTACCTCACTTTTAAAAAAAATAGCTTCCAGATGTAGTGAGTACCAAGGGGGTCCATGGCCATATTGGCTCCCTTGGTACTTCCACAGGATCACAGCACCCCAATTGTTTTGCCATTCCCCAAACTAAGAAGGACCAGAGGGCCAGGGTACCCGTACTCTGCCCTATGCTACCTTATTTTAACATTTTCAGGACTCCGAGTCTGCTACAAACAATGCAACATTTTTCTTAAGGTTGCGTCCAGCCAATAATAGTGTGAGCTCTCACAGAGCTGTTTTAATCCCACGGTAAAAAATGGGTTGATGTAAAAAAACACCTCTTGGGAAAACAGAACACCTTATGTTTTTTTAATTTTCACACCGGCTAGACACCCGCCAGATTAACTGTCAATTTACACCAAATAACAAAAAGCATATTTTCTAGGTAAAAATCTAGCTTTCTTTCAAATTTGGTCAATTCTGTTCAGTCGCTTTTTCTTTATCTTTATCTAATTTTCTCTGTGTAAATTGCAATGGGGAAAAGTGTTTTGGGACCCCTCTTTTCTCTGCCGCTGCTTGGCAGATCACCCAGAAACTGGTAGAAGATGAGGTGGATGAACTTCCTTTTTCTAAAGTTTTGTAAAGAATGTGCCACAATTATAAGAGAAACAAAAAACCCTCTTCCTATGGAAACTCTGACCTAACTATAACTACACATGGTGGGCACCACTCTGTACTACACCCCCACACACACACACCCCACGCACACACACACACACATATATTGAATTAAAAACCCCACGGTTAAGGATGAGTTATAGTTAGGAAAACGTTATTCATTTCTGCTATACAAAACCAAATTAAACTAGACAAACATTAGAAATTCTAGATATAGTCAACTCATTAGCCAGACTAAATTAACTACAACCTGTCCTCTAACATGCACACTCTTATAAATGATACCAATTGAAATGTCATGAGTGTTGTGATGTAATATAATAGGGTATAAGGAGTGCATGAGGAAGGCATGAGTTGTAGTTAATTTACTCGGGCTAGCAATTTGACTACACTCTGTGGAGGTGCACAAGTTTTAGTACGTTTCAAACAAGCACAAAAGTTATCTTTAATTTTTAACTATAACTTGAGAATTTCTAATGTTTTCTAGTTTAAGTTAGTTTTGAATACAAAAAATGAATAACGTTTTCCTAAGTATAAACAATATTTAACATTTGTTTTTTTCAATGAATTTAATTTCTTTTAATGAAAATATGTTTCAAATTGTAGAGTGGAATGTTGTTGAATGGAGTGTCATCCAGTGGAGTGTTGTCAGGTGGAGGAGTGTCGTTAGGTGGAGTGTGATCGAGTAGAGTGTTGTAGACTGGCATACAGTGAAGTGGAGTTTTGTAGAGTAGAGGGGCATAGAGTGGAGTAGAGTGCTGTGCAGTGGAGTGCCGTTGAGTGCAGTGTTGTAGAGTGGAGGAGAGTGTTGTAGAGTCTAGCGTCATATAGTGACGTGTTGTAAGTGGCATGTCAGAGTCAAGTGTTGTAGAGTGGCGTACAGTGGAGGTGTATACAGTTGATTAGAGTTTCCTAGAGTCAAATGTCCTTGAGTGGAGTGTTGTAGAATACACTGGAAGAGAGGGTCGTAGAGTGTAGTGTCATAAAGTGGAGTGATAGAGAGTGGAGTGTCGTACAGTGGAGTAGAGTGGATTGCACTGTAGTGGAGTATCGCAGAGTGTCATGGCATAGAGTGTTATGATGTAGAGCATTGTGGCCTAGAGGGTCGTGGCACAGAGTGTGATGGCATACAGTGGAAAGGCCTACAGTGGAGTGCTGTAGAATAGAATGTTGTAGAATACAGTGCTGTAGGTTGAAGTGATGTTTAATAGAGTGGTGTGGCATGGAGTGTCTGAGAATGGATTGTCATAGAGTGGAGCAGAGTGGAGTTCAGTCCAGTGGAGTGTCTTGTTGTTGACTGTTGTGGCATAGGGTGTTGTGACGTAGAGTGTTGTTGCATGGAGGGTTATGGCATACAGTGTGATGGCATACAGTAGAATGGAGTAGTGTAGAGTAGAATGCTGTAGACTCATAATGCATAGAGTGGCGTAGGTTGGATTGATGTGTCGTAGGGTGAAGTGGTGTGTCATGGAGTGGAGCCGCATGAAGTGGCGTGTCACAGTGTCGTAGTGTAGAGTGGAGTAACGTCCTAGAGTGGTGTGCCTTAGAGTGTCTAAGAATGGAGGGATGTAGAGTAGAGAAGTGTACAGTGGAGAGGCATGTCATAGAGTGGAGCGTTGTGTTGTAGAGTTGAGTACTTGGAATTGGGGTAGACTGAAGAGTCATAGAGTGGAGTAGCATGTTATGTAGAGGAGTAGAGTGTTGTAGAGAAGAGGTGCAAACAGTAGAGTACAGTGTTGTAAATTGGAGTGGCATGTCATAGAGTACAATGGAGTGTCGTAGAGTGAAGCAGAATGGCATAAAGTGGAAATTTATTGAGTGAAGTGGCGTGTTGTGGAGTAGAGTGGAGTGGCATGTCATAGAATGGTGTGCCATGCAGTGTCTCAGAGTGGAGTGGAATTGAGTAAAGTTGCATAGCATAGAGTAGAGTAAAGCCTCAGAAACTGGAAGGGCATGGCATCTCCTAGAGTGTTGGAAAGTGGAGTAGAATGGCGTAGAGTGAAGTAGAATGCTGTACAGTGGAGTGGCATAGACCATAGTGGAGTGGCATAGAGTGTTGTATAGAATGTAGTGGCGTAGAGTGGATTGGCACAGAGTGTTATGGTGTAGAGTTAAGTGACACAGCATGGAGTGTCATGCCATATAGTATAGTGGAGTGGTGTAGAGTGGAGTGGCGTATCATAGAGTAGAGTTGAGTGGCGTGTTGAATAGTGTCTTACAGTGGACAAGCATAGAGTGGAGTGACGTAGAGTGGAGTGGCATGTTGCACCGTGAAGTCTCCTGTTGTAGGGTGAAGTGGCATGTTGCATAGTGTTGTAGACTGGAGAAGAGTGGCATAGGATGGAGATGCATTGAGTGGAGTAGAGTGTTGTTGAGTGGAGTGGCATTGGGTGGAGAGGTATAGAGTAGAGTGTTGTATAGTGAAGTGGAGTAGAGTAGAGTGGCATGCTGTTCAGTAGAATGGAGTGGCATGTCATAAAGTGTTGTGTTGTACAGTGTTGTACAGTGAAGGGGTGTAGAGTGGAGTAGCATGTCCTAGAGTAGAGTGGCATGTTGTAGATTGGAGTGGAGTAGAGTGTCATAGAGTGGTGTTGCAAACATTGGAGTAAGTGTCAAAGAGTGGAGTGATGTGTTGTAGAGTAGAGTGGAGTGACATGTTAAAGAGTGGCATGTCAGAGTGGAGTTGAGTGGCATAAAGTGGAGGAGCATAGAGAGGAGTAGAGTATTGTAGAGTGAAGTGGCATAGGGTGGAATTGCCTGTTATGGAGCAGAGTGGAGGTGCATGTCATAGAGTGGTGTGCCATACAGTATCTTAGAGTAGAGTGGTATAGCATAGAGTGGAGTAAAGTGTCATGGAGTGGAGTGACCTGGCGTGTCCTAGAGTATCTGAAAGTGGAGGACAATGGCACAGAGTGAAACATAATGTTGTACATTGGAGTGGCATAGAGTAGAGTGGAGTGGCGTAGAGTGGAGTAATGTGCTATAGATTACAGTGGAATAAAGTGGTTGGAGTTGCAGAGAGGAATTTGCGTGGAGTGTAGTAGAATGTCATACAGTGGCATACAGTAAAGTAGAGTGTCATAGAATGCTATGGAGTAGAGTGGCCTAGAGTGGAGTAGAATTAGGTAGAATAGAAAGGCATAGAGTGTTGTAGATTGGAGTAGAGTGTCCTAGAGCGGAGTAGAGTGCAATGGTGTGGAGTGGCGTGTCATAAAGTATAGTTGAGTGGCGTGTCATATTGGCCCTCATTATGACCTTGGTGGTAAATACCAAATACTGCCTTTCTGACTTCCACCAGCATACTGCCGCGAAGGCAGACATCTGTCCGCCACATTATGACATATACATTCAAAACCGACAGAAAACAGCCACAACCACAAATCTGCCAGACCCATTGAACGTGAAACTGTTGGTACTACCACTCATACGTCACGCCACCAACACTATGCCCTCCAAATAATGACCCACCAATCACCACATCGGACATTCAACAATGGTAAACCATTGGTGGTGAGCACCGCCGTGGCAGATAAGGCCACCCAAAGAAAAAACAAGACGACATAGGCCAGAACTAAAAACTCACCCAAACACACCCACCAACAACACTATAAAACACACACCCATATCACCCACAATCCTTTGCTAACACTAAAAGACCGCAATAGCTAGCCACACAAATCACAGAGACAACTTCACACAAGGACACCACAACCACCCATTCATCCGTCACGCACCACACACCCCACACCCCACCACATGATTCTACACCCTCTGCACAACATGCACACTACACAACACCCAGGTCCCCACAAAGGCACCCCCCCTTTCACTGATGAGGAGTTGCGGGTCATGGTTGAGGAAATAGTCAGGGGAGAGCCACAGCTGTTTGGGGCACAGATCCAGCAGATATCCATTGCCAGGAAGATGGAGCTATGGCAGAGGATCATGGACCGGGTGAAAGCAGTGGGACAGCATCCACGAACAAGGGTCGACATCAGAAAGAGGTGAAACGACCTATGGGGGAAGGTACTTTCCATAGCAGCCAGGCACCAGCTTGCCATCCAGAGGACTGGCGGTAGACCTCCACCTTCTCCCCCACAGCTAACAGCTTGGGAGGAGCAAGTCTTAGCAATCCTGCATCCTGAGGGACTTACTGGAGTTGCCGGACGACTGGACACTAGTGAGTCAATTTTACTACCTATCCCCCCCATACCTGCATGCCTCCACCCCCCCTCACCCAACCCATCACTCCGCTCCATCCCACACAGTGAACCACCACAATTAACTAACCCAAATGCCAAGCCCTCCATGCCATACCATCTGCATGCACATCCCCCTGCATGTACACCCATCACCAATGCATGCACACAATCCCACAATACATCACCATACCCAAACAAAGGTGGCAGGGCTACAGCAGTGATATAGGGGGAGCTAGGGATGCAGAATATGTCACAGACATGTAACATAATATACCACTTACATCCCCACAGGTGCCCCAGGCACTGCCAGCGGCGAGGAGGTGCCACGGCTACCCAGTCCCCCACCAGAAGATGCCCCCAGTGATGACAGCAACTCTGGAGTTCTGGATCTGGATGAACTCCCTGGCCCGTCAGGGACCACTGGTCAGTTGCATACCCAAGCCCACGCTCAGTCCTCCAAAGAGCCTCATCCTCAGTATCCAACACCACAGCAGCTAGCCAATGTCCCCAGACCTCTGTTCCCAGGACACGTCAATCAGCAGTGTACCCACCTGTACAGGGACCCCAGTCCACACCTCACAGGCAAGACTATGAGGGTCCTAGGGTCAATGGCAGTAGGCACACTGTGCAGGGGACACAGGCACAGGGGGCCAGGGCCACTCAGAGGACAGCTATGTGCCAGGGGGAGGACAGGCCCAGGGAACTGATTGTCGAGGAGGCACTCACCAATGTCCTGGGGGCTTACTAACAACCCCAGGACAAGATGAGTCAGGTGATGGACATCATGCAAGAGAAACACCACCAGGAGATCAGGAAAAAATTGCTGGCCCTCAACACCACCATGGTCTCCATAGCAGGGGGCTGGGTGATATGTCCAACATCATGAGGGAGTAAACATCACACCAGCGAGCCCCTTCCACTAGACAGTCAACTAACTAGCCCTTCACATCTGCTGTAACTAGTGGACAGGATGGCCTGCCACAGGACCCAAAGGCCATAAACACCCCTCCATCAGCAGAAGGTGAACCACCCCTCAAACGTTCCCTGCGATCCAGACAGACACCAGAGACACTTCCCAAGACAAAGACCACTGCCAGGAAATGAGACCCTCCTAAATGTCTCCCTTGTGTTCCACTGTATCACCTTGTGCACCTCCGCAGTGGTTGGTACCTAAGGGACCCAAATGTAGAAAAAGAGTGTCAACAGGAACCATGAACACACTACTGTAGTGTAGAGCATGTTTGTATGTTGCACACTGGAACTATGTAGGTGACTACATTCAACTACAACGCACTTATTAATCCGTACATGTGTACCAGCATTTGAAAATGGCACCCGCCTGTCCTGTATTCAGGGACAGGTGGAAGTGACCTCACACTGCTGGTGTCATGGCGGAAGGCGGTCCACACCGCTGTGCAATTCCTCATTGGCTAACATGGCCCTTCATGGAGTATGGGAACCAATGATGATCAACGCCTGCGGTGACAGTGTTCACCACTGCGGACATGACCGCCATTTCCTTTCTACCACTTCACTTGATTCCTAATTTTCCACTGAATGACATCTCCACTGCATGTGCTGCTGTGACCTGTGTCTGGAAACTGCCATGGCTCTTGCTACACGGGAAAGGGCTCCAGCCTTCACGTTGGATGAGTTGGAATGCTTTGTGGAAGGGTTCCTACCCCAGTATGGCCAGCTGTGTGGACCTCCAGACCAACAGGTGAGAACACCATGGGTACGCTGCATGCAACATGACTGCATGGAAATGTGTATGTGTGCTGGCAGTGTGTCAGGTGGGGGGGGAATGGCTTGTGGCAGCGTCAGTGTAGGGGTATGGGTCATGTGTGTGCCTGATGAGGGGAAGTGCTTTTTGTGGCCCATATGTGTGACAGGCTGGATTGTCAGGTTCATGATGTACCACCTTCTGTGTTTCCTCTGCAGGTCAGCGTCCATCAGAAGAAGGGATTGTGCTATTCCATCGCCAAGGACGTGCGGACCCTGGGGGTCTATAGCAGGCGGACCACCCAATGCAGGAAACGGTGGGAGGACCTGAGACGCTGGGCCCGGAAGACCGCAGAGGCCCAGCTGGGGATGGCCTCCCAACAAGGGAGGGGTCCCAGTTGGAACCTGATCCCCCTGATGGCTCGCATACTGGCGGTGGCCTACCCAGATCTGGATGGGCGCTTGAGGGCATCACAGCAGCCACAATGGGATGAGTACGGTGTGTATGTCAACCATCTCTGTTGGCTGGCATGGGATTTGGGTGCAGGGTGCTAGTCAGTGGATGCCCCAATATGCCAGTTCAGATATTGCTGTGTGGTCCAGCTCAGGATATTAGGGTTGAAAGCACCTAAGTATGTGACGTCCCATGGCAGGCAGGGCTTAGCTTATCCCAGTTGGTGTGTGGCTGGCAGGGTTTGGCTCTGACCTTCTGTAGTTCTTAGCCAGTGGTATGCCAGTGTGGTCCATACTGCCCATTCTCAGTCTCAGTGTGTGACAGTGATGTGTCTGCCATCTGTGCTGTGAGTGCTGAGATTGACCCTGTGCTACCTTTTTCTCTCTCCCCCTCTCCTTTTGTCATCCTGTCCATGTGTGCATTAGTATAATCTGGCGTAGGAGCAGGGGCATCTGTGAGTGAGGGAGCTGCAGCCCACGGACCCAGGAGGCAGAGTCCACTGACGCTGATGGGACCAGTGTGATGAAGGGCGAGGGGAGCACCACGGCAGGGACAGGAGGTGACACCACTGACTCTGAATCGACCTCCGATTGGAGCTCCCTGGTGGTGGTTCTACTACCACCCCCATACCAGCACAGCCCTCCCAGTAGCCCCCCACCAAGTTGCCCATGCCCACTCACCCAGGAGGGTGGAAATCTCCTTCGCCCCAGGCACCTCAGTCCCTGCCCAAGTCAGCCCTGCTGCCCTCAGTAAAGAGGCTATTCACCTCCTGAGATCCATCTCAGTAGGGCAGTCAACCATTGTGAATGCCATCCAGGGATTAGCATCCCAGATGCAGCAATACAGTACCTTCCTGGAGGGCATACATGGTGGGTTTGCGGCCCAACAGAGATTGTTTCAGGCTCTGGCCTCTTTACTGATGGCAGCCAGTGGCCCTATTTCATCCGTCCCCCCTCCTACTACCACTACCCAGTCTCCTTACACGCAACCCGTCCCACGCACACATTCTGACAAGCATGCACCCAAAACAACACACAAGACCCGCGCAGACAAACACAGGCAGCACTTGAGCACTTCAGTCCACAAGCACTCACACAGCCAACCGAGAGATGCACACACAACATCATCCACTGCCTCCACTGTCTCCCCCTCCTCCTCCCTTACAGTCACATCCTCACTCACACCTGCATACACTGCATCAACATTCCCAGATCCTGCCACATGCACAGCCTTGATCACAGTCACCACAACAGCAGTCCCGCAGACATGCACCCCACACACCACATGTGTAGTCACCACCACCACATGCAGCACACCCACCTCACTTGCAGACAACACCACAACATCCATCCACATGTCATGTTTGTCCTCCCCCACCCTGTCTGCCCCTCTCCAGTAACATACACAAGCTCACACTCAGACCCCCAACAGCCATCCACTTCACACACGCACACTGTCCATGCACCTGCACCCAAGTCCAGCACACCTCCTCCTCCTACAACCACTCCCTCTACCTCCATTCCCATCCCTCCTCCCATATCCCACCCCATTTTCCCTAAGAAGCTTCTCCTTTCCTGCCTTGACCTCTTCCCTTCCCTTCCCCCCAGTCCTGCCCGTAAAAGGAAGGCCCCATCACCCCAAGCCAGTACCTCAAGCACCCAGTTCGACACAGCTCCACCCCCAAAGTCTCCAGCTGCACTATGGAGCACACAAATGTTAAGCCGGACCCACGCAACATGGACACCTAAACGGAGGACTAAGGTGCCACCCCCTCGCAAACAGACTGGCAGGACCATGGGACCACCTACAAAACCCAGGGCCAAGAAGACCCCAACGAAGTCCATGCCCAAGGAAGCCCCCCAGAAATCAAAGGCCAAGGAGGAGCCCCAAAAATCAAAGGCCAAGGAGTCCCCCCAGAAATCAAAAGCCAAGGAGTCCCCCCAGAAATCAAAAGCCAAGGAGGAACCCCAGAAATTGAAGGCCAGGGAGGAGCCCCAGAAATCAAAGGCCAAGGGGGAGCCCCAGAAATCCCTGGAGAAGGAGGCCCCCCAGGAATCCTTGGAGAAGGAGGCCCCACAGGAAGCCCTGGACAACAAGGCCCCACAGATATCCTCGGACCAGGAGGCCCACAATATAGTGGCTATGGAGCAGCAACCGGAACCAGAGGCCAAGGAGCATCATCCAGAATCAGAGGCCAAGGAGCAGCATCCAGAACCAGATGCCAAGGGGCACCATCAGTAACCCCCTCATCATCCTGTGGGCAGCCAGCCCCCACCAGAAGTAGTGGACAGCCAGCCCCCTCCTCATCCTGTGGGCAGCCATCCCCCTCCTCATCTTGTGGGGAGCCAGCCCCTTCCAGAACCAGTGGGCTAGGAGCCCCCTCACAAGGAGTTACAACCCCTACCCACCCCACCTCCACCACTTTAGGTGCCTGCCCAATTCCAACATGATGCCCCTGAACAGTGGAGTACCTATGTTGTCAAAAGTCAAGTTGGGGCTTGGACTTTGCCCTGTGGGCATTAGTGACTTTGGACTGGCATTTCTTTATTTCTGCAGTTGTGCATGTTTTTGCATTTTACATATTCATACAAAAGGAATACAGTGGTTGGAAATGTGTATGTGTCCTGCTTTTATTTACTCTGGAGTTCTGTTACTGTTTATTGCTGTGCATGTGTTTCTGGTTGTGTGGTGTGTGTATGGTGTGTTTTGTGCGTGTGTGTGTCACTCTCCCCCCCCACCCTTGTGTGCTAGGTGACAGTACTCACTGTTGTCTCCGTCGGCATTGGTGCTCCAGGATGGCCATGGCATGGTACAGCATTGGGAATACTTGAAGTTGTGGTTCCATGGCGGACGCAGACTCCTGTGTGTCCCTGGAGGTGAGTGGCTCCTTTTCAGTGATGTGTTTCCGCCAGGCTTTTGGTGTCATTGCTACTGCCCCAGAAATCGTGGTGGTGTGCTATCTCATAATTTGGTGGACGGATTCTGTATTCCGCCTGCCTGTAGGGGGCTACCGTCGTGTTTGGTCTTCATAGCGCGCTGGCGGTTGGTGTGGCACATTGACTGTCTATGGGAGGGATCACTGCCATGGTCACAGACTGGTGGTACATACCACTACTATTATGACATTTGCGGTTTGGCAAAAGCCAAACCGCCAATTTAAAACACTGACTGCCACGGCGGTAACGACTGCCGGGCTGGAGACTATAGTCTCCAGCCCGGCTGCCGTCACTGGGCCGCCCATGGCATTATGACCCCGCCCACCGCCATGATTTCCGTATTTGTGTACGGACACGAAAGCCATGGCGGTAGGCACTATCAGTGCCAGGGAATTCCTTTCCGGGCACTGATAGGGGTCTCCCCGCCCCCCCTCCCCAGAGTCCTTCCCCACCCTCCCCCTCCCGACCCCCGCAACATACACACACCTACATGCACATACATACACACTTGCATACCCACCCACGCATGCATACATTCATACACACACAGAGCAACACTCACAAACATACATACTAGCACACATGCAATCACACAACACAACATACATGTACACTCACACCCATTCATGCACACAAGCATTTCACACACCTCACACCTGCATGCACGCACACACAGTCTCACACACCCCCACGGCGCTGCTGCCAGCAGCAGCGTCCGCTAGCGGAACAACGCCAGGCTGTATCATGTGTCATGATACGGTCGGCGGCGTTCTACTGGTGTGGCGCTGCTGCTGGCAGCAGCGCCACCTTACCGCCATCCGCCGCCATGACCGTAGCCGGAATTCTGCCAGCCTTCTGGTGGAATTCCAGCTACGGTCATATTTTGGTGGACGGTTGGTAGCCACGGCGACTGTATGTTGGCGGCCGTCACCGTGGCGGTAATGAGGGCAATAGTTATAGGTAAGACCTAGTTTCGATAGAAAAAGCATTTGATTTGCCCATATCTTTGGCACCGGTCGATGAATCTTCACAAAATTTTCCAAAACTCTTTGACACTCACTTCAGCTTCTGTCTGGAAGGTTTCAGGGTAATCCATCAGGCGGGGGCTTAATGGATTTCCCTGAGAAATAGGAGGACCCCAAAATGTGTTTTCCCCATGTTAATTCCCACAGGGTTTTTGAACAGGACTACAGCCCGACCCTCTGGATGAAATTACACCAAATTTGGCAGAGGAGTAGCTCTTGGTCCAGAACACACCCTTTTTGTTATTTAGTATAAATCTGTTCAGTATTTTTTGAGATATAAAAAAATAAAATCAAATTGTATACATATGAAAGTGAAGGCTCAGCAAACCCTCCTGATCTCATGCTGAAATGTGACTGGCTGCCAGCACTTCAACCAGGAAGTGTTGACAGCCATCTTGGAACACGGCTTCAGCCGAGTCCCTGAAAAAAAGATAAAAAAGAGAAGGGGCCAGGGTAGGGGCACCCTGGCCCCTTAGCTCTGGTGCTAGGGGGAAACATCCTTTTTTATGACTTTTTTATTACGAAAGTCGTGGTTAACGAAAGCGTAACAACGCTTTTTTTAACCACAACTTCGTTTTTTTGTGCCTTAACTACGTATGTTCTGAGCAACGAACATGCGTGGTTAAGGTACAAAGAAGGGAGTTGGCGAAGGAGGACGACGCAGGTGACAAGGGGTTGACTAAGGTAAGTGGTGGGTTTAGGTTTTGGGTAGGGGGTGGGGGTTTTAGGTTTTGGGGTGGGGTTGGGGGGGTGGGGTGTTTTTGTTTTTGGGGAGGGGGTGGGAGGTCAGGGGGTTTTAGGTTTTGGGGTGGGGTTGTGGGGTGGGGCGTTTTTGGTTTTGGGGAGGGGGTTAGGGGGTTTTAGGTTTTGGGGTGGGGTTGGGGGGGTGGGGCGTTTTTGGTTTTGGGGAGGGGGTGGGGGGTTAGGGGGTTTTAGGTTTTGGGGTGGGGTTGGGGGGGTGAGGCGTTTTTGGTTTTGGGGAGGGGGTGGGGGTTTTCAGGTTTTGGGGTGGGGTTGGGGTGGTGCGGCGTTTTTGGTTTTGGGGAGGGGTGGGGGGGTTAGGGGGTTTTAGGTTTTGGGTTGGGGTTGGGGGGGTGGGGCATTTTTGGTTTTGGGGAGGGGGTGGGGGTCAGGGGGTTTTAGGTTTTGGGGTGGGGTTGGGGGGGTGGGGCGTTTTTGGTTTTGGGGAGGGGTGGGGGGGTCAGGGGGTTTTAGATTTTGGGGTGGGGTTGGGGGGTGGGGCGGTTTTGGTTTTGGGGAGGGGGTGGGGGTTAGGGGGTTTTAGGTTTTGGGGTTGGGGGTGGGGCATTTTTGGTTTTGGGGAGGGGGTGGGGGGTTAGGGGGTTTTAGGTTTTGGGGTGGGGTTGGGGGGTGGGGTGTTTTTGGTTTTGGGGAGGGGTGGGGGGTTAGGGGGTTTTAGGTTTTGGGGTGGGGTTGGGGGGGTGGGGCGTTTTTGGTTTTGGGGAGGGGGTGGGGGGCCAGGGAGTTTTAGGTTTTGGGGTGGGGCGTTTTTGGTTGTGGGGAGGGGGTGGGGTTGCGGGGGTGGGGTGAGGAATGTAGGGTGAATGGTGCCTATTAGTAATGGTTTTATCAGGAATGCCTTTACAACGAAATATCGTTGTTAAGGCATTCGTGGTAAAATCATTAGTAGTAAGGACGAGGTCGGTGTTCCGACCTCGTTGTTAAGGTTAGTAGTTGTTTTTAATTCGGTGTTCCATCATATAATCGTGCTAGGGGCATGAGGAACCCAACCAGGTCAAAAAGGCATTTTTTTAAAAACAATTACCGAGAGTCGAGGCGGATCCAAGCTTGTTTAGAGAAAAGCCCCGGTAGGCCAGGTCATGGGGACATTGTTTAAAAAAACAACTTCAGCCAAGTCAGAGCAAGCACAACTTTGCTCCCAGGAAGCGAGAGCTGTGAAACAGTTCTCACTCGTGGGTAACACAGCTTTTGTCTGTTTTCTTTCCCGCAGACATGCGGGCAGGGAAACAGATGAAAGGATTGCTCTCACACACAGGGAGCTTCATGTTTAGCAGTTCCCTGTGTGTGAGAGAAAGGTCTGCTCTCGCAGGAGGAAGGGAGTCGGTATGGACCGGGAAGGCATTCAGGCTCCCCCTGTGGTCCCTAATGCTGCTGACAGGGTGCCCTGGGTGGCACCCAGGTGACATGGTCGGACCCAAGGAATGGTGTCCGCTGGGCCAAGATCGGCTGGGGAGGCAGCCACGCGGCCCCCCTCTCAAAAAAAGGGAAATATATTTTAAGGCTGGGTCCTGGGGGATGGAGTCCTCGGGCCGAAATCGGCCAGGAGGAGCACGGCCCCACGCCTCCAATGATATAATATATTTTAAGGCTGGGCCCCAAGGGATGGGGTCCCCGGGGCAAAATTAGCCGGGGAACGTGGGCTGCGCGGCCACTTCCCCAATTCTATAAATAATAAAAGGGCTTCCCCCTTTTATTAGGATAATGGACAGCTTACCAGAGGGCCACCCAGTGCACTTGCTGCAGATTTTGGTGGCAGGTGTTTGATGCCGAGGAATATGAGGACATCCCCACCAAACAAAGAAGCACTTACGTCATATAGATAAAAGGAAAGACCCTGGTTTGGTGTAGATGTACGTCTTTGTAGTCTCGTTGGCCATGTTATCACCAAATTTTGGAGAAAGGCGCACAAGTCACAATCAAATTGCCAAACGGACACAAGGTCGCTGGAGACATTTCCTCATAGTCCACTATGCAACTGTAGTGTAGAATACACACTGGACCGTAAAAAATAGACGGTCAGAAATAACCAAAAGTATGTGAAAAATCAATAGTAAGGCACATACAGTTGATCTTTATATAGTGGGGGCCAGATGATACCAGGATACAATCGGCGCAGATTTGGATGGGATATGAATCTCATTTGTTTATCTTGTGTGCTTGTTCGTGCAAAAGACTGGACTGCAAAACTTTTTAATGTTCTTGTCGGATATTTTTAAAACCATTTTTTAAGTATAAAATTAGGATTGGTGACATACATTTCTTATTTCAAATGCAACTGTTGGGTGTTGCTTGTGCCTTGGTGAGACTTTACATTCTTTGTTTTTTAAATGTACCTTGATTATGTGTTGATTGGGCTCATGCGGTTTTAATAACAGTTAATATCCTTTTAAAGACTCAATATTCCCACCATCTGTATACACTCTATTTTAGATGTTGTGTTAGTGTATAATAAAACTTTTTTTGTATCTATATTTGTAAACAGATTTGTAACATGTGTTTATGTTTTACAAACTTGTTGCTCAGATAAACGTTGTTAGGTTTTGCCTGCACAGTGCTTGCACTGTGCTTGTGAAGTCTATTGTTAATATAAATCTTAAACGGAGCTTTCATCCCCTTCCTTGCTTTTCATTGGTTCCTCTGCTTGCCACTTACATTTCCTCTGTTTCTATTTGCTGAAGCATATTTCCTGCATTTACCAATGCTTGTTCCTCATATGTGGCTTTTATCAGTGTCCTGAGGCCCAAGTACTGTTTACATCCACTTTTGGGGAACTTTTTCAATGTTTTGGCTGCACAGCTCTTGCGCTGTTCTTGTTTCTCCTTGGCAGTACATACTTTAAGCAGAAACATACAAAAAAAGTGTTGTAAAACTGGTTCTACTTCTGCTTTATAATATCACTTTTAAGAAATACCTCTCAATGCATGGCTCGGGTCGAGCATGGGCTTGTATAGCCAAGCCAGACACTTGAAAGGCTCTGCTCGTCCCCTGTTAATTTGTTCGCTCCCACACATCTATTTAACGTCAAAATCTGGGGACTCTGCTTACAGACAGGCATTCCGCCCTTCCCGGCATGCTCTGCTGGTGAGTTTTTGCAGGAGAGCCCAGTGATGCAATGGAAGAAAGCAGAGGTGGCGGACTATCACTGATAAGCTTGACGGCTAGCAGCAGAGTACCACTGTACAGCTCCAATAGGGGAGGGAACGGTCGGCAAGTGCGTAGACAGGCTCACATCCATCTATCAGGCGAGCATTGACATGAGCGCCAAAGCTGTCTGTCCTTCTTTTATTTCCACTGTTTTCCGTGTCATCTTACAGCGAGCCCTATAATACTCTGTGACCCATTCAGATTCTGGGTCTACACAGCAGCGGCTTATTTAGGCGAGAAATGTTTATGTATAATACTTCTGATTGAAGTATGCTGTCAGCGTCGCCTCAGTCTTTGTCTTTATAGGGAAATTAAGTTGTCTACAGTTAATGCCATCTTCTAGTGTTTATTTTAAATAAAATTGTAAATGGTTATGTTGCCCGCGGCTAAAGGTTCAGTGTTCATTCACGGCATGGTCTTTTTTTAAAAAGGAGTGTAATGAGAGCACAATGTTCTTACTTACTATCTTTGAACATGTCATCTGGTTGCAGTAACTCCTATGTCATGTGTTACAGTGTCAATGAAGTGCTGTTTTTTTGTCATCAACATGTTAACTAATGGAGGCACAATACTGCATTTTCCACTGTTTATCTTAACTTGCATCTGACTGTCAAATATTTTAAATTACAACATTAAAAAGATTAAAAATCACATAGGCAAAACCTAATGTATTTACCAGTGCCTGTTTTTTACTAACTGACAAATCCTAAAGTCTTTGTCGTGGTGAATATCACATTCCCAGCAACATTATGAGGGAAAACATGAGGGGTAATGTTAGACCTGGCACCGCTTGGTGTGGTTTCCCTGTACTTGTTGCTTCTGACCCATATTTTTGGACCCTGTGCGGTAATTCGTTTTTACTGGTTCTGATACTCTGGACACTTTACCACTGCTAACCATTGCTAAAATGCAAGTGCCCTCTGTCTAAAGGATATTAGTAATTGGTTTTCCATGATTGGCACTTTTGGTTTACTGGTAAGTGCCTGGTAAAGTGCACTGTGTGCCCAGGGCCTGTAAATCAAATGCATCTAGTGGGCCTGCAGCCCTGATTGTGCCACCTACATGAGTAGGCCTGTAAACCTGTCTCAGACCTGCCACTACAGTGTCCGGGTGTGCAGTTTTGCACTGACAATTCGACCTGGCAAGTCCCTTTTACTACATGTTAGTCACCCCTTCAGGTAGGCCCTAGGTAGGCCCATAGGCAGGGTGTAGTGTACTTAAAAGGTAGGACATGTACTTGTGTGTTTTACATGTCCTGATAGTTAAATACGTCCAAATTCAGTTTTCACTATTGCAGGGCCTATTTCTACTTAGGTTAACACAGCGACTGCCTTTAAATATTTTTTAAGTGTAGTTTTGCATTGGGAGCAGGTAGAGGTATGGAGTCCGGGGTCTCTTGTACTCACAATTTAGGAATACTTTTTGTTGTTTTTTAGATTGTTTGAAAATGCCATTTTTAGAAAGTGGGCATTTTTTTGTTGCTTAACCATTCTGTGCCTCTGCCTTCTTGTGGAATCCATGTCTGGGTAAGACTAACAGTTGGGCTGTTTATGAATTGTTCCTCCTAGACAGTGATACAAAGAGAGCAAAGGAGTGTCATGTATATCCTGATGAGTCTCCTGGGCTTTCTGAAATCCTGCTTGTGAAGTTTCTCCAAGGGCTTGGACTGTGCTTGCCCTCTGTTCTGAAGTCTTAGGGATATAAAAAACTTCATCTGCCAGTGCCTGGGCTCTTCTGCTGAGAGTCCTGACTTGCTAAGTGGTGCTAAATCCAGTCCCTGGACCGTTAGAAGTGGAAGCTGGTAACCTGCACTGCTGTGTGAGAAGCAGGCAAATCGACGCAGCGCCTGCACAACAGCTGGAAAATCGACGCGTCACTGGTAACATCAACACATCACCAGCTCATCACAGAATTATCGCTGCCCTGTGTCCAGATTTTCCAAGCATCGTCCCTGGGCGTAAAAATCTCCAATATCACCACACAGACCTGAGGCTGCTTGTCAGGAAATCGCTGCATCCCATACCTGTGAAAAAAGAATAGACACATTGCTTGCCCGGCGGAGAAATAATCAACACACAACCTCACTTGAGAGTAAGCAATCAACACATCACTTGCTCTTCTGTTGCATGCTCGCCTGTGCAGCTTTATTTTTTACGCATACCAGGTTATTTGTGCTAAAACAACGCATCCATTGATTTCTATGCATTAAGACTCTTTTTACTTAAAAAAAATAATATCTTTGTGTATGTTGTTTTTTTTGCTTTGGTCTTGTTTAATTTAGATAAATATTGGCTATATTTCTAAACTGGTGGGGAGTCCTTTTGTGGTGTTTTAACTGTGATACTGTGTGTATTGGTACAGATGCTTTACACATTGCCTCTGAGATAAGCCTGACTGCTTATGCCAAGCTGCCAAGGTGGTGAGCAGGGGTTATCTGAGCTGTGTATCTCCCTTACACTGACTAGAGTGAGGGTACCTGCTTGGACAGAGTGCAAGCTGACTGCCAACAAGCAGTAACATTTTGTGATCAGCGGTGAGGATAGAACTTGTATTTGTACTTGACATACAGTGATTAGTGTACACCACTGTTTTATTGCAGAACATTACAGTACCACAAACTGTTTTTCTCTAGGATTTTAGCTTTTTCCTTTTGGGATTTCCCTTGCCATCTGAAACTCTGCATCTTTGTTAAAACTTACTCACAATCATGTCCCAGCCTGGTGAGCCATCAGTTGGAGCTGCAGAAGTAGTGTTTGAGCAGGAGAGGCTGGAAACCTTCACTGCGCCTCAGCTCAAAAGGTTCTGGAGAGGATTCAAGTGTCCTATTAAAAACCTCACTAAAAAGGAGGAACTGCAAAAGGCGCTGAGGGCCTGGCTGGCAGCAAAGGAGGGTGACGGGCCCAGAGAGGAGGAGAATGTTGCTCGGGATGTGGAGGTGCAGAGCATCCAAGATGATTTGTATGATAACCAAGGCCTGCCTGGAAGAAGGACCTTCAGGGCAGGCAGCTGTGTTTGTTCCAAAAGCCTTACCCAAGAGGAACTGGAAGACAAGCGGGAAAAAAGGAGGTATCAACTGGAAATTGAGAAGCTAAAGCTACAGCATTAAAGGAAGCTTCAGCTGGAGCTGACTAGGATGAGAACGGATGAAGAAAAAGACAAAATTGCTATGGAGAAGGAGTAAATGTGGTTAGTTCAGGAGCGGAGCTTGAAGGAGCTGGATTGCAGGAGCAGGTCCGGCACAGATGGTGGCAGCTTTTCTTCAGTACAGACTGAGAAGAGAGTGCACCTTCCCCAGAGTGTAGGGAAAGAGTACACTAAAGAGGCGGTTTCAGGCCTACGAGGCATCTCTCCACATGCACGGGATCCCTGTGAGAGGTTGGGGGGCAGGCCTGTGGAACAACTTCACAGCAGAGGGGAGGGATACCTTGTTAGAACTAGGGGCACTAGTGAGCTCACCTACTCTACACATGAAGGAGGCCCTCATCACTAGATATGACCTGACACCAGAAATGTACAGGACAAAGTTCAGGGAGAGTAGGAAACTTGATTTCCAGACCTGGCTTGAATGTGTGAACTTATTTTGTAGGGCACTGGATGGTTGAGTGAAGGGCAGTGAGGTAGCAGATTACCAGGGGCTGTTCAATTTGTATGGGAGCAATTGTCTAGTCTGTGTTTTCTAGAGTTGTGTCAGCCCTTGGTTGACAGCAGGCTTACTGAATCCAGTAAGCTTGCTCAGGAGGCGGACCATTGGGTGAGTACCAGAGGCCACAAGAAGTTGTATGGGGGAGACTCCGCCAAGGGTTGGTAGGGTCCCCAACAAAAGATGGAGAGGGGGACAAGGATAAAAGTAAGGAGCTCTCTAAAGGGTCCCAAACTAGTTCCCAGGGTAAAGATTCCCAGCCACCTGTTGAGAAGAAGAGTTGGTTCCCTTCAGGTAAGCCTGCAAGGAAGGGACCCATCAAGTGCATTTCCTGTGGTCAGGAAAGGCAGATCTGACGAAGTCCAAAGTGTCCTAAGTGGGCTGAGCCCCCCACCGGTGGGCAGTCATTTGGGGTGGCCAGTGGTGCGCTTGAGGAGGAGTTTGCCCCAGTTAGTGGTGGCCATCCAGCTGAGTTAACCCTAGTCTCACTGGGTGAAGGTGAGGTGGTCCAGAGAACCCTCATGCCTGATAATCAAATAAGTACGGGCAGTGGGTGACCATCAATGGGAGGTGGTTGGATGCTCTTAGAGACACAGGAGCCAGTATGGCAACAGTCACTGTCATCTGGTGCCTCAAGAGCAGGTCGTCATAATGTGGTCGACCAAGTTGTAGCAGTAGACAATAGTGAGCACCAATGCTTGGTACTCAGGTTCCCTTTGAATGGGGGGGGGGGGGTCTCAGGTTCCTTGAGGGTAGCTGTGTGTCCATCCATGCCTGCTGACTGTTTGCTAGAGAATTACCTAGAGCATACTGCTTGGAAGGAAGTGGAACTCAGGTCCCATTTGGAAATGTTGGGGTTGCCAGAGTGAACATGCATGACCACATGATTTATGGCAGCCAGAGAGGGTGATCAAGAGGACCTGGAGCCTGAAACAGTGGCCCATGTGTCTGCCAGGAAAGGAAGGGGCATGGCAAACATGCTCCTGACATTCCCATAGTCCGGGAGAAGGCTGAACCTGAGGGGGTTACCCCTGAAACTCCAGGGAAAAAAGGGGCTGAACTGGGGGACCTGCCTGAGCTGACCCATTGACAGCAGAAAGGAGGCCCCACCAGGGAAGAGTTCTGTGCAGCACAGAAAGCATGCCCCACCTTCGAAGGTCTTCGGAAACATACTGAGGCCCAGGCAGCTGGTGACAACAATGGAACTTGACAAGAAAGAGGGTGGGTATTGGTGATAGAAAGGGGTGCACTTCCCACACGTTGAACAAGTATAGTCAATAGTAGTTCATGTTGAAAGTCGTGTAAACATGTGGCGGGTTAGGGTGCTATGCAGTAGGATGCTCCACTACCCAAGAGCATACAGAAGGGCATCAAAGAAACACTAAACATGAAATTTAGCACAGAAGCCGCATCACTCAAAACAATGTTCACAATAAAGATGTCTTCCAGTTGAGTTGGTTGTAGTGGATTCCTTTAATTAGTAGCCAAGGGCATCAAAAGAGATTGGTTGAGCATTGATCCATAAATACAGCCATATAGTTGAGCATAATTTCATATACACAGCCAACACATGTTTCGTCACAACAGGTGACTTTTTTAAGGCTGCAAAATATAAATAGAGATATATTGCCAAATTTGTTTTTCACTATTACAAGGCCTATCTCTACTTAGGTTAACATGGGGTCTGCATTTAAATATCTTTTAACTGTAGTTTATCATTGGGAGCAGATAGAGATGTGGAGTTTGGGGTCTCTGAACTCACAATTTAAAAATACCTCTTTTGGTAGAGTTGGATTTTAGATTGTTTGTTTGAAAATGACACTTTTAGAATGTGGGGTTTTCTTGCTTAACCATTCTGTGCCTCTGCCTGCTTGTGGAATCCATGTCTGGGTCAGACTGACAGTTGTGCTGTTTGTGAATTCCCCCTAGACAATGACAGAAAGGGAACTGAGGAGTGTCCTGTATATCCTGACGAGTCTCCTTGGCTAGAATGGGGAGGGAGGAGCTGACACTTACACCTGAAAGAACTGTGCCTGTCCTCACACAATGCATACACCAAGCCCCTGGAGTGTGTCTGGGGCCAGGCATGGGCAAGGCAGGATCTTATGAACAACAGAGACTTTCCTTTGAGGTTTGCCTGCTTCAAAGGCAGAAATGAGTATAAGTAGTGGACAAAACCACAAGATTTTTAGATTACTTCTCGCTGGATCAAGAGGCACCTCTGCCAAGGAGAAGAGCGTAATGCTTGAGGAGGACCTGCCACTTTGCCTGTTGCTTTGCTGTGCTAGCCTGCTGCTGCTTCTGCCTTAATAGCAAAAAGACTGGACTTTGCTTTCTGAAATCTTGCTTGTGAAGTTTCTTTAAGGGCTTAGACTGAGCTTGCCCCCTGTTTGGAAGTCTCAGGGCATCAAAGACTTCCTCTGCCAGTGCCTGGGCTCTTCTGCTGAGAGTCCTGACTTGCTAAGTAGTACCAAATCCAGTCCCTGGGCCCTTAGAAGTGGAAGCTGGTAACCTGCGGAGGAAAATCCACACACCGCTGTGTGAGTGGCAGAAAAATCAATGCAGCGCCTGCACTGCAGCTGAAAAATCAGTGCATTGCCAGTAAAATCCACGCATAATCAACTCAGCATGGATTCATTGCCGCCGTTTGTACGGATTTTCCATGCATCGTTCCTGGGTGTCAGAACCTTCAAACCAACATTGCCTTCCTCACTGAAACATGGATGAACCCCTCATCGGAACCCAACATCACCATAGCCATCCCGGAGGGATACAAAATCACCCGAAGCGACCGTATCAACAATCCAGGAGGAGGAATCGTCATAACACACAGAAATTCTGTCAGGATTTCCACCAACACCAATGACACCCTGGACGCCGCAGAGCACCTACACTTTCAGATACACATCAATGCCAACACCACCTTGAGAGGAACCCTCGTCTACAGACCACTAGGACCCCGTCCCCCATTCTGTGACACCATCGCTGACGCTATGAGCTCCCACGCCCTCGCCTCCACAGACTACCTACTCCTCGGTGACCTAAACTTCCACCTGGAGAGCACTAGCGACTGCAACTCCTTTGCCCTGCTGGACAACCTTGCAAACCTCGGCCTCAGGCAACTGGTCACCTCACCCACCCACTCAGCCGGTCACACGCTTGACGCCATTTTCTCCTCCAGCAGCCACATCGCCTACACTCATACCACCGAACTCCATTGGACTGACCACCACTGCATCCACTTCTCATTCCTGAAGCCCACCACCCACCACCAACAACATCCTATCCCTTACCACAAGTGGAACAAGATCTCCAAGGAACAACTGATATCCAACCTCGCCCAAGCGACACCAACCATTACCAGCGACCCCGACGTCGCCGCCCTCAACCTCACACAATGGCTCGACGTATGCCTTAACTCCGTTACCCCACTCAAAAAAAACAACAACACCTGCATCAACAAGACAGCTCCCTGGTTCACCACAGAACTTCAGACCTCCAAACGAGAATGCTGGAAAATTGAGAAAGCCTGGCGCCAAGAACCATCAGTAAGCAACTTCTCCGCCCTCAAATCAGCCATGCGCAAACACCACCAGTTCATCCGGACCACCAAACGATCCTTCTACAAAGAACGCATAGACAACAACGCACACAACAGCAAGGAACTTTTCACCATCATCAAAGAACTCACCTAACCCAAATCCTGCTCCACTGACCCTCCGCACTCTTAAGACCTCTGCAACTCCCTCTCAAGCTACTTCCACCGCAAGATTGCAGACATACACGAAAGCTTCATATCGTCGCCACCCACCATCACCACCACCAACGCAGCCAACCCCACAGCACCCTGCCGCACCAACATGCTGAACATCTGGACCCCCACCAACGATGAAGAAACCAGCAAAACCATGAGCTCCATCCACTCAGGCTCCCCAACAGACCCCTGACCCCACCATGTCTTCAACAAGGACAGCAAAATCATCGCTCCCAGCTCCAGGCCGTCATCAACAGTTCCTTCGAGACCGCAACCTTCCCAGATATTCGGAAACACGCCAACGTCAACGCCCTGCTCAAAAAGCCCAAAGCAGACCCCGAAGACCTCACAAACTACCAACCTATCTCTCTACTCCCCTTTCCCGCGAAGATTATAGAGGAGATAGTAAACAAACAACTGTCCCGCTTCTTGGAGGACAACAACATATTCTATGTCTCCCAGTCTGGATTCCGAAAAAAAACACAGCACCGAGGCTGCCCTCATCGCTTGCACAGACTACATCTGGACCCGACTGAAAAATGTTGAAACAGTCGCCCTCATCCTTCTGCACCTCTCTGCAGCATTGACACCGTATGCCACCAAACTCTTCGCACATGTCTCTTCCACGCCAGAATTCGCCACAAAGCCCTGGACTGGCTCACCTCCTTCCTCTCCGAAAGAACCCAAAGAGTTCGCCTCCCTCCATTCTGGTCTAAAGCTACCAAGATCATTTGTGGAGTCCCCCAGAGATCCTCACTCAGCCCCACCCTCTTCAATATCTACATGGCTCCGCTCGCCAGCATCGTGCGCCCCCACGGCCTCAACATCATTTCGTATGCCGACGACACCCAGCTCATCCTCTCACTCACGAGGAACCCATCTACCTCTAAGAACAACCTACACGCGGGACTCCTCGCCGTCGCTAGCTGGATGACAGCAAGCCACCTCAAACTGAACTCAGGAAAAACCGATATCATCATCTTCGGACCCAACAAGACAGCATGGAATGACTCTTGCTGGCCTGCCACCCTAGGACCACCCCGACACACACCACCCACGCACGCAATCTCAGCATCATACTAGACTTGTCTCTCTCCATGTCTCAGCAAATCAACGCCATATCATCCTCCTGCTTCAACACCCTCCGCATACTACGCAAGATCTTCAAGTGGATTCAAATAGAAACCAGAAGAATGGTCACCCATGCCCTTATCAGCAGCAGACTGGACTACGGCAACGCCCTCTACGCAGGGACCAAAGCCAAGCTTCAGAGAAAACTCCAGCGCATCCAGAACGAAGCCGCACGTCTCATCCTCAACCTCCCTCGCCCCAAGCACATCTCTGCCCACCTCAGATCCCTGCACTGGCTGCCCATCAACAAAAGGATTGTCTTCCAAATCCTAATCCACGCTCACAAAGCCCTCCACAACACCGGACTGGCCTACCTCAACAAACGAATCAACTTCCACATCCCGACCCGCCAGCTCCGCCCTGCAGACCTCGCCCTCGCCCTCGCAACAGTCCCCCGCATCCAACACACCACCTCCGGCGGCAGATCCTTCTCCCACCTCACCGCCAAAACCTGGAACTCCCTCCCCACCAACCTACGCAAGGCCCAGGACCTCCTAACTTTCAGAGAGTGCCTCAAAACGTGGCTCTTCGAGCAGTAACTCGTCCCACCCCCAGCGCCTTGAGACCCTACCTGGTGAGTAGCATGCTTAAGAAATTTGATTGATTGATTGATCAGCATCACTGCACGGCCCTGATGCTGCTTGTCTAGAAATCAACGCATTACCTCCCTGAGACGAAAGAACTTATACATCGCTTGCCACAGAGGGAAATAAACGAGGCATGGCCTCATTTGCGAGTAAGTAATCGATGCATTGCTTGCTTTTCTGATGCACGCTCACCTGTCCGGCTTTATTTTTGACGTATATTAGTTACTTTGTGCTAAAACAACACAACCATTGATTTCTATGGATTGAGGCTCTTTTTACTTTAAAAAAATCATATATTGCTTTAATATGTTGGATTCTTTTTGTTTTGGTCTTGTTTGATTTAGACAAATATTGGCTATTTTTTCTAAACTGGTGTGGAGTTCTTTTGTGGTGTTTTCACTGCTACTGTTTGTATTGGTACAGATACTTTACACATTGCCTCTGAAATAAGCCTGACTGCTTATGCCAAGCTACCAAGGTGGTTAGCAGGGGTTATCTGAGCTGTCTATCTCCCTTACACTGACTAGAGTGAGGGTCCATGCTTGGACAGAGTGCAAACTGACTGCCAACAAGAGGCCCCATTTCTAAGAGGTAAAAATAGTGATACTACTATTTGTAGTTGCAGACTTCTCACTAAACCCAGCTGTTGTGTGTAACAATGTGGTACACTCTCAGAGTGAAGGGAGTAGGCCACTGTGAGAGTGGTGTTTGGGTAAGCTCCTCGTGTTCCACTGAAGGTACAGATGGGAAGTGACGTCCATGCTGGAAGAACTAGGTATACCTAATACCAGGCAGTCAGTGAGTAACTAACCGGTGTGTGTTGAGCCTCATTTCCCTGCTGTGCTGCTGCCTGCATGCTGCTCGCCCCATAACAATGGCGACAATGGCAGCACTTTCTGCCTGAAGAGCTCGTTGTGCCTCTGTATGGCTTTGCCTTCCCTGACTGCTGGCATATATTGGCCCCTGCAGCACCTGAAGGTACTGGTGCGGCAGCCACCCACTCTGGTGGGCTGCATTGCAGGAGAAGACAAGTGTAGTGCCTATATTAGCCTCATGGTGCTTTGGTGCTTGAAAACTCCCATCAGGCAGTGCCCACGATGCAAGCATCTGAAACAGTGTGTCACCCGGCATACATACACTGTGTTTCCATGCCTCTGTGACTGATTGGGTATGTTTGGTGCCTAGTGCCCAAGGCCAACTCTGTAAGGAAAGTAAATTTAAAAAGTGCTGTTAAAAAAATAACAAATAAATAGAGGACTAAACAAGGTGAAGGTAAAGAACAGTCAGTCTGAGACTTCAGGACAGACGCATGAGAGCAGATGAGATTAAAAAAAAACACAAAACATTTCCACTGAGCCTGGTAAGGGCCAGCAAGCACAAGGCATTGGGCGGGAAGGTACGAATAACAAGACCATTTTGAGAGAAAAAGGCTGCTTTATAATAATTGAATAACCTCGACCTGACCATACATCAGAACATTGCATGCTGGAACTACACATGCCTGAACAACGCGGTCGGAACAACGACGCCTTGTTACCACGATTTTTCATTGTAAAGGCATGCCTGGTAAAGGCATGTGTGGAACGGCATGCATGGTTCCAGCATGCGACCCCCCTTGACCCACCACCCCTCCCCCAAAACTACCACGACCCCCACCCCTAAAACACCCGTCCCCCCACCCACCCCTAAAACCTAAACTACACAAACCCCCACCCCTCCCCTAAAACTACCACAACCCCCCACCCCACCCCTAAAACCTAAAACTACTGCAACCCCCACACCTAAAACCTAAACTACCCCAATCCCCAACCCCACCCCTAAAACTACCCCGACCCCCCACCTCGCCCTTAAAACCTAAAACCTCCCCGCCCCCACCCCTAAAAACTAAAATTACCCCAACCACCCACCCCACCCCTAAAACTACAGCGACCTCGACACCTAAAACTACCACGACCCCAATCCTCTCTCTGATCCTGAGTCTGTTTTCCTCTGCCTTAACCACGCATGTTCATTGTTCAGGACATGCGTGGTTAAGGCAGAGAAAAACCGGGTCGTTGTTAATAAAAGCGTTGTTCCGCTTTCATGGACAACTCACGTCGTTCATCAGCTGCCATTGTTCAGGCTGTTTCCCTTCTGGCTTCACTAATATAGCAGCATTTGTACCACTCTCACCCTTAGGCTTCCCCCCCATCAAAACAGTATCCCAAAGTCAACCAAACACTCATTCCTCCTAATCACCTTCATTCCTATTCTGACCTCCAGAACTCCACCCCAACCATCTGTCCCCTGAATTCCCTCAGGCATGCCTACCCTGTCGGCCCCCAACCCTTCTGTCCTGTCTTGAGGTTCCCCCTCTCTGCAACCTGTCATAAGTGACAATGATAGTCTGCTGTCCTACCCCAACCAAGCTGCTCCTGGACAAACCTCCAAACTGAGAAAGGGAGGGTGGGGACACACAATGACAGCTCCTATCTCCAGGACCACCTGCCCTAGGAAGGGGATTAACTTAAGAGACAGTGAAGAAAAACATCAGACTAACGCCTTCCATGAGTCCAAAGTGACCAATGAGTATACCCTGATTGCCCAGCTCATACCACCCACCCGGGGGGGGGAGGTATAAATAACTAGACCACCTTGAGAGGAAAAAGCCCCTTTATTAGGGCAGGTATGCAGACTCAAATTAAATTAAGAAACATAAATGAAGAACCCCAACATCACTATTACAACAGAATTCCTAACATCTCCCAACCTTATGTTTTCCCCCTCAACAAAACAGAACCTCAAATTAAACCAAACGCTCATTCCTCCTAATCACTTTCCTTCGTACTCTGACCTCCAGAACTCCACTTCAACCACCTGTCCCCTGCTTTCCCTCAGTCATGCTTACCCAGCCAGGCCCCCAACCCTTCCGTCTTGCCTTGAGTTTCCCCCTTTCTGCCACCAAGAAAAATCCCTGTACAGATGTTTTTATTGAACCCCCTGTAGGAAGCTGGCCTCATGCGTTGTGAGCGCCTATGGTGTTAGCACCTTATTCCAGGTATACCCTATGAGTGAGTTGTAGGCAGTGTCTATGAAGCCAGGGCTCTGTAGAGGTAGCTGTGCATGAACAGCAAAGACCTATTTGGAGACATGCAAAGCTAATAAAATACCACCATCGTCAAGCAGCACTTACATACATGAAAGAAACAAACATAAAGGTACTTTATTATAGTAACACAAATACTAGAATACTAAACAGGCAATCACCCAAATGGAGGTAAGTAAACACACTATTATATACATATTAGTAATCAGTAAATAGCATAGCAAGCAGTAGGCATTGGTAAAAGCAATAGGAAATAGTGAAAGCCAAACCATACACTAAAAAAGTGGAACGTGAAAGGTAAGGAAGTGGAATCAGTAGAAGGGAGCTGAAGAAAAAGGGAACCCCAAAAGGTGAGTACCAGAGTGATCCCCAGCAACCAGGAGAGTTGAGGTAAGCACCTGGTTTTCCCCAAAACCAACAGAAGGACTTTGGAAAAGGATTCTGCAAGACCTGACCAAGACTAGAAGAATCCAAAGGTGGATCCTGACAGAAGAAGACCTGCAAAGGAAGGGGACCAAGTCCAGTTTGAGTTGGGGTTGTGGCAGGAGCCACTATCCACCCTTCTGTGACTGCAGGACCAGGTTGACGGTAAACAAAGAAGGTCAACAGTGCAGCACAGGAGCTGAAGAAGAGTTCCAGAAGTGATGCAAGTGATGTTCCACATTGGTGGTCGAGATGCAGTCAGTAAGTGGTGCTGGAAAACCACCAACAATCCTTAGCAAAAGATGGAGAAGAAGCTTTGCAACGCTGAAGAAGATCAGCAAGGTCCAGGGGACTCGACCGAAGGAGGGGAGTCTGGGGTGACCCTCAGCAGCTGGGAGAGTTACAAGAAGAGGATGCAGCCCCCACAGACAACCCACTGGTAGCAAGCACAAGAGTCACAGTGAGGCCCACTCAGCACACCTGGAAGAGTGCCCCACACCGCTAGAGCAGCAGGCAAGAGACTGTGTGTTGCCAGAAGAACTGCTGGAGGATGGGGCTGCATGGAGCCTGAAGCTCCCTTGGAGGAGGCGCAAGCAAGCCTTGGTAGCTGCAAGAGTCTCAGTGCACAGGGATATTGTCCTCCAAGGAAAGGCAAGGGCTTACCGTCTCCCAAGTTTGACAGCTGTAAGAGAGGATCAAGGGGACCACTCCAGACCACCACCTGTGATGCAGGATCCATGCAGCTCTGAAGGAGAGAAGATCTATGCAGCCATTCGTCATTGCAGTTGGTGTCAGTAGATGCAGGGGAGTGACTCTTTCACTCCAAGGGAGATTCCTTCTTACGTCTTGTGCAGGCTGAAGACTCGTCATCCTGAGAGGATACACAGCTGGTGACATGTTGCAGTTGCTGAAAGGAGCCAGAGAAACAATGTAGTAGAGCGAATTAATTGCTTGAATTGCAGATTCCTGAAGGTCCAGTTGCAGTCCCAGTGGCCAGAAGATGAAGTAAATGATGTGGAAGAGTTCTGCTGGAATCTTGCAATTCGAATCTGAGGATCCATTCAAAAGGGAGACCCTAAATAGCCAAGGAAGGGGGATTGGTCACCCAGCAGGGTGACAACCTATCAGGAGGGGGCTGTTATGTTATCTACGTGACCTGGCCCCTCAGATGCTTCTAGGGGCCTCTGCTCACCTTGGATTCAAGATGGCAGAACCACCCCTTGGGTGATGCTGGACAAAGGAGTGGTCACTCCCCTTTCCTTTGTCCAGTTTCGAGCCATAGCAGGGACCAGGGGTCCCAAGACAGGTGAAAACCAGTGTATGCAAGGAGGGCACCAAATGTGCCCTTCAAATTATACCATTGACTTGGGTTACCTCTCCCAAGCCATGTAACACCTATTTCCAAGGGAGAGGTTGTTGCCTCCCTCTCCCACAGAAATCCTTTGTTCTGCCTTCCTCTGCCTGAGCTGAAAATCTTGGAAGGCTGGTAGGAGCAATGCTAGGGATCCTCTAAGCATCGAACAACAACAAAAAGAGTGGCTGTAAGAAAGGTGGGAGGTTCAGAATAAATTCCTGGTCCTGTGTGTACTACTCCCAACAATGTCTTAATCAATAAGGTACACACAGTTCAACACAAAGTGTCTCTGGCAATAGCAGGTTGCTAGGAATATAAAACTATTTGGAGCAAGAGCCCTCACTCACCTCACGGTGACTTGCTTCATCATAGGGCTATGCTCCTCGTCAGGCTGGCGCTGCAATGCCTGACGGGCCCCGCAAGGGGGCTCTTTGCCGGAGATCTTCTTTTGTGAAAGAAAGCCGGTTAGCAGAAAATGCTAATCTAGGATTGGTATGAAAAAGCTGTTAAAAATGACTAGAGGTAAAACGTAATTTATTAGAATGTCTGCCCTCTGCCATGATTAAAAGAACAACGGGGGGGAGAAAATAAAACAATGTTTAAACTCCCCGAATCACTAAGCATTGATAAAAAACACTAAATCACTCAATATGGAGTTATAGTGAGAGTAGACACAAGATCCCTTGTGCTACTTCTAAAAATAGGTCAACATGTTTCTCGCTAATTAGTCAAAAATGATCTAGTGCGATTCATCAGGACCATGACACCTACCTAATCCTTAAGTAATTAGAAACCCATATTAGGGAATCAATAATAGCAGGAACCCTCCATATGCTAAAAGATTGTATTTTTTTCTCCCCCTGTTGTTCTTTTAACACCCAGCTACGGTGTCGGGTAGACCCGCAAGCACTCCCTTTGGATATGCAGGGCGTTGTGATCCTTGCGGAGAGCTCCAGAGACTGGCGTCGCTGGCGTCATGGTGTCGGTTTCGGAGTCGGTCATCCGGCCATTGAAGTCACACGCATTGCGTATCGAACTTCGGGCTTGCAGTGGCTCGGTGACGGCGTCCAGCGGCGTTGGTGAGACCAAGGCTGAGGTGTGAAGCGGGTCCGTGCGAGATGTGGTGTCATCAGGTCACGGTGCAGGCAGCAGCGGTGTCATTGCTGAAGCGCTGTCGGCTGTAGGCCCAAGTCGGCGGTGCTGCGCGGGACATTTCTGGGCATCGCTGCGGGTCGCGGTGCAGACAGGGACGTCTGTTGACAACACTGGAGTCGATAATGCTGGCGTCAACGGACTGGGGGTGCGATGTGGGACGGGACAAATATGCCAATCATGGATGAACCAATCAACAGTACAATATATATAGAGCCAGATATAGGAAGCTCTTTGCACGTCGCAAACAGCTAATTAAGCTGTTTGCGATGTGCAAAAAGCACATCGCGATGCACAAACCCAGTTTTGCGATTTGGTACCCTGGTTACGGAATCGCAAAACAGGTATGCGACTCACAATTAGGAAGGGGTGTTCCCTTCCTAATTGCGACTTGCAGTGCAATGTAGGATTGGTTTGTGACCTCGAACGCGGTCGCAAACCAATCGCAGTTAGCACCCATTTCAAATGACTGCTAACCAACCCATTCACAAAAGGGAAGGGGGCCCATGGGACCCCCTTCTCCGCTGTGAATGTCAATATAACATTTTTTTCAGAGCAGGCAGTCGTCCTATGGACCACTGCCTTCTCTGAAAAAATGAAAGGAAACGTTTCATTTTTTGTTTTTGTAATGCATCTCGTTTTCCTTTAAGGAAAAGTGACTTCATTACAAAAAAAAAAAACCTGCTTTATTAAAAAGCAGTCACAGACATGATGGACATGGAGGGCCACCATTCGTAAGGGGGTCGTAAATTGCGACCCACCTCATAATTATTCATGAGGTGGGCCTTTGCGACCTCCCTTACGAATCGCAGATGGTGTCAGGGACACCATCCTACATTCCGATTTGCGATTCGCAAATCAGAACCTACCTACATGTGGCCCATAGGGAGCACTTGCATTTCATTACTGGTTAGCAGTAGTAAAGTGCACAGAGACAATAAACTAGCAAAAACAGAGTCCAGTATACCATAAAAACAGGAGGTCAGAAGACAAAAAGACAGGGGAGCCACGCCAAAAAGCTGCCAGGTCTAACACTCATCTGACAGTTTCACATGTTCTACCAGCAGTCCACCTTCTTTTTTCCCCCTCAAACACTCTGATATCCTGAAAACCCCCCAAAACAACCAAGTCAAGCAAAGTTGGAAAAATTTACTGTCAAATGTGGAATAACAATGTTGCTGCAAATGCTGAACTAGAATGATTCATTTCCCCATAGTTATGGGTTCTCTCACGAAAGACTGCCCCTGCAATTCCTGTGCCCATCCTGCTAGAACCCTTTTACCAAAGTCACCTGCAGACAGTTCATAGCCGCAGAATTTTTTTCTGAAAAAACTGATGCCCGCTAGCTTACCAGCTATGGTAGAGGCAGAGACTCTGGCCCTCATTACAACTTTGGCGGTAACTGCCACCTACTGCCACGCCGACGGCCGCCAACATACCGCCGCCGTGGCTACTAGCCACCCACCCGACATTATGCGACGGTATTCCGCCAGAAGGCTGAATGACTGAATGTAACTGTACGTGTATGTTGTGTGTTGTGAATGCGTGTGTGGGACAATGTATGTTGGTGTGTGTTGTGGTGTGTGGGTATGTATGTGTGCATGCGTGGGTGGATGTGGGGTTGTGTGTGTGTATGAGTGTGTATGTGTGCTCATGTGGATGTGTATATGTGTGGGGGGGCAGAAGAGGGAGGGGTAGGGTGGGGGATGACTCTAGGGAGGGGGTGGGGGAGACCCCTATCAGTGTCGGGAAGGAATTCCCTGGCACTGATAGTGCCTACCGCCATGGTTTTCATGGCGGTACGCTTGCCACGGAAACCATGATGGTAGGTGGGGTCATAATCCTGAGGGTGGGATTGTGACGGCCGCCTGCCGTTACCACCCTGGCGGACAGAATGGTACATTGGCGGTTTGGCTTGAGCCAAACCACCAATGTCATAATTTGGGAAAAGGTACCGCCAGCCTGTTGGCAGTACCTTTTCCCAAATTACCGCAGACCGCCAGGGTCTTAACGAGGGCCTCCGTTCTTTATGTTTGTCATTTTGAATGCCACTACATCATTGTGCCGCATCTTATGAGCTTTTGGTCCATGAGGCGAAGAACGGGCTCCACTTCCCAAAAATTCAGTCCAAGGTCTTCTGTATGCGTCCTGTGTACTTGGAGCAACAGATCTTTCTACTAGATCCAAAATCCTGATTGTACCAGGTCCTAAACCTCCTGTGGTACCATTGTCTTCCGTAGATCCGCTCTGGTCACCAAACGCTGAAATCTCTGCCACTGCTAACAAGATAAACCATCCGCAAATGTTATTATGCTGACCTGGCACATGCTGAGCCCGAAAAATAATGTTGTTCATTAAGCATCCTAGCATGAAACGATGTAAATGTTTAAGCAGCCTGTTGTCTTTCTCTCTCTGACCGTTGACAAGGTCAACCACTGTCTTGTTGTCCACATGGAAGAGCACAATTTTGTTTGCTAATTGCTTTCCCCCAAACCACCAGAGACACCAATAAATAAAAAAACTCAAGGAAGGCAATACTCCTACCCTCTTTCTTCCAGTGCTGCGGCCATTGTTCAGCATACCACCTGCTCTCCCAAACAATTTCAAAGCCTTCTGAGCCTGCAGGGACTGAGAAAATCTGAACCTTCCACTGAACATTCTCCTCCAGGGACAACATTGATACCTCATTGAAACCGTTGAGAAAAAACAACCAGACTTTAAAATCAGCTTTCAAGGCTGCAGAAATGTTCACACTGTGATGAGAAAGAAAAGCACCTGCCATCGCAAAACCTAGTTTTCTACCTGCTCTGATAAGATGGCAAGGAAAATTGAGATGACTCAACAACTGCTGCAGTTGCCTAAAATGCATCTTGTGTGCTGACAGGGCGTGGCTCAACAAACTGACCAATTTGTGTACTTTCGATGCTGACAATCTTGCTTCCATCTTGACAGTGTCTAGCTGGACTCCTAAAACACTGGCTGCATACTGGGACCTTCCGTTTTCTCTGGTGCTAGTGGCTCCCCTAACTTGCCACTGCCTGAAAAGACTGTAAAGCAGAGGTACACTCCTCTGTATGTCCCCCTCCAACAAAAAGAATGTAATCTAAATAATGAGTGATTCTCTCATGACCAGTACTAAAAGTAAAGCACCATTTTAAAAATGAACCGAACATCTCAAACAATTTGCAGGAAACAGCAGAACCCATAGGAAGAACTTTGTCAACATAACAACTGGTGCTAGAAATGAATTCCCAATAGAAGAAAGTCAGAAGAATGCACAGGAAGCAGACGAAAAGAAGATTTGATGTCACGTTTTGCTAACTCAGCACCAACACCAACTTGACAAATCAAATCTATGGCTACATCTAAGGAGGCAAACTGTACTGCAGAATCTTCTCTCATGAGAAAATCATTTACAGAAGATCCTTCAGGCCAAGACAGATGATGAATGAGCCTAAACCCACCTGCTGTTTCTTAGTTACCACTCCCAAAGATAAAGGCCAATAGCTATAAGGACCAGCCATCCTTCCTTCTGAAACTTCTTTTTGCAACTTAGCTTTAACCACCAAAGGATGTTGCATAGCTGACAGCAGATTTTCTGCAAAGTGCCTGATCCCAATACTCTGATAACCAAGTTGAAAACCTAGTTCAAAACCCCACTGTAGTGTCAATGCTGCCTCTCTATTGGGATCAAATGCCAGCCATGTCCTCAAAGCCTCTAACTTAACTGAAGTAAAGGCCCTTGTTTCCAGAGCCAATTAATCCCCGACCCCTACCTTGGGTTGTTCCTCAAAACACTGAAGTACTGCATGTCTCCCACCACACCTCGAGCATTAATTTTTGTACTTACAAAGGGCTCTATTACAGAAACCCCTGTTGAAGTTCCAGCAAGCCCCTGACGTGCTGACATGTCCCTTTTTCCAGCTTGTGGGTGGTGGCCTCTGCAGATACAGCCATTGCACCCACAATTCATTATCCACCTTTTCCCAGGGTGTGTCCGGTTTCAAAACTACCCTTGTTCTAAACTCCTCATCATAATGGAGCCATGCATAGCCTCCAAACTCTGCGTGCACTTTCCGAATGGTATCCATGTCTTTAAAAATGGACACCAATCTGTCAGGGAATTTTTCACAGTAGACGCTTGCATATATAAAAAACACTAATGTCCACGTATCTATATTCGTTGAAGTTCTTTGGCCCCAAGCTAACTCCCAAGCCTCCTACCTAGATCCGTCTTTTGCCTGCAGCTCCCTAGGCAACAATTTATAAATGTCTACAAACTCACCTTTCCAAAGTTTCTCCTTTGTTCCACTAGAAACATGAGTCTCCAATGGCATAGGTGCACCCAAGTAAGAAAACCAACCTAAAACAGCAGCTTTATCTGTATCCGCTTTGTCTCCTTCAGATTTGCTGTCAAGTTTAATGGAATCCCCTTCTTGTGTTGTATTTGCTCCCTTGGCATCCCCTCCAGCCCCCCCATCATTTGCACTCTTTCACCGCCTTTCATAGCATCATCGTCCCCGGTTTTGTTTCTCTCCCTCTCCTTTTCCCCTTCCTTGGGATCTCTGCCAACCCCGTTATCCTATCCAGAGGTACCAACTCCAACATCAACGCTCGTGGCCTATGTCCAAAATCCTAACCTTTCCACCAGTGCATCTCAGCTGATAGCAAGTGTCACTTCTGATGTGTTGCTCCTGTATGCTTGTGTCCATGTTGCGCGAAACTGCTGGCCCCCTCCAAACTGATTTTCCTTTCTGAAACCCCTCCTGTGGAATGACACTAATATGAGACAAATTAGTGTGCCCCTCCCCACCTGGCACCTTCTTGTTGCCTTCGTCCACCTCTTTCCAATAGAGAATTTCTCCTTCGTCAAGCTCCTCCTCGTTGTCGTCATAATCTAGTTGACACGCCATCTCCTGATCATCCATGCCACCACTCACTCCAGGCCTCTCACCATCCCCCACTCTCCCATCATAACATCTTCAATTAATATCAGCAGAATTCAGATTGTGATGATGGACCTCCATCCCTTGCCTTCAGGAAGGTCATCTCAGACCTATCCCTCTCTTCAGACTGGGTAATAAAGGTCACTCCCAAACTCTCCATGCACCTGCAGTCACAGATCAGCAATTCCTGTGGCATCGACCCAAAGTGACCCATTAGGTCGCCCCTACCTGTGGGATGGGTAGTTCGAGGCCCTGACCTTGGTTACACCTTCTCAAACTGTGTGGGTCAAACTCATCATCCACCCAAACCCATCTGCCGTTACCACTACTGCCTACCCCCACTTGGTGTAAGCTATCTGCCTGCTGTAAACCACTCTGCCCTTGTTCTACAGCAACTGAATATATATGCTGCTTCTCCACTTTATAAGGAGAGCTCCCTAGAAGCAACCCCTGGCTTACTCCCATCTGAGATATAACCTGTGGAGAAAGCAAGCCATAGTAATTACTTTCAGCTATTTCTGTGCCCTGATTTGTTGCCAAACACTCCATTTCCATATCGGACTGCAGTAACAGCACTTGATCCTGGCCCCACCTGCACCCTCCCGGAGAAAGGAGTAAGTCCCTTTTGTCTTTTGTACTACCTTACATCATGTGTGCTCGTGTCTACACTACCGCAGGAACACACTGCTGCCACCTGTATCTGAGACCCTGCCTCCGTGCTCCGCGAATGCAAAGCTGAAGCCGCCCAGGGGTGAGTTCACCTTGGTGCCAGAGTCAGGAGCACAACGCTTCACACTGGAAGACCTCTGCCCTACAGACATGCAGATATGAGCCCTGCCACGACCTCCCTTAATCTCCTGCTTAGTCTCCTGGGTAGGTGTTTTCTTTTTAACTTCAGTATCACTGATTATAACAACAGTTTTACTATCAGCCTCCACATGGGCTACTCTCACTTTATTCTTTGCTTTAGGAAGAGAGCAAGCTAGTACTGCAGCAGCCACCCCATTCCCCGCAGATCGTTTTGGGCAGGTTAAAACTTGGGACAACACATCAGGCTTGCAAAAAGTCCTCTCTCCCAACCTCAAACAAAACTGTTAATGCACCCCTTACTGCCTGACTTTTATTTGCCATGATTACTACTAACCAGAGGGCCTAATGAATAGATGAGAAAACCTAACACTATCTCACTATATCAACAAGGCCTAATACCATACATAAAATGACAGCTCCTACCTCCAAGACCACTTGCACTGGGAAGGATTAACCTCAGAGACAGTGACAGAAAACTGTCACCCTACCCCTGCCCACGAGTCCAAAGTGACTAATGAGTTCACACCGATTGACTGGCTCGTACCACCCACCGAATATCCCTGCGATATCGGTGGGATTACACCTCCGGGATCCTATTCTGCTACATGAAAGGGGCTTTGGCAGATATTCTGTCAATTGATTTAAGTATAAATACAGAGAATTGTAGAGAAGCTAAAAGTTATTCATTAACAGTACTAGCAGTTCTGTTGGACTCAACCCAACCTGGTTGACAATTCCCTTATAAATTACCCTATGGCCAAAAGTTAATTAGCCACTATGGGGGTGATTCTAACTCTGGCGGGCGGCGGAGGCCGCCCGCCAGAGTTCCCCCGCCAGAATACCGCACCGCGGTCATTAGACCGCTGTGGGTATTCTGGGTTTTACACTGGGCTGGCGGGCGACCGCCAAAAGGCCGCCAGCCCAGTGTAAAACAACCTTCCCACGAGGACGCCGGCTCCGAATGGAGCCGGCGGAGTGGGAAGGTGCGACGGGTGCAGTGGCACCCGTCGCGAATTTCACTGTCTGCAATGCAGACAGTGAAATTCATTGTGGGGCCCTCTTACGGGGGCCCCTGCAGTGCCCATGCAATTGGCATGGGCACTGCAGGGGCCCCCAGGGGCCCCACGACACCCCATACCGCCATCCTGTTCCTGGCGGCCAAAACCGCCAGGAACAGGATGGCGGTATGGGGTGTCTGAATCCCCATGGCGGCGCAGCGAGCTGCGCCGCCATGGAGGATTCAGAAGGGCAGCGGAAAACCAGCGGGAGACCGCCGGTTTTCCACTTCTGACCGCGGCCGAACCGCCGCGGTCAGAATGCCCTGCGGGGCACCGCCAGCCTGTTGGTCGACGACCGCCAGGGTTAGAATGACCCCCTATAACAATAAAAGTTACAATTGGTGGAGAGTCAAAATACATAAATTCTCTTAAATTCTCTAGTTATCAGATTTATTCAATTGTACAACTCTTAACATCTGTTGTTACCACAGCTAATTAAATTGTGGCAATTGAACCCTTCATAATCACTACACCATCTACCCAGAGTCCCAAACAGAAGTTATGGGTGGAGCAATTGAAGCTTTATTTCACTGCTGCAGGAGTGGGTGCTGAATGACAATGAGCACTGCTTCTCTACCTTGCATGGGTAGATGTCTACAAATGATCTCACATCCTTACAGATGTTGGCTTTCCTTACATATACGTATGAGTGGTCATGGCCCTCAACGCCTATTTTGAACACAGGGCGAACCCCAATTATAAAACATTAATCTTCTGCCAAGCCTGACAAGTGGCAGATGAGTCGCTGGACACATTCCACGCAAGGCTCAAAGAACTTGCCACAACCTGCACTTTCACTAATGACCTGGAGGAGATCCACTCACAGATCATCCAGGGGTGCACATCCTCTAAGCTTATGGGACATATTATACATGTTCCGCTGATGTCCCTCAACAATATCTTAATTCTGGGTTGATCTAAAGAGCAGTTTAAAGCTAGAGCATCCCATATGGAAGCAGCACTACATAAACCAATTAAAACCAAACCTGTCAATCTGGTTGCAGCTGCAAAATCACTCCCTAAAGTCAAACCACAGCAACTGCCTCGAGGAAAATGTGGATATTGTTGCAGCCACATGCACATAGAAAGACCTGCATCTTGTGGAAGAAAATGAACCACTTTGCCAAAGTATGCTGTTTGAGCTGGTACACAGATACTGTGCCATGAAAGGCAGTAACGCTGTCACTGGTCCTGTGGATGGGACTAACAGACATGGACGATGACAACATAGTAGCAGTAGTCCACACAGTGTTAACATTTGGAATGGCCCACCCCAAGACATGGCCCGCACTGATGTGCCACGTCCTGCCAAGGACAACAAAGCTCACAGCCATCATTCACACAGGGGCTTCAATCAACATAATATCACAAGAGACCTACAACATCCTACACCCTGAACCATACATTTGAACCTTCAAAGACCCAAGTATACGCATATAGCCAGATACAACCCCTATCACTGAAGAGCCAGTTTACCACCAGGATCACTCATAACCAAATGTAAATCACCATTTCTGTGTACGTCACCCAAAAGGGCAAGGGCATCTTTCTGGGCTGCCAAACCGCAGAGGACCTCCACCTCATTCAGCTTGATCTCAAACCAGGTAGAAGACTTTTTAGCAGAATTCCCAGGTATGTATAAAGGCATTGAGTGTCTCAAGGACAAGATAGTAGCCCTCCACATAGCCTGGTCAGTCCAGCCAGTTGCACTGAGACACAGCAGAATCACATTCAACGTAAGACTTAAAGTGGAGGTTGATTTAAGAAAATTAGAGGATGCTGATATAATCAAGAAAGTGGATGGTCCCACGCTATGCTTGTTCCTAATCGTTAATACTCCAAAATCCAAGCAGCGAGGAGAGGTGAGGGTATGTGTGGACGTCAGGATACCAAATGTAGCTATCAACCCCAACTGTGGACAACATAGTGAGCTAAACAGAGCAGTTGCAAATGCCTTTCATAAATACTGAAAGGCATTTTTGCATTCACAAACAGGCATTCGCACTGTTTGCGAATGCAAAAAGGCTTGATACATCTGGCCCAAGGTGTTTTATTGATTCTGTGTGGTATTTACACAACGAGCATTCATGCATGTGCCCTTGTGCAGTTTTCCACTTCCATCGGTATTCCCAGGCACGTAAGATTAGCAGGCGCACCTGGAGGATGTTCTGGAACGCTCGATCTCCTAGCGGGGCTTTTAGGTAGGGCTGGCCTTTGGTAGTTGCATACGATTCATGCAAGCCAATAGCTCCACGGATGTTCCTAACTGTTAGGATGTCTTTGGCTCTTGAAGCTTGCATACCAGGCACATTCAGTTTCTTCTTCAAAACAGCTTTCGTGATGGCAGGATCTGTGGAATAGGAAGGGGCCAGATTGAACTGGCTCTCAGCCTTTGATCAATAGATGGCCCAATTACTTGTTTTATTTTTGAAAATTACTTTCAAACCCCCCTAAGGCTACAATCCCCTGCCCTACTGACACTTTGATAAAACTTTATCATATTTATTTTGCACAAGTCTATGCATATTATGCCTAATTCCAAAAGTATCCCTGCATGCCTTGTTGATCTAGGGATCTTAAGGATCCTTTTGTAAGCTCTCATCTGGGCATTCTCTAGAGTGACTGTCAACTTGCCCAGAAAAGCCAAGTGGCCATAAGTAATTGAGAGTAATAGTTTTGCTCTTATCACCCTCCCTAAGGGTTCAAATGTGGGTGTCTTGAGCCGTTGATGGAGTTTTGCTAATTCATGGGAGATTTTTACTGCTTTAGAAGTCAATGCCGCTGCCTGATGAGTTATTCTCCCCGTATTTAATAGCCAGACCCCCTAGTAGTTATATTTATCTTTCAGCTCTATACTTAGAGGACCGAGTTTCCATCTTCTATACAAAGTTCTTGACAGACGGCTAAAGACCAAAACTTTTGTTTTTTCTGCATTCGTTTTCAAAACATTTCTTTCATTGTATTGTGGTTATGAGTATGTCAAGGCCCCTTGTAAGCCCGATCCGGGTTCGGGCAAGCAAAACCATGTCGTACGCATATTGTATTATGGGGAGCACCAGTTGCCCCAGCCTCGGAAGGAACGTGTTTCCTCTGAGCAGCTCAGCACCCAGGTCATCGTGGGCGATATAACGCAGCCCTGTTTTAAGCCTTTGTTGGTCAAAATCTTCCTAGTCACGCGTGATTTTGTGATTTCTATTCTCACCCAGGTGTCAGAGTAAAGGTCAATTATTGAGGCTAACAATTTCCTTGGGATCCCCCAGGACGCAAGTTTCTTCCGCAGGATGTGGCGCACCACCCCATCGAAAGCCGTATTTTAGTCAATGAAGCATGCAGAAAGCACTGAGGACGTCGGTTTTAGTGCTTGTTGTCCAAGATATGAGAGTGCCAGGACATTATCTAATCTAATACTTCCAATTCGTAGGGACCAGCACTATGGGCTTGATCCCCTACATATTTTTCGTCTACATTCAGATTACCGACATGCCTTTCCCAGTCGCTGGCCGAGATCACATTAGTGTTTGTTTCGGAATCGTAAAGCAATGTGCTGATAAAGTCCCAAAATTCTCTGCGTTTGGTGGACGGTAGCAATGTTACCAGATGTTTCCAGTGTTCTTCCGTCTCTTTGGTCTTTAACATCCATAAGGCTTTTTTATAATCTTTTCCGACTTCCTTAATGCATCTGGGGCCGGAGTTTTGAGCCTCTTGTAAAGTCTTTCTGCCTGCTGATATCTCTTTTTATGCTGTTACCATTCCTTGGGTACTAGCTGCTTGACCGCCCTATTCTGATTACCCCCAGTTTGACCGGGCTGCACTCTATTTCAGAGGTAAGCTTGAAGTCGTTTAAGCACCAGCCCCCATTTATTTATTATTTGACCAACCTCCTGATGAAGGTTTATTGGACCATTTGCCTTCTTCCAATCCTCATATTTTGTTTTACAGGAAGCAGACCATTTAATGCGTTTTATAGTGGGTCCTTCTGCAACTTGACAACCACTTGCTTTATACAGGTCATGTCTTGTAGCCCCTAGATCAACTTTTATTACCACCGGGTTATGGTCACTTACCGGTCTGTGAGTCACCTTAGGGCTTAGGCACCGGCTCAGGAGTGCTGGGCTTAGAAAAATATAATCTATTGTGGATATATTTCTAAAATTAGGAATGCAGTTACCCTCTGCTATATTGCCACGATCAGTTGTTTTTATATCATATTCATTAAAAAAAGCTTCTGAGGCCAGTCATACAGGATCTCGAGAATTACCCCCTTCCTGGCCAAGCTGGAGAGTATTAAAGTCCCCAGACAGCACATACTCATTACCTGGGTGGTCATGAACAAACTCTTTCAGTAGGGCTAGAGTAGATTTGGCCATCATCAATTCCTTGCCTTGGTATGGATTAATGTATATGTTTCTCACTGTGACCGGAATAGATTTTTTACATATGGCTAAGCCATGTATTGTGAGCAGTAGCATGTTACAAGTAGATTTCTCCCACATTACTAGTTTAACGGCCAGATCCAACTTAACATATGTGGCAAGGCCTCCACTACGTCTACCAAACAATTATTTTTTGTAAGCAGGGGACTGCCATTGTATGAAGCCCTCTTTAGCCAGTAGTTATGATGACCATGTTTCTTGAAAGCACATTATGTCTGCCTCATTTGCAAAGGTCTTAAAGCCGGCCCCAATTAGTAGTGAAGCTAGGCCAGCCACATTCCAGCGAATTATTTTAATTGGATTAAATTCACATTTATAGGAAGTACGTACCGGGCTAAATACACTTCTTCATTTTGGTAGACAATGCTGCAGGGAGCCAATCCCAACCTTGCCCCCTCAGAGAATCATGGCTCTCATTTAGCCCACCAGATTCAGCCCTGCCTATATTCTTAGGCCCATCCTGGTTGGGATCAACAGTTTCCCTTATCAGGTGTATGGTTATGTTTTCCCCTGAGAGTAGTGGATTCATGACCGAGGTGCCTCGATGCATTGAGATTTTCTCTCGGCAGAGATGGAGCTTGGTCTCCAGCGGCTCGTGGGTACCAGTCTCTGACTTCCTTACTAATTCTTATGCCCCAGTTTTCTAAGAGGCCCTCATATTAAAAAATTCTATCAATATTACTTTGTGCCGACCATGTGGTCAATGTTGACTCAAGCTCACTAATCCATGTGAGCGTACTAAAGTTTACCTCTATTAAGTCTTCTGACATTAGGTTTGCAAATGCCGATATGTGATGCAGTAATCGTAGGATATTCGATCTATTGAGAATATCCCATGACCCCTGAGTGGCATATAATGGAGTAAAAATTATGGTCGACAGATCTGTATGTTGTTGATAGATTGCAGGCTTTATCTTTAATACCCTAGTGTATTCAAAGTCTGATTCTGGACGAGTTTGACATCTGTTCTCACTACTCCAGACACCCTCTTGGCTTGGCCTTAAGTTTCCTGTTAAATGAGGCCCCCTTTCAACAGGCCCCAAGGCCCCATGTAATGCAGAAGCGGTATCTACAAAGCTCAGATGCTGGTCGATTACATTGACACTATAATTTTGTATATTCAAATCTGCTGCCCTGTTAGAGACACAAGGCCTGTTTAACGCTCTATCTAGATTTCCTTCAGTGATGCTGCTCCCACCCTTCATGCCCAAATGGTGAGGCGCAAAGGTGTGGCCAGTCACCTGTGCTATTTCCGTACTCCCTGTGGATTCCTTTCCCATCACGGGCAGCTCCCTTCCAGCTAGTAAGGGCCCGCTTGCTAACCCTGGGACTGAAGTTTTAAAAGACCTAGCACCTACTATAGATGGTACTTGCCTAAGTGCTGTGTAAGAAACACCCAACACGGGGCGTGGCCAAGGGCGTCAAGATTGCGGTTCAGGCTGCTGTCTGTGCCTACAATGTCACAGGGCACATTTTGTGGTTGTTCTAGTTTCGTTATCGTACTTCCTGGATCAGACCATAAACCTTGCGTCCCCTTGTGGGAGGTGAAAACCGCTGTTTCTCTTGCAATGCCTGGATCATCCCTGGTTCTTGTAAAATAGTTATGGATATATGATTGATTGACATCTCGAGCCTTTCGCTTCAGGCTTTGGTTTTGGGCCTTTCTGGTACTCCAGGTCAAATCATTGTTGTGCGTTTTGCGGCTGGCCGGAACTGTGGGAGCTATAGGCTCTATGGAATTTACAGGTACTGAAGACACCTTCACCTGCAGCATCGGACCTTTTAGGCATGGATCAATCGGGCTAAGGGGGTTGTTGTGGCACCAGAGATTTTTTTTTTTGCTTTTTCCCCATATTACGATTAATAGTCGGGCCCAGAGCCTTGGGGGGACGTCTTGCCCTGGGTGATTTCCTCTGCTGCTTTGGTTTGCCATGATCCTTGTATCTAAAAAAAAAAAATTCTATGTGCCAGTTTCCAATTATCACCAAAGACCCTATGGATCCACTCTGCTTTCGGGCCCTTGGGATTGACCTCCTTCAGCAGTTTTGCCCACTTCATCTGCAGCATTTTGCACTCTTTATACTTCTACTATTTATGCTGTTTTATGGCTCAGCTTTTGTCCTCTGGTATCCTCACAGGATCGGAGTGATACTGCTGAGGGGGCCCTGTTACCGATGCTTAAGGAAGGGTAAAGATAAAGGTATAATTGCTTGGTGCTAGATCTAGCGACGGAGCCTAATCCTAATCTAGTGTTGACCTAGAGCTACTGTGGTTAGTTGCTGATAGGATACTGATAGTGTTTTTTTGGGGTATTTTGGTTAGTTGAGCCTTATAAAAGTTTGGGGTGCAATGTGCAATATGGTGTGGAGAGCCAAGATGAAGTTCTGACATCCCGTGCACTTACGGTCGTTCCACCTTGTTTATCACAGATCTCCTCAAGCCGAGGGGGGGCATGAGCACGCTTACTTCTTCCTTACTTCTTTCTTCTTTTTTCCTTTGCCCTTCTCAAATCTCCAACAGTGACACAGGGGAGGCACATCACGTGGACATCTGCCTATAGCTTGCCCTCAGAGGAGGTTGCCACAGGGTTGAGGGAATTCTTGATGATTCACTGGGGACGAAGGACTCCAGAAGCTCGGAGGACTTTAGAAGCACTATATAATCTGCGCCATGAGTTGGCAAGTGATGGAGAGGGATGTCTTTTATGAGGCCACTTTCTGGTCGTTTCTAGCAGCCTTGTAGTTCAGGCTGTCCAGCTGGCACACATGGGCCATCATGGCATGTTGAAAATGAAAAGTCGTCTAGAGCAAAAAGGTATGGTCCCCCAGTTTGGCAAGTTAGTGGAAAGTACCATACCGTAGAGCTGCGTTCTCTGCCAAGCCACTGCAAGGCCTGATCGACCCACCCCCAAAATCATGGAGGAGGAATCTGAACACCTGTAGGTGTGTACCAGTCTGGTCTTTGGCAGTGTATGATGGTCATTATAGATGACTATTCCAAGTACTCTGAAATTGAAATAGTGTCCATTGTGGCAGCCTGTGAGATCCTGCTCAAGCTAGAGAAAATTATGCCCCCCTAATGTATGTGAAAAAAACACATGTTCTAAGGTCAAGACATGGCAGAGTATTAAAAGTCCTGGGACATACATCACCAAATTATCACACCCCTCTGACCCCAAACCAACAGACAAGTTGAACGCTTTGTGCGAGCCATGAACGAGGTGTTAGAAATGGGGTCTTTGGTTGACAGTCAGGTTACCCCCTGTTCAAGCAAGGACCCTCACTCTAGTCAGGGTAAAAGAGAATCACCCTCAGCTAACCCCTGCTTACCCCCTTGGTAGCTTGCCAGAGCAGTAGGCTTAACCTCAGAGTGCGAGGTGTAAAGTATTTGTACCAACACACACAGTAACTTAATGAAAACACTACAAAATGACACAACACCAGTTTAGACAAATAGGAAATATTTATCTAAACAAAACAAGACCAAAACGACAAAAATCCGACATACACAAGTCAAGTTATGAATTTTTAAAGATTAAACTCAAAAATAGCGCTTAGAAACAAAAATGGTTCGATGAGATGTTAACACTGCGTCGTGACGGAGTCATTCCCAACAAGCCGACACCAGCGGCGCCGGACATGGAGTCATGTAGACCCCCAAGTACAGTACCTTTGGTGAAGGTTGAAAACCAGCCGATGCGCAAAGTCGGGAATCGCGGCGTCTGTGCGAAATGTTGAATCCGTTCACTTTGAGCGGCGGCGTCACGACGTGGTGCAGCGACTTCCACGGAGTCGCGGACTTCAGCGGGGCTGCTGCGGCGTCGGGCCTGCGAAGAGCGTCGCGTTCCAGCGAAGGTCACGGCGTCAGGTGCAGGCGGCGTTACCGGATTCAGCAGCGGCGTCGGTCCGATGTCGTCCGAAGTCGATTTCCTTGGATTCCACCAGCTTTCCTTTCAAGGGCCCAGGGACTGGATAGGGCACTACTTGTCAGAGCAGGAGTCTCTCCAGAGGCTCCAGGTGCTGGCAGAGAGAAGTCTTTGCTGTCCCTGAGACTTCAAACAACAGGAGGCAAGCTCTAACTCAAGCCCTTGGAGATTTCTTCACAAGATGGAAGGCACACAAAGTCCAGTCTTTGCCCTCTTACTCTGGCAGAAGCAGCACTGCAGGAAAGCTCCACAAAGCACAGTCACAGGCAGGGCGGCACTTCTTCCTCAGCTATCAGCTCTTCTCCAGGCAGAGGTTCCTCTTGGTTCCAGAAGTGTTTCTAAAGTCTGTAGATTTGGGTGCCCTTCTTATACCCATTTTAGTCTTTGAAGTCACCTTTCTTCAAAGGGGACTCACACCTACTTGTGAAATCCTGCCTGGCCCAGGCAAGGCATCAGACACACAGCAGGGGGTTGGAGCCGGCATTGTCAGAGGCAGGCACAGTCCTTTCAGATGAGAGTGACCACTCCACCCCTCCCTCCTAGCAGAGATGGCTAATCAGGAAATGCAGGTTACACCCCAGCTCCCTTTGTGTCACTGTCTGGTGTGAGGTGAAAAACAACCCAACTGTCAAACTGACCCAGACAGGGAATCCCAAAACACGACAGAGTCACAGAATGGTTTAAGCAAGAAAATGCCCACTTTCTAAAAGTGCCATTTTCAAATGCACAATCTCAAAATCAACTTCACTAAAAGATGTATTTTTAAATTGTGAGTTCAGGGACCCCAAACTCCACATGTCCATCTACTCTCTAGGGGAATCTACACTTTAATCATATTTAAAGGTAGCCCCCATGTTATCCTATGAGAGAGACAGGCCTTGCAACAGTGAAAAACGAAATTGGCAGTATTTCACTGTCAGGACATATAAACCACATTACTATATGTCCCACCTTATCCATACACTGCACCCTGCCCTTGGGGCTACCTAGGGCCTACCTTAGGGGTGCCTTACATGTAAGAAAAGGGAAGGTTTAGGCCTGGCAAGTGGGTACACTTGCCAAGTCGAATTTACAGTGTAAAAATACACACACAGACACTGCAGTGGCAGGTCTGGGACATGATTACACAGCTACTTATGTGGGTGGCACAACCAGTGCTGCAGGCCCACTAGTAGCATTTGATTTACAGGCCCTGGCACCTCTAGTGCACTTTACTAGGGACTTACTAGTAAATCAAATAGGCCAATCATGGATAAACCAATTACATACAATTTACACGGAGAGCATGTGCACTTTAGCACTGGTTAGCAGTGGGAAAGTGCTCAGAGTTCAAAAGCCAACAGCGACAGGTCAGAAAAAAATAGGAGGCAGGAGGCAAAAAGATTCAGGATGACCCTGCATAAGCAAAAGTCCAACACGAGGTAATAAAGATCACCCACTGTGACCATCAACCACTAGAGTGGGCCATCCATTCTTTCCTGCAGGAGTTTTGCCAGACTCCCCACATAACTCCTGGGCTGGTACTGATCCAGGTCTGCATGAGAGGAGTGGGTCGAGACAGTATTCGTCATCATCCTTGCTGGGTGCTGGAAGTCATGGATGACCAATGAGTGTTTCAGCGATGGCAGAAATCCAACAATTGCTGCAGCACTAAGAAACTGGCAAAACGTTTGGGTCTCCAAGTAGGAGACATGGGGCCACATGTACAAAAACAGGTTTTGCGACTCGCAAATTGCATGTCATGCAAGACGCAAAACCTGATGTACAACAGTGTCAATGACACTGTTTGCGATCCCCAATGGGGTCGCAAATGACCTACCTCATGAATATTCATGGGGTAGGTCGCAATTTTCGCCCCATTGGGAATGGCCGCCCTCATAGGGATGGTGGCCTGCTGGAGACAGCAGACCACCATGTCTGTCACTGGTTTTAAATAAAGCATTTCTTTTTTTCTTTTTTTTTTTTAAATGCAGCCCGTTTTCCTTAAAGGAAAACGGGATGCATTTCAAAATCACAAAATGAAAAGTTTTCTTTTCATTTTTTAGGAGCAGGCAATGGTCCGAGGGAACACCAATGTAATGACTTCTCCTCATCAGGGCGTGAGGACAGGGGCAGACGTTGTGTGTTGTACCTGCTACATACTTATAACTCAAAATGAACGAATGCAAAATCCGTCTGTCCATTCAATGGCGTTACACAGTGCTTATATTTTATGTTATTGATGGAGTCACTTATTTCAAAAGACTCCATCTGTGATTGGATTCACATAGCTTTCAGTTTGAAAGCAGAGTCATTAACCCTTCTGTGTTGCGATTCAACATGGACATGAAATTAGATGGCCTAGCAATCCTTTCAGAGACGTGCATTCCGTAGAGTGGAGGCATTCATATTTTTAAGATCTGGATGTTTGCTCAGCCTCAGAGACCGATTTATCCTATTTTGAGGTGCTTTGAGTTAATTCACTTTAGAACAGAACTGTCATGTTGCAGCACCCTGGAATCCGCAAAAAGATGTTCTGAGAAACAAGCATTGGAGCAGGGCTAAAAGGAAAAAAAGAGTTGTGACACGGCCTGTGCTGGCTGCGTCAACGCACCTTTTTCTTCTTGCAAGAGGCACAGGGCAAACAAAACAATGAAACTGGTGTGGTCGTAGGGGTAGGGGTAGAGGCAAGAAAAACAATGGAACGCTGTGACTGGTTTTAAATAAAGCATTTTTTTTTTTGGAATGCTGGTAGGGGCCAGCAAAATAACCGAATAGGGGGTGGTATGAGGGAAGGGGAGAGCGGGGGATAGAGCAGGGGGAGGGGGCAGCACACAGAGAGACAGCAGAGGGGGCATTATTGCCAGAATTTAATTCTGGCATAAAGACATTTTAAGCTGTATAGCCTACCTCATGATTTCCAAAAAAGATCTTCCAAAAAATACATACGTATAAAGGGGCTCCCAATCAGCACTATTTCACGTTGGTCTTTTGACATGTCACTCAAATTATGCTCCGTTTTGCCCCAGCAGAAGGTACAAATCAACAGACCAGCCCACTCCAGCCATTGGATGCCTTCACTTTGACAGACTGCATTTGTCCTTGCACATGTACATATACACTTAAAAAAATATTTCCCCAAAAATAGAAATTGTTAGACTCTTGCTGTTCCCAATGACTGATAGTCCTTATATATAGAAGGGATACTTCAACTATTTTCATAATATCAAGACATTTATCGTAAATTACAATGTTCATTCCTCGCTATAAACCAGATTTGGTATGTTTAGCTTACTAAAAATGAACACAAGCATTAGAATCGATAAAATGTATATGCAGATTTCTAGGTTGAATACCCCCCTTACACATAGGTTTGTAACTTACATTTCAACCACTTGAGAGATCCCTCCAGTAACTACTTGTGACACTACATTGCCCCTTTTGAAATGTAGTAGCACAGTCAGTGAGCAGAAACACTCTAATAACTCAAAGACAAAGCTTTCACCTACGGACACATAAACTAAAATGTACTTGTACTTACCAGTGTTTGAAAGTTCCTATAGATAGTAGGGTGTGATCACAAACATAAGAAAGAAATGCATTGAAATCTGTAATTTTGACTCATTGATAAGAGCCAGCTTTGGCAAATAATGAATCCTATGGAAGGTGGGAACAATTATTACATTTCTATATGAAAGCCAAATCCCCACAGCTTGGTGCAGGTCATTTAAAGTAGTTGCTTCTGACTTGATCTGGACCTCTGTTACCAGCAAGTGGAAGGGCAACATCATGTAAGAATTTCAATGCTTTTGCCTTTTGACTTGTGATGGACACCTTGTGTTGACTTGTGGAACTGTACCTTCATAAAAGAATATAAATGATTTTGCATTTGACTCAACAGGGCCTTGAGGAACTGTAGCTCTTGGCAGGAATTTTGAAACTTGAAGTATTTGACTTGAGAGGAAAATCTTGTATCAACTTGAAGAATTGAAGGTTTGAGTATGTGTATGTATATATATATATATATATATATATATATATATATATATATATATATATATATATATGCATGTGTGTGTGTGTATACCTAAATACTTAAACTTGACATATATATATATATATTTGATATTTGCACATATTGTGTGCATGCTGGTGTGTATATATATATATATTTTTTATATATATATATATATATATGCCATGGGCAAGCAACAGCCACTACCCCTTGTAGGGTGGACCACAAGAATTCAGTAAATTGTTTGGTTAACCCTAGGAAGTTCGGCACAAAAAGCAATCATGTTTAACTTGGAGGCAATGTGTGAAGTATTTAGGCAGCACACAAACAGTAATAAAGTGAGAACACAACAGAAGAAAAAACTCAAACAAATATAGAAAAGTAGAGTACATTTAGTAAATTATTTGACCCCAAAACAACAAAAATCTAATCAGTAGAATTGGAGTTATGAGTTTTTGAAAACTTTTAATAAAGACTAGTGCCTAAAAGATCAAATCGCCAATCGCGGACATCTAGTAGCACAAGACTGGGTCAAAGTAAAAACGGATGGCGAACTGCGTTGGAGGATGGTTTAGATACAAGAAGAGGATTGGGCCCAGTCAGTGCTTACTTTCAGACGTAGAAACATTGCTGAGAAAAAAGGGTTTGAGAAGGTAAAGTTTAGCAGGTCAAGGCTGCAGGACGTGTCTGAGGAGGGAACGTCATTGGAGGATAGCCTTGGGTCGAAGCCGCAGTGAAGATTTCTACATTCTGACTTTGGACCTGATTTAGAGATTGGTGGACAGGTTACTCTGTCACAAGTGTGACGAATATTCCGTCTGCTATATTATGATTCCCAAAGGATATAATTGTATCATAATTTGGTGGACTGGATATCCGTCATGTTTGTGACTGAGTAACCCCATCCGTCAAACTCTAAATCAGGCCCTTAATCTGTAAAATGGAAGTTGAAGATCTCCAGTGGGATGAGGCTGAGGGCTGTTGCCGAAGACAGTTCTACGAGGCTTGATATTCCCTTAGGCGAAGGACTGCTAAAAAGGATCGGCTGCTGTAGAGAAGACCGTAGAGAGAGAAGCTGCAAAACCAATCTGAGCATTGATGCACCTCAGGCAGAGATGCAAGCAGGTTATTCCCTGTTCTCCGGGTTGTCTGCTTACTTTTGGGCCTCAGTTGTGGATTTAGGCCATCTGTACACCTTTAGCACCACTTCTAATGGTCTATGACTAGAAGGGCACCACTCTGAGGGCAAGGGCCCTGTCAGGCTGGGTCCTGGTACAGGTTCAGGATGGAGGAAGCATTTTGTGTCCCTGTGGCTCTGAACAGGAGGCCGGCAGACTAGCCCTTGTCAGTCACTCTGGAGCTCCTTGGACAGATGAAGATCAAGTTCTTGTACCCAGGCAGAAGACAGCAGAACAGCAGGGCAACAGGGCAGCAATCCAGCAGAGCAGCAGTCCAGGAGAGTGACAGTCCTTCCAGCAGCACAACAGTCCTTCCTGGCAGAATATCCACATGTTCAGATGTGTACCGAAGAGTTGGTGGCTGAGGTCCCCTTTTTATACCCTGGTTCTGGAATGTGAGAGAAGTTTCTAGACAGTGGCTTTGAAGTGCATAGAATATCCTGATGTCCATGCCCCAGCTCTGGGCTGGCTGCATTGACAATGTAAGGTTGTTATGCTCTTTGGGAGAAGGCAGAGCACAGGCTATTCAGTTGCATGTGGGCTGTGCTCAGCTCTTCATCCCATCCTGCTAGTCGATGGCCCATCTAATCCCTCTATTGTGTGATTGGGAGGAATTCACAAAGACTAACTGTCAGTTACAGCTAGTGATGTGACCCAGGCCAGGCTGCAGGTACAAAGGGCTCAGGACAGAAAAATGCCAACTATCTAAAAGTGGCGTTTTTTACATTGCAAAGGCCCGACTTTACCATAAAATAGGGTTTATCACTAAACTCCCAAAGACACCAAACATATCAGCTCCTATTTGAAAATTACAGCTTATTAAATGTAATAATGAATCACCAATTTTACCCTACGGGAGGGGTAGGCCTCACAGTTGTAAAAAATGAGTGTAGGAGTTTTTCACTATCAGGGCATGTACAACTTAAAAGTACATGTCTAACATTTTAATTACACAGCACCCTGCCCTATGGGCTACCTATGGTCTACCTTAGGATGACATATGGAAAAAAGGGAGTTTAGGGCTTGGCAAGGGGGTTTTAATGCCAAGTCGGCATAGCAGGTTAAAACTGATTTCAGGCTACAATGGCAGGCCTGGGATAGGTTTTAAAATGCTACCTAAGTTGCTGGTGCAATTAGTACTGCAGGCCCACTGGTAGCATTTAATGTATAAGCCCTTGGCATATGGGATACCACTCTACACGGGATTTATAAGTAAATTAAATATGTCTATTGAGTATAAGCCAATGTAACCATGTGTGAGTGTAGTGTAGTGAGCACAAGCACTTTAGCACTGGTGCACAGTTCTCAGGCCAACAAACACAAATTCAGCAAAAAGTGGAGGGGAAAAGGCAAAAGGTTTGGGGATGACCCTGCAGCAAGGGCAAGGTCCACCATGACCTCCTCTCCTCCTGTCTAAAGCCAGTGGAAAGTAATCAATACTTTGGTGGGAGTCCCTGTTTAGGAGATAGAACATGGACACTGGCCTTCTACTGCAGAGGCTTCTGCCAATTATGTATGTACATAAGTTATAGTTATCGTAACTATGACTTGTGCCCTAATGTAATGATAACTTGCCCCCCTGCCATGCACAGTTTTCTCAACAATAATTTTATTGCAAATGTTGCAGTGGTACTATCAATGATGTTATAGAAGATGATGTAATAGGTGGAGTAATTATCGTTTTTTGTTACTGAACATTTAACCTAACTATCATGTTACTTAAATGTAAAATGTTTTTTTCACTGAATTTCTAGTTTTTTTTTGTAACATAAAGTAATAATTTATAACAAATCCTAATCCCAACCCCCCGCCAGGCCCTGTGGCCATCCCTCCACATGCAGCTAACCCTATGCTGCCCACAGCCTTTGGCCGTGCACGATGGTGTTTGGCCACAAGTCCTGGCCTGCGACCAAGGCCTGTGGCCAAACTCCCCAAAGGCAGCCAGCCAACCATACACTGGGCAGGGCATCAGTCATATGCATCGCTGAGTTGGCCACAGGGCCTGCGGTCAACTCCTCATAGACAGCTGCCCTACTGCCGTGCACAGCCTTCTGCCATCCACGGCGGTTGGGTCTGCCTTTGCCATGTGGATTAGGATTGGCTTCTGGGGTCTCCGGGGCTAAAAACAGCCTGGGGAGGGGGCCGCAACCTCCTTCATTATTATTTTTTTACCTCAGCCCTGGGGTGCTTGGGGCCTCTCAGAGGTTTGGGTTGGAGGGCCACGTGCTCCTCCCCAAATAAAAACATTATCAGTAGCCCCTCCGAGCCCTGGCCCACTCTAGATGGGGGAGGGGGAGTAATAAAATAGGGTGGGAGGCTGCAATTAAAAACAAAAACAAATTGCTGTGGATTTGTGGATTGGCCGTGAATTTGTGGCAACGTTAAAAAAAAAAAGAATAGAATCGTTTTTGGCCCCAAGCAGGATCCCGCTGTGAGTTCACCATCAGGGCTAGAGGGTCAGGGTACCTTACCCTGCCCTTTTATGTCTTTTTTTCATTTTGCATTACGGCTCAGAGTCCTGAGTCCTAAGATGGCTGCCACCACTTCCATGTTCATTGGGTGGCAGCCAATCAGATCTCAGCAGGAGATCTTTTGGATCCGCAGAGGCTCTGCATCCCTAGATATACAAGGTTTTGAGCATTAATTGCTCAAAAGCTATTAAATGGATTTACATCAAGCTATGAAAAGAACTCATTCTTGGCCACGATCTAGCTTTCTGCCAAATTTGGTGTAAAACCTGCTCAGCAGATTGGGCTGTAGTCGTGTCTAAAGTTCCTATGGAAGAATGAATGGGGGAAATGCATTTTGGGACCCCCGTTTACTTGGCCCAATTGAGTGATCACCTCTAAACTTTGGATGTGCAAATTATTCAAAAAGTAGTACTTATTTTGCTAAGCTTTGTGGAGATATAGTGCCAAAGTAATCAGCAACACAAAAAATGCATTTCCTATGAAAACACAATCCTAATTATATCTACCTTGCGGTGACCGCCTTTCCTTGTTCTTAGTGGGGGCCATAGCATAAGGCAGTGGGAATTTTAGTGTGACATAAACACAGTGCCACTCAAAAAAACAATAATATGGTAGAAGGCACTTGACTTAACCAGTGATTGCTAGTATCTATATATACTAGAATGTCTTTGAATTGTTCAATAGTAATCAAGGCATTTCTTGAAAGTTGTGATATCGATTTATCAGCTTTGCCATATTTACTTATCCTATTAAAACCAAGCACAATGTATTAGGTAGCAAAAGGGATAAGTACATTTTTATGTTAAAGCCACATCCCCTCAACTTTGTGCAGGACATTGGAAGCAGTTGCAGTTTACTGGAGAAGGACATTTGGTAACACAATGAGTTACTGCAGCTTAATTGCAGACATGTTAAGCAGCTGATTTGTTCTGAATTGAAAAGGTCATCTAATAATTACTTGAGTTACTGTAGATATGTGAGTGGCCAGACCGACTGGCTTTCCTGATGCTTGTTTATCTGTTGTCAGCATAGGTTACACACGTTAATCCTTGCCTGCCTCTGGATTCGAATGTCTTTGATGTCCCCACAAGAGTGTTTTTTGCCCAAAAGCTTTACCAATGCTCACTGGCTTACTGTTTGAACCTCGTAATCTTTGTCTCGTCTCGAGGCTAGCAGTAACAGATGGTTATAGACGCACAATATTATTAAAGGTTTGATTTTTTTTATGCAGCACTCTTTGTACCACAAACAGCTATCGGAGGCAGGGCAGGGATCCAACAGGGCTTTCTTAGGTAATGAACAAACATCGAATGCCAACATACATTTCTGGCACATGATAATGTTCCACATCATACAGTTAGCTGTCTGTAAGGAGATGGTCTGTTTGTAAGGCATGACTTTAAATAACATACACAAAATTAGTTCTTTAGTCAGCTTCTACCTCACATGTCTCTAGGTGTCTTAAACATTGATTGAAAGCTAGTTTTTCAAAATTAACCTTAATGCTTGCTGCATGTTTCCAGCATCTGCCAAGATTCCAGAGCAGGTAAATTCTGTAGCAGACACTAGGTATGGGACAAGAAATGGGGTATGAGGGACAGGTGCAAGTAGTAATGGGAAAGCAACGAGAGCAAGCAAGGATTACTAGGAAATGTCAGGGAAGCAACAAAAAAGTACCTCAATCCAAAGACACCTACAAAGAAATCAATCACTAATTGGTCCATGCTCTGTTGAAGGAAGAAATACACAAAGAGTCAGTGAACCTAAGACCCACAGACAAATGAAATGCAAGGAAAGTAGAGTTATGTTGAAGCTAACCAATGGTATGTAATGGATGGGCTCTAAGCAGTTTTACTTTTTTTTGTAAATAACAATAGACTTGTAGCAAAAGCACAAGTGTTGTCTCATGCGAGACGTAAAAATAGAAGAAGGGCTCTTCCACAGTGTGGAAAGGGAAAATAGCTTTCCTGTTTAAGGGACTTAGGGCCTGATTTAGATATTCGCAGAGGGGATTGCTTTGTCACAAATGCGATGGATATCCCGTCTGCTGTATTATGATCCCACAATAATAGCTTGTTGGGATCGTAATACGATGGACAGGTTATTCGTGATGATAGTGATGGAGTAATCCCTCTGCCAGGATCTAAATCAGGCCCTTTTTGTTATTGTGTTGTGTTATAGATTTATATAGTGGCGAGTACCCCTGATTAGGTGTTGAAGTGCCTTATCAAAGGATAGCCCAGTACTTCCTGAAGTCCAGATTAGTACATAGGGCCTGATTACGACCTTGGCGGATGGGATACTCCATCACAAATGTGACAGATATCCCGCCCGCCGTTTTACAAGTTCCAAAGCATATAATGGAACTTGTAATACGGCGCACAGGATATCCATCACGTTTGTGACAGAGTATCCCATCCGCCAAGATCGTAATCAAGCCCAGTGTGTTAGAAGTTCAAAATCCTTTATTTTTGCATGATTAATCAAAATCATTTCACATCATCAGGAAAAATTAATAAAAACAGAACGAAATGTATAAAAAGAGAATGCGATTTACCATCAGCAACTCTTGAAAGCCAATAGTTTAAACGTCAAAGTAACAAAATATGCAGCGGTCAGACAATGATGAACCCAGGCTCTTCATACTTCACTAAAAAAGCTGTTGAAAATGCAACACAGCAAGGATGATAGCAAAAAAAACCTCACACCTTCTTAACTCTAAAGTAAGCTTCAACACAAAAAAGAAAATATACAGAGTTCCCACATCTAAATCCATTAAGATGATGGTAATGTAAATTTCAAGAAACCCATTCTCATCATGATTCTTAAAAATTAAAAAGTGGCAAAAAGTTCAGTATTTTAGTGATCAAGTGGATTGCCACTGGATAGTGTTATTTGTAAGTGTTTCAGTTTGTTCAGTTAGTTGTACATTAGGCAACATTATTACTTTATGTATACTGATTAATTGTATGCACTTTATAGTCAAGAGGAGAGTTATCAGGAGAGCTGGGGGAATGCTGTGTGGTAGGAAATTTGTGGCTTCTCTAGATTCCAGAAAATTTCCTCACAGAATTGTGTAGAAATTGTGTGTTTTTAATCACAGTTTAAGGTTTGCAAGGCATCGTGGGTAAGAAAATGGTGTAGGATACGTGCAAAGCACACTACCCTAGACTTCCCCAGATGTCTGGTTTTCAGAACTGTCTTGTAGATTTTTCCACGTGGGAGCCTGCCCAACCCCAAAAAGTACAGCTGTTCGCCATTGCAAACGGGATGATACTACTAAGTTAGTCAACTTCTCCTGGCTCATTTATGAAAACAACATTGAAAAGAATCACATGTTCTCTTGCTTGGCATTGGGGTGGGATACTTTACTCCCATGTGAGCAGAAATACTATGAGGTTGTAGGGGTAAAGGTGGGGCCCGATGTTATGCTGGGAAAGACCCACCCCATTATTAAGGAAAAATATTTATTGCTGCCATACAGTGGGCTTTCAGCAACCCTGGAAGGCAGACCGGGGTAATTACCCCATCTGCCCCCAGGAGGGGGCAGAAAGACTTGCCCCATGTACTTTAAGGGAGCATGGCCATGCCTATGCCAGACAGGCACCACCCCTATATTATTTTTCTTTTAGTTCCAGGTATCTCGTGGGCTTTCTTTCCTCCCCCCACCCCACACCCTTGGCGGGTACGATGTAAACCTGGGGGGGCCCCATCTGCCACCAGGGGGGGCAGAAAGACTATTTCCCAATTTTTAGCAAGGGGGCATCACCATGTCCATGCTGGACAGCTCCATCCTTATAATCCCAAATAACAAGTAATCCCTGGTGTCTGGTTAGCTTTCTGACGACACCCCACCTTCACGGGGGCAGATCAGAGGTTATTGTCCCATCTGCCTTCCACAGGGGCAGAAAACTTTCTCCATTTGGGGGGTGGGACATTACCATGGCCACCCCCACCATACCCCACTCCTATAATGCTAGCTAAAAAGTAATCCCTGGTGTTGAGTGGGCTTTCTGCCCTCTTACAGGCGCATATCGGTTGTCATTGCCCCCATCTGCCCCCGGGGGGGGCAGAAAGACTGCATTATAAAAAATAGCCAGGGGAAGCACAAGCCCTTGCCCAAGATGCGTCTCTGTATCCCTGATGGCTAGTGGGTGGATCACTGCTTAACGATCGCTCTCTGTGGCGATTCCCAAGAAGGGATCCAGTGGGCAGAGATCACCTTTCCAATGATACCTTTCCTGTTGAAATCAGTGTTCAAGGGGGCTCAGATAGCTTTGCAAGCACTTATCAATGAAAATAAAATAAGCCCATTGGCTCGTTTTACTTTCACTTTTAATGTAATGACGTAAGCCTGTCCTGCGCACCAATCGTTATTTCAGTAAGAAAAAAAAACAGACTTCCCGAGCAGCCTGTTGTTAGAACAAATGAAGAAAACCCTCTGCTGCAGCACACTAGATGGCCCGTTATTTACTGGATCAGTGTCAGCCAATGATCAGCAGACACAATGGGGAGGTAGTGCAGGTGTCAGCCATTGGCCAACACCCATATTGATAGAGTTAAACAAAGTTAATCTGCAGGTTTATACACTCTTTCTCCGTATGTCATGATGTAGAGCCTTTAGCATTATGTAAAATCGAAACTCATACTAAACAAAGTTTGTTCCCAAAGCACACGTGCACTTGCCATACTAGAAAATTACGTTTTACAAGTGGCTTTTTGCAATTTAGAACAACTTCATTTAAACACATTTTTTAAACAAAAGGTTCAGGAAAACATAACACCTCTGTGGTTCAATGCCTTGATCCAATTGCAAAAGGTTTGCACACTTTACTGTCTCCAAACCTAGGTTGCAAACCAACATGAAACAGTAGTACTTTTTTTCACTTTAAAGTTCTCTGAAGCACTCAAGGGTGAAGGCAGTTTAAAGAAAGAAAAAACAAGTTTAGGAAGCATGCAGCTGCTGAATTCTTCCCTTAATAAATGTTTAAATTACAAAATGACTGCTCCTTCCAACAGCTAGCTTTTCTCATTGATTCATCAACTTTTGAATGCCATGTTGGAAGCATTCTCCTGTCACCCTATTAAGGAAATCAACTTTAATCTCCACATAGAGAGCAAGTTAAACATTAAGTGTGAGTTCTGTGGCAGACATATTATGCAAACTTGAACCTTTATGAACAATACTGGCAGATGTGAACCTTGTTTCAAATTTGGCAGCCCTAGCCACTAATACACTCAGCTAAGTTCCAACAAAAACACAAAAGATGTCAAAGGGAACAGAAGAAGAGGAACTGAATACAGAAATAAGGTTTAAAATAACAGAACCAAATTCTAAGAAACATGAATAGGACTGGCAATATGCAGATCAAGGAATGTTGAAATACAGGACATGGCATCTACAAACAAACTAGGACAGAGCTGGAAGTATGCAGACCGAACAAGAAACCTCACAGTACAGCAACAAGACAGCTTATGTTAGCGTATAATCTCAACAGTAAAGACAGATGAGAGAAGCCTTGATATGTTGCTCATGGACGGAACTAGCATCAAGTTAAGGGAAGGAGCACAGGAACAGGAACAGGAAGAAAGCAGGTGACAGTAATTAACCAGGCCCTGTGAATCAGGGCTTCACCAATTAAGGGAAGGCTGCACTGTGATTTAAAGAAGAAGTGGAAAAGCAATGGAAGGGAATCAGAGGAACCAACAAAGGAGTACAGATCGGAGCAGAGAGAGACAGTGCTCTAGAAAGTGTATGTTTATGGGTCACTGTATCCACAGGAATCAGAAACTATGATACTGAATAGAGCTCCACCTTCCGGATGTGATCTAGGCAAGGTCTGATGACAGAAAGAACTATATGGTCCAAAACACATCAGGATGGTAATGTGGAATCCCCGAATGGAGTGATATGTTGAGCAAGGTGTGCAATGTGCTGAAGAGTGTTCTGACATAAACGGATCTAAATTCTGACTAGCTGGGTGGGGACATTTAAAAAAAAATGCTACAAAAATGTTGAGTGGGATGGGGTAGTGCAGCCATGAAGACATTTGGGGGTGGAGAGGAGCAACACAAATAGTTTGGGGAGGTGGAGATGTTAGGAGTGGAGCAGCCACAGCAGAGGACAAGAAAACACATGAACTCCAATGGAAAACTGGTGGTCTGCCCAGCTCAGAATAGAGTGCGTGTAACATGGGTTTGGTGCTCAGGGCACTCTGTCATGTTTGTGGTGGCGTATGTTGTCACTCTAAAACAGGGTTGTGAGAAAATGTTTTAATTTGCATGGTCACCCCCATTTTGGGTGGACTGATGCTGCTTGTTTTTTGACTCTGTGAACCTAGATACTGCTAACCAAGCCCTGGTGTATGTACTGTGACATGTTGAAATCTGCTACAATCAAAATTGGCATATGTAACTGTCCTATAAGGACATAGTCTATAGTTCCTAAAATACATCCAAGTACACCCACATTTTGTATACTAAAGTACACCCATGGCATGGAAAATAAAATGGCCATTGTAGCCTGGCTGCAGCAGTTTTAAAACTGCAACCCAACCTGTTAAAATACACCATTTTGACTGGAAGAACCTACAGTTTAATTATGAATAAGTCACTCATATATAAGCCTTGTAACCTGGGAGGTGGGCTGCATGGTATTTAAAAGTAGTACATTTAAAGTGATTATGTCCAACAGTGACTTGCCCCCAAAAGCTTTTTTCAAAGTAGGAAGGCTATCTGGCCGATTGTGAAACATTGGGAATCAATATTAAATATTAATTCTGCTATCATACGCTAGGTACTAGCTAACTCAAAAGTCCAAGGGCTGTTATTAATGTTTATTAAACCCAAACTCAATGGTAGAGTTGGATGTTTAATAAATGTTAAGGAAGAGGGACTTTTGGAAAGTTACAAGTTGCCTGCCTAGAGGCACTGGACGCTAATTTGCATGTGCCTCCAACTTCACCTGGCTGGTGAATGGCCCTGATGAGGGATGAAAACTGCTGCCAGAGTAGGGACAGTGGCTTGGGTATGGAGAGGTGTTTAGTTCTCCTGGCAGGAAGACCGGTTGGACAGTACCCAGTAATTTAATTAACTTCAAATTGATCTCTCTTCTTCCAGGCAGGTCTCAGATGAGACCTCCACAGGCTCTCCTTTTGTCTCACTAGTCAAGCAGACACCACACCCAGTGAGGTGAAAGCTGCCCCCAGAACTGGTTTGGAGTGACCAAGGAGGAAAGGACTGCTCATTACCGCGGCAACACCTCTGGGTGGGCACACAGGCTCTGCACAAGGGGAAAAGAGTTTCTCAGTCTTGAATTCAGTGGATGAGGGGTACTATGGATTTATTACAATGGGTCACACAGGAACTACTGCAAAAGTGGATAGTGTTATCCCTTTTGCCCTACTGGTAGGGAGAGGTCAGGAGTCACCCTCACCCACAAACTGGTGCTACAAATAAATGTGATATCTCTTGAACATTCCTCAGAACATGACTGGACCTGAGGAGGAACAGAAGAAGGACTGCACCTGCTATTTTAGACCTGTGAGAAAGCCTGAAAGGCTGGACCTGCTCCCACTTGTATCCAGGACAAAGAAGTGGAATCCAAGGGTCGGTTGACTCATCTGTGTAAGCTACAGGGCCGAGCTGCAGGAGGCCTTATCCTGGTAACCCCATCTGAATTGTACAAATCGTCTCTTACCCCCACCTTGCTGCTGGCCTCTGCTGGAGTGTGTCTTGTCCCACAAGTGCTTTTCCTGAGGACCTGGGACTCTTGCTTCTGTCTAACTAGACAAGAGAAAACCTGCCAAGCCGATCCACTCAAGGCATGTTGCTGATGGGCTGAAGAAACAGATTTCTCCCAGATGGTGCTTTTCCACAGCAGTAAGTCCAATTGAGCGGACCTTGCCGAGAAGGTATCTGACCTCATGGGGCCCTTTTTGGACACAGCCTGCAACCTAGCCTCACCGGAGGATTTGGAGCTCCAAAAGAGAGTGTTAGGGCCTGATTTATTTGTAGGTGGCCGGGCAATCCTCCATCATGACAACTGAGTATTTTACTCTGTTGTCCTGGTGGATTGCCCGACTGACAGATTTATTAATATCTGAACGCCAGGAAACATTTAATACATTGATCAGAACCGCCGTCAAAGCAAACATGATAGAGCGGCACAGGTGCTTTTTTATTTTATAAAACAAAACCGCTAAGTGGGACTTTGCTTTCAAAAATATAAAAACATTACCCCTCTCACCATGGGAGTTATCTCCAATGGTGGGGGTTTGGAGGGAGATATTTTCCAGTTTTCACTGCCCCTGGATTTTCCTGGAGGTGACAAGCAGTGAAAATTGACCTGTTTGTCCGTCCATCTAAATCAGGTGGGTAAACACACAGGTCAACCTTAAGCGGCCCTTTCTCACCAGACCATTGGAGGGTTCTAACCAAAACAGAGACAGAGTAGTCTCTGTCGTTGTTACACTAAAGGTCTGCCCACTTTTATATCTGGCAAGCAGGCTATAATGTTGGTGGGAGGGGTTCTTTTCTTTTTCACTGTTGCAAAGAAGTACACTTTCCTCCAACTTATAAATCAGGCCCTCACGGCCCGATTTATATATTGGTGGATGGAGCCTTATCCTTTGGCATAGCAGAATACTTTACGACCGCAATGTCGAGGGTACTCCACCCATCGCACTTAAATATGTCCATCAAGCCAGAGGACATATATAGCATTTCTAGGAACTGCCACCATGGGGACCTCATACAACACCTATCCTATCCAGGTTCGTGAAACCCTCCTTGAATACAGCCTCCCGCCATGTCCCACTGAAGGAGTTTGATTTCCAGGAAAAGACTAAGGGCCTAATTTAGAACTCTGTGGATGGGTTACTCTGTCACGATTGTGAGGGAATAACCTGTCTGACGAGTTCTAAATCAGACCCTAAGTCACAAAGTAAAACTTCTGACCTGATTTTACCTGGGTGATGTATCTGACCTGTGCTCCATTGCAGTCAGACTAGGTGCTAGTCTACTGCAACCACTGGCTAGTTTTGGCTCTTTGTGGTTTTTGGTGCTATTTTTACTTTGAACTTTAAAAATTCATATATCCGGTCCCTGTATTAGACTTTTGTCCTTTTGGTATAATTTTGTCAATTAAATTTAGCTCTATTTTTAGGGTCGCGCCTGCGTATAGCAGGGAGACTCTTTTGTATTTAGAAAAGGGCTCCGAGCATTGTCAACTTCACGTCAGTGCTTTTTATTGGTTCGTGGGCTTCCCTAATTAAATCGGCTTGTTTTCATTAGTCGAAGGCACGCATACGTCATGCCTTTTCCGGTGGCTAGCCCTCCTCGAGCGCAGCGACCAAGTACAGAAAACATGCGAGGCTCTCTGTTTTCCATCGGGCTCGTGGACTTTTTTTTAAACTAATTTACGAGCCCAATCTCGCTTGGCAGAAGTCGAGCGCTTTACCTACTTGATTTCACTTTTTCGGGTTACGTGCATAAATGCACTTTTGCCCGATAGGTGAAAAGTCGGGTTAGGAGCTTACAGCGCGATCGGCTCTAACACGAGCAAACGCGAGTCCCGATGCATTGTAAATGCTTGTTCTACATTGAAGTGGGACTTATATAGTTCTGTGCTATCCAGTGTTTAACTATGCTTTACACATTTTCTTGAGTTAAGCCAGTGTGGTTTAACCGGACCAAATAAGATAGTGACCTTTTTACCTTATTACTTGTGCTGGTCTTCCACCCACCCTAATTTATAATTCACTTTCTCAGATCGTCCTTAGTTTTCAATCCATTTGATCACCACAGGTACTACTAATAGGTTATGCTATCTGCTCAGAGATGAAGAAGTGAAACCAAGGGCTATTAGCACAGTCTCCCATTTTAGGGAAATGGAGCGATTTAAATGGCGTAAGCAAAGAAGTAATTACCATTTTCTTTTGGGGAGTATCCATTCTCCAAACATTTTTCAAAGCAGGTACGTTCAATATTGACCCCCAAGCCTAATGCAAAATAGTAGATATATTTTTCTTTTCAGAAAGTATTAATATAAATGGTATTGTTACTATTTTGAATAGGCCATTACTAATGTCATTACTATTCAAAAAAAGAAAAATGAATTACATTTTATGTTGTCACTTGAATAGTAGTTGCTATATCTATCCTACTCGAATGTAACCATTTTATCACATTGATGTCAACATTATGAAGACCTTCTTGAGGCTTACCGAAAATCAAAATTAAGATTTTACGTTTTCTCTGAGGTGCCCTGTCATCTGAACCGTTTCAGTGGTTTATAACCCTTTTGCACTGCAAACCTAGAGGCAAAAATCAGCGAGTCATTTCAACCAGTGAAACTCTCTCACGTTTAAGGAACTGGATTAGCTTGTGTATGTAGGGACATTAGGAAATCAGCAGCTTCACTTTTTTATGTTTATCTTTAAAAACAGAAAACCTTCGGAAATGTTAGATAGAAAAAATATTTCTGAATAGAATAGGGCCAGATGTATGAAGCATTTTTCTAGTTGCAAAGGGGCCGATTTGCAGAATCGGACCATTTGCGATTTGAAAAATGCTTTTTGGGATGTATAAAGCCCAACTGCGATTCAGTAACTTGTTACCGAATCGCAGTTTGGGTTTTGTGATTCCGTATTAGGAAGGGGCATGTCAAGGGCGTCCCTTTCTAATACCGAATCCAAAGGGTACGTATGATTGTTTTGTAACCATGAATGCGGTCGCAAAACAATCGTAGTTAGCACTAATTTCAAATTGGTGCAAACCCATTCGCAAAAGGGAAGTAGTCCCTATGGGACCCTTTCCCTTTGTGTATGCATGCAAAAACATTTTTTCACAGCAGGCAGTGACCACTGCCTGCTCTGAAAAAATGAAAAGAAAACTTTTAATTGTTGGTTTCGAATTGTATTCCGTTTTCCTTTGAGGAAAACGGGCTGCATCTAAAAAAAAATGCTTTTATTAAAAGCAGCCACAGACATGGTGGCCTGCTGACACCAGCAGACCACCATCCCTGTGACTGCCGCCATTCCCAATGGGGTCGCAAATTGCGACCTACCTCATGAACATTCATGAGGTAGGTCATTTGCGACCCTATGCGAATCGCAGACAGTGTCATTGACACTGTTGTACATCCGGTTTGTGACTCGCAAAACTGGATCTTCGTACATGTGGCCCATAATGTCTTGTACCGCATATCCTGTATATTATAATGAATCATTTTCCACTTAATTTCACCAGATGGCAGCATTGTATAAAACCATTACAAAATATTCCTGCACCTTTTCCATGTTAGACATCATCAGGGAGATTTCCATTACTAAGGGAAAAGTGCTCTTGTGAAGGCAAGAAAAGTTTAGAGAATGTTTTCATGTGCTTTTAACGACATCCGTGTCAATGAGGTATGCCTATTCTGCATGACTAGAATAAGTACAATAAGTGGAATGGAACCTCACCAAAAGTGCCAGTGGATTTGCAAATTACAGAGCCTTTGAGACCAAGGTGTCATTTAAACAATCAAAGGAATTGCAAACTCTGGAACAAATAGAAACAAATCTTCACGGTGTCTCTAAAAATACACACATATTTTGATCCCCAGCTGGGAAAATCAATATTGTCATCAGACCTTACCGGAGGGTAGTTGGTACTAGCCCCTTTGTTTTTATTTTTATACCAATTTAATTTGATTTTGGGAGGGGTTTATGGTCCCCAGTTTGGGGGCCGTGAGTCCTTACAGACTAATAAGCACTTGTGCGATTGGCTGCAGGGCTTGTGAACCCTTGCTGTGGGGTTCGGAGCCACGAGGAAGTAAGGGTTGCAAAACTCAAAACCTTGTTGCAAGTCAACAAAGCCTGCCTCGGGGAAGGCAAATCCTGTTATGAAATTCTTTTTTTTTTTTTATTTCGAACCTATTAGGGATCCCCTTGGCACCCAAAACCTCTTGACCCAGTCATGGGTTCCTCGTCCTGTCCCTTTTTATCTCCGTCATTTCTTTTTCAAGGCACAGGAACAACAGTCGCAGACTTGGAATAAACACTAGCCCACAATGCTCACAATCCTAACTACCTTCAGCAGCAGCAATAAATGATTGTTCAGACAATACTTGTTTTTATGAAAAAAAGGAGTATTTATATACCAACACAAAACAAAACACAACATTCCCAAACAATAAATACAATTACTGAGGTCAGGGCTCTAATGTTGTATAGATGGGTCCCTGAGACCCTCTCCCCTCTCAGTGGTAATGGCTATTCCCCCATTCACTATAGGCGATACTGGAGTTAAGCTCCACCAGCAGTCCACGTCTCAGGAGTTCCACTCTGACGCATTAATAATGTCAAAAGTGTCTCAGATCTGGGGTGTTATTTCTCATAGGGCTGTCTTGCTCGCCAGTCAGTCTTGCCATCATCAGCAGAATCCGAATAACTGGAGTCTCTGAGCATGCCCCTTCACAGTGCTGAAACTGCAGCAGTAGTCTATTGTAAATCTTTCATACACAGCCTAGGTGTGGCTGCATTTGGGTGTCCCTGAGTTCCTCAGATGTGGTCCTGCAGTGGGTGGTGAGTTATTGTGATGCTGATGGGTTTCTTGGGATGGTTCCCACAAGTGGGGCGGTGTGACGCACCTGGTGCGAATCCTAAGTTCTGGCATGGGCCCACTTGAGTAACCACAGCGGCTTCCTACCTCCAATGATGGTCTCAACCTTATCTCACTCCTTGCCTAGTCCCGGTGGTCCCCCTGGCATACAGGGTCATTGTTCCTTCTGTAAGCATGGGCTACAGCCTGATCAGCACAGCATTAATGTTCACTATACCCCCACCTGGCACATGGGATCACCAGTTTGGGTCCACACGCAGACTACGGCTAGATCGGCATGGCAGCAATCTTCACAGTGACCTCACCTGGCACATGAGGTCCCTGACTTGGTATCTGCACATGGGCAACAACCTAACTAGTGCAGGAGCAGTTATGGCTCACTTCACAGCTGCCCTACTCTGGCATATTGGAGTCGTCAACTTTTACTTGCACATGGGCAGATACCTGATCGGTGCAGCAGCTGTTCCTCACAAGTTGCCACGGGGGTCCAATTACCAAGATCCCCCATTGAAACTTACCCCTCTAACTCACTTCTTCACAGGGCACACTGGTGATGGCAAGTAGAGAGGTGCTGGTGCTCCACGGTCCAACGGCAGGTCGTCTTGGAATCCCTGGGTGATGTTCCTTTACCCAGCTGGGAGAATAGAAGACCTTGGCCCACTTCTGGTAACAGGCAGACATCCTGCAGAGCTTCTCCTCCTCACGCAGCTCGACTGGCTGCTTGAAACCTGATGACTTTAGGGGTCTCAAACCCCCCTTCGCATAGTCCATTTCCAGATGTGATTTAGAGTCTGAGTCTTTGAAGTTTATGTTGGGGGTCTGCTTTCTTTTCAAATTCCCTGTCTTGCCTTTCCTCCTTAAAGCAGTCTGTTACAGCAGGAGCAACTCTAAATCTGATAGTCAAACAACATAAGTCATGGGAATGGCTACAGGATCAAACCTGGATGTCAGTCACAGTGATATGTGTATCAAAAGGATACACCAGAGCTTCAGCCCTACTCTTTATGAATATCTTGTGAGCCCCATCTCTTTCCTGTGATGTGCCCAGGCCCCTTTCCAGTGACCTCTCTCAATCAACGAGCACACTTTGAAGTATACTGAAGAGCCTGGTTTTCCCTTCCTATTGTTCCTTCAAGCTTACAGGAATGCAGTAGTCCATAAATCTTTCTGCGGGATTCCTTTACGTATTCTCTTCATGTTTCTCCAGTCAGTACAGGGTTTCCCAAAGTGAACCTAGAGTATGACATGTGTTGTGCCCTTCTCAGCCACTCATACACCCAGCCCATGCATATTTCATTCACTCACTACACAGCACTAAGCCCTTTCCATTGTACCTTTCACAAGCACACATACACGCAAAACATACATATAATATACACACTGCAAAGCATTGCATCATCCCTTTATATTACCACTTACAAGTACACATACACCCAGCACGTGTACTATACACACACTGCCCAGCACTCCACGCAAAACCAATGTAGGCCAAAGGTGAGATAAGCCAACTGCAGGTGAACTTTAATAAGTGAGCCAGTAGGCCTCACTCCAGTGACACTGGTTAAAAGGACTTGTGCACTACTGCTCATCACTACATGGTTTGCTGCCACCACTTCACTCATGCAGCTTAATTCCTGGTAAAGATATCAGCCTTTCACTACTGCGGGGGTAGTATCTTGCACACGCCTCCCAGTCCAGAAAGACTGCAATCCATGAGAAAGGCCTATGTCATGGTGGACCTGCATGATCTGTGCTTGCCCATGACAAAAAAAAACAGCATTAAGGATCCAGACATCATGACAGTTAGGGCACTCAGAGCAGGGCTGCACGTCCATCACCATGTGAGAGACTTTTCTGTCCCAAAAGACATCCCTTCCAAATCAGAATGTGCCAAACTTCTAACCTGAAGAGGTTGAGTTATCAGATCTGTAAAACTGTCGGGAAAGTCCATAAGCACTTCTGTGGCTCAGTCTGGCTCTGTGCTCAACTACAAAGTCTAACCCTTGCAAGACCATCTCAACAACTTGGGATTCTCTCCCTTCATAGTCATCAAGACATTTCAGGGGCTTATGATCCATTTACACTACTTACATAAAGCCAAACAAGTACAGCCGAAACTTACGCAAGGCCTAAACTATGGCCAAGAACGTCTTCTTAATAAGTGCCATGTTCTGTCCTCAGAGTAGTAACCTCCTACTAATAAAGGCTACTGGACAGTCTCTACCTTTGTCATTCAGTTGAGCTAACACTGCTCCAACTCCTTCAATGAATGACTAACTATAGTCAGGTGCTTTCACTACAGGTACAGTGCATAACAGTTCCTCAAATGCTTTCTGACACTCCTTATTCATATCACATTGCCGGGCTGATTCAGGGAGGTCAAAGCAGTCAGAGCGACGTTCCTCTAGTACACGGTGTTGGGACAGAAAAAAAGTCCTCTGCCTGGTATGAGACATGAACCCCTGCCCTGAGTGACTCACTCTACTGTTGTCTGGATCCCTAATTCTTATTCTTTTGTCATGCACAAACATGGATCATATGCGTATGTCATGATATAGGCCTGTCTCATGGATTGCGGTCTTGTTGGAGCAGGAGGACCGCCCAAACTGCTACCTTCTTAGAGGTGGAAGGCTACCGCCTTCAGCAGTAGTTAACTAGCCTGAGCGTGGTGGCACCAGCATACCATGTAGTGATCAGTATGAGAGAACAGGTCCTTTTTACCCTGTGCCACTAGGAGTGAGGCCTGGATGGAATGCTCAATCATATTTTTGAAGTTCTGCTGCTGTGTGCTTAACTCACCCTTGGCCTACATCAATTAGATGTGGAGTAGTGACTCTGCACTGGATGTGTGTGTGCCTGGAAAGTGTACAGCACGGGGAAAGAGCACTTATGTGTAGTACATGAATGGTTAGTGCATGTGCGTAATGTATGTATGCCTGTTAGTAATACACCACATGAGAGATGTAGTGATCCGCAGTCTTCGCATAATGGAAGCATGTGCTGGATGTATTGTGCTTATGTTAAATACAATACATGAATGGTGATGTGTTATGCAGCACACACATGGTGTGTGTGCTGGCAGAGTGTGCACTTGCAAATAACACATCCTAGCACAATAAAGAAAAGCCATAGTACTAAACAGTGCATACAGACAGAATGTGTATGTTAAATGTGTGTGTCCGTAGTGGCACAATGAATGGAGGTAACAGTAATGAAATGTGCTGTGAATGTACACTGAGGGCAAGTGTGCCTGCAATGGTATATTACATAGAGGACCCTGGATTCCATTTTGGGAAGCTCTGGCCTGCCTGGTGAAAATGTGAGAGGTAGAGGATTCTACCTAGACAGATATGTGTATTGCTGCAATCCTGTGAGCTGGGTCGGACACACACCAGAGGAAGGAAGGGACTCTACCTTTACACTTCAAAAGGTTGCTCTTTGATTCAGTGATAGATCACAAGGAAGAGGCCTGGACACATCTCAAGGAGGAGTTGGGCTGTTAAAGGAATCATAAAAAGTAGTGCTGAGAGCCCACGCTGTGGCTGACATCCAGGTGTAAACTCTGGTCACTTCCTTGAACTGTGACAATGAGCTTTGCCTGCTGTGACAGACAGCTTTTCAAGAGGGATGAAGAAAATAAATGTACACGTCAAAAGAAGCAGAACCCCCAATATAAAACTTCAAAGACTCAGACTCTAAATCGCATTTGGGGGGTCATTATGACCCTGGCGGAAGGCGGAGAAGCGGCGGTAAGACCGCCAACAGGCTGGCGGTCTTTTTTATTGTATTATGGCCATGGCGGTTACCGCCATGGTCATCCGCCGGTTCTCCGTTCCGCCCGCCAGGGCGGAGACGACCGCCGGGCTGGAGACCAGGGTCTCCAGCCTGGTGGTCGTACCTATACTGCCGCCGGTATTTTGACCCGGCTTACCGCCACGGATTTCATGCGGTTTGAAACCGCCATGAAATCCATGGCGGTAAGCACTATCAGTGCCTGGGAATTCCCTCCCCGGCATTGATAGGGGTCTCCCCCACCCCGACTCCCTCCCACACCCCCCCACCACCACTGCCACCCCCCAAAGGCGGCAGGACCCCCCTCCCCACCCCGACCCCCAACATAACAACACACATACATACGCCATACGCACTCAGGCACCACCAACACATATACATGCACACACACCGACATACATGCAAACATCCACACACACAGTCAGACACGCACATCCACATTCAAACATACACGCACACATCCATACAGTCATACCTACAGACATACATGCACTCATTCCCATACACACAACACCCCCGCAAGCATACACACACTCACACACCCCCTCTACATACACACATGCACACCCCCACGCACGCACACAACACACAACACCCCCCAACCCCCTTCCCTCACGGACGATCGACTTACCTGGTCCGACGATCCTCCGGGAGGGGACGGGAGCCATGGAGGCTGCTCCGCTGACACCACACCGCCAACAGAACACCGCCACGCCGAATCACAGGGCGTGATTCGCTTGGTGGGGTTCTGTTGGTGTGGCGGTGGAGGTGGAGCAACCTCCACTTCCCCGCCGCCCGCCAGTATGGCTGTTGGCGGCTCTCTGGCCGTAAAAGGACGGAGAGCTGCCAACGGTCATAATAGGCCGAGCGGCAAACGGCCACCACTGGCGGTCTTCCACATGGTGGTCCCTCGGCGGTCTTGAAAAAAGACCGCTGTGGTCAAAATGACCCCCTTGGTGTATGGAAAAGGACTATAAGAAGGGGAGTCTGAGACCACAAACATTTGTCATGTGCCAAGCAGCCAGGTGAGCTGTGTGGAAAGGGGAAAGTCTGCAAAACATCTGCCTTTGACCAGGACTGGGGGCCAAGGCCTGCTTGATCCCCAGCTGGGTGAGGGGACATCACCAAGGGAAACCAAGACTGCCTGCCTTGGAGCCCCAGTGCCTGACTGCTTGCCAAGAACAGTGTGCCCTGTGAGGAAGAGCAGAGTGTGGGTGGTAGCGTTGTCCATTCCAGAACCCTACTGACATGACTCCCTGAGTGAGGTGTGAGGGAACAGCAGTGCATCAGTTCTGACTCATCAACCCCTGTATGTCAGGAGAGGTCCACCCTGGTCTGAGCGGTGTGCTAAGCACTATGCAAAACCTGCCAGGCCCATACTGCTGCTTGCAGTTACCCTGTATGCCAGATGGGGCCATCGTTGAAGTTAATGCTGCAAAAGCACCAAGACTAATATCCAATGAGGTGGAGGTGAAGGTCAATGCACCAGAGGAGTCTGCGCTTGATTTGTAAAAACCTCTGCAAACCCTTATGCCAGGAGGGGCTGCCAGTACCGACGCTGCCAGGAAGTTTAAACTGTTGTCCGAGGAAAGACTTTGGCTGCGTTTAGTAGGGTTGAGTCTGCACAGCGAGAAGTGTCAGGTTTCAGGTACCAGATTTCCCCCCAACCCCTTCATGAGTAGGGAGGATAGACTTACCACATCTCTTTGCAGACTGGACGAATTTCCGATCACTGGTGAGCAGGTAGCATCACTCTGGAAGAGAGCCCACGACTGCTGAGTGCTGTTGCATGTACCGCAAGCAGCAAGACTTCTCTGAACAGGATCAAAGCTTTTGGGTGTCCACAGTCAGGGCACTAGCCCCAACGCCAAATGTTTCCATGCTGCCGAAGCAGGTAAGTCTTGAACTGGGCCTTTTAGTCCTCAGGGGAATGGCTACCGACGGCACTGCGGCACCATAAACACTTTGAATTATGGTCCTGATTTAGAGATTGACAAACAAGTTACTCCGTCACAACGGAGATGGTTATCCTGTCCCCCAAAATCAAAGTCCCATTATATCCTATGTGATTTAGATTTGGTGGACAGGCTATTCATCTGTGTTGTGACAGAGTAGCCTATCTGCCAATCTGTAAACCAGGCCCTAAGTTCCTAACAAGTCAAAGGGGAATGGACTCTTGAGTATGGCCTAATAGTAAGCATTCCTTGGATGCAGCCACTAGTGAATGGGGATAACCCCTGCCATGTTACAAGGAAGAGGGTGGGACAGGGATATTCCTGCAAATGCTTGAACCTCGACCTCAGGGGGATTGTGTTATTGCTGATGAATGTTGTTATTCCTTTACATGTGTAGGATTAGAAATAAAACACTTCTTTTTCTTATAAAAGCAAGGTTTTGACTGGAGGTTGATTTACTGACAATACTTTGTGCAACTTGAGTTATGACTCGTGTTCACTAAACTGTATCAACCTTTCCCCCATCCCCGAAGGAGACTTTGACTGCTTATCCACAACTGTCACTGAGAGTCAAGTGCAAGTGCAGAAGGGGTACTTGGTCCAGTTGCTTGGGATCCATAGTATGTTGGTCCCTGGGACACCACAGTTGGACCCACTAGCCTCTTCTGTGGGCTCTGTGGCCCTTTAAAAGGGGTTCTGAAAACATGTTTAGTTCTAAAAAGACCCTCACCTAAGTCTAAGTAATAGAGTGGGAAGTGTCTATCACAAACTGAATCTTGGCACCCAGTGGGCAAATCTTCCTGTTCCCTACCTCATACACAAGGTACACTACAAAGGACTACTCTACCTTACACTTGGTCAACTTGATGGCCATCTCAGGTGGTCCTGCCATGAGTTGCTGAACACTGCAATGTCATTCAGGCAAGCTACACACAACTCTTTCTACCCTGCAATACCATGGTTCACCAGTAAATTGAAAACTGGCAGGACCCAGTTCAACCCAAAGGGCATCAGTTTGAACTGATATAGCCTCTCTGGGATAGAAAATGCAGTCTTCTCTGTGGCATCTGGTACTAAAGCAATCTGCCAATACCCACTGATCAGATCCAAGGTGCTCAAATACCTTGCAGCAGCCAATTGATTCATAAGCTCATCCACCCTTGGGATATGATGGGAATTGGTTTAGTTACGTTATTGAGGGCTCTGTATTCTAACAGAACAGCAGGTACTTAGACCCTTGCTTTGGTACTAGCACCATAGGACTAGACTTTTGACTATGGGATCTCTCAAAGACCCCCAGATCCAACATGTTGTCAACTTCCACCTTAATGCAGCTCTGAACCTGGTCAAACATTCAGTACAATATGCCCTTCATTGACAGACTGTCTCCTGGGTCTCTGTCATGCACACAGACAGGTAACAACTCTGGAATCAGTGAGAAGAGGTTGGCAAACTGTCCTAACACCTCTCCACACTCCCTTTGAAGCTAGAGCGTCAACTTGCAGGCTATCTGAATCCCTTTTACTGTGTCATCCCTCATGTCACTATGCAGTAAGTCAGAAAGAAGCTCACTGTTGTCTTTACCTGCCTCTGCCACAGCCATGACTGTTAGATATTGCCCTTTCTGAAGGGTTATCCCCAAACCTGTTGCCTTTCTCCTCCTATTTCTCTGACCCTCTTTTTGCTGGCTTTAGGATTCTGGGCACTTTACCACTACTAATCAGTGCTAACATGCATGTGTTCTCTCGCCTAAAACTTGGTATAATTGGCTTACATGTGTGTGGCTTATTTAATTTACCCGTAAGTCCCTTGTAGTGGCCCTGCAGGGCACGTTGCATCACCCAGAGAATTTGCCTTTCAAACCTGTCTCAGGCCTGCCACTGCAGTGTCTGTTGTGCGTAGTCTACTGCCACATTGACTTGGCAAGTCAAACTAATTGCTAAGGCCTAAGCTTTCTTTTAACTGCACCTAAGTCACCCCTAAAGTAGGCCCTAGATAGGTGCTGTGTTTGTAAAAGATAGGATATATATACTTAGGCCCTCATTACGACCCTTGCGGTGGGTGATAAAGTGGCGGTAATGCCGCCAACTACTGCCAAATTAAGACCATGGCAGTGATATCTCCGAAAGACAGCCAATGTACCACACCGACTGCCAGGGTGGAAACCACGGCGGTAGCCGCCCACAGCTAGGCGGAAACAAAGTTTGTTATTTTATGCTACAATTCGCCATCACAGCAGCAGGGCTCACTGGGGCAGGGCCTGAGGTGCCTGGGGCGAAGAAGATGCCCACCCTCCTGGGTGAGCGCGCACGGGCAACTCACTGAGGGGCTTGTGGGAGGGTGGTGCTGGTACAGGGAGTGGCGGCTGTACCTTTAGCTGGGGTGGTCACAAAGGTGTCCGCCACCACCATGGAGCTCCCATCGGAGGAGGTATCTGAGTCTGTGTTGTCCTTTCCAGTCCCCCTCGTCCCATCGGTGCCCTCAGCGTCATTGGACTCTGCCTCCAGGGTCCTGTGGGAAGCAGCTCCCTCTATCACTGGTGCCTCTGCTCCTTCTCCAGATGATGCTAATGCACATAAGGACAGGATGACATTACAAGAAAGGGGGGAGAGAGACAAAGGATACAATGGGTCAATGACCGCACCAACCCCACCGTTGGCGTACTCATCTCCCTCACACACAGGGTACAGGCCTACGCACTACGCATTGCACTACCAGTGATATTGCTAGCCACCAAGGCACGAGGAGGAGCACACCCTGCCAACTGCAGCACACCTGGGACCCACACAGCCCTGACCAGTAGTGGATGCTAACAAGCTAGGTATGCAGTGTTTCTCCTTCAGACCCTTATCCACCAGAGGAACTACTCTGCTATGTCTGGCCTGGCCTAGGGGCACCCACTGAAACACAACCACCACCCAGATACCACCCCACCAGCTGTAAGTTGTAATGATAGCCACTGTACTCACCCCCTTGTGGCTGCTGTGATGCCCTCAAGCGCCCAACCAGCTCTGGATAGGCCACTGCCAGAATGCGGGCCATCAGGGGCATCAGGGTCCTACGGGCACCCCTTCCTCGTTGGGAGGCCATCCCTAGCTGGACCTCCGCTGTCTTCCATGCCAAGCGTCTCAGGTCCTCCCACCGTTTGCGACAGTGGGAGCTCCACCTGCCATAGACCCCCAGGGACCGCACCTTCTTGGCGATGGCACGCCATATACCCTTCTTTTGATGGGCGCTGACTTGCAGAGGCAATACAGACAAGGAGACACCATTAGACAACCAGTCCAGCTAGTAACACAAATGGCCCACCATACCCATTTCCATCCCCATTGGCACACACATAGCCCAGCACACAAAGTATACACTGCCAAGAGGACATCCACCCACCCTCCTTACACGAGGCCTTCACACACAACTCCATGCATACATGCCACATGCATTGTGCCCACAGTGTACTCACATGTTGGTCTGGAGGCCCATACAGCAGCCCATACTGGGGGTAGGACCCCATCCACCAGTCTCTCCAACTCCTCTGAAGTGAAGGCTGGGGCCCTTTCCCCAGTCACACGGGCCATGGTAGGTTGCAAACACAGGTCACAGCAGCACATGCAGTGTAGGTCCTCTCCTATGTAAGATCAGGAAACAAGTGAGGAATCAGATAGAAAATGGCTGTCACGTCCGCGGTGGTGCATACCGTCACCGGCGGCATAGATCACCATTGGCCACTGTACCTCTTAGGGCCCAATTATAACCAATGAGGAGTTGCACGGTGGTTCCCGACCTCCTACCACCAGCATTACCTCACTTACACATGTCCTTCCACACAGGAGAGGTGGACGCCATTTCGGGGGGGGGGGGGGGGGGGGGGGGGGAAACAGGCCTATGGATTCAGGGATGTGGAATTCCTATCGCCCGAGACATCTTGTTTGGGGTCAAGGGCAACAAGTTTTTATGTTTACTTTGTCCTTGGGACAAGTAGGCCCAACCCCCTGCAGCACAAACCCTTTGGCTGCCTGTTTACAGAGAGTTGAACTCTCTGCAGTTGAGGTAATGTGTTTCCAAAGGATAATGCTGTTCGAAGTTGTATTTATGGTTCATTATTTGAAAGCCTTCATTATTAGGGTGCGTGCTGTAAATAAATGTTTTAAGGTCACACTTCACTACTGACGTTGGTTCCAGTACAAAAAAAAAAAAACATGTACACACATGTTTGAAAAGTGTAGGCTAAGAGGCTAAGTATAATGCTCCCAGAATGCTCTCTGATTATATGCAAATGAAGTGTCATTTAGTAAAATGTGTTGATGCATGCTAGTATTTCCCAAAAATATTTCTAATGGAAAATCAGTGTAACCATTTTCAACACGATTATGGGAAGCATGAAAATAAACAAACACTGACAAAGCCAACTGATCTGACATATTTTTATAAGTCTTTTAGTTTCATCAATGCGTGTCTTGTTTTGACATGGCTTTTGTAACACTTTATTGTTGTTGGAGCTACCAGGCCCTCAACATTGTAACAAACATTGGCAAAACCCCCCCAAAAAGTTTTTGAACTCTTAAAGCACACGTTGCCACCAGCGGCATAACAAAGGCCCCGCAGCCGCCCTCCAGGGGGCCCCGTCAGCACAGCACCTGCCCTGAGTGAGTCTGGAGAGGGGGCTCCTCCATGTTCTTTGCAAAGGGGCACCCTCCAGTTTCGTTACGTCACTGATTGCCACTGTAGTTCCTGACACTGAACAAAACTACTTTGTGTGGCAATATGCTCCTTGTGGAAGAGCAGAATGCGATCACTCACAGTAAAGCCAGCCGAAAGAGAGAGAAATAGAAGTTTAATAAAAACAAAATGTCTTTAACATCAGACCTAATTAGTGACCAAGACCCACATGTAGGTAGCTTTTTGCATGTCGCAAACAGCGACTTTCGCTGTTTGCGACGTGCAAAAAGCACATTGCGATGCACAAACCCAGTTTTGCGATTCAGTAACCTGGTTACCGAATCACAAAACGGGTTTGCGACTCGCAATTAGTAAGGGGTGTTCCCTTCCTAATTGCAACTCACAGTGCAATGTAGGATTGTTTTGTGACCGCAATCGCAGTTTGCACCCATTTCAAATGGGTGCTAACACTTTCGCAAAAGGGAAGGGATCCCATGGGACCCCTTTCCCATTGTGAATGTCACTGTAAACATTTTTTCAGAGCAAGCAGTGGTCCTGTGGACCACTGCCTGCTCTGAAAAAATGAAACAAAAACGTTTCATTTTTCGTTTTTGTTATGCATCTCTTTTTCCTTTAAGGAAAACGGGCTGCATTACAAAAAAAACTGCTTTATTGAAAAGCAGTCACAGACATGGTGGTCTGCTGTCTCCAGCAGGCCACCATTCGTGAGGGGGTCGCAAATTGCGACCAACCTCATGATTATTCATGATGTGGGCATTTGCGAAGCCCTTGCGAATCACAGATGGTGTCAAGGACACCATCCTACATTCGGATTTGCGACTCGCAATTTGCAGGTCACATATCTGAACCTACCTACTTGTGGCCCCAAATTCTTAAAGAAAGTCACAAAAGTGCACCCATGGTATATGTCGTACCCCTATAAAATATTTGTGAACTGTATTTTAGCGTGGGTAAATACGATGTGTAGATTTGCTCATGTGAAAATCTATTGAGCATTTGCAAGTTCATTTTCCCTCCAGCCACTTTCTTCCCAACCCTCGAAGAAGTTCTAATTCTGCCATTGTCAGGAGTAAATGTCCAACCTTTCTTACTATGGGAAAATATTAGAGAGAAGCTGGTAAAAATCTTTAAAACATGCAGGTTAGTAGGTTTGCAGACTCAAAGGCATTCCAGCCCTGGAACTATTGCTGACTGCTTCCTCCAGCCCAAGTATGCAGATCTGCAGAAAGGTGCCAAAATAAGGAAATTGCTACAGTAGGGAATGAAACTGCAAGTATTCAAGCCCTACTATGGTAGTTGCCCTGGCATAATCAGAGAGGCTATTATCAGAGCTCTTACATAATGAGATTGCTGCCATAATTTGGCGCCACACTACATGGCACCAAAGGGACAAGTAGATCTTTTTACAGGACAAGTAGATTTGAGAAGCAACCTGTCCCCTGGACAAGTAGATATTTTAATAAATTCCACACCCCTGGGATTAATGCTGTGTCACATGATAAATAGGCACATACTTGACAAATTGCACTGTCCCATTACATGTTTACAGATTGTGGACTAGTGTTGTGGCTCCATTGAGTTTGTGACAGCCTCCTCACTCTTTTGTCCCTTAGATATCTACCACTGTGGATGAATAGGAGATGGAGGCATACCCACGTGTACGGACCCCTGGTAGACTTGGCTACACTGGAGGACAGGCACATTATCCTCACCTATAGACTGGACAGGGCCACAATCACAGAACTGTGTGCCCAATTGAAGCCTGACCTGATATCTGCTGTCCGTCTCCACACTGAGATCCCCCCTCTTGTGCAAGTGCTAGCAGTTCTCCATTTCCTGGCAACTGGTTCGTTCTAAGTGACAGTGGGCTTGTCAGCAGGAATGTCACAGACAATGTTCTCAATAGTGCTGACAAGAGTGCTATCTGCCCTGATAAAACACGTGTACAGCTACATTGTTTTCCCCCAGGATGAGGATTTGGCCAAAGTGAAGGCTGAGTTTTATGCAATGGGACAAATCCCCAACATAACTGGGTCGATTGATGGAACACATATTGCATTTTTCCCCACCCCCGGCAGAATGAACAGGTGTTCAGGAATCGTAAGAGTTTTCACTCCATGAATGTTCAGATGGTGTGCTTGGCGGACCAGTACATCTCCCACATCAATGCTAAGTATCCTGGGTCGGTGCATGATGCCTTTGTCCTGAGGATAGCAGCATCCCAAATGTGATGCCCCAACTACAGAGGTACAGGGTGTGGGTAATAGGTGAACGCTGGTTCCCACCCAGTATATGTTGGTGTATGGGTATGCTGTGGGCCATATAGGATAGTGTGTAGCTAAATGTTGCCCCTCAATATTTGCAGGTGACTCTGGTTACCAACACCTATCATGGCTGCTGACCCCTCTGAGGAATGCCAGGATAAGGGCTGAAGAATGTTATAATGAGGCACATGGGCGAACCAGAAGGATAATTGAAATGACCTTTGGCCTCCTGAAGGCCAGCTTCCCGTGCCTCCATCTGAAAGGTGGATCCCTGTACTACTCACCAAAGAAGGTCTGCCAGATAGTCGTGGCATGCTGCATGTTGCACAACCTGGCCCTCAGACGCCATGTACCATTTCTGCAGGAGGAAGAGACTGGAGATGCCCCTGTGGCAGCAGTGGACCCTGTGGACAGTGAGGATGAGGAGGCAGAGGATGAGGATGTGGACAACAGAACATCTGTGATCCGTCAGTACTTCCAATGACACAGGTGAGACAGTGCAACTTTACATTTCAATGACTTTGGTTGTATTCTGTGTGGCATTGGCATGCTGGTATTTGCCGCTTCTTTGCCAGCCTACTGTTACCTCTGGATAATCATTTTGCATATGTTGGTGATTTGACAAATACTCCTGGTGTGATCACAACAGCCAACTACAGATCATTAATTCTATGCTCATTCTATGTACAGTTAATTTGCAATGGTTGTAGTTGTTTCAATCAATACATATTTGAAATACATGACATACTCGAAGTCAAGTTTTATCAAAGGGTGTTTATTGTAGTGCTAATGTATAGACGTGAAAGTGCAATAGGAGAGGGTGGTGATGGAGGAAAGTCCAGGGTATTGTTCCAGTCTGTTCGTAGCATAGGTGCATTGTCCAAGGGGACATAGGAAGGGGAGCAATGGCAGTTCAAGGTGGACAAGGTGACTGAGTGGGACACAAGAGGGACAATCAGGAGAGCCTCATTTCCTGGCAAGTGTCTTGGCAAGTGCCTCCGGCTTCTGTCTGGATCGCAGGGAATGTTTGCGGGCTGATTCACCTTCTTCATGGGGAGGGGTGCTGGTAGCCTGTTGGTCCTGTGGCTGGGCGTCCTGGCCACTAGCGGCAGTGGAAGTGGAGGGCTGTTCAGATGACTGATTAGTGGCAGGGGCACGCTGGTTTGACACTGCCTCCCTCATAATGTTGGCCATGTCTGCCAGCACCCCTTCTTTGGAGATCAGGGTGCTGTTGACGGCCTGCAAGTCCTCCCTGATCCCTTGATACTGTCCCTCCTGCAGCTGCCTGTTCTCCTGCACTTTGTCTAGGATCTGCCCATCGTGTCCTGGGAATGTTGATAGGCTCCCAGGATCTCGGAGAGCGCCTCCTGGAGATTCCGTACCCTGGTCCTGTCCTCCCCCTGGCACGCAGCAGTCCTCTCAGTGTCCCTGGTGGCCTGTGCCTTTTTCCCCCGAACCGTGTGCCCACTGCCACTGGCCCCAGGTCCCTGATTGTCTTGAGTGTGAAATGTAGCCTGGGGACCCTGTACAGGTGGGCAGGAAAGTTCGACTTTGGAGACCCTCTGGGTGTTGGGTTGAGTGATTTCAGTCCAGTCCTTCTTACCTAGGCAAGGAGGGCAGCAGACAGCAGTGTAGCACAGCAAGAAAGCAGTGCTTCCAGAGCAGCAGTCCAGCCGAGTGGCCATCCTTGTAGCAGCACAGCAGTCCTTCTTCCTTGCAGAGTTACCACAGGTCCAGAAGTGTACTGAGTTGGTAGGGTCAGACGTTCATTTCTCATACCCAGTGGTGCCTTTGAAGTGGGGGAAACTTCAAAAAAGGGCTTTGAAGTGCACAGAGGCCCTCTCTTCCTGCCCTGGCTCCAGACTCATTACAGTGTGGGAAGCGTCCTTTTTGTGGAGACGGGACATAGCTTATTCATGAATAAGTGTGGGGCTGTGGCTAGCTCCTCTCTCTCTCATCTTGCCCAGGATGGCCCATCAAGATGATGGCCCATCAGTCACACCTAAGCTCCCTTTGTGTGTGGCTGTCTAGAAGGAATGCACAAAGCCCAGCTGTCATCACACCCCAGACATATATTGGAGACAGGCTGCAGGCACAAAGGGCTAAGAGCATGTCCTGCCTTTTAGTTACATAGCACCCTGCCCTATGAGTTACGTAGGGCCTACATTTGGGGATACTTATGTGTGATAAAAGGGGAGTTTAATGCTTGGTAAGGGGCTTTAAATGCCAAGTCAACATGGCAGTGTAACACTGCATTCAGGGTGTAATGGCAGGCCTGGGACATGTCTTAAAGTGCTACTTAAGTGGGTGGCATAAGCAGTGCTGCTATCCACTAGTAGCATTTGATATTCAAGCCCTGGGCACATGTAGTGCACCTTACTAGGGACGTATGACTAAATGAAACATGCCAATTAGGTATATACCAATCAAACCATGTTTTAGGGAGAGAGGGCACAAGCACTTTTGCACTGATTAGCAGTGGTAAGGAGCACAGAGTCATAAGGCCAACAAAAACAAATTCAGCAAAATTGGAAGCAAGCAGAGAAAAAGTTTAAGGGAAGACCACCCTCGTCTGATACACACCATTTGTCCTCCAAAGCCCTAGGATAACTAGGTTTTAGCACCAACCTCTCCTGACCTTCTTGATACTCAGGTAGTTTTACTTTCTGGTTGTACAAGGTCACTTATAAAACACAGGCATGCATTTGCTGACCCCAACATCTCTTTCCTCACAGAGACATGTTCCGATGCTGCATCTGACCCAGATTTTAAAACAGCCATCCCAGAAGACTATGATTTAATTATAGTTGACAGACAAAACAAGTTAGGAGGTGGGATTACACTTATATAATGCAATCACTTTCTTTAAGGCTACATTTAAGCCCCTTTTGCATTTGAATTGCAAAGCCCTCATGTTCAGCCTAAAAATGAACAGTACCTTTACCTTTAACAGCCTTCTGGTGTACTTCCCACCAGGCCCAAGGGAAAATTGCACTCAATCTGTATTGGATTGCATGGAACGATGCATAGACTTCCCAAATGTTACAATTTTGGGGGATTTTTATTTTTATTTAGAACAATCTTAGAAAAAGGACACAAAATATTTAATCAATAGCATGCAAAGATTTGATCTTATTCAACCGATGAAATTACCAACCCACCAGCCGACTCACGCTTGATGGTGTTTTCACTAATAACCCTGACCTATTGGTTGAGAAGGCTGTGCCTCTGGACTGAACAGACCACAGGGCCATAATTTTTAAACTAAGAATCCCAACAAAATAACTTCCAACTTCTAAGGCACCGAGGGGGATTTGAATTTTTATTTAGAATGATCATAGGAAACTAACACAAAATATGTAATCAATAGCATGCAAAGCTTTGATCTTTTTCAATTGGGGAAATTACTAACCCACCAGGCGAATCACACTTGCATTTTCCCTAATAACCCTGACCTACTGGTCGAGAAGGATGTGCCTCTGGACTAAACAGACCACAGGGCCATAATTTTTAAACTAAGATTCCCAGCAAAATAACCTCCAACCTCTAAGGCACCGACAGTGCTAAAATATCGCCCCATGGAAAAAAACAATAATATGGAAGTAAACAACCTGCTGAGGGAGTCCCATCCCATTGAAAGTGATGTCGAACAAAAGTCAGCTAAAATTGCTGACAGGATTGATGCAGCAGTCACCCGGCTAGCTCCCCTAAAATCGAGGACAAATCAAAGGTCCTTGCCCTCCTCTCCATGGTACTCACAGGAACTCAGAAAGTTCAAACAGAAGTGCAGGTACCAGGAGCAACTCTGGAGATTAATCTATAGCCCTGACAAACAAATTAAATATAAAGTCATGATTAAGAAATATAAAATATAAATAAGTACAGCTAAGACTACATTTTGCACAGAAAAAGATTAACACTGCCAAAAACTCTACCAATGAGCTTTTTAATCACTCTCCAATTTCAACAGTAACACACCTACCTCTCATCAATCATTGTGCATCAAAATAGCGAATTTTTGTCTATCTAAAGTTAATAACATATTCTTTGAGTTCACCACTCTGATGGTAAACTTGGAGACTCCCTCCAGGAAGGAGATGTTAGAGGAATATATCACCCCCAATCCAAAGCCATGCCCATTAACACTCACTACCTTCACCCCTCTTACAGAAGAGAAGGTGGCAAAATTAATTGAAACTTCCAAATCAGGTGCCCCATTGGATCCCTGCCACCCGCAAGTTCTCAATACTGTATCAAAGATCGTTTTTGTCCATCTCACCGCACTCCTGAATATAATCCTACTCTCTGGACACTTTTCATCAGCTTGAAAGAAAGCATCAATACTGACACTCTTAAAGAAACCCTTGCTAAATCCTCATGAGGTAAAAAGCTACAGGCCGACTTCCCACCGTCCCCTTCCGGCTAAGGTTCTAGAAAAACATTGAACCATGAAATAATGGCCTTTCTTGAAACTACCAACTTCCCTAATCCTTCGCATCACGGGTTTAGACCCAACCATTGCACAGAATCAGCCCTTGTGGAAGCCACAGAAGGAATTAGAGCCATTGTAGACAACAGTGGTAAGGCATTCTTGATTCTATTTGATCTATTGGCAGAGTTCAATATGGTCAATCACTCTTTTGATCAATCGGCTTGAATGCATCTGCATCAAGGGTCTGGCTCAGCTCCTTTTTGTCCAGCAGAGAGGAAGTTGTGGCTCAGGAGGACTTTACCTCAGACCCCTTCACACTCTCCTGCATTGTCCCCCAAAGATGCTCGGTAAGCCCCACTCTTTTGAATGTGTACGACACCTATCTAATGGGACGTATACCATTGTGTGGCTTTTCAGTCTTTTCCTACACTGACAACACCCAGAGAGTGGTGTCAGTCTCTTCTAACCCAGAAAAAGTAGCCAAACAATTTAACATCTGCATGGATAACATCGTTGACTGGATTGAGAAAAATTTAAATTAAATTCTGAGAAGACCGAGGTGTTGATTTTTGGCAGTGACACCTCTTTTTCGAATACTGCCTGGTAGCCCCCCCAATCTAGGGTTGCTTCTGCCTCCATTCCAAAAAGCAAAGAATTTCAGAGTCATTTTTGATGTCAAACTAGCATTCATTGATCATGTCAATCAGGTAACATCTTCTTGCTTCCTCACATTAAAAATCGTAAAGAAAATCCTTTCTTTTCCTCCCACAAAGCTGCAGAAAACAGTTATATTAGTTCTGGTAATCTCAGAACTAGATTACTGCAATGCTATGTAAGTAGGTACCTACTAGCGCCTACAAAACAAACCACAGACTCTCTAAAATGCAGCAGCACGAGTGTTAATGACACTTTCCCAAATTTAGCTCAATCTCACAAACCATTTGTTATCTTCATTGGCTACCAATTATGGAGTGGATCCAGTTCAAAGTCTTGTTCTGGGCCCATAAAGCCCTACATAAGGTTGGCCCTCTCTTTTTCCAAAATATTTTTAAATGGCATGTACCTACTCGCAACCTGCGGTCTACCGCAGCAAGAAAGGTAGCTATCCCCAGAATAAAAAAGGCCCCCTGAGGAGGAAGAAGTTTCTCCCACCACATGCAAATGGTAGCATGTGCTGCCTGACCACTTTAGGACCCAGCCAGATCTCCTAAAATTCATAAAACAACTAAAAACATGGCTTTTCCCCCACTGCCAATTAGGCCTTTAGTTGCCCTTTTCTCATTAGGACCCTGTTTGGACACTTGCGCCAAGACACCAATTATCATTCACGACCTATATAAACTATTAACATAACATACCGTTCTTTCATCAGTGCTTGATTGTACTGAAGGTTTTACTTTGCCTGATTTGTATTGCTCCATCAACATCCTGTAGCCATCCTGTAGAGACTTCTGTCGAGGCTCTGAGGTTCCTTCCCATCCTTCTCTGACTATGGTGAATGGATCTTACTGTGTCCATATAAAAGCTTACAGGCACTGATCCCTACCCCCTTCAGAAGAATGTCTAGGTAGGCAAACAAGAAACATTGCAGGCGAAGATACAGCTTCCACCTGAGGTTCTCTGTTGAAGTTTCCATCATGCTTTTCAGTGACTTGTTGAACCACTCCACAAACCATCGGTTTGTGGGTGGTAAACGTTTGAGAAATAGCATGTCATGCCTGCTTACTCCCACACCTCATATAAGCGGAGATGAGGTTGGTTCCCTGGTCAGAAATTACCATCCTTGAAAATCCAGAATTTAGAAAGATCCTTGGGAGAGCTCTCACTACCACCTATGCAGTCATGTTCTACAGAATTAGACCTTCCGGGTACCTGGTAGCATGATCCACCTCAACCAAGATATACTTGTTGCCTGACTGTGAAGGGGAGTCATATCAACCAATTATGTCTATTTCCACCCGCTCAAACAGAACACCTACACCATGTACAGGTCCCTGTGTCTTTGTATATCACTGACCAGTAGAACAGAGTGACCAATCTATCCTGCGCTTTTCTAATCCCTTGGTGCCCTACGAAGGGCACTTCATGGGCTAGTGACAATAGGAAATTCCTGTGCACTAATGGAACCTCTAGCCTTTTGATAGTTCCTGGTCCAGGATTCACAGGCTCGCTATAACATTGGCCATCATCCCAGTTAACATAGTGTTCCCTAACCACTCCTTCGCTGACCTATGCATGTGGGACTTCCGAAGTCCCACAAGCATAGGACACTCCTCCTGTCACTTGCAGAAATCTTCCTGGGTAGGCTCACCAATAGTTAGCAAACTCTATAGTTCTGGAAGCGACTCAGATTCCAGCACATAGTCCACTTCCAGAGCCTGATCTCCCCCCCTCTCTCTGGAGCACAAATGACGGCCTCCAGGTCAATTGCCTTCCCAAAGAGTTCCCTCTCCTGCAACTACTTTGTTCTGATCCATGCAAATTGGGAATGATCCCAGTCCAACTCTGAGACCAATGTCCAACCTGTGATCTGGTCCTGGCACCAAGCCAGGGGCAATCAAGTCATTGCCAAAGAGACATCCTGCACCTTGCTTGTCCCTTATCCTGACATCAATCATGGCCACCTTGCCACTGAGCTTAATATCAACCATGATAAATGGATATTCCATGCCCTCTCCACTGGCTACCAAACCTATATCCTTGGTACCAGGGAGCATGTCCTCAAGTGTAAGGTACTTCTACTCAACCATAGTGTGGAAAACTCCAGTATCCCTCTAGGCAGGCACTTTTCTCTTTTTGATACTAACTTCCTGCACAAGTCCCAACTTGTTAGGTTGTGTGTGCCTCAGAGCACCTAGGTCCCTCTCCGAGTTCTCTATACCTGCTAGGTTGAGTACAGCTGGACACCCTCTGGTCCCTTCACCCACATGTAACATGCTCAGGGTCTTTCACTGGACAACCTCTCTTGAAGCGTTCCATCTGATGACACTTGTAATAAGTCACCACCCTGGACTTGGAAGAACATCCCTGTCCCCTCTTCTCATGATGTTCTTTCCCAGACATACCATTACAATTTCTATTGTCCCTGCACCCTCCCTGAGTCCCATGGGAATTACTCTGGCCCTTACCCCCAGCTTTGCAATCAGTCTGTGGAAAGCTCTTCTCCCCATTTGGCGTAGAACCATGGTCTTCTAGTCCTTTGTGAACCTTGTTAGCTAACTACTTGTCAGTCAACCAGCAAGCGTCTCTTGATTCCTCTCTGCCACATCAAACAGGTACTGCCTAAGTGTCGTAGAACACTCCTTCTTGAGTCACTCTGTCACCATCAACTGGTTAAGGAACTAAAAGTCCTTGGCCCCCATCCCTAAACCCACTCATTCCAATTCTATAATACTCCATAAATAAAAGTCTCTAATAGAACACTGTCTGTTCTCTTGTGGTCCCAGAATCTCAGAAGGTACTGAGTTGGCTTCAGCCCAAACCATCTAATCAGAGACCTTTTCATTCAGAAGCCATCTTGTCTGCCAAAGGCATCCTTAAAATGATGGATGACCCTTCCAATGGCTTGGGCCCTATTAAGGGAACTTTCTTAGACATCTCATTCAAGACCACTCCTTACAAGTGACATCAAAGCTCACAAATCATTCCAAGATGTCCTGACATGTCACATACACATGCACAAAATCTCTTGAAACTTTGGCCCCAACCAGGCCTGAGCTGGTTGTAGAGCCAGCATACTCCAAATGGAGTATTCATTGCTGCCTTTCAAAGTGTCTCTCTCAAGGGCTATCCTTTCCAGCTTTCTATCATTTTCCTTCTGTTTCTACTACCACTCTCTTTGTCTCTCTCACCTCATTTTTTTTTGTTCCTCAGGAGCTAGTTTGGCTTCTCCCTCTTGAACACCCAGGCCTTCTCTTTTTCCTCAGCCTTCTGAAGTGCCAGCTGCAACCTGAGGGTCTCTGCTAGATACAACCCACCCAAGAGATTTACTCCTGGTATTAGTGACAGTGATACCCTAGAAATTCTAGGTGGTGTGCACACCTTAGGCATTCTAGAAACTAAAGGTGATGAGTGCCTTGCTGAACCTCTGGAAAACGCATCAAGGGACACACACCTCTTGTGTCTGTGATAGAGCTGTCCTCAGGGTGTCCTAGAGCCTGAGTCCACGGTGCTCTCCTCCTGGGTTCCTAACATGATTCCCTCCCCACAGTTTACTACACCCTGTCCTTTCTCCTAGTATCTCAAACCGATCTCTAATGAAATTACTAAGGACCTCTCTATTCCTATTCCTGGGAACCCTCAACCCTCTGTCCCTACATAAATCCTTAATCGGGTCTGTGGACATGGTGCTGAGGTCTATTCCTAACCCTATGTTTTGTAAAACTGGATTTATTGTACTACTGACGTAAATAGAAAATGGCCATTGTCATGCCTGTAGCTAAGGCTCCTAAACATTATGCGCCCCACTGCTTGCCACCAATTGTTAGAACCCAGTTCAGAAGGCCACAGGGCTAGCAGAAGCTACTTGGCCCAACTGTGGGGGTTGGTTCCATTTAGTCCTGCTTCCCAGGGCCAGGCCTACTATGGATCCTGAGCAACTGGGCCAGATACACTTTTAGCACTTTACTTTCAGTGGTAGTATGGGTCAAGCAACCAAAGGCTTCTCAGTGAAGGGGGGGGGGAGATGCAGAGGGGTGAAAACAGGCTCTCAACTCATAATACTTTCAGCAGCAGCAATAAATGACTGTCTAGTCAAAAACTTGATTTTATGAAAAATTGAATATTTATGTACAAACACAAAGTAAAATATGACATTCACAAACAATACACACAGTCCTCTGAGGTTAGGGCACTTGTGTTTTATATGCGGGTCTCTGAGTCCCACCACCCTCTCTTAGCCGTAGTGGTTATTTCCCATTCACTTTAAAGGGCATTCAGGTTGAGCCCCACTGGTAGTCTGAGTCTAAGGAGTCCCACTCTTACTGTTTATCAAAGTCAAAAGTATTCCAGTGCTGAACCGCTGTCTGGCAGGCAAGCTCCTCTGTGGCCATCTGACAGGCAAGTTCCCCGGGGCTGTCTGGCCTGTCAATCAGTCTTTTTTGAGCTTGCTCCCTTTGTGGGCACCCTCCAGTAAATCTTTTACACGCAAGCTGGATGGAGCTGTGATCGGATGTCCTTGAGTTCCTTAAACACAGTCCTTCAGCAGCAGGGGAGTTCTCAAGCCTCCTCCAATGCTGGTAAGTTTCTTGGGACTCTTCCCACTGGTGGGGTGGGAAGATTACTTCTGGTCCTCAGTCACTGCTTGGGCACGCTCAATCACAAGAGTGGCCTCCTTCCTCGGAAGACAGTCTCAAACAGACCACACAATCCTTGATTTGTCTCAGTGGCCTACACTGGGGGTCACCGTTCCTCCTCTGCTCATGGGCTATGGTCCGATCAGTAGGGCAACAATTTTCACTGTGGGCCTACCTGGTACATGTAGCAACTTGGTTCTGCACATGGGAAGTGGTCTGATTTGCACAGCAGCAATTTTCATTGCACTCCACCTGGCATACTAATCCCCAACCTGGTATGTGCACATGCATAACAACCAAATCAGTGCATCAACAGTCATGGCTCACTACACAGTGGCCCTCCTCTGGCATACATGAGTCACCAACTTTTCCCTGCATATGGGCATCAACCTGATAATCGCAGCAATCATCTCCTCAAACCTCGCTATGGGAATTCAGTCACCAGTATCCTCCCCCCAGGACCTTGCTCCCTCCAGTGCTATTCTCTCCTTCACAGGGCACACTGGTCTTGGCAAGTAGGCACATGCTGGCCCTCCAGTGTCTAAGGGCAGGAGGCCTTGGATTCCCTGAGTGATGTCCCCTCACCCAGCTGACAGACTATCAAACATTGGCCCCCAGTTCTGGTCACAGGCAGAAGTCTTGCAGAGCTTTTTCACGTACAGCCGAACTGGCTGCTTGACAGTTGATGATTTCAGGGGTCTCCAGCTATCCTTGTTATAATCCATTTCCAGACCCCAAATATCATTTAGAGTCTGAGTCTTTAAAGTTTTTGTTGGGGTTCTGCTTCCTGTTGAAGTGCCTTTTCTTCTGCCTTGCTCTTCCTCCAGTCAGCAGTCTGTTACAGCAGGAATGTCTATAAATCTGATAGCCCCAAAACACGTATTGGGAGTGACTAGAGGGTCACACCTGGATGTGAGCCACAGTCATATGTGTATCAAAATATTACCCCAAGCCCTCAGTCCGGTTCGTTATGATTTTCTTATCAGCCCCATTTCTTTCCTGAGATGTGTCCAGGCCCACCCCCAGTGATCTCTGTCTGAATCACAAGGAGGACAATTTCAAGTGTGCTGGAGAGCGTCTCTCCCTTTCTCCTGTGTGCCCCACCAAGCTTACAGGCATGCAGAAATCTACAAATCTTAGTGGGGGGATTCCTCTACCTCTTCACTTCACTTTCCTCCAGTCAAACCAGGGTCTTCCAAAACGGAGCCCAGAATTTCCCATGTATTATGTCCTTCATATGCAGACATAGAGCCAGCACATGCTTATTGCATACATCCACTACACAGAACTACATCCGTTATGTATTGTACCATTCATTGGCACACATACACTCAGCACATGCATATAATATACATGCACAGCACTACATTATCGCTACATTGAACTATTTCCAGGTACACATACACCCACCACATCCATATAAGATACCCACACTGCGCAGCACTGCATTGTCCCTGTATTTTACCATTCACAGACACACATTACCCCTGCAAATGTGTGGCCTGTGCAGCACTCCATACCAAACTGATGTAGGCCAAAGGTGAGTTAACCCCTTCGCTGCCAGGCCTTTTCCCCCTCCTGTGCCAGGCCTTTTTTTGGCTATTTGGGGCAGTTCGCGCTTAGGCCCTCATAACTTTTTATCCACATAAGCAAGCCAAGCCAAATTTGCGTCCTTTTTTCCCAACACCTAGGGATTCTAGAGGTACCCAGACTTTGTGGGTTACCTTGAAGGAGGCCAAGAAATTAGCCAAAATACAGTGAAAATTTCGTTTTTTTCAAAAAAATGGGAAAAAGTGGCTGCAGAAGAAGGCTTGTGCTTTTTTCCCTGAAAATGGCATCAACAAAGGGTTTGCGGTGTTAAAATCACCAGCTTCCCAGCTTTCAGGAACAGGCAGACTTGAATCAGAAAACCCAATTTTTCAACACAAATTTGGCATTTTACTGGGACATACCCCATTTTTATGATTTTTTGGGCTTTCACCCTCCTTACAGTCATTGACAGAAATGGGCATGAAACCAATGCTGGATTCCAGAAACCTAAACATTTCTGAAAAGTAGATGGAATCCTGAATTCAGCAAGGGGTAATTTGTGGAGATCCTGCAAGGGTTTCCTACAGAAAATAACAACTGAAAAAAGAAAATATTGAAATTGAGGTGAAAAAAACAGCAATTTTTCTCTACGTTTTACTCTGTAACTTTTTCCTGCAATGTCAGATTTTTTAAAGCAATATACCATTACGTCTGCTGCACTCTTCTGGTTGCGGGGATATATAGGGCTTGTAGGTTCATCAAGAACCCTAGGTACCCAGAGCCAATAAATTAGCTGCACCCTGCAGTGGGTTTTCATTCTATACCGGGTATACAGCAATTCATTTGCTGAAATATAAAGAGTGAAAAATAGGTATCAAGAAAACCTTTGTATTTCCAAAATGGGCACAAGAAAAGGTGTTGAGGAGCAGTGGTTATTTGCACATCTCTGAATTCAGGGGTGCCCATACTAGCATGTGAATTACAGGGCATTTCTCAAATAGACGTCTTTTTTACACACTCTCTTATATTTAGAAGGACAAAATGTAGAGAAAGACAAGGGGCAATAACACTTGTTTTACTATTCTATGTTCCCCCAAGTCTTCCGATAAAAATGATACCTCACTTGTGTGGGTAGGCCTAACGCCCGCGACAGGAAATGCCCCAAAACACAACGTGGACACATCACAATTTTTTACAGAAAACAGAGGTGTTTTTTGAAAAGTGCCTACCTGTAGATTTTGGCCTCTAGCTCAGCCGGCACCTAGGGAAACCTACCAAACTTGTGCATTTTTGAAAACTAGAGACCTAGGGGAATCCAAGATGGGGTGACTTGTGGGACTTTGACCAGGTTCTGTTAACCAGAATCCTTTGCAAACCTCAAAATTTGGCTAAAAAACAAGTTTTCCTCACATTTCGGTGACAGAAAGTTCTGGAATGTGAGAGGAGCCACAAATTTCCTTCCACCCAGCGTTCCCCCAAGTCTCCCAATAAAAATGGTACCCTACTTGTGTGGGTAGGCCTAGCGCCTGCGACAGGAAATGCCCCAAAACACAATATGGACACATCAAATTTTTTCACAGAAAACAGAGGTGTTTTTTACAAAGTGCCTACCTGTCGATTTTGGCCTCTAGCTCAGCCGGCCCCAGGGGAGGGAGAAATGGCCTAAAATAAATATGCCCCCCAGCCCACCCGGGAGCGACCGTTGCCTACGGGGTCGCTCCCCTTGCGTGACATTGGGGAAAAAAATAATCCCCAGTGCCTAGTGGTTTCTGCCCCCCTTGGGGGCAGATCGGCCTTATAACAATAGGCCGATCTGCCCCCGGGGGGCAGAAATGGGCTAATATAGATTTTCCCCCCCGGGAGCGACCCTTGCCTACAGGGTCGCTCCCCTTGCGTGACATTGGCGCAAGAAAAAAATCACCAGTGCCTAGTGGTTTCTGCCCCCTTGGGGGCAGATTGACCTTAAGTCAGCCGATCTGCCCCCAAGAGGGGCAGAAATGGTCTAAATACAATTTGCCCCCCAGGGGAGCGACCCTTGCCTAATGGGTCGCTCCCCATCTCTAAAAAAACAAAAAAAAAAACACAAAAAAAAGATATGCCCTGGCGCCTAGAGGTTTCGCCCCCCCCCCGGGGGCAGATCGGCCTTATAACAATAGGCCGATCTGCCCCCGGGGGGCAGAAATGGGCTAATATAGATTTTCCCCCATCCCCAACCCCCCCCGGGAGCAACCCTTGCCTACGGGGTCGCTCCCCTTGCGTGACATTGGCGCAAAAAAAAAATCACCAGTGCCTAGTGGTTTCTGCCCCCTTGGGGGCAGATTGACCTTAAGTCAGCCGATCTGCCCCCAAGAGGGGCAGAAATGGTCTAAATACAATTTGCCCCCCAGGGGAGCAACCCTTGCCTAATGGGTCGCTCCCCATCTCTAAATAAACAAACAAAAAAAAACACAAAACAAAGATACGCCCTGGCGCCTAGAGGTTTCGCCCCCCCCAGGGGCAGATCGGCCTAATAACAATAGACCGATCTGCCCCCAGGGGGGGCAGAAATGGCCTAAAATAGATTTACCCCCCCAACCCCCCTCGCCGGGAGCCACCCTTGCCTACAGGGTCGCTCCCCTTGCGTGACATTGGCGCAAAAAATAAATCCCCGGTGCCTAGTGGTTTCTGCCCCCTAGGGGGCAGATTGACCTAAAATCGTCCGATCTGCCCCCAAGGGGCCAGAAATTGTCTAAATCCAATTTGCCCCCCAGGGGAGCGACCCTTGCCTAATGGGTTGCTCCCCATCTCTAAAAAAACAAACAAACAAAAAAAAAAACAATTTTTTTTTTGCCCTGGCGCCTAGAGATTTCTGCCCCCCCTAGGGGCAGATCGGCCTGATAACAATAGGCCGATCTGAATGGCCTAAAATAAATTTGCCCCACAGGGGAGGGGCCCTTTGACTAAGGGGTCGCTCCCCGTGCGTGAAATTCACGTAAAAAAAAAATCTCCCTGGTGTCTAGTGGTTTCTGTCCCCCTTGGGGGGATTGGCCTCATACAAATAGGCCAATCTGCCCCCAAGGGGGGCAGAAATGGCCTAAATATAATTTGCCCCCTACGGGAGCGACCCTTGCCTAAGGGGTCGCTCCCCACCTGTAAAAAAACAAAACAAAACAAAAACTAAAAAAACAAAAAAAAATGATCCCTGGTGCCGGGGGGGAGGGGGGGGGGCAGAAAAGGCCCTCCAAAAAAATTACCCCCCCTGGGAGCGACCCTTGCCCAAGGGGTTGCTCCCTTATGCCAGTTTCTAATTTAAAAAAAATATCCCTGGTGTCTAGTGGGCGTTTCAAAAGCTCAGAGAGACTTCAAAGGGAAGGAAATTTATTTCCTTCCCTTTGAAGCCTCTCTGGCCTCCTCCACGTGATCGAAAGAGAAATGCTTTGCATTTCTCTTTCGATCGCGCTGGAAGATGAGCTTCCAGCGCGATGGGAGGAGGCCCTCTGTGATTGTCAGCGCGTGATGAGCAGGGGTTTGGAGGGGTCGGGTGGAAGGGGAAGGGCTTCCCCTTCCATCCACCCCTGGGGGGGGTGGGTGGGGAGCCCATGGGGGGAGCGCTAGCGTTCCCCCCAGTTCCTGGGTGCAGGACGAGGTGATCTCCGGTGAGAACCGGTGCCTTGGATAAGATCACCTCGTCCAAGGGACCGTAGGGGTTAAGCACATAGCAGCAAAACTCTTAATGAGTGAGCCTGTAGGCCTTTGTCCAGCGATGGAGGTTAAAAAAACAGGCCTTTTCACTCCTTCTGATTACTACACAGTATGCTGCTGCCATGGAGCTTGTGCTGCTTAACTCCTTGTAAAGGCAGTAATCTTCTGGTCCAAAAGGACTTCAGTCCATGAAACAGGTCTATGTCATGTTGCACTCGCATGTCTGTGTTAGCCTATGGCAACAAAAATCAGCATTAGGGATGCACACATCTTTACATTTGGGGCATGTTAGAAATGGGGTCTTTGGTTGGCAGTCAGGTTACCCCCTGTCCAAGCAAGGGCCCTCGCTCTAGTCAGGGTAAAAGAGAATCACCCTCAGCTAACCCCTGCTTACCCCCTTGGTAGCCTGGCACGAGCAGTAGGCTTAACTTCAGAGTGGTAGGTGTAAAGTATTTGTGCCAACACACACAGTACACTACAAAATGACACAACACAGGTTTAGAAAAATAGTCAAGTTATCACTAAAATGCAAAAAGAGTCTTCATGTAATTTTAAACACAACGCTAATGCTGTTAGCGTGAAAATGTACCCTGGGTGCGTCAAAAGTTAGCCCACACGGCGAGTGTGCGTCAAAAAGGGCTTGCGATGCTTCGATTTCACTCACGAGCGAGACCATGCGTCGTTCCTCCTTTGGTCGGGTCAGCGTGTGTCGTTTCTTCTCTCTGCAGGAGAGCAATTTGTTGATCCGGTCAGTGCTCTTGGGTCTGGGCAGGCCTTGCGTTGTTTTTACATGCCTGACGGTGTTTGCGTTGGAAACCCAGCCGCACGATGATCCGAAACCCACGCAGCGCGGGTTGCGATCTCACTAGCCTCCGTCAGCGATGCTGTGCGTCGTTTCTCCAGCCCCGGGCATCGATCTTTGGGTTGTGTTGCAGGCAAGTGATGATTTTCAACCACAAAGCCGGCGGAGCGTCGATTTTTCAGCAGCAGATTGGAGTCACGTTGATCTTTTCCCCGCACAGCATTCTGTGCGTGGATTTCTCACTCATGGGCTGCCAGTTTCTCCTTTCAGGGTCCCAGGAACTGGATGGGCACCACTTGGCAGGGTAGGAGTCTCTCCAGAGACTCCAGGTGCTGGCAGAGAGAAGTCTTTGCTATCCCTGAGACTTCAAACAACAGGAGGCAAGCTCTAAATGAAGCCCTTGGAGATCTTCACAAGAAGGAAGGCAACACAAAGTCCAGTCTTTGTTCTCTAGCACAGGCAGAAGCAGCAACTGCAGGATAACTCCACAAAGCAGTCACAGGCAGGGCAGCTCTTCTTCCTCAGCTCTTCAGCTCTTCTCCAGGCAGAGGTTCCTCTTGGTTTCCAGAAGTGTTCTAAAGTCTATGGTTTTGGGTGCCCTTCTTATACCCATTTTGCCCTTTGAAGTAGGCCTACTTCAAAGCCACGTCTCTCTTGTTTGTGAAATCCTGGCTTGCCCAGACCAGGCCCCAGACACACAACAGGGGGTTGGAGACTGAATTGTGTGAGGGGAAGCACAGCCCTTTCAGGTGTAAGTGACCACTCCTCCCCACACTCCTATCACAGATGGCTCATCAGGATATGCAGGCTACACCCCAGCCCCCTTTGTGGCACTGTCTGGTGAGAGGTGCAACCAGCTCAACTGTCAAACTGACCCAGACAGGGTAACCACAAAATGGTTCAAGCAAGAAAATGCTCACTTTCTAAAAGTGGCATTTTCAAACACACAATCTTAAAATCAACTTTACTAAAAGATGTATTTTTAAATTGTGAGCTCAGAGACCCCAAACTCCACATGTCCATCCGCTCCCAAAGGGAACTTACACTTTAATCATATTTAAAGGTAGCCCCCATGTCAGCCTATGAGAGGGACAGGCCTTGCAACAGTGAAAAACGAATTTAGCAATATTTCACTGTCAGGACATATAAAATACATTACTATATGTCCTACCTTAACCATACACTGCACCCTGCCCATGGGGCTACCTAGGGCCTACCTTAGGGCTGTCTTACATGTAAGAAGAGGGAAGGTTTAGGTAAGTGGGTACACTTGCCAAGTCGTTTACAGTTAAAACTGTATACACAGACATTGCAGTGTCATGTCTGAGACATGATTACAGAGCTACTTATGTGGGTGGCACAACCAGTGCTGCAGGCCTACTAGTGGCATTTGATTCACAGGCCCTGTGCACCTCTAGTGCACTTTACTAGGGACTTACTGGTAAATCAAATATGCCAATCATGGAGAAACCAATTACATGCACATTTTGTATAGGAACACTTGCACTTTAGCACCGGTTAGCAGTGGTAAAGTGCCCAGAGTAACAAAAACAGCAAAATCAGAGTCCAGCACACTTCACCATCCTGGTAAACAGAGGCAAAAATTTTAAGGGAGACCATGCCAAGGATGAAAAGTCTCACAGGGCACTTAGGGAAGGGGTGCACAGCTATCACCATTTTAAGGACTTTTCTGTCCCAACCTATATACTTTTTGAATGACAATACCTCTAATTGGAATTAACAGATTGGGAGAGGTCCCTTCTGTTTCGCTTCAGAGCTGGCACAGTCTGGTGTCCCCTGAGCCATGGGCAACAACTAGGTTTTTTTGGGAGCCCCACCCTCGGCCTATACTTGTGATACGACCTCTACACAGTCACTGTTACATTATGTGCTTTTCGGCGAGCATTATAGCCTCACACACCGACTATGGGGGTCATTCCGACCCCGGCGGTCCTTGTCGGCGGGAGCACCGCCAACAGGCTGGCGGTGCCCCGCAGGGCATTCTGACCGCGGCGGTTTGGCCGTTGTCAGAACAGGAAAACCGGCGGTCTCCCGCCGGTTTTCCGCTGCCCTCAGGAATCCTCCATGGCGGCGCAGCTTGCTGCGCCGCCATGGGGATTCCGACACCCCATACCGCCATCCTGTTCCTGGCGGTTCGCCCGCCAGGAACAGGATGGCGGTATGGGGTGTCGTGGGGCTTAGCAGACACTGAAATTCGCGACAGGTGCAACTGCACCCGTCGCACCTTCCCACTCCGCCGGCTCCATTCGGAGCCGGCTTCCTCGTGGGAAGGGGGTTTCCCGCTGGGCTGGCGGGCGGCCTTCTGGGGGTCGCCCGCTAGCCCAGCGGGAAAGCCAGAATGGCCTCCGCGGTCTTTCGACCGCGGAGCGGCCATATGCCCGTTCCCGCCAGGCGGGCGGCTACCGCCGCCCGCCAGCCTCAGAATGAGGCCCTATGTCTCAAAACCCTCTTAAATTCATTGAGGCACTGTAAGTGTAGAAAGGCCTTGCTTCATTTGCAATTATTGAACACACCAGATATCTGCTTTAGCGTGTGCTCTTTTCTTAAGGCTGCAGTTTATGCAAGAAGAAGAATGGAGAGTTAATCGTTATGCTTTTCTTAAAAATCCTGTAATATGAATCCAGTGTGCCTTTTACTGTTTGGATATTTTAATTTATTTTAATTGTCCTGTTCATACATTGTACCTCAAATTCCTTTTTGCACTATCCACTTTACATGAGGACATTACCTGCCTACACCAATCCTGGCCCTATATTGATCTATAACATTGAGGTGTGCTTGGTAATTTGAAATAGTCCTGGTGCCGATGATTCTGTTTTAATATGAGTGTTATTTATTATTTTTGTTTAGGTTTGACTTGTGTCTTTTATGGCCACATTTGGCCCAAATAAAGATGTTATTGAATTGAACTGAATTGAATGATAATATTTTGAATAGTTTATGCTGCAGCTGTATAGATTTAGTTACTAAAATATTTATTTTATAGCTCTGCAATCACGTTTTATTACAAACTTAAAATGTAAAAATATCAAAATAGTAATGTCGATAAATAATGTGCCTCTCTGCTGCTGCAAGCTTCGTGTGACTCTGCTCGGAAGTATTTGTGTAAACTGTGCTGAAGTATTTCCGCGCTTTTCGGTCCGGAGCTCAAATAGGCAATTGATGTCAGTCATATTAGAAATACATAGAGTGAGGAAAGAGAAAGTGAAATGTAGGCCTGCAAAAACAGGCCAGTTATTAAATATGGAGCCAAAATACGTATTTCTCTGCAGTGATGTATGCAGTGATTCCATTTTACTTCATTAAAGTGCAGAATGTCCGCATCCAAACTCTTATCTAATAACGCTACTGAATGCAGAAAATCTCAATACCGCGCTTTCTACTAACTTCTCTAAACATCTTTGTGTTTTTCAGGCATGAAAGTCAGCTAAATGTAATGTTTGTAGGTGGTCCAAACCAAAGGACAGATTATCATATTGAGGAGGGTGAAGAGGTAAGCTGTGTCTTGTTTTTGCAGCATCCCCTGGAGGAACCTTAACTGAATATTTTATTTTTTATCAACTCGTCACCAGAGTGCTTTAATCAACAGTATTTCTGCGATTTTTTATTTTTAGGCTTTTTCCCATAGTCTTACTTGCTTGGGGAAAATCGTGTTGTGTGGCGTTTTCATAACTAAGAGGAGGCACATTTGTATGATAGAAAGATTAGAGGTTCAAAATGAAACCGTTTTTAGTAACTCAAATTAGCCAAAACCACCCTCACCTCTGGGCGTATGAAATTAAACGACGGTGTTTGAAGCAAAACTTCTGAATACAGAATGACATCGACAGGATTTGTGTAGGTCCCGGCAAGGTATATTTTGAGGCCCCCTGTTTGGAATAAATTTGAATTTAATACCCTGTTTCAGCTCATTAAAGTCCTCCTGTCAACAAGCACATTTTGAATAATACGTTAAACCTTCCGAAAAAATGGTACGCAAAAACAGCTTAGAGTTTATGCTGCTTACTGTCTGTCGTCCAAACAGTTCCAAAAAAGCTTGATTAAGCATTGATAAACCCATTTTTTTTAGTTTGGGTCTAAAAGGATTTTACTTGTAACCTCAATATTTTATCTGAAATTCGGTGGCTAACCAACTTGTTACTCCCATTGTAGATATGCTAAGGTTGATTTGTTAGATATTTAGTGGCATATTTACAAGAAAGTGCATTGGATCCCCCACTTTTCTTGAGTCGCCCCTGCCCCACCTAATGACACCATGGTTGCGCTGTATTTACAATAGGGCACTCCACGGCAGTTGTAAGGACAAAAGCATCATAATTTTAGACGCCTTTGCTGCACTAGCGTCAAAAATGTTTACGCTAGTGCGGCAAAGCACTGGGAGGCCCACCGATTAGAATGGGTGCGTCATTTTAATACCTGCTCTGAGCAGGCATTAAAAATGATGGGAAAAAATTGCGCGGTGAAATGTTCTAAATTTCACTGTGCCATTTTTCCAGGCCCCCCTGCGTTGGAACACCCCCCTGCATACATTATGCCTGGCTCAGGCATAATGTGGCACAAGGTTTTACAAAGTGGCCTCCTTAACGCCACCTTAGCATGAAACAAAATTATGCTAGTGCGACGCAAGGTGGCACTAGGGGCTTGTAAGTATGCCTCTTAGGGCTAAGACATATTATTAAAATAAGAGGGATGCACATTGTGCTTGATATTGTCGGTTTAGTTATTAAGTACTTTTAACCGCAAATATATGTTGCTGCAGTAGTAAATATTAAAGCGCTGCTCCCAGGAGTTTCCCCATTCACTTGGTTATAATTGACTAGCTTTCTCCTAATTCCTCCCCCCCGACTTATCTTTCCTCTCTGCTTTATTTGTGTGCACTTCTCTTGCTTGACAGTTACTTGCGATCCTGTTGAGTGAGATGAATGGGATGGGTAAAGATAAATGAGATGGAGTTAGGCAGCAAGAGAATAAGAGATGTGTGAATCAGAGTGAGATGGGGTGGAAATAGAAATGATGCAGATAGAAATGTTTTGCAAAGAGAGAAGTAAAGTAAATCGAGAAATGTGAGAAAGCCAGAAGGAGGTAGAAAGGGAAAGATGTATGTAGTGAAAAAGAGATCGAGAAGTAGGTAAGATTTAACATGCTGTAGAGCAAGATACAAATAGGGAGAAGGAAATATAGGAGTACAGTACTTCAAGGGTTGAGGTAGAGAGACAGGTGGTGTAGAAAAATACATGAATTAGGTAGAGGTAAGTACTGAAAGTGGTAGACAGTGTGACTTGAGGAAGAAAAGACATGCAAGATAGACAGAAAAATGAGAAGTATTGAGCAGCAGAACAGTTGAAGAGAGTAGTGTGGAAGAGGGATATGCAGAAAAAAGGATGAAGATTTGAAAGAGAAATGTGGAGTAGAGCAAAAATAGGAAGCTAACATTTCTCCATGTTTGTGCCTGCTTCAAGGAGATTTTTCTATGCAAAGCTTGGTCTGCTTTCTTAGTCAGTGCTACACTCCTGCAATGTTTCTCTGTGGAAACATTTACGTGTAATTCCTGGGGATATTCTCATAAATTCAAAATGCACAACCAGTGAAAGTGTGTGGAACTCTTGTGAGAAAACTCCAAATGACCCCATTACCCCTCAAGCCAACCTCAGAAACTCGAAAATGTGAAGTAAAATTGCCCTTGGTGGTAACGGATTTACCCTGGCACAGTTTTCCTGCCCGGCAGATCTGCCCACTTGCCATGAGGACCCAAGTCAATGTTGCATTCAGAAAACTGATATTGACACCGCAAAAATGTTTTATTTATTTAAATATTAATGAGACATGGCAGGGCATTAAGCTAGCATAACAAGCGCGTCAATAATTGCAATTATGCTTATCCTGACAACATAGTCAAGAAAAGCTCTAGTATCAACGGAAAAGCACAATATTTTTCTACATGTTTCATATACTCTTATAGCCTACACTGATGTCTTGACAAGGTACTAGCAAGGGAACATGAAAGCATCATTCAAAATCTTAATGATTTGTATCATCTTTCTCGATTTTATGCATGACTAGGTGACAACTGGCCCCATATTAAATAAAATGCTATTAATCTCTTGGACAAGTTTCAAACCTCATTTCCAAAATCTTGGAGAGGATAGTGATATTGTTGCTTCAGGAGACCACATTCAACCACAGGTATTGGAGCTTCTACCCTTTACAATGGGCGTGGAAGGGTCATTATAGACATATGACAACTGCTCCAGTGTGCAAGCAATTCAGCCATTCCAGACAACTCCACATTATTTGACACTCAAGATTACATCATCCTGATGGGAGGAACCAGAATAATTAAAATTTGAAGAGTAGTTTAAAATTGTGTTTTTTTCAGTCCAACCTTATGCAGATTAGGTCAGTTGGTAGGTCTTGTGCTAGTGTGAGGAAAGGTTAGGGTTTAGCAGATTCTTTTTTTATGCCTGTAAAAACCCCCACTGTTCGCTTTTAGACCTCTTGTCTTTTTGTTTTAGTGCATGATGTCTAACTCAGTGTAACTTTACACTGAGTTAGACATTGTGTCCAACTCAATGTAATGCTCCTGTCAAAATGATTATTAGCTGCAAATAAGCAGCTCTCACCTTTTTGGATAAGATTATCTGCCTGTAGACAGATGGAGTAGGAGGCTTTGGTTAGACTGCACACTTTCTGTACAGTCTGAGGAGAAGACTTGTCTGATTCAGCCTGTCATCTGCACACAGTTAGCCTTGTGGGCATTCGGGACCCATAATCTGTAGTGCTTTTACTTTTTGCACAGGATGGCTAAAAGTTGTTAGAAGTGCATTTTTCGACTGGCCAGTTCAGAACCGAGATGTAACAAGGTGGCAGTATTATATGTGGCATGACTGGGAAGTCTTGCCATATAATCCTAGCACATTACCCAGAAGTGGACTTTGGGTTCCCACTAGTAAACCTTAGCTTAGTCCTGGTAGTGTGGCAAAGAGCAGTCAGTCTACTTAGAGGAACATGTGTAAACAGGACCAGAGAAGTAGCTTGCAGCATTGTCTAGAGGACTTAAAATGAGGAATTACTCTCAGGACCAAACAAGCAGCTAGCAGCACTTCCTAGGGACTAAGATGAGAAATTAACACTGGGACCAGAGAAGCAGTTGCAACACTGTCCATAGGACTTAGATTGAGAAGTTACCACTGGAACCAGAGAAACAGCTGCAACATTGTGTACAGAACTAAGAATGAGGAATTACCACTAGGACCAGAGAAGCAGCTAACAGCACTGTCTAGAGGAGTTAAAATGAGGAATTACCACTGGGACCAGAAACGTAGCTTTAGCATTGTCTACAGGAATAAGAAAGATGAATTACCACTGGAACCAGAGAAGCAGCTAGCAGCACTGTGTAGGGGATTTAGAATGAGGAGTTACAACTGGATCCTGAGAAGCAGCTGCAGCACTGTCTAGAGGACAAAGAATGAGGAATAACCACTGGGACTGGAGAAGCAGCCAGCAGCACTTCTTAGAGGTCTTAGAATGAGGAATTACCACTGGATCTTAGAACCAGCTGCAACACTGTGTAGAGGACCTAGAATGACGAATTACCACTGGGTCCATAGAAGCAGCTGCAGCATTGTCCACAGGACTAAGAATGAGGAGTTACCACTGGGACCAAAGGAGAAGCTAGCAGCACTGTCTAGAGGACTTACAATGAGTAATTACTCTTGGGACCAGAGAAGCAGCTAGCAGCACTGCCTATAGTATTAAGAATGAGGATTTACCACTGGGACCAGAGAAGAAGCTGCAGCTCTATTTAGAGGACTTTAGAATGACAGTAGTTGAATGCGTGTCTGCCACAGTGTGGAAAACACACACACAGAGCTAATTATTTCTAAAACAGCAGTGGATGGGAAAGTGGCTTGGAAAACATCAATTAAGTATACCCAGGCATAGACGCAAGAACAAACAAAAACTGAAATCTTTGGTGCCTTTCCAAACATTGGGGGTTATTACAACTTTGGAGGAGGTGTTAATCCATCCCAAAATTGACGGTAAAGTGCCGGATATACCACCAGCCGTATTACGAGTTCCATAGGATATAATGGACTCGTAATACGGCTGGTGGTATATCCGTCACTTTACCGTCACTTTTGGGATGGATTAACACCTCCTCCAAAGTTGTAATAACCCCCATTGTGTTTTCACTGGTGTGGTGTGAACACATTGCTATGGCCAACCAAAAGAAGGCTGCAGTGCCCAGAAGGGAGGAGGGGCCATCACACGCTGTAACAGGAGGAAGCGTGAATGTAGCGTGATGGCCAACATAAAAGTTCTCTTAGTTAAATAGCCTGGGAGGGAACTAAGCACACAAGGAGGGACATTTAGAAAACTGCACCAATAAAAAGGAAGCATTTAAGACAACTGCAATAAAGAACGAATGGCAAGAGTGGGCATGGTTAAAGCCCATAGAATAAATACATCATGTCTTGCAGACAGCGCATGCGCGCTGCCTAGGCTCTACCTAAAAATGGATTAGCTGGAATACATTGTGTCTCAGAATCAAAGTGAGACTTAGAGCATTTTGGTGGGTAAGCAACTGTATATGCAAAGAGAGGCCCGGGTAATTGAGCTTGCTCTTCCCCATTACTGTGAGAGTCGAGTAATAAAAGTGCTTGTCGTACCCAATTCTTGTAATTTTTCAGACAGCGCAGCAACTAAATATGCTGCTCTGTGTTGTGCAAGGTGGAAAAAATAGTGCTGAGTCATATATATTTAGATTGACCTGCTGCTGCTGTCATGGCCTTTACAGGTTCATGACTCTCCCAGTAAAAAATATTTTGCTTAGACAAACATAGAAGGATCCCACCCACTGGATGTATCCTGTGGCCTTTAGAGCACAAATGAAAACATTTCTCCTGGTTAGAAGTGACTTCAAGAAAGTGTCAATTTGTGATGTAAAGTCTAGTCTGCCAGCCTATTTATTTATTTATGCAGTTTTATACAGTGTGTACATAAGCCACACCAGAATGCATTGCAGTAGTTTACTTGAAGTCTTGCAACATTGAGGAGTATGGGAACATTTTTGTAGCAGGTGTATCACAAATCTAACTAGAGGGAAGGAAAATAGAATTGTAAACACAAAGCAAAATTGAGCTAAAAGAAATTATAGATACGTAAATATGTTAACTGTAGACATATGCCTGGTTATCATAGCTTGAGTGAAAGAGATACTTATTAAGTGATTTAGGTGCACAAATACTAGGAGCAAATTCATGCCAGTTATTCGCTATGTGTGAATTTGCACCCAAAAATGGATCTAATGATTCTTACAGTTTTATGATTGTGGGTGAATACCCCATGTGAGTAAATCTGCTCATGTGGTGGACTGTGGGTATTGCAGGAGCGGCATCTGTAAAAAGTAGTGAAAAATGTTTTTAGGACAATTAGAAGGGATAATCTGTCCATCACTAAACTGCATCCCAAAGTGGTAGTTGCCTACTACCACCAAACAGATATCAAACGACAAGTGTAGAAGGCACCTAAAAAAATAACTTCTCTCAACACAAAGCTACCTAATATAACAAAAGAGTGAGAATACATTACATCAAAAGCTCAGTTACATAGTATTTCTATAAAATGAATAGATCAATACAACATTGTAACTCTGTGCAATATTCTTATAGTGGAACAGCCAACACATGTTTCACACCTCTTGGAGCTTTCTTAATGCTGCAACAACAGAAAACAAAACATCTACATAATCAAATCAAAGATCACTACCAAGTCACTATAGAATTCAGGCCAGATTTAAGAAGCCCCTGGTACCACCTTGTAGCACATTAGCGTAATGTTTTACACTAATGTAGCGTTAGGTTGGCAAAAACGTTGCACTATATTTACACGTATTGCGCCACTTTTTAAACCCCTGGTCCACATTATGCCTGCACCATGCATATTGTATGCAAGGGGGCAGTCCGGTGTTAGGCAGCCTAGAAAAATGGTGCAGTGGAATCTAGATTCCACTGCACCACTTTTAGTGTCATTTTTAATGTCTGAATGACACTCCCATTGTTTTTAATGGGCCTCCTTTCAAACATTTTGGTGCTAATCCTGCAAAGTGCCAGACTAGCATCAAACATTTTGATGCTAGTTCCCTAATGTGCCCTCTTGTGTGCATGGTGGCATTAGGGGGATGGAATGGGGTGCCAGAAAAAGTGGCGCATCATGATATGATGCGCTACTTTTCATAACTATGCTCCTTCATTCGTACACACCACCAGTTTATCCTGAAAACAATTCTTCTACTGCTCCCTCATACAAAATTGGAAAAACATATAACTTTTTATTAACGTACAAAACTACTTGTAACCAAGAGATGGAACAGCAGTGCATCAACAATTAGAAATACTTTCTAACATTTATGAAGGTAAATGATTTAATATTTATATATCTTTTAGATGAGAAAAAACACACTCATTTTAATAATGGATATCATCACAAAAGAAATCATAAAAATTACCTTTTTCAAAAGAGAAGAACCTCTAACTACTCTACCTGGTTATCATTTTAATGCAGCAGCCACTTTATCCCATTCTCCATAAATATGTACCACACGAGTGCCCTTCCTCTAATCTGGTATCATCACTGTCAGTCACATAAACAATCAGTCATCTAAAAAAGTCTAGGAAAGACTCAAGTATATAGTTCACATGATTCACCTCAACATCCCACAGAGAGATAGGAATCTATGAGGAACACCTCAACAGCGTGCTTATACCCAATAAAGAACATATGGTCAAGAATGAACCTTACTATTCAATCATCATTCCTCAACACTTTCTGCTTAAAGTTTCTATAGCTTTAGTCAGTTAATGGAACACCCATAATAAGGGATAGCCTTTCTCTGCAAGATAAAAATAGTACTCAGAAAATCAAAACAGTTGTGGCCGAACTTGAAACTCAAAACTAGATTGCCCCATATCATTGCACATAACTTCAAAAGTAAATCAGCATCTCCAGCAGAGTGAGAATCATGGATCATTCCATTGCATAATTTAAATACCAATTGCTACCAATTCTGAGCACTCAAAAGCCAGTTTTTAAATTTAATGTAGTTAACAAGTAGACTAACCTCCTCCCCGAAAGCAGAAAAACAGAAAAGGAAAGACTGTGCCTGTTGTTTTCTTCAGGGACTACAAGTCCCAGGCTGCCATTTGTGGCTGCAAGGAGGGGCCATAACACTGCACTATTAAGTGCTTGCCTGCACAAGAGACTTTACCTGCGTCTTCATGGATTACGAGTCCCAGGGGCCATACCACTTGTCATAAAGCACTCACTTGCACCCCCCTGCACGGGAAACTTCACCTGCTGCTTTCATCAGGGACTTTAAGTTTCAGGGTGGCATTGGTGACTGCAAGAAGGGGGCATGCCACTGCAGCATAAAGTGCTCACCCACACCCTGCTGCTCGGGAGAATTTGCCTGTTGCTTTCTTCAGCGACTACGAGTCCTAGTGTGCTATTGGTGACTGCAAAGAGGGACCATACTACCACGCTATACAGTGCAGACCCGCACCCTGTTGCACGGGACTTGCCCGGGTGCCCATAAGATGCTGGGCCTTCCCAGCTTTATCTGGTGAGTCTAATCTGCAACTTTGCATTTGGAAGTTTGTTGTTTCATTTGTTGCCCTCCCCCACTCCTGTACGCCAGTACAACTGCTCGCAAATAGGGTGGCAGAATGTAGAAATGGAAATTGCCAGAGGGAGACAGCCAGTAGTACCCACATCTTCGTGACTGAGCACCACACTTAACTCATTTCTGCCAAGGGCCGACAGAAGTGATAGCTAAAGAAATTGACTTGGCAGAAATGAGACTGTCCCTGGAGCTTGTTATTCTCCCCATCTAGCATATTGCCTGTTCCCTAATGGCTAAGGAGGCTATCAATCTTTGTAAAGGTTTACTTATGATCTGCCAGGCCCCTAGTCTTTCACCAGTAGGTGGACCACTAGTAAATAGGAAATGTTAGGCTAAGGTCTCTGGGTGTCTCAAGGCTGTGACCACAGCAAAAAAAGCAAAAGCTAAAACAACGGTGGCCAGTAGAGTGGGGGATTATCATGACTCTTGCGCATGTTTCACTGGCTCTGTGCTTTAATGTGGGACTAGATGCTGGACAGACTTAAGGAGAACACCTGTGTATGTGATTCCTCCAAATTGTGGGGCACTTCCTTTGCAGCATTGTTGTTCGCAGATGACACCTTAATGCTATCCCGCACCCCAACGGGACTTCGAAATCTGCTCGACAAATTTGTAGAATTTTTTGATTTCCGTGATCTGGAGGTAATCACCTCATAGATGAAGATCATGATGATTAGTCCCCAACAATTGTACAAGGGAGACTTCCAGTGAAGGGAGAGGTATTACAATTTGCGGGAAAATGTGACTATCTGGGAGCAAGGCTAGACACATCTGGTAGTTGGAAGTCCCATCTAAAAAAAGCTAAATTACCTTACTACACAGTGTATCTGCAGTATCCAAAAATATAAAGCAAAAACCCCTAGATCAGTTACTCCAGCGATCGAGGTTTATAAGGCTGAAGCATAGGCTGTGGCCCTATATGGGCTGAAAATTTGGGGATAGGGAACACTAGTGGCAAAACAGTCAAGGAAAACAATTTAAGGAGATCACTATTTAATCTGCCCTAGAGCACCCCATTTGTTCTTATGTCCTTTGGCGCAAGGTTGAAAGGATTGGGAACCTAGCCTCACTAAAACCATTACTCTTCTGGGCCAGATTGTGGTTAACTCCTGAACGCATAACCTCCAGACTTGCTGATGGAAGACGTAATGAACCTCTGTAATTGTAATCTCATCCGCTGGTTCCATCACATCAAAGCTCTCCTTAACGATCTAGGGTTGAGCATGTATTGTAATAATCCCCTATTGATAAATTATAGTACCAAAACTTTGGTCAAAGAGGCATACTGGTAAAGCAGGTTACATATCTGTCATCATAGCACTAAAGCAGGTGGACTGGTTGATAAATTCTTAGACTTTTAAGTGGCTCCTGTCCAGAACCATATATGAGCGCTTATGTACCACCCCAGACTAGTAGACTATATATAATATTTAGATTGGTCACACTGCAAGTAAACAAGTTTACCAGTAAGTGGAAGGCAAGTTTGGCAAGATCACTGCGCTGCACACTTTGTAATTACACTACTGAGGATGTGGAACACTTACTGTTTTTGTTTCAAGCATATGCAAGACCAAAATGGTCATTACTAAGACCACTTTGTAATACTGTGGGTGTGAGGCATTTTAAAACAGCCTACTGAATTTTCTGGGCCAACAGTAAGCCTTCTATAGTTATAAGTCTCAGTAGCTCCCAGTATTCTGTCTGTATAATAAAGAAATCCAAGGGTATTTCCCTGTAAACCATCAAAACTATTTGATCCATATCTTCTTTGTAACCACCAAACTGCTGTTGTATTATTATGTGGAATCAAGTGTTTTTATGTATGCCTAAACAAAATAACATGTAAATGCACTCTTTTTAAGCTTTTATGAATCATCGGGTTTAAATGTTTTCATTTTTTAGATGATAAATATTAGGTTTTATCCAAACTCAGCTGATGGAAATTGATTATGTTTTTATTATACCTGCAATGATATATTATGTGATGTATAATGGGCCTAGTCTTGAAATAAACATAATGAACTGAACTGACTTAAGAAGGTAACAGCACCTCTAGTGGATACAATAGTGAGGCTTGACTCTGCTGTCGTAAATCCCTCAAGCTCCAATTCCACCTGCAACACTGTAGCCCAGCCATCCACAATATCGGGTGTAACAGTAACTACCGCTGGTATAGCGAATAAGGGCCCTAGTAAGGTTTGGGCCTCGCGGGAGGCAAAGAAGATATCAACATGCTTGGTCAGGATGGAAATCCTTGGCCCACTCAGACAATCACTAGTAGTATATGGGACCCTAGCGGCAATGCCTTGGCACTCATTGAGATAACCAGGTCCAACAGTGGACAATTTCTGGCTGAAAATACCACCTGTCTTAATCTTCCTCCTGAATGTAGCTCCTAAGTCATGGTTTTAGGTAACATACCTTGCCTGGCTTCAGTTAAGGAGGAGACAAATGTCAGTCTCAAGATAAAAATTGTCATTGGTTGAATAAAACATTGACTTTAACCTTGCAGAATATAATACATCTCATTCATTTGGAGGGTGGTCTGAGTTGGACTTTCACTTAAGTCACTGAATAGGGATTGCATGGTCATCTGTTGCTGGGACGCAGCCCTTGCAAAGGGTGTAATCTTGTTCCACTCCCAACATGCAAGTAGCCTTCTCAGGAATAATCGTATTGCTGCTTTACCCTTAGGATATTTCTATTGTCATTTAATCAGAGCCCAGGCTGCCAGGTTGTGGGGGAACAAGTGGTCCAGGAGCGATGACTGATGCCTGCAAACCTAATCTCCTCCAACAGATTCAGCGTCCTATCTGACCTGGAGTAACTTGATTGACTGAGGACGAATGATATGGAACTGAATAGGGATGATGCTAATATTGTACTGCCTAACTCAGCAGGGTAGTCTGACATTCTGGGCCCAACATCTGCTTCTCAGGCAACTTTAATGTGTTAGATTATTGCTGGGCTGAGCACCAAATAGGAAGGTCCGAATTGGCTTAGTTGTTAATCTGGCCATCGAGGATAAGGGCCTTAGGCTTAGAAGAAAGGCGGTTGATTCTTCTCTTGTGCTAACCAATGTTGTTAAAGCTATTTTGGCCTGATTATAGACTATTTACTAACTCAAGATATCACACCCTTGGGGTAATCACCTCCTTTGATACTCTAAACCAATACATTAAATCCTTTTAACACAACTACGATCAAATGCACATGTGTCTACCAGCTCAGGTTGGTTTGACAAGGAATTTAGAGTTGCTAATTGTAATCTCAAGGATACCTTTTATTCAAGGCCTAGAGACCAGAATGTCATATTCAACGCAAGACACCATTATAAGCTTACCATCAAAAAGTGTAAAATGGATCTCAAAGCCGAGGCTTGGACTGGACTTGTCAGTTCTTGCTACGAAAGGGACTCCAAAAATAATTCTGGGCCATGGTAAATGACAAAAATCAGTTCACCTATAATTGTGATGGTCTGGGCATGAATATCACTGCTCAGAAATGAACAATCATTTTAAGCACATTTACTCATTTGAGGAGCAGTTACCCCTGAGCCCAGAGAGCCCCATACATTTTTTCTATTAACCGCTAGGTTTAATGTTGAAGAGGTAATTAAAGCCATAAGCTCTAGCCCCTTTAACAAAGCCATAGGTCCTGATGGGGTCCCCTTGGACCTTTATAAAGAAAATGTTGACCTGTTGGTCTCTTTAATTACCACTGCACTGTATGCTGCAACCGCCTGCAACATTCCAGCTTGCTGGCAGCAAGCCATCACTGTACCAATCTTTAATAAGGGACTGAGATAGGGTCTATGCTTTTACAGGCCAATTTCAATTGTAGCCTCTGTAGTTAAGTTAACAGGTCAGGTGAGCTTAAATAGAATTGAGGAGTGGGTCAAGCAGAAAGGGATTTTAAGTAGGGCTCAGTCTGGGTTCCGGGAAGTCTGGGGACTTAGGAATAATGTCTGAACTTCAGTCTTATTAAGAGGATTAGTATGCTGGTGGATCTGGTTGACTTTTTACGTTCTCTGCACTGTGAGGTCTCAGTAAAAGTGAAGTTTAGCATAGACGGGGAATGCACCTCCCTTTTTCCTCTAGAGCGAGGTGTCCGCCAAGGTTGTGTCCTGGCACCAGTTCTGTTTGTTCTGTATATTAACGATTTGAACTCCTTCCTCATCAACAAATGCAGTGAGCTACCCTGGGTAAATTGCAACTCCGTGCCAGTCTTATTATGTGCACATGACGCGGTCTTGCTCTCCCGCAAAGAAAAAGGGGGGGCCTAGCCCAGCCTCTTCCGGGCAACGATGGGCAAAGATGGGTCCAATCTTTGCCTGGTCTTATCCCAGGCACACTGTTGGGCGCATCCCATGTGCGTCTTGTGCGCATCCCACATTACAGGTAGCTGACAAGTGCTGCATGGCAAATGGAATGTGGCCCCTCTTCCAGCACCTCAAGGCTTCTGGGACATGCAGTCTCCTGCTGACAGCAGCACCAACATAGTTCCAGAACTGCGGGCAGGTGGCAAGCGCTATATGACATGTGAAATGCAGCCCCCCCTCCTCCAGTACCTCAAGGCTTCTGGAGCATGCATTACCCCGCTGACAGCAGAACCAATGAAGTTCCCACGCTGTGGGGAGATGGCAAGCTCTCTATAGCAAGTGGAATGTGGCACCTCCCCCTCCAACACCTCAAGGCTTCTGGCACATGCAGTCCTCCACTGACAGCAGCACCAATGATTGGTTTTTATTCACAAATAAGCACCCATGCTCTTGAATGATCTCCCTGAAGATCTGCAGAATGTCTCAAACTATGGAGCTTTCGACGTATGCAGATATTTTTTTCTATTTTCACAGTTCTAGCTTTATCCTATCTCTGGCCAGGCCTGGGCCTTTGTTGGTCTTTTCCTTTCTCTGACTTTTCTTTCTTTTTATTCCTACTACATTAGAGAATTGCTAAATAATAATAATAATAACAATAACAATGATAATAGTAACCCCTTAGCTGCTGGGCCTTTCCCCCCCCAGTGCTGAGCCCTTTTTTGGCTATTTGGGGTAGTTCGCGCTTAGGGCTTCATAACTTTTTGTCCACATAAGCTAACCACGCCAAATTTGCGTCCTTTTTTTCCAACATCCTAGGGATTCTAATGGTACCCAGAGTTGGTGGTTTCCCCTGGAGGAGACCAAGAAAATAGCCAAAATACAGTGAAAATTTAGTTTTTTCCAAAAAAATGGGAAAAAAGGGCTGCCGAAGAAGGCTTGTGGTTTTTTCCCTGAAAATGCCATCAACAAAGGGTTTCTGGTGCTGAAATCACTATCTTCCCACCTTTCAGGAACGGGCAGACTTGAATCAGAAAACCAAATTTTTCAACACAAATTTGGCATTTTACTGGGACATACCCCATTTCTACTATATTTGGTGCTTTCAGCCTCTTTCCAGTTAGTGACAGGAATGGGTGTGAAACCAATGCTGGATCCCGGAATGCTAAACATTTCTGAAAACTAGACAAAATTCTGAATTCAGCAAGGGGTCATTTGTGTAGATCCTACAAGGTTTTCCTACAGAAAATAACAGCTGAAATAAAAAAATATTGAAATTGAACTGAAAACAACAGCCATTTTTCTTTATGTTTTACTCTGTAACTTTTTCCTGCGATGTCAGATTTCTGAAAGCAATATACCGTTTTGTCTGCAGGACTCTTCTGGTTGCGGGGATATAAAGGGCTTGTAGGTTCATCAAGAACCCTAGGTACCCAGAGCCAATAAATGAGCTGCACCCTGCAGTTGGTTTTCATTCTATACTGGGTATACAGCAATTCATTTGCTGAAATATGAAGAGTGAAAAAGAGGTATCAAGAAAACCTTTGCATTTCCAAAATGGGATCAAGATAAGGTTTTGAGGAGCAGTGGTTATTTGCACATCGCTGAATTCCGAGGTGCCCATACTAGCATGTGAATTGCAGGGCATTTCTCAAATAGACGTCTTTTTTACACACTCTCTTATATTTGGAAGGAAAAAATGTAGAAAGAGATAAGGGGCAATAACACTTGTTTTGCTATTCTGTGTTCCCCCAAGTCTCCCGATAAAAATGATACCTCACTTGTGTGGGTAGGCCTAGTGCCCGCGACAGGAAATGCCCCAAAACACAACATGGACACATCCTATTTTTTTTATAGAAAACACAGCAGTTTTTTCCAAAGTGCCTACCTGTAGATTTTGGCCTCTAGCTCAGCCGGCACATAGGGAAACCTACCAAACCTGTGCATTTCTGAAAACTAGAGACCTAGGGGAATCCAAGGAGGGGTGACTTGCGGGGCTCAGACCAGGTTCTGTTACCCAGAATCCTTTGCAAACCTCAAAAAGTGGCTAAAAAAACAAGTTTTCCTCACATTTCGGTGACAGAAAGTTCTGGAATCTGAGAGGAGCCACAAATTTCCTTCCACCCGGCGTTCCCCCAAGTCTCCCGATAAAAATGATTCCTCACTTGTGTGGGTAGGCCTAGCGCCCGCAACAGGAAACGCCCCAAAGTGCAACGTGGACACATCCAAATTTTTGGAAGAAAACAGAGGTGTTTTTTGAGAAGTGCCTACCTGTAGATTTTGGCTTCTAGCTCAGCCGGCACCTAGGGAAACCTACCAAACCTGTGCATTTCTGAAAACTAGAGACCTAGGGCAATCCAAGGAGGGGTGACTCGCGGGGCTCGGACCAGGTTCTGTTACCCAGAATCCTTTGCAAACCTCAAAAGGTGGCTAAAAAAACAAGTTTTCCTCACATTTCGGTGACAGAAAGTTCTGGAATCTGAGAGGAGCCACAAATTTTCTTCCACCCGGCGTTCCCCCAAGTCTCCCGATAAAAATGATACCTCACTTGTGTGGGTAGGCCTAGCGCCCGCGACAGGAAACGCCCCAAAGCGCAACGTGGACACATCCAAATTTTTGGAAGAAAACAGAGGTGTTTTTTGAGAAGTGCCTACCTGTAGATTTTGGCCTCTAGCTCAGCCGGCACCTAGGGAAACCTACCAAACCTGTGCATTTCTGAAAACTAGAGACCTAGGGCAATCCAAGGAGGGGTGACTCGCGGGGCTCGGACCAGGTTCTGTTACCCAGAATCCTTTGCAAACCTCAAAAAGTGGCTAAAAAAACAAGTTTTCCTCACATTTCGGTGACAGAAAGTTCTGGAATCTGAGAGGAGCCACAAATTTTCTTCCACCCGGCGTTCCCCCAAGTCTCTCGATAAAAATGATACCTCACTTGTGTGGGTAGGCCTAGCGCCCGCGACAGGAAACGCCCCAAAGCGCAACGTGGACACATCCAAATTTTTGGAAGAAAACAGAGGTGTTTTTTGAGAAGTGCCTACCTGTAGATTTTGGCCTCTAGCTCAGCCGGCACCTAGGGAAACCTACCAAACCTGTGCATTTCTGAAAACTAGAGACCTAGGGCAATCCAAGGAGGGGTGACTCGCGGGGCTCGGACCAGGTTCTGTTACCCAGAATCCTTTGCAAACCTCAAAAAGTGGCTAAAAAAACAAGTTTTCCTCACATTTCGGTGACAGAAAGTTCTGGAATCTGAGAGGAGCCACAAATTTCCTTCCACCCAGCGTTCCCCCAAGTCTCCCGATAAAAATGATACCTCACTTGTGTGGGTAGGCCTAGCGCCCGCGACAGGAAACGCCCCAAAGCGCAACGTGGACACATCCAAATTTTTGGAAGAAAACAGAGGTGTTTTTTGAGAAGTGCCTACCTGTAGATTTTGGCCTCTAGCTCAGCCGGCACATAGGGAAACCTACCAAACCTGTGCATTTCTGAAAACTAGAGACCTAGGGGAATCCAAGGAGGGGTGACTTGCGGGGCTCGGACCAGGTTCTGTTACCCAGAATCCTTTGCAAACCTCAAAAAGTGGCTAAAAAAACAAGTTTTCCTCACATTTCGGTGACAGAAAGTTCTGGAATCTGAGAGGAGCCACAAATTTCCTTCCACCCGGCGTTCCCCTAAGTCTCCCGATAAAAATGATACCTCACTTGTGTGGGTAGGCCTAGCGCCCGCGACAGGAAATGCCCCAAAACAGAACGTGGACACATCACATTTTTTCATAGAAACCAGTGCCTACCTGTGGATTTTGGCCTCTAGCTCAGCCGGCACCTGGGGAAACCTAGCAAACCAGCACATTTTTTAAAACTAGAAACCCAGGGGAATCCAAGATGAGGTGACTTGTGGGGCTCGGACCAGGTTCTGTTACCCAGAATCCTTTGCAAACCTCAAAATGTGGCTAAAATGCCACGTTTTCCTCACATTTCGGTGACAGAAAGTTCTGGAATCTGAGAGGAGCCACAAATTTCCTTCCACCCAGCGTTCCCCCAAGTCTCCCAATAAATATGATACCTCACTTGTGTGGTTAGGCCTGGTGCCTGCGACAGGAATAGATCACACAACGGTCAATGTTGGTCCTTACGTGAGGCAGCTGTTGACCCTGGGGTGATCCATTCCTGACACAGGCACTAGGTGTAGGCACTCAAGTGGGGTAGTGTTTTTATCAGGACAGGTGAGCAGTCACTGGGTGGTAGGAATGTTGTGGATCCCAGCATATTCCTGTAGTTTGTGTGACAGAAATTCGAGAAAAATAGAGGTTTTTTTCAACATTTCAGCTTTGCAAGGTATTCTGGGTAAGAAAACTTTGGGGAATCCACACAAGTCACACCTCTGTGGACTCCCCCGAATGTCTAGTTTCCAGAAATGTTTGGGTTTAGTGTGTTTCTCTATATGGCCGCCGAATCCAGGACCAAAAACACAGGTGCCTGCCTTACAAAACCAGTTTGTTTTGCCATAGACAATTTTGATGTCTCCACAATATGATTTGGGTGGTGGAATTTGGGGCTGAACTAAATTGGTGAGCTCCCAAGAGAGCACTCTCTCTCTGCTTGCCGCCGCATTCACCTGCTCTCTGGGTTGGCCTAACCCACTATTACCCAGTTGCACGAACAGCTTGCGAAGGGACAGCAGGACTGTCCTCACAACCTCCCTCATAATGTACTGGAAGAGGAGTTTTCGAATGGGACTCCTCTGACTGAAAAATCACTCCCAGAGTCTGCGCCATTGTCCTATCCCTCAGATGCTGTCTCAGTATCTGATGTCTCAGTCTCTGATCCTATGTCAGAGCGGTCCTCTATAACCCGAGTGCAGGCAGCAGTCATCCATCAAGATGCCATCTCTGCTATTGGCTATACTGTTGCTCTAAAACACTAGCCTACGTAGAAAGTCACAAAATCGATGGTGTCTGTGAGATACGTGCAACAGTAGAGGCCACCTTACCTGCGCTTCTTCCCTCAATCAGCACGTACTTTCAAGACACTCAAAAAACACCTTGTCACATACCATTCGTCACAGTCTTTAGCACCTCCTGCGCCCAGTCCAACAATCATTATTGGTGCTCCCACTCCCTCCTCCTCGGATTCCCTCATTACCACCCAGCAAAAGTGCCCTTCATCTCTCCATAGACTTTACTAATGTACTCAGCTATTTACATAAAATACAGATGTGCTCTTTGCAGTAGGCATATAAACCTTCTGCGCTTCTTTATGGCACTAAAACTGACACTAGACAAGTCGGACCCTTTTCCCCCCAGGGAAACCACACACATATTGACAAAAGTGATGTATATATGACAGCCAACCACCTGAAACTCAACTCAAGCAAAACCGCTACCACCACGCTAGGCCCTGCACCCACCCCCGCCAACTACGCATGCAACCTCAGCATCATCCTAGACTCCTCCCTCTCTATGACCCAACAAATCAACGCTCTTACCTCCTCATGCTTCAACAAACTCCGAATACTGAAAAACATTCAAATGGATCCCCACAGAGACCAGAAAAACTGTCACTCACGCACTCATCAGCAGCAGGCTTGATTACAGAAACGCCCTCTACGCCGGCACCGCTCTAAAACTCAAGTGCAAACTACACGCATCCAGAACTCAGCAGCACGACTCATCCTCGACCTCCGCCGACACGAACACATCTCTCCACACCTCAAATCCCTCCACTGGCTCTCCATTGACAAAAGGATCACCTTCAAGATCCTCATCCTCGCACACAAATCACTCCACAACACAGGCCCTGCCTACCTCAACGAGAGTCACCTTCCACACCCCCACACGAAACGTCCGTTCAGCTGACCTCTCTCTCGCCTCTGTCCCCCGCATCAAACACACCACCAGCGGGGGCAGATCCTTCTCCTACATTGCACCCAAAACATGGAACGCACTCACAACCCACATTCGCAAGACCCAAAACCTACTTCTTTTCAGGAAGGGCCTTAAAACCTGGCTTTTTGAACAGTGAACCTCCTAGCCCCTTTCCCTCCCTCCGTCCCCCCCCCCCAGCGCCTTGAGACCCTCACAGGTGAGTAGCACGCTTTATAAATCTCTTTGATACAGATCTACCTATATATATATATATATATATATATATATATATATATACATAGATATATCTATAGATATATCCATGTACCTAGATATATCTATCTACATATATATATATGTATATATATAGATATATACATATTTTTTTTTTAGTTGTTGTATGGTTTCCTTGGGGCCAAAATGGCCCCCAGGGAAACCCTACAACATCTAAAAAAAAAATTGCCCCCACAGGGGGTCACCCTGCCCACGGGCGACCCCCTGTTTTTAAAAAAAATAAATAAATTCCCCTGGGGGGGGCGCGATCGCGCCCCCCCCCCCCCCCCAGGGGGCACCTACCTTTTTTTTTTGGGAAGAAAATTATGCCGGGGGGGGGGCGGCCCGTTTTCCGGGGGGGGCCGCCCCCCAAAAGTGAAATCCCTGGTGTCTAGTGGGGTTTCCTGGCCCCCGATCGCAGCTGTGCTGCGATCGGGGGCCAGGAAACCGTTTCAGAAGGCCTCGTAAGAAAGGGGAGACTCTCCCCTTTCTTACGAGGCCTTTTCAAAATGTTTCCTGACCCCCCCGATCGCAGCTGTGCTGCGATCGGGGGAGCCAGGAAACCTGAAAGTGTTTCCTGGCCCCCGATCGCAGCACAGCTGCGACCGGGGGCCAGGAAACACTTTCAGGAAGGCCTCGTAAGAAAGGGGAGACACTCCCCTTTCTTACGAGGCCTTCCCGAACGTGTAAAAGGCCGTTTTCCCCATGAAAGCAGGAAGCGGCCGCAAGGCTCCTTCCTGCTTTCATGGGGAAAACACCTTTGCAACGTCAGCGCGCCTCTTGGCGCGCTGACGTCACAAAGGGGCGGGTGGGGGGCGGGGGGAGACACGGAAGCTTCCGTGTCTCCCGGGGGGGGGGGGAAATTGTTTTTATAAATCCTCGGGTGCGACGCACCCGAGGATTTATTAATGCCCTTCCTGGTGTCGGCCACTGGTCGTGACCCGCACCAGGGAGGGTGTGTGGGCGTCGGCCAGTGGCCGACGCCCGCACTTAAGAGGGTAATAATACTAATAGCAACAACAATTATAATAACTATTATTATTATTATTATTATTATAACACATACAACAAAATGAGTGGTGTAGAAAGTAAGAGTTAAATTAGTGTTAGACATGACAGCCTTAGGGTGGTCACCCCTAACTTTTTGCCTGCCTCCCTCCACTTTTTTGACACTGTTTTTGCTGGCTTTAGGACTCTGCACACTTTACCAGTGCTAATCAGTGTTAAAGTGCATATGCTGTCTCCCTAAAACATGTTAACATTAGTTCACTCCTAATTGGCATATTTGGTTTACTAGTCCCTAGTAAAGTTCACTACATGTGCCCAAGACCTTTATATTGAATGCTACTAGTGATCCTGCAGCACTGGTTGTGCCACCCACATAAGTAGCCCCTTAACCATGACCCAGGCCTGCCATTGCAGGGTCTGTGTGTGCAGTTTCACTGCCACTTCGACTTGGCATTTAAAAGTACTTGCCAAGCCTTAACCTCCCCTTTTTCTACATGTAAGTCACCCCTAAGGTAGGCCCTAGGTAACCCATAGGGCAGGGTGCTGTGCAGGTAAAAGGCAGGACATATACATGTGAGTTTTATATTTCCTGGAAGTGGAAAACTCCTAAATTCGTTTTCCACTGGTGTGAGGCCTGCTCCTTTCATAGGCTAACATTAGGGCTACCCTCATGCACTGTTTGCGTGGTAGATTCTGATTAGAAAGGAGTAGACAGGTCATATTTAGTTTGGCCAGAATGGTAATCCAAAATCCTGCTGACTGGCGAGGTTGGATTTTATATTACTATTTTAGAAATGCCACTTCTAGAAAGTGAGAATTTCTCTGCACTTAAAATCCTTCTGTGCCTTACAGCCTATCTCCAATCCACGTCTGGGCAGGGCTGGTTGACAGCTCCATTGTGCATTTCACTCAGACAACCACAAACACAGGATGCTCAGTCACACTTGCACCACATCTGCATACTGAATGGGTCTTCCTGGGCTGGAAGGGTGGAGGGCCTGACACTTACATTTCAAAGGACAGTGGCCAACCCCCGCACAAAGGACTACCACACTCCCTACTGTGACCCTGGCAGACCTGTCCTGAAAGGGTACCTTGTACACTTCAAAACCACTCTTTGAGGTCTCCCCCACTTCAAAGGCACTTTTGGGTATAAAAACAGGGTCCCTGACACTACCACCTCATACACTTCCTGGGAAAGAAACTCTGAACTAAAACCTGCAACCTGCCAAGAGAAGCTGCCTGGCTGGCCAAAGGACTCACCTAGACTACTTTGCTGTGAAGGTCTGCTGATTTGCTTTTGCCCTGCTGCCTTGCTGACCTCTAGCTCTGCTGAGAATTGCTCTCCAAGGGCTTGGATTGAGCTTGCCTCCTGTTTCCTGAAGTCTCAGGGCCAAAAAGACTTACTCTCTGCAAAGAACTCCTTGGGCGGTGAAAAATCGATGCACAGCTTGCCCGAAATGACGCACAACCTGCTTAGCAGGGAAAGGATCCCCGCATTGCCGAGCTGAAACGATGCAGCCCGGCTCCCCAAGTGGAGATCGACGCAGTGCCAGTGTTGTGATCGGGACTTCGACGCACAGCCCACTTGATCGACTCATCGCCGAGCCGGAACAACACAGCCCGGCTTCCTGTGAGAGGAATCAACGCAGTGCCTGCCGTGCGACCGAAACTCAGATGCATCACCCACCAGATCGATGCAGCCCCTGTGACTTCATCCTGCATGCACAGGATTTCCACACATCGTCCTTGGGTGTCGGAGGCCCCGCATCACAAAGAGGATTCAAACCTGCACGCTGGATTCAACGCAAAGCCCTTGCCACATGGAAAAGAATCTATGCATCCTCTGTGTGCGCCTGGAAATCAGACGCACACCTATGCTTTTCAACGCATCTCCTCATCTGCGGTCTTCGTGCATGTAATTTTGACGCACACCAGGTACTTTGTTCTTGCAAGAGACAATTGTTGCTTTTAAAACTTAAAACTCATCTTATCATTACAAAAGTGATATTTCAACTTGTATTTATCAAATCTTGATCATTTTTACCTTAATCTACTCAGATAAATATTCTATATTATTCTAAACCTGTGTGGTGTATTTTTGTGGTGTTTTCACTGTTTATTGCACAAATACTTTACACATTGCCTTCTAACTTAGGGCTCACTGCTTAGTGCCAAGCTACCAGAGGGTAGGCACAGGATAATTTGGATTGTGTGTGACTTACCCTGACTAGGATTGTGGTCCCTGCTTGGACAAGGGTGTATAACTCTGCTAAATAGATACCCCATTTCTAACAATTAGTGTAATTGTTTTGCACTGCAAAGTGTTTAAATAGATTAACTCCTTTAGCTCAAATAATTTTCACAGTGCTTGTAAGGGTGAACTTCAAAAGTCAATAAATAAACCTCTGCTTACCCCTCTAGTAGCTTGGCACAAACCAGTCAGGCTTAACTTATAGGTAATGTGTAAAGTATGTATGCAATATTCAAACTGTAATAAAGTGATAACACAAGACAAATCCCAAATCAACTTAGAAAAATAAACTACATTTTAATGAAAAAAATGACACCAAAATTAAAAAAATATGATAAGCAGAACCAGAGATATAGGCCCTCATTACGAGCCTGGCGGTCTGTGACCGCCAGGCTCGCGGTTGGCGGGAGCACTGCCGACAGCCTGGCGGTGCCCCTTAGGGCATTCTGACCGCGGCGCTTTGGCCGCGGTCAGTGCAGGAAAACCGGCGGTCTCCCGCCGGTTTTCCGCTGCCCGTCAGAATCCTCCAAGGCGGCGCAGCATGCTGCGCCGCCTTGGGGATTCTGACACCCCCTACCGCCATCCTGTTCCTGGCGGTTCGCCCGCCAGGAACAGGATGGCGGTAGGGGGTGTCGCGGGGCCCCTGGGGGCCCCTGCAGTGCCCATGCCAATGGCATGGGCACTGCAGGGGCCCCCGTAAGAGGGCCCCGCTTGTATTTCACTGTCTGCATAGCAGACAGTGAAATACGCGACGGGTGCAGTAGCACCCGTCGCACCTTCCCACTCCGCCGGCTCGATTCCGAGCCGGCGTCCTCGTGGGAAGGTTGTTTCCCGCTGGGCTGGCGGGCGGCCTTAAGGCGGCCGCCCGCCTGCCCAGCGGGAAACTCAGAATGCCGGCCGCGGTCTTCAGACCGCGGTGCGGTATTCCTGCGGCGCAACTTTGGCGGGCGGCCTCCGCCGCCCGTCAAAGTTGTAATGAGGGCCATAATCTTTTAAAATGTGAATTAAAAATAGTGACACAAAATCACAAGGAGCTAGGCGAAGTTATCTGGTCGTGCTAGACCTGGTCAAAGTGGAAACGTATGGCAGAACAGGATAAATCGCCAGACAGATACAGAGAACAGCTCGTCCGGAGGAAAGTTTATAAGCTGGCTTCAAATCTTTTATGGAGGAAAGTGCTCATCGACGAGTGTTTGGTGGGGCAAGCTACAATTGAAATGGGGCTTGACCACTGGTTGCTGAAAACAGGGTCCTGTTACATTCATCAGCAATAATGGGATAAATTTTAAAAGGCCAAAGTTCGTGCCCAAAAAGGCCTCAATATCAAACAGGTTGGTGTTGGTTCCGATGAAGCCCTCTACATTTGGACTTAGAAGCTTTTTTGAAAGTCACATCCTCTTCAGCAAGCTGAGGCCGAACAGCGTTGAAGACTGCAGCCTTATCAGTGATCCTGGCCTCCACTCGTTCTCAGATAGAATGCTGACAAAAGGTATCTAAGGGCCTGATTTAGATCTCGGTGGTGGGGTTACTTTGTCGCAACATGACGGCTGTTCCATCAGCCAGAATCTAAGGGGGTCATTCTGACCCTGGCGGTCGGTGATAAAGCGGCAGCCAACCTGCCAACAGGCAGGCGGTCCAAAAAATGGAATTCTGACCCTGGCGGGAACCGCCAGCACAGCCCGCCACTTTAACACTCAGAGCGCCACGGCGGGACACACAAACAGCGCAGCGGTCACCGCCAACAGGCCGGCGGCAGACAATGTACCGCCCACCCTATCACAACTCACCAATCCGCCACCTTTTCCGGGGCGGGAGCCCCGCCGATAAAAACACGGCGGAAACAGACTACGAACGGGAAAACGCTCACCTCCATACACTCCTCCACGAGGATGGAGGACAGCATGGAGCCCGAATTGAACATCCTACCTGCTCTCGTCTACCTGCTCATCTACCACGAGTACGAACTCCGGCGCAGACGACAACGGTGAGTACCGCACCTACGACACAGGGGAGGGGGGAGGAGGAAGGGTTACGGGCACACACATACGCAATACACCCACCCCCCAAATATCTAAACACCAATGCAGAGCACCAAGTCAAAGTGACACCACCCAAACCCCCCGGAAGAAAGAAACTATATAATTAAAGTGAGAAACTAAATTTATGCATAAAATATGTTCATTAAAGTCATGGTAAAATATGAAAAGGAATAAAAAAACTTCAAATTTAAACATTGCGTAACCGATAAATAGAGGCCATAAGTCCATCACAGTCACTGAAATATCAAATGTCCATGGGCCAAAGTTTCTCAACACATGGGCAAAGCCCACACAGGAGACCTGAGTCCGTTGGAGAGAACACTGCAGGGGCATCACATGATAAAACTACAGGCACCTTAGGGGGAAGGGAAGGGGGGGCACCACAGCCACATGAGTCCACGACGCCAGATCCACGAAGGGGCCACCATGCCCACTGTTCAATCCTGGGGAGTGCAAAGCCACAGTCTCTCAAGTCTCTACAGTGGGTGGGTTGCCCACTGTACCATCCTGGGGAGTGCAAAGCCACAGTCTCTCAAGTCTCAAAAGTGGGTGGGCTGCCCACTGTACCATCCTGGGGAGTGCAAAGCCACAGTCTCTCAAGTCTCTACAGTGGATGGGGTGCCCACTGTACCATCCTGGGGAGTGCAAAGCCACAGTCTCTCAAGTCTCTACAGTGGGTGGGTTGCCCACTGTCATATCCTGGGGAGTGCAAAGCCACAGTCTATCAAGTGGATAACAGTCTCCACAGGCAATGGAGGAGGCAGGGTGGCCCGAGTGCAGCGTGAACAGTAGCTCGACACAGAACCGGCACTGTCATTGGGCCAGCGGTGCTTGAGATGAAGGGCCCAGCGGAGCGGTGCTTGAGACGGCGGGGCCCAGCGGAGCGGTGCTTGACAGGAAGGGCCCAGCGGAGCGGTGCTTGAGATGAAGGGCCCAGCGGAGCGGTGCTTGACAGGAAGGGCCCAGCGGAGCGGTGCTTGAGACGGCGGGGCCCAGCGGAGCGGTGCTTGAGATGAAGGGCCCAGTGGAGCGGTTCTTGAAACGGTGGGGCCCAGCGGAGCGGTGCTTGAGATGAAGGGCCCAGCGGAGCGGTGCTTGAGACGGCGGGGCCCAGCGGAGCGGTGCTTGAGATGGGTGATGCAGGACCATGGATAGCTGTACTTGTCACCCTACAGAGGTGGGGGGCGGGGGCACAGGGACATGGCTAAAGGAGAGGACTACACTACAGAAAGCGCCCTGGGCTCATGTCACCCACAGCCCTCCTCCCCCACCCAGGCACCTCCACTGCGCGTAAATATAGCTGAATGTGCTGGTACTCACCCCCTTGTGTCTGCTGTGATGTCCTCACGCGCCCATCCAAATCGGGGTAGGCCACCGCCAGGATCCGGGACATCAGGGGGGTCAGGGTACGACTGGCACCCCTCCTAGGTTGGGAGGCCATCCCCAGCAGTGACTCGGCGGTCTTCCTGGTCCCGCGGCGGATGTCCTCCCACCTCTTGCGGCAGTGGGTGCCCCGTCTGTTGTGGACCCCCAGGTTCCGGACTTCCTTGGCGATGGCACGCCAAATGTCGACTTTCTGATGGGCGCTGACCTATTTGACATGTACAGGGTGGAATTGGACATATCATCAATATTCCGCATGGTAGATATGATTGGCCCCCCCTCCCCAACCTTGCCATGTGGTACATGCTCTCATCTGTCGTGCCTTGCACTCGTCCTTCTCCCCCAACCCCACCATCTAATATCCACCCCACTCAACACAGGCATAGCCCATTCCACGTGCACACAGTGTACTTACCTGTTGGTCTGGAGGACCGTAGAGTAGCGCATACTGGGGCAGGACCCCATCCACAAGTTTCTCCAACTCTTCTGCAGTGAAGGCAGGGGCCCTTTCCCCAGTCGCAGCAGTCATTGTATCTTCCAGTCCGAGGTCACAGCAGCACTTGCAGTATAGGTCCTCTCCTGTGGATGATCAGGTCTCGAGTGATTAAACAGATAGAAAATGGCGGTCACGCCCGCGGCTGTGCGTACCGCGGCGGTGCGTACCGCGACCGCCGGCGCACATCGTCATTGGCTCCTGAAACCCATAGGGTTCAATGTTAACCAATGCGGCTTTGCCCCGCGGTCTTCGACCGCCTACCGCCACGGTGTGTCACGCCAGCGCATTGACCTCACATCCCATTGTCACACTTCACAGGTCAGGCAGCCGCCATTTCAAGGGCCCACATGGCCTCATTTCTACTGCGTCACACAGGCCTAGGCCTTGCATTGCCACTCATACAAGGCATTCAACGCATAGCGATTCGTGTACTGTGCAAGCTGTGTGGACGAACCTGTGGCTTGCTTGACTCTGTACTCCATGTTGTCCTTCCTAGGCACCGTCCGCTGGGACTTGCGAGGAGAACAATGAATCCTCCCGTGTACCGGCCGCTGGTGGACCTGTCGACATTGGAGGAACGTCATATAATACTTCGCTACCGACTTGACCGAGCCACTATACATGAACTGTGTGCCCAGCTGGAGCCAGCCCTGATGTCCCCCATCCGCCAACCCACAGGAATTCCCCCTCTGGTGCAGGTTCTGTCAGTCCTCCATTTTTTGGCAAGTGGGTCTTTTCAGACTACAGTGGCCATGTCATCAGGGATGTCTCAGCCTATGTTTTCTAAGATTTTGGCCAGAGTGTTGTCTGCCCTGACGAAATACATGCAAAGCTACATTGTTTTCCCTGAGGAGGGGGATTTGGCCACTGTGAAGGGTGACTTCTATGCCCTTGGACATATCCCCAACATCATTGGTGCCATTGATGGGACCCATGTGGCATTGGTACCCCCAAAAGACGACGAGCAGGTGTACAGAACCAGGAAGAATTACCATTCTATGAATGTGCAGGTGGTCTGTTTGGCAGACCAGTACATCTCCCATGTGAATGCCAAGTTCCCTGGGTCAGTGCATGACGCGTATGTTATGCGAAATAGCAGCATCCCCTATGTGATGGAACAGCTACAGAAACAACGTGTGTGGCTAATAGGTGACTCTGGTTACCCCAACCTGCCGTGGCTACTGACCCCAGTGAGGAATCCCCGGACCAGGGGAGAGGAACGGTACAATGAGGCCCATGGGCGATCTAGGAGGATCATAGAAAGGACCTTCGGCCTCCTGGAGGCCAGGTTTAGGTGCCTGCATATGACAGGGGAATCCCTAATGTACTCACCAAAGAAGGTGTGCCAGATCATCGTGGCCTGCTGTATGCTTCACAATCTTGCATTGCGACGCCAGGTGCCTTTCCTGCAGGAGGATGGTCCAGATGGTGGTGTTGTAGCAGCTGTGGAGCCTGTGGAGAGTGAAGAGGAGGAAGACGACGGGGACGACACAGACAACAGGGACACAGTCATACAACAGTATTTTCAGTAGCACACAGGTAAGAATCCCCCACGCCATTTTACATTTACTTCAGGCCTCCTGCATCTGTACTTTCTGTGTTTCCCCCCAGTTCCTTTCAACTGACTTGTGACTTTCCCTTCCCTTTTCAGAGCTGTATGACCCACTGCGTGACTTCTGCTTTGTTTGCCCATGGAGTAAAGCACATTGACATTGGTATGTTGTCATCACAATGTAACTGAACATTTTTGAGCCGTTATGTGTAATACATTTGTTAAGAATACAAGCAGACTCCTGAGTGTTTTAAGTGCAATTAGTGATTTATTTAAAGTGCTACATATAGGTCCATGAAAGTAAAACGGTGATGGGTGGGGGTGGAGTAATGTCCATGGCAGAGTCCAGTTCTCAGTCTTACAGGTGCATTGTCCATATGCCTGTGGAAGGATGGAGCAGGGGCAGTTCAAGGTTGGACAGGGTGACAATGTGGGACAGTGGAATGACATCAGGGGGTATTTTATGCTGGCGGGGGTCTTGGCATCCTACTCTGTCTTCCTTTGTGATCTCAGGTTCCTCTTGCGGGGTGGTTGATCTTCAGCAGGAGGTGGGGTTCTGGTGGCCCGTCGTTGTGTGGGGGCCTCCTGTCCACTAGCTCCGGCGGAGGTGGTAGGCTGTTCCTGGTCCAGGCTGGTGAAAGGGGCCCTTTGGGGTGCCACATGGTCCCGCAATGTGATGACTATTAGGTTGAGGGCCAGGACGATGTTCCTGAGCTCCTCTCTGTACCCCATGTACCGTTCCTCCTGCTGTGCCTGGATCTCCTGGAACCTGGCCAGTACCGTCGCCATCGTCTCCTGGGAGCGGTGGTATGCTCCCATGATGGTGGTGAGGGCCTCTTGGAGAGTCGGTTCCCTGGGCCTGTCCTCCCCCCCCCTGTCGCACAGCAGCCCTCCCAGTTGCCCTGTTTCCCCGGGCCTCTGTCCCCTGGACGGTGTGCCCACTACCACTGCCCCCAGGTCCCTGTTGTTGTTGGGGTGTTGGGTCAGCCTGGGTGCCCTGTAGTGGCGGACACACCGCTGATTGACCTGTCCTGGAGACAGAAGCATGGGCCCGCTGGGTGGGAGCTGTGCTGATATTCCCAGAGGGGGTCAGGTCTGGTGTGGCCTGTGTCTGTGTGTGGGGAACCGACTGTCCAGAGGTCCCCGATGGTCCGGGCTGGTCATCAGGTTCTAGGTCGACAGAGCTGCTGTCCTCACTGGGGGTGGGATGGACATATCTGGACCCTCCGTGGCGGTGTGTTGGCGTTCGGGCCCTGCAGGGGTGAAAGAGTATGGTTATTGCTTCTGTGTGTTCCATGGCGTGCTATTTGTGGGTGCCCTTGTCCCCCAGTGCTGTCAGTCCCTTGTGGGAGGAGTTGTGAGGGTGGTTTGTGGGGGGGGATGGGTATGTGCAGTGGTCATGCATAGGTGATGGGTGTCCATGGTTTGTGTTGGCATTCAGGGCTTGGTTTTGGGTTGGGTGGGTTGTGCTGGTGAGACATTGGCAGGGAGGATGTGTGCTGGGGGGTTGGGGGTGAGGGTGGGGGTGTGGGTTGGCATGCTGGTGGTTGGGGGGGGGAGTAGTTGAGATTAGACTTACCAGAGTCCATTCCTCCGCCTACTCCAGCGAGGCCCGCAGGATGCAGGATGTTCAAGACCTCTTGCTCCCATGCTGTGAATTCGGGTGGAGTGGGTGGTGGTCCGCCGCCAGTCTTCTGCACAGCGATGTTGTGTCTTGAGACCATCGACCGTACCTTCCCCGTAGGTCGTTCCAGCTCTTTCGGATGTCTTCCCGGTTTCTGGGATGCTGTCCCACAGCGTTGACCCTGTCGACGATCCTTTACCATAGCTCCGCCTTCCTGGCTATTGTGGTGTGTTGCACCTGTGTGCCGAAGAGCTGGGGCTCTACCCTGATAATTTCCTCCACCATGACCCTGAGTTCTTGGTCCGAAAACCTGGGGTGTCTTTGGGGTGCCATGGGGTGGTGTGGATGAGGTGTGGGGTGGTCTTTGTGGTGATGTGCGTGGTGGTGTGTGGTGATGTGTGCGTAGGTGTGGTGTGGTTGATGATGTTGGGTTCCTGTGTGTGTTGGGCTTTTCGATTGCTGTGCTCGCTCTCTCTCTTGCCTTCTCTCCGATTTTCTAGTAGTGGGGGTTTGTGGGTGATGTGGGTGTGTGTTTTATAGTTGCTTGGATGTGTGAGAGTGTTGTTTGTCTGTGTATCAGGTGTGTGTATTTCAAATTGTCCAATGTGGCTGTGTTTTGGAGCTGGGTGTGTTTTTTGACCGCGGCGGTGTGTACCGCCAATGGATTACCGCGGTTGAAAGACCGCCGCGTGGATTCGTGGGTCGGAATGGCATGGGTGTGTTTGTGTTGGCGTAGCGGTGGAGGTTTGGTCATCTCCAGTTTATCGCTGCCCGCTAATGAGGCGGCCTTCTGTGGATGTCGGGTTTTTGGCGGCTTGGTAGTTGTGGGTCAGAATGACCGTGGCGGTTTACCGCGGCCACGGCGGTGGAATGGCGGTCTTCTGACTGGCGGTAAGAGCCTTTTACCGCCGAGGTCAGAATGACCCCCTAAATACCATAGAAAACAATGGCATTTAGATTTCGGCATGCAGGATATCCATCACCGTTGCGTAAATCAGGCCCCAAGTCTCACTTCTTGCAGTTTGGAGTACAGGAGGAGTACACTCTAACACCACTTAAGCGTCCAGGACCCAGGGGCATCACTTGGGGTTAGGACTTACTACAACAGAAGCCAGCAGCAGGATCCAAGCGGGGGCATGCTGGAACTGGTCTGCTGCACAGTTGCAGGGAAAGAGGCCTTTAGAAACGTATTGTCTACCTTTAGCGCAAATAGGTCAGCCAGCTGACCCTTGAAGTGATGACTGGGGTCCTGTGTTCAAGCAAAGGAGGTTCAGTCTTCCTTAAGGTGTCAGAACCCAAAACTGTCCTTCGTCTGATCATCATAGATCCAGGAGTGTTCTGAGCACAGGTCTGTGACGTCTACAGGGCTGTGAAGTCCACTTCTATGCCCAGTACCAGCCTGTGGAGTGAGGGCAAGCCTTTGTCCAACCCTAAACCAATTGTGGTCAGTGTTCCTATCCCCACTCGGTTTGGTGCCAGCCTGACTAGAGAGACAAAGGGGAGGCTGGCTTAGATTTGAACGTCACCTGCCAGTGAGAAGGTAAGCATAATTTGAAGCTCAGGAAGGAGCTGAGAACAGCCCTTAGGCCATCCTGTCAAGCCAGGAGTCCCCTACACCACACACAGAGCTCTTTGTCCCCTGTCTAGGAGCAAGCCACATCTCACCAAAAGGACATCAAGGTTCAGGTGACAGCTGGACACTGGCCGGAAATAATTTTGCTTTCAGGCAAGCAAATGACAACTTCCTAAAAGTATTCATATAAACTCTGACTTGACCATTACGTTTAATTCTAAATTACTGTTAAATTAAAATGAGTCTTTCCATCAATTTTGTAGCTACTCCCTAACTGAAAATACCAGTTATTAAAGTTAATAGTGTAAACTAGTTTTTACCTATGTGAGAGCCAACCATCCCACAGTGACAAACAGGTTTGTAGTTTATTCACTGCCATTTCTTTTAAGACATTAAATATATGTGCCAGAACCCTGAAGTTCACCACTGGTGGTTAGAATAGACGAGGTGGGCGAACTGTGAAAGGGAGGCAATTTGTGGGGAGGAGGCGGGGGGGTTCGAAAAGTACCAATATTACCTACATGCAATACCATTTTGTTAGCCTGTCTGTGAATGGAGGGGAGGGGTGGGTGCTTGTGGATGGTTCCCCCTCGTTTGGCTCAAGGCTGGCCTCGAATACTGGAGCGCTGAGTCCAGCCCCAGCTGCCACTCTTTAGTAGCCTTCAGTCCCTTTCTGCTTCATTTCTATGCTTATCCCTCCTGTTGTGAGTGGTGTTCATAGAATGTGGGCATGGCAGGTACATTGGGAGGGGGTATTATTGCTCGACTACTTATATGTTTTATACATTTAGCTCCTGTGGGCTCCCTAGCCTTCTATGGTTGTGCACTTTCTGTGCTGTGTATGTTGATGCTAGTATTGCTACTAATTGTACCTTCATTATTTTATCTGACTTCTGCTGTCTTGTCTCTGAGTTAAGCCTGTTGGCACCTACATTCTTCTACACATTGAGTTTTTGAACTGTGTTGTAAAAACGTAATAAAAATGTTTATATATGTCCTACTTTGTAAATGTCATGCACCCTGCCCTATGGGATACTTAGAAGTAAAGGTTTGTTTTGCCAGGTTGCCATGACAGTTTAAAACTGCATACTCATCAGTGGCAGGCCTAGAGATATCAACAGTGTGAGTGTCAGTATTCACACAAATAAATCATAACTATTTCCACTTTTATTTTTTATTTATCTATAGTTTATTATGTGTTGGTATTTAACCAAATAAAAATAAATTACATAGTAACAACAAATTACAATTCATTAAATTAGAATTTACAATTATGAGATAAAAATGTTTCCAGAATCTTCATAGCATGTTCTCACATTCCTTACAGCAGATTTATTTCATTTAAAAATAAAACACAGTCTGAGGATTTTTTTGCTTAATATCTTCCTTGGTAAACACAGCATGCTTTGTCATACAATATGCACAGTTTAATAAAATTTACAATTCTCATTCTATTGCCTCTGTATTTTGAAATCAACATATTCTATGGTGTTTTGAATTGTCGGTCAAAGCCCCAACACATTTGTTGGTCTTGAGGTAATTCCAATAGAATTTTAGATTAAATACATCTTAGTTCTGTTTAAATGATAACGTCCCAAACACGATGTGGCTGCAGGTTCCATTTTATGTGCAAACATAAATTAGGAGGCACAGAATATTCACCTGCATTTTGTAGCTCCATCTTGCTTGAGACCTGCCTATGGGTTGAGTAGGTGGGTTGCCAACTGATCTGCACCAAAGCAGCATATTCAATCAATTAAGGGATTTGTGTAGCACAGCAAATCACGCTTGAGGGTCTCAAGGTGCTTGAATTGCTATCTGTTTCTAGTGGACCTTTCATTCGAATATCCAGGTCTTCAGCCCTTTCCTGAATTGCTGGAGCAATGAGGTGGTTCTGAAGTACAGGGTAAGATTGTTCCAAGCTCTGGCTACCAGATGTGAGAAGGAGCGTCTTCTGCTGTTGCTTTGAAGGATCTGGGGGGTGTACTCGATGAATAGGGAGGTGGATCATTGATGTCTGGTTGGTGAAAGGTCCTGCGTTTGTTGAGGTCTGCCAGTCCTTTGTTGTGCAGGGCCTTGTATGTGTGGGTCAACATCTTCAACTCGCGTCTCTTCTGAATTGGGTGCCAGTGTTACTTCCTGAGGTGGGGTGTGATGTGGGTTCATCTGGGGAAGTCCAGGATGATTCTGGCAGCTGAGTTCTGTTTTGTCTGTAGTCTCTGCAGGAGGCGTATGGTGATTCCTATGCAGAGTGTGTTCCTGTAGTCCAGCCTGCTGGTGATGAGTGCCTACATAATGGTCCTTCTGGTGTTCATTGGGAGCTACCTGAGTATCTTGCAGAGCATGTAAAGGGTGTGGAAGCAGGCGAATGGGACTGCGTTTACCTGTTCATTCATGGATAGCTTGCTGTCCATGATGTTGCAGAGATAGCGGGCGTGGACTGACACTGCGGGAGGATGGCCAAGTACCACAGACCACCATGATTAATGCACAGCAAGGCCTTGTTCACAAAGGTAAGGACTTCCCCCTTGTCTGTGTTGAGCTTGAGACAGTTGTTCTTCATCCATTTGGCAACATTGATCATGCATCTGTGGAAGCTGGCTCTGGTGTCGTCGGTGTAGCAGATGATGTGGAGTTCCTGCGATCTGACGGTGTTGGCCGGGGGGGGATCATGTATGTGTTGAAGTGGGTGGGGCCGCAAGTGATCGTCTTGGATTCAGGGGTGAATGGTGGGAGGCGGATTCTCTGGTTTCTTCCTGTGAGGTTTGAGGAGATCCATTTGGGTGTGCCTCACCGTATTTCAATTTGATGGAGTCTGCTGATCAGGATGTGGTGGGAGACAGTATTGAAAGCAGCTGACAGGTCTAGGAGGATGAGGGCTGTTGTTTCACCATGGTCCAGAAGTGCTCTGATTTCAGTGGTGGCTGCAATCAAGGCTGTCTTAGCGCTGTAGTAGGCCTGGATTCCTGATTGAGAGGGGTCCAGGTGTTTTGTGAGTTGCTGGTTGATAGCCTTTCCGAGGGCCTTCAATTGGTAAGGGGATCAGGAAGATGGGGAGGTAGTTCTTTGGTTCTTCTGGGTCAGTGGATAATTTCTTCAGGAGGGGCCTTAATTCGGTATGTTTCCAGTCAAGTCCTTGTGGAAGGGGGCTGAGGTGATGGAGATGTTCAAGACTTTCATGAGCTTGTTGACAATGATCTTGCTCCTGAGTTTGAAGATAAGGTGGGGCCTGGGGTCTGTGGGTGCTCCCGAGCGCACAGAGCTCATTATGGAGATAGTGGCCTGCATCATTAGGGGGTCCCAATGGGTGAGCAGGTGTTATGGTTTTGAGTTTGTGGGTATGGGTAGGCCAATGCTGTCTGCAGCGGAGCGTTGGGGTTCAAAGTTTTCATAGATGTCTGAGACTTTGTTGTGGAAGAAGTCCACAAGGATGTCGCACAGTTCTTGGGAGGAGGTGTTGCTGTTTCCAGCGACAATGGGGCTGGAGAACTCCTTCACAATGGCAAAGAGTGCCTTGCTGTGGTTTGAGCTGGCTTCAATGTGGTCTGTTAGGGCGTTCTTCTCTGTTAATCTCAGGAGATGGTGGTAATGGTTGAGTGCTGTTCAGAAGGTGGCGTGATCTCCTGACTCTTTGCTGGTGTGGCATTTCCTTTGTAGTGGCTGGCAGTTGCTTTTGTGGCTTTTAATTCTGCGGCAAACCAGCTTGCTCTTTTGGCCGTTCCATTGGGCTTGGTTAGTTTGATGGGGGCAATTTTGTCAGCACATTCTGTGACCATTGGGAGAGGTTTATAGCAGCATGATCTGGGTTGGATGTTACTTCTCTGAAATGGGAGTTTAGAGCGCCATTCCGTTGGTCTCCGGATATCTTCCTCCAGTTTCTGTGCTGGAGCAAGGGGGCATGGTGCTGGAGTTGGGCGGTCCTGGGATGGTGAATGGGACACAGTAGTGGTCAGTCCAAGTGAACTGTGAGACATGAGTGTACTTGACTCTGTTGCTGGATGTGAAAATGGAGTTGAGCGTGTATCCTGCGATGTGGGTAGGGTCAGTGACTAGTTTCTTCCTTGGAAGATGTAGTGTTCGGAGTCAATAGTGATTGCGGTTATGAGGTCAGGATGGTGTTGCAGAAGCTGAAGCTTGGTCCTGGTGGTCGGTAGGTGAGGGTGCCTTTGATGGTTTTTTTTTCCATCTGCACAGAGTTGGGAATTGAGTTACTCCATTATTGGGGTTGACTCGTCCACAGAGGTCATACAGTGGAGGGTGTCCTTGTAGATGGTGGCAATTCCACCTCCCTGTTTGTTGGTCCTGTCCCGGTGAGTTATCTTGTTGCCTTTGGGGGTGGCGATGGTAATGTCTGGTTCTAAGGAACTTTTTTGCCCACATTCTATAGCTCTTGTCTCCTTTTTAATTTCAAGTGACTTTTGTTTTATCACACCAGACTAGATTTATAATTTTTGTGAATTTCCAGGTGTACTCCTAGGAAGCTAAGTTGTCCTGAAATTATTTTACACATCAAAGTTTAGTATAACAAATAGAAGTGTGAATATATGGAGTTGTTAAAATGCACTTACATTTTTGTTCTGCATAGGAAAAAAAATTTCCCTCTGGAGAAATCACCCCTTGGGTGGGAGTTCTTTTTCCAGTTCCACTCTTAAAACAGATGTATACACTCCTGCCTAGTGCAGGAGTAAATTCATTTTAAAGGTGGGAATGAACTCAAAATAATTTGTGAATAACAACAAAATCAGAGATTTCTCGGTCTGCACAAAAAATTGTACCTGGCAATGCCGACTCCATGTCCTAAAAACGCCAGTTACTTCCCTTAGAAAAGATGTACTCACAAAAAATCTATGGAGGTACATGTTTTCACAAATGTACTGGGTGTGAATCACAAACGTGGCTTTACATATATAAACGTGCATTGACAAACCCAGTAGGTCGCAACCTTTTGACCTATTGGCTTTGCCAGTTCTATTTGCAGATTCCTTTTAGCATTGACAAAAAGAAAAAGAAGAAAAAGCAAGATGAATTGAAAGGGTGAATGTATCATGATGCATGGAAATATGGGGCTGATTTAGGAGCCCCTAGCACCTCTTGGTGCGACATTATCGCCATTTTTTTAATGCTAATGTGGCCCAAAAAGGCCAAAATAGCTGCACCAAATTCACAAAGTGGCACAATGCATGCATTGCGCCACTTTGTAACCCTTTGCGCTACATTAGGCCCGTGGCCAGCATAATGTATGCAAAGGGGGCATCCCCCCTTTAGGGGGGCTGAAAAAATGTCTCAAAGAAATCTAAGAGATTTCTTTCCTTCATTTTTATCTGCACTTTTAATGCCTGCTCAGAGCAGGCATTTAAAGGAGGAACATCATCGTTTTCAATGGGCCTCAATGGGATTTGCAAGATTAGTGTAAAAAATGTTGACGCTAGTCCTGCAAAGCTCCAAACTAGTGTCAAACGTTGCCCTTACCACGCCATAGTGTGCCATATCTTAGATACAGTGAACACATGGTGGCATTAGGGGGGGTGCTAAGGGGTGCAAGGAATGTGGCGCTGCACCCAGTGCAGTGCCACTTTCCTTAAATCAGGCCCTATGTGTCGTAATGCGACGGTAACCCCCAAGAGAGGTTGTATGCATACACATGCATCTCCATATATGTACTCCCGTATGGGATGGCGTGACCACCCTTTTGTTAAAAAATAGACTGGCCTGGCAGCATATACCAGCTGCCAGACCATACAAAAAGTGGGTGTGGTGGGAGCAACAGAGGTGCTGCAGGCAAAGAGGTGTCATGTAAAAGTAAAAAAATGTTTTTAAAACCCCCCAAAAAGCCCGAAAGGTCTTCACGCAGGGACCATTTCAGGGAGGAAAGAAGCACTCCAGAAGGAGAGCTAAAAACACATGCATTCTTGTGAATTTCTGAAAGAAAAAGAAAAAAGGTTCCCTGAATGTGAGGAGTGAAAGAATACAAATCTTCCAAACAAAATTCTGGTAAAGTAGATGCTCTTTAGGTGAGGGACAATCATAAAAAGGAAGGAAATCCATTGAATAAGCAGCAAATACCTGCACCCCAAATAAATGGGGCCAAAGTTGTTCTGCCCACCAGTGGGCAGATTGGGCAATTACCCCCGATCCACACCCCGGGGGGAAAGAAAGTCTACTAGATGCCAGGGAATTAAAAAAATAAAAGAAAATAGTGTGGTGGTGGCTACCAACCAGTATGGGCCTGGTTATGCCCCCACCCAAACTGAAGGGGCTAACAGTCTTTCAGCGCTCCTCCGCACACTAAAACATCTTATCCCATGGCAAGCAAGAGGACATTTGATTATTTTTGGTTTTTGTTTTACATTTGGGCCATGAGAGCTTGGTAACTGTCAAAATCGTCCCACTTGGAATTACTTTGGGACGCTGCCATGTAGAAAAATCCACAAGACCTAGACACATCTGAAAACTAAACATCTAGTTGATTCCAGGGTGGTGTGCTTCACATGCACCCTGCACCATTTCCTTACCCACAATGCCCTGCAAACCTGCAACTTTGATGGAAAGCACAAGCACACATTTTCCCCACATTTTTGTGATGGAACCTTCCGGAATCTGCAGTAATCCACAATATTCCTACCACCCAGCATTGTCTCATCTATACCGATAAAATTTCTGCTGCACTTGTCAGCCTAAAAATCTTTTTTTTCTTACTGCCCTTTTGGACCCACTTTGGTTCCCCTCAATTTCGACGTGTTTTTGGCTCTTTCCTGTCACAATCACTTGGCCCACCTACACAAGTGAGGTATCATTTTTACTGGGAGACTGAGGGGAACGTTGAGTGGTAGGAAATTTGTCCCGGTGCAGTGATCCCGCACAGAAATGTGGGAAAAATATGATTTTTTTAGCTAGATTTGCGGTTTGCTGAGGATTCTGGGTAAGAAAATATTGGGGGATCCACGCAAGTCACCCCCCCTTGACTCCCTCGGGTGTCTAGTTTTCAAAAATGTCTGGGTTTGGTAGGTTTCCCTAGATGGCTGCTGAGCCCAGGACTAAAAACGCAGGTGCCCCCTCAAAAACAGGTAGTTTTCTATTTGATAATTTTGATGTGTCCAGATAGTGTTTTGGGGCACTTCCTGTTGCGAGCACAAGGCCTACCCCCACAAGTGAGATACCATTTTTATCGGGAGACCTGGGGGAACGCTGGGTGGAAAACAATTCGTGGCTCCTCTCAGATTCCAGAACTTTCTGTCACTGAAATGTGGGGAAAAAGTGTTTTTTTAGCCACATTTTGAGGTTTACAAAAGATTCGAGATAACAGAACCTGGTTAGAGCTCGACAAGTCACCCCATCTTGGATTCCCCTAGGTCTCAAGTTTTCAAAAATGCACAGGTTTGGTAGGTTTCCCTAGGTGGCGGCTGAGCTAGAGGCCAAAATCCACAGGTAGGCACTTTGCAAAAAACACCTCTGTTTTCTTTGAGAAAATGTGATTTGTCCACTTTGTGTTTTGGGGCATTTCCTGTCGCGGGCACTAGGCCTACCCACACAAGTGAGGTACCATTTTCATCGGGAGGCTTGGGGGAACGCTGGGTGGAAGGAAATTTGTGGCTCCTCTCAGATTCTAGAACTTTCTGTCACCGAAATGTGAGGAAAATGTGTTTTTTTAGCCATATTTTGAGGTTTGCAAAGGACTCTGGCTAACAGAACCTGGTGAGAGCTCGACAAGTCACCCCATCTTGGATTTCCCTAGGTCTCTAGTTTTAAAAAATGCACAGGTTTGGTAGGTTTCCCTAGGTGCCGGCTGAGCTAGAGGCCAAAATGTACAGGTAGGCACTTTGCAAAAAACACCCCTGTTTTCTGTTAAAAAATGGGATGTGTCCACGTTGTGTTTTGGGGCATTTCCTGTTGCGGGCGCTAGGCCTACCCACACAAGTGAGGTATAATTTTTATCGGAAGACTTGGGGGAACGCTGGGTGGAAGGAAATGTGTGGCTCCTCTCAGATTCCAGAACTTTCTGTCACCGAAATGTGAGGAAAACGTGTTTTTTTTGCCAAATTGTGAGGTTTGCAAAGGATTCTGGGTAACAGGACCTGGTCGGAGCCCCACAAGTCACCCCATCTTGGATTCCCCTAAGTCTCTAGTTTTCAAAAATGCACAGGTTTGGTAGGTTTCCCTAGGAGCTGGCTGAGCTAGAGGCCAAAATCTACAGGTAGGCACTTTGCAAAAAACACCTCTGTTTTCTGTCAATAAATGGGATGTGTCCACGTTGTGTTTTGGGGCATTTCCTGTCGCGGGCGCTAGGCCTACCCACAGAAGTGAGTTATCATTTTTATCGGGAGACTTGGAGGAACATAGAATAGCAAAACAAGTGTTATTGCCCCTTGTCTTTCTCTACATTTGTTCCTTCCAAATATAAGAGAGTGTGTAAAAAAGACATCTATTTGAGAAATGCCCTGTAATTCACATGCTAGTATGGGCACCCCGGAATTCAGAGATGTGCAAATAACCACTGCTCCTCAACACCTTATCTTGTGCCCATTTTGGAAATACAAAGGTTTTCTTGCTAGCAATTTTTCACTCTTTATATTTCAGCAAATGAATTGCTGTATACCCGATATAGAATGAAAACCCACTGCAGGGTGCAGCTCATTTATTGGCTCTGCGTACCTAGGGTTCTTGATGAACCTACAAGCCCTATATATCCCCGCAACCAGAAGAGTCCAGCAGACGTAACGGTATATTGCTTTCAAAAATCTAACATTGCAGGAAAAAGTTACAGAGTAAAACATAGAGAAAAATTGCTGTTTTTTTCACCTCAACTTCAATATCTTATTTTTCAGTTGTTATTTTCTGTAGGAAACCATTGTAGGATCTACACAAAGTACCCCTTGTTGGATTCAGAATTTTGTCTACTTTTTAGAAATGTTTAGGTTTCTGGGATCCAGCATTGGTTTCACACCCATTTCTGTCACTGACTGGAAGGAGGCTGAAAGTACAAAAAATCGTAAAAATGGGGTATGTCCCAGTAAAAAGCCAAAATTGTGTTGAAAAATTGGGTTTTCTGATTCAAGTCTGCCTGTTCCTGAAAGCTGGGAATGTGGTGATTTTAGCACTGCAAACCCTTTGTTGATGCCATTTTCAGGGGAAAAACCACAAGCCTTCTTCTGCAGTCCCTTTTTCCCATTTAAAAAAATAATAATAAAATTCACTGTAGTTTGGCTAATTTCTTGGCCTCCTTCAGGGGAACCCACAAAGTCTGGGTACTTCTAGAATCCCTAGGATGTTAGAAAAAAAAGGACGCAAATTTGGCGTGGGTAGCTTATGTGGTTATGAGGTTATGAGGGCCTAAGCGAGAACTATTCCAAATAGGCAAAAAAAGGCCTGGCACAGGAGGGGGAAAAGGCCTGGCAGCGAAGGGGTTAACCTGTTGTGTGCCTGAGACGAGGTGGTCTCGTCCCTTTATGGGCCAAGAGCGGTTTTTCAACAACAGGCAGCTCATGTGGTCTGTAGTCGAGACCAGATAAAGCCATTTGTACATGCAAGCTGAACTCCACATATGGATCAAAACTAACTATTACTTGGTTCATTAGAAGGACCAGGCAATTTAACGCATCACTATAAGGACCCTTATTCAAAATTGCATACTCCTCATATTCTCGTCTGCAGGCTGATGCAACCCATGGAGAGAAATAAAGTAATAGGCTTTGAATACATCTTCCATCACTCACGTCCAATAAGGGCAAACAGCCAATTATGTTATTTGTTTATGCTGGAGTGAATTTGGGATTGCTCTCACCTGTCGTATTTTCCTTCATTATTTTCCTTATCATTTTGAACGAGCAAGGAATGTATCTGTTTATTCTACCTGGTTTTGTGAGTCCACTTTTGAGAGAGCTTCAGTATCCACTCTCTATGGCCCAGTTTTCAAAGTCCTCAAAGCAACATAACATATGAGCAACGTGAGAGTGCCGGCTTCACAGCCAAGTCTGGGGTTACTCAGGTTTGGATCGATGTAAAGTTGTAAAGTCCAGGTGAGGTTTGATATTTATTGATCTTTCATTAATAATTAACATCGTGCCCTCCCTAGTGTGTGTGCACATCTAAAACATTAATCAGCGATCGATATGAGAGTTTTCGTACAGGAAATAACAAGCTTTGAAAAATATAATTATTTTTCCGTCATAAGGCTTATTGTACAGAACGTGCAAGATTGGGAACAAAGCCTAACGTACAACATTCCAGACTACATCTACAAAATGACACAGAACTTTGGGGCATATTTACCAAAGCGATGTACAGGTGCTTTTGTTGCCTGCACAACTATCACCTGCTAAAACACCTCAACCTTGACCTGCACTAAGTGGCAGACCGTGCAAAGTGCTTGCATTAAAAAGTAGCTCTAAAGTGACGAAAAGTAGGGTTTTGCGCAACTTTGCAGTAGTTTTCCCCAAGGGGTGTTCTATGATTTTTACTTGGGGGTGTTTCTATGCAACCACCCATGGATTTTGATCCAAAGCCATATCTACTAATAAAGTTAACAGGACTTTGCACCAAATAGTGACGTCTCTTAGAGGCGTGCACTTTGAGTAATGTTTAATTTTTTCAAAACGTTTCAAAATGTTGATGTCTGCTTCACTGTACAGCACACATACAAAGTGGGACAAGTGTTAAACTATGTCTTAGCATGATATTTTCTACTGGAATGGTACTCTTCTAGTACGAAACTCCTGCTTCACATGACGTACTCCCCTCAAAGCCTGCCTAATGTGCACCAATATAGGTAGAGCCGGATACAGCGCCATACCTTAGTAGCTATGCCGCTGTTCTCTATTTCACACAACTCTGCATTGTATGATACTTAGTAGATGCGCCCTACAGGGTCCTAGCTGCATAAGTTCTCTGCCCGACACAGTTGTACCTTAATCTTAGTGTGTATTCTTTTCTGTTCCCCGATTAAAACCCACACAAAGCTTTATCAAAGCACCCCATTCCTAACTTGCAGAGCCCCATACTTCTCAAGTATTGAAACCCAAATTCCACTTAGTCTGCTGTTCCTCAAAGCTGTCCTAAAACACTCCCCTGCTCATCCAGTACTGGTACCCACTACCCAGCGTTTGCTACATACATTCAACTTGATTTATTTCAAAACCTGATATTCCACTGCATTCCACGGGTGTTTTGTCAATGTTATTGCCCTCTTAACCTTGGAACTGAAACTTCACTTGCACCACTTGCCCTATCTTTTGGTCTCCCTTGAGCTTTTGCAGTGAACTTCGATTCCCACCTGCAGCCTCCAATGGCATTGCCTTGTAGGACACCCACCGATCTCTGCAGTAAACTGCCATGCTCATTGTTCAACCGTGGCCCTCCTTTTTTCCATTATTGCCATCGGCGAAGAGTTCTGTTGGTACAAATCTAGCTTTACTCTCATCTCTTCCTCATATGCCAAAATGAAGACTGGCCCGTAGCTCCGTGTAATAAGAAAGACTTGCAATAAAAAAAAGATACTGATCAGATAGAGCTGAAGAACATTACTATGCAGAACACCTCAGCAACAGCAGCTAGTAGCACCTGGTTCATTTCACCAGCTGCTGCTGATAGAGCGTTCCGTACTAATAATTTACCTGTATTTGGACGCTCTTTAGGCCGATGAATCTTTTGGCTAAGTGGGACTCTCCTTACTCTTAATCAGTCAATTTCATTAAATCAATAATCAATAACGAACATAAGCAATACCCTGATCAACATAACACTTAACAATTAATCCAGAATACATTTCGGCGAACCCTGACCTTTCAGTCAGGAATAACCACACCAGTTTATTCAAAGTTAGTAAATTTATTTCCCTATATTAACAAAGCTAGCACAATATAGATGTGTCTCAACACCAAATGATAAACGTAAATGAACATTAATAGCTGTCCATAACGGCGAAACAGATGCAATCTATGCAGCATTTGAATAACAAGGCATTCGATAATAGCAATGCAAATCACTAAAACTATAATCTGTAATGAGCTAATTGCATACATTTAGTCAGCATAACAAGGTCTCAAATTACATCGTGCAACAAAAGGAATCCTCATCTAACCTCAAATTAGCATCGGCATGTGGGACTTCATGCAAAACAATTTAGCAACATTAATTTAGAAAACTCCTAGCTAGGGCTCTTATCAAAAATCAGCAGTTGGTTACCTAAAAGAAACACAATGCAATTGTACAATTTCCTTTCATATTTACCAATTACAATCAGCATTCAAGGAAGTCTTCGTCTCACAGGTACCGTTTCTCGATCAGCATGGGTACCGTTTCGATCAGCATGGGACGGGGCAAAGGGGCAGGGGTGGACGGGGCAATTGCCTCACGGCGGCAAAATAAAACTACTACTTCATGTAAAGGGATCAAAGTTAAAGTCTCTAGGGCAAGAATCATTAAAGTCTCTTTCTCTCGATTAGAGAAAGCATCAAAGTCTCTTTCAAAATGGCGTTGCAGCAAGGTGGGCCATAATAGCTGCAATGACCTGCAAAATGGCGGGTATCGAGCTGGTAATGGCAATAATGGCTTTAATGGCTACTTTCTTCTCGTGCACCTGGTTTAAATAGACAACAGTTCAAATCCAGTAGGGTCTTCCATTGGAGGGTTCATAGGTTGGCTTCAAATTGTCCAATCAAAAACAACAGTTCTCAGGCTTTTACTTAAGCATACATTATCCTTGGAGACGAGTACGCAAGTTGCAACATTTTATACCAATTAACTCACTTTCAGAGCTTCCATTGTCCGCACCTGCAGATTGACCTTGAAGTAAAGAGAGAAATATGCCAGGCTGGCACGAAACCTTAAGATAAGCATGTGAACGATCTCAGTGGAAAAGTACAGCTTCAAGCAAAAATACACGTTTATTAGCACATTGAAAAATACGAGCATCTAAACCGTGAGACCAGGCAACTAGGCCAAAGCCTCCACTAAAGTTATGCTAAGCTAAAACATTTCAAGCAAGCAAATCGTAGCACACGTTTATGATTATGTCGGATTAGTGCAATTCTAATACATCACGTTATATAAAGCACGCTTATAAATGTTGGCAAACTACTCTGAGGGCACATTTTGTCCCCGTACAATCTTTATTAGTTCGGTTAAAGCCACACATGATTATTGCAGTACTACGTTTAAGCGCTAATAAATGTAAAACCTTCATTTCTGCGTCATCAATCCCTCCTCTGATGACTACTTGTCATCACACAAACTATTCCCACAAATTTTATTCCATTAAAATTCTGTCAGTTCTCTTTTCCTTTTAATTCCCCTAGTTTTTGCTTTGTATTCTTCTGCCATTCTTTTCATCATTTTCTCTTCCTTCCTCCTCTTAATTCTTTCCATTATCATTATTATTCCCCTTTTTATTCCCCAAATTCCAAAAATGCAAATTAGAACTATTAGAATTCCCTGTATTATTTTTAGCAATATTCCATTCCAGATTCCCCCAATCCAATTTCCCACTGAAGCAAGTCCTTTTCCAACCTTCTCCCACACTCCTGGTTCTTTCAATTCCTTCAAATCTGCACTCTCTTTTGTTAGATTAGCAAGCATAGTTTTAATTTTCACACTGTTGTCGGGAATATACGTACAACAGTGGCGCGCACCAAGCATTTTGCAAACGCCGCCATCCTTTGCTAAAAGAATGTCTAAAGCAAGCCTATTTTGAAGAGTCATAGCTCTTTCCGCTGCAAGTTCAGCATCTATCAGGATTATAGCACCTGAAAACTTTGTCAACATGTTATCCACTATAGTAGACAACTTTCTTATTTTGATGGAATTCAACACGACTCCCAATGAAGGAATCATGGCTCCAAATATATCTCCTACCACAGCAGCTGCGGTCTCTCTTTTCTGGATACGATGGGATCCAGATGTCTTTTGAATCATCGATAGGTCATCCAGTTGATAAACTTTTGGGAACACTATACCCAAATAACATCTCCCCCACCATCCCTTTGGAAGACGATAATAGGCATTATACCCACAAATGTAATATACACCTGGTATGACAGGGTCAAGTCCGTTCATCATGAATGTCCATTTGGCCTTAAAGATAAACGTATGTTTACACTCACTCGCTCCTACAAAAATGTTGTCATAATAAGATTCACCTCGATATATACAAAATTTCCCTACATGCCAAGCATCTAAAGCTATTCTCCCTTGTGTCTTTATTGCGGCAAAATCATAATTGTCTACTGAAGTCCTCTTATGTAGCTCTTTTTCTAATTTCGCCTTCATTTGTGCCCTTCTATCATCTGTGCGATCTAAAAAGCTTATTTCTACTGCAGAGAGTGAGCAGGTAAGGTTTTCCCTATGAGCGTGAGCCGTTTCAAAAGGTTGCATTGGCTCGAAAAATTCCCTCATTATTTTAGCATCCCAATCTTTAGCAATCTGGCTTAGCTGCGCTATTATAGGAACGTATGCAAAGGTAACATCATAATTTGAGTAAAAATACTGTATGTTAGTTTGACCATAAAATCTAGATATTACTATACTACATGTAATCCCGTATGTAAGAGGCATGTGGTGATAAGTCACCCCTTCCTTTACTGATGTTGGTATCTGTGTACACACATAACAATCTTTCGCATCCATAGTCTCAACATATTCTGTTAGCAAGCGATAGAAAACGTTATACGAAAGCTCCTTCTTATCATGCAAGTGTCTCTCATCTAATTCTAGTCTTTTCAATGCAGTTAGTTCAGTGACAGTAACTGGAGCAAAAGTAGAAGCATCGATTTTCTCATTCTCACCCTTTCCATGCATTGCAAGCACTATTGCCATTATTATTAGTACACATGCAATTATCAAGCCTATACACGCATATTTACAATATTTCTTTCTACTGTTTTGCGTCATGATCTGTATAGAATCAGAGAGCTAGAAGCACCTATAAGAAAACTATTTAGTAATTCAGTTACAAAGCTGAACGAGCGCAATGTTCACACCGTCTTCTTCAGGAGGCCAGTCACTTATCGGTTAGCAGCATTTGTCTCAATTCGGCAATAACTCAGTCTTTTATCAGTTCAGCAAAAGTCTCATCCGGTTTAGCAATGTCTCAGCTGGTTGTTTGTATCACGTTGGATAGTAGCAAGCAATATCATTTATTACCCTTTCAATCGACAGAGTCCATAAAACTTTTCTTTTCTATTGGTATCTCTTCTTCTTCGTTCTCAAGGCTTAGAGATACAAATTCGTCAGTCCAATCGTCATGAACTACATATGCCCATTCAGGACCGGAATATCTTCTGTTCGGTATCCTTTTCCTTTTCAATTTTGCTTCTCTTTTCGATTCTGCTTCGCTGGTACTTTCCACTTTTGTCAAGTCTTTTTCTTCACTCGGGGATGGTACCACGACAGTTACTTCTTTTCTTTTCTCTTTCACTTTTGGCCTTTCTCCGTCGTTCAAACTTTCTTTAGTCCTTTGTTTTATTGGTGATATACTTAGTCTCCTCTTTGCACCATGTCCATTTGATGGACCTGCTATCTTTTCTGTGGAAGCTTGAACTGTTTCGTTCTGTTCTACCTTGTCCCCTCCTTCTGGGGAATCAATCACGTTCTCTTTTTCTTTTTCTGTATCGGTTTCTTCTGGGAAAACCCTCCACTGATCAGGCTCTCCTGCTTTTTCACCTTTTTCGAGCCCTTCGTCACCGTTACTTTCTTCAGGCTCTTTATCACTTTCAGCTGCTTCAGGCTCTTTGTCACCTTCAGCTGCTTCAGGCTCTTTGCTACCCTCAGCTGCTTCAGGTTCTTTGTCACCTTCAGCTGCTTCGTCGCTGTCTGAACTTTCTCCTTGGTCTTCCCCAAGTGAGTTGGTCTCTTCGTCCTCAGAGAATATCTCTCTCTCTTCCGTTCCTGCCTGTTCGCTTTCAGTTCGGGTTTGCTCTGTCTCAGCACTCAGCACTGTTTTATCAGGCACTGGCAGTTTTAGCGCTTCAACTTCCTCATCTGTGGGACACAACACTTTCTTTGTGTGACTGGCGTGAATCCAGTTGGGAACCCCCGCACACTTCACAGCGGTAGTTGTCGTCAGGATCACTTGGAAAGGGCCTTTCCAACGGGGTTCCAGACACAACTTCCTCACGTGCTTCTTTACCACGACCCAGTCACCTGCTTTCAGTGCGTGTCCTGGACCTTGGATCGGTGGCAAGGTGGTTGCTTCCACCTGGTGAGAGAAAGAGCAAACCACGTCAGCCAGACCCTTGCAGTAGTCTAACACCATATCATCTGTAATATTCAAAAGCGCATTTGCGGGAACTGCAGGAAGTCTCATAGCCCTGCCCATGAGAATTTCGTGCGGAGACAATCCAGTCTTTCTATCAGGGGTGTTTCTCATTGACATTAGCACCAAGGGCAATGCGTCAGGCCATTTCAAATTTGTCGATGCACATATCTTCGCCATTCTTGATTTCAGTGTACCATTCATCTGCTCCACCAGTCCTGAGGCTTCAGGGCGATAGCTACAATGCAGTTTTTGCTCAATGTTCAGCGCTGCGCAAAGTAACTTTATCACCTCGTTATTGAAGTGGCTTCCCCTATCTGATTCTAAAGAGATCGGGAATCCGAAACGTGGTATTAACTCCCTCAACAATAGCTTTGCAACTGTAAGGCTGTCATTTCTACGTGTGGGGTATGCCTCAATCCAGTGACTAAAAATGCACACAATCACCAACACATACTTTAGACCTCCATGCACAGGCATCTCAATGAAGTCCATCTGCATCCTACTAAATGGCCCACTGGCCCTGCCAATGTGGCTCGCGTTCACAACTGTTCCCTTTCCTGGGTTCATCTGCTGGCAAGTGACACATCGATGGCAAACTGCTTCTGCAGCTTGACGAAATCTGGGGTTAAACCAATCAGTTTTGAACAATCTTATCATGGCATCTCTCCCTAGGTGAGCTTGCCCATGATAGAACCGCGCAAGCTGTGATAAGAGACTATTTGGCAAAACAAATTTTCCCTCATTTGAAACCCACAACTCATCTGGTCTCTTTATACATTGTGATTTAATCCAGGAATCTCTTTCATCCTCCCTGACGTTATTCTGTAATGCTTTCAGTTCATCTATTGTATCTACGACCTTCAAGGCAAATGCTTCAGCTGGTTCGAGTTCTGGTTCACTTATCGAATTCCATTCATCCCTGAGTAATATACAGTTCAAGGCACAAAATCTTGTGACGTGATCCGCATATGCATTTCCCAGAGAGACATAGGCCCTCATCCTGACCTTGGCGGGCGGCGGAGGCCGCCCGCCAAAGTCCCGCCGTCAGGTTACCGTTCCGCGGTCGAAAGACCGCGGCGGTAATTCTGACATTCCCGCTGGGCTGGCGGGCGGCCGCCTTCAGGCCGCCCGCCAGCCCAGCGGGAAAGCGGCTTCCACGATGAAGCCGGCTCGGAATCGAGCCGGCGGAGTGGAAGCTGTGCGACGGGTGCAGTTGCACCCGTCGCGTATTTCACTCTCTGCGCAGCAGACAGTGAAATACATTTAGGGGCCCTCTTACGGGGGCCCCTGCAGTGCCCATGCCAGTGGCATGGGCACTGCAGGGGCCCCCAGGGGCCCCGCGAACCCCCCTACCGCCATCCGGTTCCCGGCGGGCGGACCGCCGGGAACTGGATGGCGGTAGGGGGGGTCGGAATCCCCTCGGGGCGCAGCAAGCTGCGCCGCCTTGGAGGATTCCAAGGGGCAGCGGAAAACCGGCGGGAGACCGCCGGTTTTCCTGCACTGACCGCGGCCAAAGCGCCGCGGTCAGAATGCCCTGCGGGGCACCGCCGGTCTGTCGGCGGTGCTCCCGCCGACCCTGGCCCCGGCGGTCTAAGACCGCCGGGGTTAGAATCACCCCCATAGTCCTGTCCTTTTGTATGAGCACTACACTTTACCACTGCAACTTCGGCTGGCATTTGAATGGCGTGTAACAATTCCCTTATTCTCTCCCCGTTTTTCACTGGGGATCCTGAAGAAGTCAGGAAACCTCTCTGTGACCATAGTTGGCCAAAGTCATGCACAATTCCAAACCCGTACTGACTATCAGTGTAAATGGTGACTTTCATCAATGCAGACAGTTGACATGCTCTTGTAAGGGCTACAAGTTCTGCTACTTGTGCAGAATAGACTCCTTGGAGCCAGGCCGCTTCCAAGACACCTGTTACGGTACATACAGCATATCCTGCTTTCAAAATTCCCATCCCATCTCTTAGACAGGAACCATCTACGAAAACAATTTGGTCATTTTGATCAAGCTTAGTATCCTTAATGTCAGGTCGAGGTTTTGTGCAAAATTCCGTCACCTGAAGGCAGTCATGCTCGACGTCTTCAGCGTTCTCAATTTCAGCATTTTCACCAGGAAGCAAGGTTGCTGGATTCAACGTAGTGCACCTTTTCAGCTGCACATTCGGTGAGCCCAGAATTATCGTTTCATACCTTGTGAGTCTTGCTCCAGTCATGTGTTGCGTTCGGGAGCGGGTCAAAAGTATCTCAACTGAGTGAGGGACCATGACTGTTACTGGGTGTCCCATCACTATTCCTTCACTCTGAGTGAGGCTGATACCAACTGCTGCTACGGCGCGCAAACACCCTGGAAGTGCTGCTGCGACCGGATCCAAAGTAGCTGAAAAATACGCTACTGGTCTGTTTATGCCACCATGGGCTTGAGTCAAGACAGACAAAGAACATGCATCACGTTCATGACAAAACAATGTGAAAGGCTTTGTGTAATCAGGCATACCTAAAGCTGGAGCCCTACACATGCATTCTTTCAACTCAATGAAAGCATCCATCTCATCTCCTTTCAACTCAATTTGATCCAAGGCATCCTTCTGGGTCAGCTTCAGTAAAGGCTTTGCTAGAGTTGAGAAGTTGGGAATCCACTGGCGACAATAGCCCACCATTCCCAAAAACTTCCTCACCTCCCTCCTTGTCTTTGGTGGACTCATTTGAAGTACACTTGTTATTCTTTCCTTCATTATTCTCCGTGACCCTTTCTCTATCTGGTGACCCAAGTACTTCACTTTCTTCTGACAGAACTGCAATTTGGAAGGAGACACCTTGTGTCCATTCCTTCCCAAATGGTTCAACAGAGCAATGGTATCGGCTGTGCAGCCACTTTCTGTCTTTGATGCAATCAGTAAGTCATCAATGTACTGTACTAGGGTTGACTCGAATGGCAATTCTAATGCTTCCAAATCTTTCTTTAGAATCTGATTGAAGATTGACGGTGACTCAGAAAACCCTTGAGGAATTCGACACCAACTGTACACTCTGTCTAAGAATTTGAAACAAAAGAGAAATTGGCTGTCCTCATGAAGAGGCACCGAAAAGAATGCTTGTGACAAGTCGATGACTGAGAACCACTCGGCATCGCAAGGGACTTGAAACATTATCACAGCTGGATTTGGTACGACATGGCAACACTTGACTATGATGTCATTTATTTTCCTCAAGTCCTGCACAATTCGGACCTTCCCACTTGGCTTTATTAATCCCATGATTGGTGAATTACATGGGCTGCTTAACACTTCTTTCAGTACTCCCTGCTTTACAAATTCGTCAATGAGTTGGGCAACTTTCATGAGGGTGTCTTGTGCCATGTGGTATTGTGGGGTCTGGGGAAAGGTTGCATTGGGCTTTACAGTCACTTTCACTGGTTCCTCTCCTTTCATCAATCCCACCTCTTTCCCTGTCATATCCCACACTTCCTTTCCGACTGTTTCCCGTAATTCAGCTGGAATATCTTCTTCAGTTATCATCGGGAAAAGACAAATCAGAGGATACTCTTCATCGACAGTTTCCATCTCATCCCCCTCTACACTGTCCTCTTCTTCCCCATCACTGCTCGTCTGAATTTTTATTCCCTCGTTCGAACACATAATCGAACAACCCAATTTGCACAACAAGTCTCTCCCTAACAGTGCTATCGGGCTTGAGTCACATACCACAAACTGATGTACCCCTTGATAGTTACCGATGCTGACTGGTACCGGATCTGTTATTGGGTTCGTCAGGTGCCTGTTTGTTACTCCCACCACTTGAACTGTCCTCCCTGAGAGTGGCAAATTTGGTACTTCAATGCTCTTAACAGTTGAACGTGTTGCTCCTGTGTCAACCAGGAATGAGACACGATGACCCATTACTCTTCCCTCCACGTACGGACCCTTTTGATCAACTTCCAAGGATGCTGCAAGCACACAATCTCCTTCCTCTCCTGAACTTTCACTCTCCCATACATTGTTTATTCCACTCTCACTGTGTAGTGGGAACTGTTGTACGGTGCTATTTGTACTCATTACCTGACCCGAAACCTGTGGAGGAACCATCACTTGCTGCTGACTCATTGGTGCCAAAGGTATTTGCATTTGCTGATTAGGTACCATGGGAAACTGCTGTTGCATTGGCTGCATTTGCGTCACCTGCATACGAGGCATCTGCATCTGCTGCGGCTGCATAGGTTGTAATCCCTGCAACTGATTTACGGTCTGAAAATTTGGGTTTGGACCTCTCACTTTCGGTCCCCTCATTGTCTGAAATGCATTGACATCATTGTTTTGCTGACCAACACCTGCACCTTCCTGCACCACCATCGGGCACTCGCGTTTCCAATGTCCGACAATCCCGCACACGTGACACGGCATCACCTTTTTCAATGCCTGCACACCATTCTGAGTCACAACAGTGTTCAAATCCGGACCATTATTCACAAAACCTCCTCTGCCTCTGCCTTTCGCCTGTGGCTGAAACATCATATTTCCCTGCAACTGCTGCTGCGGTTGCGGTACCTGCTGTTGGAACCCTTGCAACCCTTGCAAACCTTGTAGACCTGTCTGAGCTGCTTTAAGTTGCATCATCATCACTTTCTCCTTCAACCTTTTCTGTTTCACTTCAATTTCGTCACTACAGTATTTCGCATAATTCAACACCTCATCAATCGGTTTCGACTGCCAACAAATCAAATGCGACTTTATCATCTGACTTATCTCTGGTCTCAGCCCTTCCACAAATCTGAACACAAAATGAAGCATGTCCTTCGCCTCTATTGTTTCCGTGCCACTGTAGTTCTTGAACGCCTTCAACAACCTCTCATAGTAACTATGAATCGACTCTTTAGCCTCTTGGGCAGTTCGATCAATCTTCTGCCAATCCACATTTTTCACGGCAACTTTCGTCTTCAAATGCTCAATCACCTTGTAGTACAAGCTCATCACCATAGGTGATGGTGCACCCGTATCCCTGTCTCTCTCTGGTTCACTTGTCGGCCAACCTACAGCTCTTTTGCAATCCTCCCACAAATCTGCCGGAAGCACGATCTCAAAGAGGGTGTTCAGGTCTTCCCAGAGACATTTTGCAAGCTTCACAAACCTGTCAGTCTGTTGATACCATTCAATCGGTTTCTCTCTCAGTTTGGGAAAATCATCCGTAAAAGACTGAATGTCGCTTCTGTGCCATGGTACATGTATTAATTTTCCCCCTGCTGTCTCCCTCATTGGTAACATGGTTACTGCATCACTACTCTGTGGTCTTTTCTCGTTGAGCTCTGAGACACTGTCTTTCCTCTTTTCCTTCCTCTTTACCCATCTGCTTTCCCATTTGTCTAAGCACCTCCACACTTGTGCACTCTGCAGCAATTCTCTAAGGTGCGCCTTCATGCCTGCTGACCTCATGTGTTCAAAATCTGTGGTCCCGAAATCCAACCTATAGCTCCTGCTCAAGTGTTTTGTCTTGTCTATATCAACCCCATTTTTGTCAGCTATTTCTTGCAAGCTTCTATGTACCTTGTTCACTTCTTTCGTAATCCTTGGACATAGATACCTCAACTCTTCTTCCGAGTAGGACTCTAACCTATTCACACCCATAGTCCCTTCCACCAATTCTTGTGCTTCCATGTTCAACCTGACCCTATTCAGATAGTCTTCTCCCTTCCCACTGGCTGAGCTTTGTGTGGAATTCAGACTGTTGAACCACTGTGTCAGCTGTTGCGCATTCAACCCCATCAGTGTAGCGTTCACATCGACTGCCATTGATGGTTGCGGCAACTTTTCAGTATTCGATGACAGCGGTATCACCAGTGGGGGACTTGACCTCACCAGTGTTGGCTGAGCACATATGGGACTAAACTCCATCAAGGACCCAGATCCATTTGGCTGAGCCGCTATAGGGGTTATCCCTGGAGTGTTTTCTATGCACCTCCTTTCGGTCCCATTCTGCAGCATTGATCCCTGACCGCTCATACCTAAGTTAGGCTGACTGTACAGAGGTACCGGTGGACCTACAGTAATGGGTAGCGATATCGCATCTGGGTTTTGTCTACTTCCCATGTTCTGAGGCATGTTCATTCCCACACTATGGGTCATCATTGCCGGCATGCCCATCTGACTCCCCGTCATCTGAGCATGTGCTGTTCCCCCCTGCATCTGCTTTTGAGGCATCAAAAACTGGGTTGATTCGGCTTGTGCCAATGTCGGGTTGTGACCATTCTGTACTCCCCTTACGGTTGGATCTAGAATCATTCCTGCACTGTTGTCACTGCTGTAGTACCCTGGCATCTGCGGCTGATAATTTTCTGCTGGTTTCAACATGGGCACATCTGGATATATTCTCCTAACTTGCGGTATCTGCGGGGTGAACAGTAAACTCGGGTCCTTAGACCCCAATGATGCTCCTGAACTCTGAGTTTCACTGTTCTGTACCGGTGCCGGAGGGGCAGAACTGGTACTTGGACCTTGTCCACTCTCCGCATAAGGTGGTGGACGGTCGTTCAGCAATTGCATTATTAACTCCTCATCCTCTAACTCCTCTTCTCTTCTCAACTTTTCCTCGTCCTCTCTATCCTTGGAACACCTCCTGTTTGTCTTACAGGTAGCTTTCTTACCTGTCTCCTCTTCTTTCTTAGTAATTGCGGGAAACAATTTTATCCCCTGCAATACATCTGACCTCCACACCTTCTGTGCATTATCCCACCTAGCGTCCGCTAGTGTCTTTTCTACCTTCCTTATCCTGGTCTCGAACTTATTTTGCTGCTGCTGTCTAGCCATTAGTTCCCAAATTGCTAGAGCCTCAAACTGGGCTGGCCTTGGAGGCACCTTCATGTCGTACATCGCAAATCTCAAATTCTCTAGAATCCTTATATTGAATGTCCCGTGGATCGGGAATGCTACGCTCCCATGTTTCTCTGTCAGCTTGTGCCATTGCTTTAGCCAAAGGCACGGAGCTACCCCTTTTTCCTCCATTACAATGTAAGCTGGTGTACCTTCGGGCGGCGTCTCCTCTCCTACGCTCGCTTTAATGTAAGACTCCCCCTTCATCGCACTCCTTAATGCTTTAAAAAATTTCATTTTTCTCGTCTTTTATCTCACAAAGTTTGTAATCAATAGGTGACTTTAATTCCCGGAATACTCTTCGCTTGCCTTTCCCCTTCCAATCGAGCCCCACGGACTGCGTCCAATCCGTGCGCAACCCTTCTCTGCAACCAACCTATCCCAGCGCGGCTCCTAGTGACGTCACACTCACACACACTGCGGCTGACAAAGCCTCGCGGCTAATCCTCCTTCACTCAGCTCCTCTCGTAACCACTTCTGGGATGTATCGCGAGCTACCAAAAATTATAAAACAGATCTGTCGGTTCACTACAGGAAGGGTAACACAATCGCTTCAGGACCTTAGGGATTTTTCACTAGCCTCGGCAGTTATTCCATCTTTCTCGGTCCCCACTTTCGCAAGCAAATCTGACCCGCAGACCTACTCTCAACTTGTCAATGATCTATTCTAGTGCACTTAGAATTTTGTCAAAGCCCGAAGTCGAAGTTTCTTTCACTCCCTTAACACACGTACCGACTCGTTGACCACGCCCGATCAACCTATTAAACCGCCCAGACCACAACATAAAACAACATACTCCGGAGTCTCTTGACCTCGCAGGGCCCGTCTCAACAACAACAACCACGTGGACCTTTTTATGCACAAAGCGCCACACGCATGAAGTTCGACGACTTCCCTACTCTCACACTCGGAGTCGCACCTCCGCTATTTTCTATGAAGTTCGACGACTTCTCTACTTCTCCACTCGGAGTCGCACCTCCGCTATTCTCTAAAATCCTTGCGACCTTTTCACACAATCTGCGGCAATAAGCTGTGCAAGCGCAAAATCCTAACTTCACTCATACCATCACTAGTACCGCCAACGCTGATCTCACACCTCCATTCTCTCCATCCGCAAGCTCCGAGATCCCGGGAAAGTCGCGGTGGACCTAGCCCATCATCATTCTGTCAATCTATTTTACCCAAGAAAAATCTAATTCAACTTCTCGAATGGGGTCTCAAAGGGCGTAACCGTCAATTCAACACCATGTACTTTAAGAGTACGGGGTCTCAAAAGGCGAAACCGTCCTCTGCTACCATCTACTGATAGAGCGTTCCGTACTAATAATTTACCTGTATTTGGACGCTCTTTAGGCCGATGAATCTTTTGGCTAAGTGGGACTCTCCTTACTCTTAATCAGTCAATTTCATTAAATCAATAATCAATAACGAACATAAGCAATACCCTGATCAACATAACACTTAACAATTAATCCAGAATACATTTCGGCGAACCCTGACCTTTCAGTCAGGAATAACCACACCAGTTTATTCAAAGTTAGTAAATTTATTTCCCTATATTAACAAAGCTAGCACAATATAGATGTGTCTCAACACCAAATGATAAACGTAAATGAACATTAATAGCTGTCCATAACGGCGAAACAGATGCAATCTATGCAGCATTTGAATAACAAGGCATTCGATAATAGCAATGCAAATCACTAAAACTATAATCTGTAATGAGCTAATTGCATACATTTAGTCAGCATAACAAGGTCTCAAATTACATCGTGCAACAAAAGGAATCCTCATCTAACCTCAAATTAGCATCGGCATGTGGGACTTCATGCAAAACAATTTAGCAACATTAATTTAGAAAACTCCTAGCTAGGGCTCTTATCAAAAATCAGCAGTTGGTTACCTAAAAGAAACACAATGCAATTGTACAATTTCCTTTCATATTTACCAATTACAATCAGCATTCAAGGAAGTCTTCGTCTCACAGGTACCGTTTCTCGATCAGCATGGGTACCGTTTCGATCAGCATGGGACGGGGCAAAGGGGCAGGGGTGGACGGGGCAATTGCCTCACGGCGGCAAAATAAAACTACTACTTCATGTAAAGGGATCAAAGTTAAAGTCTCTAGGGCAAGAATCATTAAAGTCTCTTTCTCTCGATTAGAGAAAGCATCAAAGTCTCTTTCAAAATGGCGTCGCAGCAAGGTGGGCCATAATAGCTGCAATGTCCTGCAAAATGGCGGGTATCGAGCTGGTAATGGCAATAATGGCTGTAATGGCTACTTTCTTCTCGTGCACCTGGTTTAAATAGACAACAGTTCAAATCCAGTAGGGTCTTCCATTGGAGGGTTCATAGGTTGGCTTCAAATTGTCCAATCAAAAACAACAGTTCTCAGGCTTTTACTTAAGCATACATTATCCTTGGAGACGAGTACGCAAGTTGCAACATTTTATACCAATTAACTCACTTTCAGAGCTTCCATTGTCCGCACCTGCAGATTGACCTTGAAGTAAAGAGAGAAATATGCCAGGCTGGCACGAAACCTTAAGATAAGCATGTGAACGATCTCAGTGGAAAAGTACAGCTTCAAGCAAAAATACACGTTTATTAGCACATTGGAAAAATACGAGCATCTAAACCGTGAGACCAGGCAACTAGGCCAAAGCCTCCACTAAAGTTATGCTAAGCTAAAACATTTCAAGCAAGCAAATCGTAGCACACGTTTATGATTATGTCGGATTAGTGCAATTCTAATACATCACGTTATATAAAGCACGCTTATAAATGTTGGCAAACTACTCTGAGGGCACATTTTGTCCCCGTACAATCTTTATTAGTTCGGTTAAAGCCACACATGATTATTGCAGTACTACGTTTAAGCGCTAATAAATGTAAAACCTTAATTTCTGCGTCATCACTGCTCGCAGAGCCCCCAGTTGTAATATACACAATTTACACTATGATTGTTGAAGTCATATATTTTAGATATGTGGATATTGTGGCTTAGACAGTGACTTATAGCCAATGCATAATAATTTTGATCAGATGTATCACATTTAAATGTCAAAGAATCCTTGCGTCAGTCCTAGTTCCTATTTCCTAGTCTTCTTTCTTCCAGCTTTTAGCTTTCCTCTCTGTTTTCACTCTTCTGATATAATGCTAAAATACCAGGTCAGAGTTTGTTACTGTTACCTTTCACTTTTTTTAATTACATTCATTTTCTAGTCAGCAGAGCTGTTTCAGCTTGAGAGCAGCCCTGCAAAGATCAGGGCACTGGTAAATTACACCGGTTGCCCACTGCACTCCCGTACTACATCAACTGAGGACGTCTCACTGCTGTTAGCGAGGTTCAGTCAGAGCCACTGTCAGAACGGTGCATGTAGTGCATTGAGAGGGGAGAGCACAGCCTTTGGGTGGTGAAAGAAGGTAAAGTAAGGCTGAGAATGTGGAGGGGAATACTGTGAGGATGGCAGGTAGTGGTTTCCAAAATCTATTTGGACAAGGTGATGCTGGGCTATGCGAGCAGGGTGAGAAAGGAGGCAAGACATGTTTGTTATATTTGGGTGTGTTAGGATGGTTGCATGCATTTTGTCTTTTTTGATTTAGGTGCAGGAAAGTGTCACAATGCTAGGTATTATGGTCCACATGTAGAAAAATGTGAAACTACAAGTTCCTAATTGAGATTTCCAGTGAATCGGAATTAGGAATCACAATTTCAAATGTATAAACTCTTTTGAGTTTCATTTGTGATCCCCAGTGGGTAGCAAATCGACCTACCTCATCAATACTAATGCGGTAGGTCTCGCTTTGCGACCCATTGGGAATCGCCCAAATCACAGGGATGGTGACCTGCTCGGGTCAACAGACCACCACGTCTGTGATTGGTTTTAAATAAAGCAATCTTTTTAATTAAGTGCAGCCTATTTTCCATAAAGGAAAATGGGGTGTGTTTAAAAAAGAAAATTACAAATTTTATTTTTATTTTTATTTTTGAAGAGTAGGTAGTCATCCGTGGGAACACTGCCTGCTCTTAAAATAGGGTTTTAGAAACCCTTAGGCGCCCCTTCCCATTTACAAACGGGTTACCACCAAATTGAAATTAGTGGTAAACTATGAATGTTTTGCAACTGCATTTTGGTCGCAAAACATTCATACATACTACTGCAACTCGGTTTTAGGAAGGGACGCCCTAAACATGCCCCTTCCTAATACCGAATTGCAAAGCCAAATTGTGATTCAGTAGCATGTTACCAAATCGCAATTTTGCCTTGCTGCATACAAAAATGCTTTTTAGCAGTCACAAATGGCCCGCTTCTGCAAAGCAGACTGCAACTTTTTCAAAGCTTTGTACATATGACCCTATATTCTTTAATATATTTGGGGTCAGTCTGAGGATGGAAGGAAGGGGCACAGGTAGAGAGAGCCAGAGGGCAGTGGGAGTAGTGTGAAGCAAGGTATTGATTCATGTCTCCCTTCTGTTCCATGGAATCTATTTACTAGATGATATTTATGCTCGCTGTTGGAAATGACAATTTTTTGCTTGGTGTACTCCTAGATTTTAGTCATGACAGTTTCTTGGCTGTATATTTTTGTGCACTTTCACCCTGCCTGTGCTCTCCCTTTGAACATGATAAATTTGGCATACCGCTGATTGGTATATTTAACTTACTTGTACGTCCCTAGTAAATGGTAAGGAGTGTACCCAGGACCTGTAAGTTAAATATCACTAGTGGACTGCAGCACCCATTGTGCTATCCACTCCAGTCAAAGTGCAAACATGACTGTAGTCTTACCATTTGGTGCCCAGTTGTGCAGTTTTTAAATTGCAAATTCGACCTGTCAAAATAACTATTTTTAACAGGTCAGAACTTTCCTTTTTAATATTGATACATCAGCCCCAAGTAGACCCTATTGACCACACTGATGAGACCAAGATGGCTGCTCCAACTTCCTTGTTCAAGTGCTGGCAGCCAATCAGATCTCACATGCAAATCGCTGGGATCCGTGGCCCCTCCGAGTCCAGAGATATCTATAATTTGTTTTATTTTTTTAATAACTGAAAAACTGCTGAATGGGTTTACATCAGATTACAAAAAGGCACCATGGTCTAGCTTTCTGCCAAGTTTGGTGTAATTCCGTTCACCGGTTCTGGCTGTAGTCTTGATTATAATCCTTGTGGAACCATACATTGGGAAAACATGTTTTAGGACCCCCCCTTTTTCTCAGCCTCCGCTTGAGGAACCACCCCGAAATGTTCAAGGCAGCAGCTGAAGTGAGTGGCAAACTAATTTTGAAACTTTTGAAAATTTCCTGATGAATCTTCAAACAGTGACAAAGCTATTAGCAAAACAAAAAAACCTTCATCTATGGAAACTAGGTCCTAACTATAACTACCTAGGTAAGATATATATATATATTTGTGTGTGTCTGTGTGTGTATATATATATATATATATATATATATATATATATATATATATATATATCCATTTGTATTTTTTTCACTGAAAAAAACAAAGGTTAAAGGGATGTTATAGCTAAGAAATAGATTTTTTTTAAAGCATGAAAATGCACTTAACTCCTTCGCTGCTAGCATCCCCAACCTCCCCCCCCCCCCCCCACCATCGTGCTAAGCCTTTTTTTGGCTATTTGGGGTAGGTCACTCTTAGGCCCTCATAACGTTTTGTCCACATACCGCATAAATGCCCAAATTGGGTCCTTTGTTTCAACATCCGGGGGATTCTAAATGTACACATAGTTTGTGGATCCCCCTCGAGGGGGCAAGTATTTGGGCAAATTTAGCTACATTTTTTGGGAAAAATGGGGAAAAAGTGGTGCAGATGAAGGTGCCTGATTTTTCCCTGCAAATGGCATCAACAAACGGTTTATGGTGCTAAAATCACCATCCTCCCAGCTTTCAGGAACAGGCAGACATGATTAAAATAAACACAGTTTTCAACACAGTTTTGGCATTTTACTAGGACATATCCCATTTTTCCTATTTTTTGTGCTTTCAACCTCCTTCCAGTTAGTGCCAGAAATGTGTATGAAACCAACAGCGGATCCTGGAAAGCTATACATTTCTGAAAAGTAGACACAATTCTGAATTCATTAAGGGATCATTTGTGTAGATCCTTTTCAGGAATATCTATAGGAAGTAACAGTTGAAATTAAAATAATATTGAAATGGAGTTGAAAAAAACAGCCATTTGTGCCTACGTTTTCATCTGTAGCTTTTTCTAACTATGGCAGATTTCAAAAGCAGTATACCGTTATGTCCGCAGGACCTTTCTGGTTGCAGGAATTTATAGGGCTTATAGGTTCACCACGAACCTAAGGTATCCAGAGCCAATAAGTGAGCTGCACCTTGCAATGTTTTTTCATTGTGTCCCGGGTATTCAACAATTCATATGGTAAAATATAAGTAGTGAAAAATAGGTTTCAAGGAAACCAATGTATTTCCGAAATGGGCACAAGATATGGAGTTTAGAAGCAGGGGTTATTTGCACATCTCTGAACTTGTGGGTACTCATATTAGCATGTGAATTAGAGGTCATTTCCTAAAATTAGGTCTTTCTTACATATTGCCTTACATTTGGAAAGTGCAAATGCAGAGAAATACAAGCAGTTGTAGTGTGGTTAGTTTTACGTATTCATTGCGCTTTAGCTTCAGGCTTTAGGCCTTTGTGCACTTTGCCCTGAATATGTTTTATTCATTTGCTGACAGCTTAGAGCCTTTGCTCTACATGCTTTTTATTAGGCTTCGTACTGTTATTTTTCAAATAGCCAGTTCTACGGTGTTGTTTTTTATTCATATCACACTGTTTTGCCTACTTCAGCACTGGAGTTCTCTATAACATATTTACTCTGTGCTTCAGTCAAGGATACAGTCTGGTACATTGCCGAAAGACGTGGTAAGAGTTTAGACTCGGCATTCCTGCGTAGGGACATTTTGTGATCACGATGACATGTTAGTTATAAAATCACTTCCTTGTCCCAATACACGCAAGAGGGAGATTCCGACCAGGGAACCACAACTTGATGCTGACTGCCTCGTTGCAGATGCTGAACCAAGATCACAGGTCTTTGCTCAGGTATGAGGGCTGATATCTCCACAGTGATTCTAATAGGCAAGCTAGAAGCTTAACATGCTGTGCTCTAGATAGAACAAGCAGAGGGAGAGTAGAAACTGTTTGACAATATGATAGCTTTGTTTTTATGTTTTACTCTCCTGGTAACTATTACAATCCTACTGTGTTGTATCGTTCTGGTTATTGCGGCTCACGCCTTAATATCTAAAATACAGTCGTTTTATTAAAACATTATATAAAACTTATACTGTCTTTGTCATTTGTATATGAGATCATATTGGAAATAAGAGAGTTGGTTTGGATCTGAGTAACCACGACTTCCCTGAGAAGTTCCAAAGATGTCATGCGCTCGGCTGCCAAATCATTCCTTCCACATGGGAGAAATGAGGCACTGCTAGTTAGCAGGAGCAAAAACCGGATTTAGGGTGACAGAGTTCTTTACACGTGGGTCAGACTCAGTCCCCCACACCGTTATCGATCCTGCTACCTAGAAATCCAGTAGTCTCATTTAGAATAATGAGAGCCCACGCGACATGGCGCCGCCAACGTTTGGTCTGGCTCTAATGATTAGGTCCGACTGACTCTCTTGGTCTCATATATATTTTGACTCCTCGGTTCCGAATACGGAGACGTCCGTGGGGCTGAGGGTTTCCGCCGCCACGGCATAGGTGCTTCCTATTGCTTAGTGGTTGGTTGTTCAAGCTTGAACTTTGAAAGGGAAAAACCCCGATATTGGTGTGTCTTCTCTGACCTGAAGCCGTTTTTATAAAATGGCGAATCCTAATGTAGTGAACATAGCTATTAATATGCGACATCCGCTCACGGGACATCTATTGACACATGGACTGACAGTCCAGGGGGCTCCAGTCACTTTTATGGTGGACGCCCATGCAGCCTATAGAACAGAACTTTTTTATTCTTGGGTCGCATTTCCAGCGGTGGATGGGGGAACAAATACTTTTCACGAATACACAGTTGCGAATGTCCCTGGACAATACAGGGCTTACGCTTATTTAGAAATACCTCTATCTTATCAAGAACACCATAATTGGCTTGATGGCGCCCTCCCACACTCAATAGCACAAGTTAGGTTAGGTCCACTGAGTAATGATGGTCCTACCTGGCCTTTATTGGCTACATATACACCACATCCTGCGGTTGCTCAATTGGCAGTGGTTGAAGTTCGTCGTTTATATACAGAATTAACGGCTACATATAGACGATTAGTTCAGTTTGTGATGCAGACATTAAATACGAATGCAGCGCGTGCTGCTCCAGCGCACCCACAGGCTGTGGTTCCGGGTCTTAATCCGGCCACTGTACACTCAGTTATGGGTAAAGTACCGGCTAAACGAGAGGAGACTCCGTTTTGGCTGGCGCAAAAAATTAATACGCTGGAAGCAGTATTTCCCCATACGGGACCTCAGGATAAACATAGAATTTTGACGATGTGTTTGCCGTATGGGATGGTTCCTCCGGTGGACCTTTGTAATACCTGGGGCACGGTGTTTGCCGCGCTCTACACTACGGCACACGGTACACCGACATTAGCTAATTTACCGGACGTACTTAAACAGATTCAGGATGAATATGGGGCTGCCCCTGCCTTGGATTTGGGCATGCAGTTGCTGGGCAATTTTGCCACAGTTTCTTCTATTATTTTGAGTAATCTCAAAGGAGAGGCAGTAGCACTAGCAGTGCATATGCGTCTTCGGGATGTACCGCTGCTTAATCAGGAGCGGGAGCTTCCGAGAATAATAGCGGAAACATATTCTAGTATTGGTCGTGATAGCCTAGGGGCTAGACCACAAAAACCCCAGTTACAGGGTAAAAATAATAAAGAAAATGCTAAACAGCAACAACCTGAGGGTTCGAAAAAGTGCTGGGAAAAGAAACAGCAAACACCGAAGAAAGATGGTGGGCAGTCTCCGCAACCGGAGACCCCACAGAATAAGTATAATCTCAGGAATAGGGATACTTTGAAGACGCCTGATAGATATCAATATACTGATACACGTCAATCTCGTTCCTTTCAGGACTCCTCGGAAAAGAGAAGTGAGAGAGGTGGGCGGTCAGAACGGAGGACGGAGTACGTGAAACCGAGACAGGATTCACAACGCTCAGCGGAGGTTTCTATTAAACAAGAAGAGAAACCGCTGCAACAGAAACAGCAATTTAAAAAGAAGAAAGTGGCAGCTGTCTCAGTTAGACATGCCGCTCAAGAAGAGAGTTCTCTTGACGAACAAGACATGGGCGTTAGCACTGTTAGACAGCGCGGCAGAGGTCACAATAGTTCGCCGGAGTCTTCAAGAGTATCTGGAGGTGAAAGCAACTGATGACTTCATACAAGTCGAGACGGCGGATATGCGTGTCTCTGATCCTGATAGAGTATATGAAGTGACTCTGCGATTGGAAGGGGACATTGACCGTATTATAAACGCCATTTTTTGGGACCATGTGGTAAAATCATATGATGTTCTGTTGGCCGAGCAAGATTGGCCACCTGACTTTGTTCGCGACTGTCCAGTTGGGGAGGAGGTTATTACACCTTCCTTCTCACCACTTGTTCCGAGAGAACTCGCGGAGTCCTATAGTAAATCATGGGCTCTAGCACAGGCTCCCGCCTTGTATAGAAATAACGTGGGGTGGGACAGGCAATCACCTTATCATGTAATTCCGATAAAAGGCGAACCTCAGCCACAACCGCAATATCCTATCAAATTTGAAGCTAGGGCATCGGTTAGGAAAATTCTTACACAATTGGAGTATCAGGGTGTAATTGAGCCCTGTGTCTCACCGATGAATAATCCCTTGTTTCCAGTTGCTAAACCGGACCATTCCTATAGGATAGTGGTGGATTACCGACATTTGAATAGTCCTACACGCACATATGCAATACAGAATTCACACAGCGCAGCGCTTATGAATAATATAGTGCGTAAAAAATATAAGACGACATTAGATATCTCGAATGGATTTTTCTGCCAGAATATAGCGCCCGAGAGTCGGGACTATACCTGTTTCAGTGCGTTTGGCTCTCAGAAATTTTTTTGTCGTTTGCCTCAGGGGTATAAGAATAGCCCAGGACTGTTTTCGGCTCGTGTAACTGAAATGCTGCATGAGTTCGACCCTGAAGCATTATCATATGTTGATGACATATATCTGACAGATGATGAGATTCTGCAACATCTAAGGCGCGTATCGCGCATTGTTGTGGGGTTTGCTGATATTGGCTATAAGTTTAATTTAAAAAAATCAAAGATTGCCTTCCTCAGCGTCATTTTCCTGGGATATGAGTTATCGAGTGAGGGCAAGAGCCTAGCGCCAAATTTTTTGGAGAAATGTGCTTTATTGCAGCCTCCTAATACGGTTCGGAAGCTCCAGTCATTGTTGGGGTTTCTGAATTTTGGCAGAACTTACATTCCTGATTATGCAACGCGTATAAAACCCTTATACGAGTTGATTCGCCCGAATTTTTCGAGTAAATTTTGGACGATTGAACATACACACATACTGCGAGAATTACAGAGTGATCTCTTAGCAGTTAAACACTTACACACACGGGACAATAAGACACATTTAGTGATCAGGGTGATACCTGGGGCTGTTGGGTTTACTTATGTCACCTTTAATGAAGGGGAGACTGTCCCGATTGCATACAAGTCTCACTTGTATTCTGCTGCAGAGCAACGTTTTGCACAAACTGAGAAAATTCTCACTGCAGTACAGATGGCTGTTATTAAAGAAAGACCGCTGGCCCAGGGTCAACGTATAATTGTCGTTTCCCCGGTTCCGGCCTTAGAGGCTGTTACAAAAGCGAGTGTTCCTAATTAGAAAGCTTTACACCCGCGATGGATACAATGGGCTACGTCTTTGACAGCCACTGATGTAGATTATGTATTTGACCCTAAACTACAGACTCAAGAGTTTCTTCAATACGAAATAGAATACCCTGTTCCTGCTGGTACATTGCCTATTGACCAATATGAAGTGGTCATGTATACTGATGGCTCTGCGCAACCAGCGGTTGGGACTAAACAACAGTATTCTGCTGCATGTGCGGTGGTGAGCGGCACGATGGAGGGGGAAGTGTTCTGCCCCCGACATACTTATACTAAAACCTTGGGAGATTGCACGGCACAGCTGGCTGAGCTCAAAGCTCTATTGTTAGCATTGGAGCACGCGGATCCGGCACATTTAACCTTGCTGGTCTGTGACTCCTACTACTGTGTGCAGTCTTTCAACGAATATTTACACTATTGGAAGATGAATGGGTTCAGAGATTCTAAAGGCAACACCATTAAGCATAAAATGTTGTGGGGTAAGGTTGCGGATCTGAAGGAAACGCTTCCTAAAGTCCATGTTGTGCATACACTTGGACACCAGCGCGTTGGAATACACGTTGCTGGGAATACTTTGGCTGATGAAGCCGCGAAATCGGCAGTGGCTGTCGCCACTGTGGTCGCAGTGACTCGTTCGAGTTTCAAACCAGACACAGAAATTTCAGCTGCCATAAAGGCTACGGCTGATGGCACGCCTTTTCCTAAAGGATTTCCTTCAAAATATAGTTACTGCTTGAATAGTGCGCTAAATGCTACTGTTACAATTCCAGGCATTGGTGTACGTGAAATTCCCAATAAAATTGAGAGACCTCGATTGATTTCTGCAGCACATGAGGGGGTGGCTTCTGCACATGCTGGGATGGCTGCCACAATTTCACTTTTACAGGCTCGTTACTGGTGGCCTGGTCTCTATAAAGAGACGAAGCAGTATGTCCTTTGTTGTGACGTTTGTCAACAAATTAAGGCATCGTCGGCTAGACGCCCGCAGCAGACGCCCCTTCTGATTTCAAACAAACCATTACAGTGTGTGTACTTGGATCATTGTGGTCCGCTGACACCAGATAGTGCATACAAATATATATTGGTTGCTGTAGATTCGTGCTCCAGATTTGTATGGGTATGGCCACAACGCTCGGCTGACGCTCGAACTGTTATTAAAGATTTGCGCATCTTTGTCGATATATTTGCAGTTGCGGCTTTTCATTCGGACCAGGGCCCTGCTTTTGCCTCTAAGGCATTCAGGGACACCATGGCTTCGTTGGGGGTCCAGCTCCAATTCTCGTCTCCATTTCATCCCGAGGGAAATTCTGTCGCGGAGCGTTTAAATCGTGATTTAAAGCAGTCCTTAACGGCCAGAGTTATAGGTACGGGTCGTGGTTGGCTAGCCCACCTATATGGAGTACAGAGAGCACTTAATAACTTGCCTAGAAGGTCACTGGGGGGTCGTACTTCATATGAGTGCCTGTTTGGAACACGAATGTATGTTCCTGATCTAGATGGTCCTGGTGTGGAGGCGGCAGATACGCCCTTTGACATAAATGATCGTGTCACTGTTTTGCAGGATTTACAACAATTCCGTGAAGATAACTCTTCTGCCAGTGCTGCCTCCTCAGGAATTAAGGATGAGCCAGTAACACCTACTGGTTGGATACCCAGGATTGGGGATCTAGTGCGTGAAAAGGTCGCAGTTAAAAAATAATTTGGTCCTTCTTATCGAGAACCTGTCCCTGTGTTAGGGGTGAGCGGCACGAGAACTGTGATTTTACCGCCGCTGCGAGGGGCCAAAGGAAATCGCTTTGTTTCCATTGATAATGTCAAGTTACAACATGTGGCCGATTCTGCACAGCAGACCAAGAGGGAGACCCAGTAGTTCCGGAATCCCTCTCACTACTGGGGAAGAAGTCCCGCTGCAGGTGATTTTCACCGACACTGTTTGCTCTCCGAGCTTGGGGAGGGTGGATGATGATCTTGCGATTGTTCCACCGACGACGATTAATATGGAATCTTGTGATCAAATTGCTGTACGTTCTACAGACGTTTCTGAACGTGTGGTTTATAGCGTGCCACGGCGAGAGCCTCCATCTGCTTCTTCGTTCACAGTTGCACCTTTTGCTAGAACTGCTTCTGGCTGCTTCAACGACGCTGATAATGATGGGTTCGGCTCCTCGTCCTCGATGTCTTCTGTCCACGGTCCACGACGGCTGCTGGGATGGCTTAAACGAACATATTTTGTTTTTCCTTGGAACTATTTTTGGCTGTTTTTGGCCGTGATGACTATTTTATTATGGTTGGGATTTGTGGTTACTTTTTTTCTGATAATTCATGGTCATTTTCTTCCTGATCGATCTGACATTGAACATGTGGAGACTGTGTTAAAACCACATTTTTCGTCTCATATGGTTCGAAGAGACTTGTCCACAGTGAACATTTCTGCTATACCAGTTCCGGATGGAATTGTGTGGGATAAAGTAATGTTTGATATATATGGTCCCACTGAATTGATTCAAATACCGTATGTCCTCAAATTATCAATGAATGATATTGTTATACCTGGCATTGTTTCTGATGATTGGGATGTGAAGACAGTAGATTCTATGCTAACGGATTTGCAATATTATACTGTCTATGACGATGAAGATGCTTACCAGTTTAGAGATAATCATGGTGACATGTTTTGTTACAACTATTATGGACACCACTTTATTCATAAAGCTAGTAGCCCTAAGCCCATGTTTAATTATGTGCAATGGGAACATTGCTCGACTCCTCCACAAGGGAGTTCAAAAACATATTATGAAAAATTTGCATATTTTGCTGGGCATGATCCACGTAATGCTAGGTCCTACTATTTTAAAGTTACACCGTATTCTAATAAGCAAATGTTATTGACCGATACTAAATTACTGTATTCCAATTTGTTTGTATCTAAACTGTCGGTCGAGGGATATGAATACTGGTTCAAAACTGTTGACTTGAAAAGTGTTTGGGGTACGAAAAATTGGCAGATGCAAGGCAGGGACACGTTATTTAGAGCATGTATTATCCCTGTGCAGATGATTTTCCTCAATGACACAGTACAACAGACTAGCTGTTTGGGCTTAGCGACGATTAGGGAGTTGACTTTGCCTAGTATACCTGTCCCTTCTAAATTAAAAAATTGGCAGCACTATGTAAATGCTACTTTCAGTGACTTTACACATTGGGTCCAGAATGGTACGCTTAACACTTCATCGTTACATTCAGGCGGGTGGTTATTGTGGCCTGTAGACACTAATATGTGTCATCAACGTTTTGTCACCTCTTCAGGGGGGTTCAGGACTAGTAGGGCAGACCCTCGTTACGTTTCACCAGAACATGCTGATATTATAACTACATACAGTGTGGGGAAGCTTTGTCAGCAATGGTTGAAGTCATCCACGCTGGATGCAGTTAAGTCACATCTCATGTTGCTGTCTAATAATACTGATTTACAAGATTTTTTGTCAGGTCCCAAAGTACCACGGAAGAAAAGGTTCTTATACGAGGTTTATAATGAGATTTGGAAGCTTTCACAACAAGAGGCTGCAGCCCGGTTGCGGCAGATTGATCAAGAAAATCTGATGCAGACTTTGTCTGTTGTTGATAATGGCGTGCATACCCTTTCTGAACGTGTTTACACGATTGACAGTATTGTTTCCTCTGCCATTGACATTATTAAATCGGACATGTCTTCTTTATATCATGGGCAGAGTCAGACACGGTCCATCATGCAGCTGGGTTGGACTCTTCAGACCTTGAAGGCGGGTCTCGTTCCATGGCAGCACGTTCGTGCCAGAGAGATCTTTATCTCTTTTAATTTGACTCGTCAACAACAACTGATGGCTAAAAAGGAAGCGACATATGTTATGTTAAATATTGAGAAATTAGAGAAACTGCCTTTCACGGTAGCTGAGATTCCGTCAGCTGAATGGTTGATCCATGGGGTTATTAATTTGCCTATCTCTACTTTGCAATTTACTTCGTGTTTGAAGCACATTCCGGTGGGTAGATATGAACTATTGGGAGACAGTTACATACACGAGGTGTGGGACCTTCCCTTTCAGTACAGATGTGTTAATGGTTTGAAGGAGGTTTTTCTTAGCGGCAGCGAATGCGAAGCTTCTGTCAGCCATTCAATGGTTTGTAAACAGCTGTCCTTGCACGGGGCGTGTAACGCTTTGATTGCTAACTTAGCTTGTTATCTGAAGGGAGTTCCAGTCCCGGTTATTAAAAACACTTTCCAGGTGCTTTCTAACGGCAGTTACATTGTTCTTAACAGCGAACGCTGCTGTGGCATGCATGCCGGAATAGTTTACATCGTCGTTGTCAACAAGGCCGTTACGTGCTGCGGGAATGTGTTGTTTCCCCCCACTCAATTTAGGGAGGTAGCGGACATCTGGCCTCATATTGCTACTTCCAAGGTTGATTTCGACAAGTTGAGTCGGCTAAAAGCTTTATTGTTTCAGAAGGATGTGGCCCTTACATCTGCTAGCGAAACCTACGCACTTCAGGTGGCGAGGTCATCGGCGGAGATACAGTCCCTTTTGACTACAAACTTTCCAAATCACTTCGGTGAACTTGTGGGACGTATATTTAATGCATTCAGCACTGCTGGTATTGCACATTTTTTCAAAGTCGTTGGTATTGGTTTTGCTCATACCTTCTCTTCCATATTCGGTTTGATACCTTCGGCTATACATTCTATTTTCGGAAGCATTTTTGGGGGTTTCCCGATTACTTTGGCTTTATTGGCTGGAGTCTTGCTGTTGTTGCTATTTTTTCGCAATGGCTGTCCCGTCACGACGAGATCCTGTATTGCTGCTCCCATCAGCGCAGCTGTGTCGTGAACGCATGATGCAGCATTTTGGAGCGACACTCCTGGGACATTTGGAGTGCGACTGGTCTCTGTCATTCAGACCGGTTTTGGATTGTGTGCAACCCGTGTTTCGATGCCTTTGGTGCTCGTTTGAACATGCACTGGCTCTCTGTCTCTCATTGCAGCGCCCTCCAATGGTCGATACTGATCTGTTGATGTTCCCGATTAGGGCTCATTCCCAGACTTGTGCACTACGGATGCGTTTGCTTCGTGAGGCAGTTTATGAGATTCCCTTCCTGGAGGAAGATGGTATTGTCTCTTTCATAGGCCCTGCACGGGGTGCCGCCCTGAATAGTTTTGGGGCTTTGGATCACACCTGCTCCATGGTACTTTGTCGCGTGGATCTTCCGATATTGACATATATCGAAGTGGAGGAACTCCTGCGTTCTATTGCTTCTATCTAACTATTGGATTTTTTACAAAATTGACACTATATTGAATTTGGCTTTATGGTCGCATGTTACCTAAATTTATGACTTTGTTGTCTTCTTACCTTGTCGAAATAAGTTTTTTAGGTATTGTTTATATTTAGGGCATCCTTTTATATTATTGGAACCACATGCTACCGACAAGGGGAGGGTGTAGTGTGGTTAGTTTTACGTATTCATTGCGCTTTAGCTTCAGGCTTTAGGCCTTTGTGCACTTTGCCCTGAATATGTTTTATTCATTTGCTGACAGCTTAGAGCCTTTGCTCTACATGCTTTTTATTAGGCTTCGTACTGTTATTTTTCAAATAGCCAGTTCTACGGTGTTGTTTTTTATTCATATCACACTGTTTTGCCTACTTCAGCACTGGAGTTCTCTATAACATATTTACTCTGTGCTTCAGTCAAGGATACAGTCTGGTACATTGCCGATAGACGTGGTAAGAGTTTAGACTCGGCGTTCCTGCGTAGGGACATTTTGTGATCACGATGACATGTTAGTTATAAAATCACTTCCTTGTCCCAATACACGCAAGAGGGAGATTCCGACAAGGGACCCACAACTTGATGCTGACTGCCTCGTTGCAGATGCTGAACCAAGATCACAGGTCTTTGCTCAGGTATGAGGGCTGATATCTCCACAGTGATTCTAATAGGCAAGCTAGAAGCTTAACATGCTGTGCTCTAGATAGAACAAGCAGAGGGAGAGTAGAAACTGTTTGACAATATGATAGCTTTGTTTTTATGTTTTACTCTCCTGGTAACTATTACAATCCTACTGTGTTGTATCGTTCTGGTTATTGCGGCTCACGCCTTAATATCTAAAATACAGTCGTTTTATTAAAACATTATATAAAACTTATACTGTCTTTGTCATTTGTATATGAGATCATATTGGAAATAAGAGAGTTGGTTTGGATCTGAGTAACCACGACTTCCCTGAGAAGTTCCAAAGATGGAATGCGCTTGGCTGCCAAATCATTCCTTCCACATGGGAGAAATGAGGCACTGCTAGTTAGCTGGAGCAAAAACCGGATTTAGGGTGACAGAGTTCTTTACACGTGGGTCAGACTCAGTCCCCCACACCGTTATCGATCCTGCTACCTAGAAATCCAGTAGTCTCATTTAGAATAATGAGAGCCCACGCGACACAGTAATAGCACACGTTCTACTATTCTGTGTTCCCTTAAGACTCCCAATAAAAATTGTATCTCACTTCTGTGGGTAGGCTTGGTGCCCACAACAGGAAATGACCCAAAACGCAACATGGATACATCACATTTTTCCTTGCAAAACTGACCTGTTTTTTGCAAAGTGGGTAGTTATGGGTTTTGAGCCCAACCTCAGGTGGCATGTAGGGAAACCTAGCAAACCTATACATTTTTAAAAACTAGACACGTAAGGAAATCCTGCATGGGGTGACTTGTGTGGCTCTCACTAGGTTGTTTTACCCAGAATCCCTTGCAAACCTCAGACTTTGACTAAAAAGATCATTTTCCTCACATTTCTGTGATGGACAGTTCTGGAATATGCACAAAGCCACAAATGTCTTTCCACCCAGCATTTTCCTAAGTCTTTTGATCAAAATGATACCTCAGTAACTGCATAATGATATAATGGGGGTTATGTGGACCCCCCGAACCCCTGGAACAGCCACTATATACACAAAGTATGCATTGGGGCCATGCGGCCCCCTCACTTCCTGTAGACCACCACATCTCTTGGGCTAATCCCATAAAAATATAATGAGGGGTCCGCCGGACCCCCTGCTCCCTGTCGGAGATCACCACCTCCCTGGGGCAATATGTTATAATTGCAGCCTATGACATTTTACTGCATTGTTCACTCAATGATGTAAGGGTTACAATGTTAAGGGTTATTCTGAGAATGTTGATGTTCAAATTAATGTGTGCACAGCTGTAACCTGCTGACAGTGAACAGATGCTTGGTGTTCAGCTCCACAACTGTGTAGTTAAATACGAATACACTCCTACCTGCTCTGTTATCCTGTTTCCAGAGTCATTGCTACAGGATTTCTTCTACAGGCCACCGCTACTACTGTTTTCCTACAGCCCGTTATAGCGTTTCTTGTCATCTTTCCGACATTGGTTTATTGCAGTTTTGTTTACTAGGGGAGCCAAATTTGGAGGAATTGGTCCTAACCTGGCTGCAGTGGATCGTTCCTCATGATCGGAAGAGGAAACCTCTTAACATGCCACCAGGTGACCTAAACGTCACCATGTCATATGTGGCAGACATTTTTTCTCTGTTGCCTGACCACTGTCTGGGCCAGAAAGGAACCTCTGAACCTTCATCAGGTAATTGAGATGTCACCATGTCAAAAGCAGCTGTCATTATTCCAGTTGCCTGACCGTTGTCAGGATCAAGAAGCTTTCTCTCCATCTACGTGCCTACGTACAGGGCACTGAATGATGCCATCCCCTAGCAACACGGTTGATCGCGGTGATTCGCACACCATTAAAAAGGGTTGAAGTATATGCACGAAGTGGCACTGGATGACATTCTATCTACAGAGCAGCACAGCAGATTGCAGCGATTCCCACACCATACTTCAGAACAAGTTGTAACCATGCTTGCTTATTTATAATAGCAGCATTTGCTGCATCTACGGTGATGCGCACACCCTCCAGTTGGCAAGTTATTTTTTTACCTTAGGCATGTTTATGCACACACTAGTGGATTAGAGCACACTTTCTGGTATTTCCTGGAGTCCATAGCCTGTCTTATGCTCAGCATTCAAAATATTTTTTAGAACAAATATTCAAAGTGTTTTATCTCCCACAAACATATTATTTAAGTCAGTGGACTACAGATAGTATCTTAAATACCTGGTTATTTATTTTCTAACACTGTTTTTCACATCCTCTGTTTTAACAGTTTGTGTAGAGTACTAATAGTTATCATGTGTACAATTCAGGATGTTTCTCCCCCTCTTGCTTTTTTAGACAAGCCAGGTTAACCACCTGTTAAGTGGGAAACATGGTTTGATGCATTCCAAATATACCTAGGGGCTATTGTGAATCTAAGATTTGGTGCAGAGAGAAAGAAATGTCTCCTTCATTCACTGAGGTTTGAGGGCAGATCTGTTTACAAACATTTGCCTGATTTACGTCAACAAGAGGGTGATAATATGGTTGATGAGTATGAAATGGCAGTTTTATACTGAGAAACAAATTTGACAAGCAACCTAGTCTTATATTCTGAAGATATACATTTTTTGAGAGGACGCAGAATGAAGGAGAAGATGTGCATGCATATTTTTCAATTCTACGTATATTGGTATCTGTTTGTCCGTTTGAACATTTCACAGACCAGCTGATCAGAGATGTCAATGCAGAGAGAAGCAAACTAGGCAAAAGTTGTTGGCGATGGGTAACCCCACCTTAGAGGAGACTATCAAAGTAGCCAAGAGCATAGACATTTCTCAAGTCTCATGAAAGAGCTTGATGACATGCAATCAGAAATTGCTAACGTGGTTGCTGTGAGTAAATCCTGGCAGAAATCAGGACGTAACACTGTTGCTGGTAGTGGGAAACCTAATGGAGCTAAGAAACTGGGGTTTAACAAGGGAAATAAGTGTTTCCATTGCAGTAATGCCTCACATGTAAAATGGAAAAAGTGTCCAGCAAGCCAATGTTACGTGCAATTACTGAAAAAAATATTTTAATTTTTTCCAATGTATGTTTAAAAAAGAACACACAAAAGAAAACTGCAGTGTGTGTGGTGGAGTCCGAGTACGAATCTGATTCTGAAATTGTTTGTGCGGTTGTTGATGATTAAGAATCTTGTCAAAAAAGGTAGTGGGTAAGGTTCTTAAACTATTGGTAGATTCTGGTGCTAAAACCACTATGATAACACAACGCTTGTATATTGAAACATGGGGAGAGAACACTGAGGCCTCCTGATTGTTCTTGTGTCTTGTATCAAGGTTGCAGAATTGAACTGTTGGCATATGTAGAAGATGTGATGGAATTCAAGAGGAGAAAGATCAGAGGTAAAATTGATGTCGCTGTTAAAGGGCTCACCGTTCTGGGGTGTTTTCACCAAGGACTTTTTGGAATGATATTGAGACCTGGAGCTAAGGAACAAATTTTAGTAGTTGACTGTGATAAAGACTGCTAGAAATGGAAGGAAAAGTTTCCTTCAGTGTTCACTGATCGGTTGGGTGGAATTCGTGGATTCAAACAAAGCATCAAATTTAACGAAGGTGCAGATTTAATGCGAGGGATAATTTGGAAAAATAACTTAAAAAACAATGTGATAATATGATAATTGAACCAAATTAATCATCTTTCTGATTGTCCCCCTTGGTAGTGACCCGCAAGAGGTACAGACAGTTATGAATGTGTGTGGTTCTGAGATCTTTGAATAAGGAAATATGGGTAGATTCACACCTATTACCAATAATTAGTGATCTGTTTGAATGTAAAAGAGGCTCTAGAATAATTTCTGAACTTGATTTGGCTAGTGCTTATCATCAGGTTGAACTCCATCCCGATTTACATCACCTGACTGCATTCATTTCTCACATAGAAATATTTCAATATCATTGTATGCCATTCAATTTGGCATCTGTGGCTTTGGTGTTACAAAGAACTTGTTAAGTGGGGTTGAGGGTTTTCTTATGTTTCAGGATGATGTACTTGTTTTTGCTGATGATATAAAATCTCATGAAGACAACGGGTGTTAAGTATTTTAAAAAAACATGGAGTGGTGTTAAAAACAGAAAGTGTAAGTTAAAGTGTTCGGAAGTTGAATACCTGGGGGATAAGATTTCATAGGAAGGGATCAAACCCAGACCAGGTTTAGTGGATGCGATTATGAAAGGCTCCACCCCACACAGAAGACAGGAGTCAAATTCCTGCTCGTTTTGTGTGAATATTACTCTAGATTCATTCCAGATTTTGCCACCAAAGTTCATCCCATTAGCAACCTAATAAAGAAGGAAGTAAAGTTTGCATGGTGCGAGGAATGTACAAAGGCGTTTGAACAAATGAAGGCGATGCTGAGTCAGAGAGGGCTCTCAAACCATTTGACCTCAATCATTCATGTTGCATTACCGTTGATGCCAGCCAAGTGGGGTTTGAAGTCGTTTTGACATAAGAAGTTGGTGGGTGTGAAAAAACAGTGGCATTTGCATCTAGGATGCTGAGAGAAATGGAACTTCAATATTCCATCATTGAAAGGGAACGATTGGCATGTGTGTGGGCCATTGGTAAGTTTAGAACATATGTATGGGGAAGGCAGTTCAAGTTGCAAACAGATCACACACTATTAGTCAGGATCCTTGAAAGTGGTATGAGCAAATGTTGCACCCCCAGGATTTTGAGGTTGGTCACAAAACTTACAGTCCTAGTTTGATGTAGATTACATTTCTGGTGGCAAGAACGGGAGGGCTGATTTCTTGTCCCGCTTTCCACAAAAAAAGGAGGATGACATTGAATTTTCAGATCTTGTTGAGGAAGAGTGTGAGGACTGTGTAGTAGCAGCTTTAGATATACCGGAAATTAAGAAGTGTACGGAGGATGAATGGATGGCTGCCATGATGAGTGCTCAAACTTTTCAACAGGTGTGTGAAATGGTAAGGAAGAAATGGCCCCAGGAGAAGTATTGCCCCCTTTGTTGCAACCATATAGTAACATTGGAAGTGAAATTTCTATTCAAGATGGAAGGCTACTACACACTGACAAGATTATTCTGCCACACTCAGAAATTACATCATTAGGAAAGCAAATGAGGGCCATTTAGGCATGTCTCCTACCAAACATAGTATTTGAGGAACATTTTGGTGGCTCAGAATGGATGTTGTGGTTGATGACATTGGAAATTGTTGTGTGTGTGGGTCGGCTGAGGTTGGTGACGACCTCCCATGCCCATTGAATGTCCTTCAAGTCTGTGGGAAACTTTGGGCATTGACATTATGGGACCGTATGATTCTCTGTCTAGTAGTAGACTGGTGGACTATGCATCGAAGTGGCCCAAAATTAAGGTGGTCAAAGAGCCCACCACAAACATTATTATAGATTTCCTTAAAGAGGTTTTTATGAGAGAAGGATTCCCCGAGATCCTCGTTTCAGATAGTGGCACTCAATTTGTGAGCCATACATTTAAATAGTTTTTGGAATCTTGTTGCATTAAACATGTGAAAAGCTCTCTCTACCACCCACAAATCAACGGACTTGTGGAGAGGATGAATCATGTGGTGGGTTAATGTATCAAACGGGCAAAAAATGGAAACCATGCTGTTGAGAAAGCTGTTATTAGTATGGTATGGTTTTATAGGATGATACAACACTCATCCACAAAAGTGTCTAATTTTGAACTGTTGAGAGGCTAAAGGGCCAACACAAGCTTTAGATCAGCATGGATGGCAACATGGTTCAAAGATGATTGTGATGTTACTAGATTGATGTCTATAGTAAGGAAAAATATGACCCAAACTCAACAAAAAAAAGATTGGTATGATACTAAGAAAGGTTTTAAGTTGGCTCCCTTAGAAGTTGGGAACATGTTTCGCATAAAGTCACCGGTACATGTGAGAAAAGGGAAAATCGGGTTTGGGAGGCCGGTCAGATAATGGAAATTCTGGGCAATGCCATTCAAGTTGAAGGAAGGCATTGGTGGAATCTTGCTAAGGTAATTGTAGTTAAAGAAATTTCCAAAGAGTGTGGTCCAAGGGAGAGAGCAGCTGAACAAACTAACGAGCAATTACCCAACGAAGAGAATAATAAGTCTGTCGTGCTTAAGGATATGAGAAGATGAAGACGGAATAGTTAAAAAAATGCTGTCATTCCGAAAAGATTACATGAATGATCTCCTCTATTTCCTGCTTATTGCTTAAATTCGGTGAAGTGTTTTTAATATATGCTAAATTGTTCTTAGGTTTTTTTTGTTGTTGTTTTTTTTTAAGAAAATGGGAAGATGTGTTATAATTGCAGCCTATCACATTGTTATTGCATTGTTTATTCAGTGATGTAAGGGTTAGAAGGCTAAAGGGTATTCTGTGACTGTTGATGTTCAAATGAATGTGTACACAACTGTAACCTGCTGACACTGGACGGATGCTTGATGCTCGGCTCCACAAACATGCAGCTAATCTACGAATAAACTCCTACCTGCTCTGTTATCCTGTATCCCAAGTCAGTACTACACAATATTTATAACAAATAAAAGGAGGGTCCTGCAGACCCCCCTAAAGTCATGGGGACTACCACCTTCCCGGGGCCAAGTCAAAGAAGGAGGGTGGCCATGCTGCCCCTCTCGTGGAGCCATACATGGCCCTGGGGACTGCCACCGACCAGGGCTGCTCCTGCTACCTCCCGAGGTGCCCACCCTTGGGAGGTAGCTGTTTGCTTTTGCTTTGCAGGAGCTGACAGCTCCCTCCAAGCAAAAGAAAATACTCTGATTTCAGCTAGCGAGAGCTTTCAAACTGCTCCCGTTTGCTGAAAGCTGAGTTTTCATCTCTTTCCCTGCCTGCTCTCATGTAGGCAGGGAAAGAGATGAAGACATTGTTCCTGTGTGCAGGGAGCTGGTATTTAAAGCAGTGCCCTGTATGCTGGAGAAATGCCAGCTAGAGCAGGAGACAGGAACTGGTGGGACTGCGGGGGCCCAGAGGCTCCCCCCGCTGTCCCCATAGTTTGTCATGGGTGCCCTGGGCAGTATTGCATATATGTCTAGGTCCAGGGGGATGGAGTCCCTGGGGGTGAAATCAGCCAAGGGAGGGGGGGGATACGTGGCCCCCTCCCTTTGTGAAAAAAAGCATTTAGCCCCTGGGAGGTGGTGGCCTCGGGGGTCCTTGCCGCCCTTCCTACAAATATGTTTTTAAGTCACCCTGGGAAGGTGGTGGTCTCCGGGGCTTGGGGGGGACAGTGTGGCCCCCCACATACTTTTAAAATGTAGCCTGAGAAAGTGGTTGTCTCCGGGGCACTCGGGGGTCCATGTGGCGCCCTCTTATATGCTTTTAACTGTTGTCTCAAGGAGGTGGTGGTCGTGGGACCGGGGTGTAGTCTGTGTGGTCCTCCTTCATCTTTTTTAATATGAAGCCCCAGAGAGGTGGTGGTCCCTGGGGCTGGGGGTGGCATGTGGCCCCCCAAATAGATATATTTAATGTTGCCCCCTTTAAGCTCCAAACCCCTTTGGCCATGCGTGGTGTGGGGTTTGTAGTTTAAAGGGGGTTGACTGCAGGGCCTGGCTGCAGGGCAGGCCCTGTGGCCAACCCCTGCTGCACATGGACAAAGGCTGTGCGTGGCGCAGGGTTACTGTGGATATAGGGCATTGGACGCCATGCATGGCTACAGGGCATGCATGGCATGGGATTGGGTGGGTATAGGGATGCTGGCTGCAGGGCCTGGCTGTAAGGTTCCATCGTGCACTGTCTACTCCACGTGGTCTGTTGTGAAGCCCCTTCCCCTGCCCTCTGTTGCCTGTGTCCAGCCCCTACCCATCTCTTCTGTTCTCCATGGACCTTTGTGCATGCCCCTGCCCTCTTGCCCACTATGGCTGTTGTCCTGCCACTAACCCTCCTGCTTACCATGCATGGCCTTCTGTGCTGCCACAGCCCCTCCCATCTGCCTTGTCTGTGTCATTATAGGCTCACTGTTCCCCTCCATGGTGTCTTTTGCTTCCAGTGCCCATCCGGCCTGCCCTCCATGGTCAGCTTGCTGCTCCAGCACTGCCCTCTGCCTTATGTTTTCCATGTGCAAGCCCCTATTTGTCCCTCCTGCCTTGTCTGGTCCATTGTCGTGTCCCTGCCCGCACCCTCCTGCACTTCTTGGAACATTATGCTGCAACTGTCGCTCCTGTCTCTCCAGTATGGTCAACTTGCTGCACTTGCCTCTTTCCCTTCTGCTCTTTGTTGTCCATGTACATGGCCCTGTCCCCTCCTTATTTCTTTCCATGATCTGTTGTGTTACACTGCCGTCCCGCTTGCTCTGTGTGGTGTATTGTGCTGCTGCAACCCCTGACTCCTCTTGCGCTGCAAGGTCAGTTTGGTGCCTCTGCCCATCTCCTTCCTGCCCTAAGTTAACTGATACGATGTCCCTACCCCATCCCTCCTGCCATCAGTGATCCAGTGTTTCATACTTGCAAACATTTTTTAATTGGTAAGAGGTAGAGTTTCTAAAAAAGAATTTGGGGAATTAATTTTCCCTTATTGCTTACATTGATAAGAGGAGATTGTAGGCAGTAGACAGATACATTAAAGCCTTTTTGAACTTCAAAACATCAGGAGTCTCCTGCTGGAATCATGTCTCTGGGTGTGTACTGTTGTTCTGCCTCTTCCTTCTGCCCTCAATGGTCTGTTATATTGCCCCAGCCTCTCTTGCCTGTCCTGCTTGTTTGGTTTGTTGCCCTTGCCCCCCTTTCTCATACTCTCTATGGTCTGTGGTGCTGCCACTGACCCTCCCTCCTCCCCAGTGTGGTCAACCTGTTGACTCTGCATCCTCCTCCCTGCCCTTAGTTATCCAAGTCCGTGCCCCTGACATCTGTCTCCCCAGAGTATTCTAATAAACAACTAGATTGCTAACATTCTATATTTATTACAAAGTGTGGCATGCCTGGCTCATCTTGATGTAATCAAAACTGTAGTACCCAAAGCATTGTCTTTAGAAATTATAAAAATGAGAGGGTCTTATTCCCATAAAAATAATTGTTAGTGCACTAAAAAACAAAAATGAGGACATATTTTCTGAGTTCTCAAAGAGGAACACAGCACTTTTAAATTATATGCTAACTTGATTTTTTTATCCAGTTGATCACTTGATTATTCGTTACACTTAGAGGAGAGACTGTTGCTTTACGGCCTGAGTTGCAGACTGCAACTGGGGAACCAGGTTGGAGTTTCGGCATCAGCTCAACATCCTATGAACTGGGCAAATCGCTTAATATACCCATGCCTAAATCCCAAAAGGGATGTGTCCTTTTGTAATGTAACTGATGCTCAAGGAAAGCACTCCAATACCTTTTTGGTCAAGTCTGCACTAGATAAAACTACAAAAAAAATAAAATAAAATAAGGCCCTCATTACAACTTCGGTGGTCTTTGCCGAAGACCGCCAAAGCTGAGGGCGCCAGTATACCACCAGTGCTGGCGGTATATCTGGCTCCCTATTTTGACTTTTCCGCTGGCCCAGCGGGCGGTAACAGTGTTTCCGTCCACTGGCCCAGTGGAAAAGTCACATCAACATTGCAGCCGGCTCGTAATAGAGCCCGCGGCAATGTTGATGTGCAGTGGGTGCAGTAGCACCTGTCGCGCATTTCACTGCCCAAAATTCGGGCAGTGAAATGCGCGATGGGGCTGTGCCTGGGGTCCCCTGCATGGGCAGGTCTGGGACTCAGACTCGCTGGGGATTATGACCGCCAGGCAGAAGCTTGGCGGTTTGTTGGAGGGGCCAGCGGTATGGCTGTGGCTATTGCGCCATGGTCTTAATAGCTGGCTTAACCAACTTACCACCGGCCGCTACTTGGGCTACATTTGGGTGATATTTGTGCTGCACTGGGACTCCTTTGTCTCTGGTGGCCCTCTTAGGAGACATATTTGTTATAAAGCTCCCTAATCTCCTCATATACTGCAGTATCCTCAGTAGAAAATGCTTTAAGTTTTTAACTTTGATTCCATCAATATGCCGGTCAGATGTGCCAGACTTTTGGCATAAATTCAGAATGTTAGCACTCTAGTTGCTCCTTAGAAACACTGTAGAGAATTGCTGATCACCATAGAGTTAACTGTCAGTCTGCTGCTGGTGTTGAAAGTGTATGTTTCAGCCTATATGTCAGAATGTTTTAAAGAAATAGGAGAGGAAGATATTTGTGAACCCACTTGAAATGTGTCCTAATTTTTCTTTCTACAATACTAACCATAATTTCTATGACAAAATGATCCCCTTATTTTATTCCTTTCTAAATTTAATATTTTAAGGTTTACCAGTTTGATTCAAACAAGTTGGCTTTATGTGTGCCACATTTTTTAAATACGTTACATTGTTAGCACTCTAGTTGTTCTTTAGGACACTCTGTGAGGCTGCAGTGGAACACAAGAGAATCACATAACAGGCTGCTTCTGTTGGAAGTACATGTTTTAGTGAGAATGTCAGACTTCATTCTCATATGCCTGAGAAAGCTACTGTGAATTCACAGGAAATATGCTCTCATTTTAGCTTCTGGGGCACCGTCCATAACCTCTGTGGGAAAATCATGAGAAAGCAGTTTTCTCTCAAACATGATTCATGAAATCCCAGCAGAAATATTTTTAACAGGGTAAAATCACCTTAGCAACAAATACTTTATATTATAACTAAGCCCTGTCATCACCCTTTATATATCCCCCTTTTGGTGACCCTCTAAACCCACCATTCACTACAAAGCATTTCAACTATGATGTATGTTGGTCTCAAGATGGCTGCTACCACTTTCTGGCTGATGTGCTGACAGCCAATCAGATCCCACCATGAGATCTGTGCTTAGGCTTTGCCCAAAAATCTATATTTCTTTTTTCTTTAATATCTTAAAAACTACAGAAGGAAATTACACAAAAAGCACGCTTTCTGGACCAAATGTGCCAAATTTAGTGTAATTTCATCAAGCGGTTCGGGCTGTAGTCATGTTCAAAAACCCTATGGGAATTAACATGGTCAACTCTCTTTTTTATCTCCCTTTTTTCTCAGCCCCTGCTTGACGAATCACGCCGAAACTTGCCATGCATAATAACATACAGTAGGACACTTTTTTGGAAAGGTTTGTGCAGATTTGTCAGATGGCGCCAATGTTTTAAGCAAGTCAGAAAATGTGTGTGTGTGTGTATATATATATATATATATATATATATATATATATATATATATATATATATATGTATAAAAATATATTTGATTTATAAGAGATAGGGAAAAAAATTCAAGGTTTCTATAAACATGGTGCCTCAAACTATGTCTGGGCCAGGGCCCCAGAAATTCTTAAGATGACACTGCCCCCAGCAGGTCAGAGACTGTCAGGCTGGCCATAGAATTACCAGTAACATTGCATCAGCCTGTGAGTAGTGAATCAGGACTCAGACAGCACTCTGCTGAAAAATAAGCAGGCCCAACACTGTGTGACCTGCAAGAAGTTGAAGTTGCTGATCGATTCCTCAAGAATTACTGTAGCATAAGGTAATTCATGTTACAGATGCAGCCCCTGTTTATATTTCACATTTTACTTCACCTTTGATTCACAAATTCTATTTGTTTTTACCAGATATTTTGTTTCTATAGTTTTCTCAAATAACATACACTCATTCTGTTAACCGTCACCTCTAGGTGCCTGAGTGAGTGCGAGTTGTGGGTGGGTGTTAATAATGGGGCACAATTGTAAGCTCCAGGCAGTGTAGCTTACTTACTTTTCCTGTCAATGGGTCTATATGTTAAGTCGACTACTTCTCATCCAGCCCTTGGCCTTTCTGCAGAGTGCACAGAGTGACTATCACACAAGTGCTAGTTGTAATAACCATTTTGTGTAAAAGTGTGTGAATGAAGTATACAGCTGTTGAAATATTGACAGCTCAAAAGGAAAAGAAAAAGTGTTTACAGGTTAGTGGAGAGTGTGTGTGATCAAATGCATGGTGTAGGGAGGCACAAAAAGAAGTGCATGCAGAAGGACAGACTATAAATAGTATAAAGAAAGTGATAAAGAAAAAGGAGATGACTTGTGAGATATGCATATGGACAAGTCAGAAACAAGCGGGGAGAGAAAGAATGAAAGAGGTTAAAAGAGTGAGAAATTCTAGAGGACAGTATAAATGGCAGAACATGACTGACTTCTGCACTCAGAAGTCCAGTCTTCTTTCACAGACCTTAGTAATGTTTGATTCACAGTCTAACGTTTTAACAATTGAATATGTTTTTTAATGCTAATTCACAACAAAATAGCTACAACAAAATCTACTAAATTACTCATTTATCTGTTACTGCTAATAAGCATTGGTACCACAAACAGGTGTGGCTTATTTTAGGGGTATGCTGATTATTATGTTAGATGTCTGGATAAAGTAATAGAAAACTCACAGGGACACAAATACTGGCCATTGCTTGGACAGAAAAAAGTAAATACAAAAATAACACCTGGGAAACCAACAACAGAATATGTCAAATCATAGTGAAACAATTCTGTAGAATATTTAAACCACAGACTGACCCAACTAAAATTAATCAGTCATGTCAAGCCTTTCCTCAGTGAGCACAACCTTAAGATGGCTGTCCAAGCAATCATTAGCTCCCATATTGCCAATGCAAATGCTTTAATGCCTAGCATCCTCTAGTTTCACCTAGTACTTCTCAGATTGGTCCTAAGGGCCCTCCCCCCATTCCGGTCACAGAAAACACACACACAGTAAGGTTGTAGGTATTGAAAATATTAAAAAACAAATGCTTAGCAACAGAAAAAAAATGAAATTAACCAGTTATAGTTCAGCAAGCTAACTATAACTTTTGGGCCAGCCATACACTGCTTATGACCTCACATATTACATCATTTAAGACATATTCAATGACATCACTAATTATATCACTCATCTCAACTGACATTGATGTCATGAATGATGTCGGGCGTAAACGAGCACAGTTAGTTAAGAAATGAAGACAGTGATGAAGCAATAAGGCACAGGCAAAAGTCAAAATGTATGCAAGATGTAGAAGGAGAAGAAAGGAGTCCGAGAAGGTACAAGCAGATGAATGTGGGGGAAGACGAAAGAGATGTAGGGAGGAGGAGATGAAGAACATAATAGTAAGATGGCAAATTGATAGATAGAGAAATAGGAATAGGAAGATAGAGACAGAGAAATCGAGAGCAACAAACAGCAAAGCCAAGTGAATAACACAGCAAAAAAAGAGTAACAAAAGAAATAAAATGAAGAAGGGGCTAATAGGGAAAAAGAAATACACAGTTTGTAGGAGGGTGTGAGTAAGAGGGTAAGTGGTAGAGAGCAAGAGTGCAGAAGAGCAAAATGTGGAGAGAGATGGGAACCAAAGTGGCAAATGATGGCAAGGGAGAGTTGGGAAATAGAGATGGATAGTGAGAATATAAATGAGAGTCAAAGATACAGTCAAGATGGACATACAAGTGTGATATTCTGTTATTTTACTCCATGGCGTTATTTAGTGTAAGTTGCTTTCAATATGCATTTGCATTCTTGGAATTTGGAAAGCAACTTTGTGATGTTTAGAACCCAGTGCAAAGAATTCTCTGAATGGTCAGTTGATCTTTAATCTTCCTGCAGTCAAGAGCTTTCTCTGCCGTGGGTCTGTTCATTTTAATAAACCCATTTTTCTCATCTTCCCTGGTTCTTCGTGAGTCTCCTGATCTTGGCGGCATTCCTCCACACTACTATTGGTACAAGGGGCGGGGCTCCTTTCAAGGAATCGGGGGTGTTTCTTCTAGATCCACTGACTTCTGCTGTCCCTATTGCTAGTAGGTTGTCTGCAGGACCTTCGACAAAGTTATTCTCCGAGGTACGATGTTATTGGGGAACATCCGATATATTAACTTTTTGTCATTCTGCTCTGTGCGAGCGCCAAAAAAACGTTTGCATTTATTACCTTAGCGCACACCCTTAGCCCGTACTCTTAGTGTCATTGCTTGGCAACCCTGCACAAGTTCTTTCAGTTGTGCCTCAAATCATGGCGCAGTCCACAGCAGGCTTGAGCTTCTGCCTCACGCTCACATACATGCACACTCACATTCACTCGCATACAGGCACGCATTCACCACCCCTTTGTCCCTGCAGACACGCACACATGCACCCACACACACAAGCATCCCCCTTTTTTGGATGCCTATTACCTTATCCGTTGAGGAGGACGTCCGGGAGGGGATGGGTCCTGGCGGTCCTGCATCACCAGCACCACCACGCCAACAGGACTCCACCAAGCCGTATTACGGCTTGTAATATGGCAGGAGGAGTCCTGCTGCAGTGGCGCCGCTGGCAATGCACCCGCCTCTGCACAGCAAACTGCCAGCACGACTGATGGCAACTTTCCACCACAAATATGGCGGGCGGCTGCCAGCACTGATGGTCTAGTGGCGGGTTTGGCTTTTGCGGTCAGGTAAATTGACTACCAAAGTCAAAATGAGGGCCCTAGTCTTAAAGCTTGCTACTTTCATATCGTGAAGCATTTTCACCGGAATGTAACTCTTCCTGTATTTTTAACTGCAAGTTTACAGACAATATTTTATTTTATACTGTAGTTCTGCATTTTGTTTAACTGTCTTTTAACTAGTTTCTGCTTGCTTGAAAATGGAGCAAAATATGTTTTTATTCAAAGTGTTTGTAATTCACAAAAGTCCAGCAATAATTCTGTCTCTATTAATAATGTAGAAATTCCTGATGGTATGGGAAATCCTAAGGTTTCTGAACATGTGTCACAGGATTGCACCACAAAGTTTTTTAATGTACTTCTCACCATTGCTGAGGCTAGTCATAACAATTGCATGAGAGATCTCATTTGTGAAGCTTACACAGACGGAAAAGGACTTAATGTGATGGCTGATTCAGGTGTTCCTATGACAGTTTTAGCTGACAAAACGTTTTGTTTCACTCTGGGCAGCCACCACTAAACTTGAGTCACCTGATATTAGTCCTAAAGCACTTGGGGCCCAAGATATCATGCTACTTTGTTATTTTAATGCATTTTTACAATGCTTGGGGAGAAGTACATGGACCAAAGTGTATGTAGTCGTCAATGGCATGGACATAATTGGATGGAAGGATTTAGCTACATTGGGAATTATTTTGAAACCAGGGCATGACAATCCCACTGTTCTGGGTGAATTGCCTATATTATCTATTGAAGAGAATTCAGATATTCTGTCTTAAATGATTGCTAAATGTCCTATGGTGTTTAGAAATGAAGTAGGGACAGTTCTTGGTTTGAACATGATATAAGATTTAAAAAAAGCTGTACCTGTGATTCACAAATGCAGACCAGTCCCCATAAGTTTTTATGAAGAACTTAAGTTGTTACTTGACAAACTTACTAAAGAAGGCATTATTACTCCTATTGATTCATCCGAGTGGGTTTCGTCCTCCGTTTTGGCCAAGAAAAAAAAACAGGTGACCTTCGTTTATGTGAAGATTTGTGCTCACTTAACAGCAACATGCTCGTTGTTTGTCACCCCCTACTACATATTCATGAAATGGTGACCAATATCGGGGAGACAAAATTTGTTCCACTATTGATCTCCATTCTGCCTATCATCAGGTACCCTTAACTCCTCACAGTCAAGCCCTCACTGCATTTACTATGCCAATTGGAGCTTATAAATATTTGAGGATTCCATTTGGTCTTGCCTCTGTGGCAAGTGTTTTCCAAAAGACTATGGACAATCTGTTTGGTGGAATGAAGAATATACAAGCTTTTCAAGATGACATTCTTATTTTCACCAAAACAAAAGAAGAACACATAACGGTTCTTGATAAAGTGCTTGGTGTTCTACAGGACAGAGGTATGACGGTCAAATCTGAAAAATTCAAATGTTTAGCCCAACAAGTTAACTACCTTGGACACTCTATTTCTGCCACAGGCATTAGACCAAAATGTTGTAATTTGGAGGCTATTGCCAATGCTCCTGCTCCCAAGGACAAGGACTGTCTTAGATCATTTTTAGGTCTTTGTGAATATTACGCCCGCTTTGTACCTGGTTTTGCAATTTTGGCTGAGCCTTTGAGATCTCTGCTCAAAAAAGGTGTCAAGTTTGAATGGAACAGTGAACACAAACATGCGTTCTCTCAATTAAAGAGAATGGTGGTTAATGCACCTGAGTCAGCCCATATGTGTCTGGTGAGAAATGCTTTCTTATTGCAGATGCCAGCTTAATTGGTTTAGGATATGTCTTTGGTCAAGTGGTGAAACACAAAGAAATTGCAATAGCCTTCACTTCTAGGTCATTACAAGATGCTGAATCAAAATACAGTGCCATCAAAAGAGAAGCCTTGGCATGTGTTTGGGACATCCAGAAATTCAAGACTTATCTTTGGGATACTTGTTTTGATCTATACACGGACCATAAACAACTAATCAATCTTTTAGGTGGTGCTGACATTGGCAAAGCTTCTGCTCACCTAGTACGTCAGCTCTATAAATTACAAAAATATCCTTTTTCAATTAAGTATATCCAAGTAGGGAAAAATTACAGAGCTGACTGTTTATTCGGCTGCCGTTACCAAATGTTTATGTTGAATTGTAGTATGATTCTGAAGATGTTGTAGCTGCAGTTGATATTGTTTCGTTTCCAAAGGATCCATTTCTGAGTTTGAATGGATTGATGCAACTCTCCAGCATGATATTCTACAGAAAGTTTTCCATTACACTTTAACTGGTTGGCCACCTCTTTTAAAACTTCCGCTTCAGTTGAGGTCATTTGCCCAGATTGCAGATGAGCTTTCATTTGATAATAATATATGTCCTAGGAATGGTCATTTTATTCCTCTAATTTCCTTAAGAGAGCATCTTATCATTTTTGCTTATCAGGGACATCTTGGTACCACTGCTACTCAAGGAACTTTTTTGGTGACTTTCAATGAATGACCAAGTCTCCAAACTCATCAATCACTGCCCTGCCGACAAGCACTGGAAACCAATTAAAATCCTCTTAATCCCGAACCATTACCTCAAGGTCAAAAAGTAGCCATAGATTTTTCTGGTCCATTTCATTGTTTGCCTTCATGCAACAGTTAATAGTCTTAATAGACTACTTTTCTAAATGGATTTATTTTTCAGTTGTGGAAACTGTGTCCACACAAATTGTAATGAAATTTCTGGAGGATGCTATTCATTTATGAGGTGCACCTAATGAAATTGTGTCTGACAACGGTACTCATTTTATTTCTAATGAGAGGAACAACTTTTTATCTAAATATGATTTTAGACTTTCACAAGTTGCCTTGTATAGCCCATTGGCTAATGGTCTAGTGCAAAGGGCAAATCGATTCTTGAAGAAAAGTATTCAGACAGCTTTGGCCCCTAATCTTGACGTAAAACATTTTCTCAAAGAAAAAATTAATGTGTGTTATTCTTCCCCACAATAAACTACAGGGGTTACTCTATTTGAATTATTAGGAGGGAGAAAATGCAGGTCCAATCGAGATCCAGTGTCGTGAAGGGACTCTATTAGCATTTCTCTTGACAAGAGCCAAAGTTTGGATGTGTCCAATCTTGAGAGAAAAGTAAAAGATAAAAAAGCTAAACAGAAAGAATACTTTGATACTAAACATTTCACCAAGGAAAAATAATTTGTTGTGGATGGTTCTGTCCTTATTAAGAAACCTGGTAGGGTTGCTAAAGGGGAATCAAAGTTCTCCACTTCTGCTATTACTGAAAGAATTTCTAGAAACTGTATTTTACTGCAAAGGAGAGATTGGTGGAATAAGAATAGACTAGTTCCCATCACTGATTTTCCAGTCACAATATACTCCAATACACTACAAAATTCTGAGACAATATTGTATGATTATGATGCTATAGATGTACCTGGAGGCAATAATTCTCCATCTTCAATTGACATTCAACCTGAAAATGTGTCTTCTAGTCACTCTGGTGATTCATAGGACACATTGTCAAATAGATTACATTTTCAAAGTTCCAAAGTAGTCTCTGATGTCAACAATTCTGATTCTGCTTCTGGAAATGTTCTTACAGATGCTAGGACTGTATCTGATGCTAATGATTCTATTTCTCCACAGGAAAGGGATGCCAACAAGAGGATTGTTAAATTATTGGTGAAACATCTGGATTATGCACTCAATTAATTTGTTTTAGTTGTAAGTTGCCTTAAAAATGTATTTGCATTGCTGGAATTTGGAATTCAGCTTTGCGATGTTTAGAACCCATTGCAGAGAATTCTCTGAGCTGTCAGTTGATCTTCCTGCCGTCAAAAGCTTTCTCTGCCGTGGGTCTATTAGTTTGCTAAAAAAAACATTTTTCTCATCTTCACTGGTTCTTCCGTGAGCCTCCTGATCTTGGTGGCATTCCCCACACTACAATGAGGCAAAGTAAAAATAGAGAGTGAAAATTAGACACGGAGTAGGCTACAAAACAACCAAGTGAAATCAGAAAAGGTTGTCAATTTGAAACACGGAGCAAGTGGAAAGAAAGCAAAGGGGGTGAAAAAAGATGGTCAAAAGGGAGAAACAAGGTTTGGAGAAATAAATAAAGGATAGATGAACAAAGATAAAGGGAGAGAGACAGGTGAAGAAGGGAGGAAGACAGTAGGACAGCACTAGAGATAAAGGATCACAATGACAGCAGAGCAAAGAAGACCAGTCGTAGCAGAATGGAAAGAGATAAAGAAATGTGAGGATGAAAAAATAAGGGAAATAGAAAAAAAAGCAGAAACAAAAGAGATGACCATAGTCAGAGGCACAGAAGTGTGTTTTGTGGTAGAAAAGAGGAACGAGAAAGCAAATTTAAATGGGAAGAGGGTCATACACATCAATTCACCAAAAGTCTAGGGGTAGCAAAACTGACGTTGGACAGTCTTTAACCTGAATGACATCACTGGAATTAATATGTATATGAGCATCAACATTCACGTAAAGAAATAAGTGGACACAGTCGCCATTTTTCACAAGTCACTGAACATAAATTACATGGAGAGGGCATTAGGAATCCCTTCTGTACGCCTGTGTTACCAGCAGGTGTATAAACCAAATGGTCAAAAGAAGCTGTCCTCTATTGACATTTTAGGAAAGATGCGGGTGGGCAAATTAGCCCGTGGTTAACCACGCATTATATGGAATCTGTGTGAGTCATGCATAAATTAGTAGTCTAGACACACTAATGTGTTGGGAGATGCAAGAGTAATAAAACCTCCTGGTTCTCTGGAAAACCTTTAATAGCAAAGAAAAGTCAAATTGCTAGGCACAAAGTGCTGTCTGTTGCTAAAGAACCATAGAAATTCAAAAGATCACTGGGCTTCAACTTACCTAGGTCTATATATGTAAAAGGCTTATCTTTATGCACTTCAAAAATGAGGCAAGGATGTATATTCTTTAATACATACACTAAACCAAAACATTCTTTTAATTTACATGCAGTGACTTTAGCAACATTGGGACTCACTAACATTTTATTTCTTGATCAGGATTTATTTCTTGTCATGGTTGAATGAATTACTGTCAGAAGGTCTGTACAATGTATTGTAAGTTTGACGTACATCAAACTTACAACTTTTTTCCCAAACCAGGATTTTCTTTTTGAAAATGAAAAAAAGCAATGCCCCCCACTTTACCATGGGAGTTTCCGCTTGGCAGTGTCCGTATTATCAGCTGTATGCCCTCCCTTCTTAATTCGGTGGATGGACATATAACCAAGCTTGCAACGGCCCTTACTCTCTTGGCCTGTAGGAGTAGTTTGACCATTGATGACATGGAGTAGTCTCTGCTGTCATCAAACCAGGGGGTGCTAGCTTCTAAATTGGGCCAGTGGACCATAGTGTTGGTAGGGAGGAAACTTCATCGCCCTTCTGATGGAGTTCCCTGTCTGCCACCAAGACAATTGGACCCCCAGTCTTATGGTTTCCCTCTGCTCCTTCAGAACACCCAAATCCTCATGTTGTTTCATCTGTTTCCTTTATTAGGATCCTCAGCATGATATTTAAGTTTCAAGAGCTCTGTCTCCAACATAGTGCCTCTCTCATTGTTTGTTCACTTTCTTAACTCTGTGAATTGAAATAGTAGCTTTAGTTGATAGCAGTGCACAACAAAACCTCTACCAATCTTTAAAGAAACCTTACTTAGTATTTCAGATTTCTTTTTCAAATGGTTAGGCATTCCGATTCTAATAAACCAATTTGAAAAGTGTATTGTGCCCATGTTACCAGTGCCGGATTAGGTTGGCTTTGTTGGCTAAACACATATTTGTATATTTGTAGCACTGAAAATAGACTGGCTATTTTCCAGGCTGTCTAATCACTCTCCCACCATATTTCGGTTTATAATTTGTTAATGGTCCATTTGCTAAGTCCAATTTTCCAGCCACCTTCCTCATTTGAATGCATCATCTAGACCGTGTTGAACAATTTAATCTCCCTCTGCCTTATTTTCCAAATTTAGATAGAAGAAGATCCAGTCCTTGTCACCAGGCAGAAAATAGCGGAACAGCAGGGCCACTGGGCAGTAGTCCTTCAGATGCTTATTCCAAATCTAGTACACAGTCCTAGAAGTGCAGAAAAAGTGGCTTCACCTAAATATTTCCTTTCAGAGATTTCAATACCTGTGGAGGAAACGGTTAATATACAACACTCCTCTTTATTTTACTGGACTGGCTTAGAACCTGGATGTAAAAAGCAAACCAGACTAGTTCTATCTAGATTTTTTACATATTTTTGAAGACTTGCAAAAGTGTTGTTGTCCTGTGTCTAGTTCAAAGACGAGGGGTATTTTATAGAGGCTTCTCTGCCAATACTGTGGCATTTCTGAAGGTTCTGCTGCGAATAACAAGGTGCTTGAAAATATACACTTGTAAGTATTATGCTGCAAAGTCTTACCTTTTAACAGGGCATATTTAATGGGAACAACCTAAGAAGAGGAAAAAGCAGTTGTCTTTACCTAGTCCTGCAGCAGTGACAATAACCAGCAGTAGGCATTCTAGAATGTTCCTGTGTTTGATAATGTCAGCTTGGGCTTTGAGATATATTGTGACCGTTTTCACCAGATGGCCCATTTAAAGGCACCTGTTTTGCTTCCACATTTGCTGCGTGTATCTGATCCTGTTGAAATAACCGTCAGACACAATACAAATCCAAAATCTCTGCATACTCATTAGTTGTAAAAGTGAATTGTGCCCATTTTAGAAGTGCCGGATTAGGATAGCTTTGTTGGCTGAACACATATTTCTATATCAATAGCAATGAAAATGGATTGGGTATTTTCCAGGCTGTCCATGCACTCTCCCACCATATTTCCCTCTATAATTTGTTAATGGACCATTTGCTAAGTCCAACTGTCCAGCCAACTTCCTCATTTGAATGCATCATCTATATCGAGGTGAATCCCTTTATCTCCCTGTGCCTTATTTTCCAAATCTAGATAGATGAAGACGCCTCTTGTCTTTCAGTTATTTAAGGTAAATCTGCATTTGAGCAATGAAACGCATGATGAGAGCCTTCAGTAGATATTTCCAAAGGCACATCCTAGCATTACACAGGAGTCTTGTGAGCTGGGATTTCTTGGAGTAGGTGTAATGATACAGTAGACTGTTCAAATGTATAATGCAGGAAACTCGCCCATAAAAAGTAAATACTCTCTTTGTTACAAGAATGCATCTCACTTTAATGTAGACTAGGCTTACACTCCAGTATTTTCTTTAAGCAATGGTGTCAACGATAGTAAGATTAGTTATGATATACTTAGCCAGTGTGCGGCAAGATTCTTATTTCATATTTTCTTTTGAGAAAAATGGTTTACAGTGCACCCCAGATCAGCGTTCCCCTACATTTAGAATTTCAGTTGCTGTTGTTTTATGTTTACCCACCGCTTGGTTGTTTTCTTTTTATATCATTGGCATGAATCTCTGAAAGATATGTTGCATTGTCACAGATAGCAGTGTTTATTTCAGAAAGGATATCACTTGGATAGGTCAGTGTTTTGGCTACAACCAATACTGCAAAGTTGGTTATAAAAACAATAGCGAATAGTTAGACTCCCAGTGTAACTACACACAATAAAGGTAGCACATTACCACAACTACTTCAAACAATAACAATACTCTTTTATTTGGCACCACACTGAATAAACATTATTTATTTTTGCAAGTTTGATTATCTGGCCCAGGAGGACCACGAGGGTCGGGGTTTTGTTTTCTGAGGACAAAATAAATGTAATTGCTGAATGAACCTGGCGACTCTGTCTCCTTCCCTGTATTTCCAAATTACTACAAATGATCTGCTATATTATAGTTTGAAAATCGTGTGCCCTCCTAATACTTAAAATTAAACAATTTGTTTAAAAAAAATAATAATTCACGGTTGAAATTGCATGCCCTTCAAAATATCGAAGGTATTGCAATAGAATTGTAACAAAAAAGAATACCTTAATGTCATGAACCATTTGTACAAAAATATACTAGTATTATCTTTAATGTAGTTTTGGAAGACCACTTTCGTAATGCCGACATTTGAGTTCCTCTTTGCTTCAGAAGTGCAGTGAGGTCATTTCCTGTAAACAGGACTGCCACAAGCTGTCTTTGGACAAGATTGTTATTGAAATAATATGTCCTTGCATCCTGGCCATTAGTAAGGACAACATATAGTCAACATGTGCATTTTGTAACAATGACATTGCAGTATTTTAATTATGTGGAACAGTAACCAATTGTTTTTTGTCTTGTGAGGCTACATACGTTATAGGGCATCTCTTTCTGTTTAGCCTTGTCAAGAAGCAGCAGGAGCAGATAGAGAACTCTGCTCAGGCAGGTGGCAGACATGAAACCAATGAGAACTGCCACAGGTTTGGTGCCCAGGAAAGACAATTTAAAGTACAATTGTAAAAAGAGCTAACATTTACGAAAGAGTCCAAAAATAACCAGAGTTGTCTGGGCAGTATGTTCATGCTGCAACTATGTTTTGAATATTGTTTAAAGATCTGAATTGCATTAGCCTTTACCTTTTTTGTTTAGGTAGTTTGGGCCCTCTGTTTCTCAACTATGGCAAACTCAGTATCCATATTTACTTTTGTGCCTAACCTCTGCATTTGAATATTTATTTCAAAACGAAATACCCACGGACACACTCATCATTGTTACTGCGATTCATTGTGATATTCGCAGATTCCCCACTCAATTTGTGTTTAATATACTGTTCACTTTTGTGATTCAGTATTGACGTTTTTCTATGGATACTTGATTCGTGTTAATCTTAATTTACATAGATTTATGTGTCTAGAAAGTAAAAATATAATCATTCTAAAGAAAGCACTGGAATTGTTCGGTTTGCCTCTCCACTTCAAAAGGGCATTATTCACATAGAGACCTAAATACGTTTTGTATCTATGTGTTACTTATATGGTTTTTAAACTCCACAGACTACAAAAGCTCACTGAAGTCAGCATGGGAGCGGAAGCGCATTGTCCCTTTAAAGGGAGTCTTGGAATAGCAGGTATTTTCTGAAAGTATGTGTAAGATTGTGAAGGTATATCCTTGACAAAGAGGGCATCTTATTATTTCTCTCGGAAGAGGTATCTTTTTTTAGTTTTGTCAAGTTAAATTCTGTTTGGCGGAGGCTGGATAGACTTTTCATATAACGGATTCAGCTTTTTGCTCTCTTAAGGTAGCTTTCTTTTATCACGTTGTTTTAATCATATATTGCATCGCAGACCCTAGCCAGCATGCAGAAATTGACCTTTTATATATTTGCCGTTACAGATAATCACTGCAGTTACTTGACTGGAGTTTGAGCCAGTCTAAAATCTGTAGGACGGGTTGATTTGGGAAGATTTTTTTGATTAGATGTTTTCATGTTTGCATTGATTATGGCTTATGTATTCTTACTCCTATCCAATTGAGGACTAAGGGGGTCCGCCGCCCGCCAAGCGGGAACCGCCAGAAGACCGTACCGCGGTCAGAAGACCGTACCGTGGTCAGAAGACCGCGGCGGTCATTCTGAGTTTCCCGCTGGGCTGGCGGGCGACCCCCTTCCACGGGGATGCCGGCTCCGAATGGAGCCGGCGGAGTGGAAAGGGTGCGACGGGTGCAGTTGCACCCGTCGCGATTTTCAGTGTCTGCTATGCAGACACTGAAAATCTTTGTGGGGCCCTGTTAGGGGGCCCCTGCAGTGCCCATGCCATTGGCATGGGCACTGCAGGGGCCCCCAAGGGCCCCACGACACCCATTCCCGCCAGCCAGGTTCTGGCGGTCAAAACCACCAGAACTAGGCTGGCGGGAAGAGGGTCGGAATCCCCATGGCGGCGCTGCCTGCAGCGCCGCCATGGAGGATTCTTCAGGCCAGGGGAAAACCGGCGGGAAACCGCCGGTTTCCCTTTTCTGACCGCGGCTTTACCGCCGCGGTCAGAATTATACCTTGATGCACCGCCAGCCTGTTGGCGGTGCATCCGCGGTCCCCGGCCCTGGCGGTCTATGACCGCCAGGGTCAGAATGACCCCCTAATTATGATAGTGACGTTTGGCCAGTGGTTGGAGGTTAATGATGGAGCCTTCAGGAGAGATGTGAGAATATGCCAAGGAGAGTTTTGAGAGAGCTTTCAGATGGAAACCTTAGATCCCAAAGGTTGTCAATTTTGACACTGTTAGGTCTGACAACTATCCACTAATTCAGGCTTGATCAGTGACTGGTGATAGTGTTAACATTTGTTTGGATCAACAATTCTTTTGAAGAAAAAGTGGGAGTCATTTGCATATGGGTGAATGCTAAGGTCAAGTTTTGAAAGCGAGACATGGGGAATGATTTCCTACCACTGATGAAGGCCAGCAAGTTATCCTGATGATCCCTGAAGTCTCTAGAGCAATTGCACCATGTATTATGCATGACCTATTGGTGTCCAGTCTGAAAGAGTTGCTAACATCATTTTGGAATGCATTAGAAAGTGTATAGTCCTGCTTATTGGAACCATGAGGTGTACATTGGATCTTCTGCTCCTACTTAATTGGTATGCCACATATCATAACATCGTCATTTTTACTCTACTCCTGTTTTTCAATGGCAACTTGATTCACGTTCCTGAGGTGCCAAAACATTCCTTAGTCCTCTTCAAGTGCACATTGATGTTACCCTTTTTACATATCCCCAAAAAATGATCTTTGTCACTAAAAAATATCATTACTAAATATTATCAAACACTGTACAAGAGAACTCTCTCTATGTTTTAATGGCATTTACAAATTAAATGATAGTACTTGGAGGTCAAATGCTACCACTATTTTGAACTGACCTGTAGTCTTCATCCTTCATCAACCATGGCATTGAAAGTCAAATATCTCTGAGTCTTTTTTGTGACAGCAAATTTCTTTCAAATAAATGCATGAGGGCGTCAGTATACATTCAGTAAGCAACCCTTTATGCTCCAGAAACTGCCCCTTCACACTGCTCACTTGACTGAATAGAAAATATCCCTAGTTTTGGGGAATCTTAATTATTGTGATCTCCCACATAAGACTACTGTACTAAGTCTAGACAATAAACTGTTGGGTGTCTGATCCTGTGGAGCGAGGCCCACATCCAATTCATCCAGAAAGTGCTTTTATTCTATCTCTGTAAAGTCTAGGATCAATTTTAAGGCATTTGATATGATTCCTATTGCCTACTGGAACAAAGACCTTGCATACTTATTCATTTTGTCTCCACCGGGAACCTCTGTCAAGCTACCTTCCATATGATTAATCAGTGCCCTTCAAGTGGCAGATTCACAGCAACCATTCAGAGGGAGCCGAGGCTCCCAAACTCTCTAATGCTCTATACCCTATTCTTTTGGTAAACACTGACTAACTCTGTTCCAGGAATTACTCAAGGTGAAACATTTCAGATGGTTATTTGAACCAAGAACTGCATGTAGGTCAGCAATTGAATAATGCATGATAGGAGTTTCCCTGCATCCGTCTGCACTCTAGCTGCCCTTGCACTAGCTTCTGTTTATACCTTTCTTTGTGGATTCTGTTGTTGCCTATATGTGACAACCAGAACTATGGAAACCTCCTAATGAAGAGGTTGTATGTGGTGGGCAGAATTTTCCTGTAATGAATTGCCTGGAGCAGATAGTTAGTGAATCAGTTTTAGGATTGTGGGCCAATGTTTATGGATTGCTTTATACCATCATTGGGATATGATGGTTTGATTGTGTCGGAAGTGGTTACCCCATTGAGGACGACTAGTAATGCTGTATCTTCTTGACAAATTAATAGAAATCAAGTATTCTTTTACACTGAGTAGGTTGGCTTAGTCCTCTATTGTGTCAGGGCCTTGATTGCCAAACACCTAGATAATTGATGTTCTTTTCATACAACGTTTCCAGGAAATGGGTTATGGGGGTTAAGGCTGTAGTTTGCTGAGTTGCATGAACTCAGTGTGGTTGCTTGTGTGATCTATGCCTCCTTTAGTAAGGTGAGAAAAGTGTCATTGACCAACGAAAATGTATCCACAAGGATATTGTTGTTGAAGGTTGGTCAATGTATTCTCTAGCCACTGAATTAGCAGAAATGATCTGGACGATGATTTTCTGGAATTGTTGCGATTAAAGTAAGTGTATAAAGGTTGTGAGTGGTGGAATGTGTTTCTGATAAGTAGTCTGATAATCAATATTTTGGTCAGCACAATGTAGATTTTGGTGCACCATTCTGTAAATCAGGTTGGTGATTCCTTCAAGGCGTGTGACTCTATTAGATTGTTAACAATCTTTAACAGTTGTTTCATGAAGTAGTTTTCTGTAAAGCCTTGAATAAAATTACTTTGAGTCTGCAGGATTGGCAAATAACATATTATATGCTATGCCTTGAGAAGAAATGTACCCATCGGACTATGACGTCAACAAAATGCGTTCTCGTTTTCTGAGTTCTATGTAGAATTAGTTTGTTTTGGGAGAGAATCATTGTTCGCTTTGGTAAGCAGATTTTTGTTAAAACATATTTGAGAGGAACCAAGGTGTTGCAAACAGATACAAGAGTGTTCCTACAAATTTATGTTAATTCTATTTTATACTATCAAATAATTTCTTATAAAAAGGAATCATCATCATCAATTGTGACGTAATGCTATCTGTATCCATATTTTGTTGTTTCTAATCATTGTAGTCCCAACTGTAGGTATTGCCTGTTTGGTCTAATTAGGGATAGTAACCCTGGTAATCAACGTTGGTGGCAGTTAGATCAATCAATGTTTTTGACAGTATGAGGCACCTCTTTCTCCGTACAAGTCACCAAGCCAAGCATAGGATCACAAAACAAAGACACAACACTACAACCACACACTCTACATGGTGTAGCTTGCTACACATATAGGTAAGCACTTCAGTGCCCAATGTAGGGCTAGTAGGCACTATATAAATGTTACAATACAATACAATGAGGTGTCTGATTTTAGGTAACTGATTGACAAACATTTGGGGCCAGATGCAGGTAGCAAAAGATTTGCGAGTCGGAAATTGCGAGTCGTTGCGACTCGCAATTTCCGACTCGCAAACAGGTATCCAACAAGAAAAAGCGACTTCATTTTGTGACTCGCAAATGAAGTCGCACCGCAGATTGCGAGTCCGCTGTTTGCGAGGTCGCTTTTTGCGACCTCGCTAAAAACGAACACGCAAATTGCGAGTGGGTGTCGCAATTTGCGAGTGTGCTGCAAATTGCATGCAGGTGCAGCAGAACAGTCTGGAAAACACTTCCTGGCTCCTGCTGATGACATCACAGGCAGGAAGTTTACAAATACACCTGAGAGGAGGGAGGACCACACCCATTTCCAACTGCTGAACAACCACCAGGAGGAACAGCAGCAATAATGTAGGACTCTGGCAGGAAGAGGAAACTTAAGTTTTCAGAGAAGGAACTGGGGGTGCTGACAGATGAATGCTGCCAGCACCATGACCAGCTATTTGGAAGGGCAGCCCTCAGTGTGCCAGAGACTGACAAAAAGAGGATTTGGACTGACATCCAGGAGAAGGTAAATGCAATCGGGGTGAGACATAGGAGCATTGAAGAGCTCAAAAAGAGATGGTACGACCTGCGCTCCAGGACCAAGGACAGGGTGGCAGAGCGCCTCTGGGAGATGAGGGGCACAGGAGGAGGCCCATCCACCGTCCCACCACCCACACCCATGGAGGAACGTGTGGAACAGACCCTGGAGCCAGAGGCAGTGGCTGGAATTGGAGAGCTGGACACGTCAGCGCCAGGAACATCAACAAATGAGTACCATGAAACATGCATGTACACCCATATCTGCCATACCCCCACCCACCCAGTACACAGCAGCATGCACAACCAAATTAGCTCCATTTCAGACTAGCAAGCACCAGAATGGTGCATTATGGGCAATGTAGTCCAGTAGGCAGCTGATAGGCAACATTTTATTAGGAAGCATACAACTGATGTTAGATACTGACAGTCTGTTCCCTATGTCCTACAGGTCTCCCACAAAACATCCCCACCAGCCAATCCGTCCAGGGTGCAGAGGTCAGCCAACAAGCATCACAAGACTCAGGAGCAGCCACCACAGGGCCCAGCACCACCCGACCACAGTCCCCTCCAGCTGCACCATTGGACTTTAGGGAGATTGACCCAGCACCCGGTCCCAGCCACAGTGCCAGCCAACAGGACCCTGATGCTCCACCGCGTCGCAGACGACGTGTCCATGTCCCTGCAGTGTCCCAGGGAGATGTAGGGGAATCTTCTATGTCCGCCGCCGAGGCAGCTCTCATCAGAGGTCAGCGCCTGCAAACAAGGCAGATGAGAGTCATATCAGGGGCCATGCAGCGTATGGAGAGGAATTACACCACAGGGCTGGCACAGGTGCACACAGACTTCCAAAGCCTGAACAGTCATGTCGGTGACCTTGCACTCTCCATTCGGCAACTAGTAACTGAACTTGTTTCGGAGAAAGAGAGTGCAAGGCGCCGTGAGCGCCAACTCATACACTGTTTGGACCGCATGGCTGCCTCAATTGTCCACCTGGCTGTCAATACAACAGGGCTGTCACACCGGACAGTCAGTTTGCAAGTAGACTTGGGCCACTTTGCTGGGGATGTGGCTCGTGGACTGGGACGGATAAGCCACGCTGTGGACATGATGGAGACAAGACAGGTGGCTAGGGGCACAGCAGACACACCTCAAGATAGTGAGGAGGGCTCCACTATCAGTAGTGCATCTGCCACGGACACAAGGGTATTGAGGAGTGGCAGTGCACGTCAGGGATCTGCTGACACTCCAGGCACTAGCCATGCTGGGCGTCCCAGGCGTAGGAGTTGAGCTATGCACTTGCGGACAATTGAGGCACATGAGGTGAATGTGTCCTCATTGCAGGTGGACATTTACAGCCCCTGACAGTTCAGTTCTTTAGTTATTAGGTTCACTTAATAAAAGTTCTTGTTTGTTCTACTTCACAACTGGGCTCTTTGTGTGTGACAGTGTGTGTGGTGACAGGCAGCACATACCTTCCAAAGTATTAGTTTGCAATGTGGTCCCGTCTCTGTCTGCCTTGATTTGCAATGCTTCTATCCCCATGATGGCGATGTGGTAGCTCTTGCTCGTCATCCTCCGAATCTGGGTCTTCTGGGGTGAGATGTAGCCCACGTCTGCTGGCAATGTTGTGCAGTATAGCACATGCACCAACTATCTTGAAAGCTGTTATTTGGGCATACTGGAGCGCACCTCCACTTCTGTGGAGGCATCGGAATCTTGCCTTCAACAGTCCAAAGGTCTTCTCTATAACATTTCGGGTCCTCCTATGTGCACTGTTGTATCGCCTCTCAGTCTCATTGCTGGGTGTTAAGTACGGGGTAAGTATCAATTGGTCTTGGTGCATATGCACTGTCACCTGTTTGACAAAAATGGACAATGTTAGAAGGCATTGATGGTTTCCACATTGACTTGTGTGTATGTCTTCAGGGTGTATTCAGCAATACCTAAGAGATATCCGTCTCCAAACTCCCCACGTTCTAGGCGTTGGTGTATCCCACTGTGCCTGAAAATGTAAGAGTCATGTGTACTCCCTGGAAATTTGGCTACCATGTCAGTGATGACATAATGGGCGTCACATACCACCTAGATGTTCAGTGAGTGGTTACATTTCCTGTTGCGGAACAGATATTCTAGATTTGCAGGAGGGCATATTTGTATATGTGTCCCGTCTACACACCCTATTACATGAGGGAAGTTGGCAATCCTGTAGAATTCCAACTTTGTGCTGTTGATTTCTGCCTCATTCCTGGGTAGGTATATGTATCTGCACATGTGTGTGAGTATGGCATCTAAGAAACTTCTGAAAAACCGTGAGAGTGCACTTTGGGATACCCCACCTGCCACAGCAATGACCCCCTGATAGCTACCCGAGGCCAAGAGGTGCAGTGCGCATAGCACTTGCACATGTGTGGGGATGGCGCTGCCGCGCACAGTCTGTTGTTGAAGCTGCGGATTGAGTAGATCTATTAATTCTAATATTGCTGCACTGCTGAGTGTGTATTTATCATAAATCTCCTCCTCAGTTTGTTGGAAAATTGTCTGCCTGGTTCTGTATATCCTCTTCTGTCTCTGGCTCCTCCTCCTCCTCTGCTGTGCGGCGTGGACTCTCCTCCTCCTTGCTATCACAAATATCTCCGCCATCTTGAGTAACCCAGGTGCCTTCTGGGTCTCCTTTTATACTTTGGTTCTGGTTACCACCTGCTCTGAGTTAGTGGTAAATTTGGTGTGCAAAATGGGCTTTTTGCGACTAGTCGCAATTTGCGAGTGGCTTTTTCATATGGTTTGCGACTCGCAAATTGCGACTTCCTATTTGCGGGTCGCACAATGGGGTCGCAAATTTTGCGAGTCGGCAATGGCTCGCGTCGCTATTTGCAATTCGGAAATGGGGTTTTTGCATCCCATTTCCGATTTTGCGGGGTCGCAAATAGCGATTCAGGCCATTTGCGACTCGCAAAATTTTGCTACATCTGGCCCTTGGTCACTGAACTTTTGTATAGTAATTTATATAGAGTAAGTGAGATGCAGGGGGTATATCAATGAGAGGCAAAAAACAAGGGCAAGAAGATGGGTAAATGCAAATAATTGATTACATAAATAGCAGCTGAAATGGGTATTTTAATTTGTTTTTAAACTGAAGATCGTCTTGGTACCTGAGAGTTTAGATATGTTTCTATGTAAAAGACATTTAAGAGTTGAATAGCCTTGTTTTAAGCCATAATTTTCTTTTTAATCCTGACTTTTTGCAAGCTTCCTCAGATTTGAATGAGGTGAGCTATGAAGAAGGTTGAATATGAAGTGATGTGAGGATGATGCAGCTCAGTTAGAACTTAGTTCTACTTTCCAACCAAATGAAGTGAACATTTTTAAGTGGGGGGGATTGAGATCAAACCTCATCTTTCCAGAATGATTTTCTTGTGGCCGAATCCAGCACACATTTGTGATGTTGGAAGAAGGTTTTTAAGCACTGATCATCGTAGTGTTCCATGACTGAATACACAAGAGAACTAAAGTTTGTATTAATGGGCAGAAGACTTTATGGATTAGAAATAAGGTCTTTAGGCTGTAGCACTTTCTAATTAGTGTTCAAAATGCAAGCCCATCTAGTGACAGCTTCTGTTGAAGAAAAGTAATAGGGAAGCATGGGGGATAAAAAAAAAGAAAAAAATGTAAAAGACTACTCATCTAGCGGCTCCCATCTCAGTGCAATATTGCAAAAATTTCACAAGTGCGCAGAAGTCCTTATGCTTTAGAAATGAAGTCTTAGGCAATATCACTTTCTAGTTAATGTTCAAGTACAAGCCTATGGATAAAGGCCAAGGATTTCAACTCAAAGGGTAAAATTGTCAGTGCATGAGTTCTGAGAGCCAAACTTTGATTAAGTATGATTTGTCATACCTAAATAGTAAAATACATTTGTTCTTTTCTCGGGTGACGTCCAGTTCTGAATGTTTGATAAACAAGCTTTTAACTTGTGTACTCCTTTGATGGAGTAGATATTCATTTACAATATATTAGTTTGGCATAGTAGGAAGAAAACATTGTCCCCATTGACTTACCCTTTATATGAGCACAGATGTCAATGACAAAAAATAACAGAATTTCAACATCTGAAATGACATAATGGAATGTAAATAGTGGAAATATTCAATGGCTGAACCTGTATACAAAACATGTTGACTTCCTTGAGCCTGGTTGCCAGTTATTACCATTCATTGTAACTAATATATCATATTTTGACCAAGGCAGGGGCCTTGTTTAGTGTTGCAGTAGAACTGTAAATCTGTGGTGATAACGCTCCACCAGGCCAACAGGTTTTCTGGTGCAATGAAGTGCATTGTGTACACAAACAGAGCCTTCTCTGACTCCATCTGGGTAAAACTTTGACATGATAGCTTCTTTCAAGGGGGTCGCCAGATCACTGTGACGGCCATCCTGCCACTCATTTAGCTTGCTCATGCTCTCTCTGTGGGTCATGGCAAACCTGGGCAGGGAAAATGCAGAATAGCCCCCATGTACAATGACATATATCCCTGCATATTGGGGACTTTATTTTTATTCACAGAAAAAATGTTTGCCAGATAGATAATTTAAACCTGGGGCTCATTTGGCAAACCTTCCATGCTGGCCACAAAGTCCTCTTCATGGCAGTTCTATTTACAGCATGGAGCTTCCCACCAGAGTCTAACCTTGACAGTGGTTGATGGAGTGTTTGTAACAGAGGTGGAAGATGCATACCTATTTATTCTGTGAAGGTTTCTGTAAATAACTTTTTCTTATGAATATCAGATGTCCTGCAGTGAGGGAACCTCTTGTAAGGATCTTTGGTAACAAATACTGGCCAGTGTGCATAAGCCTTTATATTGTGAGCTCCTTTTTCCATTCTTCACAAATGATATATTCAAGATTTAGAGATGTTTTTTATGTGAAATAGTTGGCTGTATAATTTCTTTTGCAAATAGCCTCTATTCGATTCATTGTTTGTTACAATGAGCTAGGATTCCTTTTGTGTTGATGTTGAAAAGGTACAAACAGGGCAATGGTGTAGAACAAATTATGTATAGCTTTTTCTGAAGCGTTTATTCACAAAGGTAAACTTTGTTAGACAAGCAAGTTTATGACCATATTTGCTGTTTTATGAATGCATAGTTCACCACATGAGTGGAGAGAAACCTGCACTTGTGAGTTCCATTGAAGGAGGGTGAAGAGCAGGGGTGGCTCCTTCACTAAGGCAGAGGAGCATCTCCCCACTGGATTGTAGAAAAAGGAGAAATAAAATGCTAATAACGCTTTGTTATTATCATTTTATTTTTCCTAGGAGTAAGGATTGGGCAGGGCTGGACTGGAGCGGGCCAAAGGAAGACAAAGTGCGCATGTTCTCTACCCAGCTGTATTGCACAGCCGATTGGAGAACATGCACAGGCTCCCACTCCCAATCTGAGTGGCAAAGCAGGCCGCTCAGACCAATCAAGACGCTGCTGTCATGCTGGTAACAGCAGCATCGTGATTGGCTGGGAGCCTGTGTGGCACCGGTAAGGGGACGAGGACAGACAGGAGATGAACACGTCTCCCCAAGAAGGCACGTGTTTTTTTCATCTTTTTTTTTTTTTAACTGCCCCGCCACATCCGTTCAGTAGCAGTCGCCACTGGTGAAGAGGGTGTCCCAAGGAATGGTTTGCCTTGGAAGTTTGGGAATACCCACAAAAAAGAGTGTTTATTGACATTCCTCGCCAATCTGTTCTCACCCTGGAAAAGGTCTGGGATTTACTGCAGCAGAGGTCTAGTGTAACACCCCTCCCAGAGTGGAAAGGGGAATGAATCACCTTTATCATGGGAAGCCGTTCATGTCAAAATTACAGCTCCCTATATAGGACACCTCCTGGAATGCGTAGCGTGTTACAAAATTAATATGACATACACCAGAATTAATGTACTATGTGCCAAAATAAATATGATACCTGGCAGAGTGAATCTGACTTGAACCAAAACAAATATGAAACCAGGCAAAGTGAATATGCTACTTAGTGATTATTATGAATAACTCACACTCAGAATTGAATAAGAGATATACTGAAATATATATCAATCATACTGAAATAAATATGGCCCTCACTGTAAATAATAAAGCAATCACTGAAACACGTACAATATTTGTCAAAAAGAATGAGACAGTTCTTGAAATGACTGACATATGCCAAGAGGAATATGACACACATAGGAATTAATATGACAGCTTGAAATGAATATAAGGTACTGAAATGAAAATGCATTATTCTGAAAGGAATATAATGTGCAATGAACATTAAATTTATAAAAAAATGAACATGGTTTGCATTGAAAGTAATATGATACACATTGACATGATTATAACATTTGTTGCAATTGGTATGAGTCATGTTAAAATCAATATCATGCCTTAATATGAATGAGACATGTATTGAAAGGAATATGACACATGCTAAGATGAATATGACATGAAATGAATATGAGCCCTTTTGAAATTAATTCAACATGCCTTAAACTGAATATGACCCATGCTGACATTAAAATGAAACTTGTCAAAATGAATGTTATGCTTTGAAATCAATATGATACACAGCGACATGAATATTGCATATATTGAAATGAATTTGACCTATGTTGAAATAGATATGACCCATATTAGAATTATAATGTCAGGTGTTAAGATGAATATGACATCCACTGACACGAATATGCCATTCATTTAAAGCAATATGACAAATGTTAAGATTTATATGAACCATTTTCAAATGAATATGATATCTGATGAAGTTGATATGATCCCTATCAAAATTAATATGACAGTCATTAAAATTAATATGACACTTATTGAAATGGATATGAAACTATATGAGATAAATATAGCATGCTTTGAAATGAATAAAGCACATATCGAAATTAACACAAGCCATGTGTAAATTAAAATGCTCCTCTGTCACCACACCCTTCGAACACGCCTCCACAATATCGGGATCCATGGCAAGGCCCTCGACTGGATCTCCTCTTTCCTCTCCGGCAGAACCCAGAGAGTCCGCCTTCTGCCCTACCTGTCCGAATCCTCCGAAACCGTCTGTGGCGTCCCTCAAGGATCCTCCCTCAGCCCAACACTTTTCAACGTCTACATGGCTCCCCACGAAAAAATTGCACGATCCCACAACATCAACATAGTATCCTACGCAGACGACACCCAGCTGATCATCTCCCTCACGAAAGACCCCACAACAGCAAGAAACAACCTACACAAGGGACTTCAAGCTATCGCTGACTGGATGAAATCAAGCCACCTCAAGCTAAACACAGACAAAACAGAGGTTCTCATCCTCGGCAGCAACCTCTCTGCCTGGAAGGACTCCTGGTGGCCTACCTCCCTCGGAGCCACCCCCACCCCCACCACCCAAGTACGGAACCTGGGCATCATCCTTGACTCAGCACTCAGCAGGTAAACACAGTCTCCTCTTCCTGCTACAACACCCTCCAAATGTTCCGCAAGATCTTCAAGTGGATTCCCGTCGAAACCAGAAAAACAATCATCCACACCCTAGTCAGCAGCCGACTGGACTTCGGAAACGCAATCTATGCAGGAACCAAGGCCAAACTACAAAAGAAAATGCAACGCATCCAAAACGCCTCCGCCAGACTCATACTTGACATCCCAAGCCGCAACCACATCTCAGCCCATCTCAGAGAACTACACTGGCTACCCGTATCGAAGAGGATCACCTTCAAACTACTCATCCACTCACACAAAGCCCTCCAGGACCAAGAGCCCCCTTCAGCGACACCATCGCCGACCTCGCGAGCACCCACGCCCTCGCTTCCCCAGACTACATCCTCCTGGGAGATCTAAACTACCATCTGGAAAATAACAACGACGTCAACACCGCATCACTGACCTCCAACCTCCTCAACCTCGGACTCCGTCAACTGGTCAACACTCCCACCCACATCGCCGGACACACTCTTGACCCCCTCTTCACCTCAAGCAACCACATCTCTTTCAGCCACACCTCCGAACTCCACTGGACCGACCATCACTGCGTCCACTTCCTATACGAAAATCACCGAACACCACCGCATCCCCCTACCTCCTCACCGCCGCTGGGGAAAAATCACCCAAGACCAACTAACCAGCACCCTCGTCAAAAACCCACCACCCGACTCAACCGACCCGAGCACTGCCGCCATCAACCTCCATCAATGGATCCTCGACTGCGCCAACACCTTAGCCCCACTCAAGAAACCCACCGCCAACCAAGGAAAGAAAAAACCAGCCTGGTTCACAGACGAACTGACCGCCTCCAAAAGCCGCTGCCAGAAGCTCAAGAAGAAGTGGATCTTAGAGCGCACACCCGACAACCTCGCCTCCCTCAAAGACGCCAACCGTGAACACCACCAACGGATCCGAGTCGCCAAGCGCGCCCACTTCACTGAACGCATCAACAACAACGCCCACGAGTGCAAAGAACTCTTCGGCATCGTAAAGGAACTCTCAAACCCCAACGCCAACTCCAACGACATCCCGCCCTCCCAGAAACTCTGCGACGACCTCTCCACCTTCTTCCACCAGAAAATCACAACCATCCACGACAGCTTCAACACCACTCCGCCGCCAGACCCCACCCCTGACATCTCCACAGATGCCTGCCGCCTCACCGCCTGGACCCACGTGGACGCCACCAAAACAATGACAACCATGAACACCATCCACTCAGGCTCCCCCACGGACCAATGCCCACATCACGTGTTCAACAAAGCCAACGCCATCATCGCCCCCAAACTCCGCAAGATCATCAACCTCTCCTTCGACTCCGCCACCTTCCCAGACAGCTGGAAACACGCAGAAATCCAACCCCTTCTCAAGAAACCCAAGGCTGACCCCAACGACCTCAAAAACTTCCGACCGATCTCTCTCCTCCCTTTTCCAGCAAAAGTCATCGAGAAGATCGTCAACACCCAGCTCCCCCTCTTCCTCGAAGACAACTCCATCCTAGACCCCTCTCAATCCGGTTTCAGACGAAACCACAGCACCAAGACTGCACTCCTCGCCGCCACAGATGACATCAGAACTCAAATGGACAATGGCGAAACCTCGGCCCTCATCCTCCTCGACCTATCTGCCGCTTTTGACACAGTCTGCGACCGCACCCTACTGACCCGCCTCCATGAAGCCGGCATCCAAGATAAAGCCCTCAACTGGATCTCATCCTTCCTCTCCGACAGAACCCAGAGAGTACGACTCTCCCCTTTCCGCTCCAAAGCCACCAATCTCATCTGCGGCGTCCCCCAAAGCTCCTCCCTCAGCCCTACTTTGTTCAACGTCTACATGGCCCCCCTCGCTAAACTGGCCCGCCAACATCACCTCAGCATCATCTCCTACGCCGACGACACCCAGCTCGTCCTCTCCCTGACCAAAGACCCACTCACTGCCAAAACCAACCTCCATGAGGGACTAAAAGCCATCGCCGAGTGGATGAACGACAGCCGCCTGAAGCTCAACTCCGACAAGACGGAAGTCCTCATCCTCGGGCGCACCCCTTCGGCCTGGAACGACTCCTGGTGGCCCACCGACTTCGGTCCCCCACCCACCCCAGCCAGCCATGCAAGAAACCTCGGCTTCATCCTGGACTCCGCCCTCACCATGTCCAAACAGGTCAGCGCCGTCTCCTCTTCCTGCTTCAACACCCTTCGAATGCTCCGCAGAATTTTCAAGTGGATCCCAACAGGAACCAGAAAGATGGTGACCCAAGCCCTCGTCAGTAGCAGACTTGACTACGGCAACGCACTCTACACAGGCATCCCAACAAAAGACATCAAACGACTCCAGCGTATCCAAAATGCATCCGCCCGCCTGATCCTCGACATACCCCGCCGATGTCACATCTCCCCTCACCTGAAGGACCTCCACTGGCTCCCCGTGGACAAGAGGATCACCTTTAAACTCCTCACCCACGCTCACAAGGCTCTACACAACACCGGACCTACCTACCTCAACTCCAGACTCAACTTTTACGCCCCCACTCGTCAACTCCGCTCTGCCAATCTCGCCCTCGCCATCGTCCCCAGGATCCAGCGCAAGACCTCCGGCGGCAGATCCTTCTCCTTCCTCGCCGCCAAGACCTGGAACTCTCTCCCCACCTCACTACGACAGACCCAGGACCTCCTCACCTTCAGGAGACTCCTCAAGACCTGGCTTTTCGACCACTAACAGCTCACCCCCCCCCCAGCGCCTTCAAACCCTGACGGGTACATAGTGCGCTTTATAAATGTAATGATTGATTAATGATTGATCCACAACACAGGTCTGGCTTATCTCAACGACAGACTTACCTTCCACACCCCCGCCCGCCAGCTCCGCTCCTCCAGCCTCACCCTTGCCTCCATCCCCCGTATTCACCGCTCCACCACAGGAGGAAGATCCTTCTCTTACCTCGCTGCCAAGACCTGGAACTCCCTACTGCTCCAACTACGCCAGACCCAAGACCTCCTGGCCTTCAGAAAACGCCTCAAGACATGGCTCTTCGACAATTAACTCCCTCCCCAGCGCCTTGAGACCCTAACGGGTGAGTAGCGTGCTTTATAAATAGTTTGATTGATTGATTGATTGATTGATTGATTGACTGTTTAAATATGGCTTGCCTTGAATCGATGTTGATTTGCTTCAAAATTAACAATACATACTGAAATGAATATTACATATTCTGAAAGGATATGATATGAACACAAATTCATTAACTAAAATAAATATAAGTTTTCGAATATGTGCTACATTTAGTTTTTGCCAGTTTTTGGACTCTGAGCACTTTACCACTGCTGACCAGTGCCCAAATGTAAGTGCTCTCTATCTAAATTGACCTGATGATTGGTTTATCCATGAGTGGCATAGTTGTTTTACCCGTAAGTCCCTAGTATGGTGCAACATGTGTGCCTAGGACCTGTAAATCAAATGCTAATATTGGGCCTGAAGCACTGATTGTGCCACCCACATGAGTAGCCCTGTAAATATGTTTCAGACCTGCTACTGCAGTGTCTGTGTGTGCAGTTTTAAACTGCCATTTCAACCTGGCAAGTGAACCCACTTGCCAGGCCCAAACCTTCCCTTTTACTACATGTAAGGTACCCCTAAGATAGGCCCAAGGCAGCCCCATGGGCAGGGTGCAGTGTATTTTAAAGGTAGGACATATACTGGGGTATATTACATGTCCTGATAACGAAATACTGCTGTAGGAAAGTACCATCTTCCTTGGCATGTTACCCCTATTTTTACCTGTATGTCAGTATGTTTTTGCCTGTCTCACTAGGATCCAGCTGGTCAGGACCCCAGTGCTCATAGTTTATGGCCTAATGTGTGTGTCTGTATAGTGCTTGACTGTGTCACTGAGGCTCTGCTACTCAGAACCTCAGTGCTTATGCTCCCTCTGCTTTAACTTTGTCACTGTAGGCTAGTGACTTCATTTACCAATTTCAATTGGCACAGTGGACCCCACTTATAAGTCCCTAGGATATGGTACCTAGGTACCCACGGCATTCGGGTTCCCGGAGATCCATATGGGCTGCAGCATTTCTTTTGCCACCCATAGGGAGCTCAGACAAACCCTTGCACAGGCCTGCCATTGCAGCCTGCGTGAAATAGTGCACACACTATTTCACAGCCATTTTCACTGCACTTAAGTAACTTATAAGTCATCTATATGTCTAACCTTCACTTGCTGAAGGTTAGGTGCAAAGTTACTAAGTGTGAGGGTCCCCTTGCACTAGCAAAGGTGCCGCCACATAGTTCAGGGCCATTTCCTGGGACTTTGTGAGTGCGGGGACGCCATTACACGCATGTACTACATATAGGTCAATACCTATATGTAGCTTCACAATGGTAACTCCGAATAAGGCCATGTAACATGTCTAAGATCATGGAATTGTCCCCCCATTCCAAATCTGGTATTGGGGAGCCAAATCCATGCATCCTGGGGGCTCCAGCATGGACCCCCAGTACTGCCAAACCAGCTATCTGAGGCTTGCACTACAGCTACAGCTGCTGCCACTTCACAGACAGGGTGCTGCCCTCCTGGGCTCTGAGCAGCTCACAGCACCCTTTCCCTTTGGAAATAGATGTTACGGGCTGGGGAGGGGTAGCCTCCCCCAGCCTCTGGAAATACTTTGAAGGCACAGATGGTGCCCTCCTTGCATAAACTAGTCTACACCAGTTCAAGGACCCCTTGTCCCCTGCTCTGGCATGAAACTGGACAAAGGAAAGGGGAGTGACCACTCCCCTGTCCATCACCACCCCAGGGGTGGTGCACAGAGCTCCTCCAGTGTGTCCCGGACTTCAGCTATCTTGCTTTGCAAGGTGTGGGGGTACTCTGGAGTGCTCTGAGTAGCCAGTGCCACCAGGTGATGTCAGAGACCCCTCCTGATAGGTCCTTACCTGATAAGGTAGCCATTCCCCTTCTCAGGGCTATTTAGTGTTCCTCCTGTGGGTTCTCTTCAGATTCTGCTTGCAAGTTTCCTTCAGGAATCGTCTGCAACTACTACTTCATCCTCTGACCTCGGATCAACCGCAGCCTGCTCCAGGAACCGCTGCAACAGCAACAAAGTATCCAGAAGGGATACTTTTCTTCTGCAACTTCAGCTCCAGCCACCAACTGCAACAGTTTCCACGGTGTGCATGCTCTGGGGACTCCGTGTCTTCATCCTGCACCAGAAGGACCGCAGAAATCTCCCGTGGGGTGATGAGTCACTCCCCTGCTCATGCAGGCACCTTCCAAAACGACGACTGGTACCCTTGGACTCCTCTCACAGTAACGAGTGTGCTCCTAAGGACACATAGGGTGGACCCCATAGACATAGGCTGTCCTAAGGTCCTGCCGATGCAATTTGGAGGAGGCAAGACCTTGCTTTCCCTGGGCTCGACGGTACCCCTCTGTACTGCATCTTCTTCACCTACCTACGCCTCTGTGCACTATTTGCAAAAATCCTTTGTGCACAGACAGCCTGGCCCAGGTCCCCAGCACTCCATCCTGTGAAGCTCAACTCGCTGAGTTGTTCTCCGGCGGCTTGGGACCTTCCTTTGTTGTGCTGCATTAACTGTGTTTTGCACCTCCTTTGTCCCTGTGTCCTGGGACTTCCGTGGGTGCTGCCTGGCATCCTGAGGGCTCTCTGAAGTGCTGAGAGCCCCCTCTTCCTCCTCACACAGAGTTGAAGCCCCCAGGTCCCTCCTGGGTCCAGCCAGCGCCATTTTGATGCAAAATGCATATTTGTCGTAACCAAAGCTTGTCGGTGACTTTCGACACAAAATCACATCTGTATCCATCATGCAGGAACCCGCTGGCATCTTCCTAGGGTGCATTCCTGCAGTCTTCATCCAACCGGGGACTGTTCTTTTACACCCTCTTCTGGGTTGGCAGGGGCTCCTGTCCTTCCTGGAACTTCTTTCGACTTCTGGACTTGGTCCTAGCCTTTTGCAGGTCTTCAGGTCCAGGAATCCAGCAGTTGTTGTTTGCAGACTTGGTTGGTTACTGCAATAATCCATATTACGAGGTGTAGTGTGTGCTAAGGAAACTTGCAGTACTTTACTCCTGCTTTTCTGGGCTCTGGGGTGGGGTAATTTACTACCTTTACTGTATTCTTACTCCCCCAGCAATTCTGCACACACTACACTTGTCTAGAGGGGAATTCGTGATTCGCATTTCACTTTCTTAGTATATGGTTTGTGTTGCCCCTAGACCTTTTCTCCCATTGCATTTTATAGCATTTCTATTGTTTGCACTATCCTATGTCTAATATCTTACCTTATTTTGGTGTCTAGTGTATATATTGTGTATAATACTTACCTCCAGAAGGAGTATTGCTTCTAAGATATTTTTGTACTGTGTCACCCAAATAAATACCTTTATTTTTGGAAACACTGAGTATTGTCTTTACGTGTGTTTAAGTACTGTGTAAATATAAGTGGTATTGCATGAGCTTTGCATGTCTCCTAGTTCAGCCTAAGTTGCTCTGCTATAGCTACCTCTATCAGCCTAAGCTGGTAGAACACTACTACTTCACTAATAAGGGATAACTGACCTGGTATAAGGTGTAAGTACCCACTATAAACCAGGCCAGCCTCCAACATTGGTGGTGCAGCAGTGGGATAAGTACTTGCTATTGCTTTACCACTTTGTTACCTGCGCTTTTCACAAGAAAAGCTTTCTCCAATACTTAGAGCATATATAATATATACCTAGAAGTAATTTTCTAACTTTCTAAAAGTTCTGATTAACTTTGAAAAGTTTTCTTCTTTTCTCTAAAAAAGTCAGCTCTGTTATTCTACTATCTTTTTACTCACTTTTCCTAAACTTTTTTCTTTCAATATGTCTTCTATAGATGCTACCCCTAGAGTTGTGAAAACAACATATGAAAATCTTAACTTTAAAAGTTTGAGGGGTCTCTGTATTGAAAGAAGTTTGGGGACTGGGAAGAACCCCAATAAGGAGTTCCTCTTAAATCTTCTCCAAGATGACCAGGGACTCAGCACTGGTCCAGATCAGACAGGTTAAGAGGTAGAGGATGATTCCAACCAGGAAGGCTCCGAGGAGCAAACTGACAATCCTGGGGAGGGTACTTCCACAGATCTATCTGTCAATAAGTCACTTAGTACAACTGGTAGTGGGAAGGCTTAACACACAAGCAGGGCTCCCTTCACCCCGAGAGGCCAGGTCACTAGAGTGGCCCCTGTTAGAGATAGATCTACCTCTGCACACTCTCACGTTACCTCTGTCTCAGAGGCAACCCTCAATTCTAACCCTGAGAACCAGTACCTAGATAGATAACTCAGAAAGCTGAGGTTAGAGGAGGCCAGACTGAGGCTAATGCAGCAACAGTTGGCCTTAGACAGGGAATCCCTGGCTGTGGAGAAAGAGAGGCAGGGTTTGGGGTTAGTTCCCCATGGTGGCAGCAGCAGTTTTAGAAATTCAAATGTTAGGGAACCTTCATTTGACTCTAGAAATCTGCACAAAGTTGTCCTTCCTTACAAGGATGGTGATGACATCTACAAGTGGTTTGCTGAACTTCAGAGGGCCTGTAAAGTTCAGAGAGTCCCTCGTGTATAGTGGTTATCCTTCTCTGGCAAGGGGAGAGACAGACTTCTTATTGTCAGAGAGGATGATGCAGATAACTATAACATTTTGAAAAAAATCACTCTTGGATGGTCTGGGCTTAACCACTGATCAGTACAGACTTAAGTTCAGAGAGACCAGAAAAGAGTCATCACAGGACTGGACAGACTTTGTATACTGTTCTGTGAAGGCCCTAGAAGGTTGGTTAAATGGCAGTAAGGTGACAGACTGTGAAAGCCCGTATAACTTGATTCTGAGAGAGCATATTTTGAATAATTGTGTGTCTCACTTGTTACATCAGGATCTTGTGGACTCAGATCTGACCTCTCCCTAAGAATTGGGAAAGAAGGCAGACAAATGGGGCAGAACAAGGGTGAGCAGAAAACCTCATACATGGGGTGACAAGGATGGCAAGAAGAAGGATGGTAAGTCACATGACAAGGGTGGGGACAAAGATAAAAAAACACCAGAGTCTTCATCAGGCCCACAAAAATCCTCTGTGGGTGGTGGGTCCATATCCTCTTCTCACAAAGATAAGAAACCTTGGTGTTATATGTGTAACGCCAAAGGCCATTGGGCAACTGACAGTCATTGTCCAAAACGAAACACCAAACCTCCCACCACCACAACCCCAACTGCAACCACTAGTGCCCCTAGTAATAGCAGTGGTGGTGGGAAAACACTATAGCCAATCAAAGGGTGTAGCTGGGCTCACTATTGGTAATATAGTTGGGCTTGGTCTAGTTAGGGAGATCACTGAGGTTGTTTTAGTCTCTGAAGGTGGCATTGACCTAGCCACATTAGTTGCTTGTCTCTTTAATTTGGATAAGTACAAGCAGCTACCCCTGATTAATGGTGTTCAGGTTGAGGCCTACAGGGACACAGGTGCCTGTGTCACCATGGTGATGGAAAAACTGGTTGTCCCTGAGCAGCACCTACTTGGTCACCAGTACCAAGTGACAGACGCCCATAGCAACACTGTAAGCCACCCCATGGCTGTTGTGAATCTCAACTGGGGGGGGTTACTGGTCCAAAGAAAGTTGTTGTAGCCACTGATTTACCTGTAGAATGTCTGCTAGGCAATGATTTGGAGACTTCAGCTTAGGCTGAAGTGGAGTTGGTGGCCCATGCAGCAATGCCTGGCATTCCTGGGCATATCTTTGCTCTTACCAGGGCTCAGGTCAAGAAGCAAAGAGGACAGGGAAACTTGGATCCTGGAATAATGGACCAAGTGCTCCCAAAAACTAGGGGTAAGAAGGGCAAACCCTTGTCCACTATCCCTCCCTCCACAGATGATTCCCCTTTTGAGGAAGAGGAATTCTCTCCCTGTGAAGAACCTACACCAGAGGAGCTGGAAGCTAATACAGCTGAGCTTTTGGGTGCAGGGGGGCCTGCCAGGGAACAGCTGAGTGTGGCACAGCAAAACTGTCCCACATTGGAGGGCCTCAGACAGCAAGCTGTCAAGCAGCAAAATGGTGATGTCACTGAAACACACAGAGTTTATTGGGAGAATAATCTTGTTTATACTGAAGCAAGGGACCCTAAACCTGGTGTCACCAGGAGAATGGTCATCCCCTTCAGTACAGGGTATTCCTCCTAACTCTGGCTCGTGACATCCCTTTAGCTGGGCATTTAGGCCAGAGTAAAACATAGGACAGATTTGTTCCACATTTTCACTGGCCCCATATGTCAGAAGACACAAAGGAGTTTTGTCGCTCCTGTGTCACTTTCCAAGCCAGTGGCAAGACTGGTGGCACCCCAAAGGCCCCCTTGATCCCACTGCCAGTGGTTGGGGTACCCTTTGAAAGGGTAGGGGTTGCTATTGTTGCCCCCCTAGACCCTCCAACAGCTTCTGGCAATAGATTTATCCTTCTGGTGGTGGACCATGCCACAAGGTACCCAGAAGTTATCCCCTTAAGGACCGTTAGAGCTCCTGCAGTGGCAAAGGCCCTCCTGGGAATCTTTTCTAGGTTGAGCTTCCCTAAGGAAGTGGTGTCAGACAGAGGTAGTAACTTCATGTCTGTATATCTAAAAGCAATGTGGAAGGAGCGTGGTGTTACCTACAAGTTCACCACCCTTATCATCGACAAACTAATGGACAGGTTGAGAAATTTAAAAAAACTCTCAAAGGTATGATTATGGGACTCTCTGAAAAACTCAGAAGGAGATGGGATGTCCTATTACTATGCCTCTGTTTCGCCTACAGGGAAGTACCCCAAAAAGGAGTGGGCTACAGCCCCTTTGAACTCCTATTTGGTCACCCCGTTAGGGGTCCCCTTGCTCTTGTTAAGGAGGGTTGGGAACAACCTTTAAAAGCTCCAAAACAAGACATTGTGGACTATATACTTGGCCTGAGAAGTAGAATGGCTGAGTACATGAAAAAGGCCAGCAAAAACCTTCAGGCCAGCCAAGAGCTCCAAAAGCAATGGTTTGACCAGAAGGCTGTCCTGACAGAGTACCACCCAGGACAGAAGGTGTGGGTATTGGAGCCTGTGCAAATGGAGTGGACCCCATCTAATTGTAGAAAAGAAAGGTGAGGTCACCTACCTGGTGGACCTGGGCACTGCCAGAAGCCCCCTTAGAGTGCTTTATGTCAATCGCCTAAAGCCTTACTATGACAGGGCTGACTTAACCCTACTCATGGCTACAGATGAGGGACGGGAAAAAGAGAGTGACCCTCTCCCTGATCTCTTCTCCAACACTGAAGCAGAAGTAAGACTGTAAAAATCTCCTTGATCAGTTTTCTGAACTCTTTTCACTCACACCTGGTACAACTACTTGGTGTGCACATACAATTGACACTGGAGACAGTTTACCTGTCAAAAGTAGTAAAATTTACACGCAACCTGAGCATGTCAGAGATTGCATAAAAGCTGAAGTTCAGAAAATGTTAGACCAGTGGTGCTTGTCCCCAAACCGCATAGCAAAGAAGTAAAGAGAGAAATGCGGTTTTGTGTGCACTATACGGGTCTCAATACAGTAACCAAAACAGATGCTCACCATATCCCCTGGGCAAATGAGCTAATAGATACAATGGCATCTGCCAAGTATCTAAGCACTTTTGATTTGACTGCAGGGTATTGGCAGATCAAAATGTCAGAAGATGCTAAAGCAAAAACTGTATTTTCTACCATAGGAGGGCATTATCAATTCACAGTTATGCCCTTTTGTTTGAAAAATGCACCTCCCACTTTTCAGAGGCTGGTGGATGCAGTCATCCAAGGTTTGGAAGCTTTTAGTGCAGCATATTTGGATGATATTGCTGTCTTTAGCTCCACCTGGGATGATCACCTGGTCCACCGCTGGAAAGTTTTGGAGGCCCTGCAAAAGGCAGGCCTAACTATCAAGGCTTCAAAGTGCCAGATAGGGCAGGGAAAAGTGGTTTATCTGAGCCACCTGGTAGGTGGAGAACAGATTGTACCACTACAGGGGAAGATTCAGACCATTATGGACTGGCTCCCCCTACTACTCACACCCAGGTCAGAGCCTTCTTAGGTCTCACTGGGTATTACAGGAAGTTCATTAAGAACTATGGCTCCATTGCAGCCCCTCTTAATGACCTTACCAGAAAAAAAGATGCCTAAAAGGGTATTGTGGACAGCTAGCTGTCAGAAAGCTTTTGAGGAGCTTAAGCAGGCAATGTGCTCTGCACCTGTCTTAAAGAGCCCAAACTACTCCCAAAAATGTGTTGTTCAAACAGATGCTTCTGAATTAGGGGTAGATGATGTACTATCAGAAATGAACTCAGAGGGCCAGGATCAACCTGTTGCTTTCATTAGCAGAAGGTTGATCCCTAGAGAAAAGTATTGGTCTGCCATAGAGAGGGAGGCCTTTGCTGTGGTCTAGTCACTGAAGAAGCTGAGACCCTACTTGTTTGGGACTCACTTCATTGTTCAGACAGACCACAAACCTCTATTATGGCTAACAAATGAAAGGTGAAAACCCTAAATTGTTGAGGTGGTCCATTTCCCTACAGGAGATGGACTATACAGTGGAACATAGACCTGGGAGTACCCACTCCAATGCAGATGGACTCTCCAGATATTTCCACTTAGACAGTGAAGACTCATCTGGGCAAGGTTAGCCTTCTTGTCCCTCGTTTGGGGGGGGGATGTAGGAAAGTACCATCTTCCTTGGCATGTTACCCCCATTTCTACCTGTATGTCAGTATGTTTTTGCCTGTCTCATTGGGATCCTGCTGGTCAGGACCCCAGTGCTCATAGTTCATGGCCTAATGTGTGTGTCTGTGTAGTGCTTAACTGTGTCACTGAAGTTCTGCTAACCAGAACCTCAGCGCTTATGCTCTCTCTGCTTTTAAATTTGTCACTGTAGGCTAGTGACCTCATACACCAATTCCAATTGGCACACTGGACCCCCCCTTGTAAGTCCCTAGTTAATGGTACCTAGGTACCCAGGGCATTGGGGTTCCAGGAGATCCCTATGGGCAGCAGCATTTCTTTTGCCACCCATAAGGAGGTCAGACAAACCATTTCACAGGACTGCCACTGCAGCCTGAATGAAATAGCGCACACACTATTTCACAGCCATTTTCACTGCACTTAAATAACTTATAAGTCACCTAAACGTCTAACCTTCATTTACTGAAGGCTAGGTGCAAAGTTACTAAGTGTGAGGGCACCCTTGCACTAGCAAAGGTGCCCCCACACAGTCCAGGGCCAAATCTCCAGACTTCGTGAGTGCGGGGCCACCATTACACATGTGCACTACATATAGGTCAATACCTGTATGTAGCTTCACAATGGAAACTCCGAATATGGCAATGTAAGGTGTCTAGGATCATGGAATTGTCCCCCCATTCCAAATCTGGTATTGGGGGGCCAATCCCATGCATCCTGTGGGTTCCACCATGGACCCCCAGTACTACCAAACCAGTTCTCTGAGGTTTGCACTGCAGCTACACCTGCTGCCACCTCACAGACAGGGTTCTGCCCTCCTGGGGTCTGAGAAGCCTAGTCCCAGGAAGGCAGACCAGAGCCTTTCCTTTGGGAGGAGGGTGTTACGCCTTCTTCCTTTGGAAATAGGTGTTACAGGCTTGGGAGGGGTAGCCTTCCAGAGCCACTGGAAATGCTTTACAGGGCACACCAGTCTACACCAGTTCAGGGAACTCCTGTCCCTGCTCTGATGCGAAACTGGACAATGGGAATGGGAGTGACCACTCCCCTGTCAATCACCACTCCAGGGGTGGTGACCAGAGCTCTTGCATTGTGTCCCTTACGTGAGCCGGCTTGTTTTCCAAGGTGTGGGGACACTCTGGAGATCTCTGAGTGGCCAGTGGCAACAGGTGACGTCAGAGACCCCTCCTGATAGGTGCATACCTGGGTAGGTAGCCAATCCCCCTCTCAGGGCTACTTAGGGTCTCTCCTGTGGGTTTCTCTTCAGATTTGGCTTGCAAGTTTCCACCAGGAATCCTCTGCAACTCCTGCTTCATCCTCTGACCTCGGATCAACTGCAGACTGATCCAGGAACTGCTGTAACTGCAACAAAGTATCCAGAAAGGCTACTACGACTCTACAACTTCAGCTCCAGCCAGCAACTGCAACAGTTTCCATGGTGTGCACACTCTGGGGACTCCCTGTCTTCACCCTGCACCAGAAGGACCAAAGAAATCTCCTGAGGAGTGACTGAGTCACTTCCCTGCTCCAGCAGGCACTTCTAAGACGACGACGGATTCTCTGGGACTCCTCTCCTGATGACGAGCGTGCTCCTTAGAACACAGGTGGTGGACCTCTTTGACACAGACTGTCCTAACGTCCAGCTGTCCAAATTTAGAGGAGGTAAGAGCTTGCCTTCCCCGTTTGCGACAGTACCCCTGTGCAACACATCATCTTCACCTCCTGAGGCCTCCGTGCACTATTTGCAAGAATCCTTCATGCACAGCCTGGCCCAGGTCCCCAGCACTCTATCCTGTGATGCTCAACTCGCTGAGTTGTTCTCCGGTGGTGTGGGACCTTCTTTTGTAGTGCTGTAGCAACCGGAATTTGCACCTTCTTTGTCCCCGTGTCCTGGGACCTCTGTGGGTGCTGCCTGGTCATCTGTGGGTTCCCTCCATTGTTGGGAGCCCCTTCTGCCTCCTCAGTCTGAGTTGAGGTCCCCAGGTCCCTCCTGGGTCCAGGCAGCGCCATTTTGATACAGTCCGCGACATTGCTTGAACTAAGGCTTGTTGGACTAATCCAGCACTACAAGTCGCCTGCATCCAACATCTCCATGTGTGACATCCTTTGCATCATGCAGGAACCCACAGCCATCTTCTTTGGTGCTCTTCTGCCGACTTCTTCCAACCGGAGAATCCTCTTTTGCACCATCTTCTAGGTTGGCAGGGGCTCCTATCCTTCCTGGAATCTTCTGCGACTTCTGGACTTGGTCTCCTCTTTTTACAAGTCTTCAGGTCCAGGAATCCACCACTTATTGTTTGCAGTCTTGCTTGGTTCTTGCAATAACTCTATTCACGACTTTGAGTGTGTCCTAAGGAAATTTTCAGTACTTTACTCCTACTTTCCTGGGCTCTGGGGTGGGGTATTTTACCAACCTTTGTGGTTTTCTTACACTCCCAGTGCCCCTCTACACACTACACTTGACTAGGGGGGAATTTGTGATTCGCATTCCACTTTCTTAGTATATGGTTTGTGTTCCCCAGGGCCTATTTCTTCCTATTGCATTCCATGGTATTTTCTATTGTTTGCACTATCCTATGACTATTTACTTACCTGATTTTGGTGCCTAGTGTATATATTGTGTATAATACTTGCCTCCAGAAGGAGTATTGCCTCTAAGATAATTTTGGTCTTGTGTCACTAAAACAAAGTACCTTTATATTTGGTAACACTGAGGCCCTCATAACGATCGGACCGCCGGGCGGCCGCCAATGCAGCCGCACTCCCGTCGCAGCCATTTGGAGATCCCCGCTGGGCCGCAACACACGCGCCGGCTCCAAATGGAGCCGGCGGTGTTGCGGCTGTGCGATGGGTGCAGATGCACCCATCGCGCTTTTCACTGTCTGCTATGCAGACAGTGAAAAGCTCCATGGTGCCCTGTCAGGGGGCCCCTGCACCGCCAGTAAAAGGCTGGCGGGAGGGGGACTCGTAATCCAAGCGCTGGGGCCATTGTGGTGGAAAACCGCCGGCCCCGGCGGTGCGACCGCGGCACTTCCGCTGCGGTTGTAATGACCAGGAAAGCACCGCCAGCCTGTTGGTGGTGCTTCTGTCAAAACAGCCCTGGCGGTCTTGGACCACCAGGGTTGTATTGAGGGCCAGAGTATTGTCTTTTATTCTGTATAAGTACTGTGTAACTATAAGTGGTATTGCAGGAGCTTTGCATGTCTCCTAGTTCAGCCTAAGCTGCTCTGCTACAGCTACCTCTATCAGCCTAAGCTGCTAGAACACTACTACATTTCACTAATAAGAGATAACTGGACCTGCTATAAGGTGTAAGTACCTAAGGTACCCACTACAAGCCAGGCCAGCCTCCTACAACAGCTCACAACCCACAGCCCCACACAACTCAGTCACCATACCCCCAGACACCACCACAACACCCACAGACACATCCACCACATTTGCTGTTGTTTTTTAATATCTGACTTTGTGGGAAGTGTTGGTCACCCAAGACAAGGGTAGATGTTCACTGTATGGATATGTGGGTGTCATTGCATTGTGTTATCCTTGCTAGGGTAAGTATTTCATCTTGTGTTGGCCAATGTCAGCATGTATGGTGTAGATTTTCCCCTGATATAGATTGTACTTTCGTCTCATGTGCGGGATCTAGAGTTTTGTTTGTCCACACATGGAGGGTGTTAAATTGTGGTAGCTTCCTTTGCATTTGACTGACCATGTGTCCACTTTGATGTGTGTACCTAACAGCTACATCATCTAGATGTCTGCTGTTGCCGTTGTATGTGCTTTCTTGATTTGCACTTACACATTTGGCAGCTAGGCATATCACTTGGCTCAAATATTGTTTGTCCCTGAGATACATGAAGGGTCAGTTCCTATGCAAATGCTGTTTTAGGGGCATGTGCAAAGTGAAATGTGTCCATGAATGCTCCTGATGTCGCCATCACTATTATGCAGGTATTGTTTGCACTGTGAGCTTTGGATATTCGTTTCACAACCTATTGTGCATCCCATTGACCTTCCATTGTGTTGCAATGTGGTTCCATCGATGAGCAACACCTGCGGCAGGACGTGTGTGTGATGGGCTCCATGGCGGCACAGGTCATGTAACACTGCCTGCAGGTGAGTTGCTTCCTTTATGTTTTCCGTTTCCACCTGCTGGGATGTGGTGGTTGGACTGCCTTGTCACGCTGGTGGTAGGCAACATCATAATGTTTCCATCTGAAACACTGGCTCCGTCTGCCTTTTTGGCCTGCCTCGCCACCGCGGTGGTCTGCGCTGCCTGGTGGTGCTGGCGGGACTGTGGCAGTCTTTCCCTATGTGACGGCCAGCATCGTAATACTGTGGTCTGACTGCCAAGCAGATGGCGGTCACACCGATGCCATGGTGGTGCACAAACCGCCGAACTCGTAATGCGATCCTTTGAGAATATGTAACATTAATTTCAATATGTAATATTTATTTTAAAGCAAATCCACGTAAGTTCAGAACAAGCCATATTCATTTAAACAGCAGTCATATTATTTTAAACATGGCTTGTGTTCATTTCAATATTTGCCTAATTCATTTCAAAACATGTTACATTTATCTCACAGTTTAATTTTCATCTCAAAAAGTGTGATATTCATGTTACAGAATGTCATATAACTTTTGATGTGGGCCATATTAACTTCATCAGGTGTCATATTCATTTCAAAGTGACTCATATTCATCTTAACATGTGTTGTATTCCTTTCTATGAATGTCATTCATTTCAATGGATGTCATATTCACCTTAACACCTGTCATAATAATTTTAACACGGGTCATATCCATTTCAACATACGTCATATTAATTTCAATATATGCAGTATTTATTTTGCTGTGTATCATATCAATTTCAAAGCACAACATATTCATTTTGACAAGTTTGATTTTAATTCCAGGATTGGTCATATTCAGTTTAAGACATGTTGAATTCATTTAGGTGGAGTTCATATTTTTTTCAATGCATGTCATATTAATCTTAGCATGTGTCATATTTCTTTCAATGGATGCTTCATTCATATTAACACATCTTAATTTCAACATGAATCATATCCATTGCAACATATATTGTAATCATGTCAATGTATATCATATCACTTTCAATGCAAGCCATATTCATTGTGATAAATGTCATGATCATTTTAACGTTACTCGTATTAATTTTAAAACTTGTCAAATTCATTTCAATGAAGGTTATATTCATTTCAACGTAGGTCATATTCATTTTAACATGTGTTATATTCTTTTCAATCAATGTTAAATTTATTTCAATTGATGTCATATTCATATTAACACTTGTCATATTAATTTTAAGATGCAACTTATCAATTTTAACATATGTCATATTAATTTGAATATGTATCATATTAGTTTGAATATGTGTCATATTAATTCCAAGGCGTGCCATATTCATTTTAACAAATCTCATGTGAATTTCAGCTGTGGTCATACTCATTTAAAGACATGTCAACTTCAATTCAATGGGGTTGCATTAATTTCAACACAAGCCATATTCATTTTCAATCATCTCCTTTTCATTTCTGTGTGTCTCATATTCATTGCTATCTCAGTAATATTCATTTCAACACAATTCAAATTCATTGCAACATGTTTAATGTTCATTTCAATGTACATTGTATTAGTTTCAATGTGCATTGTTTTCTTTTCAGAATATAATATATTCATTTCAATACTTTATGTTATTTTCAATCTGCCATATTAATTTCAATGTATGTCATATTTCTCTTGGGATAAGTCAATCATTTCAAGAAATGCCCCATTCTTTTTGGTGAATATTGTATTTGTTTCAGTGATTGCTTTATTGTTTACAGTGAGGGCCATATTAATTTCAGTATGATTTATATATATTTCAGTATATTTCTTATTCAATTTGGTGTGTGTGTTATTCATATTAATCACTAGGTAGCATATTCATTCTGCCAGGTTTCATATTTGTTTTGGTTCAATTCAGATTCACTCTGCCAGGTATCAGAATTATTTTGACACATAGTACATTCATTCTGGTGTGTGTCATATTTATTTTGCAGCACACTATGCATTTCAGGTGGTGTCCAATATGGGGAGCTGTAATTTTGACATGAACGGCTTCCCATACTTTCTCCAAGGGGGAAAATATTTTACCAGCAGACCAACAAAATGTGTATTTACTTCATTTCCATCAGGCACCTCATTCCTCCTGTGCATAGCTGTCTGCTATAAACAACTCTGAAACGCGGCAATGGGAGCCAATGGGACGAGTCACCTGACCTTCCCACCTTGAGCAAATTTCCAGTCATAACACGTTATTGAATACTGAAAAAAAACGTTAAAATATGCTCAGGTGGAGGAGTAACTCTTTGGACATTTTTTTGCGTTCATTTTCACGAATAAGCCTCCATGTGTTAGGTTGCTGTTTTTAATAATTTGTGCTTCTACTTTATTTGAAGCAATACAGCTGCATTTTTGGCAAGCAGGATTTGTATTTTCTAATATGGGGAAAATGTTATAAGCCCTTTACATGTGCCTTGGTTCCAATTGAGTCGAGCGCGTTCTAAAACTCTTGCAACAACACTGGTGTTCATTGTTGCCATCGTTTAAACAGCCACACATGCTTGTTTGCCAATTATGTATTTTCTATGGCAGTTTGCTTTATTGTTCGAAATGGAGCTTGAATAATGCGGAAATGTACCTGTCTCCCAAGCTGGCGCTAGTTTATTTGTTTCCCTTTCCGAGCTGCGGGACATTTGAGAACATTTCAATACCACAATAGAAATTGTGGGGTTTGACAAGATAATAACATGCAATTTTCATCAAAGTAAAGCTCAGCTCAATGAAGCATGCTACAATGCCAAATTGTCATGCTGCTAAATTTTCTGATTGAAAGTCGAGCGTTTTTTATCCCGTATATCGAACCATAAATGGGTCAATGAAATATCTTATACGACGTTTAACTTGTCAATAACTTTAAAGCGTTTTTTTCAAATTAGCTAGAAGAGTCAAAACAGGAAACACTTTTAAATATATTTAAAAGTAGTTAATGACCGAGCCTCGTTTTTTCTGCGTAAAAACTTTGATTAAAAGAGCAAGACTATTTTCTGAGTAGAACCGCTTTAATGTAAACAACCCTAGGTGAGTTGTATTGAGACCGCTGGTGGGTGAGGCTGAATACCTTCACTTCCAAAAGACAGATGGCACATTTGACAGTCATTGGGACAGTAATTGAGCAATTTCAGAGCTCTCGTCGTCCAGTTCGGAAAACCTCTGGACTGGACCCGATACCATCCCTTCGGATGTTTACAAAACCTTTTCACATATCCTCATTCCATTACTTATACAACTATTGAATTCATTTGATCAAGGTATAATAAATGTTTCTAGTTCCTGAAAGGAAATCTGTAGCTTTCTTAAGAAAGACACGGATCCTAAATCATGGCATATAGACCTGTGTCAGTAATTAATCTTGATTTGAAAATGCACACCAGGACCCTTGCTACCAGCGGCTTGCCCTTGATTTCCCTTGAGCATGTACCATCTGTAGTTATCCTGGCGAGCGATACCACGGAACATAAAAACCTAGCAATTGTCTTGTTCAGTGTTTCTGAAGAAGGTAGATTGCCAGCAGGTATAATTCTATTGGATGCCGAAAAGACATTCACTAGCCTCTCTTGGTCTTTGCTCCGGCTCACTTTAAAAAACTACGATTTGGTCCTCCCTCTTTTTTTGGTAGGTCCAAACAATTTATTGTGGTCTTAAAGCATAAATATCTTGCACGTGTCAGTTATTGGCTAACTTAGTGTTACCAGATGGAGGTGAAAATGATGCCCGCTTTCTCTGCATCTATTTGCATCTTATTTGGAACCTTCTTTAAAGCTTCTGGAAAGCTCACAGGAAATTACTGTTCTTGAGACCGATAGAGCTGACTTTGAAATCACGAGGATGATATTGATATTTTTTTCCTTAGGTCATCCTAAAGATATTGGTGCAATTGAACAGTTGGTCAGAAAGTTTGGGCTGGTACCTGGCTACTTCCTTACTCAAACAAGACCCTGATTGTGTATAATCAATCATTTACAGATAACGACGTACAGCATGTTTCACCAGCAACATACTTTGGAATCAAAATCACCACTATAGGGTTGAGCTAAAGAAATTAAATTATGACTCTCTTCCATCAGGTACTGTAGCTTGTATGCAGAAATGGGATAGAACTCATCAAGTAATAACTGGCTGATGCTATCTGATCAAAATGAACATTCTTCCTCTCTTTTAGTATTTATTTTGAGCTATACCTCTTTGGCTTCAACTTAATTATTCTGCAAGATTGAATCTTCAATGTCACATTTTCTGTAGCAATACAAAACAATGGGGCCCTTCATTCCATCACACTACCCCTGGCTAAGGGAGAGTGGGCTCTTTCGCCAGCCATTCTGTATTATTGGGCTTAATTTGTTAACAAAATTCCTCAGATACTGTGATTTGTCTAGAAACCATTGCAATTGCATGACTTCATTCCAGTCCTATCACTATTTATAGGTTTGTATGATTCTGCATATTTTAAAACTAATATTTGCAAAACTCAGTGTATTTGCCATAATAGAGCACGACCTTGTAAACAGACACAATGGCCCTCATCATGACATTGGTGGTAAATGCCGCTTACCGCCACAGTGACGGATACCAACATACCACCGTGGTGGCGGATGTCTATTTGCCATATTATAAAACACACACACCAATCCGACAGAATACTGCCACATACACAAATCCAACAGCCCAAAGGTCAGTGTTAAAGTGTTGGTACCAACACCCATACCGTTACGCCAACAATACAACGGCCACCACATTATGACCCACGAATCACCATGGCAGACATTCAGTGGTGCTAAACCATTGGCGGTACACACCGGCGCACTCAGAATGGACACCCAAATACAAAACAACACTACATTGGCCAAACATCACACACCTGACACTGATACACACACCACTCCCACCCACCCACAGCACTATAAAACACACACCCACTTACCCACAACCCTTTACGAACACCAATTATTGCCACCAGACTGAAACCAAGACAACTGAGACAACTAGACATACACACCACAAACACCCATACATCCGTCATGCACCCCATTTCCCACACCCCACCACATTAGTCAACACCCTCTCACCAGCACACACCACACAACACCCTTGTCCCTACTAAGGCACCCCCATTTCACTGATGAGGAGTTGCGGGTCATGGTGGAGGCAATAGTCAGGGTAGAGCACCAGATGTTTGGAGCACAGGTCCAGCAAATATCCATTGCCGGGAAGGTGGAGCTCTGACGAAGAATCGTGGACAGGGTGAACGCTGTGGGACAGCATCCAAGAACAAGGGACAACATCAGGAAGATGTGGAACGACCTACAGGGGAAGATATGGTCTGTGGCAGCAAGGCACCAGCTCACCACCTAGAGGACTGGCAGTGGACCCCTCACCTCCTCCCCCACAGCTCACAGCATGGAAGGAGCAAGTCTTGGCAATACTGCATCCTGAGGGACTCACTGGAGTTGCCGGAGGACTGGACACTGGTGAGTCAATATTTACTACTTATCACCCCCATACCTGCATGCCATCATAACTTCTCACCCTCACTCCCATCACTCCACTCATTCCTACACACTACACCTACACATATGACTAAACTCAGTGCTTAGCCCTGCATGCTATACCAATGCATGGACAGCCCTCCCAGCCCTGCATGTACACCCATCACAAAAGCATGCACAGCATGGAGAACTAACAATCCCACAATACATCACCATACACAAACAAAGGTGGCAGGGCAACAGCATTGATAGAGGGGAAGCCAGGGATGTACAGTTTGTCACAGACATGAGGCATAATACATCACTTACATCCCCACAGGTGCCCAGCCAATGTCATGGGAGAGGAGGTGCCACGTCTAACCAGTCCCCCAACAGAAGATGCCCCCACTGATGACAGTAACTCTGGACTTCTGGATCTGGATGAACAACCTGGCCCATCAGGGACGAATGGTCAGTCGGCCACCCCAGACCACTCACAGTCCACCACAGAGCCTCCCCTATCAGTATCCAACACCACAGCACCCACCCAAGGTCCCCACACCTTTGTCCCCAGGACACTTCAATCAGCAGTGTGCCCACCTGTACAGGGACCCCAGTCCACACCTCACACCCAAGACAATCAGGGTCCTGGTGTCAGTGCCTGTGGGCACACCGTTCAGGGGACATGGGCCCAGGGGAATAGGGACACCGGGAGGTCCGCTGTGCGCCAGAGGGAGAACAGGCTCAGGAAACCGACTCTCCAGGAGGCACTCACCAATGTCCTAGGGGCTTACCAACAATCCCAGGACACGATGGGCCAGATCCTTACCAACATGCAGGAGAACAAGCAGCTGCAGGAAGAACACCATCAGGAGATCAGGGAGGATTTGCAGGCCCTCAACACCACCATGCTCTCCATAGCAGGGGTGCTGGCAGACATGGCCAACATCATGAGGGAATGGACAACACACCAGCGAGCCCCTACCACTTGCCAGCCTACTGACCAGCCCTCGACCTCTGTTGCAGCTAGTGGGCTGGAGGCCCTGCCACAGGACCCACAGACCACCAGCACCCCTCCCCATGCAGAAAGTGAACCACCCTGCAAACGTTCCCTACGAGCCAGACTGAAGCCAGAGACACTTGCCAAAACCAAGATCACCGCCAGGAAATAAGAACCTCCTGAATGTCCCCCTTGTGTCCCACCCTGTCACCTTTTCCACTTTGAACTGTCTTTGCTTCCCTTCCTATGGCCCCTTGGGCACTGGACCTGTGCTACAAACAGAATGGAACAATACCCTGGACTTTCCTCTTCCATCAGCCCATTCCATTGCACTTTCCTATCAATTATTTGCACTACAATAAACACCCTTGAACACCACTTGACTGATAGTGTTTTATGTGATGAAAATGTGCATATATGGAAACAGTCACATCATGTGCACATGATCTGAAAACTGTGATAGTATTCAGTTAATGACCTGTAGCTGTCTGTAGTCATCACATCACTACAATGTTGTAATATCACCAACATCTGCAACATGAGAAGCTACAGGTGACAGTAAGTTGAGATGCAAAGGAAGTGAATGCAATCCTGCCACAGCCACACAGCTAAAACAATAGTCAGAGGAATGAGTAGTTACACTGTCTCACCTGTGTGTCATTGGAAGTATTGACGGATCACAGATGTTCTGTTGTCCACATCCTCATCCTCTGCCTCCTCATCCTCACTGTCCTCAGGGTACACTGCTGCCACAGGGGCATTTCCAGTCTCATCCTCCTGCAGATAAAGCACATGTTGTCTGAGGGCCAGGTTGTGCAACATGCAGCATGCCACTACTATCTGGCAGACGTTCTCGGGTGATGCAGGCATCTAAACTTGGCCTTCAGGAGGCCGAAGGTCCTTTCGATAATTCTCCTAGTTCGCCCATGTGCATCATTGTAACGATTCTCAGCCCCTGTCCTGGCATTCCTCACAGGGGTCAGAAGCCACAATAGGTTTTGATAACCTGAGTCACCTGCAAGTATTGAGAGACAAACATTAGTCTTACACAATGGTATGGGGTTAGCACCAGAAGGCATACACTGACATACATTGGGTGGGTACTCCGGCTCACCTATTAACCACACTCTGTGCCTCTGTAGTTGTGCCATCACATTTGGGATGCTGCTATTTCTCAGAACAAAGGCGTCATGCTCTGACCCAGGATACTTGGCAGTGACATGGGAGATTTACTGGTCCGCCAGGCACACCATTTGCACATTGAGTGAGTGGAATCTATTTCGATTCCGGAACACCTGTTCATTCTGGCGGGCGGACAAACGCAATATGTATTCCGTCAATCGCTCCAATAATATTGGGTATATGTCTCATTTCATAGAATCCTGTCTTTACAGTGGCCAAATCATCCACCTGGGGGAAAGCAATCTAGTTGCACATGTGTTTGAACAAGGCAGACAGAACCCTTGCTAGCACAATTGAGAACATTGGCTGTGACATTCCTGCTGCCAAGCCCACTGTCACTTGGAAAGAACCAGTTGCCAGGAAATGGAGCACTGATAGAATTTGCACAAGAGGGGGGATCCCAGTGGGATGACGGATAGCTGATATTAAATCAGGCTCCAATTGGGCACACAGTTTTGTGATTGTGGCTTTCCAGTCTATAGGTGGGCATTATGTGCCTGTCCTCCAGTGTAGCCAAGTCCACATGGGGTCTGACAGGGGGGGCTTATCTCCTCCTCCTATTCATCCGCAGTGATAGATATCTAAGGGACACAAGAGTGAGTAGGCTGTCACAGTTTCAACAATGGAACCACCACCTCAGTGTACATAGAGCATTAATGTAATGGGACAGTGGGAATAGCAATGTACATGCAATCCTCAGGCATGACGCAGTTATGGATTATCTGAATGTTGTCCACCACCATTAAATGGCGACTGCATGTCCTGTATCTAGGAACAGGTAAAAGTGTGGTAACTCTGCCAACGTTGGGGGTTGTGGCAGAAGGTGGTATCGCACCGCTGTGCAATTCCTCATTGGCTAATATATGGGCTCTATGGAATACAGTGGCCAATGTCGATCAGCGGCGGCGGTGGCTGTGTGCATCGCCCAGACGTGACTGCCATCTTCTATCTAAATCCTCACTTGATTCCTGCCTTTGCACAGGACAACACCTACACTGCGTGTGCTGCTGTGACCTGTGTCTGGAACCTACCATGGTCTGTGTGACAGGGGAAAGGGCCCCTGCCTTCACTTCGGAGGAGTTGGAGCATTTGGTGGAAAGAGTCCTAACCCAGTATGGACTGCTATATGGGCCTCCAGACCAACAGGTGAGTACACCTTGGGCACAATGGATGTTGCAAGGTTGCATGGAAATGTGTGTGCAAGGATTGTGTTATTTGGGGGGTGGTATGTCTGTTGGTAGTGTATATGGTGGGCGCCGGGTGATGTGTGTGCCAATGGAGATGGAAATGGGATTTGTGGGCTATATGAGTGACAGGCTGGATTGTATGTGTAATGGTGTCCTCTTGTCTGTATTACCTCTGCAGGTCAGTGCCCATCAGAAGAAGGGATTGTGGTGTGCCATTGCCAAGGACGTGTGACCCTGGGGATCTACAACAGGCGGAGCACCCACTGTAGGAAAAGGTGGGAAGACCAGAGATGCTGGGCATGGAAGACCGCGGAGGCCCAGCTGGGGATGGCCTCCCAGCGAGGAAGGGGTGCCCGTCGAAACTTGACCCCCTGCGGCCCGCATACTGGCAGTGGCCTACCCAGATCTGGATGGGCCCTTGAGGGCAGCCACAAGGGGGTGAGTACAGTGGACATAACTACAATCATTGGCAGGTGGCATGGGATCTGGGTGGTGGGTGTGAGTCTGTCCGTACCCCTTAATGCAGGTCAGACATTGCAGCGTGACCCAGCTCAAGGGTAATGGGTGTATAGCAAGTTCAGGTAACCTAGCTAGGTTGTATTCCATGTCAGACAGGGCTTAGTGGGTCCCAGGAGGGCTGCAGTTGGCAGTGTTTGGCCCTCATATTGCTGTGGCACCTAGCCAATTGATTGCCACTGTGGGGCATAGTGGTCAATCCCGAACCCTGTGTGTGATGGTAATGTGTATGCCAACTGTGGTGTTGGTGCTGTAATTGACCCAATGTTCCCTTTCTCTCTCCCTCCCTTTTTTCTTCTGTCATTCTGTCCATGTGTGCATTAGCATCATCTTGCCGAGGAGCAGGGCCAGAGGTGGCAGAGGGAGCTGCATCATACAGGATCCAGGAGGCAGAGTCCACCAATGCCGAGGCAACAAGTGGGACGGAGTGCGAGGGGACCACCACAGCTGAGACAGGAGGTGACAACACTGACTATGATTCCTCCTCCGAAGGTGGTAGCGGACACCTCTGGGACCACCCCAGCTCCAGGTACAGCCACCACCCCCATACCAGCAGCACCCTCCCAGTTGCCCCTCACAGAGTTACCCGTGCCTGCTCACCCAGGAGGGTGGGCATCTCCTTAGCCCCTGCCACCTCAGGCACCGCCCCAGTGAGCCCTGCTGCCCTGAGTGAGGAGGCTATTGGCCTCCTCAGAACCATCTCTGTAGGGCAGTCAACCATAGTATATGCCAGGGGCTGGCATCCCAGATGCAGCAATGCAATGCATTCCTGGAGGACATCCACAGTGGATTGGTGGCCCAACAGAGATAGTTTCAGGCTCTCTGATGGCAGCCATTGTCCCTATTCCTACCACCCCCCCCCCAATTACCACTTCCCAGTCCCAGTCTCCTCAACCCCAACCCATCCCATGCACACATAAAGACATGCATGCACACAAAACATCACAGAAGAGTAGCACAGTCAAACACAGGCAGCACACTTCAGGCCACAAACACACACACAAACAATAGACAGTTGCACACACAACAACATCCACTGCCTCCAGTGTCTCCCCCTTCTCCTCCTCCCTCACAGTCACACTTACACCTGCATGCACTGATTCAACAGCTAGGACCACCATCACCACACCAAGCAGCACGCACACCTCACTAGCAGATACCTCCACAACATCCATCCACGCGTCCCCTGTGTCCTCTCCCACCCTTTTTGTCCCCCTCCGGAGGAACACAAACGCAGGCACTCAGACACGTAACAGCCATCCACCTCACAACAGCACACTGCCCATGCACCTGCACCCAAGTCCAGCAGACATACTCCTCCAACAACTACTCCCTCAACCTCCACTCCCATCCCTCCTCCCTCATCCCGGCCCCCCATCCCTAAGAAGCTTCCCAGCACTTCAGACAAACAGTCCACGGGGACAGTCGAGGCACCTCCTAGTCGTAGAGGCAAGAAAGTGAAGGATCCCACTCCATCAGCCAGGAAAGTGAAGGATCCCACTCCACCAGCCAGGAAAGGGGAGGATCCCACTCCACCGGCCTGGAAGGGAAAGGTTCCCACTCAACCACCAATGACAGGAGAGGTTCCCACTCAACCACCAATGACAGGAGAGAACCACCGATGATAGGAGCGGTTCCTAGTCAACCACCAATGACAGGAGAGGTTCCCACTCAACCACAAATGACAGGAGAGGTTCCCACTCAACCACCAATGAAAGGCTAGAATCCCTCACCCCCAGCTGAGACACAGCAGCCCTCACCTACCTCCAGCAGGGGCTGTCCATGGGACACTTCACCCGGCAGAGACAATGCAGCCCTTACCTCCAGAAGAGGCTGCACAGGGGACCCCTCCCCTAGCAGAGACAATGCAGCACTCACCTCCAGCAGCGGCTGCCCAGGGGACACCTCACCCAACAGAGAGAATGCAGCCCTCACCTCCAGCAGAGGGCATGTAGGCCACCCTCTAGGGACTGTTGTACAAGGAGCCTCCTCCAGAAGCTGTGGGTGAGTTCCCCACCTCATAGACTGTGACCTTGCACTCCCCAGCATTGGGAAATGGGCATGGAGCCCCCTCCAGAAGCAGTGGACAAGTTCCCCACCTCAGAGACTGTGACCTTGCACTCCCCAGCATTGGGAAATGGGCATTGAACCCCCTCCAGAAGCAGTTGGTGAGTTCTCCACCTCAGAGACTGTGACCTTGCACTCCCCAGCATTGGGAAATGGGCATGGAGCCCCCTCCAGAAGCAGTAGGCGAGTTACCCACCTCAGAGACTGTGACCATGCACTCCCCAGCATTGGGAAATGGGCATGGAGCCCCCTTCAGAACCAGTGGGCAAGTTTTCCACTTCAGCTGAAGTTCCCCATTCCCCCACTCCCCCTGAGGTGCCTGCCCACTTCCAACATGTTGCCCCTGCACAGTTTGGTGCAGAGAATGTCAGGATCAAGTTGGGCTTGTACAGTGCCCTTTGGCCATTGTTCATGTATATCTTTTGTCACTTCTGTACTTATGGTGGTTGTTGGCATTCAAATACATTTTCAATTCTGCCTTACTGTTGTCCTTGCATTTTTATGAGGTGTGTCCTATGACACTGTTTTTTGTCTGCAGCTGGTTGTGTGCATGGTGTGTGTGTGAATGGTGTTTGTTCTGCGTGTGTGTGTCACTCTTCTTTTCCTCCCTCCCTCCCTTGTGTGCTAGGCGGCTGTACTCACCATCGTCATCTTTATTGGCGTTGGTGTTCGAGGTGGAGCATGGCATAGAAAAGCAACGGGAAGACTTGCAGTTACGGTTCCATGGAGGCGTTGATCTTCTCTGTGTCTCTGATGGTGAGTCTTTGGTCTTCTGTGTTGTGTTTCTGCCAGGCTTTTGATGGCGTTGGTACCGCCCTGAAATCATGGCAGTTTGCTGTGTCATGATATGGTGGGCGGTACCTTGTCTTCTGCCTGGCTGTTGATGGCTACTGCTGTGGTGAGTAGTGTTAACGCCCCGGCGGATGGTGTGGTACATTGGCTATCAATGGAAGTTATCACTGCCACTTTAACAGTCACCGCCAATGTCATAATGACCAGCAATATCACAATTATTATAATATATATATTTAATCATTTAAATCAAAACAAACTAATTTCATGATGCATATGTTGCAAACTGGGACAATACTCTCCAACACAGGGTTTCTGAAGAGATATCTGTTCTTTAGAACAGATCTCCATGGCATTCATTATAGCAAACTCAGGATTTTCCAAATATCTTAAAATTAAATATGATTTTTCTGGACAGACCTCTCAATAAATGAAGTTAGCTTCACATAAATGTGTAGATTTTATGAACTCCCTTCTTAAATAAGGGGTAAGAGGCTTACATCCCTTTTTAGAGGACATAACTGCTAATTCAAACCAATTGGCAGATAGACAGAACAACCAAAAAGGGAATAACTTGCATGATGGTGAAATCAGCCACAGGCTTATAATGAGTCATAAAATTCTGAATAGCCCACCCTTCAAATTGCATCAATGCAAAATTCTCTTTATAATAACCCAAAGAGGTTGCACGTTGGGGACTGAAGGAATCTTCTCTGTGTTTCCGTTGTACAACTATGTAAGATGATACAATACACACCTTGTGTGCACGCTGTAAGATTCAATATTACTAGACCCAGGTTTTCTGAGAAATTAATAATATATGAGGCACTGGCATTACTCACGATATTAACTCAATCTTGTTGGGATAGTTTCCAAGTGTGTTGTATAGGTACGCTCGTATAAGTTGTATTGTTTCTGCCATTTTCATGTGATCCACCTATAATGGTCAGAAAAAGGAAGTGAACTCTATGTGGTAGTTTTGCAGCAAATCATGAACTCCCAGGAAATTACTGGTCCACATTTGAGCTGTAGCCCATTCATGAAGTGCGCTTATGGGACAGAAATGGTCATAAAACTGATACCTTATTCTCATTGGTTGAAATGGCTACGCTTTCAACAATTCAGAAAACGTTCTTGTGTTGTGATCATTTTAATTGACTGCTGGCCCTCAATCAGAATTACTGTTGGCAGCCTACACCACTGTAGTTTCTTGTTCACAGAGCGGAGACCAAAACAAACAGACTGTTTTCTGTGTTGTATGCTCTGGCAAGAAATCAACTATTTGTGTAGCTCACTGGATTTTGGAATTTCTTGAATGCTAATTTTGATCTGTTACAAGACAAAGAGAGTGGATGTGACCTCATTCACTTTTTGACACTTTTTTTCTGTCACTCCTAATCTCAACTATGATCATTATTATTTACATGAATTGTCTTCTCAGCCTTTGTATTTCTCATGGCATTCAATGTTGCAGGTAACATGACAGTAAACACTGTTTGAAAATGAACATGAATGACAAGAGAAAATATTCAGTGTAAAACTGGAATTGTCTGATTGACTCAGTAGTGTAGGTGTGAGACATGGCCTATTTGTCATGGTTAGCCCCCAATTTGTGCCTGGTATTTGATGTGGCCTCAAAGTTGTTAGTGCCCAGGGCCCCTGCCAAACAGGTTCCTTGGGCCAGATCTCTTCCCAAAATTGTTGTGATGCATTGGCACAATATGCAACACCTTTAGCTGCCACTATAAGTCCCTAGTAAATGGTACTTAGGTACCCAGGGCATGGGGTACTGAGGGTAGGTCCCTGAGGGCAGCAGCACAGATTATGCCACTCTCTAGGGCCATGCATCCAGATGCACCCAACACTACCATTGCAGGCTGAGTATCCTGGTGCAATCCTAAAATGCAAACTCAACATGGCACACGGCCTATGTGCCCTGTCCACTATAAACTGCCTGCAATATAGGTAAATTACCCCTCTGGCTCACCTTCCAACCCTAAGGCAGGATGCAATATACTGTATGTGTGGGCATAAATGCATGACCAATATGCCCCTACTGTGTCCTTGCCAAACCTGGGACATAGTAAGTGAACAGAGGAGCCATTTTACATGCAGGTGCTGGAAACCGGTCAATACGTGTTTCACAGCTACATGATGGCTACTCTTAACCCTGGGTGGTTTGGTATCCAACAAAACAACATCACAAAATAAAATGATGGATGGAATTTTGAAACTTTTCAAACACTCACCCCCAGTTACAGATCTGGGTTTAATCCATCGTTATTTTGCTTGCCACGTCACCGCATTTGGGACCCAGCCATATGCAAATCAGTCCTGACCCTGCTCTCTATGGGAGCAGTCCAGCCCGAAACACCAAGGCAGGTCTTCCCTGGACAGGATTCAGGCATCCTGGGACCTGTTTCACGGTCTCACCCTTCATCAGCCTGGCTAGCTTGAATCCAGTGGCGCAGCAAGCAAGGGATCCACGTCTGGGCATACCCTAGCTGCTTAGGGCGCACAAGACAACATCACAAAATAAAATGATGGACGGAGTGTTGAAACTTTTCAGCACTCCGTCCATCATCATTTTGAGTTGCTAAAGTTGTCCTAAGTGGGAAGGGTATGGCCAGACGTGGGTCCCGTGCTGACTGTGCCACTGGATTCAAGCTTGCCTTTCTGATGAAGTGTGATATCCTGAAACCAGTCTGAGGATGCTTGTTTCCGGTCCAGTGAGGACCTGGCTAGGCAGTTCGGGCTGGACTGTTCTCATGAGGAACATGGTTAAGACTGAATTGCATATGGTTGGGTCCAAAATGGCATGGTGAGCGAAATAACAATGGATTAAACCCAGATCTGTGGCTGGGGGTAAGTGTTTGCATTGTTCAGCACTCCGTCCATCATCATTTTGTGTTGCTAAAGTTGCCCTAAGTGGGAAGGATATGCCGAGACGTGGGTCCTGTGCACACTGTGCCACTGGATTCAAGCTAGCCTGACTGATGAAGAATGATATCTTAAAACTGGTCCCAGGATGCTTGTTCCTGGTCCAGGAAGGACCTGTACTTGGCGGTTCGGGTTGGACTGTTCCTATGAGTAACAGTGATGGGACAGATTTGCATATGGTTGGGTCCAAACTTGGGTGGCCTGGTGAGCAAAAGAATGATGGATTAAACCTAGATCTGTGACTGGGGGTACTCTTTGCATTGTTCAGCACTATGTCCATCATCATTTTGTGTTACTAAAGTTGCCCTAAGTGGGAAGGGTATGCCCAGACGTGGGTCCCGTGCTCACTATGCCACTGGATTCGAGCTAGCCTGGCTGATGAAGGGTGATATCCTGAATCTGATCCAAGGATGCTTGTTTCCGGTCCAGGGAGGACCTGGTTTAGTAGTTTGGGCTGGACTGTTCCCATGAGGAACAGGGTCAAGACTGATTTGCATATGGTTGGGTCCAGACTGGGGTGGCTTGGTGAGGAAGAAAATGGTGGATTAAACCCAGATCTGTGACTGGGGGTGAGTGTTTGCATTGTTCAGCACTCCGTCCATCATCATTTTGTGTTGCTAAAGTTGCCCTAAGTGGGAAGGGTATGCCCAGACGTGGGTCCTATGCTCACTGTGCTACTGGATTCAAGCTAATCTGGCTGATAAAGGGCGATATCCTGATTCCGGTCCCAGGATGCTTGTTTTCGGGCCAGGGAGGACCTGGCTTGGCAGTTTAGGCTGGACTGTTCCCATGAGGAACAGGGTCAAGACTGATTTGCATATGGTTGGGCCCAAACTGGGGTGGCGTGGTGAGCAAAAGAACAATGGATTAAACACAGATCTGTGACTGGGGGTGAGTGTTTGCATTGTTCAGCACTCCGTCCATCATCCTTTTGTATTGCTAAAGTTGGCCTTAGTGGGAAGGGTATGCCCAGACGTGGGTCCCTTGCTCACCGTGCCACTGGATTTCAGCTAGCCTGGCTGATGAAGGGTGATACCCTAAAAACAGTCCCAGGATGCTTGTTTCCAGTCCAGGGAAGACCTGACTTGGCAGTTCAGGCTGGACTGTTCCCATGAGAAACAGGGTCAAGACTGATTTGGTTATGGTTAGGTCCACCTGGGGTGGAAGGTGAGCAAAAGAATTATAGATTAAACCCAGATCTGTTACTGGGGTGAGTGTTTTTGTCATTGTTCAGCACTCCGTCCATTTTGTGTTGCTAATATTAGTATCAAACAACTCAGAATGATAAATCCAAACTGGTACCAATATTGGATTTATTCCAAAATGTACCTAGGGGTCACCTTAGAGGTGCTCCCTGCAAAAGCTAACTACCCTGGCATGGTTGGTGGCCAGTCACAACCAGATTGCCAACACCAGACAAGATTCTGGACCCTGGGGTGAGAGCTCCTGCTCTCTGGGTTCCAGAACAAAGCCCTTCCTGGGTGGAGCTATCACACCTCCCTTCTCAGAAAATGTGCACTGCCCTGCTAGTGAGCTACAAAGGACTTATCTCCTTTGAAACTCGGTCTCCAAGCCTGCTGCTAGCAGCAGATGGTCGCCCCTTTGTAAACTCCTACTTTTAGTGGGAGGAACGGTGTGAAAACACACAAAAGAAAGGAGGAGTGGTCAGTCCCAGGTTGAACTACCCCTAAGGTGTTGCTTGCGAGGTGACCCCTCCATTTCATTTTCCTCCAACTCACATGGAAGGAAAATAGCCAATCAGGTGTAGGGACGTGACCTCTGCCCACAGGAAGTGGTTACTTAGTGTGTGTAGCTACCACAAGGTATCTGACCCATTGGTTACTACTAGGAACTCCCCTAAATCCCACTAACTACAGTATTTAGTGGGCACCCCTAGACCAGAGATTTAGATTCCAAGGACAAAAGAAGACCAGCAACAAAGAAAACCCAAGGCTTCAGAATTGAAGTCCTTCTGCACCAAAAAGAAGGCGCCAAACCCTGCCTGCTGCACCCAGGACTCAACAGTCGCTGCTGAGGGGTTGCTCGGACATCAGACAGATTCTAAACATCCCCATTGGACCTCCACACTTCTGAAAATTGCTGAACATTTCCCTCCAGAGTGAAGACATCACTCTCCTGCAACAAAGACCAAAAGACCATTGAAGTCCAGTTCTCTGACCTGCTGCTAACTGAGCCACTGGATGCCGCAGTGAGACCAAATTTGACCCAACGGACTATGAGGACAAAACCTGCAAGTGTGCCAAGTTTGGCGGCACTGCAACCTCCAGTGGCCGTACTGCGCAATAGCTTCATGTACAGGTCACTCAACGTTGGGCGCCCAAAAGGACAGTCCACTGCGGGCTGCCTGAACTTCTCCAGCTGGGCCACAGGGCCCTTCAACAACCTCAACCATGAAAATACATTACCTGATTCTAAGTGCATTTATTTTTAAAGTATTTGTCCATGTATTCCTATGGTACTTAATTACGTGCATAACTGAGACATTTTCTAAACTTTGAAAATTCATAACTTAAAAAGTACGTACCCAATTTTGATGATCTTGGCCTTAAAAACGTATAAAAATCTGAAGTATGCACTTCCCCAAGACTAGCCTAACTGCTCGACCAAGCTACCATACAAATTAGAGCATTAGGTGGTCTAGTTTGTACCTCTGTAAACCAACGTGTGGTTGCCTGGACTCTCTGCACAGTATGCCTAGCTTTGCACACTACATAGAGAATAGGCCTCCTGCAGTAGGCCAGTCTGAAAAAATGTATGTAAAACAGTGGCAGAATTCTTATTCTAAAACACAAAAAGCATACTAAAATCTCTCAAATAACTTTACCTTTCAAAATTAAAAATGCTTATTGTACATGTGTTCATTAAGTGTGAAGCATTCACATCCATGTGTGCATAATGTACAAAACTCATATATACATTATTCTCAGAATATCAGAACTTAAATTTGACTAGTGTGTAGTGCTCAAGAGAATGATAGATGGGTGGTGAGGGGAAAGCTTAATTAAAATATGTGTCTCAATTCTCAAAACAAATCAGATATCTTTACTACCTGGCATATGAACAGATTTCTGAAATTTATGAATTCACACATAGTTTCAGGAGTACCTCCGGAAACCAGCAAAAATCACAGTTACAGGAGTACTCCTTGACATTTTTTGTAAATTCTTAGTTAAGAGTGTGCCAGCGTTTCCGCATTTGCAATTGCAGTTTTCCTTTTACTTTTTCCCCTCTGTAAAAATTCCTTTTTTTTTACTTTCTTTATTGTGCATTTTTCGATTACAAATCACATTATATACCTCAGTTTTCAAGCCAGAAACTTATCACATAAACTGGTGTATCATAATGTAGTACAGTCATATCAACACAAGAAGAGGTCTTCAGAAAGACATAGATGGCTGCAATGAGTGCAACAGCTAACCTGAGTTGCTTTCAAGAAGGTAATATGAATGAATACATAAACACTGATAAAAGGAAAACTTTTACAACAGTATTTGTTGAAGCTAGCTTGCACCTGTCTCTGCGGGTCAGAGTTAACTGTGCAACATCCCTCCCTTCATGTTGGTGTGTGTGGAATTGAGGCAATGAACCATATTACACCTGCAGTGATGTGGCCGCCAATTCTCACATCAAGCCATCAGGTATTAGCTGCAAGTTCCCTGCTAGGGAGGTGGTCATTCTTGAAAAATGTTTGTTGATAAGGAGAAACACAGTAGTCACAAGCCTCTGTTTTTCACCAATTCACAACCGAGAGTGGGAAGTATTCCTGCTCATGACAGTAGTAAATCCCTAACCATTTCCTGGCTGGGAATGGTCTGGCACAAGTTTGTTATTTGTTTATTCATTTCTGCAAATTTGTATAGTGCAGTCAGGGCCCAAAGGCACCAGAGCACTTTACAACACACAGAATAAAGAGTTATATTGGGTTACATTATTAGTAATTGAGCTCAGATGTTTACATCAATGTATGTATACAAGAATTACCGCAAGAGACAGTTTCAACACTAGGGCAGAGGACATGAACAGTTAAACGAAGCAGATCAAGGCTCACTGTAGAAAGTAAAGAAGTATGGTAGAGGGTTAATTAACCAGATGTCTGTCAAATAGGAGGAGCTTGAGTTCCTTTTTAAAGGTTGCTAGGCACATGGTTAGACGGAGTGAGGGAGGCAGAGAGTTCCAGATTATAGTGGCACTTCCAGAAAAGGACTGATTCTTGTATCGCTCTCGCCTGAAAGTGTGCTTTCGGCAAGCGGGAATTGGGCTTTTCTGGAACCCTCATTTGCTCCGGAGATTTGCAATTTCTTGTTTAGATAGGAGGGTAAGGAGGAGTGCAGCGCTCTGAGGGTGATGCAAGTGATTTTGAATTGGGCCAGCTCTTCAATGGGGAGCCATTGGAGGGTTAGCAAGGTAGGTTGAATTTGGTCAGATTTCTTGAGAACTAAGATGAAGCGTACTGCAGCATGTAGTGCTGCTCTCAGTGGGACTAGGTGAACTTTTGGAATGCCTGAGAGAAGGGAAATTCCATAGTCTAGCCTAGAGAGAATGAGTAACTGAACCACTGTTTTGAGGTCTTGTTCCAGATTCATTTGTCTGATGGCTCAAAGCTGCCTAAGTTGGTATTGTGTGCAATTGGCCCTGGCTCCTTTGTGGCTGTGAAGATTAAGACGATTGTTGAGTGTGATTCTGAGCGATCAGGCACTTATGACAATGGCAGGGCAGCCTACAAAGGTGGGAGGGTTGGCCTTCCACTCTTGTACATGCATTTTTGTTTTTGGGGGTGTGATCAAAAGAAATTCTGTTTTAGTTGAGTTGAGTTTTAAATAGTGGTTAGGCGGCCAGGTTTGAATCTTTAAGAGTGTATTTGAAAGCCGGGCAGTGAGGTTTTCAAGTATATTTAGGTATCATCGGTGTAGAGATGGAAGAGATTCCCAGAGTTTCTGAGAATCACACATAGTGATTCTGGGTAGAGGATGAAGAGGGTTGATGAGAGGATCAAAGCTTGGAGAACACCTTGGTGAACACTGACTGGTTTTGAGAATGAGTTGCCCATTTTCATAATTTGGGAACTGTTGAATAGGTAAGAGGAAAACCAGTTGAGGACTGTTCCTCTACATCCCATGCATAGTTCAAGAATACAAAGGAGGTCATGATGGTTGACTGGGTCGAATGCGGTGGCTAAATCCAGGTGGACCAGGATGCAGGAGTTGCCACAGTCGATGATTCTAAGGGAATCATTGTCTATTTAGAGCATCACAGTTTCTGTACTGTAGCCCTGGTGGAAACCTGGTTGTGTGTAGGAGTTTGTTTGTTTGGATGTGTGAGGCTATTTGGGATGCTATGCAGCTTTTTATGACTTTGCCTAAAAATGAGAGTGTAGAGCCTGGGCTGTAGTTGTTTAGGTTCTCTTGATCAAGAGGTTGTCTTTTTAAGAGCAGAGTGATTTGACACATTTTTAGTCATTCAGGGAAGAGGCCTTGATTAAGAGAGGAATTGACCAAGGTCGTCCACATGGGGATATTGTGACTTCACAAAAGCAAGTACTTTAGTGGGTGTTCTCTAACTACCTGGGAATTTTCCTCCAGGAACATCCAAATTCCTCATGTGTTCAAATGGATGGTGGTTGGCACCTAAGGTCTCCCAAATTGGTTGTCAGTACTAAAGTAGTGGCATACATTCATCATAGAACATGGAAACATTTTCTAAAAGAGATAAGGAGCCGTCTTCAGGTGGAAAACGCTGCATGGGCATACAAGTGGAAGGTTATCATTGCTCCACATAAAAGGTCAAATCTCTGGTAAATATGCATAAATATGCCAAAGTCTTACGAAAGGTTAGACTTGTCATTAAATTCTTGTCAAAACAAACTCTTGGACTTAAAAGAGGCATAGATGAAGGTCTTAGAGATGGCATTTTCAACCAAGGCATCTGGGTTAAGACCAAACCTCCTGGGAGTTTAGGGTCAAAGGGACATTTGGTGAGGTAGGGAAGCTTCTTCTTAAATGTGGCTCTTTGAAAAGCAGACCCATTGCCCTGTCAAAATATAAATATGAGGTACAGCTTTAAAAGGTTGCTGAAAATATTTTTGTTCAGCTGCATTTGGAAGGGCCGGTTTCATCAGGACCCAGTTGTCCAGTCAACCTGTATCTCTTTCAATCCAGGAGGACAAAATATGATGGGTGGACTGATCAAAGGCTAGATTATCTGTTTTCCTGAGGAGGCTTAATGGTGATAGATGTTGCACCCTCAAAGGAGCTTTTAGAAGCATGGGAAGTAAGTGACATAAACCATTTCTTCTCTAACATAATTAGAGGGAAGGCTAGCACAATGACACAGTTTTATCACAGCTGGCTAAAACGTTTCTGTTACTCCAACTCAGGCAAGGCATCTGGGTTAAGACCAAACCTCCTGGGAGTTTAGGGTCAAAGGGACCTTTGGTGAGGTAGGGAAGCTTCTTCTTAAATGTGGCTCTTTGAAAAGCAGACCCATTGCCCTGTCAAAATATAAATATGAGGTACAGCTTTAAAAGGTTGCTGAAAATATTTTTGCTCAGCTGCATTTGGAAGGGCCGGTTTCATCAGGACCCAGTTGTCCAGTCAACCTGTATCTCTTTCAATCCAGGAGGACAAAATATGATGGGTGGACTGATCAAAGGCTAGATTATCTGTTTTCCTGAGGAGGCTTAATGGTGATAGATGTTGCACCCTCAAAGGAGCTTTTAGAAGCATGGGAAGTAAGTGACATAAACCATTTCTTCTCTAACATAATTAGAGGGAAGGCTAGCACAATGACACAGTTTTATCACAGCTGGCTAAAACGTTTCTGTTACTCCAACTCAGGCACAGCACCTGCCTCCTTTCCATTTTCCCTAAAAAGAGGCATGAGCCTGGATTTACCCCAAAGGGCAAAATATTGCTTGTGAAAGAAAAAACAAAAGAACATGAATAATGTAGGTATTTTACTCTTGTTATGTTCTTACTCTGTCTGACAGAAGCTCCAATTGTATAAGTAATTTTACTGAAGTATCAGGAAACAAAATGAATGGTGCTAATCTCGAATGAGTTCCAGGTCACGCCTTTTCCTTCAAGAATGAAACACTTGCAGGTTCAGATTCCAAACGAGTCTTGGAATATAAAGAAGGCCACTTTCTGACTCATTTAGTGTTTGTTGGATACAGGCAATCTACAGAAAATGACTTTGCCCATCAAACATGCTGCTCCCCCACCTGATTGCTTGGGGGAACCCAGGGTTTCTGCTGGTGGAGCTTCAGCTGGCTGTCTTTTCAGAAACGCTTGACACAAGGAACCACTCACTAAAGGCTGACAAGCCATTGTGACTATCATCACTAGCTTTACCTTTCTAGGGCAGCCATCCAACGCCTGTAGGATCCAATCTGGGTAATGAATCAGTGATCACCACACGTATTGATAAAACTCTCAACACATCAGGGCCATGGATTTTGTGTTTTTTCCAAAGCAAGTTTCCACTTTAAGAGTTTGTTTTCAGAAAACAAAAAAAGAATGACAACTGGGTTGAAGCAAACATGGTAGTTGCCTGCTCTTCATCAATGCTTTAGGCAAAGTACCTTCACTCGTGGCTACAGTGAAGGTAAAGAGATCTCTGCTGGAAAGGTTAGGATTGCTAACTATAATGGTGATACCATGCTTGCCAGGTGGGGATTATTGTGCTCTACCTCCGGTTGGCCTGTCAAACCACCTGCCTCGCTCCAATGGCCACAGTTATTGTTTGAATGTAATATGGCTAAGCATCTTTCTCTAGTATTGGATCTTTCATAGATTCACATGCTTGAATCATCCCCGTCGTCGGGTGGGAGCCTCACGGTAACTTTAAATATACATAGCAGTAAATGTATGCCCAAATAGGTGCTGTTATAGCCTATCCATGTTCTTTTGTAAAAAAGAACCAAACTTGAACTACAACCAATCAAGGGCCAGCACCCTCTAGAACACTCCCCACAGAGGCTGTTTCCCTCAGATTTTCTACTGCATGTCGTGTGAAGGAAGTCTCCCTGAGCTCTGCTCAGTTTCTTTTCTCACAGAATATTTTCTCTCAGAGAATTTGGATTTCCAGTGTCCCAGCAAGCAAAAAAATGATTTTTTAGATATTGTGGCAGTTGTGGGAGAAAAAGACTTCATATTGATGAGCCCCACAAGAACTGCATATACTGCCTACATCCCTATCGTAAGGTGAGAGATTGTAAGATTTGTCGCACCTTCAGTCATAAAACCCTTAAAGACAGGTAGGGTAGACTTTTGTTATGGCTCCAAAAGAAGAAAGCCATGGAATACCCTTTTTCTGAAGAGGGTGAAACCTCCTTGCAGACTTCCCAGTCCTTAAAAAGGCCTAAAGGTGAAGAGAAACGTTCTGCAGAACCTCCAAAGAAAGTTAAAAAAAAATCTAAACACCGTTCTCTGGAAAAACAGAAAGGCCAAGGGTGCTCTGCCTCATCATTATCAGTAACCAGTGTTAAGACCTTAAAAACTTTAAAAGGTTCACTCAGAGCCTACAACAACTTTGGGGAAAAAGGCACCTCCAAAAAGTACTTCTCTGTCTCTGTCACTGAAGAAAAAAACAGAAAAATACTCTTCAGATTGTGACAGAAAAGGCTTGTCAACGACATCATTGTCGACGACCACTTCTACAGTACCGATGACGACGATAATGTCGACGTTCACCACCCCAGTGCCCCCTACGATACTTATGCTGTTGCCGCTTTCTTCGACGACTATCATCACATCTAGGATGTACAAAAGGACACCGTGGGATGACGAGGATATAGTCGACGAGAGACAAGCCAGCAAAAATTCCCTTGTCATCAGACCCGTCAACGAGACATGAAGTGAAGACTCCGTCAATGATTGAACCGTCGACGGGGGAATCTTCGACGGGGGAACCGTCGATGAAGAACCAGGGAACCATAAACGACGCAACCATTCACAATATCTTCATTGACGGCAGCTGCGTCGATGACACAAACGTCGACGACGGACACAGTAGGGGCTACGTCTATGAGTGATTTCATGTACACTTCGGAAACAGCAAAGTTCCTTACTCTCTCCTTAATAACAGTAGGAAAGAAGACATCTCCGATCCTTCCAATGCATACCTCCCCAAGCAAGGTATTACCGTATCCTCCTCAACACTTATTTGATGATAACGATGATGTACTCTCTCAGGATGATGGAATGTTTGGAGTGGCCAACAGTCTGTCACAATTTAACGTCAAATGTCAAGACCTGGATGACTATGGTGATGATCGGTATCAGGACAGCTATTCTTCCGCCACGGTCCAACCGGATATGTCGTATTCTACAGACGGAAACATAGACACCTCTGTCCCTTTACCAAGGTCTTTGGTGACAGACCTCCAGAGTATGTTGGAGGACTATTAGATAAGATTTCCGCCCTCACTACCAGCAACTCCGATCATGCAGCAGCATAACTTGAAACAGGGACTACGCACTCCTATCCCTAGCTATCCAGGAGCACCACCCAGAACTGATACGAACATCCCTTTTGTACAACCACAATCCACAGATGAAGAAAGAGAAGAGGGAGAAATACTTGAGACCACTCCTAGTGAGTGGGATGAATACCTGATTCCTACACCATCACCACTGGTGGCAGGACCGGTGGATTCACCCCCAGAGAACATAGGGGGATTCCATAATTTGATGGAAAGAGCAGCTAAACGTTTTGAACTGTCCATTCTTTCTAGGGAAACTGATGTTTCCAATACGACTTCAAGGAACCAACGAAAAAGACAATAAGAGCTATCCCTATAGTGGACTTCATGTGGCAGGAAGGATTGAAGGCAATGAGAAATCCAGCTACAATACCTTCCCAAATCTCGTGATTGGAGAAAAAGTATAAAGCCCCGGAGGATACTCCAGCTTGTTTAATTATGCAACCAAAGCCGTATTCTGTGGTATCTCAAGCGGCACAACGCCGTTCAAAAAATCCTTCAACACCAATAATATCCCCGTCAGATAGAGAAGGCCCCCTGCTGGACAACTTAGGGAAAAGGTTCCCCTCAATAGTAGCAATAACAGTCAAAGCTGCCAACTCGTTAGCCATTTCAGGCAGATATGATTGCCAAATGTGGGCAGACATGTCCTGTTACGTTGACCTCTTGCCCAGGATGCTAAACTAGAAGCAACGAAGGTGTTGCAGGAAGGAGAGCAGATCGCAGCCGAAGTGATCGATTGTGCGATTGATATCTCACTAATGGGATTCAGACAACTGGCAGGGGCAGCGGTAGCGGTCTTGTGAAGACAGGGCTGGCGAAAATCTACTTCTTTTAGGCCAGAGGTTCAAAGCAGGATACTTGACATGGCATATGATGGGGAAGGTCTTTAGCAAACATGTGGATGACATGTTGCAGTCCATAAAGGTGGATACAGACACAGCCAGATCCCTGGGTACATTGCAGCATAAAAAGCAACCATTTCGGGGAGTGAGAGGATGAGGAACTTACTCCTTTCATGGTGGTTTCCAAGCAGATAGACCACAATACCAAACGGCTCAGGCAGGTTTTCGACAGCAGTATGGACAACACCAGCAGCAATGTCGGGCACCACCTACAGCTGCCTATAGACATACCACGAAGGGAAGAACCGCTACCCGTGGCAGAGACGCAGGTAGAAAACAATGACAGGGCATTAATACCAGCTACCAACTCCACCTGTGTTGCAAAGATTGGAGGCCGCATCACTTACCATGTCCCTCAGTGGTTGAAGATAACATCGGACAAGTGGGTACTAGATATACTATCCAGGGGACATACCATAGAATTCATTCAGAAGCCTCCAAATAGCCCTATGCCAGGACCACCACCTCCAAGGTTAAAACACCTCCTCAGGGAAGTATATGTGATGTTACACAAAGGGGCAATAGAAGTTGTTCCAACACTGCACAGGAACCGGGGATTTTATTCCCTCTTTTTTCTAGTAAAAAAGCCTTCAGGGGATTGGTGTCCCATCCTAGATTTGAGGTCCTTAAACAAGGTTCTGAAAAAACAGATGTTTCGCATGGTAACGCTTCAGGACATTCTATGCCTCTTGAACACAGGAGATTACATGACATCTCTAGACCTCCAGGATGTATACTTCCATATGCCAATACATCGAAACCATCAGAAATGTCTGAGGTTCAAAGTAGCTGGTATGCATCTACAGTTTTGTGTCCTCCCATTCGGATTAAAGTCGGCCCCCAGAATCTTTACCAAAGTGCTAGTGCCAGTTGCGGCTCACTTACGGCAGCTGGGCACACAAGTCTTTCCAGATCTGGACGACTGGCTCATAAAGGCATCCACAAAAGCTCAGGTGGTAAACCACACAGCCACTTGCCTCCGGTTGTTCAAACCTTTGGGTCTTACCATCAATTATCACAAGTCACACTTCCATTCTACACGGAGGCAGAATTTCTTAGGAGCAATTCTGGATACTATCCAAAGCAAAGCATTTTGATCTCGAGGAGATGCAACAAAAGCTATCCAGCATTTCTCAAAAGCTATCAGCAAAAAAGTTTGTTTCAGTTCAAAATTACAAATCATTCATGGGAATGATCTCTTCATGTATTCCATTGATCCCACATTGCCGACTTCTCATGCGACCTTTACAGGAGCAACTGGACTCTCAGTGGCTCCAAGTGAAAGGCTCCTTCGACGATCAAATTCTCATCACACCAGTAATGCGAAGTGCCATGTCTTGGTGGGCAAAACAGACCAACTTATCCAAAGGCCTTTCTTTTCTTCAACAAGTACCGCAAAACATAATAACGACAGATGCGTCACTCGAGGGTTGGTGTGCCCACCTTCAAGATCTCCGGATAAGTGGCAACTGGACACAAAAAGACAAACAGCTTCATATAAACGAACTGAAACTCAAAGCACTAGATCTGGCGCTGAAGGCCTTCTTACCAAGAATATGGAACTCAAAAATTCTCATCAGAATGGACAATACTACAAGTATGTTTTACCTGAACAAACAGGGTTTCACGAAATCCTTGCAGCTTTCACATCAAGCTCAGAGCATATGGGAATGGGCCATAGCAAACCAAATTTCACTGAAAGGGGAAACACCTGCCAGGGAAAACAAATCTCTTAGGTCACACATTTCAGGTAACTAATATACAGTACTGATTGTGTTCCAATCTATTCCCATACTACCACCCTCTGGATATGTAAGGCTTATTTGAACTATGAATAATAGATTTATTTTAGGATGTCAGTAATCAATGTTGAATTGAAAGAAGCCCCTGCACCCTAAACGTCATGGCTGCACCATTGCTAATATTCAGCTGTTCTATTGGACAACTGTTCCCTAGAACTTCACATGTTTCTTTGAGAAACTAACAATTCAGAGGTGATTTTCCAAAAATGTTTTCTCTTGCAGAGCTGTGCAGCACAGCTGTTTGTTAACATTCTGCCACCCAATATACTTATAAAAGCGGTTGGTTTCTTTGGACTAACTTTGAGACTTAATGGCAACTAAACAGATGCAGAAACCAAAGTCAGAGCTCAGTGGTGTTGCACATCATTTGATCACCAGAATTCTGTTAAATGGTAAAAGAATTGATCAATGGCATTGTCATTGGCACCGATCTGAGAAGAAAATATTTGATCCATGGAGGTTACGGGATAGGATTGGAAAATGCACACAACAGTTACTAATCCATCTCACCCAAAATGAATCTAAACATATGAACAATGCACATAAAGCTATACCACAGGCTAATAGCACTTGGAGGTTCACAAATGCAATCCTTGCATTATCAAACTACCAAGCATAACTCTTCTCGGTTGTCCTGAAACTAAAATTCCCAAAATGTGGACATCTATCACTAATGATAGATCGAAGTCAGCTCATCCACCAATCAGTGTGTCATCATTTTCAATGTGAAACATGCATTAAATTCTAATGATAAAATTACAACTGCTGTTCTCCTGGCAAAAGTATGCAAAGTTAAGAGCATTAATGATTTAGCACATCAGTTGCACAGATAAAGTATGGAATGGCAAAGCCAATATGTCTGGATTGGATTTTCAGTTTGGTTGCCCCAGACCTACTGCAAAATATACTTGATTTGCCAAAATAGCAAAGGATGCTTGTGCTTTAGCAGTATTGCATTTAATGTGTAACTAAACTGCCAATGCGTGACTACTAAAATAATCAACCATGTTGCCACTAGTATGTGTAAGAATACAATGTTTTGGAGGCTCTGTGCTGCTGATCATGTGCACTCACTCAGATCAACTCAATGATGCACTCATTCACTGCCCAACCAAGTAACCCCTTACACCATCTCACTCAAGACTCCCCACATACTTACTCAACCTTGACAGTAAGTCATACATTGACTTACTGTCTCACCAGGGATCCACTCACACCAGTTCACGTTGACACACATATTTGGGCTGACTGATACCAATGCACTCTTTTATTCGCTCACTTTCTTAACATGCGTGTACTCACAATAGCTCTAGCAGGGTCCTTATTCATTCATTCCCTCTCAGCAATATGCTTATGCCTTCACTTACTGTCTCAATATTTGCCCACTCAAACCCACTCAACCAATCATTCATCATGCATTCATTCACATCAACACAGTCAGACACATGAAAAGCAGATTTGAAAAGTGCTGCTAGCTGGCTGCCATACTGAGTAAAAGAGCTCTCTGATAGCAGCAGGTACAGCAGCAGAAAGAAGGACACTGAGGAGGAGAAGCAGCAGTAAGTGGGTTTGGAGCTGAGTAGAGGAGAGCATCAGCAGTTGTGAATCATAATTCAGCTTACGATGTGAACTTCACAAAGAAAAAACTTATAATAGAATATGGTGATAATAGAATTGATTTTCATACTGTATTGAATAATAATACCATTGCCTATTTATATATGAATTATAATTTTAAATATGTCACTCTGTACAGTGTTATAATATAAGCTACAAAATCGAATCCCTTATAAATGCCAATTTTGTAATGACAACTCTTTCAAAGTCTTGACTTGAATTTAGAACCAAGGCTTGTCTTTATCTGTGGAGCTGATATTTTGAACACACAAAAGCTGATGGGAGGAATGCTTGCAATAACCATTGGCAATCGCTCGTTTGTTCTAACCCATTGTTTGTTTGCCCGCAACGCCACCTCAGTTTTGACCCAGTCATATGCAAGTCTGTCTTGACCCTGTTCCAGTAGGAACAACCCAAACTGAAATGCTAAGTCAATCCCTTTCTAAACCAGAACACACGCAATACAAGACCAGTTTTGCACTGACTAGGGCTTGTCAGTCAGGTGTATCTTATTTCCAGCAGCACCGTGAGCATGGCACCTACGTCGGGGCGTATCCTTGTCACTTAGGGCAGTACATCAAACACGCAAAAGGTCATGTGGTGAATTCATGCAATAACTTTAACCTCCTAATTGTTTGGGGTAGAATTCCAACCCATTGTTCTTTTGTCTACCATACCACCACAGTTTAGGTCCAGCCATATGCAAATCAACCTTGATCCTGCTCTTCTAGGAACAGTCTAGCTGAAACTGCTTATCCAAGCTCTCCCTGAACTGAAAAATAAGCTACCCAAGACCAGTTTTGCTCTGATTGGGGCTCATTATTCACATGTAGCTTGGATCCAGTGACACAGTCAGCACAGGACAAACATCTGGCCTACCCATGCCACCTAGGATGGTACATTAAACACACAAAAGGGGATGCTTGCAAGAAGTCTAACCACTGGCATTCACTCAGGGTAGCATTCCAGCCTGTTGTTCTTTTGCCTGCCATGCCACCTCTAGCTAAACAGTTTGGGCTGGACTGTTCCTCTTGTACCAGGTTCATGAGTGATCTGCATGTGGCTTGGTCCAACATGAGACAGCATGGTGAGCAAAATAATGATAGGTTGGGATGTCACCTTTGAGCGATTGTCAGTGGTTAGACATATTGCAAGTATTTTTCCCATCACCTTTTGTGTGTTTGATGAGCTGATACCTTGGACACCAATATCTCCAATTGTGTAAAGCTTGCCGTGCTCTTTGGCCAGTGCAGTTTCTGTTGAAGTCTTACCACAATCTCATCATTGCACAAGAGCCAAAAAAGAGTCTACAGTCTTTTTGTTATTTAGGCCAGGCTTATGCTACCTGTTGCTATGTTGCTTGTTTATTTTCCAGTGGTATGGATTGCACTATGTATGGCTGTACTGATAAGATAGTGGGTGTGATTTTTTTTTATGGTGCACATTGACTCAAGCACCCAGGACATGCACCTCTCGCATGTTTTGGTATGTTTATAGTTGTTCTACCTTATGTCCTTCCTGCTCTTCAAAGCTGGAAAGTGTTCTGATCTGCTTGAAAGCATTTAATCTGTGAGATGAGGGGTCTAGAGGTCTGTGGCTTTTTAACTTAGGGCCTGATTTAAATCTTGGTGAATGGGTTACTCCATCACAATGGTGAGGGATATCCATCCACTGAAATCTAAATCCCATTATAGTTTATGGGATTTAGATATCGACAAATGGGATATCCATCACCGTTGTGATGGCGTAACCCATCCACCAATATCTAAATAAGGCTCTTAGTCTGTTTCATACCTTTGCCACAGATGTCTCATCTGGTCTTAAAACTGTGACTTCAGGATATTTTCTTTCATCATAAGACATGAAGGAGGACACATCCCATTCTAGGGTGCAGGGCTGCCTGATTAGAGGAGCGATGGATTCTGAAATGATCAATGAGTGTAGAGAAGATGAATTGTTGACTGAGTTTATGAGGAGCCTGAATGGGGACATATACAGCAGAAAGATATAAATGCAGTAGTGCAATTGCAGAAGGCAGTCTTTGTACTTGGTTACATCCTGGTTAATTTTGGATGATTGTAACCCTGTTGTACTGTACACATTCCCCCTTCCCCCATTGCAAAAAAGGTGGCAGATATGTATTTGCTGCGAGAACCCACTATTCAATGCTAGCAGACCTTTCAGCCTAGTTGCTTGTTATAAGTCAAAGACCTAAAAGAGACCCTCAGCATTTCACTGTGGTAGCAGAATTACCTTGTTTCTGTATTTCCAGGCACACCTACCATCATTGTTACAAGGATTGCTTAGCTTCTCTTGAATTGTGCAGAACCGCACACAACAACTGATCTGACCAGCCTAAACACAATTTTTTACTACTGCAAATTCACAGCAGCGAATCACTAAACATGATTTTGCACCTTTAAATCTACTCAGACTGTGCTGTAATTAAACATCCAACATTTCTCCTGTAATTTAGACGGCATCTGGAGCTCCCGAAGGGCTACCTAGCTATACGACAGTCTGCGGGTTTCATTCACCCAAAAACACATCAAAGAGCAACTTTTTAACCCCGTCGCTGCCAGGCCTTTCCCCCTTCTCTGCCAAGCCTTTTTTTGGCTATTTGGGGCAGTTCTCGCGTAGGCCGTCATAACTTTTTCTTCACATAAGCTACTCACGCCAAATTTGCGTCTTTTTTTTCCAACATCCTAGGGATTCTAGAGGAACCCAGACTTTGTGGGTTCCCCTGAAGGAGAACAATAAACTAGCCAAAATACAGTGAAAAGTTCGTTTGTTTTTTTTTAAATGGGAAAAAAGGACTGCAGAAGGCGGCTCGTGGTTTTTTCCCTGAAAATGGCATCAACAAAGGGTTTGCGGTGGTAAGGTCACCATCTTCCCAGCTTTCAGGAACCCAATTTTTCAACACAATTTTGACATTTTACTGGGACATACCCCATGTTTTACTATTTGTTTGTGCTTTCAGCCTCCTTCCAGTTAGTGGACGAAATGGGTGAGAAACCAATGCTGGATCCTACAAGTGTTTCCTACAAAAAATAACAGCTGAAATAAAAACATATTGAAATTGAGGTGAAAAAACAGCAATTTTTCTCCACGTTTTACTCTGTAACTTTTTTCTGTGATGTCAGATTTTTTAAAGCAATATACTGTTACGTCTGCTGGACTCTTCTGGTTGCAGGGATACATAGGGCTTGTAGGTTCATCAAGAACCCTAGGTACCCAGAGCCAATAAATGAGCTGCACCTTGCAATGGGTTTTCATTCTATACCGGGTATACAGCAATTCATTTGCTGAAATATAAAAAGTGAAAAATAGGTATCAAGAAAACCTTTGTATTTCCAAAATGGCCACAAGATAAGGTATTGAGAAGCAGTGGTTATTTGCACATCCCTGAATTTCAGGGTGCCCATACTAGCATGTGAATTACAGGGCATTTCTCAAACAGACGTCTTTTTTACACACTGTCTTACATTTGGAAGGAAAAAAGGTGGAGAAAGACAAGGGGAAATAACACGTGTTTTGCTATTCTGTGTTCCCCTGTGTCTCCCAATAAAAATGGTACCTCACTTGCGTGGGTAGGCCTAGCACCCGCAAAAGAAAATGCCCCAAAACACAACGTGGACACATCACATTTTCACAAAGAAAACAGACCTGTTTTTTACAAAGTGCCTAGCTGTGGATTTTGGCCTGTAGCTCAGCCGGCACCTAGGGAAACCTATCAAACCTGCGCAGTTTTGAAAACTAGACACCTAGGGAAATCCAAGATTGGGTGACTTGTGGGGCTCTGACCAGGTGCTGTTACCCAGAATCCTTTGCAAACCTCAAAAGTTTGCCAAAAAAAACACTTTTTCCTCTCATTTCGGTGACAGAAAGTTCTGGAATCTGGGAGGAGCCAAAAATTTCCTTCCACCCAGCGTTCCCCTAAGTCTCCCGATAAAAATGGTACCTCACTTGTGGGTAGGCCTACTGTCCGCGAAAGAAAATGCCTCAAAAAACTATCTGGACACATCAAAATGATCAAAAACAAAACTACCTGTTTTTGCGGGGGCACCTGCGTTTTTGGTCCTGGGCTCAGCAGCCATCTAGGTAAACCTACCAAACCCAGACATTTCTGAAAACTAGACACCCGAGGGAGTCCAGGGAGGTGTGACTTGCGTGGATCCCCCAATGTTTTCTTACCCAGAATCCTCAGCAAACCTCAAATTTAGCTAAAAAATCTAATTTTTCCAACATTTCTGTGTGGGATTACTGCACTGGGACAAATTTCATACCACTCTACGTTCCCCCAGTCTCCCGGTAAAAATGATACCTCATGTGTGTAGGTGGGCCAAGTGCTTGTGAAAGGGAAGAGTCAAAAACATGTCGATATTGAGGGGGAACCAAAGGGGGTCCAAAAGGGCAGTTTGCAAAAAAAAAATGGGCCAAATGTAAAACCGAAACCCAAAATAATCAAAAGTCTTCTTGCTTGCTCTGGGATAAGATGTTTTAGGGTGTGGGGAGAGCTGAAAGACTGTTACTCCCTTCAGTTGGGGTGGGGGCATAACCAGGCCCATACTGGTTGGTAGCCACCACCCCAATGTATATATATATTTTTATTCCCTGGCATCTAGTAGACTTTCTGCCCCCCCCGGGGTGTGGATCAGGGGTAATTGCACCATATGCCCACTGGTGGGCAGAACAACTTTGGCCCCATTTATTTGGGGTGGGGGTATGGTCATACCCCCACCCTCTTATTTTGGAAAAGATAACTTCCCTGGTCTCTGGTGGGCTTTCTGCCTCCCCTTGGGGGCCGAATAGGTCCATCTGCCCAGCGGGGGCAGATATGGCCAACAGTAATGTGCCCCCATGGGTAGCGACCCTTACCCAAGGGGCTGCCCCCATAAAGAAAACACACGCATACACACACCAATCCCTGGTGCCTAAGTGGTTTCTGCCACCCTTGGGGACAGATTGGCCTAACAAAAATCGGCCGATCTGCCCCCAAGGGGAAGAAATGGTCTAAATACAATTTGCCCCTCAGGGGAGTGACCCTTACCTAAAGGGTCGCTCCCCTTGCGTGAAATTGGCGCAAAAAAAATCCCCGGTGCCTAGTGCTTTCTAACAAAAGTCGGTCAATCTGGTCTAAATAACTTTTGCCCCCAAGGGGAGCGACCCTTGCCTAATAGGTTGCTCCCCATCTCTAAAAAAACAAACAAACAAAAAACAAACAAACAAAAAACAAACAAACAAAAAACAAACAAACAAAAAATAGCCCTGGCGCCTAGAGGTTTCTGCCCCCCCCAGGGGCAGATCGGCCACACAACAATAGGCTGATCTCCTAAAATAAATTTGCCCCCCACCCCCGGGGAGTGACCCTGGCCTAAGGGGTCGCTCCCCTTGCCCCTCATAAAAATAGGCCAATCTGCCCCCAAGGGGGGCAGAAATGGCCTAAATATAATTTGCCCCTCAGGATCGCTCCCCACCTCTTTAAAAAAAACAAATGCCCCCCTGGGGAGCGACCCTTGCCCAAGGGGTCGCTCCCCTCATGCCAGTCTCCTTTTATAAAATAATCCCTGGTGTCTAGTGGGCATTTCAAAAGCCGGATCGCTTTACGATCTGGCTTTTGAAATGCTCTGAGAGACTTCAAAGGGAAGGAAATCCCTTTCCTTCCCTTTGAAGCTTCTAAGTGCCCCCATCACATGATCGGAAGAGAAATGCTTTGCATTTCTCTTCCAATTGCGTTGGAGCTGAGCTTCCAGCACAATGGGAGGGGGCCTCTGTGAGGTAAGCGCCCGATCGCGTGCTGATGTCACAGAGGGGGGTGGGAGGTTGGGGGGTTGGAAGGGGTTGGAAGGGGAAGGGCTTCCCCTTCCATGCCTGCATTTGGGGGGTGGGAGGAAAGACCACACAGGGAGCGCTAGCGCTCCCTCTGAGCTCTGTGCCCAGGACGTAATGGTTACGTCCTGGGCACACGAGTACTGTGCCGCAGGACGTAACCATTACGTCTGCGGCACAGAAGGGGTTGAGGACAGATTGTGCATCGAGCGATCCGCGGTTTGGTATGGGCCTTCGCGACTTGATGACTCGCACCTGAAGCCTGCGAGGGATTGTGACACTGAGGCTCACCGCAGGGCACTGGGCCGCATGAACGGGGAGGGAGTCCGTGCTGTTCAAGATTGTAGCGGGGCTGGACGTGTCCCCGGTGGAGAGTGACTGCGATCGCTGAGACAAGACCGTACCTGCACATGGTGCGGAGGTCTCCTGTACGGCCTGCCAGAGTTTGCCAGGAGTGCAATCGGCAGCAGCTGTATGTGCTTGGGAGCACAGTCAGTGAGTCCAAAGAGATGCCTTCTCTTAAAGTTACATTTACAGCTCCAAGAAACCATCCCCCCCCCAGGGTGCCTGATTTGGTGTGAATGGGCCACCCGGTTGTCGGAACCTGACAATTAGTACTGCTGCAAATCATAGGCAGGAGCACCGATAGAGACTCCTAAAAAGACAAGCATTGGTGACTGACTGGTGCAGTTGTGAGGTTACCGCCACAGGTGTACTTGAGCTGGTAGAGAATACCAAGCCTGCTGAATCAGATGCTGTAGGATTTGGGCACGGTTCACTAGCTTAAGCAGGCATACCTATTCGTCACCAAGGTGCCAACAACCACTAGGCCCCAACCTCGAGACACAGGTTGTGCAAGTTCTGCAGTGGCAGAGGAGTCCTCCTTCCTTGTTGCCCTATAACTGGGAGGTGCTGGTTTGCTTGTGCTCCCCGGGCTTGGTACACCAGGGTGAGGAGGAGTCAACTGGGTACTGAGGCGTCCTCTCTATCCCTCTTGGACTACCTGGTTGGATACGGATGGCATGGGATGCTGACATGAGAAACACCTGATCTCCCCCCCTGGATAACAAGAGTGCAGATCTGCTCGTGCTCCCCCTAGCACCTCTCAGAACTGTGGTGGGACCTGCCTGAATAACGAAGGCCTCAAGTGAGCACAGCTGTGCTTGATTGATTGGTCACTTTTGTTGCTTGACAGCTTCTTGTATTGCATGGTGCATGATGGGGAAATCCGTCGCAAAACAGCCTAAGCTCACTTTTGACCATTGCAGGCAGATGCACATGCTGGATAGCTCCCCAGATGAACACCAGCTCAATCAGGGTGAATGAGTGAGTTCATCCCCAGTGGCAGAAAGCAGAACCATGTTTCTAGACCTTAAGCAAAGCCTGACAGCTACTGATACTAAAATAAACCTCTTGACGGGCAGGTTTGATTGCCTCAAAGACAAAGTGGACAAACATGATGAACGCATCACTCAACTCAAATGTCACTCGTCGGATGTGAAGGATGAACATTTCTCAGCAGGAGAGAAATTACTCTGGAAGGAAAAGGTCCTAGAAGTGATAACGAACACGAACAAAGATCTGGAAGCCAGGTCCAAAAGTAAGAATCTCTGCATTCTAGGAATATCCAAATCTACGGACTATGTTGAGAGGATGCTTCATGCATATTCAGCAACACACTCTCGAACATCTTTATTGCAGAGAGGGCCCATAGACTGCTGAGTCCGTGGCCCCGGCCTGGCGCGCCTGTCTGTCCCATCATAGCCAAGCTGCTGATTTACAAAGATAGAGACACTGCCCTACACCTGGCACAAGAGAAGTAGCCAATCCACTACCAAGGAAATGAGATCCCCATTGCTGGAAATGTTTCTTGCATCCATCTTTCTGGATTACACATTCATGGTGCAGGCCGCCTGAAGAAACTTCTTGTCTGTAAAGCGGCTGCTCGAGCGCACTGAAGCTAAGTACTCCTTACTTTGCCCTACCAACCTACAAATACAACACTCTGGCAAGACCCACTATTTTACAGACCCGAAGGCAGCCACCAAGTTCACCAAGACTATCCATATACTTCAGGAGAGATCACCTGAGGCAGCTAAAGATGCAGGCTCAAGCATTTTAAGGACAATGACTGAGACACTAGAAAACCTCGGGGGACTTTTCCTCACCTGAACTGCACATGGCGACATGTTACGCACATGCGACTCTGGCCTCCTCCTGTGGCTAACTATTTTACCCAAATCGAACAACAGAGGCCCACTTCTCAGACGGAACCAATGCTACTGCCTGCACGCTGGAGAGCAGAAGACGCCCTTGGGCAGCTGATATTTCACTGTTGGATGCCTGGGAACTTTAGATGTCAGCTTGTGCTGAAGGCGTGGCTTGTAGGCAGGAATGACCATGCAGCTGCCTCTGACGAGCCCTGCATGCCTGGACCATATTCCGCTCCGGCCACCCAGCTAACCTTGGCTGGGGAGACTTCCGGGCCTCTAGGATGCCCACTTAGGAAGAGTCCCAAAATTCATATTCCAATTGCATGTTTGCTGGGGTTCGGTGGGTGGGTTGGTGGGAGTTGGCCCATTTGGGGGGCCAGTGTGGGAGGTGGGTGAAATGTATTGAGGGTGTTATTGCAGTTTTTCTACATACTTCCAAATGTTATGTTCTCCCCCTCCTTTGTCACTACTCAGAGTGCTAAAGTGCGATCTCAGACCTTGTTCATCCATCGGCACAACACTGACTCCCATTTCCCAGTCCTGCCTTAAATGCAGACAATCAGGTGTGTTACCTGAAACATTCAGTGTTTGAATGATAGGCATGAGGCCCGGCATGTTCGGTAGCTTGCTCTAGGCACTACACCTCACAGAGAACATGCTAACAAAGCTAAAAGCGGGATGTCTGGGTGAAAGACACGTTGCATATTACTCTAGCTATGTGCGAGGGGTTGCCATTGTTATTCCCAGGGTACACCTTAGTGAAAGAGCAGAGTTGTATGCGACCTGCCTGGCATTATGCCTTGCACTCTGGTGTGACCAGGTAAGACTCTTCCATATATGCCCTAATGTAGATGACCCACTTTCTTTGCTGAAGTGTGGCAATTGGCTGGCCCGTTGGGCGCTGTTATAGGGAGGAGATTTCAACATAGTACTTGACCCACTGGCGGATAGGTCCAGTGACACCAGTCAACCGCATCCAAAGGCAGTGGCACAACTGCGCTTATTTATAAAGGATAATTATCTCTTTGACCTTTGCTGTTTGAGGTATATGCATGCTACAGAGGGCACTAGTATAACTGCCACTCACACCACATGGTCGCGCATTGATAATTGGCTGGCCACGAAAGATGAAGTTTGGACTACCAATGTGACACACCTACCGAGGACGCTCTCGGACCATGCCCCTGTGCTGCTGGAAATTATACCTCCGGGTAAGGGCATGCACGCATTTACTGCAGGCTGGGACCCTACAAGATCAGGTATTCAGGAAGGACATTAGATTGGCCATTAGAGAATATTTGGAACTGAAGTTCAGCAACATCACACGCCTCTTTATGGGAAGCTTTAAAAGCTGTAATGCGAGGGGTAAGCATAGCGAAACAGACAGGGATGCTGTGAGAATTGGGCAGTGAGTTGTTGTGGCTGGAGAGGGAAATGCGATAGCTATACCTTCAAAACATTACATCCTGCAGCACATTTACTCTGGGTTTGATCTGCTGTAAACTCTTGGAATATGAGAAAGTTATGCACAGAAAAACTCACCATCTGGGGAAGGAGGCTTATGCCATAATGTATGGTGAGGGAGAGAGGAAAGGTACACTTTAGCCAATATTATTTGTAAACCATGGGCTAGCGATATTACAGTAGCGCTGCAAAACAAAAGCTTTAACTAGCATGCAGGACTGAGGCTATTCAGAGGGAAATGATCGCATTCTTCTCCTCCCTCTATGCCGCCAGGCAACATGTGCTGTCGTAGTTTGGACTCTTGCTTTGGGCAAGACTGCTGGTTAAAGGATGACAGTGCTTATGTTTGTAGGTGACTATGCCTATCCTACAACAAGTCGCAACTGTAGTACCACCCCTTCCAGCTCACTAGCAGTACCCCAACAAAACCCAAACAGTTAAAAGTGATTTGTGGCAGTCTTTACGCATGGACTCGGAAGTATGATATCCCAGGGATAATTGTGGTTAAACGGAGATTACTCCTTTCTCACAGATATATCATGTCTCAATCAAAGACAGGCAATGACGAAGATGCAGTAAGGTGTCAATAGTTTTTATTTAATACAATGCGGTAAATCACATGGGCTGCAATGATTAAGATAATGAACAGTGCAAGAGATAGAATGGTAAAGATGAGAGTCATAATTATGAAGACCCCAACATCTTGCATTAGCATGGAAAGACATAAAGTATGTAGTATATCCTAGTACCCTATAGTGATGGGCCTAACCTTCTACTTAGAAGAGAGCTGGGTATGTTAAACCTAATATGCCAATGCCATGTCCCGGGAAGGAGCCCCCAACCCTTGTTGCCTTGGAATGAGGTCTCGAGCTCAGAGTTCGGAAGAATACGAAGTCCGGGTCAGCATCATGACGACGTGCAGCATCGATAGCAGCAATGGTATCTGGTCAGAATCCCTCTGACTGTCTGTCTAAAGTGTGATGTATTTATACAGACCTACATAGACACTGGCGTAGGTTGTTCCAAAACAATAGATAACACTGCATGCTTGGGACGGTAATTTCTAATGTGAGCACCTACAGTTTGTTTGTTTGTTTGTCTTTGTCGCATGAGTTGACGCATTAGCGCGGTGACACTGATAACACAACTCTAAACAAAAGGGCCTAACTATAAACAAATCAGCCATTTTAGAATAATTAATCTAATAAATGGTCTAAGACAGAGCAAGCTAAGTAGGTTAAAAGTCACTATTTGACGGGGCATCAGTCTGCAAGCCAAAGGCTAAGCTAACTCACTTTATCCCATTAAAACAAAGTAGGATTCACTACAGTGCCACCACCTCGACTCATACATTGACTCTATTCAATTGCAATGACTGGATGCAGTTCAAGTTGTCTCAGCTCTTCCTGGTGATAGGGCACCAAGCTTAGATGGGCTCACCGATCTATTTTATAAAGAATTTCCGCAGGTCCGAGCTCTACACTTATTTGCCATGTATGGGGAATCCCTCACTGCTGGTGTCCTTCCTCTCACCCTTCCTCTCACCCTACAGGAGGCTCTGATTGTGACAATAAAACCAGAGAATGAACCTCAGAGATATGAGCCATAACACCTACTATCAAAGATCAATACCGATGATACAATTCTTGCAGAATGAAATGCCACACGACTGCTCCCACTACTACTGACTATTGTTCGACCAAACCAATCAGGGTTTTGTCCCAGAAAGTCCACAGCCCACAACCTGCACAATTTTTTCACCATAAGTCATACTATTGACCCAGGCCTCAGTGCTGCTGTGGTTTTCTTAGATGCCGCTAAGGCCTTTGATTCCCTTGGATGGCCCTACCTACTTGCACTGCTGTCATGCATTGGAATAAACTTTCTGAGTTTAACTGGTCTGCTCTGCTCCTAACCGACAGCCCTCTTGCAGCTCGCTGGGACAGTAACCCCCCCCTTTTCCTGGTGACTCAAGGACCCCTCCATTCCTGGTGACTCAAGGAACCCGAAAGGGATGCCCCCTGTCTCCCATTCTTTTTGCCATTGCTATAGAGCCACTTGTGGTTTGAGTGCGGCAGCATCACGCTCATCGTGGCCCGGCATTTACGCCCCACATAATTAACATCTCTCTATATATGGATGATGTCACCATATACGTGAGAGAGACACAGGTTAATTTGGACCCCTGAACTGGGAGTTCACCAGATTGAAAGGTATCTCTGGCATTACAATCAGCTGGTCGGTACTGTTCCCCCTGACGGAGGCAACAGTGGAGTTTGCCTCAGAATTCCTGTTAGGTGGGCAAAAGAGCAGGTGAAAAATGTTGGAGTTTGGCCTAGTAGAGACTCCAAGGTGAACTATTGGCGTTTGCTAAATTGGTTAGATGAGTGACCTGAGGGCTGCCGTAGACTCACGCTATCCCTGATTGGTAGACTGGCCATCCCTAAGATGGTGGTCCTCCCTAAGTTTCTCTACCTGTTCATAAATTTGCCCCTTCCCCTTACGGGGGATTTCTTTTGCCAGCTGCGATCACGGCTCATTTCCCTTACATGGGCTGGTAGTTATCCTCCATTGGCCTGGTAGCTGATGACGCTCCGATTTGAACAGGGTGGACTGAGAGCGCATGGCATGGATTTGTACTACTTCAGTGCTCAGGCACATTTTGTACACTACTGGCTCTACCCCCCACAGTTTCTGACACATACCGCTCCTGAAAGCAAGCACGCCGTGCCCTGCCCCTTTCGGGTGGCAATGTACTTAAGCCCCAAGTGGCCGAAGGACCAGGTTAACACAGTTGCGTGCACTGTGCTGGTGTGGAATGAGCTCCTGCAGTGAGCCAGCATTAACTACCTATTTGCTCCTTTGTTGCCAGTTATCAGACACTTCGCTTTTACTATTACCCAAGATTATTCAAGATTCCGTTACCCGGGGTAGGCTGTGCCATTTACAGCTGACGTCTATGGGTGCCTTATACCGGAAGGCACCTTCATTGATCTACAGCCGCCACTGCAGGCCCCTGTAGGGATGGTCCTCGAGTAGTTTACGTACTGCCAACTCTGTTCTGTAGCCCACAGGATTCATGACTCATTCCACATTGTTCCTCTCACGTTTCATTCACTTGAGGAAACACTCACTAACCTTTCTCCTCGCCCGCTCATTACAAGGCGCTACACAAGCACGCAGGAGTGGCACCAATACAAGTTCCCAATAACTGGCAGGCTTGGATGGCTGACCTGGCGACCCCTCTTGCCGACGGACAATAGAAGCATTGCTACTCACAACCCTGAACGCTCTCCCCAAATTACAGGTTATGCCTAGTACATGTTAAATTTCTGCATCGCCTATGCAACCCCTCAAAAAATTCATAAATTGGGATTACTTGATGATGCATGTTGGGTGCACAGCAGAGCACGTCACACTGTTTTTTACATCTTGATGAGATTGTCCGGGAGTGCAAAGATTATGGATCACAGTTTTTGATACACTAATATACATTACCGGGCACTCTCTGCAGCCCTCACCACACGTTGCACTTCTTGGGTACGTAAAAGACGTCCATCAGGGCGTTCGTAAATTGGCAGATCTTCTGCTGGCGAGGCAGCGCCTGGCAATCCACTGGGGAAGATGCCTAACGCTGAAAAGGGCCAAAGGGCTTGGGGAGGCACCCTTTTGCCAGGAACACCTGTCTGCGTGCGGGGAGCTATCGCCGGCGAGATCTCGGCCCAAAGTTCTATGGACCCACTTGAGGAGAACCTCAGTACCCTGGTTGATTGAGATGCCATGGCCGCTGCCTCTGGTGAAGTGGATCCTCTTCCCCCCAGGCTGCTGGACCAGGGCCCTCTGTGTGACTCCTCTTGAAAAGGGAATACTGAATTGTCACTGGGCACCTATGCAAGCGATCGCTGGATCTAGAAATAATGTCGCAAAACTACTCTTTTTCCCTGATTAGTCACCTCCCCCTTCTCTTCTGCTGAGTTTTTTCTTTATTCCTCTTTCCTCCTCACTTTTCTTCCTGGTCATTGAATCATGATGATGAGATGATGCCAAGAATGTAAACGCCTAGTTGTACTTTGTGACATTGTACGAGAGTACATTGTTTTTTGTCCTGTTTAAAATTCAATAAAAATATTATTTTTACAAACATCTACCTACACACTCGCAGTTCTTTCTGTTGTGTGTGTTTTTCTATGTGTGCATGGGTGGGTTGCAAAAGTTTGCAGTATTAGTATCATCTTAAGAACTTTTGGGGCCTGGTGCAAGGCTTATTTTGGGGCCCCCTATCCTTAAGAACGTATTACCCATTTTTGTGCTAACAGTAGCCCGCATGATGGCAAACAAAAACATGAAATGTCTTTCTGAGGATCCCAAAAGTCCTCAAGATGACACTGGCCAAAGAGAGACAGAGCTAGGCAGAGAGAAGAAGAGGCGTTCGGATGTAGAAATAGATGTGTACTAAAGGGAGATAAAGTTCACTTTCCCGGAGGGGGGGAGGGGCTGGATAATTGTCCACTTTACCCATGCCTTAAACGTCCCTATCCAGGGTCGAGTTATCAGCAAAGTAGATGAACACCCAAAAACCTGAAAGTTTGCGTGGAAGCGCAATGGATTTGGCTGGCATATTTTCAGTCGGTGGGAATGGGCAGGGGGTACTCCAGTGATATCACAATTTCCCATAAGTACCTCTGATATTCTTTGTGAATTCCAGAAAAATCAGTGATTTACGGAAATGTTGACCCATATTTATACTCTTGTAGCACCGCATTTGCGTCATTTTTTGTCGCAAAAGCGAATTGTATTTTGTAAGGTTGCGCCGCTACGGCACTAAAAAAGTATAAATATGAGCCTTTATGCGCAAGCCTACGAGTGTAGGTTTCCGACTGTCTAGCCAGGGATTTTGTGAATAAGGTCTTTATTTTAAGTATTTGCTTGCCTTTCCGACTACATGGTCAGGGGCTTCTTAAGCCTTTGTACATTTAGGTAACATGCAATAAACAACAGAATAATTATCTGGCTGTGGCAATTCAGAGCAAGACAAGGCAGCTGGTAGACTGTTGTAGGCAAAGGAGCATTTTCAAATACCTCTTCTTTGGGAACAATACGATGAATATATTTTATTTTTACAAAATCACATAAAAGATGCACTGGTCGCCTGCATGATATTGAGATCCAGATGTTTTTGTAAATGCAAACCAAAATGCAATTAATACTTTTTTTCCAAACTACGGTGTGTCTTGCACAAAAGTGTATTAGTCTATTGTCATATATGGAGTAGAGGGTGAACGCTGTTCTCAACTTCTCAAAGGGGGGGAGGGGGCACTGAAAATAATTTTGGAGAAATAATAAGAACAAACAATTGGAACATATGATGCTAATAAAAATATTACCCAAGGTGAGCACGCATTTACTAAAGAAAGGCTGTGTATGGGTTTCAGTGCTAGAGCAATCCTTTCAGTAAATGCCCCTGAGGCAGATTGAGCCACAAGAGTGTGCTGGTGCTCAAAAAGTAGAAAGGACACCTCGTTCTGCTTGGAGAGCATACGTGAACAGTACACTTGTTAATATTCAATTCACCAAACGCAAAAAAGTATGGTATATAAAGAAAGATTTATAGGTTGAATTCCAAACACTTTTAGGGGGTACAGGGTATACCTCTGAGATGAGAGGCACTTGAGACTGCAGTTTGATAGGGTGAGTATGCAGACGTTTAGTAGAGGTTACAGATGAAACAAACCTTTTTTGGCAATATGAATAATTGAAATGTTATTTTTACAGCTTTTTTTCCAAATGGATGGGGACATGTGCCTGAAGATAATTGAAAATGGAAAACACAAGGATATCCACATTCGAGAGGGAGAGGTATGTGCTTGTTTAATTGTGTATTCTGTATTTTCTTTTACATGTGGTCATTAAATGACCAGCTCCAATGCATGCAATTAGAATCCCGTTTTTTAAAGATAATTCTTATTAACATCCATGATAGAAATGGAAAATATAAAGGTTATGCAATGGGAACGTTTTTTCATCTGCCAGGCTCTATCGAAATTATAGATGAATTGTAATTTACCTCACACTAAGCTCAAATGAGTTTCAGTTCATTACAGGGCCCTTCAGTTGTACAAGCGGCTCACTCCGTAGATAAAAGCCAAAGAAGAGCAAGGTTTGTTCATTGAAAAAGTGAGATAAAAAGCAGCACAGTGTAATAGAGTATCCAATGAAAGTACTAAACGCGGTACCTGAAAAGGGAAAAATGCAAAATAGTCATCAGAACATTGGAATGTCGGGAGCCCCATTGAAGACAATAGTAGCTCATCGCCAGTGCTGTCTGGTATTGTCCTTCTCCAGCTTCCCATGTTTGTTTTTCTGTTTGTCCCTATTTAATTTAGAATTTTTTGCCCGGTATTGAAAAATGTAAAACATATTCTTTTACACTTAATTATGCAAGTGGAAGAGGCTTAAAGGAGGGTTAGTGCTGAAAAACAATATAAGTGCACTGTTCCACAAGAGAGAGAGAAAACAAGAGAACCAATTAAGTTCTGCAAAGGCGAGTCTAAACTGAGTGTTTTAGGAGAGCCCTCAAGCACCCACTTGGGTGACAGGTATCATCATCGGGCTTACTCCTCGTCAGACTGGTGCTGCAATGCCTGGCGGGCCACCCAGCATTCTGGGTGGCACTCAACCATTGTTAAATTGCTAACAACAAAAGTCTGGGAAAGAGACTGACTAAGAAACGGAGAGTGTGAAGGAGAGACAAAACTCTTAAAATTAGCTCTGAACCTGAGCCATTATTTTAATGTGTTAGAAAATAGGTCCAGGCCAAGATTAAAAAACGAGAATATAGGAGTGTTACTGGAAATATTGTACCGTTACACTCTCTAATTAGGGAAGGTAGCTTACCTAATCCTACATGGTCAACATGTTTCGCGTCTATGGTCGGTCACAGAGTGATCCTATGACGCTTCTTCAGGACCCACGAAAAAAACTTTGTTATTAAAATACTTCTGCTATGTGTCAACAATTAATCAAGTGCACGCTAAGTCACTTACAGAATAGAAGACAGAGTATGTCTAAGTCAGTTGGTCAGTACAGTCGCCCTGCATAGAATCAAAAAGACACAAAACAATTAGTGCCAGTGATCAACACAGAAAAACAATTATAGTGACAACCACCCTCAGTCAGTGTATAATAAATAAAAATGAATAGGTTTCTTAATGCTTACCATCCCATATTAGAGATTGGGCTCCCTAGGTCTGCGCTAGCATCAACCAAGGAGATCGTACTAGATAAAAATAATAATATGTAATAATATAGCACCGCAGAACAGTACATAGTGACATGACATTGGGAAAATCTTAGTATTTCCGTCTGGATTAGATCACTGAATTAAATATTAAACAGACTGGTGCAAAAAGATGCATGTACATATATTTAGTGTTTATTAAAAATCAATTATATGAAAAGGAGTGGGTTATTATGAGCTCTATGGCAATGTAGTTAACATTTAAAGTGTTACTGCCATGTAACTGCTCAATCATCTCAAAAGCAAACCACCTCATAAGTACTTTTTGGTCATATTACAAAAAAACAAAAAAACAGACCTTATTCATCTTTGGCCCAAAAAAACGCTGTTACGAAAATAGTATTTGTTTATATGCTCTAGAGGGACTAGTATGTGTTACCACATGCCCATTCATTATTCCAAGTAGAAACCAAGGTATATTGCCGGGTCTTAGTGCACCATGACGGTCACCCGGTTAATATGGCAAAGAAAATACCATGGAAACAGTGAAAAAAATGAAAGAATGGAAAATGAAGAGTCTTAAAACGGGGAAGGAGGAAATACCTTCCGTGGCCCCATGCTTACTTGGATTGCTCCTCGATGCATCCGGAAAACCTGCCCAGTGCCGCGCGCCTGAAGACGACGTGCCGGTGCGGCGGTAGGTTATTTAAGCAGGCGCTGTTTAGCGCGTGCATGCCGGAACAAACCAGCCGGTTGTTCCGGATACTAAAAATAGAGAAAGGACCAAAGTATCTCATATCAGCGGCCATCTTGGAGTCATCAAAAAACATCGTGTTGTTGTAAAAGGGTACTGTTCCTGCCAAGGCCAAATAGGGGTCACAGTGGGGGCCATCTTACGTTAGAAAACAGTGCCGGAAACCATTTGATGGTGCTGAAATGACAAAATAACCTGGGGCACCATTCTTTTTAATAAAAACGATGTTAACAACAAGAGTGTTTCCTTTTCATAGGAACAATAAAGAGAAAGGAATAATCAATGCAGAAGAAGGTATTTCCCGGTCTATTAGGATCACTTAACTGAATATGTAGAAATGCATGTCAATTCAGTTAAAAAAAAAAAAAAAAGGGGGGGGGGGCGGCAGCTGGTCAATATCAGTCTGTCAAAGATGTACATAATGTATAACCAACCACAATATCCCCCTAATCAACCTCTTTATTGGCAACCACCTTATCCCTTCTTCCAACCCCGCCCCATGCTGCCCTATGTGCCTTTTTTAGGACGCGGCCAGGGCAGAGGAAGAGGAAGAAGGAGAGGCAGAGGCAGACGGGTCCATTGGAACAGAGAGGAACCTCAAATGGTTACCCGAAGCCAGGGCAAAACCCCTCCTCCACCGAGAGCTTAGTGGTCAATCTTTCTAATAGAAATCTTTCTATCCATGAATCATCAGCCTTGAACAAGGGCTTGGGTTTTGTCCCTACTCCATCTGAAGACCCATTTCGCCTTAACTGCGAACTTGCACAATTTTTTAGGAAAATACGTCTTCATTTTTTCTTCTTAGACCGGCCGGTTTCTTCTGGAAATAATGATACGGGCCTTAGAAAACCATTGACTTTCATTCCCCCCACACATTCCCTCCCTGTTGAGGTGTTGACTTTCGAAAAAGCTGTAATGGCAGATTTGGACTCCATCTGCCCCAGTAGACCATTTATTAATTTACCTTCCATAGAGAAGAAGGCTCTGAAAGATCTATCCTCTGATCAATCAATTATTATCAAACCAGCTGATAAGGGAGGAGCGATTGTGATTATGAACACCTCAGACTACAGACAGGAGTGCCTATGACTTTTAAGCGATAGGATTCATTATGCCCCCTTGACTCATGACCCTACAACAGATCTACAGAAGACAATCAGGGGTATGATAGAAGAGGCCAGGAACAACACATGGATTTCCCCCAAGGAGGCAGAGTTCCTAGATACAACACACCCCAGGATCCCATATTTTTATTGTCTGCCGAAGATACATAAAGGGACTCTTCCACCTCCTGGGCGGCCCATCGTATCAGGCATTGGGTCTGTTTTAGAGCCACTCTCCGTATTTTGTGACTTCTTTCTTCAACCACTGGTAAAAGAATCAAACACTTTCTTGAAGGACACTACACATGTTCTTAACCTGATTGAGAACATCAATTTAACTAATAAAGCACAAGCCCTCATCACACTGGATGTGGAAGCTTTATACACGAACATTCCACAGGACTCTACCTTACAAGTAGTGGAATCCGCCCTACTTGCCAGCGCATGGGCATCCTCCACCCCAGTCCATTTCATTATGCAGTGTGCTACTTTAGCAATGAAAAATAATTTCTTCCAATTTGAAGATTCCCTATTTCACCAGATCCAAGGGACCTCAATGGGTAGCACTTTTGCCCCCAGTCTGGCATGTTTGTATATGTATAACTTTGAGAAACTCTTTATACTACAAACATCCAATCCATTCCATAATAAGATTTCTTTATGGAAGAGGTATATCGACGACATTCTCATTATCTGGAATGGTCCTTATGAGGAAATAGACAAATTTACTATCTGGGTGAATTCTCTGGACCCGTTCTTGAGATTTACTGCCCATTCGTCCCTTACTCAAGTTTCATTTTTGGACCTTGTGATCAAAATCGACAATGGCAGACTTACTACTACCACATTCCATAAGAGTACTGATCGCAACAGTTTACTTGTGTTTGATAGTCACCATCCAAAAGCATTGCGGGACAATCTTCCATTCGGGCAATTCTTGAGGTTACGTCGTAATTGTAGTACAATCCAAACCTTTGATATTCAATCTGGTGATTTGAAACAGAAATTACAGGACCGACATTATCCGAACAAGATCATTAACCCAGCTTATAAGAGAGCTCGCAACAATCACAGGGATGCTCTCTTAACTTCAGCACCTAAAGAACCAGAAACACGTCTGACATGTGTTTCTACTTTCACGCTATTGTCTAACACCATCAAAAAATTAATCAATAAACGATGGAACATACTACAGAGTGGTGGAACTTCAATTCCAAAACCCCTTTTTGCCTTCAAAAGATCGGCTAATATACGAGACCTCCTTATCCACACCCGCCCTCGTATGTCCAATGATACACAGAAACAAACTACTTTGTGGAATTTACCTCCAGTTATGGGTCATTACCCATGTGGCTCTTGTAGTGTCTGTCCCCTCACAAAACGCATAGACAGTATTGATCTTAACCATTTCGGGACTTGGCACTTGAACAAGCACACTAATTGTAATACACGTCAGTGTATCTACCTAATTTCCTGTCCTTGCAACTTAAAATACATCGGAATGACTACTCGCCCAGTAAAATTACGTATTAACGAACATCGGAGCAATATTAGATGCTCCCGCATCACTACAAAGCTTAGTTCACATTTTTTAGATGCAAAACACGGCCCTGACAATATGTGGTGGATAGTACTACAAGTACCCAGATATGACAGTAACAACCCAAACTATTTATTTAAGATCGAACAGAGATGGGTTTATCGATTGAAAACCCACAAAGAAGGACTGAATGTTGACATACCTTGGAATCTTTTAACATCTTAATCTTTGGAAGAGTAAGGGTAATTTTATCCTTCTTCGATACATTATGTACATCTTTGACAGACTGATATTGACCAGCTGCCGCCCCCCACCCTTTTTTTTTTTTTTTTTTAACTGAATTGACATGCATTTCTACATATTCAGTTAAGTGATCCTAATAGACCGGGAAATACCTTCTTCTGCATTGATTATTCCTTTCTCTTTATTGTTCCTATGAAAAGGAAACACTCTTGTTGTTAACATCGTTTTTATTAAAAAGAATGGTGCCCCAGGTTATTTTGTCATTTCAGCACCATCAAATGGTTTCCGGCACTGTTTTCTAACGTAAGATGGCCCCCACTGTGACCCCTATTTGGCCTTGGCAGGAACAGTACCCTTTTACAACAACACAATGTTTTTTTATGACTCCAAGATGGCCGCTGATATGAGATACTTTGGTCCTTTCTCTATTTTTAGTATCCGGAACAACCAGCTGGTTTGTTCCGGCATGCACGCGCTAAACAGCGCCTGCTTAAATAACCTACCGCCGCACCGGCACGTCGTCTTCAGGCGCGCGGCACTGGGCAGGTTTTCCGGATGCATCGAGGAGCAATCCAAGTAAGCACGGGGCCACGGAAGGTATTTCCTCCGTCCCCGTTTTAAGACTCTTCATTTTTCCATTCTTTCATTTTTTTCACTGTTTCCATGGTATTTTCTTTGCCATATTAACCGGGTGACCGTCATGGTGCACTAAGACCCGGCAATATACCTTGGTTTCTACTTGGAATAATGAATGGGCATGTGGTAACACATACTAGTCCCTCTAGAGCATATAAACAATTACTATTTTCGCAACAGCGTTTTTTTGGGCCAAAGATGAATAAGGTCTGTTTTTTTGTTTTTTTGTAATATGACCAAAAAGTACTTATGAGGTGGTTTGCTTTTGAGATGATTGAGCAGTTACATGGCAGTAACACTTTAAATGTTAACTACATTGCCATAGAGCTCATAATAACCCACTCCTTTTCATATAATTGATTTTTAACAAACACTATGTATATGTACATACATCTTTTTGCACCAGTCTGTTTAATATTTAATTCAGTGATCTAATCCAGACGGAAATACTAAGATTTTCCCAATGTCATGTCACTATGTACTGTTCTGAAGTGCTATATTATTACATATTATTATTTTTATCTAGTACGATCTCCTTGGTTGATGCTAGCGCAGACCTAGGGAGCCCAATCTCTAATATGGGATGGTAAGCATTAAGAAACCTATTAATTTTTATTTATTATACACTGACTGAGGGTGGTTGTCACTATAATTGTTTTTCTGTGTTGATCACTGGCACTAATTGTTTTGTGTCTTTTTGATTCTATGCAGGGCGACTGTACTGACCAACTGACTTAGACATACTCTGTCTTCTATTCTGTAAGTGACTTAGCGTGCACTTGATTAATTGTTGACACATAGGAGAAGTAGTTTAATAACAACGTTTTTTTTCGTGGGTCCTGAAGAAGCGTCATAGGATCACTCTGTGACCGACCATAGACGCGAAACATGTTGACCATGTAGGATTAGGTAAACTACCTTCCCTAATTAGAGAGTGTAACGGTACATTATTTCCAGTAACACTCCTATATTCTCGTTTTTTAATCTTGGCCTGGACCTATTTTCTAACACATTAAAATAATGGCTCAGGTTCAGAGCTAATTTTAAGAGTTTTGTCTCTCCTTCACACTCTCCGTTTCTTAGTCAGTCTCTTTCCCAGACTTTTGTTGTTAGCAATTTAACAATGGTTGAGTGCCACCCAGAATGCTGGGTGGCCCGCCAGGCATTGCAGCACCAGTCTGGCGAGGAGTAAGCCCGATGATGATACCTGTCACCCAAGTGGGTGCTTGAGGGCTCTCCTAAAACACTCAGTTTAGACTCGCCTTCGCAGAACTTAATTGGTTCTCTTGTTTTCTCTCTCTCTTGTGGAACAGTGCACTTATATTGATATTACAGGTTCATTTTGGGAGACTGTGCACTGGACCATCAATCTCCCAGTCCCCATTTTTGTTTATAGTGCTGAAAAACAGCAGCAGATGCAAGCGTTAAATGGTTACGGACACAGTATGATAGAAAGATTACTACACTGTCTAATTCATATTTAGATGTTTCATCATCTACCATGACTAATGACACCACACCCCATTATAGAGCATGCTATGTCGCACAGTGTTATTTATGAAACCTTTTATTTGCATTTTAGCCAACACACAACAAAAACACATAGCCAGACTTGGTACATGGCCTGCAAAATTGGAAAATAAATAAGTCAGTCGTTGTCATCAGAACACAATTTCCCTCTGGCATTGTGTGTATGGCTTGAAAGCAGAGAGGCAAATCTCCCCACCAGGCCTCAATGAGCTGCAACTAATTGTCGATGGTCCAGGACCTGGATGGGCAAGGTTCAATATAAATCCCACGATGTTCCGTCCAATCTTAACAAATCTTGCAATGTTTATGGTGGCATGCCCCCACCTGGTATACAGTGCACTCCAGACCTATTCAGAAACCCATGCCCTTTGCCTATCCATCCCAGGTCGGGCCCCTACGCTTTTCCACTCCCTTGCAATATCTCGCATAGCTACAAGCAGTCCCAGACAAAACAGCGCCTTATGATATATGTTATTGTGAAGTAAGACAGGTTTCAGTTGCCTGGGGACACTCCAGCCGACCGCCGTCTCCAGAATCCCCAGCACCAATCCCCACAAATGGGACAGGGCTGGACAACTCCAGAATGTGTGTAATAGATAACAGCAGCACTGCAACGCAGGTAGCCTCCCGGGTCCACCAGCTCCATTTTGAAGAGTCGTTATGCTGCACGGTTTTGATGGAAGATAGAAATCTGATATATTGTGATGTTCTTTTTCAATCACAAATCAAACATTTGGAGATATAGAATTTTATTTTTAGATCAGATTTGACAGTACAGCTGTTGTCACTGTTGTCATACCTTTTATGATCAACAGAAGTAAGGCTGACAGAGGGGCATTGGCTCCACCCTCTTGTTAATCTACGTTTACTGTATATAATTTGTCTAATGTGTGGGCATCTGCTGAAAAGGCGTAATTGTATTGGACCGCAGCAGGACTGAGTTGAGTATAGTATTAAGTCAAAGAACAAGGCTGCAGGCCTATTTGTGTCATTGGGAAAAGTTATGTCAGATGCCTTAGCATAGGTCTGATCTTTTTGTTGTGAAAAGTTATGACAAAAACATTATGCCTGAATTCTTTATCTTGAAATACATATGCCAGTAGGCCCTTTTGGGTAGATTGTGTTTACACTATGTTATTGCCTAGGTTCTATACTTTCATTGGAAACTGTATTACACTGTGTTGCTTTTTTATCTCACTTTTTCAATGATATGGGACACCATCACCAACCTCGCACCCAACCTCGTCTTCCTCACAGAGAGCTGGCTCAGTGATACCTCCGCACCCGACATCCTTGTGGCCACTGCCGACGGATCCAAGATCGCCCACAGCGACTGTACTAACAAATCTGCGGGAGGCATCTCCATAATTTACAAAGAATTGATACACTGCACAACCTCGGCATACAGCAACACAGAAATCATGGAGCACCTCAGTGTTCAACTCACCATCGAAAGCAACACAACCATCAAATAAACTCTTGCCCACTGACCCCTCAGATACTGCCCAAGCTTCTGCCACGCCATTCCAGAAATCATCGCTGCCCCAAGCAATCAACACCGAACACTACATCTTCCTCAGAGACCTGAATTTGTACCTAAATAACCCAAACAACACCAACACCGCCAACCTCATAGACAGCATGGAAATCATTGGCCTTAGACAGCTAATTACCAACACCACCCACATTGCTGGACACACATTAGTCCCCATTTTCACCTTGAGCAGCAGAATCTAATACAGGCACACCACCGAGCAAAGCCGGACCGACCTCTCCATAGTCCATTTCAACTAATTCTTCACATCGGACAGCGCACCCAGACCACACTTGACTGTGCACCATAGTTGGACCAACATATCCGAGGACCAAAGGACCAAAGCCATTAATGCTCACCACCTGGACTCCACACACCAGACACCTGGCAGCACACCAGACATCAACAGGGACTTCAAAAAATTCACCTCCTGGATAGCCTACTGTGCCAACCTTGTCTCCCCCATCAAAACATCCAGACGTAACAGACCTTTAAAGCCAGCCATCTGGTACACACAGGATCTGCACACCATCAAACGCAATTGCAAAAGAGAGGAAATGGCTTAGCTCCAAACTTCTCAATGACCTATGCACCTTCAAGAACACACTGAACCAGTACCAAAAACTCCTAAAAAGTGGCAGGAAACAGGCCCTAGTCACTCACATCCAAGTAAGGGCCAACCATTGCAAAGAACTCCTCAACATCATCAAGGAGTTTGTCAAGCCAGCAATACGAGAGAACACCATACCCCCACCCAGGAGCTGTGGGACTCTCTTGCCAACTACTTCCACAACAAAATATCTACCATCTATAGAAACTTTGCACCCCAGCACAACACAGCAAACAGCATCAAACTCCTCAACTGTTCTGTCTCCCCCTCCAAGAACATACTCGCCAAATGGAATCAGATCACCACCTTAAACACCACAGACATCATGAAGACCATCCACTCATGATCACCCACACCCCTGCCTGCATCACTTTTTCAACATGGGCATCAACATCATCAGCAGCAGACTCACTGAAACCTTCTGCCAACCCCAACGACCTCGAAAACTACTGCCCGAGCTGCCTGCTCCCCTTCCCAGCAAAAGGAATCAAGACATCCATCAACCAGCAACTCACAGGATGCCTTGTAGTGGATTGTGCTCCCTCCCCCTTGTGTTTAAAAGGCTCCCTTGAGCCATTGAGCTGACAGGCTCACCTGGGATGCACCTGTGTGCCTGTAAAGTGGTACTGTGACCTGTGAAAACTTGGGCAGCATACAAGCAACACCAGATGACTTTTCTCTGCTCTTTAATACTTCTGCTTTTTAATGATGAAGGGCTAAACCGAGAAACATGTGTCTAGAGATAACATCCCTACCTATACCAACTTTGGTGAAAAACTACAGCAACTTTGATGTAAGCGTTCTGCCTTTACCAGGATGCAATGGGGTGAACTGTGCTGGTATGAGGCAGTGTGCTCTCTCCCCCACTTGTGTTTAAAAGGCTCCCTTGAGCCATTAAGCTGACAAGCTCACCTGTGATGCACCTGTGTGCCTGTGGTGTGGTACTGTGACCAGAAAAGATTTGGGCAGCATACCAGCAACCCCAGATGTTCTCTTCTCTGCTCTCTACTACTTCTGCTCTCTAATAATGAAGAGCTAAACCCAGATATGCGTGCCTAGAGATAACAGCACTACCTGCACCAACTTTGTTAAAAAAGTACAGCAACTTTGATGTAAGCGTACTACATTTACCAGGATACAATGGGGCGTACTGTGCTGGGATGAGAGTTAGCATGCTCCCTCCCACCTTGTGTTTAAAAGCCTCCCTTGAATCATTAAGCTGAGGAGCTCACTTGGGATGCACTTGTGTGCCTGTGCAGTGGTACTGTGACCTGTGAAGACTTGGGCAGCATACCAGCAACCCCAAATGACTGTTCTCTGCTCTATAATACTTCCACTTTCTACTGGTGAAGGGCTAAACCCAGAAACACGTGTCTAGAGATAACAGCACTACCTGCACCAACTTTGCTGAAAAACAACATAGACATTGAAGTAAGCGTTCTGCATTTACCAGGATGCAGTAGGGTGAACTGTACTGGGATGAGAGGCAGTGTGTCTTTTCCCCCTTGTGGATCTCTAAATTATGCTATGTCCAAAGAATCAAGTGCAAGGTCCTACCTTTATATATATATATATATATATATATATATATATATGTGTGTGTGTATATATATTCACTGAAAAACCAAAGGTTATAGTTAGGAAATAGAATTAAACATATAAATTCACTTAAAAAAACATAGGTTACAGGGACGTTATAGTTAGGCTCACATTTTGAACGTACAAAATCATAGAAATTTACCAGTTATAGTTAGAGTTACCACAAGTAACTATAAATCATGCCCTAAGGTAACTATAACTTGCACCCTGGCCATGCACTGCTAATTACCCCACAAAGTACGGCACTCATGACATCTTTGATAACATCATTGATAATATCAATGTAATATTTGTAGTAACATTTTTGACAAAAACCCTGTCCATGGCGGGGCCATGAATTATAGTTACCTTAGGGCACGAGTTATAGTTACTTAAGGTAACTCTAACTATAACTGGTGAATTACTTTGGTTTCATACGTTTGAAATGTGAGCCTAACGATAACATCCCCTGTAACCTTTGTTTATTTAAGTGAATTGTCTATGTTTAAAAAAAATTATATTTCCTAACTATAACGTCCCTGTAACCTTTGTTTTTTTCAGTGACTCTATATGGAATATATATATATATATATATATATATATATATATATATATATATATATATATATATATATAGTTAGATATAGGGTCTCTGGTTGGTAGTCAGTTTGCACTCTGTCCAAGCAGGGACCCTTACTCTAGTCGAAATAAGGGAGATACACAGCTCAAATAACCCCTGCTCACCTCCTTGGTAACTTGGCACAAGCAGTCAGGCTTATCTCAGAGGCAATGTGTAAAATATTTGTAAAAAACACACCTTGGATAACAGTAAAAATACCACAAAAGGACTCCACACCAGTTTTAAAAAATAGACATTATTTATCTAAATTAAACAAGACCAAAACGACAAAAATCCAACATACATAAGCAAAGATATGGATTTTTAAAGTAAAAGAGTCTTAATCCATGGAAATCAATGGATGGTTGTTTTAGCACAAAGTACCTTGTATGCACCAAAAATAAAGCCGCAATGGCAATGGTGCATCAGAATAGCAAGTGATGCGTCGATTCCTCACTCGCAAGTGAGGCTGTGCGTTGATTCTTTACTCGCACCGGAGGACGTGCGTTGATTATTTTTTTGCAAAGGAGGCTGTGCATCATTTCTGGGTGCGCAGCCTCGGACCGTGTGGTGATGTTAAAGACTTTGACAACCAGGAACCGTGTATGGAAATTTACGACACGCTGTGCGAAGATTCCTCGGTGAGAACAGTCACTGCGTCGTTTCTCCAGCTACAAGCCAGGCTCTGTGTAGCATTTTCAGCTGCGTGACAGGCCGTGCGTCGATCTTTCTGACTATACATGGAATTTACTGGGAATGTCAATAATTAAATCTGTTTTTGGTGAGTGATGCTGGCTACAAGTTATAAGCACGAACCGTTTAAACACCATCCGTTATGAAATGATATACTGGAATTAGATGTTGGATTACTTATAATATGAGTGGAGAAATCGTGCTGAAGTTTTACAACTAATAAACGAGTTACAATACAGGTGTGAAAAGTAATTAACTACCAATCCCAGAATGCACTATAAAAACTATGATGGTAGTAATGGAGGACAAACAACAGATGAAATCACTGTGAAAAATCGAAGATGTCGAAACATGTTGAGGTGACTGGAGACTTCCTTCTTTATTAATATAAGAAGGTGATTTATGAAGCTTCCGGGAGTGCAGTGCTTTTTTGGATTTGTATTATATGAGGGTTGTGGTCTTAACCCTACGATTGCACCAGCAGCTAGAGTGCGTTGTTGCTTTTAAAGACAACTGTTATATATATATATAACGACATTTGGCTGGGACAGCGTGTGTTTGTTGTTCATTGTGGGCACATTACGGATTTTGCATTGAATTACATTTTTGGAAGTGCCATTTATCTATTCTTGCCTTTTATATGAACTCTTTCAATAAAATGGAACCGACGATTTTGCATATGAGTGATTTTTAATTATTATATTCACTCTCTACTTTCCACGAGCTTGTTTGGATATTGTGCAGCCTTTTGGTGCTCTATCGAGTTGCACAGTCTTTTTGAAAAAAAAAATATATATATATATATATATATATATATACATATATATATATATATACATATATAAATAAATATACATTACCTTCTGGAAGCCGCCAGTAGGTAATTATAGTTTGGACCATGTTTCCATTGAAAAAGCATTTTTTGACTTCCCTATATATTTGGCGCTGTTTGATGAATCTTCACGAAATTTTCCAAAAATGTGGTCCAGTGAATCATGTTGTGCATGGGATGCTTCGGGGTGATCTGTTATGCGGGGGGCAAGAAAAAGGGGGGTCAAAATATGTGCATTTCCGATTATAATTTCCATAGAAATTTTAGACACGACTAGAGCCAGAACCGCTGGGGGGGAATTACACCAAATTTGGCAGAAAGGTAGCTCTTTGTCCAGAAAGAGTGCTTTTTGTTATTTGGTGTAAATGCGTTGAGTAGTTTTTGAAATATTAAAAGAAAACATAATATAGATATTTAGAGGCACAAAGGGTTTGCAAATAATAATGAGCTAGTGCAGGAAAATGCAGAGCTCTCACTGACTGCCAACACTTCAACCAGGAATTGTTGGCAGCCATCTTGACCTTCAGCCGAGTCCCACGAAAACAGATAAAAAAAGGAAAAGGGACCACGGTATTTATACCCTGACGCCTTAGTTCAGGGGGGATCCCTCTCTGGGTCTGGGGTCCCAGGCGGACCCCCCAAGGCAAAAAAGCATTTTTTTAAATGCTGGCGCAAATTTCCGGTGGATCTGCAAATTTGTGGCAAAACCCCCCCCAAAAAAAGAAGCGTGGACTCCAGCGCTTGTTTTTAAAGAGTCCCTGAGTGGGCTCAGTCCCATGGGCATTATGAGGAAAAGGAAGAGGGTGCACAGGGCCCCCCTCCTAGGGCAGTTTGATGTCCTGTGGTCCACCACCTCCCCAGGGCTTATTTACTATTTTATATGGGGTCCACGTTTCACCCTCACTGCAGCCCAATGGACTGCCACCTCCCATGTGCAATAATTTAATTTTATGCGGGGTTGCACGCAGCCCTGTGGACTACCACCTCACTGAGGCTATAATCAAACTAAATGCGTGGGGCCACGTGGCCCCTAGCATCTCTCAGGACCGCCACCTCACCAGAGCTATTATTAAATTGAATGTAGGAGGGTAGCTGGTCCCCCACAGCCCCAGGGTCCACCGCCTCCCGTGGCCATTAATGAATTAAAAGTGGAAGCCACCCGACCCACCCGCAGCCCGGGGACCAACAACTCCTTGGGACTTTAAACAAGTACAGTGGTGGGTGCATGCCCCTTGCAGCCCCAGGGACCACCATCTCCCCAGGACTACAATAAAAGAATGAAGGGGGTCCGTTGTGGACCCCCAAGACCCAGGGACGACCACCTCTCAGGGCTAGATTAGTTTGGAGAGGGGCCGCGCAGCCCCCCTTTAATAGACCCAATAATTGGCCTGGGGACCACCACCCCTAGGGCTGGCTCCTGCTATGTCCTAGGGTGCCCACCCACATGAGTTAGCTGTTTATTCAGACTTGGCAGAAGCTTTGACAGCTCCCGTCAAGTCAGAGCAAACACTTCACTTTCTGCAACCAAATATGCGTGCAGAGAAAAAGATGAGAACAGTGGTTCTGCGAGCAGGGAGTTGCTATTTAGAGCAGCTCACTGCTTTTGGGAGCAATGCCGGCTCCTGCAGGATGTATGGAGCCGGCTAGGACCACAGAGGCCTTGAGGCTCCCCAGTGGTCCTGTCTCTCTCTTTCTTTCTCTCTTCCATCCCATAATGGGTGGTTAGAGTGTCAACATGCATGATCAACACGTTTTTTGTTTGCAGCTCATGCTAACTCAAGTCGAAAAAGAATGCTTGAACCAGATATCCTAAAAAAAAAAAGAGAACTGCAAGAAAATAAAGCAGTCCCCTACCCCCCTCAAAACACAAAATGTAGGAATTAAGAGAACTGTGCATCATATTTTAGATTTAGCTCTCACTTGCAGCCTTCTGAATATTATCTTGTGCCAAACGGCTTCAAAGGAACATCGCAAGGGTATAATGTATTGAGATTATTCTAATTTACCATGTGAAATACTAGTATTTACATTTCCAGAGCCAAACATTCGTTAAAGAATCAAAACCTGAGGATTTTGTTGAGCCAGACTTTCTACTGCATAAAATTCCCCATTAAGGTGGATTGTTTATCATAGTAACTTTAGGTTTTATCGTAGTAGCATGGGTATTCCTAAGAGAGGAGCAGCTAGGTGGCAATTAGGAAGTTAGAACTCTATGCTTAATCACAAATATGTCCGATGTTTCTTACACTTAATTTTCTTATTTAAGTTTAGTACCAAACGGTGCAGAAGTAGGTGTCTAAATTGAATGTAAAATACGTGAACGACCCCCATATATGCTAGTCGTTGTGGAGAGGAAATTACCTACAAGGATAAATATTTTATTGGCAGAGAAAAACAATTAAAAGTCTTAATGCATATTTCTACCAAACGTATTTACACAGATTTTCAGACCTGCTGACAATTCATAGTAAGTATGGGGAGTAAGAAGTACTGATAGAAATCTGCAACTTTTGTGGATTATGATAAATACCCGTGGATATTTATGTGAGTCCATAAAAAAGCCCGTAGTCCGATGCACATTTAGAAAATAATCTATAATGTGTTGATTTCTGAATATGTCTGTGTCATTTCTGTTCTTGAGACCCTTGCATAAAACACTTCACTTTTTAGGCTCGCACATTGTGAGGGAAGACCAGTGTAACATTAATACCTACTCTGTTCGAGTATATTCCAGGGACACCTAGGCCCTCATTTATATCAGACCTAGAGAGGAAAGGCTGTTTTTCTGCCCAATCTGGAATCTGATCGATTTGAGCTTTGGTGGTGTCAGTTCTGCCTCTGTCCCGCAGCCACCCACTACTCACTATTTCTGCAGAAATTGGCATGAATTTACCACTATATAGGCAAAATGGTAGGTGGTAGTAGATAGCCTAAAGGCTACCCACCTCTGCAATGGCAAATTACCCTCCTGACACCTGCCTACATCCTGAAAAGGGAAGTTGGAAGAGTGCTGCTGCCGTTGTTCGTGGGCAGAATTCAACAATCCTTGTGATAGCTGGGGCCCGGCAAGAAGAAGTATATTCTCCAGGCAAATCTCCTCTAAATAAGGTGATTGTTATGTATCATTGTTTGCTTCTTTTTCTCTAGTTAACACATGACCACCCTTGAAGTGCACTAATTGATCCACTGAGGTGCTCTCCCCAGACAGGTTTCCTGTAAATATTCACTGGTCACAAATAGTCAATCTACTTTTGTGGCCTTAGTCTATTTTCCAGCATATCCATTCATATGTTCTTAGATTGGCTTGACCATTTGCTAGCTCTTCAGGATCTAATGAAAGTTGGCTGTGGCCTGTAGCTGTCACGATGAGGCATTCTATATGGCATTTGTATTTTTCTTGCACCCAGAATTCCACATCTTTCAATGATTCTGGGAGTCTCTGAACTACAGCAAGGATTCTGAAATTTTGCGAGCTGTGGTTTTTGCATCAGAGCAGATCCAAGGTGTTTCATTTAAGGAAACAGTGGAATACCAGGATCTTTCCCAAAATGTTACTAGTGATTCTTGGTGTTGCAGTATTTGAGTCAGTATTTGAACAGCACAATCTCCCTTGACGAGCTATTTAGCTTTAGAGGCTTATCATATGATTTCAAATTCTTCTCAGTAAAGGAAAATCAAATCATATACAACTTTGTTTGGACCATAAATAATTCACTAAGCAATTGATGATACTCAGGCCTATTTTCTTATTTTTCTTCTTTCTTTTCTTCTTTTTAGGATACTAGAAAAGTAAAGTAGAGTTAAAATCAAAATTTCGATTTGATTGACAGTTAAATCTATTTGGTCACACATTAAATCCAGGATGATAGAATTCAAAAAAGTATTACAAATTAAGAGCCAAACATGTTAGACCTGACAGCCTTAGGGTGATCATGCCCCAACTTTTTGCCTGCCTCCCTCCCTCCATTTCTCTGACACTGTTTTTGCTGGTTTTAGGACTCTGCACACTTAACCACTGCTAACCAGTGCTAAAGTGCATGTGCTCTCTCCCTTAAACATGGTAATATTGGTTCATTCACAATTGACACATTTTATTTACTTGTAAGTCCCTAGTAGAGTGCACTTCATGTGCCCAGGGCCTCTAAGCTGAATGCTACTACTGGGCCTGCAGCACTGATTGTGCTACCCACATAAGTACCCCCTTATCCATGTCTCAGGCTTGCCATTGCAAGGCCTGTTTGTGCAGTTTCACTGCCAATTCGACTTGGCATTTAAAAGTACTTGCCAACTCCCCTTTTTCTACATATATGTCACCCCTAAGGTAGGCCTTAGGCAACCCATAGGGCAGAGTGCTATGTAGGTAAAAGGCAGGACATGTACATGTGTGTCTTATATGTCCTGGTAGTGGAAAACTCCTAAATCCGTTTCCACTACTGGAAGGCCTGCTCCTTTCATAGGATAGCATTAGGACTACCCTCATATACTGTTTGAGTGGTAGATTCTGATCAGAAATGGGTAACCAGGTCATATTTAGTATGGCCAGAATGGTAATAGAAAATCCTGCTTGTTGGGGGGGGAGGTTTGGATTTTATACTACTATTTTAGAAATGCCAGTTTTAGGAAGTGAGCATTTCCCTGCACTTAAACTCCATCTGTGCTTTACAGCCTGTCTCCAGTCAACGTCTGGGCTAGGTTGGTTGACAGCTTCCTTGTGCATTTCACCTAGACAACCACAAACACAGGACACTCAGTCACACCTGCACTCATCTGCCTACTGAATGGGTCTTCTTGGGCTGGAAGGGTGGAGTGCCGGACATTTACATTTCAAAGGCTACTGGCCTGCCCTCACACAATGAACTGCCAAACCCCCTACTGGGATCCTGTCAGACAGACCTGTACTGAAAGGGGAACTTGTGCACTTCAAAACCACTCTTTGAAGTTTCCCCCACTTCAAAGGCATTTTTGGGCATATAAACTGGGTCTCTGACCCCACCAACTCAGACACTTCTAGACCTGAAACTTCGACCTGTCAAGAGGAACTGCCTGGCTGCCCAAAGGACACATCTTGACTGATTTGCTGAGAAGTACTGCTGCCCTGCAGGTGCCCTTCTGCCCTGCTATCCTGCTGACCTCTGACTTTGCTGAGAATTCCTCTCCAAAAAGACTTGATCTCTTCAGGAAAGTCCTTGTGTGCCGAAAATCGACGCACAGCCTGCCTTGCGACTGAGAAATCGCCGAACCAGAACAACGCAGCGTGACTTCCAGAGTGGAAATTCAATGCAGCCTCTGCCTTGCGATAGAAAGTTTGATGCAGTGCCCTACCTGATTGACGCACAGCCAAAACGGAATGAGGCAGCAGATTCCCTAAGTGGAAAATCAACATAGGGCCTGCCGTGCAAGAGAAAATTCAACGTATCGCCCTCCCGGACCAGTGCAACGTCTCTGGCTTCTTCCAGCACGCCTAGGATTTCCCTGCATCGTCCCTGGGTGTCAAAAAGAGCCCTCTATCGCAGTGAGGAGCAAAGACTGCGTGCCGAAAATCGACGCAAGCCCCTTGCAGCATGGAAAGAAATGACGCAACGTCTGTGCCACGTCTGAAAATCCGATGCACACCTTATTTTTCCACACATCTTCTCCTCTGCGGTCTCCGTGTGTGTTACTTTGATGCAAACCAGGTACTTTGTGTAATTAAAAGACAACTATTGATTTCTAAGATTTAAGACTCTTTTTAAAACTGCAAAAGTGATATTTCAACTTGTGCTTACTGAATCTTTCTCGTTTTGACTTTATTTTATTCAGATAATTTTTTTTTTTTCTAATCCTGTGTGGTGTATTCCTGTGGTGTTTTCACTGTGTTACTGAATGATTTATTGCACAAATACTTTACACATTGCCTTTTTAGTTAAGCCTGACTGCTCAGTGCCAAGCTACCAGAGGGTGGGCACAGGATCATTTGGATTGTGTGTGACTTGCCCTGACTAGAACTGTGATCCCTAATTGGATAAGGGTGTATACCTCTGCCATTTAGAGACCCCATTTCTAACACTATATAAGTACAATATCACCACAGGTGAAGTATAGTGCCAAAAGTGAATATGAGAATTTCAGTTGAAGTAATACAAAAGATGGGAAACAGAATCTGGTGATCTGTATATAAGTTGTGGTCCTCTTGCCTAATCATTGGTGAATCTAAGTTAATCTAAATACCCTAAACTAAGCTAAAAGGAAAACCTAATTAAGTCTCAGGAAGTATAAATTAGGAACGTTAAGACACACAATATATATATTGTTGATTACATTATTATGGGGGTCATTCTAACTCTGATGGGCGGCGGAGGCCGCCCGCCAGAGTTTCCCCCTCCAGAACACCGCTCCGCGGTCATTAGACCGCTGCGGTGATTCTGGGTTTCCCACTGGGCTGGTGGGCGACCGCCAAAAGGCCGCCCCCCAGCCCAGTGGGAAACTCCCTTCCCACGAGGACGCCGGCTCAGAATTGAGCCGGTGGATTGGGAAGGTGCGACGGGTGCAGTTGCACCCGTCGCGAATTTCACTGTCTGCAATGCAGACAGTGAAATTCAAAGTGGGGCCCGCTTACGGGGGCCCCTGCAGTGCCCATGCCATTGGCATGGCATGGGCACTGCAGGGGCCCCCAGGGGCCCCACGACACCCCATACCGCCATCCTGTTCCTGGCGGGCGAACCGCCAGGAACAGGATGGCGGTATGGGGTGTCTGAATCCCCATGGCGGCGCAGCTGGATTCAGAAGGGCAGCGGAAAACCGGCGGGAGACCGCCGGTTTTCCTCTTCTGACCGCGGCTGAACCGCCGCGGTCAGAATGCCCTGCGGGGCACCGCCAGCCTGTTGGCGGTGCTCCCGCCGACCCTGGCCCCGGCGGTCTAGTACCGCCGGGGTCAGAATCACCCCCTATGTCACTTCTGTAACACATGGCGATACAACCAAAATTAAGGCGTTACCAATCCCCCTAAGGATCACAACCATGAAGAAATCCATTAATGAGACCCACTAAAACCGTTTAGTTTTCATCAATTTCCATCTACACTCCTCCAGACGCTTCATGTTATCATAATATTTACATTGATTCTCTTCCAGCTCCACATCTGCTCCCTTTCTTTTAAATGCCTGTTTAGCTTTCATCCTCTGGAAAGTCCTGAAACCAACATCTAAGACTGTTGCACAAATAACAATAATCAAAAAAGGTTTCAGAATAAAACCCAGAGTTCCACTTCTCAAGTTTCCAAAACATTTGCCTACAGCAGCAAATCCATCTCCAATAGCTTCTCAAGCACCTGTTGCTTTCAGCCCTTCTAAATCCTTCTTCAAGCCAATAATGTTCTGAATGTATCTCTCCAAATTCTTACTTCTGTCTGGAATGTAAGTACAGCGTTGCTGAACTTTTAGCCTTTGGCAAACTCTGCGTTCTTTTGCGAGAAGAAGGTCTAACGCAAGTCTGCTCTGCAAAACCATAGATCGTATTGTTACCTTCTCAGTATTCAGACTCAATAAGGAATTTGCTGTACTCGTTGCTAGTTTATCCACTATTGTATACTACTTTCCACTTTTCAGATCATTCCGAATCACACCTACAGACTGAATCAATTCACCAAAAATATCTCTTACCACTTCTCCAGCACTAACACTTCAATCAATCAATCAAATAATTTCTTAAGCGCACTACTCACCCGGTAGGGTCTCAAGGCGCTGGGGGGGGGGGGAGTGGAGGGGGGGTGGTTACTGCTCAAAAAGCCATGTTTTTAGGTGCTTTCTGAAGGTTAGGAGGTCCTGGGTCTTGCATAGGTTGGTGGGGAGGGAGTTCCAGGTTTTGGCGGCGAGGTGGGAGAAGGATCTGCCGCCGGAGGTGGTGCATTGGATGCGGGGGACTGTAGTGAGGGCGAGGTCAGCAGAGCTGAGCTGTCGAGTTGGTATGTGGAAGTTGACTCGTTCGTTGAGGTAGGCCGGTCCAGTGTCGTGGAGGGCTTTGTGACTGTGGACAAGGATTTTGAAAATGATCTTTTTGTTGATGGGTAGCCAGTTTAGGGATCTGAGGTGGGTGGATATGTGTTCGTGGCGATGGAGGTTGAGGATGAGACGTGCGGCTGCGTTCTGGATTTGCTGGAGTTTTCTTTGATGCTGGTCCCTGCGTAGAGGGCGTTGCTGTAGTCCAGTCTGCTGCTTATGAGGCCGTGGGTGACTGTTCTTCTTGTTTCTAAAGGAATCCTTTTTCAATTTTTCGGCATTCTCGTTTGGAAGACTGAAGTTCTGTGGTGAACCAGGGGGCGGTCTTGATGGTGCAGGTGTTGTTGTTTGTTTTCAAAGGGGCGAGGGAGTCTGCGCAAGTTTCTAGCCATTGTGTGTTGGGGTCGTTGTTGATGGGAGGTGGAGCTTATGCGAGGTTGAAGATCAGGTGTTCTTTAGAAATCTTGTTCCACTTGCGGTAGTGGGTTTCAGGAAGGTGAAGTGGACGCAGTGGTGGTCAGTCCAGTGGAGCACGGTGGTGTGAGTGAAGGTGATGTGGCTGCTGGAGGTGAAAATGGCATCTAGCGTGTGTCCCCGCTGAGTGGGTGGGTGAGGTGACCAGTTGCTTGAGTCCTAGGTTCGTGAGGTTGTCCAGCAGGGCCATGGAGTTGCAGCTGTGGTTGCTTTCCAGGTGAAAGTTAAGGTCACCAAGGAGTATGTAGTCTGTGGAGGTGAGGGCGTGGGGGCTGATAGTATTGGCGATGGTGTCACAGAATGGGGGGCGGGGTCCTGGTAGTCCGTAGATGAGAGTTCCTCTTAGGGTGGTGTTGGCGTTGATGTGTACTTGAAAGTGTAGGTGTTCTGCGCTGTATAGGGTGTTGTTGGTGTTGGTGGAAATTTTGATGGAGTTTTTGTTTATTATGGTGATACCTCCTCCTGGTTTGTTGGTGCGGTCTCTACGGGTGATTTTGTAACCTTCTGGGATGGCTATGGCGATGTTGGGTTCTGATGAGGAGTTCATCCATGTTTCAGTGAGGAAGGCGATGTCAGGAGAGTTTGTGGTGAGCAGGTCCCAGAGCTTGATGGCGTGCTTGTGGACAGAGCGGGCGTTAAGGAGGATGCAGTTGAGGTGATTGGGGGGTTTGGTGTTGTTGTGGTGCTTGCTGGTGTTGCTGGTGTTGGTGTGAGTGCAGGAGAAATGGCATGAGTGGCATGTGAAAGGTCCGTGTCTGTGTTTGGGGTTGGCCTGGGTGCAGGCGGGGTGCTGGCCTGGGTTGAGAGCAAGAAGTTCTGTGGAGGAGTAGTGGCGCTTGGGGGTCCGGAGGAGCGTGGACCGGGGGACAGGCGCTGGGCGCGGTCCAGGCACGGACGGGCGCAGACGGGCTTGCCTCTGGTGCCCCAGCGGCACACCCCCTGCGTGGCCGTGCAGCGGCTGCCATTAAGAAGGGGACGTGGGAGGGAGGAGCAGCTGGGAGGCGGGAGGTGGGAGGGAGTGTCCAATGGGGACTCGAGGGGGGCGGGCCGCAGGGGACGCAGCGGCTGGGTCAGAGAAACCGGCGAGAGCCGGAAAAGATAACGGGCACAAATATAGAGTGCAACTACAAAGCGGAGCACAAAATAGGCACAGTTTACAGTAAAAACCATGTGAAAAACTAAAAAACAAAAACAAGAAACGAAATACGAGCTATGGAAACGAAATACACGGCATACTAGACACGCCTACCTAGTTCTAGGATTCGTTTCCCAGACCGAATCATTAAATGATCCACATAATAAATCTTAGGAAACACTATACCTAAATAATATGTACCATACTATCTCTTGGGCAATTTGAAATAAGCATTCCTTCCACAAATAAAGTACACTCCAGGAATCTCAGGATCCTTTACATCTAAAAATAATTTACTCTTTCCTCTAAACTCAAAGGTGTGTTCACATTCACTCTTCCCTATAAATAATGGATCCAAATAACTCTGGTCAATCTGTATGCACAACTTTCCCTTATGCTCCCAATCTAAAGCTAATGATGGTTGGTTCCCCTTCACTAGATGTTCAATTTCTTCTCAATTCCACCTATACTGTCTCTTAAGGCCTTTATCTGTTTCAGACTTGGAGCCTGATTTAGAGCTTGGTGGTAATGGTCCTGCCATCGACTTTTGACTAAAAACCCGTCTGCTACCATGACGATCCATCCTGCCGTATTTAGATGTGTACGTTGGGGGGGCACTGCACATGAGCACAGGAACACTGCAGACATATATATATTGCAGTAGTTTCTGTTAAGTTACTGTGACAAGCAGACGCTGGGGACATGAGTGGGTCAGTTCTGTGTGTGAGCCAGAAAGTGTGTGGGCAATGCAAGTGGCTAGTTGAGGTGGTAGCAGGTGCTGTGGGTGTGTCAGTATGTGTGCCACTTGCATATAGCATTGGTGTTGTGTATGGTGTGTTGTGTTGCTGCTTGCAACATTCAGATGAGTGGAGTTGTGTGGCAGTTGTTGTTGTGATGGGTTTAGTTGTGATGTTGTGTGAGTGTGTTTGTGTAGATGAGTGTGTTGTGTTGTTTGTTGTGGTTGTGTTGTTTGTGGGTGCAGTGTCAATGGTCTGTGTATTGTGTCATGGACTAATGTCAATGTGTGTTTGCTGCATGTACGTGTTTTGTGATGGAATGCCAATGGATACAGGTGTGTATGTGGTGTATTGTGTTATGTGTGATGCAAGGGGACAAATATGGCAGAGGTAGATTGTGTGTGTGACTTACCTCTATTCCACAACCACTGCCATTGTACAATGCCCATTGAGTTCCACAGTGTCCTCCCTCCATCAGCGAACGGCCTCCAGTAAACCGTCTACAGAGCTGTAACATCTAAAAACCGGTGGGCAGAAGACCATCACCTTGACGGTCTTCTCGGGTCCGCCTCGACACGGCCTGGCGATGCAGTCACCAAGATCTAATTGAGACCCTAGACTCTAGATCCCTTCTTCTGTCTTCCACCAAATTCAAAAACGTCTCTACTTCTGTCATGCCACAAGTCAGTCAAATTACGTCCATATGCATCTGCAGTGCCTAGTGTTGTGACAGATACGGAATATTTAACTGCTATTTCTGCACCTCTGAAATAAGGATTTTTATTCAAGTGTTTAAACAAATGAACTTCTGGAAGCACTAAATAATAACTCAGGAAGTAATGTTGAAAACTACCCTGTTTATAAAATATACTCAATAAAAGACTACAGGAAACTCCATATGTCAAAGGAATGTGATATGTGATGCCTTGTGAAACTGAAGCAGGTCATTAGGTACTGATTAGCAATCCTTTGCATCTGATCTCCTCTGGAAGTGTCTATGTTCAAATCTTTCTCAATTACTGAGTGCATTCGATCATCAGTAGGAAATGGGATCTTAGGGATGCTCACAGAGAAAACATCCACTATTCTAGACTGTGTAGGTAAGCTCAACCCTATAAGAAAAGTCATTATTACTATAAATGTGACAGCTAACACCCCTGGGATGGTTCACTTAAGTTTTACTTGTGCAAAGCAGCAAAAAAAAGTCCATGTGATAAATTGCAACAGATGTATTTACAAAGGTCTTTGTGAGCCTTTCTTAGCCTTACTCTGTGTTCTTCTAAATGACTACCCTCTCTTCTTCTGCAGACTTAGGCCTCTGTACCCTTCTTAATTCCCTACAAAGTCAATTCAAAGTCTCTAAAATATGGAGTTCAAATTCATTATTAATCACATCCAGTGTGAAATGTCTCAGTTTGTCTAACAGCACAGAAAACTCAAAGTAAAAATCAAGCACAATGTTCAGTTTAAGGGTGTTCAGGAAGTCTTTTTGTTGAATCCAGCCCATCTGAAGGTCAACTTTAAAGGCAAAATGCGAACATTCTTGTCTAAGATATAAGCTTTAGAGTATTTGAAGGATATTTCATCTGAGGGTGCTGTTATAAATATGGGTGGGTAAACTGGTTTTGGGAGGTGTTTTGATATGTCAGGGGGATTAGAGAAAGGGGGCTAGGACGAATGCTGTTTTCTTTAATGTAGGGGCACTGGTACTTGGATGTGTTTGCTTTTAATAGTCCCCCAAACAATGGTATTTTTGAGCCAAGGGAGGGAGCAAGTGAAGGGTTGTAGCGAAAGCCATAACTCAGGCCCTGATGGCTTCTAGATGCCGGTTGGGTGAAGGGTCTGCTGGGGAGGGGGCTTGAGAGGGAACCTGTCAGTTGGGGGGAGTGGGAGGGTGGCTGACAACACAAGGAGAGAGACATTGGCACAGATTGTTTTTTAACGGACAATAACGGGGGAATAAGCCTACAAGACAGTTCAAGGTTCTCAGTGCAATGGTATTGCTTTTGGATCAAGGAGTATGAGTAAGCTACGCATAGCAGCAATTAACACCTGTGGGCTAAATGACAGTAGCAAAAGGAGGAAGGTGGCTCAAGATCCTAAAGTACTGCAGGCAGATATACTCTGTCTACAGAAAAAAAACATAGAAGCATCAAGAAAACATTTGCTTTAAACACTTTGCTTTAAATTGATTGCATATATACAACCAAGGGAGTTAGGACTAAAGGGGTTGCCATTTTGGTATGGGGAAATATTTGCTGATTCAAGACAGATAGGCTTAGAAGATGGGTGATTACTGAATGTCAACATGGGAATGGAAGTGGAGACTGGCTAAAGGGAAGACTACGTAGATGTGCAGGGTGGAAGCCAAAAGTGTTTGTCATTGGTTTGTCTGGGAAATAATCACTGGTTGGCTGACGCCTGGTATGAGCTTGAAACACCAGATCCGGGATATAGTTTTTACTCTGCTCCTCACAGGGTACATGCACGTTTAGATTATATGTTTGTCTCATATAGTCTTATACCAGGGGCTAAAATTGCGAAATTTCCTAGGGTCATGTCTGACCACTACATGCTGGTTTTGGAATTAGTAGGGACAGGCTTTGGGTTAACAACCTTTGAGCCCGCACTGCTCTTGGGTAAAGCCTACATACAGTACATGAATAATTGGATTATAGATTTTCTGGAGTTTAATCAAGGGAGTGCTTTACCCGAGGCAGTGTGTGATGCCTTTAAGGCTAGTGTGGAAAGAGAAACCCTCAGTTTTGTCTTAAACTGCCAGAAGAAAGTGAAGAGGCAGCTCGGACAGCTGTAGAGGACTGTGGAAGGATCTGAAACCCATTTAATTGCTGCGGTCTCGGAACTCTGCAATATTGAGATGGCCCAGCGTGGGGTGGCAGTAGGGAAAGCTGTGATCAATGATATTTCAGGAAAGAAAGCTGCCAAAAAATATATAATTTGGAAGAGGGAATGCTATGAATATAGCGAGTGGGTGAGGCATTTGCTGCCTGTTTGCACTAGGGAAAAAAGTATGCGGTCCAGGATAAGGGAAATAGGGGATGTTCATGAAGCTCTGGTTTCCAACCCAGACGGAATTCGGGAGGTATTCAGGGGATTTTAAGAGAGTGAGTATGATGATTTTGAAAGGGATATCATGCATATTTTTGAGCCAGTCCCCTTGGGGAGGCTTAGTAAGAAAGAACTGAATATTCTGGAGGCTCCCCTGTCACTGGAAGAAGTGCAAGAGGCTATCAAGAACTTGTCCTTGGTGAATGCCGAAGGAGTTGATATAATTCCACTAGAGTTTTACAAGGTTTTTCTTTCACGACTAGAATCAGATTTGTTAGACATATTGACACAGATACAAAAGGGCCAGCCAGCTCCTGATTAATGGTCAGTGGCAAATGTAATTGCTTCCCCTAAAAAAGGTGTATCCCCTCAGGAGCCTGGGTCATTTAGGCCGATAATGTTTATTAATAGTGACACAAAGATCTACTCTAAAATTCTAGCCTCACAGTTGAGTGTAATAAGAAATTTAGTATCACCAAGACAGCATGGGTTTATATCAGGAAAGGGAACCACAGATCATACCCGTCGGGTTATTACACTTTTTGATGTTGCGGCTGTATCTGGTAACCCTATGTCTTTGATATTAGATGCTGAGAATGCGTTTCTTGTAAATACATGTGGACAGTTATGGGTAATTATGGGATAGGACCTGGATTCATTAAGGCAGTAAAAGTAGTCTATCTGACTGCAAGACTGCAATTGATGGGTGGGCAGTCAGGGGAAATCCAAATTCAAAGAGGCACCAGGCACAGATGTCACTGTATCCCCTGATTTGGAAACTTGACCTGAACCCCTTGATAGCCCCATGCAATTCCATGGTTGGGACACCAAGGTGCTTGCCTATGTGGAAGATGTGGCGATAGAAATCCCCAGCCCTGCAGTAGATCTAATGGAAATTGAAAAGGAGGCTCAGGAATTTGGGTGATTTTCTGGCTATTTACTTAAAGCAAAACACAAGTAGTATGCAACAGTCACCTGCAGTTTAGGGATGATAGTGTGGTTGAGAGAGCTGTATACTTAGGAGTCACAGTGATGCCCGAGCTGGATCATTTGGTTGATATTAATCTAGCCCCTGTTATTAGGAAGGCAGATAAAGACTTGCAAAGAACAAACTACTTATACCTCACTGTAGTTGGGCATAGCAATGTTATAAAAATGATTTTCCTGTTGAAAGTGCTTTATTTGTTGAAGGCTATTCCTCTGGACATTAACAACTATTGGTATAAGGCCATGTATCTTTTGATTGTACAATTTATCTGGGTTTACTCAACAACTAGGGGGGGCTTCAATGTTACACTCCTCCTAACGACAGAGGTGGGTGGGCTCTACTGGATGTGACACTCTACTACTGTGCAGCGGCGCTGTAGCATATGTGTTCACTGATTAGGAATCCAGGGGTAGATGGATGGGTGAGCGGAACTTCTCCTGTCTTTGAGCTGCTGCTCAGGAAAGATTCTAAGGATTTGTTTTGCAACAAGTTTTAAAAAGTGCGGTGTAAGACCCTACAGGGTGCTGTAAAAATATGGAATTCACTGTGTAAAAAGCTGAGGTTAGGACGATTTAACCATTATACCCCATTGCAAAGGATTTTGTCACTTCCAGACATTTTTTGGGGCTTGGTTTTGCTGGGCTGGGAGGAATGTGGAATTAAGAGAGTAGGCGATTTCTTTATCCACAAGGGCATAATATTATTTGCAGAACTATCAATCAATCAGGGTTTTGTAAAGCGTGGCTACTCACCCGTGAGGGTCTCAAGGCACTGGGGGGGAGGTAGGGGTTGGGTGCTAAGGATCAGTCGAAGAGCTAAGTCTTGAAGTCCTTCCTGAACTGTGACAGGGTGGGGGATTGTCTAAGGTGGAAAGGGAGGGTGTTCCAGGTCTTGGCCGCGATGTGGGAGAAGGATATTCCTACGGCTGTGGTTTCCCAGATGCGGGGGACATTAGCGAGGGCCTAGTCGGCGGGGCAGAGCTGTCTGGCGGAAGTGTAGAAGGAGAGTCTGTGGTTGAGGTAGGCTGGTCTGGCGTTGTGTAGGGGCCTTGTAGGTGTGGGTCAGGAGCTTAAGGTGATTCTCTTGTCGAGAGGCAGCCAGTGTAGGCCTCTCAGAAGGGCAGAGGTGTGGCCGTGTCATGGGGCGTTCTTGATGAGATGGGCAGAGGCGTTTTGGATACGTTTTAGTCTTTTCCGGGCCTTGGCGGTGGTTCTGGCATAGAGTGTATTGCCGTAGTCAAGATGGCTGCTGACGAGGGCCTGGGTGACTGTCCTTTTGGCTTCGGTGGGAATCCACTTGTAGATTTTTGGAAGTATGCGCAGGGTGTGGAAGCAACCTGATGAAATGGTGCTCACCTGTCTGTTCATAGAGAGCGATGAGTCTAAGATGACGCTGAGGTTGCGGGTGTGGTTGGTGGGGGCGTTTCCGAGGGCGGTGGGCCACCAGGACTCGTTCCAGGCGGAGAGTGTGGAGCTGAGGATGAGGACTTCTGTTTTGTCCAAGTTCAATTTGAGGCAACTATCTTTCATCCAGATGGCGTCTTCGTGGAAATTGTTCTTGAATGTGGTCGGGCTGTTGATGAGGGAGACTATCAGTTGGGTGTCGTCGGTGTAGGAGACGCTGTTGATTGTGTGTTGAGTGGGGTGAGGGTGTTGGTGCAGTCAATGATCCATTCGTGGAGGTTGTGTGCAGCAGTGTTGACGTCGTCATCAGCTTGGGGAGTGTTGCGTTGAGGCTGGCTGTGAGCTGGCCTTCAGTGACCTTGTTCCAATTTCTGCGGGGAAGTTGGGGAGGGTGGTGGCAACCGATGGGTTTGTTGAAGTGTTAAACTTTTCATCCTTGGTGTGGTCTCCCTTAACTTTTTGCCTCTGTTTCTCAGGTTGTTGATGTGTGCTGGACTCTGTTTTTGCTGTTTTTGTTACTCTGGGCACTTTACCACTGCTAAACAGTGCTAAAGTGCAAGTGCTCCTATACAAAATGTGTATATAATTGGCTTATCCATGATTGGCATATTTGAATTACTAGTAAGTCCCTAGTAAAGTGCACTGGAGGTGCCCAGGGCCTGTAAATCAAATGCTATTAGTGGGTGGGCCTGCAGCACTGGTTGTGCCACCCACCTAAGTAGCTCTGTAATCATGTCTCAGACCTGCCACTGAAGTGTCTGTGTGTGCAGTTTTTAACTGTAAATTCGACTTGGCATGTGCACCCACTTGCCAGGCCTAAACCTTCCCTTTTCATACATGTAAGGCACCCCCAAAGTAGGCCCTAGGTAGCCCCAAGGGCAGGGTGCAGTGTAAGCTTAAGGTAGGACATCTAGCAATGTGTTTTTATATGTCCTGACAGTAAAACTTTGCTAAATTCGTTTTTCACTGTTGCAAGGCCTGTCCCTCTCATAGGTTAACATGGGGCTACCTTTAAATATGATTAAAGTGTAGATTCCCTTTGGGAGCCGATAGACATGTGGAGGTGGGGTCTCTGAGCTCACAATTTAAAAATACATCCTTTAGTAAAGTTGATTTTAGGAGTGTGTGTTTGAAAATGCCAATTTTAGAAAGTGAGCATTTTCTTGCTTAAACCATTTCTGTGACTCTGCCTGTTTGTGGATTCCCGGTCTGGGTCAGTTTGACAGTTGAATTGGTTGCACCTCTCACTAGACAGTGACACAAAGGGAGCTGGGGTGTAGTCTGCATTTACTGATGCGCCATCTGTGCTAGGAGGGAGGGGAGGAGTGGTCACTCACATCTGAAAGGGTTGTGCCTGTCCTCAGACAATGCAGTCTCCAACCCCGTGGTGAGTGTCTGGGGCCTGGCCCGGGCAAGGCAGGATTTCACAAACAATAGAGACTTTTCTTTGAAGTAGGCCTACTTCAAAGGGCAAAATGGGTATAAGAAGGGCACTCAAAACCACAGACTTTCTGGAAACCAAGAGGAATCTCTGCCTGGAGAAGAGCCAAAGAGCTGAGGTAGAAGAGCTGCCCTTCCTATGACTGTGCTTTGTGGAGCTATCCTACAGTTTCTGCTTCTGCCTGTGCTACAGGACAAAGACTGGACGTTGTGTTGCTTTCCTTCTTGTGAAGATCTCCAAGGGCTTGATTTAGAGCTTGCCTCCTGTTATTTGAAGTCTCAGGGACAGGAAAGCCTTCTCTCTGCCAGCATCTGGAGTCTCTGGAGAGACTCCTAACCTGCCAAGTGGTGCCCATCCAGTTCCTAGGGCCCTGAAAGAAGAAGCTGGCAGCCCAAGAGAAAGAAATCCACTCACAGAAGGAGAAAAGGAGAGAAGGGAAAAGATCGACGCAACTCCAATCTGAGGCTGAAAAATCGACGTGCCACCGGCTTCGCGGCTGAACATCGACGCTCACCTGCAACGCGACCCAATGATTGACGCCCTGGTTTGGAGAAACGACGTACAACATGGCTGACGGAGGCTGGTGAGATCGCAACCCGCGCTGCGTGGTTTTCGGATCATCGCGCAGCTGGATTTCCGACCAAAACACCACTGGGCATGTAAAAATGACGCACGGCCTGCTCGGACCAGAGAGTGCTGACCGGATTGACCAATCGCTCTCCTGCAGAGAGAAGAAAAAACGCACGCCGACCCGAATGAGAAACAATGCAAGGTCTCACTCGTGAGTGGAATCGACGCATCACAAGCTCTTTTTGATGCACACTCGGCCATACGGGGTTATTTTTGACACACCCAAGGGACATTTCACGCTAACAGCGTTAGCATTTTGTTTAAAATTACGTGAAGACTGTTTTTGCATTTTTTGTGATAACTTGACTTGTGTATTTTGTTGTTTGATCTTGTTTTGTTTAGATAAATATTTTCTAATCCTGTGTTGTGTCATTTTGTAGTGTTTTTATTAAGTTACGGTGTGTAATGGTACAAGTACTTTACACCTAGCACTCTGAAGTTAAGCCTACTGCTTGTGCCAACCTACCAATGGGGTAAGCAGGGGTTAGCTGAGAATGATTGTCTTTTACCCTGACTAGAGTGAGGGTCCTTTCTTTGACAGGGGTAACCTGACTGGCAACCAAAGACCCCATTTCTAACATGAAGGTGAAGTGAATGTAGCAGTGGTCGTTCCATTGGAGTTTGGTGGTGTGGCTGACATAGACATGGTTGCTTGTGGAGAAAATGGGGTCCAGTGTGTGACCGGCCGATAAGTGAGTGCATTGACGAGTTGCTTGAGTCCGAGGTTGGTGAGGTTTTCGATCAGGGTGGTGGAGTTGTTGTCGTTTGGGTTTTCCAGGTGGAAGTTGAGGTCCCCCAGTAGGATGTAGTCCTTGGATGTAAGAGTGTGGGTAGTGGCTAGGTCAGAGATGGTGTCGCAGAATGGGGGGTGGGTGCCCGGCGGCCTGTAGATGAGGGTGCCCCGCAGGGTGGTGTTAGGGTTGGTTCCAATCTGGAAGTGGAGGAGTTCCATGTTGGTTGTGGAGTCTTCGGTGCTGGTGGAGAGGCGTAGGGACTCTTTGTGGACGATGGCAATGCCTCCCCCGGGGTGGTTTGTGCGGTCTTTGCGGATGATCTTGTAGTCGCCTGGGTTGCCGATGGCGATGTCTGGAGCTGAGGCTGGGTTAAGTCATGTTTCTGTGAGGAAGGCGACATCTGGGGATATGGTGTTGATGAGGTTCCAGAGTTCGATGAGGGGCCTGTGGATGGAGCGAGTGTTGATCAGGATACATCTGAGGCTGGGTTCTGCTTTGTGGGTCCTCGGGTGGGCTTGAGTGATGGAGGCTGGTGAATTTGCAGTGGCGACAGATGAAGGGTCCCTTGGTGTTACTTGAAGATACCTGCTTACAGTTGTTGTCATGTCCTGGGGTGAGTGCGATGAGTGCTACTGGCGTGTAGCGGTGGAGGGTGAGCGGTCCAGGGGTCCTGGCGCTGGTCTTGGTCAGGTCGCGGATGGGCGCAGATGGGCTTGCCTCAGGTGTGCCTTTGGCTCACCAGTGGTGCACCCGCTGCGCGCAGACGCCATTAAGTAGGAATGGGGGAGGAGAGGACAGTAGGGAGGCGGGAGCGGGGGCAGCAGTGGTGGGGAGAATGCGAGAGAGGAGGGGCCGCAGGTGCAGCAGCGGCGGGGAGAATGCCAGAGAGGAGGGGGGAAGGCCCGGAGGGGCAGCAGCGGCGGGGAGAGTGAGAGAGACCAGAGAGAGAATGAGAGGAGTGAGGAGAAAAATGAGGAAAATTAGAGGGAAGCACAGAAAGCGAAAGGCACAAAAACAGCACACTAAAGAAAAAGGAGGAGAAAAGAGAAAGGAGGCAGAGGGCAGCCCAGCAGAAGAGCAGAGCTCTCCCACTAGGCACCAGGGATGAGGCACAGGCAGAAGCCTGCGGCTGGGGAAGGGCATCGAACTTCTGACCGAGGTCAGAGTTCAAGTTAGGATGGGCTTCCACATACTGGTGGAGCTATGCGGAGGCAGAGCAGTTCACTGACCAGACTAGGTTTGAGATATCCCAGAAAGATGTCTTTGAAGACTTACAGATATGAGATTTTTTGATTCAGAAAGGGGGGTGAGGGGTGCTTGATATTCGAAAATAGATTTGTTGGACAGGGTAATTAGGAGTGAGCCTTGTATGATCATACAAAGCAATACAAGGTCTTAATGCCCTGTTTTGGGATTATCTGCAAAGACAGTCAGAAAAGTGGCAGATTAAGCTGGGGACTGTAGATTGCCCTTTCTTGGAATCACTGAGGTTAGGTGGAACCATACCTCTTTCGGCCAACCCGCAGACCCAACATTATAAAATTGTTTATGGTTTATATTACACATCTTAGAAAATTGCTAGATGCGGTGGGATGGTGGGTATCACATGCCCACAATGTCAACTCGAGGAGAAGGATAATCCATATGTTTTGTAGTTGCCCCCAATTGAAATTACTTCGTAAGGAGATCATGATTTGTTTTACTCCTGTCTAAGAATTAAAATACTTTAACTCCTCAAATTATTTTAAAGTGCTTCCCGACCCTGCTCAGCTGTTAATATTTATAGCTATGGCTGTTGTCTGGATATGTCTTTCTTCGTCCTAGCTAGATAAATCCCCCCTTCTTTTCAGCATTAATTGACTCGATTGTTACCAATATTCAACTTGGAAATTGCCCTGTATCTAAAAAGAGGTTAAAAAAGCCCACTGAACAGGGAAACTGATATGGGCACCCTTGATAGGTTTGCTTGGGAGTCACTCTGAGGATAGTCCTCACCATAAGGACCCTGGTGGGTAGTTGGGTGAAATCTTGTTTGGGTGCAATGATGTTGGCATTCTCCATATATATATCCCAGCTGTGCCGTTAATTGATAAGACTTTCTGGATCGCTGCTTTCTCAATAGCCTGTCTTAAAACCCTTTCTGTACTCCACACACTTCCAAGTAATGTTGTTTCAGTTCTGACTCCCTTAGAGGGTATTCTAAATAGAATTTATATGTTCTTGATTTACTGAAGGATTTTTAGGATTTTTCTCGTTCACTTAATCATGTCTATGATGAAATGAGATTCCCTTGGGATATTGGAGTACCCATGAATTCCTCACTTTTAAGATTGAAACACATATGGATTTCTATTTGTCGTGCATTTTATTTTCAGCCTCGTTGAGGCTAATGGCAGATTATTTCTGTTGCTTGATGATACTCTCCTCTTGTGTTGCTCTTATGTTATATTCAAAACCTGCAATAAAAATAATTTTTCAAAAATGTGAAGAAAAAAAAAGAGCAACACAGCGCTCAACAATCACATTTTCGGCAGCAAATGGTTTGTTCATACTTAGTAAGGCAGCTACTTGTCAGATGCTGGATTCTAGTCTTTGTCAGTCAGTAACTCCACAGAATGAGGAACATAAACAATTAGTGGATGACTAATGACTGTGTTTTTCACACCTCTCTATGGTTACATGGACATTCGCCACTGCTTTAAGGCAACTTGGCAGCACAGAAGCTACAGGATCAAGAGTAGCAGAGAAATAGGCCACAGGCCTTCCTGCATTTCCGTGTAACCGTCTAAGCACTTAGAGCGTGCAGTCCTCCCTCTCGCTGCAGAAATTTGCAAAATTCTTTATTGTAATCAGGAATTCCCAGAGACAGGGCACGACGGAGACCTTCTCTCAGCTCTACAAACGCAATCAAGCAATCATCATCCCAGAGTACTGGATCAGACACATCCTTGTATATCAGCCTCTGCAAAGGCTTGACCACTAGGGAAAAGTTGGGTATCCACTGGCGACAGTAGCCCACCATTTCCAAAAACATTCTGACTTCTCTCTAGGTAGATGACAGATTCATTTTCAGAATTGCCGAAATCCTCTCTTGTGACACTTTCTCAATGTGATGTCCGGGATTCTGGACCGCTTCCTGAAAGTACTTCAACTTGTTTGGGGACAGCTTATGCCCATACTCAGCCAGGTGGTTAAACAATGTAATAGTATTTTGCTTACAAGCCTCTTTTGTATTCAACACCACCAGCAAGTCATTGATATATATTGACTTGCAAGGTATGACCGAGGACTCTAGATTCTTCTTGAGAATCTGGTTGAAGATGGAGGGACTCCCAATATATACTTGTGGGACTAGGCACCATATCAAAACACATCTGCCGAACTAAAATGTGAAGAGGAATTGACTCCTCATGCAAGGGTATAGAAATGAAAGCCTGGCACAAATCAATAATTGTGAACCATTCAGCCTCGCATGGAATTTGAAACCAAACCATAGCTGTATTCAGTACCACAGGACAACAGCGAACAACAATATTGTTCACTTTCCTCAAATCGTGAATGATGCGATATTTCCCACTTAGCTTCTGTAAGCCCATAATAGGTGAATTGCATGTACTTCACATAATCTCTTTCATAATACCTTGTTGAATCATAGATTAAATTACCAGAGTAATCCCAGCAATCTTGTTAAGTGTCAAATTATATTGGGGTGTTCCTGGATAATTAGCATTTGGCTTCACTGTGATTTGAGTGGACATAACACCTGCGATCAACCCAATATCCTTTCCTGTAAAATCCCACACCTCAGTCCTGATTGTGTCTTTAAAGTCTGGCAGCAAGTCATCAGTGGTCATCATGGTAAACAACGCAGTGTAAGAACCATCATTCACCAGTTTGAAGGCAACATCCTCATCATGAGTTTGCATTTCTACACCTTTTAGCTTACAATAAGTGAAACAGTTAAGCTTTCAAAGGAGATCTCTTCCCAAGAGACTCACTGGACTAGAGTCGCATGCCAAAAATTGGTTATTCCCCTCAAATGACCCAGTTTCACAGGTACTTCTGTTGTTTGTGGGGGTTGTCATTTGTTTATTTGCAACTCCTATAACTTGAATCATTTTTCCAGAGAGGGGTAGGTTTGGGATTTCTACTATTCTCAAAGTAGAACGGGTAGCACAAGTGTCAACCAAAAACGTCACATGGTGGCCATTTACCTCACCATCTACAAATAGATCACTCTGGTCTACCTCCAAGACTGCACCAAGTACGCAATCTTCCTCCCCCAATGCACAGTCAGAGTGACTGATCGGAGCCATAGCTCTCAGATGTCTCAAACATGAGGTACTGTTTGAAAGGATTATTATCTTGGAATGCATTTGAATTCATGTTTGGAACATGATTCCAATTTAATCCAGGGCCATTTGCATTTCACTGTGCCTTGGGGGTTGTGGAACATGCATCATTGTAGCTTGCACGTCAAATTTCTGCTGTCTCTGTCTTTGTAGACTTTGCATCTGTACAGGGTTTTTACTCTGGGGCTGTACAAACCGTGAATTCTGGACATGATTAGCTGGGTTAAGAAGACATTCCCTCTTACAGTGTCCCAACCTGTTGCAAAAATTACAAGGAATTGTTTTCCTCAGACTACACACATACATTCTTGTACTGGGATCATTTGGGACGCCTTGACCTCTACCCTGTATCTCAGTAGTTCTCTTCTGATACACTCCTTGCATAGCACCAACATTCCTTACAAAATGTTGGATTTGACTACTTCTCTCAGCAGCCTTAATCGGAGCAACCATTAACTTCTCCTTTAGTTTCTTCTGTTTCATCTCTAAATTCTGGACTACTTCCCATATCTCCAAATTTCATCAACTGATTTAGTCTGCCAACAAATCAAATTTTGCTGAATCATCATGCTAATTCCAGGTCTCAATTCTGTCACAAAACGTAACACAAAATGGACCATATCCTTAGATTCAACAATCTCTCATAAGAAGCATGAATCGATTATTTGGATTGTTGAGTCGTTCTGCCAATTTTGATCCAATGAATATCTTTGGACCTTTCATCACTAGGCTTCTCAGTGGTTTTGACTCATGCCATATGACAGCAATCCTACATACTACCCACAAGTCATCAGAAATAAAGTTTCAAGCAGAGTATTCAAATCGACCCACAACACTTGTGAAATCTTCACAAATTGTTCAACTTGCCTGTACCACTCTACTGGCTTTGCCGTCAGCTTTGAAAAGTAATTTGTGAATGATGCAATATCACTTCTACTCCAACGCACATGAACACAACCTCCACCTGTCACTTCTCTCAGCGAGAAATTTTATGTACGCACCTCTCCTGCTACAGAAGGAGGTGGTTCCTCTATCTGTTTCTTTGGTTCTTTCTTTCTCGCCCATCAACTTTCCCATTTGTCTAACTCATTCCATTTCTGAATGTTCTGAATGAGCTCACTTGTTTGTATTTTCATCTCTGAAGTTCTCATTCAAGCTCTGTCTTCTTCATTAAAGCATACGCTGTAACTCCCCAGCAAGACTTTGGTCTTGTTCTAGTCTATTTCATATTTTTGAGCCAACTCGAATGGTTTGTCATAAATGTGTCCTACACATCTGGTAACATCCTTACATATGAGCACAGGCAGATTTCCTTGGTAATAATCTAAACAAATAATTTCAAAATTCCCACTAATCATCTCAACCGATTCTAACTTCAGTTTAGCCACATCCACTAAATTCTCTCTCACAGGTGACAAAATTGTTCCCTGACTCAACTCGGAACTCCTGCTACCACTCAAGAGTATTGGTATTAAAAAATATTTCATTCACTCACCTGTTTCCTTAGCACTGAGGCCCAGTGACACTTCAGGGACCGTAGACATATTTCCATTTCCATGCATACCGCTACTGGAATTCAAAAGGTTACTCCTGTATAGGAGTACCAAAAGATGACATTCTCTGATATGTACCTAAAGAACTCACCTCACATGGTGAGCTTGTGTGTGCCCGGGCTAGAGGAACAAATCCTCTTGTATCAAGGCTTACTGCAGCATACATGAAGAACCTACTGGGTTGGGGATAGCCAGATTATAAATTGTCTTTCCTGGGAAATCAGTCTTATCCATGGAGACCACAGGACCAGTAGTAAATGGAACAGTAAGAACATTGGCAGTGTTTGGGATAGTAGGGTTAGCAGGAACACAAATTCCTGAACCTTTGGTTCATATCATGCACATTCACCAGAGTAACCCCCACTGAACCAGAATTCATGTTTATTGGGGCAGTAGCTAACCCAGGATTCCTGCCACTATTAGTGCTAACCACCTGGGTCTCATTATATGGAGGTGGATATTCTAGCAATAATACATCTTGAAGGGTATCACCAGAATCACTGTCACTGATCTCACTCATATCATCTGCCTCTTTCCGCTTTACATCCTTCACCTTCTTGTCCTTTTTCTTTTCCTTCTCTCGCTCTTAAATGCTTCACTAATCAGGCTGGGTACCATCTAACTCCGACTACCATTTCAGTTCTCCATATTTTTTGTCAGCATCCGTCCAGCATCTGCATAGATATGCACTGCTTTTTACAACAATAAAAATGGATATGGGCATTCATGAACTCCTACTCAACAAAGATTCAGTATTTACTTTACATATTTTATTCGGGCTTGCAAGCATTTCTGGATAAGAATTCATATATGAAGGGAGGGCTGCTGTAAGGTCCTAACAGGCACAAGATGATTTGGGAACCGGACCATTTGCTGACATAGGGGTGAGGTGTTGGAAATTACCTGCTAGACATAGGAGTACAAATGGACAGAAAGAAAGACGGAAGCATATATGCAGATTTCAAATCACGTAATATTTAGATTGTTTGCTGAGAAATCAGGTAAGGGTTGGTTCCAATATATAACCAATATTTAGGGGGTTATTACAACTTTGGAGGAGGTGTTAATCCGTCCCAAATGTGACGGATATACCACCAGCCGTATTATGAGTTCCATAGGATATAATAGACTCGTAATACGGCTGGTGGTATATCCGTCACTTTACCGTCACTTTTGGGACGGATTAACACCTCCTCCAAAGTTGTAATAACCCCCTTAGTCTTTCCGTAGAGAAATCACTGCTACTGTGTCATGAAATGCTTCAGTCTCTATCTACCTTTACCGTTCTGTATCCAACCCTCAACTTTCCCTTTACTCAAATTGTTGTTATAACATGCTTTGTTTAATTGCATAAATTGCATACTATGACTCTCAGAATGCACTGATTTGTCATATGAAACCACAGTACCAACAAAATGAATGACCATACAAAGAGCAAGCTAGCTAAAACTATTATTATTTTCGTATTCCTGACTTCAAAGTAAATACATCTTAATATTTCACAAAATCTAAAAATGCAAAAACAAATTGCAGTCATCATTTTTTCCGTGCTAAACATGCACAATGTGTTTATGATAGTTTAATATTCCCCTGAACTTAATGAGTTTGCCATCTGCAACTGCTCTAGCAGTTACTTTTAATTGTTTTCCCAGGCTGATGTACTTGCATCAGTGTAATTTAATTGCTGACAGTTGCTTCCGAGCAGTTAATCATTAATGACAGGATGTTAGTCCTGCCCTAAAAACAAAGACATGTTTTCATCATTCAGCCGTGCATTGATATGTGACACCATGCGATCACAAGAAATGCTGTCTCGAAGTGATTTCTGTGCAAACTCACTTTATTTCTATTTGTGCTGGCGGGCCACTGATGAAAATAACAACGAATTAATTAACATACGAAATATTAAAAACTCCATTCCTACCCATGAAGTTTGTGCATCTCTGTTAACCATGACAAAACAATTCTACAGACCAGGGGGCCCTAGCCCTCTCTTGCTGCATAGGATGCGCACCGATTTGCCATGACTACCATTAAGTCAAACCTAAAAAGAAAAATGAATTAGGTTCTGTTCTTTGCCCCCACCATATTAGAAATCAGCTGGCATTTCTGGTACAAACTACTCGTGACTAACTTCCAATTAGGAAAGCTGGGTTAGACATGCTTTCAAAACTAAAACCCCATTGCTCCATTTTACAACAGCATTCCATTCCATATGTCCTAAAATCAAGTTATTTGTATGCCAGGGTTTTTTTTTGCCTTATCCATAGTTGTTTCCATCCCACTAAGCCATTTTTCTGAGCCGCGTGGATTTTGTTCAAGAAACACAACCTGGAGATAATATTAGCGTTTCTAGAAATGCAAGTGTAAAGAAATAGAAATCCAAAATGTATTACTCGCCAACTACACCAGATTCACTCAATTGAGAGTCTGCATCACACCTTCACTCCATCAGATTTGCATCCCCATGTCCCAGTGTTTTCATGTGCTGGAAGTACTCGAACATACTCCCTAAACATATGTTAAAAGTCAAGGGGCCTGGACATTACCTGGACGTAGCCTGGTACGTTCGTAGAGGAGCACCACATTGAATACCCTCTGTATTTCATAAAGGAATTACAAAATGGTTCCCATTGTTTTAGCAAGGGATTCTACATTTTAGCGATATGCCCTGGTTATGCTGGATGAATATTTAAGACCAAGATTTCCATAATACCCTTTCCTAATAATTGTCCGTCTCTTCTGCAATGCCTATCTTACCAAGGTTTTTGAGTGGGCAGTACTACGTAAAAGATCTCATTCTCTAAAAATAATCCCACCAAAGTGACTAACCCTCTTTAATATGTATTTGATGTTTAGTTAATATTTCATCATTCTCCACAAACATTTGAATTGAGATTCCTTCTACACTGAAGACATTCCCATTATTCTTGAGACAATATAAAGACAGGTTAGAGGCTTCAAAAGATTTTTCTATTAACTTCAATTTCTTTTTACTTAAGCTTCGATCTGAGGAAGTGATAAGAGTTGGTCTTAAACACAATTTCCAAACTGCTAGCCAACACTTGTTCCACGACAAATGTATTGATAGGGTTCACTTCATCAGTGATACATTTATATTAAATATCAGCTATAGCGCAAAACAATGAACCTTTGGCAAGTGAAATCAGTGAAAGGAAGGGGAGGGTTAAATCAAATGAAGAACCTAACAAAAGGAAAATGGTGAAGGAAGTGATAAAAGGAAGACAAGAACAATTTCTTTTTAATAGTATTAAGGCTTCAGTTGTCAAAATGCATGGTTCCTGATAGTCTATATAGTAGTTATTTCACAATTAATAAGCAGTTGTTAACGAGGCAATGTGCTAGTTAAGCGAGTAACAGGAAAGTCATTGTAAGTTAAATTCACCATATTAAATAAGTATCCACACCTCGTAAACAGGTTGACATAAAAAGCAGATTTTCTTACATCTCATATTCGACCTGGTCTTTTTTAGGACAAAGTCCAATAGGTAAATTCAAAAATACAAAATAACCAGACGTTAGAAGCTGCATGTGTATATCGATTCATGTTCTAAGTCTTAAGAAGTAAGTAGATAGTAATGAAATCTGATTATATTTATCCATTTCGATACAGGCCTAAAATATAATGATTTGAATTTTGAGGAAGAAACAATGAATTAGTCTCATGGTGATTCTGTCCATAATTTGAGAGAGTTCTACGTGAATGAATGGAGTCTTTAGGAGTGTATAAGTCGAATTTAAGTATGTAAAGGGTTTTTTGCTGCTTATAAATTGCAAGGAAATGTAAGTGTAGGAAATATCCTTTTCTACTTTTGGAAAGCTCTTCACTGAAATTGTTTATTGCAAATTCTGAAAGGTAATTCAGGTTGGATCCTGTTAGATAATTAGTGATCCAATATACAGTACTTTTAATAGCAATGATGGTGTACATAGTTTTTAATGCAAAGGGTCGTACTTTATATAAAATTATATTAATGAAAGAAAGAAATTGTCTTTGGATAGCAAGTATTAGATGCCAGATGTTATTTTAGAAAACTAAACAATGTGGCGGCATGATAACCCCCAGGTTTTAAGGGGCAGGTACAGTGTGTTACACCTAGGCATGCGAGACCCTGCTGTATTTATACTGGGTGCAGTATTGAAAGCTCCATGTGCAGATTAGTGAGTACAGATAGACGGTCTTTGATTGTGTCACTTAGTATATAGTACCTTTATAGTAAAATTAAAAATGGCAGCTTGAGGCAAGGTACCACTTTAGCGTGCTGCTTGATAGTGAGTGGTAAAAAGCAATAAAGATTTAGGAAATCTTGCTCGAACCAAATATATATATATGTATTTTTAGACAATTAGAGTGTCTGGAAAGAAGCATTGCTATAGGCTAGATGTGTTAAAAATATTACAGAAATAATATTGGTGTTGTAAAAAACGAATTTGGAATACAAACCTTTACTAAAGGGACAGTGGACCCTTGCTAAACAGATCTCACGATGGATACTCATGACTTTTTTAATTTAAATGTTAAGGATTCCAGAAGGAGGCCATTTTAGATAGCTTTGGCATGTGAGGTATTTTGTGGCTAACAATATTACAAATGAAGAACTGGCGAACTGAAAGCACAGTGGATCCTTGAGTATACATTGAAGCCTGTTGAATCTAATGGGTACTGATAAATGATGAGTTGGAGTCAGATTTGCTAATTTATCTCTGAAGTTCTATCATGGTATTGTGCATTGTATAGTAAGCACTGCGAGATGACAAAATTGAAACCACAGACATGCGATACATTGCTGTATTAGCTTTGCTTATCAAAAGATGTTATAGCCTAGGTGTTTGTTCGCAGTAAGGGTTTTTATGAATTCGTTATATGAACGATGTTTGATAACAATATGTATGTGTTTGCAATTTATCTGGAAAAGCAGATTTCACAAGTACTACAATATAATCATACATTATGCAACTTTCAAGATGGTATTTAAGTCATCAAGATTAAAGCCATGTGTCATTGATCTTGGTTTGTAAATCCAAAAGCTTTTTTAATTTGCTTAGGCATTGTTCTCTGTAACATCAAATGTTGCAGGGATGTTATAGATAGGCTCGCATTTTAAATGTACAAAACCATAGAAATTAACCTGTTATAGTTAGTTATCTCAAGTAACTAGAACTCGTGCCCTAAGATAACTATCACTTGTTCCCCCGCCGTGCACAGTTTTTTCCTCAACATTTTTACTGCACATACTACAATGATATTATCAGTGATGTTATCAAAGATGTCATGAGTGCCGTAATTTGTGGGGTAATTAGCAGTGCATGGTGAGTGTGCAAGTTATAGTAATCTTAGGGCACAAGTTAAAGTTACTTGAGAAAACTCTAACTATAACAGGTGAATTTCTATTGTTTTGTACGTTTAAAATGTGAGCCTTAGTATAACGTCCCTGTAACCTTTGGCTTTTTTAAGTGAATTTCTATGTTTTTCCAATTCTAGATCCTAACTATAACATCCCTGCAACCTTTGTTTTTTTCCTTTAAATCTCTATGTTTTTTCTAACTTAAAGTAATTTTCATAGCTATGCTTTAATCCAGCTACTGCCGTGCACAGCTTTTGGCCTCAGCCTGTCTCTCTGGGTGTGAGAATAGATGTGTGAGGGTGTATCTGGGGGTGAGAGTGGCTGTGAGAGTGTTTGTCTGGGTGTGAGAGTGGGTGCATCAGTGTCTTAGTGGGTGCTTCAGTGTCTGTGTGTGTCTGTGATTGGGTGCATGAGGGTTTCAGTGTGTCTGTGAGTGGGTGTGTGAGAGTGTGAGTGGGTCTGTGAGTAGGTGCATGAATGTCTGTGTGAGAGTGGGTGTATCATTATCTTAGTGGGTGCGTCAGTGTCTGGGTAGGTCTGCGAGTGGGTGTGTGATGTTTTAGTGGGCCTGTGAGTGGGTGTGTGAGAGTGAGTGGGTCTATGAGTAGGTGTGTGAGTGTCTGAATGGGTCCGTGAGTGGGTGTGTGAGGGTGTGAGTAGGGCTGTGAGTAGGTGCACGAGGGTCTGAGTGGGTCTGTGAGTGGGCGTGTGAGGGGGTTTGTGAGTAGTTGTGTAAGGGTCTGAGTGGGTGTGTGAGTGGGAGCAAGAGATTGAAAAAGAGAAATTGAGAGAGAGAGAAAGAGAGTGAGAGAGATAGTTTTGTAGGCTTTAGTGAATGATATACTTAGAATGGGATATTTCTGGACGTATTGAAAATAAAAATGTGTTTGTCAATTAAAGAGTGGGATCACCTTTTATTATGGACCTTAAACATTTACAATTGAAAATAAATGAAAGTAGGGAAATGACCACAGACACACCTGGACTAGAACCCTCAACTTTCAGTGTGAGGGCCTGAAACCCTAACTATTTTGCCACAGATGCCTACTTACTGTAGTCATTGCATGAAGAGACCATTGCAATGACTCTCTCTCTCTCTCTCTCTCTCTCCTATCCCATTACGGGATAGAAGAGAGAGAGGGTGACAGGACTGCGGGGGAGGAGCCCCAGGGACCCCACAGTCCTAGCCGGCTCCCCACATCCTGTGGGAGCCAGCATTGCTCTCCCAAGCAGGGAGCTGCTTTTAATAGCAGCTCCCTGCTGTGGGAGCAATGTTTTCATCTGTCTTCTCTGCATGCATATTTGTGTTCAGTGAAGACAGATGAAAACTCTGCTTTCTCACAGCAGGAGCTGTTTGACAGCTTCTGCTGTCAGAAAGAGTACTTTGTTTGCTTTTGCCTGGTGGTAGCTGTCAAACAGCTGTGACCCCAGGTTGAGCACTCAGGAGCTGGTCCTGGGGCGTGATGGTCGCCAGGGCCATCAGTGGCTCCTTGAGGGGGCCGCATGGCCTCCTCCAACGAGTATAGCCCCAGGAAGTTGGTGGTCCGCTGTGGCAGGTGGGTCCGAAATGGACCCCCTTCACTTTCTTTTTGTAGCCCCTGGGAGGTGGTGGATCCAGGGGCTGCGGGGGGATGGACAGCCCCCCTGCACAATTTATAATTACTACCCCAGGGAGGTTGTGGTCCTTGGGGCTGCAGGGGGGCCATGCAGCCCCCAAGCTGTTTATAATTAGTGCCCTGGGGAGATGGTAGTCCCCAGGGCGGTGGAGGGGCCACGCAGCCCCCACATTAATTTGCATCTAAGCCCTGGGGAGGTGGCAGTAGCTGGGGCTGTGGGAAGGCCAGCACCCCGTGCATTAAAATTAACGATGTCCTTGGAACTTAGCCCACCTGAGGGCTTGAGAATGATGAAGCGCAGGAGTCCGAACTTCGTTTTTTTAAAGAAAAGTTGCCAGATCTGCTGCAAATCGCGGCAACTTTTTAAAAAAAAAATGTATTTTTTGCTCTGGAGCTAAGGGGTCAGAGTGACTCTACCGTGGCCCCTTTTTGATTTTTTTTACACTTTTTTCTTGGAGTCGGCTGAAGCCGAGTCCCAACATTTCTGCCTACACTTCCTTGTTGAAGTGTTGGCAGCCAATCAGATCTCAGCACAAGATCGGGAGGGTTTGCAAAGCCTTTGTGTCCCTATATGTACAAATTTGGATTTTCTTTCATTTCTCTTAAACAACTGAACTGATTCACACCAAATAACAAAAAGGGTGCTTTCTGAACCAAGAGTTACCTTTCTGCCAAATTTTATGTGTGTCCGTCCAGTGGTTTGGGCACTATCACTGTTTAAAATCCCGATGGAAAAATGAATGGGGAAAAAGCATTTTGGGATCGCCCTCTTTTTCTCGGGCCCCGCGGGATGGATCACTCCCAAACTTTCCAGACAGACGATGAAGTGAGCGTCGTATTTTCTTGGACAATTTAGTGAAGATTCATCAAATGGTGCCAAAGTTATTAGCAAAACAAAAAACACTTTTTGTATAGGTCCTAACTATAACTACTGTGTGTATATATATATATATATATATATATATATATATATTTATATATATATATATATATATATATATATATATATATATATATATATATATCACTCAAAACAAAACCCTTTCAGGGTTAGAGTGACACATTCCCAAGTTTAGGTGGAGAGCAGCTCCAGTAAGGAGCACCCTGCAACACCAGCGACACTCTAGATTTGCTCACCTCAAGTGTCTAATTACCTAGGAAAGTTTTTAAGCATAGGGTTAGGTGGTAGTCCCCAGGGCTATGTATGACTCAACGAGGGGGGCGCATGGCCCCAATCCCTCTTTCCAATTTTGTCCACTGGACCCCCCTATTCATTTTTTTAAATATTGCCCCGGGGAGGTGGTGGTCCCTGGGGTCTTGGGGGTCCACAAGAACCCCGCTAACTTTTTTTTATTATTGCTCTGGGGAGGTGGTGGTGTCCGGGGCTTCTGAAAGCCCAGGGAGAGGGCTCAGTGCACCCTCCTTTTTTGCCCAATATGCCCCCAGAACCTGGCCCACCTGTAGGCAAGATAACAGAGAAATATGGGAGACTTTTTTTTTTAACTCATGGAGAAATCCACAGATCCGGCCAAAGATTTCTTCATGATTTCAAGTCTTTGAGGGATCTCAGGGGGGCCCTTACAGCAAGGCTGAGGGTTAGGATAACACCATTCTGCCAATTTTTTGTTATTGTTTTTTGGGGGACTCGGCTCAAGCAGAATCCCAAAATGACTGCCAACACTTATTGTTTGAAGTGTTGGTAGCCAATCAGATCTCAGCAGGAGATCTCTCTGGATCAATGGCTCTAAATATACAAATTTCCCCTCCCTTTAATATCTCAAAAACTACTCAAAGGATTTACACCAAATAAAAAAATAAGGGTGACCTGCGGACCAAAAGCTACCTTTTTTGCCAAATTTGGTGTAATTCTGTTTAGTGGTTCGGGCTGCAGGTGTGTCTAAAGAGTCTATGGGAATTGACATGAGAAACACACTTTTTTCGACACCCCCTTTTTCTCGGCCCCCGCTTGACGGATAATGCCGAAATTTCCTGTGCACTACAAGACCCAACGTAGCTTTAAAAAAAAAAGAAATTGAGGATTTGTTAATTGGTGCCAAATATTTAGGCAAGTCAGCTTTTTCTATGTAAACTAGGTCCCACCTATAACTACCTAATAGCGACCTCCAGTTGGTTTCATATATATATATATATAAATATATATATATCCACTTTTAAAAAAGCGGTTACAGGGAAGTTATAGTTAGGCTCACATTTTAAAAGTACAAAACCATAGAAAATCAGCTGTTACCGTTATTTCAAGTAACTATGACTCGTGCCCTAAGGTAATAATAAATTGTGCCCCCGCCATGCACATCCATAATTTTACTGCAAATACATTGATATTATCAATTATGTAATCAAAGATGTCATGAGTGTTTTAACATGTAGGGTAATATGCCGTGCACGTCAGGGTTTGGCCACAGCACTCATAAAGTGCTTCTTTGTTTGGTGGAGATGTGATCATATTCCCATGCATCAAGAACTCATCTCCAAAATCACTGGAAAACGTGCTCTGTGGGTACTTTTAGTAAGCCTGTCCATTTTCCTGGGAAAATGGGGGGCGAGGCGTTGCATATCACGAATGTATGTTAGATGGGGCCAAAAGGGTGGGGCTTGTAAGCCATTTTACATACTTATAGTTTTTAAAAGGGATAACACGATCTCTGGTGTCCCCAACAGATGACAAGAAAGAACCCACTCATGACAGTCACTACTTGAGATATTGCGCTTAATAAAAGCAACGATGCAAACACATGCATCAAGGATTACAGATAACTTTTTTACTGGTGGAAATGCAAAGGAAACACAACTATTTGGCCTTGACGATGCACAAAAAATAACGCTGATTAATACTTTACAAAAGTGGAACTTCAATTTGGGCACCTGCTTTTTTAAAATCTGTAAATGCTTCCAGTTAAGGTTTATTTTCTGTGAAATGATCATAATGCCAGAATGAATCCTGCCCTGCATATTTATCCAAGAAGAGGGCAGAGTTTTGTGCAGCATGTCTATTTAACTGTCTATTCAACTGGAGTATTTTCTACTGGCTACTTAGTAAGTGCTATCTCGTGGGGTAAATGTATAGAGCATCTCCTACACTGTAGCTGTCTATAGGATGCAGAGGTAATGTCTCCATTGTCCTTGTGTGTCTATAACTTTGCCACTGTGATTGTTTCTTGAGCATCTTCATCAGATAACTCATCAAGGCAGAACTGCAGAGAAAACACACTTCGATGATTTGTACTTTACATAAGTAACTGCTTCTTTGTTTGGTGGAGATGTGATCATCTTCCTAGGTGTTAGAAATGGGGTCAATGGTTGGCAGTCAGTTTACACTCTGTCCAAGCAGGGACCCTCACTCTAGTCAGGGTAAGGGAGTTACACTCCTAAGACAACCTATGCTCACCCCCTTTGGTAGCTTGGCACAAGCAGTCAGGCTTACCTCAAAGGCAATGTATAAAGTATTTGTACCAACACAAACAGTAACACAGTGAAAACACTACAAAATGGACACCACACCAGTTTAGAAACATAGGCAATATTTAGCTAACAAGACCAAAACGGCAAAAATCCAACATATACAAGTCAAGATATGAATTTTTAATGTAAAAAGAGTCTTACTCCATAGAAAACAACGGAAACGTTGTTGTTGCACAAAGTACCTGGCTTACAGGGGCGGCTCCTCCATGAGGGCGGAGGTGCGTCACCTCCCCCCAGCCAGCAGCATAGCTGCAAAACCTTTACAAACAGTGCTTGTTATTGTTAACTTGTAAAGGGGCGGGCCACGGAGGTGATGTGCTCAACACTCCCCCAGGACTCCCCCTCAGAGCGCTTGTGTGTTTTCCGGCCAAACACACATGTACACAGGGCTCTCTCCAGCCCAGCAGCCGCAACTACTGGCTTACATAAAAAATAAAGCAGCAAGGGCGAGCATGTGTTAAAAAAGTGAATAATGTGTAGATTCCTTACTCGTAAGTAAGGCCGTGCCTCATTTCTTCTTCTGTCGGGTTGGCACTGCATTGTTTTTCTCTCCTGCAAGAGAACAATGTGTTGATTTCCGGACAGGGCACCTCGGATCCGCGCAAGTTCATGATGACTTTGATGCCAAGCGAAGGTGCGTGAGACATCCAGTCGCACGGTGATGGAAAACCACACTGCAAGGGGCTTGCGTCGTTGTCAGCAGCCGTCGTTTACCCAGCTGCGATGCAGGTGGAGCATCGAATTCAGCCACGAAGTGGCTGGCGCGTCGTTTTTACAGCCATGCTGTAGGTGGTGCGTCAAAGTTTTCCCTGCATGCCTTTCTGTACGTAGATTTAAGTCCTTGTTCTACCAGCTTCACCTTCAAGGGCTCAGTGACTGGATAGGGCACCACTTGGCAAGGCAGGAGTCTCAACAGAGATTCCAGGTGCTGGCAGAGGAAGTTATTTGATGCCCTGAGACTTCAAAACAGGAGGAAAGCTCAGTCCAAGCCCTTGGAGATTCTTCACAAGCAGGAATATACCACAAAGTCCAGTCTTTGTCCCCTTTCACAGGCACAAGCAGCAACTGCAGGCTAGCCCAACAAAGCACAGTCACAGGCAGGGGCAGGCTGAAGCAGCAACTACAGGCTAGCCCAACAAAGCACCTTGACCCCCTCTTCACCTCAAGCAACCACATCTCTTTCAGCCACACCTCCGAACTCCACTGGACCGACCATCACTGCGTCCACTTCTCTTATACGAAAATCACCGAACACCACCGCATCCCTCGACCTCCTTACCGCCGCTGGGGAAAAATCACCCAAAACCAACTAACCAGCACCCTCGTCAAAGACCCTCCACCCGGCTCAACCGACCCAAGCACTGCCGCCATCAACCTCCATCAATGGATCCTCGACTGCGCCAACACCTTAGCCCCACTCAAGAAACCCACCGCCAACCAAGGAAAGAAAAAACCAGCCTGGTTCACAGACGAACTGACCGCCTCCAAAAGCCTCTGCCAGAAGCTCAAGAAGAAGTGGAACTTAGAGCGCACACCCGACAACCTCGCCTCCCTCAAAAACGCCAACCGTGAACACCACCAACGGATCCGAGTCGCCAAGCGCGCCCACTTCACTGAACGCATCAACAACAACGCCCACGACTGCAAAGAACTCTTCGGCATCGTGAAGGAACTCTCAAACCCCAACGCCAACTCCAACGACATCCCGCCCTCCCAGAAACTCTGCGACGACCTCTCCACCTTCTTCCACCAGAAAATCACAACCATCCACGACAGCTTCAACGCCACTCCGCCGCCAGACCCCACCCCTGACATCTCCACAGACGCCTGCCGCCTCACCGCCTGGACCCACGTGGACGACACCGAAACAATAACAACCATGAATACCATCCACTCAGGCTCCCCCACGGACCCATGCCCTCATCACGTGTTCAACAAAGCCAACGCCATCATCGCCCCCAAACTCCGCGAGATCATCAACCTCTCCTTCGACTCCGCCACCTTCCCAGACAGCTGGAAACACGCAGAAATCCAACCCCTCCTCAAGAAACCCAAGGCTGACCCCAACGACCTCAAAAACTTCCGACCGATCTCTCTCCTCCCTTTTCCAGCAAAAGTCATCGAGAAGATCGTCAACACACAGCTCGCCCACTTCCTCGAAGACAACTCCATCCTAGACCCCTCTCAATCTGGTTTCAGACGAAACCACAGCACCGAGACTGCTCTCCTCGCCGCCACAGATGACATCAGAACCCAAATGGACAACGGCGAAACCTCGGCCCTCATCCTCCTCGACCTATCAGCCGCTTTTGACACAGTCTGCCACCGCACCCTACTGACCCGCCTCCATGGAGCCGGCATCCAGGATAAAGCCCTCAACTGGATCTCATCCTTCCTCACCGACAGAACCCAGAGAGTCCGACTCTCCTCTTTCCGCTCCAAAGCCACCAACCTCATCTGCGGCGTCCCCCAAGGATCCTCCCTCAGCCCTACGTTGTTCAACGTCTACATGACCCCCCTCGCCAAACTGGCCCGCCAACATCAACTCAGCATCATCTCCTACGCCGACGACACCCAGCTCGTCCTCTCCCTGACCAAAGACCCACTCACCGCCAAAACCAACCTCCACGAGGGACTGAAAGCCATCGCCGAGTGGATGAACGACAGCCGCCTGAAGCTCAACTCCGACAAGACGGAAGTCCTCATCCTCGGGCGCACCCCTTCGGCCTGGAACGACTCCTGGTGGCCCACCGGTTTCGGACCCCCACCAACCCCAGCCAGCCACGCAAGAAACCTCGGCTTCATCCTGGACTCAGCCCTCACCATGTCCAAACAGGTCAGCGCCGTCTCCTCTTCCTGCTTCAACACCCTTCGAATGCTCCGCAGAATTTTCAAGTGGATCCCAACAGGAACCAGAAAGACGGTGACCCAAGCCCTCGTCAGTAGCAGACTTGACTACAGCAACGCACTCTACACAGGCATCCCAACAAAAGACATCAACGACTCCAGCGTATCCAAAATGCATCCGCCCGCCTGATCCTTGACATACCCCGCCGATGCCACATCTCCCCTCACCTGAAGGACCTCCACTGGCTCCCCGTGGACAAGAGGATCACCTTTAAACTCCTCACCCACGCTCACAAGGCTCTACACAACACCGGACCTACCTACCTCAACTCCAGACTCAACTTTTACGCCCCCACTCGTCAACTCCGCTCTGCCAATCTCGCCCTCGCCATCGTCCCCAGGATCCAGCACAAGACCGCCGGCAGCAGATCCTTCTCCTTCCTCGCCGCCAAGACCTGGAACTCTCTCCCCACCTCACTGCGCCAGACCCAGGACCTCCTCGCCTTCAGGAGACTCCTCAAGACCTGGCTCTTCGACCGCTAACAGCTCAACCCCAAACCCCCCCCCAACAAGCGCCTCGAAACCCTGACGGGTACATAGAGCGCTTTACAAATGTTATGATTGATTGATTGATTGATTGACAGTCACAGGCAAGGGCAGCACTTCTCCTCAGGTGTTCTCCTTGGCAGATGTTCCTCTTGGTTCCAGAAGCAAACATGAAATTGTGGGGTTTTGGGTCCACTACTTATTCCCCTTTCTGCCTTTGAAGTAGGAAAACTTCAAAGGAAAGTCTGTTGTTTAGTATTTCACTGTCAGGACATGTAAAACGCATCAGTACATGCCCTACCTTTAACATACACTGCACCCTGCCCATGGGGCTACCTAGGGCCTACCTTAGGGGTGCCTTACATGTATAAAAAGTGAAGGTTTGGACTTAGCAAGTGGGTACACTTGCCAGGTCGAATTGGCAGTGCAGGACTGCACACACAGACACTGCAGTGGCAGATCTGAGCCATGTTTACAGGACTACTCATGTGGGTGGCACAACCAGTGCTGCAGGCCCGTTAGTAGCATTTCATTTACAGGCTCTGGGGCACCTCTAGTGCACTTTATTAAGGACTTACTAGTAAATCAAATATGCCAATCATGGAAAAGCCACTTACACATACAATTTACACAGGGAGCACTTGCACTTGCACTTTATCTCTGATCAGCAGTGTTAAAGTGCCCAGAGTAACAAAACCAGCACACAGTCACAACATGGGAAGCACAGGCAAAAAAGACATGGGAGACTATGCCAAGGATGCCAGATCTAACACTAGGCATCAACAAGGGACCGCGTGGGGATCCTCAAGGCCCCCGCAGTGCTAGCCGACCCCCCATCTCCTGCGGGACCTGCATTGCTCCAGCATGCAGGGAGCTGCGGAAAATGCAGCTCCTTGAGGCAGCTCCCTGCTCACGGGAGCAGTACTTTCATCTCTTTCCCTGCCTGCATGTCTGTGTGCAGGGAAAGAGATGAAAACTCCACTTCCAGCAAGCAGGAGCATTTTGACAGCTCCCACTTTCTGGAAGCGGAGTGTTTGCTTTTGCTTGGTGGGACCTTTCACAGCTCCAGCCAAGGAAAAGCAAGCAGCTACGTCCCAAGGGTGGGCTCCTCGGGAGGTAGCAGGAGCCAACCCTGGGGTTGGATGGATGGCAGTCCCCAGGGCCATATATAGCTCCAGGAGGGGGGACACGCAGCTCCGCTCCTTTGTTTAGTATGGGCTGGCCCTGGGGAGGTGGTGATCCACATGGCTGTATATGGCCCTGGAGGAGGCCACATGGCCCACCTCCTTCATTTTAATACCCCCTCGTTATAATTCATTGTAGTCCCAAGGAGATGCTTTTGCCCATGTCCTGGGGGTGCGGTCCACAGGTCCCCCCATTCATTTTCATTATGTAGCCCTAGGCAGGTGGTGGTCCCCGGGGGGGTCTGCGTGAGTTATAGTTACCTTAGGGCAGCAGTTATTGTTACTTTAGATAACCACAACTATAACTGCTAAATTTCTATGGCTTTGTGCGAGTAAATTCCGATCCTAATTATAACGTCCCAGTAACCTTTGTTTTTTTTAAGTGAAAATGTGTATATATATATATATATATATATATATATATATATATATATATATGTATAAATCAAAAGACACCCCAACACGGGGGAAAACACCAGCACTTTGGGACAGTCGTTCCTTAGTAGAATTTTGTTGCTGCATAAGACATATGCGTTTTGGCTCCTGGCCTTCGTCAGTGTAAATGACTACATGCACAAATACCATTAAATACCTTTCTGTCCTTAATGCGAGATCAATATGAGGCAGAGGCCCTTAGACAGCTGGGGGACTGACAGTGCTATAAATTAATAACCAAAGAGGAATATCCACATAGCAATAGGTCATTCTGTGGCCTTTTGGATAAATGGAGGGTCCAGGGAATCCTAGAATTTGGGGAATTTCAGTTTTTAAAGTGTTATCATCCGCAGGTTCTAACTTTTATTTCTTCCCAAAAGCACATAAACACCCTTCTATCCCTCCCGGATGCCCAGTCCTTTTCTTGAAGGGCAGTTTACTTGAATACGCCTCCGTTATTGTTGACCATTACCAATTTCCCTTTGCCACCAGCCTGAGTTTCTCTGTGCTCGGCCCTAAGGACTTATTAAATTGATAGATGGGATCCAGTGGGATGAAAAACTTCCTTTTGGTAACACTAGATGTGACAAGTCTCTACACATGCATTAGACATGCTGCAGGGCTTGAGGCAGTCAATTTGTTCCTCTGTAGCAGAGCTCTCAAATATCTTGTACATAATTATATGATTCTAGAGTTGATTGAGTTCTGCCTTTGCAACAATATCTTCAACTTCGCTGGGCAATTATACAGGCAAATCCAGGTGATCACCACAGGTATGTGCTTTGCTCTTAGCTATGCATGTTTGTTTGTTTGCTGGTGGGAGGAGCATGTGGCCTTGGTGGAGGAATCTGATATTTGGGCTGAGAGCATAGTGCAATGGCACAATATATAGGGCCTCTCCCGATGCCGTCTGATCGTTCTTACCTGTGACGCTGCAACTAGTTCTCCTGCTGCTCCCTCTTGCGCATCATTAGTCACCATGACTGTGCTCTGGAAAATCTGTGAAAACAAGATAAGAAAAACCTTTACCAACAGTGGACTGCTTCAGCTAAGCTGGTACGGCATATCATAAAAGTGCAGTTGAGATGAATACATACCACATTGGATACCCTTTGAGAGCTTTTTGAATCCAGATAGCAACCTTCTGAAAGAAAAAAAAAAAAATGCTTTTGGGAGTAAAAATGCACTTTCCTCTCCTTAAAGAGCTGTGTTTATTATTTGTTTTCTGTTGGATCTACAAGACTTAATTTGTGTTCTTCTATCTGGTCTTCCCCTATTTTTGATTGTCATTATTATGGGACTGTGGAACTTTGAAAAGTTTTTTTATTTTATTCCCAGTATTCCTTTGCTTTAAAAGACCTTCCTGAATGTCATGTCAGGTAATGAAGAGATTTCTTCCAATGGGTATTTTCTTAATTACTTACTGCATTAATAAGGGAAAATGTAAATAATGTATTTTCTTTTTTAGAAATTACTTTGGCCCTCATTATGTCATTGGTGGTAAATTCTGATTACTGCCGCAGTGACGGCCACCAACATACCGCTGTGGAGGCAAACATCCGACGCCAGATTATGACATAAACACACCAAACTGACAGAATACTGCCACAAACAAAAATCCGCCAGACCAAGGGTTAGTGTTAAACTGTTGGTATGAAAATCCAAACTGTTGCACCAACAAAACAACGCCCTCCACATTATGACCCACGAATCACCACAGCGGACATTTAATGGTGGTAAACCATTGGCGATACCACCAAGGCAGATATGGCCACCCAAAACTAGACAACATTGGCCAGAATCAAAAACCCACACCTGACACAAATACACACACCACACACACCAACAGCACTATAAAATACCCACCCACATCACCCACAATCCTTTGGAAACACGACAAGACCGTTACACTTAGCCACGCCAATCCCAGAGGCAACTGAACACACATATCACAAGTACCCATTCATCTGTTAAGCACCATACACCACACTCCACCACTTCACACATCACCCTCTTCACAACACACTCTACACAACACCAATGTCTTCAAAAAGGCACCCCCGTTTCACTGATGAGGAGTTGCAGGTCATGGTGGAGGAAATAGTCAGGGTAGAGCCACAGCTGTTTGGAACACAAATCCAGCAGATATCCATTGTCAGGAAAATGGTGCTATGTAGAGAATTGTGGACCGGGTGAATGTTCTGGGACAGCATCCACAAACAAGGGACAACATCAGGAAGAGGTTGAACGACCTACGGGGGATGGTACGTTCCATAGCAGCAAGGCACCAGCTCGCTATCCAGAGGACTGGTGGTGGACCCTCACCTTCTCCCCCACAGCTGACAGCATGGGAGGAGCAAGCCGTGGCATTCCTACATCCTGATTGACTCACTGGAGTTGCCGGAGGACTGTTCCACCACTACCCCTCACCCTGACACCCATCATTCCACTTCATCGCACACAGTGCACCACCACAATGAACTAACCTAAATGCCAAGCCCTGAATGTCATACCCATTGCATGCACATCCCTCCCAGCCCTGCATGTACACCCACCACCAATGTATGCACAGGATGGAGAACTAACAATGCCACAATACATCACCATACACAAACAAAGGTGGCAGGGCAACAGCAATAGTTCAGGGGAAGCTAGGGATGCAGAATATGTCACAGACATGTAGCCTAATACACCACTTTCATCCCCACAGGTGCCCCAGCCAATGAGGTACCACGGCTACCCAGTCCCCCACCAGAAAATGCCCCCAGTGATTACGGCAACTCTGGACTTTTGGATCTGGATGAACTCCCTGGCCCATCAGGGACCATCAGTCAGATACCCCAGCCCACACCCAGTCCTCCACAGAGTCTCCCCCCTCAGTAGCCAACACCACAGCAGTCACCCAACATCCCCAGACCTCAGTCCCCAGGACATATCAATCAGCAGTGTGCCCACCTGTACAAGGACCCCAGTCCACACCTCACAGGCAAGACAATCAGGGTCCTGGGGTCGGACCATTCAGGGGATACAGGCACCGGGGGCCAGGGACACTCGGAGGACAGCTGTGCACCAGGGGGAGGACAGTCCAAGGGAACCAACTTGCCAGGAGGCACTCACTAATGTCCTGGGGGCTTTACAACAATCCTAGGACAAGAAGGGTCAGGTGATAGACATCATGAAGGAGAACCAGTGGCTGCACAAGGAACACCATCAGGAGATCAAGGAAGAATTGCAGGCCCTCAACACCACCATGGTCTCCATAGCAGGGCTGCTGGGTGATATGGCCAACACCATGAGAGACTACACAGCACACCAGCGGGCCCCTTCCACTAGCCAGTCAACTGACCAGCTCTCCACATCTGCTGCAGCTAGTGGACAGGAGGCCCTGCCACAGGACCCACAGGCCACCAGCACCCCTCCCCCTGCAGAAGGTGAAGTACCCAGCAAAGATTCCCTGAGACCCAGAAAGACACCAGAGACACTTGCCAAGACAAAGACCACCGCCAGGAAATGAGACCCTCCTGAATGTCCCCCTTGTGTTCCACTATGTCACCTTGTCCACTTTGAACTGCCATTGCTCCCCTTCCTATGGCCCCTTGGACACTGGACATGTGCTCCAAACAGACTGGCCCACTACACTGGACTTTCCTCTATCATCACCCCATTCCATTGGATTATTCCTTCATAATTTTCACTTCAATAAACACCCTTGAACACAACTTGAGTAATAGTGTTTTATCTGACAGAAATGTGCAATGTATTGAACTGTATCATCTTGTGCAATTGTCCAGAACTTTGTGATTCCATCCAACAAATGGCCTGTTGCAGGTTGTAGTCATCACATCGGTACACAGTTGTAACCACACCAACATCTGCAAAATGGGAAGGCATAGGTGACATTCAGTTGTGATGCTAAGGAAGTGACTGCCATCATGCTACAGCCACACAGATAATATAATTTATTAGAGGAATAGTCAGTTCTACTGTCTTACTTGTGTGGTTTTGAAAGCCGGATAAATTATGTTCTGTTGTCCGCATCTTCATCCTCTTCCTCCTCATCATCAATGTCCTCAGGGTCAACTGCTGCCACTGGAGCATTTTCTCCCTCCTCCTCTTCCTGCAGATAGGGCACATGTCGTCTGATGGCCAGATTGTGCAGCATGCAGCATACAACAACTATCTGGCAGACCTTTTCAGGGGAGTAGCAGAGGGATCCACCTGTCAGATGGAGGCACCTGAATCTGGCCTTCAGGAGATTAAAGCTCCTTTCAATAATCCTCCTGGTACCCCCAAGAGCATCATTATACCTATTCTCAGCCCCTGTCCTCGGATTCCTTACAGGGGTCAAGAGCCAGGACATGTTTGGGTAGCCAGAGTCACCTGCAAGAAGTGGAAGACAAACATAAACCTTGCACAATGGCATGGGGGATGACTCCTGAAGGCATACACTGACATACATTGAATGATGACTCAGGCTCACCTATAAGTCACACTCTGTGCCTCTGTAGCTGTGCCATCACTTGTGGGCTGCTGCTATTCCTCAGGGTGAAGGTGTCATGGACAGACCCAGGATACTTGGCAGTGGCGTGGGAGATGTATTGGTCAGCAAGGCACACCATTTGGACATTGAGTGAGTAGAAACTCTTCCTATTCCTGAACACCTGTTCATTTGCCTGGAGGCGGACTAAGGGAATATGTGTTCCGTCAGTGGCCCCAATAACATTTGGAATATGTCCCATTGCACAGAATCCGGCCTTCACAGTGACTAAATCTTTTACTTGGGGGAAAGCGATGTAGCTGCACATGTGTTTGACCAAGGCAGCCCAAACCCTTGCCAGCACTATTGAGAACATTGGCTGTGACAGTTCTACAGTCCAGTGGGCAGCCAAGCCCACTGTCACTTGGAAAGAGCATGTTGCCAGGAAATGGAGCACTGATAGGACCTGCATAAGAGAGGGGTTCCCAGTGGGATGACGGACAGCAGATGTCAGATCAGGCTCCAATTGACCACACAGCTCTGTGATTGGGGCCCTGTCCAGTGTATATGACAGTATTATGTGCCTGTCCTCCAGTATAGCTAAGTCCACAAGGGGTCTGTACGCGGGGGCTTACCTCCTCCCCCTGTTCCTCTGCAGTGGTAGGTACCTAAAGGACAGAAGAGTGAGGAGGGAATGCCAACATGAAAAATGGATCCACCACTTTAGTGTACATAGAGCATGAATGTAACTGGACACTGTAAATGGCTATGTATGTACAGTTTACACCAGTGACGCAGTTTTCATTCAGAATTGTGTACCAGCATGATAAAATGGCAACCGCCTGTCCTGTATGTAGGGACAGGTGGAAGTGTTCCCACTTCACCAGCGTTGGTCGTCATGGCGGAAGGCCGTCTGCACCGCCATGCAATTCCTCATTGGCTAACATGGGGCTCTATGTAGTACAGTATTGAATGAGGATCTCCACCGGCGGTGACAGTGTACAACCCCGCGTACGAGACCGCCATTTTCTGAGTATAACCTCACTTGATTCCTGACTTTCCACAGGACAACTCCTCCACTGCGTGTGCTGCTGTGACCTGTGTCTGGAACCTGCCATGGCCTGTGCGACAGGGGAAAGGGCCCCTATCTTCACTTTGGAGGAGTTAGAGGGCCTGGTGGATGGGGTCCTACGCATGTATGGACAGCTGTATGGGCCTCCAGACCAACAGGTGAGTACATCATGGGGACGTTGCATGCAACAAGGCTGCATGGAGATTTGTGTGTGTGCGGGCAGCGTGTCATTTGGATGGAAGGTATGGCTGGTGGTAGTGTACATGCAAGGCTCCGGGTGATGTGTGTGCCATTTGAGGAGTAAATGATGTCAGAATACCATATGTGGGATAGGCTGGAAATACGGATTCATAGTGTCTCTCTGTTTGTGTTTCCCTGCAGTTCAGCGCCAATCAGAAGACGGGCCTGTGGCGTGCCATCGCCAAGGAGGTGCAGACCCTGAGGGTTTATAGCAGGCGGGGCACCCACTGCAAGAAAAGGTGGGAGGACCTGAGATGCTGGGCCCGGAAGATCCAGCTGGGGACGGCCTCCCAACGAGGAAGGGGTGCCCGTCGGAACCAGATACCCCTGATGGCCCGCATACTGGCGGTGGCCCATCCAGACCTGGGTGTGCACTTAGGGGCATCACAGCAGCCATAAGGGGATAAGTCTAGTGTGTGACAACCATCTTTGTTGCCTGGCATGGGATTCTGGTGGTGGGTTTTAGTCAGTGGATGCCCCTTCATGCCAGCTCATATATTGCTGCATGGTCCAGCTCAGGGTTATTGGGTGAATTACAAAAATCTGGATAGCTAGCGAGGTGGCTTTCCATGTCAGACAGGGCTTAGTATGTCCCAGGAAGGGTGCAGATGGCAGTGTTTGGCTCTTATCCTGCTGTGGTACCTAGCCAATGGTATGCCAGTGTGGAGTATACTGCTCAATCTTGGTCCCTGTGTGTGATGGTGATGTGTATGCCATCTGTGGTGTTGGTGCTGTAAATGACCCACTGCTCCCTTTCTTTCTGCCCCCCTATTTTCTTCTGTCATCCTGTCCATGTGTGCATTAGCATCATCTGGCAAAGGAGCAGGGGCACTGGCGAGTGAGGGAGCTACAGCCCACGGGACCCAGGAGGCAGAGTTCACTGACGCCTAGGAGACCAGTGGGATGGAGGGTGAGGGGAGCACCAGGGCGGGGACAGGAGGTGACAGCACTGACTCTGAAACCTCCTCCAGTGGGAGTTCCTTGGTGGTGGCGGACACCTCTGGAACCAACCCCGCTACAGGGATAGCAGCCACCCCCTGGATCAGCACTGCCCTCCCATTTGCCCCCCACCGAGTTGCCCGTGCCCGCTCACGCAGGAGGGTGGGCGTTTCCTTCGCCCCATGCACCTCAACCCTGCTGCCCTCACTGAGGAGGCTATTGACTTCCTGAGATCCATCTCTGTAGGTCAGTCAACCATAGTGAATGCCATCCAGGGGCTGACATCCCAGATACAGTAATGCAGTGCCTACCTGGAGGGCATTCACAGTGGCTTGGCTGCCCTACAGAGATCGTTTCAGGCTCTGGCCTCCTCTCTGATGTTCCTGGTTCTTCTGTCCCCCCTCCAACTACCTGGTCCCAGTCCGAAAGCCCTCTCCCCAACTCATCCCACGCACACAATCTGACAAGCATGCACCCAAAACAACAGATAGGACTCGCACAGACAAACACAGGCACCACACTTCACTCCACAAGCACACACACAGCCAACACACAGAAGCACACAAAACAGCATTCACTGCCTCCACTGTCTCCCCCTCCTCCTCCTCCCTCACAGTCACATCCACACTCACACCTGCATGCATTGCATCAACAGTCCCAGACCCTGCCACCTGTACACCCTTGCCCACAGACACCACAAGAGCATACCCTAAGACATGCACCACACACACCACATGCACAGTCACCACCACAACATACATCCACACGTCCTGTTTGCCTTTTCCCACCCTGTCTGCCCCCTCCAAAGAAGCACAAATGCTCGCAATCAGACCCCCAACAGCCATCCTGCTCCCAAGTCCAGAACACCTACTCCTCTTACTACCACGCCCTCTACCTCCACTCCCATCCATTCCCACATCCCACCCCAGTATCCCTAAGAAGGTTTTCCTTGCCCATCTTGACCTCTTCCCTACCCCTACTGCCCCCCTTTTGCCCGTAGGTGCAAGGTCCCAACTACCTAGCCAGGAACCTCAGCCAATCAGTCTGCCATTGCTCCCACCCAAGAATTTGCTGTTGGCACTAAGGGGCCCCCTGAATGTGACGGCAGCCACTCCCAGCAAAAACACACCTCTGCCTCAGAAAGGGAGGTCTAGGGTGGTGGAACCTAAGAGACAGAGGACATGGTCAGTGGAGGCACCTCCTAAACCTGGATGCAAGGGCACAAGTCACATGATGAAGGCCAAGGGGGGCCGTCACAGGAATGAGCCTAAGGATCCACCACCTGAGGGCAAGGATCCCCATCCACCACCTGAGGGTAAGGATCCCCCTCCACCACCAGAGGCCATGTAACCCCCCCTCCAGAGACTGTGGCCTAAGACTCCACTCCAGGGACAGTGGGCAAGGAGCCCCCTCCAGAACCAGTGGGCAAGGAGCCCCCTCCAGAACCAGTGGGCATGATACCCACTCCGGAGACTGTGGCCTAAGACTCCCCTCCAGGGACAGTGGGCAAGGAGCCCCCTCCAGAACCAGTGGGCAAGGAGCCCCCTACAGAACCAGTGGGCATGATACCCTCTCCAGCTGAGGTGCCCCCCCAACCACCCCTCTTCCCCCTGAGGTGCCTGCCCATTTCCAACATGATGCCCCTGAACAGTGGAATCCGAATGATGTCAGGAGTCAAGTTGGGGCTTACACGATACCCTGTGGCCATGTGGCCTTTTAGTACTTTGGACTGGCCATTGGCTCAATCTGTTCATTGACATGTATATAGTTATTTATTTATTCAGTATGGTGGCTGCTGGCAGCAAATTACATTTACATGGTTGTACTACAAGTATGTATCCTTGCATTATTTGTTCCTGGGTCCTGTAACTGTCAATGCACTGTGCAGCTGGTTATGTGTGTGTGTGTGTATGGTGTGTGTTGTGCATGTGTGTGTCACTCTCCTTTTCCTCCCTCCCTCCCTTGTGTGCTAGGTGGCTGTACCCACCGTTGTCGTCTTTGTCGGCGTTCGTCTTCCAGGATGGCTGTGGCATGGTAGTGTATCGAGAAGACTTGGAGTTCCGGTTCCATGGTGGCCGCTGAGTCCTCTGTGTCCCTGAAGGTGAGTCTTTCCTTTTCTACAATGTGTTTCTGCCAGGCTTTTGATGGCATTGCTAACGCCCCAGAAATCCTGGCGGTTTGCTGTATCATAATATGGTGAGTTTGACTTCCGCCTGGCTGTAGGTGGCTACTGCCGTGATCGGTGGTGTTAATGCCCTGGCGGTTGGCGTGGTACATTGGCTGTCTATGGCAGGTCCCACCACCATGGTCATAATTTGTCAGTAATTACTGCCAGCCTGTTGCCGATATTACCGCCACTTTAACAGTGGCGCTCAGTACACAGCCAATGTCATAATGAGGGCCTACATGTCATGTTGTTCTTCCACCACGATACAAAATTCAAAGTTGGAAAGAGAGAGGTTTTACGTAAGTGAAGTACAAAAGGAAATGTCAGTGTAGATTAGACATTATGTCAGAGTTTTCTTGAAGTTTCCACACTGTTCTATATTTTTAGATGCACAAGAATCTATTTCATTAGCGCCTAAAGTGGAACTCAATTGAAGAGGATCTAGATGTATCTATGTTGAGGGTGACCAGCCTGAATAGCAGATGCTGTGTCTTTTCTTATCCACTTCCCCTTTTCCCCCCCAGGACTGCCTTGGTTTGAATCACAAAGAAAGTATTCCGGTCATGACAGCGTTTTGGTCACTTTGGGAAAAAGCTTCTGGGATCATGTCTCAGTCCTACAAGATTGCATGACCTTAAAGAAAAGAAACAGGTTAGAGCCCAAGTGTTACAGATAGCAGCTCAGGGTAATCGAGACATGATCTCATCCATGATCAAAGTGCAACGAGCTACCCTGACAACAAAGTAAAGTTTAGTACACATTTCAGCCATGAAAGCCAACAGGTTGACAAAATATTCCCTAAGCGTTGCCATCTTTTACACCCCTACAGCAAATTCTCTAAATATGAATATTTGTCACAAAGCATATGACAGCTAGCAGAATGGGCATTGTGAATGAACGTGGCTCCTACCACCTTTTCAACCCGATGCCTAAATTAAAAAAAACTGAATTTTAATAGACACATCCTTTGAAGCCTCCATCCTGTCTTTATGTTTTCTGAATGGTAGTGCTTAAGAGGGACAATAAAACCCTTGAGGCTATTGAACGTGTTTGGATTTGGGTCCTCCAACCTTCCTGACTCAAATGGAGAACAATATTTTGTAGACAATATATAAAACAAACATTTTACACCAAAACAGCACCTGTGTTTTTTCCTTTGGTTAACAGAGAACATGTATATCTGGTATCACCCCCATTCAAATCTCATTAAGCCTATAAAAGACCCCAGTGAAGGCCAATATGAATGCTCATTTATCATTTTGCCTTCTATGAAAAGTGTAACTCAAGTCCATGCATACCAGCAAATGGTTTTGAGCCCCAATATAACAGGGGAGACGTTCATAAACATAAACTAGTCATACTCTTAAACGCTTGCAAGCCTTACAGTTCCATCTTATTGTTGAAAGGACTCTTGTTTCTCTATGAGACTGCTGGATTGGGGTGGCAACATCTTAGCGTGTAGGTGACTGAGGCACAGGCAAGAAAGGAAATGCAGGATAGTTTTCAATACATTCATTAAAAAGACTGTAATCTATGATAAAATGCATGAGCTGCGATGATTAGGCTAATGACGAGGCAAAATCAGGATTGTGAGAATTAGTCATGTGAATATGAACAATACCAACATTTTGCAATAAACATAAATACACAAATGCCTCCCTAAAGCATATTGGCTACCCTAAAGAGAGCATGGCATGGCATGATAAACCTAATATGCCCAAGCCATATCCCCAACCCCTGTTACCTTAGAACAAGGTCGGCATTCGGTCTCCAAATAAGGCAGTGTAGACACACAAGGGCTGAGGTCTGCTGCAAAGGCTGAGGTCTGCTGCAAAGTGACATGCAGTATGGATTGAATATCCTGGGTGGAAGTCCCTCTAATGACCTTGGTCACACAGAGTATTTTCATAAGGTCCATCATGTTGTCCGTGCAGACATCCTGATGTGGGTATGTACCTAAGTGTTAGATTGTATGTGCAAACTTGAATCAGCAATATCATTATAAAATGCCTGACATTTTCACATTCTATTCTTGTCTAACGTAAAGCAAAGGGACATAATAACAATCCAATACATACATTACTGATAATGACACATTCACGGAATGGCGACTAATTATCAGTGCTTAATTTGTAAATATAAATGCGCCGATGCCCAAAGCTGTCCTCTGAAACACGCTGCTGCTGTAATTAAATGTGTGAACACTGAATACTGAAGCAGTGTATTCCTGAAGCCATCTCGGGCCTCTCTAATCCATTTACAGCCACTGCAGCTTTCTGCTCTCTCCCTTTGTGATGCTTTTTCGTTTTTCTCTTCCTCCGTCTTTCCCATGTGTGGCTTTTGCTCGCAGTAAATGCTTGAGGCAGAAAAGTAAGTGCCGGCCCTCAAAAATAAGTGCCTGTGCCACGCACCGGGAACCATCAGTCTAAAGTAAGCACTGCTGAGTGTAAAATAAAAACATTTCTCCTAAAATGTCCTCTGTCATTCTAGTTGTCCTGGGTTCAAGATGCAGGTCCAGTCCTTTTCACTCAGGCATCAGGACAACAGAGTAGCAGACCTTTTTGCAGAGCAGCAAAGAAGTTCTTCTGGTTCTTTCACTGGTCCAGAGGTGTACTGAGCAGTTGGGTCTGAGGGTCCAATATTTATGCCTGGTGCCAGTTTTGAAGTACGTTCTGGAGGTTTCCACTCCCAGGGGTGCTTGAAATTTCCTGCCTCCCTGCCCTGGCTCCAGCTTGTCTGACACACAAAAGACTAATGTCAAACCCTTTGTGAGTGTGCTCAGGCTGAGTGTAGGAAGTTGGCTCTTTATATACTATTTCAAAGTAAGAAATAGTGTGCACAGAGTCCGAGGGTTCCCCTTAGAGTTAAGATAGTGCCAGAATTAGATAGTTCTAATGCTCTATTTTGTGGTAGTGTGGTCGAGCAGTAGGCTTATCAGAGGGTAGTGTTAAGCATTTGTTGTACACACAAAGGCAATAAATGAGGAACACACACTCAAAGACTTAATCCAGGCCAATAGGTTTTTATATAGAAAAATATATTTTATTAGTTTATTTTAAGAACCACAGGTTCAAGATTTACAGTAAACACTTTAAATGTAAGGTACTTCACTTAGATACTTTAGGAACTTTGAATAAAAGCAATATTTTATACAGTCTTTGTAAAAATGGCAATAAGCTATTTTCAAAGGGGACACAGTGCAAAAATCAACAGTTCCTGGGGGAGGGGAGTAAAGGCTAGATTAGGAGGTAAGTAAAACACTTACAAGTGTCAGTCCTAGGGCATAGGCAGCCCACCGTTGGGGGTTCAATGCAACCCCCAAAGTTACCACACCAGCAGCTCAGGGCCGGTCAGGTGCAGAGGTCAAAGAGGTGCCAAAAACACATAGGTGCCTATGGAGAACAGGGTTGCTCCGGTTCCAGTCTGCCAGCAGGTAAGTACCTGCGTCCTCGGGGGGCAGACCAGGGAAGTTTTGTAGAGCACTGGGGGGGACACAAGTAGGCACACAAAACACACCCTCAGCGGCACAGGGGCGGCCGGGTGCAGTGTGCAGAGCAGGCGTCGGGTTTCAGGTAGGAAACAATGGAGGGACCCGGGGGTCACTCTAGCAGTGCAGGCAGGCACAGGGGGGGCTTCTCGGGACAGCCACCACCTGGGCTAGGCAGAGGGTCGCCTGGGGGTCACTCCTGCACTGAGGTTCGGTTCCCTCAGGTCGTGGGGGCTGTGGGTGCAGTGTTGGTTCCAGGCGTCGGGTCCCTTGTTACAGGCAGTCGCGATCAGGAGGAGCCTCTGGATTCTCTCTGCAGGCGTCGCTGTGAGAGCTCAGGGGGGTCGTCTCTGGTTACTCACGGGCTTGCAGTCACTGGGAAGTCCTCCCTGAGGTGTTGGTTGTCTGAATCTTGACCCGGGGCTGTCGGGTGCAGAGTGAGAAGTCTCACGCTTCCGGCGGGAAACGTGCAGTCTTTGAAAGTTGCTTCTTTGTTGCAAAGAAGTAGCTGGTTTTGAACAGGGCCGCTGCTCACTAGAGTTTCTTGGTCCTTTAGTCCAGGGCAGTCCTCTGAGGCTTCAGAGGTCGCTGGTCCCTGTCGGATGCGTTGCTGGTTGCAGGTTTTCAAAGTTGGAAACAGGCCGGTAGGGCTGGGGCCAAAGCAGTTGTCGTCTTCCTCCTTCTCTGCAGACTTGTAGGTCAGCAGTCCTTCTTGTTTCTTCAGGTTGCAGGAATCTGATTTCTTGGGATCTGGGGTGCCCCTAAATACTGAATTTAGGTGTGTGTTTAGGTCTGGGAGGGCAGTAGCCAATGGCTACTGTCCTTGAGGGTGGCTACACCCTCTTTGTGCCTCCTCCCTGTGGGGAGGGGGGCACATCCCTAATCCTATTGGGGGAATCCTCCAAACTCAAGATGGAGGATTTCTAAAGGCAGGGGTCATCTCAGCTCAAGACACCTTAGGGGCTGTCCTGACTGGTAGGTGACTCCTCCTTGTTTTTCTCATTATCTCCTCCAGCCTTGCTGCCAAAAGTGGGGGCAGTGGCCAGAGGGGCGGGCATCTCCACTAGCTGGGATGCCCTGGGGCGCTGTAACAAAAGGGGTGAGCCTTTGAGGCTGATCGCCAGGTGTTACAGTTCCTGTAGGGGGAGGTGAGAAGCACCTCCACCCAGTACAGGCTTTGTTCCTAGCCACAGAGTGACAAAGGCACTCTCCCCATGTGGCCTGTAACATGTCTGGTGTGTGGCAGGCTGGCAGAAACTGGTCAGCCTACACTAGAAGTCGGATTGGTATTCAGGGGGCATCTCTAAGATGCCCTCTGGGTGATTGTTACAATAAATTGCACACTGGCATCAGTGTGCATTTATTGTGCTGAGAAGTGTGATACCAAACTTCCCAGTTTTCAGTGTAGCCATTATGGAACTGTGGAGTTTGTGTTTGACAAACTCCCAGACCATATACTCTTATGGCTACCCTGCACTTACAATGTCTAAGGTTTTGCTTAGACACTGTAGGGGCATAGTGCTCATGCACATATGCCCTCACCTGTGCTATAGTGCACCCTGCCTTAGGGCTGTAAGGCCTGCTAAAGGGGTGACTTACTTATGCCACGGCAGTGTGAGGTTTGCATGGCACTCTGAGGGGAGTGCCATGTCCATTTAGTCTTTTTCTCCCCACCAGCACACACAAACTGTGAGGCAGTGTGCAAGTGCTGAGTGAGGGGTCCCCAGGGTGGCATAAGACATGCTGCAGCCCTTAGAGACCTTCCTTGGCATCAGGGCCCTTGATACCAGGGGTACCAGTTACAAGGGACTTACCTGAGTGCCAGGGTTGTGCCAATTGTGGAGACAAAGGTACAGTTTAGGGAAAGAACACTGGTACTGGGGCCTGGTTAGCAGGGTCCCAGCACACTTTCAATCAAAACTTAGCATCAGCAAAGGTAAAAAGTTAGGGGTAACCATGCCAAGGAGGTATTTCCTTACACTGAGGCATTGTGATATAAGTGTGGTAGGTCACAGCTCCTCTCCAGTCAAGTCAGAGATGGCCCATCCTACCAACCCCAATTCCCCCTTTGTCTAACTGTCTGGGAGCAATACACAAAGACCAACTGCTAGCTGTGTGACCCAGAATGCAGGGTGCAGGCACCAAATGGCTAGAACAAGAAAATGCCTTTTTTTTTTTAAAACTACAGTGGTTCACATTGATATTATATACAGAAAAAAATTAATTAGCTAATCAATGTACTGCATAGTCATATAGGTAGCAGAAGAAATAATTAATTAGAACATTAAGGTACAACAAACCACCATTTTTAGAAGAAAGTAGATTTTTATCTACTTTGTTCAAAAGTGAAACCAATCTCAAAGAACAGAAAAACGAGAGAACAAAATAATCACAATAAGTAAATGGAATGTGTCCCCAGTGTCAAAGCCACAGTATTTTGCATTACTACAGTCAGGAGATGCACACGGTTTTTCACATAGTAAGAGACAACTACAAAGGCTATTACTAAAAAATATCTTAAATAGGTGAGAACAGACACATAGATTGTTTGTCTGTTACTTTAACATGTTGACTGCGTTTCGAACCCTTGTTAGTGAAAAGTGGTCTCATCAGGATTTTAGGAATGCAAAGACGTCAGGTGATATAATGATGACCAATGATGACTACTTCCACTCGTTCTTTTCAGTCGCGTTGATCGACATCCTTCAGCTCTTCTTTGGCTTATCATGATCCTCTTTCTCCATTTGTTCATCATTATATCATTACATGGTACATTATCTACCAGATTCACTACATGAACGTTTCTGGATTATTGCCTTGAAAAAGTCCTTGTGACGAAACATGTGTCGGCTGTTTGCAGAATGTACTTTTTTCGCGAAGAATAAAATCTCATCAACCTCTACATTGTGCTTGGACTTTGGACTCTTCTTTCCACTTTGGAATTTACTCTAGGACTACTCTTGGTGTGCCCTGGTATTTACACAAGCCACTATTCTTCACTGCTCAAACCAAGATTTTATTATGTGGCTTTCTGATTACACACAGACCTCTGCAGTGCATTAACTAATGGAAGTTTCGTAATGTATAATAGTGCGCTTGCCACTGGTTAACGTAACTTTTTATAATTCATTTTTAATTTAAGCTGTGGCATATTTTATATGTAACTACCTGATGGGGAAAGACCAAAAAACATACAGAATACTTTGTTTCTTTAGCCTCACCTTTGACACCCACCCCCATCACATGCAGCATCACAGTTCCCATACTTTTTTAATGCACTTTGACCCCTGCTTATACAGTATAGAAGTCAGTGTGCATGCTCACCGCGTGGTAAAGAATATATACACGGATACCTTACTCAGAGGAAAAGTTAAGGCGGTTTTGCAATAAGCGCCCGATCACTATGGAGGTGGCGCAGCTGATATTTCCTGCTGCCATGGAAGCAGGGTTGGATTAGGAATGCAGGCAGTCGGGCATTGGCCGATGGGCCAGCGCCTAAGAGTCACCTGAAGGCCGGGTTTTTTCTAAGCCCTCTGTCACCTGGCCCACCAAGCCTTAATATCTTCGCCAGTTACCCAGCAGGCCATTGTAATGTGAGGCAGCCTGACTGTCGGGGCAGCCACAGTGCCACTGCAAATTCCTCCTGGTGAAAATTTTTAACAGTGTGGGAGCTCGTAGCCAGTAACAGAACATCATTTTCAAGAAAGCCCGCGTTCAGTAATCCACACTGAACCATGAGCAGGGTGTGCAGTCTCTCCACAACTTGATTTCTAATAGTAACAAATTGTTCATTTGTAATGTCACTGCTTATACTCTCATGGCATCGCTAAATTATTTTCTATCAAACAGTAAAAATATAATATTTTTTGTGAGATCCCAATACAAAATTACAAAAAGTATTTAAAAAATAACCGCTGTTGTTCATGTTTTAAAATTCTGCAAAGGCCAGAGCATGATAATTAAAGAGGAATCTTTATATATAAAAACTTTAATACCCATCAGATCAGGTGTTGTGGCCCTTGCACCATTATATTTCACCTTGCTCCCCCTGGTAAAAAATGAAGTGCTTCTAGGTTTTACACGTTACTGGCTTTATAAGCTGTAAAATGCTAAAGTTGCCAAACATTTCTATAAAAATGAGTCCAATGAAACTAATGTTTTGATGCTTCATGAAAGGGCACGATATCTGGGAATGTGGCCCACTTTATTATTTTTTTTAGGAGTGCATGGGCCTAATTTGCATCCCAATCCGACACTGCTTGGAAGGAAGGGGACACAAGGAGACGGCAGCCTGAGAATTGTCCTCAATGTCAGACGACCAGCCAGGACGTGGACTCATTGGATCCTCAAAATAAGAGGAACAAGTCAGGGAGACAATCTTCCCTCCTTGACACGTGTATATGGAAACTGTCACTGTATGGCCTGACATTGAGTATTATTCGAAATTAGCGGCCCATCATATCTCTCATAACTGCAAGACAGAAAAGGCAAATCTTGGGATCATGAAAGTTGGGTTGTCACAAATGATTGGTCTTGATTCAATTAAATGTAAATGTCCCTGTATAAAATTGCACGGAGCTCGCTTGCAAAGATAACAGAAGTACACCAGTGGTTACGTTAAAACACGTAACGAGTACTCAGGGGAACGTAAGAAACTTAAAGCAATTATACTTCTAGCTGACAGAGGCCACAGGTCCCATCCAGGGGCTCTTTAATGGCATGTCCATGGTGGCAGCTCCAGAGTGACTGGCACGTGTTTGTAATTTTACAGGCTGCCTCTCTAAAGCCTTGGTTGCTTAAGAGCGCGACAATGAAGGCTCAGGCTGACAATGGGAAAAGCACACCGCAGCGCATAGCGCATAGAGATAACTGTAGACAATTGATGTCGTTGAGCTTGCTGTGTGCGTTATAAATAATGAACACTTAAACTTTACTCAAACAGATGTTCCTGCTGCCAGCTCGGATCCCACATTCTCCTCAAAGGTACACAGGCACCGTTGGGCTTGTGATTGAGAGACAGAGGCTGAAGACGGAAGTGGATGGACTCAGGTGAGGCTTTTTTCATGCCACTAGCACATGGGTACTCACAAACATTTTACCGGGGGCCAACATTTTTGGGCTATGATGTGACAAGTGCCGCATTGATGCCAGCAATGTGGCACTCAGAAGGAGAAAGTTCCAGGGAATGGTGCCAGTAAATGGGTGTACTGGAAGCGAAACACATAATAGCTGCAACCTAGAATTAATCCCAGCTTCCCCACTTTATCAAATTGTGTGATCCTAGGCAATTGTTTTGTTCCACTTTCCCTTTTTTTCTTCAATATCACATACAAAAGCATGTCGAAATACATAACTTCACGATGTGGAATGTGCAAAACCTTCCCCTGTGTTTGATTTAATAAACTATAATGTTTGTGTATAACAGGAACCCAACCCACAGGGTGCACTTAACAGCTGACATGCATTTTAGCTCACTATTGACACTGTTGTCAGGGTGGGGAAAAAACGAATGTATATTCATGTTTGATTTTGGGGCCGCATGTAAAGGTCAGGGGGTCCGCATGCGGCCCCCGGGCCGTACTTTGAGTATCAATGCACATTATCAAAATAAACAGCGCCCCCCTTATCGCCGCAATAGAGAACTGCATCTCATCTACTGTTGGCTATGTAGAATGGAGGCCAGCATTGAAATTAAAGCATTTATTATTTTGCCATGGGACGAACAGATTGTTTCATTTATTGATAATTTGTCAAGGGATAGATGATTTCTAGCCAGACCAAGGGATTAGACGGGATTGGCACTAACATCAAGCCACGGGCACAGAGAACAATTAACACTCATATCACACACAGTGATATTGACACACTGAAAGTACCGCTGTGTGGTAGGTCGAGCAATACCGCTGACTAGGCCAGTGAACTGCTCTGCCTCCAGTGGCTCCACCTTGCAAGTAGAGCCCTCATCCCCCACTCCTCTGAACTCCTGACCCCGGTCAGGAGTTCCAGGCCCTCCTCCACCCACAGGCTTCTGCCTGGGCCTCATTCCTGGTGTCTAGTAGGAGAGCTCTGCTTTCCTGCTAGACTGCCTCTCTCCTCCTTTTCTCCACTCCTCTTCCCGTGCTCTCTCTCGCTGTGTCTGCCCCCGTGCCTCTGCTGCTGTTCGCTCTCCTGTGTGTCCTTTTGGACTAACTTCCACGTTTGCCTTTTTGCTCTTTTCTGCACTTTTTCTGGCTTTACCGCCACTCTCTCACTCACTTTCGCCCCCCTTCCTCTCTCTCTCTCCCCCGCCGCTGCTTCCCCTGTGGCCTTGCCCCCCTCCACTTCCTCGGGCTGCTCTCCCGCCGCTGCTGCCCCTGTGGCCTGCAAACTTTTCTCTACCGTTTTTGCCCACGCTCCTGCCTCCCAGCTGTCCTCTCCTCCCCCTTCCCTACTTAATGGTGGCCGCGCCGCTGGCACGCCAAAGGCGTACCAGAGGCAAACTCATCCGTGCCTGGATGGCTCCCAGCACCGGAACACCTGGTTCTCATCCATCCCACCACTGCCACTGACGTCTTCGTTATGACGCCGCCACCCTCTGCGCCCTCAACACCAGGCACTCTCCCGCCTGCCTTCAAGCCTCCCCACAGACCACCCAGGGACCCTTCTGAGGCCGGAACTGCACCTTCACCTTCCGACCTCTGCCCTCACCACATCCTCCATGCCAATGACTCACCCACCAAGGCAGGATGCAACCTTCTCAACACATGCTCCATCCACAAACATGCAGTAGAGCTATGGAATCTTATCGACTCAGCTTCCCCAGGAGACCTTGATGAACCCCTCCTCAGAGCCTGACATCACCATAGCCATCCCGGACAGCTACAAGATCACCCGCAGGGACTGCTCGAACAGACAAGGAGGAGGCATCGCTATCGTCCACAAGAACACCCTCAGGATCACGACCAGCACCGAAGACACCCTCAGCACCGCCAAACACCTGCACTTCCAGATCCACACTGACCCAAACACCACCCTTCGGGGGACCCTCATCTACAGGGCCCCTGGTCCCCCACAGCAGTTCAGCAAACTCATCACCGACATCGTCAGCACGAACACTCTCGCGTCCACTGACTACATACTCCATGGGGACTTAAACTTCCACCTCGAGAACACCAACGACAACAACACCACCACCCTGCTCAACAACTTCTCCAACCTCGCCCTCAAACAGCTCGTCACAACACCGACCCACTCTGCAGGACACACACTTGACCCTATCTTCTCCTCCAGCAAACACGTCTCCTTCAGCCACACCACCGAACTCCACTGGACAGATCACCGATGCATCCACTTCTCCTTCAAGAAACCCACAACACACCATCACCCATAACGGATTCCCCACCGCAGATGGAACAAGGTCACCGAAGACCAACTAATCACTACCCTCTCCTAGAACCCACCCACCGACACCGCCGACATAGACACAGCTCCCCGCAACTTCAGGCAATGGATCGACACCTGTGCCAACACCCTCGCCCGATCAAAAATCCCTCCAACAGACGCACTGACAGAAAGGCCTTCTGGTTTACTGCCGACCTCCACGAATCCAAGCAGACATGCCGAAGACTCGAAAAGAAGTGGTGCCAAGATCAGACACTGGACAACCACACAGCCTTCAAAAACGCTATCCACACACACCACCAACTCATCCGAACTGCTAAGAGAACCGCCTTCAAAGAACGCATCAATAACAATGCACACAGCCACAAGGAGCTCTTCAACATCGTGAAGGAACTCTCCAAACCCAGCTCCGTTGCAAACGACATCCCGCCATCACAAGACCTCTGTAACTCACTAGCCTCCTACTTCCACCACAAGATCACAGACATCCACGACAGCTTCAGCACTCAGCCTCCCAGCAACCTCCAACACCACAGACCCACCACTGACCAGCCTCCTGCTCTCTTGGACCCCCGTCAACGTCAACAACACCATTGAAATCATAAACATCATCCACTCCGGCTCACCATCCGACCCCTGCCCTCACCACATCCTCAACAAAGCAAGTTCCATCATCGCACCCCAACTCCAGAAGATCATCAACAGCTCTTTCGAGTCAGCCACCTTCCCAGAGAGCTGGAAACACGCCAAGATCAACGCCCTCCTCAAAAAAACCAAGGCGGACTCAAAGGACCTAAAGAACTTCCGGTCTGTCTCCCTGCTCCCCTTCCTGGCAAAAGTCATTGAGATGGGTTTCAACAGAGAGCTGACCCGCTTCCTTGAGGAGAACAGCACTCTGGACCCTTCCCAATCCATATTCCGCAGCAATCACAGCACCGAAACTGCCCTCATCGTCGCCACCAATGACATCAGAACCATACTGGACAACAGCGAAACCGCAACCCTCATCCTCCAGGACCTCTCAGCCGCGTTCGACACCGTCTGCCGCCACACCCTATGCACACGCCACAGCAATGCAGAAATCCGTGACTGAGCCCTAAACTGGGTCACCTCCTTTCTCACCGGCAGCACTCAGAGAGTCCACCTCCCTCCTTTCCACTCTGAAGCCACCAAAATCATCTGTGACGTGCCCCAGAGCTCGTCCCTCAGTCCCTTCAACATCTACATGGCTCCACTCGCTAACATCGCGCAATCGCACAACCTCAACATCATTTCATACGCCGACAACACCCAGCTGATCCTCTCCCTCACCAAGGACTCCGCCAAAACCAACCTCCACAAAGGAATGAAGGCCATTGCTGAATCGAAGAAGAACAGCTGCCTCAAACTCAATTCCGACAAGACGGAGTTCCTCATCTTCGGCTCCACCCCCTCCTCATGGGATGACTCCTGGTGGCCTGCCACTCTCAAATCTGCTCCGACTCCCACCAACCACGCACGCAACCTAGGATTCATCCTGGACTCCTCACTATCCATGACCCAGCAAGTCAACGCCATCTCCGCCTCCTGCTTCAACTCCCTCCAGATGCTCCAAAAGATCTAACAAATGGATACCCACAGAAACCAGAAGAACAGCCACCCAAGCCCTCGTAAGCAGCAAACTGGACTATGGCTATGCCATCTATGCAGGAACCACGGCCAAACTCCAGAAAAGGCCGCAAAGCATCCAGAACGCCTCTGCACGCCTCATCCTGGACATCCCCTGCCACATCACAGGCCACCTGAGAGACCTGCACTGGCTCCCCGTCAACAAAAAAAAACACCTTCAAACTCCTCACCCACGCTCACAATGCACTGCACAACACCGGACCAGAATACCTCAATAGACGGCTCTCCTTCTAAACCCCGACCAACAGCTCCGCTCCGCTGACTTTTCCCTTACAACCATCCCACGCATCCGCAGAACTACAACCGGGGGCAGATCTTTCTTGCACCACGCCGCAAAGACGTGGAACACTTTTCCCACCCACCTGCTCCAGATCAAGGACCTCCTTACCTTAAAGAGACTTCTCAAGACCTGGCTGATCGAGCAGTAGCAGCGCCCAAGCGCTCCACCCACTACCCATGTCCTATTAGCACCTTGAGACCCTCACAGGTGAGTAGTGCGCTTTACAAATCCCTTGATTGAGTGATTAATTGAAGGTACATATCTTCTGTCGTGTATGTAACACGTACAGGGTGGAATGTGAATCGAGACAGGCATTGCGTTCTACAAGCAAAGAGAGAGTGAAATGTACTGCTTCCTAAGCCATGCCACACATGTTAGGCTTCCTGAGATCTATCTTGTATAAAATGTCTTTAGTAAACACCAATGCCTGTGGGTGGATCGTTGCATTTGGGGAAATAATTTAGAAAGCTATTGTTCTTCTTTGACATCATTGTAACAATTTTGTAGACTTTAAAAGCTCCAAACCTTTCTCTGGCACATCCCAGAGCAGTAGTACAGACAATAAGAGCAATATCAAGGAAAAGTGCATGTGATGTGCGCATATTCATATATCTTTTGCCAGGGCACAAGTCCTAATGAAAGAAGTGGGGGGACTAATCAAGTTAGGCAGTATGCAAGTGACATCATGGTGTCACGACGCAAGACATCGCATGTGGCAGCACAAGTAGTGACATCGCAAGAAGTGACATCAGATATTAAGACCTAACACATTTGTTTAGCATGACATTGCACGGCGTGTAACATCACAATTTGCATCACAAGAAGTGACATCAGATATTAAGATCTCACACATATGTTTAGCAGGTCTATCATGAGTACATTTAAGCACATAACAAGATTTAACAAATGAGATTTTGCGTTGAGGTTGTGCCAAAAAAGTAGCGCAAACCCAAAGCAAATCTGGGCCTCAACAAATGCATTTATTTTTATTAAAACTCTGCCACAAAGAAATTGGCAACAAGGAGAAATTTGGCTGTAGATCTGTTCTGCTTAATTGGTTGCAAAGTCTGCATTTTGAAATATCTTACAGGCTTAAGGCACCTGCTGCAGAGATCTTTGTGTTCCCCGTGAATGCCAGGGAATAATAATAATGGTAAGGTAACTCCGAAGGTTAACACTTGCTGGGGAGATATATGCTTTTTCTGAACCCGGATTTGAATCACAGTACTAATAAAGATTGTGCCTCCTGCAAAGCACATCATTTAACATCGAGAGGACAGATTTGTATTTTATGTAGATAGGTAAGTGGGTTACTGCTTTTAAGACAGAGATCCTTGCAGTTCATACATTACAATCCTTCTAATATTGCACGGTGAGGTATGAAGGACATGTGACTTCTACACCTTTTAGCCATCACAGTCTTATATAACATATCCTGTACAGTGACTTGCATACTTACATGGTTTATTGTCATTGTATAATGTGTGCGTTATGTAAAGAGCTGTAACACCCTACACTGAGACGATTAGCACTATGAAAGAAATAAAACAGTAGTATTTCCCCCTCATGTGCCAAGCCTTTTTTTGGCTGTTTGGGGCAGTTTGCGCTTAGGCCCTCATAATTTTTTGTCCACATAACCTACCCACGCGAAATTTGTGTCCTTTTTTTCCAACATCCTAAGTATTCTAGAGGTACCCAGACTTTGTGGGTTCCCCTGAAGGAGACCAAGAAATAAGCACCTGCGTTTTTGGTCCTGGGCTCAGCAGCCTTCTAGGGAAACCTAACAAACCCAGACATTCTGAAAACTAGACACCTGAGAGAGGTGTGACTTGCGTGGATCCCCCAATGTTTTCTTACCCAGAATCTTCAGCAAACCTCAAATTTAGCTAAAAAATCACATTTTCCCACATTTCTGTGATCAGTGCATGGGAACAACTTTCCTACTACCCAACAATCCCCTCAGTGTCCCGGTAAAAAATTATACCTCACTTGTGTATGTGGGCCAAGTGCCTGTGACAGGGAAGATCCAAAATCATATCGAAATTGAGGGGGAACCAAAGCGGGTCCAAAAGGGCAGTTTGAAAAAGCAAATTTTTAGGCTGACAAGTGCAGCAGAAGTTATATCGGTATAGATGAGACAATGCTGGGTGGTAGGAATTTTGTGGATTCCTGCAGATTCTTGAAGGTTCCATCACAAAAATGTGGGAAAATGTGTGATTTCCAGCAAAGTTGGAGGTTTACAGGGCATTGTGGGTAAGAAAATGGTGCGGGTGCATGTGAAGCACACCACCCTGTAATCACCCAGATGTTTAGTTTTCAGATGTGTCTAGGTCTTGTGGATTCTTCTACATGGCAGCGTCCCAAAGTCCAAAAAGTGCAGCCTTCACCATTCCAAGTGGGACAATTTTGAGAGTTAGCCAAGCTCTCATGGCGCAAATGTAAAACCAAAACTCAAAATAATCAAATGTCCTGTTGCTTGCCGTGGGATAAGATATTTTAGTGTGCAGGGGGGAGAGGTGAAAGACTGTTACTCCCTTCAGTTGGGGTGTGGACATAACCAGGCCCATACTGGTTGGAAGCCACCACCCCACTACTTTAAAAAAAAAAAAAAATTCTGGCATCTAGTAGACTTTCTGTCCCCCTGGGGTGTAGATCAGGGGTAATTGCCCCATCTGCCCACTGGAGGACAGAACATCTTTGGCCCCATTTATTTGGGGTGGGGGTATGGCCATGCCCCCACCCTGTTATTTTGAAAAAAAAACTCTTCCCTGGTCTCTAGTGGGCTTTCTTCCCCCCTTGGGGGCAGATAGGCCTTCCAAAAATAGGCTACATGGGCAACAGTATTGTGCCCCCACGGGGAGCGACCCTTGCCCAAGGGGCCGCACCCGCAAACAAAACACACACATACACACACACCAATCCCTGCTGCCTAAGTGGTTTTGCCCCCCAGGGAAGTGACCCTTGCATAAGGGGTCGCTCCCCATATATAAAAAACAAAAGTAAACATAAACAAAAATATTTCCCTGGTGTCTAGGGGTTTCTGTCCCCCCCCCCACCCCCAGGGCAGAAAAGGCCTAAAAAATTCTGCACCCTGGGGAACGACCCATTCCCAAGGGGCCGCTCCTCTTATGCACACATATATAATCCCTTGTGGACAGGTCGGCCTAATTATATTACGCCAATCTGCTCCTGTGGGAGCAGAAATGGGCTAAATACAATTTCCCCCCTAGGGGAGCGACCTGTGCCTAAGGGGTCGCTCCCCATACATAAAAACATAAAGTAAATAAAAAAATATATATATCCCTGCTTTCTAGAGGTTTCTGCCCTCCCTGGGGGCAGCTCGGCCTAATTATATTCTGCCCAGAGGGGGCAGAAATGGCATAAAAATATTTTGCCCAAGGAGCTGCTCCCCTTATGCGTAAGTATTAAACAAAAAATAAAAAATCCCTGGTGTGTAGTGGGCATTTCTGCTGCCCGATCGTGAGAAATGATTCCAGAGACATGAAAGGAAAGGAAAGGCTTTTCCTTTCCTTTTATGTCTCTGCCGGCCCTCTCCTCCCGAGCGGAAGAGAAATGCTGAGCATGCTTCCAGCGCGATGGGAGGTGACCTCTGATGAGGTCAGCACGCGATTGCGTGCTGACATCATCAGTCATCACTGGGGGGCCAGAGGGGGTCGGTTGTGGAAGGGAAAGCGATTCCCCTTCCAGCTCTGCCCTGGGGGGTTGGGCGGGAGGCCTGCAGGGGGAGCGCCAGCGCATCCCCCGAGGGCCGCTGCCAGGATGTAGTGGTTACGTCCGTAGCTCCTCAGCATCGTGCCATTGGACGTAACCTCTACGTCCTTGGCGGGGAAGGGGTTAAGTTGTTATTTGTTTAAATACTGAGGCAGTCCAACACATACAACATTCTTATAATACATGCTTATCTCCTATATACAGGGACTGGACAAAGTCATAAGCATGCCTCTATAAAGTGCCTTTGAAGTGATGACAAGCTGTGTGACTTTGTTTCCCCTCTGTTGCATTTGCATCTAAGTGTGAGGCTCCAGACCACACCCAGCCAGGATCATATTGGATCAAAAGGAGGCCTAATGGCCCCTTATCTTCCACCTTTATATTTAGCACAGCTGGAGGTGAAAATAAGAAATCCCACTCCCTGCCTGCCCGTTGCTGCTGGGAATGGAAGGCAGACAAGGTGCAAGCACTGCTAAACATTTCAGTTGTCTCACAATTACACCAGGACAAGTTCAGGATATTTCAGTGGGGCCCAACTTCTTGGCTGAGTGGACTGCATCTACCATGTGAAAATAGTGGGTGGACACCATCTACCCACATGTACCTCTGAATTGCCCTTGTGCCCTAAATTTTGTAAATGCTTCAGCAGCAGGTTTTATACTCTTCTGCATAATGTGCACTCCGTCTTTAGTTTGCACAATAGTGCCAGCACAGTACATTTTTTGCACATGGGTGCTTGCATTTGCACATTTTATGCATGCTTTTCCATGAATCTTTAGCTCCAAAAGAAATAAACTTTAGGCTCAAGGCGGAAGAATACAGAGAGCTGGACTTCCTCATGGATATTAAAAATGTATAGGACACACCAAAGAACATGTCCTATTCAATACAGCTCTTCAAACACTATGAATTAGCGATATGTGTTCACCTCTTCTGATACTGCTTTAGTAGATATGAAGCGCCTCCTAGGTTTTAAAAAAATCCAGAAATTATATATGCATATGCCAGGAACGTCCTCGTTTTATAATGTTAAATCACTTTGCAGACTTAAAGCACACTTTTACACAAAAAGGTGAGCCACGGACTTACCACAGTTAACTGTAACTTTAAAGCAAATTATAGTGTAAATATTCATTGCATGATTAGGAAAAGACAGTAGTCTTATCAATGCCCAAAAGGAAATGGATACATTTCAACCAATGTTCCACTCTGTATTTCTTAATATCCTGCAGTGCCATTTCCACTGGGGCTTTTGAGCACTTTATTCCAACAGAATACAGCATCTTTTGGTATTTAGAACAGGCCCTTCTCCCAAAATTGCGAGTCAGATTTCAACCAGCACACAGCAGTTCGTTCTTATGTGATCTTTTTCTAAATCGTGTTATTGGCTTTTACATATTCTCATTGCAGAATGTGCGGCATGTACCATTGTTTTTTGACGTTTTGCTAATAAGCAATATGAACAGTATGTAAATTATTTGTTTTGATGCTACTAATAGGAATTCGAGAGTAGGAGTATATATAGGAGAATGTTGGATTTAGTTCATAATAATGTTTGTACATTTGTATCTTTTCATGATGTCGAGGATAGATTGCTCGTTTGTCATGGATGGCTTTTGCAATGGATATGCTGGGATTCCACCATCATGATTTGGAAGCACTCTAGTTTTCTAACTCAAGCCACAAGCGCCATTCTGATGCCCACTAAGGCCAGATGGTCTGGAGCAGAAAGTAAATGTTCCCAGCCTCATTGCTAACATGGCCAGTGTCCCCAAGTGGTCCATGTTTGTATTTTCTGCATTTCTGCATTCATAGTTTGATTATCATCAGTATTCCAATTTAAGTGCACAACATTCAAGTTCATAACAAAGTCTTAGTCATATAGAGTGCCTTTTTAGACATTGCTTTGTTATCTTATAGCAGTGATGTGCTGCAAGGACAGATGCTTTTCATTATGCTTAAGAATTTGCCAGGTGATATGCATTTTGAATTATGAAGATTAGAGGTTGGTATTTGCAGTACATTCTCAAAGTTATGGATAAAAAATCGTGCTGCAACGTGTAGACAAAAAGTAAATGTTTCACAATTGCTTTCTCTAACTCACACTTTCAGAGCATTTGATGAACAATGGATTCAGTCTTGAATAAATATAACATTATTCTGATTGCTTGCATCATATTTGGGGACAGAAGAGCGGCCAGGGACCTTCTAACACTTTGTAATGTTCTCTTAGACTAACTACAATATCTACAGAAACATCAACGGTTGTGCTCTGACCATAATCTGTTTTCTTTTAGGATATTTCTAAAGAGGACCGTTCACCTACTATGTGCCTGAAAACTCTTTTCCTTTGCCCAGAAACTCTTTTGAATCTTACCCACTAAAGCTGTGCTCAGTTCTGTTTAATAACACATTTTTTTATTCTTTATTCTTTATAGTGTAGACATTAGGGTGTTGGGGCACTTTACATAACTTGAGATATATATTTGTTGTGTCTTGATAATGCTTGATAAAGATAAACACATTCACATATGAAAACATGACATGCTTTCTATTTTAGTGATATATAGAAAGAACACGTGTAACATAAGCCCCTTATCCTGATTAAAATGGTATTACATGATTTGAGTATTACGGGATTACAAATATTTGAGTTAATATCAAAACCATTTATGTATAGATAGTATGACATTTTTGTATTATAAGAACATATACAAAGGCCAACAGGTATAATATAATATTTACCACTTGGGCTGCTTAAAAATGTATTATCGTTTGTAGTTTTGGGGACTGCGATGAAGAATTAACCGGCAAGCTGGGAAGGATATTAACAATAAGGTTTCATGTTGTACTGAAATTTTTAGGGAGCAAAAGGCTTTTTCCAGTCGCGAGTAAAAGATTTGAAAGAAGGGTTCTGTTTTTCATATCATTATGAAAAGTGTGCCACGTTTTCAGTCCTCGTATGCAAAGGAGGTCCCAAGTGGAGTCTGTTTGTGCTGCGGAGGAGTCTTTTCATTCTCTTCCGATTAGTTTCTATAAAATAAATGATTATTAAAGATTTCCGGGATGTGCTTATTTTTAGTAATATTCATTTAGCTGTTTACAACTCAATTTCCATATTTTCTTTTGGCCACCTGGAATCGGGTAGTTTATGGTAATTAAGTTCTGAGAAGCTCAAGCTAACACAAGTGCTGGCAGGTGCTATGAATAAAACAGACATTTAGCAAAAAACACTCTTTCCTAAAGAATTCACAAAATATGCATTATGCTACATATAAATATGTAATTTATGTTGAAACTGGCAAAGTCTTGCCCACTATCAGTTCTTGATTTTTCATGTTCTTCTACAAATTAAATTGTTTAGATTTGCACCAGTGCTGGTACCATTACATTTTACCTAGTTTCATGGATGGCTCTTTCGCTATGGAAAAAAGGAGCGTCGCCCCACTGGCTGTGCTAGAAGCAGAAAAATAAAATAATAGTTTTCACTCGTTTTATTTTTATGCTTCAGGCACAGCAGTGCAGGGAGGGACGGAGTTGGTCCACGGGAGGTAGGAGAAGGAGGAGGGGAGATTCCACCAAATGAACATGGGTGTTTGGCCGGCCGTCTGAGGTCGACCAAACACACATGCCCACTTAGGTTTCTCCAACCCGGCTGCATACACTGCGGGGCTGGAGAAACTGCAAAGACCACAGGCTTGTGTCTGAGCGGCAGTGACTGCCACTCAGACCAATCCTGATGCTGCTTACATGCTATGTATAGCATGTAAGCAGTGCCAGGATTGCTGGGGAGCCTGTTCTGGTGTCCAGGCAAATCCTGGGACACCAGAAGAGTCAAGAGGACGAGTGAGGTTGCAGGAGAGGACAGCGGCGATAAAAAGAGTTTAAAAATAAATAAATTGTTATTCCCTCCCAGTCCCTCCGCCCTTCCCCTTGAGGTTTGCGGTTGCCGCCGCTACTTAGTTTGCACTAGAGCAGTTTTTAAACAAAATGTGCAACACTTTACGGTGCAACTGTGGCATTTGCTCTAACTGATTCATAGAAAAAACGCTATTTAAACCACTTTGTTAGAAATCTATGTAATCTCAAAAGGTCAGTTAAATTTAACGCTAGCATCAGGGCAACCTATATTATCTGGTCCAGTCAACAGAAATTAATGTTACCGGGGTACCTCTGAACAATGACCTTCTCCTCCTATTGATATGGGATATTATTTGAATCTTACCTGAGGTTTGGACTAAGATGATCTACAATGTGTGCTGTATAAATTTGAACACATACTCAGTCACTTACTATCACGAAAAATATGTAATTTTCATTTTATCGTGAACTGATCATAGATAGTGTGATTTATGAGATCCATTTGGGTCACCCCCAGCCATAGAGATATTGTGAGAAAGTTCCCCCTTTTGCACGGTCATCATAATTTTTTGTGGATTGATACTGCTGTTTTTCTTTACTCTGTGCATTTGGACATTGCTAATCAGCTCTCAGTGCAGGTGCTCTGACTCCTAAGCCATGTTGAATTGGCTAACACCTAATTGGCATATTTAACTTTCTTATATGTTCATTGTATATGGGACCCAAAATACACACATGGAAAGCTAAATGTCACCTGTATACTACAACACTACAGTGTCATCAAATTGTGTAAGCACTTGTGACATTGAAGTCCACAAGGCTGGGTCCATTGTATTTCAAAGTAGAGCATGTAGACATTGAAAGTTAACATAATGCCCTTACAGTGACTAACGCCCAAAAGCTATATTCACTGTAGGAAGTTTGGCTGGCCCATAGAGAAACACTGGAAAGCACTATTAAATATAAAATTTAGCTACAGAATTAAAGGATTATTTTTAATAATTATTATTGTTGATAAAGAATGAGGAAAGGGGACTTTTAGAAATGTACCCTTTTCCTGTTTGAAGCTCCTGAAGGCTAATTTGTGTTAGGCTCCAACTGTCATCCAGGTGGCAAACAGCCCTAATGATGTGTCAAAACTGCTCCCAGAGCAGAGGCAAAAGCATGGGAGATGTTTTGTTCCTCTGGCAGGAAGATTGGTTGAGCAGTGCCTATGAACGTAATTTACTTCAAAATGGCCTCCGTTGTCACGTACAGATTTAGCACACACCTACACAGGCCCTTTCTTGGTTCCTCCCATTCGTACAGGCACGAAACCCTGTGGGGGGAGAGCTGCCTCAGTACTGGTTTGGAGTGACCAAGGACCTTATTGGCTAGGGAGGGGCCCGGAGTCACCTTCCACTCACAAGCTAGTGCCAGGAATAAATGTAGCATTCTCTGGCACCTTCTTAAGAGCACACCTGGACCTGCGGATGAGTAGAAGACAAACTGCACCTGTTATTTGAGTCCTGTGAGGTGATCAGCTGACTAGATCTGCTCTCACTTTTACCCAAGACATCGAGTGGATTCCAAGGGTCAGTTGGTTGATCTCCTTTGTAAGATACAGTGTCACAACAAGCTGCAAGATGCCTTTTCTACAAGTATCCAGTTGACCAGTGTCAACTAGACCTGACCTGGACCCTTGTGGTGGCCTCTCCTGGAATAAGTCTTGATACCCAAGTGCTGTTCCTGAGTTCCTGAGTTCCTGTGATGGTTGGGTGTGTCTAACTGGAAGTCTTGTAACATCGATGAAAACCTGGGACTTCAAGACCTCCGGAGGACCGGAAGTTTTGTGGACTTCAAAACCTCCAGAGAATGAGGATAAACCTGCCACTGGGCTGAAGAAACATGTTTCCTCCTCTCAGAGCTCCTCCTCCTTTGCCAATCCAATTTAGCAGGACCTCAAAGAGAAAGTGTCCGGCTTCGTGTTATTTCAAGTAGCTGTATCTCATGCCCGAAGGTAACTATCACTTGCGCCTTCGCCATGCAATTCAGCAGGACCTCACAGAGAAAGTATCCGGCCTCTTGTTATTTCAAGTAACTATAACTCGTGCCCTAAGGTAACTATAACTCGCAGCCTTGCCATGCACTGCTAATTACCCCAGATATTACATCACTCATGACATCTTCTACCAGTTTTACCAGTTTGATTCAATCAAGATGACTTCAGGTGTGTCATACGTTTGTCATAAGTAAGACTGTTAGTGCTCTAGTTGTACTTTAGAACACTCTGGGAGGATGCAGTAGAATAGAAGGGAATCAACTGACAGGCTGGTTCTGTTGGAATACATGTTTTACTGAGAATTTTAGACTTCAGAGTGAGTGCGTGAGTGTCTGAGTGGGTCTGTGAGTGGGTGCGAGAGTGTCTAAGTGGATCTGTGAGTGGGTGCATGAATCTCTAAATTGGTCTGTGAGTGGGACGTGAGTCTCTGAGTTGATCTGTGAGCGGGTTCCTAAGTTTGTAAGTGGGTCTGTGAGTGGGTTCATGAGTGTCTGAGTGAATGTCTGAGTGTGTCTGTGAGTGGATGTGTTAGTGTCTGTGTGGGTGTGTCAGTAGCTGTGTGAGTGACTATGCCACAAAGAAACCTCATCTGCCCTTTTATCCAACAAGAGTCCACAGCTTTGTATCAAATATCTACCCACATGGAGTTCTTTCTGCCTTCTTGGGTGAATGTCCAGTGTGTATTCTACATTACAGCTATGCAAAGGAGCACTTGACCTCTTGTGTGTTTTGGCAACATAATTGTTCCTGTTGCCTGTTTCTCTAGAACTCTGTGATAACATGAATCCTCTTATAGAGAAGCCAACAAGACTACAAAGACAAAATGTCCACCGAACCAGGGTCATTCCACTTATCTATGTGTAGTAACTGCTTCTTTGTTTTTTATAGATGTCCTGATATTCTGCGACATCAACAATGTGCCATCAAAATCGGTGGGAAAACACACTGTTTGGGGCCTTTGGGAAGCTGCCCATCGTCCTAGAAAAAGGGGGGAGGACAAATGCATACTACTAAGGTAGATGGTGTGGGGCCAAGCAGGCGCAGCTTCCAGGTAATTTGCACATTTGCATACTCAGCAATTTAAAGTGAGAAACATGATATTTAGTGGAGGGGGGCCATGTGGCCTCCCTCCCTGCCCTATGTTGACACCAGGGACACCACTCCCCAGGGCCTGGCCATCTCTCCTGGATTCCCCCCAGGGCGCCCAGTGTGCAATGGGACCACAGGGGGAGGCCCCACAGTCCCAGCTGGCTCCCTGACTCCTGGGGGAGCCAGCATTGCTTATGCACACAGGGAGCTGCTAAACATGCAGCTCCTTGTCTATAAAAGCAGTAGTTTAATCTCTTTCCCTGCCTGTATGTCTGCAGTCAGGGAAAGAGATGAAATCTCTGCATCTAGTGGGCAAGAGCACTTTGACAGCTCTCGCTCCTTGGAAGCAGAGTGTTCGCTCTGACTTGGCGGGAGCTGTCAAAGCTTCCAGGTCAGAGCAGACAGCTGTATCCCGGGATGTAGCAGTAGCTGGCCCGGGGGGTGGTAGTCCCCAGGGCCATTATAGGCTCCACAAGAGGGGGTGTGCAGCCACCCTTCAACATTACTTACCCTGTGAGAGGTGGTGGTTCCTGGGGCCGGGGGTCCGCAACAGACCCCCTACATCATTTTACTTCATTCCCAGAGAAGTGGCAGTCATCAGGACTATTGGGGGGCATGCCTCCCCTTATTTGTAATGAATTTGGCGGGAAGGTGATGGTCTCCCTGGCCTGGGGGTCCCCAGCGGACCCCATTCACCATTTGTTTTCATCCCCGGGGAGGTAGCAGTCCCTGGGGCTGCTGGGGGGCACTTGGCCCCCCGCATATAATCGAAACAGTCCCAGAGAGGTGGCGGTCCTGGGGCCAGCGGGCCGGTCCACAGGACGCCCCCTATTATAATTAAGGCATTTTGCTCCAGGGCGAAGGTAGTCCCCGGGGCGCGGACAGCCCTGGCATACTACTGAATTTAAGCCCCAGGGAGATGGCGATCCCCAGGGCATAAATAAGCCCAGGAGGGGGACCCCATGCGTCCCCTTCTTTATTTTATATATTCCCCCGGAAACTGGCCCACAGCGCGCTTTACTAAAACAAAGCCCTGCAACCGGACGTAAGCGATCAGGGGGTCCTTACCCTGGCCCCTTTTCTTTTTTTTAACTTTTTTCTGGGACTCAGCTGAAACTGAGTCCCAAGATGGCTGCCAACACTTTCTGGTTGGCATGTTGGCAGCCAGTCAGAGCTCTGCAGATTTCTTCACAAGCTTGGTATTATTCATGAAGTCGTCAGAGATGAACTGTGGCCCTAGAAATGTGGCTTTCTCTGGCAGCTTCTTCAGAACAGTGCTGGACCTATGGAAGAGTAAAATACGGATTGCACCTGTTATTTGAGTCCTGTGAGGTGATCTGATAACTAGACCTGCTCTCACTTGTACCCATTAAGTTGCAGTGGATTCTAAGGGTCAGTTAGCTGATCTCCTTTGTAAACTACAGTGTGACAACACGCTGCAAGAGGCCTTTTCCATAAGTATCCATTTAAGCAGTTTCAACTAGACCTGACATGGATCCTGCTGGTGGACTCTACTGGAGTGAGTCTTGATCCCCAAGTGCTGTTCCTGAGTTCCTGTGATGGTTGGGTGTGTCTGTGTCTAAATGGAAGTCTTGTAACATCCCTGAAAACCTGGGATTTTAAGGCCCCTCAAGAACCGAAAGTTTTTTGGACTTCAAAACCACTGGAGAACCAGGATAAACCTGCCACTGGGCTGAAGAAACATGTATCCTCCTCTCGGAGCTCCGCAGCAGCAGCAAATCCAATTCAGCAGGGCCACACAGAGAAAGTATTCGGCCTCTTGTTATTTCAAGTACTATAACTCGTGCCCTAAGGTAACTATAACTTGCGGCCTTGCCATGCACTGCTAATTATCCCAGATATTACATCACTCATGACATCTTCTATGGCATCATTCATAATATCACTGTAACATTTGCAGTAACATTATTGATGAGAAAACTATGCATGGCGAGAGCGCAAGTTATAGTTACTTGAAATAACTCTTTCTATAATAGCTGAATTTCTATGGTTTTCTGTGTGGAAAATCTGAACCTAAATGTAACATCCCTCTAATCTTTGTTTTTTAGTGATTTTTTAATGTTTATTTATTTTATTTCCTAACTATAATTTCCATGTAACCTTTGTTTTTTTCAGTGAATTTCTACTTTTTTTAACGTTAAGTAAGATACCCATCACAATGCCGTGTAGGGGGTGAGTTGGACGTGGGGCCAGGACTGGTATTGTGCTGCCAATCCCCAAGATTGCAACTCCTGCCCCCACTCCTTCTTGCCATCCATTGTCACAGTCCATGCCCCTGGTCCCTCATTATAGTCCTGTGTGGCTGTTGTTCTGCCACTGCCCTTCTCACCTGCCCTAAACAGTTAGCTTGCTGCTCTATCCAACCTCTGTTGTCCGAGCCCATGCTCCAGCCCTCTCCCTCCTGCCCTGCATGGTCTGATGGGTTGCCACTGCCCCCCATTTAGCTTGATATCCCTGCCCGCTCTTCCTTCTCTGTTGCCCAATTCTGTGCCCCATCATTGCCTCTGCTTAGCATCTGTGCTTAGCTTGCTAACCCTACTTCCCTTCCCCCTATCCTCCAAGGTCCACGCGTATGCCCCTGCTCCCTCCTTTCTGCCCACCATGTTCAACGGACCTGGCACTGCTGCTCCTATCTACTCTGAGTGTTCTGTTGAGCTGCCACTGCCAGTCCCATCTGCCAAGCATGGTCAGATGGATGCCGTCTGTCCCTGCCACCTCCACCCTGCTTGTCCAACTTCTGTACCCCTATTCCTTCCCCCCGTCCTCCATGGTCCATTTTGCTGCCACTCCCTTCTGCCTTCCATGCTCTGTTGTTCTGCAACTGCTCCTCCTGCCGGCCCTGCATGGTGTGTTATGAAGCTCTTTCCCCTGCACTCTCTTGTCTGTGTCCAGGCCCTGCCCCTCTCTTCCGTCCTCCATGGGCCTTTGTGTATGCCCCTGCCCCCTCCCTCTTGCCCACCATGGCCGTTTTGCTACTACTAACCCTCCCACTTGCCATGCATGGTCTTCTGTACAGACATAGACCCTCCCACCTTCTCTTTGTGTTCAGCTTGCTGCCCTAGACCGCATCCCACCTTCCCTCCAGTGTCTGTGTGTATGCCATTATAGTCTCATTGTTGCCCTCCACAGTGTGTTGTGCTTCCAGTGCCAATACTGCCTGCCCTCCATGGTCAGCTTGCCGCTCCTGCCTCTTTCCTTCTGCCTTCCGTTTTTCATCTGCCCTATCTGGTCTGTTGTTGTGGCCCTGCACCATCACTGCTGCCCTTCATGGTCTGTTATGCTGCAACTTTCCCTTGCCCCTTTCCCCTCTACTGTCTGTTGTCCATGTGCATGGCTTTGTCCTCTCCTTTTTGCTTCCCATGGTTTGTTGTGTTGCACTGCCATCCCGCTTGCCCTGTGTGGTGTATTGTGCTGCAGCAACCTCTGAAACCTGCCCTAGGACAGTTTGGGTGCCCCTGCCCATCTCCCTCCTGCTCTCTATTATCCGAGGTCACGTCCCTACCCCATTTTCCCTGCTCGCCATGATCCAATGTATCATACTTGTCAACATTTTGAAGTTGGTAAGAGGAAGATTTTGAAAAATAAACTGGGGAATTGATTTTCCCTATTGACCTACATTGATAAAGAGGAGATTTTAGGCAGGAGACAGATAAAATAAAGCCCCTTTGGGCTTAAAAACACCAGGAATCTCCTGCCTGAATCACGTTTTTTGGCATTTATGGTTATACTGCCACTGCCTTTTCCATCTGACCTCAATGATCTGTTTTATTGCCACAGTCACTCTTGCCTGTCCTACATGGTTGGTTTGTTACCCTGTCCCTCTTTCCCCTGCCCTCCATGGTCCGTTGTGCTGACACTGCCTCTCCTGCATGCCCAGCATGGCCAACTTGTTGCCTCTGAACCCTCCTCCCTGCCCTCAGTTGTCCAAGTCTGTGTCCTTGACCTCTGCCGCCCCATAGTATTCTGAGAAACAACTAGATTACTAACATTCTATATTTGTTAGAAAAGCATGGCAAGGCTGACGTCATCTTGATATAATCAAAACTGTAACACCTAAAGCATTTCCTTTAGAAATTATAAATGTGAGAGGATTATTCACATATAAATTATGGTTAGTGCTCTAAAAAAGTAAAAGGCGGACATATTTTCTGAGTTCTAAAATAGCGACAAAGCACTCTTTTATTATTTTCTATATTTACGCTTTTTATCCAGTTGATCACTTCATTATATTATATGTTACACTAAAGGGGGAGGTATTTGTGTTACAGCCAGCGCTGCAGACTTGGGGAACCAGATTTGAGATTTGGCTTCAGCTTGACATCCTGTGATTATGGGCAAATCACTTACTCTCGCCATGCCTAAAACCAAAATGAATGTGTCCTTGTGTAATGTAACTGGTACACATGTAAAGCACTCCAGTACCTTTGGGTCAAGTCTGCTCTATGAATATGCAAAAAGCAAAATAATTATGGGCCAGATTTAAGACAAGTGGCCCTGCACCCACTGCAGAGCCACTTTTCTTGCGCCCCCCTAATGCCACCATGTGTGCGCCGTATCTAAGTTATGGCACACTATGGCGGTAGTTAGTGAACTAGCATCAACATTTTTTATGCTAGTTAGGATTCTCGTAAAAAATGTTGTCACTAATCCCCCAAAGCCCATTGAGGCCCATTGCAAATAATGGTGTGCCTCCTTTTAACACTTGCTCTGAGCAGACATTAAAAGCGCCGAAAAAAATGACGCAAAAAAATCTTTTACATTTCTTTGCGCCATTTTTTCGCCCCCCCTTACGGGGAACGCCCCTTTTGCATACATAATTCCTGGCGTAGGCATAAAGTAGTGCAAAGGATTACTAAGTGGTGCAATGCATGTGTTAGAAATGGGGACTTTGGTTGACAGCCAGGTTACCCCCTGTTCAAGCAAGGACCCTTACTCTAGTCAGGGTAAAAGAGAATCACCCGTAGCTAACCCCTGCTTACCCCCTTGGTAGCTTGGCAGAGCAGTAGGCTTAACTTCAGAGTGCTAGGTGTAAAGTATTTGTACCAACACACACAGTAACTTAAAGAAAACACTACAAAATGACACAAGACCAGTTTAGAAAAATAGGAAATATTTATCTAAACAAAACAAGACCAAAACGACAAAAATGCGACATACACAAGTCAAGTTATTAATTTTTAAAGATTAAACTAAAAAATAGCGCTTAGAAACACAAAATGCTTTGATGAGGTGTTAACACTGCGTCGTGACGGAGTCGTTCCCAGCAAGCCGATACCAGCGGCGCCGTACACGGAGTCGTGTAGACCCCCAAGTACAGTACCTTTGGTGAAGAGTGAAAACAAGTCGATGCGCGAAGTCGGGGATCGCGGCATTGGTGCGAAACGTTGAATCCGCGCACTTCGAGCGGCGTCGGTCACAACGTGGTGCGGCGACTTCCACGGAGTCGCAGACTTCAGCGGGGCTGCAGCAGCATCAGGCCTGTGAAGAGCGTCGCGTTCCAGCGAAGGTCATGGCGTCGGGTGCAGGCGGCGTCACCGGATTCAGCAGCGGCGTCGGTCCGAAGTTGATTTGCTTGGATTTCCACCAGCTTTCCTTTCAAGGGACCAGGGACTGGTTAGGGCACCCCTTGTCAGAGCAGGAGTCTCTCCAGAGACTCCAGGTGCTGGCAGAGAGAGGTCTTTGCTGTCACTGAGACTTCAAACAACAGGAGGCAAGCTCTAAATCATGCCCTTGGAGATTTCTTCACAAGATGGAAGGCACACACAGTCCAGTCTTTGCCCTCTTACTCTGGCAGAAGCAGCAACTGCAGGATAGCTCCACAAAGCACAGTGACAGGCAGGGCAGCACTTCTCCTCAGCTCTTCTCCAGGCAGAGGTTCCTCTTGTTTCCAGAAGTGTTTCTAAAGTCTGTGGTTTTTGAGTGCCCTTCTTCGACCCAATTTCTCCTTTGAAGTAGGCCTACTTCAAAGCAAAGTCTCTAGTGAATGTGAAATCCTGCCTTGCCCAAGCCAGGCCCCAGACACTCACCAGGGGATCGGAGACTGCATTGTGTGAGGACAGGCACAGCCCTTTCAGGTGTAAGTGACCACTCCTCCCCTCCCTCCTAGCACAGATGGCTCATCGGGAAATGCAGTCTACACCCCAGCTCCTTTTGTGTCACTGTCTAGTGTGAGGTGCAACCAGCCCAACTGTCAAACTGACCTAGACAGGGAATCCACAAACAGGCAGAGTCACAGAAATGGTATAAGCAAGAAAATGCTCACTTTCTAAAAGTGTCATTTTCAAACGCACAATCTTAAAATCAACTTTACTAAAAGATGTATTTTTTAATTGTGAGCTCAGAGACCCCAAACTCCACATGTCCATCCGCTCCCAAAGGGAATCTACACTTTAATCAGATTTAAAGGTAGCCCCCATGTTAACCTATGAGAGGGACAGGCCTTGCAACAGTGAAAAACAAATTTAGCAATATTTCACTGTCAGGACATATAAAACACATTACTATATGTCCTACCTTAACCATACACTGCACCCTGCCCTTGGGGCTACCTAGGGCCTACCTTAGGGGTGTCTGACATGTAAGAAAAGGGAAGGTTTAGGCCTGGCAAGTGGGTACACTTACCAAGTCGAATTTACAGGTAAAACTGCACACACAGACACTGCAATGGTAGGTCTGAGTCATGATTACAGAGCTACTTATGTGGGTGGCACACCAAGTGCTGCAGGCCCACTAGTAGCATTTGATTTACAGGCTCTGGCACCTCTAGTGCACTTTACTAGGGACTTACTAGTAAAATCAAATATGCCAATCATGGATAAACCAATCACATACACATTTTGTAAAGGAGCACTTGCACTTTAGCACTGGTTAGCAGTGGTAAAGTGCCCAGAGTAACGAAAACAGCAAAACCAGAGTCCAGCACACATCAACAACCTGGAGAACAGAGGCAAAAAGTTAAGGGAGACCACGCCAAAGATGAAAAGTCTAACAGCATGCATGTAGGTTAACGCAAGATTGTGTTTCCCCTTCAGTATGGTGCTTGTTAAAATATTTTAATCTTGCTTTTGCAGCACCTCGACTTTATAAGCATTGTAATGGAAGCATTGAAGTCCAATGAGGTTGTTGTTAGTCAGAATTTACACGGTGTGCATGACCATGCTCTCCCGTGGTTTGTTTCAGTGTTCTGATCCTTTTAGGTATAAAACGCTACTGATGCTTCAATCTCTTGGCGACTGCTTCTCAGAGTCATAGGCAGCACAGAAGTATAACACTAGAAAAGCCCTGGTTGGAAGAAAAGTTACATATACACAGGAAATGGTAATTACTGCTTTTTCCAAGTGAGATTACTTTGAATTTGCCCTACAATACACGGTCTGACGCCTCATCAGCAGATTTTCTCGTAAAAGTTTTTTTTTTCTACAAGAGAGCAACATGTTTAACCACTGCACAGAGTGAAACAACGGGTCTTACCCTGAAAGGGTGACTGGTCGCTTTTCTGCTCTGAACAGCGATCTGTGGACACTCGAGGAAGTGATACTTTTGCTTAGATACTATTAACATCCCCCATTAATGGCCTGGGTAACCGCACTGACCCAAGAGCAGACCAAAATAACCTTCAATATTTATTCCAAGAGCGTAAAATATCCCGTCTTGCAAGTTTTTGTTGACTGCGTGCACTGGTTTAAAAATCATTAGTTATTACAAGAAGGAAGACAGTTTTAAACATACCCAAACCTCAGTTGTGACAGAGTAGTGTAAGAGGGCCGTCGTTGCTCTTTTCTGATAACTCATCCATCTGCACCTGGATCAAATAAGAACTCTTACAAGGTACACAGCAGCTGAACTGGGCCGTCTCTCTCCAGAGGACACCGAAGGCTAATTAAGGTCCCAAGCTCTCTCAGCCGTGGATAGGAGCAACACCATAAAAAATCTATTGCCTATGTCAATGTTTTTACCCAAAAATAGTGTTATGACAGTCAGCACTGGCCGCATCATGGCTCAGTTTTTTTTAAACTGCTGTCAGGAAGCATTTCAGAGGGGGAGAAGTTTTCAACACAAGGGGACACGTGCCTCCAGCCAGCAATTAAAAACAAGCATTTGCAATGCAATGGGTCTTGCGTTTCCTCGAGTTAAAGCTATTAGCTTTGTAAACTCCTAACCGGACTTTTCTTGCAAAATAAATTGAAAAGTCAAACAGTTTCACATAAGCGAGCCGATGGCCACCATGAGCACAAAGCAAACACACAAAAGGGAACTGAACTTTGCTCGCAGTGAAACATATCGGCAAAAGTGCAACTATCCATGTAGCGGGCAAAAGTGCAATTATCCATGTTACCGGCAAAAGTGCAGTTATCCATGTAACAGGGTCGATGTCATGCAAAGCACTCGACTACTGCCCAGAGAGATTGCACTACCTATGAAATAAAGAGAAAAAAAAATAGTGCAACAATCATACTGAAAACACTGAGCCTTGTATGTTTTCAATAGTTTACCGGTGCGCTGGAGGCGGGCTAAACACCGGAAAAGGCTTGAGGTAGGCATGCCTTTCACTAATTAAATCAAGGTCATTTTAAAAGGCAAGCCCACGAACCAACCAAACTGATTGGCTTGACATGGGCGTGGTTACAAGCCCACAGAGAGATTACAACAGGGACTGAGCGCTTTGTGCTTGACCCTAAAAAACAATATGACGTGGCCATCACTGGCTGGGTAAATACTGTTTAAAAAAAAAAAAAACTTTGAGCCATCGTCCACAGCAACTGTGCTGCAGTGCAAATAAGCTAAAACATTGACAAAGATAATAAGTTGTGTAGACCCGACATATTGGCTTTGCCAGTGCTTGTTTACCTTCAAAGTGCAACTGACTCAATCACCAAGTGAAAGGGGTTATAGAACGTGTGTAATTTGTGTTGTGAAGATCTGTATTCAAGTTAACCATACAGTGAGTTTCTGTCATAATGAATCCTTTTTTGGCGAGAAACATTTCAAATAATTTCCTGTTCTAAATATTGTGCCTCCTAGCATGCTGCAGTCATTCTTTTTCGAGTTTCATCCAAAAAGTGTGTGTTTGCAATTTTACATAGACAGTAACACTTAATTTAACATGAATCAGTCAGTTGGTGTTTTTTACGTTTTCAAAATCACCCTACAATCCCTAAATTAGACAAATATATTGATGATGTCTAAGAAACAGTCTCGTTGAGGTAGGCAAGAACTGTTTCCTAGTGGGAGCTTCTAAAGACAGTTTGACCAAGATGAGCAATCAACATCATTAGCTTATAAAATAACTGCAAGCAAGGGACCGACTAGTGTGAGGTGCTACAAAAAGAAGTCTGAAGGAAAAAAGACAGCCAAGGCACCAATGGAGCCTTTAAGAAAGTAAAGTGACGTGAGTGCATCTGGTGGGATTACAAGCGTGAGATTCAGGTAACATGTTCAAATCCCAGCATATCTATCCTTCTGAGTCATGATAATGATAGTCTAAGGATTTTGGCAACAATAACTCCTGTGATTGTGCCACTTGTCAACTCAGGTATTGAAATTCTCTATTGAATTAGGGCCTGGGGCTGCACAATGTTTTAACCCACAACCTTAACACCTCAGATCGGGATTGTTTGTTCATAGCAGTGAAAGTTAGGGACTATGGCATTACAACTGTCCCTTTCAGTAGGGCCTGTCAATTCAAAGTCTTGCACTTGTGTTTTTACTAAAGTGGAGCCCGCAAGTTGCATAATTACCCCTACTTTTTCTCCCATGCACCTACTGTTTTTATACATTTTAGGTTATGTTATCAACATTATATACCACTTAAGATCTGGCCTCCAGGGCAGTTGTTCTTAGCATTTTGACTACTGACGTTCCCCAGCTAATCATTACTGGAACCTGTGGACCCCCAATGAAACATTATTGGAATCTGGGGACCCTCACTGAATCATTACTGGAAGCCAGGTAATTTGAACTGCAAAACAATACACTCAGAAATACAGAAACAAACATTCATCAAACAAATCCACAAATTATGAAATATTTTTGTTAATTCACAAACAAATGAAAAAAAAAAAACTTGTAATTTCAATCGGAAGGTTGGAGCATTTCTGAATTCAATTGAGGCCACTCATCCTCATACTATAGTTTGTTGATGCACGTGCAGTGCTCCCATGAAACAGTCTGAAGGTACTAAGTACATTTTTTGCCTTCAATTTCACATTTACATAACGTTTCGAAGTGTTCAATTGTACATTTTGCTTCTTTGTTAATATAATTTAATTTTCTAAGTAGTCTTGGACACCCTGAGTAGCCTTCGGGGAACTCCAGGGGTTCCCAGACCATGGGTTAAGATCTAATGCTGTAGGAAGTACCTCAGCCAGGCCAGCGCCTGTGGGTGAACACCAATGTTGAAAAGCCTCTCACTTAGAATCACATGCAAGACCATATCAATAGCTGCAGAAAGCTCTAATAATCTAAGTGGAGCAGAACTTCATTCACTGTGTAGGGTAGTATTGCATTCCAACACCTATCTACAGGGCTTTTGACCATAAGGACCTTACATTTTTAAAGGAGCCATCCAATGAATAGAAAAACACATTTCTCTTTATTCTCTTTATTGTATTGTACTGTAATAGTATTTATATAGTGCTTACTACCCCTGACGAGGCGTCAAAGCGCTGTTCGGCGAGTAGCACGCTACTCCGGAACCCAAAAGGAATTTGGTGGATTAGTATAGGGAAATATGAGTACAGTTTTAGTATTATTATGAGTTAATTTGAGCGTGGATATGTGAGTTTGTTAGTTGGATTGACTGGAGTAATGGAGGACAGAAGAATCCAGAAGTGTTAATTGGGAGTTTATAGTAATAGGATTTAGGCTTGGGATGAGTAAAGGGTGATGGAGGAGTTAAGGGTCTGTGGAAAGGGTTAGGGAGATTTTAGGAGCAGGAGGGGTTTTGGATGAGTTAAAGGTGAGATAAATGAGGGAGAATTTAGTAGGGTTGCTTGGATATTATGCGTTTATTGAATGAGAGATATATCTACCTTAACATATTTTCAAATCTACACAAAGTCAATAGGCGAAAGTGTTAAATACGGTGAAACACACGTTAGTAATTTTCTGCTCAATGTAAGCATTTTCTGCATTACCATTTCAGTTACAGATAAAGCAAATGCCTAGAGAAAGTTCCAGGGTGACCCAGTAAACACGAAATCCTTTTGACAAATCAAAGCGCTTAGTTCGCAAATGGTGGTCTATATCTTAACAATAAATTTGGATGAACTGTTGCAGGGCCTTAGTCTACTCCATAGAGCTTCTGCAGGTTATTGTGGTGTGGAACCCAGGGACAGTCCAACCCCACACTAATAGGGCAACGGAGGGGGATGGGCGAGGACGACTGTGCTTCCTAAGCTAGTCTCACTTACCACGCTCCCAACGCAGGCCTGAGGCAGCGGTTGGAGTGGACAAGGAGTTGTGTAGGCAGGTGGGAGCGCCAGATGTCACCACACACCGAAGAAAAACAGCAGCGCGGAGCTCTAGGATACTTAGCATTGACATGGGAGATGTACTGGTCCGCCGAGCACACCATCTGTACATTTATAGAGTGGTAACTCTTCCGCTTTCTGAACACCTGTTCATTCTGACGGGGGGGACAAATGCAATATGTGTTCCATCAGTTGCCCCAGTCATGTTGGGGATATGTCTCATTGCATAGAAGTCGGCCTTCACTGTGGCCAAATCTTCAACCTGGGGAAATACAATGTAGCTGCACATGTATTTAATCAGGGCAGACAACACTCTTGTTAGCACGATTGAGAACATTGGCTGTGACATTCCTGCTGCCAAGCCCACTGTCACTTGGAAAGAACCAGTTGCCAGGAAATGGAGCACTGATAGAACTTGCACAAAAGGGGGGATCCCAGTGGTGTGACGGATAGCAGATATCAGGTCAGGCTCCAATTGGGCACACAGCTCTGTGATTGTGGCCCTGTCCAGTCTATAGGTGAGGAAATTGTGCCTGTCCTCCATTGTTGCCAAGTCCACCAGGGGTCTGTACACGGGGGTATGTCTCCATCTCCAATTCCTCTTCAGCGGCAGCAATCTATGGGGCAAAAGAGTGAGGAGCCGGTCACAAACTGAACAATGGGGCTACAACAGAACTTATCCCCTCCTGTGTTCCTAATAATCACCAGCAATAGGTATTCCAGTATGTTGCTTTGTTTAATGGAGCCAGCTGGGGATTTTAGATGTATTATGGCACCATTCACTGGATGGTCCATTCAAATGGAGTCAGGGGCTTCATGTACTTTACTTCCCATCCGCTATTCCCACTACCCATCACACGTTTCTGGGGCCTTGTGCTTTTTAGTGTACAAGATGTCAGTGCATCAGGTTTCCTCTGTAGATATTTGTTTGGACCTTACAAAGGTGGCTGATTTCAATCTAGTAAGACACAATCAGCTATATATCTTTCTGAAGAGACCATTCGGCTTGTGGTATATGCTGCTGTAGTCTAACCTTTTGTGACATGTTGCAGGATTATCAGTCAACCTGCCTGCTGTCTGCTGGGTACCAATCCCAAATGTTGTAAATATAGCCTTTATTTGTCACCAACATGTGCTTCAAGGTAAAGTAGTAAGTGAACAATAGACAGCTCTGCTTGCTTTTTGGGTCACAACAAATGGAAATTGTGACATGACCTTCGATGTCACCTATTTTACTAAAGATTGGTAACTTTTCACTAATGATGACAACAATGTTTTGAATATAGTATAGTTAAGTAATCTTCGATAGAAGACAGGGAAACATTCATTATCATGACCATTGTCTTTCACTTTAGCTTTTAATATGTTTCCCTTTATTTAAATCATCAGTGCTACGCAAATTCACATTGTATTAATAATATTTTTGAGTGATCACGTTTCACAACATTTGTAAAAAACTGAAAAATATTGTGTGATTTCTGCTGAGCGCATATAGAAATGAAACAGAGCAAATGGCACCATTTCACAAAAGGAAAACACTTCTTCTAAGTTATCTTTCCTAATATAACATTTTGAAGCCAGCCTTTAGACACCAGAACTCAATGTAAAACCAAGCACAGCTGAGGTCAGATACATGGGTCAGAATATAAAAGATGCTGGTGGTTAGGGGCGGATGCATCAAGAAGAAGATAAAGCTGCCACATGGTGTATTTCTAATAAGTATGGGGAGTACAAAATAATAAAGTCATGCGACCCACAGGATTGCAGACTTGCAAACAATCATTGGCAATGACAATAGATCTGGCTTATAAATAACATTTGTGTCATTGATAGGTGTAGGCACTCATTAAATCATCATATATGCGCCCTGTTCCTCATCTTTGCACTCATGCATAGATTCATTCTTCCACCGACTCATCAGAAGAGTCACCCTCTGACACAACCACAATAAAACACACTCCAACTCAACAACATATGCAAGTTAAATTAAAAGAATATAAGTAGGAATTTAAACATGGTGGGAATATGCTTTGGATAAAGACAAAACATAGAAGTAGGCGTCCATCTTGTAAAGGTATTATAAATAGTCTATTATTGTTTTAAAGTTCAAGCACTGGAGCCACATTTAGGACAACCGTGTTAGTCATATTGGAATAAACAATAATACACTGCAGCCAACAAGATTCCATAATGGTCGTGTGGTTTGAAGGAACTGACTGCATAGAATGTGGTGCACTGCACATGCGTGGCAAGCAAGGGACCTGTTAGGACTGCCTGGAGAGATGTAGCATCCCCTTAAATGTTAAAAAAGAAGAGAAGCAAGGAAATGAAAGGGGAACTATAAAAGGAGAAACTTTAACTTGAGGGACTGACCAACCAGCCTTGACACTGAAGTTCACTCACTTTCAGATGGATGTGCACAGATGATCGAAAACTCTGCCATTCAGAGATCAAGAGAGTCAATAACTGATGAGGACTGGCTGAAACATTACTCAATGCAGTTCTCTTTCATGGATGGAAGCAGAGTGTAAATCTCACGCAGACAGGCCAATAGAGACCAGAGCTGACCCAAAGACCCTCTCTGTATCTCTATGGATCTGTTATTATGTATGGGATTATATGCATTATTTAATTTTTTTTTATTACAAGATCAAGACAGATAACTAAGAGATTTTAGCAAGAATGATCACAGGGCAAATCATCTCTCCATAGAATTTGTCAGAGGCGATAGCCAAGAACAAAATCGTTCCCTACAAATGTAATCTGTGACATTTCATGTAACTAAATATCTATTAGTAGGCTTTAATGCAGAATAGCAAGAAGCTACCCTTCAATACCTATTGAATTTAACATATGCTTTTCACAGTCAATATACCAGGCCAAGCCTTTGTCATAACTTTTGACTTCTCACCACAACCAACCCAGATCTACTGTGTTGGTTCATAAGCCTTGACACAAGGCAACTATCAGGTATACCATAATAAAATTACAAATATAAACAAAATACTGTTGTAAAAACAATATAAAATTCAGAATAGGAGAGCCATAGTGCTAATCATCTATCCCCATAGTTTGTTCAGGTGGGTCACCAACACCAAAGCCCTTGCCTACCCCAGCAATCTGTGAGATTTCATGTAACAATATACCTGCCAACAGCCTTTAGCACAGTGTAATTACAATCCACCCTTAAAAGCCTGTTGCTTTAAACACATGTTCTTCACAATAAGTGAGTAAAGCTTGTTTGCCTTGTCATAACTTTTCATTATAAACAGATCACACCTAACAATCTGACATAATTGTTCTTGGTCAACCGATAAGGCCTCTGGCTTTCACCAAGGGCTTGACACTATATATAGCCCAGACCTATTAAAGTGTGCTTGAGGGGATAATTATAAAATTACAAATATGTACACAATTACAGTTGGCAAACACAATATACAATCAGTCTCAATAGGGCCTAACAAGAATCATCAAAGTTAAATTGATCTCCCAGTTTGTCCAGTGGGTGACCAACACCAACTCCTTGCCTATTATGGTAATCAGTGTGATTACATGTAACATAATACCTTTCAATGAAATGTAACATAATGTGATGCAGTCTGCTGTAAAAGGCCTATTTACTTTACCATACACTCTTCACAATTAATAAGCTATACCTACTGCCTGTGTAATACCTTTCCATAATAAACAAGCCACACCCATGGAATAGGGTATAACATTTCCCTGCACATCAATCAAACCTATAGCTGTTAGCATTAGCTTATCACCATTACGAACTCTGGTCTACTGTACTGAGCATAAGCATTCCTTTGAGGCTTACAGTCATAAAATTGCAAATAAATACAAAATGTATAGTTGACAAAGCAAAGCAGTATATCCTATAATAGAATTTAACAAGGATTCTCACTGTGTACTTCTTATATACTTACGTTTTTTCAGACTGGGTATTTAACACCAAACCCAATGCCTACTAAGGTATGGAATTCAATGTAACAAAAACAGCCTATAGGCTTTATTTCAGAGTAATACCAAGCCACTCTTAAATGCCTTCATGCATACAATATATCAGTCCTACTGCCTTTATCAGAACTTTTCAGAATAAACAATCAGGCATGTAGCCTTTGTTTTTGGCGTGTTACCATAACCAGCTCAAATCCATCATATTGAGTAAGCTTTCTACATGGGATCCATCCAGCACACCATCATAAAAGTATGAATGTATACAAAATTACAGCTGGAAAGCAAAATACTTTCCCTACAAAGAAAACCTAACAAGTATTATTGTAGTACATACCCTCTGTCCCAACAGTTTGTTTAGGTGTATCACCAACACCTAAACACCTTCCTACTGCGGTATCTGTAAAATTCCTTGTAACAAAATACCTGCCTACGGGCTTTAGCACAGTGTAATAACAATCCATCATTAAAAGCCTACAGTCTTTAACATGTGCTTTTCACAATATGTACGTCAAGCATACTGTTTTTTTGTAACGTTACATAATAAACAAATCAAACCAATGAAATCTGGTATGACTTTTCCCAATGAACCAATAAAGCTCTTACCCTTTAATATTGGCTTTAGCCGTTACCCAACACTGGTCTGGTAAAGTGCACATAAACTGTCAACCTTTATGCATGCAATTATACAATTACAAATATGTAGAAAAATAAGGTAATTATTAAAATGCATGCAATTATACAATTACAAATATGTAGAAAAATAAGGCTTCTTAAACAATGTACAACCCCTCTCAACAGGGCCTACCAAGACTCACCACAACAAAAACCCCCATGGTTTGTCAGAGTGGATGGCCGAAGCCATACCCATTGTCTCCTAAGGTAATCCGTGAAATTACATGTAACACAATACATGTCTATTTCCTTAAACACAATGTGATAACAAGCAACTGTTAAAGCATTACTGGCTTTAATATATGCTTTTCCTAATTCATAAGATAGACCACCTGCCTTTGTCATAATGTTTCATAATAAGCAGACCAGAAATGTCATAGGACATAGTGTTTCGAGTACACCAAACACACATATAGCTTGTCACCATAACAAAATCAGGCCTACACCATTGAGCGTAAATCTTTCCTTAAGGCAACCATTAGATGCACAGTCATAAAATCAGAAAGTCATGCAACTTTAAAGTTGGCTACGCAAGATACTATCTCTCATAAGAAGGTGTTAAAAATTCAGTCTCTAGTTGGCAAAGGTATGCACTCTGTCCATGTATTGACCACAATCCTAGTCCGGGTAAGTCAGATACACAACCTAAATTAACCTGTGCTGACCCTCTGATAGCCTGGCACAGAGCAGTCAGGCTTAACTTAAGAAGCAATATCTAAATGTGCATCACTTAAATTACAGTAACACTATGAAACACAACAAAATGACCCCACCAGTTTAGAAAAACAGAGAATTTTTTTCTGAGCAAAACAAGACCAATTGGCAAAAATCCAATAACTAGAACTCAAGATATGAATTGTTAAAGAATAAATTGCAATACAGTGCTTAGAAATCAGTAGAGCTAAAAGGTTACTTGAGGTCACACTAGCCCGGGTAATTCCAAATTTCATACCTACCATGATGGCGGGCAGGATGGCTATAGGACTCACCCAGGGCCCGCTGAAAAGTACATTGGGTGGAGGGCTGCAATGATGTAGAGGAGGCGATGCAAAAGTGATACATTCCGATCCGCATAGCCTGGGGGATGCGTTGTCATCGAGCCACGTAGTCATTGAAGCAGTGTCCTCGAAGTGCAGTGTCAAACCCTCTGGGATGGAGTTGATGTGTCGTCATTGACCTGCGCAGTGAAGGCGATGCGCCACAGCTGATGGAGATGTGTTGATCCTGAGCCACGGAGTCAGTGATGCGGAGTCCTTGACTTCAGCAGCAGCGGCGATCTACTGGCATCGAGGGAGGATGCAGCGGCTCCGAGCGGTGCAACGGCATTAATGCATCAGTTTTTGCAGAAAAACTGCTGCAGACTCCCCTTCCAAGGCCCAGGACTGGATTGGCACCTCATGGCAGGACAGGACTCACAGTTGGCACAGTCCAGCGACTACAGCAGAGTTGGGGGGAGTGTTTGATGGCCCTGAGGCTTCAGAGCAGGAGGCAAGCTAGCAAGCCCTTTGAGTCACTCGGGTCTTGCGAGGATGTAGAGAGTTACGTTCAGTCCTTCTCACTCTCAGGAAAGAGGCAGCAGGCCAACACAGCAAAGCAGTTCACAAGAGTGGCAGTCCCTCCTGGCAGCACAGCTGTCCTTCTTCCTGGCAGAATGTCCTCAGATACATGAGTGTACTGGTTGGTGTGGTTCAAATCAAAATCAAATCAGGGTTTTTAGAGTGCAACTACTCATTTGTCAGGGTCTCAAGGTGCTAAGGGGGATTGTATTCTGAGCTTCAGTTGAAATGCCAGATTTTAAGGTCCTTCCTGAATTGAGGCAGCGATGATATCCCCCTGAGGTGCAGGTACAGGATATTCCAGCTCTTTGCCAAAAGGTAGGCAAGGCATCTTCCTCCCTCCAAGGTCTTCCATATGCGGGGTATAGTGGCTAGTGCTTGTTGAGCGGAGTGGAGAAGTCTGGTGGGGGTCCTTCCTGAATTGAGGCAGCGATGATAACCCCCTGAGGTGCGGGGACAGGATATTCTAGCTCTTTGCCACAAGGTAGGCAAAGCATCTTCCACCCTCCAAGGTCTTCCATATGCGGGGTATAGTGGCTAGTGCTTGTTGAGCAGAGTGGAGGAGTCTGGTGGGGGAGTAGAAAGTGATGCAGTGGTTGAGGTAGGTGGGTCCTAGGTCATGGAGGGCCTTGTATGCGTGGATGAGGAGTTTGAAATTAATTCTTTTCTCAGGAGGAAGCCAGTGGAGGTCTTTTAGGTGGTCCAGGATGTGCTTTAGTTTTTTCAGGTTTTTCTGGGTGGTGCAGGTGTAGAGGGCATTTCCATAATCGAGTCTGCTGGTAACCAGGGTATGGGTAACGGTTTTGCGGCAGTCGTTTGGGATCCATTTGTAGATCTTCCGGAGAAATCGGAGTGTGTGAAAGCAGCACGATGCAACAGAGTTGACTTGGCCGGTCATGGTGAGCAATGAGTCCAGGATGAAGCCAAGGTTGGATGCATGGTTTAATGGGGTGGGTTGCTGGATGGACGATGGATGCTAGTGGGGCTGTGTAGATGTTGAAGAGTGTGGGGCTCAGAGAGGAACCCTTTGGAACTCCGCAGCTGATCTCTGTAGGTTTTGACAGGTATGGCGGGATTCTGACTGTCTGTGTTCTGCCAGACGGGAAGGACTTAGCATCTGCCGTGTGGGGTGACGGAGACTTGATGAGGGAGAGCTGCTCCTCTATGATCTGGTTCAATTTCTGCTTGGGGCTTGGAGTGTGCGAAGGTGGATGGACGGTGAGGTGATGGTGAAATGGATGCAGTGGTGGTCAGTCCAGTGAAGGGTGGAGGTGTTGTCGACGGTGATGTCATTGCTGGTGGAAAAGATGGCGTTGAGTGTGTGTTCAGCGATGTGTGTTGATGAAGTGACCAGGTGCTTTAGTCCTGTTGTGGTGAGGTTGTCGAGCAGGGAAGCGGTGTTTGTGTCGTTGCTGTTGTCAGTGTGGTAGTTGAAGTTGCCAAGGAGGAAGTAGTTTGAGGAGGCGAGAGGAGAAAGGATGTTGATGATGGAGTCGCCGAAAGCTGGTCAGGGACAGGGTGGCTTGTATATGAGGGTGCTGCGGAAGGTTAACTTGGGGGGGCATGTGTCTCGAAATGGGGGTGTTCAATGAAGGGGGAGTGTTCTTCCACGTTGGTTGTCAGGCGGAGGGAGGATTTGTGTACGGTGGCCAGGCCACCACTTGGTCGCGGCCTTTGCAGAGCAGTTTGTAGTCGCTGGACATGGCGATGTCCAGCGCAGATGCTAGGTTTGTCCATGTTTTGATGAGAAAAGTGATGTCTGGGCGGGTGGAGTCTAGTAGGTCCCAGAGTTCTGCAGCATGTTTGTGGAGGGAGCGAATGTTGAGGAGGATGCAGCTGAGGCGCCCCATGTTCGATGGCTCAGTGGCGGGAGGGTGTGTGCTTGGTGTTGGGTGAGGATGCAGTGGCAGTAGAGGCAGGAGGACGGTCCATGGGTGCCTCTGGGTGATGCAGGATGGCAGGCAGCAGAACGACCTGTGCTCAGTGTGTGGAGGGTCTCCGCAATGTAGCAATGGAAGGTCTGCAGACCAGCTTTTGTGGTGCTGAGCGCGGTCCAGGCACGGTTGGGCGCAGACAGGCTTGCCTTTAGCACACCTTTGGAGCCCTAGCAGCATGCCCGTTGCGAGTGGTGTGCACCTGGTTGCGCAGCGGCCGCCAATAGGAACGGGAGGGAGGCAGGGGTCCAGTCAGCTGGAAGCTGGGCTGGCGGGGAAGACTTTGCTGGGAGGCGGTGGGGCAGCAGAAGCAGCAGCGACGAAGAACTGAATGTGGGAAACATAGAGTAAAGACTGAAAGGAGAGAAAGAGACAAGAAAGATAGAAAAGAAAAAATAACAATGAAAAATAAGCAAAAGTAAAGAGTGACAGGAAGAAAGATACTTACATACAGATGGCCACTAGGCCACCAGGAATGAGGTGCAGGCAGGAGCCTGCGGGTGGAGGTGGGCCTTGATCTGAGAGTGAGGCAGGCTCTCAGTTCGAAACACAGGAGAGGCAGCAGCAGCAGCAGGTGGAGCTGCGCAGAGGATAGCGAGCAGACGCTGACCAGGAGGTCAGAGGAGCCACCCTCTCAGTGTGCAGTGGCCACCTTTCAGAAGGGGAGGTAGGCAGGGGGTCTGGTCAGCTGCGAAGCAGGAGGGTGGGAAAGGGCTTCACAGGGATCGAGTGTAGTGGGACTGTAGGGGCAGAAGTAGGGCGGAATGGAACGCGGGAAACACAGGGAGAGTGAAGGCTGAAAGGAGAGAGAAAGAGACAAGAATGATAAAAAAGAAAAAATAACTATGACAAAAAAGTGACAGAAAGAAAGATACCTACATACAGATGGCCACTAGGCCATCAGGGCTGAGCTGCAGACGGGAGCCTGTGGGTGGAGGTGGTCCTCAAACTGAGGGCCATATTTATACTCTGTTTGCGCCGGATTTGCGTCGGGTTTTTTGACGCAAATTCGATGCAAAACAAACTCCATATTTATACTCTGGCGTTAGACGCGTCTAGCGCCAAAGTTCATGGAGTTTGCGTCATTTTTTAGCGTGGACACCTACTTTGCGTTAATGATATGCAAGGTAGGCGTTCCCTTCTAAAAAATGACTCCGAGGCATGTGCGCCGTATTTACACTCCCGGGCAAAAATGACGCCCGGGAGTGGGCGGGTAAAAAAAAATGACGTCCAGCCGCTTTTGCGTCGTTTTTTAACGCCTGGTCAGGGCAGGCGTTAAGGGACCTGTGGGCTCGGAAGGAGCCCAGAGGTGCCCTCCCATGCCCCCAGGGACTCCCCCTGCCACCCTTGCCCACCCCAGGAGGACGCCCAAGGATGGAGGGACCCATCCCAGGGAACTTAAGGTAAGTTCAGGTAAGTTTTTTTTTTTTTTTTTTTTTGTGGCATAGGGGGGCCTGATTTGTGCCCCCCTACATGCCACTATGCCCAATGACCATGCCCAGGGGACATAGGTCCCCTGGGCATGGCCATTGGGCAAGGGGGCATGACTCCTGTCTTTGCTAAGACAGGAGTCATTTCAATGGGGGTTGGGAGTCAAAAAATATGGCGCAAATCGGGTTGAGGCGAAAATTTTGCCTCAGCCTGACTTGCCCCATTTTTTGACGCCCAAGCTCCATATTCCCCTACGCCGGGGCTGCCTGGTGTAAGTCATTTTTTTTTACGCACACCAGGCAGCTCCGCCGGCTAACGCCGGCTAACATCATTGAATAAATACGGCGCCCGCATGGCGCTTCAGGATGGCGTTAGCCGGCGTTAGATTTTTTGACGCACAACTGCGTTGGCGCAGTTGTGCGTCGAAAAGTATAAATATGGCCCTGAGAGTCAGGCAGGCTCTCAATTCGAAACACGGCAGAGGCAGCAGCAACAGGTGGAGCTATGCAGAGGAGATCGAGCAGCCACTGACCATGAGGCCAGAGGAGTCACCCTCTCAATGCGCAGCAACTGCAAATAAGAAGGGGAGGGAGGTGGGGGGGCCGGTCAGCTGGGAGGCGGAGGGTGGTAAAATGCTTCACAGGGAGGAAGGGGGGCGGGGCTGCAGGGGCAGCAGGGAGCAGAACACAGGAAACGAGGGGAGAGTGAGGGATGAAAAGAGAGAGAAAGAGACAACAAAAATAGAAAAGAAAAAAGAAAGATGAAAGAACAAATAAGCAAGAGTAAAAAGTGACAGAAAGAAAGATACTTACATACAGGCCACCAGGGCTGAGGTGCAGGCGGGAGCCTGCGGTTGAAAGTGGGCCTCAAACGAAGAGTCAGGCAGCCTCTCAGTTTGAAACGTGGCAGAGGCAGCAGCAACAGGTGGAGCTGCGCAGAGGAGACTGAGCAGACGCAGACCAGGAGGTCAGAGGAGTTATTTTAAGGTGGGGGAGACTTCAGTGAGAGGCCTTTGAAGTGCACACTGTCTCTGTCCTTCCTTCCCTGGTTCCAGCCACTCCATGGGGGTTATGCAGCTTTTTGTGTGTGGACAGCCACAGCCCTATTAAGGTGTAAGTGTCAGCTCCACCCTCGCATCTAGCCCAGGAAGGCCCATCAACCTGGTGATAGGGGGAATGCACAAAGCCCAGCTGTCACCCATCCCAGATATGTATTCAGAGGCAGGTGGAGTCACAGAATGGTTAAAGTAAAAACATGCCAACTTTCTCAAAGTGGCATTTTCAGAATTACAATTTAAAATCCAACTTCATCATAAGTTATGGTTTTAAACTGTGATTCCAGAGAAACCAAACTCCAAATTTCTGTCTTGTCCCAATTGGGAATTACACTTAAAGGCTGTTTCAAGGTAATCTCAACTTTAACCTATGAGGGAGATAGGCCTTGCTGTAGTGAAAAATTAATTTAATAGTTTTTCACTTCCAGGACATGTTAAATGTAAAAATACATGTCCAGCTTTTAAATACACTGCGCCCTGCCGTTGGGGCTAACTAGGGCCTAACTTAGGGGTGACATATGTAATACAAAAGGAATGTTTGGGGCTGGCAAGTGAGTGCACTTGCCAGGTCGAAATGACTGTTTAAAACTGCACACACAGGCTCTGCAGTGGCAGGTCTGAGCCAAGTTTACAGGGCTACTCATGTGGGTAGCACAATCAGTGCTGAAGGCCCACTAGTAGCATTTACTTTACTGGCTGTGGGCACATATAGTGCACTTTATTAGGGACTTACAAGTAAATTAAATATGTCAATTGTGGATAAAGTGGTAAAGTGCTTAGAATCCTAAAGCCAACAAAAATGAATTCATCAAAAAGTGGAGGGAGAAGGCCAAATGCCTGAGCATTGCCCTGCAGAGAGGGCCAGGTCCAACAGAAGGCCTAACAAGAAGTCACAGAGCAAACCTTCTATAGCCACAGTTTGTCACACTGGGTGACCAACACCAAAATCATTGCCTTCACATGTAATGTGTGAGCCTTCATATAGCAAAATACACATATATAGCCATTAATAATCTGCAATTAAATGCCTATTGACTTGAACATATACTTTTTACAATAAATATGCCAGTCTTAGTGCATTTATCATAACATTTTATAATAAATTGGGCGGGCCTTTATCCATGATCAGTGGCTGGTCACCACAACCATCCAAGTCCTACTGTATCGATGATAAACTTTGCCACAAGCAAAAACCCAGTGTCCCCATTTAGCGGCAGCTGGCTTTGAGCCTATGGGCGAGAACTGAAGCTATAGCTTTGGATAGGGAAGAAGCAAAAGGCCTTTGTCCCCACTCTATAGCCCCTGAATAGCAAAACGTTATCTATGTTGCTTGAAACTTACAGTGGGTCCATCTCCTCCTTATGAGCCATTCATGTGTTCCTCTCCCATCCTTTCTCTGCCTCACACCATAAGGCCAGCAGTGCAAGGATCACGCCCAATGACACTCACATACACACCCTAAATGAGCAACTAAGAGAGCTCCTCTCCAGTGTCCCAAAGGGTCCCTCAAACTCTACTCTCCTACTTAGTACAGAGCCGTTTTCTTCATTCATCAGATCACTGGTTCTAACTACTCTTTCTTGACCTTGTCGTAGAGTTCACCGGTCCAACTCCTTCATCTGGCACCTCCAGATTCTTTATTCCTATCCAATTTACCAGGTATTTCCCACTCCCCCAGTTCTCCTCCCACCTAATATACCATTTTTTCCCACTTTTATATAGTCTTACAATCATAGATACACTTTAATGTTCTTCCTCCATGTTTTCTATAGGTCATATAAGTTGCTTGGAAAAAGTTTTTCTTTTTTTAATCTTGTCTCAAAATATGTTTGTGTTATAGATACTTATCTGTTATCTGCCTGTTTTGATTTCTATTCTCTCCCTGATATTCATGACCTTGTGCATAGTAAAATTCAATTAAAAAGGATTTTTTTTAAATATTGCCGCATGCCAAAAAGTGCAATACAAGCAGCCTTATAAGTCGTAGTCCACAAATTCGGCTATTCAAACCCTGTAATGAGGAGGACCAACATGTGGTTGGAACTTAAGACCCTCTCTCAGTAGGACTTGGAAAGCTCTTTTTTCTTGATCACGTAAGCTCAGGTGACAGGTGCAGTGCCAAGGTAGAACTAAAATAACATGCAGATTAAAGTGACTCTGGCCTCTCAACCACAAAGCTGCACTCTGAATTCTAGGGTTATCGACTACCTTCCTCCCATCTGTGCTGCTGCTGGAGAAAAGCAAACACAGTAAATTATCTAGTTTTCTAAAACACTTTAATAGCATTACAATGTCACGTGTGTGCCCCTGAAAGTTCAAGCTAAGACAGCTGGATGAATAACGTGAACACATCTACGTGGAGGCCAAACTCTGTATTTTGTGGAAGCTTATAACATCTGCCAAATTAAAACATGTACTTCTGAAAACCAACATGTGGAGGGAACCAAAGCTCTTTTCCTGGTAGTGCTTCTTAAAGCCATTGTTAAGGTATATAACACAATGTTTACACACATCTTAAAAAAGGTACGTTCACCAGCTGTCCACAGCAAAGGAAAATCTTTCTGCTGCCACAAAGGGAGGGTCAGGGCAACACGTGGAGTGGTGCCTTGGATTGAGTACCCTTCCCCTTCAGTCCGAGCCTCACCTTTTTCAGCAAACCATTGCAGCTCTTTTACACCGAGGTGCCAGGTCAACCTCAGATAGTTTGCCAACCAACATCTGTGCCGCACTCTGGGTCAAGACTGCCATCATGGCAACATCCCAAGCCACCTCTTCCACCACCACCAAGAGTGCTAGGCTTCATGGCCTGTATGTGGGATTAGCCCCACATGGTGCCTCATACTCTGGCCTTTGCCCCAGTAAGATCCTGAGCCGCACTTCTTAGATTCCTGCACCATCCCCTATTTCTCCTCCTAGACCCTCTTACCTGGTGTCACTGAAGCACTGCAGGGTGTGCTGACCTCCTTCCCTAGGATTTCCTGCCCGTGGAACATTCGGAAGGAGGAAATAGTCAGAGGGAAGAGGGCAGGTAGTTTCTATAATAACTTTGTAAATCAGTTGAAGTTAGGAAACGTCAGCTCGCTTAGCACCGACGTTTCACAACTACAAGGAATAAAAACGTCCACTGTTACTGCAAAGCAAGTGTAAAGAAGTAGCTGTTTGATGAAAAGTCCCAGTAAAAAGGCTTAGTTTTTCCTAGACAACCAACTTCTTTGCCGCCGTGTTCATGGGAGGTGAAACACCCTCCTATACAGAGAAGTGTGATTGGTCCTCTTATGTGAGGAGACCTAGAGTAATTGCAGGAGTCCAGAAAAAGGGGAATGTTTAACAGAGTAAAAAGTAAATGAAGAACAAATCTTTTCAGCTGTGTCTGGAATGTCCAATGATCATGTTTGCCTAGTTAGGCTTAGCCTTTCAAAACAAGCACTAGTGCTGGCCCTATGTAGATTTTCCTTCTCTTGGCTAAGGGGAGCATTTCCTCATTTGAATTAAGGACGCATATATATTTACTGGCCATTATCGTTTTATTGCAGGGTGCCGCACCAAGTCAAGAAGTGGCGCTAAATATACTAACAACAATTCTGTTTTCTTAAAAGTGAGTTATAAACTCAAGGTTTTCGTAGCTTGTAATTTGATATGCATCGTTGTTTTAAAGGGCTTTGGTTCCCATTCCGACAGACCCATGCTAAAAAGTTAGGACAATACTCCTTTTGGGTTACTCATAGGTTTGGCACAAATTTCCATCACTTAAGGAATTTACAACAAATCCCAGGAGTAGTTCAGAAATCCTATGATGGTCATTTTCAGTGATGTCATCAATGATGTAGTTTAACGTGTCACGAGTTATGTAATAAGTGAGATCATAAGCAGTACATGACAGGGACGTAAGTTACAGATTGCTCACTGAATTATAACTGGTGAGTGTCAGTGTTTTTTGTTTTTTAAGAGTTAGAGGCTTATTTACTGATGACTTGCATTGTCTTAGCAGGCAAAATTGTTTTTGTACAGGAATGGATACCTGTACCACAGGCCCCCCTGCAACATGGTACAAGGGTCCTGCATTGGCATTAGGCAGCACACAGTGCACCAGAGCTAGAAGAAATCAGAAGTGCATCATTTGTTAGTAGAAATGACATATTTGTAGTTGCTCCCTTTCATGCAGCGAACCCAGCAAGTTGCCTGGCTACATTGTGTAAAATATTAGTAAATCTGCCTTCAGGTTTTTAACTCATGTTAACACCTAACTGTAACGTTACTTTAACCTTTGTTTTTTTCATTGAATTTCTAAGATTCTTTTATCTTAAGCTAAAATCTTATTACCACATCTAACTATAACATCACTTTAACCTTTGTTATTTTCAGTGAATCTCTGTGAGGGATGATTATATTACTATACCTGACTATAACGTCTATTTAATCTTTGGGTTTTTTCAGTGAATTTTGGGGGTATTTAAACATGTTCTGCCAAAACCTCCACTGCGCACAGCCTCCGGTCATTCCCAACAAGGGATTGCACAGGCCCATTCCCTGCTGGTTGCCAACCAACTGCAGGCTGCCCTCCATGCTCAGCTTGGTGCCCCTGCTCCCCTCCTGCTTTCCTTCCATTCTCCACTTGTGCGCCTCTGCCCCCACCTGCTGCCCTCCATGGTCAGCTTTCTGACATGTGCCCTCCTGCCTGCCCTCTGATCTTCATCTGCATGCCCAGGACACCTGTCCTCTGTGATCAACTTGATGTCTCTGCTTCTCACCCTCCTGCCCTCTGTTCTCCATCTGCTTGTCACTGCCACCTCTTACTGGCCCTCCATGGGTCATTGTGCTGCCCCTGCCACGCAGCCTGCTCTCCGTGGTGCTGACCTTGCCCATGCAGAGATTTACTCACCATGGTCATATTGCTGCCCCCTACCTCCCTTCTGCCTCCCCTCCATTCACCATCTGTATGCCTTGCCCTGTCCCACCATCTCTCTGTAGACCAATAGCATAACACAAAATGACGCCCCTCAGCCCCCTTCAGAATTTGGTTATGGGGCCCTTAGTCTTATATATCTTAGAGATATTCAATTGTTGTCTGCTGTTTAAGGGACTCCCTTGAAGGGTTCCCCCCCTTTGAGGGTTGGGACCCCACAACATTACAAGGGGTGCAGGGGTTTTGTGTTACACCCCTGGAGCCCACTGGAGCTCGGGGGCCCCCTGCACTGTGGGGGCTAATATTATGCCACTGCTGTGAACATCATACTGCCACTGCCCATGCTGGACAGCCCTATGTAGTCAGCTTTCTGCCCATGCCCTCTCCTTCCTGCCCTTCATTTTCTGTGTGTGTGCCCAATCCCCTCCCTCAAGCCTCCTTAATCGTTTTCTGCATGAAGTTTTGTGCTTGCACTACCCCTCCTGCTTGTCCTCTGTGCGTAGCTTGCCTCCTGTACAACCTCACACCTGCCCTTGTCCAAGTTCATGCCCTGCCCCTCCCTTCTGTCCTGCATGGTCCGATGTCCTGACATTGCTTCTCCTGCTTGATGTCTGCATGAGCTTATTGTCCCTGCCCCTTCCTCCTGCCCTTCTTTGACCGAGTCCATGTCCCTGCACCTCACTCCAGCCTTGCATGGTCCATTGGGCTGCCAGTGACCCTCCTGCCTGCCCTGTGTGGTTAGCTTTCTGCCCCTGTCCCTCTCCCTTGCCCCTTTCCTTCACATTCTGCATCCATGCCTTTATCCCCTGCCTCCCTCCTGCATGCCACTGTGCTGCCTCGCCCGTTTGCCCTCCATGGTCCATTTTGATGCTACTGCCCCTCCTGTCTGACCTGCATAGTTTGTTTTGCTACCACTGGCTCTCCTGCCTCCCCTATATAGTCGTCTTGCTGAACCCCTGCCCCTTCTCATTGCCCTCTGTTGTCTGAGGCTAGCCCCTAACTGGTCCTTTTGTGCATGTCAACACCCCCACTCCCTCTTGCCCAACATGACTATCAAACTTCAACAAACCTTTCCCCTTTGACATGGTCCATTGTGTTGCCTCTGAGCCTCCCACCGGCCCCCCTTGCTGACCTTGCCACTGACCTCCTCCCACCTTCCCTTCATTGTCCATGTGCGTGCCCCAGTCCTCTCCCTCCTGCCTCCCATGGTGTGTTGTGCTTCCACTCCTCTTCAATCTGCCCTGCTTGCTGTTACTGCCCTACCTAGCTCCCTCCTTCCTCTCTGCCCTCTGTGTGCGTGCCTCTGACCTCCCTCTCATGATGTCCTGAAATTCACAGTCTTGTGCCCAACTCCCCACGGGTGGCCAACCTCTGTCCAAGCTTGGCGCCCATTCCCCGACCGGAGTCCAACCCCCATTCTCTGCTGCATGCCATCTTCAGCCATGCGCAGCATGGTGGATTCAACCCTTGGCCGAAAGTGGAGTTATATGTGAGGAAAGTAGTAATTTAGGTAAAAACAATCTTATTAATGCACTGAAAAACAGGGATTTTAGCCAGCTATAAGTGTTACTTGCACAGCAATAGATTTCAGATAGGTGTTGTAATATGTAAGGTTATAGGCACAGCATCACATCGGTGCCAGTTATACTTAGTTAGATACCTGTTACTGGCAAGTATCCAAACATTTTCTGGTTTTCAAATCATAGTGCTTTTTCAGTGGACCCTCCCATGTCTTCTAATGGTAGATGCAACAATTTTCTTTCATGTTGAAGCCAGCCAATCAGACTGCTCGCTCCCCCAGGAGGTTGAGTCCCGCAAGAACGAGCTGGCAGACAAGACAAAAGAACTCATGACCAATCAAGATCACTCATGGTTTTGAGTTTGCATCATACGGTACTGTGTTGGGAGTCCTGTGGATTCAACTGTCAATATAGCTATACATTTTGAACCTCAGTTTCTCAAAAACTACTGGACAGATTTATACCAAATCACAAAAGTACTCTTTCTGGGTAAAGATCAAGCTTTCTTCCAAATTTGCTGTAATTTTGTTCAGCTTTTTTGGCTGTATTGTTGCCTAATTTTTCCCATGGAAAATGCATTTTGGGAAAAGTGTTTTTAGGCCCCCCCTTTTTTTGGCCCCTTCTTGACAGATCACCCAAAACGTTCGAGGAAAAAGGTAAGGTGGATAAGCTTTTTTTTGGAATGCTTGGTGAAGATTTATTTAACAATGGTAATGCTATTTGTTATTACCAAAACAAAAAACACTCTCCCTACGGAAATTCTGACTCTGACTGATGTATAACTACACAGTGGCATCGGTCTCTGTGTAATATGTGTATATAATTCCTTCTACGAAAAAGATGCTTTAAATCAGGTGTAACGCATGGGATCAGAAGCAGAACCCACAATCCACAAAAACACTTGTCCAATCGTCAGAGCGTGAACTGCTGTTTCCTTCCCAAATAAAAAAGAAATTTGGTGCAGCAGTCCTGAGTTTGGGAGTTTTTGCTGACAAATATATGTATATATATATATTCACTTAAAACATGAAAGGTTACAGGGACAGTATAGTTATATAGTTAGACTTGCATTTTAAACGTACGAAACCATAGAAATTCACCACTTATAGTTAGAGTTACCTCAAGTAACTATAACTTGTGCCCTAAGGTAACTATAACTCGCATCCCCGACATGCACAGTTTTTTTCGTCAAAAATGTTACTGCAGATGTTACTTTGATATTATAAATGATAATATCAAAAATCTCATATGTGCCCTAATTTGTAGGGTAATTAGCAGTGCATGGCGAGGGCACGCGTTGTAGTTACCTTAGGGCATGAGAGGCCGCATGGCCCCCCTTCAATGAACCCCCTTTACATTATTAGGTATGTGCCCCCGGGGAGGTGGTGATCCCTGGGGCAGCAGGAGGGGGCCAGGCACCCCCTACATATTGAATTACAGCCCCAGGTAGGTGGTGGTCCCCGAGGCTGTGGGGGAGGCCATCGGTCCTCCCCCACATCTAAAAACATTTTTGCCCCAGGGTTGGTGCTCATAATTCAGTGTAGCCTTGGGGAGGTGGCAGTCCCTGGGGCAGAGGATGGGGACCAGGAAGCCCCCCCCTGCATTTTTTATCAAATGCTTTGGGACTTGGCCCACCCGGTGGCTTTATGAAAACAAAGGAGGGGAGGCCGTGCTTTGTTTTTAAAAAAAAAGTATTTTAAGTTGGATCCATCCAGAAAAAAAAAATGCTTTTTAGCCTAGGGCGGGGTGGGGGGGGGAGGGGTGAGGGAGGGGTTATCTCTGGGACTCCGCCACCAGAGCTAAGGGATTGGGGTATTTGTACCCTGACCCCTCTTCTTTATTTTTTACTTTTTTTCTGGGACTCGGCTATAGCAAGTCCCAAGATGGCTACCAATGCTTCAACAGCTTTTGTTGTTGAAGTGTTATAAGCCAATCAGATCTCTGCACGAGATCGAGAGGGGTCACAAATCTTTCCAATCTTGGCATAATAATAGAATTTTACTTAGGGAAGTGCCTTTTTAGTTTATTTTACATACGTTAAGTAGGTCAGTTTTCTTTACGTAAAGGTGATGGTTGGACAGCAGAGGGTTAATCAGCTAAGTACTTTTCTCTATCTGTTCTATTACTTTGTTAACAATCTGCTTTCCTGTTTTTGAAAAAAGGACAATTTTAGTGTCATGCAGCAATTGACTTTTTTTTTTCAGTGGGTATTGCAGAATGCAAGACACTAAAACCTGTGTACTGAAATTAAGGGGTTGAGGGAGCATCCTCCGATCCAAGGGAGGATATAAGGGGATCAAAGCAGTACGGATACTGACCATTCAAAAAGCCTTCTATTGTTGTCAGTGTGTTGGAAGGCTCGCATGTGTTTATGTAAGGGTCATGGATCTAAAATTCTGTCCACATTTATTAGGTCAAGCCTAGACAGAGCGCATGTGCTGTCTGCAAAACTTGTTGGATGCAGTATAGGACTTTGCTCCCGCCTGCCGCTGCCTGCTACTTACCATAAGTTGAAGGCAGTGTTGCTCTTGTTTTGCTGCCTCTTAACTGGTTTGACAGCTGATGCATCACTTCCTGTGCTTGGCTGAGGAGCACTGGCCAAGTACAATTTAATTACACCTGGAATGTTTTTCTGTTTCTTGTACAAACTATTTTTTTTAATTTCGTGCTTCTCGTGTTTGTTAGTAAGCACTTGTGTTCACACGTGCTGTTCATTTTCCGTTTTTGCCATTCACTTGGTCCTTACTTTATATAATTAGTAATTACAAGTAGTTACGTGATACGTGTGTTTTGTAAATTGTTTGTGGCTTTATAGATCATGAAATTGACCCAGGAATTAATCCTCAACAGATACTACAATATTCACTGCACTCGGGGAGAGGTTTAATTTACAGCATGGCTGAATATTTCAGCCATTTCACTGAGGACCTAGTACTTCTCCAGCTGTTTCTGGCTTTGGGAGACATTCTGAGCTTCTGGCATCAGAAGAATTTCTGGCAGCGTTCTGTGACAATGTACTCTGAGTGCTTTTGGCTCCACAGGGACATCTAGCCACGGCCAGTGGTACTGCACCTTCTGCTGTTGACTGTAGAGGGACATCTATCCATGACCAGTGGTACTGCCCCTTCTACTGTTGACTCGACAGGCACAGTTAGTGACAACCTGCAGCACTGCACCCTTGTGCCACTGACTCCACAGTTAAATTATATTTAAAAGGCCTGCTAGGCCTTAAAATGCGTAATACATTATGCCCTCAAGGGGGTGATTATATGGTTACACTGCAATGCTCTTTATCGTTCTTTTTTATGTGATAATGCCCTCTAGGGGCGGAATATATGTTTACATGACCATGTTTCTTCCAAATATTATTTTTACCGTGGTGCTCTGTAGGGGCTGTTCAGTCCATTACAGTGTAATGACAAGTGTATGAAGGAATGCACAAACACAGTTTATTTCTAATAAAGGTTTAATGTGCTGCATGGCTAAATATTGATAAGGTCCCAAATGCGAGGTTGTCATTATCATTTGCAATGCCAACAGCTCTAACTCTTGCTAATGCAAGACCTATTGCATTGCAAATGCTTATTTGAAAATGTTGTCTTTTTTACTCTAATCCAGAAAAACACAGTTTTGGGCCTCATGGTGCCCTGTACACTTTTTACCTGTCGCTGTCTGTGCAGTGATATTACCTGCCTTTCTTTGAGAGTGGAAAAACAACAACAAGGTGAACCCTATTCAGCAAGAACCATGGTAAAAAATGATAACCGAAAAAACAGTAGTTCTTATCGAGGATACAAATCGATAAACCTCATAAGAATGTATATATGAGCACAATGGCAAAAAATGAAAGACAAACATTATAGGAACTGTTCAAGGATGTCGCCAAAAAGGAAAAGAGTCAATCAGTCATTGTGTTGAAAAAATCACTGTATTCACATAAATACATAAATTACAATATACTCAATGCCCCATGTGAACAAGGAACAAAAGGAAAAAACCATACCAAAATACAGACATTACCCAAAATAATTACACTTTTCCATAAACATTTTTATGGAAAGGTATAATACTATGGAAACGTGTCCTGACATGCCTTAGGGTGGTCACCCCTAACTTTTTGCCTGCCTCCCTCCACTTTTTGGACTCTGTTTTTGCTGGCTTTTAGACTCTGCGCACTTTACCACTGCTAACCAGTGCTAAAGTGCATATGCTCTCTTCCTTTAAACATGGTAACTTTGGATCATACCCAATTGGACCTTTTAATCTACTTATAAGTCCCTAGTAATTTGCACTGTATGTGCCTAGGGCCTGTAGATTAAATGCTACTAGTGGGCCTGCAGCACTTGTTGTGCCACCCACTCAAGTAGCCCCTTTACCTTGTCCCAGGCCTGCCATTGCAAGGCCTGTGTGTGCAGTTCACTGCCAATTTGACTTGGCATTTAAAAGTACTTGCCAAGCCTAAAACTCCCCTTTTTCCACACATAAGTCACCTCTAATGTGTGCCCTAGGTAACCCCTAGAGCAGGTTGCTGTGTGGGCAAAAGGCAGGACATGTACCTGGGTAGTTTACATGTCCTGGTAGTGTAAAACTCCTAAATTCGTTTTTACACTACTGTGAGGCCTGCTCCCTTCATAGGCTAACATTGGTGCTGCCGTCATACATTATTGAAGTGGTAGCTGCTGATCTGAAAGGAGCAGGAAGGTCATATTTAGTATGGCCAGAATGGTAATACAAAATCCTGCTGACTGGTGAAGTTGGATTTAATATTACTATGCTAGAAATGCCACTTTTAGAAAGTGAGCATTTCTTTGCACTTAAATCTTTCTGTGCCTTACAATCCACGTCTGGCTGGGTTTAGTTGACAGCTCCTTGTGCATTCACTCAGACACACCCGAAACACAGGGTACTCAGCCTCACTTGCATACATCTGCATTCTGAATGGGTCTGCTCTGACACAAAGGACTGCCACACCCCCTATTGGGACCCTGGCAGACAGGATTGAACTGAAAGGGGACCTGGTGCACTTCTCAGCCACTCTTTGAAGTCTCCCCCACTTCAAAGGCACATTTGGGTATAAAACAGGGCCTCTTCCCTACCACCTCAGACACTTGCTAGAGAAGAAACCTGAACCAGAACCTGCATCCTGCCAAGAAGAACTGCCTGGCTGCTCAAAGGACTCACCTGACTGCTTTCTACAAAGGACTGCTGCCTTGCTGTTGGCCTGCTGCCTTTCTGAACTCTTGCCTTGCTGCAGAAGGTCTCTCCAAGGGCTTGGATAGAGCTTGCCTCCTGTTACCTGAAGTCTCAGGGCCAAAAAGACTTCCATCTTTCAACTGGACTCCGCGGTGAACAATTCACTGCACGCCGATCCGGAAAGACGCTGCTCGACCCCGCAAGGAAAAGATCGATGCGACACCTGCGGTGAGACCGAAACTTCGACGCACGGCCCGCCTGGACAACACCGCCCGACTTCCAGAGAGGAAATCGACGCAACGCCTGCCGTGAGGGAGAAAATTCCATGCACATCCCACCGGAACGACGTGCAGCCAGATAACAAGCCCAGGATTCCACGCACAGACCCCGGGACATCTGGTAATCCTGCGACCCACAGAAGGAGACTGTCTGTGCGCCGGAAAACGATGCACGTCTTCCCCGCGTGAAAAATAACGACGCAAGTCCGTGTGTGAAGGGGCAAAACCGACGCATGCACCATTTTTCCACGCATCTCCTCCTCCGCGGCCCTCTGTGGAGATTTTCCACTCCAAACTAGGTACTTTGTGCTTGAAAGAGACTTTGTTTGTTTTTTAAAGACTTAAGATACTTTATATCACTTTTCAGTGATATCTCTACAATTTCATATTGCATCTTTTATCGTTTTGACCTGCAAAAACACAGATAAATGTTATATCTTTTTCTAAACACTGTGTGGTGTATTTTGTGGTGCTGTATTGTGTTATTGTATGATTTATTGCACAAATACTTTACACATTGCCTTCTAAGTTAAGCCTGACTGCTCAGTGCCAAGCTACCAGAGGGTGGGCACAGGATAATTTGGATTGTGTGTGACTTACCCTGACTAGAGTGAGGGTCCTTGCTTGGACAGGGGGTAACCTGACTGCCAACCAAAGACCCCATTTCTAACAGTAATTATTTTGTGTAATATCTGTATTGTGTGTTTTTTTTCCTTTTGTTGACCTGACCTGCTGCCCATTCTCTTTGCAGCAGGGCCAGGATCAAACGATGTTCTCAGTACTAGCTCAGTGAGACTGTACGTCCGGGCCTGAATGAACCACTGCCATGGCTGCTCACCTATTTTGGGGTCGAACGCGCATAGCACTCTGTCCCTGTTGTAATCTCTAAATTGGCTTGTAACCACACCCATGTCACGCCCATCACTTTGGTTGGTTCGTGGGCTTGCCTTTCAAAATTCGCTTCATTTCATTTGTGAAAGGCATGCATACGTCAGTCATGCCTTTTCCCGTGTTTAGCCTTCTTCGAGCGCACCGGCCAACTACTGAAAACATACAAGGCTCCGTGTTTTCAGCATGGTTTGTGGACTACTTTTTCTCTTTATTTCTTGGGCAAGGCAATCTTGCTGGGCAGTAGTTTTGCATGACATCGACCCTTTTACATGGATAATTGCACTTTTGCCGGTAACATGAATAACTGCACTTTTGCCAATACATTTCACTGCAAGCGAACATCTGTTTCCTTTCGTGTGTCTGCTTCGCACGCATGGTGGCCATCGGCTCGCTTATGTGAAACTGTTTTACTTTTCATTTTCAGTTTATGTGGCAAGAAAAGTTCAGTTAGGAGTTTACAACGCAAATAGCTCTAACTCGAGCAAACGTGAGACCCATTGCATTGCAATGCTTGTTTCCAATTGCTTTGGCTTCTAGAGATATATGAAATGGTAGGCGGCTGAGGAGATGCCGCGAACAGTGGAGATATCTGAAATTTGTAAGCAGCACACAGCGGCCTTCGGTTTCACTGCTTCCACCTGTTATTTTATCGGAGACCTGTATACAGAAGAGCATAACTTGTTGCTGTTGCTTTTTCAGAGTCATTCAGAGATATTTTGCTTGTGTGGTTTCAGGTAGATGACATTTTATTATAATTCTCCTCCAACCCTCCCAGTCAGCGAGACACCCTTTTTGGCACTCCTTTCAACACAGAAGGTTTGTAACCTGACAGTCACCTTCCATAACAACCTTTCTTTTGGACTTTATTTCAGTGCCGTTATAAAAGTAGATTTCTGTTTGATAAGCATATGAGGGCTATCCATCCTTTTCTCCTCAAAATGATGGATGAAGCTAGTCGCAGTGATAATGTCTCTCCCTGACTTCTGCAGAGGCATAATAGCACAAACATGAGTCTCCCTGATAGATCTCTCCATAGACTCGAAAGAGCCCAAAACCTGGGTATAACGCACTCCTATGGCTGCTCTACACCGGCCTCTCTTCAAGTATCGTGTGGACTTCAAAGCCCGCTCTACTCTCAAGCCAATCAATAGCGTTGAGACATTAACAGCTGACCAGAAGCTTAATGTCATACTACTTATACCTGCTAACTATGATGGCCAAGGATCTACTCTCCTGAACTCTCTGCTACCATCCCTCTTTTGAACCTCGGATTCAAGAATTCCAGACGAGTGATGACGACTCAGTTGTTGCACTTAAGCTACCAAACCTTTAAATGTCCGGAAGCTACATGAACAGATAAATACATCAACAAACGTGTTCATCCACAACCACATTTAGGAAGGCGCAATCGTCTAAAAATAGTTGCTTTTCTGCTTTTGATTCACATTTCACAGTCAGTTCCAAAAAAGCTTCTATCTACATTTCTTTTGCAAGCTTTTATCAAAGGATTGAAGAAAGATGGGTCTGGGAATTAAACATACTCGATGTCGGATGTTTTCTTATTTGAATTAGTTAATTATCACATTCTGATTCACAGCCCCTTTCTATTCTGCGTGGTGTTAAACAACAAGGAAGGCATTAAAAGGGGGTGTTGACAGCTAAATGTATAATATACTTAAATTCGCAGAAGGAAGACATTAAATTAGATGCCTCATGTTCTCGCTCAGTCTAATTAACACACAACGTGCTAATTACCGTACAAAACCCATATGTGCAGCCAAGATGATATAAAGCAAGCCCTTGTCTGCAGGTGATTAGTGAGTTTTTTTTTTTTTTTTGTAAACTTTTTATATAAATGTGTTATTATTGAAGCACAAGCCAGAAGCATTGCACACAATCAGACTCAGATGTTTACATCTGATGTTACTGCCTGAAGGTATAAGGTTTAGCTTTACATTTGAGGCTTTTCTATTGTGGCTGAACGTATTTGCAGAAGATTATTAAAATTGCACCTTCAAGATGGAGAGGATCGAATCTGCAAATTATATGGCTATTGCATGTGGTCAACAATGTATTTTTTGGTATTTAATCATTTTCCATAGCGCAGATGCTTAAAAAAAAACTCTCAACGTACCTTACATAGAACTCAAAAGCAAAATACAGTAAAGAGCAATCATTAAACCAGCAACCACGTAGACAACTGAAGCAATAGAGGCGTAGACATCAGAAGAATAAAAGTTATTGTAAACCGCGGGGAAAAGGTGGGGTTTTAATAATATTCTGAAAAAGGATGATGTTTTCGTGGATATTTTTGAAAATTTGACATACTAGGTAGAAAGACATAGTAATCAAGTTAGCCACATATGGTAGTTTATTTAGGTAGATATCTTTGCTTGTGGGATACAAATGTAGATTGAATCCTTGCTTATGTAGGTAGGTAATGGTAATCTCTTAGTATAGGGGAGATCTCACATTTCCTCTAGAGGAGATAAGTCTCAATAACCCAATTGAAGACTTTAAAGTAATGCAAGCCTTGTTTTGCTTCAAACAATCATGGCATGCGTTATGGAAACTGTGTAAAGAGTGCTGTGGCTCTGACAGCAGCATTGTTAGGTTACCACTAAAAGTAGTGCTGAGTATCAGTGGTAAACATATCACAACCAAGGACTGCAAATGGCTTATGTAATTAGGACATGTTACCTGCAAATCAGCTCACTCCCTTCTAGGCCACGTTGCTCCATCCATCTCAACGTTTTCTGTTAATTCATTTGATCATGTCACTACAGCTGATGAACAGCAAGAAATAGGGTTGTTAGTTGAGAGGGGTGGGAAACCTACTCAGGCATCAACTATAGTCCTTGTCTGGGTGAACCAGAAAAGTCACCAAATTAACCTGTGCATACCTTTTCGTAACCTGGAACAAAACCAGTCACGCTTAACTTAAAGCAATGTGTAAAGTACAGCACACAAACAGCAATAAAGTCAAAACAGAACACAAGAAAAATCTCAAATCAATTTAGGAAAATAAAGTAATTTTTAATAAATAAAATGATATTGGCGCAACAAAAATCCAATCAGTACAGGCGGATATATAGCATTTAAATTTTTTTAATGAAAATAATGTTAAGAAGCAGAAAGGCCACTTACAGTTATCTGGTTGTGCTAGACCGGGTAAAGTCACAAGTTCACTCCGACTGTGATGGAGCACGGGTCGGGTACTAGGACCTGGTTAATCCCTCTGAAGAGTTACCTTCTCAAGTCTGGTGTGAAGAATTCTATTGGTAATGGAGGAGGCCACAAGGAGGAGGCTTTTGTCGTGAAGAGCAGGTCAAGCGTCACGGACACTCTTTGCTGTAGTTTGAAGAGTCGGTCAGCACTGGAGCCTCACATTGGTTTATCATCATGGATGGTCACTGGTGGCGCAATGTGCAGGTCTCGCGTTGCCTGTCATCACAGATAGTCACTGTCGGCTCTAAGAACAGGCCTCATGGAGCTTTGCTATGTAGGTCGTCGCGGGCTGCAGAATTTTGGCACAAACAGGTCCGTTTGCAGTCAGAGAGAGCCCAAAGGTCAGGATTTTTAACTTTTTCTTTAGGAGGAGCTCTCACCTATGCCAAACAAGGGTCCAGGACCTTGGGGCACCTCTTGGGAATCAGGACTTGCTCTGGCACGGGACAGCAGGTGCCAACGTTTGTGTTGGGGTAATTCCTTGACCTACCCCCAAAACTGTCTCTGGTCAGTCCTCTGCTTTCCCAGGTCCAGGCTCCAAACTGTTTACGGGGACAAAAGGCAGGGCAGGCCTGGTGTCAGATTCCTTTATGTATAATGTGGACAAAGCACTTTGAAGTGTAAGTGAGGCTGGGTATGGCCCATCCCTCAGCCATGGGCCATACCCAGCTTCATTTTGTCTCAGTGTCTAGAAGCAATACACAAATCCCAAGATGGCATAGCCATTCGCAGTCAGATCAGACTTCACCATCAAAGAGGATTTACAGTATTTTAAATTACAATTCATTTGAGTGTAAACAGCATATTACTATTTGTTCCTAATCTGATGTTAGCACATATTAAATGTAGTAAGGTAACCTAGTGTTAGTCAATGGTAGAGCTACGCCTTACAGCAGTGAAAAATGACTTTAGGGGATTCACTATCAGGACATGTTAAACTTGAGTATACACGTCCTTCTTTTTAAATACAGTACACCCTGCGCTATGAGCCTTTGGGGCCTACCTTAGGGGTGACTTAAAATTATTTAATATGATGGTTTAGGCCTGGCAAAAGGTTTATTTTGCCAGGTCGAAATGGCAGTTTAAAACTGCAGTACCAGGTGCAGTGTGAGGCCTGAGATTTTATTAAAAGGCTACTTGAGTTGGTGGACCAAGAGTGCTGTTGCTCACTACTAGCATATAATTTACAAGCCCTGGGTATATGTGATATCATATACTGTGGACATACAAGTAAATTAAATGTACCAGTCAGGTGTAAGCAAACTTTTATCATGTTTTCAAGGGAGAGCACACAAACTTTAGCACTGTTTAGCAGGGCTAAAGCCAACAAAAAAAAGAAGGCAGAGAAGGGCTAAAATCTGGGGTGACCCTGCAGAAAGGGCCAGGCCCAACACAAACACTCTGATTCATATTGTTAAACCGTCTACGCCTCTAACTGTAGCCTACCTCTATCCGTCACACCACTCCTTTATGCCACTACTACAACAGTACTACTTGATTGGGCCACGCCCTTTTCCCTTTTGTCTCAGAACTACCATTCATCAATGTCCGTTAGTCCCGTCTCTTAACAAATTGAGCCTTGAAAACGTCTTATTGACAAATAAATGTGGTGGATGTTTCTTCATTCACAATGACTTTTCTGGATATGCACATTGCTATTTTGTGATCAACTGAGACTGCTGTTTTTTGCTAATAAGAGTTGAAGCACTTTTTACAAAAGGGCGTCCACAGAGGGGATGAAGGCAAGGTGCTTGCTCCCCCACCCCATATTTAGGTACAGCCTGGCGTTCAGCTTAACACTACAGCTGCCATAGTGTTACACTTCTGGCACCAGCACGGCTGCAGCCTCTGCCAAAAACAGTCCAGGACGACGCAGACAGGTCACAGCGAGTGGGGGTGAGTTCCTCTGGAAGCAGCTAACACTGAGTTGGAGTCGGTCCCAGATTGGTCTGACTCGGGAGTTTTGCACTGTCATTGGTAGCTGAGGCGGAGCGTGCCACTACCAATTACAGTGCGAGACAGCGAATGCACTGTTGCCAGTGACAGTGCGTGACACCCAAGTCGGACCTATCTGCATCTGACTCTGACATCCGACCTCCAAAGTTGGCCCACCCACGCTCCCCACCCCCCAGCAGCAGTGTACAGGCTTGTGCTAATCAGAAGAAGCAGGCTGCAGCGTGTGTGTTGCACTGAGCAGTTTGATTTATGTGGTGCATAATATGGATATATATATTGGTCCCAATAATACATATCCATTATGCAAGACAAGCTTGGTTCTACTTGCAGGAGAAATTTAAAGGGATTTTTCAACTCCCTGCAGCTCATCTACAACTCACAGTTTATTCAATACAGCCTGGTGTTGAATTGAGTATTTAAAGATCCCCATTTATTTTTAGAAATAGAAATCCACATATTTTTTCCAGAATGAAATATCGATAATTTAGAATCTGATAAAGAAGCAAGAAAATAATTCAGACATGGTGAACAGGAGGCAGAAGAACCAAGCACAAGGAGTTCTGCAGGTCCAGTCTGCTATTTGCAAGTATTGCATAGCTTTTCCGCAGCCAGTTCATCATGGGTCATAAGAAGCATTCATAAATATGGCCCTCATTACTCATACCGCCACCTGACCGCCAGTGCAGCCAGAACACCACCGGCCCTATTTTGAGTGTCCTCAGCGGAAAAACAGCGTTTCTACCCCCCGGCCCAGCGGGTCACAGGGCCTTTACATTGCCCCTGGCTGTAATCGATGCACCAGCAATGTGGCAGTGCGTCGGGTGCAACAGCAGCTGTCGCGCTTTCCACTGCCCATGATTCGGGCAGTGGAAAGCGCAACAGGGCTGTCCATGGGGGTCCCTGCACTGCCCATGTCAAGTGTGTGCGAAGTGCAGGTGCCCTTGACACCCCCATTCCGCCAGCCTTTCCATGACAGTCCAGCCTCCATTAAAATGCTGCCGGAATGGGGAGTCATAATCCCCAGGGTGGTGCTGCCTGCAGCGCCACCCTGGGGGATTACAACAGCCGAGACCGCCAGGCTGTTGACTGACGACAACCTGGCGGTGTCAGTGGTCCAACCATGGCGGCTCTGCCACCGTCATAATGTGATTCATAACCGCCAGGGTTGTTATGACCACCTATGCCTTTCACTAAATATGAGGAATTCCATAAAAGTGCACGCAACCATGTTTCATCGTCTTGGCATAAAAACGCGCAAGGGGATGCAACTCACTTTTTGACGACCAGAAAGAAACCGGATACAAGTAGTGTTTGCCAAATAGACAGCGCTGTGAAAAGGCAAGTTGAAGAAAATCAGGAAAAAGTTATGTTCAATTTGTCCACTACCTCATTTTGTGGTACACATGACATTGCTTTATGTGAGGAAAAAAAGTACAACCGGAAATGTACAAAGTCTGTACCAATGTCGTATTGAAGCTGGAGCTGTCCTATAGAAGCATCTGGAAAATGCACCACTTAATGCACGTTATACATCAGTTTGAGTTGAACATGAATTGATTACATTATCTGAAGAAAAATGTAAAGTAGTAAGGGCCATATGTACTAAAGCATTTTCCCATAGACACAGAATGGGTAAAATCCTTTGATACATCTGGCCCTAAGTATCCTTAGTCAATATGTCAAATTTATTTGTAATCATTGCTGATGAAAGTGCTGACATATCCGGAAAAGAACAGATGTCGATTGGAGTATGTTTTGTAGACACAAGTAGTATCATAGCTATCATCAGAGAAGAATTCCTTAGATTTACAACCTTAAAAGAAATAGGTACTATCTCAGTTGCAAATATAATTATGGATACATGTTCTAGATTTGGATTCAACTTAGAAAAACTCCATGGCCAAGGATATGAATGGATGCTCTACAATGGCAGGAAAGAAAGGTGGTATTCAAGCCATAATAAAGGGAAAATATCCTAAAGCTGCTTTTGCTCACTGCGCTGCAAATAAACTTAATTTGGTTGTTAATTACCTGAATGCTGTTCCTGATAAATGGGATTCTATTGGCACAGTAACAGGCATCATCAAGTTTTTCCATGAGAGTCCAAAAAGAAGACCTTTTATTCCCTATGTGCCATTGCTGAGTCAAATACGATGGAGAGCAAAATACAAGAGCATTAGAATTTTTAGCTCAAACTTTGAAGAGATTTTTAAGCAATTCAGCTTACTGGTTAGTACAGCATGGGGGAAAACACACCAGGATGCATATCAATTGCAATGTTCCTCAAGCACAGTGAGCTTTCTCTTTTGCTTGTCCATAATTTCAAATAACTCATCAAGATTGGAATCTGTAAGCCACGCTCTCCAAGCTATTCAGCTTGATACTCAAGGTGGGTATTCATGTGCAAGACCTTCTGACTGTGTTCCGTGACCACAGACAAAAAGCAGAAGAGCAATTTAACAATTTAAGGAAATGTTTTCAAATGTTCAGATAATACCAAAAAAAAGTTAACATCGAACATTGTGTTCCAGGACAGTGTGGCCGGCAAGTATTTTGTTCTAATTTTGGTCCCTTTTCTGTGCAGGCCTGGGCAGAGTTCACGGAGTCTGAATCAGCGGAATTCACAGAACTGAAAAAAAAAATCTGTGGAATTCCATGAAGGTGGCATTCCATGACCCGCAAAGTACTGAATGCGCCCGATCTCAGAAGTGCTAAACAGGGTTGTGGCCGGTCAGTGCACAAGAGGTGAAAGCTGCCATTTCTGTCCTGGTGCACAAACGACAATAAAAAGAAAGGAGGGCTTACCTGGGTCTTCCCGGGGGTCCTCCTTCCCTCGTCGTCCGACAGCAACAACTTTGTCCCTGCAGGGACTGCCTCCCTCCGTGCTCCGGTGCATGCTGCAGTCCAGTTATGTGCAGCACATCGCAAGCGCAGACTGTCTGCACTTGAGCTGCGCAGCTCATATTGGGCTGCAGTGCACACAGGGTCCAAAAACTCTGTTAGCTCTGCCAGCGGAGCAGAGCTCCGCACATACCCCTTCTTCTGTGGAAGAATGCTATTGCCAGTCTATCTATGTGCAATACATGGACTCTATCATCGCATCATTAGAAATCCGGTTTGGCAATGAAAACAAAAAAAAATTCAATATATTCTCACTTTACACAAAATACATGCCAAAAATGACACTTGAGCAATACAAATCCCAGATTGCAAACATCGAAGAAATTTACACCTTGCAGCGGAAACAGTCACATGGTTTGAGATCTGGTCAACAAAGGATGAGCAATTTGACAATGGATTTCTAGGTTTGCTAAACCACACAAATTTATTTTCATCGGTCCAGCGAGCAATTCTCATTGCTCTCACATTAACAGTGACCACTTGTACAGTGAAAAGGTCTTTCAGCACAATGAGAAGGGTGAAAACCTGGTTGAAGTAGACAATAGCATATGATTGCTTATCTGGTTTGTGCATGATGAGCATACAGAGAGCAAAAATTGATGAAAACAAACAACAGCTGACTGAAAAAGTAAATGATAGATTTGCGCAAGACCCCAGGCGTTTACAGTTCCTTTTTCGAGATCATTAACCAGTGAACAAAAACTGTATAAAAATACTCATTGAAAAATGTGATTGTTAAATTTGAGCACGAGTGTAGATGTTTGCAGTTCCTAACCTGGACCAGTTATCCAGTTTAAGTGAATATGTTTTATTTTCCAATTTGGATGAGAAAAGTTGTTATTTTATTTAAATTAATATATTTAATTGTATTTATCTTAATATATTTAAGTTAATACATTTTCAAAATAAATACATTTGTCATATATTTTATTTGTCATTCGTTTGTGCAAGTTGGCACTACACTTTTTTTTAAATAATTCAGCTACAGTGCCTTGATCATATGGGTATGAATAATGTGGTGCAGTCAACAGTGTTAACATAAAAACAGATTAGAAATAGCTTCTCAGACAATGGCAGCTTTATCCTTCTATTAAGCTTTTACTTCAGGTTTCTCAGCTGTTTGCGGACCTGCGCTGTATGTGATTAATGACTATGTCCCTGCCCTTTTTTGACACTCTCAAAAAGGGTCGGTGGATGGATGAAGTTAAAATTATGCCCCCCTCTCCCCTGAAAACATTTCTGCAGATGCCCATGACTTTACAGCTTGTAAATTTGATGATGCTCATGTTCATATGTGAAGAGTGTGATATTACCTGTGTGAAGTCAACATAGGAGTCAACATTCTACAGGATATAAAAAAAGAGCACCTCAATGTCCACATCTAAAACTTCTGGACTCCATGTTGATATACTTTATTGAGTGTTATCATATTTTTGGGTCAGATCCGGAGGTTATCTTTCAGATGTGTTTGGGTGATGCCTTACCCCGAAGTTGCATCTGTTGTTAGCAAGGTGCTGTCTGATGTAGCACCCCTCTATACATGTTTTCTTTTCAACCCTAAACTTCCTCTGCCAAAACCAGTATACTTTGTATTGAGACATGCCATTAACTATTCCCACTGCTACCGTTGTATAGCTGAGTGTCACTGGCACACAAATACATTTGTCTAGGGTTGATTAAGTTCAGAGTGCATGCAGGAAGGCTGTGAGAATAAATGCAATGATTCGAACAGGCTTGGCAAAGCCAGTAAGTCTTGTCTTTGGGACCCATGGGCCTTGGTAAAGCCTTTTGAAGCTGATGTACAGTATTTTTTTTGGAGGGGGAGTGTTTTTTCCTGATGCTCTGCAGCATTGCCATAAAAAGGAAAAACAAATTGCGATGATGCGACCACTTCTGGTTCTTGCATACCTAGATGACCAAAACATTTAAAACTATTGCACAGTCTTCAGTAAGCCATGTCAAAAAGAATCAATTCAGGCAAAAAGGTGAAACAAGTCTCATATATAACAAGAAATAAATACTCATGAACGAATGTTCAACAAGGTACCATTCAGCATAAGTATAAAGTCCAAAAAACAATGCAATGGAGAATAGCAAAGACAACAGGAAAGTACAGAGCAGAGAAACTATAGGCTAACTACTCCAAAGGATAATTTCTATGAACCATGAATGATGATCTGCCTGTAACTAAAAACGATCATACTAGAAGATGTAAAAGTTAACCTCACAGGATCTTAAGATGTACACACCAACCTGTTGACCAACAACCACAGAAAGTGAGTAAAAAAGGACTTCAATTTCTATAGTTATTACAGACCACCACTAGACTGGCCAGGTCTGCCTTCTTCAACCGCCTCTTATCAACTGCCTGTGCCAGCATTCCACAACATCAACAATCCTGGAATGCTGGCAGATTCATATATCTAGGCCAGAAAAAAATATATATATATATATACACACACGTCATGTACATTTTTATTGAGTTAAGAGGGCATATATATAATACCCTTTTAACTCAATAACAATTTACATAAGCATATGCTAAACAATAATATGACACATCATACATTTATTTCCATTTCAATGGCACCCTTGTACTTCAGCCCTCCTAACTCCCAACATATTTATCTCAACTTTCATGGCACCCTTGTGATTCGAGATGACTAACACATGGTACTTTCATGGATCGCTCTTTTATTCTGTTCCACTGGGACTTGGGATGACCTCCACTTAAACACCAATATACTACTCCCTGGTTCATCTTGAGCTGCATTGTATTTCACTTTTACCAATCTTTCTACATTCTGCCATTGACCACCTTGCACCCTTACAGCATTGCCAGATCCTTTCTGAATTCTAATAAGCTTACCAAAACATTGATCACCCTTCTTCACATAATCTGCACCACATATGTTTTCTGTTGTTGTAGTCAACACCCTGTTTCGTCTATAACTTACTTACTCTTCTCTTGACTACCGCATCCAGCTCCTTCACTTCCTCACCCTTTGACAACAACTTAGACATCCATGATGGCACCAACACCGATGTGGGTTTCCGACCTCTCTGCAGTTCAACTGAATGCGGAGTAGTGCGATAAAACCACAACATTGCTCTTAGAGTTTCCTCTACCACACACCCTTTATTCCTGGACCACTTGACACATTCAAAACCACTCTATTCATCGTGTCAACCAAACCATTGGTTTGTGGTTGATACTATGAACTTTTGAGAAGTTTGAGATGTTTGATCCTTGATTCACCTAAAAAATTATACAATTTTTGAAGTAACAAACTAAACACCATTATGTGAAACCAAATATTCTGGCAAACCTTTCCTCAAGAATACATCTCTGACAAATTCTACAGCTTTTTTAGCCATTGGCTCAGATGTAACTCTTACCTCAGGCCACCTATTGTAATAATCTAGAAGTACAAATGTGTACCACTGATGGCTTGCTAAGAAATTTTAGAGGTCTCAACACGTCAATTCCAACTTTCTTCCACAAGCTATCCCACCATTCTATTAGTTGCAAAGGTGGCTAACACACTTTATGACCCTTCACTGAGCTCTTACATATCACACACTCTTTTACCACGACTTCAATATCGCTGTCCATTGCTGGCTACCAAAGATGTGTTCTAATCCTTCTTTTATCCATAGTAGCCCAATAAATGACCTCCATGTCCCAATATCATCTTTTCTTTCTACACGCTAACAGGAGGTACCAATCTTTCACCTGTTAATAAATACCATTCCATCTTCAATGGGCAATTCATCCACAATTTTTGCATGTAGTTGTAACACACTTAAAACATTATTTTCCTTTAGCCATCCATTCTCAATACACTCAATACCTTTCTTAAGCAACTTGTCATCCTCACATCCACTTCTCCACACCTCTTCCGAGCAGGCACTCACTTTTTCTACATCAATCTCTGCAGGTTAACAGTTATCCATATCATCTTCTTCAGAATAGCTTTCTGTTTCCTTATGGGGAGTCTAGATAGGAAAATCAGCCTTTATATTTGCACCTCCCAGAATGTGTTTCATTTCAAAATTGTGCTGTAGAATTTGTGTAGTAAATATTGCAATGTGTGGTGTAGCACTATTTACTTTCTCACCATTTAAAATATAAACAATTGGCTTTAGATCAGTCTCTAATGTGAATTGCTTTCCTGGTACATAATCACAGAACTTTTTTCAATTGCCCCAAAACACGGTGACCGTTCCTTTTCTATTAAAGAATAATGTATTTCTGGTTCTCTCAGCACCCTTGACACATAAGAAATTGTACTTTCCTTTCCATGTAGGATCTGGGTCAGCACAGTACCTAACCCATGTTGCTTGCATTCCACAGTAATTATATTTGGCAACTTCAGATCATAAGACCTAAGCGACTTTGCCTTAATTATCTCAGACTTTATAAGATCACAATTAGACTGACAGTCCTCGTCCCATACAAAGAGCATGTTTGTATGTTTCTTCATTTTAGAAGTATATTCACGGACAAACATTGCATAAACTTCACACAGCCCAATGGCAGAAAGCAATTCTTTCTTATCTGCAGGTACCGGATATTCCACCACTGCTTTCACCAACCCACGCCTAGATCTTACGCCTCGAATAAAATGGCATTTCCCAAAATCTCAGTTTTTTTCCAGAATTCACATTTATGATTTTTACCACTAAACCTCTTTGTTAAAAAATCCCTAGTATTTTGTTCAAACTTTTGTCATGCTCCTCTAAACTCCTGACAAAGATCAACACATCACCCTGACATATCACAACACCCCTTACTTCGCCCAGAAGTTGAAAATTCAATTATTTGAAATATTGATGCTGTCAACGCCAGTCCAAATGGCATCCTGCAAAATTGGAATGTGTCTATGGGTGAGTTGAATGCAGTGTAATGTCTTGAACTCCGTTCCAACTCAGCCTGGTGATATGCAGAAGCCAGGTCAATTTTAGAAAACCATTCAGCCCCACTCAATATTTTCAATAATTTGTTTATTTTAGGTATCAAATGTGAGTATACCTAAATGTCCTTGTTGAGAGTACGCAAGTGTACACACACACCCTCAAATCTCCATTGCATTTTTGTGCTACTACTAAGGGAGACAACCACAGTGTTGACATACTGGTTCAATAACCTTTTTCTCAAGCATTACTTTCAGTTCTTTTTACAAATCTTCTCTTAAACTGAAAGGTAATGCCCTTGCATTATGTTTTACAGGTACCACCCCTTCATCAAGTTTGTTGTTATATTTGACACCTACAATTTCTACTCAGTCCTCTGAAAAGACTTTAGTGTACTTTTGTACCAAAACCTCAACTGATATTTGTTCTTGCACTACCACTACCTGATATTTTGTTCCAGGCTGTAATACCACGCCAAACATTCCTTGATGGATCCTTGATGAATCCTTGATGTTCAACCCCTTGTGGGTGACATATGTTTTTTCTCTTGAATTTTCCTTCCCTGAAACTCTAATACATCCTTATTATATCCTTAATAGACATTTTCTTCTCCCTTCATAAGATACTGGGGACCTGTCTGGTGGAAAAAGTTTCCTACTATCCCACTTTTCAATAAAAAGTCCCTGTGTGATCATGGTAATCCTTGCCCCTAAGTCCACTAATAGGTGCAGACTCTTACCACTCACATCACTATCAATATATGGATCAACACACTCTGCGGGGTCACCACTCTTTACCATATCATCACTAACTACTAAAACCATGTCCTGTAAATCCTGAAGTCAATCTCCCTCATCTACAGTTTGTACTTCCCTCTCTGAGAAACACACTACATTAGGTGACACATTACGTGCTGCCTGACAAACTCTAGCAAAATGACCTATTTTTAAACAATTTTCTGCCACTCCTTGAGTGTTGTACATTACCACACCTTAAGCAAATAATCCACTGACTAAACAATTTGTTGTCACAATACTTAGGCCCATATTTATACTTTTTTTTGCGCCTCTTCTTGACGCAAATTCGGCACAGGCTTACAAAATACAATTATATTTTGTAAGTTTGCGCCGCTTTTGCGTCAAAAAATGACTCAAATGCGTTGATAAAAAAGTATAAATGTGGGCTTTATTGTTTTTCTCAGTGGCCGATGATTCTTGTACTTCTCCAATGACTTCCTTGTGACCACTAAGTTTATTTACAGAAATCTATGATAATTCAATGCTCTTAGCCTCCCTGATAACATCTTTGAGTGTTGGATCATCCATCCTGGACAACTTCTACTCAGTATGCCTATCACTGCAATACCCAATAAACTGATCCCAAATAAGCTGATCTTAAAGGTTGCCACATTGGCACTGGCAAGTAAGCCTACATAACTCACTCACGTATGTGTCCACATTTTCATCCTATAGTTGTGTTCTTTTAAAGAATTTGTGTCTTAAAAGTACCATAATAGGACGTGTATCAGATTTATGTTCCAGTTCCTTCACCACCTCCTGGTATTCATCAAGTTCTTCATTTTCATCCAACACTAGATCTGGGAGATGTTTGAAAATGTTTTTGCCTTAAACCCGCAATGAATGTACAAGCAAATAATTCTGTCTGTAAATCCAGATGCACCTACCCACATACATCTGAAATGCATTACACCAACGTTTCCACTGAATAGGAGGCAAACCAAGTGTTTCCAAGAATGGCAGGGGTGGATATACTACCTGCATATTTTTTTTTCGGCATGCAAATTACAAATCACCACCATTTATACACTGGTGTTCCTGACCCCACCAATACACACTTGAGAATAGACTTGTCCACTGTAATATCCATTGTCCACTCTTCACCATTTACTCTTGGACCACTTCCAAAGCAAACCACCTTTGTCATCTAACCCTAGATGAGGTAACTAATTGTTCCAAACCTTTTACTGTCACCTTCACCTTTGTCCAGACCTGTCCCCATTGAGTCCCGACAGCGCACAGACCTCTCCCATAGTGTATGGTGCGCCAATCTCTGGTGATTGGCTTCTTCCACAAGTAGACTCTGGCTGAATCTCTACCTTAATTTTGCTTTAGGTAGAATAACCTTGTGCACTATGTGTTATCCTCTGCATACAAGATGCCGCCCGTCACCTGTTCTCCTTCCTCTACGACTGATCCCAATCCAAAATGGCACTCAAAATGTTTCCTTCTTTCATGCGACAATTGAGTTTTTTTGTAAGTTTATTAGCCCAATCCTTAATGGCTGCCATATATTAAAATGGCCACCAAGTTAGTTTCTCCTTGCTGAGCGCGATTGTGCTTGTTTTATCTTGAGTGCCCCACTGAAATTGGCTGTCGCGCTTCTGGCACCACACGTCTACCTAATTTATGCAGACAGTTGGTCATACCACCACTGCACATGCTTGTGCTGGCTCCCCAATGCACTGTTGCTCTGTTACTTCTTTGTTGTCTCACACCTTGGAGAAAATCTTTGTTGACGCTGTGAGAGAGCAGCCACTGACTGCCATACAGCCACTGATGGCTGTACACCAGGAAAAGTTACGAAGGCTCTGTGCCAGTGGTGATCCTTACGCCCCACTCATCATCAAATACATGTTATGCTACGAAATGCAATAACCATGGAAAGTGGGTAAAAAATGGATTTGATTTTTGTAGTTACTTGTATTTCAGGCCACTGCTAGGTTGGCCAGGCCCGCCGTCTACAACTGCCTCTTATCAACTGCATCTGCCAGCATTCCGCACACCATGACATCAGCATTCTTAGAATGCTGGCAGTGTCATATACCTATGCCTGCCACAACACAACCCTTATGAAAGAAGTCTCTGTGTGCTGTGCATCATGCCTCACAACTCATTGGCAGCATCTGATATGAACAGATGTTATCTATCCAAAATAGCATTTAACAACAGAATGGCTGTAGCTTCAGAGCAGGGTTTGGGTACAGTATGAGCTATAGCACCAAAATATAAAAAAATAAATCAGACTTCTTCAGCACACACAGAGGCAGATAGTTTGCCTTAATGCAGAGCAGAAACGAATGTCAGGTTTAAGCAGTCTCAGTGGATAGTGAGAACTAAAAGTGTTGAGTTCACAGGGATTATATGGCAGGGCCTTAAAGGAGGATTGCAGATGCAGTAAGAGACCTAGGTGTGAGCAATAAACAAAGTGCCAGGGATCATAGCTCTGTCTCTATAATGAATGCAGCACAGGGCCTTGAAGAGGGAAAGGTCTACACAAGGCCAAAGGCCTAAGAAGGGAAAGTTGAGCAAGGTTTGCTATGTGTCCAAGAGACAAACTCATTGTATTAAAGGCAACCTGTGAGCAAATTAAATGTGAAATTAATTTATGAATATGGCGCTTCTTATTCTCTGATTTTAAAAGCTCTTCCACCATAACAAAATTGTCATTTAACTTGAAACTAATATGTTTCATGATTCCAAGGTGATAGGGACACTGTGTCAATGCCTTCATGTTTGGTAGAACAGAGCTTGGTACAAATGGAGGCCAGGAAGGGTTTGACTCTAAGGAACGATTAGGGTGTCCTTGTTAAACGTAAAAAAAGTACAGAAGTACAATATAGAAACTTCTTGAAGCTCTGGGTCCACTTAGCAAGCAAGCCAGTTGTATGCTGGACCTATCCACATGTAGGTAGAATTAGGGGACTCTACATGTGGTTCAGCGACATCTGCTGTGGCACCAGGGTCAATGGTAATAAAGATGGGCCTTTGCTTAGTCCATCCAGGATGTAGTCTATTGGGTACCGGGAAGGGCAAAGATGGAGAAAAACAGAACCTGCCGCAGTAGAGCACTTTCTGGACAGAGAGAGTTCTACAATCAACTCACCTGGACTTATAGAACAATTGGACAGCTTTCCTTCAGTCTCTGGTGAGGGCTACAGAGAACTTCTTGGTTCACTGGTCTGGGATCTGTTAACTCTTGTGAATGGTGCGGCTACTACGTCTACAAGATTAGCTGTAACAGCAGGCAAATGAGTAGAACCTATGCAGTGAATCAATCTTAGTCCTACTCTTGAGGAAACAGACAGAATTCAGTTCCACTGATGTAAAGCCCCAAAGGTCCGACTCCTTCTTGTGTAGGCCTGACTCCATCTTGGCTAATGGAGGTCACCCTCTTCTCACTCTTAAATAATGGAAGTCAACATATTTTCTGATATATAAAGAATCATTTTCATGTCTTCCATTAGACGCAGATATTGTCTGACCTTATGTTTTTAAGAACTGTGAAAGCATCAAGACATTCAATTGATGACTTATATACAACACCTAATGCAACATAAGTGTGTGTCAAATGTCAACATTTCGCCATTTCAGGGTTACATAAGCACACATACAGACATATGACTAAGATTTAGTAGTCTGAATTGACATCCTTTTACCTTACAGGTTCATACGGAAATGTCTGGGAAGCACATCTTGATGCGCATAATCTGTGTCAGACGTTCCTAAACTTAGGTCAGAAATTCCAATTTCTGCTAAGATTTGTTATATGAGGATTCCCACTTGACCACTTGTTAGGAGAGGTCCTTTGCCCACATTATCACCTGAGATTCTGCAAAAGATGATCTTTCCTATTGCCAGCACAATTCACAGGTGCTACATCTTGCCTGAAGCTGATAAAGCTGTCTTGGAAGAAAACCGACTGACTCCTACCCAGCATGTGTTTGCTTTTGACAGGGAACACTGTCTTCAGGCCTCCACTGATAACTGTCAGCAAGGTATACAGTGGGTCTCTTCTCCCTAAAACAATCTAGACTAAAAGGTGCTCTGCCTTCCATGCGCTCTTAGTGCAGTGCAGAGATTTGGGCTTTAGCATGTTTGGCTCTAGATGAGATTTTAGGCATGTTAGAAATGTTCATTTTGTTTTTGTTATTAATTACATGCTTTCTTGTTGTTCTCATAATAATCTGTGTAGTTGTTTTAGATGTACTGAGAAACAGATTGTTCCTGTGGTAATACTTTTACTCAAAAGCATTCATTCATCTTAGTACAGTGTGTGTTTGTGAGAGATACTGCAAATAACAAGGGGCAATAATGACCTGTTTTTTGCATTCATCGCTGGTGCATTGAACCAAAAACCGGTCCTAGGATGCTTGTTTCTGGCGCAGGGAAGACCTAGCCTGGCAGTTCAAGCTGGACTGTTCCCATAGGGAACAGGGTCAAGACTGATTTGCATATGGCTGGGTCCCAACTGGGATGGCATGGTGAGCAAAAGAATGATGGATTAAACCCAGATCTGTGACTGGGGGTGAGTGTTAAAAGGTTTCAGCACTCCGTCCATCATCCTTTTGTGTTTATGCAGCACACAAATAGTAATAAAGTGAAAACACAACTCAAAAAAATCCTAAGCCAATTTAGAACAATAGACTACATTTTTATAATCTAGTTGACACTAAAACACCAAAAATTCAAGTAGTATAACCAGAATTATGAATTTTTAGAGTTCAAAGTGTAAAATAGCACCTAAAAGTGCCAACCCTGGACATCTAGTCACCGGGCAAAGTTGAAAGTTATGTCCAACACTGATGGAGTGCGGGTCAGCCACACAAGGTGGAGTGGGCCTAGTCTCCACTTACCTGTGACATAAAAAAAAATTGGAGAAAAAAGTTTGAGAAGGTAAAGTTCAGTGGGGCAAGGCAGCTGGAGGTGTCTGAGGAGGGCATTGTAGTCAGGAGCTGATAGATGAAGTTGTGGTGAAAATTCCTAAGTACAACGTACAGACTTAGGGCCTGATTTAGAGTTTGGCGGATGAGGTGACGGATATCCTGTCTGCCGTATTATGATTCCATTATATGCTATGGAATTCGTAATACAGCAGCAAGGATATCTATCACATTTGTGATGGAGTAACCCATCAACTAAACTCTAAATCAGGCCCTTAGTCTCTTTTTTGGAAGTTGAAAATCTCTAGTCAGACAAAGCTTCAGGCTATAGCCAACGAGGACTACACAAGGCCAGATACCCCTTCTGCGAGGATCCACTGAACTGGATTCGCTGTTGCGTAAATGAACATAGTGGGAGATAGTGCAAAGTCAGGCCGTCTGAGCTATCTGGGCACCTTTAACACCACTTCCAAGGGTCCTTGGCTGGAGAGAGACCACTTGGAGGGTCAGGACTCATGTAGGCCACCTATTGTAATAATCCAGAAGTACAAATGTGTACCACTGATGGCTTGCCAAGAAGGTTTAAAGGTCCCAACACGTCAATTCCAACTTTTTTCCACAAGTTTTCCAGGTGCGGGCTCAGGATGGAGGCCTTTTCTGTCCCTGAGGCATTGATCAGGAGCCCAGCAAACTAGCCTTTGGTGTCACACTGGAAGTCCTGGGTTCACGTAGAAGAGCACAGATGAAGCAGTAGGGAAGACTCACGGGGCTCACAGGAGGCTTCGGTAATCATGGCAGTCCTTCCTGGTGCAGCAAGACAGTATTCTGAAGTACACAGCAGGCCACTGCAGCAGACAGTCCCCTGATAGTCCTTCTGCAGGTCCAGAAAGTGAACTGAAGAGTGGGTCTGAGGGTCCCCTTTTTATAAGTGGTGCCCACTTTGAAGAAGGAGAAACATCTGGAAGCTTCCCCCTCAGATGTGTTTGGAATTTTCTGCTTTTCTGCCTTGTCCCATTCTTTCTGTAGGCACAGTAGGCTAGTGTGAAGTTCTTTGTGAGTGTGTAAGGCAGAGTCTTTTGAAGTGCAAATGGGGCTGCTCACAGCTCCGCCGCAATACTACCTGAGATGGCCCATTCACACACATCTTATCCCTCTGTTGTGTGGCTGTCTGGGAGGAATAGACAAAAGACAAAAGACAACTGCCACTGACACCTAGTCATGTGGCTGAGGAACAGACTGCAGGCACAAATGGTGAAAACATGAAAATGCCAACTTTTTATAAGTGACACTTAAAATCCAACTTTTTCCATTAAAGAGGGTTTTAAATTACAAGTTCTCACACAGCAAACATGAATTTACTACCTGTTCCCAATCAAACGTTAATACTTATTCAGGCCCATATTTATATTTTTTTGTGCCGCATTTGCTTCGTTTTTTGATGCATAATCAGCGCAAACTTTCAAAATACAATTGTATTTTGTACGTTTGCGCCAGTTTTGCATTAAAAAAACTACGTAAATGCAGCGCACAAAAAGTATAAATATGGGCATCAGTGTCATAAGGTAAGCCAGATTGTACTATGGGAGGGGTAGGCCTCACAGTAGTGAAAAATGAATCTAGGAGTTTTTCACTACCACAACACGTACAACTTAAAAGTGCATGTCAATCTTTTTAAATACACTGCATTCTGTCCTATTGGCTGTTTAGGGCTAGCAAATGGTTGACTTATATGTATTAAAATAGCAGTTTTAAATAGGACAGGACTATCTTTTTATGAGCGGAGTTCTATGCCCTGACCGCAGAGTCTCCGCAGCTATAAGCTCACTATCAACTTGGAGTTTGCGAATAGCAGAAAAATAGTAAACTTACACTAAAGATTAACTTTGCCTTTGTGAATCAGACCCTATATCTACAGCAAACTTCCCTAACGAGTTGCTCGTGAACTACCGGTAGCTCTCCAGCTACCTGTAAGTAGCTTTCCTGTGTGCACCCCAGCCTACTAAATTCTGAGCTTTTGCCTGGCTGAATTAATATATTTATCCCAAAACTGAAATCTGTGCATTTGAGACAACAATGTGTGTATTTTTAGAAATCATAAGCTGATATTTGGAGGAAAATGGATGAAGTTCCAAAATATTTAGTAAACTTTATATTTAAACATTATATGATGTGGCATTAGTGAGATTTTTTACCATTATTTTAATTATTTTGGTGCCACAAGAATACAACTCTGTTAAGGTGTAAAGAAATTCCAAAGTGACACGCCTTTTTCACATTACTGCTTGCAAACTTGTTTCCTCCACTGAGGAGATCACTGCTGACATTTCTTACATAGGGTGGCACGTAATGTAATCTTGTTTGATGTGGTCACTATTACAACACTAATAATATTAGAAGCTTGCAATAATGTTTATTGAACACAACTAGCTCCAATTACAAAAAAATGTTGGAGACCCCACTCTACAGTCCCATTAAAAAACTATTTTCCTAAGCAATTGGTCATACTGTTTTATATAATTTACATTTTAGAATTTAATCGGCATTTTAGAGGATTCGACTTTGATTTACAGAGTTCCTTTCAGTTTACATTACTACTCATCAGCATGTGGTTGAAGCAAAGTAGCTTATTTTCCATTATCTTAACAGTCCTCGTTAACAGGCCTTGGAGGGCCATTTTTCAGGGTTATCAAACTATAAGAGGATTCATTAGCTTTAATTTTGTGTGAAAGCAAGCTTTGTCCACCCGTTTCCATAAACCAAGAAGCATACCACCAACTCTGTCTGCATCTTCTTACAAAATATAATTAAGTTGGTGCCTGACTCAAAAACAAATTTTAACAATTTCAAATAAATAAGGGAATTCACACCAATAAGCAGATGATTTTCTAGTTATTTAGGTTCGTGAGTTAACTACTAAGGGAAACACATCATTCTGCGTGCCTGATGGCAAAGGTGAGGGCTGTGAAGCTGAATAGCTGGCACGTGGACTAATGTCACTTAGTTTATACACGGTGTACGCGAGGACCTGTATCATAGTGACCGTAATAGGAAAGCCCGTATAAAAAATGATGACTGTATGAAGGTGTCGCACATAGCTTTATATCAGGGGCAGTTATGTGATGGACAAATGTATTTCTGCACTTGTGTTACAATTATGCTTATTTGTATGTGTGGTGCGCCAGACTAAGGGCCTGGTTTAGAATTTGGCGGTTGGGTTACACTGTCACAACGTAATGGATATATGTCTGCCAAATTACAAATGCTGTAGGATATAATGCACTTGTAATAATGCAGAAGGCATATCCTTACACCAAACCCCTAATTAAGCCCTAAAGCTTCTGGTGGGTTGCTGGCTTCCTCTAAATTTTAAAGGTTTAGGACAATGTTGAGAGTGTGATTATGGCATTTAAACTCGGAAACACTTTGGCCATGAGCATTCACTCCGTAGACGCCCGTTTTGAAGCCTTTCAAAGAGGTTCACAACAGCATCTATGACCAAATGTCAAGGCAATGATATCTATGGCAACTGGGAGAAGGAAGTCACACATTTGTTTTCAGAACCACTTTCCAATTCACATAATTTTAAGCATTTTTTTTCTTAAAGTTAGAATTGCACTTCTGAAAAAGGTAATTTGTAGGTGTCCTTCGCTTTATGTCGTTCACAGGCCACCAAACTCCCAGGAAATTGAGGACCTCATTACCAGTCCAGTGAAAGTGGGGCCACTACATTTGATGTGCTTAAAGCAGGTCATGTCATCCGGAGAATACCTGGCAGATTTGGTGGCGATATTCCCTGGTAATTCCTCAATTCTCAGTGGGGAGACTCACACATGCACATATTTCGGCCCCATTCCAGCAGTATAGGAAACTCCAAAGCGCAGCCATAACCGGGTGAAATCCAGGGTTTTCGTAGTAAAGGCATTCATCATCAATGTAGGCAAGCTAGCAGTGGGGATATGCCGTTTGGCTCGGCCCCATGAGTCAGCACAAGCTGAGAAATTTAAACTTGTTTTAAATATTCTTTATCAGGTTTTCAGGTAATACACTTAAACAGTAACTACACCCATAGGCAGAACATAGCAGTTTTAGGATTACATCCAATAACTAATATGCGCAGGGCAACACTGAATGACTTGATGCAGCTGTTCTTGGATATCGCCTGTAGGTGCTCTCCAGCTTTGAGAAGTTGTGCGCTGCCATTATATGGGTAGAGATGCTATGGCACATGTTGTCATTTTGAAGGGATCTAGCACAGTTTGGGGTTGTGCCGGCCCTAGTAGTTTCTTTCTGTGGTTGCGCAATGTAGGATTCATTGTGTTACTTCATATGCCCCAGATTTGTGTGTGCTTCCGGGGGGATATATAGGGTTTATACACTTCCCTTTCGATGATTCAGCAGCAGTCCATACTCCTCAGCCATACCCTGTAAGAGGAGGGAACCCTGCCCTCCAAATCCATGTGACAGGCCACTTTGGAATTAGGCATACCAGCCCAGTCAAGGTGTGACTGCTTCTTGAGCCCCCATATCAAACTGCACTCTCAATAGGGCAAGGGCAATTGGCCTGCCACCCACAAGTATTAGTATGTTTTAGATGTACTTTCAGAATGGTTGAATGCAAGGGCAGTACCATACAATGCGTAGATAGCTGCCAGCACCTGTGCATCGTGTGTAGGTGGCTCCCATTCTTCATAATATCTGGGGGCTACAGTATGTTCTGGGGAAGTAATTGAGTTGAATTAGCCAAAGTTTGGATGACATAGCTAGATTGCATTGTGCCATACTAGCTTCAGTCCACACAGTGACATCAGGGGGGACTAGGTCTTGTTCCTATTGGGTGTGCAGGGGCAAGGTACGATCGGGGCCATTAACTACGAATTAGGGGTAACGCATCAATATGCCTCCTTTCCCTACTACATCTAACAAAGCTTAGCTTCTAGAGGCTGAACTCAGGATGTTCTACCTTCTCCACCTGTTGTTTTGCTAGTGCATGGTGTAGCTATAAGAAGCTAAAGAATTTGGAATTGTGCACAAATGCTAGTAGCATCCGATATGTCGACCTTTCCGGTTTCTGCAATTTGGGAAGACAGTCCCCCGCCCTCAAAGGGGTGTTACCTGACTTGTTTTTTGTGCCATTCTATGCATTTTGAGGCCTCATGCCACGCTTTTATTTTGTTTTTGTCACTTCAGGAGGAGAGTCTGGGGCTCTGGTCCTATATAAATATTAATGAGCAGTGTCTATTGGTAACAGGTTGAGCTCCAAGCATTGACCTGGATCATTTAGATCCCAGTGGAGCCAATAATTTATAGTGATTCAAGAAGTTTGACAAACTCCACTTGGTGTTGTGCCACTCAGCAGTATGATTTCAGAGCAGTGGCTCCTATGCCCCCACCGTAGAACAACAGGAAACATTTGAAGAAGTACATTCTAGGCTTCTTTCCAGCCCATAAAAAGTCCTCTGCTGATTTCAGTCTTTTAAATAGATTCTTTTGTATATTATGTGGGTAATTTTGAAAGATGTTCAGCCATTTGGATAGGATCTATCATTCTTATATGGTGCATTTCTGCCAAATGCTGAAATAGAAGTGAGTACTACTACATCAGGTTGTCACTTGTTCTGGTGAGTAATGGTGTCAGAACCCCTTTTAGAGAGCCACACTGGCCTTGGCAAGCAGAGAGGCACAGGTTTTCCAGGCTTTAGACCTTGGTGACCTTGGATTTCCCTGGGTGATGTTGACTCACTCAGCTGAGAGACTGGCAAGCCTTAGCCTCTAGCTTTGGTCTCAGGGTCTTCCAGAGCTTCTCCTCCTCACACACCCTGACTGGCTCCTTGGCAGTTGACCAGTTTTCGGGCCTAGAGCTCCCCTTCTAATAATCAATTTCCAGGCACAAAATTTGATTTATTGGCTGAGTCTTTGAAGTTTGTGTTTGAGGTCTGATTCTTTTTAAAATGCCCTCTCCTCTGCCCTGCCCTTCCTCCAGAAAGCAGTCTATCACAGCAGGAGTAACAGTGATATGTGCATCAAAAGATTACCCAGGCCCCAACACTACTCTTTTTGATTATGTTATCTGCACCATCTCCTCCCTGAGATGTGCTCAGACCCCTTTCCAGTGATCGCTCCCTGAATGAAAGAGCACCCTGTGAAGCGTACTGAGGTGCCTGAATCTTCTTCCTTCAGTCTGTGTGTCCCACCTAGCTCACAGTAATGCAGAAATCCTTAAATTCTGTCTGGGGGATTCTCCTACTTTTACTTGCTCTTCCTGTCGGCCATGGGTCTCCCAAAATGAAACCCGTAGGCCTCCATGTATTGCTGTTCTGAAACAATTTTAGGAAACTAACCTATATTAAGGTATTTAATCCATCCTGGTCATCTAGGGTAGGTCCCTCAACCACCAGTGGTGGCATACTTCATCATCAGGCTGTGGTGCTTGTTGGCCCAGTGCTGGCATGCCCAATAGGTCCCTCGAGATGGCACTTTGCCAGAGATCTTTTAGGATCTTGCCTCTTTTTAAAGTGACCCAGCTTTGGTGATGTGTACATTTTGGAGTAAAGTGTAGATTTGTAACTAATTACTACTAATTACTGCTAAAATTGACTAGGGATCCTCTATCTGTAATTGTCTTTGTTAAAGATTAAAAACAAGAGGTGTGTATTTCAGGACAAATCATGGTTCCTAAATAACCTAATTCAATGATAGACATGTTTCACACCTAATATGTACCTAAGTGGATCAATGGTGTTTCATCGGGACCTGCTTAACCTAGTCTACCCAGTAGACATCAGAAGGTCTGCATGTGCCCTTGTTGTACCTAATGTGAAAAATAATTTGTGTGTGTGAACTAATACCCATAATTTGGATTTGTTCCTTATTGCATCACAGTGATGACCCTAATCAACTAATATCAGGGTTTTGGGAAAGTGGAGAGGTGTAGGCTACTATGCACCCACAGCCAGATGGTCAAATGACCAGTGCCCAGTCTAATTCCCAGCCATTCCTAAGGAACCTTGATACTATTGGCAAGGGCGTGTGCTCCTGAAGGGAGCCTCCCTTGATGACTAGGATGGGCCCAGTACCTTAATATTGTCTGTTTTCCCAAGATTGTTTTGGAACAGCACAACTTTTTGTTTTTGATTGTTAAATCAATCATACATTTATAGAGGGGCGGCAAATTGCCTGTGAGGCTCTCGAGGCGCCAGGTCTTTAGTTCTCTTCTGAATAGCTGGAGTGACGGTGCGGTCCTGAGGTGCAGGTGGAGGTTGTTCCAAGCCTTGGCTGCTAGGTGCATGAAGGAGCGTCCTCTGGCTCGACTGATCCTTGGGGTGTCTGTGAGGGAGTGGGAAGCTGCTCGGAGGTGTCTAGTCAGTTGGTGGAAGATCAGGCGTTTGTTGATGTATGCTGGTCCTTCCTTGTGCAGGGCCTTGAAGGCGTGGGTCAGCATCTTGAACTGGCATCGCTTCTAAATCTGGAGCCAGTGTAGTTTTTTGAGGTGGGTTGTGATGTGGGTGCTTCTGGGGAGGTCAGTTACGAGTCTTGTCACTGAGTTCCTTATTGCCTGGAGTCTCTTCAGGAGATGTGCTGTGATTCCTATGTAGACCATGTCTTGGTGATGAGGGCCTGATGACAGTCCTTCTGATGTCTGCTGGGAGCCACCTCAAGATCTTGCGGAGCATGCAAAGGGTGTGGAAACAGCCGGATGAGACTCCATCAACTTGTTTTTTCACGGATAGCTTGCTATCCAGGATGTTGCAGAGGTTGTGGGCGTAGTCTGTCGGGGTGCAGAGTGGGCCAAGCAATGTTGGCCACCATTTGCCAGTGCATATCTCTGCCAACTACAGACCTAGGCCCTCATTATGAACACGGCGTTGTTAACCGCCGTGTTCATGCTGGCGGTCATTTAACTGACCGCCAGCCCCCTTGGGACTCCACCGGCCACATAGAGAACATTCTGCTGGGCCAGCAGAATGCATGGCCGGGACATTGCCGGTGGCTCCACATGGAGCCTCTGTCAATGCCTCTGTGCAGTGGGTGCAGCTGCACCCATCGCGCAGATCACTGCCCGTAAACTGGGCAGTGATCTGCGTGGTGGGGGCCTGCACAGGGGCCCCTGCACTGCCCATGCCAAGTGCATGGGCCCCCAGGGGGGCCCCAGCGCACCCCTTCCGTCAGCCTTCCCCCACAAGGGAAAGGCTGATGGCAGTAGGGATCATTATCCGAGGGGCAGCAGCGCTGCCCTGTCGGAAAATGATTCCTTCCATTGTCGGTCTGCCTGTCGGAGGCAGCCTGGCGATGGAGGAGGGCCACCTATGGAGCCCCTCCCTGTGTTCTGTATATGGCGGATCAGCCCGCCATGTGGGTGGCGGTCTTTTCACCCGCCGCAGGCATGGCAGGCTGAACCACGGGGATCATAATGACCTCCCAATTTCTAATACATGGTGAGGAGTTTGCAGTGGGTAAGAAAGTGTTTGGGGTTTGTGTTTGTGCATGTGAGTTGGTTGATGCTGTCTGCAGTGGAGTGTTGACATTCAAAGTTTTCGTAGATAGCTGAGATCTTGTTATGGAAGAAGTCAGTGAGGTTGTCGCACAGTTCCTGGGCGGAAGTGATGTCTTTCTCTGTGGCTGCAGGATTGGTGAACTCTTTCACAATGGAGAAGAGTTATTTGTTGTGGTTTGTGCTGGCTTTGGTGCAGTCTGCTGGTGTGTTCTTCTTGGTTTATTTCAGGAGACGGTGGTACTGGATGAGAGCGGTCCTGAAGGCAGTATGGTCTTCTGTTTTTTTGCAGACACCCCACTGCCTTTCAAGAGGTCGGCAGTTGCATTTAAAGGAGTGCAGTTCCTCGGTGAACTAGCTTGCTCTTTTGCTTTGTTCTTGGACCTTGGCTATCTTTTCGGGGGCGATGGCATCAGCACATTCTGTGATCCATTGGGAGAAGCTGATTGTTCAGGGTCATGTGTAGAGTCTGGGAGGTGGGAGCGGAAAGTATCATTCAACTGGTCTTCTGATACCTTTTTCCAGTTTTTTCTCGTAGATCTGGGGGGCATGGTGCCAAAGTATATGGGTCCGGATATGGTGAAGTGTACGTTGTGGTGGTCAGACCAGGTATTAGGACCAGGTCGGACTTATATTACATAGAGAGGACACATGCTGGACCAATATCCTCTCCAGTAGCCTTTCAACATTATGAAGGTAGTCCTTTGGGCACCTCCCTGAGTCCAGCAATACCGCAATCCGTGAGACAGACCTATGTCATCACACACATATCTGTGTTCACTTATGACAAAAAAATCATCACCAAGGATCCAGATACCATTGCATCTGGGGGGCAAGCCCATCACCGTGTAGAGGACCTTTCCATTTCAACAAATGGGTATATGTGAAGGTTCAACTTTCCCTGGAGAGTTGGTGTTATTTATGTACCTAGGTATCCTAGGTATCTGAAGGAGGTGTGTGTTAAAATTGCATAATTGGTTATACATAATTAGGTGATGTTACACTGAAACTATGCTTAATTACGAGAAATGCAAATCCTTTATTTCAGCTGTCTTGTGGTGAAAAACGCAAGGACACAGTAATTGAAAAGTATCATGAATATCACTAGTCTTTGTTCTATTGTTTCTGTTCATTGGCTGTAAATTGTTACAGCAAATTGCGCATTTGAGGTGCATTTTTACCATTAATGGGGTTTAATAACATGAAATGGTGTAATGACATAGGTTTGCGAATTTTGCATAAAAAGCATATTGCAAAATTCCTGATATGCCATTAATTATACCGACATAGTTTCAAACTGAAGGCACCTCTGTTCATGGGAAGCTTGGTCCAATTGGCCCCCCAACATTATAGTAGAATTATGTGGATTGAGGATAAGACCTGTCACTTCTCTGAAGATCTTTTACATTTTCAGCAGTCCGTTACATATATGGAGGAGATCCTGCATAAATATGAAAACATAGTCCACATATAGGGAGGGATATGCTATTCTCTAGGGTCCCATTCTACCTGAAGCCCTGCAGGAGTACATCTGTTCAAATTAATTCTGCCAGTGGATCTATTGTTAGGGTAAAGAGCAGAGTAACAAAGGGCACCCCTTTCTTGTACCCTTCTCATCATTAAAGCATCGCAACAGCACTCCCCCACTCTCTCCTGTGCCCAGGTGTCTGTGTACAGGGTCCTGACGGGCACAATTTGTGCATAAAGATACAAACCCCATCTTGCTGCCTGTTTGAAATATAAACCGTCTTTATCCTTCAAGCTCATGGGGCCGAGCAAACACTAGGTGAAGTTGTCTGAGGCTTTGTCTGGTGCTTCATCCTGGTATGAAGCCATTTTGATCATAGAGTATTAGATGTGGAAATATTTTAATGAGTCACTTACATTACTGGATAGAGAGCCAGTTTGTATTGCTTCATTAAACATGGAGGCAGGGGTTAGTTAGGCCAGCAAACTTCTTGAAAGAATTCATTAGAAGGCCATTGGGGCTGGGTGTTTACTGGACTGCATGGCAGAGCTCGCTTCCGTGATCTCCTATAGTGTTATTGATAAATCTAGTTCATTAAAGTTGGAATGGATGAGGATTTTAAATGGTAGGTCCACTTTTAGTGGGCGAAGATGTTCAGTCTCTGGAGGACGCCTCAGAGTGGATATTCTGGTATAGGTGTCAGCAAATGCATTCACTCTCTCCTTTTCTTTAGAGGCCATTGTTCCCTGTCTGGTGCAGATTCTGTGAACTAATATGGTTGACAGCTTATGAATTGGAGGCCAAGCAACAGTTTCCCGAATTTGTCTTCAGAGTTTATCATAGCCGACAAATTTCTCAGGTCCATGTGTGATGAGCTGTTTCAATCCAGGTTTATTTTATTTGAATTCTAGGACTTGCAGTTCTGGTGTTACAATGGACTGCACAAGACTACAAGTCCCAGTATGAAAGAAAAAATCTGGACTGGAGCAGCAAATCATGCTTGGACCCAGGAACGTTGGCAGGGTTGGATCTAAACCTAATCCAAGTGTGCCTGTCTGTGTCTACCATTAACTCTTATAGTTGTATTTGAGCATTCTCCAACATTGCTTATGGAGTGTCGTCCCTGGACGCCCAGGCCCTTTACTGTAGTCTTGAGGGTTGTGTTGTGTTCATGTTCTTTATGCTTCTGTTTGATGTGAGATATACCCTTCTGCCTTATGACTGCCTTAAATACATCATCCAGCAAATTTCATTAAAAATATAATAAAACCTATGTAACATTAAAAAAACATTTGTTATGCCTGACACTCATTGAGACCTAGAGATAGCAGTGGCTGTGTACTAAGATGGTGCGCACTTCCAAAAAAATTCTTCTTTGCTGGTATTAAAATCCAAAAAAGTACATATTATTGACAGTTAGACATTTATAGTATACGGAGTGCCAGAGTGGCTCCACACCCAGCCACAAGGTGTGTAGATTGTGATCCCGAAGGTCCACAATGAGTGAATTAAGTTGAAAGAACCACGGCACATCCAAGCATTCCAAATGTAAGTCCTTTATTCTTCTTGGGTATTCAATGAAAACAGCAAACGTTGTACCAATCCACGTGCTTGGATGTGCTGTGGTTCTTTCAACTTAATTCACTCATTGAGACTGTTGGACTTTTGGCCATACGCATGGTCATCCCTAGTCTTTTTGCCTCCTTCCTCCTGGTTTTTCTGACCTTTCGCTGTTGGCTCTAGGACTCTGAACACTTTATCACTGCTGACCAGTGTTAAAGTGCAGGTGCTCTCCCATCTAAAGTTGGTATGATTGGCTTATACCTGATTGGCATATTTAATTTACCTATAAGTCCCTTGTACAGTGGTATCTCTATACCCAGGGCCTGTAAATTAAATACTACTAGTGGGCCTGCAGCGCTGCTTGCGCCACCCACTGAAGTAGACTTTCAAACCTGTCTCAGGCCTGCTAGCGCAGGGCCTGTGTGCGCAGTTTTCTGCCACAGGGACCTGGCATCTAAATTTACTTGCCAGGCCCAGGACTCCCCTTTTACTACATGTAAGTCACCCCTAAAGTACGCCCTGTGGGCAGGGTGCCATGTATGTAGAAAGGCAGGACATGTGCCATATTGCATGGCCTGTCCTGGTAGTGACAAACAGCCTAACTTGGTGTCTCACTGCTGTGAGTGCTGCCTTCTCATAGGATTGCATTAGGAATGCCCTGCCTTATGTGTAGGGGTATTGTCTGATTTATGAGGGCTAGCGTAGGCGTGTTTGGTATGGTTGTGATGGTGATAATAAATACTGCTTACTGGTGTGGGTGTATTTTTTATTACTATCACAGAAATGCCACTTCTAGAAAGTGCGCATTTATCTGTGCTTATGATTCTGGTGTTTTGCAGCTTGACTCCAATCCACGTCTGGGCAGAGTGACAGTTGGGGCTTTGTGCATACTTTTCAGACAGCCTGTACACAGGGAGGGTGGAGGTGTCACTGAGGTGCATCTACATACTGAATAGTCTTCCTGGGCTGAGAGAGGGGAGAGGCGGGGCACACCTACATTTGTAAAGGCTGTGCCCTGGCCTCACACAATAGGGTCGTTAACCCCCCACTGATGTTTGGAGCCTGTGCTGAAAGGAGAGAGGGGGCACTCCCAGAACCAGTTGTAACTGGCTGGAACCTCCTCTCCCTACCACTGTAAAACACTGTAAGAACTGACTATAAGTACAGGGGAATTTTCCCCACAATTTGAACATTCTTGGAACTTGAAACTGGACACAGAACGCTGATGAATGGACTCACCAGGAAACCGCCATGGACTGCTGCTGCTGTGCTGACCTGTGACCTGTCTGGTCACTAGGAGGAACTGCCACCATCTGCACCCCTTGTGCTGGCCTGTAGCTGGGCCCACCAGCCCTGTGCTCCTTCTTGTTTAGTTGTTCCCAGGGGCAGGGTGCTGTGGCCCCTGACCCCTGCAACGATCTTTGACATCTTTGCCCAGGATGCCTGAAGAGAAAATAAATGCATTCTTTGAATGGTGGAAGCTGCTGAGGTCCTAGCGCTTTGAAAAGCGCTTTTCTTTTGCCAAAGGAAGAATCACCGCCGCAGCCCAGGCTGCAGATTTTACTTTAGCGCTGTGAAAAGCGCTGTATTTTGAGCCCCGGATCACCGCCGCAACCCGGGCTTTAAAGTGTGCCCTCGCGCTTCCTGGAGCGCGTCTCTGCGATTGGAAATCACCGCCGCAGCCGGGTTCGAAAAATATCCCTGAGCGCGAGGTCCGCGCTCAGCACTGCGCCCCCAGGGCACGAAGGAAACCCTGTTTTCGTCTTAAGGAGCAAGCGTGCTCCTGGTGGTGCCCCCGGGGAGAGGACCGCTCAGTGTAGTCCCCCCGGGGCACCGGAAGGCCCTGCCTTGGGCCGGAGAGCCATAGAGGCGGCGGGAGGAGAGGAGGACGCCTCTCTCCCGCCGGGAGAAGCCTCGGAAGGCTTCGGTGGCCAGGGGGAACGGGCAGCAGCCTCATCGGAGGCTCGCTGCACCCCTCGGTCCCTCGGGGCCCCTGTGAGGGCCAGCTTTTCAATAAAGGGGGTCTCCCTTGGCGAAGGGGCCGACGGAGGCCCCGGGAGACCCCAGGAGTTTGCGGGTCCCCGGAGGGGCCCGTTTCTCAACCGGAGGGGGTGCGTGGCGCCCCCCTCCCAACCTCAAAGGTTTCCCTGACCGGGGCGCCCCCCTCGAGAGGGCCGGTGGAGGCCTGGGGGGGCCCCCAGCATTTACGGTCCCCCGAGGGGCCCGTTTTTCGTTAAGGGGAGGTGTGTGTTACCCTCCTCGCTCCCCACATTGTCAGGGGCCCCCATTTTGCGCAGAGGAGCGCTGGGGCCCCCTTTCTTCTTTTTCTTCAGGAACGGAGGGTGCCTGCTTCATCAGAACAGGTACTGTCTAAACATGGACCAATATGCTGATAATTTAAAGTTCTTTCTACAGACTTTATTCATTCTGTTATATTGCCTACCTGTTCTTTGATGTGTTGACATATGTGTGCACATGTTCCTTTTATGGGCATGACTTGCTAATATGTTTGCTTAACTTGCCATAGATTTTCTAATGTTCCTAGTATGGGCGTTTTATGATATTCTTATGACAAGTGTGCTAATGTGATAACGTGTTTCCTGACTACTGCTTATGTTGCAGAATACTGAGTAACCTGTGTGTTATGTGTGACTACTGCTAGTTTGCAGAGTAACTAATGTGTAACGTTCTGACAACTGCTAAGGTAGCAGGATAGTACTGTTATGTGATGTTGGTCTAATAATTACGTTGTGTACAATACAGTGTATTTTTATATAATCTGGTGTTGTGTTTCCTTTGTGGTGGGGATGTTGCGTCACATGTATGTGTGTGTTGTGCAAACGCTTTACGCATTGCCTCCGGGTTAAGCCTGACTGCTCGTGCCAAGCTACCAAGGGGGTGAGCAGGGGTTATCTTGGACGTGTAACTCCCTTGCCCTGACTAGAGTGGGTAAGTTCTGCCTGGCTGAGGTGCATACCCTAGCCAACCAGAAACCCCATTTCTAACATTGGAAGTCAGCGGTGAGGATAGGACTTGCGCTTGCACAATACCATTGTGACTCATTATTTCACTACAAGGATTGCGTTTAGACCATCACATGTTTGGCTTCTCTTAACTTTCTCTCTTTGGTCATTTTTCCTGTTTTCAGTTCTCACGCTTGGGTATTGTGGTTGTCACAGTTGAGTTATTTGTACCTTTTCAAGATGGGGCTTACCTTTGATTTAGAGGACCTGCCGTTTTACACGCAGGGGGAATTAGAGGGGTTCTGTAGAGAGAGAGGGCTGCCTGTAGAAGGGGACCTCAGGAGATCTCTGAATTTCTTTGAAAGGTTTGTGACATTTACCCAGGGAGGGAGTGTGCGTAGGGGGTACCCAGAGGATCCTGAGTGTAGCGAGGGTTCCCAATGGGAGGGCTCCCAGACCTCATCCCTAGAGAGTGGTAGAGAGACTGATCAGGAGGGTGAGAATGACCGGTTGGGGACGCCAGTTGACAGGGAAGGCCCCAGTGATAGGGAGTCCCTTGCTGGGTCCAGTGTAAGAAGCAGGACTACCTCTCATTCCTTGACGCCTGATGAGCTAAGAGATAGGCGGGAAGAGAGGGACCTGAAGTTGCAGTTAGCGCGCCTAGCTGTTGAGGAGAGAAGGGCTGAGGTAGAGAAGGCCTTAGTACAGGAGAGAATGGCAGAGGCAGAGAGGGCCTTTGCCAGAGAAAGACTCGCTCTAGAGCGCAGTCTGAAGGTTCTGGACTCACCAGCGCTGCAGGTGGAGTCCAGTGGTGGCAGCAATGTACAGTGCTGTAGCAAAGATGTTCCTCACATACCCATAGATCTGGTACCTAGGTTCCAAGAGGGGGGTGACATACGTCAGTGGTTAAAGGAATATGAGAGGGCTCTGGTAGAGCGCAGGATCCCTGAGAAGGATTGGGGAACTGGCCTAGGGAGTTTTATTCCTGAGGAGGGGAGGGATGCCCTACTGACTCTAGAAGAGAGTGACAGGGAGGGGTACTCCGCTGTGAAGAACGCACTGATTGTGAAGTATGGTTTTTCCCCTGAGGAATACAGAAAAAGGTTTAGGGGTGGTAAGAAACTGTCCCACCAGTCTTGGGAGGAGTTTGTGGAGGATTGCTGCATTGCACTAGATGGATGGGTGAAGGGTAGCACAGTAAACAATTTTGAAGGGCTGTTTAATCTGATTCTCAGAGAGCACCTGTTTCGTTGTTGTTTTTCAGAGTTACGCCAACACTTGTCAGTGTGTGAGCTCTCTGACTCCAGGGAGCTTGCAAAGGAGGCAGACTTCTGGTTGCGTACCAGAGGGTCTGGTGTGACATTAGGGGGTGTTCCTAATGAGAGTGGTCTAGGTGTTTCCCAACAAGGTGTGGTGGGAAAGGAATGGAGTGTCCCAGGTAGGTCCCAGTGGACTGGGATGGGTGAGGGACCCCATGTCCCGTCTCTGAGGAGAGGGAATGGGGCTGGGCTGAGGCCCAAGGTGCCCAAGATACCGTCCCAGGCCCCTGAAGGTTCCATGAGTGAACGCCAGGAGGTGAGCCTAGCCTGTGCCGTAGGGCCAGCTGTTCAGAAGGATCCCATTTTGTCATTAGGACTTGGGCGGGTGGCTGGTGATAGCGTTCCGCCGGTCCTGGTGTCTGGTAGTCTCGCTCTACAGCGGAGGAGGCAGAAATCCAGGCATAGGGTTGAGAGGGGGCTGCGGGCCCCAGTGGAGAACCTGGAGGGTCAGGGGTCAGCTCTGAGTGCAGAGCCCCCCAGGAATGACCTTGGTGAGACCATTTCTGGGCTGGGGGGAATCCAGACTCTGTCAGATGGGCAGAGGTCAGGAGACCTGCGCCAGCCAGACTCTTGTATGGCCCTTGGGGAAAGTGTTTCCCTTGTGGGGGGTAGGTGTGCCCCCCAGGAAGTCCTGGTGCGCCAGGCAATGATTCAACCGCAGGGTGGTGACTCTGGGTTGGATGATCAGGTTCAGGGGGTAAACTCTGACCTGATGGGGAGTACGTGTGCTCCCAAGGAAGTCCTGGTGCGCCGGGCAGTGGTTCAACCGCAGGGTAGTGACTCTGGGTTGGATTGCCAGATTCAGGGGGTAAGCTCTGATCTGGTAGGGGGTAGGTGTGCTCCCAAGGAAGTCCTGGTTCGCTGGGCAATGGTCCAGTCTAAGGGTGTCGTCCCTGGACTAGATAGACAGGTTCAGGGGGTAAACTCTGACCTGGTTGGGGGGGCGGTTAGTGCGCTCACCCCCCTGTGTGAAACTTCTGGTGGCTTCTCCCGAGGTGGGGAGACGCAGGACTCTGGAAGTGGGGTTCAGGGAGGGGGAAGCCCGCCCCGGACCCCGGTGCAACCCAAGGGTGTCGTCCCTGGGTTGGGTGGTCAGTCGCCAGGTAGTGATCCTGGGCTGGCGAGAAAGTTGTGCAGGGCTGCTGTACCCAGCACCCTGGCAAGTGTGGATTCTGGTGATACCCCTCCTAGGAGAGGAGGGCGGGATCCTAGAAGGAGGGGTAGAGGGAGGAGAGCCTCGCCTCTAGCCCCTGTAGAACCTATGGGTGCGGACCCTAGGTTGGTGGATCAGTGGCAGGGTAGAGCCCCTGAACTGATCGGAAAGGGAGTGGAGACAGGTTGCTTTGCACCTGGGGCTACCGCCCCCCACTCATTATGGTTTCAGAGACCAGAGGCTCCTAGATGGCCTGGGGCCTGGTTCTGGCCATTGGCAGCTAGAGAATCCCCGTGGGTTGGTCTAGGCTGCCTGGGACGCATTGACAGAGAGATCCCAGTGGAGTCAGGAAGGCGTAGAACTGGAACATGCCCCTGCTGTTGTGGGCCTGGGTCCTTGTTCTATCGCCCCAATCAGGAAAGTACATCAAGGTATTGATTGTTCTCCCCTGGATTTTGGCTGGTAGGGGGTTGTGTTGGACTTTTGGCCATACGCATGGTCATCCCTAGTCTTTTTGCCTCCTTCCTCCTGGTTTTTCTGACCTTTCGCTGTTGGCTCTAGGACTCTGAACACTTTATCACTGCTGACCAGTGTTAAAGTGCAGGTGCTCTCCCATCTAAAGTTGGTATGATTGGCTTATACCTGATTGGCATATTTAATTTACCTATAAGTCCCTTGTACAGTGGTATCTCTATACCCAGGGCCTGTAAATTAAATACTACTAGTGGGCCTGCAGCGCTGCTTGCGCCACCCACTGAAGTAGACTTTCAAACCTGTCTCAGGCCTGCTAGCGCAGGGCCTGTGTGCGCAGTTTTCTGCCACAGGGACCTGGCATCTAAATTTACTTGCCAGGCCCAGGACTCCCCTTTTACTACATGTAAGTCACCCCTAAAGTACGCCCTGTGGGCAGGGTGCCATGTATGTAGAAAGGCAGGACATGTGCCATATTGCATGGCCTGTCCTGGTAGTGACAAACAGCCTAACTTGGTGTCTCACTGCTGTGAGTGCTGCCTTCTCATAGGATTGCATTAGGAATGCCCTGCCTTATGTGTAGGGGTATTGTCTGATTTATGAGGGCTAGCGTAGGCGTGTTTGGTATGGTTGTGATGGTGATAATAAATACTGCTTACTGGTGTGGGTGTATTTTTTATTACTATCACAGAAATGCCACTTCTAGAAAGTGCGCATTTATCTGTGCTTATGATTCTGGTGTTTTGCAGCTTGACTCCAATCCACGTCTGGGCAGAGTGACAGTTGGGGCTTTGTGCATACTTTTCAGACAGCCTGTACACAGGGAGGGTGGAGGTGTCACTGAGGTGCATCTACATACTGAATAGTCTTCCTGGGCTGAGAGAGGGGAGAGGCGGGGCACACCTACATTTGTAAAGGCTGTGCCCTGGCCTCACACAATAGGGTCGTTAACCCCCCACTGATGTTTGGAGCCTGTGCTGAAAGGAGAGAGGGGGCACTCCCAGAACCAGTTGTAACTGGCTGGAACCTCCTCTCCCTACCACTGTAAAACACTGTAAGAACTGACTATAAGTACAGGGGAATTTTCCCCACAATTTGAACATTCTTGGAACTTGAAACTGGACACAGAACGCTGATGAATGGACTCACCAGGAAACCGCCATGGACTGCTGCTGCTGTGCTGACCTGTGACCTGTCTGGTCACTAGGAGGAACTGCCACCATCTGCACCCCTTGTGCTGGCCTGTAGCTGGGCCCACCAGCCCTGTGCTCCTTCTTGTTTAGTTGTTCCCAGGGGCAGGGTGCTGTGGCCCCTGACCCCTGCAACGATCTTTGACATCTTTGCCCAGGATGCCTGAAGAGAAAATAAATGCATTCTTTGAATGGTGGAAGCTGCTGAGGTCCTAGCGCTTTGAAAAGCGCTTTTCTTTTGCCAAAGGAAGAATCACCGCCGCAGCCCAGGCTGCAGATTTTACTTTAGCGCTGTGAAAAGCGCTGTATTTTGAGCCCCGGATCACCGCCGCAACCCGGGCTTTAAAGTGTGCCCTCGCGCTTCCTGGAGCGCGTCTCTGCGATTGGAAATCACCGCCGCAGCCGGGTTCGAAAAATATCCCTGAGCGCGAGGTCCGCGCTCAGCACTGCGCCCCCAGGGCACGAAGGAAACCCTGTTTTCGTCTTAAGGAGCAAGCGTGCTCCTGGTGGTGCCCCCGGGGAGAGGACCGCTCAGTGTAGTCCCCCCGGGGCACCGGAAGGCCCTGCCTTGGGCCGGAGAGCCATAGAGGCGGCGGGAGGAGAGGAGGACGCCTCTCTCCCGCCGGGAGAAGCCTCGGAAGGCTTCGGTGGCCAGGGGGAACGGGCAGCAGCCTCATCGGAGGCTCGCTGCACCCCTCGGTCCCTCGGGGCCCCTGCGAGGGCCAGCTTTTCAATAAAGGGGGTCTCCCTTGGCGAAGGGGCCGACGGAGGCCCCGGGAGACCCCAGGAGTTTGCGGGTCCCCGGAGGGGCCCGTTTCTCAACCGGAGGGGGTGCGTGGCGCCCCCCTCCCAACCTCAAAGGTTTCCCTGACCGGGGCGCCCCCCTCGAGAGGGCCGGTGGAGGCCTGGGGGGGCCCCCAGCATTTACGGTCCCCCGAGGGGCCTGTTTTTCGTTAAGGGGAGGTGTGTGTTACCCTCCTCGCTCCCCACATTGTCAGGGGCCCCCATTTTGCGCAGAGGAGCGCTGGGGCCCCCTTTCTTCTTTTTCTTCAGGAACGGAGGGTGCCTGCTTCATCAGAACAGGTACTGTCTAAACATGGACCAATATGCTGATAATTTAAAGTTCTTTCTACAGACTTTATTCATTCTGTTATATTGCCTACCTGTTCTTTGATGTGTTGACATATGTGTGCACATGTTCCTTTTATGGGCATGACTTGCTAATATGTTTGCTTAACTTGCCATAGATTTTCTAATGTTCCTAGTATGGGCGTTTTATGATATTCTTATGACAAGTGTGCTAATGTGATAACGTGTTTCCTGACTACTGCTTATGTTGCAGAATACTGAGTAACCTGTGTGTTATGTGTGACTACTGCTAGTTTGCAGAGTAACTAATGTGTAACGTTCTGACAACTGCTAAGGTAGCAGGATAGTACTGTTATGTGATGTTGGTCTAATAATTACGTTGTGTACAATACAGTGTATTTTTATATAATCTGGTGTTGTGTTTCCTTTGTGGTGGGGATGTTGCGTCACATGTATGTGTGTGTTGTGCAAACGCTTTACGCATTGCCTCCGGGTTAAGCCTGACTGCTCGTGCCAAGCTACCAAGGGGGTGAGCAGGGGTTATCTTGGACGTGTAACTCCCTTGCCCTGACTAGAGTGGGTAAGTTCTGCCTGGCTGAGGTGCATACCCTAGCCAACCAGAAACCCCATTTCTAACAGAGACCTATTAGTGTGAATAGCAATTTCTAAATCTTGGTGTTCTTTGCTAAATTACAGCAACAGTAGGAAACACATATTTCTCATTGCTGCTACGCCATAACGGCATATCAGGCTGCTCTGACAAATGCAGAGAGCCTGTCAGTGTTGCCCTCACTCTTTGCTCTGATGGAGAGCAAGAACACAACTTTGTGCGGGGAGGGTGGAGGAAAGCACAGAGGTTGATGGGTAAGGGTGGCATTCGATCAGGTATTATTTTCACATATTTGGGTAAGGAATCAATTCAACTGAAGGGAGGGTGCTGTGGGTGTATGGCATGATACTGTTTATTTTAATCTGGGAAGGAAAGCACATTTAACTGCAGAGGGTGGTGAGAGTGGGTGACAGAACACAAGGTATTATTGTTTTATTAGGGGTGCAGTAATGCTAAGGTGCATGTGGGTGGGGAGGTGCCATGTATTCTTTTGTGGGGGAGGGGTCAAGGGGAGTGATATTCAAAGGGTGGTAGCTGGCTGGCAGGACACCAGCTGTAACATGGGGCAGAGGCTGAGTTAGTTGAGGCCATGATAGTGGCTTCAATGAACCCAGCCCCTGTTGAAAGCAGGAACCAATGATTTTGGCAGGCCATACATAATATAACATTGTAGATGGGTAACAGTGAATATGAGGGATGTTCTTCACTGTGGGATTGTTAGTGACATCAAATAGATAACAAGAGCGAAGCTAAAGTTGTCTATGATGTCACTCAGAGCCTATGGTAAAAAAAAACACCCTCATTCTATATGTTATGCGTGTCTCAGAGGGACCGGTTATTTTGAATACCAGATCCTGAATTTGGTTTTGTTAATGACTATTAAATACCAATATGTTTTCCACTGTTACTATAGCAAATGTGAAAGTGCTCTCTTCCTTTGTTTTCCCAATTCAGTGGGTCTCTAAACCTGAGTGAGGTGGCGGAGTGACAGCTCATGGGCTCAACCACCTTTATTTGTCTCTTTTGGATCAAACCCAAATGAGACAGGAGGTTGAGTACAGTGCACTTCCTCTGCTAACTGCCTTATACGTATCAACAAAGAGCCTTTGGACTCCCTCAGAGATTTTAAAGCTGTGCAGACACTGCTCTGAGGAAGCCTGTCAGCACAGTGCTGTCTTTCCACTTTGAGGAGAGCAGAGTACAGCTTCTATGCAGAAGAGGCAGCCAGTGGCACCAGGTACTATGCTATAATTTTTGAGTGTGTTGAAATTAAAGAGAAGATGGTGTTGGTGAGAGCAGGACACCCTGTGTTTTTAACTGGGCAGGTGAGGATAACTGCAAAGTGTTGGGAGCCTTGGTAGCAGAACATCAGGTGTGGGGGGTTGTTTGGCAGTGGGTGGGTAAGTTGAGAGGGTTGTGGAAGGGTAATGTATGCCAGATATCCTTTTTAGAATTTCTGGTGGTATCGGGAAGGGGTGGCATGTTGGGTGAAGGTTACCCAGTGCACTAGATTGCAGATGGCAGATGGAGGCGAGTCCATGTTGTGTAGCTGCTCTCTTTTGACTTATGTACTCCTTGCAGAGTTGATGATATGAAGGGAAGATGAGCCTGAGGAGACATACATGCTAGGATATTTTTCAGCTAGGAGTGTTAAGTGATATCACAGAGAATTCATACTTTGTTTGTTATCTATTTGAAGTCATTCAGAATCCCTGGGTGCTAAATATCAGTTATTCACAATTAACAGTATATAATTACATATATTTCTACATTAAGTAACAATTATGAAAAGTATGTTTTTAACTATTTGCCATTTGCCTGAAAAGTCAATTTAGTGTGTATACTGTAAACATAGTCAATAATGGTATTAAGTATGGAACCACTTTATAGTCTAACAAACCAGACGAGAGTGTGGTGTTCATATAGTGAACATCCTAAATGTCACTCTATATATCGTTTGACCCATCATGGTACATGTTAGGAATTGGGCCTCTAATTGGCAGAGTTATGCACCCTGTCCAAGTAGGGACCACAATCCTAGTCATGGTGAGTGGCAACACAAGCTAAATTATCCTGTGCTCACACTCCGGTAGCTTAGCACAGAGCAGGAAGGTTTAACTTAAAAAAACAATGTGAAAAGTATTTTGTGCAATAATTCATAGAGTAACACAGTGAAAACACCACACAAAGTACTCCAGCGATTGTCAAGTCCTGGGTGCAACAGGCAGGGTTTGATGCCTTTTTCTTCTTGCAGCAGGACTTCTTTTCATGAGCCTTGGGTCTTCTTTTTCACTGTCCTTCATGAATCTGATCTGCAGGTCTGGGGATGCCCACTAAATACTGCAGTTAGGGGGCTTTTAGGGGAGTACCTGGTAGTGGCTATTGTGTCACCTGCCTTAGGTTTGCTACACCAACTATGTGACCACTTCCTGAGGAGAGAGGTCACACCCTAACCCTGTTTGGCTATTTTCCCACCATGCAAGATGGAGATAAATGAAATGGAGAGGTCACCTCACCTGCTGCACCTGCAGAGTGGTGAAGGCAGAGGGTAGCCACTTCTTCTAGTCTTTGTGTATTTTCCCACCGTTGCTCCTCCCAAAAGTGGGAGTTTGCTACTGAGGTGGCCATCTGCTGCTAGCAGCAGGGGTGGCGGGGTCGAGTTTCAAGGGTGACTGCCCCTTTGAAGCGCTCAGGCAGGGCAGTGCACATTCCTAGGGGAGGAGGTGTAACACCTCTGCCCAGAAAGGGCTTTGTTTTCTGGTCCCAGAGAGCAAAAGCCCTCACGCCAGGGATTCAGAATATTGTCTGGATGTGGCAGGCTGGTTGGTACCGGCCAGCAACCATGCCAGAGCTAGTTAGCTTTGCTGGGGTCACTTCTAAGGTGGCCCCTGGGTACATTTTGCAATAAATTCAGTACTGGTATCAGTTTGGATTTCTTGTTCTTAGTTGTTTGATAGGAAACAACCCAGGGTTCAGAGTGGCCTTCATGTAGCTGTGAAACTCATACTGACCAGTGTCCAGCACATGTATTTAAAATGGCCGCTCTGTATACTTACTCTGTCCCAGGTTTGGCTAGGACACAGTAGGGGCATATTGCTCATGCACTTATGCCCACACATGCATTATAGTGCACCCTGCCTTAGGCTGTAAGGCCTGCCAGAGGGGTGGTGCACCTATATTGTATGCAGTGTGTAGTGAACAGGTCGCACAGGCTGTGAGCCATGTCATGCTTGCATTTTAGGATTGCACCAGGACACTCAGCCTGCAATGGCAGGGCTGAGTACACTTGGAAGCAGGGTCCCTGAGGGTCACACAATCTGTGCTGCTGCCCTCAGGGGCCTAACCTTAGTACCCAATGCCCTGGGTACCTAAGTACCATTTATTAGGGACTTATAGTGGCCACTAAAGATATTGCCAATTGTGCCAATGCATCACAACAGTTCTGGAAAAGAGTTCTGGCCCTGGCAACCTGTTTAACAGGGGGCCAGGGCACTAACAACTTTGGAACCACATCATATACCAGGCAAAAAGAAAAAGTAGGGGGGCTAACCCTTTCAAAAGAGGCACTTTCTCAAAGGTGGCATGAGTGCTGCAGGCCCACTAGTAGCATTAAATTTAAAGGCCCGGTGTACATGTAGTGCACTTTTACTAGGGACCTATAAGTAAATTAAATATACCAATTGGGGTTAGGCCAATGTTACCATGATTTAGGGGAGAGAGCACAAGCACTTTAGCACTGGTTAGCAGTGGTGAAGTACATGGAGTCCTAAAACTAGCAAAAACAAGGTCAGAAGATGGGGGTAGGCAGGCAAAAAGTTGGCGAGAAAACCACATTAAGGCTGTCAGGTCTAACACATAGCCTTCTGAGATTAACATGAAATTTATCAAAACAATTATCCCCTTTTTTACACAAATATTTATTGTTTTTAAAGTACAGAAAACAGTCATCAACATAAAACATCAGCACCATTGAAGTTAGCAAAGCCCTGCAAGCATAAAATACCATTTCAATGACATTGTCAGTAAAGTTTTTATGATAATGTTGTACAGTAAGCATATTAGATACATAAGTGACTGAAAGGGCAAAGGCGCCCATATTTTCTGGTGAATTTTTGCTCCCCATTGCCATTTGTAAATCTTTCTTTGCTACTGCAGCAGTCCATACCACACGTCCAGAACTCTAAGTGATTTTGCTCTGGGGTCCTCCAGTATCTAGCAATGTCTCACTTGGCAAGAAGGAATTCCATCCTTGCCAGTATCCCCTGGACCTGAGAGTTCACCGAGCTCTCCATCACCACCAGACATGCCAAGGTATTGTTTATGCTCTGCCAGTACTGATCAATAACCAGGCTTGACCAGACTACATGATAGAAGGTCTCATCACGGGACCCACATCGTGTGCAGTCAGGGTTCAGGGACCTCCCCATTATTCACAGCTGTTCACGGCTGTAGTATATCCAATGGAAGTAGTTAAATTGTATCACAAATTAGATGGAATAGTAAGCATCCTCCCTGCCCTTTTGCTATCCCGTCAGTCACCTTTGTCCAGCTCACCTACGTCACTCTTCCACTTCTGTCTGACTCTGCAGTGGTCCTGGAATTTTAAGTATAGGGGCACTGTAGAGTTTAGAAATTCCCTTGTGACCCAGTAGCCCCAGCATTGGTTTGGCCTCCAGTGGATTATAGTCTTCAAACCCGGTGTTCCCAGTATAAATCGCGTGCATGACAAATCTGGAGGTTTCAGATAAATTGTGATTGATGTATTCTAAATTCCTCAGATAGATGTTCAGAGGATAAAGTTTGATCATGGTCTCACACATCCACTAGAGTAGAGATACCAATCAGGTCCCATAGCCGAAATCCCACCCGTCAGGACACCTGCAACAGCATGGTGCTAGCCCGGACCTGAGTCTACCCACTAAGCTTTTTGAGCCATTTTATATGAGACAACTCCACTTGCCAACAGAGAAGTGGTAGTCTTGTCACTTTGGGGAGCAAGGCCAGGGGCCACCCCGATACAATAAGGTGAGGGTTCATGCTGTTCAAGTGTGGTTAATTCTAGCCTACAGGAAGAGTTGTGCATGTCCAGATAGGGACACTCATTGATTGGCACCATCTGTGCTGCCCAACAAAGTAGTCTAAATAGCCCCCAGCCCACCCTTGTGCATCAGAAGAGTGTACTTGGTATATGAGACACTTGGAAGCTTGCCCGTCCAAAAGAATCTACAAAGTAAAGTTTGAATGTCTTGGGAAAAATGGGTGGTAAAATAAAGGGGTAGTGTTGCAAGATGTAGAGAAAACGAGGACGGAACAGCATCTTATAAGGAGCTACCCATCTCATCAAGGAGGGCCACACGTCCAAGTCTAAGCTAGTACGCTTTAGGATTGGGGCAATGTTGTCATCCCAAGATGGCTAGATCCTAAATTAAGTGCATGCCCAGGTACAGGAAGAGGCTGTATACTATTTGAAACTGGGTACCTATTGAGAACAGGGGCAGTGGGCCTTTCAAGGGTACGTGCACTGCTAGGTCAGACACCGCGCTGTATATTTTCAGCACCTGTTTCAGATGAGGCAAGGAAGCCTGCGGACCTTGAATATATAAAAGAATATCATCAGCATATATGGCAACCCTGTTCTCGCACTCCTCAGTTCAGTGCCACCTGTGCCTCTGAGCATCACTCCTAATCCACTCAGCCAGGGGTTCCATAATAAAGGGAAAGAGAAAGGAGATAGTGGGCAGCCATGATGGGTGCAATCCTTAATAGGGAAAGCAAGGTAGAGCACCTCATTAACTTTTACTTTCACTCTGGGGTCATCATACAGGGCTTTAACCAAGGTCAGAAACTGCAGATTTCAACTTGTCTTATGCAGTATTTGAAAAAAGGAAGGGTCAGTGCACTGTATCAAAGGCTTTTTCATTATCTTTGGGCAACAATGAGGAGGACCATTTCAACTGGTGCATGGTCCTAGAGGCCTCGGGATAGAACCTGAACACCAGTAATCACATCAATACAGCCCAATAGCATACCAAGGTAATCAGTTCTAGAGCTGCAATCATGTGAGACCGAGTAACACATGTAGTGGTGAGCACGAGGGTGCCAAATGCAAAAAATGTTATGGAGACCCAGTGACAACACCCACCAGGCCAGACAATGTGCCTTGGAGGATGGGCCCAATGATGCGCTAGTCAGTGATCTGTCAAGCATTGCATTAAAATCACCCCACAACACAAACATTCCCACCTGGAGCTGTATTAATGTTTCGGACAGGCTTTGTATGGTGTTGCCGATCAACTTATGGGGCACATATACACTTCCTAAGGACTAAGGGGTCCAATCCAAGGTCCCCTCCAGCAACGCAAATCAACCTTATTAAATGTGCAATTTGGAGTCCTCCAGGGGCAGGGATCTGTGGAGAAGTAGCGCCATCCCCAGAACATTTAAAAAAGCCTGAGTATCAAAACCCTGTAATATCTGTGCCTCCTCAGAAAGGCACTTTTACTACCCAATAGATTGGTTTCTTGTATGAAAAGAATCTCAGGGATAAGCTGCTTGACATATCTCAGCACAGCTCCTTGTTTAATCTTATGAAGGACCCCTGTTATGCCATTTTTACTCCGTTTGGGACTGTACTAGTCAGAAATAATGTAGATAACAAGAGCTGGACTTGACAGTTGAGTGAGGGAGGGTGACGCTGTGTTTTTCCACAGGTGTATTTAGATGTTTGAACACTCCTCCGTAGGTTATCCTGGGCCTTGGTGAATTTCTATTACCCTGTACTCTCCTTTTAAAGTCAAAAGAAAGGATTGCACAAAAAAGATCTATTAGCTGATAACTTTTAGTGTGAATTGGACCTTCAGTTGGTAGTTTGAGATATCAACTCAACTGACTCAAAATGCACTTATTTTGGCCATTAGCTGTCTCCATACAATCAATGGCTGTAGCTTCTCTGGTACCACACGCCTTACTAACAGTTGCACTCTATCTTTAAGCATACTTGCCAACATTTGAGAGGAGGAAATAGGGGGATTTTGTACAAACAATCAGGGAACTTTTTTTTCCCATTGATTTCCATTGAAGTGAATGCAATTTCATGTGGGAGATAGCTAAAATAAAAGTTTTCGGCTTTAGAAATTGGGAATCTTCTGCCTGAATCATGTGTGTTAGCATGCATGGTTTAAGGGTTTTGCATGTACACACTTCTACTTCTTGTGGTAGCTTTTTGGTGCACATGGTGCACATTACATACACATATAACTAGCACTAAGGGCCTGATTATGGCCTTGGCGGAGGGGATTACTCTATCACAAATGTGACAGATATCCCGTCCGCCGTATTGCAAGTCCCATAAGATATGATGGATCTTATAACCTTCGGGCGGGATATCCATCACGTGTGACATTTGTGACAGAGTAATCCCCTCTGCCAAAGTCATAGTCGGGCCCTTAGTTTGTGGACTCAGTCACACAAGTCTTGGTAGTACTAGAATACACACACTTGATGTTGTTTGTTTACAAGTGCATAATGGGCCATTAGACTGGTCATAAACCTGTTGTTGCTTGGCTACATAGTCCACAAAAGCCTATGAAAGCCCACAGATGGATCACATCTTATTAAAATTTACTTCAGTTTTGATTCACATGCCACTGCCTAGGATCTTTCCTTATTCTTCCTACTTGTGTATATATATATATATATATATATATATATATATATATATATATATATATATATCTTCAAAAACACAATATATAAAAATCAAAGTCTGGCACTCCTTACAAAAATATGATGGTCTTCATTTATTCAAAAAGTTTCATGAAGCAGAAACATAGGGCAACACGTTTCAACCTTCGCGGTCTTCTTCCTTGGCCCTTCTTACAATACATGTCTAACAAAGTGAATGTGGCCCCGCCCATTTTGCTGTCTATATATCCCCTCATCCATAGACATAGAAAAGATACATGTTTTTTTTAATTTTTTTTAATTTATTTTATTCCTCCTTCCCCTTTCTTCTATATGTGCATCTGTATATAAGCATAGAAATGTATTCTTTTGCATTTTCTTTTCTAAATGTCCATTTACGTTTACAATAGCGAGTATCATCAAAAATAATTCTGCTGGTTGGGTAAGCCACTATTCCTAACACACTAAATCATCAAATTAATATTCCAATAAACCTATCAACAAAAACTCATAGATAGCCTAAACTTATCTGGTCAGACCCTACCCTGGTATCTTCATATTAACCAATATGTACAAAAAGTTCTTCATCCTTGTTCAATCCCCAGGGATGACGACTGTTTAACTGAATAATATATTCAGACTCCAATCTCCTTAGTTGTTTTTCTCTGTCCCCTCCTCTAGGAGTGGCAAGGACCCTGTCTATGCCAAAAAATCTCATTTTCTCGACTTTCCCCTCATGTGCCAGATTACAATGTCGTGCTACTGGATACGTTACATCCTTATTCAATATTGCTCTCCAGTGCTCAAGAATGCGTTTTTTTAGTGGAAAAATTGTGCTGCCGTCATATTGTAATCCGCATGGGCACTCTATTACATACACAGCAAAATCTGAATTGCAATTGATATACTTTTTGATGTTCACTCGGCTGCCCGTCGGTAGCTCATATTGCTTCCGATTTGAACTATATTTGCAGGCTTTACACTTAGCACACTTATAAAAACCTTGATATTTGTCTAAGAAAGTTTCTTTGTTTTTCCTTGTGTAACTGTGTACCAAAATATCCCTTAGCGAACTACTTCTTTTATAGGTTATCAAAGGAGTACGACTAACTAACTGCCATATTGTTCTGTCAGCCTTGATCAGATGCCAATATTTCATGAGAATCTTTTTAACTTCTGAGGAATATGCATTAAAAACTGTCACATATCTTGGAGTGTTAGTTCCTTCACATCTCTTTTTGGGAATCAATAGTTCCGCCCTTTGAACTGCTGCTGTCTTTTGACATGCCTTCTTTACTACTCTGTATGAATAGCCTCTAGATCTAAATCTTTTTGTCATTCTTAATTGTTCTTCCTCAAAACTTTGTGGGGTACTGCAGGTTCTCTTGGCTCTTAACAACTCCCCGTAGGGTATACTCCATTTTACATTGGGAGGGTGGTGGCTTGTTGCATGTAAAATGCTGTTGCCTGATGTGCTTTTCCTGAACAGTTTTGTGTGTAATGTACCATATTTTACACAGACCTCTATGTCTAAAAATTCCATCACCTGTTTGTGTACTTTAAATGAGAATTGTAAATTCAGGTCTCTGTTTGGTAATGAGTTTAGAAAATCATATAATAGTGTTTCTGGACCTTCCCATATCATAAATATATCATCAATGTATCGTGTCCAAAATATAATATGTTGGAACCATTTCATCTTTTCATCTGTCATCACCCATTGTGTTTCCCACCATCCCATAAACAAACAGGCATAACTAGGAGCAAAGCAACTTCCCATCGCCGTCCCGGTTGTTTGTCTATACCATTTATCCTCATAAATGAAAAAATTATTTTCCAAACAAAATTTTAACATGTTCAGAAGTAGTTCAGAATGTTCCAATAATCTGATTGGTTTATCCCTAAAGAAATATCGACACGCCTGAATACCCTTCTCATGTGGTATACAGGTGTACAATGATACTACATCTATGGTTACCATAATGTAGTTCGTTTGCCAAGGGATATCTTGTATTTTGGTGAGAAAATCTGTAGTATCTCTGCAATATGAGCTTAGATTCAATACATATGGATTTAAGAAATAATCCAAATAAATGGAAACATTCTCCAAAAGACTGCCTCTAGCTGATAATATAGGACGGCCCGGGGGGTTTTCAATGTTCTTATGTATCTTAGGTAATAAGTAGAAACAAGGTGCCACTGGTTTCTGTACCAGTAAAAACGTATACTCATCATCTGAGAGTAGGCCTCTGCTAACACCATCAAACAATAAATCCTGACATCTCCTGATTGACTGTCGATAAGCTGATATTGTAGAAATCTCATAACATGCTGAATTGAGCAGTTGTCTCTTGGCTTCTTGTTGGTATTTTGTAGCATCCCATAACACTACATTCCCACCCTTATCTGCCGGCTTTGTCACAAATGAGGTTGCTTTCTTAAGAGATATCAATGCTGTTTTTTGACCTGGTGTCAAATTCCATGCATAAGCATCTTTCGACCTCTTCCACAAATTTAGTAGCTCAAAAGTCACTGCTTCATGAAAGGCATCGATATTATCATGTGGTAAGACTGGATTGCATCTTGATTTTGCTTTGAAGCTGCTACCGCTGGCACAGTCTGTTCGTAAGTCTAGATCCTCTAGTAGCTCCATGTCTGTTTCCCATGTTCTCTCCCCTATCTCCAGTTCTCGTAGAGACGCTAGACCGTCTATGTCCCTGATCGTTAGTTCTGAAGCCAACTCTGAACTGTTTATTTGTGTTGAATGTGATAAAGTTGCGTCCTTTTTTTGTTGTGCAAAGATTTTCATTAGCTTCAATTTTCTGATCAGGTGGAAAATGTCAATGCGTGTTTTCATATAATTTAAATTCGCTGTTGGACAAATAGATAGCCCTAATTCCAATATTGATCGTTCATCCTGTGACAAAATGTGAGAAGAGATGTTAACCACTGTCAATTCTTTATCCTTCGTTATTTCTTTCTCCTGGCTTGTCGTGCGGTTCTGCCAACCAAATTCTCGTTGTCCTGTTGACCTGCCCCCTCTCCTGATCTTTTTGTTTCTGCGCCTTCGCCTTTGTCTCTTGGGGGTTTTCTCTGTGGTCTTGAGCTCATCTGTAAAAAACGATACTCCTCCAATGTGGTGAAAGGTTGGCCCGCCAATGTGCTTGGGCCCGGGATTTCTTCCAGGTCTGATATGTTTTCTACACTCGAGTCCGATGACGATGTCTCCTGTCGTCGTAAGGCTTCACCTTGTCTATAATCTTTCCGAGCTTGGTCATATCGTCTGCTGAATGTTAAGACACGCCCAGTTGCATAATCATTTTTGTCCCGGAGAAATTTTTTATTTTTCTTCAATTTTATTTCATCTTCATATTTTTTGAGACGTGCCTCCATCTCTTCACAGAATTTTTTGATTTAATCTTGTGACTCGTGTTGTTTGAGATTTGCCTTAAGTTTAGTGATTCCTTCACTAGTTTGTGTAAGTTCCATCTCCGCATATTTCGATAGGAGTTCTAACATATTCTTGCTGGTAGCTGCCATCAGAAGTGACCATTCTTCCGACAGCTTCGGATGTGGATTAAAATGTGACGGAGTGATTAGAATTCGTAGGCCCCGTGGGACCCGACCAACCTCGATGTAGTTGTTTAGCGAAATCACTTCCCAAGCTCTATTAATCTCCTTTTTCCTTAATCTCTCCATTTGCCATAATTGTTGTTTAAGGGTCATCGCACCTTGTGTCTTTCCGTTTTTACCCCTATGCATGTCCAAACCCGTGCTTGTCGCCGTTTCATCAAAAAGGTTACGTGCCTCCTCAATTCTTTGACGTAATACTTCACTCATTTTTGCTTGTTGTCTTTTGGTGTTATGTATATTATTTACACAGGTGACATTTACTAAGTAGTACGGTCAGAATTGTTGGAAAAAGTGATAATGTCTGCTGAGAATGTCTCTATAAATGTGCACAGGGCACTATTTCACTCCAATCCTCCGTATCTGGTGTTAATTTATTCTTACACAACAGTTTTTACATATATGTGCTGTCATCACGACTTGTTCCAAAAAATGTCAGCGTCATCTATAGACCAAAGTGCTGAGCACTAGCTCTTGTTTTGATGTGCTCCCTCGGGAGCCCTTCTTCACACAGATCGATATTCCCACAGCAGTGCTTACAGTCTCCAGCAGGGGATATATAGACAGCAAAATGGGCGGGCCACATTCACTTTGTTAGACATGTATTGTAAGAAGGGCCAAGGAAGAAGACCGCGAAGGTTGAAACGCGTTGCCCTATGTTTCTGCTTCATGAAATTTTTTGAATAAATGAAGATCATCATATTTTTGTAAGGAGTGATTTTTATATATTGTGTTTTTTAAGAAATTTAAAATGGGTCCTGTGCCCATTAACTGAGCACCAACCTCGACATGCGAGCCCTGGAAGGAACACAGGATTACCTTTGGCTGATATATATATATATATATATATATATATATATATATATATATATATATATATATATATACTTACATTTGCAACCAAATACATTAGTAAATAATACAGCAAATTCAAAACCACACTGTCTCGGTTTTCAGTTGATAATCTTTTTGAAGACAATTAGTGTAAGACAAAAATGACAGAGGGAATTGATGTTATTTCATAGAAAAACATAAATTGGACAATAGTATTACTGATGAACCATTTCACGTGAGCAATATAATAGAAGTTATCAAGGCGAATGGCATTTATCGTTTGGTAGGTTGGTAGAAACCAAGTTACAGCATGTTTCTGTTTTTTTAAATTGACTTTTACGTCTTTTTAAGCTGCAAGTACCATTCACATTAAACATTGGTTTGCTCTATAGTGGGTTTTGTCCAAGAATTGACTAGATCACTTTTCCCTTCATACCTTACAGTTCGAAATGGGGTCTCTAGTTGGCAGAGGTATCCACCTTTGTCCAAATAGGGAAAACAATCCTAGTTAGGGTAAGTCACACACAATCCAAATTATCCTGTGCCCACCCTCTGGTAGCTTGGCACTGAGCAGTCAGGCTTAACTTAGTAGGCAATGTGTAAATTATTTGTGCAATAAATCATACAGTAAAAACACAGTGAAAACACCACAAAAATACACGACACAGGTTTTGAAATAAGGTGAAAACTATCAAGATTCAAGAAGTACAAGTTGATGTATCACTTATGCAAGATTAAAAAGAGTCTTAAATCTTTAAAAAATCAACAGTTTTCTCTTGGTTTCACAAACTACCTGGTTTGCATCAAAAATAACATGCACGGAGACCGCAGAGGAGGAGATGCGTGGAAAAATAGGGTGTGCGTTAGAATTTCCCATGCGGCACAGAAGTTGCGTTTTTTCTTTCCATGCTGCAACGGGCTTTCCGGCGTGCAATCTTGGTTCCTCACTGCGAAGCGGGGATCTTTTTCATGCCCAGGGACGATGCGTGGAAATCCTGGGCACACAAGACGATGTCACAGGCGTTGCGGCGAACCGGCAAGCAATGTGTCAAATTTTCTGTAGCATGGCAGGTGCTGCGTCAATTCTTCATTCGGGAGGTCGGGATGCATCATTCTGGTTTGGCTGTGAGGCAATTTTCTTGTCACAAGGCAGGCTGTGCATCGTTTCCAGCAGGCTGTGTGTCGATTTTCAGCGCACAAGGAGTTCCTTGAAGAGATGAAGTGTTTTTGGCCCTGATACTTCAGAAAACAGGAGGCAAGCTCAATTCAAGCCTTTAGAGAGCACTTCTCAGCAAAATCAGAGGGCAGCAGGGCAACAGTCCTTCTTAGCAAAGCAGTCCAGATGAGTCCTTTGGGCAGCCAGGCAGTTCCTCTTGACAGGTTACAGGTTCAGGTCCAAAAGTGTCTGAATTGGTGGGGTCAGGGAGCCAGTAAATATACCCAAAAATGCCTTTGAAGTGGGGAGACTTCAAAGAGTGGCTTTGAAGTGCGCAAGTTCCCCTTTCAGTACAGGTCTGTCTGCCAGGGTCCCAGTAAGGGGTTTGGCAGTCCATTGTGTGAGGGCAGGCCATTCGCCTTTGAAATGTAAGTGTTAGGCCCTCCAGCCTCCCAGCCCAGGAAGACCCTTTCAGTATGCAGATGAGTGCAGGTGTGACTATGTATCCTGTGTCTGTGGTTGTCTGGGTGAACTCCACACGATGTGAAACACTTTCTAAAAGAAAATACATAGAACTAAAGAAATTCTAGCTCCATAACCAGAATTCTTTGACAGTACGGTTTAAATGTACCATTCCATATATCTAAAAATATAGGGCCACATGTACGAATATTTGGTTTTGCGACTCGCAAAACCTGATGTACAACAGTGTCAATGACACTGTTTGCGATTCCCAGTGGGGTCGCAAATGACCTACCTCATACATATTCATGAGGTTGATCGCAATTTGAGACCCCATTGGGAATGGCCGCCCTCACAGGGATGGTGGCCTGCTGGGGACAGCAGACTACCATGTTTGTGACTGCTTTTAAATAAAGTTTTTTTTTTTTAATGCAGCACATTTTCCTTAAAGGAAAATGGGATGCCTTTCAAAAACAAAAATGAAAACTTTTCTTTTCATTTTTTCAGAGTAGGCAGTTCGCTACCATTCACAAAGGGGAAGGGGTCCCGTCGGAACCCCTTCTCGTTTGCAAATGGGTTAGCAGCAATTTGAATCTGATGCTAACTGTGATTGTTTTGTGACCGCATTCACAGTCACAAAACGATCCTACATCACACTGCGACTCGCAGTTAGGAAGGGAACCCCACTTCCATATTGCGACTCGCAAACCTATTTTACGATTTGGTAAATGGATTACCGAATCTCAAAATAGGGTCCGTACATACAAAAATGCATTTTTTACTCGCAAAGGGCCCGATTCTGCAAATCGGGCCGTTTGCAGCAAAAAAAATGTTACGTACATCTGTCCCATAATTCTTTGTTGGAATTGTGCATTCTTTAAAATGTTTAACAGTTTCAGTAATTGGAAAAAATTTGCTAAACTTTGGAATGGTTAGACATGGTAAATCATCCAAATCTGTTTCTCAAATAACATAGGGGTCATTACGACCCTGGCGGTCAGAGACCGCAAGGGGTAATGTGGCGTCCGTGCCGCCAACAGGCTGGCGGTACGGAGACCCGTATTACGACCGCAGCGGTAGCGCCGCGGTCACACCGCCGGGGCCGGCGGTTTCCTGCCGTTTTAGCACCGGCGGTGATAATCCGCCAGGGCAGCGCTGCAAGCAGCGCTGCCCTGGGGATTATGACCCCCCTACCGCCAGCCTGTTTCTGGCGGTTTGCACCGCCAGGAAGAGGCTGGCGGTAAGGGGTGTCCTGGGGCCCCCTAATAGGGCCCCGGGCAGCTTTTCACTGTCTGCACCCGTCGCACGGCCGCAACACCGCCGGCTCCATTAGGAGCCAGCTCCTATGTTGCGGCCTCATCCCCGCTGGCCCGGCGGGAGTAAACTTGATTTGCGGCCGCCGGCCCAGCGGGGATGTTGTAATGGGGTCCGCAGGAGTGCGGCCGCATTGGCGGCTGCACAGCGGTTACCGCTTGGCGGGCGGCTGTAGCCGCCCGCCAAGCTCATAATGACCCCCATAGTTTTCATGTTCGAACGTTCAACTGTCTATTTTAAACCTAGTGATTACATTGAGCATTGAGTAGCAGATTTATCAAATGTGTACGTTAATAGACCCCACTGTACACATGAACTCCACCAAATTGATTGCTACACAACAGACTGGAGAATACATTGTTATTTAAATAAATGTGTGCAAAAGGGAGAGATTTATTAGCATTTAAGCCGAACTGGCAATAAAGTCAAGCCACACACTGGAATATTCTCATCCTCGTGAGAGGCTTTGCCTGCCGTGCTCCTCCTTGAAGATATGCAGTTGGCGCAGACTTTGGATGAAGAGAACTTCATACATATCTTTATATGTCCAAGCTGCAACTTACATACTCCACCCGGTGCGAAGGCACACCCCTATGCTAGTCAGTACGCGAAGAATCAGTAGTTGTGCCCACACTGGACATTTTTCAACCACTATGATTATCATGCTGAGCGCTTTCAGATGAACATGATTAACCACAAATTCAGAAATGAGTTGCTGGGGTAAGCTTTATGAAAACTATTTATGCGTGTTTTCAGTGGTGCCAACAGAGTATAGATGCATGATTATTAGCAATCACCCACCTAAACTAGGGGGAACAGTGGGAACATGTGCTGCTTCTCACAAAGCAAAGATTTGTCATAGGGGAGATCAACTTCTCATTCCCATGGCACAGCTCCACCTTCCTATCAATATGTGGTACTGGTACAAACATGGCTGTCCTAGTTCCCTCCCGCACCCTTGCTGTGCCATGAAGTAATGGAGCCATTTTTCCCAGCACTGATCCTTATGCTGTCACTGAGTTTAGGTTGGTGCACAAGTACTGCATACCAGGACCATGCAAACCAGAAAGCCAGGAAAGCGTCATCAACATATGCTCTTTTCACTGGCCTATCATGGTAGTTGTAGCTCCCAAAGGAAGCATCCCCAACATTCTGCTCCAGATGCTAATATATAATATGCTATAAAAAGGGGCAGTATGTAGGTATGATCCCTAAATGGCTATCCATATACAAGTTAGGGATTGTGTATTTTACCCTTAACTGGTGAAGCACATGGGTCACAAGGCACTGGATGAGCTACCCTTTCACTGTGTGAAGAACCAGTGTTATTCGACACACTACTCAATGTATTTTGCTTACGTATTAAGAAGAAACATTGCACCAGGTACCTTATTTAGTCTGTCTGTCTGAAATGTGGTTTGGAAATGAGCACAATCCACAGATGACTTTTGAGCAATTTCTAACATAGATCATTGTTAAGCAGTAATGGGCCACGGATTTATACGAAGTGAAAACATGATAGAATCTGGCAAATATTAAGGCAAGTCGATTTATTGGAGGGTGTGGCTAAAAAAAGATACGTTTACATTTTAGATACTTCTTGAATGATTTAAAAATGACACACATTTAAAGTAGGACATTATTGCACCAGTGATAAATAAGGTGCAATGGAGAGGTAGTCTGCCAAGACTTTTAAACATGTATATATTGTAGCTTACACATCCTAATCATCCTAATCAGTCCAGCATGACTTCTGCACAGAAAGGGACTTTTAAAGACTGCCCAATGAGTACCTTGCTCATAGGCATGTCAGATTCTACCATGCATTTTGAATGCTGCCTGGTATTGCTGACTATTTAACACAAAATCAAAGTAGACCACTGTAAAAATAATAGAGTATTACTTGAGGTGGAGTGAGAACCCACCTCAGATAACAATCACAAATCTTGTCAATGTGACCCATTAAAGTCACTAAATAAACCTGTGCTTAACCCTCTGGTAGCTTGTCACCAAGCAGGTAGGCTTAATTTAGAGGCAATATGTAAAGTATGTAGGCATCACTCAAACAGTAATAATGTAAAAACACAACACAAGAAAAATCCCACACAAATTTAACAAAATCGCGAATATTTTATTAATTTAAATGATATCACAAACAATTCAATATGTAAAACTGAAGATATGAATCTTTAAAGTTTAAAATTAAAATAGCACCAACCACAGTTATCTGGTCACACTAGACCGTGTCAAATTCAAAAGTTAAGACCGACCCCGATGGATCACCAATCCAATACAGGCACCAGGTTCGTCCCACTGTAAAGTTTAACTTTACATTTAGAAACTTTTATGCATAAAAAGTAGTCATTCATGGAAACCGGGAAGTGCACCGTGTGTGAAGATCAAAGTCCCTGCCTGGGAAGGCCTTGACGTTGCTTGGATGCTGCTCAGTATCAGTCCTAATGAAACCCATTACGTTCAGCCATAATAACTTGTCTGGAAGGTAGATTTCCTTCAGCAGGGTAACTCAGCATGCTGATGCTGACCGATAATTTGATGTTAATGGCAGTGGCAGTGGCAGTTGGGTACAGTAGTACACTGTGAGAACTTGGGTTGTTGGTTGAATGGGATATGAAGCTTGGTCAAGCAACAGCCACAATCCCTTGCAGGGTGAAGCACAAAAAAGTCACTAAATTAGCCTGCTTAATCCTGGGTAGCTAGGCACTAAAAAACAGTCAGACTAAACTTAGACAAACAGCAACACAGTGAAAACACAACACACTAAAAATCCTAAACCAATTTAGAAAAATAGAGAAACTTTTAATAAATTATTTCACATAAAAAAACATTGAAATCCAATTAGTAGAACCGGAGTTATGACTTTTCATAGTATAAGGTTCAAGATAGAAAGTCCTCAGTTTTAGAAAATGCCGACCTGGGTGCCTTAAGCACCACAGCCAAGGGTCCAGGAGTGGAGGGAGACCTCTTGGGGGTGCAAGACTCACTCAGGCTGGGTCCAGATGCAGGTTTAAGATGGCTGGGGCCTGTTTAGTCCCTGTGGCTCAAAACAGGAGACCACCTGAACTAGCCCTTGAAGTCACTTCTTGAGTCCTCGGTGTAGGTGGTGATGCAGGGCTGGTCTCTGAAGATCCCAAGCAGGCTTCAGGCAGCAAAGCAGTCCTTCCAGGCCCACAGCAGTCTGGCAGAGTGCACAGCAGGTCACAACAGCAGACAGTCCTCTGAGAGGCCTTTAACAGGTCCAGAAGTGAACCGATGAACAGGTCCAAGAAAGTTCTTTTTATACCCAGGTGCCCTGCTCCAAGAAGATGGGAGAAGTTTCCAGAAGGGTTCGTCGAAGTTCCAGGAATTTCCTGCCTCCCCTACCCTGGCTCCTAGCTGGCTGCACTGACAGTACTGGGTTGTTAAGCCTATTGTGTGGTGGCAGAGCTCAGCCTATTCAGTTGCAAATGGGGCTGTGCTTAGCTCCACCCCCATCAAGTCAGTTAATGGCCCATTCAGGCTCTGCTAATCCCCCTATTGTGTGACTGTCTGGGGTGAATTAAAAAAGTCCCAACTGTCAGTTACACCCAGTCATGTGACCTAAGGCAGGTTACAGGCACAGAGGGTTAAAGGCAGGAAAATGCTAAATTTTTAATTGTGGCATTTTCAAACTTGTGATGATAATTCCGACTTTACCATTAAAGATGGTTTATCATAACAAGTTCAAAGGTACTAAACATGACCTATCTACCACCTCTAGTTTAGAAATTACAACGTATTAATTTTAATAAGGAATCCCCAATGTTACCCTATGGGAGGGGTAGGCTTCTCAGTAGTGAGAAAACAAATTTGGGAGTTTTTCACTACTAGGACATGTAAAACTAAAAAGTACATGTCCTACCTTTTAATTGCACAGCACCATGCCCTATGCTACTTAGGGGTTTCTCTAGGGGTGACTTATATGCAATAAAAGGGAAGTTTAAGGCTTGGCAAGGGGTTTTAAATGGCAAGTTGACATGGCAGTGGGGCACTGCCTTCTGGCTGCAATGGCAGGCCTAGGACAAGTTTTAAGGTGCCACTTATGTGGGTGGCACAGTAAGTGTTGCAGGCCCACGGTAGCATTTAGGCCCATATTTATACTTTTTGACGCTAAACTGCGCTAACGCAGTTTAGCGTCAAAATTTTTTGCGCCGTCTAACGCCATTCTGAAGCGCCATGCGGGCGCCGTATTTATGGAATGGCGTTAGCCGGCGCAAGCAGACCGGCGCTGCCTGGTTTGCGTGGAAAAAAACCACGTACACCAGACAGCGCCGGCGTAGGGGGAAAATGGCGTATGGGCGTCTTAAAATGGGGCAAGTCAGGTTACGTCGAAAAAATCGTCGTAACTCGACTTGCGCCATTTTTTTTTCGACGCCCATCCCCCATCAACATGACTCCTATCATTGTAAAGATAGGAGTCATGCCCCCTTGCCCAATGGCCATGCCCAGGGGACTTATGTCCCCTGGGCATGGTCATTGGGCATAGTGGCATGTAGGGGGGCACAAATCAGGCCCCCCTATGCCACAAAAAAAAATTGAAAAATAACAAAAATTATACTTACCTGAACTTACCTGTACTTCACTGGGATGGGTCCCTCCATCCTTGGGTGTCCTCCTGGGGTGGGCAGGGGTGGCAGGGGGGGTCCCTGGGGGCAGGGGAGGGCACTGTGGGCTCATTTTGAGCCCACTTGTCCCTTAACGCCATCCCTGACCCAGGCGTTAAAAAGCGGCGCAAATGCGCCGTTTTTGGCCACGCCCACTCCCGGGCGTCATTTTTGCCCGGGAGTATAAATACCACGTAAAGGCCTGGGAGTCATTTTTTAAGACGGGAACGCCTCCCTTGCATCTCATTAACGCAAGGAAGGGGTTCACGCTAAAAAATGACGCTCACTCCGGGCACTTTGGCGCCCGAAGCGTCTAACGCCATAGTATAAATATGGCGTTAGTTGGCGTTAGTTTAGCGTCGAATTTGCGTCGAAAAAAACGACGCAAATTCGGCGCAACCAGAGTATAAATACGGCCCTTAATTTATATGCCCTGGGTATATACTATTCGACACTACAAGGGACTTACATGTAAATTAACTATGCCAATCAGGTATATGCCAACCAAATCTTGTTTAGGGGAGTGAACACATGCACTTTAGCACTGGTTAGCAGTGGTAAAGTGCACGGAGACCTAAGGCAACAGAGCAAAAATCTAGACGAAATGGAGGCAAGCAGGCAAAAAGTTTGGGGAAGACCACCCTAAGGCCGACAGGTCTAACATGCACTCTAACACCAGCCAAGAGACCACCTTTTGGAGGTTAAGACTCAGTCCAACAGAAAGCAGTAGCAGGATTATGGGAAGGTCCAGTTGGATGTGGTCAGCTGGCAGTTGTAGAAGGAGAGGCATATGAAAGCTTGTTTTCCTGTAGCTCACACAGGATTTCAGCCAACTGACTCTTAAAGTCTCTTCTGTACTCTTAGGTTCAAGGCACAGCAGATCCAGTCTTCCTTCAGGTTCTTCATACAGCAGGGCAGCGCTTCTTCTGATTCTTCACAAGTCCAGGGGTGTTTTCAAGACGTGTCATATTAATGCCCACTGCCAGCCTGTGGGTGGGGGAAACTTATAGCCGCTCCCTAGCCAATAGGGTAAAAATTCCCAGGGGTGACCTTACCCACTTTTCACAGCACTTTGTGTGTTTTACTCTAAACTCTCCCACAACACCCCCTTTCCCTATATCTAGCATGGCAGAAACTTTCTTCTCCTGATTAGAGCTCCTGGCTATCACAATGCGCAAACCTTTTTATGTTGGGCAGCTCCTAGTCCCACTGAGTTTGGTGACCAAGTTGTCTAGGAAGATATAAGGAAGGTAAGGTTATGTGTGAGCTACATCTGCCAGGAACAGGGTAGGCATCATTTGAAGCTCAAGAAGGATGTGGTAAATACCCTCAGGTCATTATGTTCAAGGAAGAAAAACAACACCTGACACCCAAGCCCTTTTCTACTGCCTGGGAGAAATTCAGATGTGACACTGGCCAATGGCAGAAGGGCCCTTTTGACTTTAGGCAGGAAAACTTTTAAAAAGTGTAATTTCTAAAGTAGTAATATAAAATCTGACTTGACCATTAAGATAAGTTTTAAATAACTATTATGATGTATCAATCTTCTAGTAGTTCACAAACTGAAATTAAACACAATACGTTGTTATAGAGTGACCCACTGTTTTCCTACGGGAGAAGCAGCCTTGCCACTGTGAGCCAAAACAGGTTGAGAAAAAGAAGGCAAAAATCTGGGGCAATACCATGCAAAAGATGGTCATTTCCAACAACCATGTTTACATGTCTAGAACATTTGCATAGTATTTGCATTTTTATTTTTGTCACAAGGACGCCCATTAAGAGCAGCTCAGTAAATTATAATATATTTCGTGTTTTATTGTACATTAAATCAGATTCCATCAGGTCAAGGTTTATGGGTCTGATTAATACCAGTCAAATATGACTTTATGGGGAGTAGCATGTGGATTTTGATGCTCACAGTGTCAAAATATGCATGTTCCAGTAAATTCCATGCATTTTTCCTCAGCTAAAATTCAAAAGGTGTAACCTGCCAGTATTTGTCAGAAACCTACAGATGTGATAACAGTAACCCGAAACCAAGCTCAATCCACTTTGTGTGCCTGACCTGTGCACCATCATGATTGGCCTTAAATTTTGACTTTACCCCAGTCTCATGCGACCAAATACCCGCAGCTGGCACCTTCATTTTTTAGGTGCTATTTTGCACTAAAAATGTCGAAATTTATAACTCTGGTTCTACTAAATGTAGTTATCGTGCCTATCGCAATTAATGGGGCACCTTGTAATAAGAGCCATTGATGTTACCGACTTCGGTACCTTCACTTGCCATTATTACAATGTTACACTAGTGAAAAATGCAAAAGGCAATGATTGTCACTCCATATACACTTGTATGCGGAGTGGGAGTCATTGCCTTTTGCATTTTTCACTAGTGTTACATGCACCGTATCTGCATTGCCTTATTCCATATCTATTAGGCCACGCAAAGTCATGCTGCATGGCTTTGTATCACGTCATAGATATGGTTGAGAGGAGCGTCTAAAAAAAGCGATGCTCTGACAGTGCAGGTCTCTTGTAAATAACTCTGCATGTTTACTGTCTCACTTTGATTCACTCAGTCTCATTTTGTCTCACTAATTCAAGCATTCTCACTCATTCTACTCTGACCCTCTCTGTCTCACTCAGTCCCACTCATTCTCATTAATTCTGAATTAATCAGTCTTACTGTGTCTCCCACACAGTAACACTCTATTAGACTCACTGTCATTCTGCCTCACTCACTCACATTCATTCTCACACATACTCGTTCTTACTGTCACTCATTCTCACTCACTCTGACTCACTCCTTCACTGACTGTCTCTCACTTCAACTCACACTCATAGTCAGACGGTCATGCTCACAGTGCTCGAATTACACTAACTTTGAACAATATCTCTGATGGCTGGCACAGGCACCTTCATGCACCTGTGTCAACAATCAAACAATGTCACTACCTGCTTCAGTTTGTTGCTCGACCTGAAGCGGTCTGCATTTTATTTTTATTATACCAGTAATTATTCACTCTTGATACAATAAAAATGGACCACAAAACAAGGAGGGTGTAGTGTAGCTATGGAGTTGCCCATAAAGGAGAGCTGCCACTGGTTCAGGGACACCTATCCATCAAACCTATCCATCCACTCAATCATCCATCCTTTCACTTATCCACCCCCCCTTTCATCCATCCATTCATCCAACCTTTCAGTCATCCATCCAACCTTTCAGCCATCCATCCACCCTTTTGCTCCATCTATCCATCATTTCACTCCATCCATCCATCATCCTCCCTTTGGCTCATCCATTTAGCCACCATTTAACTCAGCCAACTCCTCTTACTCCCATTCATCCAAACTTTGTCCTATTCATCCATACATCCACTCATACATCCCCATTCACCCTTTCACGCAGCCATCCACCCTTTAACTCACTCATCCATCTATTCATCCATCAATTCACCCTTTCACTCCTCCATCCATCCAGTCATCCTTTCATCCATCTACCCTGCCTTTCACTCACCCATCCATCCTTTCACTCATCCATCCAAATTTTCACTCCATCCATTCATCCACTCACCCATCCTTTTACACTTCCACTAATCTGTTGTTTCACTCATTCTTCCATCCATCCATCCTTTCTCTAACCATCCATTGATCTATCCTTTAACTCCTCCATCCATTCCCCGTTCACCTGTCCATCCATCCATCCACCCATCTATCCACCCTCCCTTTCACTCATACCCCCCTCTCCATTTCACTATTCCATTTTGATATCCATCCTTTTACACTTCCACTCATCTGTCCATCCTTTCACTCATTCTATCATCCATCCTTTCTCTCGACATCCATTGATTCATCATTTTACTTCTCCATCCAGTCATCCTTTCACCTATCCACCCATTCATCCATCCAACCATCCTCCATTTCACTCATACACCCTCTCTCCTTTTCACTCTTCCATTCTTTTATTGATCCTTTCAGTCATTCATCCATGCGTCTGTCTATCCACCATTTCATCAATCCATCCACCCATGCTTCCTTTCAGTCACCCTCTCAGGTTGATTATGAGCCTTTGTCTGCCGAACTGCAGACAGAAGTGGTCCATCAAGAACCCCACCCTGCCCATAGCTGCTAAAGCAGGGAGTGCAGTGGGGTGGTGGTGGAGAGTGACTATGCCCCTGAGGCAAAAGCTTAACTTTTCCACTAGTCCACTAGTGCATTTGTTGTCTGCAGCTGGTTCCTTCTTTCTTTTGGGCCTCTATGCAGCCAAGAAGTGGAGAGAGATGAAGAAGCACTCTGTCGTGCTCAGCTTCATAATGTTTTTTTCAAAGTGAAACCAAATTCAGTACTAAACATGTGTTACTGCCAAGAAAGCAGCCCCCTGCATCCCTCCTACAGCCTGCTTCTCTGTGAAGACCAACAAATTGTTGCCACCCACTCCCTCCTTGTCCTCAATGGCCTGCCCCACCCCCAGCCATTGAAGTGAATGGAGTTTTGCTAATTCCTCCCCGGGCCACTGTTTGTGCGCCCCAAAAGCAGCTGGATCGATGGCATTCTAATTCAGCACTCCCTCTCTTGTGATGTCACTGCCGTAGCTTGTGCCTGCAGGTCAAACAAAACCTCACTCGGCTCGCACTTGCGCAGTTGAACATCTGCAAAGTTCACTAGAGTTCACAAAGGAGATTCAGCCTACTGTCTCAGAGCAGTAATTTATTTTCAGCTGCTCTGTGTTTCTTGCCTCTCCCCAGAGGTTGGCAGGGCAACGTCCCATGTGCCCATGAACACCAGTCGCCCCTGGTGTTTTCACACCCATTATTGGATGTCGGCAGTGGAAAGCCTCTGTCACCATTTGACATTGGTTACTTACCGAATGACTGTGTAATGGGAGCTGATATTGGCTGTCACACAGTGGCACCAGGTGAGTTGGAAGGTCTGAGATCAGACTGTGAGTGGTCACATAAAGCCTCAGTTGGCAACATAGCTACTGGAGGTTACAGTAACATTTTGTGAAATCCAGTGAAAGCTTAAAAGAAATGTTGCCAAACAATTGACAAGATGCTTCCAGAAACAATAGTAGTTAAGAGATCAGTGGTACCATTGGAACATTGATTCATCATGTCATTTGTAATTAGAACAGCTGCATAGCAAATGTGCTGCCATATTCAGAGCTGCACTGTGATCCAAAACTGCCCAAGATAGATCCCATTCATAAACTGAGCTTTTCACCTTTGAAAGATTTGAAACGAATAAAACCCACAGATGCTCAGTGTCCGATGTAGTTAGAAATGTGGCTTAATCAAAGCCTTGCTAACCCTCACATAATATGAACGGGTAGTATCAGAGCAGACAATAAGAAAACAGTTCCCTTGGCAGAAAGTCTGCCTTCAATTAAATAAAGAGAAAGCTATCTTTTAAAATTCCATTCCTTTGAAATTCTTTTATGGAAAGTTTTGTTACCTTTTAAGGAGATATGTATTATTCTACATGTATTCAGAGCACAGCTTGACTCTCACGAAGAAAAATAGAACATATCTGAACATTTTAAACTTTAAAGCCATGTATGTTTCAAATACTTACATTAAGCTTTTTCAACATATTTACTACAAGGGGAAAGCCGCTTTCATGTATTGATTTCCACAGTACAATATATATCTCCCATTGCTCTTGCACCAGAAGTAGCAGGAGCCCGAGTACCAAAAGAATATTCTGTGACCTTAATTTGGAACTCTCCTCAAACTCAATTCGTCCTTACTTGGTCACCTAATTCTTCTGTGACTTGCATCCTTACAGAGACCAACAGCTGATTTTATTCCATACAACATGCATTGAAGGCCTGCAGCGTGTATGGGGTTGGAAATAGACTCACCATATCTCTGGTTTGCAGGTCAAGCAACAAGACATTGAGGAGAGTTAGTAGCCTGCTGTATTGCCCCTCTCAAACGTGAAAAAAAAAATGAAGCACCTAGAAACACAACATTCACAATCATTCAACCATGTTGCACGCAGTGCCCTAAGAGAGCCAACTTTAAACTTTCAGGAGTCTGCTTCTCCCTTTCAATGCTCTCTTTTACAACCCTGCTTGTGCAGATACACATGCTCTCTCTTATCTTTCCTTCCCTGGAGATCTCAAGACCTGGAACAAACATTCCGAGCTTTAAGAAGAGAGTGGTCTAGAGCTCTAACTTGAGCATTTTAGGGGACAATCATACAATTGAAAGCCATGCCATGATTCATTCTAAGTCTACATTATACATGCCCAAAGTGTGTCTCCTTAAATCTGCAAGGTAAACTATTTAAAAGAAGCTTCAAGTGCCCTGACTATCAACCCTCTGTTCTCATGTCTAGGCACTGTAAAATTGTTTTCCATTTTAAGTTCTGGCTAAAGATAGCTTTAGGTTTTGCCAGAGCTTTCACACTACAGAGAAGAAGGTGCAATGATGCAGCCCGCTTATCCATTGCTTTTATTTATATCATTCCACATTGCTTTCTTTGGAAGAGGGATGTGTCAGTTATGAGGGGGATTTGCCTCTTTTATGTAACGAGCTCCAGACATTTGAATGGCTACTGCTTGCATAAGCTAGAGTACGAATGTGCTCTTTTATGTTGGCTTGCATTGCAATTTAGGGGTGACAAAGCATCCCTGTATTGGAATAGAAGTGCATCCACGTGGATTCATAATCTAGGGCCCATATTTATACTCAGTTTGCGCTGAATTAGCGTCATTTTTGTGTTTACACTAATTCAGCGCAAACCTAACTCCATATTTATACTTTGGCGCTAGACATGTCTAGCATCAAAGTTATGAGTTAACATTTTTTCTGGACGTGAAAACCTACCTTGCGTCAATGAGATGGAAGGTAGGCGTTCCAGTCCAGAAAAGGGTGATATGGCCTTTGTGCCATATTTATCCCCCCGTGCTAAAACCCAGCACGGGTGATGGGGGCCTTAAATAATGGCGCTAAGCTTGCTTAGTGCCATTATTTAACGTCTGGGTATGGGCAGGCGTTAGGGGACCTGTAGGCATATTTCCATGGTCAGAGACCATGAAAAGTGCCCACAGGTGCCCTTCCCTGGCCCCAAGGAGACCCCCACCCACCCACACCAGAGGGACTCCACAGGATGGGGGACCCATCCCAGGTAAGTCCTGGTAGGTATAATTGTTTTTTTATATCACCCTCTCAGGGGCCCTGACTTGGGGCCCCCTGCATGACGCTGGACCCAATGTCCATGCCCAGGTGACATTCATCCCCTGGGCATGGCCACTGGGGTGGTGAGCATGGCTTCTGTCTTTACTATGATAGGAGCCATGTCCATGGGGGTAGTGCGCCAGAAAATGGCGCTACACTGCTCAGAGGCAATTTTTCTGCCTCTAAACAGTGTAGCACCATAATTCGGCGCACAAATCCTGGTTTCCCCCACGCCTCCCCCAACCTGTTAGGGTCCTTTCTCAGAACGCTAACAGAGCATTAGCGGCAACTAACGCCATTCCATAAATATGACACTTGGTCGGCGTCTTGGAATGGCGCTAGAAGGCACTGTACTTTTTTACGCAAAACTGCTGTAACGCAGTTTCGCGTGAACAATTATATATCTGGCCCTAAGTCTGTTGCGAGAGAGGGGTTTATACATGGCAGATGCTAGTGGACACAGCACCATCACTGGAAGCAAGCCCTTCACCACATTGGGTCTCGTGTGGAGCCTGCCACAGTATCATAGTCAGGACAAGTGCAAAAATGTGAATGTCCGACTGGGGCATTTGCCCATAGTTATGGACTTACCACACTCACTGCAAATTCAACCTCTGTGGCATAATTTGCATTTTTTAGTAAAAAAACATGAATTCATGGAAATTCTCATGGAGCGTACAGTGGCAGAAACTTCGCAAAGATTAACTTGGTGCCTTTCATTTCTTGATTGTTGTATTTGGATACTGAATTGAGACTAATGAGATGTAACCTTTGTTTAGAAAATATTATTGTCTCTGTTCGATGGAATAGGATTAGGTTTTTATTTGCAGCAAAGAAAACGTCTTGGCACCTTTAAATGATGATCAGAAAGGGGGCAAATAATAATTCCTTCCTTTCCGTGAAAACCTTTTGCTTAAATCTTTTTGCTAATTTATGTCGCCACAAAGACACGTTTCTCAAAACAGCAGTAATTTCAAGAAAGCACTCTGAGTAGTATTTTGTATATCTTTGAGTGGTGAGCCGCAGAGTGCCTTTCCGTGAGATACTTGCTGTAGTACACAGTGCCGCAGTGAATGTTTGCTCTGTAATCGAGTGGTGATGATTCTTGGCTAAATATTGGCAACCTTGGCATTAAATTTAGGGGTGCCCTCCTCCTTAACCTAATGGTGGCTCTGATACAGTGGTGCTAATTCTCTGCATGCTGTCGACAAGGTGTCCCCCCCATGGTATGATGGGTCACTTTGGCTTAATGCTGGGCCTGACATTATGGTGATAATTTGTGGCATAAAGGTGCTTATTTGTAGTACACTGTAGGGCATATTTACAAGTCCATAACACCACTGGAGCTGCACTTTTTGTGACGCTCTGATGAGGCTGTGCACTGCGCTGTATGAACAAGGTTGCATTTATCCACTTTTTGTGGCTTAACGCCACCTTGTACATACGGCCTCTTCACATGCAGCACTTTGCGTAGAAGGGGTGTGCAATGGGTGTTGCTGTGGGCATTCCACAGCAACACCCATTGCATTTTGACACTGACCCAGGTTTACAAGAAATTGAAAATCTGTGGCAGCGTCAGACTCTAACAGCATCCCAGGGGTGGCGTTAGCATGGTGCAATTAGAAATTGTCCTCGTTCTTTGCTCTTTCCATGTGTGCTGCACTCTGCAGCACACATTGAAAGAGCAAATCATCATTGAAGAGTTTATGCACTCATTCATTGTATGCACTCACTCAGTTTACCCATCATTAATACCCTCACTTTGTACAGCCTACTGTCCATGCACTTACCAGCTCATCCAACCATCCATGCTTGCACCTACCAGTGCCCTCACTCCATTCTCCTGACCAAGGACTCGTTCCCCCTTCAACACAACCATACAATGCAAAGTATCTTATCAGTGAAGAACCATCTTTAAACAAAAGTCCAGATTGGCTGATTTTGAAAAAGCTTGTTTACTTATATTATCAACATAAAAACTGAGAGGCATTTAAATCAACTGTTTATCAGTGCTTTAGGCGCTTGATCATTCACGAGTGGCATACTCTGTGTCATAAATAAGTGACATACGTCTGGCACCTGTCACTACCTGAAAGTTTGGCCTTAGTCAATAACTTCTGATGGTCTTGTCATAAAATGAATGGGCGAATCGTCAAAGTTATGTTCTGTTTCATGGACACAAGAAAGCGATGCACGGAACTAAACTGCTACTGATTGTGTTTTGACAGGTACTACGTTGGAGATTCAACTGACGTGTTATATGAAAAATGGTTTTACTGCGAGAATCTGGGAACACAACTTAAGCCAGTAATTGAAGCGTAAGCATCGTATATTCCCTCCAGAGGATAACTGAGAAGGATAACACCTGTTCTTTGTTACACGCTGTAGGGTTTCTAATTAATTGGCATGAAAGTAGGTTGACAGCGCTTGTTTCACTGTGATAAATGTATCTGATTTTCCAACTCCCAAACGCCAACTGGAATAGCACTCAGTGGTGGTACAACACGTTTTGATAATATATCAGATACTGAGTACATTACATGTCTTAAAAAGAGAAATTATGTAAAAACAAATTCCAGTGTCCATGAACTTTATTTTACTTGTATTTTTCGTTTTTGTTTGCTTTTATGGTTGACATTGAGCTCGAGGGATCTGAACATTGGCAGTTAGTGTGAAAATGATCTGAATGTAATTAGCTTAACTGTTCAATTTGATGTGCAGCTCTAACAAAGGTTAAAAACATGTTACGCATAAATATTGAAAAGCTGGAGAAACGCATGGGAGCTTTGCAGAACTCAATGTGTTACTAAGAGCGGTTTGGATTCACAGGGCCGGATTAAGAGATTGGTGGTTAGAATACTCCATCACAAATGTGACGGATATCTCGTCTGCTGCATTACAGGCACATTATATCCTGCGTTTGGAATGGAATGTAAGATCCGCCAAATTCTAAATCCGAACCACAAACTATATGGTCTGCCATTTAAGAGCCACGAGAGTCTCAATTTAGGGGCAAACGTGAGTTTGCACAAGAATCAGACTTTCAAAGTGTATGAAAACTTGTGCACCCTTTGATTTTTTTTGCCGCAAACGGTATGCCATGGAAAAGCTGGAGAAATGTCTCCATGAAAAAACAGCAACATTCCAATTTCTTCAGACGAAGGGGAAATGTGGTAAATAATACTACGGTATTCTCAATTCTGAGGTATAGAACTCTAAATGATGCTGGAATCAGTCCCCAAAATTCTCACCTTGGAAGAAAGAAGGCCATGGACTTCATATTATAAAGGTAGGCGGCAAGGGCCAGATGTAGCAAAATTTTGCGAGTCGCAAATGGCCCGAATCGGTATTTGCGACCCCGCAAAATCGGAGATGGGATGCAAAAACCCCATTTCCGAATCGCAAATTGCGCCACGAGCCATTACCGACTCACAAAAATTGCGACCCCATTGTGCGACCCGCAAATAGGAAGTCGCAATTTGCGAGTCGCAAACCATATGAAATAGCTACTCGCAAATTGCGACTAGTCACAAAAAGCCCATTTTGCACGTCCAATTTAACACTAACTCAGAGCAGGTGGTAACCAGAACCAAAGTATAAAAGGAGTCCCAGAAGGCACCTGGGTTACTCAAGATGGCGGAGATATATGTGATAGCAAGGAGGAGGAGAGCCCACGCCGCACAGCAGATGAGGAGGAGGAGCCAGAGACAGGAGAAGGTATACAGAACCAGACAGACACTTTTCCAACAAACTGAGGGGGAGATCTATGATGAATACAGACTCAGCAGTGCAGCAATATTAAAATGAATAGATCTACTCAATCCGCAGCTTCAAGGCCAGACTGTGCGCGGCAGAGCCATCCCCACACAAGTGCAAGTGCTATGCTCACTGCATCTCTTGGCCTCGGGTAGCTATCAGGGGGTCATTGCAGTGGCAGGTGGGGTATCTCAAAGTGCACTCTCACGGTTCTTCAGAGCATTCCTAGATGCCATACTCACACACATGTCCAGATACATATACCTACCCAGGAATGAGGCATAAATCAACAGCACCAAGTTGGAATTCTATAGGATTGCCAACTTCCCGCATGTAATAGGGTGTGTAGACGGGACACATATACAAATATGCCCTCCTGCAAATCTGGAAAATCTGTTCCGCAACCGGAAGTGTACCCACTCACTGAACATCCAGGTGGTATGTGATGCCCATTATGTTATAACTGACATGGTAGCCAAATTTCCAGGGAGTACACATGCCTCCTACATTTTCAGGCACAGTGGGATACACCAACGCCTAGAACGTGTGGTTTTGGAGACGGATATCTCCTAGGTATAGCTGAATACACCTTACAGGCATACACACAGGTCAATGTGGAACCCATCCATACCCAGCTAACATTGTTAATTTTTGCCGAACAGGTGACAGTGCATATGCACTACGACCATGGATTCTTACCCCGTACTTAACACCCAGCAATGAGACAGAGAGGCGATACAACAGTGCACATAGGAGGACCCGAAATGTTATAGAGAGGCCCTTTGGACTGTTGAAGGCAAGATTCAGATGCCTCCACAGAAGTGGAGGTGCCCTCCAGTATGCCCCAATAACAGCATTAAAGATCGTTGGCGCATGTGCTATACTGCATAACATTGCCACCAGACGTGGGCTACATCTCACCCTAGAAGACCCAGATTCGGAGGATGACGAGCAAGAGCTACCACATCGCCATCATGGGGATAGAAGCATTGCAAATCAAGGCAGACAGAGTTGGGACCACAGTGCAGAACACACTGTCAGTATCTACCATCTGTTGTATGCTTCCTAATAAACTGTTGTCTATCAGCTGCCTACTGGACTACATTGCCCATAATGCACCATTCTGGTGGTTGCTACTCTGAAATGGAGCTAATTTGGTTGTGCATGCTGCTGTGTACTAGGTGGGTGGGGGTATGGCAGATATGGGTGTACATGCATGTTTCATGGTACTCACTGGTTGATGGTCCTGGCGCTGACGTGTCCAGCTCTCCTATTTCAGACACTGCCTCTGGCTCCAGGGTCTCTTGCACTCTTTCCTCCATGGGTGTGGGTGGCGGGACGGTAGATGGGCCTCCTCCAGTGCCCCTCATCTCCCGGAGGCGCTCTGCCACCCTTTCCTTGGTCCTGGAACGCAGGTCAGACCATCTTTTCTTAAGTTCATCAATGCTCCTGTTGCTCACCCCCATTGAATTCACCTTCTCCTGGATTTCCATCCAAATCCTCCTTTTCTCCAGCTCAGGCACACTGAGGGCTGATCTTCCAAAGAGTTGATCATGGTGCTGGCAGCATTCATCCGTCAGCACCTCCACTTCCTTTTCAGAAAATTAAATTTTCCTCTTTCTGGCTGATTCCTCCATTGTTGCTGCTGTTCCTCCTGTTGGCTGTTCAGCAGTTGGAAATGGGTGTGGTCCTCCCTCCTCCCAGGTGTATTAGTAAACTTCCTGGCTGTGAGGTCATCATCAAGAGCCAGGAAGTGTTTTCCAGAGTGTTCTGCTGCACCTGCATGCAATTTGAGGCACAGTCGCAATTTGCGACACCCACTCGCTATTTGCGTGTTCGTTTTTAGCGAGGTCGCAAAAAGCGACCTCGCAATCTGCGGTGCGACTTCATTTGCGAGTCGCAAAATGAAGTCGCTTCTTATTGCTGGATACCTGTTTGCGAGTTGGAAATTGCGAGTCACAAAGACTCGCAATTTCCGACTCGCAATTTTTTTCCTACCTACATCTGGCCCCATGTCACTTTTTTAGCTTATTGTGGTAACTCCACTGGTTTATTACCTGAACACCTAAGACTAAATCCAACAAATCCTTGTTCCAGAACGATCTATAAACTCGCCTTCTCAAATTCTATCCTAATGACTAACACATTTGCTCCCTGTGGTTAACCTGTTATTTCTCTGTCCTTGGAATTGTATTGTTGCCAGGCTTTTATAGGTTTTATTGAAACTTTATTCCAGACATACACACAGGTCAATGCATATGTGGTCCACGTGGTATAAACAACTGTAATAAAGTTAAATAAAATGTAGAAAGAAGAAGGAAGGTAGGTGGCGAAACCAAGGACATTGTCATTACTGCTAATTTCTCCACCATAGTACCAATATTTTGAATATATAGTAGAGTCCTTAGCGTTCAACATGAATCTCTACTGTCATTCATTGGGATTTTTATTGAAAAGATGTTGTCTATAGGTAATGGGGGCAATAAGAGGAGGAGCAATAAGAGGAGTCCTCAGGTTTAAAGAGCTAGTGTAAGCAACATTTTTTAGCAAGTGTCACTATACTTGGCATGTAGTTAGATGTTGTCGTCCGGCAGTAGTTAGATGTTGTCATCTATACTAATTTCACTTATTTTATATCTCCGTAGCTGCTTACAATTGTAACTAATACTAGCAATTTTCAAAAGTTTTGATGCAGGGACATTTCCAGTTATCCGTTGAGAATATTCTTTCAAAGTAGGTGTCCCAGAGGTAGCTTCTGTCAGTTGTCTAGTAGAGAATGGTGCGTGCAATGGCTCAGTCAATAAACATTTTGACAAGAGTAGTACCCTTAACATAGATCCGATGCGAATGGGTGCAGCACTGTATGAGGGCATATGCAGTCCTTTTGGTATCTGTTTCACTGTGTAGTTCAAAGGATGAAATTAAAGGATATGTTATTTCATAAAATGCAGCAAATAATAGTCTATGGTTAATCCCCAGTCACTGTTCTACTCCCCTTTTCTTTTTTAAGAATTCTAAAAAGTCCCTAACTGAGACAATAATTAATATACATTTTAAAAGGACTAGTGGACATGCAGGGTCTAATAATAATAGAAATGCCAAAAAGCAGAGACCACAAACGGTTTGTGTTGCAAGGAATAAGCGGCATTATGGAAATAACAGTCCTCGGCCCTCATTACGACCCTGGCGGTATAGAACCGCCAGGGCCGCGGGACGCGGTGGCACCGCCGACAGGCCGGCGGTGCCCCGCGGGGCATTCTGACCGCGGCGGCTTAGCCGCGGTCAGTAAAGGGAAACCGGCGGTCTCCCGCCGGTTTCCCGCTGCCCCCAGGAATCCTCCAAGCCGGCGCAGCTTGCTGCGCCGGCTTGGGGATTCCGACTCCCCCTCCCGCCATCCAGTTCCTGGCGGTTCTCCCGCCGGGAACCGGATGGCGGGAGGGGGAGTCTCGGGGCCCCTGGGGGCCCCTGCAGTGCCCATGCCAATGGCATGGGCACTGCAGGGGCCCCCGTAAGAGGGCCCCTACAAGTATTTCACTGTCTGCTTGGCAGACAGTGAAATACGCGACGGGTGCAAATGCACCCGTCGCACCTTCCCACTCCGCCGGCTCGATTACGAGCCGGCATCCTCGTGGGAAGGTCGTTTTCCCCTGGGCTGGCGGGCGGCCTTTTGGCGGCCGCCCGCCAGCCCAGGGGAAAACTTGAAATACCCGCCGCGGTCTTTTGACCGCGGCGCGGTATTTTGGATGGCGGAATTCTGGCGGGCGGCCTCCGCCGCCCGCCAGAATCAGAATGAGGGCCCTCGTCTTCAATGAAAGTATGCTATTATGTTATATTACATGTGCAGAGTAATGTAGAGTAACATTTTTATTGTAATTGTAGTGAGGTAATACTAAACATTTATATTAGCAACATAAGACAAGACCATAGCAGAAAGTTTGGGCAATGGCAACAATCCCAAAACCTAAAAGAATTAACAGTATTTTGAGGACCTTGGTGAAACAGTGAATATTTCATCAGAAGAGACAGAACTGATAACTTAGCATGTTTGGTTGGGCAGAAACGTGCACAGAAGAAGCATACATATCAGCACACACGCAGGGCCGGCTTTTGGGCGGTGCGAGCCGTGCGACCGCACCGGGCGCTGACCTCAGGGGGGCGCAGTGTGTAGCAATTACTTACGAAACTTGCGATTTAAAAGCACTTGCTGAAAAGTTCATTGTGCGTTTAGCCTTCAAGAAACAATTAAAATGTCAAGATACCTCTTGTGATTAATGTTCTTGCTAAAGAGAGAGATCGGAGGTGAGCCTAGTGGCAGCTTTGACTCAACAGAAAGTAGCATAGAGGGTTAATATGCCTGCTGCTAAAAACAGAACTATGGGGCATATTTAAGTAAAGTGGCGCTGCATACATTGCAGCTCCAGTTTTCTTGCACCCCTCACCGCCTCCTAATCCCATGTGTGCGTCACATATTAAATACGTCGCACCATGGCGGTAGTTAGAGGACTAGCTTCAGAATTTTATATGCTAGTCTGGCGCTTTGCAAGATTAGCATTAAAAATGTTGATGCTAATCCTGCAAAGCACCCAGAGGCCCATTGTAACCAACGGAAGCTTCCTTTTAATGCCTGTTCTGAGCAGGCGTTAAAAGTGCCAGAAAAAAATGATGCAAAGAAATCTGTCAGATGCTCCCTTTGCATACATTGTGCCTGGCGCAGGCATAATGTAGCGCAAAGGGTTACAAAGTGGTGCAACAGATGCATTGCACCACTTTGTAAATATGGTGCAGCGTTCTTGGCCTCCTAACGCCACATCAGCTTAAAAAAATTATACTAATGTGGCGTTAGAATGGTACTAGGGGCTCTTAAATATGCCCCTATGGGGCATATTTGAAAAAGGTGGCACTGCACACAGTGCTACACCACTTTTTTTGCGCCCCTTAGCGCTCCCCTAACTCCACCATGTGTGCGCTGTATTTAAAATACAGCACAACATTGCGAAGTTAGGGACTAGTGTCAGAATGCTAGTCTGGATCTTTGAAGGATTAGTGTAAAAAATGTTGATGCTAATCCTGCAAAGCACCCAGAGGCCCATTGTAACCAACAGACGCCTCCTTTTAATGCCTGCTTTGAGCAGGCGTTAAAAGTGCCAGAAAAAAATGACGCAAAGAAATCTGTCAGATTTCTTTACGCCATTTTTTTGGCCCCCTAACGAGATAATGCCACCTTTGTATACATTATGCCTGACGCAGGCATAATGTAGCGCAAAGGGATACAAAGTGGCGCAATTTATGCATTGCACCACTTTGTAAATATGGCACAACGCTTTTGGCCTTATAACACCACATTAGCGTAAAAAAATTACGCTAATGTAGCGTTAGAATGGCGCTAGGGGCTCTTAAATATGCCCCTATATTTTATGTGGCTAGCTGAGTGGATTAGTAAAACCAGTCTTTACAAGTTCTTTAAAACACATGATGGTATGTAAAAGGGGAGCGATGGAGAGATGAGGGGCACATTTGCTGGTGGTAGTGAGTGAAACCGAGGAGGAGGTCATGGAGTAGGGGGGCACCACAATAAACTGTTGCACAGGGCGACACCAGTCCTAAAGCCGGCACTGCACACACATGCACTCAGACCACATGCAGACGCACATATACTGATAATTTTCATATTGGTAAAAATACACGCAGACCACACACATATTGGTAGAGAGGTCTGAACTGCCAGGGAAGAAGAGAGGCAGATATGTTCACAGAATGGTATATACTGTATCAATACTGTACGCAAGGGAGAATCAACAACGTTTCTAAACTTTCGTGAAGGTCAATGCAAAACTTCACAACTTTTCATAGTTTGCAGTTTTTTCGCTTTGGAAGAAACAGCTTTTTTATTGTGACCTTTGCAATATTTTTTGTTACAAATATATTTTAACACGGAAACGTTGTCCTGCAAAATATACACTTAATAGAAATCAGTTTGTGTTCTTTTCCATTACATTACTACTGTGAATATAAAAGTTATGCAAAAATGTAAACTTTAAGAGAAAAACATCTACACCCGTTTTTGAGCATGGAATTATGATGCAAACACGCTAATAGCATTAGACACACTCAGGGAGTCATTCTTGACTTGACTGGGTTCTGTTAGCGTAAACATTACATACGTTGGAAAAAAAAGTTTGCATGAGGAATGATGAAGGAGAACTGGGAAACATTGCTTCTTTTTGAAAGTGCAAAATCATAAATGTTAGTAAACTCTGTGGGTTGGAAAGAAAAAGATGCATACCTGTTGGAAATTGTGTTATTGGTTGAGGGGGTGAAGTCCTACTCAAGTCACAACCACAATCTTTGTCAGGGTGAAACACAAGCAATACCCAAATCAACATGTGCTTAACTCTCTGGTAGTTTGCCACAAAGCAGTCAGGCTAAACCTTGAGGCAATGTCTAAAGTATTTATGCAATACTTTAAACTGTGATAAAGTGAAAACACAACCCGAGAAAAAGCACACACCATTTTAGAACAATAGAGTAAAATGTAATAAATAATTTGAAACCAAAATGAGAAAAATAAAATCAGTAGAATCAAATGTTGGTTCTTGCTCTTTCTGCAGGGTCACCCCCAAAAGGGTTGTCTTCCCCTCCTCTTTTGCTGACCTCTTTTTTGTTGGCTTTAGGACTCTGGGCACTTCACCACTGGTAATCAGTGCTAAAGTACATGTGCCCTCTGCTGAAAACATGGTAACATTTGGAATATCTAATGTGCTTATAGGTCGCTAGTAAAGTGCACTACATGTGCGCAGTATGTGTAAGTTAAATGTGACTGATGGGCTTGCAGCACAGATTCTGCCACCCACTTCAGTAGCCATTTAAAGATGACTCAGGCCTCCCATTGCAGAACCTGTGTGTGCTGTTTTAAACTGACATGGCAAGTTAACCCTCTTGCCAGGCCTAAACATTCCTTTTCAGTATATCTGTCACCCCTAAGATCGGCTCTGGGCAGTCCCAAGGGCAGGGTGCAATGTATTTAAAATATTGGACATGTACTTTTAAGTTGTCCATGTCCAGGTTTTGAAAAACCCTTAAATTTGTTTTTCACTACTGCAAGCCATATCTCTTCCATAAATTAATATTGGGATTGCCTTATTACATTTTATAGGTGTAATTTTCAGTTGGGAAGAGATGGGATCCTCATGTTTGGAGTCTCTGGAATCACAACTTAAAATCACAACTGATGGTGAAGTTGAATTTTAAATTGTAATACCGAAAATGCCACTTTTAGAAAGTTGGCATTTCTCACCCTAAATTATCTATTGCCTCCTGTCTGCCTCTAAAAACATGTCTAAGTGGGTGACAGCTGGGCTGTTGTGCATTCCCTCCAGACAGCCACACACAAAGGGAGCTTAGGTGTGACTGATGGACCATCAGCATCCTGATGGCCCATCCTGGCCAGAATGGGAGGGAGGAGCTGACACTACTGAATGGGCTGTGTCCTGTTTTCACCCAAAGGGCTGCATAACCACCTTCAGTGAGTCTGGAGACAGGGCAGGAAGGGCAGGGACTCTGTGTATTTGAAAGGCCTCTCTATGAAGTCTCCCCCACGTCAGAGGCACCACTGGGTATACAAAATGGACTTCTGACTCTGGACATGAGGACATTCTTCCAGGAAGAAGGACTGTTGTGCTGATCAAGGAACTGTTACTCTGCTGGACTTTGCTGGACTCCTGCTGTGCCAGCCCTGCTGCCTGCTGCCCTCCTTGTCTGGGAGTGAGAAGGACTTGACCCACCAAACACCCCCATCCCCACCCTCGCATTAGACAACATACACACCAATGCAGTCACAAAAATCACAGTAACAACCCACAGTCCCCCCGGAAGAATGCAAAGACAAAGCGAATTGCGGTCAAACTTTGTATTGTGCCAATATACTACTCATACAAAAATATACTGATATATATCACGAAATCTGTCAAAATTAAATATACAATACAAGAAGTAGTGCAGATATGTACACAACAATGTCCGTGCACAAACAGTCCAAAAATGCATGGGTGAGGCCCACAATAGATACCTGACCAAAATCAGAGAGAACACTGCCGGGGCATCAGATAGAAACAATACAGGCACCTCAGGGGGAAGGGAAGGGGGGGCACCTCAGCCAGATGAATGCGAAGCCAGATCCACAACGGGGCTACATGCCCATGTATGCCATCCTGGGGAGTGCAAAGCCACAGTCTCTCAAGTCTCTACAGTGGGTGGCTTGCCCACTGTACCATCCTGGGGAGTGCAAAGCCACAGTCTCACAAGTCTATACAGTGGGTGGGTTGCCCACTGTTCAATCCTGGGGAGTGCAAAGCCACAGTCTCTCAAGTCTCTACAGTGGGTGGCTTGCCCACTGTTCAATCCTGGGGAGTGCAAAGCCACAGTCTCTCAAGTCTCTACAGTGGGTGGGTTGCCCACTGAGCCATCCTGGGGAGTGCAAAGACACATCTTCGCAAGTAGATGCAGTTCTCTACTGGTACTGGGTGGGACTGGTGCCCAGACTGGATGAGTCTCCCTGTGAAAGTACATGTCCTGTCACTGTCCCAGCTGCACATGGGAGAACGATGCCTGATGTGCCGGACTATTCATACCCACACGGTCTTTGCCCTGTTCAGCGGTCTTCACCATGGTGGTCTTTGCTCTGTTCAGCGGTCTTCACCATGGCGGTCTTTGCTCTGTTCAGCGGTCTTCACCATGGCAGTCTTTGGCCTGTTCAGCGGTCTTCACCATGGCAGTCTTTGGCCTGTTCAGCGGTCTTCACCATGGCAGTCTTTGGCCTGTTCAGCGGTGCTTTGCCATGGCGGTCTTTGCCCTGTTCAGCAGTCTTCACCATGGCGGTCTTTGCTCTGTTCAGCGGTCTTCACCATGGCAGTCTTTGGCCTGTTCAGCGGTCTTCACCATGGCAGTCTTTGGCCTGTTCAGCGGTGCTTTGCTATGGCGGTCTTTGCCCTGTTCAGCGGTCTTCACCATGGCGGTCTTTGCTCTGTTCAGCGGTCTTCACCATGGCAGTCTTTGCTCTGTTCAGCGGTCTTCTCCATGGCAGTCTTTGGCCTGTTCAGCGGTGCTTTGCCATGGCGGTCAGTGCCGTGTTCAGCGGTCTTCACCATGGCGGTCTTTGCTCTGTTCAGCGGTCTTCACCATGGCAGTCTTTGCTCTGTTCAGCGGTCTTCACCATGGCAGTCTTTGGCCTGTTCACCGGTGCTTTGCCCTGTTCAGCGATCTTCACCATGGCGGTCTTAGCTCAGTTCAGCGGTCTTCACCATGGCAGTCTTTGCTCTGTTCAGTGGTCTTCACCATGGCAGTCTTTGGCCTGTTCAGCAGTGCTTTGCCATGGCGGTCTTTGCCCTGTTCAGCGGTCTTCACCATGGCAGTCTTTGGCCTGTTCAGCGGTGCTTTGCCATGGCGGTCTTTGCCCTGTTCAGCGGTCTTCACCATGGCAGTCTTTGCCCTGTTGAGTGGTCTTCACCATGGCGGTCTTTGCTCTGTTCAGCGGTCTTCACCATGGCAGTCTTTGGCCTGTTCAGCGGTCTTCACCATGGCAGTCTTTGGCCTGTTCAGCGGTGCTTTGCCATGGCGGTTCTGGTATGGACATTGGTGTGTGGCATGAGGAACTCCACACTGGACATTGGTGTGTGGCATGACGAACTCCACACTGGACATTGGTGTGTGGCATGACGAACTCCACACTGGACATTGGTGTGTGGCATGACGATCTCCACACTGGACATTGGTGTGTGGCATGACGAACTTCACACTGGACGTTGGTGTGTGGCTTGACGTTCCATCATTGCCCATTGGGGCTGTGGGATCCTGGACCCTCCTGGGCTGTGACTCCGGCTGTGGCGGTGGTCTCTGGACCAGTAACGATACTTGAGCCCTCCTGGACTGTGACTCTGGCGGTGGTCTCTGGACCAGTGACGATACTTGAGCCCTCCTGGGCTGTGACTCTGGCGGTGGTCTCTGGACCAGTGACGGTACTTGAGCCCTCCTGGGCTGTGACTCTGGCGGTGGTCTCTGGACCAGTAACGATACTTGAGCCCTCCTGGGCTGTGTCTCTGGCGGTGGTCTCTGGACCAGTGACGATACTTGAGCCCTCCTGGACTGTGACTCTGGCGGTGGTCTCTGGACCAGTGACGATACTTGAGCCCTCCTGGGCTGTGACTCTGGCGGTGGTCTCTGGACCAGTGACGGTACTTGAGCCCTCCTGGGCTGTGACTCTGGCGGTGGTCTCTGGACCAGTAACGATACTTGAGCCCTCCTGGGCTGTGTCTCTGGCGGTGGTCTCTGGACCAGTGACGATACTTGGGTCCTCCTGGGCTGTGACTCTGGCGGTGGTCTCTGGACCAGTAACAACGGTGCTGGCAGTTGTGTCAGGACCGCCGGAAATTATTGCGCACTTCTCTGCCGTAACACTCACAACAGGTTGGGGAGACTTCCTCTGGACCTTCCCCACCTTCTTTGGAGTTACAGCTGACTCACCAATCGCCTTGGATCCCATTTCACTTTTTGTCCCACCAGGAGTCTTGACACGGTCCCGTCGTCCACTCTCCAATTTCAGAGCCTTTACAGGGGGTGGGCTGACAGTGCCTTGGCTCCGGGTCCTACTGCCTGCCCTGGTGGACGGGGCACTCCAAAAACCTGGAACACGCACCACTGGTACTGGAGGCTTTTTGGCTGAGGCGCTACGACGGGACTGATGAATTGGAGAGGGGGGGGTGGGGGCAAAAAGGTCAATTTGACATAGGGACAGTTTCTGACGTACACTGGGATGGGTAGCTGGAGGGGCTCTGGGAGTGGAGGAAGAGGAGGTGGTTGTAGGAGGTGTCACTTTAGCTGTTTTGGGTGCAGGTACTGGAGGCTGTCGTGAGGTGGATGGATGTTGGGTGAGTGATTGCCGGCGTTTGGGTACTTTGGGAGGGGGCGTCACAGACACACTGGGAGAGGACACAGGGGACGTGTATATGGCAGTGGAGGTGGTGAGTGCAGGTGAGCGGCTTGTGGTGCTGGGTGTCCTGGTGCGAGTCCTAGTGCCTGTAGATGTGGTGCATGCAGGTGTGTGTGTAGACGACACTGGGAGGGAGGAGGGAGAAGAGGAGGAGGGGGACACAGTGGAGACAGTGGATGTTGCTGTATCTGTATGGGTGTGATGCTTGTGTGAGTGCCTGTGGTGTGCATGCTGGTCTGTAGGTGTGCTTGGGATGGGCTGGGGTACAGGGGATTGGGTCTGGGTGGAGGAAGTTGGAGGGGGGAGGCTGTACACAGGGACAATGGCTGCCATCAGTGCTGAGGCCAGAGATTGCAGGGTTCGCTGAAGGACACCCTGACCAGAATGAATGCCTTCCAGGAATGCATTACCGTGTTTCAACTCTCGTTCTACACCCTGGATGGCATTCACAATGGTAGACTGCCCAACAGTGAGTGACCTGAGGAGGTGAATGGCCTCCTCACTGAGGGCAGCAGGGGTGACTGGGGCAGGGCCTGAGGTGCCTGGGGCGAAGGTGATGCCCACCCTCCTGGGTGAGCGGGCACGGGCGAACGCTGAGGGGCTGCTGGGAGGGCGGTGCTGGTAGGGGAGGTGGCGGTTGTACCTGTAGAAGTGGGGTGCACAGATGGTGCCGCCACCACAGGGGAGCTCCCATCGGCGGACGAGTCTGTGTCGCTGGTTGGTGATCCTGTGGCCGACGTGAAGCTCCCCTCGCCCTCCGTCCCACTGGTGAATTCAGAGTCTGTGGTGTGGCCCTCTATGGCCATGTGGGATGCAGCTCCCTCGTGCTCCGGTGCCACTGTACCTCCGCCTGTTGATGCTGATGTACAGAAGGACAGGGAGAGCAGAAAAAGGGGGGAGACAGAAGAAAGAGAGTTTTAGTGCATGGCATACCGCTACCGTTGGCGGACAAGACAGACGCAGCAGCCCCATGCATTACGCCGTGCTCCTGCCATCTGCACATGCAATTTCTGGGATATGGCCTACATGGCAATGGTAGAAATCTGCCCACATGGATGGCAAAGGGGCAACTATACATCAATTTGCCTTTTTTTGGAGCTGGGGTAGAGTGCCACATGGCCTACATAACGGAGGGGCCTTGCCTACCTAACTCGCCCTGGCCTAGGGACACCCACAGCCCACCACCCCCACCCAGACAGCTCCACTGCACGCAAAGTCCTTAGGATGAGGTTGTACTCACCCCCTTGTGTCTGCTGTGATGTCCTTAAGCGCCCATCCAACTCCGGGTAGGCCACCACCAGGATCCGGAACATCAGGGGGGTCATGGTGCGACAGGCACCCCTCCCACGTTGGGAGGCCATCCCCAGCTGAGCCTCCGCCGTCTTCTTGCTGCAGCGGCGAATGTCCTCCCATCTCTTCCGGCAGTGGGTGCCCCGTCTCTGGTGGGCCCCCAGGGTCCAGACTTCCTTGGCGATGGCACGCCAAATGTCCCTCTTCTGGTGGGCGCTGACCTACATGACATGCACAAGGAAAGAGGAACAGTCATTACCTACTGCACCGTCGTTGTAATTGGCCCCCTCCCAACTCTATCCCTGTGGCCCATTCATCCCCATGCATGACTGTTCTATGTACTCTGCCCCCTTCCCTCATCCACCCAGCCCTCTCCACCCAAGCCTAGCCCATACAACGTGCTCCCTGTGTACTAACCTGTTGGTCTGGAGGACCGTAGAGTAGCGTATACTGGGGGAGGACCCCATCCACAAGTTTCTCCAACTCCTGTGCAGTGAAGGCAGGGGCCCTTTCCCCAGACGCAGCAGCCATCGTCGCTTCCAGACCGAGGTCACAGCAGCACTAGCAGTGTAGGTCCTCTCCTGTCGAAGGTCAGGTATCTAGTGATTGAAGAGATAGAAAATGGTGGTGACGTCCGCGGCGGTGACGTCCGCGGCGGTGTGCATCATCACCGCCAGCGCACCTGTTCATTGGCTCCTGGGACCCATAGGGTCCAATGTTAACCAATGCAGCATTGCGCCGTGCTCTACGACCGCCTACCGCGACGGTGTCCAACGCCATCACAGTTACCCCACAATTCCATTGTCCCAGTTTAGAGGTCAGGCAGCCGCCATTTCAGGGGCCCACATGGCTTCAATTACTACTGCGTCACACATAACGATGCCTACACTCAAAACCTTTCACGAATGGGTTAATTTTCTGGTGTAGTCTTGTGTGTGACTGTGGGTACATACCTGGAGGAATGCTGACAGTTTCTTCACTGTTGTCCTTCTTAGGCACCGTCAGTTGGGACATATTGGAAGATGGCGGAATCCGCTGGTGTACCGACCGCTGGTGGACCTGTTGACAATGGAAGAGCGACATGTCATTGTGACCTACCGGTTTGACCGTGCCACAATCCAGGAATTATGTACCCAGTTGGAGCCAGACCTAATGTCACCAATCCGCCATCCGACTGGAATCCCCCCTGACGTGCAGGTGCTGTCAGTGCTCAATTTCCTTGCAAGTGGGTCTTTTCAGACAACAGTGGCCATGGCATCAGGGATGTCCCAGCCTATGTTTTCCAACGTGTTGTCCAGAGTGTTGTCTGCCCTGCTGAAACACGTAAGGAGATACATCATTTTCCCTGAGGTGGCGGATTTGCCTACAGTGAAAGGTGACTTCTATGCCCTGGACATATCCCCAACGTCATAGGTGCCATTGATGGGACCCATGTAGCTCTGGTCCCCCCGCAGGAAAGAACAGGTGTACAGGAACAGGAAGAGTTATCATTCGATGAATGTCCAGATGGTCTGTTTGGCAGACTCGCAGGTAAATGCTATGTTCCCTGGCTCAGTGCATGACGCCTACATCCTGCGGAATAGCAGCATCCCTGATATGATGGGTGAACTCCAGAGGCACCGTGTATGGCTATTGGGGGACTCTGGTTACCCCAACCTGTCATGGCTACTGACCCCAGTGAGGAATCCCAGGACCAGGGCAGAGGAACGGTACAATGAGGCCCATGGGCGGACTAGTGATCGAGCGGACCTTCGGCCTACTGAAGGCCAGGTTCAGGTGCCTCCATATGACAGGTGGGTCCCTATTCTACTCACCGGAGACATCATCATCGCCTGCTCCATGCTCCATAACTTGGCATTGCGACGCCAGGTGCCTTTTCTGCAGGAGGATGATCCAGATGACGGTGTTGTTGCAGCGGGTGAGCCTGTGGAGCCTGTGGACAGTGATGAGGATGAAGCTGATGAAGATGAAAACGACAACAGGGAGTCAGTCATACAGCAATATTTTCAGTGAGACACAGGTGAGTACATTTTCATGTTTTACATAATATTAAATTTCACACGTCTACCTCTATCCTGTACCTACATTTCACTCCCTATTTGTTAACTGAGTTGTCCCCTTCCATTTCAGTTTCAGTAATGTGGTAACCTATGTGTCAACAGCTTGCACCCTTGAAGGGTTTGTGATGTGTGACATTGGTATGTTGGCCTTCCAATGGGTAACCTTTTTTAACACTGTAATTGACTATACAAAGTTCACAATCATTGACTGACTCCAATATTATTAAGGTTTCAAGGGTGTTTATTTAAGTCCATAAAAATGTAGGGGGGTTGTGAAATGGGGATAGGTCATGGTGGAAGAATGTCCATGGCAGAGTCCAGTCTATTAGTCTCACAGGTACATTGCACATCTGGCTATTGAATGTGGAGCTGGGGCAGTTCCAATGTGGACAGGGTAACAAAGTGGGACAGTGGGGGGACAATCAGGGTAGTCTTATTTCCTGGCGGGGGTCTTGCCATCTTGCTCTGTCCTGTTCCTGGATCTCAGGGACCACTTTTGTGGTGGTTCTCCATCTGCAGGGGGTGGGGTGCTGGTGTGTTGGTCCTGTGGCAGGGCGTCCTGTCCACTAGTGCCGGCGGAGGTGGTGGGCAGTTCGTCGTCCTGGCTAGTGTCAGGTGCCCCTTGGAGTGCCACAGTGTCCCTCAAGGTCTTTTGAATGTCCGTCAGCACCCCTACGATGGTGCCCAGGGCGGAGCCTATGGTCCTGAGCTCCTCCCTGAACCCCAAATACTGCTCCTCCTGCAGACGCAGGGTCTCCTGCAACTTGTCCAGGACCGTTGCCATCGTCTCCTATGAGTGGTGGTATGCTCCCATGATGGAGGAGAGGGCCTCGTTGAGAGTAGGTTCCCTTGGCCTGTCCTCCCTCTGTCGCACAGCAGCCCTCCCAGTTCCCCTATGTTCCTGTGCCTCCGTCCCCTGGACCGTGTGCCCACTACCACTGCCCCCAGGTCCCTGTTGTTGTTGGGGTGTTGGGTTAGCCTGGGTGCCCTGTAGTGGTGGACACACCGCTGATTGACCTGTCCTGGGTAGGGAGGTATGGGCCCGCTGGGTGGGTGCTGTGCTGGTGCTACCAGAGGGTGTAAGCTTGGTGTTGGGCTGTGGCTGGGGAAAGGGAACCGACGGAGGCCCACAATGGTCCGGGCTGGTCATCAAGATCCAGTAGGGCAGAGCTGCTGTCGTCACTGTGGGCCTCTTCTGTGGGTGGAGTGGTGTTGTCTGGACCCTCTGGTGTGGTGACGTTCCTTCGGGTTCCTGCGGGGGTATGAGTACAGGATTATTGCATGTGTGTGTTTCATGGTGTGCAATGGTTGGGTGTGCGTGTACCCCAGTGCTAGCATTCCTGTGTGGGAGCTTGTGTGGTGATGGTTGGGGGGTGTTCTGGGTCTGTGCAGTGGGCATGCTCTAGTGATGGGTATCCATGCTTAGTTGTGTCATGCAGGTCTTGGGGTTGGGATGGGTGGTTGGTGTTATGGGTACATTAGTGAGGAGTTAGGGTGTTAGTGGAGGGTGTGAGGGTGGGGGTGTGTGATAGCATGCAGGTAGGGTGGGGGATATGATAGTTGAGATTTGACTAACCAGTGTCCGTCCCTCCAACGACTCCTGCGAGGCCCTCAGGATGCAAGATGGACAAGACTTGCTCCTCCCATGTTGTTAGTTGTGGGGGAGGAGGTGGGGGTCCGCCGCCAGTCCGCTGTACCGCGATGTGGTGCCTGGATACCGTGGAACGCACCTTCCCCCGTAGGTCGTTCCACCTCTTCCTGATGTCCTTCCTATTTCTTGGGTGCTGTCCCACAGCGTTGACCCTGTCGACTATTCTTTGCCATAGCTCCATCTTCCTGGCTATGGATGTGTACTGTACCTGTGAGCCAAATAGCTGTGGCACTACCCGTACGATTTCCTCCACCATGACCCTGAGCTCCTCCTCGGAGAAGCAGGGGTGTCTTTGGTGTGACATGGGGTGGTGTGTGTGATGTGTGGGGCGGTGTATGTGTTGATGAGTGTGATGAGTGTAGTGGTATGTGGTGTTTTGTGCGTGGATGTTGTGTGGGTGATGGTGTAGTGTGCCTCTGTGTGATGGGGTTCTCTATTCTGTGCTGTCTCTCTCTGGCCTTCGTCTCTAATTTTTGGTCATAGGGGTTTGTGGGTGATGTGGATGTGTGTTTTATATTGTGTTGGGTGTGTGGGAGTGTTGTTTGTATGTGTATCAGGTGTGTGTATTTGGAATTGTCCAATGTGGTGGTGTTTTGGAGATGTGTGTGTATTTTGCGCACGGCGGTGTGTACCGCCAATGGAATACCACGGTTGAAAGACCGCCGCGTGGATTTGTGTGTCGTAATAGCATGGGCGTGTTTCTGTTGGCGTGGAGGTGGAGGATTTGTTTCCTCATGCTTATTGCTGACCTTTGGTGTGGCGGTATTGTGTGGGTGTCTGAATTTCGGCGGATTCCGTAATGTGTCTCATAATAGCTGTGGCGGTCTCCCGCCGCCGCGGAGGTGTATTGGCGGTCTTCTGCACGGCGGTAAGCGCCTTTTCCAACCAAGGTCGTAATGACCCCCATAGTGTCTAGGTTTAGTCCTGCTGAAATAGTTACCTTCAAAGTCCAGCATGAAGAGTTCCATTCACTGTGGAAGGGGCCATAAGGAGTAGAGAGAGCACTGCGGATGATCATCGATATAGTGCTAAGAGCAGGCCATGTGTCAGAGAAGTTCGTTGTTGTAGCGTGAAGATCCTCTCAAGCGTTACTGATGGTGGTGAAGCTTCATGTTGGCGATCACTGTGAGCTGTTGATGCTGTAGTGCAAAGTGCAGATTTCACGCTGCTGGGTGTCGTTGGCAGTCACAGTGGCACAAAGTGTCGGGTTCACTGAAACTTTGTGTAGGTGGGCGGTGCACGTGGCAAGATCATGCGGAAATGGGTCTATTTGCGTTGGCAAAGATACCAAAACTTCAGGAGAGCTCAACTGAGTCCACTCCAGTGATCCGGGACCAAAGGGGCACCACATGGGGTCAGGAATTCACTCCAGCAGAGACCAGCAGGGCTGAGACAGATCAAGGCAACAGGTCAGATTGGCAGTTGCAGGGAGCCTTTGAAGCTTGATATGTCAGTGTAGTTCAAAAGAAGAGTTCAACTGGCTAACCTTTGGAGTCACTTCCGCCTATAATGAATGGTGCAGCTGCAGGCTTCCTTCTCAGCCAGCAGGGTAGCAGGCAGCAGATCAGCTTAGTAGCAGGACAGCAGGGTGGCAGTCCTTCTGGCATCAGAGCAGCACTACTGTCTTTCTTCAGTGGTATCCTCAGGTCCAGGAGTGTACTGAGGTTAGGTCTGAGGGTCCAATATTTATACCTGGTTCCCACTTTGAAGAAGGAGGAGGTTCTGGAGATTACTACCCCCCTGAGGTGTCAAGCATCCCCTTCCTCCCTGCCCTGACCCCAGCTTGTCTGAGGACACAGAAGACTAGTGACAAATCCTTTGTGAGTGTGTTCAGGCAGGGCCTTTGTTATGTGAAAGTGTAGTAGGTGACAACTCCTCCCCCTCAGTAGGTCAGAGTGGCCCATTCTGCCAACACCTATCTTACCTTTGTCTCACTGTCTGGGAGCAATCAACAAAGACCAGCTGCTAGCTACATCTATACTTGTCACCCAGGGACAGGCAGCAAGCACCAAATGGCTTGGACAAGAAAATGGCACTTTTCTAAAAGTGGCATTTTCACAAATGTTATTTACAATCTGACTTCACCATTAAAAAGGGCTTAAATTCCAATTTGTTAGACACTAGTTCGACACATCTAGCTGCTCCCATTTGAAAGTTATCGCTTAATAAATGTGAAATTTATATATTTAAAAGGAAGGTTTAGACATGGCAAAAGGTTTATTTTGCCAGGTCAAAATGGCAGTTTAAAACTGCACCGACCAGCTGCAATTGCAGGCCTGCGACACGGTTAAAAGGGCTACGTAAATGGGTGGGACAATAAGTGCTGCAGGCCTACCAGTAGCATTTAATTTACAGACCCTTGGTACTTGTAGTACCACATTACTAGGGACTTACTAGTAAATTATTCATGTTAATTAAGTGTAAGCCAATGTAACTTTGTTTAAAGGAGAGAGCACAAGCACTTTAGCACTGGTTAGCAGTGGTAAAGTGCGCAGAGTTCTAAAACCCAACAAAAATGGGTCCAGAATACATGAGAGTGAAGGCAAAACGCTTAGGAATAACCGTGCAGTAAGGGCCAAGTCCAACAAAACCCTTAACTGTGAGTGTTTGGGTGATGCAGCTATCTAAAGATGATATGCAATGTGTTAGAAATGGGGTCTTTGGTTGGCAGTCAGATTACTCCCTGTCCAAGTAAGGACCCTCACTCTAGTCAGGGCAAAGGAGAAACACACCTGGTTAACTTTCGGTCACTCCCTTGGTACCTTGGCACGAGCAGAAAGAGAGAGAATGTGTAAAATATTTGTACCAACACACACAGTAATACAATGAAAACACTACAAAATGATTCAACACCAGGTTAGACAAATAGCAATATGTATCTGAACAAAACAAGACCAAAATGACAAAGGTCCAAAATACACATGTCAAGTTATGAATTTTTAAAGATTAAACACGCAAATAGGGCTTAGAAACACAAATGCTTAGATTAGGTGATATCAGGACGTCATGATGAAGTTGTTCCCAACAATCCGACGCCAACGGTGCCAGTCATAGAGTCACAGAGACCCCCAGGGACAGTACCTTGAGAAAATGAGGAAACAAGCTGGTGCACGGAGTCAGAGATCGTGGCGTCGCTGGATCCGAGGTGGTGTCGGATCCAGTGCTGCAGAGTGAAGGAGCAGAGGCGTCACGAAGAGGCATCAGGTCCATGCTGCGGAGCGGTGGAGGTGAGGCAATGTTGGTGCGAAACAGATCCGCGCACTTCTGGTGGAGTCGATGTCCAGCGGTTAGGACGTGGTGCGGCGACTTCCACAGAGTAGGGGACTTCAGCGGGGCTGCAGCAGCGTCGGGCCTGCGAGGTTGTCGCCCTCCAGCGAGGACCACTGCTTCGGTTACAGGCAGCGTCATGGGATTTGGCAGGGGCGTCGGTCCGGAGTCGTCCGAAGTCGTATTTCTTGGATTTTCTTGGATTTCCACTAGCTTTTCCTTTCAAGGGCCCAGGGACTGGATTAGGCCCCACTTGGCAGGGCAGGAGTCCCAGCAGAGAGTCCAGGTGCTGGCAGAGGAAGTCATTGATGGCCCTGAGACTTCAGAACAGGGGGCAAGCTCAGTCCAAGCCGTTGGAGATTCTTCTTATGCAGGAAGGTACCACAAAGTCCAGTCTTTGTCCCCTTTCACAGGCAGAAGCAGCAACATGCAGGATAGCCCAACAAAGCACAGTCACAGGCAGGGGCAGCACTTCTCCTCAGCTCTTCTTCTTGGCAGAGGTTCCTCTTGAATCCAGAAGTGATCTTAAGTCTGTGGTTTTGGGCTTACTACTTATACCCCTTTCTGCCTTTCAAGTTGCCCAACTTTAAAGAAAAGTCTCTGTTGTTTACAAGGTCCTGCCTTGCCCAGGCCAGGCCCCACACACATTTCAGGGGGATGGGGACTGCATTGCGTGAGGGCAGGCACAGCCATTCAGGTGTAAGTGACCACTCCTCCATCCACTCTAGCTCAGATGGCTCATCAGGATATGAAGTGCTCTCCAAGGGCTTGGATAGAGCTTGCCTCCTGTTCCCTGAAGTCTCAGGACCAAAAAGACTTCACTCCTGCAACTGGACTCCTTGTGCGGCGAACATTCGACACACTGTCTGCTAAAAATGACGCACAGCTTGCCCTGCAGTGAGAAATTCACTGCACGCCGAACCGGAATGACACAACCCGACTTCGCAAGGAGAAGATCGACGCAGCGCCTGCGTTGCGACCGGAACTTTGACGCACGGCCCACTGGATCGACGCACAGCCGACCCGGGAAGATGCAGCCTGACTTCCAGAGAGGAATCAACGCATCGCCTGCCGCGCTGCAGAAATTTCCACGCAATGCCCACTGGATCGACACAGCACTTGTGACTTCACTCCGCAAGCCCAGGATTCCATGGACAGTGCCTGGGGCACCAGAAAAGACCGCAACCCGAAGAGGAAACAAGTCCGCACACCAGAAATCGATGCTAAGCCTTCTCCTGCATGGAACATAATGACGCAAGTCAGTGTGCGAAGGGGCGAAACCGACGCACACATCCCCGTTTTCTACGCATCGCCTCCTCTGAGGCCTCTTGCAGGGATTTTGAAGGCAAAGCTGGTACTTTGTGCTTGCAAGAGACCTTTAATGTTTTTAAGAGACATTTATTTGTTTTGCAAAGACTTAAGACACTTTGGGGGTCATTCCTACCCTGGCGGTCCGAGACCGCCAGGGTAGGGGACCACGGATGCACCGCCAACAGGCTGGCGGTGCATCCAGGCCCATTCTGACCGCGGCGGTAAAGCCGCGGTCAGAAAAGGGAAACCGGCGTTTTCCCGCCGGTTTTCCCCTGGGCTGCAGAATCCTCCATGGCGGCGCTGCAGGCAGCGCCGCCATGGGGATTCTGACCCCCTTCCCGCCAGCCTGGTTCTGGCGGTTTTTACCACCAGAACCAGGCTGGCGGGAACGGGTGTTGTGGGGCCCCTGGGGGCCCCTGCAGTGCCCATGCCAACGGCATGGGCACTGCAGGGGCCCCCTAACAGGGCCCCACATTGATTTCAAGTGTCTGCATAGCAGACACTGGAAATCGCGATGGGTGCAACTGCACCCGTCGCACAAAAGCAGCTTCGCCGGCTCCATTCGGAGCCGGCTTCATCGTTGCTGTGGCTTTCCCGCTGGGCGGGCGGGCGGCCTTTTAGCGGTCGCCCGCCAGCCCAGCAGGAAAGCCAGAATGACCGCTGCGGTCTTTTGACCGCGGTACGGTCTTCTGGCGGTTCCCGCTTGGCGGGCGGCGACCGCCGCCCGCCAAACTAGGAATCAGCCCCTTTATATCACTTTTCAGTGATATCTCAACATTTACTTATTGCATCTTTAATCGTTTTGACCTGCATTTATCTGGATAAATATTATGGCCGTCATTACAACCCTGGCGGTCGGTGATAAAGCGGTGGTGATAAAGCTTTTCCAGGGCGGTACCAACAACATCAAATGCATGGCGGAAACAGGACACAGAAGGGGAATAACTCAACTTTCAACACTCAGCGAAGAACCAGGACGCCATGGAGCCCGAACTACAGATCCTACCGATGCTGGTGTATCTGCTAATACACCAGGAATGTCAAAGAAGGCGGTGGCGATGACCACGTGAGTACTGCACCTTGCACACAGGGGAGGGGAGAGGAAAAAGCGAGTGACACACACACGCAACACCTCCACCCCCACCCTCACCCACAACGCCATACACATAAAAACATGCTGCAACATTACATTTACACCCCGTTACCCCCTGGAAGAACGCAAGGACAAAAGGAATTGAGTTAAATCAGTGATATTTAGAAAATGCAGATAAAGTTACCGATTGTGAACAACAGTATATACAAATATTTACAGTATGTACAGAGGGCTGTACACTGTCCTTTGCAAATGTCCGTGGACTAGTGGGCCTAAAAAGCATGGGCGAAGCCAACACTTGACTCCTGCCTCAAAACGGAGAGAGCACTGCAGGGGCATCAGGTCGAAAACACACAGGCACCTCAGGGGGAAGGGGAGGGGGGACACCTCAGCCAGAAGATGGTAGTACTCCACTGCTCCTCGAGGGGGCAACATGCCCACAGCGATCTCCTGGGGAGTGCAAAGCCACAGTCTCTCAAGTCTCTCAAGTGGGTGAGTTGCCCACTGCTTGGTCCTGGGTAGTGCAAAGCCACAGTCTCTCAAGTCTCTCAAGTGGGTGGTTTGCCCACTGCTTGGTCCTTGTTAGTGCAAAGCCACGGTCTCTCAAGTCTCTCAAGTGGGTGGGTTGCCCACTGCTTGGTCTTGTGGAGTGCAAATCCACATTCTCTCAAATCTCTCAAGTGGGTGGGTTGCCCACTGCTTGGTCCTGGGGAGTGCAAAGCCACAGTTTCTCAAGTGGGTGGTTTGCCCACTGCTTGGTCCTGGGGAGTGCAAAGCCACAGTCTCTCAAGTGGGTGCCAGTTTTCCACTGGTTCTGGAGGGGGCTTTGTGCCCAGTCTGCTTCATCCTGCCAAGGATAGGGATAGGGGATGCATATCTCCACTGGTTCTGGAGGGGGCCTTGTGCCCAGTCTGCTTAATCCTGCCAAGGATAGGGTGAGTGGATGCATATCTCCACTGGTTCTGGAGGGGGCCTTGTGCCCAGTGTGCTTCATCCTGCCAAGGATTGGGTGAGTGGATGCATATCTCCACTGGTTCTTGAGGGGACCTTGTGCCCAGTGTGCTTCCATCTGCCAAGGATTAGGTGAGTGGATGCATATCTCCACTCGTTCTGGAGGGGGCCTTGTGCCCAGTGTGCTTCATCCTGCCAAGGATTGGGTGAGTGGATGCATATCTCCACTGGTTCTGGAGTTGGCCTTGTGCCCAGTGATGCTGCACCTGGAGTGTGGCAGTTCACATTACCTCACCTGAGTGTCTGAGGCACAACATGTCCAGGGAACAGGTAGCATGAAACTACATGGAGGCAGAGCCAGACTCCATCCTGCGGCGACTTAGGCTGCAAACTGCTGGTAGTGCCAGTGCTGGTGGTGGTGATTTAAGTGGTGGGTGCAGGGTCCAGGCCGTCTCCTGCAGCCTCGGACGGCTGCCAACTGGGGAAGCTGCTGATGTCCGATGTAGTGGCACCGGCTGGGCATGTGGCGGTGCATATGCCGGTGCCTGTGGCGGTGTCTGCGACGGAGATGCTGCCGGTGCTGGCCGTGGTGCAGCTGCTAGTAGTAGTGGAGGGAGATACCAGGCCGTCTCCAGCAGCCTTGGACGGCTGCCCACTGGGGAAGATGCTGCTGACTGCTGTGGCAGCGGCGGTGCAGGTGGCGGTGCAGATGGCGGTGCAAATGGCGCTGCAGGTGGCGTTGCTTGCGGCGATGCTTTCCGCTGTCCAGGTTGCTGGCCTGTCAGGACTAATGGTGGTCACCAGTCCCTCACCTGGAGGCTCCAAGGCCTGAAGTCCCTTGCCTTTGTTTTTTTCCCCTCCCCACCTTGGCAGACGCTGCTGGGCCCTTGGTACTGTCCTCTTGTTTTTTGGATGAGGCCTTGCCGGATGGGTCATGCGTCTTGTCCGTGCTGCATGCTGGCCCCTTCTTCACATTGGCAGGTGGCGGAATCAGTTGGTCCTTTGCATTGTTTGGTGGCACACTGCCAGCTCTGACGGGTGCCCCCTTTGATCCCCTGGGACTTGCAGGTACCACAGCGGACGGCGAGTTGGTGGCTGAGGTGCTGGCCTGGGATCTTGACACCCTGGCCCCAGGGGAAGGACGGGGGGAGGCATAGGGAAGAGGTCAGTGTTAGCCAGGAAAAGTTTTTTAGACACACTGGGACGGGAAGATGGAGGGGGTTTGGGAGTAGAGGAAAAGATAGTGGTTGTAGGAGGTGTACGTCTGCTGAGTTTGGGTGAAGGTGCATGGGCTGGATGCTGTAGTGAGTGGATGGCTGTTGAGTGGGTGTGTGCCTGCGTTTGTGTACTTTGGGAGGAGGGCTCACAGACACACTGGGAGAGGACACAGGGGACGTGTACAGGGTTGTGGGGGTGGTGACTGCTTGTGAGGGGTGTGTTGGGATGTGTGTGCTAGTGATGGAGGCAGCGGCTGATGATGTAGTGCATGCAGGTATGAGTGGAGACTCTACTGGGAGGGAGGTGGACGAAGAGGAGGAGGGGGACACAGTGGAGGAATTGGATGTTGGTATGTTTGCATGGGTATGGTGCTTATGTGAGTGCCTGTGTGATGATGTGTGGTACTTATGTTTTCCTGAGCCACATTTGTGTGTTGATTTGTGTGCATGCTGGTCTGAAGGTGTGCTTGGGATAGGGTGCAGTAGAGGGGATTGGGTCTGGGTAGTGGAAGTTGGAGGGGGAAGGCTGGACACAGGGACAATGGCTGCCATCAGTGCTGAGGCCAGAGCCTGAAATGCTCTCTGTTGGGCCGCCACGGCAGAATGAATGCCCTCCAGGTATGCATTTGTTTGTTGCAAATCCTCTCGACAACCTGGATGGCAATCAGAATGGTTGACTGCCCAACAGTGAGGGATCTCAGGTGGTCAATAGCCTCCTCACTGAGGGCAGCAGGGCTGACTGGGGCAGGGCCTGAGGTGCCTGGGGCGAAGGAGATGTCCACCCTCCTCGGTGAGCGGGCACGGGAAACATGCTGAGGGGCTGCTGGAAGGGCAGTGCTGGTAGGGGGGGTGGCGGCTGTACCTGTTGTTGGTGTATGCACAGAGGTGTCCGCCACCACCAGGGAGCTTCCATTGGAGGAGGGATCGCTGTCACTGGTCTCCCCTCCTGTCGCTGTCATGGAGCTCCCCTCGCCCTCCCACTGGTGCCTTCACCCTCGGTGGATTCGGCCTCCAGGCCCATGTGGGATGCAGCTCCCTCTGTCGCCGGTGCCTCTGCTCCTCCGCCGGATGATGCTAATGCGCACAAGAACAGGGTGACAAAACAAAAAGGGTGGGCAGAGATAGAGGATACACTTGGTCAATGCGAGCAACACAACAACAACACACAGGGAGCTGCCCTATGCACTAGGCCATGCTCACCCAGTCACTAAGGAAGTCACCAGCCCTTGGGGTACAATGCCTAACGCCAGCATCTGCACACCTGACACCCACAGGACCCTGCCCAGTAGTAGTTGGCCACTTGTACCATTGGGGTAGGAGTGCTTCAGAGCCTGCACACAAGGGACCTATCATGCCCTGATCGCCCTGGCCTAGGGGCACCCACCGCCCCCATCCACCTTCCTGCTAGCTCCTAAAGTGTTCAAAGTCAGCTTTCTGAATCTGTACTCACCCCCTTGTGGCTGCTGTGATGCCCTCAAGCGCCCATCCAACTCCGGATAGGCCACCGCCAGGATGCAGAACATCAGGGGGGTCATGGTGCGACAGGCACCCCTTCCACGTTGGGAGACGAGCCCCAGCTGGACTTGCGCCATTTTCTTCGTCCAGCGGAGCAGGTCCTCCCACCTCTTGCGAAGGTGGGTGCTCCACCTGTGATAGACCCCCAGGGTCCGCACCTCCTTGGCGATGGCACGCCAAATACCCTTTTTCTGATGGACACTGACCTATAGGGAAAAGACAGTGGAAATGTAATTACTCACCCGTCGGGACCATCATACTCATGGGCCACCAGTTCCCACCCATGCCCCGACGCACATACACTGACCACTTCTCATGCAGCACTCAGGCCAGGACGCCTTAGCACCCCCCAACATGTGGCTTACATCCACACCACTCCAAACAGGCATTGCCCACGCATCATGCTCACAGTGTACTCACTTGTTTGTTTGGAGGACCGTAGAGTGACGTGTACTGGGGGAGGACCCCATTCACCAGTTTCTCCAACTCCTCCGCAGTGAAGGCAGAGGCCCTTTCCCCAGACACTCTATCCATTGTCGCTTCCAGACTCAGGTCACAGCAGCACTTGCAGTGTATGTCCTCTCCTGTTGATGGTCAGGTAGCAAGTGAGTGAATAGCTGGAAAATGGCCGTGACGTCGGTGGCGGTGCGTACCGTGACCGCCGGCGTACATCGCCATTGGGTCCTGAGACTCATAGGGCCGAATGATAACCTATGCGGAGTTGTGTGGCTGTCCTCGACCGCCTACTGCGACGCAGCACAACACCAGCGCAGTTACCTAATTTTCCCTTGTCCCTCCTCACAGGTCAGGCAGCCGCCAATTCAGGGGGGCACATGGCATGGCACCTAGCTGTGTCACAGCACATATTGGCACATCTACTGACTCTCAAATTCACACACTGCTTCTGTGACATTAATTCAAAAACAGTTGTGCCATCAATGTGGAAAATTACCTTCTGTTCAACGTTCTCCTCCATAGGCTACAACCGCTGAGGCAGATGATGAGATGGCGGCAGTGGTAAAAGTGCCCATAGGACCAAAAACAGCAAAAACAGAGTCCAGCACACAGTCAAAACATGGGAAGCAGAGGCAACAAAAAAACAGGGAAGACCCCACCAAGGATGCCAGGTCTAACACATTGGCCCTCATTCTGACCCTGGCGGTCTTTGACCGCCAGGGCGGAGGACCGCGGGAGCACCGCCGACAAGCCGGCGGTGCTCCAATGGGGATTCCGACCGCGGCGGTAAAGCCGCGGTCGGACCGGCACCACTGGCGGGGTCCCGCCAGTGTACCGCGGCCCCATTGAATCCTCCGCGGCGGCGCAGCTTGCTGCACCGCCGCGGGGATTCCGACCCCCCCTACCGCCATCCAGATCCCGGCGGTCGGACCGCCGAGATCCGGATGGCGGTAGGGGGGGTCGCGGGGCCCCTGGGGGCCCCTGCAGTGCCCATGCCACTGGCATGGGCATTGCAGGGGCCCCCGTAAGAGGGCCCCTACAAGTATTTCACTGTCTGCTGCGCAGACAGTGAAATACGCGACGGGTGCAACTGCACCCGTCGCACAGCTTCCACTCCGCCGGCTCGATTCCGAGCCGGCTTCATCGTGGAAGCCTCTTTCCCGCTGGGCTGGCTGGCGGTCTGAAGGCGACCGCCAGCCAGCCCAGCGGGAAAGTCAGAATTACCGCCGCGGTCTTTCGACCGCGGAACGGTAACTTGACGGCGGGACTTTGGCGGTCGGCCTCCGCCGCCCGCCAAGGTCAGAATGAGGGCCTGTGTGTGTACTACCAGTCTTTGGGAAAGGAAGCATGACAGGGTGGTCACACTTCTTCATTGGCAGCTCTTGCTGCTGAAAGATTGCATCTTGGGAAGGTTAGGGTTAAATAGATACGCCTTATACTTGTAGGTCCACCTGATACGTGGAATGGTAAAAAGATTGCAAGTTTAAATGCAGTGTACTTGCCAAGTTGGCACCTTACTTATGGTCCTGTGCTAGCATTTTGCATATGACACTGAGCATGAGGTGGTTGCTAAAACTATATTTCAGCTTGAATGTTCACTGTTGTGCATCAGAGGGGCATGGTTATGTGTAACTGGATGGTACACAAGGCTGGTGTCTGAACTTGCAGATCTTGTTACTATTGCAGCAGTCAAACTCTAACCCTTGGCCCTGCTCACATTACTGTCCATTTTACTGCCTGTCTCTGTAGTCGTAACTGCACAGGTCATGTACTGTAAAAAAAAGCTATAACAGGTCAAGCTACATCCACTCCTGTAATAGCCATGTTTCAGAGACCTGGTTAAGAGACACCTCTCATTCTGATATTATGGATGTAGTTACAGAATCATTTAGCATGCTAAGAATGGATCGCATACCAGGCCTTGGTGGTGGTTCGGATACATCTTAAATCCCTAACAAATTCCATCCACCTACATTGATGTTTTTGAACATGTGACAGTGCATCTTCGGGCTTCACATTGTGTATCCTTACTTTTTATTCTGCTGTTTTTCTTCAAATTCAGGCTGCAACTTTGATTACTACATCTTGATTTCTGCCTATCTCTAGTGCAATCTACCACTAAAATGGAAGGGCATGGTGATTTCATAATATAGTTTAGAGATCCCAAACATACATCAGCTATTAAAGTGACCTTATATTTAGAAGATATTGGTTCAATACATGTCTTTCAAACAGCCACCCAAGAAGACGGACTTATCCTGAAATGAATGCTGTCTATTAGCTTAAGTACAGGGCAGATCACTGTGTCCCCTTTGGCTTGGTCCGATCCTCGTCTGTTCACCTTTGGTCCAAAGGGCAAAAAGCTGACCAACAGATATTCAAAAACAAAAATGATCCCTTCTGACTAACAACCCTAGAAAGCTAACTTTAGATAATCTGATTCAGGTTCTCCACATGAAAGGTGTGAAATGTTCACCACACAGTAGAGTTGGATACATGACACATGGGCCCTCATTCCGACCCTGGCGGTCGGTGATAAAGCGGCAGCCAACCCGCCAACAGGCCGGCGGTCCAAAATATGCAATTCTGACCCTGGCGGGAACCGCCAACACAGCCCGCCGCATTAACACTCCGCCCGCCACGGCGGAACAAACAAACAGCGCGGCGGTCCCCGCCAACAGCCAGGCGGCAGACAATGTACCGCCCACCCTATCACGACCCACCAATCCGCCACCTTTTCCGGGGCGGGAGCACCGCCGATAAAAACACGGCGGAAACAGACTACGAACGGGAAAACGCTCACCTCCACATACACCACGCGAGATTCCGGCAGTATGGAACCCGAGTTGCAGGTCATCTCCGCACTCCTATACCTGCTCCTGTACCAGGAGCACGCCCGGCGGCGCGGAAGACATCGGTGAGTACTGCACCTACGACACAGGGGAGGGCAAAGATTACCGGCACACACCCACCCACCCACACCCACTACAACACACACATCAATGCATTCCCACAGATCACTGTCACAACCCACAAACCCCCCCCTTCCGAAATTATGCAAAGACCAAAAGAAGAGATCTCAAACGGGCAGATATATTGAAAAATGGACAGCAGTAATCCAAATAAATAAATAAACTATTTACAAAATATATACATCTACTAAATGTAGTCCAACCACTGTCCGTGGACCACAGGGGTCCTGAGCAAAGGGGCAAGGCCCAGTCCCACGACAAGAACTCCACGGAGAGAACACTGCAGGGGCATCAGAAAGAAAAAAGGACAGGCACCTCAGGGGGAAGGGAAGGGGGGGCACCTCAGCCACTTGAGTACACGACGCCAGATCCACGAGGGGACTCCATGACCACTGGCCCTTCCTGGGGAGAGCAAAGCCACAGTCCAAACAGTCCATACAGTGGGTGGCCTGCCCACTGGGCCATCCTGGGGAGAGCAAAGCCACAGTCCATACAGTCCATACAGCGGGTGGCCTGCCCACTGGGCCATCCTGGGGAGAGCAAAGCCACAGTCCAAACAGTCCATACAGTGGGTGGCCTGCCCACTGGGCCATCCTGGGGAGAGCACAGCCACAGTCCATACAGTCCATACAGTGGGTGGCCTGCCCACTGGGCCATCCTGGGGAGAGCAAAGCCACAGTCCAAACAGTCCATACAGTGGGTGGCCTGCCCACTGGGCCATCCTGGGGAGAGCAAAGCCACAGTCCATACAGTCCATACAGTGGGTGGCCTGCCCACTGGGCCATCCTGGGGAGAGCAAAGCCACAGTCCAAGCAGTCCATAACAGACTCCACTGCCACTGGAGGAGGCATGTTGGCCAGAGGACATCCTGCAGCCCTGCCCGAGACAGATCCTGCCCTGCCACGTCTGCCAAAGGGCCAGCGGTTCCTGCCTTGAAGGGCCCAGTTCAGCGGTTCTTGCCGTGAAGGGCCCAGTTCAGCGGTTCTTGAGACGGCGGGCCCCAGCGGAGCGGTGCTGGAGACAGCGGGGCCCTGTTCAGCGGTTCTTGCCTTGAAGGGCCCAGTTCAGCGGTTCTTGCCGTGAAGGGCCCAGTTCAGCGGTTCTTGCCGTGAAGGGCCCAGTTCAGCGGTTCTTGAGACGGCGGGCCCCAGCGGAGCGGTGCTGGAGACGGCGGGGCCCTGTTCAGCGGTTCTTGCCTTGAAGGGCCCAGTTCAGCGGTTCTTGAGACGGCGGGCCCCAGCGGAGCGGTGCTGGAGACGGCGGGGCCCAGTTCAGCGGTTCTTGCCTTGAAGGGCCCAGTTCAGCGGTTCTTGCCGTGAAGGGCCCAGTTCAGCCGTTCTTGAGACGGCGGGCCCCAGCGGAGCGGTGCTGGAGACGGCGGGGCCCAGTTCAGCGGTTCTTGCCTTGAAGGGCCCAGTTCAGCGGTTCTTGCCGTGAAGGGCCCAGTTCAGCGGTTCTTGAGACGGCGGGCCCCAGCGGAGCGGTGCTGGAGACGGCGGGGCCCTGTTCAGCGGTTCTTGCCTTGAAGGGCCCAGTTCAGCGGTTCTTGAGACGGCGGGCCCCAGCGGAGCGGTGCTGGAGACGGCGGGGCCCAGTTCAGTGGTTCTTGCCTTGAAGGGCCCAGTTCAGCGGTTCTTGCCGTGAAGGGCCCAGTTCAGCGGTTCTTGAGACGGCGGGCCCCAGCGGAGCGGTGCTGGAGACGGCGGGGCCCAGTTCAGCGGTTCTTGCCTTGAAGGGCCCAGTTCAGCGGTTCTTGCCGTGAAGGGCCCAGTTCAGCGGTTCTTGAGACGGCGGGCCCCAGCGGAGCGGTGCTGGAGACGGCGGGGCCCAGTTCAGCGGTTCTTGCCTTGAAGGGCCCAGTTCAGCGGTTCTTGCCGTGAAGGGCCCAGTTCAGCGGTTCTTGAGACGGCGGGCCCCAGCGGAGCGGTGCTGGAGACGGCGGGGCCCAGTTCAGCGGTTCTTGCCTTGAAGGGCCCAGTTCAGCGGTTCTTGCCGTGAAGGGCCCAGTTCAGCGGTTCTTGAGACGGCGGGCCCCAGCGGAGCGGTGCTGGAGACGGCGGGGCCCTGTTCAGCGGTTCTTGCCTTGAAGGGCCCAGTTCAGCGGTTCTTGAGACGGCGGGCCCCAGCGGAGCGGTGCTGGAGACGGCGGGGCCCAGTTCAGCGGTTCTTGCCTTGAAGAGCCCAGTTCAGCGGTTCTTGCCGTGAAGGGCCCAGTTCAGCGGTTCTTGAGACGGCGGGCCCGAGCGGAGCGGTGCTGGAGACGGCGGGGCCCAGTTCAGCGGTTCTTGCCTTGAAGGGCCCAGTTCAGCGGTTCTTGCCGTGAAGGGCCCAGTTCAGCGGTTCTTGAGACGGCGGGCCCCAGCGGAGCGGTGCTGGAGACGGCGGGGCCCAGTTCAGCGGTTCTTGCCTTGAAGGGCCCAGTTCAGCGGTTCTTGCCGTGAAGGGCCCAGTTCAGCGGTTCTTGAGACGGCGGGCCCCAGCGGAGCGGTGCTGGAGACGGCGGGCCCAGTTCAGCGGTTCTTGCCTTGAAGGGCCCAGTTCAGCGGTTCTTGCCGTGAAGGGCCCAGTTCAGCGGTTCTTGAGACGGCGGGCCCCAGCGGAGCGGTACTGGAGACGGCGGGCCCTGTTCAGCGGTTCTTGCCTTGAAGGGCCCAGTTCAGCGGTTCTTGAGACGGCGGGCCCCAGCGGAGCGGTGCTGGAGACGGCGGCCATTCTATGGCCAACTGCTCATTGCCTGGTGGTGCCCTCCTGGGCAGCGGGGATGGTGCTCCTTCAATGCCCACCTGGGCTGTGGGTGGTGGGGCCCTCCTGGCCAGCTGGGCTGGGTCCTCCCTGGGCAGCGGCTATGGGGGTGGTGGGCTCTCCCGGGGCAGCTGTGCCGGTTCCTCCCGGGGCAGCGGCTATGGGGGTTGCGGGCTCCTCCTGGGCAGCTGTGACGGGTCCTCCATGGGCAGCAGGCCTGCTGCCTGACTTCTCCGCCTTGCTGCCCTTGCCCTCCTTAGTCGGGAGTCTGTGGCCCTTTCCTCCCTTTGGAGTTGTGGCTGTTGACGGTGGCTGGCTAGTGTCCTGGGGGGATATCGAATCCGGGCTCCGGCGGCGGCCCTTCCGCCTTCTGCTCCTCTTCCCAGGGGGTGGGCTGGCTGTCCCCTTGCTGCTGGGCGAAGATCCAGACCTGCGTGCTGGTGGGCTCCAATACCCCTGCACCCTTGTCAAGGAGGCTGCAGGGCTGGTGGTGGCTGAGGTGCTCTTTTTACCCCGACGAGAAGGAGGGGGGGGCTCAGGGTCAGGAAAGAAGGTAGCAGTAGAGAGATAGATTTTCTTGGGACAATGGAGAGTGGAAGGTACAGTGGGTATGGGAGTGGAGGGAAAGGATGTGGTTGTAGGCGAGACAAGTTTGCTGTCTTTGGGTGCAGGTGCAGGAGCGGGAGGCTGTCGTGAGGTGGATGGCTGTTGGGTGGGTGGGTGGCTGCGTTTGTGTGGTGTGGAAGAGAGGGTGACAGACACAGTGGGAGAGGACACAGGGGACGTGTAAATGGCAGTGGGGGTGGTGACTGCACGTGTGCGGACTGGAGTGGAGGGTATGCTGGTGATGGAAACACTGGCTGATGGTGAGGTGAATGAAGGTGTGAGTGTAGACGTCACAGGGAGGGAGGAGGGAGACGAGGAGGTGGGGGTCACAGAGGTGGTAGTGACTGTTGGCATGTCTGCATCGGAATGTTGCTTGTGTGAATGTCTGCGTGATCTGTGGTGCTTATGTTTGGATGAGCTGCTCTTGGGTGTTGAGGTGTGTGCAGGCTGGTCTGATGGTGTGGGTGGGACAGGCAGAGGAACAGGAGACTGGGAGGAGGGAGTTAGTAGAGGGAGGCAGGAGACAGGGACAATGGCTGCCGTCAGTGCTGAGGCCAGAGCCTGGAACGATCGCTGATGGGCAGCCTGACCCGAATGAATGCCCTCCAGGTACGCATTGCTGCGATGAACCTCCCTCTCCACCCCCTGGATGGCATTCAAAAGGGTAGTCTGCCCAACAATGAGCGTTCGGAGGAGGTCAATGACCTCCTCACTGAGGGCAGCGGGGGTAACAGGGGCAGGGCCTGAGGTGCCTGGGGCGAAGGAGATGCCCGGCTTCCTGGCAGAGCGGGCACGGGGCGAACGCTGAGGGGCTGCTGGGAGGGCGGAGATGGTGCGCTGGGTGGCGGCTGTACCTGTAATGGCGGGGGGCACGGATGGTGCCACCCCCGCAAGGGAGCTCCCTTCCGAGGACGTGTCCGTGTCGCTGCAGGGTCCAGTCGTCCCCGTCGTGGAGCTCCCCTCGCCCTCCGTCTCACTGGTCCAGTCAGACTCTGTGGCATGGCCCTCCTGGGCCATGTGAGATGCAGCTCCCTCCTGCCCCGATGCCACTTCTCCTCCGCCTGATGATGCTGATGCACACAAGCACAGAAGGACAAACAAAAAGGGGGGGGGACAGAGAAATAAAGAGATTTTGAGTACATGGATCACCGGTACAGTTAGCGGACATGACAGACACAGATGCCCCCTGCACTAAGTTGCGCACTTGGGGTCCGCTACGCATTCCGTGGAACATGCCCTACACGCCTAGAGTTGACAACTGCACCCATGGATGACACGGCCCAGGGATGGCTGTACTGACACACTACTGAGGGTGGTGGCTGGGGACACAGGGGCTTACGGGGGTGCCCAGCCTACAGATATCGCCCTGGCCTAGGGGGACCCACAGCCCTCCTCCCCCACCCAGACACCTCCACTGCGCGACAACAGAGTAGATGATGCTTGTACTCACCCCCTTGTGTCTGCTGTGCTGCCCTCACGCGCCCATCCAAATCAGGGTAGGCCACCGCCAGGATCCGGAACATCAGGGGGGTCAGTTGACGGCAGGCACCCCGCCTACGTTGGGAGGCCATCCCCAGCAGAGACTCGGCGGTCTTCTTGGTCCCGCGGCGGATGTCCTCCCACCTCTTGCGGCAGTGGGTGCCCCGTCGATGGTGGACCCCCAGGGTCCGGACTTCCTTGGCGATGGCACGCCAAATCCCGATCTTCTCATGGGCGCGGACCTATGTGACACATACAGGGAGGGAGAAATACCACGTTCAAGTTTGTCTGCATTATCGTTGCCAGTGGCCCAACGCCCCCCATCCCCGCCAGGCCCCCCGCCAGGCCCAACATGCCCCCCATCCCCGCCAGGCCCCCCGCCAGGCCCAACATGCCCCCCATCCCCGCCAGGCCCCCCGCCAGGCCCCCCGCCAGGCCCAACATGCCCCCCATCCCCGCCAGGCCCCCCGCCAGGCCCAACATGCCCCCCATCCCCGCCAGGCCCCCCGCCAGGCCCAACATGCCCCCCATCCCCGCCAGGCCCCCCGCCAGGCCCCCCGCCAGGCCCAACATGCCCCCCATCCCCGCCAGGCCCCCCGCCAGGCCCCCAAGCCAGCCAGTGGCCCCAAATCCATATTGAATTAAACTCACTTGTTGGTCTGGAGGACCGTAGAGTAGCGCATACTGGGGGAGGACCCCATCCACAAGTTTCTCCAACTCCTCTCCAGTGAAGGCAGGGGCCCTTTCCCCAGTCGCAGCAGCCATTGTCCCTTCCAGACCGAGGTCACAGCAACACTTGCAGTATAGGTCCTCTCCTGTGAAAGTTCAAGTCGCAAGTGGATAAGTAGATAGGAAATGGCGGTCACGTCCGCGGCGGTGCGTACCGCGGCGGTGCGTACCGCCACCGCCGGCGCCCTTCGCCATTGGCTCCTGAAACCCATAGGCTTCAATGTTAACCAATGCGGCTTCGCGCCGCGGTCTTTGACCGCCGACCGCCGCGGTGTGCCACGCCAGCGCATTGACCTCACATCCCATTGTCACACTTCACAGGTCAGGCAGCCGCCATTTCGAGGGTCCACATGGCTCAATTTCAACTGCGTCACACAGGCCTAGGCCTTGCATAGCCACTCAGACACGCCATTCACTGCATGGAGAATCGTTTACTGTGCAAGCTGTGAGTACGTACCTGTGGGTTGCTTGACTCTGTGCTCCATGTTGTCCTTCCTAGGCACCGTCCGCTGGGTTTGGCGAGGAGACGGATGAATCCTCGCGTGTACCGACCGCTGGTGGACCTGTCGACAATGGAAGAACGCCACATTATCCTGACCTACCGGCTTGACCGTGCCACTATACATGAACTGTGTGCCCAGCTGGAGCCCGACCTGATGTCCCCCATCCGCCAACCCACAGGGATTCCCCCTCTGCTGCAGGTCCTGTCAGTACTCCATTTCCTGGCAAGTGGGTCATTTCAGACAACAGTGGGAATTGCTTCTGGGATGTCTCAGCCCATGTTTTCGAAGGTGTTATCCAGAGTGTTGTCTGCCCTGATGAAATACGTGAGGAGCTACATCATTTTCCCTGAGGTGGGCGAATTGGCTACAGTGAAGGGTGATTTCTACGCCCTTGGACATATTCCCAACGTCATTGGTGCCATTGATGGGACCCATGTGGCTTTGGTTCCCCCAAGAGACAGGGAGCAGGTGTACAGGAACAGAAAAAGTTACCATTCCATGAACATCCAGGTGGTGTGTTTGGCTGACCAGTACATCTCGCATGTAAATGCCAAGTTCCCTGGGTCAGTGCATGACGCCTTCATCCTGAGGAATAGCAGCATCCCTTACGTGATGGAACAGCTAGAGAGACACCGTGTATGGCTATTGGGGGACTCTGGGTACCCCAACCTGTCGTGGCTACTGACCCAAGTAAGGAATCCCCGGACCAGGGCAGAGGAACGGTACAATGAGGCCCATGGGCGTACTAGGAGGGTGATCGAACGCACCTTTGGCCTCCTAAAGGTCAGGTTTAGGTGCCTGCATATGACAGGTGGATCCCTAATGTACTCACCTAAGAAGGTGTGTCACATCATCGTGGCCTGCTGCATGCTTCACAACCTGGCTTTGCGCCGCCAGGTGCCTTTCCTGCAGGAGGATGGTCGAGACGGTGGTGTAGTGGCAGCTGTGGAACCTGTGGAGAGTGACGAGGAGGAAGACGACGGGGCTGAAACAGACAACAGGGACAGAATCATTGAACAGTACTTCCAATAGGACACAGGTAACAATTTAAAACATAATTTAGTGAATGTGAACTACTCTCCTGCATCTCTGTTGCCTGTCTATTTGCCCCAGTGTATGATGACTGAGTTGTGGCTTTTCCCTCCCTATTTCAGATCTGGGGTCCCCACTACGAGTCCTGTGCTTCGTTTCCCCATGGACTACAGCTTTGTGGCAGCTGTTTGTTGACTTCACTATGTACAAGGACATATTTGCAATGTCATGTCAATTACAATATTTTGAAATCACAGCCAGACTCCAGATAGTTTTGTGCTAAATGGGTGTTTATTTAAGTGCTCAAAATGGGATGGGTGGTTTCAAGTGGGTGGGGGCTATGGTGAAGGAATGTCCATGGCAGAGTCCAGAGTAACAGTCACACAGGTGCATTGTCCAGAGGCCTGTGGAGAGATGGAGCATGGGCAGTTCAAGGATGGACAGGGTGACAATGTGGGACAGTGGGATGACATCAGGTGGTATCCTTTGCTGGCGGGGGTCTTGACATCCTACTCTGTCTTCTTGCGAGATCTCAGGGCCCTCTTGCGGGGTGGTTCTTCTCCTGCAGGAGGTGGGGGTCTGGTGGGCTGCTGTTGTGTGGGGGCCTCCTGACCACTAGCGCCAGCGGAGGTGGTTGGCTGTTCTTGGTCCAGGCTAGTGGCAGGGGCCCTTTGTTGGTGTTGAGTGTCCGTCCTGGTGTTGATGAGGTCCTGCAGCAGCCCGACCATGGTAACCAGGGTGGAGGTGAGGGCTCTGATGTCCTCCCTGTACCCCCGATAGTGTTCCTCCTGCAGTACCTGGATCTCCTGGAACCGGGCCAGTACCGTCGCCATCGTCTCCTGGGAGCGGTTGTATGCTCCCATGATGGTGGTGAGGGCCTCGTGGAGAGTGGGTTCCCTGGGCCCGTCCCCCCCCTGTCGCACAGCTGCCCTCCGAGTTGCCCTGTTTCCCTGGGCCTCTGCCCCCTGGCCGGTGTGCCCACTACCACTGCCCCCAGGTCCCTGTTGTTGTTGGGGTGGTGGGTTATCCTGGGTGCCCTGTAGTGGTAGACACACCGCAGATTGACACGCCCTGGAGACAGAGGCATGGGCCCGCTGGGTGGGAGCTGTGCTGGTGTTCCCAGAGGGGTTTGGGTCTGTGGTGGCCTGTGGCTGTCTGAGGGGAACCGACTGTCCAGAGGTCCCCGATGGTCTGGGCTGGTCATCGGTGTCCAGGTCGACAGAGCTGCTGTCATCGCTGACGGCCTCTTGGGTGGGGGGTGTGGAGAATTCTGGGCCCTCCGTGGCGGTGTGTTGGCGGTCGGGTCCTGCAGGGGTATAGAGGTATGGTTATAGTTTCAATGTGTGGCATATGGGTGTATCTGTGGGTTCCCGTGTCCCCAAGTGCTGGCATTCGTGTGTGGGGGCTTTGGTGAGGGTGGCTTGTGGGGGGGATGTGTATATGCATTGGGCATGCTTTGGTGATGGGTGTCCATGCTTAGTGGACGCATGCAGGCCTAGGTTTTGGGATGTGTGGGTTGTGATGGTGAGACATTGGCAGGGAATAGGTGTGCTGGGGGTGGGGGTGAGGATGGTGGTGGGGGTGAGGATGGTGGTGGGGGTGAGGGTGAGGGTGGGGGTGGGGATGGGGGTGGGGTTGAGGGTGGGGTTCGAGGATGGGAGTGAGGGTTGGGGTATGATTTGGCATGCAGGTGGGGGGGAAGCAGTAGTGAAGCTTCAACTTACCAGTGTCCATTCCTCCGCCGACTCCTGCGAGGCCGTCAGGATGCAGGATGTTCAAGACTTCCTCCTCCCATGTTGTAAATTGTGGGGGTTGAGGTGGGGGTCCTCCGCCAGTCTTCTGCACGGCGATGTTGTGCCGGGATACCATGGAACGCACCTTCCCCCGTAGGTCGTTCCATCGCTTCCTGATGTCTTCCCGATTTCTGGGGTGCTGTCCCACAGCGTTGACCCTGTCGACAATCCTCTGCCATAGCTCCGTCCTCCGGGCAATGCTGGTGTATTGGACCTGTGTGCCGAAGAGCTGGGGCTCTACCCGAACGATTTCCTCCACCATGACCCTGAGTTCTTCGTCTGAGAAGCGGGGCTGTCTTTGGGGTGCCATGGAGTGGTGTGTATGATGTGTGGGGTGGAGTATGTGTAGTTAAGTGTGTTGAGTGTGGTGGTGTGTGTTGTTTTGTGTGTGGATATTGTGTGGGTGATGGTGTAGTGTGCCTCTGTGTGATGGTATTCTGTGTTCGATGATGTGTCTCTCGGTGCTTCTTTCTGAATTTTTTGTCGTAGGGGTTTGTGGGTGATGTGGGTGTGTGTTTTATATTGTATTGTGTGTGTGGGAGTGGTGTGTGTATGTGTATCAGGTGTGTGGAATTCAAATCGGCCAATGTGGCTGAGTTTTGTTCGTTTGTGTGTATTCTGACCGCGGCGGTGTGTACCGCCAATGGAAAACCGCGTTTGAATGACCGCCGCGTGGATTCGTGGGTCGTAATGGCATGGGCGTATTTCTGTTGGCGTGACGGTGGAGGTTTGGTCACCTCCACTTTTCCGCTGACCGCTTGTCTGGCGGTCTGTTGTGGCTGTCGGATTTTCGGAGGTTTGGCTGCTGCGGGTCAGAATGACCGTGGCGGGTTACCGCGACCGCAGCGGAATTATGGAGGATTTCTGACCGGCGGTGGGCGCCTTTTACCGCCGAGGTCAGAATGACCACCATGGTCTTTGCTTTTGCTGATGAGTATGCTCCAGTTAAACTCTCGAAGCATAACAGAAAGAGATCTAATAAATCTCATCTGTGGTTCACAAAGGAATTAACACCTTACCAATTCATGTAAGGAAAGTGGAACAACACATAGCAGAAGAATCATTCTGATGCTATTAGCTCTGAACAACAACTGGGCAGGTACTCCTATAAGTGAGCCTTGCAGGATGCAAAATGAATCTTTTATGACCAATGAATCAAAGAAGCGCCTACTCTACCAAGGCTCTTTTCCAGGCATTTAAAGTGTTTGTGATCCTGAAGGTATTGCATATCCTCTCTTAGAGGCCCGTTAATTGGTGTGACTCAGTCCAACATTATGGGCCTGATTCTAACTTTGGAGGACGGTGTTAAACCGTCCCAAAAGTGGCGGATATACCACCTACCGTATTACGAGTCCATTATATCCTCCGTCCTCCAAAGTTAGAATCAGGCCCAGAATCTGCTTGGACTAATGTTGCAAAAATAACAAATGATGAATGGAATGAAGAACAAATGAACCATTCAGCCTCAGTCACAGATCTGAGTTTAATCCATCATTTGTTTTGCTTACCATGCCATTCCAGTTTGGACCCATTTTCATGTGAATTTTCACTGCTAGTAAAATGATACTCAGAAGGTCTTTTGATTATTTAAGGACCATAGTTCAGATAGACAAATTGTAATAAGAATTCTGAGGTAATTTAGATGTGCATGCCATTGAATACAGTGGGCCCCTATGTACTCTGCAGGAATGCTAGTATGGCGCTACTCCTGCAGAGAATTTCAATAGCATCAGGAATTCTGGCACTAGTGCTCCTACCCTTCGCCATGGTGTGCCATATTTTAAATACGGCACACACATGGTGGCGGTGGAGTGGAGGGGGGGTTAAGGGACGCGAGGAAAGTGGTGCTGCACTAGGTGCAGTTCCACTTTTTTTTAAATCAGCCCCTGAATTTCTGCTGATTGGTTCTGATAATTGGCTAAAGCTTAACAAAGCTTAATATTGTTATTTTCTTGTTGCTTTGACAGAAGTGGAAATAAAGCACGGAGTATTAGCTTAGGAGTATTTTCCGATGAAGAGGTGGCTGAAGAAATCAAACAGATAATACCGTTTTCTAATTACCACTTCAAGCTCCTATTAAAGACTAACTAATCGTGATTTCACAAAAGAACCGCGCTACTGTTACAAGAGCAACTATTTGCTCCAAAAAGATAACAGAAAATGTCTGTTAGAATGTCAGTCTAAAAAATCTGCAAGTTCTACAGATGTCTGCAATGAGAGCACGTATTTACTCTTCCCAACTCCTCACGTATTTCTGTGGCCAGCTGTAGCCCTATGTGGTTTCTATTAGCCACAAAGCTTATGTTTAAAACTTTACCTGAATGTACAAACCTTCTTTTACAAGGACCCTCTATACATGAAACAGATATTTACCTCACATTATTCTAGCAGATATTTCAGCTCTACTGGTAAGTAGACATTAATTCCACTGAAGAGTACTAGGAATACAGCAGGAGGGAAGATTCCTCCCAGTATTGCTATGATATGATATGATGTGATGTGATATATGATATGTTTTGATCTTATGTGACGTGATCTGATGAAACGTGATTTGAAGTGATGTAATGTGATGTGATACTGCACCTTACAGCAGTACCTGACCATAACAAGCCCACCATGAATGAGGGCATGTATGTCTTTAACCTGCAACAACAATTTTATGTTTGTCATTGTACCGGTGCAATGGCTGACGTCTGTATTTTGTTTGCATTCCTCTCTAAGAATTAACCATTAACATTAATAAATGGCATAATATATATTTCTCTATGTATTTCATCGCTAGGCTACAGCCTGTTTAACTAATCACATTATTGAAGAAAGTACATAGATTTACATTTTCCTATTCTGAAGACCTATAGTTTAGAACCCCGAGGAATAGTCATGTGCATTTTATGTTGTAATACATAATGCATTCTTGTACTAATGTAACATAAAAATTATGAGTAGGGAAACTGTATTAGACCAAGTACATATTTTATTTGGCTTTATATTTTGTGTCATTTCAGATTTTTTAACTCACAGCAACATAAAACCGGAAAGCCTAATCCAGGTAATATCATTACACTTTTTAGACAATTACACCTATTTAAAATACGTATTAATTTGTAGGAGTTTGCATCAGTTTGGTCATAATTTCCATTCCGTTTTGCAAAGAGACAAGAACCTCTTATTAGGCACTGAAGTATCAAACAGAGTTTAGCTCTAAGCAGAGACTAGTGAATCGAATTTAATATTGTATGGAGGTGTAATATTGTAAAACACAATTTCAAAGTCAATACATTTTGCCTTACTTGAACAGATGCATGCCAAAAGAATGCCAGAATGAGGTATAACCTGAGAAACTATCATGTCCATGTGAGTTGAACTAGTACTCCATAGCTACATTCCATTACCAATGTCTTCTTTTGAGCATTTTAACTAGACTCATCAAGGAGTGATTGTCTAGTGATTAAGGTATTGCTAGCAGAAACTGGTGCCATGGCTTTTATTGCCAGTGCTAGCGCAGCTATTTTAATAAAAAATAATAATGAGTATTCATGTATTATGAATAATGGATTTGTGTAGAAAATGTAATAATGTAGAAAAATAATGCACGCATTTGAAAATTTGATTACGATAAGTGGCCGCCAATGTTCACAAAGTATACTTATTAATAGTTTATTAATATGAAATGTTGAGTATGTTTGACTAATGTAGTAATATGGCATATTAATGGTTATGCATCATGTATTAGCTTTATTAATTGTTGGCCTTAACTTAGCGGCGGTGTTGGCCTAGTTGCACGGCCTCATGTCAAGCTGTACTTCTTAACGTTTAATAAAATGGCTGTTCAGAGAATTAAACTGTGATTTTCCATGTACTGTCTAAATGTGCTCATAGCTAAAAGTCTTTTCTCATGAGAACCAACTGCTAGAAGATGCTGTTCTTGCTAAATGTAACATAATGACTGTAATATGTGTAAGACTGACCAAAGGATTCCTGTGAGTGCCGTGTTTGATGTTTGTCAACTTGTGGAGAATAGTTTGCAGAGCGAGCCTAGAGGGGACCATTTGGAGAAATACATATATATGTGGTGGTATCTGGCATATGTTTTTTAAGATGGCACCAGACAGAGTGATAGGTCCCCAGGGTCTTAAACTAGTCCTTTTAAGGTAGATTGTGTCAATGATGTCACTGCAGAGCACGATGATCTCACCCCATTGTAGATACTATTGGAAATTATCTCCCTGCAACCAGAGCTCCTTCCCAAGTACCATCATGGATCGAGACATGAATGCAGTTAGATAATGAACCCAGAGACCCCATAAAGAGAGACACCCTTGTAAACAATTGCCAGGGTTGGATTGAATTATCTCTTCTATTTCGAGTGACAACTTGACTCCCAGAAATGTAGATGCTATTGGAAATTATCTCCCTGCAACCAGAGCTCCTTCCCAAGTACCATCATGGATCGAGACATGAATGCAGTTAGATAATGAATCCAGAGACCCCGTAAGGAGAGACACCCTTTCTTACGTGGTAGTTGAAGTAACTGCATATCAGATCTAGGTTTCCAGTAACTCCATATGAATTTCTGCCAAGACACCTTGATCCTTGAAAAAAGTTTTTAGGGAGATAGAGCGGTATATATGTAAACAGATAAAGATAACATGGCAGAATAATCATTTTAATAAGGTTACATCTCCCAGTTATCCCTGATGAAGTCTGTTCCACGTATTGAATGTCATCCTTGTAAACAATTTGCCATGGTTGGACTGAATTATCTCTTCTATTTCGAGTGACAACTTGACTCCCAGAAATGTTGCAGAGCGTACCCAGCGTCAGTCTTGTTCTGGGACATCAATGTTTGACAAGACCTGAGTTTTATCGATATTAAGTTTGTACCCTGAGACAGAATCATATTTACTGGTAATTGTATCTATTGCTGTCACAGCAGTTGCAAGGGCAAAAGTCAGGATGGCTACGTCATCCACATAGGCTAGAACCTTAATCTCTAAACAATGAATTTGCAATGGAGAGATATCCTTGGCCCTTCTCAAGGCTCAGATGTTGGGCTCAATGTATACCTCAGATAGCTGGGGTGAGAGAGGACACACCTATCAGGTGTCCCTGATAAGAATTATAGAATCCAACGGAATACCTGAACACAAAACCCTAGCCTTTAAATCTCTGTATATTTATTGGCCCCAATTGATAAACTGAGGGCCAGAGCAAGCGGCACCCATCGTTGCCCACAGAAACAACCAGGAAACCCAGTCAAATGTTTTTTTCAGCATCAAGCATTATCATTCCGACCGAGTTCCCATCAGTGACTCAAGTTCTGTGGCAGAGATGGCCGTGTTCACATGGGCTGTGGTGTTTCGTCCTGGTATAAACCTATGTTGATTCTCATTGACCAGATCCACAATTACAGAAGATAGTCTATTAGCAAGGATCTGAGTGTACATTTCGGAGTCCACAATAATTTATGATATTATCCACAAAAACTGGGGCCCATCCCCTTATAGGGAAAGATGACAAGGTTAGTTTCTGACTAAGTTTGGGGGGCCTGCCCAGTTAGCTCAAAGGAGTTTAAGAGGTCCCAGAGGGAATGCCTCTACAAAGGTCACATAAAATTCAAGATGGACCTGGCCTGGACTGGACGCTTTACCCTTGGCTAGCTGTCTTACTGACTTACCCTTGGCTAGCTGTCCTCTACTTCCAAAAGGGTAATTGGGCTCCCAGGGCTAGACCGCTGTGGCTCGCTCAAAGCCCTAAGCTAGTGCTTGCCAAAAAATCGATTGATGATATATGTTGAAGCAGCCCCATCCTCCTGATAAAGCTTTTAATAGTACCTACAGAATTCTTCACGAAATAAGTGTCTAAGCATTAACCTGCCCCCCACTTTAATTAATGATTTCCTGGATATTATTTATGCTTGTTCAATCTTTATCCCGAAAAGAAGAGTGTGTGCCCCATCTCTTCATTGTTATCAAAAGTATTTATTTGCTTTGCTTGGCTCATCTTTATCAGCCTATCTCAGAGCCTCTCCCTGAGTGTGGCCTGAGCCATTGCAAGTTGATCCAAAACAGACGTGAAGGTCCCCCGATCCTGATGTAGTACACTACATGCTAGATGACATTTCATAGCACTAAGAAAAGACCTTATGCAGAACTCTTCCTTGATCTGCTCCTTTGTTTGGTAAACTGAATATTTCAGCGTATACCCTCTACAACAGGCCTTAGGCACATCCCATACCACTGGAGGAGAAGCAGAGCCAACGTTAAGCTTCACATATTCCCTTTTTTTTATTCATGTAGTTGACGTACCCCTCTTCAAATAGCAGCCGTCTATCAAAGATCCACTTAAGAGACCTGCCATACTGAACGATTTGTTCCATTGAAAAACATAGAGATAAAGAATTGTAATCAGAGATCACCCTTGGAGTCAACTGAACACTAAGAGAGGATAGTAATGAATGGCTGACAAGAAACATATCAATTTGCAAGATTAGGGGCAAAATAAAAGGTATAGCCGGGTTCTTTAGAATGAACAACTTGCCATGCATCTACAAGTGCATAGGACGCCATTAGCGGTCTCAGAGCCTCCGTAAGATATTGTTTCACTTCAGATGCTTCACACAGCCCACCAAGATGCATGGAGTCAAGACCAGGATGAGCAGTAACATTAAAGTATCCACAAAGTATCATTGGTTCAGGCCAAAGATGCAATTGTGCCAACATATGGCTGAAAACCATAGGATCGTCCTCATTAGGACCATATACTATGCACACTGTGAGTCTTACTTTTTCCTGGGTATTGTTGTAATAGCTATCGGCCCTTCAGGTCCACACACTGACCACCCAGAAGAGCCACTTCTATTGCTGCAGAAGAAAAACTAGCTGTAGAAATGTTGTTTTGAATGGAAAGATAAAAATTAAATGAATTTTAATTTTCATAAGATTTGAACTGGTGGAGAGGATCCTTGCAAAAGAAGAAGAAATATTTGTGTAGTGGTTATAATACCCACAGAAGAACACAAGCACCAAGGTTGAAGTATTGTGTGAAACCAACGTGAAGCATGGATAGTTTGCTTTTTCAGTAAACTATGGCATATCTGCACCTGTCCTAAATTCTGGAATTAGCTCTCAAGTTTGTTTCCTTGACTTTTAGAGAAACTCACTAAACTCCCCTGTCCCTTTTGCTAAAAAAGTAATCTAAAATGGATGGGGTATGAACCTCGCCCATTCTCATATGGTAGTGTTTTCAATCTTCCTACTGTAAAGCTCTTCCAGACTACTGAGCTCCTAATGCCAGAGATTGGTGTTGAATTTGAGGCACATTCTCTGTACTTTCCTATGCCCCGTCTAGATCTTGTAGCACGGTTTGATTCTTGACACTCTCATGCTTGAGACTGGTGCCACTTGCATGGCTGCTGCAGCTGGGAATTGCATTCTTCTTTTGGCTAAATGTCTTTACTCGCAATCTGTACAGCTGGCAGGTGGCGTCATGTTATGTGTGGTACCCTGAAACACTGCCGACTGTCAGCCAGCAGCATATACTGTCTCTCTTTCTCTCTCTCTCCCTTTTCTTTCTGGCGACTAGTTCTTTGCTTCGATGTACATGCCCCACATCCTGCTACCTGGCAGTTGCTGCACTTTAAAAGTGATGGGACATAAAACTAAACCAGTTCCCATAGCAAGCAAGCGAGCATGACAGTTGCAAAATGTGATCTAGGAACATTCTCTATTTAACAAATTGACTAAAAGCAATCGTTTTTCCAGACATCTGGCACCAAATGCAAACAAGAACATTGACATAAAAGTTACAATGAATATCACTGGGGGAATCGATTGCCTTGTTGACATATGGTACCAGTTTCAGGCAGAAGGTCCAGGAGGCAGCTGGCCTGAACGTACACTGACACTCAACACAAGTGCTAGTAAGAGGTGTTGCAGATCAGGATTTAAGTGCAATGTAAGAGATACTGGCACCACCCTATCACACCAGTTAGTGGTAGCATTGCTGCAGATGCAGATCCATTGGCATAGGTAGTTTTGGGAATTTTGCTGAAGCGGGAACTGCCACTGGCAGAACTGAGGTGCAATGACAAGGTTGTGTTATGGATTGCACCAGTTAGTGGGCTTATTGCTGAAGATGTAGATCCATTGGCATAGGTAGCTGGGGGACTATTGCTATAGTGCGAAGTGCCACTGGAAGAATTGAGGTGTAGTGACAAAATTGTGTAGTGGATGCCACCAGTTAGTGGGTGTATTGCTGAAGATGCAGATCCATTGGCATAGATAGCTGGAGGAATATTGCTGTTGCAGGAAGTGCCACTGTCAGGATTGAGGTACAAGGACAAAGTTGTGTAGTGGATGGCAGTTTTGAAATCCCATGAGATGCTGAATGTTAGCTTTGCAATACATAAGACAGCAGGAAAGAGAGCAAAGATAGACAGACAGAAAGAGTGGGCTTGAACATGTGTGTGTATGTGTGTTTTTCCCACTTTTATGTAGCACCAATTTGGACCCAATGGTATTGGAGTGCTTTACATGAGCATCAGTTACATTACACAAGGTCATATTTTTTTTAGGGATGGAGAGATTAAGGGCCTGTTTTAGATCTTGGCAGTCTTACCACCAAGCTGCATTAGCAGTAGGCCTGAAATGATCGCGCACTGCGGCTAAGCCAAAGACTGCCACTATGGACTGTACTATGTTGTGCCAGCTGTATCTCACAGTCGACACAGCAGAGTCTGATGCCTACAATTAGCACTCCATCACCGTCTTGATGGCGGCATCCCACCAAGCCTATTTAGATCACACAGTTGTGCTGGTGGCGTGTCAACAGTGGGCTCATGACGGCAAGAGTCAGTCGCAGGACCCATTCAGTGTAGTACCATGGCTTTGGCCATTGGTTGGTTGCTAGTACCCCATACCTGTTGCAAATTGGACAATTGTGAACACCTGCAAAACACACTGTAAAACACACTCCATTTCAGACCATGATCCTTTGCCATGCCAGTGCAGACATCCAGACAGACAGCCAAATCCACAACATAAGGGACAGCTTTTTTACCTCTCCCTCTGTGTCTTTAAATTGAATTTTGTTACAGTACGCTTCATTTTTTGAGCACTAGTTTTGTTTAGATACATTTCACATTGGTAGGAAAAATTGTCTGTCATGGTGGATGAAATCATAAGAGTAGAGCCACAATTGTTTGAAGCACAAGTCCAAAATACTACAATTTCCCAGAAAAGGCAAAAGTGGACCTGAAAAGTTGAGAAGGTAAATGCAGTAGCTAACAGCTTGCACATACAGGATGAGATTAGGAAGAGGTGGAACGATCTGCGGAGGAAATTTCATTCACTGATCTCCAAGTGTCACCTGGAGGCCCAGAGGACTGGTTTGTGGTTCTCCTTTTCCCCATTACAACTCTTTCCCTGGGAGGAGAAGGTCTTGCAAATCCTCCATCCTGAAGGCTTGACTGGAATCCCTGGTGGAGTGCAAACTGGTAAGTCATACTTATATTTGTCTCCCTAATCACCAATGGAGTCTTGCCCTTAAGGTGGACTTTTAAAATGCTGCAACAACCTTAGCAACACAGATATAGCTAATTTTGACTAAACAAAATCTGTTGTGTCATACAAATTTCCAGCAGCATGGGTGTAGCTCTTCTTCTAATATAATGCAGTATAGATAGTCAGATTGTGTGTAGTTCCCCAAAGATCATCCCTTGCATAGGCTCTGCCTATTGCGGTCTATCAATGTATGTTGTTGTGCTTCCAAAAACAGGCCCAGAACTACATCCATTTTCACAGGAAAGTATGGTGCTCCTAAGTTGTATTTGCTCCTAGTCCCATTATCTCTATATGTATGTACTAGTTGCAAATGTATTTTCATCTCCAAGATAGCTTTAGAAAGTGATATGTGTAACTTATTTTTCAAACAAGTATTGTCTATGGTGTCAACAGATGACTACAACTTTCATGTTGCTCTGCTATTGGATCTGAAAAACAATAGTGGAATGTAATGTTGTTACCCTCCTTTACTCCCATATGCACATGTATTTAAAAACGTAGTGCATTTGTCAGTCACCATATCACTTCTTGTGTATCTCAACCATGTTGGCCTGCTCATAGCTATATTGAGTTGATGAAAATGCTTACATTACTCATTGTCTGTTGAATCCAAGATATCCAAAAATGTGTTGTGGCATGCTGAACAGAATTAGTAGCCACACAGAAGTGAATTTCAATCTTCATATGATGACCAATGACAGTATCATGTGCATTAATGACCATTTTGTATCCAGAGGTGTGCAACCTGCTAGGCCTTGGAATGGTCCAGTAGTTCAGTCTGTTCACCACTGTGTTGGGTTCAATGTCTATCACGTGTAGCCTACAAATCTGAACTAACACTTTGGTATTTCAGGACATCTCTACAAGGTCAGCACTGGAGATGTCATCTATGTAAATGAGACTGCATGGTTAAAAAATGAAAATAACACAAAGGCCTAATCAGTCAATCTCTCTTTTTCTAGGCTTTATGTTGGTCTTTTGTAGACAAAGACAAATGAAATGCACAAAGTATAGTTTAACCACATATCCTCTGTATTCTTCACATGTCCAAACACCCGACCCAATGCACCATCTTCTGCCAGCCAAGACACCTCCACTCCTTCCCAGAAACAAGCCTTAAGTGCGGACTCCAATGCTGCGAGTCAGAATGATGAGGAGCAAGCTGGTCCATCTAGTCTGTCTGGCCACACAGCTCCAGTGAGTCAAACCCAGTCCACAGCTACACCTCCCACCACAGCTGCTACAGGACCTCAGCATGAGGACCCTTCCACTTCCTGTAAATCGAGAACCAGCACACCAATCACACCAGTCATGTGCCCCCCAGTCCTGGCTACTGTTGAGCCACCAACAACTCATCCAACAGGTCTGCCAGGACCCAGTGGTTTGGGGCATACTTCAAGGGTATAGATTAGTGGGGGTAGGAATTGTGGTAGGGAATCTGTGGGCCAGCCAAGCGAGGCTACTGGAGTTTTTGTTAGCCAGACAACCCTTGACCACGTCTTAGGATCAGTCCAACAATCCCAAGGTGTGATGGGCAGGGTCCTAAATGAGTTCCGGGGCATTAAGCAGGTACAGAGGGAGAACAATGCGGAGATGAAGAACATCAATTCCAATTTGTGCCCCTTGACTGAGATGATGTATCGCATTTATCACATTATGCACAGGGCTTTTCCCAGTCCATCTGTCCCTGTATATGATCTTTCAACATCTGGGCAAAGTACAACACTGCCAGCCACAGACAGGAAGGCCCTGCCACACGATGAGCCAGCTCCTACCACCCCAGTCCCTGCACATGTGCCCTCCTACTCCCCAGAGAGGACAGTCATCTGGACCAGAAGCAGAGGAGGGTAAGGCCAACACCACCACCTCCACCTCCAAAAGATGCTGAAACTAATTTCTTCCTTGTGTGCCTACCATTCACTCTGTGGACTATTTTATGGACACATTTGCCTTTTCAGAGGACAGTAGTATTTTGGACATTGGACTTCAAACTGTATTTGGCTCTACTACCATGTTTCCATACACCATGATAGACTGATTTTAGTTTATTTCATCTTGTTTTATTTCACTCACACTTGTTTTTGTATTATAATAAATGTAATGGACACAGAGTACAAGACTCTTATTTGATTATATGTGGCATTTCCTTTGTCATGTCCATCTTCCACAGTCATGTTGGGAAAACTATTCAACATCCATTTAGGAAACAATGTTGCAATTACAAAGAGGAAAAATGTCAACAAATTTACTTAAAGTAAACAAACTCCACTGAGAATGTATGTGGAACACACAAATGTTAGGAGCAGGTCCTTGTAGAAATGGAGTCTGGGTTACAAAACAACACCCCTAAACCCCAGGGTTGTATGCTCCACTACCTTGATACCTTGGATGAAAGGGAATATGCACTGGGAACAAATTAAATAGGTGAACTATCACTGATGCATGACCTCAATTGGAGCCATACATCCTGCCCTCACGACAGGAATCCTAGATCAATAACACCAATAGTCTACATCATAGAAGTGACAACTTCTGAAGCCACATGACCAGTATAAGACAGTGAGGCAATATCTGGTGCAATGGCACTTTCACTCTTCAGTGTTCTATCACCTATAATGCAGCACATCAATAGCTACCTCCACAGTCCACAAATTGAAGATTTAACTAATGTGAAGGGAGAACAGTATGCTAGGGCTTGGCATACACATGTGGATTGAGGAACTTTAGGGGCCCATATTGCCCTAATGGCAGCATCACACAGAAAACAGGTCAGATACAATCTTCTGAACTTCCATGCTATCAGAGTGCAAGTTTCTTTGGAAAAGATTTGTCCATCCCAAGTGGGTGTCTGTCCCATGAAAAACAGATGTACACTTTGTACTTGAAAACAGCAACATTTCACAGCAAATGTCACAATGTTGAAATGTCCAAATGAAGATTTGGACTTCTCTGCACTGTTCATTCCTAATGAAAATACCATAGCAGACAGATATGTACCCTAGGGCACAAGTTGTATTGACATTGAAGGTTAAAATTTGTAAAGGTAAACTTGCACTGAGGTGAAGAAGTGATCAATCATATCTTGACGGAAGTCAACTCCTTCTTCACCACTGTCATCTTCATAGGGCATTTCAACATCTTTACCACGGCCTCCCTCCTCTGCAATTATAGGGATGTCTCTCCTTAGGGCGATGTTATGGAAAATGCAGCAGGCAACCATGATTTGGTACACCTTATCGGGTGAGTAGAGGAATGCTCCCCCCACCCCGTCTACACACCTAAACCTAGCCTTCAGGAGCCTTAAAGCACACTCCATTGACCTCCGTGTTCTTCCATCAGCCTCATTGAAGCAGACTTCCCCTGGACTTGTTTGATTCCTCCAACTATGGTCGGTTAGGTGCCAATAACCACTGTCAGTTAGGATACACTGCATCTCCTTCACGGAAGCAACACATTAACAGATTACTCACATATCAAACCATTGTCCCTTCCTAAACTAGTATTCAGGCAAAAGATAAACAAGTCATGTTGTTCTTACCAACAAGCCAGGTCCTCTCTGGTCCAAGTTGTGACATCAACATGAATGTATTGCTGTTCTGTAGCATGAATGAATCATGTTTATTGATCCAGGGAAGGGGGCACACACACACTTACGATGTATACGTCTATTAAGCAGACAACTTGCACATTGATAGGGTGGAAGTTCTTCCGATTGCGGTAGTCCTGTTCAGACTTAAAAAAATAGATTTAGGACTTTTTGGTCATCATGTCCAAATAACACATTTGAACTGTATTATTTGCACCGTTTTGTTTTTTCTTTAGACAATTTATTTAAAAAAATGTCAAAGGAGGTAGTACTTCCCCTCCAGCACTGTCATTGTCAAACACAGTCATGGTTCACATTTTATTTTGTCATATCTTGCCAAGAAAAGTGTTGTTCATTTCTGACTTTTAAAAATGCACTAGCTTGCATTTTGAGTGCTGGTGATGCAAAAACAATTAGAAAATGTGCAGCTTCACACTCTAAAATGGCGACTGCCTGATCTTGCCATCAGAACATTGGCTACCCGATATCCGTCAGCATAAGTTGACTGCGTAGTAGGTGGTAACCTCCACAACAGACCCTGCCAATGTGTGTACACACGAAAGCCAAAGACTGTGTCCGTCTCTATCACAGATCACGTCCGCTGTGTACTTGCACTCTGCGTTGTGAAAAAATACTCACTTGCCTCCTTGTTTATTTGCTGCTGTTACCCACCTCTGGGAGCCGGGAGTTTGGGAAATGCAGGTTACAGGCCCCTGCCTTCTCCACTGAGAAGCTGGAGCACCTTGCCAAAGAGGTTCTGTCTCTGTACAGCTAACTGTATGGGACCCCAGAGGAAAAGGTACATGTCTACTTGGGTAACCTCTGACTGAATAACCTCTTCCTTTATGATTCACAGGCAATTTGGTTCCTTTTTGGTAATGTGGGTAGTTTTGTGCTTGGAGTTGACAGAATGAGGTATCTGGGACAGATTTATGTGACCAATGTCTGAAATGTCTGTGCATGACAATGTTAAATCACCTGACATTAGAAGCTGTAATGTGTGTGGATGTAAAACACAGATCAATCAATCAATCATAGCATTTGTAAAGCGTACTACTCACCTGTGAGGGTCTCAAGGCGCTGGGGGGGTGGGTGCTGCTACTGCTCGAACAGGCATGTCTTGAGGTATCTCCTGAAGGTTAGCAGGTCCTGTGTCTGTCGCAGGTGGATAGGAAGAGTGTTCCACGTCTTAGCGGCGAGGTGGGAGAATGATCTGTTACCGGTCTGCCAACCTATTTCATCTGCCACCTATCTGCCACTGGTCTGCCATCCTATTTCATCATACAAACTGCAGGTCACTGACTACCAGTGGCCAGAAGACAGTGTACCAGCAATATGATGACAACATACAGCCAATGTTGAAATGATAGTGATGTTGGTTGAAAAATGTAGAGGGTCGGGAGCTGTCTGATGCAGTACTGTCATGTGGGATTCCAGCACATATTGTGTATCAGTTTGCTCTGGATGGTTTAAACCTGTCATGGAGCCACACATAGATAGACTTATTTTAGGCACAGCAGGTTTAGATGATACTGGCTCACCATCATCCCCCACGATCCACATCCAGTCTGTCCCATTAGATATCACACTTGTTCAAACAACCCACAAAACCCTGCTTGCATTGACAACTAGCAGCCCTCACATCATACCCTCAGTCACTGTATGTGAAGCAGACCATGGTCTGCCTCTTGGGAGTTCAGGCAGGAAGCCGATTTAGCTGTGAGTATGAGTATGTGCAAGGATTGTACAGGTGGTTTGGCCTTCAGTAGCTCACAATGATTTTGAGTGATCAGGGGTGGCTCTCACAATAGGACTGGTTGTATAGTTCTGGCCAAGATGATGTTGCAGGCCTGACTAAAAACATGAGAAGCTAGCAAGTATTGACGGTGCACATGAGATCACTGGAAATCGGTATTTCCACTCTACCTATGACAGTTTTATGGGGAAAAAGTCTAGTAACTTTTGTAAATATGTGTGTGAATTTATAAAATGTAGTGTCACAGCAGTACTGCCCAAGAGTGACACTGAATTGTCTTTTCCTGGTCTTTTATTTCATCCATACAGGTCAGTGCCCATCAGAAGTGGGAAATCTGGAAGGCTATCACCAAGAAGGTGTGGACCCTGGGGTTCCACAAGTGGAGTAGCCAGCACTATCGGAATAGGTGGGAGGACCTACATCGGGCTACAAGAAAATCAACAGGAGAGCCAAGTCGGGCACTCCTCTCAGCGATCCAGGTGGGTGCACCGCACCCTGACCTCCTGTAGTGGCCTAAATCCCTGCGGTGGCTTACCTTGAGCGTGATGGGCCATTGAGGGCCCAACAGCAGCAACAAGGAGTTAAGTCATTTTCTGTAGGTATTGTTGTGGTTTAACCTCTTTACTTTCCAGCTATGTTGTATGCCATCAACTTTGAAGAAGACACACATCCTAAGCCCATGTTGATTTCTGGAGATGTAAGTTGATCAGACTATGTCTGATGCTATGTGTGGTGTATAGCTTTTTGCTGTAGCATGCCACTAGATTCCTCCTCACAAGGCGATGACTGTTATACGCAGACACATGGCTGCATGCAAACAAAGGGATTGCCAGCATTTTCACAGTGACATGAGGGGCATTTTCACAAAACATCCCCCGTGTCATGATTGGGTTAGGTGTGATGGTATGTCACAAATGTGTGTAGTGAGGGTAGGCTTCATTACTGGTGACTGTGGCAAACTGCACGATTATGAAGCAGCTGATATATCAGACTTGACATTGCTAAGATGGTGCTATAACAGTGTGAGAATGTGCATCTGCACCAAAGGTTTTGATAGTCTTTGTACAGTGACATCATTCCTTATCTGACACATGTTCGAAAGCAGTTTGTCCAGCAAACTTAGCATAATTTATGTGGACAGTATGGGGAACTGAGTCCTTAGTCTGTTACTTGGTGCATGTAAGCCAGTCTGTTATTGTAAACATGAATTTTTACGCCAAACTGTATTGTAAGCAACAGACAGGAATGTGTCTGCATTGGTGAGAGAGTTGTGCATCCCACAGACAACATTTTGGTGTCCTTAGTCCTGTCCAGAGGAGGAATTGATGATGGAGAGCAATGTGATACTGTAAGAGACATTTGTATGTGGAAGGTAGTATCACATAGATATTGTGGTGTCCCATTTTGGGCAGACAATTTCCATCCAAAAATCTTACCCTTTGGGAGAAGGGAACCAATTTTAGCTCAGTACTTCAGTGGTTCAAAGTTGTAGCCAGGCCTATGTGTTTACTCATCCTGTTGGAACCCATTGTTATAGGGTGAGCTACAAGTGTTTAAGTGACAAATGCATACATGATATGGGAGCTGAGACGAGGGGACAACTGAACTTGTTGCAAATGTTGTGTGATGCATATTGTTGTCCAGTTGTATTTTCACAGATACACTATAACTGTTGTTCCTTTTTTTTAGTATCAACTGGGCAAGGTGAAGGTGACAGTGGCCACATCGGAAGGGATGAAGCTGGCCACGAGGGATCGGGTGTTGACACCACAGACACTGAGGGACCCAGAGGCATAGAGGGTGAGGGGGCTGACACAGAGGCCCCAACTGACTCAACATCTTCTTTGGGGCCTCCAATAAAGGCCAATACCGAGTGGGGGCAGACCCTGGAGAGACTGTGACACCAGCATCTTCATACTCCTCCCACATTCCAATCTCCACCCTCCCTCTTGCTGCCCCCCAGTTGGCCAATGCCCCTCCAAAAGGAGTGGCATCACTGTTGCTGCAGGTACCTCAGCCCCTGCCCGGTGTCCCAGGCTGCGCTGTAGGCTAGATTGTACTATTGAATGCCATCCATGGTGTGGCTGGCCAGGACACCCAAATCCTGGCTTACCTGGATGGCATTTATGGTCCCCTATCTGGCCTACAGTGGTCATTCCAGGGTCTGGCCTCCTCACTGGCTGCAGCCTCCCACCCACCCCAACCTCTTGCCCATGCTTCCACCCCTTCCCCATCCCAAATCTCTCATCCCAGCCATGGTCCAAAGCACATGCAAACATATCCATGCACCCACAACAACATCCACAAGTAGCACATCCCAACACATCAAAAACCCTAAGCACAGACACACACATGCATACACCACACACGATCATCACAGTCGTACCCCCAGTCAGTGCACCCACCACTACCCAAGCACCCCCCCACCACCACACCCATTGTCACAACACACACCACTTCAGCAAAACCCACACATACCACATGCACACCCCAGTCATCACGCCCACCACCACCCATGCATGACCAGCACACCCAAAGACACCACAGAAACAAACATCACAACAGACACATCCACACACATACTTGATATAAATGTCCACACTTACCCACACAAATCTGAAGATACAGCAAATACACCATACCCACAAGCACCCATACCTTCAACAGACATTTGCACAAAAGACGCAAGCACTCCCTCTAACTCCCAAGCGGAACTCCCTCTCAACCACCCTACCCATTTTCCCAAAGAAGGCATTCTGCTTGCCCTGGCCCTGACCCCTTCCAAATCCCAAACCACCCCTCAAAAACCCAACCCTTCCAAACGCAAACCCACCCCTCCCAGACTCATCCATCCCAAACCCAAGGACCCACCCACCCAGTAACATCATTGAAGTGCCTGCTCTCTGCCCTTAGATGCCTCTTTCAGAGGAGGTTTATTTTATCAGTGAATTTAGGAGGCAAGTGATGGGCCTGAAAGGTGTTGCAGCCCACCTTGGCTCAGACATTACTGTTGGACCTAGCCCTTTGTGCAGGGCCATCCCCAAACATTTTGCCTCCTCCTCCTATTTTTTCTGACCTTTTTTGTTGGCTTTAGGACTCTGGGCACTTTACCACTGCTAACCTGTGCATATGCTCTCTGTGTAAATTGTGATTCTGATTGGTCTTCCATGATTGACATATTTGATTTACTAGTAGGTTCCTAGTAAAGGGCACTAGAGGTGCCCAGGGCCTCTAATTCAAATGCTACTAGTGGGCCTAAAGCACTGATTGTGCCACCCACATGAGTACCCTTGTAAACATGACTCAGACTGGCCATTGCAGTGTCTGTGGGCAGTGTTAAACTGCCATGTCGCCCTTGCAAGTGCACCCACTTGCCAGGACCAAACCTTCCATTTTAGTATATGTAAGGCACCGCTAAGGTAGATCCTAGGTAGCCACATGGGGTAGCCACATGGGCAGGGTGCAGTCTATTTAAAAGGTAGGACCTGTACTGTGTGTTTTACATGTCCTGATAGCGAAATACTGCTAAATTTGTTTTTCACTATTGCAAGGTCTATTTCTCCAATAGGGTTACATGGGGATTGCCCTGAAATATCTTTTAGGTGCAGTTCCCCATTGGGAGCCAATAGAGAAATGAGGTTTGGGGTCGCTGAACCCACAATTTAAAAATACAGCTTTTGGTAAAGTTGATTTTTAGACTTTAAGTTTGAAAATGGCACTTTTAGAAAGTGGGCATTTTCTTGCTTGTCCATTCTGTGCCTCTGCATGGCTGCTGAATACACGTCTGGGGTAGATTGGGTTCTCTGTGAATTCACCCTAGACAGTGACACAAAGGGAGCTGAGGTGTGTTCTGCATTTCCTGATGAGTCTTCCTGGGCTAGATTGGGAGGGAGAAGCTGACACCTGCACTTTCAAGGACTGTGCATCTCCTTTCACAATATTGTCTCCAACCCCTAGTGTGTGCCTGGGGCAGGGCAAGGAAGAGGCAGGGTCTTGTGCACTACAAAGACTTTCCTTTGAAGTTTTGCAGAAATTAGTAGAAGTATTGAACCCAACACCCCAGACTTTTAGAACACTTCTGCATCAAGAGGAGACTCTGCCAAGGAGAAGAGCTGAAGAACTGTGAGGGGGAGTATTGCCCCTTTGATGTGTTTGCTTTTCTAGGTTGACCTGCAGTTGCTACTGTATTTTGCTGTGTATCCTGCTAGTGAAATTTCCCCAAGGGCTTGGACTGAGCTTTCCTCCTGTTAAGAAGTCTCAGGGACATCAAAGACTTTACCTGCCAACCCCTGAGTTCTCTTGGTGAGGACCCTGGCTTGTCAAGAGGTGCACACTCCGATTCTTGGGTCCTAGGAAGTAAAGTCTGGTAGGAAAACAAGAGGAACCAGGCACGCTGACTCTGGATGACTCCAGAACCGGTGCTGCTGCCCGACTCTACTCCGCTGCCTGCACTGGTCCATGCTGAAGTTCAATGGCCACAACAAACACTACAGGCCCGATGCCGTGGCAGTGCCTCTGAAGTCCCACAGCATCATAAGTCCTGAGTGCCGTGCCACCGACGTCTGTGATACCTCACTCTGCTGTGGCCCCTGTGGCCTGACTGTGACACTGCGAAGTCGCCCCATTACGTCTTAACCCATTGGACTCATCGACCATGCCGTATTGCAAGGAACAAACACCTTGCCTCCGACACCGCCTCATCTCCACAAGGAACTGATGCCTCACTTCCCTTGTGTAGCAGTATGGAACCAACACCTCACCTCCTGCTTAGCAGTACAGAACCGACACACCACTGGCTCCAGTGATGCCTCACCTCCTTGACTCTGTGCCACATCTTTGACTTTGCCTTGTTTCTAATGTACTGTACCTGGGATCCGTGCGACTCCATGACTGGCACCGCACTCCCTCGTGAGTGGCGTTGGACTGTGGGGAACAACTCAGTCACCACGCTTTGAAAGCACCAGTTGGAGCTATTGTGTTCCTAAACACTTTATTTAGATTTAACCTTTAAAAATTAACATATTTACTTGTGTATGTTGTATTTTTGTTGTCTTGGTCTTGTTTTACTTAGATAAATATTGGCTATCGTTCTAAACTGGTGTGGCGTCCATTTGTAGTGTTTTCACAGTGTTACTGTGTGTGGGTACAATTACTTAACACATTGCCTCTGCAATAAGCCTGACTGCTCGTGCCAAGCTACTAAGGGGGTGAGCAGGGGTTATCTGAGGAGTGTGACTGCCTCACCCTGTCTGGAGGGAGGGTCCCTACGTGGACAGGGTGTAAACTGGCTTCCAACTAGAGACCCTATTTGTAACAGTAGACTGATCAGATACTGTATTAGTGTTTTTTGTTTTAGCTGAAGCATGTGTTGTGTACCTGTGTATCTGTTCCAGCATGTGCCTTGACATGGCTGATGATGCCTGGCTCCATGCATACAGTGGTCCACACTTCTACATGCTCTCCTCCCTCAGGAGTAATACACCCATCGCAACTGTGGCTGCCCAAATAAACCCACCCTTTCCCAGCTCATCACAGGTCAAGGTGGGGGTCAGCTTGGGAAAGCTTATAAAGCAGTAATTTACATGCAGCCCCAGGAAGCACCGGGTTGGAGCCCCTAGTGCACCTTGTGCCAGATTAGCGTCATTTTTTTTTTTACACAAATGTGGCTCAACTAGGCCAAAATCATCGTTGCGCCAAATTTACAAAGTTGCAAAATGCATGCATTGCGCCACTTCATAATGCTTCGTGCTCCATTATGCATGCACCATTTGGGGGAGGGCGATTTCTTTGCGTAATTTTTTTGCCACTTTTAACGCCTGATCAGAGCAGGCATTAAAAGGAGGCACACCATTGTTTACAATGGGCCTCAATGGGCTTTGCAGGATTAGCGTAAATATTTTTGACGCTAATCTTGCACAGCTCCAAACTAGCGTCAAACTCTTTGACTCTAGTTTCCCTAATTACCGCTGTGGTGCACTGTATCTTAGATACGGCATACACATGGTGTCGTTAGGGGGGGGCGCTAAGGTCCTAAGTGACCAGACGACCATAATGCCTTATTAACTATTGGCAGTTGTATAACAAAAATAGGCAATGGAAAACAAAAATAGGAGAAGCCCCAGCACCCCTGTAAATAAGCCTCACTATGCCTTCTTTTTCTACATTATACTCCTCTCAACATCCCTCTCTTAATTTCTCGTTCTGTCTCTATTATCTCTTGCAGTCAACCATCTTTCCGTCACTTTCTTGCACACATTTCTCCTATCCTTTCAAAGCACCATCTATATTGCCATTTAGAAATGCACCACTACCACTCACTACCAAAGCACCTTCCACCTGCAAATCCAAAAGACCTGCCTTCAGATCATATCACTCCTTCACACTTTTCTTAACCAGTTTCCCTGACCGTCTATTTCCACAGATGGCACTTCTCTCTTTTTAACCTCTCATGACAGGTCACAATATTACAACTCCTCTCCTTACAATATACGACTTGAGGCTCAACTTCCCTTCTTTTACTATATGGAGTCTCTGGTCCTAATTTCCTACACCTTGTCCACTTTCTTTCCATCCACCCCACTCCATCTCTGTTAACTCTTGACAACTTAACAATTCACCTTTTACTCTCTGTTCCTTTCTTCTCCTTGTCCACAACTCCGTTTCTCTTTCTACCTTTACTTTCATCCTGTTAATTCTTGACTGTCCTGTCTCTAAAAAGCCTATTCTCTGTTCCTCTCTCTGCTTCCTGACTTTTTTTGCACTACTGTTAAGTCAGAACTATCATGGCACTTGATGTGCCTATTCCCCCCCACCTCTTCTCACGTTCCGTTTCGTTGTTTTTATCTATAATACCTCATGACTTCCTAGCACCAATGTCACAACGAGGAAACACATATGTTTCTCAATACAAAAACCCTCAAAAGCACAGGTAGCCTCTGAGGCACAGCCTTGCTGATCTGGGCCAGTGGCCAAAAATGCTCTGGCATGAACATTTGACACAAAACGAAAACTCTTAATCTCTTTTAGAAATATTCATAACTGAAAATTAAGATGAAAGTGCTCTTCCAACTCCACTGTTGCCAAGACTCCCAGGTCAATGTGTGATGTACTACTCCAGCCCTGTTTTTTTTCTTCGATTCTGGAACTTGTGGTCCTGTTCTACAATGGAACAAACAACACTGCAAGTGCCACAACTCAAAGAGAAACCCGGGCCTGGAGAGCCACATTACCAATGGATCTGGGAAACTTGGCAGTGCTGCATCTTCTGTCCGAAAAGGATGCGTATCTTTTGTCTACGTTCGGGATATTTAATGCAAAGCATGAGAGTGAGATCACACATTTTCATATGTCACCAGAACAGGCCAATCAGGAAAATAAAGACTCAGTTGGATGTAAGACAAAATCCCATCCCTGGCTATAAGTGCAATCTCGTTTCAATCAGTGAGGCTGCGAATCCTCCCAAATGTGTCTTTCTCCACTGAAATGTACCTGTCTTTTTTATTTTTAACACCAGTTTGTTGCCCCAAGGTATCTCGAAAAACTCATCAAACTGTAAACCGGTGCTCAGGAAAAAAATGTTGGCATATCCTGAGAGGGGAGTCAATCAGTTGGTCTCCCCATCCTATTGTGTAATGGATGTAGAATCCCATGCCACCCTGTGCTCGAGCACTGGTTAAAGACAACATGATTATAGTTTTGGGGATTCAGTAGCTACGCTAAGGAGAGATGATTACGACCCCCCACGTCCATTGCAAATAATGGTCATAGGTTTGGAGCACCCCGAGGCCATTCGTTTTTATTCATCTTTGTACACGTGGAAAGTTTGCAAACACGATGAGCTTAATGTTTGAGAATACTGACCATATTGACATGAATGTGTGAGCACAGTGAAAGATCCTTGTACTCTATAGCTGCACTTGTCCTTAGGGGTATCCATAGTTTTTCTTGAACGTCTATTTTTGGAATACCATTTGCAAAATAGAAGATAGCTGCTGCCCACAAAGGCCAGCCCCCTTGCATAGTTCTTCCCCTATGGTGTTTCGTTCCTGTGCTTTCCGGAGGAAATCCTCATGGTTTCCCACCAGAACAGTTCTGTGGTGAGGGTCAGTGGTCATCTGCACATAGACTGTGGAAAGTAAAATGCACTGTGAAGGGAGGAACACCCCAGACTTCTCATAGAGGAGGTAAGTTGTACCATACCTGATTAACAGAACACTTTCAAGTTGGAGGATGCACTGATTGTGATTAGCATGTAACTATCTAAACTTAAACATGTAAACTGGAACTTCCCACTAGATTAACATCTTTGGACCTGGACCACGTGGGCCTGATTGTCTCCTTCTAACTAAAAACAATCCAGAATATTTATGCTCAAGGTCCTCTGGCCTAAGGATGATTAACTTTGGAGGGAGAACTTTAGCAGGTGGGTGGCATGGCTCGAGGTTTGGGTTGCTGCCTGGGCAAAGTTACCATTGTCCCCCTACCAGGAGTTTAGCTCTTGCGAAGATGGTGATACTTCCCAAATTCCTATACTTGATGATCAACCTGTGACTTCCTCTACCGACATTCTTTTGCAAGAAGCTCTGTTCTCATCTTATCTCATTGGCATGGGCTGACAAACTGCCATGAGTAGCCTGGGAGGTACTGGTGATCCCTTGTGAGCAGGGAGGGCTGGGAGCACCTGATATGGGCTTATACTTTTGCAGCACCGAGGTGCATTTTGCCTACTACTGGCTACAGTCCGTCCAATATCAGCCCCTCACACAGCACCGTAGAACAACCAAGTGGCCCGTGCCTTTAGCAGATGGCTCTTTATGGCCCCATCATTCAAGTGTGATATGGCCTGCACGGTGTGGGCTTGGAAAGAGCTGTGGAGAAGGGCACTCATTGACTACCTGCGTGCCCCATCAGCTCTGATTCCGGGACAGCTGCTGATGCCACTTGCTGCAGCTGACTTCCTTTGGTGCAGCATATCCAGAAGGCAGCTTTGTTGCTCCCCTACTGGTATTTCAGGACACTGCTGCCTCACTTTTAGACGTCATGACCTATTATCAGCTATGTGCGCTCCTGGGTGGCCTCCAAGACATGTTCCCAGCAGCCACCCCCCCCCCCACAACGTTTGAGGTGTTCAAGGAAATGCTTACTAACCCTTCCCCCCACAAGCTGATCATGCACATCTATGCTGGCATGAAGGCGACTGCCACGGTCTGCTCGCCTTCTGCCCGCCAGGTCTGGTTGGATGACCACAATGTAGTGATTAGTGGAGTGCAGTGGACTTTTTGTTGCTCCCAGTCCAAGGCCTTATCCCCAAACTATAGTTTGTGCCTGATACACTTTAAATACTTCCACAGAATATACCACACACCGGCGCGGCTGATGAGGATGAGGCTTGTGGCGGATGTGCATTGTGCGCTATGCTGTGGGCTGACTTCCTGCACCTTGCCTGGGACTGTCCCGTGGTGCAGGATGTTTGGGTGGCGGTACATGACGACATAGCAACTATCACTGGCCACCACCTAGAGCGCTCCCCATGTGTCTCATTATTGGGCTATGTTTAAGAAGTCCTCACGGAGGCTGACGGCGATGCTGCTGCTGCTGACTAAGCGCATGGTGGTGGTGCACAAGGGCAGATGGCAGGCACACAGCAGGGATAAGGGGCTTCGGGATGTTGGTCCTGTTTGGAGCTGCTTCACGCATATTGAGAAATGGTGCCCACCCGCTTGGAACCGAAAGACAAAAGGGCCCCCCTTGGTGATCTATCTCAGACTCAGTGACACTGAGCCTGCAGATTTGGCAGCTCCCCGACATTCCCAAGTACTTCAGAGTGCGCCTACACATTCCTACCCACACAGTGACCTTTTGAACAGCCCTGACAAGGAGGGATGCAGCTCTTGTCCCCCGTCAAGAGAGGTGTGGGTGCCTTAATGATTGTGTAAGATATTGACTATGCTGAGTGGCGAGTTCTTCCCTTTTCTCCAGTTCCATTCCATCTTGGCCTTTCCCCTCCTCTTTTTTTCTCCTGTGTTCTATCCCTTCCTTGTGTGTTCCGGAAGTTGAACAGCTGCATTATGTATATGATTTCCGAATACATATTGTCTTGTTACTATCTTATAACTGATTCCTACAAAATTCAAAAAATAAAATAAAAAAAAAAGCAGATCTACTGGCTTAGTCTGCTGATGACGTTGCCAGCTCAGATGCTCCCAACCAGCCCAAAAAACTCATAGATGAGGACCAAGCACCTTGAAGCCCTCTGTACCCCGTGACTGAGGAAGAGGGCTGTCACCCTGTCCCCACATGCATCATGATAGATTCCACGGGCCATGACCCATGGAAAGTGAAAGCAACAACTTCAACTTTCCTATCCGATAGTATCAGAGAACTGACCCTGGATGCCAAGAGAGACTTACAGCATCGCAGGAGCACTGAGGATGGCAGCAACCATGATCACAGCTTGCTGCTATCTAGGCACAGCCAGGATGTCGAGAGACTCTGTAGAGCAGTTACGATTGACCTATGGGCCGCCAGGCCCTACTTAGCTTGCTGTCAGAGATGCTCTCCAGCACATGTTTTTGGGGATCTTACTAAAGAGCCCACATAGAACTTCTGAGATTTGAACACCTTAGCGGACCTAGCTTGTATGTTGCCAAATGTGACTGAGGAATAACCATCAGCAATAAACTGGAAAATTAGACCGGGAAGTTAACCCTGGTAACACTAGTGGGCTTGCCTCAAGAAGGCTGTGTATACTGTTTGCAGTGTGGCCTGTTTTACTTTGTGCTAGTAGGTAAATACTCCTTTTTACATAAAAGCAAGTATTTGACTGGACAATCATGTACAGGGATTGCAGGTTGCATTTTGAGTTGTGAGTCTGTTCTCACCCGACACCTGCCTCCTCTCTGAGACACTTTGGACAATGGTTAGGGGGTACTTGACCCAGTTTCAGAGCCCCAGGACATCAGGAATAAAGGGCCTCAACCACCCCTTTGGGCTCAGGAATTCCTGTGGCCCTCTGAAAGGGGGTTCTGACTCCTGGAATAGAATACATGAAAAGGCTTTTCACCACAACCAATTGACCTGACTCTCAAATGCCACAAATGAAACGCCATTTGGTGCACACCTTCTTAATTGGTGTAGTATATGTTTGATTTTTTTAGATTAGGAATTGAACATAGTTAATGCCATTAGATATCAATTTTTTCAATGAATTGTTATTTTTAATGACATGAGTTATAAGATATCTTCAGGGTTTTGCTTGACACTATGGCCCATATTTATACTTTTTTAGCGCCGCATTTGCACCACTTTTTGACGCAAAAACGGCGCAATCTTACAAACTACAATTGTATTTTTTAAGTTTGCGCCGATTTTACGTAAAAATATGACGCAAATACGGCACAAAAAATTTATAAATATGGGCCTAGGTATTCTACTAGAATTTGGCCTCTGAAGAGTGGGACTCGATATACCTTTCCGCTCTAATCTTCAAACAACTTAAACCAGTAACCAGACGCTTATGGAGCAATTTTACACTGGAAAATGTGTCTGTTCATTGATAGTTGGCCTAATATTACAGATGTGAAAGAGTATGCACCGTGCACACTAATACAGAAGTACTTGTGAATTATAGTATTATACTAATGTAGTATGGACATGATGCTTTTCTTGTTTCATTGCAGAAGAACTTTTAAAGGAGGACCCTTTCCCATTCAATACCACAAAAGTCATGGCACCATTTTCATTCAAGAGCTGGCTAGATAGTCATCGACAAGAGTTACTTCAAAAGAAGTCCTTAAGTATATTTGGAAGCAACGTTGAAACTGAGGTATGAAAGTGTTTGTTTTATTTCCTAGGCTTATCAAAAGCATGCTTCCTAAATATTGCAGCGTGAATTTATTTCCCCATGACTGGTTTTTATTTGAAGACATGGGGACCGATTCACGAAGGTAAACTTAGACGTTCCAAGTTTACGACTTTGTGAATTCACAAAGGGCATTTACGAGTAGCATCTTTACGTCTGCACTCGGTGAAGTTTGAGGGTGCTGAAGATGATAAAGAACTGGAGACTTGCTGAACCCTTTAATTAGATGGTGCCTTCTGCTTTCTGCCATCTCGCCACTGCTATTCAAGCTGGCTCCTTCAGTGCAGCCTCCAAAAGCTTGGTAAACTTCTTGCAGGTCAGGGATTGGGTACTAGAGGCATCAGAAGGGGGAGGAGAAGCATCTGTTGATACAAGAAGGATGGTAGTGTGTAGCTCCTATTTTATATAAAACTCCTCCAGGCTGTGTGATGAAGTGCTGAAAATCCTGAGGCAAGCATACAGTAATTTGGTATGTCAGCAGTTGTCAGATTATCAGGGCGATTGCTACTATCGCCTACACTGTGGTATACATGAGCTTCGCAAGTGGTGGCAGTGAACAGAGGACAGCGAAAAAACAGTGGGAGCGCAGCATAAAGAGGAAGGAAGGCAAAGCTTTCTGTCTCCTTCCCTGTCAAGCCTTAAATGAGTGTGCGTACCACTTACCGAGTACTGCACTACAGTCGGGAAGCAATAATGTTACCTCTGGCCCAGATTTGATGTTGACGCTTCCCTGTGGCCTCGCCTCAAATCCTCCCTGGAACATGACGGGCAGTTTGTAGGAGGATCAGGTAAAGCCGTCAATGTCCACCGGTGCAGCTCTCTGTCAGATGGTCGATGCTCTGAGGGTGCCCTCCCCTGAAGTGCTCGTACTCCGATGTACTCCGATATCAGCTGTCCGAAGGGCGCCTCAACCCCGCTTCAGTGCTGCCACTACCCGCACCGCACAACACCATTTCGCTGAGTTTGCCACAGTGTTCACCACCTACCGGCCATTTTGCAAGACGTACACAATGCTGCTCCGCTGCTCCTCTGTGCAGAGTCAGCCACGGGGCATGGCAGGAGCCCCTGTGACCCTCCTGCTTTGTAAAGCCTGTTGATGCGGGCACCATCTCTTCTCTACGTCTTCTTGTGATGCTAGTGACTAAGAGCTGGCAGAGAATGTTCAAAGATCAAGTAAACCTCTATGTAGCAGTAACAACTGTGATTTACATGTTGTGATCCCTGCTGCTTTGCAGATCTTTGTAAGGCAGTATGGTTCTTGCATCAGAAAGTTGTGTCACAGGCCAGCAGTTAGCCCTGTCGGTTCATTTGTTAGTGAAGAAAGTGTGGCTCAGGATAGATGAAGACCTCCATGGTGCTTCTCCCTTCCAAGAGGGACTTGATCTCCTTTATCAACATGGTAAGCAGCAAGGCACAGGTCTGAATTTCCAAGTTTTCTGGGTATATTTATGTGTTAGTCCATCACTGACACCATCTATCTTGAGGCAAATAGTGACCTGGATGCATTTTTCTGTTCTCCATAATGTTTTGCATCATGTTACTGTTTTCTTATTCAAACCATGTGTATGGAAACTGTCACTAACTTGCACAATAGGGAAGTGAAAAGTATGGCTTCTTTTCTGCTTTTCAAAGGTTCCAAAGAAAAAGAAAAATAGTTTCAATGTTCTCCTGACACACAAAGCATAAATTAATTAGTTACAATGATCAGTTAGATTGCTTAGTGGAAAATGATGTATATGAGAGCATTATATAATGGAAACTTTAGTACCATGGGCCTGATTCAAAACTGCATTTTCTGGTAGACAAAGAGTATTACAGTAACTGATGGAGACTTTTAGTTGCAGATTCCTTACATTAGAATGTCCCCATGCGTCAGACTGGATCCGGAGATTTTTTCTTCAAGCAGTACCCTTGTGTGCCTTCAGGTGGCGTTGGTCGACTCCGCGTCTGTCGTTGGCATCGTGGTCATCATGATGACATTGGGGTCGAATATAGGCGCCACCTCGGCGACGCCAGTTTTTTTCTTTCTGCACCACTTGCTGATACGGAGAAGAGCTACCCTGGTCACTTTTTGACCTGCCTCAACACTTTTGTCAAATTTTCTGGTGACTTTTGGTGTGTCTGGGATGTCCCCGAAGACCGGGTTCAAGCCTTGCGAGGATTGTCGCCAAATGATGTCAGTGACGGATCTGCATCGGGTCTGTTTGTGGTGTCTGGAGCGCGACCATGACCGGAAGTCGTGCTCCGTGTGCTGGGCCATGCACCCCAAAGCTTTTAGGGAGCGGTCCTTAAAGCTCATGGTGGCCCGGCGCTCGACTCTGCATTGTTCCCGGTCTTGCTTGAGAGGAAGGTCTCCCTCCGCAGAGCCTGCTTTTGGGTCCGCTCCGCGCCTCCATAATTTCCAGGAGCCAGAGGGACCCCTTCCCAACTAAAAGAATTTTATGAGGCCATGTGCCTCATATTTGGGCAGTCCGACCCCTCTGCGGCAACTTAGGGGCCTGCGGGTTCGGAGGGGGTCCCTTCGGGGCAGCACCTTTTTCTGGGGATGTCCAACAGACCCTCATGGACATTCCCTTTGATGCCTCGCATCTCTTCGGAGATAAGGCAGACTTTGCACTGGAGAGATTCAAGGACTCCCCGGCTATGGCTCAATCCCTTGGACTTTCCATGGCCCCTCACCCACAGCAGTCTGCCTTTTGCCCCTTTTGTGGACACAGAAGGGGCTCCCTGTCGCATCCCCTCCCTTGCCACTGTGCCAGACATGCTGTACAGCCCCTGCATGGCCAGAGATGTGGAATCCCTCAGGCTCGTTGAACAGGGAACCAGAGGTCTGCCCAGCCCACCCCCACCCAGGCTGCAGCCGCCAAACCTTCCTAGTCCGTCCTCCCACCTCAGACCAGTTGGTGGCAGGATAAGCCATCATCTGCCCCACTGGGAATCCATCATGATGGATAGGTGGGTTTTGCAGATTGTCCGAAGGGGCTACTCCCTCCCATTCGAGACCTTCCCTCCGGCAATTGCTCCATCATTTGGCCCTCTGACAGAGGATTATTTGGCACTTCTCCGCAAGGAGGTTACAGCTCTTTTTTCCAAAGGGGCCATAGAGAGGGTTCCTGCACCAGACTTAGGCTGTGGTTGCTATTCCCGCTTCTTTCTGGTGCCCAAGAAGGACAAAGGCCTGCGTCCTGTCCTCGACCTCAGAACCCTCAATCTCTTCCTCAGGAAGGAGAAGTTCAAAATGCTCACCTTGGCTGAGGTCCCTTCTGCCATGGACCCAGGAGACTGGATGGTGGCGTTGGACTTGCAAGACACTTATTTTCATATCCCACTCTTGCCTGCCCACAGACGTTCCTATGATTCATGGTAGGTCACAAGCACTTTCAGTTTACCATGCTCCCCTTAGGCCTTACCAGTGCCCCTCGGGTGTTCACAAAACTAATGGCTGTGGTCACAGCTCATCTGCGCAGGTCAGGGGTTTCAGTCTTTACCTACCTTGACGACTGGCTTTTGAAGGCAGACACACCCCAGAAAGTCGTCTCCTACCTTCAGACTACGGAAAACCTCCTGCATTCGCTAGTGTTTACTATAAACATGCTGAAGTCACACCTGACTCCCTCTCAGACGCTCCCTTTCATTGGAGCTGTTCTGGTTACGGCACAGATTTGGCCCCATATTCCAGTCAGCGAGTATGGGATATTTGGGCTATGATTCTGATGTTTCAGCCTCTATCCCGGGGTTCTGTGAGAATGACTCTGAGGCTGCTGGGCCTCATGGCCTTCTGCATCCTATTAGTACCAAATGCCAGATGGCAAATGCGGGAACTTCAGTGGGACCTGAAGTTCCAATGGGCACAGCACCAGGGGAATCTTGCCAGGTCCAGATCTCCGGGGAGGACTACGAAAGTGGTGGCTTTCGAATCAGGATTGGGTCAACAGCAGATACCTCTCCCTTCCCAAACCAGATCTCACAGTTGTGACACATGCGTCACTTCTAGGATGGGGCGGCCACATGGGAGAGGCAGAGATCAGGAGCCTCTGGTCTCCGGCGGAGTCTGAACTCTACATCAGTCTTTTGGAGTTCCGGGCAATTCGACTTGCATTGAAAGCATTCTTCCCCTCTCACAAAGGGGAAGTGGTGCAAGTATTCACCGACAACACCACCGCCATGTGGTACTGCACCAAACAGGGTGGGGTGGTGTTGTGGACCCTTTGTCAAGAGGCTCTTTGCCTTTGGACATCTGGCAGGCTTTCTGAATGCCAGAGCAGACTAACTCAGCCGTCAATGCAGTCGATCACTGATGGCGTCTCCATCCGGAGGTTGCGCAAGGTCTCTTTCAACTGTGGGGAGAGCTATGGTTAGATCTGTTCACCTCCGCAGAGAACGCAAAATATCTGCAGTTTTGCACGTTGGAGTTTCCAAGGCGATTCTACCTTGGCAACGCCTTTTGTCTTGAGTGACGCTCAGGCCTCCTATACGCCTTTCCGCCAATACCACTTCTGCCCAGAGTTCTCAAGATGACCAAGAATGATCGGGCTCAATTAATTCTTGTGGCTGCAGACTGGGCATGAAGAGTTTGGTACCCAGAGCTACACAGCATGGCCACAGATCCTCCAATCAGACTGCCTCTACCGGAGGATGTTCTGTCACAGCAGGGGACAGTTCTTCACCCGAACCTGTCCAGTTACTGCATTCTTGTCTGGAGATTGAGCGACGGCAGTTGACAGCTTTTGACCTTCCGCTCAAAATCTGCGATGTTATCTTGGCAGCCAGGTGTTCCTCCACCAAAACGGTATATGCCTGTCGGTGGCACAAATTTGTGGGATGGCGCATGGACAAGTCAGTTGATCCTCTCTCTGCCCATCTTTCTGAGGTTCTCTTATTCATTCTTTCACTACCCTGTCATGGTTCTGCTTTGGGCACTCTTAAAGGTTGCTTATCAGCTATCTTGGCTTTTCTCAGATTGCCAGATGAACCTTCTCTTTTCAAATCCCCTATTGTACGTAGATGTCTTAAAGGTCTAACCCAATTGTATCCTAAAACTCCATTTATCATGCCTCAGTGGGATCTCAATCATGTCTGCTCTTACTTGATGTGTGCTCCAATTGTCCCTTGCGGCTCCTTATCCTCAAGACTGTCTTCCTGGTGGATATCACTTCTGCTCTCAATGTGAGTGAGCTTCAGGCTCTTTCTTCCAAGCCTCCATTCTTGTCTGTACATCCTGACAAAGTAGTGCTATGCACTAGGGCTTCCTTCCTTCCCAAAGTTGTCTTACCTTTTCATGTAGGCCAATCTATAACTTTGCCTACTTTTTACGCACCCCCACATCCTTGTCACGAGGAGGAGGGACTCCACCATCTGGACCCAAAAAGAGCATTGGCGTTCTATCTTAATCTCACTAAAGAGTTCCAGGTGGATGATCAACTCTTTGTTGGGTATGTGGGTGCACAGAAAGGGAAGGCAGTGCAGAAGCGTGCCATCTCTCGATGGGTGCTTCTCTGCATCAAAATGTGCAACGCTTTGGCACAGAAGCAACCTCCAGAAGGATTGGGTGCTCACTCAACCAGAGCAACTGCTGCTTCCACAGCATTAGCACGCAGAGTTCCTGTCCTGGACATCTGCCAGGCAGCAACGTGAGCATCATAGCACACATTTACTAAACATTACTGCCCGGACAGTCAGGTCCGCAGAGATGGCTACTTTGGTCGTTCGGTCCTGCAGGACATTTTAGTATGATTTTGGTTTGCAGCAAAACCTCTGAAGATGGCATTGGTTGGGTATCTATTCTAAGGTAAGGAATCTGCAACTAGAAGTCTCTATCAGATGAACAAGTTACTTACCTTTGATAACGATTTATCTGGTGGAGACATATCCTAGTTGCAGATTCCTTACCGACCCACCCATCCTCAACGTTTGCGAACTGATTTCTAGGGACAGGGATTCCCCTTTAAGGGGCTTTGGTTTGGTGCACCATTTCAGTGTTCTTCATGGCTCTGCATTTTGGCGTGGAAAGTCGTGAAAAGAAACTGATGTCACTGTGCCGAGGCGGCACCTATATTCGACCCCGACGTCATCACGGCCACCATGACGCCAGCTATGGACGCGGAGTCGGCCGACACCACCTGACAACGCGCAAGGGTACTACTCGAAGAAAAAATCTCCGGATCCAGTCTGAAACCTGCGGAAATTCAGAGGTAAGGAATCTCCAACCAGAATATGTCTCTACCAGATAAATTGTTACCGAAGGTAAGTATCTTGTTCACTATTGCTCACATAATACATACATAAAACACATAGTTCACAAAACTACAGCTGAAGTCCTTAGCCCCTGCCTCTCCTGTTTTTGTCTGTGCAGATATCTTGGCCACAGTGGCAGAGATGACTGCACCTAAAAAGTGCATTATTTAGTAGTAAATGTGGGATGGGTAGGAAAATGGTGAGAAAATGGGAAATTTTTAAAGAGGGATTTGGGAGGGACAAACTAATTCAAAACACACCCACAAAAGAGTACAACATTTGTAATTGATACAATACACTTCTAAAGTTACTACACCTTTAAAACAGGTTTAAATGTGCTCCAGCCAAGCCCTCGAGTGAGTCAGGCACCACAAGTAGCCAACCACTAGTACTGCAATGCACTCCCATAGAAAACAATGAAGGAAACGAATTTAACAGATACGACAAATGAACGAAAGTTAAATACATTATTTCAACATTTAATTTTATGTATATTTTAAGGGATACTATACATATATATATGTATATATATATATATAGGTAAGTACTGTTTTTTTAAAATATTAATTATATTAATAAAAAATAATTGGAACTTTTAAACACTTAATAAAATAAAAGTTTTAAATTAATTACATTTATAACAATTAACCAGCTTACTAAATAGCAAAAAAATTATAGTGACTGTGCATCATTTTTGTAATTCTTGTTTTAAAATTAATATATATAAATATGTGAATATCTACCTTTGTGAATCAGCCCCAAAGTAACAAATAGGGGAAGAGGGTGCTTGTGAAAGGAGATTAAAAAGACAGTGGGATTGGGTAAACTGAAGGAAGTTGTACAGTGGATTTTTCTTTCTTTGTTACCTTGGAGGTTGCTCGATGACAGTAGATTAATGGGCATTCAAATTATAGTAAATATTTCTATATTGAAGATATTTAAAATGGGATGTTCTGTTCCAGGCTGTGGTCTATGGACCAGGAGTAAGCGATGGAGTCAACACAGAAGTGGACATATGGATATGGCAGTTGGTATGTAACACGTAACCGTTCTCAAAGAAAAGTCAATATGTAAAGTCAACACTTTGGTTTAATTGATTTGTTTGTTTCTGATGGTGAGTCTGTAGCACCAACAACAGAGCCTTTGAAACATATTTCCATCTCTGTAAGCTGAAGAGGGGTTGGTTTCTGGATACATCATCAAAATGGAGTTACTAAGACTGGTTAGTAAAAAGATAAGGATTGATTCACAAAGATAAACTTTCACTTTTGTGTAAGTTTACAATTGTTTGCTATTCACATAAGTATTTTACTAATAGTATCTTTATGACTGTGGAGTCTCAGCACACAAAAGGATAGGGCAGTCCTATTATTTTATGTGCGGAGACCCAGAAGTAGTAAAGATACTACTAACAAAATACTTTTGTGAATAGCAAACTGTAAACTTACACAAGAGTGTAATTTTACCTTTGTGAATCAGGCCCATAATGTGCCCCAAAAGGACAGTAACACATAGACCACGAATGTGGTCCATTCCTGTACAAGTTACCTCAAACCAGACCCATACACAAAGAAATCATATCATGTTATTCTATTTTCCCAAGTAACATGCTTCTGTATTGGAATGGCAGAACTGAAAATTAGATTTTCTGAAATTGAATGAAAATTTAAGTTTCAGTAAGACTGGACAAGTAATCAAGAGAAATCCAGTCTACTACTTACAAAAGTGTTTCAGGATATACATAACCATAATATAACAATCAGTAATAAACGGTATGGCGCAATACTTATTCTATAATAAATTTGTGACACTCACGTATTTCACTCTAGTGCCTTAAAGACACAGTGCTGAATTTAAGAAAAAAACTCATACATTGACATCCTTCCACATACTTCTATGCAAGGGGAGATTTATAGATTTTGCGAATTCAGTTACATTTCCTTTAGTATACTTCGAAAGCTGCATCATTCACAGGTTTGCAGGTGAAGTGATAGCAATGCTAAGTATTAGTCCAATTTGCTCTCTCCCCAGTGATGTATGCAAAGTACAACCCTTCATTAAGGAAAAGCAACCTGTTATGGAACTGCACATGTATGCCTTCTCTTTTCTTTTTTGGCAGTGGGTAAAGCATTTTTGGTGGTGTAACCCATCCCAGATGCCCCACCAGATTTGAGTCTGTTCCTGTCACATTCCTATCATGTAAGCGGATCTGTAGAGGCCCTTTGCTGGAGAAGATCTCTTGGCATTTCCAGAGTGGCAAAGGGATATAAAGGATTTTGTGAATGCCCACAAACCACATGTTTGCGGACATTCATAAATTCTCAAGGCAAACCACGCCTTGAACCATCCACTTTGCACACCTTGTATGGGGTTTACTACTGCACAATTGTATGAAGTGTTAGCATACACTTATGGAACAGTAAAAACATGTATGCTTTTTCCTGATACATGTCCTTTTGAGGATATCTGCAGGCATACATGGGGGCATTTTTGTCCATAACCATATGTTAACAGATGAGAATAGCTTGGCGATTCAGGCCCGCCATGTCCTTATAATCTGATGGATATTTGTGATTACTACAGTATAGATTATGCCCTTGCTAGCCTCCCCTGCCAGTGATGCTGATGTTGTAAATTTAGCTTCACCTGATTCCTGTTGTTTCACCACTGTGCCTCGATGTAAGAATAAAAAGAGTACTGCTGTAAGATTTCTTCTTCTCCATCTACTATTGTAAACAGAACCCCACCAACTTGTAACTAGTGTGCGGAGGGAAGAATTTTCACCTCTTGTGTGGAATGCTCATTATCCCCAATTGTCAGGCCCGTAATATATAAATACATCATTATTACAATATGCAGCTGTCAGAAACAGAAAATTAATTTAAAAAAAAAGCTTAATCTGGGGCATTCAACCACTTAGATGCTGCAGTGGTGGATTTCTTAAGGGAAAACAATTTGATGAGTTGTATCTGCCCAAAAGCAGCTACCACAAAACTTATTTTCTGTATTCTACCACTCCTGTCCACCTGGGACAAGACCAACTCATACTGGGAAACTATTTTTGGCACAACGTGGTACATCCATTTGTCATTGGTTTGGTGATTACATCATTTATTGTTATACTTTCCTGAGTTACATTAGTTCAGACCAAAGTCTTTGAACGCATCTGTGCTATGTTTGGTTCTATCCTTCAAAAACATTTACCTCACTAGGTTCTGGTCAGGCGTAGCCCGTCCTTTAGGGCGGAGGGACCACACCCACCACCTTTTGCCCCTCATGAAAAGTGTCTGTCAGGCTGAGCAAAGGTCAGCCTGACTTACAATCTTCATGTCCAGGTCAGGCAGCCAGGAGCAGACATTCGCGATTTGCCCAGATTCCTGGCTGCCTGAGCGGAACTTTGCTGGGCTGAAGAGGTCACAGCTCCTATGGGCGTGTCCTCCTCGGCTCAGCAAAGGTGCCTCGAGGCTCTTCCCCAGGTGACGAGGAAAGTGTCACCCATTGACATCGACCTGGGCGCTTCAGGTTTAAATCCTGAAGCGCCCAGGGCGAGTGTCAATCAGTGACACTTCTTCACAGAGTGGGGTGGGGTCAGCAGTCTCACTGACCCCATCCCACTGTGTGACAAGGCTGGGACTGCTGCCTTCCCTCTTTGAGGGAAGGCAGCAGTCCCAACCCTCCTTGGACCTCCGAGGCTGAAGGTAAGCATGTGTGATCTTTTTAAATGAATGTTTGGTGCGTGTGTGTATGTTTGAATGTTGATGAGTGTTGTTAATGGATGTGTGTGCGTGCATGCGTGTGTGTGAAACTGTGAGTGTACTTCCCGCCCTCCTAAAACTGCCAGCCACCACTGGTTCTGGTACACCTAGCCCACACTTCCCTCAATCTGTGAACAGGTTAGAACGTGAATATTTGCATGCTTTGCAGGAGGCATGTGAGAGCTATGAGTTTTGTGATTGTGTGTGTCTTTTGGAATCATGTTCTAAGGATCACCTATAGGTTCACTTGACATCTAGATACTAGAACGAGGTAGGAAAAGTCAAGTATGCATTCATAAGATGCAGGTATAATTTAAAAAAGTACATTTTTTCCTACTCTGAGGAAGTGTGATAGAGATCAAATTTTATTAATACATTAGTGGCATAGAAGTTGTCATATGGTGATTAATTAACCTTCATTTGAAAGTCTAACAGAGAAATTAACATGCAGATACAAAGTGTGCACATTTAGAACATGGTGGACCGTGTGGCCGACATTTGTATTAAACACTACGTTTTAACATGGAAGATGTTTTGCATTCATATTAACTGAAAAACTAAAATAAGTTAACTTAAAGAGTGTTCTTGTTAAGGTGAATATTGGAATTGAAATATTAAATGAATATGAATTAATTATACTTATATTGATTGCGTGAATTTATTAATTACATGTGTGCAGAAAACAAAGCACATTTAAAACTGTTCTAATGTGTCGTAAATAACGTTTGCATTATATTAATTTGCTTTGCAGATTTGAATTGAATTGTAAGGTGTGCAATGGGTTTATTAATGTATTAATTGTAATAATATGCATTTAGGCTTTTTTAGATTGACTAGGCCTGAAAGGTTTATTTTTGTAGCAGTAATGGAAAATCACTTGTTTTTTCTGTTCCCTCTGATCTGAATTATTTTTCCTAGGTTTCTAATGTGATGTGGAATGTCCTATTGTATTGAAGGCAAAGAACATGTGGCAGAATTAATTATGTACCAATATTTGTTCTAGTTGTCGAACAAAACAGGAAATTCCTGATTCCTATGTGAAAGGGACTTAGTTTATATTGTGTGTCGTGAGAAAGGATTTGAAGTAACAAATAATTAGAAAATTCAATATTTTGGTGAAACTGTTTGAAATCATTGAAATGACAATGCACCTTTGCTGAAAAAATCCGGAATAGTTGCACATTTGATGGTGCCATTGACAACCACTGAACACTGAATCTGATACCTGAAATGAGCCCCCTTGAAGGTCCAATCAAGAGGACTGTGGTTGTTTTAATTAGTGAGGTATTTTGGAAACTGGAGTTAGTTCGTGTTGGAGTTAGTTTGTGCGAATCTACTCCTGCTTGAAGTCTGTTGCTGTAACTTTCTGTACCTTTCAAAGCTTCTAATGAATTTCCTCTTAGTCTTAATTGCCCCATTTGTTTATGCTGTTCAGTACTAATATGCCTAACAAATTCTGAACTGCTGACTTGTCCAATGTGCAGCCAGTGTTCTGCACTGTCCTGATGCTGCTGTCAACTAACATCGAAAGTGACTGCTCTTGCTGATGAAGTATCACTGTCTGCTGTCCCATGAGGAGAGGTATAACTAAATGTGGTTCCTTGTCCATTTTCTTTAGCTTTGGTATTTGCACCAGCATTTTTTATAGTGAGTTACCATAGTTAGATGATTTTTCCAAATTATTTTTGTCTTTCTTTTGCTTATGCCCACGTTAGTCCTTTCCCACACATGCAAGTCCTAATTTGTGTTAGAGATAAGGATGGCCCAGCTTTGAAATGTATTGTTAAGAATAGTATTTTGATGATTTATTGATGTTATCATCATCTGCTTTAAAATCGGAAATGAATGTGCATGTTGTAGTTTTGTTGATTTATGTTATTCTTTTGGAATGCTTAGCAGTATTGATTTTCAGTAGGTTAAATCTTTTCAGACGGTTTGGACAGTTATTGTTTTTATGTATGTTTATCTCTTAGTTTTGCGCACCATATATGTGACATTCATTTTGGGATTGTATTAAAGCTTTGAAACATATTCAATGTGCAGTTTGATTTAGAGTCAAATTGTTTATAGTGTATAACATTGTTTATGGTTTTATGTTATTGATTTGTGATTGAATGATTCTGACTAGTACACTCTTTGCCAAGTCCAAACATTTACTCGACCGCTATTGGTGAGAATAGTGATGGTGTCTCTCTAGTGCACTTGTAGTTTCTGAACGTGAGGTGGGGAGAAGACCTCTGAGGCCGCGCCAGCAAGGGTACGTATGATTATGGGTACTGAATTCGATAAGAAAGATCATTTTGGAAGATCCTTGCCAGGAGAAACCTTCAGAACTACAGAGGTGCATTATCCTTCACTGGGCAGCTTAGCCATAGGGCGTCAGAGGGTCTCATCTCAAGATTTCCCATGTTTGAATAAAGGTGGTAGGGTAGCTTCAGGAGAAGAAAAATCAGATCCTTAACCAAAGAGGGCTTATCCCCTTCAGTTTAATAAATTGTGGATTACATGATGTTTCTGGCATCCAGCTTGTGGAATGTGTTGAGGTACTCACAGTTCTTAAATAATGCCATCCCCTGAGCATTCTTACTGAACGATGTTGGTTGCAGGCATTATCCATCCTGTCGTAGGAACTCCATTTCCAAAATAGAATGTCTTCTTCTCCTGGCCTCCTGAAATAACCTTCAAGAGAATTGTTCAAGCACCTTGAAACAAAGGGCTATACAAATACAGCTTATTCAGCTTTGGCCATTTGGGGTGGACCAAGAAGATGCACTTGACCTTGCCAGAAGGATCAGCAAAATAATGTTGGCAAAATATTGCTGTGATTGGTCCAGAAATATAGAGTTCCTCTAGCCTTCCAGAATTGAGTAGCCAATCAGTGCTTGACATAACAGATAGAAAGTACTTTTTGCTGAAACAAAATATCTTTCCTTTTCATATTTATTTGTATTTAATTTTCATGTTTTTCATTCTTTGCCTATGAACTTTACCTGCAAGTACGCAGATGATCATCTAAGTTAGGAAAACTTGTGTTCTTGGACATTTTAACAATGCTCCAGCATTCTCAACTTGACCAGTAACTATTTGGCTAAGAGTATTAACACCTTTCTGAAGCACAATTATTGCAGATTTGTGTCAAATGCAAGCGGGCTTCTGCAGATTACTTGCGTTTTTCTTTCTTCACCAATAAACTACTTTTTGGTTAAAAATGTATTTGAAGCAAAATAAAAAATAAAAACGTTTTGGCTAGTCCATCATTTGTTTTAACACATACTAATCAAGCAAAATTTTATTTTCTAACCTTTCCAGTTTCAGTTAAAAGCATTGATAATTTTTCCATGCTAGCTGTAAAAAGCAGGAGAGTAGTGCTCAAAAAAAAAGAGTGGCTCACTCATCTGGGCATCGGAGCTCCACCTTCCTTGTATTCTGTTACTTTTTAAAAAATCATACTAATAGTGAATAACAAGCTATTATTCCCTATTAGTATTATGAAGAAATACTGTTCCTCTCTTCTGAGGCAGAGGGTTCAAGCAGCAGTCTGAGCAAGTGAATGACATCTGTGTGATGGCTGGCACGCATGCATGAAGATGGTTGCACAAGTCAACAAACAGATCATGCAGTCAGCAAAGTCTGAGCCTTTGCCTCCAAGATCTGCAACAATTCAATCCCTCCCCAATTGTGATGCGCTGCAGTATCAGTACTAAATTTTGTCCTGGACATTTAGGCCCATATTTATGGATGGTTAGCGTTGCTTTAGCATCATAAAAGTTGGCACTAAAATAACACTAACTTAGCTCCATATTTATATTTTGACACTAGACCTTCTAGCATCAAAATAATGGAGTTAGCGCCATTTTTGGGATGCGCAAAACCACCTTGTGTCAGTGAGATGCAAGGTAGGTGTTCCCGTCCTAAATACAACACTAACCCTTAATCGCCATATTTATCTCCAGGCACATAAACAACGCACAAGGAGGAGGTAGACCTTAATAATTGTGCTAAGCCCACTTAGCGCCATTATTTAACACCTGGGTCAGACCAGGCATTAGGGTGCAGGTAGGCCCATTTCTATGGTGGGACACCATGGAATGGGCACAAAGATGCCCACCCCAAGCCCCAGGAACACCACAAGGACACTACAGGAGGGGGGCCCCATCCCAGGTAGGTTGACGTAAGCATAGTTTTTTTTTTTTTTAAAGTACCATTGCAGGCCCCTTACATTGGGCCCCCTGCCTGGCACAGGGTATGTTGTTCTTGCCCAGGGGACACTAATCCCCTGTGTTGGGCATTGGGGTGGTGGTAATGACTCCCATCTACACTTAGGAGTAATTTCTGGGCTGCTTGGACGTTATAAAATTACGCTAGGCTGGTTAGCAGCATATTTTTTGCTGCTAACCAGCCTAATGTCATTTCAGACCCACAAGCGCAATTTTCCCTTTCTTTTTTTCAGATGCTAGCCATTCCTTAGCTCCATCTTGTGTCATTTAATAAATATGACGCTAAGATGGCTCCAAGGAATGGCGTTAGCCGGTGTTAAGAAAAATGACGCAAAACTGCCTTAGTGCAGTTTTGCATCATTTTTCATAAATATGGGCCTTTAGGTTTTAGCCTAGCAATGCCTGGGGCTATGCTACAATCAACCCACTGTCCCATTTTTTCCAAACTCACCACAGAGTTAGGAAGGTGTAAGGTGAAGGCGGGAGGAAGCTCTGTGCTTACCACAAGTGTCAATGGAGCACCAAGATCTGAGGATAGAGTAAGTTTCTTCTTTGGACTCAAACCTTCTGTAACTCATGTGGGCCCATCTTTTTCGACCTTTGTCCACCCTGCACAGTGGGAGACAGTGGAACCTTGGATGAGCGGGGATAGCAGCTTGCTGGGTAGGAGCCGAAGGAAATGTGCCCCACCCTGTGGACGCTTGGCTAAGCCTATCATTTTCAACTTCGTTCTGCATCTTGCAACTTTCCCACTGTCAAATAAGCTGAAATATGCATGATTTTAATGCCCTTCATCCAACAGTCCATCCCACTGAAATCTGTAATACCAAGGTGTTGGACATGGCTCTGCTGAGGGAACTTTCCTGAAATGTTTTCCTTTTTTCTCCCAGTCTTTGCTGACTCTCAGTGCGTGACCTTAGGACGTTGGGCACTTCCCCACTGTCTGGCAGTGGGAAAGTGGGTGCGCCCATCCTTCCTATGATAGAAAAGGGCAGATAAGGACGTGGTTGGGGTGCTGTATCCAGGAGGGCCCTGTGAAACAGGTATAACATATACCTGGGGTGGCTATGGTCCTGGCTACTAGGGGACGTGCACTGGGTGTGCCCCCCCCAGAAGACCCCGCTAACCATGTTCTAAGCCGATGGAATAGGTCGGCAAGGGAGCTAGTGCGCCTATGCTCAGGGTGGCAGTCCTGATGCGGGGTCCTACTCTGAGCTGCCTTGCACCTTTCTGGGAGGGGCCAGATGGTGGGGCTGGTGGTAGGCAGAGGGCAGGACGGATATACAAATGGGTACCCTGTCCGGGCAGAGGAGCACCTCTGTGTGGGTGTCCCACACCTAAAGGTGGGGTCGGTCATATCCTTAAGGGTCGGACGGTCCTCTACTAGTGGCCCTGTGCCAAGGAAACTGTCCCTCTGTATGGGCAGAGGGAAGGGTGCGTGCATGTCCTGCCCTGGAGGGGAGGTGGCGCTGACCAGCATCTATGGGTCCTTCCATGGCAGGGTCCAGGGTGTGCACTGGGGCCGTGGGGCCTCCAGAGGTAGTGAGTTTGGCATACCAGGCCAGTGGGTGCACACTTACACAATGGGCATTTCATATATGCTGCGCCTGCCACAGCTTGCCAATAGGGACACCCTTGTCAAGGGGTTCCAAATCATATAGTGAGCCAGGCCCCGGGGGAGGGTCTCTCCGTGCTCATGTGCACTTGCGAGTTCACATGTATGGGGGGCATGGCTTAGCTGGCCTCGAGGTGCCTGTTTGCATCAGGGCTTCATACACTTAAATGATACTGACACAAAATGCCATTATGTGCATACTTGCACAGGGGTTTTGCCATTTGTGAGTCACAATAAGTATGGGAGTGCAGCTTGCACCCTGGGGGTTTTCCTATATATAGGTAGTGGAGCTGGCATTGCTTGCCAGGGTGTGCACATTTGTGCACAAGTACATTATTATAGGAACTGAGCCTGATAGTGCAGGCCAGTATTGGCGCATGTGCACTTTTGTGGTGGCTTTAAGAGAAATGGCTCACGTGCCCCGGCGGCCATGGGTGTGCACCAGGGCATATGTGCCCAAGGAGTGCCAAACACTCATGTGTGTTCACACTACCTGCTCTACCCATAAGGTAACATGGGAGAATGAGTCTTATTAAGTGGCTGCAATGGTGGATTGCAGAGGAGCAGCCTCATGATGTTTAGTATTGTTGGACTCAGGATCACCAACCCCTTCCATTGGTAAAGGTGTTTTTTTCATTGATGCCCTAGAAATACCACTTTGGGGAAGTGGGCATTTCTAGGTTGTGAAGTGGTTCTGGATGTCCTATAAATTTTTCTTCATTCTACGGATCATGGGGGTAGCGCACATCTGTGCATTCCCCAGATGACCACTATAAAACGTAGGCATCCAGAATGACAGATCCTGCCATTTGGGGCCTGGATAGATAGATTGGGGGAGAGGTTTTGGAACCTTGGCCTTAGAGCAAGAGCATGCCCCACCAAAGATAAATATCTGTATTACAGAGCCTCAGAGCAGACAGGGATGCAATTTTGAGAAGACATCTGTGGTTGAACTGTGAAGCCTTTGAACCACCCCCACCTTCAAAGGATCCAACTAGTATAACTAGGGGTACTCAATGTCTGCAAGGTAAAGTAACCTTTACGGCGAAGTAGGACCAGTGCTGTTGGACCGCATGGGCACACTGGCAAGGGAATCTGTTGTGCCCAGAAGGATAACTGTCTGAGGAGAAGATCCGTGCTCCCTTTCTGCTTAGAGACTGGCTTGGGGCTGATTGCCTGCTGCTGTGTAGCATCCCGAAGGGTAACTCTCCAGGGCCAGGTCGGCTGGCCCCCTGTTCTCTGAGGAGGTCTCAGTGACATTAAAAATCTCCTGAGAGGGACTTTGATGACCGATAATATCTGGAGAATGGTGCCCTCTGCTGGATCTACATCGTATGCTGGGCTTCACCTGGCAGCAGCCGCATTAGCATGGCCTAAGTATTGTGTCTGGAGACCAGAATTGCCTGGTGCAGAGCTTGCCAAGGACTGCCTGCACTTGAGTGGCCCTTCATCATGGGGACCAGTTCACGCCGAAGCATCTTGTTGATGGGGTTGAACAGGATAACCCAGTGCAGGACCCTGCAGGGCCTGCTATTATCGAGTGTGTTGCATTTCTCTTGTGTGAGCCTCGGCTGCATACTCATTAGGTTGAGTGCCCAGTTGTCAGGGAGACCAGATCCTCGGGGTCTGCGCACGTTCCCAACATGTCCACCCCTAGACAGCTCATAGACACTGATAGATGAAATCACAGAGCCTGAGAGAGTCCAAGCGGGGGAAAAGGGGATTAGGATGGGAACAGCTGGGAAGGAGACCTGTAGGAAGCAAAAGGTTAAACCACACAATATCAAGATTATATCACATTTATTTTCACTAGACTATGATTCTAAGCATTGTCATACAGTAACCATGGATAACTTAAGAAAGGACTAATAACTAGGCCTCAAGACGTCTGGGTACCTGGGAAGGAATCAATAATGATTAATACAACTTCTCAATGAAACTTTTCATGAAATGTTACACATTGCCTAGGAATATAAGAACCTTCTAGAATTGTGTTTTCAGAACAAACATGGTCTTTTTACATGAGGACAAAAAGTAATCTGAACATTTCCTGGAACACAATAGGAATTCTATTAAGGACTTAATATGCACATATAATGTAACATCTTGAATTTTAACACCTAGTTTTAAATGCGGGAAATGAATTGCGCACACTGCCGATTTCAACAAGGATATGTAAATACCATGAAATGATTGCGCACTCTGCAAGCGATTTAAAACATCAGGATTTAAATGGGGGAATGAATCATGTGTCTTGCCGAATCGAATACGACCATGTAAATTCCAAGAAATGGTCGCACATAATGATTATCAAAGTTTTAATGCAAGGAATGAATCGCATGTCTTGTCGATTCGAATGCCACCATGTAAATGCCAAGAAATGGTCGTGCATAATGATTATACAAAGTTTTAATGCAAGGAATGAATCGTGCGTCTTGCCGTTGATGCGAATGCTACCATGTAAATGCCAAGAAATGGTCGCGCACAATGATTATCAAAGTTTTAATGCAAGGAATGAATCGTGCGTCTTGCCGATTCGAATGCCACCATGTAAATGCCAAGAAATGGTCGCGCACAATGATTATGAAGATTTAAATGCAAGGAATGAATCGCGCGTCTTGCCGATTCGAGTGTCACCATGTAAATGCCAAGAAATGGTAGCGCACAATGAGTATCAAGAGTTAAATACACGGAATGAATCGCGCGTCTTGCCGATTCGAATGCCACTATGTAAATGCCAAGAAATGGTAGCGCACAATGAGTATCAAGAGTTAAATGCAAGGAATGAATCGCGCGTCTTGCCGATTCAAATGCAACCATTTAAATGCCAAGAAATGGTAGCGTACAATGAGTATCAAGAGTTAAATGCAAGGAATGAATCGCGCATCTTGCTGATTCGAATGTCAATATGCAAATGTCTGGAAATGGTTGCGCACAATGTTCCCTGTAAGGCGCGCGCGCACGTTTCCTTCCCCCATCGCGCAGGCCCCTTCGGCAAGCGCGCACGTAAATAAATAAGCCTTTTAGAGCGATATACGTGCTCCCCTAAGGCAGATAATGCTCATATTTGAATCGGGATTGAAGTGAATGAAAACAGCGTTTAAATGCCACGGGGAGTGTTTTAAACATCATTTGGCGTACTTTAGCATACAAGCGAGCAAGTGATATTTATGTTGAAAATTAATGGTTAATGAGCTAGGAAATGCTTCAGAACAGTAGGAAATGTGCTGTAATCAACTTTTCCATCATTGTCATACTTCATAGTTGTTTATATGCATTATCACTTTCTCAGCTCAAATAAGCCTTTTGGAGCGATAGTCGTGCTCTCCTATTGCAGAAAATGCTCATATTTGAATCTGGATTGAAGTCAATGAAAACAGCGTTTAAAGGCCGCGGGGAGTGTTTCTCTGTTTTCTCTAACTGGGGTGTAGGTGGCACTTAACAGGTCATGTCCTTGGGGTGTGCAACCAGGTCACAAAACTGCCTTGATGCCCTATTGCATGGAGCAGTGATATCCCTTTTTTGCTTTAGTGGTGTGGAGAGGCTAATGCCAAAGATCTTGGCTAGTTATGCGCTGCGCGCGCATGAATGGTCAATTTCTTGGCGCACGTATCCTTGGCTGCAGCGCACACTGACGCACACTGTGGAAAAAAATTAGAGGGAACATTGGTTGCGCACACTGTTGCAGACCCGAATCCCATAAGTTAAATGCCAAGAATGAATCGCGCATCTTGCCGATTCGAATATCAACATGTAAATGCCAGAAAACCACGAGCACATTCACACACACAAGGAAAAATCTTCCAACATGAAATCTAGGCCCAAAAACTCTAATGCCTTCGCAAATGGGATCGGGGGCCCAGCCCGACCTCTGTCTTACCGCTCTGATCAAGGATCACCAATACAATGAAGGGCAAAGGCCTGGAAGATCAAGGTAGGCGGTAGGTAGGTAACAGGAGCTCAGGAAATTGCTGCTGCTCTGCACCGGGACCTCTGAATAGTGAGCACGTGGAGCTGGGCTGGCTCCCTTATATAGAGTCTGGCCCAGCCCACAAACCACACCCAGTCATGCTGCAGAGAAAGCTTCTAGAAGGCCATGGAAAGGGGCCACACCCTGACACACTCTGAAAGCCTGCAGCAATACATTGCAAATGAACAGTATTTACAAGCACCTTGAATGTAAGTCTTCAGGATTAAACTCTGCAATGCAAAAGGTTAAACAACAGCATATCAACATAATGCATGAATTATGTTATCTCATAAGTGCTGGGTTTTTACATTCCAGTCGCCCGTAGAGCGCGCACTGCCCTGAGGTTGACACCTGTCCATTGGTTGCAACTCTCTGAGGTGGGAGTGCAGCCTGAGTTATGCTGTACTGGGCCTCGTGTGGCACGACTGAACTTGCGTCAAAGTGTGTGATCGGGGAGTCTGGTGTGACTACAAGTCATCATGTACTAGACAGTGTGCCTCATTTCAGAGAGGTACAGAAACCAAGTTCTGAGTGTGACCAGATGGTTTAGTGTGAATCAAGTCATTTTGTGCTAGATTTTGTGTCTCCCAGAGAGTTGCAGGATATACATCCTTTGTGGGAGAGTTCAGGACAGTCTGGTGCGGTCCAAGTCATCATGCACCAGATGGGTGCCTCAGTCCCAGGAGGTATCATCTTGGGAATTGGCTTGTGATTGATCATACAGTCAGGGTGACTTAGATCTGCAGACCCCTGAGGTTGTGCCTCCCTTTTGTGGAAGTACAGCACTTTTCACATGAAATTGTAACTGCCTGGGGTCACTTGAGTCTTCGTGCCCCAGACGCGGCATCTCCTGGTACAGGTGGTGCGTGCCTAGTAACTTGTCACGTGCAACTGGAAGCGTTGAGGGTGTCCCACGTCAACAAGCCCGGCAGTGCCTCTCCGTTCCAGAGATGCTGAAATTGGTAACTATTTTTTAACATTGAACTGTCTGGCTAGGCACCTTGGTGTCTAATGGTGGCCCCAATGACCCTCCACCTGTGTTCTTGAGACTGCTGAGTGAACCTCCTGTGGAGAGGCCAACCATCTCCCCTTAATTGTTGACAGGCTGTTGTCTTTCCTTTCCCCCACTTTGACCCCAGAACCCTGAGACTTTGGACTTAGCAGTGAGCTGTCCAATAACCATGTAAAGGTTGATGCAATCTTTGGTCCGTGGAGGGGCGGGATAGCTGAAGCAGGTTGGTGGATTAGGGGCAGTCGGAGACCCAGGGTGCTTGCAAACACAGTGCCATCCAACATCCACTATACAGATATTAGGGTGCCGGAAGCAAGTGCATACAAGTGAGTGTGTGCATGCACCAGCTGAAACCTGTGCCACTGCACGGGTTTCAGCTGCACGCTGGTGCAGAGTGGATGTGCTGGAGTGAGTGCAAGTGAATGCGAAGGCAGTACCATGGGGCTGCTGGCCACGTTTATCCTAGTAGGGAGTTCTTGCAGTTGGCATTACGTCTTACTAGTGCAGCTTCAGCTGCAGTGCTACGCAAAAGTGTTGTAAACCTTGTAGGTGCATTTTGCTGCTAACGTTGGGAATGGGTGTGCACCCTCAATTTATGTGTTACACTGATTGTGGGGAATTCTAAAGTGGGTCTCGTGCTGACAACATTTGGCACCTTATGTGGGGAGGGAATTCACTATTTTCCCCATGTGTACATACAGTAGTAGTGTTTAACCCCTTAGCTGCTGGGCCTCCCCCCTCTAGTGCTGAGCCCTTTACTGGCTATTTGGGGCAGTTTGTGCTTAGACAACACGTGTTTCGTCCTATGAGAGAATATTCTCACGGACTTCATCAGGGCTTGATTCAAAATAAGTCTTATAAGAAACCAGTCCTAGTAAAACTTTGTAAAATCTCTAATAAGTACAAAACATTCCATAACATCGTCTAATGAAGGAATCCTCATGCGTTCCCTAAACGCGGAGTACGGGGAGAAGAATAATCGATAACTAAGTATACAGCTGGGAAACCTATCTTTAAAATAAATATCTATATCCAGGAGAGACACTCCGTGGTGCGATAATCCCACTTGGCTCTCAGTAATGGTGAAACAAAATCGTATTGAAAAAAAAATTGTCCCCACAGGGGTTCAGCCCTGCTCATGGGCGAATCCCTGTCATATATATATATATATATATATATATATATATATATATATATATATATATATATATATTTTGTACCCCGGGGAGGGAAGGGAGGATCACGTCCCCCCCCCCCCCCCGGGGTAAACTAACTTTTTTTTTCTTATATATGCCCCCGGGGGTGTGTGGCCCATTTACAGAGGGGGCGGACCACCACAATTTTAATCCCTGGTGTCTAGTGGCCATGATCCATGGCCAGAAAACCATTTCAGGAAGGCCTTGTTTGACAGGGGAGAGTCTCCCCTTTCGAACAATGTCTTCCTGATGGCTGGGGAGGCCCTTTCGGGCCAGTTTTCCCCATCGGAACAGAAAGTGACCTTACCTGCTGCTCCAGTGGGGAAAATAAAATGTGATGTCAGCACACCGTGCGGCACGCTGATGGCACAGAGGGGCGGGTAGGTGGCTCAGAGGGAGACACAGAAGCTCTTCTGAGTCTCACAAGGGGGTTATACATTTTAAAAAACCCTCCCTGGCGTTGGCCACTGGTCGTGACCCGCACCAGGGAGGTTAACATAGCTGGGCCTCTTATCGTGACTTCCATTGCAATTGAGGGGCATGGGCCCAAAGTTACATTATACATGTGCTGTGTTGGCAAGGTGTGTGTTGAATACAATCAATATATACATGCGCTGTGTGTGGTCTCTTTTGTGCCTCGCAGCGTGGTTGTGGCGGGAAGTGCTGTGTTTTTGCTGTACATATTGCCTCCGTGATACGTCTGATTGGTCCGTGCCAGCTACCTAAGGGTGAGCCCAGGTTATACAGTACATGTAATCACCCACCCTTGACAGGAGTGGTAGGTTCTGCCTGGTTAGGCTCTTGCAAGATAAGCAATTATCAAGCAAAAACAATCTTTCTTTACACCAGTGTTGGACTGGCTCTTTCTGCATGGTCACCCCAGATTTTTGCCTTCTTTTGCTGAACCTGTTTTTGTTGACTTTTAGGACTCTGCGCACTTTTCACCTGCTGGTATGGTAAAATTGATATTCATGTGATTGATACATTTGATTTATTTATGAGTCCCTAGTAAATGGTGCTACATGTATGCAGGACCTGTAATTTAAATGTTGCTAGTGGACTGAAACACTCATTGTGCCACCCACTAAAGTAACACTGTAAAACATGTCTCAGGCCTGCCCCTGCAGGTTATAGTGCAGTTTTAAACTGCCATTTCAACCTGTCAAAATAAACCTTTTGCCAGACCTAAATCTTCCTTTTTATTACTGATAAGTAAGCCCTAAGATTGGTCCTAAAGGCTCATAGGGCGGGGTGCATGATTTTTAAAAAGTAGTACATATGTACTTATGTTTTACATGTCCTGAAAGTGAAAAACTCCTAAAATCCTGTTCCACTGTTATAAAGCTATCTCTACTATCGACTAACAACGGGTTACCTTAATACACTTAAGTGATAACTTCAGTATTGGAACAGATAGAGACTTGCTTCTTCCATGCAGTTGAATTGTAATTTAAAACCTTATTCAACTGTAAAGTTGGATTTTTAGTTATTATTCTGAAAGTGCTACTTTTAGAAAGTTACAATTTTTCTGCCTAAGCCAAATTTGCCTTTCTGCCTGTGTCAAGGGTCACTTGATTGTGAATGGCTCTCTTGTGTGTTTTGTGTATTCATTCCAAACATGGGGGCAAAAAACCTTGGGTGTGGACTAGAGTGTTCCTTTCCTGAACAGGATGTCCTGGGGGGTTTCCACTCAGACTGCCTCAGCTTTAAAGGTTGTACCCACTTCATTCCTGACTTCTAAAGGCTGCCTGCCCTCCCACTGTCAAATGTAGCTCGTGCCTAGGCCTACTTGCTCTTTGTTACCCTTGACAGTCTGACGCAAAATCTGGAAAGAGGAAAGGTTAGACAAAAGGGACATTCCCTGCCCACAGACTGGCACTGGAATAAAAGTGACACCTTCCGAACATCTCATCAGATCAATCTTAGACCTGTGGATTATCCAGAAGGAGAACGGCAGGTCTGAAGAAGGAAGGCTCAACCTGCTTGCCTTGATCCCAGGCTTCCCAGAAGTTACAATACAAAGAATACACAGTTCCACTGGGAGATAAAAGGATAGATCCCTGGATAGAACTAGGAAAAGAGAGAGAAGGGGAAGGTCCCTGAGAGTGCGAATGTACGGAACAAGAGCCCTCACTCACCAATTGGCGACATGCTTCATCATCGGGCTCTGCTCCTCATCAAACTGGCACTGCAATGCCTGATGGGCCCCGCGAGGGGGCTATTTGCCGGAGATCTTTTTACTGTAGATAATTGCTGGTCAGCGTATGCTGGCACGTAGGATTGGTATGAAAAAAGGGTACTGTTAAAAATGGCTAGAGGTAAAAACGATAATTTATTTCCCAGACTCTGAGGGTCTACTGGTTAGCCTCTTGTTTGAGCTACAGGGACACAACAAGCTTCCAGGGGCTCCCTGTACCTGCCCAGCTGACCAGCATCACATGGACTTGCCAGGGCCCTGCTGCTGGCCTCTGCCGGAGTGATCCCTTAGAGGTGGCCTCAGCTCTTGGAACTTTGGCTGCCATCAGAGTGTACTCCTCATGCCTCAAAGTCTTGAGCTCCAGGTTAAGATCCAGACATTTTTGAGCTCTTCATGACCACAAATGGGCTCCTTGCATCGCCTGACGATCACCTGCGTTGCCCACTGACACAAGTCTCCCGTGACGACTTGCTCTTTGCGCCAAGCACAAACTGTCCACAATGCCTGACCTGCTTCCTGCACTGACAACAATCTCTTTGTGTGGACCGTCAATGTGAAGCACCACGGCATCGCCTCACGTGAACTTGGACTCAGACAGGGACTCAGTGAAGGTAAAACTTTACACCAGGACAAACCTGACCTCTGTATCCAACCTGCTCTCCCTCACAGTCAGCCTGAATTTGTGACTTTGAACCGCTCCAGTGCTACTAGACAAATGGAACTGGTGCTTTGTGGCACTATTTTTGACTAGAAACTAGTTAAGCCTGACTGATTTTGTGGCAAGCTACCAGAGAGTTAAACACACGTTTATTTAGTGACTTTTGCGGTTCCTCCTGGCAAGGATTGTATTTGTTACTTGAGCAGGTCTTCCACCATCTCAACTAATAAACCAATATCCTAAACCAATAGTCACAAAAGCCATCAATACTTTGGCTACAAGTTGGGTAGAGTTCATTTTTGACACAGAGGTCACCCATAATATATGGCAAGCATCAGCAGCAAAATTTAGTTAATGGCATATTGTATTTTAGGTCATTTTTGGTGTTAGGGGTCCCGAATGGGATATGGGACATGACTGAATGCTGCACCTGGAAGAATTGAGGCCATTATTTGCATATTGTGGGCCACCATAGCACATTTTGAAAAAGATGAGGTCAAATAAGGTTGAACAGCCCGATTTATTGACTTACCTTTTGAAAATACATGAACATTTAATGACTGTCCTTTTAGAGCCTATGGCTTTTTTTTGCAAATGTATGTGAACTGTGCTCTTTAAGAGGCAGTATTTGATTATTTGTAATCCAACAATGTGTAAGTGGGAGAATAAATTCTCTTCAAGCCCCCGAAACCCCTGAACCCTACTAGAAGTCGGATTTGCTCGCTTCGGTCACTGGAATTCATGGAAAGATTACGCCCCCACCACTTTAAAAAATAACCATCCGCCACTGCCTAATGTCCAACTTGGTGGTTGATGCCACTTAAGCGAGTAGAGCGCCTACCACTTGTGATAAACATGCACACTCTGTTGCATGCTGCACATGTTGCCAGTGAGATGTCGCCTGTAGTTGACTACTATTGTCGCTAGATGGCAAACAAGTCTTTAGTCATGTATACGGCGTTCAGACTTTGCTTGAGTACTAATAATCGCGCCTCACAATCCCATGCAAAACCAGCCTAGTCACTGCGGAATATTTAAAAACGTGATGTAATGAGAGCTCTGACGTAGTAATACATTAGGCTTACATTTATGTGTACTTATCTGATTGAGAACCAGCACAAACAACTGTATTTGCATCCTGTAGGAAAACATGCAAACTTGATGTTGAACATTTATGTATATTCCACACATTTCCCTCTCTGATGTGCATTACACTACTTAGGTTCTTTTGGCATGGTTTGCAATCTCCCTTCAAGAGAAATGTGTGCTTAAATAATCGCCAAACAGGGAATGCTTACTGGTAGCAGGCCAGGGCACAGCATGTGTTACTAAGCAATTTAATGAGCACAAATAGACGAGTGGGCAGAGTAATGGCTTTACAAATTGTATTGTTCCTGCAGATTATGATAAATTGATGTAATTCACGTCTGGCAGTCAGTGATTCAGTGCAGAATGCTACTCTTAACAGACCGGTCATCCTATGCAACAGGAAATATAATATGAATTGAAGTATTTGGTATTGACTACTATGCCTTTTGCTGAAACTGAATAGTAGGCCGTGTTTCCAAACTATGTTATAGTAAGCGATGACAGATTGGACGGAAGTGGAAAAGACAAAAACACACTAAGCATTGGCAGAGCGAATGGGTTTTGCTTGTATTTGCAGCTATGAGCCAGACCAATTGGCGTTGATAATGTACATAGTACACTAATTACTCAAAGTGCCAATTACTTTAACGAAAATTATAATTACCTGTGATTTCTCAAGTAAAAGGAACAAATGACTTAAAATGTGCACTTCTTCCTTCCATAGGTCAAGCAGAGCTTATTTGTTTTTAGTCGTATTTGAACACTTAGCATTATTGAGTTAATTTCTTCACCAATCTTCATAGTCCCAGCATTTCTCCTGGATTTCTGCTTGGGTCCTGAAGTATATGCATTGGCAACAGTGGTAACAAACACTGGCAAAGCCAATAGGACTCGCCTGTCAAACCTAGTGGCTGTTTCAATACTTTTTCTTGTCTTAGTCACAGAGAATATACGTACACCCGTAGTAGGGGTCTGTGACAATATATCCTGAAGACAAATATGGATTGGCATGAACTTCTCTCAAAATATTATTAATCCAAATATAGTGTTTCCATACTTATAATGGAAATGGTAAAAATATTGTGTCAAAAAACCATGGAAATGAATATGTGCCAAAAAGTAAGAAAATTGTTCTTAATAAATAATTAAAATAATAAAATAAATATGAAAAATAATTAAAATTTTAAATTTTCAAAAAAGTATATAAACATTACAAAAATCAAAAGCTTGAAAAATATAACACATAAAAATTAATCAATAAAATTAAAACATAATATAAATTCAGCCGAAACAACGTTAGGGAAAATATTGGACTTTGAAGGGGTTACGTTTACTATTCTGACTCCAATATACACAACAGTAGTAAAAGCATTCAATTTCAGGGCAGTTCGATTTTCTATTGTCACTCCAATCTAAGCAACAGGATGGAAAGCATTGGTCTTCGGAAGGGTTAGGTTTACTGTTCCCATTCCAATCTAACAAATAGTAGAGAAAGGAGTAGACTTTAGAAGGGTTATATTTACTGTTCTCACTCCAACCTAAGCAGCAGTAGAGGAAGTGTTAGTCTTTGGAGAGACTGCTCCCACTACAGTCTAAGCACCAGTAAAGAAAGTATTAGGCTAGATTCACCATTCCCATTCCAGTCTAAGGGCCTCATTACGAGTTTGGCGGAAGGGATTACTCCGTCACAGATGTGATGGATATCCTGCCCTCGGTATTACAAGTTCCGTAGGATATATTGAAACTTCTAATGCGAAGGGCAGGATGTCCGTCACGTTTGTGACAGAGTAACCCCTCCTGCCAAACTCTTACTGAGGCCCTGAGTAACAGTAGGGAAAGCATTGGATTGCGGAGGTCTTAGATTTACTATTCCAACTCCAATCTAAGCAACAGTGTTGGACTTTAGAAGGGTTATATTTACTATTTCCACTTCAAGCTACACAGTAGTAGGTACAGCATTGGACTATTGAGGGGTTGGACCTACTATTCCCACTCTAATCTAAGCACTAGAAAAGCCAGTGTTGGACTTCAGAAGAGTTACAAATACTATTTCCACACCAGTCTAAGCAATAATAGTCATGGTCTTGGACTTTGCAGGGGATAAATGTACTATTCAAACTACAGTGTAAGCATCAATAGGGAAAGTGTGGAATAGGGAAAGTGTGGGATTTCGACCTACTTAACAACATATTTTCTTTCACTTATATTTTAGATGAAAAATACATAGTATATACATTTAAAAATATAAATTATATATTTTTCAAATAAACATTTAAATAAGTACAATTACATTCATGTCGCTCACTATAACCCCAAAAAATCACATACGCCTAAATAGTAAATAAAAAAATATTTAAATAAAAAATCACTTAAATACAACAAATACAATTAAAGAAATAAAACATGTATTTTACAAATACTGTTGAACATCCATACCAATCAATTAATAACAAATTTAAATAAAACAATAAGTGGCATAGTAAATAAACAATTAAAATTATACATCACTAATTATCAATTAAACAATGAAATAGGATTAACAGTTGTTTAAAAAATATAATCCCAATACCTTCCCATTTTATTCCCATACAAGTCCAAGAATCCTTCTCTCCCTATTCACTTTTCAAACCCATCAGCTACTAAAATATAAATTATTAATTCAATTTTTAAAGATTAAGGCCCTCATTACAACCCTGGCGGTGACCACCATGCTAAACCGCCACTTCTCCACTCTGAGCGCCATGGTGGTAACGACCGCTGGGCTGGAGACTTCGGTCTCCAGACCAGCGGCTGTCAGTACACCGCCGGCGGTGTCACGACCCAGCATACCGCCATGGATTTCGTGGGGTTCTGTACTGCCACAAAATCCATGGTGGTAGGCACTATCAGTGGCAGGGAATTCCTTCCCTGGCACTGATAAGGGTCTCCACCACCCCCTCCCCCACCGAGTCCTCCCCCCACACCCCTGACCTCCTTACCACCTCCCAAAGGTGGCAGGACCCCCCTCCTCACCCCCCCAACGTCGACACACACACACCCACGCACACAGACACTACAACTACACATACCCGCACACATACAAACAAACATTCCAACAGACACACACACAGTCAAACACACACACATACATACAGACATACACGCACATATACTCACAGACATACAGACACGCACACATTTTCAAACACACAACACCCCCTCACATGCATACATGCACTCACACACCTCCTCTACACACTCACACCCCGATGCACTCACACAACACCCGCCACCCCCCTCCCCTAACGGACGATCACCTTACCTTGTCCGGTGATAGTCCCGGAGGGAACAGGATCCATGGGGGCTGCTCGGCCACCAGCACCCCGTCACCAGAACACCGCCACACCGAATCATGGGACGTGATTCGGTGGGCGGTGTTCTGATGACGTGGCGGTGGAGCAGCCTTCACTTCCCCGCCGACCACCAGTATGGCGGCTGGCGGCTCTCCGTCCGAAAAAGGACAGAGGGCTGCCAGCAGTCATAATACGCTGTGTGGAAAACCGCCTGCACTGGCGGTCTTCAGTATGGCGGTACCTCGGCGGTCTTCCAAAAAGACCACTGAGGTTGAAATGAGGGCCTAAATTACATATTTACAATTATATTGGCAATACTAACACCTAACATTAATATATATTTATGTTGGTGTGCGTATATATATGTATATATATATATGTGTATATATATTTCTTATTCCAACTATATTAGACTAAACAATGGTGTAGGAAAGTGCCCCTTCTGGCATGGTCACCCCCCCACATACACACTTTTTGCCTGATATTGATGCTGACTGAGAGTGTGCTGGGATCCTGCTAACCAGGCACCAGCACCAGTGTTCTTTCCCAAAAACTGTACCATTGTTCCCACAATTGGCACACCCCTGGCACACAGTTACGTTCCTTGTAAAAGGTACCCTGCCACTTCCAGACAAGTTTCTGACAACATGGGGTGAGAACTTTTGTGCTCTCTGTGGCTAGAATCAATGCCTGAGCTAGGTGGAAGTGCTTCACACCTCCCCACTGCTGGAACTGTAACACCTGGCGGTGAGCCTCAAAGGCTCGGGCCTCTTGTTACAGTGCCCCAGGGCACTCCAGATAGTAGAGATGCCCGCCCCCTGTATGAAGCCCCCCTTTTGGTGATAAGTCTGGTGGGAAAATGAGGAAAAACAAGGAGTGACCACTTCAGTTAGGGCCACCCCTAAGGTGTCCAGAGCTGAAGTGACCCCCTCCTTACAGAATCCTCCATCTTAGTTTGGAAGATGGGGACAAATAGGGTTAGGCTTGTGTCCCCCTCCCCAACAGACGTGGACACCGGAAGGGTGTAGTCACCCTCAGGGTCAGTAGCCATTGGCTACTGCCCCCTGTAATCAAGGATTTAACGGCCTCCCTGAACCCAGCTCACCAGATTACCGGCAACCTCAAGAAGACAACTAGAAGAAAGAAGAAGGACTGCTAAGCTAACCCCTCTCAGCAGATAAGACTGAAGACACCAACTTATATGCCCTCAGCCGGCCTGTCTCCAGCTTCTAAAGCCCCTGCTACAAAAGGTGACGTCCTGCAGGACGAATGACCTCTTAAAAGCTCCAAGAGGACTGCCTGCACACCAGAGGATAAAGATCTCTTGTGGACAGCTGCCCTGTCCAGAAAGAAACTCTAGGAAAGGACTCCAGAACCGCCCGGATCCACGAATCCTGCCAACCCTGCACCCAATGCCTACGGCCAATGTCCAGGTGGCCCAACGGTCTAGAGCAGGTTCCACCCTGGGTTGACCCCTCCTGACTAACACAATGATACCTGCAGACTAAATCTAGAGGACCCCACCCCCACCTGTGAAGGATCTGGGCGAGGATACCAGACGCCAGAAGTTACCCTGCACCCGTAGCCCCTCGGCCTTAGGGAACCCAACATTGAGTGCAGTGCAACCTGCAGCAGGCGGCCCTCCTCCTTGTCCAGCCTGTGGTTTCCCTGAACCGACCCCCTGGGCCCAGCCTGAAGCCTACTTGTGACCTCCAGGGTCCCTCTATTGGAAAGCATTGGGAGACCCGATGCTGAGTTTGCACCCTGCACCTGGCCACCCCTGTGCCACTTAGGGTGTGTGTTTGGTGCTATGTCTCCCCCGTGCTCACCTAAACCCCCAGGTGTGCCCTCCAAAAACACAGATACTTACCTGAAGGCAGATCTAATTCCAAGTGCCCCCAGTCACCATAGGAGCCAATTCACCTATGGACATAAACTAATGAATGTTGTCTGGGCGCCATTAATCTTGCAGCAACTTTGACCTCTAGACCCGGCCGGCCCCGTGTTGCTGGTGGTGGGCGTTTAGCGTTAACTTGAATCCCACTTGTGGACATCCTAACCCCTGGAGACTGGAACTGTAAGTCTTGTACTTACCTCGAAAACTGTACTACCTTTTCTTCCCCAAGAACTATCTTTGAGAATTGCACTGTCAACTTCTAAAACTGATATTTGCTATTTTCTTCAAAACTGTTTAACTTGCCAAATTGAAACAAAGTGGTGTTGATACATATGTTTGCTACTTACTTGCAAATGTACTTACCTGCAAACTTAATCTTGTGGGTCTAGAAATAAACTAACAAAATATATTTTTGCTATATAAAAACAATTGGCCAGAAGTTAGTCATTGAGTGTATGCTTTATTTATTGCCTATGTGTTAACAGCACATGCTTTGCACTACCCTCTGATAAGCCTAACTGCTCGACCACCCTACCACAAATAGGAGCCTTAGTATTGTCTACTTTAGCCTCTGTTAAGTCTCTGTAGATCCCTGGACTCTGTGCACACTATGGTGGTCATTACAACCCTGGCGGACAGTGATAAAGCGGCGGTAACACCGCCAACAGGCCGGCAGAAAAAAATGTGCAATTACGACCGTGGCGGAAACCTCCAACAAAGACAGCCACTTTAACACTCCGACTGCCACGGCGGTACAAACAAACAGCACGGCGGTCACCGCCAACAGACAGGCGGAGGACAAAGTACCGCCCACACTATTATGACAGGCCAATCCGCCACCTTTTCCGGGGCGGATTCACCGCGGATAAAAACACGGCGGAAACAGGAATTCCGAAGGAAAAACACTCACCTCTACACACCCCACGAGGAACGAGGACACCATGGACCCAGAACTCCAAATTCTACCTGCGATAGTCTTCCTGCTCTTCTACCAGGAGCACGAACGCCGGCAGCGAAGACCACGGTGAGTACTGCATCTACGACACAGGGGAGGGGGAGGGAATAACAGGGACACACACACGCAACACCCAACACCCCCACCCCCACCCACTACAACACACACACTAATGCATATTAATACATCACAGTTACACCCCCCAAACCCTCCCGGAAAAATGCAAAGACAATAGAAAATGAGTGTAACCATTGTAATATGTTAAAATCAAGTAGGCAGAAACATATATATACACCATAAACAAAATATACCTCAAGCATAGTAGTCCAGGTAGAGCTCCGATTAAGTCCGTGGAACACTGGGACCACACGGTATGGGCGAGGCCCACACACGATCCCCGACCATGACAGAGAGAACACTGCAGGGGCATCAGAGAGCAAGAAAACAGGCACCTCAGAGGGAGGGAAAGGGGGGGCACCTCAGCCGGTTGAGTGCACAACGCCAAATCCACGAGGGGGCCACATGCCCACTGTTACATCCTGGGGAGTGCAAAGCCACAGTCTCTCAAGTCTCTACAGTGGGTGGGTTGCCCACTGTTCCATCCTGGGGAGTGCAAAGCCACAGTCTCTCAAGTCTCTACAGTGGGTGGGTTGCCCACTGTTCAATCCTGGGGAGTGCAAAGCCACAGTCTCTCAAGTCTCTACAGTGGGTGGGTTGCCCACTGTTCCATCCTGGGGAGTGCAAAGCCACAGTCTCTCAAGTCTCTACAGTGGGTGGGTTGCCCGCTGTTCAATCCTGGGGAGTGCAAAGCCACAGTCTCTCAAGTGTATACAGTGGGTGGGTTGCCCAATGTTCCATCCGGGGGAGTCCAAAGCCACAGTCTCTCAAGTCTCTACAGTGGGTGGGTTGCCCACTGTTCTATCCTGGGGAGTGCAAAGCCACAGTTTCTCAAGTCTCTACAGAGGGTGGGTTGCCCACTGTTCAATCCTGGGGAGTGCAAAGCTACAGTCTCTCGAGTCTCTACAGTGGGTGGGTTGCCAACTGTTCAGTCCTGGGGAGTGCAAAGCCACAGTCTCTCAAGTAGATGACAGTCTCCACTGGTTCTGGAGGGGGCATGGTGCCTAGAGTGCTTCATCCTGCTAAGGACATAGGTAGTGGATGGATCTCTCCACTGGTATTGGAGGGGGCATGGTGCCCAGAGTGCTTCATCCTGCTAAGGACAGAGGTATTGGATGACAGTCTCCACTGGTTTTGGAGGGGGCCTTGTGCCCAGAGTGCTTCATCCTGCTAAGGACAGAGGTGTTGGATGGATCTCTCCACTGGTTCTGGAGGGGGCCTTGTGCCCAGAGTGCTTCATCCTGCTAAGGACAGAGGTAGCGGATGAATCTCACCACTGGTTCTGGAGGGGGCATGGTGCCCAGAGTGCTTCATTCACCCCGTGACAGACTCAGTAGCGTCAGCAGTGCTTGAGACGGCGGTGCCCTGTTCAGCGGTGCTTGAGACGGCGGTGCCCTGTTCAGCGGTGCTTGAGACGGCGGTGCCCTATTCAGCGGTGCTTGAGACGGCGGTGCCCTGTTCAGCGGTGCTTGAGACGGCGGTCTCCATTGCAGGGATTCAGCTGCTGGCGGTCCTTCATGGCCCAGCGGGGCTTTTGCTGGCGGTCCTTCATGGCCCAGCGGGGCTTTTGCTGGCTGTGGCCTCCTGGGCAGCTGGACTTGTGCTGGCGGTGGCCTCCTGGACAGCTGGACTTGTGCTGGCGGTGGCCTCCTGGGCAGCTGGGCTTGTCCTGGCGGTGGCCTCCTGGGCAGCTGGGCATGTGCTGGCGGTGGCCTCCTGGGGAGCTGGGCTTGTGCTGGCGGTGGCCTCCTGGGCAGCTGGGCTTGTGCTGGCAGTGGCCTCCTGGGCAGCGGGGATGATGGCGGTCTTCTCCGCCATGCTGCTCTTCCCAGACTTGCTGGGTTTCTTGTCACCCTTCCCCACCTTGGAAGGTGTCACAGCTGACTCCAGACTCCCACCGGGAGCCCTGGGTGCGGCTTTGGTGGCTGGAGTCTTCCCCCTCTCCCGCCGGGCACTGGCCAACTTCTGATGCTTCACAGGTGGGGGACTGTCTGTGCTGTGGCTCCGTGCCACACTGGCTGCCCTGGTGGCCGGTGCACTCCAGATTCCGGTGACTACAGGCACCACTTGTCCCGGAGATGTTGTGGCTGAGGTGCTAGTTCGGGACCTAGGGGACGGACGGGGTGGGGGAGGTGTGGGAAAGAGGTCAAGGTTGGACAGGAAAAGTTTTTTTGACACACTGGGACGGGTAGCTGGAGGGGGTTTGGGAGTGGAGGAAGAGGTGGTGGTTGTAGGAGGTGTTCGTTTGCTGACTTTGGGTGAAGGTGCATGCGCTGGAGGCTGTCATGAGGTGGATGGCTGTTGGGTGTGTGTGTGCCTGTGTTTGTGTATCTTGGGAGGGGGCGTCACAGACACACTGGGAGAGGACACAGGGGACGTGTGAATGGTAGTGGGGGTGGTGACTGCACATGAGCGGGGTGTGGTGGTGGGTGTGCTGGAGAGGGACGTAGTGGCTGTAGAGGTAGTGCATGCATGTGTGAGTGTAGACGAGACAGGGAGGGAGGAGAGAGATGAGGAGGAGGGGGACACAGTGGAGGCAGTGGATGTTGGTATGTCTGCATGTGTGTGATGCTTGCATGAGTGCCTGTGGGATGTGTGGTGCTTATGTTTGCCTGAGCTTCCCTTGTGTGTTGACGTGTGTGCATGCTGGTCTGTAGGTGTGCTTGGGATAGGCTGCGGTAGAGGGGACTGGGTCTGGGTGGAGGAAGTTGGAGGGGGGAGGCTAGACACAGGGACAATGGCTGCCATCAGTGCTGAGGCCAGAGTCTGAAAAGTTTGCTGAAAGGCCGCCTGACCAGAATGAATGCTCTCCAGGAATGGATTTGTTTGTTGCAACTGCCTTTCTACACCCTGGATGACATTCAAAATGGTAGACTGCCCAATAGTGAGGGACCTGAGGAGGTCAATGGCCTCCTCACTGAGGGCAGCAGGGGTGACTGGGGCAGGGGCTGAGGTGCCTGGGGCGAAGGAGATGCCCACCCTCCCGGGTGAGCGGGCACGGGCGAAGGCTGAGGGGCTGCTGGGAGGGCGGTGCTGGAAGGGGGGTTGGTGGCTGTACATGTAGATGGGGGGGCACAGATGTTGCCACCACCACAACGGAGCTCTCATCAGAGGACGAGTCCGTGTCTCTAGTCTCAGCTCCTGTCCCCGCCGTGGAGTTCCCCTCGCCCTCCATCCCACTGGTGAAGTCCGAGTCCATAGTGTGGCCCTCCATGGCCATGTGGGAAGCAGCCCCCTGGTGCTCCGGTGCCACTGCTCCTCCGCCTGATGATGCTAAACCACATAAGAACAGGGAGACCACAAAATGGGGGGGGGGGTGACAGAAAAACATGTTGAGTGCATGCATTACCGCTACCGTAGGCGAACACGACAGACACAGAAGCCCCCTGCACTACGCCACGCTCTTGGGCTCCACTGATCAATTCCTGGGAAATGGCCTACAAGGCTATGGACAACATCTGCACACATAGATGACACAGGGGCATGACTAGGTGTACTTTGCACTCTACAGAGGTGGGGTGGGGTGCCACATGGCCTGCCTTACGGAGGGACCTTGCCTACGAAACTCGCCCTGGCCTAGGGAAACCCACAGCCCACCTCCCCCACCCGGACACCTCCACTGCGCGCAAAGTCAGCAGAATGAGAGTGTACTCACCCCCTTGTGGCTGCTGTGATGCCCTCAAGCGCCCATCCAATGACGGATATGCCACTGCCAGAATCCTGAACATCAGGGGGGTCATGGTGCGACGGGCACCCCTCCCACGTTGGGAGGCCATCCCCAGCTCACCCTCCGCCGTCTTCTTCCTCCAGCGGCGAATGTCCTCCCATCTTTTCCGGCAGTGGGTGGACCCCCAGGGTCCGGACGTCCTTCGCGATGGCACGCCAAATATGTTTTTTCTGGTGGGCGCTGAGCTACATGAATTGTACAGGGGGAAGAGAAAGTTATTACCAACTGCACCGTCAAAGCGATTGGTCCCCATCCCTACCCTTGCCATGTGGCACATGCATTCACCGTTGTTTCATGCACGCCGCACTCTCTCCCCTTCCTTCTTACATCCAGCCCTCTCCACACAGGCATAGCCCATACATCATGCTCCCAGTGTACTTACCTGTTTGTCTGGAGGACCGTAGAGTAGCGTGTACTGGGGGAGGACCCCATCCACGAGTTTCTCCAACTCCTCTGATGTGAAGGCAGGGGCCCTTTCCCCAGTCACTCGAGCCATTGTCTCTTCCAGACCGAGGTCACAGCAGCACTTGCAGTGTAGGTCCTCTCCTGTCGAAGATCAGGTATCGAGTGATTGAACAGATAGAAAATGGCGGTCACGTCCGCGACGGTGCGTACCGTCACCGCCGGCGTACATCGTCATTGGCTCATGGGACCCATAGGGTCCAATGTTAACCAATGCAGCATTGCGCCGCAGTCTTCGACCGCCTACTGCGACGGTGTACAACGCCAGCGCAGTTACCTCACATCCTATTGTCCCACTTTAGAGGTCATGCAGCCGCCATTTCAGGGGCCCACATGGCTTTATTTTCAACTGCGTCACACATACCTAGGCCAAGACTCAACACACATACAGGCCACTTTTTGAGTATGAATGGTGTTTTGTGTAAGCTGTGAGTACGTACCTCTGAGTTGTTTGACTCTGTGCTCGCTGTTGTCCTTCATAGGCACCATCCACTGGGACATGTGAGGAGATGGCGGCATCCTCCGTTGTACCGACCATTGGTGGACCTGTCTACAATGGAGGAAAGACATGTGATTATCACATACAGGCTTGACCGTGCCACAAACCAGGAACTGTGTACCCAGTTGGAGCCAGACCTGATGTCAGCTATCCGCCATCCCACAGGAATCCCCCCTCAAGTGCAGGTGCTGTCAGTGCTCCATTTCCTTGCAAGTGGGTCATTTCAAACAACAGTGGCCATGTTTTCCAACGTGTTATCCAGAGTATTGTCTGCCCTTCTGAAACACATGCAGAGCTACATCGTTTTCCCTCAGGTGGAGGATTTGCCTACAGTGAAAGGTGATTTCTATGCCCTGGGACATAACCCCAACATCCTAGGTGCCATTGATGGGACACATGTGGCTTTGGTGCCCCCCCCCACAGGAGTGAACAGGTGTACAGAAACCAGAAGAGTTATCATTCGATGTATGTACAGATGGTATGTGTGGCAGACAAGTACATCTCCCATGTGAATGCCATGTTCCCTGGCTCAGTGCATGACGCCTACATCCTGCGGAATAGCAGCATCCCTTATGTGATGGGTCAACTCCAGAGGCACTGTGTGTGGCTATTAGGTGAGCACCTGGAAGCTAGTCAGTGGGAATGGTTGTGTGGGTCTGGGGATATCCCTCCAGGTTAGTGTGTGTCTAACAGTTGTCCCTCGCCATTTGCAGGTGACTCTGGTTACCCCAACCTCTCATGGCTACTGACCCCAGTGAGGAATCCCAGGACAAGGGCAGAGGAACGCTACAATGAGGGCCATGGGCAAACTAGGAGGGTGGTCGAGCGGACCTTCGGCCTCCTGAAGGCCAGGTTCCAGTGCCTCCATATGACAGGTGGATCCCTATTCTACTCACCAAAGAAGGTGTCCCAGATTATCGTGGCCTGCTGTATGCTTCACAACTTGGCTTTGCGACGACAGGTGCCTTTTCTGCAGGAGGATGGTCCAGATGGAGGTGTTGTGGCAGCTGTGGAGCCTGTGGACAGTGAAGACAAGGAAGCAGAGGAAGAAGACATGAACAACAGGGACTCAGTGATCCAGTAATATTTCCAGTGAGACACAGGTAAGAGTACGGACTTGCCTACTACATGTACTTAAACACTACTGCCTCTCTACTGTCTGTCGTTTTCACCCAGTGTATGGTAACTGAGTTGTCACTTTCCCGTACGATTTCACAGATGTGGGTCCCACTGTGTGACATCTGCTTTGATTCCTCATGGACTAGAGCTGTGTGACATAGGTATGTTGACATTACCAATGAAAAAAGCTTTTTGACACAGTTATTGCTAATACAGTTTTCCGAAATCACAGACAGACTCCAGATTGTTTTGTGCTTTAAGGGTGTTTATTTAAGTGCTCATTATTGGAGGGGGTAGTAAAATGGTGAGGGGTGATGGTGGAGGAATGTCTATGGAAGAGTTCAGTCTATTAGTCTCACAGGTGCATTTCCCATATGGGCATAGGAAGTGGAGCTGGGGCAGTTTAAGTATGGACAGGGTGACAAAGTGGGATAGTAGGATGACAATCAGGGTGGTCTCATTTCTTGGTGGGGGTCTTGGCATTGTTCTCTGTCTTGTTCCTGGATCTCAGGGACCGTTTGCAAGGTGGTTCTCCCTCTGCAGGAAGTGGGGTGCTGGTGTGGTGGTCCTGTGGCGGGGCATCCTGTCCACTAGCGCCGGCGGAGGTGGTGGGCAGTTCATCGTCCAGGCTAGTGTCAGGGGCCCCTTGTAGTGCCACAGTGACCCTCCTGGTGTTCACGAGTTCCTTTAGCACCCCTACGATGGTGCCTAGGGTGGAGTTGATGGTTCTGAGTTCCTCCCTGAAGCCCATATACTGTTCCTCCTGCAGGCGCTGGGTCTCCTCAGACTTGGCCAGTACCATTGCCATTGTCTCCTGGGAGTGGTGGTAGGCTCCCATGATGGAGGAGAGGGCCTCGTGGAGAATGGGTTCCCTTGGCCTGTCCGCCCCCTGTCGCACAGCAGCCCTCCCAGTTCCCCTGTGTTCCTGGGCCTCCGTCCCCTGTACTGTGTGCCCACTTCCACTGGCCCCAGGTCCCTGTTGTTGTTGGGGTGGTGGGTTAGCCTGGGTTCCCTGTAGTGGTGGACACACAGCTGATTGATGTGTCCTGGGGACGGAGGTATGGGCCCGCTGGGTGGGTGCTGTGCTGGTGTTTCCAGAGGGGGGAAGCTCTGTCGTGGCCTGTGACTGTGTCAGGGAAACCGACTGTCCAGGGGTCCCTGATGGGCCGGCCTGGTCATCTAGATCCAGTTGGACAGAGGGGCTGTCATCACTGTGGGCCTCTTCTGTTGGTGGTGTGGACATGTGTGGACCCTCCTGTCCGGTGACGGTGGGTAGGGGTCCTGCAGGGGTATAAAAGGATGGTTATTACATCTGTGTGTGTCATGGTGTGCAATGGGTGGGTGACCGTGTACCCCAGTGCTTGCATTCCTGTGTGGTACCTTGTGTGATGATGGTTTAGGGGGGTGTATGGGTATGTGCATTGGGCATGCTTTAGTGATGGGTGTCCATGCTTTGTTGTTGCATGCAGGGCTTGGTGTTGGGATGGGTGGTTTGTGAAATTGGGACATTTGTGAGGAGTTGGAGTGCTGGGGGTGAGGGTGAGGGTGGGGGTATGTGCTGGCATGCAGGTAAGGGGATGTAATAGTTAAGATTTGTCTTACCAGAGTCCATTCCTCCACCTACTCCTGCGAGGCCCTCAGGATGCAGAATCGCCAAGATCTGCTCCTCCCATGTTGTTAGTTGTGGGTGGAGGAGGTGGGGGTCCGCCGCCAGTCCGCTGAACCGCCAGGTGGTGTCTTGAGACCACGGAATGCACCTTCGCCGTAGGTCGTTCCACCTCTTCCTGATGTCCTCCCGATTTCTTGGGTGCTGTCCCACTGCGTTGACCCTGTCCACTATTCTTCGCCATAGCTCCATCTTCCTTGCTATTGAGGTGTGCTGCACCTGTGATCCGAATAGCTGTGGCTCTACTCGGACAGTTTCCTCCACCATGACCCTGAGCTCCTCCTCCGAGAACCTAGGGTGTCTTTGCCGTGCCATGGGGTGGTGTAGGTGATGTGTGGGGTGGTGTGTGGGGTGATAAGTGTGCTGATATGTAGTGGGGTGTTGTGTGAGGTGTGTGGAAGTTATGTGGGTGATGGTGTTGTGTGCCTGTGGATGCTAGTGTTCTTGCTGGTGGTGTCTCTCTCTGGCTTTCGTTCGTGAATTGTTGTCGTAAGGGTTTGTGGGTGATGTGGGTGTGTGTTTTATATTGTATTGGGTGTGTGGGAGCGTTGTGTGTATGTGTATCAGGTGTGTGTATTTGGAATTGTCCAATGTGGCTGTGTTTCGTAAATGTGTGTGTATTTTGAGCACGGCGGTGTGTACCGCCAATGGAATACCGCGGTTGAAAGACCGCCGCGTGGATTCGTGGGTCGTGATAGTGTGGGCGTATTTCTGTTGGCGTGATGGTGGAGGTTTTGTTTTCGCCAGTTTATCACTGACCTTTGGTGTGGCGGACTTGTATGGGTGTCTGGATTTTGGCGGATTCCGATCTGTGGGCCATAATAGCTGTGACGGAATTCTGCGGCTGCACCGGTGTGTTGGCGGTCTTCTGCACGGCAGTAAGCGGCTTTTACCGCCAATGTTGTAATGAGGGCCTATATCTCATTTTGATTTAGTATATACAGAGCCAGCTTCCTACAAATAGTAAATGAAATACTACTATATATGAAGAAAAAATTATATTCTTACCATAGATATTCTGTTCCACAAAATTTTGGTACTTTGGTCACACAGTATCTTCTTCATTATTTGTGCCTTTCAACCGATAGTAGCCATCTTAGAACTGGTTTGTAAAACGTAACAAAATGCAAAAAATATTGGCTTTTACAGATACACTAGCGTCCTTCTTTTAATGAGTATTTTAACAAATATCTTTCAATGATGGCTGCCATGGATGTGTGCATATCTATAGCAGCCACTTTTGCAATAATGTTTCTTTTCTTTTAAAAACACCATTCACAGCTGGATGCAATGAATCAGCACACATCAGTGGCAGCCATCTTCAAATGGGATTTGTTAAATAAAACAAAACGAATTCATAGATGCAAAAGGGATGGTTTTGGAATGGTCAACTTATTATATTAAGTTGGCCAATCACCAATAGTGTAATGGGAGCCAAAAAAGTAAATAAATAAGTTAACAAAAAACAAAGGGGCTGAAGAAGTAAGACGTTGCTGGGTGGGATGTGAGAAGGTGGTCAGGGTGCAGAAGGGAAAAGAAGAAAGGGAGAAAAAGAGGGAAAGGCAGTTGTCTCTCTCATGGACATGCAAGGTCTGACAACACCATAAGGATATATAATTGTGAATGACATTAGTTCTCATGTTGTTATTCTAAACCAGTGGGTTGATGTGCAAAAACACAGAATATGATTAGGATGTGAAAAGGTGGAATGGGCAGCTGGTATAGTGAGAGTTGCACTGTCTCACACACACGGTTTCTTATTAGAAATTCACAGAACTGTGCACTGCTGTAAATACCACCTGCTTGGTTATTTTTACTCTATTTTACATCTTTGCTTCTAAAGTCATGCTTCTGAACAGTTAGTTACATAGAAGCAGAAGATGTTGCTGCCTTTAATGTAATAAAAGTCACACACTGAGCACTACATTTTTGTCAATTTCACCATAGCCATAGTCTGGGTCAAAGGTGATAGAAACAAGGCACTTCCTCATAACAACTCTCAACTCCCAATTTATACACATCCTTTAGGAAGGTAGACCATGTACCTGTGTCAGGTTGTCCTGCCCTATACAACAGGCTGATAATTTAGCGGCTTCACCGAATTCAGCATAGAATGCTGGTGGGATGCATCAGTCGGTACTGACAACACATAAGCAGGGAAGAGAAGGGGATTTATTGAAGATTTAGCCTAGTAGCTTGAGTTCTGACTTTGGAACATGTGGAAGCAGGTTTGAATGCTCACATGTGATCATGAGTAAGGGCCAGATGTAGGTAGGAAAAAAATAGCGAGTCGGAAATTGCGATTCAATGTGAATCGCAATTTCCGACTCGCAAAATGGGATCCAAGAAAAAAAAGCTAAACCAATTTGCGACATGCAAATGATGTCGCACCGCATTTTGCGTGTTCGCTTCTAGCGAGCTCGCAATTTGCGAGTCGGGTGTCGCAAATTGCGACTGGCCCGCAAATTGCCTGCAGATGCAGCATAACAGTTGGGAAATACACTTCCTGGTTCTTGCTGATGTCATCAGAACCTGGAAGTCATCAAATACACTTGGGAGGAGGGGGGACCACACCGTTTCCAAACTGCAGTGCAACACCCAGGAGAGAGGACCTGCTGGTACCATGGAGGACACAGGCAGTGCAGGGAGAAAAAGAAAACTTTTCTGATAAAGAACTGGAGGTGCACACTGAGGAATGCTGCCAGCACCATGACAAACTGTTTGGCATGGCAGCCCTGAGTGTCCCAGACACACCGAAAAAGAAGATCTGGCTGCAAATCCAGTACCGGATTAATGCCATAGGGGTGAGCCACCGCACCCTGGATTAAATAAAAAAAAGGTGGTATGACCTGCGCTCCAGGACAAAGGAGAGGGTGGCAGAGCGGCTCAAAGAAATGAGGGGCACAGGAGGAGGCCCATCCACCGTCCCACCACCCACAGCCATGGAAGAAATGATGGAGCAGACCCTGGAGCCTGAGGCCGTTTCTGCAATGGGAGAATTGGACAATTCTGCACCAGGGACATCCAAAAGTGAGTACCATGAAATATGCATTCACACCTACAAATGCAGTATCCACACTCTCCCAGTACACAGCAGCAGGCACAACCAGACTAGCTCCATTCCAGTCTAGCAACCACTAGAATGGTGCATTATGGGCAATGTAGTACAGTAGTCAGCATATAGGCAAATGTTTATTATGAGGCATACAACAGATGTGAGAGACTGACAGTGTATTCCCTATGTCCCACAGGTCTCCCACACGATACCCCCAGCAGCGACAACATCCAGGGAGGAGACAACAGGCCAGAGGCAGTGCAGGAGGCTGCAGCAGAAATTCCTGTGCCCAGCAGGACACCACCACAGTCCCCTCTGGAACAAGAGCAGGAAATGGGGGAAGCTCACACGACCCCTGGCCCCAGCCTCACAGTAAGTCATCCAGAGCCAGCAGCACGACCAAGGCGCAGACACAGACGCCGAGTTCTGGCGGTGCCCCAGGAGGAGATAGGGGGGCAGCAATGTCAGGAGTAGAGGCATCCCTCCTTAACGGTCTGCGCCTGCAAACAAGACAATTGCGGTCAATATCAAGTGCTTTGCACAGACTGGAGAACAACATGACCCATGGCCTGGCTGATGTGAACTTTCAGTTCACTAGACTTAATGATAATGTGGGCGATCTCATCCAGGCCATCCGCCAACTAGTGATGGAACTGGTGGCAGATAGACGCAGCGCAAGGCGCAGGGAGCGCCACCTAGTCGCACACTTTGACTGCATGGCAGCGTCCATTGGGCGTCTTGCTACGAACACTACTGGCCTGTCTAGACGGACCGTGAGTCTACAGGTTGAACTTGGCCACTTTGCTGGGATGTGGCACGGGCACTAGGCCGCATCAGCCACGCAGTAGACTTGCTGGAAGCCAGGCAGGTGGCAAGGGGCACAGGTGAGACCCCTCAGGACAGTGAGGAGGGGTCCACAATAAGCAGTGTGTCTGCAAGTGCCTCACGTGTGCTGAGGAGTGCAAGTGCACGGCAGAGGTCAGCAGACCCACCTGGGATGAGCCATGCTGGGCGCACAAGGAGGAGGGTGAAGGCCATAAGACAGCATGACTCATGAGGCACATAATGTCAATGTGTCCTCATAATGTTTGGACATGTACAGCCCCTTACGGACAGCAGTTTTCTTTCAACATTTAGTTAAAAAATAAAAAGGTTTGGTTTGTTCCACTACACAACTGGGCTCTGTTTGTGTGACATCAGTGAGTGTGGTGACAGTTGCCACGTACCTGCCAAAGTATTGGGTTGCAATGTGGTCCCGTCTCTGTCTGCCTTGATTTGCAATGCTTCTATCCCCAGGCTGGCGATGTGGTAGGTCTTGCTCCTCATCCTCCGAATCTGTGTCTTCAGGGGTGAGATGTAGCCCATGTCTGGTGACAATGTTGTGTAGGATTGCGCATGCGCCAACGATCTTGAATGCTGTTACTGGGGCATACTGGAGCACACCTCCAATTTTGTGGAGGCATCTGAATCTTGCCTTTAACAGTCCAAAGGTCCTCTCGATGACAGTTCTGGTACGCCGATGTGCACTGTTATAACGTGTCTCATTCTCATTGCCAGGTGTTAGGTACGGGGTAAGTATCCATGGTCTTAGCGCATATGCACTGTCACCTGTTTGGCAAAGTAAGCAATGTTAGCAGGGCATGGATGGTTTCTACAGTGACCTGTATGTATGGCTTCAGGGTGTAGTCAGCAATACCTAATAGATATCCGTCTCCAAACTCCCCACGTTCTAGGCGTTGGTGTATCCCACTGTGCCTGAATATGTATGAGTCATGTGTACTCCCTGGAAATTTGGCTACAATGTCAGTGATGACATTATGGGCATCGCATACCACCTGGATGTTTAGTGAGTGGGTACATTTCCTATTGCGAAACACATATTCCAGATTTGCAGGTGGGCAGATTTGTAAATGTGTCCCATCCACACACCCTATTACATGGGGGGAGTTGGCAAGTCTGTAGAAGTCCAACTTGGTGCTGTTAATTTCTGCCTCATTCCTGGGTAGGTATATATGTATCTAGACATGTGTGTGAGTATGGCATCTAGGAAACATCTGAAGAATCGTGAGAGTGCACTTTGGGGTACCCCACCTGCCACTGCAATCACCCCCTGATAGCTACCCCAGGCCAAGAGGTGCAGTGAGCATAGCACTTGCACATGTGTAGGGATGGCGCTGCCGCGCATTGTCTGTCGTTGAAGCTGAAGATTGAGTTGTTCAATTAATCCTAATATTGCTGCACTGCTCAGTCTGTATTTATCATAAATCTCCTCCTCAGTTAGTTGGAAAAGTGTCTGCCTGGTTCGGTATATTCTCTCCTGTCTCTGTCTCCTCCTCCTCCGCTGGGCGGCGTGGACTCTCCTCCTCCATGCTATCACATACAGTTCAGCCATTTTGAGTAGCCCAGATGCCTTCTGGGTCTCCTTTTATACTTTGGTTCTGGTTACCACCTCCTGTGACTTAGTGGTAATTTGGGTGTGCAAAATGGGCTTTTTGCAACTAGTCACAATTTACGAGTGGCTTTTTCACATGGTTTGCGACTCGCAAATTGCGACTTCCTCTATGTGGATCGCACAATGAGGTCACTACTTTTGCGAGTCGGTAACGGCTCCCATCGCAATTTGCACTTCAGAAATTGGATTTTTGCATCCCATTTCGGATTTTGCGAAGTCGCGAATTGAGATTCGGGCCATTTGCGACTCGCAAAACTTTGTTACATCTGGACCTATATCACTTACTCTCCTTGTGCCTAGAAACAAATGAATATGTAATGTAGTTTTGTTCTATTGTAAAATTATTCTTAGGGCAATTTCCCACTATAAAATGAAACAAGAATTTACTAATTGGTGGGACAACATCCCACTCATTTAGTACTTAGAAACCATTGCTCTTCCCTAACATTGGATGAGAGCAGCCTGGGAATGTGGTGCTGCAAGGGTTTTAGGTGGCCCAGGTCTCTCTGTATCACAGAACAAATAGTAATTAAAAATGGATAATTAGGGGCGTGGCTAAGCAGCCAAACATGGCGGACGCGTTTTAGTGAGCTCTGTTGAGCCACACCGAAATCTGACAGAATCTGCCGGCTCCTTGGGACTGAGAGACTGGGTTGATCACGACGAGGTGTGCAAATGTACACTTGTGCTGACAGCTGGAAAAGAAGGCTTCCCCGTAGGCGGCTACAGTGACACCACAGTCTGTCTGGAATGCAAGGTGGAAGCCGCTCCTCTGGAGGGGATACGTGCTCGTGCCCAGCCTGTGCTGGACTCGCTAGCAAGCCCTACTCCCCTTGTGTGGTGAAAGTAGCAGTGAGAGGTAGGCAAAGGAGAGCATCCTACCTCGCAGCACTGCTGCCCAGCTACGCTGATCGATGGCCACCATCCCAGCACCCACCATGCCTCCTCATGGGCTGCTCAGCAGCCCAACCCCCACGCAACAGACCGTGCTGTGGGCGGCCCAAGAAACAAGGAAAGGCGGCCGACCCCACAGAGACAGTAATAGTGGGGTAGGAGCACACTGCCTCACATCCACGCGCCATTACCCCTTTGCATGCTGGTCAATGTAGTGCATATTTTCACGCTAATTTCCAAGTTCATCAAAAGATTGACTGCTGGTGCGGGTCAGGTGCCCAGTGACACCTGGGTGCTGCACTATTTCTCTAGATGAGGCCTGCCGTGGAGCAGTGCAGATGCTGTTCTGCTGGTGGGCCTGGGCTCAGTGCTTGAGGTGGTGTTGGAGGCACGGCTGCAGGCGGTGGAACGGTGAGAGGGAACCCTGAGATGACGTGAGGCTCGTGGCAGGAGACATCCTGGCCCAGAAGCCGCGTGATTGCACGGGGCCCGGGACAGTTCATTCTCCCCCTCCCCCACTCTCATAACCTGTGCCTAGTCGCTTGTGCCGGCTGCATCACAGCAAACATGGATGGAGGAGAGGAGGTAAGGCACCGAGCTTCACTCTTTGCCTCTCCACTCTGGGCTCAGGCCTCCTTGCCAGGAGGCCTGAGCCCAGAGCGGACAGTTTACTGAGGAGTAGGGAGCTGAACCAGGTACACACCATCCTGACCCTTCTCTGTAAGACACCCAGTGTGGCTTGTGCAACCCACAGCTTGCCAAGAGAGTGGTGCAGACCCCCTATTTCCCATGGAGCCTCCCAAACCAGCCACTCAAAACGAGGATCCCTGATGGGCCGATCAGCTATTTTCAAAATGGTGGCCCTTTCCAGACTGCTATATCAACTCAAAAATTTCCCATTTACAATCAAACGCACCTTCTTTCTGAAAACTAACACAATGCTGCAAACCTTACTCTGGAACGGCGGGACCCCATGAGTCTCTTTCGACAAATGCTTCTGACCAAGGTTTGCGGGAGGTCTTGCCACACATAAAATACATTCCTATTATAGGGTTGTACTCTTACTAGTTATAAATGATTGGTGTTTTGAGGGCTTTGATGACCCAGCCTGTGCCTTAGAGGGCTGGGTCCTAGGATGAACTATCTTGCTCCACCTGTTCTATGGAGGAACTTCCCCAAGTCAGACACCCTCAGCCATCAACACAGTGCTCATGGTGTGGAGAGAAATGATGCAGGAGACGTGTTTGGCTTCTAAGCTCACGCTTGAGACCCCCTGCGGCACAGGACCAGACTCCTCCAGGTCGCTTTCCTGTGGGGTTTCTCAGCATTGGATATCATAGGAGTGTCGACACTCAGAAATGTCCTGCAAAAAAGACGAATGTCATCTCCACCACTCCCAATTCTTTTGATACCTTCAACTACAACATGCCTTACAGCAATACTAACCAGCTGTCCGGAATGTCCCTAAGTGTTCCCCTCCGGAAGCTAAACCACTCCTAACCAACATCAAAGAACACAAATTATTGGATATCTATTGTATGCTGACCTACAATGCACACAGCTGTATGGTTTTAGTGAGGGAAGCATGGGAAGCGGACTAGGGGCCACTCAACGATGATGACTGGCTAGAAGTGCAGGCTGCCCCATGCAACACATTGATTGCTTCACAATTTAGGCTCAATCAATTTAAAATCCTACATAGAGTTCAATACACTCACAACAGATTACACAGATTGGGTCTGAGCCCAACAGACCGATGCTTCAGATGTAGACAGGATGGAGGTGACCTACTGCATACCCTTTGGCATTGTCCATCCATCCATACCTACTGGTTGTGCATCATGGACACATTAGGAAAGGTTTTGGGTTGGCCCATCCCCAAAGACCTAAAAATGGTTCTATTACATATCTTGGGTCGACATGGGGGGTGGAAACAAGCACCAGAAAGCACTATTATGCTTTGGCCTGACGATAGCTAAAAGGGACATTCTCCAATAGCGGAAATCAGCCTCTGCCCCACCACTCACAAAGTGGGCTACCAGTATGGCCCTTGAACAGCTGATATATCTGGGACAGGGATACCCCAAAAAACACAGGAGGATCTGGCATGGGTGGGCAGGCCATATAGACATTACACTAGATCCCTGCCCCACTATGGGCTTCATATGGGTAAACACTTAAAAACAGGAGGGACGACAACAAAATCCCACTATATAAATTTGTGCCCAGTCAAGCTTGGGGGTGAGGGTGGACATTGACCCCAGCTAGAGAAGCCGCTTGATATGACACCTAAGGGGGGGGGGAGATGTGATTTCAACCTGTGCTTGATAATCTAATTGTACACTGATTGTGTGGTTGTTTATTGTATAAAGTAAATAAAAGGTTGTTGAAAAAAATGGTAAATTAAATGGATCCCTATTTGTCCCTATGCTAATTTTCTTAACTTTACTCGTAAAATACAGTTCAGTTTCTGCAGTTTCTGTTTATATTTCATGTTTTGCTTAAATTTGCATTCCTTAAGAGTGTTTTCTCTTTCCATTAAGTTGTGTTTCTGTGATTTCTTTATCTGAAAGAGACATAGAGCCGCAAATTCCTTATCTTAGAAATCTCCCCTAGGCACCATACTTGATCTGGAATTTCTTTCCCAGCAGTGCCTCTGAAGAGGAAGAGTGCTTGTGCGACTCGATAGTGACGTTGTCCACCGGATGTGATGTAGACATAGTCCATATAATCCCCTCTCTGACGCATTGACAACAGTTCCCTTTCCTTCTTTTCTGCGCAACAACACAGATCTGGAGTTCTTCAGGTCATTTTGGCCTATCTTGACAAAAACATTTTTAATGAAGGAAAAGGGTGCCCTCCTTTTTCTCATGTCCCCAGGGTACAAATCTTGTAGGTCCTGTAGCAGGCAGGTGTTGGACCCAGACTCTCATACTGTTTGTATGCGGTGCATCGGTGAACACCACAACTCCGAGGATTGTGTCTCCTGCTTTCATGCGAAGGCGTTGCGGGACTGGCGTATGAAGATACTGGTGGCGTGTCTGCTTTGTGGTCGGTCTAGCTCTTGGTCCAGGGAGCAATCACAAGTTCATTCCAGGAGCCGCCCCAGTGAGTGTACACCACCCTCAACATCGAGTGAGCAGGCTTTGAAGTGCATGAGGTTCAAGTCGCGGCATACACCTATGTCAAGTAAGTCCTGCATTCCTGACACCCTCTCCCAACGTCCAGATGAGGAGTCTATGTATGAGTCCACCCTGTGCCTTCCTGCTTTTTCTGGAGCTGAGGCAACTCTGGCCCAGGTGCAGAATTATTACAATTCCCTCCTAGTCAATCTTGGGTCGCTACCTCCCTTTGGCACGCTTTTGAGCCCCAAGGAGTGGGGAGGTTTTATACCTGACTACACCCCAGTGGGTTCTGTACCAGCTCCGGTGTACAGCCTTTAGGAGTTCCCACCTGCAACACCGGAGATCAGCTGACCTTGGCGGCACTGGCCGATGCCATACTGATCACCCTCTCTGATGCTGAGACGATGGTGCACTGATGCTGGATGGTATCAGGTGTGGCACCAGTGGTGCCACCCAGCTTGGACACCTTCCCTCCTCCTTCCAAACAATCCTGTGCTGTTTTTCTTTTGGAGTAACATGCCTTTGAAGGTGAAGGAGAGGAGCTGGGTTTTAGCAACCCCATGGTCGAGACTGTGCAGCCTCCTCTAGAGGGTAGTTGGCTGACAGAGCTGGGTGAGGCCAGTGGCCTTGAGTACTCCCTGGCATTGGACCTCCTTGCCCCTCTCAGCTTTGCGATAGAGGTGAGCTCCTCCTTTACAGAGATGCTGAAGAGGTCAGCTGCAGATTAGATTTGCACATCCTCTTTGTGGAGGTGACCAATGACCCCTTGAACAGGGCTTCATCAGGGACAAATAAGAATAGAGCCTGTGTTCCCATATAGTGAAGCACCAAATGATCTTTTATTAGGGGTCTGGGCTACGCCTGCTATGGGGCCCCTGTGGACGGATCCACCACCCATAGACACCAGCCCATTAATTTCCTATGTGGAGCAGTGGGGCAAGTGGTATGGCTATTTCACATCTGTGCATCTTTGCACTTCTTTATCAAGCTACTCTTGTTATACCTCAGCATCCGGCACCGATGGTTCAAAGCACCAGTGATACACTGGTACAAATTTCTTCTTGGGTCTGTGCGAGTCATGCTCACAGCATTCTTCTCTTGTGCTGCCAGTCTTGCTGTCCTTACACCTGCTTCTTCATCACAAGGAGATGTGTAATACTTACTTATTGCTTAGGGGTAAGGTCCTGTAACTTGGCTACTACAGGCTCCTCTTAGGCAAGAGGTCATGCATCATCCAGGGCCTCCAGATTTCCACATATTTTTGCTTAAGATGACGCCATGTGGCCATCTTCTGTGTTGATGGCTATCTTCTATCTTACGGTGGATACCTGGGTGTTTATGCGTGTTCTTTGAACATTATGGTTCTGTCTTTTTTGGGATTAGCTCATAATGGGCGTGATTTCGCCCTCCGGACACAGTCTACCTAGTTGGTTTCTTTCACTCTAATCTTCAGGGTGTCATAATATTTCTACCCCTCTGGGGGTAGTTATAATGCTTCTGCACTATTATTAAGGTTTCTTAATTCATAAGGGAATATTCCCTTTTGATGTGTACCTCTCTCCCTTCACAAGTGGCCCATATACATTGGTATAATGAAGGCAGTAGGCGTGATTTGTCTTTTACTATCTGGTGATTTTAATGTCTCATATTTCCTATACGGACACTATTTCATATACTGAGCAATTTTTGCTCTTTTATAGGTTGTAACTCCTTTCATCGATTCAGCTTTTGCTACGTTGTTTTCAGTTTACGGATGTCCACTTTGTGAGGTTTCATCCTTTAAGAACTATGTATTTCACCTTTCGTTCTGTACTTCAGACAGGTTTCACACCTGCTGTTTTCTTTTAAGCTTTTGCTATCTGCGACCTGATGAGGACTACTCAGTCAGTAAGCATTGGTTTTAAATGCTTCAATACCCTTTATTTTACTGAGGTGTGTGATGTCCTCCACACTTTCAATTCTCCTATATTAGTACTATCCTGCTGATTACTCGGCTCAGTCCTCTTACATTTTATGACATTATCGTAGTGACAGCTTCTGTCTTGGTCGATAAACATATATATGGCCAGTATTTAGTTATAGTATAGACCTAGATTCCATTGAAAAAGCATTTTGTGACTTGGCTATAGCTTAGGCACCGTTAGATGAATCTTTACAACATTTTCCCAAAAATGCATGCCCAAAAGTCTTGTTGTGCTTGCAAAGTTTCGGGGTGATCCGTCAAGCGGGGGCCAAGAAAAATTGGGTTAAACAAAACTGCATTTCCCATGTTAATTCCCATAGAATCTTTAGACACGCCTGCAGCCCAAACTGGTGGGAGGAACTGTACAAAATTTGGCATGAATGTAGCTTTTGGTCCACAGATTACACTTTTTGTTATTTGGTATAAATCCGTTCAGTAGTTTGAAAGAAATTAAAAGAAATACAAATTTGCATATCTAGGATCTCGACGACTTCGCAAATACTCCCTATCTCGAGCTGAGATCGGATTAGCTTTGAACACTTCAACCAGATAGTATTGACAGCCATTTTGGGACTTGGCTTCAGCTGAGTCGCACAAAAAAAGGAAAAAAAGGAAAAGGGGGCAGGGTATGTTCATTCTACCCCGTAGCCATGGTCCTGGGGTTGCCCTGGGACCCCGCCAGGGCAAAAAAGCATTTTTTTAAAATTCACAGTGAAATTTGTGAATATTCACGAATTTCACCATGAATTTTAAAAAAAGAAAGCTTGGTCTCCTGTGCTTGCTTTTAATTCTGTCCCCAGGTGGGCCAGGTTCCAGGGGCATTGTTCTGATTATATGAAAAATGGAGGGGGTGCATGGGGCCCACCTCCAAGGGCTTAATGAGGCCCTAGGGACCACCACCTCCTGGGACTGACTTTTGAAATATGTGGTGGGGCCACGTGGACCCCCCTGGGACCCAGGGACCACCACCTCCCCAGGGCTGCCATACTATAAAAAAAACAGGGGTACATGTGGACCACCAGGCACTGGGGACCACCACCTTCCTGGGACTAAAACAAATTATGCAGGGGGTCTGTGCGGAACCCCCAGGACCCCGGGAACCACCACCTCCCTGGGGCTACAGTATTAAAATAAGTGAGCACCATGTGGAACCCCCGGGGGTTACTTAGTGTATATTGTTGGGTGGGCAAGCGGACCCTCCAAACCCCATGGACCGCCACCTCCCCATGGCTGCAAAGAAATATAAAGAGGGGTTCCACATGGACCCCAGGGACCACCACCTTTCAAGGGCCATCACATTTTTTTTTAAACATGGAGGGAGGCCATGCGGCCTTTCTTCTGGAACATATATGGCCCCGGAGACCATCACCTCCCTGAGCCCGGCAAATGAACATCAAAGGAGTGGGGCCACAGAGTCCTCCTCCTTGAGCCATTTATAGCCTTGGAGACTGCCACCCTCCAGGACCAGCTCCTGCTACCTCTCAAGGTGACCACTCTTGGGAGGTAGCTGTTTGCTTTCGCTTGGCAGGAGCTTTGAAAGTTATCACCAAGCTAAAGCAAACACTTTCAGCAAAGGGGTGCTTTCAAATTGCTCATGCTTGCTGAAAGCGGAGATTTAATCTCTTTGCTCCTGCACACATGGAGCTGCATTTCCTGCAGTTCCCTGCATGCAGGGGCAGTGGTAGCTCCCGCAGGAGGTGGGGAATCAGCTAGGATGGCTGAAACCTTGAGGCTCCCCCCATGGTCCCTTTAATCAACAAGAAAAATAGAAGCACTTGTTTCTGTAATGTACAAATCAGCCAAGTGTGTTGTCTATGAGTTCCACCCTGTAAAGTTATCTGATGAAGAAACTCGAGGAAGAATCACAGTGGCAAACTTACAGACACACAACATCACTGGAGACTTTACCTCAGCTTCCTTTACTGAGCTGTAGTGTAGGAGATGCACTATACATTTACCCAACAAGGTAGTACTTGCTAAGTACACAGTAGAAAGTATTCTAGTTGGGTAGGAATTCTTCACATAATGCTGGCCTCTTCTTGGGAAAATACACAGGGCATGATTCATTTTGGTAAATGCTCATTTTGTGGAAATAAACCCTCAACGGAAAGCATTTACAGATAAAAACAAAGCAGGTGCTCAGATTGAAGCTCAATTTTGTAAAGTACAAAGCATCCAAATTTCTTTTACTTGCTGAAGACAAAGCAAGTGTTTTTTCTCAGATTTTCGACCTTGAAAAGGTAGCTGTAAACCTTGATGAAGGTGTTTGCATCACAGCCACACATGGCTGAAGGCCATGCATGGCTTAAGGTTGGGTGGGGCCAATCCTCTGCCATGCAAAGCCAAAGGCTGTGTGCGGCAGTGGTTGGATTAACCTATAGTAATGAAAATTACTTTACGTAAAAAAAAAAAACATAGAAATTGGCTGAAAAATACTGTGGGGCTTATTTACAAGCCCCTTGCACTCCAATGCGTCACTTTTTATATGGGAAAAAGTGATGCACCCGCGGCACAAGGGGCTTGTAAATAAGCCCCTAATGGTTACAGGGCCGTTGTAGCTAGGAAATAGAATTAAAACAACATAGAAATTCACACAAAAAAATAAAGGTTACAGGGATGTTATAGTTAGGCTCACATTTTAAATGTACAAAACCACAGAAATGAAGCTGTTATAGTTATTTCAAGTAACTATAAATTGTGCCCTAAGATAACTGTAACTCGCACCCTCGCCATGCACTCCTAATTACCTCACATATTACAGCGCTCATTGCATCTTTGATAACATCATTGATAATATCAATGTAATATTTGCAGTAAAACGTTTGAGTAAAAACTGAGCGAAGTGGGGGTGCGATTTAAAGTAACCTTATGGCACGAGTTATAGTTACTTGAAATAACTTCAACAGCTGAATTTCTATGGTTTTGTATGTTTTAAAGGTGAGCCCAACTAGGAAGATCCTTTCTCTACCAGATAAGATGCTACCAAAGGTAAGCAAATCTGTTCTTTTGTGTCACATATTACACTTGGCCTCCCTTGCCAACATTGTCAGATCCCATGGTCTCAAAATAATTTCCTACGCAGATGACACCCAATTCATCTTCTCATTTACTGATGACCTCTCCAACACCAGAATTATCTTCCACAGATGCATGACAAGATGACTGGATGAAAAACAACTGCCGTCATCTGAACACAGACAAGGCAGAAGTACTGATCTTTGGCAACAGCAGCAACAAGTGGTAACGACTCCTGGTGGCCATCAGACCTGGGACCCGCAGCCACTCCCTCAGACCACTCCAGAAACCTAATAATCATCATTGACAGCAAGCTCACCATGAAATCACAGATCAATACTGTCTCCTCTGCTTACTTCCTCACTTTGCACATGCTATGAAAGATCTGTAAGTGGCTACCGCTACACAGAAGACGCATCGTGACACAGGCCCTAATCACCAGAACACCCCAGCCAGACTCATTGTCGGCCTCCCAGACGAACCCACATCACACTCCACCTCCGGCAACTCCACTGACTCTTGGTATAGAAGAGATTCCAATTCAAGCTGCTGACCCACGTGGACAAAGTTCTACAAAACCAGCGATCCGTGTACATTAACCAACCCCTGAAATTCCACAAACCGTCAAGAAGATTATGCTCTGCCTCCTTTTAACTTTCCCACACTCTCAGTATCTACTGAAGCAGAAGTGGAGGATGCTCCTTCTCTCACATCACAGCAAAAACCTCGAACAGCCTTCGCACGCACCTCTGAACCATAACCTCACTTCTGGAATTCCAGATGGCCCTCAAGACCTGGTTTTTCGAATAAGCCTCCAGGACCTGGAACCGCCTCGATACCCTATCGGGTGAATAGCCGCACTTTATAAATCCTGAGTGATTCAATAATTTATGTTAGTCACACACACCCTAATTCAACAACAAACCCCAACTCCTAGTCTGTCCCTTTGCAAGGATAGGTAGAGTGCTTTGTCATTTTCCGATTCTAAAAACTAGGGCATTCCAATCTACTTACAAGAAACTAGGTCAGTCCCTCATTTTTTTTCGTAGCTGAGTTTGCATTTCAGATTTTCACAATGTAATGATTTTTAAGACTATTATAATAAAGCCTAGATTGTTGAAATATCAACCAGTCTAAAAATATTTATTTGGGTGTATCTTTCTAACCAAACAGTTCCAAAATGTGCTACTGAAAAACATTTGCTAGTACTGGCCGTACGAAGTATAAAATTACTAACACCACATTGGTCCTAACACCCAATGTAAGAATTTTAATTGTGGGGAGAATAATTTACAGGTGTTAATGCCCACATATGGAGACAATAATGCTTATTGTGAAAACAAACACTGTTTAAATATGTACCAGCAACTATCCCATAGTTTGCAGAGCACAGGTGAAGTATACCCACAAAACATGTCAAATGCAAAATATGACACCATAAAGCCTGCCATATGAGGGCTGCTGTACATAAATGTTTTTGATTAATTTCGTGGAGCCCCACAAAGTACTAGTATCAGTGGACTTGGAATAAATACTTTTAAAAAAACTGTAATTTAAGATGGTTTCTTTTCATTCTAGGAGGGCAAATCCATTGTGACTGTAAATGGTAAAACCCAGACGCTTATTGCGAACGACAGTCTTCTCATTCCAGAGCAGTCACTGTGAGTATGGAGGACATTTTAGGCCAAAACTCGGTTTGTTACCAGATTAAATAGAGCGTATTGTCAGTATTAACATTCCTGTGTCTATTGATAGGTGCGGGCTGAATGTGTTCTATTTCCAATAGGCTCAACCAACTGAAAACCTTTTTTCTCTCACATAACCTTTTGATACTCCTTAACTACATTGCTGAGGTTTTGCAGTTAACTGTCCAGTTGTCAGTATGTTATTGGTTGAGCTCAGTAGGGTGACTGGGTCGTTTATGATTTAGTCACTTATCGTAATCAATAGTGCGAGTGTGCTCGCAGGGTCTCCTGCGAGCGCTGCACAGCAGGAGCAGCCGGGCACAAGGTATTGGAACACTGGATACAGAGTACGGACTGCGCCCTGAGCGGTCAGCAGAACCTTTATTGATACTTGAAACTGCACCCAGTCTCAGTGTGCGTGTTACACCCTTGAAAAGCTGAACTGCTAACCAACTACATCCCTCCCCACCTTAAAGTCTTTGACACTGTTGACAAAAGGAGCAAATGCTCGGCTGACAAAGTATTTCAAGCAGGAGAGGGATATCGGATGTGGACATAGAGAGTGTCAGTGGTGTGATCTTGTGCTGCATTCTGGTGGCTCTGCTTCACGGGTTGAAATTATTTGTGATATTTGATTCTCCCTGGTGGGGTCATTGCTGGCTGTCCTTCAGCTGATTGCTTGTTATAGGGGGTCTGTTGTCCATCCTGATGGTCGTGATGGTCGTAGGCAGACCAAACACTGCAAACTTTCTTTCCAGTACTGGCAGAACATGCTCAAAGCCGTTGGCCTCACCAGCTCACCCACCAGGAATTTCGAGTAACTATCCATGAAGACAAGGGCTTGCCGTCTGTGGGAAAAACGACCAAGGTTGGCATTGACTAGCATCCAAGGTGCCTCGCTAGGGGCGTACAGTTGTCACTGGTGCAAGTCTTTCGTGTTCACTGTCCAGTTGGCATGGCATGCAATATGTGATTGTGTTGCTCACTTAGGAGTACATTCCAGGAAACCACGGCATCTCCTTTAGTCTCGCTGTCGTTTTGGCGATTGCTGTCCCTGATGGGCAAATGTGACCACAGTGTCTTGTAGGTTTTCCAGGAGATCCATTTAATGTCCTCATAATACTAGCCTATCACTTGTCACGTTGAGCTCTGCTTGCACTCCCCATAGATGTGTGTGGGCCTTGCATCTCTCTTAGCGGAAGTGTTGGATACCTGCAAGGAGAGAGACTCATCTGTACTTTCTGACCTCCTCCATGACTCTGACATGGCACATGTCCCGTACAGTGGTGGTGCTGAAATCCTCCAGTAAGAGTTCTTTAAGGCATGCTACTTGGAAGACAAACTGGACATATTGTTTGATGTCTCTTATGTGCTTGTCAGCTTCGCTGTTGTCACCCTGAGGGTGCCTCAAGAAGAAACCTGCTTGCTTCCCAGATCCTGGTCTGTAGGTGATGTCAACTGGTAGCGTTGGACATGTATTACTAATTTTTCTCTACAGAGAGTTGGGTATTGGGTCATCCCCCAATCCAGGTGCACCAGAGGTTGTGTTTGGTGACCACGCAGGACTTAAAACCCACAAGATACAGATGGAAATGGGAGCATCACCATTTTATTGCGAGGACTTCATGTTCAATTTGTGCATAGCAGGTTTCCACATCTGACAGCGCACTGCTCACAAACGCAAAGGGGTTCAACTGTTTTGGTTTTTGTAGCTGAAAGAGCACCGCACCAAGGTCTACAGGACTGGCACTGACAATTAGCTCTGTCTCGAGGTACTGGTCAAAATAGGTCACAGAGACATTATGAAGCAGTGCATCCTTAATGGTCAGGAAGGGTGTGTCTTGTTCAGGGCCCCTTAGCAACTGGGACTGCAGCTTTGAGGTCCTTAGGTTTCAGTGAGCATGGCCAGATTAGGAATGGATCTGCCACAAAAATTGCCATGCCAAAAAAACTTTGAACTTCCATGACTGATGTTGGTGCTGGGGCTTGTTTGATGTTTATGGTTTTCTTGGAATTTAATTTGATGTTCTCTGCTGAAAAGATGTATCTGAAAAACTCCAATCACAGTCAAAGAAGGAACATTGTGACTTCTTCAGGGTGAGGCCTTTCTCAGCCAGGAGTTGCAGCACAGCTGGATGTGGTCAGTCCATGACTTGTAGTAAATTAGGAAGTCTTTGCTAATGTTAATGACACATGGGAGCCCGAATAATGTTTGTTTGATGGTGTCTTGGAACACTTTTGCTGCTGATGAGATACCAAAGTTTAGAAGCTTGTGGCATTAGAGACCCATGTTTGTTGAAAAGGTCATAATGTACCGACTGGCTGAATCTAGGAGGAGTTAGTAGAAACCCGAGTTGAGGTCTACCTTGTAAAACCACTTAGCACTTGTCAAATTCACAATTCTATCATCCATCATAGAAGTTAGGTGATGTTTTTGGGAGTCACATAGCAATGTAAAGTCTGACGCCTCCAGGTTGTTTTGATTTGGAGGCAATCACCATGAGAGACAACTAGGTGGCCGGGCTGGACACTTTCTGGATCACTCTGAGTTTGTCAAATAACAGGGGTTTGTCTTCGACTTTGTCTCTCAAATAGAATGCGACGCAGCAGTGTCTTAGGGCTATGGGCTTGACGGCCTTGTTAATGTGAAGTTTGATGGTGTCATTTGTCAGACAGTCCAGGCCCTCAAAGACATGCTTGTATTCCTGGTAGAGTTGATCCACTTGACTTTATGGATATGGTTGATAAACACAACGAGTTTGAGTTATTCAGCAGTGTGACAGCTGAGCAGCATGCCCCCTTTCCTCCTTGTGACAAAGAAATTTGCCTTAACTTCCTGGTCCCTGTGGTGGATGCGATCCTTGGAAACCCCTGTAAGCGGAGTAGACAAACATTTTTGTTTTAGCTGGGAGTAGTGGGTGTTTAATGTGAAGTCTGTGAAACTGGTCTATGTCCATTACATTAAGATAGGCCTCTGTGTCAATGATAACCGTTATCAATGGCCTGTGAAAGTGATATGACAGGAAGGTTGTGGCTTAATTGTTTTCTTGGCGTATTCAGTGGAAAAAATATGAAACATGTCTTCACCATCATGTGAGTCTTTCTGTCCACTATAATCTGGGGGCATCTGGCAGTCGTGGATGGGACTGTCACTTTCGGGGGTGGAGGGGTGTACCATTCCTCAGCATATCTTGGCACTGTTGCAGCATACTCAGGCGAAATGAATGCTTCTCCCACACTTAAAGCATTTCTTCCCTTGGGCGGGGCACTGTTTTACTGGGTGAGCTGACCTTCCACAGTAGTCAAAGGTTTGCCCCCCTTGGGGAGATCTAGGTGGAGCTGCTGGGGGATGAGCATGATGGATTTGGTCAATGGCTTTTGTCTCGAGGCATGGCTCAGGGTCCTTAGGTTTTGTGATGCTGATCTAGGCCAATGCTTTTTCCATGTGCAAGTTTGTGGTTTTATGTCAGAACCAGAATGCTGTGTGATATCAGGATCCCTTAGGATAACGGGTCGGAGGACGCTGGATTGGAATGGCTGGATCTGAGCCCTCACCTCTTTCCGCAGATCATCATTGATACAGGTGCTGGCCAGTTCGTGAAGCTCCGAGTAGGTTGACGTAGTTTAAATCTTTCAAAGTCCGGATTGATCTGAACATCAAAGTGTGCATTCAGAGCAGACGGGGCCACCTCATAGACATTGTCACCCCCAATGTTTGGAAGTTTCAGGAATAATTTAAATGTCTCTTCCCTATCACAGTGTAAAAGCAGAGATTGTTTAACACCTAGGTCTGTTTCCCACATGGCGCAGAAGTTGTTGATCCGCAATGTCTTCTAGCGGGCAGCGGCGGACACAGGGTCAAGTTCACTAATGGAAGGGATGGCAGCGAGGTAAACCTGGGTGTTGGACACTGGAGCTCGGAAAACACATGGTGATGTATCGTTTACGGGAAGTACAGCAGTGTGACTTGGCCCTGACTGGGCCTGCAACATCATTTCAGGCTGCACGTTGATGCCAGGTCATGCAGGGCCTAAGCACCAAAGGATGTGCTGTACAACAGGTGATGGATGTCAGCATAGGTGGAGATCAGAATCATACTCAACCAGGTGAAGAGAAGGCAGTCCAAATAAAAAATGAACTGTCAGGCACTCTGCTCCTTGCACAGTACGATGTACACTACCGGGCATGTGCCTCACACATAGAAAAAGGAAGTAATAAGAAGAAATAAGGATATTTCTCCTTGTTATGCCTAGGTCTGGGAGGCATATCATTTTGATGCATTCCAGGTTCACGACTCCTCGTAAATCTGTGAATGCATCAAAATGTTTTGGTGAATCCATGGGAAATCCCACACTCCACCCATGGAACACCTCCCTGTTGCAAGGTACGCAAGACAGCAAAATGGGCAAGGTGGCTTTGCATGGCTTAGTAAATTCTAGTTAAGGGCTTGCATTGCCTTGCTTCACCTTGCATGACACAATGGCAAAGCAAGTCCTTAGTAAATCTGGCCCTTCCGGTCTGCATTAATTGAATCCAAGGAAAGCATAGCAGGCAAAGGCAACAACATATATATAAATATATATATATATATATATATGTATATATATATATATATATATATATATATATATATATATATATATTAACTAAAAAAGTAAGATTACAGGGGCATTATTGTTAGGTTCAGAGTTTACACACACAAATCCATAGAAATTCAGCTGTTATAGTTAGAGGTATTTCAAGTAACTGTAACTTGTGCCCTAAGGTATCTATAGCTCACACCCTCACCATGCACAGCTTTCTCATCAATAATTTTCCTAAATGTTACAGCAATATTTTTAATGATGTCATAGAAGTTGTCATGAGTGGTATAAGATCTGGGGCAATTAGCAATTCATGGCGAGGGTGAAAGTTATAGTTACCTTAGGGCACGAGTTATAGTTACTTGAAATAACTCTAACTATAACAACTGAATTTCTATGGTTTTGTATATGTAAATTTGTACATAACTATAACGTCCCTGTAACCTTTGTTTTTTTAGTGCATTTGTAAGGTTTTTTAATTTCTATTTCCTAACTGAAACGTCCCTGTAACCTTTGTTTTTTTTCAGTGAATTTCTAGTTTTTTTTTAACGTTGAGTAAGATGTCCATCACAATGCATGTTGGCGGGGGTTGGACATAGGGCCTGACCTGGAATTGGCCTGCCCCCACCCAAGCTTGCTGCACCTGCCCCTCCTCCTTGCCATCCATTGTCCAAATCCATGCCCCTGGTCCCTCATTACAGCCCTGTGTAGCCGTTATTCTGCCATTGACATTCTCGCCTGCCTTGAACAGTTAACTTGCTGCCCCAACTACCTCCTCGCTACCCACTGTTGTTCGAGTCCATGCACCAGCTCCTCCTTCCTGCCCTGCTTGGTATAATGTGCTGCCACTGCCCTTCATTTAGCTTGATGTTCCTGCCCACTCCTCCTATCCTCCATTGCCAAATTATGTGCCCTATCATTGCCCTCCTGCTTAACCTCTGCTTAACTTGCTGCCCCTAACCTCCTACCCTGCCCTCCACTGTCTGTGTACATGCTCCATATCCCTTCTTTTTGCACACCATTTTCCATGGACCTGCCACTGCCACTCCTATCTGGGCAGTGTTCTGTTTATCTGCCACTGCTCCTCCTACCTGCCCAGCATGGTCAGATTCCTGCAGCCTGTCTCTGCCATCTCAACCATGCCTGTTGCGGTTCCTTGCCCTTATTCCCTCCCTCCTGTCCATTTTGCTGCCACTCTCGCCTGATTCCAAGCTCTGTTATTCTGCAACTGCTCCTCCTGCCTGCCCTGTGTAGTCTGTTGTGAAGCCCCTTTCTCTGCCCTCTCTTCAGAGTGTCCAGCCCCTATCTTCTGTCCTCCATGGTCGTTTGTGCATTCCCCTGCCCCCTCCCTCTTGCCCACCAAGGCCCGCTGTGCTGCCACTACCCCTTCCACGTGCAATGCTTGGTCTTCTATGCTGCCACATGCCCTTCCACTTGCCCTTTGTGGTCAGCTTGCTGTCCCTTACCCCCACACACCTTCCCTCTGTTTTCTGTGTGTATGTCATTATAGAAGCACTGTTGCCCTACATGGTGTGTTCTTCCAGTGCCCATCCTGCCAGCCTTCTATCGTCAGCTTGCTGTTCCTGCTCCACCCCCTTGCTTCCTGACCTCCTTTTTCCATGTGCAGGCCCCTATCCCCTCAATCCTGCCTTGTCTGGTTCAATGTTGTGCTTTTGCCCCATCCTGCCTGTTCTTCATGGTCTGTTATGCTGCAACTATCCATCCTGTCTCTCTTGTATGGTCAGCTTGCTGCCTTTGCCTCCTTCCCCTCTGCTCTGTGATGTCCATGTGCATGGCACTGTCCTGTTCTATTGCTTTCCCTGGTCTGTTGTGCTGCACTGCCATTTCGCTTGCTTTGTGTGGTGTACTGTGCTGCTGCAACCCCTTACAACTGCCCTGTTAGGTCAGTTTAGTGCCCTTGCCCATCTCCCTCCTGCCACCTGTTATCCGTGTCCATGTCCCTGCCACGTTCCTCCTGCCCTGCATAATCCAATGTACCATATTTGCCAACATTTTGAAATTGGTAAGAGGGAGGAGGCAGGAGAGTCACCTGTCTGCATCAGAACGTATATTATGTATGGTTGTACTGCCACTGCCTCTTCCTTCTTCCCTCAGTGGTCTGTTATATTGCCACAGCCTCTCTTGCCTGTCCTACCTTCCATGGTCCATTGTGTTGCCACTGCTCCTCCTGCCTGCACAGCGTGCTCAAATTGTTGCCTCTGCACCCTCTTCCCTGCCCTTAATTATCCAAATTTGTGCATATCCAATTATTTGCCTCCGACCTCTGCCTCCCCATAGTATTCTAATATTGTAATGGACAACTAGATTGCTAACATTCTATATTTATTTGTGGCATGCCTGATGACATCTTGATGTGATCAAAACTGTAACACCTAAATCATTTCCTGTAGAAAATATACTGAGAAGGTCTTATTCCCGTAGACATTATGGTTTGTGCTCTAAAATACTAAATGGGACATATTTTCTCAGTTCTTAAATAGCGACAAAACATTTAAAATTATTTGCTATCTTTATGTTTTTTAATATAGTTGACCCCTTGATTATTTGTTACACTTAGGGGAGAGGATGTGGCATTACAGCCAAAGCTGCACACTTTGCAACTGGGAGACCATGCTTGAGTTTCGGTGTCAGCTCGACATCCTGTGATTCTGGGCACCACTTAATCTCCATGTGCCTGAAACCAAAATGAATGTGTCCTTGTGTAATGTAACTAATGCTCATGTGAAGCACTCCAATACCTTTGCGTCAAGCCCACGCTTTATAAAACTGCAAAAAAAAAAAGAATATGTGTTTTTTGCACTTCTGTCATTGGGCTATACTGAGCTAGATTTGGGTGATTTTTGTGCTACATTTGGGCTCTTTATCCTCTGGTGGCCATATTTGGAGACTTGTTATGAAGGTCCCTAATTTCCTCCTTTATTGGGAGTATCCTCAGTATGAAATGCTTTCTGTTTTCCACTTCAATTCCATCAAGATGACATTCAGATGTGCCACACTTTTGGCCTAAATTCAGAATGTCAGCACTGTAGTTGTTCATTAGAACACTGTAGTAAAGCTGTGGATTAGCATAGAGTTAACTAGCAGTCTCCTGCTGATATTGAAAGTGCATGTTTCAGTCTGAATGTCAGAATGTTTTAATGAAATGGAAAAGGAAGATATTTGAGAACTCGTGTAAAACATGTCCCAATTTTTCTTTCTACAGCACTAACTATAAATTCTATGACAAAATGAACTCCCTCATTTTGTAACATTCCAAATTAAATGTTTTAGGTTTTACCAGTTTGACTGTTAGTGCTCTAGTTGTTCTTTAAAACATTCTGGGATGCTGCAGTTGAACACAATGAAATCAACTGACAAGGCTGGTCCCGTTGGAAGTACATGTTTTACAGAGAATGGCAGACTTCGTTCTCATATGGCTGAGAAAGCTAGTGTGAATTTACAGAAAATATACTATCATTTTTCCTTCTGGAGCACCTTCCATAACCTCTATGGGAAAATCATGAGAAAACAGTTTTCTCTCAAACATGATTCATGAAATCCCATCAGAAGGCTTTTTCACAGGGTAGAGTCACCTTACAACACACCACAATTGTTAAAAGTAGTATGGGACCATCAACAAAAGATTATAGTGTAACTAAAATCTGTTATCGCCCTTTATACATTCTTCTTTTTGTGACCCTCAAAACCTGCCAATCATTACAATGCATTTCAATGAGTTCTATGTCCCTCAGTCCTGTAACGGCTGCCACAGTTTGTGTATATATATATATATATATATATATATACACACACACACATATATATATATATATATATATATATATATATATATATATATATATATATATATATATATACAGAGAGAGAGAGCGAGAGAGAGAGCTATTCCTTAATGTGCATGTTTCCCTACATTTAAGCTTTGGCTCTCATTTTCTGTAGATCATTTAGAAGGTGCTATCATGTATATCGGTCCCAAGATGGCTGCCAACACTTTCTGTTTGAAGTGCTGGCAGCCAATCAGATTTCACCACAAGATCTCCACAAGGCTTCACCCAGATATTTATATTTCTTTCTCTTTTAATATCTCAAAAAAACACTGAACAGATTTACATTGAATCACAAAACGGGTGTCTATTGAACCAAAAGCTACCTTTCTGCCAAATTCAGTGAAATTCTGTCCAGTGTTTGGGCTATAATCGTGTCTAAAATCCCTATGAAAACTGCATGTGTAAAAAGTGCCTTGGGATCCCCTTTTTTTATTCTGCCCCCGCTTGATGAATCACCCCAAAACTTTCAACCTAGCAGTTGAACTGATTGTCATACTAGTTTTGGAAATTTCGTGAAGATTTGACAAATGGCGCGAAAGTCATTGGCAAAACAAAAAACGCTTTTCCTATGGAAACTAGGTCCTAATTATAACTACTTACTGGCAACTACCAGTAGGATATATATGTATATATATATATATATATATATATATATATATATATATATATATATAATAATAATATGATTTATAAAAAGCACCGTGCCCCGCATTTTTACGGATCCAAAATGTAATTCCTTCCATCAATAAAGAAATCTCAGCTCTCCGCTTGTGAAATGCAGTGAACGTTTTTATTGGCAAAGGATTGTGTACACATTTCGACGCACTCTGCATCTTTGTCACAACACTGTTTGTCAGTACTACATGTAATGTATAAACAAACTAATTTGTGCACAATACTGTAAACAGAGAAAACAAACACAGACTCAAATGCTAAAGGCAGCACCATTTTTAAATATGGCTCAGTAAACATGGGCATTGGCACATTCACCTCTATCAAATCTGATAACCTATTATACACCCCATTATCTGAGAAATTAATTTGCCTACATATACAGACTGTAGAAATAACCACTGTCCATCAATAATATTATAAAAGGCACAAATATCAAATTAAAAGTAAAACTAACCTAAAATTTGGCCTGATAATGGCCTCGTTCACTCATTACACCATGTGGACATAGCCTTTCACACAACTTGGCCTGCAGCAAGGTTCAAAATAAGAAGCTACCACTGTTAAACCGTGAGTGAGGATTTTTCCCTTGTATCTTGCCTGACAGAGATGGGAACTCAGGTGGGGATATGGAACAATAATCCCCTGAAGAAGCAAATATCTGAAAGTACTAAAGTTAAGAACCTACTTGATTCATGTTGAAAAAGTTACCATGCTATTGCAGGTTGCAAGCACGTGTTGTAATTCAGGTGCATGTATTAGTTCCAGACATGGAAAATGTCTTGAAAATTGCAGGAAGAAACAGGCTTTTTTATAGTTCACGTGCATTAATTGGTTCCCAACATGGGAGTAATCTTGAAAGTTGCAGGAAGAAACAGCCTATATTTCATATGCATTTATTAGTTCCCAACATGGGAATAATCTTGAAAGTTGCAGGAAGAAACAGCCAACACGTGTTTCGCCCCTCGTGGTGTGTTCACCTAGGGCTTTCTTAAGGCTGCAAGTGATGGAGAATGGGCTAATCAGATTTAAGAAAAAACCTTCCAAACGTTGTGAAACAAAAGCTAGTGAAGGTCATACAGGAATATCACCCGTTATTACTAGGTGTTAGATAGACTAGAAAGAGATGGAAAAATAATGAAAGAGAAACTGAATAGTAGTCACAGTAAGAAAAATAATCCCATAGTCTAATCAAAGAAACCGTGAGAAGAAAGTAGAGATTTAAAGCTATGTTTGTTGAAAGCCCTTTCCATGTTGGTCAAAACTAAACAGGTGTCTAGAAGGCCCATGTCAATAGTGGGATTAAAAGGTCCAAGCAATCAGTGGAAAAATGAAATTGGTGCTGGTACAACGTGCTAAAATATAGGAACGTCATTCCAATGTGTCAAAGTAGTCTCCATAGATTAGTCAATCGTGCACACCTTTGTAAACATAGTAAAAAAAAAAGAAGCATACCATTAGGTTATTCATCTCAGATTGTTCATATTATAAATGCAGAGGGTCGAAATACAAAGTATATAATGAAAATACAATAACTAATATGGTAATTAATTGAATGTTGAAATAATTAGAAATAATTAGAGGAGCAGAATAAAGCTTGGTAGTTGAATTGGCAATACATATCTTAAAGTGGTTATGGAGATGCAGGAAGTGTATAAGGGTGTAATACATATAATTGAATTTCCCCAAATCGCAGTAATGGAAGAAGTCAAATTAGTTTTGCTGAAAGAAGTTGTCAGGCAGTATTGTATGAGCTTGAAAATCATATGGCGTCAGAAATCAGAGATAATATTATAAGAAGTCTTAAAGACATTCATAGAATAGTCTAAGTAGTTAATTGCAGTCATGAATGTGCCTCCTGTCACTTACCCTAGTTCGTAAAATAAAAAAAGTAATCACAGGCTCGAAGAGGCAGCGTGCTAGTTGGGCGCCATATTGGATGCAGCTAAAGTCACTTGCGAGCGTGTTGCTGTATAAATTGGAGGATGCGGCCAAGTCCTTCTTTGGTTTTTAAGGTAGTATGCAAGAAAAATGAGTATTGTTGGAGTGCCATATTGGATGCTCCAAAGGTTGTGTATAGGCGTATTTCTAGAAATATGTAATGGATGTAAACAAATCCTTCTAAGTTGTTCATACTAATTTTAAGGGAAAATGAATATGTATATGAGTCCCTCATCCTAAAACATGATTAAGCATATAGCAAGCGATGTCCTATTTCTATATTTACGATGATATTAAATGTACAAATACAAAACAAGGGAAGGCTAAAAAAGGTCGGCCACGTTGTTTGTATTTTATGAGATTAATAAAGCCACTGGTTTGAAAGTGGACTAAGGGGGTCATAATGAACCCCAGCGGTTCGATAGGCAGCCTGACAGTGGAAGGAATCATTATCCAAAATGGCAGCGCTGATGCCCTGCAGATAATGCACTTGGCATGGGCAGTGCAGGGGCTCCTGTGCAGTGCCCCATTGCGCAGGTGATCTGCGCGACAGGTGCAGCTGCACCAGTCGCACAGAGGCATTGACGGCAGCTCCATGTGGAGCCACCGGCAATGTCCCGGCCAGGCATTTTGCTGGGCCGGCAGGCGGAAACAATGTTTCCGCCGCCGGCCCAGCAAAATGTTTATTATGTGGCCGGCGGGATCCCAGAGGGGCTGGCAGTCAATGAAAAGACCGCCGGCCTGAATGTTGCGGTGAAACCTGCTGTGTTCATAATGAGGGCCTAAATGTGAAAGTCCTGAAGGTAGAGTTTTGACAGGATATGATCTCCAAAGATTACTGCGGGACTAATCCTGATATTTGTGCCGTGATAGAGAGGGGGATATGGAAGCATAGATAACGTGGTCTGAGGAGAACATAATTTGGGCTTGAGTGGAAAACCACTATCTATAATAATATGAAGTAAGTTAAGTGTGGTCTTTGGACTCTGTTTGCTGGTTTTAGGACTTTGCACACTTTACCACTGCTAACCAGTGCTAAAGTGCATATGCTCTCTCCCTGAAAACATGGTGACATTGGTTCCTACCCAATTGACTCATTTAATCTACTTGTAAGTCCCCAGTAAAGTGCACTACATGTGTGAAATAAATGCTGCTGGTGGGCCTGTAGCACTGATTGTGCCACCCACTTAAGTAGCCCCTTACCCATGCCCCAGGCCTGCCATTGCAAGGCCTGTGTGTGCAGTTTCACTACCAATTTGACTTGGCATCTAAAAGTACTTGCCAAGCCTTAAACTTCCCTTTTTCTACATATGTCACCCCTAAGGTACGCCCTAGGTAACCCATAGGGCAGGGGGCTATGTAGATAAAAGGCAGGACATATACCTGTGTAGTTTATATGTCCTGGTACTGTAGAACTCCTAAATTTGTTTTACACTGCTGTGAGGCATGGTCCCTTCTTAGGCTAACATTAGGGCTACCCTCATGTACTGTTTGAGTAGTAGATTCTGATCTGAAAGGGGTAACAAGGTCATATTTAGTATGGCCAGAATGGTAATACAAAATCCTGCTGACTGGTGAAGTTGGATTTAATATTACTATTTTAGAAATGCCACTTTGAGAAAGTGAGCATTTCTCTGTACTTAAATCCTTCTGTGCCTTATAATCCATGTCTGGCTAGGTTAGTTGACAGCTCCCTTGTGCATTTCACTCAGACAACCCCAAACACAGGATGCACAGCACACCTGCACACATCTGCATACTCAATGGGTCTTCCTGGGCTGGGAGGGTGGAGGCCTGACACTTACATTTGAAAGGACAGCTGCCTGCCCTCACACAATGGACTGCTAAACCCTCTACTGGGACCCTGGCAGACAGGATGGAACTGAAAGGGGACCTGGTGCACTTCTAAGCCACTCTTTGAAGTCTCCCCCACTTTAAAGTCACATTTGGGAATTTAAACAGGGCTGACCCTACAAACTCAGACACTTCTCGACAAGATACCACTGGTGAGGAAACTCTGAACCAGAACCTGAAGCCTGCCAAGAGGAAGTGCCTGGCTGCCCAGAGGGCTCACCTGACTGATTTTCTGCAAAGGACTGCTGCCCTGCTGTTGTCCTGCTGCCTTGCTGACCTCTGGCTTTGCTGAGAAGTGCTCCCCAAGGGCTTGGATAGAGCTTGCCTCCTGTTGCTTGAAGTCTCAGGGACAAAAATACTTTGTCCTGCAAAGAGCTCCTTGTGCAGTGAAATTTTGACGCACAGCCTGCCAGAAATGACACACAGCCTGCATCCCGGTGAGAAAAACACCGCACGCCAAACCAGAATGACGCTGCCAGCTCCCCGAGAGTAGATCGACGCAGCGCCAGCGTTGCAACCGTAACTTCGATGCATGACCCACTGGATCGACGCATAGCCGAGCCGGAACTACACAGCCCGACTTCCTGTGAGAAGAATCGACACAGCGGCTGCCGTGCCACAGAAATTTCCCCTCATCCCCCACCGGATCGACGCAGCTCCTGTGACTTCCTCCTGTATGCTCAGGATTTCTCTGCATCGCCCCCCCCCAGGGCGTCCAAATACCCCGCAACCCAAAGAGGATCCAAGTCTTTGCGCCGGAAATCGACGCAAGGCCCTGACTGCGTTGACAAATATCGACGCATTGTCTGTGTGCGCCCAGAGAAACCTGTCTCACGCCACCCTGATTTCCACGCTTCTCCTCCTCTGCGGCTCCTTGCGGATAATTTAGACGCAAACCATTTATTTTGTGCTTGCAAGAGACACATTGCTTTTAAGAACTTAAGACTCTTTATATCATTCTCTAAAGTGATATTTCAGTGTGTACTTATCAAATCTTGATCGTTTTCACCTACATTTAACTAGATAAATATTATATATTTTTCTAAACACTGTGTGGTGTATTTTTGTGGTGTTATACTGTGTTATTGCATGATTTATTGCACAAATACTTTATACATTGCCTTCTAAGTTAAGCCTAACTGCTCAGTGCCAAGCTACCAGAGGATGGGCACAGGATAATTAGGATTGTGTGTTACTTACCCTGACTAGAGTGAGGGTCCTTGCCTGGACAGGGGGTAACCTGACTGCCAACCAAAGACCCTATTTCTAACACTGGGTATGTGCTATTGTTGATCTTTGTTTCTCTAAGATGTTGAAGTATGCGCTTATGTACTGGTAGAATCATGCTTCCTATGTACATCTTAGGGCAAGGACAAGTTAATACATAAACTGTGAATTCTGTTCTCCATTTCCTTATCTTTATCATTTTCTTAAACGGTGTCATGATCTATCTCAAATTCTTGCCATTCTCAACTGCCTTACATTTGTGGCATTTACAGAAACCTGGTTTGGGTTTAATCCATGTCTGCTTCTGGGTGGTCACTTCACTTCTGACAAGGTAGTCTCTCATTGACCTAGATTTCCTGGTCTACTACCAATACCTCCAATAACTAGATCATTTCTGATTACATGCCAGTGTTTGACAAAATCTATAAATGTGTATCATTGTATGTGGTAATGAACTTTATGTTAGCTCCCTTTGTTCTTGTTAATTCTTCCCTTTTACTAGGTCCAAAGAGGATCTCTTCCATCCCGCCATTAGAAAACCTAGATTTAGCTAGGGATAGAGTAGTTTCTGAATATCCTCAGTCTCACAGCATAGATATTTCACTCTGTAAAACCTCAAACTGGGACTGAGTACTGCAATTACGCTTGGCCCTTAAAAGTTCTCTATAAGGTATACTTCGTTTCAAGGCGGCAGGATAGAAGCTTTGGGTATGTAATGTGCTGTTTCCTGCTGTGGATGTCCTAAAAACTGTTGTTCCCAATTTAGATTTTTTTACCTGGATTCTAACATCTAGGAAATCCAACTGTATTTTACTCATACTGCAGGTAAAGTGCAAATATAACTTGTTCTTATTTATAGCCTCAACAAACGTTTTAGCTGAGGTTTCATTTTCTCGCCACAACACAAATAGATCATCTATAAACCTTACTGAAAGCAAGATTTTCTCAGTCTATTCTTCCATATCAGTATTGTAGAGAACCTGCTTCTCCCACCAGCCATATGCAAATTCGCATAGGTGAGGGTGAAGCAGGTTCCCATCACTGTTCCCCCTCTTGCTGGAACAATTCACCATTGAACATAAAATGTAAGATAGCACTCTATCTTTTTCAGTGCATCACATTATGTGCACAAAATTTCAAGGATCTTACTCTCAAAAAATGTTGGACAGCTCTCAATCTGTCCTGTTGTAGTATGCTCATGTGTGTGTGTGTGTGTGTGTATACATATATATGCTATTTACTTCAGAGATTGCCAGAATAAAAACAAGTTATTATTAACTACATTTCTACAATCTTCATGTTTTTCTTTGTTGTTTCAGTTTTAAAGGACTCTCGATTATCTAAAGTGTTTCCATGCCTGGTTTTAATTTTTTCTTTTTTTGTTCATTCAGTGGATCGATTTACCCTTTTGAGGTACTTATTTACTGAATTCAGCAGAATCTTTAATTTTTTTTATTTTTAAGCTATGTTAGACTCGGTATTTGCCACTCATCATATTTTCATCAACTATCACATTTTAACAAAGTGAATGTTTCAATCAGGTCTTATAAATGTCCCCATCTGTGGACAGTTGTGACCCCGTAAGTTATTAACACCCAGAACACTCATTTAAAGACTGAATGTCTGGATGGAAAAAGTAGATGTTCTAGAAAAACCTGCTTTTACATTCATGTAGACGAGGCCATGGACACTATGAATACCTACACAGATAAAATACCCACTTAGTTTTCCTTTTAGACACAGGTAGATGTTCTAAAAAAATCTGCATTTGCATACATGTACATAGAACCATGGAAACTATGTATACCTACACAGATAAAATACCCACTTTGTTTACCTTTTAGACAAAAGTAAATGTTCTAAAAAATCTGCATTTGCAGTCATGTAGACAAGGCCATGAAAACTACATATACTTACACAGATAAAATACCCTGCTTGTAAAACTCCAGGGAGTCCTATATTACCATCCTCATCTCCTTCCTTGTCCCAGTCCTTACCTCTGCTACTCCTTTTTTCTACACTATCCCAAATCTTTCTTCCCCTTCATGCTCCTCCCATAAAACTCTCCCCATCCCTCATCACTTTCTGTTTTATTTTTGTGCACCCTTTTTTTCCCACTCAGGCTTCAAGGGGTTGCAGGAGCACACACCTTTATTCATTTTTTGTTTTTTTCTTCTTCGTGGATTACTACTTTTTCTCCTGGCATGTTCGGGCAAGCAAGGATGTTGAAACATGGCTCTGACCAGGCGGTCACAGTGGGAGAGGTTTTGTCCCCGCAGGTGAGACATCCAGTAGTTTTTCAGCAGCACAGGCTATTATGTTGTATTCACAGTTCATAGGCTCATGTTCATCTGCTTTTTAGAGCCTCAGTTTATGCCTGCTTGACATGCCAATAGGGGTTGTAAACCTTTCCGAACCACCCTTGCCTGGAATATCAAAATGGTAATTTCTTTGGCTTACAAGCAATCTAGTTCTGAAATTCCTACGAGGGTTAAGGCTCATTCTACAAGTGGCATGGCTGCCTCTTGGGCTGAGTGGGCAGGGGTTTCACTGACTGACATTTGTGCAGCAGCAACCTGGACTCCCTGTTCACTATTGTGTCTTTTTACTGACTTGATAGTGCCTAAGTCTCGTTTTGCTTCTGGGGTTCTTTCTAAGGTAGTTTCCCAGATTCCTTTATCAACAGTTCAGTCATAGGTTTCTTTAGGTTTTCATCTTCCTGCAAGATTGATGTTTTGGGCATTTGTCGGGGTGTGCTATGCTTCAATAAAATGGTTTTCCTCTTGCATGCTGGTGTGTTTTGGTGTTTTCTTTTCAGTCTTATCTGATAACAAGACCATTGCTTGGGAATATCCTCATGTAGTAAGAATTGGGACGAGGAACGAGATGAGGATGGTAATGCTCATCAAAGAGAGAATCGGAGTAATGAAGACTACTGTGAGCGCGTCAAGCTTTATCTGTTTTGGATATAATAACTAATAAGGAGACGCATCCTTTAGGTCGATGAACCTTTTGACTCAGTTAAGAAGATCACATCATTATATCACACAAATATCACCATAAGTAAGCAATTCAATCCATTAGAGTCAGAAATTGTACACACCATGACTCATTCGGCCACGAATAACCACCTCTTTAGTATCTCTTAAAATGTTTATTTCCCTGTATTAACAATGCTATGATCACATAAATTAGTCTCAAAACCATATGATAGAAATACGAAAACAACACAGGTTGACAGAAATGCCTAAAGAATTTTAATTTTATCAAAGCAACAGCAACTCTGACTTCAATGGCGACAGTACAAATCAATAGTAATAGTAATTGAGCAAGAGTAATAACGTGCATTTGATCAGCAATTAAATGTTATCAGTTCATTGGCAAAAGACAAATGAATAGGGCAAAACACCACACTAACTCCAAATTAGCATGAGTATGTTGGGCTTCACGCAAAAGCTTTAGTAACATGAATTTAGAAAACTTCTAACTATGGCTCTATCAAAAGCAGCAGTTGGTACCTGGAAAACAACAATATACATTGCAATTTTATACCTATCGTTTAGGATCAGCAAACAGCATCTTCATCAGGGGGACATCAGCATCAGGACAGAGGGGATTTGGGAAAGGGGAACAAATCAGAATTTGGGCTGTAAGTTTCTCTGAACCATCAAGTTAATGTCTAAGGCAGGCAGCAAAGCGCTTAAGTTTTAAGCATCAAGCACTAAAGTAAGCACCAGCATCATTGCACGGAGCATGAGAAATAATAAAAAAAAAAAAAAGTACCGGAACGTTAATAGACAGGCTGGCATGAATATTGCCTGCAAATGAATTAAAGGACTGCTCCTAAGCTCCAAGAACAGTGTGGTTAAGTTAAAGTTGTCCCACATTTTCTATTGGTTAGAAGCATCTTGCAGTGATGATTGTCCAATTACAAATTTACTACATATCCGAGAGATATTAGATTAATGTTCACATGTCAATGATTGGTTCTTGTCCATTTGCGCACATCCAGTCGATACAATAGGAATCAACTTGTGAAACCTTCCATTCATCATCTGAGAATTCATTGTTCTTCTCCATTCCCAAATACGCTTCGAATCAACAGTTGTAGTGATGTAGAATTAATTTAAAATTTACAATTTCCTCAAAAGAAGTACATTACATTAATACAAGTTCTGAACCAGTTTAAGATTCAAAATAAGGATTTGTTATACAGCATACATGAGATCATTCAACTAACGTTGCATTTTGCAGTGTTTGGCAGACATTCAGTTTTAGCTGCAGCCTTGCTAACTTGAGGCCTTTTAGTTAGCACAAGTAAAGTCCATAAGATTTAGCTGTAGGCATGACAGAGCAATACATTTTCAGACATATATAGACTCTTAATACATATTAATACATTATTGGTAAATAACCCCATATATGATGGTGGCCAATCAATTAGGTCCTTTATGAATCACACATTATTTTTCTATGCTAATACATTTTATATGTTAAAACAAATATGGAAATACATGTAATAATTCTTAATGTTAATTTCAGTGTTCACATAAGTATTCCAAGCATTCCTGTATCAGTCCTCGGCTCATTTTGTAAAATGGCTTAACTCCTCACACAGGGCCATCTCTGGGCAGTGCAAATGGTGTGGCCGCAACGGGTGCTGATCTGGAGGGGGAACTGACCTCAGAAGGCGGGGCGGGTTGTGCTGTGTTAATCACTAACTTACCATTTAAAAGCATCAGCTGCAGAGTATTCCTTGGGGGTCCAGCTTTCAGGCAGCAATAAAAGTGTCAAGGTAACGCTTGTGATTAATGCTCCTGCTAGAAAGAGAGGGATCGGAATTCGTCTAGTGGCAGTTTTGATTCACCATAAAGTAGCCTGGAGAGTTAATATGCCTGGATTAGTCAAGCCAGCCTTTACCAGTGCTTTAAAATGAATTAAATGTATCTGAGAGAGGGGCTATGGAGAGATGAGGTACACTTTTGCTGGGAGGTAGTCAAGGAATCGGAGGAGGAAGTTTTCAAAAAAGGTTGTTGCACTGTGCGCCACCAGTGCTAACTCTGGCACTGCATTCAGGTCCCACTGGTAGCAGTAATGAGCACTGAAGCGCCATGCCTTCCAATATTTGTTGATTGAGAGCTGCCAGGTCCTGCAAACGTGTATAGTATTTTTAAGCTCAGCCGGACAGAAATGTTAATTTATCTTCAGCTTCCCTGCTTTTTGCTACTGTTCTGAGACTTGCGTATGAGAGGACACATGATGCCTGGATGCCAGAATACTAGATAATCTCTTCTTTCAGTCCTAATATAAGTTTGCTTCTCCCTGATGATATTGAATAATGTATGACATTGGACATTTATTTGCTTTGGTGGCTGGTGACTTTTGAAAGTGGTGGTGCATAAAGGTTGTTGAAGAGTGTATTGGACAGCAATCGAAGCATGTGAGTATGACTGTAATAGTTAGCTCAACGGGCTATCCCTGAGACACACATTTAGCATAGAGGTCAAAATGGTGCATTTTCAACAAATTTGGATGATGAAATTTGTTAAAATGCATTATGCGGAAAGTCAATTCTGAATGGGATTTCTTGAACTCTTTAAAAACTTGAACGAGCAATGGCAGGGTAACCGTAATTAGAAAACATAAAAGAATTATAAGGTCATCACCATCTAACCAAGCCAGCGCAAACTCTTTTAAAATCAATATATGAGAGTGTACATCTAAGCTCTAAGGAAAATAGCTTGAAGCAAACTCAGGACAGCTGCTTGTATTTTTCTTTATTACTTAATGCCAAGCGATGCTGGCAAAAAGCACAATAAGGTATTTGCTCAGTTGGCTTTCTGATAAGACAGCAAATCAAAACAAGCACTTGAGAAGGCCTTTGCCCTATCTACCTGGTAGGGAGAATATGTATGTCATGAATATTATGAGAATGCATAATTAAGGCCCTCATTATGACATTGGCGGTAAATCCCACTTACCGCCACGCTGACTGCCGAAAACATACCGCGGCGGCGGAAAATATCCGTTCACCCATACTATGACACACACAACAATCCATCAGTATGCAGCCACAGATACATATCCGCCACACCAAAGGTCAGTGATAAACTTGCAGTTTCAAAACCCAAACCATTACGCCAACAGAACTACGCCCATCACATTATGACCTACGAATCGCCACGGCGGACATTCAGCAGGGGTAAACCATTGGCGAAAAATACCGCCGCGCTCAAAATGGATACACACATACAAAACAACACAAACCTGATACCCATACACACACTACACCACTATAAAACACACACCCACATTACCCACAACCCTTTACGAACAGCAATTACTACTAGGAGATTGACACCAAAATCACTGACCCAACAAGAGCCACACACTATACACACCTATACACCACTCACGCATCCCACATCACACACCCCAACACATTACCCAACACACCCTCACCTACACACCTCACACAACACCATTGGCACCACAAAAACACCCCTACTTCACAGAGGAGGAGCTAAGGGTCATGGTGGAGGAAATCATCAGGGTAGAGCCACAGCTATTTGGAGCTCAGGTGCAGCATATATTGATAGCAAGGAAGATGGAGCTATGGTGGAGAATCGTGGACAGGGCCAACGCAGTGGGACAGCATCCAAGAACTAGGGATGACATCAGGAAGAGGTGGAACGGCCTATGGGGGAAGGTACGTTCCATTGCACCAAGACACCATCTCACTTTTCAGAGGACTGGCGGTGGACCCCTACCTCTTCCCCCACAACTAACATCATGGGAGGAGCAAGTCTTGGCAATCCTGCATCCTGAGGGCCTGGCTGGAGTAGGAGAAGGACTGGACTCTGGTAAGTCAACTCTCTACTACTACTACCCCCCTACCTATATGCCATCACATACCCTCACCCTCACTCCATCACTCAGCCACCTCCCATACACCCCACCGTCACATCTCACTTATCCCAATGCCAAGCCCTGCATGCTGTACCAATGCATGGATACCCCTCACAGCCCTGCATGGACACTCATCACTAAAGCATGCACACCATAGAAAACTAACAATCCCACCATACACCAACATACACAAGTGAAACCTGCCCGGGCAAACACAACCAAAGAGGGCAAGCCACGGATACACAATATGTCAGATACAGAAACCATAACATATCCTTTACATCCCCACAGGTATCTCAGCCAATATCAACAGAGAGGAGGTGCAGCAATATGCAGTCCCCCAGCAGAAGAGGCCCACAGTGATAACAGCAACTCTGGTCTTCAGGATCTGGATGACCAACCTGGCCCATCAGGGACCTCTGGACAGCTGGTTACCCAGGCCCAGTCACACACCACCACAGAGCCTCCCCCATCAGGAAACACCACCACAGCACCCACCTAGCGTACCCACACCTCTGTCCCCAGGACACATCAATCAGCAGTGTGTCCACCTCTACAGGGACCCCAGGCCACACCTCATAACCAAGAAAATCAGGGACCTGGGGTCAGTGGCAGTGGGCACACGGTTCAGGAGACAGAGGCACAGGCCAACAGGGAAACTGGGAGGAGTGCTGTGCGCCAGTGGGAGGACAGGCACAGGGAACCGACTCTCCAGGAGGCACTTGCAGAGATCCTGGGAGCCTATCAACATTCCCAGGACACGATGGGCCAGATACTGGACAATGTGCAGGAGAACAGGCGGCTGCAGGAGGGACAGTACCAGGGGATCAGGGAGGACTTGCAGGCCATCAACAACACCCTGATCTCCATAGCAGGGGTGCTGGCAGACATGGCCAACATTATGAGGGAGGCAGTCACACAACAGCAGGCCCCTGCCACTAGCCAGACATCTGAACAGCCTTCCATCTCCGCTGCCACTAGTGGCCAGGAGGCCCAGCCACAGGACTCACAGGCCAACAGCACCCTTCCCCCTGCAGAAGGAGAACCACCCCACAAACTTTCCCTGTGATCCAGACAGAAGCCAGAGACACTTGCCAAGAACCCCACCAGGAAATGAGACTCTCCTGATTGCCCCCCTTGTGTCCAATTCAGTCATCCTGTCCACCTTGAAATGCCATTGCTCCCCTTCCCATGTCCCCTTGGACAATGCACCTGTGCTACAAACAGACTGGAGCAATGCCCTGGACCTTCCTCCATCATTACCCAATCCTCTTGCCCCTCAATATTTTAGCACTTCAATAAACACCCTTGGAAAAAAAAGAAGTTTGGAGTATGTCATATTTTTCAATTATGTATTCATTGAAACAGGTACAAACATTGCAATTCAACTGTACAGGAAATGAGCATAGATTAATCACCTGTAGCTGGCTGCAGTGATCACACCAGGAGTATATGTGAGGTCACCAACATCTGTAAAATGAATTGCCAGAGGGAACAGTAAGTGGGCATAGAAGTGGGAAATATCAGCATGCCAGTGCTACAGAAATTCAAACATATTTCATTGTGAGGTAACACTGTCCTACCTGTGTGTCATTGGAAGTATTGTCTGATCACTGATGTTCTGTTGTCCTCATCCTCATTCTTTGCCTCCTCATCCTCACTGTCCACAGGGTCCACTGATGGCACACAGGCATTTCCAGTTTCCTCCTCCTGCAGAAAAGGCACATTTTGTCTGAGGGCCAGGTTGTTCAACATGCAGCATGCCACTACTATCTGGCAGACCTTCTTGGGTGAGTAGCACAGGGATCCCAGCTATAATAGGTTTGGGTAACCAGAGTCACCTGCAAATATTGAGTGACAACATTTAGCCACACCCTATCCCATATGGCCCACACCATACACCAACATATACAGAGTGGGAACCAGGGCTAGCCACACCCTGTGCCTCTGTAGTTGTTCCATCACATTTGGGATGCTGCTATTCCTCTGGACAAAGGCATCATGCACCGACCCAGGATACTTAGCATTGACGTGGGAGATGTACTGGTCCGCCAAGCACACCATCTCTACATTCATAGAGTGGAAACTCTTCCAGTTTCTGAACACCTGTTCATTCTGATGGGGGTGGGGGGACAAATGCAATATGTGTTCCATCAGTCGCCCCAGTTATGTTGGGGATATTTCCCATTGCATAGAACTCGGCCTTCACTGTGGCCAAATCTTCAACCTGGGGAAATACAATGTAGCTGCACATGTGCTTTATCAGGGCAGACAACACTCTTGTCAGCACTATTGAGAACATTGGCTGTGACAATCCTGTTGCCAAGCCCACTGTCACTTGGAAAGAACCAGTTGCCAGGAAATGGAGCAGTGATAGAACTTGCACAAGAGGGGGGATCCAAGTGGGATGACAGATACCAGATATTAGGTCAGGCTCCAATTGGGCACACAATTCTGTAAGTGTGGCCATGTTCAGTCTATAGGTGAGGATAATGTGCCTGTCCTCCATTGTTTCCAAGTCCACCAGGGGTCTGTACATGGGGGTATGTCTCCATCTCCTATTCATCCGCAGCGGTAGGAATCTATGGGGCAAAAGAGTGAGGAGCCAGTCACAAACTGAACAATGGAGCTACAACAGAACTTTGCATGCTGTTAACTTGTAATGGGTCACTGTGATGTGTCCAGTATGTTCTAATTTCACCAGTGACGTAGCAGTTTTCCAGGGCCTGCCCTCTCCCCCCCCAAAATGACATCCTCCTGTCCTGTGTGGAAGGACAGGTCGAAGTGAGGTAATTCCGCTGAAGTTGTGCGCAGTTGCGGGAACCGGTCAGGAACCGCCATGCAATTCCCCATTGGTTAGCATTGGGCCCCATGGGTTAGAGTGGCTAATGGTGATCTTCGCCGGCGGTGACGGTATGCACCGCTGTGGACGTGACCACTATTTTCTGTCTGATCCCTCACTTGCTACCTGATCTTGCACAGGAGAGGACCTACACTGCATGTGCTGCTGTGACCTGTGTCAGGAACCTACCATGGCCCGTGTGACTGGGGAAAGGGCCCCAGCCTTCACTTCGGAGGAGTTGGAGAGACTGGTGAAGCAGCCCGTACTACCCCAGTACGGGCTGCTGTATGGGCCTCCAGACCAACAGGTGAGTACACTGTAGGCATGATGCATGTGGCATGAATGCATGGAGTGGTGTGTGTGAAGGCCTCATGTAAGGGGGTGGGTGGATGTCCTCTGAGCGGCTTATAGGTTGTGTGCTGGGCCATGTGTGTGTAAATGGTGATGTAAAGGGGTATGGTGGGCCATAAGTGTAACAGGCAGGACTTTTTATCGAATACTATTTTCTTGTGTGTATTGTCTCTGCGGGTCAGTGCCGCTAAAAAGAAGGGTATATGGCGTGCCATCGCCAAGGAGGTGCGGACACTGGGGGTCTATGGCAGGCAGAGTACCCACTGTCATAAACAGTGGTAGGACCTGAGACGTGGGGCATGGAAGACGGTGGAGGCCCAGCTGGTGAGGACCTCCCAATGAGGAAGGGGTGCCCGTTGAACCCTGACCCCCCTGATGGCCCGCATACTGGCAGTGGCCTATCCTGAGCTGGAAGCAGCCACAAGGGGGTGAGTACAGTGCCCACCATTCCAATTTATGCATGGTAGGGTGGTATCCGGGTGGGGGATGTGTGTCAGTGGGTGCCCCTAGGCCAGGCCTGACATTGCAGCGTAGGTGCCCTGATGGCTAGGGTTCAGAAGGGCAAATCTTGCTCCCTAGCTCGTAGGCATCCACTATTGGTCAGGGCTGCCTGGGTCCCAGGTGTGCTGCATTTGGCGATGTGTGCCCCTCCCTATGCCTTGGCCGCTAACTATTTCTCTGGTAGTGCATTGGCATATTGCGTAGGCCGGTTCCCTGTGTGTGAGGGTGCTGTCTACGCCAATGATGGTATTGGTGCAGCCATTGACCAAGTGTATCCTTTGTCTCCTTCTCCCCCTTTTTGTTTTGTCATCTTGTCCTTATGTGCATTAACATTATCTGACAGAGGAGCAGAGGCACCGGTGATGGAGGGAGCTGCATCCCACAGGACCCAGGAGGCAGAGTCCACTGACGCTGAGGGCACCAGTGGGATGGAGGGTGAGAGGAGCACCCCGCCGGAGACTGGAGGGGACAGTTCTGACACAGATACCTCCTCCGATGGAAGCTCCCTGGTGGTGGCAGACACTTCTTGGACCACCCCAGCTACAGGTTCATCCGTCACCACCGTTCAAGCACCGCCCTCTCAGCAGCCCCTCATCGAGTTGCCCGTGCCCGCTCACCCAGGAGGGTGGGCATCTCCTTCGCCCCAGGCACCTCAGGCCCTGCCCCAGTGAGCCTTGCTGCCCTGAGTGAGGAGGCTATTGACCTCCTGAGATCCATCTCTGTAGAGCAGTCAACCATTGTGAATGCCATCCAGGGGCTGGCAGCCCAGATGCAACAAACTAATGCATTCCTGGAGGGCATTCACACAAGATTAGCGGCCCAACAGAGATCGATCCAGGCTATAGCCTCCTCTCTGATAGCAGCCATTGTCCCTGTTTCTAGTCTCCCCCTCCAACTTCTTCTTCCCAGTCCCATTCTCCTCAACCCCAGCCCATCCCAAGCACATAGCCAGACGAGCATGCACACAAGACAACACACAAGAGTGTTACAGGCAAACACAAGCACCACACTTCATCTCACAGGCACTCACACAGACACCATCCAGATGCAGACACACCAACATCCACCATTTCCAATGTCTCCCCCTTCCTCCTCCTCCTCATCCACCTCCCTCCAAGTTCCGTCTACACTCACACCTGCATGCACTACAACATCATCCACTACCAACATCCTCACCACACCAAGCAGAACACACACCTCACTGGCAGGCACCTCCACAACAGCCATGCACACGTACCCTGTGTCCTCTCCCACTGTGTCTGTCCCCCTCCTAAGTTACACAAGCACTCAGACACCCAACAGCCATCCACCTCACAACAGCATACAGGCCATGCACCTGAAACCAAAAGCAGCAAACAGACACCTCCAACAACCACTCCCACTTCCTCCACTCCCATTCCTTCTCCCTCTTCCCACCCCAATGTCACTAAAAAAACATTTCCTATCCACCATTGACCTCTTCCCTACCCCTCCCCCGGCCTGCACATATGGGCAGGTTTGGAAAGAACCCAGCCAAGCACCTCAGCCACCCCGTCCACGGGCCCAGTCGTCACCACAACCACTCGTGCTGGAAAAGGATCCAGTCCACATGTCCTGAAGGTGAAGGAGCCTGCACCAGGCAGCCTCAAGGGAAAGGAGCCTGCCTCAGCTGCCAGAAAGACCAAGGAGCCTGCCCAGGCAGGCAAGAAGGGAAAGGAGCCTGCCCCAGCTGCCAGAAAGAACAAGGACCCTGCCCCAGCAGGCAAGAAGGGAAAGGAGCCTGCCCCAGCTGCCAGGAAGACAAAGGAGCCTGCACTAGCAGGCAAGAAGGGAAAGGAGTCTGCCCCAGCTGCCAGGAAGAGCAAGGAGCCTGCACCATGGGGCCTGTGGCAAGAACTGTGACGGAGCCCCCACCACCAACCATGGTTGTGCAGCCATCTGAGGTTGCAGGGGATTGGCAGGAGCCTCCCTCCACCAGCAGTGCCACCATCTCCACTGAGCAGCCGTCCGAATTTGCAGGGGATGGGCAGGAGCCTCCCCCCCAGCAGCACCACCACCTCCACTGAGCAGCCTTCTGAGAGTGGCAGGAGATGGGCAGGAGACTCCCCCCCAGCAACACCCCCACTCCCACTGAACAGCCGTCTGAGGTTGCAGGCGATGGGCAGGAGCCTCCCCCCACCAGCAGCAGCACCACCACTGAGCAGCCGTCACCGCCGCTGGACGGCATGTAATCCTGCCTCCATGGGCTGCTGTGCGGCCTGCCCCCTGCAAATCCAGTGGGTATGACACCCACCTGAGAGACTGTGACCTTGCACTCCCCAGGATCAAGAGCACAGGGCACGAGGCCCCTCCAGAACCAGTGGGTAAGACATCCACATACCCAACACTCCCCAGGATCAAGAGCACAGGGCACGAGGCCCCCTCCAGAACCAGTGGATAAGACACCCACATCCCCAACATTCCCCGGGATCAAGAGCACAGGGCATGAGGCCCCCTCCAGAACCAGTGGGCAAGTCACCCACTTGAGAGACTGTTGCCTTGCACTCCCCATGACCAAGCACAGGGCATGTTGCCCCCTCCAGAGTGAGTGGGAAAGTCACCCACTCGAGAAACTGTGGCCTTGCACTCCCCCGGACCAAGCACAGGGCATGTTACCCCCTCCAGAGCGAGTGGGCGTGTCACCCACTCGAGAGACTGTGGCCTTGCACTCCCCAGGACCAAGCACGGGGCACGTTGCCCCCTCCAGAACCAGTGGTCTTCTTCCATCTCCCAGCTGAGGTGACCTCCGTCCCCTGTGCCCCTGCGGTGCCTGCCTATTTACCAACTAATGCCCCTGCAGTGTTCTCTCCGTGTTGAAGCTGGTGATATGTGTGGCCTTGGATTTTGGCCTGTGGCCATGTGGCCTACAAACATTGTGTACTAGGCTGTGTCCATTTTTGTGTACATATGTATATATCTATTATCTTGCCTATCTTATTTTTCATGCTGTGTTGATCTCATTACATTCACTTTTTCAAAATCGTTTTGCCCTTGCATTATTCATCCAAGTTACGGGGTTAAATTGTTTTTTTAATGCAGCCGATTGTGTGTATGGTGTTGGGGACAGGGGTGCGGTGCGTGTCACTCTCTTTTTCCTCCCTCCCTCCCTTGTGTGCTAGGCAGCTGTACTCACCGTCGTCATCTTCGACGGCGTTGGTGTTCGTGGTGGAGCAGAATGTAGAAGATCATGGGGAAGACATGCAGTTCAGGCTGGTGAGTCCTTGCCCTTCTGAGCTCAGTTTCAGCCAGGCTTTTGATATCGTTGGTACCGTACCGGAAAAGGTGGCGGTTTCCAGGGTCTTAATATGTTGGGTGGAACATTGACTTCCGCCCGGCTGTAGCCGGCTACCGACATGGTGGCTGTTGTTTCCGCCCTGGCGGTCGGTGTGGTACATTGGCTGTCTTTCAGAGATCTTTCTGCCATGGTCATAATTTGGCAGTAGTTACCGCAAGCCAGTTGGCGGTATTACCGCCACTTTAACACCAACCGCCAGAGTTGTAATGAGAAGTAATGAGGGCCTAAGTCTGATAAGTATTTCTCCAGAGGTCTAAAATAAAAAAACATTTTCAATCAGCCTTGTACGCACAAAAAAACTACAGGTGGGTTCTAGCCACCTGCTAAGGCCTTGGAAAATAGTTATACAGTCATCAGAACAAGAAAGAAACAGACAACTAGAAATGCTCAAATAATGGCCCAGAAAGTGACACGTCCAATTACCTTCTTGCATCAACTCCTCCAGCACATATGATATCACGTGATGAAGTTTCTCACTCACCTTGGTACAGCAAGGAAGAAACTGTTGCTATTCTCTCATATCACCCTGTGAAGAGGCCAAGAGCACCCATGAGGCTGGAGATAAAGATGGGTGAGGTTTGCCCAGATTCAATGCAATACATGCAGGTGGCTGCTCGAGACCAGGGAAACACTCTGCATTCCTTTCTTTGATCACTCTTCCGTTGCACCCACCTTCGTCTATGTATGTACCCTGTCACAGCTGATAGGTCCTCTTCACCTGAGATACTGCTCTGCTCCACTGCACTTTTTCATGCGCACTCTTGGCAACAGCAGTGGAAAGGAGAGGAATATAGGGACGTTCAGACTGGGTCTGATAAGGCAGCTTCGCTTCTTTCTACTTCATGATCTCATGACTTTATATCACACTGTAATCCCTAAATTGCTAAAGGCCTACCATCTGTCCATAATGCAGTGTGAACATTATTCTTAGAGCACTTTCGAAGTGAAACCATTGGACCTCATGCGTATAGCATGTATATCTCACTGGCTTAATTTTTGTAAAATGGCACTAAAAAAAGGGAGCCGCAGGCGATGATGCAAACAGTTTTTTTCTTTGTTCTGTCTGCAGCGATGCTATATTTTTGTGAGGAGAATGTGTAAGTGCACCACATATATTAAAAGCAGTAGCCCTTAAGTTGCTTCTCTGTGCTGCCTGTTCTTGGACTTATTCTTAGGCCCACAGAAAAAGAGTAAGGATTGTGAACCAGGCACTGTTCATTTCTTCACTCATTCACACTTATCACGCAACTGTCTACATGTGTACTAGTCATCGGTCACAAGATCATATGTAGTATTTCACTTCAGAAGTCAGCACCACGCCTAGAATAAGTTTTATGCAGACTGAGACAAGGTAGGCTTGGGTGTCTTGGCAGCTGTATGTACTTTTGTAGTTTAAAATAATGAAACAATGTGGTAGACACAGCTCGACCTCAGTTCCTGCTCTCAGGAAAAAGCACAAGTACTAAATACTGTTTGAATCTCCTTGCCAGCTCTGTGTCCTTGATTGTGGGCAAATCGTGTTCTGTTGGGGGCCCTAGGCACTCATGCTACTGTAATTGACAAGGGCACATAGTTGCGCTTAGTACTACTGGCCCAGGGCACATACACCTGCTCCTTTTATTATCAGGGTCACATGACTGGTGATGCCTGTGATTGATTGGTGTGGGGTGAGTGTGGAAGCCAGCCCTCAGCAGAGTGGCTGGTGTAAAGACCAGAATGCGTCCAGCAGGATACTACATCCCTCCCAAACTTTATTGAAAATGGACAAACAAGTCCAAACTATTGGGGAGAGCCATAAATAGGAGAATAGACACCACTGAGGCCCTCATTCTGATATTGGCGGGCGGCGGTCGCCGCCCGCCAATATCTGGCCGCCGAATGACCGCCCCGCGGTCAAAAGACCGCAGCGGCCATTCCAACTTTCCCGCTGGGCCGGCGGGCGCCCTCCAAAAGAGCGCCCGCCGGCCCAGCGGGAAAGACCCTGCAACAATGAAGCCGGCTCCGAATGGAGGCGGCGGAGTTGCAGGGGTGCGACGGGTGCAGTGGCACCCGTCGCGATTTTCACTGTCTGCTAAGCAGACAGTGAAAATCTTTGTGGGGCCCTGTTAGGGGGCCCCACGACACCCCGTTCCCGCCATCCTGGTTCTGGCGGTGAAAACCGCCAGAAACAGGCTGGCGGGAAGGGGGTCGGAATCCCCATGGCGCCGCCATGGAGGATTCCCTGGGCCAGGAGACCGCCAGGGTTGGAATGAGGGCCAGAGTCTCTTCAGGCGGTCCGTCGGACATGCTGCGTGGTCAGGCACAGCTGGGGCACTCGGCATCACAGCATGCCTCTGTAGTTTCACCAGACTGCACTGTACACGAATGGCAGTGTGGATGAAGTCTGGATAACTCAATCGCCTTTCCATGAGGTTACAATGCACTCAGGCACTGTTGGTCCTGCCCCACATAAGCTGACGGTGTTGGAGTCTGTTTACAAAGTTTGATGCAGGTGCATCAGGAGCAGTAGGGAGTCCACTGGGAGTCCACTTCAAGGATCTCTTGGAAGGCATTCAGGCTCCAGGAATAACGAACCTCCAAAGACTGAGGATGACCTGAATGAAAAGGAGTCATCCTTGAAGGCCTTGGTGCAGCCTAACGTCCGCTGGTAGAGCAGCTTCAGACTTCCTTCTCGTGCCAGAACTCCATCCCTTGGAAGTCTCCTCAAGGCTCTTTGGCGGGCTTCCACGGGACCGTGTGGACTGTGCTGGACTGTGCTGGGCCTATTGTAAGCCACACAAAAGCATCGCTGTGGAACAGCCAACAGCACTACATCCAGGTCGCGCTTGGAACCACAAGGATGGTTGTCACAGGGTTTGTGTGCTCTAGCCATGGGGACTCAGGTGAAGTGGCATTTTTCCGATAGTCTTTCGGTGACCAGTCTTCATCCGTGATCTCAGTGCTTCCCGGTGCCTGTCGTGGAGCTGCTTCAGACACATCTCTCTTGGTGGGATTCCCCTAACATTGGAATTCCCTTTAGGCCCTTGCCCTTGGATTGCCACGGGACCACGTGGGCTGTGCAGGCCATTCGTAGGCCGTTCCAAGGGGGTCGCTGAACACCCAATAGTTCCATCTCCAAGCCTCGTGCAACCCCAAGGGTGGATGGTTCAATGGTCGAGTATGCTCTCTTTGGCAGGTCTCAGGTTCACGGGGGCTCACAGCAGGTTTCTGAGTTGTCAGCCTGCCACAGTGCCAGGGATGCCTTGTCAACTTCTGGGTCTGGTCTCTTCACTGGCATCGGCTCCACTCTGGTGGTGCAGTGCCCTTTAGGTGTCACTGTCAAGCAGCCGGTGACAGGTGGTAGAACGGTCGCACTGAGAGGTGTGGGACCTGAATGCGGTGTGCGCATGCTAGCGGCTTATAGTTGGCCTACCTGCGGAGCGGTCTCCAGTGACATTGGTGCACCACGGTGGCTGGCTTGTGTTGATGGATGCCCTCTCGTATGCTGGCATGAGTCCTCATCCCTATCGCTCATCTCCCTTTTTCTCTTGCGCACCTGTGGTGTTTCGGATCTTCTGTGTGAAAGGTCGGTCACGCCATTTTCTTCTTTGATTCTTCACGTCATGGTGTTGTGCCATGTTCCTCTCACCTCTCCGTTTCCCTTCTTGATGTGGGGTTGCACCACGGGTTCATGTTGCATCAAATAGACCTCTCGCTAGTCATATGCTGCATCTCGGATGGTGCATTGTCTTCTGTTGTGGCCTCTCACAGGCTTAGTCCTGTCAGTAGGACTTGATGCCTTCTCCTCACTGACCTCTCGCAGGTCCAGTTCTTTCATGTATCTTCTTGGTGGTCCGTTCCCTGACTGGTGGGTCACTGTTCCCTTCCTCCTGTCTTCATTTGAGGGTGCAGTGCTTCCACCATAAGATTCTGCTGTCTCAGCTCCTTCTCTTGCCTCCGTCCAGTTTGCTTGGCAGTGTCGGTCACTCATCGTGACCTACTCAACGATGGGCCAATGGTGGCCATCTGGTGCTGGGGTGTTGCCAGTTGGCACAGCCTCTTCACATTGGCATTGCGTCTTGTCTTTTGGGGCTCTCTCTGTCTCTTGAGCTCCTGCCCATTATATCCAATTCGCTGGTGTGGCCCCTGCACACCTCTGACTTCATGCTTTGTCCTTCGTCCTGGGGGCCTTTTACTGGCACTCAGCATGTCCTTTCTCTGGGCATACAGTGGTGTCTGTAACCACTGAGGCTGCACTTGCAGTGCACATTCTCCTTGCACCCTCCGTGGGGCTTGTGGCCTTCTGAGGCTTTGCTGCTTGGCATGGGTAGCTTTGGGCATCAGCAGTGTCTCTTTACAGGGGTTCACAGTCTCACCCCTTGGCAGTCGATGTTCACAGGTGCTGTTGCCATTTCCACTGTGGGCACGGCAGCCTTCTTGGTGCTGCTGGCCTTTTATTTGGCTAATGCTTAGTTTATATTTGATTACAAGGGGTGCAGTAACCAACAGTGGCCACTGGATGACACTGCAGCCTCACTCATCCTGGAGGACCATGCTCTTCTTGTGGAGCAGGAGAAGCAGGGCTTCATCTGCCGGTTCTCCGCTCCTGTGCACGGCTCTGAGGGCTGGTGTGGGAGATGTCCGCTTCTCCCCAATGTACTAACAAGCAGATGGGTGTCAGAGAGCCCACAATGCTCTCCTCACCTCCTGCAGGAAGCCAATCCGGGCAATGCAGTCATCTTCCTCAAGACCACGGCTGTGTGTCCCTTTTGCCGCCAGCCTCTCAGACTGGTAGTGGAAGAGTCGCATGAGCTGGTGCAGCCCTTTTTTCTTCTGGCGCCAGCTCCCACGGTAAGTGCATTTCCTTCATGCACACACCCCATCCATTGGGAGTCATTAATTTTATGTGGGGGGGCTCCGCATTCATGATTGAGGTCATTGTGGCTGATCCACAGTCCTGTCACCACTCTGCCAGCCTAGACCTCCGTTGTGTTTTTTCTTTTCTTTGTTTTTCAGCTGGCCAAGGGCTGCAAGCGTTGTTTAACTGGCAAGAGAGGCTGTTTCTTTCCTGTCCCTGCTGCCATGGTTGCCTTCTTACATGCTGGCTGGCCACGGCTCTCACCTAGCGGGGCTACTTGAAGGACCTTCTCCCCTCCCTGCCATGATAAGATGGCAGCACGCGGGGGCAGCTGGCAGGACGATCATGCGGCGACACCGTGATCGCCCAGGCTGCAACACTTCTCCTTCACTCCCTCTCCCGGATACAAACAGGGGCATGTGGGAAGCTACATTCCCTATGCTGGCTCAGCGCTGGAGCGGCATACCTCCCGTTGGTGAGGGCACCCTGCACAGGCTGTAGCATGCGGCCCCCTCACAGGTCTCCCTCGCACACAGTGTCTCCTCGGTCAATCTGCGGGGCTCACCTCGCGCCAGATGGGTCAGTGGGCACCTCCCTGGTCCTCAAGTGCCTTACTGAGGTCACAGCAGGCAGGACATTCGGCCAGCTCACCCTCTTTGCATCAGCAGACACCAAGCATTGATGTGCTGGTGCTGGTGCAGGAGTACAGTAGGCAGCTGCTGCAGGGTCATGCACAGGTGGTGGGGCACAATGGTAATTTTCTCCATAAGGTGCGACCGATCTGTAGCCAGCTCACACGTGGGGCAGACCCATTGTTATGTTGGGGCCGTAGGCCCTCATGTTACTATAATCACTGATACAGACACATAGATGTGGTTAGTACAACTGGCCCAGGGCACGTGCGTCCAGCCCCTTTCATTAGCAGGGTCACCTGACTGGTGATGCCTGTGATGGATGGGTGTGGGGTGAGTGTGGAAGCCAACCCTCAGCAGAGTGGCTGGTGAAAACACTAGAATGTGTCCAGCAGGACCCTACAAATCGCTTATCTTCCTGGGGCCTACAATTATCTGAACTTTTGTAATGTAGCCAACATGCTCATGTAATCCGTGCCAAGACCTTTGAGAAAGGGCTCCGCTCAGCTTCGCTTCAGCTACATAACGCTTTTAAAGTTTGAAGCACACGACAGAGAGCAACGAAGAGAGCAGCCAGCAGCATCGCTCCCACAGGCCACCCCTCTTATGATGACTGTTGAATTGTTGCCACCTACTACCTCGTTCTCCCTTTCAGCCTGCCCCGCCCCCGCCATAGAAAAGAATGGAGTTCTGTTAACTCTTCCCAGGGCCATTGTGTAAGCACCCAAAGAGAAAAATTATCCCCCATCATTGTTACTCGCACAGCCTCTTCCATGATGTCACTGCTGTAGCTTGGGTCACAGGTCGAAGAAGACCTCGCCCTGCAAGCACATGCGCAGTAGGACGTCTGCAAAGTACATTATGAATAATCAATCATGTGGTGAGTCTTTTGGTCCAGTCATGCGAACCACAAAATTGCCTCCGGGACAACATGGTTTTTGGAAAGGTGATCCTAGCTGACCATAAATTCAATTATCAGTCAGCGAAAGTGTAAAAGGCTACATGACAGAGTTCAGTCAGTACACACTAAATGGTCCCAATAACACAAAGGACTGGGTTGCAGTGTTTTCAACTTAAATATAACTGACTAACCTGTAAGGTTACTTTACTTTGGGGGCACTGGTGCTCAGGTCTTGGCAGAGAAAGACATGAAAAAAACACAATGCCACTAGAAGAATAGTGACCACTGAAAATCTTCAATGGGAGAATAATGAACAGGTCTGCAAATAAAAAAATGCCTTTGTGCTTACCTTTATTTTGATTTTATTCTTTAGTTAATAAATATATATATATATATTTCACTTATATTAATGAAGTAATTTTAGAGAGATCCATACTCACAAGGATTGATGAGAATATTTTGTCACTATATATGTATACATATATACACTAAGAAAATAAGGGTATATAAAGGAATGAATTTCATGTAGATCATCATTCAGCACGCATATTATTATTGAATCATAATGGTAATGAATTTGAAAAGGATCATTGACTGAATAGACATAGTTGTATTCATGGATTATAGGCGAGGGTTAGTTTAACACATTTTATAAACACTGAAGAATTGACACTCGACAAGCTAATGCATTTTTACATTGTATATTTTCTAATTGTATTTAATTGCTGTTTAATTGAAATGTATGGTGAAAATTTGTGACTAAAACAGTTTTTCGCATGATATATGTTAATTGAGGTCATTGTAATTGGAGTATAAAAACCGAGCTAAAATGGCGGCTCACAGGTCGATGAAGGCGGTAACGCCGAAACGCGTCCCTGTAGGTGAATAAACTTGATTGAATTCGTTGTGGCTGTGGAGTGCTGCCTTTTTCCTATATCCATGGAAGAGAAGTGTGTAATATATATATATATATATATATATATATATATAGTGAATTAAGTAAATTAAATATTACATTCCCACCAAAAGAGAAAAATATGTGGTTATGCTTTAATACGTATTAAAAATTAAAAGTGGTGTTTGGAATGAATTAAAAGTAATTTCATTATAAGTTATTACACAATATGGTACATGTTTAAATTGAAAAAGTTAACATATTTTATATTTAAATAAAAATATATGCTCTGTTTATAAAGTTTTAACAATAAATTCAATTTATTTATATTGTGAACTATTTAAAATAATTTAATGGTAGGGCGTTGCCGTCACACTGGCTGGCAATTTGTAGGGCTGGACTTACTCCGAGTAGTACTTCAGAAGTGCAGTTCGTGAAAAACATTTTGTATTATATTTTATAGTGCAACTGTTGTGCTTCATTTCCTGTTTCATGGACAGAACAAACAGAGCATGGAGCCATACTGTGAACAAGTACAAGTATGGAACCAGAGCTCCCAAAAAAAGTTTCAAAGGTAAAGGTGTGGCAAGGTAGAAGAGATGTTTCCCAGTACAGCCTTTGAACAGAAAGAGGCGAATAAAAGTGACTAATTGCATTCAGGACCCTTCTCATGTGCCAGCACATAGGAAGAAAGATAAGCACCAAACTTTCCCCAGGTGCCACACAACACCTACAGGTAGACATGACTGCAACCCAGAAGCGTGTCCGCAGACATCAGGCCATGTAACATGACAAGATGTAGTCTGTCCTTCAGACTATGTACAGTCATGTTTAGTATCTCTAGAAACCCAGATTGCTAAACTAAGGGGTAAATAAACCAGAATCTGAGCTGAGGTAAGCTGGTTTCTGTGACGAATCAATAGATCCTACTTGTTGTGCTTCCCACTTTTGAGCAGGTATGTGTATTACCTAGTGCTGGGAGAAATGTTAGGATGTGGGTGTCCCTCAAAGCAAATGTAAATCACCAAGAGCTCAACAGCATGTCAGTAGATTGCAAGCAATCATGCACTCAATAAGCCACCAAGTATCTAAAATATTATTTATTTCAAAGTTGATATTAGATTTAGGGTTCCATACCTCTATTGATGTCAATTGTCAGCAATAGAGCATAGCGATATAAAAACAATTATTCAGACTCATATAAATCAGCGCCAGGGTTGCACAGGTGTTCTAAACCGCAGAATACCTTTTTCAGTTTTGGTAGCTGGCTCAAGATGCAGGGCTTTCTTCAGATAAATGCAGGTGGTACTTGTGCAAGAAGACCATAGCAATAATCCAGTTCAGAAATAAAGAGATTAACATTACCTCTAGCTAATTTGAATTTATCTCGGATTTTTCTGCTACTTACTATCATGCATGTTTCCTTGCCAATCTCTATCAGTCCCAAAAGACCAGAAGGAGCACCAGGAACATCTAAATTTTTCCACATTTTGGTTGTGTCGGCCATATTTAATGCTTGTGCCAGGTCAACAAATTCCACAATCAAATGGCCTGAATTCACTGACATAGCCTTAGTATACACCAGTACAAAGCAAAGATTATTTATGCAACTGCTGGGAAAAAGCCTGCCTGCACCTCTGTAAGAATATGATTGTCCAGAGACAATTTAACAGAAGATGGATCCATATTCTTTGAGATTATCTGCCACATTTGATTGCATAATTCACTTAAAATAGTTTCTGTCTTCCTGCAGACCTTTCTTAAAAAAAGAGAATTAACATCCTCTGCCTTTACAATTCAGGACTTGCTTCAGCACTCATTGCCTTAATAACATATGCCTGCATGGGTAACTTCCTTATAGAGGCACCCATTATATGTGAGGCTAAGCAGTTCTAGTGTTCTTCTCCTCATACACTCGCCAAGCACTCCCTGGCATAAGCCAGCCAGTTTCTTGTCCCTACTGTCTGCGTATTTATTCAGAACAACTGTTGTTGTGAGTCTCTAAACTGTCTCTAAATTATAAGTCTCTGACTGTGGAGTTATTACAGAGCAATTTAACCGGACAACTGCCTACAAAGGATCTGTATTGCTATACATCTGCTGGCGGAACAAATTTTACTGTGTAGCTCGAGATGAAAGAGAGAGAATTACCAAGCTTCTTTCCCTTATTTGTAGTGATAAGGTTTGTTAACTCACTGTAGCGTCTTCCGCAGCCTGGTACCCGCTGAATGACTAGGCCATACACGGAGCTGTAAATCACACATCTTTATTCCTCTGCGTGTACCTGTGAACTCCAACATTCTAAAACAAGCTCTCAGACATTTTGTTCTAGCAATTACGTAGTCCTCGGGGACCCACAAAGGTTTCTTTCAAATCCCCCCCTCTGTTAAATGACAAATTGCAAATTTTTAGAACATTGTTAGACACTATATATATCGGGGTATCTTGGTTGTCATTGCTGTCCTCAACATCAGAGTTGCAGAACTTTTCCCTGTGGTCCAGTGGGATGTCCAATGATAAGCTTGTATAGTAGAGTTCAGCACTGTTTTTCAACTGAGCTTCTCCAGAGTTTCACTGCTATCTTCAGCGTACCCATAAAGCACTGTACAAGTCCATTGGCCTGTTGCCACAAGGGTGTGATCATTTGGTGTTTCACATTCAGATGCTCCAGGAATTCCTTAAATTCCTTGCTATTAAAGGGTGGACCATTGTCTGACTACACAATGGCTGGCAAACCCCATGTAGCGAATATGCCATCAAGTCTTTTGATTTTTTTGTTCATGTGTTGGGCATGAGAGATCTTCGACCGATGGAAAACATGAATATTCATCTATTAGCACAAAAAAATGACTACTTTCTCTCAGACATGGTTAGGGAGTTCTGACGTGCTTAGCTCATGTTGAGTGATTTTGGTTGGCAGGCAATTGCATATGTGACAGGCTTCGATTTTCTTTTCAGCTCGTTCATCTAGGCATGGAAACCAAATTCAGTCTCAACGAGCTCTCTTTGTAGCAACAATACCACAATGTCCTTTGTGAGCCTCTTCTGTCACTTTTTGTCAAAAATTCTCTAGAATCTGGATCCTTGATCATCCCAGAATAACTCCGTACTGAGATATGAATAATTCATCCTTGACATTCTTGTATGTTTTATATTCGCCATCATTCCTTAGAGCTCCATACAAATGTTTTTATCTTTGCAACAAGAATTTTAGATTCAATTAGGGACACAGAGGCAAGGATTATGCTTCTCAGTCTCTACTACTCAAATGCAGCAGCCAATGAAAAAGCAGTAAAAACACTAAGCACACTATAACCCATGAGGCTTTAAAACAGGACTCTTCCTAACCCACCAATGGCAGTCCAGGATAGTATACAAAGGGTTGCTTTTATGAACAGCTGTTCGTTCCTCGTATACCTTTAAACATTTCACAACACAGAGCTTGTCATTATGTGGAAAAGCTGGATATTTGGTAGACCTAGACATGCATTTAGTCCTTTTGGAAATGATAAAAGAAATGCTAGTAGACGAAAACAACCTAACTGCAAGATCCAGTGCTCTCACATCAGAGACTCTGCAGCATGATATTAAACACAGTAACATAGTTCATTTAGCTGAAAGTTGCTTCAACGGCAGCAAATAATTGTCTGGCCAAGCATTCAAAAAGGGCAGGACAATATTCATATCCCATAACTGGGAATAACGAGGTTTATGTGGATTGGCCACCCTAATACCTTTCAGTAACTTACACACCAGAGGATGAGTGCCAACAGGTTTACCATCTATCCACTCATGTCTAGCCAAAAGAGCAGACCTGAAATTGTTTACCAACCTTTAACACAATCCAGACTCGGTACTCTCTGAAAGGTAATTCAACACATCTTGTAACTCGGATCCCACAGGATCCACCTCTCGTTGATGGCACCAATCCACCCATTTCCTCCATGCCAAAAAATATCTTTTGTGGATGGATGGAGCCCAATCCTGGTGTATAAAGGCAGCAGCTGCTGATGAAATGCCCTCCATTGAGCATGTCTCCTGATATTTTCCAGGCCATTAGGGTCAACTGGCCCCATAGAAGAAGACGGTGGGGGAACCCCACTAGGCCCAAGAGGGGTTGCGGAAAAGATGGGGAGGGCTATAGGCGTCCCCAACAGGGATGGGAACCATGGTTGAGTCTTCCACACTGGAGTGATCGGAACCAATGATGCTGACTGTCATCTGGCTTGAGCAGCTATTCTCAGGACCACAGCGAATGGAGGGAAAACGTAGTTCGTCGGACCCAACCAATCCAATTGAAAAGCATCCGTCACCAGAGCCATCGGATCTGGTTTCCAGCTGTAGAATTTGGGAAGTTGAGTGTGGAGACATGACACAAAAAGAGCCAGGTGACATGGGCCTGGAGATGACATGATCTTCCAGAAGATGTTGGGATGGAGCTTCCAGTCGCTGGACTCCACCAGGAACCAAGAGTTCCAGTCTTCCACCAGATTGTCAGAAGGAATTCTGCCACTACCATGATCTTCTGCCAAGGCAAAAGTGCCAGAACTCTCTGGCAATGTTTGGCAACAGGCGCAACCTGGTGCCTCCCAGGCAGTTGATATAAGGAACAGCGGACAATTGCTCTTGAATGGAGACAGAGACTTGATGGCAAAGGACCCGGTTAGGAGTTGCAGACAGTTTTTGTGGAGAGGTAATTCTTTGGATGACCACCAACCTCCGGTAGAAACCGCTGCATCTTGCTCCCAGCCCGAGCTACTGGCCCCATTGAAGATAATGAATCTTCAAACATTGCAGTGCTCTGTAGAGTAAAGGTCCCAGGAACACAACTTGAATTGAAGAAGCAAGTAACCCCACAATCCAGGCCAGGGATCTCAAAGAGTTGTCTTCTGTTCCTCTTTGATCGTTTTAATTTTCTGTAATGGAAGGAGCAATTGGGCTTTGATGGAGACAACCAGAAACCACAGGAATTCCAGTTGCTGTGAAGGGATCATGGAAGTCTTTTCAAGGTTGATTACAAACCCCAAGCCCTGAAGAAGGGAAACTGTCCAGGACAAATGAGTTAGAAGAGGGTGTTTGTCTTGAGCCAATAGAATCATGTTGTCCAAGTATACTGTCATACACACTCCTAACCCCCAAAGGGGTCAAACCACTGGTTTCAGTAGCTTGATGAACACCTAAGGGGCAGACGACAGGCCAAAAGGGAGAGATTGGTATTCGTACCATTTGTCCCTCCAGCAGAACAGAAGGTACATCCTGAGGGAGGGAGAAACAGGGACTGACAGATAAGCATCCTTGAGATCAAGATGGACAATCCAATCTCTTTCCTGAAGTAAATCCCTCAAAAGGTGGATACCTTCCATCTTGAAGTGGTGATAAACCACAAATGCGTTGAAATTCCTGAGGTTGACCTTTGACCTCCCCCTTTTTTCTGCACCAGAACCACGTTGCTGTAATTGTGTCATCATGAACATCTTGATCTGCTTCGGTAGAACCCGCTTGTCCTGGGTCTTGGGCATATCCCCTGCATCTAGGGTAGGAACCTCACTGAGGATCTTGATAATAGGAGCAGCCCGTCGGCTGCCCTCTGCTGTGACTGGCCCTTTCGAAAAGGGTATTGAACGTTGTATGATGTCTTGGAAAAGTTCTGCAACCAATGGCATACCAAAGCTAAGGTCCATATTTATGGGTTTTTGGCACAGGGCGGTGCAGCAAGTCACCTTCCTAGTTCTCCTTGTTGTGCCTCCCCTGGGGAGGCATTCTCAGGTTTACAATCTCTTGTAAAAGTGGGCATGCATCAGAATCCATGGTGCTACGTGGGAACCCCCACCCCAGTGCCTGTGGAGTGGTTCCCTTGCACAGAGTATGGCAACGGAGTGATTTGCGCTGCCTTGCCTCACTCCATATCTATGAGGCCATTCAAAGCCACGCAAAGTGGCTTTGTGTAGCCTCATAGATAGAAGTTCAAGGTTTGCACCGCCATTGCATCACAAAAAGTGATGCAATGGTGACGCAAGAGGCTCGTAAATATGCCCCTAAGTTTCTTGTATCTAAACAAACCAACATGTGTAGCAAACATTTTAGTATATCAGCAGTTTTCTTCTAGTTCTAACTGATAATACCCGTCATGCAAATCAAGTGAAGAAAAGATCTTGGCACCATGTAATTGCATAATCATGTCTGCAGTGTACGGCCCTGGATGTCACTCTCTTTCAATTGCTTTGTTTGCTTGGCGCATGTCAACGCATATATGCAAAACTCCTTCGAGATCCTTTTTAGGCACTACTACTATGGGGGAAACCCATAGGGTTGGGCCAGTGGAATGTTCAATAATGTCATGCTTAGCAATGATTCAAATTCTTTTTCAGCAGCTTCTTGTAAATTAAAAGCAACTTGTCTATCTCTCTGAGCAAAAGGACAGATATCCTCATTCATATGCAGCTTTATTTTCATGGTCTTTAACTTTCCCAAACCATGAAACAATGAAGGGAATGGACTTGCTATCTTGTGATGAACACTCATGGAGTAATTCACTGAAATCAGTCCCGCCAGCAACTGTGTTGAAATTGAGCAAACTGTTGCTGTACCTTGAAGTACATGAATTGGTGCTTGGACTTTTGTTTTCATGTTTCACTGTCACCATAAACAAACCTTTACCCTTCATGGGTGTCTATGCAGCCCAAGTATATACTTTGGTCTTTGACAGCATGAGCCGTCAAAGCGGAGACAGGTCATTATACTTTTCTTCAGTTTATCGAAACACCACTATTGACGATGAAAGGTAATGAACATCCATTTATTTTCAGTGTAATCGTTGGACAGTATTTGTATGATTTCGTTATTTTGACAGGTCGACTTATCTTTAATTGATTTTTCTCCTCACAAGCAACAAATCCGACATGAGCCCATTTTTCTGAGGTAAGCGTACACATGGCACAATCACTTTCTTCACTTTCACTTATTATTGAAGCTGAGAAACTGTTTGACGATGATTTAGATGATAGTTGACTTTGTTTAGTATCTATTTGCCTCAAATGATACTGCCCCTTGGCCTTCTGGGTACTCGTCAAACATTGCATCTGGAATGTTCTAGCAGCTACTTTGTCTTCACTCCGTGACGCACTTGTTTTTTCCCTTGCTCTGCACATCGTCACAAAATGGTTCTCTTTTCTACGGCCTTTGCATATCTAACTAATGACGGAACACTTTCCTTCATGTGAAAATGCAAATCCAGGTCTGAAACACATCTTTTTTTTCCATATAGATGTCACTTTGTGTCCTTCAGTCTTTTCATACTAATGACTGACTTGCTTTGGGCACCTCCAGGCTCCATGTCAGCAGTTTGTCTCTAAGCACATTCCTCAGCTCTGGCAGCCATTCACACTTGCTCCAGGCTAAGAGTTTCCCTCAGCATTCATCGTATGATTAAATCAGACTAACATCCATCGATGACTCAAAGCCTCATTGCTTCTTCATTATTAAATTATTTGAACTTACACTGTTTGATGAGTGTGTTAATCCTTTCCATGAATTCATCAATTGGTTTGCTAACTCTTTGATGTTCTTGACTGAAGACATATTGTTCATAAAAAATGTTTGGTACTAGTTTAAATTAGATTCAATGCATTCCTAATCTGACAGTATGTGACTTCTTTGTCAGTTGTTGCCATTTTGTTTATGACCTCTTTCACACCATCACCAGCAGATATTTGATAATCTTCCTGTTATCAGTCTCTATAAGTACATCAAAAACATCTACAAATTTCTCTATCCATGCAATCCATCTATCACCAATACTTTGCTTTTTTGGCAGTATCGAATGGTCATGGTGGTTTGAGGAAGGCAGCAGCACTGTAAACCAGTGTGGAACTCACTAATGTTGACAATACCACTTTCCCTGGCCTCTATGACTGGAAATCAGACTCCATTCCATTCATGCCCAGAACCTGTGATGGCCCAGACTCAGGGTCCTCCTTGATGGGCTCCATCGGCAGAGCGGACTTCTGCCAAGTTTCTGGCCACTGTTAATATGCACCACTTCTTTAGCACAACCCCTGTACTTCTTCTTCGGCCCAAGCATCGGTGTTGATGCAGCAACTCTCTTTGGCGTGCTCGGGAAGTCGTTTGCTTTGTTCTTTGCATACTTCAGTTTATATTGTTTTGCACCTGGTTGATCCACCGTTAGCGCTTTTTGATATTTGATAATTGTCTTTAACTTTCCTTTGTAAGCCTGCTTGAATCCCTCTTTACCGTTAACGCTCCCTATACTGAATAACTTTATTTTGTATAGCAGCACCTTTTTGTAGAATCATGGTTGTAGTCTTTTGACAAACAATGCGTAGACTCTTCTGTGAAGCTTTCTTTCTATTCACATGCTTCACATCAGCTTTAGTTGTGCTTTGACTCCACATACGCCAACCGTCGACTCAGTAATTCGGCCAAATCACACGTGTCATGAATGAGCAGTTTGCTTGACCACGACAAACTCTCCGGGAGAGCACTCTCTTCTTCAGATAATGTATCCTCTATCTCTTTGCCAGTTGTAGCATTTTCCTCAGGCTGGTACCTGCTAAATGACTAGGCCTTACACAGAGCTGAAAATCACATCTCTTTATTCCTCTGGTATACATGTGAAGTCTAACATTCTAAAGTAATCTCTCATACATTCTGTTTTAGTGATAATGTCACACACTGATACGTAGTCCTCTTACACTCACTACTTTCTCTGGCCCAGCATTTTTAAATATGCTTACCGTCCTCTGTGCCCTGAGTGTTCACAATCTTTGATAAGCTGTACATGGATTGTGTCTAAACTAGTCGCTATACTCCCCTGATCCACCATTTCTAATGTACTAAGGTTAGTGTCTGACTGTGAATCTCACTTCACCACTCATTGTCGAAACAATTTTCAGTCTGGTCTCCGATTACGCTAACATTGACAGATTTAGCTCAGATTTGGTTGCCATGTCGCTCCTACTGCTAACAGCTTCCAAGCACATAACCCACTACTAGTCAGAGGGCCAGTCTTAGGTAGTTGCAAAGCATACATCTCTACTTGTGTGTCTTTGTCAATTGCAGTGTGCCAAGCTGTATTGCGCTTTCTACTCACCTACAGTTAACTTATCTTAAAATAGTCCCCATGACATCTGTGTCCATTCTTAGCCAGCTTCAGGCCATGTTTCTTACTGAGCTGTTAAAATAATTGCTCAGCAGAGTCAGAGACTCTGCAAAGTTCATCTTGAAAGGAAATGCCTGTTTTTGATTTGGACTGATGCTACTGGTTTTTCAACTCTGAAAGTGCACTGAAGCCTGTGAACTAGGCCTCGTGCCTGTGCTCTGACCCTTTACAAAGTGTATATTGAATTGACTAGTTCCAGTTGGCATAAATTAACTTACTAACAAGTCCCTAATATATGCTAGAAGGGGTACCCAGGGCATGTAAGTTATATTGTTCACCCAGGGCTGCAGGACTGATTGCGCTACCCTTAGTGTGACAAAGCACAACATGGATCTCAGCTTTTCACTGCAGACTGGAAGGGAAGTTTTAAAACTGCTAGTTCCAGTTTTCCATTTAAACTTATGGAAACCCTAAATCTGTCTTAATTATATCAGTAAGTCAACCCTAAGGAAGGTCATTCAACCCCTAAGACATGGGCCCTCATTCCGACCCTGGCGGTTTCAAACCGCCAGGGTGGAGGGCAGAGGAAGCACCGCCAACAGGCTGGCGGTGCTTCCCGGTCCATTCTGACCGCGGCGGTAAAGCCGCTGTCAGAAAAGGGGAACCGGCGGTTTCCCGCCGGTGTTCCCCTGGCCCAGGGAATCCTCCATTCCGACCCCCTTCCCGCCAGCCTGTTCCTGGCGGTTTACACCGCCAGGAAGAGGCTGGCGGGAACGGGTGTCGTGGGGCCCCCTAACAGGGCCCCACAAAGATTTTCACTGTCTGCTTAGCAGACAGTGAAAATCGCGACGGGTGCTACTGCACCCGTCGCACCCCTGCAAATCCGCCGGCTCCATTCGGGCCGGCTTCCTCTTTGCAGGGGCTTTCCCGCTGGGCCGGCGGGCGATCTTCTGGAGTTCGCCCGCCGGCCCAGCGGGAAAGTTAAAATGACCCCCACGGTCATTTGACCGCGGTGCGGTCTTTGGGCGGTTTCCGCCCGGCGGGCCGTGCCCGCCGCCCGCCGCCCGCCAGGGTCGGAATGACCCCCATGGTGTTTTATTTTGTTAAGTAGGACAAATGCTTTAATATGTCCTAACAGGAAAAACCCCAAATTGTTGTTTTTACTGTGGAAAGGCTAGTAGCCCTGCTGGCAAGTACTGAGTTACAGTCTGACGTCTCAGCCCTGCTATCTTTTGAATGAAACTGCTAAAGTTCGTACTTCAAGGTATCAAATTGATCATGAAATTAAACTTGCCTTGCTGCTCAAGTCGAATTTAATGTCACGTATAAAGAAAAGCAACTTTTAGAAAATGTCCATTCTATTGGCCAGTTTCTACAGTGGCTATACATAGATGTTGACCACCTTCTGTCCTCCGTGGGAAGAGTGCAAATGACTCCCAAGAACAGGAACATTAAAGGGCTGCTGCAAAGAGAGGTTTTACCTCCTCCTCGCAGGAAGCCACGCAGGGGGTTGACCCAAAAGGCAAGCTTCAAAGAAGAAGCCACCTTTGATGAGCAAATGGCATTAAAACTCATGAGGGGCTTCTCCTTTGTTCAGGTATTGTTCTGGTAGATTGTCTGGCAGCAGGAACAGAGATAGGAAACAAGTTGCCAAACCAGTTTGTCCGTGGAAGTGTAGCCCACAGGTAGCCACACCTCTAGGGTGGGCTACCCTGCTCCTCACACAAAGAGAAAGGTACAAACATTTTGGGATAGGGCAGAATAGTTCACTCTGGGATAGCTAGTTGTCACACATAGCTGAACGTCATCATAATGTGAAAGAACATCCTGGGAGCCAATGGGCTAACAACCACTCCATCCCCTGAGGGCACTTTCAGGGCATAAATATGGCACCCTGAGCACCCAGACCTCAGACTGCCCTGCTGATACCTGGACCTGGCAAGAGAGGCTGAACCAACTGCTGGACTGTACCTTATGCTCCTTGGACTAGCAAAGACAGGACTGTGCCTGTGGTACCTGGCTCATGGAAAAGTTGTTCCAGAGCCCCAGACAGAAAAGGTTAACTCCAAGAGTTGGTCGGCTGACTCCCTGTTGCAGTACCATGGCCAAAAAAGCTGAAGTAGCCACATTCATAGAATCACTGGTGACATGCAGCCAAGAAGACTACTCCTTAACGCTCAAAAGTCGCATCCGAGTCTGTCAGACCTATTGGCGCCATCAGAGTGCAAACTGATCACAAAAGATGGACACTAGCCCTCACCAAAGGAAAGTGCTGGATCTGCTGTGACCAGCAACCAATAGTCCAGTCGTATCTGGACTTCTGATGGACCAAAGAGGACTCTGAGGAACACCGTACCCTGTGGGAAAAGTCACCCCACCTGAACCTTGGACTAAGGAATAACTTCGGGAAGAGCCTTGTGAACTGCACAGCATGCAACACATTGTAAGCAACCTGTATTCTCAGCTTCAGGACCACTCTATTGAAGTCTGTGGCTGTCAACCATAAAGTGTGAAACTGGACTTGAGACTGGTTTAATGACCAAGTAACTGACCTAGTACTCTTTATTGGCCACCCTGACTTCCTCTCTGTCTGAACTGGTCACCATGACCGGGCTAGAGTAGTTGATCATAACTCTTTAACAATTTTATAAAGTTTCCAAACTTTATTGTTACCAACACTTGTTTGCCATTTTGATTAAAAAGATGAGGTTTACGTTTTCTTAAAAGGGGCTCAGTACCCGCCCCTTAGTTACCTGAATTTACCATAATTTATTCTAACGTCACCCTAATTTTTAGTCAGCACAGCATCTGCTTTTACTTCCTTCTCTGCTCTGCCATCTATGCCATCGTGTGGAGCGTGGACCAAGAGTCGCTTCTGGTCACTGGCCACTGGCTATTGGCCAGTTTCCTTCCACTGGCTGCTCACTCTGCCGGTACTTTTTTTTCATTTATGACCAGCACTTTATGCACATCGCATGCATTTGCAGGCTGTCTCTGTCATCCCAACTTGCCTCCTTTCTCCTCAGCATGCCCGCAGAGGTATTTTTTTAAATGTACGCAACATCTTACATTATATCCAAATCTCTTAATCTCCCTGAGCCTGCCCGCCTTTGTTGTTGAGTGCCCGACTCCTTCATCACCACCTCCCCTGTTGCTGCTTGCCTCTCTGCATACAGATCCTCTCCTCCACCTGCTTTTTCCTTTTTAGGTCGAGTGTTAGCGTTCAGCCTGCTGTATACTTTTAAATATACTATACTGTGAGTTCCAGCGTTTTCATTTGTTAGTTGCAGTGTCCTTCAAAGATCCTTGCTTGCTAGTGGTCAGTTCTATCTCTTTGTCCTGCCTTTTTCACTTTGGGAGCAGCACAAATTACTGTCTAATTACACTATATCCTGTTTATCTCTTCTGTAGGGGACTTTTTTTTTAACCTTTTTGGCTGTTCATCTTACTCTGTGGGTGTGTGTTCCAGAACAGCCACCTCTGGCAAGCCTCTCCACCCCCAGCTTCCTCCAGCAATGGAGGGGCTTTTCCAGGGCCCATTCACTTTGCTTTTTCTTAACTCCCATGCTTGTTTTTTTTTACTAACATCCCGGGTTGTAGGCTGTGGGGCGACCCACCGTAGGCCCCGTTCAAACTGCAGCATCGCCGCTTTTGGTCACTGCAGGCGTTTCAATGCCTCAAAACACACAGCCGCCATTCACCAGCACCTTCTCCGGTCAAACCATCCCCAACCCCCACTCAGATCATTCCTTGCTTTCCCAGCCCTAGCGGCACCCCTCCGCGCAGGGGCACAGGACGTGACCGAGGAAAACGTTTGTGGAGACTACAATAATTTTTTTATTTTCACGCTGATTACAAAGTATTCCTTTATTTTTCACCTCTGTTCTACACGCTGGGTCCAGGACGTGGAAAGGATTCTGCATCCCGGTGTGGGAGGCCCCCAGCCCCCCGCATCGTGAACAAGGGGAGGAGAGACACACCGTCGCCCCCATCCCCCAGCTCAGTGCAGTGGGGAAAAAGTGTGGGAGTATCGACGAGGAGAAGAGGAAGCCGAGCCCAGGGATGCAGTGCAACCTGAGCCGCAACCCCTCTGTCTGAGCCGGCTCTTCTCTGTGCAGAGATTTGGTGCTTGTGAGCCTCAGGCCCACGAGCAAAAAGGCAGCCCCCCTCGCTCAGCCCGCCATCAACCCCATCCAGCAGCTGGGCTCCACAGCCCCCTTGTCGCAACCTCCACTGGCACACCAGATTGTGCACATCCGTAGGGACTCGGAGACTGATCTGGATGCGCTCTTCAATTCCATCATGAACCCCAAAAGCGCCCGGGGGCTGCCTCAAACCGAGGGCCCATGCCCCTGAGGAAGCTGCCGACTTTCTTCAAGTCGCCAGAGCCCACGTCCCACTCCAGACAGGTGAGCCAGTGGTCGCGCTCCCATAACTTCCTCTCAACTCCCTTTCCCCAGACGTTGGGGCCCTTTCAGCTGTCCCAGGCTGCCCACCGCATGAAGGGGAAAGGGGAACGCTCCTCAGGAATTGTTGGGAGCCTCCATCCCAAACAATGTATGATCCACTCCACAAGTCTAAAAAGATGTGCTTTAGTTAAAGAACGAACGGGTCAAGTTGCATTGCGTTCATTTAGAGTTTTGCAAATCCTTTACTTTATTTTAACTATGCTTGTCGGAATGGTAGCCGCAAAACCTACATTGTAGATACTCTGCCTCCGTAATATAAATAATTGTGGCTGAGGTTGTAGCAACAGGAGGGCACCCCCTGCCCTTGGGGTGCCAGGCAAAGTGCATACCATCAGTGTGCCAGAAGTAGCTCCACCATGCAGCGCTGCTTGGAGATGCACCAAAACCAATGTGATTACTACCTCTGAGTTTACCAGTGCTGAGATTACCACTACTGTGATTACTACCACTGAGATTACCACTGCACGGAGTACCACTGCTGAATTACCACTACTGTGATAATTACCTCTGAGAGTACCTCTGCAGGTATTACACTGTTGAGATAACCACTGCTGATATTATCACTACTATGATTACTACCTCTGAAATTAACCCTGCAGGGGTTACCACTACTGATATTACCACTACAGTGATTACTAGCTCTGAGATTACCACTGCTGGGATTACCACTGCTGAGATTACCACTACTTTGATTATCACTACTGTGATTACTACCGCTGTGATTACCACTGCAGGGAGTACCACTACTGAAATGCCACTACTGTAATTACTACCTCTGGGAGTACTACTGCAGGGATTACCACTGCTGAGATTACCACTACTGTGATTACTAACTCTGAGATTGCCACTGCTGATATTACCACTTCTGTGATTACTACCTCTGAAGTTACCCCTGCAGGGGTAACCACTGCTGAGGTTACCATTACTGTGATTACTACCTCCGAGATTACCAGGGCAGGGATTACCTCTGCTGAGATTACCACCGATGAAATTATCACTGCAGCGATTACCACTGCTAATATTACCACTACTGTGATTACTACCTCTGAGATTACCACTGCTGAAATTACCAATACTGTGATTACTACCTCTGGGAGTACCACTGCAGGGATTACCCCTGCTATTACCACTACTGCGATGACTAACTCTGAGATTACTACTGCTGATATTACCACTACTGTGATTACTACCTCTGAAATTACCCCTGCAGGGGTTAGCACTACTGATATTACCAATACTGTGATTACTAGCTCTGAGATTACCACTGCAGGGATTACAACTGCTGGGATTACCACTGCTGATATTGCCACTACTGTGATTACTACCTCTGAAATTACCCTTGCAGGGGTTACTGCTACCGAAATAACACTACTGTGATTACTACCTCTGAAGTTACTCCTGCAGGGGTTACCACTGCTGAGGTTACCACTACTGTGATCACTACCTCTGAGATTACCAGTGCAGGGATTACCACTGCTGATATTACCACTACTGTGATTACTACCTCTGAAATTACACCTGCAGGGGTCACCACTACTGATATTACCACTACTGTAGTTACTACCTCTGACATTACAACTGCTGGAAATATCACGGCTCGCTTATGTGAAACTGTTTTAGTCTTCAGTTTATGTGGCAAGACAAGTCCGGTTAGGAGTTTACACTGCTAAGTAAACGCGAGACCTATTGCATCGCAAATGCTTGTTTTTGTTTGTTTCTTTCTTTGTATCCAGTCTTATTTAGCATGAACAACAGATGAAGGTATAGTAGCGCTTTACATTAGCACCAGAGACATGTCTGCAACAAAAATGTAAAAGACGTCGGTCAATATCACGCCATTTCTTTTCATTTTAATGGCAATCACTTGCCATGATGCAACCTGGCTATTGACCTGATCCGCTCCTCCTCCAGCAGATCCTCTTCTCCTCCCAAGCCTGCTTTTCCCATTGTATTTATATTTTTTTATTCAACCTTTATATAGCGCGAACGCCACTCAAAGGTACTGGAGTGCTTCAAATGAGCACCAGATACTTTACACACTGAGAGATTTAACTTCCCTCTGACAACTGGGCAAAACGTACTACAGGGCAAGGAGGGAGGGGAGCCCTAAGGGTCATCGAGCAAGCATAGTCTGCTCCCCTCTTGCAGAGAACTCAGCAGCCTGTTGTTAAAAACATGAATGACACAGAAATGTAAAAGCAGTCCGTCAAAACTCGCTGTATTTTTTTTATTAAAAAAGCTCTTGTCACGACTCAAAAATGCCTTTAGACAGATGCTTTTCCTAATTTTATTATTTTTTAAATTCAACTTTTAAATAGTGCAAACCCCGCCGGAATGCACTGGAACACTTTATAGGAGCACTAGTTACTTTACACATGGACACATTCAGCTGCCCTCTGACCACTGGGCAAAGGTTACTACGGGGCATGGAAGGGCTGGTTGGGTGTTATTGCTGAGGGTGCAAAGCACTTGGAATGCGACTGAGACCAGGATGGCACCCATATGTGGGATGCCAGAAACAACAGCAGGAAGCGCTGGCAGGGGTCAAAAACAGAGCAGGGACATCTTCAAACCTTCTTCATGAGCAGAAACACATTGCCATACATACCATACACAGTCACAGATATCACACAACTACAAAGAGAATATTAATCACACAACACATACACATACCTATCAAACACACATAAACAGGAATAGGTATCCCCAACAGGTTTTCAGTAATCGCAAACGGGGCATCGAGCAATTTTAGTCTGCCCCCTGAGAGCAGAGGATTTAGCGGCCTGTTTGTTGGAAACATGTATGCTGTGGAAATATAAAAGACAGTATTGAAATGCTTTACAAGAGTACCAGTTATATTACACAATGACACATTCAGCGGTTCTCCGACTGTATGACTCTAATTAGCAAGGAGGTCTACATTTGTTGACAGTGTGCCAAACCTCTTGCCCTGTCTCACTTTACTTGCCCTGCCTGTGACAAAAAAAAATAACATAGCCACATAAATTCTTGCGCATATGACAGATGTTTGGCTCCATCAATGTTTTGTTTTTACCCATGTAGTACAACAGCACAGCTGCTGCGCAATTTGGCCTAAAGTAAAGAAAAAAAGTGCTATGATGCTGCATTTACCACATCATAACACTTTATTTTTTTACTTTCAGGTTTTCTGCACAACATAGCTAAAAAAACATTGGCAGAGACAATAGATCCTCGCATAGGCAAAATATATTGGCCACACCGTATAACACACCACAGTCCTCACACATCTCTACACTCCTTCCTTGGCAGCCCTAATTAGATAATGAGCTCAGACATTTCTGAGCAATTAAGTTGAAGTTCTTACTTAGCATTTTTATTTTTCTCTTGGGTATGTTTAATCAGTATCTTGCCTCAAAAGTTGCAGCCATATATCTCTTGATTTTAACTATGACATTTCCCCCGCCTTCTATAATATAGAACAACATTTACATTAACGTCCTTGAAATCAAACAGAGTAATTTCACCATCGCAATATCCAAACAACCCCCTCTCTGTCAGTCAGTATTCTGCTTACTCACAGTTTCCTTTCCCGAGGCAGTTTCATAATCAACTCATCCCTTGCCCCGCTTAATTTCAGTTCCCCCATGCATTTAACAGAACCTTTCTGGAACTTTCTAATCATGTCTCTCATCTTTGCCAGCATCATCACATTTCTCTTTACTCTTTATAATAGAGTTAATTATGAATCATCTAGTTCTGGCATAGTGCATTCTAGAAGAGTTTGTTCTGAGAGCACAACATATAACTCAAAATGATTTCCTTTCATGGTTGTCATCTGCTTTTGAATTTTTGGAAAGGAGGAGTTCCTCGACGTGTCAAAAACTTGAGCCATGTCTTCCAGGCTAAAGTCATACTCCAATCAGTAGATGGCGACCCACCTGATATGTTTATGCTAAGAGCGTACCCCTCAGTTTTTGGCCACAGCCTGTTTCCTTCAACTCTTGATGGTGATGCAGGGACTTCCTGAAGTTGAGAACCACTAATGGTTCCACTCTATAATGCCCTTGTTTCAGCGGAATCCTCTATTTGAGTTGCAGTGCCTCCGAACGCCACATTAAGTTCCCTGGCTGTGTAGCAGGTCCATATTGACTGCTGCTACCTAACCTTTCCATGAATCCCACTTCCATATGAGAACATGCAGTAGCTATCTTGCCACATGATAACATGCTGTGGGACAGTCCAGATTGCCTCACACATCTGTTTTAATCCTGCCTTGAATGTGCACTGTACCGTCTTTTCCACTAACTTGAACCATTGTCTCACCCATACACAGGCAGTTAAAACGTATCTTAGCATGTGTTGTCACTTCCCAGGATGGTTTAATGTCAATCAATGTGTATATTGGAAGTTGTGTGACGAGGCAATCCGACCAATGCTGTGCTATCCAGGCTGACGGTCTGCTGCTGGGATTGCTTTCCTGGATTTCTTCTATCCCATTCCTCTGAGTGACTACTACTGCTCCATAACGACCATTTGACAAGTGGTGGAGGATGACCAACTTTGTAGGCTACTTTAGGAGCATCATTACTTCGATTTGCGCTTTTATAAAAACACCTTTCCTCTATTCATATGCGCCCCAACATAACAGTTATCACATGCTTGGAATATAAGGAAATACTAAATCGGAGAACCACAGACAATTCCTGTTCAGGCTAGTTGCAGAAAACAAAAAACATGACTCACTTGCTCCTTAAAAAAGTAAATCAAACAATGAAAACGTATTTGTCAAATGCTATTAATAAAGTTCTTTCATTATAGTGTGCTCATTAAGCATACTGACTTAAAAAAAAAATATTTGTTAAACATTAGTATCAAGTTACATAGTTCAATATTAATGTTATAAGCAAGAATGAGGTCGCTAGAAGCTTATAATTTGCACATGTGCATATATGTGATTGAGCTACAAATGAGGTCACTGACATTGTGCAACACATTTATATTATTCAGGTTAACCATAAGTGTGTATGTGGGGGGAAGTCTGTGTGTGTGTGTGTGTGTGTGTGTGTGTGTGTGTGATATAAAGGTATCAAATAACATTTCATTCAGGGAGATGTATTCCTCCTGATAATTTTCCGTGGTGGCGAGTGGACAAAAGCTAACCAAAAAATGGTTCCATCAAAGTAATAGAGAGGTTGCAAAATACATTAAGGGATTGTGTATTGTGACATAAATGTGTATATATTGGGAGTCTAAGCATTCTGTTTTAGGGCCTTAAAATAATTATTGATTGGAAAATATAGTTGCTACTCTTTTGCAGTAGGGGATCGGGAGTTGTGGAGCCCTTTAAATATGTCATTAAAGGTTCTTTACTGGCGAGATATCTACCCACAAGGGTTCACATGGAGGAGATTCAGTATCGAGTGTGTAGTGGCAAACATTATTATTATTCCAACAGCTGTTCCTTACCAGTATCCTAAGCATATGTGGACCTCAGAGTTTCAAAAGTGCAGGTTTCCCGGACTTCAAGTAACATTCAAGGCTGAGATTTATTTGATAGAGATGCCTATCCTACAAACTTCACCATTTTATCTTAAAATGTTGCATCCATGGTGTTTCCCTATTATTTGGCTGGGTCGCAGAAGGGGAGGTTGAGTGTAGCTTCATTTCAGGAAGACCAAAGAGAAGGGCGTTGTCCCTCCAAAGTGTGAGTGGTCTAAGCTGCTGATTACGTTTTTGGTGGTCCGACTGTCAGACCACCAATACGGCGGGGGGAGGCAAGGCAGTCACCAAGTCGCCAGCCTCCCCACCCCCGTGTTATGATGTTTCTGCAAGGCTGGCCAACAGAAACAGTGCAGCAGCATTGGCTTCGGCTCTGAGGGAGAGCCGAGGCCAATTCTGTTGTCATTGCCATTGCACAGACCAATGCCATGGCAGACAGTGCACATTCTGACAGTGCTGACGGAGGGCCCCATGCACTACCCATGCCATGGGCAGAGCAGGGCCCCCTCTGTGGCCCCCATCCCTGCCTTTCTTCCGGCCTTTGCATGGCAGAATCCCCGCCATGGAAAGGCCGGCAAACTGACAAGTCGTTATCAGCACAGCGATGCTGAACTCATCACGGCTGTGGCTGACCACGACTTGCACTGTCACCAACCCATCAGGATCTCACATTCTGGCAGTGGCGGCGGTGTGCTGGTGGTCCGACCGCCAGCATCATAATGTGATGATTGGACCAGTAAGGTTGCAGAGGTCTGACCGCCATTGCAGGTATGGCGGTCTATGGTACTGGTAAATAGGCCCTAAGACTTTCACTATTGCTCTGAAGTCAATTTCTGAGAGCAGGGTCTGACTGTGACAAAACATAGCCTGGGCACCAAAATAAAAGTGACCCCTACTTGCGAACTGTATAGCTAAAAAAGTGGCCCACAATTGGATATCAGGGCAGGTGTGAACTTGCAAAGACAAGTTGTGTGTGTGTTTCGCAAAGATATGGGTGACTGCAGTATTTGCATTTGGTGTCAGTTGAGAGATGAACCAATCCAAGTTCATTTTGGAGAGCTAAGCTTGAATTTGTAATTGTCTGTTTCAATTGGCAAATCAGATGCATTTCTGTTTCTAAACCTGAGATATTTATTGTGTAGTCTGGAACAATCTTTTAAATTGACAGCACAGATCACAAATATGCATATTATCCATCATACATCAAGTAGTGGACATGTAAACCACTTAAATGAGAAATGTTGTGATGCGGTGCAGAGGGCACTAGGGTTACTGCAGGTTCCCCTTACGGGGTAGTTTGAGAGAGGCCACCTCCTTCCCCTTGGTGACAATGTATGTATTTAGAGCTTCTATTGTGCACTAAACCTAAAGGTATCAAAGCACTAGCGGAAAGGCTGGGAGGATGAAAGAGGTAGCATTTATGAGAGATGCTGATTAGAGAGCCATATTTTCAGCTGTTTTTTAAAGACTAAAAAGGTCTCTGTGTCTCCATTGTGGACTGGCAGGGTGTTCCAGAGCTTAGCAGCCTCCACCTCGACGATGGTGTAGGAAAGTACCATCTTGCCTGGCATGTTACCCCCATTTTCACTGTATGTCTTCACCCTGCACTGGAAGCCAAGAAGAAATCTCCCGTGGGTCAACGGAATCTTCCCCCTGCCAATGCAGGCACCAAATTACTGCATCACCGGTCCTCTGGGTCCCCTCTCATCCTGACGAGCGTGGTCCCTGGAACACAGGAGCTGGGTCCAAGTGTCTCCCACAGTCCAGTGGCCCTTCTGTCCAAATTTGGTGGAGGTAAGTCCTTGCCTCCCCACGCCAGACAGCAAACCTGTATACTGCATGATTTGCAGCTGCTCCAGCTTCTGTGCACTTTTCTAGGACTTCCTTTGTGCACAGCCTAGCCTGGGTCCCTAGCACTCGGTCCTGCATTGCCCAACTCGCTGAGTTGAAATCCAACATCGTGGGACCCTCCTTTGTGACTCTGAGTTGACCGCTATCCTCAGATCTTCTAAGTGCCTGTTCCGGTACTTCTGCGGGTGCTGCCTGCTTTTGCGGGGGGCTCTCTAAGTTGCTGAGCACCCCCTCTGTCTCCTCCTCCAAGGGGCGACATCCTGGTCCTTCCTGGTCCCCAGCAGCACCCAAAATCCTCAACCGCGACTCTTGCAGCTAGCAAGGCTTGTTTGTTGTATTTCTGCGTGGAAACACTTCTGCAACCTTCAGCACGCTGTGTGACATCTTCTTTCCAAAGGAAAAGTTCCTGGCCCCTTCCGTTGTTGCAGAATCTTTGGCTTCTTTCACCCAGAGGCAGCCCTTTTGCATCTTCATCCGGGGTTTAGTGGGCTCCTGCCCCCCCCAGACACTTTTGTGACTCTTGGACTTGGTCCCCTTCCTGGTCCAGGAATCCGTCTTCAGTGTTTTGCTGGTGCTTGTGGTTCTTGCAGAATCCCCTATCACGACTATTCTGTCTTTCTGGGGTAGTAGGGTAACTTTACTCCTACTTTTCAGGGTCTTGGGATGGGGTATCTTGGATACCCTTACTGTTTTCGTACAGTCCCAGCGACCCTCTACAAGCTCCCATAGGTCTGGGGTCCATTCGTGATTTGCATTCCACTTTTGGAGTATATGGTTTGTGTTGCCCCTAGACCTATGTCTACCTATTGCATCCTATTGTGATTCTACATTGTTTGCACTACTTTTCTTACTGTTACTTACCTGTTTTGGGTTTGTGTACATATAATTTGTGTATATTACTTACCTCCTAAGTGAGGGTATCCTCTGAGATACTTTTGGCATATTGTCACTAAAATAAAGTACCTTTATTTGTAGTAACTCTGAGTATTGTGTTTTCTTATGATATTGTGCTATATGATATAAGTGGTATAGTAGGAGATTTGCATGCATCCTAGTTCAGCCTAAGCTGCTTTGCCATAGCTACCTTCTATCAGCCTAAGCAGCTAGAAACACCTCTATTCTACTAATAAGGGATAATTGGACCTGGCACAGAGTGTAAGTACCACAAGGTACCCACTATAAGCCAGGCCAGCCTCCTACAGATGGCTCCTTTCAAAAGAATGATCATGGACCTACTTACACATTGTAGCTACTTTGCCACTCTAATTTGATTTGTTCACATGTCGATCCATAACAGATCTGTGGAGGAGGAATTTGCACATCAAGGGAAGGCATAGTTTCAGAGTGCTTGAAACTTTGCAGGAGCCCACCCTGTGCATGTGTGGATTGTCACATAATAAATGTTAATTATATATTACACTTTAGTATGTAAAGGTAATATGGTTGAACTTGTCTTTCTCAAAGTAGTCATAAACCTTCTTAGAGCGATTTTGTATTCAGGCTTGGTTAGGGCCAATATTTTGCGCCTGATCATCACATACAAATAGGGCATCAGAGATTCAGATATAATTTGGCACTATTGCTGCACTGCTTTTGTGCTGCTTTCTCATGCTGGTGGTATTCTGATGCAAACAATCCCCATAGAAGGCATAACTTGCATTGAATCTGCACCCAGCATAGTATTCACGTTTTTTGCATGCTGAATTCCTTCGGTGCCCGTGTCTTAAAGATGCTACTTGTTATTGTTTCATGTCATTGGCGTAACATGCGTGTATGGATTTTTCTGTTGTACCTCACCCCAATTGGTAATTAACAGTACACAGCACAACATTAAATCTGCCTCTTGTATCCCGTTTGCACAGGTATCACTGGAAAAGGGAAGAAGGATGCATTGCTTTGTACATCATCCAGAATCCTGCGCAGAAGGCAATCTATGCAGAACAGTAAAGGGATTCAGGACAATAACACATTCTTGAGCCTGAAACAAAATAAATATCATCAGCAGAGTATAGCATACATCAAGTACACGAGCACGATTTACAAAATCCTTTACATAATCCTTTGTGTTTCATTCCACAGCAAGGACATATCTTTTTCTGACCCTTGTCGTAGCTTACTTTTTTATGTATGAGTTTACACTGTAATTTACAATATATTTGACTTAACTAAGCTATTCAGTGCTGGGACACTTGATGTGTAGTCTGGAATAAACTGCAGAGTTAATCTTTCTAAATATTAGATGCACTTTCCTAAAAGTGTACTGATTTCTCTATTTGGCATTATTTCTCAACAGTAAATAAATGGAATTATCTGTTCAAAATGGTGCATACAACTTGTCTTATTTAAACCTACTGTATAAATCCTTGTACTTTTGGTCCGATTATTACTTTGGTGCAAATAAAATCTGATATTTTACCTAAGTGGGCATTCTAAATAAATACATGCTATTAGATATAGATACTAAATTGAATACTTAATCACAGTCCAATCATATAAAACACAATTGAACTGGTGGATGCAAAGGAGCTAATGCATTAAGGGGCTTCTTTACAAGCTAAGTAACCAGTGCTTAATTTGTAAATAGAAATGTGCTGGTGCCCAAAGCCCTCCTCTTAAACATGCAGCTGCTGCAATTAAATGTGCGAACACAGAATACTGAGGCAGCATAATCCTAAAACCTTCTCGGGCCTCTTCAATCCATGTACAGCCATTACCTGCCCCTTCTGCTCACTCGTGCAGCTTTCTGCTTTCTCCCTTTGTGAAGCTTTTTTGTTTTTCTCTTCCTCCGTCTTTCTCATATGTGCCTTTTTCTCACAGTAAATGCTTGAGGCAAAAAAATAAATGCCGCCCTCAAAAAGAAGTGCTGGTGCCTCGCACTGGAAACAACAAGCACAAATTAAACACTGCACGTGGCACAGGGCAGGGCTGCTAGTGACCTTACTGTGCTGCCCTGTACCATAAGGCAATGGCAGAAATGCACCGTATCTACAAGATACAGTGCATTTCTGTCCTCTTCCCCTTGCCTGGCACACAGTAGTCCGCCTAGCACTATGGTGCAAGGTTGCCTGCATCACAGACAATATTGTTTCTGTGCCGGAAGGAGCACCTTCCTGTAAAAAAGACAGCCCATGGAGGCTTTTACCTGTATGTGTGCTGCAGAATGAAGCACACATTAAAAGAGGAAAAAACGAGGGGAAATACAGATATTTCTCATTGTCACGGCTCCCCTGGGGAGGCCTAAGATTTTGACGCCTTCCCATGTGTACAGATTCTTGTAAATGTGGGAATGCATCAAAACCACTGGGTGTTGCATAGGAAAACCCACTGCAATGCCCATGAAACGCCTCCCTGATGCAGTGTAAGGCAACGCAGGGGCTTGCGGTGCCTTGCCTAATACCATATCTACAATGCCATGAAAAGCCAGCAAAGTTGTGGAAGACATCATACATTCCAAACTAAAACGATTTGGGGAGGGTGTTGGAAATAATGCCAAATAGAGAAATCAGTACACTAAAGGAGTGACATTTACTATTCCTACTCCAATCTAAATCAATTTGGGGAGTGTTGGACACTGATCAGTGACATTTACTATTCCTGCTTTTACAATTGCAAACTAATTTGTGGAAGGTATTAGACACTAAAGTGGTGACATTTACTATTTCCATTCACATCTAAAACATTTTGGGGAAGATGGCAGATGGTAAAGGGGTGACATTTACTATTGGCACTCCAATCTATACCATTTTTGGAAGGTGTTGGTCACTAAAGGGGTAACATTAACAATTCCCACTCCAATCTCAAACAATTTGAGGAAGGTGTTGGATCCTAAAGGAATGATACTCTTCTCACTCCGATCTAAAACAATTTTAGGAAGATACTGAACACTAAAGAGGGGACACTTACCATTCCCACTCTAATCTAATCCAGTTTGGTGAAAATGTTGGACACTCAAGGTGTGACATTTACTATTTCCATTACAATCTTAACCAATTTGGGGAAGGTGTTGGAAACTAAAGGGATGACATTTGCTATTCCCACTCCAATCTAAAGAGATTTGGGGAAGGCATTAACCTAATGTTTAATGGTTTGTCTGTTGCAAAACATTATGTAATTATATGACACTTACAATTTCCACTCCAATCTAAACCATTTTGGACAAGGTGTTGAACACAATAAATGTGTATATACACAAAGGTACTTGGAGGACACAGACTGAAACTAAAATCCTATGGCCTGGGCAGTGCAGGAGCCCCCCTCCCTAGCACTATCGGAATGCATACTGTCTGCCATGCAGGCAGTGCGCAGTCCGAGGGTGCTAAGGATGCCCCCTATGTGACAGCATTGGACTTGGCTCCATGTGGAGCCGAGTCCAATGCCACCACACATTTTCCACTGGGCTGACTAGTGGAAACCAAGGGCAGCCCAGTGGAAAACTAGTGATGGGGCCGATAAGAAGACCGCCAGCACCATGACGGCATCCTCATCAGGAGTTTGGTGGTTGGGTTCTTCCAACCACCAAACTCGTAATCAGCCTCTGAGTTACTCTGTTCACACCTTCTAAAGGCTTCGGAATATATCACTCGCAAGCCTACATAGTTAACCAGGGTACCATTTTGGATTTTGATTCATTTTGGTGTTTCAAATGTAGCATGAAAATGGTAATGGAATTGGGCCAACTAGCAGGATAGCCAATAAGATCCTGGCGAGACACTGTGCCCCCGAAGCGTCATTTTCTTTTTATGTTCCAGTGTCGCAGTGTGCCAGCCCATATTTACATGGCCTTGTAAATATCGACCCCTTTCACGCATAACACTATGTGAAAGGGGTGTTCCATGGGTGTTGCTTGGGTTGTTCACACAGAGCACCCATGAAACCCGAAGGAATATGATGCATTCCCAGATTTACAAGTCTGGGAATGCATCAGATTCCTACGCCACCTCAGGGGTGGCGAAAGAATGATGCAACGGGGAGAAATATCTTTATTTCTCCCCATTGTTTCCTCTTTCTATGTGTGCTGCATTCTGCAGCGCACATGGAAAGAGGAAAAACACCTCTTGTGATTGTTTTTTTGCAGGAAGGTGTCCCTTCCTGCACAAAAACAATCATTCCCACAATGCAGGCACTTTTGCATTATAGTGCAAAGGTGCCTGCTTTGGCCCTAGGCAGCTGTTTGTGCACCAGCGCAAGGGTAGAGGACAGAAATGCACCATATCTTATAGACACTGCACATTATTGCCCTTTCGTGTGGCCCACTATCTGCGCCGGCCTGCGCCACGGGCCTCATAAATGAGGCCCTAAGTGCGGGAATCTGAGACTGCAATATTACGTGGAAGAGTGTAGTTTAGATAATTTATATATAGGTTTTCTGCCTTCCCAGAGAAAAGTTTTCAACTATTTATTTATTTATTGTGTGTATCATGTTTGTTGGAACTCGGTGCAGTAGCCTAGAAAAGTTGTAATTCAGCCATGCCATAATATTATTTTTCTTTTAATTTTAGGCTCACCCCACAAGGAGAAATTCAAACCATCTGCCTATATCTCATTTTATCATATTAATTAACAGGTCAAAGTTATCCTGCATTATTTTCTAGAGCGCTGTACATACAGCGATCCCTAGCTATTTTAGGTTGGTGGTCTCTTTCCATCTAAATTGAGAATGTTAACGAGGCTACAGTTGTCACTGTTGTGATTGGAAGCCCATCACTATCGTCCCAGTTCACATAGAAATCAGAAAAGGCGGAGAAGTTTGTGATGGATTTTATGAGGGCTGTGATTGAGTGCTATGGGTTGGACAAGGTCACCTGAATATCATGTACATAAAAAGGTGTTTTGTGCACCCCTCTTGGATTAGTATGCCTAATTTCTTTACTGTACCAAATTGCTGCTGCAAGAGTTTTGTCATCCTTGCTTCTTCTCTCTCTCAATCGCCAGTGAAGGGGATATAATTCTGTTACATGACACTACTGCTGGTGGGTTTTAGGACAGTCACATAACTTTAGTTAGAAAGCTGTCTCAAATTTCCACATGCTTCATAACTCTGAATAAATACTCCCACCCTACCCTGTAGAATGATTTCTCCATGACTACTTGTTGTATATTTGTCTCTACCATGTGGTACTTACCATAGCACATGAGCTAGCGACCTAAGATGAACTGTGGAGGCCTGGTGTGCGATAAACCCTACGTAGTCTAGGTGGATTAAAGTTGTTAGGGCCTGTTTAAAGCAGTTTGCTAACACTTTGAAAATGTCAGTGTCTACATTGAGATTGATCAGTAACTCTTTCACTGAAATGAGTCCTTATCTGGCTTTAGAGTAAGAGAGCTTTTGCAGTGCTAAATTCTGAAACAGGTTTTCTGTTATGGCTTATGCCTACAAATGTCTTATGAAGAAGATATACAAGTGTTCCTTTGTTTGCCTTGTAGAATTCTAAGGGAAATTCATCCAATCTTGGGGTTTTGTCCTGGACATATTGTCAGTTCCCAGCTCTATTTCCTCCTGCGTAATCTCAGCTTCTAGCATTTGGTATAGCTCTAGGGATATTGCCTGCATTTGCAGAGGGGCAGAGAACTGCTTTTTTTGTGTCTGGGAGTCACACATTTTAGATGTATAGAGATTTATAAAAGTGTCTAAGGACATCTATAAGGTACAAGATGATATCCCTATTTCAATTTTCTAATGAAGAGGTTTTATGCCAAGCTACTTGCTGTCAAAGCTGAAGGGTTCAAAGGGGGCCCGCTTTCTTCCCTCTCTTCTAGTTATGCTTTTGCAGATAGAAGAGGGTTTTTCTGCCTGGGTTGTTAATATTGAATTCTGCTCATATTTTACATTGCGTAGGCACTTTAACATGATACAGGAATAGTCTGGAATATATTTGTTAGTTAGATAATATATACTTCTTTCAAATAGTCTGCTAGAGATGCAGAATACTCTTTCTCAGAACAGAATCTATAATTTTTTCTCCTCTCAGGTAGACTTTCCCTCATGCTCTTACTATATGGGAGGAGGTTACTGTGCTTGTGGTTTCCCTCATGTAGATATTTAGGAATGCCTTCAGATGGTTTCTAACCAAGGGGCACATGTAGGTAGCTTTTTTCACCTCGCAAACAGCAAATTTGGCTGTTTGGGACGCGCAAAAAGCACATCGCGATGCATAAACCCCGTTTTGCGATTCGGTAACCTCGTTACCGAATCGGAAAACAGGTTTGTGACTCACAATTAGGAAGGGGTGTTCCCTTCCTAATTGCGACTCACAGTGCAATGTAGGACTGTTTTGTGACCGCGAACGCGGTTGCAAAACAATCGCAGTTTGCACCAATTTCAAATGGGTGCTAACCCATTCGCAAAAGGGAGGGGGCCCCCATGGGACCCCTTCCCCGTTGTGAATGTCACTGTAAATATTTTTTCAAGACAGGCAGTGGTCTGCTCTGTAAAAATGAAACGAAAACGTTTAATTTTTTGTTTTTGTAATGTATCTCGTTTTCCTTTAAGGAACGGGCTGCATTACAAAAAAAAATACTGCTTTATTGAGAAGCAGTCACAGACATGGTGGTCTGCAGTCTCCAGCAGGCCAACATCCGTGTGAGGGCCGCCATTCCCAAGAGGGTCACAAATTGCGAACTACCTCATGAATATTCATGAGGTGGGCATTTGCGACCCCCTTGCAAATCGCAAATGGTGTCAAGGACACCATCCTACATTCAGATTTGCGACTTGCAAATTGCGAGTCGCTCTGACTCGCAATTTGCGAGTCGCAAATCTGAACCTACGTACATGTGGCCCCAAGTGTTTTTTATAGTGTAATTCATACAGCCTCCAGCATCCCATAGGGTCTTTTCCCACCATAAGTCAATGTGAATGTGGATTCTGGCATGATCTGACACACTACATAGTGTAAGAGTGTGATGATATTTGCCTGACCCTGGTCAATGATGCAAATGTTGATAAATCATGAGACAAAGGGCCTGATTATGAGTTGGCGGTCAGAAAACCCGACTGCCAGACCTGTGGTGAGGAGACCGCCATGATCTGGCAGTCTCCCTGCCATCCCCATTACGAGTTTTCCACTGGACTGACTGGCAGAAACCAAGCCTTCAAACGATCAGCCCAGTGGAAAACGTGTGGCGGCATTGGGCTCAGCTCCACATGGATTCGAGGCTAATGCCGTTGCACAGGGGGCCTCCCTAGAACCTTTGGAATGCACAGTGTCTGCACAGCAGATAGAGCACACTTCGACGGTACATGGAGAGGGGCCCCTGCACATGTTCTCTGCCAGCCTTTTGATGGCAGTTGAACCGCCATGAAAAAGCTGGCGGAGAACATGGTTATAATCAGCCACGGCGGCGCTGACTTCAGCGCAGCTGTGGCTGATTACAACCATGACTGCCGTCATCCCGTCGGGTTCAGAGATCCTGAGGGAGAAGATGGTCTTTTGGCACCAACCGTCAATCATATAAATTAGTTGTGAGACTACCATAGTTGCAGCGGTCCAATCTCCACCGTGAATCTGGCTGTTTTCGAACAGCCAGATTCTTAATTGGGTCTAAAGTGTCCGATTCACACAGGATGTGAAAGTGTAGTCACTCTCAGTAGCCTGGGTGAATGACACAAATATTGAGTCAAGAATAGCATAAGACATGAATATTGTCTCTACAAAAGTACTGTGGAAAAGAATATAAAAGGTAAGAATATTGGGGCTTATTTATGAGAACTGATGCATTACTGCAGTAAGGCAGTGATTCGTCAGGAAACGTGCTGCAGTACGATAGTTCTTGATGCAATGGATGCACCTTATTTACAGTATGGCGCACCATGTTGTAAGGTTCCAAGGTGCTTAAAAAATATTGACCCATATATGGGACGGATGTCACAGAGAAAAGTGATGCATTTGCAGTCACAAGGATGTTGAGCTTCTTTGTGGGTCGTAAAGCAACACGTGCGTGCTACAAACCACCTTTACGTCACATTGGAATCCGTCATGCATCAAAAATCACTCAAAAAGTGACGCATTAGAAAATAAAAAGTCTCCTACACGTCAAAATCAGAGATATGGAGGAGACAGCAACAGTCAGGGCAGCAACCCCAATACCAGCCAGGATGTCTAGACCACCACCCAAGGGAAGAGGAAAAGTAATTTCAGTGAGGAGGAGAACCACTCTTTAATTACAGATGTGACCTAGAATGACATCTTTTCTTTGGCATCTCAAAATTGCCATTAGGGAAGAAAGAAGCCATTTGGCAGTCCATAGTGGAGAAGATAAACAATGTACGGCAAACTAAACGGATGGTGCCGGAGTACAAGAAGCACTGGCATAACTATAAGCGCAGGACCAAGGAGAAACTGAGGACAGAAATGCGGACCGGACCAGGAGGACCTGAGGACCAGGAGGTGCTGGTCCCCTTGGAGGAGCAGGTGGAATCAGTAATCCCAGCAGAGTTGGAAGCAGGAGTGGAAGGAGAAGACAGTGCTGGGTTTGAGGACCAGCAGGACCTAAAGGATGAGTGGCAACAGGGGACAATATGGTTAAAATGTCATGCTGTGCAGCGCGGCAATCTACATTCCTACCCTGTGCTGTATGCAAGGGAAAGGGTAGGAATCTCTCACTTGTTAATCCATATATCCCTGTTAGAAATTGGGTATCTGGTTGGCAGTCAGTTGGCACTCTGTCCAAGCAAGGACCCTCTCTCTAGTCAGGGCAATGGAGAAACACTGAAGATTGGTGCTGTCAGTAAGTCTATCTCTAATCAGTATAGCCATAATAAAAAAGAAAATCAACAAGGCACATGTGGCCCTTATCTCAACTTAGCCTTGCAGGCAGGACAGGCCAGCAAGCTGTGCAACAGTGGGTTTCATCAGAACCGCCATAAAGCGAAGCCAAGCCCTGAAAAGCCTCGCGGCACAGCTTCTCAGAATATAGGCTGAACATGTAACTTTGTCCCGGTCCAGCATGACCAGATAGATAACCCCAGTTGGTGCTTTGCACTTCTATGCACTATTTTCACCTAAATCTTCAAAATTGCTTATGTCAGGATCTACTGATTGGATTTTTGTTGTTTTGGTCTTGTTTTCCTCAAATACATATTCTCTATTGTTCTAAACAGATGCTGAGTCTTTTGTGATGAATTTCACTGTGTTACTGAAATGAAGTGTTGCAGAAATACTTTGCACATTGCCTCTTAAATTGAACCTGACTGCTCAGTGCCAAGCTACTAGGGGATGAGCACAGGTTAATTAAGGTTGTGTATATGACTTACTCTGACTAGGATCATGGTCCCTACTTGGACAGGGTGCAGCTATCTGTCAACTAGAGACCCAGTTTCTAATGACACCATATCATACCAAACAACATTTCACACTCGATATTTAGATTTTATATTGGACACCTGGTCCAGATTTTGTAAACTGGGTTGAGGGATTGCATCATGTGAGTGGGTTGAGACTTGTACATCAACAGTAAGTTGATACAGTCCAGGTAGTGTGCCTCTGCGTTGCATACCCCATCTGGAGTCACATAAGGCTGCACACATTTACTCAGTGTCAGGTAGCCCATACATGGATGGGGGGTTGTGATTTATCTTCTGCCAAACATGACTTGGGTACATTTCAATTATATACCCTCAGGCACATGTACAGAAATGTGAAATGTGGCTTCTGGTTCACACCTGTAGCCCAGAACATGCTGTGTCATGCTTAAACATGTTTCTGTACACTGATCATCCCAAGCCTACACTCGGCTACACACATCATGATTTAGACAAGGCTGTTCAGTAGTGTGCATAAGCATGCCAGAGCACACATCTGAGCACGTTCTTTGTTGCATTTAATGCAAGCATCCTTGTACCATGACTCTAGGGGAGGCTCTAGTACCTCTGAGGATGGATTACAACAGCCATACCTCGTGGTAGGCCAAGATAATACAGATCTAGGTATCCACATGATGATGAGACACATGTAGTCATGCCATTTGTTTTCTGTCATGGATCAGTTACATTTTTCAAGAAGTATTTTTTCCCATCTCAAAAACAAATGTCGTAAATGTCAAAAGCAAAATTGGTTAGGTTGTGATGGCTACCCTGCTGACACTGACATACATCTTTTCACAAATCTGCATTTTGTCTGGCATAGTGCTACAAGGACAGGTATGTTGTCTTCATACAAATGAGGAGTAACACTATAGGTATGTTTGTCCACCCTTATGCTCAGTCAAACAGATATTTTTTTCGCTGGATAGCTGAAAAGTATGCAGTATGTCTGAGCTCAGAATGCTACATTTTAATGCACCATATGTGGCATAACCACACACTGTGTGACTGTGATACCATCACAACGACCTGTACATGCTTACTAACAGTGTGTGTGTTAACATATGAAATATAATCTTTATCTTTGCCAAACATAATTTCAGACATATGCAACAGAACCCTGGCTAGACATGCTTAGCAATACATATTTAACTATGCCAAAACACATGTTGATACTTGATTGTATAGCTAAGTGACATTTTTATGTGTGAGCTAATGTGTTACTGCTGAACACATGCATATTCTGCACCAGGTGAGGGTTAGTGTGCCAAATGACACATGACTATAGATGTGCAAACATTATCAAAAATGTTAAGGTGCTTACATCTGATGCGCTTGCTTACATACACCCTACATTCACAATGGAAATCTTCCTTGTTCATTCACAATTAATCTGTGGGCAGGTTCTGTTGTGTTTCACACACTGACAGCAAATTGATAATAGGTGATCATTACCGCTCAAAAAACATCACAATGTTACATGCCATTTAGATCGCACACAGACTTAAAAATTCTACATACATGTACTCATGACACTTACCAGTAGCATTGGGGTCCTGGAATGAGTCCACCTCTCCTGTGTAAATAGTTTATGTCCACCTTGAAAATATGAACTGGGACATTACATTGTAAACAGTGCTTTAAAATATGCTTACATGTACATCTTAAATGCTATGCTATCCCAGTATTTCAGATTTATATAACAGCTTAGACAAAAATATCTGAAAATGGCGAGATTATTGGACGCAGGTCTGAGCTAGCTGGATGATGTAGTTCAGATGTATCCATAATCACATACCTGAAGCGTGCCTGAGGCATGTGCTATATATTTAGTTATGCTGCCCAGCATGTCAGACTCCATTGTACCACAGCATATGCATGATAATATTGACCCTCGGAACTACTAAGTGGTGTAATGCTAGAATAGGAAAGGCTTACACCGTATGTAACATTTTTGAAGGCATATGAGGGTTAACTCTCATTGGTGGACAGAGGGCTGACTAGTGGGAATTATTTATACCTTCTAATGTTGTGCAAGATTGCATTCCTTCTCAAAAGGTATGATGTTTTGGTGTTGCCCTGAAAGAAACACAGTTCTGCAATGTGTATATTTATGAGGCACATTAATCTGTGTACATGTGTAGCACAATGCTGCACACAAGGAAGACTGCACATATATGGACATTGGACATAGATTGACTGGTTCACCTTCAACAGTTGGTGCGCTGGCAGATAGGAAGCATCCCCTGCACATTCATGTATGTCGCATAAGGAAAAGCTCATGATTCCATGCATTTACATTTAGAACTGACACCAAGTAGCCATTGAACAGGCCCTTGTGCCAGGGTTTGGCAATGGAGCAACGCGCACTGTGCTTAACTAACTTTTGCTGAATGTAGGCACTCTGACCACACAAAGGCTCAAATTTATGAGAATTTGGCGCAGGGCACTGCACCAAGTTACCTTGCTGTGCTGCCTTGCATCAAAGTGAAAGGGCAGGATTGTGCTGTATCGATAGATTACAGTGCATTACTGTCCTTTCCTCCTGAGCTAGGGCCTTTTCTGCAGACTAGTGGCAATGCAGGCACCCTTACACCATGTTGCAAGGGGTTTGCATTAAATGCAGGATTGTTTTTGGGCAGAAAGGGGCACCTTCCGGCACAAAAACAATCCTGAGTGGCTTTATCCCCTTTCTATGTGTACTGCAGAACGTAGCACACATAGAAAGAGAAAAAAAACATGGAGAAATAAAGATATTTCTCCTCAAGGCATAAGGTTTTGATGCATCTCCAGGTTTACATGGCCTTGTATATTTGGGGATGTGTCAAAATCCATTGGTGTTGAGTGGGGTCACCCACCCCAATGCCCATTGTGAGAAACTGGGGCTGATTGCAGAGGCCCCCTAACTTTTTGCCCCCATTTTCCACTTTATGCTGGTGTTTTCCTGACTCTGATGGTGCCCTGGGTACTGCTAACCAGTCCCAGGGCCTGTGCTCTGTGTAAAATGGATATGCAAATTAGGCTAATTATAATTGGCTAAGTTAACCTACCTATAAGTCCCTAGTATATGGTAGGGCATGTAGGTTTAGGGACCACAGCATAGGTGGTGCACACCTAGGTGCATTGCTGAGGTGCCCAGTGTCATTTTAAAAGCAAGCCTGCCTTGCTGGCTGCTTTTAAATTAAAGTTATATGCAAATTCGACTTTGGAATTAAAGGTACTTCCAAAGTCTTAAACTACCTTATTTTTACATATAAGTCACCCCTAAGGTGTGCCCTATGTGCCCCTAGGGCTGGGTGCCATGTAACTATAAGCAGGGACTTTATAAAAATAGATTTATAAGCCCTGGTGAGGTAAAAACAGCCAAATTCGTTTTTCCCTCATTGAAGTAAATGGCCTTCATAGGCTAGAATGGGCAGACTTTATTTAAAATTTTAAAGTCTCCTTAAATGTTACATACCAAGAATTTGGTATCAAATTGATTGTTATAATAAATCCCACAACTTCCAGTTGTTGGATTTAATATAACTAGTGCAGGTAAAAAGTTTAGACTTTACCTAAAAAGTTGCCAATTTCAGCTCTGCATTGTTTTTGCTGCTGTGCTCTGATTGGCCAGCCTGCAGCAGCTTCTGCCAGGCTACTTTAATGAGGTGTGAAGTGGCCTGACTTCACACAAAGGAATGTGCTTGGGGGAGAGAATCTCCCCTCAGCAGATGGGGAAGCAGGAAGGGGGAGGGCTGCCAAACTGGTCTTCAAAGGCAGAGAAGGACATCTGGAGCACCCAGCAACACCCCCACATCCTGCAACCCCAGACAGCTAGGTGCCCCCTTGATTAGATTAGGAGAGGGCAGGAGAGGGGTGTGTTTATGATTTTTAGCCACACCAGTGGGTGGGCTCAGCCAGATCTCTCCTCTAAAAATCAGATTCATCCATTTTGGATTTTTAGAGACTGTTGCCTTCTGGGATGGATTTTTGCCACACTTCCCAGGAAGTGGTCATCACAGGGGGACGACCCTGTCCCTGATTGGAGGACCAGGGCCCCCCTGCTTTTCACCCAGGAGCAAGGATAAAACTGGCAGACCTGCACCCACGCCTCAGATCCCCTCCAGAATTCAACAAGAAAGGAACTAAAGAAGAAGAAGGACTGCCCTGCTGGACCCCTGGCCTGCACCTGGACCCTGCACTCAGAAGGACTGCACCAGCTGCACACTTGGGCTTCACCACAAGAAGGACTTTGCCTGGCTTCAACTGGTTCAAGGAGGGACTCCCTGTTTGCTACAGGTGAAAAATTGCTAACCAGAGTCCCCTGCACCAACTCCTGAAGAAAGCGACCAGCTGACCACTGTCCAGTGGCCAAAAAGGAGTTTGCGCCAGGTGCATTCTGGGAGTTGAAGTCCGCACCCCCCAAGGACCATCACAGAACTTCTGGACCCTTGGGGTGAGCTGTGGACCCCAAAAGAACCTTAAAAGAACATCTGGGTGAACCCCCAGAAGTTTGGAAAAGATTGGAGAAATTTTGGAAAAAAGCTCCATAAAGTGACCGACCCGACGTGGAAATTCTAGCCGGCTTGCCTCAACCGCGACCCGGCCTGACTTCGTGGTTCGTCCCGGTAAAGAAAAACATCCAAAAAAGAGACTAAGTCCGAACGTAAAAAGTTGACCGGGACCTCCCAGCCATCGTATCCGAGAAGGGCTCCATGGACGTCAGATCAAGATCCAGGTTTACCCCGGTCGAAGGATTTTCATCTCGAAAAAACGACTAAGTCCGAAGGTAAAAATCACCACCGAGGAAACCGACTTCGCGTATCCGGACAAGGGCTCCAGGAGGTCGGATTCAACTGGCAGGTTCGTCCCGGTGAAGAAAAACTTCAAAATAAAGACTAAGTCAGAAGGTAACTTTTTAACCGAGACCTCCCGCGACTTGTAGCCGAGCAGGGCTCCATCGCGGTCGGCCTGAAAGTTTGACTTTGCCCCGGTCCTGGTGCAACCAGATGACCCGATTGGCGCTTTTTGTTTCTAAGCGCTAGAAAATAATAATACTTTAAAAATTCATATCTCCGGTTCCCCTGAACCGATTTTAATCGTTTTTGTGTCATTTTAAAGATAAAAATATAAGTTATTTTTATAAATTGGTTTTGGATTTTTAAACTGTTTCCTGTGTTTTATTTAATTACTGTTTTGTGATATTTGAATGCTTTACACTTTGTCTCCTAAGTTAAGCCTTGACGCTCGATGCCAAGCTACCAAGGGTAGAGCTGGGATTAATTTATTGAGACCTAACTGTACTTACGTGGAGGTTTGTGGCTTGTTGCTAGGTGTAGGTACCTACCTGCCCTACCAATAACCCATTTTCCAACATAATTGGAAGCAGCGACGGGATCCTGTACTTGTGTTCAATATCACGTTACAGTTTTAGATAAAACAAATTAAAAATCCTTTAAATTGTCCTAGTGCAAAAATTGTTTTTAATTTTTAATTTTAATTTTTTTTTTTTTAATTAATTTGGATTAATTTCAATTATTGAATTTTTGTAATTTTTCTAAATTCTTGTTACCAATTTTTGCAAAAAGTTTTTGTTGACACAAAACTAGGGAACCATGGAGCTTGATCTGGCTAGCCTACCCACACTGACAGTAGTCCAGGTTAGGGGGTTGTGTATTGAGAGGGGGTTGCCTGCAACCCCTAATCTCAGGAAGCAAATCCTGATTAAATCCCTGACAGCATGGGCTGAGGCACAAGAGGTAGAGACAGAGGAAGCTCCAGAGGAGGAAGAAAAAGAGGAAGATGCTAACTCTAACCACTCAGGGGAGGGAAGGCATCAGACCCCAAGTGAGGAAGAGGAGGAACGGACCTCAATGGATACAGTCACTAGGGGCAGACCCACAGCTAGTGGTAGGAAGAGGGTCCTTTCAGGAGGAGAGAACCCATCCATCAGGGAAAGAGAGCTGGAAGCCCAGCTATCCTACATAGCTTTGGAAGCAGAGAAGCTGGCCCTAGAAAAGAAAAAGTGGGCATACAAAGAAAAAAGAGATGGAAGCAGCGATAAAGAAGCTGAGGTGTCCATGGGTGGGGGAGTTTGCCCCAGATTACCCAAGGGGGTGGTCCCTGCTTATGTAGAGGGGGATGACATAGATAAGTGGCTGGAGGCCTTTGAGAGGGCACTCCAAATGAGAAGGGTTAGGCCTCAATACTGGGGTTCCCTTTTGTGGGAGTTGGTCCCCAACTCAGGGAGGGATAGGCTTCTGACCTTAAGGGGGGAGGAGGCAGATTCATACCCTAGTATGAAAAGGTGCTTAGCCAAGAAGTTTGGTCTGACCCCAGAGCAATATAGAATGAAGTTCAGGGACACCCATAAGGTCAGTACCCAGTCTTGGGTTGACTTTGTGGACACCTCACTAAAGGCACTAGAGGGCTGGATTATTGGCAACAAAGTAAATACTTATGAGGGGTTATACAATCTGATCATGAGAGAGCACATCTTGACCAATTGTATCCAAGAAAGGTTACGCCAGCATCTAGTGGACTCTAAGCTGACCAACCCTAGAGAGCTAGGGGAGGCAGCTGATGAGTGGTTGAGAACCAGGGTGGTTGTCAAGTCCCAGGGGGGAGACTCCAAGAAGGGGGGGACAGGTCCCCAAAAACCTAAGGAGGGAGGTGGTAAGCCCACCACAGAGACTCCCTCTGTACCCCAGAACCCTAAGAAGGAGGAGAATAAATCCCACTCCCAATCTGACATGCAGAGACAGGGAGACCCAGGGTTAAAAAAGCTCTTGGACAGTAGGGCTTGCTTTGACTGTCAGCAGACAGGTCACTTCAGAGGAGATGCAGCCTGTCCAAAGAAAGTGGTTAGCACTGGGCTGTCCAGTGTAGCCATAGAGGAGGATTCCTCAGATGATGAAGTCCTCCTAGCATTGTGCTGGGAGACAGGACCAGATGGTAAGCTGGTGATCCCTGAGGGTGGGAGTAGGCACTTCCACCACATTCAAGTGAATGGGATCCCTACCACTGGCCTGAGAGACACCTGTGCCAGTCACACTGTAGTGAGTGACCGGTTAGTGACCCCAGACATGTATGTCCCAGGAAAGACAAAGAAAGTCAGGATAGCCACAGGGGAGGTCACCTCCAAACCTGTAGCCATAGTGCCCCTAGAGAGGGAGGGTATCCTTGACTGGATTAGGGTGGTAGTCAGTGCTGACCTTCCCCTAGATTGTATCCTGGGCAATGACCTCCAAGAGGTGAGTCTGGTCACAGATGGGGTGGTCGCCCAGGGCGCCCCCCCAACCCAAAGTCCTGGGGAGTCAGTCCCTACAGTTAGGAGACAGGGGTCCCCAAGAAAAGGAAAGAAGAAAAGGAAGGGCAGGCCACTCTTAAAGAGAGTTCCAGGGAGCCAAGGGCCTTCTGCCCCAGTAGGGGGGGAGCCCAGAGTTGGCACTGGTGAGGCCTCACCTGACCCCAAGGAAGTCCTGAGTAGTCAGGCAGCTGTCCAGATGCAAGGTGTTGCCCCTGCACTGACAGAAGGGAGAGTGGAAGGAGGGTGTCTGCCACAGGAGGTGGTAGCCCCCCACTCTAGACAGCAAGAGGGGTGCCAGGACCCCAAAGATGCCCCTAAAGCAGCTCAGCCACCTGTCAGTGGAGAGCTTAGGGTGTGGTTCTGGGTACTGACAGCTGTCAGTAGCCTCTGCTGGGTGCTAGCCTTCCTGGCAGCACTGTACTTGGCCTGGGAGGCAGACCCCAAGGCCAATAGCAAAGTAGGCCCCCTGACCCTGTTGGTCATGGTGGGGTTGCTCAAGTGTTGGGTGACCTCTTTGGGTAAGCTAGGTCTTGCCCTAGCAAAGTTAGGAGTAGGGGAGGTGGGCACCTCACTACCCAAGTTGGCAGAGAGAGAGGAGGAAGACCCCCCTAGAGGGAAGTTTCAGTTTGGGTTGGGTCCTTTTACTGTTGGGATGGCTTCACTACCCAGAGGGAGTGACCCTGACAGGAGGATATAAGGCAGAGTAGGCCCTGCAAAGGGACAGCCAGTTTTCTTCACTGTCTTCCTCGCCTAACAAGCCAGGAAGACTCTCCCAGGGTTGGGCTGAGTCTCCTGGGCGTGTGGGCTGGGGGGGGGTTGTGTGACAAACTGGGGCTGATTGCAGAGGCCCCCTAACTTTTTGCCCCCATTTTCCACTTTATGCTGGTGTTTTCCTGACTCTGATGGTGCCCTGGGTACTGCTAACCAGTCCCAGGGCCTGTGCTCTGTGTAAAATGGATATGCAAATTAGGCTAATTATAATTGGCTAAGTTAACCTACCTATAAGTCCCTAGTATATGGTAGGGCATGTAGGTTTAGGGACCACAGCATAGGTGGTGCACACCTAGGTGCATTGCTGAGGTGCCCAGTGTCATTTTAAAAGCAAGCCTGCCTTGCTGGCTGCTTTTAAATTAAAGTTATATGCAAATTCGACTTTGGAATTAAAGGTACTTCCAAAGTCTTAAACTACCTTATTTTTACATATAAGTCACCCCTAAGGTGTGCCCTATGTGCCCCTAGGGATGGGTGCCATGTAACTATAAGCAGGGACTTTATAAAAATAGATTTATAAGCCCTGGTGAGGTAAAAACAGCCAAATTCGTTTTTCCCTCATTGAAGTAAATGGCCTTCATAGGCTAGAATGGGCAGACTTTATTTAAAATTTTAAAGTCTCCTTAAATGTTACATACCAAGAATTTGGTATCAAATTGATTGTTATAATAAATCCCACAACTTCCAGTTGTTGGATTTAATATAACTAGTGCAGGTAAAAAGTTTAGACTTTACCTAAAAAGTTGCCAATTTCAGCTCTGCATTGTTTTTGCTGCTGTGCTCTGATTGGCCAGCCTGCAGCAGCTTCTGCCAGGCTACTTTAATGAGGTGTGAAGTGGCCTGACTTCACACAAAGGAATGTGCTTGGGGGAGAGAATCTCCCCTCAGCAGATGGGGAAGCAGGAAGGGGGAGGGCTGCCAAACTGGTCTTCAAAGGCAGAGAAGGACATCTGGAGCACCCAGCAACACCCCCACATCCTGCAACCCCAGACAGCTAGGTGCCCCCTTGATTAGATTAGGAGAGGGCAGGAGAGGGGTGTGTTTATGATTTTTAGCCACACCAGTGGGTGGGCTCAGCCAGATCTCTCCTCTAAAAATCAGATTCATCCATTTTGGATTTTTAGAGACTGTTGCCTTCTGGGATGGATTTTTGCCACACTTCCCAGGAAGTGGTCATCACAGGGGGACGACCCTGTCCCTGATTGGAGGACCAGGGCCCCCCTGCTTTTCACCCAGGAGCAAGGATAAAACTGGCAGACCTGCACCCACGCCTCAGATCCCCTCCAGAATTCAACAAGAAAGGAACTAAAGAAGAAGAAGGACTGCCCTGCTGGACCCCTGGCCTGCACCTGGACCCTGCACTCAGAAGGACTGCACCAGCTGCACACTTGGGCTTCACCACAAGAAGGACTTTGCCTGGCTTCAACTGGTTCAAGGAGGGACTCCCTGTTTGCTACAGGTGAAAAATTGCTAACCAGAGTCCCCTGCACCAACTCCTGAAGAAAGCGACCAGCTGACCACTGTCCAGTGGCCAAAAAGGAGTTTGCGCCAGGTGCATTCTGGGAGTTGAAGTCCGCACCCCCCAAGGACCATCACAGAACTTCTGGACCCTTGGGGTGAGCTGTGGACCCCAAAAGAACCTTAAAAGAACATCTGGGTGAACCCCCAGAAGTTTGGAAAAGATTGGAGAAATTTTGGAAAAAAGCTCCATAAAGTGACCGACCCGACGTGGAAATTCTAGCCGGCTTGCCTCAACCGCGACCCGGCCTGACTTCGTGGTTCGTCCCGGTAAAGAAAAACATCCAAAAAAGAGACTAAGTCCGAACGTAAAAAGTTGACCGGGACCTCCCAGCCATCGTATCCGAGAAGGGCTCCATGGACGTCGGATCAAGATCCAGGTTTACCCCGGTCGAAGGATTTTCATCTCGAAAAAACGACTAAGTCCGAAGGTAAAAATCACCACTGAGGAAACCGACTTCGCGTATCCGGACAAGGGCTCCAGGAGGTCGGATTCAACTGGCAGGTTCGTCCCGGTGAAGAAAAACTTCAAAATAAAGACTAAGTCAGAAGGTAACTTTTTAACCGAGGCCTCCCGCGACTTGTAGCCGAGCAGGGCTCCATCGCGGTCGGCCTGAAAGTTTGACTTTGCCCCGGTCCTGGTGCAACCAGATGACCCGATTGGCGCTTTTTGTTTCTAAGCGCTAGAAAATAATAATACTTTAAAAATTCATATCTCCGGTTCCCCTGAACCGATTTTAATTGTTTTTGTGTCATTTTAAAGATAAAAATATAAGTTATTTTTATAAATTGGTTTTGGATTTTTAAACTGTTTCCTGTGTTTTATTTAATTACTGTTTTGTGATATTTGAATGCTTTACACTTTGTCTCCTAAGTTAAGCCTTGACGCTCGATGCCAAGCTACCAAGGGTAGAGCTGGGATTAATTTATTGAGACCTAACTGTACTTACGTGGAGGTTTGTGGCTTGTTGCTAGGTGTAGGTACCTACCTGCCCTACCAATAACCCATTTTCCAACACCCATGGAACACCTACCTGATGCAGAGTAAGGCAACACAGTGACTTGCGCTGCCTTGCCTTACTCCACACCTATAAGGACATTCAAAGTTACTCAAAGTGGCTTTGTGTGCCCTCATATATATGGATGAGAGGTTTGTGCCGCTGCTGCCTCACTAAAAAGTGATGCAATGGTGATGCAAGCCTCATAAATATGCCCCAAAGTTCCCTTACTTTCCTTCCGTCCCTGATATCATCACGTATTGATATGCATCTGGTATATTGCAATAAGTAAAAGGAGCTAGACAAATGACGTACAGTCCATGTTTATGTTTGGCATTACTGAATATGTATAGCTACATTACAAACATCAGAAGGAACACATATACATACCTACAGGTCCACCAATCTCCAGTCAAAGGAGGTAAATTAGAACTGCCTCCATTGCCACCACATCAGCCCACCTATGATTAACTCATAAGAAGGAAATGTGAGGAGGGACATGTCACAGGTAGTGTCATGCTGAGGATCACTACCAACACAGTGACAGAAGTGGACAGTCACCAAACTCTTTTTATTACACTGTGCAGCACATAGGCTGCCCAAATGTCGGGACTGTCATAGCCAAGTATGTCTAAGCATTTTTGCTTCTGCCTAGGTGTCAGTAAGTAACATCCTAATGACCAATGAAGTAAGGGACATGTGAGACAGTGTCCCTCAGAATAGGCTAATAGATTGGGAAAAATTATCATCAGCTTGACCCTTATCACATACCAATACCATGCCTACTAAATCAACATATCCCATAAAACAGACTGAGGACAATACAATAGTCCCTTTTCAGAGAACCTTCCACGTATAATGGTCAGGCATTTGTAGGCATGTTATTCATCCATGTCAGTGTTGACACACATACACTGTGGCCTGCAATGAGGGAAAACAATGATAGCTACATACTAGTCAAACAGGATCATTGTCAACACAATGTGAAGGTTGAGGAAATGGATTGCACAGGATGACAGGTCAAAGACACATGATCACACACATGAACCCATTGGACCCACATACCATGGCAAACAGGTCCATTGTGTTGCACAGATCTCTGCCATATCACTGTCCTGGCAGCCTGGGCGTGGGACACATGCACCCCAAAAGATGTAACACAGTACCTGGATCAATCCATTTCCACATAACATGTCAGACGAGCTAAAGCCACCTGCCATTGACACAACTCAGAAATGTCCACATGAGGATGGCATAGTAAAGAGACCTAGAGGGAAAAAGTGATTAACAAGAAGTTTAGGCAGGTAAAAGCTTACATGAAATAGAAAATTGTGTTTCAAATATTGTTGTTTCTTCGATTGTGCATTTTACTGCCCCAAACTAAGGAGATTCTTATGAGAGTCACAACTCCAAGTCTAAACTTGCCTGAAAACCTGAGCTGTACACCAGTTCAAATGACCTGTCTGAAGGTCACACAGACACCCTTCTCAACCAATCCTGACCCCTAGGGAACCCCAAAGAGTCACTGAAATCATAGCACATCACATACTTACACTAGGTGAGGTACTGATTGTTGAGATCTGCCCGCATGTCTTCACCTTCATCTTTATCACTGCCATCCTCACTTGGCATTTCTGCATTCTCACCCAGTGGAACTGCTATCTCCCTCTCATCTGGGATGTATGGGATCTGTCACCTCAGGGCAAGGTTGTGGAGAATGCAGTAGCTCACAATGATCTGACACACTTTAGCAGGTGAGTAGAGGAAGCTTCCACCAGACTTATCTATCCTAAGGAATCTTGCCTTCAGGACCCCAAATCCCGCTCCATGCGATGCAGTTTCCTTCCGTGGGCGGCGTTGAAGCAGGCTTGCCCTGGCATGGCTAGGTTCCTCACTGGTGTCAACAACCAGGGACAGTTTGGGTAGGCAGAGTCCTCTGTGAGGAATTGTGACATGTGTGCAAATGTGTCCAGGCCATCATCACATTTGGCAGCAGACATAGCATACAAAGACACATGGCGTATGTAACGTACCAACCATCCAGGCCCTCTCTAGGAACTGTTGTGTGATGAGTTGTGTGATAGCTCTGTTCCAAATGATGAAAGCATCATGGACTGAACCTGGATACTATGCACATACTTGGGAAATGTGGATGTCCGCCAAACAAACTACTTGGAGGACATTTATGAAGTGGAAGTTCTTCCTGTTCCAAAATACCTGTTCATTGCCATGTGGGGGAACCAAGGCTACATGTGTACCAACTCTTCCTTCACATGGGCAAAATTCTCATGTTGTGGAAATCGGATATAGCTGTCCTAGTTTTTCAACATTGCAGAGAGTACATCCTTCAAGACCAGACTGAACATAGGCTGGAACCTCCCTGCAGATAGGGCAATTGTATTCTGGAAGAAGCCTCTGGTCTGGAAGTGCAGCACTGACATGACTTGAACAATGGGTGGTATGCTATTTGAATGACTGATGGCAGGAATCAAATCTGGCTTCAACTGATGACAGAGATCCTTGATTGTCTGCCTATCCAGTTTATAATTTTGTATGACATGTTGTTGTGTAGCCATTTTAGTTATAGCTCCATGCACGTTGTTTTAACACACCAGACCGCTGTGCACTTTAACCTAGATATATTTTATTCAGCTTCGCTTTATTAATATTACAATAACCACTTTTACGGTCTTGTTTTATTTTCATCTATCTAACTGTTTCTGCCTAAGCCAGCATTCTGTTCTCAAACAAGACATTCTTGATCACTCTGTGCTTCATTCAAGGCTGCAGCTCGGTACATTGCCGGTTTACGTGGTAGAAGTTTAGTCTCTGACATTCGTAGAAAATACACATCCTTACGTAGGGACATTTTCTCCGAACATCAGCTGTGTTATTCTATAAACACTTCCTTGTCCTTTATACGTTAGAGGGAGACTCCAGCCAGGGAACCATGACTGTATGCTGATAGCTGAATGCTTCGCTACAGATGCTAACGCAGACCACAGGCCTTTGCTCAGGTATGGGGGTTGATGTCTTCCCAGGGGAACCTGAAAGGCAGAATTAGAGCTTAACATGCTGTGCTCAAATTACAACCTAGATAGGAAATAGTCCATTGATCATAGTGACAATATGATAGCGTTGTTTTTGTGCTTCACTCTTTTTGTCACAATTTTAAAACTGTCATGTTGTGTCGTCCTGGTTATTGCAGCTCACGCTTTGCTACCTAAGATGCAGTCATTTCATTAAACTCATTATTATTGAAACATATACTGCTTCTGTTTGTCATGTATATATGAAACTAAGTTGTAAATGAGAGAACCGGATGCGACCTGAATGACCAAGACTTCCCAGAGAAGCCTAGTATGTCATGCGCTTGGCTGCCCAATCATCACTATCCTTTGGTAGAGATGAGGCACTGCTAGTTAGCCGGAGCAAAACCCGGATTGGAGCAACATGTGTCACCCGCAGTGGGTTGGAGTCAGTCTCCCACACCGCAGGCGATTCTGCCTCTCAAAATCCAGTAGTCTCATTAGAATAATGAGAGCCTACGTGACATGGTGCCGCCAACGTTTGGTCAGGCTCTGATTTTCGGGTCCGCCGGAGTACCTCTGTCTCATTATGTATAATGACGCCTCAATACCGTACGTGGTACTGAGGATTTCCACCCCAGCTGCATAGGCTATCCTATTTGCAGCTGGAGGTCTTTCAAGCTTGAACTTTGAAAGGAAAGCCATATTTGGTGTGCCTTCTCTGAACTTATAGTGTTACTACCTTGGCGAATCCACAGCAGGTACAAATAGCAGTTAATATGAGACAACCTCTAACTGCACATTTATTAGCAAATGGCCTAACGGTCCAAGGAGGTCCAGTCACATTTGTGGTGGATGCCCATGCAGCTTATAGAACAGAACTTTTTTACTCTTGGGTCACATTTCCAGCAGTTGATGGGAATACAAATACATTTCACCAATATACACCTGCAAATGCGCCTGGACAATACGGAGCATACACATATTTAGAAATACCATCATCTTATCAAGAACATAATAATTGGCTTGATGGCGCCCTACCCCACACAATTTTACTAGGAAGGTTAGGTCCTCTAAGTAATGATGGTCCTACCTGGCCTTTATTGGCCACCTATACACCACATCCTGCGGTTGCAAATTTAGCGGTAGCTGAGGTTCGTCGTTTATATACTGAATTGACAGCGATATATAGACGATTATTACAATTTGTAATGCAAACACTAAATACAAACCCAGCACGTGTGTGGTAATGAAGTCGCAAAACGTAAGTAGATTTCGTCCAGGTTTATTTATTTGTAGAAACCACCCTGGCAACATATATGAAGGAAGCTCCTTAATCCAGCTTCTTCTGACGCTCTCAACCCCTTTTCTCCAACGAATTCGTTCGGCACGGAGCGTTAAAAGAACGCGTCTCGTGCCGAACTGGTTCACGAGAGCGGCGCGTGGATCAAAGAAAACACCGTGCGCCGTTGCCGCAAGCCACAATATTACATGGGTTTTCTTCTTCCAAACAAAACAAAAAGGAAGAGAAAACATATAACTATACATTGAAAAACTATACATACTACACTCAGAATACAGCACTAGTTCCACATGTAGTTATACTAACAACACTATTTATACAATTACAATGAAATATAATTATTGACAAAACAAAATATAGAACAACGAAAGGCAAAGAACAATTGAATTTATAACAACAACATTCCAAAGGAATACAAAAAAAATAACAATACATATAATCATCTAAATCTGTGAGGCTTACGTCTTATATGAGTACTTCTGCGTACCATAGAGAAATCATCACGAACCTTGCCTGCATCCACACGCTCATTCGAACAATCATCCTGAAAATCACAATTTTTATGACGCTCAGCTTCACCAACTAACAGGCTCATATTGGCTAGACAAGGAACATTCACAACCTTAGACTTGTTCCACCAATGACCACCCTCAACTCTGACAGCATTTCCACATACTTTGTTGACTAAAACCGGTGACGAAAACTTAGAGTCACCTTTCTTGATGAAACCCCCAAATTTAATTTTCACGAAATCTCCTGCATTCACCTCCAAATCAGACACTTTCCTCCTTTCATCATAATGGAGTTTTTGTGAAATTTGAGCCCTTGCTACATTCCTTCTCACAAAATGATCTAAGCTTTGGACACACACCTCTTGTTTCAATAACTTGAACATCCACGCAGGCTTAAACTCAGTGGCTGGTTTCCTACCTCGTAATAATTTGAAAGGAGAAACCATAGTGGAAGACTGAGGTGTAGTCCTATAGAACCACAACATTGATTGAGTAGCAGAGTGAATGTCAACTTTGTTCTGTATGGCCCACTTAATACAATCACCCAGGACCCGATTAAAGCGTTCTACAAGGCCATTAGTTTGAGGGTGAAACAAATAACTTTTTAGGTGTTTAATACTACTACTCCTGAAAAACTATTCCACTTCATTGGAAACAAATTGAACTTCGTTATCAGAAACAATGTATTCGGGGAAACCCTCCCTCATGCACACATCTCTAATAAATTTCACCACAGCTTTTGAATTTGGTTCGCTAATAAATCTGAACTCTGGCCATTTTGAGTAATAATCTAACAGAACTAAAGCAAACTTAGCATTTGACGGCAGGGTATAAAAAGGACCAATCAAATCAACACCTAGTTTGACCCAGGGTCGCTCCGGCAATTCAATGGGCATTAAGGGATGTACAGATGTTTTAAGAACTTTATCGCTAGATGCGCAAATAACACAACCCTTGACTAGATTATCTATTTCTGTATCCATTTGGGGCCATCAGAAAAAAGAACGTACCCTACGTTTAGTGAAAGTCGAACCTAGGTGTCCCTCATGGGCTTTTGTTATTATTTGTTGTTTGAAAACATGAGGAGGTATCAACTTGTCCGATCTCATAACCAATCCACCCTCCAATGATAATTCTTCATTAATTTTAAAAAAAGGCTGAATACCCGGTTCCAAAGACTTCTCTTTAGGCCACCCCTCACTGATAAATTTAGAAATGGTTTTCAAGACAGGATCATTATCTGTAGCCGAAATCCATTCTGCTTCAGAAAATGGACCAGCATCATCCAATTCAAGAGAAGCTATAATACAGCTCTCATCGTCACATTCATCTTTTAAGACCTGTTATGGGGAAACCGCAGGGAAGCTAGACAGAAAATCAGCTCGTGCATTTTTTCCTCCAGAAATATGCTGAATATCAAATTGAAATTGAAGGAGGCGAGCTGAGAATCTTGCAATCCTAGGTGAACAATTTTTCACATTCTTCCCACTTAATATAAAAATGAGAGGTTTGTGGTCTGTCTGGAGCAAAAACTTAGTACCCCAGAGATAAGTGCGGAATTTCTCTATCGCCCACCAGCAGGCTAAGAGCTCCTTTTCAATAACCGAATACAGGCATTCCGAATCTCTTAGGACTCTGGAAGCAAAACCCACAGTGTTTTCTCCATCAGGAGTTTGTTGCGTAAGAACTGCACCTAAACCCACATTACTGGCATCAACAGTGAGCACAGATTTGAGCTCAGGATTAAACGGTTTCAGTCCCACACATTTGGAAAGCTGAAGTTTAATCCATTCAAATGCTTCACTGCAATCATTATTCCAATTAAAATCTACTTTCGCTTTCAGTAAGTTTGAAATAGGTCTAACTCTGGAAGCAAAATCTTTTATAAACCGAGAATAGAATTCACAAAGGCCTAAAAATCTTTTAACACCACTTTTATCAGAGGGAGGAGCCGCATTGAGAATGTTCTGAACCAAACCAGGTTTTGGTTTGACACCTGAACTAGAAATCATATGGCCCAGATATTCTACCTCACCTTTGAGGAATTCACACTTTTCCCTTTTTAACACAACTCCTCGTTGCTGAAAAATAGACAGAACTTGTCTGAGTGTGGCATCATGAGAATGACGATCAGGCCCAAAAATCAACACATCGTCTTGGAATATGGCTACTCTATCAATGCCCTTGAGTAAACTTTCCATTACTCTTTGGAACACAGACGCAGCCGATGCTAAACCGAAAGGTAACCTGCAATACTGATAGGTACCCCACGGTGAAACAAAAGCGGTGAAATGTCAGGAATCAGGTTCCAATTCAATTTGGTGGTAAGCAGATGCTAAATCTAATTTAGTAAAAAACTTAGCACCAGCGACAAGAGCTAACAAATCATTTATTTTCGGTAAAGGATGAGAATCAACCCAAATCTCTTTGTTCAGAGCACGTAAGTCTATGTATACCCTAAGCTCTCCATTCTTTTTTTTAGCAACGACCAAAGGAGAAAGCCAAAGTGAAGACTCAATTTGTTCAATAATACCTGACTTGGTCAAAGAAATCAATTCCTTCTCCAAATCATTCCGTGCACTAAAAGGTACTCCCCTCATCTTGTGTTTAATGGCCAGGGCACCTTCTTTCACTTTAATTCTGTGCTTAAAACCTTTAATTTTCCCTAATTCTCCAGAAAAGACTTTGGGAAAATCGTTTAATAGATCTTCCACCATATCTGAATCCCTCACGGCGAGCACTTGCTCGCGTGTACCTGGTCTTAATATCATACCGAACAATCCTTGATGAAACCAACCAAGGATATTAAGACCCTTTACAGCTACATAAATGTTTCCATAAATAACTCTCCCTTTGAATTTCAGAACATCTTCAAAATATCCCAACAAGTCAATTTTCCGTCCTTCGTATGACACAGGAGATCTGTCTGGAGGATGAAGAAGTCTATCATTCCATGTATCTTGAAAAAGTTCTTTAGTGATCATTGTAATTCGTGCACCAGAATCAACTAACAGACGAATAACTTTGTCTCCAACGCCCAATTCCACATACGGATCAACACAGTCTGAAGGATCACGCCACTTGACAACATCATCATTAACAACTAACACCATGGCCCTCATTACGACCCTGGCGGTTTGTAACCGCCAGGGCCGCTGGACGCGGAGGCACCGCCGACAGGCCGGCGGTGCCCCGCGGGGCATTCTGACCGCGGCGGCTTAGCCGCGGTCAGAGAAGGGAAACCGGCGGTCTCCCGCCGGTTTCCCGCTGCCCCCAAGGAATCCTCCAAGCCGACGCAGCTTGCTGCGCCGGCTTGGGGATTCCGACTCCCCCTCCCGCCATCCAGTTCCTGGCGGTTCTCCCGCCGGGAACCGGATGGCGGGAGGGGGAGTCGCGGGGCCCCTGGGGGCCCCTGCAGTGCCCATGCCAACGGCATGGGTACTGCAGGGGCCCCCGTAAGAGGGCCCCAAAATGTATTTCACTGTCTGCCTTGCAGACAGTGAAATACGCGACGGGTGCAACAGCACCCGTCGCACCTTCCCACTCCGCCGGCTCTATTACGAGCCGGCATCCTCGTGGGAAGGGAGTTTTTCCCTGGGCTGGCGGGGGGTCTTTTGGAGACCGCCCGCCAGCCCAGGGAAAAACTCATAATACCCTCTGCGGTCTTCTGACCGCGGAGCGGTATTACGGAGGGCGGAATTCTGGCGGGCGGCCTCCGCCGCCCGCCGGAGTCATAATGAGGGCCCATGTCTTGTAAATCAGAGACGAGATCACTTTCTTGAAAATCCTGAGTTTCATCTTTGATAGCACCAACATTAATTTTGTTACCATTGGTGCTTTGACAAACCTTAGCAAAATGGCCAACTTTGTTGCACAATCTGCAAGTAACAAACTTTGCTGGACAAGGTTTACTCCCTTTCTTGTGAAAATTATTTCCACATCTGAAACAAAAATTGGATTGAGAAAAAAACGATTTGGAGTTGGTGTTTTTCAAGGAATCTCCTTTTTTTTTAAAGACTAAGGTCTCTTTATTATATACAGGGCAGACATGTTCATGAGGCTAGTCTTCAAGTTCCTTCACAGATCGTACAGAAGTTTCAATGCTTTTAGCAATTCTGATACACTCATTAAGGCTAGGATTCCCCAAAGTCAAGAGCTTCTGACGAATATTTTTGTCCAAACAGTGGCAAATGAATTGGTCTCTTATAAGCTGATCACTAAAATGCTCAAATTCGCATTCAGCTACCAAACATCTTAAAGCTGATATGTACGTATCAATGTCTTCATTAGATTTCTGTATTCGTTTGAAGAATTTGTGTCTTAAAACGACTAAACTCAGGAGCTCATTGAACCTCAATTCCAGTTTTTTAACTGCTTCTTGGAATTCATCAAGTTCTTCATCTTGATGTGTTTCTATATTTGGTAGATGTTTAAACGTAGATCTCCCTTCAAAGCCAAGCGAGTGTAATAAAAGACATTTCTTTCTTTCTGGTCTAAATCTAGTAGCTCCTAACGCTCCTAAATATGTTTCAAAAGCATCAAACCAACGTTTCCACGGGATAGGTGGTTCACCAGGAGTTTCTAAGAAAGGTGGTGGAGGTGTAACAGCCTGCATACTGATTCCAGCGCAAATACTTTATGTAGGTAACAAACACCACTTTAAAAAAAAATCTTCTGCTTTAAAAAATAAAAGTTCAGAAATCTTTAGTAGAAGAAAAAAAAAAATGGCGTTTGTTCAGTTCCACATCAAATTCACAAAAAGAAGTTGGCGCTCTAGTTGTAACATGAGACTTTGTTGGAGAGGCCACAAATAATACTGAATTAAAGTCTCACAGTTAGCTGTCTAGTTGTAGGGGCAGAGTTTAGACTCACAGCACTGCTCCTGACGAAATGAAAACACCTCCAAATCTTGACTTGTGGGTTTGCTGGGTGGTTTCTTACTCCTCGTCGCCACAAAATGTGGTTATGAAGTCGCAAAACGTAAGTAGATTTCGTCCAGGTTTATTTATTTGTAGAAACCACCCTGGCAACATATATGAAGGAAGCTCCTTAATCCAGCTTCTTCCGACGCTCTCAACCCCTTTTCTCCAACGAATTCGTTCGGCACGGAGCGTTAAAAGAACGCGTCTTGTGCCGAACTGGTTCACGAGAGCGGCGCGCGGATCAAAGAAAACACCGCGCGCCGTTGCCGCAAGCCACAACACTACAACGTGCTTTTCCAGCACATCCACATGCAGCAACACCAGGTATAAATCCTGCGACCGTACATTCGATTATGGGTAAAGTACCCGCCAAACTAGAGGAAACTCCGTTTTGGTTAGCACAAAAGATTAATGCGCTGGAGGCTGTATTTCCCCATACAGGACCTCACTATAAACACAGAATATTAACAATGTGCTTGCCTTTTGGCATGGTCCCTACAGTATATAAATGTAATACCTGGGGCACAGTATTTGCCGGGCTCTATACAACCTCACACGGTACATCAACACTTGCCAATTTACCAGAGGTCTTGAAACAAATTCAAGATGAATGCGGGGCTGCCCCAGCCCTAGATTTGGGGATGCAATTGTTGGGCAATTTTGCCACAGTATCCACAATCATTTTAAGTAATCTTAAAGGGGAAGTGGTAGCGCTTGCAGTGTGCATTCGGCTCCGTGACGTTCCTCCACAGGATCAGGAACGAGAGCTGCCCAAAATAATTGCTGAAACTTATTCTAGCATTGGTCGAGACAGTTTAGGGGCCAGACCATCTAAACCACAATTTCAGGGTAAATCGAGTAAAGATTTTCCCAAGCAAGCACCTGAGGTCAATAAGTAACGCTGGGATAAAAAGCAACAAACTCCTAAAAAAGAGAGGGGAGAATCTCCACGTATGGAGACTCCGCAGAATAGATATAATCTCAGAAATAGAGATAATATAAAAACACCTGATAGATATCAATGTACTGATACACACCAATCTCGTTCCTTTCAGGACTCATCGGAAAAATGAAATGAGAGAGGTGGGCGATCAGAGCGAAGGACAGAGTACGTGAAACCGAGACAGGAATCACAACGCTCTTCGGAGTTTTCTGTTAAAAAGGAAGGGAAACCCGTCCAACAAAACACAATTCAAAAAGAAGAAAGTGGCAGCAGTCGCAGTCCGACATGCCACTCAGGAAGAGGTTCCTCCTGAAGAATCCCCCTACTATGTAATTCCAATTAAAAGTGAACCTCAACCGCAGTAGCCCATAAAACATGAAGCAAAAGCACCGGTGAGAGAAATACTCACGCAATTAGAGCACCAGAGCGTGATTGAACCCTGTGTCTCGCCAATGAATAATCCATTATTCCCAGTAGCTAAGACAGTCCATTCATATAGAATATTCTTAGACTACAGACATTTAAACAGTCATACACACTATCATGCTCCAGATTTGTATGGGTGTGGCCACAATGCTCGGCTGACGCTCCGTCTGTATTTAAAGATTTGCGAGTCTTTATCGGTACATATGCGGTTGCGGCTTTTCCATTCGGACCAGGGCCCGCTTTCACCTCAAGGGCATTCAGGGATGCCATGGCTTCATTGGGGGTCCAACTCCAGGACTCTTCTCCATTTCATCCAAAGGGAAATAGTGTTGTGGAGCAATTAAACCGTGATTTAAAGCAATCCTTAACAGCCAGAGTCTTAGGTATGGGTCGCATTTGGCTTAACCACCTATATTGAGTCCCGAGAGCACTAAATAATCTGCCTAGAAGGTCCCTGGGGGTCGTACTTCACATGAGTGCCTATTCGGAACTTGAATGTATGTTCCAGATCTTGATGGTACTGGTGTGGAGGCAGCAGAAACACCCTTTGACATAAATGAACGTGTCACTGTCTTACAGGGAATTGCAACAGTTCCGTGATGACAATTCTTCTAACAGTGTCGCCTCCACAGGAATCAAGGATGTGCCTGTAACATCTACCGGCTGGATTCCCAAAGTTGGGGATCTTGTACGTGAAAAGGTCGCAGTGGAAAAAGAATTTGGCCCTTCTTATCGAGCACCAGTCCCTGTGTTGGGAATACACGAACAAGAACTGTTATTTTACCACCGTTGCCGGGTGCCAAAGAAAATCGCTTTGTTTCTATTGACAATGTCAAGTTACAACATCTGGCCGATTCTGCACAGCAGACCAAGGGGAACGTCCAGTAGTTCCCAAATCCCTCTCACTACTGGGGAAGATGTTCCGCTCCAAGTTATTTATACCAATACTGTTGCCTCTCCGAGCTTGGGGACGGTGGATGATGATCTCGCTCTAGTTCCACTGACAACAAATAACTTGGAAACAGTTGATCGAATCACTATGACTACTGACATTGCGGATGGTGCTCTCTACAGTGTACCACCACGAGAAACACCAACTCCTCCATTGAATACGGCAACACCTTTAGCACGAACTGCCTCTGGGTACTTTGCCAACAACAACGATGGTCTATCGGACTCGTTTGCCTCTTCAACTACTGACCCAGGTCCACGTAAGCTGATGTCTTGGCTTAAAGATACGTATTTTGTTTTTCCTTGGAACTATCTGTGGCTCTTATTGACTATGTCAGCATTTTTTCTCTGGATAGGGTTTGTCATTACCTTTTTTCTGTTGATACATGGTCATTTTCTTCCTGAGAGATAAGCGGTTGAACAGGTGGAGGAGGTGTTGAAGCCACATTTTTCATCACATAAGGTTCGAAGAGACTTGTCCTTTGTGAACATTTCTGCGGTGCCAATTCCGGATGGGATTGTGTGGGATAAAGTAATGTTTGATATATACGGTCCCACTGAGATAATTCAAATACCGTATGTCCTAAAGTTATCTATGAATGATATCGTAATACCAGGCATTGTATCTGATGATTGGGATATGCAGACAGTTGATTCCATGATGACTGAATTACAGTATTATACTGTCTATGAAACTGAAGATGCTTACCAGTTTAAAGACAATTATGGTGACATGTTTTGCTACAAATATTATGGGCACCATTTTATACACAAAGCAAGTGGTCCAAAAACGATATTTGACTATACGCAATGGGAGCATTGCCCAGCTCCCCCGCAAGGGAGTTCCAAAACGTATTCTGACAAATTTACGTATTTTTCTGGGCATCATCAAATGCATGCTAAGTCATATTATTTTAAGTTAACTCCGTCTGAAGATAAGCAAATGTTGTTGACTAATATGAAATTCCTATACTCAGATTCCTTTGTTTCCCGTCTGTCGATTAAAGGTTATGAATATTGGTCAAATAATGTTGATTTGAAAAGTGTTTGGGGAACAAAACATTGGCAGACAAAGGGTAGAGAAACATTGTTTAGAGCATGTCTCATTCCCGTCCAAATGATTTTTTTAAATGAAACAGTACAACAGACTAGCTGTTTGGGCTTAGCAACGATTAGAGAATTGAACATGCCTAGTATGACTGTCCCTGCAAAAATTGATAACTGGCACAGATATATAAATGCCACTTTTAGTGAGCTTACAGACTGGGTCCAGAATGGTACATTTAACACTTCATTGACACGTCCGGGCTGGTGGTTATTGTGGCCTATAGACACCAACGGGTGTCATCGACGTTTTGTCACCTCCTCGGGGGGTTTCGGGACGAGTCGGGCAGACCCTCGTTATATATCACCAGAATATGCTGAAATAATGACTACATATAGGGCCATATTTATACTTTTTGACGCAAAACTGCGCTAACGCAGTTTAGCGTCAAAAAATTTAGCGCCGTCTAACGCCATTCTGAAGCGCCATGCGGGCGCCGTATTTATTGAATGGCGTTAGCCGGCGCTACCAGACCGGCGCTGCCTGGTGTGCGTGGAAAAAAACCACGTACACCAGACAGCGCCGGCGTAGGGGGAAAATGGCGTATGGGCGTCTTAAAATGGGGCAAGTCAGGTTGAGGCAAAAAAATCGTCTTAACCCGACTTGCGCCATTTTTTAACGACGCCCATCCCCCATCAACATGACTCCTATCATTGTAAAGATAGGAGTCATGCCCCCTTGCCCAATGGCCATGCCCAGGGGACTTCTGTCCCCTGGGCATGGTCATTGGGCATAGTGGCATGTAGGGGGGCACAAATCAGGCCCCCCTATGCCACAAAAAAAAAAAAAAAATACTTACCTGAACTTACCTTAATGTCCATGGGATGGGTCCCTCCGTCCTTGGGTGTCCTCCTGGGGTGGGCAAGGGTGGCAGGGGGGGTCCCTGGGGGCAGGGGAGGGCACTCTGGGCTCATTTTGAGCCCACTTGTCCCTTAACGCCATGCCTGACCCAGGCGTTAAAAAGCGGCGCAAATGCGCAGTTTTTGGCCACGCCCACTCCCGGGCGTCATTTTTGCCCGGGAGTATAAATACCACGTAAAGGCCTGGGAGTCATTTTTTAAGACGGGAACGCCTCCCTTGCATATCATTAACGCAAGGAAGGGGTTCACGCTAAAAAATGACGCACACTCCGGGCACTTTGGCGCCCGAAGCGTCTAACGCCATAGTATAAATATGGCGTTAGTTTGCGTTAGTTTAGCGTCGAATTTGCGTCGAAAAAAACGACGCAAATTCGGCGCAACCAGAGTATAAATACGGCCCATAGTGTGGGAAAATTGTGCCAACAATGGTTAAAATCATCCTCACTAGATGCAGTCAAGACACATCTCACTCTCCTGTCTAATAACACTGACTTGCAAGATTTTTTGTCAGGCCCGAAGACACCACGTAGGAAGCGTTTCTTGTACGAAGTGTACAATGAAATATGGAAACTTTCCCAGCAGGAGGCTGCAGCCCGGTTAAGTCAGATAGATCAGGACAATTTGAAAAAGGCATTAGCTTTTCCGAATATATACAATTAACAACATTGTTTCTTCTGCTATACTGTAGACATTATACGATCTGATATGTCTTCTTTATATCATGGACAAAGTCAGACCCGGTCTATTATGCAGTTGGGTTGGACACTTCAGACTTTGAAGGCGGGTCGCGTTCCTTGGCAGCACATCAGGGGAAGCGACCCTTGACCCTCGGGTAGGTCGCTTCCCCACCCTGCCAGGTAGCTTCTAGCATCTGCCTTCTTGCCTTTCCTTTCCTCCTTTGTCGGTCCTTCCTTGTCTCCCTGTTGCACTTGTCTTCTGTTTGGTATCGTTACTCTGTCTGTCTTTGTCTGCACTTGGCTCTCTCCTCTGTCTCCCTGTTTGTACTTGTCTTCTGTTTGGTATTGTTTCTCTGTCTTTCTGTCTTTGTTTACACTTGGCTCTTTGCCTTTTTCTGGCTCTTCGTCTGCTTTTTTCCTGCTTTCCTAGCGCTTCCTGTGTTTCCCGCTGCTGCCACCCTTGCGGCCCCGCCCCCCTGCTCCCATTCGCTCTCCCTCCCACCTGATCCCTCCTCCCCACCTCCCTTCTTATGGCGCCCGCTGCGCCCGTCCGCGCCTGGACCGCACCCAGCGTCAGAACCCCTGGCCCCCACTGCACTCAAAGCGCCCGACTCAGATACGACATCAACTCCCTCTACGCACTCAACACCGGTCGAACAGCCTCCTGCTACCAAGCCAACCCCAAACGAACCCATGGACCCTTCACCTGCCGAACCTGCAAATACACATTCCAAAGCACCTCCAGACCCCCCACCAGCCCTCGCAACAACAACCACCTCAAGTGCATCCTCCTCAACACACGCTCCGTCCACAAGCACGCCATCGAACTCTGGGACCTCCTGGACACAACAGCACCAGACGTAGCCTTCATCACAGAAACCTGGATGAACGCCTCTTCGGCTCCAGACATCGCCATAGCCATCCCCGACGGCTACAGGATCACCCGCAAGGACTGCGTCAACCAAACAGGAGGAGGAATCGCCATCATCTACAGGAACACCCTCAACATCACGACCACCACCGAAGACACCCCCCTCGCCGCCGAGCACATACATTTCCAGATCCACACCGACCCCAAAACTACCCTCAGAGGAACACTCGTCTACTAACCCCCGTGCCCACGCACCCAATTAAGCGAGACCATCACAGACTTCATCAGCCCACACGCTCTAGCCTCACCTGACTACATCCTCCTCAGGGACCTGAACTTCCACCTGGAGAAAAACAACGACAACAACACCACCACCCTGCTCGACAACCTTGCCAACCTTGGACTCAGGCAACTGGTGAACACCCCCACCCACACCTCCGGTCACACGCTCGACCCCATCTTCTCCGCCAGCACTCCTCCGAACTACACTGGACCGACAACAGATGCATCCACTTCACCTTCAAGCAAGAGACTCACCACCTCCGCACACAACAAATCCCCTTGCAGACGCTGGGGCAAAATCTCTACAGAGCAGCTCCTCTCTACACTGAACCAAAATCCGCCGGCCATCGTCACCGACGCTAACAACGCAGCTGACAGCCTCACACAGAGGATCACCAACTGCGCCGAAAACCTTGCACCACTCAAAAACCACCCTTGCGGGTCCAGCATCAGGAAACCCCCATGGTTCACGGACGCCCTCAAAGAATCCAAGAGATCCTGCCGCACTCTCGAAAAAACCTGGCGCAGGGAACGCACCACAGAAAACATGACAGCCCTCAAGGTCGCCACCCGTAAACACCACCAGCTGATCCGCTCCACCAAAAGAACATCATTCAAAGAGCGACTAGACAACAACACCCACAACAGCAAAGAACTCTTCAACATCAACGCCAGCTCCAACGTCATCACACCATCACAAGAACTCTGCAACTCCCTCACTACATTCTTCCACCGTAAGATCGTAGACCTACACGACAGCTTCGGACCCCAGAACCCGCACCCCACCACCGAACCTACTGCCCCCACCACTACTCTCAACGCCTGGACCCCATCAGCTCAGAAGAGACCAGAAGCATCATGAACACCATCCACTCCGGCTACCCCTCGGACCCTTGTCCCCATCACATCTTCAACAAAGCCGACACCGTCATCGCCCCCCATCTCCAGAACATCATCAACAGATCGTTCTCTTCAGCCATCTTCCCCGAGAGCTGGAAACACGCAGAAGTCAACGCCCTCCTGAAAAAACCCACAGCTCACCCCAACGACCTGAAGAACTTCCGCCCCATCTCCCTCCTCCCCTTCCCGGCCAAAGTCATTGAGAAGACCGTCAACGAGCAGCTGACCGCTTTTCTGGAAGCTAACAACTCTCTCGACCCTTCCCAATCTGGATTTCGGGCCAACCACAGCACAGAAACCGCCCTCATCGCAGTCACCGACGACATCAGAACCCTGATGGACAACGGAGAAATATCTGCCCTCATCCTCCTGCACCTCTTGGCTGCCTTCGACACCGTGTGCCATCGCACCCTAACATCCCGCCTCCGCACCACTGGTATCCTTGGACAGGCCCTTGACTGGATCATCTCGTTCCTCTCCAACAGAACACAGAGAGTCCACCTTCCTCCCTTCTGCTCATAACCCACCGAGATCATCTGCGGCGTACCCCAAGGTTGCTCACTCAGCCCAACCCTCTTCAATATCTACATGAGCCCGCTCGCCGCCATCGCACGCAAACATAACATCAACATCATCTCCTACGCCGACGACACACAGCTGATACTCTCACTCACCAAGACCCAACAACCGCCAAAACCAACCTACAGGAAGGAATGCAAGACGTCGCAGAATTGATGAAGGTCAGCCGCCTAAAACTGAACTCAGACAAAACGGAGGTCCTCATCCTCGGACAATCCCGATCCGCCTGGGACGACTCCTGGTGGCCCACGGCTCTGGGCTCCGCACCAACCCCCTCGAACCACGCACGCAACCTCGGATTCATGCTGGACCCCCTCCTCACAATGACCAAGCAAGTCAACGCCGTCTCCTCATCTTGCTTCAACACCCTACGCATGCTCCGAAAAATCTTCCGATCGATCCCCGACGAAACCAGAAAGACAGTTACCCATGCCCTCGTCACAAGCCGTCTGGACTACGGAAACACACTCTACGCAGGTACCACCGCTAAGCTTCAGAAACGTCTACAACGAATACAGAACGCCTCCACACGCCTCATCCTCGACATCCCTCACCACAGCGACATATCTGCCCACCTGAAACAGCTACACTGGCTCCCCGTCAACAAGAGGATCACCTTCAGGCTCCTCACCCACGCACACAAAACACTCCACAACATGGGCCCCGAATACCTCAACAGACGCCTCTCGTTCTACACACCCACCCGTCAGCTCCGCTCAGCTAGCCTCGCCCTCGCCACCGTACCACGCATCCGCAGAACCACTGCCGGAGGAAGATCATTCAACTACCTGGCAGCCAAAGCATGGAACTCCCTCCCTGCACACCTTAGAACTACCCAGGACCTCCTCACCTTCAGGAAGCGCCTCAAGACCTGGCTCTTCGAGCAGCGCCTTGAGACCCTCACGGGTGAGTAGTGCGCTCTACAAATGCATTGATTGATTGATTGATTGCCAGGGAGATATTTTTTTCCTTTAATTTAACGCGACAACAACAACTAATGGCTAAGAAGGAGGCGACTTATGTCATGCTCAACATTGAAAAATTAGAAAGATTGCCTTTTACCGTGGCCGAAATCCCGTCTGCAGAGTGGTTGATACACGGGGTTATTAATCTTCCTATTTCTACGTTACAATTCACTTCTTGTTTGAAACATGTTCCGGCAGGCAGATATGAGAACTTGGGGGATAGTTATATCCATGAGGTTTGGGAGCTTCCCTTCTTGTACAAATGTCTCAATGGCATGAAAGAGGTCTTTCTTAGCAGTAGTGAATGCGAAACTTCAGTCAGCCATTCGATGATTTGTAAGCAGCTGTCTTTGCATGGGACATGTAATGCCTCGGTTGCGAACTTGGCTTGCTATCTGAAGGGAGTTCCGGTCCCCTTGATTAAATGCACATTCCAGGTGCTTTCAAACGGCAGCTACGTCCTCCTCAATAGTGAAAACTGTTGTGGCATGCGGGCCAGATTAGTTTACGTTGTTTCGGTCACTAAGGTCGTTACTTGCTGCGGGAGTGTGTTGTTTCCCCCCACCAAATTAAGGGAGGTAGCAGATATCTGGCCTCACATTGCTACTTCCAAGGTGAATTTCGACAAGTTAAGTAGACTAAAGGCTTTATTATTTCAGAAGCATGTGGCCCTTACATCTGCACGCGGTACCTACGCACTTCAGGTGGCAATGTCATCAGCAGAAATACAGTCCCTGTTAAATACCAACTTTCCGAGCCACTTTGGTGAACTCTTGGGATGTATATTTAATGCGTCCAGCACGGCTGGATTGGCACATTTTTTCAAAGCCGTTGGTGTTGGTTTCGTTCACACCTTCTCTTCCATATTCGGTTTAATACCTTCGGCTATTCATTCAATTTTCTGAAGCATTTCTGGGGGATTTCCGATAACTTTGGCTTTATTAGCCGGCATTTTGCTGTTGCTGTTGTTTTTCCGCAATGGCTGTCCCACTGCAACAAGGATGAATGTGGGCGCTCCAATCAGCGCAGCTGTGTCGTGAACACATGATGCAGCACTTTGGAGCAACACTCCTGCAACATTTGGGGTGTGACTGGTCTCTGTCATTCAGACCGGTTTTGGATTGTGTGCAGCCCGTGTTTCGGTGCTGTTGGTGCGATTTGGAATATGCAGTGGACATCTGTCTCTCACAGCAACGCCCCCAAGTGGTTGATGCTGAGCTGTTGATGTTCCCGATAAGGGCTCATTACCAGACATGCGCACTGCTGCTGCCTTTGCTTCGTGAGGCTGATTATGAGATATCCTTCCTGGAGGAAGTTGATATTAACTCGTTCACAGGCTCTGTACGGGATGCCGCCTTGGTTGACACTGGGGCTTTGGAACACACCTGCTCCTTGATAGTCTTTGGCGTGGATTTTCCGGTTTTGTCATCTGCCGAAGTGGAGACCCTCCTGCTTTCCATGACCACTGTTTAAATTGGATCTGGTCTCAATTAACACTGTTATATGAATTTGGCTCTTAGCCGCATGCTTTTTTAAATTGAGGATTATTGTGCTTTGGTGTCCTCTTGACTTGTTGACATTCTGTAGGGTTTTAATTATATTTTAGCTTAGGGCATTTTTAGCTTTGGCTTAAACCACTTTCTACCAACAAGGGGAGGGTGTAGTGTAGCCATTTTTAATGTAGCTTTCTGCGCGTTTGCTTAAGGATGCATTTTATTTAGCCTCGCACTGGTATTTTACAATAACAAGTTTCACGGTCTTGTTTTATTTTCTTCTATCACACTGTTTAGCTTACTTCAGCACTGAAGTTCTCAAACAATACAATCTTGCTCGCTCTGTGCTTCAGTCAAGGATACAGTCTGGTACATTGCCGATAGACGTGGTAGAAGTTTAGTCTTTAGGGTTCGTAGAAAGTACACATTCTTACGTAGGGACGTTTCTTAGAACACCGGCGTGTTAGTTATAAAAACACTTCCTAGTCCTGGTACACGAAAGAGGGAGATTCTGACCAGGAACCCACAACTAGACGCTGTCTGCCCTGTTGCGGATGCTGATCTTGATCACAGGCCTTTGCTCAGGTATGAGGGACGATGTCCTCCTGGGGGAACCTGAAAGGCAGGCTTAGAGCTTAACATGCTGTGCTCAAAATAGAACTTAGAAGAGAGAACGTAATCTAGTTGCACTATGATAGCGTTATTCTTATGTTTCACTCTCCTCGTTACTATTTCAATCCTACTGTGTTGTATGGTTCTGGTTATTGCGGCTCACGCCTTGTTATCTAAAATGCAGTCATTTTATTAAACCAATCTTTAAAACTCAAACTGCCTTTGTCATTTATATATGAGACCACATTGTGTATGAGAGAACTGGTTGGGATCTGAGTGACCACGACTTCCCTGGGAAGCACTAAGATGTCATGCACTCGGCTGCCCAATTGTCTCTTCTCTTTGGGGGAGATGAGGCACTGCTAGTTAGCCGGAGCTCAACCCGGATTTAGGGTGACAAGGGTCCTTCGTCGTGGGTTAGACTTAGTCCCCCACACTGTGAACGATCTTGCTGCCCAAAAATCCAGTAGTAGAATAATTGGAGCCTATGCGACACTAGGGATACACGGTACCAGAATTGTAATTCTACCACCGTTGGCAGGTGCCAAAGAAAATCGTTTTGTCTCCATCGGCAATGTCAAACTACACTATGTGGGCGATCCTACAGAGCCGACCAAGGGGAACATCCAGCAGCTCCCGAATCCCTCTCACTAATGGCCAAGAAGTTCCTCTACAAGTTGTTTATACCAACACCGATACCTCTCCGAGCTTGGGGAGGGTGGAAGATGATCTTGCATTGGTTTCACTAACATCAAACAATTTAGAAATATTTGACCAAGTCGACTCAACTCCTATACAGACGGATGGTCCTATCTATAGTGTGCCACCACAGGAAACACCAACTCCACCACTGACAACGGCTCCAACATTTGCACGAACTGCCTCTGGATATTTTGCTGACTTCAACGATGACTTCTCAGACTCATTTGCCTCTTCGACAGCTGACCTGTCAAGTGCACGTAAGCTAAAGTATTGGCTTAAAGAAACATATTTTATTTTTCCATGGAACTATCTATGGCTCTCTTTGACTTTCCTAGCCCTTTTTCTTTGGATTGGTTTTGTCATTACCTTTTTCTTACTAATAAATGGTCACTTTCTCCCTGAAAAATCAACAGTTGAACTGGTGGAGGAGGTTTTGAAGCCACATTTCTCATCACATAAGGTCCGCAGAGACTTGTCATTTGTGAACATTTCTGCAGTGCCAATTCCTGATGTGATTGTTTGTTTAAAGAAAATGACAGTGATATGTTTTCTATAATTATTATGGGCACCATTTCATACATAGAGCGAGCAGCCCCAAAACTGTCTTAAATTATACGCAATAGGAACATTGTCTGACTCCGCCACAGGGGAGTTCCAAAACATACTCTGAAAAGTTTGCATATATTTCTGGGCACAATGTAAAAAATGCAGAGTCATATTATTTTAAAGTACCACCTACTAAGGATATACATATATTATTGACTACTACGTAATTTATATATCAGAATCCTTTGTTTCCCGGTCATCGATAGAAGGATATGAATATTGGCTGAAAACGATTGATCTGAAAAGTGTGTGGGGACAAGAAATTGACAAATTAAGGGAAAGGAAGCTTTGTTTAGAGCATGCCTTATTCCTGTACAAATGATCTTTTTAAACAAAACAGTACAACAGACAAGATGTTTAGCCTTAGCCAAAATTAAGGAATTAAACATGCCCAGTATACCTGCCCGCAAAGTTTTATAAATGGCAAAAATATACAAATACAATTGAAAATCAGCTCAATGAATGGGTCCAGAACGGTACGTTTAATGCTTCACTGACACGTCCTGGCGGGTGGTTTTTGTGGCCAATAGATACCAATGGGTGTCATCAATGTTTTATTAACTCCTCAGCGGTTTTTAGAACTAGTAGGCCAGACCCTCGCCATATATCATCCAAACATGCGGGTATAGTCACGACATATAGTGTAGGTAAATTGTGCCAGCAATGGTTAAAATCATCCTCACTAGACGCGGTTAGGGAACACCTCAGTCTCCTGTCTAATTCTACTGACTTACAGGACTTCCTGTTAGGCCCCAGAAAACACCGTAGGAAACGTTTCTTATATGAAGTATATAATGAAATTTGGAAACTTTCCCAACAGGAAGCAGCTGCCCGGTTAAGGCAAATAGACCAGGAAAATCTAAAAAAGGCATTAGCTGTTGTGGATAATGGGATTAACACCTTGTCGACCGAATATATACCATAAATAATATCGTCTCTTGTGCTATAGACATTATACAATCAGATATGTCTTCTTTACACCATGGACGTAGTCAGATCAGGTCCGTTATGCAGTTGGGTTGGACACTTCAAACATTGAAGGGCGGTTGCGTTCCCTGGCAGCATGTCAGTGCAAGGGAGATATTTTCTTCTTTTAATTTAAAGCGACAACAACAACTAATGGCTAAGAAGGAAGCAACTTAGGTCATGCTTAACATTGAGAAATTAGAACAGTTGCCTTTTACTGTGGCCGAAATACCATCTGCTGAGTGGTTAATACATGGGGTTATTAATCTGCCTATTTCAAAACCTCAATTCACCTCCTGTTTAAAACACATTCCGGTAGGCAGATATGAGAAATTGGAAGATAGTTACATCCATGATGTGTGGGAGCTTCCCTTCTCGTACAAATGCTTCAGTGGCATGAAAGAAGTCTTTCTAAGTGGTAGTGAATGCAAGACTTCAGTCAGCCACTCAATGGTTTGTAAACAGCTGTCCTTGCATGGGGCGTGTAACGCCTCTGCTGCAAACTTGGCTTGATATCTGAAGGGAGTTCCAGTCCCCTTGATTAAACCTACGTTCCAGGTGCTTTCAAACTGCAGCTACGTCCTCCTCAATGGTGAAAACTGTTGTGGCATGCGGGCCGGAATAGTTTACGTTGTTTCGGTCTCTAAGGTCATTACATGCTGCGGGTACGTACTTTTTCCCCCCTCTAAAATTAAGGAGGTAGCTGATATTTGGCCTCACATTGCTACTTCAAATGTAAATTGTGACAAGTTGAGTAGACTCAAGGCTTTACTGTTTCAAAAGCATGTGGCCCTTACATCTGCACGCGTGACCTACGCACTTCAAGTGACAAGGTCATCGGCAGAAATACAGTCCCTGTTAAATACAAACTTTCCAAGACACTTTGGTGAACTCATGGGACGAATATTTGTTGCGTCCAGTACAACTGGAATCACACATTTTTTCAAAGCTGTTGGTTCTGGTTTCATTCACACCTTCTCCTCCGTTTTCAGTTTGATACCATCAGCAATCCACTCAATTTTCTCTATTATTTTGGGGGGTTTCTGATAACTTTGGCTCTATTAGCTGGCATCCTTCTGTTGTTGTTTTTTATGCGCAATGGCTGTACCGCCTCAACGAGGAGAAATGATGGCGCTCCCATCAGCGCAGCTGTGTCGTGAACGCATGATGCAGTATTTTGGAGCAACACTCCTGGAGCAATTGGAGTGCAGCTGGTCTTTTTCATTTAGACCAGTTTTGCATTGTGTGCAGCCCGTGTTTCAGTGCCTCTGGTTCTCTTTCCAATAGGCACTGGAAATCTGCCTTTCGAAGCAGCGCTTGCCTACAGTGGATGCTGATCTGTTGATGTCCTCGCTGAGGGTTCATTACCGGACATGCGCATTGAGGTTGCGCTTGTTACATGAAGCTACTTATGAGTTGCCCTTCCTGGAGGAAGTTGTTCACGACTCATCACCCGGCACACCACGGGATGCCGCCTTGGTTGAGACTGAGGCTACGGAACGCATCTGCTCCTTGATCCTTCGTGGCGGGGACTTTCCAATTTTAACATCGGCCAAAGTGGAAGATCTCCTATTCTCCATGACTCAGAATTAGATTGGAACTTTTCTAAATTGACATGCCCTTCAAATTCGTTTTTATGCCACATGCTCATATTTTAAATTGTCATGTAGGTTGCTTATGTGTCCCTTCAACTTGTCCGAATTGACTTTGCTTTTATATATATCTTAGGTTGAGCTTTTTAGCAATAACATTTTAGCTATGGCTTTGAACCACTTTCAACCAACAATTTTGCCATTTTAGTTATAGCTCCATGCACGTTGTTTTAACACACTAGGCTGCTGTGCACTTTAACCTAGATATATTTTATTCAGCTTCGCTCTATTATTATCACAATAACAATTTTTACAGTCTTGTTTTATTTTCATCTATCTAACTGTCTGTGCCTAAGCCAGCACTCTGTTCTCAAACAAGACATTCTTGATCACTCTGTGCTTCATTCAAGGCTGCAGCTCGGTACATTGCCGGTGAACGTGGTAGAAGTTTAGTCTCCGACATTTGTAGAAAATACACATCCTTACGTAGGGACATTTTCTCCGAACATCAGCTGTGTTATCATATAAATACTTTTTTGTCCTTCACACGTTAGAGGGAGATTCCAGCCAGGGAACCACAACTGTATGCTGATTACTGAATGCTTCACTACAGATGCTAACGCAGACCACAGGCCTTTGCTCAGCTATGGGGGTTGATGTCTTCCCGGGGGAACCTGAAAGGCCATAGTAAATAGTCCATTGATCATAGTGACAATATGATAGTGTTGATTTTGTGATTCACTCTTCTCGTCACAATTTCAATACTGTCATGTTGTGTCATCCTGGTTATTGCAGCTCACGCTTTGCTATCTAAGATGCAGTTGTTTTTATTAAACTCATTATTGAAACATATACTGCTTGTGTTTGTCATTTACATATGAGACCAAGTTGTAAATGAGAGTACAGGATGCGACCTGAGTGACCACGACTTCCCTGAGGAGCCTAGTATGTCATGCACTCAGCTGCCCAATCATCACTATCCTTTGGTAGAGATGAGGCACTGCTAGTTAGCCGGAGCAAAACCCGGATTGGAGCGACATGTGTCACCTGCAGTGGGTTAGACTCAGTCTCCCACACCGCAGGCGATTCTGCCTCAAAAAATCCAGTAGTCTCATTAGAATAATGAGAGCCTACGCGACGATGACGATTCTCCATGGTCTGCAAGTCTGCTTGTGTATGGTACACAGGAGGTTGTCTGACCCTTCTCATTGCAGGGTAACTATGTGAGAGGAAATAAGAAGGTATGTCTATCACTCATTGTGTCCCTTGTAAATGACATTACATATGTCACATAAAACATATGACATGCCCTTTGATACAGTGAAAACATGATACACAGCACATACCAATGGTAAATGTTGCACAGTAGTTACATGTCATCCCCGTGCCTTAAATAAGATATGTCTATATAAACTAATACGTCAGTGAAACATGTGATACTAACATCAGACAATGCCTGTGATGAAATGCCCAAAACATAAGATTGTCCATGGTGAGAAGGTGGTGACTGTACAACCAATGGTATGTTGAAATTAGCAGAACAAAAATACATCTTCAGACAATGCCAGCACTAACGATTACATCATAGAAATGTTTTCCACATTGTGACACCTCAAAAATTGCCTTTTGCAACCATCGAAATGCTTTAAAATGGTGACTGCCTGGCCTATTCCACTGGACAAAGGAAATGATTGGGACCACTAGTGGAAGTAGTCATGGTGGATGCTACCATGGCATACATCACCATTGGATAACATTGCTCCCTCTGGTGGTCCGTGGCCAATGGCAGTGTCCGTCGGTGGTAACGGTCGCATACATGATGGAGGTGACCACCATCTCCTGCTTAATCTTTAGCTTGACTCCAGACACTGCTGCCAGCAAGACCTCCACGACCTGAGCTGCTGTGTACTGCCTCTGAGAGCAATCATGCCACGTCCTACAGGTGATAGAGCCCTTAACTTCTCACCCAAAGAGCTGGAGAAGCTTGTGGAGGAGGTCTTACCCCTGTATGGACAGCTCTATAGTGCACCAGAGGGGCAGGTAAGAGCACCATGTGCACATATGTTTCTGTAGCGCTACTATGTTTTAATTTAGTTAGCCTAGGCTTCCGGGCAAAATGTCAGAATGTGTCCATAAAGCCCTGTAGGTGCTATTAGTGTGCTTAAATGGTTGAGTTCCTAGGCATGTACCTATGTGAAGTGACAGGTTTAGAGTCCTGGAGAGTGTACAATGAGTGTTCCCTGAGCCACCTTGTGATTGATGTACATGGTTAACTGAGATGTCATGACAGCTATCACCAGGCAAATCCTATCATTGGATGTGCATGATGTGGCGTCATATGTGGTAACATGACAGCAGCACGTGTCGATGCATGTTGTTTGCTAGTTTCTCCCAATTCTTGTGCCCTTTCGGTATCTGCACGTACATCTGTGGCCACATCAGGCCTTGTTTTAGTGTTGTACTGAAGCCAGCTAATGTCACTCTATGGTCCTAAGCTTTGCACAATGACAGCCATTGGCAATTGGCTGTGGGATACATGAAGTTTTGTGATGCATCAACATTTTTGGGACATGGTATTATGTGTTAATTTGTGTGGTCTGCCTGCAAAGAAAGTTGCCTTTTCAATTGCCACTTTCTGGAAATATTGCTGTCTGGGTTGTTATTGAATAGCTTTTGCACTGCAAGTTGAGCCTGTAGCCACACCCTGTATCCATAAATAGCATGTGAAGGTTGAAAATCATGCCTCACTACTAGGGTTCATCGACTTGAGCCTATGCTCAGTGATTACTATTGTTATAGTATTGGGGGCATGGTTTGTGAGCTGTGACCGATCATATCAACTCTGACCATTTGTGTTACAAATCCTTGACAGGTTCCATGATCCCACTGCCATGTTGGTTCCTTAATCCAGCTCTGATGCCTACTGTGCATGCTTCAAATTGTTTGGGCATTGAACATCTGCAAACAGTGTGCTGTGCACTGATGCTCCCTGATATATGAGCCTGTATTTTGGGCATGATGTGGTACATGTCCAATGCAAGGCCAGGTGCATCTTACTTTGACATAGTGTTTGTGTTCACACATGTTTTGGAAGTATATTTAACATTTTTTGGAATGACACAAAGACCCCCACTCCCTGAACTAGCATGTGCGTGCATGTGTATTTGCGTAGGGGCACACATGTAAAAGCTAGCATCTTTGTGTGCACAACTTATATGTTGCCCTAGCAATATGGGCCTGTCTGTAGCTTGGCTGTGACCTGTGGGAACCATATGCAGCTTGTGATCATCAGAGGTTGTGGATGTTTGTGCACAATGTTTGCTATTTGGTGTACCTGTCACTTGCCATTTGATGTGATATATTATATCATGTTCCTGGTCAATGTCATGTGGATTGCTCATGTCACACAAAACACACTGCTTTACTAACTGGTCAGTGCAGGGGCTGAATTGGTGGTTGTGATGGGTACCCTTATGGGGAGTGTTTGCAGTAATGTCCCCCATCCAATGACTGCTATGTGCCATAGCTGGACAGGATGTTCAAGACAGGTTGATACTGGTGTGTTCGACTGATTTGTAGTTAACTCTGCCTGTTCTTGTGTGGGACTTGTGGACATGATTTTCTGTCTTGTCTTTTGCATCCATGCAGGTCAGCGCCCATCAAAAGAAGGGGATTTGGAGAGCCATCGCCAAGAAGGTGCGGATCCTAGGGGTCCACATCGGACGGAGCACCCACTGTTGAAAGAGGCGGGAGGACCTGAGACCCTGGACCTGGAAGATCACAGAGGCCCAGCTAGAGCTGTCCTCCCAATGAGGACAGGGTAAACATCAGCCCATGACCCCCCAAAAGGTCTGCATTTTGTCAGTGGCCTACCCAGAGTTGGATGGGTGTTTGTGGGAAGCACAGCAGCCACAAGGGGGTAAGTGCAGACCTAACTTATGTTTGACCCTTTACCAGGTGACTGAGTGAGAGACACAATGCTAGCTCTGACAATATGGGAAGTGTCATGTTTTACAGATCTTCTGTGCTCACATTGGTGTACATGGGTCATGTATTGCCAACAGGTGTGCACATTAATTTGGGATGTGGTACTCAACTATGGGGACCCCTCTGTCCTAAAGCATAGAATGGAGTACATATGAATGGGTTTTGTGTTCCAGTAATCTGGTTTTACTACCCTGGTGGGTGTTAGTTCTCACCAACAGATCACTCCTCCCTAATGTCACAGTAGAAAGGTGGGTGGGGTGTTGCTCTATTTCCTCTGCTATGTATTGGGAGATGTCTGTGTGTTGTTTTAATTCAGACAGGGGCAAGTCACCTCCATTGTATGTTGTTTTCTGATGTGCCACCGCATTGTGTAAATCATGGGTGTCCATCATACATGTGACTTGACTTACATAGCTAACATTTTCACACATGTTGCAAGGTAATTCCCCTTGGTAAGTGAGGAATGTAAATTGCCATGTGTGATGTCTCAGAGTTGACAAAATGCATGTGCTACATTTCCACTGGGACACATATGTATGTATCAGATGTATGCATGTGATAGCCACGCTGATGTCCGGATAGCAGAAAGTTATCACAATTTTGTCCATGGAATAGTTTTGTAGATATGACACATATGCAACGGTTGTCCACTCACAGCTATGGCCCAGACAGTACGGTGTCAACATCATATGTATTCTGACATCAAAATTCATGCCTCACTGTTTGTATTTTGTCATGCGTACCTGTTGCAGATATGAAGGATTTGACACATGAGGCTGGGGTGTTTGGCAATTCATGTTTGAAGATGAAATATATTTGTTGCTGTTGTGGTAGTTCCTATACACCTGTGCACAGGTTGGGAAGTGAGACCTGACTGATGGGTTGCATCATGGATGGTGTACCAGTGATTTTATCATCATGTATGCTTTGTCTCTGGTTTTCCTCCACAGACAGATGCCATGGTTGCCATGTCTAATATGTGGGTAGTGATGTTGCTTCTCATTCTGCAACAAATTGGTTTACTCATGTTAGTGATTGCAAGGTATGTCTCCCTCTTTCCTGCACAGTACAGTAGTCTATTTGATACATACACAAAACATTAACATTTAAATGTGTGGGATATTGGTGTGAGCTTCCTTGGTCCTTACATGACAATATTTGTTTGTATCCTGGAGACATTTATCCTAGATATTTTGATCCTGAGGCCATTGTTACTCCTTGCTAAATCACAATTGGGTCATGTGTGTGTAACACATGTATAACCTCTTGACTAACATTTGGCAGGTGTTACATGTTGATATGTCATAAGATGGTTTGTGGATATAGTGAGATGGTTCATTGAATGTCACTTGCTGAAGGTATAGCTTGTTTGTACCAGGGTTGCCTGCCTTCAATTGGCAACATATGTTAATGCCAGATACCTGACATCAGGGTAAGGGATTTGTGAGGTAAGGAATGGGTCTGTGTATTTGATAAGGTACCTTACAATGGGAATCCATTGTTTATCTACTGCTGGACTATGTTGTGAAGAATATTGCACCTTTATTGGGTGGAATAGTCACCTAGACATGGTATGGTTAGTGTGGGTGCTCAGCTTTATTCCTGCTACTGTAGTCTGCAGATAGCTTGATGTGATGATGTGTTACATTTGTAAATTTGAGAAACATACATTGTATTGTGTTTTTACATGATTTTGGTACTTTGCTGGCACTTCCTGCGGGGGTCAGTTAACATGATGGTATGTAATTTCTTTCTGATTTGTGATAGAAGTGTTATCATGTGTATGTTATGACCCAACTTCACTATCTATTTTCAGAATCAGCACCAGCAGGCGAAGGAGGTGGGACACAGCCGAGTGGGGAAGCTTCTGGCCATGGGACCTCTGGTATCAACACCACAGACACCGAGTGACCCAGTGGCCTGGGGAGACTGGATCTGCAACATCATCTTTGGAGTCCTCCTCTAGTGGCCACTCCCTGGTGGTGGCGGACCTATCAGGGACCCCTCCAGTACCATCTCTGTCTGCCAGCCCTGTTGTATCACCACCCTTCCTGTAGCTTCCCAATGAGTTGGCTGTGCCAGCTCACCCAAGACGGTGAGCGTCTCATTTGCTGAAGGCATCTCTGCCCCAGCCCCTGTTAACCCTCATGCCCTCAGTGAGGAGACTATTGACCTCCTGAAAAGCATCTCTGTGGGTCAGTCCACCATCTTGAATGGCATCCAGGGACTGGCAACCCAGGTCAAACAAAGCAGTGCGTTCCTGCAGGGCATTCAAAGTGCAATGGCTGGTCTACAGAGATCTTTTAATTTTCTGGCCTATATACTGACGGCAGCCAGTGACCTCTTGTCTACCGTCCCCCCTCCACCTTCCTCTTCCCAGTCCAAATCCCCCCTTCCCCTGCACAGCCAAAGCACACAAGAAGACTTGCATGCATCCACCTCAACAGACAAGGGAAGTGCACACAAACTTAAGCACCACAAGACACACCACCAGCACGCACACAATCAACATCCACCTGCAGACACAGCAACAGTCACAACTTGCCCTGCCACCCCCGCCACGACCAGCATCACAGACATTACACCTAGTGTACTTACAAACACCATACCAACATTCAATGATCCAGCCACCACACCAATCCTACCTGCAGACACCACCCCAGCAGACCCTTGGACATCCACTCCAGTCATCACACCCGCAGACACCAGAACCACTGACACCCCTAAATTCAGCACATCCACTATACCTGCAGTCACCACCACAACAGACAGCCATCCACCCCCTCATGGCATCCCCCAGCACCTCCACCTTCTCTCAGCCCAAGACACATAAACGCCCTCACTCACCCACCCAACAGACACCCACCACACACAAGCACACCTCCCACACACACCCAAGACATCCACACCTAAAAGTCAAACAACCACTCCCTCACCCTTCACACCCATACCCCCTTCTGATGACCGTCCCTGTGTATCAAAAAAGTATTCCTGTGCAACATTGACCTTTTTCCTACTCTGCCCTCGTGACACACCAAAAAGAGCTGTTTCCATCACAAAGGCCATCCCTTCCACCTCCAAGGCCTCCCCTACTCCCTGCCAATACCCATGCCCCTCACCACACAAAGAAGTCCACCCCCTCAAGAAGATTCCCCCCTCACAAACCAAAAGCAAAACCCACTCCTCCCAAGCCCAAACCCCTCTACTTCCCCCACCATCCTCCAATAATCCCTGAGGTGCCTGCCTGCCCCTTGATGGCCCTACATGTGGAGGTTACATGGCAGTCAGAAGTTAAGTTGGGGCACCATATTGTTCCTTTCGTGCAAAAAAGACTTTTGGACTGACCAATGGCTTTAGACTTTCATATTGTTGCACTTTTACTTTATTAAAGCCAACCAGTTTTTTGGTTACATCTTTGTCCTTCATTTCCTTTTCTAGGTTTCTGTTGTTCCTGGCTGACATTGGTTGTGTGCCGGTATTTGTTTTGTTTGAGCAGTATTTGAATATGAGTGCAGTGCTATTGTCCGCCCAAGAGTAGGGTGTGTGTTGTGTGATAGTAATGTGTATGTAGCTGAAATATTGGTGTCACGGTATTATGTTGTGTTTGCAGTGATATGGGTTTGGTGTAGTGATGCGTGATGTGATCCTGTATGGTGTATGGTGTATGCCTTGTCCCCTGATGTTGCTATTGTATTCATGTGATGTGTGTTCTGGAGTTTTGTCAGTGCAGACATGGACTGTATTGAGTTTGCTTTGCTTTTGTGTGCATGTGACTATTTAAGTGTGTGTCACTCAGAGCTGGTTGGTGTCTTGTATGGTGTCTGGAGTAGTGTATGCTTTGTAGCCTTGCCCTTCACCCATATGTGTGACTGTGCATTGCATTTGTTGTTGATATTGCTTGTCCATGACATCTAAATGGGGCCTGTTCATGTGGCCATCTTTTTGTGCACATGAAATGTGCCCCAATACTGCCTCCTTCAATGTATGGTTTTGCTGCTCCCATTGCTGCTGTGCCAGTCTTGTTGTGATGTGTCACTTTGTGTGTTCTGACTGTTTGTGTCTGCATGTATTGTTCATCGCACAATAGGTCCGATGTGCTGTGTGTGTGTGTTGATTGCTGGGTTGTGTGACGGTGGTATTGTGTGTGTTCCATTACACATGGATGTACATGTGTGCTGTATGTGTGTCTAGTCCCTAGTTACTAGTTTTATGATGTGTGGGGTTCTGTGGCCCTGGGCCTGTGTTGTGTTGCCATGCGTATATGTGTGGTATTGACGTGTGGTGTGTGCTGGCTGAAGTGTGCGTGATGTTTATGGGTGGGTGTCCTTGATGCAGTATGTGTGTGTGTCACTTTGCTGTTACATGTAAGGGCAGCCCTTTTGCACCCCCTTTCCTATGAAATGTTTTGTGACGGTACAAATTACTACATTTTACAAAAAAAGCAGGTGAGTGTGTGTACTTACGGTTGTTGTCGTCCTCGTCTGTGATGATTTTGTTGTCTTTCGGTGAGTAGGAGCAACAGGATGACGTCTAGGTGTGGTTCAAAACTAAAATGGCTTCCTGGAGATGAGTGTCTCCCTTTGTTCGTTTCCACCTCCTAAAGGGTGGTGGTTGGACCACGGTGGTCACATTGGCGGTGTGCACCCTCCTAATAGGTCTGACGGAAACATGCCCTCTGCCAGACTGTTTGTGCCTCCTGACGACCGCCGCGCTCTGTGCTGACTGGTGGTGCGGGCGGAATTCTGGCGGTCTTATGTGTGCACCACCGCCAAACTCATAATTTGGCAGTCGGACCACCAATTGGCGGTCCTCGGACCGGCAAACTCATAATCAGCCCCTATGTCATTGATAATTACCTATACGTTTACATTGATTATTGTGAACAAGTTTTGTTTGATATGATATATCAATTTTGAATAAGTGTGATTGATAATATGAATTTAATGCGTTTTATAATTATTATGTTCAAAATATGGTTGCCTTAGTACTATTTAAATGTTATTGATGCTTTATTGATTATTTGATTTATAGATTTATATTTTGGTGTTTGTGTTTTTTTCGGTAGTATGAAGGGTAACTATTTTTTTTTAAACTATTCAAATATTTAATTTCCTTGATAATTTATTTTGTTATTTTTTAATTACAATTTACATGTTTTATTTTATATAGTATGTACTTATTTGTCTAATGTGTTGTAATTGTTTTATGTTGTTAGATGTTCAAATGTTTTAACAAAATGATTATGAGTTGCAATTGTAAATGTAATCTGTCTGAATTCCAGCACTATCCCTATTATTTCTTACACTGGAGTGAGAATTGCATGTCTAACCCCTCCGTAGTCTGACACTTTCCCTGCTGTTGCATAGACTGGAGTGGAAATGGTAAATCTATCCCTTCTGATGCCCAACGCTATCTCTACTGTTGCTAAGTCTGCAGTGGGAATAATAAACCTAACCCCTTTGAAGTCCAGCACTTTCCCTACTGTTGCGTGTACTGGGAAGAGAATAGTGAATCCATTCCCTCCAAGCTCCAACATCTTCCCTACTGTTCCTTAGAATAGAGTGTGAATCCTAAATCTAGTCACTCTGTAATCCAGCACCTTCCCTACTGTTGCTTAGATTGGAGTGGGAATAGAAAATATAACCCTTTCGAAGTCCAACACCTTCCCTACTACTGCTTATGCTGGAGAGGCAATAGTAAATCTAATCTCGCTTAAATCCAGCACTTTCCCCTCTGCTGTTTACATCGGAGTGGCAGTAGTAAGTTTCACCTCTCAGAAGTCCAACACTTCCCTACTTAAGCTTAGACTGGAGTGGAATACGAAATCTAATCGCTGCGAAATCCAACACTTTCCCTACTGTTGCTTAAAGTGGAGTGGAAATAGTAAATCTAACCCCTCTGAATTCCAACACCTCCACTGTTTGTTGAATTGGCATGTAAAAAGCTTCTGATTTCCAACACTTTCCCTTGTTTTGCGGGTATGTTGGAAGGATACAGCGCGGAAGCACAATGTACAGGGTGCAATGCAAGAAATGTGTACAGTGTGCAAGGTGTAATACTTTTCAACATTTTATTGAATTGGACTTATAATAAGTATTTCATATTGATGTTTCATTGTAATTGTTTTTATTTTATCAATATTTTGTTGTATAAGTGTGTGTTTTTCCTTTGAAGTTTTTATATTATTTGTATTATTTAATTCATTGTTATATATTTTACTATATGTTCTTTAAATTCCGTTTTGTGTTAATATTTATATTATGTTTGTAATTGTTTTTGTTTAAGTATTGATTTTTTTTTTTTTTATGTATTCAGTGATGCACCAGCTCCTTATTTAAACAGAAAATCATGACCACAGACTAAGGACATAAAATGGTCACAAAAACATCCACCATATTTTTGTGGTTTATCTAGTGCTGGAGTTACTGTAACTAAGGCGTGAGTAAAGTGGGTTCTGGCCCTAGGTCCCCACCTTTCTAAAGGCCCCATCATTAAGGTTTCATGGCAGTCCCAGACAGTGGCATAACACAAAAATGATGGGATCCCTGCACAATACGAAAAGGGGCACCCAGGTCTCCAATATCTCATAAATATAAAAAAAAGGATTTGCACTGAATGAGGGCCCTCTGAAGTACTGGGGTCCCCTTGAAGCTTTTGGAGGCCAACGAAGATGATCAGACCGTAATTGCTGAGTGCTTGAATGAGCTGAAATGGCTAATAAATTCAGATTGTCCCGAGCAGGGGGGCTCAATTTATGTTTGGCTTGGGGACCCCTAAATCCTTAAGATGTCCCTGGCTGTACAAAATCAAAATCATGAATCCAGTAGAAATATTGCAAGTCCAGCCTAAGTTGTCTCTGAACATTTTTACAAACTTCAAATTTTAGATCTCCCAGAAAGAATCCTGTTTCATTGAAGTGCAAATCCTGAACATAAACCAAGGAGATAGCATGGTAGCAAATCTTCATCTTTGTGAGCATTCATCTGGTGCTGGGGTTAATATACAATATCCAAATCATGCATCAAGTATGAGTATTCAAAGTCAAACACAAGTGTGCACAGTCAATCCAACAATCAAATTGTCTCTTCAACACCATTACATAACGCATACAAGGAATATTAGGCCAGATTTACAAGGCCCTAGCACCACCGGAGCTAGGTGGTGCTTTTCACTGCACCATATTGACAAACAGGCATTAAGCCACTTTTTGTGGCTTAACGCCTCCTTGTAAATATGGCCCGAAGCAATTTTCTGCATCAGAGGGGTGTACAATGGGTGTTGCTTTGGGCGTTCTACCCCAACATCCATTGCTTTTGAGGCTGCTCCACATTTTCAAGAAGGCATAAACCTGAGACAGCGCCAAAAACCCCAGGGGTAGCGTTAGCACGGCAGAACAAGGAGGAAGACTTTTATGCCTCGTCATTGTTTGTTCTTTCTGCATTGTGCAGCACACATAGAAGGTAAGCAAAAGGCCCGAATGATTGTTTATGTGCAGGAAGGGACCCTTTCCTGCACATAAACAATCATTCCAAAATGACAATTTGGTACTTCGATATATGCAGGCATTTTGCAGCACACATAGAAGTGACAAATCGCCATTGTAGATTGTTTATGTGCAGGAAGGAAAGCCTTCCTGCACATAAACAATGTATCTCCTCAAGGCACATACCTTTGCACTATGGTGCAAGAATGCCTGCGTTGGTGCAGGAAGCTTATTTTAGCACCAGGGGGAAAGACAGTGGTGCGCTGTATGCCTGTAAATACAACACATTCCTGCGTTTCAACAGTGGTCCAGCACTGCTTTTTTGGGCGCTGCACCACTTTGTCTTGAATCTGGACCATTGTTTCCATAAACTGCAGATGTAAAAGTTTAACATATACACGAACATGAAATTGATGTGGCTGAACAAAAACTACATATAGGATGGGACCAAACCGTAAGGGTTTTATTAACAATTTAATTCACATTACAGATCGAATCATTAAGCATATTTGAAGAAAACACACATAACAGTATATATTCAAAAGGTCATGCAGATTGAATTTATGTATTATAAGAACTTAATGCAAAATCGTATTACATACACTAAGCTGTCAGGTGTCGGTTTCCACAAAACCGAAGCTAAGAAGAGATTTCCAATTCTTACCAATGTGACTCGGTCAGTGCCACTGTCGGTATGCCTCTGGCTGTTTCCTCACTTACTGAGAGTGCAGAGCACAACAGCTGGGTGAGAGGAAAGGCTGAGAAAGTCGTAACGATGGCTGACAGCGCATAATGTAATGTGATGTTCAAGACATTTGGACGGGGCATGGTTGGGGGTTACCGATGGTGATGAAGAAGGTAGCTGATGCTGTGCAGTCTTTTTTGCGTTTTAGATAGGGAGAGAAACATAAATAATAAGGCAGGTGGTGAAGAGCGGCAGGATGGCAGACTTTTTTTTATTGTATTTGGAGAGTTGTTGGCTGAGGGGAAATATGCAACATAAAACTGTGTATTGGTAATTATCAGTGGCGGGAATTTTCCACCTTAGGTATCCAAGTAACACCATAAACAAGAACCTTATTATTGACCATTGACCATCTCTGATTCCATACTTACACCTCTGCTAAAAAGGGACGAATAAAGTTGGCAAGGGGTGCAGTGCCATTTATGCTTGTGACCCCACCGACCCTCCTATCCCCTCCTATCCCCTTTTTGGATTTTAAAATCTCATATAATGTGCAATTTCACATTTCTTACTGTGCAGGTCACACTTGCATGGGACCTAATGTTCCAGGACAAGACTATAAAATAACTTTCAAACATGAATGATAATGGCCGTAAAGATTACATCACATGGGACATGAAACTGAAGAGCTTTTCTCTTCTTCAATAAATTACTTTTATTTAGAGTACGTTACCAATCAGCAGCATAGCAGGCACTGCAATTTGAACACCAAGATTTGAAGATTTACTCCCGCTTTAAAAATCAGTTCAAGTGCTTTGTTATTCTACTTTATCGTCAGTATAATTAAAAAGTAAACCCCGTGCTTAAATTTAAGGAAACCTTCAAAGTACAATTAAAAGTAAATCTTACATTGATTAAAAACGTGTTTGCCAGGAATTAGTTTGAAATACATACAAATTTGTTAAGTAAAAGAACCTCTATCCGAGTGATGGAGTGAGAGCACTCCATCAAAATCTTTGTAAGATATCTTCCAGCACACAAAGCAGGGGTGTAGTCATGATTTCTGCACATGGTTAGAAGCCTACAAACGTACCTTGTAGACTTAGACAGGGCAAGACCATTGGTGTCCACACACCTAAGCTGTACCCTCCCTCTAATGTTACCCTCTAAGCAAAGGGAGAGTTACCAAGTTTATTTAAGTGGTTCCTTTTCGAGAAGAACCGCCAATAACAGGGGAGAACATCAGAATGACTGCACTGGACATTACTGATTGGTGAACACAGGCCACCAAGATAAGCAAGTAAATTAAATAATAACATTATTATTGCACACAGTTCTGTGTACATATTTAATAGACGTGTATGTGCAATGGTATGCCTAGATTAGGCTTCTCCAGGAAGTAGCTCGCCAGCTACTGGTAGCTCTCCAGCTAGCTATAAGTAGCTCTTCTGTTTGTAGCCCAAGCCTACTAAATTAAAAGCTTTTGCTTGATTGAACTAATATATGTATACCAACACTGAGTCTATATTTAAGGCGGAAATATATGTACTTTTAGAACTGATAAGCCGATTGTTTGAAAACAAATTGTGGAATTGCAGTGTTTCTAAAATATATATTCAAAGTCGAATAGTTGAAAACAAATTGTGGAATTGCAGTGTTTCTAAAATATATATTCAAAGTTGATATTTGAGTGATGAAATGGTTAACATTGGGGAGACTTAGGGGTATATTTTTTATACAAATTCGGTGCAAAACGAACTCCATATTTATACTTTGGTGCGAGTCCCATCAAGTGCCAAATTTTTGGAGTTAAAGTCATTTTTTGTACGTGGAAAACCCACTTTGTATCAATGAGATGCAAAGTAGGCATTCACGTGCAAAAAATGACTCTATGGCCTTAGCGCCATATTTATCCCCAGTGCTAAAATCATGCAAGGGAGGGAGGAGTGGTCAGAAAATGGTGCAAAGCTTACTTTGCACCATTTTTTAATGCCTGAGTCAGGGCAGGACCATGGAAGTAGGATCTGTGGGCTTATTTCCATAGTGGAACACCACGGAATAAGTCCACAGGTGCCCTCCACAGGCCCCAGGGACACCCCCACCCACACCAGAGGGACAGCGGAGGATGGGGGACCCCATCCCAGGTAATACATGTAAGTATTTTATTTCATTTTTTAAAGTGCCATAGGGGGCCCTGAAATGGGCCCCCATACATGGCACAGGATGCAGTGGCCATGCCCAGGGGACCCTGGTCCCCTATGCTGGCCATTGGAGTGGTGGGCATGACTCCTATCTTTTCTAAGACAGGTGTCATGTGGTATGGATGGTTTTGCGTCAGAAAATTACTCTAGGCAGATTAGAGTCAATTTGTTTTACTCTAACCTGCCTACCGTCATTTTTTGGTGCAAAACTCCCTTCTTCCATACCGCCAGCCCCACCCGACTAACGCCATTTTTTTTAACGCTTGCCTACCCTTTGCACTGGCTTGCACAGTTCCATAAATATGGTGCCCGGCTGGTGTACAGAAATGGTGCAAACTGGTGCTAAACCTTTTAGTGCAAAACCACATTAGTGCAATTTTGCACCAAAAAGTATAAATCAGGGCCTTAATATTATTATCTTTGTGCAAGGTGTGCTGCCGCTATGACTTACGTCTTGCCTATGTAGAGCCACTCCAAATTGACAAAGCCTTTTCTTTCACATTAATTCTGGTAACCCTACCTAATAGACTGAGGTGATCACTGCTATAATCTTGCATATGGTTGCTCTTGTCGCAAAAAAAGATTGGAGAGTCCTGGCCTAGATCAACAGACTGCTAATGTGGGCAACCCTACAAAGTTCGAGAAGTAACAAGGAGGGGCAGATTTACTAACATTTTGCGCCAGGTTTGCATCACAAAAGTGATGCAAACTGGCTCAAAATATTTATTTGGAATTTTCTTTCCACTGCAGAACCTTACCTGCACTAGAAAGTAGCCCTAAAGCAAAGTAAGTAGTGCTAGCACTGATTTATGTTGCTTTGCATCAAGGTGGACATATGGTACATTAGGTGCTACATCGCCATTCCCAAGAAACCACCCATGTTTTTTTAGAGAAAGCCCTAGGTATTAGCATTTGAAGATAGGGCTTTGCACCAATGAATGATACAACTTTGAGGCTGATGCTAAAAAGGAGACAAGTTTTATTTCTCCAATCCTTTATGACTTTGCATTTGTGCTGCACTGTACAGCACTTATCCAAAGTGGAAAAAGTTTTAAAGCATTTCTAAACATACTGGAAGGGCAGCCTTTCTGTACGAAGCCTATTCTGGGCATCACAGAGACCACTTTGCACTATGGTGCAAATGTGTCTGTGTGTGGCAGTAAACAGCCTGATTGTACTGAAGAGAAAGAAGAAGAGCAGGGGTGCCATATTGTAGTAGATATAGGGATACCCTCTCTCTCCCTCTCAAGCAATGCAATGCAGGAACTTTGGTTGCTGTGCTGTGTGATAGTTTTGTAAATCTTCCTCACAGTGTGGGTCAGACCTGATGGTAGGATGGTTTCCTAACAGTACTGAGATATCTGAAGGAGCATTTGAACCATTTGAGGAATTGTGCGGTGAAAGTTTTATTAAAAGAAGCAACATGGATTTTCAATGGAAAAAATAAAGTGTCAAATACATAGGGCCTCATTACAACTTTCGTAATTCGAGGACCACCATGTTGGCGGTGGCGGTCAGACCTCCAACAGCCTGGCGGGGAGGACTGACAAAATATGACTTTGACGATGTTGCAAACAGAATAAAGTCAAAGCACCACCACACTGCCAGTGCAGTTAGACCACTGCGGACGATTGAAGACACCAGCAGGCCCATGGAGACTAAGGGCCTGATTACAACTTTGGAGGAGGTGTTAATCCGTCCCAAAAGTGACGGTAAAGTGACGGTAAAGTGACGGATATACCACCAGCAGCCGTATTATGAGTTCCATAGGATATAATGGACTCGTAATACGGCTGGTGGTATATCCGTCACTTTACCGTCACTTTTGGGATGGATTAACACCTCCTCCAAAGTTGTAATCAGGCCCAAAGTTTCCCCAGAAGCTTTCCCACTCAACTGTGCCTACTCTCCTTTACCAGCCGATGCTGATGTTGGGAAACAGAAAGTGAGGTTGGGTCATCACATTCCTTACATACCACTTACATCACATTGTACACATCAGTAACATCACATCTAGTTGAACAACACCCCCAGGTAGTATCAGTTTAGTGCCAACATCAGGTCACAACAAGATACAATGTACATCTCTCAATCATGACATAGTCACACCTACAATAACATGACATCAGCAGAGCTATCACACTAACCATTCCATGTCAAGTTGACGTGCCCACAAGATACAGGATCCTTATCCACAGCAACATAGACAACCAACAACCAAGCTATGAGAAATCGATGTAAAATAGATTTCCACATATCCCATACACACACTAAACAAACACCAACAAATTGGCCTGATGTCATGTACCAGGCAAGGAAACTGTTAGAAATGGGATCTCTGGTTGGTAGTCAGTTTGCATTCTGTCCAAGCAGGGACCCTCACTCTAGTCAGGGTAATGGAGATACACACTTAGGAAAACCCCTGCTCGCCCCCTTGGTAGCTTGGCAGAAGCAGGTAGGCTTATCTCAAAGGCAATGTGTAAAGTAATTTGTACAATCACACACAGTAAGGAAGTGAAAACACTACAACATGGACAGCACACCAGTTTAGAAAAATAGGCAATATTTATCTAAATCAAACAAGACCAAAACAACAAAAATCCAACAAACACAAGTAAAGTTATGAATTTTCAAAATAATAGTCTTACTCCAAAGAAAACAATGGGAACGCTGCTTTTACACAAAGTACCTAGTTTGTGCCAAAAATAAAGCCGCACGGGCATCGGAACAGTCAGCGATGCATCGATTCCTTACTCGCAAGTGATGCCGTGCGTCATTTCTTCTCTGGTCGGATAGGCAATGCAGTGTTTTTCTCTACGAAAAAAGAGCGATGTCTCGATTTCTAGACACGGTACTTCGGATCCGCGCAGGTTTACAATGACTTTGATGCCTAGCGACGATGTGTGAGAAATCCAGGTTGCACGGTGATGGAAAACCCTTCCTGCGTGGTGTTTGTGTTGTTTTCAGCAGCTGCAGGCTGGTATTGCGTCATTTCTCCAGCCGCAATGCAGGTGATGCATTGAAGTCAGCAGCGAGGCAGGTGATGCATCATTTTTACAGCTGCGTTGCAGGTGGTGCGTCAAACTTTTCCCCGCACAACTTCTTGTGTGTGGATTTCAGTCCTTGTTCTCCCAGCTTCACCTTTCAAGGGCCCAGGGACTGGATAGGGCACCACTTTGCAGGGCAGGAGTCTCAGCAGAGAGTACAGATGCTGGCAGAAGAAGTCTTTGATTTCCCTGAGACTTCAAAAATGGGAGACAAGCTCAATCCAAGCCCTTGGAGATTCTTCACAAGCAGGAATATGTCACAAATTCCAGTCTTTGCCCTCTTTCAGGCAGAAGCAGCAACAGCAGGCCAACCCAGCAAAGCACAGTCACAGGCAAAGGGACCGTACTGCTCCTCCAGCTCTTCAGTTCTTCTTCTTGGCAGAGGTTCCTCTTGGTTCCAGGAGTAATCTAAAGTTTGGCAGTATTTCACTGTTAGGGCATGTAAAATACATCAGTACATGTCCGTCCTTTAACATACAATGGACCTGTCCATGGGGCTACCTAGAGCCTACCTTAGGGATGCCTTACATGTATAAAAAGGGACGGTTTGGGCCTGGCAAGTGGGTACACTTCCCAAGTCGAATTGTAGGTTAAAACTGCACACACAGACACTGCAGTATCAGGTCTGAGCCATGTTTACAGGGCTATTAATGTGGGTGGCACAACCAGTGCTTCAGGCCCACTAGTAGCATTTGATTTACAGGCACCTCTAGTGCACTTACTAGGGACTTACTGGTAAATCAAATATGCCAACCATGGAAAGCCAATTAAACATACATTTTACACAGGAGCAGTTGCACTTTAGCACTGGTCAGCAGTGGTAAAGTGCCCAGAGTACAAAAGACAGCAAAAACAGACTCCAGCACAGTCAAAGCATGGGAAGCAGAGACAAAAAAGACAGAGGCAACCAAACCAAGGATGCCAGGTCTAATACATATAAAGTAAGGAAGGTAGATGATTCATTATAAAACACTAAAACCAGAATGATATTGACTTATTGCCAAGAAGCTCCGGAAATTAAGAAAATATTGGAAAGAAATGCGAAAATATTTCTTGTGACCCAATGGTAACAAAAGGGATAGGAGATGCACCTGTGATCATTTGCAGGAGAGTGAAAGGTCTAGAGGGCAAACTGTACACACTGCAGCGGCAGGTCTGAGCCATGTTTACAGGGATACTCATATGGGTGGCACAGTCAGTGCTTCAGTCCCACTAGTAGCATTTGATGTACAGGCCCCTGGCACCTCTAGTGCACTTTGCTAGGGACGTACTAGAAAATCAAATATGCCAATCAGGGATAAACCAATCACCAATACAATTTACACAGAGAGCATATGCACTTTAGCACTGGCTTGCAGTGGTAAAGTACCCAGAATCCTCAAGCCAACAAAAACTGGTCAGAAAAAATAGTAGGACGGAGGCAAAAAGTATGGGGATGACTCTACAAAAAGGACCAGGTCCAACAGAAACCAATTGTATAGTGAACACAAGACATCATGTTGCACACAGGCCATACCCACCTCATGTCACTGTGTACACAAACTTCACGATGGAAATGTGCAAACATGCAAAAAATCTAATTGCCATAACTAAGTGTTAGAAGATGAAAGCGTCAGAACACATGTCACTTACACTCATATAATGGCCTAATAAGCTCAGACCATTTACTCACACACAACCACAGGTTGTACTATTTGAAGACAATGGATACCTGTCATGTGCATGAATGTTACATACAGTGAAATGTAACATGTAATTGTTCCATCAATAGCCCAATAACTCATCACTAAACATACATCAGACATGACTAGCCTTACATCTGTTTGGGGGACCATTCAGAGAGACAAACCACATCTGTGGCTACCATGACAGATACACCCACCATGATGCAAGCCAAATGCCTGAATACACATACCATACCACTCACATGTGTATGTCATCTACCACACCTGCACCACAATGGTATCAGTGCAAAAAAAAGATTTCCACACAACAAGGACTCATAACATATCCAAAATAGCAACAGAAAGAATGTTAGTAACTCTTTTCAATGTTGACTCATGATGTAACCTTTCAATGGAGACATGATGTTGGCAAAAACTGTTGAGATTGTAACTGTGAAGAATATGTCTTGGACTAGTTATCATGCCTACAGCACCTTGGCTAAGGAAATAGCTGTTTAGCCACTTACCACCTACAGAATATGAACATGGCACTAACATTCATAGCCCTGACACCAATATATGTAATCTTATAGAAGTCTAGCAATACCTCCATGGTTACCAACATGTAGGATGTCCACTCAGATGACACAATACACAGGCATGTGTACATCCCTCACTTACCAATGGGGTTGACCTTGTAACAGTTTTGAATAAGTCATGCAAGCATGGCATGTGAATTGTCAGATGGGCATCACAGCTTCACATGATGCTGTCACTCATCAGAAACCTTTTGAAAAGTTGGAATGACTTCAAATTGTCAGACTCTATGTTGCACATAGACATGGATCAAGGGGCAATGGAATGGACAGAGGGCAAAGACCAGAACAACTTACCATCATGATTTGGGAGTTTGACCTTTAGGTGGAAAGGAACAACCACCAGGATATGAAAAACTGTATAGTGGTACACACATTTAACACAGTCATATTTTCATCATCATATGCTTCTGTTCTAATATGTCCCTATATACAAATTGCACACCTGGGTACCAGTACATTGAAGACTGTACACCAATGTGTTCATTGGATAGCCTTTACCCTTTGCACTTACCACATTGACACAGTTTAGAAACCTTCACATCATACACTAACCTGTTAAAGGGATGAAAATGTGGCTGTGGCAGGTCTGTACTTACCCCCTGGTGGCTGCTGTGCTGCCCTCAAACGCCCATCTAACTCCAGGTAGGCCACCGCCAATGTGTGGGACATTAGGGCGGTCAAGGTCTGATAGGCCCCTGTCCTCGTTGGGAGGACATCCCCAGTTGGGCATCTGCGGTCTTCCGGGCCCAGCATTTCAGGTCCTCCCACCACTTCCTACAATGGATGCTCTGCTGGCTGTGGGTCCCCAGGGTCTGCACTTTCCTGGATATGGCACGCCAAATCGCCTTTATCTGATGGGCATTGACCTGCATGAATGACACACGCAAGAAGAGAATGTCATGTCAGCATATACAATACCAAAACAAGCAGAGTGAAAATACAAGTTAGTGCAACTAGCCATACATTGACTGCCTTCAACAGCCCCTTCAATGAGAGATGACCATCTTCAGTCAACATGCATATCAAGCACCGGGTGTCAGCTTGAAACATGTGACCAGCCCAAAAGCATATTTCTAAACTTGGTATATCTTTCTAAATTGTTTTCACACCACATTCACTGACCAAGTATTACAGTCTGCAGTTTACTCAGGGTACATACATCACACACACTCTACTATGTCTCAGGACTCAAAATCTATCTGTAGACATTTGCACATGCCCATCTACCCACACATTGTACCACAATCCTTCATTCCATAACATTCCCTGGACATCATCATATGCTTAACCCTTAAAATATTGCACTTGCATTGCAATTACCTGTTCCTCTGGTGCACTATAGAGCTGCCATACAGGGGTAGGAACTCCTCCACCAGCTTTCCAAGATCCTCAGGGAAGAAGGCAGGTGCCCTATCACCTGCAGGACGTAGAATGATTGCTCCCAGAGGCAGCACACAGCAGCTCAGGTTGCGGAGGTCTTGCTGGCAGTAGTTCCAGGAGTCAAATGAGAGATGAAGTATGAGATGACGGTCACGTCTGCCGTGTAAAAGAGCATCACTGCCAGCAGACATCGCCACTGGCTCAAAACCACCAAAGGCAGCAATGTGTTTGAATTGCAATTTCCACCACGGTTGTATCCGTCTACCACCATGATGACTTCCGCTGACAGACTTAGGTCACTTCAGATTGTCTAGCACTGTAAGTCAGGCAGCTGGTGTTTTTAGTCTTGTATCTGAATGAAAATGTTATATTGCAGTTGTGTCACAAGCTGTGAAACATATCTATGACATTGTGCTCACTGCTGGCTTTGAGCAAACATGTAGCAATGTGCATGAATAATGTACCGGATGTCAATGTGATGTGTTTTAAGATCCGTAACTGTACTAGCATAGTCAGCAGAGCAACTACAATCTGACATGAATATGTGTCCCATATATGTGCTATATGACTGTCAGTGGCATGCTTTCCCATTTCTAACATAGGATAGAGGAAAGGTTATGTGAAAGCAGTAATAAGGCATTATTTAGATAGGTATGTTCAGCGTACAACATTTCAACCGTTTCATGTGGCATTTTCGAACATTATATGTGACATTGGTATGATCATACTTATGATGTACAGAATGAGTGATACACATACATTCTGGTTTTCTCCCACATAGTTACACTGGCATGAGAAGAGTAAGAGAACCTCCAGTGTACCGTCCACTAGCAGACCTGCAGACCATGGAGGAGTGACCTACCTCCTGGATAGGCATACAATCATTGATCTCTGTCATCAGTTGAAGCCAGATCTGATGCCTGCCATTCATAATCCCCATTGCATACCACCCATTCTACAAGTTATGCCAATGCTGCACTTCCTGGTCACAGGCTCCTTTCAAAATACAGTGGCCCTAACTGCAGGGATGTCCCAGCCTAAGTTCAGTCTAGTCTTAAAGGCTGTACTATATGCATTGTTTAAACACCTGGACAGCTACATCAGATTTCCACAACGTGAGATTTGGCCCATGTAAGGGCTGATTTTTATGCTTTGGGACACATTCCACATGTGGTTGGAGCCTTAGAGGGCACCCATGCAGCCTTGTTTCCCCCAAGAGCCAATGAACAGGTGTATAGGAACAGGGAAAACTTCCACTCCATCAATGTCCGAGTGGTTTGTTTGGCTGACCTCTACTTTTCACAAGTTTGTGCTTGCTACCTGGGATCACTTCATGATTCCTTCATCATGTGGAACAGCAGCATTCCACTAATGATGACACCACAATACACAGAGAGTTAGTAAGTCACATATGTCATGTGTGTCTGTAACTTTTATCTGCTAACTAATGTGTGGATGTTCGTTACTTATGTTTGCCTTTCTAAACTCTTCTGTGCAGGAGACTCAGGTTACCCAAACTGTCCCTGGCTATTGACACTAGTGAGGTACCCAGCCACACCAGTGGAAGTCCGCTTCAGTGAGGCCCACGGAAGGACAAGTTGTGGAGCGTACCTTTGGGCTCCTGAAGGCAAGATTCCCTACCATCGGTAAGTCTGGTGAAGGCTCCTCTACTCACACACCAAAGTATGTAAAATTATTGTTGCCTGCTGCATGCTCCACAACCTCGCCCTGAGACGTCAAATTCCGGGTAGGTGAGAATGCAGTTGTGCCAAGTGAGGATGAGAATGATGAGGATGAAGCTAGAGACATCAGGGCAAATCTCATCAATCAGTACTTGACCTGACCTTAGGTATGTGATGGTATGTACATTTTGTTACTCATTGGGGTATTGGTGGAGTTGGGGGTGCTTGATAAGGGTCTTAGTATAACCATCAGACAGGTCATAAGTAGCTTCAAAAGTCATAACTCTGATGTGCATGCAGAATGTAACATGGAGTAGTGTGCAGGTTTTATAACCATAGTCTCATTTTCTCACAGTGCAGTCTTTGTCACCATTGTATGTGGGAATTGGTTGTATGATGTTTTAGTTTCAATGCTGCCTATACATTATGTTTGTCATTTATAATTTGCAGGTTACTTCACAAGCTCATCCTCATTTGGCAATATTTGATAGTGTCACAGGCAGGTGGAAATTGCAGAGTGACAAGTGAAGTGGACATGGATTGTACAAGGTACTGTCAGGCATGAAATTTGTGGGAAGGTCGTGTCCTATTCCACTCAATAAACCTGTTTGGCATTGGATGTTTGTTCAATGGTTCCATACGTGTGTTCATTTGTCTCTCACACATGTCATACTGTGCTATCCATACCCTCAAACATCAGAATGGGTTGTATTGCTATTAAGCAACATGTATGTAGCTGTCACTGTGTTTCCTCAATGCAGGCCACTGTGGATGTGTATCAAGACTTACATGGGAGAGTGGAATGCCTACTGATACCTGACCATGGAAATTGGAAGGTTCCATCACTGTGGACATTTATACTGACCTCTGTATCATGGGGTATCGGTATATGACAAGGTTTTGGCTGGTGATACATTGAAACAACATGTTTGCCTATAGGAATACTGAAAGACTGACAAGTCCGTAACTTCAGTAGTCTGTGTGGTGGTAGTGTATGACACCTATGCTGATACACTGAAGTGAGCAGCAGTACTTCACTGTGTGATCATTGGCATTCTCACAACCTGTATGTGGGAAAGTTCATTGAAAGTGATTGATGTAATGTCTATCATTATTATTAAATGCAAAATCTACCCAGATTAAACAGTACATGTGAGATGGAACATAACTAGTGTCTTACATTTGAGAGAAACTTCTTTGCGCAAGAGGTGTTCTAATTGGCATTAAAATATGGTTGATAAATCACTCTCACACATGATCTGTGGTTAAGTAGTATTTACTGGGGAGTGCACAGCAAAATTAGTGAATTGGATCAAATGAAACAGAAAGGAAACAGTGAAGGGTTCTTTCATGGTAGATGAAATCATCAGGATAGCTTTTACAACATTTGGAGATATAAGTCCAGTGTCCTTGGTCCATACAAAATGTAGATATGTTTCAGAAAGGTCAACAGGATGTATCTGTGCCACACAAGGGGTACCAATCAGTAGAGGTTCACTTCCTGGCAGTGGTTTTTGTCTTGACATCTACTCCTCCTGGATGTTTTGTGGGATGTCCTCGTTTGTGTGGGGAGTGGGGTGTCCTTCAGGTAGAGAGGCAGGGGTGCCTGCGGCATGTCCTTCCCCTGCCAGGGCCTCCATTCCACTAGCAGCCACGGATGTAGAAGGGGCTGATGTCTCATTGCTAGTGGAAGGGGCCAGATGGTGAGTACAAAACCGTTTCATTGTGGTATTCATGTCTCTCAGCACCCCTGCAATGGAAGCGAAGTGGGCATTTTGTGCCTGCCACTCCTGCATGGCTTCCTTGTGGTTGTCCCTCTGCAGCTGCTTTATCTCCCACAATATGGTAATTACCTGGCCCATCATGCCTTGGGAATGTTGGTAAACCTCTAAGACTAGGGAGATGGTGTCCTGGTCAGTTGTATTCCTAGGAGCCTCCATCCTCTGTCCCATGCCATCCCTCCCACACACCCTACCCCCATGTGCCTGTGCCCCTGGGGCAGTTTGCCCACTCCCACTCCCACTGGTGCCAGTTCCATCATTGTCTGAGTTAACAACAGGAGGCTCAGGTACCTGTACTGGGGGGTCATAAGATGGTAGACACTGTCCTTGGAAAACAGGTTTAAGGGCAAATGGTTGCCTGTGATGTTGAAGCAACAGGGCGGGGAAGAGTCGATGTGGGCAGGGTGAGGCTCACAGTTGTTGACTGACCAGGTGTCCCAGATGGGCCATCTTCGTCATCACTGTCCACACATCCAGGGGTATTTTCCTCACTGACAGCTTCATCCAGAGGGGTGGTGGCAGTCACAGGTGTCCTTTCCATGGTGACATTGGATGGGTTACTTGTAGGAGAAGTGGAACAGATAGTTGCTGTAAGTAACGCAACAAATAATATCAAAGTTTGACCACAAGACATGCTATGTGACACGTCTACAAGGACTTTACTTGATCCTCTGATTTTACAATTACACCTGCTTCCACATCTGGTGGGTAGATGACTGATCATTGACTCATATCTTGTCAGAATGATAACATGATAAGTTAAAGTGATCTACAAGTAAGGTGTACAGCATCATTGAGTCAACTAACAGCTGCAAAATTTACAATGGTGACAGAGCTGGCCAAAAGTATAGGTGTAATCATTCCTGGCCCTCTGTATGGGTGTACTCCAAGTACTTCCAGCTTCCTATATTGGTATCCCCCAGGTGTGTACATGTCATTGTTTAGATGTTGATTCAAAGGCCAGTTTTGTAGGGAACATAGCTGTTTGTTGCTTTTATAAGTACTGGCAGATGGCCATAGCATTGCTGCCATTGCCATGGACTGTACAATAGTGGAGGGAACAAGTGAGTTGAATTGATTGTTAGTTTCACGTGCAAGGCTATTTAACTTGTAGTACAGAGTTCTGGTTTCCTTAATGGTAGTACAGTACATGCTGGGAGGTGCAGTGCTGACACTCTCTATACTGCCCATGCCATACAAAGACAGTGTGCCCCAAGGTGTGTTCATTTGACATGTGGTATGCCAGAAAGCGGTATTTGGACATTTGCTCACAGGAGTGGTGATTGGCTTGGCTGTTAAGGTGGACAAAGGTGATCAACGAGCACGCAGGACATTGCAGTTTAGTGACAGTTGTTAAGTTGTGACTTACCCAACTCCACTCCCCAGGTATTCCTGTCAAGCCCTCATGATGCAGGATGTCCAAGTCCTTCTCCTCCCATGATGTGAATAGTGGGGGAGGAGGTGGAGGCCCACCGCCAATCTTGAGGACTGCAGGCTGGTGCCTGGCGGTGATGGAATGTACCTTCCCCCGAGGTCGTTCCACCTCTTCCTGATGTCCTCCCTTCTACGTAGGTAGCTGCCTACAGAATTGACACTGTCAACTGTTCTTTGCCACAGCTCAATTTTCCTGGCTATAGAGGTTTGCTGAACTTTTCTTCCAAATAGTTGTGGCTCTACTCTGATTATTTCATCCGCCATGACCCTCAATTCATCATCTGTGAAACGGGGATGTTTTATGTGGGGACATCGTAGTGGTGGACCAGACAGTAAGGAAGAATGAAATAATTAGGTAAATCAGTGGTGATGAGATGTGGGTGCTATTATGTGAGTTGTTGATCGGTGGTGTTGAATGTGTGTGGTATTACTTTATGTGTTGGGTGTGTTGTGCAGGTGTAGGATGAGTGCTATGTGAAGTGTGTAGGGTTGCCTATTCTATGGTTGATAAGTATTTTTGTGCAACATCTATCTCGCAGAGAATGGCGTTCTTAATGCAAAGGATTGTGGGGTGCGAAGGGGTGTGTTTTATAGTGCAGTGTGTAAGCATCGGGTATGTGGATGTGTGTCAGGTGTGGGGTTTTCAAACTATCCAAAATTGTGTTGTGTGTTACTGATATAACCGCTGTGGTTCGCACCGCCTTTGGTGTTTCACCATGGAAGAACCGCTATTGTGATTTGTGGCTCGTAATAGGATCAGAGGTTTTTTGGTAGGCGTGTGGTGCTGGTGGTGGGACTGCCACTATCTGGCCCTCCAGTATGAATTTTGGCTGTCTTTTGGTGGGCTTAGCTGTGTAACCCATAATACAGCAGTCTGTATGACCGCCAACATGGCAGTCTTTTTGCGGCTGCCACTGCAGCGGTCTTACCGTCAGACTGTCAAACTCGCAATGAGGCCCATAGTATTAAACCACTGCCCTCCCTGTGAAATACTGGACCAAGTGTGTTTTTTGAAGTATACATATGTAACATAAGCACTAGTGGTTCCTTTACTATTCTGTAGCCGTACATCAATAATAATGCACTATGAGTGTCTGTAATTTTGGGGTTTCTCTGAACGAGCGCAACAGTCCCAGTCTGTCCTAATAGGAGGATAGGGGAACAGAAATCCCTGGAGACACCGGTAAAGAAGGCTAAAAAAAAGAAGGGATGTGGTATCCTACTAAATCATCGGACCATGCCTTAACCTCATACCTAGCCAAACATTCTTTTTGCCCTCATCCAGTCCCCCCAGGGCAGGTTAGGGGCTTTACCCCCAATCTGTCCTCCCAAGCTGGACAGAAAACCCATTAGACACCAGAAAAAAATGAGCAAAAATAGAGCAGGTGGGAGTCCTCGAATGATCCTTGGTTTGATTTGTTTCTGTCATGGATGCAAGGCACTGTCACACAAGTATGATTCAATTTAGGAATGATGACTGATAGGAATTTTGTAGATATCCACCAAGCCTGGAGGTTTCCTTCACAGAAAAGTGAGAACAATAAATTATTTTAGCCAATGTTTGAGGTTTGTAGGGCATTGTGGTAAGAAAATGTAGAGAGATCAAAGCAAGGCACAAGATTCTGGACTCTCCTGGGTTTCAGAAACACCTGGCCAGCAGCTGATTCTGTGACCAGATTCCACATCTCCCACACTGCCAAAAAGAGCCATTTTTCTTGACAACATTGTGATGTCTCCTCATCCCAGCTTGGGGCCTCTCCAGTCACAGCACCAGGCCATGCCACACAACCGATGCACTATTTTAACAAGGAGAAGTGTGGGAAAGTGGATGGTTGGAATTTTGTGACTCTTTGCAGGTTCTGGAACTTTCTGTCACAGAGATGTGAGGAAAATGTGTGATTTTAGCCAAAGTTTGAGGGTTGCAGGGCATTGCGGGTAAGAAAACATTGTGGGATTCACACATGTCACACCATCCTGAACATCCATGGATGTCATGTTTTTAGAAATGTATTGGTCAACGAGATTATCATGGGTCAAACACAGCTGCTACCTACATTGCCAAAGTAGGTAAATTTTGATGGTGAAGATTTGATGTTATGACATTACCTTTTGGGCCTTCCTTGTCATGGCGCTAGGCCCAGCCAAACAAGTGGGATACCATTTGTATTGTGAAAAGAGTGGGAATGCTGGATGGTTGGAATTTTTTAGATCTCTGAATTTCACCTCACATAAATGTGATGAAAATGCATGTTTAGAGTCAACGATTAAGGTTTGCAGGGCAATGTGAGAAAGAAATGGACTGGGATCCGTGCAAGTCACACCATTTTAAACTCCACTTTGTGTCTAGTTATCATCTAAGTCTGTGTTTGGTATGTTTCCCTGTTTGCGGCCCATCATAGGCCTTTGTTCCATAGCTACCCACATAACAATAATTTGTCAATTTTCATTACAATAATGTAATGCCTTTGCTTTGCATTTTGGGGTCTTTACTGTCATTTCTAAATGAATAATATAATATCTGACATGACCATTGGGTTGGATTTTAAATTAGTGTTCGAATGAGTTTTCTTAATCAATTTTCTAGCCACTCCCAAATGGAAGCTAAGCATTACTCTGTGTTATAATTTAACCCATACATTTCTTATGGGAGAACCACTCTTGCCACAGCGAAAACAACTTTGGAGGTTTTTTAGGCCAGGACATGTAAAACATAACATATATGTGTCCTACTTTTTAAGTACCATGCACCCTGGGCATTTACGGCCCTTACCTTAGTGGTGAACTATAAGTAATAATAAGGAAGGTATAGGCTTGGCTAGAGGTTTATTTTGCTAGATCAAAATGGAAGTTTTCAAACTGCATGCCTAGGCTGCAGGATCAGGCCTGGAGACAAGCTGTGCATTATCATTTTAGTGGTAGCAGAATATGTGCTGCAGCCCATTAGCATTTAACAGACAGGCCCTGGGAATTGTTTTTTTTTACCATATATTAGGTACTTGTATGTAATTTAAGTATGCTGATCAGGAGTGTGGCCAATTTTGACATCCTTTAGGGGTCAGAGAACATGCACTGAGGCCTGGGTAGCAGAATTTTAGTAGGCATCACTCCAGAAAAAATGGGGGTGACCATTCAACAAGAGGCCTTTTCCTACACCTGCTTAATCACATGATAGTATGGATGACACTAAATTCAGAAATTTACAAAAATGCATAGATTTCTTTACTATATAGTGTTAGAAATGGGGTATTTGGTTGACAGTCAGGTTACCCCCTGTTCAAGCAAGGACCCTCACTCTATTCAGGGTAAAAGAGAATCAGCCTCAGCTAACCCCTGCTTACCCCCTTGGTAGCTTGGCAGAGCAGTAGGCTTAACTTCAGAGCGCTAGGTGTAAAGTATTTGTACCAACACACACAGTAACTTCATGAAAACACTACAAAATGACACAACACCGGTTTAGAAAAATAGGAAATATGTATCTAAACAAAACAAGACCAAAACGACAAAAATCCGACATACACAAGTCAAGTTATGAATTTTTAAAGATTAAACTCAAAAATACCGCTTAGAAACAAAAATGCTTCGATGAGATGTTAACACGGCGTTGTGACGGAGTCGTTCCCAACAAGCCGACACCAGCGGTGCCGGACACGGAGTCGTGTAGACCCCCAAGTACAGTACCTTTGGTGAAGAGTGAAAACAAGCCGATGCGCGAAGTCGGGAATCACGGCGTCTGTGCGAAACGTTGAATCTGTGCACTTCCAGCGGCGTCGGTCACGACGTGGTGCGGCGACTTCCACGGAGTCGCGGACTTCAGCGGGGCTGCTGCGGCGTCGGTCCTGCGAAGAGCGTCGCGTTCCAGCGAAGCTCACGGCGTCAGGTGCGGGTGGCGTTACCGGATTCAGCAGCGGCGTCGGTCCGAAGTCGGCCGAAGTCGATTTCCTTGGATTCCACCCGCTTTCCTTTCAAGGGCCCAGGGACTGGATAGGGCACCACTTGTCGGGGCAGGAGTCTCTACAGAGACTCCAGGTGCTGGCAGAGAGAAGTCTTTGCTGTCCCTGAGACTTCAAACTACAGGAGGCAAGCTCTAACTCAAGCCCTTGGAGATTTCTTCACAAGATGGAAGGCGCACAAAGTCCAGTCTTTGCCCTCTTACTCTGGCAGAAGCAGCACTGCAGGAAAGCTCCACAAAGCACAGTCACAGGCAGGGCAGCACTTCTTCCTCAGCTATCAGCTCTTCTCCAGGCAGAGGTTCCTCTTGGTTCCAGAAGTGTTTCTCAAGTCTGTAGATTTGGGTGCCCTTCTTATACCCATTTTAGTCTTTGAAGTCACCTTTCTTCAAAGGGGACTCACACCTACTTGTGAAATCCTGCCTTGCCAAGGCAAGGCCTCAGACACACACCAGGGGGTTGGAGCCGGCATTGTCAGAGGCAGGCACAGTCCTTTCAGATGAGAGTGACTACTCCACCGTTCCCTCCTAGCAGAGATGGCTAATCAGGAAATGCAGGTTACACCCCAGCCCCCTTTGTGTCACTGTCTAGTGCGAGGTGAAAAACAACCCAACTGTCAAACTGACCCAGACAGGGAATCCACAAACAAGGCAGAGTCACAGAATGGTTTAAGCAAGAAAATGCTCACTTTCTAAAAGTGGCATTTTCAAACGCACAATCTTAAAATCAACTTTACTAAAAGATGTATTTTTAAATTGTGAGTTCAGGGACCCCAAACTCCACATGTCCATCTACTCTCTAGGGGAATCTACACTTTAATCATATTTAAAGGTAGCCCCCATATTATCCTATGAGAGAGACAGGCCTTGCAACAGTGAAAAACGAAATTGGTAGTATTTCACTGTCAGGACATATAAACCACATTACTATATGTCCTACCTTATCCATACACTGCACCCTGCCCTTGGGGCTACCTAGGGCCTACCTTAGGGGTGCCTTACATGTAAGAAAAGGGAAGGTTTAGGCCTGGCAAGTGGGTACACTTGCCAAGTCGAATTTACAGTGTAAAAATACACACACAGACACTGCAGTGGCAGGTCTGAGACATGATTACAGAGCTACTTATGTGGGTGGCACAACCAGTGCTGCAGGCCCACTAGTAGCATTTGATTTACAGGCCCTGGCACCTCTAGTGCACCTTACTAGGGACTTACTAGTAAATCAAATAGGCCAATCATGGATAAACCAATTACATACAATTTACACGGAGAGCATATGCACTTTAGCACTGGTTAGCAGTGGTAAAGTGCTCAGAGTTCAAAAGCCAACAGCGACAGGTCAGAAAAAATAGGAGGCAGGAGGCAAAAAGATTCGGGATGACCCTGCATAAGCAAAAGTCCAACATATAGCTTTTGCAATTAGCTTTTACCATATGGATTGCTCTATGGTTGATGCACAATAAAAATGTATTATGAGCTGAAGCTCACTTGTTGCCTTCTCTTAATATCTGATATTTTTGAACAATCAACAAACACTAGTGGCCAGATTTACTAAATTCTCATGCAACGTAATGCAGCAGCCACAAATGTTAACCTGAAAACTTAGGCCTGATTTATATGTTGGTGGTAACGGTCCCGCCGCCGGTTCTCCATCTGAAAACCCATTCGCCACCAGGACAGTTCACCCACCAGATTTAGATGTTAGGTGTCCCATAGACCTTTCCCTGCCCGATTCCTGCTGACTCCACCAAGGGAACCGCCACTTAAGATTGTTTTTGTGCAGGAAGGTTTCCCTTCCTGCACAAAAACAATCTCCCCCTCAATGCAGCCATCCTTGCACTCTGGCGCAAGGGTGGCTGCGTTTGTGCACGGCAGCAAACTTAGCGCTGGAGCAGGGGGAAACACAGGCGTGCGCCATATTCTAGTAAATACGGTGCATCCCTGCGTTTTGAAAATGACAGTGCGTGACACTGCCAAGTTTGGCTCAGCACTGCACACTGCCATTTTCTATTAAGTGAAGTCGCAGCAGAATGACGCTGTCAAATGTAATTTTCACTGCACAAGTTTCACGTGGTTTTGTGCCTGGGAACGCCTCCCTTGCAACCATTATACCTGGAGCAGGTATAATGTGGTGCAAGGCTTTACAAACTGGTGCAATGGTCCCATTGCAGCAGTTTGTTAATGTGGCACAGTGTAGGGGACTGCTTGCGCCACCGCAGCGTAAAAAAAAAGTGACAGTACAACAGTGTAAATGGTTAGTAAATAAGCCCTTTTGTGTATCAGTAAATCTCCATATATACACGTTAGAAATAGAAACATGACACCTTTATTGCACACACTCTTAACTATGGAAGCGCTTTTGCCTTAACAGATACATTGACATGCAAATTTCCCGTTGTAAGTCGAGCATTTGAAAACTGTAAATTAATAAATGTAAGGTGGTCACTGCCTTGATTACTCTCACCCTGACATTTTAGGATTTAAATCTTTAAATCTCTTGCCTGCGGGCAGCATTTACATTCTGTGTTCAGACAAGGCTTAAAGGCAGATGGGAAGTGCAGAGAGCCAGGAACTCTTCGTCTGACTTGTATCTGTGTTCCTGTGCTCTTTCGAAAGGGAGCTCGCAGTCAAAAGAAATCAGCGTGGGCAACAACAAATGCGTTTCTTCACAACAGTAGTCTCAAGAAGGCTGGTGTTCTCTGCTTGTTCCTCCAGGCCCTTAGTCAGAAAGATATTTCGTCTGAGCTTTCAGTGCTTAAAGCAGAACACGTTGCAGACGAAAACACCTAGGAAGAAGGTCCCGGGAAATTTTAGTATTTATTCACAAAAGGATGTTAGTTACTCCTAAAAAAACGTTCACCCACCAAATGTAAAAAGCATCAGTTGAGTATGCTGAAAAAGGAGACACAAAAAAAGTGCACATTCCATGTTTATTTCTGTGTTGCAGGTACAGGACAAACCTTGCACGTGAGGCTCAGATTAAACTATATTATAACCTCATCTTTTTTATTCTTGTTTATTTCACACCTGTTGGACTGGACCCGCTCTTCAGGATCACCCCATACTTTTTGGCTTCACCCCTCCTGTTTACAGGACCCCTGTTTTTTGGCTTTAGGATTCTGTACATTGCTAAAGTGCTTGTGCTCTCTCCTTTAAACAAAGTAAAATTGGCTTACACCTAATTGGCACATTTCATTGACTTGTAAGTCCCTAGTAAAGTGATATTAGTGTGCACAGAGACTGTAAATTAAATGCTAATAGTGGGCCTGTATCCCTGATTGTGCAACCCAATTAAGTAGTCTTTTAAAACATGGCTTAGGCCTGTCGCAGCCTGTGTGTGCATTTTTAAAGTGCCATTTTCACCTGGCAAAGCAAATCTTTTTCCAGGCCTAAACATCCCTTTTTAAAACGTAACTAACCAACATTGGTAAAGCAAGTTTTTTGGGGGATTGACAAAGCAATGCAAATTGGAATTTGTGTTGGTTTCTAAGAAAAAGTAGCTGCTTTGCATTCCTCTGAGTCAAGGGGGCATTCTGTGGGTGGTTCATGGGTGTTACCGTGCTACCACCCATGGTTTTTAACGCAAAACCCTACCTGCTATTGATAGTAGACAGGGATTCGCACTAAAAAATAACACCACTTTAAAGCAGGGGTTAAAGAGAGAAATGCTTTAAGTTCCTCTTTCTTTTCAGACTTTCAATGTGTGCTACACTGTACAGTGCACATACAAAGTAGGAAAAGTTGTAAAGTCAGCCTAAGTATAATATTCTTCTGGAAGGGTACTCTTTCAGTACAAAACACATACTAGGTTCACGCAGACACCTTTGCACCCTGGCGCTCATAAACATACTTTTGCACCTGCGGTAGGGAGAAAGGAGGATAATGGCATATCTCTGTAGATATGGGACTGTCATTCTGTCTCTCTTGCGCGCAACGCAGCACTGTGCAGCAACTTTGGGTGCTGCACTGTGTTGCATGTGTGTTTTGTAAATCTGTGCATTAATATGGCCTGAGGTAGGAACATAAGACCAAAGTCCTTGGTCTAAACAATAAAACAATTAGTGCAGGATAAAAAAGTTAGAGTACAGATACCATGAGAGTACCTTCTTTTAAAATGAAACTCCATATCTTGTCCTTGTTTTAAGGAACGTCCTATATAAACAATTACAGCTCGACATTCTTCTGCAGAGCCTAACTGCTGTAAACAAAGCATTCCCACTTTATAGGTTCTGATAGTAGCAGAGCATAAAATCAGGGCTAAAAATCATGAACAGCATTTTCTACAAAGTGTGCAAAAAAGCATAAAAACAATATTAGTAAAAACCTCCAGAATCCCCAGACTCACAAAGATATCTGTACTATAAGACAACCAAGGCATGCTGGCCATAGTATCCAGGGCCAGGCAGTCTTTTAAAATTACTTTTGTGAAACCTGCCTCCCAGGTTTGCCAAATCTTGAGCAATAGCAACAAAGAAGCCAGACTTATCAAGTAAAGAGGCCCAAATGTCAACATTCTCTTGAAAGACATCCACAGGGACGTCGTCAGGTCCCGGGGCTTTCAATATTGGCTTTTTTCATGGCTCTTACCACCTCATTAACACTAAAATAATCACTTTGCTACAAGGCAGCCTCAAGATCACCCATTTGGTCTCTCCCATAGTTTGTGAAAAGAAGAATCAGGTTTAAATCGCTGGGTAAAATGAGAGATCCCAAATGTCTGCTAGAATTAAGCATTCAAACCAAGTGACAAAACTGTCTGTAAAGAATGGGCATTAAATTATAATTATAATAATTTCCCCACAAAAAGTCTACTATTTTTTGCCCTCCTTGCTGCCTCTAAATTATCCCATGCTGATCCTTTATTTTCCTCTTTTCTAACTTTCGAAAAGGCCTTGTACATCTTGCGAGCTTACATGATACTCTCTCTATTTCTGAGGCAGCATTTTAAGGCTGGCTTAAATTGTCTGTGGGCAGCAGAATAGGTGGAGTTAACAAAGGAGAGCAGCTTGGTTAGCTCTAGGTTTGGCTGTAAGGGATTGGGAAATAGATTGACACAATGCACAAAAGCTATGTGTTATAGTGCTTGCATGGGCATCTGTTACCAGTCAACTAGTAAGTCTTTGTTTTGTTAATGTGAGATCTTCATTAAAAAGAATCTGGTCAACAGTATCCCACTTTATTCTGATGCCCTTATTAACAGTAAAGTTGATGGGTCTCATCACTTAAGTTTGACTCCAACCTACCCAGTCAAAATGTATATACAGGTAGAGGAGGATATGATCACTGGCACAGTTTGTACTTATTTTAAAATCAGATATTAATGGTCCTAAATACCAGAAAAGCAAGATCAAATCAATACTAATACATTTGAAAATGTCAGTACAAGTTCCTATCTCAGGCCAACTACTGTTGTCATATTGCTTGCAAAAATCATATTTTTTTAACAATCATTCTGTTAAGTGCCCACACATAAGGAATGTGATTAAAATGTTTAATCTCAAAGCCTTTGTTATCTAGTGTAATTAAAATGCTGGGCATGTGTTTTTAGGTTTTACATGCACTCATATGAAAAAATCAGAAATTAGTTTTTCACTACAGTGAGGCCTACCTCTCTATAGGACATTAGGTTACCTTCTCACATTTAATACGTGATAATTGTTGATTGGGAGCAGGTAGGACCATCATGTTTGGGGCATGAGGAATTGTGATTTAAGTCCCTCTTTAATGGTAAAGTCGAATTTCAAGCCCCAGTTCTGAAAATGCCACATTATGAAAGTTGCCATTTTCTTGTCCTAACCACTTGGTGACTGCAACCTGTTCATGGGTCACATGACTAGATGTGGTTTGCAGTTGGCCTTTGTGGATTCTACTTAGACAGTAGAACAAATGAGAGTTTGGGTATTGGCAAGATGGGACATCTCTGATTTGATGGGCGGTAAAGCTGTCTTTACCACACTTGCACTTCAAAGGCACTGTCTCAGCTCACACACAAAGGACTTCACACTAGCTTATTGTGCACTAGACCAGGGAAGGGAGACAGGAAATTTCAGACACCTCAGTAGGGAAACATTTCAGAAGCTGTTCCTACTTCAAAGTGGGCAATAGGTATAAAAAGGGGACCCTAAGACACACAGTATACTCCTGGACCTGGAAGTACTAGAGAAGAAGGACCCCTGCTGCTCCTTAAGTCTGGCCCTGATTGCTGATAATGAAGACTGGACCAGCACCTTTCATCCCAGGCTGAAGTGACTCAGAGGGTCAGCTGACTTACCTGTTTGGCGCTATGGGGACAAAACAACCTCCAGAAGCCTCCTTACAACTGCCCAGGTGAACCTACCAGACTGGGCCTGCGTGGTCCTGCAACTGGACCTATTTGAGCCCTGCTGGCTTCCTCTGGAGAGAGCTCCAGATTCCCAAAAAGTGCCTTCTAGTTCCTGGACCCTTGGAGTAGCATCAGTAGAATTCCTCATTGAAGAAAAGAGAAATCCTTAAGTTTTGGGCTCTTTATGATTACAAATAGGCTTGTTTTTGCAAGATAATGCCATCCGCACTCACCATCAGCACGAAGCTCCAGGGAACCTGAAATTTCACACTATTGTGACTGCCAGCATTGCAGAAACTGCACTTTGCACCACAGCATCGATAGTCCACAGTGACTATTAATGTGAATCAAAAAAAGAGGGGATTTAGGAGGAATTATGGTCCAGTGTATATCCTCCCAGTGGAAATATCAAGAAATACGTAATACACTGTTCCAACCAAAAAAGAACGAAAACTAATGGTGGGGGTCCTAAATTTTAGGAGCAAGAAACCTCACACATCCAGAGGATGTCATGCTTCATCATCGGTATTGCTCCTCGTCAGACCGGCGCTGCAATGTCTGACGGGCACCACCCCTAAGGGGGGGGCTCTTTGCCGGAGATCTTTTGCAATGATGGTGCCGAGACCCCAGAAGTGAATGAGTGAAAAAGGAGATCGAAAAAAATCGTGGTTAAAATTGGCTCACAAAACTGCCACTGTGTCGATAGTTTTATTGGACCAGATGGACGGTCAGGGCCAAGATTAAAAGATATATATAGTCAAAAGAGTGAAGCAGAGGTAATGCTCAATCACTCTGTATAGGATAGTGAAGGGGGGAATTGGGGATTTGCCAAAACCTACCCTATCATGGGTCAACATGTTTCGCATCCTGGTGGTCCATACGGATCCAGTGATGCTTCATCAGGACCTAGATGACTACGTGAATCTCCAATTTATATGAGCCACATATGTTTCCTAATACGAGTGTACAGTTTAACAAAAGCCAGAGATTATCTGGGAGAAATAACCGTCACTTACATATACATGGAACTACTAATTCCTATTTGTCGCCCTGTAAATCAAAATACACAGGTTAATCAAGGATAAGGGCGAGTCATAACCAAATTACTAGAGGTCAACAGACCACTCGTGCATATAGAGGGAAATTAGGACAAAAAGTGCTATGCAGTGAGAGTGTCAAAAAACCGTGAAAGAAGCACACGCATGCATATGCACATAGTACAGGCTTACCGTCCTACATTAGAGAACGAGCTTCCTAGGAACACATAGACCTATAATCCAGCGTAACTAACGTCTATGGAAGAAAACGTGAAAAGGATTAAACAGAGGGGGTGGAATACCGAATAGGTATCCAAATTAGTAAAGAGTACGGTAGCATGGAGATATAGGTATTCTAAAAAAACCTATTCAAATAATCACAAGGAGGTACATCATGAAGTTAATACCAATAAGTGTGTAAATAAATAGAGATAACAATGCGGTATGGGGAAGTTAACTCTATCAAACTTCCCTAATATTTGGCTGGCAATCAATCAATAGAACATGCTCAGAACGTTGTGTGTGTCCAATATTGCCCCAAGATTAGTAACAGACCAGGGAGAGTATAAGGGATAAGGTACAGCCGGGAGGGTCACTAGGTAGTGAAAACAACAGGGTCGGAGAAAAACACATGTGTATTACATGAGCGCCGGACCCCTATAGGGTATGTTAAAGGTCCCGGTGGAATACGATGATTCACTATCTTGAAAGATATATACGATCAGGGTTGAGTTTTTACCCAAAAGTCTACATAATAGCAGGGGATAAGGGTAAGATTATATTAGGTGAAGTCGATCCTTCATTACGGGGTGGGTCCAAAACACGGGTGCCCAGGACTAACAGAAAATCGCGTCAGCAGAGGCAGTCCTGCATGCTGCGGTGGGTCCCGAAATCGGGAGCCCAGACTGTCTGATGTGCGGGCAGTGAAACACTTACTTGCTAGATACGGTGCTGGTGGGCGGAGAACCTACCCAGGTCCGTGGTCCCTGCATAATGCAAGGAACGCTGCCGGAGTCGGTAAAAAGCTTGCCGTCCCGGAAACACCGCATGCGTGTTTCCGGTGACGTGAGAGTCAGGCAACCAGGCAGACATGAAAAGTGAAGAAAGACTCTGAGTCGAGTCCAACGAAGCCTACGATAGTGGAGAACAATATAATAAAAAAGAAAAAGCTGTCCGAGGTAGTTAAAGAAGAAGGCAGCCTCGGGGGTAAATAACAGAGGACATTAGTAATGTCACATTGTTCCAAAATTGGAGGAAATCCGAAGACAACAGGAACCAACCAGATTCAATCAGGGGAGCCACGGATAAGTAGCCAGATCAAAAGGGGTGGTGTCATGGCTCAAAGAAAAAGTATAAATGGCATATTCAGGAGGCAGTAATAGAACCCAGAAAAGGTCTCTGGATAAAATATAGAGTTCACTTCATTAGACTCATCCATGGGATATCATCGTTCAATCCAATAACGTGAGTGCGTAGTTTGAACACCCAGCGTTGTTCTAACTCAAAAAGGGAGTTTAATGTATTCCGTGGGTCAATTTGAAGAACAACCCACCACAGGTCGTCAGGGCTATGTCTCTTCTCAAGGCAGTGTAGGGCCAATTTGGTCGTGGTACGGCCACATCTAATATTGCTGCGGTGTTCATTGATTCTCAGTTTTACTGATCTTGTGGTCATTCCTATATATTGAAGATTGCACGGGCAGGTGATCATATACACACAGTTTTTTGTGTTGCAGTTGGTGTGTTTGACTAAGTGCCATGTACCTATGGAGTCAAATTCAATGGATTTTAACTGTTTGGTGAGGGCACACACATTGCAGGTACCACAGGGGAAGTGACCGGTCACAGGTGGAATGCCCCATAATGATTTTGGTAAAGGGGTAGGATGGGCAGAGCGAGGTCTGGTATGGACTAATAGATCCTTAAAATTGGTGGTGCGTTTAAAAGCAAACAGAGGTTTTGGGATCTGCTCGCCACCGCTACACAGGATTGACCATCTCTTGTTCACAATCTTTTTAATAGAATTGGAAAGGGGAGTGAACGTCGATACACAGGTAAGTTTGAAGTCTGGATTACGGGGAGTGCTGGATAGTAAAATGTCTCTATTGTGAGATTTTGCCCGTTTATAGGCTGCCCTTACCACCGTGTCTGGATAGTGGCGATTGCCAAGTTTATTAGACAGGTCATCAGCTTGAGAATTTAACATGTGCATGGTACTGCAGTTTCGTCGAAGTCGGAGGAACTGGCCGTAGGGTAAATTGTCTCTCAATGCCTTAGGGTGGTGACTCTCATACAGGAGGAGGCTGTTACGATCTGTAGGTTTTTGATAAGTATGGGTATGTAATTTCCCACCCTCTATATAAATCATGAGGTCCAGAAAAGGTATCTGGGTGGCGGAAACAGAGGATGTAAATTTCAAAAAGGGATTCAATGTATTGATCCAGGTAGTAAATGCTAGTACCTATATATATATCTTTTAATCTTGGCCCTAACCGTCCATCTGGTCCAATAAAACTATCGACACAGTGGCAGTTTTGTGAGCCAATTTTAACCACGATTTTTTTCGATCTCCTTTTTCACTCATTCACTTCTGGGGTCTCGGCACCATCATTGCAAAAGATCTCCGGCAAAGAGCCCCCCCCTTAGGGGTGGTGCCCGTCAGACATTGCAGCGCCGGTCTGACGAGGAGCAATACCGATGATGAAGCATGACATCCTCTGGATGTGTGAGGTTTCTTGCTCCTAAAATTTAGGACCCCCGCCATTAGTTTTCGTTCTTTTTTGGTTGGAACAGTGTATTACGTATTTCTTGATATTAATGTGAATCTCCAGCAATGATTATCTGCGACATGAATATCTTTGCGCTATAGTGATGACCATTTGCAATGCCAAGCCTGCTCTTTGCAATACCACAATGACCGTCTGCGATGCTCTTCCAGTTCCCTGCAGCCTCCTCCATTGTGAATGGAACTTCTTGCACTGGAGTTTAAAAGGTAACTTTTTCAGCAGGACTAACCTGGTCCCTGTACTCAGCCCACACTCCATTGCGATTGGTCTAAACTTGTGACTTTCACCCATTCTTGCACGAACAGATAATTGCTAGTGGCGTGTGGTGCTTTTATATGTTAAATATGCTATACTTACCTTAAATCTTTAACATTCCATATCAATGGTTCTGCTGATTTGATTTTTGTAATTTTGGTGTCAAATAATTTATTCAATTTTGCTCTTTGTTTCTAAATTGGTGTGAGGTTTTTCACTTTATTACTGTTTGTGTACTGCATAAATACTTTACACATTGCTCTTACATTAAGTCTGACTGCCTTTGTGTCAGCCCACCAGAAGGTTAACCCCAGGTTAATTTAAAGACTTATTGTGGTTCACCTTACAAAGACTATGACCCTCACTACAACCCTGGCGGTCGGTGTTAAAGCGGCGGTAATACAAAAATTGAATCATGACCATGGTGGAAACCGCCAACATAGACAGCCACTTTAAAACTCCGACCGACACGGCGGTAGAAACAAACACCACGGTGGTAACCGCCAAAAGACAGGCAGAGGACAAAGTACCGCCCACCCTATCACAACAGGCCTATCCGCCACCTTTTCCGGGGTGGAACTAACGCTATCAAAAGCACGGCAGAAACAGCACACAGAAAGGAAACCACTCACCTCTCGACACCCAACAAGGAACCAGGACGTCATGGAGCCGAACTACAGGCCTTGCCTATGCTGCTCTTCCTCCTGCTCTATCAGGAGCAGAACAGACGCCGCCGATGACCACGGTGAGTACTGCACCTACAACACAGGGGAGAGGGGGAGGGAAAAGAGAGTGACACACACACGCAGTAACTCCACCCCCACCCTCACCCACAACAAGATGCACAGAAATATATGCAGCAACATTACATATACACCCCTCCACCCCCTAGAAGAACGCAGGGACAAAATCAAATGATTGTAATGATTGTAATCATGAAAAATCTGATAGTCAAAATTCAGTATATACAAATATGTACACCAGCTACACAAGTCCGGATAGTGTATGATCATTGTCCATGGACCACTGGTCCCAAAATGCATGGGCGAAGCCCACACAAGATACCTGACTGGAAATGGAGAGAACACTGCTGGGGCATCAGATCGAAAATAAACAGGCACCTCAGTGGGAGGGGGGGCACCTCAGCCAGATGAATGTACAATGCCACTGCTGCATGTCTGTATCCTGGGGAGTGCAAAGCCACAGTCTCTCAAGTCTCTCAAGTGGGTGGTTTGCCCACTGCTTTATCCTGGGGAGTGCAAAGCCACAGTCTCTCAAGTGGATGTCATTCTCCACTGGTTCTGGAGGGGGCCTGGTGCCCAGAGTGCTTCATCCTGCCAAGGACTGAGGTAGTGAATGTCATTCTCCACTGGTTCTGGAGGGGGCATGGTGCCCAGAGTGCTTCATCCTGCCAAGGACTGAGGTAGTACATGTCATTCTCCACTGGTTCTGGAGGGGCATGGTGCCCAGAGTGCTTCAACTTGCCAAGGACTGAGGTAGTGGATGTCATTCTCCACTGGTTCTGGAGGGGGCATGGAGCCCAGAGTGCTTCATTCTGCCAAGGGACTGAGGTAGTGGATGTCATTCTCCACTGGTTCTGGAGGGGGCATGGTGCCCAGAGTGCTTCAGCCTGCCAAGGACTGAGGTAGTGGATGTCATTCTCCACTGGTTCTGGAGGGGCATGGTGCCCAGAGTGCTCCATGTGCAGTGTGGCCGGTACCATTCCCTCACCTGGGTGTGTGTGCCACAAGATTGCCGAGGAACAGGTAGCATGATACGCCATGGAGGCAGCGACATACCCCACACTGCTGCAGCTTCCCCTTCCACCTGCAGCTGCAAACAGTGATGGATGTCATGCCTCATGGAAGCTGGCCAGGGTCCAGGAAGTCTCCTCCAGCCTCGGACCACTGACCACTGGGGATGGTAGCCAATGTCAGTGGTGGTGCCACTGTCTGAGCACGCCGCGGGGCTGGTGGCGGTGCTTACTGAGGTGTCTGTGGCGGCGGTGGTGCATGGGTCAGCACCTGCTGAGGGACACAGCATGATGTCTCCTGCAGCCTCGGATGGATGCCCACTGCGGAAGATGCTGGGGACTGTTGCTGAGGCTGCAGACATGCCGGTGGCTGTGCAGGTGGCGGTGCGGGTGGCGGTGCTGGTGGTGGGGCAGCTTGCGGTGTTCGCCGCCGTACAGGTTGGTGTTGTCGTGGACAGAAGGGGTGACACTGGTCCCTCAGTCGGTGCCACCGTGCCATGTCCTGACCTGCTCTTCTGCTTTTGTCCCTTCCCCACCTTTGATGGTGCCGCATGTGTCTTGCCACTATCCCATTTTGTTTTTGCGGAGCCCTTGGTGGCTGGTAGGTGCGGCTTCTCCCTCCGGGATGTGGGCACCTTCTTCATCTTGGCAGGTGGTGGAATGTCCCTGCCCTTGCTACGTGGCACACTGGCAGCCCTGATGGGTGGCGCACTCGATGACCCCGCAGTTGCTGGCACCACTGTTCCTGGGATTTTGGTGAGGGGTTGCTGGGAGGGCGGTGCTGGCAGGTGGGGTGGCGGCTGTACCTATTGATGCGGTGGGCACAGAGGTGCCCGCCACCGCAAGAGAGCTACCATCAGAGGAGGAGTCGCTGTCACTGGTGTATGCTCCTGTCCCCGTCATGGAGCTCCCCTTGCCCTCCGTCCACTGTTGGCTTCAGACTCCTTAACTTCACCCTCCAGGGCCAAGTGGGTTGCAGCTCCCTCCTGCTCCAGTGCCACTGCTCCTCCGCCTGATGATGCTGTTGCACACAAGAACAGGGACCAACAAAAAGGGGAGGAAAGACAGAAGAAAAACATGTTCAGTGCATGCAACACCACTACCGTTGGCGGACACAACACACAGGGAGCAGCCCTCAGCACTACGCCATGCACTAACAGTTCCTAGCAAATTCACATGCCCATGGGGTACGAGGCCTAAGCCCAATTGCTGCACACCTGGAAGTCACAAGAGCCTGGCTAGGTGTAGACGGCTCTTACCACTAGTGGGGTTGGGGTGCCACAGAGCCTGCCGCACAAGGGACATTGCCTACCAAGTTCGCCATGGCCTAGTGGAACCCACTGCCCACCTCCCCCACCCAGACACCTCGTAATGCGCGCAGAGTCAGCTGAATGAGAGTGTACTCACCCCCTTGTGGCTGCTGTGATGTCCTCAAGCGCCCATCCAACTCCGGATAGGCCACCTCCAGGATCCGGTACATCAGGGGGGTCATGGTGTGACGGGCACCCTTTCCACATTGGGAGGCCATCCCCAGCTGGGCCTCCGCCGTGTTCTTGCTCCAGTGGTGCAGGTCCTCCCATCTTTTACGGCAGTGGGTGCTCCGTCTGTGGTAAACCCCCAGGGTCTGGACGTCCTTGGCACGCCAAATACCCTTCTTCTGGTGGGCGCTGACCTAGGGTAATGGTACAGGGGGAAAGGAAATTACTTACCCGTCTGGACCGTCATACTCATTGCCCACCAGTTCATATACACTCACCATCCGCACATGCAGGCCTCAGCCCTACCCCATGTATCTTCCATCCACACCACTCAAAACAGGCATTGCCCACGCAGCATGCTCACAGTGTACTCACCTGTTTGTCTGGAGGACCGTACAGTTGTGTGTACTCGGGGAGGACCCCATCCACAAGTTTCTCCACCTCCTCCGAAGTGAAGGCAGGGGCCCTTTCCCCAGACACTGTAGCCATTGTTGCTTCCAGACACAGGTCACAGCAGCACTTGCAGTGTAGGTCCTCTCCTGTTGAAGGTCAGGTATCAAGTGAGTGAACAGACAAAAAATGGCAGTCACGTCCGTGGCGGTGCATACCGTCACCGCCGCTGTACATCGTCATTGGCTCCTGGAGCCCATAGTGCCCAATGTTAACCAATGCAGATTGCGCCGTGGTCTTCGACCGCCCACCGCGACGGTGTACAACGCCAGCGCAGTTACCTCATTTCCCCTTGTCCTACCTTACAGGTCAGGCAGCCGCAATTTCAGGGGGCCACATGGGATGGATAAAAACTGCGTCACACCTATCTACATACAGAATACAGACAGATACCGGCACATTGCGAATTACAAACATTTCTGCAAATAACGCATTGTGATACCTCAGTGTTGGATGACTCTCTGCTCGCTGTTCTCCTCCATAGGGCACGTCTGCTGGGGCAGGTGATGAGATGGCAGCATCCTCCGGTGTACAGACCCCTGGTGGACCTGTCGACAATGGAAGAGTGACACATCGTAATCACGTACAGACTTGATCGTGCAACAATCCTGGAACTGTGTGCCCAGTTGGAGCCAAACCTGATTTCAGCTATCCGCCATCCCACAGGAATTTCCCCCTCTAGTGCAGTTCCTGTCTGTACTTCATTTCCTGGCCAGTGGGTCTTTTCAAACAACAGTGGCCATGGCATCAGGGATGTCCTAGCCAATGTTCTCTAACGTGTTGTCCAGAGTGTTATCTGCCCTGCTGAAACACATGCGCAGCTACATCGTTTTCCCTCAGGTGGAGGATTTGCCCACAGTGAAAGGTGACTTCTATGCCCTGGGACGTATCCCCAACATCATTGGTGCCATTGATGGTACACATGTGGAATTTGTACCCCCCGCAGGAATGAACAGGTGTACATAAACCGGAAAAGCTACCATTCGATGAATGTGCAGATGGTGTGTTTGGCAGACCAGTACATCTCCCATGTCAATGGAAAGTCTCCTGGCTCTGTGCATGACGCTTACATTTTGAAAAATAGCAGCATCCCTTGTGTGATGGGGCAACTCCAGAGGCACCGTGTGTGGCTAATAGGTGAGGCCAAGGTCCCAATACAGTTGACATAGGTGTCTGGGTATGGGGTTGTCCCCAAGGGTTAGTGTGTGTCTAACAGTTGTCCCTCGACATTTGCAGGTGACTCTGGTTACCCCAACCTGTCATGGCTACTGACCCCAGTGAGGAATCCCAGGACAAGGGCAGAGGAACGCTACAATGAGGCACCTGGGCGAACTAGGAGGATTATAGAGCGCACCTTCGGCCTCCTGAAGGCCAGATTCGGGTGCCTCCATCTGACAGGTGGCTCCCTTTACTACTCACCGAAGACGGTGTGCCAGATTATCGTGGCCTGCTGTATGCTGCACAACCTGGCTTTGCGACGGCAGGTGCCTTTTCTGCAGGAGGATGGGCCAGATGGTGGTCTTGTGGCAGCTGTGGAGCCTGTGGACAGTGAAGAAGAGGAGGCAGAAGAAGATGTCAACAACCAAAACAACATCATCATGCAATACTTCCAGTGAGACACAGGTAAGAACATGTAACTGCTTCCCACATCTCATACTATTGTTGGAGCTAGCATAAGTCTGTCATTTTCACTCAGTGTATGAACACTGAATTGTCACTTTGACTTTCCATTTCACAGATCTGGGTCCCACTTTGTGCCCTCTGCTATGCTTACTGCTGGCCTACAGCTGTGTTGCATTGGTATGTGAACAAGTACACTGACATTGCTATATTCCATAGATATTGCAATTAAACATTTGTGAAAGCACAGACGGACTCCAGATTCTTTTGTGATTGAAGTGTGTTTATCTCTGTGCAAATAAGTGGAGGGGGTTATAAAATTGGCTGGGGTGAGGGTGGAGGAATGTCCATGGCAGAGTCCAGTCTATTTGTTTCACAGGTGCATTGCCCAAAGGGGCATAGGAAGTGGAGCAATGGCAGTTTAAGGTGGACAAGGTGACAAAGTGGGACAGAAGGGTGACATTCAGGGGGGTCTTATTTCCTGGTTGGGGTCTTGGCAATGTTCTCTGTCTTGTTCCTGGACCTCAGGGACCGTTTGCGGGTGGCTCTCTATCTGCAGGGGGTGGGGTGCTGGTGGCCTGTTGATCCTGTGGCAGTGCCTCCTGTCCACTAGCGCCAGCGGAGGTGGAGGGCTGTTCATTGTTCAGGCTAGTGTCAGGGGCCCGTTGGTGTGCCACTGTGTCCCTCATGGTGTTGACAAAGTCTGCCAGCACCCCTGCAATAGTGACCAGGGTGGTGTTGATAGACTTCAAGTCCTCCCTGATCCCCAGGTAGTGTTCCTCCTGCAGCCGCTGGGCCTCCTGAAACTTGGCCAGTACCGTGCCTATGGTCTCCTGGGAATGGTGGTAAGCTCCCATGATGTTGGAGAGTGCCTCATGGAGTGTTGGCTCCCTGGGCCTGTCCTCCCCCTGTCGCACACCAGTCCTCCCAGCTCCCCTGTTATCCTGTGCCTCTGTCCCCCGAACCGTGTGCCCACTGCCACTGCCCCCAGGTCCCTGATCGTCCTGTGTTAGTGGGTTTGCCTGGGTTCCCTGTAGTGGTGGACACACTGCTGATTGACGTGTCCTGGGGTCAGAGGGATGGGCCCGCTGGGTGGGTGCTGTGGTGGTGCTTCCTGAGGGGGGAGGTTCAGTGGTGGTTTGTGACTGTGTCAGGGGAACCGACTGTCCCGAGGTCCCTGATGGGCTGGGCTGGTCATCTTGATCCAGGCATGCAGAGCTGCTGTTGTCACTGTGGGCCTCTTCTGTGGGGGGAATGGATATGTCTGGCACCTCCTGTCCGGTGATGTTGGGTAGGGATCCTGTTGGGTTATTGTATCTGTGTGTGCCAACTTGTGCAATGGGTGAGTGACCCTCTACTCCTATGCTTGCATTATTTCCGTGGCCCGTGTGTGATTAGTGATTTTGGGGCATGAGTGAGTCTCTCTACTGGACATGCTTTGATGATGGGTGTCAATACATTGGTGTTACATGCAAGGCTTGGTTTTGGGATGTGTGGGTTGTGTTAATGGGGTATCTGTGGGTTGTTGGGGTGATGGGTGTGAGGGTAAGGGTGGCGGTATGTGATGGCATGCAGGTGGGGTGGGGGGGATAAAGTAGTAAAAATTTGCCTTACCAGAGTCCAGTCCTCCTGCTACTCCTGCGAGGCCCTCAGGATGCATGATCGCCAAGACTTGCTCCTCCCATGTTGTTAGTTGTGGAGGAGGAGGTGGGGGTCCACTGCCAGTCCTCTGTACAGCAATCTGGTGTCTGGATACCACGGAACGTGCCTTCCCCTGTAGGTCGTTCCACCTTTTCCTGATGTCATCCCGTGTTCTTGGATGCTGTCCCACTGCATTAACCCTGTCAACAATTCTGCACCATAGCTCCATCTTCCTTGCAATGGATGTCTGCTGCACCTGTGATCCGAATAGCTGTAGCTCTACCCGGACGATTTCCTCCACCATGACCCTGAGCTCCTCCTCAGAGAACCTGGGGTGTCTTTGAGGTGCCATGATGTGGTGTGGGTGATGTGTGAGGTGGTGTTGGTTGTGATGTCTGAGGGGATGTGTTGGTGTGTGTTGTTAAAGGGGGCATGGATGTTGTGTAAGTGATGGTGTTGTGTGTCTGTGGATGCTGGTGTTGTTTTAGGTAGTCTCTCTATCTGGCCTTCTTTCAAATTGTTGGTTGTAAGGGTTTGTGGGTGATGTGGGCGTGTGCTTTATATTGGATTGGGTGTGTGGGTGTGGTGTGTGTACGTGTATCAGCTGTGTGTATTTCGAATTGTCCAATGTGGTTGTGTTTTGTTAGTGTGTGTGTTTTTTGAGTGCTGCGGTGTGTACCGCCAATGGTTTACCGTGGTTGAAAGACCGCCGCGTTGATTCGTGGTTCGTGATAGTATGGGCGTATTCTTGTTGGTGTGATGGTTTAGGTTTTGGCATCACCAGTTCATCACTGACCTTTGGTGTGGCGGACTTGTGTGGGTGTCTGTATTGTGGCGGATTACGAGATGTGGGTTGTGATACCTGTAGCGGAATTCCGTGGCCGCAGCGGTATGTTGGTGGTCTTCTGCACAGCAGAAAGCGGGATTTACCTCCAGGGTTGTAATGAGGGCCTATGTCTTCTGCTTCAGAAGGTCTCACATCCCCCTTAACCAGCAAACCAATTTCTCACAAGAATATGAGGCTTTTGCCCCCTTGACAGAAATTGTAAAGTGCTGGCTTTTTTCAGAAGTCTATTTCTGTTTCTTTAGTAGGCCCTCCCAGGCCTGGCCCTTTACACTGTATATATTTACCTTCTTCCTTATGTCTTTCCTCGACAACGAGGGAAGGAGGGGAAAACAAGGCTCCCTGATTTATCCTTCAAAACCCTTATCAAACAACACAAGTATCAGTTGAGCGAAGCACAAGATTGGAGTGTTGGATACCCCAAGACTAGGGAGACTCTAAAAATACTAATGGGCTTAATAAACCTTAAATCAAGGTATTTCCTAAAACATGACAGAAACCCTCATATACTACCAGTAGCATGCTTCATTATCAGATTCCTCCTCCCTGCGACCTGTTGATTTGTAATGATGGGCTCCCTTGGGAGCACTTTGCATGTTTTTTTTTTCAGTGAACAGCTCTTGAGGGAGACATCTTCAGTTGCTGTGTGAGATTTGAGAGACAAATTGTAACATTCAGATGAACGGGAAGGAAAGTGCAAAAATGTGTAGAGATGGTTGTTCATCATAGTCTTGATGGAACTTCCTCATCATATGGCTAAAAACCAAGTCACAGTTTGAGTGTGCTCAGTGCAAACCCCTGATAATAAGCTACATGTTCTGTCCTCATCAAATTTGTTCATAGGTCAGGACTGGTCCCCTTACATCAGCCGCAAACATGAGTCAATAGGTGTCTGCAGTCAATGCTGAAGGAAGAGAAGAATAGAAACCTGTTAAGATATGTTTTAAGAACACTTCGATATGTAGTGTAAACAAGTAGTCTTGATTCTACCAACAGCAACACAGCACAACCTTTGCTTCAGCACTTGCAGTTGTCCTTTAGTCTGCTGTCAAAACTCCACCCTGTTGGCCTGGGTTGCCTTGAAACCTTACCAGTAGATCCCTATGTGGTATCTGTCCCAAGACAGGCCACAGCAAAGCCACACACTGAACTTGTGTCACACATGACCAGTGTATCATAGTAGCAGTTCATGGTGTACAGAACTCCTAATGTATCCTGGGGAAATCCCAAGATTACCTTGTTCACTCAGAAACAGCCTTTCATAAAAGTTGAGAGTTTCCATCATTTTGTAAGGAAGACCATGATGTGAGGCTAAGTAAATCCATTAGCCTTTTCACAGTTTACCCAATCCCATGCTTTGCTCACCTGATATTCGTGTGGCTCACTTTCCTGATATGTTGCTTGTCACTAAACAGATCTCAGGAGTTCTAGAAAGGTTATTCTGCTTGAGGCAGGGCAGCTTGGCAACAGTTCCCAGTCTTCCCAGTGTTCAGCCATTTGAGATATACTAATGATGGTCAAGAGGCCAGACAGTCTGTTTCTGAACTGAGTCTGCTGCTGCCACCTCCTAAAAAATGGTTTTGGCTCAAGAAGAGCCATGGCATCTATGGATTAATTATTTCATCACCGAATTCTTGGATGAAGGTAGATATTTCTAAAATGGTAATGCTAGTGTTTCATGAGCATTACTAATATTAGATATGGTGCAGGTGGCTCATGTAAAGCCACGTGTGGGAGGAAACGTTCCCATAATTCCCACTTGGAAAGAATGGTTAACAGCGGGAGGTACTGGTCTGACTACCATACATCTTATTCCTCCATTTCACCAAGGAGGAAAAGGGTAGCAAAGGAGGATAAAGACTTTTCTTAATCAAATATGTAGGCGGTGATCAAGCAGGCTGTGGAAGTCACCGTCACGAAGGAGAGAGGCAGCAATATGGTGTCATCGGATTCTGATTATGAGAGAAAAGGAGTCAATGGAAAAGGGAAAAATCACAATTTTCCTCTTGGAAAGAACTGGAAGCTGTTAGATTGGCACTTACTTCTCTACTAATGGTTAATACTAATAAGAATAAGAATAGTAACAGTAGTAGTAATACTATGACTACTAATAATAATAATAATAATAAAGAATTTATAGAGTACATGACTACCACAACGGGGTTTCCTACCACTCCCAACTAGGAAAGGACAGCAGAAATCTTAAAATAGCAGTATTAGAATATCCAACAGAACTAAAAAAAGAAGAGCAAATTCAAATTTTTAAAAGGAGAGAGTTCCATAAAGTAGGACCAAGAGCAGAAAAAGATATGTCACCCTGCCTTACAAATTCATAGCGAGGAATGGTAGCCAAAAGCTGATTCCCAAACTGAAGAGTGGGGCTGGGAGAATGAAAATGCACCAGCACCCTAAGGTAAAAGGGGCTACCGCCATATAAAGCCCTATATATAAAGCACAGTTTTGAAACAAATATGCTTCACTATTGGCAGCCAATGGATGGAGCCTAGATGGATAGTAACAGAGGAATGCCTCGGTATACCTAGGTGTGTGACAAAGTAGACACACTGCCACATTTTGTACGATCTCCTCAACAGTTTTTGGAGCACCTAAATAGAGGACATTTCCATAATCTAGCCCAGAAATAATTATGGCTTGAACCATAGTTCTTTGTGCAAAAACAGGAAGAAGCCAGAGAATTTTCCTAATACACTTGAGCAGAAAGAAGCAGAAGGCTGTAATCTTCGAGATTTAGAAGTCATTGGAAACAAGCCATATACCTAAGTTCTCAAAGACCTTACAAGGCATGGACAACGGCCCAAGACCATTACGGCACCATTGAGGGCCACAGAGCTGGGGTTGGTTGCTGACTGCAAGCACCTCTGTTTTGTCGCCATTCAATTTAAAGACGTTTAATCTCATCCATCTTGTCAGTTCAATGAGGCAGAGACAGAAGTTGCATGCACCTGTCCCATCCTCTGCACTGAGACAATGATCTCTGGATTATTGTTGCACATAAACAGAGACAGTCTGCAACCCTCAGCTAAGATGGCTAAAAGCCAAACATAAATATTAAAAAATCTAGGGCTCAGTGACGACCTCTGAGGCACACCACAAGGCAACTTTGGAACTGAAGATACATAGGGGCATATCTACAAGAATGTGGCTCATCATAGGTGATGCTCCACTTTTTGGGCCCCTCTACCAGCACCCAACAACACCATGGTAGCACCGTATTTGTGATAGGTGCATCATGGCAGTTGTTAGGCCAATAACATCAGAATTTTTTATGCTATTGTGGCGCTTTGCTGCACTAGCGTAAAAAATGTTGATGCTAGTGCAGCAAAGTGCAAGGAGGCCCATAGGTTTCTATTGGTGCATCATTTTAGTGCCTCCTTTAACCAGCTGTTGAAAATTATGCCAAATATGGTGTAGTGAAATCTTGTAAATTTCACTGCGCCATTTTTGCGGGTCTCCTATTGCCGGAACACACCCCTTGCATACATTATGCCTGGCACAGGCATAATGGGACACAAGGGGTTACAAAGTGGAAGCAATGCATACATTGCGCCACTTTGTAAATATGGTGCAGCAAAAATGCCTTCTTAACGCCACTTTAGCATAAAATAAATGATGCTAATGTAGTGTAAGGAGGTGCTAGGGGCTTGTAAGTATGCCCCAATATACTTTGAGAAGACCTGGAAAGTGCGATTCTGAGATAACCTAGGATAAAGAGGAGTCCTGAATACCAGTCCCCACTAATCTCTCTCCAGGACACAGTGGGACACAACATCAAAAGCAGCACTGAGGTCTAAGGGAATAAGAGCAGCAGTGCTGCCATTATCTAATTGCCTCCTAAAATGCTCCACTACTCGAAGAAGAGACGTTTCCATACCGAAGCCAGAGTGAAAACCGGACTGGGAGGTATATTACGTGGTGATTCTCCAGATAAGTTGAGAGTTGGCTGTTAGTGTGCTTGTAAGAAATTAAATTACTATTTGGGGAGGTGAAACCCTACCCAAGCAGAAACCACAGTCCTTATCAGGGAGAGGCACAAGCATCCTCAAATTAACTTGTGCTCAACCCTCTGGTAGCTTGGCACAGTATAGTCAGACTTAAATTAGGGGCAATGTATAAAATATGTATGCACTACTTCAAGCAATAATACAGTGAAAAAACAACACAAGAGAAATCTCACACCAATTAGTAAAATTAGAATAAATTTTAATAAATAAATCAAGACATAAAACAACAAAAATCCATAGAACTAGACATATGCAATTTTAAAGATTTAAGTGAAAATAGTGCCAAAAGGCACAAAGCAGCAACTGTAGATATCTAGGCGCAATTTAACGTTGGCTGGCTAGAGGGACCCAGTTAGGCCTGCTGAACAAGAGTACCTTAAATCCTGGTTGTGGAGGGTTGCATAGTCCCTCATTAAGGATGTGTGATGCAGCTGCGATTCCTAGTAACTGTGAAACTGCGATGCAAGGTCCTGCATCGTTGTCAATGATGAAGTTGAGGAGGGGTTCGTGATTTGAACTCCTGCATCTAGATACATCACACACCGGCTAGCTGCGAGGCTTGTGATGTGAAGTCTACGTCATCATCAAGGATTTCATCAATGTGCAGCTTTTGATGCTAAGACCTCCGTCGAGGGTGTGTCATGCAGTGGGGGCTTATGTGAGGCTAAGGGTGGCGATGCAAGGTGCTTGCAAGAGGAAAATTCATGCATCAGAAGCAGTACATTGGTTCTGCTCAAGGTTGTAGCACGCAGCAGAGGCGATAGGTTGGTTCTGCTGAAATCACAGATGGACTGGCAGAGCACCTTCAGGCCCACTTTGAAGGGTCTAGGACTAGGGTGGCATCACATGACAGGATAGGACTCACAGATGGCAGAGTCCAGGTGCTAGGTTCAAGGTACTTGGAACATTCTGTCCCTGAGGCTCTAGTCAGGAGGCCAGCCAACTAGCCCTTGGAGTCACACTGATATACTGGGTTTAACAAATGAAGGTCCAGTCCTTCTCACCCAGGTAAGAGGGTAGCAGGCAGCATATGATCACAGCTAGGTAGCAGTCCTTCAGAGCAGCGTGGCTATCATTTTAGCAGCACAGCAGTCCTTCCTGGCAAAATCCACAGGTCCAGAAGTGTAATGAAGAGTTGGGTATAAGGTTCTACTATTTAAACCTGGTGCTCATTTTGAAGTGGAGGACCCTTCCAGAGATTTCCACCTCCCCAGAGATGCTTCGAATTTTCTACTGCCTTGCCCTGGCCCCAGATTGTCTGAGGTTAAAATGGACTAGTGTTGAAGGCCTTTGTGAGAGTGATCAGACAATGCCTTTGTGATGTGCAAGTGTGGTAGGAGACAGCTCAATATACCCTGTTCTCTGGGCTGTTCCAAGCTTATCCTAGCTTATATATGTTAAAAAGAAAGTTTTCGGGCTGGAAAAAGTTAGTTTAAAACTACATACACAGGCTGCAATTGCATGTTTGCAGGGCTATCTAGGTAGCTGGCACAGTTGTGTCCCAGGCCCACTAGTAGTATTTAATTTACAGGCCCTGGGTACATGTAGTACCACTTTAATAGGGACTTACAAGTACATTAAATGTGCAGTTGGATGTAAGCCAATTTCACCATGTTAAAAGGGGAGAACACAAGCACTTTAGAACTGGTAAAGTGATCAAAGTCCTAAAAGCCATCAAAAACGGGTTCCGAAAACAGAGGGGCGAAGGAAAATAGTTTGGGGATGATCCTACAGAAAGGACCAAGGGCCAGATGTAGCAAACGATTGCGACTTGCAAACGGGCCGAATCGCAATTTGCGACAGTGCAAAATCGGAAATGGGATGCAAAAAGCCCATTTCCGACTCGCAAAAAGCGATGGGACCCGTTTGCGAGTCGCATCCGGTGCGACCCCATTTTGCGACCCGCAAATTGCAAGTCGCAATTTGCGAGTCGCAACCCATATGCAATTGCAACTCGCAAATTGCGACTAGTCACAAAAAGCCCAGTTTGCATGTCCCATTTACCACTAACTCAGAGCAGGTGGTAACCATTACCAAAGTATAAAAGGGGACCCCGAAGGCATCTGGCTTACTCAAGATGGCGGAGATATACCTGATAGCAGTGAGGAGGAGAGTCTACGCAGCCCAGCAGAGGAGGAGGAGGGGCCACAGACAGGAGAAGATATATAGAACCAGGCAGACTCTTTTTCTGCAAACTGAAGAGGAGATCTGTGACAAATACCGCCTTAGCAGCGCAGCCATTCTAGAATTAATAGATTTACTGAAACCACAGCTAGAACACAAGACTCTGCGTGGCTGCGCCATCCCTACGCATGGGCAAGTACTATGCGCACTGCACCTCTTGGCCTCAGGGAGCTATCAGGGGGTCATTGCCGTGGCAGGTGGGGTATCCCAAAGTGCAGTGTCAAGGTTCCTCAGGGCATTCCTAGATGCCTTAGTCACGCACATGTCTCACTTCATATACTTACCAAGGAATGAGGCAGAAATTAACAGCACCAAGCTGGACTTTTACCGCATTGCCCACTTTCCCCATGTCATAGGGTGTGTAGATGGGACACACATTCAAATATGCCCCCATGCTAATCTGGAACACATTTTCCGCAACAGGAAGTGTACCCACTCACTCAACATACAGGTTGTTTGTGATGCCCATTATGTCATCACGGACATCGTAGCTAAGTTTCCTGGCAGTACCCATGACTCATAAATTTTTAGGCATAGTGGGATACATCAACACCTGGAATGTGGGGAATTTGGAGACGGTTACCTCCAAGGTAGAGCCACAGACACTTGCAGACATACACACAGGTCACTGTGCACGACTATCTGGACTTCCTAACAGTGTACTTTTGTGCCCAACAGGTGACAGTGCATATGCTCTCAGGCCTTGGATCATGACTCCGTTTTTAACACTCAGAACTGAATCAGAGAGGCAATACAACAGTGTGCATAAGAGGACCAGGAACCTGATCGAGCGCACCTTCGGACTGCTGAAGGCAAGATTCAGATGCCTCCACCGCAGTGGAGGCACCCTCCAATATACCCCCATGTCATCATCATGTGCCAGGAAGTGTTTCCAGAGTGTTCTGGTATGCTTTCTGGAGTGTTCTGCTGCACCTGCGAGCAATTTTGAAGGTAAGCGCAATTTGCGACACCCACTTGCGAATTGCGAGTTCGTTTTATGCACACTCGCAAACTGCGGACTCGCACACAGCGTTGCGAGTCCGGCTGCGAGTCGCAAAATCGCATAGCTTTTTTTTCTGACATTCCAATTTGCGACTCGCATTCTGCGAGTCGCATCATCTCGCAAAATGCGAGTCGCAATTTTTATTTTTGCTACATCTGGCCCCAAGTCCAGCAGTGCTTTCCCACAATCTTAGCTTAGAACGGCAGAAGGGAGCTGGGTCGTAAATGATCCCACACCTCAGCAGCAAGAGTAGGCTTATTAAATAAAAGGACTACTATTGCGTGTTTCCAGACCAAAGGAACCTTTCCTCTCCTCAAGGAAGAGTACCGGTGACAACAGGCAAAGTTGTAGCCAAAGTGCACATGACGGGGTGCCAGGGTAAAAGGTCTGCAATGTGTGGCCCAAGAGTTCATAATATGAGAAAAGAGGTCAGTTCCCTCAATCAAAGCAATTCATTTCAGCAGTGGGGAAACTCTCAGAGCAGGCTATGTGGGCAGACTTTTCCTCTCGTCCAACTCCCTGTACATCAGTCCAAGTGTAATTTGCTTTATTGTTCTTATCTTTTTTGCCAACAGGAGAAACAGGATAGTTCCCCAGGACTTGTTAACAGGAGGGGTGGATATTCTTGTATCAATATGGTCCAGTGAGGAGGGCTTCTACATCTGTGTTCCCCATTTCTTTTAATTCAGCAGGTACTCCTCAAGTTTAGGAGGGAAAGATGTAACTAGAACTGCGTTTCTTGCCATGAAATAATTGTTTTTCTCTGTGATTGAAAATGGCACTTATACAAATTTGGATTAGTATTTGGAAATGATGTGAGTCCTTCACAAGTAATAACATCTGTTTATGGGAATCAAGTATCCTATTGTAGCATTTAACTCTCACTGGGAAGTGAATGAGTGTGAGTAAGGTCTACTCACAGGAGGTGGTGTGGGCCAGTACGCCAAGCTCACTGGTAAGCAACAGTATTCAATTAATCATTGTCCAGTCATTACTTTGTCTTATAAAAAGGAAACACACTTTATTACAGAACCAGTACTGAATAAAGCACATTAATAAACAAATATCTACAATCAGATAGACGGAATTACCTATGGTGAGACGTTACATCTCCAGTGAGTCATGACCCTATACCCTCAATAACTCTACCTATACTAGACACAATGTAAGGGGGTGTTGTTGTAAAAAAAAGGTTGGCCTAATGGCTTTGTTAGAGTGTCATCCTATTATTAAAAGCAAAAAATAAATAAATCAGTACACCATCCTTAAAATCCATAGGAATGGGACCATCCTACAATGCAATTAATTAAGGGTTGCCATGACTCATTGTTGCCATTAAAATATTTAGGCCCTCATTATGCCATTGGCGGTAAATCTCACTTACCGCCACGCTGACGGCTGCCAACTGACCGCCATGGCAGTGGATATCCGTTCACCATATTATGACACACACACACACACCAATCCGACAGAATACAGCCACATACACAGATCCACCAGACCAAAGGTCAGTGATCAACTGGCAGTCCCAAAACCCACACCGTTATGCCAACAGAACAACGGCCATCACATTATAACCCACAAATCACCAAGGCGGACATTCAGCGGTGGTAAACCATTGGCGGTACATACCGCTGCGCTCACAATGGACTCCTACAGACAAAACAACACCACATTGGACAATTAAAAAAACACACACCTGACACCCAGACACACACCACACCCCACACCACCATAAAAAACACACCCACATTACCCACAACCCTTTACAAATACAAAGCGTTGCCACCAGAGAGACACCAAGACCACAGATCCAACCAGAGCCACACACTACTCACACCTATACACCACTCACACACTCCACATCACACAACCCAACACATTACCCAACACACCCTCACCAACACACCTCATATAACACCCATGGCACCACAAAGACACCCCGTTTCACAGAGGAGGAGCTAAGGGTCATGGTGGAGGAAATTGTCAGGGTAGAGCCTCAGCTATTTGGAGCACAGGTGCAGCAAATATCAATAGCCAGGAAGATTGAGCTATGGCGGAGAATTGTGGACAGGGTCAATGCCGTGGGACAGCACCCCAGAACTAGGGATGACTTCAGTAAGAGGTGGAACGACCTACGGGGGAAGGTACGTTCCATTGCAGCAAGACACCAGCTCGCTATCCAGAGGACTGGCGGTGGACCCCCACCTTCTCCCCCACCAACTCGCATGGGAGGAGCAAGTCTTGGCAATACTGCATCCTGGGGGCCTGGCCGGAGTCAGAGGAGGATTGGACTCTGGTAAGTCAACTCTCTACTATTATCACCCCCTACCTGCATGCCACCACATACCCTCACCCTAACTCTCATCACTCCACTACATCCCACACACCCCACCATCACATCTCACTCATCTCGATGCCAAGCCCTCCATGCTGTATCAATGCTGGACACCCCTCACAGCCCTGCATGGACACTGATCACTAAAGCGTGCATAGCATAGAGAACTAACAATCCCACCAAACACTAACATACAGAAGTGAAAGCTGGCAGGGCAAATCCAACCATAGAGAGGAAGCCACAGATGTACAATATGCCAGACACATAGACCAGAAAACATAATTTACATTCCCACAGGTACCCCAGCCAATGTCAGTGGAGGAGAGGTGCCAGCACTATCCAGTCCCCCGGCTGAAGAGGCCCACAGTGATGATAGCAACTCTAGTCTTCAGGATCTGAACTTTCCTCCATCATCACCCCATCCCATTGCACTTGCCCCCTATATGTTAGCACTTCAATAAACACCCTTTGACAAAAATCTATTTGGAGTATGGCATGTATATCAAATATGTATTGATTGAAACAGGAACAAACATTGAAAATGAACTGCACAAAGAATGAGCATAGATTAATGACCTGTAGCTGGCTGTAGTGATCACACCAGGAGTATATATCAAGTCACAAACATCTGCAAAATGAACTGCCAGAGGGAACAGTAAGTGGGCATAGAAGTGGGAACTATCAGCATGCCATAAATTATGTTCTGTTGTCCTCATCCTCATCCTTTACCTCCTCATCCTCAGTGTCTACAGGGTCTACTGCAGAAAAAGGACATTTCGTCTGAGGGCCAGGTTGTGCAACATGCGGCATGCCACTACTATCTGGCAGACCTTCTTGGGTGAGTAGCACAGGGATCCACCTGTTAGATGGAGGCACCGGAACCTAGCCTTCAGGAGGCCAAAGGTCCTTTAAATTATACTTCTTGTTCGACCATGTGCCTCATTATAACGTTCTTCTGCCCTTGTCCTGGCATTCCTCACAGGGGTCAGCATCCATGATAGGTTTGGGTAACCAGAGTCACCTGCAAGTATTGAGGGACAACATTTAGCCACACACTATCCTATTTGGCCCTCACCATACCCACACACAAACATCTACTTGGTGGGAACCAGGGCTCACCTATTAGCCACACCCTGTGCCTCTGTAGTTGGGCCGTCACATTTGGGATGCTGCTATTCCACAGGATAAAGGCATCATGCACCAACCCAGGATACTTAGCATTGACATGGGAGATGTACTGGTCCTCCAAGCACACCATCAGAACATTCATGGAGTGGAAACTCTTATGATTCCTGAACACCTGTTCATTCTGCCGGAGGGGGACAAATGCAATATGTGTTCCATCAGTCGCCCCAATTATATTGGGGATATGTCCCATTGCATAAAACCCGGCCTTCACTGTGGCCAAATCCTCAACCTGGGGGAAAACAATGTAGCTGCGCATGTGTTTTATCAGGGCAGACAGGACTTTCATCAGCCCATTTGAGAACATTGGCTGTGACATTCCTGCTGCCAAGCCCACTGTCACTTGGAAAGAACCAGTTGCCAGAAATGGAGTACAGATAGCACTTGCACAAGAGGGGGGATCCCAGTGGGGTGACGGATAGCAAATATCAGGTCAGGCTCCACTCGGGCACACAGCTCTGTGATTGTGGCCCTGTCAAGTCTATAGGTGAGGATAATGTGTCTGTCCTCTAGTGTTGCCAAGACCATCAGGGGTCTGTACACAGAGTATGTCTCCATCTTCTACTCATCCACAGCGGTAGGTGTCTAAGGGAGATAAGAGTAAGGAGGCTGTCACAAACTGAAAATTGGAGCCATAACAGGAGTTTGAAATCTGTAAACTTGTAATGGGTCAGTGTGATTTGTCCAGTATGTGCCTATTTCTCCTGTGATGGAGCATTAATCCATAGGGTGCCCCCCCCACTGAAATGGCGTCCGCCTGTCCTGTATGGATGGACAGGTGGAAGTGAGATAATTCCACTAACGTTGTGCGCCATGGCTGGAGGCGGTTGGGAACTGCCGTGCAACTCCTCATTGGTTAATATTGGGCCCTATGGTTGACAGTGGTCAATGGTGATCTATGCCGGTGGTGACGGTATGCACCACCGCGGACGTGACTGCCATTTTCTATCACATTCCTCACTTGCTACCTGACCTTCCATAGGAGAGAACCTACACTGCATGTGCTGCTGTGACCTGTGTCTGAAACCTACAATGGCCCGTGTGACTGGGGAAAGGGCCCAGGCCTTCATTTCAGAGAACTGGGAGAGACTGGTGGATGGGGTCCTACCGCAGTACGGACTGCTGCATGGGCCTCCAGACTAACAGGTGAGTACACTGTGGGCACAATGCATGTGGCATGAATGCATGGAGTGGTGTGTGTGAAGGCCTTGTGTAAGGGGGGTGGGTGGATGTCCTCTTTGCGGCGTACAGCTTGTGTGCTGGGCTATATGTGTGCCAATGGTGATGGGAACGGGTATGGTGGGCCACATGTGTAACAGGCTGAACTGTTTGTCTAATGGTATCTTCCTGTGTGTATTGCCTCTGCAGGTCAGTGTCCATCAAAAGAAGGGTATATGGCGTGCCATCGCCAAGGAGGTCCGGACCCTGGGGGTCTATGGCAGGTGGAGCACCCACTGTCGCAAACGGTCGGAGGCCCTGAGACGCTGGGCACGGAAGATGACAGAGGCCCAGCTGGGGATGGACTCCCAATGAGGAAGGGGTGCCCGTCGAACCCTGACCCCCTGATGGCCTGCATACTGGCAGTGCCCTATCCAGAGCTGGATGGGCGCTTGAGGGCATCACAGCAGCCACAAGGGAGTGAGTATAGTGCCCATCATTACAACTTACGCCTGGTAGGGTGGTATCCAGGTGGTGGATGTGTGCCAGTGGGTGCCCCTAGGCCAGGCCTGCTATAGCAGCCTAGGTCCTCTGGTGGCTAGGGTTCTGAAGGGATGATCCTGCCTACCTAGCTTGTAAGCATCCACTACTGGTCGGGGCTGCGTGGGTCCCAGGTGTGATGCAGTTGGCAATGTGTGCCCCTCTTCATGCCTTGTTGGCTAGCGATATCAGTGGTCGTGCAATGCATAGTGCGTAGGCCTGTTCCCTGAGTGTGAGGGAGCTGTGTATGCCAACGGTGGTGTTGGTGCAGCCATTGACCTAATGAATCCTTTGTCTTTCTCTCTCCCCTTTCTTGTTTTGTCATCCTGTCCTTATGTGCATTTGCATCATCTGGTGAAGAAGCAGAGGTACCAGCGATGGAGGGAGCTGCATCCCACAGGACACAAGAGGCAGAGTCCACCGACGACGAGGGCACCAGTGGGACGGAGGGCGAGGGGAGCACCAAGGCGAAGACTGGAGAGGACACCTCAGACACCTCCTCCGATGGAAGCTCCCTGGTGGTGGCAGACACTTCTGTGACCACCCCAGCTACAGGTACAGCCACCACCCCCCATACCAGCACCGCCCTCCCAGCAGCCACTCAGTGAGTTGCCCAATCCCGCTCACCCAGGAGGGTGGGCATCTCCTTCGCCCAAGGCACCTCAGGCCCTGCTCCAGTGAGCCCTGCTGCCCTGAGTGAGGAGGCTATTGACCTCCTGAGATCCATCTCTGTAGGGCAGTCAACCATAGTGAATGCCATCCAGGGGCTGGCAGCCCAGATGCAGCAAATTAATGCATTCCTGGAGGGCATTCACACTGGATTGGCGGCCCAACAGAGATCGATTCAGGCTCTGGCTTCCTCTCTGATGTCACCCATTGTCCCTGTTTCTACCGTCTCCCCTCCAACTTCCACTTCCCAGTCCCATTCTCCTCAACCCAAACCCATCCCAGGCAAACATACAGACAAGCATGCACACAAGACAACCACCAAGAGTGTCACAGGCAAACACAAGCACCACACTTCATTCCACTCACATGAACACCACTCATTTGCAAACACTACAACATCCACTATTTCCACTGTCTCCCCCTCATCCCCCTCTACCACCTCCTTCCCAGCCACATCTACACTCACACCAAGCAGAACACACACCTCACAGACAGACACCTCCACAACATCCATGCACACGTCCCCTGTGTCCTCTCCCACTGTGTCTGTCCCCCCTCCTAAAGTACACAAACGCAAGCACTCAGACACCCATCAGTCATCCACCACACAACAGCATACAGCCCATGCACCTGCACCCAAATCCAGCAGACAAACACCACCAACCGCTCCCTCATCCTCCTCTCCCATTCCTTGTCCCTCTTCCCGCCCCAATGTCCCAAAGAAGCTTTTCCTATCCACCGTTGACCTCTTCCCTACCCCTCCCCCCGTCCTGCACATATGGCCAGGGTATGAAGAACCCAGCCAAGCACCTCAGCCACACTGTCCACGGGCCCAGTTCCATCCGCACCTACTCGTGGTGGAAAGGAATCCAGGCCACATATACTGAAGGGGACGAAGCCTGCACCAGTCAGCCTAAAGGGGAAGGAGCCTGCACCGGCAGGCAAGAAGGGCAAGGAGCCTGCACCTGCCACCCGATAGGGCAAGGAGCCAGCACCAATAGGCAAGAAGGGAAAGGAGCCTGCACCTGCCACCTGAAAGGGCAAGGAGCCTGCACCAGCAGCTGTAACAGAGCCCCCACCACCAACCATTGTTGTGCATCCATCCGAGGGTTCAGGGGATGTGCAGGAGCCTCCCACCACCACCTGCACCACCACAGTGCACCCATCTGAGGGTGCAGGGGATGTGCAGGAGCCTCCCACCACCACCAGCACCACCACGGTGCATCCATCCAAGGGTGCAGGGGATGTGCAGGAGCCTCCCACCACCACCAACACAGTGCAGCTGTCACCAATGGCGGACACAATGTAATCCTGCCTCCACGGGCTACTGTGCGGCCTGTCCACTCCAGAACCTGTGGGATAGACACCCAATCCAGAGACTGTGGCCTATCACTCCCCATGACCAAGCACAGGGCATGTTGCCCCCTCCAGAACAAATTGGTTAGACACCCACTCCAGAGACTGTGGCCTATCACACCCCAGGACAAAGCACAGGGCATGTTGCCCTCTCCAGAACCAGTGGGAAAGACACCCACTCCAGAGACTGTGGTCTATCACTCCCCAGGACAAAGCCCAGGGCATGTTGCCCCCTCCAGAACCCGTGGGATAGACACCCAATCCAGAGACTGTGGCCTATCACTCCCCAGGACAAAGCACCAGAACCAGTGGTCTTGTTTCTGCTCCCGGCAGAGGTGCCCCCCATCCCCCTGAGGTGCCTGCCTATTTGCCAACTGATGCCCCTGCAGTGTTCTCTCCGTGTTCATGTAGGTGACAAGTGGGGACTTGGAGTTTGGCCTGTGGCCATGTGTCCCACGCAAACTGAGGACCGGGCAGTGTCCCTTGTTCTATACATTTTTAAATATCTGTTACTTTGGCTAGCTTTTTATTTTTTTACTATGTTGATATTATTACACTCACTTTGATAAATTTGTTTTGTCTTTGCATTATTCAGCCGATTTAGGGGGATTAACTTGTTTTCTAGTGCATCTGGTTGTGTGTATGGGGTGTGTGTATGGGGTGTGTGTGGTGTGTCACTCTTTTTTTTCTCCCCCCCTCCCTTGTGTGCTAGGCGTCTGTACTCACCATCGTCGTCTTCGCCGGCGTTGGTGTTCGTGGTAGAGCAGAACGTAGAATATCATCGAAAATACATGCAGTACGGGTTCCATGGCGGCGTGGTTCTTCCCTGTGTCTCCAATGGTGAGTCCTTTTCCTTCTGAGCTCAGTTTCCATCAGGCTTTTGATGTGGTTGGTACCGCAGTGGAAAAGGTGGTGGATTGTGTTGTAATATAGTGGGCGGAACTTTGACTTCTGCCTGGCTGTAGGCGGCTACCGCCGTGGTGGCTGTTGTTTCCGCCCTGGCGGTTGGTGTGGTACATTGGCTGTCTTTCGGAGATCTTTCCGCCATGGTCATAATTTGGCGGTAATTACCACCGGCCTGTTGGCGGTATTACCCCCACTTTATCACCAACTGCCAGGGTCTTAATGGGGGCCTTAATGTTTGACTGCTAACTTTGTGTTTATCAATACAACCTTTTCATAACATTAACCATATGTGTTAGACCTGACGGCCTTAGGAAGGGTCTTCCCCTGAACCTTTTGACTGCTTTGCCTCACTTTTTGCTGATATGTTTTTGTTGGCTTGGGTACTTTACCACTGCTGACGAGTGCTAAAATGCATGTGCTCAATCCCCTAAAACATGGCAACATTGGTATATCCCAATTTAATTCACTTATAAGTCCATAAAGTGCATTATATGTGTCTAGAGCCCGTAAATTAAATGCAACTAGTGAGCCTGCAGCACTAATTGTTCCACTCATTTAAGTAGCCCTTTAAACATGACTCAGGCCTGCAACTGAAGAGCCTGTATGTGCAGTTTCACTGCCATATCGACTTGGCATTTAAAATGCATTGCCAAGCCTTAAACTCCAAGTTTGTTACACATCAGAGACCCCTAAGTTAGGCCGTAGGCAGCCAACAGGGTAGGATGCGGTGTAAGTAAAAGGCAGCACATGTATGCTTTAGTTTAACATGTCCTAGTAGGGAGAGGCCTACCGCCTCATAGGATATAATTGGAAATTCCTTAATACACTGATTACATTAATTTCTGATTGAAAAGAAGTACGACTGTTGAGTTTTGTACCTATGGACTTGTAATAATAAATCCTCCTTAATGGTAAAGTTGGATTTATGGAATTTTTCTGCTCCTAAGCCCTGTATGCCTGCTACCTGCTTCCAGTAAACGTCTGGGTTGATTGACAGCAGGTCTTTGTACATTCCCTCTACACAGCACACACAAAGGAAGCCTAGGTGTGGCATTTACATCCTGATGACCCATCACCAGGCTGATGGACCTTCTTGAGCAAGCAAGATTGGAGAGAGGAGCTAACACTTGCACCTGAATAGGGCTGTGTTGCCCCTACACATAGAGCTGCATACCCACTTGTAGTGTGTTCGGAGCAAGGTTAGGAAAGGGAAGACCTGTGTGTACCTCAGAGCCCCTCCTTGAAGTCAACCCACTTCAAAAGCACCTTTGTGTATAAGAACTGGGATTCTGACCCTACCAAATCAGTATTCTTTTGGACCTGAGGATACTCCGCTAGGAAGAAGGACTGCTGTGCTGCTGAAAGGACTGCCACTTTGCTGGGACTCTGCTGGATTTCTGCTTTGCTGTGCCTGCCCTGCTGCCCTCCTTTCCCGGGGGAGAGAAAGACTGGACCTACATCTTTTCACCCCCACAACCAAGTGACTCCAACAGCTTGTTTGCTTGGCTGTGGTTCTGAAGTCTTAGGAACATCAAAGACTTCACTCACTTCTGCTTCAGCTTCTGAACTCTGCCAACTGTGAGTCCTAACTTGCCAAGTGGTTCCAATCCAGTCCTGGGCCCTTGGAAGTGAGTTTAACAGCTGTGTTGTGGGAAAATGCATGCATCACCTTTACTGCTCTGATCAGAACCACCACATCTCTTCTCAAAGCCAACGCATCGCTGCTGCTGCTGAGGACAAGGGCTTCGTACTGCTGATTGCGTGGCTCAGGCTCGATGCATCATCATCAGCCCCAGCACATCACCTTCGCATTGCCATCTGTGCGGCTCAACACAATGCATCGCCTTCATTGCAAAGGGTTCAAAGCCACATCCCTGCTCGGAGATCGTCAGTTGCACGACTTAACAACTAAGCATTCCTGAACTGTGCGGATCGGAACCAAGGCATCGCATCACATGGTTTCCTCTACTCCTCGCATTGAATCTTTGTTGTCAACGCAACCCTCCATGCAAGGTACTGTTTCAGTGGGATGAGGGTGGTCCCTGTAGCCAGCCCGCACTCCATTGTGGTCGGCCTAAATTTTGGATTTACACCAGTCTAGTGAGAATATATTGTCCCTTGTTGTTGCTTTTAGCTTTTAAGCACTATAATTGCAGATATTATTTAAAAATGTATATCTCAACTTTTACTTCTTGAATTTTTGCCATTTTGGTTTTGTTTTGTTCATTAAATGAAGACCTATTTTCAAGCCTGCCTGCTCTGTCACCAAGCTACCAGAGGGTGAGCACAGGTTAATGTAAGGCGTGTATCTGACTTACAGTGACTAGGAATGTGGTCCCAACTTGTACAGGGTGCATACCTCTGCCAACTAGAGACCCAATTTCTAACATTGGTGATCATCGGTGATAATAGGACTTGTGTTTATGCGGTGCCTTACAGTAATTTGGTGTACACTACTACCCACATCTAGGACCAGTTCAAATCAATTGTTCTGATCCTCATTGGAATCTGTATTTTTTCCCTACGTTCCCTAATTGGCATTTTTGATTTTTATGATTCTGCCTGATAGGCATTTTTTTTTTTCTTCTAAACTATGGGGGTCATCATGAGTTTTGCGGACAGAAAATGCCGTCCGCCAAACTCCCGCGGTCAGGTTACCGCCAGTGCAGTCTCCTTCCAGCGGGCTCCATTAAGAGTTTCCTACTGGGTCAGCGGGTAGAAACAGACGCCCATATTTATACTTTTTTAGCACTGCATTTGCGTCGTTTTTTGACGCAAAATCGGCGCAAACTTCAAAAATACAATTGTATTTTGGAAGTTTGCGCTGCTTTTGCGTCAATAAATGACGCAAACGCAGCGCAAAAAAAAAGTATAAATATGGGCCAGAGTTTCTGCCCACAAACCCCGGGGGAAACGGTCTACAACATTGACTCCGGTTCATAATAGAGTCGGTGGCAATGCTGCAGTGCGTAGGGTGCTACAGCACCCATTGTGATTTTCCCTGTCTGCAAAGCAGACAGGGAAAATGGTGATGGGGCTGGCCAAGGGGGGCCTGCACTGCCCATGCTAAGTGCAGGGCAGTGTAGGGAAGTGCATAGGCAGTGCAGGGGCACCCTGCACCCCATCTCTGCCAGCCTCTACATGGCGCGGCTACCATCACATAGGCGCTGGAGAAGAAGGGACTTGTAATCCCCAGGGCAGTGCTGCCCTGGCTGATTAGGACCGCTAGCACCTCCAGACCAACAAAAAGTAATGATCTGGCTGTGCTCACGGTCTGACTGTGGCGCAACCGCAACGGTCATAATGTGGCTGCCAAACCGCCACATTGGCAGCGGTCTGAATGCCACGGCGTGGGACCGCCAGGGTCATAATGATGCCCTATGTCTCCAACTGAAAGTTCTATATCTGTGCCTGCAAAAATGGACTTCAAGCTGGCCAAACTCAAGGAGTAAACTGTAGCCCTGCTCAAAAATCTCTGGAAGGACTCTGGGCTTCCTGAAAAGAGCTCCAACAGGAAGGTGGAGCTGCAAAATGCACTGAGAGCTTTGTCAAAAGGCCTTGCTGCATTGAATGTGGACTGAGAGGAGGATCATGATATGTAGGGTGATTTGGACCAAGACACAAAGGAGGGTGGAGGAGGGGGACAGCATCCTTCCAGGATTGGAGATTTTAACCCAGACGGGGAGCAGTGTGTCATCCAGAGGCCTTTCCCCAAAGTAGCTGGAGCAAAGGATGGAGGAGAGCAAATTGAGATTGGAGCTGGCTAATCTAAAATTGGAGAAAGACTTGGAGGGGAAATGGTTGCCCAAGGAGGCAGAAGAGGAAAGGATACTACTTCGGGCTCATGAGCTCAGTATGACAGAGCTGGACATTAAGGCCAGGCAGACTGAGTCCAGCAGTGATGGTGGCATCATACCTACAGTGTCTGCTTGTGATGAGAGGGTCCGCATCCCAAAGGAATTGGGGGCAGATTTAAGAGCCCCTAGCTCCTCCTTGTGCCACATTAGCATACTTTTTTTTTAACTAATGTGACCCGACGCCAAAATTGCTGTACCAGATTTACAAAGTGGCACAATGCATGCATTGCACCACTTTGTAACCCATTGTGCCACATTATGCCTGTGCATAATGTGTCATTTTTTAAATATTTTTTAGTATCTGCTCAGACCAGGCGTTAAAAGGAGGCATACCATTGTTTTCAATGGGCCTCTCTGTACTGTTCAGGGTTAGCACCAAACATTTGGCACTAACCCTGAACAATACATCAATAGCATCAGAAATTCTGATGCTATTGCCCCCTGACCTGCGCCATGGTGCGCTGTATTTTAAATACGGTGAATACATGTTGGCGGTAGAGGGGTGCAAGGGGCCGCGAGAGAAGTGGTGCTTCATGTAATATAACACCTTTTTTCTTAAATCTTGCCTTTGGGGTCTATTCATGGGGGACGACATAGACAGGTGGTTCAAAGCCTATGAGGTGGCTCTCAGAGTGCAAAAGGTTCCTGAAGGTATTGAGGGGGTAGCTTGTGGAGGTAGATGTCAACAGTGGGAGGTGACACACTCCTGACGCTAAAAGCAGAGGACCAGACCCAGTACATTCCAATGAAGTCTATACTTATCAGCAGGTTTGGGATAACTACAGAGAAGTACCACCAGGGGTTCTGGAAGAGCCACAAACTCCCGACAAAAACCTGGGTGTTTTTTCTTGATTATTCTAGCAAGACACTGATGGTCTGGGTGAGGGGCAGCAAGGTAGATGACTTTGATGGGCTGTGTTACCTGATTATGAGGGAGCACATGCTTAAAGTTTATTTTCCAGAGTTGCGCCAGCACCTAGTGGATAGCAAGTGGACCCACCTCAGGAAGCTTGCTGAAGAGGCAGACCTCTGGGTCCGCACCAGAGTTCCCAGAAAGGCATCTGGCAGGAGGTGCTCCCAAAAGAGGGGGGGAAGATAAAAAGAAGAACTCTCTAGGTCCCCAAAACAGTTCTTAGGTGAAAGGGACGCATACTCCATCAGGCCACCAGAAAAAGAGCTTCCCTGGCAAAAGTCAGTACAAACCTCCCAAGTGCTATGAGGGCTTTGAGAATGGACCTGTCAAGGGGGATCCTAAGTGCCCCAAAAGAGTACCTCCTCCCACTGGAGGGAGGACCCCAGGGGTGACAAGTATAGTTTTTGGGGAGGAGTTTGTCCCAGTAAGTGGGGAGGGGGGTTTAGCCAGGTTACCTTTGTGTCCCTTGGTGTCACAGAGATGGTCCCAAAGACCCATGCGCCATCCAATACTAGTAAGTATAGGCAGTAGGTTACCATCAGTGAGCAAGGTATGGAGTCTCTGAGGAACACTCTGAGCTGCCAGTCCAGAACGAGTATGGTAAGGAATCATCTGGTGCCCCTAAAGCAGATTTTACTCAATGTATTCCACCAGGTTGTGGTAGCAGACAACCAAGAGAGTCATTACTCATTGGCCCTTGTACCCTTTAAGTGGGGGGATCTCAGGTCTTCTGCAAGTACCTGTTGGCTCTGCCATTCCTGTGTACTGTTTGCAAGGGAATGACCTAGAGTACACTGCCTGGAAGGAGGTGCAGCTCAGGTCACACCTGGAAACTTTGGGGATACCTGAGTGGGCTTGTATTACCACCAGGTCCATGGCTACCCGGAGATATGGAACTTGGAACAATGGCCCAGACAGCTGGATAGTCAAGGAAGGGTAAGGGGAATGGAAAACCAGCCTTTGAGTGTCTCCCAACTGAGGTGAATGGGCACTCGAGGAGGCTATTCCAGAGCCCAGTGGAAAGGACACCGTCTCCCTTAATGACCTACCGGATCTTGCTGGATAGCAGGTAGAAGGAGCCAGGGAGGACTTCTGCAAGGCTCACAGGGACTGCCCAGCCTTGGAGGGCACACTTACACCACATTTACAAGGAGAACAACCTCCTGTACAATGAGCCTAAGGAACCGGCACATGGAGCGACAAGGGCCCTGGTGGTTCCCTAATGCTACCGTCTTTTCTACTGGGGCTGGCTCATGAGATTGCCCTGGCAGGACATCAGGGCCAGGACAAGACCTTTGCCAGGCTTGTCCCCCACTTCTATTAACATGAGATGGCAAGGTCTCTGGATGCATTCTATAGGACCTTTGTGACCTGACAGGTCAGTGGGAAGACAGGACAGAAGCTAAAGGCTCCCGAGTTTCCTTTACCTGTCCTTGGCACTCCCTTCGAGAGGGTGGGTATCGACATTGTAGGGCCCATGGATCCCCAGATCTCTTCTGGTTTCAGGTACATCATGGTTCTGGTGGACCACACCACTAGGTACCCAGAGGTCTTACTTCTGAGGACTACTTCTATACCCGCAGTGGACAGGGCCCTGATAGGGATTTTTACTTGAGTGGGTTTCCTCAAGAAAGTGGTGTCTGACAGGGGCACCAACTTTATGTTTGCTTATCTGCAATCAATACGGAGGAGGGTGGCGTGTCTTATAAGTTATCCACCCCCTATCATCCACAAACCAATAGGCTTGTGAGAGATTTAACAAGACCCTGAAAGGCTTGACCAGGAGCCTACCTAAGGCTCGGAGGTGTAAGTGGGAGGTTCTTCTGCCATGCCTACCTTTTGCATACTGAGAGATAACTCAGAAGGGGGTTGGGTTTAGCCCCTTTGAGCTTCTGTATGGGCACCATGGAGAGGACCTCTCAGCCTGGTAAAGTAAGAGTGGGAGCAATCTCCCAGGAAACCCCCCCAGGATATAGTGAACTGCTTGCTGGCCTTCTGGAGCCAGTTGTGGAAGCAAGCTTCAGACAGCTTAGAGGCCAGCGAGGAAGTAATGAAGCAGTGGTATGACCAAACAGCAGCCACTGGGGACCTACAACCAGGACAAAAAGTATGGGTGATGGAGCCTATGGAGCCTGGGGCCCTCCAATTCCGTTTGACTGTGCCCCGTGAGATTGTTGAGTGGATGGGGAGGCCACCTACTTAGTGGACTTCAAACCCCCCATATCCCCTCAAGGGTTATCCACCTCAACTGTCTCAAGCCCCATTATGACAAATCTGAGGTCACCATGCTGCTGGTGACAGATGGGAGGGAGGAAGAGGAGAGTGAGTCTCTCCCTGATCTCTTAGCCTTCAAAGAGAAGATTGGGTCAGTGGAAGGTGTAAACCTTTCCCTTACCCTGACTCCTGAACAACAGAGGTCTGTCACCAGGTACTGGGACAGTTATCCTCTATTTTCCCCCTCACTCATGGTGTTACCCACTTGTGTCTCTACAGTATAGTCACAGGAGACAGTCTCCCTATCAAGAATAAAATGTACTTGCAGTCAGTTAAAGTGAGGAATAGCATTAAGGAAGCTGTTTAAAAAATGCTGCAATTGGGGGTGATTGAACCTTCCAGTAGCCCCTGGTCCAGCCCTGTGGTGCTGGTACCAAAGGCTGCCCCAAAGGGCACTACACCAGGACTCAGGTTCTGAGTAGACTATTGGGTGCTCAATTCAGTCACAAAATCTGATACTCATCCAATCACCTGAGCGGATGAGTTAATTAACATATTAGAGGCTGCTCAGTTCTTGAGTACTTCTGACCTCACGTCAGGATACAGGCAGCTATCCCTAACTGAAGGAGAAGAGGAGAAATCAGCTTTCTCCACCTGGATGGCTGAGATCTGAAGTTGTGTTCTAAGAAAATCAACACATCTCCATCACATCATTGCGCTGATCAGACCCACCACATCTCTCCTCGACGTCGACACATCAGTGGTGCCACTGAGGATGAGGACTTTGTATTGCTGATTGCTCGGTTCTTTCAGCTCTTTCAAATCAGAACTTTCATTTGTCAGATTAGTAAGTAAGCTTCACATTTCTTTGCTATTATCAGGAATATATGAACAACAGTGCTTCGAATTCAGCATTTAGCAAAATCTATTATCTAATGCAAGACGATTCTGAAGAGTCATAGATCGAACCGCAGCCATTTCTGTATCCATTAGGATCATGGCTCCTAAAAAAATTGTCAGCATGTTATCCACAATAGTATACAACTTTCAAATCTTTATAGAATTCAGAACAACTCCAACTGAAGGAATCATTGCTCCAAATTTATCTCCACTTTACCAGTGGAAGATTCTCTCTTTTGTTTAACGTACTGTAACTCAGTGATTTTCAGTAACCTTTTCAAGTCATCATGTAGGAATATCTTTGGGAAAACTATTGCTAAGTAACATGTGGCACACCATCCTCTTGGAAGACGGTAATAAGCATTTGGTCCACAGATGTAATAAATTCCAGGAATCGCTGGATCCTGCCCATTCAACATAAAAGTCCACTTACTATGAAACAAAAACACATGTTTACATTCGTTCCCACAAACAAAGTGCCAGTACTAGATTTAGGCCTAAATATACAAAGCTTTCCTATGTGTTGCACATCTAAAGCTAACCTCCCTTGTCATTTTATTTAACTATATGCGAAATTATTTCTAAACATCCTTTTCTCTAAGCCCTTTTCTATCTTCTCCTTTAGTACCTTTCTCCTGTCGTCTGTCTGATCTAAGAAGCTGTTTTCTAATGGTGTAAGCAAGCATGTCAGATTGTTCCTTTGTGCATATGCATTGCCAAAAGTTAAGGTAGGCTCAAAGAATCCTCTCACTAGCTCTATAGTGTTCTGCTTGGCTACTCTACTCAGGTACCTATTTATAGGGACAAACGAAAACACAACGTCGAAATTGGAATAGAAATACTGGATGTACTCCTGATTTTAGAATCTTGTTAGTAACAGACTACAACTTATCCCTTAAGTGAAGTGCAAACTATGGTAGGCAACTCCCTCTTCGACTGATGAAGGAAACTGTGTGCAAACATAACAATGTCTTGCATCCATTGTCTCAACATGCTCACTCAATAAGCAATAGAAAGCATTCAAAGAAAGTTCCCCTTGTGCATTGTCTACGTGCAGATCCTTCTCATCTAACTTGAACTTCTCTATTTCTGTGAGCGCTGCAGTGTAGTTGTTTCTAAAGCTGTATGGTTGGCTTTACTGTTGTCAAGAACAGTCACTCCAACAATCAATACCAAGCACAATATAATGCATACGATTGCCAAACTAATATTCATGTATTTAAAGAACCTATTCTTCCTACCCTGCTAGCTAAGGTTACTCATGATCTGTAAAGAATAAGAAAGTAGAACAGAAAAATAATAGTTACTATGCAGCAAAAATCAAAAGCAAAAATCTTCAATCTTCTTTCAGCAGTTATTTACAGTTTTCAGTCTTCGTTTTCCAGGATCTTTTTGTCAAAATTGGTAAAGTTGTCAAAATTGGTTTAGCAGCTTGTCAAATCACGTTAGTTGTCAAATCAGGTTATCAAAGCCTTTTCCAGTTACTTTCAATAATCTCTTTTTTCTTATTTGTACTTTTCTCAGTTTGTAGTTTCAATAGTTCAATTCATTGGTTTCCTTCAAGTGCCAAAATATTGACCTGGAATGTCGCGATCAAAACAAAAACACAAAAATGATCTTTGCCATTCATTTGTTGTTGCATATGCCCATTAAGGACCAGCATACCTTTGACTTGCTATTCTCTTTCTTTTCAACTTTCGATCTCCATTCAACTCTCCTTCACTTAGATCTTCTCTCCTATCTACTTCCTCCTCAATACTTGTCACAGTAACCACTTCCTTTCTCTTTGCTTGTGACTCCGGCCACTTATCTCCTTTCAGTGGACCTTTTGCTAATGCTCTTTTCCGTGTTAAACTTGTAACTTCTTCTTGCTCTGCAGGACTTTCTCTTGACGGACCTGCAACTGAACCGCCTCAACTCCTTGACTCTCAGTGTCTGTTGTTAGCTCTGTTTGTCTCTCAAAATCATCTACTTCTGGGAGAGCCCTCCTCTGACTAGAATCTCCTGCAACCTCAATTGAGATTTGTTCACTGTCACTCTCCTGTAGGTCATCTCCTTCGTCTCTCAAAGGAATGGCTGAACCATTCTCAATTTGCTCAGATCCGGTGTAATTTCCTCTTTCTCCTCTTTCTGGCCCTGAGGTTGGTCTGGTCGTTGTCGGTACTCCCAACAGCTCCTCTTCATTGTCCAGAGGACATGTCAATTTTCTTGTATGGCTTATGTGGATCGGGTTCAGAACTTCAGAGCACTTTACAGCTGTTGTAGTGATCAGAACTACCTGGAAAGGACCTTTCCACAGAGGCTCCAAACATGTCTTCCTCACATGTTTTCTGATCACAACCCAGTCACCTGCTCTCAGGTTGTGTCCTTGATCTTGAGACGGTTGCAATGTGGTGGCTTCCACCTGATGAGAGAAAGAGTGAACCACATCAGCCAGACCCTTGCAGTAGTCCAACACTGTATCATCTGTTATGTTCACAAGAGCCTTTGCAGGAACCGCTGGCAACCTCATTCCTCTGCCCATGAGGATCTCATGCGGTGACAATAATGTATTTCTGTTGGGTGTGTTTCTCATTGTCATCAGAACTAACGGTAGTGAGTTTGGCCTTTTCATGTTCGTGGACACACACATTTTCAACTTGATTTCAAGGTACCATTCATCTGTTTCACCAGTCCTGAGGCTTCAGGGCGGTAACTACAATGCAACTTCTGCTCAATGTTAAGGCTGCACATAGTAAGTTAACTACTTCATTGTTGAAGTGACTTCCTCTATCTGATTCTAAAGAGATCAGAAACCCGAAACATGGTATCAGTTCCCTAAGCAGTAATTCTGCTACTGTGAGGCTGTCATTTCTTCGTGTAGGATAAGCTTTAATCCAATGACTAAAGATGCAGACAATCACCAACACATATCTCAATCCTCCACACACAGGCATCTCAATGAAATCCATCTGCATTCTGCTGAATGGACCTCTAGCTTTTCCAATGTGACTCAAATTGACCACTGTCCGTTTTCCCGCATTCATTTGTTGACAAATGACACAACGAGGCAAACTGCTTCAGCAACTCGTCTAAACTTTGGATTGAACCAATTCTGCTTGAACAATCAAATCATTGCATCCCTCCCAACATTTGCTTGACCATGATAATATCTAGCCGTTTGAGTGAACAAACTGTTCGGTAGCACTAACAGACCTTCTTCTGAATCCACAGTTCATCCTGTCATTGTAAACATTTCATTTTGAGCCATGACCATTTTTCCTCCCTATCTACATTATTTTGCAGTGTTCACAGCTCTTCCAATAACATGTAATGCATAACTTGGACATGTTTCATCTTCCTCAGGTAAAAATTCCCCCTTTTCAGTGAATGATACACAGTTCAATGTGCAAAACCTTGTGACTTAATCCGTTTATCCATTTCCCATCGACACAGAATCTTGCGATTTCAGATGTGCACTGCATTTCACCATGGCAATCTTTACAGGCATTTGGATAGCTTGAAACAACTCTAGAATTCTCTCACCATTACTTACAGGTGAACCAGAAGAGGTCAGAAAACCTCTCTGAGACCACAACTGGCCAAAATCGTGCACTACCACAAATCCTTACTGGTTGTCCGTATAGATGGTAAGTTTGAGCTGTGCAGAAACATGCCATGCTCTAGTAAGGGCTACGAGTTCCGCTACTTGTGCAATGTATACTCCTGGAAGCCAGGACGCTTCAAGTATGCCAGAAATTGTGCACACAGCATATCCTGCTTTCAGTATTCCTGAACTGTCCCTTAGACAGGAACCATCAACAAAGATAATTTGGTCATTTTCTTCCAACCGGGTGCCTCTGGTATCAGGTCTCGGTTTCACGCACAGATCAGTTACTTCAAGACAATCATGCTCAATATCTTCCAATTTTTTTATTTCAACATATTCATTTCGGAGTAAGGTTTCCGGGTTAAGCACTGTACATCTTTTTAGTGACACATTAAGGGACCCCAGGATGCTCGTTTCATAACAAGTCAGCTTGGCATCTGTTAGGTATTGCATCTTTGTTTGTGGAAGTAAAACTTCAATAGACTGAAGGACCATAATAGTCAGGTGATGTCCCATCAGAATGCCTTCACACTGTGCGAGGCTCTGTTCAATTGCTGCGACTGAACAAAAACAGCCTGGTAAAGCTGCTGCAACTGGGTCCAAAGTAGCTGAAAAATATGCTACTGGCCGGTTAACACCTCTCTTGAGTCAAGACAGACAAGGAACATGCATCCCGCTCATTACAGAACAACATGAAGGGTTTTGTGTAGTCAGGCATTCCCAAAGCTGGGGCTTTGCACAACTCTCTCTCAGTTCAGAAAATGCTTTCATACAAGCTTGTTCTACCACTAGGGGATCAGTAACTTCTTTGTGAGACAGCTTCTGCAATGGCTTCGAAATGACTGAAAAGTTGGGAATCCATTGGTGACAGTAGCCTACCATCCTCAAAAACATCCTTTACATCTCTCTGAGTGGCTGAGGGACTCCTCTGCAATATGGCTGTGACCATTTCTCTGGATATTTTCCCAATTCCCTTCTCAATCTGGTGACCCAAATATTTCACTTCTTTCTGACAGTATTGTAATTTAAGTGGTGACACTTTATGACCATTCTTTCCCAAATGGTTCAGTGAGGCAATCATGTCATATTTGCACTCTTCCTTCATTTTGGGCGCAATCGAAAAATCATCAATGTACTGTACCAATGTCGATTGGAAAGGCATTTCCAATGACTCCAGGCTCTTTTTCAAGAGCCAATTGAATATGGAAGGTGATTCCGAAAACTTTTAAGGAATTCTACAACAACAGTAGACTCAGTCTAAAAATTTGAAACAGAAGAGAAATTGACTATCCTCATGAAAAGGCACAGAAAAGACAAGTCTATGACGGTAAATCATTCAGCATCGCATGGAATCTGAAACAAAATCACTGCTGGATTTGGAACCACAGGACAACATTTAATCACAATGTCATTTATTTTTCTCAGATCCTGGACAATCTAAACTTTCCTCAATCCCATTATCAGTGAATTACATGGAGTGCTCAACACTTCTTTCAAAACTCCTTCGTTTACTAATTCTGCAATTATGGGAGCAACCTTCTCAATGATGTCCTATGTCATTTGGTACTGGGGAATCTGGGGAAAAAGTGCATTCGGCTTTACCCGAACTCTAACTGGCTCAACTCTCTTTACCAGGCCAATGTCTTTCTCTGTCAAATCTCACACTCGCTCTTTAACTTATCCCTATAAGTCAGAAGTAAGATCATTTACTGTAAAAACTGGAAAGAAACTAAACAGGGTATTTTCCTCATTTATTATTTTACAGTCCGTATCTGGAGCTGGGTCACCCTCATCATCACTGTTCGTCTGTATCTCGATTCTATCGTTTGAGCAAGTAATCAAGCATCTGGTTTTGCACAGCAAGTCCTTTCCCAATAGGGACACTGGACTTGAATCATAGACTATGAATTTGTGTAATCCTTTAAATTTGCCAATCTTAACCTGAACTGGTTCTGTAATTGGGTTGGTCAGATATTGATTCGCTACTCCTACAATCTGGACCGTCTTTCCCAAAAGGGGCAGGTTTAGAATTTCTGCAGTTCTTACTGTAGAGCATGTACCCCCTGTGCCAACCAAGAATGAAACCTTATGACCTATTACTTTCCCTTCACATATGGACCTTTTGGATCTATTTCTAAGGAAGATGCAAGCACGCATTCCCCCTGGCCCGAACTCTCGCTCACCCAATCATCCTTTATTCAATTCTCACTGTGTAATGGGAATTGGTGTACTGTGTTATTACTCTGGTTAATCTTCTGACCTGTGACCTGTTGAAGAAGCATCACCTGCCGCTGCTCCATTGGGGCTTGAGGGCAATGCTGTTGATGTACCATTTGAACCTGCCATTGCATTGGCTGTGGCTGTGCCATCTGTGTACGTGGCACTTGCACCTGCTGCATGGGTTGAAATATGTTCATTTGATTCACATTACTTTGAAAATTTGGATTATGACCTCTCATTCTTGGTCCTCTCATATTTTGGAACAAATTGATGTCACTTGTTTGCTGAACAACACCTTCCTGTACCATCATCAGACACTCCCGCTTCCCATGTCCGATCCCTCCGCAAACATGACAAGGCAACAATCTCTTCATTTCTTGCCCATCTCTCTGAACCTCTACTGTACCCAAATTGGGGCTTCCTCTCGCCTGATTTTGAAATACCACAATTGCCTGCTGTTGCTGCTGTTGTGGAAAATGTCCCTGCATCCCTGTTTGTGCCGCTCTGATCAGCATCAGCATCACCTTTCCTTTTAACTTTCTCTGCTTCAACTCAATCTCATCTCTACAGTACTTTGCATACTGCAATACCTCATTAGTCAGCTTCACTTGCCTGCAAATCAAATGACTCTTAATCATCTGGCTAATTTCAGGTCCCAATCCTTCCACAACTCTGAACACAAAATGAATCATGTCTTTCGGCTCAATCGTTTCAGTGCCACCATAATGCTTAAATGCCTGCAACAATCTTTCGTAATACATATGTATTGATTTGTTTGCTTCCTGGGCTGTCCTGTCTATTCTCTGCCAGTCAATGTTTTTGGTCGAAATTCTCATTTTAAAAATTTGTATTTAATTACCTCTGGTTCCTTTATCTTCTAATCTATACTCCTCTTGCACTCCATCCAAAAATCAGCTGGAACTACTATCTCTAAAAGAGTGTTCAAATCCTCCCACAGGCATTTTGCAAGTTTCACGAACCTGTCCGTCTACTGGTACCATTCTACTGGTTTCTCTCTCAACCTGGGACAATCATTTGTAAAGGACAGAATGTCACTTCTGCTCCAAGGGACATGGACAAAGTTTCCGCCTGGGATCTCTCTTATTGGTAGAATTTTTACTGGATCATCACCCTGCTGCATATTCGCAGTAATATTTGCAGAATCCCTTTTGCTTTTATCTCTCTTCTTTACCCATCTGCCTTCCCACTTGTCTAATGATCCCCATGTCTGTACACTTTGAAACAACTCCCTAAGGTATGCCTTCATTCCTGCAGATCTCATGTGTTCAAAATCCTTTGAGTTAAAACCTAGCCTGTAGCTCCTCTTCACGTGTTTTGTTTTCTCTATTTCCATGGCATATTCTCTGCTAAGTCTGCTAGATTCTGATGTACCTCGCTTGCCTCTCTTGTAATTTTCGGGCACAAGTATCTCAATTGTGCTTCGGTATAAGATTTGAGTCTGTTCACACCCATAGTTCCTTCAATGAGCTCACCAGCTTCCATCTCTAGTCTAGTATAGTTCAAGTACTCCTCTCCCCTAGTAGCACTCAGTGGGGTATTCAGCTTGTCTAACCATTCAGTCAGTTGTTGGGCAGTCAAACCTTGCAGCAAAATGTTGTTGGGCTGGGTATTGGGCAATGGTTGTACAGTTAGTTTTGGAGACTGCAATATCAGTAAATTCAAGCTATGACTGATGCTTGAGTCTTCCCATCAATAAATTTTGACTTAGGACTACCTGTCCATTTGCACTATTATTTCACTGTGCAAACAAAGGTATGACTGGACCAATGGTGACAGGTACAGATACAGCGTCTGGGCTTGGTCTAACGTTCGAATTCTGTGAGTGCATAATTTCCCTATCCTGACTCATTAGTATGGACATGTCTGTCTGTGTCCTTGTTATAGGCGTGTACCTTGGAATTGCTTGTGACTGCACTTGAGGCAGTAGAGTAGAGTTGTCTCTGTCTGAACCAATGTCGGTTTCGGGAAAACTTTTCCTGTTGGCACTATTAGGTTTGTGGCAGGTTCCATAATGGGCACATCAGGGTAAATTCTCGGGACATTCGGTGGTGGCATCTAATTCTGAGCTGTTGATGTAGTGGGCAGACTAAGACTGGACATTGGGCATTGGGCTCTGTGTCCCGCTAAGATTAATCTGTACTGGACTCGTTGTCATTTTAACCTGTGTCGGTGCTGAAGGGTTTACACTAGTGCTCGGACATCTCTCTTGTGCTGCATATGTTGTGGGGTGATTTCTCAGTAACTGTAGAATAAACTCGTCATCATCTGATCCTTCCTCAAGTGTTAAAAATCTCCTAGTCTTTTTTGATCTCCACACCCTACTCTCAGAGGGACTTCTGTTTGTATTTCTGGTAGGTTTCTTTTCTTCTCTCTCGCTTTCCTGTGTAATTGCAGGAAACAACTTAATTCCCTGTAAAGTCTTGGTTCTCCAAAATTTCTGATCGTTATCCCATCTAGCCTCCGCTAGCATATGTTCTTCCTTTCTCATCCTCCTCTCAAACTTCTGTTGCTGCTGCTGTCTGGCTACTAATTCCCTGATTGCCAATGCCTCAAACTGTGCTGGTCTTGGAAGAGATTTAAAATCATATAGCACCCTCCTCAAATTCTCTAAGCTTTTCAAATTAAATGTTCCATGGGCAGGGAATGCTAAGCTCCCATCTTTTTCTGTTACTTTGCACCATTGTCTCAGCCAAAGACATGGCGCAGCACCATTTTCTTTGATTACAATGGAAGCAGGTGTACCTTCCGGCGGTGCAATATCTGCTATGCTCATAATATACGCATCTACCCTTAAAGTACGCTTTAAACTTTGAAAAATTGCATTTCTGCGACTTTTATGTTACTCTTAATCAAATCAGGAAGTGACTTTCAATCCCAGAATCCTTTTCGCTGGCCTTCTCAACCAATTGTGCTTCACCGTTGTCCGCCAAACCATGCGCAACCCTTCTCACTAACCAACCTATCCCAGCATGGCTCCAATTAAGTCACCCTCACACGTACTGCGGCTGACAAGTCTTGTGGCTTGTCCTCCTAAACTCAGATTCACACTAGACTAATGCAAAATTATTGCCAGCACTAAACAAAATCAAAACCCAATATGTCAGTTTACTACAGGTAGGGTAACATAATCAGTTCAGAAACCTTATGGATTTTTCACTGATGCCGTTTCTTTCTAGGAGCTACTCCTTCTTTCTCAGTTTCCCTGATTCACAGACAAAAAAATTTAACCCCAAATTTTACTCTCAACTGATCAGTGGGTCTGTCCTGGTGAACATAGGACTTGCCAGATCTGAGTCAAAAAATGATTTCGCTCACACTCTGACTTGTAGACCACACCCGATCGACCTATTAAAGCAAACAAATTAGAACAAAAACCAAGTGTCTCATACACTTTTCAATATACTCCGGAGTCTTATACCTCGCAGGGCCCGTATACCAACAACCAAGTGGACAATTTTTTAGCACAAAGAACCACACACATGTGAAGTTTGATGACTTCCCTACTCCCACACTTCACACTACGCACACTCTTTCTAAAACTTCATTTGGAGTATGCAAACTCCTTAAACCCTCATAGACATCACAATTCACCTGCGACTTGTATAAGCTGTGCAAGCGCAAAACCTATTTCATTCAAACTGTCACTAGAATGCCGAGAACATCCTCAAACAATCAGTGGCAAGCTCCAAGTTTCTGGGAAAGTCATTCTAAGAATTTATTGATAATATTTCTCTCAAATCTGTATAATTGAATCTGAAAATCCAAACTTTCTGCAAATTGTTTTCTCTTTAGGGGACTAATCATGTACCGGGCCTTTATGATGGGCTCATGTCCCGGGACCTTATGATGGGCTCTTAGGGAGACAAACCATCCTCTGCTACCATCACTGTTAGTGCGTTTGGCCTTATTTGGTTGTTTATCATTAGGTATAAGGGGGCGATTTAGAGGTTTGATGGACCTTTTGACTGTGCTTAGAGTAGTTCCCACCATAAACTCAGTTCTGGTACAAATCAATAGCAATTTCAATCAATAACATCAATACTCTTGGGAGTCAGTAATTTCCATGTACCATGACCTCTTGGCCATGTATAACCACACCTTTATGTAAAAGTTAGAATGTTTATTTCCCTATATTAACAACACTAGTATCATGTAACTCAATCTCAAAATCAAAATATAAGCATATAAAAACAATACAGGTTGACTGAATGTTCTAAAGAATCTCAAGTTAATCAAAGTTTGGATCACTACACATTCTAAGGCTACAGTACAAATTAATAGCAAGAATAACTGTGCAAAAGAAATGGCATACATTTAGATTCAGCAAAGAAAGACATCAACTGTTGTTAATATTTAGCAGTCATCAATCGGTGAATATCCTAACTAACCTTTAGATTAGAATGGCATGTTTGGGCTTCATGCAAAACAATTTAGTCAACACAAATTTGGAAAGCATCTATCCATGGCTCTATCAAAATTAGCGGTTGGTACCTAAGGACAAAAGCAAATAGACATAGCAATCAGTAACATCGCCTCATACCTTGCCTCAGTGTGGTTTGGCAAGCCGTAACTGTCTTCGTCAACTGGACATCTGTTTGTTTATCAAAGCATCAGAATTCAGCATTAAAGTTCAAGGTAGGAAACGTCTCTTCATGCAGTTCAGAAAGAATAATAACTATCCTCTCTGGACGGTTAGGAAAATATGGGGAAAATGTCCTCTTTTCTCTCGGTGCAGTCTGGCTAAGTTAGATTCCCTAATACTACTTCCCACGTTGCTGTTGGTCAAAGAATCGTACGATTAAGTTTAGTCCAATGAAAGTAGAACCTCAAATCTAAGAATTTACTAAATCTCTGTTCACATGTCAATGATTGGCTCCTCTTCTCCTATTCCCATCATTGGGCTCGTGAGGTAACAAATTTGATTCAGCTTATACTCCAGTCAGTGCATCCATTGTCTGCTCCTGGGAACGTCACTTTTACACACACTGAACTATACAAAGTATTCTTAGCTAGTACAACATTTTTTAGCTCCTAACACTCGGTCAATGCAATGGAAAATCACAATTTAATTCTCTAAGAAGCCACTTTATAATTTGTCTAAGCAATGCAACTTGACATGAGGCCATGCAACTAGGCCCAATACCTCACTTAAATAAGGCTTATGATTAATAAAGCAAATACATAACCATTAATATGCCATACTACTACATTAATCCAAACATAAATTCAACATTTTACATTAAGAAGCTGTTAATAAGTACACTTTGTGATTATTGGTGGTCTCTCAAGTAGGCACATTTTTCAAACTCGTGGATACATTTTCTACATTAACTCATTTTCTATGCAGATTTAACACTCAGAATACATGAATATTCATTAGTAATATTTAAGCGTTAACACACCTACATAGCAAAATTTAAATTACCTGTCTCTAAATCTCCCAACAGGTGCACCCCACTGAATACTAAGCAATCTCATAGACAGAATCCATCTCAGGCATGGTATTCGCTGGAAATAAAATTTGAAAAAAGGTGGCATCTTACAAAAAACTATGACAATTGCCAAACCTATAAACAGCAATTAAATGTATACCATCGACAGCTTAAGACAGCAAAAAAAAGTATTTTATTAGACGACTAGAAGATAATAGAGCCTCCAGCAAAGTCTTTAAAAATTTTAAAGAGATCTTGCAGCCAACCAGCCTGTCACAAGTTATTCCCCCTCAACATCACATTGTGAAGACATTGCTAACTTTTTCTCAGAAAAGTCAATGTGAATTATTCTACTTTGTCCCCCAACCCTGTCTACTACATTTGGATCGGAGTCAGTTAGGACCACACCTGGATGCAAGCGTATATTTAGGAAATTTACTAACCGAAGAAGGAAACAGGTGGAGGAAGTTATGCTGGAAGTTAAATCGGGTTCTCCTATCGATCCCTGTCCCCACTTTACTTTCTCTCGTTTGTTTTCCATTCTTAGTCTGCATTTCACTCTAATTTAAAATTGTTCATTGAGAAATGCTAGATTTTTCTTTTTTCATATGGTTATCTGTGTGGTTTAGACAACATGTCCCGGTAAATATATTCCTCTCAATATGCCAAACCATAATAGAATGGGCTCTGTGGTGGTTTCTTTCCCCAGGGATGTGAGACCAGCTTTTGACTATGTAAAGATGGCTGACATGTATATTAGCATGGCTTCTCAGTCGCCTCCTTACTTTCCACTATTTAACACCTTCTGTGCTGGGGAAGTAATGGTTACGTCCACCGGCAGAGCGCTCCTGTGCCGAGGACGTAACCATTACATCCTGGCACATGAGCTCAGAGGGAGCGTTAGCGCTCCCTCCGTGGGCTTCCCTCCCACCCTCCCCCAGGGCAGGAATGGAAGCGATCTGGCTGCTGAAATGGCCACTAGACACCAGGGATTTTTTCCAATAAGGAAATTGGCATCAGGGAAGCGACCCCTTGCGCAAGGGTCGCTCCCTAGTGGGGCAATTCTTTTCAAGGCCTTTTCTGCTCCCCCTGGGGGCAGATTGGCCTGTTGTTATTAGGCCGATCTGTCCCCGGTGGGGAGGGGGGCAGAAACCTCTAGGTGCCAGGGATCTTTTTTTTTGTTTGTTTGTTTTTTAGAGGTAGGGAGTGACCCCTTAGGCAAGGGTCGCTCTCGTAGGGGGCAAATTATATTTAGGCCGTTTCTGCCCCCCTTGGGGGCAGATCGGCCTATTTTTATGAGGCCAATCTGCCCCAAGAAGGGCAGAAACCACTAGACACCAGGGAGTTTTTTTTTTAAGGCAAATTCACGCAAGGGGAGTGACCCCTTAGGCAGAAACCTCTAGGCGCCAGGGATCTTCTTTTTTTTTTTTTTTTTTTTTGGAGGTGGGGAGCAGCCTCTTAGGCAAGGGTCGCTCCTTTGGGGGCAAATTGTATTTAGGCCATTTCTGCCCCACTTGGCGGCAGATCGGCCTATTTTTATTAGGCCAATCTGCCCCCAAGGGGGGCACAAATCACTAGACACCAGAGATTTTTTTATACTTGCGCATAAGGGGAGTGGCCCCTTGGGCATGGACCGCTCCCCAGTGGGGGCAAAATATGTTTAGCCCTTTTCTGCCCCCACTGTGGGCAGATCAGCCTATTATAATTAGGCCGATCTGCCCCTGTGGGGCAGAAACCCCTAGACACCAGGGATATATTTTGTTTATGTTTACTTTTGTTTTTAATATATGGGGAGCGACCCCCAAGGCAAGGGTCGCTCCCCTGGGGGGCAAATTGTATTTAGACCATTTCTGCCCCCCTTGGGGCAGATCAGCTGATTTTTGTTAGGCCAATTTGCCCCCAAGGTGGGCAGAAACCTCTAGACACCAGGGATCAATTTCACGCAAGGGGAGCGACCCTTTAGGCAAGGGTTGTTCCCCTGAGGGGCAAATTTATTTTAGGCCATTTCTGCTCCCCTTGGGGGCATATTGGCCTATTTTTATTAGGCCGATCTGCCCCCAAGGTGGGCAGAAACCACGAGGCACCGGGGATTTTTTTTGGCACCAATTTCACGCAAGGGGAGCGACCCCTTAGGCAAGGGTCGCTCCCCTGCGGGGGCAAACTTGTTTAGGCCATTTCTGCTCCCATTAGGGGAAGATCAGCCTATTTCTATTAGGCCGCTCTGCCCCCCGGGGGGCAGAAACCACTTAGGCACCAGGGATTGGTGTGTGTATTTTGTTTGGGGGGCAGCCCCTTGGGTAAGGGTCATTCCCCATGGGGGCACATTACTGTTGGCCATATCTGCCCCCTTTGGAAGGCCCATCTGTCCCCAAAAGGGGCAGAAAGCCCACCAGAGACGAGGGAAGATTGGACCAAAGATTTTCTGCCCACCAGAGGGCAGATGGGGCAATTACCCCTGATCCACACACCAGGGCGGCAGAAAGTCTACTAGATGCCAGAGAATTAAAAACAAAATTGTGGGGTGGTGGCTACCAACCAGTATGGGACTGGTTATGCCCCCACATCAACTGAAGGGGGTAACAGTCTTTCAGCTCTCCCCTGCACACTAAAACATCTTATCCCACAGCAAGCAAGAGGACATTTGATTATTTTGGGTATTGGTTTTACATTTAGGCCCGGAGAGCTTGACTAACTCTCAAAATCGTCCCACTTGGAATAGTGAGTGCTGCACTTTATGGACTTTGGGACGCTGTCATGTAGCAAAATCCACAAGACCTAGACACATCTGAAAACTAAACATCTGAGTGATTCCAGGGTGGTGTGCTTCACATGGACCCCGCATCATTTTCTTACCCACAATGCCCTGCAAACCTCCAACTTTGCGGGAAGTCACACATTTTTCCCACATTTTTTAGTTGAAACGTTCCGGAATCTGCAGGAATCCACAAAATTCCTACCACCCAGCATTGTCTCATCTATACCGATAAAAACTCTGCTGCACTTGTCAGCCTAAATTTTTTTTTTCAAACTGCCCTTTTGGACCTGCTTTGGTTCCCCTTCAATTTAGACATTTTTTGGCTCTTCCCTGTCACAAGCACTTGGCCCACCTACACTAGTGAGGTATAATTTTTACCGGGAGACTGAGGGGAACACTGGGTGGTAGGAAATTTGCCCCAGTGCGGTGATCCTACACACAAATGTGGGAAAAATGTGATTTTTTTAGCTAAATTAAAGGTTTGCTGTGGATTCTGGGTGGGAAAACATTGGGGGATCCACGCAAGTCACACCTCCCTGGACTCACTCGGGTGTCGAGTTTTTAGAAATGGCTGGGTTTGGTGGGTTTCCCTAGATGGCTGCTGAGCCCAGGCCCAAAAACGCAAGTGCCCCCCAAGCAAAAACAGGTAGTTTTGTATTTGATTATTTTGATGTCTCCAAATTTTGGGGCATTTCCTTTCGCGGGCAGTAGGCCTACCCACAAAAGTGAGGTACCATTTTTATCAGGAGACTTGGGGAGCCGCTGGGTGGAAGGAAATTTATGGCTCCTCTCAGATTCCAGAACTTTCTGTCACCAAAATGTGAGGAAAAGTGTTTTTTTAGCCAAATTTTGAGGTTTGCAAAGGATTCTGGGTAACAGAACCTGGTGAGAGCCCCACAAGTCACCCAATCTTGGATTCCCCTAGGTGTCTAGTTTTCAAAAATGTGCAAGTTTGCCAGGTTTCCCTAGGTGCCGGCTGAGTTAGAGGCCAAAATGTACAGCTAGGCACTTTGCAAAAAACATCAGATTTCAATGTGAAAATGCGTTGTGTCCATGTTGCGTTTCCTGTCACGGGCATTAGGCCCACTCCACAAGTGAGGTACCACTTTTATTGGGAGACTTGGGGGAACCCAGAATAGCAAAACAAGTGTTATTGGCACTTGTCTTTCTCTAAGTTTTTTCCTTCCAAATGTAAGACAGTGTGTAAAAAAGATGTTTATTTGAGAAATGCCCTGTAATTCACATGCTAGTATGGGAGCCCGGAATTCAGAGATGTGCAAATAACCACTGCTTCTCAACACCTTATCTTGTGCCCATTTTGGAAATACAGAGGTTTCCTTGATACCTACTTTTCACTCTTTATGTTTCACCAAATTAAATGCTGTATGCCCGGTATACAACGAAAACACGTTGCAAGGTGCATCTCCATTATTGGCTCTGGGTACCTAGAGTTCTTGATGAACCTACAAGCCCTATATATCCCCACAACTAGAAGAGTCTAGCAGATGTAACAGTATATTGCTTTTGAAAATATGACATTGCAGGAAAAAGTTACAGAGTAAAACGTGGAGAAAAATGGCTGGTTTTTTTCACCTCAATTTCAATATTATTTTATTTCAGCTGTTACTTTCTGTAGGAAACACTAGTAGGATCTACCAAAACTACCCCTTGCTGAATTCAGAATTTTGTCTACCTTTCAGAAATGTTTAGCTTTCTAGGATCCAGCATTGGTTTCACACCCATTTCTGTCACTAACTGGAAGGAGGCTCAAAGCACAAACAATTGTAAAAATGGGGTATGTCACAGTAAAATGCCAAAATTGTGTTAAGAAATGTGGTTTTATGATTGAAGTCTGCCTGTTCCTGAAAGCTGGGAAGATGGTGATTTTATCACTGCAAACCCTTTGTTGATTCAATTTTCAGGGGAAAAAACCACAAACCTTCTTCAGCAGCCTTTTTCACATTAAAAAATATATATATATATTTTCTGTATTTTGGCTACTTTCTTGGTCTCCTCTAGGGGAACCCTCAAACTCTGGGTACCTCTAGAATCCCTAGGATGTTGGACAAAAAGGACGCACATTTGGAGTGGATAGCTTATGTGGACAAAAAGTTATGAGGGCCTAAGCGCGAACTGCCCCAAATAGCCAAAAAAAGGCCTGGCAGCGAAGGAGTTAAGCTGGCTTCCTGCGGCTTATGGTAGAGTGTTGGGAGCCCCCCACACAGAGGTCCAACATTGCAGGGGGCGTGTGCCGAATTAAGGAGTCAGCAGATAGGGCTGGCTCAAGGGACAGTGAACCCTGCCCAGTACACATTTCGGGCGCTAACAGATGGGTTTGGAAGAAGGTCTTGTGCTCAGAGCACCCAATGCCGCAGAAAGAGCCAGCATTTCCTCGCAGCATGTGCAAGTAGATTTCTCCGTATGGTAGAGAGTGCTTGGGTTAATGGATTAGTTTGGATTCTTCAACCAATGTGTGACTTATTTTGGTGTGTTTTTACATGCAGAAAACTGGGTACCAATGTGTTTTGAACATCGGAGTTCAGAGAGGTTTTTAATTAGCGCATATCCCTGTAAGTAAGATTTCTGATCAATGGGTGATGTCTCACGCAGTTTGGAATTGATAGTGAAATATTTTAGTCTGATAATCTTATGGATAGTATAGGGGGTATCCCACTTACAGATCATTTATTGCCATCAGTTGATGGTTACTGTGGACCAAATTCCTGCTTGTTATACAATGCAGTTACAGTATGTGTACTTGAGGTTGAAATATACAGAGGTTTTTTCTCTCTGAGGGACTACCACCTCAGAGCATGAGCATGGCAAACATGATTAACCTTGGGTTGGGAATGGCATGGCTTGGCACTCGTTATTTTGGCACTCGGACAGGATTTGGTAGAGCATGACACCAGATCGGTTCTGTTGCATGTACACAACAGGGGCCACCGGCATGATTTATGTTTTACACATGGGTCATCTTATACTGACTACATTGATATGGGTATTCGTAAACTCTATTTGTGATTTGGCTCACCATATTTGATGTACATGTATGCACCTATATTTGGACTTACTTAAGACATTAATTGGTTCACATTGCAAATCAATCTTTTAAAACAAACTTTAAAAAAAATATTTGGATAGGATTTAGAAGTGTTCCTTGTTTTCTGGTGTCCTGATGAGGCCATTACACAGGTATGCAGATGTGGGGACAGTTTTTGAAGGAGTCCAATAGAATGGAACTTATTTAGAATAGGGATAGCCAGGCAATTAGGAGGTATTTTGGACCTGGGACCCTAGGCAGATGTCGGACTATCTTCAGGTGGGTTCAGTAACCATAGGACAGGTTGCAACCACCTCAGCATTAACTTTGGAAGTCACAAGGAATTTTGCTGTCCTGGAATGTGGTTTGATTTTGTTTGTGTTGAATATTTTATGTTATACAGTTGTTTTTGGGGGTGGTATTGCAGCATTAACTACCAATAGTTTCAAATTGTTTCATAACAAACAGGTTAATGATTAGCTGAATAAATGCATGTCTGGTGACAACTAAATGGTCATTGGTGCAAAGTAACTGTTGAATTTATCTCCTTATGTTTCCATAGTTCTTTGTGTTTCATGATGTTCGGCCCAAGAACTGAGGGGTTCATGGTACTCTGCCAGGACTAACTGCTTTCAAGAACTGCTGCCCTGCGTGGTTGTGCGCCCTGCTGCCGGCTGATTTCTGCCGGGTAATCCAAGACACAACCTTCAAGCCAAGAGTGCCTCTGAGTGGTCCTGCTTTCGCCTCACTGCTCACCTGGAAACTCTTTGACTTTCACCTGAGTGGCTGCTGCTTTGCTTTATCACTCCCGTCCCATCTAACTCGCCTGAGCAGCATCTGCCTTGCTTTGCCCCTCTCATCACATCAAATTAACCCGAGCGTTTGTTCCGCTCTCATCATATCAACTTCACCTGAGCAGCTTCTGCCCTGTTTTGCCGCTCTCATTGCATCAATATCACCCAAGCGGCTTCTGTCAATCTTAGCTGCTTGCAACTCTTTGACTTTCACCTGAGTGGCTTCTGCCAAGCTTTGCTGAAACCAGCTCTTCAACTTGCACCTAAACAGCTTCTTCCAAGCTTCGCTATTCGGAACTCTTCGACTTTCACTTGAGTGGCTTCCGCCCTGCTTTGCTGCTCTCCTCACTTTCACTTTCATGTGAGTGGCATTTGCCGTATATAGTCACTCTCTTCACATCAACTTCACTTGAGCAACTTCTGCCCTCACATCAACTTCACCCAAGTGGCTTCTGCCAAGCTTTGTTGCTCGCAACTCTATGACTTCCACCCGAGTGGCTTCTGTCAAACTTCGCTACTCGCAACTCTTTGACTTCCACCCAAGCGGCTTCTGCCAAACTTCACTGCTAGCCACTCTTCGACTTTCACTCAAGTGAGTTCCGCCCTGCCACTCTCATCGCAATACTTTGACTTTCATGCGAGTGGTGTTTGCCCTACTTCACCACTCTCATCTCTTCAGCTTCATCAGAGTGGCTTCTTGCCACTTGCAGCTGCTCACACCTCCACAACTTCAGTCGAGCGGCCCCTGCACAAAGCCACCACTCACATCTCGTCAACTTGAACCCGGGCAGCTCTGGCCCTGCATAGCTGCATCCCACTCCTGGTAGGAGTACAACCATGAACATTGGACACTCGTGCCGAGAAGTCCCTGCTACCACCTTTTTGAAATATTACTTTTCTTGCACACTGATCTTACTATCCTTAGCTTACAAAGTTAAGTATTTCCATATCGTATTGAGCTTAAAAGTATCGTGATAAATGAGCTTTTTTTTCTATATACGCTTGTGAAGTCTGTTGCTGTGTTGTACCTTGGATAATCATTGTGTGTTTGTAGCATAAGTACTTTACACTTTGCCTCTTAAGTTAGGCCTTTCTGCTCTGCATCAAGATAGCATAGGGTGGCACAGGCTAATTTATGACCTGTCCCTGACTTGCCATGACTAGAGCTGTAGTCCGTACTTGGACACGGTACATAGCTCTGCCAACTACACACCCGGTTTCTAACAGGCATTACCTCTGTTATACTCCAAAAATTAATGGATCCAATTGCTCATATGTGTAATATCCTAATCATGGAGTAGACCCCTTTCAAAGGACCAACGATACACTGGTCTCACCCCACCAGTAAGTAGATGATTATGGTCAGACCTGAGTTCGTGGATTTTGTTGATTTGAATCTTATGGACCAAGCTGGTGGATGCAAAAAAATAATCCAACCTGCCATGCTTCCTATAGCGACTGAAAAAAAATGTATATCCAGGTTGTGATGCCTTGATCTTGTGCTATCCATCAACTAGCCCATGATCACTCTTAGGATCCAGCCAAAATTACCATTATCGGCCAAGTCAGGGACCCCCCCAGCCAAATTAATATTCAGATTCCCACAGAATATAATAGGGGTTGGCCATAGCGCCAATTCAGTATTCAAAAAATCAAAGAGTGAAGGGTCATCTAAATTTGATCCATAAACAGATCAAATGTGAATGATGTGAATGTATTCATTATATATTGGCACTTGGCAATCACCCATCTGCTGTATTTATCAGAAGAGCATTGTTTAAAGCTTCATATTGCCACCCCTCTGGTGTTCATGCCTTGCATAGTACATGCTATCAGAGAGAAGCCAAAGGGTTCAAGCTGTTTTTTCCTTGACCTCTCTATGTGTGTCTCTTGCATGTAGAGAATATCTGCCAGCAGGGCTTTAAGTGTAACATATCACCTTTTAACATTATCATTCAAGCCACAAATATTAACAGACGCAATATGCAGCTGGATTATCTAGGTCATATTAAGGGTTAGCCGCACATACCTCTGTTCCGATACCATATCACCATGCCCTCCTCCAAGAGCAGCCCCACCAATTTGATGCTGAATCAGAATCCCATATGTGAGATCATTCACAATTCCCTTCTCCTGTGATGGGTCAAGACTGAAATGCATGTGGCTGGGTCCAAACTGAGTTGGCATGATGAGCAAAAAAACACAATGAATTGGGATGCAGCCCGAGCGATTGCCAGTGGCTGTGATTAATTCAAGTGTTCCATTCATCACCTTGTTGTTTTAGCACTTTCTGAACCACATCACATATGATGGAATTTGTGTTTTGCAACAGAAAAGCAACATACCTATTTGTACTCTTAAAATAAATAATAAAGATGAAATGTAAGTTAGCAGTCCCTTGAAGGGAACACTTCCTGAAATGTGAAATGTAAGGTTTACCTGAAACTTATTGACATAATGAATGATCGTATTTGATAAAAATCTAAAAGAAGGGGAATACCCCCAAATAAGCTCTGGCCTTCCAAAGTAATATACAAGTTGGAAGACAGATATGGTAAGTTCTGTACCCATGACTGAACTGGGGACAGTACTTTAACATGAATATTTAGTTTCCCTGTACATTGCGATCAAGAACAGTGTTTTGCTAAGTATGAAAAAGTGTAGTGGTTTCTTAGTAGGTGGGTTGTTTATCAAGACTTGGTACCGAAACAGAAGAATGTTTGAAGTAGGATCTGGAAAATGAATTAAGTGTGTGTAGTATAACAAGAGGAATTGTAGAAAAGGATGAATGGTTGAGAGCGGTGTTGGAAGATTCCGTGTTACAGCGTGTGTGCAGAGAACTCAGTAATGGATGGAGGTCGAATGTGAAGGGTGATGAGGAATTAGGAGGATTTTAGAAAGTGAGAAAGGAATTGTCTATGGAGAGAAGAGCACTTTTGCGTGGTTCAAGGTTAGTTGTTCCCACTACTTTGAGGGAGAAGATAATAGAATTGGAACATGAAGGACATTAGGGAATGAGTTAGACGAAATCTAGAATTCATCTTAAGTATTGGTGGCCAGGCATGGATCTCATGATTGAAAGGAAGATCAGAGAATGTCCAGATTGTTGCAATAGTGACAACGTGTACAAAACCAGAGTACCGCCTATGTGTAGTAGAGAAGCTTCGAACAAACCGTGGGATGTTCTGGCTGTTGATGTGGTTGGACCTATTCATGGGAAAGGTGGATTCAACTATATTCTAGTATTAGTGGATCAGTTTTCCAGATGGGCTGAAATAGGCATCAGTAGTAGTATGGAAACCAAATGAATTCTTGATTTTTTTAGTGAGATATTCAGTCGTGAAGGTTATCCGAACACTATTGTGACTGATAATGGGCCACAATTTTTGTCAGGTGAAATGGAAGTTTACCTTAGGGTAAGAGGCATTGAACATAGAAAGTGTTCTGTATATCATCCCAAAGGAAATGGTATGGTGGAGAGATTTAATAAATGCATAAAAGAAGGTATACAGTTAGAAGTTGCAGCAGGCAGGAATTGGAAAGAAGGGCCTTAAAAGTTTTTTTCATGCACATAGGTTTTCTCCCCACACTACCACTGGTAAAGTTCCATTTGAACTTTTTAGAAGTCGAAAAGCTAGCACGCTGTTAGCACCAGGTTGGGTAAGTTGGGGAAAAAATGACTGTGTGCCGTGGCGAAACATGAGTGAGAAAGATGAGCATGAGAGAAAATGTATACAAAGAAGAAAATAATATTTTGATAATAGAAAGAACACATGTAACATTGAAGTGAAAGTAGGGGATGACATTTTAATTAAGAAACCAACCCTATGTAAAAGTGGATGTAAATTTATGGGTCCATTTGAAGTCATCAAACTTTTCAGAAATGCTGTAAAGATTAAGGATGGCAGAGTATGGAATCTCAATCTGGTTGTAATTTCAAAGAAGATTTCACGTCTCTGAGTAATTGTACGTAATCCTTTTGGAGCTTCTTTTTCTATTTAATTGTTATGTTTTGTTTTAATATGTTAACCAATTATTATCTTTAAGGGGGAAGGTGTGTGGTAGATGGCAGAATGTAAGGGATCTTATTCCTGAGGCTAATGTCATACATGACATCAGATTAGAGTGTTGTGAGAGGAGGTTCCAGAGGAGCTGATGGAGTGCTGTTGGACAGATGGTGGTCTTCGTTTGTTGTGGATAAGATACTCCTATTAAAGAACCCACTGATCATTTTATGGATTCATCATCTTTATTACAGTCGTTTACCCCCAACTGATGTTTGGAGCCTGTGCTGGATGAGAGAGGGGGCACTCCCAGAACCAGTTGTAACTGGTTGGAACCTCCTCCTTCCTCCTTTGTGAACACACTGTAAAACTGAGTATAAGTACAGGGGAGTTTTCCCCACAATTTGGAGACACTTTGGAACTTACCAAGAACTGGACACAATGTTGCTCGAGGGACTCACCAGGAACCGCAATGGACTGCTGCTGCTGTGCTGACCTGTGACCTGCTTGGTCACTGAAAGGAACTGCCACTTGATGGCATCCTCTTTGAGCTGGCCTGTTGCTGGGCCCTTTCACCTGTGTGCCTTTTCCATTGACATTGTCCCCCAGGGGCTGGGTGCCGTGGCCCTAGATCCCTGCAACAAATTCATAGCGCCTTGAGAGCACATTCTTTTGTTTTGCCAAGTGTCACGCTGATAAGCGCTTTGCCAGTCACTCAACATCATCACCGTGACCCGGGCAGATTGCTTTCATGGGAATTGCCGTCTGAGATCACTGCAGCGACCCGGGCAGATTGTCTTGGTGAAGTGCGGTCGAAGCGCGCTGTGACTGGCACCCCCGGGGCACTATCGAGTAAAGAAAAGTAGCAAGCGCGCTCCGACCGTGCCTCCCGGGGTGAAGCATGCTCTGAAGAGCGCCCCCGGGGCACAGGCAGGCACCCACTCTGGTGCTTGCCATCTTCTGCGTCCCTGCCATCATCGGAGCCTCCCCCTGCCCCAACGAAGACCAAGTATTGCCCGGAGAGACCGCAGGCGGGGCGGAAACCTCGCCGGAGGCCCCACGTGCCACAGGCCTCCCTTGGGGGCCCCCACGAGAGTCAGGTGAGGCCACCCATCGGTGGCCCCACTTGGTGTTCTTTGGTTTTGGGGCCCACCCCTTCTGGAGGGGGGCACAGGAAGGGTCCGTTATTTAACCGGAGGGGTTCATGGCATCCCCTTCTTTTCCAATTGTGGGCATTGTTTTGGCTGACTTTGGTCCCCCTTCGTGAGAGCTGGTTGAGGCCCAAGGGGGCCCCCAGAGATCCCAGGCCCTAGGAGGGGCCCGTCATAAATCCAGAGGGGGTGCGTGTCACTCCCTCCTCCCCCAAATCACTGGAGGGCCCCCTTTTTGCACAGTGGAGCGTCGGGGCCCCTTTTGATCTTTTCATGGCACTGGAGGTGACTTCATCATAAAACCAGGTACTATTAAAAGGACAATATATATCATAGGTTCTTTATATAGACATTATGGATCCATATGTTGCCTACCTATGTTTATGATGTCTCATATATGTAGGCAAATATTTATTTTATGGGCATGACAAGCTACAATGTTTTCCTGTATTGCCTTCAGGCCTTAAGGCCCTGAGGCCTTAACCTCTAAGCCACAGATAAGTCTTTGCTATGCAGTTTCCAGACATAGATATGACATTCAACCCAAAGATTTTGATAGCATAAAGACCTCAATGTTCCATCACTATGGATTTTTTAACAGTCAAAACACTACTAAATAAACAGATATACTGCCTTGAGTTAAAAGGATTTGAACCCTCAACTTACTGAGTGACTCTCCAAGAGCTTTACTAGTGAGCCACAATTGACTCTGTTATACTGTACATCAAAGCATAGCTATAACACTGGAACCAATCTTGCTTGTGTGTCGCTTTGAAGTCTTTCTATGGAAAGGCTATTGTTATTGCAATGGTCTCTCCACAGAATTACTTTCAAGTGGCAGAGAAGCAGGATGCTTGCTGCCAGGAGATGACGTTGGGGGAGCCTGCAGGCCTACACGGTCCTAGCCAGCTCCCATGTCCTGTGGGAGCAATGTTTTCATCTCTTTCTTGCACACGTATTTGCGCACAGAGAAAGAGATGAAAACTCAGCATTCAGCAAGCAGGAGCTGTCAAACAGCTCACACTTGCTGAAAGCGGAGTTATGTTTGCTTTTGCTTGGTGGGAGCTGTTTGCTCCCACCAAAGCAAAAGCAAATAGCTACCTCCCGAGGGTGGGCACCTTAGGAGGTAACAGGGGCTGTCCCTGGGGGCTGGTGGTGACCAAGGCCATCTATGACTCCACGAGGGGTGTCGCAGGCCCCACTCCATCTTTAAATTTAGCCCTGGGATGTGGTGGTCCTCGCAGCTAGGGGTCTGCAAAGGACATTAAGGTATTAGAGCTCTGGGAAGGTGGTGGTTGCAAGGATGGGGGAGGCCGTGCAGGCCCCTTGCTTTTATTAAATTATTAAAGTACATTTGCCCCAGGGAGATGGCCATCGCTAGGGCTGCGGGGGCCATTTGGGCCCTCCTGCATTTAGTTAAGTACTTTTGGCCCGGGGAGGTAGTAGTCCCCAGAGCTGTGGGGTGCCACACTCCCCCCGCATTCATTTAACAGCTTTTGCCCCGGGGAGGTGGCGGTCCAAGGAGCTTTCATAAGTCCTAGGAGGGCATCCCTACGCTGCCTCCTATATTTTGACAGTGCCCCCGGGACCTGGCCCACCCGGGGGGAAAAGGAAAAGCGAGTACATGAGACCGTGCTTGCTTTTTTTTCTAAATCATGGCAAAATTCACGGATTTGCTGAAATTTTCACCATGATTTAAAAAAAAAGTATGTTTAAGCCTTGGGGGCGAACCCCTGCACCAAGGCTAGGGGGGTAGGGTAACAGATAACAGTACCCTGCCCCCTTTTAATTTTTTTTGTTTCTTTTTTGAGACTTGGCTGAAGCTGAGTCTCAAAATGGCTGACAACACTTCCTGGTTGACGTGTTGGTAGCAAATCAGATCTCTGCACAAGACTGGGAGTATTCGCAAAGCCTTGGTGACTCCAGATATACAAATTTTGCATTCTTTTATTATTTCAAAAACTACTGAATGGATTTACACCAAAAACAAAAAGGCTTCTTATTGGACCAAAAGCTACCTTTCTTCCAAATTTGATGTAATCCTGTCCAGAAGTTCAGGCTGTAGTCATGTTCAAAATCCCTATGAGAATTAAAATGGGAAATGCACTTTTTTTGACCCCCACCCTCTTTTTCCCAGCCCCCCCCCCTTATTAGGTCACCCTAAAACTTGCCATGTGCAACAAACTTCTTGGGCACAATTTTTTAGAGAATTTCATGAAGATTCTTCAAATGGTGCCAAAGATATAGGCAAGTCAAAAACTATTTTTCAATGGAAACTAGGTCCTAACTATAACTACCTACTGGCGACCACCAGTAGGTAATAATTCACTATATTCTGTGTGTTCTTTAGCTTCCCCCAGGCAAGGTTTGTTTTTCATACCCTATCTACACTATCTACTCTATCTACACTATCCCTGGTGTTTGGATGTTTAATAATTTAGAAGTAATTAATTCTGACATTCTGTCTAGAGGAGGTTCTGTTTAGGAGCAGGACGTAGAGGTGCTGATTTCTATGGACAATCTGAACACCTTTATTAAAGGACCTGTTCTGCAAGCTGTGGCTAGTTGTCTGTCCTAAATTTGTATCAAATTAGAGGCGTCAGCACAAAAAATGCTGTCTGAGAAATCAGCTTCGTCCTCTTCTTTGTCAAATGAAAAAATAGGGGATAGAAGCGTCAGTTGCCTTTGGATGATCCTGTGAATAATTCAACGGGGCTGAACTCCAACAATCAATCTATTTGTAAAGAACCAAACCCTGTTGTCTGTTTTAATTAATCTGGGGTCTTGTGGTCAAGAACCTTCTAATTCAGCCATTCATATAGTTCATTTGCAAGCTATTTTCCCTCTAAGCTGTCCATCCACATGCATGGGACACTTAGAGAAGTTCAAACATGCAGATGCGCAAGCCATCTAAACTGGAAGAAAAATGAATCCCTTCACAGAAATATGTTCACTTCCAAATCAATATGCGCATTTTCAAAAGTGAAATGGCTCATAATTTCTTTCCCTATGAAATTAATAGCAGATTTGAAAAACACTATGGAATGCAGATGTGTTAGTATCACCTTCTTCATCCACATCCATAAACTTTGGTGCAATTAGTTTCCCACGATAAACGTTATTTCATGGCTGTGATGTGTAAGTGAGTCTCTGGTTTCTAAATTTACAGCCATATTTATGAGCTGGTTTGCAATGCTCTTGCACCACCGTTGCGATGCAAACCTTGAATGAGATTTATAAAGCCTCGCAAGGCCACTATACATGGCCCTGCGTGGCTCCATAAATCTTGATTAATGTAACGCAGCGCTAATCGCTGCATTAAATTACTCTTCATCAGAGAGGCATTTCATTGGTGTTGCATTAGTGTTCCCACGCAACATCCATGGATTTTGACGCAGTCCCAGATTTACAAGAACTTGTAAGCCTATGAATGCAGCACACATAGAAAGAGGAAAAATCATCTCATGATTGTTATTGTGCCGGAAAGGGTACCTCCCTGAACAAAAACAATGCTGAATTCAACTCAGACATCCTTGCACCAATGTGCAAGGGTGCCTCCATTGGTGCTAAGCAGCCAAAAGAGGGCCAGTGCTAAGGGAAAGCACAAGATTGTGCCATATTGGATAAATACGGTGCATTCCTGCCCTTTCCCTGTGACACTGGGCAGTGCAGCAAGGTAGCTTGTTGCACTACCCTTCGCCACAAAGCCCATAAATATGGGCCTTAATGTTCACACTGGCAGCGCTAACATTGCAGTTCTGCATATGCCACCTCTCTTGAACCTTTTTGAGACAGGGTGAACGAAGCATGGATTCAACAGTATATGTGCCCCTAAATTCTCTAGGGTCAGCCACAGATTCATGTAAAATCCCAGCCAACTGAATAACAAAGGCAACAACACCACAGTTTCTATCTTTTTCATACACTCCCTGTGTGTGCTGGAGATGTTATTGTTCACGCAGAGAAATCCTAACTATATTTTAGACTGAATAGTGGATTTCACACACTAGGTTGATGAACCGAACCAAATTTATTTTGAGGGGATGTCATTTGGAATACGTCATAAACATAATAAAATAACATATAGAAATCAGTTTATCCTCAATAACCACACCAGTTTATTAAGAAGTTAACAATTTATTTCTCGACATTAATAACACTGAAGTCATGAAAATAATTCACAAACACAAATGATACATGTAGAGAAACAGCAAAGGATGATTCGAATGTCGGATATGTCTAAGTTTAATCAACACAAAAAGACAAATTATCTCAATAGTTATAACACAAAACCATAGCAAAAATACTTGAGCAAGAGAAATAGAGTATATCTGATAATGAAAAGACAAAATATTAAAGAGAATTCATGAGCATGTGAGTAACGCCTTTAATTTAACCTCTAATTAGCATCAACATGTTGGGCTTAATGTGAAAAGTTTTAGTAAAACAAATTTAGAAAACATCTAGCTATGGTGCTATCATATGAATAAGCAGCAGTATATAAACCTTTGCAGCTTGTACCTGAAAACCAAAAGAGAAATAACAATTTATATTCTATACATTACCAAATTACTATAGTAATCAGCAACAACGTCTACTTTGTCAGTGGGACATCAACATCAGGCACCAATATCAGAACAGGAACAGAATTAAGGACTTGGGTAATGGTTTAGAATTCTGGTCTATACGATACACTAAACCATCTAAGCATAAGTTCAATGTTTGAACAGACATAGGGGGTCATTCCAACCCTGGCGGTCATCGACCGCCAGGGTGGATGACCACGGAAGCACCGCCAACAGGCTGGCGGTGCTTCCCTGCCCATTCTGACCGCGGCGGTAAAGCCACGGTCAGAAAAGGGGATCCGGCGGTGTCCCGCCGGATTTCCCCTGTCTGGGCTGAATCTCCATGGCGGCGCGATTCCGACCCCCTTCCCGCCACCCTGTTTCAGGCGGTTTTTACCGCCAGGAACAGGATGGCGGGAACGGGTGTCATGGGGCCCCTGGGGGCCCCTGCACGGCCCATGCCACTGGCATGGGCAGTGCAGGGGCCCCCTAACAGGGCCACAGCATGATTTTCACTGTCTGCTTAGCAGACAGTGAAAATCGCGACGGGTGCAACTGCACCCGTCGCACCCCTGCAACACCGCCGGCTCCATTCGGAAAAGCCCAGCGGGAAAGCCAGAATGGCCTCCGCGATCTTTTGAACGCGGAGCGGCCAATTGGCGGTTTCCGCTTGGCGGGCGGCGCCCGCCGCCCGCCAATATTGGAATGACCCCCATAAACTAATAAAGTACCAGAATGTCAATAGACTATCTGGAAAACATAAAATGTTGAAGTGACAGATAATGAACCAAGAGCAACTGCGCTTCTAAAAGTGAGAGACAGAGACCGGCACCCGTGGTGACTGAACATTAAATTAAACTTGTTAAATGAAAATTATTGGATTTAAGGATACGGTGAGAAAGATATGACCAATCAGAACAATAACAGATATAAAAATTACTCAATTAGTTTACTCCAAGCTCTTCTATTTGCTGTTATTCCATTGACAAAATCTACGCTAATACATTTTATATTCTAGACTTCCTCTTTTTCCGCCTCATCTGTGGAGCCTTTGTTTCCACTGTACCTCAATATAAAGTCACAGGAAGAACGATTACAAAATTGTTAGTTCATCTTCTCTTTACCTGCGAAGAAACACATACAAGTTAGAAACATCTCCTTAAACAATTAAGTCAGTCAAGCTACGGAACATATTAGAAACATTTTATACAGCTTGAATTACACAATGACCTTGCATCTGCTTCTACTTCAGTCCAGCAGAGGTCACTAAATACACATTTATTTCTCGTATTTGTTTAGGTTAAGAAACACGGGGGTCATTCCAATATTGGCGGGCGGCGAAGACCGCGGAGGCCATTCTGGCTTTCCCGCTGGGCTGGCGGGCGCCCGCCAAGGGAGCGCCCGCCGGCCCAGAGGGAAAGGCCCTGCAACCCAGAAGCCGGCTCCGAATGGAGCCGGCGGTGTTGCAGGGGTGCGACGTGTGCAGTTGCACCCGTCGCGATTTTCACTGTCTGCTAAGCAGACAGTGAAAATCATGCTGGGGCCCTGTTAGGGGGCCCCTGCACTGCCCATGCCGGTGGCATGGGCAGTGCAGGGGCCCCCAGGGGCCCCACGACACCCGTTCCCGCCATCCTGTTCCTGGCGGTAAAAAGCGCCAGAAACAGGGTGGTGGGAAGGGGGTCGGAATGGAGATTCAGCCCAGACAGGGGAAATCCGCCAGAAGACCGCCGGATCCCCTTTTCTGACCGTGGCGGTACAGAATGGGCAGGGAAGCACCGTCAGCCTGTTGGCAGTGCTTCCGTGGTCATCCACCCTGGCGGTCGATGACCGCCAGGGTTGGAATGACCCCCACAATCTCTTGTAAAGACAAAATAATTTCATCAGCTTAAGTTAACATGGACAAAATATAGGACTCATATAAGATGGCGGCCATTCAATTACATTTTTGTCAACTTTATATTATTAGCTAATTAATTCACACATTAACTGACAGTATGATTACGTAAAGACTCAAACTTTGATCAGTAATTTTCACTGCTTCTACATTATCACAGTGATCAGTGGGCCTGCAAAGGGGGTGGGGGGTTCTCTTTCTTTTTCTAAACACCTTCTGGGGAGGAAGGGTGAGGTGAGGGTGGCAATTGTGTTCCTTGATTATAGACCGCTTTTTAAACCCAGTGGAGGGAATCTCATTTTGGAAAACGCTTTTTATTATGCCATTTTGTATTAGATGACTGTAAATATTTGCCCATCTGTACTGGGTACTCAAACTCAGGCAGACAGCATCACTCAGCAGTTCAGGAAGGACCCCAAGACCTGGCTCTTTTTACGATTGAGCAGCACCCCCACAAACAGCACCTTGAAACCCCATGGATTTTTTGCTGTGCTTTAGAAATGATGAATTGATTGATTGTTAGGGATGCTAACAGACATCTGCACTTGAAAGGTAGTCTCTGCTCCCTTACCAGATAGTATGATTAACCTTTAACATCCCCCAAAATAAATGGTAGAAAATTAAGAACTGAAACCTCCTCTGCTTTTAAATGTTGCAAATTGGTACACTCCACTTCGAAAACTTTATGGGGGTCATTACAACATTGGCGGTAAAAGCCGCTTACCGCCGTGCAGAAGACCGCCAACACACCGCCGTGGCTGCGGAAATCCGCCACAGCTATTATGACCCACATCCCGAAATCCGACAAAATTCAGACACCCACACAAGTCCGCCACACCAAAGGTCAGTGATAAACTGGCGAAAACAAAACCTCCACCGTCACGCCAACAGAAATACGCCCATGCTATCACGACCCACGAATCCACGCTCAAAATGCACACACATCTCCAAAACACCACCACATTGGACAATTCGAAAGACACACACCTGATACACATACACACACCACTCCCACACACTCAATTCAATATAAAACACACACCCACATCACCCACAAACCCCTACGACAAAAAAATCTGAAAGAAGGCCAGAGAGAGACACCACCATCCATAAACTAGCAGCCACAGGCACTCAACACCATCACCCACACTACTTCCACGCACAAAACACCACACACCACTACATATCACCACACTTATCACCACATACACCACCCCACACATCACCTACACCACCCCATGGCACGGCAAAGACACCCCAGGTTCTCGGAGGAGGAGCTCAGGGTCATGGTGGAGGAAATCGTACGGGTAGAGTCACAGCTATTTGGATCACAGGTGCAGCACACCTCCATAGCTAGGAAGATGGAGCTATGGCGAAGAATAGTTGACAGGGTCAACGCAGTGGGACAGCACACAAGAAATAGGGACGACATCAGGAAGAGGTGGAACGACCTGCGGGGGAAGGTGCGTTCCATGGTCTCCGGACACAACATCGCGATACAGTGGACTGGCGGCGGACCCCCACCTCCTCCTCCACAACTAACAACATGGGAGGAGCAGGTCTTGACTATTCTGCATCCTGAGGGCCTCGCAGGAGTCGGTGGAGGAATAGACTCTGGTAAGTAAAATCTTAACTATCATATCCCCCACCCTACCTGCATGCTATCACAGACCCCCACCCTCGCCACCTCCCCTATCACTCCAACTCCTCACTAATGTACTAATAACACAAACCACCCATCCCAACACCAAGCCCTACATGACACAACAAAGCATGGACACCCATCACTAAAGCATGCCCACTGCACATATCCATAACACCCCCCTCAATCATCATCACACAAGCCCCCACACAGGAATGCTAGCACTGGGGTACACACTCACCCACCCATTGCACACCATGACACACACAGATGCAATAATCATGCCTTTACACCCCTGCAGGACCACTACCCAACGTCACCAGACAGGAGGGTCCAGACATCTCCACCCCACCCACAGAAGAGGCCCACAGTGATGACAGCAGCTCTGTCCAACTGGATCCAGATGACCAGCCCGGACCATCGTGGGCCTTCGGACAGTGGGTTCTCCACACCCAGTCACAGGCCACCACAGACCTTCCACCCTCAGGTAACACCAGCACAGCACCCACCCAGCGGGCCCATACCTCCGTCCCCAGGACACGTCAATCAGCTGTGTGTCCACCACTACAGGGAACCCAGGATAACCCACCACCCCAACAACAACAGGGACCTGGGGGCAGTGATAGTGGGCACACGGTCCAGGGGACGGAGGCCCAGGAACACAGGGGAACTGGGAGGGCTGCTGTGCGACAGGGGGCGGACAGGCCTAGGGAACCCACTCTCCATAAGGCCCTCTCCTCCATCATGGGAGCATACCACCACTCCCAGGAGACAATGGCAACGGTACTGGCCAAGTTTCAGGAGACCCAGCGCCTGCAGGAGGAACAGTATTTGGGCTTCAGGGAGGAACTCAGAACCATCAGCACCGCCCTGGGCACCATCGTAGGGGTGCTGAAGGAGATACTTAACACCAGGAGGGACACTGTGGCACTCCAAGTTGCCCCTGACACTAGCATGGACGATGAACTGCCCACCACCTCCGCCGGTGCTAGTGGACAGGACACCCCACCACAGGACCACCACACCAGCACCCCACCCCCTGCAGACGGAGAACCACCCCGCAAACGGTCCCTGAGATCCAGGAACAAGACAGAGCACGATGCCAAGACTCCTGCCAAGAAATGAGACCACCCTGATTGTCATCCTACTGTCCCACTTTGTAACCCTGTCCATATTGAAACTGCCCCAGCTCCACTTCCTATGCCCATATGGACAATGCACCTGTGAGACCAATAGACTAGACTCTGCCATGGACATTCCTCCACCATCACCCCTCACCATTTTACAACCCCCCTCCAATAAACACCCTTGAAGCACAAAACAATCTGGAGTCAGTCTGTGATTTTGAAAATGTGTATTAGCAATGACAGTGACAAAATGCGTTCTCAAATGTAATGTCAACATACCTATGTCACACATCTCAAGTCCATGAGGAATCTAAGCAGATAACACACTTTGGAAACCACACCTGTGAAACCGTAATGGAAATGTACAACTCAGTTACCATATACTGGTTGAAATCGACAGACAGAATAGAGGTGGAAGTGTGAAAGTACCTGTAGTAGCCAGGAATGTATTCTCACCTGTGTGTCACTGGAAATATTGCTGGATAACTGAGTCCCTGTTGTCAATGTCTTCTTCCTCTGCTTCCTCCTCATCACTGTCCACAGGCTCCACAGCTGCCACAACACCGTCATCTTGACCATCCTCCTGCAGAAAAGGCACCTGTCGTCGCAAAGCCAAATTGTGAAGCATACAGCAGGCCACGATGATCTGGCACACCTTCCTTGGTGAGTAGAATAGGGATCCACCTGTCATATGGAGGCACCTGAACCTGGCCTTCAGGAGGCCGAAGGTGCGTTCGATCACCCTCCTAGTCCGCCCATGGGCCTCATTGTTTCGTTCCTCTGCCCTGGTCCTGGGATTCCTCACTGGGGTCAGTAGCCATGACAGGTTAGGGTAACCAGAGTCCCCTAATAGCCACACACGGTGCCTCTGGAGTTGACCCATCACATAAGGGATGCTGCTATTCCGCAGGATGTAGGCGTCATGCACAGAGCCAGGGAGCATAGCATTTACTTGGGAGATGTACTGGTCTGCCAAACATACCATCTGTACATTCATGGAAGGATAACTCTTCTGGTTCCTGTACACCTGTTCACTCCTGTGGGGGGGGGGACCAGAGCTACATGTGTCCCATCAATGGCACCTATGAAGTTGGGGATATGTCCAAGGGCATAGAAGTCACCTTTCACTGTAGGCAAATCCTCCACCTGAGGGAAAACGATGTAGCTCCGCATGTGTTTCAGCAGGGCAGACAACACTCTGGACAACACGTTGGAAAACATAGGCTGGGACATCCCTGATGCCATGGCCACTGGTGTTTGAAATGACCCACTTGCAAGGAAATGGAGCACTGATAGCACCTGCACTTGAGGGGGGATCCCTGTGGGATGGCGGATTACTGACATCAGGTCTGGCTCCAACTGGGTACACAGTTCCTGGATTGTGGCACGGTCAAATCTGTAGGTGATGATCAAATGTCGCTCCTCTATTGTCAACAGGTCCACCAGTGGTCGGTACACCGGAGGATTCCGCCATCTCCTCACATGTCCCAACGGACGGTGCCTATGAAGGACAACAGCGACCACAGAGTCAAACAACTCAGAGGTATGTACCCACAGTCTACACAGAACACCATTCATACACAGAATCTGGCCTGTATTTGTGTTGTGCGACAAGGCCTAGGTCTGTGTGACGCAGTTGGTAATTAGGCCATGTGGGCCCCTGAAATGGTGGCTGCCTGACCTCTAAAGTGGGACTATGGGATGTGAGGTAACTGCGCTTGCGTTGTACACCGTCGCGGGAGGCGGTCGAAGACCGCGGCGCAATGCTGCATTGGTTAACATTGGACCCTATGGGTCCCAGGAGCCAATGACGATGTACGCCGGCGGTGATGCTACGCACCACCGTGGACGTGACTGCCACGGACGTGACCGCCAATTTCTAGCTGTTCAATCACTCGATACCTGATTTTCAACAGGAGAGGACCCACACTGCAAGTGCTGCTGTGACCTCGGTCTGGAAGAGACAATGGCTCGAGCGTCTGGGGAAAGGGCCCCTGCCTTCACTGTAGAGGAGTTGGAGAAGCTCGTGGATGGGGTCCTCCCCCAGTACACGCTACTCTACGGTCCTCCAGACCAACAGGTCAGTACACAGGGAGCACTTTGTATGGGCTATGCCTGTGTGGAGAGGGCTGGTTGTAAGAAGGAAGGGGGCACAGTTCTGCGTGCATGAAGGACTGTGAATGCATGTGCCACATGGCAAGGCTAGGGATGTGGGCCACTCACTTCCACGGTGCAGTAGCTAATGACTTCTCTTCTTCCCCTGTACATTTCATGTAGTTCAGCGCCCACCAGAAGAAGGATATTTGGCGTGCCATCGCCAAGGATGTCCAGACCCTGGGGGTCCTCCACAGACGGAGCACCCACTGCCGTAAAAGATGGGAGGACATTCGCCGCTGGAGCAAGAAGACGGCGGAGGCTCAGCTGGGGATGGCCTCCCAACGTGGGAGGGGTGCCCGTCGAACCATGACCCCCCTGATGTTCCGGATCCTGGCGGTGGCCTACCCTGAGTTGGATGGGCGCTTGAGGGCGTCACAGCAGACACAAGGTGGTGAGTACAACATCATTCAGCGGACTTTTCGCGCAGTGACGGTGTCTGGGTGGGGGAGGAGGGCTGTGGGTTTCCCTAGGCCAGGGCGATTTCCGTAGGCCAGGCCCCTTCGTAATGCAGGCCATGTGGCACCACACCTCACCTCTGTAGAGTGTCAAGTACAGGTATACATGCCCCTGTGTCATCTATGTGTGCAGATGTCGACCATAGCCATGTAGGCCATAACCCAGGAATTGCATCTGTAGAGCCCAAGAGCGCGGCGTAGTGCAGGGGGCTGCTGTGTCTGTATTGTCCGCCAACGGTAGCGGTAAGCCATGCACTCAACCTGTCTTTCTTTTGTCGTCCCCCCCCCTTTTTGTGGTCTCCCTGTTCTTGTGTGCATCAGCATCATCAGATGGAGGTACAGTGGCACCGGAGCACGAGGGAGCTGCATCCCACATGGCCATGGAGGGCCACACCACGGACTCGGAATACACCAGTGGGACGGAGGGCGAGGGGAGCTTCACGGCAGTCACAGGATCTGCAGCCAGCGACACGGACTCGTCCTCCGATGGGAGCTCCCTTGTGGTGGTGGCAAAATCTGTGCCCCCAACTTCTACAGGTACAGCCGCCACCACCCCTACCAGCACCGCCCTCCCAGCAGCCCCTCAGCCTTCGCCCCGTGCCCGCTCACCCAGGAGGGTGGGCATCACCTTCGCCCCAGGCACCTCAGCCCCTGCCCCTGTCACCTCTGCTGCCCTCAGTGAGGAGGCCATTGACCTCCTCAGGTCACTCACTGTTGGGCAGTCTACCATTTTGAATGCCATGCAGGGTGTAGAAAGGGAATTGCAACACACAAATGCATTCCTGGAGGGCATTCATTCTGGTCAGGCTGCCCTTCATTGAACCCTGCAAACTCTGGCCTCAGCACTGATGGCAGCCATTGTCCCTGTGTCTAGCCTCCCCCCTCCAACTTCCTCCACCCAGACCCAATCCCCTGTACCCCAGCCTATCCTAAGCACACCATCAGACCGGCATGCACACACGTCAACACACAAGGGAAGCTAAGGCAAACATAAGCACCACACATCCCACAGGCACTCATGCAAGCATCACACACACATACAGACACAGCAACATTCACTGCCTCCACTGTGTCCCCCTCCTCGTCGTCTCCCTCCTCCCTCCCAGTCTCGTCTACACTCTCACCTGCATGCACTACCACTACAGCCACTACATCCCGCTCCAGCACACCCACCACCACACCCCGCTCACGTGCACTCACCACCCCCACTACCATTTACACGTCCCCTGTGTCCTCTCCCAGTGTGTCTGTGATGCCCCCTCCCAAAGTGCACAAACGCAGGCACACACCCACCCAACAGCCATCCACCTCACCACAGCCTCCAGCGCATGCTCCTTCACCCAAAGTCACCAAACGTACACCTCCTACAACCACTACCTCTTCCTCCACTCCCAAACCCCCTCCAGCTACCCGTCCCAGTGTTCCTAAGAAACTTTTCCTGACCAAGCTTGACCTCTTTCCCCCCCCCTCCAATTCATAGGTCCCGTACTAGCACCTCAGCCAAAAAATCTCCGGGACCAGTAGTGCCTGTTGTTACAGGTATGTGGAGTGCACCGGGCACCAGGGCAGCCAGTGCGACACGGAGCCACAGCACAGCAAGTCCCCCCCCGTGAAGCACCAAAAGTTGGACAGTGCCCGGCGGGAGAGGGTGAAGACTCCAGCCAGCAAAGCCGTTCACAAGGGTCCCGGGGGGAGTGTCGACTCAGCTGTGCCTCCTCCCAAGGTGGGGAAGGGGCAGAAGAAATCGCCAAAGTCTGGGAGGAGCAGCACAGCGGAGAAGACGGCCATCATCCCCGCTGCCCAGGAGGCCACCGCCAGCTCAATCGTCACTGGCCAGGAGACGACCGCCAGAGTCAGTGCCCAGTAGGGCAGCCCGATCGTCACTGGCCAGGAGGCCACCACCAGAGTCAGTGCCCAGGAGGGCAGCCCAATCGTCACTGGCCAGGAGGCCACCGCCAGAGTCAGTGCCCAGGAGGCCACCGCCAGCCACAGCCCAGCTGCCCAGGAGGGCCCCGGCAGCCACAGCCCAGCTGCCCAATGAAGGACCGCCAGCCCCAGCCCAGCTGGGCAATGAAGGACCCCCATGGCAAGCTCCGCTGAACAGGGCAAGCACCGCTGAACAGGTCAGAAACTGCAAACTCAAGCACAGCTGAACAGGGCAAAGACCGCCATGGCAAGCACCGCTGAACAGGTCAGAAACTGCAAACTCAAGCACCGCTGAACAGGGCAAAGACCGCCATGGCAAGCTCCGCTGAACAGAGCAAAGACCGCCAAATCAAGCCCCGCTAGCCCATGGGCGGCAGGGGCAGTGACGCAACTGGGACTGTCACGGGGTGAGTGATGCACTCTGGGCACCAGTCCCCCTCCAGAACCAGTGGAGACATGCATCCACTACCTCTGTCCTTCACAGGATGATGCACTCTGGGCACCAGTCCCCCTCCAGAACCAGTGGAGACATGCATCCACTACCTCTGTCCTTCACAGGATGAAGCACTCTGGGCACCAGTCCCCCTCCAGAACCAGTGGAGACATGCATCCACTACTTCTGTCCTTCACAGGATGAAGCACTCTGGGCACTAGTCCCCCTCCAGAACCTGCAGAGACTGTTATCCACTTGAGAGACTGTGGCTTTGCACTCCTCAGGATGGTACAGTGGGCAAACCACCCACTGTAGAGACTTGAGAGACTGTGGCTTTGCACTCCCCAGGATGGTACAGTGGGCAAACCACCCACTGTTATCCACTTGAGAGACTGTGGCTTTGCACTCCCCAGGATGGTACAGTGGGCAACCCACCCACTTTAGAGACTTAAGAGACTGTGGCTTTGCACTCCCCAGGATGGTACAGTGGGCAAACCACCCACTGTAGAGACTTGAGAGACTGTGGCTTTGCACTCCCCAGGATGTAACAGTGGGCAACCCACCCACTGTAGAGACTTGAGAGACTGTGGCTTTGCACTCCCCAGGGTGGTACAGTGGGCAAACCACCCACTGTAAAGACTTGAGAGACTGTGGCTTTGCACTCCCCAGGATGGTAAAGTGGGCAAACCACCCACTGTTATCCACTTGAGAGACTGTGGCTTTGCACTCCCCAGGATACATCAATGGGCATGGAGCCCCCTCGTGGATCTGGCGTGGTGCACTCATCCGGATGAGGTGCCCCCACTTCCCTTCCCCCTGAGGTGCCTGTTGTATTTCTATCTGATGCCCCAGCAGTGTTCTCTCCTTTTTGATCAGGTATCTAGTGTGGGCCTCGCCCATGCATTTTGGGCCCAGTGGTCCACGGACAATGAATGGTGCATTAGCTGCACTACTAATCGTGGTGTATATTTTGTTAAATGTGTATATATATATATATATATGTATTTATTTGGTTTCTGTATTTTGATATATTACAATGGTTCCACTCATTTCCTTTTGTCTTTGCATTCTTCCGGGGGGGTTGGGGGTTGTTATTGTAATGTTTGGATATGCATTGGTGTGTGTGTTGTAGAGGGTGAGGGTCGGGGTGGGGGTGGGGGTGTTGCGTGTGTGTGCCCTGTCTTTTGTCTCCCCCTCCCCTATGTCGTAGGTACAGTACTCACCGTTGTCTTCGTCGCCGGCGTTGATGATCGTCGTATAGGAGCAGGAAGACTAGTGCAGGAAGAATATGGAGTTCCGGCTCCATGGTGTCGTCGTTCCTCGTGGAGTGTGTAGAGGTGAGCGTTTTCCCTTTGAAATTCCTGTTTCCGCCGTGTTTTTATCCACGGCGAATCCGCCCCGGAAAAGGTGGCGGATTGGTAGGTTGTGATACTGTGGGCGGTACTTTGTCTCCTGCCTGTCTGTTGGCGGTGACCGCCGCGCTGTTTGTCTGTACCGCCGTGGCGGTCGGAGTGTTAAAGTGGCTGTCTTTGTTGGCGGTTTCCGCCATGGTCATAATTCCCATTTGTTTACCGCCAGCCTGTTGGCGGTCTTACCGCCGCTTTAACACCGTCCGCCAGGGTTGTAATGACCACCTAAGTGTTTGTCTCAAGTCGAAAACCAAATGCAAACACCAGTGCTAAAAAGTGACCTGCCCCCTATCTCAGCCGGACTTGGCTTTTTCTACTAACTACAATTTTTGTTATTGCAATTTAGTTATTTTCAATTATAAGCAGGTGATAAAAAATCTCAGCATGCAAGGTGTAGTGTTGTTACTTAAAACATGACTGACAAAGTATCACTCATGGCATTGAGCCTCTTCATGTATTATGTGGTGAAGACTTTGATTTGCAGCCCATATGAAAATAACCACTAACAATACCCATCATTCTGGTTTTTGTATAGTGACATATATGTTACCAGACTTCACTGCATGCACGTTAAATAAGAAAACTTGAATGTGACAGGCTGCAGTTCTTAATATATATGTATAGAGACCTTCCCTACTTAGGGTGAGAACAGAAGCAGAGAATGACTCCCATCAAGGCAATATCAAAACAAATACTTACCTGGGAAATTCCAAAAATATACATCTTCGCCATCTTTTAATTTGTCTCTGTCCTCTACCTGCTTCTCCTTTATTTTGTGTCTCACTCTTTCTCTCTCTTTCTCAGATTCGCTAATTTGTGCTCATTCTTCTCTCTTCTCAAGTTCTCCTCTATCAATAAGGCACAGTTTTCACTACAAAGAATTACTGTGTTATACATGTTTTTGGCATGCCGACATAGGCGAGGACCACTTTGGCACGCCTTATTTCTCAAGCAGGAGAACTCAATAGAACAATTTCTAAACAGGCCAGCACGTTTTCAATCCATAGTTCTTTTTACAATGAGGCCAAGGTTTCCGGAACCTCAAGCACCACGAGAGAGGAGGGAATGCATTCCTCAGTTAAGCCTTCTTTGTTCTGGCCTACATCGGGTTGGAACTCGTCTAGCTCATTTCCTTCCCACTTGGCAAGACAGTAGGTCAACCCCTTAGGCTCTACAAATGATTCTAGGATATTCTATAGATCTCTACAAAGAGCCTTTTCAATCCTTTTTCCTCTGCGTTTTACAAAAAACTATTAAATTACTAATAATTAGATTAATAATTGCTAATTTTACAGATTCCCTGTTTCAGGACGATTGGATGAACATACTGGATCTTCAAGATGTGCTCTTATGATTCCAGGCCACAAGTCTTTCAGGAATTTCCTATAGTATGAGTGGGGAAACACCTTTGTCTGTTTCCCCACTCATGTCTTTTTGTGGTCGCTTTTTCTACATACTGCAAACAAGGCAGTTTTGTGTTCCTTTGTGTTAGTGTGGTTGTGGATAAATCATTATTTAGAGTAAAATTATTAATTTACATGGCAACTATACCTCTTGTATGATCAGACAACACAGGCACATGTCATGTTGGTGTAATTTTGAGTTTATGGAAGTGACACTGAGAACGTTACATAAACACTATCTTATGGTGGGTCCTGTCATGGGTCTCACTAGAGTTTTTCTCTTTTCACTTTGCATGGGTAGTGCCATGCAACAGCAGCATGACCATTGTTAGTGATTCTCACAATCAGAATCTCTAGATGTAGCGAAGCACCGTATTGAGAGGTGTACATGGATCCCACATCATGGCGCACACTTTAGAGTGTAGAACCATACATTACTTTTGTAGTGCATTTGATAACTGGACAGGAAACAGCAAATCTACAACATCACTTCAAAGATTGACATGTTGGGCAGGAATATCCTAAACACTAACCTTTATCTGAAAATATTTGGCGCTAAAAAAATCCCATCAATATATCTGACACATTTTCGTAGCAGCATGGCTCAGGAACATCATGCAGAGAGATTAGGGTCAGGGACCCGGTTGTGGTAATCCCACGGTTTGTTTCCTAAAGTAAGAAGCTATTCACTGAATGCAGTGTTGTTTATAGAGTTGGGGCCGCTCTGAAATCGCGAGTTGAAGTAGGGGAAGCTCTGTCATAAATTGCCCGACAATCATTTTTATAGGAATTGACAGGCATAGCGCTGTGTAGGAAAACACATTTCAAATCAAAGAAGCATGTGGAAATTGATTTATCGTATCTCCTGGGGCCTTGTTTCTTATATATTTAGCTCTCAGTCGTTGTAACCTCTATATGTCCTCTCCTACGTCTCACATACAACCTATGTTGTTAGAAGTGGATAACTAATAATAAACATACCCCACACAAAGTACAACGGCCTGTGGCTTGGCGCCCGACTGTTGTGTAAGAAAATAATAAAATTATCTTTGTTTCAGCTCTCTGCCATGAGGTCAAAGACAAGAGCATCCGTGCTGTTTTCATTTCCATGGAAACCACTAAAAAAATCAGTTAAGGGTCTGTTTTGTGAGTTTAGAAAGCAAAGTGCTCCTGGAAATGAGCAGGTGCACAATGCCACTTGAAAGCCAGTGCAGCGCGAAGGTTATTGTTCTAGAAATGCCAATAGAGAAACACATGGGAACTAACTTCAACAAATCCTGTGAAACGAAGATGTGCACGTTCCAATTAGTGTTCAAACGTAAACTCACATCTTTTGGGACTGGCCCACGGCCACTCAACCCTTTGAAAACTGATGATAACTTTGGGCCAGATTTAATAGAAAATGACCGTGCACGACACTACGCAAAATTTGGCAGCGTCGCACACTGTCATTTTCAAAGCGCTGTATTTACTAGAATATTACTCACCCCTGTGCTTCCCCCTGCGTAGTGCATGGATGGCTATGTTGAGGGGGAGATTGTTTTTGTGTAGGAAGGAACACCTTCCTGCACAAAAACAATCTTAAATGGCGATTTTCTCACACATAGAATGAGCAAAAAACGAGGAGAAATTAAAGCATTTCTCCTGGTTGTGCCATGCTAACGCGACCATTGGGGAGGCATTAGATTTTGGTGCTGACTCAAGTTTACGAAAACTCATAAATCGAAGGCAGCATAAAAATGCAATGGGTGTTGCTGTGGTACACCCACAGCAACACCCATTGCACGCCGCTTCCATGCAAAGTGCTGCGTGTGAAGGGGCTGTATTTCCCTAGGGATTCGGGGCCAGATGTAGCAAAAATAAAAATTGCGACTCGCATTCTGCGAGTTGATGCGACTCGCAAAATGCGAGTCGCAAATTGGAATGCCAGAAAAAAAAGCAATCCGATTTTGCGACTCGCAGCCGGACTCGCAACGTTGTGTGCGAGTCCGCAGTTTGCGAGGTCGCTGTTTGCGAGTGTGCAAAAACGAACTCGCAATTAGCGAGTGGGTGTCGCAAATTGCGAATACCTTCAAAATTGCTTGCAGATGCAGCAGAACACTCCAGAAAGCATACCAGAACACCCTGGAAACACTTCCTGGCACATGATGATGACATCACAGCCAGGAAGTTAACAAATACACCTGGGAGGAGGGCTCAACAGTGAGCAGTGTCTCTGCCACTCACAGTAGGGTGCTGAGGAGTGGTAGGCACAGCACCATGGACGCAGCAGGGACCAGCCAGGCTGGCAGGAGGGGCAGGAGATCATAGATAACAGCCAGGACAGATTCATGTGGCACATGGCGTTAATGTGCCACATGACTGGTTGGCATTTTCCTGCCCATGGACAATTTCAACTTGTATATAGTTTCTTCATGACATTAATAAAACAGTTATTTTTGTTCCACTTAACAAATGGTTAATAGGTGAGTATGGTGGGAGTTGACACGTACCGTCCAGAATATTGCGTTGCAATGTGGTCCCGTCTCAGTCTGCCTTGATTAGCTAGACTCCAATCCCCATGATGGCGATGTGGTTGTTCTTGCTCTTCATCATCAGGATCTGGGTCTGCAGGGGTGAGAGGTAGCCCACGTCGGGTGGCTATGTTGTGGAGGATGGCGCATGCGACCACAATTTTGAAAGCGGTAATGGGGGTGTATTGGAGGGCGCCTCCGCTGCGGTGGAGGCATCGGAATCTTGCCTTCAGGAGTCCGAAGGTGCGCTCTATGAGGTTCCTGGTCCTCTTATGCGCACTGTTGTATTGCCTCTCTGAATCATTGCTGGGTGTTAAGAATGGAGTCATGATCCATGGCCTTAGAGCATATGCACTGTCACCTGTCGGGCACAAAAGTACACTGTTAGTAAGTCCAGATAGTCGTGCACAGTGACCTGTGTGTATGTCTGCAAGGTGTATGCAGCTCTACCTAGGAGGTATCCGTCTCCAAACTCCCCACGTTCCAGGCGTTGATGTATCCCACTATGTCTAAAAATGTATGAGTCATGGGTACTGCCTGGAAACTTAGCTACGATGTCCGTGATGACGTAATGGGCATCACAAACAACCTGTATGTTGAGTGAGTGGGTACACTTTCTGTTGCGGAAAATATGTTCCAGATTAGCGGGGGCATATTTGAATGTGTGTCCCATCTACACATCCAATGACATGGGGGAAGTGGGCAATGCGGTAAAAGTCCAGCTTCGTGCTGTTAATTTCTGCCTCATTCCTTGGTAAGTATATGAACTGAGACCTGTGCGCTACTAAGGCATCTAGGAATGCCCTGAGGAACCTTGACACTGCACTTTGGGATACCCCACCTGCCACGGCAATGACCCCCTGATAGTGCCCTGAGGCCAAGAGGTGCAGTGCGCATAGTACTTGCACATGCGTAGGGATGGCGCAGCCACGCAGAGTTTTGTGTTCTAGCTGTGGTTTTAGTAAATCTATTAATTCTAGAATGGCAGCGCTGCTAAGGCGGTATTTATCATAGATCTCCTTTTCAGTTTGCTGGAAAAGGGTCTGCCTTGTTCTATATATCTTCTCCTGTCTGTGGCCCCTCCTCCTCCTCTGCTGGGCTGCGTAGACTCTCCTCCTCACTGCTATCAGGTATATGTCCGCCATCTTGAGTGACCCAGATGCCTTCTGGGTCTCCTTTTATACTTTGGTAATGGTTACCACCTGCTCTGAGTTAGTGGTAAATGCGACTTGCAAACTGGGCTTTTTGCGACTAGTCGCAATTTGCGAGTTGCAATTGCATAAGGTTTGCGACTCGCAAATTGCGACTTGCAATTTGCGGGTCGCAAAATGGGGTCGCAACGGATGCGACTCGCAAACGGGTCCCATCGCTTTTTGCGAGTCGGAAATGGGCTTTTTGCATCCCATTTCTGATTTTGCACTGTCGCAAATTGCGAATCGGCCCGTTTGCGAGTCGCAAACGTTTGCTACATCTGGCCCCCAGTTCCTACAAGGGGGGATTCGCTGGAGGGCACTCCCCTGACTCCTGTCCAGCAAAAGGGTATCGTCCCTAGGCTGGAAGACCAGATCATGGGCAACCCCCTAGATCTGGGAGTAGAGACAGCTGTAACCAGCATCCCTACTGATGCAGCTCCCAGGGATTCAGTTCCTTTAAGGGAAAGTTTGAGGGAGGACGCTCTCCTAACTCATGACCAGCCCAAGGGTACCGTCCGTAGGTTGGAGAACCAGGTCCAGCTCCAGCTCCCTTGACCTGGAGATGGAGAAGGCTGTCCCCAGTCTCTCTACCATTACTTCTGGGGGTATCACTCCTGATGGGAGGGTGCGGAACTCTAGAATGAGGGGCAGGAGGAGGAAAGGCTCTTTCCTGACCCCGGCTCAGCCAGAGGGGAAGGACCCTGGGTTGGGAGACCAGTTACAGGTGGGCTCCTCTGAACTGGTGGGTGAGCTGACCAGGACGACTGTAACAAGCGCCATGGAAGTTCTGGATTCTGGGGGCACAACTCCTCGGAGGAGGAGGCGGAACCCTAGAAGGAGGGGCAGGAGGAGAGACTCTCCCTTGGACCCTATTCAGGCTATGGGACCAGTCCCTAGGCTAGAAGACCACTGGCAGGGGGTAACTCCTGAACCAGTGGGAAGGAGAGTGGAAACAGGATGCTGTGCACCTGGGGCTCCCGCCACCCACTCGGAGAGGTTTCAGAGACCTGAGGCCCGGGCTGGCCTGGGACCTGGCTCTGGCCACAGACAACTAGGACGCCTCCATGGGTTAGCTTAGGTTGTCTTGGGAGCATAAACAGAGGAATTCAACTGGGTTCAGATTGGCATAGAACTGGATCATGCCCCTGCAGTTGCGGGCCAGGGTCCTGGTTCTATCGCCCTAAGGAGGGAAGCCCATCAAGGTATTGATTGTTCTCCCCTGGCTTTGGGCTGGTAGGGGGTCATGTTGGACCTGTCCCTTTTATAGGGTCATTCCCCAGACTTTTTGCTTTTTGCCTCCTTATTTTTCTGACCGTTATTGGCTGACGTTTTGACTCTGAGCACTTTTTCACTGCTAACCAGTGCTAAAGTGCATGTGCTCTCCCTCACAAAATTGGTATGATTGGATTATACCTAATTGGCATATTTAATTTAACTGTGAGTTCCTTGTAAAATGGTATCCCTATACCCAGGGCCTGTAAATAAACGCTACTAGTGGGCCTTCAGCACTGCTTGCCCCACCCACTGAAGTAGCCTGTCAAACCTATCTAAGGCCTGCTAACGCAGAGCCTGTGTGCGCAGTTTCCTGCCACAGGGACCTGGCATCTAAATTTACTTGCCAGCCCCAGAACTCCCCTTTTACTACATGTAAGTCACCCTTAAGGTACGCCCTAGTTAGCCCTTTGGGCAGGGTGCCATGTATATAGAAGGAAGGACATGTGCCATGTTGCGTGGCCTGTCCTGGTAGTGACAAACAGCCTAACTTGATGTCTCACTGCTGAGAGTGTTGCCTCCTCATAGGATTGCATTGGAAATGCCCTGCCTTATGTATAAGGGGTATTGTCTGATTTATGAGGGGTAGGGTAGGCATGTTTGGTATGGTTGTGATAGTGGTGAGAAAAGCTGCTTACTGGTGTAGGTGTATTTTTTATTACTATCACAGAAATGCCACTTCTAGAAAGTGTGCATTTATCTGTGCTTATGACTTTGGGGTTTTGCAGCTTGTCTCCAATCCACGTCTGGGCAGACTGACAGTTGGGGCTTTGTGCATACTTCTCAGACAGCCTGAACACAGGGAGGGTGGAGGTGACACAGAGGTGCATCTACATATTGTAAAGCCTTCCTGGGCTGAGAGAAGGGAGAGGTGGGGCACACCTGTATTTGTAAAGGCTGTGCCCTGGCCTCACACAACAGGGTTGTTAACCCCCCACAGATGTTTGGAGCCTGTGCTGAAAGGAGAGAGGGAGCACTCCCAGAACCAGTTGTAACTGGCTGGAACCTCCTCTCCCTACCATTGGAAAACACACTGTAAACCCAGTATAAGTACAGGGGAATTTTGCTCACAATTTGAACATTCTTGGAACTTGAAACTGGACACAGAACGCTGATGAATGGACTCACCAGGAAACCATCTTGGACTGCTGCTGCTGCTGCTGCCTGGTCACTAGGAGAAACTGCCACCATCCGCACCCCTTATGCTGGCCTGTAGCTGGGCCCACCAGCCCTGTGCTTCTTCTTGCTTTGTTGTTCCCAGGGTGCTGTGACCCCTGACCCCTGCCATGATCTCTACAGCTTTTTTTTTCCTTAGCGCTGAGAGAGCGCTCTTTGGTGCCCAGATGCACTTCAAGGCACCTTCTTTGTCTGCAGAAGATCACCCGGCTGCAGATTGCCTTAGCGCTTTGTAAAGCGCTTTATTTGGAGCCATCGCGCTTTCAAAAGCCCTTCTTTGGCGTCAAAAATCACTGCCGTGACCCGGGCTTTAAGCTTTTCCTTTAGCGCGGGGTCCGTGCTGTGTCTTGTGCCCCGGGGGCACGTAAACAAGGGAATCGGAGTAAGCGTGCTCCTCTTCTGGGATTGCCCCCGGGGCACCAGCCGCCTCCAGTTTCTTTAAGAAGCCTCCTGGCAGCCCGGGAACAGCTTCTTACACTCACGCACCACATTGGGTGCGGGCAAGTGTCTCCTCGGGCCCCCAGAGGGGTCCGAGCTTCACACCACATCGAGGCAGGACTCGGGAAAGGCGCAGGGAGCACCCCCCTTCCCTGGTCTCTGCGCTAGGAGCGGGACGCTCCTTTTCTTGGCAGTTTTTGGTTATCCCGTACAGGGACGGGAGACCTCAACGGAGGCCACCATAATTGTTTGTTGGGTCGCGCCCAGCCCCCACCCCGCGGACAGGGTGTGAGGAGCCCGTGGCATGCCCCCACCAAGAACATAGGCCCCCAGAGGGCCCGTTCACCACGAGGAGAGGGTGCCGACTGCCCCTGTTCCCCAAAAGCACTGCGTGGCCCCCGTTTTGCGCACAGGAGCGCCGGGGGCTCACTAAGCTCATCTTCTAGGCACTAGGAGTGCCTCTACTATGGAAAACAGGTACTTTTTAGGGAATCTGGGCTCTAGGAGCCTAGTATAGACTTTTGGATGTTTTAGATTTCCTACCTGTTTCCTGCCCCTACATATATGTTCTAATATTTCTTTTTATGGGCATGTCTAGCTGATATGTATTTATATGACTTGTGAGATATTCTCTAATGTTCCTTTTATGGGTATTTAGGAATTGTTCATGACAAGTGCATATAATTCTTATTGTAATTCCTGACTACTGCTTATGTTGCAGAATCCTGAGTACTTATGTGTTCTAATGTGACAACTGCGTATTCTTGCAGAGTATTAGTAACTTGTGTAACATTCTGACAACTGCTAAGGTAGCAGGGTATTACTTACGTGTAATGTTGGTCTAATTATGTTTTGTGCAATACAGATTATTTTTACATAGCTGAGTGTTGTGTTTACTTTGTGGTGTATATTTTGCGTCACGTGTGTTGTGTGTGTTGTGCAAACGCTTTACACTTTGCCTCTGGGATATGCCTGACTGCTCGTGCCAAGCTACCAAGGGGGTGAGCAGGGGTTATCTTGGACGTGTAACTCCCTTGCCCTGACTAGAGTAGGTAGGTTCTGCCTGGCTGAGGTGCATACCCTAACCAACCAGAAACCCCATTTATAACAGCCACCTTGTAAATATGGCTCAGGGCGTTACAGTGCCACAATGAGGAGAAATGCTTTAATTTCTCCTTGTTTTTTGCTCTTTCTATGTGTGCTGCATTTGTCAGCACACATACAAGGAGCAAATCACCATTGAAGATTGTTTTTGTGGATGAAGGTGTCCCTTCTTGCACAAAAACAATTCCCCCCTCAGTGCAGCCATTCTTGCTCGATGGTGCCAGTGTGCTTGAATCGGTTAGCGGGAGCAAATTTGACGCCGGCGCAGGGGGAACACAGGGGTGCACCATATTCTATTAAATACAGCGAACCCCTGCAATGTGAAAATGACGGTGGGCAATGCTGCCAAATTTGGCGCAGTGACGCGCATCGTCATTTTCTCTCAAATCCAGCCCTTCGTTTGTGTTTTATCCTCTTTGGCTGTGCCCTGTCCCTTCTCCTACTAAAGGAGAAACTGGAAATGTAATGTATTTAAAATAAATATATAGCAATGCATGACACTAACAATGTTACAAATTAGGGCATTCAAACAGGCAGAGAAGTGGACACCTAGTGATACCTGTGGTGGCTGAGAGCCTTGAAATCCAAAGTACTTCTGCATTCCTGAAGATTTATTTTTACTATCCTCTCCAATGCCTTCATCAGCCTGCTACCTATTACCTGACGGCCATATTTGGTCCCTGCATTAACTACCATATTTGTAGTATTTGTAGTCTGTTGTTTGCCTCGGTGGAGCATGGATTAGGTAGTGGGACCTATGTATTTTTTACTTTCTTGGATATATGTAAGGGCTGCACGAACACAAGTTAAAAAAATTCAACACCACTGTGACTCCATTCAAGCTGCAGAATTCTTAGTAAGGTCCTGCTACAGACCATCTCCTGACTACTTTAAGAACAATTGCTGCAACGGGCTCAGAGACAAAGCCTAATAGGCTGAGCTTTCGTGACAGCCACATCCAGCAATTTACCCTAGCAAGAATATATTAAGTGGTAATTCTCAACTGTGTAGGTCTCTCTCCCACAAGAAAGACCCAGGGGCTCCCTAGCAGACGTTGCAAGCTCCCTACAGCTTTTTAGAGAACCTCTTTATCTCCAGGGGCAATATACTGAAAGACATCTCGATTTAGATGGCTGGGGAAAGAAGCATCAGCAAAAAAGATCTCAATAACAGCTAAACAAAGGCATTTGGCCCTGTCAAGGCAAAGCATTGTGCACAGGGATCAGTGAAAAGTGGACACATCACTGGAGTAAACAGGGGAGTCATTCACTAACAAAGTAGAATTTTGCAAATGGACATTTGAAGATCTGGACCTTTGCTCATATATTCTGCCCTTCTGCTCTGCAACTGGAACTTCTGCATCTGAGACACAAGGATCAGAACCAGTATTGAGGATGCTTAGCGGTGAAGCAGTGCAGGGTTGACAAGATGGATGCGCAAGGAGTCAGCTAACCTCTAAGCAGCCAGAAGGAAATCTATTCGCAAGTAGAGGACACCTTCACAGCTGGAAAAGTTGCAATTGCTCAAACACAATAAAACATAAAATAGAATTCAGGGAAAATTCAAAAGATACAGGCCCATATTTATACTTTTTGACGCTAAACTGCGCTAACGCAGTTTAGCGTCAAAAAATTTAGCGCCGTCTAACGCCATTCTGAAGCGCCATGCGGGCGCCGTATTTATGGAATGGCGTTAGCCGGCGCTAGCAGACCGGCGCTGCCTGGTGTGCGTGGAAAAAAACCACGTAGACCAGGCAGCACCGGCGTAGGGGGAAAATGGCGTTAGGGCGTCTTAAAATGGGGCAAGTCAGGTTGAGGCAAAAAAATCGCCTCAACCCGATTTGCGCCATTATTTTCGACGCCCAGACGCCATTTAAATGATTCCTGTCTTAGTAAAGACAGGAGTCATGCCCCCTTGCCCAATGGCCATGCCCAGGGGACTTATGTCCCCTGGGCATGGTCATTGGGCATAGTGGCATGTAGGGGGGCACAAATAAGGCCCCCCTATGCCACCCAAAAAAAATTAAAAAATATAAAAAATTATACTTACCTGAACTTACCTGAATGTCCCTGGGGTGGGTCCCTCCATCCTTGGGTGTCCTCCTGGGGTGGGCAGGGGTGGCAGGGGAGGTCCCTGGGGGCAGGGGAGGGCACCTGTGGGCTCATTTTGAGCCCACAGGCCCCTTAACGCCTACCCTGACCCAGGCGTTAAATAGTGGCGCAAATGCGGGGTTTTTTGACCCGCCACCTCCCGGGCGTGATTTTTGCCCGGGAGTATAAATACGACGCATTTGCGTCGCCGTCATTTTTTTAGACGGGAACGCCTTCCTTGCATCTCATTAACGCAAGGAAGGCGTTCACGCAAAAAAATGACGCTATTTGCCCATACTTTGGCGCTAGACGCGTCTAACGCCAAAGTATAAATATGGCGTTAGTTTTGCGCCGAATTTGCGTCGAAAAAAACGACGCTAATTCGGCGCAAACGGAGTATAAATACGGGCCACAATTCATACAAGGCAACTGATAAAAACTGTCGTAGTTAACACATCCAATTTCATGACATAGCCACACACAACAAGTAAGAAAACTACTGTAGTAAAGAGTTCTTGCACTTTAGCTACATTGCATGCATACTTTTTATAGCTTTCTGGACTAAGTAAGAGCCACCATAATTTAGACAATTTACACCTATAGTACCAAACCAGATACCTTCCGCTACATAATGGTCCTGGCTTTATTTACTTCTAATGTGATCGTATTGCTTTCCATGCTGAATCGATACACGCTGCTACTGTGAGGTAGATTTCCCAAAGTCTATTCTTTAGCATTTGTTCATGTCCATGTAAGGCTCAAAAGAGGATTCTGATTTGTGATTTGGATAATGTATGTAGAAGATTTTTTTCCTGGCTTCATCCTCGAATTTTACACGCCTCCAAAATTGTTTTTTTACTGTTTGTAAAGTGTCCTTGTTCATCTGCTTAGGTTATACCATAACTGTTTACTGTGGTAAGAACGTCCTTTATATGCCTAAACTGTGGTAAGGAAACACATTTGAAAAGCCTACCGAAACAGCCAACGCAGGGTTGGTCTACACATTTTGATCCAGTAACAGCAGAGCTAAGCGCTATATGATCTTCTAGTTTAGCGACGCCCAGTTCTGATCTTAATGCTCCCACTGGACTTCCTGGGCTTAAACAGAGCATTAATCGTATGACAGAATTCTCAGTTGTTGCAGAGGAAGCACTTTCTTGTGGCCCCATATTTGTGTGCCATACATACATGCTGTCAATGCTTTGGATTTATAAGCAGTTATTGCCAGCTTAGCTAGACAATTGTCAGTTTTATTGAAGAATATTTGGAATGCATCTCCTTGTTGGCTCCGGCTCACTTTGCTTTTAGCTAGTAGTTTAGCCCAGTTGAGGTGATCATCATAGAGTATATCCAGATAATTATAAAAACCTACTCGTTTAAGTGGTTTTCCCTAGATTTTACAAGTGGAGCTGAACTTTACTTTGAGATGGAGGAGCATAAATTTAGTTTTTTTTTGGGGATGATGGTGAGTTTCCTTCTACAGCAAAAATGCTCAAAACCCACTAATAGATGACTTATTGAGTTTCTTTATGTACAAGGATCACAGCATCATCTGCGAAGAGAAGGATTGGTACATGTTTATCCTCTATCTTCGGAACATCGAGGTTAGGATCGATGAGAGATTTACATATCCCATTTTTAAAGATGTTAAACAAGTTGGGTAAAAGAACACATCCCTATCTTTTCAAGTGCGTAATTGGAATTAATTGGTGCATTCTCCCTGTTGTAGGACTCTCATGAAGGGGACGAGACTGCTGGTTTTGGGAGGCAGCACCACTGCGGTCTTATGGCACACTGTCTGATAGCTGTCAGCCTAACTCTTTTGGCTACCTAGCAACATCAAAAAACAAAAATAAAGGTGATTTGTGGCAGCCTGATGCATGACACTATGACTTCTCAGGGAAGTCATGGTGGAACAGATCTTACCCCTTTCTGTCAGTTACACAAGTCTTATACATACACAAGATAAACAGAAGCAGGATTTGGTTCAATGCATTTTATTGAAGCAACCGCGTTCTAGGCAAAAAGGCATGAATTGCGATTATTAGGAAAATGAAACAAAACACGACTATTATGGTGACCAGAAATGTGAAAACAGAGAAAAAGTCACAACATTCTGTCACAATAGTGAATTTAAAGTCCCTACCTGCACTACTAAAAATCTACATGAGAGCAGTAGCAGTGTTAGCCGTAATCTGCTTATGCTGGTCTCTGCAAGAAAACCCCATCCCGTACCTAAATAATAAGCGGGAGGGACTGTTGATCTGCTAGCAGTCCTCCTGAGTGAATGGAGGGAAGACACAGATTTTAGCAGAGCTGTGATGACATGGTACAGCATATGATGGCTGGCTGGAATGTCCCCTCTGAGTTATTTCGGGCAGCGTGTTGTTTTATAATAAAACATGTCATTGTTCTGAGAACTGCCCTGACATGATAATGCAACTTTTCTGTTTAAGGTCGACATTGTACTCTTTGGACCAGCAATGCTCGGTAAATACTCATCTACAGCCTTGGGCTGAGCACAATATGAAATGTCATGCAAAAGAACTAATTGTGCATGAAAAGGAAACTGATAAAAAAAATGATAAAACATCTCTACTAAAATGAAGCCTTGCTAAAATAATAAAATGAAATATATGAAATGCAACTAGACAAAAGGGCACAGGCCTCAGGCTCAAAGGTAAAATAAATGTGCCCATGCAAAGTGCTAAAATAACCCCATAACATCCCTTAATTCCATACTTTACCCTTCCATAGTTGCCATTGTGCAGATCCATCAGTATTCTTTAAAATGTAATTGGTAAACCTTTATTCTCCAAGATATTGCACAGGGTTGCTCCATCAACACAGTCAAAAGCAGTCTTTAGTCAATGAAGAGCATATATAATGCAGAAATGCGCCATACTGCATACTTTAAGCATATCAAGTACAGCCTTAATAACTGTTCTGTTGTGCTTTGCCCTTTGTGAAAGCCTGCAGAGAGAAGGGATATGGTGTCTTTGTCATCCATCTAAGTTTTACAGTCACTGCAAAAGCAGTTTCACAAAGATTTGCCCATCCCATCCTGGAACGAGATGGGGTGATAATTAATTGGATTGTCTTTGTGAATTGGCACAATATTGAAAGACTTTAATGAGTTTTCAACCATTTCTTGGTACCAAATTGCATTAAAGCCAGTTGTTAGTGCTTTTAACCATGTGTCCTGGTTGTCCTTGGACACATTAGTGGAGAGTCTATCTGGATCCGGAGCTTTGGAAGTTTTTTGAGCCCTGGTAACTCCAGCTATCACTCTCTCTCTCCTGGAAGTTCTCTGCAGCAGCATTTAGTGCTCCAATCCGATGTTTTGCTTGTTTTCTAACCTCTATCTTCCACATTGGCCTGATTTACTAAAGTCACATTAGTGACCTTTTGGTACAAGGAAGAAAATTGCTGGACTTATCTTCCACAGTTATATTTGCTTCCAAAATTTTAACCAGGCCCTCGCTGTCCCATTTTATGATGTCCTAAATTTCTTTAGCATTTTTCTGATTGCTGATTGTAGGAAAGTGTGGGATGTGACCATGAAACTGAGAATAAGTGGTATGAGCTTAGGAAAACTGTTCAATTGTTAAACATCAGAATTATTGATCTTCCATAGCTTCCCTTGACTCACTCTCCTTTTGTAGTGGGCCTTAGAGAAGGCCCTGGGTGCACTTCTACACTTACCCATATGGGGTCATTGCATCAAGAAAGATTGAAATCTGTTTATGTCACTGCTAACAGATTGAGACTGGGAACTCCAATATAACCAAAGTTATTAGGAAACCAGACTATGGGTCCAGAGAGTCATTAACATTGAGCCCAAAATTGACTCCAAAATATAATGACCCGAAGAGAAGTAAAGAAGATGGCAAATTGGGTATATTAGATGTTAGCAGGTGCAGTAAATATGTCATCACACTGCTGGTACTCTGTCTACCACCAACCCTGCACTTCCACCACCCCATTTAGATGTAGGGGACAGCTACATTTCTTCTGGTACAACATCAGCCATCTCTGCTGGTGGAAACCCTTGAGCTGACAGTCCTACCGCCCTTGGACTACTATGTCACACAGATGGTGCCCCACTCCAGTTAATCAGAGTGGTGGTCACTGGAGTTTGCTTCCAGCAGGAAAAAACAATTAGGGGCATATTTATGAGCCCCTAGCGCCACCGGAGCGTCACTTTTCATGATGCTACGGTGGTGCTATAAAGGGCAAAAAGCCATGAATGATTGTTTAGGTGCGGGAAGGTGTCCCTTCCTGCACATAAAAAATAATTTGAAAATGACTCTGCCACTTGTGTGTGCTGCGCACACACAAGTTCCAAATCGCCAATAGTGATTGTTTATGTGCAGGAAGGGACACCTTCCCGCACATAAACAATCACACCCCTCAACGCAGACATCCCCGCATGATGGTGCAAGGATGCCTTCGTTGGAGCTAGCAATTTAGTGCCAGCTCAGGGGACAACACAGGTGTGTGCCGTATCCAATTAAATATGGCGCATCCCTGCATTGTGAAAATGATGGAGCGCGGTCCTGCCAATTTTGGTGCAGCGTCACGCTCCGTCATTTTCCTATAAATATGGGCCTTTTTGTCCCTGAGACACGCAAAGTAAACTCACAGTATGAAAAGGCCACATTTCACTTTTTTTTTAAAGAAAAACGGAAAAGAATGCTGAGCTGGCAGAATGCTTTTTTGGACTCTACTTGTAATTTCTTTTTTTCTGCTTTCAGTGCATGCTCCTCATCAGTGGATGAAATGAATGCATAGAGATCCCTGTCACGTCGCAGAGTGGAGGCCAGAGCCCACACAGGCAGGTGGACCACCTGCCAAGGTTTAAATGAGAATAATGGTGGCCGACAACAGCACAAAACCGAAGCCAAACACTCCCAAAAATGCTTTGCCATTAGCAAATATTAGGGAGGGAAATGATCATGACTAATATTTCACTGAAAATAGTCAAACTGAATTTTTATCAGCAGTCAGTAATCACACCATTCTTCTTACAACAAAGAAAATCCACAAAACAAACTGGTGGTTCTGATATACTTAAAGTAAAGCACACCTAGTCACCATGTTTCTCAAACACCGATAATTCTTTATAAACACAACTAAGAATTTGTTAGTTTCAAAATAATTTCATTTGGAGTGTCAAACAGACAAAAACGTGAAGCAGTCCTAGTACCTTTCAGTTGTAATGTCCTATGACCATACCTGCTGGGAAATCACAAGTGTTATAAATAAATATTTCCTCGTGTTTGTAGAGCATTGACAAGTAGACAATGACCATAATTACATAATCTAGAGAAGCGACCACGTTTTTCAATTGTGACTAATCTCATGGCTCTTAGTTCATACTAAAGATACTATACTTGATAAGAGTTAGTTAAGTATTCGGCATTTTGTAATTTACTCACCAAAAATGACCTTTATAAACTGGAGGACGCATGTTATTAGGATTTACGTTTTCTATTTCCATCTTCTGCTTGTTGTGTCGCTATGGTATTTATTACTTTGTGCCCTGATTTAGACGTCTTCCTTGTATTCCTTCATTTGAGAAAATTGGGGGCATATTTATAATGCCTAGAGCCACCTTGCACTGCACCTCATTATTTTTTACGTTAATGTGGCTCAACGAGGCCGAAATCACTGTGCCGTATTTACTATTTGATACTTTCATAACTTGTACCGGTGAAGAGTACCATGACTCTCCCTTTTGTACCTTCATATGTTTTTTTACAACACCCAATCTCCTTTCTTGAACAATTTTGTTTTGACTCTATTAACAAAATCATAATACAGTTTTGTTCTCTTTTGTTTCTCAACAATTCTTTGCCATACATGCAAATTCTTATAATTAATTTCAGTAAAACTATTATTTAAATTGCGTTTTTACTAATTTAGGCATAATGATTGTGCTCTCCTTCCAACCTCTCAGTGAATGAAAAAAGAGTACCTGTAACAGCATATGATGTGTTGTAACTATATACTCTCTCACATATAAACTCATACACTGATAATTGAAATGCAATAGCCATTTGTACAACTTACTTTAAGAATCTGTTGTTGCGCTCCACTTGACCATTAGATGGAGGACTGTAAAGGAGTGTTTTCTCTTGTTTAATACCATGTGTGACTCAAACATCCTGACATTTTCCCCGAAATCCGTTCTGTGCCATTATCTAACACTAAAATATTGGGCAAGCCTTCAAGTGAAAAATGTTTTTAAAAAATCCCTTGTAATACTAGAAATAAACTCATAGTGAATCCATTTAGAATAGTAGTCTGTGAGAACCACCAAATAACATTAATCAGCCTCTCATACATTGAATGGACAAGAAAACTCTATTTAGATCATGGTCCATTCATTATATCTATGAAATGCATCTTACTCGGAACAACTTGTGGTGCTTTGTAGGGGGAGGTTTTAAGCGACACAAAAAGATGATAGACGGAGTGCTGAAACTTTTCAACCACTCACCCCCAGTCACAGATCTGGGTTTAATCCATCGTTCTTTTGCTCACCTTGCCAGGCCAGTTTGCACCCAGCCATATGCAAATCAGTCTTGACCTTGTTCCCATGGGAACAGTGCAGCCCAAACTGCCAGGCCAGTTCCTCCCTGGGCCTAAAACAAGCATCCTAGGATCGGTTTCAGGGTATCATCCTTCATCAACCCCTCTAGCTTGAATCCAGTGGCACAGTGAGCAAGGGATGCACGTCTGGGCATACCCCTCCCACTTATGACTTTAGCAATACAAAAGGACGATGGACAGAGTGCTGAAATCTTTCAACCACTCACTCCCAGCCACAGATCTGGGTTTAATCCATCATTCTTTTGCTCACCATGCCAGCCCAGTTTGGATCCAGCCAGATGCAAATCAGCCTTGACCCTGTTCCCCATGGGAACAGTCCAGCCCAAACTGCAAGGCTAGGTCCTCCCCATACCAAAAGCAAGTATCCGGGGACAAGTTTCAGGGTATCATCTTTCATCAACCAGGCTAGCTCAAATCCAGTGGCACAGTGAGCAAAGGACCCAGGTCTGGGCATACCCCTCCCACCTAGGGCAACTTTAGCAACACAAACGGATGATGGACGGGGTGCTGAACAATGCAAACATTCACCCCCAGTCACAGATCAGGGTTTAATCCATCGTTCTTTTGCTCACCATGCCACCCTAGTTTGGACCCAGCCATATGCAAATCAGTCTTGACCCTGTTTCCCATGGGAACAGTACACCCCAGCCCGAACTGATTTGCATGTGGCTAGGTACCAACTGGAATGGCACGGTGTGCAAAAAAACTGATGGATTAAACTCAGATCAGTGACTGGGTGGTGAATGTTTGATTTGGTCTACATTCCATCCATGAACTGTTTTTTTTACATTTGTAGGGGGAGGCGGCACAAGGGTGGAATTAATTAAAACATTTTTTTTATAAAAGACACCAGCATTGTCATCACAGCAGGTGCCACTGCTGCTGCTGCCACTACCGCGCCACTCCTCTGCTGCAGGCACAGGGTCTCAGCCTGCCCTGCGGTCAGTCCTGATTGTGGTAAGAGCAGAGTCACGATTGGCAGGGAGGGCCCATCCAGGGTGCTTTCAGGCACACTGGAAGCTTGTGCCTGCTCTCTCCAGCCTGGCAACAGAGTGCCGGGCTGGAGAGAGCACAGTGTGCACGGCCAGCCAAACATACATGTGCAATGAGGGGGAGTGCTGTGCACTCCCCCTTAGTGCTCGTCACAGCCCCTGGTCATGCCCCTTTGACTATAAAACGATAATAAGCATAGTTTATTATCGTTTGTAGTAAGAGGTTTGCAGCTGCTGCTGCTGCTGTTGCTGCTGGGGAGGCGTTCCTCCGCCCTAGCAGAGGAGCCGCAACTGATCTCAATCTTGCCATTTTTTCAGTGTTGATCGGATTTTACACACTTTTTTAAAAATATCTTTTATTAATTTTTCAAACAATGACAGTGAAAAACACACAACTACTGTATATAATCACAATTACTCTTCTCCCACCCCCCCCAACTGCTCCCAGCATATAATATATAATTTCTCAATTATCATCGTACTTCCAAACAAGAGAACCAATCCTTCACAATTTATTGTACATTTACATTTATGTAGTAGAGGCTTCATCCGTGTCCGACTCCGAGGTTACTCGTGAACTGTCTGAAATTGTGTCATCTGGGTGTTTGAGGCAAACTAATATTGTGTCCCACTGTCTTGCTGTGTCCCTAGACCCTCTCCCCTGTGCTGCCTCTTGATGTAATATATTTCCCTCTGCTTCTGCCCATTTTATCATTGCGTTCTGCCATCTTTGTATGTGGGGTCCCCCAGCGTACTTCCAATGGATCGTAATTTCTCTTTTTGCCAAAATTAGTGCTAGATCAATATATTTATTGGTTGTCCTTTTAGCAGAGGGGTGGGGAAAATCTCCCAACAGTGCCGTCAAGGGAGATAGCCTCAGTTTCCTGTCCGTAACCACGGCCAGGTTCTTAAATATCTCCTCCCAATAAGGCACTATTTGTGGACAATTCCATAACATGTGCTCTAACCCTGCTTCTGGTTCTGGGCATCTGGGACAACCCCCACTTCCGGTGGCATACATCTTTGCAATTTTTAGGGGGTAAGATAAGCTCTGTGATAGACATAGAGATTTATTAATTTAAAGCAAGCATTCCTAGTTGCGGAGTATATATGTGTAGTGATCCTGGCTCATGTCCGCTCGTCTATGGGTGTCCCCAAATCCGTCTGCCACTTCAATATGAGTTTGTCCAAAGGAGTGGATGTGTCTTTGTGTAAGGCTGTGTGTATTGCTGATATCACACCCCTGTCTCCCCCCTGTGAGCAAAGAATTCTGCAACCTTCATGTATAGGTGGTTTCGTAAAACCCCAACTTCCATGTTCTCTGTATAATCCTAGTAATCGCGTTATACATAAGAAACATGCTGGAGGGGACCTCAAACTGCTCCCGCAGCTCGGCAAAGGTACATAACTTTCCGTTAGGATACAAGTCGCCCAGTACTGTAATATTACATGTAGCTAGTCCCTTGATCCCTGTTAGGGCCAGCCCCCCCCACCACATGTATCAGTCCTGCTATTGGCACTTCCGGATCATAAAGAATTGCTGTACGGGAGCGCCGCAGACTGCGCTCCCAACACACCTGCACAGCATGCAATTCTGGTGGCAGATGCTGCTGTCTACCTCTAGGGTTCAGCAACACGCTCAGGAGGGCGTGAAATGATCCGCCTGGATTATACTGCAAATTCTGGTCTGCTGGATCTTCACCTAGAGATCTTGCTAGCCATTTCAGCTGACCAGCCCAATAGTATATCTCCATGTCGGGTGCAGCCAGCCCTCCCTCTAAGGTGGGTCTCTGTAGAGTGCCCAATGCCAGTCTGTGTCTGCCTGACCCCCAGACGAATCTGGAGATCATTGAGCTAATGTCTCTGAATTATGATTTTGGGATAACCAGTGGGAGAGTAGAGAAATAATACAATAATCTTGGCAGCATTATCATTTCTACTAACGCCACTCTCCCCGTGACCGCAAGTGGGAGCGTCCCCCAACCCTGCATATCAGTTCTCAATTTCCTTATTGCTCTATGTACATTCCCCTCTAGTAAGTCTTCTGATTTATGGTATATGTTAACTCCTAGGTAACGGAATGTAGTGGGTGCCCAGGGGAGCTCTTGCGTGTCATTGATCCTCGGGACCCCCTCCATTAAGGGGAAGATGGAAGATTTCTGCCAGTTTATTCACAAACCTGATGCTCCACCATAGCACTCCAACATAGCCATAGCTCCCGGCAGGCCAGTTTCTGTTCCCCCAGGAACATTAGCATGTCGTCTGCATATAGTGCAATATGGTGCACCTGCGATCCCGCCCTGAGCCCTTCAAAGTAGGTGCCTGATCGAGCCATTCGGGCAAGCGTTTCCACCGCTATTGCAAAGAGCAAGGGCAACAGGGGACAACCCTGCCTGGTGCCCCTGCCAATTTGGTATGGATCTGATATAGCCCTGCCCGTACATACTCACGCCGTGGGATTTGTATAGAGCAATTGCGTCCAGTGGACAAAGTCATGTCCTAGGCCCAGTCTTAGCATTACCTTTTCTAAGTAATCCCATCTAAGGCTATCAAAAGCCTTCTCAATATCAACTGAAATAATTGCCGCCTGTTGCAAGGTTGGAGGCGCAGAGTGGAGTATGGAGATCAGTCGTCTTATGTTCTGTGCTGTGCCAGGTTGTGGGACGAATCCAGACTGATCCCGATGGATCAGTGTTGTCATATAGGGCAGAAGGCGGGCAGCTAGTATGCGGCTAAGTATCTTGTAGTTCATGTTAAGCATGGACAGAGGGCGATAGGAGCACACAATCCCTCGCCGGTCTGTAGGTTTTAGAAGTGGTATCATGACAGCTTCGTTTGTGGACTGAGGCAGAAATCCCTTCTCCTTCGCTTCTGTGTATAGGGTACACAAGTGTGGGGCCAGATGTTGTAGGTGTATGCTATAAAACTCCACCGGAAGTCCATCAGCCCCCCGGACCTTTCCTCTAGCCATATTTTGGACAGCGGCTTTAATGTCCGCTTTCGAGATTGGTTCAGCGAGGACCTGTCTGTCCTCCTCCCCAGACGTGGGAGATCAAGTTCATCCAAGCCCTCTATTTGGGTGGAGCTCAGAGCCTCAACAGGTGGGCCATATAGTTGTGAGTAATAGCTAGCAAACCGTGCATTTATTTCACTCTGCCCATAGAGATGACAGCCAGCTGCATCTTCAATTTCTGTTGCTTTATCTCCTTCTGCGTGTTGCCTAGCCAAGTATTTTCTGTAATCAAAACGGTTCAACTTTTCAGTTGCTGCTGCAATTTTTACTTTGATATCGGCAAGAAGAGGGGCCAGGTCTGGGTTATTGGGTCTCTGGCTTCAACCTCTCTAAGAGATTCCTCATGTTTTTGGATTTCTAACTCTAAGGTCCTACGAACCCCTACGCTCTCTGTTATTCATATTCCTCCCATGACTGTTTTGAATGTTTCCCATTCAATCGCCCTAGATGATGCAGTTCCTGTATTAAAGGCAAAATAATCCTTTACTGCTGTTGATATCGAGTGTTTGAATGCCTCGTCCTCAAGCATCCCTACTCTGAGACGCCAGGTTGGAATGCTTGTTTTTTCCTTGCACCAGGCTAGTGACAGCAGCAGGGGATTATGATCTGAGATAGTGCGGCATAGATATTCTGCTGCTTCTACTACGCTTTGTATCTCAGGGGAGGCAAGGAATGTGTCCAGATGAACATGCAAGTCAGGTAATGTAGAATGAAAGGAATAGTCTCGGGCTGTGGGGTGGATATGCCTCCAGCTATCACCAAACCTCCACTGTCGCTGCCATTCAGAAAACAGTCTAGCTACTTTTGTGGTTTGGGAACGAGGCAAGGGGGGATGCAACCTATCCAATGCAGGGTCTGCAATATAGTTAAAGTCTCCTCCTATCATAGTAGCCTGTGTAAAATAGGGACCCAATTCCCGCGACAGTGTATTAAGAAAAGCTCCCTGTTCTTGGTTTGGTGTGTATAGTCCCCCTATTGTGATATCTCTACCTTCTAGTCTCCCAACCGATAAGACATATCGCCCCTCCTTATCTATATCTATATCTTGCAAAGGCCGAATAAGTAGTTGCGAATACCTGGCCACGCCATCTCTTCGCGAGGGCTCTGACTTCCTGTTCTAAGAGGTGTGTTTCCTGTATTATGGCTATGTGGACTCCTCTTCTCCTAAGCTGATTGTATACTTTGTACCTCTTACACATGCTATTTAAGCCCCTGACATTCCAGGTAGCGATTTTATAATTCAAGGGGGAACCCATAAATTACAAATGTGAAAAGCCAAATTGTGTTTACTCCTCCCCGACAGCCAGGGACTTATCCTCAACAATGCTTCCCTGTTGTGAAGTTCAAGTAATGCCATTGTGCTGGGCACATAACTAAAACCCCAAAACCCCAACTCTCCTTCCCCAGGACCGGTAATTAAAACTATCCCGTCCAAACTTTTAAAGCTATAACAAACATCATGCATGTAGGGCAGAACACCAGAAACCGAGAGTCCGCATCCCGGCGTGTCCTCAGGGCTCAATCAGATTATATAATGTTCCAACAGTCTCATTACACAGCTGCCCCTGTATCTGCTACGGTTGATTATATTGTGCAATACGAAAATAGAGCCCGGGACTCACGTGGCAAGCTTCTCCAATTCAACTATCACTCTCCCCCTCCCCCTCCCAAGACCCATGACTCTTTTATGTAACCTCAAACCTCGTAGTGTAACAAAAGCTGTTACTGCCCGACTGCCTGGACCTCCTCCTATAATCACAGACACTTAAATGCATGGTGTTCAAATAAGATCCTCTGATGATCTCAGGGTTACTTTAGGCATGCTGACGGATGTGTCTCGAGATGAAACAGAAATACTACCAGAACTGGAGTCATGATCAGAAAGGGCCTTTGAGGACTGAGTCAAAACAAGGTTCCCCCCACTCATAACTGCTGCAGTATCCACTGTCTCTCGCATTTTCTGCAATGCCTGATGTCGTGGAGGAGCCACGTCCATCCTTCGCTTGTTAGATCTGTTACGCCTCCTGTTGGTTGTTCGGGGGGTTCCTCGTTGTGAGTCAGATGTCGATGGGCCAAGAGACACCAACCAGTCCCACACCAGTTGGGGTGAGGTAAAGAAATGGGTCTTGTCGCCATAAGATACCTTCAGTTTAGCTGGGAAGAGCATGGCATATTGAATTTCTCAGTCACAGAGCTGCTGCTTGGAATCCTTGAAGGAAGCTCTCTGCTTTTGTGTTTCTCTGGTAAAGTCTGGGAAAATCATTATCCATTAGTTTTCCAGCGTTATTTCCCCCTTTAGTCTTGCCTGTGTTAGGATGAAATCTCTGTCTTTAAAATGGAGCAGTTTTGCAACAACCGGGCGAGGTCTTGCCCCCGGGGGGGGGGGAGGTCTGGTTGGCTCCCTGTGGGCTCTTTCGATGACAAAGAAGGGGGATAAGCCTTCTGGAGCTACTACTTCCTTTACCCAGTTCTCCAGAAAAATCTCCATGGTCGCTGCTTTCAGCTCCACCTTTTCAGGTGATTTTACACACTTGACTACAAAGTCAATACTGTTTTTCTTAATTAACTTGGTGGTATGAATAAATCATGCCTTAATAAGAACCATCCCTCAACAGTTAATTCTTCCAGAATTTGTAAATAAACTTCGAGAGCTGTTTTTAAACTTCTGATTGGTGGTCAGCCTTCAGTCGTGTTTTGCATGAACTGCTGTATCACATCATTTTTCAATGCTTCCAACCAATCCCTCTCTCGAATCGGTCCCTCTCTTTATCCCACAGCATCCACAGCTGCTACAACACTTTCAAAATCATTGAAACTACCTTTTCCTACTTCATCCAGTGATAGTGTGGATAAACAGCTTGTTTATTTAATTCTACTGCTATATGTCTTACCTTAGTACATCACTCCATGCCTCAAGCATCAACCTAATACAGCCAAAGGTAGCTTTGCCTGTGACACACAATTCAAATGTTATACAGCTGAACAAGCTAGCCCTTAACCCCTTCGCTGCCAGGCCTTTTCCTCCTCAGGTGCCAGGCCTTTTTTTTGCTATTTGGGGCAGTTCGCACTTAGGCCCTTATAACTTTTTGCCACATAAGCTACCCAGGCCAAATGTGCGTCCTTTTTTTCCAACATCCTAGGGATTCTAGAGGTACCCAGAGTTTGTGGGTTTCCCTGAAGGAGACCAAAAAATTAGCCAAAATACAGCGACAACTTTGTTGTTTTTTTTTTAATGGGAAAAAAGGGCTGCAAAAGAAAGCTTGTGATTTAAATGGCATCAACAAAGCGTTTGCGGTGCTAAAATCAGCATTTTCCCAGCTTTCAGGAACAGGCAGACTTGAATCAGAAAACCAGATTTTGCAACACAATGTTGGCATTTTACTGGGACACATCCCATTTTAACAATTTTTTTCTGCTTTTAGCCTCCTTCCAGTTAGTGACAGAAATGGGCATGAAACCAATGCTGAATCCCAGGAAGCTAAACATTTCTAAAAAGTAGACAAAATTCTGATTCAGCAAGGCGTCATTTGTGTAGATCCTACAAGGTTTCCTACAGGAAATAACAGCTGAAATAAACAAATATTGAAATTGAGCTAAAAAAACAAGTTTTCTCCACGTTTTACTCTGTAACTTTTACCTGCAAAGTCAAATTTGTGAAAGCAATATACCGTTATGTCTGCTGAACTCTTCTGGTTGTGGGGATATATATATATGGCTTGTAGGTTTATCAAGAACCCTAGGTTCCCAGAGCCATTAAAGGAGCTACAACTTGCAATGGGTTGTATACCTGATATACAGCATTTCATTTGGTGAAATATAAAGAGTGAAAATTAGGTATCAAGGAAACTTTTTTATTTCCAAAATGGGTAAAAGATAAGGTGTTGAGAAGCAGTGGTTATTTGCACATCTCTGAATTCCGGGGTCCCCCTACTAGCATGTGAATTTTAGGGCATTGCTCAAATAGTCGTCTTTTTTACACACTGTCTTACATTTGGAAGGAAAACATGTAGAGAAATAAAAGGGGCAATAACACTTGTTCTGCTATTCTGTGTTCCCCCAAGTCTTCCGATAAAAATGGTACCTTACTTGCATGGGTAGACATAATGCCTGCGACAGGAAACTCGACATGCACACATCACATTTTTGCATTGAAAACTGATGTGTTTTTTGGAAAGTGCCTAGCTGTGGATTTTGATCTCTCGCTCAGCCAGGACCTAGGAAAACTACCAAACCTGTACATTTTTTAAAACTAGACACCTAGGGGAATCTAATATGGGGTGAGTTGTGGGGCTCCCACCAGGTTCTGTTACCCAGAATCCTTTGCAAACCTCAAAATCTGGCCAGAAAAACACTTTTTCCTCACATTTCGATGACAGAAAGTTCTGGGATCTGAGACAAGCCACAAATTTCCTTCCACCCAGCTTTCCCCCAGGTGTCCAGATAAAAATGGTATCTCACTTGTGTGGGTAGACTTAGTGCCCGCGACAGGAAATGCCCCAAAACACAACATGGACACATCACATTTTCCCAAAAAAACAGAGCTGTTTTTTTAAAAGTGCCCAGTTGTGGATTTTGGCCTCTAGCTCAGCCGGCACCTAGGGAAACCTACCAAACCTGTGCCTTTTTTAAAACTGGTCACCTAGGTAAATCCAGGATGGGGTGACTTATGGGGCTCCCACCAGGGTCAGTTACCCAGAATCCTTTGCAAACCTCAAAATGTGGTAAAAAAAACACTTTTTCCTCACATTTCGGTGACAGAAAGTTCTGGAATCTGAGAAGAGCCACAGATTTCCTTCCACCCAGTGTTCCCCTAAGTCTCCCGATAAAAATGGTACCTCACCTGTGTGGGTAGGCCGAATGCGCGCAACAGGAAACGCAACATGAACACATCACATGTTTACATTGAAAACTGATGTGTTTTTTGGAAAGTGCCTAGCTGTGGATTTTGATCTCTAGCTCAGCCAGCACCTAGGAAAACCTACCAAACCTGTGCATTTTTTAAAACTAGACATCTAGGGGAATCTAAGATGGGGTGAGTTGTGGTGCTCCCACCAGTTTCTGTCACCCAGAATCTTCAGCAAACCTCAAATTTAGCTACAAAATAAAATTTCTGTGTGGGATCACCACGCCGGAACAAATTTCCTACCACCGAACATTCCCCTCAGTCTTCCGGTAAAAATGATACCTCACTTGTGTAGGTGGGCCAAGTCCCTGTGACAGGGAAGAGTCAAAAACATGTCAAAATTGAGGGCGAACCAAAGCGGGTCCAAAAGGGCAGTTAGAAAAAAAACATTTTTAGGCTGACAAGTGGGGCAGAATTTTTAGTGGGATGGATGCGACAATGCTGGGTGGTAGGAATTTTGTCGATTCCTGCAGATTCCGGAAGGTTCCATCACATAAGTGTGGGAAAATGTGTGATTTCCAGCAAAGTAGGAGGCTTGCAGGGCATTGTGGGTAAGAAAATGGTGCGGGTGCATGTGAAGCACACCAGCCTGGACTCATCCAGATGTTTAGTTTTCAGATGTCTCTAGGTCTTGTGGATTTTTCTACATGGCAGTATTCCAAAGTCCAAAAAGTGCAGCCCTCACCATTCCAAGTAGGATGATTTTGAAAGTTAGACAAACTCTCATGGCCCAAATGTAAATCCAAAATCCAAAATAATCAAATTTCCTCTTGCTTGCCGTGGGATAAGATGTTTTAGTGTGCGGGTGAGAGCTGAAAGACTGTTACCCCCTTCTGTTGGGGTGGGGGGGGGGATAACCATGCCCATACTGTTTGGTAGCCACCACCCCCACTATTCTTTTTTTTATTCCCTGGCATCTAGTAGGCTTTTTGCCCTCCTGGGGACTGGATCAGGATTAATTGCCCCATCTGCCCACCGGTGGGCAGAACAACTTTGGCCTCATTTATTTGGGGCGGGGGTACGGCCATAACCCCACCCTCTTCTTGAAAAAAAAATCTTCCCTGGTTTCTGGGGGGCAGATGAGCTTTCCAAAAATAGGCCGATCTATGGCCAACAGTAATGTGCCCCCATGAGGAGGAAACCTTGCCCAAGGGGCTGCCCCCCAAACAAAACACACATACACACACCAATCCCTGGTGCTTAAGTGGTTTCTCTCCCCCCCCACGGGGCAGATCGGCTAATAGAAATAGGCCGATCTGCCCCGAAGGGGAGCAGAAGTGGCCTAAAATAATTGTGCCCCTCTGGGGGAGCGACCCTTGCCTAAGGGGTTGCTCTCCTTGTGTGAAATTGGTGCAAAAAAAATCCCTGGTGCCTAGTAGTTTCTGCCAGATCAACCTGATAAAAGTAGGCCAATCTTCCCCCAATGGGGGCAGAAATGGCCTAAAATAAATTTGCCCCCCAGGGGAACAACCCTTGCATAAGGGGTTGCTCCCCTTGTGTGAAATTGATGCAAACAAATCCCTGGTGTCTAGTGGTTTCTGGGGGCAGATTGGCATAATAAAAATAGGCAGATCTGCCCCCACGGGGGATGCAGAAATCGTCTAAAACAAATCTGCCCCCCAGGGGAGCGACCCTTGCCCAAGGGGTCACTCCCCTCATGTGAAACTGACAAAACAAATCCCTGTTGTCTAGTGGTTTCTGCCACTTTTAGGGGCAGATTGGCCTAATATAAATAGGCCTATCTGCCCCCAAGGGGGTAGAAATTGCCTAGAGTTAATTTTGCCCCAGGGGAGTGACCCTTGCCTAAGGGGTTGCTCCCCACATATAAAAAAAAATACAAACAAACAAAAAAAATCCCTGGTGTCTAGGGGTTTCTGCCCCCCTGGGGGCAGATCGGCCTAATGGGGGCAGAAATGGCTGTAAAATAATTTGTCCCCCTGGGGAGGGGCCCTTGTCCACGGGTCCGCTCCCCTCATGACAATAACCTATATAAAAAAAAATCCCTGGTGTCTAGTGGGCATTTCTGCTGCCCGATCGCATCACGATCAGGCAGCAGAAATACAGAAAGAGACATGAAAGGAGAGGAATGGTCTTTCCTTCCCTTTTATGCCTCTCTTGCCCCCTCCACGTGATCGGAGGAGAAATGCTTTTGCATTTCTCCTACGATCCACGGTGGAAGCTGAGGGGAAAGCTGATCTTCCAGCGCGGAGGGGAAGCCTCTGATGATGTCAGTGTGCTAAAGTCATCAGATGCCATGGGAGGGTCGGTGGTGGAAGAGGAAGCGATTCCCCTTCCATCCCTGCCCAGGGGAGAGGGTGCTTGCCCTTAAGGGGAGCCCAAGTGATTCCCCGGAGGGCCCATCGCAGGATGAGCTGGTCTCGTCCTCGGCACCAGGCAACCTTGGCCGAGGTTAAGACCAGCTCGTCCTGGGCACCGTAGGGGTTAAAATATAACATCATGCTTAGCAATAGTTATTGTGTTGTTGTAACAATACTTGCTGTGACAATGTATGTGAAACACTGCTCTTCTTCTGCTTGCAGCTCATTTTCCTCTCGACTGAATACGGCTCATTTTCTCTCGACTGCTTGTGACTTGTATAGTTCACGGTTGATATAATTGTAACAGGCTCAACATATACTTCTCTTTGTTGCCAAATTGTTATGAGAAAACGTTGTCCGACATCCTTTTCTTATGCTTTTCATTTGTCAAGTGCAACACCAGTGGGCCCACATACAGTCACACTGGCAGAGCAACCAGCGCCGATGCAATCCTTCTCCGACTCTGTGTTGAACGTTCTTTGACCTCATATAAATACTGTCAACATTCTACATGTCAACATAACAGTTTATAGTTATGCTCATTGGATCATAATTGTGTGCAGGTGCATAGATGAATGTATGACTGTTACCTATGCACAATTGTATGAATGTCTGTATGAATGATTGTATGCATGAACTGTTTATAATTTTGTATTATATACTTATTTATCTATGTACAACACACAATTACAGGCTTGAACTTTAACATATGGCTTTAATAAGCAAGCTAACGCAACATTTACACAAATTTAAAATTAAAACATGAACATGAAGTTGCGCACTTGAAGACAAGATTTAATTATGGCTAAAACCAAGGACAAGTAAACAGTAGCGGCTCCTCCGTTTAGGTGGAGTGTTGCGGCCCCGCCAGCAGCGGCAGCTGCAAAGCCTTTACCAGAAACCAATCATAACCAGAAACAGGTCTGCCCTCCTCCCATTGTTAGGACCAGGAGCATCCATCACCTTAATTAATAGGGAGCTGGTGTTAACTGATATGGAAATTCTAACCTCAGCTTCGTCCTCCAATTAATGGGACCAATGATCATTGAAGTGATTGATCACTCAGGTGGTGGGCACAACAATTAATTCCACTCAGGCAGCTCAAAGGGTGAATTTTATAAGTGGTTGGTTCAGAGACAATTGATATGAAGGAATTAATGTAGGGTAAATCAAACTTTAGACAGGAATTCTATACCTAGCAAATCTAGTGTTCTGGTTCTTTAACCATACAACAATTCAGAGTTACTGCTTTATACATTGTAAACATAAAAGCCCTAATTATGACCCAGGCAGTCTTCTGACCACAAGGGCCGTGGTGGTGGTCTGACTGCTGCCAAAGCGGTGGACCGACAGCTTAGGCGGCAGTCAGACTGCAACATTATGGTAAGGTCACAGTCGGACTGCCAGCACCGCCAGATTCCCTTCACTTGAGGAACTGGTGGTGCTAGCGGTCCTAATCCTAGTGCTTTTCACTGTCTGCATTGCACCCTACGCACAGCAACTTTGACGTCGGCTCAATTATGAGCCGGCGTCAATGTTGTGGGCTGTTCCCCATTGGGCCAGCGGGGAACTTGTGATGAGGCCCGCGGGAAGGCAACCTGACCGTGGGAATTTGGCGGGCAGTCTTTTCCCCACCAAACTCATAATGACCCCCAAAGGGGTTAAAGTGCAAAGCACATTACCTATCATACTAGTTACCCAAAAGTAGGGTGCAATTCGTTTAGTACCCTATTGAATTATAAATAACATGGACTAGGACCATATGCCACAGAACCACCTCCATGGAGATGCCATTCTGACTCAGACATTATTCTCCCACACTCACTATATACATATATACATATGCCCCATGCTACCTTCTCAGAATAACTTACTCAAGCTGTCCACATTATATTAAAATGAGGGACTGGAGATGGCAGTTCACAACTAAGTTAAAGCTAACATTTTATAGTCAGTGAAACTCCACTGGGAGTCTCACACCACAGTAGAGGGCAAAAGCAAGATGTCAAAAAGAGAAAAAAACTGTGAGTTTTCATGGCTAGAAACCACTGTGTCCTCTAGTTCTCTGAATCCCATAGGTTAAGTCATATATCTACCTACACTTGGTTATAAGTATTTGGCTTAATGCCTGAAACCTTGAGGCCCTCATTAGAACCCTGTGGGTCGGTGATAAAGCGTCGGTAATACCGCCAACAGGCCGGTGGTAAAAAAAATGGAATCATGACCACGGCGGAAAACCGCCAACACAGACAGACACTTTAACACACCGACCACCATGGCGGTAGCAACAACCACCACGGCGGTAACAGCCAGACGGAAGACAATGTACCGCCCACAGCATTACAACAGGACTATCCGCCACCTTTTCCAGGGCGGTACTGATGCCATCAAAAGCACGGTGGAAACAGTACACAGAAGGAAAACAACTCACCTCTCAACACTCAAGGAAGAACTACGAAGCCATGGGGCCCGAGCTGCACATTTTTCCAATGCTGGTGTACCTCCTCATACACCAGGAACCCGAATGCCGGCGAAGACGACCACAGTGAGTACTGCACCTAGCACACAAGGGAGGGGGGAGGAAAAAGAGAGTGACACAAACACGCAACACGCAACACCCCGACCCCCAACACCATACACACAAACAGATGCAACAACATTACATATACACCCCTTAACCCTCAGGAGTAATGCAAGGACAAAAGGAATAGATTAAAATGAGTGTAATAGTACAATTTTAGATAAATACGTCCTTAAATCAATAAACAGTATGTACAATATATACAAAAGGAGGGACAATGCCCACTCCAAAATGTCCGTGGCCCACGGGGCCATAACACATAGGCCAAGGCCACACTTGACTCCTGCCTCAACATAGAGAGAACACTGCAGGGGCATGAGGTCGAAAAAACACAGACACCTCAGGGGGACGGGGAATGGGGGGCACCTCAGCCAGAAGATGGTACAATGCCACTGGCCTGGAGGGGGCTCCATGCCCACTCTTGGTCCTGAGGAGTGCAAAGCCACAGTCTCTCAAGTGGGTGGTTTGCCCACTGCTTGGTCCTGGGGAGTGCAAAGCCACAGTATCTCAAGTGGATGGTTTGCCCACTGCTTGGTCCTGGGGAGTGCAAAGTCACAGTCTCTTAAGTGGGTGGTTTGCCCACTGCTTGGTCCTGGGGAGTGCAAAGCCGCAGTCTCTCAAGTGGGTGGTTTGCCCACTGCTTGGTCCTGGGGAGTGCAAAGCCAGTCTCTTAGGTGGGTGGTTTGCCCACTGGTTCTGGAGGGGGCTTTGTGCCCACTGTGCTTCATCCTGCCAAGGATGGGGTGAGTGAATGCCCTCTTCCACTGGCTCTGGAGGGGGCCTTGTGCCCAGTGTGCTTCATCCTGCCAAAGAGGGGGTGAGTGGATGCCTTCTTCCACTGGTTCTGGAGGGGGCTGTGTGTCTACTGTGCTTCATCCTGGATGGGGCAAGGTCACAGGCTCTCACCAGGGTGTCACACCGACAGGTGTTGCAGGGTCCAGGACGCACTGCAGCCCATGTAGTCACTACTACACACTGCTCACCGGTGTTGATGGCTGCTCAGTGGATGGCAGTTGTGCTGCAGGTGGCGGTGCTGTCAGTGGTGGTGGGAGGCTCCAGCCCTTCATCTGCAGCCTCGGACGACTGCCAACTGGGGCTGATGCTGCTGGCAGTGGTGCTGCTGGCGGCGAGCAGGTGGCGTTGCTGCCCGTGGTGCAGGTATCGGTGCTGTCCGCGGTGCAGGTGGCTGTGCTGTCAGTGGTGGTGGGAGGCTCCTGCCCTCCACCTGCAGCCTCAGACGGCTGAAGTGCCATGGCTGGTGTTGTGTGCCCCTTCCTGCCCTTTGCAGATGGTGGTTCCTCCTTGATTCTACCAGATGGTGGTATTTTCTTGCCCTTGCTGGCTGGTGGTGCCTCTTTCCGTTTGCTGGCTGGTGGTGCCTCCTTCCCCTTGCTGGATGATGGTGCCTCCTTCCCCTTGCTGGCTGGTGTCCCCTTCTTGCCCTTGCTAGGTGGCGGCCCCTTCTTGGCCTTGGCAGGTGGTGCTGGCACACTGGCTGTGCTGATGGGTGCCTCCTTGGAGCCTCTCACACCTGCAGCAGCTGCAGAAACCACAGTGGCCGTGGACTGGGTGGCTGAGGTGCTGGGCTGGGTTCTGGCCACTGTGGCCCGAAGTGAAGGACGGGGGACAAGGGTAGGGAATAGGTCAATGTTGGCGAGGAAAAGCTTCTTAGGGACACTGGGGCAGGAAGAGGGTGAAGGTTTGGTAGTGGAGGAAGAGGGAATGCTTGTAGGAGGTGTCAGTCTGGTGTGTTTGGGTGCAAGTGCATGGGCTGGATGCTGTTGTCAAGTGGATGGCTGTTGGGTGTCTCTGTGCTTGCATTTGTGTACTTTGGGAGGATGGGTCACAGACACAGTGGGAGAGGATACAGGGGACGTGTGCATGGATATGGGGTGGACTGCCAGTGAGGGGCGTGTAGTGATAGGCGTGATGGTGATGGAGTAGTGGTGCATGCAGGTGTGAGTGAAGATGCTACTGGGAGGGAGGTGGACGAGGAGGAGGAGGGGGACACAGTGGAGACAGTGGATGTTGGTGTGTCTGCATCTGGATGGTGCTTGTGTAAGTGCCTGTGGGATGAAGTGTGGTGTTTGTGTTTGCCTGAGCCACTTCTGTGTATTGATTTGGGTGAATGCTGGTCTTAAGGTGTGCTTGGGATAGGCTGGGGTTGAAGGGATTCGGACTGGGTAGAAAAAGTTAGAGGGGGAGGCTGGAGACAGGGACAATGGCTGCCATCAGTGAGTTGGCCAGAGCCTGGAATGCTCTCTGATGGGCCGCCACACCAGAGTGAATGCCCTTCACGTATGCATTTGTTTGTTGCAAATGCCCTGTTAGACCCTGGATGGCATTCAGTATGGTTGACTGCCCAACAGAGAAGGATCTCAGGAGATCAATAGCCTCCTCACTGAGGGCAGCATGGCTGACAGGGGCAGGGCCTGAGGTGCCCGGGGTGAAGGAGATGCCCACCCTCCTGGGTGAGCGGGCATGGAAAAAACGCTGAGGGGCTGCTGGGAGGGCGGTGCTGGTACAGGGGTGGCAGCTGTATCTGTGGTTGGGGTGGGCACAGAGGTGTTCGCCACCACCAGGGAGCTTCCATCGGAGGAATGGTGCCCTCACCGTTGGTGGATTCGGCCTCCAGGCCCATGTGGGATGCAGCTTCTACCATCACCGGTGACTCTGCTCCTCCACCAGATGATGCTAATGCACACAAGAACAGCGTGACAAAACAAAAAGGGGGTGGAGAGACAGAGGATACACTTGGTCGATGCCAGCAACAACACTACTGTTGGTGTACACAACTCACAGGGAACTTCCCTATGCACTAGGCCATGCACTACCTGTTACAATGCTAGTCACCAGCCCATGGGGTACAATGCCTAACGCCATTAGCTGCACACCTGAAACCCACAGGACCCCGCCCAGTAGCAGATGCCCACCAACATTATTGTGGTTGGAGTGCATCTGAGCTTGCCCATCATGGAACCTACCCTGCCATGTTCACCCTGGCCTAGGGGCACCCACAGCCCACATCCCCCACCCAGGTAACACCTTAATGTGCGCAAAGTCAAGAATCTGAATCTGTACTCACCCCCTTGTGGCTGCTGTGATGCCTTCAAGCGCCCATCCAACTCCGATTAGGCCACCAGCAGGATGCGGAACATCAGAGGGATCAGGGTAAGACGGGCACCCCTTCCTCGTTGGGAGGCCAGCCCCAGCTGGGCCTCTGCCGTCTTCCTTGCCCAGCGGTGCAGGTCCTCCCACTATTTGCAGCAGTAGGTGCTCCACCTGTCAAAGACCTCCAGGGTCCGCACCTCCTTGGCGATGGCATGCCAAATACCCTTTTTCTGATGGGCGTTGATGTGCAGGAAAAATGCAGCAGAAAAGGTATTAGTCAGACCGTCCGGACTGTTATACTCATAGCCCACCATATCCCTCCCATCCCATTACACACAGACATTGACCACTATACATGCAGCACTCTGCCCAGGACCCCTCAGCCCCCCCTACAAAAGGCTTACACACACAGCACTCCATACATTCATGCCCCATGCATCATGCTCACAGTGTACTCACCTGTTGGTCTGGTACCTCATCCACCAGTCTCTCCAACTCCTCCGAAGTGAAGGCAGGGGCCCTTTCCCCAGACACTCAAGCCATGGTCGCTTCCAGACACAGGTCACAGCAGCACTTGCAGTGTTGGTCCTCTCCTGTTGAAGGTCAAGTAGTAAGTGAGTGAACAGATAGAAAATGGCAGTCACGTCTGCGGCGGTGCGTACCGTCACCACCGGCGTACAACGCCATTGGCTCCTGGAACCCGTAGACCCCAATGATAACCAATGCGGTGTTGCACGGCGGTCGTCGACCGCAACAGCACACAAAGCCAGCGGAATTACCTCATTTCCACTTGTCCCTCCTCACAGGTCAGGCAGCCGCCATTTCAGGGGGGCACAGGCCATGGCACCTAACTGTGTCACATCAGACATAGGCACATCAACTGACTTACAAGTTCACATACTGTTTCTGTAAAACAAAATTTGCATTTTAATCTGAGTATATGTTTGAATTTGACCTTCTGCTCACCGTTTTTCACCCTAGAGTTCAACCACTGAGGATAAATAGGAGATGGAGACATCCCCCTGTGTACAGACCCCTGGTGGACAGGCGAAAATGGAGGACAGGCACATTATCCTAACCTACAGACTTGATAGGGCCACAATCCAAGAGCTGTGTGCCCAATTGGAGCCAGACCTGATTTCAGCTATCTGCCACCCCACAGGTATCCCCCCTCTAGTACAGGTCCTGTCAGTGCTCCATTTCTTGGCAAGTAGTTCCTTCCAAGCAACAGTGGCCATGGCATCAGGAATGTCACAGCCTATGTTCTCAAATATGCTGACCAGAGTGTTGTCTGCCCTGCTGAAACACATGCACAGCTACATCGTATTCCCCCAGGTGGAGGATTTGGCCACAGTGAAGGCTGACTTCTATGCACTGGGACATATCCCCAACATCATTGGTGCCATTGATGGTACACATATTGCCTTTGTACCCCCCCCCGGAGAAATGAACAGGTGTTCAGAAATCGAAAGAGCTTTCACTCTCTGAATGTGCAGATGGTGTGCTTGGTGGACCAGTACATCTCCCATGTCAATGCAAAGTATCCTGGCACTGTGCATGATTCCTTTCTCTTGAGGAATAGCAGCATCCCATATGTGATGGCTCAACTCCAGAGGCACCGGGAGTGGCTAATAGGTGAGCCCATGGTCCCCACCCAGTTGATGTAGGTATATGGGTGTGGGGTTGTCCCTAAGGGTGAGTGTGTGGCTAACAGGTATCCCTCGATATTTACAGGTGACTCTGGTTACTCCAACTTCTCATGGCTACTGACCCCAGTGAGGAATGCCAGGACAAGGGCAGAAGAACATTACAAAGAGGCACATGGGCGAACAAGGAGGATCATTGAGTGCACCTTTGGCCTCCTGAAGGCCAGATTCCGGTGCCTCCATCTGACAGGTGGATCCTTGTACTACCCACCCAAGAAGGTGTACAAGATCATCATTGCATGTTGCATGTTACACAACCTGGCCTTGAGACGCCGGGTGCCATTTCTACAGGAGGATGAGGCTGGGGATGGTTGTGTGGCAGTGGTGGAGCCTGTGGACAGTAACGAAGAGGAGGCAGAGGAAGAGGATGTGGACAACAGAACTACAATAATCCAACAGTACTTCCAGTGACACACAGGTAAGACACTGTAACTTCACCTTCCATTTCAGTTTTGTGTTGGACATTGTACATGGCAGCCTGATTTCCCTAATTCTGTGGCCACTTACTGTACTCTTTGGCATCTCTATTTTCAGATATCTGTGCCCCACTCTGGCTCCTGGTGTGTTTACTGCTGCCCACTACAGGTCATACCTATGTAAATATAATTGTACATTTCAATTGCAATGTTTACAGCTTGTTTAAGTAATACATATTTCAATCAATTGACAGACTCCATACTTGTTTTTGTTCCAAGGGTGTTTAGTGCTGTGATAATATGTGTACAGGGTATTGCAATGGGCTGAGTTGATGGTGGAGAAATGTCCAGGCTAGAGTCCAGGCTATTGGTATCACAGGTGCATTGTCCAAGGGGGCATAGGAAGTGGAGCAATGTCAGTTCAAGGTGGACAGGGTGACAGAGTGGGACACAAGGGTGACAATCAGGGGAGTCCTATTTCCTGGCAGGGGTTTTGGCAATGTTCTCTGGCTTCTGCCTGGATCGCAGGGACCTTTTTTGTGGTGGTTCTCCTTCTGCAGGGGGTGGGGTGCTGGTGGGCTGTTGTTCCATTGGCGGGGCCTCCTGTCCACTAGTGTCGGTAGAGGTGGAGGGCTGTTCTTCGGTGTGGCTAGTGTCAGGGGCCTGTTGGTGTGCCACTGCCTCCCTCATGGTGTAGCCCATGACTACCAGCATCCCTGCAGTGGTGACCAGGGTGGTGTGGATGTCCCTCAGGTCCTCCTTAATCCCTAGGTACTGTCCCTCCTGCAGCCGCTGGGTCTCCTTCAACTTGGCCAGTATCTGGCCCATGGTCTCCTGGGAATGGTGGTAAGCTCCCAGGATGTTGGTGAGTGCCTCCTGGAGGGTCGATTCCCTGGGCCAGGGGAAACATCCTTTTTTACGACTTTTTTTTTACGAAGGTCGTGGTTAACGAAAGCGCAACAACGCTTTTTTTAACCAGACTTCGGTTTTTTGTGCCTTAACTACGTATGTTCTGAACAACGAACATGCGTGGTTAAGGTACAAAGAAGGGACTTGGCGAAGGTAAGTGGTGGGTTTAGGTTTTGGGGAGGGGGTGGGGGGTCAGGAGGTTTTAGGTTTTGGGGTGGGGTTGGGGGGGTGGGGCGTTTTTGGTTTTGGGGAGTGGGTGGGGGGTCACGGGGTTTTAGGTTTTAGGGTGGGGTTGGGGGGTGGGGCGTTTTTGGTTTTGGGGAGTGGGTGGGGGGTCAGGGGGTTTTAGGTTTTGGGGTGGGGTTGGGGGGGTGGGGCGTTTTTGGTTTTGGGTAGTGGGTGGGGGGTCAGGGGGTTTTAGGTTTTAGGGTGGGGTTGGGGGGTGGGGCGTTTTTAGTTTTGGGGAGTGGGTGGGGGGTCACGAGGTTTTTGGTTTTGGGGGGTGGGGCGTTTTTGGTTTTGGGGAGTGGGTGGGGGGTCAGGGGGTTTTAGCTTTTGGGGTGGGGTTGGGGGGGTGGGGTGAGGGATGTAGGGTGAATGGTGCCTATTGCTAATGATTTTATCAGGAATGCCTTTACAATGAAATATCGTTGTTAAGGCATTCGTGGTAAAATCATTAGTAGTAGCAACGAGGTCGGTGCGGCAGAGTCACAACCAAACTTAGCATCCATTTCATTGAATTCAATCATCCACCAGATGATATGTGGTGGGTTGTATTACAGACTTGTGCCTCAAAAGGTACTCGCCCACTCTTTGAACTTGAACAGCGCTGGGTGTACAGACTTAACACCCATCGCCAAGGGCTGAATGATGACATACCCTGGTTCAACCTTTCAATGTAGATGACTGTTGGTTTATCAACCATCCGCTTCTGGCTGAAAAATGTATAAAAATGTATACAATCTTTTATGATTATGACAATATGGGTTGCGGTGGGAACATCCCCCACGTCACTTTGGAACATTTTTGATTATTGAAACGAGTGTTCATTACGGGATCGAATGAGCTATGATCATGTCACTGTCTTAGATGGTTGTTTTTGAGTTTTTTGTGCTGTTCCACAGTGGATTAAACACTTATTTTCTTCACATTCATACTAGCTTAAGATGGGCGCCATGTATTTTCTGACCTTAGTGACTTATTTGTAAGCCCCCTTCTCTATTTTTATTTTCCTGATAACGTCTTGTGTGTTGGGAGGTGCTGCTAGGCAACGAATTGAATAATTGACCTACGCGCGCTCTGCACGCGTACTATTTATGCCTCTGAGCACCCGGCTTCGTTCTCATTCGGGAACGGAGCCTGAGGGTAGGTGCTGCGTCAGGACACCAACTCACATTCAAGTAAGTGCCCACGGGCCCCGCGTTTTGTAAAATAACTCTGAACAGAATGCGGATTTCTTTACAACGAGATATCGGTCCCATAGGTGGGACGCGTGTCTCATTTGTCGGCACGCTTTTAAAGTGATTCGTTAACTGAAAGTGACTCTGACTCTTTTTGCTTAACTGCTCGGCTGACTTTGGCAGCAATAAGGAGGGACCGAGGATGTGAATTGACACCGAGATCCCCCCTAGCGCTACTCTTGACAACTGCTCTGATATATTGATCCCTGTTATATGACCAGGGTCTCTTGAGTACACGTCTTACTATTTTTGATTATCTGTCTGAATGTGACTACGATACAGATTACAAGGACATGTATCTAAAACCCGGGATATTGTCTCTACCATTGTTTACTCCGTGATTATGTGAATGTTGTTTCTCTGCGCATATTAGAATATATTATGTAGCCTTTTTCATCTGACTTGCATTTTAAAGTACGTTTTACTTGCTTCCAGGTACCGTGCGAATGGTTTGGTTTACTATTTAGCAACAGTCACTTTTTTGTTTACTTTTTTTGTTCACTTTTGTGTTCTCCTTGTTATGTATCTCTGTTTACCCCTTGACCAGATCTGTTGTGAATCGGGCAACAGGCCTACGTGATCCCATGAAGCCCTTTCTCTAGTGGAGATGGTAAGCCCACCTATATATCATCAGCATGGGTTGCTATCTTCCACCTCATCACGTTGTGTTGCACAGTTTGTCACTATTTCAGTATTGACTTGATCGAACTACTCTTTCATGTTCAACTAAGAGATTATACAATTTTAACCTCTGTTCTTTTTGTATTCAGGGTGACTGATAGGAAAAAGCCAGTCCTGTTTCATCCTAGTAAGTGACTGATGACGTCTTGACTGTGAACGATAGATTGCAGGAGTCTATATATATTTTTTTCACCTTGGTTTCAATTGAAGAAGTCCAATAATTTAATAGGTCCTGAAGAAGCGTCAGAGGATCCTTTTGGGACCATAAGAGACGCGGAACATGTCGACCGCATTCTAAGGAATTTCGGATAATTACCGACTTCCTCCATTCGATTGTCTTGTGTGAGTGTTTGAGCATTATCTCGATTTTCACTCCCTTGTCATTTTTTAATCTTAGCCATCTCCCAACATCAAAGAATAAAATAATTAGTGAGGGTCCTGAGCCAATTTTATCCTTTACTCTTGTGTTTTCTTTCCCCACGGACCCATACTTGGCTCCGCGGCATCATCGACAAACAAAAGATCTCCGGCAAAGAGCCCCCCTTTGGGGGGTGCCCGTCAGACATTGCAGCGCCGGTCTGACGAGGAGCTGTCTGATAATGAAGCATGACACCGAGTATGGTGTGTGAGGACTCTTGCTCCTGATGATCAGGACTCTTTTATTCCTTCTCCCTATTTCTTTGGAACAGTGTATCATATTCTATTACTAGTTTCTTTGGACGATATACACTGGACCATTAATCCTCCTATCCCCTCCTTTTGTTTGAAGTACTGAAGCCTAGAACGCCAGTGCCTGCCTGCTTGCCAAGACCAATGTGGCTTTGAGGAAGAAGAGAGCTTTGGAGAGAGTGAGCTCCAATGAGGAGCCCTGTCAGGTAGACTCCTGTTGCGATTGGTGCTGCACCGATCGGGTCATTGTCTGTAGATAAATTCAAGTTGGTGACCCCCCCGTCAGGAGAGAGCTGCCACGAAGATAGTCATGAGCAGAGTGCCATGCAGGGAGACTAAAGATTGTGCTGCACCGTTGCAGCAACCCTGTATTCCAGTAGAGTCTGCTGTGAAACATACTATCAGATAACGTGGGCCGAAGCCTGTGCAGTACCTTTGCATTGACCTCGTATGCCAGAAGGGGCCACCGTAGTATAGACTGCTGTGTTGTGAGGGCCAGCACTTTTGTTGGTAATGTTGCACCAACCTTGCAAGCCAGAAGGGGCTGCTAGTTTTAAGAGCTCTCTGAAGATTGGGTGCCGCCTGAGAACTGTAAATTTGTGTGACCCATAGATCACAAGGAAACATTGATGATGATCTACCATGCTCCTGTGAACTGGGGAGGATGTCATGGGTGCATTGTCACATCTCTGGGATACTAATCTGGAGCATTGAAATCCAACTCTCAAATCCCTCATTGGGGAGTGCAGAATTTACTGTGCAGGAAGTGCAAAGAAACACCTCCAATCACTATGGGAGCCAAATGTGTAAGTTCACTGGACAACCTGCATTTTCCGGGTGCCACTGTCCTCCTGACGTGAGCTTTGCAAGTGCCCACAGAGGGGACACCTGCTGAGATGCTGCAAGCGTCCTTGCTACTGAAACTGGTAAGACTGATCACAAGCTGATCAGGCCACAGGGGACTTGCTGCTAAGAGTGATGCGGCATCCAGCCACTTTTGACTATTTTCTCAAAGTTGGATTGGACTCTTGAGTTGAGGCCTCGTAGTGAACATTCCCTGGATGTAGCCACCAGTGAATCAGGAATAACTGAAAGAGATTTGCAGGCAAAACATCGGAGCCCTGGCAACAATGGGAAACATGTTATTGTTTGTACATGTTGTAACCTTTCTTTAAATGCAGAGAAGTTGTAATAAAATGCTTCATTCTTATGATAAAAATAAGTATTTGACTGGACATCGATTTATTGACATTGCTGTGCTCTTTGAGTTACGAGTCGTATTTACTAACTTGTATCCACACTTCTCCCCGAGGGAGCCTTTGACTAGTCATCCACAGTAAGCCGGACCCTTGGACATCAGGAGTAAACATCAACCACCATGGTTAGGCCCAGTATCACCTGGGTGCCCCGTGGTGGCCCTCTGAAATGGGTTTTCACAAGGGCATAGGCATTAGTGTAGGAAAATAGTTCACAGGTTGGAATAGAAGTACAGGGTATAGGTAGGGGTAGAGGTACTACAGTATATGTAGGAATAGTGGTAAAGGACACAGGAGGGATAAAACTAATAGTGTACATCTAATGGTAGAGTTATGAATGACTAGGCAGCAACATTATTGGGGTAATGGTAGTCTTTGACTCACTAAGGAATAGATAGAGATACAAAGTACAGATAGGGGATTCCTTTTTGGTTATAGGAAGGGGTAGAATGTTTAGGGCCTGGCTTGGGGTAGAGGTAGTAGGGTAGATCTAGGGCAGAGGCACAAATGTATAATTAGGGTTAGGCAAACTATGATATAGGAGCCAATAGAGGTACTGTGGTATAGATAGGAGTAATGTTACTAAAATATAGGCAACTGTGAAGATACCATTGTAAAGGCAGGTATACGGGTAAAAACAGTATCAACTGCAATAATAATCGGGAATAAGTAGGGGTGTTTGTACTCCAATAATATTAGGTGTACAGTTATGAGCCTATAGAGAATGGTAGATGTAGTAGGGTACAGGCTGGGGCAGAAATACTAGGTTCAATCAATCAATCAATCAGTATTTGTAAAGTGTGGCTACTCACCCGTGAGGGTCTCAAGGCGCTGAGGGGGGGGGGCCTCACCTGAAGAGCCAGGTCTTGAGATTCTTCTTGAAGATGGTGAGCAACGGGCTTTGTCTGAGGAAGAAGAAGAAGAAGGTAGAAGGAAATACGAAGGTGTAGAGGATCTGGGTATAGGAAAAAGGACGTTGAGAAAAAGAGCAAATGGGAAAGGGGAGGGATGTGAGTTTTCCCACCCATACTTAAACAAAGAAATATGGGACACATCAAAAGGGAGGTTTCCCTGAAAAAATTAAAACGAGGGATCTACAAAATATTTGAAAATAGAAACCAATGTTTTTTTTTTCATGAATTACACCCATTTAGATGGATTTGGCATCTTAGAATGTGATTCATCTTGAAAAATTAAAAACCAGCCTTATAGAGAGACTTTCTCTAGGACGGTCTTAATCAAGTTTGCTTTTTTCTCCAGAATCAAATACAATCCATCAGGCACCTGCTTTATCTCACTAGTATTTACCGACATTTCATGGATACACATAGATCCTTGCATTAAGTGCCTTAACCCCCTATGCTGCCTTGAAATGCTGTGTGTGGGCATTAGAATAAGGCAAAACGCGCTACTGTCAGGTTTCCAATGTTTGCAGTTTTTTGGGTGTTGTAATTTGTAAAATAAATAAATAAATAATCGTGCATAAGCTACCCTTCATTCACGCCACTCCTCTTGGCACTCCCTCTTGTGACTCTGCCACTCTTGCGCCCAAGTCTTTCAATTAGTATGTTTCAACACCAATTTTTTTCCAGTTTACATCACTGAAGCATGTTCATGGCTACGAATTCATTCTGATTCATGCTGGATGGTTTCCTGTCTAAAACTGTATGGCTATAAGAAGAGTGATCAATATTAGGAATGCACACACCTTGCCAAGCAAAGAAAAGAGAACAAACATAGCCGCCAGGTAGAATGCTAACTTTCCACAACACATTTCTGGTCTTACCTGTTCAACCTGTGCAAGAATTCTGGAGTAAGATGGACCTTTGTTTGAATGGCAGACATAAATACAGTGACTATGACAATTTACTAAATCAGTTCAGATATTTGGTTTGTCCATTCATTGCTGCCCTTTCTATACTCATGAGCTGAGTCTATGCTCTGTACATCCTCTGCCCCACCAACAAGTACATATTTTTGCTATTTTGCTTGGTTACAGCGGAGTTGATCACTCCTACTGAGCACCACACAATATGCTGCCACGACTACTGCGCTCGTGCTGCTTCTCTCCCGATGAAGGCAGAAGCCTCTCACTACTTTGAGGGTAGCGCTTTGGGTGCCCTTTCTGGTCCAACAAGACCACACTCCATGAGACAGGCCTATGTAATGAGCCACAAGTATGATCCGTGTTTGTCAATGGCAACAAAAATCAGCATTAGTGATACAACATCAGTACAGTTCAGCACTCAGGGCAGTGGTGCACGTCCATTACCATGCGGAATACTTTTCTGTCCCAACACACTGTTCAAAAAGTTTAGGTTTTCTATTTGCTAAATCTTTTATTTGTTTGTCATTGAGCATTGGCAATCATGTAATGTCTGCTATGTGTATGTATCACATAAATATATTTTATATTTTAGGGCAAACCCAAGGACCTATCTGGTTAGTGGGCACTAGTCAATCTGATCCCAATCGGAACCTCTTTTAATCTGTGACAAATGATGTGGTCATTAATGTACCACTGAAACAATACAAACATGGTCACATGCTGTGCAATAGCTGCTCTACTGTATAGGAACAGGTGCTGCAAACATGTTGTGGTTAAATCCAATGCCTTGTACCCAGTTGCAATAGGGCATCATCACATGGTATGCCTTGTGGCTACTATGGGAAGGCAGCGGGGCACAACCCATATTGAAAGATAATGCGCTGTTCATGCTACCACTGGCATAGCATGTGTGGACAATATTCACATGGCATGCATATTATTCATGTCCTCTATGCATTACCCCCACAGTCTGTGGAAATAAAGCATGGCGTAAAAGTAATTCCAATGTATACTGTGTTAGGAGAATAAAGTATATCATGAAAAGACAGCATTTTGCTTGGAGGTTTTGCCTTATAGTGCTACGGTGAGAACAAATTCTGACTGTTGGACCTGACATTCTCTACAGGGTCACCCCCAAACTTTTTGCCTTCACCCCTCCTGTTATGCTGAATTTTGTTTTGTTGGCTTTATGAGACTGTGCACTTTTCCACTGCTAACCAGTGCCAAAGTGCTTGTGCCCCAACCCTAAAACATGATACAATTGGCGTAGACCCAATTGGCACATTTAATTTACTTATAACTTTCCATGAAAGTTGTATTACTTGTTCCCAGGGCCTGTAAATTGAATGCTGTTAGTCGGCCTCCAGCACTTATTGTGCTGCTCACTTAAGTTACCTTCATAAACATATCTCAGGTCTGCCATTGCAACTTGTGGGCAGTTTTAAATTACCATTTCGATCTGGCAAAATAAACCTTTTGCCAGACCTAAACCTTCCTTTTTAATACATGTCACCCCTAGGGTAGGCCCTAATCAACTCATAGGGCAGGGTGCATTCTATTTAAAATGATGGACATGTACTTTTAGGTTTTACATGTCCTGGTAGCAAAAAACACTTACATTCGTTTTTCACTACTGCAAGCCCTGCCTCCCCCATTGCTAACATTAGGTTTGCTTATTGAATTTAATAAGTGATACCTTTTGATTGGGATAAGGTGGAAATGTTGGGTTTATCCTCAAATGAGTTGTAATTTAAAACCCCTTTTAATGGCAAAGTCAGATTTTAAGTCACAGTTCTGAAAATGCCACTGTCAGAAATTTGGCATTTTCTTGTCCAATATATATGTTGCTTGCAGCCTGTTCCTTGGTGACTAGACAGTTGGTCTGAGTGTGTTCCTCACAGACAGCCTCACAATAGAGGGACTGGGTGTTTGGCAGAATGGGCCATCCTGACTTGAGGAGAGGGGTGGAGCTCTCACCTATCACACTTCCACTTTAAAGACAATGCCTTAGCCAACACACTAATAACTTTATACTAGCCCTTTGTGTATCCAGACCCAGTGGAGCCAGGGCAGGGAGGCAGGAAATTCCAGAGCCAGATAGAAAGGGAAGTCTAGAAGCTTCTCCACTTCAAAGCTAGCATCAAGTCTAAATACTGGACCTTCAGACCAACATTCCAGATCACTTCTGGTCTCAGAAGAAGGACTGTTCTGCTGCCCAACTGCTGGAAGGAATGCCCTGTTGCAAAAAGGACTGTCCTGTGGCCCTGCTGCCTGAGGAAGAAGACTAGACCTGATCATTGACCCCAAAACCACCAGAGTGACTCTAAGAGTTAACTGACTGACCTTCTGCTCTGAGTTACATAAAAAGCTCCAGAGACCTGCCCTGCATCTACCCAGCTCCCAGAGCAACTGGACCTAGCTGTGCCCTGATTCTGGCGTCTGCTGGAGTGAGTACTGATCGTCAAGAGGTGCCCCTCAGGTTCTAGACCCTTGGATGGCTTCAGAGTATGCTCCTCCTGACCCAGCTGTGGGTTTCCTCTGAACCGACACGGCTCACTCCAACTCATTCCAGCATCATGCAGGACCTCGCATCGCAGCACCTCTCAGTGTTCGCAGCTCCTCATCAGAACCAACGCAGTGCAGCACAACCCTACACAGGGCCTCGCATTGCAGTCCTCAAGCTCCTCATAGGAAACCGACAAAGCATGACGAAACCAGGCACAGGACGTTGCATTGCAGCTCTAGCAGCTCTAGCAGCTCTAGCAGCTCCTCATCAGAACCAACACAGCGCAATGCAACTTGACACAGGATATTACTTCACAGCCCTCGCATCTCCTCATCGGAACAGATGCAATGCGACGCAATTCTCTGCATCAAGGAAATAAGGGACAATTTTCAGTGGGACTAACCTGGTCCCTTAATCAGGCCTGCACTACATCATGTTTGGCCTGAACTTGTGAGTTTGTCCAGGTCTGGAGTGACTAGGTAACCATAGTTGTCGCCTTGACATTTTAGGCACTAGATTTTACTTTAAACTTTAAAAATTCATAACGCCAGTGCTACAGATTGGATGTTTCTCAGTTTGGTCTCAAATAATTTATTTATAGAGTTTTTCTAAATTAGTGTGGAATTTTTCTTGTGTTATATCTTCACTTTATTACTGTTTAAGAGTGGTATAATCACTTTACAAATTGTCTATATGTTAAACCTGACTGCTTTTGTGCCAAACTACTAGAGGGTTAAGCGCAGGTTCGTTTAGTGACTTTTTAGGGTTCACCCTAGCAAGGATTGTGGTTGTTGCTCGGAAAGGGCTCACACCTCTCTCAGCGAGCAACAACCCAATTTCTCACATAAACCCAAAATACATACAATTTCCCTTAGAAAGCTACAAGTCAGTTGATGTTATGCTCACAATCTAAAACATATAATCCACTGAAATTAGTCATTTATAGGTAGGCACACAACCACAAACCCCCAAATGAACTTTCATGACCCCCATCCATGCACAGAAAAACTATAGGGAAGATTAGTGTAATATTGAAATGAAAAAATACTCAAGAGACAAAGGGGCTATGGAGAGCCACCAACTCAAGTCCCTAATGGACGGAATGGATGATGCCAAGGAGAATTTAGTTTTATAATCATATATGAAATTTGAAATCCTTGCATAGTATGTATAAGATATAAGTGAAACACATTCATGGAATAAGGTATGGTTGTGGAAGTTTTTTGAATGTGTAATTGTGGGTGACAATTTATGCGTATAGTCATAACCAATGAATTAATAATGATGCACTTAAAAGGAGATGACTATTTAGTTTAAAAGTACGATTAATTATGAGAATACTTATGCTACATATTCGAGTATGGCACCATTTATTTTAAAATTGCTGCACTTTATATTTTAATTCATTTTGCTCCTGTCTTTTCTCCCCCTCCCAATTAGCGACCCACTGAAAATCATCTCTCCCCACAGTTTTGGCAGAGCATAGAAGCGTTATGACAAGAAGGAACTGAATACAAAACATGTTTTGTGAATGACGCTTTCCCTCATGTAGCTATTGAATCATTTTGAAGGATTTCCATACGAAGTTACCATGACGGCGCGCAAGAGAACATAATTATATGAGCTATTGTTTAAGAAATGTTTCTAATTTATTTCCAGGTGTCCGGAGTGTATTTGGTGAGGAAACAAGCAGAAGGTTTCTCTCACCTTAAGGAATGGGTTAGTTTTAAGAATTTTATTATTTATGTATGGGTTTTTGATTTGCAAATGCAATCTAACCGTGCTAATTTGCAGTTTTAATACTTATGATGCATAAAATATGTCCAAAACCCTCTGGTTTGGGGGGGGTTCGAGGCGACTTTCCATCTTTCTCCCAGAACTCTGTCTGATTATTTCGATATTTTCTTCCTCTTACAGAATGCTGTCATTCCTCTTCATGGGATTGACAATTACAATCTCTTTAGTTTTGTTTGCCGAAATAGAGAATCTGTTACGTTTGTAATTCTGTATTTTTCTGTAACTGAGCCTTTATGGCAGATTTACGCATTTCTTTGTATCATTCTCATTAATAATTCTGTGATAAATAATGTTTTTCCTTCCACTGGTCTAGAACTGAGTCATTTAAAGATGCAAGTTTTATTTTGACTTTGACTCTACTAAATTAATCATTCTTGGATGGGGAGTGTAGTCACCACTAGATCAACTAGAGAACCGGAGCCAGACTTCCTCAGATAAAATTGAAGTACATGACATATTGGGGTTCAGCTGATTAGAGTGGTTTGGCACTCACAAAGCGGAGGATGGTCATATGTGTAAGCACATTTGCAATTGAATTTGAGGTGTTTTTCGGATTTGCTAAAAAATCCAAGATCTTGAGATATTGATTAATTGTCTTTATTGTGGTGTTTAGTGCAAGGTACCACTTACACATCTATAAAGATTCTGAATTAGTGATTTTTCTTTCCGAGTTTTGAAGGTTTAACTTGAGTTTTGTGCTTACCCTGATGGAACATGGTAGAGTACATTGACTTGGAGGTAGAATCTCTGATGGTCAGAGATTGCCTAGTTAGAATTCTATATCCTGTCAATCATTTCCAGTCTGATTTTCAGCTCATTTTTTGAGCTTAGGTTTGTGGTTTGAGTCGTCTATCTGAGTCCTGACTTTTATTTCCTTTGTAGGGTAAACAGACAAAAGAATGTATTAAATTAAGTGGTTAACATGGCTCTAAAACTGTTTTCCAGTCCTCGAAGCTGACTGGTTGCTTAGCCAGGTAGCCTTGCTAGGATTGGTGAGACATTACAACAAAGCTGTTCTCTGATTGGTTGGTGGCTGACATAGTTGTGCCTTTGGCAGCGCTGCGCTGGTATTGGTTGTCATTTGGTATGTATAGTAATTAGTTGTGATTTTTAGGCTCTTTTGAGCCCGTTAAGGTATAAGCATGGGTGGTTTGCTTACAAAACCTAAGCTTAAGAAGGAAATACCAAGAGATGATCAGAATATGTTGAGTGAAGGAAACCAAAAATATGAAATGATGGCAAAGGTCAGATTTTATACATCTGTGAACCTGAATCACTGAATGGAATAAATATAGAGCACATGATGATGCTTTACAATTTCCAATGAAGGGAAGTTTTAATATTAGAAAATTTGATTTTCTAAGATAAATTATGTACGCTATGAGTATAATGCCTATAAGTACAAAATTGGAGGTGCTTAATAAATGTGATTGCACAGTGACAGAGAAGGAGAGGGAAAACAAAGACAAGACTATCAAAAAGCCAATCAGGGAAGAAAGTAAATTGGATCATCCCAAAAATATTTGGGGACAGGACATTTTAGAATGCGTAATTTTTTTTCCTCTTATAGTTACAGGAATGGAGTAGGCTAAAGAGAACAACAAAGATAAAAATGGATATTTAGATGATGATGATGATGACAAATTCATTAGTAAGATGTTGAGCTCTAGACCTACTGCGTATACCCACAGACCATTGGAGGCAGCTTAAACTACTGCAGGGGTTGATAAGTATGGAGGTGGGAATACAGCAACAGGGCATGCTCCTGCTGGAGTTACACCCAGTGCCCAGACTGAAATTTCAGTTACAATGGCAATTCCCAGTGCAAGTGGAAGTAGGGTACTATATCAGCACAGGAAATTCCTGAATAGATGGTGGCAACAGAGCCACCAACTAAGAATGTCTGTATTGGAATTTTGCAAAAATAAAATTTGGAGAAATGCTCAAGGAAATATAGGTGATCATTACAACCCTGGCGGTCGGTGTTAAAGCGGTGGTAAGACAGCCAACGGGCCGGCGGAAAAAAAATGGAATTATGACCGTGGCGGAAACCGCCAACAAAGACAGCCACTTTAACACTCCGACCGCCACAGCGGTAGCAACAAACAGCTCGGCGGTCACCGCCAACAGACAAGCGGAGGACAATGTACCGCCCACAGTATCACAACCTACCAATCCGCCACCTTTTCTGGGGCGGATTCACCGTGAACAAAAACACGGCGGAAACAGGACTTCGAAGGGAAAACGCTCACCTCAACACACCCCATGAGGAATCCGGATGCCATGGAACCCGAGCTCCAGATCCTGCCAGCCCTCATCTTCTTGCTCCTCTACTAGGAGAACGAACACCGGCGGCGAAGACCACAGTGAGTACTGCACCTACGACACAGGTGAGGGGGGAGGGAAAAGAGAGAGTGACACACACACGCAACACGCAACACCCCCACCCCCACACTCACCCACGACAACACACGCACTAATACAGCATGATACATTACAGTTACACCCTCCAACCCACCTGGAAGAATGCAAGGACAAAAGGAAATGAGTGTACCCATTGTAATATATTAAAATCCAGTACGCAAAAACATATATACACTATTAACAAATATATACACAAAGAATAGTAGTCCAGGTAGTGCTCCATTGAAGTCTGCAGAGCACTGGGCCCACACGGCATGGGCGAGGCCCAGACTCAATCCCCGAACATGACGGAGAGAACACTGCAGGAGCATCAGATAGCAATAAAACAGGCACCTCAGGGGGAAGCGAAAGGGGGGGGCACCTCAGCCGGTTGAGTGCACGACGCCAAATCCACGAGGTGGCCACATGCCCACTGTTCAATCCTGGGGAGTGCAAAGCCACAGTCTCTCAAGTCTCTACAGTGGGTGGGTTGCCCACTGTTCAATCCTGGGGAGTGCAAAGCCACAGTCTCTCAAGTGTATACAGTGGGTGGGTTGCCCAATGTTCCATTCTGGGGAGTGCAAAGCCACAGTCTCTCAAGTCTCTACAGTGGGTGGTTTGCCCACTGTTTAATCCTGGGGAGTGCAAAGCTGCAGTCTCTCAAGTCTCTACAGTGGGTGGTTTGCCCACTGTTCAATCCTGGGGAGTGCAAAGCCACAGTCTCTCAAGTGGATAACAGTCTCCACTGGTTCTGGAGGGGGATTTGTGCCCAGAGTGTTTCATCCTGCCAAGGACAGAGGTAGTGGATGTGATACTCCACTGGTTCTGGAGGGGGCTTTGTTCCCAGAGTGCTTCAGCCTACCAAGGACAGAGGTAGTGGATGTGATACTCCACTGGTTCTGGAGGGGGCTTTGTGCCCAGAGTGCTTCATCCTGCTCGTGATGGACTCAGTAGCGTCAGTGCCCTTGGCGCTCATGGGCCAGCGGTGCCTGTTGCGGCGGTGTCATTGGCAGCAGTGCTTGTTGCGGCGGTGCCCTGTTCAGCAGTGCTTGTTGCGAAGGTGCCCTGTTCAGCGGTGCTTGTGGCGGTAGTGCCCTGTTCAGCGGTGCTTGTGGCGGCGGTGCCCTGTTCAGCGGTGCTCCTGGCGGTGGTGCCCTGTTCAGCGGTGCTTGTGGGGGCGGGGTCCTTTGCAGTGACTCAGCTGCTGGCGGTCCTGTCTGGCCCAGCGGGGCTGGTGCTGGCGGTCCTTCATGGCCCAGCGGGGCTGGTGCTGACGGTCCTGTCCTGGGCAGCTGGGCTGGTGCTGGTGGAGGCCTCCTGGGCAGCTTGGCTGGTGGCGGTGGCCTCCTGGGCAGCGGGGATGATGGCGGTGGCCGCCTGGGCAGCGGGGATGATTGCGGTGGCCTCCTGGGCAGCAGGGCTGGTGCTGGCGGTGGCCTCCTGGGCAGCTGGGCTGGTGGCGGTGGCCTCCTGGGCAGTGGGGATGATGGCAGTGGCCTCCTGGGCAGCGGGGCTGGTGGCGGTATCCTCCTGGGCAACGGGGATGATTGCGGTGGCCTCCTGGGCAGCAGGGCTGGTGGCGGTGGCCTCCTGGGCAGCAGGGCTGGTGCTGGCTGTGGCCTCCTGGGCAGCAGGGCTGGTGGCGGTATCCTCCTGGCCAGCGGGGATGATTGCGGTGGCCTCTTGGGAAGCAGGGCTGGTGGCGGTGGCCTCCTGGGCAGCAGGGCTGGTGCTGGCAGTCGCCTCATGGGCAGCAGGGCTGGTGGCGGTGGCCTCCTGGGCAGTGGGGATGATGGCGGTGGCCTCCTGGGCAGCGGGGATGATTGCAGTGGCCTGCTGGGCAGCAGGGCTGATGGCGGTGGCCTCCTGGGCAGCAGGGCTGGTGCTGGCGGTGGCCTCCTGGGCAGCAGGGCTGGTGGCCTCCTGGGCAGCGGGGATGATGGCGGTGGCCTCCTGGGCAGCAGGGCTGATGCTGGCGGTGTCCTCCTGGGCAGCGGGGAGGATGGCGGTGGCTTCCTGGGCAGCGGGGATGATGGCGGTGGCCTCTTGGGCAGCAGGGCTGGTGCTGGCTATGGCCTCCTGGGCAGCAGGGCTGGTGGCGGTGGCCTCCTGGGCAGCGGGGATGATGGCGGTCTTCTCCACCGTGCTGCTCTTCCCAGACTTGCTGAATTTCTTGTGGCCCTTCCCCACCTTGGAAGGTGTCGCTGCTGACTCCACACTCCCACCTGTACCCCTGGGAGCGGCTTTGGTGGCTGGAGTCTTCCCCCTCTCCCACTGGGCACTGTCCAACTTTTGATGCTTGACAGGTGGGGGACTGTCCGTGCTGTGGCTCTGTGCCACACTGGCTGCCCTGGCAGCCGGTGCACTCCAGATTCCGGTGACTACAGGCACCACTGGTCCCGGAGATGTTGTGGCTGAGGTGCTAGGTTGGGACCTGGAGAGTCGGGCCCTAGGAGACGGACAGGGTGCGGGAGGTGAGGGAAAGAGGTCAAGGTTGGACAGGAAAAGTTTCTTGGGAACACTGGGACGGGTAGCTGGAGGGGGTTTGGGAGTGGAAGAAGAGGTTGTGGTTGTAGGAGGTGTTCGTTTGGTGACTTTGGGTGAAGGTGCATGCGCTGGAGGCTCTCGTGCGGTGGATGGCTGTTGGGTGGGTGTGTGCCTGCGTTTGTGTATCTTGGGAGGTGGCGTCACAGACACATCGGGAGAGGACACAGGGGACTTGTGAATGGCAGTGGGGGTGGTGACTGCACCTGAGCGGGGTGTGGTGGTGTGTATGCTGGTGATGGAAGTAGTGGCTGTAGATGTAGTGCATGCAGGTGTGAGTGTAGACGAGACTGGGAGGGAGGAGGGAGACGGGGAGGAGGGGGACATGGCGGAGGCAGTGGATGTTGGTGTGTCTGCATGTGTGTGATGCTTGCGTGAGTGCCTGTGGGATGTGTGGTGCTTATGTTTGCCTGAGCTTCCCTTGTGTGTTGACATGTGTGCATGCTGGTCTGAAGGTGTGCTTGGGATAGGCTGAGGTAGAGGGGATTGGGTCTGGGTGGAGGAAGTTGGAGGGGGGAGGCTAGAGACAGGGACAATGGCTGCCATCAGTGCTGAGGCCAGAGTCTGAAAAGCTTGCTGAAGGGCCGCCTGACCAGAATGAATGCCATCCAGGAATGCATTTGTTTGTTGCAACTGCCTTTCTACACCCTGGATGGCATTCAAAATGGGAGACTGCCCAACAGTGAGGGACCTGAGGAGGTCAATGGCTTCCTCACTGAGGGCAGCAGGGCTGACTGGGGCAGGGGCTGAGGTGCCTGGGGCGAAGGTGATGCCCTCCTTCCTGGGTGAGGGGGCACGGGGCAAAGGCTGAGGGGCTGCTGGGAGGGCAGTGCTGGAAGGGGGGGTGGCGGCTGTACCTGTAGATGCGGGGGGCACAGATGTTGTCTCCACCACAAGGGAACTCCCATCAGAGGACGAGTCCGTGTCACTGGTGTCAGCTCCTATCCCCGCCGTGGAGATCCCCTCGCCCTCCGTCCCACTGGTGAACTCTGAGTCTGTTGTCTTGCTCTCCACGGCCATGTGGGATGCAGCTCCCTCCTGCTCCGGTGCCACTGCTCCTCCGCCTGATGATGCTAATGCACACAAGAGACCACAAAAAGGGGGGGGGGAACGACATAAGAAAGACATGTTGAGTGGATGCATTACCACTACCGTTGGCGGACACAACAGACACAGAAGCCCCCTGCACTACGCCGTGCACTTGGGCTCCACTGTTCAATCCCTGGGACATGGCCTACAAGGCTATGGCTGACATCTGCACACATGGATGACACAGGAGCCTGACTAGGTGTACTTGGCACTGTACACAGGTGGGGTGGGGTGCCACAGGGTCTGCCAGAAAAAGGGGACTTAACTAGCAAACTCGCCTTGGCCTAGGGAAACCCACAGCCCACCTCCCCCACCCAGACACCTCCACTGCGCGCAAAATCAGCAGAATGAGAGTGTACTCACCCCCTTGTGGCTGCTGTGATGCCCTCAAGCGCCCATCCAACTCCGGGTACGCCACCGCCAGGATCCTGAACATCAGGGGGGTCATGGTGCGACGGGCACCCCTCCCACGTTGGGAGGCCATCCCCAGCTGGGCCTCCACCATCTTCTTGCTCCAGCGGCGAATGTCCTCCCATCTCTTACGGCAGTGGGTGCTCCGTCTGTGGTAGACCCCCAGGGTCCGGATGTCCTTGGCGATGGCACACCAAATATCCTTTTTCTGGTGGGCGCTGACCTACATGAATTGTACAGGGGGAAAAGAAAAGTTATTACCAACTGCACCGTCACAGTCAATGGCCCCCATCCCTACCCTTGCCATGTTGCAAATGCACTCACAGTCGTTTTATGTATGCCTCAATCCCCTCCCCCCTATCTTTCATCCACCCCATTCCACACAGGCATAGCCCATACAGCATGCTCCCAGTGTACTTACCTGTTTGCCTGGAGGACCGTAGAGTAGTGTGTACTGAGGGAGGACCCAATCCACGAGTTTCTCCAACTCCTCCGATGTGAAGGCAGGGGCCCTTTCCCCAGGCGCACGAGCCATTGTCTCTTCCAGACTGAGGTCACAGCAGCACTTGCAGTGTAGGTCCTCTCCTGTTGAAGGTCAGGTATTGAGTGATTGAACAGATAGAAAATGGCGGTCATGTCAGCGGCGGTGCGTACCGTCACCGCCGGCGTACATCGTCGTTGGCTCCTGGGACCCATAGGGTCCAAAGTTAACCAATGCAGAATTGCGCCTCGGTCTTCGACCGCCTACTGCGACGGTGTACAACGCCAGCGCAGTTACCTCACATCACATTGTCCCACTTAACAGGTCAGGCAGCCGCCATTTCAGGGGCCCACATGGCTTAATTTTTAACTGCGTCACACATACCTAGGCCTTGCCTCAACACTCAGACAGGCCAAATTTCGGATTATGATTCGTGTTCTGTCTAAGCTGTGGGTACGTACCTCTGAGTTGGTTGACTCTGTGCTCGCTGTTGTCCTTCATAGGCACCGTCCGCTGGGACATGTGAGGAGATGGCAGCATCCTCCGGTGTACAGACCGCTGGTGGACCTGTCGACAATGGAGGAAAGACATGTGATCATCACCTACAGGCTTGATTGTGCCACAATACTGGAACTGTGTGCCCAGCTGGAGCCAGATCTGATGTCAGCTATCCGCCATCCCACAGGAATCCCCCCTCAAGTGCAGGTGCTGTCCGAAGTCGATTTCCTTGGATTCCACCAGCTTTCCTTTCAAAGGCCCAGGGACTGGATAGGGCACCACTTGTCGGGGCAGGAGTCTCTCCAGAGACTCCAGGTGCTGGCAGAGAGAAGTCTTTGCTGTCCCTGGGACTTCAAACAACAGGAGGCAAGCTCTAACTCAAGCCCTTGGAGATTTCTTCACAAGATGGAAGGCACACAAAGCCAAGTCTTTGCCCCCTTACTCTGGCAGAAGCAGCACTGCAGGAAAGCTCCACAAAGCACAGTCACAGGCAGGGCAGCACTTCTTCCTCAGCTATCAGCTCTTCTCCAGGCAGAGGTTCTTCTTGGTTCCAGAAGTGTTTCTAAAGTCTGTAGATTTGGGTACCCTTCTTATACCCATTTTAGTCTTTGAAGTCACCTTTCTTCAAAGGGGACTCACACCTACTTGTGAAATCCTGCCTTGCCCAGGCAAGGCCTCAGACACACAGCAGGGGGTTGGAGCCGGCATTGTCAGAGGCAGGCACAGTCCTTTAAGATGAGAGTGACCACTCCACCCCTCCCTCCTAGCAGAGATGGCTAATCAGGAAATGCAGGTTACACCCCAGCCCCCTTTGTGTCACTGTCTGGTGCGAGGTGAAAAACAGCCCAACTATCAAACTGACCCAGACAGGGAATCCACAAACAAGGCAGAGTCATAGACTGGTTTAAGCAAGAAAATGCTCACTTTCTAAAAGTGGTATTTTCAAATCAACTTTACTAAAAGATGTATTTTTTAATTGTGAGTTCAGGGACCCCAAACTCCACATGTCCATCTACTCTCTAGGGGAATCTACACTTTAATCATATTTATAGGTAGCCCCCATATTATCCTATGAGAGAGACAGGCCTTGCAACAGTGAAAAACAAAATTGGCAGTATTTCACTGTCAGGACATATAAACCACATTACTATGGCCCTCATTCTGACCCTGGCGGTCGGCGGAGAGACGGCGGTCGGACCGCGAACAGACCGGCGGTATTAAAACTGGCATTCTGACCGCGGCGGTCCCCGCCGCGACCGACCGCTACTTCTCCACTCCGACCGCCGCGGCGGTCATGACCGCGGGGCTGGAGTTTGCGCACTCCGGCCCCGCGGTCGTCCCAAGACCGCCAAGGGTATTATGACCCTGCCTACCGCCGCGGTTTCTTGCGGGCGGGAACCGCCGTGCGAACCATGGCGGTAAGCACTATCGGGGCCAGGGAATTCCTTCCCTGGCACTGATAGGGGTCTCCCCCACCCCCCACTACCCACCCGAGTCCTCCCCCCACACCCTCCACCCCCCTGCCACCCCCCAGAGGTGGTACGAACCCCCTCCCCACCCCCACCCCGACATGTACATACATGTACCCCGACATGCACACACCCCCAACATGCACATATACACACCCCCTACACACACATACACAACGGGGACACATACCCGCACACATACATGCCGACATGCGCACCTGCCGAACAGCACACATTACCCATAGACACAGCAGCACCCCTCTACACACTCACACGCACACCCCCATGCACGCACACATCACACAACACCCCCCGACCCCCTCCCCTCACGGACGATCAACTTACCTTGTGCGTTGGTCCTCCGGGAGGCGACGGGAGCCATAGGGACGTGACCGCCAACAGAAGACCGCCAACAGAAGACCGCCACACAGAAATGTGGGTCGTAATTCTGGGGGCGGTGTTCTGCTGGCGTGGCGGTGGAGGTTGACCAGTCTCCACTTTCCCGCCGACCGCCAGTGTGGCTGCTGGCGGTATTCCGGCGGAACGCTCCCAGCGGTCGGAATACGCGCAGCGGCATACCGCCGCGGTCGGCGGTCTTTACCGCGGCGGTAACTCGGCGGTCTTGCGAAAAGACCGCCAAGGTCAGAATGAGGGCCTATATGTCCTACCTTATCCATACACTGCACTCTGCCCTCGGGGCTACCTAGGGCCTACCTTAGGGGTGCCTTACATGTAAGAAAAGGGAAGGTTTAGGCCTGGCAAGTGGGTACACTTGCCAAGTCGAATTTACAGTGTAAAAATACACTTACAGACACTGCAGTGGCAGGTCTGAGACATGACTACAGGGTTACTTGTGTGGGTGGCACAACCAGTGCTGCAGGCCCACTAGTAATATTTGATTTACAGGCCCTGGGCACCTCTAGTGCACTTTTCTAGGGACTTAACAGTAAAACAAATATGCCAATCATGGAGAACCAATTACGTACACATTTTAAACAGGAGCACTTGCACTTAAGCACTGGTTAGCAGTGGTAAAGTGCCCAGAGTAACAAAAACAGTGAAATCAGAGTCCAGCACACATCAACAACCTGGGGAACAGAGGCAAAAAGTTAAGGGAGACCACACCAAGGATGAAAAGTCTAACACCTGCCCATTGTTGTACTGCAACACTGCAACGCAATTCTTCACCTGTCACTGCACCAAGTCTTCTCATGCCACAGTGTGCCCAACAAATTCCTATAGTAAGCATTGCCCGGATTAGATAGATCTACACCCTCTGAACGAAACAAGCCTGGTTCCTCCTCCCTGATACCATTGTGAGCATCCACCTTGATGTATCTGGCCAAACAAAAAACCTGCATTGCCCTTTTGAGCTTCTTCCTGGCCTTGTCTATGGCTGGCTGTTTAATGCCCTCTCTGCATTCCTGCCGCAACACAAATTCTGTCCATGTATAACAAGTCCCTGTCAACCTCTGTTATAGCAACAATAGGTCCCGTTTCATGTGTGGTGGTAAAGTCAAGCCAGAAAATTTTACTAGATCATTCTCCCCCAGGTGTCTGAACAGCATGTCTGGGCATCCCCACTTAGGCACCAGGGTCACAAACCAAGGCCAAAGGTTTCCCATCTCACCCTTGCCTGCTGCTTGGCAATCCCAGGTTCCATACACATAGTTGCCATTCTGCATAGTTAGTAGCCAAGTGAATGAACGAATGACCCACCATCCAGATAACCGTCTGATGTCTCCCCGGACCGTCCACGCACCTTATGGAAAAAAAGGTGGTGGAGAATAGCATTGGTTGTAAGCTCCTGTGTGTCACTTCTCATCCCCCATGCCCTCAATAAGCTAAGAATCGACTTTAATTTCCTCACATACCTGTTGCAACACCTCGTCCTCCACCTACTTGCAAATCTGAGCCCAATCCCAGCCCATTCATGCAGCCACAGTTGCTGCCCCAATCCTAAAGAAATAGGTCCCACAATTGGCCAGATCTCGCCCTACCCTCTGCAAGGCTGTGTGCAAAACTGCTAGTAACTGAGATGCTGTGACCCTTGCCCCATTCTTATGGCAAAACAATTCCTCCTGTGTGCACTCTGGCCAACTTATGAACCTGCTCCATTCTCTCATTGGACAAGCGTCATCACAACCATCCTCCTCCACTATACCTCTTTGCCCCTGCAGCCTGATCCATCTTGGGATTTCTCAGCCAGATCCCCACTTGGCTCAACTCCAAACATATCTCTTCATGCCTTACCTCAGATTCATGCCTTGTCCCAAACAATGCAGACACCCTAAAATGCACAAAAACATCCATACCATGAACAAAACCACCTCAAATTTGTCATAGCATCAATTGGACAATTGGGTGAGAATCCCTATGAGCAATTTTAACTTGATTGCTTCCCTCAAACCCTTCCTTTGCACGCCCCTCACCCTGCCCGAACCTTTCAAAACCCTCCCCAAAATGTTGTCCATAAAATGATCAAACACCTAATACAACGTGCAATAAAAAAGGCACACCTGCCAACTTGCCCGCTACTGTCGCAGGTGGCAAACCTATATCAACAAGGAACCGAACATAACCTAACACCGACCTTCCCTGTCACTCTGATCCTGACTCAGCGGCCTGCCCAGATGCCATTCAAAGTTCTCAAATTCATTCCAGGGCAGGTGATAACATTTTCTGGTAGGATCAGCTAAAGACATCTCCACCAGCCTAATGACTCTCATGCTCTCCATGCCCACTTTTCTGCAGGAACAGGTGTCTTGACCTTCTCTGCTCCCGGTGCATTACTGTGAAATCAATGCCACTGTGAATGAGACAAGAAATCAGCTATGGAGTTGTTACCCCAGGAACACATTTAGCCATAAAGACAATGTTCAGCTTTAAACATAAGAGTATGAAGCAACACAACAAGCAGAAAACCCACAAATACCTCAACCTCTGTCTATTTACCAGCTCTACCATGGTCATTTTGTCCACATTAAACATCACAGTCCTGTTGGCCAACTTTTCTCCTCAGATAGACAATGCCAGCAAAAGGGGAAACAACTCCAGAAAAGCTATGCTTCAGCCCTGCTGAACCCACTGAGGCAGCCACTGCTCAGCACCCCATCTCCTGTCCCAGAAAAGGTCAAGCCCTAAAGCTGCAGATGCATAAGAAAACATTTGGACCTGCTGGACTGTATCCTCTTCCCCAAACAGCATTGACACTCCATTGATGTCAGCCAAAAAAGAGCGCCATACCACCAGCTCTGCCCTCACCCTGCTCCAGACATGGCCATGCCCAACCTTCTGCAAAAAGTCCCCCCTCTACACACTCCTCTGTAAGGAAAATTCAGGAAACCCCGTAGTTGTGGAACTTTCCTCAATGCACGTTGCCATTTGTCAATCACCTCCTCCAAAAAATTCTGAATATCTTTAACCTTCAACCCTGGCAGTCTCTCTACCATATTCACTGTGTCAAGTCCAGGAATGTCAATACTGTGCTAGGATCTTCTGTTTTCTTTGGTGCCAAAGGAACACCGATCTCAGCTGGCATAGTCTCAAATTGCCTAAGAGCCCTATAGCAATCCTCAGATCCCCCTTTGCCAACAAAAAGAAAATCATTCAGATAATGTGACACCATTTGTTGTCCACCCTGTTTAGTGAGACCCACTGTAGAAAAGTGGTGAATATTTTGAACAAAGCACAAGAAATTGCACGTCCCATGGGCAAAACTCTGTCCACATAGATAGCTCCTCCAAGTTGCATGACCAGCAGTGGAAAGTCTTCCCGATGTATCAGCAGCAGCTGAAAAGCTGACATAACGTCACACTTCACCAATTCATCTCCGCAACCGCATTCCCTGATCAACCTGATCACATCATCCACTGAGGGATACACCACTTTGGTGTCTTCAGCTTCAATAAAATCATTACAGAAGCACCTTCGTGCCACAACAGATAGTGAATCAGTGTGAATTCAACCCCTGCCTTTTTGTGCATCGCCTCCAGCAGGGATGTAATCATGTTCTCTAGAAGATTGACATAGAACGAGCCTGAAATACTGCCCTCCACAAGCTTTTTCTCTAGCTTGGCTGCCACTACCTCCAGTGCAGACTTGGCTGACCGCAAATTGTCAGCCCACCTCCATCGCCTAGTGCCTTAATAATCAACTCAAAAACCCTTTGAAGCCCCATTCCAATTTCAATGGTGAACTGTCTGTCTGGGTATTGTGACAGTCATGGTTGTTGTTGGTGTATGAGCCCCTTTCTCCAGAATAGAATTGGAGGGATGTCTAGAGGAGAATCCTTTGTTGAAATTCCACAAGACCCCTGCATTGTTACCTTGCTGAGCAGGACAGGGTTGAAAGGGCTTGTACATGACCGGAAGGCCACTCGCCATAAGGGTTGAGACCATAGATTGCATGGACGGCATCCACTGCATCCAGAGCTTTGAGTCAACATCACCCCTAGGTTTTTCCGGACTCAAACTTACCCTGGCCCTAAACTCCTCAACATAACTGAGTCACGCATAACCCCAAAAATGCATTTGTGCTTTCCTTATAATGCCCTTGTACTTAAATAATGCAAAGGCTCTGTCTGCATTTTTCTTACATTATATGCTAGCATATACCAGAAATGCTGAAGTCCAGTGCTCCATAGTAATGGGAACCCATGGGTGCTGTGCCAGCTCCAACTCCTCCTCTTCGGACCTTTCTTTAGCTTGAATAATCTTATGTAAATGTTTGAAAACATCCTTATATTCATGCTTCCATATATGGTTCTTTGTCTTATTCAATACACGAGACCCAAGTGGCAGTGCCAGGCCCATGTAGGACAGCCGTTTCCTATGCCCTCCACTGTCCTAGTATTCTTCCACCTCAACATATTTCCCTGTTCCAAGTCCGTCTGGATTCCTGTGTGCTCAGACCCTCTACCGCTAGATGGGTCCCTAAGCTTCTTACCTCTTTTTATAAATTATTTGTTTGTGCCAACATACTCAATCACCCCTTCTCCTACTGCCCAGATTTATGTGCTTTTTCGGTAACCCCACCACTCGGTGTATCCCACACGGACCACCATTCCTTCTTACCTGACATTGCAGGTCCATGGTCTGATTTGCCTCTGCCTTGTCTACTGCATGCTTCCTTCCTATGACCAGTGGTGCTTCCATCGCCCACTCTTGACTTCTGAAAAACACCAACTGCAGTCTCTCTCCATTGCCACACTCCTCCTAGCATCCTGTGCCACAGGCATGCTCACCTGCCACTCATCATGCAATTCACCTTCCTCTCATTCATCACCAGCTCCATCACAATCCATCGCCAATTCATCTCCCTGTGTGTGCCCATCATGCATGACCCAATCTGAACTCTTGACCGTAAACACAGAGATGTCCCCCATCATGGATTGTTCAGTTTGCGACCTTGTGACATTGTGATATTGCTGCCTTGATGTAGTGAGGGCCGCTGTAGACCCCCCCCCTGTGCCTTTGGACCGACAGCTAAGGGCAGTTATGCAACCCTTTGGTACTTCATTTTGTCTGTCAGACTCACTTGCTGGCCTTGTCAGTCTTACTGCTACCTGGCTGCACCAACCACGTGGGTATACAGCACCAATGGGCCCTCGAGCCACATGAGCTCTGTTGGAAAATGGGTTATTGGTAAGGGCAGGTAGGTACCTACACTTAGCAATAGGCCACTAACCTCCACTAAGGTCCAGTTAGGTCTCAGTAAATTAAACCCAGCTCAACCCTTGGTAGCTTGGCAACGAGCGTCAAGGCTTAACTTAGGAGACAGAGTGTAAAGCATTCAAATATCACAAAACAGTAATTAAATAAAACACAGGAAACAGTTTAAAAATCCAAAACCAATTTATAAAAATAGATTATATTTTTATCTTTAAAATGACACCAAAACGAATAAAATCAGATAAGGGGAACCGGAGATATGAATTTTTAAAGAATTATTATTTTTTTAGCGCCTAGAAACAAAATGCGCCAATCGGGTCATCTGGTTGCACCTCGACCAGTGCAAAGTCAACGTTTCAGGCCGACCGCGATGGAGCCCTGCTCGGCTACAGGCCGCGGGAGGCCTCGGTTAAAATGTTACCTTTACACTTAGGGGGTTATTACAACTTTGGAGGAGGTGTTAATCCGTCCCAAATGTGACGGATATACCACCAGCCGTATTACGAGTTCCATAGGATATAATGGACTCGTAATACGGCTGGTGGTATATCCGTCACTTTACTGTCACTTTTGGGACGGATTAACACCTCATCCAAAGTTGTAATAACCCCCTTAGTCTTTTTTTCGAAGACTTTCTTCAGCGGGACGAACCTGCCAGTCCAATCCGACCTCCTGGAGCCCTTCTCCGGATACGTGATGCTGGAATCCTCGGTGGAGATTTTTACCTTCGGACTCAGTTGTTTTTTCAAGGTGAAAATCCTTCGACCGGGGTAAACCTGGATCTTGATCTGACGTCCATGGAGCCCTTCTCGGATACGCTGGCTGGGAGGTCCCGGTCAACTTTTTACCTTCGGACTTAGGGGGTCATTCCGACCCTGGCGGTAAAAACCGCCAGGGCCGGGGTCCGCGGGAGCACCGCCAACAGGCTGGCGGTGCTCCTTTGGGCATTCTGACCGCAGCGGTACAGCCGCGGCCAGAAACGGAAAGTCAGCGGTGTACCGCCGACTTTCCGCTGCCCATGGGAATCCTCCGCCATGGGGATTCCGACCCCCATACCGCCATCCTGTTCCTGGCGGTTTCGGCCGCCAGGAACAGGATGGCGGTATGGGGTGTTGTGGGGCACCTGGGGGCCCCTGCAGTGCCCATGCCAATGGCATGGGCACTGCAGGGGCCCCCGTAAGAGGGCCCCACTTTGAATTTCAGTGTCTGCTTAGCAGACACTGAAATTCGCGACGGGTGCTACTGCACCCGTCGCACACCTTCCACTCTGCCGGCTCCATTCGGAGCCGGCTTCATCGTGGAAGGGTGTTTCCCACTGGGCTGGCGGGCGGCCTTTTGGCAGTCGCCCGCCAGCCCAGTGGGAAACCCAGAATGACCGCCGCGGTCTTTTGACCGCGGTACGGTCTTCTGGCGGTCCCAGCCAGGCCGGCGGCTTCCGCTGCCGGCCGGGGTCAGAATGACCCCCTTAGTCTCTTTTTCAGAGATTTTTCTTTACCGGGACGAACCAGCAAATCAGGCTGGGTCGCGGTTGAGGCAAGCCGGCTAGAGTTGCCGCCGCGGGTCGGACCCTCTATGGAGCATTTTTTCAAAAGTTGTCCAAACTTTTCCAAACTTCTGGGGCTTCTCCCAGATGTCCTTTTAAGTTTTTTTGGGGGTCCACAGCTCACCCCAAGGGTCCAGAAGATCTGAGATGGTCCTCGGGGGTGCGGACTACAACTCCCAGAATGCACTTGGCGCAAACTCCTTTTTGGCCACTGGAAAGTGGTCAGCTGGTTGCTTTCTTCAGGAGTTGGTGCAGGGGACTCTGGATAGCAATTTTTCACCTGTAGCAAACAGGGAGTCCCTCCTTGAACCAGTTGAAGCCAGGCAAAGTCCTTCTTGTGGTGAAGCCCAAGTGTGCAGCTGGTGCAGTCCTTCTGAGTGCAGGTTCCAGGTGCAGGCCAGGGGTCCAGCAGGGCAGTCCTTCTTCTTCTGTTGTTCTTCCTTGTTGGATGTGGTAGGGAACTGAGGTGTCAGTGCAGGTCTGCCAGTTTTATCCTTGCTCCTGGGTGAAAAGCAGGGGGGTCCTGGTTCTCCAATCAGGTGCAGGGTCCTTCCCCCTGTGATGACCACTTCCTGGGAAGTGTGGCAAAAATCAATCCCAGGAGGCAACATTCTCTAAAAATCCATCATGGCTGAATCTGATTTTTGGAGGTTACATCTGGCTGAGCCCACCCACTGGTGTGGCTAAAAATCATAAACACACCCCTCTCCTGCCCTCTCCTAATCTAATCAAGGGGGCACCTAGTTGTCTGGGGTTGCAGGATGTGGGGGTGTTGCTGGTTGCTCCAAATGTCCTTCTCTGCCTTTGAAGACCAGTTTGGCAGCCCTCCCCCTTCCTGCCTCACCATCTGCTGAGGGGAGATTCCTTCCCACAGGCACATTCCTTTGTGTGAAGCCAGGCCACTTCACACGTCATCAAGGCAGCTTGGCCAAGCTGCTCGAGGCTGGCCAATCAGAGCACAGCAGCAAAAACAATGCAGGGCTGAAATTGGCAACTTTTTACGTAAAGTTTAAAACTCTTTACCTGAAGAAGTTATATTAAATCCAACAACTGGAAGTTGTGGGATTTATTACAACAATTAATTTGATACCAAACTCTTGGTATGCATCATTTAAGGAGACTTTAAAAATTTAAATAAAGTCTCCCCATTCTAGCCTATGAAGGCCATTTACTACAATGAGGGAAAAACGAATTTGGCTGTTTTTACCTCACCAGGGCTTATAAAACTATTTTTATAAAGTCCCTGCTTATAGTTACATGGCACCCAGCCCTAGGGGCACATAGGGCACACCTTAGGGGTGACTTATATGTAAAAATAGGGTAGTTTAAGACTTTGGAACTACTTTTAATTCCAAAGTCGAATTTGCATATAACTTTAATTTAAAAGCAGCCAGCAAGGCAGGCCTGCCTTTAAAATGACACTGGGTACCTCATCTATGCTATGGTCCCTAAACCTACATGCCCTACCATAGACTAGGGACTTATAGGTAGGTTAACTTAGCCAATTATAATTAGCCTAATTTGCATATCCATTTTACACAGAGCACAGGCCCTGGGACTGGTTAGCAGTACCCAGGGCACCATCAGAGTGGGGAAAACACCAGCAAGAAGTGGAAAATGGGGGCAAAAAGTTAGGGGGCCTCTGCAATCAGCCCTGTTTTCTCACACAAGCCCCCCCCAGCCCACATGCCCAGGAGACTCAGCCCAACCCTGGGAGAGTCTTCCTGGCTTGTTAGGCGCGGAAGACAGTGAAGAAAACTGGCTGTCCCTTTGCAGGGCCTACTCTGCCTTACATCCTCCTGTCATGGTCACTCCCTCTGGGTAGTGAACCCACCCCAACAGTGAAAGGACCCATATCCAACTGAAACTTCCCTCTAGGGGGGTCTTCCTCCTCTCTCTCTGCCAACTTGGGTAGTGAGGTGCCACCTCCCCTGCTCCTAACTTTGCTAGGGCAACACCTAGCTTACCTAAAGAGGTCACCCAACACTTGAGCAACTCCACCATGACCAACAGGGTCAGGGGGCCTACTTTGCTATTGGCCCTGGGGTCTGCCTCCCAGGCCAAGTACAGTGCTGCCAGGAAGGCTAGCACCCAGCAGAGGCTACTGACAGCTGTCAGTACCCAGAACCACACCCTAAGCTCTCCACTGACAGGTGGCTGAGCTGCTTTAGGGGCAACTCTGGGGTCCTGGCACCTCTCTTGCTGTCTAGAGTGGGGGGCTACCACCTCCTGTGGCAGATACCCTCCTTCCACTCTCCCTTCTGACAGTGCAGGGGCAACACCCTGCATCTGGACAGCTGCCTGACAACTCAGGACTTCCTTGGGGTCAGGTGAGGCCTCACCAGTGCCAACTCTGGGCTCCCCCCCTACTGGGGCAGAAGGCCTTTGGCTCCCTGGAACTCTCTTTAAGAGTGGCCTACCCTTCCTTTTCTTCTTTCCTTTTCTAGGGGACCCCTGTCTCCTAACTGTAGGGACTGACTCCCCAGTACCTTGGGTTGGGGGGCGCCCTGGGCGACCACCCCATCTGGGACCAGACTCACCTCTGGGAGGTCATTGCCCAGGATACAATCTAGGGGGAGGTCAGCACTGACTACCACCCTAAACCAGTCAAGGATACCCTCCCTCTCTAGGGGCACTATGGCTACAGGTTTGGAGGTGACCTCCCCTGTGGCTATCCTGACTTTCCTTGTCTCTCCTCGGAAATACATGTCTGGGGTCACTAACCGGTCACTCACTATAGTGTGACTCGCACAGGTGTCTCTCAGGCCAGTGGTAGGGATCCCATTCACCTGAATGGGGTGGAAGTGCCTACTCCCACCCTCAGGGATCACCAGCTTACCATCTGGTCCTGTCTCCCAGCTCAATGCTAGGAGGACTTCATCATCTGAGGAGTCCTCCTCCATGGCTACACTGGACAGCCCAGTGCTAACCACCTTCTTTGGACAGGCTGCATCTCCTCGGAAGTGACCTGTCTGCTGACAGTCAAAGCAAGCCTTACTGTTCAAGAGCATTTTTAACCCTGGGTCTCCCTGTCTCTGCTTGTCAGAGTGGGAGTGGGATTTACTCTCCTCCTTCTTAGGGTTCTGGGGTACAGAGGGAGTCTCTGTGGTGGGCTTACCATCTCCCTCCTTACGTTTTTGGGGACCTGACCCCCCCCTTCTTGGAGTCTCCCCCCTGGGACTTGACAACCACCCTGGTTCTCAACCACTCATCAGCTGCCTCCCCTAGCTCTCTAGGGTTGGTCAGCTTAGAGTCCACTAGATGCTGGCGTAACCTTTCTTGGGTACAATTGGTCAAGATGTGCTCTCTCATGATCAGATTGTATAACCCCTCATAAGTATTTACTTTGTTACCAATAATCCAGCCCTCTAGTGCCTTAAGTGAGGTGTCTACAAAGTCAACCCAAGACTGGGTACTGACCTTCTGGGTGTCCCTGAACTTCATTCTATACTGCTCTGGGGTCAGACCAAACTTCTTGGTTAAGCACCTCTTCATACTAGGGTATGAATCTGCCTCCTCCCCCCTTAAGGTCAGAAGCCTATCCCTCCCTGCGTTGGGGACCAACTCCCACAAAAGGGAACCCGAGTATTGAGGCCTAACCCTTCTCATTTGGAGTGCCCTCTCAAAGGCCTCCAACCGCTTGTCTATATCATCCCCCTCTACATAAGCAGGAACAACCCCCTTGGGTAATCTGGGGCAAACCCCCCCCACCCATGGACACCTCAACTTCTCTGTCGCTGCCACCATCTCTTTTCTCTCTCTTTGCCCACTTTTTCTTTTCTAGGGCCAGCTTCTCTGCCTCTAAAGCTATGAATGCTAGCTGGGCCTCCAGCTCTCTTTCTCTGAGGGACAGGTTCTCTCCTCCTGAAGGGACCCCCTTCCTCCAACTAGCTTTGGGTCTGCCCCTAGCGACTGTATGTAATGAGGACCGGTCTTCCTCATCCTCACTTAGGCTCAGATGCCCTCCCTCCCCTGAGCGGTTAGAGCTAACATCCTCCCCTACTTCTCCCTCCTCTGGGTCTACCTCTTGGGCCTCAGCCCATGCTGTCAGGGATTTGATCAGGACATGCTTCCTGAGGTCAGTGGTTGCAGGCAACCCTCTTTCAGTACACAACCCCCTAAGCTGGACTACTGTCAGTGTGGGTAGGCTAGCCAGATCAAGCTCCATGGTTCCCTAGTTTTGTGTCAACAAAAACTTTTTGCAAAAATTGGAAACAAGAATTTTAAAAAATCACAAAAATTCAATAATTGAAATTAATCCAAATTAAAAATTAAAAACAATTTTTGCACTAGGACAATTTAAAGGATTTTTAATTTGTTTTACTTAAAACTGTAACGTGATACTGAACACAAGTACAGGATCCCACCACTGCTCACCAAAAATGTTGGAAAATGGGTTATTGGTAAGGGCAGGTAGGTACCTACACTTAGCAATAGGCCACTAACCTCCACTAAGGTCCAGTTAGGTCTCAGTAAATTAAACCCAGCTCAACCCTTGGTAGCTTGGCAACGAGCGTCAAGGCTTAACTTAGGAGACAGAGTGTAAAGCATTCAAATGTCACAAAACAGTAGTTAAATAAAACACAGGAAACAGTTTAAAAATCCAAAACCAATTTATAAAAATAGATTATATTTTTATCTTTAAAATGACACCAAAACGAATAAAATCAGATAAGGGGAACTGGAGATATGAATTTTTAAATAATAATTATTTTTTTAGCGCCTAGAAACAAAAAGCGCCAATCGGGTCATCTGGTTGCACCTCGACCGGGGCAAAGTCAAAGTTTCAGGCCGACCGCGATGGAGCCCTGCTCGGCTACAGGCCACGGGAGGCCTCGGTTAAAATGTTACCTTCACACTTAGGGCCTGATTCTAACTTTGGAGGACGGTGTTAAACCGTCCCAAAAGTGGCGGATATACCACCTACCGTATTACGAGTCCATTATATCCTATGGAACTCGTAATACGGTAGGTGGTATATCCGCCACTTTTGGGACGGTTTAACACCGTCCTCCAAAGTTAGAATAAGGCCCTTAGTCTTTTTTTCGAAGATTTTCTTCAGCGGGACTAACCTGCCAGTCCAATCTGACCTCCTGGATCCCTTCTCCGGATACGCGATGCTGGAATCCTCGGTGGAGATTTTTACCTTCGGAATTAGTCGTTTTTTCGAGGTGAAAATCCTTCGACTGGGGTAAACCTGGATCTTGATCCGACGTCCATGGAGCCCTTCTCGGATACGCTGGCTGGGAGGTCCCGGTCAACTTTTTACCTTCGGACTTAGGGCCTGATTCTGACCCTGGCGGCCGGTGACCGCCAGGGTCACCGGCCACGGGAGCACCGCCGACAGGCTGGCGGTGCTCCGAAGGGCATTCTGACTGCGGCGGTTCAGCCGCGGTCAGAAAGGGTAAACCGGCGGTCACCCGCCGGTTTACCGCTGCCCTTCTGAATCCTCCATGGCGGCGGAGCGCGCTCCGCCGCCATGGGGATTCAGACACCCCCTACCGCCATCCTGTTCATGGCGGGAAACCCGCCATGAACAGGATGGCGGTAGGGGGTGCCGCGGGGCCCCTGGGGGCCCCTGCAGTGCCCATGCCAATGGCATGGGCACTTCAGGGGCCCCCGTAAGAGGGCCCCGCAAAGTATTTCAGTGTCTGCTATGCAGACACTGAAATACGCGACGGGTGCCACTGCACCCGTCGCACCTTCCCACTACGCCGGCTCAATTTTGAGCCGGCGTCCTCGTGGGAAGGTTGATTTGCCCTGGGCTGGCGGGCGGCCTTTTGGCGGCCGCCCGCCAGCCCAGGGCAAATCTCAGAATCACCGCAGCGGTCTTTCGACCGCGGTGCGGTGTTCTAACGGGGTTACTTTGGCGGGCGGCGGAGAATGACCCCCTTAGTCTCTTTTTCGGAGATTTTTCTTTACCGGGACGAACCAGCAAATCAGGCCGGGTCGCGGTTGAGGCAAGCCGGCTAGAGTTGCCGAGGCGGGTCGGTCCCTCTATGGAGCTTTTTTTCAAAAGTTGTCCAAACTTCTCCAAACTTCTGGGGCTTCTCCCAGATGTCCTTTTAAGGTTCTTTTGGGGTCCACAGCTCACCCCAAGGGTCCAGAAGTTCTGAGATGGTCCTTGGGGGGTGCGGACTACAACTCCCAGAATGCACCTGGCGCAAACTCCTTTTTGGCCACTGGAAAGTGGTCAGCTGGTCGCTTTCTTCAGGAGTTGGTGCAGGGGACTCTGGATAGCAATTTTTCACCTGTAGCAAACAGGGAGTCCCTCCTTGAACCAGTTGAAGCCAGGCAAAGTCCTTCTTGTGGTGAAGCCCAAGTGTGCAGCTGGTGCAGTCCTTCTGAGTGCAGGTTCCAGGTGCAGGCCAGGGGTCCAGCAGGGCAGTCCTTCTTCTTCTGTTGTTCTTCCTTGTTGGATGTGGTAGGGAACTGAGGTGTGGGTGCAGGTCTGCCAGTTTTATCCTTGCTCCTGGGTGAAAAGCAGGGGGGTCCTGGTTCTCCAATCAGGTGCAGGGTCCTTCCCCCTGTGATGACCACTTCCTGGGAAGTGTGGCAAAAATCAATCCCAGGAGGCAACATTCTCTAAAAATCCATCATGGCTGAATCTGATTTTTGGAGGTTACATCTGGCTGAGCCCACCCACTGGTGTGGCTAAAAATCATAAACACACCCCTCTCCTGCCCTCTCCTAATCTAATCAAGGGGGCACCTAGTTGTCTGGGGTTGCAGGATGTGGGGGTGTTGCTGGTTGCTCCAAATGTCCTTCTCTGCCTTTGAAGTACAGTTTGGCAGCCCTCCCCCTTCCTGCCTCACCATCTGCTGAGGGGAGATTCCTTCCCACAGGCACATTCCTTTGTGTGAAGCCAGGCCACTTCACACCTCATCAAGGCAGCTTGGCCAAGCTGCTCGAGGCTGGCGAATCAGAGCACTAAACCTACATGCCCTACCATATACTAGGGACTTATAGGTAGGTTAACTTAGCCAATTATAATTAGCCTAATTTGCACATCCATTTTACACAGGGCACAGGCCCTGGGACTGGTTAGCAGTACCCAGGGCACCATCAGAGTGGGGAAAACACCAGCAAAAAGTGGAAAATGAGGGCAAAAAGTTAGGGGGCCTCTGCAATCAGCCCTGTTTTCTCACAAGCTCCTACTTCAGCATAATTCAAACAACCCTCTTCCAGTACCCATATCCAACGTCCCCCACTAGTGTGAGGACCTAAACTTGTCCCCACCTCCCCTGTAGCTGCCTCACCTTTCACTTTCCCCACTTGAGAACTCTGTCCCACATTCACCAGCCTGCCTTCACACAGGCCTTACCAGTGCTGATCTGTTTCTTTGATGACCCTCCTTTGTTCCTTAATCCTGGCCTCAAGGTCAATGTGCTGCCATTTGCTAGCAGGACAAACCCCCCACCCCTCTGGCCTGCGTATTGTTTCATTATCCAGATCATTAGGCCCCAGCCCCACCAGCATGTCTGCACCACTAGCAAACCCAACCTGTCACCTAGGTGCCCAACCTCCTCCCTGTGTGTTTGGGTCTTGGCCTTCTGTGTACCCCTTGTCTGGCATTGTCCTGGGAGGCCAACACCTGTTTCGGTCATTAATAAATGTCCCCCAGTGGCCACCTTGTTAGTTAAATACAGGGGCCCTTTCCCATTTGGGAGCCTACTGTCACCTGGGGGCCTCTCTGAGCAGCTCTGCTATTTAGTGCCCAGGCCTGCCCCAGGCTTCTCTTTCATTAAAGGCAGACCGCTGTCCAATGCGGCCTGCCTGACAGGTATAGGGAGGCAGCTCCACCCCTGCCCACCAAACCACCTATCCTGTCCTTGGTCTACCCTGCTGCATGAAGACTCTCAGGAGATGACTAAGTTGCGCCCTTCACTTCCTCGGGACCCATCACAGAGTGTAGGTCTTGAAGTATTCTCTAATGTTGATCCTGAACGAGGAGCAAAATCATGTTTCTTCAACCTGTTTTAGCATGTTAAAAGAACATCTTTAATTACATTATATCATTGGCACATCGTAGTGTGTTTTTCAATGTAAACATTTTCTTTAAACTCTTTTAAAATCAGTATGTAGAATATTTTGTTTGCAACCTTTTATTTTTCTCAACTTTGCCTAGTCCTCTGCAAAGAGAATGGGAAGAACTTGGAAAAATGCAAAAAAGTATTTAATTAACTGAATGTTTGCACTGAATGTGAACATAGAAGAATGTGATTGACTGGAATTTCAGAGAAGAGGCATCTGGTTTCCCTATCATTTGATCATGAACACCAAGATGTGTACAAGTCAAAGCAAGAAAAAAACATAGATGGTTTGCTTGTAGCTCAAAACCATGATAAACCAGTAAACGTGGGCATCTGGTGTAGTGGGTGTTTTGATGATGTTAAAGCAACAGAAGTGTGAAAGAAATTCTTCCATTTATTGTGATCATTGACAGAAGTAGAAGCAAAAAACAAAATTGCACAGGAGGAATAGATCCTGTGCAGGCCATTGTCTAACCCACTAGCAAACAAACACAAATGATGGACGGAATGCAGAATTAATCAAACATTCACCCCCAGTCACAGATCTGGGTTTAATCCATCAATTCTTTTGCTTATCATGCCACCCCAGTTTAGACCCAGCCATATGCAAATTAGTCTTGACCCTGTTCCCTATGGGAACAGTCCAGCCCGAACGGCCAGGCCAGGTCCTCCCTAGACCAGAAACAAGCATCCTGGGATTGGTTTCAGGGTATCACCCTTCATCAGCCAGGCTAGCTTAAATCCAGTGTCACAGTGAGCCCGGGACCCAGGTCTGGGCACACCCAGCACACTTATGGCAACAAAAGCAAACAAACACAACCCACAGCAACTGTGCATGACCTTCAGGGAACAAGTCGAGGGATGACATGGGTAGACAGTGCCTACCCACTTGTTTTTACAGGGTGGACACTGTTCACCCTGCCAAGAGTTTGGGTCCCACGGAAACATGCTAAACCTGCCTGGTGTAATTTTTAGACACCGGGACACATTCAGCAGTGCCTGCACATTGTCTGCTTCCATGTTCATGCGGGGAGGAGGCTTATCATTTTCCAACTGGGCCCTTAACAAAAGCCGAAGTTGGAGTATCCTGGCTGTCAGGAGCCTCACTCCTTAATGCAGTGGAGGGGAACAAAGGCACACAGTTTATCACTTCACATGTTTTTAAAAGAAGCAGCTTTTGACATTGTTCACTACTAGTGTATAAGACAGTTGCATGCACTGTAAGTATGTCAGATGTGTTGTCTGCCCCAGTATTCTTCCAAATATCAATTTAAATACCACTATTTTGTGCTCAGTGCTACTCATCCAAATGCAGGTTGTGAGAGCACTTTACATCACATGTGCACATCATACATTGACAGGGCCACTGGAAATATGCAGCAAAGGAGGGCCAAATTATGCAGCAGAGTTGGGTAAATTATGCAGCAAGAAAAGGCAAATTATGCAGCGTAATGCGTCACATTTTGTGACAGTATTACTTCAATATTTTGTCATTTTCACACCACCTGTGAATTGGTTGCACCTCATTGGTACCTGCTTAGCACCAAAATGCAGCAGTAGGCAACTGAGAGGTGACCAGTAAATCTTTGCATTGGGTCTTCGACTCCGCTGCAATACATTGCTGTATTTTTAGTAACTTTTGAGCTAGAAACCAATTTTCTTTTTGTTACCATATTATGCATCAGATGATGGATTATGTGGCAAATAGGACAAATCTATAATTATGCGAAAAATATCATGGCAAGACAATCATATAATTCCAGTGGCCCTGGACATTGACAATAAGTCATATGTGTGTAAATCAATGTACAGGACGTGTTACATATGACAGCGAGGGTTACAAGGTGTCAGAGCTACATGTCCATCGCAACTCACTGTGCTATTTTAGAAGGATTACAATTTATGAACTGCAAGTAACAAAAGGATTTCTGTGTTAAAAGCAGTAAGCCACTTACCCATTTACATAAAATAAAAATATATCCTCTGCGTGTTAAATAATATGCTTTGCAGTAGACACAAACAGTCTATGCTACTTTGATTTAAAAGGGGCACTAGACAAAACACAGATCTCTCTAGCAAATATATTAACCTCTAGAGTTATCTTGTCATTATTATTCTTTGATATTTACCAGCCACACAAAGATCTTTGCAACAAGTGTCTTAACCCCTTAAGATTTGTTAAAATGCATTATTTGCAAATGATTAAGCAGAACAGATTTACTGCCACGTGTGTCCTTGTGGCCAGTTTCTTTGTAGCAGGGTTTTAAAAAATTACTGTTTAAGTTGAGACCCGATTTTGCATTGGGACTGCCTCATGTTTTTTTGGACATCTCGATGCGCAATCTCGTTTGTTAAATATTTTAATATGCTCAAATGTATCTATGATAGGCCTGCTATACATATGTGTGAGGTCTCAGGATCTCAATTTTTTCAATACCAATTCTTGTGAGGTAATGGGCTACGATGCCACTTCTTATGATGTCATGGGCACTTTTACGCACCATGATGTCAACCACTGTGATGTCACATGGCATGATGTCACTTGCATACTGCCTTAATTGGTCAGTCCTCTCACTTCTTTTTTTAGGACTTGTGCACTGATGACCTTTTACTACATGCAGCCGACTTCGGATGCCAAGTCTAGCCCCCAGGTAGGCCCTTGGCTGTTCCCTCAAACCAGCAGACACATTGAGTTTGGATGTGTGCAGTAATATCTGGGTGTCAACTCTCATCCAACGTAAACCATCTGTGCACAGCATTCCACCATCAGTAGTGGTCTTTGGACTCAAGGTTCTGCCCTGTCCCTATTTAACAAGCTGTGATTGCATCAAACTGTCCACAGAACTCACTGCCACACACTTTTACCATACATAATTGCACTGTGAATTTCCTTTTTAAAGATGTTTTTCAGGATTCATACATTTGACATCCAACAATCTTGAAAAAGTTTTAGTTAGACTAAACAGAACTAATTTCCATTTTAATAGTATTGGCCTGGGCACAAATAAGACTGTTCAGCAAACCTCTAATGCATAAGTTCGAAGTCCATGCACTGCAGAAGGTTAGATGCTCGATCTGGGATCTGGGCAGGCCCCTCAGCCTGACCCCACAGTCTACGACATCTAGTGATCAGTTTATAGTGTACATAAATATCAAAGTAAAGGTTCAAACGGTATCCCTGTCAATCTTATTTTCAAGGAGTGACTTTGCCATTTTTTATATTTTAATTGATTGATTGAAGCTACTAGGGTGTTTTACAGATAATCATATTAAGAAGAGGTTTCTGCACGGAGCTGGATAACAGACTCATGCAGTAGAATGTCTCAGAGATAGTGGATGCTCAGAAACAACCCTTAAATGTTGCCAAAAACAGAGTAAAAGATAAAATGTGCTCTTTGAAAATAAGATCAAAACATTTCTGAACCACTGTTAGAAATGGGGTCTTTCGTTGTCAGTCAGGTTACCCCCTGTCCAAGCAAGGACCCCCACTCTAGTCAGGGTAACACACAATCCAAATTATCCTGTGCCCACCCTCTGGTAGCTTGACATTGAGCAGTCAGGCTTAACTTATAAGGCAATGTGTAAAGTATGTGTGCAATAAATCATGCAATAACACAATATAGCACCACAAAAATTCACCACACAGTGTTTAGAAAAATATATAATATTTATCTGATAAGATGCAGGTCAAAAAGATTAAAATGTAATAAGTTTATGTTGAGCTATCACTCTATAAGTGATATAAAGTGTCTTTAGTCTTTAAAAACCAATAAATGTCTCTTTCAAGCACAGAGTACCTGGTTTGCGTTCAAAATCTCTGCAAAGAACCGCAGAGGAGGAGATGCGTGGAAAACAGGGAGGTGTGCATCGATTTCTCAGGCCGCATTCAGCCATGCGTCTTTTAGTTTTCACGCAGGGACGGCTGTGTGCCAATTTCCAGTGCTCGGTCGTGGATCCTCTACGGCTTGCAGGGTTTTTGGATGCCCCGGGGATGATGCGTGGATTTCCGGTGCTGACAGGACGTAGTCACAGGGGCTGCGTCGATTCGGTGGGCATTGTGTGGAAATTTCTACCGCACGGCAAGCGCTGCGTCCATTCCTCTCTGGAAGTCGGGTTGCGTCGTTACGGCTCAGCTGTGCATCGATCCAGTTGGCCGTGTGTGTTCGAATTTCTGGTTACTACGCTGGCGCCGGGTAAATTTTCTTGTTGCGAAGTCGTGCTGCATCGATCCGGTTCGGCGTGCGGTGAATTTTTGACCACGATGCAGGCTGTGCGTCGATTTTCGCCACACAAGGAGTCATTTTTGTAGAGATGAAGTCTTTTTGGTCCTGAGACTTCAAGGAACAGGAGGCAAGCTCTATCCAAGCCCTTGGAAAGCACTTCTCAGCACAGCCAGGGAGCAGCAAGGCAGCAAGACAGCAGGGCAACAGCAAGGCAGCAGTCCTACACAGAAAGCAGTCAGGTGAGACCTTTTGTCAGCCAGGCAGTTCTTCTGGGCAGGTTGCAGATTCTGGTTCAGGTTCTCTTCTCCAGAAATGTCTTGTCAGGGAGAGTGTCTACCCCAGAGGTGTCTAAGTGTCAGGATACTTCAATTCGATTTCCTCAGAAGCAGAAGATAACTCCTCAGTCCCGACCCGAGCTACTCACAACAAATATTAATCCTTCGTTCAGAATGACCCCCATAGTTGGCGATAATGCGTACTTCAAATCAGCTGATGTTATTTAATTTCTCCTGTCTTATTGTGACTTCTATCAATACTTGTATTTGTAAATGCTTGTTTATTAAAGTTCGTTTCTCCTTTCTTACTTCGACATTTGTTGATAACTTGTATTTGTAAATGCTTGTTTATTACAGTTAGTTTCTCCTTCCTTACTTCGACATCTGTCGATAACTTGTAGTTGTAAATGCTTGTTTATTTAAGTTTGTTTCTCTCTTAAACTCTATTTTGGTTTATTACCATTGAATTTGTAAATGCTTATTTGTTAACAGTTCGTTTCTCCTTTAACCACTTCGCTGCCAGGCCTTTTCCCCCTCCTGTGCCAGGCCTTTTTTTTGCCTATTTGGGGCAGTTCGCGCTTAGGCCCTCATAACTTTTTGTCCACATAAGCTAACCAAGCCAAATTTGCGTCCTTTTTTTCCAACATCCTAGCGATTCTAAAGGTACCCAGACTTTGTGGGTTCCCCTGAAGGAGGCCAAGAAATTGGCCAAAATACAGTGAAAATTTCGTTTTTTTCAAAAAAATTGGAAAAAGGGGCTGCAGAAGAAGGCTTTTGGTTTTTCCCCTGAAAATGGCATCAACAAAGGGTTTGCGGTGCTAAACTCAGCAGCTTCCCAGCTTTCAGGAACAGGCAGACTTGAATCCGAAAACCCAATTTTTCAACACAATTTTGGCATTGTACTGGGGCATACCCCATTTGTGCAATTTTTTGTGCTTTCAGCCTCCTTCCAGTCAGTGACCGGAATGGTCATGAAACCAATGCTGGATCCCAGAAACCTAAACATTTCTGAAAAGTAGACAAAATTCTGAATTCATCAAGGGGTCATTTGTGTAGATCCTACAAGGGTTTCCTACAGAAAATAACAGCTGAAAAAGAAAAATATTGAAATTGAGGTGAAAAAAACATCAATTTTTCTCTATTTTTTACTCTGTAACTTTTCCATGCAATGTCAGATTATCGAAAGCAATATACCGTTACGTCTGCTGGACTCCTCTGGTTGCGGGGATATATAGGGTTTGTAGGTTCATCAAGAACCCGAGGAACCCAGAGCCAATAAATGAGCTGCACCCTGCAGTGCGTTTTCATTCTATACCGGGTATACAGCAATTCATTTGCTGAAATATAAGGAGTAAAAAATTGCTATCAAGAAAACCTTTGCATTTCCAAAAAGGGCACAAGATAAGGTGTTGAGGAGCAGTGGTTATTTGCACATCTCTGAATTCCGGGGTGACCATAGTAGCACGTGAATTACAGGGAATTTCTCAAATAGATGTCTTTTTTACACACACTCCTATATTTGGAAGGAAAAAATGTAGAGAAAGACAAGGGGCAATAGAACTTGTTTTGCTAATCTATGTTCCCCCAAGTCTCCCGATAAAAATGGTACCTCACTTGTGTGGGTAGGCCTAGCACCCGCGACAGGATATGCCCCAAAACACAACGTGGACACATCACAGAAAACAGAGCTGTTTTTAGCAAAGTGACTACCTGTAGATTTTGGCCTCTAGCTCAGCCGCCACCTAGGGAAACCTACCAAACCTGTGCATTTCTGAAAACTAGAGACCTAGGGGAATCCAAGGAGGGGTGACTTGTGTGGCTCGGACCAGGTTCGGTTACCCAGAATCCTTTGCAAACCTCAAAATTTGGCTAAAAAAACACATGTTCCTCACATTTCTGTGGCAGAAAGTTCTGGAATCTGAGAGGAGCCACAAATTTCCTTCCACCCAGCGTTCCCCCACGTCTCCCGATAAAAATGATACCTGACTTGTGTGGGTAGGCCTAGCGCCCGCGACAGGATATGCCCCAAAACACAACGTGGACATATCACAGAAAACAGAGCTGTTTTTAGCAAAGTGACTACCTGTAGATTTTGGCCTCTAGCTCAGCCGCCACCTAGGGAAACCTACCAAACCTGTGCATTTCTGAAAACTAGAGACCTAGGGGGATCCAAGGAGGGGTGACTTGCGGGGCTCGGACCAGGTTCTGTTACCCAGAATCCTTTGCAAACCTCAAAATTTGGCTAAAAAAACACATGTTCCTCACATTTCTGTGGCAGAAAGTTCTGGAATCTGAGAGGAGCCACAAATTTCCTTCCACCCAGCGTTCCCCCACGTCTCCCGATAAAAATGATACCTGACTTGTGTGGGTAGGCCTAGCGCCCGCGACAGGATATGCCCCAAAACACAACGTGGACATATCACAGAAAACAGAGCTGTTTTTAGCAAAGTGACTACCTGTAGATTTTGGCCTCTAGCTCAGCCGCCACCTAGGGAAACCTACCAAACCTGTGCATTTCTGAAAACTAGAGACCTAGGGGGATCCAAGGAGGGGTGACTTGCGGGGCTCGGACCAGGTTCTGTTACCCAGAATCCTTTGCAAACCTCAAAATTTGGCTAAAAAAACACATGTTCCTCACATTTCTGTGGCAGAAAGTTCTGGAATCTGAGAGGAGCTACAAATTTCCTTCCACCCAGCGTTCCCCCAAGTCTCCCGATAAAAATGATACCTCACTTGCGTGGGTAGGCCTAGCGCCTGCGACAGGAAACACCCCAAAGCGCAACGTGGACACATCCACAATTTTGGGAGAAAACAGTGCCTACCTGCGGATTTTGGCCTGTAGCTCACCCGGCGCCTAGGGAAACCTACCAAACCAGTGCATTTCTGAAAACTAGAGACCTAGGGGAATCCAAGGAGGGGTGACTTGCGGGGCTCGGACCAGGTTCTGTTACCCAGAATCCTTTGCAAACCTCAAAATTTGGCTAAAAAAACACATGTTCCTCACATTTCTGTGGCAGAAAGTTCTGGAATCTGATAGGAGCCACAAATTTCCTTCCACCCAGTGTTCCCCCAAGTCTCCCGATAAAAATGATACCTCACTTGTGTGGGTGGCCCAGGTGCCTGCAACATAATAAGGCCCAAAACCTGAAGGGATAGAAGGGATAGCACAGCAAGTTTATAAGGGCATATTCTTTTATACATCTTTAGACGGACTCTGCTTTGGGGACCCACATAAGTGAGGTGTCATTTTACTTGGGAGACTGAGGGGAAAACTGGGGAGTAGGAATTTTGTGCTGGAGCGGTGATCCTACTAAGAAAAATCAGGAAAATATGCTTTTTTATGCAAATTGTGAGGTTTACAGAGGAGTCTGGGTAAGAAAATGTTGGGGGAGCCACACAAGCCACACCTCCCTAGACTCCTTGGGGTGCCTAGTTTTAAAAAGTTTCTGGGTTTTGTAGGTTTCCCTACATGACGGCCGCACCCAGGACCAAAAACATAGGTGGGCCCTCCCCCCCAAACACAGGTATTTTTGGAATATATCACTTTGATGTGTGCACATACGTCCGTGATGTGCCAAACACTAAAATTGTGAAAAGAAACACACTTAGGTTATGTGAAGAAGACCCCTCACCCACCAACCAAGTTGGTGGCATGCTTCATCATCGGGGTCCCACCTGAGGCACCTAGCGTGTCTCAAGTGTGCTGCGACGCCTGATTACAGCGGAGCAGGTTTTGTCATTTGTACCACACATACTGGTTGGATTTGGCACGAGGGTGAGTGATGGTTCAGTAGATCAAATTTTATTAACAAGAGATTTCACAAAAGTGAAATGCACTGGTAATAACTGAAAGGCCAAAAAACTGAACCAATGACTCACAGCTCGTGAGCTGTAAAGCCACGACAAGGCACCAACCGCTTTACAGTCCATTCACACACCTTTCATACATGACATGCACTAGACCATTCACGCCGCCAGCCACGGGCCCAGCACATTACAAGACTCGCATCCACAGACAGCGCCAGTCAAGGGCCCATCACTTTCATACGCCCACATGCCTGATACAGCAATCACACCAGCTGATGAGTGTGTGGACTGGCGTTTGGCCGGCACTGCCAGCCAAGCGCCACCCCACCCACACCACCAGCCAAGCGCCACCCCACACACACCGCCAGCCCAGCACCACCCCACACACACCGCCAGCCCAGCGCCACCCCACACACACCGCCAGCCAAGCGCCACCCCACACACACCGCCAGCCAAGCGCCACCCCACACACACCGCCAGCCAAGCGCCACCACACCCACGCCGCCAGCCAAGCGCCACTCTACACATGCCATCCCCTTTTTTTTGTTTTTAAACAACAAAGAAACCACTAATCATAAATTAGTACAAAACTACAAACACAAAAGCTCTAACTGAATACATGACTAATGCCAACCGTGAAACCAAACATATAAAAATATAAAACACCAGTTTACGCTCACGGAATTTCCCAATAATTCTTCTGTGTGTGGTAGCTCCTGAAACAGCCACCCACACACAGCCCAGGCTTTGAAGGACAATCAGGGCAGTACATCCTAGTCTCCTTCCTGATACCTCTTCGAGCACAGACTCTACATCTCTTAGCAGGAAAGTTTTTTTTGGCCGTGGGAGAAATGTGCTCAGCAAAGTGACGATCTTTCAATCTAGCCACATCCTCCACCACTGCTTCTCTAGGAACTCTTGCCTGTTCCAGCACAACAAGGCTAGCTATGATAGACTCCTGAAATTTCACAAATGTCATCCTTGACTCTGGAGAACTATCCTTAAACACAACAAAAGCATTAAAAGTTGCCAAGTGGAACAAGTGAAGCGCTAATTTCTTATACCACACATAAGACTTACGAGCAGCAGTGTAAGGTTCTAACCTCTGATCTACTCTATCAACACCACCCATGTGCTTATTATAGTCTAAGATGCACACAGGTTTGCGCACTTCGGCAACCTGACCCCAAACAGCCACAGGTGAAGTACTCTCATCATGGATGGTGCTTAGCATGTATACATCCCTCTTGTCTACAAATTTCAGAGCTAGCAGCTCATCATTCCGCAAGGCACTGCACTGTCCCTTCTCAAGTTTTTTACAGACAAGCTCTTTTGGATAGCCTTTCCGATTAGAGCGGATTGTGCCACAAGCAACAGTGTCCACTCTGAACAACTCCTTGAACAACCGAACTCCAGTGTAGAAGTTATCTACATATAAATGGTGACCTTTGTTAAACAGTCGTCTACCAAGTTCCCACACAATTTTCTCACTAACTCCAAAAGTGGGAGGACAACCAGGGGGGTCAATATTGGAATCCCTACCAGTGTAGACCCGGAAATTATAAACATATCCTGTACTACTTTCTGACAGCATATACAATTTAATTCCATACCGTGCCCTCTTGCTAGGAATGTACTGCCTAAAAACCAAACGACCCTTGAACAGGACCAAAGACTCATCTACAGATATTTCTTTCCCTGGAACATAGATCTCTGAAAACCGATCTACCAAATGATCAAGGACAGGTCTAATCTTAAAAAGACGGTCAGAATCAGGATGATCTCGTGGCAAGGCTAAAGCATTATCTACAAAATGCAACATCCGAAGAAGAAGTTCATACCGGTTACGACTCATGATGGCAGGAAATATAGCAGTTGCCATCAAGGGACTAGTAGACCAATATGAAGACAGCGACGGCTTCCTTATCAGCCCCATCAAAAAAGTTAAACCCAAGAACTTTTTCAACTCTTCCAGATTTGTGGGAATCCACCGGCTAGCTCTAGAGTGTGGCCTAAGTCTGGCAGCGTTGTCCCTCAAAAACTGCTCTGCATACAAATTAGTCTGCTCAACAATCTCTTCCAAAAATATATCGTCCATAAACAACTCAAAAAAGTTGACGGGCAAAAAGTTTTCCGTATTAACTCGACACCCTGGAAAACCAGTAAACGCAGGCAACTGTGGCTGCTCCATGTTTGGTGCAACCCATGCGTCAGGTCTTCCAATGGGAAGCCTTTCAGCCGCTGGCTCCTGCACCATTGGCACATCACTGTCCTCCTCTAAAACAGGCCCTTCATCAGCACTGAGAGTGGCTTCATCATCAGATGATTCATCTCTGACAGAAAATTCACTTCCAGAATCCTGCACTTCCTCCTCTGCCTCAGATGCAGAGTCAGTCTCATATTCATGGTCAGAAGATGACTCAAAAAGCACACTAACAACCTGCTGAGCGGTCATCCTACGGCTGGCCATGATCCTTCCTACTAAAATTAACTGGACAAATACACCACCAACAACCAGCACTGTGTAAGATAAGTAACAAAGTATAGGTTTATCACTAAGAATTATAAACTCAAAAACTATACTGCTCACTTGCCTGAAAAAGCTTGACTCACCAGCAACTACTCTGCACAGCCACAGCAATCACCAACGATATCCCACTAAAAAGAGAAAAAAAAAAGCAAATTAGACATAAGACAACACAATAATCATTGTGCATAACTCTAAGGACAATTTCACACACAATCCTGCATTCAGTACACCACCTACAAACATGTCATTCATGCATTGCAACAATACTCACTTGGAGTAAATTTATTTACTTACCTAAAACATGCAACTACGCAAACCGCAGGACAACTACTGCCAAAACTGCAACAAGCCACAGCAAAGTCAGCAAAAGCTTTGAACTAAAACAAAAAGGAGAAAAACTGTTATTATCATAAAAGTAAATACTTCGCCAGTTGACAAACACTCCGCCACTAACCATTTTTTCATTTTCCCGTGTCTAGTCTTCTCTGCTTGGGGGAAGATGGGCCTAAAAAAAAAATAGGCCAATCTACCCCCAAGGGGAGGGGGCAGAAATCACCCAGATTACATTGCACCATTTGGGGGGGGGCGACCCTTGCCCAAGGTGCCACACCCCCACACAAAGCACACACACACATACATAGTATCCCTGGCGCTATGGGGATTCTGCCCCCCTTGGGGACAGAAAGGCCTAAAAAATAGGCATATCTGCCCCCTAGGGGGGCAGAACTGCCCAAAAATACATGTGGGCCCCTGGGGGCGACCCTTGCCCAAGGGGCCACCCCCCAACACAAAAAATAAAAATCAACAATAAAATCCCTGGTGTCTAGTGGCTTTCTGCCCCCCTTGGGGGCAGATCGGCCTAAAAATAGGGCCAATCTGCCCCCAAGGGGGGCAGAAACGACAATAAATACATTGCGCCCCTGGGGGGAGCGACCCTTGCCCAAGGGGCCACCCCCCAACACAAAGCACACATACATACATAATATTTCTGGCGCTATTGGGATTCTGCCCCCCTTGGGGGCAGAAAGGCCTAAAAAAAATAGGCCTCTCTGCCCCCAAGGGGGGCAGAACTGCCCAAAAATACATGAGGGCCCCTGGGGGCGACCCTTGCCCAAGGGGCCGCCCCCCAACACAAAAAATACACATCAACAATAAAATCCCTGGTGTCTAGTGGCTTTCTGCCCCCCTAGGGGGCAGATCGGCCTAAAAATAGGGCCAATCTGCCCCCAAGGGGGGCAGAAACGACAATAAATACATTGCGCCCCTGGGGGGAGCGACCCTTGCCCAAGGGGCCACCCCCCAACACAAAGCACACATACACACATACTATTTCTGGCGCTATTGGGATTCTGCCCCCCTTGGGGGCAGAAAGGCCTAAAAAAAATAGGCCTCTCTGCCCCCAAGGGGGGCAGAACTACCCAAAAATACATGAGGGCCCCTGGGGGCGACCCTTTCCCAAGGGGCCGCCCCCCAACACAAAAAATACACATCAACAATAAAATCCCTGGTGTCTAGTGGCTTTCTGCCCCCCTTGGGGGCAGATCGGCCTAAAAATAGGGCCAATCTGCCCCCAGGGGGGGCAGAAACGACGTAAAATACATTTGCCCCCAAAGGGGAGCGACCCTTGCCCAAGGGGCCGCCCCCCAACACAAAAAATACAAATCAACAATAAAATCCCTGGTGTCTAGTGGCTTTCTGCCCCCCTTGGGGGCAGATCGGCCTAAAAATAGGGCCAATCTGCCCCCAGGGGGGGCAGAAACGACGTAAAATACATGTGCCCCCAAAGGGGAGCGACCCTTGCCCAAGGGGCCGCCCCCCAACACAAAAAATACACAGCAACAATAAAATCCCTGGTGTCTAGTGGCTTTCTGCCCCCCTTGGGGGCAGATCGGCCTAAAAATAGGGCCAATCTGCCCCCAGGGGGGGCAGAAACGACGTAAAAAGCATGTGCCCCCAAAGGGGAGCGACCCTTGCCCAAGGGGTCGCTCCCCTACACTAATATTCACTCACACACACACATACAGAAATCCCTGGTGTCTAGTGGGCATTCCTGCTGCCCGATCGCATCGCGATCGGGCAGCAGGAATGCTCAAAGAGACATCGAGGGAAAGGAAAACCCTTTCCTTTCCCTCGATGCCTCTCTGAGAGCACCCCCACCCCGCACGAAGGTGAAATACTCACCTTCTCCCTTGACGCGCTGGAAGCAAATGGCTTCCAGCGCGTCATTCCCCGTTTCCATGAAATCAGCGCGCGATCGCGCGCTGACGTCATGTGGGGGGGGCGAGGGGGGGTGGGCGTGAAAGGGGAAGGGATTCCCCTTTCAGCCCTGGCCTGGGGGTGTTGGGGGGCGGCCCTCGGGGGAAGCGCTAGCGCTTCCCCCGACTGCCAGTCCCTGGACGTAATGGTTACCTCCATGGCGCCACACGGGCGCTGCCATGGACGTAACCATTACGTCCGTGGCGGGGAAGGGGTTAAACTTGGCCTTTGTTTATAACCTTGACATTTGTAGATACTTGCTCTTTTAAAGTTCGTTTTTTCTTTGACTTTAATATCTTAAAGCAGAACCTTGTAAACATAAGGTTAATTCATACATTAACTCTGTAGCCTTGCCGACTTCCACGGGAACGGTCTACTATCAAACTCTTCGAATAAACCTTGACAATATTTATCCGTTTTCTGTAATATAATCTTCAAATGCAATTTTACCTCACAGGAGTTTCTGCTCTGAAGCGCGCTCTCTCTCCACACAGCTGATTCCTGTCAGACCTCAGTTGAAGTGCAAGGCTTCCAGCTGGAGAGCTCGTAACCTAGCAACCAACCGATTGCAAGACTAGAACTGTAACTAACCTTCAGGACTCACAGCGGCCATCTTGGATCTTCTCTTCTTGATTCTTCCTTTGAAATAAGCGCAAGATTACTCTGCAAACCTTCTTCCAGTTTGGGCTTTGCTGTCTCCACTGTGGATATCTCTTTGCTTTTCTCATGCACTTCTTTGATTTGACTTGGCAAGTTTGTGTGGTCATGACAGTACTCCCCCTCAAGGAACAGTTCTCCAATTTAGGTTTGCTTGGGTAGATTCTATGAAAGTTTCTCACTAATCTTGAAGCATGTACATACTTGTGCGGCTCCCAGGATCGTTCCTCTGGACCATAACCTTTCCAATCAATTAGATAATAAAGCTGGCCATTACGGATTTTGGAATCTAAGCTTTGATTGACCTCATACTCTTCTGCAGAGCTAATCTGGATAGGAATTGGAGGGGAGTTTTGACGTAAATTTGGAGGACTGTTCTTTAACAAGGAGACATGGAAAACAGGATGTATCTTTAGATGAGCTGGCAACTGCAATTTAACTGCCACTGGATTGATCATCTTGTCAACTTTGAATGGGCCTATAAATCGTGGCTGAAATTTGCGATTTCCTTTGAGACGTAAATGACGAGTGGATAACCAAACTTTGTCTCCTTTCAAATAAATGGGGCTCTCTCTTCTTTTTCTATCAGCCTGAGTCTTTTATGAGTCTTTTGCTTGAATGATGTTTTTTCTAGCCCTAACTAACGTGGTCTGCAAATCCCTCACCATCTCTTCTACTGCAGGCACTGAATCATCTTCTTTACCCAACATTACATTAGGATGTCTACCATGGTTCAGATAAAAGGGGGTGAACCAAGTGGTGGAATGAACAGCATTATTGTAAGCAAATTCAGCTGCCCACATCAACTCGGGCCATTCCTTCTCTTTTTCGAATAAATTGAGTCTTAAATACTGTTCTAACTCTTGATTCACTCTCTCTGTTTGCCCATCGGTTTCAGGATGGTAACTGGTAGAGTAACGAGAATCAATTCCTAATCTTTTACTAAAGGCCTTCCAAAAGCGAGAAACAAATTGGGACCCCCTGTCTGAAACTAGAATTTTTGGGATACCATGGGCGCGTACTATGTGTTGTGTAAACAACTGTGCAACCTGTGGGGCTCGAGGGATTTCTTTCAAAGGAATGAAATGCGCCATTTTAGTGAAAGTGTCTACAAAAACTAGGATAGTGTTAAAACCTCGGCTACTAGGGAGGTCCACTATAAGATCCATAGTAACAGTATGCCAGGCATGGGGTGCAGTGGGCAAAGGTCTTAACAGACCTTGTGAAGCTGTTCTATTTGATTTCCCTCTTTGACATTTGTCACAAGTTGACACATATTGTCTTATCTGAGTTTTCATTTTTGGCCACCAAAATTCTCGTTGTATTAGATTTTGAGTCTTTTGAATTCCTTTGTGTCCAGCCAATTGATCGTCATGATAAGCCTGAAGAATTTTTTCTTGCAGCTCCACAGTCGGAACATACAGTGCACCTTTAAAGTATGGCAAACCTTTTTTGATTTCTCTTCCTTGGCCTTCTTTGGAGCACTTCAGCACTCCTTCGAATGTTAAGTTTTCTTGAATTTCTTTGGTTAAATTTTCATACAATATGGCAGATATGAACTTCTCTTGTGGAATAATAAATTATTTTTCTGGAGGCTCTTTAACTGCACCGGTATCAATTCGAGATAGAGCATCTGCCTTCCCATTTACTTTTCCTGGTCTGAAAGTGATAACAAAATCAAAGTCTGCAAAATATAGGGACCAACGCAGTTGTCTAGCTGTTAGAGTTCGAGCTGATTTTAAAAACTGTAAATTTCGGTGGTCCGTGTAAACGGTCACTTTATGCTTAGCTCCCAAAATGTAATGCCTCCACTCACGAAAAGTTTCTTTGACTGCCAATAGCTCCTTATCCGCAATTGAATAATTTATCTCTGGTGGTGTTAATTTTCGAGAGAAATAGGCCACTGGATGTAATTGACCTGTATCTTTATGACGCTGGGAAAGGATACCTCCTATGGCAACATCTGAAGCATCTGTCTCCACATAATATGGCTCATCTGGATTGGGGTGGAGCAAGATTGGAGCTGAGACGAAGGAATTCTTCAAAAAATTAAAAGCATTTTCAGCTTCTTTTGTCCACTCAAACTTCACTCCTTTCTTCAACAATTGAGTAATGGGTGTAACTGTTTGAGAAAAATTGGATATGAATCTTCGATAAAAATTAGCGAACCCCAAGAAACTCTGGATCTCTTTGACATTGCAAGGAGAAGGCCAATGTTGCACTGTCTTTATCTTGGCAGGATCCATACTAACTCCTTCTGGTGACAAAATGAATCCTAAGAACTCAACTCGTTCCACATGAAATGCACACTTCTCCAATTTTACATAGAGATGGTTTTCTTGCAACCTTGTGAGGATGAATCGAACATGGGAAATGTGCTCCTGTAGATTGTCGGAAAATATTAAAATGTCATCTATATAAACCACGGCAATCTGGTCGAGGAATTCTCGTAATATATCATTAACGAAATGCTGGAAGGCAGAGGGAGCATTGCATAACCCATAAGGCATCACTTGATATTCAAATAATCCGTATCGAGTCCAAAAAGCGGTTTTCCATTCATCCCCTGAAGCCACTCGAATCAAATGATATGCTCCTCGCAGGTCCAATTTGGTGTAGATTCTAGCATTCTTTACTTGATCTAATAAAACTGACACTAAAGGCAGTGGGTATCGATTCTTGATGGTAACCTGATTGAGGGCTCGATAATCAATGCAAGTTCGAAGACTCCCATCCTTCTTTGGTATGAAAAATAGTGGGGATGACACTGAAGATTCAGAAGGACGAATAAAACCATTAGCAAGATATTGATCCAAATACTCCTTTAAATGTTGATTCTCTGCTTCGGTCAATGCGTATATCCTGCTACATGGCAATATCGCACCTGGCTCCAGTTCAATTTTGCAGTCGTAGGGTCGATGTGGTGGCAATTTCTCAGCCTCCTTTTCATCAAAAACGGCGACTAAATCCTCATATTCTTTGGGGATTTCTGCTGTCTTTAGTGCACAGATCATTGAAGAGTGTTATGATAAACAGGCCGCTTGGGACTTGGTGGACACTTCCACTCCATCATGAAAGCAATTCTCTTTGCAGTAAGAGGAATTCATCTTGATCGTTCTTTTGCTCCAATCAATTTGTGGATTATGTTCTGTAAGCCAGGGCAGACCCAAAATGAGTTGAAATTGTGGAGCATCTATCAAATTAAAGATTATCTGCTCCTGATGTCCACAAAAACCTTGCATCTGAATTGGTTCGGTCTCATGGGAAATGGGTCCTGAAGAAAGATTGGTTCCATCCACAGCTCTTACTACTTCCAAAGTAGATTTCTTGATAAATCGAATACCCATTTTACGAGCGTATTTGATATCACAGAAGTTGCCCGTAGCTCCAGAGTCTATCATAACTGAGAACCCTTGAATTTCCTTCTCAAGGGTCTTAACTGATACTGTTTGTACCAAATGTGGCGCTGCGGTTTGTACGGTATTCACCACTCGTTGATCTAAAGGAGTTGTCTTGGGTTCTGCTTTCATCAGGGCAACTCCCTCTACTGATGAAGCTGGCCTTTTCCCGACTGAAGAGCTTTGGGTTTCTTGGGACAGTTTTTAACAAAATGCCCAGATGCACCGCAATATAAACATAGTTGATTCACTCTTCTTTTCTCTTTTTCTTCCTTAGATAAAGGACCTCGGATGGAACCAATTTGCATTGGTTCTTCTATCGTTATCCCTTCTCCGGCTCTCGTATGATCATTTCTTACACGATCAATTCTCAGGGGAAATGGTCGATACTCTCTTCTCTTTTCTGCTCTTCGTTCAGTTAACCGGTGGTCAATCTGTAACACAAGATCAATTAACTCCGAAATTTCGGTGGGTCTATTTGGAACTTGTGCTAAGGCATCTTTCAATTCATCTCTCAGTCCACGATAAAATATGGCGGCTCTTTTTGACTCCGGCCAGGCAGTCTCTACAATGAGTTTATTGAAATGAGCCAGATAGGCTACTAGATCTTTATTACCTTGCCTGATTTCCAGTAGTTTATTGTCAGTGGCTTGAGCTGCAGTTTGCCGATCAAATATTCTTAAGAACTCTTCCTTGAAATTTTTGAAATTATATAAAACAGGATCATTTCTGGAAATTATTGGCATGGACCATGCGGCCGCATCTCCTGTCAGATAAGACAATATAAATGCCACTTTGGACTGGTCTTCGGAAAAAATGACTGGTCTACATAAAAAATGCAATGAGCATTGGGTCAGAAAAATCTGCGCCTTATTTGGATCCCCACCGAAGCGCTCGGGTTGAGCCAAAGGAATAATAGGGGAAACCGCATGAATTACTTGAGTGGATATACCTGCAGACTGTGAAGGGCTAGGGATTTGTGAAAACACAGATTCATTTGATTTAGCGGTGTTCCCTAACTCATTTATTCGCTGTTTTATTTGGACTGTTTCTTCTATGGTGTTATTTAATGGTTTCTGTAACCCTTCCAAAACGGTGGCTAATGCTTTTATATCAATTCCTTCTGCCATTCTGCTCAGGAGGAAATCTGTTTTTTCCCTAAAGTTAGGGTGATGGCACTTCAATCTGTCAGGATACTTCAATTCGATTTCCTCAGAAGCAGAAGATAACTCCTCAGTCCCGACCTGAGCTACTCACAACGAATATTAATCCTTCGTGCTGAGTACCCCGGAGGGGGAAAGGGGAATGGGATGGTAGAGAGACTGCCACAGAGATGATGAACACCAGTACTCAGTCTGCCTCTTCACATCTAAGATTGGATACAGCACCTGCAAGAGTCACAGTCGCAATTACTAGGGACATACAACATCAGTTTTTCACTTTCTACTCTCAACACTTAATTCTCTTAAATTCTATTATTTCTTCACTCACCCTGAGTTCTCTGTAGCCTTGCTTCTCTCTATAAATGATAGCTCTTCTTAAAAAAAATGCTTATTACTGATTCTGGAAGAACTTCTCAACCTTTGTTAGAGATTGGTTTTATGTTGCTATATATATACAGTATATATAGTTGGCGATAATGCGTACTTCAAATCAGCTGATGTTATTTAATTTCTCCTGTCTTATTGTGACTTCTGTCAATACTTGTATTTGTAAATGCTTGTTTATTAAAGTTCGTTTCTCCTTTCTTACTTCGACATTTGTTGATAACTTGTATTTGTAAATGCTTGTTTATTACAGTTAGTTTCTCCTTACTTACTTCGACATCTGTCGATAACTTGTAGTTGTAAATGCTTGTTTATTTAAGTTTGTTTCTCTCTTAAACTCTATTTTGGTTTATTACCATTGAATTTGTAAATGCTTATTTGTTAACAGTTCGTTTCTCCTTTAAACTTGGCCTTTGTTTATAACCTTGACATTTGTAGATACTTGCTCTTTTAAAGTTCGTTTTTTCTTTGACTTTAATATCTTAATGCAGAACCTTGTAAACATAAGGTTAATTCATACATTAACTCTGTAGCCTTGCCGACTTCCACGGGAACGGTCTACTATCAAACTCTTCGAATAAACCTTGACAAAATTTATCCGTTTTCTGTAATATAATCTTCAAATGTAATTTTACCTCACAGGAGTTTCTGTTCTGAAGCGCGCTCTCTCTCCACACAGCTGATTCCTGTCAGACCTCAGTTGAAGTGCAAGGCTTCCAGCTGGAGAGCTCGTAACCTAGCAACCAACCGATTGCAAGACTAGAACTGTAACTAACCTTCAGGACTCACAGCGGCCATCTTGGATATTCTCTTCTTGATTCTTCATTTGAAATAAGCGCAAGATTACTCTGCAAACCTTCTTCCAGTTTTGGGCTTTGCTGTCTCCACTGTGGATATCTCTTTGCTTTTCTCATGCACTTCTTTGATTTGACTTGGCTAGTTTGTGTGGTCATGACACTAAGCTGATAGTGGCAGAGACCCTGCTTAAATACCCAAATGTGCCTTTGAAGTGGGGGATACTTCAAAGAGTGGCTTAGAAATGCACAAGGTCCCCTTTCAGTTCCACCCTGTCTGCCAGAGTCCCAGTGGGGAGTGTGGCAGTCCTTTGTGTGAGGGCAGGCTACTGTCCTTTGACATGAAAGTGCCCTCCACCATTCCCAGCCCAGGAAGACCCATTCGAAATGCAGATGTATGCAAGTGAGGCTGAGTATCCTGCGTTTGGGGTGTGACTGAGTGAATGCACAAGAAAGCTATCAACTAAACCTACCCAGACGTGGATTTGAAGGCCCAGAAGGATTTAAGTGTAGCAAAATGCTCACTTTCTAAAAGCAGAATTTCTAAAATAATAGTATAAAATCTAACTTCACCATTAAGCAGGATTTTGTATCATAATTCTGGCCATACTAAATATGACCTGGCTACTCCTTGCAGATCAGGATCTACCAATCAAACATTATATGAGGGTAGCCCTAATACTATCCTATGAAAGGAGCAGGCCTCATAGCAGTGTAAAAACAAATGTAGGAGTTTTGCAGTACCAGGACATATAGAACACACATGTTTATGTCCTGTCTTTTACCTACATAGCACTCTGCCCTATGGGCTACGTTAGGAGTGACTCTTATGTAGAGAAGGGTGGGTTTAAGGCTTGGCAAGCATTTTCAAATGCCAAGTCAAAGTGGGAGTGAAACTGCACACACAGGCACTGCAGAGGCAGGCCTGAGATATGGTTAGGGGGCTATTTATGTGGGTGGCACAACCCAGGCTCTGGGCACATGTAGTGCACTTGACTAGGAACTTACAAGTAAATTAAATGAGCCAATTGAGTATGATCCTATGTCACCATGTTTTAAGGAGAGAACATATGCACTTTAGCACTGGTTAGCAGTGGTAAAGTGCGCGGAGTCCTAATGCCAGCAAAAATGAGGCCAGAAAAAGAGAAGGAGGAAGGCAAAAAGTTTGGGGGTGACCCTGCAGAAAGGCCATTTCTAACAACCACATAGACTGATGAATATGTACAGCAACGAAAAGGAATCCATTCAAATAATAATGACTAAGCATTGAGCAACAATCCAGTTATAGTCAATGATATTACCTCTAATCCAAGAATATCATCTAGAAGGCGCACATGGATGAGGATTAAACTGGTAAGCAACAACCCTAAGTATCCCAGAAACAAAACATGGAATAGACCGTTTTTCTTATAAAACATATTTTTTCAAAATTCCAATAAGTAAATCATTGAGCTGTAAAACAGATTATGTAGTATAAGTAGCAGGTTGTTGAAGCCCAAAAATGTATGGAGCACTACCCATCCTTAGCTGTTCATAAACAAATACTTCAACATATCACAGCCATTCATAATTTTGATCCAAGTTATCCTGTGTCCAGGCATTTTCCACACATCCCATGAAGATGACTGTAATTAATTAATCTCTTAAGCAATTGATCAAACCCTCCAAAGAGCTGTATGACAACCTCGCCCACTTCTTCCACAAGATTGCAACCATATACAGAAACTTTGAACCCCAATTCACACCTACTGACTTCCTCAACAGATATGCTACCACTTTAACTGGCATGAACCACACACTGACCACCTGGAACATCTTCTCCACCCAGGACACCACCTTCACCTTCAAATCCATCGACTTGGGAGCTCCCACTGACCTATGCCTGCACCACCTCTTCACCCTTGGAAACCAAAGGATCGGCCAGGAACTCACCACTCTGCCCAACACCTCAACCACCAGCGAAACATTTCCTGATGCCTGGAAACGAGCTGAAGTCATATAACCCCTCAAAAAACCCTCTGCTTACTCCAGCCAACTCCTGCTCTCATTCCCAGCGAAGGTACTGGAAAAGATTATCAACAAGCAGCTCATGAGATACCTGGAGGAGAAACAGCTCCTCAACGCCTCCCAATCTTGCCTTCATAGCAATCACAGCACCAAAACTGCCCTGATCACAGCCACCGATGATATCCAAACCCCTCTTGACCGAGGAGAAACAGCAGCTTTGATCCTCCTTGACCTATTGGCAGCCTTCAACACGGTATTCCACCACATGCTGATCGAAAAACTCCACCTCATCAGCATTCAATGGGACACACTCAGATGTATCACCTCTTTCCTCTCCGGTAGATTCCAGAGGATTCACCTCCCACGTTTCACCTCTGAACCCAAGGAGATCACCTGCGGTGCCCCCCCCCAGGGCTCATCGCTCAGCCCCACGCTCTTCAACACATATATGACCCCGCTAGCCAACAACCTCAGATTCCACTGTCTCAACACAATTTCCTATGCAGATGACACCCAACTCATCCTCCCACTCACCGACGACCCCTCCACCACCAGAACCACCTTCCACAGATGTATGACAAGCCTCACTGACTGAATGAAGAACAGCTGCCTGCATCTGAACACAGACAAGACGAAATACAGATCTATGGCAACAGCCGCAAAACATGGAACGAATCCTGGTGGCCATCAGACCTTGGACCCGCACCCACTCCATCCAACCACTCCAGAAACCTTGTGATCATCACTGACAACAAGTTCACTACAAAATCACAGATCAATGCCATCTCCTCCGCCTGCTTCTTCACTTTGCACATGCTATTTAAGATCTTCATGTGGCTACCCCTACACACGAGACACACCATGACACAGGCCCTCATCACCAGCCAACTTGACTATGGCAATATCCTCTACGTCGGAATCACTGCACAACTCCTACAGAAACTTCAGGCCACACAGAACACTGCAGCCAGACTCAGCCTCGACCTTCACTGATGAACCAACATCACACCCCACCTCAGGCAACTCCACTGGCTCCCCAAACAAATGAGATACCAATTAAAGCTGCTGACCCATGCAGACAAGGCTCTACACAACCAAGGACCCACGTACATTAACCACTGCCTGAACTTCCACCAACCATTGAGAAGACTACGCTCTGCCTCCCTTTCACTGCCCATAATCCCCACTTCTACCAAAGCATAAATAGAGGACACTCCTTCTCTCACATCACAGCAAAAACCTGAAACAGCATCCCCACGCAACTCCAGACCATCATTTAATTTCCAGAATTCCAAATGACCCTGAAGATCTGGCTGTCTGATTAAACCTCTGGGACCTGCAACCACCTGGATACCCTATCATGCCGTGCTTTATAAATCTTGATTGATTGATTGATGTGATTTGTAAGAATGTAGGAGTATATACAATAGATGCGCGGAGCCTAATATGCTATTTTTGTAGAAGCTGAGTGTTAAATCCTGACAACAGTTGCGAAATCCAGGATTTCGTTATAGATAAGTTGGATGTATTTTTTATTGTACAGACTTTGAAGCGGGATTCGTCCACTCCAACAATTTCCACTGTGGTCCCAGACTTATGTGAGACTTGCCATGTTGACAGTGCAAAAAAAATGGGAGATCGGGTCCTTATTATTTATTATCAGAATATCTATGATTTCCTCTGCACGCACAACACTGGCAAAAATTATTGCTGTTAATTTACTTTTATCAGCTAAGCTGCCAGTCTATCATCCTCGAGATATGACCACTAATATTTGGGTTGAATTCACTCACCTGATAGCCCCTACATCCTTTTCTGCTTCAGAAGGACTTATTATTGTACATTTTAAAATTAAAGTGGATTACAGTACTGCCCCAGAAATGAAAGATCTTTCTGTGTTTTGCACCACATCAAGATTAATGCAACTAGTTGACTTTCCCACTCAAGTGGGTCATTGCATTGACCTCATTGTTGCTAATTCCAATTTTTTAACACTTGCAAATATTTTGCCTGTTAGTTATTTGGATCATAACCTAATTTATTCCAATAATCAGATTGATAAAATGCTTACATCACATACTAAGGCTCTCATTACGAGTGGTACGGTCTTAAGACATATTAGGGATTGTGACATCACTGAGGCTTCCACAGAGCAGACATCGTCCTGACTCTACTATCCAGGATTCTGAGTGGAATTGTCCTGATCAGTCTCTTTTGCCTCCCTTCCCTCCGCCGGACGAAACCTTGCATCATCCCCAGGAGCTAAATCCCCAAAAGATCCAATCTTAAAAAGAACTGAGGTTAGTGGATACTGTCTTAACCTCAGTTACCCAGTGGTTAATGTCCTTACAGACTCTTGTCCCTTCAGGGTGATTTTCACTGAGTTCCTCCCTTGTGCAAGGATCAGGGGGAGATGTACGAGCAACTGTTTAACAAAACTCTGCACTGGCTTGTGTGGTATGGGGATTTCCTCTGCTCTTCTGTAAGTAACATTTTATGATCTTACACCCCTTAGAGCTCCCCCATCGCCACCATGTATTTAATGTACGGCGCACCATGGCAGTAGTTAGTCAACTATCGTCAGAATCTTTGATGCTAGTCTGGCACTTTGCAGGATTAGCATAAAAAATGTTGACAATAATCCTGCAAAGCACCCAGTGGCCCATTGAAACCAATGGGAGCCTCCTTTTAAAGCCTGCCTTGAACAGGTGTTAAAAATGCTGGAAAAATGACACAATGAAATCTATTAGATTTCTTTGTGCCATTTTTCGGCCCCCTTAAAAGGGAAACGCCCCCTTTGCATACATTATGCCTGGCGCAGGCATAATGTGGTGCAAAGGGTTATAAAGTCACTTTGTAAATCTGGTGCTGTGTTTTTGGGCTCATTGGGCCACATTAGCATTCAAAATTATGCTAATGTGGAGAAAGGAGGCACTAGGCCCTCTTAAATAAGGCCCTGGGTCTCTAGTTAGCAGAGGTATGTGCCCTATCCAAGTGGGGAATACAAAGCTAATCACGGTAAGTCACAACACGGCCTAAGTTATCCTGTTCCTCCCCTCAGGTAGCTTGGCACAGAGCAGGCAGGCTTAGCTTAGAAGGCAATGTGTAAAGTATTAGCACAATAACTCATACAGTAACACAGTGAAAACACCACAAAAAGTACTCCACACCAGTTTAGGAAAATAGATAATATTTATCTGAATAAAATAAGACCAAAATGACAAAGATCCAATATGCACAAGTCTCAATATCACTTTTGAAATGTTTAGATGGGTCTTAATCCATAAGAATCAGTGGTTGTGTCTCTATAACACACATTACCTGGGATGAGTAAAAAATAATGATGCAGAGGGAGACGCAGAGGAGGTGATGTTTTGGAAAGTAAAGCAATGCCTTATTTTTTATGGTGTAGCGGAGGTGGTGCATCGATTCTTTCCTCGAGGGGAAATTAATGCATCGATTTTCAGATACTCAGCCTTAGCTCCTTACTGGGTTGCAGGGATATTTTGATGCCCAGGGGCGATGAGTCAAAAATCCAAAACACGCTGGGTGGATGAAACAGGTGCTGTGTTGATCAGGTAGGTGACAGAGTGATTTTTCAGCTGCAAGACAAGTGCTACAAAGAATTTTGCAGGCGTTGCTTTGATTTTTCGACACAGTGGATTTTCTCTCTCTGGTGAAGAGTTTGATGGCTTTGAGACTTCTTAAGAGGAGCCAAGCTCCTTCCAAGCCCTTGGAGATCACTTGTGGGGGAAGGCAGAGTCCTCTCAGCACAGTCAGGGAGCAGCAGGGCAACAAGCAGGAGAGAAATCCTTCAAGAAAATCAGTCCAGATGAGTCCTTTGGGCAGGATGGTAGTCCGTCTGACAGAGTCCAGTTGAAGTGTCTGATTTGAGGGGGGTCACAGACCCAGTATATATACCCAAATGCGCCTTTGAAATCGGGGAAACACCAAAGTGTGGTCTTGAAGTGCACCAGTTCCCGTTTCAACCCAGACCTGTCTGCCAGGTGATCTGTGGGGAATTATCAGTCCTTTGCGTGAGGTCAGGCTACTAGCCCCTGAAATGTGAGACACCCTCCACCCTTTCTGCCCAGGAAGACGGATCAGAATGCAGATAAATGCAGATGCAGCTGAATGTCCTGTGTTTAAGGCTGTCTGGGTGGAATGCACAAGGGGAACTGTCAACCAGCACAGACCAGATGTGGATTGGAGACAGACTCTAAGGTACAGTGAGCAGTATGTTCAGAGAAATGCCTACGTTCTAAAAGTGGCATTTCTGAAATAGAAATGCTAAATCCAACTTCAACGTAAGCAGGATTTCTCACTACAATCCAACCATAAAAGACATGTCAATGTCACTCTTTTCAGGTCAGAAATTACCACTTAAAAGGATATATGGGAATTTCCAATACTGGCCTATGATAGGAGTAGGCTTCACAGTAGAGAAAAATGACTTTTGGAGTTTTTAACTACCAGGATATGCAAAACTTACATGTACATGTTCTGTCTTTTATTTACACAGCACCCTACCCTATGGGCTACCGAGGGCTTACCTTAGGGGTGACATATGTAATAAAAAGGGAGTTTAAGGCTTGGCAAGTAGTTTTAAATACCAAGTTGAAGTGGCAGTGACACTGCACACACAGGCCTTGCCATGGCAGGCCTGGGACATGGCTAAGGGGCTACTTATATGGGTGGTACAGCCAGTGCTGCAGGCCCACTAGTAGCATTTAATTTACCGGCCCTGGGTGCATATAGCACTTTACTAGGGACTTACATGTAAATTAAATGTGCCAATTGGGTAGGAGTCAATGTTACCATGTTTAGTGGAGAGAGCACAAGCACGTTAGCATTGGTTAGCAGTGGTAAAGTCCTAAACCCAGCAAAAACTAGATCAGAAAAATGGAGGAAGGCAGGCAGGCAAAAGTTGGGGAAAGGCTACCCTAAGACTGTCAGGTTTAACAGGGCATTTAAGCAAACTGGTAGTCAGGAGCAACATTGTTTTATTACCCTTAGGGTTGAAAACCATGTCCTCAGTCCCAGCCAGCCTTCAAACGATTGTGTTAAATTAATTTCCCTGTGTAATGCTGATTTTTTATAACAATGCTTTTGTATACTCTGACTGTGTTCACTAATTGCAGCTGTTTACTTTTCTTTTAGGCTTGAGGTCTACTGGGGAGGGTGTTAATGCTCAGCTACTCTACCGTGTATGTGGGGATTTTAATGCTAAGTTAACTGACTTGCATGTGGATTTGGAATGTGATGATCAAGCTGTACCTTTAGGACGGATAAACGGCAGAGAGAAATCTGACCTTGATTTTGTTGATTTGATTCATCTGTTCAATGAAGACGGCACTTGAAAGGCCTCTTTTAGGGCATGGGGACGAGCCTCTATCATTGACTATATTTTTTTCTACTAGGGCTTTTTCTTTATGTTTTTGGGGGATATATACAATTAGATAGATTAGGAGGACAAACAGAATTGTTGAAGGGCATTTTCCAGTGAGCAAGGCTGAAGCACCATCTCTCTACACTCTGCACTCTAATGATGGCCTTAGTTTAGTCTGGCAGTTGAAGGATCCAGTACCTACCCTTGGGCAACCTCTAAAGAACCATCAGGAGTTATTTGAAGGTTGTCTGGGAGACTGGTGCAGAAGTGGCCTGTTGGCCCGTTATGAATCCCTATGCTCTTGTATTAGAAACCATTTACTGAAGCCTAGTTGAAGTAAACAAGAGTGCCCACGCTGGATCTATAGTGATTGCTATGCAGCCAATCACCATTTGGGGATGGCACTCTTGGCTGTCCCTAAAGATCGCGAGGAGATTAGAGCATCAAAGTTTAACTATAAAACACCCTGCAGGTGAGGAGGGAACTTTTGTTCAACAGGGAATGGGAAAAGCTGGAGTATGCAGCCATGCAGCTCAGTAGTAAATTATTTTGGAACCTGGTGAGTAGGATTAGACACAGAGATGCCCTAGTGAATCCCCTTCAATCTTTGATGAGTCTGTTTCTGACAGGGTCCAATTTTTGGTACCATATACTATATTGCAAATGATAAGGTATTGGAGTGCTGCCCACAGGATAAAATAAGAAATAATCCCACCTTGAATTTTACCTTGCAGGAAGTTATGGCTGCTAGAAAGCAAAGCTCTGGCAGAAAGGCTCCCGGACCAAATGGGATCACAGGGCCTTATAAAATGCAACATCGATCTCAGGGTCCTCTTATTCTGCAATGTTTTTAACAACTCCTTTTGCCACAATATTCCAAGTTCCTGGAGGGTATCCACTATTGTCCACAGCTTCAAAAAAGGTAATAGGAGCTCACCCAAATGCTTTAGTCTGATTTCTTTATTTGATAGCACTGTCAAGATTGTGGTTTGGGTGGTCTTCAACTGAGTAAGATCCTGGGCCACTCAGAACTAGATTTTGTGTCCTTTCCAATTGTAGTTTCTGTACAGGACTGGGTACTGTGGAACAGCGCCTGAATCTACATTTGATTCTTGGCAAATGCACTATTGTTACTCAGTGTTCACTGCACCTGGCCTTTTTGGACCTGCCCACCGCATTTGACTGTGTTAATAGAGCTAAATTGTGGGTACTACTGTTGGATTTGGGGTTGAACACTGCTTTGGTGATTATTTCATTAACTCTGTATGAGTATCCTACAGCCAAGGTAAGATTTGGCCCTACAATGAAATGTCGGATTCTTTTCTGCTGGCCAGAGGGGTGCACCAAAGATGTATCCTGGCTCCTTTATTGTTCATTCTTTACGTAAACAAACGGAGTTCACATTTGTGGAGTTTAACTACCGATGTGCTAAGAATACAGAAACTGCTGGTGCCTGCGCTGCTATATGCCCGGACTCCTAGAGCTCGACGTATTTTGGCTGAGGCTTTTGTGGCTTTTATGAGTTATCTCGACCTAACTACCAACTATGGGAAGCACACATCATGGCATGTGGCCCAGGAAGGAAGTGGTCCTGGACACTCCAGGTCAATAGGAAAATCTTGATCAGTGTTAATAGTTTCTGTTATCTTGGTGTTGTTTTTGACTCATCGGGTTCATGGCATTCTCAGATTACCTCAGCACGACTGAAATTAAGTAGTTTGACTGGGGATGTTTTTAATCTTTCCAAAATGCCTTGGAGGGCTCACCTGCACCATTTTTAACAATTTAGAATACACAATGTGTCACCGCAGCGTTGTATGTGGCAGATGTTTGAAGCTATTCAAATCCTTCAGCCAGGCAACTTGAGGAAAATCGTATCTGGAGGCATTTGCTTCATCTTCCAGCTCCCATTTTTTCATCCATTCGTCCTCAATTTGGATTTTATCACAGATAAAATTAAATTAGCCCCATTAATGCTCTGGGCCAATTTATGGACTAACGTGGAGGCCAGTTTATGTATGGAAATCATACAGCATTATCTCAACCTTGATAGGGGTAACTATATTTCCTGGTTGAACTGCGTTTCCAGAACGTTCAATGATCTAGGACTTTCCTCCAAGTTCCACGCAGCTCGAGCGTTATCAACATTTGATAACATAAAAGTTAATGTGAGATGTAACAAGTTCAAGCTTTTGGGCAGACTGCATTCTGAGTCCACTAAAAGGTCAGTTATGGAGATTTGAGCACTTAGTATGTGTGAGATACCGTCAATGTATTTATTCTTACATCTTTCCAGGTGGGAGAGGTCGCTCCTGTTTCACCTCAGGGTGGGTTATTTTTATGAGAAAGTCCTTGTGGGTTGGGACTGTGCACACAGGCCTGTCCTTGTGACAGGTCCTCAACCCAAACACTGAAGAACTTTGCTTTTCTGCAAATATTACAGAGCTCCTTTTGTTATCCATCTGAAGTTGGTTTTAAAGTTTCTGGGATTTAGAAGTTGTTGTGAGGCATTATTTTAACTACAGCTGTTAGTGAGTCGAGGTGTATATTTGACATTTTCCTATTTCCTTAAGGTGACTGTTAGGTGCAGGAAATCCATGGAAGGCTGAGCTAGGATTTTATCACCAGTTTATTTAGCTTGGATGCATAAAGTAGGTTGAGCCCTACTTGTTCATCTGTGATTGTGCTCGCATTTGTATTTCTTATATGGTTACTCTGAAATGTTCATTTATAAAACATGTGTTGTGATTCTGATTTTATTATAATATCTTTTACACTTTTATGCAAAGCCGAAAAAAGACTCCTCCTGGTTATTGGAAGACTTGTTTTTCTTTGAAAAGCAAATGTAAGAAGAATTCTGTGAGAGGAAACCAGGGGCTTCTCAGGTCAATTACACTGCACCATGGTAGTTAGTGGCCAAACGTCTGTTTATTATTATTAGTGTTTATTACATTTGCACTAAAATATGTTATTGGGCCACATGTATGTTCACTAGCAACGCATAAATTCAAACAATATAATGTTTCATGTAATATTATCAAAGTAATTTGACATGGCATCTGTAACATCATGTATGAAATCATAACCAGAGTATTTGAAGGTCGAATTTTTACTTTTGTAGAAGGGGCATGATTTATTATTTGAATAGTTATTCATAAGTGGCCAAGTTCACTCTTTTTTTGTGATTTTACTTTTGTAACTTGATTTTTACTCATTTTAAAATATACTTTAATGTGTGAGCAGAAGAAAGCAACCCGTGCTTGTAACAATATTTTCAGTAACTTTCATTTTCCCATGTTACATCCACCTTATATATAAACCACTCCTAGTGCACGCATTCTTTGTCCCTCCACAGAGACTGGCCTTCAATCTAACCCTCCTCATGTGCCCAACTACAAAGGTTCACCGACTGTGCCTGCACACATTCGGTTTGTCTGCATGACCTGGCTTGAGGTATGACCTGTGGTGAAGCCTTGCAAAATACATCCAGTGCGTCTAATGTTTGAGGCACGTGTCTTTTGACCATGGCTTTAGAGGATGTCTGTAGAACCTATTTTTTGGCAACTCTCCTTGCTCACTCTCCTGAGTGTCTGCCCCAGGCTGCCTTCTTCTGTATCTATTGGACCCTTGGTGCAGGAAGTGCACTAGCGCAATGTCACTGAACCAGTAGTTCAAAGCCTTTAATAGTGCACAGCATGCTATGTGTCAAGAGACTGAGCTGCTGCCAAGCTGTGTTCAAGTCACTGGCCATGTACAGCAGCCTCCTTCTCTGAGTTTATTTTTCCACAGCAATTGAACATACTCACTACTGGCTGTGCAGCTGAGCCTGCGGCTGATATATGAATAAGCAGTTTACATGTATTTTGCTACAAGCTATTTTTCTACCAGTTTCCTACATCTGCTACCTCACTCACCACCATAAGTTTCTTGATATTTAGAACTGTGTACACAGTGGGAGGTGAAGAGAGTGTGTGGACATATATGGTTAATCCACTATTATCCCCTTCTACATAGACGTCCAATACAGAGTAACAGGTGTTAACAGAGATGGTAAGAGAGGTGAATGTTTGTGTCCTTAAGAGCTCATGATAGATGTCCAGAGGTAGTAACAGAGGTGAAGGTTCATTATTATTGAGATTTGGATTTTATTTTTCAATGATGCTAATTGGAGAGAAAATGATGTTCCCTTAAGCCCGGAAATGACTTTCCCAGAATCCTGGATCCTGCTAATAGTTGTTTGAGGATGTTCTTGGCGTTCTAGTGACAGAGTGTATAAAGTAGGTTGCGCTTGCACAGCGTATGCAAATCGTAGGTGAATTGTGATATTTGTGAGGATTTTAGGGAGTTTGCGTACTCCAAATGAAGTTGTAGAAGGAGTGTACGTATTCCGCAGTGTGAGACTAGGGAAGTCGTCGAACTTCACATGTGTGTGGCGCTTTGTGCTCAAAAATTGGCTGTGTGGTTGTTGATCTACAGACCTCGCGTGGTCTAAGACTCCTGAGTATATTGAAAAGTGTATGAGACACTTGGGCCCACATTTATACATTTTTAGCACAGTATTTGCATCATTTTTTGACGCAAAACAGGCACAAACTTACAAAATACAACTGTATTTTGTAAGTTAGCGCCAATTTTGCATAAAAAAATTACGCAAATGCAGTGCTAAAAAAGTATAAATATGGGCCTTTGTTTTGTGTTGTAATCTGTCTGGTTTAGTAGGTTGATCGGGCTTGGTCGACAAGTCAGAGTGTGAGCAAAGTGAGTGAAGGAAAAATTTAGACTGAGATTTGGCGAGTCCTATGTGGACTAGGACAGACCCATTGATCAGTTGAGAGTAAAATTTGCGGGTCGAACTTTGCTTGCCAATCTGGGTGACCGAGAAAGAAGGAGTAGCTGTTAGAGCGAAATCCATCGATGAAGAAAAGGTTTCTGAAGCGATTGTGTTACCTTTCCTGTAGTAAATCAGCAGATTTGGTTTTTGTTTTTTGATTAGTGCTTGCAATTTTTGCATTAGTTTGTGTGAATCAGAGTTTGGGAGGACAAGCCGCAAGACTTTGTCAGCCACAGTACGTGTGAGTGTGATGTCATTGGAGCCGCTCTGGGATAGGTCGGTTAGTGAGAAGGGTCGTGCACAGATTAGCAGCCGTCCGTGAGAGGCAATTGGTTGGAAAGTAGGTGAAAGGATTCTTGGGATTAAAAGTCACTGCTTGATTTAATTTAAGATAGCAAAACGTTCGAAAAGATGACATTTTTCAAAGCATTAAAAAGTGCCTTAAGGGGAGATACGTACATTAGAACAGGTGTAGGCGAGGCTACACTGTCAGAAGGTACACCAGCTTACATTGTAATTGAAGAGGTGGGTGTTGCGCCATGTCTTTTGCTAAAGCAATTGTGAAAATTGACAGAGGAGGTTGGGAACTTAGCGTTTCCTACAAATGGGACGTTCAATTTTAGAGTTTTGGAGCATTTAGGGATGGTGCTATATGAATCAAATCCCCTTCCGAGACCAGCACAGTGTGAGGCATTAGCGATTTGGAAGTTAGTAGCAAAACAGCAACAGAAATTCGAGAGGAGGATGAGATAAGTAAAAAAGACTTTAACAGATGCTAGGTGGGACAATGCTCAGAGAGTTTGGAGGATGGAGACTGCACGTAATAAAGTTGTTTTCGGCAATTACGCAGGACAATGAGAAGGAAGGAAGGAAAGCTACTAGGAATACTAACAGAAGTCCGTCCGAGAGTCGGGAGGCAAAAAAGTCTTCAACAGTGGAGCAGTGTTCCCTGTAAGGTGCGTGCATGTGCGCACGCGCACCTGTTCTGCCCTAAGCGCGCAGTGTCTCGTGTGAATTGCACAGACACTTTCACTGCAGACCACAGGAGAGATGTTTTATGCCACAGCTTTATAAAATGGGAGCAGCTCGAAAACCAGTCATTATCTTGTTGCTGTATTCCTTGGAAGCAGTGGCAGCGAATTCACACCATTGAAGAGGAGAGCACGAGTGTTATGTAAGTAAGTATTTCTCTTCCATGGCAGCCTGTGGGGTTAAGAGGGTCACAAGTTGAGCAGGTAGTGGCTCCTGCACATGCCACTTGCTGCATTCATTTAAAAAATAGGAGGCAGGCTGCAGGACTTCTGAAAGTGCGTGGCATGCTTTGAGACGGCACTGCTTTTTGTTAAATAAATACAATTCAACATGTTAAAGAGTGTTTTTTTAATTTAATGGTACTCTCAGCCAAGGCTGGAAAGGTCGAAGTGTGGGGGACGCTTTTGTTACTGGAGTCCGCTTTTGTAGCAGTGCAGCAGTTCTGAAAGTACCTGGCACAGAGTTTCTTGTATATCCCATTGTTTTCAGGCAACAATAAAAGTTTCAAGATGCCCCTGGTGATTAATGCACCTGCTGGAGAGCGATTGGAGTTTTGTCCAGTAGCAGCTTTAACTCATAAGGTAGTACAGAGGCTTAAAGTGCCTACAACAAAGAGCATGTACCATGCAGATCACAGAACAGTATTATATGTGTATAGCTTAGTGGGATACTGCTTTTGTCATAGAGACCCTTTTGTTACTGTGCAGTTCATAAGTTACAATAATTTTTTAAAATATGTTTATTGATGATATGATTTTTCCTGTACATCACAGTTCATAACAAAGGATTGTACATTCTCTTAGGAACAGCAGTGTGAACATTGGCATTAGGCATCAGTTAAATGGTACACATCACTCAGCTTCGTTCTAATTAGTAAACTTCATTCAGGTTTCACTTGGTGTGTGTGTGTTTGTGTGGTGTTGGTCGTGTAGTTTGGTGTTGTGTTTACTTGGTTTGCTTAAGTAATTATGTGATACAATTTTACCAGTAGGGTCTTCACCTATAAACCATTGGGTTCCCCGGATCAGATCAATCCCCACATGTAACTGCAGCGTGCTCATGTCCCGAAGGAAGAGAAGGTAACATGAAAAGTGATGACAAAGTGAACAAGAAAAAAATAGAAAACTTAGCAGTAACTGGTCTCAGAGGTGTCTCGCAGGAGATTTCCTATGGGATGGCATGAGTGAGAAGGTATATAGATGTGCCACCGTCTTGAGGTATTCCAGGGCTTCAATCCTGTTGTCCATGTATGTGCTTGCCATGTTCTTTGTTTGTGTATGTTAGCATGGGGTTTGTCCTTCACAGCAGGACCAAAGCATGGGGTACAGCAATTTCTCGGAGAGATGCGGGCACTCCTGGAAAGTGATAGTGAGGGAATCATTGAAGGGCCCAAACAAGATTGCCCTGTCCTGGTACATTCTAAGGTCCTCAAAAGCTAATACAGTTGAATGTATAATGAAATATGTGTTGTAGACCGTGTCATTTTTGCCTAGCTTTTCTTGGAAGGAGAACCCTCAAGCCCTCCTTATAGTGGCCGAGCTTGCATGCAAGGTCAGGTTCTTGGTGCACATAGACTAGGCTGCAGTGCACAGAGACCTTTTACTGCCGCACACAGAGGAAAACAATTAGAGGGAACATTGCAGTGGAGGAGGAATCGGATGATGATGAGTTTATTACACAGTTATTGAGAAATCGCCCACCACCATATACAGCTCATGAGAGTGGTCCAAGTACCAGTACTGAACCGACAGCCCCGACACAGGTTAATGGGACAATGAGTCTTATGCAGGTTAATACTAGCTTGACACAGAATGTGATGAAGAATGGTCTTAATGTGCCTATGACTCCTCTAGCACAAAACCAGGTGCGTCTGCCACAGGTTCAGAGAATTTATCCTGATGTGCCCATTATGGAAATGACTTTGAACTTAATGGTGCCAACAGAACAGTTTTACCTGAGACCGATGTTGTTTCAAACTGAACCAACTCCACTTTTACTGCCCCAAGTGCAGCCACAGGTAATGCCAAGATTACCTCCAGTAACAGGGACACAGTCAGATGACTCCAATGATGAATCAAAATATGGGAGTTACTCTCCCACAGAGCGTAAGTGCCAGGCCAGCCCCAGATGCTATATCGCTACCTATTACTGTTGGTCTGGCTGTACCCTTATTTGCACAGAAGAAACCTTCAGTGGGCGAACAGGGACCAATGTCCCAGAATATAATGAAGGGAGGACACAATGAAAATGTTCAGGTAGTCTCTCCTGTGGGACAGACTTTTGATGGATCAAGATCATTACCAAACCTTAGTCCATTTGTAGCACATCGAGATACTATGGCATGGTCAAACGTTAATCAGAGTTTGAAACTGATGACACCGCAGACCCAGAATGTAGTTGCACAGCAGGTGCCACCGGTCCAAGCAAGTAACATTTTGTTGCAAGGATTGAAAGCTCAGCAGTTGACAGAATGGTTAGACAAGATGAATACCCCACAGAGTGCTCCTAAGGGAGAGGAGTATTTGAATTGTGCAAGGCTGAGCATGGAAGCGGGTGAACTCATTGAGGGAACTATGGGGGTGAATCCTACACAGAGGCAGAGTTGAGATATTTGTGCCCAAAGATTACGAGAGAGGTGAGCCATGTACATCAGAAACTAGCAGACTTGACAGAGAAGTACGGCATAGAAATAGAGAAAACAAAGCATTTGAAAAGGAGTTATAGATTAGATTTTGAGGCTAAAGATTTTGAACACATGAGATCTGCCGGAATGAAGACACACCTTAAGGAATTGCTTCAAAGTGCTCAGACCTGGAGAGCATTAGACAAATGGGAAGGCAGATGGGAAGAGAAAGAAAAGAAAAAGGGATTCTTTGGAGCTGAATGCAAATGTGCAGCAGGATAAAGATCCAGTGAAAATTTTACCAATGAGAGAGATTCTAGGAGGGAAATGTGTTCATGTCCTTTGGAGCAGAAGTGACATTCTATCATTTACTTGTGATTATCCAAAATTGAGAAAGAAGTCAGTAGAGTGGTATCAGCAGACAGACAGGTTTGTGAAACTTGCAAAATGTCTATGGGGAGATTTGAACACATTACTGGAGATAGTAGTTCCAGCTGATTTGTGGACTTGAATGTAAGAGGAGTGTAGATTGGCTCACAAGCAAAATAGACAGAGACAAAAATACAGGTGCACCATCTCCTGAGGTAATGAAAGATTACTATAAGGTGATTGAATTTTTGAAAACGAGAATTTCACTCAAGAATATTAATTGGCAGAGAATTGATAGGACAGCTCAGGAAGCAAAGGAGTCGATAGATGCATATTATGAGAGATTGTTGCATGCGTTCAAGATTTCCACTGGTACAGAAACAATTGAGGTGAAAGACATTCTCCATTTTCTGTTCAGATTTGTGGAAGGGTTGAGACCTGAAATAAGCCAGATGATTAAGAGTCATTTGATTTGCTGGCAAGCAAAGCTGATTGATGAGGTGTTGCAGTATGCAAAATAATGTAGCAATGTGATTGAGTTGAAGCAGAAAAAGTTGAAAGAGAAAGCGATGGTGATGTAGATAAAAGCAGCTCAAACAGGGGAGAAGGGGAATTTTCTGCTGCAGTTGCTGCAGCAGCAGCAGGGACACATGATGTTTCAGCCCCAGATGAGAGGTAGATGTCCTGGAGGTAATATGACTCGTGGTCCAGACTTAGGTACTGAAGGGGTTCAGAATGATGTGCAGGGAATGAAGAAATTATTGCCATGTCACGTTTGCAGAGCCATTGGATATTGGAAATGGGAGTGTCCGATGATGCTGCAGGAAGGTGTCGTTCAGCAGAGTAATGACATCAATTCATTCAAGAATGTGAGAGGATCAAGAGTGAGAGGTCCTAATCCAAATTTTCGGAATAATGTGAATCAAATGCAGAATTTCCAACCCATGCAACAGGTGCAAATACCACGTGTTCAAATGGCACAGTAGCAGCCAATGCAACAAGCCCAGATGGAACAGCAACAGATGATGCTTTCTGTTAGAAATGGAGTTTCTGGTTGGCTAGGGTATGCACCTCAGCCAGGCAGAACTTACCCACTCTAGTCAGGGCAAGGGAGTTACACGTCCAAGATAACCCCTGCTCACCCCCTTGGTAGCTTGGCATGAGCAGTCAGGCTTAACCCGGAGGCAATGTGTAAAGCGTTTGCACAACACACACAACACATGTGACGCACTATCCCCACCACAAAGGAAACACAACACCAGATTATATGAAAATATACTGTATTGTTCACAACGCAATTATCAGACCAAATATCACATATCAGTACTATCCTGCTACCTTAGCAGTTGTCAGAACGTTACACATTAGTTACTCTGCAAATTAGCAGTAGTCACACATAACACACAGGTTACTCAGTATTCTGCAACATAAGCAGTAGTCAGGAAAACACGTTATTACATCACAGCACTTGTCATAAGAATATCATAAAATGCCCATAGTAGGAACATTAGAAAACATATGGCAAGTTAGAAAAACATATTAGCAAGCATGTCCATAAAAGGAACATTTGCATACACATATGTAAAAACATCAAACGCAGGTAGGTAATATATGAATCAAACAAAAGCCTGTAGAAAGAACTTTGGATTGCAACTATATTGGTCCTTTAAACAGTACCTGGTTGGTTGAAGGCACCTCCAGTGCCTAGAAGGCGAACAATGGGGCCCCTGGTGCTCCTATGCGCAAAACGGGGACCTCCCTTATACTCTGGGGTCAGAGGAGGGCGACATGCACCTCCTCTCTTTTATAGACAGGCCCCTCCGGGGACTGTGATTACTGGGGGCCCCCAGGGCCTCATCCGGCCCTCACGAGGGGGGCCAAAGCTGGCAAAAACAACTTAGGGCAGGAGGGGGGCACCACGCACCCCCTCTGGTTTAATGACAGGCCCCTCCCGGGACCCGCGATCTCTGGGGGCCCCCCAGGCCTCCACTGGCCCTTCCACCAAGGGGGGGCCCACAACAATGCCCGTTTTACCTAACAGCAGAAAAGGAGCGTCCTGCTCCTAACGCAGAGGCCAGGGGGAAGGGGGCACTCCCTGCGCCTTCCCCTAGTCCTGCCGTGAAGCCACAAGAAGATCAGACCCCTCCTGGGCCCGAGCAGACACTCGCCTGCACCCGATGCGGTGCGCGAGTTTTCTTCCAGCTTCCCGGGCCGCTGCGGTGATCTTATTTAAAGGGGCACAATGCAGCAAGGAGCCTACGAGCTCCCAAGGCTCCATAAGCGCGCTGCAATCAGCGCTATGGCAGCCGCAACCACGGAGAAGCACCCCTCGTGAAGAAATGGATGCAGGGGTCAGGGGCCAGAGCACCCTGCCCCTGGGGAGCAGAATCTTAAGACAAGGTCCTCAGGTGGAGGGCCCAGCTACAGGCCAGCACAAGGGAAAGGCAGCAAGTGGCAAGTCCTTCACAGTGACCAGGCAGGTCACAGGTCAGCACAGCAGCAGCAGTCCATGGCGGTTCCTGGTGAGTCCTTTCAGCCTTTGGTGTCCAGTTCCAAGATGATTCCAAGAGTCTCCAAAATGTGGGGAAAATTCCCCTGTACTTATAGTCAGTTCTTACAGTGTTTTACAATGGTAGGGAGAGGATGTTCCAGCCAGTTACAACTGGTTCTGGGAGTGCCCCCTCTCTCCTTTCAACACAGGCTCCAAACATCAGTGGGGGGTTAACAACCCTATTGTGTGAGGCCAGGGCACAGCCTTTACAAATGTAGGTGTGCCCCGCCTCTCCCTTCTTTCAGCCCAGGAAGACTATTCAGTATGTAGATGCACCTCTGTGACACCTCCACCCTCCCTGTGTACAGGCTGTCTGAAAAGTATGCACAAAGCCCCAACTGTCACTCTGCCCAGACGTGGATTGGAGTCAAGCTGCAAAACACCAAAGTCATAAGTACAGATAAATGCGCACTTTCTAGAAGTGGCATTTCTGTGATAGTAATAAAAAATACACCCACACCAGTAAGCAGTATTTATTATCACCATCACAACCATACCAAACACGCCTACGCTACCCCTCATAAATCAGACAATACCCCTTAAATATAAGGAAGGGCATTTCTAATGCAATCCTATGAGAAGGCAGCACTCACAGCAGTGAGACACCAAGTTAGGCTGTTTGTCACTACCAGGACAGGCCATGCAATACGGCACATGTCCTGCCTTTCTACATACATGGCACCCTGCCCATAGGGCTAGCTAGGGCGTACCTTAGGGGTGACTTACATGTAGTAAAAGGGGAGTTCTGGGCCTGGCAAGTAAGTTTAGATGCCAGGTCCCTGTGGCAGAAAACTGTGCACACAGGCTCTGCGCTAGCAGGCCTGAGACAGGTTTGAAAGTCTACTTCAGTGGGTGGCGCAAGCAGCGCTGCAGGCCCACTAGTAGTATTTAATTTACAGGCCCTGGGTATAGAGATACCACTGTACAAGGGACTTATAGGTAAATTAAATATGCCAATTAGGTATAAGCCAATCATACCAACTTTAGATGGGAGAGCACCTGCACTTTAGCACTGGTCAGCAGTGATAAAGTGCTCAGAGTCCTAGAGCCAACAGCGAGAGGTCAGAAAAACCAGGAGGAAGGAGGCAAAAAGACTGGGGATGACCCTGCGTAAGGCAAAAAGTCCAACACTTTCTCAACAGGTAAGAAGCTTAACCAAAGTAGAAACACAGTGCACCAATTCCCGCTACAAAGTGAGAATGGAATAAATGATGATTGGACAAGTGATAGTTCGGATGAGGAGCCGTGTGTGCTTGCAACTTCTTTAGAAGTGGATCAAAGAGGTCCCTATGTGAAGGGAAAGGTTATGGGTCACAGAGTTTCATTCTTGGTTGACAGGGTAGCTACACACTCTACAGTGAGAAGTGCAGAAGTTCCAAATTTGTCCATTTCAGGTAGGACAGTTCAGGTTGTGGGAGTAACGAACCAGTATTTGACAAACCAGATTACAGATCAGTACAAGTTGAGATTGGCAACTTCCAGGGATTGCACAAATTTGTAGTGTGCGATTCAAGTCCGGTATCCCTACTGGGAAGAGACTTGGGCCCTCATTACAACCCTGGCGGTCGGTGTTAAACCGGCGGTAATACCGCAAACAGGCCGGCGAAAAAAAACAATGGGATTATGACCATGGTGGAAACCGCCAACATAGACAGCCACTTTAACACTCCGACTGCCACGGTGGTAGAAACAGCGCGGCGGACACCGCCAACAGACAGGCAGGAGACAAAGTACCGCCCACTATATTACAAGAGGCCTATCTGCAACCTTTTCCGGGACGGAACCAACGTGACCAAAAGCACGACAGAAACAGTACACAGAAGGGAAAACACTCACCTCTCGACACCTAACAAGGAACCAGGACGCCATGGAGCCCGAACTTCACGTCCTGCCCATGTTGGTTTACCTCCTCTTCTACCAGGAGTACGAACGGCGGCGGTGGCGACCACGGTGAGTAAAGCACCTAGAACACAGGGGGGGGGGGAAAGAGAGTGACACACACACGCAACATGCAACACCCCCACCCTCACACACAACAATATACACACAAATACATGCAGCAACATTACGCATACACCCCACCACCCCCTGGAAGACCGCACGGACAAAAGGAAATGATTTTAACGATTGTAATCATGAAAAATCCATTAGTCAAAACTCCAAATTCAGTATATACAAATATGTACACCAACTACACAAGTCTGGATAGTGTACTAATCATTGTCCGTGGACCACTGGGCCCAAAATGCATGGGCGAGGCCCACACATGATACCTGACTGGAAATGGAGAGAACACTGCAGGGGCATCAGATCGAAAATATACAGGCACCTCAGGGGGAGGGGGGGCACCTCAGCCTGATGAACGCACGACTCAACTGCTGCACGACGGGGCTCCATGCCCATTGATGTATCCTGGGGAGTGCAAAGCCACAGTCTCTCAAGTCTCTCAAGTGGGTGGTTTGCCCACTGCTTTATCCTGGGGAGTGCAAAGCCACAGTCTCTCAAGTGTCTCAGGTGGGTGGTTTGCCCACTGCTTTATCCTGGGGAGTGCAAAGCCACAGTCTCTCAAGTCTCTCAAGTGGGTGGGTTGCCCACTTCTTTATCCTGGGGAGTGCAAAGCCACAGTCTCTCAAGTCTCTCAAGTGGGTGGTTTACCCACTGCTTTATCCTGGGGATTGCAAAGCCACAGTCTCTCAAGTCTCTTAAGTGGGTGGTTTGCCCACTGCCTAATCCTGGGGAGTGCAAAGCCACAGTCTCTCAAGTGGATAACAGTCTCCACTGGTTCTGGAGGGGGCTTTGTGCCCAGAGTGCTTCATCCTGCCAAGGACTGTGGTAGTGGATGTGATACTCCACTGGTTCTGGAGGGGGCATGGTGCCCAGAGTGCTTCGTCCTGCCAAGGACAGAGGTAGTGGATGTGATACTCCACTGGTTCTGGAGGGGGCATGGTGCCCAGAGTGCTCCACGTGCAGTGTGGCCGGTACAATTCTCTCACATGGGTGTGCGTGCCACAAGATTTGCGAGGTTCAGGTAGCATGATACGCCATGGAGGCAGTGACATACCCCACACTGCTGCAGCTGCACCTTCCACCTGCAGGTGCAAACAGTGATGGAAGAAATGCTTCATGGAAGCTGCCCAGGGTCCAGGAACCCTCCTACAGCCTCAGACGACTGACCACTGGGGATGGTAGCCATGTCAGCGGTTGTGCCTGTGTCCGAGGACACCGTGGGGCCGGTGGCGGTGCTTGTGGTGATGTCTGTTGCGGCAGTGCTGGCGGGGGTGCATGGCTCAGCACCTGCTGAGGGACACAGCAGGATGTCTCCTGCAGCCTCGGACAGCTGCCCACTAGGAAAGAGGCTGGGGACTGTCGTTGAGGCTGTAGACGTGCCGGGGGCGGTGCAGGTGGCAGTACAGGTGGCGGTGGAGGTTGTGGTGGTGGGGCAGCTAGTGGTGTTCACCGCCATACAGGTTGGCGTGGTCGTGGACAGAAAGTGTGACACTGGTCCCTCAGTCAGTGCCACCATGCCCTCTCCTGATCTGCTCTTCAGCTTTTGAACCTTCCCCGGCTTTGATGGTGCTGCAGTTGTCTTGCCACTATCCCCTTTGTTTTTTGCTGAGCCCTTGGTGGCTGGTACTTTCGGCTTCTCCCTCCGGGCTGTGGGCACCTTTTTCACCTTGGCAGGTGGTGGAATGTCCTTGCCCTCGCTACGTGGCACACTGGCACCCCTGATGGGTGGCACACACGATGACCCCGCTGTTGCTGGCACCACTTTGCCTGGGGGTTTGGTGGCTGAGGTGCTGGGCTGGGACCTAGGGGAAGGAAGCGGGGGGAGGTGAAGGGAAGAGGTCAGGGTTTGCCAGGAAAAGTTTTTTAGACACATTGGGACGGGAAGATGGAGGGGGTTTGGGAGTGGAGGTAGAGGTAGTGGTTGTAGGAGGTGTACGTCTGCAGAATTTACTTGAAGGTGCATGGGCCGGAGGCTGTTGTGAGGTGGATGGCTGTTGGGTGGGTGTGTGCCTGCGTTTGTGTACTTTGAGAGGAGGCCTCACTGACACACTGGGAATGTGTGAATGGTAGTGGGGGTGGTGAGTGCACGTGAGGGGTTTGTGGTGATGGGCGTGCTGGTGATGGAGGCAGTGGCTGAGGATGTAGTGCATGCAGGTGTGAGTGGAGATGAGACAGGGAGGAGGAGGATGTGGAGGAGGGGGACACAGTGGACGCAGTGGATTTTGATGTGTCTGCATGGGGATGGTGCTTGTGTGAGTGCCTGTGGGATGTGTGGTGCTCATGTTTGCCTGAGCCACTCTTGTGTGTTGATGAGTGTGCATGCTGTTCTGATGGTGTGCTTGATATAGGCTGGGGTACAGGGGATTGGGTCTGGGTGGAGGAAGTTGGAGGGGGGAGGCTGGAAACAGGGACAATGGCTGCCATGAGTGCTGAGGCCAGAGCCTGAAATGCTCTCTGTTGGGCTGCCTGCCCAGAATGAATGCCCTCCAGGTATGCATTTGTTTTTTGCAAATGCCTCTCTACACCTGGATGGCATTCACAATGGTAGATTGCCCAACAGTGAGGGATCTCAGGAGATCAATAGCCTCCTCACTGAGGGCAGCAGGACTGAGTGGGGCAGGGCCTGAGGTGCCTGGGGTGAAGGAGATGCCCACCCTCCTGGGTGAGCGGGTATGGGACACATGATGAGGGGCTGCTGGGAGGGCGGTGCTGGTAGTGGGGGTGGCGGCTGTACCTGTTGATGCGGTGGGCACAGAGGTGCCCGCCACTGCAAGGGAGCTCCCATCAGAGGAGGTGTCGCTGTCACTGCAGGTCTCGCCTGTCCCCGCCGTGGAGCTCCCCTCGCCCTCCGTACCACTGGTGGCTTCAGACTCCGTTGTTTTGCCCTCCAGGGCCAAGTGGGTTGCAGCTCCCTCCTGCTCCGGTGCCAATGCTCCTCCGCCTGATGATGCTATTGCATACTTGAACAGGGAGACCACAAAAAGGGGGGGGAAGATAGAAGAAAGACATGTTCAGTGCATGCAACACCACTACCGTTGGCAGACACAACACACAGGGAGCAGTCCTCAGCACTACGCCATGCACTTACAGTTCCTAAACATTTCAGCTGACCATGGGGTACGAGGCCTAAGACCAATTGCAGCACACCTGGAAGTCACAGGAGCCTGACTAGGTGTAGATGACTATTACCACTGGTGGGTTTCGGGTGCCACATGGCCTGCCTCACAAGATACCTTGCCTACCAAGTTCACCCTGGCCTAGGGGAACCCACTGCCCACCTCCTCCACCCAGACACCTCGTAATGCGCGCAGAGTCAGCTGAATCAGAGTGTACTCACCCCCTTGTGGCTGCTGTGATGCCCTTAAGCGCCCATCCAACTCCGGACACGCCACCACCAGGATCCGAAACATCAGGGGGGTCATGGTGCGAAGGGCACCCCTCCCACGTTGGGAGGCCATCCCCAGCTGGGCCTCCGCCTTCTTCTTGCTCCAGCAGCGCAGGTCCTCCCATCTTTTCCAGCAGTGGGTGCACCGTCTGTGGTAGACCCCCAGGGTCCGAACGTCCTTGGCGATGGCACGCCAAATACCCTTCTTCTGGTGGGCGCTGACCTAGAGGAATGGTACAGGGGGAAAGGAAATGACTTTCCATCAGGATCGTCATACTCATTGCCCCTAGTTCCCACCCTTGCCCTGACGCACAGACACTCCCCATCCGCACATGCAAGCCTCAGCCCCCCATGTATCTTCCATCCACACCACTCAAAACAGGCATTGCCTAAGCCGCATGCTCACAGTGTACTCACCTGTTTGTCTGGAGGACCGTACAGTTGCGTGCACTGGGGGAGGACCCCATCCACTAGTTTCTCCAACTCCTCCAAAGTGAAGGCAGGGGCCCTTTCCCCAGACACTGTAGCCATCGTCGCTTCCAGACACAAGTCACAGCAGCACTTGCAGTGTAGGTGCTCTCCTGTTGAAGGTCAGGTATCAAGTGAGTGAACAGACAGAAAATGGCGTTCACGTCCGCAGCTGTGCGTACCGTCACCGCCAGCGTACATCGTCATTGGCTCCTGGGACCCATAGGGCCCAATGTTAACCAATGCAGAATTGTGCTGCGGTCTTCGACCTCCCACCGCGACAGTGTACAACGCCAGTGCAGTTACCTCATATCCCCTTGTCCCACCTTACAGGTCAGGCAGCCGCCATTTCAGGAGGCCACATGGGATGGATGTTAACTGTGTCACACCTATCTAGGCCGGGAATATAGACAGATACCAGCACATTGCGGATTAATAACGTATCTGCAAATAACACATTGTGATATCTCAGTGTTGGATGACTCTCTGCTCGCTGTTCTCCTCCATAGGGCACGTCCGCCGGGGCAGGTGATGAGATGGTGGCATCCTACGGTGTACAGACCCCAGGTGGGCCTTTCGACAATGGAAGAGAGACACATCCCAGTCACCTACAGACTTGATCGTGCAACAATCCAGGAACTATGTGCCCAGTTGAAGCCGGACCTGATGTCAGCTATCCGCCATCCCACAGGAATCCCCCCTCTAGTGCAGCTCCTGTCTGTACTCCATTTCCTGGCCAGTGGGTCTTTTCACACAACAGTGGCCATGGCATCAGGGATGTCCCAGCCAATGTTCTCTAACGTGTTGTCCAGAGTGTTGTCTGCCCTGCTGAAACGCATGCGCAGCTACATCGTGTTCCCTCAGGTGGAGGATTTGCCTACAGTGAAAGGTGACTTTTATGCCCTGGGACATATCACCAACATCATTGGTGCCATTGATGGTACACATGTGGCATTTGTACCCCCCCTGCAGGAATGAACAGGTGTACAGAAACCGGAAGAGCTACCATTCTATGAATGTGCAGATGGTGTGTTTGGCAGACCAGTACATCTCCCATGTGAATGCCAAGTATCCTGGCTCAGTACATGACGCTTACATTTTGAGGAATATCAGCATCCCTTATGTGATGGGGCAACTCCAGAGGCACCCTGTGTGGCTAATAGGTGAGCCTAAAGTCCCCACACATTTGCTGTCTGGGTATGGGGCTGTCCCTAAGGGTTAGTGTGTGTCTAACAGTTGTCCTTCGACATTTGCAGGTGACTCTGGTTACCCCAACCTGTCATGGCTACTGACCCCAGTGAGGAATCCCAGGACAAGGGCAGAGGAACACTACAATGAGGCACGTGGGTGAACAAGGAGGGTGATCGAACGCACCTTCGGCCTCCTGAAGACCGGTGCCTCCATCTGACAGGTGGCTCCCTATACTACTCACCGAAGAAGGTGTGCCAGATAATCATGGCCTTCTGTATGCTGCAGAACCTGGCTTTGTGACGCCAGGTGCCTTTTCTGCAGGAGGATGGGCCAGATGGTGGTCTTGTGGCAGCTGTGGAGCCTGTGGACAGTGAAGAAGAGGAGGCAGAAGAAGAGGATATTGACAACCGAAACAAGATCATCAGGCAATACTTGCAGTGAGACACAGGTAAGAAGATGCCACTGCTTCCCACATCTCATTCTATTATTGGAACTAGCATAAGTCTGTCATTTTCATTTAGTGTATGGACCCTGACTTGTCACTTTGACTTTCCATTTCACAGATGTGGGTCCCACTTTGTGCCCTCTGCTATGTTTACTGCTGGCCTACAGCTGTGTTACATTGGTATGTGAACAAGTATTGCTATATTCCATAGTTATTGCAATTACACATTTGTGAAAGCACAGACAGACTCCAGATTGTTTTGTGATTGAAGTGTGTTTATTCCTGTGCTAATAAGTGGAAGGGGTTGTAAAATGGGCTGGGGGGATGGTGGAGGAATGTCTATGGCAGAGTCCAGTCTATTTGTTTCACAGGTGCATTGTTCAATGGGGCATAGGAAGGTGAGCAATGGCAGTTTAAGGATGGACAGGGTGACATAGTGGGACAGAAGGGTGACATTCAGAGGGGTCTCATTTCCTGGCGGGGGTTATGGCAATGTTCTTTGTCTTTGTCTTGTTCCTGGATCTCAGAGACTGTTTGCGGGGGTGTTCTCCATCTTCAGGGGGTGGAGTGCTGGTGTCCTGTTGTTCCTCTGGCGGTGCCTCCTGGCCACTAGCGCCGGCGGAGGTGGAGGGCTGTTCATCATCCAGGCTAGTGTCAGGGGTCCCTTGTTGTGCCACTGTGTCCCTCCTGGTGTTGAGAAGGTCTGCCAGCACCCCTGCAATGGTACCAAGGTGGTGTTATTGGACTTCAAGTCCTCCCTCATCCCAAGGTAGTGTTCCTCCTGCAGCCACTGGGTCTCCTGAAACTTGGCCAGTACCATTGCCATCGTCTCCTGGGAATGATGGTAAGCTCCCATGATGTTGGAGAGTGCCTTGTGGAGAGTGGGTTCCCTGGGCCTGTCCTCCCCCTGTCGCACAGCAGTCCTCCCAGTTTCCCTGTTATCCTGTGCCTCTCTCCCCTGAACCGTGTGCCCACTGCCACTGCCCCCAGGTCCCTGATTTTCTTGGGTTGGTGGGTTTCCCTGGGTTCCCTGTAGTGGTGGACACAGTGCTGATTGACGTGTCCTGGGGACAGATCGATGGGCCCGCTGGGTGGGTGCTGTGCTGGTGTTTCCTGAGGGGGGAGGCTCTGTGGTGGCTTGTGACTGTTAGTTGTGGGGGAGTTGGGGGTCCACCGCCAGTCCTCTGTACAGCAATCTGGTGTCTGGAGACCACGGAACGCACCTTCCCCCATAGGTCATTCCACCTCTTCCTGATGTCATCCCGTGTTCTTGGATGCTGTCCCACTGCATTGACCCTTTCGACAATTCTGCGCCATAGCTCCATCTTCCTAGCAATGGATATCTGCACCTGTGATCCGAATAGCTGTGGCCCTACCCGGACGATTTCCTCCACCATGACCCTGAGCTCCTCCTCAGAAAACCTGGGGTGTCGTTGAGGTGCCATGATGTGGTGTGGGTGATGTGTGAGGTGGTGTCTGTTGTGATGTGTGAGCGGCTGTGTTGGTGTTTGTTGTTTGAGGTGGGTGGATGTTGTGTAAGTGATGGTGTTGTGTGTCTGTGGATGCTGGTGTTATTTTAGGTGGTGTCTCTCTTTGGCCTGCTTTCAAATTCATGGTAGTAAGGGTTTGTGGGTAATGTGGGTGTGTGCTTTATATTGGATTGGGTGTGAGGGTGTGGTGTGTGTATGTGTCTCAGGTGTGTGTATTTTGATTTGTCCAATGTGGTTGTGTTTTGTATATGTGTGTGTATTTTGAGTGCGGCGATGTGTACCGCCAATGGATTACCGTGGTTGAAAGACCGCTGCGTTGATTCGTGGGTCGTGATAGTGTGTGCGTATTCTTGTTGGTGTGATGGTGTGAGTTTTGTTATCGCCAGTTTATCATTGACCTTTGGTGTGGTGGACTTGTGTGGGCATTGAGACCTGACCGGGTGAGTAGTGAGCTTTATAAATCCCTGACTGATTGATTGATTGATTGTGGGTGTCTGTATTGTGGCGGATTCCGGGCTGTGGGTCGTAATACCTGTAGCGGAATTCTGTGGCCGCATTGGTATGTTGGCGGTCTGCTGCACGGCGGTAAGCGGGATTTACCGCCAGGGTTGTAATGAGGGCCTTGCTGTGTAAAACGCAGTGTTCGATAACTTGTTCAAATGAAGGAATTGAGATCCAGACGAATAGTGATGACAAAGATGACCAAGCCCCAGAAATAGAAGGTGAAACTTCAAATGAGGAATACCCTCTGATTGAATTCTTCCTGATGTTCACAGCGAAAGAGCTTCATCCTGATTTGCAGGAACGATTAAGGAGAAAGTGTGGGATTTGACAGGAAAAGAAGTAGGCTTGATAAAGGGAGTTGAGCCAGTTAAAGTTACTGTGAAGCCAAATGCAGTTTTCCCTCAACTTCCACAGTACCACATGCTGCAAGATGTCCTTATGAAGGTTGCTCAGATAATTTCAGACTTTGTAAAGCAAGGGGTTCTGAAGGAAGTATTGAGCAGTCCATGTAATTCACTGATAATGGTTTTGCAAAAGCCCTGTGGGAAAGTTCAAATTGTTCAGGATTTGAGAAAAATAATTGAGATTGTCATCAAATGTTGTCCCGTGGTGCCAAATCCAGCTGTGATAATGTTTCAGATTCCATGTGATGCTGAGTGGTTTACCGCCACTGATTTGTCACAAGCCTTCTTTTCTGTGCCTCTTCATGAGGATAGCCATTTTCACTTTTGTTAAAAAATTCCTGTATTGAGTTTATTTCTGGTGCAGTGTCACTTTCCATATTTAATCAGATCTTGAAAAATAATTTGGAGTCTTTGGAGTTGCCTTTCCAATCGACCTTGGTGCAGTACATTGATGATTTACTGACTGCGTCAAAAACAAGGGATGAGTGCAAGAATGATACAATTGCCCTGCTGAACCATTTGGGAAAGAATGGTCACAAAGTGTCTCCACTTAAATTGCAATACTGTCCAAAGGTGGTGAAGTACTTGGGTCTTCAGATTGAGAAGGGTTCAAGAAAGATATCCAGAGAAAGGATTACCACCATATTGCATGAAAGCGTTCACTTAATTGAGAGAGTCTGTGCAAGGTTCCAGCGTTGGGTATGCCTGATTACACAAAACCTTTCACATTGTTTTTTCAAGAGCGTGATGTATGTTCTTTGTCTGTCTTGACACAGGTCCATGGAGGTGTAAATCATCCAGTAGCATATTTTTCAGCCACCTTGGACCCAGTTGCAGCAGCCTTACCAGGTTGTTTGCACGCAGTTGCAGCAGTTGGTCAGAGTATTACACAGTGAGAAGGCATAGTGATGGGACATCCCCTGACTGTAACGCTCCCTCATTCTATTGAGATTCTACTTACAAGGACGAAAACCCAATATTTGACTGGTGCGAGGTTGACCAGATATGAAACGGGTATTCTAGGGTCACCAAATGTGTCATTCAAAAGATGTACAGTGCTGAACCCAGCAACCTTACTTCCAAATGAAAATGTCAAAATTGAGCAAGTGGAAGATGTTGAGCATGACTGTCTTGAAGTAACTGACTTGTGCAGAAAACCGAGACCTGACATTAGAGACACCTGTTTGGAAGAAAACAACCAAATTATCTTTGTTGATGGTTCTTGTCTGAGAGACAGTGCAGGGACATTGAGAGCAGGATTTGCTATGTGCACAATTACTGGTATTTTGGAAGCTTCTTGGCTTCGAGAAGTGTATTCTGCCCAAGTAGTGGAACTGGTAGCCCTTACTAGAGTGTGCCATATTTCTTCTCAGTTGAAAGTTACAATCTATATGGATAGCCAGTATGGATTTGGAATAGTACATGATTTTGGCTAGTTGTGGTCACAGAGCGGTTTCATGACCTTTTCTGGTTCACCAGTTAGAAATGGTGAGAGAATTAAAGAATTGTACATGCTATTTAAATGCCTGAAAAGATTGCCGTGGTGAAATGCAGTGCACATCTGAAGTCGCAGGTCTTTGTGTCATTGGGAAATGGATATGTGGATCAAGTTGCAAGGTTTTGCGCATTGAACTGTATATCATTCAAAGACAGCTAGGAACTGTTATCTGAAGAAGATGAAACATGTCCAAGCTATGCATTGAAAATAATTGACACTTTGGAAGAATTGAAAACGTTGCAGAATAATGTTGACAGGGAGGAAAAACGTTCATGGAGCAAAATGAAATATGTGCAAAGACAAGATAAATTATGGGTTTCAGAAGAGGGTCAATAGGTTTTTCAAAATAGTCTGTTGTCTCAAATGGCGAGGTACTATCATGGCCAAGCACATATTGGGAGGGATTCAATGAATAGGTTGTTCAAACATGATTGGTTCAACCCAAAGTTTAGACAAGTTGCTGGAACAGTTTGCAATTGTTGTGTCATTTGCCAACAGTTGAACGCAGGCAAAGGGACAGTGGTTAATTTGAGTCACATTGGAGCAGCAGGAGGTCCATTCAGCAGAATGCAGATGGATTTTATTGAGATGCCTCTGTGTGGAGGTTTGAGGTATGTGTTGGTGATTGTTTGCATCTTTAGTCACTGGATAGAAGCTTACCCTACATGAAGAAATTATAGTCTCACCCTAACAAAACTACTGCTTAGGGAACTAATACCACGTTTCGGATTTCCGATCTCTTTAGAATCAGATAGGGGAAGTCACTTCAACAATTAAGTAATTAAATTACTGTGTGCAGCATTGGAAATTGAGCAGAAGTTGCATTGTAGTTGCCGCCCTGAACCATCAGGACTAGTGGAACAGATGAATGGTACTTTGAAGTCAAGAGTTGCAAAGATGAGTGCGTCCACAAATTTGAAATGGCCTGACGCATTGCCTTTAGTGTTGATGTCAATGAGAAACACACCCGTCAGGAAGACAGGATTGTCGCCACATGAAATCCTTATGAGCCGAGCCATGAGGTTGCCAGCGGTGCCTGCAAATGCACTTGTCAACATTACAGATGATATGGTGTTGGACTACTGCAAAGGTCTGGCTGATGTGGTTCTCTCTTTTTCTCAGCAGGTGGAAGCCATCACACTGCCACTGATCCATGGCCCATGGCACAATCTGAAAGCTGGAGACTGGGTTGTGGTCTGGAAACATGTGAGGAAAACGTGTTTGGAGCCTCGTTGGAAGGGACCTTATCAGGTAGTTCTGACAACCACCACAGCTGCGAAGTGTGTTGGAATTTCGAACTGGATTCATGCTAGTCACACAGAGAAAGTGGCATGTCCACTGGATCATGAAGAAGAAGAGTTGTTGAGAGTACCAACAACAGACAAGTCTCAGGGCCAGAAAGAGAACAAAGAGGAACTGAGACCTGATCTGAGCCCGTTGAGGATGGTTCAGACACTCCTGTAAGAGATGAAGGAGAAGACCTCCAGGAGGGTGACGGAAAGCCTATCTCAATTGAGGCAGCAGGAGAGCCTAGTCAGAGGAGGGCTTTCCCAGTAGCAGACAATCTTGAGAGACAAATAGAGCAATTGCCAAACCCAGAGGGGAAAGGATTTGAGTTGATCAAAGTCACTGTGATCTGACTTCTTCTGAGCCAATTGCAGGTCCGTCAAGACAAAACACCGCAGAACAAGGATAAGGTTCAAGTTCAACTCTGAAGAGAACACTGACAAAAGGCCCACTGAAAGGACATAAGTGGCCGGAGTTGCAAGTACAAAGAGGAAAAGAAGTGGCTGCTGTGACAGCAATGGATACGAGGAATTTTGGGGGTCATTCCAATCCTGGTGGTCGGTGTTAAAGCGGCGGCAAAACCGCCAACAGGCTGGCGGTAAAAAAAATGCAATTCCGACCCTGGTGGAAACCGCCAACAGAGACCGCCACTTCAACACACCGCCCGCCAAGGCGGGACAAACAAACAGTGCGGCGGTCACCGCCAACAGACAGGCGGGAGACAATGTACCGCCCACCCTATCACAACCCACCAATCTGCGACTTTTTCCGGGGCGGTAGCCCCGCCGATAAAAACACGGCAGAAACAGCCATTTCAAACGGAAAACGCTCACCTCCTTACACCCCACGAGGAATCTGGACAGCATGGAACCCAAACTCCACATCCTCCCAGCGATTGTCTTCCTGCTCCTCTACCAGGAGCATGAACGCCGGCGCAGAAGACAACGGTGAGTACTGCACCTACGACACAGGGGAGGGGGGAGGGAAAAAATTACGGGGACACACATATGCGACACACCCACCCTCACCCTCACCCACTACAACACACACATCAATGAATAGCAACACATCACAGTTACCCCCCCAAACCCCCCGGAAGAATGCAAACACAAAAGGAAATGATTATAAACATTGGAATATATTGTATTACTGGCTTTAAAATATATCACACATCTAAAACTTTATATACATAAGTTGTCCAGTCCGATATGTGTATCGCGCATTGTCCGTGGACCACTGGGCCCAAATCACATGGGCAAAGCCCACACAGGATACCTGACTCCAACGGAGAGAACACTGCAGGGGCATCAGATCGCAAAACTACAGGCACCTCAGGGGGAAGGGAAGGGGGGGCACCTCAGCCAGATGAGTCCACGACACCAGATCCACGAGGGGCCTCCATGGCTACTGTTCCATCCTGGGGAGTGCAAAGCCACAGTCTCTCAAGTCTCTACAGTGGGTGGCTTGCCCACTGTTCCATCCTGGGGAGTGCAAAGCCACAGTCTCTCAAGTCTCTACAGTGGGTGGCTTGCCCACTGTTCCATCCTGGGGAGTGCAAAGCCACAGTCTCTCAAGTCAATATCAGTCTCCACAGGTACTGGAGGGGGACTAGTGCCCAGAGTGCTTCGTGCAGCCCTGCCCGACACAGATGCGGGCCTGCCCCTTCCGCCAATGGGCCAGAGGTGCTTGAGATGAAGGGCCCAGTTCAGCGGTGCTTGAGACGGCGGTGACCAGCGGAGCGGTGCTTTAGATGAAGGGCCCAGCGCAGCGGTGCTTGAGATGAAGGGCCCAGCGCAGCGGTGCTTGAGACGGCGGTGCCCAGCGGAGCGGTGCTTGAGATGAAGGGCCCAGTTCAGTGGTGCTTGAGACGGCGGTGCCCAGCGGAGCGGTGCTTGAGATGAAGGGCCCAGTTCAGCGGTGCTTGAGACGGCGGTGCCCAGCGGAGCGGTGCTTGAGATGAAGGGCCCAGCGCAGCGGTGCTTGAGACGGCGGTGCCCAGCGGAGCGGTGCTTGAGATGAAGGGCCCAGTTCAGCGGAGCTTGAGACGGCGGTGCCCAGCGGAGCGGTGCTTGAGATGAAGGGCCCAGCGCAGCGGTGCTTCGGATGAGTGCCCAGTTCAGCGGATCAGCCCATGGCGTGGAGGTCATTCGCCACCTGACCTGTGGCTTGCTGCGCCTTCCTGCCCACCTGGGATGGGCCTGGTGGGGCCCTCCTGGGCTGCAGTACCGGGCCTTTTGGTGTCCTCCTGCCCACCTGGGATGGGGCATGCGGGGCCCTCCTGCACAGCTGGGCTGCTGGCGATCTTGTCGGGCGTGCTGCCCTTCCCAGCCTTCCCTGGTCGCCTGTGGCCCTTCCCCACCTTTGGTGGTGTGCCAGGTGGCACCACACTCCCTGACGGAGCCATGGTAGGTATTTTGGTCCCAGGTGTTTTAGGCCTCTCGCGCCGGGCACTGACAATCTTCGCATGTTTTTGCGGCGGTGGGCTGTCCGTGCCTTGGCTCCCTACTGAGCTGGCTGCCCTTGAGGGTGGGGGACTCCACAGTCCATGGCAGACTGTCTTCACAGGGCCCGCTGTTGTGGTGGCTGAGGTGCTGACTGGAGTCTTTTTAGATGGACGGGGTGGGGGAGTTGTTGGGAAGAGGTCAAGTTTGGAAAGGAAAATAAGTTTAGGAAGAGAGGGACGGGTAGGTGTAGTAGGTATGGGAGTGGAGGAAGAGGTTGTGGTTGTAGGAGTTTGAAGTCTGCTGTCTTTGGGTGCAGGTGCTTGGGCTGGAGGCTGTCGTGAGGTGAATGGCTGTTGGGTGGGTGGCTGCCTGCGTTTGTGTAGCTTGGAAGGGGGGATGACAGACACACTGGGAGATGACACAGGGGACGTGTGAATGGTAGTGCGGGTGGTGACTGCACGTGTGCGGGGGGTTCTGGTGGGTGTGCTGGTGATGGACGTAGTGGCTGAAGATGTTGTGCATGCAGGTGTGAGTGGAGACGTGACAGGGAGGGAGGAGGGAGACGAGGAGGAGGGGGACACAGTGGAGGCAGTGGGTGTTGGTATGTCTGCATGTGGATGTTGCTTCTGTGAATGCCTGTGTGATGTGTGGTGCTTATGTCTGGATGAGCTTCCCTTGGGTGTTGAGGTGTGTGCAGGCTGGTCTGATGGTGTGTCTGGGATAGGCAGAGGTACAGGGGATTGGGTATGGGTGGAGGAAGTTGGAGGGGGGAGGCTAGAGACAGGGACAATTGCTGCCATCAGTGCTGAGGCCAGAGTGTTGAACGATCGCTGATGGGCAGCCTGACCCGAATGAATGCCCTCTAGGTATGCATTACTCTGGTGCACCTCCCTTTCTACACCCTTGATGGCATTCAAAAGGGTAGACTGCCCAACAATGAGCATCCTCAGGAGGTCAATGACCTCCTCACTGAGGGCAGCAGGGGTGACAGGGGCAGGGCCTGAGGTGCCTGGGGCGAAGGAGATGCCAACCTTCCTGGGTGAGCGGGCACGGGGCAAATGCTGAGGGGCTGCTGGGAGGGCGGTGCTGGTGCGCTGGGTGGCTGCTGTACCTGTTGTAGCGGGGGGCACGGATGTTGCCACCACCACAAGGGAGCTCCCTTCAGAGGACGAGTCGCTGTCACTGACATCTGCATGAGTCCCCGCTGTGGAGCTCCCCTCGTCCTCCGTCTCACTGGTGAAATCCGAGTCAGTTGCATGGCCCGCCATGGCCATGTGAGATGCAGCTCCCTCGTGCTCCGATGCCACTTCTCCTCCGCCTGATGATGCTAATGCACAAATGAACAGGAAGACAACAAAAAAGGGGGGTGGGGAAAAATAAAGAAATGTTGAGTGCATGCATTGGCGACACTGTTGGCGGACAGGACAGACACAGAAGCCCCCTGCACTACGCCGCGCACTTGGGGTCTACTACGCAATCCGTGGGACATGGCCTACAAGCCTATGGCCGACCTCTGCTCACATACATGACACACGGCAATGAATAGCTGTACTTGGCACCCTACAGAGGTGGGGGGCGGGGGCACAGGGCCATGCCTTACGGAGGGGCCTAGCCTACAGATATCGCCCTGGCCTAGGGATACCCACAGCCCTCCTCCCCCACCCAGACACCTCCACGGCACGCAAAGTCACCAGGATTTGAGTGTACTCACCCCCTTGTGTCTGCTGTGATGTCCTCACGGACCAATCCAAATCGGGGTAGGCCACCGCCAGGATCCGGGACATCAGGGGAGTCAAAGTACGACTGGCACCCCTCCCACGTTGGGAGGCCATCCCCAGCTGAGCCTCCGCCGTCTTCCTGCTCCAGCGTCGGATGTCCTCCCATCTCTTCCTGCAGTGGGTGCCCTGTCTCTGGTGGACCCCCAGGGTCCGGACGTCCTTGGCGATGGCACGCCAAATACCGATTTTCTGGTGGGTGCTGACCTATGTGACATGTACAGGGAGAGAAGAATAATCATCACCTTCTGCATGCTCGATGTGAGTGGCCCCCCCATCCCCACCCTTGCCATGTGGCACATGCTCTCATCTGTCATTTGATGCATGCCTCAATCGCTCCCCTCACCACCATCTTTCATCCACCCGACTCAACACAGGCATTTGCCACAAAGCATGGTCCCAGTGTACTTACCTGTTGGTCTGGAGGACCGTAGAGTAGCGCATACTGGGGGAGCACCCCATCCACGAGTTTCTCCAACTCCTGAGCAGTGAACGCCGGGGCCCTTTCCCCAGTCGCATGAGCCATTGTCTCTTCCAGACCGTGGTCACAGCAGCACTTGCAGTGTAGGTCCTCTCCTGTGGAAGATCATGTATCGAGTGATTAAGCAGATAGAAAATAGCGGTCACGCCCGCGGCGGTGCGTACCGCGGCGGTGCGTACTGCGACCGCCGGCGCACATCGTCATTGGCTCCTGAGACCCATACGGTTCAATGTTAACCAATGCAGCTTTGCGCCGCGGTCTTCGACCACCTACTGCCACGGTGTGCCACGCCAGCGCATTGACCTCACATCCCATTGTCGCACTTCACAGGTCAGGCAGCCGCCATTTCAAGGGCCCACATGCCGTATTTTCTACTGCGTCACACATACCTAGGCCTTGCATCGACACTCATACAAGCCATTCAATGCATTGGGAATCGTTTTATGTGCAAGCTGTGGTTACGTACCTGTGGGTTGATTGACTCTGTGCTCGCTGTTGTCCTTCATAGGCACCGTCCGCTGGGACATGCGAGGAGATGGAGAAATCTTCCCGTCTACAGACCGCTGGTGGACCTGTCGACAATGGAGGAAAGACATGTCATACTGACATACAGGCTTGACCGAGACACTATACAGGAACTGTGTGCCCAGCTGGAGCCAGACCTGATGTCACCAATCCGCCAACCCAAAGGGATCCCCCCTCTAGTGCAGGTGCTGTCAGTACTCCATTTCCTAGCAAGTGGGTCATTTCAAACAACAGTGGCCATATCATCAGGGATGCCCCAGCCCATGTTTTCCAAGGTGTTGTCCAGAGTGTTGTCTGCCCTGCTCAAACACATGCGGAGCTACATCGTCTTCCCTGAGGTGGGGGATTTGGCTACAGTGAAGGCTGATTTCTATGCCCTTGGACATATACCCAACATCATTGGTGCCATTGATGGGACACATGTTACTTTGGTCCCCCCCAGCAGGAGTGAACAGGTGTACAGGAACAGGAAGACTTATCATTCCATGAATGTCCAGATGGTGTGTTTGGCTGACCAGTACATCTCCCATGTTAATGCCAAGTTCCCTGGGTCAGTGCATGACGCGTACATCATGCGGAATAGCAGCATCCCTTACGTGATGGGTCAACTCCAGAGGCACCGTGTGTGGCTATTAGGAGACTCTAGTTACCCCAAACTGTCCTGGCTACTGACCCCAGTGAGGAATCCCACGACAAGGGCAGAGGAACGGTACAATGAGGCCCATGGGAGAACTAGGAGGGTGATCGAACGGACCTTCGGCCTCCTGAAGGCCAGGTTTAGGTGCCTCCATATGACCGGATCCCTAATGTACTCACCAAAGAAGGTGTGCCAGATCATCGTGGCCTGCTGTATGCTTCACAACCTGGCTTTGCGCCGCCAGGTGCCTTTTCTGCAGGAGGATGGTCCAGATGGTGGTGTTGTAGCAGCTGTGGAGCCTGTGGAGAGTGAAGAGGAGGAAGGCGAAGAGGACGACATAGAGAACAGGAACACAGTAATACAGCAGTATTTTCAATGACACACAGGTAAGAATCCACACCGGCATATTACATATACTTAACCCCTACTACCTCTCTACTGTCTGACCTTTTCCCCCAGTGTATGGTAACTGAGTTGTGACTTTCCCTTCCGATTTCAGAGATGTGGGCCCCACTGCGTGACATCTGCTTTATTTCCCCATGGACTACAGCTGTGTGACATTGGTATGTTGGCATCACAATGTGAATATGCCATTTGGCACTGTAATGTCTAATACATTTGTACAAAATCACTGCCAGACTCCAGATTGTTTTATGCAATAAGTGTGTTTATTACAGTGCTCTAAATTGGTGGGTGGTTGCAAATCGTTGAGGTGTGATGGTGGAGGATTGTCCATGGCAGAGTCCAGACTATCAGTATCACAGGTGCATTGTCCAGATGCCTGTGGAAAGTGGAGCAGGGGCAGTGTAAGGTTGGACAGGGTGTCAATGTGGGACAGTGGGATGACAATCAGGGGGGTATCCTTTGCTGGCGGGGGTCTTGGCATCTTTCTCTGTCTTATTCCTGGATCTCAGGGCCCGCTTGCGGGGTGGTTCTCCTTCTGCAGGGGGTGGGGTTCTGGTGGCCTGTTGGTCTTGTGTCGGGGCCTCCTGTCCACTAGCGCCGGCGGAGGTGGTAGGCAGCTCTTGGTCCATGCTAGTGTCAGGGGCCCTTTGTGGTGCAACAGTTTCCCGCAATGTGGTGACTACCTGATTCAGAGCCACTACGATGGTGCCCATGGCAGTACTGATGTTTCTTGGTTCTTCCCTGAACCCCATATACTGTTGCTCCTGCAGAAGCTGAATCTCCTGAAACCTGGCCAGGACCGTCGCCATCGTCTCCTGGGAGTGGTGGTATGCTCCCATGATGGAGGAGAGGGTCTCGTGGAGAGTGGGTTCCCTGGGCCTGTCCCCCCCCTGTCGCACAGCAGCCCTCACAGTTCCCCTGTTTCCCTGTGCCTCTGTCCCCTGGACCGTGTGCCCACTACCACTGCCCCCAGGTCCCTGTTGTTGTTGGGGTGGTGGGTTAACCTGGGTGCCCTGTAGTGGTGGACACACCGCTGATTGACGTGTCCTGGGGACTGAGATATGGGCCCGCTGTGTGGGTGCTGTGCTGGTGTTCCCAGAGGGGGGAAGGTCTGCTGTGGCCCTTGGCTGTCTGAGGGGAACCGACTGTCCAGAGGTCCCCGATGGGCCGGGCTGGTCATCTAGATCCAGGGAGATAGAGGTGCTGTCATCACTGTGGGCCTCTTCTGGGGGTCCTGCAGGGGTATAAAGGTATGATTATTGCTTCTGTGTGTGCCATAGCGTGCAATGGGTGGGTGCCCGTGTACCCCTGTGCTTGCATTCCTGTGTGGGGGCTTTTGTGACGGTGGTTTGGGAGGGGGATGGGTATGTGCAGTGGGCATGCTTAGGTGATGGGTGTCCATGCTTTGTGGTCGCATGCAGGGCTTGGTGTTGGGATGGGTGGGTTGTGAGGGTGAGACATTTGCAAGGAGTAGGTGTGATGGGGGTGGGGGTGAGGGTGGGGGTATGAGATGGCATGCTGGTGGGGTGGGGGGATGAAGTAGTTAAGATTTGACTTACCAGAGTCCATTCCTCCCCCTACTCCTGCGAGGCCCTCAGGATGCAGGATCGCCAAGACCTGCTCCTCCCATGTTGTAAATTCTGGGGGAGGAGGTGGGGGTCCGCCGCCAGTCCGCTGCACCGCGATGTTGTGCCTGGATACCATGGAATGCACCTTCCCCCGTAGGTCATTCCACCGCTTCCTGATGTCGTCCCGATTTCTTGGGTGCTGTCCCACAGCGTTGACCCTGTCCACTATTCTGCTCCATAGCTCCATCTTCCTGGCAATGGTGGTGTGCTGCACCTGTGTCCCGAAGAGCTGTGGCTCTACCCGTACAATTTCCTCCACCATGACCCTGAGTTCAGCGTCAGAAAACCTGGGGTGTCTTTGCGGTGCCATGGGGTGGTTTGGGTGATGTGTGGGGTGGATTGTGTGGTGCTAAGTTTGCTGGGTGACAGTGAATTGCGCGTCTGGGTGCTCGGGTCTCTTATCTCTGTGCGTGTTCACGAATCTCTAGGAGTGGGGGTTTGTGGGTGATGTGGGTGTGTGTTTTATATTGTGTTGGGTGTGTGGGAGTATTGTTTGTATGTGTCTCAGGTGTGTGTATTTTGAATTGTCCAATGTGGCTGTGTTTTGTAAGTGTGTGTGTATTTTGAGCGCGGCGGTGTGTACCGCCAATGGAATATCGCGGTTGAAAGACCGCCGCGTGGATTCGTGTGTCGTGATAGTGTGGGCATATTTCTGTTGGCGTGACGGTGGAGGTTTGGTCTACGCCAGTTTCTCGCTGGCCTTTGGTGTGGCGGACTTTTGTGATGTCTGTATTTTGGCGGTTTGCCTGTTGTGGGTCAGAATGACCGTGGCGGTTTACCGCGGCCGCGGCGGTGTTATGGCGGTCTTCTGCATGGCGGTAAGCGCCTTTTACCGCCGAGGTTGGAATGACCCCCTATGTGTGTACGCAGATTCCTTCATTTGTTGAGGAAGGAGTTACCTACCATAGTTTGCCATTAACGTATAGAATAAGTTGTAGTCCGCTACTAAAAAGATTTTATAACCAAGAGTACATACAGTGCTTTTACTCAAATTATGATATGGTGTTTTTGTTTGTTCCTATAAATAGGTATTGGAGTACAGTAGCTAGGGATAATGACATAGTAATAGCTAGAGGTTTCTGTGAACCTACACTGACCTTTGGCACAGCTTATACGCATAGAAATAATCTGAAATGCTTACTTACACCTTTAGAGAAAAGCTTCTTAGATCACATAGATGACAGGAGAAAGGCATTGAAGGAGAAATTAGAAAAAGGCTTACAGAAAAGGACTTACAGGAATGATTATGCTTATAGTGCAATTAAAACGAAAGGGAAATTAGCTTTAGATGTGCAACATGTAGGGAAACGTTGCATATACAGTCCTAAATCACGCACTGATACTTAATTTGTGGGAACGAGTGAATGTAAGCATGTGTTTTTGTTTCAGAGTAAATGGACATTTATGTTCAATGGACAGGACCCAGCAATTCCCAGAATTTGTTGTATCTGTGGTCTTAATGCTTATTACCGTCTTCCAAGAGGATGGTATGGGACATGCTATTTGGGGATAATTTTCCCAAAAGTTTATCAAATGGATGATTTGAAGAGGTTTCAGAAAGTGACTGAATTACGTCATATGAGACAGAGGAGGGAGTCCTCTTCTGGTATAGTGGGAGATATATTTGGAGCAGTGATTCCTTCAGTGGGAGTCATTTTGAATTTGATAAAGATTTGAAAGTTGTCTACTATTGTGGATAACATGCTGACAACGTTTTCAGGAGCCATACTCCTGATAGATACTGAGTTAGCTCCAGATAGAGCTATGTATCTTCAAAATCATGTTGCTTTAGACATTCTTTTAGCGTAGGATGGTTGAGTCTGCAGAATGATTAATTCTAGGCATTGTTGTTCATATAATCCTGATAATAGTAAAGCAATTAGAGGTTTAATTACTAATCTGACTAATGAAAGTGCTAATTTGAAAGAATTGAAAGAACCAGGTGTTTGGGAAAAGATTTGCAAAGGTTTTGCTTCAGTGGGAAATTGGCTTAGCAACATTTGGAATGGGATACTATTGAAAATCTTGCAAGGGATATTCATTTTTGTGGTTTGTCTATTTGGAATATGGGGATTGTATAAATTATGCAAAGGGATTAAATTGAAAAGGTCAAGGAATAATCAGAGGAGGGAAGAAAAGAGAAGGGAAAAATTGTACAGAGAAAATTCAAAGAGGAAACAAAAATATGAGGGGATGGAATTGAAAGAATGTTAGCTGATGCAAAAATGTGTGTGTGGTAGTTAGTGTGATGACACATTTAGAGGAGGGATTGCTAGCGCATGTGTTTTAATAAAAAATGTTAACAAGTGTTTATGTATTCTGAATAAGGGATTTATGTAGAAAATATAATAACGTAGAAAATATTTTATACATTTGAAAATGTGATTATGAAGAGTGGCTGCCAATGTTCATCAAGTGTTCTCACTAGTGAATTAATATTGTGAAATGTTGAATATATGTTTGACTAATGTAGTAGTATGTCATGTTAAGGGTTATGCATTATGCTCTAGCTTTATTAATTGTAGGCCTTACCTTAGCGAACGTTTTGGCCTAGTTTGCCAGGCCTCATGTCAAAGCTGTATTTCTTAACGTTTAATAAATGGCTGTCCTAGAGAGTTAAACTGTGATTTCATTTTGCCTTGTTTAAATGTGCTCTCATGGGAACTGACTGTTAGAAGATGCTGTTCTTGTTAATGTAACATTTTATGTGTAATGCGTGTGAGACTGGCTTTCGCAGGAAAAGAACAATGGAGATACTGACTGGAGTGGAAGCTGCAACAATATTGTTACCTGACAAGCCGGAAGATGAGGACATTGCAGGAAAAAACAGTTAACGACATGTGAATGGAGTAATGGTAGAATTCATAGATCTGGAGTTTTAGTTTTATTGGATAAAGTGTGAACATGCGATTAACTGACTAGTAGGGATTTGGGAAGTAGTTTTAGGAGTTTGATTTAACAACATTGCACTGAGAAAAACCCAGCATTCTCCATTCTGCCATTAGATTCATTGCCCAATTTCTTGCTGGCCGAAAGGTCAATATTTCCTTATGCGTCTTGACAAGAGACATGTTTAACTTTAATGCTTAAAGACTTGGGGCCTCATTACGACCCTGGCGGGCGGCGGAGGCCGCCCGCCAGGATGCCGCCCTCCATAATACCGCTCCGCGGTCAGAAGACCGCGGAGGGTATTATGAGTTTTTCCCTGGGCTGGCGGGCGGTCTCCAAAAGACCGCCCGCCAGCCCAGGGAAAAACTCCCTTCCCACGAGGATGCCGGCTCGTAATCGAGCCGGCGGAGTGGGAAGGTGCGACGGGTGCTACTGCACCCGTCGCGTATTTCACTGTCTGCTATGCAGACAGTGAAATACTAGCGGGGCCCTCTTACGGGGGCCCCTGCAGTGCCCATGCCATTGGCATGGGCACTGCAGGGGCCCCCAGGGGCCCCACGACAATCCTTACCGCCATCCTGTTCCTGGCGGGCGAGCCGCCAGGAACAGGATGGCGGTAAGGATTGTCAGAATCCCCTCGGCGGCGCAGCGAGCTGCGCCGCCTTGGAGGATTCTTAGGGGCAGTGGAAAACCGGCGGGAGACCGCCGGTTTTCCCTTTCTGACCGCGGCCAAAGCGCCGCGGTCAGAATGCCCAAGGGAGCACCGCCGGCCTGTCGGCGGTGCTCCCGCCCCCGTTGGCCCTGGCGGTTCTCTACCGCCAGGGTCATAATGAGGCCCTTGGCGTTTTCTGAACTTTGATGCTGAATCCTGATACCTTGCTGATCGACTGATGTCCTGAGGATGAAGACTGACTCTGCTTGTATTATGAATTAGACTGTTGATTATTATGCACATTTGCTTTTTCTTTCTAGGTACAAACTGCATTGTTTTGATAGAGCCATAGTTAGATGTTTTTCCAAGTTTCTGTTACTAAATTGTTTTGCATGAAGCCCAACATGCTGATGCTAATCGGATGTCAGTTAAGGATTCTTACTAATGAAATTGTGCTAATAGAGAAATAATGCTTGATGAATTTCTGATGAAGCTCTAAGAGGACTTTTCCTGTATTCCTAGCTGATCAGTTCCAAATTGACCTGTCCTGCACCTTGCTTTTGGCCTCTGCTGCAATGCATCTTGGCCCTCATGTTCTGTCCTGAATGTCCTTAACCCTTGGCTGGTGTTAACGCGTATTCCTCTTTAATTTCCTGAAACCTGAGATGTAGAAAGCTATTTCCAACTTTTTGCTGAGAATAAAATGGGGGAATGGGGCCAAACTGCCCAGCCGATCCAATGAAGGTGCTTTGCTGCTGGCTAAAGATTCAGGTTGCTCCCACTATGTTAATCTTTGCCACAGCAAATCCAATTCAACGTGTACCTCACGGAGAAGGCATTTGACCTCATGGATCCATGTTAGAAAACCGTTTTTTTGTTGGCAGAGGCATGCACCCTGAGCAGGCAGGAAACACAATCCTAGTTAGGATAAGTCAGATAAACACCATAAATTAACCTCTGCTCACCCTTTGATAGCTTAGTACTGAGCAGTCAGGCTTAAAAGGCACTGTGAAAACCATTTGTGCAACACTTCAAACAGTAAAACAGTGTCAACACCACACAAAAAGACAACTCACCTGATAAAAAACTGAGCTTCATTTTATGAAAAAAAAACAAGACCAAAATGACACACAACCAATAAGCAGAAGTCGAGAGATGAATTTTGAAAGATTAAAATGAAAAAATAGTACTGAGAAGCATAAAAGCGTTAACACAGGATATCTGGTCATGCTAGACAGGGGTAAATCCACAAGTTCAGGCTGACTGCGATGTAGCATGGGTCAGACACAGTCCCAGGTAAGTCCCACTGAAGTTTTAGCTCCTCAAGAATTGAGCCAAGGGTCCAGTTTGTAGAGAAGTAGTTCACTGGGAGCAAGGACAGCATTGCAGGTGATGGTCTATAGGCACGAAGAGTCGGTGGGGGACAGGCAGGCTGGAGCCTTGTGGTCATGAGCGCTGATGCTTGCTCTATGAAGAGACAAACCTGTGGTGGCTCGCTCTGATTCTTGGGGCGGGCGGCATAGTTCTGGTGCAAGAGAGCCCATTTGTGATCACAAAGTGCCGAAAAGTTTGCTGTTAGGAGCCAAAAAACACTTCCCAGGGTGGAGTACTGTAGAGATGTCTCTTGGGGGTCAGGAGCTGATTGAAGATGGGTCCAGGAGCGGTAGCAGGCACGTTGGAAGTCTTTTGATTCCCTGAGACTTCAGAAAACAGGAGGCAAGACAGCAATCCCTTGGAGTCACTTTATTTCTGGGACGCAGAGATGCTGGTGTAGTCCTCTCACTCTCAGGCAAGAGTGAGGCAGCAGACAGCAGGTCATCTCAGGAAAGGAGGAGTCTAGCACAATAACAGCTCAGCAGAGTGGCAGTCCTTGTAGAAGCACATCGGTCCTTCTTCCTGGCACAGTATCCACAGGCCCAGGAATGTACTGAGTTAGTGGTGTCAGAGGTCCTGTACTTATACCAAGCTGTGCCTTTGAAGTAGGGGAGACTTCAAAGAAAGTTCTTTGAAGTGCACAGAGGTCCTGCCTTCCTGCCCTGGCTCTAGAGTCACTAAAGGAGGGTCATCGGTCCTTTGTGTGTGGCAGGACATTGCCCATTCAAGTGTGTCAGCCTCTCCCTCCCATTCTGTCTAGGATGGCCCATCAGGATGTTGATGGCCTATCACTCACACCTAAAGTCCCTTTGTGTGTGGCTGTCTAGAGGGAATGGACAAGCTCAGTTGTCATCCAACCCAGACGTGTTTTGGAGACAGGCAGTAGGCACTAAATGGCTAAAGTAAGAATATGCCAACTTTCTAAAAGTGGAATTTTTAGAACTGCAGGTTAAAATTCGACTTCACCACAAGTTTTTTTTTTTTTAATTGTGAGTTCAGAGACATCAAACTTGACAAATAAATCTCTTCCAGATTCTAAATTACAAAATGTAATAAGATAATCCCAATGTTGTCCAATGGGGCCTTGTAATAGTTAGAAATAAATTTTTCACTACCAAGACATATAAAACCTAAAAGCACATGTCCTATTTTTAAAGATTATGAAGATAAAGGTGGCTGTATGATAAGGCACATATTTACTCAGTGGACAGAGTTAAATAAGGCGAAATGATTAGTTAGTTGCAATATATGCCAGGTGCTCAGAGATGAAGAGGAGCCAGCAAATCTTCTTCTATATGAAAAAAGTCCAAAACATGGAGAAAAATCCCAAGCACTCCCAAATAATCAACACAAATTTCCTTTGTGTTAATATTCTGATATTCTTTATTTGCATAAAGTTGTCTGAAGTTTTACAGTCACTTTATGTAAATAAAGGATATCAGAAGATTGAAGACAAAAAACATTTGTATTGCTTATTTGGGAGTGCTTGGGATTTTCCTCCCTACTTTTTAAATGCACTGCACCCTGCCCATGGGCTGTCCGGGGCCTACCTAAGGGGGAACTTATATCTATTAAAAAGGAATGTTTCGAGCTGGCAAGAGGTTTAACTTGCAAGGTTCAAATGGCAAACTGCACACACACAGGCTCTGCAATGGCAGGCCTGAGACATGGTTGAGGGGTTACTTAGGTGGGTGGCACAATCTGTGCTACAGGCACACTAGTGCCATTTAATTTATAGGTCCTAGGCACATGCAGTGCACTTTACTTGGGACTTAGAAGTACATTAAATAGGCCAATTAGGTATGAGTCAATGTTAACATGTTTAGAGAAGAGAGCACATGCACTTTTGCACTGGTTAGCAGGGGTAAAGTGCTCAGAGTCCTAAAGCCAATGAAAACAAGGTCAGAAAATAGGCAGAGGAAGGCAAAAGGTTTTGGTTGACCCTTTCAAAGAGGGTCATTTTCCAATAATTCCCCTGCGGCTACAGCCTACTGGAACAATCCACACTACAAAGAGTGACTAAGTCCGAAGGTAGAAGTCTTCACCGAGTGAAGGCACAAATAGTATACGGCTGAGAGACACTTTCTCGAGGTGTGCAATTAAAATTTCTCCAGCTCTGAGCTTTCCTGCCAAAAGTCAACAGCTTCAATGGGACCTCATCCATTGACTATGCTACGATGTGGTCATAGCCTGCATCCTTGCTCTTTTGAGGATTTTTTACTTCCATTTTAGAGTCTACGTCCAAAGGTAAAACTGTTCACCCGGGTGAACCTGGTCCTTCTATCTGACCTACGCTCCTTTGCGGTCGGCCTTAAACCATACCCTAGACCCAGTAAAGCGCAACCAGATGACTGTGGTTGGCCCTTAGCATAATTTGGCAATATTTTGAACAGTAAAGTTTGAAATTCATTAATCTAGGTGTGCCTATTTCTTTTTTGCCATTTTGGTGTTTTGTTTTTATTATTATTTACTCTATTTTTCTAGATTTGTTTGGGATTTGTCTTGTATTTTGGCTTCCTTACTGCTTGAACCTTTCCACATTGTTTCTAAGGTAAGCCTACCTGCTCTGGGCTATAGCTACCATGGGGTTAGGCTTAGGTTAATTTAGTGACTTTAATGGTTCACCTTGACAAGGATCGTGGTTATTATTTGAGGTGGCAAACCAGCTAACCTTCATTTATTACAAGGGTGCTCTGGTTTAATGGGTGTCCTCATGTTTTAGAATCAATGGGTAAGGATGCTGCAAAAACCAGAAGACAATCTAAGAATTTTAAAAATGATTGCAGTAGACTGTTAAAAATAACAGTGTTAATGAAAGCAACGCCTGTATGTCTCCAGATACATATGCTAAAGGCAACAACTTTATTTTTTATTGTCAAATAGATGTCAAATATGCTGATGAATTGTTAATTCTTCTTAAAAGTATACAGAATATGTTTATTTAAGATTCAGTGTCTTCTACCAACATCTCTACCATCACTCAATTGAAGTCTCCATATATTACTCCGAAACAGGAGTTCTCACGGAAGCGTTCTGATCTAAAACCAAAGTACATCGTAAACCGAATCGTTGAAGGTAAAGGTCACTTTACCAAATCACTTCCAGAGCCTCCTATCAAGGAGTTTTTCATTTCTTTCCTTATTCATCCCAATAATATGAACTTTTTTATATGTTTAAAAGTTTAGAAAGAGTCATTTGATAGCGTAGTATTGAGAAACCTGTCAATTGAACGGTAAGATCTATAAAACCCTAAGCCAGTTTTAATACTATCCGCACATGGTAAGGCCATGGAGAAAATGCGTCTCTGCAGTTTACAAAGTCTATTAAAGAAAACAATTTTCTGACGTCATAACACTCATTAGACAGGCTTTGATGAAACCTTCAAGGTGGAGACAGCAACATCATTTATTCTCAAATGCACGGTTTGTGTTCTAGATGGTAAGGCTTGTGTCATCCCTGATTTGCTCAAACTCCTAGTTTATTACTGATCCCACTGGTTATGATATTCCCATTAATATGTGAAAGCCTGTATGGTGGAGAGTCTGCTTCTTTTCTTACTTGAACCAATATTCACCAAACAGTCAGAGGTGATCCTGCCACTTAAGTCAGTCCTTTACACTATTTTTTAAATCTGTGAAAGTTCCGGCCAAGGAAATGTTTATTTCCCTCTGTTAGTAAACTGACGTCATCTATCTTATTTTTTTGTATCACCTGAGGGTGATGTTGAGAAACAGCATGTGTTCTCTATGAGATGTTTTGATAAAGTCATCCTTTTAGCATGTTCTTCCCAATGTTTCTGACTGATACTGGTGGTAACTGACCCTGACTGTGCCCTAGGCTCTGCTAAACAAGCCCAGTGCCAGTGCTCTGAATAAAAGGTACATGATAAAATGGTTCATTTACAATTGGCATTGACAGACTCCTATAAGCCCCTAGTAGACAACAGGGCAAAGGTGATTCAAACTACCTATAAGTCTCTGGTACATACTAGGACAGGGACGTTTTCAGGTCCACTAGATTTCCTGCACTGGAATGTGCACTACTTTATTTCCTGCAGTCGTTTTTAAAGAAAGCCCTGCCTTGCAGACTGTCTTTAAAAAGTAAAATGTGTGCATATTTGACTTTGGAATTAAAGCTACTTCCAAAGTGACACTCTACCTTCTTTTTAAATATGTCACCCCTAAGGTCTCCACTAAGTGCCCCAGAGGCGGGACGCCATGTAACTATAATCAGGGACATTTCCTCATTGTAGATACTTAGGTCCAGATGTAGAAAGCTTTTTGCATGGCGCAAACTGTGAAAATCACAGTTTGCGCCATGCAAAAAGCCTTCTGCGATGCTCATTCACAAATTGCGAGTCGGTACGGACTCGCAATTTGTGAATGTGACTCGCAAATAGGAAGGGGTGTTCCCTTCCTATTTGCGACTCGCATCGCAATTTAGAGTTGCTTTGTGACCGCGAATGCGGTCGCAAATCAACTCGCAGTTACCACCAGTGTCACACTGGTGGTAACTCATTCGCAAAAGGGAAGGGGTCCCCATGGGACCCCTTCCCCGGACCACTGCCTACTCTGAAAAAAACGAAACCAAATGGTTTCGGAATTTTTTTCATTTTGCAACTCGTTTTCCTTTAAGGAAAACGGGCTGCAAAATGAAAGAAAAAACTGCTTTATTTCCAAAGCAGTCACAGACATGGAGGTCTGCTGACTACAGCAGGCCACCATCCCTGTGAGTGCAGGGACTCGCTATGGGGTTGCAAAATGCGACCCACCTCATGAATATTGATGAGGTGGGGCTTTGCGACCCCATAGCGAGTCACAGAAGGTGTCTGAGACACCATTCTGCATCTGTTTTTGCGACTTGCGACTTGCAAAAAAACTGATTTTGCTACATCTGGCCCTTAGCCCCTTAGGCTAACATGGGAAAATTTTCCATTAGCATAAGTGTTGCTGGGAAGGATCTAAGGGCCTGATTACAACTTTGGAGGAGGTGTTAATCCGTCCCAAAAGTGACGGTAAAGTGACGGATATACCACCAGCCGTATTATGAGTCCATTATATCCTATGGAACTCGTAATATGGCTGGTGGTATATCCGTCACTTTTGGGACGGATTAACACCTCCTCCAAAGTTGTAATCAGGCCCTAAATGTGTAATGAAAGGACTCAAATGATCGGTAATGATAGATCCAACAACTTGCCATTGTTGAATTTATCATAACTAATACAGTAAAGACATCATAAGACTTTCTTTTCTGTAAGCCAGATTCCAACCTGCTAGTGACCTCTCCTGACTGCTCAGCCTCAGCAGGATTAGCCAGGCTACTTTGATGAGGTGATAAGTGGCCTGCACTGAGCAGAGGTTCTTTGATGGTGGGAGTTCTGCAGCTGCAGAGGCCAGGTCAGGAAAATGGCTGGATAAATCAAACTGGGATTCAAAGGAAGCCGGACAGAAAGGAATGCCAGTTATGCCTGCCCTCTCACCCTATACCCCACAGATAGATAGCAGCCCCAGGAAAGGAATTTGCAGATGTTTAAAGGGGGAGTGTTAATGGAAATGAGCCACACCAGTAGGTTGGTTTAATCAGGTCTTGCTTCTCTGGAGGAAAATCATCCATCTTGGAAGTTTAATGTGCCGTACTTTATGGAACATGAAAATGCTACACTCTGGAAAAAGGTGTCATGCTTTGTCACCCTGCAGCTCACAGGACAAGGGTGCCCCCTGTCAGGTCCACCAAGATGATTGAATAAAAGTGGCTGATCTGCATTGCAACTCAGACCTGCTGCTTGAAACCTCAAGAAGAAGAAGGACTGCCCTTCTGGAACCCTGGCCTGCAACCCTGAGGACTGCACACTGAAGTACTTCTCCAGCTGGGCACTAAAACAACAGCCCTTAGGAATTTGCATTGCTTCAAAAAGGACTCAGGAAAGGATTCCCTGAATGCAACAGGTTAACAGAGCTTGCCTGCACCAAGTATCACAAAAGTCCCAATCATGGAGTGCGTCCAGTGGACTTTTAAGGATTTGGCCAGGTGCATTGTAGGAACTGTAGTTCTAAACTTCCAAGGACCACTGTGGATGTGTGTTTTGGGTACTTTAACCCTCAAGAGGAACTTCAGGAAGACATTCCAGGAGTTTAGAGACATTTAGAGCAACGTTTGGAAAAAACTCAAAAAGTAGACCGACTTGCCGTCGTGAGTCAAGCAGACTCCGCACATCCTCGACCCAAACAAGATTTTAAATTCATCCTACTGAAGGCTCTAGAACTCCAGACTTCCAGGATTTGACCGGGGCCTCCTGGAAAAGGAGTCTGACCAGGTTTCATCGAAATTGGCTTGCTGAGGACTGCAAAATGTCGAGAGAGAAAAGATCCAGAAAAGTTTTTAAGTGTGAAGGTAAAATTTTGACCAAGGCCTCCCGCTCAGTGTATCCGAGCAGGGCTCCATCGTGGTTGGCCTCAAACTTTGACTTTGGCCTGGTTGAGCACGGCCAGATGTCCCTAGTTGGCACTATTGGTTTCTAAGCACTCGAAAGCAAATTTTTTATTTAATCTCTAAAAATAACACTGGTTCCTTATATAGGATGTTTGTTGTTTTGGTGTCATGTTAAAGATAAAAATATTTACAATTGTTATAAATTGATGTGGGATTTTTATTGTGTGTTGTGTCTTACTGATTTACTGTATTGGTGTATTTAAATGCTTTACATACTTGTCTCCTAAATTAAGCCTGCCTGCTCGTTGGCAAGCTACTAGGGGTTGAGCCAGGGGCTAATATTTTGAGACCTTGACAGGACCAAACATTGTCTTGGGGAATTATTGTTAGTGTTAGGTGTGTACCTACCCCTACTAATAACCAGCCTCCAACAGATGTGAACCCAGAATAGAAATTATACCTATCTTAAGTTTTATGTTATATATGGCACCAAAAAGCATCTGTCTCTCCTTGCAACTGCTACGCAGGGGCAAAGGAGTAATGACATTCTTACTTCCAGTAATCTTCATTACCCTGATTAGGGGCCATCCTTGTCCCAGTCGAAACAACTGAGGTTATGCCCTCGTCATAAACATAGCATGGTAGCCCTCTTTCTATGTTTTTAAATATTTTTAATGTAAGGCCTTTCCCTCCTTACCTCCTCCTGTTATAATACTAAGGGGTAATACAAATTACCGGTAAGTAAGAACGTCACTAGCCCCTCATGGCATCCTCCTCCTCCCAGTCCTAACAACTGAGTATATAACAAGCTCATAAAGAACACAATGCACACACAATGCAATGCAGAACACAGTTGTATTCCAATCTACACAACATAATTTTGTTGCAGTTGCCAAAACCTGTAACCAAAACTGCCCTCCAAGTCAGCACCAACAGAAAAACAGTAATACCAAGTGCCCACTCTGCAAATCTTTAAGAGGGACACACCCCCGGTCTGCGCCCAGAGAGGTTCAAACCACCCTGGTGGACCTGCCTTGGACATCAGAAGGAAGAACCTTCACAACCATTTCATAGGCATGGGCAATGGCCTGATGGACCCATCAACTAAGAGTTTGAGTGGAGATCTTCCTACCTTTAGCACATGCCATAAGCAATGAACAGAGAGGTAGCCACCTGAAATGGCTTTGTGTGCCCCAAATAAATCAGAAGGGCCCTCTTGACATCAAGAGAGGAAAGGAGGTTAGAAGAATTCAGAAAAACTGGCAAGATTACCTCCTCAGTCAAATGAAAGGAAGAAGCCAGTTTAGGAAGAAGCTTAGGGTGCAGACGAAGCACTACCCAGCCAAGAAAGGACTTCAAATAAAGAAAAACTGCCATGAGAGCCCCGATCTCACCATGGCATCTTGCAGAAGTAACAACCACAAAGAAAAAACACCTTAGCGGAAAGCCACACCAATTCTGCTTCCTCTAAAGTCTAAAAAGGAGCCCCCTGAAAACCTCTGAGAACAAGAGTCAAGTCCCAAGAAGGAACCCCCTTCCGAATAGAGGGACACTGATGGTGGAAACTCCAAAGCAACCTGAAAACCAAAGGAGAAATTGGGAAATCTTCTTAACACCTTCGCTGCCAGGACTTTTCCCCTCAGGTGCCAGGCATTTTTTTGGCTATTTGGGGCAGTTCGCGCTTAGGCCCTCATATCTTTTTGTCCACATAAGCTACCCACGCCAAATTTGCGTCTTTTTTTCCAGCATCCTAGTGATTCTAGAGGTACCCAGAGTTTGTGGGTTACCCTGAAGGAGACAAAAGAAATTATCCAAAATACAGGGGAAAAAGGGAAAAAAAGGGCTGCAGAAGAAGGCGTGTGTTTTTTCCCTGAAAATTGCATCAACAAAGGGTTTGTGGTGCTAATATCACCATCTTCCCAGCTTAGAGGAACAGGCAGACTTGAATCAGAAAACCCAATTTTTCAACACAATTCTGGCATTTTACTGGGACATACCTCATTTTTACTATTTTTTGTACAGCTGAAATAAAAAAATATTGAAATTGAGGTGAAAAAAACAGCAATTTTTCTCCACGTTTTACTCTGTAACTTTTTCCTGCCTTGTCAGATTTTTTAAAGCAATATACCGTTACATCAGCTGGACTCTTTTGGTTGCGGGGATATATAGGGCTTGTAGGTTCATCAAGAACTCTAGGTACCCAGAGCCAATAAATGAGCTGCACCTTGCAATGGGTTTTTATTCTATACCAGGTATACAGCACTTCATTTGCTGAAATATAAAAAGTGAAAAATAGGTATCAAGAAAACCTTTGTATTTCCAAAATGGCCACAAGATAAGGTGTTGAGAAGCAGTGGTTATTTGCACATCTCTGAATTCCGGGGTGCCCATTCTAGCATGTGAATTACAGGGCATTTCTCAAATAGACGTCTGTAGGAGGCTGGACTGGCTTGTAGTGAGTACCAAGGGGTACTTGCACCTTGCACCAGGCCCAGTTATCCCTTATTAGTGTATAGGGTGTCTAGCAGCATAGGCTGATAGATAATGGTAGCTTAGCAGAGCAGCTTAGGCTGAACTAGGAGATGAGTGAAGCTCCTACAGTACCACTTAGTGTCATATGCACAATATAAGAAAACACAATACACAGTTATACTAAAAATAAAGGTACTTTATTTTTATGACAATATGCCAAAGTATCTCAGAGTGTACCCTCAGTATGAGGATAGCAAATATACACAAGATATATATACACAATACCAAAAATATGCAGTATAGTCTTAGAAAACAGTGCAAACAATGTATAGTTACAATAGGATGCAATGGGGACACATAGGGATAGGGGCAACACAAACCATATACTGCACAAGTGGAATGCGAACCACGAATGGACCCCAAACCTATGTGACCTTGTAGAGGGTCGCTGGGACTATTAGAAAATAGTGAGGGTTAGAAAAATAGCCCACCCCAAGACCCTGAAAAGTGAGTGCAAAGTGCACTAAAGTTCCCCAAAGGACATAGAAGTCGTGATAGGGGAATTCTGCAGGAAAGACACAAACCAGCAATGCAACAACGATGGATTTCCAGTCGAGGGTACCTGTGGAATAAGGGGACCAAGTCCAAAAGTCACAAGCAAGTCGGAGATGGGCAGATGCCCAGGAAATGCCAGCTGTGGATGCAAAGAAGCTGCTACTGGACTGTAGAAGCTTAGGTTTCTGCAGGAACGACTAGGGCTAGCAACTTCCCCTTTAGAGGACGGATCCCTCACGCCGTGGAGAGTCGTGCAGAAGTGTTTTCCCGCCGAAAGACCGCCAACAAGCCTTGCTAGCTGCAAATCATGCGGTAAGGGTTTTTGGACGCTGCTGTGGCCCAAGAGTGATCAGAATGTCGCAAATTGCGTCAGGAGACAGAGGGGACGCCGAGCAAGAGAAGGAGCCCTCTCAGCAGCAGTTAGCACCCGGAGAAGTGCCAGAAATAGGCACTATGAGGATGCGTGAAACGGTGCTCACCCGAAGTCGCACAAAGGAGTCCCACGTCGCCGGAGAACAACTTAGGAAGTCGTGCAATGCAGGTTAGAGTGCCGTGGACCCAGGCTGGACTGTGCACAAAGGATTTCTGCCGGAAGTGCACGGAGGCCGGAGTAGCTGCAAAAGTCACGGTTCCCAGCAATGCAGTCTGGCGTGGGGAGGCAAGGACTTACCTCCACCAAACTTGGACTGAAGAGTCACTGGACTGTGGGAGTCACTTGGACAGAGTTGCTGGATTCAAGGGACCTCGCTCGTCGTGCTGAGAGGAGACCCAGGGGACCGCTGATGCAGTTCTTTGGTGCCTGCGGTTGCAGGGGGACGATTCCGTCGACCCACGGGAGATTTCTTCGGAGCTTCTAGTGCAGAGAGGAGGCAGACTACCCCCACAGCATGCACCACCAGGAAAACAGTCGAGAAGGAGGCAGGATCAGCGTTACAGAGTTGCAGTAGTCGTCTTTGCTACTATGTTGCAGTTTTGCAGGCTTCCAGCGCGGTCAGCAGTCGATTCCTTGGCAGAAGGTGAAGAGAGAGATGCAGAGGAACTCGGATGAGCTCTTGCATTCGTTATCTAAAGTTTCCCCAGAGACAGAGACCCTAAATAGCCAGAAAAGAGGGTTTGGCTACCTAGGAGAGAGGATAGGCTAGCAACACCTGAAGGAGCCTATCAGAAGGAGTCTCTGACGTCACCTGGTGGCACTGGCCACTCAGAGCAGTCCAGTGTGCCAGCAGCACCTCTGTTTCCAAGATGGCAGAGGTCTGGAGCACACTGGAGGAGCTCTGGGCACCTCCCAGGGGAGGTACAGGTCAGGGGAGTGGTCACTCCCCTTTCCTTTGTCCAGTTTCGCGCCAGAGCAGGGCTAAGGGGTCCCTGAACCGGTGTAGACTGGCTTATGCAGAAATGGGCACCAAATGTGCCCATGAAAGCATTTCCAGCGGCTGGGGAGGCTACTCCTCCCCTGCCTTCACACCATTTTCCAAAGGGAGAGGGTGTAACACCCTATCTCAGAGGAAGTCTTTTGTTCTGCCATCCTGGGCCAGGCCTGGCTGGACCCCAGGAGGGCAGAAGCCTGTCTGAGGGGTTGGCAGCAGCAGCAGCTGCAGTGAAACCCCAGGAAAGGCAGTTTGGCAGTACCAGGGTCTGTGCTACAGACCACTGGGATCATGGGATTGTGCCAACTATGCCAGGATGGCATAGAGGGGGCAATTCCATGATCATAGACATGTTACATGGCCATATTCGGAGTTACCATTGTGAAGCTACATATAGGTAGTGACCTATATGTAGTGCACGCGTGTAATGGTATCCCCGCACTCACAAAGTCCGGGGAATTGGCCCTGAACAATGTGGGGGCACCTTGGCTAGTGCCAGGGTGCCCTCACACTAAGTAACTTTGCACCTAACCTTTACCAGATAAAGGTTAGACATATAGGTGACTTATAAGTTACTTAAGTGCAGTGTAAAATGGCTGTGAAATAACGTGGACGTTATTTCACTCAGGCTGCAGTGGCAGGCCTGTGTAAGAATTGTCAGAGCTCCCTTTGGGTGGCAAAAGAAATGCTGCAGCCCATAGGGATCTCCTGGAACCCCAATACCCTGGGTACCTCAGTACCATATACTAGCGAATTATAAGGGTGTTCCAGTAAGCCAATGTAAATTGGTAAAATTGGTCACTAGCCTGTTAGTGACAATTTGGAAAGAAATGAGAGAGCATAACCACTGAGGTTCTGATTAGCAGAGCCTCAGTGAGACAGTTAGTCACTACACAGGTAACACATTCAGGCACACTTATGAGCACTGGGACCCTGGATGACAGGGTCCCAGTGACACATACAACTAAAACAACATATATGCAGTGAAAAATGGGGGTAACATGCCAGGCAAGATGGTACTTTCCTACACAACCCCCCCCCCCAAACGAAGGACAATAAGACTAGCCATGACCTGATGAGTCTTCATTGTCTAAGTGGAAATATCTGGAGAGTCCATCTGCATTGGAGTGGCTGCTCCCAGGTCTATGTTCCACTGTATAGTCCATTCCCTGTAGGGATATGGACCACCTCAACAATTTAGGATTTTCACCTTTCATTTGTTTTAGCCAAAGTAGAGGTTTGTGGTCTGTCTGAACAATGAAGTGAGTGCCAAACAGGTATGGCCTCAACTTCTTCAGAGCCCAGACCACAGCAAAGGCCTCCCTCTCTATGGCAGACCAACGCTTTTCTCTAGGGGTCAACCTCCTACTAATAAAAGCAACAGGTTGATCCTGGCCCTCAGAATTAAGTTGTGATAGGACTGCCCCTACTCCTAATTCAGATGCATCAGTTTGGACATAGAATCTTTTAGAGTAACAAGGGCTTTTCAGGACAGGTGCAGAGCACATGGCCTGCTTCAGCTCCTCAAAAGCTTTCTGACAGTTTGCTGTCCATAATACCTTTTTAGGCATTTTCTTGGATGTGAGGTCATTAAGAGGGGCTGCAATGGAGCCATAGTTCTTAATGAACCTCCTGTAATACCCAGTGAGGCCTAGGAAGGCTCTCACCTGAGTCTGAGTAGTAAGGGGAACCCAATCAATAATTGTTTGGATTTTCCCCTGAAGTGGTGCAATCTGTTCCCCACCAACAAGGTGTCCCAGATAAACCACCTTACCCTGCCCTATCTGGCACTTTGAAGCCTTGATAGTGAGGCCTGCCTTTTGCAGGGCCTCCAAAACCTTCCATAGGTGGACCAGGTGATCATCCCAGCTGGAGCTAAAGACAGCTATATCGTCCAAATATGCTGCACTGAAAGCTTCCAGCCCTTGCAGGACTGTGTTCACCAACCTCTGAAAAGTGGCAGGTGCATTTTTCAATCCAAAAGGCATTACAGTGAACTGGTAATGTCCTCCAATGGTTGAAAATGCAGTTTTAGGTTTAGCATCTTCTGATAATTTGATCTGCCAATACCCTGCAGTCAAATCAAAAGTTCTTACATACTTGGCAGATGCCAGTGTATCTATGAGCTCATCTGCCCTGGGTATAGGGTGAGCATCAGTTTTGGTTACCTGGTTGAGACCTCTGTAGTCTACACAAAACCGCATTTCCTTCTTTCCATCTTTGGAATGGGGTTTTGGTACAAGTACCACAGGAGAAGCCCATGGACTTTCAGAGTGCTCAACCACTCCCAGTTCTAGCATTTTCTGCACCTCTTGCTTTATGCAGTCCCTGACATGGTCAGGCTGCCTATAGATCTTACTTTTGACAGGTAAACTGTCTCCAGTATCTATAGTGTGCTCACACCAAGAAGTGGTACCTGGCACAGTAGAGAAGAGTTCAGAAAACTGACCCAGGAGATTTATGCAATGGTCTTTCTGCTCAGCAGTAAGACAATCAGCTAAAACTACACCTTCCACTAGAGCATCTTGTTCTGTGGAAGAGAATAGATCAGGTAGAGGATCACTGTCTTCTTCCTGTCCCTCATCAGTTGCCATTAGCAGGGTGAGATCAGCCCTGTCATAGTAGGGTTTCAGGCGGTTCACATGGAGCACCCTAAGGGGACTCCTGGCAGTGCCTAAGTCAACTAAGTAGGTGACTTCACCCTTTTTCTCAACAATTGTGTGGGGTCCACTCCATTTATCTTGGAGTGCTCTTGGGGCCACAGGCTCCAAGACCCACACTTTCTGCCCTGGTTTGTACTGAACCAAAACAGCCTTCTGGTCATGCCATTGCTTTTGGAGCTCTTGGCTGGCCTGAAGGTTTTTACTGGCCTTTTTCATATACTCAGCCATCCTTGATCTGAGGCCAAGTACATAATCCACAATATCTTGTTTTGGAGCTTTTAACGGTTGTTCCCAACCCTCCTTGACAAGTGTTAGTGGACCCCTAACAGGGTGACCAAAGAGGAGTTCAAAGGGGCTGAAGCCCACTCCTTTCTGGGGTACCTCCCTGTAGGCAAAAAGGAGGCATGGTAACAGGATATCCCATCTCCTGCGGAGTTTTTCAGGGAGACCCATAATCGTGCCTTTGAGAGTTTTGTTAAATCTCTCCACCAGTCCATTTGTTTGTGGATGATAGGGTGTAGTGAACTTGTAAGTTACACCACACTCCTTCCACATGGTCTTTAAGTAAGCAGACATGAAATTGCTTCCCCTGTCTGATACTACTTCCTTTGGGAAGCCCACCCTGGAAAATATTCCCAGGAGGGCCTTTGCCACTGCAGGTGCTGTAGTGGTCCTTAAGGGAATTGCTTCAGGATATCTTGTGGCATGGTCCACTACCACCAAGATAAACCTATTGCCTGAAGCAGTAGGAGGGTCAAGGGGGCCAACTATGTCAACCCCTACCCTTTCAAAGGGAACGCCAACCACAGGCAGTGGAATAGGGGGTGCCTTTGGAGTGCCACCTGTCTTGCCACTGGCTTGACAGGTTTCACAGGACTTACAAAATTCCTTTGTGTCCTCAGACATCCTAGGCCAATGAAACAGGGGAACAAGCCTGTCCCAAGTTTTCATTTGCCCCAGATGTCCAGCTAGGGGAATGTCGTGGGCTAGAGTTAGGAGGAACTTTCTGTACTCCTGAGGAATCACTAACCTCCTGGCAGTTCCAGGTTTAGGATCCCTTGCTTCAGTGTACAAGAGGTTGTCCTCCCAGTAAACTCTGTGAGAGTCACTGACATCCCCATTAGCCTGTTTGACATCTTGCTGTCTTAGACCCTCTAGTGTGGGACAGGTTTGCTGTGCCACACTCAGCTCCTCCCTGGCAGGCCCCCCTTCACCCAAAAGCTCAGCAGTGTCTGCTTCCAGCTCCTCTGGTGTAGGTTCTGCACAGGGTGGAAATTCTTCTTCCTCAGAAGTAGAATCCACTGTAGAGGGAGGGATAGTAGGAAGTGCTTTACTTCTACTAGCCCTAGCTTTAGGGAGCACTTGGTCCATTGTTCCAGGATCCAAGCTTCCCTGTCCTTTTTGCTTTTTGGCCTGAGCCCTGGTTAAAGCCAAAATATGCCCTGGGATGCCCAGCATTGCTGCATGGGCCTCCAACTCCACATCTGACCAAGCTGATGTCTCCAAATCATTTCCTAGTAGACAGTCTACAGGTAAATCTGTGGCTACCACAACTTTCTTTGGACCAGTAACCCCCCCCCCAGTTGAGATTTACAACAGCCATGGGGTGGTTAAGTGTGTTGTTGTGAGCATCGGTTACTTGGTACTGGTGACCAAGTAGGTGTTGTTCAGGGTGGACCAGTTTCTCTATGACCATAGTCACACTGGCACCAGTGTCCCTGTAGGCCTGAACCTCAACACCATTTATTAGGGGTAGTTGCTTGTACTTATCCATATTAAGGGGACAAGCAACTAAGGTGGCTAAATCAATAGCCCCCTCAGAGACTAATATAGCCTCTGTGGTCTCCCTAACAAGACCAACCCCAACTAAGTTACCAATAGTGAGCCCAGCTACTCCCTTGGATTGGCTATTAGTAGGTTTGCTCCCACCACCACTGCTATTAGTAGGGACACTAGGTGTAGCAGTAGGGGTTGTAGTGGTAGGAGGCTTGGTGCTTTTCTTTGGACAACTGGGATCTGTTGTCCAATGGCCTTTTATTTTACATAAATAGCACCATGGTTTCTTTTCCTTGTTTTGATTAGAAGAGGATTTGGGCCCACCACCCCCACCAGAGTGTTTTTGTGGGCCTGATGAAGACTCATTTTTAGGTTTGTCCCCACCCTTGTCAGAAGACTTACCATCCTTCTTCTTGTTGCCATCTTTGTCACCCCCTGTATGAACTTTTCTGTTCACCCTTGTTCTGACCCATTTGTCTGCCTTCTTTCCCAATTCTTGGGGAGAGGTCAGATCAGAGTCCACCAAGTACTGGTGCAACAAATCAGACACACAATTATTAAGAATATGCTCTCTCAGGATCAAGTTATACAGGCTGTCATAATCAGTAACTTTACTGCCATGTAACCACCCCTCCAAGGCCTTCACTGAATGGTCAATGAAATCAACCCAGTCTTGTGAAGACTCCTTTTTGGTCTCTCTGAACTTTATCCTGTATTCTTCAGTGGTTAAGCCATAACCATCCAGGAGTGCATTCTTAAGAACTTTGTAATCATTGGCTTCATTTTCTTTCACAGTAAGGGGCCTATCCCTACCCTTTCCACTAAATGATAGCCATAGGATAGCAGCCCACTGCCTTTGAGGGACATCCTGTACAGCACAGGCCCTCTCAAGTGCAGCAAACCACTTGTTAATGTCATCCCCCTCCTTATAAGGGGGAACTATCTTGTGCAGATTCCTGGAATCAAGGTCCTTATCAGGATGACTATGGGGAATACTGCTGCTGCCACCATGGGTTTCTAACCCCAGTTTCTGTCTCTCCTTCTCTACTTCTAAAGTCTGTCTCTCCAAATCCAGCTGTTGCTTCTTGAGCTTCAGTCTGGTTTGTTCCACTCTCAATCTATTGAGCTCCCTTTCTAACAATCTGTCATCAGGGTGGGTGGGAGGGACATGTCTTGAAACAGAAGTATGATGAGAATGGACAGAAGGAGACCTGTCCCTTACAGAGGGCACCCTACCAGCTTGGCTAACAGAAACATCATTTCTACTGTGATGAGAATGAATGCTCTTGCTATGATCTGAGACAACACTATCTGTATGGTGTGACTCAACATCAGTACCAACTATGCTAGACTGTCTAGTAATGGGCAGGCTTGGAAGTTTCTTTCCTGAATCTTTTCCTGGGGGAGTCCCTGGATTAGATTGGGAACCATTAGCTACTTTTTCAACAGATGGGGCACTTTTAGCCTTATCTTGTTCTCTAAGCATGTTAAGTAACAATTCCAAGGAAGGATTCTTCCCTACACTCAAACCTCTCTCTATGCAGAGACTCCTTGCTCCTTTCCAGCTAAGGTGATCATATGCAAGTTTGGACAGATCAACATTTTGGCCTGTGCCAGACATTTTTAGAGAGAGTTAAAGTGATAGAAAAAGAGAAAAAAGTTTGTCAGAGCTTTTAGAAAGACAGGGAAAAAAACTTTTTAAACTTTTTAGAACTTTTTAGAAAGTTAGAAGTACTTTTCAGCACTTAGAAAAGAGTGAAAAGAGGAAATGCAAAACTTTTTGGTTATGTGTATATACACTGAACTTGTTTTGTATATTTTTCTCTTATGAAAAGTACAATGACAAGAGTGGTAAGTAGTCTCAAAGCACTTATCCCACCGCTGCACAACCAATGTAGGAGGCTGGACTGGCTTGTAGTGAGTACCAAGGGGTACTTGCACCTTGCACCAGGCCCAGTTATCCCTTATTAGTGTATAGGGTGTCTAGCAGCATAGGCTGATAGATAATGGTAGCTTAGCAGAGCAGCTTATGCTGAACTAGGAGATGAGTGAAGCTCCTACAGTACCACTTACTGTCATATGCACAATATCATAAGAAAACACAATACACAGTTATACTAAAAATAAAGGTACTTTATTTTTATGACAATATGCCAAAGTATCTCAGAGTGTACCCTCAGTATGAGGATAGCAAATATACACAAGATATATATACACAATACCAAAAATATGCAGTATAGTCTTAGAAAACAGTGCAAACAATGTATAGTTACAATAGGATGCAATGGGGACACATAGGGATAGGGGCAACACAAACCATATACTGCACAAGTGGAATGCGAACCACGAATGGACCCCAAACCTATGTGACCTTGTAGAGGGTCGCTGGGACTATTAGAAAATAGTGAGGGTTAGAAAAATAGCCCACCCCAAGACCCTGAAAAGTGAGTGCAAAGTGCACTAAAGTTCACCAAAGGACATAGAAGTCGTGATAGGGGAATTCTGCAGGAAAGACACAAACCAGCAATGCAACAACGATGGATTTCCAGTCGAGGGTACCTGTGGAACAAGGGGACCAAGTCCAAAAGTCACAAGCAAGTCGGAGATGGGCAGATGCCCAGGAAATGCCAGCTGTGGGTGCAAAGAAGCTGCTACTGGACTGTAGAAGCTTAGGTTTCCGCAGGAACGACAAGGGCTAGAGACTTCCCCTTTGGAGGACGGATCCCTCACGCCATGGAGAGTCGTGCAGAAGTGTTTTCCCGCCGAAAGACCGCCAACAAGCCTTGCTAGCTGCAAATTGTGCGGTAAGGGTTTTTGGACGCTGCTGTGGCCCAGGAGGGACCAGAATGTCGCAAATTGCGTCAGGAGACAGAGGGGACTTCGAGCAAGACAAGGAGCCCTCTCAGCAGCAGTTAGCACCCGGAAAAGTGCCAGAAACAGGCACTAAGAGGATGCGTGAAATGGTGCTCACCCGAAGTCGCACAAAGGAGTCCCACGTCGCCGGAGAACAACTTAGGAAGTCGTGCAATGCAAGTTAGAGTGCCGTGGACCCAGGCTGGACTGTGCACAAAGGATTTCCGCTGGAAGTGCACGGAGGCCGGAGTAGCTGCAAAAGTCACGGTTCGCAGCAATGCAGTCTGGCATGGGGAGGCAAGGACTTACCTCCACCAAACTTGGACTGAAGAGTCACTGGACTGTGGGAGTCACTTGGACAGAGTTGCTGGATTCAAGGGACCTCGCTCGTCGTGCTGAGAGGAGACCCAGGGGACCAGTGATGCAGTTCTTTGGTGCCTGCGGTTGCAGGGGGACGATTCCGTCGACCCACGGGAGATTTCTTCGGAGCTTCTAGTGCAGAGAGGAGGCAGACTACCCCCACAGCATGCACCACCAGGAAAACAGTCGAGAAGGCGGCAGGATCAGCGTTACAGAGTTGCAGTAGTCGTCTTTGCTACTATGTTGCAGTTTTGCAGGCTTCCAGCGCTGTCAGCAGTCGATTCCTTGGCAGAAGGTGAAGAGAGAGATGCAGAGGAACTAGGATGAGCTCTTGCATTCGTTATCTAAAGTTTCCCCAGAGACAGAGACCCTAAATAGCCAGAAAAGAGGGTTTGGCTACCTAGGAGAGAGGATAGACTAGCAACACCTGAAGGAGCCTATCAGAAGGAGTCTCTGACGTCACCTGGTGGCACTGGCCACTCAGAGCAGTCCAGTGTGCTAGCAGCACCTCTGTTTCCAAGATGGCAGAGGTCTGGAGCACACTGGAGGAGCTCTGGGCACATCCCAGGGGAGGTACAGGTCAGGGGAGTGGTCACTCCCCTTTCCTTTGTCCAGTTTCGCGCCAGAGCAGAGCTAAGGGGTCCCTGAACCGGTGTAGACTGGCTTATGCAGAAATGGGCACCAAATGTGCCAATGAAAGCATTTCCAGAGGCTGGGGGAGGCTACTCCTCCCCTGCCTTCACACCATTTTCCAAAGGGAGAGGGTGTAACACCCTCTCTCAGAGGAAGTCCTTTGTTCTGCCATCCTGGGCCAGGCCTGGCTGGACCCCAGGAGGGCAGAAGCCTTTCTGAGGGGTTGGCAGCAGCAGCAGCTGCAGTGAAACCCCAGGAAAGGCAGTTTGGCAGTACCAGGGTCTGTGCTACAGACCACTGGGATCATGGGATTGTGCCAACTATGCCAGGATGGCATAGAGGGGGCAATTCCATGATCATAGACATGTTACATGGCCATATTCGGAGTTACCATTGTGAAGCTACATATAGGTAGTGACCTATATGTAGTGCACGCGTGCAATGGTGTCCCCGCACTCACAAAGTCCGGGGAATTGGCCCTGAACAATGTGGGGGCACCTTGGCTAGTGCCAGGGTGCCCTCACACTAAGTAACTTTGCACCTAACCTTTACCAGGTAAAGGTTAGACATATAGGTGACTTATAAGTTACTTAAGTGCAGTGTAAAATGGCTGTGAAATAACATGGACGTTATTTCACTCAGGCTGCAGTGGCAGGCCTGTGTAAGAATTGTCAGAGCTCCCTATGGGTGGCAAAAGAAATGCTGCAGCCCATAGGGATCTCCTGGAACCCCAATACCCTGGGTACCTCAGTACCATATACTAGGGAATTATAAGGGTGTTCCAGTAAGCCAATGTAAATTGGTAAAATTGGTCACTAGCCTGTTAGTGACAATTTGGAAAGAAATGAGAGAGCATAACCACTGAGGTTCTGATTAGCAGAGCCTCAGTGAGACAGTTAGTCAATACACAGGTAACACATTCAGGCACACTTATGAGCACTGGGGCCCTGGATGACAGGGTCCCAGTGACACATGCAACTAAAACAACATATATACAGTGAAAAATGGGGGTAACATGCCAGGCAAGATGGTACTTTCCTACAACGTCTTTTTTACACACTGCCTTACATTTGGAAGGATAAAATGTAGAGAAAGACAAGGGGCAATAACAATTGTTTTGCTATTCTGTGTTCCCCCAAGGCTCCTGATAAAAATGGTACCTCACTTGTGTGGGTAGGCCTAGCGCCCATGAAAGGAAATGGCTCCAAAACACAAGGTGGACACATCACATTTTTTAACACAAAAAAGAGGTGTTTTTTGCAAAGTGCCTACCTGTGGATTTTGGCCTCTAGCTCAGTCGGCACCTGGGGAAACCTAGCACACGAGTGCATTTTTGAAAACTAGACACCTAGGGGAATCCAAGATGGGGTGACTTGTGGGGATCTGACCAGGTTCTGTTACCCAGAATCCTTTGCAAACCTCAAAATTTGACCCAAAAAACACTTTTTCCTCTCATTTCGGTGACAGAAAGTTCTGGAATCTGAGAGGAGCCACAAATTTCCTTCCACCCAGCGTTCCGCCAAGTCTCCCGATAAAAATGGTACCTCACTTGTGTGGGTAAGCCTAGCGACCACGAAAGGAAACGGCCCAAAACACAACGTCGACACATCACATTTTTTCACAGAAAACAGAGGTGTTTTTCACAAAGTGCCTACCTGTGGATTTTGGCCTCTAGCTCAGCCGGCACCTGCGGAAACCTAGCAAACCAGCACCTTTTTCAAAACTAGAAACCTAGGGGAATCCAAGATGTGGTGACTTATGGGGCTCTGACCAGGTTCTGTTGCTCAGAATCCTTTGCAAACCTCAAAATATGACAAAAAAAAAAGTTTTTCCTCTCATTTCGGTGACAGAAAGTTCTGGAATCTGAGAGGAGCCACAAATTTCCTTCCACCCAGCGTTCCCCCAAGTCTCCCGATAAAAATGGGTAGGCCTAGTGTCCACAAAAGGAAATGGCCCAAAACACAACGTGGACACATCAAATTTTTTCACAGAAAACAGAGGTGTTTTTTGCAAAGTGCCTACCTGTGGATTTTGGCCTCTAGCTCAGCCGGCCCCAGGGGGGGGCAGAAAAGGCCTAAAATAAATTTGCCACCTCAACCCCCCCAACCACGCCCGGGGAGTGACCCTTGCCTACAGGGTCGCTCCCCTTGCGTGACATTGGCACAAAAAAAAATCCCCTGTGCCTAGTTGTTTCTGTCCCCCTTGGGGGCAGATTGACCTAAAATCCGCCGATCTGCCTGAAATGGTCTAAATACAATTTGCCCCCCAGGGGAGCGACCCTTGCCTAATGGGTCGCTCCTCATCTCTAAAAAAACAAACAAAAAAAAAACAGAAAAAAAAAATTGCCCTGGCGCCTAGAGGTTTCTGCCCCCCCTAGGGGCAGATCGGCCTAATAACAATAGGCCGATCTGCCCCCAGGGGGGGCAGAAATGGCCTAAAATGTATTTTCCCCCCCAACCGCCCCCAGGGAGCGACCCTTGTCCACGGGATTGCTCCCCTTGCGTGATGGCGCAAAAAAAAAAAGGATCCCTGGTACCTAGTGGTTTCTGCCCTCCTTGGGGGCAGATTGACCTAAAATCGGCCGATCTGCCCCCAAAGCGGGCAGAAATGGCCTAAATACAATTTGCCCCTCCAGGGGAGCGACCCTTGCCTAAGGAGGTCGCTCCCCATCTGTAAAACAACAACAACAACAACAACAAAAAACGGTGCCTAGTGGTTTCTGCCCCCCTTGGGGGCAGATCGGCCTAATTAAAATAGGCTGATGTGGCAGAAATGGCCTAAAATAAATTTACCCCCCAGGGGAACGACCCTTGCCTAAGGGGTCGCTCCCCTTGCATGAAATTCACGAGAAAAAAAAAAAACTCCCTGGTGTCTAGTGGTTTCTGTCCCCCTTGGGGGCAGATTGGCCTCATAAAAATAGGCCAATCTGCCCCCAAGGGGGGCAGAAATGGCCTAAATATAATTTGCCCCCTATGGGAGCGACCCTTGCTTAAGGGGTCGTTCCCCACCTCTAAAATCAAAAACAAAACTAAAAAGAAAAAAAAAAATTATCCCTGGTGCCTAGAGGTTTCTGCCCCCGGGGGGGGCAGCAATGGCCTAAAATTAATTTGCCCCCCAACCCACCCCCGGGGAACGACCCTTGCCTACGGGATTGCACCCCTTGCGTGACGGTGCAAAAAAAAAGATTCCTGGTGCCTAGTGGTTTCTGCCCCCCTTGGGGGCAGATTGACCTAAAATCGGCCGATCTGCCCCCAAAGCGGGCAGAAATGGCCTAAATACAATTTGCCCCTCCAGGGGAGCGACCCTTGCCTAAGGGAGCGCTCCCCATCTGTAAAACAACAACAACAACAAAAAATCCCCGGTGCCTAGTGGTTTCTGGCCCCCTTGGGGGCAGATCGGCCTCATTAAAATAGGCTGATCTAAATGGCCTAAAATAAATTTGCCCCCCAGGAGAACGACCCTTGCCTAAGGGGTCGCTCCCCTTGCATGAAATTCACACACAAAAAAAAAAACTGGTGTCTAGTGGTTTCTGTCCCGCTTGGGGGCAGATTGGCCTCATAAAAATAGGCCAATATTAAGGTCTTCCCCTTCCATCCCTGCCTTAGGGGGGTGGGGGGGAACCCCACAGAGGGAGCGCTAGCGCTCCCTCTGAGCTCTGTGCCCAGGATGTAATGGTTACGTCCTGGGTACACGAGCACTGTGCCGCAGGACGTAACCATTATGTCTGCGGCACAGAAGGGGTTAAGAAGTGCCTGGGTAGCGTGGGTACCATATGTGGCCCTCTGAATGACATATTTGGAGGCATCATACACCTGTTTCAAAGTGGATTCAACATGCTTATCCACTGGATCAGAGAGGACAGCGTCCTCTGAGGCCAAGGACAATGAAGAAGACATGGAGGCCAGAATACTATTCACCTTAGGTGCCTGAGCGAACTGCTCACCAAACCCATCTAACAAGTAAGGCGTGGAAAGAAAATGGGGAACAGTAGATTTGTCAGTGTGCTTCCATTCCTTCTACAACAAGGACTGGATCACATCATGAAGGAGCATGACATCCCAATACTCAGAATGGTATTGAGCCAGAAAGTCCTCTTCCACCACATCCAGAGGGGCAAACCCCAAAAGGACTCTGATATGGGGCAAAACGTTTTGAACTGCTCACAATGAATATATCTCCTATATGAGTCATCATCATCAAGGATAGGACTCTTAGAAGGAATCACCCTCTCCTGAATAGCAGTGCCCACTGTATCTTTAATGAGGGCCTGCAAATCGCCTCTAGAAATACGAAGGAGCTCCTCCGCATCCCTTTGAGCAGGAGAAATGCTGGCAGTATCCTTTACTCATCAAACAAACAACGAGAAGCAGCAATGCGCTACTGTAGCGTCCTGTTTCCTGTTCATATGGTAGCTAGGCAACCCATATCTCGCTGTGCAAGAACCATAACCATTAAAAATGTGCAGCCAATCCTTGTGCACCATGTAACAAGTAAAACTTGTCGGGGGCTCGGGAAGTTACACACGGGCTCTTGGACAGTCCCGCTATAGTATGTGAATAAAGGCTCTCTGCCCCAGCTCAGCACATGGGCAGGGAGTGCTACCAACAGCCAGTGCACAGCGCGCTCCACCCGCTCAGCAGGAATCCAGAAAGAGAGGACCACTTACCCGTTGCACCCAAGGCCAGCGTGCATGGCCGCGCAACAGGAATAGAAATAGAAGGAGGTGGGGGGACCTTAAATTAAAAAAAAAAAAACACATACAAAGAGGACTGTCGTGCTGTGTCTGTGGCAAGGGCGTCACCCCAGTTGTTAGGACTGGGAAGAGGAGGACGCCATGATGGGGTAATGGATAGCCATTCAAAACATGGTCTCTCCTGCCTGTCCATATAATAAAAAAACATATTACATAAGTGGCCTCATTGGGGTTAACTTGTAGTTGTTTTAGGTATTTGAGCTACATGTTTTGGTTTGTTTAAAGGAGCAAGATGCATTATAGAGTTTTAGATTGTGGATTCAGAATATGTATGATGTTCTCTATTCTTATATTCTACTCTCTACTGGTGGTTCTTTAAACGTGACAGGCTTGACCGTTGGATTGCTGTCTGAGCCTGGAGTGACTGTAAGGTACGCCGGTGCTGCCTTTATCCTGAAATAAACTCTCCAGGCATTTATATCTCCTGCCGCCTCCATGTGTGTTTATCGTAATACAACACATGTCTTCGTTGCTCAAGTTCAGGAAATACTTGACCACCTCTTTTCTAAAAACACTTCACTGGTGTTTTTGATATGTTATATTGCGTCATGTACTTAATTTTAAATTGTTTTGTAAGTCTGAAAATTGTCAATTGACTTAAAAGTTTATACTGTATAGAAATCGAAAATAAAATAATGATGGCGGTCGGACAGAGGGGTGGATGGTTGCTTCAAAAGTACTTACGTCATGACTAGGCATGCAGAGAAGAAAACAGTAACAAGATAAAAGTAATAGAATTAGATATCATGATAGGCAGACAAGCAGATAGGTAGATTAAAAGATATGTAGGTGCTGAGACAGTGATATGAAGTCATATTATCTTTACTAAAAATACCTCTTTTCTATTTTTCTTATGCATCGAGAGTACGCCTTTTACTGCTCCTGGGTGCTGTTGAGTTACTCACAGAATAAATAAAGCAAGTCTAATGGAACATCAGATACAGCAAACAAACACATCAGTGTAATCTCATTTATTGTATTTTTTTTGCTTTTGGCACGTGATCTGACTATTATTTCAGTCGTCACTAACAGTCTATATTGATACATATTGATTCAATTCACTGTTCAGGTGAAACCATGCAGTGCAATATTCCTGTCATCCTATTTCCTTTAAACAATATTAAAAAGTCGTATTATATACATCTTAATGCTTTGTTTTTAAACCAGGGTAATAATAATAACATCGATTTAAAACCTTTTTCTCTTATAAAGGGATATAAGCTTCCACTCAGCAAGGCAATATTCACCCACCACCGCGCACACAAACAATGTAAATTTAGCAGGTTTTCCTGATTTTTCTATCATATTTGGTTACATTTCCTTGTTCCAAATGTTCAGCAAAACACAACTGCAGAGTATTTCTAATCACAGCCTGTTCTGCTATCATTGAACCAAAGAACCACAGAACTGCATACTCCAAAGTTATGAGACCCTTGAAGTTGCCACGGAATCCAGAATAGTCCCATGGGCAGGCATTGAAGTGCTTGAGTAGAAATCCTGTGGAGAACTCCCAACCATAAATCCAAGTTGTATAAACAAGGCCCCTCACAAAAATATTACATCGCGTCCTCAGGAAAAGAGATAGTCTTTCAATGACAAAAATGGCTGTACCATATATGAAAAAGGACCAGATGCTGGTATAGCCAATACATTTCCAGCTGAAGTTTTCAACAAGTTCCCAAATTGCTGTAAATGTTATTTCACAGAGGTAGCCGTGTAGGGCATAGATGTACCACCTGGATAAAGCAGCGAGAGGTTGCATTGCAGCTTTTCTTCAATTTTCAGTTGTCTCTGTAATCAAAACAGCTATATAGTAAATTAAAAATAAATTACGAGTAAATAGTTGTATTATTTATGCACTTATGTATTGACAATGCGTTGTAATTATTAATAGTCTCGTATACATCAGTATTCTTCAAACCAAGCCCTCAAGACCATAATCGTTTTGAGTCAGGCGATCCTGCCCTCCCGCACCACCACGGATGACGGGAATTGTGTCCGGAGGATATCTGTTCATAGCAGGGGTGCGGTTTAGGCCTACCATGGTAGGGGTGCAGTTCAGGCCTAGTGCCCAAAGCCAAAGTGCCTGTTCAGAAGGGGTACTAAGCGACAGGCAGCATGAACAGAGCCACATACTGCTGGTCTTGGAGTATATAGAGATGGTGCGCATGAATATTCCCACTACATTGAGAACACTATATTGGGCATCAATACATCAAAGGTACAAAATCAGTAGTCACTGCAATCTACCAGGCATATGGAAGTAGTAATAATTTAAACCTTAACCTTTGTGTGTATGTGCATTCAATAGAAAAAACAACTGAGTAATATTTCCAGCACAAACACAAAACCACAGAAATTCACAAGTTATGGTTATGAATGCACCCAACACAACTTAACTCATGGCACGATTTATGATTCCCTTACTTTTCAAACCCTGCTGCACAGATTCTTTGGCCAGGCTCTGTTTCCAACACACTGTGGCTTCCCACCCAAGACATGAGCAGCGGGGCCGGGGGTTGCCCAGCTCCCCCCTGCACATAGTGGGAGTTGGGCACAGGCCATGACTGACAGCCATACTCTGTGCCTAACCCATGGGGCACTGCAGTAACAGAGATTGGGCACAGGGTCGGACATGATGCAAATTGCGTGCCAAAAAGTGCCTTTTTTGTCTCAGGAGTGCCTTATGTTTTTCATCTTTCTACATGTTTAGTTACCCTTCACCAGTACCCTGGGGTTGGTCACCTTTGGGGTTGGCCCCATGGCTGAGAAAAAAAAATCAGCCCTAATCTAGCTAATCATATTGTTTAACAATTTGATATACAAGATTGCCCCATAAGTTTTAACAAACATATACAATAGTGTTAACATTTATATCCCACATGGCACCTTTTTTATAGTTAGGAAAACTTAATGTATTCTTTCTATGCAAACCAAACATAAACTACACAAACATTGGAAATGTTTGGTTATAGTTATGCCTCAAATGTTTAATTTATGCACCACCTTTAAATTACTATAAATGTATTTATTCTTTCTATACAAAACAAAAATAAAACTACAGAAAATTTAGAAATTCTAGTTAGACAAATACCTTTAACTTATAAGCTTTCAAATTATTAAAAGTCGCACAACTCCATACACAGTGTATTCAACTCCATAGCCACACTACATTAACTATAACTCGCCACTCCACATGTACTCTGTTCTCAGAAATAATATGATTTGCGATGTCATAAGTATTGTTGTAAATGCTATAATTGTAGATGGTAGAAATGATATAATATGAAAGGGTTTAAGCAGTACATGGAGAAGGTATGAGTTATAGTAAATTTCTTGTGGCATTGAGTAATGTAGAGTTGAGTGGGGTGGACTGTAGTAATGGAGTACAGTGGAGTAAAGTCGAACAGTGTCTCATATAGTAGAGCATAGTAAAGTGGGGTGGAGTGGCATACAGGCAGTACCGTAGAGTATTGTAGAGTGGATGAGGGAGTCGTACATTGGTATCAAGTAATGTAGAGTGCTGTATTATTGACTGGAGTACATTGTCGTACAGTGTAGGGTTATAAAGGTGGGTATAGTGTGAAAGAGTGGAGGAGAATAAACTGTTGTTGAGTGGAGTACAGTGTTGTTGAACAAAATACAGTTAGGTGGAGTTGGATAGAGTTGATTGCAATAGAGGGGAGTGGCAAAGAGTGAAATAGCATAAAGTGGAGTGTAGTAGAGTGGAATTACACACAGTGGAGTAGCGCAGAGTAGAGTGAATTAGAGTGGGTTTTTAATTCGGTCAGTGGAATCAAAGGAATTTTGGTAATTCTCCATTACTCTTGCAACACGGAATTACAGAAAAATTGATATTCTGCACTCCGCGGGTAGAAATAAAAAATATGCAGTGGTTTCTAAAGTTTAGAAACCACTGCATATCAGGCAGTGCCCTTACATACTCTGCAGTGATTAAAAGTAATGCAGAGTATGCAAAAACCCTGAACTGTATTTGGCTGCACTATTTTCTTAGGCAAAATTCATCCTTGCATTCATTTTAGGATGTGAGGGTGCATGCTAGATTAAGAAAATAGCGCCAAATGCCCACTCCACCCCAATGCAGAATTCTGAGAAATCTTGCAAAATTGTAATGTAATTTTGTGTAATTGCATGGAATCAACCCTCTGCGAACACTGGAGAGCTGTAGAATGGACTGATGTACAGTGGAGTGGCATAGGGTAGAATAGCATATAGTAGGGTGCCGTAGAGTGGAGTGATGCAGAGTGGAGTGGTGTACAGTGGAATAGCATAAAGTGGAGTGGCAAAGAGTGGATTGGTGTAGAGTGGGTGGGGTAGAGTGTAATAGCATACAGTGGAGTAATGTAGAGTTCAGTGGTGTATAGGGGACTGGTGTACAGTATAGTGAGGTAGACTGTAGAGGAATACAGTATAATGGTGTAGAGTGGAGTGGCGTTTAGTGGAGAGACGTAGAGTGTCATAGTATATAGTGGAGTGTTGTATAGTGGAATGGCATAGGGTGGAGTAACGCACAGTGGAATAACATTGAGTGGAATGACAGACAGTGGAGTTGTGTATAGTGGAATAGCGTAGAATGGAGTGGCGTAGAGTGAAGTGGCATTGAGTGGAGTGGGGTAGACTGGAGTGGTGTAGAATGTGGTGGGGTGAAGGTGGATAGCATACAGTGGAGTGGTGTCGAGTGCAGTGGCACAAAGTGAACTGTGGTGTAGAGTGGAGTGGCATATGGTGGAATAGAGTGGAGTGGAGTGGTGTGGAGTGAAGTGGTTTAGAGTGGAGTGAGGTAAAGTATAGTGGCATACAGTGGAATAGCATAGACTGGAATAATATGCAATGAAGTAGCATACAATGGAGTGGCAAAGAGTGGAAAAGAATACAATGGAGTGATGTAGAGTGGGGAGGCATACAGTAAAATGGTGAAGAGTGGAGTGATGTAGAGTGGAGTGCGATAGAGTGTAGTGGGTTAGACTATAGCGATGTACAGTGAATTAGCAAAGAGTTGAGTGGCATAGAGTGGAATAGTGAAGCGGGTAGTGGTGTAGAGTGGAGTGTCTTACACTTAAATAACAAACAGTGTAGTTATATAGAGTGGAGTGGTGTACAATGGAGTAGTGTAGATTGAAATAACGCTGAGAGTAGTGGCGCACAGTGGAGTGACATAGAGAGAAGTGCCATATAGTGGAATATCATCGAGTGGAGTGGTGTACAGTGGAATAGCGTAGAGTGGAGTAATAATAATCCTGGATTTGTAAAACACGGCAAATCATCTGTGAGAGTCTCAAGGTGCTGAACTTTAGGTACAGGGAGTGATTTGCCCAGAATCACAGGACATTGAGCGGACGCTGAGACTCACACCTGGTTCTTCCAGCTCCGAAGTCGGCAGCTCAGGCCCTTATGCTACACCTGTTCCCTTACATTTTATAATGGCATGAAATGGAATCACACTGAGTGGAGGCATGTGCAGTTTAATAGCGTACATTGGTGTCGCATAGACCGGAGTGATGTATAGTGTAGTGGTGTACAGAGAAGTGGCATAGAGTGAAGTGGCATAGAGTGGAATAGCATACAGTGGGGTGGAGTGCACTGGAGAGGCATACAGTGAAGTACATACAGTGGAATACCGTAAAGTGCAGTGTCATAGAGTAGACCTGTGTGCAGTGGAATGTAAAAAGTGGAGTGGTGCAAAGTTTAGGGGTGTTCAGTGGAGTGGCTTAGACTCAAGCTTCATAGAATAGAGTGACTCAGAGTCCATTAGCATACAGTGGAGTGGTGTAGAGTGGAAGAGAGTGAAGTCGGGTAGAGTGGAGTGGCATAGAGTGGATTACCATAGGGTGGAGTCCCTTATAGTGAAGTGATGTGGAGTGGAGTGGCACAGAGTGTAATAGCATACATTTGAGTGGCGTAGAGTGGAGTGGCATAGAGTGGAGTGTGGTTCTTGAAACAGATATAGCGTGAAAGTGGGTGAAAGGATGTAGATATAATATGGCAGGAATATAGATTATTAGGTGTAAAATTTCGTTACTGGGTGTAAATAGTGTAAGTGGTATAAAAGTTACAAGTGTTAATATACTTAGGTGTATATTGTGCAGCGGTAATCTATTATAAATTTGAAGACAGTATCTGAATGGCTGATGGTTGTCTTTACAAAACGTAAAGGCAGCCATATAGTTTTTAGCCCACTTTCTTTGTGTTCTGATTTTGGGTCTTAAATATACATAAGTAGCAGGAAGTATTGTTGTTCCCTACCTATTACCACCCTATTAAAATGGAAATACTTAGAGAAATGTATTCATATTTTCTAGATATTTTTACAGCACTTTATGAAGAACTGCACCACATTTTAATTTTTTTTAGGTAGCGCTGTAATTTGTAGTTATTACGGCTGTACTCTGTTGACTTTTTTGTAAAGAAATAAATACATTAAGATTTGAAGATACACTGAAGTACACTATGGGCCTGATTCACAAAGGGGCTCCACACTCGTGCAGGGGCCCTGTTGTGGTGGCCAGGAGAGACCAAACTTGTGTAGAATGGAGTGGCAGAGAGTGAAGTGGGGTGGTGCAGAGTGTAATAGCATACACTATAGTACTCTATGGGCCAAAGTCACAAAGGGCCTCCGCACTTATGGTAATGGCCCTACAGTAGTGGTAGGGATGCTCATACTCATGGCAGGGCCCTGCACTCATGGTGGGACCTATGCAATGGGCAATTGCAGTGTGGAGGTCCCACAACCAGTGCAGGCCCCCTCGCCATAACTGCAGAGCCTCCCCAGCGAACTCTGTGGTCCTTCATGAATCAGGCCCCTTATTTGAAAAATATTGTGTTATGTATATATGGCCAGAACCCAGAACCCAGCCAAGGTGTTCTTAAAATAACATGACTGCCTTTGATTTCTGTAAAGGCAATCATTAGTCAATTACGCTTGCACCCCTGCCATGGAGTTTTTTCTTCTATAATTTCACTGCAAATATTAGTCATATTATCAATGATATTATCAAAGATGTCATGGGTGTTGTAATATGTGGGGTAATTAGCAGTGCTTGGTGAGGCGCGGATTTATAGTTACCTTAGGGCATGAGTTGTAGTTATGTCAGCTAACTATAACTGCTGAATTTCGATGGTTTTGTGCGAGTAAATTCATAACCTAAATATAACATTCCTGTGACCTTTGTTTTTTAAGTGAATTTCAGTTTTTTGTATTAATTCTATTTCCTAGCTATAAAGTCTTGTAACCACTGTTTTTTTCAGTGACCTTCTATTTTTTTTCATGTTAAGTAATTTTAATTACTTTACTTTAATCCAACCACTGTCGGTGATTGTTTGCAGGGCCTGGCCGCAGGCTAACTCTCTGTAAGAACCAAATCCCATGCCATGCACGGCCTTTGGACTTACGGCCCACCCTCTATTTGCACCTAACCCCATACCATGCACAGGCTTAAGCCTTGTGTGGCGGGCTTGGCCACAGGACCTAGCTTGCGGCCAGGCCCTGTGGCCAACACCCCATTAAACAGTCAACACCACTCATGGACCTGCCAAGAAAAAAAAAGAGGGTAGGGTAGAAATACACTGAAACCCTAGACTTGGTGCTGGGGGTTCCCCTTAGACCCTGTCATGACAAAAAAAAAATTATTTTAAATTTTTGCTGCAAATTTGTGGCAATAAATTTAAAAGAAATAAGTGTGGACTTCAAATGTAAGAGATAATTAATTAGGAATAAAATAAGGACACATTGATAAGGAAAGAAAATATGCACAAACATAGATCTCAACCCTGAGTTTGCTGACCTCTGCAAACTAACAGTCCAGTTATCTTTATAATTTACCCACTTCAAGCCCCCCAAAACAATTTTAAACTACCATTTTTCAAAAACTACTGATCTTATTACACTTAACTGAGAGAAGGCATATCCACTAACAAAGTTCAACTATAATGGCAAATTTAGTGTAAATATGTTCTGCTGTGTTAGACCTGGCATCCTTGCTGTGGTTTCTCCTTTCTTTTTGCCTCTGCTTCATGTATTTTTGAGTGTGTGCTGGATTTAGTTTTTGCTGGTTTATGGTACTCTGGCTACTCTACTGCTAAAGTGAAAGTGCTCCCTGTGTAAATTGTATTATGATTGGTTATCCATAATTGGCATATTTGATTTACTAGTAAGTCCCTAGTAAAGTGCACTGGAGGTGTCCAGGGCCTGTAAATCAAATGCTACTAGTGGACCTGCAGCACTGATTGTGCCACTCGCATGAGTATCCCTGTAAACATGTCTCAGACCTGCCACTGCAGTGTCTGTGTATGTAGATTCACACTGCCAATTTGACCTGGCAAGCATACCCAAACCTCCCCTTCCACTACATGTATGTCACCCCTAAGTTAGGCCCTAGGTAGCTCCATGGGCAGGGTGCAGTGTATTTAAAAGGTAGTACATGTACTGATAGTGAAATCCTGCCAAATTCTGTTTTCCCTATTGCAAGGCCCATACCTCTCATAGCTTAACATGGGGATTGCCTTTAAAAATCTTTTAAGTGCAGTTTGCCATTGGGAGCAGATAGAGCTGAGGAGTTTGGGGTCTCCAAACTCACAATTTAAAATACATCTTTTGGTAAAGTTGTTTTTTAGATTGTCTGTTTGAAAATGCCACTTTTAGAAAATGGGCATTTTCTTGCTTAACTATTATGTGGATCTGCATGGCTGCTGAATCCACGTTTGGGTCAGACTGACAGTTGGACTGTTTGTGAATTCACTCTATAGAGTAACACATAGGGAGCTGAGGTGTGTCCTGCATATTCTGATGAGTTTTCCTGGGCTAGAGAGGGAAGGAGGAACTGTCACCTGCACTTGAAAGGTTGTGTCTGTCCCATCACAACACACTCTCCAAAACCCTAGAGTGTGTCTGGGGCAGGGCAAGGAAGAGGCAGGATATTGTGCACTACAAAGACTTTCCTTTGAAGTTTGCCTACTTCGAAGGCAGAAATGAGTATAAGTAGTGGACCCGAACCCCCAGACTTTTAGATCAAGAGGAACATCTGCTAAGGAGAAGAGCTGAAGAGCTGTGAGGAGGAGTACTGCCCCTTTGCTGTGTGTCTATTGCTGGATTGGCGTGCAGTTGTTGCTTCTGCCTTAGAGAGGACAAAGATTGGACTTTGCTGTGTGACCTGCTTGTGAAGTTTCTCCAAGGGCTTGGACTGAGCCTGCCTCCTGTTAAGAAGACTCAGGTACATCAAAGATTTCACCTGCCATCACCTGGGCTCTCTTCCTGAGACCCCTGACCTGTCGAGTGGTGTCACATCCAGTCCGTGGACCCCTGGAAGGAGAATCTGGCAGAACCTGAGAGAAAATCCTCTCAGTGGGGCCGAGTATCAGAAAAATTGATGCAGCGCCTACACCGTAGCTGAAAAATCAACGCAGCACTGGTGAAATCGACACATCGCCAGCTCAGCCCGGTTTCATTGTTGCCCTGCATCTGGACTTTCCATGCATCATCCCTGGACATAATGTCTTCAACATCACCCCACGGGCCTGAGGTTTGCTTGTCCTGAAATCGACGCATCCTTTCCCTGCGAGGAAAGAAATGATGCATCACTTACCCAGCTGAAAAAGAATCGATGCAGGCCTCACTTGTGAGTAAGGAATCAGCACATTGTTTGCTTTTCCAATGCACACTTGCCCCTGCGGCTTTATTTTTTACGCATACCAGGTACTTTGTCCTAAAACAACGCATCCATTGATTCTTATGGATTAATACTCTTTGTACTTTAAAAATTAATATCTTTACTTGTGTCTGTTGGATTTTTGTCTTCTTGGTCTTGTTTGATTTAGATAAATATTGGCTATTTTTCTAACCTGGTGTGGTGTCCTTTTGTGGTGTTTTCACTGTGTTACTGTATGTGTTTATGCAAATACTTTACACATTGCCTCTGAGGTAAGCATGACTGCTTTTGCCAAGCTACGAAGGAGGTGAGCAGAGATTATCTGAGCTGTGTATCTCCCTTGACCTGGCTAGAGTGAGGTTCCCTACTTGTACAGGTTGCAAACTGACTGCAAACTAGAGACCCCATTTCTAACATGCTGTTTTGTCAGTATTGGCTAGCAAAAGCCCTATTTTTTTTGGCTCCCGCTTCAATGTCCATTGGTCAGCCTCTGTTGTGCACAGCCATAGACTGTGCACTTCTGGTGTTGGATGGCTGCAAAGGGTTGGTCAAATGGGAGGCTTGGATATGGTAAATGATGAAAAACTGGCCAACAATATACTGACAAAGACGATGGTTAAAGTGAAGTTATGGATATCTTTGTTATAATATTTTTACATATTTTTTATAAAAAACTTCAGTAATTCACCTAAAACACAATTAAAGTGCAATTTTGGTTATAAACTAAAAATGAAAATCATGGGAATTTCTAAGTTATGGTTAGAATTGCAATCCATAACTTCAGCAACAGCCATGCAACCACACTCACACACCAAATACAAACCTCTTGTCCTCAGCATATTCATAACAATAAATAATCACACAAAAAAGTAAAATATAATTAGATAGCAACATATATTCTAACTACTGAATAATACATTTATACTCATCTCTGTCAAAGTGTTATTGGTAATGTGACATGTAGCCCGTAAATTCATTTTCAACATTTGTAATTGCATGTTTTTAAATTAGCACTTATTTTATGAATCATGACTGTTGTTTGCCTGCAGGGAGTTGGATGCAGAGCCTGGCTGGTGGCTACCCCCTCACAGGCAATCAACCCCATACCACACACATCATTTGGTGGTGTGCAGCACTGAGTTTGCCACATGCCTGGCCTGTGACCAGGCTCTGCATCCAACCCCCGGTGGGCAGCAAACCCCACACTGCCCCTGGCCTTCTGACATGTGCAACGTGCATTTCGTATAGAAACTCCTGGCTGCACTCAGGTAGATTTCCTGACTTTGTGAAAGAGTCACAACACTAAAATATAAACAGTGATCCTATTATCATCGTTCTTCAAAAATCACCAATATGTTTTATCTAGTGTATATTTCAGTAATTCATACAATGCAATGTTTAATAATAGTGATCATTATAACAAATATTGAATAGTTTTAATTGTACATCAGAGATTGTGACACAATTTGCGAATCACTAAGCTCTGCATATTGCGAGGCACAATCTCTAATGGTCCTGCATGTGGCCCTAAAGTACTTGAGATAATTATAACTGGTGAATGTCAGGGATTTTTTCAGTGGTTTTGTTCATTTAAAACAGTATGCTTTATGACTTTTTTCACTTAACTATAACCTCGCTATAAACTTAGCTTTTCTCAGTAAATTTCAAAGGTTTATTTACTATTGATGTAGTTAGATAATATTACAATTCCTGACTAGAACATCACTTTAACCTTTGTTTTTTTAGTGCATTTCCATGTTTTTTTAATGTAAAATAAGATATCCATCACTGTGCATGGTGTGCATTCAACCCCCAGGGGCGCTCAGCCTTTGGCTATGTGCAGCGTGGCTGTTGGCACGCACAGTTATGTCCTGTAACAATATATACTGTGTCATTTTAAGTAAGTCAGGCCTACTGGCTTTGTCAAAGGGCCAATATACCAAAATATTAAAAGTAGGGGGCCTATTGATTTCATCAAGGGGTTAGCCTATCAACATATATAAAGCAGATCTAGAATTTGTCAAAAAGTTACCACTCATTATTACAAATATGGATTTTATAAATTCACACATTGTAATGTCTAATAAAAGTGATTGTCACAACACCTTTTATCAGAGCATGCTTTCAATGCAAATATTGTACATGTCTTTGAGTCTTTTATAGTATTTTTCAGGCATAGCAAACAGCCACAGGACCAACCAGAAGGGATCCCTCCACTCCAGCTGAAGAGCATACAGCTCCAGCTCAGAATGCTTTATAAAAATGGTAAGCTTTCCTTAGGTCATGCTTTCAATGACCTCGGACACTTACTTTCTCTTGTGATGCGCTTCCTGCAGCCCTCCAGAACATTAGAAAAAGGCCTGGTGGTGCCCCTGCCACTTCTAGGGTCACCACCAGGATCACCATAGTATGTCTAAAAAACCCTTGCAGGGCATAATGGGGTGCTCCTTGACAGAGCAGTGAATAATAAATGAGCATATGGATGCATGATGATTTGTAAATATGAAGACACAGGAAGCTCTAGAAAACAAGATACAAAACAATCAATCAGAATCTCAGAAATTAATTTGAGTGATGGTGAAGGATTGATGGGTGGACAAGATAGGAAAAGATCAAAATGTTCTTTTTTTGACGAAATGAGGAAAAATGTACAAAAATGAAATGACACAAGGCCACTCCAAACAAGTCGGGGCAAATAGAAATATACCAGTATTAAGTGGAGGTCTGAATTCCACTCCAATGCCACATTTCGACCCAGTAGACACACAAATTGACATATAAATATGCGAGAAAAATGAAACTAGCAAGATTGTCTTTGAATAGGAAAGAAAGAACAGAAATGAAGATCAGTGTGACAAGGCAAATAAACTAATTATTGTAAATATGGATGTAGTACAAAATTGAATTACAGTCCAAAAAACAATTTCAAGAGTGGTATGAAAAATAATTAAATATCTAGAGGGACGTGAAATAAATTTGTGAAGAATGATAATTTCACAATACATAGGAATCTGAGGACTTCACTCGAAAGGCCAATTGTGTCTGCAAATGGATCCCAGCGAATTTATCAATTTGTAGTGATTAATTTATAGTGAAAGTTCTAACATCATATCTGTGAAAACCATAGATCTGTTGGTGCACCTGAAAAACATACCAAGGCTTAACACCATCATTATGGATTTGGCGTCACTTCATACAAGTATAGAACATAAAGGTGAATTAAATTGATGCAGGTATTTTTTGAAGCAAGGAAATGTACAATTTTAGAGTCACAGTCAAATGCTGGAGGAAACAATCGAAATCTTCCTTCTCCCCAAATTACTCCATTCTTACAATGGTTTGGTGGTGAAAGGACGTGGCTTGGGGAGAAAATGAATAAATAATTGAGCAAATAGTCAAGTGATCATATTGAAAATGTGATACTAATATAGGATAGTCTATGAAGGAATTAAATGAAACAACAATAATTACAATTTGAGGTTCAGATATAAAATTAGTAATTCAAAAATCACATATTAGATGCTGAAATCTTTACTGAACGTGAGCAAATGCAATCAGAGCAAATACAAAACAAACTGCAAGCAATTGTGTGTCAGAAGCAAAAAGCTTTCATCAACAACTTAAATGGAACATCAAGTATAGTATTTTTTTCAGAATAATATGCAATTGTTCAACAATGAAAGAATTCAATAAGTAGAGTGAGTCATCATCAAAAAGATTCTTGCAACAAGGATATCCATGAAAAGGAGTGGGGAAACACTTACAAAGGGCCAAAGACAAAAAAAAAGGAATTGTTAATTGCACATGGTTAGAAATGGGGTCTTTGGTTTGCAGTCAGGCTACCCCCTGTCCAAGCAAGGACCCTCACTCTAGTCAAGGTAAAGGAGAAACAACCTGGTTAACCCCCTCTTACCCTCTTGGTAGCTTGGAACGAGCAGAAGGGCTTAACCCAGAAGCAATGTGTAGAGTATTTGTACCAACACACATAGTAATACAGTGGAAACACTACAAAATGGACACCACACCAGTTTAGAAAAATAGGTAATATTTATGTAAATCAAACAAAACCAAAACAACAAAAATCCAGCATACATAAGTCAAGGTATGATTTTTCAAAAGAATAAGAGTCTTAGGGCCAGATGTACAAAGCTTTTTGCACGTCGCAAACAGCGAATTTCGCAACATGCAAAAAGCACTTTGCAATGCACAAACCTCGTTTTGCGATTCAGTAACATGGTTACCGAATCGCAAAATGGGTTTGGGAGTCGTAATTAGGAAGGGGTGTTCCCTTCCTAATTGCGAGTCGCAGTGCAATGCAGGATTGCTTTGTGACTGCGGTCGCAAACCAATCGCAGTTTGCACCCTTTTGAAATGGGTGGTAACCCATTCGCAAAAGGGGAGGGGTCCCCATGGGACACCTTCCCTGTTGAGAATGGCACTGCAAAAAAAAATTCACAGCAGGCAGTGGCTGCTCTGAAAAAATAAAAAGAGAACATTTCATTTTTTGTTTTTGTAATGCATCTCGTTTTCCTTTAAGGAAAACGGGCTGCATTAAAAAAAAAAAAACTGCTTCATTAAAAAGCAGTCACAGACATGGTGGTCTGCTGTCCGCAGCAGGCCACCATCCCTGGGAGGGACGCCATTCGCAAGGGGGTCGTAAATTGCGACCCACCTCATGAATATTCATGAGGTGGGCCTTTGCGACCCCCTTGCGAATCGTAGATGGTGTCAGGGACACCATCCAACATTCCGAATTGCGACTCGCAAATTGCGAGTCACTCTAACTCGCAATTTGTGGGTCGCAATTCGGAATCTTCCTACATCTGGCCCTTACTCTATAGAAAACAGTGGAAACGTTGATTTTGCACAAAGTACCTGGTTAGCGTGAAAAATAAAGCCGCACGGGTGAGCGTGCATTGGAAAAGGCAGCAATGCTTTGATTTCTTCCTCACAAGGGAGACCGTGCGTCATTTCTTCTCCGGTCGGGCAGCGATGTGTCATTTTTCTCCCTCGCAAGACAGCAATGCATTGATTTCAGGATGGGGCACCTCAGATCTGCGCAGAGTCGGGGTGACTTTGATGCCCATGGACGATGAGTGGAAAATTAGGTCGCACGGTGTTAGAAAACCGCACTGCATGGGGTTGTCATCTGCAGCCACAAGCGGGTGTTGTGCGCCGTTTCTCCCGCCACGATAAGTGAATCTCTCAGTGATGATGTAGGTGGAGCATCTATTTTAGCCGCGAAGCCAGTGGCATGTCGTTTTTAAGCTGCGTTGCAGATGGTGCATCAAAAAATTCCCCCACGGCGTTCTGTGCGTGGATTTTCAGCTCTTGCTCTGCCATCTTCACCTTTCAAGGGCCCAGGGACTGGATAGGACATACTTGGCAGGGCAGGTGTCTCAGCAGAGAGTCCAGATGCTGACAGAGGAAGTCTTTGATGGCCCTGAAACTTCAAAACAGGAGGCAAGCCCAGTTCAAGCCATTGGAGATTCTTCTCAAGCAGGAATACACAGCAAACTCCAGTCTTTGCGTCTTTTCACAGGCAGAAGCAGCAACTGCAGGATAGCCCAACAAAGCACAGTCCCGGGCAGGAGTATCACTTCTCCTCAGCTCTTCTCCTTGGCAGAGGTTCCTCTTGATTCCAGAAGTAATTTAAAAATCTGGGGTTTTGAGTCCACTACTTATACCCCTTTCTGCCTTTGAAGTAGGCAAACTTCAAAGGAAAGTCTCTGTTGTTCACAAGATCCTGCCTTGCCCAGGCCAGGCCCCAGACATACACCAGGGGGTTGGAGACTGCATTGTGTGAGGGCAGGCACAGCCCATTCAGGTGTAAGTGACCACTCCTCTCTCCACTCTAGCTCAGCTGGCCCATCAAGTTGTGGAGGCTACTCCCCAGCTCCATTTACATCCCTGTCTAGAGAGGATTCATAAACAGCCCAACTGTCAGTCTGACCCAGACAGCAATTCAACAAACAGGCAGAGTCACAGAATGGTTTAAGCAGGAACATGCCCACTTTCTAAAAGTGGCATTTTCAAACTGACAAATTAAAAAACAACTTTACCAAAAGTTGTATTTTCAAATTGTGAGTTCAGAGACACCAAACTCCAAATTTCTATCTGCTCCCAAAGGGAATTATTTAAAAGCAGCTCCCATGTTAACCCATGAGAGTGATAGGCCGTGCAACAGTGAAAACCGGATTTGTCAGTATTTCACTGCTAGGACATGTAAAAGACACCAGTACATGTTCCACCTTTGGCATACATTGCACCCTGCCCATGGGGCTACCAAGGGCCCACCTTAGGGGTGCCTTACATGTATAAAAAGGGAAGGGTTGGGCCTGGCAAGTGAGAACACATGCCAGGTCGAATTGGCAGGTTAAAACTGCACACACAGACACTGTAGTATCAGGTCTGAGCCATGCTTACAGGGCTACTAATGTGGGTGGCACAACCAGTACTTCAGGCCCACTAGTAGCATTTGATTTCAGGCCCTGGGCACCTCTAGTGCACATTACTAGGGACTTACTAGTAAATCAAATATGCCAATCATGGAAAGCCAATTACACATACATTTTACACAGGAGCACTTTAACTTTAGCATTGGTCAGCAGTGGTAAAGTGCCCAGAGTACAAAAAACAGCAAAAACAGAGTCCAGCAGACAGTCAAACATGGGAAGCAGAGGCAATAAAAGCAGAGGAGACCACACCAAGGATGCCAGGGCTAACACATATAAAGTAAGGTAAGGTAAATGATTCATCAGAAAACCACTGAAACCAGAATGATATTGACTTATTGGCAAGAAGCTCCGGAAATTAAGAAGATATTGGGAAGAAATATGAAAATCTTTCTTGTGACCCAATGAAAATGGGAAATGCACCTGTGATCATTTACAGGACAGTGAAAGGTCTAGAGGACCAACTAGTGCATTGACAGTTTAATAAACAAGAGACAAAATGGTGGTCATTGTAAACAAACTTTACTTTAGGTTACCATTGTAAAGTATGCACTACTAGAAAAAGAATGCATGGTTTTCAGGCTGGGCATGGTGTTAAGAAAAACATCAATACGAAAATCGACTGTTGAAGTACATTTGTGAACTGAATAAAAGAAGCTTGGAATACATGTGAGTTACAGTGATAAAATATAGGAGCTAGCTACCTTGTTCCGAGACATTTTGAACATGGATATGTAAGCATTTTAAAAAATTGTACTTTTATGGCAATGATGTAGTAGAAAAAACTGAAAGAAGTTGCAACAGGGAAAGCAAATTGAGACAGATGGAATTGAAATACATTATCTCTTTAGGATCAAGGCACTGAAAGGATTAAAACAGGATGAAGAACTTTATTCATATTTGGATAGAATTAATGAAAACTAGAGTGATTGCTTTAAACAATGATACATCTTGAATATAATAAAAAATGGGAATGATTCACCAAATGTTGTGAAATAGCAATCGGGTGACCAATAGATCACATTAACTAATGATATCAGAAGGACTCTATGGAGCTGAGCATGAAAGTTCACTGGGCGTGGAGGACAATATTTAATATTAATACTGTCAAATGTAATTATTTCAGTTTTCATACTAATATACGCCAAATGCGTTATGAATTAAAACCGCAGATGGTGGGCCCAGTAATTATATTATAATGTAATCACACAATATCCCTCCTTTATTAACATAAATGGAATTTAGCTATTGTATTTTAGAAATGTGAAGTGACTGTGAGCTTTGAATCAATAGAAACTACTGTATCCATAATTTCCAAGGAAGTCAGGTCATCAGGCAAATACATACAAAAACAGAATAACAAACAAAGGAATAGAACATATTGTTGTTTAGTTATTGAGCAGTATAGGGGGAAAAGATGGAGACAGGTGGAGGCTGCTGGGAGTGTGCTCTTGCACCCTCCCACCTCTGCTGCGTTTGGTCTTAAGACGTACTAAAAATGGGTGAATCTCACCAGTTGTTGCACAGGTGATGGACAATGTCAGGAAGGGTGAGCTCTACAAGCTTTTCCCTTTGTTCCTGTCTCTCTCAGCTGATCCGGAGCATTCCCCAAAAGGAGACGCCTCACTGCAGTTGCAAGATGTGGGTGTACCAGGTAACACTGTTGCATTTGTAGAAGGGGATTTTTTGGATGGAGTTGCCCTCTTCTCTGTCGAGAAGGAGGCAACACATACTGACTCTCCTCAGGATTTGAGGCCATGCCTTTTGAATTAAAGTGGTATGAGTAATGCTGGCATAGCTACATCTACTGAGGTGTCTGCAGTGAATAATGTTGAAACCTTTACATCTTTACCCAATGCTTATCTGGATGAAATAAGTACAGGTGCTTCTAGGGAGGGCACTAACATGATAAGCGTGAGTGCCTTGAGGACTATGAGGGCCAAGAAAAATGGGTAATGTGAAGGAGCCATTATATCAAGGTCTTCAAACCCCTGGGGCCTGGAAGCACTACAGAAATGACTGTTCTGGAGAAGGAAGGTATGCTGTGGCAATGGGAAATTCAAATCCCTAAAAAGAAAAAAGCAGGTATCTCTGTGAAGAGAGATACAGAGCAGGGTCGCCAAAACGCAGGCCATACATAAGACAGAGGGAGTACTGAGTAATGGCTCAAAGGTGAACACAGATACACTGGCCTTCCAGAAGACCACTGACATTAATGGGGAATTCAGTCCCAATGACGTTCAGCTTAGGCACAGTGATCTCAGGATGTACCTACTGTGCATGGCCCGCTGACTGTAGCAAGCTCAATTAAGCTAGCATTGGATCACTCATCAGAGGAGAATATGATTTGGCTGAACAGCCCTACGACAGACTCCCAGGACCAATTTCTTGCTTCCATCTTTCAGCTGAACCAAAATAATCATTCTGAAACTTCTAAGCACTATATTGAGGTCAGGGATGATAATTCCTGTCTCCAGGAAATGATGATAGAGGTGGCTGGGAAAATGTCCGCTCTGACCTCTCAGATGCAGGATCTCCAGTAGAGAGTTGCAGAGGCTGAGGAGGCCACAGCATCTCCTTCAAGGGCAGTTACAGAGCAGTTTAGTTGCAGAGCATGAAACCCTGATTTTGTCAGCACAATCAAAATTGAAGGATTTGAAAAATCACCAATGGTGGATTAATCTCAGGGTCCAGGGGATACTGGAGAGCAATGTGGGTGACAATGCACAGCTATATTTGGTTTGGCTATTCCAACAGGCTTTCCCTGATCTGGTGGACTGAGATTAGGCTTTCCAGATTCAACATGCACATAGGCTTCCGATAACTAATCCTACCAGTTTCACAACAGACCTCGCCCTCTATTAATCTATGTTGGAAATGTTATTCTTCACCAGGTTACCTATATAAAAGGCTCACCCTTCTGCTTTAATTTAAGTGGACTCTTCCTCATTCTTTGTTTGTTCAGATTTTTGTAAACTGACTATGAATAGCAGATGGCAGCTGAGGCAAACGATTGATTTACTCAACACAACTGGGGCTCAAGTTTACTTGCAGGAACCATCTTAAAATATTGTGTAGTAAAAAAAAACTAGGATCTGCTTTACAAATAGGAAAGCCACAGATATCCTTCAGTAGTGGCAAAAACAAAAAGAAGGAGCCTAAATGGCTAGCCATCAGTGTGTCTGGAGATTGGCTGTCAATATAATTTTGAGGCCTCTATTTCTTGCTCCATAGGCAGCAATTTGTGGTCATTTTGTTCTCATGCTGTGCCCCGGCATATCCTTCTTACATATTTAGACAGAGTGTGGTTAGGGGGCGCAAGGGGTCTGTCTTTTCCTCCTGATCTGCATGGTACGTGGGAATTTTCTCAAATTGGGCAGGCTAGCCAAGTTTATGCCATCTGCTCTGTCTATGGCCCCCATAAAGACGACCCAGAGTTTGTTTGATATGCTAAATTTTGAACTAGCAAGCTGGGCCACAGATATATTGCTTGAAGGTGGCTTCAATTGTATCGTGAGCTATAAGCAAGTGGCAGTTTATAGAATTGCTACCTTATACATCATTAAACCTAGGCAGTCTATCAAGGAGCTAGTAAGGGTTCATGGCCTAGTAAATCTATGAAGCATACTGCAATCGTCCACCCCAAGTATTCATAATACTCCACACCGCATGGCCACTACTAAGAATTAATGATATTAGTTTCTCAGGGTTTGATTTGTGATTCTAAAATTGAGCTGTTCCCCAAGATTACTTCAGATCATAATCCCCTAATGTTAACGTTGCAGGTTTCCAATTCTCAAAAGGATTCACTAGACGGTTATCAAATACTTAAATTTATTAAGAAAATAAATATACAGCTAGGAGAATTTTTATCCTTTAGTGTGGGCTCTTCCGCTCCTAGTTTCGTTGGGATACTTTTAAAGCATTTGTTTGGGGGGTCACTGCTCTTCTTGATCTTTACAGTATCCCTTGGTACTCGGCAGGGGGCCCATTATCTGCACTTTTATTTGCTCTTTCTTTGGAACCTTATTTGCAGCATCTAATTAAAAATCTCATAGCAGAACTAATAGTGTTAAATGGAATGGAGGTTAAGATTAATGCTCATGCAGATGACGTAGCTGTTTACTCGTCAGAACCAATCCAAACGTTTCAACTAATTGCCAATGAGGCAGAGAGATTTGGGGCTTTTTCATGGTATCCTCCTAACTTCCAAACACCCAAACAATTATTAAGTATGTGACAAATGTGAAGAAGCCAAGTGTAGTACAAGTGACAACCTATCTAGGAGTGAAGATTACTTCTTTTAATAGCGTAATAGATTTAAACTGTATGCAGCTGCTGTGCCTATGCCATTAGCAAATAATCAGCGTTATTGACCATTGTAACATTGCTAAAATGAATATTCTTCCTTAATTTCTTTATCTCTTTTTTGTCATCCCTCTTTCCCTCAAGCGTTATTGACCATTGTAACATTGCTAAAATGAATATTCTTCCTTAATTTCTTTATCTCTTTTTTGTAATCCCTCTTTCCCTCAAGCAGGACACCAAGTAACCTCCACCACAGGGGTCCTTACCTACTAGGGTGGAAGTTGAAACAGCAATTTGCTTTTGTTATAACTGACCGAATTGGTTCAAGGAAGAGAGAAAACTACAAATATTTTGTGGGCCACTTTACAGTGATGTAGGTCTGACTGACATAGAAGAATGACCCCCAACCCAAAGCCTCTTCACTTTGTTACTGATACGTACTGAGAAGTCTCCTGCCAATAAAGCAAACTCTAGCAGGAATTGCCTGGAGCAGAATGTGCTGGATGTGGGTGTCTATATTTCAATGATTTCGTTGGCTTCCCATGACACCATTTAAGGTACTCAAGCTATGATCTTTCACTCATTTGGTGGTATTATTGACGCGAAACAATGGGCAACCTGTCTATAATGTGCGAGACGTGGGATCATTACTATTGTGTTCCAATAACCTTTTTAGTTTTCACTGTGGGATACCAAGCTTAGGCGTATTGCCTCAGAGTTTTCCCCAAACTTTGTGAAATTTAATGTTCCCTACGTTTCGTTCTAAACAAACCACATCTGCTTCTGATTCTTTCTTAGAACACATTTACTTCAATTCATTATTTTAAGATCTCATCTACATGTGCAAAATGAATTTTTCCATGGTTGATAAAATACAAACAATATAGAATATTGTGTGATAGGCATCTAGTTCTTGTTTGAGTTTAAAATCGACTAGGGCGCCATAAGTCATCATACTTAGTAGGGGTGCATTCCTCAAATTAAAACAGATCGATATTTCTTTTTCAAAGACACAATATTCTACTATGTCACTATGTTCAATATGCTCTGTACTTTCGCTAATGTTATTAGGCAAATTATGAATTAACCACCATATTAGCTATTACCTGTTCCTTAATATTCGCTCATATATCTTTAGATCCGTTGTTTATCTGCTTACACAGGCATATTATCCATACTTTCAATTTCATTTCACTAAATATTAGTTACAAATAGCTTCTACATCATGATTCAATTAAAAAAACTGCGCTTGTCAACACTGCAAACCTTTTCAACCAAATATACTACTAATAAATGCAGGGCAGCAGATAAGCGTAAAGTGTTAAAACTACCCCCGTCAAACACTTTTCTTGATACCCCAGCAAACATTTGTGTCCATAATTGGAAATCCAATAAGCTATGGGTGTAATTTTGTCCGAGCGGTCTTCCTGTGATCAGCTTGGTTATGTATGTGCATCTGCTGTCTCTATCATGTTAAATGTACAAGACACTGAAACATCAAGTCTGCTTCATTTTAAATTAATATAAGGCTTATATTGATGCCATTTTACTGTCATTTTTTTTAATAACTAATCTCATACCTACGCAGCAGTCATCTAATGTGTTAAAACTATATACTGATCAGTCTTATACAGGCTGTTTTAATTCTCCCACAAAATATTCAAAATTCAGGATCTACTATGAAAGCATTTTTGCAGCCTTCAGACCTCCCTTCTTAAGTGTTTAACACTCTAGGGTCTCTTTAATAGCCCCCAGCGCCTCCTTGGGCCACATTAACATATTTTTTTTAACACTAATGTGGCCCAATGAGGCCAAAATCGCAGCACTATATTTACAAAGTGGCTCAATGCATGCATTGCGTCACTTAGTAACTCTTTGTGCTACATTATGCCTGAGCCGGGCATAATGTATGCAAAGGGGATGTTCCTCCATTGATGCCAATCCTGCAAAGCTCCAGACTGGCGTAAAAAATTCTGAGGCTAGTCCCCCTAACTACATTAATGGTGCGCCATATTTTAAATACGGCACACACATGATGGTGGTAGGGGGGCACTGAAGGGGTAAAAAAAAAGTGACGCTGCACTATTCTTAAATATGGCCCTCTGTTTCCTCTGTGAATCAGTGGACCACAGTGCAGTCTGCCAAAGAAGCAAATTTGTTATGGACAATTGATGAAGTTTTCTTCTTTAATGTATTCCTATTGGCTATCGTATGTCGGTCTTTCATGTGGTGAAACAGTCAAGATTTATTTGTTGGGGTAGTGCTTGGTAGAAGTTAAAGATCGAGTTGTACATGTTTCACTTTAAAAAAATAAGGCGTTCAAGAAATGTTATATCTTTTTAAATAACACGTAAGACTATTCTTTAATCTTTTATGAGGTATGCCAAGTCACCTTATGTTTTATTGAATGAACATTTATTTTTAAGTGAATATCTTGGTTTACTCTGTAACTGAATTCTTTTCTAGACTTAGGCAAATCGACAAGGTCCAAATGAGCAGCGCCTGGTTGTAATTGTTTGTTTTGTGCACACTTTGCTGCCCAACATCTTTACAGTTCTCCCAGTGACTGCAGTGAGAGCTGCACACAGTGACCAAGCTGTCAGGCAGTGGTCGAACAGTTGTAGGGGGACACTCTTCATAGGGATGGCTATACCCCAAATCCAGACCATACGGAAGCACATGCATTGGTGAGAGGATACAAGGGCCGACAGGTGGAATCATCCATTCGTGAGATCGGAAGTGGGCAAGCTGCAACTGTAAGGTGAGACAAACTTGGACAGCCATTACCACTATAAAATGGCAGTGAACCAAGATCCAGATGCACTAGCCTTTCACAATCACTGGCTGCTTGTACAGATGCTTCAATGCAAGGCACAGTCATATCGGCCTCACAGTCAAGCAATGCTGGTAGAGAGGCTACTATGCAGGCACAGAAATAGGGGCCTCTCCCAATCACTTGGTGCTGGGCACAAAGTGAGATGTTGTGAAGGAGGGAGCAGGCGCATAGGACTTTTACAATCATTGGTCACAAAGAAAAAGGAGGCAATCTAGGTGTTACGTGGTTCCTACAAACAAAGCAGGGCTGTGTATTTGGTCAACATATACGTCAGTGACTAGGGACTCGGTCAATCCGTACCATTAGGGAATGTTGGCACGATTTCTAGCTAGCTCCCAGTGCCCTGCTCTTCATCCCTAAACACCAGTGTAACAGATGGATTTCGCAACCTCGAGCGTGACTGCTCAGATTCCCAAGGAAATTGTGGAAACCGAGCTACCCATTCATTGTCACTCAGAGGACCCAATACTAGTCATAAGAAACAATATAAAAATGTCATTTAAAAAATGTATTGCAATGGTCACATTCTTGTAGAAAACATGAGTTGTTATTATTAGGCACATGACACAGAGCATGGAAACTAGCATTACAAAGATGATGAAAAAGATAAACATTTCAACTTTGGTTCTATGATTATGTTGGTAAACTCCTATCTGTAGCTATCTACACTGTTGAGAGCATAGTGAAAGCACCCTCTGCCAGATCTATTACAAATCATGTCCCCCCAGAACAGGATATATGTACCAGAATACCAGGAAGCAAGTCTGATGTGGTATGGCTGCTGGTCTGCTGAAAGGTAATGTTGAAATCAGAGTCAACCAAGCTGCATATTGGGTACTGCTTGTGTGCAAAGTTCCAGGATAAGTCCAGCGAGAGTGCTCCTCTGCCACGTATAGCGCAGAGCTGTTATTTATAATACAAGCACTCTCTGTATCACACTGTGTAAGAGGTGCAAGCTCGACACTGTGATGTGTCTAAAAACGTGGAGCTGTCTTCATGGGCAATCAACATGTTCAGCCAGGGTGCTCTGGGTGCTCGACCTTGAACAGAGTGTACAGATTAGATGGCTTACTAAGGGCAAGCATGTACACTGATTTCCCAGTAGATTATCACATAAACGAGAGGCCAAGTGAAATTTTACCGACAGAAGCAAAATGTCAAGTTGAAAATGTGCATTTAAAAGTGGAGTATAAAGCAGTCCCTAACGGGTCCTTACTACATAAGTGTACAGGCACTTCGGTCTCTCACTATCATTGGGTGTTGGGTGGTTTGCACTCAGATCACAGGGCTAAGCATGCTGGCTTTGGGCACCTCAAGGAAGCGACAATGCAAAACTGGATGCGCAAAGTTTTGCAGCTCCCAGTTCTCATCAGGCTTACTATCTCAGACCATCTCAAAACAAGACACTCTTATGTTTCTCTCAGTCTCTAGCAGGACAGGACAGATTCCATGCACTCTGCTGTACAGCTGCCCGGTCTGATGGAGCAGTTGCTTTTCAGCACCATGGATATGATCCTTAGCTTTGAAAAAGGAGGCGGTGAAGAACTTGTGCTCTGGTTCTTATCTTCGACTTCTCTGGAGTGAAAAGCTCCTAGAAATAAGATGAACCCTGGACATGCTGGAGGGAGGCAGCTTGCAGCCAGTCCAATAGAACGTTGGCCTAGATGATCTCTCCAGTCAAATTCAAAGGTATCCCCAAACTGTTACAAAGAACCAATCACCTAAAACTAGAAGTGAATTTCTGTTTATGCGTGCTACCTCTCCATTTCAACCGGTTTCTGGTGAAACTCGTCTCAGGGATGTAGGTCAGCCACAAAAAGTACGCATCTGTGTAGGTGGGCAGGTAGATTATGACATTCTGTGAGAGATGGACAGTTTGATCTTGTATCCAGGTTTCAGGCATTTCCAGGCATTTCTTTCTAGCCAGGTCACATTTTTTACCTGAAACTGGTTCAGTTCAAGCACGTGCCTGCCTAGTCAAGAATCATTTATATCTTTTGAGAATTGCACGCAATTACAAACATTTTATGCTCACAGTTCTCAAATACGCATGCATATTCTCGAATCACACATGCTCTTAATAATGTGGATGTATGGTAGTAATTTATGGCACGAGAATGTGCATTCGTATTTGAGAATTACATGACAAACTTGGGAAAGTGGATGTGCTTGGGCGAGTGACACTTCTCTAACATGCATGCACATCGGAGTATCGCAAGCTGCAGTTCCGAAACATTCATACACGTTCTAAACTATGTGAATTGAATGTTTCTCTCACTGAAGAGCTCACTTTCCACTTCCTATACATAGAAAATTCGGAGAACGTCAATAGCGTCAGAAACGAGATGGAGGCGCAATGGCCAGAACTGCTGATTAGGGAGCTGGGGGACAAGGTTCGAGTCTTGTGAGTCTTGTCATCGGCTCAACATCCTGTGATTCTGGGCAAATCACTTAGGGGCTGATTTAAGAGCCTGTAGTGCCACATTAGTGTAAATGTTTTATGTTACTCTGACTCAACGAGGCCAAAATTGCCATGCCAAATTTACAAAGTGGCGCAATCCATGCAAGCTAATATATCATTTTCACATGCTTATCATGAATTAGTACTGCATTATTCCTCTATTAAGGGACCGCTCCACTGGGCAGGTGACATTAACTCACTGGACAATGAACACTGCTGCTAACAAAATAGTAGGGATGATAGAATCTGCATCTTTCAACCCACAGTCATGATGGACTAGAATAGTTATGGGTGTTTGAGGTGGATATCATATTTAATACAGAGACAACTTTAAAAGCAAAAAGTTGTCTAGGCGGGAAACAAAATTCTATTATTCTGTTGGCGCCACCACTATGGTTTGATACATCTGAAGCGTGACACCCATTGCAGAAAAGTCATCTACCTCCTAGGCTATTGTTGTGAGTTCAGGGATCCTCCTAATGTGCAACAGAGCACTGTCAATCTCCTCACAGCAAGGTACCAAAATGTAGCCCTGTGTGCCGTAATCCTCAGCAGCCAATATCTGTGGGTGAGTATATTCCCAACAGTTACTCCATATATCTACCCTTATGTTTTTTATCAATTTCCCTTTTTGGGTAGCTTTATGCTTATCTATTAGTGAATGTTGTTCTGTTTGAAGTTCTTCAAGAAGAAATAAATCACTAAAAAAATAGAATTAATAAAAATTCCACCAAAACGTAGTTTTTTTTCAGAATCACTACTTTGTGCAAATAAGCTAAATGCATCAACAAATGCAAAAATGGTACACACAGATTACGGTCTGTGTGTACATCTTTAAATCAATAATCAAGGTTATTACATATCTGGGACGTGACCAGCAAGATGGCTGACAGGCAGTAGCTTGTTGCAACTCTGCAGGGACCCTGCATTATATTGCAATTATCCTGTTATTGGTCACACATAGGGTGGCCCTGCAGGATTGCATCTTAAAGTACACTACTCCTTGACATGCTGATCTGAATTGTGAATCCAATGCAATACACTGTGGAGATTGATCGACGCTTGGATTAGACACCTCTACCTGCCTGCAGTTGTGATGCTAGGGTGCTCTGTTGTGGTCTGAGGCCATTGGGCTGAACCCCATCCTCTACACTCATAGCTGCCCAAGGAGGCTGTGTAGAGGATGATCACATATGACAGAGAGCAGTGCCAGTGAAGAACAGTGTTGTAGTTATGGTGCGGGCTTGCTTTGAAGTGACAGAGGCCTAGAGGGAGGTGTCGAAGGTACCTCCTATTGTTCGTGGTGAAATGAGAACCACTTCAGTGTGTAAGGAACCGGCAGTGAGAGCAGTGGTGAGGCTATCCATGCACTCCTCAAAGTACACTGGAGACATTCCAATGTGGTGTGACCAAGGCTGGGTCCCATGTGGGGATGTGTCATTCCCCTGGATGATCGCAGCAGGACTGTGATATGTGGACCTGTGAGGCAACATGGCCCTGGACAAGTGCAACGGGAAGTGAGCAAGGGCTTCCTGCTCTCATGCTTGCTGAAGGTGCAACTCAGGCAAGAAATGTGTTGAGTGCTACGCCACTTCATACAAGTACCTACTGCCCTCCGAGACCTGCTTGGACAGGTAGGAACTGTGGACTTCCAATAACCACGGATCTGTGGACTTCCACTAACCACTAAAACGCAACACATGAGACAGGAGTAGTCTGAGTGCTGGACTGCATTGTGAGGTGGGCCCTTCTGCTGCTTTATGGGACACCTGGTGCCTCATCTGACCTGATACAGGCTGTCAGACCCCCTGCAGAAAAATGAGGGGGGGTTCCACAAGTTAGTGGATGGTGTGGTGCCTTAAGGGAGTTGAAAAAAAGATTGAACAAGTTATTATACTCTTTTTATTAGCGGAGGTTATATGGAGAATGTTAGACCTGACAACCTTAGGGTGGTCAGCCTCAACTTTTTGCCTGCCTTCCTCCACTTTTTGACACCTTTTTGCTGGTTCTAGGACTCTGTGCACTTTACTATTGCTAACCAGCCCTTGCTGCATGGGAAAGCATCGAAGCATCGTCTGTGTGTGCCCGGAGAAACCAACGCACACCTTCCACTCATCTCCTCCTCTGCGGTCCCGTGCGGATAATTTAGATGCAAACCAGGTACTTTGTGCTTGCAAGAGACACATTGCTTTTTAAGAACTAAAGACTCTATTTACCATTACAAAAGTGATATTTCAACTTGTATTTATCAAATCATGATCATTTTGACCTTAATCTACTCAGATAAATATTCTATAGTTTTCTGAACCTGTGTGGTGTATTTTTGTGGTGTTTATACTGTGTTATTGCATGATTTATTGCACAAATGTACTCATTGCTTTCTAAGTTAAGCCTGACTGCTCAGTGCCAAGCTACGAGAGGGTGGGCACAGGATAATATGGATTATGTATGACTTACCCTGAATAGAGTGAGGTTCCTTGCTTGAACAGGGGGTAACCTGACTGCCAACCAAAGACCCCATTTCTAACAGAGAAGAACACAGAACTGGGAGAATGTTGCCGCATGCTTTACATCCTGAGGTGCCTAACGAACCCATATTGAGGGTGGTTGATGAGCTGGGACAGGGACAAGACACGCAGACTGCTGTTAATGGTCTGTTTTACAGGTTTCTATGAATGCCCTACACCAGCCAGAAATGGTAGACAGGCTCTGTTACAAAGTATGTGGGCCAAATATAGTGCCACAGTTGTCCTAGGAGAGGAGAAAAGCCTTAGCGATATCACGCTATGCTGAAGAATTGTGCTCTGCATTGGACATCAGATAAAAGGGGGTAAGACACTGGGTTTGGATTGTCTTTCATCAATTGTTTTCCAATGTGCCTCAGAGATTTTATAAAGTAAGCTTTTGGGAATTTAGACTGAAGCAGTGGTGATGGTCCAGCTCCCAAAATGTATGGGAGAAGGCCAGGCAGTGGGAGTTCCTAAACCTGGAAGGGACCTGGTTAACTTTAAAACTTAAAGAGCGCTAAGATAAATACTGACTAGAAGATCATCAGTAATGCCTTGGGAGGGAGGTTGAAGGTCAAACTGAATTTGTTCTAGGAAGAAGCACAATTTGTGGAGGGTAGCACATGACACACACGCTCTCAAGAGCTATGCCATAGTGTCTCTCGCGGATGAGAAGGCGTTTGACATAGTTGGGATTTCCTGTTCGATACACTGCATAAAAATGTTTTTTTCCCAAACTTTATTAGCTGACTGTAACTGCTGTCTGAGCTAGAGAAAAAAACATCAAAGAGTTATCAAGTGGCAAGGAGTTGGAGTGGGGCACTAGGCAGGGTTGTCCTTTGTCCCGGCTCCAGTTTTTTCCTATGATGGGGCCATTTGCTTGTATGCCCTGACTTGCATTTCATGACAGGAGCACCAGGATTGTTACCATGATCCATGTTTTCTCACTGTATGCATGTGGCACTTTAGTTTATCTGAGTGAGCCTGTAAGCTCAGTCAGATAAACTGCAATGCAAAATAAGCTGCATGCCAAATAAGCTGTGTAACATGTGTTGCATTTGTAGGTTCATAGCCCTACTCACTGCTCATCAGAGTGGTGTAGGGAAAGATAAACATGGCACACACTCAATTACCCTATGGCGTCCCTAACTTGGGACTGGCCTGCTGAAACGAAAGAAGGATTTCTCCTACCATTTAACAGGCCTCTAAGCAGTAGAGTATTGTCACATTCATCCCTGCTTCTAAATTAGGGTTAGGAATGAAATTGACAGTATTAAATTTCATGTTCTTTTTAAGCCCTGCCATGCTAATTCCCTAGATGCTGCATGTGAGTTAAGGGGTAAGAACAGTTCTAGGCATCTGCACAGTGGGCAATGGGAATGAGTCCCAAATCAAAGCACAGGAAGGACCTCAAGCTAGCCCCCTCTCACCATCGTACTTTATTAGCCACAGTAATGTGCTTTGCAGCGCAGCCCTACAGCATGTGGCTCACCTATGGCATGTGGGGCAAAATCTGTCTTTTTTTGCCATGGCTCGAGCCTTCCTGGTACTCCAGTGAAGACAGTGTACATCTGCAAGCCCAGAACAGGCTTGTGTGGCCATCCCCCACCCCAGATACCAAAGTCAGACCTGTTCGGCTCTGCTGGGTCAGCAGAGGGATCTGAGAGGAGAAGAAGCAATGAAAGAAGGAAACATGAGGAAATAGCAGTATTTGTCCATACTGAAAAAGGTAGAGGGTAGATGAAGACAGAAATGGTATGCTGAAAATTGGGAAAAAAGAGGAGAAAAGGACGTAAGAGAAAATGGGACATACATGCGTGAGGAAGAGAAACAGTTGAGATAGGAAGGAGGGGGAGAGAACGAGCGAAAAGCATAAATGGACGAAGAAAAGAGGGTAAAATAAAAAAGACAAGGTAAGGAGAAATAAGGGAAGGATGATAAGCAAGAGAAAAAGAAGAGGAGTGTGTTGAGAAGAGAAAAGGGAGAAGGGAGAAGCAGTGGATTGGAGCTTGGCAAAGAGAAGAGGAGAAAAGGAGCAATAAGGGAATGAAAAATGATGGCCTGAATGAGAAAAGAGTGTCAAACAAGGACAGGAGACAGTAGGAAACAAGTAAGAAGCAATATCGCCATATATGAGGATGTAGAGGTGAAGATTGCGAAAGAGATCTGTTTGGCAAACAGTGATAGAAGCTTAGGTGCACTAGTTTATTGGTTTGTTTTTTGGTTCATATCCTTTAAAACTTCCAGTTGGTCTGTGAAGGAGTCAGTTAAATGTCACACTCTGCCAACAGGGTGCTTCATTGAGCTGAAGGCTCTCAGCTACAAATAATTGGTGTTCTGCCCTGGAGGTTATGGGCTGGAATCTTGCAAGGCAGGTTCTTTCTTCCATCCTTATGAGGCTTGTAAGTGGAGCGCCATAGATTGGGTGGTAATAAAATGTATATTGTTTAGAAATAGGAGACGTGGTCAATTTTGGGCTGGGCTAAATACAAAACAAGCTATTGGGTTCTTACTACCCTTCCCCGCTCAACCTCTCTTTTAAGACTTGCACATTGATATTTGTTCAAATTCTATTGGCTTGTCAGAAAAAGGGAGTGATTTTCTATCTAGTCAGGTTAATGCAACACATATGCATTTTAATAGGATATAGGATATGGTTTAATTAGGTGTTCTGTTTATGTTCTTATTCATATAACTGACGCCCTGCGAAATAACTTTTGTAAAGTCACTTCAATGTTAACAAGGAGGACAAAATGTCTAGTGCTGTCACTTCCTTTGATGGCAGTACATATGCAAATTAGAGGGGCTTCTCACTTTCCAAATTATGTAGTGCCCCCAAAATCCTAGGACTGTTCCTGGCAGCAAGGAGGGTATGACCTTTTGATTTTAGTAAATAATATGTGTAATATACTTAAAGAGCCTTTCAGCCACCTCTCTTCACCCATTGGTCTGTTGGTGTCATTCTCATCTTGCTATCACCCACTACAGCATACAGCATGGGGAAATGGGGCAGCCTACTTAGGCCTCTGACTAACATCAATGTGAGATGTAGATCTGCACACAAGGAGTTCCTTTTAGTGCTAGTGTTGCCTGATGTAATAGTAGGACACCTTGAAGAGAGCACAGGACACGTTCAAGCTTCATCAGTTCCCTTCTCCATCCCATGCTGTTGTCAGTTCCTTTTGACATGGTCGGCTGCTATTTCAAAGCATACCATATTCTTTTCCAGGACTCAGGGCCAGAATCAAGAAGGCCTAGCGCCACTTTAGTGCTGCCTTAGTGTCATTTTTTTAAATTATAAGGTGGTGCTAAGGCCTTTTCCCCGCACCAAATTTACAAAGTGGCACAATGCGTGCATTTTGCCACTTTGTAACCCTTTGCCCTACATTATGCATGCACCATACATAATGTATGCAAAGGGGGCATTCCCCCCATTAGGGGGGCTGAAAAAATGGCGCAAAGAAATCTCTTAGATTTTTTGGCACTTTTGAACCTGCTCAGAGCAGGCGTTAAAAAGGAGGCACACCATTGTTTACAATGGGCCCCTATGTACTGCTCAGGGTTAGGGCCAAAATGTTTGCACTAACCCTGGACACTACATCAATAGCTTAAAAAATATTTATGCTATTGCCCTCTACCCTACGCCATGGTGCGCTGTATGTTAGATACAGCACACACATGGTAGGGGTTGGGGGGCATTAGGGGCACTAGGTGCAGCTCCACTTTCCTTAAATCTTCCCCTCAGTTTCCCAATGGTTCTCTGATAAACTTTGCCCAGGTAGAAAACCAAGCTTCATGGTGTTTCATTTGTTACATTCTTGCAGTCGTTTTATTTAAACATTGAAGGAGTGTAATCTAGCTTCTTTCAATTTTACTTTCCCTCTTTCCTTTTTTCTTTGCCCATTCTTCTTTTCTTCTCTTTTCATTCTATCTTTTTTCCCTTTTTCTTTCTTGTTTGTCGTTTTTCATTAATTCCTTATTTTTTCTTATTTTGCCTACTTCCCTATTTTCTTTCCTTCTTCTTTCTTTCCTTCTATCATTTTCTCACTTCGGTTATTTCTTTCCTCTTTCCTTCTTATTTTGTCTTTATTGCCTTTTTCCCTTCTTTCCTTTCCTCTTTTGTATCTTTATTTCTTGCTTTCTCTCCTTTCTTCTTTTGTTTTTGCTTTTTTCATCTTAGTTTCTTCTTTCCATCTACTTTCTTTTCTTTTTCTTTTTAGCGTCTTTCTTTCTTTGACTTCTTTCCTTTTTCTTCCTTTCTTTTTTGTTCTATATTTCTCTATGTTTTCTCTTTTTCATTATTTTCTTCTTTACTTAAATTTGCCTTCTATGTTTCTTTTTGTGCTTTCTTTGCTTCTTTGCTTCTTTACTTCTTTCTTGCTTTCCTTCTTGTTTGTCTTCTTTCAATTTTCCTTTCCTTCTTTCTTTTTTGTCCTGTTTCCTTCTTTCTTTTATGCCTTCTTTATTTATTGCCACCTTTCTTTATTGCATGTTTCATTTTCTTTCTTTGTCCTTTTTGCCTTCTTTCCTTCTTCCCTCCTTTCTTCCTTTTTGCCTTCTTTGTTTCCTTCCTTTTAAGCCCCCCTCCATCCTTCATTCCTTTCAACTGTTGTTCCTTCCCTTTTGCCTGTCTTCCACCCATTTTTGTCTGTCTTCCTTACTTTTTTGTCTGCCTTCCTTCCTTTTTTCCTTCTTTCCCTACTTACTTCCGTTCTTTCTTGTCTTCCTTCTCAAAGGTGTTTCTAGAAGCAAATGTCAGACTGATGGATTTTAATAGGTCTTTGTTAGCCAAGACCTTTTGATTTTACTAAAAGTATGTATAACATATTACCTAATGGAGGTTTTCAGCCAGACTGCATCCATTAATCTGTGATTGTGTCTTTCACATTTTTCTTCCACTCACTCCACCGTGCATAAAGGGGGCATGTTAGCCCACTTCAGCCATTGACTAACTTCAACATAAGTTACAACATGTTGCCCTTTCACAAGGAGCACATCCACACACAAGGTAGTTCCATTCAGTGCCGGGTATACCATGGTAATAATATGTATTTTTTAGAACAAGAAAAACACCTTTGCCTTTATCCAGTTTTTTTTTCAATTTAATGAGGGCCCGTCAGCTTCCCAAACAATCTTTCTTTACTGATAAGTTACAGCACCCAATCAACATTAACTAAACAGAAAAAGTACATTTTCCAACATTCCTTGTAGTCCACAACATGACCAATCCCAGGCCTGTTCTTCTATAAATGTCTCTGCCTCAGTAGTCCTTCCTCTTTTCTTTGCAATAATAAAACCAAGACAACCTGATCTCCACAAACTGGATTCTCCAAAGCCCCAAAAAGGAACAACTAACTGAAGCCATCGGCTGAACTGGTCGACCATCTATCCATATGTGTAACTTTGGATTATTTATGGGCCCTTATTACCCGATCCTATGAACAAAAGAAAATGTGCTAATAAACTGGTAATGATTATTCAATACATGGGTGGGTAGAAAATAAAATACATGAGAAATAACAGATCATGCATAGATATCAAATTGTATTATATGTAATCACAGAATTGTTGCAATAAACATCTTTAAGAATAACATCCTGATATGGGTGGGATAATCCTCGCCTCTGTGTCCCTAATAGAATTGAAAATTCTTGATGCAAGAGCTAGAACATTTTTCATTCTGTGTCAGGACCAGAAGCTTCGGCTTGTGCTAGTTCAAAGCTGATCCACCACTGTAGATGCCACATCAACAATAGGTTTATGATAGAAGATCTTAAGCGTAGTGTCAGAAGACCAAATGGGAGCCAGCTCCCAAGGTCTTTGATGACAGTGAATGTGCCCCAAATGTGGTAGTATCTATACCAGTCTCTCCCAATAACCATTTGACCCATCTGGCCAATGTAGCTGATGACACTGAAGCAAAAGGACTCTGTAATGATATCAGCAATTGGCCTTGAGCATCTCTGCGACTCTCTTGACTACAATCTTTGTAAGCCTTTAAACATTTTACAAACATAACTTCTGATTATGGGGAAAAGCTGGGTATGAAATACATTTAGTTGCGGTCTTTGTACGTCTAGAAAAAGTGAATGAAAGTCCTGCAGCAGTAAATACTCTACCTGCCAAATCCAGGGTGCGTACATCAGACACTCTCTGACAGGAAATGAGGCACAAAAGCACAGTGAGCTTGGCCGACAATTGTTTACAAGAGAGATCTTTGTCAGATGGCCAGTTTTTTAGAAAACGAAGAACAATATCTACGCCCCATAAAGTTGTATACTTAGATTGAGGGGGTCTGACCATTCGGATGCCTTGCAAAAGTTTATAAATTAAAGGATGTTCACCCACTGGTTTACCCTCAAGATGAGGATGTCGTGCAGAAATAGCTGATCTAAAATTATTAATGGTCCTGCATGCTACGCTTTGGGTAGCTAACTCCAAAATAAATTTTACAGTCATACTAATGTGGGCCCCCATGGGATCAATACCCCATTCACTGCACCAATCCGCCGATCGTTTCAAAGCGTATTCATGATTTATTGGTGGAAGGTACCCAGGATTGGGATAAGAAAAACATAGCATCCTCCGAAATTCCTGCCACTTGCCAGGATCTCTGGAAAGTCTCCAAGCCATGAGAATCAAGTGTTCCTGTAATATCAGAGGATGAGGGAGATCCCACGGATCTAGTAGTAGGGATGAGAAGGAAGGAAGGAGAACCAGAGGAGCACACGACAACGACATCACTACTGGAAATCATGACTGAGCTTCCAGAGAGGGGTCACTAAAAAGATCTCTGTCATCTTCCTCTTCACATGCGAGAATACTCTCTGAATCATAGAGAACTGAGGAAAAGTGTAAAGACGCCCAGGGACCAATCCAGGAGGAATTCATCCTACCCCACGGCTAGAGGATCTGGCCTCCAACTGGAAAACCGTGGAAGTTGAGCATTGAGTCTAGATGCAAAAAGGTCAGTCGAGCATTCGCCCCAGCGACTCATTAGCCTGTGAAAGACAGACTGATGGAGTTTCCAGTCGCTGCCATCCCTAAAAAAAACAGAGTAACAGTCCGCCACCACAGTGGAACATCCTGGAATGAACTCCTCTGTCACCAATATTTGGTGTTGGAGAGAAAAGTGCAAAAAATACTTGGCAATCTCCATTAGGACCCGAGATCTGGTCCCTCCTAGGCGATTTATGTATCTCACCCCCGATATGTTGTCCATACATAGTAGTATGCAACAACTGGCCTTGTGGGGATGGAGGGACCGGAACGCAAAAGCTCCAGCTGGAACCTCCAAATAATTGATGTGGAGATTCAACTCCTCTGGGTACCATTGGCCCCCGTATCCACCGTTCTGCACTAAGCCCCTGAGCCCCATTGACTGGCGTTGGACTCTATTATTATCTACAGAGAGGATGAAAATATGGCCTTGCCGTTCCACGCATACATGTGATCCAGCCACAGACATTATCTCCGTCCTCGCTTCTTCTCTTATAATCTGCTCTGAGTATCACAGTCCTTTGCGAAGATATAAGATTTTTAGGCGTTGCAGGGCCCGATCGGATAGAAGAGGCTAAAACTCCTACCAGGTGAGCAAGGGTCCTCAATTATATAGTTGGGGAGGCAAGGACACTCTGCAACTCTCTCTTAATCAAATCACGTTTCACTAGAGGCATTTTTAACTGTGCTTTGATGGAGTCTACTTAGAAACCTAATAATTTGATACATTGACAGGGATTTGTGATTGACTTGTTGAAGTTTATTAAAAAAAACAGATCCTGCAGAATTTGAATAGTCCTAGACAGATGCACCAGTACCAACTCTTTAGTTTGGGCTATGATCAAGATAAATAATGAGGCGGACACCTCGTTCTCTAAGGAATTGCACCACTGGATGCAGCAGTTTGATGAAACACCAGGGGGCCGGAGACAGCGCGAAGGGAAGAACGGTGAACTCGTACCACTGGTTTCTCCAACAAAATTGAAGAAAGCGTTGAGGCGGGGCTAAAACCGACACCGTTATGTAAGCGTCTTTGAGATCTAACCGAACAAGCCAATCTCTTTCTTGTAAAAGATCTCTTAACAGATGGATGCCACCCATTTTGAAGTGGCAGTACACTATCCATGAGTTGAAAGTTTTTAGGTTTAGAACTAACCGGTAACCCCCACTTTTTTTCTGCACCCAAAAGATGGTGCTGACAAAACCTACCTGGTGGGGAACCGTCCTGACTATTGCACGTTTGCTAAGGAGAGAAGCAATTTCGCCGTCTAAGAAACTGCTCTCTGTTTGGGAAAAACAAAGTGGAAGAGGAACAACTTCCTGTGTGGGAGGGGAGTAAAACTCCAGTCTATAACCCTGATCCGTATGTAGGACCCAAGGATCCTGAGAAATGTGCTCCCAAGCAGATAGATGCCATTTCATCCTCCCTCCCAGAATAACCTTTGAAAAGGGAATTACTCTCACCTGATGCTGTGATGTCTGTGGTGCTGAAACCACCTCGACTGCTGCCTCTGTAGGTGCGACCATGACCTCTCCTGGTCCGAGAAGGGTAGAATCCTTAAGCAGCATGGTAGGAGCCACAACCTCTCTGGGGATACTCTGAAGAGGTCTGATAGAAACCTCGGGCTGGCGTTTGGCCTCGATAGCGTCTGGCCCTGGTAAAATGGCCTCTGCTAAACATTTGCTTCATAGAACTTTGAGCCTTGTCGAGGGCTGAAAAGGTGGAGACATATTTGCCTATGTCTTCACAAATTTATCCCTAAAAAGCAGACCATTCTCAAGGGTTCCTGGTTGTGATGGAACCATTGCCGCCAACTTAGGATCTATTCTCATTAAGAAGGACTTTCTCCATTCTGTGGATGTGGCGCAATTGGCATTGCACAGGAGGCATGTTGCCCTTTCTGCCCATTCCAAAATGGCTTCAGGATCGAATGGCATACTGGAGTCTTTCACCTGTACTGCCAATTCAAGGATCTTGGTGATGGGCCCTGATATGTCGAGGCCTTTCTTCGGGTCTTTAGCGAATTTTTGAGGAACATGGCCACACTCGGGTCCAGTTCCAGAGTATCAGCCACTTTGGCAAGTAGAGAAGAAAGAGGAAATTTGGAGCGTAAGGTGTTACGTACATCTTTATCAAAACTGTTACGCAGCTATTCTTGCACATAGTGTGCCACTTCCATACTTGGTACTCACTTTGTAGACCTTGGATGTACAATGTCTTCTGGGTCAAATAAAATATTATTTTGTGTGACAGATTCAGACGTTGTATGACGGGTCTTACGTTTGCGCTTGGCAGGCTGTTTGGGTTCCACTTGGTCAGAGTCGGAACTGTGTGAATCAGAGGAATGAGATGCCTCAGTGCAAGGTACGGCAGGGGTTGGAAAGAACTCAGATGAATTTAAAGAGGCCCCAGTACCGTACTCATGATCTTTATGGACCGAAGTAACCATACGCATGAAAATTTCCGCCGAGGAAATAGGTCCCACTGTGGCTCTCGCGGCAAAGCCCACATCAGATGACTGACTTTCTCTAATCAGCGTCTCAAGGGAAATTCACTCCATCAATTCTCTTTGGCCACATCTCACTAAAGGGTGAGTGAAAGGCTTCAAAGTTTTATCAGAGCCTGGTTAACAGAGTCCTCTACATGGTGACCCAGGGCCTGTACTTGTCTCTCCTCCATCTGATGCCCATAGGGCATCTCTGTCCCATCCTGGTAATATTCATCCTCTTCTGCATAATACACCATGCTAGAATAGCAATAGGATTGGAGGAGTTCAAAACGGGGGGAAAAATAGCCCCAGCAGGTCCGTAGAGGAGAAAAACTCCTAATCCAATGAGAGACAAAATACCTCTGAGAAATCGGCCAGATTAAAAATTGGAGGGAGCACCTGCTCAGATTTTCCCTAGGCAAAGCCTAATGATGCTTCTGCGTCCCATTGGGTGTTTTGGGGGGTGTAGCATGTGTGTAGCTACGAAGCGCTGTTCCCGAACCGATCTCCATGTCTAATTGAGGTCAGAGATCGTCTTGCGCATGTGCTGGCATAATTATAGCAAGAGGACTCAGTCCTCTGCATCCAGCGCTTGCCTGGCTCCTCTTGGTGCCAGTAGCACTCGCAGAACAGAAACTGACACAGAGCGCCCAGCTCGGGTGCTCCGAAAGAGCAGTGAAATTATGGCACGTCTATGCTCACCACGGCCAACCAAGTTTTGGGAAAGGGACTCGGCTGTCGAATGAGTGTGGTGGCGTGAGAGGAAACGGAGGAAATCCTCCTGAGCGAAGCGCCGTTGAAACCTCCGCTCCTGCTCCACGGCCGTGAAAGATAATAACACAAATAATAACTAAATATGACAATGCAATTATGTAGGTAAAAATGGAAGGGAGTACTTATCTCTGGCTGCAAGCAGCAAAGAAAGAGGAAGAACTACTGTGGCAGAGACAGTTATAGGAGACCAGGCCTGGGATTGGGCACGCTATGGACTAGAGGAATGCTGGGAAATGTAGTTTTTTCTATTTAGTTAATGTTGATTGGCGGCTGTAATTTATCAGTAAAGAAGGAGAAAGCATAATCCGAAGCGTCCGGTCCTGATATAGAATACAATTTTATTAAAACTAAAACAAAACAAGACTTGTCAAAAGGCTGGCGGCCAACGTCAAATCCATTGGCTTTACCAATGTTTGTTTTATAGTGAAGGGCAAAGACTATTTTTGATAGCTTTCACTTAAGTGTAGTACTTGAAATGTCTTTGACCTACTGAGAAACCTTCTATGCATTTGTAGTGTTGATTCTCGGTTTAAAACACCTTCCATAATGTTTGCTGTCTCACACTACACCCATGATGTGGACTGATGAATTTGAGCTACAATTGTATAATTGGAGAGAATCTGTCAATCATTTCAGTGTGTGCGTTATGCTAATTCCCATAAGAGGCACAGTTCTTTTTTTTTTTGTCCTCATTCACTTAACCCCGGAGTCTGAAGTGTGTTGTCAGGTACGCCAGTGGCGAATGGATTCGTTCCAGATCAATCTCCCCTTTGAGGCTCTCAGACTGGGGGCTGATCCATATCTCTGGGCTGGGGTAGCCCTCGGGAGCACAGCTGCATCGCGTTCCCTTGGACTCGCACTGATGTAATCATAGGACAGAATATATTATATGTAAGCCAGTTTATTAGCGGCCCCCAGAACTCATACTCTTCTCAGCTTTTTCCTTCCCCCTTGTATCATATACAAAATTGTATATTAAAGAGTCATTACATTCCAAGACTGTTGGGCGGGGTGGTCGGACTAGTCCATTTCCTACATGTCTCCCTCCTGGCCAATAATATCATATAAAAGAGCAACTTCGCCATGTCTTTATTTACCTCTGTTTCCCCCTGTATTCAACCAAAAATAACCGAAGGGGGGCTTACCTTACACTTCCTAGGTAAAATCTTATTAATACATTCACCAACCTCGCTCCAAAACTGGCTAAGTCGAGGGCACTCCCAGAACATATGCAAATCTCCTACAGTTTCCAGGCTACATTTCGCACACCTGACCTTATTACCAGGCTTCAATCTTGTTAGCTTCTCAGGGGTCCAAAAGGCGCTGTGAACTGAAAACCAATTATTCCTTCTTAAACAGCCAGGTTTGACTGTAGAATAAAGCAAAGTAATAGATACTTGCCATAGTTCTCCTATCTGTGTTCCTGGGAAATGTTCTTTCCAGATTTCTTCTGGCATAAGAAATTCACCGTCTATCTTATGACAGTTCATTTATTTCGAAGATTTTTAAATGTTGATTTTTTAAATATGAATTAGGAAATGCTAACATGTTTGCAAATTACCATATCTGCAATTTAGAGGCAGAGCAATGAATGTAGGATTTTAGAAAGCTATCAATAAACCAACAATGTACTTATTTAGTAGCAGTTGAAGAATACTATGTAACTCGAAAGGGGATAAACTGCGAATATGGAGTTGAACAGTTGTCACAAAAATTTAAGTGACGTGTGCTACCATTAAATTAGTAATAACTGGTTTCTTCAAATAACAGTGCGTGTTTTGACGAAGTAATTGGTCGAAGTCAGTTGTAACTCACTCTCAACAAAATTGTGCGTGCGGGCCGGCAGCTTAATTATTAGTTTGGAACATTTCAACTCATGTACTCAGCTCAGTAGTATTTATACAAAGGTACCATTGATCGGTTCACAAAAAAAGTCCCCAGGATCCTGATACATGTTTAAAAAGTGTATTTCCCCACGTAGTTGTCATTCATGTCACGTTCATTGCTATAGATGTGTCCTGCTGGAACGAATCCCATTCTTAAATATAACTTGGTGCTCCCCTGACAATATCAATAGCAGCAAACGTAATACTTGAAAATAGTTTGTTATAGGATTTTCACTGAAACGTATCTGTTTACAAGTGTTTTTTTTAAATATATTGTAAACTGCGGGCGTGTGTTTTAATTGTTAGTGCTCTGTTGCCTCTCCTCGGCTTTAGTGCTATAGAAATGCACAAATCCGTCCAGCTTTGCATATCATGGCGGGAGCACCAGTGGTCAGAGTTCTTCTTTATAGAAAGATTGGAATAGCTTGTCGCCTCGTAGATTTACAAAAGCAAAGGTGACCATGTCTACAGAGATAGCGTACCTTAAATCTAAATTCACACCCAAAACCTTGCAGAGGCATTTGGCTCGGTAGGTACCTTGGTGAAACTTGTCTAACGATAGTTTCACATTTTAGGAGGGCCAAAATTGGAGGGAGACCCTTCTCGTTCTAGACCTCAAATTATGGAATTCCAGCACTCTATAACCCAGAAATCAAAGTAATTTACTCTATTGTTTCTAAAAACGTATCTCTTTCATCGATTTTGCTACCTTACTCTGCTTTTGGTATCAGGTGGGTCAACTCTAGCTCATATAGCCTATAGTGTCTTGAAATCCTTCAAGTAATTTAGTATGCTTAGTAGGGAATAGATGACTTAACAAAACACGTTTAAATGTTTATCTATGCTGTATGGTATCACCAACACACGAAGTATATGTTTTAGCAGTAAATTGGTGGGGGCAGGGTCAGAGAGTGGCTAGAAAATAGGGAATACTTCCTACTAAAGGGGAGGGGTTAAGGGAGGAGAAAGAGGGCTTAAGGGAGAGTCAGTGTGTGACCTGGGGACGGACATTCACCCACCTACAAAAGAGTAAGCCCATTTTATTCCTAAACTGGACTTTTATAGCTACTACAGTAAAAAAAAATAGCTGAAAGAATAGTAAACATACTCCAGCTCAAAAGATGGGTCAAATCCAGCACCATACAAGGCCACTCACACGTACTGGAACACACTTCCATAGGATATAATGGAGGTAGGGTCTTCAAAGAGGTCCCCAAAGAAAATAATGTTTAAGTAAATAAATGTATTTCAGCTTTTTAAAAATATGTATCATTTTATTTTAAAGTTAAAGAAATATAGATAATTTAATATATATATATTTTTTTTATTTATAAAATAGTTGTTAGGTAGAAAATAAAAATAACAAACTTTACTAAATATAAAAAATAATCACTTTAATTAAGTAATATACATAACTTTTAGAACTTTATAATTCTTGAAAAAATATAAACTTTATGCTTTATATGGGATTTTTTATATTTGTAATAATTCTTTACAGATATTCTTTGTTTTATCTAATATAAATAATTAACTCGTTTATTTGAATAGAAATTAGGTTGACTGTGTTGTATCATATCTTAACATTTTTCTATCTATCTATCTCAATATATATACTTATGTATGTATATATATATATATATATATATATATATATACATATTTATATATATATATATGTACATATATATATGTGCATATATATATATGTGTGTACAGGGAGTGCAGAATTATTAGGCAAGTTGTATTTTTGAGGATTAATTTTATTATTGAACAACAACCATGTTCTCAATGAACCCAAAAAACTCATTAATATCAAAGCTGAATATTTTTGGAAGTAGTTTTTAGTTTGTTTTTAGTTTTAGCTATGTTAGGGGGATATCTGTGTGTGCAGGTGACTATTACTGTGCATAATTATTAGGCAACTTAACAAAAAACAAATATATACCCATTTCAATTATTTATTATTACCAGTGAAACCAATATAACATCTCAACATTCACAAATATACATTTCTGACATTCAAAAACAAAACAAAAACAAATCAGTGACCAATATAGCCACCTTTCTTTGCAAGGACACTCAAAAGCCTGCCATCCATGGATTCTGTCAGTGTTTTGATCTGTTCACCATCAACATTGCGTGCAGCAGCAACCACAGCCTCCCAGACACTGTTCAGAGAGGTGTACTGTTTTCCCTCCTTGTAAATCTCACATTTGATGATGGACCACAGGTTCTCAATGGGGTTCAGATCAGGTGAACAAGGAGGCCATGTCATTAGATTTCCTTCTTATATACCCTTTCTTGCCAGCCACGCTGTGGAGTACTTGGACGCGTGTGTTGGAGCATTGTCCTGCATGAAAATCATGTTTTTCTTGAAGGATGCAGACTTCTTCCTGTACCACTGCTTGAAGAAGGTGTCTTCCAGGAACTGGCAGTAGGACTGGGAGTTGAGCTTGACTCCATCCTCAACCCGAAAAGGCCCCACAAGCTCATCTTTGATGATACCAGCCCAAACCAGTACTCCACCTCCACCTTGCTGGCGTCTGAGTCGGACTGGAGCTCTCTGCCCTTTACCAATCCAGCCACGGGCCCATCCATCTGGCCCATCAAGACTCACTCTCATTTCATCAGTCCATAAAACCTTAGAAAAATCAGTCTTGAGATATTTCTTGGCCCAGTCTTGACGTTTCAGCTTGTGTGTCTTGTTCAGTGGTGGTCGTCTTTCAGCCTTTCTTACCTTGGCCATGTCTCTGAGTATTGCACACCTTGTGCTTTTGGGCACTCCAGTGATGTTGCAGCTCTGAAATATGGGCAAACTGGTGGCATCGTGGCAGCTGCACGCTTGACTTTTCTCAGTTCATGGGCAGTTATTTTGCGCCTTGGTTTTTCCACACGCTTCTTGCGACCCTGTTGACTATTTTGAATGAAACGCTTGATTGTTCGATGATCACGCTTCAGAAGCTTTGCAATTTAAAGAGTGCTGCATCCCTCTGCAAGATATCTCACTATTTTTGACTTTTCTGAGCCTGTCAAGTCCTTCTTTTGACCCATTTTGCCAAAGGAAAGGAAGTTGCCTAATAATTATGCACACCTGATATAGGGTGTTGATGTCATTAGACCACACCCCTTCTCATTACAGAGATGCACATCACCTAATATGCTTAATTGGTAGTAGGCTTTCGAGCCTATACAGCTTGGAGTAAGACAACATGCATAAAGAGGATGATGTGGTCAAAATACTCATTTGCCTAATAATTCTGCACTCACTGCATATATACATATTTGTGTATGCTTATACATAATAGATATATGTGTATATTTATATATGCGCACAGTATCCAATATACATAGGTACGCCTGGACACAGAAGTGGTTGCTCAACGTGCTTTAATGGAGGCTTCTCCCCAATGTGTTTTGGCCAAGCTGGGCCTTGATCACGGGTAAAATGATGATTCGCCCATCACACCATAAATTTGTAGGCAGTATAAAACATGGACGCGGGACAAGCACAAAATGTCCATAACATAGCTAAAGGACAAAAGAAAATTTACCACTTAGAGATATGCAAACACGGGTGCCATTTTATAGTGTATGTACAAAGTTAATTGATCTTAGTGAATACTGAAATCATACCGCACCTCAATATCTCATACATATCCTATGCTCCATAAAATACAATAGGTAATGAGTCAGAGCCCCTGTTATAATTAAATGACGCAAACAGGGCTACAGTTACACCTGAATCTGCATTGGTGTTAGCAAATTGACTACATCATTAATCAACAGTACAATGTTGATAGGTTATGGTTAATTGAGATAACTCTAACTACAACAGGTGAATTTCTATTGTTTTGTACATTTAAAATGCAAGCCTAACTATAATGTCCCTGTAACCTTTTGCCATGCACGTGGTGGTCTGCCACAGAGCCTGTCGTCAACCTCTATAACAACCCAACTCCACGCTGCTCATGGCCTTCGGCCGTGCTAATCAGGGGTTGGCCAGGCCCTGCGGCTAACCCCTATAGCCATGCAAAACTGCGCTGCAAACAGCCTTTGGCCATGAGCAATGGGGATTGGCCACAGACCTGGCCTGCAGCCAGACGCTGTGGCCAACCCCCCCTAACCACCCAAGCCCATGCTGCACCCAGCTTTTGGCCATGCAAAGTGGAAGTTGGCTTTGGTCTGTCTCTCTGGGTGTGAGAATAGGTCTGACAGTGTGTATCTGGGTGTGAGATTGGCTGTGAGAGTCTGTCTGGGTGTGAGAGTAGATGCGTCAGTGTCTTAGTGGGTCTGTGAGTGTGTGTGTCATTGTCTTTGTGGGTCTAAGAGTGGGTGTGAGGGTTTCAGTGGGTCTGTGAGTGGGTGTGTGAGAGTCTGAGAGGGTCTGTGAGCAAATGAGTGAGAGTATGAGTGGGGCTGTGAGTGGGTGTGCGAGGGTCTGAGTGGGTCTGTGAGGGGGTGCATCAGTGTCTGAGTGGGTCCGTGTGTGAGTGTCTGAGTGGGTCTGTGTTGGACTTTTTTGCTTATGCAGGCTCATCCCCAATCTTTTTGCCTCCTGCCTCCTATTGTTTTTCTGACCTGTTGTTGTTGGCTTTTGAACTCTGAGCACTATACCACTGCTAACCAGTGCTAAAGTGCATATGCTCACTGTGTAAATTGTATGTAATTGGTTTATCCATGATTGGCATATTTGATGTAAGTCCCTAGTAAAGTGTACTAGAGGTGCCAGGGCCTGTAAATCAAATGCTACTAGTGGGCCTGCGGCACTGGTTGTGCCACCCACATAAGTAGCTCTGTAATCATGTCTCAGACCTTCCATTGCAGTGTCTGTGCGTGCAGTTTTAACTGTAAATTCGACTTGGCAAGTGTACCCACTTGCCAGGCCTAAACCTTCCCTTTTCTTACATGTCAGACACCCCTAAGGTAGGCCCTAGGTAGCCCTAAGGACGGGGTGCAGTGTATGGTTAAGGTAGGACATATAGGGGGTCATTCTAACCCTGGTGGTCCAAGACCGCCAGGGCTAAAATGACGGGGGCACTGCCAACAGGCTGGCGGTGCCCCGCTGGGCATTCTGACCGTGGCGGTTCGGCCGCGGTCAGAAGTGGAAAACCGGCGGTCTCCCGCCGGTTTTCCGCTGCCCAAATGAATCCTCCATGGCGGCGCAGCAAGCTGCGCCGCCATGGAGGATTCTGACACCCCATACCGCCATCCTGTTCCTGGCAGTTCTCCCGCCAGGAACAGGATGACGGTATGGGGTGTCGCGGGCCCCTGGGGGCCCCTGCAGTGCCCATGCCAATGGCATGGGCCCTGCAGGGGCCCCCGTAAGAGGGCCCCAAAAAGAATTTCAGTGTCTGCTTTGCAGACACTGAAATTTGCGACGGGTGCAACTGCACCCGTCGCACCTTCCCACTCCGCCAGCTCAATTCTGAGCCGGCGTCCTCGTGGGAAGGTAGTTTTACACTGGGCTGGCGGGCGGCCTTTTGGCGGTCGCCCGCCAGCCCAGTGTAAACACAGAATAGCCGCAGCGGTCTTCCGACCGCGGTGCGGTATTCTGGAGGGGGGAAGTCTGGCGGGCGGCCTCCGCCGCCCGCCAGACTTAGAATCACCCCCATAGTAATGTGGTTTATATGTCCTGACAGTGAAATATTGCTAAATTACTTTTTCACTGTTGCAAGGCCTGTCCCTCTCAAAGGGTAACATGGGGGCTACCTTTAAATCTGATTAAAGTGTAGATTCCCTTTGGGAGTGGATAGACATGTGGAGTTTGGGGTCTCTGAGCTCACAATTTTAAAATACACCTTTTAGTAAAGTTGATTTTAAGATTGTGTGTTTGAAAATGCCACTTTTAGAAAGTGAGCATTCTCTTGCTTATACCATTTCTGTGACTCTACCTGTTTGTGGATTCCCTGTCTGAGTCGGTTTGGAAGTTGGGCTGGTAGCACCTCACACTAGACAGTGACACAAAGGAAGCTGGGGTGTAGTCTGCATTTCCTGATGAGCCATCTGTGCTAGGAGGGAGTGGAGGAGTGGTCACTCACACCTGAAAGGGCTGTGCCTGTCCTCACATAATGTAGTCTCCAACCCCCTGGTGAGTGTCTGGTGCCTGGCCTGGGCAAGGCAGGATTTCACATTCAAAAGAGACTTTACTTTGAAGTAGGCCTACTTCAAAGGAGAAATTGGGTATAAGATGGGCAGCCAAAACCACAGACTTTAGAGCACTTCTGGAAACAAGAGGAACCTCTGCCTGGAGAAGAGCTGAAGAGCTGAGGAAGAAGAGCTGCCCTGCCTGTGACTGTGCTTTGTGGAGCTATCCTGCAGTTGCTGCTTCTACCAGAGTAAGAGGGCAGAAGACTGGATTTTGTGTGCCTTCCATCTTGAGAAGACATCTCCAAGGGCTTGATTTAGAGCTTGCCTCCTGTTGTTTGAAGTGTGGTACTGAAAATTCTGGACCCGTGTAATAAACGTCGTCGTATCACAACGATTTTGGTATCAGCAGACCGGGAATGATTAGAATAGTATGCACAAGCATTGTATTCATATTCGGGTAACAAAATCACCCGAATATCAGAGTTTCCGTCTTGAACCCTCGTGTTCCATTTAAACGACAGCCATTTTATGATTGCCCTCACATAGGCCAATGTCTAATGCTGAAAACGAGTCTGAAGGACACGTACACCTTTGCTGACTCCTCTGTGACCTGGGCAAGCTGACTCCACTGCCTGAAGCCAAACCTGTTAGGCCAGTTTCTTTCCCAGTGGCCGAATGAGATTAGTATCAAGGCACAACACATCATAAACCTTTCATCACACACAAACCATGCCTAATCTTACACACACCTGTCCCTGTTTCTTTCTTTATGACTTGCTTTACAAGGAGGAGGTGCCCGTTTATATTGGGGGTCCGTCGATATCTGATGAAAGTACTAAGCCTTGCCGGGTAATTGATTGAGGGCTGGACAAACTGAAATATGGGCTTGTCATCATAAACCTGCTATTTCTTTGTAGTGAAAATATGTGAATGGTCAACTGTAAAATAAGGAATGTTTGCCTAAAGCATAATATTTTGTATAAAAGAGAAGGTTAGCTTTGCAAAGGGAGCAGTCTCCTGAGAATATACACTGTGTTGTACTTCTAGGATACCTGTTACTGGCTGCAGCCAATAAACAAGATCTTTGACTTCACCAAGAAGACTCTGTGTTTCTGTAGTCTGAAACAGGAAGGACTCGAAGTCTTAGGGTGTGTTCCCTGGCACCGCTGGGTTCTGAAAAACCCAGTACTTCAGAAGTCTCAGGGACAGCAAAGACTTCTCTCTACCAGCACCTGGAGTCTCTGGAGAGACTTCTGCTCTGACAAGTGGTGCCCTATCCAGTCCCTGGGCCCTTGAAAGGAAAAGCTGGTGAAAATTCAAGGAAATCGACTTCGGACGACTCCCGACCAACGCCGCTGCTGAATCCAGTGACTCCGCCCGCAACCGACTCTGTGATCTTCGCTGGAAAGAGACGACCTTCGCAGGCCCGACACCGCTGCAGCACGCCGAAGTCGGTGACTCAGTGGAAGTTGCCGCACCAATTCGTGACAGACGTGGCTCGGAGTGCACAGATTCAACATTTCGCACAGATGCCGCGATCCCCAACTTCGCGCATCAACTTGTTTTCACTCTTCACCAAAGGTACTGTACTTGGGGGTCTATGTAACTCCGTGGCCAGTGCCGCTGGTGTTGGAGTGCTGGGAACGACTCGGTCACGACGCCGTGTTAACACCTCATCAAAGCATTTTGTGTTTCTAAGCGCTATTTTTTAATTTAATCTTTAAAAATTCATAACTTGACTTGTGCATGTCGGATTTTTGTCGTTTTGGTCATGTTTTGTTTAGATAAATATTTCCTATTGTTCTAAACTGGTGTTGTGTCATTTTGTAGTGTTTTCATTAAGTTACTGTGTGTGTTGGTACAAATACTTTACACCTAGCACTCTGTAGTTTAGCCTCCTGCTCTGCCAAGCTTCCAAGGGGGTAAGCAGGGGTTAGCTGAAGGTGATTCTCTTTTACCCTGACTAGAGTGATGGTCCTTGCTTGAACAGGGGATAACCTGACTGTCAACCAAGGACCCCATTTCTAACAGTCTGTGAGTGCGTGCTTAAGGGTCTGAGTGGGTGTATGAGTGGGAGAAAGAGATTGAAAGAGAGAGAGAGAAAGTGAGAGAGATGGAGAGTTTTTTAGGCTTTGATGATTGATAACCTTAGAATGAGATATTTCTGGGCATATTGAAAAGACAAATGTATTCTTAAAAAGAGTGAGATCACCTTTCAGTATGAACCTTAAACTTTCGAAGTTTAAAAGAAATTAAAGAAGGAAAATAACCAAGGGCACACTTGGAGTAGAACCCTCAACTTTCAGTGTGAGGGTCTGTGACATTAACCTATAGGCCATAGGTGACTCCTTACTGTGATGCTTACGAACATAACTATGACTGTCAACCCATGCATGTGATTTGAAAGAAGTGTAAATGTGCCATCACTAGGAAGGTTTAACAGTCAAAACACCAGTAAATAAACACACAGCCAAGTGATACTAAGATTTCAACCTTCAGCCTACTAATTGACAGCACAGGACCTTGACCATTAGGCCAGAAGTGACTATAAGTTATAGTTATGTTTGGATGCAGGCAGAACATTCGTACCAACATTTTGCTAGTTAGACTCTGTCAAGCCATTGCATGGAGAGACCATTGTAATGACAATCTCTCTCTCTCTCTTTCTCTCTCTCTTTCATCCCATTATGGGATGAAGAGAAAGAGAGAGAGAGAGTGACAGGACCGCAGGAGGAGCCTTAAGGTGCCCGCAGTCCTAGCTGGCTTCCCACATCCTGTGGGAGCTACCAATGCTCACCCAAGCAGAGAGCTGCTTCAAATAGCAGGTCCGAGCTTGCGGGGACAATGTTTTCATCTGTCTTCCCCGCATGCGTATTTGCATGTAGGGAAGACAGATGAAAACTCTGCTTTCTGTAAGTGAGAGCTGTTAGACAGCTCTCACTTGCAGAAAGCAGACTTTGTTTGCTTTTGCTTGGTGGGAGCTGTCAGCACACCCCTGGGGCATAGCAAACAGCTGTGTCCTGGGGTGAGCACCACAGGACATAGCAAGGGCTGGTCCTGGGGCTGGTGTTCCCCTTGGCTAATATTGGCTCCATGAGGGTAGCTGCATAGCCCCCATCCAGTGTAATGTAGCCCTGGGGAGGTGATGGTCCCCGGGACTCAAACGTCCTCAACGGACCCCCTCCACTCTTTCATTATGGCCCTGGGGAAGTGGTGGTCCTGGAGGTTAGGGGGGCACGTGGTCCCCCCACACTCATTAAGTTTAAAGCCCCGAGGAGGTGGTGGTCCCCGGGGCTGTGGGAGGGATGCGGAGTCCCTGTGCACAGATTTAAAGGTAAGCCCTGAGGAGGTGGCGTCCCCAGGACTGTGTGGGGGGGTGCGTACCTCTCCCCACACTTATACAGTTTAAGGCCCCAGGGAGGTGGCAGTCCCTAGGGCTGCGGGGGGCACTTGACCTCCCTGCACTGATTTAAAGTTAAACCCCAGGGACGTGGTGGTCCCTGGGGCTGTGGAGGGGCTGCATGGCCCCAGCACTCATTAAGTTTAAAGTCCCAGGGAGGTGGTGGTCCCCAGGGCTGCAGGGAGCCACACGGCATCTGGGATTCAATATGATAAAAGCCCCGGGGAGGTGGCTGTCCCTAGGGATGTGAGGGTCAGATGCCCTTCCCCCACAATAAATTAGCAATGCCCCTGGGACTTGTCCCACCCGGGGGCTCCAGAAGAAAGAAGTGCATGAGCCTGTGCTTTGTTTTTTAAAAATGTTTTCACCTAATCTGCAGATCCGCCATGAATTGCAGTGAACATTTAAAAAAAAATGCTTTTTTGCTCTGGCGGGGGGAGTTCCTATCCTCGCCCCCTTTTTTCACATTTTTTCTGGGACTTGGCTGAAGCCGAGTCCCAGGATGGCTGGCAAAACTTCCTGGGTGAAGTGTTGACAGCCAATCAGAGCTGTGCATTTCTGTGCATGAGCTTGTCATTATTAGCAGAGTTGTCAGGAAGATCCGCATCCCTAGATATACAAAGTTATTTTGCCTTTAGTATCTCAAAAACGACCGAATGGATTTGCACTAAATAAGCAAAAGCATAATCTGTCTACCAAAAGCTAGCTTTCTGCCGCGGTTGTTGTGTTTCCGTCTAGTGGTTCGGGCTGTAGTCGTGTCTAAAGTCCTATGGAAAATGTAACTTTTCTGACCCCCCCCTTTTTCTCGGCCCCCGTTTGACAGATAACCTCAAACTTTCCTTGCTCAACAAGAATCACTGGGGCACTTTTTGGGATTTCATGAAGATTTGTCAAATGGTGCCAAAAATATAGGCAAGTCAAAAAAATGTTTTTCTATGGAAATATGGTGCTAACTTTAACCACGTAGTGGTGACCTCAGTTATCATGCACCTGGGTCCCATGACTGGGTGCAACTGACAGTTAAGTTGGTGTATTCCTCCTAGACAGATACTTCCAATAGGAAGCTTAGGTGTACCTGGATAGACCATCACTGGTAGGATGTGAGGGAGGGGCTGTGCACAGCCCCACTTACACCTGAAAAGGCTGTGCCCTGCCTCCAACCAAAGGGCTAGTTACCCTCTGTAGTTAGTCTTGAGCCAGAACAAGGAAGGCAGGTTGCCTGACCACTTCAAAGGAAAACCTCTAGAAGCTTCTTCCCTACTTCAAAGGCACAAAAGAGTATAAATAGTGGATCTCAGGCACCACCACTTCATTACTCTTCTGGACCTGTTGATAACCTGCCAGGAAGAAGGACTGTTGTGCTGCTGAAGGTCTGCCACTCTGATGGACTGCACTCTGCTGGACTCCAGCTTTTCTGTGCTGACATGCTGCCTGCCACCCTCTTGCCTGTGTGAGAAGAACTGAATCTGCATCTCTTGAACCCAGAACCCTAGAGCTACTCCAAGAGCTAGTTGGCTGGCCTCCTGACTTGAGCCTCAGGGACCACCTTGCTCCTGCACCTGGACTCTACCATCTGTAAGTCTCCCATGCCAAACGGTGCCGCCCCAGTCCTGGACCTTTGGAGGTGGGCTTAAGGTGCTCTGTCAGCCTCTGTAGAGTAGTGGAACTGATGCATTTCCTCCGCTGCACGGCGCAACCCTGAGCAGAACCGATGCATTGCAAATGCTGTGTGGATGAAAAACTGCTGCAAAGACCCGCATTGAAGTCCATCACTGCATAAGAACTGTCACTGCAAGATACATCCTTGGCACATGCCCCTCAAATCCCTCATTGACACAGACGCAGGACTCTGCGTCGCAATTTTACAGCATCTAGGATCTGACGCATCTTGTTGACTTCTCAAAGCATCCTAGACTCTGGACTTCTCATCGCAAGGCTGCAATGATAAGATCTTTTGCTCCCTGCATCTTTGAACCAGTGCATAGCTTCAGTTGCACAACAGATCTTCCAAGTGGATAATCGCATCACTCTGCAAACTAGGATTTCAAGTACTCTGTTCAGCGTTCCTAACTGGGTTCCTGTAGCTGGATCACACTCCATCACAGTCAGCCTGAACTTCTGACTTTGTCCCAGTGCGGCACTACCACAAATCCACAGTTGGCGATTTGCGCCTTTTGGTGCTCCTTTTAGTAAAATCTTTCAAACTTTATGTTTCTGGTTCTTCTGATTGGATTTTTGTCATTTTAGTCTTGACTTATTTACAAAAAAATGCTTTATTTTTCTAACTTCTTTTGTGGGCTCCTCTTGTTATGTATTTCCACTGTATTATTACTTGACGTTTTGCACAAATACTTCACACATTGCCTCTGAGTTAAGCATGACTGCTCAGTGCCACACTACCTCAGGGCTGAGCACAGAGTAATTTAGAGTTTGCTGGTGACTTCACCTGAGAAGAATTGTGGTTGCTGCTGGAAAAGTATTTCACCCTTCTCAGCCAGTAACTCAATTTCTTAAAACAGGGCTACCAGACACAAAAATAACCCTTGCTTAGTAATGCTTCATAGGGTGGGCAATGCTTCGGGGTGGAGGAGTGACTAAATTTGTGGCTGTTTAATGAAGACTATTGTGGCTTCATACCATGACACCACTGATTGTTTCTGGGTAGGAGATCAAATGACCTTACTATCTTACAAGCCTATGGTGGTGTAAAGATTAATCACCTCTAGTGCTTTGACTGGCTCCCAGAGGCAGTGGGGTCAATTTACAAAACAAGTAGTAAACCTGCTCTCATAAATGTATACCTCCAAAAGGGGGGACATGTACTACTTTTAGAACTTCATATACTTTCCCAGAAGTATGCCTGGAAAGATGCATCAGGTTAAGGTTTCCATGCGTACTACTGTCAGTGTCATGAGACATTCCCCAGACTTACATTTTTTACAAACCGTACAATTCCACATTCGGAAAATGGAGCCACTGTGCCATATATATTTTTTTCCACGCGTGAAACAATTGTTCCTCTTGGAGAAAGGGCTTTTCCTGTACTCTCAACAAATCTGGGGATGTCTTTCCTTTCCTATTCTGGAAGCGGAGCAACTCCCTACATTCGATCATTTAAGTATCCAACCATTTCCAGGGTGATAAAGGGTCAGAGCAGAGATCTTGAGTGCTCATAGAGATACATAATTAAGGCCATTCCAAAAATGACAAGGCTAACAGCGACTTGTTAAACCTACTTCCCACCCCTTTCTTGGAATTTACTACAGCAACTTTCTCTGCACTTGTGGCTAAGAAATTAGATATAGTAGTAAAAATGATTACATCTCCAAGGAATTGTTTTGTGAAGTTCGGCAGCTAGAGTTGTAGGCAATGTCTGTCACTAACATATAGAATCTGAGGATCACAAATAACATGCCCTTTTCATGTTCCATATTTCCCCAATTTTATACGGAAATAATTAGGAAGACCCACAAAACACATATTATGATGGCTTCACTTATCCAAGTCGTGTCTTTACCATATAGTGCAGATTGGAATTGCTGACATGTATGAAAAGCAGTCATTTACAAAGGTGATGTCAACAATCAACAGTACCACATGTATTCCCTGTTCTAGTTCTCAACAGAGAGTACTCATTAACCAGTTGCATGGATACATCAATTCAACTAGGCTTTCAATAAGTATTGCTATTTTTTGTTTGTAGAATATCATTGGCTTTCAAATGATAGACCTACAGTCCTATAAATATGATGAGGATATTGGTATGTTAGGAGTACATTGCATGAAGTGGAAGGGTGGACAAGCACATTGATGTCAATGCTGTGCTTTTGTGAAGGTGCTTGTTGGGAAATGCCCTCCTTTGTGTTGCATCATAATTCCTTGGTGTACTGGACACGTCATCTTTTGAGTATACAATTCATCACACAAAATACATCCTGGCATGAAACAATATTACATACGCACAATACACAACATGATAGAGGACAGATATGCACTGCTGCAGTCTTCCTCTGTACTGGGAACAGCCTGCCGATTATGTGCATTGCCTTGAATCTAGACCAGTACCAGAGGTCCTCCAATTTGCATATTTCCCAAGCTTTTCCACTGGAAACTCAAACCTCAGTGTTTTTTAACAAAATATCAAGTTTTTAATATCTTAATACATACAGATCGTGTCAAAAAAGCATTTGTACAGAAATATCATGTTGCACAATACCATTGTCAAGAATATCATTGTTTTGGTATAGAATATATTTTGAAATAATATACATTAGCTAAAATATTAATTTTTAGGTGTCACTATTTTCCGCACAATCATTATTATTTGTAGAAATTTCTTTATTTTTTTATTTCGTTTTTTAAAAGATAAAATAACATACAACATTTTATCACTAGGATACCAGTTAGGGACTTGTGACATAACAATGAAGACTTTTGAAGAAGGACCAACATAAGGATCATACATCACCAAAACAGAATTCCAGTCACCTTTGTCAATATTAGCAATTCCCACAAGTCTACATCATACAGTTTTGATATGGCCCATCTGGTTTCAAAACTATCTCCCATCTCCAGGGCAGCATCATTGATGATGAGTAAGGAAAGAAAAGGAAAGAGCACCACTATTGGAATGCAACAAGGTGTCAGTTGACATATATAACAGAGTTGTCGAGGTTCATCCCACGTCAACTAGAAAAAACTATGAGAGACCCTACACATGATCACAGGTATCACGTATGCCAGCCTCCCAGTGTAAGTGTGAGAAAGAATTGAGGGAAGCATCTTTTCTCATGCCTTCTCTTTAGGATTCTCATACGTGGAAAAAGGGGCACCATACATTTTCAAACTGAGACATTTAGTCCTGGAGTTTGTATACACGCCTTTCGTAGGTGGACAGGTGATACATTTCAGTAATCCATTCCTGTTGCGTGGACACTGTGATGGATGACAGTGTGTAGTATACAGATCTCGGCAAGTCTGAGGGCCATCGCCATCCACCTCCGCTAGTGCGAGGTTGTGTCGTCTATGTCTAAAAAATCATGCAATGAAGCAAGTTTGGTGGAGTTTAGGAAAGGGATAAGACTAGTGGCATGGAGCATTTGCTAAATATCCCACCAGATATGCAAGAATATGAACACAGGATTCGGTAGGGATCGCAGGCACCTGCAGCACCTCTTCAACAAGCATTGGTTGGTAATAGTTTTACTCTGTGTAATTTTTAGGGAGACCACTACCAGTACCAAAATTTTAAAGTGGGAACATTTTACCCACATCTCCTGTAAGGGGTGGTCATGGATGGTCATAAGCTTGGTCCAGTCAACATCAGAGTAGGCAATCCCAAGTTCCACCTGCCAGAAAAAATCTGCTCGACGGGCAGAGTTTGCAGAGTTTTGCCTACTCCGTGGTCCACTTGGAGCACGCAGTTCTGGCAAAACTCCACCAACTGATGCCTGACAGAGTTTTTTCTTGTGCATGGCTCATCAACATTGAATTGGCAAGTGCAAGGAAGATTAGGAGTACCCTAGTATGATTGTATGGCACTAGGACACCTCACTGCCAGATTTCTCAATGCAGGCGGTCACAGTTGGTCACAACCATTCATGTTGAGAAAGCTGCCACTTGAGTAGAAAATCTACTTAAGCAGCAAAAAGAGCAGCACCCTTTGGTGCACCTCATGGTGCTGTTCACACTTATTTTACAGTTTGGAACAACTCTCAGCACTAAAATTCAGCGCAAGCAGCGTGACGTGCTTGAATTCCAATGGCTTGTGGAGCTCCATGGAATCTTGCTGAGCTTTTATGCAACTATGTGGAATTCCACAGAGTGAGACTCTGCAAGTTCAGCCACTCGTAACTTTTATTGCCAGCTATGTGCTACAGGACTACAAATAGTCTATAAGAATTTTATATAAATTAGATACAGAACATCATGCAAGCCCCAAAGTTGTATATATCCCAAATGAGGAGATTCCAAGAGGAGGACAGGGTCCTTTACTAATTTATCTCTGAGACAATGACACAATTGCCAATACCTCCATGTGACTGGGATAATCTAAAGTCTGATCGTAAAGACTCACAGTTCCTAATGTATCTCCATCAAATAGGTCAACCTATAGTAGCCCTTCCATGGAAACACTCAGCTAATACCGATAGATAAACCAATTGTGAGAGATGGTGTGACAGATAGTATAAGTACATGTTAGGTAAGTGTAATCCACCGGCCCATGTATCTGTGTGGAACCAGGCTGGTATTATCCAGGGTTTCCTCCCTGCACACACAAATGTCTACATGTTCTTGTCCTGTGTGTGCAGTATTATTTTGGTAACCTGAAGTGATAACATACCAAAGATATAATTACATCTTTGCACCATTACCATCTTTATCATCTGTACCCTTCCCCAGAGGGAAGTCTGAAAGGTAGACCAGCACTGAAAATCGAGTTTCATCTTCATCATCAGGGGTCGCAACTTATTGGTCACAATGTTTGCAAGGCCTTTTTTAATGAAGACCCCCAGGGGCATATTTAAGAAAAGTGGTGTTGCACTGTGAGCAGCACCACTTTTCTTGCGCCCTTTACCACCTCCCTACCGCCACCATGTGTGCGCCATATTTAAAATCCGGTTCATCATGGCGCAGAGTAGGGGGCAGTAGTATCATTTTTCATGACGCTATTGATGTACTCTGCAGGAGTAGCGCCAAAATATTGGCGCTACTCCTGCAGAGTACATAGGGGCTCATTATAAATAATGGGATCCCCCTTTTAACGCCTGCCCTGAGAAGGCATTTAAAGTGCGGTAAAAAATGACTCAAGGAAATCTGCTAGATTTCCTTGTGCCATTTATTAGGCTCCCCTAATGGGGGAACGCCCCCTTTGCATACATTATGCCTTGTGCAGGCATAATGTAGCGCAAAGGGTTACAAACTGGAGCAATGCATGCATTGCTCCACTTTGTAAATGTGGCATGAGGATTTTGGCCTCGTTGGGCCACATTAGCGTGAAAAAAAATGACGCTAATGTGGCGCAAGGTGGCGCTAGGGGCTTATAAATATGCCCCCTAATATTTCGGCCCGGAGGTTTTCCACCTGAAACCAAAACAAACATACAGTGGACCCCCCTTGATGCTTTCTCTGTCTTCTCTGATTATAGGATTAATTGGTCAAAATGCGAGGCCTCCCTCCCAAAGCCTCCAAGAGGGGGCAGGAACCTCATCCCTGGAGCCAACATCTCATTGAACTGGAAGGTGGCATTGTGACACCCCTCTGCATGCCTAAAAAGGCCCTAGGGACCCCATCCCCTGGGGCTGTAAAACAATTTAAGAGGCAGGGGTATGTGGCCCTCCCCCCAGCCTAAAAAGACCCCAGTGACCACATACCCTGGAGCTCTGTTTTAAATAAAGGGTAGGGGGCTGTGCAGCCCCCCTCCCTGAGCCTGGAGGGGCCTCGGGACCCCATCTCCCAAGACTGCAAAACAATAGATGTGGAGGGGGCCATGCGGCTCCTCTCCCTGAGGCATACAATGGCCCTGGGGACCCCATTCCCAAGGGTGGCTCAGTGATGGTGTCCTGGGGTCCCGAACCCCTCAGGCACCATCTTTTTACCTGCCTGCAGGCACAGGCAGGGAAAGTGCACTGTTATCCCACCGGGTAGAGCACAACAAAGCTCGTGCCTAGTGAGAGAGCAAAACATTTTCCTGCCTGTGCTGTTGGGAGTAAAAGAAAACTGCTAACACATGGTTGGAACAATGCCGGCTCCTGCTGCACCCACAAAGGGTATTAGTAGGGCTGCCAGCGGATCTAAGGCATAATTAAGATATAACTCATCACCTAAGGCAACTATGACTTGTGCACTTGCAATGAAATTATTGATGAGAAAAAATTTAATTTGTGAATTTCTGTCTTTATTTTTAGTTTATAGCATTACAGTGTCACTGAACAGTTCACCTAATTATAACGTTACTTTAGCCATTTTATTAGTGTATGTATATATATATATATATATATATATATAAAATATCTATAGATACACAGTGGCAGTCATCACTTGGTATTCATACTTAGGTTAGTGTTTCCATGGGAAATGCATTTTTTGTGTTGCCAATAACTTTGGTGCCGTATGATGAATCTTCACACAAATTTCAAGATTAAAACGCCACTCACTTCAGCTACTGTCTTGGAAGTTTCAGGGTGATTTGTCTAGCAGGGGCTGAGGAAAACTAGGGGCCTATAACGTGTTTTTCCCATTGCAATTTCACATAGGGATTTTAGACACGACTACAGCCTGAACCACTGCACCGAATTACACCAAATTTGGCAGAAAGCTAGCTCTTGGTCCAGAAAAGGCCTCTTTGTGATTTGGTGTAAGTCCATTCAGTAGTTTCAGAGATATTAACTGAAAGAATATAGATACCTAAGGACACAGAGCCTCCGTGGACCAGGAAGAGTTGGCAGCCATTTTGGAACTCGGACTCAGCCGTATCCCAAAAACAAAAGTAAAAAAAAAAAAGAGAATGGGGCAGGGTAGAAATACCCCAAAACCAAAAGCCGTGCCTGGCCTGGAGTTGGATGTCTAGGGGGGGTTGGCTGTAGGGCCTGGCCACAGATCTGCTGTACATGACCAAAGGCTGTGGGTGGCGCGGGGTTGTGTGCCTACTGAGGGTTGACCGGAGGGCCTGGAAAGCCATGTGCGGCAAGGGTTGAATTAAAGCAAGGTAATTTAATATTACTTTCTTTACAAAACCTTAGAAATTGTCAGGGACTTGAGTTATAGGTACCTTAGAGCACGAGTTATAGTTTCTTGAGATAAGTATAACTGAAACTGTGGAATTTCTACGGTTTTATGCATCTAAAATCTAAATAATGTGAATATATATATATATATATATATATATATATATATATATATATATATATATATATGAAGAGAGAAATACAGAAAGAAAGAACAAAATCATTGATTAAATCTATTTAGTTTACATTAAATTTGTTAAGCTACAATAATATATTAAATATATTACATTACAGTTTACATTTTATTATGAAACAAATATTCATATCTTGCTTTGGGAGAAATTCTCTTCCACAATATTTTTTACACAATATTTTTGTCATTCCTATTAGAACTATAGGACGACAATATTAATGTAACAATATTTTTGATACAGTATTTATGTGCCTCAGTATTTTTTAACACAATATTTTTTCATGAAACCACTTCAGCCCCTTTCCTATTGATTTCTTTCATACTGCAAGCTGTTTTCTGACTAATCTGTGCACCTGCCCTCTTTCCTACCATACAGCTGAGGAATTTTCTGGATGGCCCTTCTTCCACAATTTCAACTTCTTCCTGGATGAAGTTGGGGGTCTCACCAGCTGTTAGAGGAGCAGATGCCACCAAACACCCGAACAATGGATTTCAACATCCTCTCGCTGATAAATGGATGGCTCAGAAAATGCCAATAATGCACCTCCTCTTAATTCACATATGGGTACCGGCAGTAGTCAAAATATTACGTGATTTTCATAACATTCCTCTTAAACTGAATAATGTAATTGTGAATAGGATATGAAAATGGTACTAAGACAGGTAACAGAAATGTTGTGGAGAGCCTCAAACATAATTTAGGCAAGAATAGGTGGATAAAACAATGTATACAGTTATTCACCTCCCCATCCATCACATCCACAGTTGAACATGGCTTATAATATTACACATATCTATTAATGTCCTTAGTGAAATATTCTGTACAACACAAAGACTTAGGGACATATTTTTGAGCCCCTTGCACCACACTTGCATCACATTTGTGACACAGTGGCGGCACAAACCTTGAATTTATATCTATGAGGCCATTCAGAGCCACTTTTTGTGGCTTTGAATGGCCTCATAGATAGAGGAGTAAGGCAAGGTAGTACAAATCGCTGTGTTGCCTTAGTCTGCACAAGTGAGGTGTTCCATGGGCATCATGGTGAGTGTACCCATGCAACAGTCATGGATTTTGACACATCCCCTGATTTACAAGAGCTTGTAAACTTGGGGATGCGCCAAAACCGTACATCTCCAAAACGAGGAGAAATATATTTATTTTGCCTTGTTTTTTCCTCTTTCTATGTGTGCTGCATTCTACATCACACATAGAAAGAGGAAAACCCTTCCTAGAATTGTTTTTGTGTAGGAATGTGCCACTTCCTGGACAAAGCTCCCTGATGCTCCTTGGTCTTGCTCACGATATTAAATTGATCATGAGTATGCATTAGCAGCCATTGTGAAATGACTAGTCTGTATTAGGAAACCTCTTGCATACCGCCACCTATAGGTCCAGGTATCATGATGGAATAGCAGCCATTTTGGCATTTGCTAATGCCAATGCAAACAAGCATTTTCTACGTAAATAGTTCAGATTTTTAAAAGAGACACTAATTGGCTTTGATACTGCTTGTTGTCTTGATGCTTCCGAAATGGTATTGTCACCACATAGTCACCGAAGATTGGGTTATGCATGAAGTTCTGGTGCAAGAGACTTATTTTGGGATTTCCCAGGCACTTATAACATAGAGCCCATAAATCAGATTTTGATGCATTGGATTGATTATCCAAAAGTGATATCCCACAACTTAGAACTATTTAGTGTGAATTTTACTTCTGTGTTGAATCGTGCCCAGCAGCCATTGTTTCGTGTTTCTCCAGCTTCGGGTAACTGAGATAGCAGCATTAATGAGAATTTCGTCTTTAGACGGTTTATTCCATACTAACCTGCAACGTTTTTATATCAATGAAGCCCGAGGCTTTAGGTTATTTTATGTTGCGCTGTGCTATTATTATTAAATTATTTTAACTGCCTCTTTGTAGAAGTGCAGGCCAAATCGCCTTCGGTGAGCTTGTGGTGTCACAGTTAGATTGACAAGAGACACCATATCCCAGATGCCAGAAAGTCCCTGCACTGACTCTCGTTGAGGTGAGTTGCTGGATGTGTTAATGCAGCAGTGGTTTTACCCTGAAATTACCCTATGAGAGAGTCCAGTACTCTGGGAGCCGTATACAGGCCCAAAAAGCGTACCTTTTTTCAGGAAAGTACTTAAAACCTTTCCCAGGAGTCCTTTTACGTAGTATTGAAAGTATAAATTCTCTAATGCATTCAATCTACACTGCCGTTTGAAACTGAATGTATTGTTGGATAATGACTTTTAGAAAGTCAAAATGAGAATGAGTTAAACAGACTTCCTTATGGTATTTTCTTGAAGGAGACTCTAAAGATACTGATGCTCATATCTTTTCAACGTGTGAGGGAAAGAGCGAATACAATTATGAATTTGAAAACACACTCCCTGAGACATTCCAGACAGAATCCTCACGTCTTTAAGCAATGGCTCTCATGCCTCAAGGCCTAAAATACACATTCAGAAACATTTTTCTGCAAACTCTTCAACTTGCACTCATATGAAGGAGTGACAGTTGGTAACTACAATCTAAATTGACCCCAGCTATCTGATTTTAGAAAATGAATCAATAACCTGGAATGGAATTTGTACTAACGTTTTGGCATGCAACTAAACAGCCTGTAAGTCAGGAGATGGGGGCAGTGTTTTCTCCTTATCAGAAGACAGTCGATGCTGGTACAATGTCTCTTTTTATTTTGTTATTGACTTTGTGGCAGGACGTTCTGGGCTGACAGTTATAGACCGAGAAGCTTCGGATCAATATTTCAAGTTCATAACTTTTAAGGTGCAGTTATATTTTACTGCAGAATAATTCCTATTTCCTATTTCGTTATCCGATTCACAGAGATTCGTTTGAAATTCTTAGTTGGCTCTTTAGACTTAATTATACATTTAGAATAACCTTCCTTCATCTTCCATTTGAATCACAATGACTCGTGCACACTTTCTGACATCAAAGTGTGGGCTCGGGGAACCCCTAAAATTAAACACCATAAAATATTACCTCAACAGCACGCCCACAGGTGGATGAATCGGACGTTGTTAAACCTCAAATTTATGTGGCAATGTGTTCTCGAGATTAGAAACCTTTCTGCATATCCAAAGTACAAGCAATTAAGTAAGGACAGACTCAATAATTAAGTTCTAGAGCAGTAATATAAATGTTAAAGATTTATTACAAAAACTCAAAGTGTGATATAGAAATTGTAAATGCAAATGCACAGTCATTGCCATGAAGGCTCTCTGTAAAAAGGAGGAACACAGGACAATGCGCAAAATCAGAAAAAGTCCCAAATGAAAAGTAACATCTCTAAGAAAACAGGCAGCATTTCCAGTAGTAATAAAAGTCTCAAGATAGTCTTCTGGCTCATCCTCAATATCTGGGGTATATATACAGTTGTCTTGCACAGAAAATTATTCATTTCTGCAAAATCAGAATATACTCTCAGCAAATTAGAACAAGGTTCTATGAAACATCATATTGCTTTACCATTTAAACACTCTCTCGCTACATAAATATTGATTCTGCCCATTCTATGCTAACCTCATCCAGAGATGGTGAAACAAATTAGTTACAATAACAAGAGTTAACTATCAGAAATAAATTCAGTGCCGAGAGCTAGCGCAAAGGCCTTGAAAAATGCAAAATTACTGTGACTTTGTTGGAAATGTTTCTGTGAGAACAGCAAGAATATCATCAATGGAAACACATAAACATGCCTTTGCTTGACTGCGATATGATAATACTTTTTACATTTGAAAATATTTTTTTATGATATGTTTTTCTGGCATGTTCAAAATGGATGTCTCCTCCTGCATGTTCACTGTTCTTCCTTTCTACAGCATGCATAACTAGTTTGTCCCACCATATTATTGATAATTCAAACAAGTATAACATGCATCAAAGCTCTAATAGAAAAGACCATCCTTCAATATAGAAAATTCAACAGCTTAAGGCAATGGAAAAAAGTAGCTTTTAATCAGCATTTCAGGGATAAATCCAGTTGGGAAAATGCTATTTTGCCTGAAACACTGACAATCCTCTCATCATCCCATCCCTGGTGGTATATTTCCAGAAACGCTCTTGTAAAGAGACTGTATGCATGTGGAAATTTCACCAGATGGAATATTGTACATGCAGAATTTCAAAGCAAATGTTACTTTCACTTTTATATTTGTTTCTCATCTCCACTGGGAAAGTAGTTTTCTATTTGAGAAACTGCTTCATCCACATGACCATAAAACATGGATGTATTGCCTTGGAGTCCTTTAAGTGGTAGAGGTCTCTAAAATAGGTGTGGTCAAAAAAGCGGAACTAAGAATCTTTCCTAAGAGGAGAAGTCTATGTACTCAAGATTGTAGCTTAAAACATATACTAAAATTCAGCGCTTCACACAGTATGCCACTGACTCAGTATTTTGGTGTAGCTCCTTGAGTTTTCTGTTATTTCAATCAGACATATAACACAAGAATTCACAGATGTCTAAACCAAGCCAGACCCATTGGTTTGTCTGTGCTTGTTAGCAATTTTGAATAAATGAGTAACCACAATAGTGCAATCACACTGTGTGCTCTTTATCGAGGCCAAGAATTGGATCTACACATAGTCTGAACACCTTTATGACCCACTGACAGGCAGTGTGAGAAAATATTTCTGCCTTTAGCTTGAGCTTCAGAACTCTCTCTTGTGAAACATCATATATTCTCACCTGAACTCCCACAAAAACCCACATGGGGCTCAAATCACAGTATGTGCTATACAAGAGTCATATGTTGCATAAAGATTTCAGAAACATAGCATGTGGAGAAAGCAAAAACGTTTAGGCAATGGATAATGATGTAGGACGTGTGAAATGAAAACAGGAACTGCATCACTGACATGGATTACATTAAAGGAGTTTTACACTTGTCGTAAAATCAGCTGACTTGGTATACATTAAAAGTTTTTACAGTTGTCAAAAATCAATCAGCATTTTCATCATTTAAGGAATTAATACAGGTTTGGATTGAGACAGAAAATAGACCAAGCAGCTAAATAAAAGTTTCCCCCGTTAGTGAACCAGATTGCTAAAAAGTGTCCCACATTTGCAAATCGGGGCTGTTTTGAACAGACAGGCTATTAAGGTGTTTGGCAGGTTATGGGTGACTTCGTTTGTGCTTGGTACAGGCGGTGACTGTGGCAATATCAGAGAAATCAAAACAATAACAACCAGCACACCACAACATAAAACAGGCCAACAAACAGACAAACAAGCATTTGCACTGTAAAATTCAATACAATGGGTCTCGTATTTGTGAGAATTAGAGCTATTGGAGTTGTAAATGATAAAGTCTTTTTACTATGTGTTTTTGTTTGAAGTGTTGTGGATGTATATGGTGTGAAATTATGTGGGTTGGATTGGAATTGGTAGGCATTATGATAAACACTGGGAAGGCTTGTGTGACATCTGATGCATTACTCAGACAATCTGAAACCCACATAAATGCTTGTTATAAGATTGTCCGGAGCCCATTTGACCTTTAAAATGTTAATCTATTCCACTAGAATGACCAAATAGCATGATAATACTCAACTTTGCTTAATTTTCAAAGCCTCAAGTGTAATGTTTATGGGGATCATCCCTACAAACTGTGGAGAGCAAATGAAGTGCGAGAAAATGATGGCTTTCTGTCAAAGTGTTGTGATGACTGACTAGTTTCCAATTGATGGAAAACACTGTCCAAATGTCACACTGAATTATTAAACAAGGGGTCTCAAACTTTGCTTAATTCAGTTCAGTCTTTGAAGGCATCAGTTAGGTAGATTAAAGGTGAAAACACACTCTCTCCTCTGCCGGTCTCTCCTAGATTTGCATCCACTTATGACCAGCCACTTCTAATAGGTTTACAGTAAACATACAACTTAAAAAGATTAAAAGTCCAATCATTTACACGTTGACTTCTTAAATACTGAGAGATAGTGTGTTTGTAAACTAAAAATGAGGGGTCTGGGTGCACCACAGAGACCTGTGCAAACGAGTTCGGGTTCCGATGGCAGGCAGCAGTCACCAGGTCACTGCATGCTGTGAATGTCACAAGCACAAAGAGAGACACGAATTACAGCTGTTTAGAAGTCGGAGCAACTAAAAATGGAACAACCAACCTATTCTGCTTGAAGCACTGTTTCTTCACCTCTCAGAAACTGATACAATGAGCTGGTGAGAGCTTAGGGAGCTAACATCTGCTGCAAAGCTGTGTGCAATCTGAATACCAATGGCTTTAGGAGTGGATAAAAAGTACATTTTACCTGCAGCTTGCCTTACATTTTGTGAAGGCTTGGAAAACCCCAAAGTGCAATTATAAAGTTGATGGTAAAAGGCAACGAGGCCAGACCGTGACCCCGAGCACTCTTGACTTGTTTTAGAGCTACGTACTGACGTAAAGTTTATACAGCTTCAGGGCAGTGCACAGAATGTATATCTCCGTTACTCACGTCGGTGCGTATAGATCGCTTCTTGTGGAAATGACATTACCTTGCCTAATGCGCGGCATGTGTGTGTTGTGAGGGCTGACGCAGAGGTTCCCTGGAAGAGAGACTGAGGATCCAAGGCTCTGTAAATCTGAAGTGAAAGCACTTGTTCTGTTGCTGGCACGGATGCCTTTGCAATGTGACTAGACTTATTGCAGACACAGGAATTATTTTAAATGAAGCAGTGTTTATGAAGATAGTACCTTGCTGATACGTTCTGTATTTAGAGCAGCGCTTTCTCTTTGGGACCGTGACATGGAGTAAAGCTTTATCAACATAGCCACCAACGACCTCCTATTAGCATACTTCTGTGTAATCAAGGGAACGCCCCTCTCATGTGCTCAAGAGGGCACTCAGCAAAACGTAAGGGGTTAAGGGTGGGTGCATGGTGGAAGGGTGACTCAGTGAAACAAGTACAACCCCCTATGAAAAGAAGACCAATCATCAGCAATGGCTACTAAGAGAAGCCCAAGACTGATCTTGAAAAGGGTTTAAAAGAAGGATATGTGATGTATAACATAAACTATATAAAGCAAAATACACATTAAGTTATGGATAGCGCATCCTCCTCCACTCTGGTGAACTCAGGAAGGTCCACACAGGCGTTGAGGATGGGACGTAATGCCCACAAGTAGCCTCGTGCACACAATGAGGTACTGTGTGTAAATAAATAAAAACAATTAAAAAGAGGAAGCCACTTGCAAGCCGAGATGTTGTCACTGCACCTCACTGGTGCACAAAGTTAGCAGAGATGAGGGAGGGTGTGGAGGACGGGTCAAACTGCACGTCAGGATGGGGTGGGCAACATAACACACACCAAAAAGCACAGAAATTTTATTAGCTAGCAATATTACACACGCAGACTTCCGCAGAGCAATGCGGGGGCTGAAATGAAGCACCATGCTCTCTTGGGAACAGGAAGACTCACTTTGGCAGAGCACTGCAAGGCTTAGATAAAGCACCGGGCTTGCTCTTCAGATATGCCAGTAGGAACCCATGTCCTAACAGGAAATTAAGGAAAAAAATTGTCCTGACACAGAGCCAGAAGCATCAAAGAGGAAGGATAGCAGTAGTTCAGCGCTGCATCTTGGGCGATGACAAACAATGAAAAGGCAGGGCAAAGAGGAAGTATTACCCACTAGAAACCAAGGGCCATATTTATACTTTTTGACGCAAAACTGCGCTAACGCAGTTTTGCGTCAAAAAAATTAGCGCCGGCTAACGCCATTCTGAAGCGCCATGCGGGCGCCGTATTTCATCAATGACGTTAGCCGGCGTTAGCCGCCGGCGCTGCCTGGTGTGCGTGGAAAAAAACGACGTCCACCAGGCAGCGCCGGCATAGGGGGATATGGGGCATGGGCGTCAAAAAATGGGGCAAGTCAGGTTGAGGCAAATTTTTCACCTCAACCCGATTTGCGCCATTTTTTTCGACTCCCAACCCCCATAGAAATGACTCCTGTCTTAGCAAAGACAGGAGTCATGCCCCCTTTGCCCAATGGCCATGCCCAGGGGACTTATGTCCCCTGGGCATGGTCATTGGGCATAGTGGCATGTAGGGGGGCACAAATCAGGCCCCCCTATGCCACAAAAAAAACAAAAAAAAAAACACTTACCTGAACTTACCTTAATGTCCCTGGGATGGGTCCCTCCAGCCTTGGGTGTCCTCCTGGGGTGGGCAAGGGTGACAGGGGGTGTCCCTGGGGGCATGGGAGGGCACCTCTGGGCTCCTTCCAAGCCCACAGGTCCCTTAACGCCTGCCTTTTTGACCCGCCCACTCTCGGGCGTGAATTTTGCCCGGGAGTGTAAATACGGCGCACATGCCTCGGAGTCAATTTTTTAGACGGGAACGCCTACCTTGCATCTCATTAACGCAAAGTAGGTGTCCATGGTAAAAAATGACGTAAACTCCATGGACTTTGGCGCTAGATGCGTCTAATGCCAAAGTATAAATATGGAGTTAGTTTTGCGTCGGAATTACGTCAAGAAAAACGACGCAATTCCGGCGCAAACGGAGTATAAATATGCCCCCAAGCCTTTTTGAAGGACAGTCCAAATTACAAATACAAAGCCAGTGGACGGGCTGTAAGTCCGCAGACTGAATACAGAATGTCGAGAGAGACAGCACATGTGCTGACTAGGCTCAGCCTAAAACCAGCCGATGCACGGACGATTGCCCTGTAGGCCAGTCCGAGCCTAAATGAGAATCGGTCCAAAAGGTACCCATTTGGAAGTCATTTTTTAAAATACTGGCGGGTATGAAACTCGTTAGGGCCCATCTCTCTGAAAGCTCTTTTTTACCTCACATCTGCACCCTGGAAAACAATTTACTCCTGTCTTTGGCAGAATTAAACCTGCATTCATTCCAAGGGTACAACTTACACATTTGTGGCTGATCAACTAATTTTGAAGAAGGGCCAATTAGCAAAGGTCATAACCCAGCTCTAAAAATAAATTTGTGTTTGTGTTTATTCTACGATAGTGATGGAATTTCAGCATTTACACGTAAAGTGTACTTTACAAGATCTAAGTTTCATTATCCGGATTCTGTTGGAGTGTAGCTTTTATAATCAAAATTAACATGAACTGCTTGCAAATTAAGGAGCAATGAAGTCGCATAGAAAACACATTAATATGTTTCTAATGTACGCATTTGAAATGTGCCCACGGGGAGTGGCCACCAATGTATACGTTGATTAAATGAATTTGACTAATGACAAATTAATGATGCACTAATGTGTGAATTTATACCAGCTTTATGAATCATGTAGTAAGGATTTGATAATTTAGACATTAGGCCTTAGTTAGCGGGAGTCTGGGTCTAGCTGCCTGGTCTCATATTAAATGTATTTTTCTAACATGTAATGTGCTGTCTTCCTAAGGACGAGTAGCTGTATTTTTCCAGAAGCTAGAAATGTGGGTAACCGTAGTAAATTCTTCCTCATGAAACCCGACTTGCTCAAGGAGACATTCTTGCTGAATGCAACAGTGTAATTCACAACAGGTACAAGGTCGCCTGAACTGGTAAAGACAATGGAGCTACTGACTGAAGCCGTGTGTGTAACTTTTCTTACCTGCCATCTCACCCGTTGAAATCAAGGTTTTGTTCGACGGATTTAATATAATGACATGCTACAAGGAGAAGTCGTCCACTCTTTTGCCCTCCTTTGCTGTTCCTTGAAGCCATTACCTTATCCTTACTTTGAGAGACTTTTCTTTACTTTGAGCCATCCTCTTTACCCAGCATTTACATCACTTCCTTAAGAGGGAAGAACTTTCTGCCCTGTTTGCTGAGACTTTGCTGTTCTGTCCTGGCTAATCGCGGATCGACTACTGTCCTGAGGACGAAGACTGACTCTATGCTGACCCATTACGGAGGGTAACTATATGATAATGAAATTGTAATTGTCTGTTTGCCTTTCCTTTCTAGGTACCAACTGCTTTTGACAGAGACCATAGTTAAATGTTTTCCAAATCTGTGTTACTACATTGTTTTGCATGAAGCCCAACATGCTGATGCTAATTCGAGGTTAGTTAAGGAGTTCATTGAACAATTGCAAATAGACAAAATGACTGAATCTTTGCTGTGTTGAATAGATGCTGATACTCTGCTAAACAGATCCATGTTGATGCCTTGTTTTGTCCTGATGTTTATAATCTTTGCTTTGCTTAAGTCTTACTCAAGTTGCCATATTGTGACATTATTGATGTGTTTCCTGGTTTTGAGACTAATAAACTTGCTGGTAGAGTGTAACTAATAGGGAATAAATATCATAACTATTACTAAATTTCGTGTGGTTATTTGTGGCTGAAAGGTCATGGTGAGTTTGGATTCTTATTTAATGTCATTAACTAATTTAATTAATTCGCTACTGTGAATATTGATGAGGTTATTGACCTATCGATTGATATGTTGATTAGTAATCTTGTCTTAAGGTGTCTCCAATCAGGGTCAAAAGATTTATTGGCCTAAAACGAGTCCCAGAGTATGTAAATTACCTAGGGCGGGACGCATTATCAATTCTTCCAAAATTCTAGGTCTCGGTTAATTTACTGTTCTAACTCCCGACCTAGTTCGACATACATTTAAAGTAAGGTGCAAATCAAACATTTTGTAAGGAGATATTTAGGTAAGGTTGAGATTTTCGTGCTCTACTTTGAAAATTATCGTTAAGAAAAATAGTTTTGCAGTCTGAGTTTTCATGTGTTCCATTTTACTGAAACCATGCGTTCACTTTATTTATTTATCTACTAACATAATTGTAGGACACTAGTCACGCAGTAGACAAGCCAATAAGAATAAAGCAGGGATCAGATATAATTAAAAACAATAGTTGTATGTCTAAATACAAGCATTTGAAAAACGAACAGGACTGCACGTAGATGTAGCTGTGATTTTTTTATTGCAAGCAGAGGCAGCAAAAACGTGTTTGCAATCAAAAAATAAAATTTAAAAATATTATGTGTAATGTATAATTGTAACAGAACAGATGCTTCCTAACTTGCAGGCACTGTATTAATGCACCGTACAGGTCCCTATACGTGCAAAAAAGGCTGTATTGTGATGTGTTTAAACATACGGATGTCGATCTCCTGCTAGAAGAACCACCAATAACTTAACTTTGGTACAGCATTTGTATAATGCTTTATGGATCCAAAATGCACAATGAATGCGCTGTGTACATGAGGGACCATGTTCTTCCAGATCGATAAAGATATGGAGGGAACTGGTCTTGCTTTTCCACAATGTACATGCTGAGTCTAATTTTACATGATTTGCTGCATGTACATGAATTCTAATTCCCTCTTCATTGCCTAACAACTGTTTCAGTGCAATTTCTACTTAATTCCACCCTGATAAGATTGTTTCTGCACTGTACACTTCTAGATATAATTATGGATATCACTTATTTGCAGGCTGGCAGTTATTCATATATTCAATCAATCAGGGGGTCTCCAGGTGCTGAGTGCTGGATGGGCTGGTAGCAGTTGAAGAGCAAGGTCTTGAGCTGCTTTCTGAAGTCCTACAGGGAGGGGCATGTGCAGAGGTGGAGGGGGAGGTTGTTCCAGGCCTTGGCGGTGAGGTGGGAGAAGGAGCGTTCTCATAGGCATTTGCAGCGAATGCGGGGGATGTAAGCCAGGGCAAGAGGGGCTGAGCGGAGTTCTCTTGTAGGATGGTGGAACGTGAGGCAGGTGTTGATATAGGTGGGTCTGGAGTCGTGGCCAGCTTTGTATGCATGTGCAAGGAGTTTGAAAAGGCATCTTTGCTGTATTGGGGATGCCAATGGAGGGCCCTGAGGTGGGACGTGATTCTGTTTCTTCTGGGGAGGCCAAGCGCGAGTCTTGCTGCAGTGTTCTGGATGATCTGGAGGTGGTCTAGGAGCTGTTTGGTGGTTCATACGTAGAGAGTGTTGCCGTAGTCTAGGCGGCTGGTGATGTGGGCCTGGGTCACTGTCTTCCTTGTGGAGATGTGTATCCAGAGGAAGATTTTGCAGAGCATGCGGAGTATATTGAAGCAGGCCGAGCAGACAACGTTGATCTGTTGCTTCATGGTCAGATGGGTGTCCAGGACGATTCCAAAATTGCATGTGTAGCTTGAGGGTGCAGGTGGAGCTAAGTGTCGTCGGTGTAGGAGATGATGTTGAGTCCGTGGGTGATGGTTATGTCGGCCAGTGGAGTCATGTAGATGCTGCAGAGGGTGAGGCTGAGGAAGGTGCCCTGGGGGATGCCACAGATGATGTCTTTGGGGGTGGAGACAAAAGGAGGGAGGAGGATCCTTTGCGTTCGGCCGGTGAGGAAGGAGGAGATCAAGTGAGTGCTTTGTCTTGGATGCAGATGATGTGAAGTCTGGTGAAGTGTGATGTGAAAAAGTGTTCAATGTTGCTGAAACGTCAAGGAGAATGAGGGCCGCTGCTCCGCCGAGGTCGAGGAGGCGTCTAATGTCATTGGTTGCTGTGATCAGGGTGGCCTTGGTGCTGTGGTTAGGTTGGAAGCCAGATAGGGATGGGTTGTGTAGGTTGTTGTGTTTAAGGTGGTGCATGAGCTGGCGGTTGATGGCTTTTTCCAGGACTTTGGCGGGGAATGGGAGGAGCAAGATCGGCCATTAGTTCTTGAGTTCATAGGGGTCAGCTGAGGGTTCCTTCAGTAGTGGCTTTTCCAGTCTTCGGGGATGATGGCTGTGGAGATGGAGATATATTTTGGCCCCAGACATGGAAAATATTCTCACTGTACATTCATATCTTACTGACTCACAACTAGAGAATATACGTACTCTGAAATTTAACTAATCCTGCTTTCTGTTCTTGAACATCGACGCATTTAATTGTTTTCCATCTTGTATGATGTAAGAAAGTGTGGTACTTCTGAGCGCAGCAGAGGCCCATCACCTTTGTGAAATAAGTATGTTTCATTGGATTTTGGGAAAAGATGAGGCACCATCAGGTCTCCACAACATTACCTTATTTTGGCATCTAGTGAAGCCCAAATATCTTAGGGTGTTCAGGAGAGACCACCATAACTTCTGAGGGAAGAACATGAGCTCACTCCTTAAAGGGCATGTGCAATCTGGTGCAGCCCCAAGCAGCACAGCCCTGTTAGGCTGCTTGACTTTTCAACATGGAAGCCCTGGTCCGCTGTTGGCAGAAGGCTCAGGCTCCACTTGGTCTGATACTGGATCTCTTTAATTAGTGACCTTTGCCGAGTTAGTGGGACCAACAGTGGCCCTACATAAGGACAGCTTTGAGTAAACCTGCGTAAAGACACACAGGAGAAAGTTTTACTCAACTGTGACCAAAGCATCACTTCAACCAAAGTTGTTGCACTGTGTCGCATCAAAGGGAGAGTGAAAAGCAACGCCATATCTACTATGATATGGTGCTATTTTTCTCTCTCCACATCTATGATGCATTTAAGTCTACCATGAGCCAGCGCACACAAGGGTGTGTGCATTCTGTCAAGCATAGGTTTCTTACTGTGTGGGGAGCCTTCTAGTACAAAAAGTATGATTTAATACTTTTCACACTTGGTATGAGGTATGCTTTACAAGGCAGCACACTTGAAAAGTTTGAAAACTATGGAAAAATTAAAACATTTCTCCACTGTTGTGTTTGCTTCAAGAAGATGTAAGGTTTTGGCACAATTTTCCACCTACAACTGTTAGTAGATAGGGGTACGGATTTGTGTCAAACCTCTTGTGTGGTTGCGTGGGAACTCCCATGTACAATCACTGGAACACCCCCTTCATGCAAACATAGCACATAGCACTACTTTGAGCTACTTTAGCCCACTTTCCAAACCAAAACTTGACTTGCATTCAAAAGTAAATACCGCTACAACAGTTTGTGCTGGGTTTGCATCACAAAAGTAATGTAAATCCAGTGCACAGTCTGGGCCTCCGTTGACTAGTGGGAGTTGCACTGATTCAACCAAAGAATCCCTCATTTCCTTATGGAATATGGAATATCCCATGCTAATGAGAAACCTCTTATATAATGTGGCAGTACACTTTTCACACAGTAGTAACATTAAAATGAACTTGTGGCACAAAACATTGTGAATTTATGAAGACTAAGCAGCAGTCCACAAAAATGCATTTGTTTTATGTAGCCCAAGAAACCTAATCTGACAAGAAAAAAACAAGTTTTTCATTAACGGGCAGTAGCACGTTTATAAACTGTAACCCTCTGGTACCTGTGTTTATAAAATAGTTTTTAATCTCATCTTTGAAGATATGAAATATTAATTTCTAGCCTCATTTACCAAAGTGAAATTGTGGCTTTAAAGCAAATAAGATAATTTCTAAAATACTGATAAGTTGAGCACATTCTATTCATGATTAATGTTACAAAAGTAACATTTTAAAATTCATTAATAAAATACGTTTATAAAGAGGAACTGCCATGGACACCACCACAAAGACACTGCTTTTGACAATAAAGATGTAGTGAAAATACTATAAGTAGGTGCATAACAAAAGACAACAGAAACCGCATGCAAAATCTGGTGAGGGGCCCTTAAAGTTTCAATTTGGCAGCTCACTTCAAGAAATGTAGGGTCTTGGGCACAATGAGGGTCCTTCAGGCACTGCCTCCCACTCCTGCCCTTAAGTGAAATTGGTGCCTGCTTCCACCTAAAAATACAGTGTTGTAAGGAAATATCATTTTTACGTGGTCACCCCACACTTTTTACTAGATCTTATTGCTGGTTTATAAACTCTGAATACTGAGGTGCTACTGCCTAGCACCCAGTGTATGTGCTCTGACACCTAAAAACATCTAAAATTGGCTAATCACTGATTGGTATTGTTAGAACAGGGGTTTCTGGTTCTCAGAGCATGCACCCTGTACAAGCAGGAACTTCTAGTCAGATACACAATATAAATTAACCTCTTCTCACCCTCTGGTAGCTTGGCACAGAGCAGTCAGGCTTAATTTAAGAGGCAATGTGTGAAGTATTTGTGCAACACACACAGACACACAGTAACACAATGAAAACACCATACAAAGTACTCCACTCAGGGTTTGAAAAATAGATTATATTTTTATTAGTAAAAGAAGACCAAATTGACAAAAAAAATACGTAGAAGTGGAGTTATTAATTTTTGAAGCATAAACCAAAAATAATGCATAGAAGTCAATATCATTAAAGGGTACTTGAGGTCCCGCTAGACCAGGGTAAAACCAAAGTTCAGGCTGACGGAGATGGAGGGCAGGCTGGCTACAGAACCCAGACAGGGCCACTGAGAAAGTACCTTGGATGGAAGAAGCGTTGACGTCGAGGGTCATATGCGTGGAGCAGAGGAGGAGATAAGTCACTATTGATCGAGGATATTTAGTTGATGCATCGGTTCCAAGCTGCGCAGCATCAAGGATCTGGCCATGTTGGGTGTCGAGGTGAAGCATCGTCATCAAACCACTGAGTTGGAGCAATGCGTCGACACCAAGCCGTGCAAGGTCGAGGATGATTCTGAATCTGTGGACAATGTGTCACGCAAGTCAGCTATGCGGTGTCCGTGGCTTGGGCAGGAGCTGCGAAGCGGCAAGTGAGAATGCGCCAGTTCTGATCAGCGCAACGTCATTGATGCATTGGTTTTCTTGAGTTGCTGCACAGACACTCACTTCAAAGGCTAAGGAATGGATTGTCACCACTTGGCAGAGCAGGACTCACACCAGACAGAGTCCAGGTGCTGGTTGCAGGTTGCAGGCAGTCTTTGATGCAACTGATACTGCATGAGAAGGTTAAGCAAACCAACAAGCCCTTGGAGTCACTCTGGCAGTGGCGGCTCCTCCCCCCGCCAGCAGCAGAAGCTGCAAACCTTTCACAAGGAAGAGACAAAAACTATGTTTATTGTCCCTTCCTTGTGAGAGGGGTGGAGCCATGGGGTGACGAGGAGTGAGGGGAGTGCACTGTGCACTCTCCTCACTGCACATGTATGTTTGGCAGGCCGTCTCGGGACGGCCAAACATACATGCGCAGTAGGCTCTCTCCAGCCTGGCAACGCTGTTACCGGGCAGGAGAGAGCCTGCACAGGCTTCCAGTCTGCCTGGGAGCGCCCAGCCAGGGTGCTCTCAACCAATCCTGACGCTGATCTGTGCAGCATCAGGATTGGCCGCAGGGCAGGCTGGGAGCTTGTGCCTGCCTGCAGCCTGAGGAGACGGAGAAGAGGAGCGGCGCTGAGGTAAGTTTATTTTTTATTTTTTTAATTTAAATTTATTTACCCCTGCAACCCACCAACTCTGCCTTCACGTGCTACCCCGCCCCGCTCCCTGTAACCATGGCGCGCCGTATCTGCACTCTGGGTTCAGATTACAAGTGTCCAGTCCTTCCTCAACAGGGCAGAGATCAGCAGGCAGCTGGGTAACTCATCAAAGCAGAGAGAAGTCCTTCTTGGAAAGCAGTCCAGCAGAATGTCACTCCTTGAAGCACAGCAGTCCTTGTTCCTGGCAGAGGTCTTCACAGGTCCAGTAGTGTAGGGATTTGGTAGAATCAGTGACCCATTTTGTATACCCAAATGTGCCTTTGAAGTGGGGGTGACTTCAAAGAAGTGCACAGAGGTCCTTTCTTCCTAGCCCTGGTTCCAGACTACCAGTTGGGAGTAATCAACGCTTTGCGTGGGGACAGTCACTCCCTATTCAGCTGTGTCAGCCCCCCTCCAACCTTCCTGCCATGAACAGCCATCAGAATCTAGATAAATGTAGATGAGTGTTCAGACAACCCTAACTTTACTGTGTTTGTGACTGTCTAGAAGGATAGCACAAAGTGTGGCTGTCACCCACCCCAGATGTATACTCGAAAAAGGCTGCAAGCACACAGAGCTGTGCGAGCTGAGAAATGCCCACTTTCTAAAAGTGTAGTTTCTAAAATAATAATTTTAAATCTGACTTTAAGGACTTATCATTACCATTCCAATGATATGAAACATGACCCATCACCTCTTTGTAAACAGGAATAACAGTTTTAAAGTATATTGAGGAATTCACAGTGCTGGCCTAGGAGGGGAGTAGGCCCCAAATGTGAGAGTTTTCACTACCAGGACATGTAAAACTTACAATGACATGCCATTCCTTTTAGTCGCATAGCACCCTGCCCTATGTGTTTAACTTACCTAGGCCCTACATTAGGGGTGACTTATATGGAATAAAAGGGGAGTTTAAGGCTTGGCAAGGGGACTTAAATGTAAAGTCAAAGTGGCAGTCAAATTTACATACAGGCCCTGTAATGGCAGGCCTGAAGCAGGTTTTGAAAGGCACTTAAGTGGGTAGCACAATCAATACAGGCTCACTGATAGCATTTAATTGACAGGCCCTGGGCATATGGTATACCACTTTACAAGGGACCTAGATGTAAATTAAATATACAAATTGTGGATACACTAATATTACTGTGTTATGGGAAGAAGCACATGAACTTTAGCATTGGTCAGCAGTGGTAAAGTGCTCAGAGTCCTAACGTCAACAAAAAAAATCAGCATCAATATGAGACAAGGAGGCAAAAAGTGTGGGAAAAGGTTTGACTGCCTACTCGGAGGATGGCCTGAGGAATGTGGACACCAACTGAACAACCTTCAAATGGGTATCGCCTGTCACAGGCATATGTAACTCTCTTCTAGTTCTTCACCTGCCATTGTCCAAGTAGCCAGAGTTACACTAATCCCAGATGGGGAAAACCTGTTCCAGAACTAGTTTGCAGGGGGAGTTCCTCATTCCCCTAGACACACATCAGGGGCATGCCCAGAGTTCTCAACCAAGGAAGAAGGGTTCTTCCAAGTTGGTTTTGAGCAGAACAGTGCACAGTGAGATTGTTTAGGGACAGTCCCCCAAGAAATTATGCCAAATTGGGTATGGTTGCTACTGTGAACATTTCTCCTATTGGTCAGGAAATTTCCTCCACCCACAAGCTAGTGCCGGGGATTAAAGGGGACCCTGGATACCTCCTATTTAACTCTGAAGACTTCAAAAAGAGGACTGTACATACTGTAACCCGTGGAGTGAAACCTTGATGGTTGGACCTGCTCTGACTTGAGTCCAGAACAGAAGAGTGGACTCTAAGGGCTATTGGCTACCTTCCTGTTAAGCTCCAAAAGCTGCAAGAAGTCTGCAACTACAGGAGCCCAGCTGATCAGTTCACACTGGATTTGCCTTGGACCCTGCAGTTGACTTCAGAGAGATTGAGTCCTAACCCTCAAAGTGGCACCCACCAAATCCTTAACCTTTGGCTGGTGCAAGAATGAAGAAACTGGATACTTTTTAATTTTTTCTAAACTTTTTCCTATAAGAACAAGATGTTACCACCGGACCGCAAGATGTTACCACTGGACCACTTCCGATTCACAGCCAACAATGTTAAATTGCCAGTCAGATTCAATATGCTGGTTTGCCCTGCTGAAAGAAGTTTGACTTCAAAAAATCTTTCTAGGTCCACATTGGGAGAGATTCAACTGAGGCTAATGTTGAGGAGCAGTTAACCACCAACGAGGCCTTCCTCGGCACTGACGTCGGACATTTCCGCAATCAACGCCGAGAGCCTCGAAGTTCCTGCCAAAGCAAAGGCTCCCACCAGGGACTTGCACTTCAACTGGCTGACGATGATGAGCCTTCCTTCGGGTTCAGCCTGCAGACTGACTCGCCAATGACCTCACCAATGAGAGTTTTCTAAACAAAAATGACTTAGTCGGAAGGTAAACTTTCCAGCAGGATGAACCTGGTCCCTTTACCCGACCCACGCTCCATTGCAGTCTGCATTGACTTTTGACTTTGACACATTCTAGCTCGACCAAATAACTGATGATCAATCAATGCCCACAGAAATTGAGGAGCAACACAGCTATTGCATTGCTAGGAAAAGTCAAAACTGCCTCCCAGTCATGGCATGACCTTCTGGTTTTGATATAAATTCAATTGAGACTACTTGCAATGTCACTTTGTCCTACCGATGGATGTCAGAAGTCAGGTCACTGGATATTATGATTAGGTAGTTCACTCCAGAGTGACTAAAATTTACAAAAGCTAGAAGGAAAAAAAACTAAAAGGCAATCTATTTCCATCCCAGCCTGTCTCAGGAATCCAAATCTTTGTGTGGCTTGATGTATTAATCATTATGAGGAAATGACAGAGGAGTTGAACCCTGTAGGAGAATCCCAGCCTTTAATTGCCCATAAGAAGTTTTTCAAGGCAGTGACTTGCCTGTCCATTCCTAAGCAAATAAGGAGGGCCATGTAGGAAATGGAATTAATGTTGCAAGCATTAGAGTGCATTCAGTCATGGAATTCAAACCATTTGCTTTGAGAGCACCTCAAGAAGATATCATACACACAGCTGACTTTTCCAAGGACTACACCTTGAAGACATTATACTTTAAACCAATGACAAGTGTATCTTTGCTGGTTCTGAGCAAGCGTTAAAAATGCATAATCCTCACCTCTGGTTCTGAGACAAAATGTAAAACTTCCTAGCCATCTGGGTCTGTTAAAGGACAAGGAAATTAAACTAACCCCACCTGATGATCATTATTCTTGATAATCAGACACCACCCTGATGAGTACAGGTATTTTGCAGTTATTATTTGTCTTTTGAGATTGATGTTATCACTACTGTGCTGTTTGTAGTGTCTGTTTAATACAGTATTGGATGGATGAAGAATGCAGTAAATGCTGGTCAGGTAAGAAACTGGAGAAAGACATGCATAATCCGCATCACTGTGTTCTTTATAGAATCAAACCTTTCCTTCTCGATACCTAGGAAATTTTTATTTTTTGCTTAAACACTCCAGTTCCTTTGAATGAAAAAAAGTATCTGGAGCTAAACTAATTTGGGAAAACCTTTTGAGTGAATTTTAAACATGGGCTATTTCTTCCCAACATCAAAGTATTTCATTGTATAGCAGAGAGAAAATGTAGTTTTGCCTTTCAATGGGATACTTTTTTATAAGGGTTAAAGTGAAATATTTGTTGATGACTTCCACAATTTCAATATTCTACCACATTTAATTGTTATGAAGCCCAACTGTTAGTTTAGGCGGTTAGCCTTAACCGGTTCTGTGTTGCAGATGTAATGGTTACGTCCGGCGGCACAGTGCTCATGTGCCGAGTACGTAACCATTACGTCCTCGGCACTGAGCTCAGAGGGAGCGCTAGCGCTCCCTCTGTGGGCTTCCCTCCAACCCCCCCAAGGCAGGGATAGAAGGGGAAGCCCTTCCCCTTCCACCCCTGACCCCACTGTCCCCTCCAGTGACGTATGATGACGTCAGTGTGCAAATGCCCGCTGACCTCATCAGAGGCCACTTCCCCATCGCGTTGGAAGCTCGGCTTCCAGCGTGATCAGAAGAGAAATGCAAAGCATTTCTCTTCTGATCATGTGATGGGGGCCAGAGAGGCTTCAAAGGGAAGGAAAGGAATTTCCTTCCCTTTGAAGTCTCTCAGAGCATTTCAAAAGCCAGATTGTAAAGCAATCCGGCTTTTGAAATGCCCACTAGACACAAGGGATGTATTTTTCAAGGGAAACTGGCATGAGGGGAGCGACCCCTTGGGCAAGGGTCGCTCCCCAGGGGGTGCAATATTTTACAAGGCCTTTTCTGGGGGGGCAGAATCCACTAGGCGCCAGGATCATTTTTTTTTTTGTGTTTCTTTTGTTTTTGTTTTTAGTTGGGGAGCGACCCCTTAGGCAAGGGTCGCTCCCTAGGGGGCAAATTATATTTAGGCCATTTCTGCCCCCCTTGGGGGCAGATTGGGCTATTTTTATTAGGGGAGGCAGAAACCTCTAGGCGCCAGGGCTATTTTTGTGTGTTTTTTTATGTTTTTTGTTTTTTTAGAGATGGGGAGCGACCCCTTAGGCAAGGGTCGCTCCCCTGGGGGGGAAATTGTATTTAGACCATTCCTGCCCCCCCCCCACCCTTGGGAGCAGATCGGCCGATTTTTGTTAGGTCAATCCCCAAGGGGGGCAGAAACCACTAGGCACCAGGGATCTTTTTTTTTGCACCAATGTCACGCAATGTCACCCCTTAGACAAGGGTCGCTCCCCGGGAGGAGGCAAATGTATTTTAGGCCATTTCTGCCCCCCGGGGGCAGATCGGCCTATTGTTACTAGGCCGATCTGCCCCCAGGGGGGACAGAAGCCTGTAGGTGCCAGGGAGCCAGGGATACATTTGTTTGTTTGTTTTGTTTTGTTTTTTAGAGGTGGGGAGTGACCCCTTAGCCAAGGGTCGCTCCCCGGATGGGGGTTGGGGGACACATTTATTTTAGGCCCTTTCTGCCCCCCTGGGGACAGATCGGCCTATTGATATTAGGCCGATATGCCCCGGGGGGGCAGAAGCCTCTAGGCGCCAGGGATACATTTATTTTTTGTTGTTTTTTAGAGGTGGGGAGAGACCCCTTAGGCAAGGGTCGCTCCCCGGTGTAGAGGAGGGGTACATTTATTTTAGGCCTTTTCTGCCACCCCCGGGGGCAGATCGACCTATTGTTAGGCCGATCTGCCCCCAGGTGTGGCAGAAACCTCTACGCGCCAGGGATAACAAAAATGTTTTTTTTTTTTGTTTGTTTTTTTTAGAGGTGGGGAGTGACCCCTTAGTCAAGAGTCGCTCCCCTCGGGGCAAATTGTATTTAGACCATTTCAGCCCCCCTTGGGGGCAGATCGGCCGATTTTTGTTAGACCAATCTGCCCCCATGGGGGCAGAAACCACTTAGGCACCAGGGATTGGTGTGTGTGTATGCGTGTGTTTTCTTTAGGGGGGCAGCCCCTTGGGTAAGGGTCGCTCCCCATGGGGGCACATTACTGTTGGCCATATCTGCCCTCCATTGGGGGCAGATGGGCCTATTTTTGGAAGGCCCATCTACCCCCAAGGGGGGGCAGAAAGCCCACCAGAGGCCAGGGAAGTTTTTTTTTAAAAAAATAAGAGGGTAAAGGTATGGCCATACCTTCACCCCAAAAAAATGGGGCCAAAGTTGTTCTGCCCACCAGTGGGCAGATGGGGCAATCACCCCTGATCCACACCCCGGGGGGGCAGAAAGTCTACTAGATGCCAGGGAATTTTTTAAAAAACAAAAAATATTGGGGTGGTGGCTACCAATCAGTATGGGCCTGGTTACGTCCCCACCTCAACTGAAGGGGGTAACAGTCTTTCAGCTCTCCCCCGCACTCTAAAGCATCTTATCCCATAGCAAGCCAAGAAATGGGTTTTAGTTTTTACATTTGGGCCATGAGAGCTTGGCTTACTCTCAAAATCGTCCCACTTGGAATGGTGAGGGCTGCACTTTATGGACTTTGGGACGCTGCCATGTAGACAAATCCACAAGACCTAGACACATCTGAAAACTAAACATCTGGGTGATTCAAGTGTGGTGTGTTTCACATGCACCCGCACCATTTTTGTACCCACATTCCCCTGCAAACCTCCAACTTTCCTGGAAATCACACATTATTCCCACGTTTTTGTGATGGAACCTTTCGGAATCTGCAGGAATCCACAAAATTCCTACCACCCAGCATTGTCTCATCTATACCAATAAAAATTCTGATGCACTTGTCAGCCTAAAAATGTTTTTTTGCAAACTGCCCTTTTGGACCCCCTTTGATTCCCCCTCAATATCGACATGTTATTGGCTCGTCCCTTTCACAAGCACTTGGCCAACCTACACAAATAAGGTATCATTTTTACTGGGAAACTGAGGGGAACATTGAGTGGTACGAAATGTGTCCCAGTGTGGTGATCCCACACAGGCATGTGGGAAAATGTGATGTTTTAGCTAAATTTGCGGTTTGCTGAGGATTCTGGGTAAGAAAACATTGGGGGATCAACGCAAGTCACGCCTCACTGGACTCCCTCGGGTGTCTAGTTTTCAGAAATGTCTGGGTTTGGTAGGTTTCCCTAGAAGGCTGCTGAGCCAAGAACCAAAAACGCAGGTGCCCCCCGCAAAAACGGGTAGTTTTGTATTTGATCATTTTGATGTGTCCAGATAGTGTTTTGGGGCATTTCCTTTTGCGGGCAGTAGGCCCACCCATAAAAGTGAGGTACCATTTTTATCGGGAGACTTGGGGGAACGTGGGTGGAAGGAAATTTGTGGCTCCTCTCTGATTCCAGAAATTTCTGTCACCGAAATGAGAGGAAAAGGTATTTTTTCAGCCAAATTTTGAGGTTTGCAAAGGATTCTGGGTAACCCCATCTTGGATTCCCCTAGGTGTCTAGTTTTCAAAACTGCACAGGTTTGCTAGGTTTCCCTAGGTGCCGGCTGAGCTAGAGGTCAAAATCCACAGCTAGGTGCTTTGAAAAAAACAGCTCTGTTTTCTTTGTGAAAATTTGATGTGTCCACATTGTGTTTTGGGGTTTTTTCTGTCTCGGGCGTTAGGCCTACCCCAACAAGTGAGGTACTATTTTTATCGGGAGACATGGGGGAACACTGGGTGGAAGGAAATTTGTGGCTCTTCTCTGATTCCAGAACTTTCTGTCACCGAAATGAGAGGAAAAAGTTTTTTGGGCCAGAATTTGAGGTTTGCAAACGGTTCTGGGTAACAGAACCTGGTCAGAACCCCACAAGTAACCCCATCTTGGATTCTCCTAGGTGTCTAGTTTTCAAAACTGCTCAGGTTTCCTAGATTTTCCTAGGTGCCAGCTGAGCTACAGGCCAAAATCCACAGCTAGGTGCTTTGCAAAAAACAGCTCTGTTTTCTTTGTGAAAATTTGATGTGTCCACGTTGTGTTGTGGGGCTTTTCCTGTTGCGGGCGCTAGGCCTAACCCCACAAGTGAGGTACCATTTTTATCGGGAGACATGGGGAGCGCTGGGTGGAAGGAAATTTGTGGCTCTTCTCTGATTCCAGAACTTTCTGTCACCGAAATGAGAGGAAAAGGTGTTTTTTTGGCCACATTTGTGAGGTTTGCAAATTATTCTGGGTAACAGAACCTGGTCAGAAACCCACAAGACACCCCATCTTGGATTCCCCTAGGTGTCTAGTTTTAAAAACTGCTCAGGTTTGCTAGGTTTCCCTAGGTGCCGGCTGAGCTAGAGGCCAAAATCCACAGCTTGGTGCTTTGCCAAAAACAGCTCTGTTTTCTTTGTGAAAATTTGATTTGTCCACGTTGTGTTTTGGGGCTTTTCCTGTCGCGGGCGCTAGGCCTACCCCCACAAGTGAGGTACTATTTTTATCGGGAGTCATGGGGAACACTAGGTGGAAGGAAATTTGTGGCTCTTCTCTGATTCCAGAACATTCTGTCACCGAAATGAGAGGAAAAAGTTTTTTTGGGCCAGAATTTGAGGTTTGCAAAGGGTTCTGGATAACAGAACCTGGTCAGAACCCCACAAGTAACCCCATCTTGGATTCCCCTAGGTGTCTAGTTTTCAAAACTGCTCAGGTTTCCTAGATTTCCCTAGGTGCCGGCTGAGCTACAGGCCAAAATCCACAGCTAGGTGCTTTGCAAAAAACAGCTCTGTTTTCTTTCTGAAAATTTGATGTGTCCACATTGTGTTTTGGGGCTTTTACTGTTGCGGGCGCTAGGCCTACCCCCACAAGTGAGGTACCATTTTTATCGGGAGACATGGGGGAACGCTGGGTGGAAGGAAATTTGTGGCTCTTCTCTGATTCAAGAACTTTCTGTCACCGAAATGAGAGGAAAAGGTGTTTTTTTGGCCACATTTGTGAGGTTTGCAAAGGATTCTGGGTAACAGAACCTGGTCAGAAACCCACAAGACACCCCATCTTGGATTCCCCTAGGTGTCTAGTTTTCAAAACTGCGCAGGTTTGCTAGGTTTCCCTAGGTGCCGGCTGAGCTAGAGGCCAAAATCCACAGCTAGGAACTTTGCAAAAAAACAGCTTGGTTTTCTCTGTGAAAATGTGGTGTCGACGTTGTGTTTTGGGGCCTTTCCTGTCGCGGGTACTAGGCCTACCCCCACAAGTGAGGTACCATTTTTATCGGGAGACATGGGGGAACGCTGAGTGGAAGGAAATTTGTGGCTCTTCTCTGATGCCAGAACTTTCTGCCACCGAAATGAGAGGAAAAGGTGTTTTTTTGGACACATTTTGAGGTTTGCAAAGGATTCTGGGTAACAGAATCTGGTCAGAGACCCACAAGTCACCCCATCTTGGATTCTCCAAGGTGTCTAGTTTTCAAAACTGTGCAGGTTTGCTAGGTTTCCCTAGGTGCCGGCTGAGCTAGAGGCCAAAATCCATAGCTAGGTGCTTTGCAAAACACAGCTCTGTTTTCTTTGTGAAAATTTGATGTGTCCACATTGTGTTTTGGGGCTTTTTCTGTCGCGGGCGCTAGGCCTACCCCCACAAGTGAGGTACTATTTTTATCGGGAGACATGGGGGAACACTGGGTGGAAGGAAATTTGTGGCTCTTCTCTGATTCCAGAACTTTCTGTCACCGAAATGAGAGGAAAAAGTTTTTTTGGGCCGGAATTTGAGGTTTGCAAAGGGTTCTGGGTAACAGAACCTGGTCAGAACCCCACAAGTAACCCCATCTTGGATTCCCCTAGGTGTCTAGTTTTCAAAACTGCACAGGTTTGCTAGGTTTCCCTAGGTGCGGCTGAGCTAGAGGCCAAAATCCACAGCTAGGTGCTTTGCAAAAAACAGCTCTGTTTTCTTTGTGAAAATTTGATGTGTCCACGTTGTGTTTTGGGGCTTTTCCTGTTGCGGGCGCTAGGCCTAACCCCACAAGTGAGGTACCATTTTTATCGGGAGACATGGGGGAACGCTGGGTGGAAGGAAATTTGTTGCTCTTCTCTGATTCAAGAACTTTCTGTCACCGAAATGAGAGGAAAAGGTGTTTTTTTGGCCACATTTGTGAGGTTTGCAAAGGATTCTGGGTAACAGAACCTGGTCAGAAACCCACAAGACACCCCATCTTGGATTCCCCTAGGTGTCTAGTTTTCAAAACTGCGCAGGTTTGCTAGGTTTCCATAGGTGCCGGCTGAGCTAGAGGCCAAAATCCACAGCTAGTAACTTTGCAAAAAAACAGCTCGGTTTTCTCTGTGAAAATGTGGTGTCCACGTTGTGTTTTGGGGCCTTTCCTGTCGCGGGTACTAGGCCTACCCCCACAAGTGAGGTACCATTTTTATCGGGAGACATGGGGGAACGCTGAGTGGAAGGAAATTTGTGGCTCTTCTCTGATGCCAGAACTTTCTGCCACCGAAATGAGAGGAAAAGGTGTTTTTTTGGACAAATTTTGAGGTTTGCAAAGGATTCTGGGTAACAGAATCTGGTCAGAGACCCACAAGTCACCCCATCTTGGATTCCCCAAGGTATCTAGTTTTCAAAACTGTGCAGGTTTGCTAGGTTTCCCTAGGTGCCGGCTGAGCTAGAGGCCATAATCCATAGCTAGGTGCTTTGCAAAACACAGCTCTGTTTTCTTTGTGAAAATTTGATGTGTCCACATTGTGTTTTGGGGCTTTTTCTGTCACGGGCGCTAGGCCTACCCCCTCAAGTGAGGTACTATTTTTATCGGGAGACATGGAGGAACACTGGGTGGAAGGAAATTTTTGGCTCTTCTCTGATTCCAGAACTTTCTGTCACCGAAATGAGAGGAAAAAGTTTTTTTAAGCCGGAATTTGAGGTTTGCAAAGGGTTCTCGGTAACAGAACCTGGTCAGAACCCCACAAGTAACCCCATCTTGGATTCCCCTAGGTGTCTAGTTTTCAAAACTGCACAGGTTTGCTAGGTTTCCCTAGGTGCGGCTGAGCTAGAGGTCAAACTCCACAGCTAGGTGCTTTGCCAAAAAAAGCTCTGTTTTCTTTGTGAAAATGTGGTGTCGACGTTGTGTTTTGGGGCCTTTCCTGTCGCGGGTACTAGGCCTACCCCCACAAGTGAGGTACCATTTTTATCGGGAGACATGGGGGAACGCTGAGTGGAAGGAAATTAGTGGCTCTTCTCTGATGCCAGAACTTTCTGCCACCGAAATGAGAGGAAAAGGTGTTTTTTTGGCCACATTTGTGAGGTTTGCAAAGGATTCTGGGTAACAGAACCTGGTCAGAAACCCACAAGACACCCCATCTTGGATTCCCCTAGGTGTCTAGTTTTCAAAACTGCGCAGGTTTGCTAGGTTTCCCTAGGTGCCGGCTGAGCTAGAGGCCAAAATCCACAGCTAGTAACTTTGCAAAAAAACCGCTCGGTTTTCTCTGTGAAAATGTGGTGTCCACGTTGTGTTTTGGGGCCTTTCCTGTCGCGGGTACTAGGCCTACCCCCACAAGTGAGGTACCATTTTTATCGGGAGACATGGGGGAACGCTGAGTGGAAGGAAATTTGTGGCTCTTCTCTGATGCCAGAACTTTCTGCCACCGAAATGAGAGGAAAAGGTGTTTTTTTGGACAAATTTTGAGGTTTGCAAAGGATTCTGGGTAACAGAATCTGGTCAGAGACCCACAAGTCACCCCATCTTGGATTCCCCAAGGTATCTAGTTTTCAAAACTGTGCAGGTTTGCTAGGTTTCCCTAGGTGCCGGCTGAGCTAGAGGCCATAATCCATAGCTAGGTGCTTTGCAAAACACAGCTCTGTTTTCTTTGTGAAAATTTGATGTGTCCACATTGTGTTTTGGGGCTTTTTCTGTCACGGGCGCTAGGCCTACCCCCTCAAGTGAGGTACTATTTTTATCGGGAGACATGGGGGAACACTGGGTGGAAGGAAATTTGTGGCTCTTCTCTGATTCCAGAACTTTCTGTCACCGAAATGAGAGGAAAAAGTTTTTTTAGGCCGGAATTTGAGGTTTGCAAAGGGTTCTGGGTAACAGAACCTGGTCAGAACCCCACAAGTAACCCCATCTTGGATTCCCCTAGGTGTCTAGTTTTTAAAACTGCACAGGTTTGCTAGGTTTCCCTAGGTGCGGCTGAGCTAGAGGTCAAACTCCACAGCTAGGTGCTTTGCCAAAAACAGCTCTGTTTTCTTTGTGAAAATTTGATGTGTCCACATTGTGTTTTGGGGCTTTTTCTGTCGCGGGCGCTAGGCCTACCCCCACAAGTGAGGTACTATTTTTATCTGGAGACATGGGGGAACACTGGGTGGAAGGAAATTTGTGGCTCTTCTCTGATTCCAGAACTTTCTGTCACCGAAATGAGAGGAAAAAGTTTTTTTGGGCCAGAATTTGAGGTTTGCAAAGGTTTCTGGATAACAGAACCTGGTCAGAACCCCACAAGTAACCCCATCTTGGATTCCCCTAGGTGTCTAGTTTTCAAAACTGCGCAGGTTTGCTAGGTTTCCCTAGGTGCCGGCTGAGCTAGAGGCCAAAATCCACAGCTAGGAACTTTGCAAAAAAACAGCTCGGTTTTCTCTGTGAAAATGTGGTGTCGACGTTGTGTTTTGGGGCCTTTCCTGTCGCGGGTACTAGGCCTACCCCCACAAGTGAGGTACCATTTTTATCGGGAGACATGGGGGAACGCTGAGTGGAAGGAAATTTGTGGCTCTTCTCTGATGCCAGAACTTTCTGCCACCGAAATGAGAGGAAAAGGTGTTTTTTTGGACAAATTTTGAGGTTTGCAAAGGATTCTGGGTAACAGAATCTGGTCAGAGACCCACAAGTCATCCCATCTTGGATTCCCCAAGGTATCTAGTTTTCAAAACTGTGCAGGTTTGCTAGGTTTCCCTAGGTGCCGGCTGAGCTAGAGGCCATAATCCATAGCTAGGTGCTTTGCAAAACACAGCTCTGTTTTCTTTGTGAAAATTTGATGTGTCCACATTGTGTTTTGGGGCTTTTTCTGTCACGGGCGCTAGGCCTACCCCCTCAAGTGAGGTACTATTTTTATCGGGAGACATGGGGGAACACTGGGTGGAAGGAAATTTGTGGCTCTTCTCTGATTCCAGAACTTTCTGTCACCGAAATGAGAGGAAAAAGTTTTTTGGGGCCAGAATTTGAGGTTTGCAAAGGTTTCTGGATAACAGAACCTGGTCAGAACCCCACAAGTAACCCCATCTTGGATTCCCCTAGGTGTCTAGTTTTCAAAACTGCGCAGGTTTGCTAGGTTTCCCTAGGTGCCGGCTGAGCTAGAGGCCAAAATCCACAGCTAGGAACTTTGCAAAAAAACAGCTCGGTTTTCTCTGTGAAAATGTGGTGTCGACGTTGTGTTTTGGGGCCTTTCCTGTCGCGGGTACTAGGCCTACCCCCACAAGTGAGGTACCATTTTTATCGGGAGACATGGGGGAACGCTGAGTGGAAGGAAATTAGTGGCTCTTCTCTGATGACAGAACTTTCTGCCACCGAAATGAGAGGAAAAGGTGTTTTTTTGGACAAATTTTGAGGTTTGCAAAGGATTCTGGGTAACAGAATCTGGTCAGAGACCCACAAGTCACCCCATCTTGGATTCCCCAAGGTGTCTAGTTTTCAAAACTGTGCAGGTTTGCTAGGTTTCCCTAGGTGCCGGCTGAGCTAGAGGCCAAAATCCATAGCTAGGTGCTTTGCAAAACACAGCTCTGTTTTCTTTGTGAAAATTTGATGTGTCCACATTGTGTTTTGGGGCTTTTTCTGTCGCGGGCGCTAGGCCTACCCCCACAAGTGAGGTACTATTTTTATCGGGAGACATGGGGGAACACTGGGTGGAAGGAAATTTGTGGCTCTTCTCTGATTCCAGAACTTTCTGTCACCGAAATGAGAGGAAAACGTTTTTTTGGGCCGGAATTTGAGGTTTGCAAAGGGTTCTGGGTAACAGAACCTGGTCAGAACCCCCAAGTAACCCCATCTTGGATTCCCCTAGGTGTCTAGTTTTCAAAACTGCACAGGTTTGCTAGGTTTCCCTAGGTGCGGCTGAGCTACAGGCCAAAATCCACAGCTAGGTGCTTTGCAAAAAACAGCTCTGTTTTCTTTGTGAAAATTTGATGTGTCCACGTTGTGTTTTGGGGCTTTTCCTGTTGCGGGCGCTAGGCCTAACCCCACAAGTGAGGTACCATTTTTATCGGGAGACATGGGGGAACGCTGGGTGGAAGGAAATTTGTTGCTCTTCTCTGATTCAAGAACTTTCTGTCACCGAAATGAGAGGAAAAGGTGTTTTTTTGGCCACATTTGTGAGGTTTGCAAAGGATTCTGGGTAACAGAACCTGGTCAGAAACCCACAAGACACCCCATCTTGGATTCCCCTAGGTGTCTAGTTTTCAAAACTGCGCAGGTTTGCTAGGTTTCCCTAGGTGCCGGCTGAGCTAGAGGCCAAAATCCACAGCTAGTAACTTTGCAAAAAAACAGCTCGGTTTTCTCTGTGAAAATGTGGTGTCCACGTTGTGTTTTGGGGCCTTTCCTGTCGCGGGTACTAGGCCTACCCCCACAAGTGAGGTACCATTTTTATCGGGAGACATGGGGGAACGCTGAGTGGAAGGAAATTTGTGGCTCTTCTCTGATGCCTGAACTTTCTGCCACCGAAATGAGAGGAAAAGGTGTTTTTTTGGACAAATTTTGAGGTTTGCAAAGGATTCTGGGTAACAGAATCTGGTCAGAGACCCACAAGTCACCCCATCTTGGATTCCCCAAGGTATCTAGTTTTCAAAACTGTGCAGGTTTGCTAGGTTTCCCTAGGTGCCGGCTGAGCTAGAGGCCATAATCCATAGCTAGGTGCTTTGCAAAACACAGCTCTGTTTTCTTTGTGAAAATTTGATGTGTCCACATTGTGTTTTGGGGCTTTTTCTGTCACGGGCGCTAGGCCTACCCCCTCAAGTGAGGTACTATTTTTATCGGGAGACATGGGGGAACACTGGGTGGAAGGAAATTTGTGGCTCTTCTCTGATTCCAGAACTTTCTGTCACCGAAATGAGAGGAAAAAGTTTTTTTAGGCCGGAATTTGAGGTTTGCAAAGGGTTCTGGGTAACAGAACCTGGTCAGAACCCCACAAGTAACCCCATCTTGGATTCCCCTAGGTGTCTAGTTTTCAAAACTGCACAGGTTTGCTAGGTTTCCCTAGGTGCGGCTGAGCTAGAGGTCAAACTCCACAGCTAGGTGCTTTGCCAAAAACAGCTCTTTTTTCTTTGTGAAAATTTGATGTGTCCACATTGTGTTTTGGGGCTTTTTCTGTCGCGGGCGCTAGGCCTACCCCCACAAGTGAGGTACTATTTTTATCTGGAGACATGGGGGAACACTGGGTGGAAGGAAATTTGTGGCTCTTCTCTGATTCCAGAACTTTCTGTCACCGAAATGAGAGGAAAAAGTTTTTTTGGGCCAGAATTTGAGGTTTGCAAAGGTTTCTGGATAACAGAACCTGGTCAGAACCCCACAAGTAACCCCATCTTGGATTCCCCTAGGTGTCTAGTTTTCAAAACTGCGCAGGTTTGCTAGGTTTCCCTAGGTGCCGGCTGAGCTAGAGGCCAAAATCCACAGCTAGGAACTTTGCAAAAAAACAGCTCGGTTTTCTCTGTGAAAATGTGGTGTCGACGTTGTGTTTTGGGGCCTTTCCTGTCGCGGGTACTAGGCCTACCCCCACAAGTGAGGTACCATTTTTATCGGGAGACATGGGGGAACGCTGAGTGGAAGGAAATTTGTGGCTCTTCTCTGATGCCAGAACTTTCTGCCACCGAAATGAGAGGAAAAGGTGTTTTTTTGGACAAATTTTGAGGTTTGCAAAGGATTCTGGGTAACAGAATCTGGTCAGAGACCCACAAGTCACCCCATCTTGGATTCCCCAAGGTATCTAGTTTTCAAAACTGTGCAGGTTTGCTAGGTTTCCCTAGGTGCCGGCTGAGCTAGAGGCCATAATCCATAGCTAGGTGCTTTGCAAAACACAGCTCTGTTTTCTTTGTGAAAATTTGATGTGTCCACATTGTGTTTTGGGGCTTTTTCTGTCACGGGCGCTAGGCCTACCCCCTCAAGTGAGGTACTATTTTTATCGGGAGACATGGGGGAACACTGGGTGGAAGGAAATTTGTGGCTCTTCTCTGATTCCAGAACTTTCTGTCACCGAAATGAGAGGAAAAAGTTTTTTGGGGCCAGAATTTGAGGTTTGCAAAGGTTTCTGGATAACAGAACCTGGTCAGAACCCCACAAGTAACCCCATCTTGGATTCCCCTAGGTGTCTAGTTTTCAAAACTGCGCAGGTTTGCTAGGTTTCCCTAGGTGCCGGCTGAGCTAGAGGCCAAAATCCACAGCTAGGAACTTTGCAAAAAAACAGCTCGGTTTTCTCTGTGAAAATGTGGTGTCGACGTTGTGTTTTGGGGCCTTTCCTGTCGCGGGTACTAGGCCTACCCCCACAAGTGAGGTACCATTTTTATCGGGAGACATGGGGGAACGCTGAGTGGAAGGAAATTAGTGGCTCTTCTCTGATGCCAGAACTTTCTGCCACCGAAATGAGAGGAAAAGGTGTTTTTTTGGACAAATTTTGAGGTTTGCAAAGGATTCTGGGTAACAGAATCTGGTCAGAGACCCACAAGTCACCCCATCTTGGATTCCCCAAGGTGTCTAGTTTTCAAAACTGTGCAGGTTTGCTAGGTTTCCCTAGGTGCCGGCTGAGCTAGAGGCCAAAATCCATAGCTAGGTGCTTTGCAAAACACAGCTCTGTTTTCTTTGTGAAAATTTGATGTGTCCACATTGTGTTTTGGGGCTTTTTCTGTCGCGGGCGCTAGGCCTACCCCCACAAGTGAGGTACTATTTTTATCGGGAGACATGGGGGAACACTGGGTGGAAGGAAATTTGTGGCTCTTCTCTGATTCCAGAACTTTCTGTCACCGAAATGAGAGGAAAACGTTTTTTTGGGCCGGAATTTGAGGTTTGCAAAGGGTTCTGGGTAACAGAACCTGGTCAGAACCCCCAAGTAACCCCATCTTGGATTCCCCTAGGTGTCTAGTTTTCAAAACTGCACAGGTTTGCTAGGTTTCCCTAGGTGCGGCTGAGCTACAGGCCAAAATCCACAGCTAGGTGCTTTGCAAAAAACAGCTCTGTTTTCTTTGTGAAAATTTGATGTGTCCACGTTGTGTTTTGGGGCTTTTCCTGTTGCGGGCGCTAGGCCTAACCCCACAAGTGAGGTACCATTTTTATCGGGAGACATGGGGGAACGCTGGGTGGAAGGAAATTTGTTGCTCTTCTCTGATTCAAGAACTTTCTGTCACCGAAATGAGAGGAAAAGGTGTTTTTTTGGCCACATTTGTGAGGTTTGCAAAGGATTCTGGGTAACAGAACCTGGTCAGAAACCCACAAGACACCCCATCTTGGATTCCCCTAGGTGTCTAGTTTTCAAAACTGCGCAGGTTTGCTAGGTTTCCCTAGGTGCCGGCTGAGCTAGAGGCCAAAATCCACAGCTAGTAACTTTGCAAAAAAACAGCTCGGTTTTCTCTGTGAAAATGTGGTGTCCACGTTGTGTTTTGGGGCCTTTCCTGTCGCGGGTACTAGGCCTACCCCCACAAGTGAGGTACCATTTTTATCGGGAGACATGGGGGAACGCTGAATGGAAGGAAATTTGTGGCTCTTCTCTGATGCCTGAACTTTCTGCCACCGAAATGAGAGGAAAAGGTGTTTTTTTGGACAAATTTTGAGGTTTGCAAAGGATTCTGGGTAACAGAATCTGGTCAGAGACCCACAAGTCACCCCATCTTGGATTCCCCAAGGTATCTAGTTTTCAAAACTGTGCAGGTTTGCTAGGTTTCCCTAGGTGCCGGCTGAGCTAGAGGCCATAATCCATAGCTAGGTGCTTTGCAAAACACAGCTCTGTTTTCTTTGTGAAAATTTGATGTGTCCACATTGTGTTTTGGGGCTTTTTCTGTCACGGGCGCTAGGCCTACCCCCTCAAGTGAGGTACTATTTTTATCGGGAGACATGGGGGAACACTGGGTGGAAGGAAATTTGTGGCTCTTCTCTGATTCCAGAACTTTCTGTCACCGAAATGAGAGGAAAAAGTTTTTTTGGGCCAGAATTTGAGGTTTGCAAAGGTTTCTGGATAACAGAACCTGGTCAGAACCCCACAAGTAACCCCATCTTGGATTCCCCTAGGTGTCTAGTTTTCAAAACTGCGCAGGTTTGCTAGGTTTCCCTAGGTGCCGGCTGAGCTAGAGGCCAAAATCCACAGCTAGGAACTTTGCAAAAAAACAGCTCGGTTTTCTCTGTGAAAATGTGGTGTCGACGTTGTGTTTTGGGGCCTTTCCTGTCGCGGGTACTAGGCCTACCCCCACAAGTGAGGTACCATTTTTATCGGGAGACATGGGGGAACGCTGAGTGGAAGGAAATTTGTGGCTCTTCTCTGATGCCAGAACTTTCTGCCACCGAAATGAGAGGAAAAGGTGTTTTTTTGGACAAATTTTGAGGTTTGCAAAGGATTCTGGGTAACAGAATCTGGTCAGAGACCCACAAGTCACCCCATCTTGGATTCCCCAAGGTATCTAGTTTTCAAAACTGTGCAGGTTTGCTAGGTTTCCCTAGGTGCCGGCTGAGCTAGAGGCCATAATCCATAGCTAGGTGCTTTGCAAAACACAGCTCTGTTTTCTTTGTGAAAATTTGATGTGTCCACATTGTGTTTTGGGGCTTTTTCTGTCACGGGCGCTAGGCCTACCCCCTCAAGTGAGGTACTATTTTTATCGGGAGACATGGGGGAACACTGGGTGGAAGGAAATTTGTGGCTCTTCTCTGATTCCAGAACTTTCTGTCACCGAAATGAGAGGAAAAAGTTTTTTGGGGCCAGAATTTGAGGTTTGCAAAGGTTTCTGGATAACAGAACCTGGTCAGAACCCCACAAGTAACCCCATCTTGGATTCCCCTAGGTGTCTAGTTTTCAAAACTGCGCAGGTTTGCTAGGTTTCCCTAGGTGCCGGCTGAGCTAGAGGCCAAAATCCACAGCTAGGAACTTTGCAAAAAAACAGCTCGGTTTTCTCTGTGAAAATGTGGTGTCGACGTTGTGTTTTGGGGCCTTTCCTGTCGCGGGTACTAGGCCTACCCCCACAAGTGAGGTACCATTTTTATCGGGAGACATGGGGGAACGCTGAGTGGAAGGAAATTAGTGGCTCTTCTCTGATGCCAGAACTTTCTGCCACCGAAATGAGAGGAAAAGGTGTTTTTTTGGACAAATTTTGAGGTTTGCAAAGGATTCTGGGTAACAGAATCTGGTCAGAGACCCACAAGTCACCCCATCTTGGATTCCCCAAGGTGTCTAGTTTTCAAAACTGTGCAGGTTTGCTAGGTTTCCCTAGGTGCCGGCTGAGCTAGAGGCCAAAATCCATAGCTAGGTGCTTTGCAAAACACAGCTCTGTTTTCTTTGTGAAAATTTGATGTGTCCACATTGTGTTTTGGGGCTTTTTCTGTCGCGGGCGCTAGGCCTACCCCCACAAGTGAGGTACTATTTTTATCGGGAGACATGGGGGAACACTGGGTGGAAGGAAATTTGTGGCTCTTCTCTGATTCCAGAACTTTCTGTCACCGAAATGAGAGGAAAACGTTTTTTTGGGCCGGAATTTGAGGTTTGCAAAGGGTTCTGGGTAACAGAACCTGGTCAGAACCCCCAAGTAACCCCATCTTGGATTCCCCTAGGTGTCTAGTTTTCAAAACTGCACAGGTTTGCTAGGTTTCCCTAGGTGCGGCTGAGCTACAGGCCAAAATCCACAGCTAGGTGCTTTGCAAAAAACAGCTCTGTTTTCTTTGTGAAAATTTGATGTGTCCACGTTGTGTTTTGGGGCTTTTCCTGTTGCGGGCGCTAGGCCTAACCCCACAAGTGAGGTACCATTTTTATCGGGAGACATGGGGGAACGCTGGGTGGAAGGAAATTTGTTGCTCTTCTCTGATTCAAGAACTTTCTGTCACCGAAATGAGAGGAAAAGGTGTTTTTTTGGCCACATTTGTGAGGTTTGCAAAGGATTCTGGGTAACAGAACCTGGTCAGAAACCCACAAGACACCCCATCTTGGATTCCCCTAGGTGTCTAGTTTTCAAAACTGCGCAGGTTTGCTAGGTTTCCCTAGGTGCCGGCTGAGCTAGAGGCCAAAATCCACAGCTAGTAACTTTGCAAAAAAACAGCTCGGTTTTCTCTGTGAAAATGTGGTGTCCACGTTGTGTTTTGGGGCCTTTCCTGTCGCGGGTACTAGGCCTACCCCCACAAGTGAGGTACCATTTTTATCGGGAGACATGGGGGAACGCTGAGTGGAAGGAAATTTGTGGCTCTTCTCTGATGCCTGAACTTTCTGCCACCGAAATGAGAGGAAAAGGTGTTTTTTTGGACAAATTTTGAGGTTTGCAAAGGATTCTGGGTAACAGAATCTGGTCAGAGACCCACAAGTCACCCCATCTTGGATTCCCCAAGGTATCTAGTTTTCAAAACTGTGCAGGTTTGCTAGGTTTCCCTAGGTGCCGGCTGAGCTAGAGGCCATAATCCATAGCTAGGTGCTTTGCAAAACACAGCTCTGTTTTCTTTGTGAAAATTTGATATGTCCACATTGTGTTTTGGGGCTTTTTCTGTCACGGGCGCTAGGCCTACCCCCTCAAGTGAGGTACTATTTTTATCGGGAGACATGGGGGAACACTGGGTGGAAGGAAATTTGTGGCTCTTCTCTGATTCCAGAACTTTCTGTCACCGAAATGAGAGGAAAAAGTTTTTTTAGGCCGGAATTTGAGGTTTGCAAAGGGTTCTGGGTAACAGAACCTGGTCAGAACCCCACAAGTAACCCCATCTTGGATTCCCCTAGGTGTCTAGTTTTCAAAACTGCACAGGTTTGCTAGGTTTCCCTAGGTGCGGCTGAGCTAGAGGTCAAACTCCACAGCTAGGTGCTTTGCCAAAAACAGCTCTTTTTTCTTTGTGAAAATTTGATGTGTCCACATTGTGTTTTGGGACTTTTTCTGTCGCGGGCGCTAGGCCTACCCCCACAAGTGAGGTACTATTTTTATCTGGAGACATGGGGGAACACTGGGTGGAAGGAAATTTGTGGCTCTTCTCTGATTCCAGAACTTTCTGTCACCGAAATGAGAGGAAAACGTTTTTTTGGGCCAGAATTTGAGGTTTGCAAAGGTTTCTGGATAACAGAACCTGGTCAGAACCCCACAAGTAACCCCATCTTGGATTCCCCTAGGTGTCTAGTTTTCAAAACTGCTCAGGTTTCCTAGATTTCCCTAGGTGCCGGCTGAGCTACAGGCCAAAATCCACAGCTAGGTGCTTTGCAAAAAACAGCTCTGTTTTCTTTGTGAAAATTTGATGTGTCCACGTTGTGTTTCGGGGCTTTTCCTGTTGCGGGCGCTAGGCCTAACCCCACAAGTGAGGTACCATTTTTATAAGGAGACATGGGGGAACGCTGGATGGAAGGAAATTTGTGGCTCTTCTCTGATTCAAGAACTTTCTGTCACCGAAATGAGAGGAAAAGGTGTTTTTTTGGCCACATTTGTGAGGTTTGCAAAGGATTCTGGGTAACAGAACCTGGTCAGAAACCCACAAGACACCCCATCTTGGATTCCCCTAGGTATCTAGTTTTCGAAACTGTCCAGGTTTGCTAGGTTTCCCTAGGTGCCGGCTGAGCTAGAGGCCAAAATCCACAGCTAGGAACTTTGCAAAAAAACAGCTCGGTTTTCTCTGTGAAAATGTGGTGTCCACATTGTGTTTTGGGGCTTTTCCTGTCGCGGGCGCTAGGCCTACCCCCACAAGTGAGGTACCATTTTCATTGGGAGACATGGGGGATAACGCTAAGTGGAAGGAAATTTGTGGCTCTTCTCTGATGCTAGAACTTTCTGCCACCGAAATGAGAGGAAAATGTGTTTTTATGGACACATTTTTAGATTTGCAAAGGATTCTGGGTAACAGAATCTGGTCAGAGACCCACAAGTCACCCCATCTTGGATTCCCCTAGGTGTCTAGTTTTCAAAACTGTGCAGGTTTTCTAGGTTTCCCTAGGTGCCGGCTGAGCTAGAGGCCAAAATCCATAGCTAGGTGCTTTGCAAAAAACAGCTCTGTTTTCTTGGTGAAAATTTGATGTGTCCACATTGTGTTTTGGGGCTTTTTCTGTAGCGGGCGCTAGGCCTACCCCCACAAGTGAGGTACTATTTTTATCGGGAGACATGGAGGAACACTGGGTGGAAGGAAATTTGTGGCTCTTCTCTGATTCCAGAACTTTCTGTCACCGAAATGAGAGGAAAAAGTTTTTTTGGGCCAGAATTTGAGGTTTGCAAAGGGTTCTGGGTAACAGAACCTGGTCAGAACCCTACAAGTAACCCCATCTTGGATTCCCCTAGGTGTCTAGTTTTCAAAACTGCACAGGTTTGCTAGGTTTCCCTCGGTGCGGCTGAGCTAGAGGTCAAAATCCACAGCTAGGTGCTTTGCCAAAAACAGCTCTATTTTCTTTGTGAAAATTTGATGTGTCCACATTGTGCTTTGGGGCTTTTTCTGTCGCGGGCGCTAGGCCTACCCCCACAAGTGAGGTACTATTTTTATCGGGAGACATGGGGGAACACTGGGTGGAAGGAAATTTGTGGCTCTTCTCTGATTCCAGAACTTTCTGTCACCAAAATGAGAGGAAAACTTTTTTTTGGGCCAGAATCTGAGGTTTGCAAACTGTTCTGGATAACAGAACCTGGTCAGAACCCCACAAGTAACCCCATCTTGGATTCCCCTAGGTGTCTAGTTTTCAAAACTACTCAGGTTTCCTAGATTCCTCTAGGTGCCGGCTGAGCTACAGGCCAAAATCCACAGCTAGGTGCTTTGCAAAAAACAGCTCTGTTTTCTTTGTGAAAATTTGATGTGTCCACGTTGTGTTTTGGAGCTTTTCCTGTTGCGGACGCTAGGCCTAACCCCACAAGTGAGGTACCATTTTTATCGGGAGACATGGGGGAACGCTGGGTGGAAGGAAATTTGTGGCTCTTCTCTGATTTAAGAACTTTCTGTCACCGAAATAAGAGGAAAAGGTGTTTTTTTGGCCACATTTGTGAGGTTTGCAAAGGATTCTGGGTAACAGAACCTGGTCAGAAACCCACAAGACACCCCATCTTGGATTCCCCTAGGTGTCTAGTTTTCAAAACTGCGCAGGTTTGCTAGGTTTCCCTAGGTGCCAGCGGAGCTAGAGGCCAAAATCCACAGCTAGGAACTTTGCAAAAAAACAGCTTGGTTTTCTTTGTGAAAATGTGATGTGTCCACGTTGCGTTTTGGGGCTTTTCCTGTTGCGGGCGGTAGGCCCACCCCCTCAGGTGAGGTACCATTTTTATTGGGAGACTTGGGGGAACGCTGGGTAGAAGGAAATTTGTGGCTCCTCACTGATTACAGAACTTTCTGTCACCGAAATGAGAGGTAAATGTGTTTTTTTGGCCACATTTTAAGGTTTGCAAAGGATTCTGGGTAACAGAATCTGGTTAGAGCCCCACAAGTCACCCCATCTTGGATTCCCCTTGGTGTCTAGTTTTCAAAACTGCGCAGATTTGCTAGGTTTCCCTTGGTGCCGGCTGAGCTAGAGGCCAAAATCCACAGCTAGGTGCTTTGCCAAAAACAGCTTTGTTTTCTTTGTGAAAATTTGATGTGTCCACATTGTGTTTTGGGGCTTTTTCTGTTGCGGGCGCTAGGCCTACCCCCACAAGTGAGGTACTATTTTTATCGGGAAACATGGGGGAACACTGGGTGGAAGGAAATTTGTGGCTCTTCTCTGATTCCAGAACTTTCTGTCACCGAAATGAGAGGAAAACGTTTTTTTGGGCCAGAATTTGAGGTTTGCAAACTGTTCTGGATAACAGAACCTGGTCAGAACCCCACAAGTAACCCCATCTTGGATTCCCCTAGGTGTCTAGTTTTCAAAACTGCTCAGGTTTCTTAGATTTCTCTAGGTGCCGGCTGAGCTACAGGCCAAAATCCACAGCTAGGTGCTTTGCAAAAAACAGCTCTGTTTTCTTTGTGAAAATTTGATGTGTCCACGTTGTGTTTTGGGGCTTTTCCTGTTGCGGGCGCTAGGCCTAACCCCACAAGTGAGGTACCATTTTTATCGGGAGACATGGGGGAACGTTGGGTGGAAGGAAATTTGTGGCTCTTCTCTGATTCAAGAACTTTCTGTCACCGAAATGAGAGGAAAAGGTGTTTTTTTGGCCACATTTGTGAGGTTTGCAAAGGATTCTGGGTAACAGAACCTGGTCAGAAACCCACAAGACACCCCATCTTGGATTTCCCTAGGTGTCTAGTTTTCAAAACTGCGCAGGTTTGCTAGGTTTCCCTAGGTGCCGGCTGATCTAGAGGCCAAAATCCACAGCTAGAAACTTTGTAAAAAAACAGCTCGGTTTTCTTTGTGAAAATGTGATGTGTCCACGTTGCGTTTTGGGGCTTTTCCTGTTGCGGGCGGTAGGCCCACCCCCTCAGGTGAGGTACCATTTTTATCGGGAGACTTGGGGGAACGCTGGGTGGAAGGAAATTTGTGGCTCCTCACTGATTACAGAACTTTCTGTCACCGAAATGAGAGGTAAATGTGTTTTTTTTTTGGCCAAATTTTAAGGTTTGCAAAGGATTCTCGGTAACAGAATCTGGTTAGAGCCCCACAAGTCACCCCATCTTGGATTCCCCTTGGTCTCTAGTTTTCAAAACTGCGCAGATTTGCTAGGTTTCCCTAAGTGCCGGCTGAGCTAGAGGCCAAAATCCACAGCTAGGTGCTTTGCCAAAAACAGCTCTGTTTTCTTTGCGAAAATTTGATTTGTCCACGTTGTGTTTTGGGGCTTTTCCTGTCGCGGGCGCTAGGCCTACCACCACAAGTGAGGTACCATTTTTATCGGGAGTCATGGGGAACACTGGGTGGAAGGAAATTTTTGGCTCTTTTCTGATTGCAGAACTTTCTGTCACCGAAATGAGAGGAAAAAGTGTTTTTTTGGCTAAATTTTGAGGTTTGCAAAGGATTCTGGGTAACAGAACCTGGTCAGAACCCCACAAGTCACCCCATCTTGGATTCCCCTAGGTGTCTAGTTTTCAAAACTGCGCAGGTTTGCTAAGCTTCCCTATGTGCCGGCTGAGCTAGAGGCCAAAGTTCACAGCTTGGAACTTTGCGAAAAACAGCTCTGTTTTTTTTGTGGAAATGTGATGTGTCCATGTTTTGTTTTGGAGCTTTTCCTGTTGTGAGAGCTAGGCCTACCCCCACAAATGAGGTACCAGTTTTATCGGGAGACTTGGGGGAACGCTGGATGGAAGGAAATTTGGGGCTCCTCTCTGGTTACAGAACTTTCTGTCACCGAAATGAGAGGTAAAAGTGTTTTCATGGCCATATTTTGAGGTTTGCAAATGATTCTGGGTAACATAATCTGGTCAGAGCCCCACAAGTCACCCCATCTTGGATTCCCCTAGGTGTCTAGTTTTCGAAACTGTGCAGGTTTGCTAGGTTTCCCTAGGTGCCGGCTGAGCTATAGGCCAAAATCCATAGCTAGGTGCTTTGCAAAAAACAGCTCTGTTTTCTTTGTGAAAATGTGATGTGTCCATGTTGTGTTTTGGGGCTTTTCCTGTTGCGGGCGCCCGGCCTACCCCCACAAGTAAGGTACCATTTTCATCAGGAGATATGGGGGAACGCTGGCTGGAAGGACATTTTTGGCTCCTCTCTGATTACAGAACTTTCTGTCACCGAAATGAGAGGTAAAAGTGTTTTTTTGGCCAAATTTTGAGGTTTGCAAAGGATTCTGGGTAACAGAATCTGGTCAGAGCCCCACAAGTCACCCTATCTTGGATTCCCCTTGGTGTCTAGTTTTCAAAACTGCGCAGGTTTGCTAGGTTTCCCTAGGTGCAGGCTGAGCTAGAGGCCAAAATCCACAGCTAGGTGCTTTGCAAAAAACAGCTCTGTTTTCTTTGTGAAAATTTGATTTGTCCACGTTGTGTTTTGGGGCTTTTCTTGTCGCGGGCGCTAGGCCTACCCCCACAAGTGAGGTACCATTTTTATCGGGAGTCATGGGGAACACTGGGTGGAAGGACATTTTTGGCTCTTCTCTGATTCCAGAACCTTCTGTCACTGAAATGAGAGGAAAAAGAGTTTTTTGGGCCAAATTTTGAGGTTTGCAAAGGATTCTGGGTAACAGATCCTGGTCAGAACCCCACAAGTCACCCCATCTTGGATTCTCCTAGGTATCTAGTTTTCAAAACTGCGCAGGTTTGCTAGGCTTCCCTAGGTGCCGGCTGAGCTAGAGGCCAAAATCCACAGCTAGGAACTTTGCAAAAAACAGCTCTGTTTTCTTTGTGGTAATGTGATGTGTCCATGTTCTGTTTTGGGGCTTTTCCTGTTGTGGGCGCTAGGCCTACCCCCACAAATGAGGTACCATTTTTATCGGGAGACTCGGGGGAACGCTGGATGGAAGGAAATTTGGTGTTCCTCTCTGGTTACAGAACTTTCTGGCACCGAAATGAGAGGTAAAAGTGTTTTCTTGGCCACATTTTGAGGTTTGCAAAGGATTCTGGGTAACAGAATCTGGTCAGAGCCCCACAAGTCACCCCATCTTGGATTCCCCTAGGTATCTAGGTTTCAAAACTGTCCAGTTTTGCTAGGTTTCCCTAGGTGCTGGCTGAGCTAGAGGCCAAAATCCACAGCTAGGTGCTTTGCAAAAAACAGCTCTGTTTTCTTTGTGAAAATTTGATGTGTCCACGTTGTGTTTTGGGGCTTTTCCTGTTGCGGGCGCTAGGCCTAACCCCACAAGTGAGGTACCATTTTTATCGGGAGACATGGGGGAACGTTGGGTGGAAGGAAATTTGTGGCTCTTCTCTGATTCAAGAACTTTCTGTCACCGAAATGAGAGGAAAAGGTGTTTTTTTGGCCACATTTGTGAGGTTTGCAAAGGATTCTGGGTAACAGAACCTGGTCAGAAACCCACAAGACACCCCATCTTGGATTTCCCTAGGTGTCTAGTTTTCAAAACTGCGCAGGTTTGCTAGGTTTCCCTAGGTGCCGGCTGAGCTAGAGGCCAAAATCCACAGCTAGAAACTTTGTAAAAAAACAGCTCGGTTTTCTTTGTGAAAATGTGATGTGTCCACGTTGCGTTTTGGGGCTTTTCCTGTTGCGGGCGGTAGGCCCACCCCCTCAGGTGAGGTACCATTTTTATCGGGAGACTTCGGGGAACGCTGGGTGGAAGGAAATTTGTGGCTCCTCACTGATTACAGAACTTTCTGTCACCGAAATGAGAGGTAAATGTGTTTTTTTTTTGGCCAAATTTTAAGGTTTGCAAAGGATTCTCGGTAACAGAATCTGGTTAGAGCCCCACAAGTCACCCCATCTTGGATTCCCCTTGGTCTCTAGTTTTCAAAACTGCGCAGATTTGCTAGGTTTCCCTAAGTGCCGGCTGAGCTAGAGGCCAAAATCCACAGCTAGGTGCTTTGCCAAAAACAGCTCTGTTTTCTTTGCGAAAATTTGATTTGTCCACGTTGTGTTTTGGGGCTTTTCCTGTCACGGGCGCTAGGCCTACCACCACAAGTGAGGTACCATTTTTATCGGGAGTCATGGGGAACACTGGGTGGAAGGAAATTTTTGGCTCTTTTCTGATTGCAGAACTTTCTGTCACCGAAATGAGAGGAAAAAGTGTTTTTTTGGCTAAATTTTGAGGTTTGCAAAGGATTCTGGGTAACAGAACCTGGTCAGAACCCCACAAGTCACCCCATCTTGGATTCCCCTAGGTGTCTAGTTTTCAAAACTGCGCAGGTTTGCTAAGCTTCCCTATGTGCCGGCTGAGCTAGAGGCCAAAGTCCACAGCTTGGAACTTTGCGAAAAACAGCTCTGTTTTTTTTGTGGAAATGTGATGTGTCCATGTTTTGTTTTGGAGCTTTTCCTGTTGTGAGAGCTAGGCCTACCCCCACAAATGAGGTACCAGTTTTATCGGGAGACTTGGGGGAACGCTGGATGGAAGGAAATTTGGGGCTCCTCTCTGGTTACAGAACTTTCTGTCACCGAAATGAGAGGTAAAAGTGTTTTCATGGCCATATTTTGAGGTTTGCAAATGATTCTGGGTAACATAATCTGGTCAGAGCCCCACAAGTCACCCCATCTTGGATTCCCCTAGGTGTCTAGTTTTCGAAACTGTGCAGGTTTGCTAGGTTTCCCTAGGTGCCGGCTGAGCTATAGGCCAAAATCCATAGCTAGGTGCTTTGCAAAAAACAGCTCTGTTTTCTTTGTGAAAATGTGATGTGTCCATGTTGTGTTTTGGGGCTTTTCCTGTCGCGGGCGCCCGGCCTACCCCCACAAGTAAGGTACCATTTTCATCAGGAGATATGGGGGAACGCTGGCTGGAAGGACATTTTTGGCTCCTCTCTGATTACAGAACTTTCTGTCACCGAAATGAGAGGTAAAAGTGTTTTTTTGGCCAAATTTTGAGGTTTGCAAAGGATTCTGGGTAACAGAATCTGGTCAGAGCCCCACAAGTCACCCTATCTTGGATTCCCCTTGGTGTCTAGTTTTCAAAACTGTGCAGGTTTGCTAGGTTTCCCTAGGTGCAGGCTGAGCTAGAGGCCAAAATCCACAGCTAGGTGCTTTGCAAAAAACAGCTCTGTTTTCTTTGTGAAAATTTGATTTGTCCACGTTGTGTTTTGGGGCTTTTCCTGTCGCGGGCGCTAGGCCTACCCCCACAAGTGAGGTACCATTTTTATCGGGAGTCATGGGGAACACTGGGTGGAAGGACATTTTAGGCTCTTCTCTGATTCCAGAACCTTCTGTCACTGAAATGAGAGGAAAAATAGTTTTTTGGGCCAAATTTTGAGGTTTGCAAAGGATTCTGGATAACAGATCCTGGTCAGAACCCCACAAGTCACCCCATCTTGGATTCTCCTAGGTATCTAGTTTACAAAACTGCGCAGGTTTGCTAGGCTTCCCTAGGTGCCGGCTGAGCTAGAGGCCAAAATCCACAGCTAGGAACTTTGCAAAAAACAGCTCTGTTTTCTTTGTGGTAATGTGATGTGTCCATGTTCTGTTTTGGGGCTTTTCCTGTTGTGGGCGCTAGGCCTACCCCCACAAATGAGGTACCATTTTTATCGGGAGACTCGGGGGAACGCTGGATGGAAGGAAATTTGGTGTTCCTCTCTGGTTACAGAACTTTCTGGCACCGAAATGAGAGGTAAAAGTGTTTTCTTGGCCACATTTTGAGGTTTGCAAAGGATTCTGGGTAACAGAATCTGGTCAGAGCCCCACAAGTCACCCCATCTTGGATTCCCCTAGGTATCTAGGTTTCAAAACTGTCCAGTTTTGCTAGGTTTCCCTAGGTGCTGGCTGAGCTAGAGGCCAAAATCCACAGCTAGGTGCTTTGCAAAAAACAGCTCTGTTTTCTGTGTGAAAATGTGGTGTCCACGTTGTGTTTTGGGGCTTTTCCTGTCACGGGCGCTAGGCCTACCCCCACAAGTGAGGTACCATTTTTATCGGGAGACATGGGGGAACGCTGGGTGGAAGGAAATTTGTGGCTCTTCTCTGATGCCAGAACTTTCTGCCACCAAAATCAGAGGAAAAGGTGTTTTTTTGGACAAATTTTGAGGTTTGCAAAGGATTCTGGGTAACAGAACCTGGTCAGAACCCCACAAGTCACCCCATCTTGGATTCACCCTAGGTGTCTAGTTTTCAAAACTGTGCAGGTTTGCTAGGTTTCCCTAGGTGCCGGCTGAGCTAGAGGCCAAAATCCACAGCTAGGAACTTTGCAAAAAACAGTTCTGTTTTTTTTGTGAAAATGTGATGTGTCCATGTTGTGTTTTGGGGCAGTTCCTGTTGCGGGCGCTAGGCCTACCCACGCAAGTGAGGTACCATTTTTATCGGCAGACATGAGGGAACACAGAATAGCAAAACAAGTGTTATTGCCCCTTGTCTTTCTCTACATTTTTTCCTTCAAATATGAGACAGTGTGTAAAAAAGACGTCTATTTGAGAAATGCCCTGTAATTCACGTGCTAGTATGGGCACCCCGGAAGTCAGAGATGTGCAAATAACCACTGCTTCTCAACACCTTATCTTGTGGCCATTTTGGTAATACTAAGGTTTTCTTGATACCTATTTTTCATTCTTTATATTTATGAATTGCTGTATACCCGGTATAGAATGAAAACCCATTGCAAGGTGCAGGTAATCTATTGGCTCTGGGTACCTACAAGCCCTATATATCCACGCAACCAGAAAAGTCCAGCTGACGTAACGGTATATTGCTTTCAAAAATCTGACATTGCAGGAAAAAGTTACAGAGTAAAACTTGGAGAAAAATGGCCTCAATTTTAATATTATTTTATTTCAGCTGTTATTTTCTGTAGGAAACACTTGTAGGATCTACTGAAATTACCCCTTGCTGAATTTAGAATTTTGTCTACTTTTCAGAAATATTTAGCTTTCTGGTATCCAACATTGGTTTCTTACCCATTTCGGTCACTAACTGGAATGAGGCTGAAAGCACAAAAAATAGTAAAACTGGGGTATGTCCCAGTAAAATGTCAAAATTGCATTGAAAAATTGGGTTTTCTAATTCAAGTCTGTCTGTTCCTGAAAGCTGGGAAGATGGTGATTGTACCACCAAAAAACCCTCTGTTGATGCCATTTTCAGGAGAAAAACCACGAGCCTTCTTCTGCAGCCCTTTTCCCATTTAAAAAAAAATAATAATAATTTTTGCTGTATTTAGGCTAATTTCTTGGTCTCCTTCAGGGGAACCCACAAAGTCTGCGTACCTCTAGAATCCCTAGGATGTTGGGAAAAAAAGGACGCAAATTTGGCGTGGGTTGCTGTTGGACTTTTGCTTATGCAGGGTCATCCCCAGTCTTTTTGCCTCCTGCCTCCTATTTTTTTTATGACCAGTTGCTGTTGGCTTTTCAACTCTGAGCACTTTACCACTGCTAACCAGTGCTAAAGTGCATATGCTCTCCGTGTAAATTGTATGTAATTGGTTTATCCATGATTGGCATATTTGATTTACTAGTAAGTCCCTAGTAAGGTGCACTAGAGGTGCCAGGGCCTGTAAATCAAATGCTACTAGTGGGCCTGCAGCACTGGTTGTGCCACCCACATAAGTAGCTCTGTAATCATGTCTCAGACCTGACACTGCAGTGTTGTAAGTGTATTTTTACACTGTAAATTCGACTTGGCAAGTGTGCCCACTTGCCAGGCCTAAACCCTCCCTTTTCTTACATGTAAGGCACCCCTAAGGTAGGCCATAGGTAGCCCCAAGGGCAGGGTGCAGTGTATGGATAAGGTAGGACATATAGTAATGTGGTTTATATGTCCTGACAGTGAAATACTGCCAACTTCGTTTTTCACTGTTGCAAGGCCTGTCTCTCTCATAGGATAATATGGGGGCTACCTTTAAATATGATTAAAGTGTAGATTCCCCTAGAGAGTAGAAGGACATGTGGAGTTTGGGGTCCCTGAACTCACAATTTAAAAATACATCTTTTAGTAAAGTTGATTTTAAGATTGTGCATTTGAAAATGCCACTTTTAGAAAGTGAGCATTTTCTTGCTTAAACCATTCTGTGACTCTGCCTTGTTTGTGGATTCCCTGTCTGGGTCAGTTTGACAGTTGGGTTGTTTTTCACCTCGCACTAGACAGTGACACAAAGGCGGCTGGGGTGTAACATGCATTTCCTGATTAGCCATCTCGGCTAGGAGGGAGGGGTGGAGTGGTCACTCTCATCTGAAAGGACTGTGCCTGCCTCTGACAATGTCGGCTCCAACCCCCCGGTGTGTGTCTGAGGCCTTGCCTGGGCAAGGCAGGATTTCACAAGTAGGCGTGAGTCCCCTTTGAAGAAAGGTGACTTCAAATACTAAAATGGGAATAAGAAGGGCACCCAAATCTACAGACTTTAGAAACACTTCTGGAACCAAGAGGAACCTCTGCCTGGAGAAGAGCTGATAGCTGAGGAAGAAGTGCTGCCCTGCTTGTGACTGTGCTTTGTGGAGCTTTCCTGCAGTGCTGCTTCTGCCAGAGTAAGAGGGCAAAGACTGGACTTTGTGTGCCTTCCATCTTGTGAAGAAATCTCCAAGGGCTTGAGTTAGAGCTTGCCTCCTGTTGTTTGAAGTCTCAGGGACAGCAAAGACTTCTCTCTGCCAGCACCTGGGGTCTCTGGAGAGACTCCTGCTCTGACAAGTGGTGCCCTATCCAGTCCTTGGGCCCTTGAAAGAAAAGCTGGTGGAAATCCAAGGAAATCGACTTCGGACGACTCCGGACCGACGCCGCTGCTGAATCCGGTGACGCCGCCTGCACCCGACGCCATGACCTTTGCTGGAACGTGACGCTCTTCGCAGTCCCGACGCCGCTGCAGCCCCGCTGAAGTCCGCGACTCCATGGAAGTCGCCGCACTACGTCGTGACAGACGCCGCTCGAAGTGCACGGATTCAACATTTTGCACAGACGCCGCGATCCCCGACTTCACGCATCAGCTTGTTTTCACTCTTCACCAAAGGTACTGTTCTTCGGGGTCTACACGACTCGGTGTCCGGCGCCGCTGGTGTCAGCTTGTTGGGAACGACTCCGTCACGACGCCGTGTTAACATCTCATCGAAGCATTTTTGTTTCTAAGCGCTATTTTTGAGTTTAATCTTTAAAAATTCATAACTTGACTTGTGTATGTTGGGTTTTTGTCATTTTGGTCTTGTTTTGTTTAGATAAATATTTTCTATTTTTCTAAACTGGTGTTGTGTCATTTTGTAGTGTTTTCATTAAGTTACTGTGTGTGGTGGTACAAATACTTTACACCTAGCACTCTGAGGTTAAGCCTACTGCTCTGCCAAGCTACCAAGGGGGTAAGCAGGGGTTAGCTGAGAGTGATTCTCTTTTACCCTGACTAGAGTGGGGGTCCTTGCTTGAACAGGGGGTAACCTGACTGTCAACCAAAGACCCCATTTCTAACATTGGTGATCAGCGGTTGGGATTTGGACTTGTATTTGTACTTGACATACAGTGATTAAGTGTAAACTACTGTTTTGAGTTCAGACCACTACGTGACCACATACTACTTGTCTTGTGATTTTGCTTTTTGTTCTCTGATGTCCTCCTGGAAGTATTGCTAATATTTTTGGACTTTGGTTTTTGGTTGTGAAGCCTTTGCAGAATGGAAGTCAATTTCTGGCACCTATTTATGTATAAAAAGTGGCAGCTTAAAGCATTCTGCATGGAAAGGGGACTGGCTGTGAACAAGAAATCCAGAAGGGAGGATCTTGAGTCAGCCCTGTTTTAGTATGAATTGAAACGTTGTCAGGCAACACCACCAAATGAGTCTGAGGAGGATAACTACTCTGAGGAGGAGGACTACTCTGAGGAGGAGGGCAGTGGGCCTGAGGAGGGAACAGAAAAAGATGATTGGCTCCTAGCTCGAATCTGGAGTCTGGAGATGCAGAGCTTGAGAGGGCTGAGGAGAAGAGAGCCTTAGTCCTGGAAAAAGAAAGGATTACAGCTCAAGAGCTGAGCTGTGAAGAGCTGAAGCTGGAGGCCATGAGGGCTGAGTCCAGTTCAGATGGTGGCAGCAAAAATCTTGTATCGAGTACTGCTGAAGAAGTGCACATGCCCAGAGATGTGGTGCCCTACTTGAAGGAGGGAGTTAACACTCGCCACGAGGTTCAGGGGTATGAAGTAGCTCCAGTGATGCACAGCGTCCCTGAGGTGGATTGGGGAACTTGCATGGGGAGTCATATTCCTACTGGTGGGAGGGACACTCTACTGACTCTAGGTGAGAGTGAAAGGGAGAGGGGTTCCCCCCAGGTAGAAGTCCTGGTTATGGAGTGTGAAGACATCCCAGAAGAGTGTGGTTTGAGTGTCAGGGATAGTCAGGTACTGTCTCACCAGTCTCAGGAGGGTGATGTGGGGTGCTTTTTCAAAGCAGAGTCACTGGATGGTTGGGTGAAGGGTACTTTGGTTAATTCATGTAAGGGGCTGAGAGATATAATTGCTGGAGAGCATATGTCTAGTCCTTATTTTCCAGAGCTACGCCAACACCAGGTGGAGTGTGAGTTCTCTGACCCCAGGGAGCTTACAATGGAGGCAGACCTCTTGAAGAGTACCAGAGAGTCTGAAGAGGCATTTGGGGGGGGCTCCTGAGAGGAGTGGTCTAGGTATTTCCCAACCAGGTGAGGTAGGGAAGGATTGCAGTGTCCCAGGTAGGTCCTGGTGTAGTGGGATGGGTGAGGGACCCCATGTCCAGTCTCTGAGGAGAGGGAATGGGGATGGGCTGAGGTCCAAGGTGCCCGAGATCCAGTCCCAGGTCCTGGAGGGTTCCATGAGGGAACACCAGGAGGGGAGCCTAGCCTGTACCATAGGGCCATCTGTTGAGGGAGATCCCACAGTGTCAGGAGAACTTGGGGGGGAGGCTGTAGCCAGCGTCCCACCAGTTCTGGTGTCTGGCAGTACCACTCCTAGTGAGGGGGTGCAGAAGTCCAGACAGAGGGTTGAGAGGGGGTTGCGGACCCCAGTGGAGAACCTGGAGGGTCAGGGGTCAGCTGTGAGAGCAGAGCCCCCCAGGAATGACTTTGGTGAGACCATTTCTGGGTTGGGGGGAATCCAGACTCTGTCAGATGGGCAGAGGTCAGGAGACCTGCGCCAGCCAGACTCTTGTGTGGCCCTTGGGGACAGTGTGTCACTTGAGGGGGGTAAGTGTGCCCCCCTGGAAGTCCTGGTGTGCCAGGCAGTGGTTCAACCACAGGGTGGTGAGTCTGGGTTGAATGATCAGGTTCAGGAGGTAAACTCTGACCTGGTGGGGGGGGTAAGTGTGCTCCCAAGGAAGTCCTGGTGCGCCAGGCAGTGGTTCAACCGCAGGGTGGTGACCCTGGGTTGGATGACCAGGTTCAGAGGGTAAACTCTGACCTGGTGGGGGATAGGTATGCCCCCCAGGAATTCCTGGGTTGCCAGGCAGTGGTCCAGTCTGTGGGTACACACCCTGGACTGGAGGATCAGGTGCAGGGGATAAACCCTGACCTGAAGGGGGGGCGGTCTGCCCAATCACCCCCCCTGGTGTGATTTCAAGGGGTACGCTCCCTGAGGGGTGGGTGCAGAACCCTGAAAGTAGGGGAAGGGGAGAGAAAGACTTACCCCTGACCCCAGAGCAATCTAAGGGTACAGACCCTGGATTGAAAGGCCAGGTTCAGGGTGTCCCCCCTGACCTGGAGGAAGGGGCTACTGCTAACAGTGCCCCTACAATGTTGTCTTCTGGGGGGGCCACTACTAGTTGGGTGGTTCAGGACCCCAGAAGAGAGGGCAGGGGGACGGAAGCCTCACCCCCGGCCCAACCTGAAGGTACAGACCCCAGGTTGGAGGATCAGTTGCAGGTTAACATCCCTGCACTGGTGGAAGAATTGTGCAGGACTGCTTCTACAAGCACCCTGACAATTTTTTACTCTGGGGGTGCCGCTCCTGGAGGGAGGGTACAGAGCCCCAGAGGGGAGGACCAGGGTCAGGTTATCTTCTCTGACCTGGTGGAAGGGAGATTGGTAAAAGGGTGTCAGGCACCTGGGGCTACTGCCCCCCACTCTCCGCAGTCACAGTGCTTGGAGAGGCCTGAGGTCGGGCTCTCATCCCTGACAGTTGTCTGGGGCCACTGTGGCTTGCTGTCCTGGTGGACAGAGTTGCCCCTGGGGGGGGACAAGAGTCACACCCCGGGGGTGGAGTGGGCAACACCACTGTGTTGGCCCTGGTGGTACTATCTGCCCATTGCAATACATCTGTGAGCAAAGTAAAGTTAGGTGCTGCACAGATGGTGTCTGTAGATGTGGAGAAGGTTTCCCAATGGGTTAGCTTAGTGGGCCCTGAGAGTATGGACAGAGGGATCCAACTGGAGTCAGGAAGGTGTAGAATTGGAACATGCCCCTGCTGTTGTGGGCCTGGGTCCTTGTTCTATCGCCCCAATCAGGGAAGTACATCAAGGTATTGATTGTTTTCCCCTGGCTTTAGGCTGGTAGGGGGTCGTGTTGGACTTTTGCTTATGCAGGGTCATCCCCAGTCTTTTTGCCTCCTGCCTCCTATTTTTTTTCTGACCTGTTGCTGTTGGCTTTTCAACTCTGAGCACTTTACCACTGCTAACCAGTACTAAAGTGCATATGCTCTCCGTGTAAATTGTATGTGTTAGAAATGGGGTTTTTGGTTGGCAGTCAGGTTACCCCCTGTCCAAGCAAAAGCCCTCACTCTAGTCAGGGTAAGTCACACACAATCCAAGATTATCCTGTGCCCACCCTCTGGTAGCTTGGCACGAGCAGTCAGGTTTAACTTAGAATGCAATGTGTAAAGTATTTGTGCAATAAATCATACAATACCACCATATAGCACCACAAAAATACACCACACAGTGTTTAGAAAAATATATAACATTTATCAGGATAATTGCAGGTCAAAACGAATAAAGTTGCAATGTGAATTTGTAGAGTTATCACTGAAAAGTGATATAAAGTATCTTAAGTCTTTAAAAAGCAAACAAAGGCCCTCATTCTGACCTTGGCGGTCGGCGGAGAGGCGGCGGTCGGACCGTGAACAGACCGGCGGTATTAAAAATGGCATTCTGACCGCGGCGGTCACCGCCGCGACCGACCGCCACTTTCCCACTCCGACAGCCACGGCGGTCATGACCGACGGGCTGGAGTCTGCGCACTCCGGTCCGGCGGTCGATCCAAGACCGCCAACGCTATCATGACCCTTCTTACCGCCGCGGTTTCTTGCGTTCGGGAACCGCCATGCGAACCATGGCGGTAGGCACTATCGGGGCCAGGGAATTCCTTCCCTGGCACTGATAGGGGTCTCCCCCACCCCCCACTGACCCCCCGAGTCCTCCCCCCACACCCTCCACCCCCCTGCCACCCCCCAGAGGTGGTACGAACCCCCTCCCCACCCCCACCCCGACATGCACATACATGCACCCCGACATGCACACACCCCCAACATGCACATATACACACCCCCTACACACACACATACACAACGGGGACACATACCCGCACACATACATGCCGACATGCGCACCCGCCGAACTACACACATTGCCCATAGGCACAGCAGCACTCCCCGCCCGCATGCACGCACTCACACACCCCCTCTACACACTCACACGCACACACCCATGCACGCACACATCACACAACACCCCCCCACCCCCTCCCCTCACGGACGATCAACTTACCTTGTGCGTTGGTCCTCCGGGAGGCGACGGGAGCCATAGGGACGTGACCGCCAACAGAAGACCGCCAACAGAAGACCGCCACACAGAAATGTGGGTCGTAATTCTGTGGGCGGTGTTCTGCTGGCGTGGCGGTGGAGGTTGACCAGTCTCCACTTTCCCGCCGACCGCCAGTGTGGCTGCTGGCGGTATTCCGGCGGAACGCTCCCAGCGGTCGGAATACGCGCAGCGGCATACCGCCGCGGTCAGCGGTCTTTACCGCGGCGGTAACTCGGCGGTCTTGCGAAAAGACCGCCAAGGTCAGAATGAGGGCCAAAGTCTCTTTCAAGCACAAAGTACCTGGTTTGGAGTGGAAAATCTCCTCAGAGGGCCACAGAAGAAGAGATACGTGGAAAAAGGGTGTGTGCGTCGATTTCTCCCCAGCACACACAGACTTGCGTCGTTATTTTTTCACGCGGGGAAGTCGTGCGTCGTTTTCCGGCGCATGGACAGTCTCTTTCTGTGGATCGCGGGGATTACCAGATTTCCCGGGTCTGTGCATGGATTTTCCTGCTTGTTTTCCGGCTGCGCGTCGTTCTGCAGGGCTGTGCTTCGAAATTTCGATCTCACGGCAGGCGTCGCGTCGATTTCTCCTCTGGAGGTCGGGCGGCGTTGTCCTTGCGAAGCCGTGTGTCGAAGTTCCGGTCGTCCCGAAGGCTTCCCGTCAATCAGCGTCGGTGTGCGGCGTTTTTCTCGCCGCGGAACAAGCTGTGCGTCGAAAATTTCGGCGCACGGAGCGTCCAAGTGAAAAAGAGAAGTCTTTTTGGTCCTGAGACTTCAGGGAACAGGAGGCAAGCTCTATCCAAGCCCTTGGAGAGCACTTTCACAGCCAGACAAGAGTTCAGCAAGGCAGCAGGCCAACAGCAAGGCAGCAGTCCTTTGTAGAAAGCAGACAGGTGAGTCCTTTGAGCAGCCAGGCAGTTCTTCTTGGCAGGATGTAGTTTCTGGTTCAGGTTTCTTCTCCAGCAAGTGTCTGATGAGGTAGGGCAGAGGCCCTGTTTTATACCCAAATGTGCCTTTGAATTGGAGGAGACTTCAAAGAGTGGCTAAGAAGTGCACCAGGTACCCTTTCAGTTCAATCCTGTCTGCCAGGGTTCCAATAGGGGGTGTGGCAGTCCTTTGTGTGAGAGCAGGCCCTCCACCCTCCCAGCCCAGGAAGACCCATTCAAAATACAGATGTATGCAAGTGAGGCTGAGTACCCTGTGTTTGGGGGGTGTCTGAGTGAATGCACAAGGAGCTGTCAACTAAGCCCAGCCAGACATGGATTGTAAGGCACAGAAAGATTTAAGTGCAAAGAAATGCTCACTTTCTAAAAGTGGCATTTCTAGAATAGTAATATTAAATCCAACTTCACCAGTCAGCAGGACGTTATATTTCCATTCTGGCCATACTAAATATGACCTTCCTACTCCTTTCAGATCAGCAGCTACCACTTCAATACTGTATGAGGGCAGCCCCAATGTTAGCCTATGAAGGGAGCAGGCCTCACAGTAGTGCAAAAACGAATTTAGGAGTTTTACACTACCAGGACATGTAAACTACACAGGTGCCTTTCACCCACACAGCACCCTGCTCTAGGGGTTACCTAGGGCACACATTAGAGGTGACTTATATGTGGAGAAAGGGGAGGTTTAGGCTTGGCAAGTACTTTTAAATGCCAAGTCGAGGTGACAGTGAAACTGCACACACAGGCCTTGCAGTGGCAGGCCTGAGACAAGGAAAAGGGGCTACTTAAGTGGTTGGCACAACCAGTGCTGCAGGCCCACTAGTAGCATTTAATCTACAGGCCCTAGGCACAGAGAGTGCACATTACTAGGGACTTATAAGTAAATTAAATAGTCCAATCAGGTATGATTCAAGGTTACCATGTTTTAAGGGGGAGAGCATATGCACTTTAGCACTGGTTAGCAGTGGTAAAGTGCGCAGAGTCTAAAAGCCAGCAAAAACAGTGCCCAAAAAGTGGAGGGAGGCAGGCAAAAAGTTAGGGGTGCCCACCCTAAGGCTGTCAGGTCTAACATGTGTCCCCCCCAGCTGAAAGTGGGGAGAGCTACCCGACCTCCTGGGAGCTCTCATCGCTAAGGCGGAAGTATCTGGAGAGACCATCAGCATTGGCGTGGTCAACCCCAGGGCGATGTTCAACCGTAAAGTCCATCCCCTGTAGGGAAATGGACCACCTCAAGAGTTTTGGATTCTCACCCCTCATCTGCATGAGCCATCTGAGGGGCCTGTGGTCTGTCTGAACCTGGAAGTGAGTCCCAAACAGGTAGGGTCTTAGCTTCTTCAGTGCCCAGACCACAGCAAAAGCTTCTCTTTCAATAGCACTCCACCTCTGTTCCCGTGGTAATAGCCTTCTGCTAATAAAGACTACTGGTTGGTCTAGGCCCTCCTCATTTAGCTGTGCTAGGACCGCCCCTATGCCATGCTCTGAAGCGTCTGTCTGCACGATAAATTCCTGGGAGTAGTCAGGGGCCTTGAGCACGGGGGCCTTGCACATGGCTTCCTTCAGGGAGTCAAAGGCTTTCTGACAAGCCTCGGTCCAATTCACCAACCTAGGTTGTTTCTTGGAAGTGAGTTCTGTCAAGGGTGACACAATGGTACCATAGCCCTTGACAAATCTGCGGTAGTATCCGGTGAGGCCTAAAAAGGCTCTCACCTCAGTCTGAGTTCTAGGTGGTTGCCAGGCCTTGATAGTTTCAATCTTGGCCTGGAGTGGCTGCACCTTGCCACCAACTACTAGGTGTCCCAAGTACACCACGGAACCCTGCCCAATCTGGCACTTACTAGCCTTGATGGTCAGGCCTGCCTGTTGCAGGGCCTGAAGCACCTCCTTGAGGTGGAGCAGGTGTTCCTCCCAGCTGGAACTGTAGACCGCTATGTCATCCAGGTAGGCTGCACAGAAGGCATCCTTGCCAGCTAGGACCCCGTTAACCAACCGTTGGAAGGTAGCGGGGGCATTTTTCAACCCAAATGGCATCACCCGGAACTGGTAATGGCCATCAGGGGTTGAAAATGCGAATCTCTCTTTAGCCCCCTCAGTCAGGGCGATCTGCCAGTACCCTGAAGTAAGATCAAATGTACTCAGGAACTTGGCAGCGCCCAGCCTGTCAACGAGCTCATCAGCTCGGGGGATGGGGTGAGCATCAGTCCGGGTGACTGAGTTGAGACCCCGGTAGTCCACACAGAATCGGAGTTCTGGCTTCGCACCTGGGGCAGTAGCCTTAGGGATCAACACCACTGGGCTGGCCCAGGGACTACTGGATTTCTCGATAACCCTTAAAGCTAACATCTTGGAGACCTCCTCCTTGATGCTGGCTTTCACCTTATCCGATAACCTGTAAATTTTGTTCTTCACAGGGAGACTGTCACTGGTGTCAATGTCATGAACACAGAGGTGGGTCAGTCCAGGAGTAAGGGAGAACAGGGGGGAGAACTGCTCCAACAGCTCATAGCAGTCTCCTTTCTGGTTTAGAGTCAGGGAGTCCGAGAGAATGACCCCTTTCACTGACCCATCACCTTCTTGGGCAGAGAGGAGGTCGGGGAGAGGTTCACTCTCCTCTTCCATTCCTTCATCTGTGACCAGAAGCATGTTGACCTCAGACCTCTCAAAATGAGCCTTTAGCCGGTTGACATGGAGCACCCTTAGTGGGTTCCTAGGGGTTTGGAGGTCCACTAGGTAAGTGGCCTCCCCTTTCCGCTCCTTTACTTCAATTGGGCCAGACCAGCGGTCCTGGAGAGCTCTAGGCTCTACTGGCTCCATTACCCACACTTTGTCTCCAGGTTAAAACTCTACCAGGGTGGCCTTCTGGTCATACCAGTGTTTCATTACCTCTTGACTGGCCTCAAGGTTACTTTGGGCCTCTTTCCAGAAGCGGGTCATCTGGTTGCGGAGGGCCAACATGTAGCTGACCACATCCTGAGGGGGTGCCTTTGGAGCTCTCTCCAACCCCTACTTGACAATGCTTAAGGGTCCCCTGACAGGGTACTAATAGAGAAGCTCAAAGGGACTGAACCCCACCCCCCTCTGGGGGACCTCTCGGTAAGCAAAGAGAAGGCATGGTAAGAGGACGTCCCACTTACGCCTCATGGCCTCAGGTAGGCCACCAATCATGCCTTTCAAGGTCTTGTTGAATCTCTCCACAGGACCATTAGATTGGGGGTGATAGGGTGTGGTGAACTTGTAGGTTACACCACACGTATCCCACAGGGACTTCATGTATGCAGACATGAAGTTAGTGCCTCTGTCAGACACTATCTCCTTTGGGAATCCCACACCGGTAAATATTCCCATCAGAGTTCTGGTCACCACCGGTGCAGTTAGGGTCCTCAGAGGGATTGCCTCTGGGTAACGGGTGGCATGGTCCACCAAAACCAGGATGAACCTGTTGCCTAAGGCAGTTTTGGGGTCCAATGGACCAACAATGTCGATGCCCACCCTTTCAAAGGGGGTGCCAACGACAGGAAGTGGAATCAGGGGGGTTTTAACCCTTTTCCCTGCTTTACCACTGGCCTGGCAGGTAGGACAAGATCTACAGAACTTATCTGAGTTTGTCCTCATTCTGGGCCAATAAAAGTGGATGACAAGCCTGTCAAAGATCTTGCCTTGCCCCAAATGTCCTGCTAGGGGAATGTCGTGAGCCAGACCCAGTAGGAAGGTTCGGTAACACTGGGGGACCACCAGCGTACGCGCTGCCCCAAAGGCCGGAACCTTAGGCTCACTGTAGAGGAGAACATTCTCCCAATATATGTGGTGATCGCCAGAGGCTTCACCTGCCGCCTGGTCTGAGGCTTGCTTCCTCAGACCCTCTAGAGTGGGACATTCTTTCTGCGCCTTGCAGAATTCCTCCCTGGTGGCTCCACCCTCAACTTGCCAGCCAGCAAGCTCCGGTAGGTCACCTAGGGTGGCAATGTCTTCCCCAGTTGGCTCGGGAGCCTCCTCCTCAGGAGCCCCGTCAACCACTGCGGGAACTTCTGAGACCGGTTTCCCGCGCCCCTTGGCCCTCCTCTTGGCAGCTCTCTGGGCCATTGTTCCAGGCTCCAGGCGCCCTTGACTTCCCTCTCGGTCAGCCATGGACCGTGTGGTCATGCAGACCCACTCAGGTAACCCTAACATCTCCAGGTGAGATCTGAGCTCCACTTCTTTCCAAGCAGTATGCTCAAGATCATTGCCTAACAGACAATCTGCAGGCATGGCAGGACTCACAGCTACTTTCAGAGTACCAGAGATCCCCCCCACTCAAAGGGAACCAGAGCCACCGGTAGGTGACTCTCACGATTGTCAGCGACTATGACCTGGTGGAATGTATTAGGGACTATCTGCTCTGTTGACACCAGTTGACTCTTGATAGTAGTCATACTGGCTCCTGTGTCACGCAGAGCCTCCACCTTCTGCCCATCAATGGTGACCCACTGCCTGTACTTGGAAGTATTTTGGGGCATGTGGGCTTTGGGCACCATTTCTCCTTCTCCCCGGGACACTAGGGAAATCTCTACCTGTTCCCCAAAGCTATCTGGGTCCATCTCCCCCCGAGCGCTACACTAGTCAACCCAGGTGTCTGTCCAGTAGTGGACGGTGCTCTCTTGGAGCACTGGGGGTCACCTTTATAGTGACCATACTGGTAACACTCCATGCATTTGGGGTTGGATTTCCCTGACCTATCATATGTCCCTGGCTTTTTCCCAAATCTGGAAAAGAAATGGTTGCCACCCCCTCCCTGGGAATTCTTTTGGGGGCCTTTGGAGAGTTCCTTATCTGTAAGTTTATCTCTCCCCTCTTTCTTCTGTTGGGAACCCTGACCACCTTTGTGGGTGTCCCCCCCAGGTACCTTCTTGGACACTCTGGTGCTAACCCAGAGGTCCGCCTCCTCAGCAAGCTTCCTGGGATCAGTCAGCTTACTATCCACAAAGTGCTGGCGCCACTCTGTAAAAGTAGTATTAAGCATATGCTCTCTCAGAATCAAGTCATATAACCCTTTATAATCATCTACTTTGTTGCCCCGCACCCATCCATTCAGTGCCTTACTGGAAAAGTCAAAGAAATCTACCCATGTTTGTGTGGTTTGTTTGGTGCTGTCCCTGAACCTCTGACGGTATCCCTCAGGGGTCAGCCCAAACTTGGCAAGTAAAGTGGCTTTCTGAAGTGGGTATGTGTTTTGATCAGGTTGATCCAATGTGAGAAGTGTGTCCCTCCCCAATGGCGGTACATAACCCCACATAGCTACCCCCCATTGCCCTTCAGGAACCTCATGAGCCCTTAGTGCAACTTCATAAGCAGCTAACCATTTATCTATGTCATCTCCCACCACAAAACTGGGCACCACATTTTTGGGTATACGAACCTTCTTTTCTCCAGCAGGTCCTGTCTGTATGCTGCCACCATTATTGCTGGATTCAGACTGTCTCGCCTTGATCTCCAGCTCCTTGAGACTCAGTTCATGAGCTAACAATAGTTTCTTTTCAGCCAAAGCTCTCTCAGCTTCCACCTGTTTGGCTGCTCTTTCAGCTTCAGCTTGTTTGGCTTCTCTTTCAGCTTCAATTTGTTTGGCTGCTCTTTCAGCCTCAGCTTGCTTGGCTTCTCTCTCAGCCCTTCTTTCCTCCTGTTGAGCCTCAATTTTCAGTTTTGCCATTTGCAATTGGAACTCCCTTTCCTCTCTCCTTTCCTCTGCGGTCAGGCTTTGCACAGAGACACTGCTCCCTTGTCTGGAAGGGGGCACAATTGCAGTGGTAAAATCATCCACAGATAGCAACAAATCCTCTGAAGGGCCATTTTCTGGCTCCTCTTCCTCATCATCCTCTTCTAAATGGGCTTCAGCCCAGGCCCTCAGCGCCACTTGAAAGTCCTCCTTTTTGGAGGCCCCTTGGGTGGGTACCCTCATTGCCCTGCAGAACCCTCTTAGCTGTTTGACCGTATATGTATCCAACAGGATTAGGTCAAAGTCTCCCATTTGAGTGAGGATTTAGTTTTTGAAAATTGTCAGGAAGAAAAAAAAAAAAATTTGCAAAAAGAGATAAAAATCAAGTTGGCCTTCAACTGTGGGTAGGTAGTGAAATACTTAGCTACTGTATGTCACTGCACAAACACAAGTCCTATCCTCACCGCTGATCACCAATGTTAGAAATTGGGTTTTTGGTTGGCAGTCAGGTTACCCCCTGTCCAAGCAAAAGCCCTCACTCTAGTCAGGGTAAGTCACACACAATCCAAGATTATCCTGTGCCCACCCTCTGGTAGCTTGGCACGAGCAGTCAGGCTTAACTTAGAAGGCAATGTGTAAAGTAATTGTGCAATAAATCATACAATACCACCATATAGCACCACAAAAATACACCACACAGTGTTTAGAAAAATATATAATATTTATCAGGATAATTGTAGGTCAAAACGAATAAAGTTGCAATGTGAATTTGTAGAGATATCACTGAAAAGTGATATAAAGTATCTTAAGTCTTTAAAAAGCAAACAAAGTCTCTTTCAAGCACAAAGTACCTGGTTTGGAGTGGAAAATCTCCTCAGAGGGGCACAGAAGAAGAGATATGTGGAAAAAGGGTGTGTGCGTCGATTTCTCCCCAGCACACACGGACTTGCGTCGTTATTTTTTCATGCGGGGAAGTCGTGCGTCATTTTCCGGCGCGCGGACAGTCTCTTTCTGTTGATCGCGGGGATTACCAGATGTCCCGAGTCTGTGCGTGGATTTTCCTGCTTGTTTTCTGGCTGTGCGTCGTTCGGCGGGACTGCGCTTTTAAATTGCGATCTCACGGCAGGCGTCGCGTTGATTTCTCCTCTGGAGGTCGGGCGGCGTTGTCCTTGCGAAGCCGTGCGTCGAAGTTCCGGTCGTCCCGAAGGCGTCGGTGTGCGGCATTTTTCTTGCCGCGGAACAAGCTCTGCGTCGAAAATTTCGGCGCACGGAGCGTCCAAGTGAAAAAGAGAAGTCTTTTTGGTCCTGAGACTTCAGGGAACAGGAGGCAAGCTCTATCCAAGCCCTTGGAGAGCACTTTCACAGCCAGACAAGAGTTCAGCAAGGCAGCAGGCCAACAGCAAGGCAGCAGTCCTTTGTAGAAAGCAGACAGGTAAGTCCTTTGAGCAGCCAGGCAGTTCTTCTTGGCAGGATGTAGTTTCTGGTTCAGGTTTCTTCTCCAGCAAGTGTCTGATGAGGTAGGGCAGAGGCCCTGTTTTATACCCAAATGTGCCTTTGAAGTGGGGGAGACTTCAATGAGTGGCTAAGAAGTGCACCAGGTCCCCTTTCAGTTCAATCCTGTCTGCCAGGGTCCCAGTAGGGGGTGTGGCAGTATTTTGTGTGAGAGCAGGCCCTCCACCCTCCCAGCCCAGGAAGACCCATTCAAAATGCAGATGTATGCAAGTGAGGCTGAGTACCCTGTGTTTGGGGTGTGTCTGAGTGAATGCACAAGCAGCTGTCAACTAAGCCCAGCCAGACGTGGATTGTAAGGCACAGAAAGATTTAAGTGCAAAGAAATGCTCACTTTCTAAAAGTGGCATTTCTAGAATAGTAATATTAAATCCAACTTCACCAGTCAGCAGGACGTTATATTACCATTCTGGCCATACTAAATATGACCTTCCTACTCCTTTCAGATCAGCAGCTACCACTTCAATACTGTATGAGGGCAGCCCCAATGTTAGCCTATGAAGGGAGCAGGCCTCACAGTAATGCAAAAACGAATTTAGGAGTTTTACACTACCAGGACATGTAAACTACACAGGTACATGCCCTGCCTTTCACCCACACAGCACCCTGCTCTAGGGGTTACCTAGCGCACACATTTGAGGTGACTTATATGTGGAGAAAGGGGAGGTTTAGGTTTGGCAAGTACTTTTAAATGCCAAGTCGAGGTGACAGTGAAACTGCACACACAGGCCTTGCAGTGGCAGGCCTGAGACAAGGAAAAGGGGCTACTTAAGTGGTTGGCACAACCAGTGCTGCAGGCCCACTAGTAGCATTTAATCTACAGGCCCTAGGCACAGAGAGTGCACATTACTAGGGACTTATAAGTAAATTAAATAGTCCAATCAGGTATGATTCAAGGTTACCATGTTTTAAGGGGGAGAGCATATGCACTTTAGCACTGGTTAGCAGTGGTAAAGTGCGCAGAGTCTAAAAGCCAGCAAAAATAGTGTCCAAAAAGTGGAGGGAGGCAGGCAAAAAGTTAGGGGTGACCACCCTAAGGCTGTCAGGTCTAACAGTATGTAATTGGTTTATCCATGATTGGCATATCTGATTTACTAGTAAGTCCCTAGTAAGGTGCACTAGAGGTGCCAGGGCCTGTAAATCAAATGCTACTAGTGGGCCTGCAGCACTGGTTGTGCCACCCACATAAGTAGCTCTGTAATCATGTCTCAGACCTGACACTGCAGTGTCTGTAAGTGTATTTTTACACTGTAAATTCGACTTGGCAAGTGTACCCACTTGCCAGGCCTAAACCTTCCCTTTTTTTACATGTAAGGCACCCCTAAGGTAGGCCCTAGGTAGCCCCCAGGGCAGGGTGCAGTGTATCGATAAGGTAGGACATATAGTAATGTGGTTTATATGTCCTGACAGTGAAATACTGCCAACTTCGTTTTTCACTATTGCAAGGCCTGTCTCTCTCATAGGATAATATGGGGGCTACCTTTAAATATGATTAAAGTGTAGATTCCCCTAGAGAGTAGATGGACATGTGGAGTTTGGGGTCCCTGAACTCACAATTTAAAAATACATCTTTTAGTAAAGTTGATTTTAAGATTGTGCGTTTGAAAATGCCACTTTTAGAAAGTGAGCATTTTCTTGCTTAAACCATTCTGTGACTCTGCCTTGTTTGTGGATTCCCTGTCTGGATCAGTTTGACAGTTGGGTTGTTTTTCACCTCGCACTAGACAGTGACACAAAGGCGGCTGGGGTGTAACATGCATTTCCTGATTAGCCCTCTCGGCTAGGAGGGAGGGGTGGAGTGGTCACTCTCATCTGAAAGGACTGTGCCTGCCTCTGACAATGTCGGCTCCAACCCCCTGGTGTGTGTCTGAGGCCTTGCCTGGGCAAGGCAGGATTTCACAAGTAGGCGTGAGTCCCCTTTGAAGAAAGGTGACTTCAAATACTAAAATGGGTATAAGAAGGGCACCCAAATCTACAGACTTTAGAAACACTTCTGGAACCAAGAGGAACCTCTGCCTGGAGAAGAGCTGATAACTGAGGAAGAAGTGCTGCCCTGCTTGTGACTGTGCTTTGTGGAGCTTTCCTGCAGTGCTGCTTCTGCCAGAGTAAGAGGGCAAAGACTGGACTTTGTGTGCCTTCCATCTTGTGAAGAAATCTCCAAGGGCTTGAGTTAGAGCTTGCCTCCTGTTGTTTGAAGTCTCAGGGACAGCAAAGACTTCTCTCTGCCAGCACCTGGGGTCTCTGGAGAGACTCCTGCTCTGACAAGTGGTGCCCTATCCAGTCCCTGGGCCCTTGAAAGAAAAGCTGGTGGAAATCCAAGGAAATCGACTTCGGACGACTCCGGACCGACGCCGCTGCTGAATCCGGTGACGCCGCATGCACCCGACGCCGTGGCCTTCGCTGGAACGCGACGCTCTTCGCAGGCCCGACGCCGCTGCAGCCCTGCTGAAGTCCGCGACTCCGTGGAAGTCGCCGTACCACGTCGTGACAGACGCCGCTCGAAGTGCACGGATTCAACGTTTCGAACAGACGCCGCGATCCCCGACTTCGCGCATCGGCTTGTTTTCACTCTTCACCAAAGGTACTGTACTTGGGGGTCTACACGACTCCGTGTTCAGCGCCGCTGGTGTCGGCTTGTTGGGAACGACTCCGTCACGACGCCGTGTTAACATCTCATCGAAGCATTTTTGTTTCTAAGCGCTATTTTTGAGTTTAATCTTTAAAAATTCATAACTTGACTTGTGTATGTTGGATTTTTGTCGTTTTGGTCTTGTTTTGTTTAGATAAATATTTCCTATTTTTCTAAATTGGTGTTGTGTCATTTTGTAGTGTTTTCATTAAGTTACTGTGTGTGGTGGTACAAATACTTTACACCTAGCACTCTGAGGTTAAGCCTACTGCTCTGCCAAGCTACCAAGGGGGTAAGCAGGGGTTAGCTGAGGGTGATTCTCTTTTACCCTGACTAGAGTGAGGGTCCTTGCTTGAACAGGGGGTAACCTGACTGTCAACCAAAGACCCCATTTCTAACAGTAGCTTATGTGAACAGAAAGTTATGAGGGCCTAAGCGCGAACTGCCCCAAATAGCCAAAAAAAGGCTCGGCACAGGAGGGGAAAAGGCCTGGCAGCGAAGGGGTTAAAGATTTAGCAAATCACAAATGGATTTTTTTTTTACATTATACCTGCAGCCATTTAATATGACTTTCTAGACCTTAGAAATAAATATCTTTATTTAACAATATATGACACAATCCTCGTTTCTCTGCATATTAATGAAGATGTCGGTCCTCATAGACAAAGCCAGGAGCTTCTACAAACACTTTGCAGAGCCTCCCTGTTTCTGTGGAGCTTTTTCAGAATTCTGTTGTTGCCGGTGGCGTGCAGTATCACATTCAGACACTTCATTCTTGTCTACAAGCGAATAAAATACAAGTTGTGCTCCTACCACTCACATACATTAGCAAATATTCCAAGACAGCAGCTTGAAGCCCTTGGCGGAACTGCTTCCGCAATAATAAAAAAAAATCGCTAGGGCTCACTGTCCTTATCTGGGGAGTTGCTGGAGCCACATAGACTTTAGAAATATTAAACGAGCATGGCAACTCGAAGGTGTTTACCAAGGAGAGCAAATAGGTGAACAGCTGAGGCTGTTGGCACGGTTGCGTTTGAAATTAGCAGAAGACTCGGCCAACCTTAAACACTTTACATGGCCTTGGTCATATTACAGATCAAGGCGCGCGAGAGATAGAGGGTACTTTGCTGAGCGTCTTGCTATCCTGTAAACGAAACGTTTCCACCCAGCTTCGATGCATTGTCTGCTTGCTGCTAGGGCATGTGTGCTTAATACAGCACTCACCTCAGGCCCAGCAAGACCCGCTCAGTCATGAAGAAAGAGGCAAAGAACTCTGGGGTGGCTTTTCTCTCTCTGCCACACTCTGATAATGGAGCAAATGTCTCCACCCCGTGTTCCTCCACCAGCCCTTTAGAAGCAAATTGTAGGCAGCTATCATGAATGCGATAGAGGTGAAATTTCCCGCCCCTTATTCCACCCACCTCAATGCAATAGCCTACTACGTGCTGCTGAATGGCTGTAAAGGGAACAGAGAGGGGGTCTTCAGAATGTGTTATTGGCCATTTATGAAATCTGTTTACCTTACTCTCTGGCGCTACCTGTACTATCTTCGGAGCCAGGGATGTCACAGGAGCAGACAGGGGTTCTTCTCCTGTTTACCCCAAAAGGAGGGTCATGTTTAAATTGAAACTGATTAATTGATTGGTTTAAATATATATTCAAAATGCGCAGCAGTCCACTTTCATCACAGGTAGTTTGTCGATCAGGTAAACTTCTGAGGGGTCCTGCAACAATCTAGACCTCTGAGCAACTTATTCCTGAGCTGAACAATAATGTTTGAATTTATAAGTAGTCCATAAAAACTTAAAGTGTGAGGGCCAATGAGTTTTACTAAGGGGTATAAAAACAATGAGAAGAAAAAACTCACGTTTACAAAAACATCATACCATTTCATTCTCAACACTTTGCTGCTTAAAACGGATCCGTTTTTGCATAAAATGTGTGTCCGTACCAGACATACTAGGAAACAGGAATATGAAAGTATGCCACCTTTACAAAAGATTATATAGAATGCGTGTGTGACATGTTACTAAACGGAGAAACTGTCCAATAGGCGGTTTACCGGATATTTTTATTTTTATTCTTCACCATTATAAACATTTCTGGACGTACCATACACTTCCCTTTAAGTTCCTGAAGGGACACTTGTCAGGCTTTTACGGCCTGAGTAATTTTGCAGTAATAACAGAAACCACAATTGAATCTATTCATAAAGTCAATTTGAAGTGCGGAAAGTAAAACTCATGTAATACCCATTTACTCACTCTTACCTGACTCTGTGAGTTGGCCCTAAAACATCTAAAATGGAAATACAATGGAAATATTCAGGTAAAAGACATGTACGATTCGTATACATAGAAAGGATTGTGCCTTGTGTGCACTTACTAATAGTGAGTTGGGTGCTTTGGCGTATTCACAAAGGCATTTAAGAGTACGCGGAAGAGTACTCGTCCTACTTCTTAGTTTCGTAATTGCTTTTGCGAATCGGCCTGAAGTTTCTACCAGTTAAGAACAAAATGTTTGCTCCAGGAAGAGTTCTAACTGAGGTAATAGCAGAAGTTTAGCTCACGTCTCACACAGTGTTGCTATTTGTATTTGATATGTGAAGGAACATCAGAAAATAAGATGTCAGTTTACATAATGCCGTGTGCATCCAGAATTTGCCTACCATAATTTGCAAACTGGTCACTGATTGTTTTGTGAACTGCCGTGCGTTTTGCAATGCAGTTGATATATTAATCAGACACATCTTAAAATTAATATTTGCAGACGGTCATGAACCCTCCTGGCTCAACAAAACGGATGAGGCAGGAGGAACTGTGTGACCCTTTGCCATTGAAGACTGCAAGGTACAGCAGGCCAGCATCCCCGCCTTTAACATTCCATCGAAATAAACATGTCCTATATATCAATTGTTTGTGGCCGCAAAAGAAGTTACAAACCATTGATATATACCATTGAAACTTTCCAACAAGTAGAAAACACCTCTTACATGCCTCTCCTATTTTGCAATTAGTAAGGGTTTTGTGACTCACTGGCTTTGTGACCACAAAATAACTTTGTACTTTGAAGTCTGTAGAGCAGGGGTTTCTAACCTTTTGAGTAGTGGGAGCTACTTCTTGGTCAATAAAAAAACATCCTGAGCTACCTCCTAATACAAGGGTGTCCAATAAGGTATATAAAGTTCAAGTTACCTAAACACTGCCCCTATAGTATCCCTGTCCTGCTGCATTGAACATTTAGCATTAATACACCATTTGCTCTACAGCCAATGCTAACTTGTGGGGACGCCCCAGGTCCAGTTTTGTCCACTGTTTATAGATCACACTGAGAGGTGAGAGTCTACTTCTGATGTGTTCTCCTTCTATCATATCCACAAGTAAACATATGTCTGCAGTGACCACCCCACTGTACAGCAGTAAGACTATAGTGACACACAAATTAATCCACAGAGAGATTGCTTCAGGAAGCTAGGCACCTTTTAACAAAGGAAAGAAAGAACTCAATGAATAATGGAAGAGAAAAAAGGAAAACGAAGCAAAAGAAAGACACTGAAGAAGTGAAGGCAGATAAAGAATGGGGTAGAAAGAGATGAGAAAAAGGAAAGAGCAAGTCGGAAACAGAAATGAGGGACGTAAAGAGAAAAGAGCAAATAGAGTACAAGCCAAGAAGGAAAGAGAGGAAGAAAAAATAAGAATGAAGTAGTCAAAGGAGAGGAAGAAAGATAGAAGATAAGAACTAAAGGAGCAAAGACTAAGAAAGGAAAAGCACAAATAGTGAAAGAAAAAGAAAAAGAGGAAAAGGAGGTAAGAAGAGAAAGAAGGAAGTAATAAAAGAGGGGGACAAAGAAAGTACAAAGGAACAGAAAGGAGGGAAAATGGATAGAAGTAGAGTAAGAAAGGGAAACGAGTGAAAGGAAGACATCAAGTAATTGAAAACGAAAGAAAGAAATAATAAAAAAAGAAGAGAATTTGAGAAAGAAATTGGGAAGAAAAGGAGAAAAAATGACGGAGAGAAACTGTAGACAAAAAGGAAAAAAGAGAGTGAAGGGAAGCAGAAAAAAGAGAAAACAGAGAAAGTCTGAAGAAAGAAGATGGACAAAAGAAATAGTGAAAAAAAGGAAAAAAGTTCTGACAGAAAGAAAGGGAAAGAAAATAAACAAAAAATGTTTTTCAGAAGAGACTGGGCTACATTTCGGTGCATTTTCACATTCCTATGCCCCGGGAAATCATTGCGCTATGTTTAAAGTGCTGCATTATCATTTGGGCAGCTACATATTGGCAAAACAGGTAACATTTAATTATCATGTGTGAACAACTCAGAATCATCCTGAGAGCCACTGGTAGCTCGTGATTGACCTGAAGACCCCTGCCACAGTGCATGTTGCATTCGGTGTTGCCCAAAAGATCTGTAAATGAAATATAGTTTTACTCCAATAAAACAAGAACTTTGTGATTAGGTAGCTATATGCGGTTATGCGATGGAAGACTAAACAGATTTTATGCCAAATACAGAAAAATACTTAGATAGCCCATTATTACTTTATTTAAATATACAACAATCGTTACATTACAAAAGGAATGAATACGGGCTCAATATTAATCATCACAGTCATATAATTTCTAAGTATACAGAAACACAATAAATATGTTATTACTTACTTGCTTACAGTAGGCCGGTGACAAAACACTGGTCTGAGTTTTAAATTATCCATCCTCACACGCAGTTTCCCTTTTCTTTGTACTCTTGTTGGTAAATGATTAATGTGTTCACTGTCACTTATTTACTGAATACAGACTGGCAGCGATCGATAGGGCTGATGTTCAGTTCTTAACAGTGTTTTGTGCGAATATGTGGACTCTTTTTATTCACACTTACCTTAAATACCTGAGTATTCACAAGCAAAAAGGGTTTCGTTTGGTCCCAGACAAACACTATAAATGTGTGAGAAGTGAAATAATTCAGTTTATTGCTCTTCATCTATTCAGAAAATGTGGTATTAGCACATAACTGAAATTCAGGAGTATAAAACTTATGCCCCCATCATAAGTGGTCCGTACAAATTCCTGGTAATAACTGATAAGCCTCTCTTCCCCTGCTTCCCCCAACTCCCAAACCCCGATGTACCACACTGCTACCAGGTGTATTGGAGGGGGAGGGAGTAGCAGGCTGGCTCTTTATATAGTGTACAGAAATGATGTGAACTGTGCAGAGAGTCCAAGCAACACCACCTTGGTTTACAGAGGTAAAAACTAGACCACCTAATGCTCTCATTTTTTGGTAGCTTGGTCGAGCAGTTAGGCCAGTCTTGGAGAAGTGCTAAGCATTTGTTGTACGCACTGTATCAATAAATGTGGACACACACTCAAAAGAATAACTTGAGACCAATTTACAAAATTACTTCAGATTTTTATAAAATCTTTAAGACTAAGATCATCAGTGTCGGATAAGTACTTTTTAAGTTATGATTTTTAAATGTTTAGCAAAGATAGTTTTTTTGCGCATAATTATACACCTTAGGAATCAATGGGATAAAATTTGAAAAATGCATGTAAAATCAGGCAATGCTTTTACCAATCCTTTCTTTCATTTTTAGGTCAAGGTCATCGATATGTCCTGTGGACCAGCTGGTGAAATTTGGATGGCTCCTGGTTCTGGCAGGAGCAGTGGCTGAAAACACCTTTGAAGCTGATGCAGGACCACTGCGGGGGACCACTTGGAAATGCACTGCCAGACTTCAAGATGAGTCTGGTGGGTACCCTTGGAATGTAGAGGCCCCAAGGGGGGGACCGCTAGAGCACAGCTGATTCTATGGTGCAGGAGCCAGGGAGGCTGGAAGCAGAGCAGATACGTGAGCCAAGAGCTGTGTGCAAAGGTGCCCTTAGAACCAGGAGGCAGGTCATTATAAGGGTGGATTGCAGTTCAGCAGGGCCACTCTGGGGGGTGGTTCTTATGTGTCCTGAGATCCCTGGACTGGAGCTTGCTTCTAGTCTTTGGAGAGTCTGAAGTGGGCTTTTCTTCTGGGTGTCCGATGTTGGGGGTCCAGCACCCATGGCTATTGCACAGTACAGCCACTGGAAGTTGTAGTGCCACCAAACTTGGCATACCCACAGGGTTTGTCCTCCAGGTCCATTGGGTGGAATTTGGTCTAGATGCTTTGTCTGGTTTCTTGATCAGCGGCCAGTCAGTGAACCGGACCTCACTGGTCTTTGATTCTTTCTTGCAGGGAGCAATACCTTCACTCTGGAGGGAGGTCTGTGGCAATTTTCAGAAGGTTGGGGGTCCTCTGGGGTTTTGTAGAGTCTATCCGATGTCCAGTCAATGCCTCAGCGGCAATGGTCAAGTCCGGGGTACAGCAGGCAGGGTTTGGCACCTTCTTCTTTGTGCAGCAGGACTTCTGTTCACAAGCCTTGGGTCTTCTTTGTGTCTGGCCTTCTTGTGTCCATTGAATCTGATCTGCAGGTTTAGGGGTGCCCTCTAAATGCTGCATTTAGTGGGCTTTTAGGGGAGTTCCTAGTAGTGACCAATGGGTCATCTACCTTAGAGTGGCTACACCCACTATGTGACCACTTTCTTTGGGCAGAGGTCACTTTTCTATCCTTCATTGGCTATTTTCCTACCATGCAAGATGGAGGAAAATGAAATGGCAGGCTCACCTCGCATGTCACACCTTAAGGGTGGTGCAGACTGGGGTGGCCACTCCTCTGGTCCTTTGTGCATTTTTCCACCATTGCCCTTTGAAGTTCACAGGCAGAACTTTGCACATTCCTAGGGAAGGAGGCGTAACACCTCTGCTCAGGAAGGGCTTTGTTTTCTGAACCTAGAGAGCAAAGGATCGCACCCCAGGGTTCAAGAATCCTGTCTGGTGGTGGCAGTCTGGTCGTGACCATCCAGCAACCATGCCAAGGTTAGCTAGCTTTTGCAGGGGTCATCTCTAACGTGGCCCCTGAGTACCTTTTGCAATAAATCCAATACTGGTACCAGTTTGGATTGATTGATCTGAACCCAGGGTTCAGAGTGGCCACCCTGTAGCTGTGAAAGTCGTACTGACCAGTTTCCAGCACATTCATTTAAACTGGCTGCTCAGTTCACTTACTATGTCCCAGGTGTGGCAAGAGCACAGTAGGGGCATATTGATCATGCATCTCTGCCCACACATGCAGTATAGTGCACCCTGCCTTAGGGCTGAAAGACCTGACAGAGGGGTGACATACCTATATTGCATGCCATATGTAGTGGACAGCTCACACAGGTTGTGTGCCATGTCAGTTTTGCATTTTAGGATTGCACCAGGACAATCAGCCTGCAATGGCAGTGCTGGGTGCACTTGGATGCATGGTTCCTGAGGGTGGCACAATCTGTACTGGTGCCCTCAGGAGCCTACCCTTAGTACCCCATGCCCTGGGTATGTAAGTACCATTTACTAGGGACTTACAGTGGCAGCTAAGGGTGTTGCCATCTGTGCTTACGAATCACAACTGTCTTGGGAAAGAGATCTGGCCCAAGGAACCCTGGACACTAACAACTTTGAAACCACATCAAATACCAGGCAAATAGTGGGGGCCTAACCATGTCAAAAGAAGCACTTTCTCACAGGGGGATAATGGAGATTATGGGTGTATGGGGAATAACATATTGGACTTACTGTGCCAGTTTCCGCATGTTTCTTCCTAGTATTGCATGTGAAGGCTCTGCTTGCCTAAAGTAGAGCACAATTTATCAGCAATATTTTTGATGAACTCATAATTCCAAGTGGCCTAGTGACTCACACTGCACTTCACAGATGAATCATAATTAGGGCTTCAGTTTATTAATTCCATTAAAATTATAACCAGCTGTTGGAAATGGCATCTCTGCCAGGTCTCCCCCAAACTTTTTTCCTTCCTGCTTCTCTTTTTCTGACCTCGTTTTGGCTGGCCTTAGGACTCTGCGCACTTTACCACTGCTAATCAGTGCTAAAGTGCATATGTTCTGTTCCTAAAAACATGGTAACATTGGTTTCTACCCAATTGGCATATTTGACCTACTTGTAAGTCCCTAGTAAAGTGCACTACATGTGCCCAGGGCCTTCAGATTGAATGCTACTAGTGGGCATGCAGCACTGGTTGTGCCACCCACATATGTAGCCCCTTAACCATGACTCAAGCCTGCCATTGCAAGGCCTGTGTGTGCAGTTTCACTGCCACTTCGATTTGGCATTTAAAAGTACTTGCCAAGCCTTAAACTCCCCTTTTCTACATATAAGTCACCCCTAAGGTAGATCCTATGTAACCCATAGGGCAGGGTGCTGTGTAGGTAAAAGGCAGGATATATACATGTGTGTTTTATATGTCCTGGTAGTGGAAAACTCTTAAATTTGTTTTCCACTGCTGTGAGGCCTGCTTCCTTCATAGGCTAACATTAGAGTTACCCTCATATACTGTTTGAGTTGTAGATTCTGATCAGGAAGGGGTAAACAGATCATATTTAGTATGGCCAGCATGGTAATACAAAATCCTGCTTATTTGTGAGGTTCAATTTTATATTACTATTTTAGAAATGCCACTTTTAGAAAGTGAGCATTTCTCTGCACTTAAATCCATCTGTGCCTTATAGCCTGTCTCCAATCCACGTCTGGGCTGGGCTGGTTGACAGTTTCCTTGTCCATTTCACCCAGACAACCACAAGCACAGGATACTCAGTCACACCTGCACTCATCTGCATACTGAATGGGTTTTCCTGGGCTACAAGGGTGGAGGGGCCTGACACTTAAATTTCAAAGGCTAGTGGCCTGCCCTCACACAATGGACTGCCAATTGCAGGGCTGGGCAGTGACCGCAGTGACAAATGAAGAGTAGGCTATGTAATCCAAACCAAAACCTAACACTATGGCACTAATCAACTTTAATCTACCTTTCCTAGGCATACTGACTCCATTCTTGGGCACCTAGAAACACCTGAGTTCTAAAAGTGTGCGTGATACAATAACATTTTATGTAAAAGGACTTGCTTCTTCAAAGAAATACTGGGCCAGATTTACAAGGCCCTAGCACCTCCTTGCACCACACTAGTGTCATTTTTTGCCGCTAATGTGGCTCAAGGAAGCATTTTTTGCTGCGTCATATTTACAAAGTGGCACAATACATCCATTGAGCCACTTTGTGACCCGTGCACCATATTATGCCTGCATCAAGCATAATGTATGCAAGGAGTGCGTTCCGCCGTTAGGAGGCCGGCAAAAATGTTGCAGTGAAATCAACAAGATTTCACAGCGCCACTTTTGGCATAATTTTTAATGCCTGCTCAATGCAGCCGTTAAGGTGACACACCCTTTTTAATCAATGGGTCTCCTTGCACTTTGTTGCACTAGCATCAACAATTTGATGCTAGTGCTGCAAAGCGCCATAATAGCATCAACATTTCTGACACTATTGGCCTAACATGCGGCATGGTGAGCCATATTGTAAATTCTGCACACCCCTGGTGTACTTAGGTGGGGCAGAGGCACAAGACAACTGGCGCATCAGCACTGATGCACCAGTTTCTTGTAAATATTCCCCACTGTCTCTCGAGTAGACGCAGTAAGAGCTCGTTTGTTCACATATGTGTCTAGTCAATAGCAATCGTTTCAAAATCTAAGAGCTTAACAGACTCTCTCACAGAATCGAATTTTAAGCATTCTAAGAATGTCAGGCAAAAAAGCAACATAGAATTGGCAATATGTCTGTCGCTTTACCGTACCTAAAAGACACTACTTTATGCATGATGCCATTTCTGTAAATAAGTCAGTTATAACTTAATTGAAGAGACTAAAATGTATTTATTCATTCATTCATTGTTCTCAGCATTATCGATAACTATGTACGTCATACAACAATAATGTCACATTAATACATCACAGAAAATTGCAATAAATACGTACTAGCGGTAAGCCACAATAAAATCAATATACAAATGTATGCTGTAAATACATAGCAAAAAATTGGGTCCAATCATAACTTCTGTCGCTCTACCTACTCAGTCATGAGCGGTACATCCTGTATGGCCAGTATAACACATTGCATAATGCATAACACATCACATTAATGTTCATCAAAGGTAGAAATGGTAACAAACTAGGATTTGCCTGATTTCCCCTTATTCTTAAAGTTCGAGTTATGAACCAGGCACTCCAGATATACTAAATAGGAAACTGAGCCATTTTGTATGGCCAGTTTGTGCTTTTAGGCAGGATAACATAAAATGGATGATATTTTCTTTATTTCTATTAGCACTTTTACATGATTCATCATTACCTTTGGTGTTATTCCATCTGGCTACATACATTTTTAATAGACGTCTTCCCAGACAAATCTTTACATATTACGAATGCCCAATCTCTGGTTAAGTCAGGTAGATAGGATTCAAGGCCTATATAAACTTTCTACTTTAGAAAACCATGTGCCAGGGAGTCACTTCTACCAGAGTTGTACTGCCAATAGTCCTCCTTAAGCCTCATGAGTGTATCATTTTTAATAGCAGAGGGATCCTCATAGTTGGTCTCAAGATTAAGGGGCATATTTACAATAAATTGGCATAGGGTAGCGCAGCAAGTCTTTTTGCTCTGCTGCCCTAAGCCAACTCAAAAGGGCAGGAATGCACCATATTTACGAGATACGGTGCATTACTATCATTTCACCCTGTGCTGACACACAATTTGCACCATGGTGCAAGGGTGCCTGTGTTGTTGGCAGGATTGTTTTAGTAGGAAGAAACACCTTCCCACACAAAAACAATCCATTGAGGCTTTTACCTCTATCTTTGTGTGCTGCAAAGTGCAGCACACATAGAGGAAAAAACAAAGAGAAATGAAGATACTTTTCCTTGTTTTGCATACAGTTTGACGCATTCCCAGGTTCACAGATCCCTGTAGATCTGGGAGTGTAGCAAACCCCATAGGTGTTGCATGAGAAAAACCACTGTAATGCCCATGGAACGCTCCCGACACAGTGTAAGACAATGCAGAGGCTTTCAGTGAATTGCATTACACCATATCCACAATGCCATGAAAAGTGTGGCCTTGTAGATATGGGTCTGCACTCTGCGCCACCAGAGCGCCATAAAGAATGATACAAAGGTGGTGCAGGGGGCTTGTAAGTAAGCCCCTAAGTGATTTTAAGATGTTTCAGACATGGTCCAATGGGGGTACCTCTATGATAATTCCAGATATATACCCGCATAGAGATTCCTGTGCAGGAAAACCCAATATAGTATATCAAATCTGTTCTCCTATTGCAGAGTCTCATTATTAACAGAGAAGGAATATCCTATCACAGCCTTTGGTTCAATTTTCAAGGATTTGGTGTTGGATATGTTAATAATGAAGAGTTTTTCCAAACAACAGTCAACAAAATCCCTGATTAATTTAGGCATAGAATGCTTATTGAGCACAGGACCTATCCGTTTCCCAGCATGGAAAATTGTGGGCACTGATTACATAAAAACGTTAATAGCACTCCAGTTGTAGGTAGTTTTCCGTCCCCTTCGGCACCGTTATTGACGGGCAGCCGGCAAGAGGAATAGGAGCCAGGTCTCAGACCACCTTCGGGAGAATTTCTGGTGGGGAGCATGCGAAATGAATAGGAGCCTGGTACCAGACACCATTCGGACTCTAGCCGGTTCACAAGGAAACGTAATGTGGAGCCAGAAGGAAGGGCAAGATGCTGAGAGCAGGAAGTGGAGGAAAGCGAGGTGCCATTGACCCCTGTTTGAGTGAATGACTTGCACTTACTCTTACTGCCCTAGACTCCAGCAGCTCCTCCGTGTGTATATATATTTATATATGCATATATATATATATATATATATATATATATATATATATATATATATATATATATATATATATATATATATATGTATATATATATATATATATATATATATTTATTAATTTTGCCCCGGGAAGGTGGTGGTCCCTGGTGCTGTGGGGGGTTGGGGGGCATGAAGACCCCAGTTTAAAAAAAAAATGCCCCTGGGACTTGGCCCGCACGGGTGCCTATTAAAAAACAAGCGCCAGAGCCTGTGCTTGTTTTTTTAAACTTTTTCAGGCAAATTTGTGATGACTGCTATTTTGCAGTAAGACATTTAAAAAATGTTTTTTTACTCTGGCAGGGTCCCGCTGGGATCTCAGCAGCAGAGCTAAGGGATCATGGTGACACTACACTGGCCCTTTGTCTTTTTTTATACTATTTTTGTGGAACTCGGCTCAAGCTGAGTCCCAAGATGGCTGCCAAGGACAATCTGCACACTGAAAGCTATCAATCTGCCAAATTTGGTGTAATTCCATCCAGTGATTCGGACTGTAGCCTTGTTCAAGGTCCTATTGGAATTAACACGAGAAATGCAGCCTTTTTTAATCCCCCTCCACCTTTGTCTTTCCACACTTGAGTGATCAGCCCGAAACCTTTTGTTTTGTGCACAACAAGAATCACAGGGACACTTTTTGGGGGGAAATTTAGTGAAGATTCGTCTAATGGTGCCAAAGAAATAGGCAAGTCAAAAAAGCTTTTTCTATGGAAACATGGTCCTAATTATAACTACCTACTGGCGGCGGTATATATAAATTACCTACTGGCCTTCGCCAGCAGGCAGTTATAGTTAGGACTATGTTTCCATAGGAAAAACATGTTTGACTTGCCTATATCTTTGGCACCGTTTGACGAATCTTCACTAACTTTTCCCCAAAAAGTGCCCCTGTGATTCTTGTTGCACATGGAAAGTTTCAGGGTGATCTGTCAAGCGGGGTCCGAGAAAAAGGGGCTAAAAAACTGTTGCGTTTCCCATGTTAATTTCAATAGGATTCTTTAGACACGACTACATGCCGAACCACTGGACCGAACTACACCAAATTTTGCAGAAAGATAGCTGTCGGTCCGCAAATCATGCTTTTGCTTATTTGGAGTAAATCCATTCAGTAGGTTTTGAGAAATTTAGGAAAACTCAAATGTGTAAATCGGTGGACAGGAAGTAGTCACAAATAAAGACGAGCTTGTGCAGGGAAATACATAGCTCTGATTGGCTGCCAACACTTCAAACTAGGAAGTGTTGGCAGCCATCTTGGGACTCTGCTTGAGCCAAGTACCAGAAAAAAAGTTTAAAAAATAAAATAAAAAAAAAGAGGCTGGGTTATGGACACCCTGACCCCTTAGCGCTGGTGGGTGGGTCCCAGAACAAAAAAACATTTTTTTAAATAATTTTTTTGCCACTAGTTCACAAATCTGTGGCAAAAAATGAAAAAACAAAAAACAAGTGGGGCTCCTGTGCTTGTTTTATCAATTTTTATATATGGGGTGGGTGGGGGGTGGGTGGGGGGTGGGCCCCCCCGGCCCCCCACACCTTGGGGACCACCAACCCTTGGGGCTTGTATTGTAACATATGCGGGGGGCCCAATGCCCCCCACTCCCCTGGGAACCACCACCTGTCCAGGGCTGCCTTGTTTAAAATATGGGGGGCCCACGGTCACCCCCGCCCCGGGGACCACCACCCCATTGGCAATGGTATGTTCTGTTGGCGGGGGGCAGCGCAGCCCCCTCATGGAGCCTCTGATGGCCCTGGGTAACCCTACCTTCAAGGCCGGCTTCTGCTGTGTCCCAGGGGTGCCAACCCCCAGGACATAGCTTTTTGCTGTGGCTCGGATGCAGCGCCTCAGACCCTCAGACCCACTCAAACAGTTATGCATTCACTCACACACCCATTCAGACCCTCACACACCCACTAACACACCCACTGACACCCTGATGCACCCACTCACAGACCCATGCACATACTGACATACTGACTAAAACACTGATGTACGCACTCTCACACCCAGACACACACTCGGACAGCCACTCTTACCCCCCAGATACAGCCTTGCACATCTTTTTCACACCCGCAGAGGCCACGGCTAACTTTGGACGTGCATGTGCAAAGAGCCGTACACAACATCGGGTTGGGTAGTTAGAGGGGTTGGCCACAGGAACTGGCTGCAGGCCAGCCCTTGTGGGCAACCCCTACTGTGCACAGGAGAAGGCAGTGCACAGTGCCAGGTTGGATGCCTATAGCAGGCCAACTGTGCCTTTGAAGGTCAACTACCACGGTGGTTGGATTTACCTATAGCATTTAAAATTACAATATGTTAAAAAAACATAGAAATTCACTGAAAAAAAAAAGTTACATGTACATTAGTGTTAGGTTCTGAATTTACTCATAAAATAACAGAAATTCAGCAGTCATAGTTATAGTTCTTTTAAGTAATTAAAACTCGTGCCCTAAGGTAACTATAACTTGTGCCTTCGCCGTACACAGCTAATTACTCTACATATTATATCATTGATGACATACTCTATGCTATCTTTCATACTCTCAATGCAACATTTACAATAACTTATTGATGAGGTAACTCTGCTGAATTTCTATGGTTTTGTACGAGTAAATCCAGAATCTAACTTGAATGTCCCTTGTAGGCTTTGGTTTTTTCAGTGAATTTAAAAGACAGCAGGGGGAGCCTGAAGCCCCGCTTGGTCCTATCGGGCTTCTCACATCCTACAGAAGCCGGCATTGCTCCCACAAGCTGGGAGCTGCATTAAAAAGCAGCTCCTTGCTTGTGTGAGCAATGTTTTCATCTGCTTCCCTGCACACATATTTTCATGCAGGTAAAGAGATGAAAACTCAACTTTCTGCAATTGAGAGGTGTTTGACAGCTCCCACTTGCAGAAAGTGGAGTGTTTGTTCTGATTTGGCAGGTGCTTTGAAAGCTCCCGCCAAGTCTGAGCAAACAGCTGTGTCTCAGGTCTGGGCACCACAGGACATAGTGGTAGCCAGTGGTGGTGGTCCCTCAGGGCAATCATTGGCTCCATGAGAGGGGCCACGTTGCCCCCTCCAACATGAAGTAGCCTTGGGGAAGTGGTGGTCCCCAGGGCTGCGGGGGTCTGTGACAGACCTCCTGCATTCATTTTCATCAAAGCCCCAGGGAGGTGGAGGTCCCCGGGATTGCAGTGGCCTGCCCTTCCCCGCATTAATTTTGAACTAAGCCCCAGGAGGTGGTGGTCCCCGGGGCTGTAGGGGGCCGTGTGGCTCCCCTGCATTCATTATAATTAAAGCCCCAGGGAGATGGCATTCTCGCTGGGCTGCAGGGATGGGCATGCAACCCTCCTGCATTCCTTATGATGTAAGCCCCAGGAAGGTGGTGGTCCCCTGGGCTTTGAGGGGCCACCACACCCCCACATTCCTTATGGATTATGTTCCCATGAATCTTGCTGTACATGGAAAGTTCTGGGGTGATCTGTCAAGCGGTGGCCCAAAAAAAGTGGGTGTCAAAAAAGTGTGCTTCCCATGTTAATTCCTATTAGAATTTTGAACGCCAACTACAGCCCAATGCGCTGGAGGGAATTACACCAAATTTTGCAGAAAGCTAGATTTTGTTCCGCAGATTGTGCTTTTTGTTATTTAGTGTAAATCCATTCAGTAGTTGTTTGGAAATTTAAGGAATTCCAATCTTGTATATCCTTGGTGGCAACAACTTCGCAAATAATGACAAGCTTGTGCAGGGAAATGCAGGGCTCTGATTGGCTGCAAACACTTCAACCAGGAAGTGTTGGTAGCCATCTTGTGACTTAGCTTCAGTCAAGTCTAAAAAAAATGTGAAAATAGGAAAAGGGGCCTGGGTAGGAATACCCTGATCACCAAGCCTTGTTCTTGTGGTCCCAGAGGGAGCCCAGCAGGACAAAAAAGCATTTTTGTTTTTAAATTTGCTGCAAATTCGCAAAATTCACTAATTGAAAAATGGAAAAAACAAGCACAGTCTTCTGATTTTGTTTTTAATTAAGCCAGAACTTTCAAACATTTGATAAGAAACAAGATAGTGGTTGAACTGATATCTCTAGTGGCACATCTTGGTGTGGGTCGAGTATGGCATGATGTTATGCACTAGCAACACTAAGCTGTGTGTGTGGAGGGGAGGGGGGTAAATGAGACACATTAGTTGTCACCAGTGCTGCTCTCTTCAAGAAGATTCTGGACTCAAGAGATGACAAAAACTCCAAGTTTAGCTTCCCTGTGCTGGTCCAGACCTCTCAGACTTCTGCTGCTGGTGTTGCCAGCCATCCTTAAACACAGTCACAACCATATGTAAAATAATAATTTCCTTTGGTTACTCCCAGCTCCCACTTCCCATATGAGGATCCTACTATAGGAATTGAAACAGTCTCTGCTGTTCATGATTTCAAGAAACACCACCGGCTGCAGTCGAAGTTCACTTCTTGATAAGCTGTCATCTCTGCTGGCTTTCAGCAGCAGCAATAGAGAACTCTGTGGGAGTAGCAGATGAGCTCACCAACACTCACTTCAAATCGAAGGGTGAATGAGGACAGCCATAGGATTGCTTCATGAAACCGGGATTACCCAAGCTGTGAGTGCATTTGAGGATGTGTGAAAACAGAGCTGTGTGGGGCCCATCCAGCAGACATAGCTACACACAAATCCATGAGAGCAGGCAGTGCTGGAACACCAACTTGCACTGCTCAGAAGAGAAGCACGGCGGTTTTACGTTGTACAGACTGCCCTCTGTGAACGGACCCCAGGATGCACTGCAGTACTAGTTACATTCTGCCAAGGTGTGGACGCAGGGCGCTACATTTCAAGAGTGGTAAATCATATTTTGTCAGATACATGAGGAGTTCGACTTGTTTTCAGGTACAGAGAATCCTGGGGTGCTCTCTTCGGCCAAATGGAAAAGTACACTGTAGGCGTATGGTTAACCATATAAACCACTAGACGTTTCGGTGGAGGGCGGGGCATGTGGGGAGGGGAGGTGAGCCATAATTCAGAAAATAAGGTGAGTGCCTAAAATGTGCCGTGCAGCACCTAGAGAAGCATAAATGGTTATTTACTGCACTGTTGCTGTTTCTTAAACGACTGACAGAGGGTTTTGGTGACCGTGTAGATATTCTTATGCATTGTTACCCAGAGCCTCACACCCTGCTTATGCATTTTTAGCCTGTTTCACAGATGTTACAGTTAGGAAATAGAATTTATAAAAACATAGAAATTCACTTAAAAAATAAAAGGTTAGAGGGATGTTATAGTTCGGCTCACATTTTAAACATACAAAACCATAGAAATTCACCTGTTATAGTCACAGTTATTTCAAGTAACTATAACTTGTGCCCTAAGGTAACTATAGCTTGCACCCTCCCCATGCACAGCCTATTGCACCAGATATTACAGCACTTATGACATATTTTATAACATCATTGATATCACTGTAACATTTGCAGTAAAATTATTCATAAAGAAATTGTGCATGGCGGGACGCAAGTTATAGTTACCTTAGGGCACGAGTTATCATTGCTTGAAATATCTCTAACAGGTGAATTTCTATGGTTTTCTATTTCCTAACTATAATATCCCTGTGACCTCTGTTTTGTTCAGTGAATTTCAATGCCCTTTTTAACATAAAGTCATTTTTATTACTATACATTAATCCAACCTCGCCGTGCACGACCTTTGGCTGTGCAAGGTGGGGGGTTGCCATCTGGCCTGGCCTGCAGCCAGGTCCTGCAGCCAACCCCCTATAACCACCCAACCCTGCACTGTGCATGGTCTTTGGCCATGTGGGGTGGAAGTTGCCCACAGGGCCTGACCTCTGGCCAGTCCCTGCAACCAAGCACCTTAACCACCCAAACCCATGCTGCGCACAGCATTTGGCCATGTTGTAGCAGGAGTTTGCAAAAGCACCTGTTCTCTGGGTGTGAGAATAGATGCGAGAGGGTGTCTCTGTGTGTTACAATGGCTGTAAGAGTGTCTATCTAGGTACCTAATACCTAGGTATTTATAGTTCAAACCTAATTTCTATAGAAAAAGTGTTTTTTCACTTGCCTATATCTTTCATGCCGGTTGACAAATCTTCACAAACTTTTCCAAAAAATACAACGTTCACGCCATCTACTGTCTGAAAAGTTTTGGGGTAACCCATCAATCAGGGCTTGAGAAAAAGGGGGGGTCCTAAAACGTGTTTTCTCCATTTTAATTTCCATAGGAATTTTGAACAGGAATAGCAATTGAACCACTGCACGGATTTACACCAAATTTGGCAGAAAGCTAGCTCTTGGTCCAAAAAGCACCCTTTGACTTGGTATAAATCCGTTCAGGAGTTTTTGAAATATTAAAGAAAAACTAAATTTGTATATATAGGAATGCAAAGGTTCTGCAAATCCTCCTGATCTTGTGCTGAGATCTGACTGGCTTCCAACACTTTAACCAGGAAGTGTTGGTAGTCATCTTGGGACTCAACTTCAGCCAAGTCCCACAAATACTGGTAACAAATTAGAAAAGGGGCTACAGTAGGGATACCCTGACTTCTTAGCTCTGGTGCTGGGCCCCCCATGGCAAAATAGCTTTTTTTTTTAACAAAAACATTCCTGCAAATTCGCAGTGGGGTCAAGAATCAATGGCAAAAATGTAAAAAAAAAAAGCACAAGCTCCCGCTCTTGTTTTTATAAAGCCCCTAGGTGGGACAGATCCTGAGGGTATATTAAAAATAAAGGAGGGGCTGACAGATCCCCATTCTAAGGCTTGCTAAAGCCCCGGGGATCATCACCACCCTGGGGCTTATATTACATTACATGCAGGGGGGAGCACACTCACTGGGGACCACCACCTCCCTGAGGCAAAATGCTTTAATTGTAGTGGGGGGGGGGAGATGCAGACCCCCAGAGTCTCAGAGAGTGCCATCTCCCCAGGGCTGTTTTGATTATATGTGGAGGGGTGTGCAGCTCCCCCACAGCCCTGGGAGCACCACCTGCCCAGGGTTCATAAGGAATTCTATGCAGGGGGCAGCTCTGGGGAATGGCACCTCCCAAGGGCCAACTTTCAATAATATGCGGGGGCCTCTTAACCACCTGCAGCCCAGGAATTGCCACCTCCCTGGGGCTACTAATGGAAGTTCAGGGGGGGTTGCACAGTCCCAGCACCTACCCGGGGCAAAATCGATTGTACGAGGAGCCAATAATGGCCCCTGGGACCTCAACACCCCAGGTCTAGCTCCTGATATGTCCCCGGGTGCCTGCCCCATGGACATAGCTGTTCACTCTGGCTTGTTTGGAGCTTTGACAGCTCTTGCCAGGTCAGAGCAAACACTCCACTTGCAGCAGGTGAGAGCAGACAAACAGCTCTCACTGGCTGTGAGCAGAGGTTTTCTCTGTTTCCCTGACTGCACATATGCTGAGGCAGAGAAACCGAGGAAATTAATGCTCTCACGGAGACAGAGCTGCATCTTTAGCTGCACCCTTTCTGTAACAGCAATGCTGTCTCCCGAAAGAGGTGAGGAGCAAGCTGGGACCCCGGGGACCAAAATCGGCCTGGGGAGTGTGGTCATGTGGCCCCCTCCACTTCCAAGAATATGTTAAGACCGGGTCCTGGGGGATGGGGACCCCAGGGCTAAGAATGGCTAGGGGAGGTGGGCTATGCATCCCCCCCAAAAATATGTTGAGGCTGGGCCCCAGAGGATGGAGTTCCTGGGCCTGAGATCAGCCTGGGGAGTAAGACCGTGCATACCCCGACCCCCAAAACAAATATAATGTTTTGTCTGGGCCCGGGTGATAGGCTGAGATCAGTCTGAGGGGGGCATGCAGTCCCCTCCCCACAAAAAAAGTTAAGGCAGGGTCCCGTGGAATGGGGTCCCGAGTGCAGATATTGGCCCAGGGAGGGGGGCCACACAGATCCCCTCCCCAAAAAATAAAATGTTAAGGCTGAACCCTGGGGGATGGGGTCCCCGGGGCTGAGATTGTCCCAGGGAGGGGGGCTGTGTGACCTCCCCCTCCTCCATTTAATGAAGGCCAGGCCCAGTGGATCCGGTCCCCGTGGCTAAGATTTTTGCTTTGTCAAATGCCATGAAAAGTGTGGCCTCGTAGATATGGGTCTGCACTCTGCGCCACCAGAGCGCCATAAAGAATGATACAAAGGTGGTGCAGGGGGCTTGTAAGTAAGCCCCTAAGTGATTTTAAGATGTTTCAGACATGGTCCAATGGGGGTACCTCTATGATAATTCCAGATATATACCCGCATAGCGATTCCTGTGCAGGAAAACCCAATATAGTATATCAAATCTGTTCTCCTGTTGCAGAGTCTCATTATTAACAGAGAAGGAATATCCTATCACAGCCTTTGGTTCAATTTTCAAGGATTTGGTGTTGGATATGTTAATAATGAAGAGTTTTTCCAAACAACAGTCAACAAAATCCCTGATTAATTTAGGCATAGAATGCTTATTGAGCACAGGACCTATCCGTTTCCCAGCATGGAAAATTGTGGGCACTGATTACATAAAAACGTTAATAGCACTCCAGTTGTAGGTAGTTTTCCGTCCCCTTCGGCACCGTTATTGACGGCCAGCCGGCAAGAGGAATAGGAGCCAGGTCTCAGACCACCTTCGGGAGAATTTCTGGTGGGGAGCATGCGAAATGAATAGGAGCCTGGTACCAGACACCATTCGGACTCTAGCCGGTTCACAAGGAGATGTAATGTGGAACCAGAAGGAAGGGCAAGAAGCTGAGAGCAGGAAGTGGAGGAAAGCGAGGTGCCATTGACCCCTGTTTGAGTGAATGACTTGCACTTACTCTTACTGCCCTAGACTCCAGCAGCTCCTCCGTGTGTATATATATTTATATATGCATATATATATATATATATATATATATATATATATATATATATATATATATATATTTATTAATTTTGCCCCGGGAAGGTGGTGGTCCCTGGTGCTGTGGGGGGTTGGGGGGCATGAAGACCCCAGTTTAAAAAAAAAAATGCCCCTGGGACTTGGCCCGCCCGGGTGCCTATTAAAAAACAAGCTCCAGAGCCTGTGCTTGTTTTTTAAAACTTTTTCAGGCAAATTTGTGATGACTGCTATTTTGCAGTAAGACATTTAAAAAATGTTTTTTTACTCTGGCAGGGTCCCGCTGGGATCTCAGCAGCAGAGCTAAGGGATCATGGTGACACTACACTGGCCCTTTGTCTTTTTTTACACTATTTTTGTGGAACTCTGTTCAAGCTGATTCCCAAGATGGCTGCCAAGGACAATCTGCACACTGAAAGCAATCAATCTGCCAAATTTGGTGTAATTCCATCCAGTGGTTCGGACTGTAGCCTTGTTCAAGGTCCTATTGGAATTAACACGAGAAATGCAGCCTTTTTTAATCCCCCTCCACCTTCGTCTTTCCACACTTGAGTGATCAGCCCGAAACCTTTTGTTTTGTGCACCACAAGAATCACAGGGACACTTTTTGGGGGGAAATTTAGTGAAGATTCGTCTAATGGTGCCAAAGAAATAGGCAAGTCAAAAAAGCTTTTTCTATGGAAACATGGTCCTAATTATAACTACCTACTGGTGGCGGTATATATAAATTACCTACTGGCCTTCGCCAGCAGGCAGTTATAGTTAGGACTATGTTTCCATAGGAAAAACATGTTTGACTTGCCTATATCTTTGGCACCGTTTGACGAATCTTCACTAACTTTTCCCCAAAAAGTGTCCCTGTGATTCTTGTTGCACATGGAAAGTTTCAGGGTGATCTGTCAAGCGGGGTCCGAGAAAAAGGGGCTAAAAAACTGTTGCGTTTCCCATGTTAATTTCAATAGGATTCTTTAGACACGACTACATGCCGAGCCACTGAACCGAACTACACCAAATTTTGCAGAAAGATAGCTGTCGGTCCGCAAATCATGCTTTTGCTTATTTGGAGTAAATCCATTCAGTAGGTTTTGAGAAATTTAGGAAAACTCAAATGTGTAAATCGGTGGACAGGAAGTAGTCACAAATAAAGACGAGCTTGTGCAGGGAAATACATAGCTCTGATTGGCTGCCAACACTTCAAACTAGGAAGTGTTGGCAGCCATCTTGGGACTCTGCTTGAGCCAAGTACCAGAAAAAAAGTTAAAAAAAAAAAAAAAAAAAAAAAAAGAGGCTGGGTTATGGACACCCTGACCCCTTAGCGCTGGTGGGTGGGTCCCAGAACAAAAAAACATTTTTTTAAATTATTTTTTTGCCACTAGTTCACAAATCTGTGGCAAAAAATGAAAAAACAAAAAACAAGTGGGGCTCCTGTGCTTGTTTTATCAATTTTTATATATGGGGTGGGTGGGGGGTGGGCCCCCCCGGCCCCCCACACCTTGGGGACCACCAACCCTTGGGGCTTGTATTGTAACATATGCGGGGGGCCCAATGCCCCCCACTCCCCTGGGAACCACCACCTGTCCAGGGCTGCCTTGTTTAAAATATGGGGGGCCCACGGTCACCCCCGCCCCGGGGACCACCACCCCATGGGCAATGGTATGTTCTGTTGGAGGGGGGCAGCGCAGCCCCCTCATGGAGCCTCTGATGGCCCTGGGTAACCCTACCTTCAAGGCCGGCTTCTGCTGTGTCCCAGGGGTGCCAACCTCCAGGACATAGCTTTTTGCTGTGGCTCGGATGCAGCGCCTCAGACCCTCAGACCCACTCAAACAGTTATGCATTCACTCACACACCCATTCAGACCCTCACACACCCACTAACACACCCACTGACACCCTGATGCACCCACTCACAGACCCATGCACATACTGACATACTGACTAAAACACTGATGTACGCACTCTCACACCCAGACACACACTCGGACAGCCACTCTTACCCCCCAGATACAGCCTTGCACATCTATTTTCACACCCGCAGAGGCCACGGCTAACTTTGGACGTGCATGTGCAAAGAGCCGTACACAACATCGGGTTGGGTAGTTAGAGGGGTTGGCCACAGGAACTGGCTGCAGGCCAGCCCTTGCGGGCAACCCCTACTGTGCACAGGAGAAGGCAGTGCACAGTGCAAGGTTGGATGCCTATAGCAGGCCAACTGTGCCATTGAAGGTCAACTACCACGGTGGTTGGATTTACCTATAGCATTTAAAATTACAATATGTTAAAAAAACATAGAAATTCACTGAAAAAAAAAGTTACACGTACATTATTGTTAGGTTCTGAATTTACTCATAAAATAACAGAAATTCAGCAGTCATAGTTATAGTTCTTTTAAGTAATTAAAACTCGTGCCCTAAGGTAACTATAACTTGTGCCTTCGCCGTACACAGCTAATTACTCTACATATTATATCATTGATGACATACTCTATGCTATCTTTCATACTCTCAATGCAACATTTACAATAACTTATTGATGAGGTAACTCTGCTGAATTTCTATGGTTTTGTACGAGTAAATCCAGAATCTAACTTGAATGTCCCTTGTAGGCTTTGGTTTTTTCAGTGAATATAAAAGACAGCAGGGGGAGCCTGAAGCCCCGCTTGGTCCTATCGGGCTTCTCACATCATACAGAAGCCGGCATTGCTCCCACAAGCTGGGAGCTGCATTAAAAAGCAGCTCCTTGCTTGTGTGAGCAATGTTTTCATCTGCTTCCCTGCACACATATTTTCATGCAGGTAAAGAGATGAAAACTCAACTTTCTGCAATTGAGAGGTGTTTGACAGCTCCCACTTGCAGAAAGTGGAGTGTTTGTTCTGATTTGGCAGGTGCTTTGAAAGCTCCCGCCAAGTCTGAGCAAACAGCTGTGTCTCAGGTCTGGGCACCACAGGACATAGTGGTAGCCAGTGGTGGTGGTCCCTCAGGGCAATCATTGGCTCCATGAGAGGGGCCACGTTGCCCCCTCCAACATGAAGTAGCCTTGGGGAAGTGGTGGTCCCCAGGGCTGCGGGGGTCTGTGACAGACCTCCTGCATTCATTTTCATCAAAGCCCCAGGGAGGTGGAGGTCCCCGGGATTGCAGTGGCCTGCCCTTCCCCGCATTAATTTTGAACTAAGCCCCAGGAGGTGGTGGTCCCCGGGGCTGTAGGGGGCCGTGTGGCTCCCCTGCATTCATTATAATTAAAGCCCCAGGGAGATGGCATTCTCGCTGGGCTGCAGGGATGGGCATGCAACCCTCCTGCATTCCTTATGATGTAAGCCCCAGGAAGGTGGTGGTCCCCTGGGCTTTGAGGGGCCACCACACCCCCACATTCCTTATGGATTATGTTCCCATGAATCTTGCTGTACATGGAAAGTTCTGGGGTGATCTGTCAAGCGGTGGCCCAAAAAAAGTGGGTGTCAAAAAAGTGTTTTTCCCATGTTAATTCCTATTAGAATTTTGAACGCCAACTACAGCCCAATGCGCTGGAGGGAATTACACCAAATTTTGCAGAAAGCTAGATTTTGTTCCGCAGATTGTGCTTTTTGTTATTTAGTGTAAATCCATTCAGTAGTTGTTTGGAAATTTAAGGAATTCCAATCTTGTATATCCTTGGTGGCAACAACTTCGCAAATAATGACAAGCTTGTGCAGGGAAATGCAGGGCTCTGATTGGCTGCAAACACTTCAACCAGGAAGTGTTGGTAGCCATCTTGTGACTTAGCTTCAGTCAAGTCTAAAAAAAATGTGAAAATAAGAAAAGGGGCCTGGGTAGGAATACCCTGATCACCAAGCCTTGTTCTTGTGGTCCCAGAGGGAGCCCAGCAGGACAAAAAAGCATTTTTTTTTTTTAATTTGCTGCAAATTCGCAAAATTCACAAATTGAAAAATTGAAAAAACAAGCACAGTCTTCTGATTTTGTTTTTAATTAAGCCAGAACTTTCAAACATTTGATAAGAAACAAGATAGTGGTTGAACTGATATCTCTAGTGGCACATCTTGGTGTGGGTCGAGTATGGCATGATGTTATGCACTAGCAACACTAAGCTGTGTGTGTGGAGGGGAGGGGGGTAAATGAGACACATTAGTTGTCACCAGTGCTGCTCTCTTCAAGAAGATTCTGGACTCAAGAGATGACAAAAACTCCAAGTTTAGCTTCCCTGTGCTGGTCCAGACCTCTCAGACTTCTCCTGCTGGTGTTGCCAGCCATCCTTAAACACAGTCACAACCATATGTAAAATAATAGTTTCCTTTGGTTACTCCCAGCTCCCACTTCCCATATGAGGATCCTACTATAGGAATTGAAACAGTCTCTGCTGTTCATGATTTCAAGAAACACCACCGGCTGCAGTCGAAGTTCACTTCTTGATAAGCTGTCATCTCTGCTGGCTTTCAGCAGCAGCAATAGAGAACTCTGTGGGAGTAGCAGATGAGCTCACCAACACTCACTTCAAATCGAAGGGTGAATGAGGACAGCCATAGGATTGCTTCATGAAACCGGGATTAGCCAAGCTGTGAGTGCATTTGAGGATGTGTGAAAACAGAGCTGTGTGGGGCCCATCCAGCAGACATAGCTACACACAAATCCATGAGAGCAGGCAGTGCTGGAACACCAACTTGCACTGCTCAGAAGAGAAGCACGGCGGTTTTACGTTGTACAGACTGCCCTCTGTGAACGGACCCCAGGATGCACTGCAGTACTAGTTAAATTCTGCCAAGGTGTGGATGCAGGGCACTACATTTCAAGAGTGGTAAATCATATTTTGTCAGATACATGAGGAGTTCGACTTGTTTTCAGGTACAGAGAATCCTGGGGTGCTCTATTCGGCCAAATGGAAAAGTACACTGTAGGCGTATGGTTAACCATATAAACCACTAGACGTTTCGGTGGAGGGCGGGGCATGTGGGGAGGGGAGGTGAGCCATAATTCAGAAAATAAGGTGAGTGCCTAAAATGTGCCGTGCAGCACCTAGAGAAGCATAAATGGTTATTTACTGCACTGTTGCAGTTTCTTAAACGACTGACAGAGGGTTTTGGTGACCGTGTAGATATTCTTATGCATTGTTACCCAGAGCCTCACACCCTGCTTATGCATTTTTAGCCTGTTTCACAGATGTTACAGTTAGGAAATAGAATTTATAAAAACATAGAAATTCACTTAAAAAATAAAAGGTTAGAGGGACGTTATAGTTCGGCTCACATTTTAAACATACAAAACCATAGAAATTCACCTGTTATAGTCACAGTTATTTCAAGTAACTATAACTTGTGCCCTAAGGTAACTATAGCTTGCACCCTCCCCATGCACAGCCTATTGCACCAGATATTACAGCACTTATGACATATTTTATAACATCATTGATATCACTGTAACATTTGCAGTAAAATTATTCATAAAGAAATTGTGCATGGCGGGACGCAAGTTATAGTTACCTTAGGGCACGAGTTATCATTACTTGAAATATCTCTAACAGGTGAATTTCTATGGTTTTCTATTTCCTGACTATAATATCCCTGTGACCTCTGTTTTGTTCAGTGAATTTCAATGCCCTTTTTAACATAAAGTCATTTTCATTACTATACATTAATCCAACCTCGCCGTGCACGACCTTTGGCTGTGCAAGGTGGGGGGTTGCCATCTGGCCTGGCCTGCAGCCAGGTCCTGCAGCCAACCCCCTATAACCACCCAACCCTGCACTGTGCATGGTCTTTGGCCATGTGGGGTGGAAGTTGCCCACAGGGCCTGACCTCTGGCCAGTCCCTGCAACCAAGCACCCTAACCACCCAAACCCTTGCTGCGCACAGCATTTGGCCATGTTGTAGCAGGAGTTTGCAAAAGCACCTGTTCTCTGGGTGTGAGAATAGATGCGAGAGGGTGTCTCTGTGTGTTACAATGGCTGTAAGAGTGTCTATCTGGGTGTCAGAGGGTCTGTGTGGGTGTGACAGTGGGTGTAAGAGGGAGAACTCTCTTTTGGTTTGCAAGTGCTTCCTCTGGTGAATGGCCAGTGCGGGGGAGGTGGGCCCATGTGGCCCCCTCCCCTGGCTTATTTTAGCCCTGTGAACCCGATCCCTGGGGCCCACTACGATTCAATGGGGGTCCACACAGCCCCCACCCCGGGCTAATCTTAGCCACGGGGACCGGATCCACTGGGCCTGGCCTTCATTAAATGGAGGAGGGGGAGGTCACACAGCCCCCCTCCCTGGGACAATCTCAGCCCCGGGGACCCCATCCCCCAGGGTTCAGCCTTAACATTTTATTTTTTGGGGAGGGGATCTGTGTGGCCCCCCTCCCTGGGCCAATATCTGCACTCGGGACCCCATTCCACGGGGCCCTGCCTTAACTTTTTTTGTGGGGAGGGGACTGCATGGCCCCCTCAGACTGATCTCAGCCTATCACCCGGGCCCAGACAAAACATTATATTTTTTTGGGGGTCGGGGGTATGCATGGTCTTACTCCCCAGGCTGATCTCAGGCCCAGGAACTCCATCCTCTGGGGCCCAGCCTCAACATATTTTTGGGGGGGATGCATAGCCCACCTCCCCTAGCCATTCTTAGCCCTGGGGTCCCCATCCCCCAGGACCCGGTCTTAACATATTCTTGGAAGTGGAGGGGGCCACATGACCACACTCCCCAGGCCGATTTTGGTCCCCGGGGTCCCAGCTTGCTCCTCACCTCTTTCGGGAGACAGCATTGCTGTTACAGAAAGGGTGCAGCTAAAGATGCAGCTCCGTCTCCGTGAGAGCATTAATTTCCTCGGTTTCTCTGCCTCAGCATATGTGCAGTCAGGGAAAGAGAGAAAACCTCTGCTCACAGCCAGTGAGAGCTGTTTGTCTGCTCTCACCTGCTGCAAGTGGAGTGTTTGCTCTGACCTGGCAGGAGCTGTCAAAGCTCCAAACAAGCCAGAGTGAACAGCTATGTCCAGGGGGCAGGCACCCTGGGACATATCAGGAGCTAGACCTCGGGTGTTGAGGTCCCAGGGGCCATTATTGGCTCCTCGTACAATCGATTTTGCCCCGGGTAGGTGGTGGGACTGTGCAACCCCCCCTGAATTTCCATTAGTAGCCCCAGGGAGGTGGCAATTCCTGGGGCTGCAGGTGGTCAAGAGGCCCCCGCATATTATTGAAAGTTGGCCCTTGGGAGGTGCCATTCCCCAGAGCTTCCCCCTGCATAGAATTCCTTATGAACCCTGGGCAGGTGGTGCTCCCAGGGCTGTGGGGGAGCTGCACACCCCTCCACATATAATCAAAACAGCCCTGGGGAGATGGCACTCTCTGAGACTCTGGGGGTCTGCATCTCCCCCCCCCACTACAATTAAAGCATTTTGCCTCAGGGAGGTGGTGGTCCCCAGTGAGTGTGCTCCCCCCTGCATGTAATGTAATATAAGCCCCAGGGTGGTGATGATCCCCGGGGCTTTAGCAAGCCTTAGAATGGGGATCTGTGAGCCCCTCCTTTATTTTTAATATACCCTCAGGATCTGTCCCACCTAGGGGCTTTATAAAAACAAGAGCGGGAGCTTGTGCTTTTTTTTTTTACATTTTTGCCATTGATTCTTGACCCCACTGCGAATTTGCAGGAATGTTTTAAAAAAAAAAAAAAGCTATTTTGCCATGGGGTGCCCAGCACCAGAGCTAAGAAGTCAGGGTATCCCTACTGTAGCCCCTTTTCTAATTTTTTACCAGTATTTGTGGGACTTGGCTGAAGTTGAGTCCCAAGATGACTACCAACACTTCCTGGTTAAAGTGTTGGAAGCCAGTCAGATCTCAGCACAAGATCAGGAGGGTTTGCAGAACCTTTGCATTCCTATATATACAAATTTAGTTTTTCTTTAATATTTCAAAAACTCCTGAACGGATTTATACCAAGTCAAAGGGTGCTTTTTGGACCAAGAGCTAGCTTTCTGCCAAATTTGGTGTAAATCCGTGCAGTGGTTCAATTGCTATTCCTGTTCAAAATTCCTATGGAAATTAAAATGGAGAAAACACGTTTTAGGACCCCCCCTTTTTCTCAAGCCCTGATTGATGGGTTACCCCAAAACTTTTCAGACAGTAGATGGCGTGAACGTTGTATTTTTTGGAAAAGTTTGTGAAGATTTGTCAACCGGCATGAAAGATATAGTCAAGTGAAAAAACACTTTTTCTATAGAAATTAGGTTTGAACTATAAATACCTAGGTTTATATATATATATATATATATATATATATAAAACCTACTGGCAGTCGCCAGTAGGTAGTTATAGTTAGGACCTAGTTTCACATCTAGTTTCCATAGGAAGAATGTTTTTTGCTTTGTCAATAGCTTTGGTGCCGCTTGACAAATCTTCACAACATTTTCCACACTTACATCTCATTAGGTTCAGCCACTGTGTTAACAGTTTTGAGGTGATCCGTCAAGTGGGGATTGAGATAAAAAGAGGGGGGTCCCAACATGCATTTTCTCATAGTGATTTTGAACATGACTACAGCCTGAACCGCTGGGGAGAATTACACCAAATTTGGCAGAAAGTTAGGTCTTGGTCCAGAAAGCATGCTTTTTGTGATTTGGTTTAAATCCATCCAGTAGTTATAGAGATATTAAGGCAGAAGGGTACTCCATGGATTTTTTGTGCATCAATCTGTGGATTCACAAGCCAAAGCAAGAATCTGATTGACTGGTCACAACTTGTCAGGGAAACTGCGAGCACCATTTTGTTTTATCTGGAACAGTCAATGGGACTGTAATGGAGATGAAGGTGTCAGGGTAGAAGTTCCATGATCCCATGGAGGTTTATATAAACGTTATTAATAGGTTGAAAAGGTTTTAAATTATTTTTTTGTAATTTGCCAAAATTCGTGGATCCATCAGCGGGGCCACCGCGACTCCCAGGTGTAAATCTAAGAGCGGATCAGTAGTTTTTGTGAAACATCAAAAAAAGAAATAAATACAGAAACTTTCACACTCACTCTCACACCCAGACACACCCTGTCACACCCACTCTCAGACCCAGACAGACACTCTCACACCCACTCTCACTCGAACACAGAGACTCTCAAACCCACTCTCACACCCAGACAGACGCTCTCACAACCAGTCTTGCATGCAGACACTCTCACACCCATTCTCACACTCAGACAGACACTCTCACACCCACTCTCATACCCAGACAGACACTCACACACCCTGTCACACCCGGACATTCTCCTACCCACTCTCACACCCAGACAGATGCACTTACAACCAATCTCAAATCTATACAGATACTGTCACATCCAGAGAGGCACTCTAACCCACTCTCACATCCAGACACTCTCACACCCACTTTCACACCCAGATACACTCACACCCACTCTCACACCCAGACAGACACTCTCACGCCCACTCTCACACCCAGACATTCTCACACACACTCTCACACCCAGACATATGCTCTTACACCCACTCTCACATCTATACAGGCATTCTCACACCCACTCTCACACCCTGACACTCTCACACCCACTTTCACAGCAAGACAGACACTCTCACACCTGCTCTAACACAACACCAACACAGACACTCTCACGCCCACTCCCATACCAAGACAGACACTCTCACACCTGCTCTCACATCCAGACACCCTCACACTCACTCTCACACCCATGCAGATGATCATACACCCAGACTCAGATCCATACAGACACTCTCACACCCAGAAAGACACTAACATCTACTCTCACACCCAGACAAATGCTCTCACACCCACTCTCACATCCAGACTGGCACTCTCACACCCAGTCTCACATCCAGACAAACACTCTCACACAGACTCTCACACAGCAAGAATCTGATTGGCTGGCCATAGCCTGTCAGGGAACTTGCGGCATTTTGTTTTATTGGGAATGGTCCACGGGGCCAAAATGGGGGCTGTAGTGAAGATAAAGAGGTCAAGGTAGAGGTTTTCTGGCTCCTTGTGAGTTTATATAAATGTAATAAAACAGTAATAAACGGGTTGAAATAGTTTAAATCATTTTGTTTGTTATTTGCTGAAATCTGCAGATCGATCCATGGGGCCAAGCGCGGCAACCAGTTGTAAATCCGCAAGCAAAGCCGCAGATTTCAAGAAACATTAAAAAAAAACAATATAGAAACTTTCACACTCACTCTCCCACCTAGACAGTCACTCTCACACCCACTCTGACACCAAGACAGACACTCTCACACCCAGTCTCACACACAGACACTCTCACACCCACTCTCACACCCTGACCGACACTCTCACACCCAGACAGACACTTTCACACACACTCTCACACCCAGACAGACACTCCCACACCCAGACAGATGCTCTTACACTCACTCTCATATCTGTATGGACAATGTCACACACACTCTCACACCCAGAGAGGTACTCTAACATGCATTCTCACATCCAGACAGACACTCCCACGATTATACGATGGAACACCGACTTAAAAACAACTACTAACCTTAACAACGAGGTCGGAACACCGACCTCGTCCTTACTACTAATGATTTTACCACGAATGCCTTAACAACGATATTTCGTTGTAAAAGCATTCCTGATAAAACCATTACTAATAGGCACCATTCACCCTACATCCCTCACCCCACCCCCCCAACCCCACCCCAAAACCTAAAACCCCCTAACCCCCCACCCCCTCCCCAAAACCAAAAACGCCCCATCCCCCCAACCCCACCCCAAAACCTAAAACCCCCCACCCCCTCCCCAAAACCAAAAACTCCCCACCCCCCCAACCCTACCCCAAAACCTAAAGCCCCCCACCCCACCCCCTCCCCAAAACCTAAACCCACCACTTACCTTAGTCAACCCCTTGTCACTTGCGTCATCCTCCTTCGCCAACTCCCTTCTTTGTACCTTAACCAGGCTTGTTCGTTGTTCAGAACATACGTAGTTAAGGCACAAAAAAACAAAGTCGTGGTTAAAAAAAGCGTTGTTGCGCTTTCGTTAACCACGACTTTCGTTAAAAAAAAGTCGTAAAAAAGGATGTTTCCCCACTCCCACACCCAGACACTCTGACACCCAATCTCAAACCCAGACAGACATTCTCACACCCACTCTCACACTCAGACAGATGCTCTTACACCCACTCTAACATCTATACAGACACTCTCACACCCACTCTCACACCAAGACAGACACTCTCACACCAAGACAGACACTCTCACATCCAGTCTCACACACAGACACTCACACACCCACTCTCACACCCAGATATAGATACTTTCACACCCACTCTCACACTCAGACAGACACTCTCAAACACACTCTCACACCCAGGCAGGCATTCCAACACCCAGACAGATGCTCCTAAAGTCACTGTCATATCTATATGGACACTGTCACACCCACTCTCACACTCAGAGAGGTACTCTCACACCCACTCTCACATCCAGACAGACACTCTCACACCCAGTCTCACACCGACACTCTCACACCCCCTCTCACACCCAGACACTCTCACACCCACTCTCACACCCAGACAGATATTCTCAGACCCCTTTTACACCCAGACAGATGCACTTACACCCACTGTCACATCTATAAAAACACTTTCACACCCAGGCAACATCCCACCTAGTCTCACGCCGAGACAGACGCTCTCACACCCACTCACACACCCAGGCAGATACTCTCACACAGACACTCTGACACTCACTTTCACACTAAGACAGACACTGTCACACCCACTCTTACACTCAGGCAGACACTCTCCCACCCACTCTCACACCCAGACAGGTGCTCTCACACCCACCCTCACACCCAGACAGACTCTCCCATACCCAGTCTCACATCCAGACAGACACTCCCACACCTAGTCTCACACAGCAAGTATCTGATTGACTGGCCGCAAACTGTCAGGGAAGTTGTGCTGCAATTTTGATTTATCTGGGAACAGTCCCCTTAGCTGAAATGGGGGCTGCAATGGACATAAAGGGGCAGAGTAGAGATTCCCTGACTCCATGCAAGTTTATAAAAATGCAATAAAACAGTAATTAATGGATTGAAATGATTTAAATTATTTTTTTGCCATTGGCTGAAATCCGTGGATCTATCCGCGGTGCATAGTGCAGGACCCAGTGTAAATCCACAAGAAGATCCGCAGATTATGTGAAACATCAACAAAATATATTTGGAAATTTTTACTCCCACTCTCAAACCCAGGCACATCCTCTCACACCCACTCTCACACCCAGCTAGACACTCTCACACCCAGACAGGTGCTCTAACACCCAGATAGGCGCTCTCACACTCTGTCTCACATGCGGACAATCTCACACCCACTCTCACGCCCAGACATACAGGCCCTCATTACGAGCCTGGCGGTCTGTGACCGCCAGGCTCGCGGTTGGCGGGAGCACCGCCGACAGCCCGGTGGTGCCCCGCAGGGCATTCTGACCGCGGCGCTTTGGCCGCGGTCAGTGCAGGAAAACCGGCGGTCTCCCGCCGGTTTTCCGCTGCCCGTTGGAATCCTCCAAGGCGGCGCAGCTTGCTGCGCCGCCGAGGGGATTCCGACCCCCCCCTACCGCCATCCAGTTCCCGGCGGTCCGCCCGCCGGGAACCGGATGGTGGTGGGGGGGGGTCGCGGGGCCCCTGGGGGCCCCTGCAGTGCCCATGCCACAGGCATGGGCACTGCAGGGGCCCCCGTAAGAGGGCCCCTAAATGTATTTCACTGTCTGCTTTGCAGACAGTGAAATACGCGACGGGTGCAACTGCACCCGTCGCACAGCTTCCACTCCGCCGGCTCGATTCCGAGCCGGCTTCATCGTGGAAGCCTCTTTCCCGCTGGGCTGGCGGGCGGCCTGAAGGCGGCCGCCCGCCAGCCCAGCGGGAAAGTCAGAATCACCGCCGCGGTCTTTTGACCGCGGAACGGTATTCTGGCGGCCCCCGACAGGCCGGCGGCGACCGCCGCCGGCCAATGTCGGAGTGAGGGCCACAGTCTCACACCCACTCTCATACCCAGACAGACACTCTCACACACACACTCACACCCAGACAGACATTTTCACACCCACTCTCACACCCAAACATATGCCCTTACACCCACTCCCACATCTTTACAGATACTGTCACACCCACTCACACACCAAGAGCGACACTCTCACACCCACTCTCACATCTATATAGATGCTCTCACACGCACTCTCACACCTTGACACTCTCACACAAAGACAGACACTCTCACACCCATGCTCAAAAACCGTCAGTCACTCTCAGACCCACTCTCAGACCCAGGCATACCCTCTCACACCCATTCTCACACCTACAGATATGCTCTCACACCCAGACACACTCTATCAGACCCATTCTCACACCCAGAGACACACTCTCACTCCCACTACCAGAGACACACTCTCACACCCAGAAACACCCTCTCACAACCACTCCCATACCCAGACAGATGCTGTCATACCTACTCTCACACCGAGAAACACTGTGTCACACCCAGGTAGTAATGTTCTCTGAAAAGAAAATTGATGTTATATTGGGTTTTGAGAAAGTAGAAAAACTGTTGCATATGCGTATTTTTTCAACTAGACCTGGTATTTTTCTTTTACAAGGGAGAATGGTGCTTTCCGAAACTGTCATGACCTTGTGACCTACTGCTCCAACAAAAGGTTGCAAAGTATGTTACCATGGTAGCAGAGTAGCAGAGCGACAGGAACATGGTGGGATGGGGATAAAAAGAGTAGACTGTGACTTTGTAGTTGCAGTTCTACTGAGAAAAAATGTAAAAAAAATGTGTTAGTGTGAATAATTAATTTTATTAAAAGAGGAGTATATATGGACTGACAATAGATGGGGAAAATGAAGTTCATAATCCCACACGAATCCTCGGATCCTCTGCGAAGTTACATGAGGGGAGGTCACGCTGAGCACCGCAGAGAATCAACGAAAACTGGTATTATATTGTGGTATCTTTTGAGTAGTGTTGTAAGGGGTTAAGTACAAGATCCAGTTAGAAGATGTATAGCAAAACTTAGATATGAAAGAGAGATTCTGATTCACTTTGCGATTGTGTAACCATGAGAACAAAGTTGAAAAGGTTGCCATTCATGGTTGCATTTTGTGACAGTGTGTACAATTCTTCTGCTTGGTTTTTGCACACTTTCCGTGAGAAGAAATGTTAACTGATACTGAGAGACAAATATACAGAACACCAAACACACTTAACACGTGTGTATAGTATAATGTATTTTAATTTATATTGTGATACTATGAATGAGAATGAATAGAATATTTATAACAACTGAAAAAGAATATACATAATTGCTATGTGATAACAATAAGGAAATGTAGAATAATAGTTAAAGAAAGATTACAGTTCTGTTTTAGCACATAAAACTGAACCCTTAGCTAGCTATGCTATAGGTAGGCTATAGAGCAGGGTAGTTCGATATTAAGAGGGAAAACATATTCTTGTCAGTTTAACTGAGTTATATGTTGCCTTGCAGACCCTTATCCTCACATTTGCGTGTAGTTTGACATATATGCTGCAAGTCATATTCCTATTAACAAAAATGTAGACTTACTGATACTGTCACTTAGATACTTAGAGGATAATTTTATATATTCATACACACACCCAGGGAACAGTTTTGTTTACCACAGTATTGGAGCCAGTTGCACATGTAGTTACATACGGTTGTACTTACTATATTTATTTAAATATATGGTAGCACACCTATAAAGGTACTGATACAGTCAGTGAAATATGTTGCAAAATACTGATATAAGCTACTGATGCATCCACAAAAGTAGTCCTTTAAATATGGGTCAAGGCTACTATTTGAACCTGGGTGTGTTGGTCTATTGTCACCTAGAGTTGTCATTAGTAAAGCTGCTTGATAATCCTTAAACTTTAAACACAAACTGATTACTACACTAAGATGTAGATAGACAATAGACCAGGATTTCTTTTGGACAAAAAGATGAAACGTCCTTCTAAGTTTCACTCAGTTAGACATATACATACAGACTCTTATGTTCAATTATATATGGAGGGTCCAGGCCATGCTACAAGTAATATCCCTATTGCTAAAATGATATAGCAACTGACACATCCAGTTATGTTTCCAATATTATTGAAGTCAGGTGTGCAGACAGATAGATACCCCTGTATTCACCATACTTACTTAGACATTTGGTGAAAAGCTCATACAGGTACTAATGCAGTCCCTCAGATATGCAAGCAATTACTGACAGAACCTATTTTCACATGCAGACAAGTACTCGTTTAAATATGATTCAGGTGTGCTACTACAGAATCTGGTGTGCAGTTTTACTGTCAACTCGACTTGCCATTAGAAAGGTTGCTTGTTAAATGATACAGCAGGGTGGTTTGTGCTTAAAACATTATTCCCAAATGCTTCTAAGTTTTACTGAGTTAGAGATGCACCTGCAGACTCTTGTGCTAGATTATATATGCAGTGTGCAGGCTATACTTGTAATGATATAGCTATTAAGAAAATGACATACCCATTGAAACAGCCACTCAGACATTAATTTGGTTGTTTATAGATGCATATATACACCACAGCAGTTATATTTCCAACAATGTTGCAGTCCGTTGCACACACAGCTATATATCTTACTTAACATATATACTTCAATACCTGGTGGCACAGTCATAGATAGACTGATGCAGACAATGAAAGATATAGACAAACACTGACACAATCTATTCACCTATCCACATACTTACTACTTTAAACATAGGTGAGGCCTACTGCTGGAGACTCTAAGGCCCTCATAATGACTCTGGCGGCAAATCCTGTTTACCGCCACGCTGATGGCCGCCAGCTTACCGCCGCAGTGGTGGATATCTGTTCACCATATCATGACACACACACACCAATCTGACAGAATACAGCCACATGCACAAATATGCCAGACCAAAGGTCAGTTACACCAACAGAACAACTCCTATCACATTATGACCCATGAATCACCATGGCGGACATTCAACAGTGGTAAACCATTGGCAGTACATACCGCTGCGCTCACAATGGACACCCACAGACATAACAACACTACATTGGCCAATTCAAACAACACACACCACACACCCAGACCACTATAAAACACACACCGACAGTGCCCACAACCCCTTATGAATACAAATCATTGGCACGAGACTGACAGCAAGACCACTGCGACAACTAGAGCCACACACCACTCACACCCATATACCCTTAACGCACTCCACATCACACACCCCAACACATTACCCAACACACCCTCACCAACACACATCACAAAACACCCATGGCACCATAAAGGCACCCCCGTTTTACTGAGGAAGAGTTAAGGGTCATGGTGGAGGAAATTGTCAGGGTAGAGCCGCAGCTATTTGGAGCGCAGGTGCAGCAAATATCAATAGCGAGGAAGATGGAGCTATGGCGGAGACTCGTAGACAGGGTCAACGCCGTGGGACAGCACCCCAGAACAAGGGACGACATCAGGAAGAGGTGGAATGACCTATAGGGGAAGGTATGTTCCATTGCAGCAAGACACCAGCTCGCTATACACAGGACTGACGGTGGACCCCCACCTCTTCCCCCACAACTCACAGCATGGGAGGAGCAGGTACTGGCAATACTGCATCCTGAGGGCATGGCCGGAGTTGGAAGAGGACTGGACTCTAGTAAGTCAACTTTCAACACTTCTCACCCCCCATACCTGCATGCCATCACACACCTTCACCCTCACTCCCATCACTCCACTCCATTCCACACACTCCACCATCACATCACACTAATCCCAATGCCAAGCCCTGCTTGCTGTACCAATGCATGGACACCCCTCACAGCCCTGCCTGGACACTCATCTTTAAAGCATGCACAGCATAGGGAAACTAACAATCCCACCATACACCAACATACACAAGTAAAAGCTGGCAGGGCAACACCAACCATAGAGAGGAAGCCAGGGATGTACAATATGTCATACACATAAAGTATAATACATTGTTTACATCCCCACAGGTACCCCAGCCAATGTCACTGGAGAGGAGGTGCCATCACTATCCAGTCCCCCAACAGAAGAGGCCCACAGTGATGACAGTAACTCTGGTCTTCAGGATCTGGACGATCTACCTGGCCCATGAGGGACCACTGGACAGCCGGTCAGCCAAGTCCAGTCACAAACCACCACAGAGCCTCCTCCATCAGGAACCAACATCACAGCACCCACCCAGCATCCCCAAACCTCTGTTCCCAGGACACATCAATCAGCAGTATGCCCACCTGTCCAGGGACCCCAGGCCACACACAAGACAATCAGGGACCTGGGGTCAGTGGCAGTGGGCACACAGTTCAGGGGACAGAGGCACAGGCCAACAGGGACACTGGGAGGACTGCTGTGTGCCTGGGGGAGGGCAATGAGCAGGGAACCGACTATCCAGGAGGCACTCTCCGAGATCCTGGGATCCTATCAACATTCCCAGGACCAGATCCTAGACAACATGCAGAACAGGGGGCTGCAGGAGGGACAGTATCAGGGGATCAGAGAGGACTTGCAGGCCATCAACAACACCCTGATCTCCAAAGCAGGGGTGCTGGCAGACATAGCCAAAATTATGAGGGAGGTAGTGTCACACCAGCGGGCCCATGCCACTAACCAGTCATCTGAACATCCCTCCACTTCCACTGCTGCTAGTGGCCAGGACCAACAGGCCACCACCACCTCTCCCCCTCCAGAAGGTGAACCGCCCCACAAATGTTCCCTGCAAACGAGAAGCCAGAATCACTTGCCAAGACCACCACCAGGAAATGAGACTCTCCTGAATGTCCCCCTTGTTTCCCACCCAGTCACCTTTTCCACCTTGAACTGCCATTGCTCTCCTTTCTATGTCCCCATGGACAATGCACCTGTTCTACAAACATACCTTGGACTTTACTCCATCATCACCCCATCCCATCGCACTTTTTCCTCTATATATTAGCACTACAATAAACATCCTTGGGTAAAAATCGACTTCGAGTATGTCATGTATTTCAAATATGTACTGATTGAAACAGCTACAACCATTGCAAATGAACCGTACATAGAATGAGCATAGAATTAATGACCTGTAGCTGGCTGTTGTGATCACACCAGGAGTATTTGTCAGATCATCAACATCTGCAAAATGAATATCCAGATGTAACAGTAAGTGGGCAAAGAAGTGGGAAATACCAGCATGCCAAAGCCACACAGAATACAACCAAAGACATAGAAATGTAAAGTTGCACTGTCTCATCTGTGTGTCATTGGAACTACTGACGTATCACAGATATTCTGTTGTCCACATCCTCATCCTCTGCCGCTTCATCCTTACTGTCCTCAGGGTCCACTGCTGCCACAGGGGCATCTTCAGTCTCCTCCTCCTGCAGAAAAGGTACATGTCGTCTGAGGGCCAGGCTGTGCAGCATGCAGCATACCACTACTATCTGGGTGAGTAGCACAGGGATCCACCTGTCAGATGGAGGCACTGGAACCTGGCCTTCAGGAGGCCAAAGGTCCTTTCAATTATCCTTCTGGTTCACCCATATGCCTCATTGTAATGTTTTTCTGCCCTTGTCCTGGCATTCCTCACAGGGGTCAGCAGCCATTATAGGTTTGGGTAGCCAGAGTCACCTGCAAATATTGAGGGACAACATTTAGCCACACACCATCCTATATGGCCAACAACATAGGCACACACCAACATACACTGGGTGGGAACCAGGGCTCACCTATTAGCCACACCCTGTGCCTCTGTAGTTGGGACATCACATTTGGGATGCTGCTATTCCTGAGGACAAAGGCATCATGCACCGACCCAGGATACTTAGCATTGACGTGGGAGATGTACTGGTCCGCCAAGCACACCCTCTGCACCTTCATGGAGTGGAAGCTCTTACGATTCCTGAACACCTGTTCATTCTGGCGGGGGGCACAAATGCAATATGTGTTCAGTCAATCGCACCAATTATATCGGGGATATGTCCCATTGGACAGAATCTGGCCTTCACAGTGGCCAAATCCTCAACCTGGGGGAATGCAATGTAGCTGCACAACACTCTTGTCAGCACATTTGAGAACATTGGCTATGAGATTCCTACTGCCAAGCCCACTGTCACTTGGAAGGAACCAGATGCCAGGAAATGGAGAAATGATAGCACTTGCACAAGAGGGGGGATCCCAATGGGGTGACGGATAGCAGATATCAGGTCTGGCTCCAATTGTGCACAGAGCTCTGTGATTGTGGCCCTGTCCAGTCTATAGGTGAGTATTACGTGCCTGACCTCCAGTGTAGCCAAGTCCAACAGTGGTATGCACACGGAGGTATGTCTCCATCTACTATTTATCTGCAGCGGTAGATATCAAAGGGACAAAAGAGTGAGGAGGCTGTCACAAACTGAACAATGGAGCCACAACAGCAGTCCGCAATCTGCAAACATTTTATGGGACAGTGTAATTTGTGAAGTATGAGGCTATTTATCCTGTGACGCAGCATTAATCCATATGCCTGTTCCCTCCTGAAAATGGCGTCCGCCTGTCCTGTGTGGAGGGACAGGTGGAAGTGAGGTAATGCCGCTGACGTTGTGTGCTACGGCGGTAAGTGGTCGTGAACTGCCGTGCAATTCCTCATTGGTAATAATTGGGCCCTATGGGGTACAGTGGCCAATGGTGATCTACACCGGCGGTGACGGTATGCACCGCCACGGACGTGACCACCATTTTCTATCAGATTCATCACTTGTTTCCTGACCTTCCATAGGAGAGGACCTACACTGCATGTGCTGCTGTGACCTGTGCCTGGAACCTACCATGGCCCGTGTGACTGGGGAAAGGGCCCCAGCCTTCACTTCTGAGCAGTTTGAGCGACTGGTGGATGGGGTCCTACCCCAATTCGGACTGCTGTATGGGTTTCCAGACCAACAGGTGAGTACACTGTGGGCACGATGCATGTGGCATGAATGCATGGAGTTGTGTGTGTGTGAAGGCCTCATGTATCTTCGGCCCCAACAAGACAGCATGGAACAACTCTTGGTGGCCCACCACCCTTGGACCACCCCCCAACACCCACCCCCCACGCACGCAATCTTGGCATCATACTGGACTCATCTCTCTCCATGACTCAGCAAATAAACTCCATATCATCCTCCTGCTTCAACACCCTTCGCATGCTACGCAAGACTTTCAAATGAATTCCTTTAGAAACAAGAAGAACGGTCACTCACGCCCTCAGAAGCATCAGACTGGACTACGGCAACGCCAACTACGCAGGGACCACAGCCAACCTTCAGAGAAAACTCCAGCTAATCCAGAACGCAGCCGAACGTCTCATCCTCAACCTCCCCCGCCACAGACACATCTCCGCCCACCTCAGATCCCTACACTGGCTGCCCATCAACAAAAGGATCATCTTCAAAATCCTTGCCACGCTCACAAAGCCCTCCACGATATCGGACCAGCCTACCTCAATGAACGAATCAACTTCCACAAACCAACTCGAAAGCTCCGCTCTGCCGACCTTGCCCTCGCTACAGTCCCCAGCATCCAACGCACCACCTCCGGCGGCAGATCCTTCTCCCACCTCACTGCCAAGACCTGGAACTCCCTCCCCACCAACCTACGCAAGACCCAAGACCTCCTAACTTTCAGAAAGCACCACAAAACATGGCTTTTCGAGCAGTAACCCCTCCCCCCCAGTGCCAAGAGACCCTACCGGGAGAGTAGTGCACTTAAGAAATTTGTTTGATTGATTGATTGATTGATGCAAAGGGGGTGGGTGGATGTCGTCTTTGTGGTGTACACGTTGTGTGCTAGGCTATGTGTGTGCCAATGGTGATGGAAACTTATATGGTGGGCCATTTATGTTACTGGCTGGACTGTTTGTCTAATTGTGTTTTCCTGTCTGTATTGGCTTTAGATGCCAGCGCCCAACAAAAGAAGGGAATATGGCGTGCCATCACCAAGGATGTGCGGACCCTGGGGGTCTATGGCAGGCAGAGAACACACTGTTGGAAACGGTGGGAGGACCTGAGATGCTGGGCACGGAAGACCGTGGAGGCCCAGCTGGGGATGGCCTCCCAACGAGGAAGGGGTGCCCGTCGGACCCTGACTCCCCTGATGGCCCGCATACTGGTGGTGGCCTTTTCCTTGAGCTTGATGGGCACTTGAGGGCATCACAGCAGCCACAAGTGGGTGAGTACAGTGGCCACCATTGAAGTTCATGGCTGGAGGGGTGGTATCCGGGTGGTGGTTGTGTGTCAGTGGGTGCCCCTAGGCCAGGCCAGACATAGCAGCGTAGGTCCTCTGGTGGCTAAGGGTTTGATTATGAAATACTGCTTACCTAGCTTGTTAGTATTCATTACTGGTCAGGGCTGCATGGTCCCAGGTGTGCTGCAGTTGGTGGTGTGTACCCGTCCTCATTTCTTGTTGAGTACCCATTCTACTGGTAGTGCAATGCATAGAGCGTAGGCCTGTTCCCTGTGTGTGAGGGTGCTGTGTACGCCAACAGTGGTATTGGTGCAGTCACTGACCATTGTATCCTTTGTCTCTCTCCCACCCTTTCTTGTTTTGTCATTCTGTCCTTATGTGCATTAGCATCATCTGGCGGAGGAGCAGAGGCACCGGGGACAGAGGGAGCTGCATCCCACAGGACCCTGGAGGCAGAGCCCACCGACGCTGAGGGAACCAGTGGGACGGAGGGCGAGGGGAGCACCACGGCAGAGACTGGAGGGGACAACACAGACTCGGATACCTCCTCCGATGAGAGCTCCCTGGTGGTGGCCAACACCTCTGTGACCACCCCAGCTGCCGGTACAGGTACAGCAACCACCCCCGTACCAGCACCGCCCTCACAGTAGCCCCTCAGCCAGTTTCCCCTGCCCGCTCACCCAGGAGGGTGGGACATCTCCTTCACCCCAGGCACCTCAGACCCTGCCCCAGTGAGCCTGCTGCCCTGAGTGAGGTGGCTATTGACCTCCTAAGATCCATTTCTGTAGGGCAAACAACCATTGTGAATGCCATCCAGGGGCTGGCAGCCCAGATGCAGCAATCTAATGCATTCCTAGAGGGCATTTATGGTGGATTGGCGGCCCAACAGAGATCAATACAGGCTCTGGCCTCCTCTCTGATGTCTGCAATTGTCCCTGTTTCAACCGTCCCCCCTCCATCTTCCACTTCCCAGTCCCATTCTCCTCAACCCCAACCCATCCCAAGCACACAGGCAGACAAGCATGCACACAGGACAACACCCAAGAATGTCACAGGCAAACACAAACACCACACTTCATCCCACAGGCACTCACACAAACAACATTCATTTGCAGACAAAACAACATCCACTATTTCCACTGTCTCTCCCTCCTCCTCCTCCACCTCCCACCCAGTTATGTCCACACTCACACCTGCATGCACTACATCAATATCCACTACCAGCATCATCACCACACCAAGCAGAACACACACCTCACTGGCAGACACCTCTGCAACATCCATGCACACGTCCCCTGTGTCCTCTCCCACAGTATCTGTCCACCCTTACTAAAGTACACAAACACAAGCACTCAGACACCCAACAGCCATCCACCTCACAACAGCATACAGCCCATGCACCTACACCCAAATCCAGCAGACAAACACCTCCAACAACCAGTCCCTCATCCTCCAATCCAATTATTCCTCCCTCTTCCCCCCCAATGTTCCTAAAAAGCTTTTCCTTTCCTGGATTGTCCTCTCCCCTACTCCTCCACCCACGTCCTGCATGTATGGGCAGGGTAGCAAGGACCCAGCCACACACCTCAGCCAAACAGTCCACGGGCCCAGTGGTAGCAGCACCTACTCGTGGTGGAAAGGATTCCAGGCCAACAATGCTGAAGGGGAAGGAGCCTGCACCTACCACAAAGAATGGGAAGGAGCCTGCACCAGCCACAAAGAAGTGGAAGGAGCCTGCACCAGCCACAATGAAGGGGAAGGAGCCTGCACCAGCCACAAAGAAAGGGAAGGAGCCTGCACCAGCTACAAAGAAGGAGAAGGAGCCTGCACCAGCTACAAAGAAGGGGAAGGAGCCTGCCCCAGCTACAAAAAAGGGGAAGGAGCCTGCACCAACTGGAGAGAAGGGGAAGGAGCCTGCACCAGCAGTTGTCACAGAGCCCTCACCACCAGCCGTAGTTGTGCAGCCATCAGAGAGTGCAGGGGCTGAGCAGGAGCCTCCCACATCCACCGCCACAGTGCATCCATCGGAGGGTGCAGGGGCTGAGCAGGAGCCTCCCACAACCACCACCACAGTGCAGCCATCAGAGGGTGCAGGGGCTGAGCAGGAGCCTCCCACAACCACCACCACAGTGCAGCCATCGGAGGGTGCAGGGGCTGAGCAGGAGCCTCCCACCACAGACGCCATATAGTCCAGCCTCCAAGGGCTGCTGTGCGGCCTGCCCCCTCCAGAACCAGTGGGCAAGTCACCCACTTGAGAGACTGTGGCCTTGCATTCCCCAGGACAGAGCACAGGGTATGCTGCCCCCTCCAAAACCAGTGGGCAAGTCACCCACTCCAGAGTCTTTGGCCTTGCACTCCCCAGGACCAAGCAAAGGGCATGTTGCCCCCTCCAGAACCAGTGGGCAAGTCACCCACTCCAGAGACCGTGGCCTTGTACTCCCCAGGACCAAGCACAGGGCATGTTGCCCACTCCAGAACCAGTGGGCTTGTTTCCGCATCCAGCTGAGGTGCCCCCTCTACCCCTGATGTGCCTGCCTATTTGCCAACTGATGCCCCTGCAGTGTTTTCTCCATATTGGGGCAGGGTTCGAGTGGGGCCTTGGACTTTGCCCTGTGGCCATGTGGACCCTGTGAAGTATGGACGGGGCAGTGTCCCTTTTTTACATGTGTACAGATCTGTTTAATGTGTAAATCAGATTGTTGAATTTATTGTTGGACTGATTACAATAATTTTCATAAATTCCTGTTGCCTTCGCATTATTCTGCAGATATTCGTGATCAACTTGTTTTTGTAATGCATATGGTTGTGTGTATGGTGTGTGTGTGTGTGTGTTGGGTGTGTGTTGTGCGAGTGTGTGTCACTCTTGTTTTCCTCCCCTCCCTCCCTTGTGTGCTAGCCTGCTGTACTCACTGTCGTCGTCTTCGCCGGCATTGGTGTTCCAGGTGGAGCATAATGTAGAAGATCATCGAGAAAACTCACAGTTCGGGGTCCATGGTGGCGTGGTTCTTCCCTGTGTCTCCAATGGTGAGTCCTTTGACTTTTGTGCTCTGTTTCCGCCAGGCTTTTGATGGCATTGGTACTGCCCCAGAAAAGGTGGCAGATTGCAGGGTCAAAACATGGTGGACGATACTTTGGGCCTGATTCTAACTTTGGAGGACGGTGTTAAACCGTCCCAAAAGTGGCGGATATACCACCTACCGTATTACGAGTTCCATAGGATATAATGGACTCGTAATACGGTAGGTGGTATATCCGCCACTTTTGGGACGGTTTAACACCGTCCTCCAAAGTTAGAATCAGGCCCTTTGTCTTCTCCCTGGCTGCAGGCGACTACCACTGTGGTGCCTGTTGTTTCCGCCCTGGCGGTCGGTTTGGTACATTGGCTATTGGAGATATCACCGCCATGGTCATAATTTGGCAGTAGCTACCGCCAACCTGTTGGCGGTATGACTGCTACTATATCACCCACCGCCAGGGTCGTAATGAGGGCCTAAGTGTGCCCTTTTATTGTCAGCTTGAGTTCCCCTTAGAAAGGCTTGAGAGTTCTCAAACTATGGTGATCATTACAAGTCTGGTGGTCCTGGGACCGCCAGTCTCGCGATGGAGGTCGGACCGCCATGCAAGCAGCAGTCTGATCTCCATGTAGTGACTGTGGCAGCATCACCACGGTCCAACCGCCGGCCCTACCAGGTTGCCGCCAGTCAAAAGTCCCCTTTCTGCCATGCAAAGGTTGGCGGAAAGGGGGTACCCCATGGGGGACCTTGCACTGCCATGCACTTGGCATAGGCAGTGCAGGGGCCACCATGGACAGCCCCGTCACTCCTTTCACTCCCTGAATTACAGACAGTAAAAAGCGCCACGGATGCTGTTGCACCCGACCCACCACCTCATTGCTGCCAGCTTAGTTATGAGCTGGCGTCAATGTTAAGGCCCTGTTCCCTGCTGGGCTGGTGAGTGGAAATGCTGTTTCGCCTGCCGGCCCAGCGGGGAACTCTCAATAGGGCCGGCAGGCAAAAGACTGACGTGGCGGTCTTCCGTGTGAATGAGTTTGGCGGACGGCCTCTGCCACCGCCAAACACATAGGCCCTCATTCTGACCCTGGCGGTCGGTGATAAAGCGGCGGCCAACCCGCCAACAGGCCGGCGGTCCAAAATATGCAATTCTGACCCTGGCGGGAACCGCCAACACAGCCCGCCGCATTAACACTCCGACCGCCACGGCGGAACAAACAAACAGCGCGGCGGTCCCCGCCAACAGCCAGGCGGCAGACAATGTACCGCCCACCCTATCACGACCCACCAATCCGCCACCTTTTCCGGGGCGGGAGCACCGCCGATAAAAACACGGCGGAAACAGACTACGAACGGGAAAACGCTCACCTCCACATACTCCACGCGAGATTCCGGCAGTATGGAACCCGAGTTGCAGGTCATCCCCACACTCCTATACCTGCTCCTGTACCAGGAGCACGCCCGGCGGCGCGGAAGACATCGGTGAGTACTGCACCTACGACACAGGGGAGGGAAAAGATTACCGGCACACACCCACCCACCCACACCCACTACAACACACACATCAATGCATTCCCACAGATCACTGTCACAACCCACAAACCCCCCCTCCTAAATAATGCAAAGACCAAAAGAAGAGATCTTAAACGGGCAGATATATTGAAAAATGGACAGCAGTAATCCCAATAAATAAATAAACTATGTACAAAATATATACATCTACTAAATGTAGTCCAACCACTGTCCGTGGACCACAGGGGTCCTGAGCAAAGGGGCAAAGCCCAGTCCCACGACAAGAACTCCACGGAGAGAACACTGCAGGGGCATCAGAAAGAAAAAAGGACAGGCACTTCAGGGGGAAGGGAAGGGGGGGCACCTCAGCCACTTGAGTACACGACGCCAGATCCACGAGGGGACTCCATGACCACTGGCCCATCCTGGGGAGAGCAAAGCCACAGTCCAAACAGTCCATACAGTGGGTGGCCTGCCCACTGGGCCATCCTGGGGAGAGCAAAGCCACAGTCCATACAGTCCATACAGTGGGTGGCCTGCCCACTGGGCCATCCTGGGGAGAGCAAAGCCACAGTCCATACAGTCCATACAGTGGGTGGCCTGCCCACTGGGCCATCCTGGGGAGAGCAAAGCCACAGTCCATACAGTCCATACAGTGGGTGGCCTGCCCACTGGGCCATCCTGGGGAGAGCAAAGCCACAGTCCATACAGTCCATACAGTGGGTGGCCTGCCCACTGGGCCATCCTGGGGAGAGCAAAGCCACAGTCCAAACAGTCCATAACAGACTCCACTGCCACTGGAGGAGGCATGTTGGCCAGAGGACATCCTGCAGCCCTGCCCGAGACAGATCCTGCCCTGCCACGTCTGCCAAAGGGCCAGCGGTTCATGCCTGGAAGGGCCCAGTTCAGCGGTTCTTGCCTTGAAGGGCCCAGTTCAGCGGTCCTTGCCTTGAAGGGCCCAGTTCAGCGGTTCTTGCCTTGAAGGGCCCAGTTCAGCGGTTCTTGCCTTGAAGGGCCCAGTTCAGCGGTCCTTGCCTTGAAGGGCCCAGTTCAGCGGTTCTTGCCTTGAAGGGCCTAGTTCAGCGGTCCTTGCCTTGAAGGGCCCAGTTCAGCGGTTCTTGCCTTGAAGGGCCCAGTTCAGCGGTCCTTGCCTTGAAGGGCCCAGTTCAGCGGTTCTTGCCTTGAAGGGCCCAGTTCAGCGGTCCTTGCCTTGAAGGGCCCAGTTCAGCGGTTCTTGCCTTGAAGGGCCCAGTTCAGCGGTTCTTGCCTTGAAGGGCCCAGTTCAGCGGTCCTTGCCTTGAAGGGCCCAGTTCAGCGGTCCTTGCCTTGAAGGGCCCAGTTCAGCGGTCCTTGCCTTGAAGGGCCCAGTTCAGCGGTTCTTGCCTTGAAGGGCCCAGTTCAGCGGTCCTTGCCTTGAAGGGCCCAGTTCAGCGGTCCTTGCCTTGAAGGGCCCAGTTCAGCGGTCCTTGCCTTGAAGGGCCCAGTTCAGCGGTCCTTGCCTTGAAGGGCCCAGTTCAGCGGTCCTTGCCTTGAAGGGCCCAGTTCAGCGGTTCTTGCCTTGAAGGGCCCAGTTCAGCGGTTCTTGAGACGGCGGTCCCCAGCGGAGCGGTGCTGGAGACGGCGGGGCCCAGTTCAGCGGTTCTTGCCTTGAAGGGCCCAGTTCAGCGGTTCTTGAGACGGCGGTCCCCAGCGGAGCGGTGCTGGAGACGGCGGGGCCCAGTTCAGCGCTTCTTGCCTTGAAGGGCCCAGTTCAGCGGTTCTTGCCTTGAAGGGCCCAGTTCAGCGGTCCTTGCCTTGAAGGGCCCAGTTCAGCGGTTCTTGCCTTGAAGGGCCCAGTTCAGCGGTCCTTGCCTTGAAGGGCCCAGTTCAGCGATCCTTGCCTTGAAGGGCCCAGTTCAGCGGTCCTTGCCTTGAAGGGCCCAGTTCAGCGGTTCTTGCCTTCAAGGGCCCAGTTCAGCGGTTCTTGCCTTGAAGGGCCCAGTTCAGCGGTCCTTGCCTTGAAGGGCCCAGTTCAGCGGTCCTTGCCTTGAAGGGCCCAGTTCAGCGGTTCTTGCCTTGAAGGGCCCAGTTCAGCGGTTCTTGAGACGGCGGTCCCCAGCGGAGCGGTGCTGGAGACGGCAGACATTCTATGGCCAACTGCTCATTGCCTGGTGGTGCCCTCCTGGGCAGCGGGGATGGTGCTCCTTCAATGCCCACCTGGGCTGTGGGTGGTGGGGCCCTCCTGGCCAGCTGGGCTGGGTCCTCCCTGGGCAGCGGCTATGGGGGTGGTGGGCTCTCCCGGGGCAGCTGTGCCGGTTCCTCCCGGGGCAGCGGCTATGGGGGTTGCGGGCTCCTCCTGGGCAGCTGTGACGGGTCCTCCATGGGCAGCAGGCCTGCTGCCTGACTTCTCCGCCTTGCTGCCCTTGCCCTCCTTAGTCGGGAGTCTGTGGCCCTTTCCTCCCTTTGGAGCTGTGGCTGTTGACGGTGGCTGGCTAGTGTCCTGGGGGGATATAGAATCCGGGCTCCGGCGGCGGCCCTTCCGCCTTCTGCTCCTCTTCCCAGGGGGTGGGCTGGCTGTCCCCTTGCTGCTGTGCGAAGATCCAGACCTGCGGGCTGGTGGGCTCCAATACCCCTGCACCCTTGTCAAGGGGGCTGCAGGGCTGGTGGTGGCTGAGGTGCTCTTCTTACCCCGACGAGAAGGAGGGGGGGGCTCAGGGTCAGGAAAGAAGGTAGCAGTAGAGAGATAGATTTTCTTGGGACAATGGATAGTGGTAGGTACAGTGGGTATGGGAGTGGAGGGAGAGGATGTGGTTGTAGGCGAGACAAGTTTGCTGTCTTTGGGTGCAGGTGCAGGAGCGGGAGGCTGTCGTGAGGTGGATGGCTGTTGGGTGGGTGGGTGGCTGCGTTTGTGTGGTGTGGAAGAGGGGGTGACAGACACAGTGGGAGAGGACACAGGGGACGTGTAAATGGCAGTGGGGGTGGTGACTGCACGTGTGCGGACTGGACTGGAGGGTGTGCTGGTGATGGAAACACTGGCTGATGGTGAGGTGAATGAAGGTGTGAGTGTAGACGTCACAGGGAGGGAGGAGGGAGACGAGGAGGTGGGGGTCACAGAGGTGGTAGTGACTGTTGGCATGTCTGCATCGGAATGTTGCTTGTGTGAATGTCTGCGTGATCTGTGGTGCTTATGTTTGGATGAGCTGCTCTTGGGTGTTGAGGTGTGTGCAGGCTGGTCTGATGGTGTGGGTGGGACAGGCAGAGGAACAGGAGACTGGGAGGAGGGAGTTAGTAGAGGGAGGCAGGAGACAGGGACAATGGCTGCCGTCAGTGCTGAGGCCAGAGCCTGGAACGATCGCTGATGGGCAGCCTGACCCGAATGAATGCCCTCCAGGTACGCATTGCTGCGATGAACCTCCCTCTCCACCCCCTGGATGGCATTCAAAAGGGTAGTCTGCCCAACAATGAGCGTTCGGAGGAGGTCAATGACCTCCTCACTGAGGGCAGCGGGGGTAACAGGGGCAGGGCCTGAGGTGCCTGGGGCGAAGGAGATGCCCTGCTTCCTGGCAGAGCGGGCACGGGGCGAACGCTGAGGGGCTGCTGGGAGGGCGGAGATGGTGTGCTGGGTGGCGGCTGTACCTGTAATGGCGGGGGGCACGGATGGTGCCACCCCCGCAAGGGAGCTCCCTTCCGAGGACGTGTCCATGTCGCTGCAGGGTCCAGTCGTCCCCGTTGTGGAGCTCCCCTCGCCCTCCGTCTCACTGGTCCAGTCAGACTCTGTGGCATGGCCCTCCTGGGCCATGTGAGATGCAGCTCCCTCCTGCCCCGATGCCACTTCTCCTCCGCCTGATGATGCTGATGCACACAAGCACAGAAAGACAAACAAAAAGGGGGGGGGAGAGAGAAATAAAGAGATTTTGAGTACATGGATCACCGGTACAGTTAGCGGACATGACAGACACAGATGCCCCCTGCACTAAGTTGCGCACTTGGGGTCCGCTACGCATTCCGTGGAACATGCCCTACACGCCTAGAGTTGACAACTGCACCCATGGATGACACGGCCCAGGGATGGCTGTACTGACACACTACTGAGGGTGGTGGCTGGGGACACAGGGGCTTACGGGGGTGCCCAGCCTACAGATATCGCCCTGGCCTAGGGGGACCCCCAGCCCTCCTCCCCCACCCAGACACCTCCACTGCGCGACAACAGAGTAGATAATGCTTGTACTCACCCCCTTGTGTCTGCTGTGCTGCCCTCACGCGCCCATCCAAATCAGGGTAGGCCACCGCCAGGATCCGGAACATCAGGGGGGTCAGTTGACGGCAGGCACCCCGCCTACGTTGGGAGGCCATCCCCAGCAGAGACTCGGCGGTCTTCTTGGTCCCGCGGCGGATGTCCTCCCACCTCTTGCGGCAGTGGGTGCCCCGTCGATGGTGGACCCCCAGGGTCCGGACTTCCTTGGCGATGGCACGCCAAATCCAGATCTTCTCATGGGCGCGGACCTATGTGACACGTACAGGGAGGGAGAAATACCACGTTCAAGTTTGTCTGCATTTTCGTTGCCAGTGGCCCAACGCCCCCCATCCCCGCCAGGCCCCCCGCCATGCCCCCCGCCAGCCCCAACATGCCCCCCATCCCCGCCAGGCCCCCCGCCATGCCCCCCGCCAGGCCCAACATGCCCCCCATCCCCGCCAGGCCCCCCTCCAGGCCCCCGCCAGGCCCAACGCCCCCCATCCCCGCCAGGCCCCCCGCCATGCCCCCCGCCAGCCCCAACATGCCCCCCATCCCCGCCAGGCCCCCCGCCATGCCCCCCGCCAGGCCCAACATGCCCCCCATCCCCGCCAGGCCCCCCTCCAGGCCCCCCGCCAGGCCCAACATGCCCCCCATCCCCGCCAGGCCCCCCACCAGGCCCAACATGCCCCCCATCCCCGCCAGGCCCCCTGCCATGCCCCCCGCCAGGCCCAACATGCCCCCCATCCCCACCAGGCCCCCCCTCCAGGCCCCCGCCAGGCCCAACATGCCCCCCATCCCCGCCAGGCCCCCCTCCAGGCCCCCCGCCAGGCCCAACATGCCCCCCATCCCCGCCAGGCCCCCCGCCAGGCCCAACCTGCCCCCCATCCCCGCCAGGCCCCCCGCCATGCCCCCCGCCAGGCCCAACATGCCCCCCATCCCCGCCATGCCCCCCTTCAGGCCCCCCGCCAGGCCCAACATGCCCCGATCCCCGCCAGGCCCCCCGCCAGGGCCAACATGCCCCCCATCCCCGCCAGGCCCCCCGCCAGGCCCAACATGCCCCCCATCCCCGCCAGGCCCCCGCCATGCCCCCGCCAGGCCCAACATGCCCCCCATCCCCGCCAGGCCCCCCTCCAGGCCCCCCGCCAGGCCCAACATGCCCCCCATCCCCGCCAGGCCCCCCTCCAGGCCCCCCGCCAGGCCCAACATGCCCCCCATCCCCGCCAGGCCCCCCGCCAGGCCCCCAAGCCAGCCAGTGGCCCCAAATCCATATTGAATTAAACTCACTTGTTGGTCTGGAGGACCGTAGAGTAGCGCATACTGGGGGAGGACCCCATCCACAAGTTTCTCCAACTCCTCTCCAGTGAAGGCAGGGGCCCTTTCCCCAGTCGCAGCAGCCATTGTCCCTTCCAGACCGAGGTCACAGCAACACTTGCAGTATAGGTCCTCTCCTGTGAAAGTTCAAGTCGCAAGTGGATAAGTAGATAGAAAATGGCGGTCACGTCCGCGGCGGTGCGTACCGCTGCGGTGCGTACCGCCACCACTGGCGCCCTTCGCCATTGGCTCCTGAAACCCATAGGCTTCAATGTTAATCAATGCGGCTTCGCGCCGCGGTCTTCGACCGCCGACCGCCGCGGTGTGCCACGCCAGCGCATTGACCTCACATCCCATTGTCACACTTCACAGGTCAGGCAGCCACCATTTCGAGGGTCCACATGGCTCAATTTCAACTGCGTCACACAGGCCTAGGCCTTGCATAGCCACTCAGACACGCCATTCACTGCATAGAGAATCGTTTACTGTGCAAGCTGTGAGTACGTACCTGTGGGTTGCTTGACTGTGTGCTCCATGTTGTCCTTCCTAGGCACCGTCCGCTGGGTTTGGCGAGGAGACGGATGAATCCTTCCGTGTACAGGCCGCTGGTGGACCTGTCGACAATGGAAGCACGCCACATTATCCTGACCTACCGGCTTGACCGTGCCACTATACATGAACTGTGTGCCCAGCTGGAGCCCGACCTGATGTCCCCCATCCGCCAACCCACAGGGATTCCCCCTCTGCTGCAGGTCCTGTCAGTACTCCATTTCTTGGCAAGTGGGTCATTTCAGACAACAGTGGGAATTGCTTCTGGGATGTCTCAGCCCATGTTTTCGAAGGTGTTATCCAGAGTGTTGTCTGCCCTGATGAAATACGTGAGGAGCTACATCATTTTCCCTGAGGTGGGCGAATTGGCTACAGTGAAGGGTGATTTCTACGCCCTTGGACATATTCCCAACGTCATTGGTGCCATTGATGGGACCCATGTGGCTTTGGTTCCCCCAAGAGACAGGGAGCAGGTGTACAGGAACAGAAAAAGTTACCATTCCATGAACATCCAGGTGGTGTGTTTGGCTGACCAGTACATCTCGCATGTAAATGCCAAATTCCCAGGGTCAGTGCATGACGCCTACATCCTGAGGAATAGCAGCATCCCTTACGTGATGGAACAGCTAGAGAGACACCGTGTATGGCTATTGGGGGACTCTGGGTACCCCAACCTGTTGTGGCTACTGACCCCAGTAAGGAATCCCCGGACCAGGGCAGAGGAACGGTACAATGAGGCCCATGGGCGTACTAGGAGGGTGATCGAACGCACCTTTGGCCTCCTAAAGGCCAGGTTTCGGTGCCTGCATATGACAGGTGGATCCCTAATGTACTCACCTAAGAAGGTGTGTCACATCATCGTGGCCTGCTGCATGCTTCACAACCTGGCTTTGCGCCGCCAGGTGCCTTTCCTGCAGGAGGATGGTCGAGACGGTGGTGTTGTGGCAGCTGTGGAACCTGTGGAGAGTGACGAGGAGGAAGACGACGGGGCTGAAACAGACAACAGGGACAGAATCATTGAACAGTACTTCCAATAGGACACAGGTAACAATTCAAACATAATTTAGTAAATGTGAACTACTCTCCTGCATCTCTGCTGCCTGTCTATTTGCCCCAGTGTATGATGACTGAGTTGTGGCTTTTCCCTCCCTATTTCAGATCTGGGGTCCCCACTACGAGTCCTGTGCTTCGTTTCCCCATGGACTACAGCTTTGTGGCAGCTGTTTGTTGACTTCACTATGTACAAGGACATATTTGCACTGTCATGTCAATTACAATATTTTGAAATCACAGCCAGACTCCAGATAGTTTTGTGCAAAATAGGTGTTTATTTCAGTGCTCAAAATGGGATGGGTGGTTTCAAGTGGGTGGGGGCTATGGTGAAGGAATGTCCATGGCAGAGTCCAGAGTAACAGTCACACAGGTGCATTGTCCAGAGGCCTGTGGAGAGATGGAGCATGGGCAGTTCAAGGATGGACAGGGTGACAATGTGGGACAGTGGGATGACATCAGGTGGTATCCTTTGCTGGCGGGGGTCTTGACATCCTACTCTGTCTTCTTGCGTGATCTCAGGGCCCTCTTGCGGGGTGGTTCTTCTCCTGCAGGAGGTGGGGGTTTGGTGGGCTGCTGTTGTGCGGGGGCCTCCTGTCCACTAGCGCCGGCGGAGGTGGTTGGCTGTTCTTGGTCCAGGCTAGTGGCAGGGGCCCTTTGTTGTTGTTGAGTGTCCGTCCTGGTGTTGATGAGGTCCTGCAGCAGCCCTACCATGGTAACCAGGGTGGAGGTGAGGGCTCTGATGTCCTCCCTGTACCCCCGATAGTGTTCCTCCTGCAGTACCTGGATCTCCTGGAACCGGGCCAGTACCGTCGCCATCGTCTCCTGGGAGCGGTTGTATGCTCCCATGATGGTGGTGAGGGCCTCGTGGAGAGTGGGTTCCCTGGGCCCGTCCCCCCCCTGTCGCACAGCTGCCCTCCGAGTTGCCCTGTTTCCCTGGGCCTCTGACCCCTGGCCGGTGTGCCCACTACCACTGCCCCCAGGTCCCTGTTGTTGTTGGGGTGGTGGGTTATCCTGGGTGCCCTGTAGTGGTAGACACACCGCAGATTGACGCGCCCTGGAGACAGAGGCATGGGCCCGCTGGGTGGGAGCTGTGCTGGTGTTCCCAGAGGGGTTTGGGTCTGTAGTGGCCTGTGCCTGTGTGAGGGGAACCGACTGTCCAGAGGTCCCCGATGGTCCGGGCTGGTCATCAGTGTCCAGGTCGACAGAGCTGCTGTCATCGCTGACGGCCTCTTGGGTGGGGGGTGTGGAGAATACTGGGCCCTCCGTGGCGGTGTGTTGACGGTCGGGTCCTGCAGGGGTATAGAGGTATGGTTATAGTTTCAATGTGTGGCATATGGGTGTATCTGTGGGTTCCCGTGTCCCCAAGTGCTGGCATTCGTGTGTGGGGGCTTTGGTGAGGGTGGCTTGTGGGGGGGATGTGTATATGCATTGGGCATGCTTTGGTGATGGGTGTCCATGCTTAGTGGACGCATGCAGGCCTAGGTTTTGGGATGTGTGGGTTGTGATGGTGAGACATTGGCAGGGAATAGGTGTGCTGGGGGTGGGGGTGAGGATGGTGGTGGGGGTGAGGATGGTGGTGGGGGTGAGGGTGGGGGTGAGGATGGGGGTGGGGGTGAGGGTGGGGTTCGAGGATGGGGGTGAGGGTTGGGGTATGATTTGGCATGCAGGTGGGGGGGAAGCAGTAGTGAAGCTTCAACTTACCAGTATCCATTCCTCCGCCGACTCCTGCGAGGCCGTCAGGATGCAGGATGTTCAAGACTTCCTCCTCCCATGTTGTAAATTGTGGGGGTTGAGGTGGGGGTCCTCCGCCAGTCTTCTGCACGGCGATGTTGTGCCTGGATACCATGGAACGCACCTTCCCCCGTAGGTCGTTCCATCGCTTCCTGATGTCTTCCCGATTTCTGGGGTGCTGTCCCACAGCGTTGACCCTGTCGACAATCCTCTGCCATAGCTCCGTCCTACGGGCAATGCTGGTGTATTGGACCTTTGTGCCGAAGAGCTGGGGCTCTACCCGAACGATTTCCTCCACCATGACCCTGAGTTCTTCGTCTGAGAAGCGGGGGTGTCTTTGGGGTGCCATGGAGTGGTGTGTATGATGTGTGGGGTGGAGTATGTGTAGTTAAGTGTGTTGAGTGTGGTGGTGTGTGTTGTTTTGTGTGTGGATATTGTGTGGGTGATGGTGTAGTGTGCCTCTGTGTGATGGTATTCTGTGATCGCTGATGTGTCTCTCAGTGCTTCTTTCTGAATTTTTGGTCGTAGGGGTTTGTGGGTGATGTGGGTGTGTGTTTTATATCGTATTGTGTGTGTGGGAGTGGTGTGTGTATGTGTATCAGGTGTGTGGAATTCAAATCGTCCAATGTGGCTGAGTTTTGTTCGTTTGTGTGTATTCTGACCGCGGCGGTGTGTACCGCCAATGGAAAACCGCGTTTGAAAGACCGCCGCATGGATTCGTGGGTTGTAATGGCATGGGCGTATTTCTGTTGGCGTGACGGTGGAGGTTTGGTCACCTCCACTTTTCCGCCGACCGCTGGTCTGGCGGTCTGTTGTGGCTGTCGGATTTTCGGAGGTTTGGCTGCTGCGGGTCAGAATGACCGTGGCGGGTTACCGCGACCGCGGCGGAATTATGGAGGATTTCTGACCGGCGGTAGGCGCCTTTTACCGCCGAGGTCAGAATGACCACCATAATGTGGACCATAGTCTTTCCTACAGAAAATTGAGCACTCAACTAGTCTGTAGCTAGGTGATAGACCACACTGATTTGTGGTTAAAAATTAAACATTAAAAATATTCTTCTAAGTTTCAATGAGCTAGACATGAACTTGCAGACTCCTATGCACACTTATATAATCTGTGTCCCACGAATATTTCAACATATCTAAATATGTGTGTGTGTGTGTGTGTGTGTGTGTGTGTGTGTGTGTGTGTATATATATATATATGTATATATATATATATATATATATTAAGAAAAGGATAGAGCCACTGACACAGCTATGTAGACTCTGAGAGGAATGCTTATAGATTCATATAAACACCCAGGCAGCAGTTATGTTGCCAATATTATTGGAGTAAGTTGCGCACACAGTTACATACCACAGTACTCACCATTTTTACTTAGGCATTTGGTGGGACACTCATAGAAGTACTGATATAATCAGTCAGATATGTACCAAATACTGACACAACCTTCTCACACATGGACACAAGTAATCCTGTAAACATGGCTCACGCCTAGTACTGCAGACTCTGCATGTTCACTTTTTTCTGTCAGCAGGACTTACCATTAGAAAGACTGCTTGTCAATCCCTTAACTGTTGTTTTACTGCTGAAATTTCAGTACTTAGGTAGGCTATAGGTAGCCCATACAATAGGCAGCTTTGTAGTTAAAAAGTGAAACATGTCTTTTAAACTTTCACTGAGTTACATATCCACTTGCAGACTTTCATGCTCACTTTTATATGCAGTGTCCAACTCATAATACAACTCATAAACCTAATAGCAAAAAGATAAAACGACTGACACAGCCAGACACACCCTCTAACAACCACTTTTACACCCAGACAGACACTACTACACCCACTCACACACCCAGACAGACGCTCTTACACCCAGACTCAGATTCATACAGACACTCTCACACCCACTCCCACATCCAGACACACCCTAACACCTATTATCACACCCAGACAGACACTCTCACACCCATTCTCACATCCAGACAGACACTCTCACTCCCAGATGGACGCTCTCACACCCACTTTCATACCTCAACAGACACTCTCAAAACCACTCCCATACCCAGACACTCTCACACCCACTCCCACACCCAGACACTCTCACACCCAGACATTTGTACACCACTCTCACACCCAGACACAGCCTCACATCAACGCTTACAGTGACACACATAGGCCCATATTTAAGAGGGCCTAGCGCCATCTAACAACACATTAGCATGATTTATTTACGCTAATGTGGTGTTAGATGGCCAAAAACGCCACACCAGATTTACAAAGTGGAACAATGCTAGCATTGCCTCACTTTGTAACCCCTTGTACCCCATTACGCTTGTGCCAGGCATAATGTATGCAAGGGGGGTGTTCCTTTATAGGGGGGTTGAAACAATAGTGCAAAGAAATTTAAGAGATTTCTTTGCATCATTTGTTCCAACATTTTTAACGCCTGCTCAAAGCAGATGTTAAAAGGAGGCTTCCATCGTTTTCAAATGGTCTCTGGGTGTTTTGCAGGATTAGCGTAAAAATTGTTTACGCTAATCCTGCAAAGCGCTGAACTAGCGTAAAAAATGTTGACAATAGTACCCTAACTATCACCATGGTGGGGCATATATTAACTGTGGTGCACACATTGTGGTGTTGGGGGGGAACTAAGGGGTGCAACGCCACTTTTCATAAATCTGCCCCATAGTTTTATAGTGATTTTAGTCAGAGAGTTGGATGGTTGCTTATTAATTCATGCACATACCTAGGCAGTAGTTAGGTAGCCAGCAGCATCACAAGCAAGTGCACATACAGTTACATACCATTGTACCAAACACAGCCAGTAAGCTATTCATGGAGTCACTACGAGGCACATTTACAGACCCTTAGACATAGTAAAACAGCCGGTGATATACTGTCATATTTACTTAAACATCTGGTGGCACACTCATAGAGGGACTCATACACTCAATCAGACATGTAGCCAGGCACTGACACAAACTAGTCACCTATACAGACAAGTACTCCTTTAAACATGCCTTGTTGCTACTAGTGCAGAGCCCGAGTATGCACCTTTACTCCTACCTTGAGTTGCCAATTAAAAACCCATTTAACAAGCTTTAAAGTCTACTTTTAGTACAACAACATATCCCTCAATTAGACAGTTACTAGGAGACATGTACGTAGCAGTGAACACACTGGCAAGCCTAATTAGTACTAGTATGCAATTTTATACTGTTTTCTATAGAGCTAATAATTTTTATTTGATTTGCAGATATTCACTTGTACTGAAAAAAAGAAAAGCCAGAATGCCTGATAACAGACAAAGAAGAAAGAAACAGAGGACACAATACTGCCTAATTCAAAGTGATAATAAAACAACAGATAAGGTGGAGAATGTGGACAAAATAAAAGAACAGCTGGAAAGAGCACTAAGAGGTTTCTGCAAAAAGTATGTAGAAAATTACAAACTGAAATAAATTTGCCCAGTAAAAAGAAGAGTTAGAAATCAAATGATAAAGAGGAAGGACCACATGATTGTAAAAGTAGAACATGTGATAACGAATTAAAGAATTTGACTTGGAGACAAAAACAGTTTAAGGAGATACGACTGAAAATGTTTCGGGATAGAGTAATACAAAATGTGCTAATGAAGGTTTAGAAGTATAAAAAGAGAAGTGCCATAATTAAGCAAACGCAACTTATTGAGAGTATAGTGGACAAAGCATTTGTTTTCAAATGGAAACTGTTTATCCTAATATTGAACAGAATGAAGACACTAGACAGAATAGTACTATGCATGCGGAAAAGAACATTATTGACAAAGTAATTTTTGTAACGTTTTTAAAGGTGAATGGCTGCACACATCTAGCAGAGAACCCCTTTTTAGTGAAGAGTGCTGCTTGCAAGAGAACACATTAATGCATGCAGTTGACACAAATGGTCAGTGCTATGAACTAAAGGATTGCACTCCTGTAGATAAAAAAGATTTAGCTCTGAGGAATGTAGAACAAGTGACAGATGAAGAAGTACAAGGAAGGTGTAAACAAACTCCTGGTAACAATTGGAAGTGTAGCAGTATTTGTACTATCAGTCACGAATCAGTAGATACATTCTAAACATTCCTAAGAGAATTTTCATGGAGAAGTCTCAAACAGAAAATTAAAATGCTTCAAGAACTAAAGATCCATGCAAAGTTAGAAAATACACTAACTTACAAGGCCATTCATTGGCATGTCTTTTAAAGCACTTTTTATCTCTTTAAAATGTTAGCCGTGCATCATTAAAAAATGCAAAATTTAGCAAGGAGAATTTATTATGTAAAAACTCTAGCTTTATGTTTAGGACATTTGAATTTAGCTCTGTTACATGGTAGTGTGAGAGAAGATGTGAAAGTTTCTGAAGACATTCAGGATGATGTAGTCACAAAAGATGTAAATGAGATGGATACAAAGATTAGTACTGAAAAATGTACAAAGGAGATAGGAAAGTTCAATGGACTGTTTTCTGAGAAACCTGAATATGTTTGTATTTGTAGTTTCAGTACTCTCTACAGAAAACAAACTCGTAATGTAGTTGTATTTTCTAAAACTGAGCAATATAATAAAGATGAGTGGCAGGAATTTGGTGCATATCTACTTGTAGAATAACGTTTTGATTTAGACACAAAGCCAAAGCAAAGAATATGTAAGTATTGTAATGACAAATTAGAGAAAAAAACGCCAGCTAGAGCAATTCATAATAGATCAGAAATGGTGCCAAAGCCACAAGCACTTGACCAATTAAATGTGTATGAATCAATTCTAATGCAAACTGTCTATCAATTTTAAGCAATAATTTGAATGAAGTCAAAAACAGGAAAACTGCCACCAACAGAACTACAAAAAGGACTTAAAGGAAGAGTTGTGTATTTACTTTTAGATTTTTAAAAAATGTAGACACCATAGCCCTCATTATGCCATTGGCGGTCAGGTGACCGGCATGCTGGCGATGGTGGTAGTACTGCCACTAGGCTGGTGGTGAAGACAGCCAAATTATGACCACGGCGATGATCACTCCCATATACAGCCAATGAACCGTCTGAACCACCAGTGTGGTCTGGCTACCGACCACGGCGGTTGCCATCTTCAGGCTGGCAGAACACCATTCACCGCCCACCATTTTATGACATGGCAGACTGCCAGGATTTCCAGGGCGGAACTACCACCACGAAAAGCCTGGCAGAAATGACTCGTATAAAAGGAGACACTTAGCTCCAGGGACACAGAGGAGTCCGCTGCCACCATGGAACCCAAACTGGAAGCCCTGCAGATGATGTCCCACGCAATGGGAGTCCAGAAGCAGCAACACCGATGACGACGACAGTGAGTACAGCCACCTAGCACACAAGGGAGAGAGGGGAGAGTGACACACCCACATGCACAACACACACCATACACACATACCACACATGGAGAACAATCCGCTAAGAAATCCAACAGCAACATAAGCCAAAGTAAAGAAAGCCAGGACAAATACCTTTAGTTCAACCACTGTATTCCGGTGGGAATAGTGACCACACATAAGAAAGTCAACTATATACATAAAGGGCCATTGGCCGGTCCAATTGTTCATGGCATACCACAGGGCTACAAAATAGACCCAACTTGACTCCTGACGGCCCAAGTCACTTCACTGGGCAGGGACATCATTATGCAAGGCAGGCACCTTAGGGGCAGGAGGGGGGCTGGGGGCTGTTTCTTGGGAGGTGTCCTTGGATTTGGGTTTGGGAGAGGGGCGGACCTTTGCTTTTCTGTTTAGGGGGCAGAGGAGTGGGCTTGGAGCGGGGAGTCAAAGTTGCTGTTTTGTGCCCCTCAGTGGGAGCTTTTTCTGCGTGGAAGGGACGTGTGCAACACCAGGGCGGCCATGAGAGGTCTGGGAGCTGGAGGTACTGGGCTGGGGGAGCAGGACCTTCCTTTTATAGACAACAGGAAGAGTTCAAGGCGGGCAAGAAAAATGTTTTGGGTACTGTGGGGCAGAGTGTGGGAGAAGGTTTAGGAGTGGAGGTAGAGGGAGTGGTTGTAGGAGGAGTAGGTGTGCTGGACTGGGTTGCAGGTGCATGTACAGTCTGCATGTGTGAGGTGCATGGCTGTTGAGTGTCTGAGTAGGAGCGTTTATGTGTTTTGGGAGGGGCAGCCAGGGTGGGAGAGAACAAACTGGTTGTGTGAATGCATGTTGTGGTGGTGTCTGCAAGCCAGGTGGGTGTGCTGCATGTGGTTGTGATGGTGGTGGTGGTGATTGCGCATGTGGTGAATGGGATGCTAGTCTGCATGTCTGCTGTTGTGGTGAGTGTGGGCAAGGCTGTACAGGTGGCAGGATCTGGGACTGAAGATGTAGTGCTTGCAGGTGTGAGTGCTGATGTGACTGTGAGGGAAGAGGAGGAGACGAGACAGTGGAGGCAGTGGCTGTTGTTGAGTGTGCACCTGGGTGTTGGCTGTGTGTGTGCTCGTGGTGTGATCTGTGCTGCCTGTGCTTGTCTTCGTGAGTCCTGTCTGTTGTCTTCAGTGCATGCTGGTCTGATTGTGTGCTTGGGATGGGTTGGGGGAGAGGGCTTTGGGACTGGGTACAGGTAGTTGGAGGGGGGAACGGAAGAACCAGGGACACTGGCTGTCATCAAAGAGGAGGCCAGTGCTTGAAACAATCTCTGTAGAGCAGCCAAGCCACTGTGAATGCCCTACAGGTAGGCATTGCCTTACTGCGTCTGGGATGCCAGCCCCTGGATGGCATTCCCTATGGTAGTCTGCCCTACAGAGATGGATCTCAGGAGATCAATAGCCTCCTCAGTGAGGGCAGCAGGGCTGACTGGGATAGGGGCTGAGGTGCCTGCGGCGAAGGAGACGCCCACCCTTCCTGGGTGAGTGGGCACGGACTACTTAGTGGGGGGCTACTCGGAGGGCGGTGCTGGTACGGGGTGGTAGAAGATGATGTAGCTGGGGTGGTCCCAGAGGGGTCCGCCACCACCAGGGAGCTTTCATCAGAGGAGGAATCAGTCTGTTGTTGTAGCTTCTGTCTCCCCCATGGTGCTCCCCTCGCCCTACAAACCCATTGACCCAATGGCGGACATCCAGGAATCACCATCAGAACCTGAAGCACTTAACGACACCGCAGACGACTCCAAACATGACCCTCATTTTGAACCAATTGTTTCTGCGTTGGTAGACACTGCCTCCTGGGTCCCGTAGGCTGCTGCTCCCCCACTTGCTGGTGCCTTTGCTCCTTCACCAGATGATGCTAATGCACACAAGGACAGGATGAGAAAAGGAGAGAGGGTGGGGGAGAAAGCAAGAGAGCACAGGGTTAATTACAGTAATCACAGCCCATATGGCATTAAACATCACAATGACTCACTGGGACTAACACTGTGCAGTCTGAACCACAATACCAAACTTTTGCCTGGCAGCAATTGCAGAACTGTACTCAGACACTACCATCTGCACACCTACTGGGACTCACTAAGCCACATCTGCCATGGTATGCCAGCTACTTGCCAAAACCAAATGTACATACCAATTACCATTGCTAAGCAGTACTCCACAAGATTAGCTAAAAGGCACCTTGCACCCAAACACCATTGCTGGCATCAGGAAAGAATTTCACACAGTGTGAACTCACTCCCTTGTGGCTGCTGTGCTGCATTCCAGCGCCCATCCAACTCCGGATTGGTGACTGTCAGTATGTGGGCCATTAGGGGGGTAAGGGTCCGACGTGCACACCTCCCTCGTTCGGAGGACTTCTCCAGCTGGGCCTCCATGGTCTTCCAGGCCCCGCATCCCAGGTCCTCCCTCCTCTTTCTGCAGTGGGTGCTCCGCTGGAAATTTACCCCCAGGGTCTGCACGTCCTTGACGATGGCACACCATAACCCTTTCTTCTGATGGGCACAGATCTGCATAGAGAACACAGATAGAAGGACACCATGAACTCCACACTACATTTTGTAACAGCAATGGCTTACATACTGCATAGATCCCACATTAACCTTACACCTTAATCGTACCTCTGTGTGCATATTGCGTGCAGCAAAAATATACTCCCCAAATGGCACACTGCCAGCACACACATACATCAATATAAAGGCATGATGCATCCAAAGTACCCAAAAGGTGCTCACCTGTTGATCTGGAGGCCCATTCAACTGTCTATACAAGGGTAGGACCCCATCCATAAGCTTCTCCAGTTCCTCTGATGCGAAGGCTGGGGCCCTATCCCCTGTAGCATGGGCCATTCTGGGTTTCAGACACAGGACACAGCAGCATACGCAATGGAGGTGTTGATGTGGTGAGAGTCAGGAATCAAGTGAAGTGGGATACAGAAAATGGCGATCACATCAGCGCCAGTGGGCACCGTTACCACCGGCAGTGATCATCATTGGCCCCTGTGCTCCATAGACTTCCATGTTAACCAATGAGGAGTTGCAACATGATGCCAAACGCCGGCAGGGTGAGATCAGTTCCATCTGTTCCTTCATGCAGGACAGGCGGTTGCCATTTCCTGATGCTGGTACTCATAGCAGTCAATTTAATGTGCGTCATAGGTACCAAAGGTAGACATCAAGGCAATTCCAGTCCACTACATACTTTGGTTTGGTTGTGGACTCTGGCACTCAAATTAGATCTCTTACCAGTGCACTGCTTGCAGATGAGTAGTTGACAGAACATATAAAATGTGATACTACTAATCGGGACACACTACTCCAACTACATCTGTGAGAAACAATGGCAAATGAAAAGTATGTATTTTTGAGGAAGTCCGTTTGCATGCAGAGGGCACCATTGCAAATTACAATCATTGTTTGCATGAACTGGATGAGGCTGCTCTGTGTACTAGGATATTGTATGTCCAACCTTCCTGTTGTCACACACTTCTGATGTTTGGTTTATTTAGATACCAACCACTGCAGGGGAGGAAGAGGAGGCAAGCACCCATGTACAGATCCCTAGTTGACTTGGCTACAATGGAGGAATGACACATTATACTCACCTATCGCGTGGAGAGGGCCACAATTACTCAACTGTGCAATACCACCTGCAGTACAGGTACTGTCAGTGCTCCACTTCCTGGCCAGTGGTTCTTTCCAGATGACTGTGGGCTTGGCTGCAGGTATGTCACAGACACTGTTTTCAAGTGTGCTGAGAAGAGGTTTGGCTGCCTTGCTGAAACACATGAGCAGCTACATCTCATTGCCCCACAGTGATGATTTACCCACTGTGAAGGCTGCATTCTGCACCATGGGATGCATACCACATGTGATTGTGGCCATTGAAGGGACCCATATTGCCTTGGTCCCTCCCAGGACAAATGAGCAGGTCTACAGAAATAGGAAGAGTTACCATTCAAAAAATGTCCAGATGGCGTGCTTTGCTGATCAGTACATTTCCCAAGTTACTTTCAAGTTTCTAGGATCTGTGCATTATGCCTATGTATTGAGGAACAGCAGCCTCCCTCAGGTAATGGCACGTCTACAGAGAGAGTGAGTGCGGCTCATAGGTGAGCTTGAGGTTTCACCCAATGTATGTCACTGTATGCCACCTAGAGTATGCTATTGTACATGAGTAACGTGTGTCTCTCACTACTTTCAGGTGACTGCCCAAACCCATCTAGGCTGTTGGCACCAGTGAAGAATCCGTGGACAGGGCCAGAGAATCGTTACTAAGAGGCACATGGTCGGACCAGAAGAGTAATCGAAAGGACTTTTGGGCTACTCAAAGCCAGGTTCAGGTACCTCCATGTTTCTGGTGGATCCCTACTCTACGCCCCTGGGAAGATCTGCCAGATAGTGGTGGCCTGCTGCAGGGTGCACAATTTGGCTCTCAGACCCCATGTGCCATTCCTGCAGGAGGAGGGGGAGACAATTCACCTGTGGCAGCCGAGGACACTGAAGACAGTGATGAGGATGGGGAGGAGGAGGATATGGACAACAGGACACATCTGATACAGCAGTACTTCCAATGACACTCAGGTAATACTGTACTTCTGTTCATACCTCCATTACACTTAAGTGCTGTGTGGTTTCTGTGTTGTGCCATCACAAATGTGTGCATTATGTGACCTGACACAGTTCCATCTGTTGTCAGTCTTGCCACTGTTATGGTGATAGTGAACAGGCTTATTCAGCCCATGGAATGTGTCAGTAGTTTTCCTTTTTCAAAAACATGCCCACTGCAAACTGTGTCCTCGTTCTATACTGTACTTAGCATATGTTGCAAGAAATGTCATATGACTTACAATGTGCTTACACAACCTCTCTGTAACTACAATGTCCTTGACAGCACTGCCCAGACCAAGTGGTCCAGAGGAAGGATTGGCTTGCTGACAACATGGCATAGCTTATACTGTTGTATCTTGTGTGAGGGTCTGAAATGAGTTGTTTCTCCTCACAAAGGCCTCATTATGACCTTGGCGGGCGGCAACAGCCACCCGCCATGATCTGACTGCTGGGCAGCCGCCAATGCGGCCGCACCCCCGCCGCGGTCATTATGAGATCCCCGCTGGGCCGGTGGGTGGAAACCTGCTTTCCGCCCGCTGGCCCAGCGGGGATCTCAGCCGCAACATAGGAGCCGGCTCCAAATGGAGCCGGCGGTGTTGCGGGCGTGCGACGGGTGCAGTTGCACCCGTCGCGCTTTTCACTGTCTACATAGCAAACAGTGAAAAGCTGCATGGGGCCCTGTCAGGGGGCCCCTGCACTGCCCATGCCAGTGGCATGGGCAGTGCAGGGGCCCCCAGGGGCCCCGCGACTCCCCGTACCGCCAGCCTTTTCCTGGCAGTTCAAACCGCCAGGAAATGGCTGGCGGTAGGGGGACTCATAATCCCCTAGCAGCGCTGCCCTGGCGGATTACTACCACCGGGGCCATTGTGGTGGGAAACCACCGGCCCCGGCGGTGCACCCGCGGCGCTTCCGCCGCGGTCGTAATGACCAGGGAAGCACCGCCAGCCTGTTGGCGGTTCTTCCGTCATTTCAGCCCTGGCGGTCTTGTACTGCTAGGGTTGTAATGACCCCCTTATTGTGTTTGGAGTCGATTGTTGTGCAGAGTTCTGAGTAGAAGTGACCAGCTGAATGTGGGCTCTTATGTTACAGGGGCTCATGTTGCTCTACTTCCTTCACTTCTCAATTGAATGTCACTAATGATTTCACTTTTTTCAGATGTTGGTGTGGTCACCACTGTGAACTCATGTGATGCCTACAGACTGCGTTCACACAGTTTGGTGGATGGTGACTTGTGGCATGCTCTCACACTGTTTATGTGTACCCCAAACTAACTGTCCATTGGATGGATTCACACTTTACATAACATTAGCACAGGATTATAAAGGTCAAGACATTGCATATTTTTGTAATTAAAGCACAAAACCTTCAGTTGTGTTTAAGTGTGTTTATTGAAGTGACAAAATGAAATGGATAGCTCAATAGAGTGGGGTGATGATGTACAAAATCTTCAATGTAGTGGCCCAGTTGATTTGTAGCATAAGTCCAATATCCATGGGGCCATAGGAAAACGAGCAATGGTAGTCCAAGGTGACCAAGGTGTCTCAGTGGCACACAAGCAAGACATTTTGGTGAGGCTCACTTCCTGGCAGTGGTATGGGTCTTGGCTACAGTCTCTGGTGTCTGTCTTGGTCACAGAGAACGTTTGTGGGGTGGTTCTTCTCCTGCAGAGGGAGGGGTGCTGGTGGTCTGTGAGTCTATGGCACGTCCTCCTGTCCACTAGCTGTAGCAGATGTGGAGGGCTGGTCAGTACACTGGCTAGTGGAAGGGGACCGCTGGTATGTTGTGTACTCACGCATGATGGTAGACATATCACTCAGCACCCCTGCAATGGAGATCATGTTGGCATTTAAAGCCTTTAACTGCTGCATGACCTCCTGGTGGTGTTCCCCCTGCAGTCTCTGGCTCTCCTGCAAGATGGTAAGTACCTGGTCCATCCTTTCTGGTATGCTCCCAGGACATGTGAGAGTGCCTCCTGGGAAGTCGGTTCCCTTGATTGGCCCACCCATTGGTGCCCAGCTATCCTCCCACTGGGCCTGGCCCCCTGTGCCTGTGTCCCCTGAACTGTGTGCCCACTTCCACTGACACCACGATCTTCATTGTCTTGCCTGTGTGGTGTCGACTCAGGTCCCTGCACAGGTGGGCACACTGTTGATTGTCATGTCCTGGGGACAGAGGTTTTGGGACATTTGGTGATTGTTGCGATATTGGTGTCCTATGTGGGGGACCCTGTGGTGGACTGGATGTTGGCTGTGGTGTCAGACTGACCAGTGGTCCAGGATGGACCAGGGAGATCATTTAGACCCAGAGGTTGCTGTCATCACTGGAGCCTTCTTCTGGTGGAGGACTGAGTTGCCGTGGCACATGCTGTCCGCTGACATTGGCTGGGGTACCTGTGGATATGTATAAGATTTGTTACAGTCATTGTCAGTTACATATTCAGCACTTCTGGCTTTCTCTATGGGATGGGTATTGTCCTCCACCTTTGGTTAGTTTATGGTGAGGGATTGTGGGATTGGTTGTGCTAAATGCTGCCCATGCATTGCTGTTGTGTGTGCATGCAGAGCTTGGAGGGGTGTGCTTTTAGTGGGAAGGGCATGCAGGGGTATACAGTTGAGGGTGGTTATGGGGTGGTTCTCTGGGATGGAGTGTGGTAAAGGGAGTCAGGGTGAGGGGGTGACATGACATGTAGGTCTATAGCACTCAATGCCTCCATGGCAACAATTGCTGGGGTGTTCAGGGACCTCCGCAACATCCTGCGTCCCACCTCCACCCACCAGAAGGCCCCTTCCACTGGCAACCCCTTATCTGAGCCATCTACATCATCAGCAGCCAGTGGACTGGGGACCCTGCCACAGGCCACTGCCATCCCTTCCCTCTGTAGCTGAGGAAACCCCCCAACAAATGTGATCATCCACCCAGGTATCCGGCTGGAGCAAATGCCAAGACAAAACCCACTGCCAGGAAGTGAACCTCTCCTGAACATCCTTGCTTGTGTGCCACTGACACATCCAGTTGACTGTTCAACGTCATGTCTCCTTGGACGCTGGGCCTGTACTAGCTACACCTAGGCCATCTACTCTGATGATTTCATCCACCATGCCCCCACTTGAGAACTGTTTGACAAAATATGCACAATAAACACTGCAGATCACAGCAAATGTATTTGTGTCTTGATTGTGTCATGTACAAATGTGTAGTCACCAATATGGAATTTGTGGTAATATCCCTCCACCAACAATCATTGGAAATAATAGTACAGAGAGGCATCCTTTGCATGGGACATAGTACATCAGAGAAGTCACATTAGTCTTTTATAAGGGATACAGTAGTCCAGCCACACACCAGAGTATATCTATTTAACAAACCTGAAAAAAGAACAACACAGGGAAGTAATAAGTCAGGATACTAGTTAAGGGTCTTTTGGCATTCGTCTTTATTTCTTTCTCTATATTGTTTATTGTTCTTTCCTTATCCCTATAGCTCAGAACATTCTCCAGTCTTTATATATGTCCTTAGGGTATTCCTTTTCTTCTAGTAAGTCCCTCACGTATCTTCCTTTGGTTCTTCTTCCCAGTACTGTTGTTCCAAGGCTCCGGAACATCATCCAGACCAAGAGAGAGAGAGAGAAAAGGAAATATGAGGCCTTTAGAGGTAAGTACAGGGCTAATTGCTACTTTCTTTATACCTGTTGTTTCCCCCGAGTATTGCTTTTATCCTTTTTTGTGCCTTTGGGTGAGTTGTACACTGGTTAATTCCTTTATTTTCTTTATTTTCTTTATTTTCTTGATATTCTCTATGTTAGTAATATATGGTGAATTGTTTATTATTCTTTCTTTTCTTTTCTTTTCTTTGTTTTCTTTTCACACATGTGTATCACCTTTCTTCCATCACCTTGTGCCCTCGTGCTCTTATCCTTTTCTTTAGTTCATTAGTGCCCAGTGCGTTCCCCACCCCCTCCCAGTTCTCCTTCTCCCTCGCTTCTGATAATTATTCCTCCTTCCCCTGCCTGTGTGCTTCCTCCTTCTGCTCGCCTTTCGTCCTCTCTGACCCGACTGCACCACGCTGTGTCACGTCCCGTTCCTCCAGGATGCGCGTCCTCCTCCTCTCTCAGCCTTCACCCGTTTCGCTCCTTCCGGGTCTGGGCGTGTCTCCTCCCAAGACCTTGCACCCGTCAGGCCGTGCTGGATGTCAACAAGGTCCGGCGGTAAGCAGAGTGCACCAGGGGTACTTTACGTCCGCACCGTTACCTGTGCCCTGCCACATTGACACACAGGAATTTAGGCACAGTGGCACTCAAAGCACATATGCAGTTAATCATTGTGGACTGTTAAGGAAACAGGGCACAACAGAGAACACTTCTACTTCAACAAACACAATAAACTAATGAGTAATACACATGAGCTGACGGCTGTAATGTCCTCAACTCAGTACTTTCCAGTGTGAGCAAAATCAAATAGACATGAATAGCTGAGGCAACTGGTAGGAGAAGAAAGTTCAAAACTGGATTTACATCTGGACATGAGATAACAGCACATATAGCACAATACAGGATTGTCCATAGGAGATGTTAAACTAGCATTCTGCACTGAGAACATATGTCTGAGTTGAGACCAGCAACTCTGTTCCTGACGTGCTTTCTGTCGTTTACCAGTACCCACATATTGGGATAGGTAAATTGTACATATCCACTGATGTACATGGCTAGGAGGACAATTGTCATTAAACAAAGTGCAAGTTTATTGCCTGCTACAACACACACAACATATCTGTATGTCACTGGAAGTACTCATTGATCAGCTCTGTCCTAGAGTCAGCAGAACCATACTCATCTGCCTCCTTTTTACTTAGCATGTTACAGTCATCACTCACTGGTGCAGTTGCCACCTCCTCATCTGCCAGCCAATAAGGGTATCATACGTCTCAGAGCTAGATGTGGAGCATACAGCAGGCAACTATGAGCTGGCACACCTTTGGGGGACTGTAGAGGAGGGCACCTCCAGAGACGTGTAGACACCGGAATCTTGCCTTAAGTAACCCAAAAGTCCTTTTTATCACATGCCTCGACCTGCCGCTGGCCTCATTGAAACGGGTTTCCCTATCCGAGGCAGGGTACCTCGCTGGTGTTGACAGCCGGGGAAGGTTAGAATAGCCTGAGTCACTTGTGTGAATAAAGGTAGGACCTGTTTCAACCCAGGCACAGGCACAGCCACAGAGAAGATTGTGTTGACATATGCAGCAACAGAGACAATAATCCAGATTAATACGTACCAATGAGCCAAGCCCTCTCTCTCTGTAGTTGTGCCATCATGTGTGGGACATTGCTGTTCCTCAGAATGTAGGTATCATGCAAAGATCCAGGAAACTTGGCTGTCACTAGGGAGATGTACTGGTCCGCTAGACCCACCACCTGAACATAGGCTGTGACATCCCTGAAGCCAGGCCCACCGTAACCTGAAAGGACCCTGTGGCAAGGAAGTGTAGCACTGACAACAGTTGTACTGTGGGAGGTATGGCACAGGGATTGCAGATGCCAGGCAGTAAATCTGGCACCAACTGGGCACATAGGTCCATGATGGTCAGACGATTCAGACGATAGGTCTGGATGATCAGCGAGATCGACTAGGGGTTGGTACACTGGTGCATTCCTCCTGATCCTCATGACATGGAACCTAGGCTAGAGAGGCGAGGGAGTAAAATGTTTCAAGCACTCCATACCTATTAGCTGTACAAACTCTTGTGCCACACACCTAACACTGCAGACATGCCTGAACAGTGGACACACTAAATAGTGTATGCATGATCACCACTCCAACCATCCTCGATGCCCATTGCTGGTCCTGTACTATAGTTTCTGGCACACAACACATGTTTTATGTTGCATGTTGAGTGCACAAATGGGTCCTTCACGGACCACATATGTAGAAATGTCAGTGACCTTGGGGGTCACACCTCCTACGAGGCAGCGAGTAGGGGGACATGCACTACATCCGCCAATTTGTCAGCACTGTGCCTTTATTGTGACATGTGTGAACCTAATCATGTTCGCAGAACATGGGCCTGCGCAGCATTCAGGACATATAAGTACCAGTTATATTTAACTGCTACAAGTCATTGACTGTAAAATGGCAGTCTTCTGTCCTGCAGCACAGGACAGATAGAAGTGATGCAATTCCACTGGCATATGTCATCTTGGCGGTAGGCGGTCTCAACCACCCTGCAACTTCTCATTGGTTTACATTGCTGCCTATGGGGCACTGGGGCCAATGATGATCACCGCAGGTGGTGACGGTCATGTACGCTGTGGCTGTGACTACCATTTTCTGCAGCCTAGCTCACTTGACTCCTGACACTCCTGCAAGCAAGACCTCCACAACGTGAGCTGCTGTGTTCTGTCTCTGGGAGCCAAAATGAAAGCTTCTGACAGAAATCTATGTGTGGAAACCAACCTATCAAAGGCAACCACAAATGCGGCAGCTGTAAGGCTTGCCCTGGAGCCATAGTGGGAGATTCCTTCCAATGGAAACAAAAAAACTATAATCTTACAGATATGACCAATTGCAGAACAACTAACTGTGTCTATCTGATTTGTTGTCCTTGTCCATTGGTCTACGTTGGCGAAACAGGGAGAGAAGTCAGGATAAGAATTCATGAACATATGTGTAACATACGCAATGGTAAGGAAGGTGCTCCTTTAGTCCAAAATTGGAAACATCATGGACATATAGTAGAAGATCTAACATGGACCATACCAGAAAAGATCAAGAAATGAGGCCCCACTGTGGAGAACAAAATTAGGAGGAAACGTGAGGTCTATTAGATTTTTGTTTTGGACACTTGTGTCAGAGGTTTGAATGAATATATCCCATGGGAAAATGCTATCATGTAATTCGATCTATATTTCACATTTTATTCCATCTGTAGCTATGCCCATATTTGTACAACTTCCTCTGTTTCTGTTCCTCTCTACCGAGCTTACTCTTATCCCATAAACTTCTCTCTGCAACCCCCTTTTCTTCTTTCATCCTTCTAAGGAGTCTCTGATTGGAGTAAGCCTGGCTGCCTCTGTGCTGGTGTAGCCTTGCTCCCCCGAAATGAGTGAGAGAACCCTGTGAGGTTCCCCTATCAGATTATGAGACTTTCTCCCTAACTTTTAATCCAATGGGAGAGACCTTCCACTGTCTTTGCCAGCTTTTATCAGGCACGTTAAATTAACCAATCAAACCATACTGGAATAATTAGACTATTGTTTGAAGTTGACGGGAATTAATATTTAGCTTTTATGCTGCTTTACACGTAGAGCGCAAGAATAAGAACATAGATGAAATTAAAATCACATACGTTTAGATCGGGTTATTCCAATTTAAAAGCCGAGTTCTTCTTCATTGGCCTTTACAATATGGCGACTGTAATTACAGCGCATTTTATCGTAATCTTAAAGCTGAGCATATAAACTTAGACCCTCCCAACATGGCGACTGCAATTGTGGCGCATGATTATACTTCCGCGCCCAGTCTAGTGTACTCCTGTAGTCCTGTTAATCGAACTACTAGTATAAAATGGAGTCCACAAGTCGGGCAGCTGCACTAGGGATTGTACGCCTTCCATTGCAGCATTCAGGTAAGTTGATCAGATATACTTCTTGTAACCAGTTTGCAATACGAGGATCCTCTTTTGCAATAGGCTAACTTGAGTCCAGTTAGTCCAATTCAACTTAATATTTAACTAGTCCCTCTATCTGTTCCTGTGTTTTTGTCCTCCTGTAAAGATCATTACGAACTCAATATGAGCCCGATTAGAAGATTCCGTAAAAGAACCTCCTTTCTAGCATTTTCCATTTGGATCCCAGGTGATTACTAGTTTCTTCTATATATGAAATTATTTTCATTTTAGTTGGCTTAAGATCCGTAACCAGTTGCAGCTTAGTACAGCTTCTCTAGTTTTCTGGTTTTAGATTTTCTAGTATTGATTGAACACTTTTTTCTTATTAGAAATATAAACTCTTATTGACAGCAAAGGACATCTTCTCTTGTATATTTGAAAATGGAACACCTTCATACTAGAAATTTTACCAGATTTCTGTAACAGGTATCATAAAAAATAATGTTCTGTCATTATTAACTTCACAGGACGCATGGGTGTACATTTTCCAAGCTTCGAATAAAGAAGAGAAAACAATTTTGGGTTTTGGTTTCTTCACTTAGTAACTATTTACTTTGTTCACCATCTACCAACTAGGCTTCTTCTTGGTTCTTAATGTTTACACTCTTTCATCTTATAAATATTCTTTTAAATTGCATGCTAGTAATTCTTCCCTCAGTATCAATCTCTCTTGAGACTGGTCTCATCCACGCATGGTGTGTATTCTGTTGGTGTATTTTATCACATCAAGTGTCAGCATTCAACTAGTAAAGACTGACAATGGGTCTTTATTTATAAATACATAGATTAAAAGTTAAAAAACTAATAACCAGAAATTCCCAGTCTATAAGTTCTATTTATATATGTGTTTTCTTTGTATTAGATATAACGTATATTTGTGACATATATCCAGAATTTGGCACAAGAAAGTACCAGAATGTCCGGCTGTTGACTATAACATTGGGAACTGCCCTGATGAAGGTGGCCTCAATAATAGAGGAATACCTAAACGCAAGTAGGCTATAGGTTTCTACTGTGTCTCAAATGAGATTATAGTATTATTATCATTTTTCTTTGTCATTGATCCCTATTATATCGGAGTGCAAGATTACTGTACTAACATTGTTGGATTTGTATTAATCAAAATCTTTTTAAGCTGTGTAATAGAATGTATCTTTCTGGATTTATTTTGGCAATTGTTTAAATTGTATGATATTAGAATTATCAAAGTATTTGAATTGGGTTTTTTGTATTTCAAAACATGGATATTTTAGCTCGTTGTGAATGTGGGATGACTGAGTTAGGTAAATGTTATTATCTTTTTTGTATTCGGTTTTATGTCTCTAGTATTTTGTAATATTGTTGATATAATCTTTATCCTGCTATCTAGTTTGATATTTAGTCCTAGTCGTACATTCAAGAGTTGTATTTTTACACGACATACAAAATTATTGTTATTGATATCTATAGTGATAAGGTGCTGAGGAATACCAACCCAATGTTAATTCTTGTGGCTCTCAATTTAAACTCATTCTACAGTTGTTATTTCCCTGTATGAGCCACGTTGATCAAATCAGGGAACCCCTTTGGTTCTCTAACTCTGGGAGCCATCATGCCACGTCCTGCAGGTGATAGGGCCCCGGCCTTCACAAGAAGAGCTGTAGAAGCTGGTCGAAGGGGCCCTACCCCTGTATGGACAGCTGTATCGGGCACCAGAGAAGTGGGTGAGCCCCATGCCATTTCCGTGTGATGGGGATGTGTGACAGGGTGAATGGCATAGGCATACTGGCCACGGGGTACATGCATGCTGGGGTCATGGAGTTAAGGCATGTGAACCGTTATGATGGATTTGGGTGGGAATGCTGTTGATGTTGTGCCAGTCCTCATTACTTTCTCCTTCTGTCTGTGTCACCTATCCAGGTCAACACCCATCAGAAGAAGGGGATTTGGCGTGCCATTGCCATGCAAGTGTGGATCTTGGGTGTCCATAGATGGTGGAGCACCCTTTGTCGGAAGCGGTGGGAGGAACTGAGCCACTGGGCCTGCAAGACCACGGAGGCCCAGCTGGGGATGTCCGCCCAACGAGGGAGGGATGCCCATCGGATCTTGACCCCCTGATGGCCTGCATTTTGGCGGTAGCCTACCCTAAGGTGGATAGGCGCTTGAGGGCAGCATAGCAGACACAAGGGGGTAGGTATTGACTGATACCTCACACATGACAGGCCTTGAGTGGGATTGGGTGGCTACTAGTGGGCAGCTGTGATTGTGGCCATTGGTACATGCATATCAACATTGGGCATCAGTCACCCTGGCAGGGCAAATTTCGTAGATGTGCGACAATACTATGCTGTCAGTGGATGTAGAATTCACATTTCCAATGGTTGTGTAGGTTTTGACACCCTAATCATTGTGTCTGACCAGCTCAGTCCATCTGCATCAGTGTATCTGAGGTGTAAGTGAGATCCCTTCTGTGGTAGTCTACTGCAATCTCTGACACAATATAGATATTGTAATGTAGCTGCCATGGACTGAGTGTGGGCTGGCATCACAGTTCCACCACATGAAGGGCCTCAATGGGACAGGAATATTGCCCTGATAGCTGACGAGGCAAACATATGTTAACTTAAGAGTGTAGAGAAACACCCAGGGGATAATTGTAACAGAGATTTCATGAGGCCAGATTGAACAGCAAATGTAGTATATGTAGCTATCATTGTGTTGACTTGCCCTTACAATAATGGGATGTTACTAGATGTTGTAAGTCACCCGGGAGGTACCTGAAGTATCACCATAGTGTTTTCATGTCATCTATGACACAGCCCTGGCAATTCCCATGTTGCTATGCATAGTCACTGGCTTCATCATGTCAATATGTCAACTTGTGTGCACATCTGATGTTCAATTCCGATTACAGCGTGCCTTGCTAATAGGTAGTATCAGACTTGGATTGACCCAATAATGGCATGCCCTGTATTGTCCCGTATCCACCCTATCTTTCTCTCTCTCTCTCTCTCTCTCTCTCTCTCTCTCTCTCTCTCTCTTTCTCTCTCTCTCTCCCCTCCCTCTCTTTCTCTCTCTTTGTGTGCATCAGCATTATCAGGCAGAGGAGAAGGAGCACAGGTGAGTGGGGAAGCAACAGCCCATGAGACCCAGGAGGCTGATTCCAGCGAGGCCGAGGGACCCAGAGGGAAGGAGGATGAGGGGAGTGCCACGGAGGACACCGGATAGACAACTTCATCTTCTGATTCCTCTTCCGATATATACTCCTTGGCTGTGGTGGACCCATCTGGGACCACCCCAACAACATAATTGTCCATCACCCCCCTTTCTATCACCACCCTCCCTGTTGCTCCCCACCCAGTTGTCCGTGCCCATTCTGCAGGAGGGTAGGTGTCTCCTTTGCCGCAGGCACCTCTGCTCCTGCTCTGCTGCCTTCCTTGAGGAGGCTATTGACCTCCTGAGGTCCATCTCTGTGGGTCAGTCCACCATTGTGAATGCAATCCAGGGACTGGCAGCTCAAGTCCAATAGAGCAATGCGTTCCTGGAAGGCATTCACAGTGCCCTGCCTGGCCTCCAGAGATCCTTTCAGGCTCAGGCTACCTCATTGATGGCAGCCAGTAACCCTTTGTTTCCCGTCCCCCTTCCACCTACCTCTTCCAAATCCCAAAGCCCTCTCCCCACACCCATCCAAAGCACACATTCACAAAGGCATGCATCCACCTCAACAGACATTGTTGGCACTGACAAACACAAGTACCACAGGACCCACTATCGGCATGCACACAGACAACACCCACCTGCAGACACAACAACATCCACTTCCTGCAGACTCCCCCACCACCCCATTCTTCACAGACACTACACCACTCACACCAGTCAGCACATTAACAGACCCGTAGACATCCACCCCAGTCACCACATCTGCACTCATCACTACCACCAACATCCCCACATGCAGCGCATGTACCATACCTGCAGATACCACCCCAACAGACAGTCACCCATCCGGCGTGGCATCTCCCAGCACCTCCTCCTCCCCTCTTCCTAAGACACCTAAATGCCCACACTCATCCATCCAACAAGGTCTGACCATCCCAAACCCAAGGTACTCTCAAGGCCAAACTTAAAGAGCCTCCAACCAAGCCCAGACCCAAGGCCCCACCGCCCAAACCCAAAGCCAAGGACCTCCCTCCCAAGCCCAAACCCCCACCTCCACAACCCCCCTCACCCCTGAGGTGCCTGCTGCCCCCTTGATGCCCCTAGACTGTGGAGGTCATTTTGCAGTCAGGAGTCAAGTTGGGGCACATTGTAGTGCCATTTGTGCCATGAGCACCATGAACTATAGACCGGCCAATGCCCTCATATTTGGATATAGGGGGTCATTCTGACCCTGGCGGTCAGTGTTAAAGCGGCAGCCAACCCGCCAACAGGCTGGCGGCCCAAAAAATTGAATTCTGACCCTGGCGGGAATCGCCAACACAGGCCGCCGCGTTAACACTCCGACCGCCACGGCGGGACAAATAAACAGCGCGGCGGTCACCGCCAACAGGCAGGCGGCAGACAATGTACCGCCCACCCTATCACGACTCACCAATCCGCCACCTTTTCCGGGGCGGGAGCCCCACCGATAAAAACACGGCGGAAACAGACATCTCCAATGGAAAACGCTTACCTCGACACACTCCACGCGGAATCGGAACAGCATGGAACCCGAACTCCACATCCTCCCGGCCATTGCCTTCCTGCTCTTCTTCCAGGATCACAAACCTCGGCGCAGACGACAACGGTGAGTACTGCACCTACGACACAGGGGAGGGGGGGAGGAGGAAAGGTTACGGGCACACACATACGCCACACACCCACCCCCACCCTCACCCCCGCCAAAATACCTACACACCCATGCAGATAAAAAAGTCAGAGTGACACCCCCAAACCCCCCCCCAAAAAGCAAAGACAAAAGGCAATGAATGTAAAAGTAGAACTATATTATTGCAACAATAAAGTATAGCGACCTTAGCAATATATGAAGAAGCAATACACATCTAGAACTATATCCATACAAGTAGCAAAAGTCCGGCCCAGTCATTCAAAGTTCAAATGTCCGTGGGCCAATGTGCAGCAACACATGGGCAAAGCCCACACACGAGATCGAGTCCATTGGACAGAACACTGCTGGGGCATCACAAACATAAAAAACAGGCACCTCAGGGGAAGGGAAGGGGGGGCACCTCAGCCACATGAGTCCACGACGCCAGATCCACGAAGGCCCTCCATGCCCACTGTGCCATCCTGGGGAGTGCAAAGCAACAGTCTCACAAGTCTCTACAGTGGGTGGAATGCCCACTGTGCCATCCTGGGGAGTGCAAAGCCACAGTCTCACAAGTCTCTACAGTGGGTGGATTTCCCACTGTGCCATCATGGGGAGTGCAAAGCCACAGTCTCACAAGTCTCTACAGTGGGTGGATTTCCCACTGTGCCATCCTGGGGAGTGCAAAGCCACAGTCCCACAAGTCTCTACAGTGGGTGGATTGCCCACTGTCACATCCTGGGGAGGTCAAAGCCACAGTCCATCAGGTGGATTACAGAGACCACTGGTCATGGAGGAGGCACGGTGGGCAGAGTGCGTCGTGAAGGCCTGCCCGACACAGACTCGGGACTGCCAATGGGCCAGCGGTGCTTGACAGGAAGGGCCCAGCGGAGCGGTGCTTGACAGGAAGTGCCCAGCGGAGCGGTGCTTGACAGGAAGGGCCCAGCGGAGCGGTGCTTGAGACGGCGGTGCCCAGCGGAGCGGTGCTTGAGACGGCGGTGCCCAGCGGAGCGGTGCTTGAGACGGCGGTGCCCAGCGGATAGGTGCTTGACAGGAAGGGCCCAGCGGAGCGGTGCTTGACAGTAAGGGCCTAGCGGAGCGGTGCTTGACAGGAAGGGCCCAGCGGAGCGGTGCTTGACAGGAAGTGCCCAGCGGAGCGGTGCTTGACAGGAAGGGCCCAGCGGAGCGGTGCTTGGGACGGCGGTGCCCAGCGGAGCGGTGCTTGAGACGGCGGTGCCCAGCGGAGCGGTGCTTGAGACGGCGGTGCCCAGCGGAGCGGTGCTTGACAGGAAGGGCCCAGCGGAGCGGTGCTTGACAGTAAGGGCCTAGCGGAGCGGTGCTTGACAGGAAGTGCCCAGCGGAGCGGTGCTTGACAGGAAGTGCCCAGCGGAGCGGTGCTTGACAGGAAGGGCCCAGCGGAGCGGTGCTTGGGACGGCGGTGCCCAGCGGAGCGGTGCTTGAGACGGCGGTGCCCAGCGGAGCGGTGCTTGAGACGGCGGTGCCCAGAGGAGCAGTGCTTGACAGGAAGGGCCCAGCGGAGCGGTGCTTGACAGGAAGGGCCCAGCGGAGCGGTGCTTGACAGGAAGTGCCCAGCGGAGCGGTGCTTGACAGGAAGTGCCCAGCGGAGCGGTGCTTGACAGGAAGGGCCCAGCAGAGCGGTGCTTGAGACGGCGGTGCCCAGCGGAGCGGTGCTTGAGACGGCGGTGCCCAGCGGAGCGGTGCTTGACAGGAAGGGCCCAGCGGAGCGGTGCTTGAGACGGCGGTGCCCAGCGGAGCGGTGCTTGAGACGGCGGGGCCCTGGTCAGCTGTGCCTGTCTTGTGTTTCCAGTGAACCACACCTGACCAATACTTGCTGCTCAGTCTGCATCGGACCTTTCCGTTGCAGGGCCCTCCTGAGATGGAGTTCTGGGGCCCTGGGTCTCCTCCGATACCCCCGGAATGGGGCTGGTGGGGCCCTCATGGCCAGGTCGGCTGCTCCCTGCCTTTTGCTCCTTGCTGCCCTTGCCCTCCTTGGCAGACTGTCCGTGGCCCTTGGCTCCCTTACCCGATGTGGCAGGTGACGGTGCAAGGCTCCCCTCCTTGGGGGCAGGCGTATCAGGCCTGTCGCGCCTGCCCTTCAGTTTCTTGCTCCTCTTCCCGGGGGGGGGGGCTGGCTGTGCCTTTGCTGCTGGACGATGTCCCAGCCCAAGGAAAGGGCGGACTCCAAAAACCAGGCACGACGTTCTTGGGAGTTGCTGGGCTGGTGGTGGCTGAGGTGTTTGTTGAACTCTTACGGGATGGAGGGGTTGGGTCAGGTGAGGAAAAGAGGTCAATTTTAGAGAGGAAAAATTTCTTGGGAGCTATGGGAAGGGTAGCTGGAGTGGGTATGGGAGTGGAGGAAGAGGATGTGGTCGTAGGAGAGTCAAGTGTGCTGTCTTTGGGTGCAGGTGCTTGGGCAGGAGGCTGACGTGAGGTGGATGGCTGTTGTTTGGGTGCCTGCCTGCGTTTGTGTGTTTGGGAAGCGGGGGTGACAGACACACTGGGAGAGGACACAGGGGACGTGTACATGGCAGTGGGGGTGGTGACTGCACGTGTGCGGACTGGTCTGGAGGGTGTGCTGGTGATGGGTGCAATGGCTGATGGTGGTGTGCTTGCAGGTGTGTGTGGAGACGTCACAGGGAGGGAGGAGGGAGCCGAGTAGGTGGGGGACACAGAGGAGGTAGTGACTGTTGGCATGTCTGCATCTGGATGTTGCTTGGGTGAATGCTTGTGTGTCCTGTGGTGCTTATGTCTGGATGAGCTGCCCTTGGGTGTTGAGGTGTGTGCAGGCTGGTCTGTAGGTGTGGATGGGATAGGCAGAGGAACAGGGGAGTGGGACTGGGTGGAGGGAGTCAGAAGAGGGAGGCTGGAGACAGGGACAATCGCTGCCGTCAGTGCTGAGGCCAGAGCGTTGAACGATCGTTGATGGGCAGCCTGACCCGAATGAAGGCCCTCCAGGTATGCATTGCTTTGATGCACCTCCCTCTCCACACCCTGGATGGCATTCAAAAGGGTAGACTGCCCAACAATGATGGTCCTCAGGAGGTCAATGACCTCCTCACTGAGGGCAGCAGGGGTGACTGGGGCAGGGCCTGAGGTGCCTGGGGCGAAGGAGATGACCGGCTTCCTGGCCTTGCGGGCACGGCCCAAAGGCCGAGGGGCTGCTGGGAGGGCGGAGCTGGTGCGCTGGGTGGCAGCTGTACCTGTAGGATCGGTGGGCACGGATGTTGCCGCCACCGCAAGGGAGCTCCCTTCCGAGGACGTGTCGGTGTCGCTGACGTCTCCACGGGTCCCCGTGGTGGAGCCCCCCTCGCCCTCCGTCTCACTGGTCATGTCGGAGTCCGTTGCATGGCCCTCCAGGGCCATGTGAGATGCAGCTCCCTCTTGCGCCGATGCCACTTCTCCTCCGCCTGATGATGCTAATGCACACATTCACAGAAAAACAAAGAAAAGGGGGAGGGGGTGGAAAACAGAAAGACAAGTTGAGTGCATGCATTGGGGACACCGTTGGCGGAGAGGACAGACACAGAAGCCCCCTGCACTACGCTGCGCACTTGGGGTACACTACTCATTCACTGGGACATGCCCTACAAGCCTATGGGCGACAACTGCCCACACAGTATACACTGGTCCATGATTCGCGTTACTAGGCACCCTTCAGAGGTGGGGGTCGGGGGCAGAGGACCATACCTCACGGACGGGCCTATCCTACAGAAATCACCTTGGCCTAGGGATACCCACAGCCCTCCTCCCCCACCCAGGCACCTCCACTGCGCGCAAAATAGCAGAATGTGCTGGTACTCACCCCCTTGTGTCTGCTGTGATGTCCTCAAGCGCCCATCTAAATCGGGGTAGGCCACCGCCAGGATCCGGGACATCAGGGAGGTCAAGGTATGACTGGCACCCCTCCTAGGTTGGGAGGCCATCCCCAGCAGAGCCTCCGCGGTCTTCCTGCTCCCGCAGCGGATGTCCTCCCACCTCTTGCGGCAGTAGGTGCCCCTTCTGTTGTGGACCCCCAGGGCCCGGACGTCCTTGGCGATGGCACGCCAAATGTCAATCTTCTGATGGGCGCTGACCTATGTGACATGTACAGGGGGGGAAGAGAAACATCATCACTTTTCTGCATTCTCGATGTGAGTGGCCCCCCCCTCCCCAACCTTGCCATGTGGCACATACTCTCATCTGTCGTGCCATGCATTCGTCATTCGCTGCCCTCCCCTCCATCGTACATCCTCCCCACTCAACCCACGCATTGGGCACTATGCATTGCCACCTGTGTACTCACCTGTTGGTCTGGAGGCCCGTAGAGTAGTGCATACTGGGGGAGGACCCCGTCCACGAGCTTCTCCAACTGCTCGGAACTGAAGGCGGGGGCCCTTTCCCCAGTCGCAGCAGCCATTGTCACTTCCAGACCGAGGTCACAGCAGCACTTGCAGTATAGGTCCTCTCCTGTGGATGCTCAGGTCTCGTGTGATCAAGCAGATAGAAAATGGCGGTTACGTCCGCGGCGGTGCGTACCGCGGCGGTGCGTACCGCCGGCGCTCACCGCCATTGGCTCCTGAAACCCATAGGGTTCAATGTTGTCCAATGCGCCTTTGCGCCGCGGCCTGCAACCGCCTACCGCCACGGTGTGCCACGCTTGCGCAATGACCTCACTTCACATTGTCACACTTCACAGGTCAGGCAGCCGCCATTTCAAGGGCCCACATGGCTTAATTCCTACTGCGTCACACATGGCTAGGCCTTGCACCGACAATCACACTAGCCATTCAATCCTGAGAGATTTGTGTACTGTGCATGCTGTGGGCACTTACCTGTGGGTTGCTTGACTCTGTGCTCCATGTTGTCCTTCCTAGGCATCGTCCGCTGGGACTTGCGAGGAGACGGAGGAATCTTCCCGTGTACAGACCGCTGGTGGACCTGCCGACAATGGAAGAAAGACACGTGATACTCACCTACAGACTCAACCGTGCCACTATACAGGAACTGTGTGCCCAGCTGGAGCCAGACCTGATGTCACCCATCCGCCAACCCACAGGGATTCTGCCTCTAGTGCAGGTGCTGTCAGTACTGCATTTTTTTGCCAGTGGATCATTTCAAACTACCGTGGCCATTTCATCTGGGATGTCTCAGCCTATGTTTTCAAAGGTGTTGTCCAGAGTGTTGTCTGCCCTGATGAAATACATGCGGAGCTACATCATTTTCCCTGAGGTGGGTGACTTGCCTACAGTGAAGGGTGATTTCTATGCCCTTGGACACATTCCCAATATCATTGGTGCCATTGATGGTACCCATGTGGCCTTGGTTCCCCCAAAAGACGATGAGCAGGTGTAAAGGAACCGAAAAAATTATCATTCGATGAATGTCCAGGTGGTCTATTTGGCTGACCAGTACATCTCCCATTTAAATACTAAGTTCCCAGGGTCAGTGCATGACGCGTACATCATGCGAAATAGCAGCATCCCTTATGTGATGGAACAGCTACAGAGACACCGTGTGTGGCTAATTGGTGACTCTGGTTACCCAAACCTGCCTTGGCTATTGACCCCAGTGAGGAATCCCAGGTCCAGGGCAGAGGAACGTTACAATGAGGCCCATGGGCGTACCAGGAGGGTGATTGAGCGGACCTTCGGCCTCCTGAAGGCCAGGTTTAGGTGCCTGCATATGACTGGTGGATCCCTAATGTACTCACCAAGGAAGGTGTGTCATATCATCGTGGCCTGCTGCATGCTTCACAACCTGACTTTGCGACGCCAGGTGCCTTTCCTGCAGGAGGATGGTCCAGATGGTGGTGCTGTGGCCGCTGTGGAGCCTGCGGAGAGTGAAGAGGAGGAAGACGAAGAGGACGACACAGACGACAGGGACAGAGTGATACTGCAGTATTTCCAGTTACACACAGGTAATAATCTACTCCTGCATTGTATTATATCTGTAACTGTAGTGGCTCTCTACTGTCTGACCTTTCACCCCAATGTATGGTAACTTAGTTGTGTATATCACTTCCTATTACAGTGCTCTGATCCCCACGGAGTGCCCTCTGGTTTTTTTCCCCATGGACTACCGCTGTGTGACACTGGTATGTTGTCATCACAATGTAACTAGAAATGTTTTGTTGGTTATATCAAATACATTTGGTTTAAATAAATAGATAACAGAATCCAGTTGGTTTTTGTGCTATAAGTGTGTTTATTGAAGTTTTCAAATAGGTCTATAGTTCAAAAAGGGTGATGGGTGATGGTGGAGGCATGTCCATGGCAGAGTCCAGACTCTCGTTCGCACAGGTGCATTGTCCATATGCCTGTGGAAGGTGGAGCAGGGGCAGTTGGACAGGGTGAACAAGTGGGACAGTGGGATGGCATCCGTGGGTTTCCGTGCATGGCGGGGGTCTTGACATCCTACTCTGTCTTCTTCCTAGATCTCAGGCCTTTCTTGCGGGGTGGTTCTTGTTCTGCAGGGGGTGGGGTCCGGGTGGGCCGTTGCTGTTGTGTCAGGGCCTCCTGACCACTAGCGCCGGCGGAGGTGGTGGGCTGTTCTTCCTCCATGCTAGTGGCAGGGGCCCTTTGGGGGGCCACATGGTCCCGCAATGTGGTGACAATCTGGTTGAGTGCCACCACGATTGTACTCAGTGCGGAACTGATGCTGCGCAGTTCTTCCCGGAACCCCATGTACTGGCCCTCCTGCATGGCCTGGATCTCCTGGAACCTGGCCAGGACCGTCGCCATCGTCTCTTGGGAGTGGTGGTACGCTCCCATGATGGTGGTGAGGGCCTCTTGGACAGTGGGTTCCCTAGGCCTGTCCTCCCTCTGTCGCACAGCAGCCCTCCCAGTTCCTCTTTGTTCCTGGGCCTCTGTCCCCTGGACGGTGTGCCCACTACCAGTGCCCCCAGGTCCCTGTTGTTGTTGGGGTTGTGGGTTACCCTGGGTGCCCTGTACTGGTAGACACACCGCTGCTTGACCTGTCCTGGAGACAGAAGCATGGGCCCGCTGGGTGGGTGCTGTGCTGTTGTTTCCAGAGGGGGGTAGGTCTGCTGTGGCCTGTGGCTGACTGAGGGTAACCGACTGTCCAGAGGTCCCCGATGGTCCGGGCTGGTCATCAGGTTCTAGGTCGACAGAGCTGCTGTCATCACTGGGGGCCTGTTCTGGGGGTGGGATGGACAAATCTGGACCCTCCTGGACGGTGTGTTGGCGTTCGGGCCCTGCAGGGGTAAAATAGTATGGTTATTGATTTTGTGTGTGGCATGGCGTGCGATTTGTGGGTGCCCTTGTCGCCCAGTGCTGGCAGTCCCATGTGGGAGGAGTAGTGAGGGTGGTTTGTGGGGGGGGATGGGTAGGTGCAGTGGTCATGCTTAGGTGATGGGTGTCCATGGTTTGTGTTGGCATTCAGGGGTTGGGGTTGGGTTGGGTGGGTTGTGCTGGTGAGACATTAACAGGGAGTATGTGTGCTGGGGGGTTAGGGGTGAGGGTGGGGGTGTGGGTTGGCATGCTGGTGGTTGGGGGGGGTGAAGTAGTTGAGATTAGACTTACCAGAGTCCATTCCTCCGCCTACTCCAGCGAGGCCCTCAGGATGCAGGATGTTCAAGACCTCTTGCTCCCATGCTGTGAATTCGGGTGGAGTGGGTGGGGGTCCGCCGCCAGTCTTCTGCACAGCGATGTTGTGTCTTGACACCATCGACCGCACCTTCCCCTGTAGGTCGTTCCAGCGCTTTCGGATGTCTTCCCGATTTCTGGGATGCTGTCCCACAGCGTTGACCCTGTCGACGATCCTTTGCCATAGCTCCGCCTTCCTGGCTATTGTGGTGTGCTGCACCTGTGTGCCGAAGAGCTGGGGCTCTACCCTAATTATTTCCTCCACCATGACCCTGAGTTCTTGGACCGAGAACCTGGGGTGTCTTTGGGGTGCCATTGGGTGGTGTGGATGAGGTGTGGGGTGGTGTTTGTGGTGATGAGTGTGGTGGTGTGTGGTGTTTTGTGCGTAGATGTGGTGTGGGTGATGATGTTGGGTTCCTGTCTGTGTTGTGGTTTGCGTTCCCTGTGCTCTCTCTCTGTGTATTGCGCATTGTCTCTGATTTTCGATTTATGGGGGTTTGTGGGTGATGTGGGTGTGTGTTTTATATGGTGATGGGTGTGTGGGAGTGGTGTGTGTATGTGTATCAGGTGTGTGTATCTCGATTTGGCCAATGTGGCTGTGTTTTGTAAAGGTGTGTGTATTTTGAGCGCGGCGGTGTGTACCACCAATGGAATACCGCGGTTGAAAGACCGCCGCGTTGATTCGTGGGTCGTAATGGCATGGGCGTGTTTGTGTTGGCGTGACGGTGGAGGTTTGGTCATCTCCAGTTTATCGCTGACCGCTGATGAGGCGGCCTTCAGTGGATGTCGGGTTTTTGGCGGTTTGGCAGTTGTGGGTCAGAATGACCGTGGCGGTTTACCGCAGCCGCGACGGTATGTTGGCGGTCTTCTGACCGGCGGTAAGAGCCTTTTACCGCTGAGGTCAGAATGACCCCCATAGTTTTTAAGTACTTTAGTTGTTGAATACATCTGGACCAACCTTGTGTTGGTATCGATGGTAACATGCTTTTCTTGGCTTTCCTTCAATATGGATGTCTTGTGTTTGTGGGTTTTGGTTTGTCTTTGTGTTAGTTGTGTGTGTTGGTTGTGCTAGATGTTGTGCCTGGGCTGCATGTGTGTGTGTGTGACCCTGCTGTTGGTCCTGCTGTTATTGGTTTGTTTTGTGTCTGTGATATGATTGTGAAGTTCCAGGCATGTGTGTAGCTAAGTTGTGCATTGTATGTGGTATGATGGGTTGTGGTGGTGCTGTGTGCCAGTGTGTGGTTGTTGTTTGCGCGTCTGTGTGTGTGGTGATGGCTATGTCATTTGAATTGTAAGTTGTGTGGGCGTGGTGTGACATTTCATGAGTTGTATGGGTGTGTGATGGTGTTGATTGGTTGTGAGTTGTCTTTGCGTGTTGTTGTCAGTATTTGTTGTCATGTGTAGGTGTGCAGTGCAATGGGCTGGCAACACATTTGTGTAGTTGCGATTGTGATGTTGTGTGACTCGGTGTTGTTGTTTATACATGTGTTAGCCTGTGGCGGTGATCTGTGTGTGCAGAGTGGTGTGTGTAATGTTCGTGTGCGAGTGTGTGTTTTGTGTGTGTAGGTGTATGTGTCTTAGTGTTGGCGTGTGGTGGTGTGTGTGTGTGTCAGTCACTATCCATCCATTATGTGTGTGTTGTGTGTGCGTGGGTTCTAATACCTTTCCCTACAGTGTATGCTAGGTTGCTCTATTTAAGGTTGTTGTCGTCTTCATCATCGCTGGTTCCAGAGATGCAGGATGTTCAGGAGCAGTGGGAAGACTTCAAGTTCTGGTTCCCTAGCGGCTCCGAACGTGTCTGTGTTCCTGAAGGTGAGTGCCTCCTTGTATAGTGTTCGGCTCTGCCAGGGTCTTGTTGGTGGTGCAACCACGGCTGGAATCCTGGCGGTGTGCAAACTCTTAATGCGCTTGGTGGAAACATGGTCTCCACCGGCCTGGAGATGCCTACTGCTGTCTGCAGTGGCCCCTCCGCACTGTCAGTACTGGCGGTAAATTGGCTTTGTTCCGTTGGGAAGACCACCATGGTCATAATGTGGCGGTCTGCATTGCTGGCCTGGCAGTGGTGCGACCACCACCGTCACCATGGTGGTACTCGGACCGCCAAACTCGTAATGATGGCCTTTGTCCAGTGTGTGTTTCATAGAGTTTGATGACAACGAATTAAATGCCCGTTCCAGTTGTGTAATGGAGTCTAACCATTTAAGAAGCATGTATACTCCTCATTTAGAACAGAACCCAGTTTACGAAATACTTAGAATCTTACCAAAATGAAAGATTTCAAAGGATCATAGTGACATTCCTGAGAAAAAGAGGAAATAAGAGAAGTAAGCACTATTGGGGAAAATAAATAGTAAAATTACTGAGGAAATTGTTTGCTACCAGTTCTCAAACCTCTCTGGAATCAGCTGCTATTCCAATTTAGCTCTCAATGCACTATTCCCCTCACCTCCTATGGTTTATGAAGTTAAACAGAAAAAGGATAAAAGATTGTACTCTGCACTCTTTACGTTATTACAATGCCTATGCAGTGATAGAACAGAAGCATATTCTGCGTCTTCTATTAGACATCTTGCAGATCTGTGCACTGGATCTGTACACTTCGCTCAAAACACTCATGAAGATGCACAAGAATTCTTGATGGTCATACTTGGTATCTTAGAAGAAGAGATGGTGCCTATTGTCGGCCTATTTGGACTAAGTTGCTCATGGAAGCATGATTGTGAAAATTGATCCTTTTCTTTAAACACAGAAATAGATTCAGAACAATTTATCTGCTTCATTCTACATGATTGTAAAACTGCCAGTTTTCACAAATTGTGTAAAGGTTCATCACAGAATAATACCTGCACAAAATGCAAGTCAGATCAGCTATCAACTTTGAACATAAGAAGAACAGGCAAGTATATTATTTTGATGCTAGAGCAATACAATACACATGGAACTAAATTAAAAACTCAAATTACAAATTTTAAAGCTTAATAAATCTTTATTTGTGGAAAACATATCTATATAGCCATTATTTTTCATGAAAGAGTGCATGTTACATTTATACACTACACCATCCACTTAAAAAATAAAACTGGATGCACAGAGTGTAATGATAGCAACCTTACATTCAAGAAGAGATTATCCTATAAACTGCCAAATTCTTACCTTCTCTTTCTTGAACCAAGGTTCTAGGGAGGGTTACTACTTAAAAAAGTAATACTACACTTCTGGGACTTTCTAATACAACAAGTTAAGACATCATACAGCCTACCAGTGGTGAGGGCTTGATAAAGGAATTAAAAGCTTGGAATTAACTTACTCTGGCAGGAAAACAAAAGAGATACAACTAAATTAGAACCACACATTAGAAACTACAGACCATGACAAAGATCTACCACAGAGAAAAAGGAATTCTGCTAAATGTTTTAAGAACAGCTCAAAACGAAATGAAATGATTTACACCATGAATACAGTCTACTCTTGTTTAATAGACGAGCAGATTTTATGACATTTTGTGGCCTACCAATAGTGATGTCTTTATATGCTTTTTCAGCACTTATTAGACAAAGTTATAATATGAACCTTTAGCTTCTATTTATGTTCTCTATTTCTACACAGATTACAGGACGTCCTTTTGGAGTAATGTAGGTAACTAATTGTGTTTTCAATCATACGCCACTCATATATACTTTATACACATACCATATTATAGAAAAACAACAATACACACTAATGAAAACACACCTTGGTATACGCATATGCATACCGTAAAACATCCAGAGACACATCCAGGTATACACTCATGCATTCACAGACATACCCAGACAGACGCTCATGTATACACACCCAGCCACACAATGATACAAACAATGGAATACCTAGGCATACACTGATGCATACAGTGACACACCCAGGCACACACTAATGCATACACTGACACACCCAGCACACACTCATGCATACACTGACATACCCAGACACACACTCATACATACGCTGACATAGCACACACTCATGCATACACTGACATACCCAGACACACACTCATACATTCACTGACATACGTAGACACACACTCATGTATACACTGACATACAGAGCCACGAACTGACACCAACACTGAAACACCCAGGTACACACTGATGCATACATGACACACCCAGTCACACACTGATACATACAGTGACACACGAGGCACACACTAATGCAGACTCTGACATACTCAGGCACACACTCATGCATACAATGACACACGCAGCATGCACTCATGCATACACTGTGACACCCAGGCACACACTGATTCACACATTGACACACCCTGGCACACACTAATACATACACTGACACACTCAGGCATACACTGATGCATACAGTCACACACACATGCACACAATGACACACCTAGGCACATGCTAATATACATACACTGACACACCCATGCACACACTAATGCATACACTGACACACCTAGGCACACACTGATACATACATTGACACATCTAGGCACACATTAATGCATTTCGCTGCTACACCCATGCACACACTGACACATATACTGACGTACCCAGACACACACTCATGCATACACTGACACAGACAGGCACACACTGATGCATGCACTGAGATACCTAAACACACACCCATGCATATTCTGACATACCCAGGGGCACACTGATACAAACAGTAACACACCCAGACACACACTGACACATACACTGACACACTCAGGCACACACTAATGCATACACTACCACACTCAGGAAAATAATGATATATTTTAGTTTATTTTAGTTTAGAGAATTTGTAATCCGCATGGCTATCCAAAGGCCTTCCACCGCTGAAGCAGAACAGTGCAGACTGCAGGGACACCTACTTAAGCCCTAAACAGCCAGGTTTTCAGATTTTTATGAAAGGAGAGTACATGGTTGATTTGGCGGAGCCCCAGTGGGAGAGAGTTCCAAAATTTGGCAGCTCTGTAAGCCATGGATTTTCCACCCCACTGTTCTTTCTTGAATTTAGGCATCTTCATCAGAGAGGACATAGACGATCTGAGAGATCTACGGGTATATAGTAGGAGGCAATAGGCCTTAAAAGGGCAGGGCCATTGTTGTGAAGCGCTCTATGCATAATGCAGAGGGCCTTAAATTGTATATGTTGTTCCACAGGAAGCCGAAGGAGAGCAGTTATGGAAGCTTTAGCTGACTGATGTCTTGAGATGTTCATAAGAAGACGAGCAGCGGCGTTCTGCACAACATGAAGCCTCTTCACCATGTACTGAGGTGAGCTAACATAAAGGGCATTCCTGTAATCTAAACATGACATTATGAGGGCTTGAACATCACATTTTTTGGCTAAAAAAGGAAGAACATCAAAGGCTTTCCTCAGCCTCAGCAATTTAAAACACGCGGCAGCAAGCTTTCTTGCTAGATGGCCCATGGTCAGGCTGAAGTCCAGCCACACCCCCAGACTCTTTATTGCACTTTTTGGAGGTGGTAAAGTTGCCAGACCTTCAGGATCAAGAGGCAGGGACCTATGATGAAAGTTATTCCCCAATAACATAACCTCTGGCTTGTCTTCATTTAGTGTTAGCTTGTAGTCCACCATCCGTCTGGCTCCCTTTTGAAGACAGGGCGTTAGTTGGGATTGACCTATATTAGAATTTTAGGAAAATGAGATCACTGTTAGAAATGGGGTTTCTGGTTGGCTAGGGTATGCACCTCAGCCAGGCAGAACTTACCCACTCTAGTCAGGGCAAGGGAGTTACACGTCCAAGATAACCCCTGCTCACCCCCTTGGTAGCTTGGCACGAGCAGTCAGGCTTAACCCGGAGGCAATGCGTAAAGCGTTTGCACAACACACACACACATGTGACGCAATATCCCCACCACAAAGGAAACACAACACCAGATTATATGAACATATACTGTATTGTACACAACGTAATTATCAGACCAACATCACATAACAGTACTATCCTGCTACCTTAGCAGTTGTCAGAACGTTACACATTAGTTACCCTGCAAACTAGCAGTAGTCACATATAACACACAGGTTACTCAGTATTCTGCAACATAAGCAGTAGTCAGGAAACACGTAATTACATTAGGACACTTGTCATAAGCATATCATAAAACGCCCATAGTAGGAACATTAGAAAACCTATGGCAAGTTAGGGAAACATATTAGCAAGTCATGCCCATAAAAGGAACATGTGCACACATATGTAAAGGCATCATAGTACAGGCAGGTAATATAACACAATTCAGAAAGTCTGTAGAAAGAACTTTAAATCATAGTTATATTTGTCCATTTAACAGTACCTGGGAATGATGCAGAGGCACTTCCAGTGCCTAAAACGAATAAAGGGGGCGAGCAGGGGTTATCTTGGACGTGTAACTCCCTTGCCCTGACTAGAGTGGGTAAGTTCTGCCTGGCTGAGGTGCATACCCTAGCCAACCAGAAACCCCATTTCTAACATTGGTGGCAGCGGTGGGATATTGCGTCACATGTGTGTGTGTGTTGTGCAAACGCTTTACGCATTGCCTCCGGGTTAAGCCTGACTGCTCGTGCCAAGCTACCAAGGGGGTGAGCAGGGGTTATCTTGGACATGTAACTCCCTTGCCCTGACTAGAGTGGGTAAGTTCTGCCTGGCTGAGGTGCATACCCTAGCCAACCAGAAACCCCATTTCTAACATTGGTGGCAGCGGTGGGATTTTTTTACCAACGAAGCGCTTTTCACAGCGCTTAGGCAAATTATGCAGCCTGGGCTGCGGCGGTGATTTTCATCAACGAAGAAGCGCTTCACAAAGCGCTAGGGCACAGTTTAAAGCCCGGGCTGCGGCGGTGATTTCTTTTTGGAAAAGAAAAGCGCTTTCCAAGCGCTATAGTGCATCAACAGCCCAGCAACTGAAGGAATGCCTTGTTCTCCTTCAAAGCATTCTGGGCAAAGGTTTAAACGAGCGTTGCAGGGATCAGGGGCCACAGCACCCTGCCCCTGGGAACAACCAAACCAGAAAAAGCACAAAGCTGGTGGGTCCAGCTACAGGCCAGCACAGGGGGTGCAGATGGTGGCAGTTCCTCCTAGTGACCAGGCAGGTCACAGGTCAGCACAGCAGCAGCAGTCCATGGCGGTTTACTGGTGAGTCCATTCATCAGCGTTCTGTGTCCAGTTTCAAGTTCCAAGAATGTTCAAATTGTGGGGAAAATTCCCCTGTACTTATAGTCCTTTTTTTACAGTGTTTTACAATGACAGGGAGAGGAGGTTCCAGCCAGTTACAACTGGTTCTGGGAGTGCCCCCTCTCTCCTTTCAGCACAGGCTCCAAACATCAGTGGGGGGTTAACGACCCTATTGTGTGAGGCCAGGGCACAGCCTTTACAAATGTAGGTGTGCCCCGCCTCTCCCTTCTCTCAGCCCAGGAAGACTATTCAGCATGCAGATGCACCTAGGTGACACCTCCACCCTCCCTGTGTACAGGCTGTCTGAAAAGTATGCACAAAGCCCCAACTGTCACTCTGCCCAGACGTGGATTGGAGTCAAGCTGCAACACACCAGAATTATAAGCACAGATAAATGCGCACTTTCTAGAAGTGGCATTTCTGTGATAGTAATAAAAAATACACCCACACCAGTAAGCAGTATTTATTATCACCATCACAACCACACCAAACACGCCTACGCTACCCCTCATAAATCAGACAATACCCTTTACACATAAAGCAGGGCATTTCTAATGCAATCCTATGAGAAGGCAGCACTCACAGCAGTGAGACACCTAAGTTAGGCTGTTTGTCACTACCAGGACAGGTCATGCAATATGGCACATGTCCTGCCTTTCTACATACATGGCACCCTGCCCCTAGGGCTAGCTAGGGCGTACTTTAGGGGTGACTTACATGTAGTAAAAGGGGAGTTCTGGGCCTGGCAAGTAAATTTAGATGCCAGGTCCCTGTGGCAGAAAACTGCGCACACAGGTCCTGCGCTAGCAGGCCTGAGACAGGTCTGAAAGTCTACTTCAGTGGGTGGCGCAAGCAGCGCTGCAGGCCCACTAGTAGTATTTAATTTACAGGCCCTGGGTATAGAGATACCACTGTACAAGGGACTTATAGGTAAATTAAATATGCCAATTAGGTATAAGCCAATCATACCAACTTCAGATGGGAGAGCACCTGCACTTTAGCACTGGTCAGCAGTGATAAAGTGCTCAGAGTCCTAGAGCCAACAGCGAGAGGTCAGAAAAACCAGGAGGAAGGAGGCAAAAAGACTAGGGATGACCATGCGTTTGGCCAAAAGTCCAACAATCACCAACTGGGTGTCGTCGTCATAAGAAACCAATGACAAACCATAAGGGCACACAATTTCTGCCAGAGGGTGCATATAGAGATTAAAAAGTGTGGGGCTCAAGGAGGAACCCTGTGGCACCCAACAATTAAGACATAAACTGTCAGAAAGACAGGACTGATCGTGAGTTTGAAAAGTACAACTCTCCAAAAAAGAAGTAAGCCATTTTAGAGCACAACCATTGATACCGGCATTGTAAATTCTTGGAATCAGAACGGTATGATCCATGGTATCATAGGCTGCACTAAAATCAAGGAGAATGATGGCAGCAAAGCCTTCTAGATCCAGACGACGCAATAGCACCTCCACCACTGCCAGCAATGCTGTTTCAGTACTGTGTTGAGGTCTAAAACCCATTTAAGTGGGACATAAGATCTCATGATCCTCAAGAAAGCCTGATAGAAATGTATTAACATGCTTTTCTAAGAGTTTCCAGGCAACAGGAAGCAAAGAAATTGGCCTGTAGGTATTCAGAAGGGCAGGGTCAAGATGAGACTTTTTTAGCAGAGGCTAACCACTACATGTTTCCATTGAAAGGGAATCAGGCCAGTTGTAAGTGACAAGTTGAGTAGGTTGGTTAAGATGGGGGCAATAATGTCCGACCCATGGGCAAGAATACAGAGAGGTGCGGGGTCCAAGGAAGACCCAGATTTTATTGTATGAAAAAGATATATCACAGATTCTACAGTGAGGAGAGGAAAAGCTGAGTACAAGGCATCAGGTTGTTGAGAAATAGACTGGATAGCTTGATTGACTTCCTGGATAAACTTATCAGGAAAAGCCGAATAGACATCCATTACCTTCTTTTGAAATAAGAGTCCCAGATTATTGCTGTGCTCCAAAGAGGCCTCTGTAGGGTCATTAGGAGGAGCAGGCAGAGGCCTCCATAGTGTCATAAGGAGGAGCAGGCTGAACAATGTATTTAAAGATTTGAAAATTCTCTTTGGGGGAATTGGTAGACTCTTCTATTTTAGTTGCATAGCAGGCGGCCTGGGCGGTTCTTATTTCAACATGATAGTTTCTAATAGCTTTCTTTTAAACAGATTTCCTGTTGTTATCATAAGACTTCCTCCACCTCTTCTCCAGGCATTTGCAGTACTTCTTTAACTCCAAAAAATAAGGAGTAAACCAAGGGGATTTCCCATTGCGGTGACTCTTCATGAAAGTCCTTACCGGCAATACAATGTCCAATGAATCAGAAATCCATTCATTGAATCTGTCAGACGATAAAAATAATTTGATCGGAGGGGTCAGGTCTGGAATTTTCCAATACTGTGATCTGTCCTTTGAGGTTAAGCTTGAGCCAACAGCAGCCCAACTACATGGTCAAAGGAAGAGGGACAGAGGTCGAGGGATGGGGAGTTTCAGAGCAATTAGAAAACGGTCAGACCAAGCAAGCAGGAGAGGGCTTTAAACCATTAATTTGGTGATATTGCTAAATACAAGATCAATTGTGTTCCTCTTAATATGCGAGGGACCACAAACCAACTGTGTTAAGTCCAACGCAGCAAGATCAGAAAGGAGATTCTTGGCAGCAGCGTTATTAACATCATCAACACGAATGTTGAAATCCCCGAGAAGAGTAAAATTAGGTTTATTGAGGACTGGGTCTGAGACTAGCTCAGGAAGGGACTGAATCTAGTGATTGTAAGGGCTAGGAGGTCTATATACGAGAATTCCAGAAAGCGTAAAAGTTGGATTCAATGCTATAGTAAATAGCATTCTTTCACAGCCTGGAATGTTAAAACGCATAGGGGAGCATTTAATGGTATCACTATAGATGATGGTTATCCAACCACCTCTAATGTCAATCCTATCTAGCCAGCTTATCAACTAGCCGGGGGGTAATGCAAGTGCAACGTCGGGGCAGACTCCTCCTAGAGCCAGGTTTCTGTTAAAAATAAGATATAAGTGGCCAATTCACTTAAGAAACAATTAATTTCTAGTTTATGTGCAGCTAAGGACCGACAATTGACTATGAATAACTGCCTCTCTGACATCTTGCTTTTCCCCTGAATCTGGCTGGAACCAACCAGGGAGACAACTTACATCTGTTGCAAATACAAACAACTGAACAGGGGTCAATACAATGGAGGCAGGCCTCAGATGGGAAGGTTCTAAGAGAGTGCAGTTGACTGGAAATGTTGATTACCTTATTTTGGTGTTGAGCGATATAATCTCTGGCCCCTGGTCCTGGCTGGGCGCGGATGGGTGCAAACGGGCTTCCCTTAGGTGTGCCTACTGCATGCATCCACTGCGCATCCACTGCATAAACACCCTTCTATTGGGGCAGAGAGGCCACAGGCAGAACCACTAGAGCATAGCCCGAAATTGAGGCTTTCGGAGGCACTAGGGAAAAGAGGAAAAATGACGCCCGTTCCAGGGGATGCACCTGCAATTCCTTCAGGGTTTCCCCAGCCACTCTAATTAATCTGCCATGTTCTCCCAGTGAGCAAGGCACTTAAAAACAATGCAGGATGGGCACCAAAAGACTAAGACCCGTCTGATACCACTGAACACAGATATCAGAGGTCCGATAAAAAATGTACAAAATAACAGTATCCAACTAGCAGCAATAATTAAAATGAAATAACACCAACGTAATTATAAATGAAATAAAGGCCAAATGTTAAATGTTAAAAGGTTGAAAAAGAGTACTGGCAGTCCAGCGTTTCCGCTGTGCGTCTGCTGCAGATCACCCTTATATGGTGCAGGGAGGCCACAGGCAGAACCACTAGAGCGCAGCCCAAAATGGCAGCTCTGGGAGGCACAAGAGAAAAGAAAAAAAGTGGCACTGTTCCAGGTGATGCATCTGCGATTCCTGCAGGGTTTCGCCAGCCACTCTAAATTAACCCCTCGTTTTCCCCCCCATGAGCAAGATGCTTAGAACCAGTGCAGGATCATCAGAAAGACCGTAGGCACCAAAGGACTAAGACCCGTTAGCTACCACTGAACATGGATATCAGGGTTCCGATAAAACATTTACAAAATAACAGTATCCAACTAGCATTGTGTTTAAAATAAAATAACACCAAAGTAATTAAAAATAAAATAAAGGCCAAATAATAAATGTTAAAGAGGTTGAAAAAGGTTACTGGCAGTCAAGTGTTTCTACTGCGTGTCCACTGCATAGTCACCCTTATATGGGGGCAGGGAGGCCAGAGGCAGAACCACTAGAGCGCAGTCCAAAAAGACAGCTCTGGGAGGCACAAGGGAAAAGAGGAAAAATGGCACCCGTTCCAGGTGATACACTGACACACCCAGGCACACACTAATGCACAAATTGACACAGTCAAGCACACACTAATGCATACACTGACACACCCAGACACACACTGATGCTTATGCTAAAACATCTGCGCACACACTGATGCATACACAAACACATACAGGCACACACTACTGTATACACTGAGAAACCCAGACACACACTCATTTACATACTGGTACACTCAGACACACACTAATGCATGCACTGACACACCCATGCACACATTGATGCATACACTGAGACACCCAGGCTAGTACTAATTTAGACATTGACACACCCACGCCCAATCAATCAAGCAATTTGTTGAGCGCGCTACTCACCCGGTAGGGTCTCAAGGCGGGCACTGGGAGGAGAGGGTGCTACTGCTCGAAGAGCCAGGTCTTGAGGTGCTTTCTGAAGGACAGGAGGTCCTGGGTCTTGCGTAATTTGGTGGGGTGGGGGTTCCAGATTTTGGCGGTGAGGTGGGAGAAGGACCTGCCGCCGGATGTGGTGCAGTGAATGTGAGGGACTGTTACGAGAGTGAGGTCGGCAGAGCGGAGCTGACGTTTCAGGATGTGGAAGTTAAGTCGCTCGTTGAGGTAGGCTGGTCCGGTGTCGTGGAGGGCTTTGTGAGCGTGGATAAAGATTTTGAAGATGATCCTTTTGTTGATGGGGAGCCAGTGGAGGTCTCTGAAGTGGCCTGAGATGGTTTTGTGGTGAGGGAGGTTGAGGATGAGACGTGCTGAGGCGTTCTGGATGCACTGGAGTTTTCTCTGGAGCTTGGCCGTAGTTCCCGCGTAGAGGACATTGCCGTAGTCCAGTCTGCTGGTGACAAGGGCGTGGGTGACTGTTCTTCTGGTTTCTACGGGAATCCACCTGAAGGTCTTGAGGAGCATACGAAGGGTGTTGAAGCATGAGGATGATATGGCGTTGACTTGCTGGGTCATGGAGAGAGAATGCACACTAATGCATACACTGAGACTCCCAAGGCGAACACGTATGCACACAATGACATACCTATATACATACTGATGCATACACTGACACATACAGGCACACACTAATGCATACACTGAGACACCCAGGACACACTAATTTACACACTGACACACCCAGGCACACACTAATGCATACAGTGAGACACCCAGGCAAACACTTATGCACACACTGACACACCCATGTTCGTAATGATGCATACACTGACACACCCATGCACACACTGATGTATACACTGACACACCAAGGCACACACTGATGCGAAACTGGCACACCAAGGCACACACGAATGCACAAACTGACACACCCAGGCACACACTCATTCATACACTGACACACTCAGCACACACTGATGCTTACACTGACACACCCAGGCACACACTGATGCCCACACCGACACACCAAGGCACACACTAATGCATACATTGACACACCCAGGCATACACTGATGCATACAATCACACACAGCCACACACTGATGCACACAATGACACACCTAGGTATACACTGATATATGCATTGATGCAAACACTCATACACCAAGAGACACTGACACACACAGTAATACATCCAGTCAATAATGAAAACACAGAAACAGCTCTTTGTAGAAAAAATGGCAGTTGTCAGAAGAACCTTTTTTAAACTTTTTTAGAACCAATTTTATTTGTTTTGCAAATAAACTGTAGAAAGCAAAAAGGGCAAACATTGAAACTGTATGGAAAAGAATTGCATACTGCAAAAACTAGTGTTTGTAACACTAAAATGAAAAGAAAAAACTCAACAGGGGTGACTCTTCACCTTGTCTAACATGGCAATAAAATCATCATTCCTTTTAATGACAAGTTCTTGTCACTTGCCACACTGAATTACCATTTCTTTCAGTTCACCGCTGTGAGTGGAATAGAAATGTGTGCAGGTGGTTGTCCAACAATGGATGTAGAAGGATGAGCATCAGAAGCAGCAGTGGCTCTCTCCCTCACCTTCCTCTGATAGGCACATTCATGGTTGCTTTTGATGTGCTTCCACATTGTGGATGTGCCATAGCGGTACTTTTTAAGTGTGCCTCTGGAAAGCTGTTTCCCACACAGCTGACATTCCACATATCTTGCACACGCTCTCTTCTCACCTGATGGCACTGTAAACTACACCCATACATCACTTTCTTTTCTGTCAGAACCTCCTTTTTCAAAAAGATCTTGCCTGCGACACAGTAGGAACACTAAATTCAGCCATTTTTTGATCTGCTGCTAAAAGTCTTGAAACTTCCTTCAGTAACATACAGTATAAAAGTGGCAGTATTGGGTGTGTTTTTTTAAAAGTTGGGTGTGGTTGATATTAACCAATTAAAAGGCAGATTGTTTTGTCATTGAAACACCTAATTTAAGGAGGAAACATTAAAGAGAATCAATTATCAGCTTTCAAATACGTTCACTCTTATGATCTCTTTTAATTTGGAGCTCCCCTATGCATAAAATAATTTTTTAACAATTCAGTAAATCCACGGATCAGAATCCACAGCCTTGTTTACACCACGTGATCGGTGCAAAAACCATAGAGTTCACTCATACGACAATCTGCGGAAAATCTGCAGATCCAAAAAAAGAAATAATACATTAATGTACATTCAGTGTAAATTGTGTATTCTGTATTGTATTGTTCTACCCATTAAATGTCCTTTCTTTCAGTGTGCAACAAGAATCACTGGCAAACTTTTTTGGGAATTTTTTTTGAAGATTCGTCAAACAGTGCCAAAGATATAGGCAAGTCAAAAAAAAAACTTTTTCTATGGAAACATGGTTCTAAATATAACTTCCTAGGTACTTATAGTTAGGACCATTTTTTCCATAGACAGACCGTTTTTTGTCTTGCCAATACCTTGGTGCTTCTTGGTGAATCTTCCTGAAATTTTCTAAACGTATACTTTGATCAGTTCAGCTGCTATGTTGAAACTTTTGGGGTGATCTGTCAAGTGGGGCAGAGAAAAAGAGGGGGGTCCCAAAACAGTTTTTCCCTATTTTATGTCAATGGGATTTTTCCAATTTCTGAACATCACTACAGCCCAAACCACTGCAGTGAATTACACCAAATTTGCCAGAAAGGTAGCTCTTGGTCCTGGTCCTGAGAGCACACTTTTTGTGGTGTAATCCCTTCAGTAGTTTTGGAGAAATTACAGTTTAAATAATATAGATCTATAGGGACACAGATCATTTGTGGATCCAACCCTCTCCATGCTGATATCTGATTGGCTGCCAACACATCAACAAGGAAGTGTTGAAAGCCATCTTGGAACTCGGCTACAGTTGAGTCCCAGAAAGAAAAGTAAAAAAATAAAAAAAGGGACCAGGGTAGGGACACCCTGACCCCTTAGCTCAGGTGCTGGTGTCCCAGAGGATCCCCGCCAGCGCTTAAAAGCACTTTTTTAAAAAACATCCGAAACATCGAAAGCTCTGGATTCACTGATGTTTGTGATTATTTTTTTTAAAAAGGGCGATTTCCACGAGGCCTCCCTGCACACTGGGGACCACCACCGCCCTGGGTCAAAATGCTTTAGTTAATGTAGGGGAGGGGCTCGTGGCCCCCATGCAGCCCAGGGACTGCCACCTCCCCAGGGCTAAAGTTTAATTAAATGCAGAAGGGCTGCCTGGCCTCCTCGCAATCCCAGGGACTGCCACCTCCCTGGGGCACAATAGGAATGACATGCAGAGGGTTCGCCAGGACCCCCGCAGCACATGGGACTGCCACCTCCCTGGGGTCAATGTAAAGTGATATGTGGGGGCTGCATGCCCCCCCAACAGCCCCATGGACCGCCACCTCCTCGGGGCTAATGTTTAATAAAATGCGGGGAGCTGCATGGCCCCCCACTGCCGGGGACCACCACCTCCCTGGGGCACAATAATAATGACATGCAGGGGGCTGCCTGGTCCCCCCGCAGCCCTGGGAACCACCACCTCCCTGGGACAACATGCTTAGTTAATGTAGGAGGGGTCTTGCAGACCACCCTGTGCCCTGCGGACCATCACCTCCTGGTGCCAACTTTCAGTAATATGCGAGGGGCTGTGTGGCGTGCCTGCAGCCACAGGGACCACCACCTCCCTAAGGCCAATGTAAAGTGATAAGCGGTGGGGCTGCGTGCCCCCCCCCCCAGCCCCGGGGATTGCCACCTCTTGAGACTAATGTTTAATTGAAAGTGGGAGGGTTGTCTGGCCCCCCTGCAGCCCCTGGGAGTGCCACCTCTCTGGGGCACAATAGTAACGACATGCAGAGGGGCCACCTGCCCCCCTGCATCCTCTGGGACAGCCACCTCCCTGGGGCCAATATTTAATTAAATGGGGGGGGTGCAGCCTGGTCCACTGCAACCCCCAGGCACCTCTATCTCTCCAGGTCATAATAGTAATGACATGCAAGAAGACTGCCAATGTAAAGTGATATGTGGTGGGCCCACCTGGCCAACCCACAGCCCCAGGCAGCACCACCTCCCTGGGGCTAAAAATAAAACAATAAGGGGGGTCAATTTCAGATCCTGGGGGCCACCACCTCCCTGGGGCAATATATGTTGGAGGAGGACCATACGGGTTGCCTCAAAAAGTCAAAGATGCCCCTGGGGACCACCACCCCCAGGGCCAGCTCCTGCTATGTTCCAGGGTGCCAACCCCCAGGACATAGCTGTTTGCTCTGACTTAAACAGCTGTCACTTGCAGAAAGTGAAGTTTTACTTTGTTTACTTGCACGCAAATATGCATGCAGGGAAACAGATGAAAATATTGCTTCCACAAACAGGGAGCTGCTGTTTAAAGCAGCTACCTGCTTGAGGGAGCCTAGCCAGGTCCCACAGCACGTGGGGGGCTGGCTAGGCTCCCCATCCTTATCCTTGGAGTCAGCTGGAGTCAAAGTCCTTAGTCCAACCTTGCAGGTCATCAAGTGGCTTCTCCTTCCAGCTGGGCATCCTTTATGCTATTGTCGCCTCCAGGTCCAGAGTCTTCTCAACAGTGTTTTTCTTATGCAGAGATTTTTTTAAGTGGGGGTGGAAAGGTTTTGAGGCCTTGAACACCTGTTCAACCCTACAATGCCACATCATCCCTCCATCCCTCTCCCTAACCTGCACTACAGCATGCTGGGACAATCTAAAATGGTGAGTTCAAGTTTTGTCTGGTATTCGTTCCTCTGAGGGTCTCATCTCCACCCCTAGTTGACACCATTGCCTGGTCTCTTCCCACCAAAGCTTCCAAGGCAAGCCCCTCTTGTGTTGGCTTCAAAAGTTCTGGGCTCCCTTCTTTGTTTTAGTGGGCCTTTAGTATGCTGCAGCCATCGTGCAGTGTAACAAGCCTATTATCAGATGCAGATTTCCTCCCCAGCTCTTTCTTTCTGAGGAACTGAATCAATTACTGTTGATTACCCATTTTAGTTAGAGGCCTTTGATCCCAGCTGAGCAGCACAGTAATCAACTTGGCCCAGCTGGAGGGACATAGGCCTGGAATCTGATTATGAGGTGAGCCAGAAAAACATGAAAAAACCTACCGTCCCATAAGATGTAGATGTGGGTTAATAGAAACTGCATATTCCAACTCAGTATGCATGTTTACTTAAGTCTGGTACTTTGCTGGATCCTGTAGGCCTATGTCAAGTGAGATCGTACTTTAGGGCAGATTTTACCTATATGATATATGGAGTGAAAACACCACAGATTTTGCATTAAGCACTACATCTTTACTCTATGAATGCTCACTGATATCATTATACCCACCCTAGGTGAGCACTGATCCTTGCAGAGTCCCTTTTGCAAAAGGCTACCTGTGCGCAGATCTTGGGCTTCACAAAACAGTAGTCTCACACATGAAGCCAACGCAGATATGCAAATGTGTGGGTACGTGTTGTAACAGCCAAGTGTCTATTACTCTAGCTGTGCAGCAGAAAACTTATCTAAAAAGGTGGACTCTGGTGGTTAGCATGCTCAGTCAATAACTGTGAATTTACCAAATGCATGACTCAGGTTGTGAGTCCCCAAGCAAAATTAAAAAACTGGGGGGCATATTCATGAGCCCCTAGCACCTCTGGAGGGTCACTTTTTTGACACTTAGGTGGAGCAAACTTCAAAATCATATCTATGAGGCCATGCAAAACCACTTTGTGTGGCTTTCAATGGCCTCAAACATATGGAGTAAGGCATGGCAGCTCAAACTGCTACATTGCCTTACTCTGCTCTCGGGAGGCGTTTCATGGGCATTGGAGTGGGTATTCTTATGTAACACCTATGGATTTTGACACATTCCCAGATTTACAAAACCATGTAAACCTCGGGATGCACCAAAACCTTACACCTCTAGAGGTGAGGCATAATGAAGAAAATTAACTTAAATGTTCCTAATTCTGCAGCACACATAGTAAGAGATAAACGCATCTCAGGATTGTTTTTGTGCAGGAAAGTGTGTCCAAGGGTACCCGCATTGGTGCTAGGCTGCCAAAATGGCTGTATTGCATAAATATGGTGCATCCCTGCCTTTCACTTTGGCGCAGGGCTGCGCAGGAAGATGACTTGTTGAGCTGCCCTCAGCCAAATCCCTGTAAATGAGGGCCTGAGTACTCAAAAGTGAAAAATCATGTTGGACTAAATTAACCGAAACCATTCACTCCACAATATGTTAGCAAATGCCAAAATGCACTCCTCCTAAGTGGCACCCCCGTCATAGGTCAAAATCAACTATGCCATCCTAGGTCAAAGTCTTTATAGTGATTTATGCTATACTAGTCCTCTGGGGTAGATTGTACTCATATCAACCCAATTACTAGAGTATGCTGTATTTATAAATCATAGTTAAGTGAATACTTAAATTCAGGTAGCTTTGAGAGCCGGGAGGGCTGGTGTTAAATGGTGGGATGGGTGTCACCCTGCCAGTTTGGGGGAGTAACAAAAGGATGAGAAGAAACAGTGAGCAACTAGCAATAAATTGTGCTTGCTACTGGGTGACAAAGATGTGTAAATCCGTGTTTTTGTTAAGAAGAGGCGGGGGAGGATGATGTAGGAAAGTGTCTCTTTTTGACATGGTTAGCCCCCACTTTTTGCCTAGAATTTGATGTGGTTTCAAAGTTGTTAGTGTCTAGGGCCTCTGCTAACTAGGTTCCCTGGGCCAGATCTCTTTTCCGAAACTGTTGTGATACATTGGCACAATTTAGATGTCACTATAAGTCCCTAGTATTTGGAACTAAGGTACCCAGGGCATAAGGTACCAAGGGTAGGCCCCTGAGGGCAGCAGCACAGCTTGTGCCACCCTCAGGGACCATGCAGCCAATTGCACCCAGTACTGTCATTGAAGGCTGGGTGTCCTGGTGCAACCCTAATGTCAAAACTGACATGACACCCAGCCTGTGTGGCTTGTCCACTACACACTGCATGCAATATAGGTAAGTCACCCCTCTGGTAGGCCTTCGAGCCCTAAGGCAGGGTGCACTACAATGCATGTGTGGGCATAGATGCATGAGCAATATGCCCCTACTGTGTCCCTGCCAAACCTGGGACGTAGTAAATGAACAGAGCAGCCATTTTATATGCATGTGCTGGACACTGGTCGTACAAGTTTCACAGCTACATGATGGCCACTCAGAATGGTAAATCCAAACTGGTACCAGTATTGGATTTATTGCAAAATGTACCAGGGGCCACCTTAGAGGGCCCCCTGCAAAAGCTAAATACCCTGGCATGGTTGCTGACTGGTCACAACCAGCCTTCAGCTACCAGCCATGATTCTGGAACCCTGGGGTGAGAGCCTGTGCTCTCCAGGTCCGGAAAACAAAGCCATTCCTCAGCAGAGGTGTTAGACCTCCTCCCAAGGAATGTGCACAGCCCTGCCTATTAGCTTCAAAGGGCTTACTGCCCTTGAAACTTGCCCTTCAGCCCTGGTGCTAGTAGCAGATGGCCACCCCCATTGTAAACCCTCACTTTTGTGGGGAGCAGTGGTGGGAAAATGCACAAAGGACAGGAGGAGTGGCCGCCTCCAGCTTGCATCACCCCTAAGGTGTTGCATGTGAGGTGAACTCTCCATTTCATTTCCCTCCATCTTGCATGGCAGGAAAATAGCCTATCAGGGATAGGGAAGTGACCTCTGCCCACAGGAAATGGTCACATAACAGGTGTAGCTACCCTAAAGTAGATGCCCATTGGTCACTACTAGGTACTCTACTAACTACCCTCTAAATGCAGTACTTAGTGGGCACCCCTAGATCTGTAGATAAAATTCTAAGTACACAAGAAGACCAGCAACAAAGAAGACCCAAGGCTTGGGAACTGCATTCCTGCTGCACAAAGAAAAAGGCGCCAAACCCTGCCTGTTGCACCCTGGACTCAACAATCGCCACTAAGGGGTTACTTGGACATCGGACAGACTCTACAAATCCCAAGAAGACCTCCACTCTTCTAGAAATTGCTGCGGATCTACCCTACAGAGTGAAGGTATCACTCTTTGCAACAAAATACCCCAAAACCTGTGAAGTACAGTTCACTGTCTGGCTGCTGACCAAGGAACCGAATGCTATAGCTAGACCAGATTTCAACCAGTGGACCAGGTGAACAAGTCCTGCAGGTGTCCCAAGTTTGGTGGCACTGTATCCTCCAGTGGCTGAACCATGCAAGAGCCCCTGGTACTTGTCACTGAACTTTAGACACAGAGAAGAAAAGTCCACTCTGAACTCCAAGAGGACCAGGAGCAAGCCCCAGTCAATGGACTTCAGGAAACATATGAACCACCCCTCAGAGTGGCCCGGATGACCTGCAAAGTACCCTCAAATTGCCCTGCCTCCTGCCTCCAAGGACACCTTTGCACACAACTCTTGACTCACCTATCTGCTCTGCACCCAAACTCCCGGGGGCCTGCACCGGAAAACCAGCTGTCTTCCACCCCTTTGACCTCTACACTCGAAGGGGACCCATTGGACTCATCTTGAAGCCAACCTGTGAATTGCTTTTCCAAGGGGTCCCCCACAGTGGTCCTGCACCAGTTCCAAGGGCTTTCCAGGAGCTCTTTCTGCCAAGACCGATACCACCTCAACTCCTCTAGCTGGCCCACAGGACTTCTTGATGACCTTAACCTAAAAGCAAAAGAAGACATTGGTAAGCACATTGCTTGATTTCATTTGTATTTTTAAAGTTTTCTCCCATTGATTCCTATGGTACGTAATTACACACAGAAACAAGACATTTTCTAAACTTTGAACTTAAAAAGTACTTACCTGATTTTGATGATGTTGGTCATAAAAAATGTACAAAAATCTGACGTATTTTTGTAAATTGGTCTTGAGTTATTCCGTTTAATGTGTGTCTTGCTTTATTGATACTGTGAGTAACAAATGCTTTGCACTTTTCAAAGATTCGCTTAACTGTTTGAGCTACCATAAAAATTAGAGCATTAGATGGTCCAGTTTTTTTTACCTCTGTCAACCAATTTGTGGTTGCCTGGACTCTCTTCACAGTGTGCTTGGTTTTGCACACTACATAGAGCCAGCCTCTTACAGATGGTCCTGTGCGTATGTTGACTGGGCAACGTTTTCCTCGACCTGGAGGGATAAGTTAGTTTCCTTCCAGGTTCAGCCATAGTGTGGCTCAATAGTCTTCTCATGTCAGTGCAGTCCAGTCACCAGGCCCCAGGATAAGTAGGTGAGTGTGTTTTGGGTGACGTTTTTTTGCATCAGTCATTCAGAATTTGTGTGCTTTTGTTTCATGTGTATTTTCGGTGTTTCTTATCTTGATACCAACTCACAGAAGCATGTCTTGTTGTCCCTGAGTGCTGACAGACAGCCTAAGACAATGTGCAGACCTCCAGCACACGAGGAACACCTGGAAGGCTGCCACCTATTTAGGGCTCTCAAATCACCTATTGAGCTTGTATATCTGTCTGTGTGTGCTCTGCTGCATGTAGGTAAACAAAATAAATAGGATGCACATGGATTCATTTGAATATGTGAAGCGGCAAAAAAGATCCAATACTGATTTCTGAGACCACACAAGGCTCTGGGTTTTTAGCCCAACTTTGAGATTTTCTATTCCGTTACAAAATTAATGAAATGTGAATAATTTGATCTGATTTTGAGTTCATTCTCTATTAATGCAAGGTAGATGAGATGGAAAGGTGGATTACATAGGTGCAGTAATATTATAAACAGGCCAGATGTACAGATAGAGACAGACAGATTGGCTTCATGGCACCTCGATTTAGTAGGCAGGGAAGTTAGGGGAAACTAAAAGTGTGGGAATTGTAGTTGCTGTGACCTGTGATTGAGGCCAAATTCATTGACTATGAGGGCTTTCGGGCAACCCCGAATATGATGAACAATTGCCGGAGTAAAAATGTTGTCTATTTAATCTTATGTCCAACCTGGGCTACATGGGCGAGACAGGAAGAGAGTTGAGGGCACGGATGTGTGAACACCGGTCAGCCATCAAGATGGGCAAACAGAATGCACCGCTTGTGGAACACTTTAGAGAAGCGGAACACTCGGAAAAAGACATACGATGGTTCATCCTCTAAAAGATCCTTCCCAAAAAAAGAGGAGAAAATTGCGAAATGTTTAGAAACAAGAGAGAATTGTGGTACATTGTGAGGTTAGAGATGGTGAAGAAAGGACTGAACAGCAAGGAGGATTGGGATAAAAGTCTAAACTTAAATTGAACTATCTGTGAGACACTGGTTTATATTAGAGGAAGTGATATCTGCCAATCTATGGGTTACAGAATGGACGGTAAGTGCTCCACAAATGTGGTTCTTACCTCCTTTGTTAACCCAGTTTTGCCATATAAAATAGGTTGCTTCGGGTGTTGAGAATGATATTATCTATGGAATGGGTTCATGACCTCTGTTATGTATGTTTGGGACTAGACAGATGTGGGTAGGGGCCCCCAGGGTAGAATGGAAGAGAAAGGGTCAGATATTTCAGCCCTTTCCTGACATATGGACAGTCCAAGATTGCATCCGTGGAACTCAATGGCTGGTGATTTTTCACCAGCCCTTTAGGGGGAAAAATTTACTATAAACATCAAATAATGCGTGGGTAATTATGAAGATGCGCATTGAGCACGGAGGAAATTGTATGATAACTTAATGGGATTTATACCCATAATTGTAGATAACTGGGGTATCCCAAAATGGCACCTAATTTAGGATTACGTGGTGGGCGTTTCTCTCTCTAGTTGTCAAAGCGAATTACACAGGCACGCATAGGAAATGACGGGGTGAGGGCAAATAGTGCTGGTGACTGTTATGTTTTATATATGGACTCTTCCATCGAAGAATTAGTGAAGGGGAATGGCTTTAATTCCCCCTATATTGGTATTCTTCGATGGTAGAGTCCGTTACGTAGTTAATTGTTTAATTGATTGATTTACCAATAAATACCCTGGGGAGGTTTTCCCAGGCGTGTGGAGCAACGGATCATTTCCTTGTGGAGTGTTTTTGTTACCGGTATCCTGCTGTTAGCTGCTTGCTGCTGGTCGCTTCCACGGCCCTCTTGGAACACCACAGATTGGCGACGACGGTGGTTTGTGGCCCCGTCGTGTGTCTCTCTGGGCTCTCCCAATTTTTTCGTGCTTGGGGACGCGTCGCTCTGTTCCTGCGACGCTGAGCTGGAGTGTGGTTGCTGGGGCAACCGCGTCTGACTTTGCCTGGAGGCCGTTGCCTGGGCCGCGTCTGGCGTTTTCCTGGAGGTTGCTGTGTGGAGGACTCGCCTGGCAGTGCTGCAGTGATTGTCGGGGTGATCGGTAATGTAGTTTCTGCAGTGTTGGTTGTAGGCATAACTGCCACATATGTTCTTTGGTATCAGGAAGTCCAGCACTTGCTCTATGACAGGACTACATCCATGTATTACCCTTGATGCATAGCATTCAGTCACTGAGTACAACACCTAACCCTTAAAGTCCATAGATAGTTCCCAAACAGGCAGCACATAACTATTTAGGATACTCATCTCCTTCTGTGTAAATAAAACATGCCTTCAGCATTTGGGTTAGAGAAGTTCCCAATTTCCACTTCATCAAAGGTCGGTGTCTGCCTGAAAGACATGATATGTGTGAAATGTTACGTCTTGCATGAATATGCAATATGCACAGTAGCTATTTACAACTCCAACAATAATGTGTGACATAGGCAACATGTCCATAGATATATTTATTACTTTTCCACTATTTCATTTGCATGTATAGATAAGTATTTGCAACTATGTCCGGCAACACAAAGCTGCTAGAGAGCACTAGATATTGATGGTTGCAAAAAGATTCTGGACATGTTTACAAATCATACACAAGTTTCTATGGCCTATACTTTATCTGACTGTGACTGAAAGTGAAGCCCCAAATTTAGAATATTGATGACTACCAGGTGATCGGATGGAATACAGACTTTTATGTTGCCTATTTGGGCAATAAAGTGAAAGTAACACTACTATTGCCCAGTATGGCTGGTTGCATCATTTTAAGAGGCGTATCTTGTGCTGTCAGGGGCCTTGTACCCTTTGAAGAATGATTTTACATTCCTCCTAGGTTGTCAAGTACTCAGCAATCATTCTGACAGGCCAATCACATAGACATAAGGAGTGCCTTCTTGTGTGCCAGACAGCATTATACAATGCATCCAGCAAAATGTCTGTCATTTGAGGCGGGGAAAGTGACACCTTTGCAGGCAGGTAAAGTGACTGAGTGTTCGTGTCAGCAAGGTGATGTTTGTGGGGTCGACGGAACCCTTTTGAGCACTACGAAGTTCTTCCTGTAGAACGTACACACATAGTGCTGGAGATATTAGTATGTGTACTTTCAGTTCCCATCCTAAAGGCGTGTTTGACACTGTGCACAGTTCCACGGTACACCTCAGGTGAATAGTCAACATGATTCCCTCATTCTCCAGGAGCTACCACACATGAAACACAGGGAAGACCCTTCCAATATAGTGTTGATGCACAAATATGAACAAAAAACAGGGCCCATATTTATAATTTTCTGACACAGAACAATGCAGCAAGCCACCTTGCTGGCCAAAAGTGTGTGAAAAGGAATGGGCAGGAATGCACCATATTTAACATTAAACATCACATTCCTGTCTTTTCCTAGCACTGGTGCTCTTTTGGCAGCCTAGCACCAGTGCAGGCACAATAGTGTCATTGTGCAAGGGTGCCTGAGTTGTAGGCAGGATTGGGTTTTTGCAACAAGGGGCACTTTCCTGCACTAAAGCAACCCTCAGTGGTATTTGCATCTCTCTAAATATGCTACAGAATGCAGCACACATTGAAAGAGGAAAGACAAATAAAACTAAAGCTATTTCTTCTCATTACTCCTCACCTGGGGAGCCGTAGCACTTTGATGGATTCACAGGTCTCCCACTAATGACAAATATGGGAATGTGCTCAAATCCATGAATGGATGAGTGTGGACACCCATGCGCCACCCATAGAAAGCCTCCCTGATGGAGAGTAAAGCAGGGCAGTGATTTGTGCAGCCTTGTGTTTCTCCTGATTTCTCAGCCCATGCACGACCATGCAAGGTGGCCTTGCTTGACTTGATGAATCTCCCTTAGTTTTTGCATCACCCTTAGGTCCCCTTGATTGGCTCAAGGCCAATGATAAGCCATATGATGTCTACGTAAGGGGTCACGCAAGTGTCTGCACCACCTTGAGTAATAGCCTTGTGGCATGGCTTTTTAGCAAGATACCACACAGATTCAAAATAACCCCAGGGCATAATGTACTGAACACTCCCTGCAATCAATCCCTACCCCCAATGTAGTACCATCAGTTAATTCAACATTGTCATATGGTAGCATATCATATCATTATTTTATTTTCCTGACACACATATTCATTTGATATAGAGAATAAGCTCATATACACCTACAGGTCTACCAATTTCCAGGCTACGGAGATCCAGAAGGTCTGCTTCCCTGGCAACAGCATCGGCCCATCTGTGCGGCAGCTAGTTAATGTTCTGCTACACAAAGGTGACACATACCAAGTGTTTGTGCACACGCTCCTACTGCCAATGTCTCTCCTCAGGCTGTATCTCTAACTCACTCGGCCCTCAATTATCCCTGGCTGACTCGGTCCTCAGCCCTATGCATTTGAGTGAGGTAGTGGACAATGAGCCAGATAACGCTCCTACCTCCCCCACTTTAAAGTTACTCCCTCTACCCTTCCCAGACATGACTGAAACACACAAAATTCTAACACCTCAAAAAGTAACAACCCCGTAATATCCCAGAACAAATCTACTTTGAATAGACCCCAGAAATCCACAAACAGATAGCCAATTACTTTCAGCACAAATTTACATACTTATAAACAGACAAATTAGGCAATGTCAACACTGATATACAAAAAAGGCAAACTGGACACACTTGACAATCTACACATTCCACAATGCTCTCCAAAATCTCCAAACACCTCCAAACAGAACAGGCAACCACCAAACACTAAGAGAAAGTGAAAATAAATTTTAGATTTTTCCTGGTATGGTGCCATACCTGTTGCATCATATCTGCCTGTTTTAAATTACTTGCCTCATGTTTTGCAAATACAATGGCTATGCAAAGCATTTTTTATACTATGCACCTTGCTATTTGTCCACACAGAGGCCTCGCTTGGCAACTTTTTACACTATGCACCTTGCTATTTGTCCACTCAATGGTACTGGTATGCATTTTTGATACCCTGCATATCATTTTGAAACACAGATATTACAACTAACTTTAGAATGATTGAACATTTCTTTTAGGTACCATATAGCGATGTTGCAATAAATAAAATATTACACCAACAGAGGAATGGCTGGCACATAGGGCTAGGGTGCCTGGGTAGTCGGCATTTTTTGTGTTTCAATGGAAGTAAGTACTACCATCACAACATTGATATAGTTTAATGAATGACCTCTCTCAATCTGTGTAGTCGAATGTAGCACATGTGCAAAGTATTAGTTTACAGGCAACATCAATGGACATTCAACTGTTCACCTCATTGGTATAAGAGTAACATGCGTCCAAACATTCAGATCTCTAAACCCCATATGGGCCACACAGGGCTTCCTGTGACCAACCAAGGTGGATAGGCCTTGTACTCCTTATGTCCCTGGGCCCACCCTACTTTGGATCCTGCTCAACTGGATCAAGCACCCACCTTCTGCCCCTGACTTTCAGCTGCGTAGTGTAGCATGCATAGTAATGTCCCCCTTGGAGGGAAGGGTATATACAGATCAGGGAACACAACTCATAACTCAACATACAAGTAGCATATACAAAAAAATGTATGTCCAGTCAAATACTTAATTTTGCCATAATTAGATGTGTTTGTAATCAGACTCTACACATGAAAAGGTAAATGACATTCAAAATCAAAAACACAAATTCTCCTTGAGGTAGGGGCCCTTGCAGTTGTCAGGCCACTCCCTGTCTTCCCACCCATATTGTAACGGATTTGCTTTTATTCACCATTCACTTATAACAATATCCAGGGAATGTAAACTATTAGGCCATACTCAACGTTAATCCATTTTTTGAATCTGTTCATAAGGTGCAGTAACTTAGACTCAATGGAGTTGCGGAAGCAAAAGCGGTATGTCACCTAAGGCCCCAAGGGCCCAGTCCCCAGCTTACCTGCTCTGGGAGTACAAAACCTTTCAGCAGTGAAGCTGGGGAATGATGGGTGGTCTCCTTGTTCTGGCAGGGCTACAACATCTTCCTCTTTATCATCAGGGTCCTCCTTTGGAGCAATCTACAGTGGGCAGGCTGACCCTGTCTTGCTTGCAGCAGCAGTTCCTAGGTCATAGGCGACATGCTTCAGTGTCTCGGGTGGCTCCTTCTAGAATCCAGGGTTGCGGAACCCACCCGGGACATAGGCAATGGCCCAATTGATGGGGTATAGATCCTCACACCTTGCTCAGAGTCTCTCATGTCCAGACTCCCCTCAAGAGCTTGCTTCCTCCAAAGCATTACTCTCCCTGACGGTCACACTGGACTAGGCGAGCAGGCAGGCACTTATGCTCCATGTTCCAGGGCAGGTGGTCTTGGTTTCCCTGTGTGATATCCCCTTACCCAGCAGTAGGATGGGCACCTAGACTTGGTCACAGGCAGAAGTCTTACAGTGCTCTCCCTTCACATGAAGCACACCTGGCTGCTCAGCATATGACTAAGTGCCTAATTGAGATCCTGGTGGATAGGTTACTCTATCACAATGGCCGTCTGCCTAAATATGTATCCCATAGGATATAATGTGATTTACATTTCGGTGGACGGGATAGCCATCACCTTTGTGACGGAGTAACCTGTCCACCAGTATCTAAATCAGGCTCTATTTTTGGGGCCTTAAACTCCCATACTTACAGTTCTTTTTAAAACCCAAAATGTAATTTTGTGTCTGAGTATTTGAAGTTTTATGTTGGGGTTCTGCTTATCTGAAAAGGATATCTCTACCCTTTCTTCTTCCTTCTGAAAGATGTATGTCACAGCAGGTAGAACTCCAAAGCTGAGTAATCCCACAACAAGATTCATACTTCACCATACTTCACATCTGGATGTCAGTCACAGTGATATGTGTATCAAAAGTTTGATCCTGGGCCATCAGCCCCAGTTTTTGTGATTCACCTTTCAACCCATACTCTCTTTTTCTGAGATGTGTTCAAGCCCCTTACTTGTAATACATCACTGAATCAAAAAGCCCTTCAGATTGCACTGAGAGAGCCCGGCTCTCCTATCCTGCAGTGTATGTCTTATCCAACTTACAGGTATGCAAGAATATTGAACTTGTTCTGTGGAGATACCTCTACTCCTCATGTTTTCACCAGGCAGGTCTGGTCTTACCTAAAATGGAACCCAATGTCCTCCCTGTGGTGTACCAGCGCAGGCACATCTACACTCAGTGTACAGTCACAGCATATTCTCTGTCCAGTACTGTAATCCACATGTATTATGCTACCACCATCATACTCACATGCAACATACACACTCAGTCTCTACAGTACTACAATCCCTCTGTACTGTGCCACAGTGTGACACTTTGAACACACACTGCCAGCACACACACATTTACCATGTGCACGCTGTAATCCACTTCATCATCTATAAAGTGTGTGTCTTGCATGGGCACATGCATTAAGCACATGCTTTTATCATACACACACTTCCACAGCAACTTGTTGTGGGCCAGGGGTCAGTAAGCTACACAGCAGAGAAACTTTAGAAAAGGTTAGTAGGCTTTTGGGCCTCACTTCAGAGACCCAGGGTAGAATAGTCATGCTCACTACTAGGGATCACTACTCAATATGCTGCCACCACCACACTTGTGTTGTTTTACTCCTGGTGAAGGCAGTAGCCTTCCACAACTATGAGCTTATTAGAAGCCCCTTCTGGTCCAACAAGACTGCCGTGAGACAGGCCTTTATCATGGCACACAAGAATAATTCATGTTTGGTTATGGAAAAAACAGCATTAGGGATCCAGGCAACAATACAGTTGGGCACTTAGGGCAGGGGTACATATCTCTTACTGTGCAGGGGACTTTTTCCATCCCATCACCACCATTACACCACATTTCTCAAGATGTGTGTATGTCTACAAATATGTGTGCTTGCATGTTGACATTCCTGCTTCACACATTAGTCAACTCTAGATTCCTGAAGTGAAGTGATGCTTTGCAAACATCTCCCTTGTCTTAATTTTAAGATAAATGCTACATAATGCTACTTTAGCAGTTTAATTTGTTTTGGGACCGACCTCTGAGCCTTCTTGCACTGCTCAGCAAAGCATGCAAAATGTGTATCGTAACACGTGTGGGCAAATGTAGACATTACATTAACCAGCCATGGAAAGGTGTTACATGTGTGTTATTTGTAGATCTTCACACATGCATTCATGCAAGTTGGCCAACTGACATCAATGCCTGAGGCTAGGCCTTTGGCAATGACAGATATCTCCCAAGGTCTGTGATGGCATCTTCTGCAATATTTGTTCCAGCAAAGTGCTGCCACTCTTTATGCACGTTAAAATCTGCAAGACATATGAATTTGAAGATTGCCTCAGGGACTGACTTAATAGGAAGATTGTGATCCTTCGTATACTAAGGGCCACATTGGACACACTTTCATGCAGCAGAACACAGCAAGGCAGATTGCTGTGCTGCACTGCATAAGAGAGACAGGACAGGAATGCCTCATGTGTATTTAGATGTGGGGCATTCCTGCCCAATCCCGTTCATTCAGCACAGTGCAACATTTTGGCTTGCTGCGTTGATTTGCTCTTAGTGGCACAATGGTTAGAGCATTAGTCCCTGATGCAGAGATCTGGTCTGGGACCATGGTTCAATTCCCACCTTGGTGGGGCTTGGGCTCAATTCCCTTGAGCCAGATAATTCTCGCCTCGGTGCCTAATCTAATTAATGGGTCCCACTCTGTAACTCTGGGCAATAGCTTGCTTAATCTCCACAACAGCCCTCACAGTGCTTGGATGCTTGGCTTCATCCTAGGGCTGTTCAGGAGTGGGTGCCTCACAGGGAAAAGCCAGGAGGGGTTCCACATTGGTATGTGTACAGCGCCTTGAGACCCTAACAGGTGAGTAGTGTGCTATACAAGTGCAAAGTTTACAGTTTGAGATATGCCCCTGTGTTTAGGAAAATTGGATTCATACATGTTGAGGCCTACAGCTATTTGAGAAGATGTGAGTGGCAATATTTGCAGTCTGACATTCACACAAACACCACACTCTAGATATGTTACAAAAAAACATTGGATGAAAGGTTTACATTTTTTGGTTATTTCCATCATTTTAATGCTATTATAGGAAAATATTAGCAACAGTTGTGTCTTTCTTGGCACGACCTGAATTTGAGTGATTCTTTATTCTCATCATCATCATCTGATGTGATTGGTTAATCAAGCACCCATGGTAAATTGCTCCTCAAACAGATATTATGCAGAATGGCAATTACAAGTATAATTCTGCACACCTTTGGTGGTGAGTAAAGGTGTCTACCATCGGAGTGGTCCAGGCATCGGAAATATATTTTCAACACTCTAAACAGTTCACAATGTTGGAGGCCTTGCTCAATGCAGCATTATATCACTTCTGCCCGTTATGCTATGGATTTGTATGGGGGACCATCATCCACGGCTGGAGAGCATAGCCTTGATCACCTGAAAGGAGTATATGATTTACATTTTAGACATAGTAGTTAACTTACATCTCTAAGCAGACCTTATATGTAGACTAAGTATGATACATGTTTAATTTAGCTGTTTGGCATTGTAGGGTTTTCTAACAACAGATTTTCCTGTTTGAAACGTGTTTTTCTGGAAGCCTTTTGGCCATGTTAATCTTGACATCTGTTTTCAGACCCCAAATAACAGATTATGACAGGCAATTGATTTGATTTGAGTACTCTTAGGGGGTCATTCTGACCTCGGCGGTAAAAGCCGCTTACCGCCGGTCAGAAGGCCGCCACAATACCGCCGCGGCCGCGGTCAGCCGCCACGGACATTCTGACCCACAACTGCAAAACCTCCGAAAATCCGCCCTCCACTGCAGTCCGCCACATCAGCGGCCAGCGGTAAACTGGAGAAGACCAAACCTCCCCCGCCACGCCAACAGAAATACGCCCATCCCATTATGACCCGCAAATCGACGCGGCGGTCATTCAACCGCGGTATTCCATTGGCGGTACACACCGCCGCGGTCAAAATACACACACCTTTACAAACCCCTACCACATTGGACAATTTGAAAGGCACACACCTGAAACACATACACACACCACTCCCACACATCCAATACCATATAAAACACACACCCACATCACCCACAAACCCCTACCAACAAAAACCAGAGACGAAGGAGAGAGAGACACATCAGAGAATAGAGAGCCAGAAACACAGAGGCACACCACAACATCACACACACCACATAGAAGCACAAAGCACCACACACCAACACACACATCATCACATACACCACCCCACACCTCATACACACCACCCCATGGCACCACAAAGGCACCCACGCTTTTCGGACCAAGAACTCCGGGTCATGGTGGAGAAGATCATAAGAGTGGAACCCCAGCTCTTCGGCTCACAGGTCCAGCACACCACCATAGCAAGGAAGGCGGAGCTCTGGCAGCGGATCGTGGACAGGGTCAACGCAGTGGGACAGCATCCCAGAAATCGAGAGGACATCCGCAAACGATGGAACGACCTACGGGGGAAGGTGCGCTCGATGGTCTCGCGACACAACATCGCAGTGCAGAAGACTGGCGGGGGACCCCCATCCACTCCACCCAAATTCACAACATGGGAGCAAGAGGTACTAAACATCCTGCATCCTGATGGCCTCGCTGGAGTACACAGAGGAATGGACTCTGGTAAGTACAAGGCCAACCACTTCACACTCCCCCCCCCAGCATGCTAACCCCCACCCTCACCCCCAACCCCCCAGCACACATCCTCCCTGAGAATGTCTCCCCAGCACAACCCACCCAACACCAACCCCTGCATGCCACCCCCAAACTATGGACACCCATCACCTAAGCATGACCACTGCACATACCCATCCCCCCCCCCCCCCACAAAACACCCTCACAACACCCTCACAGAAATGTCCATCCCACCCCCGGAACAGGCCCCTAGTGATGACAGCAGCTCTGTCGACCTGGAACCTGACGACCAGCCCAGACCATCGGGGACTTCTGGGCAGACGGTTCCCCTCACCCAGACACAGGCCACTGCAGACCCAACCCCCTCTGGGAACAACAGCACAGCTCCCACCCAGCGGGCCCATGCCTCTGTCTCTAGGACAGGTCAAGCAACGGTGTGTCTACCACTACAGGGCCCCCAGGGTAACCCAGCAACCCAACAACAACAGGGACCTGGGGACAGTGGGAGTGGGCACACCGTCCAGGGGACAGAGGCCCAGGGAAACAGGGCAACTCGGAGGGCTGCTGTGCGACAGGGGGGGGAGGAGAGGCCCAGGGAACCCACTCTCCAAGAGGCCCTCACCACCATCATGGCAGCCTACCACCACTCACAAGAGACGATGGCGACGGTACTGGCCAGGTTCCAGGAGATCCAGGCACAGCAGGAGCAACGCTACATTGGGTTCAGCGACCAACTCAGCAACATCTCAACCGCTATGGGGAGCATAGTCCAGGCCGTGAACCGTATAGAGGACACGTTTCGGGACCATGTGGCATCACACAGGGCCCCTGTCACTAGCCAGGAACAGGAACAGCCTACCACCTCCGCCGGCGCTAGTGGACAGGAGGCCCCACCACAACGACAGCCCACCAGAACCCCACCTCCTGCTGAACAACAACCGCCCCGCAAAAGGAGCCTGAGATCAAAAAAACCGACAGAGTAGGATGTCAAGTCCCCCGCCAGCATCACATACCCCCTGAAGTCCTCCCACTGTTCCACATTGCCACCCTGTCAAACCTTGAACTGCCCCTGCTCCATCCTGCCACAGGCATATGGACAATGCACCTGTGAGACTGAGAACTGGACTCCGCCATGGACATTACTCCACCCCCACCCATCACTGTTTCACTATCATGTACCGATATCTATGCACTAATAATAAATCACACATTGCACTGAAATCAATCAGGACTCAGCCTGTCTTATTTACAAATGTATGACACATTACATATCAATTACGTATTATTAACATTGTGAATTACACATACCGAGGTAACTTAGCATTAGTCCATGGGCCAACCAAGCCGAGGTCACGCAGTGGCTCATACAGCACAGAAAAGGGAAGGGAAAATCAAACATCATGTTTATAGGTCTGGGGGGAAATCGACAAAGTTGAGATGCAGGAGGCTTTCAGGAAATGTAAAATGGCATGGGTGATTATTACCTTTGTGCTACTGGAAATACTGTTCTATTACTCTGTCCCTGTTGTCTGTGTCGTCCTCTGAGTCTTCCTCCTCTTCACTCTCCGCAGGCTCCACAGCTGCTTCAACACCACCATCTGCACCATCCTCCTGCAGGAAAGGAACCTTTCGTCGCAATGCCAGATTGTGAAGCATACAGCAGGCCACGATGATGTGGCACACCTTCTTTGGTGAGTACATCAGGGATCCCCCAGTCATATGCAGGCACCTAAACCTGGCTTTCAGGAGGCCAAAGGTCCTTTCGATGATCCTCCTAGTTCGCCCATGGGCCTCATTGTACCGTTCCTCTGCCCTGGTCCGGGGATTCCTCACTGGGGTCAGTAGCCAAGGCAGGTTGGGGTAACCAGAGTCACCTATTAGCCACACACGTTGTCTTTGTAGCTGCTCCATCACATAGGGGATGCTGCTATTTCGCATCACATACGCGTCATGCACTGACCCTGGGAACTTGGCATTTACATGGGAGATGTACTGGTCAGCCAAACAGACCACCTGGACATTCATCGAATGATAACTTTTTCTGTTTCTGTACACCTGCTCATTGTCTTTTGGGGGTACCAAAGCCACATGGGTCCCATCAATGGCACCAATGATGTTGGGGATATGTCCAAGGGCATAGAAATCACCCTTCACTGTAGGCAAGTCACCCTCCTCTGGGAAAATGATGTAGCTCCGCATGAGTTTCATCAGGGCAGACAACACTCTGCTCAAAATCTTTGAAAACATAGGCTGAGACATTCCAGATGACATGGCCACTGTGGTCTGGAATGACCCAGTTGCCAAAAAATGGAGGACTGACAAAACCTGCACCAGAGGGAGAATCCCTGTGGGTTGGCGGATGGGGGACATCAGGGCTGGCTCCAGCTGGGCACACAGTTCATGGATAGTGGCACGGCCAAGTCTGTATCGAAGTATTATATGGCGTTGTTCCATTGTCGACAGGTCCACCAGCGGTCGGTACACGCGAGGATTCGTCCTTCTCCTCGCAAGTCCCAGCGGACGGTGCCTAGGAAGGACAACATGGAGCACAGAGTCAGGCAAACCACAGGTACGTACAGACAGCTTGCACAGTTAAAGAATGGCAATGGGTTGAAAGGCGTGTATGTGTGGCAATGCAAGGCCTAGGCCTGTGTGTCGCAGTCAAAATTAAGCCATGTATGCCCTTGAAATGGTGGCTGCCTGACCTGTGAAGTGGGACAATGGGATGTGAGGTCAATGTGCTGGCGGGGCACACCGTGGCGGTAGGCGGTCGAAGACCGCGGCGCAAAGCCGCATTGGTTAACATTGAACCCTATGGGTTTCAGGAGCCAATGACGATGTGCGCCGGCAGTCGCGGTACGCACCGCGGGCGTGACCGCCATTTTCTATCTGATTAATCACTCGAGACCTGATCATCCACAGGAGAGGACCTATACTGCAAGTGCTGCTGTGACCTCGGTCTGGAAGATACAATGGCTGCTGCGACTGGGGAAAGGGCCCCTGCCTTCACGTCTGAAGAGTTGGAGAAGCTCATGGATGGGGTCCTCCCCCAGTATGCGCTACTCTACGGTCCTCCAGACCAACAAGTGAGTACACCGGGTGCACATGGAATGGGCTATGCCTGTGTGGATTGGGGTGGATGTAAGTTGGTGGGGTGGGGGGCGAATACGAAGTGCAACGCCCGACAGATGAGAGCATGTGCCATATGGCAAAGTTGGTGGGGGGGGCCAATCACATCTAACATGCAGGTCATTGATGATTTCCTCCTTTCCACCCTGTACATGTCAAATAGGTCAGCGCCCATCAGAAGATCGAGATTTGGCGTGCCATCGCCAAGGAAGTCCGGAACTTGGGGGTCCACAACAGACGGGGCACCCACTGCCGCAAGAGGTGGGAGGACATCCGCCGCGGAAAAAGGAAGACCGCAGAAACACTGCTGGGGATGGCCTCCCAACCTAGGAGGGGTGCCAGTCACCTACCCTGAATTGGATGGGCGCTTTAAGACATCACAGCAGACACAAGGGGGTGAGTATCAGCACATTCTCCTATCTTTCTGCGCAGTGGAGGCGTCTGGGTGGGGGAGGACGGCTGTGGGTGACATTAGGCCAGGGCGCTTTCTGTAGTGTAGTCCTCTCCCTTAGGCATGGCCCTGTGCCCCCGGCCCCCACCTCTGTAGGGTGACAAGTACAGCCATTGAAGGTCCAGCATCTCCCATGTGCGCGTTTGACGTCTCTTGGCCTGTTGTCCTAGTCAGTAGTACTGAGTAGTGTACCCCGAATGCGCGGCTTAGTGCATTAGGCTCCTGTGTCTGTCCTCTCCGCCAACGGTGTTGACATTGCATGCACTCAACCTGGTCTTCTTTTTTCTCCCCCCACCCTTTCTCTTCATCTTCTTGTGCATGTGTGCATTAGCATCATCAGGCGGAGGAGATTTGGCATCGGAGCACGAGGGAGCTGCAGGACACAAGCCCCCGGTGGGCCCAGGAACAGACACCGAGGGCACCAGTGATCCGGAGGGCGAGGGGAGCACCACGACGGGGACCGCTGGTGAGAGCAGCGACAGCGACACGTCCTCGGATGGGAGCTCCCTAGCGGTGGCGGCAACATCCGTGCCCCCCGCCTCTACAGGTACAGCCGCCACCCAGCGCACCAGCCCCGCCCTCCCAGCAGCCCCTCAGTCTTCGCTCCGTGCCCGTTCGCCCAGGAAGGCGCGCGTCTCCTTCGCCCCAGGCACCTCAGCCCCTGCCCCTGTTGCCCCTGCTGCCCTCAGTGCGGAGCTCATTGACCTGGTAAGGATGCTCATTGTTGGGCAGACGACCCTTTTGAATGCCATCCAGGGTGTGCAAAGGGAGGTGCAACAGAGCAATGCGTACCTGGAGGGCATTCATTCGGGTCAGGCTGCCCATCAACGAGCGTTCACTGCTCTGGCCTCAGCACTGACGGCAGCCATTGTCCCTGTTTCCAGCCTCCCTCTTCTTACTGCCTCCAGCATTTCTCTGTCTCCTGTTCCTCAGCCTATCCCATCCACACCATCAGACCAGCCTGCACACACCTCAACACCCAAGAGCAGCTCATCCAAACACAAGCACCACAGATCCCACAAACACTCACCCAAGCAACACCCAGATGCAGACATTCCAACAGTCACAACCACCTCTGTGTCCCCCTCCTCCTCGTCTCCCTCCTCCCTCCCTGTGACGTCTACACTCACACCTGCATGCACCCCAACATCAGCCAGTGCTTCCATCACCACCTCACCCTCCAGTACAGTCCACACTCGTGCAGTCACCACCCCCACTGCCATTTACACGTCCCCTGTGTCCTCTCCCACTGTGTCTGTCACCCCCTCTTCCAAGACACACAAACGCAGGCAGCCACCCACCCAACAGACATCCACCTCACGACAGCCTACAGCACCAGCACCTTCACCCAATGACAGCACACCTGACTCTCCTACAACCACCTCCTCTTCCTCCACTTCCATCTCCACTTCTCCTACCCTTTACCTTGGCCCTAAAAAACTTTTCATGGCTAATCTTGACCTCTTTCCCTCCGATGAGCTCCCCCCTCCATCTGCAAAGAGTCCCAAGAGCACCGCAGCCACCACCAGCCCAGCTTCGGGTGTCACTGTTGTGCATGGGTTCTGGAGCCCACCCTTTGCCAGCAGTGACACATCGATCAGCAGCAAGGACACGTCCAGCCCCCCCCCCCGGCAAGAGGACCCGCAAAAACAAGGGCCGCCGTGCGAGGACCGACAGGGCTGCCCCCAAGGAGCAATGTGCGGCCACTTCACCACCCACACCATCTAGGGGAGGCAAGGGCCCGAGAGCCCCATCAAAGGAGCGGAAGGGCAGCAGGAGCGCGGAGAAGGTGGACCCCACATGTCACATCCCAGCTGGGAAGGAGGACACTAAGGAGGCCAGGAGTCCGTCCCCGAAGAGTCCAGAAATGTCACGGTCCGAGGGCGACTGAGCAGGGAGTCCAGGCCAGGTCTGGCTCCCTTGACCTGCTGGATGAGCACCGCTGAACAGGGCCCGCCGTGGAGAAGAGCACCGCTGAACAGGGCCCGCTGTGGAGAAGAGCACCGCTGAACAGGGCCCGCGGTGCAGAAGAGCACCGCTGAACAGGGCCCGCCGTGGAGAGGAGCACCGCTGAACAGGGCCCGCGGTGCAGAAGAGCACCGCTGAACAGGGCCCGCTGTGGAGAAGAGCACCGCTGAACAGGGCCCGCCGTGGAGAAGAGCACCGCTGAACAGGGCCCGCCGTGGAGAAGAGCACCGCTGAACATGGCCCGCCGTGGAGAAGAGCACTGCTGAACAGGGCCCGCCGTGGAGAAGAGCACCGCTGAACAGGGCCCCGCCGTGAGGATAGGCACCGCTGAAAAGGGCCCCGCCATCTCAAGCACCGCTCCGCTGGGCCCTTCATCTCAAGCACTGCTCCGCTGGGCCCTTCATCTCAAGCACCGCTCCGCTGGGCCCTTCTTCTCAAGCACCGCTCCGCTGGGCCCCGCCGTCTCAAGCACCGCTCCGCTGGGCCCTTCATCTCAAGCACCGCTCCGCTGGGCCCCACCGTCTCAAGCACCGCTCCGCTGGGCCCTTCATCTCAAGCACCACTCCGCTGGGCCCTTCATCTCAAGCACCGCTCCGCTGGGCCCTTCATCTCAAGCACCGCTCCGCTGGGCCCTTCTTCTCAAACACCGCTCCGCTGGGCCCTTCATCTCAAGCACCGCTCCGCTGGGCCCTTCATCTCAAGCACCGCTCCGCTGGGCCCTTCTTCTCAAGCACCGCTCCGCTGGGCCCCGCCGTCTCAAGCACCGCTCCGCTGGGCCCTTCCTGTCAAGCACCGCTCCGCTGGGCCCTTCTTCTCAAGCACCGCTCCGCTGGGCCCCGCCGTCTCAAGCACCGCTCTGCTGGGCCCTTCCTGTCAAGCACCGCTCCGCTGGGCCCTTCATCTCAAGCACCGCTCCGCTGGGCCCTTCTTCTCAAGCACCGCTCCGCTGGGCCCCGCCGTCTCAAGCACCGCTCCGCTGGGCCCTTCCTGTCAAGCACCGCTCCGCTGGGCCCTTCTTCTCAAGCACCGCCCCGCTGGGCCCCGCCGTCTCAAGCACCGCTCCGCTGGGCCCTTCATCTCAAGCACCGCTCCGCTGGGCCCCGCCGTCTCAAGCACCGCTCCACTGGGCCCTTCATCTCAAGCACCGCTCCGCTGGGCCCTTCATCTCAAGCACCGCTCCGCTGGGCCCTTCTTCTCAAACAGCGCTCCGCTGGGCACCGCCGTCTCAATCACTGTTTATGGTTCACTGTGCCCACCATGCCTCCTCCTTGACCAGTGGAGACTGTCATCCACCTGATGGACTGTGGCTTTGCACTCCCCAGGATGGTACAGTGGGCAGCCCAACCACTGTAGAGACATTGAGAGACTGTGGCTTTGCACTCCCCAGGATGGTACAGTGGGCAGCCCACCCACTGTAGAGACATTGAGAGACTGTGGCTTTGCACTCCCCAGGATGGTACAGTGGGCATGGTGGCTCCTCGTGGATCTGGCGTCGTGGACTCTTGTGGCTGTGGTGCCACCCCCTTCCTTTCCCCCTGAGGTGCCTGTAGTTTTTACATCTGATGCCCCTGCAGTGTTCTCTACAAAGGACTCAGGTCTCCTGTGTGGGCTTTGCCCTTGTTTCTCAAAACTTTGGCCCACGGACATGATGAATTCGTAGGATGTGCAGGACTTGTTACTTCAGTTATACACTGATGTGTATGTCATTTGTTTTCTTGTGAATATCTTTCATGGTTGTACGATAATTTTCAGGAGCTTTTTGGTACATAAATATTTATTCCAGATTTGATTATGTCCTAGCATTTTTCAGGGGTGTTTGGGTGGTGTCACTGTGACTTGTTGCTCTGCATTGGTGTGTACATAGTTGGGGGGGGGGGGTCGCATATGTGTGTGCCCGTAACCTTTCGTCCTCCCCTCTCCCGTGTGTCGTAGGTGCAGTACTCACCGTTGTCGTCTGCGCCGGACTTCGTACTCGTGGTAGATGAGAAGGTAGACGAGAGCAGGTAGGATGTTTAATTCGGGTTCCATGCTGTCCTCCTTCCTCCTGGAGTGCGTAGTGGTGAGCGTTTTCCCGTTCGTAGTCTGTTTCCGCCGTGTTTTTATCGGCGGTGCTCCCGCCCTGGAAAAGGTGGCGGATTGGTGAGTTGTGATAGTGTGGGCGGTACATTGTCTGCCGCCTGGCTGTTGGCGGTGACCGCCGCGCTGTTTGTTTGTACCGCCGTGGCGGGCGGAGTGTTAAAGTGGCTGTCTGTGTTGGCGGTTCCCGCCAGGGTCAGAATTCCATATTTTTTACCGCCAGCCTGTTGGCGGGTTAGCCGCCGCTTTAACACCGACCGCCAGGGTTAGAATCGCCCCCTTAGTGTTCACATGACCTGACAAGCAATGTCTCATTGTACAGTATAAGTTGTGTGGAGTTGTCTCTAGATGTACTTACTCCCACCACATAAGGCAATTATTTTATTTTATCCAATGACTGGTATTTGGAGACTCAAAAATGCATTACAGATGTATTTGAAACAGCCAAATGCATACTGTCTAACACAATATAACTATATGAGGTTTTGCAATTGTATAATATTCTACTATTTCTAGATGTTGTCAACCATGACACATTCATGCACATGCTACATATTCATTTGAATAACATTTTTGTTTCAGCATCAACATATTCATGTATGTTGTGTAAATTGAGACACATACAAATTAGGTAGAACTCAACATTGTTAAACCTTATATCATGTATGATTGTTGTAGCTTGATGAACATGCAGTCATATTAACACATTTCAACACCAGTTTGTTAAAGTGTCAGTATATATATATGTTATGTAACATTCAAGCTGACACATGTCTTGACATGACACAATATTTATGAATGATTGTTACCCGGATATGTGACTTCTTGTAACCCTCCATCAACTGTTAATCCCTAATATGTGCTGTCATTTAGCTAAATCAACTGACGGAGGTATATAATAAACAGTTCATTATAACATACCATCCCAACAAACTCCTTTTTTTACAGGCGTATCATTTTCTTTGTTCACATTCACACAGGCCATCATCCTTTTGTGTAATTAGATGGCATCTATAGTTATTTGTACCATATGTGGATCATGTTCATTCATATGAATTGTCCAGAACTGTCAGTAAGAACAAAGGATGTTAGGCAGGGTCTGTGCAAGAAGCTGTCCCTTACAGCACACATGCAATTCTGCATGCAACACAGTCACCCCTACTACATGCTGCAAATATGTCTGGATTGGTGCAAGGCTAGAATGAGTGCACCAATGCTAGATGAAGCAAGAAATGCACCAAATCTTGATGTTTTGGCACAATACATCACTCTCCCCATCAGTCAGGGCAACACAGCACAGCTAGTTGGATTGTTCAGTTGCATAGCATGGGAGATAGTTCATCCATGAGTCCCTGGGTGTTCTTTGTACTATTTATGGACAATGTTAAAATAAATCTTGTAGTTAAGCATATGGTAAAGATAAGGTTGTCTCTTCTGGATAGCTTAGCAATGAGTAGGACACTTCCATAACTGCCATCTTGAATACACTAATTGATGGTACTATGCATAAACATATAGGAATCATGGGCTCTTCTAGGATACGTTGGCAGAATATTTGTGAAAAGGTCATTATGATCCACAGTTGCCAGGATATTGATTAAATGTACTTGTGATTTCCATACATCGGTGCAGTATCTGCTGGTGGCATCAATTGCACGTGTGTGCAATCTATTGCACCAAGCACATGCCATAAGTAAATCCTTCAATGACATAAAATCTCTGCTTGGTGGCTAGTTGTTGTTGACTATTTTTGGGAAATGTCAGGTAATGTGGTGTTAGTCTGAAGGTGGCATCCAACACAGATGGCAGCAATGCAGAGAAGGCACCCTGTGAAATGCCAGCCTTAATTGCAGATATCCTATGAAATAAGACAGAGGCCAACATGTGCAGGAGTGCCATCGATTTCACATGCTACTGGGTGGAATTAGTCCATCCTTTTGCTGTTTCAAGACTTGGAGAAATCTTCTTCAGCAAATCCAAGACGCTTTCCTTCTTCAGTCTATATAACTTGGTATCCTCTTCCGCCTCCCTGAGATCAATGAGGTTGATCCTTTGACGGATTATGCTCTGTCTTCTCCTTCACTGCTACTCTTGTTCTCTTGTATGGACTCACGATTGCAAGATGACTACCTCCATGACATAGATGAGATTGGCAGGGAGTTTTGTGATGGTGGTACTCTTATACTGATACCCTTGCATCATTCCCTATGCCTGTGTTGCCAATACGCAGCATTCTGGTGCATTACCATTGCTGCATTACACTGCGTGGTGATGTGTTGTGAGTGGCACCTTGATAAATCACACTACATAACAGTTGTGTTAGGTTTTGCTTGGGAGCACCTACCTTGCATACATTTGTTCCCTTGTGATGCAGGCCAACATAGCGTAGCACTTGCAGCATGCAAGTCCCTACGAATGACACAGGAAGGCTCTTGCGTTGCTTGCTAAATCTGACTTGAGCCCTTGCATTTTCTTGCGTCGCCTTGTGTGACGAAATGGCGATGCAAGAGCTTGATAAATCTGGCCCCTAGTTCAAGTGTATGTAACAGGGAAAGTATGGGGCATTACAGTTCATGGGATTTCCTGCTCACCCGTCAATATTCACTGATAACATTGTCTTCAGAGAAGGTGACACAGCAGTTTTGCCTGGAAAATAAAAAATTCTGCTAATTCCACAGGAAATTATTTAATACACACAGCTTCATGTAAAGCATAGTTACCATAATCTCACTTCACAAGTGACTTCCGAAGAAATTTTGAAACGTTGGGAAGATCCGTATTTACAGAAATACGGCGCAGCCCTGCGTTTCCCTCCGCACCAGCAGAATGCAGCACACATATAAAAAGCAAAAAACGAGGAGGAATAAAAGCATTCCTCCTCGTTTTGCAATGATAACGCCAATCCAGGAGTGGCGTTAGTTTTTGGCTCTGCCTCAGGTTTACAACAACTCGGAAATCTGAGGCAGGGTCAAAAGCAATGGGTTTTGCGGTAGAACGCCCACTGCAACATCTATTGCATGCCCCTCTGATGCAGAAAACTGCGTCGGAGGGGCCCATATTTACAAGGCGGCATAATGTCACAAAACGTGGAGTTATACCACCTTGTAAATATGGAGCAGTGGTTAGCGCCACCGGAGCGTCATGAAAAGTGATGCTGCAGTGGCACTAGCAGCTGTTAAATCTGCCCCTTGATATCTTACCATGGTGATAAAATATGCACAGCATGTGTAATTGATTTTACAACAAACTGTTGCATTCGATTTAGCTTCCTGCAAATCTCTTTTAGTGGCACATACTTATCACATTACTGTAGAGAACATAGCGAACCCTAAACTCTCAGATTCTACATAAGCTATAATGTCTACAGAAGGGTAACAGAAGGCCCTGCAGACCCTGTGGCACAGGAGGGCCCACGCCTTCAATGGCACCAACCCTCCAGAGGCTCTTATTTAGGTCAAGTTCAATGAATGTTTGGAGATGCAGGGAGTCTTGGGGGCCTTCATCACATTGTGCAGGGAGCCCCATCACTTTAAGTAACACAACTGGCCTACTGGGGCAGCATGACAGACCTCTGTCTTTGGGGTTGACTTTTAGTGCCCCTACTAAGGTCCTAGCAGATATTTGCAAATAAATCAAAGCTTTATTTTTTCACATAAAATTTCTTCTTCGACGGGTTAAAAAACTCCTAGGAGGTCTGAGGCCTTCAACTTGCACAAGGAAATGAGGACGATCTCTTCAACCATGGGGATCCACAGATAATTTCTGAGCACCATGGATCCCCATGGTGTAAGACCCACCCATGCTGATACTTGCGACAAGTGGAAATCCAATTAGTAGTCACAGAATCCAACTTTATTTAAAACAGGATCTTTTCATTGGTTTTACAGTTTTCACTTCTTTCAGAAAACAGCATAGCACACAGGGCCTCATTTACAAGGCCTTTGTGCCACTGTCTTTTTTTTTGTACACAGCAGTGGCGCTAAGCAGTGCTATACACTGCTCCAGATTTACAAACACTTGTAAACCTTTGTGTCACATTATACATGCACCAGGAATAATGTATGCAAGGTAGGCACTCCCAGGCAAAAAGCCAAGCAGAAGTGATGCAGTGAAATTTACATTTCACTGCGTCATTCTGCAACTTCACTGTGTAAATATTTTAATGCCTTCTCAGAGCAGACGTTAGACTGACTCAGAGCATTTCACTATGGGATCCTTCCTCGCATTGCTCGAGTAGCATAAGTTTTTGGATACTACTCTAGCAAGGTGTTAGTTTAGCTCTACAGAGGCATCAGAATTTCTGACGTATCTGTGAAAATGTTTGCTATGAAGCTCTGTATAGTAAATACAGGGCATCCATGGCTTTGTTATGGAATCATTGGGCAGCTCAAGAAATCTGACTCATCGGGCCGATGCATCAGTTTCTTGTAAATGAGGCTCACAGATTCCATTAAATGACTGCAAATAGTACACCTTACTTATTACTTCTTTGTCAGTAGAAAAGGGCTTCTTTAGCTTCTATCTGTCTTTTCTTGAGATCTTAGGAATGACGGTGTCATTTTAGGAAGAACACTTTCCTCCTAATAAGGAATATTCTATACAATACAGCCACATTTGGAAAAGGGTCATGGGGAAGTAAACAAGCATTGGTAATGCTAATCGATCTGGCTTAAATATGAAATTGCCATTTCAGTAACTATTGTTGTAGGCACTCAATAAGTTATCTTGCATGCACTTTGTCACTCACCCTTCAACTCATGCATCCATTCATCCACCCATATATGCATTCTTACATTCCTTACACAGCTGCAATAAAACATGCTGATAAAATCAACAACAAATTTCTAGATATATTTTTTAAAAAGTGGACTAAAGCAAACATATTGTCGTTTAAACTTGCAGGAATATACTTTCAATAACAAATAAAATTAAACATAGCAGCCAGTGGCCATCTTTTTTAAAAGTTCTATCATGACCTGTTCATCAATCTGAAGAGATTCTAGCAAGAATTATTGCAATACAAATCTGCTACCCATAGCATTTGTCAAATGGGGTAATCAACACCAAAACACTTGTCTATGATGGTAATGCATGAGATTCCATGTAAGAAAACGCAAAGATGTGGACCTCGTCTCCCTTTCCCAGTGCTGACTCTCTTTGAGCATGCCTAGTGTTATACAGACACCTTTTCACCAAAGGTATGTGCATGCTGACTTGTATAGTTTTTCTACAGGAAGGGTATTCCTTTAGCATAAAATACTATGTCTTGTGCAGCACACATGCAATGTGGGAAATGCTGGAGAAATGAATGCCCTCATTATGACTTTGGCAGTGTCTTCACAAGACCACAAAAGCCACACGCGCCAGAAGACCGCCAGTGCTGGGGGTCTTCTGACCACCATATTACGAGTACTGAAGGATTTCCGCCACAATTTGTGCAGAAATCCTCTAGTAGTCGTGCTGGTGGTAAGAGGTGCAGGGGCTCTTCCACCTCCAGCCCGCCTCGCCGAAAGGACTCTGCCAGGCATATTACGACCTGTAAAACGACCTGGCGGTGTCCTGATGGTGGGGTGCTGCCAGAGGTGTAAGCGCCTGTTCCCTACCGGACGACCTCCTCGCTGGAGGTAAGTTGATCGTCCGACAGGGGAGGGGGTAGGAGGGTGTAGGGTGTTGTGCATGCGTGTGTGAGTGGGTGTTGTCTGCATGTGTGAATGTAAGTGTCAATGCATGTGTGTTTGCGTGTATATGGATGTTTGAATACATGTGTGCATGTGTGTATGTATGGGTGTTTTAATGCGTGTGCGTATTTATGTGTGTATGGGTGTTTGAATGCATTTGTGTATGAGTGTGTATGGGTGTTTGAATGCATGTGTAATTGGAGTGAGTGTGTGTTGGAATTTTTATGTGAATGCGAGTATGGATGATTGTGAGTGAATGCGTGTGTGTAAGTGTTAGTGAATGAGTGTATGCATGATGTGTGTGGGTGTGTAGTGCATGTATGCGGGGAGGGGGCTGGGGGTTGCTGTACTAGGAGGAGGGGTTGGGGTGCTGATCTGAAAGGAAGGTGGGGGAGGGGGTGCTGTTCTGGAAGGGAGGGATGGGGGTGGGGTTCTGGTATGGAAGGGGGGTGGTGGGTATTGGGATTGCAGGGGTCGGTTGGAGGAGTTACCTGACGGAGAGAGGAAAGAAAATTCCTGTCCCCAGTAGCCTTTCTGCCAGGGTTTTCGTGGCAGTGCTACCACCACGAAAACCCTGGTGGAAAGCAGACTCTTGATACCGCCAGCGGTCTTCATTGGACCACCAGGTCGGACATGGTAATCTCCGGCACGGGTGTCCAACCGCCCTGGCGGTACAGGCAGGGATATGGCGGGTTGGCAGAGGCCAACCCGCCATATTCATAATGTGGCAGTCTTCACCGCCAGCCTGTCAGCGTTGAGACCGCCACCGTGGCCCTGGTGGTCTTCGGACCACCAGGGTCATAATAAGGGCCTAAGGGGCATATTTATACTCTGTTGGCACCGAATTAGTGTCATTTGTTTTAACTTTAATTCGGTGCAAAACTAACTCCATATTTATACTTTGGTGCTAGACCCCTCTAGTGCCAAATTCATGGAGTTAAAGTCGTTTTTTTTAAAGTGGAGACCTACCTTGCCTTAATGAGATGCAAGGTAGGCGTTCCCGTGCAAAAAATGACTCTATGGCCTTAACGCCATATTTAGGGGCATATTTATACTCTGCGCCATATTTATACTCTGTTTGCACCGAATTAGCGTAATTTTTTTGACTCTAATTCGGTGCAAATCTAACTCCATATTTATACTTTCGTGCTAGACCCGTCTAGCACCAAGGCCCTGATTTATACTTTTTTTGCGCCACCTTAACTTCATTTTTTGACGCAAAAGTGGCACAAACGTACAAAATATTGGCCCTTATTTATACTCAGTTTTGCACCAAAAGGTTTAGCACCGGCTAGCACCATTTCCGTGCACCAGCCGGGCACCATATTTATGGAATGGTGCAAGCCGGTGCAAAGGGTAGGCTAGAGTAAAAAAAAATGAGTTTGGTCGGCGGGGCTGGAAGTATAGAAGAAGAGGGTTTAGCACCCAAAAATTACTTTAGGCAGGTTAGAGTAAAAAAAAATGACTCTAATCAGATTAGCGTCATTTTATGGTGCTAAACCTACCATGCCACATGACTCCTGCCTTAGAGAAGGCAGGAGTCATGCCCACCACCCCAATGGCCAGCACAGAGGACAGGAGTCCCCTGGGCATGGCCATTACACCCTGTGCCATGTATGGGGGCCCATTTCAGGGCCCCCTATGGCACTTTCAAAAATAAAATGCAATCTTACCTGTACTTACCTGGGATGGGGTCCCCCATCCTCCGCAGTCCCTCTAGTGTGGGTGGGGGTGCCCCTGGAGAGGGCACCTGTGGGCTTATTCCATGGTGTTCCACCATGGAAATAGGCCCACAGGTCCCCTAATGCCTGCTCTGACCCAGGCTTGACCCCTCCTCCCCTCCTCCCCTCAAGCTTTGCCCCATTTCTTGACCCCCTCCTCCCTCCGTCGCACCATTTTTGCATGGGAGTATAAATATGACGTTAAGGCCATAGAGTCATTTTTTGCACGTGAACGCCTACCTTGCATCTCATTAAGGCAAGGTAGGTTTCTACTTCCAAAAAATGACTAACTCCATAAATTTGGTGCTAGATGGGTCTAGCACCAAAGTATAAATATGGAGTTAGTTTTGCACTGAATTAGATTAAAAATAAAATGACGCCAATTCAGTGCAGAGTATACATTAGCGTCAACAAATGATGCTAATCTGGTTAGAGTCATTTATTTTGACTCAAACCTGCCTAACGTCATTTTTTTAAAGCTAGACTACCCTTTGCACCGGCTTGCACCATTCCATAAATATGGTGCCCAGCTGGTGCTAAAAAATGGTGCAAGCCAGTGCAAAACATTTTGGTGCAAAACTGCGTTAGTGCAGTTTTGCACCAAAAAGTATAAATAAGGCCCTAAGTGTTTCTTCAATTGAACACCTGGCTCTAGGAGCCTATCTACCACTTTTAGTAGAATGAACTTTGGGTGAAAAACTGTGTGGTAGCATAAAACACCAATGTACCCCCAGTGGGTCACACCCCCTCCTCAAGGTAAAGTACGACAAATCACTTTTGTGTTACTTTATTGGCCACTTTCCAGCACAAGCTAAGCTTTGCACTGGAAAGTAAATACTATGTCAACATTTTGCACCAGTTTGTGTCACTTTTTGTGTCTTTGTATAGGAATAAAGGGCTGGATGTACAAAGAAAGTTTAGCGATGCAACAGGTTTGTGTTTTGGTAATTTTTGCAAAACAAAATAGCGAATCACAATTATAGAATCCCTAATTGCGACTTGCTGATTTTATGTTGAAGGCTGTCACAATTAGCGAATGGTCACAAAAAGGCCCATTTACATGCGATTTAACACCAATTCAAACCAGGTGGTAACTTTGTGCAAACTATAAAAGCTGGCCCAGAATGCATCAGGGGTTTCTATAATGGCTGCTTTGTATTTGATTTGTAGGAAGATGTGAATAGTGGCTGGTCACCAGAGGAGGAGGCAGAGACAAGAGAAGATTTTCAGAGTCAGGCTGCCCATTTTTCAACAAACAGAAGAAAACATATTTGACAGATACAAGCTAAGTAACAATGTCATACTGGGGAGTATTGTCCTTTTAAAGCCACATCTAGAAAGCAGTACTCAGCGCATCAATTCATTACCCCCTCCTCTTCAGGTGTTGTGCTTGTTGCACCTACTGGCTTCTGCCAGGTACCACGTTGTGATTGCTGTTGAAGGAGGGGTATTTCAAGGTGTACTTTCACATTTTTTTAAGTGCTTTCCTAGATGCCATGCTTCTCTGCACATACCTACTCAGGAATGCTCAGGAAATATAAAGTACCACATTAAAATTTGTTAGCGCGTCAGACATTATTAAGAAAAACTTACAAGGGAGACGCGAATAAGCCTATGGACCTGTTGACTGCACTTTGAGTTTTTCCCACCATGAACCCCCTACCAATACAAATCAATAAACATAACAATCAATAACATCAATAATCAATAGGAGTCAGTAATTTTGCACGCACCATGACCTCGCAGTCATGAATAACCACACCTTTATGTAAAAGTTAGAATGTTTATTTCCCTATATTAACAATATGAAAGTCACGTAACTTAGTCTCAAAACCAATTGATAAACATACAGAAACTACACTGAATGACCAAAGCGGCGAAAGAATCGCAATCTAATCAAAGCCTGAGCCACTACACATTCTAAGTTTACGGTACAAATTAATAGCAAGAATAACTGCGCAAACGAAATAACTTACATTTAGAATTCACCAAAGAAAAGGCATCAACTGTTATTACATGTAGCAAGCATCATCAGTGATAACCCTAACTAACATCAGATTAGAATGGCATGTTTGGACTTCATGCAAAACAAGTTAGTTACACAAATTTGGAAAAACATCTAAGTATGGCTCTATCAAAAGTAGCAGTTGGTACCTAGGAACAAAAGCAAATAAACACAGCAATCAGTAATATCGTCATATACCTGTCCTCAATATGGTTCAGCAAGCTGTGACAGTCTTCATCAAGAGGATATCAGCTTGGTCAGCAAGGCATCAGGATTTAGCATTACAGTTCAGAAAAAGCAAAGTCTCTTTGTGCAGTTCGGAAAAGAATAGCTAAACTCTCAGAAAAAATGAGGGGAATGGCACATCTCTCAGTAAGTTAGATTTCCTAAAACTACTTGCAATAACCCTATTGGTAAAAAAATTGCATGTTTGCATTTAGTCCAATGGAAATAAAAACCCAAATCTACAACCCTCACTACTACACAGCTCACATGTCAATGATTGCCTCCTGTTCTCCTGTTTCCATAGTTTGGCTTGTCAGGTAACAATATTGTTGTAGCTTATTCTCCAGTCAGTGCATCCATTGTCTTCTCCTGGGAAGGTCAGTGTTACACACATCATATACATTGTTTCACTAGCAAGTACACTATCTTCTAGCAAGCAGTTCTCATGAGAAAGACTTTTAGTTACAAGCACTTGGTCAGCACAGTGGAAAATCACAATTTAATTCTATAGACAGCCATTTTATAAGTTGATTAAGAAATGCAGCTTGACATGAGGCCGTGCAACTAGGCCAGGACCTCGCTAAGTTAAGGCCTACGATTAATAAAGCTAATACATAATACATAACCCTTGATATGACATATTAGTACATTAATCAATCATAAGCTCAACATTTCATATTAATAACCTATTAATAAGTACACTTCGTGAACATTGGCAGCCCCTCTAGTAGTCACATCTACAAATGCGTGCATTGTCTTTCTCTTCATTAATTCATTTTCTATGCAAATTCAACACTCAGAATACATGAATAATCAATAGTGAATTCAGCCTTAATAAATTTTACAGGATTACCAAATTTCCCATTTCAGATGCTGTATAGATGGGGCACATGTTTCTATTTGTCCTCCATTCCATCTTGAGTATCTTTTCAGGAGAAATACACATTCCTTCAATATTCAAGTGGTATGCGACATCCACTGATAATAACCATATAATAACTGATATTGTGTACAGTATCGAGGCAGCACCTATGACACCTTCATGTTTAGGGACAGCAGAATATACAGATGGCAGGAAAGAGGGGAGTTTGATGATGGATATTGCTAGACCTGTCAGCCTTAGGGTGGTCTTCCCCCAAACTTTGTGCCTGCTAGCCTTCAATTATGCTGATTTTGTTTTTTGATGACCTTAGGACTCTGTGTACTTTACGACTGCTGCTCAGTGCTATGGGCTTGTGCTCTCTCCCTAACAGATTGCCTGAATGGTATATACCTAATTAGCATGTTTAATTTACTTATAAGTTCCTAGTAAAGTGTGCTACATCTGGCCAGGGCCTGTAAATAAAATGATTCCACCGGGCCGGCAGCACTGCTTGTGCAACGCACTTAGGGAGCCCTTTAAAACATGTCCCAAGCCTGCCAATGCAGACTGAATGCAGTGTTACTGGCATTTAAAACTCCTTGCCAAGCCTTAAACTCCCCTTTTATAACAAATAGGTCACCCCTAGGTTAGGCCCTGAGTAGCCCATAGTTCAGGATGATATGTAACTATAAAGCAGGACATATACTTTTAAGTTTTACTTATGCTGGTAGTGGAAATTTGTTTTTCACTACTGTGAGCCTTACTTCTCACATAGGATAACATTGGGGGCTCCTTAATACATTTAATATGCTGTAATTCCTGTTTGTGAAGGGGAAGCTCTATCATATTTAGTGCCTATGGAATTGTAATGATAGATCCTCTTTAATGGTACAGTCAGATTTATTGTCACAGTTTTGAAAATCCTACTTGTAGAAAGTTGGCATTTTCCTGCTCTTAGCCCTGCGTGCCTGCAGCCTGTCTCATGCACATCTGGAATGGGTATCAGCTGGGCTTTTGTGCATTGTACATTCCCTCTAGACAGCCACACACAGAGGGAGCTTGGATGTGACTGATGGGCCATCTACAACCTGAAGGGCCATCCTGGGAAGGATGGAAGGTGAGGAGCTGGACACAGCCTCACACTTATACCTGAATAGGCTGTGTCCTGTCCCCACACAAAGGACTGCTTAACCCCATGTATTGAGTCTGGAGCCAGTGCAGAAAGGAAGGACCATTGTGCACTTCAAAGCCCTTCTTTGAAGTTTCCCCCATTTCAAAGGCACCACTGGGTATTAGAACTTGACTTCTAACCCTACCTCTTCAAAGCCCTTCTTTGAAGTCACCCCTACTTCAAAGGCACCACTGGATATTAGAACTTGACTTCTAACCCTACCTACTCAGTACACTTCTGGACCTGTGGATACTCTGTTAGGAAGAAGGAGTGCTTTGCTGCTACAATGACTGCTGCTCTACTGGACTGCTGTTCAGGAAGAACTACTTTCTTCCTGTGTTGACCTGCTGACTGTTGCCCTCCTTGCCTGGGTGAGAAGAACTGGACCGACATCACTTGAACCCAACACCCACTGACTTCGAGGACCAGCTGACTGGTCTTGTTTTTTGACATCTCAGGGACACAAAAGGCTTCCAACTCTCCTGCTACAGTGCCTCCATTTCAGACGCATCTCTGACTTTGCGCAGCTTGGAGAAGATTCATCGCCTCTATCCCAAGGATCGACAATGAGGCATGGCCTCCTCTGCTCCTCGCATCTTCCTCGATGTCGACACAAACAAGGTGCTTCTTCAGCAGACCAAGGCTGGTCCCTATATCCAACCCGCTCTCCATCATGGTCAGCCAGAGCTTTCAGATTTGATTTGACCTGGTGTAGCGCGATCCAATAGTCCTGTTTAGTGCTTTATGCTTTTAAACACTACATTGTAGTTTATTTTTTAAAAATTCGTATCTCAAGTTCTACATATTCGATTTTTGTCATTTTTGTCTTGTTTTGTTCATTAAATTAGGCTCTTTTTTGTGTGATATTTTCAATGTTTTACTGTTTGATGTGTTGCACAAATACATAACTCATTGCATCTTAAGTTAAGTCTGACTGCTCTGTGCCAAGCTTTCAAGGGGTGAGCACAGGTCAATTTAAGGTGTGTGGGTGACTTACCCTGACTAGGATTGTGGTTCCTGTTCGGACAGGGTGCACACCTCTGCCAACCATAAACCCAATTTCAAAAAGATATTTATTAGATCATGACATGACATGTAAACACAGATATGTTTTTGGTAATCCTTTGCTAAATTCATGTAGCCCCACACTAAAGTATATGTTTCAAGTGATTGTGCTTATGCCCTACGTTCCTAGATTCTGAAACCATACCTTTTACATACCTCCCAAAATGATTGTCAATATTATAATGCACAATATCGAACCAGGACTTTGACTGAGTGGAAATTTAGGGCCTCATTACGACCCTGGTGGCCGGCAGTAAGATGGGCTGGCGGTGTACTGCCAGCTATTATGACCGTGGTGCATTAGCCACGGCCATACCGCCGGCCCCCCCAAGATACCGCCTGGCTTCTGCCTGGCGGTCATAATCCCCCGGGCAACGGTGCAAGCTCTGCTGCGCTGGGGATTATGAGTCCCCAACTGCCAGCCTGGCCACGGCGGTAAACACCACCATGGAAAGGCTGGCGGTAAGGGGGACTCGGGTGCCCCTTAGGGCCCCCGCACTGCCCAGGCACTTGGCATGGGCAGTGCAGGGGCCCCCAGGAACAGCCAAATTCCGCATTTGAAATGTGTGACAAGTGCTACTGTACCCGCTGCACATCAACATTACCGCCGGCTATATTATGAGCCGGCTGCAATGTTGATGTGACTTTTCCGCTGGAAACACTGTTTCCATCCTCTGGGCCAGCGGAAAAGTCATAATAGAGAGCCAGATATAGCGCCAGCACGGCGGTCTAGTGGTGCCCTCAGCTTCGGCGGTCTTTTGAAAAGACCGCCAAAGTTGTAATGAGGGCCTTAGTCTACTTAAAGGTTTTTTTTGGTGCCTACACAATATTGCCACCTGGAAAGGCACATACATTGCTGTTTCAGAGTCAGAATTAGAGAATGAAGATCCTGGGCCACCTGTTCAGCAGTCTACCGATGTGAGTAGATCATTGGAGGGAAGAAGGCTCAGGGACCACATTGTCTCAAGGTAAGTCATATCTGAATGTAGAACATTAAAAAGATTGTACACCACTTGTTTGATGTTCTAATGTAAAGATACCTTTATTGCCAGGTGTTTTGCAACTGTTCAGAAACAACCTGTAGATGTATCGCACGAATGTAACATAGGGGGTCATTACAACATTGGCGGTAAATGCCGCTTACCGGCGTGCAGAAGACCGCCAACACACCGCCGCGGCCGCGGAATTCCGCCACAGCTATTATGACCCACAGTTCGGAATCCGCCAAAATTTAGACACCCACACAAGTCCGCCACACCAAAGGTCAGTGATAAACTGGCGATAACAAAACCTCCACCGTCACGCCAACAGGAATACGTCCACACTATCACGACCCATGAATCCACGCAGCGGTCTTTCAACCGCGGAATTCCATTGGCGGTACACACCACCGCGCTCAAAATACACACACTCTTACAAGACACATCCACATTGGACAAATCGAAATACACACACCTGATACACATACACACACCACTCCCACACACTCAATACAATATAAAACACACACCCACATCACCCACAAACCTCTACGACAAAAATTGCGACAGAAGGCCAGAGAGAGACACCTGCAAAAAGAACAAGTGATGGACGGAATGCTGAACAATGTCAAACATTCACCCCCAGTACAAAGATCTGGGCCTAAATCCATTGTTTTTTTGCTGCCCATGCCATTCCAGTTTGGACCCAGCCATATGCAAATCAGTCTTGACCCTGTTCCCCAGGGGAACAGTCCAGCCCGAACTGCCAGGCAAGGTCTTCCCTGGACTGGAAACAAGCATCCTGGGACCGGTTTCGGGGTTTCACCCCTCATCAGCCAGGCTAGCTTGAATCCAGTGGCATGGGAAGCACACGACCCACGTCTGGGCATACCCTTCCCACTTAGGGCGGCAAATGCAAAAAGAACAAGTGATGGATGGAATGCTGAACAATGTCAAAAATTCACCCCCAGTACAAAGATCTGGGCCTAAATCCATCACCACCAGAAACAACACTAGCATCCACAGGCACTCAACACCATCGCTCACACAACATCCACGCACCTCACACAACACACCCCTAAATATCACCCCACACATCACAACACACACCACCCCACACATCACCCACACCACCCCATGGCACCGCAAAGACACCCCAGGTTTTCTGAGGAGGAGCTCAGGGTCATGGTGGAGGAAATCATCCCGGTAGAGCCACAGCTATTCGGATCACAGGTGCAGCACACCACCATAGCTAGGAAGATGGAGCTATGGCGCAGAATCGTGAACAGGGTCAACGCAGTGGTACAGCACCCAAGAACACGGGATGACATCAGGAAGAGGTGGAACGACCTACGGGGGAAGGTACGTTCCGTAGTATCAACACACCAGATTGCGGTTCAGAGGACTGGCGGCGGACCTCCACCTCCTCCCCCAGAACTAACAACATGGGAGGAGCAAGTCTTGGCTATACTGCATCCTGAGGGCCTCGCAGGAGTAGCTGGAGGAATGGACTCTGGTAAGTAAAATCTTGACTTCATCCCCGCCCTACCTGCATGCTATCACATACCCCCACCCTCACCCCCATCACTCCAACTCCTCACACATGTCCCACTATCATAAACCACACATCCCAAACCCAAGCCCTGCATGCAACACCAAAGCATGGACACCCATCACCAAGGCATGGTCACTGCACATACCCATACACCCCCCTAAACCATTCATACAAGGTCCCACATAAGAATGCAAGCACTGGGGTACAGGGTCACCCACCCATTGCACACCATGGCACATACAGATTCATTAATCACGCCTTTACACCCCTGCAGGACCCCTACCCAATGTCACCGGACAGGAGGGTCCAGACATGTCCACTCCACCGACCGAAGAGGCCCACAGTGATGACAGCAGCTCTGTCCAACTGGATCTAGATGACCAGCCCGGCCCATCTGGGACCTCGGGACAGTCGGTTCCCCTCACACTGGCACAGGCCACTACGGAGCTTCCCCCTCTGGAAACACCAGCACAGCACCCACCCAGCGGGTCCATACCTCTGTCCCCAGGACACGTCAAGCAGCGGTGTGTCCACCACTACAGGGAACCCAGGCTAACCCACGACCCCAAGAACACCAGGGACCTGGGGGCAGTGGTAGTGGGCACACGGTTCAGGGGACAGAGGCCCAGGGAAACAGGGGAACTGGGAGAGCTGCTGTGCGACAAGGGGAGGACAGGCCCAGGGAACCCACTCTCCACGAGGCCCTCTCCAACATCATGGGAGCCTACCACCATTCCCAGGAGACGATGGCAACGGTACTGGCCAAGTTTCAGGAGACCCAGCGGCTGCAGGAGGAACAGGGAGGAACTCAAATCCATCAACAACACCATGGGCACCATTATAGGGGTGCTGGAGGAACTCGTCAACACAAGGAGGGGCACTGTGGCACAACAAGGGGCCCCTGCCACTAGCATGGACGATGAACTGCCCACCACCTCCGCCGGTGCTAGTGGACAGGAGGCACTGCCACAGGACCACGACACCAGCACCCCACCCCCTGCAGATGGAGAACCACCCCACAAGCGGTCCCTGAGATCCAGGACAAAGACAGAGAACAATGCCAAGACCACCACCAAGAAATGAGACTACCCTGAATGTCATCCTTCTGTCCCACTTTGTCACCCTGTCCATACTCAAACGACCCTAGCTCCACTTCCTATGCCCCTTTGGACAATGCCCCTATGAGACTAATAGACTGGACTCTGCCATGGACATTCCTCCACCATCACCCCTGACCAATTTACAACCCCCTCCACTAATTTGCACTTAAATAAGCACCCTTAAATCACGAAACAATCTGGAGTCAGTCTGTGCTTTTGAAAATGTGTATTTGCAATAACTGTGGAAAAATGCTATATCCAATGTATTGTCAACATACCTATGTCACACAGCTCTAGTCATTGCGGAAACAAAGCAGATATCACACAGTGGGACCCACATCTGTGAAACCGAAAGGGAAAGTGACAAATCAGGCTCCATACACTGGGTGAAAGTGACAGACAGATGAGAGGTAGAAGAATTAAATCAGATGTTGCAGGCAGTGTTGTCTTCTTACCTGTGTCTCACTGGAAGTATTGATGAATCACTGTGTTCCTGTTTTCTACGTCCTCTTCTTCTGCTTCCTCGTCTTCACTGTCCACAGGCTCCACAGCTGCCATAACACCTCCATCTGGACCATCCTCCTGCAGAAAAGGCACCTGTCGTCGCAAAGCCAAGTTGTGAAGCATACAGCAGGCCACGATGATCTGGCACACCTTCTTTGGTGAGTAGAATAGGGAACCACCTGTCATATGGAGGCACCTGAACCTGGCCTTCAGGAGGACGAAGGCCCTCTCTATAATCCTCCTAGTTCGCCCATGGGCTTCATTGTAGCCTTCCTCTGCCCTTGTCCTGGGATTCCTCACTGGGGTCAGTAGCTATGACAGGTTGGGGTAGCCAGAGTCACCTGCATATGTCGAGGGACAACTGTTAGACACACACTAACTCTTAGGAACATACCCAGACACCTAGTCACACTGTGCTGGGTCCATGTCCTCACCTAATAGCCACACACGTTGCCTCTGGAGTTGCCCCATCACAAAAGGGATGCTGCTATTCCGCAGAATGTAAGCATCGTGCACTGAGCCAGGAAACTTGGCGTTCACATGGGAGATGTACTGGTCGGCCAAACACACCATCTGCACATTCATAGAATGGTAACTCTTCCGGTTTCTGTACACCTGTTCACTCCTGCGGGAGGACCAATGCCACATGTGTCCCATCAATGGCACCTATGATGTTGGGGATATGTCCGAGGACATAGAAGTCACCTTTCACTGTAGGCAAATCCTCCACCTGAGGGAACACGATGTGGCTGCACATGTGTTTCAGCAGGGCAGACAACACTCTGGACAACACGTTTGAGAGCATAGGCTGGGAAATCCCTGATGCTATGGCCACTGTTGTTTGAAAAGACCCACTTGCCAGGAAATGAAGTACTGACAGGACCTGCACTAGAGGGGGATTCCTGTGGGATGGCGGATAGCTGACATCAGGTCTGGCTCCAACTGGGCACACAGTTCCAGGATTGTGGTACGATCAAGTCTGTATGTGACAATAACATGTCGCTCCTCCATTGTCGACAGGTCCACCAGCGGTCTGTACATCGGAGGGTGCCGCCATCTCCTCACCTGCTCCAGCGGACGTGCTCTATGGAGGAGAACAGCGAGCAGAAAGTCAACCAACACTGAGGTATAACTTTATTCCATAATTTTTTTAAATCGATATATGCCTGTATTAGTGTTTATGCAAGGCCTAGATATGTGTGACGCAGTCAAAATTAATGCCATTTGGCCCCCTGAAATGGCGGCTGCCTGACCTGTAAGGTGGGACAAGGCGATATGATGTAACTATGCTTGCGTTGTACATGGTAGGCGGTCGAAGACCGCGGCGCAATCCTGCATTGGTTAACATTGGACCCTATGGATCCAGGAGCCAATGACGATGTACGCCGGCGGTGACGGTACGCACCGCCGCGGACGTGACCGCCATTTTCTGTCTGTTCACTCACTTGATACCTGATCTTCGACAGGAGAGGACCTACATTGCAAGTGCTGCTGTGACCTCAGTCTGGAAGAGACAATGGCTCATGTCTCTGGGGAAAGGGCCCCTGCCTTTAGCACGGAGGAGTTGGAGAAACTAGTGGATGGGGTCCTCCCCCAGTACACGCTACTTTACGGTCCTCCAGACAAACAGGTAAGTACACTTTGAGCATGCCGAATGGGCAATGCCTGTGTGGAGTGGTGTGGATGGAAGATAGGGGAAGGGGGAGAATGAGGCGTGCATGAAACGACGGTGAGTGCATGTGCGTCATGGCAAGGGTAGGGATGCGGACCAATGACTGTGACGGTGCGGACGGTTATATCTTCTCCTTTTCCCCTGTACTATTCCTTTAGGTCAGCGCCCACCAGAAGAAGAATATTTGGTGTGCCATCGCCAAGGAAGTCCGGACCCTGGGGGTCCACCACAGACGGAGCACCCACAGCCAGAAAAGATGGGAGGACATTCGCCGCTGGAGCAAGAAGATGGCGGAGGCCCAGCTGGGGATGGCCTCCCAATGTGGGAGGGGTGCCCGTCGCACCATGACCCCCCTGATATTCTGGATCTTGGCGGTGGCGTATGCGGAGTTGGATGGGCGCTTGAGGGCATCACAGCAGCCACAAGGGGGTGAGTACACTCTCATTCTGCTGATTCAGTGTGCAGTGGAGGTGTCTGGGTGGGGGATGTGGGCTGTGGGTTCCCCTAGGACAGGGCGAGTTTAGTAGGCAAGGTCCCTGCTTAAGGCAAGCTATGTGGCACCCCACCCCACTTGAGTTCAGAGGCAACTACACCTAGTCAGGCTCCTGTGACTTCCATGTGTGCAGCAATCGGGCATAGGCCTTGTACCCCATGTCCTTGTGATTAATGAGGGAACTCAAAGTGCACGGCGTAGTGCAGGGGGCTTCTGTGTCTGTAGTGTCTGCCAAGGGTAGCGGTATTGCATGCACTGAACATGTGTTTCTTCTGTCTTCCCCCCCTTTTTGTGGTCTCCCTGTTCTTGTGTGAATTAGCATCATCAGGCGGAGGAGCAGTGGCATCGGAGCAGGAGGGAGCTGCATCCCACATGGCCATGGAGGGCGACACAACGGAGTCAGAAGCCACCAGTGGGACCGAGGGCGAGGGGAGCTCCACGGTGGGGACAGGAGCTGAAACCAGCGACACAGACTCCTCCTCTGATGGGAGCTCCCTTGTGGTGGCGGGCCCCTCTGTGCCTCCCGCATCTACACGCTACTCTACGGTCCTCCAGACAAACAGGTAAGTACACTGTGAGCATGCCGAATGGGCAATGCCTGTGTGGAGTGGTGTGGATGGAAGATAGGGGAGGGGGGAGAATGAGGCGTGCATCGAAACGACGGTGAGTGCATGTGCGTCATGGCAAGGGTAGGGATGCGGACCAATGACTGTGACGGTGCGGACGGTTTATATCTTCTCCTTTTCCCCTGTACTATTCCTTTAGGTCAGCGCCCACCAGAAGAAGAATATTTGGTGTGCCATCGCCAAGGAAGTCCGGACCCTGGGGGTCCACCACAGATGGAGCACCCATTGCCAGAAAAGATGGGAGGACATTCGCCGCTGGAGCAAGAAGACGGCGGAGTCCCAGCTGGGGATGGCCTCCCAAAGTGGGAGGGATGCCCGTCGCACCATGACCCCCCTGATATTCTGGATCTTGGCGGTGGCGTATGCGGAGTTGGGTGGGCGCTTGAGGGCATCACAGCAGCCACAAGGGGGTGAGTACACTCTCATTCTGCTGATTCAGTGTGCAGTGGAGGTGTCTGGGTGGGGGATGTGGGCTGTGGGTTCCCCTAGGACAGGGCGAGTTTAGTAGGCAAGGTCCCTGCTTAAGGCAAGCTATGTGGCACCCCACCCCACTTGTGTTCAGAGGCAACTACACCTAGTCAGGCTCCTGTGACTTCCATGTGTGCAGCAATCGGGCATAGGCCTTGTACCCCATGTCCTTGTGATTAATGAGGGAACTCAAAGTGCACGGCGTAGTGAAGGGGGCTTCTGTGTCTGTAGTGTCTGCCAAGGGTAGCAGTATTGCATGCACTGAACATGTCTTTCTTCTGTCTTCCCCCCCTTTTTGTGGTCTCCCTGTTCTTGTGTGCATTAGCATCATCAGGCGGAGGAGCAGTGGCACCGGAGCAGGAGGGAGCTGCATCCCACATGGCCATGGAGGGTGACACAACGGAGTCAGAAGCCACCAGTGGGACCGAGGGCGAGGGGAGCTCCACGGCGGGGACAGGAGCTAAAACCAGCGACACGGACTCCTCCTCTGATGGGAGCTCCCTTGTGGTGGCAGGCCCCTCTGTGCCTCCCGCATCTACAAGTACAGCCGCCACACCCCCCCACCAGCACCGCCCTCCCAGCAGCCCCTCAGCATGTGCCCAGTGGCGGCTCACCCAGGAGGGTGGGCATCTCCTTCGCCCCAGGCACCTCAGCCCCTGCCCCTTTCAGCCCTGCTGCCCTCAGTGAGGAGGCCATTGACCTCCTCAGGTCCCTTGCTGTTGGCCAGTCTGCCATTTTGAATGCCATCCAGGGTTTAGAGAGGCAGTTGCAACAGACCAATGCATACCTGGAGGGCATTCATTCTGGTCAGGCAGCCCAACAGCGAGCTTTTCAGACTCTGGCCTTAGCACTGATGACAGCCATTGTCCCTGTGTCCAGCCTCCCCCCTCCAACTTCCTCCAACCAGACCCAAATCCCAGTACCTCAACCTATCCCAAGCACACCATCAGACCAGCATGCACAAACCTCAACACACAAGGGAAGCTCAGGCAAACATAAGCACCACACATCCCACAGGCACTCACGCAAGCATCATACACATGCAGACATAGCAACATCCACTACCTCCACTGTGTCCCCCTCCTCCTCGTCTCCCTCGTCCCTCCCAGTCTCATCTCCACTCACACCTGCATGCACTACATCTTCATCCACTATGTCCATCACCAGCACACCCACCACCACACCCCGCTCACTTGCACTCACCACCCCCACTACCATTCACACATCCCCGGTGTCCTCTCCCAGTGTGTCTGTCAGCCCACCTCCCAAGGTACACAAACGCAGCCACACACCCACCCAACAGCCATCCACCTCACAACAGCCTCCAGCCCATGCACCTTCACCCAAAGTCAGCAAACGTACACCTCCTACAACCACTACCTCTTCCTCCACTCCCAAACCCCCTCCATCTACCTTTCCCAGTGTGTCTAAAAAACTTTTCATGTCCAACCTTGACCTCTTCCCCTCAGCTCCCCCACCCCTTCAGTCCCCTAGGGCCGGCCTTTCCAGGCCCCAACCCAGCACCTCAGCCACAACATCTGCGGGAACAGTGGTGCCAGTAGTAACCGGCTTCTGGAGTGCGCCAGGCAGCAGGGCAGCCAGTGTGCCAAGGAGCCAGACCACGGACAGTCCCCCACTTCAAAAGCACAAAAAGTTTGCCAGTGCCCGGCGGGAGAGAGGCAAAACATCTACCACCAAAGCCTCTCCCATGAGTACAGTTGGGAGTGGGAAGACAGCTGTGCCACCATCCAAGGTGGGGAAGGGGCACAGAAAAACAGGTATGTCGCAGAAAACCTGCACGGCGGACAAGACCGCGACCAGCACCGCTGCCAAGGACACTGCCGCCACCAGCACCGCTGCCAAGGATACCGCTGCCACCAGCACCACTGAACAGGACACCGTCGCCACCAGCACCACTGAACAGGACACCGCCGCCACCAACACCGCTGAACAGGCACCCTGCCGCCACCAGCACTGCTGAACAGCACACCGCCGCCACAAGCACCGCAGGCCAATGAGCGCCAAAAGCTCCGACGCTACTGAGGCTGGATGAAGCACTCTGGGCACCAAGCACCCTCCAGAACCAGAGGAGAATCACATCCACTACCTCAGTCCTTGACAGGATGAAGCACTCTGGGCACAAAGCCCCCTCCAGAACCAGTGGAGTATCTTATCCACTACCTCAGTCCTTGGCAGGATGAAGCACTCTGGGCACAAAGCCCCCTCCAGAACCAGTGGAGCAAGGCATCCACTACCTCAGTCCTTGGCAGGATGAAGCACTCTGGGCACCAAGCCCCCTCCAGATCCAGTGGAGTATCACATCCACTACCTCATTCCTTGGCAGGATGAAGCACTCTGGGCACAAAGCCCCCTCCAAAACCAGTGGAGACTGTTATCCACTTGTGAGACTGTGGTTTTGCACTCCCCAGGATGCAGCAGTGGGCAAACCACCCACTGTAAAGACTTGTGAGACTGTGGCTTTGCACTCCTCAGGATGCAGCAGTGGGCAAACCAGCCACTTTAAAGACTTGTGAGACTGTGGCTTTGCACTCCCCAGGATACATCAATGGCATGGAGCCCCCTCGTGGATCTGGCGTTGTGCACTCCTCCGGCTGAGGTGCCCCCCCTTCCCTTCCTCCTGAGGTGCCTGTTGTATTTCTATCTGATGTCCCTGCAGTGTTCTCTCCGTTTGGATCGGGTATTGAGTGTGGGCCTCGCCCATGCGTTTTGGGCCCAGTGGTCCACGGACTTTAACGGTAGAATACATTGGACTTGTATTCTTGGTGTATATATTTGTTTAAAGTGTAAATATATATATATATATATATATATATATGTATATATATATATATATTTTTTTTTTTACTGTATTTTAATAGATTACAAACGTTCAACTCATTCCTTTTGTCCTTGCATTCTTCCAGGGGTGGTTGGGGGTTGTAAATGTAACGTATCAACATGTACTTGTGTGTGTGTTGTAGTGGGTGAGGGTGGGGGTGGGAGTGTTGCGTGTTGCGTGTGTGTGTCACTCTTTTTTCCCTCCCCCCCTCCCCTGTGTCGTAGGTGCAGTGCTCACCGTGGTCTTCGCCGCCGTCTTTGATGTTCCTGGTAGAGGAGCAGGAAGACAAAGGCAGGGAGTATCTGGAGCTCAGGTTACATGGCATCCTGGTTCCTCGTGGGGTGTGTAGAGGTGAGTTTTTTCCCTTCCAAGTCCTGTTTCCGCCATGTTTTTGTTCGCGGTGAATCCGCCCCGGAAAAAGTGGCGGATTGGACTGTTGTAATACAGTGGGCGGAACCTTGTCTTCTGCCTGTCTGTTGGCGGCGACCGCCGAGATGTTTGTTTGTACTTTCGTGGCAGTCGGAGTGTTAAAGTGGCTGTCTATGTTGGCGGTTTCCGCCACGGTCGTAATTCCATTTTTTTTACCGCCGGCCTGTTAGCGGTTTTACCGCCGCTTTAACACCGACCGCCAGGGTTGTAATGACCACCATAATGTCAAATATGAAAATCGGTTACAGCAGTGACATGAGAAAAGTACAGCATTGTAGGTACTCCCTGTTCTGTGCCCTCCAGTGCTTCTTGTGGCTGCATCCATAATGAGACATGCCACCATGCTGAGGTGAAGGAGCATGGTTGCTACTGCATCTCAGTACACATGCATCTGTGACAGAGATGCTGCTGCTGCTGGACATATCCTTGGAGGTTCTGCACTTACCTCACTTGAAATTTGGGTAGTTTGTATAGCTTCCACAGCAGTGGCAATCAGCCCAAAGCCCCTCAATACATACCTCAAAACTCCACACAAAAATATACCATAACTGGTTAGAAACATAGAGCTTGATTTATTAAATACAACAAGACCAAAACAACAAAAATCCAATAAGTAGAACTTGAAATATGATTTTTAAAGAATAAATGTAAAATAGTGCTTAGAAATAATAAGCGCATAAATGAGATATCTGGTCGCGCGGGACCGGGGCAAAGTCAAAAGTTCAGGTCAACCGTGATGAAGTGTGGGCCAGATACAGGGACCCAAATAGGTTCCCTGAACCAAAGTACCTTGATCCAGGATGCGTCGTCGTCGACAAAGATGTGAGGTGCAGCTGAAGCAATGTGTCGATATTGAGCCACATGGTGGACAAGATGCATTGATATTCTCCACACAACTGCAGTAATGCGTCGGTTCCCAGTGTGATGTACTGGTTCCGAATACGATGTGGGGCTACTGCTGTCGCAGTAGGTGATGTGTTGATTCCAAAGATGAAGCACTGGTTCTGAAGGTGACACGCTTGGTCCACTCTTTGCAGTGATGGGGATACTGGTTCTGACTCACACAAAGATGAAGATGTGCCGGTTCTGATGATGATATGTGAGCTCTGATTGAAGCAGCACTTTATATCAACACCTAAGAGCCCATGGCTGGGTTAGCACCACTTGACAGGGCAAGACTTGCAGTAAGCAAAGTCTAGGTGCTGTAGCAGAGTAAGTTGAAGTCTTTTGTGTTTCTGAGACTTCAGAGACCAGTCAGATGGCCATTGGAGTCATTTTGGATTCTGGATGGTAGAGATGCAGATTCAGTCTCACTCAGGCAGGCAGCATGTCAGCAGAACAAAGTTGGAGTGCAGCAGAATAACAGCTCGGCAGAGTGGCAGTCCTTGTAGCAACACAGCAGTCCTTCTTCCTGGCAGAGTATCCATCGGTTCAAAAGTGTACAGAGTTGGTGGTTGCAGAGGTCCAGTACTTATACCCAGCTGTGCCTTTAAAGTGGCGGAGACTTCAAAGAAAGTTTTTTGAAGTGCACCGAGGGCCTCCCTCCCTGCCATGGCTACAGACTCACCACAGAAGGGTATGCAGCCCTTTGGGTTGGGACAGGACATTGACAGGTGTAAGTGTCAGCCCCTCCATCCCCTCCTGCCCAAGATGGCCCATCAGGCTGTGGATGTCTCGTCATTCACACCTAATGTCTCTTTCTTTGTGGCTCTAAAAGGGTGAAAGCACAAGCCCAGCTGTCACCCCACCCCAGACTTATTTGTTTTTAGACAAACAGTAGACACCAGATAGCTAAAATAAGAAAATGCCATCTTTCTAAAAGTAGCATTTTCAGAACTTCACCATAAGTTGTGATTTAAAATTGTGAGTCCAGAGACAGCAAACTTGACAAACATATCTCTTAGATTTTGTGAATTATACTTACAAGATGTAATAAGTGATCCCAATTGTATCCTATGAGAAAGATTGCTGTAATGAAAAATGACTTTGGGATTTTTTCACTACCAGGCTCTGTAATACTTAAAAGTACATGTCCTGCCTTTTGAATACATTTTAACCCTCTGGGCTGACCAGGCCCTACCTTAGTGGTGACATGTGTATAAAAAGGGAAGGTTTGAGAATAACAAAAGGGGTATTTTGACAGGTTGACATGGCAATGTAAAACTGCGCAAACAAGCTCTGCAATGGCCGGACATGGATAAAGGGCTACTTAAGTGAATGGCACAATCAATAGCACTTAATAGACACACAAATAGCACTTAATGTACATGCCCTGGGCACATGTATGTGCACTTTACTAGGGACTTATAAGTAAACTAAACCCCACATTTATGTAAAATGATGCACAACTGCGCTAGCGCAGTTGGTCGTCAATTTTTTTAAAGCAAGCTACCATCATTCCCTAGCCCCATCCGTGCATCATATTTAGAAAATGACGTACAATGGCACCAAGGAATAGTTAGCGTCATAGAAAATGATGCTAGCCGGTGATGGATGGCATTACAAAAAATAGCGCTAGTGAGCCAAAAATGATGCTAGACTGATTAGCAGCAAATAATCTGAAGCTAATCATCCTAGCATCATTTTCTGGTCGCACAAGCAGCCATATAATGATGCCTGTCCAAGAACAGACAGGAGACAGTACCACAACCACAATGTCCAACACAGGGGACCAGTATCCCCAGGACTACCCCAACAGAACCAGTGCCAGCCAGGGGGCCCCATGTAAGAGGCCCTCAGTGGCATACAACAGACAAGTACATATCCTTACGAAGGATTGGCTCCCCCACTTGTAATGTCCCTGTGGTGTGGGTGGTGGTGATGTGAGGGGTTGGGGTGGTCCTCTATGTGCCCAAAATAGTGACACCATGGTGGGCTCCAAGGTGTTTCCACTGTGTTTCCCTATGGAATTGTGCTCAACATCACTTTAACGTCTGGTCTGACCAGGGGTTAAAATTTGACGCTAATTGGCCTTAGCGTCATTTTTTGGATCCGCTTCCTTAGTGTGCATTGTTTTAGAATCAGGTGGTAAATATGGCACTGGAGGGCTAGCGTTATTTTTTGCAAGGGAACGCCTACCTTGCATATCATTGTTGCAATACCACGCAAGGTGGGTTGGCGCTTCCAAAAAAGACGCTAACTCAGATATTTTGACAGTAGACAGGTCTAGCTGCAAAATATAAATATGGAGTTAAGTTAGCGCCGCTTTTGCGTAAAACAAAATGATGCAAAGGCGAAGCAAACGTTTCATAAATATGGGCCCAAATATTTAAATTGAGGTTAAGCCAATGTTAACATGATTTAGGAGAGAGGAGCAAAAGCACAGTAGCACTGGTTAGCAATGGTAAAGTGCACAGAGTCCTAAAGCTAGCAAAAGCGAGGTCAGAATAGTGGAAGACCACTTTACAGCTGTCAGGTGTAACATTCTGTAGCAGGGTACATTCTACATACATGTAAAAGACGGTGTAAGTTAACAAATGTTAACACAAATGTAAACTTAATTTGCGATGTTGCAGCTGCTGATGTGTCAATATAGCCAAAACCAACAGCGGCCTCTGGCTCCAAGGTTGTCATCACCATTGCCTCCAGTGTAGTGGGTTGGGGTATAGTAGAGAGGCCCCCTCCTGTTGCCTGGGACCCACTCAGGCACGTTGCTAACTTCTCTTTAGTGCTGGCCCGGAAATAATACTACCTTTTCCATATATGTTCAATGGAATGCTGTGTCACACCTAAAGCATTTATTTTCTGCTGCATCTCCTGCCAGATTTTATGCTTTTGTGCCTCTGGCATAGTCATAGATGAACACTCAATCAGGTGATCATGATTATTGCAGCACTCCTCTGTGAGTATTTCCAATTCTGTTTCAGAAAACTACAGTTTTCTTTCTTACCCCACCTCCTTCCCTGGGTCTTGGCTTGCAGATCCTTTTTTTGGAAGTTGTTCTTGAAGGTACCATTCTCAATTTCCAAGGACAGCAGTTCTCCACCTCCAATCTGGCTGTTTTTCTGGCCTGAAATGAGCAGCACTTCCTGGTTGTGGGGTCATCACCCTGACTCAGGAAGTCATTTTCCATGTTTGAGACCACGTTCGCTATGTGCGACTGTGTTCACAATTTTCAAAATCGTTAAATGCGATTGCCAAAATAAAGAAGCAAATCTATTGCAAGCTGCTATTTTTTCTGGTACAGAGTACGTACAGTCTGACTAATGGTCTTAATGAATGCAGTTTGCAAAACATCACAATTAGGTAATCACTAATAAGAACCTTAACACACAAAAGTATTGCAAAATCTGGCCCAAAGTGCTGTACTTAAAACAGTATTCCATTTATGGAGGCCAGAATGTGATGGAGAGGGTATTTAGATGGGACAGGACCAAACAGAATATTTATCTTTTCACATTCTGTATTTTCCTATTCTACATATTTACTTTATGAGGCTGTTAGAAATGGGGTTACTGGTTTACTAGGGTATGCACCTAAGCCAGGCAGAACCCACCCACTCTAGTCAGGGCGAAGGAGTTACATACCCAAGATAACCCCTTGGTAGCTTGGCACGAGCAGCCAGGCCTATGCCAGAGGAAATGTGTAAAGCGTTTGCACAACACACACAACACATGTGACTCACTATCCCCACCGCAAAGGAAACACAACACCAAGTTATATAAAAATAAACATTATTAGACCAAACACAACATGTCAGCAATACCCTGCTACCCAAATAGTTGTCAGAACGTTACACAATAGTGTTATCCTGCAGAAATCAGCAGTAGTAATGAGGTACTGGGTTTTTCAGAACCGGTACTGATCCGGTAACCCAGCGGTGCCAGGGTACTCCCAAAGACCTCGGGTACTTTCCTGATTCAGACCACAGAAACTCAGAGTCTTCTAGGTGAAGTCAAAGATCGAATTTATTGGCTGCAGCCAAGTAACAAGCGTCCTAGAAGTACAACAGCACGGTTTGTATGTTCTCAGGAGACTGTGTTTCAATGCAAAGTCAGGTTTCCTTATATACAGTTTTTTAAGCTTCAGGCAAACATTCTTGACATTTTGGTTGGTCATTCACATGTTTTCACTACAAAGGAAAAAACAGTGTCATGATGAAACCTCATATTTCATGTAATCCAACCCATAATAAATTACCCGGCAAGGCCTAGTATTTTACATCAGATAAGTGTGGACCCCCAATAAAAACGGGCACCTCCCCCTTGTAAAGTAAGAAGAAGAAAAGAGCAGGTGCAGGTGTGAGCAAGATTAGGCAGGGTGTGTGAGCGATAATAAGGGTTTTATGGCATGGTGTGCCTTGATGCTATCTGATTCGGCCACTGGGAGAGGAACTGACCAAACAGGTTTGGCCTGAGGCAATGGTTCCAGCTTGCCCAGGTCAGAGAAAAGTCAATCAAGGTGTACGTGTCCTTGGAATCAAATCTGACTGTATTATAAGCCTATGTGAGGGCAACTTTTAAAAATGGCTGCCGTGTATAAAATGGGAGCCACGAGTGCAGGACGAAAATGGCGATTTCGAGGTGAAAACGCTGCTGGAATTGAGCGAAAATGCTCATGCTTAGTGTACTAGTCATTATCGGTCTTTTGATACTAAAATCGTACTGCTGTGGCAAAGTAAATTACATGGGTCCAGAATTTTTAGAACCACAAACCCTCCTTTTGCCCTTACATAGGCAATAAACCTATTCTCATGCTAATCTGAGTCCAGGTCTATGTTTATAAGGCCATGGAGATGTTGCTGGAGCAAAATTCTAGTACTTGGTAACTCTCTCTGGACAGGTCTCCTCGAACATGAAGTAGCACAAAAGGCCACATATGGCAGGACAAAATAAGGAATACCTCTATCTGCAGTAGGTGGCATAAGATCACACACCCAACAATTAGTGATGTTCACTACTAACTAGTGTTGATGCAGAAGCTGTACAAAAGAATTGCTTACAAATTCTGATCTTCTAACCTGCTCATGTTCAGGAAAAGGGTGAAAAGAGTGCAAAGAAACAATAGTAGGAAAAGACATAGGTTGGGAAGAGGGTGCAGAAGTCAATTGAGTAGAGAAAAACAATCCCACCCATAAATGACAACGTCATGTTTAAAAGACACTAGAAAACACGTTATTAAGAACATATAGACAACGGGAGAAAGTAGTGACCACTATTACAAATGAAATAATAATTTTTCACAACCCTAACCAAAAAGAAAATCCTAAAATTATCTAGTAACATTTTTAGGGCTCCTCTGCATTTCAGTAATTTTTGTATGTTCAGGTGGAACAGTGGTGACTCTCATCAATGCTCTAAGGTGAAAAGGGGGTACTCTTTCCACAGAAAATTGACTTTATTCTGCTTTTACTAAACAGAATAGTACTTTAAAACAATGCCAGCAAAACAATCAGTCTCCTAACACTTAGTCTATACAATCACACGGAAACCTCTTGTGAAACCAACTATGCCCAGAGTCCGTTCAAAAAGCCTCTCTGGCAGGCTTCTATTGTCCATCAAATTTTCTTTTGTTGTTTTCTTTCGCATGGGCCTCTCAATTCAGGCCTCTTCGTGAGAAAAGTACTGCTTAGTTGGAGTGCCCTCCTGGCAAACACCCACAGCTCACTCGAAAGTCTCAATGTCTTAAAGCAATGCACCAGTGTCTCTCCTCTGTGGCAGACACTACAAACAATGTGCTCTTCATTGATCAAGGGAACAAATCATCTTGTGCAGACCCAAGCACCATTAATTGGGAAATAGCTCAAGCTCAGCAGCACTTTCAGACTCCAACACTCATTATTTAGTGTCAGAGGACGCTCAAGCTGCTCTTTCATGGGCACCATAATATAGTGCCTTTTTCCAAACTTGAAATCTCCGGTGCACTGCCCTTCTTCCGTTGGAGCAAAGAAAAGGGGGGGTGTGGCCAAAACTCAGGCCAAGGGGCTCAAGGGATTGCACACTGTCAGAGGTTACGAGCACATGACAGGTAGAGAAATGAAACCTCAAAACAGCTCTGCCATCAACAACAGGAATCCTTCTCTTTAGCTCCTTTACACTGAAACTTTGGTTTTGTGATGTCCAACGCCGTCTGATGGAGCAAGTACGATACCATGCGCTGGCGATCGCTGTCCAGCTTTGCTACTTTCTGGGTGCTGAGACTGTAGGGCCAAGATGTCCGTCTTTCATCTGTAGCTGTCACTGATGGGAATTAGGCTTAAATCAATGTCCTGCAGGTTATTATGACTTGATACCCGCAGAATCTAGTGACGTAGGAAATGTGCCACAGTTGTTAGTTTCCTTCAATTTAGTAAAAAAAAACAGTTCATGGTTTATAACAAGGGGACTGCAAGCAGGTGGTCTGCAATCTTCAAAGGAGTAGCCATACACCATGGGCATAAAATACAAAGACAAAGGCAGAAGGGCAAAACAGGGTCTCTAGCATCTTTAATTGGGTTCTCTCCATTATTCTCTGCCATCTATAGCTACATGAGAATTCCATCTGAATGGATTTCCTCACACAGTGGCATTGTCTAATGGGGTAAACACATATTTTCCTCAATGATTAAGTCTAGGTGTTCCTCCTTACCTTAGAACATCTCAATAGAGAAATCACATGATACCGATTATCAGGGACATGTAGAAACCTTCCTTTAAAAACTGTGCATCAGGTGCACTATGCAATACACAGGCTAATAGTCAAATGTGCAAACAAAAAGATAAGAACTAGAGGGTCCTGATATTTGCATGATTAGGACACATCTGATCCCACCAAAAATTAAAGTAGCAGGAACAGAAGGGAACCGAAAACCAAATTAAAATAGACATTGAAAATTCGTCATGTTCAAAAAGGTAAACATAAGATATCTCCTATTGAGATGGAAAACTTGTCTTACTATAATATTGAGTCAGTTAACCAGTCTATCGCTAGCCTGACAGTCAGGCTGGAAAACATTGAAGCAGGCCTAAGGCAAATTCTTGAAAACCAGTCTGGTCATACCAAAGGGAATTATACATAACATGGGGGTCCCTGGTACATCACTGCAGTCTGGAAATGTGAACCTGAACAATACATCAATAATAATAAAAGGGCTGACTGGTGAAAGGAATTCGAAAAAGAGAAATGGGACTAGGACATAGCTAAAATCTCAATAACTAAGCATGATGCGACATTGGTCAGGGGAAGTAACAAAAGAAAAAATCTATAGGAAGAACAAAAAAAAATTTATTTGGGTGATAGTCAGGCATTTGACACAACACCGAGAGTACGGGTGATACACAAAGGCCAAAGTTACACAAATTTTAACTCTACCGTTGGCGACTACACCATATACGGTACTCCTAGCCAATGTTTCAGTTCCTTCTTCAGGAAAAAATGAAAACCTGGTTTTCTTTTAAGGAACGAAAGCCATATGCTACTTAGGAAACAGAACATCATTAACTAATTTAATATAGAAATTAGGCCACCTTGAGTCACAGATCTATAATTTCATCCTTAGGTCCAATCAAGGCTACATAAATGTAGGGCTGCCTGTTCTTTTAAGGGAAGGGGCAGTAACGTGACTAACTGCAGGTGACACACTTTGATCCTGTATACCTCTTTTTATTTTCCTTCAATACCATTATAGCCAAATAGACATGCACTGGTGAAGTGTTGTCTTTTATGTTCACAGCATGAAATATCATTATCTGTGGAATTTAGTAACCAGAACAAGTTCAACCAACTGTTGCGTAGCGATGGGCATCGTCATGACCATCCCCTCACAACACAGGGGAGCTTGTAATAGTATCAAAAGCAGCAACAAACAGGCAAAAAACAAATAAAAAATAATAAAAACGCACAAAACGTCAAGCCATCAGATATACTTGCTGTGTATCAAGCACAAAAAGCATAGACAAAACAATAGCATGTGTGAATAAGCGGTGACACACAACACTATGTCATGTACTTTATGCACTGTAAACCTGCAGCCCAAAACCCAATATTTGGGCCTGTTTAATTTGTCAGGTTTAAAATCCTTACCCTCCTTTTGACAGTAGATCACCAGGCAATGGAAATCTGCTGTCAAATATAACTTTACTGTTTCTCTTCTAACATACAGGACCAGCAAGAACAATTCATGATAGGACCAAATACATGAAAATACATTTCCATTACTTAACTGTTACCCTCTTGTCAGTTACTTCTCAACATCAAGCCACCTTAGTTTTACCTTTCTAAAAATAAAAATTGTTACACTGACACTCCATATTAATTTGGCACCTACAATTTCCACTGTGAAAAATAAGTCTTAATTGGCAAATCGTTCTCATTAATGCATGTAGCCTTCAAAAATTTTAAAAAGGGCTGCATCTTATTTTCTGTCTAAGACTTAATGCAACACTTCGTTTTCTGTCAAATAAAAGCAACTAGCAGGCATCATTCTATTTTTTTAGAGCGGAGACACAAATGTATCAGTTCTGCAGAGCATTTAACATGATGTTGGGACTTTCGAAGAAACCCCTTTTTTTATATTTTCCCTTTGGAATTAAGTTCTTTAATTGTATTGATGTTCTTCTGGAGAAACCAGAAATCCCACTTTTAGAGGCCCGTAGGGTCATTCTGCATTTCACAGAGACAAGGCCCTAAGTTAAAAGGTCACAAGTGTCAACATGACTGCCTCCTCCATTGTTTATGGGAAAACTAAAGATAGCATCTCAGGAGCGTGACTTGAGCCAGCCTCTGTAGCTCTCCTAGCTTCTGCCACTCTGAATCTGTCAAAGACAGTAGGCCTTCCTATTTTCCTTCTAACCTGGAATAATTCACTCTATTTTTAAAAAAAAAAAGAATTTCCTTTTTAGGCGCAAAAATTTTTTTATCTCTATTTCCGGATTATTAAACTACATTTACTGTGAATAATTCACAAACCTTAATAACACACATACCAGTTGTTAGAATAAATGCTTGTTGCAATCCCATGCAATGGTACATATTTCATCATCCTCGAATGAATGAACGTCTCAGTAGGCCCAGCTGAAGTTAGAACCTTCAACCTTGATATTAAAACAATCCTTTGTACTGACACATTGACTCATTGAATCATAAGAAGGCACAACCTGCAAAAATATATCAAACCTAAATGTCTGCATTTACTGAAGCCTGAGACACTTTAAAAAGTACTCTAAATGAAAGAAAATGCAGTTTAATCAGTGCTTTAGCCCAAAATCGACTTTGATATTTTAGGCATTAAAAAATCAATATCCTACAATTTTCTTGCATAATATGCATTACCAGAATGTCTATTACACAATCCATGAGTCAGCCATTGAAAATATTAACTTATACTTTATAGAAATGAGCTTGTTTACTCCTGCGCCAAGGGAAAATTGCACATACAAATGTCATTTTAGCGGTGCAACATAACTTAAATTAAATTTTAATGTTAGGAGGTCATAGTATAGGTATTAAGCTTTATAAATATTATAAAACGATTTTGAAAGGCACTTATTTTTTAAATAATTTTTCCATAATTAATAATTTTCTTTTAAAAATAAAATAAAAACCCAATTATTCTTTTTTTTGTGATAATTCCACATATAAAAGCAAGCTGCATCCCTTGCCTATTATTTGGGATACATTAACTCACAAGCCTAAGCGCATAAGCCTAACTTGAAATGCGTCACATTTTTGCGCCACTTTCATTTAAAAGGAAGGTTATGCAAAATTCCACCCATGTTTAACTGGGAAAATGCTGGCTGAATTGAACATTCCAATCAAATATACTGCAGCTGAAAAGTTTGCCTGTGAATATCTAATACAATGCATCTAAGAAAAATGCTGTAAATGTATTTTTTTTTTTTTGCAAAAATAGATAATTTCGTTTTTTTGGGGCCCTATTTATATCTATTGAATGTGTTTTCTAATTTATTAAGCATTTAACGGCAGTTTTGTATATGTGCACAATTGCTCATTCTATAAATTAAAGAGCAACATATAGCTATGTTAGCACGTCACATGGTTCATTTCTGGATTTTTTCTAAGTTTCTACCTAATATTAATTAACCAACATTTTACTTAACAAACTGTAAACATCAAGAAGACCCACAAACACACATTGAGCTCATTTCAGATATAAACAGAAAACACTCAGTACACACAATACAGCGCGCTTTAGCCATTTTTCATAAATAGCGCCGTCGCAATTTACTTACAGAACCGTTTGCAGATCCTAGTTGTAAGTCATATTTACAAGAAAAAAAGAAAACTTTTCTCAATTATTTCCAAGAATAGCGGACCCATACTTTATTAAACGTGATGGGGCCTACTCCGTGCTTCACATATAGTTCATAGGTTGGAGTTCCAATCGGAGGAACCGGACATGAGTCCTCCAACCGAGAGTCCCTTTTACAACCAAGACAAAACAAATTTCCAAGTCTGCTAAGACCAGGCATCTTCGCTCACTAGTCTAGCTTCAAACTTCAAAGGATTATCGTTTACGATAGTCTTGTGAATACACGAGTCCTTCGGCTTTGGTACTTGCAAGTTCCAAATCAAAGTGATCCCAAAGGGATACCAAACCAGATGTCCAACTTAAGGACCAAACCAAGTGTCCAACTAAGGACTGGGAGACGCTCCACTTATACTTAACTGAAAATATCGATGACGTCACCAGAAGACTCGTCTTATCGTTTCGCTCTACCAAACATCAAGGGTCCAAATCAGGGCGATAGCCAGAGCAGCAGTCCTTCGTAGCCGTCGGGATGCGGGGAACCTCGCAGCAAAGACTTTCGGACCACGTCGACATGCAGGGATCGATGAAGTGGCGGCCTTCCTCCAGAATTTTCACACGAAGCTCCCCACGGACCTCAGGCTTGGACCGGTACCGCTGGTATCGCCCCACGTTGGACGCCAACTGAGGTACTGGGTTTTTCAGAACCGGTACTGATCCGGTAACCCAGCGGTGCCAGGGTACTCCCAAAGACCTCGGGTACTTTCCTGATTCAGACCACAGAAACTCAGAGTCTTCTAGGTGAAGTCAAAGATCGAATTTATTGGCTGCAGCCAAGTAACAAGCGTCCTAGAAGTACAACAGCACGGTTTGTATGTTCTCAGGAGACTGTGTTTCAATGCAAAGTCAGGTTTCCTTATATACAGTTTTTTAAGCTTCAGGCAAACATTCATGACATTTTGGTTGGTCATTCACATGTTTTCACTACAAAGGAAAAAACAGTGTCATGATGAAACCTCATATTTCATGTCATCCAACCCATAATAAATTACCCGGCAAGGCCTAGTATTTTACATCAGATAAGTGTGGACCCCCAATAAAAACGGGCACCTCCCCCTTGTAAAGTAAGAAGAAGAAAAGAGCAGGTGCAGGTGTGAGCAAGATTAGGCAGGGTGTGTGAGCGATAATAAGGGTTTTATGGCATGGTGTGCCTTGATGCTATCTGATTCGGCCACTGGGAGAGGGACTGACCAAACAGGTTTGGCCTGAGGCAATGGTTCCAGCTTGCCCAGGTCAGAGAAAAGTCAATCAAGGTGTACGTGTCCTTGGAATCAAATCTGACTGTATTATAAGCCTATGTGAGGGCAACTTTTAAAAATGGCTGCCGTGTATAAAATGGGAGCCACGAGTGCAGGACGAAAATGGCGATTTCGAGGTGAAAACGCTGCTGGAATTGAGCGAAAATGCTCATGCTTAGTGTACTAGACATTATCGGTCTTTTGATACTAAAATCGTACTGCTGTGGCAAAGTAAATTACATGGGTCCAGAATTTTTAGAACCACAGTAACACGTAACACACAGGTTACTCATCATTCTGCAACATAAGCAGTAGTCAGGAAACATTACTATAAAAATGCACCTGTTATAACCTTATCAGAAATGCCCATACCAGGGACATTAGAAAACATATGGCAAGTCATGAAAACATATTAGCATGAAATGCCCATAAAAGGAACATTAGCACATATATAGGGCATCTGCAGGATCATACCATATATGTCATGGGAACATATCACCATAAATGCCCATAAAAATGAAACATCATGAGGGTTCCTGGTATCATAAACCATATGACAAGTCATACAGAAGAAAACATATTAGCATAAATGCCATTAGCAAACACATCAGAAAAGATATGGTGCATCAGAATGTATGGTCAGGTATGAAAAAAATATAATTAATGTAGATCCTCAGCATCCTATGCTCTCAGTCATGTGTGAATACCCAGGCACAGAGGGCACAGGGTCAACTTCATTATTGGGGCTGCCATGCCCTATGGCAAAACGTGGGGATTTCCATGTCTCAGTTTAGGAGCTCCTTGCACTCCAATGGCTGCGGGCGCACAAAAAAAAATGGCCCTCGGTGGGACGGTGCCTCCGATGAGGGCTCCGTCCGTCCCGCAATAAGGTGCTCCCCACAATCAAGGCTCCCACGGTACCTCAACATATGCCCTGGAGCAGGGAAGGTGCCACCAAGCAAGCCCACACAGTGAATGAAGGTGTCCCAGCACCTTACATGGGGGTCACCTGGAACAAAAGAGGCCTCCTAGCAAGGTTGAGGGAGGCTCGCCCAGCCCCCCCCCCCCACATCCAGGGAGGCCACGCGCCTCCTACTAACTGCGGCGGTCCGGCCCTCCAACCCCCTCAGGCTGGGAGGCCGACTCACCTTCTCAGCCGCCGGTGATGGTCTCCTCCCGGGCGTGTCGTGGCAACTCCTCTGGCCCCATGAGGCCCTCGACGGCAGAACTCCACACAGGGAAAGACCTGCTTCCTCCAGGCTCAGGCCATGGCGGTGAATTCACCAAAGGTGGTGCCAGCCCATGCCCCGGGGTCACTCCTCAAAGTGGCCCAGTCCCAGGGGGTGGGAGATGGGAGGGGCACAACAACACTGTGCTCCCTTTGTCCTTCCTCTCCTCGTTTCTCAGGGGCATGCTGGACAGTGCATTCTCGACGGGCTCAATGTTCTCCCCACGCCCAGGATGCGTTGGTGATTTTTAATGGGAGAAGCGGTCTCAGGGAGCAAAATCAGATAAAACAAAAGCGCTCTCAAGGTGCTTGGGCCACTAACAGGGTGCTTTAGAATGATTAACGGAAAAGCACTCCTCATGCATTTTAGCAGTGGCGTTCCAGAGATTGCAGAGGACAGGGGTCACAGCATCCAGCCTCTGGGGACACAAAAGGATGGAGCACAGGGTGGTAGGGCCCAGCAACATGCCAGCACAAGGGATTGCAGCCATTGGCAGTTCCTCCAAGTGACCCAGCAAGTCACAGGTCAGCCAAGCAGCAACAGTCCAAGGAGGTTCCTGGTGAGTCCCTCCAGCAGCATTCTGTGTCCAGTTCCAAGTATAATTCTTGTGCACCAAGGTGTTCCAAATTGTGGGGGAAAAATCCCCTGTACTTCTACTCAGTTCTGCAAAGGTTTAACAAAGAAGGGGAGAGGAGGTTCCAACCAGTTACAACTGGCTCTAGGAATGTCCCCTCTCTCCACCATCAGCTGGGGTAAACGAGCCCTTTGTGTGAGGCCAGGGCACAGTCTTTACAGATGCATGTGTGCCCTGTCTCCCCCTTCTCTCAGCCCAGGAAGACCATTCAAAATGAAGATGCCTCTCTGTGACACCTCCACCCTCCCTGTGTACAGGCTGCCTGAAAGGTATGCAAAAAGCACAACTGTCACTCTGCCCAAACATGATTTGGAGTGAAGCTGCAAAACACCAGATTCATAAACACAGAGAAATTCTCACTTTCTAGAAGTGGCAATTTTGTAATGATAATAAAAAATCCACCTACACCTGTAAGCAGCATTTCTCGCTACCATTACAACCATACCAAACATGCCAAGACTACCCCTCATAAATCAGACAATACCCCTTAGACATAAGGTAGGGCATTTCGAATGTAATCCAATGAGAAGGCAGCACTCACAGCAGTGAGAAACCAAATAGGCTGTTTGTCACTACCAGGACAAGCCACACAACCAGGCACATGTCCTGCCTTCTACATATATAGCACCCTGCCCATAGGGCTAGCTAGGGCTTATCTTAGCGGTGACTTAAGTGTAGTAAAAGGGGAGTTCTGCGCCTGGTAAGTAAATTGTAATACCAGGTCCCTGTGGCAGCAAACTGTGCACCCAGGCTCTGCGCTAGCCGGCCTGAGAGAGGTTTGAAAGGCTACTTCTGTGGGTGGCACAAGCAGCGCTGCAGGCCCACTAGTAGCATTTAATTTAAAGGCCCTGGGTAAAGAGATACCACTGTACAAGGGACTTACAGGTAAATTAAATGTGCCAATTAGGTATAAGCCAATCATACCAACTTTAGAAGGGAGAGCACCTGCACTTTAGCACTGATCAGCAGTGATAAAGTGCTCAGAGTCCTATTGCCAACAGCAAGAGTTCAGAAAAAATAGGAGGAAGGAGGCAAAACGTCTGGCAATGAACCCGCAAAAAGTGCCAGGTCCAACAGAGGCACAAATAAATTTGCCCAGAATCACAATTTCAAGTACAATATCGAAGCCAGGATTAAAAAATCTTGTTTTCAGGAAGGAAGACAAGCAAGCATTCCTCCAGACCAATTCATCTTCATATTGGGAAAGGCCTACTTAGCCTCCTGAAAATGCACTTTAGAGGGACAGCTAAGAAAATGGGCAGAACCATTTCATAAACTCTCTTTCATGGCGCCCTTGGCTGACAAAGAGATTCACTTCTCCTTGGAAGATGCCATTTTTAAGCTGTGGCACCTACATAGAAGAATCTAGCTAGCTAATTGTTTCAGACTTTGAGATGCATTTCCTTTTCTCAGCATGATCAACTTAAGTTACTTAGGCCCATATTTATGCTTATTTTACGCGGCATTTGCATCTTTTTTTAACTCCATATTTATTGTCAAAATATTGAAGTTTGCACCATTTCTTGGATGAGTGAACCCACCCTGGGTCAATGAGATGCAAGGTAGGGTTCCCATCCAAAACATGGTGCTATCCCCATAGTGCCATATTTATCCCCCCTGTGCTAAAATTATGCACGGGTGGGAGGAGGGGCTAAATAATGGTGCTAAGCTTGCTTAGCACCATTATTTAACACCTGGGTCTGACCAGGCGCTTAGGTACCTGTGGACCCATTTCCATGGCCAAACACCATGGAATGGGCCCACAGGTGCCCACCCCAAGTGCCAGGAATACCCCCACCCACACCAGAGGGACGCCAAAGGATGGGGGACCCCACCCCAGGTAAGTAGGGTAAGTATGATTTTATTTTTTAAAGTGCCATCAGGGGCCCTAATTTGGGGACCCCTGCATGGCACAGGGTGCAATGACCATGCCCAGGGGTGGGGGGCATGACTCCTGTCTTTCCTAAGACAGGAGTCATGTTTTTGGTGGTTGTGCGTCAGGAAATGGCGCTAGTCTGGTTAGAGGCATTTTTTTTGCCTCTAACCAGGCTAGCTGCATTTTTGGAACACACCCTCCTCCTTCCCTACCGCCACCCCACCCGGCTAGCGTCATTTTAATTGATGCTAGCCCAGCTGTGCACCGGCTTGCGCCATTCCATTAATTTGGCATCCAGCTGGTGCTCAGGAATGGAACAAGCCGGCGCTGTACTTTTTTAGTGCAAAACTGCGTTCCTGCAGTTCTGCACCAAACAATATAAATTCTGGACTAAGGCGGTCATTCCGACCCTGGCGGTCATAGACCGCCAGGGCCGGGGACCGCGGGAGCACCGCCAACAGGCTGGCGGTGCTCCCAAGGGCATTCTGACCGCGGCGGTACAGCTGCGGTCAGAAACGGAAAACCGGCTGCGCCGCCATGGGGATTCCGACCCCCATACCGCCATCCTGTTCCTGGCGGTTTTGCCGCCAGGAACAGGATTGCGGTATGGGGTGTCGTGGGGCCCCTGGGGGCCCCTGCAGTGCCCATGCCAATGGCACGGCATGGGCACTGCAGGGGCCCCCGTAACAGGGCCCCACCATGATTTTCAGTGTCTGCCATGCAGACACTGAAAATCGCGACGGGTGCAACTGCACGTGTCGCACCCCTTCCACTCCGCCGGCTCCATTCGGAGCCGGCATCGTTGTGGAAGGGTGTTTCCCGCTGGGCGGGCGGGCGGCCTTCTGGCGGTTGCCCGCCAGCCCATCGGGAAACCCAGAATACCCGCGGCGGTCTTGTGACCGCGCAGCGGTATTCTGGCGGCTCCCGCCGGCCCTGCAAATACCGCGGCCGGCGGGAGTCAGAATGACCCCCTAAATCTCTCTGCTTTTACAAGTTTAAATAACAGTACTAGTTGACATCTTTATTTTTGTAGCTTGAAATGGAGCTACAACTCTTTGTTCGCCAGTTCATTCGTTTTTGTTTAAAGGGTTAAATCTAGCCACTGGACATTGGAGTGTTTCACAAGGAAAGGGTCTTTTTACAGCAACAGTCATCAATGGTTAGAATTAGTACAGAACTGTAGATATATACAAAGCAAAAACTTCCAAGGTAGACAGATGAACACAATAGCAGTAAACATATTGAAACAGTAAACAGAGTGAGATTTAGTGAAGTAGCCAAAACTATTACAATGGGGGTTTTAAGTACTTACAACATATTAACAAATTTTGTTAATTTTCGATTTTGTTATTCATGTAGCTTGTGTCAGTTTTAAATCCAGTTCTGACTTCAAGACACAGCCATTAGCGGTCAATCAGAATTGAAGTATGTAGTCAGATTTGTCTGACCCTTTTGAAAAGTCAGGCTGTTACCTGGAGAACGGTTTTAATTGGGCTGGAGTGGACTCCTGAGGACCCGAGAGAAGGATGCTGCCCCGTCTAGGTTTGAGAAGTTTAGGACTTGCTCGACAGATCTGAAGTAAGCATCAGGGATATGCCATTTTAGTATTTTGAGGCAGAAATATTTTTTTGATTTGCATGATGCTGGCTTAGTGAATTTAGTGAAGTGTGGTATCATCAATTGATTTTGTTCAAAAGTGAAAGCCAGTAAGTCTCACCAAGGGGAACCAGCAGTGTGATACCAAGATGTAATGGCTTTAAAATTGTGGATATATTTATCAAGGTTTTTGCGTCACCCTTGCACTTTGCAGGGGAAAGAAAGGGTGCTGCAAAACCTTAGTGAGATTTATAAAGCCACCCAAGCTCACCATGCATGGCCCTGCCTTGCTTGATAAATCTAGAGTAACACAAGTTAGCACACATCGCTGCCTTTTGTTACTCTGCCTCTGAGAGGCGTTCCATGCGTGGAAAGTGGGTGTTGCCACGCATCCATCCATAGATTTTGGCACTTTCCCATATCTACCAACACTGGCATACCTGGGAATGCGTCAAAATGCTATGCCTTCCCAGGGGAGGCACTATGAGGAGAAATATGCTTATTTCCTCTTTGTTTCCACTTTCTAAGCTTCCTGCATTTTGGAACATGCCTCTGAGGATTATTTTTGTGTAGAAAGGTGCCCCTTTCTGCACAAAAACAATCCTGCCTACAATGCTCGCTTTTCTGGAGTGTGGCTAGTAATCTACCTGTCTTCTTTCCCTGTTCATAGTGATGGACTATAACGCAATTTAACATTTATTGTGATATAGACATATATAAGGAGTTTAATGGCATTCATTCAGATTCCAGCTGATGTCTGGTGGACAAATGAGCAGGTTTTGAACTGAATTTTGGCTTCAAAGCAAGTTGTTGGGTTTGTCTGTGTTTATTGGCCACAGCGACATTGCACACAATTCGACCCCTGTGGGTGGCCTATAGTGTTTGTGCAGAGTTCACAGATCTCATATTATCCGCCACAAATGTGCAAACCTGAGAGTTCAAAAGAGCCTTTTCTGCTATCTGCAGTGTCAGTTGGTGAGTGACAAGGAATTAAGCTGGCCTGGATTGAGTGCCTTGTATGGAGATATGTAAGAGTATTCTTTGTCTGAGAGTTGAAGCAGATACCAGATATCTAAGAGTCCATAGTCATCCAAGATGTCAGTCAGAATAGCCCAATCTCCAGCATGGACCATGTCGAACAGCCCCTTGCGATCCAAGCTTGCATCTTATGCAAAGTTCCACTCTCCACCCATGATCACATAAGTAGAAGTCACCTCTATGAGAAGCCTGTTACTGATGAATAGAAAGTCTCTCTTGGTGCTGATTGGGGCATAAATGGAGCCCAACCCCAGTGATCAGTCCCTTATTCTCAAATTAGTAATGGTATATTTGCCCTCCTCATCAGTCCAAGTCTGTACGACTGAGTATGGAAGCACCTTCTATATCAGAATTGCCACCCTACATTTCTGGGAGCCAGTTGACAGAAAGCCTGCCTCAGGATCAGGAGGGTGTTTGATACAATTGTAGATAACTTGCCCCACCAAATCTCTTTTCAATATTTTCTGTATCAGACCAGGAGAGATGGATCTCCTGGAGGAGAGCTATGGCGACCCACTTAGAGGCAAGATACAACATGATTTTCTTCTGTTGATGTAGTTTGTCAATCCATTAACATTCAGGGAGAAATAGTTAGAGGCATGGTTGACATATCAATGAAAGAATGCAGCTGATAGGGCGCATGCACCCCACCAAGCTATGACAAGAGAGGGCTTGTTGAATCAAATGTCATTAGGTTCCAAAAGTGTAGGTCCTGTTAGGTCCTGTTAAGGTAGGAAGGAAGGAGGAGAGCAATGGGAAAGAGGATGGTGAGTGCAGAAGATGCTTAAAGCAGGGACATGGATTGCACACATCTGAAGTGATGACAAGCGTATCATTAGCACATGCTGGTTCTAAGAGGCAATCTTAATGTTCAACTGCTGAAGCCTAGATGGCAGGGGCAAAGAAGTCTTTGTAGTTTACGTTGGTTTCCTTGGAAAGATCTGCAGTGATATGAGCTATGTGGCCTACAAGATCATATGGACTGTGAGTGCACCTTGCCTGCAGGATTTGTTGGCTCTGCTCATGCCAAAGGAGACAAGCTGTGACCAATTGTGCTCTATCTGTGGATGCCTGCGCATATGTCTGGATTCGGTGTGCATGCCGGAGCTTCAAGGGAGGACGTAAATTTAACACCATGAGTTGTGTTAGAAGGTTGGTCAGAAAACGTTTGACATTGCCCCCTTTCACTTTCTTGGGGATACCATATAGGTGGACCTGTCATCTAAGTCCATGACTTCCCATCAGACATACCAAATGTCTAAGTCCCAAGCCTCTGCACTCTCCAGCCTATGTTCAAGCATTGATATTCTTCTATCAATGTTGTGCACTTTGTCTTGAAAGATACCAAGCTCTGATTGAATGGATTTCACCTCCTTAGCGAGGTCCGATATTTTGGTGTCCATGGAGCCTAGCATTGACCCTACCATGGTGATCTCCTTGAGGGTCATTGCTATTGTCAAGTCCTGGGACACCGAAGTGGTCGGAGATGACTTTCCCCCACCATCACCTCCTTCAAAAGTAGTTGTCAGGACTTATATAGTAGGATATTCACACTGTTACCCAAGAGCTCCCAGGTGTTGGACGGAAGAGGGAAACTACCCCCATCAGTGTTCAGGGATGAAGGTAGCTATGGGGGTTCCACAGCATCCGATGGCATACACAGCCCCATATCCACAGTGCAGGACTTCTGGCAGGGTCTGAGTCACAGGTGGTGGAATAGAGGTGAAGGGCATTGATGAGGCACAGCAAGGGTATCTAATAAGACAAATGGGCTGTTATGCTTACCTCTTACTCCGTGAAGGCAGTGGAGCCTGGTTCAGACAGACATCTTCTTCTGCAGATGTATGTTGCTAAGCTACTGTTGCAGCAGTCCTCAGTAGGTCACTCCCTGAAGTAGCAGGAGATCATGTTCAAAAGGACCAAGGGTGTTGCGTGCTAGGTTGTAGAATTAGGCCCCAGGGTGAACTGACAGGCAGATCCTTCTGGCAATCTCAGGTTAGGTAGACTCTCACTCAGTGGTCTCAGGCAGAGCAGCACAGGAGGGGTGGATGGCTGGCATACTCACTGTAGGGGTCAGGCCCTATATCCAGGTCTGTGGGGCAATAGAGGCAGGGCTAGGAACAGAGGAGGCTAAAAATTAGACAGCATATTGAAAGAATGAGAGCCCAAGACAAGAGTTCATACCTCAATCGGCCTTCTCAAAGGATTCCACAGGCGGGTACAGCAAATGCCTTTAATTGCATTGGATGGTGGGCAGGTGCTATGGTCCATACATCATGAGCCCCAGGTATGGGAGATAGAGGAGCTTTGAGCTCAGGTAGATGCACAAGTAGTGTCCTTCAGTGCAGGACATAGACCTGCCTGCCGTGGGAGATGATGGCAGCTGCACAGAACTAGAGGCAGAACAGCATCTTTAGAATTATGAGTGCTGCAGCCTGTGTTCCAGGGACCCGGGTGGATTTGCCTGCCACTAAAGCCGATCCATCGGTCCTTCAGTGCTGGGGCATTGTCAGCATTCCCATCTGTCGCAGCGAGGTAATGTAGAAGGATGAAGGAACTCAGCCCTATTTAACACCGCAACTTTCTGGTAAGTCACTCCAAGGTGGCCATCTTCAACCGCGGCTAGCCGCTACCCCCTTACAGACTGCTTTCTCATTAATAGAGCCTTAGAATCACATTCAGTGGTGCTTGGTTTATATTTTTCAGATGATGATTTCAACAGATTTAATTCGAGATAGGAAGATTCTTAACTTAAGGGATGCATTAATTGTTTGGAGAATTAGTTGAGCCAAGTCTTCGGTGCAACACTGTCAAAATTAGGTAGGAGCCTATGAGATTCTGGTCTGCTCCTGGGATCTTGGAGTAGGAAAACTGTGATGTGTATCCCTGCTATATTGTGGAGGATTGGTCTATGGAGGCTGGGGCATTGCCATGACTGGGCCGAACAGAAGGCAGTGGTGGGACCTTTGTGGCAATGTAGGCAGCAGTGTTACTTAAGATCTGAAATTTACTTGAGAAGGTGTCTGGCAACTTTGTATGTTAAATTGATGTTAATGATTCAGGTAATTCATTGCAGCTTCATGCATTACCTTTTTTCCTCACTTGACAATTTACTCAGTCAGGTCTCTTTAGCTTGTACTTTTACCATGATAACGGATTCAGTTTTGACATTGTTTTTTGGCTCGAGTTTGTGCCCTTTTTTAACCTTGTTTCAGAGTGGCTTCCTACATGGGCTTATACCACCAATTGTATCTGCCTACTTTCCTATATTGGTTTAGGATCCCAGTGTCCCACTATCACCATGAACCAGTAAGCAGATTCTATTTGTATTACTTATGTATGAATGGTGCTAATATATTTCAGTCCTTCACCTACTTCATAGTGTGCACTCTGATTGCTGAGAAAGCCAGTCTGTGAAAACCTCATTTAAGAATGTGGACTCAGAGAGGCCTTTTATTGAAGAAACTGAGAATTCATGGCTGGCTCTTTCTTTCTCTCACTCCCAATCCTCCTTCCCTCTGGTATTTGAATCTGCTCTTAGAGTTCTTCTTCCTACTAGCAGAACCATTTTCAAGTGAGTGGGTGGGTTGACATCAGGCTATGACGGGCATCTGACAAACACTTTACAAAATTCACTGGAATTGGATCCTCTGTCTATGATGAGGAGTTGGTCAAAGCAACACTGTGGAGTATCTGTTGAATGTTACAAACTGGCCCTTATCACAAGAAGACCAACATCATAACTATCATACATTTCAACTTTAATCCTACCTCCACAAAGAATATTTACTACCTATATGTTAGATGGTTTGATGTGAGACTTGTACTTTTTTGTGAACACATACCTTTATTATTCCAAAAGAGAGTATTTGTTGTTTGAGATAAACAAGATCACCAATTAATGAATTACAATAGTTACACATTGGGAGTTATCACTATGTGTAATTAGAGAGGATTTGACAATTGTTTTATGAAAGAATAGAGTTCATCAGTCATTCACTCTGCCTTCGTATGTAAATGTATTTTCACTTTGATGGCTGTTTTTGTGCGAAATTTTGTCTCCTGAGATCTAATCAGAATCATCCATCTTGCAATCTCTTCGACAATAAATTTAGTTTAAGTTTTGTCACAGTCAATTTTTGAGTGAAGCTTACATACTCACAACAGGATGTAGGAATAGACACCTGATCAATTGTGTTGCACTGGACAAAGCCTCTCTGCAAGTTATTCTGTGTACAAATGTACCCAGAAAAGAAGATTTGTAAAAAACGGTTGCTTGCAGTTTACAGTCCCTCACCAACAAGAGACACCTGACCAAGTCCACCTCATCCCCCCCCTTTTAAATTAGCTTAGTATCATATCAGGAGACTTAGGGTCTGATTTAGATTTTGCCAGAGGGGGTTACTGTGTCACAAATATGATGGATATCCTGTCCCCGTATTACGATTCCATAGTAAACTATGGAGATTGTAATTCAGTAGATGGGACATCCGTCATGCTTGTGACAGAGTAACCCGTCCGCCAAACTCTAAACTAGGCCCTAACTTTAGAATTACGGGAGGACGGGTTAGTCTATCACAAGGGTGACGGAGTAACCTGTCAGCCGAAATCTAAGTCAGGCTCATAGAGCCTGATTTAGATCTTGGCAACAACAGTCCAGCTGATGATTTTCTGTCGCAATTCCCCTCCCCTACCTTGCCACTCTTCCCACTCTGTTTAGATGTTGGCTAGTCCATAGATGAAAGACCGCCGATGTACTGCTGTCACTGCCGTGCATCACAACCGGTGTGGATGCCCTACAGGCAAAAGCGGCAGGCTGTGGGACTCCAGCCAGTTTTCAAGCCGATCCAATCACAATGTGCCTTCCCGACAATACAACTGTGGCAGCTAACCCTTCCCAACTGAGTTGGCAGATTGGGAAGGATAAAAGAACAAAACTCACCTTTTTCCGAGTTTTCTAATTTCCTGCCACCATAAACCTGGTGAAACAAGTCCTGCTGTTGCTGTTGCTGCTGCTGCTGGACAAAGATGAAAATCAACCCTGTCATTGCTGGAACAGAAGGTAAATCATGTTCAGCATTGTCATGTTCGGCATTGCCGGTGTACATAGGCACAGGACTTGTGCATATATAACAAATACTTGCAAGCAATAGTACAATGGTGGACTGTCTGTAATGTTGTAATTAGAAAATGTTTAAAAACACACCTCATTATATCAGAGACACCAATGTTTTACTAACTGCCTTCATTGCAATGGACACCTACACTAAAAGTCATTTCAATCCCAACTCAAAATGTGTCCATACAGGCGTGTGCAATAATTTTCCCTAAACTATCATATCCTATACATGAACAGTATACCCAATAGGAACTACATATGCCCATTATAATGTTGCAATTCCACTAGAAAATGTTACAAGTGGGTTAACACAGAATATACAACCGATGTTAACTCTAAACTGCAAACATGTCAGAGATGTATGAAGGCCACATGTCCCCTTGCTCTGTGCAATTCATGACAAACATTAGATGTCATTCAACTTTAAAGTTTCAGGTTCCCTGTGTAATGCACATGCGTATATACTGGACACATCATGACAAAATATGTACTTGTGCATTCTCCGGTCATAAAAACAGAAACACATATAATTTTGATGTAAGTGTCAGTAACAGGATGATTGCTTGCACCAATATTAACATGTCCATCACAAATGTACAACACCAAAGTATGAATTCCAAAGATATCTAACAATTACAACCTGTGCTTGTCACTGTTCAAATGAGAGTAAGTGCATAAAACACACATTAGCAGAAATAACATCATCAGCAAACAATTAGTAACAATCACAAAATAATACCAGGATAAAGATATTCAACAATAAATACATTTTAATATTATCATGAGATACTTTTCTCATTGTATTAGATTTTTATTAGCAACAACCAATGTTCAAATTGTCAACAATTGGACACTTGGGCTTCGGGCCCTGAACCTACCTCCTAATTTTGCTGCCGGGTACAACCTCCTTAGGAAGGTACATCTAGTGGGCAGAGAACAGGCATCTCAATGATCTTATTTGGGAGGGTGGATCCTTGAGTTTAGAAGGGGTAGATTTGGGTTTGGGAGTGGTTGGGTTGGGTTTGGGAGGGGTGGGTGGGTTTGGATTTGGGAGGGGTAGGGTAGGTTTGGGCATGGAAGGGGTAGGTTGGGATGTGGAAGGGGTGAGTTAATGTGTGGAAGGGTTGGCAAGACATTGGGGCGGGGTGGTTTGGGATTTGGAAGTAGTCAGGTCAAAAATAAGGTTTTCCTTAGGAAATTGGGTTGGGTGGTTGGCAGGGAGTTTGGGTTTAGAGATAGAGGGAGTGGTATTGTCTGATGTGCATAAGTCTGTTGATGGTGTTGGTGTCTGTGGGTCTGGTGTATGTGGGGCATGTGTTGTTTTGTGTCTCTGACTGGGTGTCTGTTGCATGGGTGGGTGTGGGCTTTTGTGTACATCGTTTGTAACGTGCAAAGTATGTGTGTGTGGATGGGTGTGCTATGGAGGTGCTGAGTGTGGTTGTGGTGCCTGAGGATGTGGTGATGCATGTGCATGTGGTGGTGGGTGTGGATGTTTCCGTCATGGTGGGTGTGGTGGTGGTGGATGTGGATGTCTGTGTGGTGATGGGTGTTGAATTTTCCTGCATGATGGGTGTGGATGTTTCTGTGATGGTGGGTGTCGTGTCTGCAGGTGTGGTGTTTGTGGGTATGGATGTTTGTGTTTTGGTGGGTGTTGTGGTTCTAAAAATTCTGGACCCATGTAATTTACTTTGCCACAGCAGTACGATTTTAGTATCAAAAGACCGATAATGACTAGTACACTAAGCATGAGCATTTTCGCTCAATTCCAGCAGCGTTTTCACCTCGAAATCGCCATTTTCGTCCTGCACTCGTGGCTCCCATTTTATACACGGCAGCCATTTTTAAAAGTTGCCCTCACATAGGCTTATAATACAGTCAGATTTGATTCCAAGGACACGTACACCTTGATTGACTTTTCTCTGACCTGGGCAAGCTGGAACCATTGCCTCAGGCCAAACCTGTTCGGCCAGTTTCTTTCCCAGTGGCCGAATGAGATTAGTATCAAGGTACAGCACATCATAAACCTTTCATCACACACACCCTGCCTAATCTTGCTCACACCTGCACCTGCTCTTTTCTTCTTCTTACTTTACGAGGGGGAGGTGCCCGTTTTTATTGGGGGTCCACACTTATCTGATGTAAAATACTAGGCCTTGCCGGGTAATTTATTATGAGTTGGATGACATGAAATATGAGGTTTCATCATGACACTGTTTTTTCCTTTGTAGTGAAAACATGTGAATGACCAACCAAAATGTCAAGAATGTTTGCCTGAAGCTTAAAAAACTGTATATAAGGAAACCTGACTTTGCATTGACACACAGTCTCCTGAGAACATACAAACCGTGCTGTTGTACTTCTAGGACGCTTGTTACTTGGTTGCAGCCAATAAATTCGATCTTTGACTTCACCTAGAAGACTCTGAGTTTCTGTGGTCTGAATCAGGAAAGTACCCGAGGTCTTTGGGTGTACCCTGGCACCACTGGGTTACCAGGATCAGTACCGGTTCTGAAAAACCCAGTACCTCAGTGTTGTGTTTGTGGGTATGTTGGTGGTGGAGTTGTGGTGTCTGTGCTTTTGTGTGTGTGTCTGTGTTTCTTGCTGTGTTTGTGTGTGGATGTGCTGCATGTGAATGTGTGAGTGTGCTTTGGCTAGATCTGGTAAGAGGGATTTGGGAGGGAAAGGGGTGGGAATTGGGGCTTGAGGTTAAGATGGGTGGGAGGTTGCAGTCAATGAGGAGGCCAGACCCTGGAATGACCTCTGTAGGTCAGACATAGCACTGTGAATGCCATCCAGGTAAGCTATCATCTGTGTCATTTGCCCACTAAGCCCCTGGATGGCACACAGTAGTGTAGTATTGCCTACAGAGATAGTCCACAGTAGGTCAAAGGCCTCTTCATTAAGCTCAGCCTGGAAGAAAGGGGCGGGGAGCGGTGCCTGCAGTACCGATGATGCCACTCCAATCAAGGCCAACTGGGGGAGAGCAAGAGGGTGGGTGGAGATTGAAACTTGGGTGTTGGAATTGTCGCTCTAGGGTGTGCCCTCACTAGGGGCTGGTCTTCTGTGGAGGTCTCCAAAGATGATGTTGAGTCACTGGTGGCCTCCATGCCAGTCCCCTCACCCTCTGTGGCACTGAGTACCTCAGTGTCATTGGTGTCTGCACCGGTACCAGTGCCCAGCTTCTTTCCGGCTTACATGGTTGCTGTCAACTTCGCCTTACCCTGATGATGCTGAAAACACAGATACAACAATTTTAGTGTATCTGTGTTAATAGGATGGAACATTAACTTTGTCACAAAACATTTGCCAAGTATAAGTATTAAACCAGCTTCAAGGCTTTCAAACTTGGCTTCTTTTTCATCAGTATCTCATACATGAAGGGAAAAATTCCACAAACCATTTGCTCACTGCCTAGAAATTCCCCTTGCTAACTCCCATATTATGTATGCCTTTGGTCTCTCATCCACTTTTATTTCCTTGCATGACAAATGGCTTTGACAGCATGAGTAAATACATAGGCCTGGATACATTCTGATCCCACTTTAGTAAAGAAGAAAACATATCCACATATCCATAAGAGTCATGTTTTGTACCTGATATTGACTAAACCAGATAGGATACTCCAACATCTAGGTGATGTATCCTTCCATCTACAAATGTCCATTTAGTATCACTTTTCTCACCATCACTTCTTAATCTGGACAGAACTGAGGACACTTACATGTCATTTGGGGTACGTGCGCCTCTGTCACCAATGTGGACACATTACTCTCTGTTTTAATCAATACAGTTCGGCAGAAGAATTAATTTTGGTTTACACAGACTGGCTTACATGAACATTTGTGAAGGACTAAGGCTTCATGACATTCTGCTACTGGCTACATGAACTGACTTAAATCTTGCTGGTGAAACATATTTCTAACATATTTCAGATAAGAAACATGTCATTGTACACATATTTCCAGTACTTCTGGAACAGATGCTCATGATCATATTGTCATTGTTTCAACTTATCAATGTAAAGTCTTAAACATCAACTGTATCATAAGTGCATACTATGCCATGTCAGCAGTAATAGGGCCTACATTACATACTCACATTTGTGATTGAACATCACACTTGATCCAGTCCTCAAAAGGAGCATGTTTGGTACAGGTGTCCTTTATGAGGAGAAAATGCAGGTACTCCTTTTTCGGATGCAGACATGTCCTGCTCGAAACAGTATATGGCTTGCGATGAGGATGCTAGTGAAAACCTTTAGCACAAAACAATACACCAAACAAAACATCATACGCCTTCTGAAAAACTTACACCTCCTGAAATCCTCTTCTGCATTGGATGCGTATCAACCGTCATATTGATGACAAACAACATTGCTGTAAATTAAAAAGGTTAAACAACAAGAATAGCTTCATACACTAACTTACCCGCTTGATGTTGCTGTTGGGCCCTCAACTGCCCATGAAGCTCTGGGTAGGACACCGCAAGGATGCAGGCTATTAGGGGTGTAGTCAGGGTGAGGTGCATGTGCTTGCCTCATTGGGAGGCCTGGCTGAGCTGGACTTTCTGGTCCAAAGTCAGAGGTCCTCCCACCTCTCCCTGCAATGCAGACTGTGCAGCTTATGGACTCCCATGGTCTGTACCTTATTTGTGATGGCCTTCCATATGTTCAGCTCTTGATGGGCGTTGACCTACATGGATGAGCAAAAAAACACAACAAAAGAGTCTTTTGTTGTGTTTGAGTGATTTTGTTTTTCTGTAGTGGTGTGACACAATTTTGTTGCATCTCTCACATGCATTCCCCAAACAGGCAGTACAGATTTTTTTTAAAACATGTAAAATTTCCTATGAAATACTAATTGGCAGTGATCTGTTGTATACCCTCTTTCTATTTCTTTTTGTTACCAGTCCAGGCCACAAACATAAACTAGGCCAGGGCTAGGAAACCTTTCCTGGCATGAGAGCAAATCATGATTAGGTCAAATCATTGTGAGACACCAAAGACAAAACAACCTGTACAGTATTTGCAAATAACCCCATGCCCAGCTACATAGGCTTCATGCCTAATCTTCAAAGAACCCGATAATATGGTTTGCACCACATACAGTGACTAAGGGCAATGTGGAAGGAAGGGCTGCAATGTGTCAGTGAGAGCACATGGTATTGGGTGATGTATGAACAAGTGTGTGAAGTAATAGGGCATACTTGTATGGATGATTGAGAGCCTGTGCCATTTAGACTTGCAGCACAGGAAATACCTTTCCCCATATGTGGCACCATGACATGTTTGAAACATACAGATACTTTTATTTTCAATTATGGGATGTATTTTCACTTGACATAACAGCATCAGACAACTCCAAAGCTTTGAACATTCTTGTTGTTCTCTACATTTCACTCATTTTGACGTGGGCTGTATGTTTTCATTTATACTGGTTGTTGGAAATGGCCTTTCTGCAGGGTCACCCCCAAACTTTTTGCCTTCCTCCTTCTCTTTTTCTGACCTCATTTTTGCTGGCTTTAGGACTCTGTGCACTTTATCACTGCTAATCAGTGCTAAAGTGCATTTGCTCTCTCCTTAAAACATGGTGACACTGGCTCATACCCAATTGGCCTATTTAATTTACTTGTAAGTCCCTAGTCAAGTGCACTACATGTGCCCAGGGCCTGTAAATTAAATGCTGCTAGTGGGCTGCAGCACTGGTTGTGTCCACATAAGTAGCCCCCTAACCATGTCTCAGGCCTGCCACTGCAACAGTGCCTCTGTGTGCAGTTTCACTGCCACTTCGGCTTGGCATTTAAAAGTAATTGCCAAGCCTTAAACTCCCTTTATCTACATATAAGCCACCCCTAGGGTAGGCCCTAGGTAGCCCATAGGGCAGGGTGCTATGTAGGTAAAAGGCAGGACATGAACATATGTGCTCTATATGTCCTAGTAGTGTAAAACTCCTAAATTGGTTTTACACTGCTGTGAGGCCTACTCCTTTCATAGGATAGCACTAGGGCTACCCTCATATACTGTCTGAGTGGTAGATTCTGATCTGAAAGTAGTAACCGGGTCATATTTAGTATGGCCAGAATGGTAATAGAAAATCCTGCTTATTGGTGAAGTTGGATATAATATTGCTATTCTAGGAATGCCACTTTTAGGAAGTGAGCATTTCTCTACTCTTAAATCCTTCTGTGCCTTACAATCCATGTCTGGCTCGCTTACTTGACAGCTCCCTTGTGCATTTCACTCAAATAACCCCAAACACAGGATGCTCAGTCACATTTGCACACATCAGCATACTGAATGGGTCTTCCTGGGCTGGGAGGGTGGAGGGCCTGACACTTACATGTCAAAGGACAGTTGCCTGCCCTCACACAATGGACTGCCAAACAGGATGGAATGAAAAGGGGACCTGGTGCACTTCTAAGCCACTCTTTGAAGTCTCCCCCACTTCAAAGGCACATTTGGATATTTAAACAGTGCCTCTGACCCTATCAACTCAGACACTTCTGGACAAGATACCACTGGAGAAGAATCCCTGAACCTGCAACCTGCCAAGAGGAACTGCCTGGTTGCCCAAAGGACTCACCTGACTGCTTTTCTGCAAAGGACTGCTGCCCTGCTGTTGCCCTGCTGTTGCCCTGCTGCCTGGCTGCCCTCTGGCTCTGCTGAGAAGTGCTTTCCAAGGGCTTGGCTAGAGCTTGCCTTCTGTTCCTTGAAGTCTCAGGACCAAAAAGACTTCATCCTGCAAAGAACTGTTTGTGAGGTGTAAATTTGATGCACAGCCTGAAAGAAATGACACACATCCTGCATCGCGGTGAGAAAATCACTGCACGTCGAACCAGAATGAAGCAGCCCGACTCCCTGAAGTGCAGATCGACGCAGTGCCAGCGTTGCAAATGGAACTTTGACGCACAGCCCAAGGAATCGATACAAAGCCGAGCCGGGATGATGCTGCCTGACTTCCTGAGAGGAATCGACGCAAGCACCAGCTGTACGGCAGAAATTTCCACGCATCACCCACTGGAATGATGCAGATCCTGTGACTTCACCCTGCACGCCTAGGATTTCAACGCATCATCCCCGGGGCATCAAAAACCCCGCAACCCAAAGGGGATCCCATTCTGCTCGCCGGAAATCGACGCAAAGCCTGTCCTGCCTGAAAACTCCATGACGCATCAGAAAAATCTACGCACACCTCCCAGTTTTCCACACATCTCCTCCTCTGCTGCCCTTTGTGGAGAATTTGAACGCAAAACAAGTACTTTGTGCTTGCAAGAGACACTTGTAGCTTTTTATGAACTAAAGACTCTTTATAACATTTCCTAAGTGATACCTTAACGTGTACTTATTGAATCTTGATCGTTTTGACCTGCATTTAACCAGATAAATATTCTATATTTTTCTAAACACTGTGTGGTGTATTTTTGTGGTGTTATACTGTATTATTGCATGATTTATTTTACAAATACTTACACATAGCCTGACTGCTCAGTGCCAAGCTACCAGAGGGTGGGCACAGGATAATTTGGATTGTGTGTGACTTGCCCTGACTAGAGTGCGGGTCCTTGCTTGGACCGGGGGTAACCTGACTGCCAACCAAAGACCCCATTTCTAACACTGGTGGTACAGTGTCTACTGGCCATTGGAAGTAAGGGGCCTGCAGTTTGGCTAATGAAATCTGGTGTGAGTAACATGAACTGAAAATTGCACTTATTTTTTCAGGTGACTTTTCATTTCAATATACAGACATTTTTAACATTGCCAAATAACATTCTGTACTCAGCTAAATCATTAAGTTCACTACACTCCAATAACAACATTTCACTAAGAAACAAAAGAGGACTAATTAGCTTGTGTACGAAGGAGGAACAAGTTAATTTGTCAAACATTTCCCACTCAAACATGCACCTGTTCCTCTGGGTTCCCATACAGCTGGCTGAACAGGGACAGGCCCTCCCTAGTGAGGAGCTCCAACTCCTCAGGGGAGAAGGCAGGGGCCCTGTCACCTACTTTGCTCAGCATCCTAGCTCCCAGAGGTCGGTAAGAGCAGCAAAAGTTGAAAAGGTGTTGTTGGCTGCAGTGTTAAGAGGCAAGTGAGCTTTTTTCCAGATGCTGCATACAAGTACACTGTGTATGCGCTCCGAGGCAGAGATGCATAGCCATCACACATGTTAGCCTATGGCCCTGCCCGTCATGGAGTGCTCCACCTACCAAGCGGTCAACTTCCACCCACGGCAATCAGATAGCCAAAGTCCTGACGGTAAGATCAGGCACTCACTATTTTGGGACATGTAGCTGTGTATTTTTTAATTATTTGTGCCTCACCAGCACTCAAACTGGTGGCTTTTTTGTATACAAACATCAGATATGTACAACACTAATTTTTGCTAAATATACACATAAAAAAGTGAACCGTTACAGTGTTTTAACTCAATAGTGCTATGTTGTATGTTATACTTCAGTTGATAAAAAAGTGTGCAAATAATACATCTTAAATGTATTATTCACACATTATTTGTAAATAATGTCTGACATGCAAATCTTGAAGTAGGAAAAATGTTTGAAAATTATGGGAACATACATGGCACAATAAAATCACTAATCTAACCAAGACATAACATGTATGTTTATTGTGAACGCCTTATGTGACAATTTTGCCAATTTTAATTGATAGTTTATTTCCCTTACATGCAGGCATATGAACCCAGAGATCGGTAGAGAAGGCACCCTCAAGTCTTCGGACCATTTCCAGACCTTACCACCATGGAGGAAAAGTTCAAATTAAATAGGCAACCAATACTGTATTTGCGTCAGCAGCTGGAGCCTGATCTCCTGCCTCAAAATAGGAATACAACATCAATAACACCAATAGTGAAACTCATGGCAGTTCTTTATATTGTGGCCGCTGGCTCTTTTCAATACACTGTGATAGTATCTGGAGGCATGTCACAGCCAAATGTCATACAAAAATATAGAAAAGAGAGAGGGCTCACTTTTGCTAATGCATGGATGAGCAGGAGAAAGTGCAGAATTCTATGTGATCAAAGACAAACACAGGCCCAAGCTGTTTACGATGTCAGAATAGAGAGAAAGGACAGAGCGGGGGACTAGGTGAAAAGCAGAGACATGAGTTGTAATAGATACAATAATTAGTAACACAGCTAAAATAGAAGGTTACAGCATGAAACATAAGCCACACTGACTACACGTTTCTGAGAATAGAATGTGTTTTTGCAGACTGGCAGATGTGTAGGGAGGGCATGCTAATATGCTTCAGAGTGTGAGACTAGAAGGCACTGTGTTTATTAGCAAAAACTGGATCCATGGCAGGTGCACAACAGTCTCATTCTTGTAACGTGTGGTTAGATATTTTTCATGAAACTATTGCTTTGTGCTGACATTTTTAGAGATAACAATGTACTAAGCAAACGCTTTGATTTATATGCATGCCAAGCAGTGAAAAAGCTTACATTGTGGTTTGAGTCTATATAAGACTCTGCTTGTAATGTTTCAGTTTGAGTGTGGTTTCAGTCACAGAGCTGATCTGTCCTCCCCGCCATATTTGTTAAAAACCCATACTATATTGCCAACCAAAATTGAGTCATTTCTTCATTTCATCAGCTCAACATTTAGCATAACCAGCCAGGAGGCATTTCTCCTTCCCAGACTGCAGCTGAAAGTGTCACGACTCACGTGCTGCTTGCGCCTGGAATTTGCAGATCTGGTGGCGTGAATCTTCAATGTTCGGCTTTGGCCCAAAAAGGGGCGACTCTTTCTGGTAGCCACGGTGCTGTAGGCAATGGAGACACCAAGAACAGACCGTGCCCTTCAGAAAGTAGCGCCAGAGGGAAAAAACCCCTTAAAAAGGGGAAAAAAACCTCCAAACAGGAAGACTCCTGGAGAAAAACAAGAACAAACAAACAGGAATCCAAAAGGAGCAAAAATCAGAAAACACAGAATGCTGAATCCAAAACCAAAAGGCAAGGAAATCAGGAGCGAAGACACTAACTGAGCAGAAAGTGTTGCAGCGCAAAGAAAGAGGAAAAACACAGCCCTTATATACCAAAAAACAGGAAGTGACCCACAGGAAGTAAAAGGACACCATCTTAGATAGGGAAACAATACATAGAACAGAATAGTAGAGGAACCATAGAGAATAGGGAACAAGGAATGCTGGGAAAGCACAGGAATCTGGGAAGGAGGAAAAAACATAAAGAAAGGCACACAACAGACTGCAAAAAAGAAGAAAGGACAAAGAAACGAAGAAAAACAGGTAAGAGGGTTCAGAGACCCCTGGGACAGTGAAAGGCAGAAGGAAGAACGAGGCCCCAAGCAAATCTGGGGCCTCGAAACGCGCAGGAGAGGCTGGGGGCGTGCCGCTTCTTAATAACGCGGTGCGCGGCCCGAGCCGAACGCCCGGCAGAAGTCGAGCTCTCGGCTCGCGCCGCGCGGTGCGGCGCGACAGTAGGTCCCCCTCCCGAAGGCCCAGGTTTAAGAGGGAATAAACAGTGAAAGCGTTGAATCAGGAGAGGAGCGTGAACGGAAGAGGCATCTTCCCATGAACATTCACTGAGAGGATAACCCTTCCAATGAATCAGATACTGAAGTCGTTTATGAAAAAGACGAGAGTCACAAATTTCCTGCACTTCATATTCAGGAACATCATCCACAAGGACAGGAGGTGGACAAGGAAACTGACGTGAGTAAGGATCAGGCACATAAGGTTTAAGCTGAGAAACATGAAAAACCGGATGGATCTTCCATGTATGGGGTAAGTGAAGACGGACAGTGACAGGATTGACCAACTGGAGAATACGGAAAGGCCCATAGTAACGAGGTGTGAACTTGTTTTGAGAGAGACGTGAGGGCAAGAATTTGGAGGAGAGCCAGACTTTATCTTGCAGATGATAATTTGGATCGGTTGTACGTCTCTTGTCTGCAGCCTTCTTCATATACCTCTTGGTATGTAACAAATTAGATCGAATTAGTTTATGGAGTTGGAGAAGGCGTTTGGAGAAATAGGTAATAGCAGGTAGAGGAGAGTTGGATTGTGGAGAAGTAGGGAAAGAGGTAGGATGAAAACCATAGGAACAGAAAAAGGGAGTGACCTTGGAGGCACTATGGACTGAGTTATTGTAGGAAAATTCAGCTAAAGAGAGGTAAGTGCTCCAGTTACTTTGGGTAGAATTGCAAAAGCATCGAAGATATTGCTCTAGTCCTTGGTTCAGACGCTCAGTCTGTCCGTTGGTCTGAGGATGGAACCCTGAAGACAGGGCTCTATTTATATTCAGTGTTTTACAAAAATGCTTCCAAAATCGGGAGATGTACTGAGGTCCTCTATCAGATATTATGGTATGTGGAAGTCCATGGAGACGGAAGACATGATCTATGAATATTTGACTTAGTTCTTGAGAAGTAGGCAGCTTTTTTAGGCCAGTGAAATGAGCCATCTTTGTGAAAGAATACACTGTGACCATGATAACCCGGTTTCCTGCTGATGGTGGGAGTGAACACATAAAATCAGTAGAGATAGTATGCCATGGGGCCGATGGAACAGGCAAAGGCTGTAGTAATCCTGCCGGTCTGGTGTGAGGTATTTTGACTTGGGCACATATGGGACAGGCCTGAACGTATTTTTCCACATCCAGTTTCCAGGTAGGCCACCAGAAAAATCGTGAAAGTAGTTCTTGTGTGGCTTTGATGCCTCTATGACCAGCTACAGGGGAATCATGGCACATTTGTAATGCTTTCTTTTGCACCTTGTTTGTAGGGAGGAATATCAGGTCTTGGTAATAAAAATATCCTTGTTTCTTGTACAATAATGGTCTTAGTTCTTCTATGTCATGGTCCGATAGGTTGGCGTATTCTTGTTGTACTTCTTCCAGGAAAGACTGAGCCACTCCAATGATCTTACTGGGTTCTAGAAGATACTGGGATGAGGAAGGAGAACACTCTGGATATCGGCGAGACAGAGCATCAGCCAGAATGTTTTGAGATCCTGGAATATATGTAATATAAAAATCGTACTGACTGAAGAAAAAGGCCCAGCGGGCCTGACGACTATTCTGGCATACAAAATTTCTTAAACATTGTAAATTACGGTGGTCTGTCCTCACCTCAAATGGTTCCTTGGAACCCATCAGAAACTGTCTCCACTCAAGGCAGGCTGTTTTCAGAGCCAATAATTCCCTTTCAAGTACGGAATAATGTTGTTCAGCTGTGGAAAGGATATGAGACAAATAGAAAACAGGATGTTCAAGGCCATCATCCTCTTGTCGTTGGAGTAAGACAGCTCCGATGGCTCTCTCAGAAGCATCAGTTACTACTATAAATTGTTTGGTGGTATCTGGATGTCTTAAGATGGGGGCTTGGGTGAAGGCTCTCTTTAAGCTTTGAAAGGCTGCTTCAGCAGCCTCAGTCCAGACAAACCCCTTCTTTAAATTGTCCTTCTTTAAGGTGTGAGTTATGTGGCTAGTCTGACTGGCAAAGTCTAGAATGAATTGTCGATAGAAGTTTGCTAAACCTAGGAAACATTGTGTTTCTTTTATGGTAGAAGGAGAAGGCCACTCTAGGATAGCTTGTACCTTTTCTTGATCCATAGCTATGCCGGTGGGACTTAAATAATAGCCCAGATATTTGACTTCCGTCATGTCGAACTCACATTTTTCTGGTTTGCAAAATAGTTGATGATCACGAAGTCTTTGAAGAACTTGTTTCACATGGGAAGTATGGAGTTCAGGATTTCTAGAATAAATAAGGATATCATCTAGGTAGATCACGACTGTCTGATTCAGTAGGTCTGAAAACACTGAGTCCATAAATCTCTGGAAGATTGCGGGGGCGTTAGTAAGACCAAACGGCATAACCCTATATTCAAAATGGCCAAATGGGGTCCTGAATGCTGTCTTCCATTCGTCGCCTTCTCTTATGCGTAAAAGGTGGTAGGCTCCTCGTAAATCCAATTTAGTAAAACGTTGGGCCCCTCTGATTGCTTCCAGTATGTCCCTGATGAGAGGCAAAGGATAACGATCTTTAATGGTAATTTTATTCAGACCTCGAAAATCCAGGCACGGACGAAGATCCTTAGTCTTCTTGGGCACAAAAAAGAGAGGGGCCCCAGCCGGAGACGACGATGGAACAATAAGACCACTCTGTATATTTTCGTCCAGATACTCCTTTAGAACTTCCTTTTCGGGTTCCGTGAGGGAGTACATCCTCCCAAAAGGAACAATTGTGCCGGGTTCCAATGGAATTGCACAATCATATTCTCGATGTGGAGGTAGCACAGGTTTTGACGGTTTTTGGAAAACATCCTGAAACTCAAATAGTGGTCTGGGACCCCTTGGACCGTATTAATGGACATACCAGTGGCACCTTCAGTAGCTAAGGATCTTTTCGGAGACCAATACTTGTCGGAAGTAAAACAGTTCTCATGACAAAATTGCGAAGACAAAGAGACTGTCCGGGTAACCCAATTTATATATGGGTTATGTCTGATGAACCACGGAATTCCAAGAATGATGGTATGGTTAGGGGACGTAATAAGATCGAAGGAGATGTGTTCTTGATGGTTTCCCACCTGTAGACTTAACATCAGGGTAGTGGTGTCTACAGGACCAGAGGATATTAAAGATCCATCCACAGTGTGTACCTGTTTGGGTACTTCTTTTGCTTGAGTAGGAACTAGGTTAGCAGCAGCCCACGTCTTGTCCATGTATATACCACTAGCACCACAATCTAGTAATGCCATAGTCTTTTCTTGACGACCGTCAGGAAGTTGTAACAGGACAGGAAAGATGAACAAGGCAGTTGTATTGTCATTAAAGGAGCTGATGGAAGGTATAGCTGTAGATCCCGTCCCCTCCCTTCTTACAGAGGACGGGAGGTGGCGTTTCCCGAAGGCCTGGACGGACGTACTGGACAGGTACGGAGCATGTGACCAGCAGAACCACAATACAGGCACAACCCTCTCTTGCGTCTGTCTTCTCGTTCACTAGCAGAGAGCGGACCTCGGGTAGTATCCACCTGCATGGGTTCCCCTTCGATGTCTCTAGCAGGAGTGCGAGGTTCCTCTGAACGCTGCAGGTATGCACGTGAGCTACTTGGCTGGGCAAACCCTCTACTCCTTTTCTTTTCCGATCTCCGTTCCTGAAGACGATATTCGATGGACAGTGCTTGATCCATCAGGCCACGAAGATCTTCCGCTCTGGTAGAATGCACTAGTTCATCCTTTATTTCTTCTTTGAGTCCTCTACGAAATAATGTTACCAGAGTACGTTCCACCCAAGTGGTCTCTGCCGCCAGCTGACGAAAACGGGTTATATATTGCAGGACGTCTTGGGAGCCTTGTTGGATGTCGCACAAGGCTTCTTCAGCGGAGGCTTCCAATCCAGGACGGCTAAACATCTGTTTGAAGCGACTCACAAAGGCGGAATAGTCTGACAATACAGGGTCGTTGGAGGACACCATCGGGGTTGCCCAGGCCAAGGCTGGACCGGATAAGGCACTGATAAGATAACCCACCTTGGTCCTGTCGTGGGAGAATTGAGTAGGTCGGAAGGCGAAATACACCGTTAAAGCATCCAAGAACTCGCGAAGCTTGGTTGGTTCACCAGAGAAACAAGGGGTAGAAGCGGAGATTGTCGGAACATCACTGGTGCGGAGGGCCAAAGCCTGTCGTAACGCAGCATTTTCATTACGTAGTTGTTGCAATTCCTGGGCTTGTTGCTGAATCGTGGTCAACAGAGATTGCTCCGGATCTGCAGCAGCCGCCACTGTATTATCCATGGTGTTTGAGGACGTCGGAATGGTTAGGCGCTGCAATCTGTCACGACTCACGTGCTGCTTGCGCCTGGAATTTGCAGATCTGGTGGCGTGAATCTTCAATGTTCGGCTTTGGCCCAAAAAGGGGCGACTCTTTCTGGTAGCCGCCATGCTGTAGGCAATGGAGACACCAAGAACAGACCGTGCCCTTCAGAAAGTAGCGCCAGAGGGAAAAAAACCCTTAAAAAGGGGAAAAAAACCTCCAAACAGGAAGACTCCTGGAGAAAAACAAGAACAAACAAACAGGAATCCAAAAGGAGCAAAAATCAGAAAACACAGAATGCTGAATCCAAAACCAAAAGGCAAGGAAATCAGGAGCGAAGACACTAACTGAGCAGAAAGTGTTGCAGCGCAAAGAAAGAGGAAAAACACAGCCCTTATATACCAAAAAACAGGAAGTGACCCACAGGAAGTAAAAGGACACCATCTTAGATAGGGAAAAATACATAGAACAGAATAGTAGAGGAACCATAGAGAATAGGGAACAAGGAATGCTGGGAAAGCACAGGAATCTGGGAAGGAGGAAAAAACATAAAGAAAGGCACACAACAGACTGCAAAAAAGAAGAAAGGACAAAGAAACGAAGAAAAACAGGTAAGAGGGTTCAGAGACCCCTGGGACAGTGAAAGGCAGAAGGAAGAACGAGGCCCCAAGCAAATCTGGGGCCTCGAAACGCGCAGGAGAGGCTGGGGGCGCGCCGCTTCTTAATAACGCGGTGCGCGGCCCGAGCCGAACGCCCGGCAGAAGTCGAGCTCTCGGCTCGCGCCGCGCGGTGCGGCGCGACAGAAAGAGGCACCACCTGCACTGGTTGAATAGGATGCTATCTAGAAAATCAGGTGAGCAGACACCTGCCTATTCAAACAGGTGAACGGGGTCCCAGATGTTGCCATCCTAGAGGGTGAGAAGAGTTTGGGCTTCATACCTTACAACTTTAATTGCATGATTCTGTGGCAATTATAGTATGTGGGGAAGAGAAAATGCATGTGTTAGACCTGGCATCCTTGGTGTGGTCTCCCCTAACTTTTTGGCTCTGCTTCCCAGGTTTGTTGACTGTGTGCTGGACTCTGTTTTTATTACTCTAGGCACTTTATCACTGCTGACCAGTGCTAAAGTGCAAGTACTCTCTATGTGAAATTGTATGTCTAATTGGCTTTTTCCCAATTGCCATATTTGATTTACTAATAAGTCCCTGGTGAAGTGTAGTAGAGGTGCCTAGGGCCTGTAAATAAAATGCTACTAGTGGGCCTGCAACACTGATTGTGCCACCCACATGAATAGCCCTGTAAATATGTCTCAGACCTGCCACTGCAATGTCTGTGGGTACAGTTTTAAACTGCCAATTGGACTTGGCAGGTGTGCCCATTTTCAATGCCTAATCCTTCCATTTTTATACAAGTAGGCACCCCTAAGGTAGGCCCTAGGTAGCCCCATGGGCAGGGTGCAGTGAATGTTAAAGGTGGGACATGTACCAATGTGTTTTGAATGTCCTAACAGTGAAATACTGCCAAATTGGGTTTTCACTGTTGCAAGGGCTATCTCTCTCATAGGTTAACATGGGGCTGCCTTTAATTATCCTTAAAGTGCAGTTTCCCTTTGAGAGCAGATAGAAATGTGGAGTTTGGGGTCTCTGAACTCGCACTTTAAAAATATATATTTTAGAGAAGTTGGTTTTTAGATTGTTAGTTTGAAAATGCCACTTTTAGAAGTGGGCTTTTTCTTGCTTAAACCATTTTGTGACTCTGCCTGTTTGTGGATTCCCTGTCTTGGTCAGTCTGACAGTTGGGCTGTTTGTGCACCTTCTCTAGACAGTGACACAAAGGGAGCTGGGGTGTAGCCTGCATATCCTGATGAGCCATCTGAGCTAGAGTGGAGGGAGGAGTGGTCACTTACAGCTGAATGGGCTGTGCCCGCCCTCACACAATGCAGTCTCCAACCCACTGGTGTGTGTGTGGGGCATGGCCTGGGCAAGGCAGGATCTTGTGAACAACAGAGACTTTCCTTTGAAGTTTCCCTAGTGGACCCCAAACCCCAGACTTTAGATCACTTCTGGAACAAAGAAGAACCTCTGCCAAAAAGAAGAGCTGAGGATAAGTGCTGTCCCTGCCTGTGACTGTGCTTTGTTGGGCTATCCTGTAGTTGCTGCTTCTGCCTGTGAAAGGGGACAAAGACTGGACTTTGTTGTGCATTCCTGCTTGAGAAGAATCTCCAAGGACTTGAACTGAGCTTGCCTCCTGTTTTGAAGTCTCAGGTCTATCAAAGACTTCCTCTGCCAGCTCCTGGACTCTCTGCTGAGACTCCTGCCTTGCCAGGTGGTGCCCTATCCAGTCCCTGGGCCCTTGAAAAGTGAAGTTGGCAGGAAAAGGACTGAAATCCACGTACTTAACACCATGCAGGGAAATTGTTGATGCACCATCTGCAACGCGGCTGGGAGATCGACTCATTGCGGCTGGAGAAATGATACAACACCCGCAGGTGGCTGCTGATAACGACGCAAACCCCACGCAGTGCAGTTTTCTAAAACCATGCGCCGGATTTCTCACATATCGTTCCTGGGCATCAAAGTCATCATGAACCGGTGCTGTTCTGAGGTGCCTTGCCTGGAAATTGACACATCGCTCTCTTGCGAGGGGGAAAAATGAGGCATCACCTACCCGACAGGAGAACAAACAATGCACTGCCTCACTTGCGAATGAGGAATCGATGCATCGCTTTCTTTTATGATGCACACTCGCTTGTGCGGCTTTATTTTTGACGCAAACCAGATACTTTGTGTAAAATCAATGTTTCCATTGTGTTCTATGGAGTAAGACTCTTCTTCTTCTAAAAATTCATATCTTGACTTTTATATGTTGGATTTTTGTCATTTTGGTCTTGTTTGATTTAGATAAATATTAGCTATTTTCTAAACTGGTGTGGTGTCCATTTTGTAGTGTTTTCACTGTATTACTGTGTGTGTTCATACAAATACTTTACACATTGCTTCTGAGATAAGCCTGACTGCTTGTGCCAAGCTACCAAGGGGGTAAACCGGGGTTATCTAAGTGTGTATCTCCATTGCCCTTCTTGCTTGGCCAGAGTGCAAACTGACTGCCAACCAGAGACCTCATTTCTCACAGCATGCATGCTGTATGCGTTTTATTTTTCAAAATGCAATGTCATGTTACAGAAATGAAATGTGATTTCCCGGTTAGACCCGAAGACTAGCTAGTGGGAATCCCCTTTGCTATAGAAGGGAGGCATAACTTTAAATAATGTATTACCTAGGGACAGCTCCTGGAAGGGACGTTCCTTTGGGAGTGGCCAACAGGTATCCCGGTTAGATCCTGAAGGCCAGAGTAGAAGTAGTGAGGTAGACTGGGTAACAGGTGTGAAGTCTGATATGGCAAAGAGACAGTCACTTCACCGGCACCGGCAGACCTTGCTTTGAATAAGTCAGACAACTGATTCCCAAGTGCCCAGATTTAAGATATCTAGAAGGTGTCTTCAAAGGAGCGCTACCAAGGCTGAGGCATCAATGCGGAGTCTGACGTCTAGGTAAGAGGACAACCGGATGGTTGGTGTCAATTGACTTCGCCCTGAGCACGGTCAGACCTTTGGTTGCAAAACCAAAAAACACAGTACTGGCAAGTAGATGTCCCCCATGAGTAATGAGTAAGAAGGTTGACATAAAGAGTACAGTATTTCATAATCACAAGGTCCCAACCATAGAGAAGTGGCAGGGGTCCCCACCATGTCATACAGTCTGATATAAATGAGGAGGAAAGGGTGCAAGATCTATTCCATATTTATAACATCCCAATAGAGACCCATAAAGGGTCCTGGAAGTGAGGAAACATTATTGCAGATAAAAACACAGGGAGCAAAAATAAAACATCCCAAGACAAGTGTAAAGATTAATAATAAATCCCTACGAGTGAGACTGATGACTTACTGTGGCAGGAAACAGATATTTTCAGTGGGCCCATGGACAACACCTATGCCCATGTAATACCACTCGGTTTGAAATTAAATACAGTGACTTATTATAACATTATTAGATCATCGGCTCTCCTTGATGCATTTCTCGTAGATATTCACAATTCAGGATTTTAAACCATGAACGGGACATCACATCCCCAAGCACCGCAAATAGTTATTTACATTCATGATAATGTTATAACATGTATTGCGTCAGGAACCAATCTGCGTAGACCTCCCTAAATGCATCCGTACCAGATATAACCCTAGAAAAAGTGTTACACAGACTAGCGATAAGTATGGCTGATGTTGACCGATTTGGCCTCAGAACAATATATGTGAAGTCAGGTAACACTGTATGAGACTAACAAGCGCGTACCACTGCCATAGGTTAACGATATTCATAAAGACAAATACATAATAGTGGACAAATAAAATAGAGGTACACATAGGAAACACACATCCTTTGGAGACCATGGAGACCCCTCTGGAACACATGATAAAAACCTTCCCTTCTGACAAGAAGCGGATACAAATATACTGTAAACAATGGTACAAATGTATCAGGGACCACGCCCAGCCATGGCCTAAGGAAAGGACATTTGGCAATGACAATCCTGAATATACACTGACTTACATTTGCTCTAAGTAGAAGAAAAAGAAAAGAGAGAAAAGGGAATCCACCCTGTCATTGTGGTGGGTATTCTGTGATACAACAACAAACAAGAAGTCAACAGCACCTGAGAGGCAGTGACACAGGCCCCAGAGAAGCCTTCAGGGGACCCCCCCCATATGGCTTTTATCCCATTCTGTCAGCTGCAGAGTACCAGGATCCCATTAGAATTGAACCTAAAGAGGAGAAACAAGAATTACAGGGAGCTGAGTCAACATCAGACCTCACCCCTACAACTCTTTGGGCTGGTCTAGAACCAGACTGAATGGACAAATTAATAAATGAATTGCAGCATACTGTGAGACAGGCAGAACGATATAGGAGTCTTACCCCCTTCGAGGACAATGGACTATGGGGTATGTTGTTCTTAGGCTGGGAGACACGTCTGCAGAGACTCTGAGAGAGGCAGCTGAGGAATGGATAAGAGAAGAAGAAGGATGGGAAAGGAATGGAGCGACGCCACAACATAATTAACTACCAACTGAGTTGCAGGACACAGCAGGGGCAGAGGACAATTGGGAGTGGAAAGAAAGGCCTAACAAGGGTGCAGATGAACAGGGAACTAACAGGAGATTATATAATTTCGGCCCACGTCCTACGAGGGGGCTACTAAGGAAAGCAAGAGACACATCAGACATAAAGAGGAAGTCAATCCTAAAAATTAGCAAGCCACATTTAACACCCATAGAGATAATAGAACCTATGGAGGGTAGTTACTTTTTCCAACCCTTCTCAGATGAAATGGCAAGGTGGTCTAAAAAGGAAGGGAGAAAGTCTTGGCCTGACAAGGGTCTTTTCAACCCTTTGACTTGGCAACTGCGGACGACTGTATATTGTGGGTCAAGGTGTCCCAGATTGGAATTACCGCTATATGCAAGAGTGCCTCGCAGTCTGAGAGCAGTATGAAGTAATATGAGGTAATAGACCAGACCAGAGGTTATGCCAGAGGCCAGTAAACCATCAATCAATAACTCAGTTACCCCTCATTATCAAGGGTGGGCAAGTACCCACAAATGTACTATGGCCACAGATGGACAAAGAGAATTTAAAGAAAACTCTACCCCCGCTGTTTGAGGGAGCGGGAAAATGGATAGGATGCTTTGAAAAACAGACTTCTGGAGTGAACTTCGCCTTGGGCAAAGTTAAAAGCTTGCTAAGTTCTTTAGTGGGAGGCAAAGTAAATACTATTTTTTCCAGGTAAAATAACATTGATAAATATGCAGTTTGATGGGTCATCTCTTAACAATGTCCGTCAATATGTTTGGGATGCACTCCGACTAACATACCCAGGCAGACCAGATATTGGAGCCCTTATGGCAGAGGGCATAAAAACCAACTCAGGACATTCCAGAACTCATTACTAGAATGATGGGTACAGGAAGTAGAATGTAATTGGGAAAACGCAAGAGGAAATGCAATTTTATTTTATAATGTATTGAAATGGGGCCTGTCCACGGATATACAAGCAAGCTGTTAGAAATAGGGGCTTTGGTTGGCAGTCAGGTTGCCCCATGTCCAAGACAGGACCCTCACTCTAGTCAGGGTAAAGGAGAATCACCCTCAGTTAACCCCCGCTCACCCCTTTGGCAGCTTGGCACGAGCAGGCAGGCTTAACTTCAGAAGCAATATGCAAAGTATTTGACCCAACACACAGCAGTACAATGAAAATACTACCAAATGACACAACACAGGTTTAAAAAAATAGGTAATATTTATCTAAACAAAATAGGACCAAAACAACAAAAATCTAACATACACACGTCAAGATATGAATTTGAAAGAGAATAAGGCCCTGATTTATACTTTTTGGTGCAAAACTGCACCAACACAGTTTTGCACCAAAATGTTTAGCACCGGCTTGCACCATATCTGAGCACCAGCCGGGCACAATATTTATGGAATGGTGCAAGCCGGTGCAAAGGGTAGGCTAGCGTAAAAAAAAAGACATTAGCCTGGTGGGGCTGATGGTATGGAAGAAGGGGGTTTTGCACCAAATGACGTTAGAGTAAAAAAAATGACTCTAACCAGCATAGTGTCATTTTCTGATGCAAAACCATCCATACCACATGACTCCTGCCTTAGAAAAGACAGGAGTCATGCCCACCACCACAATGGCCAGCACAGGGGACCAGGGCCCCCTGGACATGGCCATTGCACCCAGTGCCATGTAGGGGTCCCCTTTAAGGTCCCCAATGGCACTTAAAAAAAAAGAAAATACTGAGCTATACTTACCTGGGATGGGGTCCTCCATCCTCCGCTGACCCTCTGGTGTGCGTGGGGGTGTCCCTGGGCCCTGGGTAGGGCACCTATGGGCTTATTCCATGGTGGTCCACAAGTCCCCTAATGCCTGCCCTGACCCAGGAGTTAAATAATGGTGCAAAGCTTACTTGACAGGTCTAGCGCCAAAGTACAAATATGGAGTTAGTTTTGCACCGAATTTGTGTGAAATTCGTCGCAAAACATGTATAAATCTTCCCCTAAAAGTCTTAATCCTTAGAAATGAGTGAGAACGTTGTTATTGCACAAAAGTACCTGGGTAGTGTCAAAATAAATCTGCACTTGCGAGCATGTGTCGAAAAAGGCCAACGATGCATCAGTTTCTCATTCGCAAGCGAGACCGTGCATCATTCCTCCTCCGGTCGGGTCAGCGTGCGTCGTTTCTTCTCTCCTGAAAGAGAACAATGCATCGATCCCAGATGGGCAACTCGCGTCTGGGCAGGCTTGGTGTTGATTTTCCACGCCCAGCGATGTTGCGTTGAAATCCGGTTGCACGGTATCAAGAAACCGTGCTGCATGGGGGCTTGCGTTGTTAACAACAGCCGCTGATGGTGTTGCCTGTCATTTCTCCAGCTGCATTGCGTCGATCTCCCAACCGCGATGCAGGTGGATAGTTACTTTTAGCCACGAGGCCAGCGGCATGTTGGATATCAGCGGCAGAGCGGGTGGTGCATCAAACGTTTCCCGGGATGGCAGTCTCTGAGTGGATTTCTGTCCTTTTCCACCAGCTTCACCTTTCAAAGGCCCTAAGACAGGTTAGGGGACCACTTGGCAGGGCAGGACTCTCAGCAGAAAGTCCAGGTGCTGGCAGAGAGAAGAACTTCTCAAGTGTGTGTGCCCACTTTTGTTGGGTAACAGATGATTCCTTTGTACTATGGAACAGCATCATACCCCTGCAAATGTCACAGGAAGGTAGAGCAACATTACTTTGCACTATTGTGTTTCAGATTCAAAAATAGGACATCATGGTAGGTCTAGTCATCTGTTAACACCACTGACAATACTTGTTAAAAAGTGAGTTACACTTACCTTTTTCAATGACTATAGTGGAGATGAACACACATTTACAACATGTACACAAATATGGGTATAATGTGAATAGGTGAAAATACCACTTACAAGCATTGTACCTTCTTGTGCAAATCGATGGAGTTTTTAATCCTGTTTTTGGAGTACAACAACATACATTGAGAGAAAGCAAGGCATTAGGCAAATGCAAGGGATGATCCATGAGGAACAACACACAATCTGACAAAACATATTGGCCCATATTTATACTTTTTGATGAACAACTTCGGCAACGCAGTTGTGCATAAAAATTTTACCGCCGGCTAACGCCATTCCAACGCACCATGCGGGCGCCTTATTTATGGAACGACGTTAGCCGGCGCTGCGGACTGGTGTGCGTCCAAATAAATGACTCACACCAGGCAGCGCCGGCGTATGGGAAAATGGGGGTTGTGCGTCAAAAAATGGGGCAAGTCAGGTCTGAGGCAAAATTCAGGCCTCAAACCGGATTTGCGCCATTTTTTTTGACGCCCAACCTCCATTGACATGACTCCTGTCTTAGCAAAGACAGGAGTCATGCCCCCTCGCCCAATGGCCATGCCCAGGGGACATATGTCCCCTGGGCATGGTCATTGGGCATAGTGGCATGTAGGGAGGCCCAAATCTGGCCCCCCTATGACACTTAAAAAAAACAAAAAAAAATACTTACCCCAACTTACCTCAACTTCCCTGGGATGGGTCCCTCCATCCTTGGGTGTCCTCCTGGGGTGGGCAAGGGTGGCAGGGGGTGTCACTGGGGGCAGGGGAGGGCACCTCTGGGCTTCTTCCGAGCCCACAGGTCCCTTAACGCCTGCCCTGACCCAGGCGTTAAAAAACGGCGCCCATCAGGCTGTGCGCCGTTTTTTAAGGCCCACCCCCTCCTGTGCGTCAAAATGACGTCAGTGTATAAATATGGGGCATAGGCCTTGAAGTCATTTTTTGGAAGGGAACGCCTACCTTGCATATAATTAGCGCAAGGCTGGTTCCCCCTTCCAAAAAATGACGCACATGGTGGAATTTTGACGCCCGCAGGGTCGGACGTCAAAGTATAAATATGGGGCAGGGTTTGCGCCGATTGTGCGTCAAAATGTTTGGCGCACATTCGGCGCAAACAGAGTATAAATATGGCCCATTGTTCATTGTTAATAAGAGATACAACCATGATGCTAGTATTTGGGATGAAACAGGATATTTTGTGGACTCAAGTTTAGATTTTATGTTTTGATAAGGGTGTTGAAATATTCTAAACAGCTAATTTAAGGGCAATAACTCGATTTCTGATTGTTGAGCCATTGGTTAAGGCAATTTACCAGGATTGTAAAGGGAATGCTGGGTGAACCACCACAGGTCCTCTGGGCCTCCAGATGGAGCTTAGAGGCCATGTAATGCACTCTCCCCTGCAGGTTGTTCCACCTCTTCCTAATTTCCTTCTGTGTGCCCAGATTGTTAGCTACAGCATTCACCCTGTTGACTATTCAGGTCCACATTTCCTTTTTCAGAGATATGGTTGTATGTTGTACTTGTGCTTCAAACAGTTGTGGCTCTACTCTAATAATTTCATCCTCCATGAGAGACAACCCTGCATGAATCTTCCTCCCTGCCACAGTGAATAGATTTAAAAAATCTAGTGCCCCAAAAGTTACAGAAAAATCAAAAATATTAGTAGTAACAAAATGCACACAGGGAGATGAGCCCAGAAATAATAAATGGCTCTTGAGTGGCAATTTCTGCATCAAAATGCTCTGTTGCAGTGAAATGGCAAAGAATCATAGTCTGCAACAGGGTGTGTTTTTCAGGTGTTTGCAATTACCCAATATACATCAGGTTTGGGCTGCTATCATCCAGCAAATAGCCACTGCCATACTACAATCCTGAAGGAGTTCCACAACTGACTCCCACCATCATGAGACTGCAGCTGATACACCTCCAGCACAACTGTGTTATCTAAATATGCCCGGTAGAATCCCGCCTTCAGGATGGCAATGGAGTGCTCTTTGTCAGCATTAGAGTCCGTTGCGTCGGCTGTGGGATCAGCTAATGTGACAGAATACACTCCGTCGACACTCACAGAGGCTGACCCCGCATAGGTCTAATTACGGCGGGAGGCCTACCATCAGCTTGATGGAGTACTAGAGTCCACCACTGCAGCGGTTTGGCGACAATAGCGTCAAGATCTAAATCAGTCTCTTCAGCAAGGCAAAATATTTTACTACATGGAGCAAGCACTGTTCATGTGAGTATTCAACTTGAGGCGTAGCCGTCAGACTTCTGAATATGAGCAAATTATGAGTTCGACATACAAGTAAGGGCCTGCATTAAAATATGTCGGACAGGTATATGCTGTTCAAGTGTTTTTGGACCTCCTTGCCAGTGGCTCGAGATGTCAGACCTTTGAAGAGGGGAATGTTTTACCGAGGTGTCTTTTGACATCTGGTTCAAAGATGAACAACTATTTTGGAAGCTATTTCTTCACCATTTGCTGACCCGGGTTGTGCATCTTGGAATGCCTCACCCCTCTTGACTTCTCTCTGCCAATGAGATTCCTCCTGGCTACACCCATACACAAAAAAATAACCTTTCTCTGGCAAAACTGTAGTAGTTTCTACTTTTTGTGAAAATCTTATGCTAAGTACAGGAGAAGTGGCGTGTCTACTGTCTACAAATACAATTTTCAAGGAAATAGCATTTATTCTAGTGCTAAGAAGGAAGACTGTCATTTTTATTTATGAGCCCCTCTGTTCCACTTAATGTGAGCGAACCCATCGCCATGAACAAGTGCAACATTTAAAGCGTTAAGTGATTGTCAACGTTCATTTTTCTCTTGTCGCACAAAATCCCGCTAAGGAAATCAATGTGCAACTCGTTAATCCAGCAACCTCCCACGTCTCGGCACATCACTACGTCTATAGTTAATAAAATATTTCCAACCCGTATTTTTATTTTAAACACGTTTTAAGTGATGCGCTCAAGTCCCTTGCTATGGTAATGTTTCTTCTGGTACACTTATGAGTGCATGTACAAATCGGTAAAAATGTTCCAAGTATATTTCTAAAGTTCTATAAAAAAGGCAGTGCAAATGAACACAAGGAATGGCCCCATTGAAGAATTAATCACAGTGATAACATTTGATACCCGCGGGTTTTCCCATGTTCCGAGTTTAGCATATTCTTCACTGGACAGCATTTTCTGTAACAGCGACACACTTTGCATGCTCTGCTTCCGCAGCAGTGAGTGTGTACCACAGGGACATCTTCGAACTTAAAAACTGTATAAAGTCATCAATCTTTTCTTCTGTTCTTGTCATGTGCATGACCTCTGAAAGCTCATTATGGATTTTCCACCTGTTTCCTGAGCTTCATATCCTCATTTCCTAGTTCCCCTGGGATATTTCTGACATGCCTGAGTCACTTATTTCTAAACTGAATTCCCTCTACAGTCCTGTAAAATGCCCTTTCACGTTTAAACGAAGAGGTCGTTTCTTAGGGACATCACCAAGAAGTTTATATCTTAAATTGCCCTCAAGTGGTTGGTAGAATCTTCCAATAATGATATTTCCAGCGCCTTCCAGTCTTATTTTAATGCATTGAAAGGTGTTACATTTGACTTGTATATAGGGGCATATTTACAAGGAACTGGCGCAGCGCGGTGCTGTGCCAAAATTGGCAGCACCGCGCTGCATCAGTTCTGAAACACAGGGACATGCCGTATTACCTAAATAGGATCAATCCCAGTGCTTCCCCTAGCACTGGGGCTAAATTTAGCTCCCAACACAGTCATCCTTGCTCCATAGCGCAAGGGTGTTTGCGTTGAAGGGAATGATTGTTTACGTGCAGGTAGGTGTGCCTTCCTGCACATAAACAATCCACAATCGCTATTACGCACTTCTGTGTGTGCTGCAGAATGCAGCACACATAGTAGTAGCAAAAAGTCATTATTGAATGATTGTTTATGTGCAGGAAGGGACACCTTCCCACACATGAACAAACATTCATGGCCTTTTGCTCTTTCAATGGGTGTTGCCAAATGAAGCACACATTTAAAAAGCAAAAACAAGAAGAAATAAAAGTATTTCTCCTCATTGCACCATGCTAACACCACCCCTGGGGTGGCGTTAATTTTCGGCACTGCATCAGATTTATGATTCCTTGTAAATCTGGGGCAGTGTCAAAAGCAATGGGTGTTGCGGTGGAACACTCACAGCAACACACATAGCACGCCCCTCTGCAACAGAAAACTGCTTCGGAGGGGCGCATAGTTACAAGGTGGCATTAAGCCATAAAAAGAGGCTTAGTGCCACCTTCTTAATATGGCACAATGCACAGCGCCACTGGAGTGTCACATAAAGTGGTGCTTCGGTGGCGCTAGGGGCCTGTAAATACGCCTCGTAGCTCGCATGGCTGGTCTCTGTGTGCTTCCAGATGATTAACATTGTTTGCACCCTAAACATCTTTTCACTAAAAAAGAAACATCTTGCTTTTTCTAGTCATCTAAATATTTTGCTAAACATTTGAGCTTATTTACCTTTAAATGGTCTCAATATTTCATTCTATTCCTGAATCAGAACTGTATTACTGAAAGTAGCAGGTAACCGCAGTTGTGTAGGACCCCGCATCCTGTTTCTCAAGTTTGATTTTGTAGGAGACTTGTTACATGACTTTGGATGTAACATTTAATATTAATTGTAAGAATTTGCTACCATAGTACAATACTCTTGATTAGTTCCTAGATAACACGCATTTCAAACTTTTGAGCAGATTTTGCATAGCTCTTATGCAGGGATGATATGTCAAATTTTGTGATTTGATAAAGTGTGGAGCATTAGTTATCCTAACTCAGAATTGCAACTTGCCTTATGTTTTCAGCACAATTGAAAAGGAAAACGATGGCCTACACCTGTTAGATCCTTCTCTCCTACACATTCAGGGGGACAGGAAGAGAGGGCTCATATCTGCAAGCCCCTCTAGTTTGCTGGTGTTTGGAAATGGCACATGTTGTTAAGGACCAGAGTTATTTTTGATCTTCAGAAAGGCCAGCATCAGCAAAGGGCTCCTAATAAAAATGTTAGGCTCCTGCATTTAGGTTTTCTTTTTACAAATTAAGCACTGTTTACCACAACCATAATAAAAAAATTAGAGAAGGGAAAACAATGAGACTAGTGGTTGCTTTCAAGACTGCAAAGAAAGGCCATGATTTCTGTGGGTAAAAGAGATGTGGCAAAACTAAAAAGAAAACTTCTGTTTTTGATCACTTATCTGAAAGCCTAATTTTGAGAAAGTGAATAGTAGTAGATAGTAATGGTGATGGATGCTCAGTGTGGATTCAATACAAGCACAAGCTTTGGAGACAGATTGGCCCCACCCAGCAAAACCTACAGTGGGAGGGCATTGCTCACACTTGGGGCCAAGGCACACATCCGTGAGCCTAGTGGTTGGCCGTAGAGTGGAGGAGATGACATGGCGTTTCCAGGGTCTGAATTAAACATACTTGTGAACTTCCCTCTAGAATTATTTATTTACAGTACTAAAGCTTTCAATAAAAACATAAATCAATTTAAAATTACTAATCGAGAGAATGAAGATGGCCCTAACTGCAGTTGCTTTTCGTAATCATAAACTCATTTTCAACTCTGTGTGACCTACACTGCCTAGCTTGCTGAAAGAAAACTGCTAACGTTAACACATTTCCTTCCACAACACACGTTTGCATTTGATCTTTGCATGGCCTATGAATGTTACAAAACTTCTCCCGTCTTAAACAATGGAAGCAGTATTATGTATTCTTTCTGCTTGCTAGGCTGCTCAGGATTGCACTGACTTGCACACAATATATACTAACTTGCTTTGTTTATGAACAGACCTACATCTTGGAAGCTTTGGGACGGGAAATGACCGATTGTATTTATGCATGTTCTTTATTCTTTTCAGAAGTGAGCTATGTATGGGAAACTTACCAATGTTTCAGTTCTTCTCTGAATGTGAGCAGAATGATTGTGTTAGAAGGTTCAAAACGCAAAACCATTACATTATGATAAATTGTTAATAATTATAGCTATTGAATTGTTATAAAAGGTATAGAAGGGAAAGAGTAGGGGCACCCAATGCCATGCGAGAAAGGTACAAGAGGGTGCTGCTTGGGTTCCTGACATTTGAGTATCTCATCTCCCCTATTTAGAAATTATAGCTATTTTCTTCTTCATGCTAGACTTGGCATCATTAGCATGGTCTCCCTTAACTTGTTGCCTCTACTTCCCAGTCTGTTTCTATGTGCTGGACTCTGTTTTTGTTTTGGTTACTCTGGACACTTTACCACTGCTGATCAGTGCTAAATTGTAAGTGTTCCCTGTTTAAATTATAAGGGTACTTTGGCTTGTCCATGGTTGGCATATTTGATTTACTAGTAAGTCCCTAGTGAAGTTCACCAGAAGTGCCCAGGGCCTGTGAGTCAAATGCTACTAGTAGGCCTGCGGCACTGGTTGTGCCACCCACATTAGTAGCCCTGTTAACATGGCTCAGACCTGCCACTGCAGTGTCTGTGAGGGCAGTTTCAAACTGCCAAGTCGACTTTTGGCATTTTATTTTTGACACTACTCAGGTACTTTTGTGCGCTAACAGCATTCTCACCATTTTCTAAGGATTTAAAACTCTTTTGAAAATTCATAACTTGACTTGTGTATGTCGGAGTTTTATCATTTTGGTCTTGTTTTGTTTATATAAATATTACCTATTGCTCTAAACCTGTGTTATGTCATTTTGTAGTGTTTTCACTGAGTCACTGTGTCTGTTGGTACAAATACTTTACACATTGCTTCTGAAGTTAGGCCTGCCTGCTCATGCCAAGCTACCAAGGGGGTGAGCCGGGGTTAACTGAGCGTGATTCTCCTTTACCCTGACTAGAGTGAGGGTCCTTGCATGGACAGGCGGTAACCTTACTGCCAACCAAAAACCCCATTTCTAACACTCCACAGAGCAGATTTCTGACTAATGGTAGAGAGAATGAAGGACTGTTGCAGAATAGTGTGTCAGACAGAGGTGTAACAAAGTCCACTGCAGCCCCCGCGATGTAGGGGGACCCCTGAGCTCCAGGGAGCCCCCTCAGCACAGCACCTGATCTGAGTAAATCCAGGGGGGGCTTCCATATTCTGTGAAGGGGGGGTCCTTCCAGTTTCATTACGCCACTGGTACAGAGGAAGCCTATTGAGTTGACAGCTGTGGGAACTGTGTTAGAGACAAAATAAAGAATTACTGTCTAAGATTCTTAACTGTATTTTCTCAGGCTTCTTCAATGCACTTAAACCAAACTGCAACTGTGCTCTTTATGAGCACAGGGAGTATTTGCCAAATAGACTGAGATGAATAGAGCAGGGACAGATTCAGGACATGCCACATACAATTGTTTTGTAAACTATTACTCTATTTGTGAATAAATACTTTAAACTATCTTAAACTCTCATTATTGGCTTCCATAGGGTTAACTTGTGATTAAAAAAGTTGATCCTGCAGCGTATTTTATACCTAATAGCCACCCCAAAAATCCAAAGACCAGTAGTGGGCTCAGTAGTAGGGCAGCCTAATTATATGAGTAAATGTTTAGCAAAGATATGCTGCCTCAACAGAAATGCTACCAACTTATTTTAGAAACTTACACAGCATCAAATCTGTTATCAACTATTGCAAAGTGGATTGATTTAATATTCAATATATAAATAAATGTCAAAAAAGTGCCTGGGGTCTCAACTGGTATCACTGATTTCTTAACAGTCTGAAACTATATGACGATTGTATTCCAATCGAAAATGGTATTAACCTAACTTATGACTTACAAATGTCATTTGGCCACAGTAACCAGACAGTATTTTGACAGTTTTGCTATGCTATCGATGTTTAAATTGTTCTTTATTTTAATATCTGTTTTATTATGCAATTTTAATCTATTAAGTTTTTCTTAAACTATAGATGTTACTGTAAAATGTATTTATTTTTTTAAATATCTATGTTATGGTAAAGAATATTTTTGGGGTTTGTTGGTTTATTGGGAGATTTGGCTGGCAGTGCTGCTTAATTATATTTAGTATAAAGTTATTAGTATCAAAAGTATTTAAAACAAATTACTTGTTTTGTTGAATGTTTATTTTTACTAATTATGTATTAGATTTTAAATGTTAACAATTGTAGCATTTTCCCCAGCCTGGCTCCTGCTGAATGATTAGGCCACACATTGAGCTGTAAATCACAAATATTTATTCCTCTGCTTGGATCTGTGAACTCCAACATTGTAAAGCAAGCTCTCATATATTCTATTCCAACAATTTCATCGTACTCTGATAAGAAGCCCTTGTGGAGTCAGAAAGGCTCCATTCCAAATCATGAAAGACTACATCTCCCCCTCTGTTAAATGAAAAATTGAAAATTTTTAGAAAACCGTGAGACAGAAACAAATATCTGCATTTATAGAAACATGTACAATCAAATCTCTTTAATCTTCTTGGCACTTTGATCTGTGGACCCGATATGGTTACTGGAAGTTGTAAATGTTTGTCTTCAATGTCTGAAGTTGACAATGATGGTTAGGAATCAGCAACAGTCACTGAGGTTCCAAATCAGTCTTTCTTATACCATCTTGAGTTGAAAACCAATAAAACACAGGCCTGGAGTGTGAAGAGTCTCTGGTAAGGGACTTCACTGGTGGGCAGTCACCATGTGTCTTTTGGTAGACAATACTTGAAAAGGTTTAGCACAGCAAGGAGCATCAGATTTTCTTTTCCATAGCTGTTGATCAATCATCAAATCTCCTTTTTAAAATAAGAGGTCTTTCGCATGTCGCCTTTTGTCTTTTCTGTTTTTGAACCAAGGCCCACATTTATACTTTTTTGGCGCCGCATTTGCATTATTTTTTGATGCAAAAGCAGTGCAAACTTACAAAATGCAATTGTATTTTGTAAGTTTGCGCCGATTATGCATCAAAAAACGACGCAAATGTGGTGCTAAAAAAGTATAAATATGGGCCCAAGTCCCTTGTACAAATAAAGTTTTCATTATTCCGTTGGGGTGTCTTGATTGCCATTGCTGTCCTGAATATCAAAGTCGCAGGACTTTCACATGTGGTTGACTGAGACATGAAACAATATCTCATAAAGTAGCATTCAGTACTGCTTTTAAACTGAGCTTCTCAAGAGTTGCATGTTGCACTACTTTCTTTAGTGTGCTCATAAAATGCTCAACAAGTCCATTGGCCTGTGGCCACAAGGGTGTGATCTTTGGATGCTTTACGTTCAGATGCTCTAGAAATTTCTAAAATTCTTTGCTGTTGAATGGTGGACCATGGTCAGACTTCACAATGGCTGGCAAAGCCCATGTTGCAAATAGAATAACACAAAAGGATGATGGACGGAGTGCTGAACCCTCTAAAACACTCACCCCTAGTCATAGATCTGGGTTTAATCCATCATTCTTTTGCTCACCATGCCACCCCAGTTTGGACCCAGTCATATGCAAATCAGTTTTAACTCTGTTCCCCGTGGCACCAGTCCAGACTGTTCTGCCAGGCCATCTTCTCCCTAGACTAGAAACAAGCATCCTGGGACCGATATCAGGGTATCACCTTTCATCAGCCAGGTTAGCTTGAATCCAGTGGCACAGTGAGCACGGGACACATGTCTGGGCACACCCTTTCCACTTAAAGCAACTTTAACAACATAAAAGGATGATGGATGAAGTGTTGACAGTTTTCAAACATTCACCCCCAGTCACAGATATGGGTTTAAACCATTGTTCTTTTGCTCACCATGCCACGCAAGGAAGACCCAGCCATATGCAAATTAGTCTTAACCCTGTTCCCCATGGGAACAGTCCAGCCCGAACTGCCAGGCCAGGTCCTCCCTGGACCAGAAACAAGCATCCTGCGACCAGTTCAGGGAATCACCCATCTTCAACCAGGCTAGCTTGAACCCAGTGGCAGAGTGAGCACAGGTCCCACGTCTGGGCATACCCTTCCCACCTAAGTCAAATTTAACAACACAAAAGAATGATGGATGGAGTGGTGAAACCTTTCAAACACTCCCTCCTAGTCACAGATATCTAGGTTTAATTGATCATTCTTTTGCTCACCATGCCACCCAAGCTTGGACTCACCAATATGCAAATCAGTTTAACCATGTTCCTAATGGGAACAGTCTAGCCTTAAATGCCAGGCCGGGTCCTCCCTGTACCAGAAACAAGCATCCTGGGACCGGTTGCAGGGTATCACCCATCATCAGCCAGGCTAGCTTGATTCCAGTGGCACAGTGAGCACAGGACCCATGTCTGGACAAACCCTTCCCAATTAGGGCAGCTTTAACAACACAAAAGGATGATGGATGGAGTGCTGAAACTTTTCAAACACTTACTCCTAGTCACAGATCTAGGTTTAATTGATCATTCTTTTGCTCACCATGCCACCCCAGCTTGGACTCACCCATATGCAAATCGGTCTTACCCATGTTCCCCATGGGAACAGTCTAGCCTTAACTGCCAGGCCAGGTCCTCCCTGGACCATAAACAAGCATCCTGGGACCGGTTTCAGGATATCAACCTTCATCAGCCAGGCTAGCTTGAATCTAGTGGTACAGTGAGCAAAGGACTCACGTCTGGATATACCATTCCCACTTAGGGGAACATTAACAACACAAAAGGATGATGGATGGAGTGCTGAAACTTTTCAAACACTCACTTCTAGTCACAGATCTAGATGTAATTGATCATTCTTTTGCTTACCATGCCACTACAGTTTGGACTCACCCATATACAAATCAGTCTTAACCCGGCTCCCCATGGGAACAGTCTAGCCTTAACTGCCAGCCAGGTCCTCCCTGGGACAGAAACAAGCATCCTGGTACCTGTTTCAGGGTATCACCCTTTAACAGCCGAGCTAGCTTGATTTCAGTGGCACAGTGAGCATGGGTCCCACGTCTGGGCATACCCTTCCCACCTAGGGCAAATTTAACAACACAAAAGAATGATGGATGGAATGTTGAAACCTTTCAAACACTCACTCCTAGTCACAGATCTAGGTTTAATTGATCATCCTTTTGCTCACCATGCCACCCCAGCTTGGACTCACCCATATGCAAATCGGTCTTAACCATGTTCCCCATGGGAACAGTCTAGCCTTAACTGCCAGGCCAGGTCCTCCCTGTACCAGAAACAAGCATCCTGGGACCGATTGCAGGTTATCACCCTTCAACAGCCAAGCTAGCTTGATTCCAGTGGCACAGTGAGCACGGGACCCATGTCTGGAGAAACCCTTCCCAATCAGGGCAGCTTTAACAACACAAAAGGATGATGGATGGAGTGCTGAAACTTTTCAAACACTCACTCCTAGTCACAGATCTAGGTTTAATTTATCATTCTTTTGCTCACCATGCCACCCCAGCCTGGACTCACCCATGTGCAAATCGGTCTTAACCATGTTCCCCATGGGAACAGTCTAGCCTTAACTGCCAGGCCAGGTCCTCCCTGGACCATAAACAAGCATCCTGGAACAGGTTTCAGGGCATCAACCTTCATCAGCCAGGCTAGCTTGAATCTAGTGGTACAGTGAGCAAAGGACTCATGTCTGGACATACCATTACCACTTAGGGCAACTTTAACAACACAAAATGATGATGGATGGAGTGCTGAAACTTTTCAAACACTCACTCCTAGTCACAGATCTAGATTGCATTGATCATTCTTTTGCTCACCATGCCACCGCAGTTTGGACTCACCCATATACAAATCAGTCTTAACCCTGTTCCCCATGGGAACAGTTTAGCCTTAACTGCCAGGCCAGGTCCTCCCTGTACCGGAAACACGCATCCTGGTACCTGTTTCAGGGTATCACCCTTCATCAGCCAGGCTAGCTTGATTCCAGTGGCACAGTGAGCACGGGACCCACGTCTGGACATACCCTTCCCACTTAGGGCAACTTTAACAACACAAAAGGATGATGGACGGAGTGCTGAAAGTTTTCAAACAAATGGAAATTGCAAACATGTCATCAGGTTTTTCGATTACTCACTCATGTCTCGTGGATGAGAGATCTTCGACCAATGGAAAACACAAGTTTCATATATTATCACCATCAAAGGATGTCCATTATCAAGTGGACCAAAGAAATCGATAGCTACTTTTTCCCAGGCATGTTTGGGGAGCTCTGACATGCTTAGCTTATGTTGAGTGACTTTGGTTGACAGGCAATTTCATATTTGATAGGCTCTGAGCTCCTTTTCAACTCTTTCATCTAGGTACGGAAACCAAACTCAGTCTCTCTTTGTAGCAACAATACTGGAATGTTCTTCGTGAGCCACTTTTATCACTTTTTGTCATGGACTCTCCAGACTCAAGATCCTCAAACCTCGCAGAATAAGTCCTTTCTGGGTTATGGATAATTCATCCTTTGCATTCTTGTACTTTTGATATTTGCCATCATTACTTAGAGGTCAATCATGACTGTTCACAACTGATGTGTAATTATGACTTTTAAATTTAACATGCCACTACCATGACTCATAGCAGGGACAATCTGGGATAGCGAAACAGCTGTTTGTGTACTTGACTTGACAATGATATTGAAGTAGGCCTCAGCCATGTTGGAAGGAGTGCCATGAACTTGAACATGTACTCTCGAAAAGTAGCCAACAGGCTTTTGATCCTTTCTAGGTCAATGTACAATTGTATAATCACATTTTTGCAATTGCATTCCCCATTGTTCAATTTGAGAAGGCATCTTGGCCTTTGGATTGCAAAAGATGGTCAGTAAGGCTTGATGATCAGTCACCAATTTAAAAGGCTTCCGTACAGGAATAAATGGAAATGTTCACTAGCCCATACTACAGCCAAACTTTCCTTTTCAGGCTGTGAGTAAGCATGCTCCGTTTGAGATAAACTTGTACTAGCATAGGCCACAATATGTCGTCTTGCAGTTAGATGTCCACTGTGCTTTGCAAGTATAGCGCCTAGACTAATGCGGCTAGCATCAACCACAATCTTTGTATGGAGCTTTGTATTGAAATACACCATTTCTGTAGCATTTTCTATGGCATGTTTGATTCTCCCGAAACTCTTTTCACATTCTCATGACCATTTAAAAGAAACACTTTTCTTTGTTGCCTCTCTTAATGAAGCAATGACAATGACAAAGTCCTTTATGTATTGTGGGCAGTAACTGGCTATTCCAAGAAAGTAACATTGAAACATCTTCTGGAGGGCCAGCATTTGTTAAAGCTTGCACTTTTGCAGGATCAGGCATCATGCCCCCATCAGAAAATAAGTGCCCAAAGAATTTCAGTTTTGTTTTATTGAACTTACAATTGTCAGCATTTAAAATCAAACCTGCATCACTAAGTAATTGACATACTTGTGTGAGGGCGTTATTGTGCTCATTCTGTGCAGCTTAAAAAAACAATATGTCATTGCTAAAGTTAAATGCATTCACAACAGGTTGTATGATGTGTCAAATGACATCTTGGAAAAGTTTTGCAGCCGATGACACACCAAAAACAAGGGCCTGATGTTGGAGCTAATGGTCCCGCCGTTGACTTTTCAACTGTAAACCCTCTTGTCGCCACAATGGTCTGCCCACCATATTTACATGTTGGGGTCCTATAGACTAAAGACCACAACCGAACCTCCGTCTCTGCCATGAAACATCAGCCGCGTCGATGGTGGGAAAGGGAAAAGAGGATGCTGGTGGGACGGCTGCCAGCCTTCTCACTGTGCAGATTTGGATGCGCCTTTCAACCAAGGAAAAAGTGGCGTTCTGACCTCCACTCCTTAGTTGGGGGACTGGGGGTTAAGGGGGTGAAAACTTACCTTTTAACCTTTTTACCACTTTCCCCCTGTCTTCGACTGGACACGTTTGGACAACACCTACTATTGTGGCTGCCACTGACTCACAGAGAAAACACCCCCCCCCCCATCCACTTACTACAAGGTAGGGACGTCTCATTGTCAGGGTACATTGGGCAGGCACTGAGTGGGAGGTGGGGCCCACTGGAGACATATACATTTCACAATATTTTACTCACTCTGACATGCATAGGTTGCAGACACAAGTGGGGGAGACACCGGTGAGGACACACTGGTACATAACAATATTGCACACATACACAACTGTCATTATGGTGCCAGTATTCATTGCCAAATGAATGCTTGCACCACAATGATGGTACATTCACATCTGTCAACTGTGTCCATATGTGCACATTGCCAGGGAGCCTATACCTGTCATGTTGTGCTGCGAGTTGCGTATGTGAGTCAGTATGTATACGTGTGTATCCAATGCGATTGGCTGGGTGAGGTGCAGGGGTGTGTGTTTGTGTAGCTAAGTGTGTAGTTGTGTTGTTTGTTGTGGTTGTGTGGTGTGTGGGTGCAATGTCAATAGTGTGTGTATGTTGTGCCATGGATGTGTGTTTTCAGCATGTATAGGTTGTGTTGTGTAGGACTTGCAATGGGTAATTGTGTGTATGTGTTGTATAGTTTGAAGTGTGGGGTGCACTATGACAAAGGGACAGTGTGTGTGTGTGTGTGAGTCACTTATCTCCCTTCCATAGCTGCTGCCATTGTATGAAGTCCACTGAGTCCCGCTGCAGTCTCTCACTGTGAGCGAATCACCGCCAGTACACCACCTGCAAGACTGTAACATCTAAATACGGCGGGCGGAACACCGCCAACGTGATGCTCTTCTTGGGCCCGTCGTCAGCGCAGCTTGGTGGTAACACCTCCAAGATCTAAATCAGGCCCTAAGCCTCTTGTATCTAAACAAACTAAGATGTATAACAAAGGTTGTAATGTATTTGCAGTTTTCTTCTAGTTCTAACTAATGATAACCTTTCTTTAAATCAAGTCAAGCAAAGATCTTGCCACTATTTGTGTAATCATGTCTGCAATGTGAGGCCTCGGTTGACGCTATGGTTCAATTGCTTTATATGCTTGGTGCATGTCAACGCATATATACACAGCTTCTTCGTGGTCCTTTTTATGCACTACTACTATGGAACATCCAATAATGTCATGCTTTAGCAATGATTCAAGTTCTTTATCAGGAGCTTATTGTAAATGAAAAACAACTCATCTATGTCTCTGAGCAGCATGATGGACATCCTCATTAATATGCAGTTTTACTTTCATAGACTTTAACTTTCCCAAAACATGAAACAATGAATGGAATTGAATTACTATTTTGTGATGAGAATTCACGTTGTAATTCACTGAAATCAGTCCCATGTAGCAGCCTTGTTGAAACTGAGCAAACAGGCACTTGCTGCTGTACCTTGAAGTACATGGATCGGTGCTTGGACTTTTGTTTTCTTGTTTTATTACCACGATAAATGAACCTTTGCTCTTCATGGGTGTTGATCTGCCTACATAGGAAAAAAGGATCAGTTTTCAATGGAAAAATGTGCTGTGTCCATGTTGCATTTTGGGCTGTTTCCTGTACCGGGCACTAGATCTAACCACAGAAGTGGGGTACCACTTTTATCAGGAGACTTGGGGGCATGCCAGGTGGAAGGAAGGATGTGCATCCCCACAGATTCCAGATCTTTCCATCACAGGAATGTATGGAAACATGTTTTTTTTAAATCAAAGTTTGAGGTTTGCAGGGGATTCTTGTAAAGAAACTTGGTGAGAGCCACACGTCAGCCCACCCTGCATACCTCTAGGTGTCTAGTTATTATAAATGTACAGTTTGACTAGGTTTCTCTAAGTGCTGGCTGAACTAGGGTCCAAAATCTAGAGGTACCCACATAGGGAAAAGAGGGTCCGTTTTTGGTGGAAATCTGCACTGCGACCATGTTGTGTTTTGTACCTTTTCTTGTTAGAAGCATTAGGTCTACACACACAAGTGAGGTACCATTTGTATTGGGAGACTTGGGGGAATGCTGGGTGGAAGGAAGTTTGTGGCTCCCCATGGATTCCAGAACTTTCCTTCACAGAAATGTGGGGAAAATGTGTCTTTAGTCAAAGTTTGTGGCTTGCAAGGGATTTTGGGTAATAAAATGTGATGCAAAAATACACTGTGTCCATGTTGCGTTTTGGGTAGTTTACGCCCACGGGCAATAGGTCTACCTGCACAAGTGAGGTACAATTTTCATCAGTAGACTTGGCGGAAAGCTGGGATGAAGGAGGTTTGTGACTCTTTGCAGATTCCAGAACTTCCTATCACAGAGATGTGAGGAAAATGTGTGTTTTGGTAAGCTTGCAAGGGATTCTGGGTAACAAAACTTTGCGAGAGCCATGCAAGTCAGACTACTACCCTGGATACCCCCTGGTGTCTAGATTTTAAAAATGTACAGGTTGATTAGATTTCTCTATCTGCCAGCTGAGCTAAAGTCCAAAAGATTTACCCACATTTAAAAAGAGGGTCAGTTTCCAGTGGAAAAATGTGCTGTGTCCATTTTGGGTTTTGGGCTGTTTTCTGTCGCAGGCACTAGGTCTACCCACCCAAGTAAGGTGCTATTTTTATTGGGAGACTTGGGGGAATGCTGGGTGGAAGGAAGTTTGTGCCTCCCGACATATTCTAGAATTTTCCATCACTGAAATGTGAGGAAATGTGTTTTTTTAGTCAAAGTTTGAGGTTTGTAAGAAATTCTGGGGAACAAAACGTGGTGAGAGCCATGCACCTCAGCCAAACCCTGGATACCCCATGGAGTCTAGTTTAAAAAAATGTACAGGTTGGCTAGATTTTCCTAGATGCCAGCTGAGCTAGGGTACTAAATCTACAGTTAACCACATTGAAAAAAGAGTGTCAGTGTTCGGTGGAAAAATGTGATGGGTCCATGTTGGGTTTTGGGCAGTTTCCTGTTGTGGGTACTAGGCCTATCCACACAAGTGAGGTATCATTTTTATCAGGAAACATGTGGAACATAGAGTAGTAGAGCATGTGTTATTACCAATTGAAGTTCTCTATATTTGTGCCTTTCAATTGTAAGCCAGTGTATTGGAAAGGTAACATTTTGAAAATTACCCTCCAAATTATATGATAGTAGGGGGTATCCAAATTCAGAAATGTAGAAATAACCACTGCTACTAAACTCTATATCTTGTGCCTAATTCAGAAATAAATAGATTTTTGTGATACCCATTTTTCACTTTGCCTATTTCGATACAAGAATTGGTCTATACAAGGTACTCAAAGAAAAATCATTGTACTGTGCAACTCAGTTGTTTTCTCTGGGTACCTAGCGTTCTTAGAGAACCTACAAAGCCCATATATCCCTGCAACCAGAAGGGTCTAGTGGACAAAATGGTATATTGCTTTTGTCAATCAGGCATTGTGACAAAAAGTTACAGATGAAAATGTTGTCATAAATGCCAGTTTTTTCCTACTCATTTTCAATATTTCTTTACTTCATCAGTTAGTTTCCTTGGGAAAAACTTGAAGGATCTACACATATAACCCCTAGATGAATTCTGAATTTTTAATAGCTAGAGCACAACTCTTCTGAATCATCCATGGGTTTTACACTGGTTTCCACCACAAACTGGAAGTAGGTCAAGAGCACAAAAAAAGGGAGAATAGGCTACCTATTAGAAAAATGTCAAAACTGTGGTACAAAAATAGTTTATTTGAATCAGCTCTGCATGTTCCCGAAAGCTGGGAAGATGGCCACTTGTACAGTAAACCGTTTGTGGATGCAATTTTCAGGAGGAAATATAGACACATTTATCTGGAGCACTTTTTCCCTATTTCCCAAAACTCAAAATTTTGCTATAGTTTGTCTTTTTTCATGGTACCCCCCAGGGGAATCTACAACCCCTGGGTATCTTTAGAAACCCCAGGATGTTGGAAAGGAAGGAAACCAATTTGGCAAGCAAAATTTATGTGAAAAAAAAGGTTATGGTGCCCAAAGTGCAAAGTACCCCAAAAAGCCAAAAAAGAGCTCAGAATTAGGGGGAAAAGGTCTAGCTGCAAAGGGGTTAATGTAGTGACTTTGCATGTGTTTGTCTGTGATGTGCTTTGTTTGGTTGGTGATGTGTTTTTTTCTGAGGGTGTGGGTTTCTGTGGTGTAGTTTGTTTGGTTGATGTCTTTTGTTTGTCTGAGGTTGTGTGTTTCTCTAGTGTTTTTTGTTTAGGAGCTGGTGTGTGCTTGTCTGAGGGTTTGTGTTTTTGTGATGTAGAATATTTTATGAGGTTTTGTGTCTGGATGAGGTTGTGTGTTTGGAGAAGGTTGTAGTGATGGCAGAGGTTGTAGTGGTGGTTGTGGGTGTGGTGGTGTTTGAGGGTGGGTAGTGGTTGAGAGTATAGTGGTGGTTGAGACTGGTGCTGGTTGAGGTGGTGGTTGAGGGTGTAGAGGTGGTTGATAGTGCTGTGGTGATCATGGGAGAGAGTCAGATGATAGAGGTGATTGGTGGTTGGATGTCTGTATTAGAGTCATTATGTGTTATGAATGTGTCTGTGGTTATAGAGGGTGTGGTGCTAGCTTCCGTGTCTTTATGTGTATGTTTCTTCTTTTTAGTAGGTGTATCTATGTGTGTGCCGTTGTGTTTGTATGAGTGGGTGGGTGTGAGTGTGGAGCTATGGGTTGATGTTTGGACAGTGGTAGTTGGTAGGGTTATGGTGGTGGGAGGATGGATGAGGAAAGAGGAATGATCTTGGGAGGAAAGGCAGGGGTTGATTGGTGGGAGGCAATGATGTCTAAAGAGGGGGTCTTTCATGTGCCTGTTTTATAATGCATACTGCACTGTGTATGCCATCATGGAAGGCCCATAACTGGGTTCCCTGTTGAATTACCCCCTGGATATCCACAACAGTACAGTCTGGCCATCGAAAATGCTGCTTGCACATCCAGAGCATCCTCAGACATCATTGTTGAATGGACCCAAGCAAGAGCAGAGTTGCCTGTGGCGAAGGAGACCTCAGAAGTTTCAGGGGCTGGTTGTTGGCCAACATTGTGGAGAAAAGTAGGGACGGTGGTGATCTTGTTGGTTGTGGACAATGTTGTAACTCCATGAGATGATGTGTTCCCCACCACTTGGGCCTGGTCTGTTGTAGAGGCCTCTGTGTCAAATGAGGTTGACTCCAACCCCATCTCCCTATATGCTGCTGGGTCCTTTGGTTTTGGTGGTACAACATTCAGACTCACAGCTGATATCTGCCTTTCCTTTTTCATGGTTAAAGTCTCCCTCCCATGTTCTAGCAGATGCAGATAAATGAAAATAAAACATTGAGCTGCTGATCATAGCACAAATGTATCATGAAACATATGCTAGTCACAACACATTAAATGTACACATTAATACAATTCATTTTTGGAGGGATGCTCAGCTACCGCAGGGAGCGGAGACAGTGTAAGTTACTCAAAACTGTTCATATGATGGAAAGGGCATGAATTAACATAGACATAATATGTGAAACAAGTAAGGTAGCAAAAATGCATCCAGCATCCTCAGCACATACATTTATGTGTAAATTTTACATTCACCAACAATAAATATATAATGTAATTGGAGATATTTTCACTGACAATTTGTTGTGAATTTGTTAATGTGTTGTATGCGTACACAATGCACATGTAACTTCATAAATTACTGCCATCTATGTACTTGAAATTGTGTCATGATGTTTCCATCATCATATTGTCCTGCTGTAATAACTGAAGACCAGCTAGATAATCATTATCTCAATGTCTACATTACATAGTTTAAATGATCGTTTTGTGAGCAGTCAAGAGCTGGTAAGCCTTAAACATCAATAAATGAAACTCCATTAAACATGTAGATTACTGCTCGATAGGAATTTTACATGTTGTCATATTTACCATAATTTCCCTAGCAATTAGGTAACTTCATGTGTTAAAATCTAATATTGCACACCACTACAAACTATAAATTGGTCCTCCCTTCATTCATATTTGATATCATAGTACCTCATCTAATGTCATTCTTCTGGATAATGACTAATTCATTTGGCATCACACCTTATATGGTCATATACCATAAGTATCATGTGTTGTGATTCTGTGGGCAGCATGACCATTGACCAGTGCTACAGTGTTATAGGAATGTCTATGACACCTTCAAATATAGCTAAACATTCTCCTTTAAATAGTACTTTTGTATTAGTTAAGGTTAAATCAGTGCACATGTGTGTACACAATCTCTGACTTCATTTTAAAACTAAGGTGGTCATTACAACCCTGGCGGACGGTGTTAAAGCGGCGTTAAGACCGCAAACAGGCCGGAGGAAAAAAAATGGGAATTACGACCGTGGCGGAAACCGCCAACAAAGACAGCCACTTGAACACTCCGACCGCCACGGCGGTACAGACAAACAGCGATGCGGTCACCGCCAACTGACAGACGGAAGACAAAGTACTGCCCACAGTATCACAACCTACCAATCCGCCACCTTTTCCGGGGCGGATTCACCGTGGATAAAAACACGGCGGAAACAGCTATTTCAAAGGGAAAACGCTCACCTCTACACACTCCACGAGGAACGAGGACACCATGGAACCGGAACTCCAAATACTCCCTGCGATAGTCTTCCTGCTCCTGTACGACCATCATCAACGCCGGCGCCGAAGACAATGGTGAGTACTGCACCTACGACATAGGGGAGGCAAAAGTCAGGGACACACACACGCAACACCCCACCCCCACCCTCACCCACTACAACACACACACCAATGCATAGCCAAACATTAAAGTAACAACCCCCAAACCCCCTGGAAGAATGCAAAGACAAAAGGAAATGAGTGCAGCTATTGTAATATATCAAAATACAGTAACCAAATATATACAGATAAATATACACATTCCACAAAATATACATCACGATTAGTAGTGCAGGTAATGCATCATTCAATGTCCGTGGACCACTGGGCCCAAAATGCATGGGCGAGGCCCACATCAGATACCTGATCAAAATGGAGAGAACACTGCCGGGGTATCAGATAGAAATACAACAGGCACCTCAGGGAGAAGGGGAGGGGGGGCACCTCAGCCGGATGACTGCACCACGCCAGATCCACGAGGGGGCTCCATGCCCATTGATGTATCCTGCAGAGTGCAAAGCCACAGTCTCTCAAGTCTCTACAGTGGGTGGTTTGCCCACTGTACCATCCTGGGGAGTGCAAAGCCACAGTCTATCAAGTCTCTACAGTGGGTGGGTTGCCCACTGTACCATCCTGGGGAGTGCAAAGCCACAGTCTCTCAAGTCTCTACAGTGGGTGGTTTGCCCACTGTACCATCCTGGGGAGTGCAAAGCCACAATCTCTCGAGTTTCTACAGTGGGTGTTTTGCCCACTGTACCATTCTGGGGAGAGCAAAGCCACAGTCTCTCAAGTGGATAACAGTCTCCACTGGTTCAGGAGGGGGACTGGTGCCCAGAGTGCATCACTCTCCTTGTGACGGTCCCAGTTCCGTCACTGCCCCTGTCGCACATGGGCTAGCGGTGATTGACTTTGCAGTTTCTGACCTGTTCAGCGGTGCTTGCCATGGCGGTCTGTGCCCTGTTCAGCGGTGCTTGACTTTGCAGTTTCTGACCTGTTCAGCGGTGCTTGCCATGGCGGTCTGTGCCCTGTTCAGCGGCGCTTGACTTTGCAGTTTCTGACCTGTTCAGCGGTGCTTGCCATGGCGGTCTGTGCCCTGTTCAGCTGTGATTGACTTTGCAGTTTCTGACCTGTTCAGCGGTGCTTGCCATGGCGGTCTGTGCCCTGTTCAGCGGTGCTTGCCCTGTTCAGCGGTGCTTGACTTTGCAGTTTCTGACCTGTTCAGCGGTGCTTGCCATGGCGGTCTGTGCCCTGTTCAGCAGTGCTTGCCCTGTTCAGCTGTGCTTGACGTTGCAGTTTCTGACCTGTTCAGCGGTGCTTGCCATGGCGGTCTGTGCCCTGTTCAGCTGTGCTTGACTTCGCAGTTTCTGACCTGTTCAGCGGTGCTTGCCATGGCGGTCTGTGCCCTGTTCAGCGGTGCTTGCCCTGTTCAGCTGTGCTTGACTTTGCAGTTTCTGACCTGTTCAGCAGTGCTTGCCATGGCGGTCTGTGCCCTGTTCCGCGGTGCTTGCCATGGCGGTCTGTGCCCTGTTCAGCGGTGCTTGCCCTGTTCAGCTGTGCTTGACTTTGCAGTTTCTGACCTGTTCAGCGGTGCTTGCCATGGCGGTCTGTGCCCTGTTCAGCGGTGCTTGCCATGGCGGTCTGTGCCCTGTTCAGCGGTGCTTGCCCTATCCAGCTGTGCTTGACTTTGCAGGTTCTGACTTGTTTAGCGGTGCTTCCCATGGCGGTCTGTGCCCTGTTCAGCTGTGCTTGACTTTGCAGTTTCTGACCTGTTCAGCGGTGCTTGCCATGGCGGTCTGTGCCCTGTTCAGCAGTGCTGGACTTTGCAGTTTCTGACCTGTTCAGTGGTGCTTGCCATGGCGGTCTGTGTCCTGTTCAGCGGTGCTTGCCCTGTTCAGCGATGCTTGACTTTGCTGTCTCTGACCTGTTCAGAGGTGCTTGCCATGGCGGTCTGTGCCCTGTTCAGCGGTGCTTGCCCTGTTCAGCTGTGCTTGACTTTGCAGTTTCTGACCTGTTCAGCGGTGCTTGCCATGGCGGTCTGTGCCCTGTTCAGCGGTGCTTGCCATGGCGGTCTGTGCCCTGTTCAGCGGTGCTTGCCCTGTTCAGCTGTGCTTGACTTTGCAGTTTCTGACCTGTTCAGCGGTGCTTGCCATGGCGGTCTGTGCCCTGTTCAGCGGTGCATGCCCTGTTCAGGTGTGCTTGACTTTTCAGTTTCTGACCTGTTCAGCGGTGCTTGCCATGGCGGTCTGTGCCCTGTTCAGCGGTGCTTGCCATGGTGGTCTGTGCCCTGTTCAGTGGTGCTTGCCCTGTTCAGCTCTGCTTGACTTTGCAGTTTCTGACCTGTTCAGCGGTCCTTGCCATGGCGGTCTGTGCCCTGTTCAGCGGTGCTTGCCCTGTTTAGCTGTGCTTGACTTTGCAGTTTCTGACCTGTTCAGCGGTGCTTGCCATGGCGGTCTGTGCCCTGTTCAGCGGTGCTTGCCATGTTCAGCTGTGCTTGACTTTGCAGTTTCTGACCTGTTCAGCGGTGCTTGCCATGGCGGTCTGTGCACTGTTCAGCGGTGCTTGCCCTGTTCAGCTGTGCTTGACTTTGCAGTTTCTGACCTGTTCAGCGGTGCTTGCCATGGCGGTCTGTGCCCTGTTCAGCGGTGCTTCCCATGACGGTCTGTGCCCTGTTCAGCGGTGCTTGCCCTGTTCAGCTGTGCTTGACTTTGCAGTTTCTGACCTGTTCAGTGGTGCTTGCCATGGCGGTCTGTGCCCTGTTCAGTGGTGCTTGCCATTGCCCTGTTCAGCTGTGCTTGACTTTGCAGTTTCTGACCTGTTCAGCGGTGCTTGTCATGGCCGTCTGTGCCCTGTTCAGCGGTGCTTGCCATGGCGGTCTGTGCTCTGTTCAGCGGTGCTTGCCGTGTTCAGCTGTGCTTGACTTTGCAGTTTCTGACCTGTTCAGCAGTGCTTGCCATGGCGGTCTGTACCCTGTTCAGCGATGCTTGCCCTGTTCAGCTGTGCTTGACTTTGCAGTTTCTGACCTGTTCAGCGGTGCTTGCCATGGCGGTCTGTGCCCTATTCAGCGGTGCTTGCCATGGGGGTCTGTGCCCTGTTCAGCGGTGCTTGCCCTGTTCAGCTGTGCTTGACTTTGCAGTTTCTGACCTGTTCAGCGGTGCTTGCCATGGTGGTCTGTGCCCTGTTCAGCTGTGCTTGACTTTGCAGTTTCTGACCAGTTCAGCGGTGCTTGCCATGGCGGTCTGTGCCCTGTTCAGCGGTGCTTGCCATGGAGGTCCTTTATTGCCCAGCGGGGCTGTGGCTGCTGGGCCCTCCTGGGCAGTGACTCTGGTGGTGGCCTCCTGGCCAGTGACAATGGGGCTGGCCTCCTGGGCACTGACTCTGGTGGTGGCCTCCTGGCCAGTGACGATGGGGCTGGCGGTGGCCTCCTGGGCAGCGAGGGTGATGGCGGTCTTCTCCGCCGTGCTGCTCTTCCCAGACTTTGGCGACTTCTTCTGCCCCTTCCCCACCTTGGGAGGAGTCACAGCTGAGTGGACACTCCCCCCGGGACCCTTGTGATCGGCTTTGGTGGCTGGAGGCCTCCCCCTGTCCCGCCGGGCACTGTCCAACTTCTGGTGCTTCACAGGGGGGCGGACTGGCTGTGTTGTGGCTCCGTGTCACACTGGCTGCCCTGGTGCCCGGTGCACTCCACATACCTCTAACAGGCAACACTGGTACCGGCGATTTTTTGGCTGAGGTGCTAGTACGGGACCTATGAATTGGAGGGGTGGGGGTGGGAAAGAGGTCAAGATTGCTCAGGAAAAGTTTCTTAGGAACACTGGAACGGGTAGCTGGAGGGGGTCTGGGAGTGGAGGAAGAGGAGGTGGTTGTAGGAGGTGTAACTTTTGTGGCTTTGGGTGCAGGTGCATGCGCTGGAGGCTGTCGTGAGGTGGATGGCTGTTGGGTGGGTGTGTGCCTGTGTTTGTGTACTTTGGGAGGGGGCGTCACAGACACACTGGGAGAGGACACAGGGGATGTGTAAATGGGAGTGGGGTGGTGAGTGCAGGTGAGCGGGGTGTGGTGGTGGGTGTGCTGGTGCGGGACCTAGTGGCTGTAGTGGTAGTGCATGCAGGTGAGAGTGTAGACGACACTGGGAGGGAGGAGGGAGACGACGAGGAGGGGGACACAGTGGAGGCAGTGGATGTTGCTGTGTCTGTATATGTGTGATGCTTGCGTGAGTGCCTGTGGGATGTGTAGTGCTTATGTTTGCCTGTGCTTCCCTTGTTTGTTGAGGTGTGTGCAGGCTGGTCTGATGGTGTGCTTGGGATAGGCTGGGCTACAGGGGATTGGGTCTGGGTGGAGGAAGTTGGAGGGGGAGGCTAGAGACAGGGACAATGGCTGCCATCAGTGCTGAGGCCAGAGATTGCAGGGTTCAATGAAGGGCAGCCTGACCAGAATGAATGCCCTCCAGGAATGCATTTGTGTGTTGCAATTCCCTTTCTACACCCTAGATGGCATTCAAAATGGTAGACTGCCCAACAGTGAGTGACCTAAGGAGGTCAATGGCCTCCTCATTGAGGGCAGCAGAGGTGACAGGGCAGGGGCTGAGGTGCCTGGGGCGAAGGTGATGCCCACCCTCCTGGGTGAGCGGGCACGGGGCGAAGGCTGAGGGGCTGCTGGGAGGGCAGTGCTGGTAGGGGGGGTGGCGGCTGTACCTGTAAAAGTGGGGGGCACAGATTTTGCCACCACCACAAGGGTGCTCCCATCGGAGGACGAGTCCGTGTCGCTGGTTGCTGATCCTGTGACCGCTGTGAAGCTCCCCTCGCCCTCCGTCCCACTGGTGTATTCAGAGTCCGTGGGGTGGCCCTCCATGGCCATGTGGGATGCAGCTCCCTCGTGCTCCGGTGCCACTGTACCTCTGCCTGATGATGCTGATGCACACAAGAACAGGGAGAGCACAAAAAGGGGGGGGGACGACAGAAGAAAGACAGGTTGAGTGCATGGCTTACCGCTACCGTTGGCGGACAATACAGACACAGCAGCCCCCTTCACTACGCTGCGCTGTTGGGCCCTACAGATGCAGTTCCTGGGATATGGCCTACATGGCTATGGTGGAAATCAGCACACATAGATGACACAGGGGCATGTATACCTGTACTTGGCACTCTACAGAGGTGAGGTGGAGTGCCACATGGCCTGCATTACGGAGGGGCCTAGCCTACGGAACTCGCCCTGGCCTAGGGAAACCCACAGCCCTCCTCCCCCACCCAGACACCTTCACTGCACGCAAAGTCCGCAGAATGATGTTGTACTCACCAACTTGTGTCTGCTGTGATGCCCTCAAGCGCCCATCCAACTCAGGGTAGGCCACCGCCAGGATCCGGAACATCAGGGGGTCATGGTGCGACGGGCACCCCTCCCACGTTGGGAGGCCATCCCCAGCTGAGCCTCCGCCGTCTTCTTGCTCCAGTGGTGAATGTCCTCCCAATCATTTACGGCAGTGGGTGCTCCGTCTCTGGTGGACCCCCAGGGTCCGGACGTCCTTGGCGATGGCAAGCCAAATACCCTTCTTCTGGTGGCCACTGACCTACATGAAATGTACAGGGGAAGAAGAGAAGTCATTACCAACAGCACCGTCTAAGTGAGTGGCCCACATCCCTACCCTTGCCATGTGGCACATGCATTCATAGTCCTTAATGCACGCAGAACTCTGCCCCCTTCCTTCTTACAACCAGCCCTCTCCACACAGGCATAGCCCATACAACTTGCTCCCTCTGTACTCACCTGTTGGTCTGGAGGACCACAGAGTAGCGTGTACTGGGGGAGGACCCCGTCCACGAGCTTCTCCAACTCCTGTGCAGTGATGGCAGGGGCCCTTTCCCCAGACGCACGAGCCATTGTCTCTTCCAGACCGAGGTCACAGCAGCACTTGCAGTGTAGGTCCTCTCCTGTCGAAGATCAGGTATCGAGTGATTCAACAGATAGAAAATGGCGGTCACGTCTGCGGCGGTCACGTCCGCGGCGGTGCGTATCATCACCGCCGGCGCACTTCGTCATTGGCTCCTGGGACCCATAGGGTCCAGTGTTAACCAATGCAGAATTGCGCTGCGGTCTTCGACGCCTACCGCGACGGTGTACAACTCCAGCGCAGTTACCTCACATCCCACTGTCCCAGTTTAGAGGGCAGGCAGCCGCCATTTCAGGGGCCCACATGGCCAAATTACCAACTGCGTCACACATACCTAGGCCTGGACTCAACACACATACAGACAACTTTTTGGATTATGTTTCGTGTTCTGTGTAGACTGTGGGTACATACCTCTGAGTTGTTTGACTCTGTGGTCGCTGTTGTCCTTCCTGGGCACCGTCAGCTGGGACATGTGGGGAGATGGCGGAATCCTCCGGTGTACCGACCGCTGGTGGACCTGTTGACAATGGAGGAGCGACATTTAATCATCACCTACAGGTTTGACCGTGCCACAATCCAGGAACTGTGTACCCAGTTGGAGCCTGACCTGATGTCAGCTATCCGCCATCCCACAGGGATCTCCCCTCAAGTGCAGGTGCTATCAGTGCTCCATTTCCTTGCAAGTGGGTCCTTTCAAAGAACAGTGGCCATGGCATCAGGGATGTCCCAGCCTATGTTTTCCAACGTGTTGTCCATAGTGTTGTCTGCCCTGCTAAAACACATGCGGAGTTACATCGTTTTCCCTCAGGTGGAGGATTTGGCTACAGTTAAAGGTGACTTCTATGCCCTTGGACATATCCCCAACATCATAGGTGCCATTGATGGGACCCATGTAGCTCTGGTCCCCCCAAAAGGAGTGAACAGGTGTACAGGAACCGGAAGAGTTATCATTCGATGACTGTACAGATGGTATGTTTGGCAGACCAGTACATCTCCCAGGTAAATGCTATGTTCCCTGGCTCTGTGCATGACGCCTACATCCTGCGGAATAGCAGCATCCCTTATGTGATGGGTCAACTCCAGAGGCACCGTGTGTGGCTAATAGGGGACTCTGGTTACCCCAACCTGTCATGGCTACTGACCCCAGTGAGGAATCCCAGGACCAGGGCAGAGGAACGTTACAATGAGGCCCATGGGGGACTAGGAGGGTGATCGAACGCACCTTCGGCCTCCTGAAGGCCAGGTTCAGGTGCCTCCATATGACAGGTGGTTCACTTTTCTACTCACCAAGGAAGGTGTGCCAGATCATCATCGCCTGCTGTATGCTTCACAATCTGGCTTTGCGACGCCAGATGCCTTTTCTGCAGGAGGGTGGTCCAGATGACGGTGTTGTGGCAGCTGTGGAGCCTGTGGACAGTGATGAGGAGGAAGCAGAGGAAGAAGACATTGACAACAGGGACTCAGTTATCCAGCAATATTTCCAGTGACACACAGGTGAAAATACATTCCTGCCCACTACAAGTACTTTCACACTTCTAACTCTATCCTGTATGTCAATTTCAACCAGTATATGGTAACTGAGTTGTACATTTCCATTACGGTTTCACAGGTGTGGTTACCAACGTGTGTCATCTACTTACATTCCTCATGGACTTGTGATGTGTGACATAGGTATGTTGACATTACATTTAAGAACGGATTTTGTCACTCATTGCCAATACACATTTTCAAAATCACAGGCTGACTCCAGATTGTTTTGTGCTTCAAGGGTGTTTATTGAAGTGCTAAATATTGGAGGGGGGTGGTAAAATGGTGAGGGGTGATGATGGAGGAATGTCCATGGCAGAGTCCAGTCTATTAGTCTCACAGGTGCATTGCCCATATGGGCATAGGAAGTGGAGCTGGGGCAGTTCCAAAATGGACAGGGTTACAAAGTGGGACAGTGGGATGACAATCAGGGTGGTCTCATTTCTTGGCGGGGGTCTTGCCATCGTGCTCTGTCCTGTTCCTGGATCTCAGGGACCGCTTGCGGGGTGGTTCTCCGTCTGCAGGGGGCGGGGTGCTGGTGTGGTGGTCCTGTGGCGGTGCCTCCTGTCCACTAGTGCCGGCGGAGGTGGTGGGCAGTTCATCGTCCATGCTAGTGTGAGGGGCCCCTTGGAGTGCCACGGTGTCCCTCCTGGTGTTCAGTATCTCCTTCAGCACCCCTACGATGGTGCCCAGGGCGGAGCTGATGGTTCTGAGTTCCTCCCTGAACCCCAAATACTGTTCCTCCTGCAGGCGCTGGTCTCCTGAAACTTGGCCAGGACCGTAGCCATCGTCTCCTGGGAGTGGTGGTATGCTCCCATGATTGAGGAGAGGGCCTCGTGGAGAGTGGGTTCCCTTGGCCTGTCCGCCCCCTGTCGCACAGCAGCCCTCCCAGTTCCCCTGTGTTCCTGGGCCTCCGTCCCCTGGACCGTGTGCCCACTACCACTGCCCCCAGGTCCCTGTTGTTGTTGGGGTGGTGGGTTATCCTGGGTTCCCTGTAGTGGTGGACACACAGCTGATTGACGTGTCCTGGGTACGGAGGTATGGGCCCGCTGGGTGGGTGCTGTGCTGGTGTTACCAGAGGGTGGAAGGTCTGTGGTGGGCTGTGCCTGTGCAGGGGGAACAGACTGTCCCGAGGCCCACGATGGTCCGGGCTGGTCATCTGGATCCAGTTGGCCAGAGCTGCTGTCATTACTGTGGGTCTCTTCTCTGGGTGGCGTAGAGATGTCTGGACCCTCCTGTCTGGTGACGTTGGGTAGTGGTCCTGCAGGGGTATAAAAGCATGATTATTGCATCTGTGTGTGTCATGGTGTGTAATGGGTGGGTGACCCTGTACCCCGGTGCTAGCATTCCTGTGTGGGGGCTTGTGTGATGATGGTTGGGGGGGTGTTATGGGTATGTGCAGTGGGCATGCTTTAGTGAGGGGTGTCCATGCTTTGTTGTGTCATGCAGGGCTTGGTGTTGGGATGGGTGGTTTGTGTTATTAGTACATTAGTGAGGAGTTGGAGTGATAGGGGAGGGAGTGAGGGTGGGGGTCTGTGATAGCAGGCAGGTAGGGTGGGGGATATGATAGTTAAGATTTGACTTACTAGAGTCCATTCCTCCACCGACTCCTCTGAGGCCCTCAGGATGCATAATGGTCAAGACCTGCTCCTCCCATGTTGTTAGTTGTGGAGGAGGAGGTGGGGGACCGCCGCCAGTCCGCTGTACCGCGATGTTGTGCCTGGAGACAACGGAACGCACCTTCCCCCGTAGGTCATTCCACCTCTTCCTGATGTCCTCCCGATTTCTTGGGTGTTGTCCCACTGCGTTGACCCTGTCGACGATTCTTCGCCATAGCTCCATCTTCCTAGCTATGGAGGTGTGCTGCACCTGTGATCCGAATAGCTGTGGCTCTACCCGTACGATTTCCTCCACCATGACCCTGAGCTCCTCCTCGGAGAACCTGGGGTGTCTTTGCCGTGCCATGGGGTGGTGTAGGTGATGTGTGGGGTGGTGTATGTGGTGATGAGTGTGGTGATGTGTAGTGGTGTGTGGTGTTTTGTGCGTGGAAGTAGTGTGGGTGATGGTGCTGTGTGCCTCTGTGTGGTGGAGTTGTCTATGCTGTGCAGTCTCTCTGGCCTTCGTCAAAGTCTTAGGGGTTTGTGGGTGATGTGGGTGTGTGTTTTATATAGTATTGATTGTGTGGGAGTGGTGTGAGTATGTGTATCAGGTGTGTGTATTTCGAATTGTCCAATGTGGCGGTGTTTTGGAGATGTGTGTGTATTTTGAGCGCAGCGGTGTGTACCGCCAATGGAATACCGCGGTAGAAAGACCGCCGCGTGGATTCGTGGGTCGTGATAGCATGGGCGTGTTTCTATTGGCGTGACGGTGGAGGTTTTGTTTTCGCCAGTTTATCACTGACCTTTGGTGTGGCGGACTTGTGTGGGTGTCTGAATTTCGGCGGATTCCGAGATGTGGGTCATAATAGCTGTGGCGGATTTCCGCTGCTGCGGCGGTGTATTGGCAGTCTTCTGCACGGCGGTAAGCGGCTTTTACCGCCAATGTTGTAATGACCCCCTAAGTCTTCACCACTTCACATGAATCACACCTCAGTATAATCTGTATAAATAACTGAGGTGTACATGGCCCTGCCTCTCTGGTTATTTTCAATATGAAAGCTGATGAGAACCTGCATCCTTTGTCTAATCCTAAATTTTGTATCATAACTAGCAGAAGTCAACCCTGAGGAATATAATATGCAGCCCATAGTCAAGGCTGATGAATGTAAATATGTATGAACATATAACAACCATTTCAAGGTACATCTAGATAGCCCATTAAATATATGGTTGTCTATAACTACTATAAACATATTATTGACACTCATTTGGTACTTATGGAGTTGCCCTCTATCAGCTGAGTCCAAACAGTTGGATACCTAATATTTCTTTGTAATCTTGATACAGGTTGTGATTATGTGTAATGGGTAGACCGGAAGGTACTATCCTGGCTGTATGCGTGCGATAGCTGGGCAGGGCAAAATACCTTTTACATTTGCTATTATTACACACTCAGGAAGGAACTGTGGTTATATTGTGTTGTAATCATACTAAGGTAATATGTTGGCAGGAAAAACGACTACATTTATACCAAAAGCATGAGTTTCCTGCAGATATTGGACACTTTTCCTTTTCGAAAAATTTATTGTAAAATGTAATTGAGTACCTTCATTTTATCACACACTGTTTGTTAACTGTGAACATTGTATAAATATGTGTCTGAATTTTACCTCAGAAACTATTCTTTCATGAACTCTTCATTTAATTAAATTAGATTTTGCAATAAAAACAAAACATATTTCTGTATCTACTAAATATATTTTGTTGTTAGACACCTTCTTCACTTGTGTATATTAGTTATCTTCATATCACAAAACATCATCATACTATGGAAATCACTTTGTCATGAGTGAAAAGAATGAGCTTTACAAATTCCACATGCTTGCATATGATAACCTCACAAGGCCTTTTGAAAATGTGTCCTCAATGTTGTACTGTCACAACATATACTCCTACTTATGTAGTCAGTCTACAGAGAAAGTTTGTTCATACAAAAGGCAACACAGAACATCATACTTACCTCATTGTTGCTTCTCTCTGGCCTTCAGCTTCCCATCAAGCAGGGGATAGGCAATCAGCAATATGCAGGCCATTGGGGGAGTCAAGGTGCACTGCACCCTCTTCCACTGCGGAAAGGACTTGCCCTGCTCGACCTCTGTTACCATCTTGGTCCAGTGATGCAGGCCCTCCCATTGCTTGCAGCAATGCAGACTACGGCGCCTATGGACCCTCATGGTCTGCAATTATATTGTGATGGCCTTCCGGATGGCTTTTTTGTAATGGGGCTGACTTAAGATATGAGAAAACATTAAAATAGTAGAACAAGTGCTAGAGTTCTCACCAGATTTATATTTATAACTTAGAAACAACCAACCTTTGTTGAGGACAGATTAAACAATATCACTTTTATGTGTTTTGACAGCACATGAATGGGGCATATTCAGCCAGTTTACTTTCATCAACATGATTTTTGTGTATACGCATATTTATATGTATTTGTGTGAACGTCAATATGTATGCATAAATGTAAGTAAAGGCATTATCCTTCATGAGCCTTACCTTTATGTATATATATGTCCACACACAGCCAAGAGAACATTTTTTGGGTTTTGCAAGTATATGTTATTCAAAAAAGAATGCTAATCATAGTTACACTTACAAACCCAGCTGCATGTACCTATTAATTGCTAACTACAACATAGAAAAACATGTTTTCTTATTTATCACATTATAGACATTAAATGAAAAAGGTTATATTTATGTCCACAACCTATGTATATGTGTTTCTAAGCCACATTACCTCTGTGTCCCCTACTGCCAATGTATACCTCTTTGAAAAAGTGTACTGATAGTATCAGTATAATTGTAATCCAACTGTAGACAATCAATCATTATATCAACAAAATGCAACAATATATACATACAATGTAAGTATATCTGCTTTGTAATATTAGCACTTTTAATGTATATGCAAGATAACAATACAAAAGCATGACATACCACTCTGTAAGCACATTATAAATGAAACAGCGACTGATATATTTCGGTATGAAATATGTTTTATACATTTTTAACAACTACAACCTTTTGGAAGCACGAAGCATTGTGAACGTTGACAAAATGTGATTAGCTACATTTATATAACCTCATATGTTGTTCCTCTGAAGTTAATTTAACATGTTGACTCTCCACAATGTTGAAATGACACATTATAGGGCTATCTGCTAAATAAATATTGTGTTAATAGTCATAATAGTTATAAGCATGTGAGAAATAATGTTGTTATCTGTGTCAAGAACCCTCAAGAGTTGCAATGCTCTGACTCTTGTGAAGTGTGAAAGAAAAGAAAAATATCTGCAGGTCAAGAAGTGTCCTTATTGACAGATAGTTTGTCGAGTTATATTCCAAACATTACAAGGAAAGAACAGAGAAAGAAGTCCAAGATGGCCACCAGGTTGTTCGGGTACACGATTGCAGCTCTAGTGTTGCACTCCAGAGATTGAACTGTTAATACGAATGCACGGCTCAGGCGTTGTGCACTTCAACTGTCTTCTGACTGAAATCAGAGGTGTTTTGAGAGAGCTCTTCACATGAGGTAAAGGTTTCCAGCAAGGTTCCAGCTACGTAAATATTGCAAAGGATCATTCAAGTAAGCCACAGATAATTATTTTGCAGTTTAAAGATGATTATAGTTCCAAGGTATTTAGCAGTGTTCCCGAGAGTTTCCGGCTGGGCTCCACAACTCGAACATTGCAAGAATATTTTCAATAAGCCAAAGACAATATTGTTATCAGTTTAAAGACAATAAACGTTTAGAAGTATTCAGAGGTATTTTCTGCAACACTCGTGAATGAGCCTCAAGGATACTGTTACCTGTAAAAGGTTTATGAAAAGACAGTCAATAAGAATCTCATCTTCATAAGTCACAAGACTGCATTTAACTTCTCTCTCTCTCTCTCTCTCTCTCTCTCTATATATATATATATATATATATTTATATATATATATATATATATATATATATATATACAAATCAACAATTCTACATAGAGGAAGCGTAGGCAAAAACACACTCAGAACATATGCCTGCAAAGAGACAGCAAAACTCAACAAAATCAGATTGACTATTACTTCAAACGAAAGGATCATCCTCAATGTAACTTTATTTACTATTAACATTTACACATTTCATATGAGAGACAGAGGCAAATTCCTCAGAAAATTCAGGTAAAGGGAGTTGAGATAATAGCCGGAGTAAATCTAATTAATTGTTAGTGAATGTGGAAGGATTGTAGAAAACAATGTGTCCCTAGTAATTGTGGTTATGATCTTTTAGGTGCCGCTTCCAAGATAAATGGAGAAGAGTATGACAGACTGAGTTAATGAAGAAGCAGACCTCTAAGGCAGTCTGTCTTTATCCCATTCCCCTTTCCCCCTCCAGGGTGCTTAAAACAGGGAACTCCATCTGTTGCGAGTAGTCTGGGTTGGGACTGAGGATCTATCTTCTGCTCCTGAGGGAATCGAACTGAGGTACAGTGACAGATTGAAGTGCCTCACTAGTATTTACTGGGAAGCTCAATTACCTCCTGAGCAGAATGGCTGAGGAAATTGATGTAAAGGCATTAGCTACCATCTTAGAAGACCTGCAGAAACAGTTAAACATTACTATAGAAGAGACAGTACAGTTAAAACAAAGAATAAATGAGTTAGGAGCCGCCCCCAAGTCTAGTGGCCCAGCGTTTTCAGAGACCCCTAGTACTTCATGGACTACAGGTATATCTACTCAAGTGATTCATGCTTTTTCTCACATAATCTCCCTTGCACAGCCTGAGCGTTTTGGTGGAGATCCAAATAAAGTACAATTTTTTTAACACAATGCTCATTCCATTTTTTGTGTAGACCCATAACTTTTTCTGAAGACCAAGCCAAGGTGGCATTTATAATGTCTTATATGATGAGTGTTGCAGCTGCTTGGGCCATTCCAATTGTTTCCAGAAATTATCCACCTTTGTATAATTTTTCTAATTTCAAGGAAGAGTTTCTGTGATTATTTGATCGTCGAACTGCAGCTCAGGCCACGGATAATGAGCTTTTGGAAACAAAGCAGGGAAACAAAGAGTTAGTAGCTTATTTAGCCCACTTTAATAAACTCATAGGAGAAACCAACTGGCCAGAATCAAAAAGGCCTGTCATATTTTATCGTGGCCTTGATGAATTGAAGGATGCATTGGCTCAAGCCCTGAACAGACCCACTGAAGTTTTCTGAATTAATTGATCTTGCATTGCAAATTGACCATCGGTTAACTGAAAGGAGAGCTGAGAAGAGAAGAGATTATCATCCCCTCCCACCAAGATTTGTTCAAGTAAGAAGTGACCATACAAGGGTAGGAGATGGTGTGGCATTGGAGGAACCAATGCAGATTGGTCCTATACAGGGACCATTGTCCAAAGAAGAAAAGTAAAAGCGACGAGCAGACCAATTGTGTTTATATTTTGGTGCATCTGGACATTTTGTTAAAGAATGTTCCAAGAAAGCAAAAACAGGGCGGTCAGGAAAAGGAAAGCTTCATCAGTAGGAGGAGTTGCACTGATGAAAGCAGAAGCCATGACAACTCCCACAGAACAGCAAGTGGCAAATACAATCTGTTTCAGCCAAAATTCGAGATAAAAAAAATTCAAGGGATCTCAGTTATGATTGATTCTGGAGCTACGGGCAACTTCTGTGATATTAAATACACCCGAAAGATGGAAAGTTGATTTGTCAAGAAAACTGCCTTGAAGGTTGTGAGAGCGGTAGATGGCACCAATCTCTCCTCCGGCCCAATCACTCATGAAACTCAGCCAATTCAGTTACAAGGGTTTGGAGGATATCAGGAACAGATAATTATTAATTTAATAGATGTCTCACAATTTCAATTGGTTTTGGGTCTGCCCTGGCTCACCATGCATAACCCTCAAATTGATTGGAGTAAAAGAACAATTAAAATGAACTCTCCATATTGTAAAGGGAATTGTTTTTATACCTCTGGGGCAGTCTCTCTTTATACCATTCCTCTTTCCCCCTCCAGGGTGCTCAAAACGGGCAACTCTATCTGTTGCGAGTAGTCTGGGTTGAGGCTGAGGATTTATCTTCTGCTCCTGATGGAATCGAACCAAGGTACAGTGACAATCTGTTGTTGTGGCATCCGATACAGCTGAGTATATTGGGACAGGACCTTATCGGTGAGCATGTCCAGCTCATCAGGAGTGAAAGTTGAGGCCCTATTACCAGTAGTTTTCACCACAGTCACCAAAAGGTTGGGTGGAACAGCAAACTCTGAGGAGGTGTATACAGTACCAAAGCTCGGAGGCAAGTAAAAACAATTACAGACTGTGATCGTCATTGCAATGTATGGATGTGTCAACTAACAAATTCCAAAACCATTGAATATTACCAACATCATTGGCCCACATTAACCTATGGGTGCATACACCGATCCCAAGGTTACATCTACTAGATGTACTATTTCGGTCTGTCATGATGCATAGGTCAGGCACGGGTCTTTTGCAGAGGGACCACAAATAATGGGGAACGCCCTAGCAACACCTAAAATAGCAGCTTATGTGGCAAAAACAATTTTAACAAAGAAAATGTGCTTCTTATAATGTCCACATTTTTCTATGCGCAATAGTGGAAGTGAACTGTATACCTATGTTGTACATGGTATAATTTAAACCTTACACAAAAGGAGAGTTGAGAAGTACACACCTCCACAAGTCCTCCTAGGGATAAATCTATATACACAAAAAGGTGTGGGGGAGGGTAGTACGAACTATAGAAAGTAGCTCGATAAGGTCTCTCAGTTTGAGGCACCACCAATCAGGGTCAGAGCTCGTACTGTCAGCGGTTGGAAATAGGTTTACTTCAAGGACACTCTTGTAGGGTCCTTAAATTTTTTGTATGAGATCCTTCTACTCTTTATGGAAGGGGTGGTCTCACATACCTAGAGTGGCATGCTTTATCATAGACCATCCCTACCCAAATTTGTGGAACAATGTCACAAGGGTGGACTCAACCATCTTGTTTGGACCTACCAGAGGGAGTTCTTATATAAAGTTCACTGGACAGTAGCGGGATTCAGATGCTTAAAAATACCTAGTTGATTACCAGAACTTCAGCTTTATTCTGGTATCCACTGGTATGGTTAGAAACCAAATGTGAAGAGATGAGCTTGAGTGCAATGACTCCGCTCATCTATGGATAACCCAACATGTTTCTGACCATTTTGTAAGTTTCTACAGGTCTAGGGCATTCATCAAGGCTGCAGATCACTATCTAAACCCAATACTAAAACGTGTGAAATGTAAGACTGTGACTGGAAATAGTGAAATCACACAGGGCCTTCCTGACATTCTGTCACTGACCCATAGTTAAAAGATCTGGGCCTTACCACTTCTGAAAATGTCATTGGTAGGGGCAGGGTGCAAATGTTACATGTAGTAAATTAGCTTTTTCTTCATGAACACTAGACACTTTGCACGTTTTAATGATCCATTTTTTTGGTGGTATGAAGATCATCTACACTGTGACACAGTACCGCAGAGTGAGTGCTCTTGCCCTAAAATGGTAATGGTAAAATTGGTTTCACCGTATTGGTCCAATTAAATGTCCTGTAAGACCATTGTTGATGGAGGAGAAAATGTATCCCTGGCATGTACGTTAAACGTTATGTATGGGCTGAACTCTGCATTTACGTTACACACAGATATAACAAAAAACATGTCTGCCAAGAGCTGTATGAAATATGGCAGGGAAAAGTGCCCTTAACCATCCTATTTTATACAGATAAGTCACCCATAAAGTTTGCATTGTAAACCTAGAGGCTCATATAAGAAATGACACATCACTTTGTTGCGTCAGCGATGAGTCAAAAAAAGTTGTGCATCGGCACATTAGATGTCATACTCTGGATGCGGCGTATTTACAAAACAGCACACCATGAGGTAAGGAACCTGGCCACATCAGAAAAAATGATGCTTCCGTGTGCACCATTTCGTAGCGAAATTTGATGCTACTATTGCAAAAGTGATGCAGTGCTGACTTAGGGCAAGTAAATTAATGCAAATCGGGCCTGTGTCACTTTTGCGTATGGAACGTTTAAAAAAAGTGCAAAAAATTATGCTTCATCAAAAAACAATGCCACACTTCACAGAAGGCAACTATGGACCAGGCAGCAGTCATTAGCAGCAGAGTCACCAGCCCCAGCACCAGCCATGACGTCCAGACAAAGTCACAGGGGAAAAGGAGAAGAGGTGTAACTTCAGTGATGAGAATTATATCTTGATCGCAGAGGTGACAGAGCACCAACATCAGCTTTTTGTCACTTCTTGATTGCCATTAGGGATGAAAGAGATAGTTTGTCAGTTCATTGTTAAGAAAGTCAACAGTGTGGGACAAGCAAAGAGGAACATTACTGACTGCAAGAAGTGTTGGCACAAGTATAAGCACCGGACAAAAGAGAAATTGGGTAAGAACTTGAAGGCAGCCATACAGACTGCAGGAGCGAGTTGTGCACTTCAGGAGGAGCTGGATGCTTTGGAGGAGCAGCTGGCAGGTGTAATCTCAAACGAGTTGGTGGTTGGAATCCCCAGATAACACAGAGCAGCACATGTGGAACCACCACAGAGACAGGGTAAATATCAAGAAGAGACAATGAGAGCAAAAAATGTGATGTGCAGCTCAGCTAGCTAGGTTCCAAGGCTCTACTGCACTGTTTGCAGGGCATAGGGCAGGATTCTGGATCATGTCCTGTCAAATGCCACTGAAATGTCACTCACACTTACCCAGGCTCCATCACATGAATCCATTACACGTGTTAAATGCAGCACCAGTCCAGCCCAATCTGTGTGAAATGCTGGATTAACAGCCGGCCTGGAGGATGCTTACCTGATTGCCCTTATTAATAAAACTTTTATGAGGCGACAGATGGGAAATCCTGACATTATAGACACCAACTTAAGTCTAAGATATCAATGATTATTAGGTCTATATCACTCCACGAGTCCTGAAGAGGCCCATACTTATACGGGCCGAAACGAGTCGACCTTATCACAAGGAGGTTTCCATATAAAAATGAATGACATATGGATGTTAATTAGAGTTTACATCTCTCCATTAATAAGTGCTTTGGGAAAGAAGGATTATTGGATGTGACCATATTTGCAACCATGTTTCCTCTATGTGGATTATAGTTTCAATATACTTTTAACCATATTTCTAAATTTTGATGGAGATTGATGAATATATATTAAAAAAATGTATATAGGTGCAAATAAATTGTTGTAAATACTTGTATATAACCTTATGTAGAGAGAATTTTCAGTTTTTTGAGATTGTTCATCACTTAGGGTATCGTTGTCCTCAACATTTGTTAAACGTTTGCTGTAATTAAAATACATTACCAATGTTCAATTGAGAAGTTCATTGTGAGCAAGTCATTTGTTGTATCTGACCCTACTATTCACCACTTGCGTTATTTTGAATACAATCTGTGTGTACTGGCACGTGTAGCACAATGTACAACATGAGTCCCCAATACAAAGTCAAACGTTTGGGGGCACTTTCACAAGCTAGGTAGTACAGGGCAGCAATGCAAGTCACCTTTTTGCACAGTCCTGTGCCACATGGAAAGTGGAGGAATGACCTGTACAAACAATATGACGTATTCTTGTCCTCCAACCCCTGTGCTGATGCACACTGGGCTGCTGAGGGTCAGACGCAAGCATCCTGGCATCTATGTTGCAAGGATGCCTGCATCGCATTCAGGATTATCCCTGTGCAGGAAGGGACACCTTTCTGTACAAAAACAATCATGCAATGTTTTGTCCTCTACCTATGTATGTGACAGAATGCACCACACATAGAAAAAGTAACCAAATAGGATGATAAAAGATAACACTTGTTATGGGTCCCCTGAGGAGGTGTAACACTTTTCGCATTACATGGGGCACAAAACCTTGGAAATCATGAAGTAAACCCATGTGTGTTGCATCTGAAAAACAACCACAATGCCCATGCTATGGCCCCCTGATGCAGAGTAAGGCAACACAGCAACTTGTGCTGCCTTGCCTCAGTCCATATCTCCAAGCCTAGCAAAGCCGTGCAAAGTGCCCTCTTGTGGCCTTGTTTAAAAGGTCTGCAGTTTCCACCACTGCTGTGTCTCAAAGAGTGATGTAACAGCTGTGGAAGCTGCATCAACATATGCCCTGTTGGACCTGGCATACTTACTGTGGTTTTCCCTGTCTTTTTTGCCTCTGCTTCCCATGTTTTGACTGTATGCTGGACTCTGTTTTTGCTGTTTTAGGTACTCTGGGCACTTTACCACTGCTGACCAGTGCTAAAGTGCAAGTGCTCCCTGTGTAAATTGTATGTGTAATTGGCTTTTCCACAATTGGCATAATTGATTTACTAGTAAGGTACACTAGAGGTGCCCAGGGCCTGTACATCAAATGCTACTAGTGGGCCTGCAGCACTGGCTGTGTCACCCACATGAGTAGCTCTGTAAACACGGCTCAAACCTGCCACTGCAGTATCTGTGTGTACAGTTTTAAACTACCAATTTGACCTGGCAAGTGTACCCACTTGCCAGGGCCAAACCTTCCCTTTTTATACATGTAAGGCACTCCTGAAGTCAGCCCTCGGTAGCCCCATGGGCAGGGTGCAGTGTATGTTAAAGGTGGAACACGTACTGATGTGTTTTACATGTGCTAAAAGTGAAACACTGCCAAATGTGTTTTTCACTATTGCAAGGCCTATCTCTCTCATAGATTAAAATGGGGGATTCCTTTAAATATCTTTTAAGTGTGGTTTCCCTTTGGGAACAGATGGAGATGTGGAGTTTGGGGTCTCTGAACTCACAATTTAAAAATACATCTTTGGGTAAAGTTGGTTTTTAGATTATCAGCTTGAAAATGCACCTTTTAGAAAGTGAGCTTTTTCTTGTGTAAACCATTCTGTGAATCTCCCTGCTTGTGTATTTCCTGTCGGACTAACAGTTGAGCTGTTTGTGAATCTCCACTAAACGGTGACACAAAGGGAGCTTGGGTATAGCATGCATATCCTGATGGGCCAACTTGGCTAGAGTAGAGGGAGGAGTGGTCACTTACACCTGAATGGGCTGACACCTGACCCATCTACAGCCTGATGATAACATGGAATACCACCTTCCTCCATGAGGCCACTGTGTCTTACATGGGTACAAAAACATTAATATGCATTGTTATAGAAATTAAAGGCATGTGCTTGTCAAAGGAGAATCAGCTCACCCGAGACAGTGGTCAGGTTTGGGGGTTTTGAAGTAGAAACATGTAGGAACACACCAAGAGCCTCTTGCACACTGACTTGCATGACAAAACATAGCACACAGCTGCCCTGGTGTGCATAGTGAGACCACACAGGTGTCAGCTGCCATGGTAGGTAGCACCTGAACTCATTCCATGTACTAAATCTGACTGGCCCTGGGTAAATGCAAGTGATGCACATCAGAGGACTATGAGGGTCATTCTGACCCTGGCGGCCGGTGGCCGCCAGGGCCACCGACCACGGGAGCACCGCCAACAGGCTGGCGGTGCTCCAATGAGCATTCTGACCGCGGCGGTTCAGCCGCGGTCAGAAGCGGAAAGTCAGCGGTCTCCCGCTGACTTTCCGCTGCTCATTGGAATCCTCCATGGCTGCGGAGCGCGCTCCGCAGCCATGAGGATTCTGACCCCCCCTACCGCCATCCAGTTCATGGCGGGAAAGCCGCCATGAACAGGATGGCGGTAGGGGGGGTCGCGGGGCCCCTGGGGGCCCCTGCCGTGCCCATGCCAATGGCATGGGCACGGCAGGGGCCCCCGTAAGAGGGCCCCAAAATGTATTTCACTGTCTGCCTTGCAGACAGTGAAATACGCGACGGGTGCAGTAGCACCCGTCGCACCTTCCCACTCCGCCGGCTCGATTACGAGCCGGCATCCTCGTGGGAAGGTCGTTTTCCCCTGGGCTGGCGGGCGGTTTAACTGGAACCGCCCGCCAGCCCAGGGGAAAACTCGTAATACCCGCCGCGGTCTTTTGACCGCGGCGCGGTAATTTGGAGGGCAGGATCCTGGCGGGCGGCCTCCGCCGCCCGCCAGGGTCATAATGAGGCCCTATGTGTGTTGAGACCAAAGATCATCTGTTGCCCAGGTGGGCCCATTGTTGTGCAGTGCATTGTAAGTGATGGCTGAGTAGATTGAACCACCACTGAGTCTGAATGGGGGGGACATTGTATAGCAAGGATATCAGAATGGATACATGCTTGACAAGGTAACCTAGCCAATACACATGCACTGCTGTGTCTGACAGTGTCACAATTATGTTGCAGCTGGAAAGGGATGGCATAGAAGAACCCATTGGGGTACAACCTTCTACTTGTCATGTGGTCCTCAGTGAATAGGTAGTATCTGGCAGGAGGGAGTCTGAAGGGAAATTGTATCATCGTGCCAGATATATCTCGGCTGGAGGATCTGAAATATGGATCTGTCAAGGGACATGTTAAAATAGACTGCCAACACAAAGGGGAGGAGTCAGCGATGGTTGGAGACTGGGGTGAATGCTATCAATCATGTTGACAAACTAGGTAGATACATGTCACCATTTCCAGCGATACTACTGAAAACGCGTACCTTTATGATAATTTATTACACATCAGGACTCGTTTTAGGCCAATGAATCTTTTGACACAGTTGAGAGACACCTTAGGACGAGATAGCTAATCAATATGCCAATCAATACGTCAATAATGTCATCAATATTTATCGCAACGATGCATTTCACTTTAGTCAAAGGCATTAATCGATTTCAAGTCACTACCATGACCTTGCAGTCATGAATAACCACACCAGTTTAATAGAATTTTATGAGTTTTATTCCCTATTGTTTACAATTCTAAAAGCAGGTGCGTCAATCTCAAAACCAAGAAACATAATAGTACAGTCATGATATGGCAACTTTGGTAAGATTTCATTAAGGCAAGAATCACAAACATCAGAACATAACACGGCGTGAACATGGATCAATTTAGCAGAATGTCAATAACGCGTCAGTTCAGCAAAGCATAGATTCGGTCTATTGTTTATTTGCGTCAGTTTAGTGAACACCTGTTCTAACCACTGATTAGCATTAGCATGTTGGGCTTCATGCAAAACAATTTAGAACACCAATTTGGAAAACATCTAACTATGGCCTCTGTCAAAAGTAAGCAGTTGGTACCTAGAAAGGAAGAGCAAACAGACAAATCACAATTGTACTGTCATAATTACCATCCAAAGTTTAGTTCAGCGCACAGGCTCAGTCTTCGTTTTCAGGACATCAGTCAAATCTCCATCAGTCAGGACTCAGCTCCGGGGCAAAAGGGGCACTTCCCTCATAAGGAGGCAAAGTGTAAAATGGGCAAATCTAAGGACGAGGATGGTTCTAAGGAACCAATAAGTCACAAAACAGAGTGACAAAATTTCTGGATAAAATCAATAGCATTCCCTAACCCACCTAAATGGCTCCCCGGGTCATGGGCTTTTAGCCCTTTTTCGTTGTACATTCTCTCAAAACTCTATTGGACATTTGTTATACCCCACTATCTTTAACCTATCAGAAAACACATTAGGTCACCTAACTTTCACCCCATATTATTTTACAAGTCTCTCATTGGTTCCCCTATTCGATGTCTTCATAGGTGGCACGTCCGGTATGATTTCATCTTTCTATAATTCTTTGCACATCTTTTTGTCAGTAGCTCCATTGTCTTCACTGGTTTGAATGACCTTGTACATTACATTAATCTACACTGTTTCATTTTGTTTTAATATCACCCTACGAGCAATGAAAAATGCATGGGAACGGATCTAGCATGGTTACATTCGGCTTCTAGTTTTGAAGCAAACATGAGGTTGTGTACTTTTGCAAGTCCGCACACTGCAAGATAGGAAAAATACATTTAATATGAGAGCCAAGCAGCTAAGCTTCGGCTCATGCTAACTTAAGGCCTATAAGGATTTCAGCACAAATTCAATAATACAATTATTAATAATTAGCATAAACTTATTCAATATGACAATACATAAAGCATTTTAGTCATCATTATTAGTCCACGTATACATTGACGGCCACTCCCCGTGGTCACATTTCAGGTGCACGTTTAAGCAAAATTACTATTACAGTTTCTATGCGGCATTATCACACATTAATTCATAGACATTTATGTTAATATAGATTATACAAGCTATGCTCTCTCAGTCCCTCCTCTGATGACGTTCGTCATCACCCAAACCTTTCCTTGTAACCTTTCACTTAATTTTTCACCTTGAGCATAATGCGCATTTCAACATCTTGTCCCTTGTGTGAACGTTCCCAAATTTCATTAAACATTTTCTCCCTTTCACTTTCTTCATTCTTCTTATTCAATTGTCCAATTTCTTTTAATTTTATCATTAATTTTGCATGCTCCCCATGAACCTAATAAACAGGCCAGAACAATTAATAGACCCCCTAGTATTTTTGCAAGAACCCCATTCCAAATGTTGCTAAACCAGCTCCCTACTCTGGCAATTCCTTTTCCCACTTTCTCCCACACTCCAGGTTCCTTCAAATCCTTCAAATCTGCACTATCTTTAGTTAGGTTAGTAAGCATTCCTCTAATATTTCTGCTATTATCGGGTATGTATGAGCAACAATGACGCTCGTTGAGCATCTTGCAGACTCCGCCACTCTTTGCTAAAAGAATGTCTAAAGCAAGCCGATTTTGAAGAGTCATAGCTCTTTCCGCAGCAAGTTCAGTATCCATCAGGAGTATAGCCCCTGTAAAGTTTGTTAACATGTTATCCACAATAGTAGACAACTTTCGAATCTTTATGGAGTTTAAGATAACCCCTACTGAAGGAATTATGGCTCCAAATATGTCACCAACGACAGCAGCCGCTGTCTCTCGTTTTTGTCTAGCATGTTGTAATTCAGACATTTTAGGTATTTGCTTTAAGTCATCAATCTGGTAAATCTTTGGGAAAACTATTCCCAAATAACATGTTCCATACCATCCCTTAGGGAGACGGTAATAAGCATTAAGTCCACAGATATAATAGATTCCAGGGATCGCTGGGTCCTGTCCATTTAACATGAATGTCCATTTACTCTGAAACAAAAACACATGCCTGCATTCACTCGATCCCACAAATAAAGTGTCATGTTCAGATTTTGGCCTATATATACAAAGCCTTCCTACATGTAATCCATCTATAGCTAGTTTGCCTTTTGTCTTTATTGCAGTGTAAGCATAATCATTTGCATATGTGCGTTTCTCCAGCCCTTTTTCTAGTCTCTCTTTTAAAGCTTTGCGTCTATCATTAGTGTGATCTAAGAAGCTTTTCTCCACAGGTGTCAGTAAGCAAATCAGATTGTTGAGGTGTGCATAAGCTGTCCCAAATGTAAGCGTTGGTTCAAAGAAACCTCTAACTAATTTTATACTATGCTCTTTAGCTAATTTGTTCAGAAACTCAATCATAGGCACAAAGGAAAACACTACATCCAAATTTGAGTAAAAATATTGCAAATGCTCTTGATTATAGAATCTTGTCAGTAACAAACTACAACTTATCCCGTAGGTTAATGGAAGACTATGATAGGTGACCCTCTCTTGTACTGATGAAGGAATCTTTGTGCACACATAACAGTTTTTCGCATCCATGGTCTCAACATACTCATTCAGCAAGAGATAGAAGACATTAGTGGAGAGTTCCCCTTTTGAGTTAGTTCCCTCATGCAAGTGTTTTGTATCCTGCTCAGACTTTTCCCACGGTGTTAATGTTGTAGTCTCAGGATTTGAAGCATTGTTAGTTGCTTTCTTATCCAACCATGGCATTCCCACAATCACACCTACAATTATTATTGCACACACAATACCTAATATAAGGCTTAACCAACCACACATTTTGCCCTTCTTGCTACTACCTCTATTATGAGCCATGGTCTGTAAAGAATCAGAAAGCAGAATAATTCAAAGAAAATAATCAACTTGAGGACAATATAAAGCTCTTTTTTTTCTCTTGATGCAAAAGTCTCTCTCTCTCTCTGCGTGTTTTACAGCATTTCACTCACTCCAGGACCCTTTTGTCAAATCAGGTTAGCAGCTTGTCATAATCGGGTTTCAAAGTCAATTCAGGTTATCAGTGTCACATCCGGTAATTTATAAGTCTCTTTCTTAGTTTTTCAGCTTTCTATTTTCCTTTTCAATTTCAATTTTAACACAGTCTCTTTCTCTGATTGAAATCAGGTACCGTAGTATTGACCTGGTACTTCTCGATCAAAACAGAATGTTAAGAATTCTTGTTGCCATTCAGATGTCGTTGCATATGTCCATTCAGGACCTGGGTACCTTCTATTTGCAGTTCTTTTTCTTTTCAATCTGCGCTCCCCTTGCAATTCTCCTTCACTTAGATCCTCTATTCGGGATGTATCAGTTTCTCTGTTATTGTTTCACCTGGTATTATCTTTTCTATCGCAGCCTGCTTCTCTGGCCAGTTATCTCCCTTATGTGTTTTCTTCCTGCTTGTTCTTTCAGGACGCTGAACAGCACCCTCCTCTTGTGTTATGGTGTTTTCTCTTGATGGACCTGCAACTGGCTCAGGGGATGCCGGTGTGCTTTGTTCTCTCTCTACTATTTCCCCTCCTTCTTCTTCTGGATCTGTAAAAGGTTCAAGCTCTAACCCGTATCCGTCTACTTCTGGGAGAACCTTTCCTTGATTTAGTTCTCCTGCTGCCTCTACTGAGATAGGCACACTGTTGCCTGTCTCAAACTCGTTTACTGTTTGAGGGACTAGGCTGTTCTCAGGGGGCTCTCCTATAGTCTAAGTTCCTCCTTGGCTATTCTCTGGCCCTGAGACTTCCTTCTCTGGGACTGCTGAGTTAGAAACTTCAAGTTCCTCATCAGTTGGACATGTTACCTTCTTTGTGTGACTAGCATGTATCCAGTTTGGAACGCCTGCACATTTCACAGCAGTGGTTGTTGTCAGTATTACTTGATATGGCCCCTTCCAGCGCGGCTCCAAACACGACTTTCTCACGTGCTTCTTGACAACTACCCAGTCACTGGTTTGCAGGGTGTGACCTGGATCACTGATTGGTGGCAATGTATTGGCTTCCACCTGGTGAGAAAAAGAGTGAACCACATCAGCCAAACCTTTGCAGTAGTCCAACACCATATAATCTGTGATATTCACAAGAGCATTTGTAGGCACTGCGGGTAGCCTCATAGCTCTGCCCATAAGGATTTCATGGGGTGACAGTCCTGTCTTCTTATCAGGGGTGTTCCTCATCGTCATCAGCACTTAGGGCAATGCATCTGGCCATTTCATATTGGTAGCTGTGCACATCTTTGCATTCTCGACTTCAAGGTACCATTCATTTGTTCTACTAGTCCTGATGCTTCAGGGCGGTAGCTACAATGCAGCTTCTGTTCAATGTCTAACGCAGCACACAAGAGCTTAATCACCTCATTGTCGAAGTGTCTGCCCCTATCTGATTCGAAAGAGACCGGAAAACAGAACCTGGGTATTAGTTCTCTAAGCAGCAGCTTTGCAACTGTGAGACTGTCATTTCTACATGTGGGGTAAGCTTCAATCCAGTGGCTGAAAACACACACAATCACCAACACGTACTTCAATCCTCCACAAACAGGCATCTCAATGAAATCCATTTGCATCCTGCTTAATGGACCGCCAGCTCTCCCTATGTGGCTCAAAGTTACCACAATCCCTTTTCCTGCATTCATCTGTTGACAGATGATGCACCTGTGACAAGTAACTTCTGCGGCTTGTCTGACTTTCGGGTTAAACCAGTCAATCTTGAATGACCTGATCATTGCATCTCTCCCAAGATGTGCTTGTCCATGATAAAGCCTTGCAAATTGTGACAGAAGACTGTTTGGCAAAACCAGTTTCCCCTACTCTGAGACCCATAAGTCATCAGCTCTTTCTACACATTGCATTCTCTGCCAGGAGCATTTCTCCTCTCTGCTAGCACGACCCTGTAGTGTTTTTAGCTCATCTAGTGTATCAACCACCCTTAATGCAAAGTTCAAGCATGTTTCATTTTCAGTTTGCGGTAACAAATCCCACTGATCCTTGAACGATATACAGTTCAATGCGCAAAACCTCGCGACTTGATCTGCATAGCCGTTTCCCATGGGCACAAAGTCTTGTGACTTAACATGAGCATTGCATTTCACCACAGCAATTTCAAGAGGTAATTGAATTGCATGTAACAAATCCTTAATCTGTTCGCCATTTTTCACTGGGGAACCAGAAGAGGTCATGAAACCTCTCTGTGACCACAATTCGCCAAAATCATGTACAATTCCAAATTCATATCTGCTGTCAGTATAGATAGTGACTCTCAGATTTTCAGCTGCGTGGCATGCCTTAGTGAGGGCAATTAATTCTGCCACTTGTGCGGAATACACTCTAGAGCCAGGAAGCTTCAATGATACCGGCTATGGTACACACAGCATAACCAGCTCTCAGCATTCCGACTGAGTGTCTAAAACAGGATCCGCCAACAAACATAATGCAGTCATTTTCTTTTAACTGCGTATCTTGGATGTCAGGTCGGGGCTTGGTACATAGTTCTGTTACCTCAAGACAATCATGCTCCACTTCCTCTTCATTATTAATCTCAGTACTTTCAACAGGAAGTAGAGTTGCCGGGTTTAATACAGTACATCGCTTCAGTGAGACATTAGGCGACCCCAAAATAATTGTCTCATATCGTGTGAGTCGGGCATTTGTCATGTGCTGGGTTTTGTTTCGAGTCAACAGAATTTCAACTGAATGTGGGACCATTACTGTCAAGGGATGTCCCATCACTATGCCTTCACACTGTGTGAGGCTTTGACCAACTGCTGCGACTGCGCACAAACAACCCAGTAAGGCTGCTGTGACGGGGTCCAAGGCAGCTGAAAAATACGCTACAGGACGGTTTGCACCTCCATGGACCTGTGTCAAGACAGACAAAGAACAAGCATCACGTTCATCACAAAACAGTAGAAAAGTTTTCGTGTAATCAGGCATACCCAAAGCTGGTGCCCTTCACATGCACTCTCTCAATTCCATGAATGAGTCAAGCTCTTCTTTGGAGTTATGGTGTACGGGTCATCCTTAGTTTCTTTGCCTGTCAGCTTTATCAATCGTTTAGAGATAATCGAAAAGTTGGGTATCCACTGGCAACAGTAGCCCACCATTCCCAAGAACATCCTGACATCCCTCTTCGTTGTCGGGGGGTTCATTTGCAAAATAGCTGTCACCCTTTCCTTTGATATTCTCCTGGACCCTCTCTCTATCAAGGGTCCTAAGTATTTCACCTCTTTCTGACAGTACTGCAGCTTCTTTGGTGACACTTTAGGTCCGTTCTTTCCCAAATGATTTAGTAAGGCAATTGTGTCATACTTACAGTCATCTTTTGTCCTGGACGCAATCAACAAGTCGTCAATGTACTGTACTAGAGCTGAACTGAAAAGCAGTACTAAGGATTCTGAGTCCTTTTTCAATATCTGATTGAAGATGGACGGTGACTCAGAAAACCCTTGAGGAATTCTGCACCAACTGTACACCTTGTCCAGGAATTTGAAACTGAATAAAAATTTGCTGTCCTCATGAAGAGGCACCGAAAAGAAAGCTTGTGACAAGTCTACAACAGTGAACCATTCAGCCTCACACGGACCCTGAAACATGATCACCGCTGGGTTTGGCGCTATGGGGCAACATTTTACCACAATCTCATTTATTTTCCTCAAGTCCTGCACAATTCGAACCTTCCCACAAGGCTTTTTCAGACCCATTATCAGTGAATTACATGGGCTGCTCAATACTTCCTTCAGGACTCCTTGTTTTACAAAGTCCGCAATTATTTGCGACACCTGAATAAGGACATCTTGTGCCATGTGGTACTGCGGCACCTGGGGAAACACCGCATTTGGCTTCACTTGAACTTTAACTGGTTCCACTCCTTTTATCAGTCCCACTTCCTTTCCTGTCAAATCCCACACCTTCTCCGTCACCGTTCCCTGTAACTCGGCTGGCAAGTCAGTCACTGTAAGAATCGGGAATAATGTTATCAAAGGGTAATCTTCATTTGCGGTTTCTGTCTCTAACTCTGACAACTGACCATCATCCCCTTCATCATCACTGTTTGTCTGTACCTCAATTCCATCATTGGAACAGGTAATCGAGCATTTCGTTTTGCATAGTAAGTCTCTTCCCAGTAGGGACACAGGACTTGAATCGCAGACTACAAACTTATGCAGTCCCTGGAAGTTGTCAATCTCAACTTGCACCGGATCTGTGATCGGGTTTGTCAAGTACTGGTTTGCTACTCCTACCACTCTTATGGTACGCCCTGAAAGTGGCAATTTTGGAACTTCTGCACTTCTGACTGTAGAGCGTGTAGCTCCGGTGTCAACCAAAAAGGAAACCTTGTGATCCATTACCTTTCCCTCTACATAGTGTCCCCTCTGATCTACTTCTAGGGACGCTGCAAGCCTGCAATCTTCACTGTCTGAACTGTCATCCGACCATTCATCATTTATTCCATCTTCACCACGCAATGGGAATTGCTGTACTCTAATATTTTGGCTCATCACTTGACCTGTGACCTGCTGAGGAAGCATCACCTGCTGCTGACCCATTGGAGCTAATGGTAATTGCATTTGCAGTCTAGGTACCATGGGAACCTGCTGTTGTACTTGCTGTATTTGCGCTGGTTGAACACGCGGCATTTGCTGCATGGGCTGTAGCCCCTGCACCTGGACCATGTTATTCTGGAAGTTTTGGTTTTGACTTCTCATTTTTGGACCTCTCACATTTTGTATTGTACCGACATTTGTGCTTTGTTGAACGACACCATCCTGCACCGCGTTCGGACATTCCCGCTTCCAATGCCCCACGCCCTGCACGCGTGACATGGTGACATCTTTTTCATCCCTTTTACGTCAATTTGAACCACAACAGTATTCAAATCTGGACCGCGATTCACAAAACCTCAACCTCGGCCTCTCGGTGGCACCTGAAACACACCATTCCCTTGCGGTTGCTGCTGTATCATCTGCTGGATTCCATTCCTTTGCATACCTGCCTGCTCTGCCCTTATCTGCATCACCATCACTTTCTCTTTCAACTTTCTCTGCTTCAGCTCAATCTCGTCACTACAGTATTTCGCATATTGCAACACCTCATCAATCGGCTTCGCTTGCCAACAGATCAAATGATTCTTAATCATCTGGCTTACCTCTAGTCTCAACCCTTCAACAAATCTGAACACAAGATGCTTCATGTCTTTCGGCTCAATAGTCTCAGTACCACTGTAATGTTTGAATGCCTTCAACAACCTCTCATAGTAAGCATGTATCGATTCTTTAACCTCTTGTGCGGTCCGGTCGATTTTCTGCCAATCTGTCACTTTCGGCGACACTTTCTGCTTCAAAAACTCAATTACTTTATAATACTTCATCACCTCCTCAGAGGGTGTTCCGGTCGCCTTATCCCTTGCTGGCTCCTGTGTCGGCCAGTCTACACCTCTCTTGCACTCAAGCCATAAATCAGGCAGAACAATGATCTCAAACAAGGTATTCAAGTCTTCCCATAGACACTTCGCAAGCTTCACAAACCTATCTGTTTGCTGATACCACTCGATCGGTTTCTCCCTCAACCTGGGATAATCATTTGTGAAAGATAGAATGTCTCCCCTGGACCACGGTACATGGACTAAAACCCCACCAGCTGTTTCTCTCATTGGTAGCATCTTTACTGATTCCGTATCTGGCGAAGCTTTAGCCTGACTTGATCCCGGACTGTCACTTTTCTCCTTATCTCTTTTCTTTGCCCATCTGCCTTCCCACTTTTTTAAGGCTCCCCAGATCTCAGCACTTTGCAGTATTTCTTTTTGATGTGCTTTGATTCCGGCAGACCTCATGTGCTCGAAGTCCTTTGAGTCATAGTCTAACCTGTAGCTTTTTTTTCAAATGTTTAGTATTCTCAATATCAATATGGTATTTGTCTGCCAGGTTCGCCAACCTCTGATGTACCTTACCTACTTCTTTGGTGATTTTAGAGCACAGATAACTCAACTCTGCTTCTGTGTACGATTCTAATCTGTTCACTCCCATTGTTCCTTCCACCAGTTCAGCAGCTTCCACGCCCAGTCTCAAAAAATTCAGGTAATCATCTTTCTCCGACTTTTCCGGTTCCACTGCAGTTACTGTAGTCTTTTGTGAAGCATAGGTTTTCTCTAACCACTCATTTAACTGTTGTACCGTAAAATATTGCCGTGAAATATTCCCTGCATGCATCATTGGCGACTGTGAAGCATTTGTACTTATTGTCTGTGGGGTTAGCACACCCAGCCCTGCCTGTCTCATTGCCTTCAACGGTGCTTCAACCGGTTTAAGGTCAAGCAAAGACCTCAGTCTTTCAGCCGCTTGCTCTCCTGGGGCCATTAACTAGGGAGTTCCTATGGACCCTCCTCTTATTACATCTTGTGTCATTACCCCCTGATCACACATGCTAGGCTTACCTTCTGCATACAATGGCACCGGTGGACCAACAGTAATTGGCAATGATATGGCCGCAGGTGTCTGACTTGGTCCAAAACTCAGTGGAGCAGCGACTCCAAAGGTCTGATTCTCTGAAGCCGGGGCAGGTATTAATGGAGGTCCTGCTGCTGGATTATACCCTGATATTAGTTGTGGCTGCGGCTGGGGCAGCAATTGTGGAGTTGGCTCAATCTGCACTAACCTCGATTTTGTATATATCGGGTCTGGCGGCACTATCAGATTTGTAGTAGTCTTTAGTACTGGGACGTCTGGATAGATTCTCTATATCTGCGGTGGAGGTTGCAACTGTATCTGCATGTCTGGCGCAGTGGGTACACTGACACCATTCTGTATTGAACCCGTATCACTAGTCTGTGCTGTATCAGTAACTCTCTTCTCCTGCGTCTGGTTCCCAGGACCCACACTAGTGCTCAGGACATTGTCGCTTACCGCATAAGGTGGTGGGCGATCATGTAATATCTGATTTAGGAATTCTTCATCGTCTGAATCGTCTTCTTCTATCAAAGATCTCTTAGTCTCTTTAGACTTACTAGAGTCTTTATCTGTCATACAGGTGGCTTTATTCCCCTGCGTCTCATCTCCCTGTGCTATTGCTGGAAACAATTTAAGTCCGTCAACTATTCCTCATCTCCACATTTTGCTCTCATTGTCCCACCTAGCTTCCGCTAATGTCTTTTCTGCCCTTTTTATTCTTCTTTGGAATTTTTCTTGTCTGTGTTTAATAGCCATTAAATCCCAAATTGCTAAAGCCTCGTACTGAGCTGGCCTCGGAGGCGGCTTCTGTACGCTTCACATCCACCTTAAATTCTCCAGAACTCTCGTATTGAACGTCCGTGTTCCGGAAATGCCTAACATCCCTCTTTTTCCGTCAATTTGTGCCACTGTTTCATACATAAACAAGGCGCGACACCTTTTTCTTCCAGAACTATATAAGCTGGAGTACCCTCAGGCGGTGTAGGCTCCCCTTCACTCGCCATAATGTATGTGTCTCCTTTCAGAGCGCTCTTAAAAGCTTTAATAAAGTTCATCTTTGTGTCTTTTCCTTTATTGTATTTAATCAGAAATTACTTTAATTCCCAGGACACTCTTCATGTACCAGTGATCTGCTCTAAGTCGCAGGATGTGTGACCTTATGCAGCTACTCTAATCTGGCAAGTATTGACTAGGGTGAGTGTCAGTGCTAGCAAACTACCTAGTGTTACATTGACCAGAGCCATAGATTTGGTACATAGTGCCCACTGTCAACAATTATGGACCCAGAAGTGTTATCAATCATTAAAAATGAGGAGACGGAACTAGGAACTACATAGGAAGTACATGCCCTCACAAACAACAAGGTAGAGTTGCATAGTGTACATTGTGAAACTCAGATGGCAGAATCATAGCTCAATCATGAGCATAGCCACATCACATGCACATGAGCAGTGGGATGAATACTGGCACAGGAATGTGGCCACCCTGGGGATTAGGTGCAATCTGAACAGTAGTTGAGTCAATATGTCAAAACACAATCACCATAGGCATCATGTCAGCCAGTTCAAATTAACTTAACAATTGTTGATATGATCTATTTACCTGTGTCCAGGATTTTTAGACCCAGTGACCTCTGTAAAGGTGTTGCAGTATGCTCCAAATGTGTGTCTGGGCACACAGATATTGTAGAGATACTGCCATTTGAAAGGCAAGTACAGTACAACTTGAACTCATAGACTCCGTGTAACAGATATCCTATACAAAAATGGTGTTTGGGAAGTTAAACATTACCAAGTCTGATTGTAAAATAGTTTAACCATATCAGCATCTCCCCAAGGACATTGCTTTCTCATTGCAGAGAATCTTCCTACATCTTCTGAGCAACTGACTGTCCGGGAGGATGATCTGGCTGAGGATGACAGCCGGCCCACCGTTGATCAAGATATCTCCCGGAATTCTTAGGCTCCCTTGACACATCATCTCCAATTGCAGGAAGGACCTACAGTGTTGAGGAGTCTCCAGAAGATCCACCCAGCACACATCAAACACCACCTGCTACATTACCCCCAGCCCTGGACTCTCAGGACCCCTAAGTAGAATTCCAATGTCAGGCAGTAGGAGTCCAGCAGGAGATGCTAGATGCTGTGTGGGTGAGGGTGGAGACAATGGCTGGCTGGCACCCTAGAGGCATTGTATAGGTGCCTCACTCCAAATAAGGATACTGTTTCTATTATGCGAGGCACATACATTCTGCTCTGTGGACTCTTACAGACCCTGGCTGATATCGCTGGTGTGAGGAGGCAGGAAAGAAATGCCCCAGAGAATCCTACTTCCTGTTCCTGTCCAGCAGGCTCCTCCCAGTGCTCTGTCCATCTCCTGGTCACTTTTCACTTGGATTTTGAGGTGGAAGAATCACTCTCTTTGTCTCCCGGATATACATTTGGATTTAAGAACTTTGTTTTTGTGAAATCACACAACTATTGAATAAGGGTGTTGTTTGTTTGTTTGGGCATCCACAAATATTTCTTTGCTCTTTAATGTGATTTAAAAAAATTACAATGGTGGATGGCCTACCGTTTAAGTATGGCCCTAGTTATTTATTTGCATTTCATAGATTTTTCATCTTTTGTGAATGAAAATTGTTGCACACCTGTCCTTTACTACATGTGGCCTAGATTTCCAAGGGGCCATCTAGCCAGTAGGACCATTACTAGTAGTCATCAGTGCATGAAATATACTATTTCTGTGATTTATGTTTTTAAAACTTCGTTTAGGTCAGATTGCATGCAGTCAGTGTCCCTTTGCCATCGGCTTGCATGTTTTCTTTGATCCCCAAGCCTCCTTGCTACTTGTTGTTGTTTGACCAGGTGGTTGGCAGCCATTTTGTGCATCCATCCAGTGTGTCTTTGCCATGGGCTTGGATACAAACATTGCTAATTATTGATCATTTCTTTATTTTAAGTTTATATTTTTGCCATTTTCTTATTTTAATTTGTTATTCTATCATTTGTTAATTAACATTTTTATTTCATTTTTATTATTTTCATCTTTTATTTTAATTTTAATTTTATTTTTAATCTATGTTTTTTATTTTTATTTTTTAATGTAATGTTTTAATTTTTATTTTAGTTATTTAAATTTTTAATTTACATTTTTTGATTTCTTGTTTTTATTAAAGTTTTTGTAATTTTTTTATTTTTTATTTTTTAATTTTCAATTTCATTTTATTTAATTTTGCATTTTGCCTTGATCTATCCATCCATCCACATCCATTCCTCCATTCATCAATCCATCCACCAAAGGCTCACAATTCCACTATAGCATTTGTTTCCTAGACATCCTGGTTGCGGTGGACTGCAGACACATCAGCAGCCTCATTCATATTTTTAATTACTATTTAATTTCCCCTGGACCAAATTGTCACCATTTACCCATGGTCCTCTCTCTGACTACCACAGGTGTCTCCTTTACACCAGATGGAGTTAAAGCAAAAAGCTATATCTGCACGTTGTGCTGCCTGATTTGGAATTACATTTTATGGTGCAGTAGTGTGATTTGGCTTTACAATGTTTGATTAAATTGGTATTTATTGCATAAGTAGCCAAACACACTAAAATTGCATTTGTCTGTACTATTTCAACCTGCAACAATGCCACATTTCACTAGCTACAAGTTTTTCTTGCTTGGTTTCTTTTAGGTGCACAAGAAACGAGATGTCACATCACATTCAGTATTGTTAAAGAGAAGGCCTCTACAGTTACTTTGGTCCTCCAAACTCGTCCGCTTGTGCATCTTAGTGCCACTGTAAACTGAGAACTTAGGATGTCCCCAAAGAAAGTTACTCCCAAGAAAGTGGTCTGTGAGAAGAAGCAGCTTTCCACCAGTAGCGTGCAAACCACAAACGTTTTCAGGAGACGTGTGCCTGCCACACCAACCTCCAGGGAGTAACCTGGGAGCAACACTCCTGCATCAACAGCACCACCCCAACCTAAGCCCAAGACAATGTCTGTCAGTGAGGCAGCCACTGCAATTATGGCAATGCTGGCAAGCAGTGACGTTAAATTGAATCTGAATCTTTTGTAAAGTAGTACCCAATCATTTCAGGAAACAGAGCAAAGCGAACATCAGCCGCAGCCAGCAATAGCAGATCTTCCTGAAGTTGGAGCAGAATAGGAAGTTGAGGTTCTTGCCAAGCAAGAACCTCCTCTTTTAGAATCAATGGCTCACAGATTTCCAGCAAGAAAAAGGAAGTGCACTACTCCACCTTCTTCTCCAAGCACCACTTCTGACGATAATGATAGGAACATGGAGTGAACCCCAACACAGTCCGAGAGATGCCAACAAAGGCAAGGGAAAAGAAAAGTTCCAGATAACCTTAGAATCATGGAATGGGATGAAGATGCAGAAGATGATGACAATGAGCCAGTCATTGTGGAAGCTGGCATAGAGAAGTCCGACATTACTATACAACCTGCTCCGAGCGATGTGGCACAGGCAGCACTGCCAGCTCCCATATTTGTAAGGCCCCAGCAGAGACCTGCACAAACCCATACCTAAGTAGAAGTATGCACTGCAGAGGGGCAATCAGCATACCCTCCTACCTCCAGTTCTTCTTCAGGCATTGGCCCACTAAGAAAGTACTCCTCTCCAGTTTGGGACTTTTTTACGATTAGCAAATAGGAGATTAACATTAGGATATGCTCCATTTGCCATGCACATGTTTGTCAAGGTAAGCCTGGTCACATTATGGTACTGGCGCCAGACAACCCATATGAAAAAACATCATGCAATCCAGTGGGAGGAGCACCTAAAAAAAATGACTCAACGTGGTTGCAGTGGTGAAGGTGAGGAGAATCAGGAAACATCAGCTTCAACTGGTCAAATCATGGTGGAAGATGAGGGTGACATCCTCACGCAAAGCAGCCCTGTCCACAGAAGTGAGCCAGAATCACCTGCCTCTGTGACCTCACAATGGCACAGGAAAACTCAGATTCAGATGGAGACACTATGGCATATGGTGACTGCACCACAATGATTATTAAGTGTTCCACCACCTACATCTCATGCCGACTGTGTCAGAGGTCCCACAAAAGAAGAAAATCCAGGCTACAATTACAGACCTCCTCCCTTCTTCTTTTGTGTGATGAGTGGGATTCTTAGAGTTTGTGGCAGCCATCTGCCTGAAATAGAAGGTTCCAAGTCGGACCTGTTTGCCAGAGTTGCTGTTCCAACGCTGCATCGCAATGTGCTACAGTTGATTTACAAGGTTTGCAGGAATGTGTTGTCCACGTTCTCCACCTGACAATAGGGTTGTACAAGTTGTCAGGCTAGTGATTACATGAGCATCACTGTAAACTGGATCTCTTTTCTGATAGTAAAGCAAAGCTATCTACCTGAAGAAATTTGTAAGAGAGTTTGGCGGCATGCAACAGTAGCCATGTTCACCATGCACGTATGACATACAGCTGCAAAACATCTTGGACACATTTTGAAGCAAGATGTTTGAATGGCTGCAACCCAGAGGTCTCCAAATTGGACACAGAAATGGCAGTAACACAGGCAAGGCAATGGCAGATGGCAGCTATTTCAGGGTCCTGTGTTTGGTGCACTGTCTCAACCTGGTTGTGCAAGACGTTCTCAAATAAGAAGACATACCACCTGCAGACAAGGTGGTTGACAATTATCTATCTTTAATTCCAATGGCCTTTCTCTTTTCCAAATGCCTTTCACTTCCTTCTCACCTAGACTCCAAAGAGGCAGATGAATTATAAATAACATACTACGTCACACATGTCACGTGTAAAATGCAGATAAATTATCCTGTCTGTCATAAGTAGATGGTGGGGAAAATGATGCACTGCACTATAGGGAAAAGAACAAGGTATATAGATTGTATTTGGTTCCTTCATCACAGAGTACCCATTATACCAAACTTGAAAACAAAAAAGGTACTTACTAGTCCCACTTTATTCACTGGCCTCGTCCACTGCCACAAATTATTTCCCACAAATCCAATCCTGGACAGTAAGGAAAGGTAACTTGACATACTCTACTACAGGGTAAGTCAAAGGGATTAGGTGGGTAGGTAGAGTGGCTATGGAATAGAGGGGTGTCAATGATCATCGATTCATCATGGGCCAGATGTAGGTACAAAAAAATTAGCGACTCGCAATTTGCGAGTATGTGCGACTCGCAAATTGCGTGTCGCTAATAGGAATGCAGGTACAATGTCTGCGACCTCGCAAAAAACGAACTCGCAATTTGCGAGTGGGTGTCGCAAATTGCGAGTACCATGTAAATTGCTTGCAGGTGCTGCAGAACCCTCCAGAAACCACTCCAGAACACTCTGGAAACACTTCCTGGCACATGATGATGACATCACAGACAGCAAGTTTACAAATACACCTGGGAGGAGGGAGGACCACACCCATTTTAAACTGCTGAACTGCAAACAGGAGGAACAGCAGCTACAATGGCTGAAACACCTAGAAAACGAAAACTCAAATTCTCTGAGAAGGAGCTGGAGGTGCTGACAGAAGAATGCTGTCAGCACTATGATGAACTCTTCGGAAAGGCAGCCCTCAATGTGCCAGAAGCCACCAAAAAACAACTCTGGCTGGAGATCCAAGAAAAAGTGAACTCCCTGGGGGTGAGCCACAGGAGTGTGGAAGAGATAAAAAAACAGTGGTATGACCTCCGCTCCCGGACCAAGGAGAGGGTGGCAGAAAGGCTCCGGGAGATGAGAGGCACAGGAGGGGGACCATCATCCGTACCACCACCCACACCCCTGGAAGAAAGGGTGGAGGAGACCCTGGAGCAGGAGGCAGTGACAGGAATAGGAGATCTGGACACCTCTGAGCCCACTACATCAACCGGTGAGTACCTTGTGATATGCCTGTACCCCCATCAATGCCATACCCCCACCCACCATGTACACAGGGGCATGCACAACCAAGATAGCTCCATTACAGGGTAGCAAACACCAGAATGATGCATTATGGGAAATGTAGTCAAATAGCCAGTTCATAGGCAAATGTTTATTGGGAAGTGTGCAACAGATAGTAGACACTGACAGTCTGTTCCCCATGTCCCACAGGTCTTCAACAAGACACCACCACAAGCCACAGCAGCCAGCTCCATGAGGACAGCACAGGAGCTGCCACCACTCCCACCTGCACCACCAACACCATCCCTGTGATGTCCACACCTGCTGCAACTGTGTTTCAGGAGGCTGCGCCAGCAACAGGCAGGAGTGCCACAGTAGAGCACACAGGGCATCCACCGCTGCGCAGGCGACGCAGGTACAGGAGAGCAGGGCTGCAGGCTGCGTCCGGCCGTCCATCTACCACCAACAGCGAGGCACAGCTACTCCGTGGTCAGCGCCTGCAAAACAATATATTAGGGCGTATTAGTGGGGTGCTGCACCGCTTTGTGAGAAACAACGAGGCCAGCATGCAGCAGCTCTATTCCCGATTGGACGTGATTGCCACAAACACTGGGGACCTAGCCCTGTCCATGAGGGATCTGGTGGCAGGACTACTGGCACAGGGCGAGGGTGGGCGGCGCTGGGACCGTCAGCTGCTACAGAGGCTTGACAGGATGGCCACATCAATTGGCAGACTGGCTGTGAACACCACTGGCCTGTCGAGAAGGACAGTTGGCCTCCAAGTAGAAATGGGCCACTTTGCAGGGGATGTGGCTAGAGGCCTCGGCCGGATCACACACGTGATTGATTTAATGGAGGCACGGCATCTGTCCAGGGGCACAGGACACACACCCCAGGACAGCGAGGAGGGCTCTACAGTGAGCAGTGTCTCTGCCAGTGACACTAGGGTGCTCCTGAGTGGGAGTACCAGGCAGAGCACTGCAGAACCACCAGGGACCAGCCAGGCTGGCAGAGGCCGCCATAGGACATAGACAGAACCCTGTCCCTGATGTTGGGGCACATGACAGCAATGTGCCCCATGCATGGTTTGCATTTAGATGAACATGAACAGTTAGTAATTGTAAATAGTTGTATTTCTGCACATATTAAATAGTTTTTTTGTTCCACTTAACAAATGGAGTTTTTGGTCAATAGGTGAGTATGGTTGAAGTTGACACGTACCTTCCAAAGTATTGGGTTACGATGTGTTCCCGTCTCAGTCTGCCTTGATTTGCAATACTCCGATCCCCATGATGGCGATGTGGTTGCTCTTGCTCTTCATCCTCAGAATCTGGGTCTGCAGGGGTGAGAGGTAGCCCACGTCGGGTGGCAATATTGTGCAGGATGGCGCATGCGACAACAATTTTGAATGCTGTAATGGGGGTATACTGAAGGGCACCTCCACTGCGGTGGAGGCATCTGAACCTTGCTTTCAGTAATCCGAAGGTGCGTTCTATGATGATCCTGGTCCTCCTATGTGCACTGTTGTATCGCCTCTCTGAATCATTGCTGGGTGTTAAGAAAGGAGTCATTATCCATGGCCGTAGAGCATATGCACTGTCACCTGTTGGGCACAAACATTACACTGTTAGAAAGTCCTGGTTGGTGTGCACAGTGACCTGTGTGTATGTCTGCAAGGAGTATGCAGCTCTACCTAGGAGGTATCCGTCTTCAAACTCCCCACGTTCCAGGCGTTGGTGTATCCCACTGTGCCTAAAAATGTAGGAGTCATGGGTACTGCCTGGAAATTTTGCAACAATGTCGGTGATGACATAATGGGCGTCACAAACAACCTGAATATTGAGTGAGTGGGTACACTTTCTGTTGCGGAACAGATGTTCCAGGTTTGCAGGGGGGCATATTTGAATATGTGTCCCATCTACACATCCTATGACATGGGGAAAGTTGGCAATCCGGTAAAAGTCCAGCTTGGTGCTGTTAATTTCTGCCTCATTCCTGGGTAGATATATGAAGTGAGACATGTGTGTGAGTAAGGCATCTAGGAATGCCCTGAGGAACCTTGATAGTGCACTTTGTGATACCCCACCTGCCACAGCAATGACCCCCTGATAGCTCCCTGAGGCCAAGAGGTGCAGTGAGCATAGCACTTGCACATGCGTAGGGATGGCGCAGCCGCTCAGAGGCTGGCGTTCTAGCTGTGGTTTTAGTAATTCGATTAATTCTAGTATGGCTGCGCTGCTAAGGCGGTATTTGTCATATATCTCTTCCTCAGTTTGCTGAAAAAGAGTCTGCCTTGTTCTATAGATCTTCTCCTGTCTGTGGCTCCTCCTCCTCCTCTGCTGGGCTGCTTGGACTCTCCTCCTCACTGCTATCAGGTATATCTCCGCCATCTTGAGTAACCCAGATGCCTTCTGGGTCTCCTTTTATGCTTTGGTAATGATTACCACCTGCTCTGAGTTAGTGGTAAATGGGACATGCAAACTGGGCTTTTTGTGACTAGTCGCAATTTGCGAGTTGCAATTGCATATGGTTTGCGACTCGCAAATTGCGACTTCCTAGTTGCGGGTCGCAAATTTTGCGAGTCGGTAATGGCTTGCATCGCTTTTTGCGAGTCGGAAATTGGATTTTTGCATCCCATTTCCGATTTTGCACAGTCGCAAATAGCGATTTGGGCCATTTGCGACTCGCAAAACTTTGCTACATCTGGCCTCATGTGCCTAAGCTTTGGCTTATTCAGTCACTGTAATAGACAAAAGTCTAAAGGGAAAAATCTGAACAGGTGTAAAAAAAATCTGTTATGGGAAACAATAAAATATATTTTGGAAAAACTCACGTGGCCATAAATTGTGGCACATGCCAAAAATTGATTTTTGTACTTTTTGAGTAGGCCAGGACAGAACAACTTAGGAAAGAATAAATAAGTGAAGTAATAAGACAGCTGACTGAGTGGGCAAAGGGAAACACACCTTGTGTGTTTGGTTTGCAATGCATTGAAAATAGCTGCATTAACTGAAGAAGACACACATTGCACAGCCAACACTGCATTCACAAATTGAACCATACTGCACTTCTTCAGGCTTGGGTGGTGAAATGCCATGGGCAGGGATGGGGTTGATGAATGATGATGGGTGGGATACATATCTGCCATGCTTAACAAATACAGTGTGTCAAGGAATTAGTAGAACACAAATTAAAATACCCCCCACTTTGAACCATAGCTTTGATAACCATAAAACAAAGTAAGTGAAGTAAGTGAGCAGCATGTCCCTCTCCAGCTCTCTTGTTTATTCAAGCAATTATTCAATCATCCTTTCTTTCTTACGAAGTATGTTCACCCATAGCCACTATGATCTAAAAGTTAATTTCTCTCAGCCAGTCTTTCACCAACATTTCCAATCCATCTATTCAGTATCGACCCTATCTTTTCAATCATCCTTTGACCTATCCATCCATTTACCACATACTCACCCACGCATCCTTTCACCCAGCCATGCATCCTTTCTTTTCATTTATTTCACCCATCCTTTCTTTAAACCTTACCTCAACTACCATTGTAGCTGGTAAAGTAGGGGGTTCATGATCATGTGTCATAACTATGCCTTTGTAGCTAGTGAGTATAATAGTAATTGTCAATAAGCAAGCAATGTCACTTACCACCGCCCGTCTCTGCTGCCACTTCTCCCCCTGCTCCTTCTCGTCTTGCAGCCGAACTGTGGGTGGAAAGAAACATGGAAATTTTTTTAGATGCCAGGTACAACTTTCCTTAATTTTTTTTCAAAAACATACAACAGCAGTATATCACTACAGTTTGGTTACCACTGCAGTATCTTCTATCAAAAATATCACTCTGGAAACTTTGTTAGTTCGCAATTCTAGAAAAGCCACACAGCCAAGCCAACCACATTTTTTTTTTGTAATAGAGGGGCAGAGCTATATAGCCTATGATGATGATCATGAGTCTGAATCATTGAAGTAAAATTAAGTGGTAGAATTATAATGGTCAATGAAAGACATATGGTGTTGGCTGGCAAATGCAATGAGACCTCATACTCTCCAGCCATGCTGCTCTGTCACGGGAACTGCTGGCATACTGTATAAATTAATTACATAGCACAGCATTGGGAGTTGGAGGGGGTGGTCAATGACCAAGGCCACCCTCTCGTTAACTCTTAGAGCATGAGGAAGAAAAATAAAGCCTTCTCAACAAAGATACATGGTGAATATTATTGATAATACTAGCTTACTTGGGCCTGCAGTCTTCACAGTAGACAGTAGAGTACCACAAATATTTTCTTAGTCTTACAGTACCATAGGATATATAGGGGTGATAGAAAGATCACCAACAAAAGAGAAGAAATCTATAGACTACGGCAGACTGAAAAAATCAGCTACCAAAGAAACAAATAAAATAAGGAAAAAATACTAATGCAGGGATAACAGGAATTAAACAGAAATTGGATAGGGAAGCTGGAAAAAAGAGGACAATAAAAAAAATGTAAACAAGGCAAAATTAAATGTAGTACATTGGTGGGCAGGTGTAAAAGTTAGGACAATATTAATAATAAATAATAGGACTAAGGTGAGCAGAGCCCTCAGACGAGGCACTAGTGGTCTGCTCCTCATCCCCAGCTCTTCCTGCCTTGTTGCTGCCCCTTTTCCTGGATGCTGATTTAACAAATACTGTAAAGAAGATAAAATTAATAGATGAGTGGTACAGATAATCTCCAAAAAAATCATAATAACAGGCAAATGCAGTAACATTGTACTTATCTAAATAAGATCGCCCATGGTACTAGTATTGACTATCATTGAGTTGGCTAAAATAATCCTAAAATCCGTATTCCAAATTTCCTTAACAAAAACTACATTAGGAACTAATGCATTGTAATGAATTATCTTGATTCTATTCACATTTCTCAACTCCCTTAATGGACCAACTTAGTCTCCCTGTTTTTCAGTGCATAGATGCATACTAGTGCTACACATACTGTAAAATTGATTAGGACTGTATGAGCTAAGTAAAGAAAGTCACAGAGAACACTAACTCACTGATATCACTAATTCACATGGTGACAGGAGGACAGAGGAGTCTGCATTGCAATGCTTTCCTAAACATTCAGCCAAAGCGAGTGCCAACGAGTACGATGAGGTGGGAACGAGCACCTGCCTAACTCAATCTGGATCACATAATGAAATTCTTAATGTAAACTGAACATAACTTACCTCTGAGTGTGAAAAGCATGCTATTCAGAAAACAAATGTTAGCATTGTCAAACATAAACACAATAATACAGTTAATACTCACTGAGCCCCAGAATTTTATGCATAGCAGGTCAAATAGGTTCTGCTCGCATCGATGATACACGCCCAGCTGTGCGTCAGCTGCTGGATGGTGCGCTGGACCTGGGTGCTGCGCCAAGCACACCTGGGCACTCTTCCCCAGTGCTGCCGATGCTCACGCAGGGTGTCGCCACTGCCAGGCCTGCTGTCAGGCAGAGGGGAAGTGGTGCTGCATGTAGGAAACTAGTGCTGCCACCTCTGCCTCACAGAAGATGGGCCGGGACTGTTCCCTTTGGCAGTGCTGATGCTCACAAGGTCGACAGCTGCTCCTGGCTGTTTAGGGGGCCTGGAGCTGCTGCTCCTCTGTCTGCCAGCACCACCCTGCTCTGCCATGGCGCTTGATCATGGAGTGGAGAAAAAAGAAACAGGAGAAGGAAGGAAGAAATAACTAAAGAACTAAAGGGAAAAATTAACAAAAATACAAAAAGGTCACAAAACGCATGAAAAGATTAAATAAATGTATAAAATACACAGACACAAAAAGACACACGAATATAATAAATAAAACTGAGGGATAGATTATTTATAAAGGTGGAGGATTGTAAATATTATTAAAGGTTGAAAAAAACAGGCACAGCACGATTAACTGAGTAAAAAACAAGGTGGCTGTGCCCATGTGAACCTCGTGGTGTAGTTTGTGCATGATTCTGAATGCAAGAACATACTCTGCATCGTGTTTGACCCAAAAAGCAACGTGATGGGGAAACTCCCCCCACCCTCATTACTATGTGTAGCTTAGCAGACTTTTGTTTTACCACCTTACAGAGTTCCATGTAGCGCAACTTTGCAAAGTACCCCCACCCCTATTCATTATTACTAATCATTAGAGTCCCTTTTGCATCCTGCAATGGCCTTGATTGAATTGGAATTAGCCAAAGTAAGCTGAGCAATGTCTGCAAAGTACATGTATTGTGTCACAACATTGTGTACGTGATGTGGCAAGAACACATTTCTGGGCACATTGCTACCTAGACTTAACATGTGCCTGGTATTAGATCTAACGGTGGAGGGTGGATAGCTAACTCACATCACACTGAGATGTATGAAACATCTTCTATATGAACTGATGTAAGGCCATAGTGGACCATGCCATGGCTCATTAAATGCAGTCAATGTCATAGCATGTGTCCCTCTACACAGCCTAGTGTTGGTCCCTATGTGTCAGATATTAATGTCACCTTGCTCCTCATCAGCACTCAGCACATTCATGTGCTCAGCTATATTGTGAAGTAAATATCAATTGCTTTCTAAAGTGTGATCCTGTTTGTGATACATTTTGACAACTATCATGTGCAACTCAATATGAAGGGGTCAAACCCACCTTGGCATTTCTGTTAAGAAGACAGGGCCAAGGGATATTTATGTATCCACCATAAAGTATGGGGCTTTAGACAACATGAGTGAGGCTTTCAAATGCATCACCATGTATGGAATGGTGACACATGGGCTTGCTGAACCTAGGGGCTTATTTACAAGCCCCTCTGTCCCGCCAGAATGTCACTTTTATTTGATCCTGTGGCGCACACAGCAGGGCCATATTACAAGCCCACATAAAGCCACCCTGTCTAGCTTTTCATGTCCATGTGACTATAGCCCATAGTCTTCCTGCCGTTACTCTTGTGTGATTCCCCTCCTCCTCTATGGACTAGCCATACAAATTGGACAGAGAATGCAATGTGAGCAACTACAGTAGAATTGTGCATCTGAAATGCATTTGGCAGGTTTGCCATTATCCGTCATGTTCCTCCATGAATCCACTACCACATATTTTCACAGACTATGACATTTTGGTCATGGCTCGTGTCAGTCCAACTATAATGTGGTCCATTCAGGTTTGGCAATATATTCACCTTGACATTATTCAGATGCAACTGCCCATGCTACAAATACAATCTAGCTTTCTGAACTATCCTTCATATGATATATGTTACCTTTGTGTTCAGGATGCACACTGAAAATGGCATTGCACACAACAGCCTGCATCACACACAATCCTTGCAGTACACAATAAGCATTCAGGGTAACACTCATGGGTAGTATCCGGGTCATTGAAACTCTCCACCTTACGACTGTGTATGAGACTGGTCCACCTACAAGACAACATGACAAATTGCACTGTGAATGTAGAACACATACACTGTAAGCAAGTGATGCACTGTACATATTATTAGGAATTGTCTATGTAACTCTTCAGGTTGGAATGAATCAAATGGCACAGTTGGCATGCCTTAATGATACACATCAGTAAGGCTGGCTGAAGAGTACACACATACGCACATATGATGAACCAAAACATGCTTCTGGTGGCCAGATTGTGGAGCCATTTCAAATATAACACCACTACAAAATTTCACATGGACTTTCATGGCTCTGTGCATATAAAGAGCTCACATAACACACTCTGCAAGGTATTGCTATGGCCGTGCCTTCTCATTTCTTTACATGTCCATGACTACACTATATATATCACACAGTAGATATCCCTGTTCCTGTCAGTGCTGCATAGTACCACATGTTGTCCGTACATGTCAGGAACAAAGAAGATATTAGAAAAATTGAACACCAACATGTATGAGACATGTTCAGATGTGTGTAAGTCAGCCTGTCTGACATTTAGATGAGGTTACATGTGAGTAGGGTCCCCTGTAACATACATCAGGTCTCATTTACAAGAGGCATGAACAACTGGAGTGTCATCTATAAGATCCTCTACAGTGGCTCAGCCCTTTCAATCAACTCTATGAGGACATGCACAGCCACCCAGGGTGGCTTGGCATGCATTCAGAGGTATGAAGCAAGGCAAGGCAGTGCAAAGCATAGCATAGCCATACTCTACATCAAGGAGGCATTCTTTTTCCATTGCAACTGTTGTCTCAAACAAAAGAAATGTGTTTCAACACCTTCCCAGAATTGGCAAACTATGTAAAGCATTGAGTGCCCCATAGTTGATGACTTCGGACCAATACTGCACTTTCATCCTGATGCTGGCCAGCACAGCCAGAAGCCTTGTTGAACTGCACTGCACCATAACTTGTGAATTTGCTGAAACCTTATTTGTCACTTTTGTTCTGTAATACCTAGTTATAACAGTACCTGCCAAATGTGTGTAATGCAGGAAGCACCTCTGGATGTGCCCTGCACTACCAGGGTCTGTGTGAGACAGTGGCTAGGGGCTGTAACAGGCATGTGCAGCTGCTTCATGCTTCCCTGGATTACTTTTGTATTACCAAAAGAGCTGCAGACACTTGTGCAGGCCAGTTTGTTACACAGATAGAACTAGGACACAAATAGCACCAGCGCTATTGCCACAGCATGTTACCTTATTTGCATGGGGCCTAATGAGGGAATCCCTTTGCCTCTGGGTTTGCGCTGTATATTAGATGCAGGCACAGAGGCAAATAAACTGTCACTAGGTGCACTCACAGTGCATCATCTAAAAGAAGGTATACTCTCAGTGTGCCTCCTGGTGGCAACCCCCTGGAGGGATGAAAGGGGTATTCTGGACCCCCAGACATCATCTTGCAGGCGAGTGTAGTCGCTTACTGCAACTGCCTACAAGAGGATCTCTAAACACCCTTAAAAGTGCAGGAGTCTTGGTGCATGCACAGTGAAACACAGAGCTATTGCTTTAAACACACTCCATTCTTCCTGTAAGAGTGAGCGCTGCCTCCAGGGCAGCGCAACTGTACTGTTGCCTCGGTGCAGGCCATTACATGGAATGGTGCACACTTTAAATGTTTGCTCACAGCACACCTATTTCCATGTGCACCATGGTGCAAACAGAGAAAGTGTGCACTATGTATAATAGGGCCACTGGTCAGTGTGGGCTAATGACAGTCCAGTGTTGTAATGCCTCTGCGGCATACTTCATCTTTTAAACATAGTTTTATGGGGGCATAACACTTTTGAGCAAACACATGTGTGAGCAACAGACACTATGAACACGAATCATCTATAGGCAAATGAGACACAGGGAAGAGAATATGTGTACTTACCAACTTGGACTCGAAGGTAGCTCAGGAGGTCACTTTCCTGCCTGACCACATACGCACAGCGATGTTTGGTTTGGTGAAGCATCTCCTTAGTGTTGTAGATGCGCATAATATGTTGGAGCACTATCTCCCACCTGGTCCTATGTGCCAGCTTGGGTATCCTTGGATCACTTGTCTACCACTGGCTATCATGTTCGGCAAGTAGTGGGTTATGAGCCACAGAAAGCCTCCACACATCTGGACATTTATGTTGTGTGCTCTTCCCAAATATGTCCCTCCACCACAACATACTGAACTCAAAAAATTCTAAAATACCCAAGAAAACCACAACTACCAAAAGAACACTAAAACTCCAAAAGACAGACACCCAACAATATACAGCACCAACCAATACAATATACAAATACAAATTACTAATTAAACTTTAGGGACACGATAGGGAGAATAGACACTACAACAATTGCAAAAAGACACCAACACACTCTCCAGCACACCCAAAACACACCCTCTCCCAAGCACACACAGAAAGACTTCACAATTCCTGGCTTTCAGCATGCCGGAGCCATTGCATAATTTCCTGGGCAGATGCGTCACATTTTCAACTAATGTGCCTTTTTATATGCTTCAAATTGATACATAGCCAATGCGTGAATTTCACATGATGTCTGACAAGGCACCATGCCATAATTCTGATGCATCAGCTGGGATGTGTCATATTCGTTTGACACAATGGCTGCAAAAATTCACCCATTACGCAAATGCATCTTCCTTTTAAAACAATGGTGCAAATGTTCTTTTTTACAGTGTATTGTGTGTTGAAATGCATGTAAACAAGTACACTTATCGGTGTATTTCATAGGACTATTGGAGGGGACATGCTGAGGTCCGTGTTGATATGTGCATATCAACATGTACTAGATAGTCATGTTGAACAACCATTACATCATATCATGGTACACACATATCTGCTGTATGAACATGAGTCTGGAAGGATATGTGTTGCATGGGCACAGTGTAGTGTGTCGAGGAACATGAGGTACTGTTAGGCTGATAATGGCATCAAGGATGGTGGGGAGGAATGTGGAAAATGATGGCTACGATATTAATTGTGGTGGTTTGGAATGAGCCAGATGCTAGCATGTGTAATATTTACATCGGCTTAGCTTGCAGAGGGATGGTGGGTTGGTGCAGCTTCAGTGCAATCGGATGTAGGAGCCTATAGAAGGTGATGACCTCATCCTCCCTGAGGTCGTCTTCTTCTTGGTGCTCCAAGCTGGAGTAGGAGTAGCTCCATGGTGTAGTTGAGCTTGCCAGAGTAATTTGGACATGTTCTGCTTATGAACCAGTACCATTCTTCATTTTTACGGCAGGATTGCTGATGTGCAGGAATTTTGACACATTTTGGAATCAACACATCATTTGCCAGTGATGCCTCACTTTCCAAAATGTTTCTAAATATGAATGCATCAGTTCTGCTGGGGTTTTCGCCTAACTTGCATAAGATTACTGTTACCTGACCCCTGTAGTTGTGAAAGTAAAAACGGGAGCAGGATAGGGATAAGTGACACATTTCACTGCATTACTTTGTAAATCTGCAGCGGCTGCGCAAGCTCCTTGCAAAATCAGCCCTAAGTTTCGTATGTGCAAATTAGGGATAAACCAGGCTTAAAAACAGGGGTTAAACATTTTCGCCAAGTTTTTCAAAGGCTTTGCACCAGTGCAAAGTGAGACAAAGCAATGCAAAGTGTTGCAAAGATGTTTACTTTCCAGTGCAAAAGGTACTTAGGACCATATTTATACTTTTTGATGCAAAATTGCAAAAATATTAACGCCGGCTAATGCCATTTCTTTGCACTGCTCGGGTGTCAAATTTATACTTTGACGCTCAGCGGTGCAAACCACTAGTTAGAGTCATTTTTTTAAACTCAAACCTGTGTGCCATGCCGTAAAGAAAAATGACATTAACGCAGTGCAAATGACTTTTATCCGGTTTATTACGTCGCAAACTGGAAACACGCCTTTTTTTGCAGCAATTGGGTCAAAAAGCGCCACAAACACAGAAAAATGTGCAAGGGAGAGCCAAAATTGATCCCAGAAGCTATGAGAGACCCAAGGAAGATGACAACCGACCATGAACCAGCCAGGAGGACCCACACAAGACCCAGGAGAGGGAGAAGAAGAAAAGGAAGTGTCGGTTCAGTGCAGAGGAGCAGGAAATACTGGTGAAAGAGGTGACGAAACACCAGCACCAACTTTTTGTCACCTCTAAATTGGCAATTGGGAGGAAAGAGGCAATTTGGCAACAAATTGTCGATAAGATCAACAGTGTGGCAGAAGTATGGAGAACAGTCATCGAGTACAAGAAGCGCTGGCATGACTGCAAGCGCAGGACCAAAGGAAAAGATGGCAAGGAACAGGAAGGCAGCACGGCAGACTGGAGGTGGGAGTCCAGCACTGCAGGAGACCCTGGACCACATGGAGGAGATGGTGGCAGCCGTCATCCCTGAGGAGATTGTCACAGGGATTCAAGGACAGGACAGCGCAGACTACCAGGATACAACACAAATGCAGGGCAAGTGGCATGGGGAACTAAAATGCCTAATTGTTAACTGCAAGTGGGGGGGAACATACCTGCTGCACAATGCATGTAAGCCATGATAATGAGGTAAAGGAAACGGCAAAAGGGCACAGCCCGGGGGCATGGGCTGTGCAGGGCAAACCTGGGGCACAGCACAACACTACACCAACAACCTTTGCATGGGGGTATGTTGCCATGCCAAGGATGTTGGAAAAGCAAAGCCAGTCCAGGAGGGTAGGGCACAACGTAAAACTGGCATGCTGTCACACAACAGCTGGTATTGTTGCTACATGAACTAGGGCTCAATGTACAGTCTCAGGCCATATCCACAAGTGGAATGAAACATTGACAACAGTTGCACTACCACCTCTGCTGTGTGTGCAGGTCAAGTAGCTAATGGCAGTTACATGCCCATGGATCAAACACACCCAAATTAGAGGGTTCAGGATGACAACGTTATCAATCCCCTGTAATCAATAAAAATGCACTAATCCTGTCAAATGCTAATATCCATAGTCGCTACAAACATCAGGCATTGTCATAAACATTATGAGGTACACAGCAGTAATGTCATACCCATGCTGCACATGGCAGGGTCTACCCTGCGCCTGGGTCACAATAGCTGCAATACCACCATGCAGCATCTCAAGTGTCATAGTGCTAAGACAACAGCATTGAGGGGGAGGACATATGTTTCCGGCTAGTGAAACACACCCACACAGTCAGAGGAGGAAATTAAACACTGCTAGGATCATCAGTACAATCCAATGTAGCACACATTCCCCAACATTAACATTGCACACTACCAGTGCTGACACCTGCATTGTGCCATGCCAATGCTATTAATAGTACATGCTAGGTCTCAGCAACATATAGCTGGTGTTGAAATATCAGAGACTGGGTCAGTTTCAGATTGTTAAGTGTGGGGCAAGTGCCATCAGAACACCCACAGCCAGTGCAAGGCCACAACATGATAATGGAAGTAGACGGAGGATTGGATAGGACAAGAAGGTGGCAACATACAATTTGGGCAGAACCTACACCTAGAGGATGTGACGCAGACATTTCCCCAAACTGCCCACACTACATGTGACATGCAGGTGGGGCATAGGACTGGGAGAATGCTATTATTGATGACAGTAACAATGAACAGGAACTAAGATCACAATGTGCAACTAATAGGAAGTCAGGAAAATCACATTACAAATGCCACAACACAGACACACTAATTGTACAATATCTCATTGCAGAGGACGATGGCTCTCCTGGGGATATGCTTGTCCTGGACTTCCCTGATGACATGGATGATGAGCTGACAAACATCAGCCAGCAGACACTCCAAGATGTCCTTGGAACCCTCCAGACCCCACCTTCAGTCACAAGGAGGAGCACAGATACAGCAGCCATCACAGAGGACCCACCCACCACCCCAATTGTACAACCTGCGAGCTCCAGCCCTGCGGAGGACTCTGGCACCAGCTTTGAGAGGACTGTAGTTGGAGTACAGCGGGAGCTGGCCAAGGAGGTGTGGTGGGGATGCAAAATATGGCAGCCAGTCTAGAGGGGGTGCATTCATGCATGATCTCATCTAGAGAACAGGCAGCAGCCACGCAAGGGCGAACATCTATCTTGCAAGAACTTCAACAAAGTGTGAACGAAATCAGCACAGCAGTAAGGGAGTTGCCACAGCACCTTGCACATCAAACCTTTCACTGCGTGCATGAATGCAATATTGACCACCTCAGGGCCGACCTTGCTGCCTACCACAGTGATGTAGCTGCTATACTTAAGAACCAGCAACTCCTCCTTGCTGCAGTAATGCCCTTAATAGCCCCACAGTTGGCAGCTACGGGGATTTCTGAATCCACGTCTTCAAACGCTGAAGTGTGTGTTGCCCCTTCAAACCACCAACCACCAAGGGCAGAGGAGATGACACACACATCAGAAGATGAAGACGTGGAACAGATCACCTTCACCCGTAAGAGTACCCGGTAGCACAAGTCCATGCCAAATGGGCACTTATTTCCAAGGTCCTGTGCTTAGTAACATGCCAGTCTAGCAACAGCTACTCACATGCACTGTTCTCCAGTCCACTGTTTAACTTAACACTATGCTCTGTGATTGTCTCTCACTACCTCATTGGCAATTCATGTTCCTCTGCACTGTATGACACTTCACCCCAGCATGTCCAATGATATGTCCTTTTGCACTTGTGTAGTATCACAATAGAAGGCGTCACACTAATGGACTCACAATCCTGGACTATGTAAATATAGCACTACAGCACTTTAAAATAAATAGCACTTACACAACCACTTTGTCTCTGTGTAATGTGATACATCAACCATGTGGGAGATTAGTGATGTTTGCCTCATGTCAATGGCCATAGAATGTCAACACAACTGCCTTGAAAGATTGTGGGCTGATAACTATGCACTGGGGTCTGGATTGTACCATCATCTGCCCTTCCTGAGTGTTATTTCTGAAGTAAATGGAAACATTACAGTATAATGCTGTGTTGGACAGAATAAGTCTGCTTCAAGAGATTTCTAAGCAGAAAAGCAATGTCTTCAAATTTTTCTTCTACACAATCTTTAGGTATGTGACATGTGACTCTACAATTTCATCACACACACACCATACAGCAGGAATGGATGTGTACGAGTGTGCGGACAAATATGTAATTTGGCAGTGCAAAGTAAGAAATGATAGGTGTGACTTATGTATACTATACTACATTAGATTATACCATCACTCAACTTATCAGGGTTTACATGGACATCAGGCTGCAGGCAGATGTACCCCAGTGCCCAAGATTCAAAATCTGGTCTCAAAGTATGACAGATTGAAAACATACATCCAAACTTAACAAGACATTGGGAACCGTAGTAACCTTGAGTGGCGGGTGCAATGGATGGCAGATGCATAGAGAAGTAGCTTTGGTGTAGCTGCCAATGGGACAGCTCAATTGGGATTTGGATGCAGGATAGAACACCAATGCAAATACTAAATTGACACTGTTCACCCATGCCAAGGCCCTGATCCCCAAGCATATGACACATACTGTAAAGGAGTACCTAAATATTTATTTAACTGTAAAAAAGTATAATAAAACTGGGGGAAACACCTTAACTAACCTAACCTATCCTAACTACGCATTACCCACAACTGGCCCTAACTACCCTAAGCTAAACTTACTTATCACATTTAACTAAACACATACTGTCTTATCCTTAACAATTATATATATATATATATATATATATATATTTCTTTTACTATTTTTTTTTTTTTTTTTATTTTTAATACACAAAAACACCAACATCATCCCCCACCCACCCACCCACAAAAAAACACATGTGAAAATATGATACCCTCCACCCCCAGCCCACTTATACTAACTAAACTATCAGCCGATTCTAACCTAACACTAAGCCCCCTAAACCCACTAAATATAAGAACAAGGAAAGAGGAGGGAAGGGAGGGAATAATGGCTGAGGGTCCAACAGTTATAAGTTTGCCCTCCGCAGGATCTTTTTTATCCAAGGCACTCTCCTACTAATCTGGGACACCTCCTGCTGCAGCCTTTCCCTTCTGCGCAACATCTGTTGCATGTCACGTTGCATGTTCCTAAATTCAACATTGTTAATGACTGCAGCAGGGGTGGTCTGTGTGCCACTTGTGGAGGGTTGTGCTGGTGCCGGTGCCATGTTTGGAGGGGGAGGTGCAGGGGCTGCTGTCAGTGGTCCAGGAGCGGATGGTGTTGAGGGACTTGCAGTGGTGGCTGTCATCCTTGGTGCCACTTGGGTCAGAATGGTGGTGCTGGTGGTGGCGGCTGTTGTGGACAGGGATGGGCCCCCTTGGGCAAATGCCCTCCAGACCCCTGTGGCTCTTTCATGGCGATAATGCCGTGCCATGTGGCGGAACCCAGACTCAACATCTAGAATGTGGCGGTAACGCATCGCCCTCCTCCGGAATTTGCGGATCTGATTGGCATCCATTATGGCTGCTGTTAAAAAAGATAAAGCCAAACATTAGTTACATCATTGTGTGATACAGCTACTGATGATATTCAAAAAATTCCTCAAAATTAGCTTAAACAGGCCAAATCACAGTACAGATCACAGATTGTCCCCGTGGAAGTATATGCCAATGCAGCCTACACATGTCCTAACTAACAGCACAGCAATGCTCAAAAAGATGTGTACCTACTTAAATGATCTAAGCATCATTGTTCTGACATCAATCACAGAACAAATGCTGCAAGTCCGCCACATGTGACAGGCCAACTAATGACTATCTTCTGGATGACAATCAAGGGCCACAAGATCTGTGATTTGTAAATGGAACTGGCAGGATGGTATGCAGTTTCTCATCATGAGGGGGTATCCTAGGTTGGAACAAATGAATTTTTGAATTACATATCTGTGTTATAAAGTGGGATCCTCACACTTAGGTACACATATTTCATAACCCTAAGCCTGTGCCTCAGGGGTGGATGGACATGCAACACATACTTTCAAACATCAAGGACAACCAGGAAGCTTTGGACAGCTGTCCATGGGTTTAGTCAGTCCACCACAGGTAAGGAGGGTGTCCAACTAGGATAGACACAAACATTGTACAATCACATCCACATTTATGTTCCTAATTGCGGGCAATTGTCCACATCATTTGATATCACTAATACCTTTCCTACAACAAGCACATAAATGCAAGCACCCATCTGGCCATGAGCTGCATGCACACCTATGACATTGTACTCAAGTGCCACATAAACGTAGCAGAACATGTGGAGCTAGATGCTGCTAGGAAGTCAAACATACAGTCCTACATGTTCATTAGTTAACAGGGAGGCTCAAGTCTGTGGGTAATACTTCGGCACCCCTGCTCTGTGTGATTCAGGGTATGACTTGCTGACTAAATCATGAAAATGGCTACCTCCAAATTTTTCATTACAATAAATGTAACAACAAATGTCGCCCTGTTCACCTGCCCATGCCTACAGCGCTGCACTACAATCCCAAATTATGACTCTACGCCACTGATTGTCCAACTCAAATATGGAAAAACAAGTCAAACTCCAGTCAAGTCACATATCAGATCATGTGCCAGCACATCATACCTTGCTATGTGTCCAACACACAGGAGTCAATCACACAACAGCTGCAAACACAATACAGAACTCAAATATCAACACTTACTGGATATGTCTGGGTCTGCAAATCAAGCCACTTCTCCAATTGTGTATGGGGCAGGTCCACCTGTAAAACATGGAAGGGTGAAATGTGCTCAAAGTCTGTGCACGGTAAAATACTTTGAAGAAAAAATTACTGTGTGTGACATTATATCTGATAGTCCAGCCCCTTAGGCATGATGACACTCCAACAGACATAACACTGCAAACATGTATTGACCCTGTCACTCCAGTGAGTGATACACACACATATGCACAAATGCAGTGGCCCTAACAATCATGTGGTGACAAACATGATTCCTCAGTTGGTTGCAGATTCATTTATAGAGTGTACTCCATTTATTAATTTGTTAAGAGAGACATGCAAAGCCACGTTCCTGGTGCACTGCAATACCAGTCACTCAAGTATTGTGGCTTGTTCATCAAGGGACAATCAGTTACTGTGTGATGCTCATGTGGGTTGAGTTTAGCTCATGAATTATTATGCTTTCTATGGTCTAATAAATGTGTGCCTGTGTTGTCTGTAGGTTACATATGCTACATTGCCAGTGTACCATGAGCCAGATATGGCCCTATGACACCATAATGTCAGGGATCCTGTGTGTTACTTGATGACAATCTTACGCTAAACATGAATTGGCCATTTATCTAAATTAATACAACAAAGAAAAATATGCTAACAGTGTCATCCGTGACAGACTGCATGGGCACAGATATAGTTATTGCACCAAAAATGTGTCACTCAGTGCCCGGTGTACCCATATCGGGTATTGGAATTCACAGTTAGCCACATTCATCATCTTACATTAGCCAAGTTGGGTGATATGCGGGTATACAACAAACTGACACTCTCCCATTATTGAAACATGGTTTAGCAAATGTCCTACTGTGGCACTCAATTTTTATGCACCATGGGATTGGCAGCAGTCACAGGAATGCTGGTCTGCTGATCTTAGCCACTCATGTCTGTGATAGCCTTCATACTGGGAAGTTAGCTATTGTACATATGCTGCACTAGATTGGCAGGGGTGTACCACACGTAAACTAGCAAAGTATTTTGGCACTTTATATGATTGATGTAATTGGTCAGGGGTCTCTTGCACAACATCATGCAAGTAATACATTTTGACCATGCAATCACCAACTTCAGGTATCCCATGATGACCCGATAACTTAAGAGAATTGCATGACTATGAAGTGACACAGATGGCAAATGCATCAGCTATGTTCCAGCAATTGTGCCCAAGACAAATTAAAACACACAGAAACAATGAACAGAGAGCCAGATATATTTTGTTATCCTCAATTTGTAGCATTTGCTTCATGTTTACCGCAACAGCTATGGAAAGTAGCACCAAACATGTAGATATGAACCCGTGTGCATTACTTTCGCATCCATTTCTAATTTAATTGCTGCACAAACCAAGTCAAAGTATCAGCCTAAGATATTACCTAGGGTTAGGAAGAACTATGTACGTATGGCCAGGAATACAGTTCAGACATGCATTCCAAATAATTGGGGACTACATTAATTCCTTGCTTTAACTTGTGAAATACATCTCTTTCCTGGTACACTCACAGACCATGAATGAAACATATGTTTCAGCCGCATTACCATCATCTATTGACGTCAAAGCAGCACAATTTACAAGATCAAGTTCTGTTTTGTACATTTGTGCAGCTGTTGCGTCAACAAATGACAGTAATGTGTGGCAAATATTGTATAACTCAGGGCCACTGTATATTTAACATGCATTCCACATATCCAAAAACATTGCATGCAGCATGTCAACAAATCTGCTACTGTCACTACAGAGCATTTAAATGTGCACATTACTCTGAATTGTACTCTCCAACAGGGCCACCAATCACCACGCCCAGGTGGTCCAGCAGGTCTTGCTCTCTGGCAAAAAGGTCAGCCCAGCGATGCTTGAGTTCGTGGTCGTTGCACAGTATGTTGAAAATTCTCCTCCGATGATACAGCACCTTGGACCACCAGAGCCTCCTCGCCTCCATGTGATACCCCTGTATCACCCCGCCACGAGCCTCTAACATCAGGGTGAGGAAGTGGCACACCAGCCAAATGAATGCCCCCAGCTCCTCCTCACCCATTCTCCCCAGACGTGGCCTACCCAACATGACCGAAATAATAGGTATAGGAAAGGGTACGGAGGAAAATACAGGGAAAGGAGGGAGGAAAATGAAAGTTAAGTAACCCACAAACAGCCCAACAGTCCCCAAACTAACAATACCCACTAAACACTCCCAACAGTACAAAGAAAAAAGTAGACACCAAATATGACAAAAACACACTTACACTGAACAACTGAGACAATTACTAAAACAACAGATGACAATTAGGATGGGACACAGGAGACAAATGCACAATTTGGGCAGACTAAACTCTCAGCACAGCCACAAAGTCTAGACGAATCACAGACTGCATAGTGAAAGTGAAAGTACACCCACTGTACCATTTCTGTAAACAGGATATCCTATCACATCACTTCCTGTCTCAAATGCAGTGTGTTTTTATTATGATGCGTAAAATTTTTATAAGGCTTACGGGCTGTGCGTCCAATTTTTTGACACAAATGCTTCAAAATTCCCCTGCAGTCATAGTTCAATATATTTTTCATTGATAACCAATTTCATGGGGTACAGTATAGGAATTACCGCTAGGGCCCAATGGATGTATAATGGCTGTGAGCGTCATTTTTCAACGCATATGAGGCAAAATTTGACGCATATGCATATTTTTTACGTGTTTGCGTCAAAATATCTGTATTTAACTGTGTTTGTGTCATTTCTCTAATTTTTAACGTACATGAAAGCTGCAACTGTACAGAGATAGGCTATCTGTGCCTGCATTGTGTGTTCCAGTGTTTGGGCACATGTGGCAGACCACACTACTGCGGGCCATAATACTCATGTTGTTGTACCGGATGAGCAATCTTAACTGACGCAACAGCAACCCAAACATTTGGAATAAAAATTGGTATTACCTAGTTTGAGCAGGTGGTGCGTCAATAGAGGATAGCAAGGCTACGCAACTTAATACATTCACTCATGGCCTGTGTGTTTATGTCTGTGAATTGGCTATTTCAATTGTTGTTGTGCCTCTGTGTGAATGTCACAAGACGTGCTTTCATTAATGTGCCTGTATGCATGTGTTGTAAATTTGAATAACCATCAGATGACATTCAGTGTAGAAATGAGTCACGATATGTGTTTGTCATACACGTAGCATCTAATGCTGTGTGAACGTCCCTGACTTTTGGGACAAAACATCTCCCATGCCAAACTATGCACACGATAGATAGAGGACGGTTGCTAATGGCAATGTTACAGGAGTAAGCCATCACATGTACTGGAATGTTGGATACCACTTCATGGTCACTTGTTTGTATACTACCCATGAGTCAGGCATTTGAAAATGCTATGTAGGTACAGTGTTTGTGACACAGAGTCCCAAAACCAATCCAAAAATGTAATGTCATTCAAGAGTATCCTTCCGAGCAGAATTGACCGAAAGCCAAAGAGAAATTGACAACACACAAGGGGATAGTCCAGCAATGGCACTGCAGAAGTTTTATGAGACAACAGGGCAACCTTGGTGTGCTCACAAACTTAATGGATCAGTAATTAGAAACCGGCAGGTTTCCTCACAACATTTGTACACAGGGTGGCCTCTAAAATTCCCACTGCAACAGGGAACATCAGTGCCTCTGTGCTGATTAATCTCACAGCTAGTCACCAAGCAACCACCATCATTTGGTTGTGGCCAATGTTAATCTGTGTGTGGACCGTCAGGGCACAAACATGTTTTGTCCTTTCATGCACATTAGCAAACGTTGTTTGTTGTGCTGGAGGCACCATACCCAATCCATGCATACAGCCATAGTACACTGTCACTGTTTGTCACTCATGCATACATGAAACCTAGAGAAGGGATAGGGCCGGGATTAGGCTATTTGAGTACATGTCCTAGACAGTGATACAATAAGTAAATTGATTACACTATACAATCTATTTGAGGATTCATCGTAGACCTAGCAGACACAATACCCAGGAGGAAAGAGAGGGCATGGAAAGCAACTATAAGAAAAATGTAGCCACAGGGAACCTCTATGGTAACACAAAGACAGGAACCAACAAGGCTAACATGATGCAGGCTCTGTCAGGAACTAACATGAACAAGGCAAATGCACAGTGAGCAGACTCAAACTTGGAAAAGCTGGAACAACACTGTGGAAACTAAAAACTGTATTTGTGCTGTGGGCTGCAACTTTACACAATAACCCAAGGCCTGTGTTACACAAGTGATTTATACGGCAATGCACAACAAGGATATACATAAAATGGCAGCTTCTAAGCCATTCCAGGCAGCAGCAATGGCAGTGCAGGTTCAAATGGCTGGTCTGCATGGAAGTGCTCACAGGTGTGTGAAGCTTCAGTCTCTCACAAGTCATGTAGGTGAGAATCAAGTTCACAGGGTCAACAGTACCTTTCACATGTCAAGCAATGGACAGGTGATTACAGGTCCTACATAATACCAGGCAGTGCATTATCGGACCTGAAGTCCATGCAGACAGATGAACTATGACTATGGCATGCCATACTAAAGAGGGAAGCACACTGGAGTCAGAATGGGAGTCTGGGTGTGTGTAGATGAAGGTTATCAGGGTACAAATAGTCCATTTACAGGGCCCCCTAGAGAAGGGTAGGGAGAGACTGAAAACATGCCTGTGGCAGGACTTATAACCTGGGATGGCATACGCAGGGCATGTCTTGTGAGCAACGCTTGTCATACCTGGGGCACTTGTACTATCCATTTACAGCTTACATGGACTTCTTGTCACACATGCTCCTTGCAGAGATAGCTGATGTCACACTGCTGTCAAGGGTCTGGTCATACATTCCTGTTACCAATGCAATAGCATATTCACTGCCTCATATATGAAACACTTTTTTAACTTATGATTGATGATGTCTTATTTGTGTGCCATATGCTGCAATGAACCATGTTGGTAGCATGGATTTGTGCCATAGCTGTGGTACTCTGATATTGCTCTTCAAATGTAAAATAGACAGGATATATGTCATTTACACTGTGTGTGAAGTTGGGTGTACATTCATACCCATCAAACGTGATGTGCCTTTTTCAGTATCCTTATCTGTATTTCTGCAATGCTCCATGAGGCTAAACTCTGATTATGATTCCTAGGGATCATGTGATGCATGAATAATTACCCAGACCATGATTGAGTGATGAAGTGAGGTGTTTAATGACATATGGTAAGACAGTTTTGATGGTGACTAGAGTTAAAATTATTTTTACACAATGTGTTGTCTCCGAAGCAATCCTGCTGCAGTGTTTGGATGGTCCCCCTCATGTTGATGGACAGCATCCTCCTCTTCCTCCTCCTCAGGCATTGGTGGGTCTGGTTCATAAAGGGGAATATTCTTCCTTACACATATGTTGTGCAGGATGGCACAGGTCAAAATGATTTTGCAGACCATTTCAGGTGAACATAAGAGGCTTCCTCCGGTGATGTCGAGGCACCTAAATCGTGACTTCAGGATCCCAAAAGTCCTCTCTACTATGGTGTATGTCCTCCGATGTGCCTCATTATAGGCACGCTCTGATGCTGTGCTTGGGATGGCAAATGGGATCATGATCCATGGCTGGATCCCATACCCCTGATCAGCTGAAAGGGAAAACGATTGTAAAAGTTTTGATGTTGCTTGCACCTTGATTATCACTTGGCATGGCAGTTGCTATCTTGTGTTGTTTGTGACTCATTTGTGTTTGTGTTATTGTGTGGAATCCTAGGCTTCTGGGATGTACTATCAGCATTGGGTTGTTTAATTATCTAAACTGATGTTTGGCTGATTGACCGGATATCAGCAGTATTTTTGTACACTTGCAGTACATTGTGCATCTCCCATGCATTATATCATGTGAAAGAAGTGTCCATGTGTCTTCACTGGAGGTGACATGATACTTCCACACACAGAATCGATTTCCCAGTGGTGGTAACACGGTTGCACTATGTGGCCTGAAAATCCCATCCAATTCAACATATGTAATAGCCTGTGAAAAACAACAGTGTGGCCCTTTGATATGGCTAGGTGACAATGTACAACACAGCTCCATAGGTTGGCAGCACTGAAGTGTTGACAATTGACAATGCACAAATATCCTATGTGTGACAAATTCTATGCAAACCTTTTTTTGTGCTCTCACCGAGTTTACTCATGTGCAAACATGTACCTACACTACTGAACCTGGTCCAGGTAAGGTGGCTAACTTGGTTGCGGGGGTGAAGGTTTAATTGTCAGAATGTCCATATACCTGTACATCTGTTGTGTATATGTGTAATTGTCTCAATCCGTATGTGTAGCAATGTGCACTTTGCAATAATGTCACATCAATATGTGTTCTTAGCACAGTCCACTTCCTTATTGGTAGTGGGCAATGTCACCCCAGGAGTGATATGAGATGTTGGTACTGCCTCAATGATTCCATGTCCCCTTCATTAGAGTAATCATCATCATGCTATGTGTCACATGGTGTCTGACCTGCAGCGAAACACATTGCACACCCCTAACACAGTACGTATTGCTTGGAAGGGTGTGTGATTGAGTGTTATTGATGTGATATTGGGAGGTTCATCTTCAAAGTTGTACTGCCAGTTAAGGCCATGTCATTGTCACTGTGTGGTTATCATTTGGTCCCTTGTGGCATCTGTTGTTATTTGCATCAGTAATTTGTCCATAGGTGTGTATCCCATTGGGTCAGGATATCAATCATGACTAGCAGTGTCACAACCTCAGTGTCTTCCTGGCCACGTGTCCATGTAGTGATGTATGTGTTGTATGTCCTACAGGGTTGCTATGCTGTGTGTATATAAGTAGGTTTTTGTACTTACCAACAAGTAGGCCATTTCCATGTCGTCCATCCTGGAAGTGTTGATTGATAGTGCAGTGGCGGAATATGAATGAATCATGTACACTCCCAGGATACTTTGCCATGATGTTGGTGATCAATACCTGGTGATCCACAATGGCCTGCACCTTGATTGAGTGTCTGTGCTTCCTGTTGCGGTATAGATGCTTGGTTGCAGCAGGTGGCACAATCCGTACATGTGTGCAGTCAATGGCACAACGCATGTGTGGGAAGCCATTGATTTGGTAGAAGCCCTGTTTGGTCTCCTGCTGCTTCAGCTGTGTGTTGAGGAAGCTGATGTGGCGGGGTGTGAGGGAGATGATGGCATCCAGTACCTTAGGTAGGAAAGTGGAGAATGAGGGGTGTGAGATCCCGGCATCCAGGACACTGGTGGTTTGAAAAGAGCCACTTGCCAACATGTGGAGGACAGCTAGCAGCTTGGTATCTAGTGGAATGATGTGGGGTGTCTGCAAGCTGGGTGGCAACTGTGGCTCAATGTGGCGCAGCAGCTGTTGGATGGCTTGCCAGTTTAGTCTGTATCTCTGGATGATGTCATGTTCCATGAGGCCCAGAAGGGTTGTCCTGGTCCAGAATATCCTCTCCTGCCTTCTGCGTTGCCTTTGGGGTCCCTGTTGGTGTGGTGGAAGCTGCTGCTGTTTGTCCTGTGCTGTGCGTCTTTGTGCATGCTGGATTAATAGCACCTCCATGTCTTCCTTGTGGAGCTCTGATGTTGCTTCTGTGTGTTTTCCTTAAGTACTGGTGTGTTTGTCCCATTTTAACACCTGTCCTGACCCATGCGTTAAAACTTTGACGCAAATCGGGCTGTGCGCCATTTTTTGGACGGGAATGCCTACATTGCATGTCATTAACGCAAGGCGGTTTCACGCATCCAGAAAATGACTCACACAGTGGAATTTTGACGTTTGCGGGGTCGGGCGTCAAAGTATAAATATGGTGTTAGGTTTGCGCCGAATTTGCGTAAAAAAAAGACACAAATCAGGCGCAAGCAGAGTATAAATATGCCCCTTAGTGCTGCAGAGTGGAAATAGTGCTTCATGTCATTCTTCATCAAAGGGGCTTTGCCTGGTGCTACTTGGCAGTATCTGCATAAGCAGACATAGCTTTTGATGCAAAGTTCAATCCATAATTAAGACCAGGCAGGGCTTTGTGTTAAAAATGAGTGCCTCCTTGTAGCAAGCACTCACACAGAGAAAATGGTAATTTCTCTAAACATTTTACACATTGCATGTGTGCTGTGCTGCACTGCACAGCATACATGCAGTGTGTAGATTGTTTCAGAACTTGTCTAGGCATAGGATTGTGTACTGGAAGGGGTTGAAATCCTATGCGCAACAGCACACACACAGACCTATGCACCACAGTCTAGTAGCATGTAGTGCTAGACAGTCTTTAGAGTGCACTAGTGTAGTGGATGACAGCAGAGGCATGCCACTTGAAATTAATAGGGCGCAATGAAGCCAGCATATTTGGTTGCTGCGTTGAGCTAAAAATAATACAGTTGCCCCTTTATTTCAAAACTTCACTTGGAGAAATCATAGAAAAGAATACTACAAATTTAACACTGAATCAGATATTTTACAACCTAAGCAGAAAAGCTACTTTGTAAAAATGTACTTTAGGCAGCCTGAGCCAGAATCGGCTTTAATCTAGTTCTGCCACTCATCACCCCTCCAGTGCTGGAATTAGCATCCTAGGGTGAGGGATTTAATGTCTGAGTATACAAGAAGGGTTGGCAGACTTATCAGCAGCTTTATCACTACTTTTTTGACTTGGAGATTCTGGGTAGGGCTTCTTCTAGTCATTCCCAGGACATCACAACAGCTATCCTTTAGCCACCAGGTGGGAAGATTGTTCATCTACATAATTGAGTTACTAAGGAGCTGAAGACAGGCCTGCCTGGTGAGCAGCTGCCATCTTGAACAACGGGTTTATGAGTAATTTCAGTAAGACAAAGGGAAAGTGCAGCAAATGGAGATGGGGTAACTGTGAGTAAAAAAAGGGCATTCTGGGTGGTAGAATTTCTTCAATCACTGGGCAGGGCATAGGATAAACTTCGTACCTCAACCACAACCTTTTCAGAACAATACTGGACCTGGGAAGACTACTACACCTGAGAAAGAGGGCCCTACCAGATGAAGACCCTTGAGTCCTGCTGGAACAAGAGGACTCATATAAGTGTTCAATGACTTCTGAATCCTACTAGCACCTAGGAACAGGATTGGCCTCCTGTTACTTACTCCAGGGACACAAAAAGCTAAAGGACTCCTGATACCTAAAAGGGTCCAAATGTCCAGTTGACCTGGCTGGAGAGAGATTTGGTTCATTGAATCCTGCCATGGAGAGCAAGGAGCTGCAGGAACGTTCACAGCCATTTCAAAAAGTTTGCCTTCGCCATTTTTTCTACCTTCAAAGTACCTCAACAAGGTGCTAGTGCTTGTCTAGTAAACTGAGATGCCCAAGATGGGCAAGTAAACCAGATTCATCCCATTCAGAGCTATGCTAAAAACTGGTTCAGTGAGACCTCATGATGAAGCTATTCATACTTGTGGAGCTCCGCCCACCTACCTACCTTGGACCAGAGTGAAGTGCCAAATCTATCCAAACCACAAAACAACCTTAGCAGCTATGGAATCTAGGTTTATTCTATCAGAGATGTTGGTGCCAAAATCAATGGCTTCAGTGGAATGGCATGACAAGGGCTCTGATTCACAAAGATACAATTACATTTTTGTGTAAGTTTAAGTTTGTTTTGGAATTCACAAACCTCAATTTAATAATAATGTTATATATTTTATGTGTGGTGTTCGGTGCCCTGACTGCGGAGTCTGCAGTTTTAAACTGACTATTAAATTGGAGTTTGAGAATTCCAAATCAAACATAAAATTACACACAAGTATATGTTTACCTTTGTGAATCAGGCTCAAAGTATTCAGCTTAAAGAGACCCTTGAAGGCCCCGCCTTGGACCTTGTCATAATAAAAGATTTTAACTTCAATTTTAGGGATTAAGTCAGGATGTAAAAATGTCACTAGGATGACTCACCTGGTGTATCTAGCCTCCACTGTATCATAGTTGGCCTGAAAGTGCACCATACCTTCTGAAATTGAACAATTACTTCTGATGGGTCCTTCAATTTTTCTTGGTGCTTTTTGCCCATAAAGCTTTAAAAATTTCACAGTTTTGTTTCAGGTTAGCCTAATTTAAGGATGTTTATCTGTTTTTGTTCATTGCATTTTGCTGTTTTTTACAACATTGGTTTGGGAATTTTATTATGTTGTGTTCCTAACTTTATTTGTTAGCACTGTTTAAACGTAATACACACTTCTCTCAGGATTGCCTGCAGAGACGCTTAAGCCATAGCTTCCAGGGGTTGACCAGACATAGGGCCTGATTACGAGTTTGGCAGACTGTTTAGGCCGTCCGGCGAACTTCCGAAGGGTAGGTTGCCACCATAGTGGCTACCTCTGAGCCATGCACATTAAGAGTTTCCTGCTGGGTCGGTGGCCAGAAACTTGAGTTTCCGCCAGCTGGCCTAGCGGGAAGCACCCTACAGCATTGTCTCTGGTTAGTAATCGAGCAAGCGGCAATGATGTAGGATGCAGGGAGCACCAGCTCCCTCGTAATGTTCTTGTCTGCTGTCCAGGAGACCCCTGCACTGCCCATGCGAAGTTCATGGGCAGTGCAGGAGCCGCCTTGGGGCCCCCACACCCATTCTCTGCCAGCCTTTTCATGGCGGTGCTACTGCCATGAAATCGCTGGCGGAGAACGAGGTTGTAATCCCCAGGGCAGCGCTGCTTGCTGGTGGATTAGGACTGTCACTACTGCCAGACTACCGGGATCTCTGATCCTGGTGGTCCTGGAGGTCTGACCACAGCATGACTTCTGTGGTCATAATGTGGCACTCAAGCCACCACATTGGCGGTGGTCCGACTGCCACTGCAAGTCTGACCGCCAAGTGACTGCCAGACTCGTAATGACCACTGTAGTCTCAGAATTGTGCTTTTACCTAGCTAGAGCTGGTTTATTGAGTTGGTAGGAGTAACTGCCTCTCATTCCTGGGTGTTACAACACTGCTAAACATATCATCCAGGCCCTTACAGATATACTGCTAAGTGCAGGTGTTAAAAAAGAGGCTCCCATTGTGTTTAATGAGCCTCTGGGTGCTTTGCAGGATTATCGTCATAATTATTGACACTGGTCCTGCAAAGCGCCGGACTAGCATAAACAATTATGACGCTAGCCCCCCTGACTACCGCCATGGTGCACTCTATTTTAAATAGGGGGGCGCTAAGGGCCACAAGTGGCACTAGGTGCAGCGCCAGTTTTCATAATTCTGGGCCTATGTGTATGCACTCAGCGAAAATGAAATATGACATCAGGGAGTTGCGGTAGTTTAGGTACAATTGTGAACACAGCAAGAGTGAACAAGAGTAAGGCATAGAACAGCACACTTCTGTTTCCACTCTCCTGTACATATGTTTCCATGTGAATGTTTCAATTAAGCTCATAGCTGGTTTATTTCGTGAATCCAGATTGTTTTACAGTTGAGCATGTGTTGTGTTTGCTTCTCACCCTGTTCATAACCTCTATTTATGAAATTGTTCCCATGCTTTACGCATGTGAAAAATGAAAGGTCTGGAACAGGAAAAGGAGAAGTTATTATAGAGAGACACAGTAGAGTAATGGATTTAATATTTTTTCCAATTTACGACTGAAGGGATTAATTTACTTTAGAATTACTTTTGTTTTCTCTTAAATGGATTTGTAGCCTGTAATCTGCTAAAGAAGAAGAAGAACAAAAAAAACACCTCCTCTACCACCTCCTTTGAAAACGATGAATAATAGAGGAGGTGATAAGCAAGGTACCAAGCTCTCCCTGACTCAGAGTTGAGAAAAAACGCAGCAGATATCATCCAGGACCACAATTTCAGACTGAAATCCAGCTGAAAAAGTAGACCAAAAATCAGGGGCATAAAAAGTAGCAATAAAAAAAGAGAAAAAACTGCATTGTGTCACATCAATCTCAGGGTCAACACTTCTTATATAAAGTCAAAGCTGGTAAGTGTATCACAGGAACATGATTAGTACCATCTTGATTTGAGAACTTCAGACAAAAAACATTGCGAAGGCAACTATCTTGCAAAGGAGTAAACATAGGGCAGGCCATGCCTACTTGGTCAGAGGAGTGACATCTGTCAGGAAAATGAAGGAGAACATCCTTCAATATGTGTGTTCTACTCACTTCCATGGCCTGCCCATTGCCCTCTTGATTTGACACTTAGCTGTAGCTGTGTAACACCCCTCATGGTCAACACAACTGCAAAACTGTCAGCCTTACAGGAGTGGGGAAGAACAAGACCTCTCAATTTGTGCAAGCTCAAGGACCAGAGATGTGCTGCCTTTTGCTTTAGAGACCTGAGGTCCCACTTAACATGCTGCCACCACCAGTAGGTCTCTTGTTTGGATTTAATAATCCACAATGTTTGTATTCATAAAATGTGTGCAGGTATGTAGTTTATCCCACCAGAGAATTGCAGTAATATTATGATGCTCCATGATGCCTCCCAGGACCAGTAACAATCACATAATTTCAGAGACATTGTTGGATAAAGGGTCTAAGTGATGGTTGTGAGATATCTTATACAAATGCAAAGTGCTGTGTATCAGAGCTTCTAGGGATTAGTCCACTCAATTAAGGAAGCTTCACTTCCTCCGAAGGTCCCACAATACTTTTTCACTCTCTCTCACTCTCTTTCTCTCTCACAAACACAAATACAGACACACACAACCATGCACTCACACACATACACACCTTTCAGACCAGGGATTACTTGTCCTGTTAAAATACGCTTGCCTCCTCCATATTTGTGTTGTGGGTGCAATCTGATTCTGCTTCCCTAATATTTATGTTTCCTAAAACTGGACTAATAATCTGTATCTATATGGATGGGCATCCTGGGTTCTCAAGCACCTCAACTGTGGGCTACAATATTATGGGCCTAATTAAGAGTACAGCGGTCCATGAACCGCCATACTCACAATGGCGGTCAGACAGCCGCAACCTTTGAAGTCCGACCACCACATTACAATGCAGGCAGTCAGACCGCCAGCACCCCGCCACCACCACCAGGTTCAAAGATCCCAATGGGTTGGCGATAGTGAAAGTTGTAGTTAGCAATGACGGTGCCAAGTTCGGCACTGCTGTGCTGATCACGTCTTCAATTTCCACCTGACTTTCATGGCGGGTCCCCGCCATGAAGAGGCTAGAGGAAAGGCAGATTTGGGGCCACATGTGGACCCCTACACAGCCCACGACCATGTCAGTGGCAGCGCAGGGGTCCCCCTGTCAGCACATTCGGAACGCTCACTGTCTGCCATAGCTTTGTGTGGCGGTATTAACCTTGGTTCTCTATGAGAGTCAAGGCCAGTGTCGTTGCACTGTTTCCGCCAGTCAGCCTGGTGGAAACATTGTAATACAGCAGTGGGGAGGCTGCTGGCTTAACCGCCACCTCCTCACTTACATATTGGAGTTCAGGCAGTCCGACTGTCAAACTCCTAATTAGGCCCTATGTGTCCGGTAACAATGTCTAATTTGGGGGGGGGGGGAATGTGTTCTCAGTCTAAAAAAATTACTTTCAAATTCAGTCTAAAAATGTACTTTAAATTAATTTGTGTGATTTTCAGAGCTATTACACAGTCTCATAGTTCCCAGAGAGAGGGCAGAGACCAAAGGTGACTCGTAGAACAACCAACTATGGCATCTATCAGCATTACAGGGCAAACTCACACTCTCCATTTCGAATCTCCCCTTGCATATTAACCAGAAATCTCTCCAACTCACTCAAAGTTTTCTAATACTCCCCTTTGGCCAGATTGTTTCTTGTTCATGGAGAGGAATCAGGAAAACATTTGTACCATGCTTGTCTCCCAAACTGTGCCCTGTTACAAGAGCCTGGCCTTCAAGTATTGCACATTATAGCCACTTAGCAACTAGGCTTGGCACATATCAGAACTATACATGTCTGAACATTTCTTGAAAGCTAACCTTTTGGTATATTTTTCCAAATGACAATCCTCATGTATAGTTTTTGGCATGCCAGTCTTAAATAGCTCATTGCAGAATCAGATTTGTATTCCCATGATTGTGTTATAGAAGAATGTGCTGACATACAAATGATATTCCTAAATCTTCAACTTTTTTGGTACAATTCTACAATAACTGCTTAAAAGCATGAGCATTTGGGGTCTGATGATTCAGAAAAGTAAATTTACACTTTTGTGAAAGTTTATGGTTTTTTTCTATTCATAAACCATGTAATATGTTTATGACTGCAATGACTCAGAACAGACATTAAAAGGAGGCACACCCTTATTTATTATGGTCCTCAATGGGCTTTGCAGGATTAGCATCAACAGTTTTGATGCTAATCCTGCAAAGCTCAGAACTAGCGTCAAAGATTTTGACGCTAGTTCCCCGAACTACCGCCATGGTGCGCCGTATCTTAGATACAGCGCACGCATGGTGGCATTAGGGGGACGCTCAGGGACACAAAAAGAGTGGCGCTGCACTGTGTGCAGCACCACGTTTCTTAAATCAGGCCCTTAGTGAGGGACACACTGATCTCAGGAAAAAAAGGCCAAAACTTTGATTTAAATGTGAGGGGTATAAGCAGGACAAAGAGTTGTTTTGGGAAGGCTGGAAGGGATTTTGGAGATGGCCATTATCCCACACCAAAAAACAGTAAAAGCATTGCTATTTACAGGCTCAATTAACATACTTAGTACTAGGCAAAGCCCAAAAAAGTATGAAGTCAAGCCCCTAACATGGTGGTGCATTGGTAATCTAATATACTTACATATTGTATTTAGGTTTTTAGCATCTTTATTTTTCATACAAATATAAATAATTATAATTGTTTGATTTCACTTTTATTTTATTCATTATAATATTTTGTTTGTGTAAAGGAGTGTTAGACAAATAAAAATACAGTTCATGTTATATAATCATGGTATTCTACATGTGCCAATAGTAATATTACTTGTTATGCCAACTTTTCTGTTTAAAATTAATAACGAGTTAATTGTTCTTTGTAATTATTTTGTTTTCTCAATTCAAATGTGAATGTTAGTCATTAGTTAAAACCTCACTTTAAAAACCCCTCATATTTCTATGATTGTTTTGAACACTTTCCAAACGCCAAATAAATAAATGTGACATTGTTTTACAATTTACCCACTCATATCTACCAGAACATCATTAGCCCAATAACCAATCACAGCCAGGTTTAATACACATAAGAAGAACATATACAAACCAACTTTTTCAGTGCTTTACCCATCATTTCGGCTCTCTGGCTTTGGCTCTCATAATTTCTGCTACTCTTTCAGAGGTAGCCCATTATTTTGAGAAGGAATGATCTGAGGAGTGGGCAAATGAGAGCAGAGAGGATTTTTATGCTAGGAAAATATCTTTCGTATGTCCAGCCATGAAATTATTACAGATTCTGCTTCCTACCTGATGTCATCTTGGAAATGGTTTGTGAGTGGAAGAAAGATCTTCATTCAGAAACATGCCTCTCCCCGAATCCCAGGTTATCCCGACCTATGTGAAGATATCAGCTGCTCTACATTTTCTTGCCACTCGATAGTTTCAGAGCGGGTCCATGACACTGTAGCATCTCACAGCCAAGCCATTACTGACACTTGCATCTGGTCCTGAGATGCATCAATAGAAGGGTGCACCTCTAGATAGGCATGCCACATTCACTGATGGGAAGGCAAAGGATTGCTAAGGAATTTTGTGCCATTTCCCATGCAGGTGCTATTGATTGCATCAATGAATCACCTCGGCCACCTCACTACACAGCACACCTTTTACACAACAGACACTATTGGCACTCAATCAACATGCAGGCTGCCTGTGATACCAGTGGCTGCTTCACTGATGTGTATGCTGCGTTTTCACGCAGCACACACAACAGCTTCATTTTCAGAAGATCAGCTCTTACCCGCATCTTGGTTGCTACAGAATTTGTTGATGGGGATTCTTGGTAAGTGCTCACTCACCATCCATGCCTTATATTCATACTTTGGGTTACTTTTGGTATCTTTTCCACAACAATACCAAATGACTCCTATTCAAGTAGAATATATGATCCTAACAGATACTGTTTGCAGCTAGGCATACATAATGTACTGTAAATACAACAGAGAGCCCTTTCCAATGTTTTCTTTTTTTCCCTTCAGGTGATGTTGCTTATGCACTATGTCCCCATCTGCTCATACCTTACAAACACCTTGCAGACATCCTACCATAGTATCTCATCAGAAGTACCATTGGGTATACATTTGTACACACGCCATCATAGAGTGCACCTTTGATCTTCTTAAGTCATGAGTCAGATGTCTTGACCATACCGGGTGTGCAGGTGTACTCCCCTGCCAAAGATAATGGTAGCCTTTTGTGTGTTTCACAAGATTGCAATACAAAAGAGATTGCACATACCTGTGAACCTCCAACAACGTTGAAATCCAGAGAAGTAGGATGTTATCCCAAACAGAGGTCAGGGTATACAGGTGTGTGATGTGCTGGTCCACTCTTTTTTCTCTTGAGCTGCTGGTTGGGTACAGCCCTTATGCGGACAGTCTGTTGTCACTAATATTTGTTGGACATGTAACACTCTGTCCATAATTTCCATTCTCTGTACACTTTTCATAATGTATGTAAAGTCTTATAAAATATTTATCCAGCATGACAGTTTGTGAAGTTACTATGTTCTAGCAAGCATGCTTTTGTTTGCAATGTTTCTCTTTACTACTTGTTGCTTGAAATATAGCTAAAGCTGACAATTTGTAATTTTACCTTACTTCATAAAATACATACATATCCAAAGTGTATTAAATATACACATTTTCAGAAGAATCTCATGTAAGTTATTGATCAAATTATATATAGCAGTACTAAGTAAACACATATACATATGCACAGAATGCTGAATAAACAAAGCTGTATACGAGAAACAGTGGCTTTACATAGGTAAAACTCTGAAGTTCCCTTGGGAAATTTATTTTTCAAAAAACCCAGAATGTTTAAGATTATTTTCAACATACTTAAAATGTGTGAAAACCTATAAACTTTTGAATTAGTTGATTACATTTCATCTAATTCACAGGTAATATATTTTCACTGCACAGGATATCCATTAGTGAGGACAAGGTAGTACAATGTCATCGAATGGTATTTTGTTGCTTTTTTTGTAATTTGTTAACCACATATATTGCTTTTTTAATAATTTGTAAAACCACACACATATTTGTTTATTCCCACTTTTCAGCCAACCGGGCCAGCCAGGCAACATCCCAGCAGGACTAGGAGCATGAAAGAATATCCTCCACTCACAGGCAGGTGTGTCAGCATAACACCACAAGTGAGGATAAGGAGGAACAAACCACCAGCAGTGTTCATAGAATACTCGATCGTCAGCTTAAAGACTCTAGGTGGAAGCTGAACAGAGTCAAGTGGGGACATGGAAATTGACTCTGTTGGGATCTTGTTATTGAAGGAATGCAGAATGTAGGCATTATGATGTTATATGGAATAATGGATTGAAGTTGAAGGGATGGCACAGTTGATGTAAGCCTGATTTTCCTGCCACTTTGTCTACTACATATCTCTACAATAAATCACACATTAACAAGAAGCAACTGTGTGGGCCTGTCTTTATGTTGGAGACGAGGATCTGGGGATCGGCAGGCTTCCACTGTGTTTGCTGTGGCTGTTTCATTCTACAAGAAATTATCTTCACAGAAGTCAGCATATCGTGTTTGGATGTGGAAGCGATCCATCAAACTCAATGCAAAGTTGAGGTTTGTGGAAAAGCCTTGTAGTTCTGAAGACGGGACAGTGGCAGTTAATACACGTTGCCTAGTGTTAACGCGTCCCAATCTAGATAATTTATTCACTCTGGGACTCGTTTTAGGCCGATGAATCTTTTGACCTTAGGACGAGATAACTACTCAACATGTCAATCAATAGATCAATAACCTCATCAATAATCACAATAGCAAGTCAATCAAATTAATCAGTGACATTAAGAAGAATTAAAAACACACCATGACCCTGCAGTCATGAAAAATCACTCAAGATTCAGTAAGATGTATGATATTTATTCCTTATTGGTTACAATTCTATCAGTAAGTTTATTAATCTCAATACCAGGAAGCACATCAGCAATGTCACAATATGGCAATTTGAATAAGACTTCATCAAAGCAAAGATCATAAACATTAGAACAAAGCAAGAGGTCAACATGGATTAACTTAGCAGAGTATCATTAGTGCATTATTCAACAAAGCATATGTTCAGTCATTTGCCTATTTGCGTCTGTTCGGTGAACTCCCTAACTAACCTCTAATTAGCATTAACATGTGGGGCTTCATGCAAAACAATTTAGCAACACAAATTTAGAAAACACCTAACTATGGTCTCTATCAAATTAGCAGTTGGTACCTAGAAGAAAAGGCAAACAGACAATTACAATTTTATCATTATATAGTTACCCTCCGTAATGGGTCAGCATACAGAGTCAGTCTTCGTCCTCAGGACATCAGTTGATTCGCCATCAGCCAGGAAACTCAGCAAAGTTCAGCAAGACGGGCAATAGGGACACTTCCCTCATAAGGACGAAAAGTATAGAACGGTCTAAGCAAAGTAGGGTAAGGATGGTTCGAAGAATCAAACAGCAAAGTCTTTAAGACAGAGTGACAAAGTGTCTAGGCAATAGCAAAGGCACGTAATGGCAACGGCATAAAAGTGGCTCAGAATGGCTGATTTCTCCTAGTGTCATTCGGTTATATCAAACTTGTTGTACAGTCCCCTAATTTCCAATTGGGCAAGTTTTGGTGCATCATTATCTCTATCCAATAGTCCACTTGTCGCCTCATTAAGATTGTCACCTCATAACAGTTCTCACGTAGTTTATTGGTTCCTGTAATTTACGTCTCCAACGGGTAGAATGTCAGGTACAATTTCATGTTCTCGTGGTCTTCTCACAGACCCAGTCAGTAGTTCCATTGTCTATACCAGTTTAGGCGACCTTGTACCTGTTGCAAGTTTACACTGTTGTATTCGGCAAGAATGTCTCCTTGAGCAAGTCAAGTCTAATGAGAAAGGATTTACTACAGTGTAGGATTTACTACATCTTCTAGCTTCTGGAAAAGTACGGATACATGTCCTTCAGCAATTCAGCACATTGCACGTTAGAAAAACACATTCAATATGAAACCGGGCAGCTAGGCCCCAACTCATGCTAAGGCCCAGTGATTAATTAGCAAAAACCTTAACATATAACTCTTAATACTAATATAAAATCATATATTAGTACATTAATATTTAATTTTTTGTCAATTTTATTTATCATTGTATACATTGGTGGCCACTCCCCGTGGGCACATTTCAAACACATTTAATAAAAGCACATTAATACATTTTCTATGCAGCATCATTATACATTAATTCGCAAACATTTCATGTTAATTTTGATTATAAAAACTACACTCCAACAATCCCTCCTCTGATGACACTTGTCATCACACAAATCCATTCTCTTTCATTTTCTTTCATTTGTTCATTTCCCTCATTTCAATCTCCTCCTTTCGTTTCGCCTTTTCATATCTTGCCCTGAACATTTTCTCCCTTTTCTTGTCTTCCATCCTCTCTTTATATTTGACCCTTTTACTGCATTTACTCAATAACCATAGTCCAAATAAGCAAGCCAATACAATTACTATTCCCTGTATTAATTTTCCCAAGAACCCATGCCAAATATTACTAAACCAGCTTCCCACTTTAGCAAGTCCTTTTCCAACCTTTTCCCAAACTCCTGGTTCTTTCAATTCCTTCAAATCTGCACTATATCTTGTTAGGTTAATAAGCATGCTTCTAAATTCATTAGTATTATCTGGAATATAAGCACAACAGTGGCGCTCATTAAGCATCTTACAGACTCTGCTACTTTTTGCTAAAAGAATGTCTAAAGCAAGCCTATTTTGAAAAGTCATAGCCCTCTCCGCAGCAAGTTCAATGTCTATCAGGAGTATAGCCCCTGTGAAGTTTGTCAACATGTTATCCACAATAGTAGACAACTTTTGAATCTTTATGGAGTTTGAGATGACTCCCACTGAAGGAATTATTGCTCCAAATATATAACCCACGACAGCAGCAGCTGTCTCTCTTTTCTGTCTAGTATGATGTAATTCAGACACTTTAGGGAACTTCCTTAAGTCATCAAATTGGTAAATCTTTGGAAAAACTATTCCCAAATAACATGTCCCATACCACCCCTTTGGAAGACAGTAATAAGCATTAAGTCCACATATGTAGTAGATCCCTGGGATCGCTTGATCCTGTCCATTTAACATGAACGTCCACTTACTCTGAAACAAAAACACATGTCTGCACTCACTCGTTCCTACAAATAAAGTGTCATGGTAAGACTTTGGCCTATATGTACAAAGCTTTCCTACGTGTAATGCATCTAAAGCTAATTTGCCTTGTGTCTTTACTGCACTATAAGCATAATCATTTGCAAACGTTCATTTCTTTAATCCCTTTTCTAGCTTTTCTTTTAACGCTTTTCTTCTATCATCAGTGTGATCTAAAAAGCTCTTCTATACAGGCGTTAGTAAGCAGGTTAGATTATTGCGATGCGCATAAGCTGTACCAAATGTCAGTGAGGGCTCAAAGAAACCCCTAACTATTTTTATACTATGATCTTTAGCTACCTTACTCAAATATTCATTTATAGGCACAAAAGAAAACACTACATCTAGATTAGAATAGAAGTACTGAATATATTCTTGATCATAAAACCTTGTTAATAACAAACTACAACTTATCCCGTATGTTAATGGCAAACTATGATAGGTAACCCCTTCTTGTACTGACAAAGGAATTTTTGTGCACACATTTCTTCGCATCCATTGTTTCAACATACTCATTCAACAAGCAATAGAAAACATTAGTAGATATTTCCCCTCTTGTGTTAGTTTCCTCATGCAAATATTTTGTATCCTGCTCAAATCTCTCCCATGGTGTTAGTGTAGCAGTCCCAGGAATTGTAGCTTTGTTAGTCTCACTCTTATCCACCAATGGCATTCCCACAATCACATCTATGATCACTATCGCACACACAATACCCAAAATAATACACAACCATCTACAAATCCTACTCCCCTTATTATTATCTCTAGTGTTAACCATGATCTGTAAAGAATCAGAAAGCAGAACAATATAAAGGCAAACAATCAACTGAGGAAGGTCTAAAGCTCCTTTTTTTTTTCTTTCTCAAGCAAGGCTTTTCTTTAGCAAGTATTTACAGTGTCTCACTCACTCCCAGTATCCTTGTCAAATCAGGTTAGCAGCTTGTCAAAATCAGTTTTAAAAGTCAATTCAGGTTAACAGTGTCACATCCGGTAGTTTTCATTAGTCTCTTTTCTCACTTTTCCCGTTATTCAATTTCAGCTTAACACAGTCTTTTTATATGTAGCCAACTTCAAGTACCATAATATTGACCTGGAACTTCACGATCAAAACAGAATGGCAAGAATTCTTGTTGCCACTCAGCTGTCGTTGCATAAGCCCATTCAGGACCTGCGTATCTCCTATTTGCTACTCTCTTTCTTCTCAATTTGCGGTCACCCTGCAGTTCTCCTTCACTCAGAACTTCCTTCCTTGTAGTATTGACCTTTTCTTCTATAGTCTCATTAATGACCACTTTCCCTTTCTCAGTTTGCGATTCTGGCCACTTATCTCCCTTCAGTATCTTTTTACTGTTTGGTTTCTAAGGTTGCTGTTCACTGCCCTCCTCTTGTGCTATGGTGTTTTCTCTTGATGGACCTGCAATTTGCTCCAGAGGAGTCTGAACACTCTGATTTCCTTCTGCCTCAACTCCTTCGCCCTCTGGGTCAGTCAGGGGTTCAACTTCAAAACCCGTATCTGTCTACTTCTGGGAGAACCTCTCTTTGGGTTGGTTCCCCTGGTGCCTTAGTTGAGATAGGCTCACTGTCACCCTTCTGGGTCTCGTTTGCTGTTTGAGTGACCAAGCCGTCCTCAATAGGCTCTCCTCCAGTCTCAGTTCCCCTTTGATTACTCTCCGGCCTTGAGACTTCCTTTTCTGTAGTTGTTATTTTCGACAACTCAAGTTCCTCATCAGTTGACTGGCATGTATCCAGTTTGGAATTCCCACACATTTCACAGCAGTAGTAGTTGTCAGTATCACTCGATACGGTCCCTTCCACCGTGGCTCCAAACACGACTTCCTCACGTGTTTCTTGACAACAAAACAGTCACCAGCTTTCAGATTGTGACCTGGATCATTTATCGGTGGCAGTGTGGTTGCTTCCACCTGGTGAGAGAAAGAGCAGACCACGTCAGCTAGAGCCTTGCAGTAGTCCAACACCATATCATCTGTGATATTCACAAGAGCATTTGCAGGCACTGCGGGCAGTCTCATAGCTTGGCCCATAAGAATTTCATGCGGAGACAGTCCTGTTTTCTTGTTGGGCGTATTTCTCATTAACATTAGCACTGAGGGCAATGCATCTGGCCATTTCAAATTGGTAGCTGCGCACATTTTCGCCATTCTTGACTTCAAGGTGCCATTCATCTGTTCTACCAGTCCTGAGGCTTCGGGACGGTAGCTACAATGCAACTTCAGTTCAATATTCAGTGCGGCACACAAGAGTTTAACCACCTCATTGTTGAAGTGACTTCCTCTATCTGATTCTAAAGAGATCGGGAACCTAAAAACGTGGTATCAACTCCCTAAGCAGCAACTTCGCAACTGTGAGACTGTCATTTCTACGTGTAGGGTAAGCTTCAATCCAATGACTAAAAATACACACAATCACCAACACGTACCTCAGACCTCTACACACAGGCATCTCAATTAAATCCATCTGCATTCTGCTAAATGGACCTCCTGCTCTCCCAATGTGGCTCAAATTCACCACGGTCCCTTTCCCCGCACTCATCTGCTGACAGATGATGCACCTGTGATAGATTACTTCTGCGGCTTGTCTGAACTTTGGGTTAAACCAATCGATTTTGAATGACCTGATCATGGCGTCTCTCCCAATATGTGCTTGACCATGGTAAAACCTTGCAAACTGTGACAAGAGACTGTTTGGCAAAACCATTTTCCCCTCATCTGAAACCCAAAAATAATCAGGTCTTTGGACACATTGCATTTTAAGCCAAGAACGTTTCTCTTCTCTGTTGGCACGTCCCTGCAACAATTTTAACTCTTCCATTGTGTCAACCACCCTCAATGCATATCCAGTGCATTTTTCGTTTTCAGTTTCAGGTAACAATTCCCACTGATCCTTGAATGATATACAGTTCAATGCACAAAACCTTGCGACTTGATCTGCATATCCATTTCCCATTGACACAAAGGGGGTGATTCTAACCCCGGCGGTCTTAGACCGCCGGGGCCAGGGTCGGCGGGAGCACCGCCGACAGACCGGCGGTGCCCCGCAGGGCATTCTGACCGCGGCGCTTTGGCCGCGGTCAGTGCAGGAAAACCGGCGGTCTCCTGCCGGTTTTCCGCTGCCCGTTGGAAGCCTCTTTCCCGCTGGGCTGGCGGGCGGCCTGAAGGCGGCCGCCCGCCAGCCCAGCGGGAATGTCAGAATTACCGCCGCGGTCTTTCGACCGCGGAACGGTAACCTGACGGCGGGACTTTGGCGGGCGGAGGATGAGGGCCAAAGTCTTGTGATTTCACATGAGCATTGCATTTCACCACGGCAATTTCAAGAGATAACTGAATCGCGTGCAACAACTCCTTAATTCTTTCACCATTTTTCACCGGAGAACCAGAAGAGGTAATGAAACCCCTCTATGACCATAATTGGCCAAAATCATGGACAATTCCAAATCCGTATCTGCTGTCAGTATAGATAGTGACTTTCAATTTGCCAGCGACATGACATGCCCTAGTAAGAGCAATCAATTCAGCCACTTCAGCAGAGTACACCCTCTTGAGCCAAGATGCTTCTAGGATACCAGTGATCGTACACACAGCATATCCAGCTCTCACTACTCCTACTGAATCTCCCAGACATGAACCATCAACAAAGATAATGCAATCATTTTCCTCCAATTGAGTATCTTTAATGTCAAGTCTCGGTTTGGTGCACAGTTCTGTTACCTCAAGACAATCATGTTCTACTTCCTCAGCATCATCAACATCAGTATTCTCATTAGGAAGCAAAGTTGCCGGGTTCAACACAGTACATCTTTTCAAAGACACATTAGGTGACCCCAATATAATCGTTTCATACTTTGTCAGACGGGCATTTGTCATGTGCTGCGTCTTTGTTCAGGTGAGTAGTATTTCAACTGAGTGTGGGACCATTACTTATAAAGGATGTCCCATCACTATGCCTTCACACTGTGTGAGGCTTTGACCAACTGCTGCAACTGCACGCAGACAACCTGGTAAGGCTGCTGCAACTGGGTCCAAAGTAGCTGAAAAATATGCTACTGGGCGGTTTACACCTCCATGGACTTGTGTCAAGACAGACAAAGAACAAGCATCACGTTCATGACAAAACAGGACAAAAGGCTTTGTGTAGTCAGGCAGACCTAAAGCTGGAGCCCTGCACATACACTCCCACAGCTCAATGAATGCCCTTATCTCTTTCTCGGTCATAGTTAGGGTATCCGGGCCATCCTTAACCTCCTTAACGGTCACCCTCACCAATGGCTTGGAGATAATTGAGAAGTTCGGAATCCACTGGCGACAATAACCCACCATTCCCAAAAACATTCTAACGTCTCTCTTTGATGTCGGGGGATTCATCTGCAATATGGCTGTCACTATTTCTTTAGAAATTCTCCTTGACCCTTTCTCAATTAGATGACCTAAGTACTTCACTTCCTTCTGACAATACTGCAGCTTTTTCGGGGACACTTTATGTCCGTTCTTTCCCAAGTGATTCAGTAAGGCAACAGTATCATACCTGCAGTCATCCTTCGTTTTGGACGCAACCAACAAGTCATCAATGTACTGCACTAGAGTCGAATTAAAAGGCAGTTCCAATGATTCCAAATCCTTCTTCAATATCTTATTGAAGATGGATGGCAATTCTGAGAACCCTTGAGGAATTCGACGCCAACTGTAAACCTTGTCCAGGAATTTGAAACTGAAGAGAAATTGGCTACCCTCATGAAGAGGGACCGAAAAGAATGCTTGAGACAAGTCTACAACTGTGAACCACTCTGCGTCACAAAGAACCTGAAACATGATCACAGCTGGATTTGGCACTATAGGGCAACACTTCACCACTATTTCATTGATCTTTCTGAGATCTTGGACAATTCGGACTTTCCCACACGGCTTTCTCAGACCAATTATTGGTGAATTACATGGGCTGCTCATCACTTCTTTTAGAACCCCTTGCTTCACAAAATCTTCAATTATCTGCCTCACCTGTATGAGAACATCTAGTGACGTGGTACTGCGGTACCTGGGGAAACACTGCATTGGGCTTTACCTCTACCTTGACTGGTTCTACTCCCTTTATCAGTCCCACTTCTTTTCCTGTCACATCCCACACCTTCTCTGTCACTGTTCCCTGTAATTCTGTTGACAAATCGGTCACTGTGAACATCGGGAAGAAGCTAATCAAAGGGTACTCCTCATCTGTGGTCTCCGTCTCTGAGATCTGCCCATCATCTCCTTCATCATCACTGTTTGTCTGCACCTCAATTCCTTCATTGGAACAAGTGATTGAACAACTTCTCTTACACAGCAAGGGCCTGATTACAACTTTGGAGGAGGGTGTTAATCCGTCCCAAATGTGACGGATATCCTGCCCACCGTATTACGAGTTCCATAGGATATAATGGACTCGTAATACAGCGGGTGGTATATCCGCCACATTTGGGATGGATTAACACCATCCTCCAAAGTTGTAATCAGGCCCCAAGTCTCTTCCCAGTAAGGATACGGGACTCGAATCACAGACTACAAACCTGTGCAATCCCTGAAAGGTACCAATCTCAACCTGAACCGGATCCATAATCGGATTTGTCAAGAGCTGATTTGCTACTCCTACCACCTTTATAGTTCGTCCTGAAAGTGGCAATTTTGGAACTTCTGCAATTCTGACGGTAGAGCGTGTAGCTCCTGTACCAACCAGGAATGAAACTTTGTGGCCCATCACCTTTCCCTGTACATAGGGTCCCCTCTGATCTACTTCTAGGGACGCTGCAAGCCTGCATTCCTCACTATCCGAACAATCATCCAACCATTAATCAGTTATTCCATTCTCACCGCATAATGGGAACTGTTGTACTGTATTATTTTGACTCATTGTTTGACCTGTGACCTGTTGAGGAAGCATCACCTGTTGCTGTCCCATCGGAGCTAAAGGCAACTGCATTTGCTGTCTAGGTACCAAGTGAATCTGCTGTTGTACCTGCTGCACCTGTGCTGGCTGAACACGTGGCATTTGCATATGTTGCACGGGCTGAAGACCCTGCATCTGAACCATGTTATTCTGGAAGTTCGGATTTGGACCCCTCATTCTTGGACCCCTCACATTTTGAAATGTACTGACATCATTGCTTTGTTGAACAACACCATCCTGCACCATCATTGGACATTCCCGCTTCCAGTGTCCCATGCCCCCACACACATGGCATGGTGACATCTTTTTCATCCCCTGCACATCATTTTGAACCACAACCGTATTCAAATCTGGACCACGGTTCACAAAACCTCCTCGACCTCTGCCGCTCGGTTGCGTCTGAAACATCCAGATCCCTTGTGGTTCCTGTACCATCTGCTGCACTCCATTTCCCTGCATCCCTGCTTGAGCAGCCTTAATTTGCATCACCATCACTTTCTCTTTCAACTTTCTTTGCTTCAATTCAATCTCATCACTACAGTATTTCGCATACTGCAACACCTCATCAATCGGCTTCGCTTGCCAACAAATCAAATGATTCTTAATCATCTGTCTAATCTCCGGCCTCAACCCTTCAACAAACCTGAACACAAGGTGATTCATGTCCTTCGGTTCTATGACCTCTGTGCCACTGTAGTGTTTGAACGCCTTCAACAACCTCTCATAGTAAGCATGTATCGACTCTTTGCCTTCTTGTGCTGTTCGATCAATTTTCTGCCAATCAGTAACTTTCAGCGACACCTTTTGTTTAAAAAACTCAATCACCTTATAGTAATACCTCATCACCTCAGGAGACAGTGCTCCCGTAATTTTGTCCCTTGCCGGGTCCTCTGTCGGCCAATCCACACCTCTCTTGCACTCAAGCCACAAATCAGCTGGAACTATAATCTCAAAAAGTGTGTTCAAGTCTTCCCAAAGACATTTTGCAAGCTTCACAAACCTGCCCATCTACTGATACCACTCTATAGGCTTCTCCCTCAACCTGGGGTAGTCATTCGTGAATGACAAAATGTCTCCTCTAGATCATGGTACATGAACTAGAATCCCTCCAGCTGTTTCTCTCATCTGTAACATCTTTATTGTCCCTGTGTCTTGCACAGCTTTTGCCTGCTGCGTCTCCAGGCAGTCACTCTTCCTTTTATCTCTCTTCTTCGCCCATCTGCCTTCCCACTTCTCTAATGCTCCCCAGACCTGAGCACTCTGCAGTATCTCCTTAAGGTGTGCCTTCATTCCAGTAGACCTCGGGTGATCAAAGTCTTTAGGCTCAAAGTCTAACCTGTAGCTCCACTTCAGATGCTTGGTATTATCTAAATCTATGCCATATTTCTCTGCCAAGTTCGCTAACCACTGATGTACCTTACTCACTTCTTTGGTTATCTTCGGGCACAGATACCTCACTTCTGCTTCAGTGTATGATTCTAATCTGTTCACTCCCATGGTCCCTTCAACCAGCTCCACAGCTTCCACACCCAACCTCACAAAAGTAAAGTATTCCTCTCTCTCTGGTCGCTGTTAAGCTTGTCTAACCATTCATTCAGCTGTTGCGCAGTTAACCCTTGCAACAAGATATTTCCATCTTGAACCATCGACGGTTGTGACACATTCGCACCCAATACCTGCAGAGTCAATAGACCCAAACCTGCTTGTCTCATGGTCTCTAAAGGAACCCCGATCGGACTGAAGTCCAACAAGGATCTAGATCCTTCTGCTGTCTGTTCTCCCGGTGTCATACCCTGGGAGCTTCCTGTGAACCCTCCTCTTATCACCTCTTGAGTCCTTAGTCCTTGGTCACATACACCAGGCTTCGCCTGCCCATACAGCGGTACTGGCGGACCAACGGTAATCGACAAATATATAGCAGCTGGTGCATATCCTTTTCCCAATCCTGGTGGAGCGTTAACTCCCACAGCTTGATTCATTATAGGTCCTGCGACCAAAGTGTAATTCGGGACCATTTGTTGCTGCGGCTGAGACAGAAATTGTGGAGTTGTCTCAATCTGTATTAATTTTGATCTTGTGTACACTGGATCAGGCGGCACCATCAAATTCGTAGTCGTCTCTAATACTGGGACATCAGGGTAGAGCCTCTGAATTGGTGGTGGCTGCAGCTGTATCTGCGTCTCTGGTGCAGTGGATACACTAGCACCATTCTGTATCAGAGCTGATGTGATAACATTATTTACCTGTGCTGCATTCGTGCTCCCCTGATTCTGTGTCGAGTTTACAAGACCTGCACTGGTACTCGTTCTATTGTCATTTATGGCATATGGTGGTGTTCGATCATGTAACAACTGATTAAGGAACTCATCATCATCTGAATCATCTGCATCTGCCCAGGACTTCTGAGTCTCTTTCTGCTTACTAGAGCCCTTGTCTGTTTTACAAGTGGCCTTTCTTCCCTGTGTCTCGGCTTCTTGAGTTATTGCCGAAAACATCCTAACTCCGTCTATTATTTCCCTTCTCCACATCCTAGTCTCACTATCCCATCTAGCCTCCGCTAAGGTCTTTTCAGCTTTCCTAATTTCCTCAAATTTCTGGTGCTGTTTCTGAATTGCCACCAGTTCCCAACTTGCTAACGCCTCAAACTGAGCTGGTCTCAGGGGCGGCTTCTGCTCATTTAACACCCTCCGCAAATTTTCTAAAATCCTTATATTGAACGTTCTGTGCTCCGGACATGCCAAACATCCTCCCCTTTCTGTCATTTTGCACCATTGCTTTAGCCAAAGGCATGGCGCTACTCCCTTCTCCTCCATTACGGCATAAGCCGGAATATCCTCTGGCGGTGTAGGCTCCCCCACACTCGCTGTAATGTATGTATCTCCCCTCAAAGCACTCTTTAAAGCCTTGAAAAACCTAATTTTTGCGTCTTTTATTTTGTTCAGAATTTAATCAGGAAGTTACTTTAATTCCCAGAACACTCTTCGCCTACCTTCCCAGCCAATTGCCTCTCATGGACGGCTGCCAATCCGTGCGCGACCGTCTCGGCAACTGACCTATCCCAGCGCGGCTCCAATGACGTCACACTCACACACACTTCTGCTGACAAAGTCTTGCGGCTTGTCTTCCTCACTCTAGATCCATACAAAACGAATGCAATATATTGCGAGCACCTTAACAAAAATCAAATTTGCCGGTTTACTACAGGAAGGGTAACATAATCGCTTCAGAACTTTACATAGATTTCACTTGAAGCCTCGCCCGCTACTCTCTCCTTCTCAGATCCCGCACTCGCAAGTAGAATTCGACCCACAAATCCTACTCTCGACTTGTCAATGGTTCATCCTAGTGCACTTTAGAACTTACCAAATCTCCATTGAAGGTCTCACTCACACACTTTGACTCAAACTCGACTCGTCAACCACGCCCGATTGACCTATTAAACCGTGCAAATTACAACATAAACCAAGTGTCTCATACACTTATCAATATACTCTGGAATCTTTGACCACGCCGGGTCCGTACATCACCAACCAACCACGTGGATAATGTTTGAGCCCAAAGCGCCACATTCACATGAAGTTCGCCGACTTCCCTATTCTCATACTGCGGAGTACGCCCACTCCTACAAAAACATTGGGGGTCATTACAAGCCAATGCGGCCGCACTCCCGTGGACCCCATTACGACATCCCCGCTGGGCCGGCTGGCGCAAACCAAGTTTACACCCGCTGGCCCAGCGGGGATGAGGCCGCAACATAGGAGCCGGCTCCTAATGGCCGTGCTATGCAGACAGTGAAAAGCTGCCCGGGGCCCTGTTAGGGGGCCCCTGGACACTCCTTACCGCCAGCCTCTTCCTGGCGGTGCAAACCGCCAGAAACAGGCTGGCGGTAGGGGGGTCATAATCCCCAGGGCAGCGCTGCTTGCAGCGCTGCCCTGGTGGATTATCACCGCCGGGGCTAAAACGGCCGCGGTCGTAATACGGGTCTCTGTACCGCCAGCCTGTTGGCGGTACGGACGCCACATTACCCCTGGCGGTCTCTGACCGCCAGGGTCGTAATGACCCCCATTACGTGGCCTAAAATCTCACAAACCTCACAATTCACCTGCGATATGCATAAGCAGAGCAAGCGCAAATTCTAAATCACACATACTATCACTAGAACACCGAAAACATATCAAACTCACTTAGGCAAGCTCCGAGATTCCAGGAAAGTCATGGGGACTTAGGGGCACATCATACCTCCAATTTGCATTATTTAAAAAACAATTCAAAAACACTGGTCCCTCGTCCTAGGGCCCCAAAGGGCCTAAACCATCCTCTGCTACCAGAACTGTTAACGCGTCTCAATCTAGATCATTTATTCACTCTGGGACTCATTTTAGGCTGATGAATCTTTTGACCCTGATTGAAGTCTCCTTAGGGCGAGATAACTACTCAACATGTCAATCAATGGATCAATAACCTCATCAATAATCACAATAGCAAGTCAATCAAATTAATCAGTGACATTAAGAAGAATTAAAACACACCATGACCCTGCAGTCATGAAAAATCACGTAAGATTCAGTAAGATGTATGATATTTATTCCCTATTGGTTACAATTCTATCAGTAAGTTTATGAATCTCAATACCAGGAAACACATCAGCAATGTCACAATATGGCAACTTGAATAAGACTTCATCATAGCAAAGATCATAAACATTAGAACAAAGCAAGACGTCAACATGGATTAACTTAGCGAGTATCATTAGTGCATTATTCAAGCATAGGTTCAGTCATTTGTCTATTTGCGTCTGTTCAGTGAACTCCCTAACTAACCTCTAATTAGCATTAACATGTGGGGCTTCATGCAAAACAATTTAGCAACACAAATTTAGAAAACACCTAACTATGGTCTCTATCAAATTAGTAGTTGGTACCTAGAAGAAAAGGCAAACAGACAATTACAATTTTATCATTATATAGTTACCCTCCGTAATGGGTCAGCATACAGAGTCAGTCTTTGTCCTCAGGACATCAGTTGATTCGCCATCAGCCAGGAAACTCAGCAAAGGTCAGCAAGACGGGCAATAGGGACACTTCCCTCATAAGGAGGAAAAGTATAGAACGGACTAAGCAGAGTAGGGTAAGGATGGTTCGAAGAATCAAATAGCAAAGTCTTTAAGACAGAGTGACAAAGTGTCTAGGCAATAGCAAAGGCATGTAAAGGCAACGGCATAAAAGTGGCTCGGAATGGCTGATTTCCCCTTGTGTCATACGGTTATATCAAACTTGTTGTACAGTCCCCTAATTTCCAATTGGGCAAGTTTTGGTGCATCATTATCTCCATCCAATAGTCCACTTGTCGCCTCATTAAGATTGTCACCTCATAACAGTTCTCACGCAGTTTATTGGTTCCTGTAATTGATGTCTCCAACGGGTAGAATGTCAGGTACAATTTCGTGTTCTCGCGGTCTTCTCACAGACCCAATCAGTAGTTCCATTGTCTATACCAGTTTAGTGGACCTTGTACCTGTTGCAAGTTTACACTGTTGCATTCAGCAAGAATGTCTCCTTGAGCAAGTCGAGTCTCATGAGAAAGGATTTACTACAGTTACACACATCTTCTAGCTTCTGGAAAAGTACGGCTACATGTCCTTCAGCAAGTCAGCACATTGCACGTTAGAAAAACACATTCAATATGAAACCGGGCAGCTAGGCCCCGACTCATGCTAACTAAGGCCTAGTGATTAATTAGCAAAAACCTTAACATATAACTCTTAATACTAATACAAAATCATACATTAGTACATTAATATTTCATTTTTAGTCAATTTCATTTATCATCATATACATTGGTGGCCACTCCCCGTGGGCACCTTTGAAACACATTTAGTAAAAGCATATTAATACAGTAGTACATTTTGTATTGCCTGTCTTCAGCGTGCCTACTCTCACGCAGTGATTCTTTGGAGATAGAATTCTGCCTGGCTGCAATGGGCCAACATTCTTTCTAGAGTGTCTCATTCAAGCCTGTGTGTCAACTTCCTTGTTGACATTGTAGTGTGAACATCGCCAGTGCGTGTGGATGGAAGCAAGGCCATCAGTGACACACACATCATATGCTATGTGCTTACAATAGTTAACTCAGTGACACGCACACCATATGATATGTCCATATTATAGTTAATTCAGAGGCATGCACACCTGATTTAAGAGAAGAGTGACATTAAATCTGCTGGTGACACGCACACCATATTTTGTTTTGGAAGTGTCTGTCATCCTTTATTTTGGTGACGTGCACACCTTATTTAAACAGATGACGACTTATAGACATTAAAATGTCAGTGACACACACACTATTTTGGAAACTGCACGTTGTTTGGTAATTTCTGTGACACGCACACAATCATAAGATAATTTTGAAACTGCATGTCATTTGGCAATTTTGGGGACACACACACCTTATTGTAATTATTTTTAATGTGGAATACACATATTCTCAAGGTAATTTCTATATCACATAATACATTTAGGTGTTATATTTTAGTCAACTTAGCACACGCATAGATGCTTTGATTAACCTTATTTGACAACAAAATATTATTGGCATTTATATTTATAAAGTATGGACTTGGCTACTTACACTATACCTTAGACAATTTCACTATGCAGCAAAATATCGCACCTCGACCTGCATTTGAACCCACTTCCGAACATGCTAGTGTTGATTGGGAACAATAGAAGGAAAGTTTTGAAGTGCATATGGATGCTATAGATGGCAATGACTTTACGTATAAAAACAGTATGTGCTGTTAAGACAATGTTTAAGTATGGAGGGAAGAAAAATGTGAAAAAATTTACCGCAGCAAGTGGTGTTGTGGGAGGGAGATGTAGATGATGAGTATGCATCTGAAATCAATATGCTTGATGCAAGATTTAAGTCTCATAAAAATGTTATTTTGGAGAGCCATAAACTTTATAGAAGACATCAATTACCAGGGGAACCTATAGAGAGTTGTGTGTGTGCTTTACCAACATTAGCAGCCACATGAGAATATAAAGAGTTTGAGGATGAATTATTTCATGATCAGGTAGTTGGGCATGCAAACAATAAAAAAGTTCAAGACGTTTTACTCATAACACCTAATTTAACTTTGAATACAGCCTTGGAATTGGCTGCTAGTATAGAAAATACAGGACCTTACTGGCACAAAGGTCAGTCTCATCTGACACTAAAGACGTGGTTGCAAAGGCGTTAAACAAGGGGTAAAATAAAATGAACAAAATTCAGAAAGCTGAAAAAATAAAAAGATCAATATGTTTTAGATGTGGCAGTTTTTCTCATCTGGGCAAATCACCTTATTGTCCTGTAACAGCGAAGATATGTGTGTGTTGTAAAAAAAAGGGCATTTTGCAAATGTATGTTGGTCAAAAGATAAAGTAAAAGGAAAGACGAACACAGTTGGTGTGGTTATTGAATATGAAGATAATTGCAAATCTTCTGATTCTAATGACGAAAGTTTTGTGTTGAGTATAGAAGAATATGCAGAAGCAGAGGAAAATGATGTGGATGAAGGTGTATTTTTAATGAATATATCTGAACTTAAAATACCATTTTGTCAAGTGGGTGCTGGAGCTGTAACAGTGAACATGATGACTGATTCAGAGTCATAGTTTGCGTTGATTGGTGTGAATGATTGGGTGAATTTTTCAAGAATTTAAGAAATCTGTAATAAAACTAGTGGCTTACGGGAGAAAACATGTTGAAGTAATTGGTGAATTTGATACCATGTCATCTTTTAAAGGAAATAGTACTTCTACCACTGTATGTGTTGCCAAATACGGACCAAAATTGTTGGGTTGGTTAGAGCAAAAGATAATGCTGCATCCCAAAAATGTTGATCAGGTATTTTTGTGCATGAGTTTTAGACAATGCAAATGGGAAACCAGTTTCCAAAGTTGTTGGTAGGTTGAAGGGATTTAAGCATAGAATACAACTGAAGCAGGGGGTGGAACCTATTATATACAAAATGAGGAAAGGTCAATTGATGATTAGGGAGGAATTATGAAAGGAACTAATAAAATTGCAAGGCCAGGATATAATTGAACCAACTGAAGAGTCGGAATGGTTGTCACCTCAGGCCATTTAATACTAAGGATGGCAGCATTGTGATCACTGATGCCAGTCATTATGGCCTACGGGCAGTTTTATTACAAAAAGGAACAGTAAAGAAGAAGTGGTAGCATTTGCTAGTTGTGGGTGGAGGGGTGCTGAATCATTGTATTCTGAGGTGGAATAGGTGGCCTTAGCACCTTGGTGGGTTTTTATTTTTATTTTTGGCAGTATTTGTGGGGATCGGAGTTTGTAGTCCATATCGATCACAAACAATTGATTGATGTGCTCACCACAAAGGGAGCAGGAAGTTTCAATCCTAGGGTAGTGAAGTGGCGCTACAGGTTACAAGAGTATTGTCATCAATCGGACTACATACCTGGTATAAGGAATAGTATGGCAGATGGTCTATCGCTATGAGAGATGAGGACATGAGTGAAAAGATGAAGACATAGCGATTACTAAATTATCCAGTGTGACCAAGAATGTCATTTGTGAACAGGAATGCATTAGGAAAGGGTGTTGCGATATGTAAAGTAATGGACTATGTCAGGAAGGATTGGCCAAAGGGCAAGTTGTCTGATGCCAATTTAGATGGGGACAGGCATGTGAGCCCTGAGTTGTCAATTTGAAACAGTGTACTTCCAGAGCAAAAGTTTTGATAGTTCCAGAAGTTCTAAGAGTGAAAGTGATTGAGTTGGCACCTGGGGTCCCATTGGCATGAAAGCAATAAAAAGGAGAGTAAGGGATACTTATTGGTGTTTTGGAAAGTATGTTCTTGAAAGAGTGGGGTCCTGATGAAGTAGTGTTCGATAATGGTCCGCAAATTGTGTCACCTGAATTTAATACGTTAATTAATGAATTTGAGATCAAACATATCACCACCTCATTGTATCATTCCAGAAGCAATGGCCTTGTGGGGAAGTTTAATAAGGTGATAAAGGAGAATTTGTCATTGTCAGCTGTCAATGGGTTGAATTGCAAACATGAATAAAAAAATCTTTTTCAGGCTGCACAAACGACACATAGGTGGTCATTCTGACCCTGGCGGTCTTTGACCGCCAGGGCGGAGGACCGCGGGAGCGCCGCCGACAGGCCGGCGGTGCTCCAATGGGGATTCCGACCGCGGCGGTAAAGCCGCGGTCGGACCGGCACCACTGGCGGGGTCCCGCCAGTGTACCGCGGCCCCATTGAATCCTCCGCGGCGGCGCAGCTTGCTGCACCGCCGCGGGGATTCCGACCCCCCCTACCGCCATCCAGATCCCGGCGGTCGGACCGCCGAGATCCGGATGGCGGTAGGGGGGGTCACGGGGCCCCTGGGGGCCCCTGCAGTGCCCATGCCACTGGCATGGGCATTGCAGGGGCCCCCGTAAGAGGGCCCCTACATGTATTTCACTGTCTGCTGCGCAGACAGTGAAATACGCGACGGGTGCAACTGCACCCGTCGCACAGCTTCCACTCCGCCGGCTCGATTCCGAGCCGGCTTCATCGTGGAAGCCTCTTTCCCGCTGGGCTGGCTGGCGGTCTGAAGGAGACCGCCCGCCAGCCCAGCGGGAAAGTCAGAATTACCGCCGCGGTCTTTCGACCGCGGAACGGTAACCTGACGGCGGGACTTTGGCGGGCGGCCTCCGCCGCCCGCCAAGGTCAGAATGAGGGCCATAATGCTGATCCAAAGGTATCACTGTTTGTATTGTCGAAAGAAAGGGTGCTGGGGTCCAAAATGAATAGCGTGTGGATAAGTAAGGAAGCTCCATCTGATGGCATTATAAAGGATGTAGGAGAGAAATGGAGAAGGGCACAGGAGAAATATATCAAAGTGAAGTCACACGAGTTGAGGGTGAAAAAAGGTGATATGGTAAGTATCAAGAAACCGTTGAGTGTAAGCAGTAAAAGTTGTTTATCCAGTCATGTAAGAGTGAAAAAGGTGTGAAGGCATGTTTTGATGTTAGAGAATGGCAAGTGTTGGAATAAAGACAGAGGGCCTCATTGCGAGTTTGGCGGTCCCAGGACTGCCGTGTTTGCAGTCATACAGCCAAGTGGCAGGTGGAGAAGACCGTCAAATGATGGCTTTGGCGGTATTTCCAACAGAATATAGTCAAAGCACCACCGCTGCAGTCATACCGCCACTGATGACGGAAGACACCTGTAGGCCGGCGGTAACCATGTTTCTTCCGGACAGGTTATGAGACTGCAGACCGCCAAGGTTTCCAATGCGGTCGCACCACGACAAGACCCTAGGCAGAAAAAATTCTATAAAAAGAGATACTCAACTTCAGGAAGCCATACTCATCCGGAGCTGCCATGAAACCAGAACATCATCCTGCTGCTCCTGTTCACCCAAAGACTTTGGAATATTCCATGATGACGACAACAGCAACATATGTACACACATTTACCTGTTACTGTTGTACATTTTAAATTTTTGTACACTTACCATTGGGAAGGGGGTGTGAGGGTGACACTCACACACAACTGTACACTGACACGCACATACACAGTACACACACTACGGGCACCACACACACACACATACATCAAAAACACACACTCATGCACAGACACAAAGCACAGGCCCAGTCTCACACAAAAATACCACACAACACCACAAGACGCCACAACAACATCACAACCACACCATCGTCAACACATTGGCAAACATTCACAATAGACACTACCAAGGGACGGATAACACATACAACACAATGTACAACCAACAGGGCTATGAACACACACAATTACACAACCATACAACTTAATGATCAACATACACATCACACACACAGCACATAGTATCTATCATACTATGCACAAAACTCACACATGCGCACAGTCAAAGCACACAAAGCCACAGCAACAAACACATGTTACCATAAATACCACACAATACCATCACAACAACATCTCAGTTACATACACATGCCCATCACACAACACGCACCCAATCACTGGGGGGCAAAAGCAATGCACACATCCACACATATTGGCCATACAATACAGGCAGACCTAGCACCACACACACACACAAACACTCACACACAACCAATGTTAGCAAGGAACAACTCTAAGCTAGGAAAAGAAATGCTAGACAAACATGCAACCAGGAAACCAACAACTGGTTGGTTTGAATATTTTTTTTTTAAACTAAAGTAAGAAGTCAAAGGCTATAGTGCAGTTAAAACAGTGAATTGTGTGCATCAAAGGCACATATTGGTGCCCCGAAGTGGACTCCTGACTGCCATGTAACCTCTAGAGGTAGGGGCATCAAGGGGGCTGGCAGGCACCTCAGGGATTATCCGGGAGGTTGGTGGCAGGGAGGGTTGAGCTTAGGCGTGGGAGGGGGGTCTTTGGGATGTGGCTTGGGAGGGGGATTTAGGTTTAGGCTTGGGGAGGTTTGCCTCTTCTTGGGAGGGGTAGACTTCTTGGTGGAGAGGGGCATGGGCACTGGCAAGGACAGTAGGGGAGGCCTTAGACGTGGAATGGACAGACTTGGGGAGGGAAACAGAATGTTTATGGCTTTTATGGTGGGAAGAGGAGTAAGGAAAAGGGCAAACTCCGAAAGGAAAGATTTCTTAGACACATGGGGATGTCATAGCAAAAGGGTTTGGGTGTGGAGGGAGTAGTTATCTAGGGTGTTGGTGTACATGTCTTCGGTGCATGTTTGTGGGAGGTAGTCTTATGGGTGGTGGGTGTCTGTTGAGTGGGTGAGTGAGGGTGTTTATGTGTCTTGGGCTGAGGGGGAGTGGAGGTGCTGGGAGATGCCGTGGTGGGTGGGTGTCTGCTGGGGTGGTGACTGCAGGTATAGTAGATGTGCTGCATGTAGGAGTGTCAGTGGGTGTGGTGTCTGCAGGTCTGGTGACTGGGGTGGATGTCTAAGGGTCTGCTTTGGTTCTGTCTGTGGGATGGGATAGGTGTGATGGCTGGATCTGTGAATGTTGGTGTGGTTTCTTCAGGTCTGTCAGGTGTGCTGACTGTGATGCTGGAGGTGGTAGGGGTTTCAGGGCAGGTTGTGACTGTTGCTGAGTGTGCAAGTATATGTTGCTTGTGTGCATGCCGGTGGTGTGTCTTGTGGTGCTTGTGTTTGTCTTAACTACCCTTGGATGTTGAGGTGGATGCATGCCTGTCTGTTTGTGTGCTTTGGCTGGGTTTGGGAAGAGGGGTTTAGGATTGGGAGGAGGAAGATGGAAGGGGGACGGTAGACAAAGGGTGACTGGCTGCCGTCAGTTTGGAGTCCAGAGCCTGAAAGGATCTCTGAAGGCCAGACATTGCACTGTGACTGTCCTCCAGGAATGCATTACTCTGCTGTATCTGAGTGGCCAGTCCCTGGATGGCATTCACGATGGTTGACTGACCCACAGAGATGGAACTCAGGAGGTCAATGGGAAGGGCAGCAGGGCTAACAGGGGATGGGGTGAAGTGCCTGTGGCAAAGGAAACTTGCACCCTCTTGGGTGAGCGGGCATGGCCAAATGGGTGGGGAGCTATAGGGAGGTAGTAGAAAGGGGGTGGCGGACAGTGATGGTGCTGGGGTGTTCCCAGATGGGTCTGCAACCACCAGGGAGTGTCCACTGGAGAAGGATTCCGAATATGATGAAGTGGATCCTGTTTCCCCCATGGCACTCTACTCGTCCTCTGGGCCACTGAGTCCCTTGCTGTTGGTGGTATCATGACTTGAGGCCCTGTGGCCAGCAGCTTCCTCACTTGGCTGTGCCCTCTCTCCTTCGCCTTCCGACAATTGAAAAACACTCACATGCATCTACCCTCTTTGGCATATCCAAATTTGGAGTATGATAATGTCTAAACCCATATCACCAACACATGTACCAATAGAGTTGTAGAAAAGAAATAAACAGACATTATGGACCTACGCATCTTAGTCATTCACCACCTTAAAAAACATTTACACTTTTAGGGTCCTATTTAGCCCACAAGATTTACCCACAGACAAACACAGGTAGCATATCAACACCTTCAATACAATGGACACCTGTCATGTGCATGAAGGCTATATACAGTTCAACTAACCATGATGAGTGGCAACATAGATAGCCCAGTATTTAAGTTGCAGTACCACTATCCAAACTTTAGACGTGAGAAATCATGCATCAGTATAGGAAAATTAGAAAGCCATAAACCACTTCTGGGTTTGCCATGATAGAGACATAGACCTTAAGGCACGACAAATGACTGACTTCACATACCAATCCACCAACATGTGATTGTGAACTACCATAATTGCAACACAATCAAGTCAGTGCAAACAATTTGTTCCATGCAAAAACCTTGGAAACATGTCCACAATAGCAAGAGTAAGTATGTCTATGTTGAATTACATTGTTGACATATGGCTGAACCTAACATTGTACACATGATGTTGGCAAAAACAAGTGCCCAATGTACATATTACTAAAATGTTCTGGACTATTTAGCAATCCCACAACACATTGGATAGGGATTTCCTGTGTTACCACTTACCAACTATAGGACATGTATATGGTACTAATAACCTGTAGTCCTATACCAATGATATGGGTTGTACTAGGGTCTAGTAATAGCACCATGGTTTCAAAAATGTAGGATGCCCATTCTGATGTCAAATTACAGGTGCCAATGGAAAGTCCTCACTTGCCAGTGGGGACCCCTCCTAATAGCTCTGAGTAAGTGTAGCAAGTATGGTAAGTGAAATGTCATTTTGAAATTACAGCCTCACAATATGTTGAAAGTCATTTGAAACCTCTGGAATAGTAGAACTTTTTTAACTTGTCAGACTCTATGTTGCACATAGAGATGGATCAAGGGGCATTGGAATGGACAGAGGGCAAAGAACAGGACTACTTACCATTAGGACGCAGGGAGTATGGATCTGTAGGTGTATATAAAGCAGTATTGTGGTACACATACGACATAGTCACATGTGCATCATCACATGCCTTTGTACATAAGGGATGACATTGGTGAGTAATATGTCCCTATACACAACAGAATATGCACACCTCTGTACCAATGTTTCAGACTGTGGCGGTCATTCTGACCGCGGCGGGCAGCGGTCGCCGCCCGCCATGCGGTTACCGCTGAATGACCGCCCCGCGGTCAAAAGATCGTGGCGGCCATTCCAACTTTCCCGCTGGGCCGGCTGGCGACCGCCAAAAGGCCGCCCGCCGGGCCAGCGGGAAAGCCCCTGCAACGAGGAAGCCGGCTCCGAATGGAGCCGGCGGAGTTGCAGGGGTGCGACGGGTGCAGTGGCACCCGTCGCAATTTTCACTGTCTGCTACGCAGACAGTGAAAATCTGTATGGGGCCCTGTGAGGGGGCCCCTGCACTGCCCATGCCAGTGGCATGGGCAGTGCAGGGGCCCCCAGGGGCCCCACGACACCCGTTCCCGCCATCCTGGTTCTGGCGGTGACAACCACCAGAAACAGGCTGGCAGGAAGGGGGTCGGAATCCCCGTGGCGGTGCTGCAAGCAGCGCCGCCATGGAGGATTCCCTGGGCCAGGGGAAAACCGGCGGGAAACCGCCGGTTCCCCTTTTCTGACCGCGGCTTTACCGCCGCGGTCAGAATAGCCCAGGAAGCATCGCCAGCCTGTTGGCGGTGCTTCCGCTGCCCTCCGCCCTTGCGGTCATGGACCGCCAGGGTCGGAATGACCCCCTGTGTATCTATGTGTTGCTAGGAGATCTTCTACCTTTTGCACCTACCACATTGTCACATCTTAGATTCTTTCACATCATACACTGACCTGGCAGAGGGATGTAAATGTGTTACATATGTACTTACCCTCTTGTGCCTGCTATGCGGCCCTCAAACACCCATCCAACTCAGGGTAGGCCACCAACAATATGCAGGCCATTAGGGGTGGTCTAGGTCCAGTGGGAACCCTTTCCTCCTTGGGAGGGCATCCCAGCTGGTCTTCTGTGGTCTTCGGGCCCCGCGTCTCAGGTCCTCCCACAGCTTCTTATAGTGGGAGCTCTGCCTGCTGTGGACCCCTGGGTCCGCACTTTCTTGGCAATGGCATGCCAGATCCTCTTCTTCTCATGGGTATGAGACCTACATGGATGACTCAGACAAGAGGAAAAAGTCACGTCCACATGCATCATCCTAAAACAAGTAGGGAGAAAGCTTTTCTTAGTGCAAGTAGCCAAACATACCCTTAGTCACACTTCAAACTATTTTGCAAGTTACCATCTGCAGTCAGGCCATGTGTGAAGTGGAGTCAGCTATACAACATGCATAACTAGTACCAGGTGTTGGCTACAAACATATGACCAGTCCACAAGAATTTCCTTAAAATGGTATTGGACAACAACTATTTGTCACTTCGCCATTAATGTGAATACTGTAATGTATTTTTGTGGATCAGACTACATACATCACACACTATCTACTGTGTGTTGGACCTGGCCCTTGTGGCAGGTTCATCCCCTGACTTTTTGTCTCCTTCCTCTTCCTCCTATTTCTTCTGACCTCTCGCTGTTGGATCTAGGACTCTGAGCACTTTAGCATTGCTGATCAGTGCTAAAGTTCAGGTGTTCACCCAACTAAAGTTGGTATGATTGTCTTATACCTAATTGGCATATTTAATTTACCTATAAGTCCCTTGTACAGTGGTATCTCCATACCCAGGGCCTGTAAATTAAATGCTACTAGTGGGCCTGCAGCACTGCTTGCCCCACCCACTGAAGTAGACTTTCAAACCTGTCTCAGGTCTGCTAGTGCAGGGCCTGTGGTCGCAGTTTTCTGCCTCAGGGACCTGGGCATCTAAATTTACTTGCCAGGCCCCGGACTCCCCTTTTACTACACATAGGTCACCCCTAAGGTAGGCCCTAGCTAGCTCTATGGGCAGGGTGCTACGTATGTAGAAGGCAGGACATGTGCCAGGTTGCGTGGCCTGTCCTGGTAGTGACAAACAGCCTAACTTGGTGTCTCACTTCTGTTAGTGCTGCCTTCTCATAGGATTGCATTAGAAATGCCCTGCCTTATGTGTAAGGGGTATTGCCTGATTTATGAGGGTTAGCATAGGCATGTTTGGTATGGTTGTAATGGTGATGAGAAATGCTGTTTACTGGTGTAAGTGGATTTTTTATTACCATCACAGAAATGCCATGTGAAAGAGAGCATTTCTCTGTGCTTATGACTCTGGTGTTTTGCAGCTTTACTCCAATCCACGTCTGGGAAGAGTGACAGTTGGACTTTGTGCATACTTTTCAGACACCCTGTACACAGGGAGGGTGGAGGTGTCACAGAGGTGCATCTGCATGCTGAATAGTCTTCCTGGGCTGAGAGAAGGGAGAGGCGGGGCACACCTGCATTTGTAAAATCTGTGCCGTGGCCTCACACAATAGGGTTGTTTACCCATAACTGATGTTTGGACCCTGTGCTGGAGGAGAGAGGGGGCACTCCCAGAACCAGTTGTAACTGGTTGGAACCTCTTCTCCCCTTCCATTGTAAAACAACTGTAAAAACTGAGTATAAGTACAGGGGAGTTTTCCCCATGATTTGGAGACATTTTGGAACTTACCTGGAACCGGACACAGACTGTTGGAGGGACTCACAAGGAACCGCCATGGACTGCTCCTGTTGTGCTGCCCTGTGACCTGCTGGTCACTAGGAGAGAACGCCATCTGCCTGCATCCCCCTTGTGCTGGCCTGCTGCTGGGCCCTACCCTCTGTGCTTGTTCTTCTTGGACTCTTTGTCCCCCCAGGGCCAGGGTGCTGTGGCCCCTGACCCCTGCAACCACGTAAAGCACAAAGAGTGCTTCAGTACTTGACACTAGCACCTGGAGTGTGCTCTTCTCATTTCATAAAGAACTAGCGCTTAGGAAAGGCTTCACCTTTATTCCTCCAGCGCTTGAGAGCACTTGTTGCTGCCGAGGGATTAACTGCCGCAAACTGGCTTTGTTGGGTTAAGTGCGCCGAAGTCGCGCTGTCCCTGGGACGCCTGGGGCATCAACAGATGGTAGGAAAGGAGCGAGCACTCTCCTGCCATGCCCCCGGGATGAAGCGCGCTCTGAAGAGCACCCTCGATTGTGCTGCATTTCTTCTATCTCAGCCCCCAATTTTCGCAGGCCCCAGAAGGGGCCTGATCGTCATCGTTGAAAGGCAAGTGGGGTGGAAGCCTCATTGGAGGCTCCCTGTGCCGCCGGGCCGATTTCCGTTACGCAATGTGTGAAAGGGCCAGTGGAGGCCCGGGGGGCCGTCTAGAGATCGCTGGCCCCAGGAGGGGCCCATTACAAACTGGAGGGGGTGCATGGTGCCCCCTCCTTCTCTAATTGTTTTCTGGAATTTGGCCCCCCTTGTGAGGGTTGGTTGAGGCCTAGGGGGGCCCCCAGCGATCGTAGGCCAGAGGAGGGGCCTGTCCTAAAACTCAGAGGGGGTGCCTGGTGCCTGCCTCAACCCCAGAACTATTGGGTGGCCCCCGTTTGGCACAGAGGAGCACTGGGGGCCCTATTTTCATTCTCCTGGCAATGGAAGTGCCCCTCTTCTTAAACAGGTACTGCTAAAGGACAATATATATGGCATAAGTTTTTTTTAGAGACATTATTGGTTTATATGTTGCCTACCTGTTTTATGATGTAGTACATATATGTATGCTAATGTTCGTTTTATGGGCATGACTTGCTAATGTGTTTTCCTGACTTGCCATACATTTTATAATGTTCCTAATATGGGTGGTATGATATTTCTATGACAAGTGCTTGGATGTAAAAACGTGTTTCCTGACTACTGCTTATGTTGCAGAATAATAAGTAACCTGGATGTTATATGTGACTACTGCTAGTTTCGCGGAGTAACTAATGTGTAACGTTCTGACAACTGCTAAGGTAGCAGGATATTACTGACATGTGATGTTTGGTCTAATAGTTGTGTTGTGTACAATACAGTATATTTTCATATAACTTGGTGTTGTGTTTCCTTTGTGGTGGGCTAGTGAGTCACGTGTTTTGTGTATGTTGGGCAAATGCTTTACACATTGCCTCCGGGTTAGACCTGACTGCTCGTGCCAAGCTACCAAGGGGGTGAGCAGGGGTTTTCTTGGACATGTAACTCCCTTGCCCTGACTAGAGTGGATGGGTTCTGCCTGACTTACGTGCATACCCTAGCCAACCAGAAACCCCATTTCTAACACTATGTATCAAGCCTAATAATCTTTCTATGCACATCTGCCATGTCCATCTAGCCACACATAATACTCATTCATACATTCCTCCACATTCCAACTACATCATCAATCACTCTACCATTCACCCATTGGTATTGCATTGGACTCACCTCTTCCTCTGGTGCTCCTTATAGCTGTTCATACAGGGGTAGGACCTCCTCCACAAGCTTGTTGAGCTCTTCTGGAGAGAAGGCAGGGGGCCTTTGACCTGCAGGATGTGGCATGATTGGTCCTAGAAGCAGTATACAGCAGCTCAGGTGATGGAGGTCTTGCAGGCAGCAGTGTCAGTAGTCAAGTGAGGAATACTGCAGAAGATGGCGGTCACATCCACCAGGTACAGGACCGCCACCGCCGCGGATGTTGCCATTGGCCCAATTCTGCCAAGGGTAGCAATGTGTTGCAATGACAATGTCCACAGCAGTTGTAACCGCCTACTGCCATGACGACATCTGCCGGCAGAGTCAGGTCACTTCTTGATGTCCAATACAGTAGGTCAGGCAGCTTCCATTTTAAGGCTCATATATGTACATTGAAGAAAAGAAAGGTGTGTCATTTACTAACAAGTCGAATCTATCATCATGTGTCAAGTGCTAGCTATATGTTTACAAGTGTCAATGTGCATGTTATGTAAGTGAAACAATATTGTCGCCATACTACTGACAATCTAAACATAGTATAGGTGCAACAAACATGGAAATATGTCAACTAGATTCATGTCACTTTTATTGTCAGTGACATGTTTCCCCATTTGAAGAACATGCAAGGGTTTAGGGGACCTGAATACAGTAATCAGTCATAATTTGCCTAGCTATGTGCTGAATACCACCTTTTCAATGTTTCATGTGACATGATTTCGAACTATGGCCCATATTTATACGTGTATTTTGACGCAAAATTCACGCAAACTTCCAAAATTGGAAGTTTGCGCTGATTTTGCATAAAAAAACTACGCAAATGCGATGCTAAAAGAGTATAAATATGGGCCTATGTGTGAAACTGATGTGAACATGTTATGATGTATAGATTGAGTCATTCACATACATACTGTTGTTGTCCCACATAGTTACGCTGGAATGGGGAGAGCAAGACACACTCCAGTGTACCGTTCACTAGCAGACCTGCAGACCATGGAGGAGCAACATGTCATCTAGATATTTCAGCTGAATAGGCAGACAATCATGGATCTTTGTCGTCTGTTGGAGCCAGATCTGATGCCTGCCATTCGCAATCCCAATTGCATATATCCCATAGTGCAAGTCATGTCAGTGCTACACTTCCTGGCCACTGGGTCATTTCAAAATACAGTGACCCTAACTGCAGGGATGTCTCAGCCCATGTTAAGTCTGGTCTTGAAGGCTGTACTGTATGGGTTGTTAAAACACCTAGGCAGTTACATCAGATTTCCCTAAAGTGAGGATTTTGCTCATGTGAAAGCAGATTTCTATGCTCTAGGACACATTCCACATGTGGTTGGAGCCATAGATGGTACCCATGTAGCCTTGGTACCCCAAAGTGCTAATGAACAGGTATATAGGAACAGGAAAAACTTCCACTCCATCAACGTCCAAATGGTGTGTTTGGCTGACTTCTAGATTTCACAAGTATGTGCCAGGTATCCTTGATCAGTCCATGATGCCTTCATCATGCGGAATAGCAAAATCCCATTGCTGATGAAGTTGGTAAGACATACATGTCATGTGTGTCTGAACCTTGTTTCCTGCTACCATATATGTTGATGTTGAAGATTAAAGTTTGAATTAGTGTAACTGAACCTTACAGGGGACTCTGGCTACCCAAACTGTCCTTGGTTATTGACACCAGTGAGTGCCCCAACTGTGCCAGGGGAAGTCTGGTTCAATGAGGCCCACGGAAGGACAAGGCGTGTCATGGAGCGGACTTTAGGGTTACTGAAGGCAAGATTTCGTGGCATTGACAAGTCTGGAGGAGTCCTCTTCTACTCACCCTACAAGGTATGTCAAATTGTTGTTGCCTGCTGCATGCCCCATAACCTTGCCTTGAGATGTCAAATACCATTCATACCAGATGAGGGGAAGCCAGCAGATCCTCTGGGTGAAAATGCAGATTTGCCAAGTGAGGATGAGCATGATGAGGATGAAGCTGGAGACATCAGGGGAGATCTCATCAATCAATACTTCAACTGACTCAAGGTATGTGATGTGATGTTACAATAGAGTTTCCATTGGGTATGGTTTAGAATAAGCATGCCATGTAATGTTCTTACCACCATCAGTGAGGTCTTAAGTGGCTCCAAAGACCATGACTCAAATTTGCGTGCATATTGTTACTTGGAGTTGTGTACTGAGTTGTGTATATGGTATAATGTTGTGCAAATGCACAAAGTCACATTTGAATTTATGATTTGGCAATGTGATGTATGTGTTTTACTCTGTCCTATTCCTTATCTTTGTCAATCACAGATTTTCATAATTGCTGTTTGGCTCAGCCTTATTTGACAATCTCAGTCAGTGTTACAGGTACATGGGATTTGCAGACTGATGTGAAGTAGACATGGATTTAACCAGATACTGTTTAGCATGAGATGTGTGCTGTGTGAGTTCTATGCCCAGATTGTCAGGACAGTGGGATGGTAGTGTCTTTTTCCACACAAAATACATGTTTGTCATTGCAAGTGGCTCAAATGGTGCCATGTGTGTGTCCATCTGTGTCAAACACATGTCATGATGTGGTATCTAGACCCTCTACCATCACAATGGTTTTTGTATGTGGAATAAGTTGTGCATAGCTGCGGTGTATTTCAACTTTTCAGACCAATGTGCATATGTCTGAAGACTGACAGGTGATTGGCAAGCCTTCGGATACCTGACCATGGAAGGTTGACTGCCCCATGACTGGGGAGATCAGTACTGACTTCTGTCTGTTATATGGGGTATGGTCATTTGGAAGGTAAGGTATGGGTATTTGTTAAGGCTCTAGCTGATGATACATTGAATGAATTTGTGTGCCTCCTGTGATAGTGAAAGACTGACATGTCCATAGCTTAATTTTTCTGTGGGTTGGTAAAGAATGACACTTAAGCTGAAACACTGGAATCCACAGCAGTACTTTACTGTGTGCTGATTACCATTCTCCAAATAAATGTTTGGGGATGTACAATCCAGGTGATTTGTGTCATTTCTATGTTACAATCCCAGTACGAGTGGTGACCATTACAAAGGTATAACATTAGAGAGGAACATCTTGCTACAATAGTTGTCATATATGGCAGTTGTAAACGGTTGATACATCACAATTACACAGGACGTGTGGTTAAGTGGTATTTATTGGGGAGTGAACAAAAGAATGAGTGTTTTGAAACAGTGATAACACAAAAGGCACAGTGAAGGGTTCAGTGATGGTGAATGAAATCATCAGGGAAGCAGCTACACCATTTGGAAAAACAAGCCAGTGTCCTTGCACCATAGGAAAAAGGAGTTAGGTTTCAGAACAGTCAACAAGGTGTATCTGTGGCACACCAGGGGAACCAATCAGTAGGGGTTCACCTCCTGGCAGTGGGTTTTGTCTTGGCATCTGCTCCTCCTGGGTGTCTGGGTGGACGTCCATGTTTGAGCGGGGGGGGTTCTTCAGCTACAGAGGGTAGGGTGTCTGAGGCATTCCCTTCCCCTGGCAGGGCCTCTATTCCACTAGCAGCCACAGATATGGAAGGGCATGATTTTTTATTGGTAGTGGAAGAGGCCTGAGGTTGGGTGCAAAACCTACTCAGGGAAGTATTCATGTCCCTTAGCTCCCCAGCAATGGAAGCCAGGATGGCATTTTGTGCCTGCCACTGCTGCATGGCTTCCTGGTGGTTGACCCTCTGCAGATGTTGTATCTCCCCCATCATTGTCAGTACCTGGCTCATAATGCCTTGTGAATTTTGGTAGGCTTCAGGACTTCGGAGATAGTTTCCTGGTCAGTTGTGTCCCTTTGAGTCCCCATCCTCTGGCCTACATCATCCATCCCATGCACCCTACCCCCACGTGCCTGTGTCTCTGGCCCAGTGTTCCCACTACCTCTGGTGGCAGGACAATCATTGTCAGGGATGACAAGGGGAAACTCAGGTACCTGTATTGGGGTGGCACACAATGGAAAAAACTGTCCTTGCAATACTGGTTTGGAGGCAATTGGCTGCCTTTAATGTGGATGCAACAGGGCTAGGAGGAGTGGTTGTGGGCAGAATGAGGCTGACAGTTGCTGACTGACAAGGTGTCCCTGATGGGCCAGCTTCCTCCTCGGTGTCCAAACATCCAGGTGTGTTTTCCTCACTGGGGCCGTCATCCAGAGGGGTAGTGGCAGTCTCTGGTGTCCTCTCCATGTTGGGTAAGGCAAGGTTACCTGTAGGAGAAGTGGAACATACAGTTGCTGTATGTGATGTATAACATTGTGAGCAAAACATGGTATATGAGATACACACACTGCCTTTGCATGATCCCCTGCTATGACATTGACAGCTGCTTCCAAATAGTAATTAGTCTAAAGTGGGACACAGAGATTTGCAATTACACACAGCATGCTCCAAGCTCTTGGAGTATGTTGGTGTTAAAATGACTGCTGATACCCTCATATCTTGTCTGAGTGACTACATGACAATGTACATTTCTCTCCTAGTAAGGTGTATGGCATCAATGACTTGTCTAAAAGCTAAAGAATGCACAATGGTATCAAAGCTGGTACACAGTATAGGAGTGGCCATTTGACCTGGGCCTCTGTCTGGATGTAGTGCAAGTGTGTTCAGCTTGTCATTTAGTTTCTAATTCCTCCCCCACCCCCCAGGGGCATAGATGACATTGTTAAAAAGCTGTGGGTGTGTTTTGCTTGTAATGGTAATGGTAGTGGGCCATTGCATTGCTGTCATTGCCATGCACTGTTATATGGTGGAGCATTCAGGATGGGTTACTTTCAATGTAAGTTTTACATGCAAAACATTTTAAATTTAGAGCACTGTTCTGGCTTTCCTAATGGTGCAACAGTGCCTTCTGGTATTTGTAGTGCTGTCAGCTCCCAGTACTTCACATGTCATTCCCAAAGAGTGTGGCTCCAGGTGAGTTTAGTAGACATTTAGCATGCCAGTGAGGGTTATTTGGACCAAGGGGTGGTGGGTAGTTTGGTCATTGAGGTGTGGAAAGGTGATCAGTGAGCATGCAAAATTAAACCTTTTGGTGACATGAATGTTGTGGTGACTTACCTGACTCCACTCCCTCAGGTATTCCAGTCAGGCCCTAAAGATGTAAGATGTACAAGACCTTTTTCTCCCATTAAATGAAAGTAGGGGGAGGTGGGGGACCACCGCCAGCCTTGAGTACTGCCAGCTGGTGCCTGGTGGCAATAGAATGTACCTTTCTCCTGAGGTCGTTCCACCTATTCCCTTGTGGGTGGGTAACTGCCTACAGAATTCACCCTGTCAACTATCCTTTGCCACAACTCCATTTTCCTGGCTTTGTGTGTTTGCTGGACCTGTGCTCCGAAAAGGTATGGCTCTACCCTGACAATTTTGTCCACCATGACCCTCAACTCATCATCAGTGAAACATGGATGTTTTTGTGGGAACATGGTAGTGGGAGGGAAAGATGGTGAGGTAGTGAAAAAGATGGTAAAAACCTTTTAGTGATGAGGTGTGGGTGCTGTGGTGTGAGTGGGTGATGGTTGTTGTGTATTGTGTGTGATAGCAGATTGAGTGTTATGTATGTTGTGCAGGTGTGGGATGTGTGCTGAGTGAAATGTGTATGGGTGCCTATTCTTGCTTTTAGTATCTCTGAAATGTTGCTTCTTTGTGGCTGTGTGTGGTGTTCTGGTTGCAAAGTATCGTGGGTTGTCTATGAGTGTCTTATATAGTGCAGTGTGTAAATTGTGTTGGGTAACTGGATGTGTGTCAGGTGTGGGATATTCAAGCTACCCAATGTGGTGTGGTGTTCTGACTGAAGTGAGTTCAGAGCTCCGCAGTTCTCACACCCAATGGTTTTCTGTCGTGGAAGTACCGCTGTCCTGATTTGTGGATCGTAGTATGACTCGTGAGAAGTCAATCAGAATTAGAGAAATTCCACTCAAGTTCAATAAATAGGATATGAAAGGATAAATACATATTTATGTATTTATTGAGCCATTTTTTGCTTTGTTGTTGTTCATTTATACTTTAAATAGATTGTAGCATGTAACATATTTATGTATTATTTCCAGCATGTTAGCAATTGTTTATATCTATATATATATATACATATATATATATATATATATATATATATATATATATATATATGTATAAAGAAATATATTATTCTCAATTTTGTATAAGGGGAAGATGTTTTGGGATCTTGCTTAGGGAGGAATGTAGAACATGGGCATTGTGATGTGGAATGGAATCTTGGATTGCGGTTGAAGGGACGCAACAGTCAATGTAATCCTGTGTTTCCTGCCAATTCATCTACTAAATATCACTACAATAAATCACACATAAAGAAGAAGAAACTGTGTGGACTTTTCTTTATAGACTCCACCAGCCGGGGGGAGGCAGAAGTAGGGTCTCCATCTGGACTACAAGAACAACCTGGGCCATTTGGGCCTGCCCACAACATTGCCTCCCAGTGGCCTCCTAAAAGACCACTAGCCGAGGGAGATATCTGCCCCTGACACCCCACATACCTTTCCATTCCAATCCATTCCATCTGTGTATGTTCATGTGGCTGTACTCAAAGGGGTAATGATGGCCATAGAGGAGGCTAAGACTGTGATCTCCTGGGACATTTGGGACTTAACAGGAGTTGTCTGATGCTCTGAGAGACACTGTCTGGCCACCTTGAGAATTTGACTGACTCCATTGCCACCTTGAATGCCCCAATGTTGTCTATGTTGGCTCTCAAACCCACCTAACATACTGTTGTTCTGTCTCCAACTTCATCTGTTCATACCATTTTCCCTGCTATCCTTTATTATGCCTCTTCCTTTGGAGTGTCTGGTCAACAATAAGGTTTAAAACCAACAGGGAGTGGCTTACATAGTCATACATGGTACAAAGAAAACTTTTTTACATATAGTATGGATGTTGTTTCTTAATGTATTACCTGTCACCTCATTATGTTACTCTGCAACAGGCAGCCCATGTAGCAGGTGGAGGTGGATAGTGGAAAGGACGTCCTTCTCAAGTGGGGTGAGAAGGAGACGGGATGCAGTTTATTTACCAGGAAAAGCTCTAGGCATGTCTGTGAACTTCTCTTTTACCAATCTCTTTACATTATGCCGCTTTTTTATATCTTCCTCCAGTACATTCACACCATCAGCCAACTGTTGCTATGAGGCTGCCTCCTGTGTGGCATTAAGAAAATGCAGGGGTAGCCCATGGAGTTTTTTGATCTTGGTCTCCTCTGAACGATTTCTCTTCCTCCTCAGCGCAGGCATCATTGTTGCAAAACTGTGGCAAGGGAACAGCTATGTAGCAAAATTGAAGTGAAAAAACAAAAGCTTGGATGTGGCCAGCTTTTATGTGGATTGAATGTAATACTTTTAGTTATCATTAATCGATTTCAGGTGTTTGTATCTACTAGTTAGTTTGCCATGTGTTCTCAAATTCTCCGCCAAGAGGAGTCCTCCGCCACAAGAGTGGACTTTCCTCCCTGAGTTTAGAGTCTTCAAACCTAATATTGAGACTCTACAGTCGTAAAGGTAATACTCGTAAAATTGTGAATGTAGTTTGTAAATATCAAAAAAATGTAAGTTTACCTTTGTGAGTCAGGCCTTCCTAATCATTTGAGTCTCCACATGTTTTAAACTCAACCAAATTTGTGATGAGAGAAGCACCGTTTATAAAACGTATGTTGTTAGAATATGAAATCATGTCTAAGAGCAAGGTTTGAGTGTATGACGTTTTTCTTGAATATATTTTACAGATGTTCAAACAAATAATACTATTAATACTAATAAAACTGCGCTATTGTAAGTTATTGCAAGTCATGTAGGAAAATGCCTTTTTTGCATGCTCATCCCTTTTGTTTTTGACTGATCGTGCTAGCTTTTTGACTCTGGGGTTTATATTTCTAATGGCCAAAATAAAACTACATAAAAGTCCATAGTATATGGTACAAAATGTACCTAGTGCCTGTAGGGTTATGTTTTACAGGGGGTACACTTTAGTGACAGTGCAAACATGACTGTAGGCCTACTGCAAATCCCACCTGCCAAATAACCCCTTTTTGACATGCCTAAACCCTCCTTTTAAATATGACCTTTAAGTAGGCATTACTGCCTACAAGGCCGGGTGCATGATATTTTAAAGTAGAAATTGGTGTAGAGGGCCCACAGTGGAGGGTTTCCTCATTTCTATGGCTACATCTCTGGGGTGTGCACACAAGCTCTGCACATGAAAAGAAGGTTCTGCCATCTTAGTTTTAGGTAGAGAGGGACACTGTGAGATAGTTTGCAGTAGGGCACACAGGATCTGCTATGAACATAAATAAAGATGCCCCTGAGAACCTTTTTCCCTAATAGCTTGGGAGGGGCCAAGAGTTACATCTACCCACAGGCTATTGCCAAGCATAAATGTGACACCCCTGACCACACTCTTTAGAACACTACTGGAACTGTGGAAGACAAAAAAAGGACTGAACCTGTAGTCGAGACCTGTGAGGAGACCTGAAACTCTGTGCCTTCTCCTACTTGTACCCAGTACAAAGAAGACGATTGCAAAGGCCAGTTGTCTGACGCTCGGCTAAGCTATAGGGATGCAACAAGCTGCTAGAACCCCTTTCCTGAAGGGCCCAGCTGATCAATTGCAACTGGACCTGCCCTAGACCCTGCTAGTGGTGTCTGCTGGGGTGGGTCTTGACCCAAATGCTGTTCCTGAGTTCCTGGAACCCTTTTCTGTGTCAAGGTGTACTTCTCTAACATCTTAAAAAGAAGGGACTTAGGGCCAGATGTAGGTAGCCGTTTGCATGGTGCAAATTGCGAAAATCACAGTTTGCGCCATGCAAACGGCCTAACGCGATGCACATTCACAAATTGCAAGTCGGTACCGACTCGCAAATAGGAAGTGGTGCCCCCTTCCTATTTGCGAATCGCATCGCAATTCAGAATTGCTTTGTGTCCGCGAATGCGGTCGCAAAGCAACTCGCAGTTACCACCAGTGTCACACTGGTGGTAACTCATTCGCAAAAGTTCCCCTTTGTGAATGTTGTCCAGATTATTTTTTCAGACCAGGCAGTGGTCCAATGGACAAAAACAAAAACAAATGGTTTTGGTATATTTTTCATTTTGCAACTCGTTTTCCTTTAAGAAAAACGGGCTGCAAAATGAAAAAAAAAACTGCTTTATTTAAAAAGCAGTCACAGACATGGAGGTCTGCTGACTTCAGCAGGCCACCATCCCTGGGAGTGCAGGGAATCACTATGGGGTCTCAAAATGCGACCCACCTCATTAATAATAATGAGGTGGGTCTTTGCGACCCCCAAGTGGTTTGCAGAAGGTGTCTGAGACACCATTCTTCATATGCTTTTGCGATTCTGAAATTGCGAGTCGCACCGACTCGCAATTTCAGAATCGCAAAAGCATATCTTGCTACATCTGGCCCTTAGAAACTTTGTAGGTCCAAAAACCTTCAGAGGACCATGACAACCTACCAACTCAATCCAACTAAGGTGCATTGCTGTTGGGCCAAAGAATGTGGTTGCTTTCACTCTGAGCTTTTTGACAGCAGCAAATCTGTTTCAGTACAACATCACTAATAGGGTATCTGGCCTCATGGAGCCTTATTCAGGTACACCTTGCAAACTTGATCCACTGGAGGAAACCAAGATTTAGATTTCCCATCTGCCGTATTACAGGTTTCATAGGCTTTAATGGAAATGTAATATGGTGGATGGGATATCCGTCACATTTGTGAGAGAGTAACCCCCTCCGCCAAACTGTAAATCAGGCCCCAAGCCAGAAGGTAGAAATCTTTACTTAGAGAAAGTGCAAAAAGTATCCAGCTGGCAAGGGATAATTTTGGGGTGTGAATTTTCAGTTTCTCCCACTCAGGGCACTCCTTCCAAATGTAAGCAGCTTCAAATGGACCTCATCTAATGGTTCATGGAACCCTTCTTGCCTGCAGTCTGTGGCCTTGCCCTACTGAGGATTTTTTACTTGCCTTTCACAGACTAAGGCCCATATTTATGGATGGTTAGCGCCGCTTGAGCGCCATTTATTTTGGCCTAATGACCTAAAACTGTGTCATCAGCCTCTAAAGCATCTGCTAGTACAGAAGTCCCAGCCAATTAGCTGTCATAATAGTGAGAGAAAAAATCTTAGCAGAATTAACAGAAAAAGAAGAGTACAAATACCGTCCACACTGGTACCCAACTTTTGTAAAGAAATAGGTATCCTCCATTGCTCTAATCCAGAAAAGAATAGTTCATGATCTATGATAACAATAATAATGAGAAATAGTAATAATGTTAATACTTTAAGTACCAATCTTACATTAACCCAATCAGAAGGTTGGCTAATGGGTAGGACCTTTAGGTGTTACCTGCACCATTTAGCCACATCTACATTATGCATAGACAATATCATAACAACAATATTACCCTAATCTTTGCCCTTGTGCAAAGAAGCAAGCTTCAATTGAGCAAAGAATTATCTCAGTAGTACATCAAAAACGAATACACATTTGTCAAAAGAATAATGGCTTTGAACATGTTATGTTAACCACCCCAATCAAACCTACATTAAAGCATATATTTAAGGCTGGGAGGTCAGCATTAATGAAGTTATTGGGTGGCACCTACAAAAATATAATGTAAGTTTGGAAAGCATTACAGCATATTTTCTTTTGATTTAAAAAAATAACAGTTCTAGCTTTGTGAGTAGTTAAATATTATCACCTATTGATGGAGTCACACTACTACAAAGTATATTAGGACAAAATTGCTACTTCCATAGACACTTGGGTTGGTGGCATCCAATCCAGGTTTCACGTCCACCGAAGGTACATCTATGGAAAGTACACTGAACAAAAAAAAAACGATGCAACTGAAGGTTAGGACAACTCAGTGCAGGAAACAGTGGGGAGGCACCATCCCACCATTTGCCAATTTAAAGAAACTTGTGGAAAAGAACATGGTTATCACAAACTTATACAAAAGCAAAGACTAGCCAAGACTCTCTTCACTAAAACATCCAAACAAGCCAAACACATGCTTGACGTGCCTCCCAATAAACTACAGGTTTTAAATCATAGATGGTCTAAATTATTTAGGATTAACAAATTACACCATCACATAACTAAAACACAAAATCTAACAATAATCTATCCAAGCACACAAACTAAAATAACACTCCTACAACCTGAACTATAATATTTTTAGAAGCTTTGCTCATTCCTTCCATTCTGGCAATTACCTTTTTTACAATACAAACATGCCCCACCATGCAACAAAACACCATATATAACATAAAGTACTCACAAATACACAATCATAAACTATGAACTTTAAAACATATGCTCAAGACGTTTTGTGCACCATAAAAACAATACACAATTATTATATAAAGCAATATGGCTAAAATTATTGACTACGAAACATGTGCTCGAAACATGGCATATACAATAAAAGAATACATAAATATCGCATATAACTAAAAACTATCAAATTAAATATGCATACCAATCAACATCTCATAATTTTCTCTATTTCTCTGTAGTATTTAATATATTATCTAAAGTGCATATTATATTTCTAAGTAAATACAATTCCACTTAAACATATGAAATAAAAAAACAATATTTATAAAAACACAGAGGGGGTCATTCCAACCTTGGCGGTCGGTGTTAAACCTGCGGCTAAACCGCCAACAGGCTGCTGGTTAAAAAAAAATGGAATTCCGACCCTGGCGGAAACCGACAACATAGACCGCCACATCAACACAGCGGCCGCCACGGCGGGACAAACAAACAGCACGGCGGTCACCGCCAACAGACAGGCGGGAGTCAATGTACCGCCCACCCTATCACAACACACCAATCCGCCACCTTTTCCGGGGTGGTAGCCCCGCCGATAGAAACACGGCGGAAACAGCCATTTCAAACTGAAAACACTCACCTCCATACACCCGGGGACATTACGGGGACACACAAACGCGACACACCCACCCCCACCCTCACCCACTACAACACACACATCAATGCACAGTAATACATCACAGTTACCCCCTCCAAACCCCCTGGAAGAATGCAAAGACAAAAGGAAATGATTCTAAACATTGGAATATATTATATTACTGGCTGAATTATATATATATATATCTACACATCAAAAACACTTATATACATATATGTACAAGTCTGAGCATTGTAGCAGGCATTGTCCGTGGACCACTGGGCCCAAATCACATGGGCAAACCCCACACAGGATACCTGACTCCAACGGAGAGAACACTGCAGGGGCATCAGATAGGAAAACTACAGGCACCTCAGGGGGAAGGGAAGGGGGGGCACCTCAGCCAGATGAGTGCACAACGCCAGATCCACGAGGGGCCTCCATGGCCACTGTTCAATCCTGGGGAGTGCAAAGCCACAGTCTCTCAAGTCTCTGCAGTGGGTGGGTTGCCCACTGTGCCATCCTGGGGAGTGCAAAGCCACAGTCTCTCAAGTCCTGCAGTGGGTGGGTTGCCCACTGTTCAATCCTGGGGAGTGCAAAGCCACAGTCTCTCAAGTCTCTGCAGTGGGTGGGTTGCCCACTGTGCCATCCTGGGGAGTGCAAAGCCACAGTCTCTCAAGTCTCTGCAGTGGGTGGGTTGCCCACTGTGCCATCCTGGGGAGTGCAAAGCCACAGTCTCTCAAGTCCTGCAGTGGGTGGGTTGCCCACTGTTCAATCCTGGGGAGTGCAAAGCCACAGTCTCTCAAGTCTCTGCAGTGGGTGGGTTGCCCACTGTGCCATCCTGGGGAGTGCAAAGCCACAGTCTCTCAAGTCCTGCAGTGGGTGGGTTGCCCACTGTTCAATCCTGGGGAGTGCAAAGCCACAGTCTCTCAAGTCCTTCAGTGGGTGGGTTGCCCACTGCTCAGTCCTGGGGAGTGCAAAGCCACAGTCTCTCAAGTCTCTGCAGTGGGTGGGTTGCCCACTGTGCCATCCTGGGGAGTGCAAAGCCACAGTCTCTCAAGTGGATGACAGTCTCCACTGGTTCTGGAGGGGGAATGGTGCCCAGAGTGCTTCGTGCAGCCCTGCCCGACACAAATGCGGGCCTGCCCCTGCCGCTAATGGGCCAGCGGTGCTTGAGACGGCGGTGCCCAGTTCAGCGGTGCTTGAGACGGCGGGGCCCAGTGCAGCGGTGCTTGAGACGGCGGTGCCCAGTGCAGCGGTGCTTGAGACGGCGGTGCCCAGTTCAGCGGTGCTTGAGACGGCGGTGCCCAGTTCAGCGGTGCTTGAGACGGCGGTGCCCAGTGCAGCGGTGCTTGAGACGGCAGTGCCCAGTTCAGCGGTGCTTGAGACGGCAGTGCCCAGTGCAGCGGTGCTTGAGACGGCGGTGCCCAGTTCAGGGGTGCTTGAGACGGCGGGGCCCAGTGCAGCGGTGCTTGAGACGGCGGGGCCCAGTGCAGCAGTGCTTGAGACGGCGGTGCCCAGTTCAGCGGTGCTTGAGACGGCGGTGCCCAGTGCAGCGGTGCTTGAGACGGCGGGGCCCAGTTCAGCGGTGCTTGAGACGGCAGGGCCCAGTGCAGCGGTGCTTGAGACGGCGGGCCCAGTGCAGCAGTGCTTGAGACGGCGGTGCCCAGTGCAGCGGTGCTTGAGACGGCGGTGCCCTGTTCAGTGGTGCTTGGGACGGCGGTGCCCAGTTCAGCGGTGCTTGAGACGGCTGTGCCCAGTGCAGCGGTGCTTGAGACGGCGGTGCCCGGTGCTTGAGACAGCGGTGCCCAGTTCAGCGGTGCTTGAGACGGCGGTGCCCAGGTCAGCGGTGCTTGAGACGGCGGTGCCCAGTGCAGCGGTGCTTGAGACGCCGGTGCCCAGTTCAGCGGTGCTTGAGACGGCGGGGCCCAGTGCAGCGGTGCTTGAGACGGCGGGGCCCAGTGCAGCGGTGCTTGAGACGGCGGTGCCCAGTTCAGTGGTGCTTGAGACGGCGGTGCCCAGTGCAGCGGTGCTTGAGACGGCGGTGCCCAGTTCAGCGGTGCTTGAGACGGCAGTGCCCAGTTCAGCGGTGCTTGAGACGGCGGTGCCCAGTGCAGCGGTGCTTGAGACGGCGGTGCCCAGTTCAGCAGATCCGGCCATGGCGTGCAGGTCATTTGCCACCTGTCCTGTGGCTGGTGGGGCCTTCCTGCCCATCTGTTGGGTGGCTGGCGGGGCCTTCCTGGTCTGCAGTACCGGGCCTGTTGGTGTCCTCCTGCCCACCTGGGATTGGGCTGGCGGGGCCCTCCTGGCCAGCTGGGCTGATGGCGCTCTCCTCGGGCGTGCTGACCTTCCCAGCCTTCCCTGTTCGCCTGTGGCCCTTCCCCACCTTGGGCGGTGTGCCACCTGTCTCCACACTTCGTGGCGGAGCCATAGTATGGATTTTAGTGCCTGGTGTTTTCACCCTCTCGCGCCGGCCACTGACTATCTTCGGGTGTTTCTCCGGGGGCGGGCTGCCCGTGCCTTGGCTCCGTACTGAACTTGCTGCCCTTGAGGGTGGGGGACTCCACAGTCCATGGCAGACTGTCACCACAGGGCCCGGTTTTGTGGTGGTTGAGGTGCTGACTGGAGTCCTATGAGATGGACGGGGTGGGGGAGTTGTAGGAAAGAGGTTAAGTTTGCACAGGAATAGCATTTTAGGACCAGTGGGACGGGTAGGTGTAGTGGGTATGGGAGTGGAGGAAGAGGTTGTGGTTGTAGGAGTCTTAAGTCTGGTGTCTTTGGGTGCAGGTCCTTGGGCTGGAGGCTGTCGTGAGGAGGATGGCTGTTGGGTGGGTGGCTGCCTGCGTTTGTGTATCTTGGAAGAGGGGATGACAGACACACTGGGAGAGGACACAGGGAATGCAGTGGGTGTTGGTATGTCTGTATGTGGATGTTGCTTGTGTGAATGCTTGTGTGATGTGTGGTGCTTATGTCTGGATGAGCTTCCCTTGGGTGTTGAGGTGTGTGCAGGCTGGTCTGATGGTGTGTCTGGGATAGGCAGAGGTACAGGTGATAGGGTATGGGTGGAGGAAGTTGGAGGGGGGAGGCTAGAGACAGGGACAATTGCTGCCATCAGTGCTGAGGCCAGAGTGTTGAACGATCGCTGAAGGGCAGCCTGACCAGAATGAATGCCCTCCAGGTATGCATTACTCTGGTGCACCTCTCTTTCGACACCCTGGATGGCATTCAATATGGTAGACTGCCCAACAGTGAGCGTCCTCAGGAGGTCAATGATCTCCTCACTGAGGGCAGCAGGGGTGACTGGGGCAGGGCCTGAGGTGCCTGGGGCGAAGGAGATGCCCACCTTCCTGGGTGAGTGGGCACGGGGCAAACGCTGAGCAGCTGCTGGGAGGGCGATGCTGGCGCACTGGGTGGCGGCTGTACCTGTTGTTGCGGGGGCACGGATGTTGCCGCCACCACAAGGGAGCTCCCTTCAGAGGACGAGTCTGTGTCACTTATGTCTGCCCGAGTCCCCGCTGTGGAGCTCCCCTCGCCCTCCGTCCCACTGGTGTATTCTGAATCCGTTGCATGGCCCTCCAGGGCCATGTGGGATGCAGCTCCCTCTGGCTCCGATGCCACTTCTCCTCCGCCTGATGATGCTAATGCACACATGAACAGGAAGACCACAAAAAAGGGGGGGGAGAAAATAAAGACATGTTGAGTGCATGCATTGGCGACACCGTTGGTGGAGAGGACAGACACAGAAGCCCCCTGCACTACGCCGCGCACTATGGGTCCACTACTCAATCCGTGTGACATGGCCTACAAGCCTATGGACGACATCTGCACACATAGATGACACAGGGCCATGAATAGCTGTACTTGGCACCCTACAGAGGTGGGGGGTGGGGGCACAGGGCCATGCCTTACGGAGGGGCCTAGCCTACAGAATCGCCCTGGCCTAGGGATACCCACAGCCCTCCTCCCCCACCCAGACACCTCCACTGCGCGCAGTCACCAGAATGAGAGTGTACTCACCCCCTTGTGTCTGTTGTGATGTCCTCACGCGCCCATCCAAATCGGGGTAGGCCACCGCCAGGATCCGGGACATCAGGGGGGTCAAAGTCCGACTGGCATGCCTCCCACGTTGGGAGGCCATCCACAGCTGAGCCTCCGCCATCTTCCTGCTCCAGTGTCGGATGTCCTCCCATCTCTTCCGGAAGTGGGTGCCCCGTCTGTGGTGGACCCCCAGGGCCCGGACGTCCTTGGCGATGGCACGCCAAATGTCTATCTTCTGGTGGGCGCTGACCTATGTGAAATGTACAGGGGGAGAAAAAGAGTCATCACCTTCTGCACCCTCAATGTGAGTGGCCCCCCATCTCTACCCTTGCCATGTGGCACATCCTGTCATCCGTCGTTTGATGCATGCCTCATTCGCTCCCCTCCCCACCATCTTTCATCCACCCGACTCAACACAGGCATTGGCCACAAAGCATGGTCCCAGTGTACTTACCTGTTGGTCTGGAGGACCGTAGATTAGCGCATACTGGGGAAGGACCCCATCCACGAGTTTCTCCAATTCCAGAGCAGTGAAGGCAGGGGCCCTTTCCCCAGTCGCATGAGCCATTGTCTCTTCCAGACCGAAGTCACAGCAGCACTTGCAGTGTAGGTCCTCTCCTGTCGAAGATCAGGTATCGAGTGATTAAGCAGATAGAAAATGGCAGTCACGCCCGCGGCGGTGCGTACCGCGACCGCCGGCGCACATCGTCATTGGCTCCTGAGACCCATAGGGTTCAATGTTAACCAATGCTGCTTTGCGCCGCGGTCTTCGACCGCCTACCGCCACAGTGTGCCACGCCAGCGCATTTACCTCACATCCCACTGTCACACTTCACAGGTCAGGCAGTCTCCATTTCAAGGGCCCACATGGCTTACTTTTAACTGCGTCACACATACCTAGGCCTTGCATCAACACTCATACAAACCATTTAATGCATTGGGAATCGTGTTTTGTGCAAACTGTGGTTACGTACCTGTGGGTTGATTGACTCTGTGCTCGCTGTTGTCCTTCATAGGCACCGTCCGCTGGGACATGCGAGGAGATGGAGGAATCTTCCCATGTACAGACCGCTGGTAGACCTGTCGACAATGGAGGAAAGACATGTCATACTGACATACAGGCTTGACCGAGCCACTATTCATGAACTGTGTGCCCAGCTGGAGCCAGACCTGATGTCACCCATCCGCCAACCCACAGGGATCCCACCTCTAGTGCAGGTGCTGTCAGTACTCCATTTCTTTGCAAGTGGGTCATTTCAAACAACTGTGGCCATATCATCAGGGATGTCCCAGCCTATGTTTTCCAAGGTGTGTCCAGAGTGTTGTCTGCCCTTCTGAAACACATGCAGAGCTACATTTTGTTTCCTGAGGTGGGGGATTTGCCTACAGTGAAAGGTGATTTCTATGCCCTTGGACATATCCCCAACATCATCGGTGCCATTGATGGGACCCATGTGGCTTTAGTACCCTCCAGCAGGAGTGAACAAGTGTACAGAAACAGAAAGAGTTATCATTCGATGAATGTACAGATGGTGTGTTTGGCAGACCAGTACATCTCCCATGTTAATGCCAAGTTCCCTGGCTCAGTGCATGACGCGTACATCATGCGGAATAGCAGCATCCCTTACGTGATGGGTCAACTCCAGAGGCACCGTGTGTGGCTAATTGGTGACTCTGGTTACCCCAACCTGTCATGGCTACTGACCTCAGTGAGGAATCCCCGGACAAGGGCAGAGGAACGGTACAATGAGGCCCATGGGAGAACTAGGAGGGTGATCGAGCGGACCTTCGGCCTCCTGAAGGCCAGGTTCAGGTGCCTCCATATGACAGGTGGATCCCTATTGTACTCACCAAAGAAGGTGTGCCAGATCATCGTGGCCTGCTGTATGCTTCACAACCTGGCTTTGCGACGCCAGATGCCTTTTCTGCAGGAGGATGGTCCAGATGGTGGTGTTGCAGCAGCTGTGGAGCCTGTGGAGAGTGAAGACGAGGAAGCCGAAGAGGACGACATAGACAACAGGAACACAGTAATACAGCAGTATTTTCAATGACACACAGGTAAGATTCCAACCCGGCATATTACATATACTTAACCCCTACTACCTCTCTACTGTCTGACCTTTTCCCCCAGTGTATGGTAACTGAGTTGTGACTTTCCCTTCCAATTTCAGAGATGTGGGCCATACTGCGTGACATCTGCTTTGTTTCCCCATGGACTACAGCTGTGTGACAGTGGTATGTTGGCATCACAATGTAAATATGCATTTTGGGACGGTAATGTCTAATACATTAGTACAAAATCACAGCCAGACTCCTGATTGTTTTGTGCAATAACTGTGTTTATTTCAGTGCTCTATATTGGTGGGTGATTGCAAAGCGGTGAGGGGTGATGGTGGAGGATTGTCCATGGCAGAGTCCAGACTATTAGTATCACAGGTGCATTGTCCAAATGCCTGTGGAAAGTGGAGCATGGGCAGTATAAGAATGGACAGGGTGTCAATGTGGGACAGTGGGATGACAATCAGGGAGGTATCCTTTCCTGGCGGGGGTCTTGGCATCTTACTCTGTCTTCTTCCTGGATCTCAGGGCCCGCTTGCGGGGTGGTTCTCCTTCTGCAGGGGGTGGGGGGCTGGTGGCCTGTTGGTCCTGTGGCGGGGCCTCCTGTCCACTAGCGCCGGCAGAGGTGGTAGGCAGTTCTTGGTCCATGCTAGTGTCAGGGGCCCTCTGTCCTGCCACAGTGTCCCGCAATGTGGTGACTACCTGATTCAGAGCCCCTACAATGGTGCCCAGGGCGGAACTGATGTTTCGTAGTTCCTCCCTGAACCCCAAATACTGTTCCTCCTGCAGAAGCTGGATCTCCTGAAACCTGGCCAGGACAGTCGCCATCGTCTCCTGGGAGTGGTGGTAGGCTCCCATGATGGAGGAGAGGGCCTCATGGAGAGTGGGTTCCCTGGGCCTGTCCCCCCCCCTGTCGCACAGCAGCCCTCCCAGTTCCCCTGTTTCCCTGGGCCTCTGTCCCCTGGACCGTGTGCCCACTACCACTGCCCCCAGGTCCCTGTTGTTGTTGGGGTGGTGGGTTAACCTCGGTGCCCTGTAGTGGTGGACACACCGCTGATTGACGTGTCCTGGGGACAGAGGGATGGGCCTGCTGGTTGGGTGCTGTGCTGGTATTCCCAGAGGGGGGAAGGTCTGCTATAGCCTGTGGCTGTCTGAGGGGAACCGACTGTCCCGAGGTCCCCGATGGGCCGGGCTGGTCATCTAGATCCAGGTCGACAGAGGTGCTGTCCTCACTGTGGGCCTCTTCTGGGGGTGGAGTGGACATTTGTGGACCCTCCTGCGCGGTGACATGGCGTTCGGGTCCTGCAGGGGTATAAAAGTATGGTTATTGCATTTGTGTGTGCCATAGCGTGTAATGGGTGGGTGCCCTTGTACCCCAGTGCTGGCATTCCCGTGTGGGGGCTTTTGTGACGGTGATTTGGTGGGGGATGGGTATGTGCAGTGGGCATGCTTTGGTGATGGGTGTCCATGCTTTGAGGTTGCATGCAGGGATTGGTGTTGGGATGGGTGGGCTGTGATGGTGAGACATTTGCAAGGAGCAGGATGTGATGGGGGTGAGGTGAGGGTGGGGGTATGAGTTGGTATGCTGGTGGGGTGGGGGGGATGAAGTAGTGATGATTTGACTTACCAGAGTCCATTCCTCCAGATACTCCTGCGAGGCCCTCAGGATGCACGATCGCCAAGACTTGCTCCTCCCATGTTGTAAATTCTGGGGGAGGAGGTGGGGGTCCGCCGCCAGTCCGCTGCACCGCGATGTTGTGCCTGGATACCATTGAACGCACCTTCCCCCGTAGGTCGTTCCACCGCTTCCTGATGTCGTCCCTATTTCTTGGGTGCTGTCTCACAGCGTTGACCCTATCGACTATTCTGCTCCATAGCTCCATCTTCCTGGCAATGGTGGTGTGCTGCACCTGTGTCCCGAAGAGCTGTGGCTCTACCCGTACAATTTCCTCCACCATGACCCTGAGTTCATCCTCGGAGAACCTGGGGTGTCTTTGCGGTGCCATGGGGTGGTGTGGATGATGTGTGGGGTGGATTGGGTGGTGATGTGTATTGGTGTGTTGTGTGAAGTGCGTGGAAATATTGCTGGGTGAAAGTAAAATGCGCGTCTGGGTGCTCAGTTCTCTTTTTCTCAATGCGTGGTCCCGATTCTGTAGGAGTGGGGGTTTGTGGGTTATGTGGGTGTGTGTTTTATATTGTGTTGGGTGTGTGGGAGTGGTGTTTGTATGTGTATCAGGTGCGCGTATTTTGAATTGTCCAATGTGGTTGTGTTTTGTAAGTGTGTGTGTATTTTGAGAGCGGCGGTGTGTACCGCCAATGGATTACCGCGGTTGAGAGACCGCCGCGTGGATTCGTGTGTCGTGATAGTGTGGGCGTATTTCTGTTGCCGTGACGGTGGAGGTTTGGTCATCGCCAGTTTCTCGCCGGCCTTTGGTGTGGCGGACTTTAGTGGATGTCTGTATTTTGGCAGTTTGCCTGTTGTGGGTCAGAATGACCGTGGCGGTTTACTGCGGCCGCGGCGGTATGTTGGTGGTCTTCTGACAGCGGTAAGAGGCTTTTACCGCCAAGGTTGGAATGACCACCAAAATCTTTTAGCACATAAAAATCAAAAATACATTTCTCACATGTTTCTGGCTGTAGAAAATCCAAGTGATATTTCACCCTCAAAAAATGGAAAAAGGTTGTTCAAAATATGCAAAAATAAACTAAGGTCTTCATGAAAAACTGGAAAAATAAAATTAGAAATACAATGGTAACAGAGGAAGACATTAAAATTGTTGGAAATACATTTTCCGCAATAAAAAACATATGAATGGTATGTAACAACTCCAAAATTGATGTTCTTCAAGAATGCTAGTCTGTACCTGGATTAACAAAATATTGCCCACCACGCCATCACTTCCAAACAATCTGAAATATGTGAATGTCCACAAGTGCAGTCCCCAAATTTTTATAGTGTTAATTTTATTTATTCAGTTGACAGAAAAACTCACTACATAATTGACAGCATAACTAACATTATAGCACAATCCATTCAACTTGGTATACAATAGATGACTATGTATAAATTGGACAACTCCTGTGTGACAGTCATAAACAGAATGTGTAGAAATAGTGGAATAGCCACTTAGCTAGGTTCAGCATGTCCTTTAGGGCTTGGTGCTTCTTCATGGGATCTAGCCTCCATTTGTGGCGCAAGATAGGTGATCAAGGGGGCTCAAATGTCTTTGCGTTGAGAACATTGGGCCATCAATTCTCAATAGACCTCAAGCTGCTCTTAGCAGAACCCTGTGTCATGCAGCCATCACTTGAGATGTGGAGCCGGGTGGCTGCCCCAATGAATAGCCACTCTGTGCTTAGCCAGGAGGAGTAGCGTTGCAGTGAGTCATCTCACCTCAGATGGAACAGCTTTCACGTACCTTAGTAGAGCCACCAGAGGGGATCACTGAGGGCAAAGGCCCTTGATTGATGCATTCGCATTAAGGACATCAGTCTAAAATATTATTACTGCGGGGCAATTCCAGGCAAGGTGAAGAAAAGTAGCTCTATTTCTTGCACATCTCAAACACTGCATAACCTCGGAAAGGCCCATCCCACATAGTTGGGCAGGTATATGATACATTCTGTGCACAAAATCAAAGTGTATTAATTTGAGTCTATGGTCTTTGGACAAAATATTGGAAAAAAATATTGTGATAGAGAAATATTGTGCCAAGAATATTGAGGTGCCAAAAATATTATTGAGAGTACCATCAAAGGTGAAAATATAATTTTAAGTGTAATTTCTAATGTTGTAAAAAATATTGATTTAAAAAAATACTATTGTATGTAATGACATTTGTAAGTGTTATTTTTATGAAATTTGTTGTAGTGTGTTTTAATCTATATGTCTATTCTTTCTTTAATTTGGGATTTTATTTAGCTAATTTATTAATTACGAAATGTTTGAAATGTGTGTTTTAGTAGTAATTATGTATAGAGGTAATGGATTTGTATTTTTTTAGCAGCAGGATATTGTGTTTTTAGGGTTTAAGGATGGGAATATTTTTAAAAAGCGGAATATCTAAAGTAAATTTAGTGTTAATTTTTTGATTATATGCAAATTAAGATTGTAAAGTTTATAACATTATTTTCTTACGATAGTACTTTTTATACATAATAATTTCCAATAATTCAAATATATAGTCATAATAAAATTAAAAATGTACTATTTTATTGTAAATATTAAAATGCTAATTTAAGTAAACAAGTGAAAATATTTAATTTTTGATCTAAAATGTTATAATTAAGATATATTTAAGATTTTGTTTTTGTCATTGTAAAATAGATTTTTACATTTATGTTTTAAACTTTAGTGCTATTGTTTAGTGATTGTTTATTTTGAATTATGTTTGTATTTTTTATTTTATGATTGTATGTGTAGAAATGGTAGTAAATTATTCAATAATTAAATAAATTAATTATTTATTAATAGTGTTAAAAAAATCTTTTATAATTTAGGACCTGATTTAGATTTTGGCAGAGGGAGTTACTCCATCCATATTTTATACTTAGTAATTGCTTTCCTTTCTGTGATGTTATATATTTTGCGTGCTCTGTCATTGCACCTTAAAGTAGTTTAACAGTATAAATACATTTTTCACAGTTGATACCTTTGTTATTGACACACACAATTATGAAACTACTTCTATTTTTTTATACTTACATGCATGTTGTAATCCCCAGGGCAGTGCTTGCCTGGCAGATTGCGACCCCCGAGACCCCCAGGCTGTCGACAGGCAGCAACCTGGCAGTCCCGGCAGTCAGGCCGTGGCACATCTGCCACGGTCAAACTAGGGTGGTTGGACTGCCCTCTCTGCGGCGGTCCGACCGCCATCACGAGTGTGGCGGACTTGAGACCGCAACACTCATAATGAGGGCCTAAATTTCTATGTTTTTATGTGTGTAAAAGCTGAACCTAACTATAAAGTTCCTGTAACCTTTGTGTTTTTTAGTGAATATATATTACCTACTGGCAGTTGCCAATACGTAGCTATAGTTAGGACCATGTTTCCACAGGAAAAGCATTATTTTGACTTGCCTATATCTTTGGCACCGTTTGACGAATCTCCATGAAATTTTCCCAAAAAAAGTCTTGCAGTGATTCTTGTGCATGGAAAGCTTCAGGGGGCTGAGAAAAAGGGGGCTCAAAAGATTTTTTTTTTTCCATGTTAATTTTCATAGGATTCATCAGAGACAACTACAGGCCGAACCAATGGATGGATTAAACCAAAATTGGCAGAAACCTAGCTGTTGGTACGCAGATTATGCTTTTGCTTATTCGGAGTAAATCCGTTCAATAGTTTTTGAGAAATTTAAGGAAATTAAAATTTGTATATCTCTGGCCGCTAAGTATTTGCGAACAAAGACGAGCTCATGCAGGGAAATTCACAGCTCTGATTGACCGCCACCACTTCAAACTAGGAAGAGTTGGCAGCCACCTTATCCCAGAAAAAAGTAAAAATCTAATAAAAGGGGCCAGGTTAGGGACACCCTGACCCCTTAGCACTGGTGGGGCGGGGAACCCTGAGGGATTCCACATAGCAATAAACTATTTTAAAAAATTGAATTTGCTGCAAAAAAATGCAGGCTCCATCGCTTTTTTTATTTTTATTCCTCGGTGCATCAGGTCCCAGGGGCATTCAAGTTTTGTGTGGGGGGCCTCCCCACCCGCCACACCTCCGGGGACCACAACCTCCCCGGTGCTTTCATTTCTTTTATATGCGGGGAGCCCGCAACCCCCCGCTGCCCTGCAGACCGCCACCCCCAGGGCTTTTAATTAGATATATTTGGGGGCCATACACAACATCAGGTTGGATGGTGGGCCGCAGGGACTGGCTGCAGGCCAGCCCTTGTGGGCAAACTCTACTGCGCACGGGAGAAGGCAGCGTGTAGTGGAAGGGTAGGTGTTTATAGGGGGTTGGCCTCAGGGCTGGGCCAAAGGCTGTGTGCGGCGGTGTTTGGATTCGAGCATAGCAATTAAAATTACTATACGTTAAAAATAACATAGAAATTCACTTAAAAAAAACAAAGGTTACAGGAACGTTATAGTTAGGTTCTGAATTTACTGGTACAAAACCATAGAAATTCAGCAGGTATAGTTAGAGTTCTTTCAAGTAACTAAAACTCGCGCCCTAAGGAACTATAACTCACGCCTTCCCAATGCCCAGCTAATTACTCCACACTTTATATCATTGGTGACATATTCTACCCCATCTTTCATTCTCTCACTACAACATTTGCAATAAATGTATTGATGAGATAACTGTGCATCGCGAGGATGCGAGTTATAGTTACCTCAGGGTGCAACGATATATAAAAGAAGACAGCGAACTGTACGAATTAAAGTTGAAATTAAAAACAGCCTATGTATTCATTAGCGTGCAGACAGAGAATGTACCTGCTAACAATAGCTAAATTAAGCCAGAGTGTATATATATATGTATTTATCCTTCGACTGTTTGTCAGCATGTGTTGCCGAGCAGCAAAAGGCTCCTGGTGCTTTTTGAAGTATAATCGCCCATACTCTTTCATAATCTGCTCAAACCTTTCCGATAAGAAAGGAATGGCACTCCCTACACTGTAAGTGTATTTTATTATGGCTGACACATCAAAATGTTTTGGTCTCCCTCGGTCTAGGTCAGGATGTTGGGTGCCATGTTTTTCATTACTTTTATCCATGAACCTGTTAAAAATAAATGATAAAAGCAGCCAGTTGAATCACAAAAAATGATAATAAGATTATTTCCTCACTTGGGCTGAATTAAGTTATTGTCAGTAGTGAAATTTTTAAGTTTTTGCATTTGTGGATTGAACATTTAAGATGTCTCATTTTTGTTTTGATTTTTTTTCTTCACAATATGCTGTCCATTTCAGTGTTAAACCACATAATTTGAAATAATAAGATAGACATCAAATAATATGGTGATGCAAACATGTGTATGCAAAGGGTCTCAATATGAACTTGGTGCCAATTCGGTCATGTTGGAGGAGGAAGACGTACCGCCAACAGGCTGACAGAGAAGGGTGCCAAGTTATGAACATGGCAGGATTCCCCACCGAACACAGCCAATGCACCGCCGGCACAGCCACAGCAGATGCGGCGCCACGGACTACAGGTAGCTTCAGACCGGAGCAGGCCATGTTGATGCCGGACGGATTACACAGTGGCACACTGCCAAGGTTTCCACTGTGGTCACACCACCACCTAAACCCAGGTGGAAACCAACATGTATAGTGGAGACACCCATCTACCAGAAGCCACACTGGTCCGAAGCCAACATGGAACAGAAACTACACATCTTCCTGCTGCTTCTGCTTGTCCAGAACACCAGAATTAATGTGGCGACCCTCATGATGACAGCAACCATAAGTACACACAGCTACCTGTAACTGTTCGAAATGCCCAAGTGCGTACACACAAACCACATACCAATCAGAAACGAGGGGTGAGAGCGAGACACACGTAACCTCACAGCAACCCACATTCCTACACACAGCGCCAAACACACCCGGACAAACATAACTCACATTCTACAGCCATCACACACATGCCAAAACACAAACACAATTACCCCAAGAAACATGCCTCCGGCACCACCACACACAACAACACACAACACCACAAACCACATATACAGCAAACCATTGACATGCACCCATGAGACACACCACCCATCGACAAGTCACAAAAAAAACACAATGTACACCACAACTCTCAAACACACAAGGACAAAATGCAGCCATCAACCCGCCCAGCAAACACACACCACAGTATATCTGACATGACTCCCACCCCACATACACATACAATATCCAGGCACACATTAACACACAACACCATCACAACCACATGCTCCCAGCACACACATGGACATCACACAACACACACCCATCACTAAGGAAATAAAGCTCAACACAAAACCACATACACTGCCAAACCAAAACATGTAGGTCAAACACCACACACATACAGGCATATATTTTTTTTGTTAGCCAGGAACACATACTCGTCATTGAGGGGACCAAGGCTGACAGGGGCAGGGGCAGAGGTGGCTGCAGCTGAGGAGACACCCACCCTCCGTGGGCACGTCCACCAGGCATTGGACCGTAGCCACCGGTGGAGTAAGGACACTTCCCCATGTCCACAACAGTGGGACTGGCAGCTGCCATCTGAAGGCACATTACACGTATGGAAGTGTCCTACTGCAGATGACACGACTCCACAGTTGCAGTGCATGGCTGATTTGGAAGTGTGTATTGCAAACTGTGATTGCAATGTAATACTCCTTCCATGACAATGGTGTATGCCACACAGATACCTCTCTGTAGCACAAATGAAATTTTTGTGATGTGAGCCACACGGGTTGAAAAATACATCACATTCAAAACTACAGTCAACATTCAGTGTGCAACACATTCCAATAGGCAGCTATGAAAGGCTACAAGTTAGTGGCAAAGACATGGTGTGGGATCTTCCCTCAGTCCTATATTTATTGCAATGGCATGGAGAAGACCTGCCTGCGCAGCAGTCAAAGCAAGACTACTGTGAGCCATACGATGTTATGGATGCAGCTGTACTTACACAGGGTGTGCAACTTCTCTGCAGTGAACTAAGCTTACTATCTGAAGGGAGCCTCTGTCTCCTTGACCACAACTACATCCAGTTGACCTTGAATGGACGCAAAATGCACTTCAACAGTGAGAGTTGTTGGGTGATGCGAGCTGGAATAGCTTTTGTTGCTGAAGGCTCCCAGATGTTCACCTGTAGGCGGAATGTCCATATAGCTCCGAGATAGCAGATTGCAATTGCTGATGATTGACCTCATAATGCTACTGCAAATGTATATCTTGAAAAGTTGAGCAGACTCAAGGCCCACCTGTTGCAAAAACATGTGGCATGTACATATGCACCAGTGAGCGATGCGCTCCTCCCTCCGAGGTCATCAAATAAAATCATGTCTCTTTTAAATGTAAACTGTTAGGCACAACTTTATAATTTCATTGTGGGACTATTTAACTCACACAGTGCTACTGGGATACCACATGCACATGAGCCCTTTGGAGCTGGTTACATACATGACCACACCTCAGTACCTGGCCTAACACTGAGAGCCATATACACCATTTTTGCTATCTCTCACTGGGGATTCCCTTTTACCTTGGCAAGTTTGGATGGCATCTTGCATTTGGAACCTATACCGACGCAATGGCTGTACCATCACGACAAGGGGGACAGAAAGTGCTTCTGCCAGTACAACTCTGTCGTGAACGGATGATGCTGTATTTCGGAGCACCACACCTGGAAGAACTGCAGTGCAACTGGTCATTGACATTCAGACCAGTTTTGGAATTTGTCCAGCCCATTTTCCGATGAAACTGGTGTCAGTTAGAATGTGCAGTAAAAGTGTGTCTTACCACATGATGTTTACTCACACCGGACGCTGATCTCTTGACATTCTCTGTGAGGGCTCATTCCAAGTCATGTCCGATGAGGGTGCATTTGGTACGTGAAGCAGACTATGAGTTGCCGATCGTGGATCAGGCTACCCTTGGACACCAAATGGCCACAACACAAAATTCTGCCACCTCAGCTGGAGCACAGGATTTGGAACATGAGTGCTCCCTGGAGGTCCTAGGGGGAGATTTGGTGACCTTACTACCAGCCAACGTTGGACAGTTACTGGCATCAATTGTGCCTGGTATAATGGGCGACTTTACCAATGACAATGACTTTTAAAACAAGTTGTCCCTGGTGGGAATGTATGACATGGACCATTTGTTAAGCATGTAGACTCATCAAACCCTCATGTGTTGTTTGGGCTTCTCAGTATTGGTGTACCAAAAGACATGCATTGTAGATTAGCTATTAGTAGCTCTCATGTGTATCAAATTATTTTTCATACTTTACTGTGGCAAAGAGAGGGGTGTGGAACTCTCTTCATGTCACAAAAATGTCCTTCCTGTGTCACATCATCCAAGTTCAGGCACGTCATGCCCAGAGGTCAGGGATGCATTTACTCTAATAAAAAATGTCCGCACTTCTTCTGCCTTTGTTTGACTTTGAAAGTGTGAGATATATGTGACTGTGAGACACGGATGAGTTGTGAGACACACACACCACCTAAGCACACAACAATAGCACAACTGTGAACACACCAAAGCAGTGACATCATCACCACAGGCAACCAACACACACATTCTCTTCCTACAACATACATGAAACCACTGGAGTATAATGTAATTACACACACCCTCATAAACTGCCTACCCAATCCAAACAATCCATGTCAGGCAGGAACAACTCCATACTAGAGAAATTAATGTATAAGAAAGATAGCAAGATGTTGCTTGTGACTTATTTATGACATGTGTACCACATCTAGTCCATGGTTTGTCCTTATCTACTGTGCAGTATGCACATAATGCACAAATGTGTGCCCACTACTTGTCTCCTGACTGCCAAATGACCACCACAGGTAGGGGCTTCAATGGGGCAGGAAGGCACCTGAGGGTTTGGGGGGGTGCTGGAGGATTGGGTTTGGGCTCTGGTGTGGGAGGGGGACCCATGGTTTTGACCATGGGAGGGAGGAATTAAGTGTTAGGCTTATGGGTGAGTTGGAGACACCTGGGAGGGGTGGATAACTAAGCAGGGAGAAGGACATTGGTACTTTCAGGGGGGCTCTGGTGATTTGAAGTGTTGAAGATCCAGAACTGTGGAGTGACAAGGATTGTGTGGAGGTATCGGGGTGGGAGAGGAGAATGGAAAAGTGCAATAGCAGCATTCTATATATTCTGTTCAAATCTCTCCACATAGTAATGCTACTATGAGGAGAGCAGGACAGCCAGCAGTGTATCGTCCACTAGTTGACCTGGAGACGATGGAAGAATGACATTGTATCCAGACCTGTCTGAATCATCATGCCATCAAGGATCTCTGTCAACAGTTGGAGCCTGATTTGTTGTCTGGAAGCACAGGTGCAGCAGATATCGATAGCTAGGAAGATGGAGCTATGGCGTAGAATAGTGAACAGGGTCAACGCTGTGGAACAGCACTCAAGAACTAGGGATGACATCAGGAAGGGGTGGAACGGCCTAGAGGGAAAGGTACGTTCCATAGCAGCAAGACACCAACTCGCTGTACAGAGGACTGGCGGTGGACCTCCACCTCCTCCCCCACAACTAACAACATGGGAGGAGCAAGTCTTGGCAATCATGCATCCTGAGTAGGAGGAGGACTGGACTCTGGTAAGCCAACTCTTTACTACTATCACCCCCCTAATGCATGCCATCACATACCCCCCAACGCCCTCACTCCCATCACTCCAACACTTCCCACACACCCCACCATCACATCTCACTCAACCCAGTGCCAAGCCCTGCATGCCATACCAATGCATGGACACCAATCACAGATCTGTATGGACACCTATCACTAAAGCATGCACACTAGAGAGAATCAGCTATCCCACCACATACCAACGTACACAAGTGAAAACTGCCAGGGCAAATACAACCAAAGATGGCAAGCCATGGATGCACAATATGTCAGACACAGAAACAAAAACACAGCATTTACATCCTGACAGGTACCCCAGCCAATTTCAGCGGAGAGGAGGTGCCAGCAACATCCAGTCCCCCCACAGAAGAGGCCCACAGTGATGACAGCAACTCTGGACTTCATGATCTGGATGACCAACCTGGCCCATCAGGGACCTTAGGACAGCCGGTTACCCAGGCCCAGTCACACACCAACACAGAGCCTACCCCATTAGGAAACACCACCACAGCACCCACCCAGCGTACCTATACCTCTGTCCCCAGGACACGTCAATCAGCAGTGTGTCCACCTTTACAGGGACCCCAAGCCACACCACGCACCCAAGACAATCAGGAACCTGGGGTCAGTGGTAGTGGGCACACAGTTTAGGGGACAGAGGCACAGGACAATAGGGAAACTGGGAGGAGTGCTGTGCGCCACGGGGAGGACAGGCCCAGGGAGCCGTCTCTCCAGGAGGCACTTGCAGAGATCCTGGGAGCCTACCAACATTGCCAGTACACGATGAGCCAGATACTGGACAATGTGCAGGAGAACAGGCGGCTGCAGGAGGGACAGTACCAGGGGATCAGGGAGATCTTGCAGGTCATCAACACCACCCTGGTCTCCATTGCCGGGGTGCTGGCAGACATGGGCAATAATATGAGGGAGGCAGTCTCACAACAGCAGGCCCCTGCCACTAACCAGACATATGAACTGCCTACCACCTCCTCTGCCGCTAGTGGACAGGAGGCCCCACCACAGGACCAACAAGCCACCAGCACCCCTACCCCTGCAGAAGGAGAACCACACAGCAAACGTTCCCTGCGATCCAGACTGAAGCCAGAGACTATTGCCAAGACCCCCGCCAGGAAATGAGACTCTCCTGATTGTCACCCTTGTGTCCCACACAGTTACCCTGTCCACCTTGAACTGCCATTGCTCCCCTTCCTATGTCCCCTTGAACAATGCATCTGCACTTCAAATAGACTGGAACAATACCCTGAACTTTCCTCCATCATCACCCCATCCCATTGCACTTGCCCCTCTTTTACCTAGCAATTCAATAAACATCCTTGGAAAAAATAAGACGTATGGAGTATGTCATATTTTTCAAATGTGTATTCATTTAAACAGGTTCAAACAATGCAATTCAAATGTACAGTAAATGAGCATATGTTAATGACCTGTAGCTGGCTGCAGTGATCACACCCAGAACTATTGCGAGGCACCAAAATCTGTTAAATGAATTGACAAAGGGTACAGTAAGTGGGCATAGAAGTGGGAAATAACAGCATGCAAGTGGCATAGAAATTAAATATAATTATAATGAAATGTGAAGTAACACTGTCTTACCTGTGTCGCATTCGAAGTACTGTCTGATGACTGCTGTTCTGTTGTCCTCATCCTCATCCTCTGCCTCCTCATCCTAACTGTCCACAGGGTCCACTGCTGCCACACGGGCATGTCCAGCCTTCTCCTCCTGCAGAAAAGCACATGGCATCTTAGGGAAAGATTATGCAACATGCAGCATGCCACTATTATCTGGCACACCTTCTTGGGTGAGTAGCACAGGGATCCACCTGTCAGATGCAGGCATCTGAACCTGGCCTTCAGGAGGCCAAAGGTCCGTTCTATAATCCTTCTGGTTTGCCCATGTGCCTCATAGTAACGTTCTTATGGCCTTGTCCTGGCATTCCTCACAGGGGTCAGCAGCTAAGATAGGTTGGGGTAACCAGAGTCCACTGCAAATATTGAGGGACAACATTTAGCCACACACTATCCTATGTGGCCCACACCATACCCATACACCTACATATAGTGGGTGGGGACCAGGGCTCACCTATTAGCCACACCTTGTGCCTCTGTAGTTGGCCCATCACATTTGGAATGCTGCTATTCCTCAGGACAAAGGCATCATGCACCGACCCAGGATACTTAGCATTGACGTGGGAGATGTGCTGGTCCGCCAAGCACACCATCTGTACATTCATAGAATGGAAACTCTTACGATTTCTGTACACCTGTTCATTCTGATGGGGGGGACTAATGCAATATGTGTTCCATCAATCGCCCCTATTATGTGGGGGATAGTAGGAGGCTGGACTGGCTTGTAGTGAGTACCAAGGGGTACTTGCACCTTAGGCTGAACTAGGAGACGTGTGAAGCTACTACAGTACCACTTAGTGTCATATGCACAATATCATAAGAAAACACAATACACAGTTATACTCAAAATAAAGGTACTTTATTTTTATGACAATATGCCAAAGTATCTTAGAGTGTACCCTCAGTGAGAGGATAGGAAATATACACAAGATATATATACACAATAGCAAAAATATGCAGTATAGTCTTAGAAAACAGTGCAAACAATGTATAGTTACAATAGGATGCAATGGGGAAACATAGGGATAGGGGCAACACAAACCATATACTCCAAAAGTGGAATGCGAACCACGAATGGACCCCAAACCTATGTGACCTTGTAGAGGGTCGCTGGGACTATTAGAAAATAGTGAGAGTTAGAAAAATAACCCTCCCCAAGACCCTGAAAAGTGAGTGCAAAGTGCACTAAAGTTCCCCTAAGGACAAAGGAGTTGTGTTAGAGGAATAATGCAGGAAAGACACAAACCAACAATGCAACAACTGTGGATTTCCAATCTAGGGTACCTGTGGAACAAGGGGACCAAGTCCAAAAGTCACAAGCAAGTCGGAGATGGGCAGATGCCTAGGAAATGCCAGCTGCGGGTGCAAAGAAGCTTCTACTTGACAGAAGAAGCTGAGGTTTCTGCAGGACCAAAAAGGGCTAGAGACTTTCCCTTTGGTGGACGGATCCCTCTCGCCATGGAGAGTCGAGCAGATGTGTTTTCCCGCAGAAAGAACGCCAACAAACCTTGCTAGCTGCAAATCATGCGGATACCGTTTTTGGACACTGCTGAGGCCCAGGAGGGACCAGGAGGTCGCAAATTGGACCAGCAGAGAGAGGAGACGTCGAGCAAGACAAGAAGCCCTCTTTGAAGCATGTAGCACCCGGAGAAGTGCCAGAAACAGGCACTACAAGGATGCGTGAAACGGTGCTCACCCGAAGTCGCACAAAGGAGTCCCACGTCGCCGGAGACCAACTTAGAAAGTCGTGCAATGCAGGTTAGAGTGCCGTTGACCCAGGCTTGGCTGTGCACAAAGGATTTCCGCCGGAAGTGCACAGGGGCCGGAGTAGCTGCAAAAGTCGCGGTTCCCAGCAATGCAGCCCAGCGAGGTGAGGCAAGGACTTACCTCCACCAAACTTGGGCTGAAGAGTCACTGGACTGTGGGGGTCACTTGGACAGAGTCGCTGGATTCGAGGGACCTCGCTCGTCGTGCTGAGAGGAGACCCAAGGGACCGGTAATGCAGCTTTTTGGTGCCTGCGGTTGCAGGGGGAAGATTCCGTCGACCCACTGGAGATTTCTTCGGAGCTTCTGGTGCAGAGAGGAGGCAGACTACCCCCACAGCATGCACAAGCAGGATAACAGTCGAGAAGGCGGCAGGATCAGCGTTACAGAGTTGCAGTAGTCGTCTTTGCTACTATGTTGCAGGTTTGCAGGCTTCCAGCGCGGTCAGCAGTCGATTCCTTGGCAGAAGGTGAAGAGAGAGATGCAGAGGAACTCGGATGAGCCCCTTGCATTCGTTATCTAAAGTTTCCCCAGAGACAGAGACCCTAAATAGCCAGAAAAGAGGGTTTGGCTACCTAGGAGAGAGGATAGGCTAGCAACACCTGAAGGAGCCTATCACAAGGAGTCTCTGACGTCACCTGGTGGCACTGGCCACTCAGAGCAGTCCAGTGTGCCAGCAGCACCTCTGTTTCCAAGATGGCAGAGGTCTGGAGCACAACGGGAGGAGCTCTGGACACCTCCCAGGGGAGGTGCAGGTCAGGGGAGTGGTCACTCCCCTTTCCTTTGTCCAGTTTCGCGCCAGAGCAGGGCTAAGGGGTCCCCTGAACCGGTGTAGACTGGCTTATGCAGAATTGGGCACATCTGTGCCCAACAAAGCATTTCCAGAGGCTGGGGGAGGCTACTCCTCCCCTGCCTTCACACCATTTTCCAAAGGGAGAGGGTGTTACACCCTCTCTCAGAGGAAGTTCTTTGTTCTGCCATCCTGGGCCAGGCCTGGCTGGACCCCAGGAGGGCAGATGCCTGTCTGAGGGGTTGGCAGCAGCAGCAGCTGCAGTGAAACCCCAGGAAGGGCAGTTTGGCAGTACCAGGGTCTGTGCTACAGACCACTGGGATCATGGGATTGTGCCAACTATGCCAGGATGGCATAGAGGGGGCAATTCCATGATCATAGACATGTTACATGGCCATATTCGGAGTTACCATTGTGAAGCCACATATAGGTAGTGACCTATATGTAGTGCACGCGTGTAATGGTGTCCCCGCACTCACAAAGTTCAGGGAATTGGCTCTGAACAATGTGGGGGCACCTTGGCTAGTGCCAGGGTGCCCTCACACTAAGTAACTTGGCACCTAACCTTTACCAGGTAAAGGTTAGACATATAGGTGACTTATAAGTTACTTAAGTGCAGTGTAAAATGGCTGTGAAATAACGTGGACGTTATTTCACTCAGGCTGCAGTGGCAGGCCTGTGTAAGAATTGTCAGAGCTCCCTATGGGTGGCAAAAGAAATGCTGCAGCCCATAGGGATCTCCTGGAACCCCAATACCCTGGGTACCTTAGTACCATATACTAGGGAATTATAAGGGTGTTCCAGTAAGCCAATGTAAATTGGTAAAAATGGTCACTAGCCTGTTAGTGACAATTTGGAAAGAAATGAGAGAGCATAACCACTGAGGTTCTGATTAGCAGAGCCTCAGTGAGACAGTTAGTCACTACACAGGTAACACATTCAGGCACACTTATGAGCACTGGGGCCCTGGGTTACCAGGGTCCCAGTGACACATACAACTAAAACAACATATATACAGTGAAAAATGGGGGTAACATGCCAGGCAAGATGGTACTTTCCTACACAACCCCCCCCCAAACGAAGGACAATAAGACTAGCCATGACCTGATGAGTCTTCATTGTCTAAGTGGAAATATCTGGAGAGTCCATCTGCATTGGAGTGGCTACTCCCAGGTCTATGTTCCACTGTATAGTCCATTCCCTGTAGGGATATGGACCACCTCAACAATTTAGGATTTTCACCTTTCATTTGTTTTAGCCAAAGTAGAGGTTTGTGGTCTGTCTGAACAATGAAGTGAGTGCCAAACAGGTATGGCCTCAACTTCTTCAGTGCCCAGACCACAGCAAAGGCCTCCCTCTCAATGGCAGACCAACGCTTTTCTCTAGGGGTCAACCTCCTACTAATAAAAGCAACAGGTTGATCCTGGCCCTCAGAATTAAGTTGTGATAGGACTGCCCCTACTCCTAATTCAGATGCATCAGTCTGGACATAGAATTTTTTAGAGTAACAAGGGCTTTTCAGGACAGGTGCAGAGCACATGGCCTGCTTCAGCTCCTCAAAAGCTTTCTGACAGTTTTCTGTCCATAATACCTTTTTAGGCATTTTCTAGGATGTGAGGTCATTAAGAGGGGCTGCAATGGAGCCATAGTTCTTAATGAACCTCCTGTAATACCCAGTGAGGCCTAGGAAGGCTCTCACCTGAGTCTGAGTGGTAGGGGGAACCCAATCAATAATTGTTTGGATTTTCCCCTGAAGTGGTGCAATCTGTTCCCCACCAACAAGGTGTCCCAGATAAACCACCTTACCCTGCCCTATCTGGCACTTTGAAGCCTTGATAGTGAGGCCTGCCTTTTGCAGGGCCTCCAAAACTTTCCATAGGTGGACCAGGTGATCATCCCAGCTGGAGCTAAAGACAGCTATATCGTCCAAATATGCTGCACTGAAAGCTTCCAGCCCTTGCAGGACTGTGTTCACCAACCTCTGAAAAGTGGCAGGTGCATTTTTCAAACCAAAAGGCATTACAGTAAACTGGTAATGTCCTCCAATGGTTGAAAATGCAGTCTTAGGTTTAGCATCTTCTGACAATTTGATCTGCCAATACCCTGCAGTCAAGTCAAAAGTGCTTAGATACTTGGCAGATGCCAGTGTATCTATGAGCTCATCTGCCCTGGGTATAGGGTGAGCATCAGTTTTGGTTACCAAGTTGAGACCTCTATAGTCTACACAAAACCGCATTTCCTTCTTTCCATCTTTGGAATGGGGTTTTGGTACCAGTACCACAGGAGAAGCCCATGGACTGTCAGAGTGCTCAACTACTCCTAGTTCTAACATTTTCTGGACCTCTTGCTTTATGCAGTCCCTGACATGGTCAGGCTGCCTATAGATCTTACTTTTGACAGGTAAACTGTCTCCAGTATCTATAGTGTGCTCACACCAAGAAGTGGTACCTGGCACAGTAGAGAAGAGGGATCTCCTGGAACCCCAATACCCTGGGTACCTTAGTACCATATACTAGGGAATTATAAGGGTGTTCCAGTAAGCCAATTTAAATTGGTAAAAATGGTCACTAGCCTGTTAGTGACAATTTGGAAAGAAATGAGAGAGCATAACCACTGAGGTTCTGATTAGCAGAGCCTCAGTGAGACAGTTAGTCACTACACAGGTAACACATTCAGGCACACTTATGAGCACTGGGGCCCTGGGTTACCAGGGTCCCAGTGACACATACAACTAAAACAACATATATACAGTGAAAAATGGGGGTAACATGCCAGGCAAGATGGTACTTTCCTACAATATGTCCCATTGCATAGAATTCGGCCTTCACTGTGGCCAAATCTTCCATCTGGGGAAATACAATGGAGCTGCACATGTGTTTTATCAGGGCAGACAACACTCTTGTCAGCATGTTTGAGAACATTGGCTGTGACATTCCTGCGGCCAAGCCCTCTGTCACTTGGCAAGAACCAGTTGCCAGGAAATGGAGCACAGATAGAACCTGGACCCTCATATGGCCCGTGTGACTGGGGAAAGGGTCCCTTCCTTCACTTCAGTGGAGTTGGAGAGACTGATGGATGGGATCCTACCCCAATACGGACTGCTGTATGGGCCTCCAGACCAACAGGTGAGTACACTATGAGCACGATGCATGTGGCATGAATGCATGGAGTGGTGTGTGTGTGCCTCATGTAAGGGGAGTGGGTGGATGTCCTCTGGGTGGCGTGTTGTTGTGTGCTGGGCCATGTGTGTGCAAATAGTGATGTGAAGGGGTATGGTGGGCATAAGTGTAACAGGCAGGACTGTCTGACTAATACTATTTTCCTTTGTGTCTTGCCTCTGCAGGTCAGTGCCCATTAAAAGAAGGGTAAATGGTGTGCCATTGCCAAGGACGTTCAGACCCTGGGGGTCTTTGGCAGGCAGAGCACCCACTGTCAGAAACGTTGGGAGGACCTGAGACGCTGGGCACGGAAGACCGCATAGGCCCAGCTGGGGATTGCCTACCAACAAGGAAGGGGTGCCCATCGAACCCTGACCCCCCTGATGGTGCGCATACTGGCAGTGGCCTATCCTGAGCTGGATGGGCGCTTGAGGACATCACAGCAGCCACAAGGGGGTGACTACAGTGTCCATCATTACTACTAACGCCTGGTGGGCTGGTTTCTGGGTAGGGGATGTGTGTCAGTGGGTGCCCGTAGGCCAGGCCTGACTTTGCAGCTTCGGTCCTCTGGTGGCTAGGGTTTTGAAGGGATAGACCTGCTACCTAGCTCTTAGCCATCCAATACTGGTCAGGGCTGTGTGGGTCCCATGTGTGCTGGATTTGGTGGTGTGCGCTTCTCCCTTTTGGTGCACGTGAGACAGGGGAAGGGCGGAAAAATGAGGCACGCAGAAAGAATTGTTTTACCTCAGCCTGTCTGAACACTTGCACAAGCCTGGTAGGAGGGCGCAGTGCCAGACTGCGCAGCAGTAAAACATGGAAATGCACGCTGGGCAATATCGGATGAAGACTGAGATTATTTGATCAAATTACAGACCCCTCTACAAGCTTTTTTAACTGTGGATGGGATTGGAGTTTGGAGAACCCATTGCTAGATAGAATCGGGTTGACAACTATTACAGTTTCCCCTTGGATGTCTATATTGATTTAAATGGTATGTGCCCTGATGAAGGTGAGTGTCCCTTTGTGGCCACTTTTCACTGAAATGCGCGTCAGCACTACAGACCTGGACTAAGACTGTTGGTTGGATCTGCTCTCATTATTTCATTTATCCCTTGGGAATTGTGACCTATTAAGGATAAAACTCATAAATTTACAAGAAAAGGCTTTTCTACATTACAACACTGTTCTAATATTGGAGGTCTTTCTCTTATAAAGATGTCAATAACTCTTCCTTTTGGATATATAAATATATATATATTGATCCATTGAAAAATTATTATTTTGCTGTATGTATTTCTGGGTACACTTTCCCTAGGGGAGAGTATTTCATATTTATGTAAATATTGTTATCTGATGACTGTTGTGTCCTGGTTGGTATTTTTTAATTTGTATGACTGAGTATGTGTGATTGGATGTTTTTTTATCTGGTTTCTCTGTCCTAGGGGATATTGAATGTTTTAATACTATATTGTTTATATATATTTAGTGTGTGAATCAATAAATTATATTGTTTTCAGAAATTTAGCTTTACCAATGATTAATTGTTCTTTTGTGGTTTCCATTTTTTGGGTTGCTATCTTATTGTTTGTTAATAGGGATTTTGTTATTTCAGAACCCTTGTCTGAAGGTGGTGTTTTTCATGTATGCCCCTCCCCATGCCTTGGTGGCTAGCAGTATCAATGGTAGTGCATGCATATTGCCTAGGCCTGTTCCCCGTGTGGGAGGGTGCTGTGTACGCCAACTGTGGTGTTGGTAAAGCCATTGACCAAGTGTATCCTTTATCTCTTCCCCCCTTTTTGGTTTGTCACCCTGTCATTATGTGCATTAGCATCATCTGGCGGAGGAGCAGAGGCACCAGCGAAGGAGGGAGCTGCATCCCATAGGACCCAGGAGACAGAGTACACCGACGCTGAGGGCACCAGTGGGACGGAGGGCGAGGGGAGCACCACGGCGGAGACTGGAGGGGACAGTTCCGACATAGATACCTCCATCTTATGGAAGCTCCCTGGTGGTGGCGGACACCTCTGTGACCACTACAGCTACAGTTACAGCCGACACCCCCATACCAGCACCACCCTCCCAGCAGCCCCTCATGGAGTTGCCCATGCCCACCCACCCAGGAGGGTGGGCATCTCCTTCACCCCAGGCACTTCAGGCCCTGCCCCAGTGAGCCCTGCTGCCCTGAGTGAGGAGGCTATTGACCCCATGAGATCCATCTCTGTAGGGCAGTCAACCATTGTGAATGCCGTCCAGGGGCTGGCAGCCCAGATGCAACAGACTAATGCATTCATGGAGGGCATTCACACTGGCTTGGCGGCCCAACAGAGATCAATCCAGGCTCTGGCCTCCTCTCTGATGGCAGCTATTGTCCCTGTTTCCACCCTCCCCCCTACAACTTCCTCTTCCCAATCCCAATCTCCTCAGCCTCTACCTATGTCAAGCACACAGGCAGACAAACATGCACCATGAATGGTTCAGGTAAACACAAGCACCACACTTCATCCCACAGGCACTCTCACAAACACCATCCAGATGCAGACATACCAACATCCACAATTTCCACTGTGTTCCACTCCTCCTCATCCAGCTCCCTCCCAGTTCCGTCTACACTCACACCTGCATGCACTACACCATCATCCACTACCAGCATCACCACCACACCTAGCAGAACACATACCTCACTGGCAGACTCCTCCACAAAGGGTATGCACACATCCCAGGGGTCCTCTCTCACTGTGTCTGTGCCCCCCTCCCAAGGTACACAAACCCAAGCACTCAGACACCGAACAGCCATCCACTTCAGAACAGCATCCAGCCCATGTACCTGCACCCATAATCAGCAGACAGACACCTCCTACAACCACTCCCTCTTCCTCTTCCTCCACTCCCAAACCTTCTACCTCTTCCTGCCCCAGTGTCCCTAAACATATTTTCCTATTCACCATTGACCTCTTCCCTCCCTCTCCCCCCATCCTGCACATCTGGCCAGGGTGGAAAGAACCCAACCAAGCACCTCAGCCACCCAGTCCACGGGTCCAGTTGTCACCATACCCACTTGTGGTGGGAAAGGAGCCAGGGCACACGTCCTGAGGGTGAAGGAGCCTGCGCCAGGCAGCCTCAAGGGAAAGGAGCCTGTCCCAGCTGCTGCCAGAAAGAGTAAGGAGCTTGCCCCAGCTGCTGCCAGGGAGACTAAGGAGCCTGCCCCAACTGCTGCCAGGAAGATTAAGGAGCCTATCCCAGTTGCTGGCAGGAAGAGCAAGGAGCCTACCCCAGCTGCTGCCAGGAAGAGCAAGGAGCCTGCACCAGCAGGCAGAAAGAGCAAGGGGCTTAAACTGTGATGGAGCCCCCCCCACCAACCACCACAGTGCACATGTCTGAGGCTGCAGGGGATGGGCAGGAGCTTCCCTGCACCAGCAGCAGCAGCAAAACCACCACTGAGCAGCCGTCTGAGGCTGCAGGGGATGGGCAGGAGCTTCCCCCATCCAGTGGCTGCAGCAGCACCACTACCACCACTGAGCAGCTGTCACTGCCAGTGGACGGTATGTAACCCTGCCTCCATGGGCTGCTGAGTACAGGGCACGATGCCCCCTCCATAACCACTGGTAAGATACTCACCAACCCAGGCCTTCCCAGGACCAGGCACAGGGCACGATGCCCCTCCAGAACCAGTGGGCAAGTCACCCTCTCGAGAGACTGTGGCCTTGCACTCCCCAGGACCAAGCACAGGGCATGATGCCCCCTCCAGAGCAAGTGGGCAAGTCACCCACTCAACAGACAGTGGCCTTGTACTCCCCAGGACCACACACAGGGCATGTTGCCCCCTCCAGAACCAGTGGTCTTGTTTCATCTCCCAGCTGAGGTGCCCCCAGTCCCACGCCCCCTGAGGTGCCTGCCTATTTACCAACTGATGCCCCTGCAGTGTTCTCTCCGTGTTGATGCAGGTGACAAGTGGGGCCTTGGACTTTGGCCTGTGGCCATGTGGCCCCCGCAAATTGAGGACTGGGCAGTGTCTCTTGAACTGCACAGTTGTAAATATTTGTTACATTGGCTACATTTTTATATATACTATGTTGATATGATTACACTCACTTTAGTAAATTAGTTTTGTCCTTGAATTATTCAGCTGATTTAGGGGGGAAAACGTGTTTTCTTGCGCATCTGGTTGTGTGTATGGTGTGGGTGTATGGAGTGTGTGTTGTGGGTGTGTATGGCACTGTTGTTTTCTTCCCCCTTTCCGTCTGTGCTAGGCGGATGTACTCACCGTCATTGTCTTCGCCGTCGTTGGTATTCATGGTGGAGCAGCACGTAGAAGACAATGGAGGAAGACATGCAGCTTGGGCACCATGGCAGCGTGGTTCTTCCCTGTATCCCCAATGGTGAGTCCTTTCACTTCTGTGCAGTGTTTCCACCAGGCTTTTGATGTCATTGGTACCCCCTGGGAAAAGGTGGTGGTTTGGCATGTCATAATAGGGTGGGCGGAACATAGACTTCCGCCTGGCTGTAGGTGACTACCGCCGTGGTGCTTGTTGTTTCCGCCCTGGCGGTCGGTGTGGTAAAGTGGCTGTTTATCAGAGATCTATCCGCCATGGTCATAATTTGGCGGTAATTACCGCCAGCCTGTTGGTGGTATTACCACCACTTTTACACCAACCACCAGGGTTGTAATGTGGACCTTTATGTTAATGTATAGTAATTGAGTTTTGTTTTTTTACAAAAAAAGTGTTTTTTAAAAATATGTATTAACCCCTCGGGTGCCCAGGATGTCACGGTTACGTCCTCGTTTGCACTGCTCGGGTGCCAAGGACGTAACCGTTACGTCCTGCTATGGGCCCTCGGTGGGAGCACTAGCATCTCCCTCCCCTGGGCAGGGATGGAAGGGGAATCATTTGCCCTTCCACCCCGCCCCACTGGTCCCCCTGGTGGTGTCTGACGACGTCATCGCGCCATCGCACAACGACCTCATCACAGGCTGTCCCCACCGTGCTGGAAGCTCAGCTTCCAGCGTGGATCGTAAGAGAAAGGCTTTAGCATTTGTCCTCCAATCACATGGAGGGGGCGAGAGAGGCATCAAAGGAAAGGAAAGACCTTTGCTTTCCTTTGATGTCTCTCTCAGCATTTCTGCTGCCCGATCGTGAAGCAATCGGGCAGCAGAAATGCCCACTAGACATCAGGGAGTTTTTTTTTAATATATGCATAAAGGGATTGGCAGGGGGGGCAGAAACCGCTAGACACCAGGGATTATTATTTTTTTATTTTTTATTTTTAGGCCATTTATGCCCCCCTTAGGGCCAGATCGGCCTATTGTAATTAGGCTGATCTGCCCCAAGGGGGTGGCAGAAACCTCTAAGCACCAGGGATCACTTTTTTTTAGATGTGGGGAGCGAACCCTTAGGCAATTTCCCCCGATCCGCTCCACATAAAAAGCCTAATAGATTCCAGGGAATTAAAAAAAAAAAATAGTGCGGTGGTGCCCCCACCCCAATTGAATGGGGTAACAGTCTTTCATCTCTTCCCCGCACACTAAAACATCTTATCCCACGGCAAGCAAGAGGACATTTGATAATTTTGGGTTTTGGTTTTACATTTGGGCCATGAGAGCTTGTATAACTCTCAAAATCATCCCACTTTGAATGGTGAGGGCTGCACTTTTTGGACTTTGGGACGCTGCCATGTAGGAAAATCCACAAGACCTAGACACATCTGAAAACTAAACATCTGGGTGAGTCCAGGGTGGTGTGCTTCACATGAGACTTGCACCATTTTCTTACCCACAATGCCCTGCAAACCTCCATCTTTGCTGGAAATCGCACATTTTTTCCACATTTTTGTGATGGAACCTGCCGGAATCTGCAGGAATCCACAAAATACCTACCACTCAGCATTGTCGCATCTATATTGATAAAAAATCTGCCCCGCTTGTCAGCCTAAACATTTTTTTTTTTTAAACTGCCCTTTTGGAACCGCTTTGGTTTCCCCTCATTTTTTACATGTTTTCGGCTCTTCCCCGTCACAGGCACTTGGCCCACTTACACAAGTGAGGTATAATTTTTACCAGGAGACTGAGGGGAACATTGGGTGGTAGGAAATTTGTGCTGGTGGGGTGACCCCACACAGAAATGTGAGAAAAATTTCATTTTTTAGCTAAATTTGAGGTTTGCTGAGGATTCTGGGTAAGAAAACACTAGGGGATCCACACAAGTCACACCTCCTTGGATACGGTCAGGTGTCTAGTTTTCTGAAATGTTTGTGTTTGGTAGGTTTCCCTAGATGGCTGCTGAGCCCAGGACCGAAAACGCAGGTGCCCCACTCCCCCCGCAAAAAGAGGTAGTTTTGTATTTGATAATTTTGATGTGTCCACATAGTGTTTTGGGGAATTTCCTGTCTCAGACACTAGGCCTACCCTCACAAGTGAGGTAATATTTTTATTGGGAGACATGGGGGAACACTGGGTGGAAGGAAGGTTGTGGCTCCCCTCAGATTCAAGAACTTTGCAGCACCAAAATGTGAGGAAAATGTGTTTTTGTGCCAACTTTTGAGGTTTGCTAAGGATTCTGAGTAACAGAACCTGGTAAGAGTACCACAAGTTACCCCATCCTGGGTTTTCCTAGGTGTCTAGTTTTCATAAATGCACAGGTTTGCTAGGTTTTCTTAGGTGCCGTATGAGCTAGAGGCCAAAATCCCCAGCTAGGCACTTTGCCAAAAACAGCTCTGTTTTCTTTGGGAAAATGTGAAGTGTCCATGTTGTGTTTGGGGCATTTCCTGTCGCCAGCACTAGGCCTACCCACACAAGTGAGGTACAATTTTTATCGGGAGGCTTGGGGGAACGCTTGGTGGAAGGAAATTTGTGGTCCAGATACCAGAACTTTCTGTCACCGAAATGTGAGGAAAAAGTGTTTTTTTGTCATATTTTGAGGTTTGCAAAGGATTCTGGGTAACTGAACCAGATGAGAGCCCCACAAGTCACCCTATCTTGGATCCCCCTAGGTGTCTAGTTTTAAAAAATGCACAGGTTTGCTAGGTTCCCTTAGGTGCCGGCAGAGCTAGAGGCCAAAATCCACAGCTAGGCACTTAACAAAAAACAGCTCTGTTTTCTTTGAGAAAATGTGATGTGTCCACTTTGTGTTTTGGAGCATTTTCTGTTGTGGGTACTAGGCTTACCAAAACAAGTGAGGTACTATTTTTATCAGGAGTCTTGGGGGAATGCTGGGTGGAAGGGAATTTGTGGCTCTTCTCAGATACCAGAACTTTCTGTCACCGAAATGTGAGGAAAAAGTATTTTTTGGGGGCCAAATGTTGAGGTTTTCAAAGGATTCTGGGTAACAGACCTGATGAGAGCCCCACAAGTCCCCCTATCTTGGATTCCCCTAGGTGTCTAGTTTAAAAAAATGCACAGGGTTGGTAGGTTTCCCTAGGTGCCGGCAGAGCTAGAAGCCAAAATCCACTGCTAAACACTTTGACAAAAAAGCTTTGTTTTCTTTGGGAAAATGTGATGTGTCCACGTTGTGTTTTGGAGCATTTCCTGTCACGGGCACTAGGCCTACCCACACAAGTGAGGTATAATTTTTATTTGGAGACTTGGTGGAATGCTGGGTGGAAGGAGATCTGTGGCTCCTCTCAGATCCCAGTACTTTCTGTCACCGAAATATGAGGAAAAACTATTTTTTGCCAACTTTTGAGATTTGTAAAGGATTGTGGGTAACAGAACCTGGTGAGAGCCCCACAAGTCAACCCATCTTGGATTCCTCTAGGTGTCTAGTTTAAAAAAATGCACAGGTTTTGTAGGTTCCCCTGGGTGCGGGCTGAGCTAGAGGCCAAAATCCACAGTTGGCAATTTGCAAAAAACACATCAGATTTCAATGTAAAAATGTGATGTGTCCATGTTGTGTTCCTGTCGCAGGCACTAGGCCTACCCGCACAAGTGAGTGTTTGAGAAATGCACTGTAATTCACATGCTAATATGGGGTCCCCGCAATTCAGAGATGTGCAAATAACCACTGCATCTCAACACCTTATCTTGTTTCCATTTTGGAAATACAAAGGTGTTCTTGATACCTATTTTTTATACTCTTTATATTTCAGGAAATGAATTTCCGTAAACCTGGTTTAGAATGATAACCCAGTGAAAGGTGCAGCTCATTTATTGGCTCTGGGCACCTAGGGTTCTTGATGAACCTACAAGCCCTATATATCCCCACAGCGAGAAGAGTCAATATTGCTGTCAAAAATCTGACATTGCAGGAAACAGTTACAGAGTCAAACGTGGAGAAAAATGGCAGTTTGTTTACCTTAATTTCATATTTTTTTTTATTTCAGCTGTTATTTACTGAAGGAAAACCTTGTAGGATCTGCACGAATGACCCCTTGGTGAATTCAGAATTTGTGACGCCGTGCAGACAAGTGACACCCCACTCGCAGGCCATGGTCAGCTCAGCGGTCCGCGTCTCAGACAGCCATTTCTGCTGCGGGCAGCTTTTCAGTCTGTGACCTGTTTTTCGGACTACAGCGTGACCTGAGACCTTTTCTTTGGCTCAGGTTCTCGCAGGCATCAACTTTTTGCCCTCTTAATTTTTCTTGCCTGCTTGTTTCTGTTTTTCTTCATTTTCCCTTTTTTCTTTTTGTATCTTCTTTGGCCATATTTTTGCTTTCCTAGAAGTCTGTATTCTTCCCTGCATGTTTTGCTTCCTATCTTCTACTATGGTTATTTTTCCATTTACCTTTATGTGGCTATTCCTAATCCAAGATGGTGTCTTCATTACTTCCTGCATGTCACTTCCTGTCTTGTCTGTATATAAGTACAGTTTGTCTTCTGTTCCTTGCATTGCAAACACTTCCGTTCCGGTTGTGCTCCTCGCTCCTGTATCCCGTGATTTGGATTCTACTTTTCTTTCCTGATTTCAGTTTCTGTTCCAGTCCTTTGTGTGCCTCAATATTTTTTATTTTCTTATTTGTCAGTACTCCATTGATTAGAGGTTTTTCCCTGCTTGTTTTTTTTCCTCTGGGACTCCTTCTGAAGGTTATGGCCTGCTTGGTGTTTTATTATCAGCAGCACCGTGGCTACTGGAAAGGGTCGTCCCTACCTTGGTCAATCTAGAACAAGCAAGAAACCAGGTGGTGCACAGAAACTGGCGGATTACTGCGGTAAGAAGTGTTCACGTCGCGACAGAATTTTGTCTACCTTTCAGAAATGTTTAGCTTTCCGGTATCCAGCATTTGTTTTACACCCATTTCTGTCACTAACTGGAAGGTGGCTAAAAGCACAAAAAATAGTAAAAATGGGGTATGTCCCATTAAAATGCCAAATTTGTGTTGAAAAATGTGGTTTTCTGATTCAATTCTGCCTGTTCCTGAAAGCTGGGACGATGGTGATGTTAGCACCACAAACCCTTTGTTGATGCCATTTTCAGGGAAAAAACCACAAGCCTTCTTCTGCAGCCCATTTCCCCTGTTTAAAAAAATAAATAAATTGGCACTGTATTTTGGCTTATTTCTTGGTCTCCTTCAGGGGAATCCACAAACTCTGGGTACCTCTAGAATCCTGAGGATGCTGGAAAAACAGGATGCAAATTTGGTCTGGGTAGCCTATGTGGACAAAATGTTATGAGGGCCTAAGCGCGAACCGCCCCAAATATACAAAAAAAGGCCTGGCACCTAATAAACCCACAGTAGATAGTGGCAAAATGGACCAGACTGGTATATGGTCATTAACTTGCTATAATTTTCCCTCCAAAGTTTACCAGTATTCTTGCTGATCCATATTCCAAGATAATGGACCAATTCTGTCACCAACTGAAGTGAGTATTCCGATTCAAATTGATCCATGGTTGGGATGAGTGGGGACATATTTGATGTAGACCAGTTGATAAAGATGCCTGCGTGCCCACTGAATGGGATAATCTCTATATGGGAGAGATATTGGCATGATGGTCTCAGACATATAACGTAATATTGTTTGCATCCTGTAAACTACTATTCTGCCATTAAAGGCAAGTCCTTCGTGTGAGTGATGGTGGCGTAACCTGACTTGTTTATGGTTGCAAATAGGATGGGTAACAATAGGCAACCCTAACAAATCTGCCCTCTTTATTACAAAGTACCTGGCGGTATATTTATGAGAGGACTGCACCAGCATTGTGTCACAGATTGTGATATAACAGCGGCGCAAGACTAAAGTCATATTTATAAAATGATGCATTAGCAAAAATGCATTGTTTTTCAAGTGTTATGTGGGGCAAAAGCTGTGCCAAAAGTAGCTGCGTCAGAAAGTATTTAATATTTACAATGTCGGTTTTCCCCTGCAAAATCTTGCGCAAATGTAATGTAGAGTTTACCACTGCATCAAGCATCTCCATGAAGCGCAATGCAAAGCCTTATATGCACTAGAATTGCTGGGCATCAGCAAACAAGGTGTAGGAAATGATGCTGTGGCTGTGGTATAAAGACCTGAATATCACAAAACACTTAAGCAAGCTCAAGCACGCCAAGGAGGTCATCATTCTGCAACTAGGAGTAGCAAGGAAACAACCACCACATAGGCAGAGAAGGAAGAGGGAGCGTGTGTTCTGGCAGCACATATCCATTATTGACCTCAGAGAGGATGAGGTCATAAAATTCTACAGACTTGGACGGGGTCTATCATTGAATTGCTGCATAAGATTGGGTCAAGTCACCAGCAACCAACTGGAAGGTCCAATAACATTCCCCCACATGTGAAACTTAGAGCTGTGCTCCACATGCTAGCATTCAGACCCATCCAGATCACAACAGCCAGAGTGGTCGGAATATCACAGGGAGCATTTTCTGCCTTCCTCCCCCTATGTCTTGGATGCCATTTTCAAACTCACACCCCAGTGTTAAAAATGGGGTCTTTAGTTGGCAGTCAGGTTACTCCTTGTCCAAGCAAGGACCCTCACTCTAGTCAGGGTAAAAGAGACTCACCCTCAGTTAACCCCTGCTTACCTCCTTGGTAGCTTGGCACAAGCAGTAGGCTTAACTTCAGAGTGCTAGGTGTAAAGTATTTCTACCAACACACACAGTAACTTAATGAAAACACTACAAAATGACACAACACAGGTTTAGAAAAAAAGAAAATATTTATCTAAACAAAACAAGACCAAAACATCAAAAATCCACAATACACAAGTCAAGTTATCAATTAAAAAGCAAAAAGAGACTTCATGAAGTTTTAAACACACGCTAACACTGTTAGAGTGAAAATGTACCTTGGGTGTGTCAAAAATAACCCTGCACGGGTGAGTGTGCGTCAAAAAGGGCTTGCGATGCGTTGATTTTACTCACTGGTGAGACCTTGCGTCGTTTCTCCTTTCGTCAGGTCGGGGGACGTTGTTTCTTCTCTCCCCAGGAGAGCGATGCGTCGATCCGGTCAGCACTCTCGGGTCCGGGCAGGCTTTGCGTTGTTTTTACACGCCCGGCGGTACCTGCGTCGGAAATCCATGCGGCGCGGGTTGCGATCTCCCAGCCTCCTTCAGCGATGCTGCACATCATTTCTCCAGCTAATTGTATCGATTCTTCGGTTGCGTTGCAGGCGAGCGTCGATTTTCAGCTGCAAAGCCAGCTGCGTGTCAATTTTTCAGCCGCGGATCGGAGTTGCGTCGATCTTTTCCCCGCACTGCATTCTGTGTGTGGATTTCTTCCTCTTAGGCTGCCAGCTTCTCCTTTCAGGGTCCCAGAAACTGGACAGGCACCACAGGGCAGAGTAGGAGTCTCTCCAGAGACTCCAGGTGCTGACAGAGAGTAGTCTTTGCTATCCCTGAGACTCCAAACAACAGGAGGCTCTAAATCAAGCCCTTGGAGATCTTCACAAGATGGAAGGCATACAAAGTCCAGTCTTTGCCCTCTTACTCTGGCGGAAGCAACAACTGCAGGATAGCTCCACAATGCACAGTCACAGGCAGGGCAGCTCTTATTCCTCAGCTCTTCAGCTCTTCTCCAGGCAGAGGTTCCTCTTGGTTTCCAGACGTGTTCTAAAATCTGTGGTTCTGGGTGCCCTTCTTATACCAAATATCTCCTTTGAAGTAGGCCTACTTCAAAGCAAAGTCTCTCTTGAATGTGAAATCCTGCCTTGCCCAGGCCAGGCCCTAGACACTCACCAGGGGGTTGGAGACTGCATTGTGTGGGGGCAGGCACAGACCGTTCAGGTGTGAGTGACCACTCCTCCCCTCCATTCTAGCACAGATGGCTCATCAGGAAATGCAGACTACACCCCACCTCTCTTTGTGTCACTGTCTAGTTTGAGGTGCAACTAGCCCAACTGTCAAACTGACCCATACAGGGAATCCACAAACAGGCAGAGTCACAGAAATGGTTCAAGCAAGAAAATGCCCACTTTCTAAAAGTGGCATTTTCAAACACACAGTCTTGAAATCAACTTTACTAAAATATGTATTTTTAAATTGTGAGCTCAGAGACCCCAAACTCTGCATGTCCATCCACTCCCAAAGGGAATCTACACTTTAATCATATTTAATGGTGGCCCCCATGTTAACCTATGAGAGGGACAGGCCTTGCAACAGTGACAAAATGAATTTAGCAATATTTCACTGTCAGGAGATATAAATCACATTACTATGGGGGTCATTACGACCTCGGCGGTCTTTTCAAAAGACCGCCGAGGCCGCGGGAGACAGAATACCGCCATTGCCGGTGGTATTTCTGTCTCCCTATTATGACATTTCCGCTGGGCCAGTGGACGGTAACAGTGTTACCGTCCGCTAGCCCAGCGGAAATGTCACATCAACATTGCAGCCTGCTCGTAATAGAGCCGGCGCCAATGCTGATGTGCAGCGGTGACGGTGCTATGCCTGGGGGCCCCTGCACTGCCCATGCCAAGTGCATGGGTAGTGCAGGGGCCCCCAGGGGCACCCCCAGTCCCCTTACCGCCGGCCTTTCCATGGCGGTGTGTACCGCCATGGACAGGCCGGCGGTCGGGGACTCATAATCCCCTGGGGATTATGACCGCCAGGCGGAATCCTGGCGGGAAAATGGAGGGGCCGACGGTATGGCCGTGGCAATTCCGCCACAGTCATAATTGCTGGCGGAACACTGCCAGCCTGTTGGCAGTGTTACCGCCAACATACCGCCGGCCGCCAGGGTCGTAATGACCCCCTATATGTCCTACCTTAACCATACACTGTACCCTGCCCTTGGGGCTACCTAGGGCCTACCTTAGGGGTGCCTTACATGTAAGAAAAGGGAAGGTTTAGGCCTGGCAAGTGGGTACACTTGCCAAGTCGAATTTACAGTTGAAAACTGCACACACAGACACTGCAGTGGCAGTTCTGAGATATGATTACAAAGCTACCTATGTGGGTGACAGAACCAGTGCTGCAGGCCCACTAGTAATATTTGATTTAAAGGCCCTGGGCAGCTCTAGTGCACTGCACCATGGACTTACTAATAAATCTAATATGCCAAACATGGATAAGCCAATTACATGCACATTTTATAAAGGAGAACTTGCACTTTAGCACTGGTTAGCAGTGGTAAAGAGCCCAGAGTAACAAAAAAAGCAAAATCAGAGTCCAGGACACATCAACACCCTGGGAAACAGAGGCAAAAAGTTAAGGGAGACCACGCCAAGGATGAAAAGTTTAACACCCAGTACCTCCTCTTCCCCAAAACTCAACAACAACAACTGGACACCAAGCAAAGATTCTACGCCATAGCTGGATTCCTACATGCCCTTGGTGCAATCAATGGTACAGATGTGCAATTAGTGCCCCCTGCTGCAACATCCCACCTATTCAGAAACTGGAAGCACACTATTATCAATGTCCGGGCTATATTGGATCATAGGGGGATGTTTATCAGTATCTTGACAAAATATCCAAGGAGTGAACCCAATGCCTTCATCCTTCTCCAGCATTATAAGTGAGCAGTTCTAGAATGGGAGCTATGGGAATGGCCTACTCATTGGTAATCGTCTAACTAAGAAGTTGTAGTGTATGACATAATAACCTTCTCTGTATTTGTCTATGGAGCTCGTGTCATGTGCACATAGTGGCAATAACTTAAACTTGTAGACAATGAAGTCCCATTGTATCATTCCCTCACTACTACTGCAATGATAGTATTACAATAGAACAGATGTGTGACGTATTGTCATCTTACAATGTGTGAGTGGACAGAACCTCATATTCTGCACTGGTTAAATTAATACACAAATCATGTTTTACACAAGTAAAGTCTGAGTAGAAGTGGGTAAATCTTAGCTAAGTGTGAAATTAGTGTACCTCCAATGGTGAACCTAATCTCCACTAAAATTATGATTTTTAAACAAATCTTGTGTTCTTAAGTAAATGTGTCACATATGGCAGTACACTTGTATGTTGACCAAAGTATCAGGAGCACTAGTGGAAGAAGTAGTTGTAAATTCCATTTGTGTCATGCACTGTAGGTGTAGGACCAATTCATGTGTAAATCTCAATTGCAGGTATCTATGGATTACCAACAGGACAAAGTACACATTTGTCTGAGCCATTCTTTCAGTCTTGGTCCATAGTCTTCAACACACATTGACATACTTTATCATTGTGATAGATGACCAGTTTTGTTGCACAAGTTGGCTTCATTTCCTGCATCTGAGTTAATCAATGTAAAACTCACAAAATCAAACAATATGTTGAATGTGCACCCAAACATGCCATACACCAATAATTAACACAGAATAAAATGCAACCCTGGTAAGGTAACACAGTGTATTCAGGATCTGAATCTCAACGCTCTCTTGCCACATCAATGATTTCATAAGTAAGGTATATAAGTAATGATTCACCTACATACCAAAATCACATTCATACATGTGAATTCCTACAAAGTTGTGTATAATTCTGTTTTAGAATGTCACAAGTATCTACATCAGGGAGTCCCATAGAAAAACAGTCTACATTGCCATACTTATTTTCACCATGACACTTTGCCCTACTAAAAGCATTAGATGTTGATTTATCACAAATTATATTACTTAATTACATACCTATCCATTTCACATGTTGGAAATGTACTAAGAAAATACCCATCATAAATTAAGTAAACAAATCCAAGGTTGTGCTAATGTCATATAGGCAAAGAACGGCATAAGAGGTTTCAAAAGGACATATGGTTGTGTGAGTGTCAGACATGACACTGTCACAAACTACTATGTCCTCAAGGCCCAGGCCCAGGGCTGAATATATGTGTTTTGACTATGTGCTGGACTTTGTTTTTGCTGCTTATGGTACTCTGGGTACTTTACCTATGCTGACCAGTTCTAAAGTGCAAATGCTCCCGATGTAAATTGTATGTGTAATAGGTTTTCAATGATTGGCCTATTTGATTTACTAGTAAGTCCCTAGTAAAGTGCATTAGCTGTGCCCAGGGACTGTAAAGCAAATGCTACTAGCCGGCCTACAGTGGGGTGGAGGGATGAGTAGTAACTTACACCTAAATGGGCTGTGCCTGCCCTCATACAATGTAGTCTCCAACCCCGGGGAGTGAGTCTGGAGCCTGGCCTGGGCAAGGCAGGATCTTGTGAAAAACAGACTTTCCTTTGAAGCATGCCTACTTCAAAGGCAGAAGGGGTATAAGAAGGATACCCAAAACCCCAGATTTTCAGATTACTTCCTGAACCAAGAGGAACCTCTGCCAAGACGAAGAGCTGAAGAGCTGGAGGAGGAGTACTCTTCCTTTGCCTGTGACTGTGCTTCGTGGGTTGACCAGCAGTTGCTGCTTCTGCCTGAAGGAGGACAAAGACTGGACTTTGTGGTATATTCCTGCTTGTGAAGTTTCTCCAAGAGCTTGGATTGAGCTTGCCTCCTGTTTTGAAGTCTCATGGCCATCAAAGACTTCCTCTGTTAGCACCTGGACTCTCTGCTGAGACTCCTGCCCTGCCAAGTGGTGCACTACACAGTCCCTGGGCCCTTGAAAGGTGAAGTTGGTAAAACAAGGGCTGAAATCCACGCACAGGAAGCCGTGCTGGGAAAATTTTGATGCACCACCTGCAAAGCGGCTGTAAAAACAACTCACCACCCACCTTGCAGCTGAAATCGATGAACCACCTACATTGCAGCTGGCAAATCGATGCACCACCCACATCACGGCTGGAGAAATTATGCAACACCTGTTCGTGGCTACTGAAAATGACGCAAAACCCACGCAGCGTGATTTTCCAAAACACTGCAGACGAATTTCTCTCGCATCATCGCTGGGCGTCAAAATCATCGTGAACCTGTGTGGATCTGAGGAGCCCCATCTAGAAATCGATGCATTGCTCTCTTGGTGGAGAGAAAATCACACATCGTCTACCCGACCAGAGAAGAAACAACGCACGGCCTCACTTGCGAGTAAGGAATCGACTCATAGCTGACTTTTCTGGCACACGCTTGCCCGGGTGGCATTATTTTTTATGCAAACCAGTTAGTTTGTGTACAAACGTTTCCATTGTTTTCTGTGGAGTAAGACTCTTATTATTTTAAAAATTCATACCTTGACTTGTGTATGTTGGATTTTTGGCGTTTTGGTCTTGTTTGATTTAGATCAATATTGCCTATTTTTCTAAACTGATGTGGTGTCCATTTTGTAGTGTTTTCACTGTATTATTGTGTGCTGGTATAAATACTTTACACGTTGCCTTTGAGATAAGCCTGACTGCTTGTGCCAAGCTACCAAGGGGGTGAGCAGGGGTTATCTTAAGTGAGTATCTCCCTTGCCCTGACTAGAGTGAGTGTCCCTGCTTGGACAGAGTTCAAATTGACTGCCGACCAGAGACCTCATTTCTAACAGTCACTATTTCATAAGTAAGAGTTGGTTGCATTGAGTAAGTTGAGTTGACTACATGATATAGCTATTGACCTGCAGTCTTTGAAGGTATATGTTGCTTTGTCAGAGGCCTATGGACATGTGTTAGTCCACCTCACATTTGAGTCAAGTATGGACCCTTTACCATTCTTTATGCACTGTAAGTGGTTTTCAATTGGTGATTTTACACGCAGTACAACACAGATAGACTCCTACTGTGGCACTGTGTGTAAAAGTGATAGGGCAGTTATAGTCGGGATAGTTTTGTCATTACAAGTTGCAAATCCCTTGCTGATCTGGGACACACATTGAGGCCTGCCATTACTGCACACACCCTTGCACCATTGCGCAAGTGAGTCATTGTTGCAGGCTGGTTACAAATTATGAATGTATCCATACCTGCCTGTAGGAACCTTCATTACCATTGGCGCTGGCTACTTGAAAAGTCTGGCACTTCATGGAACTCACTCAAGTTTAATTCCCATAAATCTCCCATGCCCTCTTCCCCTGGGGAATGTTACATTGTTTCTGCTTCTGTGGTCTGGCTCTTATGCAAAAATATGTGTGTACAACATACAATAGATCTAATGTGTGGTTGTACTCACATTCTTCACAAATGATGCCTTTCAGGGGCAGAGGGACACATGCACCCTACTTAGCCCAGTGTATCATTATTCACCATTTATCAGTCAACATAGAGCCCCTACAAGAAGCCCTTGCATTTCTTGCTTATTGACATTCAAAGTATTGTATTCCCCTTGTGCATCCTTGTGTGGCACAGGTATGATGCTAATTCTTGAGGAGTATGGGCATGAGTATCTGGCTATTATTAGTACTACCATGCAAATTCAGGTACTGTAGAATCTCTTCAGTGTGAGCATTGAGTTTATCATATTAGGATGATCACGTTGTCCTGTTCACTGAGCTAGATATATGTGGATGCATGGAACAGTATTATGCCCTTATATGCCTCACACATCCCGTTTATTGCAGGTAAGGTGTGTGTTTAGAACGAATTTCCCACTGTGTGCCATTCAAGTAACTGCAGCTTGTTGTCACACTCTGACGTTCCACTGGGAGGCAATACATTCCTCAGTTTGCCTTTGCAGTGGGTGTACTCTCTGTTCATGCATATCCAAAGACAGCATGTGAAAGTGACTTTAGTTCACTCTTCTTGAGATTCAGGTAAGCGGGTTATAATTGTATACTTCCACCATGGTCTATGTAGTCCTTTCTGCAAAAACACAGACAATACTCTTTGTGGTTATGGACAAAATGGTGTTTAAAAGTTATTTTTACAGAAGAAATCCTCACTTTCTTGTTCAACCCCCGGAGCCTGAATGAAGCCTTAGTCCAAGACGTATGTACAGGTAAGCATGGCAATGTTGTGCAACCTACAACAGGCTACAATATTATTGCACACAACTTCTGAGAAGCACAGAGGAAACACTCCTCATAGGACCAAGACATCTAGGCCACAATTTGGGCCCATGAGTTTGAAATTGGATCCTCTGCGGCTGCTTCATGTGGATGTTGACTGCAAGAGCCATACAGAAGGCTGTATTGAAAGGTTGCACAACATTGCCATGCTTACCTGTACATACATCTTGGACTAAGGCTTCATTCAGGCTCCTGGGGCGGGACAAGAAAGTGAGGGAAGAGTCTGCTGAAGCATGATCAACTAATGGCCTCTTATTTCACATGAGCTGCTTATGTAGTTGCCTTACCACCATGGTTCAATAGGGTTTAGTCAATGAAGAGTGGTGGACTAACAAACCATCAACATATGGCACCCTGAAATAAAACTGTTGCACTGCAGTATGGATTTAGGCCCAGATCACTGTACTGGGGGTGAATGTTTGACAATGTTCAGCATTCTGTCCATCACTCGTTGTTTTTGCTTTGTCGCCCTAACTGGGAAGGGTATGCCCAGACGTGGGTCCCATGCTTCCCATGCCACTGGATTCAAGCTAGCCTGGCTGATGAGGGGTGAAACCCCAAAACCGGTCCCAGGATGCTTGTTTCCAGTCCAGGGAAGACCTGGCCCAGCAGTTCGGGCTGGACTGTTCCCATGGGGAACAGGGTCAAGACTGATTTGCATATGGCTGGGTCCAAACTGGAATGGCATGGACAGCAAAAAAATGATGGATTTAGGCCCAGATCACTGTACTGGGGGTGAATGTTTGACAATGTCCAGCATTCCGTCCATCACTTGTTGTTTTTGCTTTGTCGCCCTAAGTGGGAAGGGTATGCCCAGACGTGGGTCCCGTGCTTCCCATGCCACTGGATTCAAGCTAGCCTGGCTGATGAGGGGTGAAACCCTGAAACCGGTCCCAGGATGCTTGTTTCCAGTCCAGGGAAGACCTGGCCTAGCAGTTCGGGCTGGACTGTTCCCATGGGGAACAGGGTCAAGACTGGAATGGCATCGGCAGCAAAAAAACGATGGATTTAGGTCCAGATCACTGTACGGGGGTGAATGTTTGACAATGTTCAGCATTCCGTCCATCACTTGTTGTTTTTGCTTTGTCGCCCTAAGTGGGAAGGGTATGCCCAGACGTGGGTCCCGTGCTTCCCATGCCACTGGATTCAAGCTAGCCTGGCTGATGAGGGGTGAAACCCTGAAACCGGTCCCAGGATGCTTGTTTCCAGTCCAGGGAAGACCTGGCCTAGCAGTTCGGGCTGGACTGTTCCCATGGGGAACAGGGTCAAGACTGCAATGGCATCGGCAGCAAAAAAACGATGGATTTAGGTCCAGATCACTGTACGGGGGGTGAATGTTTGACAATGTTCAGCATTCCGTCCATCACTTGTTGTTTTTGCTTTGTCGCCCTAAGTGGGAAGAGTATGCCCAGACGTGGGTCCTGTGCTTCCCATGCCACTGGATTCAAGCTAGCCTGGCTGATGAGGGGTGAAACCCCGAAACCGGTCCCAGGATGCTTGTTTCCAGTCCAGGGAAGACCTGGCCTAGCAGTTCAGGCTGGACTGTTCCCATGGGGAACAGGGTTAAGACTGATTTGCATATGGCTGGGTCCAAACTGGAATGGCATGGACAGCTAAAAATCGATGGATTTAGGCCCAGATCACTGTACTGGGGGTGAATGTTTGACAATGTTCAGCATTCCGTCCATCACTTGTTGTTTTTGCTTTGTCGCCCTAAGTGGGAAGGGTATGCCCAGACATGGGTCCCGTGCTTCCCATGCCACTGGATTCAAGCTAGCCTGGCTGATGAGGGGTGAAACCCTGAAACCGGTCCCAGGATGCTTGTTTCCAGTCCAGGGAAGACCTGGCCTAGCAGTTCGGGCTGGACTGTTCCCATGGGGAACAGGGTCAAGACTGATTTGCATATGGCTGGGTCCAAACTGGAATGGCATGGGCAGCAAAAAAACGATGGATTTAGGCCCAGATCACTGTACTGGGGGTGAATGTTTGACAATGTTCAGCATTCCGTGCATCACTTGTTGTTTTTGCTTTGTCGCCCTAAGTGGGAAGAGTATGCCCAGACGTGGGTCCCGTGCTTCCCATGCCACTGGATTCAAGCTAGTCTGGCTGATGAGGGGTGAAACCCCGAAACCCGTCCCAGGATGCTTGTTTCCAGTCCAGGGAAGACCTGGCCTATCAGTTCGGGCTGGACTATTCCCATGGGGAACAGGGTCAAGAATGATTTGCATATGGCTGGGTCCAAACTGGAACGGCATGGGCAGCAAAAAAACGATGGATTTAGGCCCAGATCACTTTACTGGGGGTGAATGTTTGACAATGTTCAGCATTCCGTCCATCACTTGTTGTTTTTGCTTTGCACTAACATGATATCACAACCAAAACTGCGTGCCTTATTTTAAAATGCATATCAGTCACTCAGGTCTTATTACATATTTTTAATACAACCATCATAATTTAGTAAACATTCTTTTTTGCATATAAATGTTGTGAAATGTATTCTACATTAAGACTAATCCTGAGTTCTTTGCCTCTACTATGTTTATAGAGATTTCAGTTCTTGGAGCAGAGATCTCCAGATTTGAGGCAGAGGTCTCCATCTTCTGTCGCATACAAGAAATTACATACAGGAACAGGAAGTAGGCCATTCTGAAGACATTAATTCAACACAGCACAATCCTATTCTATTCTATATCTCCTTTACTAGTAATATCCCTCAACGGGCTGAGGAGCATGAAAAGATGTCCCAGAGTATTGCAGATGAGGAATGTGTGAGAGTTGTAGATTATTTATAAGTGTGTCTTCCACACTTTAACTCACCTTTATGGGGTGTCCAGAGAACCAATTGAGCAATGTAGTGCAGGGCCAGATATAAAGAGACATTGTCATGTTCTGCAGTGTAGTGGGTGTGCAACTGCACAGAGAAGGGCAATGCTATTAGCTTTGGGATGACCTCTGTTGCTGGACATGCCTGAAGACACAGGATGTGCCAAGCGTATCCTCCTAGTCATATGCATTGCAGCCCAAAGTGATCTCACTGCAAAGGACAAGCTTTAAAGCAGCCTGGCTGACCTTCCATGCTCAGCTGGAGGCATGTGAACAGCAGAAAAGCAAGGGCCTACTATGTAATCTGATAACATAAATACATTTACATCTGAAAGGTGTTATCTTTTCATGACTTCTGTTTCCTGTCTTTTGTTTGTCTTTATGCTGCCTTTACCATGCCCTGTGATTTTGGCAATTTTAATGCGAGGTAGACTTTGTAATTGTACAGGACTTATATCAACTTTTTTTTTTAAAATATGCTGTGTGTTTTATACCCTTGATATTGAATTCAATGTTATTGCTAAATAACATTAAGGGCCTCATTACGAGTCTGGTGGTTGGAAAAGCCAACCACCATTCACGATGAGGAGACCGCAGTGGATATGGCGGTCTCCCCCCAGATCCATTATAAGGTTTCCACTTGGCTGACCGACAGAAACCAAGTTTTCTCCTGGTCAGACTAGTGAAAACTGTGGGGCGGCATTGTTCTCAGCTTCACATGGAACGAAGGCCAATGCATTTGGAGACAGTGCAGACAGTGTGCATTCCGATGGTGCTGAGCAGGGGGCCCCCGTGGCCTATGGCACTTGCTTACCACCAGCCTTTTCATGGCAGGGTCCCCGCCACTCCAGGCAGTCTGGCAGCCACTGCAGGTTTAACAGTTCTCAGACCACCAAACTCATGATAGGGCCCTAAGTCTTGCATATTAGGAATCAGATGTATCTGTCTTATTGACATTATGAGATACATATCATAGTCATCCAAAATTGGTAAACATACAATGATCATATACACTATTTGAAATTTACAAAAATTAAATGGATGGGATGCTTGAATTAATCTTAGTCACTGGTATTTTCTTGGTGATGCATCCAAGTCCATTGTTTTTTTTCCCTAAATACCACCTCAGGTTAGACACAGCTATATGCAAATCAGCCTTGGTCCTGCTCCAGTAGAAACAGTCCAGTTGGAACAGCTGTTCTCTGAAACAGAACACAAACAACCCAACCCAAGGCCAGTTTTGTCCTAGTTGGGGCTCATCAGTCAGGTGCAGGTTGGCTTCAGTGGCAAAGTGAGCACTGGACCCACAGCTGGACATACCCATCGCACTTGAAGCATCACACTAAAGAATACAAAGAAGTGGTGGGTGGGAAGCTTCAATTCATCTCAGCCATTGGTAATTACTCTGCCACCTCCCATTCCATTGTTTTCTTTGCCCACAACCCTTCCTCACTTTAGATTCAGAAATATGCAAATCAGCTCTGATCCTGTTTCAGTAGGAACAGTCTAACTGACAAGCTGAATTGAAAGTCCATGATATTGCTTGAACTGGGACTGAAAAGCAGGCAATTATTGTGTAGAACTGTGTCATGTGGAGGGTTATAACCCCTTCCTGGATCGGCAGTTGGGATTCAATCTTATGATCTAGAGGGGTTATATGTACAGTGTTGTTGTTTATGAAATGGACATTTGTTGGAATTGTTGTACATGTTTTTGAACTTAATGAATCCTATTGAGTAATATATTGGATTTTAACAGTACGGAGTTGTCTTATTCATTAATTGAAGTATAATATGTATGCATACTATATCTAAATAACTCCTCTAGGAACATTTTTAAGTGAATCACTTTTAGAAAGTTGGCAATTTCTTGTCGTGACCATTTGGTGCCTACAGTATGACCCTGCTCACATGACTGAATGAATGTAGCTGGCAAATGGCCCTTGTGTAATGCTCCCAGGCAGTGAGACAAAGAGAAGATAGGTGTTGGGAGGATGGGCCACTCTTTCTTAACAATGGGGAGAAGCTGTCACCTACCACACTTGCACACCACAAGGGCCCTGCTTAACACTCTTACAAAGGGTTTGTCATTAGCATTTTGTGTCCCCAGACAAGCTGGAACCAGGGCAGGTAGGAAAGCAATGCTTGACAACACAGAGGAGAGGAAACCCTCAGAAACGTCTCCTACTTCAAAGTGGGCACCAAGTATAAATATTGGACTCCTCAGTACACATCTGGACCTGTGGAAGATTAGGAAGAAGAATGTCTGTGCTGTTCTGCTGCAAAAAAGTATTGCCACTCTGCTGCCCTGCTGTGCTGCCCTGCTCCCTACATCTTGAACTCAGGGCCACCAGAGTGACTCCAAGGGCTAGTTGTCTTGCCTCCTGATCAGGGCCTCAGGAACAGAATAGGCTCCAATAACCTTGAACCCAAAACCTGGACACAGTGTGAGTCCTGCCCCACAAGTGGTGCAAACCTAGTTCTGGATAATTTGGAAGTGGGCCTGACAGTGCGTTGCCAGGCCAACTGTGGTCCCAGCATAAGCGATGCACCCTGATGCATCACTTCCCGCAACGCAACGCATCGCCAAACTCTGCATCAGAAATGGTGTGTAGCTCATCCCTGTTACAGGACTTCGCATAGCAGCTGGCAGCCTCCTTATAATTGCTGCTGCGCAACACATCCTTGACATAGGTCTTCACATCGCAAGCCTCTGATCAACAGCATCCTCGACAATTACTCCACATTGCAGCCTTGCAAAGTCCTGGAACTTTCGTAGCATGACCCATCGCCACACCAGGACCTTACATTACCTCTGCTGCTCAACACATACTCAACGAGTGACCTCTCAATGCTCTGCAACCAGGGTTTAAGGTGCTCTTGTTTAGCGGGCCTAACTTGGTCCCTGTAGCCAGCCTGCACTCAATCGCGGTCAACCTGAGCTTGTGACTTTGTTCTAGTTGGACGCGACCAGATAACCATAGTTAAAGTTGTGCGCTCTTTGGTGTGATTTTCATGTAAAAATTATAAATTGCATAGCTCTGGTTCTACTGATTGTATTTTTGTCGTTTTGGTCTTACATCATGTCACCTACCATTTATCAAAGTTTACTCTATATTTCTAAATTGTTGTCAGATTTTTCTTGTATTGTGTGCCAGCCTATAACTGTGTGAATTGCTGCACAAATACTCTACACCAGGTGTCTCCAACCTGTTATGTGATAAGAGGGCAATACATTTCACTCCAAGCCATTGTTAGTGTTGCAATAGTGACCATATCAGACAGGATTATATTGGTGGCCACCCATGCCAGAGCCAGAGTATCAGCAATGATTACTTCAGTGCATCATGTAGGGTTGACAGCAGTACTGTAAAAAGTCTGTATTAATTTGGAATGCCTTTATATACACAATGCATATCAGCCACAATTGCAATGCTCCTGACACCAAAGTAACAGAATGAGTAATTAGTCTCTCCAACACTACATAATTTAGCACTCAAATGTCAGATTTAAATATATTTTTGTAAGTTGACCCTTTTTTTCCAAACTTCAGGTTGTAGGTTCTGAAATACACCCAATTTAGTCTTGAGAACTTGATTTTCAATTGTAGTATAAATGTATTAATTCATCCAAACAAGAGCTTCTAATTTAGTAGGCTCGGATACACAGAGGAGGCTACTTACATACTGCTGGAGAGCTACCAGTAAGTCACAAGCTTCTAGTTGGAGAAGCCTACTTTACGCTTTGCCTCTAGGTTAACATTGACTGCTCTGTGCCAAGCTACCAGAGGGTTAAGCAGGCAAATTTAGAGTTTGCTTGGACTTCACCATGGCAAGAATTGTGGTCGCTGCTTGAGTAGTAGTGTTTCACCACCCCAACCAACCACCCAATCTCTTACATTCACCAAGTTTGTACTTTAAATAAAAAATATTAAAAGTGAAATGTGTAACTTGCACAAGTAGCATAGGAAATGGTAATATTGTGCCTAACTGTCACTTTTTGTCACATTTAGGGCCATATGTATGAACACTTTTTCCCCTAGACACAGAATGCGTTAAAACCTTTGCTACATCTGGCCCTTAATGTGGTAATCTTCTTGTTGAGTAAATGTACAGGCATCTATTTTTGACAACAATACACAGTATTTCTTTATTTTGGCCTTTTTTCGACAGTGGGAAAGGATGATTAAACAACAGGACAGTTGAATCGGGGGTAGAAGATTAACTAGATGATAAGTTAGGCAAATTATGTAACCTTAAACCTCTTTGATCACAGGTGTTGGAAAATGGGTTATTGGTAACAGCAGGTAAGTACCTACACTTAGCAATAGGCCACTAACCTCCACTTAGGTCCAGTTAAATCTCAGTAAATTAAACCTAGCTCAACCCTTGGTAGCTTGGCAACGAGCGACAAGGCTTAACTTAGGAGACAGAGTGTAAAGCATTCAAATATCACAAAACAGTAATTAAATAAAACACAGGAAACAGTTTAAAAATCCAAAATCAATTCATAACAATAGATGTTATTTTTAACTTTAAAATGACACAAAAACGAATAAAATCGGATAAGGGGAACCAGAGATATGAATTTTTTAAGAATTATTGTTTTCTAGTGCCTAGAAACAAAAAGCGCCAATCTGGTCATCTGGTCGCACCTCAACAGTGCAAAGTCAAAGTTCAAGGCCGACCGCAATGGAGCCCGGCTCGGCTACAGCCTCGGGAGGCCTCGGTCAAAAGTCGTTTTTCTGAAGATTTTCTTCAGCGGGACGAACCTGCCAGTCTAATCCAACCTCTTGGAACCCTCCCAGGATGCATGTCGCGGGAGCCCTCTGTGTAGATTTTTACCTTCGGATTTAGTAATTTTTTCAAGGTGAAAATCCTTCGACCGGGGCAAATCTGGATCTTGATCTGACGTCCTTGGAGCCCTCCTCGGATACGCTGGCTGGGAGGTCCCGGTCAACTTCCTACGTTCGGACTTAGTCTCTTTTTTGGAGATTTTCTTCACTGGGACGAACCTGTAAGTCAGGCCGGGTCGCGGTTGAGGCAAGATAGCTAGAGTTGCCGTGGCGTGTCTGTCCCTCTATGGAGCTTTTTTCCAAAAGATCTCCAAAGTTCTCCAAACTTCTGGATCTTCTTCCAGATGTTCCTTTAAGGTTCGTTTGGGGTCCACAGCTCACCCCAAGGTTCCAGAAGCTCTGAGATGATCCTTGGGGGTGTGGACTAAATTCCCAGAATGCACCTGGCGCAAACTCCTTTTTGGCCACTGGACAGTGGTCAGCTGGTCGGTTTCTTCAGGATTTGGTGCAGGGGACTCTGGTTAGCAATTTTACAACTGGTCCCTCCTTGAACCAGTTGAAGCCAGACAAAGTCCTTCTTGTGGTGAAGCCCAAGTGTGCAGCTGGTGCAGTCCTTCAGAGTGCAGGGTCCAGGTGCAGGCCAAAGGTCCAGCAGGGCAGTCCTTCTTCTCCTGTAGTTCTTCCTTGTTGGAATCTGATGGGGATCTGAGGCATGGGTGCAGGTCAGCCAGTTTTATCCCTGCTCCTGAGTGAAAAGCAGGGGGGTCCTAGTTCTCCAATCAGGTGCAGGGTCCTTCCCCCTGTGATGACCACTTCCTGGGAAGTGTGGCAAAAATCAATTCCAGGGAGCAACATTCCTCAAAAATCCATCATGGCTGAAAGTGATTTTTGGAGGTTACATGTGGCTGAGCACTCCCACTGGTGTGGCTAGAAATCCTAAACACACCCCTCTCCTGCCCTCTCCTAATCTAATCAAGGAGGCACCTAATTGTCTGGGTTTGCAGGATGTGGGGGTGTTGTTGGGTTGCTCCAAATGTCCTTCTCTGCATTTGAAGACCAGTTTGGCAGCCCTCCCCTTCCTGCCTCGCCATCTGCTGAGGGGAGATCTCCTCCCACAGGCACATCTCTTTGTGTGAAGCCAGGCCACTTCACACCTCATCAAGGCAGCCTGGCCAAGTTGCCAGAGGCTGGCCAATCAGAGCACAGCAGCAAAAATACTGCAGGGCTGAAATTGGCAACTTTTCAGGTAAAGTTTAAAACACTTTACCTGAACAAGTTATATTAAATCCATCAACTGGAAGTTGTGGGATTTATTATAACAATTAATTTGATACCAAACTCTTGGTATCTGTTACTTAAGGGGACTTTTAAAATGAAAATAAAGTCTCCCTATTCTAGCCTATGGAGGTCATTCACTACAATGAGGGAAAAACGAATTTGGCTGTTTTACCTCACCGGGGCTTATAAAACTATTTTTATAAGGTCCCTGCTTATAGTTACATGGCACCCAGCCCTAGGGTCACATAGGGCACACCTTAGGGGTGGCTTATATGTAAAAATAAGGAAGTTTAAGACTTTGGAACTACTTTTAATTCCAAAGTCGAATTTGCATGTAACTTTAATTTAGGCCTGCTTTTAAAACGACACTGGTCACCTCAGCGGTGCACCTATGGGGGCACTACCTATGCTGGGGTCACTAAACCTCCATGCCCTACCATATACTAGGGACTTATAGGTAGGTTAACTGTGTCAATTATAATTAGCCTAATTTGCATATCCACTTTACACAGAGCACTGGCCCTGGGACAGGTAAGCAGTGCCCAGGGAGCAGCCAAGAGTCAGTAACCACCAGTACCTGTCCAAAAAGTTTGGGGGTGACCAGGGCAAAAAGGAGGACTTTCCTACAACAGGCATTACATCTCGTCAGACTTTCCATTGCTCCCCACCTGCGGTTGTCACATCCCCTGGTATGTCCGTCCAAATTCTATCCCTTCCTACCCCATGGTGTCTAAAGCCTAAGAGGCTGTCTGATTCTGCCCATACCAGTCAAAAGTGTGCCTATGAGGAGAAATTGTGGTGAAATCCGCACCAGAGGACAACTTGTATATTTAATTGCCATATAACACTATTTGGTTGCCCTACTTTTAGCAACAGGGCTTATTTTCTAAATGGCAGGCCACACATCAGTGTCTACAGCTTAATGTACGCATCTGTACATTTTATACCTTCATGTGGAAGCATATGTTTATGTCTCATAACACCCATCCGTCTAACCACCCATGTCCCAATTGTTCTCAATCATTGACTGTGACATTCGTTGTCACTGTACCTAATGCTGTGTCACATCATTACAATGTCATCACAATGATATAACACTAATCAAAGTTGATACCATCCAGAAGAATCTGTGTTGATGATGCATACTGCATTCTTCAGAAAGATATATCCCACATAGTTGAAGATTAAAGCGCCTTATTTCAAAATATAGTAAAAGAAATACCAGATAGCCTACAGCCCTGTTCCAACGAGTTGTAAGACATTGCCCCTCATTTGAAGAAATGGAGGCTTGAAAAATGGGTAACTCCAATGTTATCCTATGAAGAGGGTTGCCTTGCAGTAGTGAAAACCGAATTTAAGAAACATGTAAATCTTAAAAGCACATGCCCAACTGGTTAAATATATTGCACCCTGACCTCTGGGCTGTCCAGGCCCTACCCTAACGGCGGGTGACGTATTTGTATTTAAAAGGAAGGGTTACTGTCCAGATTGAAGGGGCAGCTTAAAACTGCACACACAGGCTGCAATGGCAGGCCGAAGACATGGTCATAGGGCTACTTAAGTCAATGTCACAATCAGCGCTGCAGGTCCAATAGTAGCGTTTAACATACAGGCCCTAGGCACATGTAGTACCATTTTATTAGGAACTTATATGTAAATGAGAAATGCCAGTTGGGGATGGGACAATGTTACCATGTTTTAAGGAGGGAGCACTTGCACTTTAGCACTGGTTAGCAGGGGTAAGGTGCACAGAGTCCTAAGGTCAGCAAAAACAACATCAGCAAAAAATGGAGGAGGAAGGCAACACATTTGGGCGAAGATCACCTTAAGGCTGACAGGTATAACCATCTTCACGTAATTTCCATGTTTCTATAATTGCTAGAAAGGAATACATCACATGATAAATCCTGCAAGCAATACATAGTTGAATAATTATGCTGGACCTTAAATCATCTAGTTGTTACTTGGTGTAAGCCAACACTCTATTTAAATAGTTAATTTGTGGTTGGTATAGTTCTATTGATACCAATATTCATGGCCACTATGTGTTACAGCTAATTACTAATTCACTGACAGTGAGAGACATTGAGAGAAGATTGTGATTTCAACCCTTGTCTGATTTCTGAGAAAAGATAAAAATCTTTAAATGTGCAGCTCTTTGTGGCTACTGTGAAGTTGAATTTGACTAAAAGGGATTCTAGTAAGAAGGTGACAGCAAAGCCAATCAACCCAAGTGTAACGAAACGTGTGACACCACTGACTGTAGTCAAAGACTAATTTTGCATCTCCTAAAAAAACATGTGAACACATCCATTTTAGACACACTCTGCTTGGTCGTGAACTGTGAAGAATGTTTTTTTTAAGGTAAGTCCCTCCAAGAAGATTAAGTGATTGACATAAACGATGAATAAATAATGAAGCACTGAATTCAGCCCTTCTGTACTACTGCAATTTGTCGATAGTTTAAGTTTGCATGAGACAATTTCTGCACTTCACTATTATGTTCAATATTACTGTTATACATACCAAGTATTTGTCATGCTGAACACACATTTAGTGGCATGTTAGCTTCCAGATGAACATAGGATGAACAGAAGGCTTTGTAGCAATCTCAGATATAAGTGAGGCATGTGAACAGCCTGCTGGACTGGCTAGCAAAGAGTAACTTCTGCCCATGACATGTCTGATGGATGCACTATAAGCAAATCTGAATGACAGATGGGCGCCATGTTTGTTTTGACTGGGGAAAGCATGTAGATTGGGTTGGGTGGGCCACCAGCTTTCTAGGTCAGCCAACTCACTGGCCACCTATCTCCTGGCAGAGGACCGCCAGCAATATTTTGAGATCTTCACCTTCCTTGTGGGGATCTCATTGTCCACAAGTGCATCCACTGGTGCAGTGGAGCAGTTTACCTGAACTGGTGCCATGTTTTCATTGCCCCTCTTGCCACACTTTATTGTTTTATTGAAACAAACCTCAAACAATAGAGTTTGTTTCACTAAAATAAAAAGTAATGTCCCTGATGCACAGAAAGTTTTCTTCATGTGCATGAGGACCACTGTAAGTTTTCCATGCTCTTTCTGCATGCCTTGTATGGTTCACCGAGGCAGGGAAAAAAGAAGCTGTGCACTTACTGAATCTGTGGCTCAAACTATGACATTTTGTAATCGATTATGTAAACTTGTTGGGAAATTGCTTACTGTTTTTTCTCTAGAACTGCCTTTGGTGTTGACCTCTGGAAAAAATCTGTTTCGCTTTGCACTGATACATAACTTTTAATATCTTAGTCTTATGGATCAAATCTGTTTATTATTAGTTTTAAGATGCAAGAAACATATTACACAGCTGTGCACCTACAACCTCTTGGGCCAGCAGCGTATAACATCTTCCATCAAATAGCCCCAGGAAGTAGCCCCAGTGAAGAAGGCTGTACAGCCAGAGCTAAATACATGCTTGTCCCTCTTGCATCAATTAACCACAAACCAGAACGAAACCCATCAAAGTCCGATGGCTCGCCAAAAGAAAAGACAGAGAGCAGAAGGAAAAATCGAATACAACAAGAACAAATGAAGCAACATAACCCCTCCCAGCTATACTCAGCCATACAGTGTCCTGCACCCACCCGGACCTCACCCCCCAGCCATTAGAATCACCCGCATGACTCCCCCCCCCCACCCCCCGGGCCCTAGTACCTCCGCCCGATCAATCATTGCCAACAAACCTCAGTACCTTCAGATATACGGGGTATGTATGTTCGTTAAATTCAGCGGATAGAATCTGGATAAAGGGTCTCCACAGCTCAGCTATTTCATCTGCCCTCTGACTGGCCACTAAAGTTAGTTTCTCCATCGCCAGAATATATCAAAGCTTATAAAGCCAGGAGGTAAAACTCGGAATCCCGTCCGTGCCCCACAATTTGAGGATCACCTGATGTGCCGCATTGAGGGTGAGGGCAATCTGACGACCCTTCAAAGAGTGGAGGGGAAATGTGAGAGGGTTAGATAAACCCAAAATGGTGTATGTTGGGAGCCTTGGTATCTCCGTGGAAAATACTCTATCAATCTCATCCAAAATGCAGTTCCAATATCTCGTCAGCTTCGGGCAGTGCCACAGCAAAAGACTGAGCGTGCCCACAACCCCTCCAGCAGAGCCCTGACTTAGTGAAGTCCCACTCTCGAATCCTCGCAGGGGTACAGTACCAAGAAGTAGCTATCTTCTAGGCCGTTTCAACCCCCGGGATATGGTGAGCTGTGTGATATACCCTGAAATAGATTCACTCCCACTCCTCCTCCGTCAATTCTCTCTCCATCTCCTTTTCCCAGCGCTTCTGCCCCCCGTCTTAGCAAAGGGTATGGCCCTGAGGAGATGTGCATAAACTTCTGATACCAACCGCTTCTCATCTTTCTTCCCTACAAGCCGTTTCTCGAATGCAGTGAGCATTCTAGCAACTAGGGGCTTAACTGTTGGCTGCAGCACCCAATGCCGGATCTGATAATAAGTCAATTCTTCCCTTAAGCCATAGGTCTCCCAGAGCTGGTCAAAGGGAATGATACCATCTTTGTCAAATAGGCTCCCCACCCTTTTGCACCCCCTCGCATGTGGACGCTGAAAGCCCTCCGAACTCAAGCCGGGAGCAAACTCTGGATTCACGCATATCGGTGTCATGGGGGAAGGGAAAGTCATCAGGCCGCATCTGAGCGCCACTGCATCCCACACCCCCAATGTTGCGCCCGTGATAGGAGAGGAGTAGAGCCCCGCCGCTCTGTGTCGACGTCGTAACCAAGGTTCCCTCCAGATATGGGACCCAGCAACTTCCTGGACCATAAAACACCAGTGCTTTTCCATCAACGGGCGGCCCCACTCCACTATGAAACGCAGCTGAGCTGCCTGGTAATATTTTAACAGACAGGGCACCACCAACCCCCCCTCCAACTTGGAGCGATATAGAATGTGACGGGATATCCGGGCGGGTCTCCGGTCCCAGATAAACTTCAAAATCGCTGTCTGAAGCGTAGCTAGAGTATAAGGTGGTGGATTGAGAGGAAGCGTGTGAAACAGATAGAGTATACGTGGCAAGATGGTCATTTTAATTGCAGCAATCTTACCGAACCAAGATAGCTTATGCTTCCCCCAGTTCTCTAAGTCCCTGAGTACCTCCTTGAAGAGGGCCGCATAATTAATTCGAGTTGTCTTTGCAGCCGTCTTCGCTAGAACAATGCCCAGATACGGGACATGTGATGATGCCCAAATAAAGGGAAATCTAGAGCGTAGCTCTGCCTCGTGGTCCGGAGGGACCGACAGATTCAAGATCTGTGACTTCTGAGCATTTACTCTGAACCCAGAGACCGCGCCAAATGCATCTAAAGTGTCCATAAGCGCTGGAAGCTCTGCTAACGTAAGAATCACATCATCCGTGTACAGACTAATAAGGTGGTGGTCACCCCCAAACTTAATGCCCGTAATATGAGGGGCAGCTCGAAGTCTCTGTGCCAAGGGTTCCATATAGAGAGCAAACAGAAGCGGGGATAGGGGGCACCCCTGCCTCGTTCCTCTTCTTATTGGGAACGGCAATGATACCGTTCCGTTAACGCGTACTGCTGCACTGGGCCTGCTGTAAACACACTTGATCCAGGTCAAGAGCATCGGCCCCATACCAAAACACTCCAGCACCCGGAAGAGGTAAGGCCAATGCACTCTGTTGAATGGCTTCTCTGCATCGATAGTAAGGAGTGCCTCCCTACGAGACCTGTGTGTTTTATCTATCAGATGTAGAATCTGCTTTGTAATGTCTCCACACTGTCGATGGGGTATGAAACCCACCTGATACGGGTCAATGAGCCCGGGCATGTACGGGTTTAGGCGCTGCGATAAGACGCCCGTAAACAGCTTGCATCTATGTTGAGGAGCGAAATGGGTTGATACGACCCCCATTCCTCCGGGTTCTTCCCAGGCTTAGAGATAACTGTGATAATGGCGTCAAGCATACTAGGAGCAAGAGTTTTAGTCTCTGTGAAAGAGTTGAACAGCCGGGTGAGTACCGGTGCGAGCTCCGAACAAAAAGTTTTATAGAAAAACGGAGTGAAACCGTCCGGGCCAGGCGACTTCTCAACCTTTAAGCGCGAGATCGCCGTTATCACCTCCTCCAACCGAATAGGCTGATCGAGGAGAGCTGCATTCTGCTCCCTGAGCGGCATGATTACGCAATCAGAGAGGTAGGAAGAGGGGTCACAGTCAATAGCCGGGTCCTCCGTATAGAGTTCCCGGTAGAAGTCGGCAAAGGCCTCAGCGATCTGCATATCCATGCGCGCCTCCCCCCGGGAAGAGGAACGCACCATTCGCACCACAGTAGCGTGTCTCTGAGCCCTCAACTTCTGAGCCAGGAGCTTCCCACATCTATCGCCCCCAACATAATACTTGTGCTTAAGGCGCGCCAAAGCAAACTCCGCCCTATCCCAGCCCAATCTTTTCAAATGCAAGCGTATCTTCTCCAGTTCCCTCCAGACTCTGGGAGCTCCCGTATGCTCATGGGAACGCTCCAGTGCCATTACTCTCCGCTCCAGGGCCTCCCGCTTATCCCTCCGGGCCTTGTTTTCTCTAGCCGAGAGGGAAATCACCTCCCCGCGCAGGACCACTTTAAGCGCCTCCCACAATGTCCCCATGCTAATTAATCCATTATCGTTCTGATCAAGATAGTTCCTGATCGAACGACGCAGAGAGTCTACCACATCCCGAGACTGCAGTATCATGTCCCGAAAGCGCCATCCAGGACCACGGGCGGGACCGGTATCCACTCGGGCCCTTGGCTCGATCGAAGTCTCCTGAACCAGGGTGCGGAACTCCGAGGTGGCCAAGAAGTAATCTATGCATGCATAGGTTTTAGAAGCTGCCGAGTAAAACGAGTAGTCTCGTAGACCCGGGTGAGCTGCCCGCCAGACATCCTCCAAATCACAATCAGCCAGCCACTGTAACCCTGCCGAGGTCAAAGCCCCAGTCTGCCCATACCTATGCCCTGATCTATCTAAATCGTTGTCCAGAACAATGTTGAAGTCCCCACCCACAAGTAAGGCCCTATCCGAAGTCTTAAACGTTGAGGCGAGCACCTGCTTAATGAAACTTTCTTGTTGAGTGTTGGGTGCGTATTTATTGGCGAGTGTGAAATGAAAAGAGTCTATGTGGACTTTCAGAGCCAGATATCTACCCCTGACCTCATGGATCTTAGCAACAACCTCCCCAGGGAAGGACCTCGAGAACAAGATCGCCACTCCACCCTGCTTCGTGGTAGCGGAGGACCAATACTGCTGGGGGAACCACCTAGAACGCATGCGATAGGTATCAGTAGCCAGGAGATGCGTTTCCTGTAACAAACAAACCTGACTTCCAGAGCGCTCCAAGAAAGACAGGACCGCCAGCCTCTTCGAAGGGTTATTAAGGCCTCGAACATTAAGTCTAACACACTTAAACATCAGACCCAAGGAGGGTAATGAACAGCCACGACAGCCGGGCCCCACTGTGGGGCCAAGCTCGGGGGCAGCCCCGGATAAAGCAGACAGGGGATCCCACAGTAATCTCCGGCAAAGATCAGAAGTCCTGTAGAGGGGGTACAATATAACTAGACAAAAAGGCACAACAGGTGCAGAACAACCAACAATCTGGTCCTCTGTGAAACATCCACATCGAGGTAGAGCTCCATACCGAGGTTGGGGACACACCACCGGGCTCACTCCTGACTTCCAGAAGCCCCGCCACCCAGGATTGGCTCCAATCCAGTTCACTTCACCTTCGCTGGGCGGCCCACAGGCACCTCCTCCTGCCAGCAGCGACCATCAGGGTTTATGGGCCAACACCGGCAGCAACACTATTCAAAACTGCCTGTCTCTCCCGTGCTCATTCCTTGGACGACAGCCACGACGGCCTCCACTTCTTCTCTAATATCTTAGTCTTATGTGTATGGTGCTAGAGCCTTTTATGTGCAAATTTCATGTTTTAGGACTTGGGCTTAGTGGTATTTATTATTGTATGGATTTTATTTTATTTTAATCTATTTTATGTATATGAAATGTGGTGTTTTCATGTATATGAAATGTGGTGTTTTTTACGTCAACATTTTGTGCTTTTATGGTACTAGTGACCGCAATAAAGCTTATTATGACTTGATTAATATTATGCAGACCAATGTAGAGTGGGATGGCCATTATTGTCCTTTGGCAACAACTGGCAGAAGGGCCATCTGGTCAAAGGTTTCCAACATTGAAGCCAGATGAGGCTCCACCCTCAGAAACCCTGTAAGTGTCCCATCCCTAAAGGAGACATGGGAACTGAGAGTTTAGTGGGGCATGAACACCACCTATTTATACTCCACTCTCAAGGCACAACTTTTTTATGAGCCATACCCCCATTAATACCATAGTATTGCTCCCGAAGCTCTCTTCTAGGTGCCCTTGCAGAAGCTCTTGCTGATTCATAAAAAGGAGATGCCTAATACTAAAAATTAATCTGTTAATTTAGGATAGTGAAGTGTATCTTATTATCAGTATGTTTGTTCTTTATTACTTTGCATAGACACATTTCCTGTTAAGGACTGTGTTGAAAGTTGAGAGATCCAGGAAATTCCATCTATGTGCAACCCAGACCTGAGAGATGACTAGCTATTGTTGAAGTTATCTTAACAGATAATTATGATAAAGTGCATACATAGGATTAGGGATGGTGTTACCCTCAAGAGGCTATAAGGCTATGTGTCCCTTTTGGCAACGCAACACAGATGAAATACTTAGTATTTCAATGGAAAAAACCCACTAGGGTTGGCAGCATACTGTAATTCATGAACGCTTATTAAAATGTTAAAGAAATCTTTACAAGAGGCAAAAATATTGGTTAATAAAACTGCATAGTAGGCTCAATCAAAAGCAGCAAAGAGCATGCTATATAGAGTAAAATAAAATATTCTAAGTCCTAATCAATAAACAGACCAACAAGGGTCTGCACTCAAGACATGGGGCAAACCAGACAAGGCTCACCTCCAATAAAGTTGTTTCTATAGGAAACTACACAGTAAAAAACACAATCTGCATAAAATGAGCTAATTGTTGCATGATTCCACCAATCAGACTACAGTTCTGTGAAAAATATTGAGCTAAAAAAAAAAAATCGTATTTGTTCTAATGTCAATATTTGTGACAGTATGAATCCAGTTACATACAAAAAAGTACATACTTATTAACGAATAGGCCTACAGTCAGGATAAGCCCTGAGTTAAAAAAATAAAAAAAAATCTTCTGGAATTCTTTGAGAACAGCATGTCAACAGAGCCTTTCACTACTGCACATTTTGCTATATGTGATGAGAGAAGGACTGCAAACACACATCATAACTGTGCTGAGATTCAAGAGGAGGTTAGGGCCTAGTATATCAAACACAGAAAATTACAATTTTGTTAAGTACAATGTTTTTGTTTTAAGTGAAAACTGTTCATAATGTTAAGCATATATTTTTATAATTCAGAAATACCTCCATGCTACCATGAGGATCCTGTTTGGGGTTAGTCTGGGAGAAAGGACTATTTAAAAGAAGAGAAGGGTATTTTTTTCAGGGTCTGAGAATCACCTTGAATCACATACATCTTTGATTGGCTATCAAACAAAGGAGACCTGAGTACAGGTAGAGATGATAATTCTGCCAGTCTCACAGTTCAGTAGCTATCCACCCATATGATGTTTCTGACTGATAGCTTCTATGCCTTTTTTTAAATAGCACAGGATTCAGTATTGGTCCCAGTGTTACTTAATACAAATGACTTATTTCTGAAGGCCTTATCGCTCCAAAACCTAAAATATTACAATTGGCTTTGGCTTTAATGTTTGACAAGAAGGTGGCGAATTTGAGGGGTGACAAAAATATTTACAACACTGTAGGTTGTGGGGCAAGCCCAAATATGTTTGGGAAATCTCAGATGCTGCACTTTTAGACACAACACTAAAGTTTATTTGGAAGTTCAAGTTCCTCTTCCCGCTCTTCAACCTCTCCTCCGTAGTAAGCTCTGCACTCTCCTTTGGATCTTCAGTAGATCCATTTTTGTGCTGCTGCAGTTCTAAGGATCAAGCATATACCATACTGGTACAGCATTGTTCTCATCTTAGAAGCAATCAGCTTTGCAGCTGGGGCTGCTGTAGAGGTAAACAACAATGTGAAGGAAAGTGCATTGATTTTTGTGCCCAGAGACAGGCATTCCACAATGGATCTCATTTGCATGGGAAGAAAGGACAATCTACCCTTGGCCACATTAAGGCATGATTATGAATTTAAACATTCTGCCCAGCCTGGCTAACCAAGTAGACCTTTCCTATTAAAGCCAATAATGCTCAAGGAGGGCCAGTTAAGTTAGCTATATATATCTCGTCAAGGAATAATAAATATAGCACATCTGACTCTTGATCCAGAAGACGACTTGGGCATGCAGTGAACAGTTTTCACTCTCACGTGTTTACAATGAATTTTCTTAGCATATTTACAAAGAGCTCCTTTCTCCACTGAAAGGACCAAACATAAGAAAGATGCATAGAGGTAAGGGATCTAAAATGCTGTTTTTGGCTGAAAAGGGCAATGGAGGCCCCAGTGCTCACAAAGAATCTGGGCAGAAATTAGCAAAGGGTCTGGTCTGGAGGAGTAACCACACTGAGGTCATAATGCTGATTATAGTCTTGGACACAATTTAAAGAGAGAGGAGTGGAGAAAGAGCAAGATAATTTGTGTACACATGTGTGTGTGTGTGTGTGTGTGTGTGTGTGTGTGTGTGTGTGTGTGTGTGTATGTGTGTTTGTCTGGGTGTGTGTTTTCCCTCAAGTACTCAAGAAAGGGTTTCGCCTATTATCACCACACCATAGTGGACCACAAAGAATTATGTTATGTTATGTTCTCTGAGTTTGTATAGCACTCTGTCAAGGATATCCTGGCACTGCAAAGGTGTGTGTGGCTAGCCCTGGGAGTTGGGGGAGGTAACTTACTCAAAGAGCCAGGTCTTCAACTTCTTGATGAATTCAAGAACATAGGAGGAAGTTCTAATGGGTTGCAGGAGGTCGTTACATGCTTTAGGAGTGTTGTGAAAGGGGACTCGACCTCTGGTTCTGCTTTTGTGAGTGAGAAGTGCCTGAAAGGTTGATAGAAGTGTATGCAGTTCTTCAGGTAGGCTGCTCCTGTGTTGTGTTTTGTATGTGTGGGTGAGGAGTTTGAACTGTTTGCACTAGTGTATTAGTAGCCAGTGGGGCTCTTTCAAGAATTGTGTGATGTGAGCTGATGTTTGATGTTGAGGACTGGTCTGGCTACTTCATTCAGAAAGACCTGCAATATCTGCTTTAAGTGGTTAGTGATCACTGTGTAGAGAGAGTTCCCATAGTCCAGCCTGCTGGTGATGAGGGTCTGATGTTGTTCGGTGATGTGAGCCTGCTTCTATTTGGTAGTCACTTGCACATCTTTCTCAGGATTCTCAGAATGTGGAAGCAGGGTGTGGTGATGGCGTTAGGGCGTACATGTATAGCTTGTTATTGATGATGGTCCTGAGGCTTCATGATGTCTAGCTTGTTATTGATGATGATCCCGAAGTTTCTTGTGTGTAGGCTGGGGGTGGGTCCAAGGTCTGTAGGCCACCAGGTGATATACCACAGTGATGCATTCTTTCCAAAAAAAAACATATATGTCTTATCAGTGTTCAGTTTCAGGCAGTTGGACTTCATCCAGTCAGCCTATTTGGTCTTGCTGGAGAGGGGCAGTATAAGTTGCATGTCATCAGTGTGGGAGAGAATGTTGATGTTGTGGGCATGGATGACGTCCTCCAGTAGGGTCATGTAAATTCTGAACAGGGTGGTCCTGAGTGAGGAGCCTTGAGGTGCTCTTCAGATGAGTTCAGAAGCTGATTCAGAGAAGCAAGGCGCAGGTTGACTGATTGAGTTCTTCCTGTTAAGAATAAGCAAATCCATTTGTAGGCCACCTCCAGTCACCTGATCAGGATGGACCATGTTAAATGTTGCTTAGAGATACAATAGGATGACAGTAGCAGTTTCTCCTCTATCTAGGATCATCCAGATGTCATCTGTTGCTAAGATGAGGGCTGTTACTGTGCTGTAGTTGGGTCTAAATCTTGACTGTGTAATGTAGAGTAGCTGATGGTTGAGGAGGTGTTCGGTGAGGCATCTGTTTATGTTTTTCACCAGGACATTGGTTGGGTAGCGCAGGCAGGAGATCAGCAGACAGCTTTGCGAGCTTGGATGGAGGCCTTCTTCAGTAGAGCTATATACTTTTAGGCTTCCAGAAATGTGGCTGTGTCAATGGAGCTGTTGAGGATGATGGTCAGGGCTTTGCTGATGTGGGTTTTATCTTTCTTGAAGGCATAATGAGGAATAGGTCTCATGGGGCCCCAGAGCGGATGGAATTCATCATTGTTGTGATTCTGTTGGGATGGTGTTCTATATGGTCATAGTGCTTTGACGGATTGATAGACTAGCTGCAAGGATACTGGGGTCTCTGATTTTGTCACTGAAAAAGTCAGAGTTTGTTGCATAGTTATTGTGTTACGGTGATGGTGCTGGTGATGGCTGTGGGCAAGATGTGGTCTTTGATAATCGAGAAAATGTCTATGCTACTGTTGGAGCTGACGATGTGGTTTGTGGGGGTTGTCTGGATGGTGGTGTGAATATGGCTTGGGGTAGCTTCTTAAGGTAGATTTCAAGAAATCCAAGTCTGTGGCTTCTAGGCTCATTTCTCACCTGTGTTCCATTTGTTTGCGGTGCTGCTTGGTCACCATGTGAACTAACAGGGTCTGAGTTTGTGATCCTGCTGTTTGGCTTTGTTTGTGAAGGGCTAGGGTGCTGGCACTAGAGGGGATCCAGCCACTGAAGTTCTTTTTGTCTTTCCCTAGGTTGCCTGTAAGCGTGGGTAGTTCTTAGAGAGTGCAGAAGGTCAAAAATTCTCAACTCTGTTCTTCCAGCAGTGGTGGGCTTGGCCTGTGGTGGGTGGTCTTTTGTGGTGAGGGATGTTGATTTTTAAGCTAATTTTATTGTGTCAGACCCTAATACGTAAATTTACAAAGGGACGCGAATAGGTCGATGAACCTGTTGACTCGTAATTAAGAAGTTCTTACTATAGCTCCAGTACATAAATCAACAATCAATACACAATAATCAATAATCATATGTTATCAATAAAATCAATAATCAATGGAGTCAGTAAATGTCACGCACCATGACCTTTCAGCTATGATTAACCACACCTTTAATGAAAGTTTAGTAAATTTATTTCCCTTAAATTAACAATGCTAAAGCCTTGTAGATTAATCTCATAATCAAATGAAATACACATAAAAACAACACTGGTTGTCCAAAGTGGCGGAAGAAACGCAATCTAATCAAAGCTTGAACCAAGACACATTCTAGAGCTACAGTGCAAATCAATAGCAGTGTCAGTTCCGACAAAGTTATAAGGTACATGGAATTCAGCAAGGTAATTCATCAATCATTAATCCCTGTAATCATGTCATTTATGAGGGCACTTAACTAACGTCAGATTAGCATCAACATGTTGGGCTTCATGCAAAACAATTTAGAAACACAAATTTAGAAAAACATCTTACTATGGATCTGTCAAAACAGCGCAGTTGGTACTTAGAAAGAAAAGGAATAAAATGCATAACAGTCACGTTTCATCTTATCTACCTTTCTTTGGTATGGGTCAGCAAAGCAGAATCAGTCTTCGTCCTCAGGTCATCAGTCGATCAGCAAAGTAACAGGCTCTCAGTCAGAGAGTATGAGCCCAATGACAAAATGAATCTCAAACCTCCCCAAAGTCCCTTCTCTAGTCTCTAGTCTCAGATCTCAAATTCTCAAATCTCCTAAAGTATCTCTGAATAATTCTCCTCTGTTGCGTTGTTATATCAAAGTCACCTAAACTATCCCCTAATTCCCTATTGGTCAGTTAATCGTACATTCACACTTTACCCAGTAATGTTTCTACACCAAATCTATGAATTCTAATATTTCTCTAATCCCATGCAGTTGATTGGTTCACTTTGCGATGTCGTCACCTTTCGGCTCGTCAGGTAACAATATTGTTGCATCTTCAGCTCCAGTCAGTATATTCATTGTTCTCGTCCTGGGAAAATAAATCTCACACACATTACACATAAATTGTTACACTAGTGGGAATATCATCTCCTTGCAGTCGGTTCTCACCAAAAGCTTCTGATTAGCACTTTTAATAAGACAATGGATATTTCACGGTTTAATTAATTCGGTCAGCATAAGAAATACAGCTTCTGCATGAGGTTCGGCAAGACTAGGCCAGGACATTTGCTAAGTTAAGGCTACAGTTAATAAAGCTAGAGCACACTTCATAACCCTTAATATGACATATTACTACATTAATCTAATACATTTTCAATATTTCATGAGTATTAATTATTAATTAGTACATTTCGTAAACACTGTTGGCCATTCTTTGAGGCCACATTTTCAAACGTGTGCATTATTTTTCTACGTTATTCATTTTCTACATAACTCCTTATAGAAAAATGCATAAACACTCATTAATAATTTCTAATTAAAACACTTGCGCTAGGACTAACGAGGGCATAGTCAGTCTCGGTGATGGGTACTGGTTTGCTGAATGCGATGTTGTTGAATGTGGTGAACGTGTGAAGTTAAGTTGGCGGATTTCCTGTTTAGAGTATTAACAATGGATTATCTCATGAGTTTGCACAATGCAATCATAAATCTGTTTATATGCCTGGACCACCAGCACATAAGTACTAATAAAATGGCATCATCTTTACGATGCATGTTTTAATTAACTACAAGGCGTTCCTCATTGATTGGTGCACATCTTAATGCTGTAACAAACGTAAATGCTAGTTTTGACCTAATCTCAGACATTCAATTAGTCTTCATGAAATTATCCCGTTATTCATCAAATTGTTTCTTTTTGCAAGTTTATTTTCAAGCAGATGATGCCAGTTTGTCATAGAAACGGATATTGATCATTAAATGATTTAACAGAAGAGTTTTGCCAAGAGTTATTTTTCAAGGATGTAATTAAGATCATAACAGAAGGAGAATAAAACCAGCCTGCAGTACATATATTGAACTGCAAAAGCAAACACCACACTGATTAAAATACGGCTTCGTTTCTTAACTCTGCTGAATTCTTAACAAAGCCTGTGTTCTGTAGAGGTGCTCTCACACATCAATCTGCTTCTCTTCTTGTAATGACTTTTTAGCAACATGTTAAAGAAGCATTTTTCTTTAAAAGGTAAAGCAGATGCTTCCATCCGTTGATTTTTAGATAAACACAAACTGCATCCCGTCTTCGTTGGAATTAGCAGATAGCTGGTACCTCATTAACATTATCTTCCAGCTAGAAGTGGTGACAGGAAATTGCCTCATTCTCGAATGATGTTTTTTTTTTCACTCTCACACTAATACACTAAAACAGACGCGGTAATATGTCCACTCTCTGCTTCCTCTCGTTATACATTTCTGATTTTACATCGTGGAAAAAAATAATTTATATTCACTGATTGTATCGTAAATAATCGGAATGACAAATTGAAAAGAAAGACAAGTTCTATAACAGTAATAAACATTTAATGCCTTCTTATGCTAGCATGTTTGCCAGATTTACCGTGGAGAGCTATCAGATTACAATATATTACAATATAATGACAAACATAAACTGATCAAAGATGTTTTTTTCGTAACAATATTGAAATTGGTTTGGTGTAGGGACCTTGTCAACAAAAAAATCTACAAACCTCATTAAAGGCTTGTTAAAACGAGAACCGGCAAAGACAGAAGCTCTGAGTTTAAAGTACTCACCCAGTGTTAATTTGTGCTTGTTGTTTCCGGTGCTGAACACCGGCACTTATTTTTGAGGGCCAGCGCTTAGTTTTCAGCCTCAAGCATTTGCTGCGAGCAAAAGATACGTTTGGGACAGACGGAGGAACAGAAAAACGAAAAAGCGTCACAATGAGAGAAAGCAGAAGGCTGCAGATGTCAGCTGAAGGAGCAGGGAGTGGATTTAAATGGATTGAAAAGGGTCCGAGATGGCTTCAGGATTAGCTGCCTCAGTATTCCGTGTTCACATGTGTAATTGCAGCAGCCGCGTGTTTCAGAGGAGGGCTTTGGGCAATGGCACCTTTTTATTTACAAATTAAGCACTCTACTCACGCAAACAGTGTTAACAGAATATAATGATATTCTTTGGAGGGAGACAGGAGAAGCAGTTATCCAGGGCTATAGTTGTGAATAGACCCTTATACCGTTCAATGCAAGCACTCTAGTGAAGAGAGAAGGATACACCCTAAGAGCCAATAGCATTAGATGAAAGGTGAATGCTCCACAGGATGAGCCAAGACCTGACTGACAAAGTCTCAACCCAATGGCGAATAAAAACTAAACAAAAAAGCCAATTGTAAAAAATAACAGCCCCAAAGCCCACTCTATATATTTTGCATCTATTTAGTCTCCTTGACAACTGCACTTTCAAAATGTAGACCTGAAAGAAAAGTTTATACCAGTAATAGTTTAGCCTATCTTATATTTACCTCTCGTCCCCGGGCACTGCTACAAACCACCTTGGTATAATATAGGCCACACGTGGCTGCGTTGCTTTTCACATATGAAGGTTGGGATCATTCACAATGTTTATAGACCTTTGAGGTCAATTACACCCTGTCAGGGTGGATAGTATTTTTAAGTCCCCTATAAATATCAATACCCTGGGGATCGTATAGAGGGGATAAATATTGCCTAGCACAAGCTAAGCAATATAAAATAAAGCAGGAGATGTGAATGTTGGTGCTTTCCACACCACGATTTGCATGTCCCTGCATTCACCAGGCCTTTTCATATTCAGTTTTCACAAGTTTGACCTGCCAAAATGTATGAGGCGGGAGGAATTAAGTGGCCATTTTGTCACATCCAGCAATGTGTGGGTACAATAAACATCAACCTACTTGTAATCTGTAACCTTAAGCAAACTCCCAAATAACTTTGTTCTTCACGGGGATACTAACATGAGGTAAAAAAGGAATGGTAAACGCCAGCAACGAGGTTTCAAAGCAGACTGTAAAATCCATTCTGCAAGCACTTTTCTTAGAAGATGATGTAATGAAAAGCCACGAAGAAAATATGACCTGAAGTCTTAATCGATGAGCAACCTTTTCAGGTGGAAATGCTTTTAGCGTTCAAGCAAAACATTACTTCTGAGCCACTCAACACCATAGAAACCACGGACAACATAGCCTAGAGAATGTGGAAAAATGATTGTTAAAAGGGTTATTTCTTCAAGCAGCGTTTGCCCGCGGCACTGGGTAACTGTGAATAACTGCTGCTTTTAATGCCAATTACAGGCCTTTTTGTGTTAGTGTGGTGTTTTGTATACTGTCCTTTTAGAAGCCATATCGTCACAACATCGTTTCTTTTTTGCGATAGTTGCATTTACACCTACTTTTCCTGAAATTTGTTTTGTATTTGTATTCATTTGTGTTTGCATTTAGACCTATGAACTTTATTTGAAGAGGCAGTGGATTGAGACTTAAAGTACTAAAGCCAGAAGGTATATTCTTGGACCAGGACCAGGTTGCATATCTGACTCATATCGCACCATGGTTAGCATCAAATTGCACCTAGGTCCTGTTCTATCATGACCTTTGACTATCATCGGCACTGTTCTTCTTGGCACTAATTGTGCTTAAACCTTAAAAAAAAATCATATCTCTGATTCCTTTTATTAGATTTTGTCATTTCAGTGTCATTTTGTTTATTAAATTGTGCCCTGAGGTAAGTTTGACTGCTCTGGGCCGTAACTATCATGGGGTTGAGCGCAGGTTAATTTATTGACTTTCACCCTGATAAGGGTTATAATTATTCCTTTAGTTTGGGAAGTCACCCTCCCCAATGAATAATTCAATTTCATACATTATGTATCCTGGAAATGAGGATTAGTTTTATATCTACACTCATCTTGCAGGTAATTCTTGTTGAGGAAAATAAGGGCAGTGCTTTCAGTAAATTTTAAGTACAGCTAAAAAGTCATACTTTTATGCAAATCTTAAATCAGTATGTTCCAACAGAATCACTGAATTACATATCAGACGTTAGCAGAACTTTATTTTCTACAATTAAATAGTTTAAACTTTAATAACGTGTTGTAAATATTAAAACACGAGTGGGAAAAGATCGTAAAATAAAGAAAGGGAATAGGTTTGCAGTGGCGCAGAACATAAGTTAGAGTGAAAAAACACACTTTACAAAGGAAATAGTATATTGACGTTATATTGACGTCTCACATTTAATTTAATGCATTGGCCCCAGACGGAAACTTATAGAATGATTTATTGCATTCAGAAAAAGACTTGAAAAGGAATAACTTCATTCCTTTTTGAACGAATCCATTTATTTAAAAGTTCTTAAAGCTGAAAACTTCACAGAAAAGGTTCATCAAAAAGAGGATACACGTTTAACAAAAACAAATCCAAAACTTAGGGCCTAAGTTAGAGTTTGGCAGATAGGTTACTCCCGGCTATCCTGCCTGCTGTGTTACGATTTTCATAGGATATAATGGAATCCTAAAATGGCGGACAGGATAACCCTCACTTTTGTGAGGGAGCAACTCCATCTGCCAAACTCTAAATGAGGCCCTACATTTAAAATATTATCAGCATATGTAAGCAATTTCAAAACTTCCGAAAAGACATACATAAAAATTGTTACAACAAATGTATTGTCTATGCCTCTGCAATATCCTAACCAACGCTCAAACAACATATTCAACCAACAAGTTTCACGGCTTCCAGGGTAGACAACAATACTGAGCTCTCAGCAGGCAAATCATTCCAATATGGTGGGCAGAATCTGGTGAAAGTCTAAGGCCATCACTTCAGAAGCCATGGTGAAATGATGCAGGAAAAATGTAGATTTTCCACAACCATGTTTGGCTGAAAGATTGCATTGTATTAACCCCTTCGCTGCCAGGCCTTTTCCCCCTCCTGTGCTAGGCCTTTTTTTGGCTATTTGGGGCAGTTCGCGCTTAGGCCCTCATAACGTTTTGTCCACATAAGCTAGCCAAGCCAAATTTGCGTCCTTTTTTTCCAACATCCTAGGGATTCTAGAGGTACCCAGACTTTGTGGGTTCCCATGAAGGAGGCCAAGAAATTAGCCAAAATACAGTGAAAATTTCGTTTTTTTCAAAAAAATGGGAAAAAGTGGCTGCAGAAGAAGGCTTGTGGTTTTTTCCCTGAAAATGGCATCAACAAAGGGTTTGCGGTGCTAAAATCACCAGCTTCCCAGCTTTCAGGAACAGGCAGACTTGAATCAGAAAACACAATTTTTCAACACAAATTTGGCATTTTACTGGGACATACCCCATTTTTACGATTTTGTGTGCTTTCAGTCAGTCAGTGACAGAAATGGGCATGAAACCAATGCTGGATCCCAGAAACCTAAACATTTCTGAAAAGTAGACACAATTCTGAATTTAGTAAGGGGTCATTTGTGTACATCCTACAAGGGTTTACTACAGAAAATAACAACTGAAAAAGAAAAATATTGAAATTGAGGTGAAAAAAAGCGGCAATTTTTCTCTACGTTTTACTCTGTAACTTTTTCCTGTAATGTCAGATTTTTGAAAGCAATATACTGTTACGTCTGCTGGACTGTTCTGGTTGCGGGGATATATAGGGCTTGTAGGTTCATCAAGAACCCTAGGTACCCAGAGCCAATAAATGAGCTGCATCCTGCAGTGCGTTTTCATTCTATACCTGGTATACAGTACAGCAAATCATTTGCTGAAATATAAAGAGTGAAAAATAGCTATCAAGAAAACCTTTGTATTTCCAAAATGGGCACAAGATAAGGTGTTGAGGAGCAGTGGTTATTTGCACATCTCTGAATTCCGGGGTGACGATACTAGCATGTGAATTATAGGGCATTTCTCAAATAGACGACTTTTTTACACACTCTCTTTTATTTGGAAGGAAAAAATGTAGGGAAAGACAAGGGACAATAACACTTGTTTTGCTATTCTATGTTCCCCCAAGTCTCCCGATAAAAATGATCCCTCACTTGTGTGGGTAGGCCTAGCGCCCGCGACAGGAAATGCCCCAAAACAAAATGTGGACACATCACATTTTTTGAAAGAAAACAGAGGTGTTTTTTGCAAAGTGCCTACCTGTAGATTTTGGCACCTAGGGAAACCTACCAAACCTGTGCATTTTTGAAAACTAGAGACCTAGGGAAATCCAACATGGGGTGACTTGTGGGGCTCTGACCAGGTTCAGTTACCCAAAATCCTTTGCAAACCTCAAACTTTGGCTAAAAAAACACATTTTCCTCACATTTTGGTGACAGAAAGTTCTGGAATTTGAAAGGAGCCACAAATTTCCTTCCACCCAGCGTTCTCCCAAGTCTCCCGATAAAAATGGTACCTCACTTGTGTGGGTAGGCCTAGCGCCCGCGACAGGATATGCCCCTAAACACAACGTGGACACATCACAATTTTTGACAGAAAACAGAGGTGTTTTTTACAAAGTGCCTACCTGTAGATTTTGGCCTCTAGCTCAGCCGGCACCTAGGGAAACCTACCAAACCTGTGCATTTTTGAAAACTAGAGACCTAGGGGAATCCAAGATGGGGTGACTTGTGGGGTTCTGACCAGGTTCTGTTACCCAGAATCCTTTGCAAACCTCAAAATTTGGCTAAAAAACACATTTTCCTCACATTTCGGTGACAGAAAGTTCTGGAATCTGAGAGGAGCCACTAATTTGCTTCCACCCAGCGTTTCCCCAAGTCTCCCGATAAAAATGATACCTCACTTGTGTGGGTAGGCCTAGCGCCCGTGACAGGAAATGCCCCAAAACACAACGTGGACACATCACATTTTTTTAAAGAAAACAGAGGTGTTTTTTGCAAAGTGCCTACCTGTGGATTTTGGCCTCTAGCTCAGCTGGCACCTAGGGAAACCTACCAAACCTGTGCATTTTTGAAAACTAGAGACCTAGGGGAATCCAAGATGGGGTGACTTGTGGGGCTCTGACCAGGTTCTGTTACCCAGAATCCTTTGCAAACCTCAAAATTTGGCTAAAAAAACCACATTTTCCTCACATTTCGGTGACAGAAAGTTCTGTACTATGGGAGGAGCCACACATTTCCTTCCACCCAGCGTTCCCCCAAGTCTCCCGATAAAAATGATACCTCACTTGTGTGGGTAGGCCAAGCGCCCGCGACAGGAAATTCCCCAAAACACAACGTGGACACATCACAATTTTTGACAGAAAACAGAGGTGTTTTTTGCAAAGTGCCTACCTGTAGATTTTGGCCTCTAGCTCAGTAGGCACCTAGGGAAACCTACCAAACCTGTGCATTTTTGAAAAACTAGAGACCTAGGGGAATCCAACATGGGGTGACTTGTGGGGCTCTGACCAGGTTCTGTTACCCAGAATCTTTTGCAAACCTCAAAATTTGGCTAAAAAAACACGTTTTCCACTCATTTCGGTGACAGAAAGTTGTGGAATCTGAGAGGAGCCACAAATTCCCTTCCACCCAGCATTCCCCCAAGTCTCCCAATAAAAATGGTACCTCACTTGTGTGGGTAGGCATAGCGCCCACGAAAGGAAATGGCCCAAAACACAACGTGGACACATCACATTTGTTCATAGAAAACAGTGCCTACCTGTGGATTTTGGCCTCTAGCTCAGCCGGCACCTGGGGAAACCTACCAAACCAGCGCATTTTTGAAAACTAGAAACCCAGGGGAATCCAAGATGGGGTGCCTTGTGGGGCTCTAACCAGGTTCTGTTACCCAGAATCCTTTGCAAACATCAAAATGTGGCCAAAAAAACACTTTTTCCTCTCATTTCGGTGACAGAAAGTTCTGGAATCTGAGAGGAGCCACAAATTTCCTTCCACCCAGCGTTCCTCCAAGTCTCTCGATACAAAATGGTACCTCACTTGTGTGGGTAGGCCTAGCGCCCACGAAAGGAAATGGCCCAAAACACAACGTGGACACATCACATTTTTTCACAGAAAACCGAGGTGTTTTTTGCAAAGTGCCTACCTGTGGATTTTGGCCTCTAGCTCAGCCAGCCCCTGGTGGGGCAGAAATGGCCTAAAATAAATTTGCCCCCCACCCACCCCAGGAGCGACACTTGCCTACGGGGTCGCTCCCCCTGCGTGACATTGGCGCCCCCCAAAAAATCCCCGGTGCCTAGTGGTTTCTGCCCCCTTGGGGGCAGATTGACCTAAAATCGGCCAATCTGCCTCCAAGGGGGGCAGAAATGGTCTAAATACAATTTGCCTCCCAGGGGAGCGACCCTTGTCTAATGGGTCGCTCCCCATCTCTAAAAAAACAAACAAACAAAAAAAAACACACACAAATAAAATGTGCCCTGGCGCCTAGAGCATTCTGCCCCCCTGGGGGCAGATCGGCCCAATAACAATAGGCCGATCTGCCCCCAGGAGGGGCAGAAATGGCCTAAAATAAATGTACCTCCCACCCCCCCAAACCCTCCCCCGGGAGCGACCCTTGCCTACGGGGTCACTCCCCCTGCGTGACATTGGCGCCCAAAAAAAATCCCCGGTGCCTAGTGGTTTCTGCCCCCTTGGGGGCAGACTGACCTAAAATCGGCCGATCTGCCCCCAAAGCGGGCAGAAATGGCTTAAATACAATTTGCCCCTCCAGGGGAGCGACCCTTGCCTAAGGGGTCGCTCCCCATCTGTAAAACAACAACAACAACAAAAAATCCCCGGTGTCTAGTGGTTTCTGCCCCCCTGGGGGGTAGATCGGCCTAATTAAAATAGGCTGATCTGCCCCCCTGGGGGGCAGAAATGGGCTAAAATAAATTTGCCCCCCAGGGGAACGACCCTTGCCTAAGGGGTCTCTCCCCTTACGTGAAATTCACTAACAAAAAAAAACTCCCTAGTGTCTAGTGGTTTCTGCCCCCCTTGGGGGCAGATTGGCCTCATAAAAATAGGCCAATCTGCCCCCAAGGGGGGCAGTAATGACCTAAATATAATTTGCCCCCTATGGGAGCAACCCTTGCCTAAGGGGTCGCTCCCCACACCTAAAACAAAAAACTAACCAAAAACTAAAAAAAAAAAAAAAAAATTATCCCTGGTGCCTAGAGGTTTCTGCACCCCCTGGGGGCAGAATAGGCCTTCAAAAATGCCCCCCATTGGGAGCGACCCTTGCCCAAGGGGTCGCTCCCTTATGCCAATTTCATTCAAAATAGAAAATCCCTGGTGTCTAGTGGGCGTTTTGACAGCCGGATTGCTTTCAATCCGGCTGCCAAAACGCAGAGAGAGACTTCAAAGGGAAGGAAATACATTCCCCTTCCATCCCTGACTTGGGAGGGTGGGGGGGAACGCCAAAGAGGGAGCGCTAGCGCTCCCTCTGGGCTGTGTGCCCAGGACGTAATGGTTACGTCCTGGGCACAGCAGCACTGTGCCTCAGGACGTAACCATTACGCCCTGGGCACAGAACGGGTTAAAGACAGACATGGAGGCTAATATAATTCAGTATCTTTTATTGCCACCACTCTCAGTAGTCCCTTTAAAGAATGTAGAACACCAACAAAAATTCGAACACAATAAAAGGCTAGAACCCCCAGCCATCTTTCTTCTTTTTAGCTCACTGTGAAGTGTCATACTGACTCTGTTATGAACAGAACCAGAGTCTTTTAAAATATCTAAGGCATGCTGACATTGTCTCAGACCAAACAATCTGAAAATTATTCTTCCTCCTTAATCCACTACTGTTGTCTATGAGCTACACATTAAACAGGTTAATAATGAAACCAGGGTTGGGATAATGGGTGGAACAATACTAGCCTCTGTGTCTTTAATAAAATCCATATTTTCTGTCCCCCAGGGCTGTGGAAAGTCTATATTGTATGGCAAGACCAGGGGCTAGCATTAAGCAAGTTTAAAGCTTCTCCACCAAACAACAAGCAACATTCTTAACAGGCTTGAAATAAAACCCTCCTGAAAGTGGCATCATTCAACCAATTAGCACAGCTCAAAATGTCTTGTAAACCACTTTGAAACAAATGCACCGCTCACAGAATGTTCACCAAACAAACTGATATTCAAACCTGCTCTCTTCATCCCATCTTCCATATATCTAGCAAGAGTAGACAACCAGACAGCTTTATACATATGTTCATATTCAAAGATCTGAATTGTGATGTTCTCTACATGTTCTCTACTCATTTTCTTTGACACAATGAACCACACACACATGTTCATGCTCATTAAAAATGGATACATTGATACTGAATTCGTTTTTGTCCTTCTATTTAAATAAAACACCCCCATTCTGGAGAAAATATCCTGTTTGAAACATCAAGCTCCCAAACATTGGATACCTTCTTAATTGAAATTAAAGATATAAAATTGTTAACCTCTGGATTAAATCCCTCAAAGTTAAGTCTTCATTTGAACCCAAACTCTCAAAAAAAATGATCACTTTTGAAATATCTCAAACTGAACTATACTTTGAAACTGGTGGCTTTGAAATTCTCATGCCAAAATATCCTGCCCAACAGTTAAACCATTGCACAAAAAATGTCCTGCAGTCTTTTTATGTCCCATAAGACAATCCCCCTCAAACATTTCCAATAAATAATTTACTATTTCCATGACATCCATTGAAACAGGATTGAAATCCCTCTACACACATCAGCAAAATAATTTCTACCAAGTCAATCTTTACATCTTCCGTGTACCTGGTGCCCAGGGTTCCTTAATAAGACCTGTAGCCCACTGTGACCTGGCGCCTCCAATATTCTCCAAGCTACCAACCTCAACTGACTTGCTATTCCCAGATTGTGTGTCTGTCCGGCTGGGCCCACTATAATTTCTTGAAATACTGCCATTAAAATTGGGAAATCCACTAACAAATCCAGAAGAATTGGAAATCAAGCCTAAGACCTTCAAAGAGGGGTTCTCAACACAACAGTATTCTTCCACTTGCAAAAGCAATGTGACCACAGCACACAGGAATATATAGTCCAATCACGTAGTGAGGATATGTATCCCTGGTAGTATAGTTGAGGATGGAGAGAACAAAACGTGAAGATCCCAAATTTGTTGTGAACACTGTCTTTAATTGTAGGCACAGTTTGCCTCAGGATTGTGCAATCTTCAAGATACAGCCAACACGTGTTGCATCACTCAGGTGACTTCATCCAGGCTGGGCCGTCCGGCCAGGGAAGCGAAGCTTGAAAAAAACCTATGGTAAGGCAGGTGGGCCTTATGCGGTAGGTAGAGATCTTGTAGAGTAGGATGTAAATATGAGGTGGTAACCTCACAGCAACAGGTGTTATGGGTCCCAGTAGTGACCAGGTAAGGTAGAGGAAGGCCCTGATAAGCCTTAAGTCAAGACCCTCAGGGCCGGAGCACTGGGGCAGTCGATGGATAGCGCGCCTATGGGTGCACTTGCACACCATCAGAGTTACTCGAGCTATCACTGAAAAAGGGGGAAACACATACGGTGGAAGACTCATCCAATCTTGTTGAGAAGCATCTATTCCCGTTGACTCCTGATCTGGATGCCAACTGAAAAAACTCCTCACTTGGGCATTCAGCCTGTTCGCAAACTGATCCACAAGAAAATGACCCCAAATCTCCATTATCAGTAAGAAAACTGATCTGCTCAATCTCCAATCGCTCGAATCTTTGAAATTCCTTGAGAACCAGTCTGCTTCCACATTGCTCATACCCAGTATGTGCTCTGCTTGCACCAAAACATTAATCTTCAGACAATAATCTATGAGTACCTTTGCCAGATCCACAAGATCCTTTAATCTCCGACCCCCATCTTATTCACATATGTCACTGCTGAGATATTGTCCATCTTTAAAAGAACTGAACACCTCAATTTGTCCTTTGTGAAAATCCTTGTCACAAAGAAACCAGACAACAGCTCCAAACAGTTTATGTATAAAATTGCTCTCTTCCTCTGACCATCTGCCACCTGTTGATAACGCATCACAATATGAACCCTGGCCTTCTAAGCTCGCATCTGACTCTATGACCACCTCTGGGTTCTTCTCGAAATTGCTTTTCCATTCCACACCTCCATATTCCTGAACCACCAAAGCAGCTCCTCCTTTGCTTTCCAATAAGCACAATCTACTCCAAATATTTCAACCTCCCACTTAAATGCTTTTTTTAATCTGTGAAGTGCCCGATAATTCCAAGGTCCGGGGAAAACAGCTTGTATCTTTGAAGACAACAGACCTACCATTCAGACAACATCCGCAAATAAATTCTGTTTAGATTCAAAACTTTTTGAATCTCCTTTCTTATCCTTTTCAAATTTCCTTTGGAAGATTCAATTGTCCTTCCACTGTACTCACCAAAGAACCCAAGAGCTGAGTTTCCTGACTTGGTACTAAGCATGACTTTGCCTGTTCACTACAAATCCCGAATTCCCCAGCAAACTCACCACCATTTTTATGTAGTCCTCTACACTCGAACTCTCCTCATCCATAATCAACAAGCTGTCCAGATAAATTATCAACCGTCCACCTTGAGCCCTTAGAAATGCTGGTAAAGGACATAGTACATTTTTGAAGCACCATAGGGTGGAGGAAAGACTAAATGGCAAACAAACTTCTACATCCTTCCAACTCACCCAAACTGCAAAAACCTCTGATGAGGTTCCTAAACTGGAACTGTTAGATAAGCATCTTTTAAATCCAACTGAGTCAACCATTTTCATCTGCAGAATGTCTTATAACAAATGCATTTTTTCCATTTTCAAATGGTGATGCCCTACCCAATCGTTCAGGTTTCTCAAAAGTATTACCAGTCTCATTCCCTTGTCCTTTCTCTCCACTAGAAAAATATTGGTTACAAACCCTTATAACTCCTGCTTTACTTCCCTAATAGCTCCTTTCTCCAACAACTCCTGAACCTCCATGTCCACTATCTCTGAAAGTTCTTCACTGAATTGTATGCTTTGTGGGACTTGATATCTCCAGCAGGTCCTGTCTGTATGCTGCCACCATTACTGCTGGACTCAGACTGTCTTGCCTTGATCTCCAGCTCCTTGAGACTCAGTTCATGAGCCAAAAAAAGTTTCTTTTCAGCCAAGGCTCTCTCAGCTGCAGCTTCAGCTCTCTCAGCTTCAATCTGCTTGGCTGCTCTTTCAGCTTCAGCTTGTTTGGCTTCTCTTTCTGCCCTCCTTTCCTCCTGTTGAGCCTCAATTTTTAATTTTGCCATTTGCAATTGAAACTCTCTCTCCTCTCTCCTTTCCTCTGTGGTCAGGCTTTGATCAGAGACACAGCTCCCTGGTTTGGCAGGGGGCACAATTGCAGTGGTAACATTATCCATTAATGGAAAGAAATCCTCTGAGGGGCCATCCTCTGGACCCTCCTCCTCAGCATCCTCCTCTGAATGGGCTTCCGCCCAGGCTCTCAGTGCCATTTGAAATTCCTCCTTTCTGGAGGCACCTTGGGTGGTTACTCCCATATGCCAGCAGAACCCTTTCAGCTGTTTGACAGTATATGTCTCCAACAGGGCTAGGTCAAAATCTCCTGCTTGAGACCCAGCTTGAGACCTGTTGAGTGAGGATTTCAGTCACAAATTGACAGGTAAACCGGAGTTGCAAAAAGAGATAAAAAATCCAGTTGGCCTTCAACTGTGGGTAGGTAGTGGAATACTTAGCTACTGTATGTCACTGCACAAATACAAGTCCTATCCTCACCGCTGATCACCAATGTTAGAAATGGGGTCTTTGGTTGGCAGTCAGGTTACCCCCTGTCCAAGCAAGGACCCTCACTCTAGTCAGGGTAAGTCACACACAATCCAAATTATCCTGCGCCCACCCTCTTGTAGCTTGGCACTGAGCAGTCAGGCTTAACTTAGAAGGCCATGTGTAAAGTATTTGTGCAATAAATCATACAATAACACAATATAGCACCACAAAAATACACCACACAGTGTTTAGAAAAATATATAATATTTATCTGGATATTTGCAGGTCAAAAACGATCAAAGATGCAATAAGAAAATGTAAATATATCACTGAAAAGTGATATAAAGGGGGTCATTCTGACCCTGGCGGTCATGGACCGCCAGGGCCAACGACCGCGGGAGCACCGCCAACAGGCTGGCGGTGCTCCCATGGGCATTCTGACCGCGGCGGTACAGCCGCGGTCAGAAACGGGAAACCGGCGGTGTCCCGCCGGTTTCCCGCTGCCCAAGGGAATCCTCCATGGCGGCGCTGCAAGCAGCGCCGCCATGGGGATTCCGACCCCCTTACCGCCAGCCTGGTTCTGGCGGTTTTGACCGCCAGAACCTGGCTGGCGGTAACGGGAGTCGTGGGGCCCCTGGGGGCCCCTGCAGTGCCATGCCAATGGCATGGGCACTGCAGGGGCCCCCTAACAGGGCCCCACCAAGATTTTCAGTGTCTGCCAAGCAGACACTGAAAATCGCGATGGGTGCAACTGCACCCGTCGCACCCCTTCCACACCGCCGGCTCCATTCGGAGCCGGCATCCTCATGGAAGGGGGTTTCCCGCTGGGCTTGCGGGCGGCCTTCTAGCGGTCGCCCGCCAGCCCAGCGGGAAACTCAGAATTACCACGACGGTCTTTTGAGCGCGCAGCGGTATTCTGCCGGCGGGACTTTGGCGGGCGGCCTCCGCCGCCCGTCAAAGTCAGAATGACCCCCAAAGTGTCTTAAGTCTTTTAAAAACAGACAAAGGGGGTGATTCTGACCACGGCGGACGGCGGTCACCGCCCGCCAAGCGGTTCCCGCCGAAAGACCGCGGCGGTCATTCTGGCTTTCCCACTGGGATGGCGGGCGACCGCCGAAAGTCTGCCCGCCAGCCCAGCGGGAAACACCCTTCCCACGAGGAAGCCGGCTCAGAATGGAGCCGGCGGAGTGGGAAGGTGCGACGGGTGCAGTTGCACCCGTCGCGAATTTCAGTGTCTGCAAAGCAGACACTGAAATTCTTTGTGGGGCCCTGTTACGGGGGCCCCTGCAGTGCCCATGCCATTGGCATGGGCACTGAAGGGGCCCCCAGGGGCCCCACGACACCTCATACCGCCATCCTGTTCATGGCGGGTGAACCGCCAGGAACAGGATGGCGGTATAGGCTGTCAGAATCCCCATGGCGGCGCAGCAAGCTGTGCCGCCATGGTGGATTCCCATGGGCAGCGGAAAGTCGGCGGTACACCGCCGGCTTTCCGCTTCTGGCCGCGGCTGTACCGCCGCGGTCAGAATGCCCGGCGGAGCACCGCCAGCCTGTTGGCGGTGCTACCGCCAACCTCCGCCATGGCGGTAATTACCGCCAGGGTCAGAATGACCCACAAAGTCTCTTTCAAGCACAAAGTACCTGGTTGGAGTGAAAAATCTCCGCAAAGGGCCGCAGAGGAGGAGATGCGTGGAAAATGGTGTGTGCGTTGGTTTCGCCCCCTCACACACAGACTTGCGTTGTTATTTTCCACGCGGGGAAGACGCTGTGTCGATTACCGGCGCGCGGACGGGCCTCCTCTTCGGGTTGCACGGTTTTTTTTGTGCGTGGAATCCTGGGCTTGTTGGAAAGCTCTGCGTCGTTCCGGTGGGCGATGTGGGGAAATTTCTCCCTCACGGCAGGCGCTGCGTCGATTTTCCCTCTGGGAGTCGGGCGTCGTCATCCCAGGTCGGCTGTGCGTTGATCTGGTGGGCCGTGCGTCGAAGTTCCGGTCGCACCGCAGGCACCACGTCGATCTTTTCCTTGCTAAGTCGAGTGCCGTCGTCCTGGGTCGGCGTGCGGAGAATTTTTCACCGTGGAGCAAGCTGTGCGTCAAATTTTTCACCACACAAGGAGTCCAGTTGCAAGAGAGAAGTCTTTTTGGTCCTGGGACTTCAGGGAACAGGAGACAAGCTCTATCCAAGCCCTTGGAGAGCACTTCTTCACCACAGCCAGGGAACAGCAAGGCAGCAGGGCAACAGCAAGGCAGCAGTCCTTCAGAGAAAGCAGTCAGGTGAGTCCTTTGGGCAGCCAGGCAGTTCTTCTTGGCAGAATGCAGATTCTGGTTACAAGTTTCTTCTCCAGGAAGTGTCTGAGGTGGTAGGGCAGAGGCCCTGTTTTATACCCAAATGTGCCTTTGAAGTGGGGGAGACTTCAAAGAGTGGCTTAGAAGTGCACCAGGTCCCCTTTCAGTTCAATCCTGTCTGCCAGGGTCCCAGTAGGGGGTGTGGCAGTCCTTTGTGTGAGAGCGGGCCCTCCACCCTCGCAGCCCAGGAAGACCCATTCAAAATGCAGATGTGTGCAAGTGAGGCTGAGTACTCTGTGTGTGTTTGGAGTGTGTCTGAGTGAAAGCACAAGGAGCTGTCAATTAAACCCAGCCAGACGTGGATTGTAAGGCACAGAAAGATTTAAGTGCAGAGAAATGCTCACTTTCTAAAAGTGGCATTTCTACAATAGTAATATTAAATCCAACTTCACCAGTCAGCAGGATTTTGTATTACCATTCTGGCCATACTAAATATGACCTTCCTACTCCTTTCAGATCAGCAGCTACCACTTCAATAATGTATGAGGGCAGCCCCAATGTTAGCCTATGAGGGGAGCAGGCCTCACAGTAGTGTAAAAACGAATTTAGGAGTTTTACACTACCAGGACATGTAAACTACACAGGTACATGTCCTGCCTTTTACCCACACAGCACCCTGCTCTAGGGGTTACCTAGGGCACACCTTAGGGGTGACTTATATGTAGGAAAAGGGGAGTTTTAGGCTTTGCAAGTACTTTTAAATGCCAAGTCGAAGTGGCAGTGAAACTGCACACACAGGCCTTTAAATGGCAGGCCTGAGACAAGGTTAAGGGGTTACTTAAGTGGGTGGCACAACCAGTGCTGCAGGCCCACTAGTAGCATTTTATCTACAGGCCCTGGGCACATACAGTGCACATTACTAGGGACTTATAAGTAAATTAAATAGTCCAATTGGGTATGATCCAATGTTACCATGTTTAAAGGGAGAGAGCATATGCACTTTAGCACTGGTTAGCAGTGGTAAAGTGCGCAGAGTCTAAAACCCAGCAAAAACAGTGTCCAAAAAGTGGAGGGAGGCAAGCAAAAAGTTAGGGGTGACCACCCAAAGGCTGTCAGGTCTAACAAATTTGATTCCAACAATGGTAAAATTAAGCAAGTCTGGGGCGTCAAGATGGCGGTCGCACTCTGAGAGTGCTCTGGACCGCTCTGTCATCCGCCCATAGTTAACGCGGTCCGAAGGAGCAGAAAGACGCCGTTTCGGGCACCCTTGTGACCCTGGGTCTCATAGGGGGTCGTATACGGCAAACGAACGAGGATCCTACATCCCACGCTCGCGCGGAGATCCAGCCGATCCTGGGAAAGGAAAAGAAGATGGCGGCCGCTACGCAATGCACCCGGCTGGGCTGAGGTCGGGCCGATGGCCTCGCTGATGGCGAACACAGTGAATTGAGGGAGCGGCGAGAGCCCCTGGGGAGCCTGGACCAGGCCCCGACGGCGGATCCCTGTGGCCGGGAGGCCGGTGAAACCCCGGCCGAGAAAGAAAGCACCAGGTGAGCGGCCCTGCCCCTGTGCACTGCCCCGCGGGTGCAGGCAGGGAGGCCGAGACCCCCATTTGTCCTGCCATGCCAGCGAGACGGAAGTGAAGCGGCCAGGCGAGGACAAGAGGACCGCCGCCGCAGCTGATGCCCTTCTCCCCGCGGCCCCCTTCTGACACGAAATAGGGGCTGGGGCCGCGCGGGGGATCAAGACCCGGCTGGGGGTCGGGCGAGAGCCCCCGGGAGGACGAAGGCACAACGCAAAGGCCCAGGAGAGGAGGAGGAAGGAGAGGGGGTCGGCGATTTGTGATACCCCCCTCTCCTGTCTCTGTCACAGCGAGGGGGACACGCGGTGGCCCACCTCCTGCTCCCCCTCAGACCTTCACCCAGAGGGGGTTCGCCAAGGCCCATAACAAGAGCTAGGAGCAGACCAGGATCCGAGTTGTGGAGGAACACATCCCAGAACAGTCTGAAATTTAAGGCCTCGAATCATAGATAATTGATCCTTGTCGAAACAGATCTGGAAATCAGAGGCCAATGTGTGGCGAGACGGGACCTTCCACTGAAATACCAGATCCTGGGTATGGGGGACTTGGGCCCTGATCTATATCGAGTCCCTCCCAACTAAGCAGGGGGAGCGGGGAGGGGAGCTACCGGGTGGGAACCAACGACCCGGCCCTCCAACCGTGCCGGCAAGAGATGCCTCCACAGGGCCCAAGGGAGAGTAAAAGAGACTGGAGGACGCCCTTGGGACAGTGACATCCCAACGTCCCTGCGTGGAACAACGCGGCGAAGACACTTGAAAACAAACTGAAATCTTGGGCTGGAAAACATAATACGGAGAGTGCGACACACTCGACCCTCACCCCAGGCGCCACGATGGGAAAGGACAAGGCGAACAAACAACCTCCACCCTCCCAGCAAAAAATCGATCAGTTCACCACGACGACGGGCCAACGGGGAGGGGTAGATACAGCCAGCGGGGGTCCGGCCCCGGACGGAGTGAGCGCCATTCTCCTAGCTATCCAATCATCGCAGACGGCTGTGGAAGCCAAAATTGGAGAAGTACGCGTGGACATGGGCCTCATCAGACAAGACCTTAGAAATGCAGTAAACCGAATCACTGAGGTGGAATCCCGAGTTTCTCAGAATGAAAGCGATTTGTCTGACCTCAAAACCAAAGTGGCCCAGCTGCAGACCCGAACCAACGAGCTTCACCGCCGTGCAGAGGATGCTGAAAACCGAGCAAGACGCAACAACTTACGCTTCATCGGTTTCCCCGAGGGCATAGAGGGCATAGAGGATGACAAGGCCTCCGATTTCCTAGAGAGATGGATCAAATCGTGGATGCCGGACCAATCCCTCTCGCCCTTGTTCGCAGTTGAACGAGCCCACAGGGCGCTCGCACCTTGCCCCCCTCCGGGCAGCCCGAAGCGCCCAATGATCGCACGATTTCTTAACTTTAAAGACAGAGACAATATCCTTAAAGAAGTGAGAAGGTTGGAAGATCTTTAATGGGAAAATCACAAAATCCTAATTTTTCCGGACTACACCAAAGAGGTCCAAACCCGCCGCAGGTCATATGAGCTTGTTAAACAAAAACTCGGGGCAATGCAACTCTCGTACATGCTCCTCTTCCCCGCATGCCTCAAAGTTCTCATGGCTGGGAAAACATACTTCTTCGAATCACCAGAGGAGGCATGGGACTGGCTGACGGAGGAGGGCATCGGAGCCCGAAAAGGTCCCCCAAGAACTATTGGGAAAACCCAATGTATCGAACCCTCCTCTTCAGAGGGGCCCCGGAGGAGCCGGCGGCGCACCAGATCCCGGAGAGGTAGGCGGAAAGACCTGTCCTGCAGACAATGAGGCGGCCCAAGACTCGGACCCACAGACTGAGAATGCCTCTGACGCTCTCCCAGGGCCTCAGACACCAGCCCAGGCGGCGGAGGACGGTCGCCTAAGTCAGTCTCCGATGCTCGGCTGACAGGATATGTGCGACCCCTTCGCTGGACGCAGGGGGAGACTGGCCGCGCTTGGTGTGCTCGAGCAGGCCCCGGTGGGACTGCCATTGACGTCACTGGAGACTTCCTAATGTATGGTGTCGGATGCTCGATTTGTGACCGTTAATTGCAACTGCTCCGAAGGAAAGGAGGGGTCCACCACTCCACCCCAACAACAGCTCTACTGGCTGTCTGGTTCTGGTTGGGTATTTGGGCGACAGATGCTTCCGGGGTGGGGGGGAAGTTTGATTTAGGTTTAAAGGGCTACGAATTAGTTAGCCTGGTTTGTAATCTTAAGATTCCACCGAATTGTTTGAAATGGTCGTCCCTAGGTTCGCACCCGCACACTAAACCTTGTATAGCACCTGCACATCTCACGCTTGGCCCTCAATGACCCAAGTCCTTTCCTGGAATGTAAATGGCCTATTAGACAAGATCAAGAGGTCAGCAGTATTCCACACTCTCCGTAGATACTCCCCCTCCGTGGTCCTCCTGCAGGAGACCCACCTCCTTGGGTCCAGATGCCCTATGCTTGCGCGAGGTGGATATGATAGAGTATATCACGCAGGATTCTCCAGAGGCTCTAGAGGGGTGGCCATCCTACTTCACCGATCTCTACCCATGGTGATCACAGCCACGCAGTCCGACCCACAGGGTAGATTCGTAGTAGTCACAGGGACTCTTCAGGGGCACACGTTAAACCTTGTATGCGCCTATGCTCCTCCAGCGGGTCTTGACGCCTTCCTACTTTCGCTCCACCGAGTGACTTCAGGACTTCCCCAAGGGACCACCCTGCTGGGAGGCAACTTCAACGCGGTCCTTGACCCAACTCTGGACGTATCTGGGGAGATCACCACCATAGATCTAAGAGATCTTCAACTTTAAGCGACTAGGCGGAGAGCCTTGGCTTGTGCGAGGTGTGGAGCACCTGGCACCCCAGAGAGCGCCAATACACGCACACGTCGGCTGCCCACCAGACGCAATCCAGAATAGACCTTGTGTTTATGCCCGCCCTGGACTTCTTAAATGTCGCGGGGGCGGAGATTCTCCCTCGAGGGGTCTCGGACCATGCGCCAATATGTATCCAACTGGGCGGAGTAGACCCCACCAGGCGGCCTATGTGGTGCCTGAACGCTTGGCACCTACAGGACAAAGATTACACGCAGGAGCTCAGGAATCACCTTAGTCAATACTTTGAATTAAACGTAGGGTCGGTTCGATCCCCGGGAATAATATGGGCCGCTTGTAAGGCTACTCTTAGAGGGCACGCCAAACACATCCTTCGGTCCCGTGAGCGAGACCAGAACTCCCAGATTTCTGAAATGGAGATCAAGGCCCTAAGATTGGAACGCCAGCACGTAAACTTGGCATCGGCCTCTACCATGAGGCAACTGACTAGGGTGAGAGAGGATATCAAACATATAATGCTGGAGTCGGCCAAACACATGTGGAGAGCCTCAGCAGCCCGAACATATTGATGGGGGGATAAAAATGGGAAGCTGCTGCACTGGCTAGCCACCCGCCCCATGGCCAACAGAATTATACCTGAGATCCTAGAGGACTCAGGCTCCCTTGTCAAAACATCTGCAGAAATTGCACATAGTTTTGCCTCCTACTATACTCGTCTATATGCCAAGCACCCGTGCCCCGCCATTGAGAGAGAGACCCCACTACTAAACGATATTACCCTTCCTAGGGTGTCCCCAGAGGAGAGAAACAGACTGGAGGAGGCCATTAGCCTCGCAGAGATCAGCAATGCAATATCCAGCCTGGCAACGGGCAAAACCCCAGGCCCAGACGGTTTCCCAGCAGAACTATATAGTAAATGCAGCGACATCCTGGGTCCCCACCTACTTAACATGTACGACGAAGCTGAAAACCAAGGCCGCTTCCCCACTGAGATTGACCAAGCGACAATTGTGGTGATCCCCAAAATCCAACCCCCATCACGACACTGCTCAGCGTACCGGCCCATCTCGCTCCTAAATGTTGAAATCAAGATACTCTCCTCGATCCTTGCCTCCAGACTGAAGGAGGTAATGCCCACGCTGGTACACCCTAACCAGTGTGGCTTCATGCCTACCCGTAGTACTAGGCACTGCATCAGGCGGTTACATCTAGCCCTTGTGCACCACAAAACTCTGTCACACAAGCACTTGGCACTACTTTTACTTGATTTTGAAAAGGCCTTTGACACGGTGGATTGGTCGAACCTCGAACAGGTCCTGCATAAGAGCGGGCTCGGACCTAAATTCCGAGGACTAGTGAAACTCCTATACTCTAACCCGACTGCCCGAGTCCGGGTGAATGGAGTAGTCTCCGACCCGCTCCCCATTGGCCGTGGAACTCGACAGGGATGCCCGGTATCCCCCCTACTCTTTGCGCTAGTAATAGAACCCTTCGCGATACTACTGAGAAGCGACCCACTGATCAAGGGCTGGCACTGGCCCTTCGGTTTGGAGGACCGAGTGGCATTATACGCGTACGATGTTCTCCTGTATATCTCTAACCCACCCAAAAGCGGCCCACGCGTCCTAGAGATCCTGAGACTTTTTGCAGAATCCTCTGGACTGATCCTGAACCCGGCCAAGTCCCTGCTAATTCCCCTACACCGCTCTTGCGACTGTATAGACTGGCAACGAAACATCCCAGTACGGAGAAACAGCTTCAAATACCTAGGAATACATATTTCACTTCTTCCTGAGTTAGCGTGGGTACTTAATATCACGCCACTAACAAAGAAAATCAAGTCCGATCTCTTGCGCTGGAAGGCGCTTCCCCTGAATCTACTTGGCAGAATAGCGCTGTACAAGATGAGGATCCTCCCCAGGCTCCTATACCTCCTGCAGAACTTTACGCTTCCCGTCCCCACGAGATGGTTCAGGGAGATGGACTCCTTAGCGCGCCAATTCATATGGGGCGGCACTCGCGCAAAACATGTCAGAGGGACATATACGACGGGGGCTTGGGCATGTCCAATATCCAATACTACTACCTAGCGATGCATACACTCGTAATTAATGACTGGGTGGGAGGTGGGTGGACAGATCCCGCATATCAACTAGAACTACAGACAATGGGCTACCCACGGATCTTCGGCGCCCTATACGGGAATCCGATCCCCAAAGATGTCCCAGACGTGACCAAAGTGGTACTACAGGGATGGCGGACGGCTCAGAAAGTGACGGGGTGGTGGAGACGTCTTACCCAACAGACCCCGCTATGGCACGGGAGGCAGCTGGTACATGTGGCAGGCCTGGAGGGCTTTTAGAACTGGGACAACATAGGTATCTCTACTCTGGGTGATATCTGGGGAGGGTCACATATGCGGTCCTTTCAGGACCTCCAGAAACAATACGCTTTGAACAAGACACAGTTCCACCGGTATCTTCAGTTGCGTCATGCCCTCCTAGTCCACATACAGGCAGGGGACACCATACCCGAGCATAGCCCCATGGAAGCCAAGGCTCTGATGGGAAACATGGGTAGAGGAGGGGTTTCCCGGATATATCGCACCCTAACTACCGTTGCGGCGGGCCCCCAGGGAGGACTTCGCCAAAGGTGGGAAGACTGGGTGGGTCCCATGGAGGAAATGGACTGGACAGAAGCACTGATGGCCCCACGCTCTCTTACAATGGCCACTCGCCTCCGATTAATACAAACCTACTTTCTTCATACCGCATATCTCACGCCCGACAAACTACATAGAGCGGGCCTCCGCCCCTCGGTGGAATGCCCCCGTTGTGGGAGCCCCACAGCTGACTTCTTCCACATGGTATGGGCATGCCCGATAATAGCGGCTTACTGGGAAGCGGTTGTGCAGGAGATCTCTGGGGTCTTACAAGAAGAGGTGGAGAGGTTGCCTTTGCCCCTCCTTCTGGGGGTAGTGGGAGACATTGGGCTGCGAAGAGCAGACCGGACCTTCTTAGGGGTGGCATGCCTGGTGGCCAAGAGGGATATAATGGCAGAGTGGAAGGCCAGGAATGCACCGACACTGACTAAATGGAGACGGGGGGTGGACTGGTGTGCGCAGCGAGAGAAACTTGTATATGAGGCCAGAGGTTGCTTAAATAAACATAACAAGATATGGGGGAAGTGGGAGGGCATGGCAGGCTTTTAGGTTTCTAGATTGCGTATTATATTTATCAACAACGTGTAGCGGGGACTTAGGATTCGACCATCATTGTTTAATGCCCGTTGGCATCATGTTAATTTGTACACATTATTGTTTCATGCAAAACCAATAAATTTTCTTTATCAAAAAAAAAAATTGAGCAAGTCTGCCACACAATTTTACAGGGATAGCAATAGGGTCTTACCTTACCTAATTGTTAGGAACACCATTCTCCATGGTTTCCTCTTCCTTCTAAGCTTCTGCTTCTGGGGATAAAACCTCCTGATTGATTTAGAGTTTGAGTCTGATAGTGGCTAAATCGTAGGGAAAACTAAGTTCTTGTAATGCCCTGATCACGGCCATGGAATCAACCCCTTGTTTGCCTAGTCCATCCAAAAACAGATCTGTCAAAAACTTTCCTAATAAGCTCCCACAAATGTTGACATTTCTTTTATGAAATCATCCCCAAACAAAAGACCATTAGCAGTGGCCCCTGCCTAACTTTGGGTCTATTTTGAAAATAATATTCTTTCTGTGTTCAATAGAAATAGAATTATTAGCATTCCTCAAAAGGCAAACTGCCCACTGTACCCACTGCCTTTCTCATCCACTCCAAGAGAGTCTTATTCACATGGGCTTCCTCAGCCATGTCAAAGTTTTTTGTTAAAGATCTGATGATGTTGAGCAGTCTGTCCTGGCACATTCTCAGACCTTTACTCAAACCTTTTCAAGGATCTCGTCCATCTTTACCAATAAATGCCAAAATCTTTGCATCTAAATTAGGTGTCACCATCACCTTATATGTCAAACTATATCGTGGACATTCTGATCTTAAATCCAATCTTACACATTTAAGCATTTACTTCCTTAACCAGGTTGCAACATATTCTGCGACATGCGTTGCAGGAGACCGTTCTGGAGAAAGTGGGTGTTTTATCAACAAAAGATCAAATATATAGGGCCTTATTTAGATCTTGACGGAATCGGTCCTGCCCTCGGTTTTCCTTTGGATAATCTGTCAGCCGACTAAGCTGTCTGCCCGCTCTATTTGGATGCTCATGCGAACTGCTGTTACCCCCAAAATTATACACCTGTGCCAATGGCGCCATTGGCAAGGTGGCTGGAGGCGGGACCACAGTCAGTTTTATACCCAGGCCAATCGAGATGTGCCTTCCCACACACGTAACTGCAGTGGCTAAATCTCCACACCTGAGTTGGCAGATTGGAAGAGATAAAAGCACAACACATACCTTTATCTCATCTTTTCACTTCCCTTGCCTCAATGGACCTGATCTCACAAGTCCTGCCTTTGCTGCTGATACTGGACCATGACACAAATCAACCCCATCGTCACTGGAACGTCATGACTGTTTGATCTCTTACCATCAGAATTGTCTGTGTACATTAGCTCTGGACTCCTACATTCATAAAAACAAATTGCAAGCCATAGTACAATGATGTGCCATGCATATGTGTGTAATGTGGTAGTTGAACAAAATTAAAGAAACACACCTCAACATATTGTTTACACTCACCAATTTGGTACTAACTGCTTTCATGCCAATGGACGCCTACACAAAAAGTCACATTAGTCTGTAATTCAAAATGTGTCCATACAGGTGTGTTTAATCATTTTCCCTAAACCACCATATCAGATACATAAACAGTATGCATTATTGTAACTACATAAATCCAAAATAATGTAGCAAATGCACTACAAAATGCAACAAGTGGGTTTGCACGAAACCTAAATCCAATGTCACCTCTAAACTTTAAACATGCCATAGATGGATTAATGTCACATTTTCCCTTGTTTTGCGCAAATTCTGTTAATCGTTACATTCTATTTAACTCAAAAGTGTTATTTCCCATGTGTAATGCTTACCTGTTTATTATTAACACACCATTTTAAAATAAACACACCTGCATTCACAAGTTATAAAAATATAAACATGTTTAATTTTGGTGTACGTTTCCAGTATTATTATGAATGCTTACACCAAAATTAGCATGACCATCACAAATGTCCTACACTAATGTATGCCCTATATAAGCATGTTAACAATAATAAAATTAGTGTTTGTCACTGTCAGAAATAAAAATAAGTTCAAGTTACACACATTTTTAGTAATAAAACTGTCATCAATCTATTACTAATCATGTAAAAATATTACCAGGACAAACTTAGTGAAAACAAATAAAAAAGTATTTAAAGAATGAGATACGTTTCTCATTATGAAATATTTAACAAACTGATAACTGACAAACTGATAATTGTTCATAGTGTCCTGGATGGAACATGTGGGCTTCAGGCCCAGAACTTGCCAATTACTACCTCATCAGTAAGACGCAGTAGGAGAGGATGGTGTTTGGAAGGTAGATGGAATTGGAGTTCGTGGTGTGTGTGTGTGTCGGTGGCATGCACAGGCGCATGTGGGTCTGGTGTATGTGCTGCATATTTGTGTGTGTTTGTGTGTTTCTTGGATTGTGTGTGGTGTTCAGGTGAGTGTGTGTGTTTGAGTTTGGTGGGTGTTGGGGGTGTTTTTCAGTGAGTGTGTGTTTTTAGATCTGTGTGGCTTTGTTGGTGCACCATAGTAAGTGAGTGTGTGCCCCTGGTGGATGCTGTTTTGCGTGTAGGTGTGTGTGACTGTTTGTGCTTGGATGAGTGTCATGTATAGGTGGATGTTGTAATTGTGGGTGTGCTGGTGGTTGTGGGTATGGTGGTGGTGGGGGTTGTGGTGGTGGTAGTGGGGCACATATGTGTGGTGATAGGTGTTGTGGTTGTGGGCTTAGTGGTTGTTTGTGGTGGTGGGTGTGGCAATTGTGTTTGTGGTGATGGGTGTTGTTGTTGTGAGTATGGTGGTTGTGGGCGTGGTGGTTGTGGGCGTGGTGGTGGTTGTTGTGGGGCCTGTGGATGGAGTGTCAGCAGTGTGTGTCTGTTGAATTGGTGTATATTTATGTTTTCTGGTGTGTTTGTGTTTGTATGAGGGCGTGCTGCTTTTGTCTGTTGGAGTGTTAGTTTGTTAGATAAAACTTTACTCGGTAACCCAAGAACCATCAAAGTATAGAAAAACAAAATGCATAATACTATAAGAACAATTGACTAAAAGTAAATGCCATTAAATACAATATATTAAATACATATATTAAAATAAGAGAAATATTCTTATTTTGTAATTGTAATGCAGCCACAGAATAAATACCTATTAAATTCTAAAACTAAAATATTCACACCAAAGTAAAATGATTTCAGATGCAATAATATGAAAAAGTGCCAGTGCTGGTCACTTCATAAAATTAGTTTGAAAAGCACAGAGTAAGTACCACAAGGTGAAACCAATATACAGAGATAATGATGAGACGGTCACAGATGGAAGCTTGTTCCGCTTATTCAGTAAGAAATAACTAACTGCAAACACAATTGGAGCTGAGGTGTCTTTTTTCAAAATTCTCTGGGCTACTAAGTATCTAGTTACCCCTACATTGAAACAAATTAGTCGGATCCGCTTACTACAGGTCCCCCGATATTCCAGGCAACAGAACATTATGTGCACCTCTGTCTTGAAATCCAGGCCACAAGCTGGACATAAGCTTGAACCTGATTCATGTCCCATTTTCTGGTGAAAGATTTCAACTGTAGAGTACTTAGCATAAAGCGGACATACAAGCTCTTGGCTAGTGGCAGGGAAAATTAAGTCCCAAAATGGTTAAAGTGCGTGTAAATCTTCAACTCTAAGAATTTACTTGTCAGATGACCCTTGTCCCCGCTATCTGCATAGTGATCAGAGATGTATGCCCAATAGCTGGATTTCAGACAGTCAAGGTCAGCATTACGAAGAGAATTCAGTTCATCCTATAATCTCTTCAGGCCCAAACTATTTAACCAATCAAATACAAATTTCACCCACTGTACTTTCATAGCATGGATAGTATTAACTCAGTCCCTAAGGGAGTCTCTGTAATCACTGAGTTCAGCTGTAAAACAGTACACAAGGGGTTTTAAGAAAGCCGTTTTTGTAAGCCTAAATCAAGAAAAAGTGGAACAAGGGGAGTACTAATTGGTACTGAGAGCAACTTCCATGCAAAGTTCTTCTCAACAATAATCAATTGATTAATGTCAGTATAACCCCAAACCTCGATGCTAAACAGCGCACCATTTTGTGCTTTAGTACAGTATACCTCAAGTGCCCATGATATCTAACCAGAGCTCGCTTTTTATAGAGCCTTAAGATGGCACCACATATATGTTCAATTATCAAAGAGCTCTTGGTAAGTTGTGCTACCCATTTGAATTTGTTCATTAATTTAACCCCTAAGTAGTCAAAGCTATGTACCCTCTCCAGTACTTTACTGCCTGCTTGAATGATGTAGTTCTTAGTAACACCAGTCCCAAACACCACACACTTGATTTTATTGGTGCTCAACTCTAAACCCCGAGATATACAAAAACCTAAACATTTGTTAATCAGGAGTTGAAGCCCCATAGATGTTTCTGAGATGAGGAGTGAATCATCTGCAAAAGGAAGAATAGAAACCTTGTTGTTCAGAGTAGGTGAGTCATTCTTGCAGTCCTGGAGCACTTCCACTATGTTGTTCATGTAAAGAGTAGTGTTGGGGCGAGCACACACCCTTGGCGTAAACCACGCCTAATAGGGATGCCTTCTGTTAGCTCTCCCTGGATACCCCATCAGACCTGAGCAAAATTCTGTGTGTGTAGCTTTACAATACACAGGAGCATATTACCAGGAATGCCCAAATATTACCAGGACTTGCCACAAGTTATTATCCGATCAGATCGAATGCTGCTCTAAGATCAACAAAGGCCACATTGAACCCATGTTTAGCTAATGGGGCATATCTCTAGTAAAGAGTAGTAAATCTAAAAACCTGATCAGACGTGCTTGTCTTAGGGGAGAGAGAAGTTTCTCACCTTCTACCCAGTCTAGTAGTTTATCTAAAATATGCCTTGTGAAGATTTTTAGTAAATTGTCTATAAGACTAATTGACCTATAATTAGAAGGGACACAGGCATCACCCTTCTTATATATTGGGATTATTTCAGCCCCTCTCCACGAGTTGGGGGATCTCCCCACCACTTGCAGTGGCATTTGATAGTAGATTTATGTAACTAATCCAGGCTGAGGGCTCTGTTTTGTACAAATCACTGGGAATTTTATCAGGACCAGGGACCTTAGCTGGTTTTAACAGATTGCCTGCCTTGACAGAGTCTTCAAGGCTAAAGGTTTCTAGATCGTCATCCCCTGCATCAATTACAGACAGGGCCACAATAGATGTCACCAAACCAGGACCCAGACTGGTGTTTGCTGCAGCATACAATGTAGTAAAATGAGAAACCCAACTATCTGGTTTGTTGTGATGATAGTATGATTGGGAGCTTTAGGTCCTAGCCCCCGTTGCTATTCACCAGAAGGACTGTCTGTCTTTCATTTTGGCAGCTATAAGCATGTCTTGGCAGATCATCTCACCCCAATTTCTCTTGGCTTTGCTCAAGGCAAATTTGTACTTACGTCTTGCTTCTAGAATTTCAGCCCGATTACAACCCTTAACAGCTGATCTTAAGTAATGCTTGGCAATCTTGCACCCGGTATCATACCATTTAATCTCATTCCCCTATTAGGATTTCTTATGACCCATCTCCTTATAGAACAATTTCTGTATTTTATTGAACAACTGGTTATAGATGTTAACTATAGGACTAGCAGAACTAGGAAGGCCTACACAGCTAGATAAGTGAGACACAAACAAAGCATAGATCTCCGAGTACAGATTTGATTAGACATCACATTTGGCCAAGAAACATAATGACAGTTGTTGGCCAAAATAAGTTCAGGGATTATGGTAAAACAGACATTCTTTATCTTCCTCCAAGCTTCCCCAGTTAGGGTCAAAACCAAAGAATTGTGATCGCTCTCCAAGCATGGGTCAACCCTCATATCAACCAGTAATGGCCAAAGTCTCACATCCAATAGAACATAATCAATGACGCTGGAGTGGGAGTCTCTTTTAAATCTGGGTGCCCTCTCGGGTTTTGAAATGGTATGTCTATTACATGCTCCTAGCCCTCTGCCAATTGTCATAGAAGCTATTTTAAGGGCAGTGATAGAAAGGTTACACTGAGGATTCCCTGTCAGAAGGGGCATATTCCACAATTTGACCTCCATTTCAGTTAACACGTTAGTAAATGAGGAGGGTTCAAAAGAAGTGTTGAAGTATCCCACTTTTATTAACATTCAATTCAAGTGGATAGACTCAAGTACCTCTTCCAAAAGGGATAAGATAGGGGACTCAGTACTAGCCATAACAGATCTTACATAAACCTTTATAAATGCCAATCGAATGCCCACGGGAAGTGGGACAATAATCCCAATCATATGAGGACAATCTATCTACAACACAGTGTGTGAGCTAAAAAGGTAATTTCTGATCAAAATAAAAAGACCACCGCTAGCTGTCCCTGATTTCTCTGGGGCTTTAGCTTCCACACTATATAAGGTGAACCTATTCAGATACATTTTTTCTATGGCCTACGTCTCTTGAAACATGCAAATGTTGCACCCATCAATGTAGGTCAATCAATCAGAATCCACCAGCTTTGGCTTTATTCCAGCCAGATTCCAAGATATCATAATGATGCTTCCTTGAGAATTCCTACCCCCCTTGGAGCCAACAGTATTCACAAGGTGAAGAGCTTCCCCAAAGCCATTTCAGATGTACTAGTGCTCCTAGCTATCAGAATAGAACTATTAGTATTACAGGTAGGAGTAATATCAACACAACCATTATGAATAGAAGACATTTTTCCATTAAGGGAACAGATATCAAGTTCAACAGAACAACTCAGTCAATCAACTGCATCCAAATTAGAAGCGTCAACAAGCTCAAGACGATTCAATTCCAGTCATCCAGGCTTGGAAATGCTTGAGATGATCTGCACCTGGGCTGGTAGCTGAAGGGGATGCCTTTAACCTAAATTCTATCTTAAAACCCTCTTCAGGATGACAGATGCACAATTCAAAATGAATGAGAGTCGCAGCCATCAGACTAGTGCACAATATTACCAAAATATGGTAATGTGTAGAAGAGTTAGACAAGCATCTTCGAACATGAACAATATCTGTTCTAATTACAGAGAAAGAGTTGTGCTTCATCCTGAGCCAGTGTATAACTTTGTTTATTAATGCATCTGTGTCCTCAAAAGATCCAGTTTCCAATTTTGGCACCCGAGTCAATCATTTTTCTAGAATTTATCTCATGATTGTTAGACTCAGAATGGACTGGAAGATTAGAGGAATACAGGGGCTGCAGATGAAAGTTCCTTGTTGGAAAGGCATCATATTATTAGTTTGAAATAAAAAAGGGGCATGATGACTGGCCCGGAGGCCAATAAACGTCTCCGTAGAAGAGTACGAAGAATTGGCCCCTGGGTGAAGCAACCAACAATAGCCCTCTCATCCAGACAAGCAGGTTGCTTTTTAGCTGCTGGACATGGACCCTGGCTAAAATGCTGCAAGCTTCACTGGGAGCAATCAACTGGGGTAGCCACTGAGGCCAGTCTCGAATGGAACACTATTCAGTGTTTGGCTGGGAACTTTCCCTTACAGTAGGTTTTAACCTGGGGTGAAGCAATTGTTGAATTCCTGGGGAGCATCCATAGCTTGGGAGGAGATAACATGGGAGGTTGCAACCTGATTAGTTAAAGAAAAGAGGAAACTCTTCAAATGGACCAGCTTGCAATGAAGTTAATGAAGATCGTTCACATTTGCCTGCGCTTTATGAGTAGCCGTAGTTACTCTGTTAGTTGGAGCAATGCCATTCATTTGGGATGGTTCCATACTGGCTGGGGAAGGCTGACTACCATATCTGATAGTAGCTAGAGGAGCAAATCTATTGGAGCATGACACATTTGACATGATAGTAATTTTAGGGGATAAAGGTTGTTGGAAAGTAGTCAATAGATCACTAAGTGGGGACTCACTCTGCTGAACGAAACTTAATTCCTCATCTTCAAGAAGTTCTGGGGCGTCACTAATGACAGCAGCTGTTTTCCTCAGAGCTTTGGTAGCAGCATCGGAAATGGGTGCACAATTCTTAGCTTTCTTGAACATACCTGGCACCATGGTTTGGTTTCCTTTGGTCTGGGGAGCTGTAACATTCAAGAAAGTCTGTACCTCCTCAATTAAGGTATCAATATCTGTAAGCATACACACGCTATTGTTGGCCGGTAAGGACACAGTTTTGCCCCCAAAGACTTCCTTGTTTTTTTTAGCATGGACAACAGACTTCACAGGTCGCAACTTTTTTGCATGTGCAACTCTGTCACCAATGTGTACACATTCCTGTCTGTTTCAATTAATAAAGTTTGCCTACTAATAGTTTTTTTTAAACAGACTGGTACATTTGTGAATGAGTAAGACTTCATGCCAATCTGCTACTGTCAACACGAACTGACTTGAACCTTGCGGCAAAAACATGATTATCAAATGTTTTTGCTAGGACATTGTGCCATTGTACTCCTGTGCCTAGTCATTCTGGACAAGATGCTCAATATTGTTTGGTCATTATCCCAACTCACCAATGTGAAGTCACATACATCCACTATATCATATGTGCACCTTTAATAGGGCCAACATAACCTGCTCACAATTGTGATGGATCATCACACTTGACAGATTCCACAATTGGGGCCTGTGTGGTACAACTGTCCCTCATAACATAGACACAATCCTGGCACCTCTTTTTTCTTATGCAGACATGTGTCTGCTCAAAACAGTCCTTGGGTTGTGATAATGAATATAGTGGCAATCTTTAACACAAATCATTACACAAAACACATCATCATACATCTTGTGCAAAACTTACACCTTCAAGAAATCCTCCTCTGCGTTGGATGTGTGTCAACCTTTATGATGATGACATAAATCATTGCTGTAACAAAAAATAGTTAAGTAGCAATAAGAACTCAAAAAATAACTTATTCCCTTGATGCTGCTGTTGGGCTTTCAACTGCACATCCAGGTCTGGAAAGGCCACCGCAAGGATGCAGGCCATTAGGGGGGTCAGTATGTGGTGCACGCACTTCCTACTTTGGAAGGCCTGGTCAGGCTGACCTTCGGGTGACTTGCGGGCCCAGCGTTGTATTTCCTGCCTCATTTTGCAGCAATAGCTATTGCGTCGCTTATAGACCCCCAGTGTCCCCACCATTTTGGCAATGGCCTTCCATATCACCTTCTTCTGATTGGGGTTGACCTGCATGGATAAGAATAAATGAAAGAAAACGTGCATTTCTAAAAAGTTAGTACAGATTATTTACCAACACGTTATTTTCCCTAGGAACTACTAATTTGTAGTAACCTGTTGAGTACCCTCAACTCTTTTAATGTCCTCATGTTAAAAAACCAGGCCAGGGGTCTGAACCTTTTCCAGCAGCGAGAGCCACTTTTGAGCAGTACAAACCATTGTGAGCTGCTAAAGACTAAAGAACTTGCCATTATAAGTACACATCCCCACACACAGCTACATTGGTTTTTAGAGCCAGATAATATGGGCCTGATTCTAACTTTGGAGGACGGTGTTAAACCGTCCCAAAAGTGGCGGATATACCACCTACCGTATTACGAGTCCATTATATCCTATGGAACTCGTAATACGGTAGGTGGTATATCCGCCACTTTTGGGACGGTTTAACACCGTCCTCCAAAGTTAGAATCAGGCCCTATGTTTCAAACACATACAATGACTCAGGACAGTGTGGTGTGTGTGTCTCTGAATGCATGTTTTTTAGTGATGTATGAAAAAGTGTATATAGGAATGGGACATACTTGTATTGGTGATAAAGAGTCTGTGCCATATCTACTTGCACCACAGGACATATCTTTCCCCATATGTGGCACCATTACATGGTAAAACATACAGATATTAATTTATCAGAAAATTGAATATATTTACAGTGAAAAAAATCAGAGAAGTCCATAACTTGAAAGCTGTTTATTGCACTTTACATTTCTCTCATTATGACATATGGCTGTATTTTCTGTATTTTTCACTTAACCAGTACAGTGTCTACTTGCCACTGGAAGCAAGGGGAATGTTTGTTAATTGACATCTTGATTTGTGTGTAAATTGAAATGAAAAGTCACCTCATTCACTTAGGTGAATTTTAATTTAAATGTAAAGACATTTCAAACATTGTTAAACATCATTATGTCCCTGGTAAATCATTGAGTTGACTACACTCCAATCACAACACTTCACTCAGGAACAAAAAAGGGCAAATTAGCCTCTGTAGTAAAAATGAAACAAGTTACTTAGAAATACATTTTCCATTCAAACATGTACCTTTCCTTTGTGTTCCCATTAAGCTGGCTCTTTGCGTGAGCAGTTCCAACTCCCCAGTCGAGAAGTTAGAGACCCTGTCACTTGCATTGTGGCTCCGGGGGGTCGATAATAGCAGCAAAAGTGGAGGAGGTGTTGTTGGCTGCAGTGTTAGGGGGCAAGTGAGCTTTTTTCCTAATGCTGCATACATGTACATGACGTACTTGATCCACGATGGAGACGGACATAGCCATTGGCTTCCGTGCACAGCTGTTACATGTTAGGCTATTGCCATGCCCATTGTGTTACACCTACTACTCAGTCAACTTCCGCCGAAGGCTGACTGGTTACCAATGTCCTGAAGGCAAGGTTAGGTGGCTGCCATTTTAGGATGTGAACCACTGTATTATTAAAAGTTAAGTGTGTCACTCCCACTGAAATAGTGGCTAGTTTGTTTACCAATGTAAAATACGTACAACACTGTTTTTTTATACATTTGACACATTACAATATAATGTGTTACTGTGTTAAAAAACAATAGTGACACAGTGTATTTTATGCTTCCATTGACAGAATTTTAGAATAAAAAAATAAAAAAATAGTAAATACATTTCAAATGTATTATTTACACATTATTTGTAAAAAATATCAGACGTGTAAAAAATTGTTATTCTGAGTTGCAAGATCCATAAATAATGTGTACACATATGTCACAAAAGCATACGTGTTTTTACAAAGACATGAGATGTGTGTTGATTATCAAAGTATTGTTTGACCACTTTAGATGATAATTAAAGTTCCTTAAATGCAAACATACGAACCCAGGGAGAGGTAGAAGATGACAGCCTAAAGTGTTCAGACCTTTTCCAGACCTTGCCACCATAGAAGAATGGACATCATAAAAATATTCAGATTGAATATGTGAGAGCTCGACCACTCAGGGGCATTGATGGTTCCCCCCTCCTCCCAGAAGACCCCTTGGCACTGTTGATCTTAACACAGGAGTCCCGACAGTTGTCTCCAAAGGGAGGGGGATTTCGATGACACAGAAAGAGAGAGAGAGAGAGAGATACTGCCACTGCTGCCTGGTCCAACCTGGTCCCTACTCTTGAGGGTGCAAGTGGTCGGTGTCACTGCGTTGTTGAGGACTCAGGTTTTATATGGGAAAGGAACAGGTATGAGTGACGTGCTGCCCACTAAGCAGCTAACGATCATGCACTCACTCAGACCCTCAGATAATCACCTGTCACTCAACTCTCTTCCTTGTACTTTCTCTCCACTCCATAGGACTGGCAGGAATGTGCCACTCTTGCCTGAGACTTCTCTCTGTCCTATATCGTGTTAAGTAATCACTCTTCACATTGATGAACACACTAAACATGTAATTCAACTAAAACACACAAAGCAGGAATATTTGCTTCCCACAAGCAAATATGCATAAACACTGGTTGAACCATAAAGCTCAGAAGACTTTCAGAACATGATTGCCCCATGTTCATTTTTGTGACAATCACTGACATTGAGTATGGATAAATGCTGAAAATGATTTGTAGGAATTTGTGAATTTGTTAGTAACAGGCGGCATGCAAACATTAATGAGGGTTATATGCTTAGAACATGATTTTAGGTGCGTCATTTTCTTTCACAGGTCACAAGTTAAAGACAACAAGCGATTGGATACTAGTAATAATAAACATAATCAAGGCTAAACAGTATTTCAGACATTCTTGCTAACCACCTTGAAGGTCTCTCTTTCTGAAATGAAAGTCACCAATGTTTTTTTTTTTAAATACATGAAGGATTAGTTCAGAAGCATTCATAAGCATTCACGCTACTGTGAATGCCTTTTATTTTGTCACTTCTTGACCTCGGCTCAGCACAAACAGGAGACAAAGCCAAGGACTGCCTGACCTGTGTGAGGCTATTTATAGTCTCTCTTGGAAGAAGTCATTGTAGCACATGGCAAACAGAAGAGCAGGAGGGTGTTGCCTAGCAACCAGGACAGCAGCTGCCTAGAAACGTGCAGAGGCTCAGGTGTTTACAAACCGGCCTCGTGGGAGGAGAATAAAGCAGAATAAACAAGCCTTGGCAATGACAACTGTGCACATTAAAAGCAACAAGTCACAAGCCTTGATTAAACCCAGCAATGGCAATTCAATGCAGTTAACCGCATTTATTATTTAATGTAACATATTTGAGCCAGCAACCCTGGGGTAGCTGGCTGCACACAACAAAAGAACTAGAACTAGACGAAGGAATCACAACAGAATAGGCAATCTATTCTGTATTTATATAATCAGTTGGTGCCAGATCTTCTGCTTGACAATAAGAATCTCACAGCAATCACACCAACAGTTAAAATCATGGCAGTATTCCATTCTGTGACTACAGGATTCTTCCAACACACTGTGGCAGCATCTGGAGGCATGTCACAACCAAGTTTCAGTGGTGTGCTAAAAGAAGTCTTTTCTTTAATGATGAGACACATTAACAGCTTCATCCAGTTTTCATCACAAAAGGATTTTGCAAATTTGAAGAGAGATTTTTATGCTTTGCACACCACACACGGTTGAAACAATTGATGGCACACATATTGCCTTAGTGCCACCACTAGGGAACAGGTCTACCGCTATCGGAAGAACATCCATTGAATCAATGTGTAAGTTGCCTGCTTACCAGATTTGTACATCTCAAGCATGTGTGCTCATTTCCCTGGGTCAACACATGATTTCTTTGTACTACAGAACATCAGCATACCCTTGCAAATGTCTGAGCTAGGACCTAAGATGGCCTGGCTTGTTGATAAGTGCAAAATGACAATAGAATAATTTGCTATATTTATAGTTTAGGAATATACAATGGGATGAGATATTATTGCTCAATATATTTTTTACTTTCACATACGAGACTCAGCTTATCCTAACCGACCATGGCTGTTAACACCGCCAGTGGAGCAGGCTTTTGGGCTCCTGGAGGTCAGATTCGCTGTCTGGATCAGACCGGTGGAGCCCTCCTCTACTCACCTGATAAGGTATGCCAAATCACCGTGGCCTGCTGCATGTTGCACAGCATAGCTCAGTGACGGAACATCCCATACATCTTAGAGGATGGAGACCATGAAGAGCTACCGGGTGAGGATTTTGAAATGCCAAATGAAGATGATACTAGTGCTTGTACATTTACCTTTATAAATTGTGAAATAAAATCTCAAAACAGTAGTGACATAATGAGCATATCAATCTGTGCTAGAGATCTTTTAGGAATGGTTAGTTAAGGAAATTACAGGGCAAAGATGCTTGTTGTTAAAAGATTTGGCACATTGACTAGTGTATTTGTTGTCTCTGAATGTTCTAAGTGAATGTGTCCTCATAACCTAATATGTGAGTCTATTTTGTCATGAAAAATAAATATATTCTTCTTGTTTTATGTTTTTTAGGATCCTTTACCATGTCATTTTCATTTGTACATTTCAAAGTTGTGACACTTACATGCTGCTGTTGCAAGGTACAAGGGGTTGATCCCGAGGTTGATCCTGAGGAAGACACTCCCTTTGGATGTACATATCCTGTACAAAGACAACTTGTACAGTGATTGAATTGATGTTCTTGAGATTACATTAGACCTGTTTTCTGTTGACTGTTGCCACCAAGGCAATCTGTGCTGCTTAACGTGCTTTAACCCCATGTATTAGTCAACCCAAAGAATACTAATCTTCCTGCACATTTACAAAATCCTTATTTTGGATTAAGTTTATGAAACTGTTGATGTGTTTCATCTTAGTAGAAAGCCTGTTTTGTAGCACACCACTTGGTTGGGACATTTTACCAGATACTACCAACGTGTATTAAAATGGTCATGTGGCCACAAATTGTGATAGTACCATGATTTTCACTATTGATGTCATTCATGTAGGTTTCCTTTTGTGAGTGGGCCCAGCTGATGACATTAATTAATAATAGTTTGCCTATTGAATCTATTTATTAGGATTATATCTTGTTCTTCTATGGTGTCAGGATTTGGAACAGTAACAATATGACAGACACAGACTATTTGGGTTATGCATTGGTTGTATATTTTCAGATTTGTGTTTGAACAATTATTACTTACAGTTGTATGTAATCAATACATTGAGATTTGTGTTATGTGTGTTTTTCCTTTTTAGGAAATGGGATACATATTGCATAACTGTAACCTTTTTTAAAATTATTTTTATTTATTGTTAGCTTTTTTTACTTAATGATGGAAGGAAGAAATAAAGAAAGGAATTACAACAAGAAATACAAAACCATTCTTTGACTTTGTGTTATTTGATTTTATTAATCAAATACACTGGAGAAAATTAGGTTCTGCGTCATTTGCTGGAGTTGGTGGTGGAGGTCTTGCCACCCTCTCCTGCTGGTCCCTATGAACATACCTTCTGGGAGGGGATCCACCGTTGCCTGGACTGGGTAGAACTGTTTCTTGTTGTGGCAGGCCTCCCTATCTGTGGCTGAGTTAATGTATTGTTTCCTGAGGTTGAAGGACCACAGACAGGGAAAGAAGATACAGGAAAAGCCCTGCACATATGGTGATACATGTCAAACATCACCCAAGTCAGGGTGCACAAATTTGAGTTGAGATTCTGCATCTCTATATTATGCTCCCTTTGCACCTGCTTAATTTGCTGGTGCTCTGTTAGGACCTTGCCCATCAAGTCTTAGGACTGATGTAGGGCCCCCAATACTTGGTCACTGGTGGTCTGGGTGATGCTGTACCCAGTGGTCTCACTTTGCGGGCCCACAGATTCCATTCACAACCACTACCCCCACTACCCTGTGCCATTGAGGCAGTATACCCCATCACACTGGATCTAGGCTGACCTCGAGGTGGTGGTTGTGTTGGCTCAACAGCAGTCAGGAATGGGGGCCATCAATAGACGTTATATTCCTTTGAACACAGGATGTGGAGGTATCCTGAGGCTTAGGTGTTTGGAGTGGAGGTGTGCTCAGTGGCAGATGGTGGTCCACTGGCTCTAGGTGTTGAACCTAATATTGATTTCAAACAATTAGAAATGAAAAGCCTGGATTGTACATCAAATTTGTTTTCAGCTACAATCAAACAACCTAACAGTTAGCAATGATTAATGGGATGATTAGGCCTTCCTGTGTTTTTTTATGAATTACACATAAAGGTTTATTTACACAAGGCAAACTTCAGAAATACTGGTGAAGAGATTTCCCAAAAAGAAGTGTAAAATACATGTACCAAACATCCAACCCAACAAAGTAGAGAGGAGAATTGAGAACTAAACCATTCCAAGGCTTAGAAGGCTACAAATCAGACTATTAAACAACTTAGGAGAATTAATGATGGCATTAGTCATCATATGAACATTGCAAAGTAAATTGTTTATCAATACTACTTCTAAATAGCATACAACAGGACATGATTGACAATTTTAAGTCAACATACTATGATTTGTAAAACCAATTAAATCAGTTCAATCAAATGACAAGAAGGTGAAAACATAGTAGATATACTTCAAAAAAGACATTTTCATTGATAGCATAAAATGGTGATTGTCAAATGCATCACACTTTGACGGATGTGCATATATGGAAGAAAAGAGAGAATGACCAACATAACATTGCAATATTATTTTCTAGTGACAAAAACAGGGCATCATGGTAGTTACAGTCATTTCTATTCACCATTAACAACACTTGTACAAATGTGAGTTAAACGGAACCTGGGAAAATATCTGCAGTAAAAATGAGCACACATTTCCAATATGTAGACCCATATGTGAATGATCTAAATAAGTGAATAGGACACTTAGGTGCAATTTTCTTTTATGTGGAAATAGATGGAATTTGGAACCTATTTTCTTGAGTATATCACCATACTTTAAAACAAACCTACAAACTAGGCAAATGCAAGGGGTGATCCATGGAGAACAACTCACATTATGACAACAGATATTGATCATTGTTTAAAAGGAAATACAACCATAATGCTACTAATTTGTTGATAAGCATACATTTTGATACTTTAAGATTTTATTTATATGTTTTAATGAGGGTTTAAAAACCATATCAACAGCTAACGTAAGGGCAAAAACTACATTTTTGATTAGTGAGACCACTAGGGATTCCTGTCAAGCCTTCAGGGTGTAGGAGCTGTAAGACCTTCTCCTCCCAGGGAAAAAGTTGGGGCTGGGATAACCACCACTAGTCCTCTAGGCCTTCAGGTGACACTTTGAGGCCAGAGAGTGCATTCTCGCCTGCAAGTAATTCCACCTCTTGCTAATTTCCTCCCGTGTGCGCAGGTTGTTTGCTACAGCATTCACTCTGTCAACTATTCCGGCTCACATTTGCCTTTTCTGAGATATGGCTATATTTTGTACTTGGGCTTCAAACACTTGTGGTTTTACTCCGATGATTTCATCCACCATGACTGAGAATTCTCCCTCTGTAAAATGTGGATTCCTCCTCCCTGCCATAGTGAGTAACTACAAAAAAACAAGCACTTTCAATGCAACGGGGCTCGCATTTTGCTCGAGTTGGAGCTATTTGCATTGTAAACTACTAACCTAACTTTTCATGCCACACAAATTAAAAGAAAAAAAACACAGCACGATCGCGCTATGTAAAATGTAGTGCGATCGCTCTAAAATTGAAAACGAAAAAAACAGAGCGCGATCGCGCTATGTAAACCCCAGCACGATCGCGCTGTGGGGACAATTAACAGATAAAGTAGTCCAGAAACCAGGCTCAAAACATCGAGCCTCCTATGTTTCTAGTAGTTTACCGGTGCTGTGTAGGCGGGCTAAACACCGGAAAAGGCATGACGTATGCATGCCTTTCACAAATGAAAGCAAGCAGATTTTAAAGAGCAAGCCCAGGAACCAAAGAAAGAGACTGACATGACCTGGATCTGGTTTGAAGCCCAAAGAGAGATTACTTTATGGACGGAGCACTTTGCGCTCGCCCATAATGAAACAGTGGCTCAAATGTTGATGAAAATTAAAAAAATTAAACAAAGGAAAAATGAACAGAGAGAGAGGAAAAGGAAATTAACCTCACTCCTGTGTAGTAAATTCAGCAGCAAAACGGTGTGCTGCAGTGGAACAGCAAAGGATAATGGTCTGAAAAGTGTGTTTTATAGAGTGGTTTGCAGGTGTTCACAATTGACCAATATACATCAGGTGTGTGTTGCTAGCATTCGTCCACTAGCCACAGCCTTTGTACAATCTTGAACAGGTACTTCTACAGACTCCTGCTGTCAGGAATCAACTGCCAGAACAACATCAGCATGACTGTTTAACCTAAATATGCTTTACCCAATCTCACCGCCCTGACAGCAATGGAGTACTGTTAGCCAGCATTGGAGTCTGCTGGTGGGTCAACGGTGGTAGATCACTTACACTGTGGACTCAACTCTGTCAACACAGACGGAAATTCAGCCACCATTGATCTAAATACGACCGCCAGAACTCCATCTAATTGACAGAGTACTTGGAACCACCATCACCGCAGGACTATGGAACTTCCGTCATGATAGAAATCAGCCCATAGTCCCATAATGGGTCATTCAAAGCCTCAGTATCCATGTTCTTTGAATGCCCATACTGCTCAATTCTTTAGTTACTACCATGATCCTCTACATCAGAATCAATTTCTGACAAACAATTCTATCTCCGCACTACCGGAGGAGTCATCTCACAGTACTGTATGCTTACAAACCTTTTTCAAACTATTCTTCTCTTTTTCTGTACCTTTATCCTGCCCTTCATGTGTGTCCTCAACACTACCATGAATCATGCGATCACAAAGTCCATGTTCTGCCTCCATGTCTTTACCTGTGTCAAATGGACATCACAGTATTTCCTGTTCCTAGCAACATTTGCCCCTTTTCTTTTCATTAGAACCTTCTCCAGCAGACCAAAATTTCTCCTCTTCAGAGGCCAAACCTCCAGCCTGTAACATAGCCTCCATTTCGTCTCCATTCGTCTCCATTCTATTGGTAATAACTGGAATACTTTTCTCAAGTATAGTTTTTAATTTGTCCTCCATAAAAACATCCTCCTTCATTTGGATTCTGTTTTCAGTCCAGTCATTTCCTGTGAAGTAATTGTGTTATTTACCCCTTCAGCTGATCTAGTTTAACAAACTGCTCTGTTGATTGATTAACAAAATGCACCACTTCTCAATCAGTCAAGCGGTCATCATAATGCATTTGAACTACGATATCCCAAACTGCTAAAATGGCCACCTGTACACTACATGATACTTAATGCATGTGTGACCAAGTCCATCTTCTATTTTATTAATACCTGGGAGCCTCCAGCATGAAAGCAGTTCTCTGCTCTGCAAGATAGCTGTGGGGCTCCTGACAACAAACAAAGAGAGGTCCCCGAGTGACAGGCTTCGCTGAGCACCAACAGAGATCCTCAGGTGCCTGTCTTAATACACCTGATTTCGCTTCCAGCTTAATTTGGCTGTAGGGCTCCAGATGTACTCACGCTTCCACGCAGTGCACGAGCAGTAACCGACACACTCAAACAACCAGTAACCGATTTCTCCTAAACAAAGTCTAATAAATATTATTTCCACTTAATAATTCTTAATACATTTCTGTACATACCTTAAAGTACACGTTCACTCCATGGAGACCACCCAGACAAATGAATACATATTTTTAAAATTATTTTAAGTGACTTCCACTCATATTAGAAACATTCCATCTGAATTTTCAAACAACCACATGATGAATCACATTCTCCAACAAAATGTCACTCAATACATTCTAAATTCAATCTGTAACTATCTGCAGGGAGCAGCAGCAAAAAAGAAGGAAGATGGCTGGAGGTTCTGGCCTTTTATTGTGTTGTAATTTTTTGTTACTGTACTAAGGGGGTCATTACAACATTGGCGGTAAAAGCCGCTTACCGGCATGCAGAAGACCACCAACACACCGCCGCGGCCGCGGAATTCCGCCACGGTCATTCTGACCCACAGCTCGGAATCCGCCAATATCCAGACACCAACACAAGTCCGCCACACCAAAGGTCAGTGATAAACTGGAGATAACAAAACCTCCACCGTCATGCCAACAGGAATACGCCCACACTATCACGACCCACGAATCCACGCGTCAGTCTTTCAACCACGCTATTCCATTGGCGGTACACACTGCTGCGCTCAAAATACACACACATTTACAAAACACTACCACATTGGACAATTCCAAATACGCACACCTGATACACATACACACACCACTCGCACACATCAAATACAACATAAAACACACACCCACATCACCCACAAACCCTTACGACCTGAATTGCAACAGAAGGCCGGAGAGAGACACCACCAGAAAGAACAATAGCATCCACAGGCACCCTACACCATCACTCACACAACATCCAAGCACCTCACACAATACACCTCTAAATATCACCCCACACATCACAACACACACCACCCCACACATCAACCACACCACCCCAAGGCACAGCAAAGACACCCCAGGTTCTCTAAGGGGGAACTCAGGGTCATGGTGGAGGAAATCATCCGGGTAGAGCCACAGCTATTCAGATCACAGGTGCAGCACACCACCAAAGCCAGGAAGATGGAGCTATGGCGAAGAATCGTGGACAGGGTCAGCGCAGTGGGACAGCACCCAAGAACACAGGATGACATCAGGAAGAGGTGGAACGACCTACGGGGGAAGGTGCATTCTGCGGTCTCAATACACCACCTTGCGGTTCAGAGGACTGGTGGCGGACCCCCACCTCCTCCCCCAGAACTCACTACATGGGAGGAGCAGGTCTTGGCTATACTGCATCCTGAGGGCCTCGCATGAGTAGCAGGAGGAATGGACTCTGGTAAGTCAAATCTTTACTACCTTATCTCCCCCACCCCACCTGCATGCCATCACATACCCCCACCCTCGGCCTCACCCCCATTACTCCAACTCCTCACATATGTCCCAATATCACAAACCACACATCCCAAACCCAAGCCCTGCATGTAACACCAAAGCATGGACACCCATGGACAGGAGGCAACGCCACAGGACCACGACACCAGCACCCCACCCCCTGCAGATGGAGAACCACCCTGCAAGCGGTCCGTGAGATCCAGGACAAAAACAGAGAACAATGCCAAGACCCCCGTCAGGAAATGAGACCACCCTGATTTGTCATCCTTCTGTCCCACTTTGTCACCCTGTCCATACTTAAACTGCCCCAGCTCCACTTCCTATGCCCCTTTGGACAATGCACCTGTGAGACTAATAGGCTGGACTCTGCCATGGACATTCCTCCACCATCACCCCTGACCATTTAACAACCCCCTCCACTATTTAGCACTTAAATAAACACCCTTAAATCACAAAACAATCTGAGTCAGTCTGTGCTTTCACAATTGTGTATTTGCAATAACTGAGGGAAATAGCAATGTCCATTGTATTGTCAACATACCTATGTCACACAGCTCTAGTCCATGCGGAAACAAAGCAGATGTCACACAGTGGGACCCACATCTGTGAAATTGTAAGGGAAAGTGACAACTCAGTGACCATACACTGGGTGAAAATGACAGACAGATTAGAGGCAGTAGAATTAAATCAGATGTAGCAGGCTGTGTTGTCTTCTTACCTGTGTCTCACTGGAAGTATTGGTGGATCACTGTCTTCCTGTTGTCTATGTCCTCTTCTTCTGCTTCCTCATCTTCACTGTCCACAGGCTCCACAGCTGCCACAACACCACCATCTGGACCATCCTCCTCTAGAAAAGGCACCGGTAGTCGCAAAGCCAAGTTGTGAAGCATACAGCATGCCACGATGATCTGGCACACCTTCTTTGGTGAGTAGAATAGGGAACCACCTGTCATATGGAGGCACCGGAACCTGGCCTTCAGGAGGCCGAAGGTCCTCTCTATAATCCTCCTAGTTCGCCCATGGGCCTCATTGTAGCGTTCCTCTGCCCTTGTCCTGGGATTCCTCACTGGGGTCAGTAGCCATGACAGGTTGGGGTAACAAGAGTCACCTGCAAATGGCGAGGGACAACTGTTAGACACACACTAACTTATAGGGAAATCCCCAGACCCAGACACCTATTGACAATGTATAGTGTCCATGTCCTCACCTAATAGCCACACACGGTGCCTCTGGAGTTGCCCCATCACATAAGGGAGGCTGCTATTCCTCAGAATGTAAGCATCATGCACTGAGCCAGGAAATTTGGCATTCACATGGAAGATGTACTGGTCAGCCAAACACACCATCTGCACATTCATCGAATGGTAACTCTTCCGGTTTCTGAACACCTGTTCACTCCTGCATGGGGGACCAAGGCCACATGTGTCCCATCAATGGCACCTATGATGTTGGGGATATGTCCCAGGGCATAGAAGTCACCTTTCACTGTAGGCAAATCCTCCACCTGAGGGAAAACGATGTAGCTCGCATGTGTTTCAGCAGGGCAGACAACACTCTGGAAACATAGGCTGGGACATCCCTGATGCTATGGCCACTGTTGTTTGAAAAGACCCACTTGCTAGGAAATGGAGTACTGACAGCACCTGCACTTGTGGGGGGATTCCTGTGGGATGGCAGATAGCTGACATCAGATCTGGCTCCAACTGGGCACACAGTTCCAGGATAGTGGTACGATCAAGTCTGTAGGTGATGATCACATGTCGCTCCTCCATTGTCGACAGGTCCACCAGCGGTCTGTACACCGGAGGATGATGCCATCTCCTCACCTGCCCCAGCGGACGTTGCCTATGGAGGAGAACAGCGAGCAGAGAGTCAACCAACTCTGAGGTACGTAAACACAACTTAATCTGAAAATGTTTGCAAATCGACATATGGCTGTATTAGTGTTTAAGCAAGGCCTAGATATGTGTCAAGCAGTCCAAAATAATGCCATGTGGGCCCTTGAAATGGCGGCTGCCTGACCTGTACAGTGGGACAAGGGGATATGAGGTAACTGCGCTGGCGTTGTACACCGTCGCGGTAGGCGGTCGAAGACCGTGGCGCAATCCTGCATTGGTTAACATTGGACCCTATGGGTCTCAGGAGGCAATGACGATGTACGCCGGCGGTGACGGTACGCACCGCGGCAGACGTGACGGCCATTTTCTCTCTGTTCAATCACTTGATACCTGATCTTTGACAGGAGAGGACCTACACTGCAAGTGCTGCTGTGAACTCAGTCTGGAAGAGACAATGGCTTGTGTGTCTGGGGAAAGGGCCCCTGCCTTCAGCACGGAGGAGTTGGAGAAACTAGTGGATGGGGTCCTCACCCAGTACATGCTACTCTACGGTCCTCCAGACAAACAGGTGAGTACACTGTGAGCATGTTGTATAGGCAATGGCTGTTTGGAGTGGTGTGGATGAAAGATGGGGGGAGAATGAGGCGTGCATGAAACGACGGTGAGTGCATGTGGGTCATGGCAAGGGTAGGGATGTGGGCCAATGACTGTGACGGTGCGGACGGTTATATCTTCTCCTTTTCCCCTGTACTATTCCTGTAGGTCAGCGCCCACCAGAAGAAGGATATTTGGCTTGCCATCGCCAAGGAAGTCCGGACCCTGGGGGTCTACCACAGATGGAGCACCCACTGCCGCAAAAGATGGGAGGACATTCGCCGATGGAGCAAGAAGGCCCAGCTGGGGATGGCCTCCCAATGTGGGAAGGGTGCCCGTCGCACCATGACCCCCCTGATGTTCCGGATCCAGGCAGTGGTGTACCCGGAGTTGGATGGGCGCTTGAGGGCATCACAGCAGCCACAAGGGGGTGAGTACACTCTCATTCAGCTGATTCAGCGCGCATTGTAGGTGTCTGGGTGGGGGAGGTGGGCTGTGGGTTCCCCTAGGCCAGGGAGAGTTTAGTAAGCAAGGTCCCTTCTGAAGGCAGGCCCTGTGGCACCCCACTCCACCTGTGTACAGAGCCAACTACACCTAGTCAGGCTCCTGTGACTTGTAGGTGTGCAGCAATCGGGCATAGGCCCTGTACCCCATGTCCCTGTGATCAATTAGGGAACTCAAAGTGCATGGCGTAGTGCAGAGGGCTGCTGTGTCTGTAGTGTCTGCCAACGGTAGAGGTATTGCATGCACTCAACATGTCTTTCTTCTGTCTTCCCCCCCTTTTTGTGGTCTCCCTGTTCTTGTGTGCATTAGCATCATCAGGCGGAGGAGCAGTGGCACCGGAGCTGGAGGGAGCTGCATCCCACATGGCCCTGGAGGGCGACATAACGGAGTCTGAATTCACCAGTGGGACGGAGGGCGAGGGGAGCTCCACAGCAGGGACAGGAGCTGAGACCAGCGATACAGACTCCTCCTCTGATGGGAGCTCCCTTGCGGTGGCAGTCCCATCTGTGCCCCCGCATCTACAGGTACAGCCGCCACCCACCTACCATCACCGCCCTCCCTGCAGCCCCTCAGAGTTTGCCCCGTGGCCGCTCACCCAGGAGAGTGGGCATCTCCTTCGCCCCAGGCACCTCAGCCCGTGCCCCTGTCACCCCTGCTGCACTCCGTGAGGAGGCCATTGACCTCCAAAGGGCCCTCAATGTTGGGCAGTATACCACTTTGAATGCCATCCAGGGTGTAGAGAGGCAGTTGCAACAAACCAATGCATACCTGGAGGGCATTCATTCTGGCCAGGCAGCCCAACAGCAAGCTTTTCAGACTCTGGCCTCAGCACTGATGGCAGCCATTGTCCCTGTTTCTAGCCTCCCCCTCCAACTTCCTCCACCCAGAACCAAACCCCTGTACCTCAGCCTATCCCAAACACACCATCAGACCAGCATGCACACATGTCAGCACACAAGGGAAGCTCAGGCAAACATAAGCCCCACACATCTCACAAGCACTCACACAAGCATCATACACATGCAGACATACCAACATCCACTGCCTCCACTGTGTCCCCCTCCTCCTCTTCTCCCTCCTCCCTCCCTGTCTCGTCTCCACTCACACCTGCATGCACTACATCATCAGCCACTACCTCCATCACCAGCACACCCACCACCACACCCCGCTCACGTGCAGTCACCACCCCCACTACCATTCACACATCCCCTGTGTCCTCTCCCAGTGTGTCTGTGAGCCCACCTCCCAAGGTACACAAATGCAGCCACTCACACACCCAACAGCCATCCACCTCACGACAGCCTCCAGCCCATGCACCTTCACCCAAAGTCACCAAACGTACACCTCCTACAACCACTACCTCTTCCTCCACTCCCAAACCCCCTCCGTCTACCCGTCCCAGTGTGCCCCAAAAACTTTTACAGTCCAACCTTGACCTCTTTACCTCACCTCCCCCACCCCTTCAGTCTCCTAGGGCCCACCTCTCCAGGTCCCAACCCAGCGCCTCAGCCACAACATCCTGGGGAACAGTGGTGCCAGTAGTAACCGGTTTCTGGAGTGCGCCAGGCAGCAGGGCAGCCAGTGTGGTAAGGAGCCGGAGCACAGACAGTCCCCCACCTCAAAAGCAGAAAAAGTTGGCCAGTACCCGGCGGGAGAGAGGTGCCAAGGACACCGCCGCCACCAGCACCGCTGAACAAGACACCGCCGCCACCAGCAACGCTGAACAGGACACCAACGCCACCAGCACTGCTGAACAGCACACTGCCGCCAAAAGCACAGCTGAACAGGACACCGCAGCCACCAGCACCGCTGCCAAGAACACCTCCGCCACCAGCCAAGGACACCGCTGCCACCAGCACCGCTGAACAGGACACCGCTGCCACCAGCACCGCTGAACAGGACACCGCCGCAACAAGCACCGCATGCCTGTGAACGCCAAAGATTCCGACAATACTGAGTCCGCCACGAGCAGTATGAAGCACTCTGGGCACCAAGCCCCCTCCAGAACCAGTGGAGAATGACATCCACTACCTCAGTCCTTGGCTGTCACGACTCACGTGCTGCTTGCGCCTGGAGTTTGCAGATCTTGAGGCGTGGATCTTGAGGGTTCGACTTTGGCCCAAAAAGGGGCGACTCTTTCTGGTAGCCACGGTGCTGTAGGCGAGGAAACGCCAAGGACAGACCGTGACCGTGAGAAAGTAGCGCCAGAGGGAAAAAACCCCTTCAGAAGAAGAGGAAAAAACCTCCCAGAAGATTCGCAGGGGATTCCTGGAACAAGAACAGAGGAACAGGAATCAAAGGAACTGACGTAACACAGAAATGGCGAAATCCAGAGCCAAGGGCTAGGAAATCAGGAGCGAGGACACTAACTGAAACAGAGAGTGTTGCAGCGCAAAGAGGAAAAGAAAAACCACCCTTAAATACCATAAAACAGGAAGTGACCCACAGGAAGAAAAAGGACACCATCTTGAATAGGGAAAAGTAGATAGAATAGACTGGAGCAGAAACCATAGAGAATAGGGAAGGAGGAATGCTGGGAAGACAGAGGTAACCTGGGAAGGGGAAAAGACATAAAGGACAGAGGAGAAAACAGACCCAAAAAGGAAGAAAGACAGAAAAGAAGAAAAAGGAGCCCCAAACAGGTAAGAGGGGTCAGGAGACCCCAATAAGACGGAGGGAGAGCGCAGCGCGAGGCCCCTAGTAAGTCCTGGGGCCTCGCAGGGTGCAAGAAAGGCTCGGGGCGCGCCGCGTCTTAGAGACGCGAAGCGCGGCCCGAGCCGAACGCGCGGCTTGTGCCGAACGCTCGGCTCGCGCCGCGCGGTGCGCCGCGACAGTAGGCCCCCCTCCCGAAGGCCCTGGTTTGAAAGGAAATAAACGGTGAAAGCGCTGAGTCAGAAGAGGAGCATGAACAGAAGATGCATCTTCCCAAGAACACTCACTGAGAGGATAACCCTTCCAATGAATCAGATACTGCAGACGGGTGTGAAAAAGACGAGAGTCACAAATCTCCTGAACCTCATATTCAGGAACATCATCCACTAAGACAGGAGGAGGACAGGAAAACTGACGGGAATACGGATCTGGTACATAAGGTTTGAGTTGGGAGACATGGAAGACTGGATGAATCTTCCATGTGTGAGGCAAGTGAAGACGGACAGTGACAGGATTAAGCAACTGGAGAATACGGAAAGGCCCGTAATAGCGAGGTGTGAATTTGTTCTGAGAAAGACGTGAGGGTAAGAATTTAGAAGAAAGCCAAACTTTATCCTGTGGATGGTAGTCCGGAGTGGCCCTACGTTTCTTGTCTGCTACTTTCTTCATATATCTCTTGGTGTGTAAGAGATTAGAACGAATCAGTCTATGGATTTGTAGAAGACGTTTGGAAAAATGAGTAATAGCGGGTAAGGGAGTGGGAGACAGAGAAGAAGTAGGAAAAGAGGTAGGATGAAAACCATAAGAACAGAAAAAAGGAGTGGTCTTGGAGGCACTATGGACTGAGTTATTATAAGAGAATTCAGCGATAGGGAGATAAGTGTTCCAGTTGCTTTGAGTTGAGTTGCAAAAACAACGAAGGTATTGTTCTAAGCCTTGGTTCAGACGCTCGGTCTGTCCATTGGTCTGAGGATGGAAGCCCGATGACAGAGCTCTATCGATGTTTAGTGTCTTACAAAAATACCTCCAAAACCGGGAAATGTACTGAGGTCCTCTATCAGATATAAGAGTATGAGGAAGTCCATGAAGACGGAAGATATGTTCAATGAATATCTGGCTTAATTCTTGGGATGTAGGTAGCTTTTTCAAGGCAGTGAAGTGAGCCATCTTAGTAAAAGAGTCCACAGTGACCATGATTACCCGGTTTCCTGCTGAGAGTGGTAACGAACACATGAAATCGGTGGAGACGGTGTGCCATGGAGTTGGCGGAACCGGCAAGGGCTGGAGTAAACCCGCAGGTCTGGTTCGGGGAATCTTGACTTGAGCGCATGTGGGACAAGCCTGAACGTATGTTTCAATATCCTTTTTCCAAGTAGGCCACCAGAAAAATCGTGATAACAGTTCTTGTGTGGCCTTGATGCCTCTATGACCAGCAACCGGTGAATCATGACACATTTGTAATGCCTTTTCTCTCACTCTGTTAGTGGGGATGAATAACAGATCGTGATAATAATAGTATCCTTGTCTCTTATGTAAAAGAGGCCTTAAGTTCTCTATTTCATCATCAGATAGATCGGGGTACTCCAGTTGTACCTCCTCCAGAAAAGACTGGGCTACCCCAATGATCTTACTAGGTTCCAGTAGGGGTTGAGCTGGGACAGGAGTACAATCTGGATAACGACGCGATAGAGCATCAGCCAGAATGTTTTGGGAGCCAGGAATATATGTAATGTAGAAATCATACTGGCTGAAGAAGAAGGCCCAACGAGCTTGACGACTAATTTGGCATACGAAATTTCGTAAACATTGTAAGTTTCGATGGTCTGTTCTCACTTCAAAAGGTTCCTTGGAACCCATCAGAAACTGCCTCCATTCAATACAAGCTGTTTTCAGAGCCAACAATTCTCTTTCCAATACTGAGTAATGTTGTTCTGCAATAGAGAGTATATGAGACAAATAGAAAACAGGATGTTCAAGACCATCGTCCTCTTGTTGTTGGAGTAGAACGGCACCAATGGCTTTTTCAGAAGCATCGGTGACGACAATAAATCGTTTGTTGGTATCTGGATGTCTTAAGATGGGAGCTTGTGTAAATGCCTTCTTTAATTCCTGAAAAGCTGTTTCAGCAGTTTTAGTCCAGACAAACCCTTTAATAAGATTTTCCTTCTTTAAAGTGTGAGTTATATGGCTAGTTTGTTTAGCAAAGTCTGCGATGAATTGTCGATAGAAGTTCGCCAATCCTAGAAAGCATTGTGTTTCTTTAATGGAAGATGGAGAAGGCCAATCTAGGATAGCTTGTACCTTTTCTTGATCCATGGCTACTCCGGTGGTACTTAAATGATATCCTAGATATTTGACTTCCGTCTGGTCAAACTCACACTTTTCGGGTTTGCAAAATAGTTGATGTGCCCGGAGTCGTTGAAGGACTTGTTTAACATGGGAAGAATGGAGTTCGGGATTTCTGGAATAAATAAGAATATCATCAAGGTAGATTACAACTGTCTGATTCAGGAGATCCGAGAATACTGAGTCCATAAATCTCTGAAAAATTGCCGGGGCATTAGTAAGACCGAAAGGCATTACCCTGTATTCAAAGTGACCAAATGGAGTCCTAAAGGCCGTCTTCCACTCATCTCCTTCTTTAATGCGTAAGAGGTGATAGGCTCCCCGTAGATCTAGTTTGGTAAACCGTTGGGCCCCTCTGACTGCCTCTAAAATGTCCCTTATGAGAGGCAAAGGATAACGATCTTTAATAGTTATTTTATTCAGGCCTCGAAAATCCAGGCAAGGGCGAAGGTCCTTTGTCTTCTTGGGTACGAAAAAGAGAGGAGCCCCGGCCGGAGAAGACGATGGAACAATAAGACCACTTTGAATATTTTCATCCAAATACTCCTTTAGTACTCCCTTTTCAGTTTCCGTGAGGGAATACATCCTGCCAAAAGGAACGATAGTGCCAGGTTCCAAGGGAATAGCACAATCGTAATCTCGATGTGGAGGTAACACAGGTTTGGAAGGTTTTTGGAAGACATCTTGAAAATCCAAATAGTGTTCAGGAACTCCTTGGACTGTATTTATGGTCGAACCGGTGGTACCCTCCGTGATTATTGACCTCTTAGGCGACCAATACTTGTCTGAAGCAAAACAGTGCTCGTGACAGAACTGTGAAGACAAGGAAACCGTCCGGGTAGCCCAGTTCACATATGGATTATGTCTGATGAACCACGGGATTCCAAGAATGATGGTATGGTTGGGGGAAGTTATAAGATCAAAGGAAATGTGTTCCTGATGGTTACTGATCTGTAGATTCAGCATCAGGGTAGTTGTATCTACTGGACCCGATGATATCAAAGATCCATCCACCGTGTGAACTTGTTCTGGAACCTCCTTAGGTTGTATAGGAACTTGTTGAGTGGTGGCCCACTTCTTATCCATATATATGCCACTAGCTCCACAATCTAGTAGTGCCATCGTCTTCTCTTGACGGCCATCAGGTAATTGTAACATTACTGGTAAAATGAACAAGGATGTGGTATTGTCGTTGAAAGAACTGATGGAAGGTATAGCTGCTAATCCCGTCCCCTCCCTTCTTACAGAGGACGGGAAGCGGTGTTTCCCGATGGCCTTGATGGACGTACTGGACAGGTACGCAGTATGTGGCCGGCAGATCCGCAGTATAAACACAAACCCTTCTTTCGTCTATCTTCTCGTTCGCTAGGGGAGAGAGGGCCTCGAGTTGTATCCACCTGCATGGGTTCTCCTTCGGTGTCTCTGACAGGAGGGCGAGGTTCCTCAGAACGATGCGGAAAAACTCGTGAGGTGCTTGGTTGAAAAGACCCTCTGCTCTTTCTCTTCTCTGCTCTCCGTTCCTGAAGGCGATACTCGATGGAGAGGGCTTGATCCATCAGGCCACGAAGATCTTCCACTCTGGTGGAATGTACTAGTTCGTCTTTGATTTCTTCTTTGAGTCCTCTACGAAACAAAGTCACCAAAGTACGTTCCACCCAGGTGGTCTCTGCCGCTAGTTGACGAAAGCGTGTAATGTATTGAAGGACATCTTGTGAACCTTGATGAATATCGCATAAGGCCTCTTCTGCTGAAGCCTCCAATCCCGGACGACTAAACATTAGCTTGAAGCGGTTCACAAAGGCGGAATAATCCGACAATACCGGATCGTTAGATGATACCATCGGGGTTGCCCAGGCCAAGGCAGGACCAGATAAGGCACTGATGAGATAACCCACCTTTGTTCTGTCATGGGAGAATTGGGTGGGTCGGAAGGCAAAGTACACTGTCAAGGAGTCAAGGAACTCTCGCAGCTTGGTTGGTTCACCCGAAAAACGATGGGTAGAGGCGGAGAGCGTCGGGACATCACCACTGCGGAAAGCCAAGGCCTGTCGCAGCGCAGCATTCTCACTGCGTAGTTGCTGTAATTCTTGAGCATGTTGCTGAATTGTAGTTAGCAGAGCTTGATCCGGATCCGCAGCAGCTACCACAGTGTCTTCCATGGTGTTAGAAGACGTCGGGATGGTTTGGCGCTGCAATCTGTCACGACTCACGTGCTGCTTGCGCCTGGAGTTTGCAGATCTTGAGGCGTGGATCTTGAGGGTTTGACTTTGGCCCAAAAAGGGGCGACTCTTTCTGGTAGCCACGGTGCTGTAGGCGAGGAAACGCCAAGGACAGACCGTGACTGTGAGAAAGTAGCGCCAGAGGGAAAAAACCCCTTCAGAAGAAGAGGAAAAAACCTCCCAGAAGATTCGCAGGGGATTCCTGGAACAAGAACAGAGGAACAGGAATCAAAGGAACTGACGTAACACAGAAATGGCGAAATCCAGAGCCAAGGGCTAGGAAATCAGGAGCGAGGACACTAACTGAAACAGAGAGTGTTGCAGCGCAAAGAGGAAAAGAAAAACCACCCTTAAATACCATAAAACAGGAAGTGACCCACAGGAAGAAAAAGGACACCATCTTGAATAGGGAAAAGTAGATAGAATAGACTGGAGCAGAAACCATAGAGAATAGGGAAGGAGGAATGCTGGGAAGACAGAGGTAACCTGGGAAGGGGAAAAGACATAAAGGACAGAGGAGAAAACAGACCCAAAAAGGAAGAAAGACAGAAAAGAAGAAAAAGGAGCCCCAAACAGGTAAGAGGGGTCAGGAGACCCCAATAAGACGGAGGGAGAGCGCAGCGCGAGGCCCCTAGTAAGTCCTGGGGCCTCGCAGGGTGCAAGAAAGGCTCGGGGCGCGCCGCGTCTTAGAGACGCGAAGCGCGGCCCGAGCCGAACGCGCGGCTTGTGCCGAACGCTCGGCTCGCGCCGAGCGGTGCGGCGCGACATTGGCAGGATGAAGCACTCTGGGCACAAAGCCTCCTCCAGAACCAGTGGAGAGATCCATCCACTACCTCAGTCCTTGGCAGGATGAAGTACTCTGGGCACAAAACCCCTCCAGAACCAGTGGAGACTGTTATCCACTTGAGAGACTGTGGCTTTGCACTCCCCAGGATAAATCAGTGGGCAACCCACCCACTTGAGCGACTTGAGAGACTGTGGCTTTGCACTCCCCAGGATAAAGCAGTGGGCAACCCACCCGCTGGAGAGACTTGGGAGACTGTGGCTTTGCACTCCCCAGGATAAATCAGTGGCCAACCCACCCACTTGAGCGACTTGAGAGACTGTGGCTTTGCACTCCCCAGGATAAAGCAGTGGGCAACCCACCCGCTGGAGAGACTTGGGAGACTGTGGCTTTGCACTCCCCAGGATAAAGCAGTGGGCAAACCACCCACTGGAGAGACTTGAGAGACCGTGGCTTTGCACTCCCCAGGATAAAGCAGTGTGCAAACCACCCACTGGAGAGACTTGAGAGACTGTGGCTTTGCACTCCCCAGGATAAAGCAGTGGGCAAACCACCCACTGGAGAGACTTGAGAGACTGTGGCTTTGCACTCCCCAGGATACGTCAATGGGCATGGAGCCCCCTCGTGGATCTGGCATCGTGCACTCATCCGACTGAGGTGCCCCTCTTCCCTTCCCTCGAAGTGCCTGTTTTATTTCTATCTGATGCCCCAGCAGTGTTCTCTCCATCTTGTTCGGGTATCTTGTGTGGGCCTCGCCCATGCATTTTGGGCCCAGTGGTCCACAGACTATGACGGTGGAGTCCCTTGGACTTGTATTCTTGGTGTATATATTTGTTTGTAGTGTGAATATCTTTATATATGTATATATTTTTAATTCATGTATTTGAATATATTGCAATAATTTGACTCATTTCCTTTTGTCCCTCCCCCCTCCCCTGTGTCATAGGTGCAGTACTCACCGTGGTCTTCACCGCCGTATTTGTTGTTTCTGGTAGAGAAGCAGGAAGATAAAGGCTGGCAATATGTGGAGCTCGGGTTCCATGGCGTCCTGATTCCTCGTGGGGTGTGTAGAGGTGAGCGGTTTCCCTTCCAAGTCCTGTTTCATCCGTGTTTTTGTTTGCGGTGAACACGCCCCGGAAAAGGTGGCGGATTGGACTGTTGTAATTCTGAGGGCGGTACATTGTCCTCCGCCTGTCTGTTGGCGGTTACCGCTGCGGTGTTTGTTTGTACCGCTTTGGCGGTCGGAGTGTTAAAGTGGCTGTCTATGTTGGCGGTTTCCTCCATGGTCGTGATTCAAAAAACTTTCCGCCGGCCTGCTGGCGGTTTTACCGCCGCTTTAACACCGACCGCCAGGGTTGTAATGACCACCTAAGTTCTTTAATGAGTCTGCAATGGGTGGTGGCAATAAAGGAGATTGCATAATGTTAGCCTCTGGCCTTGCCAGGGGAATTACCGTGGCTCATGGAAGGAGGGACTTTGACCGTGTAAGAAATGGTGTCTAAAGCAGGAATGGTTATGTGCTTCTTAATGGAGGAGCAAGCACTTTTGGGAATATAAACTGAATAGCTTATTAATGCTAGTGTGTCCCAGGAATTTTATAAGCATAAAAACAGATTTAAACATGACCTTAACCTCAATGCAGATCCTTCAAGGTACCAAATCAGTGTTCAATGTTCCCAGTGACCGTAATGAGCCCAGCTGCAGCCTCACAAACTGTACTTAGGAATGCAAGCTTTGCCTTATTCAGGCTGGTTATTAGTGTGTCCACAGAAAACACAGTGCATTGCACAAATGACATCACCATAGTAATAAAATAGTCTTTTGGGAAGAGAGATTACATTTGATGAAGGACTTAAGCTGCTTCAACACTTGGGTAGATTTGCAGACCTAGCCCTTGTCCATGTTTTACCCATACCAGGGGCAAGGCTGGAAGCTGTAGCCAGGCAGGGTTCCATGAGACCTGATACCTTCACCCTGAGGTACTACTGATGCTTTTGTCTTGATGGGCAAAAAACTCAGAGTGGGATGAACCTACATATCTTACCCACTAATGGTGCCCCTTCTCAGGGAAAGCCTGAATGCCTTGTCTTGGTCATCCAGGGATAGAGAAAAGTCCAATTAGTTCTTGGTACTCAAGGCTTGTGTTAGGGTTGCCGTTGTTCAGAGCCAGCTCTCGGCTGCAGGGGGGCAGAGCATTTGGGTAATAAGTGTGGAGTCGATGGGGCAGGAAGTGACTCATTGTTCTAGTTGTTCTGAGTCAGCTGCTTCCTGCCATCACGTAGCGTCACGTTCCTTGTTTACGGGTTCCCCTTGCTCCGTCGGCGTCCTCCAGAGTGTTCTCGCATCAAGCCTTTACCATCACATTTCATTCTGCCTGTTGCCCTTTGAAACTGCGTTTATTCCTCTTAAACAAAGTCTACCTTGGACATCCTATACAATCAAGGAGAGAACATTTCCTAAAGGTCAAGTTGAAGGGAACTTCATTGGGTAAATCACCAATGCGCATAAATTCAAGTTGTTTTTTTCTGTGATATTTGAACTTTGTGAACATTGATCTGTATTTGAAGACATAAGGGAATATTGTTGGGTAACGCGCAAACGTGCATATACGCTAGCTGTATGTTTTGGGACATTGGCACTTTGTTAATACTTATCTGTAATAAGCACACTTATTTTTGTAGGCATTGTTTTGTATTTTTTGAGGTAGGGGATTGACTGTTTATTAATGCATGAAACCAATGCATTGAATGTGTGAATATGTTGTTTTCTACATACACTTCACAGTCCTTAGGTGCCTACCATAAATAAGGAACAGAGTAGCTTTCCAGGTATACTATGCTTGATGTTAAACCCATATCTTAGGCAGAACAGTGATAACAAGTCAGTACTACACAAGATTTCTCGTTTCTTTCTCCTTTGTCTTTATAACTGTGGATTTCCGTGTATATCATGTTGCCTATGCACACAAATGGAAGAGGGAAATTCCAAAGGTACTACGATCTACATAGGGCCTGATTTAGATCTCGGTGGAGGGAATACTCTGTCACACAAGCGACAGATATCCCACCTGCCGTATTGCAATTCCCATAGCATTTAATGGGATCACAATATGGCAGACAAGATATCTGCCACATTTGTGACAGAGTATTTCCCGCCGCAGAGATCTTAATCAGGCCCATAGTTTGGCTCATGGTATGTATGGAAGATTTGTTTATTGCATTATCATTCACACACCTTTTTGGTTTCTTGTACAGGAAGAATCTAGACAAGTTCCAATTGGCACACTTTCTGCAGAATCACGATCAGATGGTGTTGTCTTTTACTCTTCCCTTCCCCTCTTCCCCTCTTCCCCTCTTGCCCTCTTCCCCTATGTTAGAGTTAGACTTTGACATTTGTTGGGTCATCTCAATCAATAGGTGTTTTGGATATTGTCACTGTGGCCTCCTTTCACTCCTGCGGAAAATTCAGGCAAGATTCCGACAGAACGATGAGCCCATGGAGAGTTGTTCCTGAGCGAAATGGAGTCACGTGACATTACATTAAAGGACCTAGCCCACATGACTGGCAACCTCCAAAGGGAAACACAGGCATTAGCTCAAAGATTAGATGCATTACAAAGGCTAGGGGATACTGGGATTAGTGGACCAGCTATGGGACAAAGTGTAAGTGTTACAGGAGGTGCCTTTTACACTTCCACAGCTACAAGCCTGAGTCAGGGCGCAGGGGCACCGGTTATACATGTTACACCTCTTCCCACACTCCGCAAGCGCCACCTGAATGCTTCACTGGGAACCTGTGAAGCTTGCTTCCTTTATCAACCAATGTCAATTGCATTTCATGAGTAAGGCATCCTTCTTTCCTAATAAGCAATCTAAAGTTGCCTTTGTTTTACCATATTTAGGAGGCAGGGGAGCCACATGATCCATTCCTTTAGTGGAACTGAATGATCCTTCTTTATATGATTATGATGCTTTTCAAACTAAACTGAAAAGACGTTTTGATCAACATTCCTTCATGCAATCAGGAGATAGGGAACTGATAAATTTACAGCAAGGTAACAAAGACCTTATGACTTACATTTCTAATTTTCATAGGCTGGTTGCAGAAGAAGGGTGGCCTGAAAGTAAACGTAGTTCCTTGTTTTACAGGGGTTTGAGCGATGAGCTGAAGGAGCTCCTTTCTCAAGTAGTTGACCCTCTCGAGTCTTGTAGGGAATTGATTGGCCTGGTAGTAAAATTAGACCATTGCCTTACTGAAAGATGTAGGGATAGAGGATTCACTGATGCTAAGGTATTAATCGTTGTAGAAAAGAAACCAGAATCTGAGAGAAACCCCAATGGGCATGAACCTATGCAGACAGACAGTTTGAGAGGTCCTTTAAGTGATGAGGTTTGTTAAGATATGACATTGTGTTTAAATTGAGGCAAGAAAGGTCACTACTTACAAGATTGTATTCAAAAGCCCATAAACAGAGGGGAGTCTGGAAACTAGTGGTCCTAAAACCTGTTGAAACTAGTTGTTTGGCAGATTTAATTCTAGTCTCAAGCACATTAGCTCAAGTTACTTCTACTCAAACAGATAATAATTTATTTGTTCGTACACAAGTGAATTGGGGGTAATATTACACTTATCTACACATCTTGATTGACTCCGGTGCCACCAGAAACTTCATGGATATAAGCCTAGCTAAGCATTTTGGTATTTCTTTTTTTAACCAAAGAAAATGTAGATGAAGTAAAGACCATAGGTGGCAGTGCCATTAAATCAGGGCCTATCACTCATAATACTGAGGAACTGGTGATACAGATGCAAGATGTCACAAAGAAGTGATGTTTTGACCTAATGAAGGCCCCCAAATTTCAAGCCATACTTGGAATACCCTGGTTAGAGAAATAAAACCAGACATCGATTGGTCTATGGATACCATGACATTTAGACCTGACTTGTGTACTCAGCATTATTTGTCTGATACACACATGTCTAGTTCCCAGATTCCCAGGAGGAGGTAGCTGCAATCTCAAGACTGATACTCCTAGGTTGCCTCCCTGCTATCAGGATCTTTCAGAAGTGTTTGATAAGAAAAAGCCCACTGTACTCCCACCACACTGACCCAACAATTGTCACATAGATTTGATACTAGGGGCTCAGATACTCTGCAATAGAATAGACATAAGGAGAAAGGAAATCTCCACCTACACGTTTACATTGATGAAACACTCTAAATAGGCTTTATATACTCTTCCTGCTCAACTGCCTCTTCACCCTTGTTATTTTGTGCCATAAACAGAATGGAGAACTCCATTGTTATATGGGCTACAGAGTCTTCAATAATGTGACCATAAAAAAATGTTAGCCCTTACCTTTGATACATGCATTACTAGATCAAGTCAAGAATGAGAAGGTCTTTACTAAACTGGACTTGAGAGGGGTGTACCATTTGGTGCGTGTTAGAAAGGGAGACAAGAGGAAGACAAGTTATTGTACTAAGTTTGGCTTATATAAATATCTGGCATGCCATTCGCTCTCTATAATGCCCCAGATGCCTTTCAATTCTTCATTAATGAGGTTTTATGTGAATTTTTAGATATATGTGCCATAGCCTATACTGATGACATCTTGATATATACTGCATCTATTCAAAAACATGAACATCATGTCAGATCTGTGTTAAAAAAAATTGAGGGATCACAGCTTGTTTGTGAAATTGGAAATATGTGAATTCCATGTAGTCACTATTGCCTTTTTAGGTTATGTTTTGTCGGCACAGGGAATTTGTATGGACCCCCAAAAGGTGATGGCAATCACACAGTGGAAGTCTCCCCAGCCAGTTGAAGAAGTGCAGAGCTTCCTCAGCTTTGCTAATTTCTATCAAGGATGTATTGATCACTTTTCCTCCTTAGCTTCACCCACTATGAGAATATTATGTAAAGGGACAAAGTTTCAGTGGACAGAAGAAGCAGAAAAGGCATTTCAACAAATGAAGATGGCTTTTACTAGTGCCCCTATTCTGCAACATCTAGATCCCTGTCAACCATTTATTGTAGACACAGATGCCTCACAGGTAGCAGCAGGTAGAGTGCTATCCCAAAGTGACAGGGAAACCAAGAGACTACATCCAGTTGCTTATTACTTCCATAAATTAAGCTGCACTGAATCCAACTACACGGTGGGGGATAGAGAGTTGTTAGCCATTAAGAAGGCTTTTGAAGAATGACAGCATTACTTACTACCCTTCATACAGTCACAGTTCTAACTGACCAGAGAAATCTGAGGTTTTTGAAATCAGCCTGTGTTTTGTCTTTGCGGCAATTGCACTGGACACAATTTTTCAATGATTTTGATTTTGTTATTTAATTTCATTCAGGTTGATTACATGGCAGAGCAGGTGCCCTGTCTCGATTAGGGTGTGAGGTACATGAATCTATGACAGAATATCCTCACATTATTCACCTGAGCGATTAGTGGGAGCTCTGAAACAAAGTTCATTTACGAAGTATCAATAGCACAGAAAACTAAAGAGGCGGAAGTTGTTACACAGACATATAATGGCCAAATGGTACATGATCTCATATATAATCAAGGGGTTTTGCATGTTCCTTTTGTCCCGTTACAACAACAAACCTTAGAGTGTTGCCATACACATACTTTAACTGGGCATCCAGGTGAAAGAAAGACAATAGACCTACTTAAATGATAGTTCTGGTGACCTACTCTCAGCACAGATACAAAACAGTACATACAAAAATGTAGAACATGTGCTCAGAGCAAGATCTCCCATCAGGGCCCTGCAGGGTTGTTGACTCCTTTGCCTACTCCCCCAGCACCTTGGCATACTATTTCGATGGATTTCATAGTTAAGTTACAATTCTGGTTATTGTGGATTTACTAACTAAAATGGCCCATTTCATTCCCATGAAGGGACTAGACACATCCAGAGAATTGTCTGAGATTTTCTTGCAACACATAGTGCGACTGCATGGTCTTCTATCTATTATAGTTTCTGACCATGATAATCGGTTTGTATCCAGGTTTTGGAGGGGTTTGGGGACACGTTACAGACAGGCATTCATTTATCCTCAAGCTACCACCCTCAGACAGATGGTCAGACAGAGAGGATGAATCAGAAACTAGAGCAGAATTTACAGTGCCAATTGTTAAAGATATCATGCACTCTGATGGATATGTATGGGCGGCAGAATTTGCCTACGACACCATGCATAGCTCAACAAACTATACACCTTTTACTGTAATTATGGTTGCTTCCTTCCTCATGCACACCTGTAGTGTCAGCTGCACAGGATTTTGTTTATCATATAAATGAGGTTCAGCAGGCCGTCCATGAGAATTTGAAAGTGGCAAAGGAAAACTATAAAAAGTATGCAGATCAACATCGCAGACTCAGTCCTGATTATGAAACTGATGATAAAGTATGGTTATGAACACACAATATTGCTTTGAAAGGATCAAGCAAGTTTAAAACACAATATACTGAGCCTTACAAAATTTCCAGGAAGATTAATAATGTGGCAATGGAATTGGAGTTGCCGTCCACATTACTCTTACAACCCATATTTAATGTGTCCCTGTTGAAGCCATTTGTGTCTGGAACTCAGATCCCTGCCAAACCTCCTGCAGTGCTTCTTGATGATGAACCTAAATTCGAAGATGAGACCATTTTGGACTCCAAAAGGATAAGGCAGAAATTGCAGTATCTCATACACTGGAAAGGATATGGACCTGAGGACCATACTTGGGATCCCCCTGGTCATGCACATGATCCTTGCCTCCTTAGATAATTCAATCACAGATACTCAGTTAGGGCACTATTGGGGGCTGTACTGTCAGGGTGGCTGGTGTTGAGAACCGCCTATCAGCTGCAGCAGGGGTGCAGCATATGGGTACTAAGTGTGGAGTTGACTACCAGGAAGCTGCTTGTGGTTTTAGCTGTTCTGAGTAGGCTGCTTCCTGCTATCACATACATTCCTTGGTTCTGGTTTCATCTCGCTCTGTTGGCATCTTCCAGAGGTGTCTCACGTCGGGCCTTTACCATTGTGTTTCGTCGTGCCCATTGCCCTTTGAAACTGTTGTTATTCCTCTTCAACAAAGTCGTCCAGTTGAAGGGCACTTTGTTGGGTAACGTGCTAATGTGCATAAATTCAAGTTGTTCTTTCTGTGACATTTTAACTTTGCAAACACTAATCTGCATCTGACGACAAAAGGGAATATTGTTGGGTAATGCTCTAATGCAGACATATGCTACTTGTACATTTTGTGATATTTGAACTTTGCAAATACTTATCTGCATCTAAAGGCAACTATATTTCAACTTGGGAAAGTAATGCTAGATATTCTTTTCCTGAAAGCACGTATAACACACAAACTGTGATATCATATCAAGTTTTGCAAATGTGTTACCAAATTCTGTTATGCAGCACACCTATTTTTGTAGGTATATTTTTATTCTGTATTTTCTGACATAGTAAATTGACTGTTTAATTAGTGCATGAAACTAGTGCATTTAGTGTGTGAAGATGTTGTTTTCTGCATACACTTCACAGTCCTTAGGTGCCTACCAGCGAAAGAGTAGCTTCCCCGGTATCCTGTGCTTGATGTTAAACCCATGTCTTAGGCAGAAAAGTGATAACGAGTCAGTACTACACAAGATTTCTCCTTTCTTTTTTCCTCTGTCACGAGAACTGTGGTTTTCCCAGTAAATCATATTGCCTAATCGCACAAACAGAAAAGGGGGGTTGCCAAAGGTATTAGGACCTACATAGATCCTGATTTAGATATTGGTGGAGGGAATACTCTATCACAAACGTGACAGATATCCCGTCCACCATATTACTACTTCCCTTAGGATATAACGCAATCATAATACAGCAGACGGGATATCTGTCACATTTGTGATAGTGTATTCCCCTCCGACGAGATCTTAATCAGCCCATAGTTTGGCTCATGTTATGTATGAAAGATGTGTTTATTGCATTATCATTCACACCCCTTTTTGGTTTCATATACAGGAAGGATCTAGACGAGTTCTGATAGGCATACTTCCTGCAGAGTTGTCATCGGATGGTGTCTTCTTTTTCTCTTCCCTTCGCCTCTTCCCCTTTGTTTTAGACTTTGACCATTGTTGTGTCACCTCGACCAATGGGGACATTGGGTATTGTCAATGTGGCCTCCTTTGACTCCAGTGGAAAATTCCAGTGAGATTCTGACAGCTTGCATCTAAGCATCAGGACCCATATTTATACTTTTATCATAAACAAATGAATGCATGAATGAAACTATTTCTAAAGCAAAACAGCTGTTCCTGGGATTATCTAGGCACTAACAGAACACAGGAACTAGCAGAGGGAGACAAGTTAGCAAGTCAAAGACAGCCAGCCTTTTAGGAGGTTTTTTAAAATGCAACTAATTGCACATAAAGTGGAGTGTTAAAGGAGGCTAATTTTGGGCTTTGGCTGCCATGACAGAAAAATATCACCCTCCCCTTCTGGATCAGCTAAAACTTGGTATCTTAAAACAAAGTGTATCACATTATCCCAGGGTTCTAGATGAAATTTAGTGCTGGAAATAATGAAACAGATATTTAGGACCAGAGTTGTAAAAAGTGCCAATAATAGTGTTTTGAAACAAATCCTTTTTTTGAATTCGCAAACAGTGGAGTTGCTTGAAATGATGAAAAGTTGATGTTCCATGAGGGATCTTCAGGATTAAACAGACTTTAGCATTCTGAGTTGTCTGAAGATATCTAACCGGCGTGTCTGGTAGGCTCAAGTATAAAATAGCCAACCTCTCTGTGATTTTAGCATGAACCAATGTTATATGAGTCTAAGAGGAAGAAGGTCCAGAAACCTTTGAAGAGAAAAAAATAGAGCAAAGTAGGATTCAGCAAAAGATTGGATCTCAGGGTGAAAGGATAGGTTGTGGTCAAATTTCACTCCCAAATTCTTGACTACAGTTGATAGCTGAAAGGGGGTGGGTGGGCCCAGTCTTACTTCCAGGTGGGTGGGCCCAGTCTTACTTCCCTCCAGCATGCAACTTACTTCACTCCAGCATGCAAGTAGTTCACATTCTTCTTTCCCCAATGTCGCCAGTCATCTTTACCCACAAACATTGAGACAAATACAAAGGCCTTTTCTAAATAAGCCTACCCTACATTGAGGGAGTGTATGGGTTCTGAGGACAGAGAGCAATTTTGGTTTGTGTCATTCCTGGCCAATCAATGCCAAAGGGTCAGATGCTGGTCAACAAAATCTGCTCCATTCTTTATGTCATGCCATTTTTTTCTACTGATTTAAGAATGCTTCTAATCTTCATATGAAAGAAGAGGATTTATCTTTGATAGTTTGAGTATCTCTGCATATCATTTGGGGGAGGAAGCTGAAATATATCTGAGAGTATCCAACATTGAGGCCTTTAGACAAATTAAATCCACTCTGACTGGTAGCCTGGATTTTTCACCTAATTATTGACACTATGGCCCTCATTACGACCCTGGCGGTTTGTAACCGCCAGGGCCGCTGGACGCGGAGGCACCGCCGACAGGCCGGCGGTGCCCCGCTGGGCATTCTGACCGCGGCGGCTTAGCCGCGGTCAGAGAAGGGAAACCGGCGGTCTCCCGCCGGTTTCCCGCTGCCACCAAGGAATCCTTGGGGATTCCGACTCCCCCTCCCGCCATCCAGTTCCTGGCGGTTCTCCCGCCGGGAACCGGATGGCGGGAGGGGGAGTCGCGGGGCCCCCGTAAGAGGGCCCCAAAATGTATTTCACTGTCTGCCTTGCAGACAGTGAAATACGCAACGGGTGCAATAGCACCCGTCGCACCTTCCCACTCCGCCGGCTCTATTACGAGCCGGCATCCTCGTGGGAAGGGAGTTTTTCCCTGGGCTGGCGGGCGTTCTTTTGGAGACCGCCCGCCAGCCCAGGGAAAAACTCATAATACCCTCCGCGGTCTTCTGACCGCGGAGTGGTATTACGGAGGGCGGAATTCTGGCGGGCGGCCTCCGCCGCCCGCCGGAGTCATAATGAGGGCCTATATTTGCTGATATTATGAATATGTGCTCTGTGACACAATGTGTGCCATGTGACTACAATTGTACTGTGAAATTGTTTTTCCAGTAAGGCCATTATAACTTGACATAAAAATTGCACCTGTGGTGTGGAAGCTAAATGTTGTATGTGAGGTTGCAGTGTGTATTTACACCATGCACATATATGACTAGACTGGATAAAACTGTATGACCATTCAATAGTCCACCATAACATGTCTTTTCTACCTACTGTACGTTTTGAGCAGAAATAAAACAGGCAATGTAATGTGTCTGTATCTTTGTTGAGAGAGTGTGATATTTGGAGCCAGGTTATCTTTTTGATCTTTGCTTTAACACACATGTCTCTATGTAATTCAGGATCAGGGCAAAAAGGGTCTTTCCTCCATATTTTTAGCAGATGTATGTTTTTTATTGTTAGCTAAGAAATGTCCTGTTATCCAAAATGTTTTCGGATGGTAGGGGAAATAGAGTACTCTGGGAGTAATCAGATGAAGACATTTACCTGATAGAAAAGAAGAACAGAAGCTCAAAATGAAAACCTGACTGCAGGATTGTCCATAGACTTGTAGTCTACTCAATGTTTACAATACAAAAGAGGGATAGGAAGATTGCTGGTCCAGTGTACAGTCTCCCGAACTGCACTATAAACCAAATAAGTACACTGTTCCAAAATTGTTAAGAAAGTGAAAAAGATGCAGGGACGAAATCAGATAGGGATACCCATAGTATCAGGAGAGCCCTCAAGCACCCATGAGGATGACCAGTTTCATCACTGTGCTGTCTCCTCGTCAGACCGGCGCTGCAATGTCTGGCGGACCATCCCGAGAACCGGGATGGTGCTGAACCGAAGGCAATTTGCCAGGTTAGGGTCTGGAACAAATGCTGATTGAGGAAAGAAAAGATATTGTGTGAAAGAATGTAGGAGAGAAAGAAAAAAGGTAAAATTAGCTCTGAACCTTAAACATCACTTTAATGAGTCAGAGAAAAGGTCCAGGCTAAGGTTAAAAAGAAAACAGAGTGTCTACGGGAACGATGATCCCCTACACTCTAAGAAGGGAAAAAGGTAGTGTGCCTAATCCTATCAAAATTGGTCTACATGTTTCGCATCTTAATGGTCAACGAGTGATCCCACGACGCTTCGTCAGGACCCAGAATACTACTTCTCCTGTCCAAAATTATTATAAAAAGTGCAGAGATGTCACTTACGGAATGTAGACAAGTTGTCGATGTCAGTTGGTCACACAGTTGCCCTGCATATTAGTAAAAATCAAAAGTATGTTAGTGCACAAGTACAAAAGACACCTGAAAAAACATACCAACTGCAACACATAACAGTGCATTTATTTAATCTCCTGTCCTTGCAATTTGAAGTATGTTGGGATGACAACCCGTCCGGTCAAACAGAGGATCAACAAACATCGGAGCAACATTAGATGCTCCCGCATCACGACAAAATTGAGTTCTAATTTTTTCGAAACTTACCATGGCCCAGACAATTTGTGGTGGATTGTACTACAGGTTCCAAGATTCAACAGCAATGATCCCAAATATCTATTCAAAACTGAGCAACGATGGGTGTATAGACTCAAAACCTTCAGTGAAGGTTTAAATGACGAGATTCCTTGGAATACCCTGACAATATAACTGCCTCCTTGATCACTTTCTTTCCTAGGGTTCCTCTGATGGGTCCTGAGCCCGTTCTCTAATTGTATTTTCATTTTTGTTGTTACTTTTAGCCTTTGAACGTGGACCTTGTTTACATAATGCTTTTACGACCATTAGCCTTGAAAATTCTCTGCCTTTCTCAATAGCTTCCACTAGTTCCAGTTAGTTTTACCCAGTTTAGAACTGTGCAGACTGTCAGTTCTACTATATTCCATTACCTGCACCTATTACGTTCTCTTTTTAGATTCTGGGGGCCCACTCACACAACATGTCCATTTGGGGCACATTACTACCAGTAAGATGGCCGCTGCAATTTTGATACCATTTCCGATTTGTAGCCCTTCTTTGATGTTGTTTACCTTGGGTTTTAACTGCTCATTCACGAACTGAAGTAAATTTTCCCCTTTAAGGTTATCTTTTTTTTATAAATATAGAAGAAGACACTTAAACATCAGTTTCAGCCCTTACTCTTGACAGTATATCGGTTTAAAGTGTTTTTTTAGCCTTCATGGTCCATCTTAGCATGCTTTGCTAGATGTTCCAATATGGCTGCTAGACATTGAAAGAGTTGTCCCTCTTCCTTGTCAGTTATTCTTCCAGGTAGCAACGAGCGTGTTGCTTCTGGATTCAGACGCGATTGGACGTGTCTTCATTACTATTTATAGACGGCCCCTCCACGCCTTTACCAAGAATTGCAGGCGCGCGCCGAGGGTAGGTCTCTCGAAGAACCGAGGACGTAATGAAGTAAGTCGATTCTGCCGGGAGTTTTAATTCTTCCTTCCGTTCTATTTTGCCCTTGTGGACGGACATAGCACTTTGATAATTACATTGTGATACCTTGACTCGACATCACAAGGCTGAATTCAGCCTTCTTTGCCTGAAAGTTTTTTAAATATCAGTGTCACTATTACCCCCATTATTTTCCGTGTGCCCCACTTTTGGACTGATACTTTTGTACAGGTTTCTTTACTGTGTTTCTAAATTGACGTCTGCTGCATTTTATTCACAGACAATATGACTTGTTTCACTAGATGTCTTTGATGTCTCTTTAAATTTCTAGAGTATAGTATGCCAACAATCATTGCATTTATTGATTATGTTACTTTTATGTTTAGTAATTCTCCTTGGTTATGGCTAGCGCGTTCCTAGGAAGCTCACTCTCGATTATGGGATGGTAAGCCTTTCCTTGATACCTGCTTGTGACACACTGGGTCTTGATTGCTATAATTACATTACACCGTATGTGTGTCTTTTGTACTTGTGCACTAACATACTTTTGATTTTTTACTAATATGCAGGGCGACTGTGTGACCAACTGACATTGACAACTTGTCTACATTCTGTAAGTGACATCTCAGCACTTTTTATAATAAATTTGGATAGGAGAAGTAGTATTCTGGGTCCTGACGAAGCGTCGTGGGATCACTCGTTGACCATTAAGACACGAAACTTGTAGACCAATTTTGATAGAATTAGGCACACTACCTTTTTCTCTTAGAGTGTAGTGGATCATCGTTCCCGCAGACACTCTGTTTTGTTTTTAACCTTAGCCTGCACCTTTTCTCTGACTCATTAAAGTGATGTTTAAGGTTCAGAGCTAATTTTACCTTTTTTCTTTCTCTCCTACATTCTTTCACACAATATTTTTTCTTTCCCCAATCAGCATTCGTTCCAGACCCTAACCTGGCAAATTGCCTTCGGTTCAGCACTATCCTGGTTCTCGGGATGGTCCGCCAGACATTGCAGCGCCGGTCTGATGAGAAGACAGCCCAGTGATTAAACTAGTCATCCTCATGGGTGCTTGAGGGCTCTCCTGATACTATGGGTATCCCTAGCTGACTTCGTCCCTGCATCTTTTTTCACTTTCTTAACAATTTTGGAACAGTGTACTTATTTGGTTTATACTCAATGTTTACCACATACCACGTGGATGTAAGGACAAAGGTCCCTAATAACCTGTGCCACTGGTATCTCTATCGTTTTCCTACTTTCCTCAAAGATACCCTTGTTATTTCTACTTGTGGCAATAGTTAGAGGGACCCCTATGTCTTGGGACTCCCTGGAAATCAGGTAGGTTTGCTGATGGTCACCTTAGAGTAAGTCCTTAGTGGGCAGACTCTAATTTCCCTATCCATTTTCAGTATTAAGAGGGTAGGCTCTCTTAACCCCCTTTGACAGATCACTAGCTGGTCGCAGCTCATTCAAAGTTTTTAGGGTGCCTACATGCAGCCAGGGGAGGTGGCTATGACCACCCACTGCAAAGTGACATGTTGAGGTTTAGGGTTAATGGAAGTTCTTAGTGTATATTTGATTAATATTACATGTAATGCTCATGAACATTACACACAGCCATCACTGGTGTAGCCCTACAGCATTACTGCATCTTAAAAGTAAATGGTTTGTACTAATTGCCAGTATGCTTAAATTTGAATTTGTCATTACAACTTCACAAATATTTATCACAATCTAAAAGTGGATTTTGGAAGACTGAAGATGAGTACTGCCCAGAGAAAAGGACCCCATTCTCACCTCATCTTTCTATTCTTCTATTGCTTCAGCAAAATGTTCGTAAATAATACCTCTGTGCTCACATGTTCTGGTGTCCTGAAGGCTTTACCTTTCTGTTATCTTTCTGTCTCTGGGAAGCTCAGTGGACCCTATAACTTCACATTCTGAAGAGCCCGGACTGAAAGTAATGGCTAGTTGTGTGATCTGACTTGGTACCTTAGGGAAATAAAAACCTCTAGTACAATAAGGTTCAACTATTGGATCTGATTATGAAAAGTTGAAAAATTGGAATGGGAAGCATCATTTAAGTTGCACTGAAAGGGCAGTGTGAGTTAAGATACTTAAAGTCCTCAGTGAGCAAAACTTCCAAGTCTCCCAACAGGTTTGTAAAACTGCACCTAAAGATCCTCTATTCTTAGCTCTTGGTTCAATTCCCTTATTGGAGTATGGGCTCCACAGTGTGATAGTCATATGTGAGATACTTTTTACTGTGCCACCCTTTGTGTGTATCATAGATATCTTAACTAGCAGAGGTAGATAAGCCTCTGCGGTAGGGTTCATGCATGCAGAGAAAGAAGAAAAAGAGAAAGTGAGGCCGGAGAGACAGGAAAAAGAAAAATTGAAGAGAGAGAAAGAACCATAGAGTTCATGCAAATAAAGTAGAGTAGGAAGCCCCGAACATCACCCACACTCCTATAATATGTGTTCTAGGGGCTTCTGAACATTCCAACGCCTAACCCATGTAATGCAAAGGGCACAGTTGAAATGTTCTCTGTGTGCAAGGATACTTTAGCATGGTCTGCTTCAGAAAAGGCAGCTGCAGGCATAACTGGTCAAATGCCTTTCAGTGAAACAGCAGTTGTGATTATAGGTAGATGTGAATAGGATAGGATTATGTGAAAATGGAAGATGCAATGATTAGGCAATTTGGTTAGATCCTTGACCAGGACTAAAACAAGTTCAAGGAGGCTGAAAAGAAGAGGCATGAAAAGTATGAGTCTTGGATATTTGGATGCACAACAAACTTGAAGGGAGTAGTGAATGGGAAGATGGTGAAGACATTTAGGGGGTCATTTTGACCTCAGCTGTCTTTTTTAAAGACCGCCGAGGGACCGCCGTGCGGAAGACCGCCAGTGCAGGTGGTTTGCCGCTCGGCCTATTATGACCGTTGGCAGCTCTCCGTCCTTTTTCGGACGGAGAGCCGCCACCAGCCATACTGGCGGGAGGCGGGGAAGTGGAGGTTGCTCCACCTCCACTGCCTCGCCAACAGAACACCGCCCAGCGAATCACGTCCTGTGATTCGCCGTGGCGCTGTTCTGTTGGCGGTGTGGTATCGGCGGAGCTGCCCCCATGGCTCCCGTCCCCTCCCGGAGGATCGACGGAACAGGTAAGTCGATAGTCCGTTAGGGGAGGGGGTGGGGGGGTTTGTGTGTTGTGTGCGTGCATGGGGGTGTGCGTCTGAGTGTGTAGAGGGGGTGTGTGAGTGCATGTATGCTTGTGGGGGTGATGCATGTTTGGGAATGAGTGCGTGTATGTCTGTGGGTATGTCTGTATGGATGTGTGCGTGTATGTTTGAATGTGGGTGTGCGTGTCTGAGTGTGTGTGTGGATGTTGGCATGTATGTCGGGTGTGTGCGTGTTGGTGGTGCCTGCATGCGTGTCGGGTGTGTGTGAGTTATGTGATGTTGGGGTCGGGGTGGGGAGGGGGGCCCTGCCACCTTTGGGGGGTGACAGGGGTGGTGGGACGTGTAGGGGAGGGAGTCGGGCTTGGGGAGACCCCTATCAGTGCCAAGGAAGGAATTCCCTGGCACTGATAGTGCTTACCGCCATGATTTCATGGCGGTTCAAACCGCTGGAAATCCACGGCGGTAAGCCGGGTCCAAATACCGCCGGCGGTATTGTGACGACTGCCGGGCTGGAGACCCAGGTCTCCAGCCCGGCGGGCGGAACGGAGAACCGGCGGATGACCATGGCGGTAACCGCCATGGTCATAATCCCACAAGGTAAGACCGCCAGCCTGTTGGCGGTCTTACTGCCGGTTCTCCCCCTTCCGCCAGGGTCGTAATGACCCCCTTAATGCTCTATTCATACTCCTTCTATGTGAGCACCTTTGTGAGGTGTGCTCTCCCAATTTGTATCAGCATCTTGCTGATCCCCAGGGTACTGGTACCAAGCTGCTAAACCTGGCTGGATTGCCACAAGGCTGTACCAGAAGATCCAAACCAGTGACCAGCCACATACATTGGGTGACTCTTTTAAACAAGTTACCAAAAAGAGTTCTACGTTAATAGAGGGATCCAATGCCAGGAAAAAACAAACACATAGTCAGTGTCTCAAACCTTGTGCTAGGCAGAAAATCATTTTTGGTCAACATCTATGGGCTGCAATGGTTAAAGTGCCTTCCACTATGAGCCAGGATCCCTGGGTTTTCCCACTGAAATAGTGATAGTGATGAGCTCCATGGTGGCACAGGCAAAAAAACGTGCTGTTTTCTCTGACGTTCTTCGTTACTCTTACCACATCTTGCAGAATGTGCTCAATGATGACAAAAAGGTGACTGCCTACCAAATTCTGGAGCAAGCCTTACCAGCAAGAATACCGAACCAGAAATATCATTTTAAGGCCCAATATGGGTACTACTGAAACACCTTTGATGTGGAACGCAGGCTCTAGAAGATTCTTTTAGTAATCATGACCATGGCAGTGGACATGAGGTCTGCTAGAGTAAATGCAGGACTGAGAGATTATTTCACTTTAAATTCTCTTTTGGGAATGACCTCAATATGTTGAAATTGATAGTGAAGCCCTCTGGGAGTGTTCTGTTGAGCCTACCCCAGTTGGGATTTGAGGCTATTGAAAGCAAGAAGAAACCACAGCTATGCCTTGCAAATATCATGCCACGTGGAGAACACTAAGATAACAATGTCACCAAGTAAATGTTCTAAAAAAGACCTCAGTGGCCCTAGTGTCTGTACTGATGTTCAATGTTTTGCTTCAGGGGAGGGGGGCTGGCCGGTCTGGGTTTGTGCAGACTCAGCAAGAATGGCCTATCATGGTTAGATTCTTGAAAAATTATTTAAGATCAGGAAACTAACCTCATGTTTACTTACATGAATGTCATGTGGGATGGGTATGTAGTGAGTTGTCACTTCTCTGTTTCTAGCTACCTCGGACCAGTGGACTGTTGGAGCGTTATAACAAAACGCTCAGCGTTACGAGGGGCACTCTAGAAGCCATGGCAATGAGGAAATGAGCCAGCCTTTTCCTATGTGTACTCTTTACTTAGAGGGAAGTGCAAATGAAGGGTGTGGAATTCAGCACCTTTAAACTGCTTTTTGGCAATCCACTCTGGGCCCCATTCACCGATGTGAAAGAGGGATGGAAGGAAAATGTTGAACTTTGACAATGAGTTGGATCAGAAGAACTAACACTGTTTGGTTTTTCACTGTTTCCTTTTGCTTAACACCTTGCTTTTCGTATTTGAAATATGTCACATTTGTGTACAATGGGCCTCATGTACAAAGGGTTGTAGCATTTGCAAACCCCTGATTCTGTAAATCAGAGGTTTCCAAACACTAAAACCTTTTCTCAAATGTACTAATCCCATTTATAGATCTGAAAAAGGTATTCTGCATTGTTAAATAAGTTTAGAAAACCATATTGAATTGTTATTTGGAAAGGCGTGTTTAGGGTGTCCCTTAAATGTACTAATTCCTTCTTGTATGTGTTAATGTTTCGCAACCGAAATCCAGTCACAAAACATGACTGGATTACAGACTATGTAGAGGTAGTGGGAACCCATTTGCAATTTTGAGAATGTTGATGAAAACATTTTTTAAGAGTTGGCAGTGTACAATGGACCACTGTCTAGTCTTTAAAAAAGTTTGGAAAGCTTTCAATTTTTTTTTAAAAGCATCCTGTTTTATTTTGATGAAAATCGGCTAAAAAGATCCCTTTATTTAAAAGTAATCACAGATATGGTGCTCTGCGGCCTACCTTATTAACATCTTAATATTCATGAAGTTGGTTGAATTGCAACCTACTATGATTGTTTTATGTAACATAACATAAGTAGTAGGTAGGTCGGTTCCCAAATTAATAATACATTCAGTAAAAGTTGGTGCGCAAATTATGATCACTTTTACAAAAATGAATTCTTAGTACATGATGCCCAATGTCTCGGAATTTTCCTGGCTACATGCAGGTTATCAGGTCTTTAAACAAAAAACAACTACATAAATATTATCTACACCTCAGGTTTGGAGGCATGGGGTGTAAGTTTAACAATCCATGCTTGTATCCAGGAAAAGTACAAGACAATTATTGTGTATGAATGTTATACATTCCATGCGTGAAACAATTCTATCTCAACATGAAAGGAAGCCTTGGATGACCAAACAGAAGGAAGTCTAACCAATCGCGGGTTTCGCTAACTTGTAGGGGGCGGAGCGGAATGCACGGGAGGGGGCGAGAATTGAATAAAACAAAATAATAATGATAAAAAAACAAAACACTTACCTCCTCCGCCCCGTGCCACTCAGCTAGGGCACTCCGTGTGTAGGCTCTCTTCAGCCCAGGAACTGGAGAGAGCCCAGAGCCCTGTGCACGTGTGTGTTTGGCCGGCCCGAGATGGCCGGCCAAACATACATGCGCTCTGAGGGGGAGTGCAAAACACCCCGTGGCCCCGCTGTTTTTCCCCAAAAATTATCATAAACACAGTTTATGATAGTTTTTGGGGAAAAGGTTTGCAGCTGCCGCTGCTGGGCGGGTGAGGGGCGGTCCTCCGCCCTTATGGAGGAGCCCCCCCTGAGTCTAACACACAAGTACAAGCAAAATCAGTACCTGATTTAATAACTGGCATCAATAACAAGTAAAAACTAGATCTGGAAGGAATGATTTTATTGTGACAATAAACAGGGAAGTAGTTTAAAATGGGTAAATGAAGCAGGTAAGAGGGCGATGCTAGACTCACAATTCTTAGTTTTTGTAATTATTGAGTAAGTGACACCTACTGTAGAAGTAAGTTACAGCTACTTGCAGAAAACATTTGTAACTTGAACTTTCAGTCGTTTAATGCACCCACAACATGGATATGTGTTCATTAGTCTGCCCACAATTTATGGAGCATGTTGGACATGACCCTCTCTGTAAGGTCACCCTCCTATTTTTCAGAAATGTCTTTTGTTGTTTTTTTGGATTCTGTGCTCTTTACAACTGTTAACCAGTGCCAAAGTGCTTGTGCTCGCCTTTAAACGTGGTGAAATTGGCTCTTAATATAAAATTTATTTTTGTGTCCCTTGTAAAGTGCTATACCATATACCAAGGGCCTGTATTTTAAATGCTATGAGTGGGCCTGCAGCACTTATTGCGTCACCCAACACATCAAAGTAAAACACCTCTTAGGCCTGCCACTGCAGCCTGCCAGCAGTTTTAAACTATCAATTGGACTTGGCAAAATAACTCCTTTGCCAAGCTTAAGATCTCTGTTTAGGGTCACGCACGCAAGCATTCTAGCCTGCTGCAATCTTCCTATGGGCTTTTAGCCAGGCCAGCTGCACGCCCATCAGTTTTGTTGGTTTGTGGGCTTGCCTTTTAAAATTCACTTGATTTCATTTGTGAAAGGCATGCATACATCAAGCCTTTTCCGGTATTTACCCCTCCTCGAGCGCGCCAGTAAACTACTGAAAACATACAAGAGCTCACTGGGCAGCAGTTGAGCGCTTTGCATGACAAAAACCCTGTTACATGGATAATTGAATAACTGCCGATAGGTTTGACTGCAAGCAAACTTCTTTTTCCTTTTGTCTGTCTCCTTCACACTCATGGCTCTTTGAATCGTCTCACTTATGTGAAACTGTTTCAATTTTAATTTTCAATTTATGTGGCAAGAAAAGTTGGGTTAGGACTTTACAATGCTATTAGCTCTAAGTCGAGCAAATATGAGACCCATTACATGCTTGTTAATACATATGTCACCCCTAGTGTGAGCCATTGTAATTAAAAGGTTGGACATGTACTTTTAACTTTTACGTGTATTGATCCTTTTTTTTTATCCTCATATCACCGAACAAGCCATTGCTTCTGGCACAGAGCTATATGAGATCGACTCCAATCCGAATGCCAGTGATAGCCACAACCATAGATACGAGCCCCAAAGGCCCGTAACATACTGGCACCCAGGCATAATCACAGGGCAACTAGTATTACCTGTCAATCTTTCCTTTCCATCTCAGAAAATGGCCCCAAATAGTGACATTCCCTTTGTTAACATCAAGTTTATCTAATTTACAAGTCCAGGAAACATCCCTTACCCACATTTCCATGGAGTGGGCAATGAGACTGATCCAATTCTTGCAGATTTTCCTTCTAGCAAGAAGCAGTATATAAAACAGGAGGGACCACTGAGTAATGTCTGACGAATAGCCTGTGCAATGTCTAAAAAAAAACAGTATGGGATTGAACACAACAGCAGCTCCAATAATCCAGGCAAGGACCATGCCCACATCTTCCCAGAACTTCATGAGCGAAGGACAAGAAAAGAACATATTTTCATAATTTGCCTTGTGGTGGTCGCATCATCTACATCTCAGTACCTGATTTTTTGTGAATCTTGCAATCTTCTGGAGAGACCAGAAAACACTATTAGGTGTGAAAAAGTGGTTCATTTTTAAATTTGCTGGCCTGACAACTTGATATAGGAGCCTGAGAGATGTTTGTCATAGATATTGTAAGTATGACCCTGGCATCCTACCTTCCCAGATCGAGAAGTGAGTAGGCAACTAACTATCCTCGGCATCCAGTAGCAGACAATGCATTTGGACGCCTTCTTTTTAGGCAGTGTGACCTTTAGCCTACTCTTAATCTCCAAGGGTCCTCTGATTTTTTACTTATCGTTCAAGTACCATGACAGTAGAAGCACATATTTTAATCGTGAGAGCCGATGCATGGCCTTGCTAAACAGCTTCATAAGGGACCAGGCACTGCACATCAAAGATTTCCCCCCACACTACTATTCCAATGTCCCTCAAAGAAAGACCCAGGCTACCTTGTGGGCATTCAGACATGACCAGGGAGTCTCAAACAGGAGAAAAATTTGAGTAATATTTTATGCCCAGGGCCTTCCTGATTTTATACCAAAACATAATGGTTGCACTGACTACCTTTAGCCTGACTTTTGTGAAATACTCTGGTTCGTCAAACCTGTCCCTTGACTCCCCAGATACTGTGTCAAAACTGGCAGCAGTAGTTCTATGGTTCTTAATCTGAAAAAAAATTACGGTACTTCCCCAGATCAGGTAATGTAAAGCCTCCTTTCTCCAGCCATTGACTCAATTTCTTTCATGCCAGTCTCACTTGCCTGAAGGCCCATTTAAAAGATGTTATTTTCCCCTGGATCTTAACCATTCGTGATTCAGGAAAAGTAAGCAGAATGCAATTAAAAAGGTATGTCAACTTGGGGAGAATGCTCATTTTTATTTAGACAAACCCTCCCAAATACAGTTAATGGGAGATTCCTCCATCTGATGAGTGATTTAGCGATATCTCTAGCAACCCTCTCCAGATTAAAGGCTGCCGGAGCTGAAGGATGAATATGCCCAAATATCTATATTCTGTCTTAGTGCCCCTCCCCCCAGCTGCCCAGGAATATTCCAACACACAGTATCTGATTTACCTTCATTAATGGAATATCTAGAAAAATGGCCAGGCCATTAGTAAAAGTTTTATATGTATTTTTTAGTGAAAAACTCACTTCTCTGAGGCTTGCCTCTCCCATACAATATCATTGGGTTATCCTATTACATTTAATAACTGTTATCCTTTAATTGGGAGCTGGTAGGAAAGTCACGTTTAGGCCCTCATTATGACATTGGCGGTAAGTACAGCTTCCAGCCATGCTGACTGCCGCCAACATACGGCTGCAGCAGCGTATTACCGCTACCCATATTATGACACACACATAGCAATCCGTCACTATACAGTCGCACACACAAGTCCGCCAGCCCAAAGGTCAGTGATAAACTGGCGGTAGCAAAACCCACACTGTTACACCAACAGAACTACGCCCATAGCATTATGTCCCACGAATCACCGAGGAGGACATTCAACCGCGGTAAACCATTGGCGGTAAATACCGCCGTACTCAAAATACACACACACTGACAAATCAACACTACATTGGACAATTTGAATAACACACACCTGACACTCATACACACACTACACCCACACACTCACAGCACTATAAAACACACGCCCAAATTACCCACAACCCTTTACGACTACAAACAAGCGCCACCAAAAAGATAGCAAGACCACAGACACACACTACCATCACCTATATACCGTCCACACACCTTACATCACACACCCCAACACATCACCCCACATACCCTCACCCACACCACTCACACTACACCCACGGCACCACAACAACACCGAGGTTCACAGAGGAGGAGCTAAGGGTCATGGTGGAGGAAATCATCCGGGTAGAGCCACAGCTATTCGGATCACAGGTGCAGCAGACATCCATTGCTAGGAAGATGGAGCTATGGCGGAGAATCGTGGACAGGGTCAATGCCGTGAGACAGCATCCAGGAACAAGGGACGACATCAGGAAGAGGTGGAACGACCTACGGGAGGTGCGTTCCACAGCAGCAAGACACCAACTAGCTGCACAGAGGACTGACGGTGGACCCCCACTTCCCTTCCCACAACTAACAACATGGGAGGAGCAAGTCTTGGCAATCATGCATCCTGAGGGACTGGCAGGAGTAGGAGGAGGACTGGACTCTGGTAAGTCAAATCTCTATTACTCCCACCCCCCCTTACTGCATGCCATCACAAATCCCCACCCTTACCCTCACTCCCATCACTCCACCACTTCACACACACCCCACCATCACAAACCGCCCCTCCCAATACCAAGCCCTGCATGTAACACTAATACACGGACCCCCATCACAGACCTGCATGGACACCCATCACTAAAGCATGCACACTAGAGAGAATAACGTAGCCCACCAAATAACTACTCCCACAAGGCAAAGCTGCCAGGGCAATAACAACCATAGAGGGCAACGCACCCATGCACAAGATGTCACACGCAGAAACAATAACACTGCATTTACATCCCCACAGGTCCCCCACCCAACTTCACCGGAGAGGAGGTGCCAGCAACATCCAGTCCCCCCCAGAAGAGGCCCACAGTGATGACAGCAGCTCTGAACGCCTGGATCTGGATGACCAACCTGGCCCATCAGGGACCTCCAGACAGTCGGTTACCCAGGCACAGTCCCATATCATCACAGAGCCTCCCCCCTCAGGAAACACCAGCACAGTACCCACCCAGCGGGCCCATACCTCTGTCCCCAGGACACGTCAATCAGCAGTGTGTCCACCACTACAGGGACCACAGGGCACACCACAAATACAGGATGATCAGGGACCTGGGATCAGTGGCAGTGGGCACACGGTTCAGGGGACAAAGGCACAGGACAACAGGGAAGCTGGGAGACCTGCTGTGCGACAGGGGAAGGACGGGCCCAGGGAACCGACCCTCCAGGAGGCACTCACCAACATCCTGGGAGCATACCACCATTCCCAGGAGACGATGGACCAGATACTGGATGAGTTGCAGGAGACCCAGCGGCTGCAGGAGGGACAGTACCTGGGGATCAGGGAGGACTTGAAGGACATCAACACCACCCTGGTCACCATTGCCGGGGTGCTTGCAGACATGGCCAACACCATGAGGGAGGCAGTGGCACACCAGTGGGTCCCTGACACTAGCCAAACCGATGAACAGCCTTCCACCTCCGCTGCTGCTAGTGGACAGGAGGCCCCGCCACCGGACCAACAGGCCACCAGCAACCCACCCCCTGCAGAAGGAGAACCACTCTGCAAACGGTCCCTGCGATCCAGGCAGCAGCCAGAGACTATTGCCAAGTCCCTCACCAGGAAATAAGACTCTCCTGAGTGTCACCCTTGTTTCCCACTCTGTTTCCCTGTCCACCTTGAACTACCATAGCTCCACTTCCTATGCCCCCTTGGACAATGCACCTGTGATCCACATAGACTGGACTCTATCTTGGACATTCCTCCACCATCACCCCAGCCCATTTCACATCCCCCTCTGCTTATTAGCACTTAAATAAACACCCTTTGAATAAATACAAGTATGGAGTCTGTCAAAAGGTTGAACTATGTATTTGTTTAATAAGCTTTACACACTGCAATACAACTGTACAGTAATGTATACATAGGAATGACCTGTAGTCAACACACCTGTAGCGATAGTGGGGCACAAATATCTGAAAATAGAGATGCCAAAGGGTACAGTAAGTGGCCATAGAATTGGGAAAATCAATCTGCCAGTGACAATGTCAAACACATACTGTCAATTAAAAGTGAAGTTACAGTGTCTTACCTGTGTGTCATTGGAAGTATTGTCGTATTATTGCACTTCTGTTGCCTTTATCCTCATCCTCTGCCTCCTCATCTTCACTGTCCACAGGGTCCACTGCTGTCACACGCCCATCTCCAGCCTCATCCTCCTGCGGAAAAGGCACCTGGTGAGGTAAGGCAAGGTTGTGCAACATACAGCATGCCACGATGATCTTGCACACCTTCTTGGGTGAGTAGTATAGAGATCCACCTGTTAGATGGAGGCAACGAAACCTGGCCTTCAGGAGGCCGAATGTCCTCTCTATGATTCTTCTTGTTCGCCCATGTGCCTCATTGTAACGTTCCTCTGCACTTGTCCTGGGATTCCTCACCGGGGTCAGTAGCCATGAGAGGTTGGAGTAACCAGAGTCACCTGCAAATATCAAGGGACAACTGTTAGCCACACACTAACCCTTAGGGCCCAAACCATACCCATACACCAACACCTACTGGGTGTGAACCAGGGCTCACCTATTAGCCACACCCGGTGCCTCTGGAGTTGAGCCATCACATATGGTATGCTGCTATTCCTCAGGATAAAGGCATCATGCACAGACCCAGGATACTTTGCATTGACATGGGAGATTTACTGGTCCGCCAGGCACACTATCTGCACATTAAAGCTCATTTCTCCGGGTGGGGACAAATGCTATATGTGTACCATCAATAGCCCCAATAATGTTGGAGATATGTCCCATTGCATAGAAATCAGACATTCCAGCTGCCAAGCCCACTGTCACTTAGAAGGAGCCAGTTGCCAGGAAATGGAGCACAGATAGGACTTGCACAAGAGGGGGATCCCGGTGGGCTGACGGATAGCAGATATCAGGTCAGATTCCAATTGGGCACACAGCTCTGTGATTGTGGCCCTGTCCAGTCTATAGGTGAGGATAATGTGCCTGTCCTCCATTATTTCCAAGTCCACCATGGTCCTGTACACGGGGGGATGTCTCCATCTCCTATTCATCCGCAGCGGTTGCAATCTAGGGGGCAAACGGTGAGCAGCTGGTCAGTATTCCATATTTCCAAACACTATACTGCATTGCATGTTGTGACTGTAACAGTATATTGTTGGATAGGCCCAAATGGTGCCTATGTGTACTGTGACGCAGTTAGGTGCCACACCTGCCCCCCTGAAATGGCGTCTGCCTGTCCTGTATGGAGGGCCTTGTGGAAAGGAGATAATTCCACTGATGTTATGCGCCGTTGCTGGAGGAGGTTGAGAACCGCTGTGCAACTTCTCCTTGGATACCATTGGGCCCTGTGGGTTACAGCGGCCAATGGTGATATACGCCGGCGGTGATGGTGACGGGATGTGACTGCCATTTTCTATCTGTTCACTTACTTGCTACCTGACCTTCAACAGGAGAGTACCTACACTGCAAGTGCTGCTGTGCCCTGCGTCTGGAACCGGCCATGGCTCATCTCACTGGGGAAAGGGCCCCTGCCTTCACAGCTGCAAAGTTAGAGAGACTGGTGGATAGGGTCCTACCCCAGTACCGAATGCTGTATGGGCCTCCAGACCAACAGGTGAGTACACGGTGAGCACTATGCATGGGGCATGTATGCATGGAGTGCTGTGTGTGAGGGCTTGTGTAGGGGGGGTGGTGGAAGGGCCCTTGGCAGCGTGCTGCATGTATGGTGGGCAATATCTATGCATAAGGAGATGTGAGGGCTATGGTGGGCCATGAGTGTAACAGGCAGGATGGTCTGACTGATACCTTTTCCTATGTGTATTTCTCTGCAGGTCAGCGCCCATCAAAAAAAGGGTATATGGTGTGCCATCGCCAAGGACGTGCAGACCCTGGGGGTCTACAGCAGGCGGAGCACCCACTGTCGCAAACGGTGGGTGGACCTGAGACCCTGGGCACGGAAGAAGGCGGAGGACCAGCTGGGGATGGCCTCCCAACGAGGAAGGGGTGCCCATCGAACCCTGCCCCTCCTCATGGCCCACATACTGGTGGTGGCCTATCTGGAGCTGGATGGGTGCTTGGGTGCATCACAGCAGCCACAAGGGGGTGAGTACAGTGTCCAAATATACTACTGGTGCATGGTGGGGTGGCATCCATGTGTGGGATGTGGGCCTGTGGGTGCCCCTAGGCCAGGCCGGACATTGCAGGGTAGGGCTCATTTTGGGCAGGGTCTAATGTAAACCTCCTCCAACCAAGCTAGAAGGCATCCACTACTGGGCAGGGGTCTGTGGGTCTCAGGTATGCTACAGTTGGCGTTAGGTATCCGTGTCCATGTGCTGGTAACTAGCATTGTGACTGTTAGTGCATTGCCTAGTGCATAGGGCTGTTGCCTGTGTGTGTGTGTGTCATGTACGGCAACAGTGGTGTTGTTGCCGCCATTGACCAAGAGTATCCTTTGTCTCTCTCCCCCCCTTTTTGTTTTGTCACCCTGTCCTTATGTGCATTAGCATCATCTGGCAGAGGAGCAGAGGCACCGGTGACGGGGAGAGCAGCATCCCACTGGGCCCAGGAGGCCGAATCCACCGACGGTGAAGCCAACAGTGGGACAGAGGGTGAGGGGAGCACCACGGCGGGGATTGGAGGGGACAGTTCTGACAGTAATACCTCCTTCAATGGAAGCTCCTTGGTGGTCGCGGACACCTTTGTGCCCACCCCAACAACAGGTACTGCTGCCACCCCCCCAACAGCACCGCCCTCCCAGCAGCCCCTCAACGTGTTTCCCATGCCCGCTCACCTAGGAGGGTGGGCATCTCCTTCGCCCCAGGCACATCAGGCCCTGCCCCAGTTAGCCCTGCTGCCCTGAGTGATCCATCTCTGTTGGGCAGTCACCCATTGTGAATGCCATCCAGGGGCTGGCAGCCAATGTGCAACAAACAAATGCAGTCCTGGAGGGCATTCACTCTAACATGGTGGCCCAACAGAGATCAATCCAGGCTCTGGCCTCCTCCCTGATGGCAGCCATTGTCCCTGTTTCTAGTCTCTCCCCTCCAGCTTCATCTACCTAATCCCATTCCCCTCAACCCCAACCTATCCCAAGCACACAGACAGACCACCATGCACGCAAGACAACACACAGGAGTGGTTCAGGCAAACACAAGCACCACACATCATCCTCCAGGCACTCACACAAACACCATCCAGATGCAGACATACCAACATCCACTGCCTCCATTGTGTCCCCCTCCTCCTCCTCGTACACCTCCCTACCAGTAGCGCCTACACTCTCACCTGCATGCACTACATCCTCATCCACTACCGCTATCACACCTATCACTACACACCCCTCACTGGCAGTCACCACCCCCACATCGATGCACACATCCCCTGTGTCCTCTCCCACTGTCTGTGCCCCCTCCTCCCAAAGTACACAAACGCAAGCACTCAGACACCCAACAGCCATCCACCTCACAACAGCATCCAGCCCATGCACCTGCACCCACACACAGCAGACAGACACCCCCTACAACCACTTCCTCTTCCTCCACTCCCAAACCTTCACCCTCTTCCTGCCCCAATGTCCCTAAGAAGCTTTTCCTCTCCACCGTTGACCTCTTCCCTACCACTCTCCGTCCCGTCCTTCACGTTGGGCCAGGATGGTCAGAACCCAGGCAAGCAGCTCAGCCACCCAGTCCACGCCACAGTAGTGTTGACAGCTACTGCAGGTGGGAGAGGATCCCGGGCACCAAGCAGCAACACTGAAAGGGTGCCTGTACCAGGTGCATCAAGGAAGGGCAAGGAGGCACCACCAGCTGCAACAGGGAATGGCAAGGAAGCACCACCAGCAGCATGTAGGAAGGGCAAGGAGGCACAACCAGCTGCGACGGGAAGGGCAAGGAGGCACCACCAGCAGCGTCTGGGAAGGGCAAGGAGGCACCACCAGCTGCAGGAGAGAAGGGCAAGGGGCAATCCCCGGCTGCTGACAGGAAGGGCAAGGGGCCTGCACCAGCAGGCAGGAAGGACAGGAGGCCTAGTGCTGGGACTCATTCAGAGCCCCCACCACCAACCATGGTGGTTCAGCCGTCCGAGGCTGCAAGGGAAGGGCTGGAGCCTCCCCCCACCACTGCCAGCACTGCCACCAGCACGGCCGCCAGCACCACCACCAGCAGCACTGCGAACAGCAGCAGCCCCTCTGGGCAGCCGTCTGAGGCTGCAGGCGATGGTCTGGAGCCTCTCCACACCACTGCCGGAACCGACACCAGCCCCGCCACTGCTGCGGACAGTGTGTAGTCTTACCTCCATGGGCTGTTGTGCGTCCTGGACCCTGCAAATCCTGTTGGTCGGACACCCAGATGAGAGACTGTGACCTTGCACTCCCCAAGATCTGCATCACAGGGAACAATGCCCCCTCCAGAACCAGTGGAGAAGCCATCCAATCACCCCATCCTTCCCAGGATGAAGCACACTGGGCACAATGCCCCCTCCAGAACCAGTGGAGAAGCCATCCACTCACCCCATCCTTCCCAGGATGAAGCACACTGGGCACTATGCCCCCTCCAGAACCAGTGGAGAAGCCATCCACTAGAGATACTGTGGCCTTACACTCCCCGGGACCAAGCAGTGGGCAAACCACCCACTTGAGAGACTATGGCCTTTCACTCCCCAGGACCAAGCAGTGGGCAAACCACCCACTTGAGAGACAGTGGGCAAACCACCCACTTGAGAGACTGTGGCCTTGCACTCCCCAGGACAACGCACAGGGCATGTAGCCCCCTCCAGGACCAGTGGTGTTGTACCATCTTCCGGCTGAGGTGCCCCCCCTTCCCTGTCCCTCTGAGGTGCTTGTGTATTTTCGACCTGATGCCCCTGCAGTGTTCTCTCCGTGTTGTTGCAGGAGTGAGGTGGGGGCTTGGCCTATGTGTTGTGGCCCACGGACATTGAGGATTGGGTAGTGTCCCTACATTTGTAAATATGTATCTACATTTGTATTTTGATGCACTTATTCATGTTATTTTATATTATTACACTCACTTTCATCAAATCATTTTGTTCTTGCATTATTCCTGAGATGTATGAGTGAATATGTAATGTTTGTGCATCTGGTTGTGTGTATGGTGTTGGAGGTGTGGGTGTTGCATGTTGCGCTTGTGTGCCACTCTCTTTTTCCTCCCCCCTCCCTTGTGTGCTAGGCGGCAGTACTCACCGTGGTCGTCTTCGACGGCGTTGATGTTCATTCATAATGCAGAAAAAGGTAGACGAGCATCGGAAATATGTGCAGCTCGGGCTCCATGGTGTAGTGGTTGCTCCCTGAGTCCCCACAGGTGAGTCCTTTGACTTCTGTGCAGTGTTTCCACCATGCTTTTGATGTCGTTGGTACTGCCCCAGAAAAGGTGGTGGATAGACCGGTCGTAATAGTGTGGACAGTACATTGTCTTCTGCCTGGCTGTTGGCGGTTACCACCATGGTGCTTGTTGATACCGCTGTGGCAGTCGTTGTGTTAAAGTGGCTGTCTGTCTGAGTGGTTTCCGCCGTGGTCAAAATTCCATTTTGGTAACCACCGGCCTGTTGGCGGTATTACCACCACTTTATCACCGACCGCCAAGGTCGTAATGAGGGCCCTAGGCCCTCATTACGACCTTGGCTGGCAGCCGAATCCGCCCAGCAAGATCGGACCGCCGGGCGGCCGCCAATGCAGCCGCACCCCCGCCGCATCCATTTAGAGATCCCCAGCGGGGATCTCGGCCGCAACACAGGAGCCGGCTCCAAATGGAGCCGGCGGTGTTGCAGCCGTGCGATGGGTGCAGTTGCACCCGTTGCGCTTTTCACTGTCTGCATAGCAGACAGTGTAAAGCTGCACAGGGTCCTGTCAGGGGGCCCCTGCACTGCCCATGCCATTGTCATGGGCAGTGTAGGGGCCCCCAGGGGCCCTGTGACTCCCCATACCGCCAGCCTTCAAACCACCAGGAAAAGGCTGGCGGTAGGGGGACTCGTAATCCCCTGGGCAGCGCTGCAAGCAGCGCTGCCCTGGCGGATTACAACCGCCGGGGCCATTGTGGCGGGTCGTAATCCCATGGGAAGCACCAACAGCCTGTTGGCGGTGCTTCCTCCGAAACAGCAATGGCGGTCTTGGACCACCAGGGTTGTAATGAGGGCCTTAGTGTCTGAGGAATTGTAATTTAAAATCCCTTTTTAATGGTAAAGTGGGAGTTGAAGTCACACTTCTAAAAATGTCACTTTTAGAAAGTTGGCATTTTTGTGCCCTAATCATTTGGTGTCCCCATGCTATTTCTTGGTCATATGACTAGGTATAGTTGGCAGTTGGCCTTTTGTGTATCCCTCCCAGAAAAAAACTCACAATTGAGGGTCTAGGTATGGGCATGCTAGGCAGTCTCAGAGTTGGTAGGAGGGACAGAGCAGTCACATACCACAATTGCATTTTCAAGACATTGGCTCAGCTCACACACAAAGGACTTCACACTAACCTATTATGCCCCCAGACAGACTGAAAACAGGGCAGGGAGGCTGGAAATTCCAGACACCTCTTTCGGGGGAATCTTCAGAAGCTTCTTCCACTTCAAAGTGAGCTCCAGGTGTGAATATTGAACCCCCAGGCCCACTCTTCATATCACTTCTAGACCTGTGGAAGATTAGGAAGAAGGACTGCCCTCCTTCCGGAGTAAGAAGGACTGGATGTGCACCTTGAGCCTAGGACCACCGAGTGACTCCAAGGGCTAGTTGGTTGGCCTCCTGAAACATCCTCAGGGACAGAAAGGCTCCAACCATCATGAATCCTGCATCTGAACTCTACCTGATGTGACTCCTAACCTTTCCAAGTGGTGCCTCTCCAGTCCTGGATCCATGGAAGTGGGGATAAATGTGTTCTGCCAGCTCAGCTTTGGTCCCCATCAGAACCGACACATTGCAACCCGATGTAGCCCTCACAACTAATCCGAACTGACACAGCGCTATGCAACTCACATCACAGCCTTTGCAGCTCATCATTGGAATTGACACAGCACGATACAACTCTACGCACATCTCACATCACAGCTTTTGCAGCTCCTCATTGGACTGATGCAGTGCAATACAACTCTACACAGGAACCCTCATTGCTCTTCAGAACCACTGCTGCATGGCAGAATGCCCTGTTTCAAGGGCATATTGGATAATTCTCAGCTTGCCTAACGTGGTCCTGTATCCAGCCCTTGCTCCATCGCTGTTGGCTTGTACTTGTGACCATGTCCTGGTCCAGCGAGTTAACCAGTCGGTGCTTTGTGCTTTTAGCACTATTTTGACCTAGATCTTCAAAATTGCATATTTTGTTGTTTTGGTACCAAATAATTTAATACAATTTACATAATTGTTCTAAATTGGTGTGTGATTTTTCCTGTTTTGTGTTTTCACTTTAAAACTGTTTGTGTGCTGCATAAATACTTTACACATTGCAACTATGTTAAGCATGACTGCTTTTGTGAAAAAGCTTCCAGACGGCTAAGCATAGGTTAACTTACTGAAGTTATTGGTTCACCCTGAGAGGGATTGTGGCTCTTGCTTGAGAACGGCTCACACCCGTCTCAGTAAATAGCCCAATTTCTCACAAAACACATGGTATTTCCCAAAGTTTGAGGTACTGTGCATGTTTTTAGGCACGGCACAAATGCATCAAATTAGCAATGTTACACAAAAAATGGGCATGTCTTGTAATTTGCAAAGATGTTTTATGCAAACCTAGGCTGAAAATATGAAACCAAAAAAATAAACTTTGGTTCAAAATTTCTTCAGATTATATATATTTTGCATTATTACATTGTACTACAGTAAGTAGTTCACTTCATCTCCCAGAACCCAGCACCTCGTCTAGATTTTTTTCTTAATATGTCTTTTAAATAAATGCCTGCTCAGTACATCTTACAAAATGTTAAGTTTTAAACATTTTCAACAGCAAAGGACTTGCAGATTTAAGCAATACAATTAAGAGAAGACACATTTCACATATAGACAGCGCAATATTAAATTTGAATCTCACCACAGTGATAACTTCCACATTCCTATTAGCCCCACTCCCTGTAATTCAATCAGCTGTCCCATATCTTTTCCCATTTCCAAGGACAGCCCCTACTCGATAAATCACTTGCTCGGCCTGTTGGCACCAGTCCAGATCGGCTTCCCAATCTTCAAATTTGGATGGTCCATTGCCCCCCCAAAATTTGGCTATATTCCTTTTAGCCACTACAGCTGTCAATACCAACCAGATGTTGGGTACTTTTGCCACTCCTCTTCACCTGTTATTTTGTAATAGGAGCCATTGTGCTTTCAAGGGGACTGTGAGGACAGACACAGAGGTCATTACTTGCATCACCAATAATGCTGAATGAATGGACATTCCCAAAATATATGATAAAAGGTCCCTACCTGCCCACATCCCGAGCACACTGATCTGGTGGGACAACAACATCCTAGGGTACTATGACGTATGCATATGCGCCAAATCTTGCCTGGATGGCCACTTCAGGGGGCTCTGTACTGCCTCTGCCCATTCTTCATCCTGAAGCTGTCTGAGATCCCCTTCCCAGGCCTCTCTCAGCTCACCCAGTGGATCTGGGGAGTTGTTCATAAGCTTTTTATAAGTCCGGGAGACTGCCTTTTGTGGCATAGGGTCGAGAAGGAGCCGATCTTCCAGGGGTCAAGACTCTGGCAGTTGCTCTCCCAACACAACATTTTGTCTCAACACATGTCCAAGTTGTAAGTGTCTGGTCTCCGCCATCTCATATTCGTTGCATAGATTCTCAAAGGCAATGTAGGAATTGTCTTTCCAGATGTCTCCCAAGTGGTCAATCCCTATTTGTTCCCATTTGGTAACGACCGGTAATCTTCACACTTCCAGTAAAAGGTTGCTGTCCCATAGGGGAGTCTGTTCTGTCAGTTTTCCGTCCCAGCCCAGGAAACTATTAGCCTCCTGCCAGATTCGAACCGTCATTTGAGGGTGGGCCAGTAGGGTCCCTTCTGTCACCTGTTTATAGAGCACAGGCAGGTAATCTTGATTCTCCATCGAACCCCTGTCTCCTCTGTAAGCAGGCTCAGTTGATCACAAACAGCTGGGACACCCAGTAGTTTTTGTAGCATATGGGAGAATGTCATCCCCATACAGTGAAATGGATTCTTCCCAGACTCCCCTCCAATTGATTCCCTTAACCAGTGGGTCTTGGCAGATCTAGGCCACGAGAGGCTGCAATGCCAGGGCAAAGATCACTGGGGACATGGGGCAGCCCTGTCTGGTTCCCTGATGTAGAGCAAATGGCTGGGACCAGGCTTTGTTAACTCAGACTCTGGCAAGTGGATCTTGGTATAGCAGTCTTATCCAGCTACAGAAGTTAGGGCCGAAAACCAATCGTGTTAGGGCTTCAAAAAGGTAAGGTCACTCCACAATGTAGGAAACCATTTTGGCACCAAATAAAAGCAACACCACTGGCTCTACCTTACCGGCTCCCGTTAAGTGGAGCACTTTAGATAAGCGCCAGAGGTTAAGCCGCATTGTCTACAAGATATAAAGCTGGATTGATCAGGATGGATAATAGTGGTTATCGCTTTCTGCAAGTGGGACATGATTGCCTTAGCTAGCACCTTCGCCTCCACATTGAGGGGCGACATTGAACGATATGGCCCACATTCGTCCGTGTGTCTTTCTTTGGGTTCACTACTATTGTAGCCAGTCATATGTTTTCTGGTTGCCCGCCGTACTTCCTCGCAGCCCAAAACATATCTAGCATAGGGCCCACTACTTTGTCGGCGACACATTTAAATAGTTCCACCGGCAGTCCATTTGGTCCTGCTGGCTTTCTGGACTGCAATTCTCTAATCACTCTTCAGCCGTAATCTTGCTCTAGTGTTCATTTATTGTCATCTGTAAGGATAGGGAGGGAGAAGTCTTTTAATAGGTCTGCACACTTAGCACTTGTTTGTATCATCCGGAATGTGTACAGTTGTTCATAGTAGGCAACAAATGCACTGGTGATGTCAGCACCTGTTGTAAACAATGCCCCATTATCGTCTTGGATTTCTAATACCAAGTTTTGCCCCCTATTTTGTTTAGCCAGCCATGCAATGAGTTTGCCTGCCTTGTCCCCTACATTGCATAAGCGCTGTTGGGTCACCAGTGCATATGGACAAGCTCTCTGTTCGGCAAAGTCTCTCAATTCACACTGCTTGAGATGCATCTGAAGACTCTGTTGGGGATCGTCGGTCGCTCTCCCTCCCAACAAGGTCTCCAGGGCCAGGATCTCACACTCCAGTTCAACCTCTTGGAGTCTACGCTCTTTCCTCTTACCTCCAACTAGGCTCTTGACGTGCTCCTGTGTCACTGCCTTAAAGGCATCCCAGAGGGCACAGGGAGACTCCACAGGACCTTTATTTTCTAGGAAGTACGGGTCTGTTTGTTTTCTTACTTTGTCCCTATTGGCTTTGTCTTTTACGATCCAAGGGTAGAGCCCACCCCATCTAGAATTATTCTCTGACTATATCTCCGACTATATCTCTGCCTTCGACTTAGAACAGCGCTCAGCACTTTCTGATTTGTTTGTGCTTTCCAAAGTGTATGGTACCATAATATCTGGGCCCAGATTTATTAAAGGCTTCTGTCGCTCTTGTGTCACGCAAGAGGGCACAAGGTAACACAAGCCCTTAAATTAGATTTACTATCCGTGGCTCTGCGTGGCATAGTAAATCTGGCGTAATGCAAAGCAATGCAAGTTGCTGCCTTGCATTACTCTGCACGGAGAAGGCATTCCATTGGTGTAGCATGGGTTTTCCCACACACTTATCAATGGTTTTTGGTAAATTCCCAGATTTACTAAAACTAGTATACCTGGGAATGCCTCAAAATGCTACCTCTTTCCAGGTGAGGTGTAATGAGGAGAAATATATTTATTTCTCCTCATTATTTCCTCTTTCTATTTGTGCTACATTCTGCAGCACACTTAGAAAGAGGAAAATGCCTCTGGGGATTGGTTTTGTGCAGGAAGGTGTCCTGCATAAATACAATCCTGGCTGTAACGCAGGCACCCTTGCAGCATGGTGCAAAGTTTCCTGCATTTGAGCTTGGCAGCTTCCAGTGCCCTAGTGTAGAGAGAGAGCAGGAATGTGTTATATGTTAGTAATTATGACGCATCACTGCTTTCCCCATTTGACGTGGCACAGCAAGCTATCTTGCTGTGTTACACTGCGTTAAATGTTAGTAAATGTGGGCCCAAGCATTTACTATAGTGCTACCATAGTAAAATAGCACAACTATCATCAACTGAAATATCAACAAGATAGTTACGTATGGGCAGGGCTGGACTGACTACAGGGCAATCAGTAAGTGGCCAATGGGCCGGTCTCATAGTTCAATGAGAGGGACAGTTTTTGGAGGTTTGTGCGTCTGGTTTATAGTCTCCAGGGTCAGTTTTACTCTGTTGATTTCCTTGTAATTACAACACACATTGTGTGCAGCTACAAATCCATGCAGTGTTCCATATCTTCCAAAACACTTACACAGCAAATCTTTACAAGATAAAATTGCCCTGATTTGCAAACATACGCCATCTTTTTAGCTTTCTAATTCACTAATAATGGGCATTTTTATTTTGGTGCCCATGCCTATTTTCTGTTCCGGTCCGATACGGAATATGGGTAAGTGTAGGTATACCATACATAACTCCAAATATGTGTAACTTGTCGACATGTATATATATTTAAGATATGTAGATGTGGAGCTAAGAACCGTGAAAACTATACTTAATAATATATGCTTATCTTCCCAATATTTTGAACATCAGTATTTTTGCTTTGACAATATAGTATCACAATAATAAAAACTCAATATTCTGACACAGTCTATTCAAATAGCACATTTGTGCATACATCCATTAAGCTTGTATTCAAATGTTAAACCGTTACTCATATGTAGGCCTCAGCTTAAACTGTTTGTTGTCAACAGGCCTTTTGTGTACAATACTAATACTTAAAGCGGGCATTGTGTAAACCATTTACTGTTATTGGTTGGCTTTCATGTCAATTTAATTAGCTTTCTTCTTACTCAGTGGATTTGCTATTTTTTCTTGTGTTTGTCCCTCTCCTGGAGCATATCTTTTGAATGGATAATCTACCCTTTCATGGCTGACATTCAGAGAACCACTCTTCTCTTTTATTTACAGCCCTTCATGGGACTGCATGTGCTTTCTTGCTCTTTTCATCATGTGCTACATTCTCCCTCAAATCCACGTGCTCCCATGCTTACTGTATTGCTTTACTTTCCCCTAACCCTCTTCATCCTCCTCAGTCTTTTTTTTGTCTTTTTTATTCAACTACATAAGATTCATTGTTGCACCTACACCCCCTCCCTGATCGACACTGTCTCTCTTCGCCACTCGCCAAAGTTCAGTTGCTCACTCGTACCTCCCTTGATTTCCCCTCCTCCTTTCACTTTTTTTTAATTCTATTTTTTTACTTCTTCAGCGGTTCACTCTTTTCTGTATAATGCACTCTTATGTACCTTTTATTAATTTATTTTAAATTTATCACTCCGAAATAGACATCTTCCTCCTTGGAATGATAAATTAAACAAAGTGTGTAAACAGTTAATAAGTTTTTCTTTTTGCTGATATTTTTTCAAATATCAAATCTGTGCTGAGGACTCACCTAAGGATGTCAGCGGTGAGAGGAAGACTTTGTGCACCACACAGCAAGATGGAGGGTAGTTGGACTCTAGGGCAAGCACGCTGTTGGCGGCCTCTTGATGTAAGCTGTTCTGATGGTTCTGTGGCTGCAATCACAACAGCAGTAAAAGGGTGTCAGACTTGGTGTTCTTCATCACAAGTTTAGCAGATGAGACGAAGTAAAGCTTATGACCTATCTTTCCCAATATAATGGTTTGTCCGGAGGACACTACTCAAGATTCCCAAACCGAGATGAGGTATTCTATTTTCCAGTAATGTCATTTTCTTTTCAATTCACATTTGAGGGAGGCAATCATGAGAAGAAGATGTGTTGCAATGGATTTGTTTCTTACTTATGATCACATTGATCAACTACTGTTTTTCTTCTTTTGTCTTTGCTTCTAGCAGCTGGAATCTATTTTGTACTTAGCTGGGCTCTTCTAGCTTCCAGGGGGAGTTTGGTGCCTGACGTATCGTCTGCAGCATACACCACAATGCAATCCAAACTTTATCAGATTGTCTAGGACATTTTTACATTTATGATTTTACTTTTTACTCCAAACTGGGACTCTCTTAATGAGATACCTGATACCTTTCACATGTGATATACAGTGCAGGTGACATCATGGCTAGTTGGAGGAAGTGCCCTTCCATGAGCAATCAAAAATGAAACTAAATGGCACTTCACCACATCTAGTTTTTGGCATTTTGCAATTCCAATAATTCCTCAGGTTTGATACTTCTATGAATTCTTTGCAGGGCCTGGCATAAGAGATCCAACAATTATGCATTGCAAACGTTTGCTTTAAAACAGACCTTGATTTCTAGGTCTACTGGCATACCATTAGTCCACTCTAGTGCCCCATGTTTCTATGAACTAAAAATAATTTCTGGATTCTCTAATCTTGACGTTTGCCTTTCACACTGCACATGTTAATCAAGATTGAACAAAAGTAGGTTACTGTTAGCACGTTGGTCCTTAATAAGTAAACTTACAAGGGGGTGCGTATAGGTCAATTAACCTTTTGACTCGTTTAAGGTGTTCTTACCATAGTGTCAGTACAGAAACAATAATCACACACACAATAATCAATAATCATTTGTCAAAATCAATAATCAATGTAGTCAGTAATTGTCACATGCCATGGCTTTTCAACCACGAACAACCACACCTTTAGTAACGTTTAGTCATTTTTATTTCCCTTTTATTAATAATACTGAGAGGTAACCGCCATATTATGGACACAGTGAGGGCGACCTATAGCGGCCCTCCTCCACCACCAGTCTGCTGCCGACAGGCAGCCTGACGGTGGAGGGAATCATTTTCCTTCAGATAATGATGCCTTCTGCCATCAGCCTCTCCCTGGTGGGTACCCCTGCCAGGGAAATGCTGACAGAAGGGGTGCAGGGCCCCCCGTGCTGTGCTGTGCCGTGCCCCATCGCACAGGTCACTGCCCGTTTTACGGGCAGTGATCTGCGCGACGGGTGCAGCTGCACCCGCCGCACACCAACATTGGCGGCAGCTCCATTTAGAGACGCTGTCAATGTTACGGTGTTTACCCCCGCCGGCCCAGCGGGGAAAACATTATGCGGCCTGCGGGGGGTAGTCACGCTGGCAGTCTTCTATGAAACTGCCGAGATAATAATGAGGGCCTAATTCATGAATCAGCACAAATCATTAGCAAGACCCATTTAAGCAAGGTTAAGATATCCATCAAGTTCAGCAAAATAGTCCGTCAACCATTTGTCTCTGCGATATATCAGCCGTTATGTGAATAGCCTCAAACTAACCCAAATTAGCGTCAGCATGTGGGACTTCATGCAAAACAATTTAGAACACAAATTTGGAAAACACCTACCTAAAGAAAGTATTAAAGCAGCGCAGTTGGTACCTAGGAAGAAAAGGCACAACAATGCAATTCAGTCATTATCATATCTACCTATCCCTGGTATGGGTCAGCAAGCAGAATCCGTCTTCGTCCTCAGGTCATCAATCGATCAGCAACATCAGGCTCTCAGTCAGAGACTATGAGCCCAATGACAGAACCTTGAATCTCTTCAATATCGCATCTCATAACGGGGTAAGATCTGTCTCCTAACATCTAAAGTCTTTTCCCTCTGTCACGTTGTTATATCAAAGTTCCCCAAACTATCCCCTAATTTTCAATTGGTCAATTAATCGTACATTATTATTACTCTATCCAACGATGTCCATATACCAAATCTATGAATTCTAATATTTCACAGTTCACATGTCGTTGATTGGACCACTTTACGATGTTCTCATCATCCGGCTCGTCAGATATAGAAATTGTTGCATCTTTGTCTTCAGTCAGTGTCTTCATTGTTCACGTCCTAGGAAATTACATCTCATGCACATTACACACATTTGGATACATCACTAGAGACCTCATCTCCTGTCCGTTCGTTCCCATAGAATGTTTCTGCTAAGCATTTTATTAAAACAATGGGCATTTCACAGTTAGTTCCCTCTGTCAGCATTTTTCATTAAACGCTAAGAAATACTGCTTCTGCACGGGGCCTGGCACCTAGGCCAAGACACTCGCTAAGTTAAGGCCTACAATTAATAAGAAAGAACATAATTCATAACTCTTAATATGACATATTACTACAGTAATCTAATATATTTTTTAATATTTTATGTGGATTAATTATAAATTAGTACATTTCGTGAATACTGGTGGCCATTCTCCGAGGTCACATTTTGAAACGTGCACATTATTTTTCTACATTATTCATTTTTCTACAGAATTCATTATTCAAAATATGTAACCATTCATTAATAATTTCTAATTAAGACATCTGCTTCAGCAATCCCTCCTCTGATGGCTAAATGTGTCATCACACCAAATTCACTAACCACATTTCAGTTTCTTCAACATTTTGGGGGTCATTCCGACCCCGGCGGTCGGCGGAAGCCGCCCGCCTGGCGGGAACCGCCAGAAGACCGTACCGCGGTCAAATGACCGCGGCGGTCATTCTGACTCTCCCGCTGGGCCGGCAGGCGACCGCCAGAAGGCCGCCCGCCGGCCCAGCGGGAAAGCCCCTTCAACAATGAAGCCGGCTCCGAATGGACCCGGCGGAGTTGAAGGGGTGCGACGGGTGCATTGGCACCCGTCGCGATTTTCAGTGTCTGCTAGGCAGACACTGAAAATCATTATGGGGCCCTGTTAGGGGGCCCCTGCACTGCCCATGCCTGTGGCATGGGCATTGCAGGGGACCCACGACACCCGTTCCCGCCATCCTGTTCCTGGCGGTTTTTACCGCCAGGACCAGGATGGCGGGAAGGGGGTCGGAATCCCCATGGCGGCGCTGCTTGCAGCACCGCCGTGGAGGATTCTCTGGGGCAGGGGAAAACCGGCGGGAAACCGCCGGTTCCCCTTTTCTGACCGCGGCAGAATTGCCCCTGAAGCACCGCCAGCCTGTTGGCGGTGCTTCCTCCGTACCCGGCCCTGGCGGTCCATGACCGCCAGGGTCGGAATGACCCCCTTTGTTTTCTACTTGACTTTACCCTATATATACTTTACCTTTTCTTTGCTGGTACGGGGGTGGCGGCTGTACCTGTAGTTGGGGTGGGCACAGAGGTGTCCGCCACCACCAGGGAGCTTCCATCGGAAGAGGTATCACTGTCAGAACTGTCAACTCTAATCTCCGCCGTGGTGCTCCCCTCGCCCTCCGTCCCACTGGTGGCCTCACCGTTGGTGGATTCAGCCTCCTGGGCCCTGTGGGATGCAGCTCTCCCCGTCGCCGGTGACTCTGCTCCTCCGCCAGATGATGCTGATGCACATAAGGACAGGGTGACAAAGCAAAAAGAGGGTGAGAGACAAAGGATACCCTTGGTCAATGGCGGCAACAACACCACTGTTGGCGTACACAACACACACACACAGGCAACAGCCCTATGCACTAGGCAATGCACGAACAGTCACAATGCTAGTCATCAGCCCATGGACAGGGATACCCAACTCCAACTGTAGCATAACTGAGACCCACAGACCCCTGCCCAGTAGTGGATGCCTACTAGCTTGGTTGGAGGATGTTTGCATCAGACCCTGCCCAAAATGAGCCCTACCCTGCAATGTCTAGCCTGGCCTAGGGGCACCCACAGGTCCACATCCCCCACATGGATGCCACCCTACCATGCACCAGTAGTATATTGGGACACTGTATTCACCCACTTGTGGCTGCTGTGATGCCCCCAAGTGCCCATCCATCCCTGGATAGGCCACTGCCAGTATGTGGGCCATTAAGGGGGTCAGGGTTCGACAGGCACCCCTTCCTTGTTGGGAGGCCATCCCCAGCTAGGCCTCCGCTGTCTTCCGTGCCCAGCGTCTCAGGTCCTCCCACCGTTTGCGACAGTGGGTGCTCCGCCTGCCGTAGACCCCCAGGGTCCGCACGTCCTTGCCAATGGCACGCCATATATCCTTTTTCCATGGGCGCTGACCTGCAGAGAAATACACATAGGAAAAGGTATCAGTCGGCCTGTCCTGCCTTTTACGCTCATGGCCCACCATAGCCCTCACATCCCCTTACGCACAGACATTGTCCACCATACATGCAGCACGCTGCCCAGGGCCCTTCTACCAACCCCCCTACACGAGGCCCTCACACACAGCACTCCATGCATTCATGCCCCATGCATCGTGCTCACAGTGGACTCACCTGTTGGTCTGGAGACCCATACAGCATTCGGTACTGGGTAGGACCCCATCCATCCGTCTCTCCAACTCCGTAGCGTTGAAGGCAGGGGCCTTTTCCCTAGTGACACGAGCCATGGTCGGTTCCAGACCCAGGTCACAGCAGCACTTGTAATGTAGGTCCTCTCCTGTTGAAGGTCAGGTAGCCAGTGAGTGAACAGATAGAAAATGGCAGTCATGTCCGCGGCGGTGCGTACCATCACCGCCGGCGTACATCACCATTGGCCACTGTAACCAATAGGGCCCAATGGTATCCAATGAGGAGTTGCACGGCGGTTCTCGACCGTCTCCCGCAATGGCACACAATGACAGCGTAATTACCTAATTTCTACATGTTACTCCATACAGGACAGGTGGGCGCCATTTCAGGGGGGGGCAGGCCATGGCACCTAACTGCGTCACAGTACACATAGGCACCATTTGGGCCTATCCAACAATATACTGTTACGGTCACAACATGCAATGCAGTGTAGTGTTTGGAAATATGGAATACTGACCAGCTGCTCACCGTTTGCCCCCTAGATTGCAACCGCTGTGGATGAATAGGAGATGGTGACATCCCCCGTGTAGAGGCCCCTGGTGGACTTGGCAACAATGGAGGACAGGCACATTATTCTCACATATAGGCTGGACAGGGCCACAATCACAGAGCTGTGTACCGAATTGGAACCTGACCTGATATCTGCTATCCATCAGCCCACCGAGATCCCCCGTCTTGTGTAAGTCCTATATGTGCTCCATTTCCTGGCAACTGGCTCCTTCCAAGTGACAGTGGGCTTGGCAGCTGGAATGTCTGATTTCTATGCAATGGGACATATCCCCAATATTATTGGGGCTATTGATGGTACACATATTGCATTTGTCCCCTCCCAGAGAAATGAGCTTTTACTCAATGAATGTGCAGATAGTGTGCCTGGCGGACCAGTACATCTCCCATGTCAATGCAAAGTATCCTGGGTCTGTGCATGATGCCTTTATCCTGAGGAATAGCAGCATACCATATGTGATGGCTCAACTCCAGAGGCACTGGGTGTGGCTAATAGGTGAGCCCTGGTTCCCACCCAGTAGGTGTTGGTGTATGGGTATGGTGTGGGCCCTAACGGTTAGTGTGTGGCTAACAGTTGTCCCTCGATATTTGCAGGTGACTCTGGTTATCCCAACCTCTCGTGGCTACTGCCCCCTGTGAGGAATCACAGGACAAGGGCAGAGGAATGTTACAATGAGGCACATGGGCGAACAAGAAGAATCATAGAAATGACATTCGGCCTCCTGAATGCCAGGTTTCATTGCCTCCATCCCTGTTCTACTCACCCAAGAAGGTGTGCCAGATCATCGTGGCATGCTGTATGTTGCACAACCTTGCCTTACATTGTCAGGTGCATTTTCTGCAGGATGATGAGTCTGTAGATGGGCGTTTGGCAGCAGTGGACCCTGTGGACAGTGAAGATGAGAAGGCAGAGGATGAGGACAACAGAAGTGCAAAAATACGACAATACTTCCAATGACACAATTTACATTGACAGTTTTGTGTTTGACATTGTCACTGTCAAGCTGATTCTCCCACTTCTATGGCCACTTACTGTACCCTTTGGTATCTCTATTTTCAAATATTTGTGCCCCACTATCGCTATTGGTGTGTTGACTGCAGCCAACTACAGGTCATTCCTATGTATACAATACTGTACAGTTGTACTGCAGTGTTTAAAGCTTGTTAAACAAATACATAGTCAATCATTTGACAGACTCCATACTTGTATTTATTCAAATGGTGTTTATTTAAGTGCTAATAAGTAGAGGGGGATGTGAAATGGGCTGAGGTGATGATGGAGGAATGTCCAGGATAGAGTCCAGTCTATGTAGATCACAGGTGCATTGTCCAAGGGGCACAGGAAGTGGAGCAATGGCAGTTCAAGGTGGACAGGGTGACAGAGTGGGACATGGGGTGACAATCAGGAGAGTCTTATTTCCTGGCGGGGGTCTTGGCAATAATCTCTGGCTTCTGCCTGGCTCGTAGGGACCATTTGCAGGGTGGTTCTCCTTCTGCACGGGGTGGGGTGCTGGTGGCCTGTTGGTCCTGTGGTGGGGCCTCCTGTCCGCTAGTGGCCACGGAGGTGGAAGGCTGTTCATCGGTTTGGCTAGTGTCAGGGACCCACTGGTGTGCCACTGCCTCCCTCATGGTGTTGGCCATGTCTGCCAGCACCCCTGCAATGGTGACCAGGGTGGTGTTGATGTCCTTCAAGTCCTCCCTGATCCCCAGGTACTGTCCCTCCTGCAGCCACTGGGTCTCCCGCAACTTGTCCAGTATCTGGCCCATTGTCTCCTGGGAATGGTGGTATGCTCCCAGGATGTTGGTGAGTGCCTCCTGGAGAGTTGGTTCCCTGGGCCTGTCCTCCCCCTGTCGCACAGCAGTCCTCCCAGCTTCCCTGTTGTCCTGTGCCTCTGTCCCCTGAACTGTGTGCCCACTGCAACTGACCTCAGGTCCCTGATCGTCCTGTATTTGTGGTGATCTCTGGGGTCCCTATAGTGGTGGACAAACTGCTGATTGATGTGTCCTGGGACACAGGTATGGGCCCGCTGGGTGGGTGCTGTGCTGGTGTTCCTGAGGGGGGAGGCTCTGTGGTGGTATGGGTCTATGCCTGGGTAACCAACTGTCCGGAGGTCCCTGATGGGCCAGGTTGGTCATCCAGATCCAGTTGTCCAGGACTGCTGTCATCACTGTGGGCCTCTAGACGCTCTTAAGTTCTCAGGAAGCCTGACGCTGCTCCTCTCTCCAGGTTACGACCACGGGCTTATCAGGGCCTGCATTACCGATTTTACTAGACTTACTCAATTCCTACACGCACCGGCAGCTGCTTGAGCAGCCATACTACATGCAGATTTACTACTTTCTAATAGCCTTGATGAAGTCACTTGTGTGACGAAACACGTGTTGGCTGTTTCTCCATGATGACACAACCATCTCTAAACACCTACTAATAAAGACATCATCTGCAAAAAAGACTTGAGCCTTTCTTCAACTTCATATTTCCTGTTACCTGCAATACGTCACCAGGAATACGTTTTCTTGCTATACTGTTGGACATTATACTCTGTGTGCTGGGGCCTTCTTGTCCCATTTTGTCCTGGGGTACTCCTAGTACCCGTTTGGTGCCTATCGGGTAGTAAGGCACTGGGCCAGTTTGCACCAGACTTTTGCTTTGTACTTTTGTACTTATTAAGATATTATGGGGGTTATTCCAACTTTGGAGGAGGTGGTAATCCGTCCCAAATGTGACGGATTTACCACCAGCCGTATTACGAGTTCCATAGGATATAATGGACTCGTAATACGGCTGGTGGTATATCCGTCACTTTACCGTCACTTTTGGGACGGATTACCACTTCCTCCAAAGTTGGAATAACCCCCTATATGTTTACTGCCTAGAAGTGCGGCGCCTTTCACCCTTACTACCCCTATGTCTCTCCTCCCAGGTTATTTTTAGACTGGATGTTGCTGGCACCTCCTCTCCGGTGACGTTGGGTAGGGGACCTGTAGGAATGTAAATGCAGTGTTATTGTTTCTGTGTGTGAAATCTTGTGCAAGGGTGTGTTGCCCTCTATGTTTGTTACTGCCCTAGCAGCTTTGCCTTGTGTGAGTAGTTATTTGGTGGGCTAGGTGATTCTCCCTAGTGTGCATGCTTTAGTGATAGGTGTCCATGCAGTTCTGTGATGGGGTCCGTGAATTGGTGTTACATGCAGGGTTTGGTATTGGGAGGGGTGTGTTGTGATGGTGGGGTGTGTGTCAGGTGGTGGAGTGATGGGAGTAAGGGTAAGGGTGGGGGTTTGTGATGGCATGCAGTTAGGGGGGGTGATAGTAATAGAGATTTGACTTACCAGAGTCCATTCCTCCTCCTGCTCCTGCCAGGCCCTCAGGATGCATGATTGCCAAGACTTGCTCCTCCCAAGTTGTACATTGTGGGGGAGGAGGTGGAGGTCCACCGCCAGTCCTCTGTACAGCTATTTGGTGTCTTGCTGCTGGGGAACACCCCTTTCCCCGTAGGTCATTCCACCTCTTCCTGATGTTGTCCCTTGTTCTGGGGTGCTGTCCCACGGCGTTGACCCTGTCCACAATTCTCCGCCATAGCTCCATCTTCCTAGCAATGGATGTCTGCTGCACCTGTGATCCGAACAGCTGTGGCTGTACCCAGATGATTTCTTCCACCATGACCCTTAGCTCCTCCTCTGAGAACCTGGGGTGTTGTTGTGGTGCCATGGGTATAGTGTGAGTGGTGTGGGTGAGGGTGTGTGGGGTGAAGTGTTGGGGTGTGTGATGTAAGGTGCATGGATGGTGTATAGGTGATGGTGGTGTGTGTCTGTGGTCTTGCTATTTCTCTGGTGGCACTGTTTTGTAGTCGTAAAGGGTTGTGGGTAATGTGGGTGTGTGTTTTATAGTGGTGTGGGTGTGTGGGTGTGGTGTTTGTATGGGTGTCAGGTGTGTGTTATTCAAATTGTTTAATGTGGTGTTGTTTTGTATGTGTTTGTGTATTTTGAGCGCGGCGGTATGTACCACCAATGGTTTAGCGCCACTGAATGTCCGTCGCAGTGATTCGTGGGACATAATGCTGTGGGTGTAGTTCTGTTGGTGTAACGGGGTGGGTTTTGCTACCACCAGTTTATCACTGACCTTTGGGCTGGCGGACTTGTGTGTGTGGCTGAATAGTGACAGATTGCTAAGTGTGTGTCATAATATGGGTAGTGGTAATCCCCTGCGGCGTCTGTATGTTGGAGGCAGTCAGCATGGCGGTAAGCGGTAATTACCACCAATGTCATAATGAGGGCCTATCTGTCCTACCTTAACCATAAACTACAACCTGCCCTTGTGTCTTCCGAGGGCCTACCTTAGTTCACATGTAAGAAATGGGAAGGTTTAGGCCTGTCAAGTGGGTACACTTGCCAAGTCGAATTTACAGTTTAAAACTGCACACCCAGACACTGCAGTGGCAGGTCGGAGACATGATTACAGGGCTACTTATGTGGGTGGCACAACCAGTGATGCAGGCCCACTAGAAGCATTTGATTGACAGGCGATGGGCACCTTTAGTGCACTGTACTAGGGACGTACTAGTAAATCAAGGCCCGTATTTATACTCCGTTTGCGCCGAATTTGCGTCGTTTTTTTAGACGCAAATTCGACGCAGAACTAACGCCAACTAACGCCATATTTATACTCTGGCGTTAGACGCTTCGGGCGCCAAAGTGCCCGGAGTGTGCGTCATTTTTTAGCGTGAACCCCTTCCTTGCGTTAATGATATGCAAGGGAGGCGTTCCCGTCTTAAAAAATGACTCCCAGGCCTTTACGTGGTATTTATACTCCCGGGCAAAAATGACGCCCGGGAGTGGGCGTGGCCAAAAATGGCGCTTTTGCGCCGCTTTTTAACGCCTGGGTCAGGGATGGCGTTAAGGGACAAGTGGGCTCAAAATGAGCCCAGAGTGCCCTCCCCTGCCCCCAGGGACCCCCCCTGCCACCCTTGCCCACCCCAGGAGGACACCCAAGGACGGAGGGACCCATCCCATGGACATTAAGGTAAGTTCAGGTAAGTATTTTTTTTTTTTTTTTTTGTAGCATAGGGGGGCCTGATTTGTGCCCCCCTACATGCCACTATGCCCAATGACCATGCCCAGGGGACAGAAGTCCCCTGGGCATGGCCATTGGGCAAGGGGGCATGACTCCTATCTTTACAATGATAGGAGTCATGTTGATGGGGGATGGGCGTCGAAAATAAATGGCGCAAGTCGGGTTACGATGATTTTTTCGACGTAACCTGACTTGCCCCATTTTAAGACGCCCATGCGCCATTTTCCCCCTACGCCGGCGCTGCCTGGTGTACGTGGTTTTTCTCGCGCACACCAGGCAGCGCCGGTCTGCTTGCGCCGGCTAACGCCATTCAATAAATACGGCGCCCGCATGGCGCTTCAGAATGGCGTTAGCCGGCGCAAAACTTTTTGACGCAAAACTGCGTTAGCGCAGTTTTGCGTCAAAAAGTATAAATACGGCCCCAAATATGCCAATCATGGATGAACCAATTACATACACATTTTGTATAGGAGCACTTGCACTTTAGCACTGGTTAGCAGTGGTAAAGTGACCAGAGTAACAAAAACAGCAAAAACAGAGTCCAGCACACATCAACAACCTGGGAAACAGAGGCAGAAAGTTAAGAGAGACCACGCCAAGGAAGAGAAGTCTAACAATGTCCATTTACTCTGAAACAAAAACACATGCCTACATTCACTCGTACCCAGAAATAAAGAGTCAGTGCGCGATTTTGGCCTATATATACAAAGCTTCCTTACAAGTAATGCGTCTATAGCTAATTTCCCTTGCGCTTTATTTGCAGTGTAAGCATAATCATTCTTGTAAGTCCTTTTCTCTAAACTTTTTTCTAATTTCTCCTTCAGCGCTTTTCTCCTGTCATCAGTATGGTCTAAGAAGCTTTCCTCTAACGGTGTAAGCAAGCATGTGAGATTATTTCTAAGCGCATATGCTGTGCCAAATGTTAGTGTAGGTTCAAAGAATCCTCTAACTAATAATATATCATTATTCTTAGCTACCCTACTCAAATACCTAATAATAGGAACAAATGAAAACACGAGGTCATAATTAGAGTAGAAATACTGAATGTACTCCTGGTTATAGTAACAGACTACAACTTATCCCGTATGTTAGTGGAAGACTATGGTAAGTGACTCGTTCTTCAACGGATGAAGGAATCTGCGTACACAGAAGACAATCCTTTGCATCCCTCATCTCAACATACTCACTCAACAAGCGATAGAAAACATTAGAAGAAAATTCTCCTTGAGCCTTAGTAAAGTCATGCAAATATTTCTCATCTGATTTAAATATCTCTAAAGCTGTTAGTGTAGTAGTCTCAGAAGCAGAAGTATGGTTGGCTCCTTTCGCATCAAGAACAGACATACCCACAATCAACACTATAAACAAAATCCCATACATAATTGCCAAACCAATGCTCATATATTTACAGCGCCCAACATCGCTAGTTTGCTTATCTACATCAGCCATGATCTGTAAAGAATCAGAAAGTAGAAGTAACATAGGAAACATGCAGCAAAAAATCTAAAATAGTTCAGTTTCACTTCCAGGAACCCTTTTCCTTGTCAAAATCGGTTAGCAGCTTTGTCAAATCAGGTTTCAAAAAGTCAAATCAGGTTATCAGTGTCAACTCCGGTTACTTTTATCAGTCTTTTTCCCTCAAAAATATTTCTCAGATTGTTTCATTGGTTCAGTTCATTGATCTTCTTCAGGTCACCTCAAAATATTGACTTGGAACTCCCCTATCAAAACAAAAAGACTCTTGTTGCCATTCGTTTGTAGGTGCATACGCCCATTCAGGACCTGCGTATCTTTGACTTGCTATTCTCTTTCTTTTCAACTTTCGATCACCATTCAACTCTCCTTCACTTAATTCTTCTTTTCTCATAGTATCTACTTTTTCCTCTATTGTTGGTTCTACTATCACCTGTAGGAGGCTGGCCTGGTTTGTAGTGGGTACCTTGGGTACTTACACCTTATACCAGGTCCAGTTATCCCTTATTAGTGAAATGTAGTAGTGTTCTAGCAGCTTAGGCTGATAGAGGTAGCTATGGCAGAGCAGCTTAGGCTGCAAAGCTCATGCAATACCACTTATAGTTATACAGTGCTTATACACAAGTAAAGACAATACTCAGTGTTGCCAAAAATAAAGGTATTTATTTGGGTGACACAGTACCAAAAATATCTTAGAGACAATACTCCTTCCGGAGGTAAGTATTATACACAATATATACACTAGACACCACAATTAGACAAGTAAATAGTCATAGAACAATGCAAATAGGAAATGCTATAGAATGCTATGGGAGAAAATAGGTCTAGGGGCAAAACAAACCATATACTAAGAAAGTGGAATGCGAATCACAAATTCCCCCCTAGACAAGTGAGTGTGTGCAGAATCGCTGGGAGAGTAAGAATACAGTAAAGGTAAGTAAATTACCCCTCCCAGAGCCCAGAAAAACAGGAGTAAAGAACTGCAACTTTCCTTAGGACACACTACACCTCGTGATTGGGATTGTGCAGCAACCAACCAAGTCTGCAAAGATCAACAGCTGGATTCCTGGACCTGAAGACCTGCAAAGAAAGGGGACCAAGTCCAGAAGTCGAAAGAAGTTCCAGGAAGGACAAGAGCCCATGCCAACCCAGAAGAGGGTGAAAAAGAAGAGTCCATGGTTAGTCGAAGACTGCAGAAATGCACCCTAGGAAGATGCCAGCGGGTTCCTGCATGATGCCAAGGATGTCCCACGACGTGAAGATCGTTGCAGATGTGATTTCGTGTTGGAAGTCACCAATAAGCCTTGGCTATGACAAAAGTGCGTTTTGAATCAAAATGGCGCTGGATGGACCCAGGAGGGACCTGGGGCCTCAACCCTGTATGAGGAGGAGGAAGGGGCTCTCAGCACTTTAGAGAGCCCTCAGGATGCCAGCCAGCACCCCCGGAGGTCCCAGGACACAGGGACAAAATGAGGTGCAAAACGCGGTTGATGCAGCACAACAAAGGAAGGTCCCACGCTGCCGGAGTACAACTCAGAGAGTTGAGCACCGCAGGATGAGTGCTGGGCACCTGGGCCACGCTGTGCATGAAGGAATTTTGCAAATAGTGCACAGATGCCTCAGGAGGTGAAAAAGATGCAGTACAAATGGGTACCGTCGCTCTCTGGGAAGGAAAGGTCTTACCTCCTCCAAATTGCATCAGCAGGACCTCAGGACATTCTATGTCGATGATGTCCACCCTCTGTGTCCTTAGAAGCACGCTCGTCACTGTGAGAGGAGTCCAAGGGTACTGGTCATCGTCTTGGAAGGTGCCTGCTGAAGCAGGGGAGTGACTCCATCACTCCACAGGAGATTTCTTCGGTCCTTCTGATGCAGGATGAAGACAGGGAGTCCTCAGAGTGTGCACACCCTGGAAACTGTTGCAGTTGCTGACTTGGAGCTGAGGTTGCAGAAGAAAAGTATCTCTTGTGGATACTTTGTTGAAGTTACAGTGTTTCTTGGAGCAGGATGCGGTTGATCCGAGATCAGAGGAAGCTGAAGTTGTTGCAGAGGATTCCTGAAGGAAACTTGCAAGCAGAATCTGAAGAGAACCCACAGGAGAGACCCTAAGTAGCCCTGGGAGGGGATTGGCTACCTTATCAGGTATGGACCTATCAGGAGGGGTCTCTGACATCACCTGCTGGCACTGGCCACTCAGAGCCCTCCAGAGTACCCCCACACCTTGCAAAGCAAGATGGCTGAAGTCTGGGACACCCTGGAGGAGCTCTGGGTCCCACCCCTAGGGTGGTGATGGACATGGGAGTGGTCACTCCCCTTTCCTTTGTCCAGTTTCAGGCCAGAGCAGGGGACAAGGGGTCCCTGAACTGGTGTAGACTGGCTTATGCAAGGAGGGCACCATCTGACTTATAAGTTAATTAAGTGCAGTGAAAATGGCTGTGAAATAACGTGTGCGTTATTTCACGCAGGCTGCAATGGCAGGCCTGTGCAAGGGTTTGTCTGAGCTCCCTATGGGTGGCAAAAGAAATGCTGCTGCCCATATGGATCTCCTGGAACTCCAATACCCTGGGTAGGTACCATATACTAGGGACTTATAAGGGGGATCCAGTGTGCCAATTGAAATTGATAAATGAAGTCACTAGCCTACGGTGACAAATTTAAAAGCAGAGAGAGCATAAGCACTGAGGTTCTGATTAGCAGAGCCTCAGTGACACAGTCAAGCACTACTGACAATACACACTTTAGGCCACAAACTATGAGCACTAGGGTCCTGGCTTGCAGGATCCCAGTGAGACAGGCAAAACACACTAACATATAGGTTTTTTTTCTATGAGCACTGGGATCCTGTCTAGCAGGATCCCAGTGACAGAGTGAAAACACACTGACACACACTCACAAACAGGCCAAAAGTGGGGGTAACCATGCTAGAAAGAGGCTACTTTCTCACATCACCTCTTTCCTTTTCTCCACTTGCGAATTCGGCCACTTATCTCCTTTTCGTGTACCTTCTGTCAATATTCTTCAGTATTGAACTTGAATCCTTTTCTTTCTCTGTGGCATTTTCTCTTGACGGACCTGCAACCAGTTCAGGAGGAGTCATCACTTTGACTTTGATCTAGCTCAACTCATTCCCCTGCTTGGTCTGGCACTTGCTCTGATTGTCTTGCAGAATCGTCTGCTTCTGGGAGAGCTACCTCTGTACTAGGCTCTCCTGCTGGTTCAGTTGCGATAGGTTCCTCTGCACCCTCCTGGAGATCTTCACCTTCGTCTCTCACAGTAGTGATAGAACCATCTTCAACAAGCTCAGGTTCAGCTTCAGCTCCTCCTTGTTCCTTCTCCTGTTCAGGTGTTGTAATTTGTCTCACAGTTGTTGGTACTCTCAACAACGCTTCTTCATGATCCAGTGGACATGTCACTTTCTTCGTGTGACTCGCGTGAATCCAATTCGGGATCCCAGCACACTTCACAGCTGTCGTAGTCGTTAAAACCACTTGATAAGGAACCTTGCAACAAGGCTCCAAACACATCTTGCGCACATGTTTTCGGACAACAACCCAGTCACCAGCTCTCAGGTTGTGTCCTGGATCATGGATCGGTGGCAGTGTGGTGGCCTCCACCTGATGAGAGAAAGAGCGGACTACATCAGCCAGACCCTTACAGTAATCCAACACCATATCTTCTGTAATGTTCACAAAGGCATTTGCTGGAACTGCTGGCAACCTCATTGCTCTGCCCATGAAAATCTCATGGGGCGACAATCCTGTCTTCCTGTCAGGTGTGTTTCTCATTGCAACACCAAAGGCAATGCATCAGGCCATTTCAGATTCGTAGCTGCACACATCTTTGCAATTCGTGACTTTAGGATACCATTCATCTGTTCCACTAGTCCTGATGCTTCAGGATGGTAACTACAATGTAACTTTTGCTCAATGTTCAATGCTGCACACAATAGTTTAATCACCTCATAGTTGAAGTGCATTCCCCTATCTGATTCTAAAGAGATCGGAAATCCGAAACGTGGTATCAGTTGCCTAAGCAACAATTTTGCTACTGTGAAACTATAATTTCTCAGTGCAGCGTACGCTTCAATCAAATGACTAAAGATGCACACAATCACCAACACATATCTCAAATCTCCACACACAGGCATCTCAATGAAATTCAATTGCATTCTGCTGAATGGACCTCCTGCTCTTCCAATGTGGCTCAAATTTACCACTGTCCCTTACCCTGCATTTAATTGCTGACAAATGACACCTCGATGGAATAGTGCTTCAGCTGCTTGTCTAAACTTGGGGTTAAACCAAGTTTAAACAACCGAACCATGGCATCCCTCACAATGTGTGACTGACCATGATAGTACCTTGCTATCTGAGATAACAGGCTATTTGGCAAAACCATCTTACTCTCCTCAGATACCCACAACTCATCCTGTCTTTGAACACATTTTATTTTGCTCCATGACCCTTTCTCTTCTTTGTTGACATTACTCTGCAAAGTTTTTGACTCTTCTAAGGTATCAACTACCTTTAATGCAAAACTTGTACATGTTGTGTCTTCTTCAGGTAACAATTCCTACTTGTCTTTGAATGATATATAGTTCCATGCGCAAAATCTTGCAACTTGATCCGCATATCCATTTCCCAAGGACACATGGGCCCTCATTACAAACCTGGCGGTCGGTGTTAAAGCGGCGGTAAGACCGCCAACAGGCCGGTGGTAAAAAAAATTGAATCACGACCATGGCGGAAACCGCCAACACAGACAGCCACTTTAACACTCCGACCGCCACGGCGTTACAAACAAACAGCATAGCGGTCACCGCCAACAGACAGTCGGAAGACAATGTACCGCCTACACTATTATAAGAGGTCAATCCGCCACCTTTTCCGGGGCGGAACCAACGCGGACAAAAACACGGCGGAAACAGGACTTGGAAGGGGAAACACTCACCTCCACACAACCCTCGAGGAACTATGATGCCATGGACCCAGAACTCCAAATCCTCCCTGCGATAGTATTACTGCTCCTCTACCAGAAGCACGAATGATGCCGGCGACGACTACGGTGAGTCCTGCACCTACAACGCAGGGGAGGGGGGAGGAAAAAGAGAGTGACACACACACACGCAACATCCCAACCTCACACACAACAACACACACACCAATACATGCTGTAACATTAGATTTACACCCAAAACCCCACCTGGAAGAACGCAATTACAAAAGGAAATGATTGTAACGATTGTAATCAATAAAAATCCATTAGCCAAAACTCTAAATACAGTATAAACAATTATGTACACCAACTATACAAGTCTGGATAGTGCACCATTCATACTCCGTGGACCACTGGGCCCAAAATGCATGGGCGAGGCCCACAATCGATACCAGACTCCAAACGGAGAGAACACTGCTGGGGCATCAGATCGAAATGAAACAGGCACCTCAGGGGGAAGGGAAGGGAAGGGAGGGCACCTCAGCCGGATGAGTGCGTGACTCCAGCTCCACGAGGGGGCTTCATGCCCATTGATGTATCCTGGGGAGTGCAAAGCTACAGTCTCTCAAGTCTTTTCAGTGGGTGGGTTGCCAACTGCTTTATCCTGGGGAGTGCAAAGTCAGTCTCTCAAGTCTTTTCAGTGGGTGGGTTGCCCACTGCTGCATCCTGGGGAGTGCAAAGCCACAGTCTCTCAAGTCTTTTCAGTGGGTGGGTTGCCCACTGCTTTATCCTGGGGAGTGCAAAGCCACAGTCTCTCAAGTCCTTTCAGTGGGTGGGTTGCCCACTGCTTTATCCTGGGGAGTGCAAAGCCACAGTCTCTCAAGTCTTTTCAGTGGGTGGGTTGCCCACTGCTGCATCCTGGGGAGTGCAAAGCCACAGTCTCTCAAGTGGATGCCTTTCTCCATTGGTTCTGGAGGGGGCTTTGTGCCCAGAGTGCTTCATCCTGCCAAGCACTGAGGTAGTGGATGACTTTCTCCACTGGTTCTGGAGGGGGCTTTGTGCCCAGAGTGCTTCATCCTGCCAAGGACTGAGGTAGTGGATGCCTTTCTCCACTGGTTCTGGAGGGGGCTTTGTGCCCAGAGAGCTTCATCCTGACAAGGACTGAGGTAGTGGATGCCTTTCTCCACTGGTTCTGGAGGGGGCTTTGTGCCCAGGGTGCTTCATCCTGACAAGGACTAAGGTAGTGGATGCCTTTCTCCACTGGTTCTGGAGGGGGCTTTGTGCCCAGGGTGCTTCATCCTGACAAGGACTAAGGTAGTGGATGTGACACTCCACTGACAGTGGTTCAACGTGCAAGCTGGCCAGGCTCCTGGAACTGACCACCAGCCTCGTACGACTGACCACTGGGGATGGCAGCCATGTCTGCGGTGGTGCCACTGGCTCCGGATGTCGTGGGGCTGCTGGCGGTGCTGGCGGCTGTGTCAGTAGCGGTGGTGTTTGCGGTGGACTCTGTGGCATCGGTGCTTGCGGCGGACTCTGTGGCATCGGTGCTGGTGGCGGGCTCTGTGGCATCGGTGCTGGAGGCGGGCTCTGTGGCATCGGTGCTGGCGGCGGGCTCTGTGGAAACGGTGCTGGTGGCAGGCTCTGTGGAAATAGTGCTGGTGGTGGTCTTTGTTGTGGCCGTGCTGGTGCCGGGCTCACTGACTGCAGTGCTGGTGGCGGGCTCAGTGTCTGCGGTGCTGTTGGCGGGCTCAGTGTCTGCGGTGCTGGTGGCGGGCTCAGTGTCTGCGGTGCTGGCGGCGGTGTCTGTGCTGGCGGTGCAGGTGGTGGTACTGGTGGCAGTCTTGTCCGCCGTGCAGGTTGGCATCGATGTGGACCTGCCTTTGATTTTCTGGCCCTTCCCCACCTTGGATGGTGGCGTAGCTGTCTTGCCACTTTCCACTTTTGTGTTGCCTGAGCCCTTGGTGGCAGGTGTTTTCACCTTCTCCCTCCAGGATGTGGGCAACTTTTTCAGTTTTGGAGGTGTCCTTGCCCTCGCTCCTTGGGACACTGGCAGCCCTGTTGCTTGGCGCACTCCAAAATCCCACTATTGCTGGCACCACTGTGCCCGGTGATGTGGTGGCTGAGGTGCTGGGTTGGGACCTGGAAAAGCGGGCCCTGGGGGACGGACGGGGGGGAGGTGTAGGGAAGAGGTCAAGGTTTGCCAGGAAAAGCTTTTTAGACACACTGGGAGGGGTAGATGGAGGGGGTTTGGGAGTGGAGGAAGAGATAGTAGATGTAGGAGGTGTACATTTGCTGACTTTGGGTGAAGGTGCATGGAATGGAGGCTGTTGTGAGGTGGATGGCTGTTAGGTAGGTGTGTGACTCCGTTTGTGAGAGGAGGGCTCACAGACACACTGGGAGAGGACCCAGGGGATGTGTGAATGGTAGTGGGGGTGGTGAGTGCACGTGAGCGGTATGTGGTGATGGGCGTGCTGGTGATGGCAGTAGTGGCTGAAGATGTAGTGCATGCAGGTGTGAGTGGAGACGAGACAGGGAGGGAGGAGGGAGACGTAGAGGAGGGGGTCACAGTGGAGGCAATGGATGTTGGTATGTCTCCATGGGTATGATGCTTGTGTGAGTGCCTGTGGGATGTGTGGTGCTTATGTTTGCCTGAGCCACCCTTGTCTGTTGAGGTGTGTGCATGTTGGTCTGATGGTGTGCTTGGGATAGGCTGAGGTACAGGGGATTGGGTCTGGGTAGAGGAGGTTGGAGGGGGGAGGCTGGACACAGGGACAATGGCTGCCATCAGTGCAGAGGCCAGAGCCTGAAATTCTCGCTGCTGGGCTGCCTGGCCAGAATGAATGCCCTGCAGGTATGCATTTGTTTGTTGCAACTGCCTCTCTACACCCTGGATGGCATTCAGAATGGTAGACTGCCCAACAGTGAGGGATCTCAGGAGGTCAATAGCCTCCTCACTGAGGGCAGCAGGGCTGACTGGGGCAGGGCCTGAGGTGCCTGGGGCAAAGGAGATGCCCACCCTCCTGGGTGAGCGGCCACAGGACACACGCTGAAGGGCTGCTGGGAGGGCGGTGCTGGTAGGGGGGGTAGCAACTGTACCTGTAGATGCGGGGGCACAGAGGGGCCCGCCACCGCAAGGGAGCTCCCATCAGAGGAGGAGTCGGTGTCGCTGGTCTCTGCTCCTGTCCCGGCCGTGGAGGTCCCCTCGCCCTCCGTCCCACTGGTGACTTCAGACTCCGTTGTCTCGCCCTCCAAGGCCATGTGGGATGCAGCTCCCTCCTGCTCCGGTGGCACTGCTCCTCCTCCTGATGATGTTAATGCACACAAGAACAGGGAGAACACAAAAAGGGGGGGGGACAAAAAAGAAAGACATGTTCAGTGCAGGCAATACCGCTACCGTTGGCAGACACTACAGACACAGCAGCCCTCTGCACTACGCCATGCACTTAGAGTTCCCTAATTAATCACAGGGACATGGGGTACAAGGCCTATGCCCGATTGCTGCACATTGCTGCACACATGGAAGTCACAGGAGCCTGACTAGGTGTAGATGGCTCTTACCACTGGTGGGTTTGGGGTGCCACATAGCCTGCCTCACAAAGGGTCCTTGCCTGCAAAGCTCGCCCTGGCCTAGGGTAACCCACTGCCCACCTCCCCCACCCAGACACCTTGTAATGCACGCAAAGTCAGATGGATGTGCCGGTACTCACTCCCTTGTGGCTGCTGTGATGCCCTCAAGCGCCCATCCAACTACGGATAGGCCACCGCCAGGATCTGGAACATCAGGGGGGTCATGGTGCGACGGGCACCCCTCCCACGTTGGGAGGCCATCCCCAGCTGGGCCTGTGCCGTCTTCTTGCTCCAGCGGCGAATGTCCTCCCATCTTTTACGGCAGGGGGTGCTCCGTCTGTAGTGGACCCCCAGGGTCCGGACGTCCTTGGCGATGGCACGCCAAATATCCTTCTTCTGGTGGGCGCTGATCTAGAGGAATAGTACAGGAAAAAAGGATGATCTTTAACCGTCCGGACCGTCTCAGTCATTGACCCACGTTCCCACCCTTGCCCTGACACACATACACTCACCGTCCGCTCATGCAGGCCTCAGTCCCCCCAACCCCTGTATCTTCCATCCACACCACTCCAAACAGGCATTACCCATACAGCATGCTCACAGTGTACTTACCTGTTTGTCTAGAGGACCGTAGAGTAGCGTGTACTGGGGGAGGACCCCATCCACTAACATCTCCACCTCCTCCGAAGTGAAGGCAGGGGCCCTTTCCCCAGACACATGAGCCATCGTCGCTTCCAGACTGAGGTCACAGCAGCACTTGCAGTGTAGGTCCTCTCCTGTCAAAGGTCAGGTAGCAAGTGAGTGAACAGAGAGAAAATGCCGGTCACGTCCGTGGCGGTGCGTACATGTCACCGCCGGCGTACATCGTCATTGGCTCCTGGGACCCATAGGGCCCAATGTTAACCAATGCAGGATTGCGCTGCGGTCTTCGACCGCCTACCGCGATGGCGTACAACGCCAGCAAAGTTACCTCATATCCCCTTGTCCCACCTTACAGGTCAGGCAGCCGCCATTTCAGGTGGCCACATGGCATTAATTTTAAATGCGTCACTCCTATATAGGCCTTGCATACACACAGTGACAGGCACATTGCGGATTGACAAATGTGTGCAATAAATTCTTTTTTAAATACCTCAGTGTTGGGTGACTCTGTGCTCGCTGTTCTCGTCCATAGGGCACGTCCGCTGGGGCAGGTGAGGAGATGGCGGCATCCTCCGGTGTACAGACCGCTGGTGGACCTGTCGACAATGGAAGACAGACACCTCATTATCACTTACAGACTTGATCGTGCCACAATCCAGGAACTGTGTGTCCAGTTGGATCCAGACCTGATTTCAGCTATCTGCCATCCCACAGGAATCCCCCCTCTAGTGCAGGTCCTGTCAGTATTCCATTTCCTGGCAAGTGGGTCTTTTCAAACAACAGTGGCCATTGCATCAGGTATGTCACAGCCAATGTTCTCAAACGTGTTGTCCAGAGTGTTCTCTGCCCTGCTGAAACACATGCGCAGCTACATCGTTTTCCCTCAGGTGGAGGATTTGCCCACAGTGAAAGGTGACTTCTATGCCCTGGGACATATCCCCAACATCATAGATGCCATTGATGGGACACATGTGGCCTTGGTACCCCCCCGCAGGAGTGAACAGGTGTACAGAAACAGGAAGAGCTACCATTCTGGGAATGTGCAGATGGTGTGTTTGGCCGACCAGTACATCTCCCATGTGAACGCCAAGGTTCCTGGCTCAGTGCATGACGCTTACATTTTGAGGAATAGCAGCATCCCTTATGTGATGGGGCAACTCCAGAGGCACTGTGTGTGGCTAATAGGTGAGGACAAGGACCCTATACAGTGTGAATAGTTGTCTGGGTCTGGAGTTGTCCCTAAGGGTTAGTGTGTGTCTAACAGTTGTCCCTCGACATTTGCAGGTGACTCTGGGTACCCCAACCTGTCATGGCTACTGACCCCCAGTGAGAAATCCCAGGACAAGGGCAGAGGACCGATACAATGAGGCACATGGGCGAACTAGGAGAGTGATCGAAAGGAACTTCGGCCTCCTGAAGGCCAGGTTCCGGTGCCTCCATATGGCAGGTGGTTCTCTCTACTACTCACCAAAGAAGGTGTGCCAGATCATCGTGGCCTGCTGTATGCTGCACAACCTGGCTTTGCGACAACAGGTGACTTTTCTGCAGGAGGATTGTCCAGAAGGAGGTCTTGTGGCAGCTGTGGAGCCTGTGGACAGTGAAGAAGAGGAGGCAGAAGAAGAGGATATCGACAACAGAAACAACGTGATCCAGCAATACTTCCAGTGAGACACAGGTAAGAAGACATCACTGCTTCCTACATCTCATACAATTGTTAGACCTATCATATGTCTATTACTTTCACCCAGTGTATGGACCCTGACTTGTCACTTTGCCTTTCCATTACACAGATGTGGGTCCCACTGTGTGACCTCTGCTATATTACCTCATGGACTCGAGCTGTGTGACATAGGTATGTTGACAATACAATGGACATTGCTATTTTCCTTAGTTATAGCAAATACACATTTGTGAAAGCACAGACTGGCTCCAGATTGTTTTGTGATTCAAGGGTGTTTATTAAAGTGCAAAATAGTGGAGGGGTTGTAAAATGGTCAGGGGTGATGGTGGAGGAATGTCCATGGCAGAGTCCAGTTATATGTCTCACAGGTGCATTGTCCAAAGGGCATAGGAAGTGGAGCCATCAGTTTAAGGATGGACAGGGTGACGAAGTGGGACAGAAGGATGACATTCAGGGTGGTCTCATTTCTTGGCGGGGGTCTTGGCATTGTTCTCTGTCTTTGTCCTGGTTCTCAGGGACTGTTTGTGGGGTGGTTCTCCATCTGCAGGGGGTGGGGTGCTGGTGTCGTGTTCCTGTGGCGGTGCCTCCTGTCCTCTAGCGCCAGCGGAGGTGGTGGGCTGTTCATCATCAAGGCTAGTGTCAGGGGCCCCTTGTTGTGCCACAGTGTCCCTCCTGGTGTTCACAAGGTCCTTCAGCACCCCTACAATGGTGACCAGGGTGGTGTTGATGGACTTGAGTTCCTCCCTGATCCCCAAATACTGTTCCTCCTGGAGCCGCTGGGTCTCCTGAAACTTGGCCAGTACCGTTGCCATCGTCTCCTGGGAATGATGGTACGCTCCCATAATGTTGGAGAGGGCCTTGTGGAGAGTGGGTTCCCTGGGCCTGTCCCCCCCGTCACACAGCAGTCCTCTCAGTTCCCTTGTTTTCCTGTTCCTCTGTCCCCTGAACCGTGTGCCCACTGCCACTGCCCCCAGGTCCCTGATGTTCTTGGGTTTGTGGGTTTGCCTGGGTTCCCTGTAGTGGTGGACACACTGCTGCTTGACGTGTCCTGGGGACAGAGGGATGGGCCCGCTGGGTGGGTGCTGTGCTGGTGTTTCCTGAGGGGGGAGGCTCTGTGGTGGCATGTGCCAGTGTGTGGAGAACTGACTGTCCCGAGGTCCCAGATGGGCCGGGCTGGTCATTTAGATCCAGTGGGACAGAGCTGCTGTCATCACTGTGGGCCTCTTCTATGGGTGGGGTGGACACGTCTGGAACCTCCTGTCCGGTGACATTGGGTAGGGGTCCTGCAGGGGTGTAAAGGCATGATTATTGCATCTGTATGTGCCATTGTGTGCAATGGGTGGGTGACCCTGCACCCCAGTGCTTACATTCTTGTCTAGGACCTTGTGTGATATTTTGTTTGGGGATCTGTGTGGGTATCTGTAGTGGACATGCTTTGGTGATGGGTGTCCAATGCTTTGGCGTTGCATGCAGGGCTTGGTGTTGGGATGGGTCGTTTGTGATAGTGGGACATATGTGAGGTGTTGGAGTGATGTGGGTGAGGGTCGGGGTATGTGATAGCATGCAAGTAGGGTGGGGGATGTAATAGTTAAGATTTGACTTACCAGAGTCCATTCCTCCTGCTACTCATGCAAGGCCCTCAGGATGCAGTATAGCCAAGACCTGCTCCTTCCATGTTGTTAGTTGTGAGGGAGGAGGTGGGGGTCTGCCTCCAGTCCTCTGAACTGCAATCTGGTGTCTTGAGACCACGGAACACACCTTCCCTCATAGGTCGTTCCACCTCTTCCTGATGTCATCCCGTGTTCTTAGATGCTGTCCCACTGCGTTGACCCTGTCTACGATTCTGCGCCATAGCTCTATCTTCCTAGCAATGGAGGTGTGCTGCACCTGTGATCCGAATAGCTGTGGCTCTACCCGGATGATTTCCTCCACCATGACCCTGAGCTCCTCCTCAGAGAACCTGGGGTGTCTTTGCGGTGCCATGGTGTGGTGTGGTGTGGGTGATGTGTGAGGTGGTGTGTGTTGTGATGTGTGAGGGGATGTGTTTGTGTGTGTTGTGTGAGGTGCGTGGATGTTGTGTGAGTGATGGTGTTATGTGCCTGTGGATGCTAGTTTGTTGATGGTGGTGTCTCTCTGTGTGCTTCATTCTCAATTTTTGTCATAGGGGTTTGTGGGTGATGTGGGTGTGTGTTTTATATTGTATTGGGTGTGTGGGAGTGGTGTGTGTATATGTATCAGGTATGTGTATTTCATTTATCCATTGTGGTTGTGTTTTGTAAATGTGTGTGTATTTTGAGCGTGGTGGTGTGTACCGACAATGGAATACCACGGGTAAAAGACCGCCGCGTGGATTCGTGTGTCGTGATAGTGTGGGCGTATTCCTGTTGGCGTGACGGTGTCGGTTTTGTTATCGCCAGTTTATCACTGACCTTTGGTGTGGCGGACTTGTGTGGGTGTCTAGATTTTGGCGGATTCTGGCTTGTGGGTCGTAATAGCTGTAGCGGATTTCTGCGGCCGCAGCGGTGTGTTGGCGGTCTTCTGCACGGCGGTAAGTGGGTTTTACCGCCAATGTTGTAATGAGGGCCATTGTCCTGTGACTTTAGATGTGCACTGCATTTCACCACGCCATTTTCTTCAGGAAGTTGAATCGCATATAACAACTCCTTTATTCGCTCACCATTCCTTACTGGGGATCCAGTAGAGGTCAGAAAACCTCTCTGCAACCACAATTGGCCAAAATCATGAACTACTCCAAATCCATATTGGCTATCTGTGTAGATAGTGACTCTCAATCGAGCAGAAACATGGCACGCCCTAGTAAAAGCAACCAATTCTGCTACCTGATCAGAATTCACTCCTCAAAGCTAGGAAGCTTCTAAGGTACCTGTAATTGTGCACTCTCCATATCCTGCTCTCAGTGTCCCTGTGATATCTCTTAGACAAGAACCATCAACAAAAACAATATGATCATTTTCTTCCAATCGGGTATCTCTAATGTCAGGTCTCGGTTTTGTGCACAACCCAGTTACTTCAAGACAATCATGTTCAACATCTTCCTCCTTCTCAATTTCAATAGTATCACTTGGAAGTAAAGTTGCCGGGTTCAGCACTGTACATCTTTTCAGTCTTACATTTGGAGCACCCAAGATGCTCGTCTCATACCTCTTCAACCTAGCACCAGTCAAGTATTGGGTTTCCGTCCTTGTCAGTAAAATCTCAATCGAGTGAGGGACCATTTCAGTCAGAGGATATCCCATCACTACTCCATCACACTGTGAAAGACTCTGACCAACTGCGGCAACTGCAACCAAACAACCTGGTAAGGCTACTGCAACTGGGTCCAAAGTAGCTGAAAAATATGCTACTGGGCGATGAGCACCTCCATGGACCTGAGTCAAGACAGACAAAGAACATGCATCACCCTCATGACAAAACAATGTGAAAGGCTTTGTGTAATCAGTCATACCCAATGTTGGAGCTCTGCACAAACTCTCTCTCAACTCAGTGATCGCTTTCATCTGATCCTGATCTAGCACTATGGGATCGGTGACATCCTTATGAGTTCACTTCTGCAAGGGCTTTGAAATCTCTGCAAAATTCGGGATCCACTGACAACGATAGCCCACCATGCTCAGAAACATCCTGATGTCTCTCTGTGAAGTTGGGGGTTTTATTTGCAGTATCATTGTGATCCTTTCTCTGGATATTTTCCTCGACCCTTTCTCAATCTGGTGTCCCAAATACTTGACTACCTTCTGACAGTACTGCAATTTCAAAGGTGATACTTTATGTCCATACTTTACCAAATGATTTAAAAGAGCAATCAAGTCGTACTTACACTCGTCCCTTGTCCTGGATGCAATTAACAAATCATCATTTAATTGCACCAGAGTCGATTGGAAAGGCAATTCTAATGACTCCAAATTCTTTTTCGAAATTTGATTAAACAGAGAAGGCGACTCCGTGTACCCTTGAGGAAGTCTGCACCAGCAGTAGACCTGATCTAAGAATTTGAAACTGCAGAGAAATTTACTATCCTCATGAAGAGGAACAGAAAAGAAAGTTTGTGATAAATCAACCACTGTGAACCACTCTGCATCACATGGAATCTGAAACATTATTACAGCTGGATTGGGCACTACGGGACATCACTTGACCACTATGTCATTTACTTTTCTCAAATCCTGAACAATTCGGAACTTCCCACATGGTTTCTTCAAACCCATGATTGGTGAATTACATGGGCTGCTCAACACCTCCTTCAAAACTCCCTGCTTCACAAAATCTGCAATTATCTGAGCCACTTTCATCAGGACGTCTTGTGTCATGTTATACTGGGGAAGTTGCGGAAACACTGCATTTGGCTTCAGAGTAACTTTAATCGGCTCCACTCCTTTGATCAAACCCACTTCTTTCCCTGTCAAATCCCACACATTTCCTTGCACTGTTCCTTGCAAATCAGAATGAAGTTCTCTCACTGTGAACATCGGGAAAAACTCACTCAAGGGGTACTCCTCATTTGTAGTTTCACACTCAGTTTCTGGGGCTGGATCTTCCTCATCACTATTTGTCTGAATCTCAATTCCATTGGTTGAACAAGTAATCAGACACCTTGCCTTAAACAGCAAGTCTCTTCCGGACTTGAATCAAAGACTACAAACTTATGCACTCCCTGAAAATTGCCAATTTCAACCTGCCCTGGATCCGTAATTGGGTTCGTCAAAAGACTGATTTGCTACTCCCACAACTTGAACTGTCTTTCCTGAAACGGGCAAGTGCAGAACTTCTGCACTTCTTACTGTAGAGCATGTAGCTCCTGTGTCTACCAGAAATGAGACTCTGTGACCCATAACCTTTCCCCTCACATAGGGTCCTCTCTGATCTACCTCTAGAGAAGCTGCAAGCACACATGGCTCCTCATCCGAACTATCACTCATCCAGACACCATTTATTTCATTCTCTCTGTGTAATGGGAATTGGTGCACTGCATTACCAATTTTGTCTTGTCTCTGACATGTGACCTGTTGAGAAAGCATCATCTGTTGCTGCTCCATCGGGCTTGAGGTATCTGCATTTGGTGTCTAGGTACCATGGGAACCTGCGGCTGCATTGGCTGCAACTGTGTCACTTGTGCACAGGGCATTTGCACCAGTTGCATAGGCTGAAATGTTTGCACTTGATTCACATTATTCTGAAAATTTGGATTTGGACCTCTCATTCTTGGTCCTCTTATGTTTTGAAATGTGTTTACGTTGTTACCTTGCTGAACAACACTGTCTTGCACCATCATAGGAAACTCTGCTTCCAGTGTCCCACAGCTCCGCAAATGTGACACGGACATAGCTTCTTCATTCCTTGCACATCATTCTGAACCAGTACAGTATTCAAATCCGGAACACGTGCCTCCACGACCCCTGCCTCTCATCTGAGGCTGAAACATGACATTTCCCTGCTGTTGCGGTATCTGTTGTACAAAAGTTCCCTGCACTCCTGTTTAAGCTGCCTTAATCTGCATCACCATTGCCTTCTCTTTAAATTTTTCTGCTTCAAATCAATCTCGTCACTACAGTATTTTGCATACTGCAACACCTCATCAATCGTCTATGCCTGCCATCAAATCAAATTACTCTTAATCATCTGACCTATCTCAGGTCTCAGTCCTTCCACAAATCTGAACACAAAATGCAGCATGTCTTTCGGTTCAATCGCTTCTTTGCCACTGTACTCCTTAAATGCCTTCAACAATCTTTCATAATACGCATGTATTGATTCCTTCACCTCCTGCACTGTCCTGTCAGTCCTCTGCCAATCAATGTTTTTGGGTGAAATCCTCGTCTTCAGGAACTCAATCACCTTATAGTAATGTTTCATTACCTCAGGAGTTGGTGCACCTATACTTTTATCTCTCTCCGGTTCACTTGTTGGCCAATTTACATCTCTCTTACACTCAACCCACAAATCAGCTGGAACCACTATTTCCAGTAAAGTATTCAAGCCTTCCAACAGACATTTAGAGAGCTTCTACCGGCTTTTCCCTCAATTTTGGATAATCGTTTGTGAATGACAGAATATCACTCTTACTCCAAGGGACATGAACAAAATTTCCCCCTGGAATCTCTCTCATTGGTAAAAATGTTACCGGATCCTTGTCATGTTGCAGACTTTCAGGCACTTCTAGAGAATCTCATTTCTTTTTATCTCTTTTCTTTACCCATCTGCCTTTCCACTTTTCTAATGCTCCCCAAACCTGGGCACTCTGCAATAATTCCTTAAAGTGCGCCTTCATTCCGGCAGACCTAATGTTTTCAAAATCTTTTGCCTCAAAATCTAATCTGTAACTTCTCTTTAAATGCGTCATTTTCTCAATTTCTATGCCATGCTTCTCTGCCAAGTCTGCTAATCTCTGATGTACCTTGCTCACCTCTCTTGTAATTCTCGGGCATATGTATCTTAACTCTGCTTCTGTTTAGGTTTCTAATCTATTTATCTCCATTGTTCCTTCAACTAGTTTGCCTGCTTCCATGCTCAATCTGACACAATTGATCTGCGCCTCACCTTTGGAAGCATTCTGTGGGGTTTCAGCTTGTCTAACCATTTGATCAACTGCTGAAGTGTCAATCTCTGTAACAAAATGTTACTCGTGTTCACCGTTGGCACCTGTTGTACCACTACATTTGATGTCTGCGGTGTCAATCATTTTAGGCTCTGACCTACACTATGTCCATTCACAGCATCTGGAAGTTCAACAAGTGAACTGGGATCTAACAATGATCTCAACCCATCAAAGGTCTGACCCATAGAAGAGACTACCTGAACTTGCTCATTTGGTCCCCTCCTCACTATACTCTGGGACATCTCTCCTTGTTCCTCACGTCTGGTTTCTTCTGAGCAAATAATGGTACCGCTGAACCAAGAGTAATCAGCAGCGATATTGCATCTGGGGCTGCTCTAGCACCTGAACATTGTGGGAGAGTAACTCCCATGCTCTGATTCATGATTGGTGTTAAGTCTGACTGTGTCCCTGTCACTGGCGTAAATCTCGGCATCCCCTGCGACTGTACCTGGGGCAACAAAATCGGAGTGGGCTCAGTCTGTACCAACAGTGGTCTTGGAACCACTTGCTCCGTAGGCACCACTAAGTTTGAAGTCGTCTCTAAAACAGGCACATCAGGATAGATTCTCTGTATGGGTGGCGGATGCATCAGTGCATGAACTACTGGAATAGTCAACACATTAGGTCCTTGCACCACACCCTGTGTCTGGCTAGTATTAACCTGCACTGTGCTCACTGTTTCCATCGCCTGTGCCGGGGCTGTTGTGTCAACACTAATACCCGGCCCATCGTCATGCACTGCATACGGTGGTGGTCGATCTCTCAGTATCTGTGTAACAAGATCTTCGGCATCAGAGTCCTCCTCTACTATGGAAGACTTTCTTGCTTCCTTACTCTCAGACGGACCCTTATTAGACTTTTTAGTGGCTTTCTTTCCTTCCATCTCATCTTCCTGCGTAATTGCTGGAAACAATTTAACATCCTGCAATGTCACTGATCTCCATTTTTTTCTGTTCACAATCCCATCTTACTTCTGCTAATGACTTCTCTACCTTTCTTACTCTCTTCTCAAATTTCATTTGCTATTGCTGTCTAGCTACCAGCTCCCAAACTGCTAATGCCTCAAACTGTGCTTGTCTCGGAAGGGGCTTTGATTCATACAGCGCCTTCCGCAATTGCTCCAAAATTCTCAAATTGAACGTCCCATTCTCAGGAAATGCGAAGCTCCCAGTTTTCTCTGTTAGCTTGCACCACTGTTTTAACCAAAGACATGGCATGACACCTCGCTCCTCCATTACAATATAAGCCGGTGTACTCTCTGGCGGTGTAGGCTCCCCAACATTCCCTCTAATGTAGGTATCTCCCTTAAGGGCACTCTTCAATGCATTAAAAAACGTCATCTTTTCTATTTCTGTTTATTCAAAATCAATTCAGGAAATGACTTTTACTCCCAAGATTCCTTTCACTCGATTTCTCAACCAATTGCCTCTCACGGACGGCTGCCAATCCGTGCGTGACCCTTCTCAATAACCAACCTATCCCAGCGTAACTCAGATGACATCACACTTACACGTACTGCGGCTGTCAAAGTCTTGCGGCTCGTCCTCCTAAACTCAGAATCTCACAAAACGAATGCAAAATATTGCAAGCACTAATCAAAAAAATCAAAAAACAAAAATAAAACTGCTGGTTTACTACAGGAAGGTAACACAATCGCTTCAGAAACCTTACGGATTTTCACTGATGGCCCTTTCGCTCACGCAGCTATTCCTCTTTCTCAGTCTTCCAGATTCGCAAGCAAAATTCGACCCATAAATTTTACTCTCAACTGATCAATGGGTCTGTCCTGGTGCACATAGGACTCGCCAAATCTCAGTCAAAATTTTCTCTCACTCACTTTAACTCACACACTGACTCGTTGACCACGCCCGATCAACCTACTAAACCAGACAGATTACAACATATAACCAAGTGTCTCATACACTTTTCAATATACTCTGGAGTCTTAGACCTCGCAGGGTCTTTACATCAACAACAACATGCACAATTTTTGAGCATCAAGTGCCACACACATGTGAAGTTCGAAGACTTCCCTACTCTCATACTGTGGAATACGCACACTCCTACTAAAACTTCATTTGGAGTACGCAGAGTCCCTAAATTCATCACATACGTCACAATTCACCTGTGATTTGCATAAGCTGTGCAAGCGCAACCTATCTCTCTCACTCTATCACTGGATCGCCAGGAACATACCCAACACTACTATTAGGAACAGGATCTGGGAAAGTCATTTCTGGGCTTAAGGGAACATAATTCTCTCTACAAATGCCATTTTGGAAAACAAAACCCAAATCTCAATAAAACCCAAACACCTATGACAAGCTCCCGAAGAAACTAACCATTGGTCTCCCCCCGTAACTATTAACACCTGTCACTCTGTACCAAACACCTACGGAAAGCCCTTAAAGAGACAAACCATCCTCTGCTACCATAACTGTTAGCGCGTTGGTCCTTAATAAGTAAACTTGCAAGGGGACGCGTATAGGTTGATGAACCTTTTGAGTCGTTTAAGGTGTTCTTACCATAGTGTCAGTACTGAAACAATAATCACACACACAATAATCAATAATCATTAGTCAAAATCAATAATCAATAATCAATGTAGTCAGTAATTGTCACATGGAATGGATTTTCAACCATGAATAACCACACCTTTAGTAAAGTTTAGTAATTTTTATTTCCCTTATATTAACAATAGTAAGTCATGAATCTCAATTATCAACTCTAATCAAACTGAATTAATAATGCTTGTTAATCGGCAAGTCGCAAGAAACATGATCTAATCAAAGCTTGAATCAAAAGACATTCTAATGCATCAGCACAAATCATTAGCAAGACCCATTTAAGCAGTCTCCTCCTCTTGCTACAACACACTCCGCATGCTCTGTAGGATCTTCAAGTGGATCCCGATAGAAACAAGAAGAACGGTGACACAGGCCCTCGTCAGCAGCAGACTAGACTACGGCAACGCACTCTACACAGGCATCCAAGCAAAAGACCTACTACGCCTCCAACGCATCCAAAACGCCTCCGCCCGGCTGATCCTCGACGTACCCAGCCGCAGCCACATCTCCCACCACCTGAGAAACTTTCACTGGCTCCCCGTGGACAAGAGGATCTCCTTCAAGCTTCTCACCCACGCTCACAAAGCACTCCACAACACCGGACCAACCTACCTGAACAACAGACTCAGCTTCTACACCCCCACCCGTCAGCTCCGCTCCGCAAACCTCGCCTCGCCGTCGTCCCCCGCATCCAATGAAAAACCTCTGGCGGTAGATTCTTCTCATACCTTGCCGCCAAAACCTGGAACACGCTCCCTACCAACCTGCGACAGACCCAAGACCTTCTCACCTTCAGAAGACTCCTCAAGACCTGGCTCTTCGATCAGTAACATCAGCTCACCCCCCCCCCCCCCCCCAGCGCCTTGAAACTCTCACGGGTACGTAGAGCGCTCTACAAATTTAATGATTGATTGATTGATTGATTGATATCCATAAAGTTCAGCAAAATAATCCATCAACCGCTTGTCTCTGCGATATGTCAGCCGTTATGTGAATAGCCTCAAACTAACCCAAATTAGCATCAGCATGTGGGACTTCATGCAAAATAATTTAGAACACAAATTTAGAAAACATCTACTTAAAGAAAGAATTAAAACAGCACAGTTGGTACCTAGGAAGAAAAGGCACAAAAATGCAATTCAGTCATTATCATATTTACCTATCCATGGTATGGGTTAGCAAGCAGAATCAGTCTTTGTCCTCAGGTCATCAATCAACATCAGGCTCTCAGTCAGAGAGTATGAGACCAATGACAGAATCTTGAATCTCTTCAATATCGCATCTCATAACGGGGTAAGATCTGTCTCCTAACATCTGAAGTCTTTTCCCTCTGTCACGTTGTTATATCAAAGTTCCCCGAACTATCCCCTAATTTTCAATTGGCCAATTTATCGTATGTTTTTACTCTATCCAATGATGTCCATATACCAAATCTATGAATTCTAATATTTCACAGTTCACATGTCTTTGATTGGTCCACTTTACGATGTTCTCATCATCCGGCTAGTCAGGTATCAAAATTGTTGCATCTTCAACTCCAGTCTGTATCTTCATTGTTCGCTCTGTATCTTCATTGTTCGTGTCCTGGGAAAGTACATTTCATGCACATTACACACATTTGGATACAGCACTAGAGACCTCATCTCCTGTCCGTCGGTTCCCATAGAAAGTTTCTGCTAAGCATTTTATTAAAACAATGAGCATTTCACAGTTAGTTCACTCTGTCAGCATTTTTCATTAAACGCTAAGAAATACAGCTTCTGCATGAGCCCTGGCACCTAGGCCAAGACACTTGCTAAGTTAAGGCCTACAATTAATAAGAAAGAACATAATTCACAACTCTTAATATGACATATTACTACATTAATCTAATACATTTTTCAATATGTTATGTGGATTAATTATAAATTAGTACATTTTGTGAATACTGATGGCCATTCTCCGAGGTCACATTTTCAAACGTGCACATTATTTTTCTACATTATTCATTTTTCTGCAGAATTCATTATTGAAAATTTGTAAACATTCATTAATAATTTCTAATTAAGACATCTGCTTCAGCATTACCTTATTGGTTGCCTTACCTGACGTGCTGTGGCTTGAGCAATGCTCAGTAACAAATTTAGAAAGCTGTTTTGCCTTTTGGCTCATTGTTAAGGAGGTGTTTGAATGTTCTTATTTAGAGTAGTTTGCTGTTGAAGGGAGTGTGATATTTTGACCTAATCGAACCATGTTTATCAATTGGCAGCTGCACCTACTTGCAAAGGGGGAATTGCAATGTTCTGCTTTGGAAACCTGGAACCTTTGCGGTAGAATTAATTTGTAACATTCTAGTTGCACGTTCTGGGCCTTGGCAGTCAGGCCTTGTCTGGACAGCGTGCTGGAGTGGTTGTGTGCTGCTCGTAATAATAAAAGCAGAAACTCAACCCTTACCGAAAGGCTCCTGTTTCATGTCGATTCGCAACAGGTTTTGGCGACGAGGGCACCTGATCCTCTCTCTACGAACTGCACCAGTACATTCCATGACTTTTATTATTTCAAGTATCAGGCAAGAGTGCGGCCCACAGCGCGAGCAATTATGGTATTGGGGCAGTGACTTGTCACCTCCCTGCAATATTTTGGCACATTCAGCACATCCCCAGCTTCCCTAATGGTTCAGTGCGTCCCTACAGTTAATTACATGCGCGCAGCCTTACCACATGACTTCATCACATGATTGTGTGGAACATGCAACCTTCCAACACGCGCTGCCTCTTAAGCATTCCGGGATTACTGACGTCAGATGCCCTGCACACAGCTTTCAAGCTCAATTTATCATGGAAAGCACATTGTTTATGCTCGGTAGTCATATTTTGGGACACTCTTTACTGTTTACTGGCCTATCTTCAGCGAAAGGCACGCCTCATTCACTCTAATGCTCATTTTCATTCTCTAATATCAGTTACAGTACTTGCCTGTCCTCGATGATATCACGCCTTTTGCTATTATTTATTTAGTTGTGTCAGTAACAGGCACGCCTTTATTATGTTGTGCATCAATATACTTTGGGAAAATATATTAGTCGGCCATTGACATCAGTGCTCTGTACATTAGTACATTTTATTTAATGTGTCATATATTTACACTTCATCATTATACCAGTGGTAGACCCTCCATTTGAGCATCCTGTCTGTCTGTTAGTGACATGCATGATACTTTACAACATTTCATCAGTACATTTATTTAATGTGGCAATTATTTACATTTCAGCTTTTAAACCAGCAATAGGCACGCTATTTGAGCATTCTGCCTGTCTGATAGTGACAGGCACGCTATTTCACAGCATTTCATAGTACAGCAATTTCATTCCTTAAAGAAAATGCAAAGCGCCAACATTCCCCTACCGTTCACAGCAGAAGCCGGTATCCTAAAATACAAGTAGATACAATGGTTTAAAAATTTTGACAACAACTAATCGCCATTGACGCTGACCTATTTAATCTGAGGAAAAAGCTAGCTTTACTCTACCACTGTTTAGGTGCAGAAGTTCATTGCAAAGTCAACCATTTACCCGTGGCCTTTCAACCTCCCAATACAGAATGGGATGCCTATATGGAAGCTATCAATAGACTCATAAACCACTTCAAAGATGATTCTAAAACAATTGTAGAAAGACATAGGTGATCATTGCAACCCTGGCGGTCGGTGTTAAAGCAGCGGTAAAACCGTCAACAGGCCGGCGGTAAAAAAAATGGAATTACGACCGTGGTGGAAACCGCCAACATAGACAGCCACCTTAACACTCCGACCGCCACGGCGGTACAAACAAACACAGCGGCGGTCACCGCCAACAGACAGGTGGAGGACAATGTACCGCCCACAGAATTACAACCCACCAATCTGCCACCTTTTCGGGGGCGGATTCACCGCGAACAAAAAAACAGCGGAAACAGGACTTTGAAGGGAAAACGCTCATCTCTGCACACCCCACGAGGATCCAGGGCGCCATGGAACCAGAGCTCTAGATTTTTCCAGCCTTTAACTTCCTGCTCCTCTACCAGGAGCACGAACGCCGCTGGCGAAGACCACGGTGAGTACTGCACCTACGACACAGGGGAGGGGGGAGGGAAAAACAGTGACACACACACGGAACACCCCCACCCTCACCCACTACAACACACACGCTAATACATCATAATACATCACAGATACACCCCCCAACCCCCCTCGAAGAATGCAAGAACAAAAGGAAATGAGTCGAAAAATTGTGATATATTCAATTACATACATCCAAAATATTTACAAATATATACATTTATACTATATAAAATGAAATACACCAAGAACACAAGTCCAAGGGAGTCCACCATCATAGTCCGTGGATCACTGGGCCCAAAAGGCATGGGCGAGGCCCACACAAGATACCCGAACAAGACGGAGAGAACACTGTAGGGGCATCAGATAGAAATAAAACAGGCACCTCAGGGGGAAGGGAAAGGGTAGGCACCTCAGCCGGTTGAGTGCATGACACCAAATCCACGATGGGGCCCCATGCCCACTGTTCAATCGTGGGGAGTGCAAAGCCACAGTCTCTCAAGTCTCTACAGTGGGTGGTTTGCCCACTGCCATATCCTGGGGAGTGCAAAGCCACAGTCTCTCAAGTCTCTCCAGTGGGTGGATGGCCCACTGCTATATCCTGGGGATTGCAAAGCCACAGTCTCTCAAGTCTCTACAGTGGGTGGTTTGCCAACTGCTATATCCTGGGGAGTGCAAAGCCACAGTCTCTCAAGTGGATGTCAATCTCCACTGGTTATGGAGGGGGCCCTGTGCCCAGAGTGCTTCATCCTGCCAAGGACTGAGGTAGTGGATGTCAATCTCCACTGGTTCTGGAGGGGGCTTTGTGCCCAGAGTGCTTCATCCTGCCAAGGACAGAGGTAGTGGATGTCAATCTCCACTGGTTCTGGAGGGGGCTTTGTGCCCAGAGTGCTTCATCCTGCCAAGGACAGAGGTAGTGAATAACAGTCTCCACTGGTTCTGGGGGGACTTTGTGCCCAGAGTGCTTCATCCTTCCAAGGACAGAGGTAGTGGATAACAGTCTCCACCTGGTTCTGGAGGGGGCTTTGTGCTCAGAGTGCTTCATCCTGCCAAGGACAGAGGTAGTGGATAACAGTCTCCACTGGTTCTGGAGGGGGCTTTGTGCCCAGAGTGCTTCATACTGCTCGTGGCGGCCTCAGTAGCGTCGGAGCTTTTGGCGCTCATGGGCCTGCGGTGCTTGTGGTGGCGGTGTCCTTGGCAGCGGTGCTTGTGGCGGCGTGTCTTTGGCAGCGGTGCTTGTGGCAGTGGTGTCCTTGGCAGCGGTACTTGTGACGGCGGTGTCCTTGGCAGTGGTTCAGCTGCTGGCGGTCCTGTCTGTGGCAGTGGGGCTGCTGGCGGTCGCCTCCTGGGCAACGGGCTGCTGCTGACGGTCCTGTCTGGTGCCGTGTGGCTGCTGGCGGTCTCCCCCTGGGCAGCGGGGCTGCTGCTTGCGGTCCTGTCTGGGGCAGTGGGGCTGCTGGCGGTCACCTCCTGGGCAGCGGGGCTGCTGCTGGCGGTCCTGTCTGGGGCAGTGGGGCTGCTGGCGGTCGCCTCCTGGGCAGCGGGGATGATGGTGGTTTTCTCCGCCGTGCTGATCTTCCCAGACTTGCCGGTTTTCTTGTGCCCCTTCCCCACCTTGTAAGGTGTCGCAGCTGACTCCACAATCCCAACTGTACCCCTGGGAGCAGCTTTGGTGGCTGGTGTCTACCCCCTCTCCTGCCGGGCACTGGACAACTTTTGATGCTTGACAGGTGGGGGACTGTCCGTGCTGTGGCTCCTTGCCACACTGCCTGCCCTGCTGCCTGGTGCACTCCATAATCCGGTGACTACTGGCACCACTGGTCCCGCCGATGTTGTGGCTGAGGTGCTAGGTTGGTACCTGGAGAGTCGGGCCCTAGGAGACTGACGGGGTGGGGTAGGTGAGGGAAAGAGGTCAAGGGTGGCCAGGAAAAGTTTGTTAGGAACACTGGGACGGGTAGATGGAGGGGGTTTGGGAGTGGAGGAAGAGGTAGTGGTCGTAGGAGGTGTATGTTTGCTGACTTTGGGTGAAGGTGCATGGGCTGGAGGCTGTCGTGAGGTGGATGGCTGTTGGGTGGGTGTGTGGCTGCATTTGTGTACCTTGGGAGGTGGCCTCACAGACACACTGGGAGAGGACACAGGGGATGTGTGAATGTGAGTGGGGCTGGTGCCTGCACGTGAGCGGGGTGTGGTGGTGGGTGTGCTAGTGATGGACATAGTGGCTGAAGATGTAGTGCATGCAGGTGTGAGTGGAGACGAGACAGGGAGGGATGAGGGAGACTAGGAGGAGGGGGACACAGTGGAGGCAGTGGATGTTGGTATGTCTGCATGTGTCTGATGCTTGCGTGAGTGCCTGTGGGATGTGTGGTGCTTATGTTTGCCTGAGCTTCCTTTGTGTGTTGAGGTGTTTGCATGCTGGTCTGATGGTGTGCTTGGGATAGGCTGAGGTACAGGGGTGTGGGTCTGGGTGGAGGAAGTTGGAGGGGGGAGGCTAGAGACAGGACAATGGCTGCCATCAGTGCTGAGGCCAGAGTCTGAAAAGCTCACTGAAGGGCTGCCTGACCAGAATGAATGCACTCCAGGAATGCATTGGTTTGTTGCAACTGCCTCTCAACACCCTGGATGGCATTCAAAATGGTAGACTGCCCAACAGTGAGGGACCTGAGGAGGTCAATGGCCTCCTCACTGAGGGCAGCAGGGGTGACAGGGGCAGGGGCTGAGGTGCCTGGGGCAAAGGTGATGCCCACCCTCCTGGGTGAGCGGGCACGGGGCAAAGGCTGAGGGGATGCTGGGAGGGCAGTGCTGGAGGGGGGGTGGCGGCTGTACCTGTAGATGCGGGGGGCACAGTTGGCCCGCCCACGCAAGGGAGCTCCCATCAGAGGAGGAGTCCGTATCGCTGGTGTCAGCTCCTGTCCCCGCCGTGGAGCTCCCCTCGCCCTCTGTCCCACTGGTGAATTTGGAGTCCATAGTCTCGCCCTCCAGGGTCATGTGGGATGGAGCTCCCTCCTGCTCCGGTGCCAATGCTCCTCCGCCTGATGATGCTAATGCACACAAGTACAGGGAGACCACAAAAAGGAGGAGGGGGGACACAGAAGAAAGACATGTTGAGTGCATGCAATACCGCTACCGTTGGCGGACACAACAGACACAGAAGCCCCCTGCACTACGCCGTGCACTTGGGGTCCACTATTCAATCCCTGGGACATGGATTACAAGGCTATGCCGATTTCTGCACACATGGGTGTCACAGGAGCCTGACTAGGTGTAGTTGGCACTGTACACAGGTGGGGTGCCACAGGGTCTGCCCGAAAAAGGGGACTTAACTAGCAAACTCACCCTGGCCTAGGGGAACCCACAGCCCACCTGCCCCACACAGACACCTACAATGCGTGCTGAATCAGCTGAATGAGCGTGTACTCACCCCCTTGTTGCTGCTGTGATGCCCTCAAGCGCCCATCCAACTCCGGGTACGCCACCGCCAGAATCCTGCACATCAGGGGGATCATGGTGCGACGGGCACCCCTCCCACGTTGGGAGACCATCCCCAGCTGGGCCTCCACCGTCTTCTTGCTCCAGCCGCGAATGTCCTCCCATCTTTTTCGGCAGTGGGTGCTCCGTCTGTGGTAGACCCCCAGGGTCCGGACGTCCTTGGCAATGGCATGCCAAATATCCTTCTTCTGGTGGGCGCTGACCTACAGGAATTGTACAGGGGAAAAAGAGAAGTTATTACCAACTGCACCGTCACAGTCATTGGCACGCATCCCTACCCTTGCCATGTGGCACATGCACTCACCGTCGTTTCATGCACACCTCATTCTCCCCCCCCCCATCTTTCATCCACACCACTCCACACAGGCATTGCCCATACAGCATGCTCCCAGTGTACTTACCCGTTTGTCTGGAGGACCGTAGAGTAGCGTGTACTGGGGAATATGACACTAAACCACTACTACCTAAACAACTACTACTTAAACAACGACTTACCAACACCGAAAAAACCTATAAAACGAATTATTTTACAACGAAGTCTAAACAACGAAAAAAAACATTAACTAAATTATTCCTGAACAACGAACACCTATTTAACGACTACGAAAACCACTAAATCACGAATATTCCACTAAACCACTACTATGTAAACCACGACTACCTAAACAACGACTCCCCAAATAACTACTACCTAAACAAACTACTACCAAACAACGAATACTTAAACAACGAATCCTAAAATAACTACTACCCAAACAAACGACTAGCCAAACAACGAATACCCAAACAAATACTACCCAACACCGAAAACGCCTAAACACCTAATATATTTAAAACGAACTCCAAACAACGAAAAATATTAATAATTAATATCACAACTAAACAATAACGATTAATAAATAAAATATTAAAACCACTACAGTACTGCGTAAAAAATAAACGAAATCGAAAATAACAATATATTTCCTACATACAAAAAACAAAACATCACAAAAATCCAAAACATATAAACACCGTTTTAAATCAAAATAAATAATACTTAAATAATTATAAAACAAACACAACACTAAAAAAAAAAACCTACATAAAACGATAGTCCTACAACACTTTCTACATGACCCAGGAAGTACTGCCTCTACTAAACAAACAAGAACGAACATAAAAAAAAATACAAACTACAAAACAAATACACTCCACAATTATATATATCTAACATCACAAACAAATTCATAATAAAAAAACACATCGAAAACACATTCAATTTACAAATAAAACAATACTTACAAAAACACATATAAATACCAACGACCTCCATTTTCTACTCATTACTAAACCGAACAACTTACAGAGAAGACGAGCATATCACTACGGTAAAGAATTAAAATATAATTTATCCAACACCACCATCTACTGAGATAACAAGGTAAAATATCCATAAATAAATATAAAGAAATGTACTAACCTATACCACAGCTAAAATAATATATAATTAATGTACCTTTCGTACTATTTTGTTACAGGCATAAATATCAAGAATCTGACCAAAAAGATAAACACCACACCTTCACCATCAAAGGTAAACCATTACCATTATTCAAAAACAATTTCACTAAACCATAAACAATTGCATTAAAAAAATTGTTAAATAACGAATACCATAATATAATTAAAATATATATATAAAATATTAAATCTACAAATTAGTTAAAAATAAAAATTAATTCACCTAATAAATTTAACCAAAAACCAAATATTATTCACCAAATTTCAAACCTACTAAAAAAATTACTTCTAAATCAAAAAACTAAATAATTAATAAAACAAAAGAATAAACTAAATAATACACTCTTTCTTATTTCTTACAGACTCCAAGAACCCCAAAAAACACCAGAAGACATAAAAAAGTGAAATAAATCGATTTAAAAAAAAATAACATCTGAAATAAGAAAATAAACTCAAAGTAAGTATAATATTTTCATTATAACATACAACCAGATTTTCTAGTTAAATAAAACTAAACAAACATTCTTATTCAAATACCCCTTAACTTAACACCAAACACATAAATTCAATAAAATTAAAAACACTTCACAAACACAGTACATATATTATATAAAAAATATCACTATTACAACTCCACCAAACACTTACCTCTAAACAGCTGCTGGACTATAAACATAAATAAATTTCACAACAAAACACCAACTTCCAAAACAACTAGTACCTTAACAACAAGGACAGAACACCAACCTTGTTCTTACTACTAATAATTTTACCACAAATGCCTTAACAACAATATTTCATTGTAAAAGCATTCTTAATAAAAGCATTACTAATAATCACCATTCACCCTACATCCCTCACCCCACCCCCCCAACCACACCCCAAAACCTAAAACGCTCTGACCCCCCACCCCCTCTCCAAAACCAAAAATGCCCTACCCCCCCAACCCCACACCAAAACCTAAAACCCCCTAACCCCCACCTCCTCCCCAAAACCAAAAACGCCCCATCCCACCCAAAAACCTAAAACCCCCAAACCCCCCCACCCCCTCCCCAAAACCAAAAACACCCCACCCCCCAACCCCACCCCAAAACCTAAAACCCCCTGACCCCCCACCCCCTCCCCAAAACCAAAAACACCCCAACCCCCAACCCCACGCCAAAACCAAAAACCCCCTGACCCCACACCCACTCCACAAAACCAAAAACACCCCACCCCCCAACCCCACCCCAAAACCTAAAACCCCCTCACCCTCCACCTCTTCCCCAAAACCAAAAAAGCCCCACCCCCCAACCCCACCCCAAAACCGAAAACCCCCTACCCCCCACCCCTCCCCAAAACCAAAAACACCCCACCCCCCAACCCCACGACAAAACCTAAAACCTCCTGACCCCACACCCACTCCCCAAAATCAAAAACGCCCCACCCACCCAACCCCAACCCCACCCAAAACCTAAAACCCCCTCACCCTCCACCACTTCCCCAAAACCAAAAACGCCCCACCCCCCAACCCCACCCCAAAACCTAAAACCCCCTGACCCTCCACCACTTCCCCAAAACCAAAAACGCCCCACCCCCCCCATCCCCATCCCAAAACCTAAAACCCCCTGACCCTCCACCCCCTCCCCAAAACCAAAAACACCCCACTCCCCCAAACCCACCGCAAAACCTAAAACCCCCTCACCCCAACCCCCTCCCCAAAACCAAAAACGCCCCACCCCACCAACCCCACCCCAAAACCTAAAACCCCCTTACCCCAACCCCCTCCCCAAAACCAAAAACGCCCCACCCCCCCCAACCCCACCCCAAAACCTAAAACCCCCTAACCCCCACCCCCTCCCCAAAACCTAAAACCCCCCACTAACCTAATTACCTCAATAAATAACACACAATCACCAAATATAAAAGATAACAAACCACCTACACCAAACACTTACAAATAGAACACATTATATATTAATTAACTTACTAAGTAGTAAACTAAATCCACCACAAATTTAATAATAAAAACTGCAAACTTCTTTTAACCTATTTCTTTTATATTATTTACAGATATTTCACAAATGGCATCGCAAGGAGAAGCAAGTTACATAACCTCAAGAACCGGAAACCAGCTACTAAAATATGAAGGTTATCTTTATTGCAGAGACAAGGTTGTCAACCTCAAGAGCCATTGGAGGTGTGTACAATTCTACTCTTCACATTGTAGAGGCAGAGCTGTAACTCTAGAAAACACAGTTGTTAAGACATCAGATCACAACCACTCTGCTTCTGCAATAGAAATTGAGATAAGAGAAAACATACAAAAAATAAAAAACATTGCACACACCTCCAATGACTCCTGCGGACAAGTTATAAGGAAGGTAGTACAATATATTCCAGTACAGATTTCTGGTAGCATGCCTTCTGTACCAAACCTTAGGAGAATATTTCAACGAGAAAGACTGGCAAGTAATCCCCAACATATAACACCACAAACCTATGAAGACATTAACATCCCCCCAGAACTAACAATTACCTTCTCCAAAGAAACTTTCTTCATTCACGACAACGAAAACCCTCAAAAAAGAATTTTAATATTCAGCACAACATCCAATTTACTAATCCTACAAAATAGTGAAATTTGGATGATGGATGGAACTTTTAAATCTACACCCCATCCATTCACTCAAATTTACACCATACATGCCACAAAATATAACACTACAATCCCCCTAGTGTATGCATTACTACCTGATAAACATTCCTCTACATACAATGAATTTTTATCAACAATCAAAAACAAAACATTAAATAAAACACCTAGAAAAGTAATACTAGATTTCGAATTATCAATGATAAATACAATACTAAAAATATATCCACAAACCCAAATTCAAGGATGCTTTTTCCACTTGTCACAAGCATATTGACGTAGAATACAAAAATCATCCCTAAGTAGAGAATATTTCTCAGATTGCATACTACAATTTGAATTTAAAAAACTCACAGCATTATGCTTTGTACCACCTACAAAAGTAGATGAGTATTACACCGCAATAACAGAGTCTAACTATTATACACAAAATGAAGACAAATTAGAACCCTTACTAAACTACTTCGAAGAAACCTGGATTAGACACCTAAACAGATCTGGTCGCAGACAAAAACCAAGATTTCCAATAGAATGGTGGAACTGCTACCAAACCTGTTTAGAAGGTGGTGCAAAGACTAATAATGCCATTAAAGGATGGCACAACGCCTTCAATAAAGTAATAGGTAAACCCCACCCAAACCTGTATCATTTCATGGAAATTTTGAAAAAGGAACAAAGTTTCCAAAAAATGAGACTTGCTCAATCACTGTCAGGTAGCCTGAACCCACGCACAAGTAAAAAAAGCAAAGAAATGACCGAAATAATTTTGGCAAAAATACAACAATTTGATACAATAACACCATCAGAGTACCTCAACAGTCTAGCATATATTCTACATTACTAACAACCACTAACCTACTGAAAAATTACTTGCCAGTTCTAAAAAACACCAAACACCATCAATTAAATTGGCATTTTTCAATTTTTTTTTACACTAAATTTACACAACAAAAATTGTTCTTACCTTTCAAGTTTTCATGTCTTTATCCAAACATGTGATGCTGAATAAATCTTCTTCATTAATATAGAAAGAAGCATCTCATACTTAGAAAAGAAAAAAAAAAACATTAGTCATCCAAAAACAAATAAAAAATATTCATATTGCATGGATGATACAAAAAACAACTCTATATACTATAAAAACAATGAAATAAATAAAATATAATACTTTACCAAACCAGAAATTCGAGAAATATCTAAAAAACGTAAAATACCAAATATACTTTTTTTTACCAAAAAAAAGTAAAAAAATTAATCACCTACTAACCAAAGCCACATCATTAATTAAAACATTAACTATCAAGAAAAAGACATGAAAACAATATAAAGGATACTACTAACACAAAATAAAAAATTAATCACAAAACCTATTAGTCCCAAAACTAAATTTAACAAAAAAATATACATTTCTTTCCAACTACTACAAAAGCAGTATAATCATTTGTAAGATAAAACACTGCTAAACAAATTTGTTTACTTTTACGAAACCACTATCGTATTAAAAAATATACGATAACAAATAATTAAACATAAGAAACATAACAAACACCGAAAATCTACTACCTACCTTATAACTACCTCCAACAACTATTTCTGTAATAAAAATACCCTACTGCATACTGTAAAAAAAATTATAATCCCAGTTACCTGAACGAGGTCTCCGCTTCCGTCCTATCTTGACCGCGACGCTCCACAAACTGAACACAGAAGACGTCAAACAACGTAAACATGGAAGAGCACTAAAAATAGAAAACGGACTATTTCACTCATAGACTATAATAGGGAAAATAAGAAAATACCACAGAAAATAGATAAAGAAATATAAAAAAAAAAAAAAAAATCTATAAATCTGTAAATATCAAACAATAATTTAAAACATTTATTTTGCATTTTTTAAACTTGATTATGTTCAAAATAAAAAATATTTACAAAAAAAGAATGGTATTTTTATTTTTTTTAAATTACATTTACATGAAAAAAAACATTATTGCAAATGCAAACATTTCTAACACCCAAAAAAAAAAAATTCTATATATAATCTACAAATAATTATTTAATTAATTAATTTTTAGAAATAATATGAAGACAAATTAATATATGTATACAATTATACATCCCAAAAAATAATTACAAAATATGAATAATATTAATTACATCAGATCAAAAAAAAATAATCAAAATAAAAAATAAAAAACATTTTAACAAATTTTAAAAATCCCAATTTCTTTTTTAAATCTAATAAATATTTAAAATAAAAAAATGTAACATTATTATATTCCAAAATCTACTATACCAACTACTATACTATTAAAAAATCAAATATAAATTTTTAAACATAACTATTTTTAAACACAATTATTTTTACACCTTCAATAACAACAAAAAAAAAATACAAAACCTAAAAATATAACACAAAAAAATAATTCACCCATAATAAAAAATGATAAACTATCAATACATGTCCAAATCATGATCCACCAATAAACCAAATTGCATCCCCAAAAAAATAAATAACATAAAAAAAAAAAACTCAAACATAGAAAAAATAACCTAATCATAAGAACAATACTCATACCATAAACCCTACATCCCCTATATCCCACCCCTAATTCTAAATATACTTTCAATAAAAAAAATAACAAAATAACCAAATACAATAAATAATACCAGACTACTAATATACTTCCCACCCATAACTCCTAGATCCCATATGTCCCACCCCTAAACCCACAACATAAATTCCAAAATTTAATAAAATACAATTACTTACATTAATACCCAAGTATTAACACACTTCCCCACCCATAACAACCACAACCCATACATTCCAAAAATTAATCCACAATATACCCTTAATAAAAGATAAAAAAAATACTTAAAGTCCTAATAAAATACTCAAATATGAATATACTACCCCACACCAATTTCACAAAACAAAAAAAAAATACCCAACTATGTAAATTAACACCCAATTACTAATACACTTTACCACCCATAAGCCCTACATCCTATATATCCTGCACCTAAAACCACAACATAAACTACAATATAAAAAAATACAAGTACTTAAATTAATACCTGAGTATTAATACACTTCCCCACCCATAACCCCAACATCCCATATATCCCGCCCCTAAACCCACAACATAAATTACAACATATAAAAAAACACAAGTACTTAAATTAATACCTGAGTATTAATACACTTGCCCACCCATAACCCCTACATCCCACATATCCCGCCCCTAAACCCACAACACAAATAACAACATATAAAAAAACACAAGTACTGAAATTAATAACTGAGTATTAATACACTTCCCCACCCATAACCCCTACATCCCACATATCCCGCCCCTAAACCCACAACATAAATTACAGCATATAAAAAAACACAAGTACTAAAATTAATACCTGAGTATTAATACACTCCCCCACCCATAACCCCAACATCCCATATATCCCACCCCTAAACCCACAAAATAAATTACAACATATAAAAAAACACAAGTACATAAATTAATACCTGAGTATGAATACACTTCCCCACCCATAACCCCTACATCCCACATATCCCGCCCCTAAACCCACAACATAAATTAAAACATATAAAAAAACACAAGTACTAAAATTAATACCTGAGTATTAATACACTTCCCCACCCATAACCTCAACATACCATATATCCCACCCCTAAACCCACAACATAAATTACAACATATAAAAAAACACAAGTACATAAATTAATACCTGAGTATGAATACACTTCCCCACCCATAACCCCAACATCCCATATATACCACCCCTAAACTCACAACATAAATTGCATCATATAAAAAAACACAAGTACTAATACACTTCCCCACCCATAACCCCTACATCCCATATATCCCGCCCCTAAACCCACAACATAAATTACACTATATAAAAAAACACAAGTTCTAAAATTAATACCTGAGTATTAATACACTTCCCCACCCATAACCCCTACATCCCATATATCCCGCCCCTAAACCTACAACATAAATTACAACATATAAAAAAATGCAATTACTTAAAATAATACCTGAGTATTAATACACTTCCCCACCCATAACCCCTACATCCCATATATCCCGCCCCTAAACCAATAACATAAATTACAACATATAAAAAACACAAGTTCTAAAATTAATACCTGAGTATTAATACACTTCCCCACCCATAACCCCTACATCCCACATATCCCGCCCCTAAACCTACAACATAAATTACAACATATAAAAAAACACAATTACTTAAAATAATACCTGAGTATTAATACACTTGCCCACCCATAACCCCCACATCCCACATATCCCGCCCCTAAACCCACAACATAAATTACAACATATAAAAAAACACAAGTTCTAAAATTAATACCTGAGTATTAATACACTTCCCCACCCATAACCCCTACATCCCACATATCCCGCCCCTAAACCCACAACATAAATTACAACATGTAAAAAAACACAAGTACTGAAATTAATACCTGAGTATTAATACACTTCCCCACCCATAACCCCTACATCCCATATATCCCGCCCCTAAACCAATAACATAAATTACAACATATAAAAAACACAAGTTCTAAAATTAATACCTGAGTATTAATACACTTCCCCACCCATAACCCCTACATCCCACATATCCCGCCCCTAAACCTACAACATAAATTACAACATATAAAAAAACACAATTACTTAAAATAATACCTGAGTATTAATACACTTGCTCACCCATAACCCCCACATCCCACATATCCCGCCCCTAAACCCACAACATAAATTACAACATATAAAAAAACACAAGTACATAAATTAATACCTGAGTATGAATACACTTCCCCACCCATAACCCCTACATCCCACATATCCCGCCCCTAAACCCACAACATAAATTACAACATATAAAAAAACACAAGTACTAAAATTAATACCTGAGTATTAATACACTTCCCCACCCATAACCCCAACATCCCACATATCCCACCCCTAAACCCACAACATAAATTACAACATATAAAAAAACACAAGTACATAAATTAATACCTGAGTATGAATACACTTCCCCACCCATAACCCCTACATCCCACATATCCCGCCCCTAAACCCACAACATAAATTACAACATATAAAAAAACACAAGTACTAAAATTAATACCTGAGTATTAATACACTTCCCCACCCATAACCCCAACATCCCATATATCCCACCCCTAAACCCACAACATAAATTACAACATATAAAAAAACACAAGTACATAAATTAATACCTGAGTATGAATACACTTCCCCACCCATAACCCCTACATCCCACATATCCCGCCCCTAAACCCACAACATAAATTACAACATATAAAAAAACACAAGTACTAAAATTAATACCTGAGTATTAATACACTTCCCCACCCATAACCCCAACATCCCACATATCCCACCCCTAAACCCACAACATAAATTACAACATATAAAAAAACACAAGTACATAAATTAATACCTGAGTATGAATACACTTCCCCACCCATAACCCCAACATCCCATATATACCACCCCTAAACTCACAACATAAATTACACCATATAAAAAAACACAAGTACTAATACACTTCCCCACCCATAACCCCTACATCCCATATATCCCGCCCCTAAACCCACAACATAAATTATACTATATAAAAAAACACAAGTTCTAAAATTAATACCTGAGTATTAATACACTTCCCCACCCATAACCCCTACATCCCATATATCCCGACCCTAAACCTACAACATAAATTACAACATATAAAAAAACGCAATTACTTAAAATAATACCTGAGTATTAATACACTTCCCCACCCATAACCCCTACATCCCATATATCCCGCCCCTAAACCAATAACATAAATTACAACATATAAAAAAACACAAGTTCTAAAATTAATACCTGAGTATAAATACACTTCACCACCCATAACCCCTACATCCCACATATCCCGCCCCTAAACCTACAACATAAATTACAACATATAAAAAAACACAATTACTTAAAATAATACCTGAGTATTAATACACTTCCCCACCCATAACCCCTACATCCCATATATCCCGCCCCTAAACCAACAACATAAATTACAACATATAAAAAAACACAAGTACTTAAATTAATACCTGAGTATTAATACACTTCCCCACCCATAACCCCTACATCCCATATATCCGCCCCTAAACCCACAACATAAATTACAACACATAAAAAATACAAAAGTACTTAAAATAATACCTGAGTATTAATACAATACCCCACCCATAACACCCACAACCCATAGAATCCATTACTTAATCCACACAATATACTTTAAAAAACTAAACATATAATAATTAAACCCTAAACAAATAAAAAACAAAACACAAAACTCACCTTAAAATTCATCAAAAAATAATTCACTTACCTTAAAATTAGTTGTTCTGGCATTAGTTGTTAAGGTAAAATCATTGTTAAACCAGTAGTTGTTCAAAACTTAGTTGTTAAGACCCAGTAGTTCTTCAAGATTCGTTGTTAAAGCAAGTAGCAATTCAAACGTAGTTGTTAAGGTTGTTTCCCCAAGCTATTGTCTCTTCCAGACTGAGGTAACAGCAGCACTTGCAGTGTAGGTCCTCTCCTGTCGAAGATCAGGTATTGAGTGATTGAACAGATAGAAAATGGCAGTCACGTCCACGGCGGTGCCTACAGTCACCGCCGGCGTACATCGTCATTGGCTCCTGGGACCCATAGGGTCCAATGTTAACCAATGCAGAATTGCGCTGCGGTCTTTGACCGCCTACCGCGACGGTGTACAACGCCAGCGCAGTTACCTCATATCCCATTGTCCCACTTTACAGGTCAGGCAGCCGCCATTTCAGGGGCCCACATGGCTTTACTTTTAACTGCGTCACACATACCTTAGCCTTGGCTCAACACTCATACAAGCAAATTTCGGTTTATGAATAGTTTTCTGAGTAAGCTGTGTTTACGTACCTCAGAGTTGGTTGACTCTGTGCTCGCTGTTCTCCTCCATAGGCACCATCCGCTGGAGCATGTGAGGAGATGGCGGCATCCTCCGGTGTACAGACTGCTGGTGGACCTGTCGACAATGGAGGAAAGACATGTGATCATCACCTACAGGCTTGATCGTGCCACAATCCTGGAACTGTGTACCCAGTTGGAGCCAGACCTTATGTCAGCTATCCGCCATCCCACAGGAATCCCCCCTCAAGTGCAGGTGCTGTCAGTACTCCATTTCCTTGCAAGTGGGTCATTTCAAACAACAGTGGCCATAGCATCAGGGATGTCCCAGCCTATGTTTTCCAACGTGTTGTCCAGAGTGTTGTCTGCCCTGCTGAAACACATGCGGAGCTACATCGTTTTCTCTCAGGTGGAGGATTTGCCTACAGTGAAAGGTGATTTCTATGCCCTGGGACATATCCCCAACATCATAGGTGCCATTAATGGGACACATGTGGCCTTGGTCCCCCCCGCAGGAGTGAACAGGTGTGCAGAAACCAGAAAAGTTACCAATCGATGAATGTGCAGATGGTGTGTTTGGCAGACCAGTACATCTCCCATGTTAATGCCAAATTCCCTGGCTTAGTGCATGACACTTACATCCTGCGGAATAGCAGCATCCCTTATGTGATGGGGAAACTCCAGAGGCACCAGGTGTGGCTATTAGGAGAGCACCTGGAACCAAATCAGTGGGAATAGTTGTCTGGGTCTGTGGATATCCCTAAGAGTTAGTGTGTGTCTAACAGTTGTCCCTCGCCATTTGCAGGTGACTCTGGTTACCCCAACCTGTCATGGCTACTGACCCCAGTGAGGAATCCCAGGACAAGGGAACGCTACAATGAGGCCCAGGGGCAAACTAGGAGGATTATAGAGAGGACCTTCGGCCTCCTGAAGGCCAGGTTCCGGTGCCTACATATGACAGGTGGTTCCCTATTCTACTCACCAAAGAAGGTGTGCCAGATCATCGTGGCCTGCTGTATGCTTCACAACTTGGCTTTGCGACAACAGGTGCCTTTTCTGCAGGAGGATGGTCCAGATGGTGGTGTTGTGGCAGCTGTGGAGCCTGTGGACAGTGAAGACGAGGAAGCAGAAGAAGAGGACATCGACAACAGGAACTCAGTGATCCTGCAATACTTCCAGTGAGACACAGGTAAGAAGACAAACCTGCCTGCTACATGTACTTTAACACTACTACCTCTCTACTGTCTGTCCTTTTCACCCAGTGTATGGTCACTGAGTTTTCACTTTCCCTTACGATTTCACAGATGTGGGTCCCACTGTGTGACATCTGCTTTGTTTCCTCATGGACTAGAGCTGTGTGACTTAGGTATGTTGACATTACATTTGAAAGAGCATTTTGTCACTGTAATTACTAATACACTAATTCGAAATCACAGACAGACTCCAGATTGTTTTGTGCTTTAAGGGTGTTTATTTAAGTGCTCAATATTGGAGGGGGTTGTAAAATGGTGAGGGGTGATGGTGGAGGAATTTCCATGGCAGAGTCCAGTCTATTAGTCTCACAGGTGCATTGTCCAAAGGGGCATAGGAAGTGGAGCTGGGGCAGTTTGAGGATGGACAGGGTGACAAGGTGGAACAAAAGGATGACAATAAGGGTGGTCTCATTTCTTGGCGGGGGTCTTGGCATTGTTCTCTGTCTTTGTCCTGGATCTCAGGGACCGTTTGTGGGGTGGTTCTCCATCTGCAGGGGGTGGGGTGCTGGTGTGGTGGTCCTGTGGCGTTGCCTCCTGTCCACTAGCGCCGGCGGAGGTGGTGGGCAGTTCATCGTCCAGGCTAGTGTCAGGGGCCCCTTGTTGTGCCACAGTATCCCTCCTGGTGTTGAGGACTTCCTTCAGCACCCCTACGATGGTGCACAGGGTGGAATTGATGGATTTGAGCTCCTCCCTGAAGCCCAAATACTGTTCCTCCTGCAGCCGCTGGGTCTCCTGAAACTTGGCCAGTACCGTTGCCATCGTCTCCTGGGAATGATGGTAGGCTCCCATGATGTTGCAGAGGGCCTCGTGGAGAGTGGGTTCCCAGGACCTGTCCTCCCCTGTCGCACAGCAGCCCTCCCCGTTCCCCTGTTTCCCTGGGCCTCTGTCCCCTGAACCGTGTGCCCACTGCCACTGCCCCCAGGTCCCTGTTGTTGTTGGGGTGGTGGGTTAGCCTGGGTTCCCTGTAGTGGTGGACACACTGCTGATTGACGTGTCCTGGGGACAGAGGTATGGGCCCGCTGGGTGGGTGCTGTGCTGGTTTTTCCAGAGGGGGGAAGCTCTGTGGTGGCCTGTGACTGTGTCAGGGGAACCGACAGTCCGAGGTCCCAGATGGGCCGGGCTGGTCATCTTGATCCAGTTGGACAGAGCTGCTGTCCTCACTGTGGGCCTCTTCTGTGGGTGGAGTGGACATGTCTGGACCCTCCTGTCCGGTGACGTTGGGTATGGGTCCTGCAGGGGTGTAAAAGCATGATTATTGCATCTGTGTGTGCCATGGTGTGCAATGTGTGGGTGACCGAGTACACCAGTGCTTGCATTCCTGTGTGGGACCTTGTGTGATGATGGTTTAGGGGGGTGTATGGGTATGTGCAGTGGCCATGCTCTGGTGATGGGTGTCCATGCTTTGTTGTTGCATGCAGGGCTTGGTGTTGGGATGGGTGGTTTGTGATATTGGGACATTTGTGAGGAGTTGGAGTGGTGGGGGTGAGGGCGAGGGTAGGGGTATGTGATGACATGCAGGTAGGGTGGGGATATAGTATTAAAGATTTGACTTACCAGAGTCCATTCCTCCAGCTATTCCTGCGATGCCCTCAGGATGCAGAATAGCCAAGACTTGCTCCTCCCATGTTGTTAGTTGTGAGGGAGGAGGTGGGGGTCCGCCGCCAGTCCTCCGAACCGCAAGGTGGTGTCTTGAGACCACGGAACGCACCTTCCCCCGTAGGTCGTTCCACCTCTTCCTGATGTGATCCCTATTTCTTGGGTGCTGTCCCACTGCGTTGACCCTGTCCACTATTCTTCACCGTAGCTCCATTTTCCTAGCTATGGAGGTGTGCTGCATCTGTGCTCCAAATAGCTGTGGCTCTACCCGGATGATTTCCTCCACCATGATCCTGAGCTCCTCCTAAGAAAACCTGGTGTATCTTTGCCATGCCATGGGGTGGTGTGGGTGATGTGTGGGTTGGTGAGTGTTGTGTGGGGTGATACTTAGTGGTGTGTTGTGTGAGGTGCATGGATTTTATGTGGGTGATGGTGTTGAGTGCCTGTGGATGCTTGTTTGTAGATTGTGGTGTCTCTCTCTGGCCTTCTTTTGGATTTCTTTTTAGTAGGGGTTTGTGGGTGATGTGGGTGTGTGTTTTATATTGTATTGGGTGTGTGGGAGTGGTGTGTGTATGTGTATCAGGTGTGTGTATTTGGATTTGTCCAATGTGGTAGTGTTTTGTAAATGTGTGTGTATTTTTAGCACAGCGGTGTGTACCGCCAATGGAATACCGCGGTTGAAAGACCGCCGCGTGGATTCGTGGGTCGTGATAGTGTGGGTGTATTCGTGTTGGCGTGACGGTGGAGGTTTGGTTTTCGCCAGTTCAGCACTGACCTTTGGTGTGGCGGACTTGTGTGGGTGTCTAAATTTTGGCGGATTCCGAGCTGTGGGTCATAATGACCGTGGCAGAATTCCGCAGCGGTGTGTTGGTGGTCTTCTGCACAGCGGTAAGCGGCTTTTACCGCCAATGTTGTAATGACCCCCATAGACTTTTTTACCAGGACACAATCTCAAATTGAATCCTTTTTTGGCCGAATTGAGAATATTAGCCTCAACGTGCAAGTTTGATAGTAAGACTGATAACTCTTTTAGAGATCAAATTGTCATCAACCATTATGATAAAAGTAATCAGGATAAACATTTGTGCTGTCGCAACCCTACTCTCCATGAGACCTTAGAAATAGCTAGAGGTATTGAGAGGTCCATACACATTTCTAAGGAGTTGAATAGAAGCAAGGACCAATTACCTAATGAACAAGTGAACATAGTTACAACCAAGTCTTAATCTTATAATTCAATGAATAAAGATTCTAGGAGAAGTAGGAAATCATTTAGTAATGCAAACACATGTTTCAGATGTGGTTACAGCAACCATTTTGCTAATGCCCGTAACTGTCATGCTGTTAGAAAAACTTGCTTAAAGTGTAAAAAAGTAGGACATTTTGCAAGAGTATCCAAACATGTACAAAAGCTGGGGCTTTTTAAAGATGAAGAGCTTTCTTAAACCTTGACTTAGAGGAAGAACTGGACGACAGAGCAGTGTTATCCATCTACATGGAGGGTGCAAATCAGAAGGATTCCAAAAGAGGGGACCCTATTTCTGATGTGCATATTGGTTACACCAAATTAAGAGTCACAGTGGATTCTAGGTCACCTATCACCATCATTACTGATAAGTTATATTGGTCAGAATAGGAGTACAGCTGTTTGACACCTCCAGGTATACACACCATTGCTTTTGGTGGACATAGTATTGATCTAATGGGATACTTTGTAGACACTAACATTCCAGAATAGAACCATCACTACAAAAATGTATTTGGCAAAAAATGGATACAATATTTTGAGGGGAAAGATCAAGGTGTGTTTGCCATGGTGTTGTGACCAGGCACCAATAATCCCATTTCCTTAGTTGAACCTGCCATGCAGGGACAAACAGTAGCGAGGTTGCTAGAGAACCACAAATTTATTTTTGAAGAATGATTAGGCTTAGTAAAGAGACTTAAGCATAAAAAATTGTGTTAAAGAACGATGCTGCACCTGTGGTGCACAAGGCCAAGGATATTCAGTTAACTGTGAAGAGCCAATTAAAGGAACATCTGGACAAGCTACGTTCTGGAAAGGTTTTTGAACCTGTTGATTTATCTGAATGTGCTTCCCCCATTTTTGTTGTCAAAAAGAAGAATGGTGAAATGAGGCTCTGTGTGGTCCTCAGTTCCCTCAATAAAAACATATTAGTGGACTGCTTCCCTCTCCCCAAAATTCAGGCAATGTTGGCACAAATGGGCGATGCAAGATAATTTTTCACAATAGACCTAAGGGCGGCTTATCACCAAAAAGAATTATGTACTAAGTGCAAATCATTAACTGCTTTTAACACCCCTTTTGGGGTGACAGGTTTTTATGCTTACCTTTTGGCCTACCGTCTGCTGTTGAAGGTAGTGTGATAATATTAATTCTTTGAACCATTTTCATCAGTTGGCCACTGCACCTACTAGGAAAGAGAGAACTGATATGTTCTGTTCCACTTTGGAACTCTGGAACCTTTGTGGTAGAATTAATTTGCGACCGTTCTTGAAGCACGTTCTGGGTATTGGCAGTTACACCTTCTGTGGACTGGCTGATAAAGTGGTCATATGCTGTTTGCTAACATTAAAGTCAGAAATGCCACCCTTAAAAAAAGGCTCCTGTTCCGTGTTGACACACAACAAGAACTCAAATGATTCTACTTTGATGGGGATCTATAGATGAGAGTGAGGTGAGTTGCTTCATTTCCAGTGTCCTGCTTTTTTTCCAAACGTATTGATCAACTGCTGTTAATTGAAGCTAGATTACACGAGAAAGGAAAAGAAAGAAAAAGATCAAGAGGATTTATTTCTAGTTTATCCAAGGTTACCTCTTATTGCAATATATGCATGTGCAAAACAACCTCATAACAATGCAACTATTTCCTTAAAAACAGAAACAAACAGGATTATGTTGTCTTCCTTATGTTGGCTCAGCTATGAACAATATTTTGAAAAGAGATGAAGGAAAAGCCATTTACAAGTTGTGTTCCATAGCCTGAGCCACAGCTAAGGCAGTAGCGTTCCGTTGAGTGCCCAATAATGAGTTAAGAGTTGCATCCTCCAGGAAGGGCAACTCATAAGCGGCTTCCAGTAGCAAACGCACCCTCTACGCGCATGTCTGGTAATAAACTTTCAGCGAGAACATCAACAGATCAGCGTCCAATGAAAGCAAGCCCTGCATAGAAAGACAAGCTTCCAGTGCATGTTCGAAAGAGCACCAAAGGCACCAAAACACGGGCTGCACACAATGCAAAACTGATCTAAATGACAGAGACGAGTCACATTCCAGTTCCTGCAGGAGTGTTGCTCCAAAGTACTGCATCATGCGTTCATGACACAGCTGCGCTGATGGGAGTGCTCTCATTCCTCCTTGTGGCGGCTGGACAGCCATTGCGCATGAAAAGTAGCAACAGCAAAATGCCAACTATTATAGCCAAAGTTATTGGAAATCCTCCAAAAATACTGGAGAATATTGAATGGATGGCTGATGGTATCAAACCGAATATGGAGGAGAAGGTGTGAACAAATCCATAACCAACAGCCTTAAAGAAATGCGTGATTCCAGTAGTTCTGGATGCATTAAATATTCGGCCCACGAGTTCACCAAAGTGTCTCGGAAAGTTAGTACTTAAAAGGTATTCTATCTCTACTGACGACCTGAAGTGTGTAGGTCTCGTACACAGATGTGAGGGCCACATGTTTTTTTTTTGTCCTCATACACCTCACCGGTAAATCGCACCTTAATTCCACAGGGTTCTTACTTCTGTATCCGAAACAAAAGTGTACATACCGCCCAAGGAGGGCCCCATATCACCTGCTCAGCCTACCTGGGGTTGCCCCCTGTGGCTGGCACAGATGTAAGAGGGTTTTTTGGATTATTGGACAATATACCCCTGGGAAGGGGCCCATTTCAGGAGCGGAGCCCATAGTTTCCTTTTTTTCCACCTCTGTTCAGGGCCACCCGCCTTCAGATCTAATTTGGCTGTATTCATGAGCATGTCCGGCCAGCTCTTCTGTAAGGGGGGGGCTGCCATTACCCACTTCAAACAAATCTCCCTTCTGGCTAATAAAATAGCAAAAAACAGCAAGCTCCTACTATTTCTCGACCACCCTACCGAGTCGTGCGGTTTGCCGAAAATGATAAGAAGGAGATTTACAGTCAATTCCTTCCCTATAATCTGCGACAGCGTTCCCACCACCTCAGACCAAAAAGAAACAACTTCTGGGCACTCCATAAACATATGAACATCAGAGACATTTGGAACTCCACATTTAACACAATTCACCACTTCCCCTTTCTTTATTTTCATAAGTTGTGCTGGGGTGATATAAGCTCTGTGTATCACATACAAATGTTTTTTCCTCAGCGGGGTAGCCTTAACTACCTCAAAACACATTCTCATGGATTCTTGCCACCCTGACTGCGCTATTTCTTTCGTCATAGTGCCTTGCCATAACTGCTCCGGCAAATCAAAATCACCATCGATCAACTCCAGAATCTCCCAATACCACTTTGCAACCTTACTGCTGTTGGGGAAGCCATTAAAAAGGTCTTCTGATAGGGGATTTTCCCCCAACCGGCTTCGTCGAATAGACTGTGCCCAGGCTGCCTGTTGAAAATATTTAAACCTGGACGGAGTACCTCCTGTCATATCTCTCAGTTCTTCCCAGGAGAGTAGCACCGCATCCTGTATGAGATCACCCCAGTGTTCCAAACCGGCTTCTCTTATTGGTTTGGGTTTGGCTAAGGCATCTTTCAAACATTCTGGAGTGCCCGGAGAGTCCCAGATAGGAGCTTGTTGATTGTAATAGTCGATCTTAATGATGGATTTCACCTGATGCCAACACATTGCTGCCTCCCTCAACATTTTTTAAAGAATTTTGGATCACCAAACTTTAAAAAAAAAAGTGATTTGCCACCCCCTGGATAGTTCATGTCATTGCTTTGAACATTGCGCCTATAGCTGTATCATCCAGGGTGGTAAATAACAACCTCGAGTTCCTCAGCAGAAAGGCCCAAGCGTACAGCTGTAGGTCCGGCAGTGATAAGCCTCCCTTCTCTCTCCTCCTCCGCAGCTTTTTCCACACAATATTGGGACCCTTACATGCCCAAATAAATGAAGTGATAACCTGTTGAAGCTTATTGAGATGTCTACCATTCATTTGTAGTGGAATAGCATTCTGGATGAAATTAATTTTGGGGAGAAGAAACATTTTAACCAGGTTTACCCTTCCCAGTACTGTCAACGGAAGATAGGCCCAGCCCTTCATTAAATTAATACACTCTTCTAACAATACTTCTTGATTTCTCACCACCAATTTCTCAATGTCTTGTGTAATTAATAAACCTAAATAATGCAGTTCAGCCTTCCCATGCCAGCCATCCTTTTCCTAGTTGCATGCCATAATTTCAGTCTTTTCTGAATTAACCTGATAGCCAGAAACAGATCCAAAATCCTCGGCTAGCCTTAGTAAGGCTGGGAGTGCGGTTGATAAGTCTGCAGTGAATGCCATTAAATCATCTGCATAAAGTGATTCTTTCCTCTCCCACTGCTCCCATTTAAAAGGAGCTATTTCAGGAAGCTGTCTTATTCTCCTGGCAAAGGGTTCGATATACAGATCAAACAAAAGTGGAGACAGCAGGCAGCCCTACCTAGATCCACCCGATATCCTAAAAGAGTTTGTTAGTTTCCCATTGATTAGAATTCTAGAAGAGGGGTCATGATAAATCCGTTTTATAGCCCTACAAAAGTTATTCCCCAAATTATAATTGTTCAGAATCTGAGCTAAATAACCCCAATTGACCCTATCAAAAGCTTTAGTAGCTTCCAAAGCTATAACCCCCCAGGGGGATCTAATAAGCAGTTGCCAAATCCATTGCCCCAATTAGAGTATGCGTGAGCTCGTGTAAATACCTGCCCTTAACAAACCTCTTCTGATCTGTATTAATCAAATCCTTTGCCACCAGATTTAATCTATCCAATAAAACCTTTGCAAATAACTTGTAATCCGAGTTTAGCAGCAAAATAGGCCTATCTGACTCACACCTAGCTGAATTTTTACCTGGTTTCAGAATCAGTGAAATGACTGCCTCATTCCAAGACGGAGGGATGGGGTGTCATTTATAAAAACCTCAGAGAACAATCTTAACAGGAAAGGTGTTAATACCTGTTCCAGAGCCTTACAATTCACCTGGGAGACCATCAGGGCCTGGAGCCTTCCCCCCCTTGCTTCCCCTTAAGACAGCTGTAATTTCGTCTGAAGTGATAGGTCTATTAAACCAATGTTGCTGCTCTGGGGATAGAAAGGGGAGAGTATCTTCCCCCAACCAAGTTTGAACAGCTGATTCCGTAACCTTAATCTCTTCCGTATAAAGTTGGGGAAAAAATTGCAGAAAGGCCCTATTTATTTCCCCACTCTCTCTGGTCCTCTGTCCTTGCTCTACCTCAATTTCCTTAATACAGTTCCTTACTTGATCCCTTTTAACTTTCCATGCAAATAGTTTCCCTGGGCTTTCCCCATATTCAAAATGCGCCAACTTGCTTGCCTCCCATTGCTTTACGACACTAGATTGCAAAAGAGCTTCAACTTGGTGTTTAAGAGCGTCCAATCTCTGCTGCCTTACACGTCTCTCCCCTTCATCTGTACTCTTCAATAACTGCTCTCTGCAATTCCTCATTTCTATTTCCAAGTGCTCTAATTCTTCCCTATGCAACTTATTTTTATAGCTGGCAATGCTCATAAGAATCCCTCGTAACACTGCCTTATAGGCATCCCAAACCACATGAAATGGGGATGTACCTAAGTTCTCTTTAAAAAACTCCTCAGTTTCTACACGCAGCCTGGTTCCAACTTCTTAATCTAACAATAAGGAGCGGTCTAACGTCCACCGACTCACCTCCCTCTCTTTTAGTAGATTCATTTTTAATACAACCGCTCCATGATCAGATAGATGAGGGGGAAGATACACTATACTAACTATCGCATTACGCCATAGCAGATCCACCAAGAAATAATCAATCCGCGAAGAATGGCTATATTCTTAATATTATATGAAAAAACCTGCTGAGAACCTGCTCTATCCCTCCACCAATCCTCCAATGCCCTTTACTTCATCATTCTTCTCAGAAACTGCTGAGAATTCGAGTTCACTGTTGACCTGCTTTTAGTTGATCTGTCCAGCTTATTGTCCAGTATTATATTGAAATCTCCTGCCTTTTACACTGGATCGGAAAAATCCAACAGCTGACAAAACAGCTTCCTAAGAGGTTCCATATCATCACTATTGGGGCCATAGAATCCTACCAGTGTGATAGGTCTACCAAGTAGCTTAGCTTTGATTATTATCCATCTACCTGTAGTATCTGTATTGACCTTTAATATTACTGGATCACACTGATGCTTAAACAATATTGCCACCCCCCCTAATATGAAAGCCCTGTTCAGTACATACACAGAAGCGGATCCAATTCTGATTTCTAAACAAGGCTTTACATTCATCCCCAGTTAGGTGCGTTTCTTGCAACATCAAAACCTGAGCAGACGAGTCCCTCAGATACTGTAGAATCCTGTCTCTCCTGCCTCTCACCCGCAGACCACTCACATTCCAGGACAATATTTGAAGTTTTTAAATTACAACTGACACCTTGGGCTGCCCCCTTCATATACATCCCTTACGAGTTGTTTAATGTGCTGAGGTGTACAAGACTTTTTCCCCAATATTTTCCCCATCTGCTCCCCACCATGTGCTCCCCTCACCTCCCCCCACAGTCGTGCCCCTCCACCCCCCCAGGAGAACCCTCCCTTTATTCGGGTCTATGACCCCATTTTGAAGCACCAATTGGTCATCCCTCGGCGGGCACAAATCATATCTCAATACCTCCATCTTTAATAGTCACCAGCAGCTTATCCGCTGCTTTCGCCTCTCTTATATTATACATTTTATTCTTATACATAATCCTGAGGGTTGCCGGGAATTTCATCTGAACCAAAGCGCCTTGTTTCCTAAAATCTTCCATCCGCCTCCCCAGCTTCCACTGCCTATTTACAGTTGTACTGGACAAATCAGACCTGACCTCAAACGTAAAGTGATCCCCCTTTAATGTTTTCTGTCTAAGTGCCAGGGTCAGGATTTTTTCTTTCAAAGAATAAGTTTGGAAGTTTATCAAAATCTTCCGAGGTTTGAGACTATCTGGCCTTTTCTTAAAAGGGTCCCTATGAATCCGCTGGATATACCTTGCTATTTCTTCCGGAGTCTCTTCCAATGAAAGTGAGCCTTTCACACCCTCAAATTGTTCCTCCTAGAATTGTTTTCGAGTTTTTCCAGCTTGTTCTGTAAGGACTGCTCAATTCCCTTTAACATATTAATTTCTCTTTTATGATCTCTGATTTCCACTTTCATTTCTCCCACCGCCTCATCCAATGCTTGTGTTCTTAACACCAAAAGGTCCCGTTTTTTTTCCAGAGCTCTGCAGGCCTCCCTTATTTCCCCTTGATCATTCTCAGAGATAGCAAAGCCATTTTTAATATCCTTCGATAATGTTGAGAACGCTATCTCAATAGGGGAAGCTGGGCTGCTGCCAAATACTACTGAGCCAGAAGCTGAGGTCAGAGGGGGGGAAACAGGAGCCCCACTTCCCAATGGTGTCGCAACCCATGGAAATTTAGAATCAGGGACTATCTCTTCACCACCCATAGCTTCTCCAACCTTCTCCTGGCAAACCAGAGTCCCTTGGGGCGCGATCAGATTGTTGTCGCAAGTCATGAGGTTGTCCCCCACCTTGACAGCCACCTTTCCCCTCGGCCTCCATCACCAGTGCCTTTGGAGCAGTGTCATTCATTCCATCTTCCATAATAACCAACTTAGCGGCAGACTTAACTTTAAGAAAAGTTTTCACCGATGGAGTCAACTTGGAACTTGCATTTTTCTTCCTGATTTTAATGTTTTTTGGGGGCTTTAAGCCACCCTTTTCACTTCCTTCCCCAATTTCAGGTTTAACATGCAGCAAACTTTGCCTATCAGGAGGATTCTGGCGCCTCATAGAGTCCAACTTACAGTGTACAATGCCCGGCTGGCCCCCTCCGCTCCCTCCGCCTCCTACCTTATCTTGGAATACTGCTTTTCTGGGATAAAAACGAATAATAGTATTGCTGCTATACCACCTTCCTGCCGGTTTCAAACTTGGAACCCCTCTGCCTTCGAACGGCAGCCTGTCAGCTTCAGTGCTGACTCTGCCGATCTTAACCCGGAAGGGAAGTCCGAGCTCCGACCTCGCCCTGAGCCAACACAGCCCAGGGGAGGCGGCGGGAGCCCCGCAGACGTTCCGGCCATACTGCAGCGGCGCTCCCATTCATGGGAGCTGAAAAAATCACCAAGGAATCGCCGAAGACACCGTCTCCACGTGCCGACGCCGAGAAGCCGGTAGGTGCTTCAGCGCAATGCACCGTAAGCAGCCGCCATGTTCTCCCCAGGCCACATGTTTTTGAAACAACTTTGAGTCTGCTCAACTTGTCAAAATTCACATTGGAAGTAGCAATATGGGGCCAAATGTCAGCTACCTCTTTTAATCTAGTCGGTGGAAAAAGTATGTTCCCGCAGCATGTAGCAATTTTAGAGACTGAAACAACATAAACTATTCTGCCTCACATCCCACAACAGTCTTCACCATTGAGCAGAACATAGCTGCCATTTGAAAGCACCTGGAACGTGGGTCTAATCAAGGGGACTGGAACTCCCTTCAGATAACAAGCCAAGTTTGCTGCAGACGTATTACACTCCCCATGCAAGGACAGCTGTTTACAAACCATCGAATGTCTGACAGAAGACTCGCATTCACTACCGCTAAGAAAGACCTCTTTCATGCCACTGAGACATTTGTACGAGAAGGATAGCTCCCACACCTCATGGATGTAACTGTCTCCCAGGCTTTCATATCTGCCCACCGGAATGTGCTTTAAACAGGACGTGAATTGTAGTGTGGAAATAGGCTGAGTAATGACCCCATGTATTAACCACTCAGCAGATGGTATTTCATCCACAATAAAAGGCAACTTTTTGAACTTTTCAATGTTTAGCAGGACATAAGTTGCTTCTTACTTAGCCATTAGTTGTTGTTGTTGCCTTAAATTAAATGTAGAAAATATTTCCCTTGCGCTGACATGTTGCCAGGGAACGCAACCCGCCTTCTGTGTTTGAAGTGTCCAACCCAACTGCATAATGGACATTAGTTGACTCTGTCCATGGTGTAAGGAAGACATATCTGTTTGTAAGATGTCCATTGCAGACGAGACAATGCTATTTAAGGTGTATATCCGGTCGGACAGGCTATTAATCCCATTATCTACATCAGCTTGTGCTTTCTGTAAGCTTTCTTGGTCAATTTGCCTTAACCGGGCAGCGGCTTCCTGTTGAGAAAGCTTCCAAATTTCATAATATACTTCATATAAGAAAGCGCTTTCTGCGTTGTTTTCTGGGGCCTAACAGGAAGCTCTGTAAGTCGGTGTTATTAGACAGGAGACTGAGGTGTTCTCTAGCCGCATCTAGTGAGGAACTAGATTCCCTACACTGTATGTTGTTACTATACCCGCATGTTCGGACGATGTATAGCGAGGTTCTGGCCTACTAGTTCTAAACCCCCCGTGGAGTTTATAAAACGTTTATGACACCCACTAGTATCTATTGGCCACAATAATCACCCGCCAGGACGTGACAGTGAAGCATTAAATGTGCCATTCTGGACCCATTAATCGAGATGATCTTCAGTTGCATTTATATATTTTTGCCATTTATAAAATTTTGCAGGGGCAGGAATACTGGGCATGTTTAATTCCTTAATCTTTGCTAAGCCTAAACAACTTGTTTGTTGTACAGTTTCATTTAAAAATATCATTTGCACAGGTATCAGGCATGCTCTAAATAAAGCTTCCTTCCCCCATATCTGCCAATGTCTAGTTCCCCGCATACTTTTTAAGTCAATCGACTTCAGCCCATATTCATAGCCTTCTATAGTCAACCGGGAAACAAAGGAATCCGAATAAATACATTTCGTATTTGTCAATAAAATGCGTACATTTGCTGTCGGTGGCAATGTACAATAGTATGACTCAGCATTTTTAACATTGTGCTCAGAAAAATATGTTAACTTTTCAGAATATGTTTTAGAACTTCCTTGTGGTGGAGTCGGACAATGTTCCCATTGTGTGTAATTAAAAACAGTCTTTGGGTACTCGCTCTATGGATAAAATAGTGCCCATAATAATTATAGCAAAACATATCACCATATTTCTCAGTAGATTGATAAGCATCTTCATTTTCAAAGACAGTGCAATACTGCAATTCAGTCATCATAGAATCAACTGTTTTCACACTCCAATCATCAGAAACAACTCTGGGTATTATTATATAGTTCATTGAAAGTTTAAACACATATGCTATTTGAATGACCTCTGTGGGGCCGTATATAACAAATGTTACTTTATCCCAAACAATCCCATCAGGAATTTGTATGGCAGAAATGTTCACAAAAGACAAGTCTCTACGGACCTTGTGAGAAGAAAAATGTGGTTTTAGGACCTCCTCCACCAGTTCAACGGTTGATTTTTCAGGAAGAAAATGACCATGTATTAGTAAAAAGAAAGTTATGACAAACCCAGTCCAAAGCAGGAAAGCTAGTACAGTCAAGGAAAGCCACAGATAGTTCCATGGAAGAATAAAGTAAGTTACTTTAAGCCAAATCAGCTTACGGGTTTTTGACAGTTCAGGTGTTAAAGAGGCCAATGAGTCCGAAACGTCGTTGATGTTGGCAAAGTGTCCAGAAGCAGTTCGTGCAAAAACTGGAGCTGTGTCTGTCGGTGAAGTGGGTATTTCCCTCGGTGGCTCAGAATAAATGGCGCCATCCTTCTTTGTTGAAGTTGTGTCAAATCGATCAGTAATTTCTGTATTATTTGATGTTAGTGGAACTAATGCAAGATCATTTTCCACCCTCCCCAAGCTTGGAGAGGTGTCAGTATTGCTGCTTACAACTTGTAGAGGAACTTATTGACCAGTAGTGAGAGTGATTCAGGAACTACTGGCTGTTCCTTTTGGTCTGCTGTGCAGGATTGGCCACATGGTGTAGTTTGACATTGTCGATACATACAAAGTGGTTTTCTTTGGCACCAGCCAACGGTGGTAGAATGACTGTTGCTGTAGTCAGCAGACCTCCATGTTCGTGACTGCTTTCAATAAAGCAGTTTTTTTTTTTTTAAGTGTAGCCCGTTTTCCCTAAAGGAAAACGAGCTGCACTTAAAAAAAAAACGAAACCTTTAGTTTCGGGTTTTTTTCAGGGCAGGGAGTGGTCCCTGGGACCACTCCCTGCCCTGAAAAAATATTTTTGGGTCCATTCACAAAGTGGAAGGGGTCCCATGGGAACCCCTTCCAATTTGCGAGTGGGTTACCATCCACTTGAAGTGGATGGTAACTGCGATACGATGGTATTGCATACCACTCAGACTCGCAAATAGGAAGGGAACACCCCTTCCTATTTGCGAGTCGGAAATGCATTTTGCGAGTCGGTTCCGACTCGCAAAATGCATTTCTGCATAGGAAACTCCGGTTTGCGACTCGCAAACGGCAAATTTTGCCGTTTGCGACTCGCAAACTGTTTCCTACATCTGGCCCATTATTCCTTGCAGTTAACCACTAATGTGAATTCAAGAAGTGGGAGGTGGAGCATCTTTGATTCAGAATTAATTTCACTGATCATTCAATGGATAAAAAAAATGTTTTAGCAATTTTTGAATACCTTTTAATGCTAACGGTACTCAACATTTCCTTGACTTCACACACTTTGCTTTTCAGTTCATTAAACATTTTACAGAACCGTCTAGTGACATCAATCCTATTTTGAAAAAGGAAAATAAAAAATAATATTTTTTCCAGGGATGTTCAAGCTGGAGAGGCTTTTAAGATACTGAAGAGAATGTTTGAGCAAGCACAAATCATATGTGATCCTGAAACACACTTTTAAGAGCCTGTTAGACCTGACAGCCTAAGGCTGGTCACCCCAAACTTTTTGCCTGTCTTCCTCCGCTTTGTGGATACAGTTTTTGCTGGTTTTAGGACTCTGCATACTTTACCATTGATAACCAGTGCTAAAGTGCATCTGCTCTCTCCCTTTAAACATGTTGACATTGGATCATACATACTTAGATTATTTAATTTACTTATAAGTCCCTAGTAAAGTTGGATTTAATATTACTATTTTAGAAATGCCACCTTTAGAAAGTGAGCATTTCTCTGCACTTAAATCTTTCTGTGCCTTACAATCCACGTCTGGCTAGGTTCATTTGACAGTTTCCTTGTGCATTCACTCAGACAAACCACAAACACAGGATGCTCAGCCTCACTTGCATACACCTGCATTTTGAATGGGTCTTTCTGGGATGGGACGGTGGAGGGCCTGACACTTACATGTCAAAGGACAGTAGCCTGCCCTCACACAAAGGAATGTCACACACCCTACTGGGACCCTGGCAGACAGGATTGAATTAAAAGGGGACCTTGTGCACTCCTAAGCCACTTTTTTAAGTCTCCCCCACTTCAAAGGCACATTTGGGTATTTAAAAAGGGCCTCTGCCCCTACCACCTCAGACACTTCCTGGAGAAGAGAACTTGAACCAGAACCTGCAACGTGCCCAGAAGAACTACCTGACTGCTCAAAGGACTCACCTGAGTGCTTTCAGTGAAGGACTGCTGCCTTGCTGTTGCCCTGCAGCCTTGCTGCTCTCTGGCTGTGCTGAGAAGTACTCTCCAAGGGCTTGGATAGAGCTTGCCTCCTGTTCCCTGAAGTCTCAGGACCAAAAAGACTTCATTCCTGCAAGAAGAACTCCCTGTGCGGCGGTAATCGACACACAGCCCGCCAGAAACTACGCACAGCCCGCATCGCGGTAAAATATTCACTGCACACCGAACCGGGACGACATAGCCCGACTTCGTAACGAGAAGATTGAAGCAGCGCCAGCATAGCAACTGGAAATTCGACGCACAGCCCACTGGATAGATGCACAGCCGGGCTGGAACGACGCAGCCTGTCTTCCAGAGAGGAATCGACACAGCACCTGCCGTGCGGTAGAAATTTCCATGCAACGCCCACCGGATCGACGCAGCCCCTGTGACTTTTTCCTGCCAGTGCCGGATTTCAACGCATCATCCCCAGGGTGTCCGAAAACCCCACAACCCAAAGAGGATCCAAGACTGAGTGCCAGAAATCGACGCAAGCCTTCTCTGCGTGAAAAATAAACAACGCATCGCCGTGTGCGGCCAGAGAAATTGACGCACACCTCCCTGTTTTCCACGCATCACCTCCTCTGGGGTTTCTTGCGGAGATTTTGTACGCAAACCAGGTACTTTGTGCTTGCAAGAGACATTTATTGCTTTTAAGAGACTAAAGACACTTTGAGGGTCATTCTGACCATGGCGGTCCAAGACCGCCAGGGCCGGGGACCACGGAAGCACCGCCAACAGGCTGGCAGTGCTTCCCAGCCCATTCTGACCGCGGCGGTAAAGCCGCGGTCAGAAAAGGGGATCCAGCGGTTTCCCGACGGATTTCCCCTGCATGGGCTGAATCTCCATGGCGGCGCTGCAAGCAGCGCAGCCATGGAGATTCCGACCCCCTTCCCGCCATCCTGTTTCTGGCGGTTTTTACCAGCAGGAACAGGATGGCGGGAACGGGTGTCAGGGGCCCCCTAACAGGGCCCCATAAAGATTTTCACTGTCTGCTTACCAGACAGTGAAAATCGTGACGGGTGCAACTGCACCCGTCGCACCCCTGCAACTCCGCCGGCTCCATTCGGAGCTGGCTTCCTTGTTGCAGGGCCTTTCCCGCTGGGCCGTCAGGCGCTCTTTTGGCGGTCGCCCGCCGGCCCAGCGGGAAAGCCAGAATGGCATCCGCGGTCTTCTGACTGCGGAGCGGCCATTTGGCGGTGCCCGCCAGGGTCAGAATGACCCTCTTTATTTAATTTTCACAGTGATATTCCTAAATATACTTATAGCATCCTAATCGTTTTCTAAACACTGTGTGATGTGTTTTTGTAGTGCTATACTGTGTTATTGCATGATTATTGCACAAATTCTTTACACATTGCCTTCTAAGTTAAGCCTGACTGCTCAGTGCCAAGCTACCAGAGGATGGGCACAGGATAATTTGGATTGTGTGTGACTTACCCTGACTACAGTGAGGGTCCTTGATTGGACAGGGGGTAACCTGACTGCAACCAAAGACCCCAGTTCTAGGCTTTAATGTGGAACCAGATGCCCCTGAAATCACTTTTGGAACACTGTTGTTATAAAGGCAAGACAATGAAGAATAGGAACATTCAGGCTTTTACTTACCACATGATTTTCACTGTCTGAAAGGAATTATTCAGATCTATAGGGAGAACTTTTAGCAATGAAGAAGGCCTTTACTGAATGGAGAGGCCTTTTGATAAGCATGAATTAACCATTTGGGCCTTGTGCCTTGGAGTGACTTCTGATCCGTTTTAGGGTTTAGAGCTTGCTTCCCACGTGTGCAGCTCCACCAAGTTGTGCCGTGTTCCCTCACCCCGCCCACGCTGCTGTCACGTGTTCGAGGCCCTCCTCCACCCGCAGGCACCCGCCTGCACCTCCTCCCTGGTGTCTAGTGGGCTGCCCTGGTAAGCGTTTTAGACTTCTGCTCCTTCTGTGCTTGTTGTTACACTTGTGTGCTTGTGTTAATTATTGTGCCTTATTTCCTCTGCTTTGTTTATTGACTTTTGCCCCCTGTGCGTTCTGTGCCCCCTGCACTCCGTTGCCGGCTCTCCTTGAGCTGGTCTGCCTCTCTGCCTTCCCGCTGCTGCGTCCCTGCGGCCCACCCCCCTTGTGCCCCCATTCGCCCTTCCCTCCCACCTCACCTTCTTAATGGCGGCTGCACGCAGCGGATGTGCCGTTGGTGAGCCAGAGGCAAGCCCGTCTGCACCCGTCTGCACCTGGACCGCGCCCAGCACCAGTCCCCCTTGGCACCACCAAACGCAACTACACAGCCAGTGACCTCCACGCCCTCAATCCAGGATGCTCCTCCGTCTGCTTCTGTAGTGTAGCCATTTTTAATATAGCTTCATGATGTTAGGTTAACATATTAGGCCTCTGTGCACTTTGCCCTAGATACTTTTTATTCAGCCTTGCACTGTTATTTTACGATAACCAGTTTTACGGTCTTGTTTCCATTTCTTTCTATCATACTGTTTAGCTTAGTTCAGCACTGTGTTCTCAAACAGTGCATTCTTGCTCACCCTGTGCTTCAGTCAAGGCTACAGTCTGGTACATTACCGGTAAACGTGGTAGAAGTTTAGTCTCTAGTGTACGTAGAAAATACGCATCCTCATATAGGGACATTTTCTTAGAACATCTGCATGTTAGTTATAAAAACACTTTCTAGTCCTAGTACACGTTAGAGGGAGATTCCGACCAGGAACCTACAACTAGATGCTGACTGGCCCGTTGCAGATGCTGATGCAGATTATAGGCCTTTGCTCAGACATGAGCTTTACATGCTGTGCTCAGAATAGAACTTAGAGAGAACCTAATCTAGTTGCACTATGATAGCCTTATTCTTGTGCTTCACTCTCATCGTTACTATTTTAATCCTACTGTGTTGTGTAGTTCTGGTTATTGCAGCTCACGCTTTGCTATCTAAAATGCAGTTGTTTTATTAAACCAATCTTTAAAACTTAAACTGCCTTTGTCATTTATATATGAGACCGTACTGTGTATGAGAGAACCGGTTGTGACCTGAGTGACCACGACTCCCCTGGGAAGTACTAAGATGTCATGCGCTTGGCTGGCCAATCATCTCTTCCCATTGGGAGAGATGAGGCACTGCTAGTTAGCCAGAGCAAAACCCAGATTTAGAGTGACAAGGGTCCTTCACCGTGGGTCAGGCTTAGTCCCCCACACTGTGAACGATCTTGCCGCTCAAAATCCAGTAGTCTCATTAGGATAATGAGAGCCTACGCGACACTTCCAGTCCACTCCAATGCACACCAAGGACCCTTTTCCTGTAAAGCCTGCAGCTTCACCTGCACCCTAACTACGAAGCACCGCCAGCCTCTCCACAGACCCGCCGACATCCACCTCAGCTGCATTCTCCTCAACACCCGCTCTGTCCACAAACACAGAACTGAACTCTGGGACATACTGACCTCATCATCTCCCGACGTCGCACTTCTCACCGAAACCTGGATGAACTCGGCCTCGGAACCAGACATAGCCATAGCCATACCTGAAGGCTACAAGATCACAAGAAGAGACCACACCAACAAACCAGGAGAAGGAATCGCCATAGTCCACAGGAGCACCATCAGAGTCTCTACCAGCACCCAAGACACCTTCAACTCCGCCGAGCACCTCCATTTCAAAATCCACGTCAACGCCAACACCACCCTCAGAGGAACACTCGTCTACAGACCCCCAAGTCCCTGATCTCACTTCTGCAACGCCATCGCCGACATCATCAGTGCCCAAACCCTCGCCTCAACTGACTACATCCTTCTCGGCGACCTGAACTTTCACTTAGAAAACAACAATGATATCAACACCACCAACCTACTCGACAACCTCGCCAACCTTGGTCTTAAGCAACTCGTCACATTACCCACCCACACCGCAGGACACACACTTGACCCCATCTTCTCAGCCAGCAACCACGTCTCCTTCAGCCATGCCACCGAACTCCACTGGACCGACCATCACTGCATTAATTTCTCCTTCCAGAAGCAGGTCACTCACCACCACGCCTCACTACCCCCCCATGCCACTGGAACAAAATCTCAACAGAACAACTGATCTCCACCCTCGACCAGGCACCACCTCCCAGGACCCGGGACCCCAACTCAGCCGCCATCAACCTACATCAATGGATAGTCGACTGCGCCAACACCCTCGCGCCGCTCTAGCAACCCTCAGACACCCACCACAGAACCAAGACCAGCTGGTTCACCCCGACCTACAGGCCTCCAAACGGGAATGCCGAAAAATGGAGAAGACCTGGCGCCATGAACCTACCAAATCCAACCACATCGCCCTCAAGACTACCATCTGCAAACATCACCAGCTGATCCGCACAACCAAAAGAACCTTCTACAAAAGCCGCATAGACACCTATGCCCACAACAACAAGGAGCTCTTCTGCATCATCAAAGAGCTCTCCAACCCTAGGGCCTGCTCCTACAAACCCCCACCATCACAGGAGCTCTGCAACTCCCTCGCCACCTATTTCCGTCGAAAGATCGAAGACATCCACAACAGCTTCAACCCCCAGACCCACCAGCCAACCATAGACAGCCACATCCCCAACGCACCAAGCTGTCGCGTAGGCTCTCATTATCCTAATGAGACTACTGGATTTTTGGGTGGCAGGATCGTTCACAGGGTGGGGGACTAAGTCTAACCCAGGGCGAAAGACCCTTGTCACCCCAATCCGGTTTTGCTCCGGCTAACTAGCAGTGCCTCATCTCTCCCAAAGGGAAGAGATAATTGGGCAGCCGAGCGCATGACATCTTAGTGCTTCCCAGGGAAGTCGTGGTCACTCAGATCCCAACCAGTTCTCTCATACCCAGTGTGGTCTCATATACAAATGACAAAGGCAGTTTGAGTTTTAAAGATTGGTTTAACAAAATGACTGCATTTTAGATAACAAGGCGTGAGCCACAATAACCAGAACCATACAACACAGTAGGATTGAAATAGTAACGAGGAGAGTGAAACATAGGAATAACGCTATCATAGTGCTACTAGATTACGTTCTCTCTTCTAAGTTCTACTTTGAGCACAGCATGTTAAGCTCTAAGCCTGCCTTTCGGGTTCCCCGGGAGGACATCAACCCTCATACCTGAGCAAAGGCCTGTGATCTGGATCAGCATCTGCAACAGGGCAGTCAGCGTCTAGTTGTGGTTCCCTGGTCGGAATCTCCCTCTTACGTGTACCAGGACTAGGAAGTGTTTTTATAATTAACACGCCGGTGTTCTAAGAAAAGTCCCTACGTAAGAATGTGTACTTTCTACGAATCCTAAAGACTAAAGACTAAACTCCTACCACATCTATCGGCAATGTACCAGACTGTATCCTTGACTGAAGCACAGAGCGAGCAAGAATGTATTGTTTCGGTGCTGAAGTAAGCTAAACAGTGTGATAGAAGAAATAAAACAAGACCTTGAAACTGGTTATTGAAAAATAACAGTGCGAGGCTAAATAAAATGCATCTAGAACAAAGTGCACAAAGGCCTAATGCTTTAAGCAAACGCGCAAAGGCTATATTAAAAATGGCTACACTACAAAGCAACGACAACCTCCTATGCACCTGGACCCACATCAACAATAAAGACACCATCAAGATCATAGCCTCCATCCACTCCGGCTCCCCCTCAGACCATTGCCCACACCAGATCGTCAACAAAGCCAGCAAAATCATCTCCCCCCACCTCCATGCCATCATCAACAGCACCTTCGAGACAGCCACCTTCCCAGAGAGCTGGAAACACACTGATGTCAACGCCCTGCTGAAGAAACCCAAGGCGGACCCAGATGACCCCAAGAACTACCGGCCCATCTCCCTCCTCCCCTTCCCAGCAAAGGTTATTGAGAAAACCGTGAACAACCAACTATCCCGCTTACTGGAAGACAACAAAGCACTCAATACCTCCCAATCAGGATTCCGCAAAAACCACAGCACTGAGACCGCACTCATCAATGCTACATGCTTGACGGAGGCAAAACTGCAGCGCTCATCCTCCTGGACCTCTCTGCAGTCTTCGACACCGTCTGTCGCCACACTCTCCGAACACGCCTCCACAAAGCCAGGATCCGCGGCATGGCCCTCGATTGGATCTCTTCATTCCTCTCCCGCAGAACCCAGAGATTCTGCCTTCAACCGTACATGTCCGAACCCTCCATGACCATCTGTGGAGTCCCCCAGGGATCCTCCCTCAGCCCAACGCTTTTCAGCGTTTACATGGCCCCTCTTGCCAACATCGCAAGAACTCACCACATCAACATAGTTTCTTACGCAGACGACACCCAGCTGATCATCTCCCTCACGAAAGACCCTGCAACCGCTAAAAACAACCTCCACAATGGACTTCACGCCATCGCCAATTGGATTGAATCTAGCCGCCTCAAGCTAAACACCGACAAAACAGAGATCCTCATCTTCGGCTGCAACCCCTCAGCCTGGAACGACTCCTGGTGGCCTACCACCCTAGGAGCCGCACCCACACCCACAACTCAAGCACGAAACCTGGGAACCATCCTGGACTCAGCACTCAGCATGACCCAGCAGGTTAACACAATCTCCGCTTCCTGCTACAACACCCTCCGTATGCTCCGCAAGATCTTCAAATGGATCCCCGTCGAAACCAGAAAAACAGTCACCCACACCCTGGTCAGCAGCCGTCTGGTCTACGGAAACGCACTCTATGCAGGAACTACGGCCAAACTACTAACAAAAATGCAACGTATCCAAAATGCTTCCACCTGCCTCATCCTAGACATCCCACGCTGCGACCACATCTCTACCCACCTCAGACACCTACACTGGCTACCCGTATCAAAAAGGATCACCTTCAAACTCCCCACCCACGCACACAAAGCTCTCCACAACACAGGTCCAGCCTACCTCAACGACAGACTCACCTTCCATACTACCACCCGCCTTCTCCGCTCCGCCAGCCTCGCCCTTGCCTCCGTCCCCCGCACCAGCCTCACCACCGCCGGAGGAAGATCCATCTCCCACCTCGCCGCCAAGACCTGGAACTCCCTACCACTACACCTACACCAGTCCCAGGACCACCCAACATACAGGAAACGCCTCAAGACATGGCTATTTGATCAGTAGCTTCCCCCGCCCCCAGCGCCTTGAGACCCTGATGGGTGAGTAACGCGCTTTATAAATTACCTGATTGATTGATTTGAAATTGTAACTTATTGCTGGAATTTGCAGTGCTAGCAAAACCTTTAGTACATGCTGTGAGAAAGGGCCTCTTTTGACATAGTTAGCCCACAATTTTTGCCTGGTACTTGGGGTGGTTTCAAGGTTGTTAGTGCCCAGGGCCCCTGCTAACTAGGTTCCCTGGGCCAGATCTCTTTCCCAACACTGTTGTGATGCATTGGCACAATTGCCAACACATTTAGCTGCAACTATAAGTCTCTAATAAATGGTAATTAGGTACCCAGGGCACGGGGTACTAACAGTAGACCCCTGAGCGGTGCAGTACAGATTGTGCCACCAGCAGGGACCATGCATCCAAGTGCACCCAGCACTACCATTGAAATCCTAAAGTGCAAGACTGATATAGCACACAGCCTGTGTGCCCTGTCCACTACACACTGCAAGCAATATAGGTAAGTCCCCCCTCTGGTAGGCCTGCCAGTCCTGAGGCAGGGTGCACTATACTCCATGTGTGCCTCTCAAACCTGGAACACAGTAAGTGAACAAAACAGCCATTTTACATGCATGTGCTGGAAACTGGTTAGTACGAGTTTCACAGCTACGCGATGGCCACTCTGCACCCTTGTTTGTTTGGTATCAAACATCTCAGAGTGATAAATCCAAAATGGTTCAAGTGTTGGATTTATTGCAAAATGTACCCAGGGGCCAACATAGAGGTGTCCCCAGCAAACGCTAACAACCCTAGCATGGTTACTGGCCAACCACAACCAGCCTGCCACCACCAGACATGATTCTGGAACCCTGGGGTGAGAGCCTGTGCTCTCTGGGTCTAGAGAACAAAGCCCTTCCTGGACAGAGGTGTTACACATCCTCCCCCAGGAGTGTGCACAGCCCTGCGTATGAGCTTCAAAGGGCTTGAAACTCGACCAGGAGCAGATGGCCATCTCATTGCAAACCTCCACTTTTGGCAGGAGCAATGGTGGGAAAATGCAAAAAGGACAGAAGGAGTGGCCAACCCCACTTTGCACCATCCCCTAATGTGTTGCATGCGAGGTGACCTCTCTGTTTCATTTTCCTCTATCTTGCATGGTAGGACAATAGCCTATCAGGGTTAGGGAAGTGACTTCTGCCCATTGGAAGTGGTCACGTAGTGGGTGTTACCATCCTAATGTAGATGACCCACTGGTCACTACTAGGTACTCCCCTAAACACCCACTAAATGCAGTATTTAGTGGGCTCCTCTTGACCTGCGGAGCAGATTCCAAGGACACAAGAAGACCAGCAACAAAGAAGACCCAAGACTCTAGAACTGCAACCTGCTGCACAATAAAAAGACACAAAACCCTGCCTTCTGCACCCAGGACTCGACAATTGCTGCTGAGGTGTTCTGCGGACATCGGACGGACTCTTAGAATCCCCAGAGGACTTCCAGGCTTCTGAAAATCACCAAAGATCTCCCTCCAGAGTGAAGGCATCACTCCATTGCAACAAAGACCCAAAAGACCAGTGAAGTCTAGTTCACTGACTTGCTGCTGACCAAGGAACCAGTCTCTGCAGCCAGACCAAATTTCACCGGGTGGACCAGGAGGACAAATCCTGCAAGTGTAACAAGTTCAGCGACACTGTATCCTCCAGTGGCGGAACCATGCAATAGCCTGGGGGACTGGTCACTCAACATCTGACACCAAGAAGAAAAGTCCACACCGGACTCCAAAAGGACCAGGAGGAAGCCCCAGTCAAGGGACTTTAGAAACCACAAGAGCTACCCACCAGAGTGGCCCTGCATACCTGCCATTAACCCTCAAAGTGACCTCCCTCCTGCTTCCAAAGCCACCTTTGTACACATCTCTTGGCTCATGTATCTGCTCTGCACCTGGCCTCCCTGTGCCCTGAACCAGAGAACCAGCTGTGCTCTAAGGGTCCCCCACCTCTTGCAACCTCTACAATCCGCGGGGACCCACCAGACTCAACATAAAGTCCACCGTGTATTGCTTCTCCAAGTGGTCCCCCACAGTGGTCCTGCACCAGCTCCAAGGACTTTTCAGCAACTCTTCCTGCCGAAACCAGGATCCACCCTAACTCTTCCGGCAGGCCCACAAGATTTCTTGATGACCTCAACATAAGAACAAAAGGAGACATTGGTAAACACATTACCTGATTTTATATGCATTTTTAAAGTTTTCTCTTATTGATTCCTAAGGTGCATAATTACACACAAAAGACTATTTTTGCAAAATTTTGAAAAATAATAACATATATAGTACTTACCTGATTTTGATGATCTTGGTCTCAAAAATCTTATAAAAATCTAAAGTATTTGTGTAACTTGATCTTGAGTTATTCCTTGCGTCTTGCTTTATTGATACTGTGAGTACAACAAATGCTTTGCACTTTTCTAAGATTGACCTAACTACTCAACCAAGCTACCATAAAAATTAAAGCAGTTGGTGGTCTAGCTTTTACTTCTGTTAACCCACATGTGGTTGCCTGCACTCTCTGAACAGTGTGCCTGGTTTTGCACACCACATAGAGAACCAGCCTCCTACACATGCATAGTCATCATTGAAGCAAGGGCATTTTTGCCTTATGCAATTTCACAATTACCTATATTCCTGGATCAAATATTTTTTGGAGTGATGCACAATTCAACCATTTTCTTGAGAAATCACTCTCTCATGATCAACCTGTAGTTTCTTCTCATCAAGTGGTTAGTATTGTTAATTGTTTTTGAGATACAAATAAAGTGACTTCAAGATTAATCTAAAAGACTAGTGCAAAGAGATTATTTGTATTTCAGTCAACAGGCTATTTGATGCCTACTAAAGATCTAAAATTGGATATAATGAAGAGGTGCCATCAATCTGTCATTTATGGCCACAGAAGAGTCAAAACTACTTTGTATGTAGTATTACTATCTTTTTGGTTTCTAACTGTTCATTCTGATGTCGAAGAACATGTTTTTGTTTGTCCAATTCACGCTCAACACAACGAAAGCTTTTCGATGTTTACAACTGCTACTTGTGGCTCCTTATTCTTGGCATTCAATCTCAACAGACTGTACATTGGATCTGGTGCCTTATGAAAGACAGCGATCAATAAAGGTTACTGTGGATAACTATTTACAAAATGGCTCTTTTTTCTCCTTTGGGCAATATATAGCATCAGAAAACTCAAATGTTTGTGAGACTTTTTGTCTTCCTGTGTAACCACAGACCATTACTTATGACTGAGGTACTCAATATCTTTTTCCTGTTTAGAATCCTTTCCATAAGGCCCTAGGAAATAAAATTTTTAAAAAATCCTCAGGTAATTGGCGAAACATATAATAACAATCAAAGTTTGGTACTGTATGTTCAATGTTATATGACGCAAGCTAAGGAAATTGGGTCTCCTACAGTGGGTATCCTAAAATAATGCAACTCATAGTACTAGCAAGGTGTCACCTTTTTAAAGTATGCAAGGTTTTCACCCACAAGGTTGTTCTTCCTCCTCTATTAACCCTTTGCTTCTGGCAACTACAATTATGTAAATCATTACAGAAAGTGGGATGATGTTTTTCTTCAAGTGAAAGACCAGGATGAAGGAACATGCTTTTAAGACATGATCAAGTTCCTCTTTTTGTTACTGTAGTTACAGTTTGGCTATCTTCTTGTTTTTTCCAGTTATTAAATTGTGGCCCTCTGATTGAAATTGACTCACAATTGTATGAATCATTCTTTCATTCATCACAACTGAAGTCATACACTTGAGATCTTTATCATCATCTTCTGTCTGAACCTTTGGTAATTAGGGTACAAGAACAAGCAGATTATGAAGTTCAAAAAATGATTGACTCTCAGATTTTCAGGGGCCACCTTCAATTCTTGATAGATTTGAAATACTACCCCTCAAGGGTGAGAACTTGGGAAGATATTTCTTCTGTTCATGCTTCCTTATTGGTTCACTATTTATTATTACAGCATCCTGCTAAACCTGGAGCTTCAGGAGGGGAACATACTTTAACAGTTGTGCCATGAGTCATCAGAGGCCATCTGCAGTCCGAGAAAGACAGTGGATGCACCGTCTGCCCAGCTGGCATGATCCTGGAAGCCATGCTCATTGTGTCTCATGGGCTAGGCCCAGCTGATAGCTCTGTGATTGCGGTCTGCCAGAGGAGTCTTCCAAGATCACTTGAAGGCATTAGCTCGTGCTGGCTGTGGCAGAACTGTGATATGGGGAAGCAGGAAACAGATGTCATACTTGTTCTTCGTTGCATATTTACCCATTAGCATGATTCTGAAGGAAGTGGCACGCTTGAAGCTAAGAACTATCCTTCCCATGATGTTGGGTTGTGCAGTGGACATTATTGGAATTTACCCCATCCAAGATCAAGTAGTACTCTTTCCGCTGAGGTTAGTTCCTGTTTAAATCATACAAATAGAAGGCAATCAGTGGATAAAGTTTTGTCACTGCGCATTCGTTCTCTATTACACATCATGCTCATTGCTAACTTGATGTCTATTTTTCTCCCTGATTTGTTGCTTCTTCTGAATGCTTGGCTGGTATCTTCTTGCTTCCTGATTTCAGAGGAAGTTTGGAGGATGGTGTATCTACTGCAACATAAATTCTCATCTTCAATAAAACATTCTCAGATTTCCGAGAAGGGTTTTTACCATTACTATTTGTTCATTTCACTGGGACCCTCTTAAGGAGACACCTGATACCTTGAATGCTTTGATGTGTCTTATGTTGTGCAGGGTGACACCACAGATACTGGGAGGAGTCACCCTTTCTTCAGGCAATAAAGAAGCAAACTGAACAGGCCTTCATCAATTTGTATTTTGTGAACCAACCTATAAACTAATGGGTCAGGTCATGCCAAGCCATAATGAGTCAAGATTCGACCTACCCCTTTAATACTAATGTGGTAGGTTGCAAATTGCAAACCACTCTGATTCACTGTGCCATTACATGGATTGTAGCTTGCTGGCGTCAGCAGGCCACAGTGCCTGTCATTGCTTTTAAATAAAGCAAACATTTATTTCTATGTACAGCTTGTTGCCCTTAAAGGCAAATGGGATTGTAGGAAGTTGGCTCTGTATGTGCTATTTCAAAGTAAGGAATAGCATGCACAGAGTCCAAGGGTTCCCCTTAGAGGTAAAATAGTGGTAAAAAATAGATAATACTAATGCTCTATTTTGTGGTAGTGTGGTCGAGCAGTAGGCTTATCCAAGGAGTAGTGTTAAGCATTTGTTGTACATACACATAGACAATAAATGAGGTACACACACTCAGAGACAAATCCAGCCAATAGGTTTTTATATAGAAAAATATCTTTCCTTAGTTTATTTTAAGAACCACAGGTTCAAATTCTACATGTAATATCTCATTCGAAAGGTATTGCAGGTAAGTACTTTAGGAACTTCAAATCATCAAAATTGCATGTATACTTTTCAAGTTATTGACAAATAGCTGTTTTAAAAGTGGACACTTAGTGCAATTTTCACAGTTCCTAGGGGAGGTAAGTATTTGTTAGGTTAACCAGGTAAGTAAGGCACTTACAGGGCTTAGTTCTTGGTCCAAGGTAGCCCACCGTTGGGGGTTCAGAGCAACCCCAAAGTCACCACACCAGCAGCTCAGGGCCGGTCAGGTGCAGAGTTCAAAGTGGTGCCCAAAACGCATAGGCTAGAATGGAGAGAAGGGGGTGCCCCGGTTCCGGTCTGCTTGCAGGTAAGTACCCGCGTCTTCGGAGGGCAGACCAGGGGGGTTTTGTAGGGCACCGGGGGGGACACAAGTCCACACAGAAATTTCACCCTCAGCAGCGCGGGGGCGGCCGGGTGCAGTGTAGGAACAGGCGTCGGGTACGCAATGTTAGTCTATGAGAGATCTCGGGATCTCTTCAGCGCTGCAGGCAGGCAAGGGGGGGATTCCTCGGGGAAACCTCCACTTGGGCAAGGGAGAGGGACTCCTGGGGGTCACTTCTCCAGTGAAAGTCCGGTCCTTCAGGTCCTGGGGGCTGCGGGTGCAGGGTCTCTCCCAGGCGTCGGGACTTTAGGTTCAAAGAGTCGCGGTCAGGGGAAGCCTCGGGATTCCCTCTGCAGGCGGCGCTGTGGGGGCTCAGGGGGGACAGGTTTTGGTACTCACAGTATCAGAGTAGTCCTGGGGTCCCTCCTGAGGTGTCGGATCTCCACCAGCCGAGTCGGGGTCGCCGGGTGCAGTGTTGCAAGTCTCACGCTTCTTGCGGGGAGCTTGCAGGGTTCTTTGAAGCTGCTGGAAACAAAGTTGCAGCTTTTCTTGGAGCAGGTCCGCTGTCCTCGGGAGTTTCTTGTCTTTTCGAAGCAGGGGCAGTCCTCAGAGGATGTCGAGGTCGCTGGTCCCTTTGGAAGGCGTCGCTGGAGCAGGATCTTTGGAAGGCAGGAGACAGGCCGGTGAGTTTCTGGAGCCAAGGCAGTTGTCGTCTTCTGGTCTTCCGCTGCAGGGGTTTTTCAGCTAGGCAGTCCTTCTTCTTGTAGTTGCAGGAATCTAATTTTCTAGGGTTCAGGGTAGCCCTTAAATACTAAATTTAAGGGCGTGTTTAGGTCTGGGGGGTTAGTAGCCAATGGCTACTAGCCCTGAGGGTGGGTACACCCTCTTTGTGCCTCCTCCCAAGGGGAGGGGGTCACAATCCTAACCCTATTGGGGGAATCCTCCATCTGCAAGATGGAGGATTTCTAAAAGTCAGAGTCACCTCAGCTCAGGACACCTTAGGGGCTGTCCTGACTGGCCAGTGACTCCTCCTTGTTGCTTTCTTTGTTCCCTCCAGCCTTGCCGCCAAAAGTGGGGGCCGTGGCCGGAGGGGGCGGGCAACTCCACTAAGCTGGAGTGCCCTGCTGGGCTGTGACAAAGGGGTGAGCCTTTGAGGCTCACCGCCAGGTGTTACAGCTCCTGCCTGGGGGAGGTGTTAGCATCTCCACCCAGTGCAGGCTTTGTTACTGGCCTCAGAGTGACAAAGGCACTCTCCCCATGGGGCCAGCAACATGTCTCTGGGGTGGCAGGCTGCTGGAACTAGTCAGCCTACACAGACAGTCGGTTAAGTTTCAGGGGGCACCTCTAAGGTGCCCTCTGTGGTGTATTTTACAATAAAATGTACACTGGCATCAGTGTGCATTTATTGTGCTGAGAAGTTTGATACCAAACTTCCCAGTTTTCAGTGTAGCCATTATGGTGCTGTGGAGTTCGTGTAAAACAGACTCCCAGACCATATACTCTTATGGCTACCCTGCACTTACAATGTCTAAGGTTTTGCTTAGACACTGTAGGGGCACAGTGCTCATGCACTGGTACCCTCACCTATGGTATAGTGCACCCTGCCTTAGGGCTGTAAGGCCTGCTAGAGGGGTGTCTTACCTATACTGCATAGGCAGTGAGAGGCTGGCATGGCACCCTGAGGGGAGTGCCATGTCGACTTACTCATTTTGTTCTCACCAGCACACACAGGCTTGTAAGCAGTGTGTCTGTGCTGAGTGAGGGGTCTCTAGGGTGGCATAATACATGCTACAGCCCTTAGAGACCTTCCCTGGCATCAGGGCCCTTGGTACCAGAGGTACCAGTTACAAGGGACTTATCTGGATGCCAGGGTGTGCCAATTGTGGAAACAATGGTACATTTTAGGTGAAAGAACACTGGTGCTGGGGCCTGGTTAGCAGGGTCCCAGCACACTTCTCAGTCAAGTCAGCATCAGTATCAGGCAAAAAGTGGGGGGTAACTGCAACAGGGAGCCATTTCTTTACACAAGCCCCCCCCAGCCCACAGGCCAGGAGACTCAGCCAACGCTGGAAGAGTCTTCCTAGTCTGTCAGGCGAGGAAGAGTAGAGGAAATGGCTGGTTTGTTGCAGGGCCTACTCTGCCTTACATCCTCCTGTTCAGGTCAGTCCCTCTGGGGAACTGACCCACTTCCACAGTGATAGGACCTAGTCTGAACTGCCTCTTGTCTGTGCTTTTTATGTCTTCACCCATTCTCTCTATTTTGAGGTCAGAGGTATCCACCTCGGCTAATCTTATCTTAGCCAGGGTCACCCCTAGCTTACCCAAAGAGGTTACCCAGAGCTGGAGTAACCCCACCATGACCAACAGGGTCAGGGGGCCTAACTTGTTATTTGGCATGGGGTCAGACCACCAGGCCAAGGATAGTGCAGCCATAAAGGCTAACACCCAGCAGAGGCCACTGACAGCTGTCAGTGCCCAGAACCACACCTTTAGCTCTTCACCTACAAGGGAAGGGGCTAAGTTACAGGCTTCTTCGGGTTCAGGGTGCCTGTCTGCTGTATTAGAGTGGGGGGTCACCACATCTTGTAGTAAACACCCTTCTTCCACTCTTTCTTCTGTTAGCTGAGGAGCCACCCACTCAGGCTTAACAGTTGCCTGACTAGCCAGGACTTCTTGTGGGTCAGGTTGGACTGTATCAGAGCCATTTTTGGAGTTCTCCCCTACTGGAGCAGAATCTCCTTGGCTTACTGGAACCTTGGCTAAAGGTTGTCCACCTTTCCTACTCTGTTTCCTTTTCTTTTTCTTCTGGGGCCTACTTGCTTTTACTGCAGAGGCAGGACTTCCAGAATCCTTGGGAGAGGACTGGCACTGGACCAGTCCCTCTCTTGGGCTCTGACTAACCTCTGGGTAGTCATTTCCAAGGAGACAATCAAGGGGGAGGTCTGTACTGACTACTACCCTTCTCCAGCTAAGAGTGCCACCCACTTCTATGGGTACTAAAGCCACAGGCCTCTTAGTGACCCTGTCTAGGCTAACTCTTACCCTGGCAGTCTCACCTGGGATGTACTGGTTTGAGAGCACCAGCCTGTCATGCACAATAGTGTGACTGGCACAAGTGTCTCTCAGGGCAGTGGTTGGGATTCCATTCACCAGTAGGTGGTGGAAGTGTCTACTTCCCTCTGGAATCTCCAACTCACCTGTTGGGCCCTGTTTCCAGTGGAAGGCTATGAAGACCTCCTCATCTGAGGAGTCATCTCCCATGGCTACACTGGTTACCCCTGGAATCTTGTTCTGGGGTTTGTTTTTGGGACAAGAAGTGTCCTTGGTGTGGTGCCCAGACTGTTTACAGTTGTGGCACCATGCCTTAGTGGCATCCCAGTTCTTACCCTGGTACCCACCTTTGTTTTGGGTTGTGTCTTGGGGCCCACCCACCTGTTCTGGTTTTTGGGGGCCTACAGAGGACTCTTTTTCTTTGTTTCTAGTGTCACCCACTTTCTCCTGGGGAGTTTTTGTAACCCCTTTCTTTTGGTCACCCCCAGTGGAAGTTTTGGTTACCCTAGTCTTGACCCAGTGGTCTGCCTTCTTTCCCAATTCTTGGGGAGAAATTGGACCTAGGTCTACCAGATACTGATGCAACTTTTCATTGAAGCAGTTACTTAAAATGTGTTCTTTCATAAACAAATTATAAAGCCCAACATAGTCACACACTTCATTTCCAGTTAACCAACCATCTAGTGTTTTTACTGAGTAGTCTACAAAGTCAACCCAGGTCTGGCTCGAGGATTTTTGAGCCCCCCTGAATCTAATTCTATACTCCTCAGTGGAGAATCCAAAGCCCTCAATCAGGGTACCCTTCATGAGGTCATAAGATTCTGCATCTTTTCCAGAGAGTGTGAGGAGTCTATCCCTACACTTTCCAGTGAACATTTCCCAAAGGAGAGCACCCCAGTGAGATCTGTTTACTTTTCTGGTTACACAAGCCCTCTCAAAAGCTGTGAACCATTTGGTGATGTCATCACCATCTTCATATTTTGTTACAATCCCTTTGGGGATTTTTAGGATGTCAGGAGAATCTCTGACCCTATTTAAGTTGCTGCCACCATCGATGGGACCTAGGCCCATCTCTTTTCTTTCCCTTTCTATGGCTAGGAGCTGCTTTTCCAAAGCCAATCTTTTGACCATCCTGGCTAACAGGGGGTCATCTTCACTGGAGTTATCCTCAGTGATTTCAGAGGTGTTGGTCTCTCCTGTGAGGGAACCAGCATCTCTGACTATTATTTTTGGAGTTAGGGTTTGAGGGACCCTGTTCTCCCTAGATAGGACTGGTAGGGGGGAATTGTCCTCCAAGTCACTATCCTCTTCCTCTGAGTTGCCACCCTCAGAGGGGTTGGCCTTTTCAAACTCTGCCAAAAGCTCCTGGAGCTGTATTTTGGTAGGTTTGGGGCCCATTGTTATTTTCTTTATTTTACAGAGTGACCTTAGCTCCCTCATCTTAAGATGGAGGTAAGGTGTGGTGTCGAGTTCCACCACAGTCACATCTGTGCTAGACATTTTGCTTCTAAAAGTTGGAATACTTTTTAAGAATCTACAACTGGTTCTAGAATCTAATTCAAACTTTTACAAACTTTTAAACTCTCAAAGAAATGCTAAACAGGATCTAACACAAGGCCCTAGCAGGTCTTTTAAGAATTTAGAAAACTTTTCAAATTGCAAAAATCAATTTCTAATGACAATTTTGGAATTTGTCGTGTGATCAGGTATTGGCTGAGTAGTCCAGCAAATGCAAAGTCTTGTACCCCACCGCTGATCCACCAATGTAGGAAGTTGGCTCTGTATGTGCTATTTCAAAGTAAGGAATAGCATGCACAGAGTCCAAGGGTTCCCCTTAGAGGTAAAATAGTGGTAAAAAATAGATAATACTAATGCTCTATTTTGTGGTAGTGTGGTCGAGCAGTAGGCTTATCCAAGGAGTAGTGTTAAGCATTTGTTGTACATACACATAGACAATAAATGAGGTACACACACTCAGAGACAAATCCAGCCAATAGGTTTTTATATAGAAAAATATCTTTTCTTAGTTTATTTTAAGAACCACAGGTTCAAATTCTACATGTAATATCTCATTCGAAAGGTATTGCAGGTAAGTACTTTAGGAACTTCAAATCATCAAAATTGCATGTATACTTTTCAAGTTATTGACAAATAGCTGTTTTAAAAGTGGACACTTAGTGCAATTTTCACAGTTCCTAGGGGAGGTAAGTATTTGTTAGGTTAACCAGGTAAGTAAGGCACTTACAGGGCTTAGTTCTTGGTCCAAGGTAGCCCACCGTTGGGGGTTCAGAGCAACCCCAAAGTCACCACACCAGCAGCTCAGGGCCGGTCAGGTGCAGAGTTCAAAGTGGTGCCCAAAACGCATAGGCTAGAATGGAGAGAAGGGGGTGCCCCGGTTCCGGTCTGCTTGCAGGTAAGTACCCGCGTCTTCGGAGGGCAGACCAGGGGGGTTTTGTAGGGCACCGGGGGGGACACAAGTCCACACAGAAATTTCACCCTCAGCAGCGCGGGGGCGGCCGGGTGCAGTGTAGGAACAGGCGTCGGGTTCGCAATGTTAGTCTATGAGAGATCTCGGGATCTCTTCAGCGCTGCAGGCAGGCAAGGGGGGGATTCCTCGGGGAAACCTCCACTTGGGCAAGGGAGAGGGACTCCTGGGGGTCACTTCTCCAGTGAAAGTCCGGTCCTTCAGGTCCTGGGGGCTGCGGGTGCAGGGTCTCTCCCAGGCGTCGGGACTTTAGGTTCAAAGAGTCGCGGTCAGGGGAAGCCTCGGGATTCCCTCTGCAGGCGGCGCTGTGGGGGCTCAGGGGGGACAGGTTTTGGTACTCACAGTATCAGAGTAGTCCTGGGGTCCCTCCTGAGGTGTCGGATCTCCACCAGCCGAGTCGGGGTCGCCGGGTGCAGTGTTGCAAGTCTCACGCTTCTTGCGGGGAGCTTGCAGGGTTCTTTAAAGCTGCTGGAAACAAAGTTGCAGCTTTTCTTGGAGCAGGTCCGCTGTCCTCGGGAGTTTCTTGTCTTTTCGAAGCAGGGGCAGTCCTCAGAGGATGTCGAGGTCGCTGGTCCCTTTGGAAGGCGTCGCTGGAGCAGGATCTTTGGAAGGCAGTAGACAGGCCGGTGAGTTTCTGGAGCCAAGGCAGTTGTCGTCTTCTGGTCTTCCGCTGCAGGGGTTTTTCAGCTAGGCAGTCCTTCTTCTTGTAGTTGCAGGAATCTAATTTTCTAGGGTTCAGGGTAGCCCTTAAATACTAAATTTAAGGGCGTGTTTAGGTCTGGGGGGTTAGTAGCCAATGGCTACTAGCCCTGAGGGTGGGTACACCCTCTTTGTGCCTCCTCCCAAGGGGAGGGGGTCACAATCCTAACCCTATTGGGGGAATCCTCCATCTGCAAGATGGAGGATTTCTAAAAGTCAGAGTCACCTCAGCTCAGGACACCTTAGGGGCTGTCCTGACTGGCCAGTGACTCCTCCTTGTTGCTTTCTTTGTTCCCTCCAGCCTTGCCGCCAAAAGTGGGGGCCGTGGCCGGAGGGGGCGGGCAACTCCACTAAGCTGGAGTGCCCTGCTGGGCTGTGACAAAGGGGTGAGCCTTTGAGGCTCACCGCCAGGTGTTACAGCTCCTGCCTGGGGGAGGTGTTAGCATCTCCACCCAGTGCAGGCTTTGTTACTGGCCTCAGAGTGACAAAGGCACTCTCCCCATGGGGCCAGCAACATGTCTCTGGGGTGGCAGGCTGCTGGAACTAGTCAGCCTACACAGACAGTCGGTTAAGTTTCAGGGGGCACCTCTAAGGTGCCCTCTGTGGTGTATTTTACAATAAAATGTACACTGGCATCAGTGTGCATTTATTGTGCTGAGAAGTTTGATACCAAACTTCCCAGTTTTCAGTGTAGCCATTATGGTGCTGTGGAGTTCGTGTAAAACAGACTCCCAGACCATATACTCTTATGGCTACCCTGCACTTACAATGTCTAAGGTTTTGCTTAGACACTGTAGGGGCACAGTGCTCATGCACTGGTACCCTCACCTATGGTATAGTGCACCCTGCCTTAGGGCTGTAAGGCCTGCTAGAGGGGTGTCTTACCTATACTGCATAGGCAGTGAGAGGCTGGCATGGCACCCTGAGGGGAGTGCCATGTCGACTTACTCATTTTGTTCTCACCAGCACACACAGGCTTGTAAGCAGTGTGTCTGTGCTGAGTGAGGGGTCTCTAGGGTGGCATAATACATGCTACAGCCCTTAGAGACCTTCCCTGGCATCAGGGCCCTTGGTACCAGAGGTACCAGTTACAAGGGACTTATCTGGATGCCAGGGTGTGCCAATTGTGGAAACAATGGTACATTTTAGGTGAAAGAACACTGGTGCTGGGGCCTGGTTAGCAGGGTCCCAGCACACTTCTCAGTCAAGTCAGCATCAGTATCAGGCAAAAAGTGGGGGGTAACTGCAACAGGGAGCCATTTCTTTACAGGGATGCATTAAAAAAAAGTGCAAAGTTCCACAAACTTTTTTTATGAGTGAGAAGTGGTCCCATGGACATATGCTTTTTTCAACTTGTTTTGTTCTGCTTTTTGCAACACTCACAAAGAGGAAGGGAGACCCTTACCACCTTTGATGCATCTGTTAAAAGTAGGGTGCTTTGTAACAGGATTTTGGTCACATAACAATGACACATGCCATAAGCAATTGCATTTTGAAAAAGGTGCCCTAAACACACCCCTCACAAATATCAATTTGGTTTGGTTTCCTAAACTCATTTAACGATTTAGAAAACCTTTTCTGAATAGTTAAATGGGCTTAGTGCTTTTGGAAAAGGGTTTTAGCATTCCCTAACACTCTGGTTTCCAGAATCAAAGAGTTTGTGTATGTTAAAATCCTTTGTGTATCTGGCTCAAAGTTTTATGTTCTATTTGCCCATTTATTGGTTATTGGTTTTATTAATATACACCTGATACATTCTGATCAACTTAAAGTCATCTGAAGTGCTGGAATGAGAGGTGTCTAGGTGCTTCTTTTGATTATAGTAAATTGAAATGGCATTTTCAAAGGATGAGTTCTACTTCTGGAAAAGCATTTTTTAATTGGATTAGAAATCAGAATGTGGTCAGAGATTCATATTAGGTTTGTTGTCATGGGGAAGATAGGTTAAAATACGTTTTTAGAGATTAAGGTATTACCATATCTTCAGAAGGATTCATGTTTATCAGAGAAGAACATATTTTCCTTCCATTGAAGTGCCACAATAAGCATACTGAGAGTGAGATGGACTGAGTCTATGATTACATGAAAGTCCTCATTCTTTACCATAGTTTAACTTTCTAAATTTGCTATGCATACAGAGAGCAGCCTCAGAAACTCAAGAAAGCAGTCAACCTCTCTTGAAGCATAATTATTAATAATTGCCATCTACAGGTCTCTCATTCTATGGAGTGCCTTGAGCAATTTACCATTTTTGTGTTCTATGGTTTAAGAAAGTTGGACTTCCGTTTTTTTTATCTAATGTAGCAGAAGAAATTATTATAAGGCACTGTAGGTCTCATTTACAAGAATCTGATGCATCAGCTCCGATGCATCAGATTTCTTGCGCTGCCCTATGACCCCCATAACAATGCCATGGATGCGCTGTATTTATAATACAGAGCTCCATGACGCATGTTTTCACAGATGTCTCAGAAACTCTGATGCATCTGTGGTGGCAAACAGACGCATTGCTAGACTAGTGTAAAAACAAATCACAATACTCCAGCAATGCGAAGAAGGCTCCAATAGAGAAAAGCCCTGCGTCAGTTTAACGCCTGCTCTGAGCATGCATTAAAACTCTGATGCAGTGAAGTCTCAGAACGGCACAGTGAAATGTAAATTTCACTGTGTCAATTCTGCATGGCTCTTCCTGAGGGAACGCCTACCTTGCATACATTATAACTGGCATGGGTATAATGTCACACAAGGCTTTACAAACTGACGCATTAGACCCAATGCTTTAGTTTGTAAATGTGGAGCAGTGTAAAGCACTGCTTGCACCACCATTGCGTCAAAAAAAAGTGCGCAATGGTGGCGCAAAGGCCTTGTAAATGGGGCCCTAAGTTCCATACATACATTGCAATTCCATGTCTTCAGTGTTGTTCCCCTGAGAGTTCTGCCACAGTTGAATCTTTGCAGTCAGTCAAGAGTGTCAGTTGTTTTGGCAAGAGGTGAAAAACCCTTCATATTGAGGGAGAAAGCCACAAGAGCTTGGACACTTCTCATTTATTTCTAAAACAAGTCCTTGTGTGTCCATTAACTAAACATCAGGGTACAATGTTAAATTGATATGTAAGTGCTCTGATAGGTGTCACCCCAAGACTAAGAAGACAGGTACCACAATTAAAACCACAACCTTCTGAGTATATCTGAGGAACCAACCTAGTCAGTAGTGGGAATCCACCAGACATCTGGCACACATTTTAAAGGGGCACAAGAGATTGAACAAAACGTTTGAGGGTGAGATAAATACTCTGCCTTGAGTTGTAGGTAACTACTCACCCTGTCAATCAACCTCCAGAGACCCCAGGATTAACACACTACATGATGTCTGAAAACAGACATATGCATTAAGCCATCAGCTGAACCAGTAGACAGCTAGAAGAAGAAGATGGTGGAAATCTACTAATGGAGATCTTCAAAATGATAGTCTCAGTATGCCAGTGGCTAAAGGGAACAGAAATGTCAAGTCCAAGGAGGGAAAACAAGGGCGAGAAAAGGCATATATGAGTATCAAGTGAAACTAATGCAAAATGAATGTTAGGCACATTGATCATTTGTCACACCCCTCAGTATTAATTAGGTTTCCTTGTGGGCTATTATTATGGCCTATAACCGAAAGCACATCATCTTCTTAGTTTCATAGTATTTTTGATCATCATTATCTTGCACTGGGAATTCTTTCCTGTATGACACACAGCAATTACTACCTTTCGATGACACTTTGTTACTGATGCTTCAACTACATTAGGGATTAAGGACTCCTGTCACAGGCCTTACCTCTGAGGCCAAGTGATATGAGCATGGACACGCCTGTTGTAAATCCAATAGGTGTAAAGTTACCAGCCCAAACCACTATCAATGCTTGGAGCAAGAACGTAGCAAAGGTTGTTGGTATGGCAACCTGAAGTTATCTCCTAATATTTCCTAAAAACCTGACCTAATCTGACAACCTGACATGGCCTGCTCGTGATGGTCTAAGACACTGAGGAAAAAGGAAAGTTTGGAGTTTGGAAGAATTGTGTGAGATGTGACGCAAACAAAAAGACAATTCAAGCCATAGACAAACACAGCAAGATCATAATGTTAATTGAAGGTGATTCTAAGAACACTCACCGAACTTGCCTTGATAGTATCGTTGATGCATGCAATGACAATGGAGATTCAGCTGCCCTTACAATTGCCAATAAGGCTGAATCTGCTATCAGCCTTGCTCATAGACGTGGTCATTTATGTAGATGATAATCAAATTAGCAGGTATGAATTATTACGTCCTCTATTCTGAGCATCAGACATGCGAGAAAAAGAGTTACTTTAGGCAGAAATTAGTGTACACTAGCGACGAAAACATCCTGGCCCATATTTATACTTTTTGACGCTAAACTGCGCTAACGCAGTTTAGCGCCAAACAAATTAGCGCCGGCTAACGCCATTCTGAAGCGCCATGCGGGCGCCGTATTTATTGAATGGCGTTAGCCGGCGTTAGCCGACCGGCGCTGCCTGGTGTGCGTGAAAAAAAAACACGTACACCAGGCAGCGCCGGCGTAGGGAAAAATGGCGTTAGGGCGTCCAAAAATGGGGCAAGTCAGGCTGAGGCAAAAAAAACGTCTTAACCCGATTTGCGCCATTTTTTTGGGGCGCCCAGACGCCATTAACATGACTCCTGTCTTAGCAAAGACAGGAGTCATGCCCCCTTGCCCAATGGCCATGCCCAGGGGACTTCTGTCCCCTGGGCATGGTCATTGGGCATAGTGGCATGTAGGGGGGCACAAATCAGGCCCCCCTATGCCAATTTTTTTTTTTTTTTTAAATATTTACCACAACTTACCTTCTCTTCCCTGGGGTGGGTCCCTCCATCCTTGGGTGTCCTCCTGGGGTGGGCAAGGGTGGCAGGGGGTGTCCCTGGGGGCTTGGGAGGGCACCTCTGGGCTCATTCTGAGCCCACAGGTCCCTTAACGCCTGCCCTGACCCAGGCGCTAAAATCCGGCGCAAATGCGGGTTTTTTAGTCCCGCCCACTCCCGGGCGTCATTTTTGCCCGGGAGTATAAATCCGACGCAATAGCATCGCAGTCATTTTTTTAGACGGGAACGCCTACCTTGCATATCATTAACGCAAGGAAGGTGTTCACGCCAAAAAATGACGCTAACTCCATGAACTTTGGCGCTAGACGCGTCTAACGCCAAAGTATAAATATGGAGTTAGTTTTGCGTCGAAAAAAACGACGCAAATTCGGCACAAACGGAGTATAAATATGCCCCCCTATGTGTATTCCATTTACAATTAGATTTTGTAGTGGAAGGAAATTTACAGCAAGAAAAATCAACTTACGTTTTGGATCATGTATGAAAGAATATTTCAACTTGTGTTGGCTTATTTCATTTGCTGCAGTTGTGATTACTACAGAACCTACACACACCAGAACATGGAAAAGAGAGCAAATAACAAGGCTCTAATTTCGAGGAAATTGCTCACCCAGTAAGTGGTGATGGCTCTAGTCCTGATAATTCCCAGTGATGTAACAAAGGGCCCCACAGCCTCCGCGGTGCTTGGGGGGGGCGAGCTCAACTAGGGCCCCTCAGCACAGTACCCTGCCCTGAGAGTTGCTGAGTGAGTTCGGAGAGGGGGCCCCTCCATTTACTTTGCAGGAGGGGTCCTCCACTGATAACACCGGGTAAGAAATTAGCACACCACTATGATTTGTACACCTGGGAATGGGAGATAACAGAGCTTTTTATTCCTACTGACGTGTTCAACCAGGCAGGAGCCTGGTGCATTACTTTTGGGCAAAACCCCCGATATGTGCTATTTAAAGGCAGGACTTTGCTCTCCGATCAGGATCTAGGAGCTTCTCATAAAGGGAACCAAATCATTTGGAGCTCACTTTAAACCATTAAAAAAGAAAGCTGCTGAATTTACATTATCATATGCTTGACAAGATTATCCTTGTGAAACATTCAAAGCATGCATTAAGGGACATATTTACAAGCCCCTTGCACTGCTGTTGTGTCACGTTTTGTGATGGCAAAGCAATGCAAACCTTTAAATCATATCAATGAGGCCACACAAAACCACTTTGCATGGCTTTGAATAGCCTCATAGATATGGAGTAAGGCAAGACAGTGCAAATCACTGAGTTACCTTAATCTACATTAGGGAGGATCTCCATGGGCGTTGCGGTGGGTGTTCATGGGTTCGTGGATGAGGGGGGTGCAGAACAAGGAGAAATATCTTTATTTTGCCTTGTTTTTTCCTCTTTCTATGTGTGCTGCATTCTGCATTAGACATAGAATGGAAAACACCTCCCAGGGTTGTTTTTTCTTCCTGCACAATAACAATCCTGCATGCAACGCAGGCACCCTTGCACCATCATGTGCCTGCGTTGGCACTAGGCTGCTGAAACGGTGCCAGTGCCAGGGGAAAGAACAGGAATGTGCTGTATGTCATAGGTACGGTGCACAGCTGCCCTTTCTCCTTGACGCAGGTCAGTACAGCAAGGTGACTTCCTGCACTGCCCTGCGCCAAAAACCCATAAATATGGGCCTAAGTGTAACAAAAGCACTCACTGAATAGACTTTAAAGGAAATTCCACAATGTATTTCTCGTACAATAAATGCCTGTCAAGATTTGAAATGTTTTAGGAAGAAGATTTATGTTTATATAATGACAAAAGGGATTGTAATATTAAGGTCTTGGTCATCATGGTGAATGCGAAGATTTGAAGGATTCCAGTAAGAGGATCAAAGGGAGTTAAGCTCCCCTTTTAGCTTCTGCATTTGGGTGCACACATTAAATTATCGTCTCCATCCACTCACGGAGAGTAGTCATTTCTTTTGAGTTTTTCCTGTTTACATTATTTACATATTTACATGGAAGTGAAGTAACAAGCTGCAGCTCTGGCTTTAGTATTATGTAGAGCTCCATCCACGTGCCATTGTTGGCACAGGCCTCGGGCTGTTAAATAAATTATGTTACAACAGTTAAAGGTGTGCACAAAGTCAGAAACTCGGGAACAGTTTCAGAACTTTTGGTGCAAAGTTGCTGTGCCAAGGGAGAGAGATAATAGAAAACATGGCACCGCTTCTCTTTCTCCTGTGCAGGCACACTTTAAGGCTGCCTTGCACCAACGCACACTTGCTTGTGCCGCAGTGCGATAGTGTATGCCTACTGTCTAGTGTAGGTTTTGCACTGGAAACCTTCCAGTGCAAAATCTATAGTTTAATGCTTTTCCCAGTTTGTATGTATGATATACAGTGCAGGGCACATGAAAAGTGGGGAAAATGTAGAGTTTTAAATATGCTCCTCTATTATGCCTGGCCCAAGGAAGTTTATGTGTTTTGGTGCACATCCTTGATTTACCAATAGTATCAATGTTAGGGGATAGGGATTTGTGACAAAATGCATGGGTGGTTACATGGAAATGTTCAAGTGCCACTCATGGAAATTCCTCTTGATGCAAAGTAGCACAAAGTAACTCATAACTCACTTTGCATTACAGTAGCCTACTTTTGAATACAAATCAGGATTTAACCTGGAAAGTAAATCCAAGCATAATATTTTGCACTAGATATGCGCCACTTTTGTGATGTAAATCCAGCACAAAGTGCCAATAAATCTGGACCTTTGACTATATATTAAAGTACAAATGTGTTCCTCCATTTCCAATTATGTTATGTTTTTCTGACCGTTCATGCTTCCTCTGACTATTAAAAAAGACATAGAAAAGGAGGCATTGTGTTTGAAATGATCAAAGGGGCGCACTATTTTAGCATTTTAGATTCCTCTCATCTAAGATCCCATTATAGAACAATTGGATAAATTGCATTTTCATGCCGTCATTTTGTAAATGGTGGCCCAGACTCTCCAGGGTAGACCTATGTAATGCTGAGTGGTGCAGAACGGCCATTTTACAATGCCCAGTGAACAACTAAATGGCATGGGGTTGTGCCTCATGGAAATTCAAATCTGCTTAACTTTCGTCATTGACTTTGTTTAAGGATTTAATTGCTGGTGATGAAATCTGTAGATGTCTCCAAAGCCAAGTGCAGATATACACCAGCCTTTCTTGTCTATGTTGGAGAGGGTTGTGGGGACAGCTAGCAGGTCTCACTGAGACTTGTTAACTTGTGTGGGGAGTGCTGGGCCACCCCACTATCAGTCAAATTGTGTCTATAGAAGCCACCTACTATGGTGCAACCCAAACGTCAGCTCATATATGCCAGAGCCAATTCTAAACTGGGCACCAGAGGAATCAGTGAATTTCGAGGCTTATGCCAGAGCCAATTCCAAACTGGGTACCAGAGGAATCAGTGAATTTTGAGGTTTTTTTTTAATGTGAGGTAAAATCTTTAAACGTGAGCTAAAACCTTCTTACCATACATCACTATAATCTTCATCACTATCTCCCAGACTTAAGGTGAGTAGGCCAGGGCTCAAGGCAGCACCAACAGGTCACCTGGGAAGGCACTGGAGAGTCCAGGTGCAGAGGTGCTTTTCAGCAAGGGTTGGCTTAATCTTATCCTATAGGGAAAGGAACATATAATGCATTCAGGCACTTAGCATTGACTTAAAGGACTTTTTTTCTGGAGTTACGGTAAGTATAAGGCAAGGTCCAAGGCAGCACCAACAGATCACTTCAGGAGGCACTGGGGCATCTGGGTGCAAAGGGGCTTTTCAGTTTTGGGTGCCCTATTGTTATCCTTTTGGAAAAGGAACATATATTGCATTCGGGCACTTAGCAATGGCTTACAGGACTGGTCTTCTGGAGTTAAGGTAAGTATAGGGCAAGGTCTACTGCAGCACCAACAGGTCACTTTGGGAGACACTGGGTCGTCCGGGTGCAGAGGTGCTTTTCAGCATCAGGTGCCCTAATGTCATTCTATGGGAAACGGTTCAGTTAGAAAGATGCTGCAAGCTGGGACTGGGGGACCAGTCTGGCTGAACCAAGAAGGGGGCTGAGGTCTCAGGATGCTCGGGACGTAGGGACAACTTTGGTCCTCTTCTCCTCAGACCAGGGCTGGCAGGTGCAAAGGTGTCCTGAGGCATCAGGTTATTGTAAGCCAGGTCTCTGGCAGTAGAGGGGAGCTTGCACAGGGAGGCTGCAGGTGGTGTCAGGAACGCCAAAGTTGGCAAACCCAAGGTCAGCGTCATCTCTGGAAGGTTTGGGGACAATGCTGGCACCTTTTGCCCACTTCAAATCAGGTTGGCGGGCATGGATGCAGTGGTGCTTTCTGGTTTTGGGTTTTGGTGGTCTGAAGTCCTTGCATTTCTTCAGGGGTGCCTGTAGGATGCATGGGAGCAGCTTTGCTAGTCCACAGGAGTTCCTGGGTCTTGGTTGAAGGTTGGCAGTCCTCCCACACTTTTGGAGGCACAAGCAGTTGCAGGACAAGTCATCTTTGGCACAATTGTGGAGGACAGCAGGCAAGCCGGCAGGGCTGGGGCCAAGTCAGCTGCTGGTCTAGTGTTCTTGCTTTTGCGACTCTTCAGGGTCTGTCTTTTTCATTTAGGTTGGCAGGATCTGATTTTCCAGTGGCAGGGGCTTCCTTAAATATTGAATTCAGGGGCATTAGGGGGAGTGTAAGGTAGTACCCACTGGGCTACCTACCCCTGGGTAACTGCACCCCCTATATAACTACTTCCTGTGGGAAGAAGGCTTAACCCTGTCCCAGAGTTCCTAGTTCTGCCTTCACCAAGATGGCAGACTTTCACATTTCATGTCCACATCAGGTACCTCACCTCAGAGGTGGGACTGGCCTGAAAGTGGACATGCCTCTCTGACAACTAACTTTCCTGCCTGTCCAGGTGCCAAATGAGCCCTGGTCGGGGCGTTTTGCATCTCCTTACCTCTGAGGCACTCCAGATTCACATATCAAAGGCGATGGGCTCTTTGAAGCCCCCTGACCTTGGAATGCTAATTCGCAGATCATCCTGTTGGGAGAGGTAAGTAACACCCCTGCCAGAGCAGGCTTTGTTCCTGACCGCTCAAGAGCGGGGCTCTCACCACTGGGGGTCAGAAATGTGTCAGTTGGTGGCAGGCTAGTTAAGATCAGTCGGCCAGCATATTAGTACTTGGTAGGTTTTTCAGGGGGCACCTCTACGTGTCATGTAGGTTCTCATTACTCTAGTGAGACTACTGGATTCCGGTGGCAGAATCATCTGTACTGTCGGGTACTGAGGCTGATCCTGCACCATGTGACACCTGTTGAACTAATCAAGGTTTGTTCTGGCTAACTAGCGGTGCCTCATCTCCACCCAAGAGGAGGGATGATTGGGGCAAACATACATTACTCCTCATTGGAATTGTGGTCACTCAGATCTCAACCGTTTCTCTCAGGTACATTAGTCTCACATATGCAAGGACAATCAGAGGCAGAGTAAAGTTCAATAAGGTTTTATTGAAGTAACTGCATCTTAGATAATAAAGCTTGTGTTGTAATAACTAGGACGATGAAGTACAAAAAGATTACAATTGTGACAAGGAGAGTAAAACACAAGAGTAACACTACCATACTGTCACTAAGGTTTGTAGGGATAGTTCCTACCTAAGCTATGTTCGAGCACAGCATGTTAAGCTCTAATTCTACCTTTCAGGTTCCCCCTGGGAAGACATCATCCCTCATACCGGAGCAAGAGGCCTGTAGTCTACATAAGTAGTTGTAACGGAGCGATCAGCAATCAGCATATAGTCGTGGTCATCTGGCTGGAATCTCCCTCAAACGTACATGGGTCAAAGTAGTGTTTTTATAATAAAACATCTGATATTCCAAGAAAGGATTCCCACGTAAGAGTGTGCATGTTTCTGTGAACATTGGAGACAAAGTGTACCACTTTTGCCGGCAACCTATCTTACTGCAGCCTTGAGAAAAACACAGAGTGAAAGAAATGTCTTTGGTTAAGAACGCAGTGCTGACCTAGGCGAAGAACAGCTAGATAGAGAAAATAAAACAAGACCGCAAATGTGGCTAATGTTAAAATAATATAATGAAACTAAATAAAATATTTCAAAGTTAAAGTGCACAGCGGCAGGCCTAATTTGCTAAAATAACGTGTATAGAACTATAGCTAAAATGGCTACACAACAACCTCCCCTTGCCAGTTCAAAGGTGGTTCAAAGCCTAATTTAATATATAAAAGCTACTAAAATTCATCTTAAAGCATATACATATGGGAAGGTCAATGATGACAAGTCAAAAGACACTTGAGCATACATTAAAAGGACAATTTAAAATGTTGATTGTGATGCCAAGAAAAGCTGAATTTCAAAAGTCAGAGTCATTTGTAGAGTTGCCAATTGAATCCGGGATAATTGAAGATAAGAAATCTTCCACTTCAGCAGATGGTAAAGTAGGAAGTTCCTCGCCAAGGAAAACCAAGCAGTATTCGTGTTCCAAAGCCTGAGCTCCAACCGAGGCAGCAGTATTCCATGGTGTGCCCAACAGTGAGTTTAGAGCTGCTTGATCCACAAAGGGTAACTCATAAACAGCTTCCCGTAGCAAATGCACCCTCAACGCGCATGTCTGGTAATGAGCCCTCAACGAGAACATCAACAGATCAGCGTCCAATGAAAGCAAGCACTGCTTAGAGAGACAAACTTTTAGTGCACATTCAAAAGGGCACCAAAGGCACTGAAACACAGGCTGCACACAATGCAAAACTAGTCGGAATGACAGAGACCAGTCACACTCCAATTGCTCCAGGAGTGGTGCTACAAAGTACTGCATCATGCGTTCATGGCACAGCTGCGCTGGTGGAAGCGCTTTCAGTCCTCCTTGTTGTAAAGGGACAGCCATTGCACAGTAAAAATAGCAATAGCAAAATGCCACCTACTATAGCCAAAGTTAGGTATTAGGTATTAAGCCAATTATAGAAGAAAAGGTGTGACTGAAACCAGAACCAACAGCCTTAAAGAAATGTGCGATTCCAGTAGGAATGGGTGCCTTAAAGATCCGACCCATGAGTTCACCAAATTGTCTCGGAAAGTTAGTACTTAAAAGGGACTTTATCTCTGCAAATGACCTCGCAACCTGAAGCCATAAGTCTTGCGTGCAGATGTAAGCGTGACATGTTTTTGAAACAATAAAGCCTTGAGTCTGCTCAACTTGTCAAAATTCACATTTGAAGTAGCAATATGAGGCAAAATCTCAGCTACTTGACTCTGTCGTGTGGGAGGAAAAAGCACATTCCCGCAGCATGTAACAATTTTGGAGACCGAAACGACATAAACTATTCCGGCTCAAATCCCACCACAGCTCTCACTATTAAGGAGCATATAGCTGCCATTCAAGAGCATCTGGAACTAAGGTCTAATCAAGGGGACTGGGACTCCCTTCAGCTAACAACCAAGTTCACTGCTGAAGAGTTACACGCCACGTGCAAGGACAGCTGTTTACAAATCATCGAATGGCTGACAGAAGTCTTGAATACTTTACCGCTAAGAAAGACCTCTTTCATGCCACTGAGACATTTGTAGGAGAAGGGCAGCTCCCACACCTCCTGTGTGTAACTATCTCCTAGCCTTTAATATCTGCGCACTGGAATGTGTTTTAAGCAAGATGTGAATTGAAGTGTTGAAATAGGCAGATTGATGACCCCGTGTATTACCCACTCAGCTAATGGTATTTCAGCCACAGTGAAAGGCAACTTTTTAAATTTTTCAATATTTAACACAACATAAGTTGTTTCCTTCTTAGCCATTGGTTCTTGTTGTCACGTTAAATCAAATGTAGAAAACATGTCCCTCGCACTAACGTGTTGCCAAGGAATGCAACCTGCTTTCAGTGTTTGTAGTGTCTAACCTAACTGCATAATGAATCTTAGTTGACTCTGTCCATGGTGAAGAGGACATGTCGCTTTGTACTATGTCCATTGCAGAGGAAACAATGTTGTTTAATGTGTATATTGGGTCCGACAGGGTATTAATCCCATTATCTACAGCAGCTAATGCCTTCTGTGAATTTTCCTGATCTATTTGCCTTAACCAGGCAGCAGCTTCTTGTTGCATATAATAAGCACTTTCTACGTTGTTTTCTGGGGCCTAACAGGAAATCCTGTAAATCGGCATTATTAGACAGGAGACTGAGGCGATCTTTAAAAGCACCTAGTGAAAAACTCTTCAAGCTTTGCTGGCATAGTTTCCCTACACTGTTTGTTGATACTATACCCACATGTTCAGATGACACATAGCGAGGGTCAGGCCTACTTGTTTTAAAAACCCCAGTGGAGTTTACAAAACGTTTATGACATCCATTGGTATCTATTGGCCATAATAACCACCCACCAGGACGTGCAAGTGAGGCATTAAATGTGCCATTTTTGACACATTCATCGAGATGATCTTCTGTTGGATTGATCAATTTTTGCCATTTGTAAAATTTTGCAGGGGCAGGTATACTGGCCGCATTCAAATTGCTAAGCCTAAACAGCTTGTCTATTGTACAGCTTCATTTACAAATATCATGTGAACAGGTATCGTGCATGCTCTAAAGCTTCCTTTACCCTTATGTCCCAATTTTTTGTTCCCCACACACATTTTAAGTCAATCGACTTCAACCAATATTCATAGCCTTCTATAGCCAACCGGGAAAAAAGGAATCCGAATAAATGAATTTTATATCTGTAAATAATATATGTACATTTTCCATAAATGGCAATTTGAAATAATATGACTCAGCATTTTTAACATCGTGCCCTGAAAAATATGCACATTTTTCAGAATATGTTTTAGAACTTCCTTGTGGAGGAGTTGGACAATGTTCCAATTGTCTGTGATTAAAACTAGTCTTCGGGGTACTTGCTCTGTGAATGAAATGGGGTCCATAATAATTATAACAGAACATGTCTCCATAATTCTCTTTGGATTGATAAAGATCCTCACTCTCAAAAACAGTAAAATACTGCAACTCAGTCATCATAGAATCAACTGTTTTCACATTCCAGTCATCAGAAACAACTCTGGGTATTATTACCTCATTCATAGAAAGTTTAAAAACCAATGGTATTTGAATGACCTCTGTCGGGCCGTACATATCAAATGTGACTTTATCCCAAACAATCCCATCAGGAATTGTATAGCGGAAATGTTCACGTAGGACAAGTTTCTGCGGACCTTGTGAGAAGAGAATTGGGGTTTCAGGACCTCATCTACCAGTTCAACTGTTGATCCTTTAAGGAAGGTAATGACCATGTATTAGTAGAAAGAAAGTAATAACAAAGCCAATCCAAAGGAGGAAAGCTAATAGTCAAGGAAAGCCACAGATAGCTCCATGGGAGAACAAAGTAATTTGTTTTGAGCCAAATTATCAGCTTCCGTCTTTTTGACAATTCAGATGCAGAAGAGGCAGATGAGTCTGAAAAAGTGTCAGTGATGTCGGCAAAGTATCCAGAAGCAGTTTGTGCAAAAACTAGAGCCATATTTTGAAGAGGAGAACTAACAGTGGTCTCCCACAGTGGTTCATAATAGACACTGCCATCTGTTTGTGTAGAATTTGAGAATGATCGATCAACATTTTCTGTGTTTCCTATTGTAAAGGATGGTAGTGGAACTAATGAAAGATCATTTTCCACCCTCCCCAAGCTTGGAGAGGTGTCAGCATTGCTGTTTAAAACTTGTGGAGGGACATCTTGACCAGTAGTGAGATGTACTACTACTAGTTGTTCCTCTTGGTCTGCTGTGCAGGATTGACCACTTGGTGTAACTTGACATTGTCAATGCAGCCAAAGTGGTTTTCTTTAGAACCGGGCAGCGGTGGTAGAATGACAGTTCTGGTACCGTGTATCCCCAGGACTGGAACCAGCGCATGATAAGAAGGACCATACTCCTTTTTCACAGCAACATTTTCACGTACTAGATCCCCAATCTTTGGAATCCATCTGGTAGATGTTATTGGTACATCCTCAATTCCTAAGGAGGCAGCACTGGCAAAAGCGTTGTCATCACGGAACTGTTGTAATTCCTGCAAGACAGTGACACGTTAATTTATGTCAAAGGGTGTTTATGCCTCCATGTAACACCTGTCGGCCTAATCTGGATTTTTTCCGGCTAACTAGCAGTGCCTTATCTCCACCCAAGAGCAGGGATGACTGGGACAACCGGGCGCATGACATACATGACTCCACAGGGGAATCGTGGTCACTCAGAACTCATCTGTTTCTCTCAGGTACATTAGTATCACATATGCAAGGACAATCAGAGGCAGAGTAAAGTTGAATAAAGTTTTATTGAAGTAACTGCATCTGAGATAATAAAGCATATATTGCAATAACTAGGACTATGAAGCACAATAAGATTAAAATTGTGACCAGGAGAGTAAAACACAATAACGCTACCATACTGTCACTAAGGTTTGTAGGGATAGTTCCTTCCTACGCTATATTAGAACACAGCATGTTAAGCTCTAATTCTGCCTTTCAGGTTCTCCCTGGTAAGACAATGTCCCTCATACCTGAGCAAGAGGCCTGTAGTCTATATAAGCAGCTGTAGCGGAGCGATCAGCAATCAGCAGATATACAGTTGTGGTCATCTGGCTGGAATCTCCCTCTAACGTACATGGGTTAAAGTAATGTTTTTATCATAAAACGTCTGATGCTCCAAGAAAGGATACCCATGTAAGAGTGTGTATGTTTCTGTGATCATTGGAGACAAAGTGTACCAATTTTGCAGGCAACTTATCTTATTGCAAACTTGAGAAAAACACAGAGTGAAAGAAATGTCTTGTTTAAGTGTTGACCTAGGTGAAGAACAGCTAGATAGATAAAAATAAAACAAGACTGCAAATGTGGATAATGTTAAAATCATATCACAAAGCTAAATAAAATATATCTAAGTTAAAGTGCACAGCGGCAGGCCTAGTTTGCTAAAATAACATGTATAAAACTATAGCTAAAATCACTACACAACATAAGGTGTCCTCTGGGTGCATGTATTTATACATTTATTACTGGAATCTGTGAGGGTGTATTAATATGGGATGTTTGATACCAAACATCCCTAGTTTTAGTGAAGCCATCATATAGCTGGGGAACTCATATTGGCCAGTGTCTAGCATATGTACTTAAAATGGCTTTCCTGATCACTTACTATTTGTGAGAATCGACCAAGACACAGCAGGGGCATATCTGCTCTGGTCGATATGTCCACACATGTAATATAATGTACCCTGCCTTAGGGCTTGAAGGTCTGCTGTAGGGGCGACTTACATATATTGCCAAATATATTGCATGTAGTGTTAGTGGACATGGCACACAGGCTGCTTGCCACATCATGTTTTAATTTTTACCTGCACCAAGACACACAGCCTGCAATGGCAGTCGGCATGAGCTAAGTGAGGGATCCCTGAGGGTGGCTGTTGGACCTGGCCCTTTTTGCAGGGTTATTCCCAAACTTTTTGCCTTCTTCCTCCTATTGTTTATGATCTGTTTTTGCTGCCTTTACTGCTAATCAGTGTGAAAGTGCATATGAAAGTGCATAGGCTTTCTGTCTACAATGTGTTGGTGATTGGCTTATCCATGATTGGCATATTTGATTTACTAGTAAGTCCCTAATAAAGTTTACTATGTGTGTCCAGGACCTGTAAATCAAATGCTAGTAGTGGGGCTGCAGCACTGATTGTGCCACCTACATGTGTAGCCCTGCAAACATGTCTCAGGCCTGCCACTGCAGTGTCTGTGTGAGCAGTTTTAACTGCCATTTACAGCAGGCAAGTGCACCCACTTGCCAGGCCCAAACCTTCTTTTTTACTACATGTAAGTCACCCCTAAAGTAGGCCCAAGGCATCCCAATGGCTGGGTGTAGTGTATTTAAAAGGTAGGATATATACTGGTGTGTTTTGCATGTCTTAATAGTGAAATACTGCTAACTCTGTTGTTCACTATTGCAAGGCCTATCTCTCCCTTATAGTAACGTAGGGATTGTCTTGGAAAATCTTTTTAAGTTTAGTTTCCCTTTGGGAGCAGATAGAGATATGGAGTTTGGGGTCTCTGAACTCACAATTTAAAACTGTGACTTTTGGTGAAGGTGGTTTTTGAATTGTAGGTTTGAAAATGTCACTTTTAGAAAGAGGGCATTATCTTGCTTAACCATCCTGTGCCTCTGCCTTTCTGTGGAATAGACATCTGGGTTAGGATGACAGTTGGGCTGTTTGTGAATTCACTCTAGACAGTCACACAAAGGGAGCTGAGGTGTGCCCTGTATTTTTTTATGGGTCTTCCTGGGCTAGAGCGGCGGGAGGAGTTGACACCTTCATCTGAACAGGGCTGTGCCTGTCTTCACTGAAAGCAGTCTCCAACCCCTGATGTGTGTCTGGGACAGAGCAGGGAAAGGCAGGGTCTTGTGCACTACAAAGACTTCTTTGAAGTATACCTACTTCAAAGACAGAAATGGGTATAAGTACTGGACCTCTGACCCCACATAGTCAGAACACTTCTGGACTGAGGTGGTTCTGCCAAGAAGAAGAGCTGGATTTTGTAGGAGGGACTTCTACTCTGCCTGTTGCTTTGTTGTGCTTGTTTGCTGCTTCTGTCCCGGGAGTGAAGGAACTGGATTTTGCTTTATACATCCTGCTTTCTAAGTTTCTCCAAGGCATTCAGTTGATCTTGCCTCCTGTTAAGAAGTCTCAGGTACATAAAAAACTTCATCTGCCAGCACCTGGCCCCTCTGTTGGGAGCCCTGTCCTGTCAAGTGGTGCCAAATCCAGTCTGGGCCCTTGAAAGAGGTTTTTGTTGCTGCAAGAAAAAAATCCATGCATCAACCCACTGCGTCATTCTGAATAGACACATCGTTGCAAGAATTCTATGCATTGCCACTGCCTGCACCAGAGAGTGGTTACCGCTTGACGCAATGACCACGGTTTTCAACGCAGACCTCAGCTTTTCATTGCAGCACGGCAGAAGAACCACCACTGCATGAGTTTTGAGAACTGCATCACTGGAGTATGTGACACACCGCCCTGACTCTGACGCAGTGCCCGCTTCAACACTGTGAGATCGACGCATCGCCACTTGACTTCTGCCACATCACTGATGCATCGCCCCTGGGCACCACTTTCTTTATCGACACCGCACCACAGTAAGGAACTGATGATTCGTGCTGCAAACAACGCATCACCTCCCCTGTGGCAGTACGAACTGATTCATCACCTTCCTTGCCTAGCAGTAAGGAACCCACGCATCACCTCTCCTGTGACAGTTAGGAACCAAAGCATCTCTAGCTCTTTCAACCCATCACCTCCCCTGCGGCCTGAATCATCTTTGTTTTTCACGCATCTCAGGTGCTTTGCCTAAGTCAAGTGCTTCATTGATTTCAAGGAACTACAGTTGCATTTAATCTTTTAAAAGTGATATCTTTGCTTGTGTTTATTGGATTTTTCCGTTTTGTTCGTGTTTTACTCAAATAGATTTTTGCTATTTTTCTAAACTGGTGTGGAGCACTTTTTTGTGGTGGTGTGTGTGTGTGTGCACAAGTACTTTACACATTGCCTCTGAGATAGGCCTGACTGTTTGCGCCAAGCTACCAAGGGGGTGACCAGGGGTTATCTTAGCTGTGTGGCTCCCTTACTCTGACTAGAGTGAGGGTCCCTACTTGGACAGGGTGCAGACCACTGCCATCTAGAAACCCCATGTTTTAACTGTGGCTCAATACATGCTGAAGCCCTTGGGGGCCCTCTTTGTTACCCATGCCCTTGGTATCTGGAGTACCATTTAATAGGGACTTACAAGGGTGCCAAAGGTCTTGCCAATTGGGGAGCAATTGAACAGTTTTAGGAAAAGAACACTGGTACTGGGGACCTGGTTAGTAGGAACGCAGAGCACTTCAGTCAAAGATGCATCAAATACCAGGTAAAAAGTGGGGGAACTACTACAATAAAAGCCCAGTCTCCTACTGCATGGGAGCCAAGTTTAGTTTGTCTTAGGTTAACAGGCAGGAGTGGAAGCTGTTGGGAAGCATTCTTCAAAGCATTAGTAAAAGTTGAGTGATTATGATTTCACGAGGCATTCAAAGTATGAGTGACTATTTCTACTGAGAGTGTGACAGCAGTTATATAATGAATATGGAAATAGGTTTGTGAAAATAATGTATTGAATAGTGTTAGACCTGACAGCCTTAGGGTGGACTTCCCATCAACTTTTTGCCTACATCCTCCACTTTTCTGACCTTATTTTTGCTTGGATTAGGACTGTGCTTTTACTCCTGCTAACCAGTGCTAAAGTGGTTGTGCTCTTTCCCCTAAACATGATAATATTGGCCTATCCCCAATTGGAATATTTCATTTACTTATATGTCCCTAGTACAGTGCATTACATGTGCCCAGCGACCGCCACACTGATTGTGCCTCCCACTTTAGTAGCCCCTTAGCCATGTCTCAGGCCTGCCACTGCAGAGCTTATGTGTGCAGCTTTACACTGCCATGACGACCTGCCTCTGCTAAGTGGTGCATCTTCAGCACAAATTCACACACAATGCTCCGCAATCTCAGATTAAGGTACTTTTGTTCAGCAGACCTAACTGGGTCCCTTTCGCCGGTCCGTGCTCCATCATGGTGGGCCTGAGATTTCGGCTTTGTCCCAGTCTGGCATGACTAGATAACAACTTTAAACACTTTACACTTCTTACTGCTATTTTTACCTAAAAAATCAAAATCTCTCTGCTTATTGGAATTTTGTCATTTGGGTCTTGTTTTATTTATTAAAGTCAGATCTGTTTGTCTAACTTGGTGTGGTATCATTTTGGGTCGTGCTTTCACTGTTTTACTGCTTGAGGTGTGGCACAAATACTCTACACACAGTCTTTAGGTTAAGCCTGACTGCTGTGTGCCAAGGTACCTGAGGTTGATCAAAGGATAATTTAGGGTTTGCCTGACACTTACCCTGACTAGGATTGTGGTTGCTGTTTGACTACGGTTTACAACCAGTGAATCAACAATCAAGTTTTTAACAAATGTGCAGTATGTCTGGAGGATGTATGAATACAATGGTGTGTTGGGAGGATGCATGTGGTTTTAATTTCCCCTTGGTATTGCGATATTTATTGAAAATCAGCCTTTTTTATACCACAAAAAATATTTTTTGCAGGTGTTACTAATGGGGTCTCTGGTTGGTAGTCAGTTTGCACTCTGTCCAAGCAGGGACCCTCACTCTAGGCAGGGCAATGGAGACACACACTTAGATAACCCCTGCTAACCCTCTTGGTAGCTTGGCACAAGCAGTCAGGCTTATCACAAAGGCAATGTGTAAAGTATTTGTACCAAAACACACATTAACACAGTGAAAACACTACAAAATGGACCCCACACCAGTTTGGGAAAATAGCCAATATTTATCTAAATCAAATAAGACCAGAATGACAAAAATCCAACATACACAAGTCAAGATATGAATTTTTTAAATATAGAATCTTACTCCATAGAAAACAATGAAAACGTTTTTGTTACACAAAGTACCTGGTTCACGTCAAAAATAAAGCTGCAGGGGCGAGCAATAAATCATAAAAGTCAGCGATGCGTCGATTCATTACTCGCAAGTGAGACCATGAGTCATTTCTTCTTTGGTCGGGTAGAGGATGCATCGTTTTTCTCTCCCGCAAGACAGCAATGTGTCGAGTTCCAGATGGGGCACTCCGGATCTGCGCATGCTTGCATTGATTTTTGATGCCCGGTGATGATGGGTGAGAAATCCATCCACACAGTGTTGAAAAACCACGCTGTGTGGGGTATGCGTTATTATCAGCAGCCGTAAGCGGGTGTTGCGTCGTTTCTCCTGCCGCAACGCAGGTGATATGTCGATTTCCCAGCCGCGATGCAGGTGGTGCGTCGATTTCAGCATGAAGCGCATGGCAAGTTGTTTTTCAGCCACGTTGCAGGTGGTGCGCCGAAGTTTTCCCTGCAAGGTGTCCTGTGCATGGATTTCAGACCTTGTTTGGCCAACTTCACCTCTCAAGGGCCCATTTGGCTGGGCAGGAGTCTCAACAGAGAGTCCAAGTGCTGGCAGAGAAATCGTTGATGGCCCTGAAACTTCAAAACAAAAGGCAAGCTCAGTCCAAGCCTTTGGAGAAACTTCTCAAGCAGGAATTTACCTCAAAGTCCCGTCTTTGCCCCCTTTCACAGTCAGAAGCAGCAACTGCAGGATAGCCCAGCAAAGCACAGTCACCGGCAGGGGCAGCACTTCTCCTTAGCTCTTCCGCTCTTCTCCTTGGCAGAGGTTCCTCTTGGTTTCAGAAGTAATCTGAAAATCTGGGGTTTTGAGTCCACTACTAATACCCATTTCTGCCTTTGAAGTAGGCAAACTTCAAAGGAAAGTCTCTGTTGTGCATCAGAGAGCACTCCTTCTTGCCTAACTGAAGGTTTTATCAAATGCCATGAGAAGTGACGCAAAGCCCAACTAAGCCTCGCCGCATATTTGACAGCTTCATCAGAACCAAAGCCAAGAGTCGCAAAGCTTCATCACACAGCTGAGAACCTCATTAGAACCAAAGCAGAGTTTCACAAAGCCCTGCTAAGTCTTGACTCACAACTGAAAACTTTATTGGAACAACCCCCAGCGGGCCAAACTTTATCTTTTGCCCAGCACATGCTCCATTATGGTCACCCTGAATTTGTGACTTTCTCCCTGTTCAGCATGACCAGAGACTCACAGTTGGCGCTCTGAGCCTCTTGGCACTATTTCTACCTAAAAGTTTAAAATTCAACATCTCTGATTCTATTGATTGCATGTTTTTCATTCTGGTATCATTTTATTTACTAAAATTTGTTCTATTTTTCTAAATTGGTTTGGGGTTTTTACTGTGTTGTCTTTCTCACTTTATTACTGTTTGTGTGCTGCATACATATTCACAGATTGCCTCAAAGTTAAGCCTGAATGCTTTTGTGCCAAGCTTCCAGAGGTTTAAGCTCAGGTTAATTTAGTGACTTTTTGTGATTTACCTGGGCTACGATTGCGGTTATTGCCTTAATGGTGCTTCCATCCTTCTCAACCAATAGCCCAATTTTTTACAGCGCTTATTAACTCTGCACACCTCCTGTTGTTTCCTTTATACTAACTTCTGTTTCTGCAGCCTATTTCCTCCTGTCTTTCACTTTTTACCTTCTACCCCCGATTTCTTGGCTGCAGTAGCAAAGTCTCCCTTATCCCCTCTTTACATTTCCTCTCTCCATTGCTTTCTTCTTCCTTTAATCACTGTTTTCCTGGTCCTTTGCTTTCCTGGCCATTTTCCCTATCATTAACAATTTGTTTATAGCAATGAATAGATGACTATTTTATTTTTAAAATGTAGAAACAAACTTTTCAAATATATACTTTGGCTAGAAATAATTTCAATTTTGTTGTGTGTTGTGTTTTAACTTTTGCAAATACTTTGGTTGGTTGTGTGATATTGCTAAGTAAATGTGCCCTCCCCTCCAGCACCTACCCAGGCAGAGGGCTAAGACCACCATGCTGTGGAAGGGGCAACAGGGGATGCAGTGGCTGCTGGAATGAGTGATAGTAAGTCAATTGCTATTTTCGATATCTACTGCTGTATTTGTTAAGGTTTTCCTTCCTTGCTTAACCCCAACCCCAAATCAATTTTAAAGTTTCACCTCCCACTGATTCTGTCTCTTCCTTTGTTGCCAATTACATTATTGGGTAGAAGAGGTGTGTTGCCAAGTACCCAGTGCCCACCCATACCAACAACACCATCTGGCCCATCCCATTCTAGCACCTGATACAATTCTCCCACAGCTTCTAATTGTTTTTATCTTCTGCCATCCCTTAAACTGGCTCATCTTTTAGCTTCTTCTTCTTCTATTAACCATGTGATGCATGTGAGTCATGTCACATGACCCAAATTGTCCCTAGCCAAACCTGAAACAATCCACATACCTGACGTTTTAATCAGACCTTGGGTAGCACTCACCAGATATCTAACCAAGTTATAAATATTTTGCAATGTAATCATTTAAGGAGAAAGGAATGGTGTAGGGTTTATGTGATTAAGGCAGGGGACTTTGGATTAGTGAATGGGTAAGGGCACTGGAATTATTATTGTTGTAATTCCTTGACAATAGTTGTCCAAGAATCATCCCACCACACCAGGTAAGCTTCAATCATGTTGCATGATACATATAGTCAAATATAGTGTACTGCAAACATTTAAATCACTATGTATTTGTGGCAATATATATAATTTTACAATGTAACCATTTATTTTAAAAAGTAGGACATGTGTGTTAAGGTTTACTTGTCCTGACAGTGAAAAACTACCAAAGTCCTTATTCACTGTTATAATGCCTTCCTCTCCCATATACTAGCACTGGGTTACCTTATTACACTTAATAAGTGCTAATGTCATTTTTGGACTAGATTGAGACATACTATTTTCACTAAAATGAAATCTAATTTAAAATTCTTTTTAGTGGTAAAGTCAGATTGTAAGATACAATTTTGAAAATGTCACTTTATGAAAGTTGGCATTTTTCTGTCTAAACCAACTGTGCCTTTCTGCAAGTGTCCTGGGTCATGTGACTGCAAACCACTATGAAGTTGTAAGTTGTGTATCACTTCCAGACATGGAAACAAAGCAGGCCTCAGTGTGATATAAGTGGGTCTTTCTGACAGGATGGCTGAGGAGGAGCTGTACCCTGCCCTGATATCACTTCAAAAGCCCTGCATGCAGCACACACAGAGAAACCTGACAATAGGCCTGCCCATGCCTTTGTCGCCATAAAGAGTTTGGAGCTAAGGAAAGGGCAAAAGGAAGAACTGACCAAAAACAGTTTTGGGGGTAGGCCAAGAAATTTCCCCACAGAAAGGCTGACACTCGGTATAAGAATGGGACCTTCAAACCGCTCATCAGAACACTTCTATACCTGTGAAAGATGCAGACGAAAGACTGCCACGCTGTCTGAGGAAGAGAGACTGCTCTTTTGACTGAGAAGGAAGATTGGACCTGTTTGCCTTGAACCAAGTCCACTACGATTGGCTACAAGGTTCAGTTGACTGACCTCCTGTGTGATCTACAGGGGCACAACAAGCTTTCAGAGGCCTCCTTGCAACTACCCACCTGACTCACACCAACTGGACCTGTATGCTCTGTTGCTGGCCTCTGCTGGAGTGGCTGTGGCTCCTGGTTTCCAAGAGGTGACCGCAGGTCCTTGACCCTTGGTTGGCATCACTGTGAACTGTTTCTGAAGAAAAGGTGAAGATATAAACATTTAAGGCTCCTTTTGACTGCTAAGTGACCTAATCACGCCAAGAATCAACCACCAATATGAAGCTCCAGTGATACCTGCTCTTCATGATGACAGCAACCATCTGCAACGACTGGCAATGGGAGAACTGCACTTTGTGCTGAAAGCAAAGCTCCAGCGTTGACCAGCTCAATGACCTACAGAAACGACCATCAGTGATGCCTGACCTGCTCCTCATGCCAACAGCTTCTTCATCATGGTCCCTGCCAACACGATTAGAACTCTACACGCTAGATTTTAAAAGGTAACTCTTCAGCATGACTAACCTTGTCCCTGTATCCGACCCATACTCTATCATGATCGGCCTGAACTTGTGACATCTCCGGTTTTCTTGTGTTATGTTTCCACTTTCTTACTGTTTGTGTGCTGCATAAATACTTTACACCTTACCTCTAAGTTAAGCCTGGCCGCTTTCCTGCCAGGGTACCAGAGGGATAAGCACAGATTAATTTAGTGACTTTTGTGATTCACTCTGAGAAGTATTGTGTTTATTATTTGAGGTGGGGCTTCCATCCCTCTCACCTAATAACCGATTTCTTCAACAGAAATTCACATAGTTTCAGTAATGGGATTGAAGAATGTCTAATTCTATCTAATTAATTTTGTGAACCCCATTAATAAGAATGTTATCTCATTTTTAGTGTCATAGCCAAGTTAAAGCTTGAGCATTGATGCCCACGAGTTTAATTCTTTGTGGGAATTTTAACACTAAACTCTCAGTAAAAACAAATGCTGCAGGCCAGGCATTTCGATATTCAGTAGGTTTTCAAACAGACAGGAGGGAAACGGAGCTTGGTAGCTATATTATGGTTCACGATCTAATTCATTTTGTAGAAAACGAATATAGTGGGGAAGACAGGACATTGTCTTTTACTGGGACAGGGTGCACAACATTCACAGACCATATATTCCTGTAAAAATTGGCTTTTAAAGTATTTTATGAAGAGAGTAATATCTTAGATATGATTTATGGGGATTGTATATTCCATTGATTGCCTCGCTTTTACTCGGCTATCAACGGCCAGCTGTCCTACTAGGACTTTGGCTCACCTTCAGTCACAGCACGGCCCTGAACCTTCCGAACCCTAGCCAGTCTCTACTTAAAATTAATCTCATTCTATTTCTCATTTTTTATTTGGTGAGGCTGATGAGGGTCAAATATCCCTTGCGTTTAAGGACATTTGCACAACATCATCAAAACAGCCTTGCTAAAGCCTGTGTGCAAACGTGATGATTCCTGGGCTGGTGCAGCCTCTTCTATCCACTGGACTTAGGGACATTGAGGAAATCACTATTATTCGTTCATTATATAAATTCGCTTTTAAAAATAAAGGGAATGTAGCCATCAATAATAATAACTGGCAGCGTCTAGCATTTGCTGCCAACTAAAAACACTCCAAGCTGTTTTGGACCACATTAAATAACAGAATGGACAACATGCCTGTTTCCTTGATGAGCTGTCTTATAATGCTGGTTTATGGTGGGTTACACATTGTATGGGTATTTATTGTGCCTCTTCTAAGTGCCCCCCATCAATTGTTGTTTTCAATTCATCATCATATCTTTACCAAGCTCATTTTTAACTTAGATGCAGTGACTGTAGCTATTCGTCAGAGCCCTGCTGGTACAATCCCTGGACCCAGGGGGTGCCTCTGGACTTAATTAAATGTAACATAAAACTGACCAACATTTTTAATAACTTTGTACGCACCCAGCTACCTAGCTCTTGGTCAACTTCGATCATAGGGCCAGATGTACCTAGCTATTTTCATGTCACAAATGGCCCGATTGGCAGAATTGGGCCGTTTGCTACATGACAATAGCATTTTGGCATGTACTAATGCTATTTTGCGATTCAGTAATCTATTTACAAATCAAAAAATATGTTTGTGAGTCGCTATGTGGAAGGGGCGTGCCAAGGGCGTCTCTTCCAAATGGCGAGTCGCAGTGGTATGTACGATTCTTTTGCGACAGTGAATGCGGCCGCAAAACAATCGCACTTATCACCAACTTGAAGTTGGTGGTAACCCATTCGCAAAGAGGAAATGTATCCAGTTTTTGTTTAAGGAAAACTGGCTGCCTTTAACACTGCTTTATTTAAAAGCAGTCACAGACATGGTGGTCTGCTGTCCCCAGCAGGCCACCATCTTTGTCAGTGCAGCCATTCCCAAAGGGGTTGCAAATTGCAACTTACCTCATGAATATTAATGAGGTAGGTCATTTGCGACCCCATTGGGAATTGCTAAATGTGTCTAAGACACATTTGTACATTTAACTTTGCGAGTCTCTAATTGCAATTCGCAATGAATCGCAATTAGAGACATGCAAAATGAAATGGTTGCACATGTGGCCCATAGTTCCCATTTTTAAGAAGGGTAATCGGTCAGAACTAAGGAGCATCTATATGAAAGCCTTTTCCTGGTCGCAAACGACACCTTGGGCCATTTACGACCAGGAAAAAGCTTGTCCCCATGTTCCAATCCTATTCTGTGGGTCAGTAACCTGTTACAAACTCACAAAATAGGTTTGCGAGTCGCTATTAGGGAGGGACATGCTAAGGGCATCCCTTCCTCATAGCGAGCCATAGGGGGATGTAAGATTGTTTTGCAACTGTGAATGTGGTTGCAAAACAATTGCAGTTACCACCAACTTCAAGTTGGTGGTAACACAACCGCAAACAGGAAGGGGTCCCCAAGGGACCCATTCCTCTTTGTGAATGGATGCAAAAATATTTTTTCAGAGCAGGTAGCGGTCCCACTGACCACTGTCACTCTGAAAAAATGAAAGGAAAGCTTTATATTTTTTTGTTTGAAATCCATGCATTAAAAAAAAATGCTTAATTTAAAAAAACTGCTTGATTCAAAAAAACATATTTAGAATAAATGAGGCAAACCCAGAAACCCCTGGACCTGGGTATATAAATGTAACAAAAATATTTTGCGGCCCCAAGGTGGAAATGCAGCTCTTAACTTCCACAGCACATAAATGAGAGAACCTTGTGACTGTATCAAGTTAATCAAATATAACTGTTTTATTTTAATAAGATTTTGAGGAAATGAAATCAGAAATTGAAATATATCAAATTATTTTTCAACATATTTAGGTGATCCTAAAGTGACGGAGCAGTGTGTGTGAATTGTGTGAAAGAAAAAAAGTGGCATAGTGCTATGTACAATATTTACAATATTGTGGTTAAAATAGTGATCTTCAAAAAGGCCCCTTCAATCCAGGTCTCCAGAAGTCACTATCCACATTGAACAATAATGCACAATGAATTATGTTGATGTTTCATATATAGGAACAAATCATTACAGTGTCTTCATCAGGAATTATGTTGTTGTTTCATATATAAGAACAAATCATTACAGTGTCTTCATCAGGACAGAAGTATTTATATAGGTAGCACCTAAAATAAACCAAAAAGACCATTATCAGTCTCCTTATGTGTGAAAACATAGTTTCAATAGGAGTTGATGAATTTTTCACCACTAGGCTACTTACCCTAAGTTACAACAGAAGTAATGTCTTATCTTATGAATTCCTTTAAAATGCTTCTTAATCACAGTCACCAATATGTTTATCCCCTGTTCAAAAGAAATAACACACTTTAGTTGTCTCTGAAGAGACTGCGCCTTTACTCTAGTTATAAAAATGATCCAGATATTACTTTTACAACTCACCATAAATCCTCATGTCTGCTAAAATTCAAGATCCAATCCTATGATGTGCCTCCCCTGAGTTGCGGTATGCTTCTCCTCTATTTCAATGAGAAATGTGTCTCCCAAGGGGACTGAGTCCTCCAAGAAATCTAAAATTGGAAACCACAATATTTTTTTTAGAGTTACTACAGCATGAACACAAGTTACTGGTGTCCACCATTCTCCATAGATACATACCAACAAAAAATATTATGTTCTCGGGTGTAAATTCAATGGCGTGTAGATAAATCTGTTCCAAAATATGTAATTTGCACATCATTCATGTCTACTTTAAAGAAGCCCCCTATCTCGAAGCTAAATTGAAATGGCATGCGAGTGCATCAAGAATGAGTAGCCAATTTTTCAAAGGAACCCGTACTGTGTACCTTTAGGAACAAAAGCAAGTTATCCTAGAAATGAACGTTAGTATGGGCCAATTGAGCATAGGTGCATAGTGCCATCCATGCTAATCATAGCATATGCGTCCACATCGAGATAATATCTGAAATACACTGCCAAGATTGTGTGCCTTTGAAAACAAAACCCTGCATTGCACTCAAAGTGATTGTAAATAAGTTATAAGTGCGTGGTGCCGTCCATGTGAACAATAGTCTATGCAGCTAAATAAAGATTCTGCTATCCAGAATTGCTTACGTTTTTCGTGTTGAAATGGCGTGTGAATACATCAGGAATAAGTAACCAAGATATCAATAGGACCCATACTGAGGGACATATTTATACTCCGTTTGCGCCAGAATTGCGTCTTTTTTTTGACGCAATTCCGACGCAAAACTAACTCCATATTTATACTTTGGCGTTAGACGCGTCTAGCGCCAAAGTCCATGGAGTTTGCGTCATTTTTTAGCGTGGACACCTACTTTGCGTTAATGATATGCAAGGTAGGCGTTCACGTCTTAAAAATTGACTCAGAGGCATGTGTGCCGTATTTACACTCCCGGGCAAAATTCACGCCTGGGAGTGGGCGGGTCAAAAAAATTTACGTACGGCCGCTTTTGCGCCGTTTTTTAGCGCCTGCAAAAAAGGCAGGCGTTAAGGGACCTGTGGGCTCTGAAGGAGCCCATAGGTGCCCTCCCATGCCCCCAGGGACACCCCCTGTCACCCTTGCCCACCCCAGGAGGACACCCAAGGCTGGAGTGACCCATCCCAGGGACATTAAGGTAAGTTCAGGTAAGTCATTTTTTTTATTTTATTTTGTGGCATAGGGGGGCCTGGTTTGTGCCCCCCTACATGCCACTATGCCCAATGACCATGCCCAGGGGACAGAAGTCCCCTGGGCATGGCCATTGGGCAAGGGGGCATGACTCCTGTCTTTGCTAAGACAGGAGTAATTTCTATGGGGGTTGGGAGTCGAAAAAAATGGCGCAAATCGGGTTGAGGCGAAAAATTTGCCTCAACCTGACTTGCCCCATTTTTTTACGCCCAAGCCCCATATCCCCCTACGCCGGCGCTGCCTGGTGTATGTCGTTTTTTTCCACGCACACCAGGCAGCGCCGGCGGCTAACGCCGGCTAACGTCATTGATTAAATACGGCGCCCGCATGGCGCTTCAGAATGGCGTTAGCCGGCGCTAATTTTTTTGACGCAAAACTGCGTTAGTGCAGTTTTGCGTCAAAAAGTATAAATATGGCCCTTTGTACCTTTAAAACGAAAGTGCGTTAATTTTGAGGTTAATGTTAGTATGTGCTCAATGAGCACAAGTGCATAGTGCCGTCCATGCTGATAACGTATGGGACTACACTTCCCCCATGGGGCTATAAAATATTTTTGTTATTTAAAAAGCAGCCACAGACATGGTAGTATGCTGTCCAGAGCATGCCACCATCCCTGTGAGTGCATGCCATTCCCAATGCCATCGCAAATTGCGACCTACCTCATTAATATTGATGAGGTAGGTCATTTGCTACCCCATTGGGAATTGCAGTGTTAAACACACTGTCATATACCCCAGTTTGCAATTTCCTAATAGCGAATCGCTAAGATTCGCTATTTGGAAATCGCAAGCGCAAACCTACATACATCTGGCCCCAAGATGCTACAGCCCCATCTCGCTGATTTTCATTGAAAATCATCAATGAAAATCATATGTAGAGTAATCTACATCAGAATGAGAGATTGGGCCAAGAACAACAATATTTACGTCTATGTTAAGACGTTAGGGTGCGGCTGGGCACAACAGAGCAGCGCTTAGACCTTCATCCCTTATTAGGTAAATACACTTTAGCAAAGCACTGAACACTGAATCTTACATTTATGAATTTAGTCTCAACCTTTGACAATTTCAGTCGCACCAAATTATGGCTGCTTTAGTTTGAAATGGGATTAGACGTTGCTTTAGTTCATTATTATTTGTACTACAAAGGAGTTCTTTCAGCCAGGGTAAGAATCGAACCCAGGAGGGAGTGACCAGATTCATTTTATCTATTGCATGTGTGGGCCAGGCCTCCAACCTAACATCCCTTCCACCCTTTCTTTTTATTTTATATATTAATAATCTCAATTCCTTTCAAACAAATGCTTGCTTGGATGTTCTACTAATTAACAGTGCCCCCACTCCTGTCCTTGTACACAGATGATGCAGTTCTGCTGGGCCACACCCCTAAGGCCTTGTGATGCTAAGTGCATTGAGTTTACGCCTGATCTTCACTTAGTTACCAACTTTACAAGATCCTATACAGTGGCCTGTGGTCCATAATTATCATATATGAGTACACTCACCATAAAGAGCAACAAGTTAGAAAGAATAAATAATTTCCCTTACTTTGGGGTGGCTATACTGAGACTCGGGCCATTAATAATTCCCACCCTCAGATGAAGCTTTGCCAATCTGTGGGTGCTCTCTTTAATTTACCATGCTTGTCAGGTGGCAAACTTATTTTACTATTTTTTTGTAATGCATAAATGCCAGTGTGTACCCAAGGCATTAAATGGAACAAGAGTATAGGGCTATAGAGGTGGAGGAAAATCCCTTTTGCAGATGCCTTCTTTCTGTTCCTCCTTCTACATCGTATTATATTTGCAATGAGGAATTAGGGCTCCTTCATTTCAAAGATTTTTTTTATGCTGGACCCTATATCTCTGCAGCTATCTATTTGGCTTATCTGGGTGCAAGGGTCTAGCAACTGCTGAAAAACAGTATGCACACATAGAAAAGGAAGCACTCGCAGTCAAATGGGGCTGCAACCATTTTCACCTCTACCGAGAGTCACGAAGAATTTCAAACTGCTAATCCCCTTGTTTGCAGAAACAGCACCTCACTGTAGTAGGCTGGCCTGGCTTGTAGTGGGTACCAGAGGTACTTACACCTTGTGCCAGGTCCAGTTATCCCTCATTAGTGTAGAAGAGGTGTTTCTAGCAGCTTAGGCTGATAGAAGGTAGCTATGGCAAAGCATCTTAGACTGAACTAGGAGACATGTAAAGCTCCTACTATACCACTGGTGTCATATGCACAATATCATAAGAAAACACAATATACAGAAGTACTAAAAATAAAGGTACTTTATTTTTATGACAATATGCCAAAAGTATCTCAGTGAGTACCCTCAGTATGAGGATAAGATATATACACAAGATATCTGTACACAAACCAAAATTATGCAGGTAATAGCAAGAAAAGTAATGCAAGCAGTGTAAAGTTACAATAGATTGCAACAGGAGCACATAGGTATGGGGCAACACAAACCATATATTCCAAAAGTGGAATGCGAACCACGGATGGACTCCAAACCTATGTGAGCTTGTAGAGGGTCGCTGGGACTGTAAGAAAACAGTGAGGGTTAGAAACATAGCCCACCCCAAGACCCTGAAAGGTAGGTGTAAAGTGCACCTACTACCCCCAGAGAGCACAGAAGTCGTGATAGGGGGATTCTGCAGGAAGAACAAACACCAGCAATGCAACAACAGTGGATTTCCGGACCTGACTACCTGTAAGACAAGGGGACCAAGTCCAATAGTCGCGACAGTGTCGAGAGTGGGCAGGAGCCCAGGAAATGCCAGCTGAGTGTGCAAGGAAGCTGCCACCTGTTGGAAGAAGCTTGGAGTTCTGCAAGAAAGAAGAGGACTAGGAACTTCCCCTTCGGAGGATGGATGTCCCACGTCGCGATGAAGCTTGCAGAGGTGTTCACACACAGAAAGACCACAAACAAGCCTTGCTAGCTGCAAGGGTTGCGGTAAGGGTTTTTGGGTGCTGCTGTGGCCCAGGAGGGACCAGGATGTCGCCACTTGGAGGAGGAGACAGAGAGGGCACCCAGCAAGTCAGGGAGCCCTCACAGAAGCAGGCAGCACCCGCAGAAGTACCTGAACAGGCACTTGGAAGGAGAGTGAGCCAGAGTCCACGCGGTCACAAAAGGGAGTCCCACGACACCTGAGGACAACTCAGAAGGTTGTGCACTGCAGGTTAGAGTGTCGGGACCCAGGCTTAGCTGTGCACGAAGGACATCCTGGAAGAGTGCACAGGAGCCGGAGCAGCTGCAAATCACGCGGTACCCAGCAATGCAGTCTAGTGTGGGGAGGCAAGGACTTACCTCCACCAAACTTGGACTGAAGAGTCACTGGACAGTGGGAGTCACTTGGACAGAGTTGCTGAGTTCCAGGGACCAGGCTCGTCGTGCTGAGAGGGGACCCAGAGGACCAGTGAGGCAGTCTTTTGGTGCCTGCGGTTACAGGGGGAAGATTCCGTCGACCCACGGGAGATTTCTTCAGAGCTCCTGGTGCAGAGAGGAGGCAGGCTACCCCAGAGCATGCACCACCTGGAAACAGTCGAGAAAGCCGGCAGGATGAAGCGATACAAGGTTGCTAGTAGTCGTCTTGCTACTTTGTTGCGGTTTTGCAGGTGTCCTGAGCAGTCAGCAGTCGATCCTTTGGCAGAAGGTGAAGAGGGAGATGCAGAGGAACTCTGATGAGCTCTCGCATTCGTTATCTGGTGAGATCCCCAAAGCAGAGACCCTAAATAGCCAGAAAAGGAGGTTTGGCTACCTAGGAAGGAGTATTGGCTAACAAGAGAGGTAAGAGCCTATCAGAAGGAGCCTCTGACGTCACCTGCTGGCACTGGCCACTTAGAGCAGTCCAGTGTGCCACAAACACCTCTGTTTCCAAGATGGCAGAGGTCTGGGACACACCGGAGGAGCTCTGGGCACCTCCCCTGGGAGGTGCAGGTCAGGGAAGTGGTCACTCACCTTTCCTTTGTCCAGTTTCATGCCAGAGCAGGGCTAGGGGATCCCTGAACCGGTGTGGACTGGCTTATGCAGAGATGGGAACCATCTGTGCCGATCAAAGCATTTCCAGAGGCTGGGGGACGCTACTCCTCCCCAGCCCTCACACCTATTTCCAAAGGGAGAGGGTGTTACACCTTTGTTCTGCCTTCCTGGGTCAGGGCTGCCTGGACCCCAGGAGGGCAGAAACCTGTCTGAGGGGTTGGCTGGAGCAGCAGCTGCAGAGGAGACCCCGGAAACGCAGTTTGGCAGTACCCGGGCTCTGTGCTAGAGACCCGGGGGATCATGGAATTGTGACAATTCCATGATCTTAGACATGTTACATGGCCATGTTCGAAGTTACCATTGTGACGCTGTACATAGGTATTGATTGACCTATGTACAGTGCACGCGTGTAATTGTGTCCCCGCACTCACAAGGTCTGGGGAATTTGCCCTGAACGATGTGGGGGCACCTTGGCTAGTGCCAGGGTGCCCACACACTAAGAAACTTTGCACTCAACCTTCACCAGGTGAAGGTTAGACATATAGGTGACTTATAAGTTACTTAAGTGCAGTGGTAAATGGCTGTGAAATAACGTGGATGTTATTTCACTCAGGCTGCACTGGCAGGCCTGTGTAAGAATTCTCAGAGCTCCCTATGGGTGGCAAAAGAAATGATGCAGCCCATAGGGATCTCCTGGAACCCCAATACCCTGGGTACCTCAGTACCATATACTAGGGAATTATATGGGTGTACCAGTATGCCAATGTGAATTGGTAAATTTAGTCACTAGCCTGTTAGTGACAAATTTGGAAAGCAGAGAGAGCATAACCACTGGCAGGGTCCCAGTCACACATAGACTAAAACAACATATATACAGTGAAATATGGGGGTAACATGCCAGGCAAGATGGTACTTTCCTACACTCACCCTCCACCACAACTAGCCCAGTAGGTCTTCCAACTATGAAAATCCCATTTCACCACTGGATACAAATCTGAAAGTAGTAAACTTGCTGACTATCTTTCCAGACACCCAAAGAGGTTAGAAAACACCTACAAAGACATCAAACGGGTTGCCACAGTAAACTGCCCTTGAATGGTTGAGTTGGCTGAGATTGCAAAAGTGACAAAAATGGAGGTGAGGCGTTGGTTCCTTCCGGTTGCAGGGGAGGTGATGATGCGTTGGTATGGAAGGGTTGGTTCCTTACGATCTGGAGGGGTTGATAAACCCAGCAAGTCAATATGCATCAACTTTGCAGTGTCACAATCATACCACAGGGCCACAGGTGGTGCGTTGGAGTTGGCTGTTCCAGACGTCGGGGACACAGCACTCAGGACTCGCACTGTGTGTTTTCATGATTTCCATTTTTCCAGCTTCACCACCTCCTTCATATTTTCATTTCTCAGAGTAAGACAGGTTAATCATTTTCAAGTTGTGCCTTCAGTACATATTCAGATAGAAATAATTATAACCATTTTATCATCTTCAGATTCATCATACTAACGTATTTTCATTTTTTAATGATAAGAGGGCATTATGTCTGACTTGAACTCAGTTATTTTCTCTTTTGCTTCTTCTCTCTACTCATCATTTGCTTCAGTACTGGCAAAACGTTTTACAAATGGAACATCTGAAATGAACACGAAGTTTTTAAATCACATATTACTTTAACAGGCGCTGGTGGCATGAAACTTCGAGGACTCTATAAAAACATTAATGACTGCTGATGACTTACTGACTCTAAAGCCTACGCACGATCCATTAGCCTATCTGTTCATGAGCAGGATGTCAGTTTCAATTTTTAATAAGGTAAATTAACATAATTAAATGAAAAGTAATTATAATGGCAGATAATAATTAAGTATGCTATTGTCAACAGATTTGCATAATCATACCACCACTCAAAAACTATCACGATCTCTTTTAGTTAGCTAGCAATATAGGAAAATGTAAATGTCAGAATATTACAGTTACAACCAGAGATAACGGGCAGCTTGACTAGCGCTTTTAGGAAGTGGAAAATTGCAGGCCTAGTTTGACATTGCAGATGCCATCAAACACACAAAAGGTGATGGGAAGAATTCTTTAAAATAGTCTAACCACTGCTCAGAGTAGAGTTTGAAACAATCGTTTTTTTGAACTGTACAGCTCCATACAGAGGGCCATCTTTTCACTTTTCCTACAGGGAAAAACACAAGGCCCAGATTCTGCTGGTGTCACGCAGCGCCGTGCAGCATCCAAAAAAGCAGCGCTGCACTGAGTGCCAAGGAGAGAGCAGGAGAGCGCCATATTCACATAGAAATGGCACTCTCCTCCCATCTCCATAGCGCCGGTGCTGATTTCAGCTGCCACATAAGTTTTGTATAGGAAGAGTATCATCCCTGTACAAAATACTATGCCTAGACAAGCGCAAAGGATTTTCTCACTTTGTATGTGTGCTGTACATTGCAGCACACATGCAAAGTCAGAAAAGCAGGAAGACATGAAAAATTTATCTGTTTTGCGCCTGCTTTTAAAAGGTGTTCATTTTTGGCATTTAACTTTTTTTCTGAATTTTCAGAATAGGGTTTAGCATCAAGAAGCATGGGTGGTAGCACAGGTACGCACATGTAGCACCCATGTAATGCCCCCTTGACACAAAGTAAAGCAAAGTTGGGTTTCGCACTGCTTTGTGTTACTTTGTACACAAACAAACGCAAATAACTATTTGCATTGGTTTGTGAATGCCAAAAGAAGTTTAGTATCGGTTTAGTGTTGAAAAAGCAATGCATAACCAACTCTAAACCTTTGAGAATCTGGGTCTAGCAGCAAAGGCAGCTGAAGAATGACTAATGCTAATTAGCCGGCTGGAACGTCAGGTAGGAAAAGTCTAACTTTGTAAACATTACTTTTTCTGTATATTTATAAAAAGAAACATCTAGCTTCACCATTGAGCTGGGTTTTTACAAAAAAAATTGCAATTGTGGTCAAATGGGCTCATGCTTACTTTAAACCAGAGTTACAAAAGTAGCATTTTAATTGTACTTTAGTTTCTCTCATAGTAACAGCTAAAACCTTATACAGTGAAAACAGTTTTTTGGGGCTAGGCACTGTGGGAATATGGCAACCTTAAATTCTTATATGTTCCACTTTCAAATATCAAGTACACTGCCTTGTGAGCTACAAGGCCCAATTAAGGGATACTTACTTAGGGCTATATTTTAAGGGGAGTTGTGTCAATCTTTCACCACACAAAATGGTACATGCACGATGCAACTCCAAAATGCAATTTGTCAAGTCACACAAGGCCAACTTGCATGGCACTGGGTGACTTGATAAATCCAGAGTAATGCAACACAGTGCAAATTGCTGCATTGCATTTGTTGGAGTGTGACTTTTATAATCAATATTAACATGAAAAGCTTGCAAAATAATGTATAATAAAGCCGCATAGAAAATGTGTTAATACAAGTTGTTGGAAAATGGGTTATTGGTAAGGGCAGGTAGGTACCTAACCTCCACTTAGGTCCAGTTAGGTCTCAGTAAATTAAACACAGCTCAACCCTTGGTAGCTTGGCAACGAGCGACAAGGCTTAACTCTCAATGGGGCCCTGTTAGGGGGCCCCTGCAGTGCCCATGCCAGTGGCATGGGCACTGCAGGGGCCCCCAGGGGCCCCACGACACCCGTTCCCGCCATCCTGTTCCTGGCGGTTTTTACCGCCAGGACCAGGATGGAGGGAAGGGGGTCGGAACCCCGGAATCGAACCGTCGGTTTCCCTTTTCTGACCGCGGCTTTACCGCCGCGGCCAGAATTGGCCTGGATGCACCGCCAGCCTGTTGGAGTACATCCGCGGTCCCCGGCCCTGGCGGTCTATGACCGCCAGGGTCGGAATGACCCCCTTAGTCTCTTTTTTGGAGATTTTCTTTACCGGGACGAACCTGCAAATCAGGCCGGTTCACGGTTGAGGCAAGCTGGATAGAGTTGCCGCGGCGGGTCGGTCCTTCTATGGAGCTTTTTTTTCAAAAGTTCTCCAAACTTCTCCAAACGTCTGGGGCTTCTCCCAGATGTTCTTTTAAGGTTCTTTTGGGGTCCACAGCTCACCCCAAGGGTCCTTTTTGGCCACTGGGCAGTGGTCAGCTGGTTGATCTCTTCAGGAGTTGGTGCAGGGGACTCTGGTTAGCAATTTTTCACCTGAAGCAAACAGGGAGTCCCTCCTTGAACCAGTTGAAGCCAGGCAAAGTCCTTCTTGTGGTGAAGCCCAAGTGTGCAGCTGATGCAGTCCTTCTGAGTGCAGGTTCCAGGTGGAGGCCAGGGGTCCAGCAGGGCAGTCCTTCATCTTCTGTACTTCTTCCTGGTAGGGATGTGGTAGGGAACTGAGGTGGGGTGCAGGTCTGCCAGTTTTATCCTTGATCCTGGGTGAAAAACAGGGGGGTCCTGATTCTCCAATCAGGTGCAGGGTCCTTCCCCCTGTGATGAACACTTTCTGGGAAGTGCGGCAAAAATCAATCCTAGGAGGCAATATTCTTCAAAAATCCATCATGGCTGAATCTGATTCTTGGAGGTTACATCTGGCTGAGTCCACCCACTGGTGTGGCTAAAAATCCTAAACACACCCCTCTCCTGCCCTCTCCTAATCTAATCAAGGGGGCACCTAGTTGCCTGGGGTTGCAGGATGTGGGGGTGTTGCTGGGTTGCTCCAAATGTCCTTCTCTGCCTTTGAAGACCGGTTTGGCAGCCCTCCCCCTTCCTGCCTCACCATCTGCTGAGGGGAAATTCCCTCCCACAGGCACATCTCTTTGTGTGAAGCCAGGCCCCTTCACACCTCATCAAGGCAGCCTGGCCAGGCTGCCAGAGGCTGGCCAATCAGAGCACAGCAGCAAAAACAATGCAGGGCTGAAATTGGCAACTTTTCAGGTAAAGTTTTAAACTCTTTACCTGAACAAGTTATGTAAAATCCAACAACTGGAAGCTGTGGGATTTATTATAACATTTTAATTTGATACCAAACTCTTGGTATCCATTACTTAATGGGACTTTTAAAATTAAAATAAAGTCTCCCCATTCTAGCCTATGGAGGCCATTCACTACAATGAGGGAAAAACAAATGTGGCTGTTTTTACCTCACCAGGGCTTATAAAACTATTTTTATAAGGTCCTTGCTTATAGTTACATGGCACCCGGCCCTAGGGGCACATAGGGCACACCTTAGGGGTGACTTACATGTAAAAATAAGGTAGTTTAAGACTTTGGAACTACTTTTAATTCCAAAATCGAATTTGCACATAACTTTAATTTAAAAGCAGCCAGCAATGCAGGCCTGCCTTTAAAATGACATTGGGCACCTCAGCAGTGCACCTATGGGTGCACTACCTATGCTGTGGTCCCTACACCTACACTCCCTACCATATACTAGGGACTTATAGGTAGGTTAACGTAGCCAATTATAATTAGCCTAATTTGCATAGTGATTTTACACAGAGCACAGGCCATGGACTGGTTAGCAGTACCCAGGGCACCATCAGTGTCAGGAAAACACCAGCAAAAAGTGGAAAATGGGGGCAAAAAGTTAGGGGGCCTCTGCAATCAGCCCTGTTTTCTCAAACAAGCCCCCCCCAGCCCACACGCCCAGGAGACTCAGCCCAACCCTGGGAGAGTCTTCCTGGCTTGTCAGGCAAGGATGACAGTGAAGAGAACAGGCTGTCCCTTTGCAGGGCCTACTCTGCCTTACATCGTCCTGCCAGGGTCACTCCCTCTGGGTAGTGAAGCCATCCCAACAGTGAAAGGACTCATCTCAAACTGAAATTTCCCTCTAGGGGTCCTCTTCCTCTCTCTCTGCCAACTTGGGTAGTGAGGTACCCACCTCCCCTACTCCTAACTTTGCTAGGGCAACACCTAGCTTACCCACAGAGGTCACCCAACACTTGAGCAACCCCACCATGACCAACAGGGTCAGGGGGCCTACTTTGCTTTTGGCCCTGGGGTCTGCCTCCCAGGCCAAGTACAGTGCTGCCAGGAAAGCTAGCACCCAGCAGAGGCTACTGACAGCTGTCAGTACCCAGAATCACACCCTAAGCTCCCAACTGACAGGTAGCTGAGCTGCTTTAGGGGCAACTGTGTGGTCCTGGCACCCTTCTTGCTGTCTAGAGTGGGGGGCTACCACCTCCTGTGGCAGACACCCTCCTTCCATTCTCCCTTCTGTCAGTGTAGGGGCAACACCCTGCATCTGGACAGCTGCCTGACTACTCAGGACTTTCTTGAGGTCAGGTGAGGCCTCACCAGTGCCAACTCTGGGCTCCCCCCCTACTGGGGCAGAAGGCCTTTTGCTCCCTGGACTGTCTTTAAGAGTGGCCCACCCTTCCTTTTCTTCTTTCCTTTTCTTGGGGACCCTTGTCTCCTAACTATAGGGACTGACTCCCCAGGACTTTGGGTTGGGGGGTGCCCTGGGCGACAGCCCCATCTGGGACCAGACTCACCTCGGGAGGTCATTGCCCAGGATAAAATCCAGGGGGAGGGCAGCACTGACTACCACCCTAAACCAGTCAAGGATACCCTCCCTCCCTAGGGGCACTATGGCTACAGGTTTGGAGGTGACCTCCCCGGTGGCTATCCTGACTTTCCTGGTCTCTCCTGGGACATACATGTTGTCTGGGGTCACTAACTGGTCACTCAATATAGTGTGACTGGCACAGGTGTCTCTCATGCCAGTGGTAGGTATCCCCTTCACCTGAATGGGGTGGAAATGCCTACTCCCACCCCCAGGGATCACCAGCTTACCATCTGGTCCTGTCTCCCAGCTCAATGCTAGGAGGACATCATCATCTGAGGAGTCCTCCTCCATGGCTACACTGGACAGCCAAGTGCTAACCACCTTCTTTGGACAGGCTGCATCTCCTCTGAAGTGACCTGTCTGCTGACAGTCAAAGCAAGCCTTACTGTCCAAGAACTATTTTAACCCTGGGTCTCCCTGTCTCTGCTTGTCAGAGTGGGAGTGGGATTTACTCTCCTCCTTCTTAGGGTTTTGGGGTACAGAGGGAGTCTCTGTGGTGGGCTTACCACCTCCCTCCTTAGGTTTTTGGGGTCCCGACCTGCCCTTCTTGGAGTCTCCCCCCTGGGACTTGACAACCACCCTGGTTCTCAACCACTCATCATCTGCCTCCCCTAGCTCTCTAGGGTTGGTCAGCTTAGCGTCCACTAGATGCTGGCGTAACCTTTCTTGGGTACAATTGGTCAAGATGTGCTCTCTCATGATCAGATTGTATAAACCTTCATAAGTATTTACTTTGTTACCAATAATCCAGCCCTCTAGTGCCTTAAGTGAGGTGTCTACAAAGTCAACCCAAGACTGGGTACTGACCTTCTGGGTGTCCCTGAACTTCATTCTATACTGCTCTGGGGGCAGACCAGACTTATCGGTTCAGCACCTCTTCATACTAGGGTATGAATCTGCCTCCTCCCCCATTAAGGTCAGAAGCCTATCCCTCCCTGAGTTGGGGACCAACTCCCATAAAAGTCAACCCCAGTATTGAGGCCTATCCCTTCTCATTTGGAGTGCCCTCTCAAAGGCATCCAACCACTTGTCTATATCATCCCCCTCTACATAAGCAGGAACCACCCCCTGGGGTAATCTGGGGCAAACCCCCCCACCCATGGACACCTCCGTTTCTCTGTTGCTGCCACCATCTCTTTTTTCTTTCTTTGCCCACTTATTCTCTTCTAGGGCAAGCTTATGTGCTTCCAAAGCTATAAATGCTAGCTGGGGCTCCAGCTCTCTTTCTCTGAGGGACAGGTTCTCTCCTCCTGAAGGGACCCCCTTCCCCCAACTAGCTTTAGGTATGACCCTAGTGACTGTGTGTAGTGAGGACCGGTCTTCCTCATCCTCACTTAGGCTCAGATGCCTTCCCTCCCCTGAGTGGTTGGAGCTAGCATCCTCCCCTGCTTCTTCCTCCTCTGGAGCTTCCTCTGGGCCTACTTCTTGTGGCCTCAGCCCATGCTGTCAGGGATTTAATCAGGACATGCTTCCTGAGGTCAGTGGTTGCAGGCAACCCCCTTGCAGTACACAACCCCCTAAGCTGGACTATTGTCAGTGTGGGCAGACTAGCCAGATCAAGCTCCATGGTTCCCTAGTTTTGTGTCAACAAAAACGTTTTGCAAAAATTGGAAACAAGAATTTAGAAAAATCACAAAAATTCAATAATTGAAATCAATCCAAATTAAAAATTAAAAACAATTTTTGCACTAGGACAATTTAAAGGATTTTTAATTTGTTTTACTTAAAACTGTAACGCGATACTGAACATAGTAGTAAATTAAACCCAGCTCAACCCTTGGTAGGTTGGCAACGAGCGACAAGGCTTAACTTAGGAGTCAGAGTGTAAAGCATTCAAATATCACAAATCAGTAATTAAATAAAACACAGGAAACAGTTTAAAAATCCAAAACCAATTTATAAAAATAGATTATATTTTTATCTTTAAAATTACACAAAAAACGAATAAAATCGGATGAGGGGAACCGGAGGTATGATTTTTTAAATAATTATTGTTTTTCTAGCGCCTAGAAACAAAAAGCGCCAATCGGGTCGTCTGGTTGCATCTCGACCGGGGCAAAGTCAAACTTTAAGGCCGACTGCGATGGAGCCCGGCTCGGCTACAGGCCGTGGGAGGACTTGGTCAAAAGTTTACCTTCTCACTTAGTCGTTTTTCTGAAGATTTTCTTCAGCGGGACGAACCTGCCAGTCCAATCCGACCTCCTGGAACTCTTCTCCGGATTCGCTTCATGGGAATCCTTGGTGGAGATTTTTACCTTTGGACTTAGTCGTTTTTTCGAGGTGAAAATCCTTCGACCGGGGTAAACCTGGATCTTGATCCAAAATCCTTGGAGCCCTCCTCGGATACGCTGGCTGGGAGGTCCCGGTCAACTTTTTACCTTCGGACTTAGTCTCTTTTTTGGAGATTTTCTTTACCTGGATGAACCTGCAAATCAGGCCGGGTAGCGGTTGAGGCAAGCCAGCTAAAGTTGCCGCGGCGGGTCGGTCCCTCTATGGAGCTTTTTTTCAAAAGTTCTCCAAACTTCTCCAAGCTTCTGGGGCTTCTCCCAGATGTTCTTTTAATGTTCTTTTGGGGTCCACAGCTCACCCCATGGGTCCAGAAGCTCTGAGATGATCCTTGGGGGGTGTGGACTACAACTCCGAGAATGCACCTGGTACAAACTCCTTTTTGGCCACTGGGCAGTGGTCAGCTGGTTGATTTCTTCAGGAGTTGGTGCAAGGGACTCTTGTTAGGAATTTGTCACCTGTATCAAACAGGGAGTCCCTCCTTGAACCAGGTAAAGCCAGGCAAAGTCCTTCTTGTGGTGAAGCCCAAGTGTGCAGCTGGTGCAGTCCTTCTGAGTGCAGGTTCCAGGTGCAGGCCAGGGGTCGAGCAGGGCAGTCCTTCTTCTTCTGTAGTTCTTCCTGGTGGGGATGTGGTAGGGAACTGAGGTGTGGGTACAGATCTGCCAGTTTTATCCTTGCTCCTGGGTGAAAAACAGAGGGGTCCTGATTCTCCAATCAGGTGCAGGGTCCTTCCCCCTGTGATGACCACTTTCTGGGAAGTGTGGCAAAAATCAATCCCAGGAGGCAACAGTCTTCAAAAATCCATCATGGCTGAATCTGATTTTTGGAGGTTACATCTGGCTGAGCCCACCCACTGGTGGGGCTAAAAATCATAAACACACCCCTCTCCTGCCCTCTCCTAATCTAATCAAGGGGGCACCTAGTTGTCTGGGGTTGCAGGATGTGGGGGTGTTGCTGGGTTGCTCCAAATGTCCTTCTCTGCCTTTGAAGACCAGTTTGGCATCCCTCCCCCTTCCTGCCTCACCATCTGCTGAGGGGAAATTCCCTCCCACAGGCACATCTCTTTGTGTGAAGCCAGGCCACTTTACACCTCATCAAGGCAGCCTGGCCAGGCTGCCAGAGGCTGGCCAATCAGAGCACAGCAGCAAAAACAATGCAGGGCTGAAATTGGCAACTTTTCAGGTAAAGTTTTAAACTCTTTACCTGAACAAGTTATATTAAATCTAACAACTGGAAGTTGTGGGAGTTATTATAACAATTAATTTGATACCAAACTCTTGGTATCCATTACTTAAGGGGACTTTTAAAATTAAAATAAATTCTCCCCATTCTAGCCTATGGAGGCCATTCACTACAATGAGGGAAAAACTAATTTGGCTATTTTTACCTCACCAGGGCATATAAAACTATTTTTATAAGGTCCTTGCTAATAGTTACATGGCACCCAGCCCTAGGGGCACATAGGGCACACCTTAGGGGTGACTTATATGTAAAAATAAGGTAGTTTAAGACTTTGGAACTACTTTTAATTCCAAAGTCGAATTTGCATATAACTTTCATTTAAAAGCAACCAGCAAGGCAGGCCTGCCTTTAAAATGACACTGGGCACCTCAGCAGTGCACCTATGGGTGTACTACCTATGCTGTGGTCCCTAAACCTACATGCCCTACCATATACTAGGGACTTATAGGTAGGTTAACTTAGCCAATTATAATTAGCCTAATTTGCATATTGATTTTACACAGAGCACAGGCCCATGGACTGGTTAGCAGTACCCAGGGTACCATCAGTGTCAGGAAAACACCAGCAAAAAGTGGAAAATGGGGGCAAAAAGTTAGGGGGCCTCTGCAATCAACCCTGTTTTCTCACACAAGTAATAATGCACGCATTTGAAATGTGCCCACGGGGAGTGGCCACCAATGTATACTGTGATTAATGAAACTGACTAATAATGAATTAATAATGTACTAATGTACGATTTTATAGTAGCATTATGAGTTATGTATTAAGGTTTTGCTAAATTAATCACTAGGCCTTAGTTAGCAAAGGTCTGGGCCTAGCTGCCTGGTCTCATATTAAATGTGTTTTTCTAACGTGCAATGTGCTGTCTTCCTGAAGGACATGAAACTGTACTTTTCCAGAAGCTAGAAATATGTATGTGTAACCGTAGTAAATTCTTTCTCATGGGACCCGATTTGGTCATGGAGACATTCTTGCCGAATGCAACAGTGTAATTCACAACAGGTGCAAGGTCGCCTGTACTGGGAGAAGACAATGGAACTACTGACTGGAGCGACAAGTGTAACTTTTCTTACCTGACATTCTACCCGTTGAAGACGTCAATCACAGGAGCCAATAAACTATGTGAGAACTGTCTTTCTAGTGAGGTGTGTGATGGATCATTGGACAGAGATAACGATGCACCAAATATTGCCCAATTGGAAATTAGGAACTTGTTAGACAGAAGTTGATATAATACCGTGACACAAGGAGAAATCAGACATTACTGAGCCAATCTTAGCCATCCTCCCTGCCACTTTGATGCTGTACTTGCCTCTACTCTTGAAGAAACTTGTCTTTAGTGGTTTAATACTTTAAACCATCCTCACCTTTCTTGCCTTGCCCAATACTTGCTTCTCCTCCTTATGAGGGAAGAGCCTTTGCCCTATCTTGCTGAGACTTTGCTGTTATGTCCTGGCTGATGGCGAACCGACTGATGTCCTGAGGACGAAGACTGACACTGTATTCCGCCCCATTTGGATGGATAACTATCTGAAAATGAAATTGTAATTGTCTGTTTGCCTTTTCTTTCTAGGTACCAACTGCTCTTTTGATAGAGGCCATAGTTAGATGTTTTACAAATTTGTGTTGCTAAATAGTTTTGCATGAAACCCAACATGCTAATGCTAATTAGCGGTTAGTTAAGGAGTTCATTAATACTGGGTACAAATAGACCAATGACTGAGCCTTTGCCTTGTTGAATAAAGTGCTAATGGTACTCTGCTAAAGTTGATTTCATGTTGACGTCCTGCTTTGTTCTAACGTTCATGATCTTAGCTTTGATAAAGTCTTATTCAAGTTGTCATATTGTAGTATTGTTGATGTGTTTACTGGTATTGAGACTAATAAACTTGCTAGTAGAGTGTAACTAATAGGGAATAAATATCCTAACTCTTGCTAAATTTGCGTGGTTATTCATGGCTGAAAGGCCAGGGTTTGATTCTTATTGATGTTATTAATTCATTTTATTGATTTGTTATTGTGAATATTGATGAGACTATTGATCTATTGATTGAAATGCATAAATAGATATCTCAACCTAAGGAGTCTCCAATCAGGGTCAAAAGGTTCATTGGCCTAAAACGAGTCCCCGTGTAAGTAAAATGAATAAAGGTGGGACTCGTTATCAGTTCTGGTAGCAGAGGATGGTCACATCCCTTAGGGGCCCTAGGACGAGGGACCATTGTTTTAAAAGTGTTTTTTAGATAATGCAAATTGGAGAGATGATGTGCCCCTAAGTCCCAAATGACTTTACTCAGAATCTCAGATCTTGCCGAAGTGAGTTGGGTATGTTCTTGGTGTTTTAGTGATAGAGTGAGTGACGTAGGGTTGCGATTGCACAGCTTATGCATATCGCAGGTGAATTGTGAGGTTTGTGAGAATTTTAGGCCAGGTGATGTTTTAGTAGGAGTGTGGGTACTCGGCAGTATGAGAGTAGGGAAGTCGGCGAACTTCATGTGAGTGTGGCGCTTTGTGCTAACAACAATTGTTGTCCACGTGGTTGTTGGTGATGTACGGACCCTGCGTGGTCTAACACTCCGGAGTATATTGATAAGTGTATGAGACACTTGGTTTATGTTGTAATTTGCGCGGTTTAATAGGTCAATCGGGCGTGGTTGATGAGTCGAGTTTGAGTCAATGTGAGTGAATGAAAACTTCGATGGAGATTTGGCGAGTTCTAAAGTGCACTAGGACGAACCATTGACAAGTCGAGAGTAAAATTTGCGGGTCAAATTTTGCTTGCGAGTGCGGGGTCTGAGAAGGAGAGAGTAGCGGCTGAGGCTTAAAGTGAAATCTCTGTAAAGTTCTGAAGCAATTGTGTTACCCTCCCTGTGGTAAACCGGCAAATTTGAGTTTTTGTTAGTGCTCACAATATATTGCATTAGTTTTGTGTGGATTGAGAGTGAGGAAGACAAGCTGCAAGACTTTGTCAGCCGCAGCATGTGTGAGTGTGATGTCATTGGAGCCGCTCTGGGATAGGTCGGTTAGTGAGAAGGGTCGCGCACGGATTGGCAGCCGTCCGTGAGAGGCAATTGGTTGAGAAGGTAGGTGAAGAGAGTTCTGGGAATTAGAGTCACTTCCTGATTCGATTGTTAACAAAATAAAGGACGCAAAAATGATGTTTTTCAAGGCTTTAAGGAGTGCTTTAAGGGGAGATGTGTACATTACTGCGAGTGTGGGGGAGCCCACACCGCCAGAGGATACTCCAGCTTATACTGTAATGGAAGAGAGGGGAGTCGCGCCATGTCTTTGGCTAAAGCAATGGTGCCAATTGACAGAGAAATATGGGTGTTTAGCGTTTCCGGAGCACGGATCGTTCAATATAATGATTTTAGAGAATTTGCGGAAGGCTTTAAATGAGCAAAAACCACCTCCGATGCCAGCACAGTTTGAGGCATTAGCAATTTGGGAACTGATGGCCATACGGCACCGGCAACAAAAGTTTGAGTGGAGAATGAGGAAAGCAGAAAAGACACTAGCGGAGGCTAGATGGGATAGCAAGCACAGGATTTGGAGAAGGGAAATAATAGACAGGGTTAAAATGTTTCCAGCAATAACACAAGAAAGTGAAGCGCAAGGGGGCAAAGAAGTCCTGGGCAGATGCAGATGACTCAGATGACGATGAATTCTTTAATCAGTTGCTACATGATCGACCACCACCATACACCATAGATGACAATAGACCAAGTACTAGTGCAGGTCCTGTAACTTTGAAGCAAAATCAGGGGACAACAAACCAGGTACAAGCAAATACTGTTGCAACACCAGCTCCGATACAGAATAGTGTCAGTGTGTCTACTGCTCCGGAAATGCAGACACAGTTGCAGCCACCGCCAGTTCAGAGGCTCTACCCTGATGTTCCAATGTTAGAGACAACTAAGAGCTTGATGGTGCCACCTGACCCAGCATATACAAGATCAAAGTTAGTGAAGATTGAGCCAACTTCACTTTTACTGCCCCAGGCACAGCAACAATTGATACCGAATTGCACTTCGGTCACAGGACTGCAGTCAGTTACAGCACCTGAAATGAATCAGAATATGGGAGTTAATGCTCCACAGGGTTTGGGAAGCAGGCAGCCGCCAGCCGCCATATCCTTATCTATTACAGTTGGTCCACCAGTACCTTTGTATGCACAAGCAAAGCCTAGTGTATATGACCAATGAGTAATGACTCAAGAGATGACAAGAGGAGGGTTCGTAGGGAGCTCTCAAGGAATAACTCCAATGGAACAGACAGTAGAGAGATCCAGGTCCCTGTTAGACTTCAGTCCAATAGGGGTTCCTCCAGATGCCTTGAGACACTCAGGTTTGGGACTGCTGACCCCGCAGATCCCAAGTGCGAATGTGCCACGAACACCAATGATGCAGGCTGGAAATATCTTGCTGCAAGGTTTGACTACGCAACAACTGAATGAATGGCTAGACAAGCTGAATTCACCACAGACTACGCCTGCGACAGCAAAGCGGTCAGAAAGAGAAGAATACCTGAATTTTGTGAGGTTGGGCATGGAGGCAGCTGAGCTAGTTGAAGGGAGCATGGGAGTGAACAGGCTAGAATCCCATACTGAAGCAGAATTGAGGTATCTGTGCCCAAAGATAACCAAAGAAGTGAGCAAGGTGCACCAGAGGTTAGCGAACCTGGCAGAGAAATACGACATAGATCTAGACAATACTAAACATATGAAGAGGAGTTATAGATTAGACTTTGAGCCTAAAGATTTTGATCACATGAGATCTACTGGAATGAAGGCACACCTTAAAGAAATACTACAGAGTGCACAGGTTTGGGGAGCATTAGAGAAGTGGGAAGGCAGATGGGCAAAGAAAAGAGATAGAAGGAAAAGTGACTGCCCGGAGCAGCAACAGGCAAAAGCCGTGCCAGATACGGGTACAATAAAGATGTTACCCATGAGAGAAACAGCTGGAGGGGTTTTAGTCCATGTACCATGGTCGAGAGGTGACATTTTGTCATTCACAAATGACTTCCCCAGGCTGAGGGAGAAGCCGATAGAGTGATATCAGCAGACAGACAGGTTTGTGAAGCTTGCGAAGTGGCTTTGGGAAGACTTGAATACGCTGTTTGAGATCATAGTTCCAGCTGACTTGTGGCTTGAGTGTAGGAGAAGTGTGGATTGGCCGACAGCAGAACCGGCAAGGGACAAAATCACAGGAGCACCATCTCCTGAGGTAATGAGGTATTACTATAAGGTGAGTGAGTTTTTGAAGCGGAAATTTTTCGCCGCAAAACTGATTGTCAAAAGATTGATCGAACAGGACAGGAGGCCAAGGAATTGATACATGCCTATTATGAGAGGTTGTTAAAGGCGTTCAAGCATTACAGTGGTAAAGATGTCATAGAGCCTAAGGACATGAATCACCTAGTGTTCAGGTTTGTCGAAGGACTGAGACTTGAGATTAGTCAGATGATTAAGAATCATTTGATCTGTTGGCAAGCGAAGCCAATTGACGAGGTGTTGCAGTATGCGAAATACTGTAGTGACGAGATTGAATTGAAACAGAGAAAGTTGAAGGAGAAGGTGATGGTGATGCAAATTAAGGCAGCACAAGCAGGGATGCAAGGAAATGGTATACAGCAGATAATGCAACAGCCGCAAGGAAACAGGATATTACAGGCGCAAGTGAGAGGCAGAGGTCAAGGAGGTTTTGTGAACTGTGGTCCAGATCTGAATACTGTAGTAGTTCAAAATGATGTGCAGGGGATGAAGAAGATGTTACCGTGTCATGCTTGCGGGGGTGTTGGACACTGGAAGCTGGAATGTCCAATGATGGTCCTGGAGGGTGTTGTTCAACAAAGCAATGATGTCAATGCATTTCAAAATGTTAAATGACCCAGAATAAGGGGTCCGAATCCGAATTTCCAAAATAACATGGTTCAGATGCAGAGTCTTCAACCTATGCAACAAGTGCAGATGCCACGTGTACAACCAATGCAGATGCAGCAAGTGCAACAGCAGATTCCTTTGGTACCTAGACAGCAAATGCAGTTGCCCTTAGCACCAATGGGAAAGCAACGGGTGATGCTTCCTCAACATTTCATAGGTCAATGAATGAGTCAAAATAATGCAGTACAAAAATTCCCATTGCGTGGTGAGAATGGAATAAATGATGAATGGTCGGATGACAGTTCAGATGGTGAGGAGTGTAGACTTGCAGCATCCCTAGACGTAGATCAGAGAGGGCCTTATGTGCAAGGAAAAGTGATCAGTCACAAAGTTTAATTTTTGGTTGACACAGGAGCTACACGCTGTACAGTCAGAAGTGCAGAGGTTCCAAAGTTGCCTCTTTCGGGACGTACAACAAAGGTAGTAGGAGTGGCAAACCAGCTCCTGACTAACCCGATTACAGATCCGGTTCAGGTTGCGATTGGTACCTTTCAAGGATTGCACAGGTTTGTAGTCTGTGATTCAAGTCCCGTGTCCCTACTGGGAAGAGACTTACTGTGCAAGACGAGGTGTTCTGTCACCTGTTCTAATGAAGGGATTGAGGTACAGACAAACAGTGATGATGAAGGAGATGACAGACAGATCTCAGAGCCAGAGATGGAGACAACATATGAGGAGTACCCCTTGATAAGCTTTTTCCCGATGTTCACAGTGACTGATCTGCCAGCAGATTTGCAGGGGACAGTCAAAGAGAAAGTGTGGGACTTGACAGGAAAGGAAGTGGGTCTGATAAAAGGAGTCGATCCAGTCAAAGTCAGTGTGAGGCCTAATGCTGTGTTTCCCCAAGTACCGCAGTACCACATGACGCAATATGTTCTTATACAGGTGGCACAGATAATTGCAGACTTTGTGAAGCAAGGAGTCCTGAAAGAAGTGATGAGCAGTCCATGTAATTCACCAATAATGGGGCTGAGAAAGCCTTGTGGGAAGGTTCGAATTGTCCAAGATTTGAGAAAGATCAATGACATAGTGGTGAAATGTTGCCCAGTGGTGCCAAATCCAGCTGTGATTATGTTCCAGGTTCCATGTGATGCAGAGTGGTTCACAGTCGTGGACTTGTCCCAAGCGTTCTTTTCTGTGCCTCTTCATGAGGACAGTCAATTGCTCTTCAGTTTCAAATTCCTGGACAAGGTTTACAGTTGGTGTTGAATCCCTCAAGGGTTTTCGGAATCACCTTCCATCTTCAATAAGATATTGAAGAAAGATTTGGAGTCATTGGAATTGCCTTTTCAATCGACTCTAGTACAGTACATTGATGATTTGTTAATTGCATCTCAGACGAAAGATGACTGCAAGTATGATACTATTGCCTTACTGAACCACTTGGTAAAGAATGGACATAAAGTGTCCCCAAAGAAGCTGCAATACTGTCAGAAAGAGGTGAAATCCCTAGGTCACCTAATTGAGAAAGGGTCGAGGAAAATATCAAAGGAAAGAGTGACGGACATATTTCAGATGAATCCCACGACATCTTGGAGAGATGTTAGGATGTTTCTGGGAATGGTAGGCTACTGTTGTCAGTGGATCCCGAATTTTGCAGTTATCTCCAAGCCATTTGTGAGACTGACTGTTAAGGAGGTTAAAGACGGGCCAGACGTTCTAACCTTGTCAGAGACAGAAATGAGGGCATTCATTGAGTTGAGAGAGTGTATGTGTAGGGCTCCAGCTTTAGGTATGCCTGATTACACAAAGTTTTTTGTCCTGTTTAGTTACGAACGTGATGCTTTTTCTTTGTCTGTCTTGACACAGGTCCATGGAGGTGCAAACTGACCTGTAGAATATTTTTCAACTACTTTGGACCCAGTTGCAGGAGCCTTACCGGGTTGTCTGCGTGCAGTAGCAGCAGTTGGTCAAAGCCTTACACAATGTGAAGGCAAAGTGATGGGACATCCTTTAACAGTAATAGTCCCACACTCGGTTGAGATCTTGTTAACCCGTACAAAGACACACCACATGACAAACGCAAGATTGACGAAATATTAAACGAATATATTGGGGTCACCGAATGTAATTCTTAAAAGATGTACAGTGCTGAACCCGGCAACTTTGCTTCCAATTGAGAATACAGAGGTTGATGGTGCTGATGAGGTAGAACATGATAGTCTTGAGGTAACAGAACTGTGCACCAAACGGAGACTTGACATTAAAGATACCCAATTGGAAGAAAATGACTAGATTATCTTTGTTGATGGCTCTTGCCTGAGATGTTCAGTAGGAGTGCTGAGAGCCGGATACGTTGTGTGTACAATAACTGGTGTCCTAGAAGCATCTTAGCTTGAAAGAGTATACTCGGCTCAAGTGGCTGAACTGGTTGCTCTTATCAGGGCATGCCATACCATGCCGCTGACAAATTGAAGGTAACAATCTATACTGACAGCAGGTATGGATTTGGAATTGCCCATGATTTTGGCAAGCTATGGTCCCAGAGGGGTTTTCTGACCTCTTCTGGTTCTCAAGTGAAAAATGGTGAAAGAATAAAGAAGTTGTTGCACGCGATTCAGTTACCTCATGAAATTGTTGTGGTAAAATGCAGTACTCATGTGAAATTACAAGACTTTGTCTCAATGGGAAAAGGATATGCGGATCAAGTCGCAAGGTTTTGTGCATTGAACTGTATATCGTTCAAGGATCAGTGGGAATTGTTACCTGAAACAGAAAATGAGACATGCACAGGTTATGCTTTGAGGGTGGTTGACACATTGGAAGAATTGAATTGTTGCAGGGACGTGCCAGCCGAGATGAGAAGTGCTCTTGGGTTAAGATGCAATGTGTACAAAGACCAGATGATTTGTGGGTATCAGATAAGGGGGAAATGGTTTTGACAAACAGTCTTTTGTCACAGTTTGCAAGGTTTTATCATGGACAGGCACATATTGGGAGGGATGCCATGATCAGGTTGTTCAAAATTGACTGGTTTAATCCAAAATTCAGACAAGCTGCAGAAGTGATTTGTCACAGGTGCATCATCTGTCAGCAGACGAATGCGGGGAAAGGGACAGTGGTGAATTTGAGCCACATTGGGATTAGCAGAATGCAATTGGATTTTATCGAGATGCCTGTGTGTGGAGATTTGAGATACGTATCGGTGATTGTGTGTATCTTTAGACACTGGATTGAAGCATACCCTACACATAGAAATGACAGTCTCACAGTAGCGAAGTTGCTGCTTAGGGAATTGATACCACATTTCGGGTTCCCGATCTCTTTAGAATCAGATAGAGGAAGTTACTTCAACAATGAGGTGATTAAGCTATTGTGCGCAGCATTGAACATTGAACAGAAGCTACATTGTAGTTACCGCCCAAAGCCTCCGGCTTAGTGGAGCAAATGAATGGTACCTTGAAGTCAAGAATGGCAAAGATGTGTGCGGTTACAAATTTGAAATGGCCGGATGCATTGCCTTTGGTGCTAATGTCAATGAGAAATACACCCAACAAGAAAACAGGACTGTCTCCTCATGAAATACTCATGGGCCGAGCTCTGAGATTGCCCACAGTACCTGCAAATGCTCTTGTGAATATCACAGATGATATGGTGTTGGACTACTGCAAGGGTCTGGCTGATGTGGTCCGCTCTTTCTCTCACCAGGTGGAAGCAACCACACTGCCACGATAACTGATCCAGGTCACAACCTGAAAGCTGGTGACTGGGTTGTTGTCAAGAAACACGTGAGGAAGTCGTGTTTGAAGCCATGTTGGAAGGGGCCATATCAAGTAATACTGATGACTACTACTGCTGTGAAGTGTGTGGGAATTCCAAACTGGATCCATGCCAGTCACACAAAGAAGGTGACGTGTCCAAATGATGAGGAACTTGAATTGTCGAAAGTAACAACAGCGAAAAGGAAGTCTTGGGGCGGGAGAGTAATCAAAGGGGAACTGAGACAGAAGGAGAGCCCGTTGAGGATGGCTTGGTCACTCAAACAGTAAATGAGACCCAGAGGGGTGACAGTGAGCCAATCTCAACTGAGGTGCCAGGAGGTCCGACCCAGAGAGAGGTCCTCCCAGAATCAGACGGATGTGGTATTGAAGTTGAGCCCCTGACAGACCCAGAAGGTGAAGGAGTTGAGGCGGAAGAAAGTCAGAGTGTCCAGACTCCTCCTCAGCCACTTGCAGGTCCATCAAGAGAGAACACCATAGCAACAGAGGAGGGCCACGAGTTGCCACAAGGGAGATCGAAGACCAGAGAGTCACTGAAAGGAGATAAGTGGCCAGAATCACATGTGACAAAAGGAAAGGTGGTTGTTGGCAATACAATAGAGGAAGAGGTTGATACAACAAGGAAAGAAGACCTGAGCGAAGGAGAACTGCAAGGTGACCTCAAGTTGAAAAGAAAGAGAGTAGCAAACAGAAGATACGCAGGTCCTGAAAGGGCATATGCTACGTCAGCTGAGTGGCAACAAGAGTTCTTGGCGTTCTGTTTTGATCGAGAAGTTCCAGGTCAGCATTATGGTACCTGAGTCCGACCAGAGGAAGAGACTGTGTTAGTGTGAATATTGGATTAAAGGAACCTGAGAAAAGGAAATTGATAAATTACCGGATGTGATACTGTTAACCTGAAGTGACTTATGAGAACTGGTTTTGACAAAGCTGCTAACCCGAATTGACAAGGATCCTGGGAGTGACTAAGAAAGCTGTAAATACTTACTAAAGAAAGACTTTGCTTAGCTTTGCTGAAGAAAAAAAAAAGGGTTTAACCATCCTCAGTTGGTTGTTGTTTACACTTATAGCACTTTACTTTCTGATTCTTTACAGATCATGGCTAACACTAGAGATGATAATAAGGGGAGTAGGCGTTGCAAATGTTTGGGGGTTGCTTTGGTTGTCGTGTGTGTGGTATTCATTATAGTTTTGATTGTGGGAATGCCTTTGGTGGATAAGAGTGAAACTAACAATGCTACAATTCCTGAGACCACTGCTACACTAACAGCTTGGGAGAGGTTCGAGCAAGATACAAAATATTTGCATGAGGGAACTACCACAAAAGGGGAACTATCCAATAATGTTTTCTATCGCTTGCTGAGTGAGTATGTTGATACTATCGATGCAAAGGCTTGTTATGTGTGTACGCAGATTCCTGTTTCGGTACAAGAGGGAGTTACCTATCATAGTTTCCCCCTAATTTATGGGATAAGCCGTAGTCTGTTACTAACACATTTCTATAACCAAGAAGAGGTGCAGTATTTCTATTCTAATCACGATCTTGTGTTTTCTTATCTGCCTATCATAGAGGATTTGAATAGTGTAGCTAAATACAATAGCATAAAACTAGTTAAGGTATTCTTTGAAGCAACACTAACAATTACTTCATCATATGAACACCGCAATAATCTGACCTGTTTGCTTACGCCTGTAGAGAAAAACTTTCTAGATCACACGGAAGATAGAAGAAGGGCTTTGAAGGGGAAATTGGAGAAAGGCTTGCAGCAACGATCTTTTATTAGTAGTGAGAGTTATAGTGTGGTTAGGGAACAAGGGAAATTAGCTTTAGATGCGCTACATGTAGGTAAGCTTTGCATAACGCGACCAAAGTCTCATTATGACAATGTGTTTGTGGGAACGAGTGAATGTAAGCATGTGTTTTTGTTTCAGAGTAAGTGGACGTTCATGTTAAATGGACAGGATCCTGTGATTCCTGGGATCTATTATATATGTGGACTTAATGCTTATTACCGTCTTCCAAAGGGATGGTATGAGACATTTTATTTGTGGATAGTTTTCCCAAAGATGTATCAGTTAGAGGATTTAAAGAAGTTTCCGAAATTGTCTGAATTACATCGTACTAGACAAAGGAGAGAGACTGCTGCTGGTGTAGTAGGAGACATATTTGGGGCGATAATTCCTTCAGTGATAGTTATCTTGAATTCGATAAAGATTCAAAAGTTGTCTACTATTGTGGATAACATGCTGACAAATTTTACAGGAGCAATACTCCTGATGGATACTGAACTTGCTGAGGAGGGGGCTATGACTCTTCAAAACAGGCTTGCTTTAGACATTCTTTTAGCAAAAAATGGCAGAGTCTGTAAGATGCTTAATGAGCGACATTGTTGTGCCTATATTCCGGACAATAGTAATGAGATTAGAAGTATGCTTACTAACCTAACAAGAGATAGTGCAGATTTGAAGGAACTGAAAGAGCCAGGAGTTTGGGAAAAGGTTGGAAAGGGAATTGCTAAAGTAGGAAGCTGGTTTAGTGATATTTGGCATGGAATATTGGGAAAAATATTAAAGGGAATATTGACGGTTTTGGCTTGGTTATTTGGATTATGGTTAGCATGCAAAATTAGTAAAAGGATTAAATTGAAAAGGGCGAAAAATATCCAGAGGAAGGAAGAAAAGAAAAGGGAAAAATTGTTCAGAGAAAAATTTGATGTAACCAAAATGGGGGAAGAAATAGAGATGAAGGAGCTCAGAAGATGAATAAACTGTGAGAAAAGGATTTGTGTGATGACAAGAGTCATCAGAGGAGGGATTGTTGGAGTGTGACTTTTATAATCAATATTAACATGAAAAGCTTGCAAAATAATGTATAATAAAGCTGCATATAAAATGTGTTAATACAAGTACTAATGCATGCATTTGAAATGTGCCCACGGGGAGTGGCAACCAATGTATACGGTGACTAATGAAACTGACTAACAATGAATTAATAATGTACTAATGTACAATTTTATAGTAGCATTATGATTTATGTATTAAGGTTTTGCTAAATTATCACTAGGCCTTAGTTAGCAAAGGTCTGGGCCTAGCTGCTTGGTCTCATATTAAATGTGTTTTTCTAATGTGCAATGTGCTGTCTTCCTGAAGGACATGAAACTGTACTTTTCCAGAAGCTAGAGATATGTGTGTGTAACCGTAGTAAATTCTTTCTCATGGGACCTGACTTGCTCAAGGAGACATTCTTTCCGAATGCAACAGTGTAATTCGCAACAGGTGCAAGGTCGCCTGTACTGGGAGAAGACAATGGAACTACTGACTGGAGCGACAAGTGTAACTTTTCTTACCTGACATTCTACCCGTTGAAGACGTCAATCACAGGAGCCAATAAACTACGTGAGAACTGTCTTAGGTGAAAGTTCTAGTGAGGTGTGTGATGGATCATTGGACAGAGATAACAATGCACCACATATTGCCCAATTGGAAATTAGGAACTTGTTCGACAGAAATTGATATAACACCGAGACACAAGGAGAAATCAGCCATTACTGAGCCATTCTTAGCCATCCTCCCTGCCACTTTGATGCTGTACTTGCCTTTACTCTTGAAGAGACTTGTCTTTAGTGGTTTAATACTTTAAACCATCCTCACCTTTCTTGTCTTGCCCGATACTTGCTTCTCCTCCTTATGAGGGAAGAGCCTTTCCCCTATCTTGCTGAGACTTTGCTGTTCTATCCTGGCTGATGGCGAACCGACTGATATCCTGAGGATGAAGACTGACACTGTATGCCGCCCCATTTGGATGGATAACTATCTGAAAATGAAATTGTAATTGTCTGTTTGCCTTATCTTTCTAGGTACCAACTGCTCTTTTGATAGAGGCCATAGTTAGATGTTTTCCAAATTTGTGTTGCTAAATTGTTTTGCATGAAGCCCAACATGCTAATGCTAATTAGCAGTTAGTTATGGAGTTCATTAATACTGGGTGCAAATAGACCAATGACTGAGCCTTTGCCTTGTTGAATAACCTGCTAATGGTACTCTGCTAAAGTTGATTCATGTTGACGTCGTGCTTTGTTCTAACGTTCGTGATCTTTGCTTTGATAAAGTCTTATTCAAGTTGTCATATTGTAGTATTGTTGATGTGTTTACTGATATTGAGACTAATAATCTTGCTAGTAGAGTGCAACTAATAGGGAATAAATATCCTAACTCTTACTAAATTTGCATAGTTATTTGTGGCTGAAAGGCCAGGGTGTGTTTGATTCTTATTGATGTTATCAATTAATTTGATTGATTTGTTATTGTGAATATTGATGGACGATTGATCTATTGATTGACATGCTAAATAGATATCTCGTCCTAAGGAGTCTCCAATCATGGTCAAAAGGTTCATTGTCCTAAAACGAGTCCCTGTGTAAGTAAAATTAATAAAGGTGGGACGCGTTATCACATTACTCTGCCCCAGGGAGGTGTTCCATGGGTATTGCCTGAGTGTTCTTTCACACTACTAGGGTTCGGGAAATTTTAGTGACTGGACAGGATTAAATCCCCCTCATTTACATCACAATATATCACAAAAAAATCCCTAGTTCTATGGCCAGAATAATTGAAGGCAGAAAAAGAAAGAGGAAATTCAATAACTTAAAAATGTGTCAATGATATGGCCTCACAGTGTTAGGGATATTCCCTTTATAAGATGGATTCCCTCACCTACCTAGAGGTGGTATGCTTTATCATAGGGAACCTCCTCGCCCTGTGATAACTAATCATGGTGAGGGCTACAACTCCTTCAACTAGGAGGGTGGAGCTCTGGCAGATGTTTTCAAGAGGTATTTGCAACCTTTGTTGGAATGCAAGATGTGGTGTGGGGGCAGAATGTAAACTAATGTGTATAAAGAACCCAGTTGTAAAGGAGAAAACAGTGATGTGCATTAAAGCTAACTTCAGAGTATGATAAAGATTTAGGGGGTCATTCTGACCTCGGCGGTAAAAGGCGCTTACCGCCGGTCAGAAGACCGCCATAACACCGCCGCGGCCGCAGAAAGCCGCCACGGTCATTCTGACCCACAACGGCCAAACCTCAAAAAATCCGACCTCCACTGCAGGCCACCACATCAGCGGGCAGCGATAAACTGGAGATGACCAAACCTCCACCGTCACGCCAACAGAAATACGCCCATGCCATTTCGACCCACGAATCAACGCGGCGGGCTTTCCAACGCGGTATTCCATTGGCGGTACACACCGCCGCGGTCAAAATACACACACAGCACCAAAACACAGGCACATTGGACAATTACAAATACACACACCTGATACACATACACAACCCACTCCCACACAATCAATCAACTATAAAACACACCCCCACATCACCCACAAACCCCTACGACCACAATTACTGAGAGAAGGAGAGAGAAACACAGCAGTCAATCCATAGCAATACACACTGAGGCACACTACACCATCACACACACCACATAGTAGCACAAAGGACCACACACCAACATACTCATCATCACATACACCACCCCACACCTCACCCACACCACCCCATGGCACCCCAAAGGCACCCACGCTTTTCGGACCAAGAACTCCGGGTCATGGTGGAGGAAATCCTAAGAGTGGAACCCCAGCTCTTCGGCTCACAGGTGCAGCACACCAGTATAGCTAGGAAGGCGGAGCTATGGCAGCGGATCGTGGACAGGGTCAACGCGGTGGGACAGCATCCCAGGAATAGGGAGGACATCCGCAAACGATGGAACGACCTACGGGGGAAGGTCCGATCGATGGTCTCCAGGCACAACATCGCGGTCCAGAAGACTGGCGGCGGACCCCCACCCACCCCTCCCGAATTTACATCATAGGAGCAAGAGGTCTTCAACATCCTGCATCCTCAGGGCCTCGCAGGAGTAGCCGGAGGAATGGACTCTGGTAAGTCCAATCTCAACTACTATATCCCCCCCACCCCACCAGCATGCCAACCCACACCCCCACCCTCACCCCCAACCCCCCAGCACACATCCTCCCTGCCAATGTCTCACCAGCACAACCCACCCATCCCAACACCAACTCCTGCATGCCAACACAATCCATGGACACCCATCACCCAAGCATGACCACTGCACTTACCCCCCCCCCACTAACTACCCTCACAACACCTCCCTCAAGGGAATGCCTGCACTGGGGGACGAGGGCACCCATAACACGCACGCCATTGCACACACAGAAACAATAACCAAACTCTCTTACCCCATGCAGGACCCGAACGCCAACACACCAGCCAGGAGGGTCCAGAAATGTCCATCCCACCCCCGGAACAGGCCCACAGTGAGGACAGCAGCTCTGTCGACACTGAACCTGATGACCAGCCCGGACCATCGGGGACCTCTGGGCAGTCGGTTCCCCTCAGGCAGCCACAGGCCACACCAGACCCGACCCCCTCTGCCAACACCAGCACAGCTCCCACCCAGCGGGCCCATGCCTCTGTCTCTAGGACACGTCAATCAGCGGTGTGTCTGCCACTACAGGGCACCCAGGCTAACCCAACACCCCAACAACAACAGGGACCTGGGGGCAGTGGGAGCGGGCACACCGTCCAGGAGACAGAGGCCGGGGGAAACCGGGCAGCTCGGAGGGCTGCTGTGCGACAGGGGGGGGAGGAGAGGCCCAGGGAACCCACTCTCCAAGAGGCCCTCACCACCATCATGGGGGCCTACCACCACTCCCAAGAGACGATGGCGACGGTACTGTCCAGGTTCACGAAGATCCAGGCACAGCAGGAGGAACGCTACATGGGGTTCAGGGAGGAGCTGAGAATCATCGGGACCGCAATGGGGACCATCGTCCTGGCCCTCAACAGGATAGAAGACGCGTTGCGGGATCATGTGGCACCACACAGGGCCCCTGTCACTAGCCCGCACCAGGAACAGCCTACCACCTCTGCCGGCGCTAGTGGACAGGAGGCCCCAACACCACGACAGGCCACCAGAACCCCACCTCCTGCTGAAGAACAACCACCCCGTAAGAGGAGCCTGAGATAAAAAAAAAAGACAGAGTAGGATGTCAAGACCCCCGCCAGCAGGACATACCCCCTGAACTCTTCCCACTGTCCCACATTGCCACCCTGTCCAACCATGAACTGCCTCTGCTCCATCCTTCCACAGGCAAAAGGACAATGCACCTGTGAGACTGAGAACTGGACTCTGCCATGGACATTACTCCACCCCCACCCATCACCCTTATAATCACATGTACCAATATCTAGCACTGTAAATAAATCACATATTGCACACAAATCAGTTTGGAGTCATGCTGTATTATTAGCAAATGTATTACATATTACTGTTCAATATCTGTTCTGTCAATTAGTGATGACAACATACCAATGTCAATACGCTGTAGTTCATGGGCAAACCAAGCAGAAGTCAGGCACTGAGTCATACAGCACTGAGAAGGGAAGGGAAAAACAAAAATTACCCAAATAGATCTGGTGGGAACTACAGAAAGTACAGATGCAGGAGGCTATAAGCAATTGTGAAATGGCGTGGGTGATTCTTACCTCGGTGTTACTGGAAATACTGTTGTATCACTCTGTCCCTATTGTCTGTGTCGTCCTCTGAGTCTTCCTCCTCTTCACTCTCCACAGGCTCCACGGCTTCTACAACACCACCATCTGGACCATCCTCCTGCAGGAAAGGCACCTGGCGTCGCAAAGCCAGGTTGTGAAGCATACAGCACGCCACGATGATATGGCACACCTTCTTTGGTGAGTACATTAGGGATCCACCGGTCATATGCAGGCACCTAAACCTGGCCTTCAGGAGGCCAAAGGTTCGCTCAATCACCCTCCTAGTACGCCCATGGGCCTCATTGTAGCGTTCCTCTGCCCTTGTCCGGGGATTCCTCACTGGGGTCAGTAGCCACGGCAGGTTGGGGTAACCAGAGTCACCTATTAGCCACACACGTTGTCTCTGTAGCTGCTCCATCACATAGGGGATGCTGCTATTTCGCATCACATACGCGTCATGCACTGACCCTGGGAACTTGGTATTTACATGGGAGATGTACTGGTCAGCCAAACAGACCACCTGGACATTCATCGAATGATAACTTTTTCTGTTTCGGTACACCTGCTCATCGTCTTTTGGGGGTACCAAAGCCACATGGGTCCCATCTATGGCACCAATGATGTTGGGGATATGTCCAAGGGCATAGAAATCACCCTTCACTGTAGGCAAGTCACCCTCCTCTGGGAAAATGATGTAGCTCCACATGAGTTTCATCAGGGCAGACAACACTCTGCTCAAAATCTTAGAAAACATAGGCTGAGACATTCCAGATGACATGGCCACTGTGGTCTGGAATGACCCACTTGCCAAAAAATGGAGGACTGACAAAACCTGCACCAGAGGGGGAATCCCTGTGGGTTGGCGGATGGGGGACATCAGGGCTGGCTCCAGCTGGGCACACAGTTCATGGATAGTGGCAGGGTCAAGTCTGTATCGAAGTATTATATGGCGTTCTTCCATTGTCGACAGGTCCACCAGCGGTCGGTACACGCGAGGATTCCTCCTTCTCATCGCAAGTCCCAGCGGACGGTGCCTAGGAAGGACAACATGGAGCACAGAGTCAGCCAAACCACAGGTACGTACAGACAGCTTGCACAGTTAAAGAATGGCAATGGGTTGAAAGGCGTGTATGTGTGGCAATGCAAGGCCTAGGCCTGTGTGTCGCAGTCAAAATTAAGCCATGTAGGCCCTTGAAATGGCGGCTGCCTGACCTGTGAAGTGGGACAATGGGATGTGAGGTCAATGCGCTGGCGGGGCACACCGTGGCGGTAGGCGGTCGAAGACCGCGGCGCAAAGCCGCATTGGTTAACATTGAAGCCTATGGGTTTCAGGAGCCAATGACGAAGTGCGCCGGCGGTCGCGGTACGCACCGCCGCGGTACGCACCGCCGCGGGCGTGACCGCCATTTTCTATCTGCTTAATCACTCGAGACCTGATCATCCACAGGAGAGGACCTATACTGCAAGTGCTGCTGTGACCTCGGTCTGGAAGATACAATGGCTGCTGCGACTGGGAAAGGGCCCCTGCCTTCACGTCTGAAGAGTTGGAGAAGCTCGTGGATGGGGTCCTCACCCAGTATGCGCTACTCTACGGTCCTCCAGACCAACAAGTTAGTACACCGGGTGCACATGGAATGGGCTATGCCTGTGTGGATTGGGGTGGATGTAAGTTAGTGGGGTGGGGGGCGAATGAGGAGTGCAACGCCCGACAGATGAGAGCATGTGCCATATGGCAAAGTTGGTGGGGGGGGCAAATTACATCTAACATGCAGGTCATTGATGATTTCCTCCTTTCCACCCTGTACATGTCAAATAGGTCAGCGCCCATCAGAAGATCGAGATTTGGCGTGCCATCGCCAAGGAAGTCCGGAACTTGGGGGTCCACAACAGACGGGGCACCCACTGCCGCAAGAGGTGGGAGGACATCCGCCGCGGAACAAGGAAGACCGCAGAAACACTGCTGGGGATGGCCTCCCAACCTAGGAGGGGTGCCAGTCGCACCATGACCCCCCTGATGTCCCGGATCCTGGCGGTGGCCTACCCTGAATTGGATGGGCGCTTTAAGACATCACAGCAGACACAAGGGGGTGAGTATCAGCACATTCTCCTATCTTTCTGCGCAGTGGAGGCGTCTGGGTGGGGGAGGAGGGCTGTGGGTGACATTAGGCCAGGGCGCTTTCTGTAGTGTAGTCCTCTCCCTTAGGCATGGCCCTGTGCCCCCGGCCCCCACCTCGGTAGGGTGACAAGTACAGCCATTGAAGGTCCAGCATCTCCCATGTGCGCGTTTGACATCTCTTGGCCTGTTGTCTTAGTCAGTAGTACTGAGTAGTGTACCCCGAATGCGCGGCTTAGTGCATTAGGCACCTGTGTCTGTCCTCTCCGCCAACGGTGTTGACATTGCATGCACTCAACCTGGTCTTCTTTTTTCTCCCCCCACCCTTTCTCTTCATCTTCTTGTGCATGTGTGCATTAGCATCATCAGGCGGAGGAGATTTGGCATCGGAGCACGAGGGAGCTGCAGGACACAAGGCCCCGGCGGGCCCAGGAACAGACACCGAGGGCACCAGTGATCCGGAGGGGAGCACCACGACGGGGACCGCTGGTGAGAGCAGCGAAAGCGACACGTCCTCGGATGGGAGCTCCCTAGGGGTGGCGGCAACATCCGTGCCCCCCGCCTCTACAGGTACAGCCGCCACCCAGCGCACCAGCCCCGCCCTCCCAGCAGCCCCTCAGTCTTCGCTCCGTGCCCGTTCGCCCAGGAAGGCGCGCGTCTCCTTCGCCCCAGGCACCTCAGCCCCTGCCCCTGTTGCCCCTGCTGCCCTCAGTGCGGAGCTCATTGACCTGGTAAGGACGCTCATTGTTGGGCAGACGACCCTTTTGAATGCCATCCAGGGTGTGCAAAGGGAGGTGCAACAGAGCAATGCGTACCTGGAGGGCATTCATTCGGGTCAGGCTGCCCATCAACGAGCGTTCACTGCTCTGGCCTCAGCACTGCCGGCAGCCATTGTCCCTGTTTCCAGCCTCCCTCTTCTTACTGCCTCCAGCCTTTCTCTGTCTCCTGTTCCTCAGCCTATCCCATCCACACCATCAGACCAGCCTGCACACACCTCAACACCCAAGAGCAGCTCATCCAAACACAAGCACCACAGATCCCACAAACACTCACCCAAGCAACACCCAGATGCAGACATGCCAACAGCCACTGCCACCCCTGTGTCCCCCTCCTCCTCGTCTCCCTCCTCCCTCCCTGTGACGTCTACACTCACACCTGCATGCACCCCAACATCAGCCAGTGCTTCCATCACCACCTCACCCTCCAGTACAGTCCACACTCGTGCAGTCACCACCCCCACTGCCATTTACACGTCCCCTGTGTCCTCTCCCACTGTGTCTGTCACCCCCTCTTCCAAGACACACAAACGCAGGCAGCCACCCACCCAACAGCCATCCACCTCACGACAGCCTACAGCACCAGCACCAGCACCAGCACCTTCACCCAATGACAGCACACCTGACTCTCCTACAACCACCTCCTCTACCTCCACTTCCATCTCCACTTCTCCTACCCTTTACCTTGGACCTAAAAAACTTTTCATGGCTAACCTTGACCTCTTTCCCCCCGATGAGCTCCCCCATCCATCTTCAAAGAGTCCCAAGAGCACCGCAGCCACCACTAGACCACCTTCGGGTGTCACTGTTGTGCATGGGTACTGGAGCCCACCCTTTGCCAGCAGTGACACATCGATCAGCAGCAAGGACACGTCCAGCCCCCCCCCCGGCAAGAGGACCCGCAAAAACAAGGGCCGCCGTGCGAGGACCGACAGGGCTGCCCCCAAGGAGCAATGTGCGGCCACTTCACCACCCACACCATCTAGGGGAGGCAAGGGCCCGAGAGCCCCATCAAAGGAGCGGAAGGGCAGCAGGAGCGCGGAGAAGGTGGACCCCACATGCCACATCCCAGCTGGGAAGGAGGACACTAAGGAGGCCAGGAGTCCGTCCCCGAAGGGTCCAGAAACGTCACGGTCCGAGGGCGACTGAGCAGGGAGTCCAGGCAAGGTCTGGCTCCCTTGACCTGCTGGATGAGCACCGCTGAACAGGGCCCGCCGTGGAGAAGAGCACCGCTGAACAGGACCCGCGGTGAAGAAGAGCACCGCTGAACAGGGCCCGCCGTGCAGAAGAGCACCGCTGAACAGGGCCCGCCGTGGAGAAAAGCACCGCTGAACAGGGCCCGCCGTGCAGAACAGCACTGCTGAACAGGGCCCGCCGTGCAGAAGAGCACCGCTGAACAGGGCCCGCCGTGCAGAAGAGCACCGCTGAACAGGGCCCGCCGTGGAGAAGAGCACCGCTGAACAGGGCCCGCCGTGCAGAAGAGCACCGCTGAACAGGGCCCGCCGTGCAGAAGAGCACCGCTGAACAGGGCCCGCCGTGGAGAAGAGCACCGCTGAACAGGGCCCGCCGTGGAGAAGAGCACCGCTGAACAGGGCCTGCCGTGGAGAAGAGCACCGCTGAACAGGGCCCGCCGTGCAGAAGAGCACCGCTGAACAGGCCCCGCCGTGCAGAAGAGCACCGCTGAACAGGGCCCGCCGTGCAGAAGAGCACCGCTGAACAGGGCCCGCCATGGAGAAGAGCACCGCTGAACAGGGCCCGCCGTGGAGAAGAGCACCGCTGAACAGGGCCCGCCGTGCAGAAGAGCACCGCTGAACAGGCCCCGCCGTGCAGAAGAGCACCGCTGAACAGGGCCCGCCGTGGAGAAAAGCACCGCTGAACAGGGCCCGCCGTGGAGAAGAGCACCGCTGAACAGGCCCCGCCGTGCAGAAGAGCACCGCTGAACAGGGCCCGCCGTGCAGAAGAGCACCGCTGAACAGGGCCCGCCGTGGAGAAGAGCACCGCTGAACAGGGCCCGCCGTGGAGAAGAGCACCGCTGAACAGGGCCCGCCGTGGAGAAGAGCACCGCTGAACAGGGCCCGCCATGCAGAAGAGCACCGCTGAACAGGCCCCGCCGTGCAGAAGAGCACCGCTGAACAGGGCCCGCCGTGGAGAAAAGCACCGCTGAACAGGGCCCGCCGTGGAGAAGAGCACCGCTGAACAGGGCCCGCCGTGCAGAAGAGCACCGCTGAACAGGCCCCGCCGTGCAGAAGAGCACCGCTGAACAGGGCCCGCCGTTGAGAAGAGCACCGCTGAACAGGGCCCGCGGTGAAGAAGAGCACTGCTGAACAGGGCCCGCCGTGCAGAAGAGCACCGCTGAACAGGGCCCGCCGTGGAGAAGAGCACCGCTGAACAGGGCCCGCCTTGGAGAAGAGCACCGCTGAACAGGGCCCGCGATGCAGAAGAGCACCGCTGAACAGGCCCCGCCGTGCAGAAGAGCACCGCTGAACAGGGCCCGCCGTTGAGAAGAGCACCGCTGAACAGGGCCCGCGGTGAAGAAGAGCACCGCTGAACAGGGCCCGCCGTGGAGAAGAGCACCGCTGAACAGGGCCCGCCGTGCAGAAGAGCATCGCTGAACAGGGCCCGCCGTGGAGAAGAGCACCGCTGAACAGGGCCCGCCGTGGAGAAGAGCACCGCTGAACAGGGCCCGCCGCGGAGAAGAGCACCGCTGAACAGGGCCCGCCGTGGAGAAGAGCACCGCTGAACAGGGCCCGCCGTGCAGAAGAGCACCGCTGAACAGGCTCCGCCGTGCAGAAGAGCACTGCTGAACAGGGCCCGCCGTGGAGAAAAGCACCGCTGAACAGGGCCCGCCGTGGAGAAGAGCACCGCTGAACAGGGCCCGCCGTGCAGAAGAGCACCGCTGAACAGGCCCCGCCGTGCAGAAGAGCACCGCTGAACAGGGCCCGCCGTTGAGAAGAGCACCGCTGAACAGGGCCCGCGGTGAAGAAGAGCACCGCTGAACAGGGCCCGCCGTGCAGAAGGGCACCGCTGAACAGGGCCCGCCGTGGAGAAAAGCACCGCTGAACAGGGCCCGCGGTGAAGATAGGCACCGCTGAACAGGGCCCGCGGTGAAGATACGCACCGCTGAACAGGGCCCCGCCGTCTCAAGCACCGCTCCGCTGGACCCTTCTTCTCAAGCACCGCTCCGCTGGGCCCTTCTTCTCAAGCACCGCTCCGCTGGACCCTTCTTCTCAAGCACCGCTCCGCTGGGCCCTTCTTCTCAAGCACCGCTCCGCTGGACCCCGCTGTCTCTCCACCTCTCCGCTGGGCCCTTCCTGTCAAGCACCGCTCCGCTGGGCCCTTCTTCTCAAGCACCGCTCTGCTAGGCCCCGCCGTCTCAAGCACCGCTCCGCTGGGCCCCGCCGTCTCAAGCACCGCTCCGATGGGCCCTTCTTCTCAAGCACCGCTCCGCTGGGCCCTTCTTCTCAAGCACCGCTCCGCTGGGCCCTTCTTCTTAAGCACCGCTCCGCTGGACCCTTCTTCTCAAGCACCGCTCCGCTGGGCCCTTCTTCTCAAGCACCGCTCCGCTGGACCCTTCTTCTTAAGCACCGCTCCGCTGGGCCCTTCTTCTCAAGCACCGCTCCGCTGGACCCCGCTGTCTCTCCACCTCTCCGCTGGGCCCTTCCTGTCAAGCACCGCTCCGCTGGGCCCTTCTTCTCAAGCACCGCTCCGCTGGGCCCCACCGTCTCAAGCACCGCTCCGCTGGGCCCCGCCGTCTCAAGCACCGCTCCGCTGGGCCCTTCTTCTCAAGCACCGCTCCGCTGGGCCCTTCTTCTCAAGCACCGCTCCGCTGGGCCCTTCTTCTCAAGCACCGCTCCGCTGGACCCTTCTTCTCAAGCACCGCTCCGCTGGGCCCTTCTTCTAAAGCACCGCTCCGCTGGGCCCTTCTTCTCAAGCACCGCTCCGCTGGGCCCTTCTTCTCAAGCACCGCTCCGCTGGACCCTTCTTCTCAAGCACCGCTCCGCTGGACCCCGCTGTCTCTCCACCTCTCCGCTGGGCCCTTCCTGTCAAGCACCGCTCCGCTGGGCCCTTCTTCTCAAGCACCGCTCCGCTGGGCCCTTCTTCTCAAGCACCGCTCCGCTGGACCCCGCTGTCTCTCCACCTCTCCGCTGGGCCCTTCCTGTCAAGCACCGCTCCGCTGGGCCCTTCTTCTCAAGCACCGCTCCGCTGGGCCTCGCCGTCTCAAGCACCGCTCCGCTGGGCCCCGCCGTCTCAAGCACCGCTCCGCTGGGCCCTTCTTCTCAAGCACCGCTCCGCTGGGCACCGCCGTCTCAATCACTGTTTATGGTTCACTGTGCCCACCATGCCTCCTCCTTGACCAGTGGAGACTGTCATCCACCTGATGGACTGTGGCTTTGCACTCCCCAGGATGGTCCAGTGGGCAGCCCACCCACTGTAGAGACATTGAGAGACTGTGGCTTTGCACTCCCCAGGATGGTCCAGTGGGCAGCCCACCCACTGTAGAGACATTGAGAGACTGTGGCTTTGCACTCCCCAGGATGGTCCAGTGGGCATGGTGGCTCCTCGTGGATCTGGCGTCGTGGACTCATGTGGCTGTGGTGCCCCCCCCTTCCCTTCCCCCTGAGGTGCCTGTAGTTTTTACATCTGATGCCCCTGCAGTGTTCTATCCAAAGGACTCAGGTCTCCTGTGTGGGCTTTGCCCTTGTTTCTCAAAACTTTGGCCCACGGACATGATGAATTCGTAGGATGTGCAGGACTTGTTACTTCAGTTATACACTGATGTGTATGTCATTTGTTTTCTTGTGAATATCTTTCATGGTTGTACGATATTTTTCAGGAGCTTTTTGGTGCATAAATATTTATTCCAAATTTGATTATGTCCTAGCATTTTTCTGGGGTGTTTGGGTGGTGTCACTGTGACTTGTTGCTCTGCATTGGTGTGTACATAGTTGGGGGGGGGGGTCGCATATGTGTGTGCCCGTAACCTTTCGTCCTCCCCCCTCCCGTGTGTCGTAGGTGCAGTACTCACCGTTGTCGTCTGCGCCGGACTTCGTACTCGTGGTAGATGAGAAGGTAGACGAGAGCGGGTAGGATGTTTAATTCGGGTTCAATGCTGTCCTCCTTCCTCCTGGAGTGCGTAGTGGTGAGCGTTTTCCCGTTCGTAGTCTGTTTCCGCCGTGTTTTTATCGGCGGTGCTCCCGCCCCGGAAAAGGTGGCGGATTGGTGAGTTGTGATAGTGTGGGCGGTACATTGTCTGCCGCCTGGCTGTTGGCGGTGACCGCCGCACTGTTTGTTTGTACCGCCGTGGCGGGCGGAGTGTTAAAGTGGCTGTCTGTGTTGGCGGTTCCCACCAGGGTCAGAATTCCATATTTTTTACCGCCAGCCTGTTGGCGGGTTGGCCGCCGCTTTAACACCGACCGCCAGGGTTAGAATCACCCCCTTAGTCATGCATCTTTGGGTCAGGATTACAACTATGACAGCACTAGATCTTTACCCCTGTGTGTTCACAAAAAGCAGGTTGACATGTTTCGCCTGTCACCTTCAACAGAGGTGTAGTGGCTTTTTTCAGACCTAACATGAACTTCTGCCTTACTGTGCCCTTAAAAAACAAATGAAACAATTTGAGTGTAGGGGTTTTACAGCACAGTGCAGTGGCTAAAACATTATTCACTATTAGTCTAATAAAAAAACATAAAGGAAAACAGAGTGGAGCCCCAGCCGACAGTTGCAAGTACTAAGGAGAAGCTGCCTATGTCTTCCTGATATTAACTTTGCCATCATCGAGGCCAGGGGTCGCAAAATCAGTGCCAGGAGTGCAAAGGGGCAAGCCAAGGGTTGCAGATGCAACCTCTGGTGCCCCCTAAATAACCTCCATGAAGCCACTGGTTAAGGGCAAATGGTGGATACACAGCCAGGCTGGCATTGAAGATAGAGGGGGGTCACTGCCTAACCTGTCTTTCAGTGGGTGTGTAGCCCATAGGGAATCATAACTCTGAGGTCGGTTAGGAAGCTCCATATGCCAAGAGAAGGGTCCTGTCATGTTGGAAATGGGCAGAATGTTTTTTTCTGGGCAAGCAAGATGCCACACTTTACAGGAAGTCATCACTAGGTAGGAGGCAACCCATTGGCTAGTAGCGGCCACATGCACATGCCCTAGGAGCACAACCTGTGCATAAAAGCTGCACCCCTAAAACCACATCCTCAGATAACATCTGTACATAAGAGATAACCCGAAGAAGGACTGCTCTCCTGTTCCCTGGACCCAACAAAGAGAGGAAGCACCAAAGATAGTACTGCACCTGCCGCTCCTTGGGCTAGCGTGTAATGCGCCTGTGGTGCCCTGCTCAAGGAAAAGTTATCCCTGAGTGTCAGACAGAAGACATGACTCCAAGTATCAATTGTCTGAATACCTGTGACAGCTATAGTGCCACTAAAGCTGAAGAAACCTGCCTTGGTGACCTAGCAGCCAAGAACACCTGATAGCCACTGACCACTGAAGTGCAGACTTGGAGACCGAGACCCTAACCCTCAAAAGTTGCACCCAAATCTGCCGGACCCAGCAGAGTCATCAGAGTGAAATTTGGTTGGCCAGCAAGAAGGTTGAGACTGGTTAAAGGGAAATGCTGGTTTGACTGTAACCAGAGACCAGTGGCAACCGGTTTTTGATTGGACTTCACCTGGACTTTGAAGGACATTGAACCCTGTGGCTAAAGTTGTTCCATCTGATTTGTGGCCAGGAAGATTTTTTCAGTTTTAGCCCTACGCCCCTATCACCTGCTCAGCATCCTTGGCATCTTCAGCATCCTGCATCCCTTGCATCAGGACTACTGCTTTAAAGTCAGTGGTGGTTCGCACATATAGCCTGGAAACTGGACTGGAGACTGCTTTGACTGAAAGGTAACAATTCAATAGGACCTTAGTGGCGAATGTCATTAGCTCCCTGCAGAAGTTGGTCACTCCAAGAGTGCCTAAGTAGTTATTTGCAACTTTATAAAAGTTTGGAAAGTTTCCTGCTATCATGGTCTGTTGCTATGATTTATTGTGTTGAGTAAAAATCTGTGATTTGTTGTTTCCTTGAAAAATTCATGTCTCCAGTGGATTTTTGTTGTTGAGGTATTACTTAAGTACAAAAATGCAATCTATTTTTATAAAATGGAGTTGGATTTTTAATGTCAACCGTGTCCTGCTTATTGAACTGTTTTGATATTTCTTAAAGTTTCACACTTGTTCTTTTGCTAAAGTTTGACTGCTCTGAGCCACATCTAGCCAAGGTTGAGCTAAGATTTATTCAAACAAACCTGATTGGACCTAGTATAGATTCATGCCTTTAGTACACAGTGAGGTTGCACAACCACACAATACAAAACACCACTTTCCTCACAGCAACTGCCTGGGGTGAGCCCGCCTTCAACAGCCAATTGTTGAGGTAGGGGAAGACATGAACCCTGACCTCTAAAGTTGGTTTGGTACCATTGCTATTACTTTCGTGAAAAACTGAGGGGCACTAGTAAAGCCACATCAGAGCACAGCAAACTGGAAATGCTCCTGGCCTGTCACAAACTGTAAGGAGCGCTGACAGGCCTGCACAACAGTTACATGGAAATAAGCATCTTTCTAGTCTAACGTCATCATCCAGTCTCCAGGGTTGAAGGCAGCCAAACACTGGGCCAGTCTGAGGATTTTTAATGTTTCCTTCTGAAGGAAGGCATTAACAGATTGCAGGTCTAAAATGCAATGAAGGCCTCTGTCCTTTATGGGCTCCAGAGAGTAGCAGGAATAACAACCTTGTCCTAGTTTTGGCTTGGGCACCCTCAATAGCACCTTTGGCCAACAGGGTTTTCACTTCTTGCTGCAAAACTGGCAGATGGTTCTCCATCAGTCAATGGGGAGACAGTAAAAGGTGCATCGGTATGAAAAGAAAGGGTAGGGCATATCCTGTCCAAACAATTTACAGAACATACCTGTTCCATGTTATGGCCTGTCAGCTTGGCAAGAATCGTATCATCCTGCCTACTACTGGGTTTTGTGCTCTGCTAAGGGCATGCTAAAACGGTTTGGCAGGTGGGGCTACAGAGAGGTAGTGGACTGGGTGGCCCTTTGACCGTGACCATCGGAGCAGTGGCCTTACATCCTTGACCCCAAACCTACTGGGTAACCTGTTGAGATTGGATAGTGGTATGGGGCATTTAAGCCAAAGCTGCTAAAGAAGCGGTAGGGTTGGTTAGGTGGGACAGATAAGCAGAGGAAGTGTGCTGCGGCTCTACTCTCCTTGAACTGTTTGAGAACAGAATCTGCCTTGTCCCCAAACAGGCGAGTTCCATTGAACAGCGCCTGAATAGTCAGTTGACCGCAGCCAAGAGTGGCCATCAATGGAGACATTCATGGCAATGGCCCTTCCAATGGAATCAATCTTGTCCAAGCCTCAACTAATTGTGAACTTGGCAGCATCACAACGTTCCAGTTTAGCCTGGGCAAGGAAGATTCGGGGATCTTCAGTAACACCTGGGATGGCTTGAGCCACCAAAACCCAATGGGCATGGGAATAGCACCCCAAAAGGCAGTTGGTATTCACAGATCAAAATGTCAAGCTGGTGGATGAAAAGTCTCTATTACCCAACATCTCCAATCGTTCTGACTTCCTACTGGGGAGAACAATTGGGAATGTGTTTGGGTTAGCCCTGCTTGTAGATTCCTGCAACACCAAGCTTTCAGGGGAGAGGTGTTGAGCTAAAAAGGCAGGGTCACCTGGGCAGTGAAGTCATGCAATCTGGCAACCGATCTATGGACCAGAGGAAGGTTTGGCCCATGCAAATAAGGTATTTGCCTTGTTAAATGTTAAAGGGGGCTGAGTGGATGTTTGCCCTGAATGGAGGACTTCTGTGGGGCTATTTGTCTTAACGTCTGAAATGAGAGGTCAAGGATTTAGGAAGCAGTAATAGGTGTTGCAGTGTTAGGTCCTGGAAGACAGTGGAGCCCCAACACAAGGTAGTTATCAAGGCCCCTAGTTTGCCTTCTCATTTTGGTATGGCTGGTAGTAGTCACTGTCCAAATTTGTGCCGAGCAGTGAACGCAGTGTGTGTTTTGGTAGTTGTGTAGGCAGAAGATCTAGTGGAGTGAATGGGGCGTGCACAGGGACAGAGCACTGCTTCAGTTGAGACTGAATCAACACAGACTCTGCATCAGGGAGGACAACTGGGACCTCATCTTTCAGTGTTAATAAACTAAGCATTGGCATCAAAGTGCCTGGACCCAGCATGGACAGTGGTGCTGGAGGCAGAAATAGCCCAATGGTAGACTTGGAGGGTCCATCTGGCTCTACAGGCAAACTGATCAAGATGAAGACTGACTCTCAGTAACAACTCCTGCGACTTCTAGATTTCGATCAGGACCAGGATCAAACTTTTGACTTGGACACATCCTAACACAGAGTTTCTGGTGCTTGGCGTGGCAGTTTCACCTTGCAGGCTTGTATGGCCTTCTAATTCATCGATGAGCAATCACAGCAGTCCTTGGAGTCATGACTCGATCCCACAAGGAAATCTGATGAGGATCTGTCACAGACATTTTTTTGCAATAGCCCTTGCAAGGCTTAAAATCTATTGCTTTGGAGTGACATTTTCATTGCACACTGGAAACGGAATTTTAATCGAGGTAAGGGTTTCAAAGACATGAGAGGTAGCTTTGGAGCCATGTCTGGTGCCACGGAAAGAAAGGAACTGAAATCAGTGCACAGGAGTGATACCTATATCGGCTTTGCACATCCTTTTCAGAACTGCATCAGCGCAGAACTGCACAGCGCCATCTACCAACATGCAGAAGTACTGCTGAAAGGTTTTCAGATACAGTCTGATGCCTGGGAAATATTCAAAAGGTGAGGATTCTGAGGCTTAAAGGCTCCATCAGAATGGCATTGTACTCTCTGCGCAGCTACAAAAATACTGTATTATAATATTTTAGTAAACTCAAATGATCTTTGCTAACCCCATATCTAAACATGCACTGGTCAAGTCAACAGATCTGGCATTAGTTGACAAACTTGCGGCTTTGCCAGCACTCATTTTCTAAAGAAATGTCACAAGGGCTGCCATTTGGAAGTAGTTTTTTTATAATAACAGTTTTATATTAACATTGAAGATGAGCACCTACATGTGCAGCCACTTCTGATTTTCTTTTCCCCAAAATTAAAAACAAATAGCTAACGATTGTCTCCCACGTTTTTGCATTTGCACTTCCAGAAAGCATCTTAGAATTGGTAGAAAGTCTATATAGAGATGAGCAGCTCGAGCCCACGCATGTGTGCTTATGTGCACATGACACTGCATCTATCTTTGAGTTTTAAACCCCACTCAAAGATGGGCACCTCATGCAGTGCCCATATGGAATGCTGTGTACTGCAAACAGCAGTGAGGGGCGGGAGGATCTGCAAGACCCCTGACAAGTAAGAAAGTTAAAAAAAAAAAGGTTTTTGAAAAAGGATGCAGTGGTCCAAAAGTCGCTTACACTGAATAGGCCAATTTCCAATATGGGTGATGACACTGTGCTTTAGCACATCGAAAAAAGAGAACCAATTACTAGAGTAGGCTGACCCACTGCCCTATTCTGCAGTGGGTGGAAAAATGTGACAGACATAGGAGACCAGTTGAGAACACACACAAAGAAAACAAGCATTTGCAATGCAATGGGTCTTGTATTTACTCGAGTTAAAGCCATTAGCGTTGTAAACTCCTAACCGGACTTTTCTTGCCACATAAACTGAAAAGTAAAACAGTTTCACATAAGTGAGCCGACGGCCGCCATGAGCACAAAGCAAACACACAAAAGGAAATAGAAGTTTGCTCACAGTGAAACATATTGGCAAAAGTGCAATTATCCATGTAACTGGAAAAAGTGCAAATATCCATGTAACAGGGTCGATGTCATGAAAAGCGCTCTACTACTTCCCAGTGAGATCATGCTGCCTATGCAATAAACAGAAAAAATAGTGCAGAAACCATACGGAAAACATGAGGCCTTGTATGTTTTCAGTAGTTGGCCGGTGCACTCAATGTGGGCTAAACACAGGAAATGCATTACATATGCATGCCTTTCACTAATTAAATCAAGCTAATTTTAGAAGGCAAGCCCACAAACCAATCAAACTGATGGGCTTGACATGGGCGTGGTTACAAGCCATAGAGAGATTACACTAGGGACAGAGCACTTTGCGCTCGACCCTAAAAAAAAAGTTGGTGAGCACGACTGGAGACACAACTTGGGGTGTGCATTACATGTTGCACCCCATAGCAAGTACATTTCAGGCTTCTTCACTTTTTGGTTCGCAAAGCCATCACTGTCCTAAAACTGTTTTTTTTGCATTTCAAAATATTTAAAAGAATTTGTATGAGAGAAACATACTGTTCAAAACACATACCAGATCTAAAGATACTTTTAGCGTACTAGGTGAGATTGAAAGTCATCATAAGTGATCACATGACTTTGTTCGATCATGTTTTGCAGATAGCAGCAAATACCAATTAAAACTGTATTGTGTGTATCAGAGCAATAGAGAAAGGAAAGAGATATAACAAGACAAATGCGGTCATTCCGACCGCGGCGGTCGGCGGTCGCCGCCCGCCAAGCGGTTCCTGCCGAAAGACCGCGGCGGCCATTCTGGCTTTCCCGGGGGGCCGGCGGGCGACCGCCAGAAGACCGCCGGCCGGCCCAGCGGGAAAGCCCCTTCAACAATGAAGCCGGCTCGGAATGGAGCCGGCGGAGTTGCAGGGGGTTGCACAGCAGACAGTGAAATTCTTTGTGGGGCCCTGTTAGGGGGCCCCTGCACTGCCCATGCCAGTGGCATGGGCAGTGCAGGGGCCCCCAGGGGCCCCACGGCACCCGTTCCCGCCATCCTGATTCTGGCGGTGGACACCGCCAGAAACAGGCTGGCGGGAAGGCGGTCGGAATCCCCATGGCGGAGCTGCAAGCAGCGCCGCCATGGCGGATACCCTGGGCCAGCGGGAAACCGGCGGGAAACCGCTGGCTCCCCTTTTCTGACCGTGGCTTTAACGCCGCGGTCAGAATCACCCAGGAAGCACCGCCAGCCTGTTGGCGGTGCTTCCGCCGCCCTCCGCCATGGCGGTCATGGACCGCCAGGGTCAGAATGACCCCCAAAGGCAAGAAAAGAGCTGTAAGCAAAGAAGTGGGTGAGAAGGGGCTGGTCAAAGAGCTCATCTATAAACAGGACTGTAGGAGGCAGGCTCTCTATATACTGAATGAAAAAGACATAATGCTCTGTTTTTGTGGTAGTGTGGGCGAGCAGTTTTGCTTATCTTGGAGATGTGCTAAACATTTATTGTACTCAAAGAATCAATAAATGTGAACACACACTCAAAAGAATAATGTAAGACCAATTTACAAAAATACTTCAGAATTTTATAACATTTTTAAACTAAGATCATCAAAATTGGGTAAGTACTTTTTAAGTTATGATTTTTCAAAGTTTAGCAAAAATAGTCTTTTTGTGTGTTATTACGCACCATAGGTATCAATTGGAGGAAACTTTAAAAATGCATATAAAATCCAGCAATACTCTCACAAGTGTCATATTCTGTTTTTAGCTCAAGGTCGTCTAAATATCCTTTGGGCCATCTGGAGAAGTTCGAGTGGTTCCCAATTTGAGTGGGAGCAGCATCTGAAAGTCTTGGAGCTGGTGGAGAAAGGAGAAGGGGACCACTTGGAAACACACTGCACAGTTGAGCAGATGGACTTAAAGGTAAGTCCAGTGGGTCCCTTTAGAGTGAAGAGGTTGCAGAGGGTTGGGGACCACTAGAGCACAGCTGATTTTTCGATGCAGAGGCCAGGGATCTCGTGTGCAATACAGAAAGGCCAGCCAAGGGTTGTGCATCAAGGAGCCTTTGGAGGCAGGTGCAGGGAACTTTGAGGGTGGTCTGCTGGGCCACTCTGGGGGGTAGTTCTTGGATGTGCTGAAATCCCACGACTGGTGCTTGCTTCTGGTCCTCGGAGCGTCTGGAGTGGACTTTTCTTCTTGGTGTCCGACACTGGGGATCCAGTACGCCAGGGTAGGGTACCTCTCAGCCACTGGAGGTCGCAGTGCCACCAAACTCAGTATACTGGCAGGGATTGTCATCCAAATCAGTTGGATGAAGTTTGGTCTGGCTGCTGTGTCTTCTTCATTGGTCAGCGGCCGATCAGTGATCTGGACTTCACTTGTTCTTGCCTGCTGGGTGCAGGGAGTGATACCTTCATTCTAGAGGGAGGTTCTAGGCAATTATCTTTTTAAATGGTTGGAGGTCCTCTGGGGTTTTCTAGAGTTTGTCCAATGTCCAGTCAGCCCCTCAGAGGAGATTGTCAAGTCTTGGGTGAAGCAGGCAGGGCTTAGCACCTATTTCTTCTTGCAGCAGGACTTCTGTACTCAGGCCTTGGGTCTTCTTTGTCACTGGCCTTCTTGTGTTAATCAAATCTGACCTGCAGACAGAGTCAGAGGTCAGATTTCAAAGGCAATGAAGCCTTTGAAGCTGACCTCTGGGCCTGGGTGCCTGCCTGGGGGAGGAGGTGTAATACCTCCACCCAGGAAAGGCTTTGTGTTCTGGCTCCAGAGAGCAGAGGCTCTCACCCGAGGAGTCCAGATCTGTGTCTAGTGGTGGCAGGCTGGTAAAAACCAGCCATGTCAGGGCTGGTAGGTTTTGCAGGGAGCACCTCTAAGGTGCCCTCTGGGTACATGTTATAATAAATCCCACAGTGGCACCAGTGTGGTTTTATTATTCTAAGTTAGTTGATACCAAACAAACTAGTATTCAGAAAGGCCATCATATAGCTGGGGAATTTATAATGAACAGTGTCCTGCACATGTATTTGCTGTGGGGTCCCTGTACACTTACTATGTTTTAAGGTTTCATAAAGACACAATAGGGGCATATTTGCTCATGCAAACATATGCCCTCACATGCATTATAGTGCACTCTGCCTTAGGGCTGTAATGCTTGCCAGAGGGGTGACTTACCTGGAGTTCATTCAGTGTTTGTGGACAGGGAACTCTTGATGAGTGCCACTTTGCAACTTTTAAATACACCTTGTCAAGCATGTGCGATGGTAGCATACGTCTTGAATCACTTGTTAATCTTTACAGATTCTGCACAGTTCTGAACCTACAAAGCCTAGTTTTTGTAACCTCATCAAATTCACATATGCATTATGGGCCATCTAGAGCAGACTTTGAGCAAGTGCAGTGTTAAACTCTTGAAAAGAGATTCTATGTCAGAACTGGAGGCTCAGATTATACAAGCCCCTGTCAGCAGCCTACATAAAACATAAATAGCACAACAAGGACTACATTTTCCAAGAGTCCAAAGTTAGCACAATCTACCAATCAGGTCACTGTTTCTCCCAATAAGACAAGTCTTCAAGGAAAAGCTCTTTCTATTTCTTCACTGCTCAACTTCAATAGCCTTTGAGTAAATGTTCAGCTCTGCCACAATGTAAATACAGCTTCTGCTCGTAGCATGGCTGTCTTTCTTCTTTAGTTAAAGACTCACAGAACCCCCCCAGACTGCATAGGTTCACTGTCATCTACTAACTTGAGCTCAAGTTTCTTATCTCAATTGACCATAACTTCATGATCAACCTTCCTTCCATTATACTTTCTTTCAGATAGACAATGATTTAACTTTATAACCAAATCAATCCATTCCTCACATTCGTCGGGTGGATTGACCACTTGGGCTAACATAGCTTTCAAATAGAATGTGTTCTGATCTAAATATTTTTTTCATTTACATTTTGAAATCTGGGAGTTGAACAAAAGTGAATCATCAATTTCAACTAAAGGAAGGGACCATGAGGCAGATGTTTCACTTAATACGAAAGGACAAAGGCTACCAGAGATTGATCATCTGGGAAATACACGCATCTGCACATAAAGTGCAACTGACATTGATTCAGAAAGGTTGCAAACTTGGAAGGGTTGCAATTAAATCATTCTGGGGTACAAGGGGAACTACTGGTGGGGTCATCATATGACTACTGCTTCCACTTTAGACACAGCTCATATCTCTCCTTCAGTACTGAGCCATTAGAGCCCAAAGAGAAAGCATGAATAAAGATAGAAGGCTGTAGAGTGGATTTAGGTCTTATTCCCCCATAGGAAATTATTTTTGAAGTGAGTCATGTTTCTTCTTGTGGATTTTGAAGCACGAAGCACAAATCCTTAGTAACATTTTGTAGTGGGATTAGTAAACAAACCACTCCAGATAGCATTGCATTCTGTAGATCCTTCTCGCCCAGACAGAATAATAAAACTTTGACCTATAATTCTGACAAGGTCTCTAACGAGTCAGTCCTAACATGTTTGGGTGTGCATTCCTGTGGGGGTGAGACCAATGCACAAACACTAGCTCCTAACTCCTTCATCAAACTGCTCCAACACTATAGCATAGGGGAAAGTGGAATGGGATGTGAGAAAAACAAAGCGGTGATGTCTTCAATGTGAGCTACTCCACTACTACTAGTCTTGGCCCCAATACAATGTATTTCTTCTAGTGAAAGTGATGACTATGTGTTCCAAAAAGCAAACAAAATAATGAGTGAAAAGTAAATACACTGAAATTCCAGCTTCCCCACTTTCTATAAGAATGTACCCTACTTTAACATTACCTCTTTCCCACTTTCACTAAGATGTCATTCTGAACGATGGGCTTCTGGGAAAAGCTAAGTCATAGCAGTAATTACATTTTCTTTTTAAACTACAAAATCATTGTTTTTTCCCCCTCCAATCTCTTTTCTTAATACATAAATTTAACCTCTTCAGTGTGGGCGTCGACCACTGGCCGAAGGCCGCACTACCTCCCTTTGTGCGGGCCACGACCAGTAGCTGACACCAGGGAGGGATGTTAAATAATCTACCTAGGAGATACGTAAGATCTTTTGTGTCTCCTCCTGATCCCCCACACGCCCGTTTGTAACGTCAGCACGCCGCCAGGTGCGCTGACGTCACTATCTGTTTTTCGCACTGGAGCAGGAAACGGCCTTGCGACCGCTTTTTGATCCAGTGGGGAAAACAGGCCCAGACGGGCCTTCCTGACGTTCGGGAAGGCCTTGTTTGAAATGAGAGATTATTCCCTTTCAAACGAGGCCTTCCTGAACGTGTTTTCTGGCCCACGATCACAGCACAGCTAGGATCGAGGGCTAGGAAACCCCCACTAGACACCAGGGATTTCACTGGGGGGGGGTTGGCCCCCAAGGAAAATGGGTCACCCCCGGGGCAAATTTGTTTTGAATGGTAGGTTTACCCTGGGAGGATGCGATCTATCGCACCCCACAAGGATGTAAAAAAAAAAATTCTAAAAATTAAATTGACAGGGGATCCCCTTTGGGGGCAATAATTTATTAAATAGCTTTATGGTTTCCATGGGGGGCACAATGGCCCCCAAGGAAACCATACAGCTGTTAAAAAATATATAGATCTATATATAGACATATCTATGAAGATATATATATATATATAAATATATATCTATATATAGATATGTGTATCGATATATATGCCTATAAACTCAAGATCAGGTTTTTACAACACTTTAGAGCAATCAAGAATCGTGATAGATCCTATCCTTTGGCCAAACACTTTTGGGATGTACATGGGGGAGACTATAGCACGTTAATTTTTTATGGAATCAAGTCGATCAAATTGGGCCCTAGATCAGGCGACAGAACATCAGAGTTTAGACAAATGGAATCCAAGATGATTTTATTACTTGGCTCAGAAAATCCATGGGGACATAGGCCCTCATTACAACATTGGCAGTAAATCCTGCTTACCGCCGTGCAGAAGACCGCCAATACACTGCTGCAGCGGCGGAATTCCGCTACAGCTATTACGACCCACAGCTCGGAATCCACCAAAATCCACACACCCACACAAGTCCGCCACACCAAAGGTCAGTGATAAACTGGCGATAACAAAATCGACACCGTCACGCCAACAGGAATACGCCCACACTATCACAACCCACAAATCCACGCGGTGGTCTTTCAACCGAGGTAATCCATTGGCGGTACACACCGCCGGGCTTAAAATACCCCCACATATGCAAAACACAACCACATTGGACAAATCGAAATACACACACCTGATACACATACACACACCACTCCCACACACCCAATCCAATATAAAACACACACCCACATCACCCACAAACCCTTACCACCAGAAACAACACTAGCATCCACAGGCACACAACATCATCACTCACACAGCATCCACGCACCTCAGACAACACACACAAACACATCCCCTCACATCACAACCGACACCACCTCACACATCACCCGCACCACATCATGGCACCTCAACGACACCCCAGGTTCTCTGAGAAGGAGCTCAGGGTCATGTTGGAGGAAGTCGTCCGGGTAGAGCCACAGCTATTCGGATCACAGGTGCAACACACCTCCATTGCTAGGAAGATGGAGCTATGGCGCAGAATCGTTGACAGGGTCAACACAGTGGGACAGCACCCCAGAACACGGGATGATATCAGGCAGAGGTGGAAAGACCTACGGGGGAAGGTGCCTTCCGTGGTCTCCAGACACCAGATTGCAGTACAGAGGACTGGCGGTGGACCCCCACCTCCTTCGCCACAACTAACAACATGGGAGGAGCAAGTCTTGGCAATACTGCATCCTGAGGGCCTCTCAGGAGTAGCAGGAGGAATAGACTCTGGTAAGACAACTCTTAACTATTAGATCCCCCACCCTACCTGCATGCCATCACATACCCCCACACTCACCCTCACCCCCATCCCTCCAACACCTCACATATGTCCCCCTATCACAACCCACACATCCCAACACCAAGCCCTGCTTGCAACACCAAAGCATGGACACCCATCACCAAAGCATGTCCACTACAGATACCCACACAGACCCCAAACCAAATGCACACAAGGACCTAGACAAGAATGCAAACACTGGAGTACAGGGTCACTCACCCATTGCACACGATGGCACACACAGATGCAATAATCATGCCTACACACCCCTGCAGGACCCCTACCCAATGTCACCGGACAGGAGATTCCAGACATGTCCTGTCCCCCCACAGAAGAGGTCCACAGTGATGACAGCAGCTCTGCACAACTGGATCAAGATGACCAGCCGGGCCCATCTGGGACCTCGGGACAGTTGGTTCCCCTGAAACTGTCACAAGCCACCACAGAGCCTCCTCCCTCAGGAAACACCAGCACAGCACCCACCCAGCGAGTCCATCCCTCTGTCCCCAGGACACCTCAAGCAGCAGTGTGTCCACCCCTATAGGGAACCCAGGCAAACCCACCACCCCAAGAAAATGAGGGACCTGGGGGCAGTGGCAGTGGGCACACGGTTCAGGGGACAGAGGAACAGGAAAACAGGGGAACTGGGAGGACTGCTGTGCAACAGGGGGAGGACAGGCCCAGGGAACCCACTCTCCACAAGGCCCTCTCCAACATAATGGGAGCGTACCATCATTCCCAGGAGACAATGGCAACGGTACTGGCCAACTTTCAGGAGACCCAGTGGCTGCAGGAGGAACACTATCTGGGGATCAGGGAGGAACTCAAGTCCATCAATACCACCCTGGTCACCATTGTAGGGGTGCTGCAGGACCTTGTCAACACCAGGAGGGACACTGTGGCACAACAAGGGCCCCCTGACACTAGCCTGGATGATGAACAGCCCACCACCTCCGCCGGTGCTAGTGGACAGGAGGCACCGCCACCGGACCACTACACCAGCATCCCACCCCCTGCAGATGGAGAGCCACCCCGCAAACGGTCCCTGAGATCCAGGAACAAGACAGAGAACATTGCCAAGATCCCCGCCAGGAAATGAGACTCCCCTGAATGTCATCCTTCTGTCCCACTTTGTCACCCTGCCCATCCTTCAACTGCCCTTGCTCCACTTCCTATGCCCCTTTGGACAATGCACCTGTGAAACAAATGGACTGGACTCTGCCATGGACATTCCTCCACCATCACCCCTGACCATTTTACAACCCCCTCCACTTATTTGCACAAAAATAAACATGCGTCAATCACAAAACAATCTGGAGTCAGTCTGTGCTTTCACAAATCTGTAATTGCAATAACTATGGAAAATAGCAATGTCAATTTAAATGTCAACATACCGATGCAACACAGCTCTAGTCCATGAGGTAATATAGCAGAGGTCACAAAGTGGGACCCACATCTGTTAAATGGAAAGGCAAAGTGACAAGTCCAGGTCCATACACTGTGTGAAAATGACAGACTTATGGTAGGTCAAACAATAGTATGAGATGTGGGAGGCAGTGATATTTTCTTACCTGTGTCTCACTGGAAGTATTGCTGGATAAAAAAAATTCTGTTGCCGATATCCTCTTCTTCTGCCTCCTCTTCTTCACTGTCCACACACTCCACAGCTGCCACAAGATCTCCAGCTGAACCATCCTCCTGCAGAAAAGGCACTTGTCGTCGCAAAGCCAGGTTGTGCAGCATACATCAGGCCACGATGATTTGGCACACCTTCTTTGGTGAGTAGTAGAGAGAACCACCTGTCATTTGGAGGCACCAGAACCTGGCCTTCAGGAGGCCGAAGGTTCTTTCTATAATCCTCCTAGTTCGCCAATGTGCCTCATTGTAGCGTTCCTCTGCCCTTGTCCTGGGATTTCTCACTGGGGTCAGTAACCAGAGTCACCTGAAAATATGGATGGACAACTGTTAGACACACACTAACCTGTAGGGACAACCCCAGACAACTATTCACAGGGTATAGGGTCCTTGTCCTCACCTATTAGCCACACACGGTGCCACTGGAGTTGACCCATCACATAAGGGATGCTGCTATTCCTCAGAATGTAAGTGACATGCTCTGAGCCAGGAAACTTGGCATTCACATGGGAGATGTACTGTTTGGCCAAACACACCATCTGCACATTTATCAAATGGTAGCTCTTCCGGTTTCTGTACACCTGTTCACTCCTGCGGGGGCTACCAAGGCCACATGTGTCCCATCAATGGCACCTATGATGTTGGGGATATGTCCCAGGGCATAGAAGTCACCTTTCACTGTAGGCAAATCCTTCACCTGAGGGAAAACGATGTAGCTGCGCATGTGCTTCGGAAGGGCAAACAACACTCTGGACAACACGTTATAGATCATTGGCTGGGACATCCCTGATGCAGTGGCCACTGTGGTTTGAAAAGACCCACTTTCCAGGAAATGGAGTACTGACAGGACCTGCACTAGAAGGGGGATCTCTGTGGGATGGCAGATAGCTGACATCAGGTCTGGCTCCAAATCGGCACACAGTTCATGGATTGTTGCACAATCAAGTCTGTAGGTGACTATTACGTGTCTCTCTTCCATTGTCGACAGGTCCACCAGCGGTTTGTACACCAGAGGATGCCGCCATCTCCTCACCAGCCCCAGCGGACGTGCCCTATGGACAGCGAGCAGAGAGTCAGCCAACACTGAGGTATTACAAAATGTCATTACCACACATTTATTAATCTGCAATGTGCCTGTTACTGTCTGCATGCAAGACCTAGATAGGTGTGACACAGTTATTATTAATGCCATGTGGCACCCTGAAATGGCGGCTGCCTGACCTGTAAGGTGGGACAAGGGAATATGAGATAACTGCGCTGGCGTTCAACACCATCGTGATAGGCGGTTAACATTGGACCCTATGGGTCCCAGGAGCCAATGACGATGTGCGCCGGCGGACGTGACCGCCATTTTCTGTCTGTTCACTCACTTGATATCTGACCTTTGACAGGAGAGGACCTACACTGCAAGTGCTGCTGTGACCTGGGTCTGGAAACGACGATGGCTCATGTGTCTGGGGAAAGGACCCGTGCCTTCACTTCGGAGGAGTTGGAGAAGTTAATGGATGGGGTCCTCCCCCAGTACACGCTACTCTACGGTCCTCCAGACAAACAGGTGAGTACACTGTGAGCATGCTGCATGGGCAATGACTGTTTGGAGTGGTGTGGCTGGAAGATACATGGGGAGGGGAACTGAGGCCTGCATGAGAGTACGGTGAGTGTCTGTGTGTCGGGGCAAGGGTGGAAACGTGGGCCAATGAGTATGACGGTCCAGACGGGTAAAAATGATCCTTTTCCCCTGTACTATTCCTCTAGGTCAGCACCCACCAGAAGAAGGATATTTGGCGTGCCATCGCCAAGGATGTCCGGACCCTGGGGGTCCACCACAGATGGAGCACCCACTGCCGGAAAAGATGGGAGGACATTCAAAGCTGGAGCAAGAGGACGGCGGCGACCCAGCTGGGGATGGCCCTCCAACGTGGGAGGGGTGCCCATCGCACCATGACCCCCCTGATGTTCCGGATCCTGGTGGTGGCGTATTCGGAGTTGGATGGGCGCTTGATGGCATCACAGCTGCCACAAGGGGGTGAGTACAGTCACAATCATCTGACTCTGCGCGCATCACGAGGTGTCTGGGTAGGGGAGGTGGGCAGCGGGTTCCCCTAGGCCAGAGTGAGCTTGGTAGGCAAGGTCCCTTGTGAGGCAGGCTCAGTGGCACCACAACCCCACTAGTGGTTAGTGCCATCTACACCAAGTCAGGCTCCTGTGACTTCCATGTGTGCAGCAATCGGGCATAGGCCTTGTACCTCATGGTCCTGTGAATAATCTAGGAACTATAAGTGCATGGCGTAGTGCAGAGGTCTTCTGTGTCTGTAGTGTCCGCCAACGGTAGTGGTGTTGCATGCACTGAACATGTCTTTCTTCTGTCTCCCCCCCCTTTTTGTGGTCTCCCTGTTCTTGTGTGCAATAGCATCATCAGGTGAAGGAGCAGTGGCACCTGAGCAGGAGGGAGCTACATCCCACATGGCCCGGGAGGGCGACACAACGGAGTCTGAAGCCACCAGTGGGATGGAGGGCGAGGGGAGCTCCACAGCAGGGACAGGAGCAGAGACCAGCGACAGTTACTCCTCCTCTGATGGGAGCTCCCTTGCGGTGGCGGGCCCACCAGTGCCCCCGCATCTACAGCTACAGCTGCCACCCCCCTACCAGCACTGCCCTCCCAGTAGCCCCTCAGCGTGTGTCCCGTGCCCGCTCACCCAGGAGGGTGGGCATCTCCTTCGCCCCAGGCACCTCAGCCCCTGCCCCTGTCACCCCTGCTGCCCTCAGTGAGGAGGCCATTGACCTCCTCAGGTCCCTCACTGTTAGGCAGTCTACCATTTTGAATGCCATCCAGGGTGTAGAGAGGCAATTGCAACAAACAAATGCATACCTAGAGGGCATTCATTCTGGTCAGGCAGCCCATCAGCGAGCTTTTCAGGCTCTTGTCTCAGCACTGATGGCAGCCATTGTCCCTGTCTCTAGCCTCCCCCTCCAACTTCCTCCACCCAGACCCAAACCCCTGTACCTCAGCCTATCCCAAGCACACCATCAGACCAGCATGCACACACTTCAACACACAAGGGAAGCTCTGGCAAACATAAGCACCACACATCCCACAGGCACTCACGCAAGCATCATACCCATGCAGACACACCAACATCCACTGCCTCCACTGTACCCCCCTCCTCCACATCTCCCTCTTCCCTCCCTGTCTCGTCTCCACTCACACCTGCATCCACTACATCCTCAGCCACTACGTCCATCGCCAGCACACCCACCACCACACCCCGCTCATGTGCAGTCACCACCCCCACTACCATTCACACATCCCCTGTGTCCTCTCCAAGTGTGTCATTGAGCCCTCTTCTCAAAGTACACAAACGCAGGCACACACCCACCCAACAGCCATCCACCTCACAACAGCCTCCAGCCCATGCACCTTCACCCAAATCCAGCAGAAGTACACCTCCTACAACCACTACCTCTTCCTCCACTCCCAAACCCCCTCCATCTAACCCGTCCCAGTGTGTCTAAAAAACTTTTCCTGGCTACTATTGACCTCTTCCCTACACCTCCCCCCCGTCTGTCCCCTAGGGCCAGGCTTTCAAGGTCCCAACCCAGCTCCTCAGCCACCACATCCCCAGGCACAGTGGTGCCAGCAACTGAGGGCTATTGGAGTGCGCCAACCATCAGGGCTGCCAGTGTGACATGGAGCGAGGGCAAGGACATTCCGCCACCTGTAAAACTAAAAAAGTCACCCACATCCCGGAGGGAGAAGCAGAAAACACCTGCCACAAAGGGCTCATGGAAATCGATAGGCGATAGTGCCAAGACAGCTGCGCCACCATCCAGGGTGGGGAAGGGCCAGAAACTGAAGGGCAGGTCAGGAGAGGGCATGGTGGCACCGACTGAGGGACCAATGTCACACCTTCTGTCCACGTCGACGGCAACCTGTACGGCGGAGAAGCCCGCCACCTGCATCGCCACAGAGCCCGCCGCCAGCACCACTGTCATTAAGCCCGCCACCAGGACCGCCGCCACAGAGCCTGCAGCCAGCACCACCGCCACAGAGCCCGCAGCCAGCACCGCTGCCACAGAGCCCGCCTTCAGCACCGCTGCCACAGAGCCCGCCGCCAGCACCACTGTCATTGAGCCCGCCGCCAGCACCGCTGCCACAGAGCCCGCCGCCAGCACCGCTGCCACAGAGCCCGCCGCCAGCACCACTGTCATTGAGCCAGCCGCCAGCACCACTGCCACAGAGCCTGCCTTCAGCACCGCTACCACAGAGCCCACAGCCAGCACCACTGTCATTGAGCCCGCCGCCAGCACTGCTGCCACAGAGCCCGCCGCCAGCACCACTGCCACAGAGCCCGCCGCCAGCAACGCCGCCAAAGAGCCCACAGCCAGCACTGCCGCGACTGACACCGCCGTAATCACCGCCAGCGGTCCCGCAACATCCTGAGCCAGTGGCACCACCGCAGACATGGCTGCCATCCCCAGTGATCATTCGTCCGATGAAGCACTGTGGGCACCAAGCCCCCTACAGAACCAGTGGAGAGATACATCCACTACCTCAGTTGTTGGCAGGATGATGCACTCTGGGCACAAAGCCCCCTCCAGATCCAGTGGAGAAAGGCATCCACTTGTGATACTGTGGCTTGGCACTCCCCAGGATAAAGCAGTGGGCAACCCACCCACTGAAAAGACTTGAGAGACTGTGACTTTGCACACCCCAGGATAATGCAGTGGGCAAACCACCCACTGGAGAGAGTTGAGAGACTGTGGCTTTGCACTCCCCAGGATATATCAATGGGCATGAAGCCCCCTCGTGGAGCAGTGGCGTCGTGCGTTCAACAGGCTGAGGTGCCCCCCCTCCCTTTCCCCCTGAGGTGCCTGTTTATTTTCCATCTGATGACCCTCCAGTATTCTCTCCGTTTGGAGTCAGGTATCTAGTGTGGGCCTCGCCCATGCATTTTGGGACCAGTGGTCCATGGACAATGATTTGTGCACTATCCGGACTTGTGTAGTTGGTGTACATAATTGTATATACTGTATTTATAGTTTTGACTACTGGATTTTTATTGATTACAATCGTTCAAATCAATTCCTTTTGTCCTTGCATTATTCAAGGGGGGGTGGAGGGGTGTATATGTAATGTTGCAGCATGTATTTGTGTGTCTGGTGTTGTGGGTGAGGGTGGGGGTGGGGTGTTTTCGTGTTGCATGTGTGTGTAACTCTCTTTTCCCTCCCCCCCTGTGATGTAGGTGCAGTACTCACTGTGGTCGTCGCCGCCATCTCTGGAGCTCCTGATAGAGGAGCAGCAAGATGATCGCCGGAAGGATCTGCAGTTCAGGCTCCATGGCGTCCTGGTTCCTCGTGGAGTGTGGAGAGTTGAGTGTTTCCACTTCCAAGTCCTGTTTCCGCCGTGTTTTTTTCACGTTGGTTCCGCCCGGAAAAGGTGGCAGATTGGCCTCTCATAATAGTGTGGGCAGTACATTGTCTTCCACCTGTCTGTTGGCGGTGACCGCCATGCTGTTTGTTTGTACCGCCATCGCGGTCGGAGTGTCAAAGTGGCTGTCTATGTTGGCGGTTTCCGCCATGGTCGTAATCCCATTTTTTTTACCACCGGCCTGTTGGTGATCTTACAGTCGCTTTACCACCGACCGCCAGGGTTGTAATGAGAGCCAGTGTCTCTTCCATAAATGTTCATCTGCTTTATTACAAATTAGTTGTGAATTCAACGCTGTCTCCAAATAAAAATGTCTACGCGTTTCGGCTGATGCCTTCTACTCGACATTTTCACCCCACATTGAAAACTCAACAAATAAAGGGAAAAGATAGTGACACACACACACAACACACAACACTCCCACCCCCACCCTCACCCACAACAACACACACACCAATACATGCTGCAACATTACATTTCCACCCCCCAACCCCCCCTGGAAGAACGCAATGACAGAAGGAAATGATTGTAATGATTGTAATCATGTAAAATCCATTAGTCAAAACTTTAAATACAGTATAAACAATTATGTAAACCAACTATACAAGTCCAGATAGTGCACCATTCTTAGTCCGTGGACCACTGGGCCCAAAATGCATGGGCGAGGCCCACACTCGATACCAGACTTCAAACGGAGAGCAAGCACAATGCACACTGCACACAAGAACAGGGAGACCCCTAAAGGGGGGGGGAGACAGAAGAAAGACATTTTCAGTGCATGCAATACCTTTACCATTGGCGGACACTACAGACACAGAAGCCCCCTGCACTACGCTGTGCACTTGGAGTTCCCTAACCAATCCCAGGGGCATGGGCTACAAGGCAATGCCCGATTGCTGCACACATGGATGTCACAGTAGTTGGCACTGTACACAGGTGGGGTGGGGTGGGGTGCCACAGGGCCTGCCTTAATAAGGGACCTTGCCTACTAAACTCGCCCTGCCCTAGGGGAACCCACAGCCCACCTCCCCCACCCAGACACCTACAATGCACGCTGAATCAGCAGAATGAGAGTGTACTCACCCCCTTGTGGCTGCTGTGATGCCCTCAAGTGCCCATCCAACTCCGGGTACGCCACCGCCAGGATCCTTAACATCAGGGGGGTCATGGTGCGACGGGCACCCCTCCCACGTTGGGAGGACATCCCCAGCTGGGCCTCTGCTGTCTTCTTGCTCCAGCGGTGAATGTCCTCCCATCTTTTCCGGCAGTGGGTGCTCCGTCTGTGGTAGACCCCCAGGGTCCGGACTTCATTGGCAATGGCACGCCAAATGTCCTTCTTCTGGTGGGCGCTGACCTACAGGAATAGTACAGGGGAAAAGGAGAAGATATTACCGTCCGCACCGTCACAGTCATTGGCCCGCATCCTTACCCTTGCCATGACACACATGCACTCACCATCGTTTCATGCACGCCGCATTCTCACCCCCCTATCTTTCATCCACACCACTCCACACATGCATTGCCCATACAGCATGCTCACAGTGTACTTACCTGTTTGTCTGGAGGACGGTAGAGTAGCGTGTACTGGGGAGGACCCCATCCACTAGTTTCTCCAACTCCTCCGTGCTGAAGGCAGGGGCCCTTTCCTCAGACACACAAGCCATTGTCTCTTCCAGACTGAGGTCACAGCAGCACTTGCAGTGTAGGTCCTCTCCTGTCGAAGATCAGGTATCAAGTGATTGAACAGAGAGACGATTGCAGCCACGTCCGCGGCGGTGTGTACAGTCACCGCTGGCGTACATCGTCATTGGCTCCTGGGACACATAGGGTCAAATGTTAACCAATGCAGGATAGCACCACGGTTTTCGACCGCCTACCGTGACGGTGTACAACGCCAGCGCAGTTACCTCATATCCCCTTGTCCCACTTTACAGGTCAGGCAGCCGCCATTTAATGAGCCCACATGGCATTATTTTGGACTGCGTCACACATATCTAGGCCTTGCTTAAACACTAATACAGGCATATGTCGATTTGCTAATTTTTTCTGATTAAGCTGTGTTTACGTACCTCAGAGTTAGTTGACTCTCTGCTGGCTGTTCTCCTCCACAGGCACCGTCCGCTGGGGCATGTGAGGAGATGGCGGCATCCTCCGGTGTACAGACCGCTGGTGGACCTGTCGACAATGGAGGAGCGACATGTGATCATCACCTACAGACTTGATCGTACCACAATCCTGGAACTGTGTGCCCAGTTGGAGCCAGACCTGATGTCAGCTATCCGCCATCCCACAGGAATCCCCCCTCAAGTGCAGGTGATTTCAGTACTTCATTTCCTAGCAAGTGGGTTTTTTCAAACTACAGTGGCCAGAGCATCAGGCATGTCCCAGCCTATGTTTTCCAACGTGTTGTCCAGAGTGTTGTCTGCCCTGCTGAAACACATGCTGAGCTACATCGTTTTCCCTCAGGTGGGGGACTTGCCAACAGTGAAAGGTGATTTCTATACCCTGGGACATATCCCCAACATCATAGGTGCCATTGATGGGAGACATATGGGCTTGGTACCCCCCTGCAGGAGTGAACAGGTGAACAGAAACCCGAAGTGTTACCATTCGATGAATGTGCAGGTGGTGTGTTTGGCAGACCAGTTAATCTCTAATGTGAATGCCAAATTTCCTGGCTCAGTGCATGTCGCTTATATTCTACAGAATAGCAGCATCCCTTATGTGATGGGGCAACTCCAGAGGCACCGTGTATGGCTATAAGGTGAGGACATGGACCCAATACAGTGTGACAAGGTGTCTGGGTCTGGGGATGTCCCTATGAGTTAGTGTGTGTCAAACAGTTGTCCCTCGACATTTGCAAGTGACTCTGGTTACCCCAACCTGTCATGGCTACTGACCCAAGTGAGGAATCCCAGGACAAGGGCAGAGGAACGCTACAATGAGGCCCATGGGCGAACTAGGAGGATTATGGAGCGGACCTTTGGCCTCCTGAAGGCCAGGTTCCAGTGCCTCCATATGACAGGTGGTTCCCTATTCTACTCACCAAAGAAGGTGTGCCAGATCATCGTGGCCTGCTGCATGCTTCCCAACTTGGCTTTGCGACAATAGGTACCTTTTCTGCAGGAGGATGGTCCAGATTTGAGGTGTTGTGGCAGCTGTGGAGCCTGTGGACAGTGAAGACGAGGAAGCAGAAGAAGAGGACATAGACAACAGGAACACAGTGATCCTGCAATACTTCCAGTGAGACACAGGTAAGAAGACAACACTGCCTGCCACATCTGATTTAATTCTACTACCTCTCATCTGTCTGTCATTTTCACCCAGTGTATGGTCACTGAGTTGTCACTTTCCCTTACAATTTCACAGATGTGGGTCCCACTGTGTGACATCTGCTTTGTTTCTGCATGGACTAGAGCTGTGTGACATAGGCATGTTGACATTACATTTGATATAGCATTTTGCCACTGTTATTGCTAATCCACATTTTCGAAAGCACAGACAAACTCCTGATTGTTTTGTGATTTAAGGGTGTTTATTTAAGTGCTCAATAGTGGAGGGGGTTGTAAAATGGTCAGGGGTGATGGTGGAGGAATGTCCAGAGTCCAGTCTATTAGTCTCACAGGTGCATTGTCCAAAGGGGCATAGGAAGTGTAGCTAGGGCAGTTTAAGTATGGACAGGGTGACAGAGTGGGACAGAAGGATGACAATCAGGGTGGTCTCATTTCTTGGCGGGGGTCTTGGCATTGTTCTCTATCTTTGTCCTGGATATCAGGGACCGCTTGTGGGGTGGTTCTCCATCTGCAGGGGGTGGGGTGCTGGTGTGGTGGTCCTGTGGTGGTGCCTCCTGTCCACTAGCGCCGCCGGAGGTGGTGGACAGTTCATCGTCCAGGCTAGTGTCAGGAGTCCCTTGTTATGCCACAGTGTCCCTCCTGGTGTTCACGAGTTCCTTCAGCACCCCTACAATAATGCCCAGGGTGGAATTGATGGATTTGAGTTCCTCCCTGAAGCCCAAATACTGTTTCTCCTGCAGCCGCTGGGTCTCCTGAAACTTGGCCAGTACCGTTGCCATCGTCTCCTGGGAATGGTGGTAGGCTCCCATGATGTTGGAGAGGGCCTCGTGGAGAGTGGGTTCCCTGGGCCTGTCCTCCCCCTGTCGCACAGCAGCCCTCCCAGTTCCCCTGTGTTCCTGTGCCTCTGTCCCCTGAACCGTGTGCCCACTACCACTGCCCCCAGGACCCTGGTGTTGTTGGGGTGGTGGGTTAGCCTGGATTCCCTGTAGTGGTGGACACACTGCTGATTGACGTGTCCTTGGGACAGAGGTATGGGCCCGCTGGGTGGGTGCTGTGCTGGTGTTTCCAGAGGGGGGAAGCTCTGTAGTGGCCTGTGCCAGTGTGAGGGAGCCGACTGTCCCGAGGTCCCAGATGGGCCGGGCTTGTCATCTTGATCCAGTTGGACAGAGCTGCTGTCATTTCTGTGGGCCTCTTCTGTGGGAGGAGTGGACATATCTGGACCCTCCTGTCCAGGGACGTTGGGTAGGGTTCCTGCAGGGGTGTAAAGGCATGATTATTGCATCTGTGTGTGCCATGGTGTGCAATGGGTGGCTGACCGTGTACCCCAGTGCTTGCATTCCTGTGTAGGACCTTGTGTGATAATGGTTTAGTGGGGTGTATGGGTATGTGCAGTGGTCATGCTTTGGTGATGGGTGTCCATGCTTTGGTGTTACATGCAGGGCTTGGGTTTGGGATGTGTGGTTTGTGATATTGGGACATGCGTGAGGAGTTGGAGTGATGGGGGTGAGGGCGAGGGTGGGGGTATGTGATAGCATGCAGGGGGGTGGGGGATGAAGTAGTTAAAGGTTTGACTTATCAGAGTCCATTCATCCTGCTACTCCTGCGAGGCCCTCAGGATGGAGTATAGCCAAGACCTGCTCCTCCCATGAGGGTCCACCGCCAGTCCTCTGAACCGCAAGGTGGTGTCTTGAGACCACAGAACGCACCTTCCCCCGTAGGTCGTTCCACCTCTTCCTGATGTCATCCTGTGTTCTTGGGTGCTGTCCCACTGAGTTGACCCTGTCCACGATTCTTCGCCATAGCTCCATCTTCCTAGCTATGGTGGTGTGCTGCATCTGTGATCCGAATAGCTGTGGTTCTACCCGGATGATTTCCTCCACCGTGACCCTGAGCTCCTCCTCAGAGAACCTGGGGTGTCTTTGCGGGGCCATGGGGTGGTGTGGGGTGGTGTGTGTTGTGATGTGTGGGGTTATATTTAGAGGTGTGTTGTGTGAGGTGCTTGGATGTTGTGTGAGTGATGGTGTTGAGTGCCTGTGGATGCTAATTTGTAAATGGTGGTGTCTCTCTCTGGCCTTCAGTCGCAATTGTTGACGTAAGGGTTTGTGGGTGATGTGGTTGTGTGTTTTATATTGTATTGGGTGTGTGGGAGTGGTGTGTGAATGTGTATCAGGTGTGTGTATTTGGAATTGTCCAATGTGGTAGTGTTTTGTAAATGTGTGTGTATTTTGAGCGCGGTGGTGTGTACCGCCAATGGAATACCGCGGTTGAAAGATCGCCGTGTGGATTCGTGTGTCATGATTGTGTGGGCGTATTCCTGTTGACGTGACGGTGGAGGTTTTGTTTTCGCCAGTTTACCACTGACCTTTGGTGTGGTGGACTTGTGTGGGTGTCTGGATTTTGGCGGATTCCGAGCTGTGGGTCATAATGACCGTGGCGGAATTCCGCGGCCACAGTGATGTGTTGGCGGTCTTCTGCACGACGGTAAGTGGCTTTTACCGCAAATGTTGTAATGACCCCCACAGTGTAGGAAAATTATGCCAACAGTGGCTAAAATCATCCTCACTGAACGCGGTTAGAGAACACCTCAATCTCCTGTCTAACTCCACTGACTTACAAGATTTCTTGTCAGGCCCCAGACCACCACCTAGGAAGCGTTTCTTATATGCAGTATACAATGAAATATGGAAACTTCCCAACAAGATGCTGCTGCCCGGTTAAAGCAAATAAATCAGGAAAATCTAAAAAAGGCATTAGCTGTTGTGGATAGTGGGATTAACACCTTGTCCGACCGGATATATACAATTAACAACATTGTCTCTTCTGCTATAGACAATATACAATCTGATATGTCTTATTTATACCATAGACAGAGTCAGATCAGGTCCATTATGCAGTTGGGTTGAACGCTTCAAACATTGAAGGCGGGTCGCGTTCCATGGCAGCACGTCAGTGCAAGGGAGATATTTTCTTCTTTTAATCTAACGCGACAACAACAACTAATGGCTAAGAAAGAAGTGACTTATGTCATGCTTAACATTGAGAAATTAGAAAAGTTGCCTTTTACCATGGCCGAAATACCATCGGCTGAGTGGTTTCTACATGGGGTTATTAATCTCCCTATTTCAACACTACAATTCACCTCCTGATTAAAACACATTCCAGTAGACAGATATGAAAAGCTGGGAGATAGTTACATCCATGAGGTGTGGGAGCTCCTCTTCTCGTACAAATGCTTCAATGGCATGAAAGAGGTCTTTCTTAGCGGCAGTGTATGCAAGACTTCAGTCAGCCATTCGATGATTTGTAAAAAGCTGTCCTTGCATGAGGCGTGTGACGCCTCGGCTGCAAACTTGGCTTGTTATATTAAGGGAGTTCCAGTCCCCTTGATTAGACCTACGTTCCATGTGCTTTCAAACGGCAGCTACGTCCTTCTCAATAGTGTAGACTGTTGTGGCATGCGGGCCAGAAGAGTTTACGTTGTTTCGGTCCATAAGGTCGTTACATGCTGCGGAAACGTACTGTTTCCCCCCACTAAATTTAAGGAGGTAGCTGATATCTGGCCTTACATTGCTACTTCAAACGTGAATTTTGACAGGTTAAGTAAACTCAAGGCTTTATTGTTTCGAAAGCATGTGGCCCTTACATCTGCACGCGAGACCTACGCACTTCAAGTGGCAAGGTCATCAGCAGAAGTCCCTGTTAAATATGAACTTTCTGAGACACTTTGGTGAACTCGTGGGATGAATATTTAATGCGTCCAGGATGACTGGAATAGCACATTTTTTTCAAAGCTGTTGGTTCTGGTTTTGTTCACACCTTTTCCTCCATATTCGGTTTGATACCTTCAGCTATCCACTCATTTTTTGCTAGCATTTTTGGGGGATTTCCGATAACTTTGGCTTTATTAGCCAGCATCCTGCTGTTGCTGTTGTTTATGCGCAATGGCTGTCCCGCCGCAACGAGGAAAAATGATGGCGCACCCATGAGCGCATCTTTGTCGTGAACGTATGATGCAGCATTTTGGAGCAACACTCCGGGAGCATTTGGAGTGTGACTGGTCTTTGTCATTCAGACCCGTTCTGTATTGTGTGCAGCCTGTGTTCCGGTGCCTCTGTTGCCCTTTCGAACATGCACTGGATGTTTGTCTTTGACAGCAGCGCCCCCCAGCAATAGATGCTGATCTGTCGATTTTCTCGCTGAGGGTTCATTACCAGACATGCGCACTGAGGCTGCGTTTGCTACGTGAAGCTAATTATGAGTTCCCCTTCCTGGAGGAAGTTGCCAACAACTCATCAATGGGCACTCCACAGGATGCCGCCTTAGTTGACACTGGGGCTATGGAACACACTTGGTCCTTGATCATTTTTGGCGCGGACTTTCCGGTTCTGTCACCTGCCGAAGTGGAAGATCTCCTGTTCTCCATGGCTTGTACTTAATTTGGAACTTTTCTAAATTGACATTACCATTGAATTCGGTTATAAGCCACATGCTCATGTTTTAAATTTGCAAGTAGTATGCTTGTGTGTCCTTTTAACTTGTCAAAATTGTTCTGATTTTTATATATATCTTAAATTGAGTTTTTTTTAGCAATGACATTTTTATTTTGGCTTTCAACCACTTTAACCGACAAGGGGAGGGTGTTGTGTAGCCATTTTAGCTATAGCTCCATGCATGTTAGTTTAATACACTACACCACTGTGCACTTTGACCTAGATATATTTTATTCGGCTTCGCATTGTTATTTTTACAATGATCAGTTTTACGGTCTTGTTTTAATTTCATCTATCTAACTGTTTTGCTTAGCCCAGCACTGTGTTCTCAAACAAGATGTTCTTGATCACTTTGTGCTTCAGTCAAGGCTATAGTTTTGTACATTGTCAGTGAACGTGGTAGAAGTTTAGTCTCCAACATTCGTAGAAAATACACATCCTTAAGTAGGGACATTTTCTTAGAACATTAGCTGTGTTATTATAAAAACACTTCCTAGTCCCATTACACATTAGGAGGGAGATTCCAGCCAGGGAACCTTGACTGTATGCCGATTGCTGAGTGCTTTGCTGCAGATGCTAATGCAGACTACAGGCCTTTGCTCAGGTATGAGGGTCGATGTCCTACCGGGGAACCTGAAAGGCAGAACTAGAGCTTAACATGCTGTGCTCAAATTATGACTCAGATTGAAAATAGTCCATCGATTCTAGTGGCAATATGATAGCTTTATTCTTATGCTTCACTCTCATCGTCACCTTTTTAATATTGTCATGTTGTGTCGTTCTGGTTATTGCAGCTCACGCTTTACTATCTAAAATGCAGTTGTTTTATTAAACCAGTCTTTAAAACTCATACTGCCTTTATTGTCATTTATATATGAGACTGAATTGCGAATGAGAGAACTGGATGCGACCTGAGTGACTAGGACTTACCTGAGAAGTATGATATGTCATGCGCTCGGCTGCCCAATCATCTCTACCTTTTGGGAGACACGAGGCACTGCTAGTTAGCCGGAGCAAAACCCGGATTTGGAGCGACAGGTGTCACCCACTAGGGGTCAGGCTCAGTCTCCCACACGTGGACGATCTTGCTGCTCAAAATCCAGTAGTCTCATTATAATAATGAGAGCCTACATGACACTACAAATTGCCCATTCATGTTGTGTAAATGTTTACAACAGAGGGTAACTATTTACAGATGTCACCATCTGAAGAAACAAAATGGCAGCTGCGCTGATAATAAACAGTGCGCACTGTTCTAATGCAAAAATTACAAAGAAGAATTGTAACCTAGGAGGAAATGCCCCAGAAACTCATCACCTTAAAGGAGGGTGCACCTGCAAGCCACATTCCTTACTTTTGTGGCTTATTACATGTTTTGGCTGCCTTAGAGTCCCATTTCTCCTCATGCACCTCAGAGCTCGATTACCACGTGGCCATCTTCTGACAGCATTAAGCCACACTCCAACAATACACTGATCTTGCTAAAAGTCATTATGAATTTTTTTCAAATACAGAAGCTGAAACCCGCCCTTGGATACTGCCATATGCAATATGTGAATGTAACATTTTGTATTCATGTGATCCCCCCTCAAATGTCTGATCCAGGACCGTAGAGGTGCAGGTGTAATTTCTGCGCCTAAGACTATGGGCTGTTTTAAATGTAATCCCAATAAAACTGTGTTTCTCCTCTTTTCTTCTGGTCAGCGTAAGCTAACTGCCTTTTCAATTCCAGTGCTTCTTGCTTACCAGAAACAACTCTGCCATTTTATCAGCTACATGTTTTCTTCTGGACTCCAATCTGATCACACAGGTACACATAACCAATAAATCCCAGACTGCCCAATTTCAACTTTCATAGTTTCCATGAAAGCAGTCCAATTGCTGATTCCATCCCACATTAATGCTGGAAAGGTGCTTCTGATGAACACTTTCCAGATGAACTCTCTTTCCTTTGAGAACTGTCTTGTACTAAGCCTACCACCAGAATCATGCGGTATGATTACATCAATGAACTCAGCTCAGTAGATTGCCTGCCAATAAAAGCAGTTATAACTTACATATCTTACAGAAAACCTTTCTTCATTGCAATCAAACTGCAGATATATAGCTCATCACAGCAAATTCATAGCCCATCTCAAAAGCCCTTTTTTTTTGTTGTTGTTTATTAATTGTGGGGTGTCAGATAAATACGAGTCTCAAAGTATCGCAATCACATATCCATTTAGTAAAAAATTCATGCACCTCCTTTTATGCTTTATCTATTGCTGCCTGCAGGCTATGGAATGTTCTAATTTTGGCACTCAGACTTACACCTACACTTCTGCCTATTTAAAATGAGTTGAAGACCTTCCTATTTGAACAATATGTCTCTTGTCTGACTTTTAGCACTCACAGAATGTATCTTTAACATTTTTTAAATGTGTTGTATTGTAAACTTTATTGCTCAGCACATTTGCAGTGTACACAATAGAAAAATAATAACTAAATTAAATAGGCTTTTGAATATGGCTGCTATTCTGCCACTGGGTATCCTTATAAATTATTTCTTGAGAGTTTTTTATGGCCTGGAGGGAGGGCCTCCTGAAGATTGAAGCATTGTATTCTACTAGCCATGATTCAATAATAATAAAACAAAAGAGGTCCAGGCAGGAGCTCAATTTGTAAATCAATTAGTTTCTGTTTATTGATTTCATATTTATAGTAAGGCAAGTTAAATGGTGTGGTGGTTAGGGTGGGGAGTGGGCAGAGGATATTTGTAGAGTGGTCGCAGTAAGCCTCTAATAGGCTTAGGACAAATGAATCCTATTTCATGCTGAGGACGACTTGGAGCCGTCCTCAGACCCGGTGCTCATGTGCCAAGGATGGTTCCAAGAAGTCCTGAAACATGAAGCTGGAAAATCCTCTGCTTTTTACAGCAGAGTGATTTCTTTTTTGCCTTGGGAGCTGGGGAAGAGCTTCCCCAACACCCAAGACATTTTTTTTCCAATGTAATGATTTTTGGTGCGCTGGGTGCTAACGTCATTACATCAAAAGTGAAAATTAAAGTGAAATGAGCTGATCGACTCATTTCACATTCACTGCTTTGGTTCTTGCTGGCATATCAATAGGGGTCCCCACACAAAGGCTCCCATTGTCCTTGGTTTGATCCGTTCTTGTCATGTACACTAGGCCCAGCCACAAGTGATGCAGCATTTTTATCAGCACAAGTGGGTCAATGCTGGGTTGTAGGAATTTTGTGCATTTCTGCTGATTCCTGAAGTTTCCATCACAGAAGTGTAAGGAAAATGTGTGATTTCAGGCAAAGTCTGATGGTTGCAGGGCATTGTGGGTGAAATAATCTCATGGGATCCATGCAAGTCACCCCATCCTGGATTTCCCTAGGTGTCTAGTTTTTCAAAAATCTACAGCTTTGATAGGTTTCCCTAGATGTTGGCTGAGCTATGGCTCAAAAACTCCAGCTACCTAATTTGCAAAAACAGGTAAGTTTTGAGTGAAAGACATTGATGTATCCATGTTGCGTTTTGGACCGTTTCCTGTCGCGGTAACTAGGCCTACTCACACAAGTGAAGTACAATTTTCATCAGAAGATTTAGGGGAATGCTAGTTGAAAGGAAGTTTGTGCCTTCCTGCAGATTGCAGAACTTTCCATCACAGAAATGTGAGGAAAACGTGTTTTTTAGTCAAAGTTCGAGGTTTGCAAGGGATTCTGGAGAAAGCAGCCTGGTAAGCCCCATACAAGTCACCCCATCCTGGATTGCCCTAGGGGTCAAGTAAAAATATACAGGTTTGCTAGGTATCCCTAAGTACTGGCTGAGCTAGGGCCTAATAACCATAGCTACCCACTTTACAAAAAACAGGTCAGTTTTGAGTGGAAAAGTTTGATGTATCCATGTTGTGTTTTGGGCCATCTCTTGGTGTGGACACTAGGCCTACCCACACAAGTGAGGTACTACTTTCATCAGACAACTTAGGGGAATCCTGGGTGGAAGGAGGTTTGTGGCTCCCCACAGATTCCAGAGCGTTCCATCACAGACATTTGATGAAAATAACTTTTTTTTTGTTGTTTTTTTTTCTTCTGTTATCCTTATATCACCATAGCTTCTTCAAACTCAGGCCTTTCGATTTATATCGGACCCTCTGCCTGCTGCAAATGCATCAGCCCTACTGCTACAGCTTTAGCCACTGGTCTCATCGCTCATAGCTGCGTCGGGTGTCATCATAGGACCATTTATTCTACCATTGCCATCATACCACTCCGCTGAGGTAGTCTGTCCAGATTTTATTCGACCTACTAGCCTTACAGCCAATGTCCATTTGACATGTCCAATGTACTACTTTCAACCAGTCAATTGCAGAAGGGGAAGATGGATCAGTCCAATGCTTACAGATCTGTCTCTCTCTGTGCTCTGTTTAAAAGGCCATGCGAAGCTCCATGTACCCAAAACAAAACCAAGCTAGAGTTCAAATTAATATCAGCCCCCAAAATGTCCATCATAATGGTCTGGACATCATCCCAGAAACTTCTAATGCCAGGGCAGTAATTAAAAAGATGCTCATAATTAGCTTTCGGAAAGGCAAAACCTTTGGCACTTCGGAATTGGCACCTACACAAATTTTGCGATCTTCTGGGGAGTCCAATATAGCCGATTGATAGTGAAGAAATTATTCCTCTTCGAATTGGCTGGCTTAACCACAGAATATAGCAATTGTAGTGATGTCTTCCGCAGGAAACCTAAATCACACCCCTGTTTAATTCCTTCCCAGACTGACTGTGGTGCTGCCCTTCCCCTATCATCAGCCTTAAGGAACCTCCAGTACAAAACCGCAACCTCCTTGCATTTAGGCCTTACCTCCTGAAATGATAATTCATCTTCCTACCATTTTCCCCGATTCTTGTACAACACTTGTGAACTAAGAGTATAATTGCAGTCACTTAAACCTTGTGAGGGAACATCCGGGCTTAACTTTCAATGCTTCCCCTGATAAAACCCCTTGGGCAGAAGACAACTCCCCCCAAATGTTAATATCTGCCTCTCTTAACACGGGACTCAGCTTATCTTGCAAAAACTCTGGGGCACCCGGGGGGTCCCAAATAGGTGCAAAATCTGAATAATAACTGATGTCCAGAAGCTTCCTGACTCTAACCCATGATTTCAATACAGCCTGCAGGACTTTGAGTCATACTTTTTAAAGAATTCTGGGGCAGCACACTCATACAGAAACCCTTCCTCTCCCAAGTCCCTGACCATCTCTTCCAACACCTCCTCCGAAGCGGAGGTGTCTGGGATGCCCAAAAGCATGCTGGCATTTTTAAACTGAAAAGCTATACAGTAAAGATTCAGGTCCAGCTTACACCTCTGCTTTTTCTAAGCCAACTCTACCCCCCTCAAAAGCCCATATGAAGCTGTTATTTTCCCTGGATTCTATCAATATCAGCTCCAGGGAATGTAAGTGGAATGCTAATAAAAAGGTAAGCCAGTTTAGGGAGAATGAGTTATTTTAGTCAAAGTTTGAGGCTTACAAGGGATTCTGGGAAAAACAACCTAGTGAGAGCCATGGAAGTCACTGCATCCTGTATTCTCCTCAGTGTCTAGTTTTAAAAAATGTACAGGTTTGCTAGGTTTCCATAGTTTCTGACTGAGCTAAAGCCCCAAATCCTCAGTTAGGCTCATTGCAAAAAAAGGGTCAGTTTTCAGTGGAAAAATGTGATCTGTCCATTTTGCGTTTTGGGGCCTTTCCTATCCCGGCTACTATCCCTACCCACACAAGTGTGGTACCATATATAACAGGAGACTTAGAGGAACTGCTCTACACCCGAAACACAATGAAAAACCATTGCAAGATCAGTTACTGGCTCTGGGTACCTCCAGTTCTTGAAAAACCGATAAACCCTATGGGCCTGATTACAACCTTGGAGGATGGCATACTTCGTCACAAATGTGATGGAAACCCGCCCGCCGTTTTACAAGTTCCATAGGCTAGAATGGAACTTGTAATACAGCGGGCAGGATATCCGTCATGTTTGTGACAGAGTATCCCATCTGCCAAGGTTGTAATCAGGCCCTATTTATCCCTGAAATCAAAAGGGTGTAGCAGATGTAATGGTGTATTGCCACCATGGCTAGAAGTTACAAATGAAAGGGTTGTCACAAATGGCAATTGTTTTCTACTAATTTTCAACTTTTTTTTATTTGAAAACTTAGGGCCTTATTACGAGTCTGGCAGTCTCAAGAAAGACCACCAGACTTGTGGTGGCGGTCGGACGGTGATGGGTAGGTTTTGATAGATGTTTCTTGAGATGGAGCGTTTTGGAGATAGAAGTAGAGAAAAACCTGAATAGTCAGCTGGAGACCAGGGTGATCATACAAAGAAGAGGATTATGGGGGATTAATGATGAGGATGCAGAATAGGATTTGGGAAAGAGAATGAGGAGAAGGCAGAGGGAAGGGAGATGATGCTAAGTGGATTAAGGGGATGGGTAAGTTAAGAAACTATTTTGATGATGGGTTATATTATAGGTGACAGAAGAAATGCAGCTTGTGAAGGACAAAAGTAGGTGTGGGTGTATTAAATGCTGAGTTAAGCATGGCAGCATCATAGAGGTGAGTTACATATAGGTATGACAGGAAAATGTACTTTCCTAAAGCAACAGATTTTATATTGGCTCTCGGTTCACCAAGGTGTGATGAGAGTGGGTCTCTTTGAACATGTAATTCCTTTGCTTCCAGATCTAATAAAGGTTTTCTTGCTCACTATAACCATAGGAGCTATTGGAAGAGGTCCACCCAAATGTTAAAGTGTGCAACCATGGGAGCTACAACTTTCTAAAAAGCACCATCTTTAAAATGAGGCTATGGAGGTCTCATAAGAAGGATCAGTGCATCCCAAGAAAGAGGCTTCTTCCTAAATCTGCAAGCATTATAGGACACTACCGTGGACTATAAGATGCTGCTTCCCATGACCTCCACACTTATACAAAGCTAAAATCAACAGAGATACCACTTTGTAAAACTCACCAGCTTTTAACACGCTATTAGGTTCACCCAAAAGCTTTGGGACTGGAATCAGTGCAAGGTAAATCACTGATAGCCACTCCAATTGAAATAGAATAGGCTACAGCCATCTGTGAAATGAAGGTCCAAAGGCATTAAGGTCCAAAGGCATTATTGGTTTCAGTTGGTAGAGCAAGCTGTGGGTCTTACTGTGGGAACCTGATGGTTCCTCCATCTCTAAATGGGATGGAGAAACAGTGTTTTGGCAGATGTCCCCCATCTGCAAAATTCAGGAGTCCCAAAAGGCCCTCATTACAAGAGCCACAACACAGCATCTTATTACCGCTTGTGGTAGTTTTAATACAGCCGGGTATGAGCATTCACTGGTATGATAACACATCCCCATTGTCAGTAACAAAAGATTATAGTCCATATTTCCTGCTCTATTGTGAGCTGAAAAAGCCAGAGACATAACAAACGCTACATGCTGTTTGGAATCCAGACTCAAGTGCAATCTCCCATTTGCAAACAAATCTGAATTTTCATCCCTTTTTAACTCTTTCCTGCGACTGTGCATGCACTTTATGCGCTCTCGCCTGCAAGAGATATTGTATACAAGGGTCTTTCTTTCGGTCCATTGCCTAACATTCATTGGCTTAATTGACATTCTTATTTGCTGCCTTCTAATTGGCCACCACCTGCTGGCTTTACTTCCTCTTCTTTCGGCTGGAGCATAGATCAAGTACTGATTGTTTCCGCTTAATTGCTGTCCTTCTACTGATCGTGCTGTGATTGAAGTCGAATTTTTTCTCTGCTTCCCTGTCATTCATGTTGAACCTCTTGCCATTTGTAGCTGTCTTACTGTGCTACACACACTTAAAAGAAGCCAGTTTTCTCCTTTGAAATGAATGTTTATTGCAACAACAGACATTATCTGCTGCGTTTATTGTGACAACAGGTTTTAACAGCTTCCACATATATTTTCAATAGGATATGTATGCAGTTTCTTTCTTAATGTGCTAGGATTTTTTGCTAAATACCATATTTTTTTCACACATGGGGAGATGAACTGATTTGCTTAAAATCACAGGGGTGTTGTGCCTAGACCAAACAATCATTGACCATTCCGATAGGTCTCATCTTTGAGACTCTAGACTTTGCCATTGCTATTTGGTCATTATTAGACCTGGCATCCTTGGTGTGGTTTCCCCTGTCTTTTTGCCTCAGCTTCCTGTATTCATTTCTGTGCTGGATTTTATTTTTTACTGGCTTTGGTACTCTTGGCACTTTACCACTGCTGACCAGTGCTAACGTGCAAGTGCTCCCTGTGTAAATTGTGATTATGTTTGGTTATCCTTGATTGGCATATGTAATATACTACTAAGGCCCTCATTACGACCTTGGCGGGCGGCTGAATCCGCCAGCCAAGATCGGACCGCCGGGCGGACGCCAATGTGGCCGCACCGCCGCTGCGGCCATTTGGAGACCCCCGCTGGGCCGGCGGGCGGAAACTAGTTCTGCTGTGCAGACAGTGAAAAGCTGCACGGGCCCAGTGCCATGGGCATTGCAGGGGCCCCCATGGGCCCCGCGACTCCCCGTACCGCCAGCCTGTTCTTGGTGGTTCAAACCGCCAGGAAAAGGCTGGCGGTAGGGGGACTCGTAATCCCCTGGGCAGCGCTGCCCTGGTGGATTACTACAGCCGGGGCCATTGTGATGGCCCCGGCGGTGCAACCGCGGCGCTACCGCCGTGGTCGTAATGACCTGTGAAGCACCGCCAGCCTGTTGGCGGTGCTTCCGTCATAACAGCCCTGGCGGTCTTGTACCGCCAGGGTTGTAATGACCCCCTAAGTCTCTACTAAAGTGCACTAGAGGTGCTCGGGCCTGTAAATCAAATGCTACCATTGGGCCTCCAGCACTGATTGTCCCACCCACATAGGTGGTCCTGTAAACATGTCTCAGACCTGCCACTGCAGTGTCTGTGTGGGCAGTCTTTCACTCCCAAGTCGAACTGGTAAGTGTAACTACTTGCCAGGCCCAAACCTTCCCTTTTACTACATGTAAGTGTCCCCTAAGGTAGGCCCTAGGTAGCCCCATGGACAGGTTGCAGTGTATTGAAAAGGCCGGACATATACTGGTGTAGTTTTTCACCAATGTAAGGCCAATCTCTCCCACAGGGTAACATGGGGATTGCCTTCAAATATCCTTTAAGCACAGCTTCCCATTGGGAGCAGATGTATGGTGTTTGGGGTCTCCAAACTCACAGTTTAAAAATACATCTTTTGATAAAGTTGTTTTTTACATTGTCTGATTGACAATGACACTTTGAGAAAGTGGACATTTTCTTGTTTAACCATACTGTGCCTCTGCTTAGCTTCTGAATCATTTCTGGGTCAGACTGACAGTTGGGCTGTTTGTGAATTCACTCTAGACAGTAATACAAAGGGAGATGAGGTGTGTCCTACATATCCTGATGAGTCTTTCTGGGCTAGAGTGGGATGAAGGAGCTGTCACCTGCACTTGAAAGGGCTGTGTCTGGCCCCTCACAATACAGTCTCCAACCCCATAGAGTGTGGCTGGGGCAGGGCAAGGAAGAGGCAGGTTATTGTGCACTACAAAGACTTTCTTTTGAAGTTTGCCTACTTCAAAGGCAGAAATTAGTATAATTAGTGAACCCAAAACCCCAGACTTTTAGAACACTTCTGGATCAAGAGGAACCTTTTCCAAGGAGAAGAGCTGAAGAGCTGTGTGGAGGAGTACTGACCCTTTGCTGTGTGTGCTTTGCTGGGTTGGACTGCAGTTGCTGCTTCTGTCTGAGAGAAAACAAAGACTGTACTTTGCTGTGTGTCCTGATGTGAAGTTTCTCCAAGGGATTGTGCTGAACTCGCCACCTGTTAAGAAGTCTCAGGGACATTAAACACTTCATCTGTCAGCACTTGGGCTCTCTTGTTGAGACCCCCTGACTTGCCTAGTGGTGCCACATTCAGTCCCTGGGCCCCTGGAAGGAGAAGCTGACAGAACCTGAGAGAAAATCCATGCACCGGAACCGAGTGACAGAAAATCAATGCAGCCCCTGCACCGCGGCTGAAACATCGATGCAGCACCAGTGAAATTGACTCATCACTAGCTCAGCGCGGATTCATTGTTGGCGTGCATTCGGATTTTCCGGGCATCGTCCCGGGGCCTCAAAACCTTCAATGTCACCGCATTGACCCGATGCTGTTTGTCCGAAAACCGACGCATCCCTTCCCTGCGAGGAAAGAATCGAAGCATTTCTTACCTGCTGGAGAAATAATCAACGCACGGCCTCGCGTGCAATAAGGAATCAACACATTGCTTGCTTTTCCGATGCGGTTTTGTTTTTGATGCATATCATGTACTTTATGCTAAAACAACGCATCCATGGATTCTTATGGATTAATACTCTTTACTTTAAAATAATGATGATATTTGCTTGTGTATGTTGGATTGTTGTTGTTTTGGTCTTGTTAGATTTAGATAAATATTGGCTTTTTTTCTAAAATGGTGTGGAGTCCTTTTGTGGTGTTTTCACTGTGTTACTGTATGTGTTTGTGCAAATACTTTACACATTGCCTCTGAGATAAGCCTGATTGCTTGTGCCATGGGGCCAAGGGAGTGAGCAGGGGTTATCTGAGCTGTGTATCTCCTTAACCCTGACTAGATTGAGGATCCCTACTTGGACAGGGTGTAAACTGAGTTCCAACTACAGACTCCAATTCTAACAGTCATGCTGTACACCATGGGCAATGGTTCGTAGCCAGGCTATATAGCATGTTATGCTGCGCGGTTAAAAATAATAATACAAAAAGAGCATGATGCATTGAGTGCTAAAGAAACAAAAGTGCATTATCCCTCACAACTGTTTCTTAAATTAGTTTTAGCCACAGTACAAAGCATCTGCACTGATTTGAGCAGGGCTACACAATATTGCCAAAGCCAATAACTCTAATAGGCGCCACCTATTGGTTTTGCCAATGCTTATTTAATGAGGGCCTAAATGTGTCTTCATGCAGTTGGAAGACGGCATCCAATCATTTCCCCAATCAATACAGGCTGCTTTTCAGAAAAAAACCATAGTGCCAGCAAACGTTCTTAAGTATTAGCATGTTGTGTTAACAGTTAAGCATTACACGGTTAAATTGAAACAGTAGACCATCATTGATCAATACGGCACAGTCCAGGAGTACATCCAACTGTTTTCATCGTAACTTTCATGTTGAAACTGCTAACGCGTCCCTTTATGATAAATTATTACACATTGGGACTCGTTTTAGGCCAATGAATCTTTTGACCCTGTTGAGAGACACCTTAGGACGAGATAGCTAATCAACATGTCAATCAATACGTCAATAATGTCATCAATATTTATCACAACAATGCATTTCACTTTAGTCAAAGACATTAATCGAACTCAAGACACCACCATGACCTTGCAGTCATGAATAACCATACCAGTTTAGTATTAATTTAGTGATATTTATTCCCTATTTGGTTACAATACTCCTAGCAAATGTATTAATCTCAAAACCAAGAAGCACAATAGCATAGTCACAATATGGCAACTCTGATAAGATTTCATCAAAGCAAGAAACACAAACACAAGGATATAACACAGCGCAAACATAGACTTATCATTAGCAGAGTATATCAGCGCATTGGTCGACAAAGCATAGATTCAGTCATTTGTCTATTTGCGTCAGTTCAGTGAACCCCTCACCTAACCTCAAATGAGCATTGGCATGTTGGGCTTCATGCAAAACAATTTAGTAACACCAATTTGGAAAACATCTAGATATGGTCTCTGTCAAAAGAAAAGCAGTTGGTACCTAAAAAGGAAAAGCAAACAGACAATTACAATTTCATTGTCATATAGTTACCCTCCAAGTTTGGTCAGCACTCAGGTTCTGTCTTCGTCTTCAGGACATCAGTTGATCGCCATCAAAGGGATTCAGCTCCAGCAAAGGAAAAGGGACACTTCCCTCATAAGGAGGTAAAGTGTAAATAGGCAATCTAAGGACAACGATGGTTCTAAGTAAAATCAGCAAAGTCACTAGGCAGAGTGACAAAGTCTCTGGATCACATCAAATCGCATCAGCATCTCCCTAACTAACTAACTCATTTCCGTGTGTCAAGGGGTTTTATCCCTTTTTCGTTGTACATTCCCATAAAATCTAACTGGACAAAGGGTTGCACCCCACTATCTTTAGCCAATTAAAATCACATTACTTAATTGAATTTGTTACCCCATAACAGTTCTCATGTATTTTATTGGTGCTTATGATTGACGTCTTTGGCGGGTGGAATGTCCGGTATGATTTCATCGTCTTGTGGTCCTTTGCACATCTTCGGTCAGTGGCTCCATTGTCCGTACTGGTTTAGGCAACCTTGTGCATAATGTTAATCTACACTGTTGCATCTAGCTGAAAATGTTACTACAGGCAGAGTGAATTTCATGAGAATGGAAATACTGCAGTTACATTCAGCTTCTAGCTTTTGGAAAAATAAGAGTTCATGTCCTTTAGCGAGTCAGCACATTGCACGTGAGGAAAAATACATTTAATATGAGAGCCAGGCAGCTAGGCCTTGACTCATGCTAACTAAGGCCTAAAAGATTTATTAGCAAAAGTCTAATACATTTACCTTTTCAGCATTAATGTAAAATCACAATTTAATAAAACATTTCACCATTATTAGTCAGTTTCATTAGTCCCCGTATACATTGACGGCCACTCCCGTGGGCACAATTCAGACGCAGGTTATGGCAAAAAACATTAGTACATTTTCTAAGCGGTATTATCACACATTAGTTCATAAACATTTCATGTTAATATAGATTATAGAAGCTACGCTCTCAGAAGAATGCACAACAGGCCCATTTTGAAACACAGAGAGATTACTTCTCACCGGACCGGACCGGGACCTCCGTGTCATTTCTGACTCTGATATAGGTAATCCCCTCTCTTCCATAATGACATCGAACAGAATCTCATGATCAAAGGCCTGTTTCTTCTTCGTTCGTCCCCTGTAGTGCAAGCTTTTTTTATGTCCTTTCTACAAACGGTGCTAGACTTTTATGACATTTCTTTGATCGTCTTTCAAAGGGATAGCTTCTGCTGTCAGGTTTCATTCTTACCTTGTGACTGCAGCCTGCATACAAATTTTCATTGTGACGGAACTTTCACCAGAAATGTAAATTCCCCTGATTTTTAATGGACTATATTTCACTGCGTATGTTTATTTGCAGCTACAGACCATTTGCTAGGGCTGCCCACCGGCTTGGAATGTTCTAAGCAGAACTATATCAGGGTGGGACTGGCACAGAAAATAGGACCGGTTACCAAAATAAATGCGGACTCAATTTGTGAATTAGATAGCTCAAAAAAAGTGGCCCAAGTCTGTTAATTAGGACAGTTTCCAACTTGAAAAGGAGCTTTCTATATGTGTTTTGCAAAGTGAGAAAGACTGCATGATTTAAGCGTGTCATAAGCAATGTTTGTAAACTCCTAACCGGACTATTCTTGCCACATAAACAGAAAATGAAAAGTAATACAATTTCACATAAGGGAGCCGATTTAAAGTACCATGCCATCAGCGTGAAGGTGACTAATCAGAACAAAAAGACCGGTTCGGTTTTGCCTTTGCATAGCAATTTGTTAAAAAAGAGTACGATCACACTGTGTAAAACCTTGAATTTGCGAGCGCTAGGATAAACAATAGAATTAAACTGGTAGTCATGAAAAGCACTTGAAACATGGAGCCTCGTATGTTTTCAATAGTTGACCGGTGTGCTTGGGGAGGGCCAAACACCAGAAAAGGCATGACATGCATGCCTTTCACTAATGAAATCAAGCAAATTTTAAAGGGCAAGCCCACGAACCAAAAAAAGTAATGGGCATCACATGGGTGTGGTTAAAAGCCCACAGAGAGATTACAACAGGGGCAGAGCGCTTGCACGCTGGACCCTAATAAAAACCAGCCCAGAAGACCATAAAACAGGTCCACCAGCAGACAAAAAAACAGACACATACTGATATGTCAGACCAGAACTCATGGATCAATCTGTCAGTCATTGCCACACATTGCAGTGTTAATCTATGCCCACTGTGCAGTGAGTGATATTAAATCTCCCTTCCTCTGTCAAAACCAATGTATGATGCTAGTCCACCAGAATACATGCCCTCAGGTGCCTACAGCAGGTATTATTTCTCTCCTCATGCCCATAACACCATGTTAGGAGGCCTGTTTTCTGATTTCTATGGGAGTGTGATTCAATACCAGTGGTTGGCCATGTGTGATGCTTGATGTTCCCTAAACATGGGTTGGAGCAGTGCTTAATTTGTGCTTGTTGTTTCCGGTGCTGAGCACCGGCACTTATTTTTAAGGGCCGGTGCTTATTCTTATGCCTCAAGCATTTGCTGCGAGCAAAAAACACATATGGGAAAGACGGAAGAAGGAAAAACGAAGAAGCGTCATAAAGGGAGAAAGTAGAAAGCTGCAGGATGAGCTGAAGGGGCAGGGGGTGGCCATAAATGGATTGAAGAGGCCTGAGATGGCTTCAGGATTATGCCACCTCAGTATTCGGTGCTCGCAGATTTAATTACAGCAGCCTCATGTTTAAGAGTAGGGCCTTGAGCACCGGCACCTTTTTATTTACAAATTAAGCACTGGGTTGGAGTATATTTAAGCCTGTTTTGTTTATAGTACTATTGTAGCAATTGCATACAATATGGCTGTGCAAGAAGTTTGCTATCAATATTAGCCATGTAACATGGGTTGCTCTTTATAGGAAGGAACAGTCCTCTGCATGGTGAGAGACGTGTATCCTTGCCCTGAGTGCCCAACTGTATTGTTGTCTGCATTCTTAATGCTGATTTTGTTGTCATTGGCGAACACGGATCATGGACGTGTGCTATGACATAGGCCTGTCATATGATTGCAGTCTTACTGGACCGGAGGGGAGCCCAAAGTGCCACCCTTATAGTGGTGGAAGTCTACTGACTTTACCAGGAGTTAAGCTGCACAAATGCAGTAGTATCAGAATACCTTGTAGTGATCAGTAGTAGTGAACAGGTCCTTTTTACACTGTGACACTGGAGTGAGGCCTGCAGACTTACTCACCTTTTAAAAAGTTGTGCTGCTGTGTGCTAGATGAACACCAGGTTGATACGGAAGTGCATGAGTGAGGGAAAAATGTGCTGAATACATGTGTGTGCTGCCAGTGTAAAATATCAATCTGGTACAGTACAGAGAGGCTGCAGTACTGAACAGTGTGCGCAGCCTGAGTGCATGTGCTGCATGTAGGTATGCCAATGGTTGTATAATACATGAGGATAATAGTACTAAGCAGTAATTGTGCTGTGGATGTACACTAAGGCCCTGATTTATGCCAAAGTGACGCAGTGCGGTGCTATGCCAAAAATAGCAGCACCGAGCTGTGCCACTGTTGAAACACAGGGATGCGCTGTATTTACAGGAATACGGTGCACCCTGTGTTTCCCCCTGTGCAGGCACTGAATTAAGCTGCCCACGCCAATGCAGGCATCCTTGCACCATAGTGCAAGGATGTCTGCATTGAGAAGATAGATTGTTTATGTGCAGGAAGGTGTTCTCGAAAAGTGACGCTCCAGTGAAACTAGGGGCTCTCAAATCTGCCCCTTAGTGTAGAAGTGTCTGCACTGGTTTATTACATGGCAGACCTTTGGGTCTATTTTCGGAAGCCCAGGCCTGCCAGCTTAAAACACGAGGAGCAGATTGGTGCTGATAAGGATATCAAAAAGAGTAGAGCTTGGGCCCATGATTAACCTTTTGATCCTCATATTACTGCGGCTGACATCCAATTGTGAACTCTGGTCACTTCCATGAATCTTGTGGATTAATCAGCATTGGAGTCCTATCTGCTGTGACAGACATCCTTCAGGATGAAGAAAAAAGGGGAGAGATGTTCATTTCAAAGAAGCGGAACCGAAACATAAAACTTCAAAGATTCGGACACTAAGGGCCAGATGTATCAAAGGTTTTTACCCATTCTGTGTCTAAGGGAAAACATGTTCGTACATATGGCCCTAAATCACATCTTCTGTCTGGAAAATGATTATATATAGGGGTATGTGAGAACCCAAAACATTGTCATTTTCTGAGCATCTAGAAGGGCTGTGTTAGAAGGGGAAGCTGTGACAGACTTCTGCCTGTGACCAGGCCTAGTCTCCCTGCTGACGCTGGTCTCCCTACTGAGTAAGGGGATAATACCCAGGGAAGGCAAGATTACCTGACCTCGAGCCTGGAGCACTAGCGCCTGTCTGCTAACCTTGCTCGCCTTGCTTTTTGATTGTTGTTTACCTTTGCCTGTGAGGAAGAGGCGAACATTTGAGGGAGCGAGGTCCAGAAGGGAACCCGGACATGAGGACTCCTTGTGTAAGGTGTGAGAAATCCATCTCCGCACCGATTGGGCTGTAGCCATGTATCGGACTGAATTAGAGACCCATTATGCCTGAAGGGGCCACTGCAAACTGAACTAAGGAGCACAGTGGAAGAAACCAACTTCCTATTCCGATCGGGCTGTTGTCCATATGCCGAAGTGATTTAGTGACCCCATATAACAGGAGCGGCCGCCACAGAGAGAACGAAGAAAAATGGCAGGAGAAACCTGTCCCTGCATTGATCAGGCCAGAGCCCATGTGCCAGATTGCCTTGGTGACCCTGTATGCCAGGTGGGGCAGTCATGGATGAAAATATTAGGCCAGCGTGACCAGAGTTTGAGAACTGAAGTGGTGACAACGTATGAGATTCCACATGAGACGCTAAAACCAAGGAGTCCGGGTAGTCACCCAAGACCAAGAAACTACTGTGACCAATGTGGGACCCAAATGCGTCTTGTGGACTACAGGGAGGAAGGCCCCAGGAGCAACGGGACTCCAACGAAGCCCCGTCAGAGCAAGGACACCACCCCCGATGCCTGCAGAGGGAAAGGTGGCTTACCGCGTGACTGTTGGAGCAGGAGCAACCCTGACTGAATCTGCAGGTAGAATGGCTCAAGGGAGGGAGCTGGTGCCTGCCAGGTTCTGCTGCGTGTGTTCACGCATAGCCGACCTAGCCGATCCGGAAAAGGTTTGTACTGCACAGCCGAAGGATTCCTTGCCACCAGAGCAGGTAAGCCAAGACCTGGTCCTTTGGGAGCACCAGGGGACATACCACTATTGGTGCTGCTAACCTATAGACTCTAATGACTCAACTTACTAACAGGTTGGAGGGAAGAACTTTTGAGTATGGTCTACTAGTTTAAATTCCCTTGATGCAGCCATCAGTGAATGAGGAATAACACCTAACCCATTGCACTAGAGGCGGAAGGACAGGGAGTGGTCTGACAACTACTAGAGCCCCAATTTCAAGAGAATTGTGTTATTGCTTTATGAATGCCATTTACCTTTGCATGTGTAGAGTTAATTGAGAATACTTCTTTATATTAAAAAAGAAAAAACAGGTATTCGACTGGACATTGATCCATTGTTGCACTGCTTGCATCATGTTTAATGACTGTTACCTGAGCTTCTCCTGAATCTTGCCTACTCCAGCCTTGCAACCCATCTGAGAGTCAAGTGCAGAAGGGAGTGCTTGACCTGTTGAGCAGGCTCAATAGTAGGATGGGCTCTGGGACATCAGGAGTAAATGGCCTAACCACCTTGGTTGGACTCAGTAACTCCTGAGTGACCCATGGTCCTCAGAACGGGATTCTGAAAATGTACTTCCAGTATGTTAGGGCCAGCATTTTGTCATGGTTGTCCCCTTCCAAAATGCCACAGCTGTCCTCATGTATGCCAAGAATCACCTCTAATGTTCTAACACCAGCTCTTTGCCATGGGTACACTGTATGCCAAGAATTGCATATAGTATACCAGTGACAGTATTTTATCATGGGTGCCCATTGTGCCAAGAATTACTTACATTCTGCCAGCACCAGCATTTTTCCTGGGTGCCCTATACCATGAATTACCTCCAGTATGCTAGCCCCACCCTTTTACAATGGGTGTCCCATATGTCAAGCAATATACGTCCAGTACAATAAATAAAATGGTCTGAAAGACCATCCTCCCTAGAGTGGCAATAAGTTAATGGATGGTCTGTAAAAAGCTTGACAATGAGACCTTCATTCTGAATGTGAGTCTCAAGAAGCACCATTATTTAAAAGAAACATGTATTCAAATGTATATCATTGTAATACTCCAGATTAATATAATTCACCAATTTTTTAAGCAATTTATGGGAAAGCCTTTAATTTAGAAATTATTTTCTCAAAGCTGTTTGAGTAATTCAAAAACCCAATTTCTTTACCTTATCTACTCCTGTACCACGTATCACTCTTGTCAAAGTGTTCTTCCTCCCCCGTACCTACATAAACTGTGACACCTATTCTGTTTTTACATTGTTTACACTTCTTTATTAGTAAAGCTTCTCCATCCCACCTATTTCTTTCCTTACATCTGCTCGAGTCAACATTAGCTGCAACACCTACTTCCACATCCATGCACACCACTATTCCTATCCCTGATCCCATTACTATCCTACTCTGTACATTTTAAGTATAGGCAAAACTTAGGGGCATATTTATATTCTGTTTGCGCCAGATTTGCGTCATTCTTTTGTTGCAAATCCGGCGCAAACTTAACTCCATATTTATACTTTGGTGCTAGACATGTCTAGTTCCAAAATATTGGAGTTAAAGTCATTTTTGTTCCTGCAGAAAACTACCTTGCGTCAATGAGATGCAAGGTAGGCGTTCCTGGGCAAAAAATGACTCCAAGACCCTAGCGCCTTATTTATCCTCCCGTGCAAAAATCACACACGGGAGGAGGGCCTTAAATAATGGCTCTAAGCTTGCTAAGCGCCATAATTTAACACGTGGGTGTGGGAAGACGTTAGGGGACCTGTGGGCCTCTTTCCATGGTCAGAGACCATGGAAACAGCCCACAGGTGCCCTTCCCTGCCCCCAGGGGCACGCCACCCACCCGCATCCACATCTGGAAGACACCTAAGGGAGGAGGGAAACCAATCCCAGGTAAGTATTTAAAAAACATTTCAAAGTGCCATAGGGGTGCCTAACTTGGGCCCCTCTACATGGCACTGTGCCATAAGTCCCCTGGGCATGGCCATTGGGCAGAGGGGCATGACTCCTGTCTTAACTGAGACAGGAGTCATGTCCATGGGGTTTTAACATCACAAAATGATGCTAGTCGGGGCAGAGGCATTTTTTTTTGCCTCTGCATTGACTAGCCTCATCCTCTGACGCAAAACCCCCGTTCCCTCATGCCTCACGCAACTGGCTGTCGTCCTTTTCTATGATGCTAGCCAGACCTTACTGCCAGCTAGCATCATACCATAAATATGATGCCCGGCCGGCGTCTTGCTATGGTGCTAGCCGGCAGTAAACTTTTTGGTGTAGAACCGCGTTAGCGCAGCTCAGCGTCAAAAAGTATAAGTATGGGCCTTACTTTGTAATATATATTTTTTAGTATGTTTCATTGTGCTACAAAAGTACTATAATAAAGTGCAGATTGTGAATTAAACCTTATATGTTACTTGTTCTTGTAGTATTACTTATTCTTACACCCATTCCTACTTGAAATTTTTCTCAGAATATTGGACCTTCAGTTTCTGTGCTGTCTCATCCAACAAACATAATGGAAAATATTTTATACCCCTCAGCTCTTTAACTTACATTTGTCTCCAGTGAGAAACTGTAGCAAATAACTTCCCCAGCAGTTGCTAAAAATGGTTATTTGCAAGTGCATATGAAAAGGCTGTAATTCATAAAAGCAGCGAATAGGAAAGTTAATTTCAGAAGCACTACAATAGTTTCTGTCTGTTAGATTAAAGTTCTTGTATCAGCATTTTTCATATCCCATACACTACAAAGGCAACATCTACAATCTCATCCTGCTACTACAATTGACTGTTTAGATTGCTTGCCCAATCCCTGCCATTTGTTTGTATCTACGGCAGCCTTGAAGCATGTTATTAAAAGCTGGATTCACCAAGTAGGAATCTGCCACCTACCATATTTAAAGACCTCATTCTTTCTAAAATTAAGTAACTCAACCCTTCAGTCTACATCATTCGCACTGTCAAGGACTATACCCTTATCATCCATATGGTAGTCAACACAGCTGCCCCTCACTATCTAAAATATAAATCAAGAACAATTGCAAGCTGGGGATGTGGCTAACTTGGCCAACATGGCAGCTGCCTGAAAGCTGAACACCAGCACTGGAGTCCTTCACCCAATCTATGGGGAGCCCAAGGTGGGGTACCGGTACCTGTCATCACCTTGTTGGGATGGGGAGGGGAGCACAGATGGTTCTGAGGATTTTCTGCAGGGGCACCCCAAGCATACAGCCTCCCTATTACAGTGGAGGACCCGTAGGGCGAGAGATGAGGCCTGTTCATGTCTGTGCGGGCCTGTCTGGCAGATCCTGGGGAGTGCCAGGGGGTCCCTGCACAGAGGTAGCAACACCCCACACCCGACTCAAAAGGCCCTAGAATGGGAACATATTCCTGCACCCAACTATTTCCAAGCTGGAGCACAGAGCCCTGGGGAAGGCCTTTTTCTGTCTGCAGGTGAGAGGGCCTGGTTGCTGTGTGTTGGGACTGACCCACAGCTCTAAAGGGACAATTTGACCACCCCTACCCGGACATGAGAAGGAGAGCACCTGGGGGAGATATTTGGTGTTGGTGTGGACAGGAGACTACCCAAGGCCCCCAATAGCATAAGGCCTGGCATAGCCATGGAAACCCAAACCTGACCTGCTTGTTGACCTCGGCCCCAACCCACCCCTTCACATAGCGTGGGCCACCAGAGGGCACAGAAAACTCTGGAAGAAGACTGCCAACAGTGGTCCAATTGGAAAACTGCTCAGGGGCTCCCAAAAAAGTGTGACGCAGTTAAACTGTGCTGAGTGGGCACCCGCCTGGCCTGCACCCTTTACAGTGGGACTACAAACCTACCTCATCTGGTACTGGATAGCAATATGAGCCTCCACCTGTTAGCCCCCCCTACAGATCAGCAACAGAGATGGAACCATAGAGATGACAACCTGGTCCTAGTGACTGTCCATTTAAACAGCACCCTGCCACCTGACACACACATAGGTGCTGGCTGCTCATGCTGCACTGTCTGGGGGTGCTATTCCTGTACGCAGGTGGCTGCAAGCGGGCACACTTTGGACTTTGACTTTTCATGGCCTGCATTCAACACCTCCTACCTTAATACAAACTGCACCATTGGGTGCATTAGGCCCCTCTGGACAGACCAAACCTCCCCTAGATATCTGGACTCTAGGGCTACACCTGCTACCACCACCATGGATTCAGACAAACTTGATAGCATTCTCAAGGCAAAAGAGACTTCCTGTACCTCTTTATCAGCCAATCGAAAAAGGCATTGGTGATCTACAACCCCAAGCAGCCGACTTTCAAACCCAGATACAAGATCTTACAGACTGAGTTTGGATCCTAGAGCGTCAGGCCGAGGGCGAAGAATTCTGCTCCATCTATAGTAATATATGTTTAATGGGCCTGCCGAAGAGAGAGGAGGGCTGCAATTTGGAGAAATTCCTAGAGGCCTGGCTGCATGACCTGGTCCCCCCAGGAGCTCACTCCCTACTTCTCAATTCAGAGGGTCCACTGAGTATTCTCATGCCATCCACCCTCAATTCCACCAGAAGCACCACTGCACCCACTTGTGACCAAGATTCTACATTACAAAGGCCATGACTCGATACTTGGAAGGGCCCAATAACAGAGCCCTATTTTCAGGGCAATCACTGCATCCTCATATTCCCAGGCTACAGACTGGTTGTTCAGGAGAGGTGAACTTCCTTCTTAGGTTCAAAACAAAAGCTCCTCAGGATGGGACTCAAATATGCACAGCTTTTCCCGGTAAAGTTCATACTCACAGCTGACCAGAAAACGTATTTGTTGATACTGAAGATGCCTGGGCCTGAGTGAAGAGCAGAGACACGCCTGCCAATTCACCTAGTTTGCAACACTGTGCTTCCTGTCCACTCTGAGGATGACACTCACAGGGGGATCTACTGGAGCCCCATCAACTGTGACACCTCCATCACTGGAGCAGGTCCGCACAATGGCCACGCTTCAGTACTAGACATGGCCGCAGCTTTCAGGAACCCCCAAGCAATCTTGTCTGGCCCATTAGGGGAGGACTCCATAGATGATAAAACCTAATTTTTAACCCCCTAGAAACCAAAAACCCCCACCTCATATGAGGTTTCAGATAGGTGATGACCTAATTTGACCCCCCACTGCATTCTGTCTCCCTCTTCTTCAGCTCAAATAACAACAGGCAAACTAATCAAATCATGTCCTCCCCTCAACGTCCTCCTGGCTGACACCATAGCAGCATCCATGGATATCGCCTATTCATTATGCTAGTGCCTGGAATAATGGACTCACAAGCAGATAGAGGACACTCCACCACACAGGTCTCCTAGTTGACTCATTCTATAGCCCCAGACACCTGAGGGTCCTGTTTTTCCCATGCCACAAGGATTCTTCACATGAGGGAATCTACCAGCCTGCAATGCTAGTTAGACCACCCAGATTCCTCACTTGGGAAACGTTCACAAAGGTTGAACTACAGTTGTGAGGCTTGCTGCCCAATGTGTTTGTTTGTCTATTCTACCTGTTACTAGTTTATTTGGTTATTTCTGTCCAGAAGCTGGCACATCCACTATACCCCACAATCACCCCTCCTGGAGATGCCCACTGCTCAGTAGAGGGTGAACTCTTCACCCCAACACGGGAACCTTGATTGACCAAAATCTATCACACTGAACTGGAAGGGTGATGGCTTCATGATACACCATGGAAAGCACAACTGGTCTCTCAAAACCTGGAAAAGACCCCATTTATCTAACATTATACCTCCCCATAGACATCCTGAACATGGCTTACAAGATCTTGAGTAGAATCCTGGTGACTTGGAACCAACAGGTTCTCCTGCACCTGATTCACATGCACTAGAATATTTTAATTCCTGACAGGTGCACTACCATGAACATCAGATGGCTGCACCGCATCATGGAAGCAGCACAGACCTGGTGGCGCTGGGCCACTCTCCTGGTCTTAGACATAGAAAAAGCATTTCATTCCCTCAGCTGGAACTATTTATTCACAACATCGGATCACTTTGGCTCCTGTATTATCAAACTTATCCAACTGTTATACAGTTATCCCACAGTGAAGGTCTGCTCAGCAGGCCTGATTTAGCAGACGGTGTGGGTGGGCAGGGGCACTCAACAGGGGCGTCCCCTCTCCATTCTGCTTTTCGCACTTGCAATAGAACCCATCAAGGCCCTTGCCCATCTCTCAGGAAGGGACTGGTGAACCGCCTTAATGGATAGAATACGCATCATCACGTTATATGCGGATGATGTCCTCTTCTATAACAAAGATTTGAATGCTGACCACTGTGACATGGCTTGACTACTAACAAATTTCAGAACCCTTTCAGGACTCTGAATCCGCTGGTCTAAATCTTGTCTGCTTCCCCTAGCCCCCACTTCAACTCTGACCCATTTGGACATGAGGAGGGCCCAGTGCACTGAGGAGGGAGGTCTTTTGATATCTGGGCAATAGTGTATAGCATTCTGAGCCCGATATATTGGATGGGAATCTCACCACTTCATCCTTTTCCCTCTGAGCTCAAGTTAATTTTTGGAAATCCCTACCACTATCAGTGAAGGGGACACTTTGCCCTCATGCACTTTACTACTCTCCCAATAATACCTCACCAGCTAGGATGAACTATTGGGAGACCTCACCCGGCATAACTGCTGACAACGAGTGGCCCTGTCAAAGCAGCTACACCCTCTGGTTTCGGGGCCTAGGAACCCCATTTTTTTAACTATAATTTCTGACTGCCCAATTGCAATGGCTTGCTGTTCACTGGCTAGAGGATATGAGCGCACTGGACCTCCCCTTATTCAAACAGCTGCTCTGGTCATGATAATGCTGAAGGCTTGCCAAGCTCAAGTGCTCCCTTGCCTATTGTGAGCGGCCCTGCTTTGTCTAGCCAGAAGACTCTGGCTCACTAGGGAATGTATTTTTCCCTATGCTTCTTCCACTGCCATTGGACCTTCCCAGGCGGCTGGGCTGCCTCACTACAAGAGACCTGTGGCTCTGGCATCAAGTAGGTCTCTCAACCTTAGGTCATCTTTTCCACAATGGGCAGCTTCTGGTCTATGAAGAATTAGTGGATCAACATGGCCTCCACCCGGGTCAATTCTGACATACGGCCCCCTGCTCCGCCTTTTCCAGGACTGCTGGCACATAGAGGAAACCTAGCCAATTACAAATACTCTCATTTATTCCCTATACACTTTGAGCACTGGAAGGCGACTTGTATTGTGGATCACATAGACAATAGTCACTCATATGCAGATCCCTTTACAGCACCTCTGAGAGACCTGGGCGCAGAGTTCAGCAGGGCCTCATAGAAAGGGAAGGGGGCAGGGCTTTAGAATACCCATAAAACGTCTCCCACAATGCTTGCCTACAGCTGATAGACTTGTTTGTACTATAAAGAGCTTATCTTTCATCCAGAGCATTCATCACATTTTCTCTGATGCCCCTGATACCTGTGCCTGATACAAGTCCCAGGCAACAGATCTCCAACATGTGTTGTGGACTGCCCCCTTCACCCCTACTGAACAGAGTTTACTCAAGAGATTTCAGAGACCACAGGCTGACCTAAGTTTGACAGTTGGGATGCAAGAGCTTTGGGAATTTATCATTAGTCCACAAAAGAAGCCTGTTTAATCGATCTAGCCCTTGAACTAGTAAAGAAGACAATACCAATGTATTGGAAAAGTGGAGAATCCCCAAGTAGTGCAACATGGAAGGTGACTGTGATGCAGTGAGCTGGTACTGAAGCAACCACCCTTCACAGGGTGGAGGCCAGGGGGCTCCGCCATTCCCTATAGCCCGGGCATGGGATCATCAGTTGTTCAGGTTTGTGGATTCAGGATCAACACTATAAAGTGGATCATTTCTCCTCATCCATACCTACAATATAAACCCTCCCCACCCTCCAAGCCAACTCATCATCCCAGGGTAAACTTCTTATGTGGTCCCAGAGTGAGTTGAATCCCTTCCCTACCACATTCGAGATCGCCACGGGACTCGTCTCTTGACCTGTACCCCACATCTAAACATAAAACCTTGGGTTAGCCAGACCATTGGTCCAAAACCTGTCATGGTCATTCTCAGGCCTCCTCATTGATTACCTTGGGTTCCTTCCTGTCGGTTAAATCATATCTCTGTTCTTGGTTAAACCTTCATGTTTCTAAGTAAACATAATGTGCTGTGTTACACAATTGGTTTTATCAATGCTTGTTTTACCAATGCTTGTTTGCTAATGTGAGCAGGTGTAGACACGTGCTTCTAATTGGGTGTGGTGACTCATCCACATGTGGAAACTCAACTGCTTTCCTGATTGGCTATAAATAGCAGAGTGAAGCATGCCTCCCTGCTTGACTTTGTTTTGCTTCCTGATCTCAGCACCTGACTTGTCAGTCCAGCCCCTGCTGTCATCCTCATATTCAGGACTTTTGAGGCAATTCTTTTCTTCATTCCTGTACCAGCTGACACCAGGCATTCCTCCAGCACTCGGGACAAGACTTCGGCTAAGTTACTAGTATTCTCCAGGGAGTTTGTTCTTTGAGAGCCGCGCTTTCCTAGAACAGCTGATGTATTTTCGACCTCGTAGTTTGGCAGAGTGCTTATCTTGAAGAGACAAATGCATTTCTGAACATTCTACATTATTATTGTAGTTACTTGCATGAATGTGCTTCAGGAAATCTGTTTGAGCTCAAGTACTATAAATTGTGACAGTGCAATTTTAAAAGAGCATTTACCTGACTTTTCTTTCTCTAATAGCATAACTCTTGTATTTAAATTGTGTCATTCATGCCTGTGTTTCAGGTTTGAGGAATTTTCTTTTTGAAGGGTTTTTCACTCACAGAGTGAAACCAAACCAAACTATGCCACCCTAACTGTTTGAACCCAGAGTGGACATTTGTATTTCTTGGATTGTTTTTGTTCCTTTTAGTGTAACCCTATGCATGCAGGAAAGTTATATGTGATATAATTAATGCCCTTGTTTGTCTTTCTTGTGCATGATAAGTGCAACCACAGTTCTAATTGTAGTGTGCAAGTGCAACAGCGAATCTCTGTGAAGCCAGCCCTAGTGTTGCAGTACTTGTTGTTATGGTACTCAGTTTTTTTTTTTTGGTAATGCAGTGTTAGTAATTGTGCCAACAGTTATTATTATCCAAGAAAAGTGCTGGAGCATCCCGGTGTTCGTCTACCGCTCCCGTGCCCATATCAGAAAGAGAGATTCAGTTTCAAGGAAGTTGAGTGCACTAACTCTACTATCACTCTGTCAACAACGACCTGCCTTCCCGAAGATACAGGGTGCCCGGCTGGACCGGCAAGACATGGCAGTGTTTTGTCTCTTTCTCTTCCACTGCCCCTTTCCTTTTGGGACACCTGCCGGGGTTTCTGTGTCCACCAGGAAGTGCCAAGAGGTGTTCCAGGAGGTCTGGGGCTTACCATTGCCCCTGCAGACATCCTGGTTTTCAAGTGAGTGGCCCCGCCTTGACACTTCCCACTACCCAAACTACCATACCCCCACCTAGTTAGCAACTGTTTTGATCCCTGATTGGAGAGCTCGATTGTAAGCAACCTATTGGCGGTCCTTCCCTCTCCTTTGATTACTCTTAGTTTTGCTCTATTTCTCTTATCGGAGGAAGACTCCAGCAAATATCATTTTATTGCAAGCTGCACAGCCATGTTTACACTGTCACTAAAGTGGATGGCACAATAGGTACTGGAGTCCACTTGTGACATTTAACTTACAGGTCCTGAGTATATTTTGTACTATACACTAAGGACTTGCATGTAAGTTAAATATGCCAATCAGGGGTGTAGGAAGTATGGTTACTGGTTGAGGGGGATGAAACACTACTCAAGCATCAACAACAATTCCTGTCGGGGTGAAACACAAGCAAACACCAAACTAACCTGTACTCAAATCTACTTGGCACAAAGCAGTCAGCCTAAATTTAGAGCAGGCTTCTCCAACGAGTGGCTCAGGAGCTACTGGTTACTCATCACCAACTGGAAGTAGCTTGCCTCTGTACAGCCCAGCCTACTAAATAAGACCATTTTGCTTGGTTACTTAATACATGTATTCCCCAAGTTTTAAATTGTGCATTCAAGATAAACATGTGTGCAGTATTAGGATTCATATGCTGATGTTTGGAGAAATTGGATTTACAAAACATATTAAAGGCTGATATTTGAGTGATAAATGATGCAATATTACTAATATTACCATGGCACCTTTATGTGCTACCTCACATTACCAAAGTAGAGGCACTCCAAATTGAAAAACATAAAATAAACACATGCAGTTTAATTGCAGAAAAAACATATTTACAAAACTAAAATGATGAAGCAATCATGAATAATAAAAATGTCAATACAATTAATTATAATTACATACACTAGATATTAAATAGTTAAGCATTAAAATAAATCAATTATAAATAATATTACTACATGAGCATTAGATAATATAAAAATAATTGCATTAAATTCACTTATAAAATCAGAACAAAACAAAACCTTAAAAGAATGTAAAAAAATCAGATAAAGAAATTCGAGTTAGAGGAGTCAAATTCATTACTGCCAGTCCAACCTGAACAACAGTAGAGGATGTGCTGGACTTTAAATCAGTCAGATATATTATTCTCACTTCTATTGTATGTAAGCTAAAGTAGGGGAAGTGTTTGACTCTGCGGTTGTTAGATCTAATACTTCCATTCCAAACTGAGCAACAGTAGGAAAAGTGTTGAACTTTGGAAGTATGACATTTTATATTCACACTCCATCCTGAGCACCAGAGTGGAAATTGTTGACGTTTGGAGCTATCAGCTTTACTATTCTCACGCCAACAAAAGCAACAGTAAGGAAAGTGTTGTGATCTAGAGGGTTTAATATATTATCCCCACTCCAATGTCGGCATAAGTGAGAAAAGTGTAAGACTTTGGAGGGATGAGATTTACTATTTCTACTCCAACATAAGTAACATCAGGCAAAGTGTTGAAATTTAGGGAGGGTAGATTTACTATTGCCTCTCTGACCTGAGCAAGAGTATGAAAAGTGTTTGACCTGGGGGAGAGGGGCAGATTTACTATTGCCAGTCCATCGTAAGCAGCAGTAAGGAAAGTGCTGGATTCTGAAGAAAAATTTACCCTATCCTAAATTAATACAAAACAAATTACATATAGAAATAACATTAAAAATTAAATTAAACTAGCATATATTTCCATAAATATGTAAATAATTATTTGAAGCATCATATAATTTGCATTAATTAGTAATAATTAAAACCAAAAAACTAACACATTAACTTGTGCATAAAATGACGTTAACAAACTTTATCAATTGGAAAATGTGAAATATTTGAGTTAAAATACTTATCATTCTGTTACTGTAAAATTCCAACAAGCATGAAACCAAAATAACTTAATAAAAAATAAACTATTTTAAACCAATAATAACCCTATAAGATATTTATTAAATAAAAAACCTTGAACAGAACCAAAGTTATTTAAAAATTGTTTAACACAAATAAATAATGAACACAATCAATAATCTAACTAACCAGTTTTCAAATACAAATGTACTGTAATGTGAAAATAATTTAATAAATAACTAACAATGTATAATTAATTCTCTAATTAATAAATTAAAGCATAACAATAAAATAAATCAAAATTAAATATCTTTAAATCTTCCCTCATTATTCCTCTACAAACCCAAGATCTGAGCAATAACTGGACATAGTTTAAAAAACTTTAAGAAATATTGCCAAATCAAAAAAACACACAAAAAATAACTAAACATACAAATTAAAAAATGACATTATATACAACTATATTTACAAAAACTGTACAAAATGATAAAAAAACTAATATTTCCCTCTATTTTTTTGCCCCACGTTCTTTTTGAAAGCCCCAAATTTTTTACGGAATTTTATTTTTTATTATATTTTTCAAAACAATATTTAAGCAAAATATCCCCCATATGTAGTATAAGGAATTATGAGCCTTCATTCATTTAAGTTTCCACTTGCAACACCTATGTTGAAATGGGGAAGCTTCTCTGCCTGTGACCGTCATTTTCCAGCCATTAGGTATTTACCTATATACGTTGTAGCTCTTAGCGGGATTCACTAAAATAACTGGGAGTGTGTTTCAAAGCATATTCACATTGTAAAGTTTTCACTGTACTCCTGCTGCAGAAAGCTTACTTTTACATATAATCTGTTCTGTGATCCAGTGCTCATTTTTTACTTGGAATACATGGCATCAGCATTATTGAGTGGTGATCATTTTGGGCACTATAAATTGCCAGAATTCAATGGCCTAATGTTTTAGACAAGTGTCTCTGCTCTGTGTACTTGGTGGACTCTACACATGACACATCACAAGAAAATAACGTGCAGACTTCTAAATGCATCAAAATATCTTATGCATTGGTAACCAAGGTGTAAAAATGGCACAGGTACATAAGCAGAACATGTAGAAAATACTCTGGTAAACTCAATCATGCCATAGAGCTACTACTATTTCAGCTTGGAGCACAAAGACGAACAAGACCACCAACTCCATCACCACCACAGAGGCAGTGTAGGAGAAAGGAAAAGATCTATCAGCAGAGGACTACCCTCATTGGCCGTAGAGAGGAGGAGGTCATTGCCTATTACAGGCTCAAGAGGGAGTCCATTGTCCAGCTCCTGCACCAGATTGTGCCAAGGTTGCAGACAACATCATAGAGGTGCACCAACATCCCTCTACAGTCTAAGCTGATGGCTGTACTACACATGGTGGTGTCTGCCTCATTCCAAACCAAAACAGCCAGAGTGACAGGAATAGCACAGCCTTCCTTTTCTGCATTCCTCCCCTCCGTCCTTGATGCCATCATAAGCCTCACACCCCGCAGTACCTCATGTTCCCCAACACACACCAGAAACAACTGGAACACAAGCAGGGCTTCTATGCCACTGCTGGTTTTCTACATGTGGTGAGGGCAATATACTGCACCCATGTGCAACTGGTGCCTCCTGCAGCTACAGCCCACCTGTAACCACAATCGGAAGCACACATATTCCATCAACGTGCAGGGAATAGTGGACCTTCTGGGGATGTTCAAAAATGTCCTGGCAAAGTACCCGGGGAGCGCTCATGATTCATAAATCTTCAGACATTCCACCATCAACTACGCTCCCAGAACGGGATGTATGGAAATGGCCTACTGGTTAGTAAGTTCATATCAAGCACATTACCAAACTCATGACAGTAAATCATGATGGTCAATTTAGACATTTTGGGTTGAATTAATGAGACAGTGCATTAATAGCTGTTGAGCGCCTCATACTTGCAACCTGATACATAGTGCATGCGCAATATAACTCTGTAACTCACACATGTCAAGACCTTGAAAAATGTTGTGGTCCTCATTTACAAGAAGCCAGTACTGCTGGGTATCCATTTCCATTATGCTTTCCTGAGACACAGTATTCCAATCATACATATGAGGCTATGTAAAGTCACCCTGTGTGCCTTGGCATGACCTCATACATATGGACAAAGGCAAGGTAGTGCAAAGTTTTCCATTACCTTACTCTGCATCATGGATGCATCATATGGGCCTCAAGTTGAGGTTATCAATGCAGCACGTAATGCATCTGTTACATTTCCAGATGTGCAAAGACATGGTGATCTGCACAATGTCCCCATATACATGTCTCCCAAGGGGAGGTATAACAAAGACAACATAACTTCATTTATATAATGTTACTCTTGATATGTGCACTGAATTCTGCAGCACACATACATACAAAGTGTCATGAGCCTACATTGGTTATCCATGTGAAGGAATGTTTATCTATGGCATTATAACAAGTGAGCCCAAAATGTAGAAACACCAGCACCATGATGCAAGGGGACATGTGTTCCCATCAATTCACCAATCTGTGATAATGTGCATGCAGAAGAAAAACAAATGTGGTGTATGCCATTAATATGACACATTTGTGACTTTTTCAGTTAATGCTGCTAAGTGACTCCCTGTGCTGCCCTGTGGCAACAACCTGCAAATGAGTTCCTGTGTGTGCCTCAAAGAGTTGAAAAGATCCTCAGCAATGCAACTACATCTAAAATGTTGTGTAGCAATACTGTTTTCAAGGAAGGGCCTCCATTTTGGCTATATGTCTGTTCACAATTAACTTCCATGGTCATGTGCCATGTCATGTATCCAGTACCTGGGAAAAATACTGAGGAAAAATACATATATCGTACCTAGCCCATGTGAACCATGGCAAAGTAACTCCTTCATCATATTAACTCACCTGCCTTCCTGTGTCTGATCAATTTTGTGATACAAAAACCAAATCCAGCTGTCAGACAAGGCCTCCCAATGTGTAGTAAAGTTTAGTTCACACACCAGGCAGCCACGCATTCACTATGTCTATACTTTACCTGTGTTGTTGCAATGCTGTCCATTCTCTGCAAGTGGAGATGGCAAACACACAACAATGCGTCATGTAGAAAAATCTCACCAACACTGTCCTCAATAAGTGAGGCAGGCTATTGTTGAGAGTTTCACAGTTGTGCTGCATAGTGCCAAACTCAAAACAATCTCTCAAGTTTGGTACTATCAACACAGTAGACACAGTGTACTGCCAGTGTGGCATATCATGTAGCATGCACTTAGAAACCCTTTAAGACAGTAGTTAATGTATAACAGTGAGTACAACTGTCACATCCAACTATATGTACATTTTTGTGTGCATGTGTACAACATCTTCAGCATGTCTCAAAATGTGATCCTTCCGATATTTATGAGGTCATGATATACCAACATAACTTAAAAGTCAAAAAATAAATTGAAGTGTGATAGAAGTGTGATAGAAGTGTCAGCTCCATTGCTTTCTTACCATCCATAAGATTGCAGACTTGCCATTGGCATGGCATTAGCACTCACAATTTAAAGAAATACTAAGTGTAACGCCAAGACCACTACACTTGCTTGTGTAGTACAGTGCAAGTCAGACCAAAAATTAAAGTACATGTATGTCAATCAATTTCATTACACCTTATTATTGTGTAATAAGTCCATCAGGAAATAAAACAGTATCTAAATGACTGTGAGCATAGCAAACATTCTCAACATCATGTTATTGTTTCCCTTCTGTCTTTACAACTGAACAAGGATATGGGCTGCAGCCATGGGTCACAACCCATTGTGATGTTGCTATGTGCGCCCTAAGTGGCTAGGGTATCCTCAGACGTGCGTTCCTTGCTTGCTGTGCCACGGGATTCAGGCTGATGAGGGGTGATACACTGAAACCGGTCCCAGGGTGTTTGTTTCCAGTCCAGGGCAGACCAGGCTTAGCAGTTCGAGTTTGAGTGTTCCCATGGGGAGCAGGGTCAATATTGATTTGCATATGGCCTGGTCCAAACTGAGATGGCATAGTGAGCAAAGGAACAATGGATTCAACCCAGTTCTGTGTCTGGGGGTGAGTGTTTGAAAAGCTTCAGCACTCTGCCCACCATCCTTTTGTGTTGCTAAAGTCGCCGTAAGTGGCTGGGGTATGCCCAGATGTGTGTCCCTTTTTCACTGTGCCACTGGATTCATGCTAGCCTGGCTGATGAAGGCTGATACCCCGAAACAGGTCCCAGAATGCTTGTTTCCGGTCCAGGGAGGACCTGGCCTTGCAGTTCAGGCTAGACTGTTCCCATGGGGAGCAGGGCCAAGACTGATTTGCATATGATTGGGTCTAAACTGGGTGATACTGCAAGCAAAATAACAATGGATTAAACACAGATCTGTGATTGGGGGTGAGTGTTTGAAAAGTTTTCACATTTCATCCATCAATTTATTTTGTGATGTTAGTACAAGATTATATATCTATTGCTAATATTGCCACGTCAGCCCCACTATGCGATTATGGAAATGGACCAAACATGGATGTCACATACCATGTTCTTGTGCCGCACAGAGATACAAACAATTGGTCAAATTCTCTGACAACATGGCATGTGTGAATGTCAAAACACAGCACAAAGGGTCTGATCATGTAACCTTTACACAGAAGAAATGATGAAATGCAAGCTAATACTACTCAAGGAACCATGCACTGATGCCTTCTAGGTCAGAGTCATAGAATGTGACAGTAAATGCTCTGCTTAACAACTTTTTCCAATTCATATCCACATTCGAAAGACAAGTTACCTCTGAATATTTCCACATATGGCGATGCCAGGCAAAAACAAATGGAAACTTCCTTGTAAAAACTCAGACCCCTTTATTGCTAGCCAAACTGGCCTCATCAACACAAAACGGATGCTAAAGATATGTATATAAAAATATTGCATAATGGCACTGTGCCTAGGAAACACATAACCATCCAGACTCGGGTTCATACTACAGATGAGTGTGTACAGTGAAATGATATGGTGGTTGATCAACATGACTCTATGGAACTTGTTGGTATGCACAATTCAACATGGACCTCAGGTGGCACACACATCTTAAACATTTCCATGAGGGCATGCCAAAACATCCTGTGTGACTCATCCTGGGCTCATAGCTATCATGAAATTCAAGGCACATCAATAGGCTGCCTTGATCAGCTTTGTGTCATATGTGTGTTCTTTGTGACTTGCATGGTGTTTTGACAGCCAAGCCACAGGGATAGACAGGATGACTGGAGTAAACTGAGGTAGGAAAAGATGGAGCAGCAGAATAGACTTATTTATTGATCCAATGTGATGTAACTTCCATCCTATTCACCTATGTACCTTCATGTATACAAAACATACATGCTTTTTTTCTTGCCATGTACCATGTGGCTGCATGTTGCAGGACACATGCAAGTCTGTAAGACAAACATGCCTCTTAAAGATTCACCTTGTACGCCTTTTCTGGGGATGTGTAAAGGTTACCCCCCCACACATTTTGATGCTGGATGGTGTTGTTTTTCATCTTAAGGTGCACTGAGGCCTGCTAATCAGAGCCCAGTGCCAGTGCTTACTTCTTTTAAATTGTATTGTGATTGGTAACCCCAAATGGCAAGGACTTTACCACCCCTATAAGCCCCTAGTAAATGGTACCAGTGGCACCCAAGGCAGGAATGGTAAAGGGTTAACCAGGTCTGAAGCACTGGTTGTGCCACCCTGCGTGACCCAATTAAGAGCAAAGCCTACAGAGCTGCCATGTCAGCCTGCACAAGCAGTTGCCTGCTCAAGTACGACACCAGGTGCAGGCAGAATCCCCTCACTGCCCATGGCACAGATCAGTCACCCCTTAAGAAGGCCTTTGATAGCCCAAGAAGCAGGGTGCATTGTGTTATGAGTGATGACATACTTGTGCATGCATATATGACCCTGTAGTAGCACTTAAAACGTAATACTACATCAAGTGACCGGAGGTCCATAGGATAACATGGGCTAGCACCCAGGCAGATGCCAGGTGCCCAGTTCCATGATAGGCCAACTGAATTCCCCTGTATTTGGTATCAAACACCATGCTTTTCAACCCTGAACACAATTATCGTGCCCAGGTTTACCTAGCACGTACCCAGGTGGATTCCTCAGAGGATGCCCACTGAGTTGACAGCTTTCTCCTGCCTTGGTAGGATTCCACAGGTGCATGTCACCAAGAAAGAGTTCTGACCTCATGCTGGGGAGTGTGTGTCACTCCCAGAAGTCATAGCTAAGTCCTGTGCAGGAATGAGGTCACACCTCTATCCTGCCAGGACAGCTAGTAATTAGACCATCATTGCAGTGAATTTTAAAGGCTGCACCGCCACTCCTGGAAACATTTATTTGTCCACCATTCAAGGACAAAGCCTCTGCCTGCCCCATGCACATTCCAAGGTGGGCAAGTGGGAAAAATAGTTAGGCAGGAGGTGGATACTGCCCTAAGGCTGACCAGACCTCTAGGGTGGACCAGTTGGAGTGGGCTATTGAAAAGGCTTATGAACAGAGGGTTCTGGGAAGTTTAATGAAGCATTCCCACAGGATGTTATCACCACATGGGCAGGTTAGCCTCAGGACTAGATTCCCATTGGGCACTGCTCCTCACTCTCCTTTATGCCTTAATGTAAGATTTAAGGGCAAACCCTGACACCAGAACCTCAGATCTGCTGTGAATCAAGAAGAGACCAAACTCCACGACAAGGCAGGACTCCATGAAGAGGAGGTGTAGTACCTTCACCTGTGACAGCCACTCTGCACAGCGCTGGACTTCAACTCGCCCTGGAACAGAAACCAGTTCCGAAAGTAAAGATGAACCCTCTGCAGCTGGAATCCTTCTCCAGGACTCCCTAAGACTGAAGGAACAAGTTCCCTAATGATGGCAGGACCAGACAGCATTTTCCACGACCACTAAAGTACTGTCCACAGGCCGAACCATGGCCGCCGAAAGTAACTGGTCAGGAGCATTCAGAGTACTGCAGACAAGACCCTCAGTGAAGCTCAGCTTAATGCATCCTTCACCTGTTCCTCTGGAAGAAGATTTCTCAAATCACTGTACATGCCAGCACCAAGGCTTGTTGTTGGTCAGCCCAAATACTTCCTGCTTTACTTGGTGCTTCAAGCCCAAGGAACCATTGTCACAATGCAACCACCACCTGACTGGCTCTATTGCCCATTCTTTGCATCTCCTCTCAGCTTGTGTTGGCACGCCTGGTAAAGGCAGCACCTGTGGATCCTGTTCACCACTTCAGACAGCCAGAAGCACCTCTGCACCCAAGTTACCAAAGTCTTGCCAAGTTGAACTGCCTGGTGATTCCTGATCTGAGGCCAGCTCACTAGTCAAGAACCAAAGGACTTCCTGAACTTCACCTGCAAGATACCTTTTGCTAAGGTCCAACTCAGAAAGTTCCACAGGACCGTAAGCACCAAGGACAGCCAGCACCACTCTGCATGCCGGTCCCACGAGCCAGATAAAATTGTACTGACTGTTGTTGATTGGTCTGAGGGCCTGCAAAACCTTAATCGCAGTTGGGTTTCATGGCACTCACCCACAAGTGACTGATTACATACTGTCTTTTTACCCATTGACCGCAATAATGGAGTTTGACCATGATGTCACGCACAGGTATGCAGGCTTGCTTTGCATTGTACAACCAGAATGAATGAGACTCCCGTGCACCACAACAATCAAGAAAGGTAGTTTCCTATGGGCGGATCCGTCAATATTAACAGCATAGTGGCATGACATGTAGAACATTACTGCCTCAATCGCCTACATGTCTGCATCAACATTGCACCACTATTGTTACACATCCATTAGCCAACTGAACAAAACTCAACACAAAAGCCAGGGGAGGGACAAACTGACACCTTGTGTGTTTCTCAGTAACATTATCACTTATCTGTGTCCAGTGCTGCAGTACTTCACATTTCATTCCGAAATGCAATCAATATGGGGAACATAGCCATATCTTGCATCCACCCTTGTCTATCAGGCAATAATTGATTAAACAAGGCCTGTAACCCTGGTATTGCAACTTTACAAATGCATCACGGATGATGCTGTGACTATGAGAGCAATATGTCTGAGACATTGTCATTGACTATCAGTGTGTGTGGTATTATGCAGCACACATCAGTAATGTTAGGAAACTGCATTTGTTGTCTTTTGAGCATGAAGGGGTCCCTTCCTCCGCATAAACAATTGTACAAACAATACAGAAACCCTTGCACCATGCTTCAAGGGTGCTATGTTGGTGCCAGTCTGCCTGCTTAACATCTGCGCAAGGAGACTAAGTAGAACCGCTATTTCTTCATGCTCAAGGTGGATTCCTGAGCTCTCCATCTCACAAAATGCAGGCCATCAACTTGCTTAGCTTCCTCGCATAGTGTCAATGATTAGCCTGCCAGGGGATCTGTAATAGCCCAAGAAATGCAATCTTAGTGTGCCATACACAGTGCAAAATAGAGTTGTCCTTAAATTATTGCTCTGTGTAACACTTTATTGTGTAGTCACCATGGCAATGCCACTCTGCCCCAACCCTGGCCTTAGTTCATATTTAAAAATGCATGTAGTTAATGTAGGAGGCACCACCTCTTGTAAGCTGTGTGGTTTGTCAATTATAAAAAATGACCAACATAAGTATGGGCTTATTTGAAAGCCCCATGTGTCGCTGGTGTGTCATATTTTGTGATGCACCAGCAGTGCATAGTGCATGCTCATGTCTATGAGGCAAGGCAAAGGAATTATGTGTGACTTTTCATGACCTCATACATATGATGTAAGGCAACACAGTGCAATTCAGTTAGTTTTACTTTGTCCCACAGTCTTTCAGTCTGTGTGTGGTGGAGGCTGTCTTGTGGCTAGGTGGGAGAGTGTCTTGGTGTCTTGTAGCAATTGTTGTAGTGTGTGATGTTCCTGTACTGTCCCTAAGGTTTGTTACTTGTAATTGTGTATCATGTTGTTTTGTGTTTGCATTTTTGGGTGTCTATCTTTTAAGGTTTAATTGAAGTTAGTAGTAGTTGTGGGTTTCCTTGAGTACTTAGGTAGCGTTGGGGTCATAATACTTTTGGGGAGGGCAATGTCTGGTAAGCTAAGGGCAAAGAATATGAATGCCCACGAGTTTCGATGTTTCTGTGGTTTGTGTCTCACTACTTGCCAAACATGATAGCTAGTGGTGGAAGGGTGGTACAGGGCTACCACACACAGAAGCTATTGAACCGGTGGGGGATAAGCTGATGGTCCACCAACTGAAACATCGCTGGGTGGATGTGGTGAGCCGTGAGAGTGACCTGCTGCATTACAGTGCCATCAATGTGGGTGAAGAAGTTGGTAAGTACACATATTGGGTGATAACTTACCTGTGTGCTATTTACCTAAAAATGATTTGGGTTCATACGTTAATTGTCCAACATATGTGTATGCACAAAAGAGTCATGCCCCCATTAAACTATGGGACACATATTTAATTTGCTTGTGCAGGGGTGCACTGCAAAAAATCTTTCTGTGCTGCCCTGCGTCAAACTAAAAGTGCAGGAATATGCCCTTTCTATCACATATGAAGTATTCCTGACCTTTTTCACTGCACTTGCACACAATGGGATGCTCAAACCCAACCATCCGTGCACCATGGTTCAAGCAAGTCAGCATTGTTGACAAGATTGTATTTGGATAGGAAGGGACACCTTCCTGCACAAAGACACTCAAAGGCATTGTTTGACTTTTGCAATGTGTACATGTTAATGCAGCACACATACAGTACTGAAAACAATTAAGATAGATGTTGATGCTCCTGCTAGTTATGCTTCCCCTGGGTAGGCACCCAGTGATGAGGTATGCTCTACAGTGCTCCACATTGTTTGTGAATCCTGAGAAGGTGTAGTAAAACATATCTGTTGTGTGGGTCAGCAATTGGAATGTTATAGGTATGACTCCTTGATGTAGAAAAGGGCTACCCTGTTCTTTGCATGGCCTTGCCTCACTCCAGACCTCTGATTGCATGCCAAGCCATGCAGGGTGGCATGACATTGCTTCATAGACATGACTGAGAGGCATGAGCTACTGGAGTACTTCTCATAACTGACACTCACAGTGGAGAAGTGTGGCTCAATGGTTAGAGCGGCAGACCCTGATGCAGAAATCTGGCCCGTGACCAGGGTTCAATTTCCGCCTCGGCAGGTCTTGGGCTCAATTTCCTCTGACCTGATAATTCTTGCATCGATGCCTAATCTAATTCATGGGTCCCACTCTCTGGGCAATAGCTTGCTTAATCTCCACAACGGCCCCAACAGCGCTGGGATGCCTGGATTCACCTTGGAGGTTGCCCAGGAGTGGGCACCTCACAGGGAAAATCCAGGAGGGGTTGTACAGCGCCTTGAGAGCCTAACGGGTGAGTAGTGTGCTATACAAGTACGAAGTTTACAGTTTACACTCCAGGTATTCATGCCTCTTGTAAATAAGTCCAGATGTATGTTACAGGGGATCACACTCACATGTAACTTTGTCACAATGCAAGATATGCTGTATTAGACACATCTGAAAGTATCTCAGACATGGTGGTGTTCAACTTTCAAAATTTAGGGGGTTATTCCAACTTTGGAGGAGGTGGTAATCCGTCCCAAATGTGACGGATTTACCACCAGCCGTATTACAAGTTCCATACGATATAATGGACTCGTAATACAGCTGGTAGTATATCCGTCACTTTACCGTCACTTTTGGGACGGATTACCACTTCCTCCAAAGTTGGAATAACCCCCTTAATCTTTGAATCTGCACAGGACATATATGGAAAATCTTTGGTACTATGCAGCACTGACAAGTACTGATGTCAGCTTTGTTAGGGGACATGAATTGCTGCTGTGTGATACATAAATCAGAGTTATGAATATGTAACTATATATATATATAAAAGGCACATGAGTTGTAATACCTTGCAGAGTGTTGTATGTGAGTTATTTAGGTGGACAGTACCATGAAAGTCAGCTACTCTTGTGACATTCTGGAGTAGTGAGGTATTTCAACTGGTACCACAAACTGTCCACCAGATGCAGGTTGTGGCACATCCAATGTGTGTCAACTACAATCTGCCTTGACAATGTCTGTAGTTAAGTCATGTAAACTGTGCATTTGGAATAATTACAAATGGAACACTTACATAGCAAATTGCTATTCATATGTACTGTGCATCACTTGCCCACAGTGTATGCATTCGATAATCACAGTGTAATGTTTCATGTTATGTCTCGTAGGTGGACGAGCCAAACACAGTTGGAAAGATTAAAAGATTTAAGGACCCAGATATTACCCGTGAGTGTCATCCTGAATGCTTATTGTGTAGTTCAAGGATTGTGTGTGATGTAGGGTGATGTGTGCAATGAAAGGTTCAACGTGCATCCCTGACACAAAGGCCCATATTTGCAAGTGGCATGCACCACTGGTGCGTCACTTTTTGTGATGTACCAGTGGCGCAGGTTGCAAACTCATATCTACAAGCCCACACAAAGCCACTTTACGTGGCTTTACATGGCCTTTTATGTATGAAGTAAGGTGGGAGAAAGGCAATGCAGCGCAAGTTGCTGTGTTGCCTTACTCTGCCTCAGGGATGCGTTTACATGGGTGTTGCATGGGTGTTCCATAAATCGGGGAATGTCTCAAAAGCCTACGCCTCCCAAAGGGGTCACATAAAGATGGCGCAACAGGGAGAAATAACATTATTTCTGCCCGTTTTTCTGCTGCACACTTAGAAGGAAGAAATCGCCTCCATTGCTTTTGTGCAGGAAGATGTTCCTTCCTGCCCAAACACAATCATCCCCACAAACGCAGGCACCCTTGCGCCATGGTGCAAGATTGCCTGCAGCGTTGCATGCCAGCAATTTGTGTACTAGTGCAGGGGACAAGAACAGGAATGTACTGTACCTTGTAAATATGGCACATTCCTGCCCTTTTGTTTTGACACAGGGCAGCACTGCAAGGTTTGCTGTGCTGCCCTATGACAACACTTTGTAAATATGGCCCAAAGTAAGCACATATCATATGAAGGTTATATCTGAAAGCTACATTTGATTTTTTGCTTGTGCAACTGCATCTGACTAATGTCAGAGTGAATACATTGCCAATGACTGATGAAGAAAATGATAGATGGGCTGAGATAGGAGCAATGACTAAAGTGCCAGATTCAGTGAAAACATGTTGTAGTGAATTCTTATGTAAACATGAAACACTTTCAAATGCATGTCAGATGTCCAAATCTAATATAGTAGATGGCATTGCATTCTCTGTTTAACTTGTTTGGCAAGTCCACACAGGAGTGGATGAATGACACAGTAGTAAGGACAATAATTATATGGGCTAACTTTAGCAGAACATGGAAAGCCCGGCAGGGTGTCTTAATGTGTGCAGTTAAAAATGTTATTACTCCTACTTTGCCACAGGCCTGTTATTAAAAGTGAGGTCCTGGTGTGACTGAGGGACTTTACAATAAGCTCCTAAGTGTATCAAACCCAGGTGTCACCAATCCACACACAATAAGGCATTTGAAGGCCCCCTTCATGTTGTGTAATTTAACATACTCCATGGTGGGTACATAAACATACTCTTGCCCTCTCTTCTTATCTGAAATGCCAAGGTGATCAGAGGCATATCTGCACAGCATAGTAATCCAACATACCATTGCCCAAACAACCTTCACAATGTGTCACACATGATACTCTTCATTATTTGTATCAATCAGGACAGCAAAACCTGTTTACATCACGGGATACCTGGGTAGATGAGAAGTAGAGCATGCACACACCCATCTCATGAATGTACTTAGTGCTGATATGCAGATGACATCATGGATGTGCTGAGTGCAGATATGCAGCTAGCTAATATCTGACATGTAGGGAAAGACAGTAGGCTGTGTAGAGGGACACATGCTATTAAATTGGCTGCACGTTATTAGCAGTGACATGCTCCATAATGGGATTTCATGAGTTCGTATAGGGTATGTTTCTGACCTTTCTGTGTGATGTGAGTTTTCTATCCATCCCCCATTTTGAGATCTCATACCTGGTACATGTTAAGTCTATGTAGCAATGTGTCCAGACATGTGTCCTTGCCATAACAGGTACCCAATGTCGTCACACAATATTTGTACTTTGCAGACATTGCTCATCTTACTTTGGCTGATGCCAATGGAATCCATGGCATTGCAGGATATAGAACGGACACTAATGATCAATAATTCACGTTTACTCCTACATGGGTACACAACAGCATTTTTCAAAGCCTACTTTGTACTCAAAACATTATACCTAGATGTACTAGGATGAGGAAATTACATTGGACAAACTTTTGTATGCCTGAGTACTTTGACCTTAGTCAATTTGTTGAAGGGAAATGGTATGTGGATGTACAGCACAGACCAGGGGGATCAGTAGAACCTATTGCCAGCACCTCACAAAGCCAGCCAACTGGACCAGCATTGCCACCAGATACAAGTACGGGACAGGTGAGCTCATTTGAACAAATGATTTTGAAAGATGTATCAGACCTGAAGTACAGGGTAACTGGACTCGAGCATAAAATGTGATCCAGCTGTTGCAAGAAATAAAGCAGGCTGTCCAAAAACCTTCTCCACCATAAAGAACCATTTTTGCCTTTCCCCATGTACATAGTTATTGTTAGTAATAACATTTGCATAGCTTAGTTTAGGGTTAGTTAGTGTAGATCTAGTGTAGATTTAGTATTTCATAGTTTATAAGTTGGGTGGGTACAGTTTTAGTGTGTAGGGGTGTTGAGGGATTTTGGTTGGGGGTTTATGTGTTGCATATGTGTTTTTAAAAAGTAGAATAAAATAAACCAAATCTTAAAAACTACCAAAAAATATAGATTTTTTTAGACCTATATGTGTAGGTTGTTTTTGCATAGATGTAGTGTATGCTGTTTCTATTTGTAAATGTGTTTTAAGGTGGGTGGGAAGGTTGAGGTTTAGCCTGTCTTGTTATATGTTTAGAGTAAGTTAAGTTAAGTTAAGGTAGTTTTAGATGTTGTTAGGATAAGTTAGTGTAGGTCATAAAGCTTAGTTTAGAATGGGGTAGTTGCAGTAGGTTAATGTAGTGTAGTTAGGATTTTTAAATATAGGATCTGTTCAATTTAGCATAAAATCTGTTTCAAATCAACATAAGAGTCTAGCTCATGTTTTCTGTGCAGGTGTTAGTGTATGTGCCTACTGAATGGTAACTACAAGCATTTGGATTTGTTAGCAATTTTTTAGACATATCTGACTTGGGAAATGCCTATGGAGAGAAATCTGTTAAGTTCGGAATGGAATGGCCTTTTGACTGATTAAAAGAATTTGCTATGTGAGTGACACTGTTAAAGTGAAAGGGGGGACAGGCCAAACTATGTTTTGTTACTTCATTTCCGTGTCTGTCTGTCTCATGCCACATGCACTGTGTGTTCCTTTGATTATGAACCATTGTGAACAATCTGGGCACTCTATGGTCATACATTGTTTGACAGGACATTACACACTGATGCTTCCCTCATTTGCTTGTCTCAGCAGTGTAGTTTGTAGCTTAGGGTCCCTGGATAGAGTCGAAGACTGTGACTTATTTCACCCTTTACATTGACAACATGTGACATGTTTCACTTCATGCTTGGGACCATGGGTGACTACAAACTAGTCTACAGACACATAGGGTTCACATAACCATATTCCCTCAGCCGCATTACACCTTTGCCCCTTTGGAAAGGTTGTTTTATTTTTACCTCACACAAAAAACCCAGGTTTTATTTACTACATACGTCTACAGAAGAACTGGAAATAATCTTTCTCTGGAATGCGCTTTTGATAATTATTGGTATTGTGATACTTCTACAGACATATAAAACAAAGATTTGATTCTTTGCATTTATTTACATGTGCAACATTGTTTCAATCACAGGCACAGTTGTTGCAGCAACTCCCCTAAACTATCTTTTTGCCATAGAATGTCAAGACAGAGTCCATGGGTAAACCCCTGCAAGTGTCCTTCCTGCAAACAGAGATGGTGTGTCAAGGGAGCCCAGGATTTTCCAGTGGGTGTCTTGATCCAGGGTGGGTAGTCTGTCCTCCTCAGTCAGGCTGTCATTTCGGACAGCTAGCTGCTCAGGAGTTGTAGGTACATCCTCTACAATGAGAGAGAGCAATGTTAAGGGTGTCCTTCGTCAGATGTTAACATGGCTAAACTGTCTGACAATGTGACTTGGTAATATTTGACTTTCAAAACAATTTCTTTCCTAGGATGGACATTAGACAGAGGCTTGGAATACATGTCCCACTGTAATTGCCTTTCAAATGACAGTATCTCTACATTATCACTAGAACCACTTTGTGTCCAGACCAACTTTTATGCTCATGTCACATATTGCTACATTGTTACACAGGTCACTGGGTCTACCATTCCTGGACGTATGTGAATAAATTTTGTCCACATCTGTCAAGTTGATTTGCATTGGTTGACATGATTCCTATAGTGATTGTGTCTTGACATGTTGACCCCACTACTGTTCTGATTGTACCTATTCCCCGAGGTGGTTGCATTTCCTTTGCAGGTATTCACCCCACTGCTCCTGTGCATGTGATATGGCTTACTCATGGTGTTGTTATGATCCAACAATCTAGGCTTCACACTGTACTCTATGAGACTCTGCCTTGTTGTGCTGTCTACCATGCACATCACGTATTTAAGTTCAAGGCTTGACTTTGTTACACATATGCTGGATAACCCTACACACAATAGAAAAGTGAAAGCCTGCAGAAATGTGTGCATGCATGTACTTCCCATGTAGTACCTATTTTTGTCTCCACATTTACAAGATTTGCATAAACTTTTGGGCCCATCATTTTGGACAATGGGCACTATGCACACATTCATAGGCTATGGTGAATGTCACAATAGGAATTTTGGTAGCACTGACATTTATACAAGTTGATACTTGGTATATTCAAGTTTCAGCATAGGGTGACACATCCTTCAACTGAAGTCTATTCACTTGGACATATACATGCCTCCTCTAAAACTCATCATTTTGGGTCAGGGACAGTACTGACTACCACACAGTGATATCTACCAAGTCAAACATTGAGTCTTATGTGCCTACAACACCAACAGTATGTGTGACCATGTGCAAAATACTGACATGTCTGTCTTTTTTTAGGGACTATAGTCCAAGTTGTCCACCACATGGTAGTAGTGCTGGAATTGGTTACATGTATCTAACTGGTTTTGCAACATGACAGATGGCATCCATCTCAGTAGCCATACATACTGAACTTTGTGTTGGCTGACTATTTTGACATGTCCCCTGACGGGTCCATGTTTCACATGACCCAACTGGGAAATATGCAGCAAGTTTACCCAACTTCCCTTCAGAATCCTTCCTGCCTGATGCTACTTCTTCGCACAGGACCACATAGCATGTAGGCTGTTGTACCCCAATGGCCTATTACTTGTCATCCATTCCCAGCTGCAACACAAGTGTGACACTGTCAGTGCATGTGTTTTGTTTATGTTACCTTTCAGGACACATATCCATTACGTTTTTAATTGTTGTGCACTGTCTCACCACTCAGACATAGTGGCACTATTATGTACACAGACATCACTTTTAAGATGTTGTGACTCTGGTATTGCCAATAAGTGTAACACCTCCCACAGTGGCCCATAGTAAGAGGGTTGTGCCACTGATAATCCTACTTTTACGTTTTTTTATATGTGTGCTGCATTCTGCCACACACATTGGATGTGGACAGAACCTAACATGATTGAATTTGTGCAGGAAGGTGTCCCTTCCTGCACAATAACAATCATACCCATAAAATAAGCACTCTTGCTCCATGGTGCCAGAGTGCCTGCATAGGGACATGGCAGCCTATTGTGCACCAGCACACGGAACAAGGACAGGAGTGCTCCGCATTTTGTATGTATGGCACATTGCTATCATTGTCTTTGGACCAGTACAGAACAGCAAGAAGGTTTGTGGCACTGCCCTGTGTCAAACGTTTGTAAATATAGCGCGCATTTTGTGCATTGTCCTACATGTCCCACAATCCACAGGTTGAGATTGACTGTTGCTGCACGTTCAAATTGTTATCAATACATGTGACAGAGCCTGTCTCAGCTGCGCAACATATTACTGGGTGATGTGAGTGACTTTTCAGTAGCATTTGACCGAACATAATCCAGATTCCAGATTCCTGCACTACATCCTGTAGCCAGCACAGTGGAGCCTTGGAACATAGATAGCGGAAGTACATACATTGCATTTGTTTCACCCATTGCCCCTTATCGTTACTTACTCTGTGCTGATGTTAGTTCATTGTGTGCTGCTCTGTCTTGTCCTGGTACTCCATCCACCAATTCATCTGAGATGACGGTTGCCACCTGCTCCTCAAAAGCATCCAGCTCCTCCAGGTGGGCAGGGCTCCCTCCTACGGTTTGCATTGCTGCCTTCAAGTTCTTTGCAGTTTCTCCTTTGTCCAGCACTTTTCACAATTGGTATTGGTCCTTCTCACTTGTCCCACACTGTTGACTTTCTCCACGATGGCCTGCCAAATGGCCTCTTTCCTCCCTAGTGGCAATTTTTAGATGACAAATAGCTGGTGTTAGTGCTGTATCAAGTCAGTGATCAAGATGTCATTCCCCTCACTAAAGTTAAACTTCCTCTTCCTTTTCCCCTGTGAGTCTATCTGGACATTCTGGCTAGTGATGGAGTTGTTGTCTCTGCTGCAACTGCCTGCTGCCTGGTCCATGACCGCCTTCTGTTAAGTGTGCCATTTTTTTCCATGAAGCGCAATTATGTCAGAATTCTTTACGCCATAGCGCACAGGAATGTATACTTTTTTTTCATGCAGCCAAGATCCTTACTCTATGGTGCGCCGTATTGTAAATATGGCACATCATATTTAGGATTCTGTCGTACTGGGGTGCAAGTATTTTTGCTGCATCGCTGACACAATGTAGCTATGTGTCATTTCTTGAAAATATGACCCTTACTTTTCCCGATTGAATGCTTTCCCAAAATGTGCTTTCTTTATCTCTGTCTTGAATCTGTGGTTGTTTGTTTGCATTCTTAGTATTTTGTTTGTTCTATATTGTTTCATCTATTTCCATAATTGATCTTCATAAGTCCTCGGTGTCCTTCCACCATACTGTGTCTGACACAACCTAAGCTTGTGAATTAGAGGCAGACTTATTAGATCATATTGCTGTGGCCCACACAAAGTGGAGTGCCACCCTCTCAAGGAGCTTTGGCCTATTTGCCTCACAAGGCTTTGCACAGATGCATTTTAGTTTACAGAACATCACAAGAAGTATGAAGAAAATAAATGGTCATCCTTTCTTTACTTATATGATGGAGTAGGTTGTCATGTCTATACTTATATCATGGTGTTTTATTAGCTCATGATGCATTTTCATTTTGTGTGTCACTACAGTCTGCAGACAGCAAAAGCAGCACAGGACAGACCTCATAGTCAAAGCAGTCAGTTCATATGTAAAAATGGCTGGAATGTCATCCAATGGCAGGTCAAGGAATCATGATAAACCAGGCACCCCAACAGGTTTTTTGAATCTCTATTCATAAAATACTTACTGTTCAATAGCATATTGTTTCATTTGAAAACCATTTTTTCTTCCATGACACATCTATGTCTACTCTGATCCAGCTACAATCATTTGTCCACCCTCAGCTACTTAAATGTATCTACCCATGCACACATGATTTTATCTTTGCACTCACAGTCATACAGTCACCCTTCTACATATCCATACACATATATAAGACACTCACACACGCCTACAAAGCCCTCCACAAACTGGGACCATCCTACACCAACCACTGGCTGAACTTTAATTTTCCTTTGAGATACCTGTGCTCTTTCTCACTCACTCCCCACATCCATCGCACCCGCAGTGGCTGCACTTTCTCTATCATCCCCACTAAAACCTGGAATGACCCCCACCATCTCCGAATGGCACCTTCCCTAGCAGTCTTCAGAAAGCAACTCAAGACCTGGATTTTCGATGCATGTGCAGCACCTTCAGTGCTTAGCTACTCCTAGGGGTAATAGTGTTGCACTTTATAAATGACTGACTGATTGATATATCTACCTGCACCAATGGATTAATTCACCCATACAGCCAGCATCCCTGCTCATCCAGTTGCATAGCCACCTAACATCAATGAGACAATCATCCAGCAATCACACTCATTCACCCACTTACGCTTGTATCCCTCCAACTATGCCCCCACTACCAACAGTTAAGCACACACAGGCATCCAACCATATATTTACCATTGTATATAACCACACAGCCATCGGTCTTTTCATGCACCTGAGTTTGAAGGATCTCTCAGTGTTATTTTTAACTTTTGTGTGTGTGTGAGTGAGTGTGTGTGTGCGCTTGCACATGCCCATCTAGTTAATATTAGTCTCTGCAGGTGTTTTATGTTTGTGTGTTCAATAAAACAAACAGCAACATATGCAAATTATAGCCCCCCTCCTTTCTATCTCTCTCCCTGTGCTGAACCCCTTCATCACCTTCGCCCTTTCTCTTTACCTGTTTTCTGTACTAAATTTTCATCATTTTTCTTAAATTCTGATCTTTCTTTAAGTACACTGTAAAATAGTAAAGAGAATGCTGTGATAAATATTTTTGCCATCTTTCTTTTTCACACATTTCTAACTTTTGAATTACAATCGCCATTTTTCTGAGACGTGAAAGAATTGTTTGTGCTGTTGTTTACAAAAATGTTTTGTGCTTTTGTTTGGCTTCTGTATTTGATTTTTAGTTTGCATTGATTCTTCAGAGTTTTTGTCTGGTCAATCAGTTAAATTAATGTCCTTATGATTTGTTTTTCAATTATGTGAGTCCTCATATTTTGTCTCTTTTCTCGAGATCTGACGTACTGCAACATGATTTTATCTGCTTCAGGATGTCAGAAAATGTAAAAAAATGCACAAGTCTGCTAATTTGCTGAATTTTCCTTATGTTCTCAATCATAGTTGACACTAGTTAGCTAGAATCATTCTGCAGGATGTTTAGATGGCAGTGATCTTGTTTCCCTTGCATTTTATATGAGCCGCCATCAAATACTTAGTTACTAGTACCTTCCCACTTCAGTTATCTAAAACCTGGGACTTGGTCCTACCAAGCCTTGCAGATCTGCTTTCAGTCCGATATCTATACATGAAACAATAGGGCTTCCAAATATGTTCTCAAGAGTCTGGGCATAAGATGTAATAAACAAACAAGGAGCTCCTATAGGAGTAACTTGCATACAATTTGAACATGCAATGTGGTTGCTGGATTCAGATAATCCAGCCTATGATCTAAAATGAACTTTTGAATAATAAGGCATACCAAAAATCAATTTTTTTTTTTTTAATGTATAACACATAAGTCATTTCAATAATATACATTCAAGTAATACATGTACATAATGAGCACAGTGTGGTGAACCTTTTTAGAGCCTGCACAGGGTATTCATTTTAGATTGCGCATTTTAGTTTGGTGTTTTTTCTGATGGTGACTTTTTTCATAGTTTTAAACTTATGCAATAATTAACTGAGATAACACGCACATGTAGGCTATTCCTTGTAAGATTTGCTGCTGTGCAGTCTGCACACTCTGTCCAGGGCTAGACACACAGAATGAAATGCCTTTGTATCATGATTGTCTGTTGAAGACCGCTCCAAAGTTACAGACAAGTCATTGCATCAGCTCTGCACCTCTGACACAGTGCAATATGAACAGTGCTTTCATTATATATCACCTCAGTGCTACATTAGGCATACAAAGAAATCTATTACAAAAAATATTTGTATTTAACACATAAGTTATTTCAATAATATACATGCAAGCAACACATGTACAGAATGAGCGCAGTGTGGTGAAGCTTGTTAGGGCCTGCATACGGTCTTAATTTTAGATTGCACATTTTAGCTTGGTATTGTTGCCTGATGGTGACTTTTTACATAGTTTTTCACTTATGCAATAATGCGCTGAGATGACACTGCACGTGTAGCCTATTCCTTGAAAGCTTTGCTGCTGTGCAGTCTGCACACTCTGCCAGAGGCTAGGCACACAGAAGGTGGTGCCTTTGTATCATGATTGTCTGCTAAAGACAGCTCCTACGTTACAGAAAGATCATCACATAAGCTCTGCACCTGTGCATTATGAACAGTGCATTCATTATATAAGCTGCCTCTGTGCTACATTAGCCAGAGGAGCACTTCTCCTGGAATTATCCTTGAATGATGTGCTCTGTGACTGAGATGCACCTCTGCTGACTCTGACCTCCAAACTGCAAATTACCATAGCCTTCACTACATCAGACAGGCTTCCTGCTACATCGTACCAAGGTGTGGGGAGTTAGGCTATCCCAATTGATAGGGGAGAAAGCACTCCCACTATGTTCTTGAAAGTGTTGGTAGTAACAGTTAGGAGTGTGACAAAGTAGTAACATTGCTACAATTTATTTGGTAATCTTTTTTACTATTATTATAATGCTGGTTAACATGATTGCCTAATAATGGCAGCTCATGCTTTCTATACAAGAATGCAATTGTTTCAATAAATGTTTGAAAAGCCATTTTCATATTTGTGTGCCTTAACTTGGGCATGCCAAGTAACAACAAAAGGGTAGATCTGTTACCACGACTTTCTTGGGAGTCAGAGTGATCATGTTTGAGGTTGCAAATACCCTCTGGTACTCTGGTAAGTTTAGGGGTTTGGATGGGACACTGTAAGTTAGCTAGGAATTGTGTTGATGTTTCCTGATGTATAGACAGACGTATTCCTTATAGTCTAAAGTTCATGTTGACGTGATACGCCTTCCTACTTATTTCATAGGAACAGTATAATATGGCACCATCAACGTTCCATGTCAAGGACTCATTTAACAGGTCTCCTGAGTAGAACTTACCTGTGCCTAAAGTTTCCTTTTCAACTCTACGCTGAGACATCTGCAGTGAAAAAGGAAGTACTTATTTATGTTTGTAGGTTATTCAAGCTTGAACATTTAAAAATATTTACCTACTATATTGTTTCCCTCTCTGAGTTCAATTAACATTCATGTTTATGCTAAACATGATGATGCAGCACATATATTGGCACAGGCACTCCCTCATTTGAGTGAAGATGTTACCTTCATGGTTGAGCCACACACGGCGTATAAATGTGAAGTTTTTTATTGTTGCATCAATATTCTTGTAGCGGATGCCACAACACAGACATTTTAAACATACACTGAGGCTGCAATACCTAATCAATACAGGTCTTATTATCAATTAGAAATAGCATTAACTTTTCAGGAACATCAAACTTGGTTCCAAGGCGCCCTCCCACATCCACTTCAACATTTAAGACTAGGTCTGCTCAGCAATGACAGGGCAACCTGGCTAGTCCTAGCTGGCTACACACCATACCGAGATTTAGCACCATTAAATGTTGGTGAACTTCATACCCTGTATAAACGTCTGGTTAAACTATGTAGACATTTTACACAGTTTGTTATGTGTACAATAACACCTGCCCCAGTGAGGGCTGTTCAAGCTGTGCAGCCGCAATTAGCTGTGCACTTAGTTCTGTTACTAGGAATGCAATTATGAGAAAGGTTCTCACCAGGCAGGAGAAAATTCTGTTATGGATTACACAAAAAAGAAAAAGCTTGAAGCACTATTTACCCATACATGTCCCCAAGATAAACATAGAATTCTTACAATGTGTTTACCACTTGGTATGTTTCTCCCTTTAGAAGATTGTGCCACCTGGGGGCAGCATCTTTGCTGCCAGATATACCATGACACATGGCACACTGTTAGGTGTTATATTGTTTGAAGCGCTAAAGCAGTTTCAAAATGAATACAGGGTGGCCTCTACCTTGGATTTGGGGATGAAATTAATTGGCAACTTTGCCACAGTTCCCTCAATTATATTCAGTAATAATAAAGAGGAGGAAGCAGCACTGGCCATACAATATCACCTAATGCATGTCCAGGTGTGGACCAAGAGCACAAATTGTTGCTGACATCTATACAACTATAGGTCGAGACAACTGGGATCCGGCCCTAATAAACCACAGCTTTAGGGCAAATCTGAAACAGATAATACCAGGTAGGCACCTGAGTTTTCTAAAACAAATGCTGGAACAAACAAAACAGTAAGCATAAAACAAAAACAAGGGGTGGATCTCCACAACCAGTGTCATAGGTATAACACAGTACAACTTTAAAGAACCATATAGTCCGCAAAAAATATAAAAAATATTGGACATTTCTAATAGATTTTTTGCCATAACATAACACTTGAAAACAGTGATCTAACAGCATTAAGTATTGTGGGAATTCGGGGCAAATTCTGTCACCTTCCACAAGGTTATTAAAACATTCCATGATTGTTTGTTGCCTGAGTAACTTCAATTTTACAAGAAATTGACTCAAATATTTATTATATATAGCTTACGGATGATGACTTGAGCACACACGTAGCCAGAGTAGATTCCATAGTTTTGGGTTTAGTATAATATGGCTACACATTCAAATTTAATTTTCACAAATCAAAAATTGCCTTTCTAAATGTCCTTTTTTAGAAAATGAGCTGTCTAATCCAGGCCAAAGCCTTGCGCCACACACATACAAGATTATGGACAACATGTTAACAGTTTCACAATTTATTTTGTCCTGATTTCTCCAGTACCCATTGGACATCAAAACACACACACTAAGGGGGGTCATTATGACCCTGGCGGAAGGCGGAGAAGCGGCGGTAAGACCGCCAACAGGCTGGCGGGCTTTATTTTTGTATTATGACCATGGCGGTTACCGCCATGGTCATCCGCCGGTCTCTGTTCCGCCCGCCGGGCTGGAGACCTGGGTCTCTAGCCCGGCAGCTGTCACTATACCGCCAGCGGTATTTTAACCCAGCTTACCGCCGTGGATTTCCTGCGGTTGGAACCGCCATGAAATCCATGGTGGTAAGCACTATCAGTGCCAGGGAGTTCCTTCCCTGGCACTGATAGGGGTCTCCCCCACCCCCCACCCCGACTCCCTCCCCTACACCCCCCACCACCCGACCCCCAACATCACAGAACTCACACACACACGACACGCACGCAGGCACCACCAACACACACACGCACACACACAGACATACATGCCTACATCCACACACACAGTCAGACACGCAAACCACATACAAACATACACGCACACATCCATACAGACATACCCACAGACATACATGCACTCATTCCCAAAACACGCAACACCCCCGCAAGCATACATGCACTCACAGACCCCCTCTACATACACACATGCACACCCCCACACACGCACACAACACACAACATCCCCCTCCCCTCACGGACGATCGACTTACCTGGTCCGACGATCCTCCGGGAGGGGACGGGAGCCATGGGGGCAGCTCCGCCGACACCACACCGCCAACAGAACACCGCCACGGCGAATCACAGGACGCGATTCGCTGGGCGGGGTTCTGTTGGCGTGGCGGTGGAGGTGGAGCAACCTCCACTTTCCCACCGCCCGCCAGTATGGCTGTTGGCGGCTCTCCGTCCGTAAAAGGACGGAGAACTGCCAACGGTCATAATAGGCCGAGCGGCAAACCGCCACCACTGGCCTTCCGCACGTTGGTCCCTCGGCGGTCTTGGAAAAAGACCGCCGAGGTCAAAATGACCCCCTAAATCTCAGAACACTGCAACCTGACATGGTTGCATGCAGACACTTACATACTTGTTTCAATACAACTTATTTAGTGATTCCCATAATTGCAGGGTCCACCAGCTGCACATATGTCACCTTTAACGAGGATGATACAGTGCTGATTATTTCTAAATTGCATTTATATTCCAATGCTGAAATGTGTTTTGCATCGAATGAGGCAATACTTACTGCAGTTCAAACAGCTGTTATAAAGAAAAGACCGCTGGCTGAGGGGAAACACATAATTGTTGTAACCCCCATACTAGCCCCAGAGGCTCTCACAAAGGAAAGCCTTCCTAACGCGAAAGCCTTACATCAGAATGGATATAGTGGGCCACCTCCTAAATAGCTACTGATGTTTATTATGTTTTAACCCCACTTTGCAAAAAATCCTCCAGAATGAACAATAATACCCTCTGTCCAGTGACATTTTGCCTTTTGATCAGTATAATCTTATAATCAATAATGATGGTTCATCTCAGCCCGTTGTTGGAACTAAACAACAATACTCAGTGGCATGGGCGGCAGTACATGCTGTAATGAAAGGTCGAGTATTTCATGCACTAAAACATTTCTTCAATCCTTAGGGGATTGTACTGGCCAAGTGGCTGAATTGAAAGCTTTAATTCTGGCACTGGAGTATACGGACCCTGAATTCTCCACACTGATAGTCTGTGATGCGTATTACTGCATCCAGTTTTCTAATAAAAACCTACACTATTGGCACCTGGATGGATTCAGAGACTCTAAAGGAAACACTATCAAACATAACTTGCTTTGGGGAAAGGTGTCACATCTGAAGGTTTGCTTGGCACAGGCTCAGGTAATTCATACATTCTGCCATCATGTTGCAATAAACATTGCAGGGAATTTACTGACTGATGAAGCCGCCAAAACAAGTGGTCCGGACTGCTGTAGTGACTGTGATTACTTGTTCTCACATGAGAGTGGATGATGACATCAATGCTGATGTAACTCCTTCCCACAGTGGCACTCCATTACCTGATGAAAATCCAGCAAAATATTCCTATCTGTTGAGTGCCCAAAACATTTCTTTAGCTACCATTCCGGGGGTGTGATCGAATGACACCCAACTAGGACCACAGGCTAGAATTTATTATAGCTGCAAATAAGAGTTTAGCATCTTCCCATGCAGGTGTGGCGGCTACAGTTTCCATACTACAGAAACACTACTGGTGGCATGGTCTGTACAAACAGACAAAACAAAATGTCCTCAGTTGTGACACTTGTCAACAAATTTAAAGTTCCACTGCAGCTCGCCAACCACAGACACCCCTCTTAGCTTCCAACAAACTGCTTCAATGTGTGCATTTGGATCATTGTGAACCTCTGAATGCAGATAGTGTGTTCAAACTTATTCTACTGGCTGCAGATTCATGTCACTTGGTGTGACCAAGGTGATATGCTGATGCTTGAACTGTTAATAAAGATTTGCAGGTCTTTATTGGAAAAAATGTAGTAGTAGCATTCCACTTGGACCAGTGACCAGCATTTCCCTCTAAGGCTTATCGGAATACCATGGGAACCCTGAGTGTTGCTGTTCATTATTAATCTCCCTATCATCCTGGGGGAAATTCAATAGTGGAAAGGAAGAGCTGTGACTTGAAGCAGTCAACAGCTAGAGTAGTAGGCTCAGGTTGCAGTTGGATCTATCATCTGTATGGAGTCCAGAGAGCTTTAAATAATCTCCCTAGAAGATCTTTAGGTGGCTAGATGGACCCCCTGTAAGGCACTGTTTGTGGTCTAGATGTACGTTACAGATCTTGATTATACTGGTGGAGTGGCTGCAGACACAACTTTTGACATCAATAAATGTTTTGCTGTCTTACAGGAATTATAAGACTTATGATATAATGGCTCACATGAAATTTTCAAATGCTCTGCCACTGCTGACGTAAAAGGGGCAATCAGTATCTTCGTACTTAATTTCTGGAGGTGGGATCTAGTTTGAGAGAAGGTTACGGTGAAGAAGGAATATGGTCCCTCATACTGAGCACTTGTACCAGTCCTTGGCATTCAAGGTACCAGAACTATGATTTTGTCTCCGCTTGCTGGATGTTAAAACAAACGATTTGTTTCAAATTATCCGATTAAGCTACACCATGTGGTCAGTCCTATGGAGTAGGCCAAGAGGGCTCCCGGCTAGATCCTCCCTCTTCTCACTACCCTGCAGAAAATCCCTCTACGAGCATTAAGTAATTCAAGTATTGCTTCTCCCTAGCTGGGGACTTGAGATGCTGAGTTTCCATTAGTTCTTTTTGCTACTGCTAAATGAGGATACACTCAAGATGTGAGTCTCCAGTCTTAAACTGCTGTTTCTAACAATGAAGTTGTTTATTACCAACCTCCTTTGGAAGAGCCTACCACTTCTCCGTTACCACATGACGTCCCTTGCTTTGCACAGACTTCTCTGGCTACTTTGTCAATTTTGATAATTTTTCTTTAAATTCTTCACAGACTTCACTGGATGCATTTCTTCTTGGCTGAAACAGACATATCTGATTCCACTGTGTTCCCATATTTGGATTGCCACTTCATTGTTTTTCCTCTTAGTTTGAATTGGATTTGTTACAGTTTTCTTGTTTGCTTCACAATAGACATTACCTTCCAGCACACTATGTTCGTAACTGGTAGCTGAGGTGCTAAAACCTCATTCTTCTTCACATAGACTGCAAAGAGACCTGTCCCTTCTGAACATTTCTGCATCTCCTGTCTCTAATGAAATTGTTTGGGATGAGGTCCCATTTGATAATGTTAGTCCTACAGAAACATTCAAATTCCCTATGTGTTTAAAATTGCTATGCTTTACATAAAAAGGCCCGATATCATCTCTGATGAGTAGGATGTGGGGACTGTAAGAGGAATGCTTTCTGAATTGGGAAGTTATACTGTATTTGAAACTAAAGATTTGTATTTAAATAAAGTCTGCCAATTATGGTGAAATGGTCTGTTATCATCACTATGCTCATCACTATTTCCAAGGGCTAATTCTCCACAATGTGAACATTACCCAATACCATGAGAGGGTAGTTCAAAAACATATTTGAGAAAGTTTGCATTTTTTCAGGACACAATCTCTTAGACCCAGTTTTTTATTATTATAAGCTTACCACTTCCCCAGCAAAGAAAAATAAACTGACCCAAAGAAAATGTATTTATCCAGATTGATTTATTTCCCAATTGACCCTACAGGGCTATCAGTGCTGGAAATAAAACATTGCTTTGAAATCAGTCTGAGGAACACACCATTGGCAAGTCCTGGGCATTGATGCCTTATTTGGAGCCTGCTATTCAAAACTAACAATTGCCATTCCTGCTTTTTAAACTTCTCAATAGGTTTGAAAACAAGCAGACCAGATCTCTGATATCTGCAGTCACAATATTCAGGTGTAGTTACCATCTATAGAGTAGGGATGTTATGTCAGCAATGGTAACAAATACAGAATTCCATGTTAGCTGCACTTAAGAAACACTATAGGTCTCCTTACGAGTCTGGCGGTCACTAGACCGCCAGACTCACAAATGGCGATTAGACCCACCGCCAATGCAGCGTTCCAAGTGCCACATTACAACCCTGGTAGTCGGGCCACCTGGGAAACACCAGCCATGGTCTGGAGGTAGGTGGTGGTCCTAATCCACCAGGGCAGTGGTTCCCTTAGGATTATGACCTCGTTCTCTGCCAGCCTATTCATGGCAGTAGCACCACCATAAAAAAGCTGGCAGAGGACCGGTGCAGGGGGACTTGGCATGGGCTGTGCAGGGGTCCCCCTGGCCAGCACTCTTGCAATGTTCACTGTCTGCTCTATCTCTCCTCTCCGATGACATGGATTTACAAGATTGCTTGTTGGGTCCTAGATCACCACTTTATAAATGGCATTTACAATGAGATTTGGAAAATTTCTCGGTAAGGTGCGGATGAATGTTTGAGAAAAATTGACAGGGAAAATGTGGAAAAAGTGTTGGTTGATGTGGTTATTAGTATGACTACATTGTTGACTTGAATTTATTCTTTGAATAATACTTTATCATCTTCATTTGATATAATACAGAATGGCATGTCTCTCCTCAAGTATGGATGAGCCATTTGAGATCAATTATGCAACTCAGGTGGACATTGCAGGACTGCCATGGAAATATCTAAATGCAACAGAGTTGTTTCTGCCATATAATTTAACACGCACCCAATGACTGATGGCAAAAAAAGACGTGACTTACACAATGAAAAATATTGAGATCTTAGAAGAATTGCCCTTTTCAATAGCTGAAACATCATCTGGTGTGTGGTTGACCCATGGATTTACATATTTACCCATCTCTTCCTATCAGTTTACATCTTGTCTGAAACGTTTCCAATTGGGTGGATATGAAGCTATGGGGGAAAGTTTTGTTCATGAGTCCTGGGTTTTACCTTTTGATTATAAATGTGTGTGTGGGGACACTGAAGTCTTCCTTAGCGAAAGGAATATGAAACTTCATTCTTCCATTCCTTAGATTTAAATGGTGACACCACATGGCACATGTAATGCTTCCATGCCCAATTTTGCATGTTGTCTGAAGGGCATCTTAGTTTCCTTGAATCAACCAGTGTTTCGGTTACTCTGAAATGGTATTTATCTGCTCCTGAACGACAAAAAGGTGAAGGTGAAGGTGAAGGTGAAGGGAGACTATCTTGATATTTAAACAACAAAATATTTGTTGAATTCCAGCAACTGATCAAAGCTTGTGTGTGTATTATGAGGGTAAGTGACAACATGCTTCCAACTGCTCCCTACTAGGAAGGGTGTACGGTACATCTCATGGTGAAGGGAAGGTTGTCCTATGATTTGGGTAAGATGACCCACTTTCTCACTTCAGCCTGTTTGCACAACTGAAATGGGAGAAAATGTAAATGATGAGTTTTATGGAATCCATATAAACATACAGTTAACTCTTCAGTTTAACTTCCTACCATTTTGCATTCTTGCACTTACACACAGCGGGCATCTTCTTCCCAGTGGCTGGTGGACACGGGGACATATTTATTCCTGAAAAATACAGCCATTTTGTTTAAGTGGGAGAAAGTTAGTGTAGAAAAATGTTAGACATTATGAACATTTTTGCAGATACATTTTCTGCATTTTAAAGTTCTCATATGTAAACAAATAGGTGTATGTTTGTGCTATACATGTAACTGTGACACATATGGTAAAGGGTTTGCCCTGTTCTGCAAGTACATATGTCACATGCTCTCATTCACTCATACACGTATATTCCATTTATAACCACCCATGGTCATACATCCCCAAAGACCATGCTCCTACTACACACATGGCAGCCCTGTCATAGTGACCTTAGTCAAAGTATTTTTTTTCAAACCATAAAATGTGGCTCTATGAACATTAGGCTTAAAGTTACTGAAGCTGGGTGTGGAAGGGTCTGGCAACACTACCCAAGTGGCTTGCCTTCAGTAGCTCACAATGATTTTCACTGATCAGAAATAGCTTTCACTACAGAAAAGGTTGGATACCCCTGCACTAAAGGGTGGCAAGGAATAAAAGTCAACCTTATGATTCAGACCTTTCTTGAATGTATGTCCTTGCCAAATCATCTATTTTCTTTCACTGGTAATAATCGATCCACATCATGTTTTCTTCTGGAATTAGTGAAAGTACCACCCATTTAATTTTGTTAGCAGAATAGTCACAGGTCCTATAATGATCAACCAGGGGAGTATTCTGTATGCTACAACGAATTCCAGATTGGTGAAATCCGACAGCGTACTTCATGAGTTGTTTTCCATTATAGTTAAGGGTAGAGGGGCATTCAATGCAATATATCACATTTTTGGAAGCACAGTTTGAAAAGTGCTTCATTTGCCATATCTTTCAATTCAAGTTGTATGTTTTTACAGTACTGGTAGTGTTACATGCTGTACAGTCTCCAAATGGATGATGTCCACTCACTAGACTCAGTCCCCACGGTTGTGTCAATGCAGACTTTTGAAATTCTGTGCACACATTTACCAATCCATCCCTGAGGTGTCTGGCTATCTTACATGAAAATATAGTTTTTCTAAAGTAATGTTTTCTGATTGTATGAGAAGGCAGTTTAAAAAAAAAATTATCTGTATTAATTTTCTTGAATTCTGTGCCAGACGCAGTTATGCATGAAAGACAGGATTCATTAACTTTTTGTTTATTTTCTTCTTGTTGTACCATGCTCGTTTGAAAGATCTTTTAACGATACAGTAGGTGAAAATACCTAGCAAGCAACTTGAATGTTTTTTGGTGCAGTTACATCTGATGTGTAAAATGTGCCCAAATTGCAGGTTATCCCTGAGATTCCTGCTACCTAAGCAACTTAAAACAAAGATCTCACAAACCAGGATATTAGAATGCAGCTAATGGACCAATTAACACCCCTGATCCATGTCAGACTTCAATAATGTGGGTTCCCCTAAACTACTTATCCACAATGAGAAATTTAAAGTTGATTATGGACTCCACTCCCTTAGTCAAATAATAAATAAAGTCTCCATGCACAACCTCTACATGAAGAGAAGCCTTTAGTGTATTTTCCCACACTTTTCCTTACATCAAAACGTTCAAACTACTATTACCTTAGTAGTCTCATACCTTGATTGCACTAATGATCTAGACGGTGTTGCACCCATTTTAAAATTACGGAAATTACAAAGATTTCAGAATGTAGCTGACAGACAGCTTCTCAACCCACATATGCAGACTCACATCCTACTGGGCTTCCAGATGCCTGTATGGCTACAGATTACCTTAAAAGTAATCTGCAATCCCCAATGAATTGGCTATCACAAGACAAAATCGGTACATTGTAGATGCTCCTCCCTTTTGTCCATTCCATCACACAATAAGTTGAGAACTAGAAGTATCTCTTTCCCTGTCCATGCTACCATGCATTAGAAAACATCCCTCCTTGAATAAGAAGAATCAACAATGACTTTCCATGCCGGAGAGCTCTAAAATCTTGCCTTTGCCCACATTTCCCATCCATGTGGCTGATGAACTATATAAGTTGGAAATTAGATATAAATCCTATACAAAAGATGCAAACTATACAATACCTTAGAACATCAGTACCTCCAATGACTGAAAGAAGGAAAAATTTAAATGGGGTGTTTAACATAGAACACAATATGGTAACCAAGTTAAAATGGTGCCCATGGTTCGGAGCAGAAAGAAATCCAATTTACAAAAAAGTCCCATGGTGTTAAAAACATTGGAATAAATAAAGGAAAAGCAAAAACAGCGGTTTGCAGGAGCTGATGCTGAATAATGTACATCACAAACATGGAAAACAGCATCCGAATGTCAGCCCTATAAAGGGTGAGCCCCAGGGTGCCATTTATATGTCAGTTCTGTGGCAGTCGGCCTGATAGCAAGGGGTTTCAATTGATAGAGACAGCTCAGACACCACCATCAGAAACTAAGCAGTTTCCCCTCCTTTAGATGAAGAGGAAAACCCAGGAAGTTGGTGGAAGGAGAATTTACTAGTTTTGGACAGTGGCACCATTATTGTCACTCTCTTGGTGACCCTCCTAATCACACCACATTGTCAATAAAAACTAAGATGTCCTCCAACAGATGCACACCCTTCAATGATGCACTTCTACAGGTTATGGGTTAGATAATCCCCCATTAAGAAGGTCATATTTGTACGTTGAAGCAATAGGTGAGCACTGTGTTGCCGGGTTGGAGACAGGAGGCCCAGGCTCCCAGTCTGCCTAGGAGCACCCAGCCAGGGCGCTCCAGCCAATCTTAATGCTGCTCTGAGCAGCGTCATGAATGGCCGTCGGACAGGATAGAAACTGTGCCTGGAGTGCAGCGGAGAGAGTGGCGGTGCGATTAAGGTAAGTTTTTTAAAAACATTTTTTATTTTTGTTTTATTCGCTCCACCCCTGCTCTGCCACTTTGACCAGCTGTGTATGAAACAAGTTATTATTTGGATGAAGAGGTTGGAGAAAATATGTCTACATCTGTTCCTGCTGCAGTGTCAGTTCATTTCTATGCATTGTGTGGTGAAAAGTTTAAAAGGATTAATCTTTCAAAACTGTGGTATGTCCGATATGTATTTATACAGCATCATGTACATTTTTTACAGTAGAAATGCATACAACATCGTGGACACAGCTCATTTTTGTTGCGTTTGTGTGCAAATTCCTCTACTTTATTAAAAACACATTAAAGTGTGTTGATATTTTCATTATTCGTACCCCGCCACTTGCGTCATTGGGTTATTTAACAGGCTCAGACTGCATAGACAATCCAAACTTGTCTTACCCAAAAAGGTATAACTACTTGCTTAAAATGTCTTCCACTAATTCCTCAAGCCGTGCTACCAGTGTCGGAGTAATCTTCTTTCACATGTGGGCAGATACGGCAGCCTTTTATAATTTACTTCAAAGTGAAATCGCCTTCCAGCCTTATTCAACAAGTGTTGTCAAAGCCAAAAGGTATGGCCTTGACCGGCAATTGTAAAGGTTAATTTCTTTTTCTTTCTAAATATGCCACAAAACAAACCTAAATGCTTGAACTAAAATGTTTAAATCTAAACATTTAAACAACACTCACTGAAGTGGCACTTGTACCAGTAACTTGTGTATACCAAACCCTTTCAATTGTGCCCTTTAGTCTATTAATATTTATGAAGAGGACAAGAATAAATCTTCAGTTAGCCAAGCTGGGAGATAGGGTGTTACAATATCAAGCAAAAACTTTATAACTTTAAAAAGAAACAACTATTTCACCTTCTTATTGGGCACGCAAAGTGCAGACAAAAGAAATACCCACTATATAAAGTTAATATAAAAAACAACTAAAGTGACAAAATGTACTCGGTGCCAGGTTTATAGTCGAAGAGGAAGGATTTATTTCTAGGCGGATGTGAACAATATTAACAGGCTTTGTGGGCAGTGGAGTAACAAAAATAGAAGGGCTCGCCCTGCACTGAACATGGAGGGGGCATACCCTCCAGACTCACTCAAGCCAGGTGCTGTGCTGAACAGGCCTCCTGGAGCTTTGGGCCCGCACCAGGAGGGGCTGCAGCGGTCTTTGTTACACCCCTATTTGTGGGGGTCACGCAAAGTATAAAGAGCCAGTAAGGACAGTGGGCTGAGTCACTATCCTTTGCTCTATGCTGTGGTGGACAGAAGCAAAACGTGAATGACAGTTTAACATACCAATGGAAGACGTCAGCTGAAAAAGGTCCCTTTGTGTCTGTATGTATATTATGTATGTTGTTTTGGAAAAGCTACAGAGTGCTGAGACAGCAGAACCTTTCTCATGGGCCAGACCCAAAAAAGCAAGGCGATAAAGTTGGAAATATTGTGCTTTATGATTTCTCCTCCAATGTGCAACAATTTTCAGAACATTTTAGAAATTCTCAAAAGATTTGTAGAGTACTCCTTGAAAACCTTGATAGACTTAAATATTCAAGAGTAGTCACCTGTGAAAATTGAACCACAGGAAATACAAAAGGCATTAACATTGGTAACCTATTTTTCAGTAGAAGAGATATATTTTGCCTCTACAAAATCTCCCTCTCTAGCATTTTGATTAAATAGGGGGATGTTCCTGTCCCAATCTTGTCCTAGAAGTGCAGTTAACCCTGGCATATCCAGGTGAAAATTTGAGTGTGTTTCCAGGGTAGAAAAAACAGTAAAATGTCAATGAATACCCCTAATAGATGACATTTGGGCCTTAGCCACCCAAGAAAGCCCACAAACTCACTTTTGCAAATAATTCTGTCAACCTGGAAATTCCACCAAAGTTATGGCTTTTCCAGTGATACAAATGCATTTTTGGTCTACTTTTCTAAAGCCTTTCCCTGGATTAATACAGCCTTAGGAAAGAAAATAAGGGCTTTATTTACTAGGGGTTTCTGTGGTATTAAGACAATCTTCAACCGCCTTAATTCACAATTAGCAAACATAATACTATATTAAATCAAGAGGACACTCTGAAGCCTGTGCTATGACTTGCTTAAAATGCTAACCCCTATTGTCTGACTCAGGATTCAGAACATATGCACTAAAAGTGAATATTTAGTACATCCAAAGTGCACTTTCTCGGAGTGGGGTGTGTGACTTAGATGTCGAGGAGAATGGCCGCGTGTTGAGGAAGCTCCTCAACCCACCATGTAAACTTTGCTAAAGGCACCTTCCAGTCACCACTTGGTGGCCAAAACTTATGGGAGCACTCTTTGCTTGTCTTCAGGAGTGTGAAGCATAAGTCCTTTTACCATTTTGCTCCTCGTTTGTGGTGCACGTTTACTGTGTGGTGCCCATGCCTCACCTTAGAGCTGCAACAGCAATTTTACATTCTTCATGAAGTCACTTTAGCCTCCTGCTGGCCCCGTGATTGAGCTTTATTCCTGCATCTTGAATCCTCTACCTATATTCTGACAGAGTTGTGCTTTCTTTAAGATGCCCCTACTACCTCATATTGGCCAGATGTTAATTTTGACTTTTTTTCAAGCTGCACTCCTTCAGTTCTCCTAGAATGTTCTTAATGTATGCATTTTTATCTCCCCTCTTCCAGCATATGTGTATTTTATTACCTTAATGGCTGGTTACATCACATCATCTTTTCACAAATGTTATTTTCCTTTGTGTTTTTAGCTCACTGCACATTTATTTTTGATATCTACATAACTTTGGCTATGAGAATATATTTGATTTCTTTTTCTTCCATATTGTTCCTATAATTATGGGGAAACTAACTGTAGGTTAAACCTGCTCCTAAATCAACCGTTGTTCTCTGTTCTGACTGTACTGTGCCACAAAGCACTATTTGACTAGCAACTTCTATATCAACGGATAACATGCCTTCTTCTGCTCCTAATCAAATTCTTCAGTTAAACTTTAACAGGCAAGATCTACCAAACGCCTTAAACAAGATCCTCCCTTGCCAGATAAATTACCTTCCTCTATCTCTACTGAAATCTTATTAGAGGAAATACGAGTCTTTTGTCCTTTGTGGAGGAAAGTCAACATCCAACATCACAGGACCTCCAAGACTTTGTTGTAAACAGAGGGATTATTATCCTTTTAAAGTGATACATGTACCTCCTCAAAGTTTTCTAGAAAATGAAAACCACAAAACAAACGTTTTAATCTTGTCATTAACTTATTTTTTTACAACAGGCTGTTGCTAAGTCTACTGCTGATAGACTGAAGGAATTCCTTTCTCTACGACCAACATTGAGGAACATTGGAGCTAATTTTGGACTGCTTCATCCATGTAATTTCAAAGGCACATATAAAGATAATCAGTTTACCTTTGCAGAGCCTACAGTACTTAAGAAATTTCTTCAGAACAATGTCAATGCTTCCATGGAGATTGTTGGTTGCTCTAGTCATTGCCTTTGATTATTTTGTCACTCATTATACATACACTGTTGCTTCTTCATTCTTAAGTGTACTTGATCATATTGATGGTCCTACCTTTCTGTTCTCATGCCTATAGTATTACTTTCTTCTTAATACAGGTTGTATATTGCCCTCACATCACTAGCCTGGTGCATATGTTTATTGTCGTTTGTGATGTGTGAGGGTTTTTGCTTCTAATTTAAGAACTGTTCTTTCTGAACCTGTGCCTATTTTTTCTTTTTAGAAACAGTGTACTCTTTTGACTTATTGTCGTTTGTAATGCATAGCTCCCCACATCTGTCATCCTGTGTTGTGTTGCCACCATCACCCCACCTTTTCTGCTATTACAAACAGGTATTCCTCTCAGTCACCATGTTTATGCCTTGTATTTTTTTGCATCTTCATGTTCCTTTTCCCCCCTTTTTTTTTTACTATGCCCTAGTTCCATTTCTTCTGTTTTTAGTTCCGGTGGTTTTCCATTACCTTTTTCAACCACTTTCGAATATCTCCATATTTATTCCCAATCAGTATGTTGTTCTACTTTGTTTCAAATATTATAATTCAGAGTTATTGCCTGGAATGATAACGGTTTGAACAATCCTATTAAATGACAGATACTTCTCTCTCATTTGGAAAAATACAATCGTGATTTAGTGCTTCTTGAAGAACCTCACCTCACAATTGGAATCATATAAACATAAATGATCTTGGGTGGGTACTGTGCTTGTTTCTGACCACCCCAAACAAGAAATACAGTGTTATTATTCTTTGAAGTAAACATGTAGATGTTTCTATTCTCTCACAAGTAACTGATAATGAGGTAGGTGGATTGTTTCTAAATGTACTGTTTATAAAATGTCCTTAACTATTTTTTAATGTTTATGGCCCTTCCCAGACTGATTTTTAGTTTTGGCCTGATACTGGAAAAAAGTATTCACTTTGAGTGCTTTCTTCTTGAAGGAGACTGTAACCACATTAATAACCCTCTTTTGGACAGCTAATCCACTGTTAAGTTTATCCCTTACACAATGCACAAACAATTTTGTTGTTTCATCTCCCACAGGTCCTTAGTAGATTCCTTGCATTTCTGCAGTACCACAGTGCACAAATACATTTTATTTTCCCTACCACATAGTTTACTTAAAGGACAAAGGGCCAGATGTATCATCACGGCCCTTTGCAATTCGGAAATAGCGATTTTTAAGACATCACTATTTCCGACTCGCAAAGTGCCATGTGTCACATTTGCGATTCGGTAATAGCGATTTCTTAAAAATCGCAAATGCTATTACCGAATCGCAAATTGCAATACCGGCCCCATTTGCAGCTATGGGCCTGTTGGCCCATATCTGCGAATTTTTTGCATTTCCAACATTGCGATTTCTGAATCAGAAATCGCAATTTTGGAAATGCAAAACCCCACGGTGCTGGGGGGCTAAGGCCCGCTCTGCTGCACCCCAAAACATTTTTGGGGGACATGTAAGGTGCACACATGCCAAAAGGGCATGTGTGCTTTACATGTACAATTTAAAAAAGCATTTTAAATGCATTTTTCAATTTTGCACATGGTTACCACCAAGTTCAACTTGGTGGTAATTAGCGATTCCTAAATGCCAAAATCACATTTAGGAATTGCTTCATACATGTGCTAAGAAATCGCAAATAAGGATTCCTTATTTGCGATTTCTAATTTAGAGAGTCGCAATTTGCGACTCTCTAAACAGGGTCGCAATTTTAAGGAATCGCTATTTTAGCGATTCCTTAAAATTGCGTTCAGAATGTATTTCACACATTCTGAACTGGCATTTTGCATTCGCACCGTTTGCGAATGCAAAATGCTTTCATACATCTGGCCCTAGCAATTTCATCTTTGGCAAACATCTTTCTTTGAAGCTGATTAAGGTAGAAATTGCTCTGATAGTGACTTCAGATCCTGCATCTGTGATAGCTGATCTTGATTTGTTGCCTGTTCATGACACACCAAATCGATTGTGATTTAATAAAGCTTTATTGTTAGACACCTACTTTTCTTCTTCTTTTGTTGCATTCACTTCTGACTTCTTTTCTATTTATATTGATCCTCTTCTCTTCCCCCGGTTATTATAAGACACCTTTATGGCTACTGCATATGGTTTTATTGTTGATTATGTCTAAAAAAAGAAGTCCTTACTTAAGCAACATACTCAGTTATTAACTACGAATGGAACATCAATATTATTCTTCCAAATCAAATGTCATTCTGCATGATTTAGTTGCTTCCAAACTGCACTTTAATAAAATCTCCTCTTATAATACCTCCTCACATTTACTGAGTAGTGCTCAAAACTATGTTTGCTGCAATAAAGTGGGTTAGCCATTCATCTCAAAACATGAAAAGACCTTCCAAAAAGTGAATCTTTGCAATCCAACTCAGCTATCTAGATCTATAAAGATTGTAACATTCTTCATGAACTCATTACTTTTCATAAAACACTGTATACCCCAGAACGCCATCCCACAGAATCCAATATTGATTGATTTCGCCACACTTTAAACAAAGCAACAACTTTTATGCCTAATTTATCCAGTTTGGAACAGGATATTTCCCTTTCTGAATTAGCTACTGCTCTTCATCTCCCACAGAAAGGCAAAACATCTGGGCCTGATTGTTCTACTATATAATTTTATTCTCATTTCACCACTATATTACTATCCAAACTGCTAAACTTATTTTCATCTTTTCCATGCCTGAATTCTCCTAAAAGAACCTTTTTAGAAGCAGTTACCTGCCTTATTCCTAAGGACGGGAAAGACTCTACCTAAGGTAAAAATGATTGCCCTATGTCATTGATCACTATAAACTATAAACTTTTCACTGAGATCTTTTCTTTGCATCTTGAGTGTCTCTTACCAAAATTAATTGGCCCAGAACAAGCTGGTTTTATTAAAGGTTGCATGGGTTCTGACAATACTACATTATTTTTTGATGTGCTATTATACACCTTTACTCTTGTCTACCCTCTGGCTGCTATTACTGTTGATGCAGAAAAAGCCTTTGATGGACTTAATTGGTCTTTTATGGTAAGGTTTTCCAAAGGTATGGATTTGAACATAAAATTATTTTCTTAACATCCATATTATACAACTCTCCAAAAGCTTCTGTTACTGTTAATGGATTGACTTCTCCATACTCCACAATCCAAAGAGGTTTACAACAAGATTATCCCTTGTCTCTTCTATTTACACTTGCATTAAACCCATTTCTTTCCAGAGTTTGACAAAACCCTGTGATCCCTGGTTTCCAATATGACTCTCATCACTTACAACTGACTGTATATGCTGATGATATTCTCTTTTTTATCTCAGACCCTGGGACTTTTTTACTAGCTCTTTCTCAACAAATTATTTATTTTTGAAATGTTGCAGGTTAAAAAATGTACTTTGATAAAACTGAAATTCTACCATTGAATAAGTATTGTACAACACATGTGTACATCTCTTTTGGTTTTACTTGAGCTCCTGTCAGAATCAAATATTTAGGACAATGATTTACTAACTCCCTTACTACCTCTTTTTTACTTAATTTTATGAACCTCCTTGTTGAAATTGACTCTTCTTTCCAAATGGAATCCTCTTTTCTTATGTTTGGTGGGGTCATTTAGACTCCATTAAAACAATGCTCAACCATATTATTCTTTATACATTATCCATGATCTCTGTGCATATTCTGCAAACATATTTTAGAAAAATTGCCTCATTTTTATCCAATTTCTTTTTAAACAAAAATAAATCTAGCCTTTCCTTTTTCAAACTCAGACTCTACAGGTACAATAACAAAAAGCCTTTTTGCTTTGTCAGGCATCTTTTTTGTTACTGAATTGCTCTTCCCCTTTTTTGCAACTTTGGTTGTCTATAGAAACATTTCTCATTTCTTATTTTGCTTTCTTGGAATATCTTACTCATTCCTCTTAGTATCCACATTTATTTTCCTCAATCTTTTGATAATTATGTGAAATACTCCCATTTTCCTTGTAATTGATTGAATTGTGTTACCATTTTCCAGCTTCCCATTTGGCATAATAATATTATTAAACTTAACAATAGACCATGGGTTTGGAAAACATGGAAAGGAAACACAAGGGAATTTGCTGGTCTGCTGATCTCTTCGATGGTGACACTACTCCCTCTTTTCAATAATTTCAGTTGAAAATTAGCGGTCCTAAAACCTTTCAGTCTAATCTTTCTATTTGTGTAATTGTACTCTTAGGCATTCTGGTAACTGCCTGAAAGTTTTCCTGAGGATCGTTTTATTTATTCTTTACTTCAAATTTTATCCATTAAATCTAAAGCATCCCTCATATATAAAGAGTTAAATTCATCTTGTCCTTTAAGACCTAAAATTTCATTAGAGTCCTTAAGGGAAGCCAACTTCGGGTATATTTGGCCAACGTCTCTCTGTGATAAGGTATATAAGGTATAAGGTAATTCAGAAAACCTCTAGAACAGCTACTCCTACTCAGATATTTTTTTTGTTTATAATAAACCTCATTTTACTCCATATCTAATTGTGCAGCTGCTGCTGACTCTAGATGTTGGTCCTTTTCATTTTCAAAAAGTGACCTGAAATGAATGTTGTTTTTACATCCTAATACTTAATTGTTCTAGCATAAAGTTCGGGAACAAGTTATTCACATTTGCCAAACATCCATTCCTTATAGTTTTGCTTTACTTTTTCTGGGTAACTTGTACAATGATTGGCAGTCATGTTTTTCAAATAATATACTGCTGAAACTTCTACCATCTCTCTTCAACAGATTACTGTGAGAAATTGGTTGTTGATTGAGTGGGGTAGTAGCCCTTCTAAAGCAACAGCCACAATCCCGATCGGGGTGAGCCACTAATGTCACTGACTTAACCTGTGGTTAACCCTCTGATACTTGACACAAAGCAGTTAGGCTTAATTTAGGACAATGTATAAGGTATTTAGTACACAAACAGTAAAAAAGGAGGAAACACTACAAAAGAAAATTCCATAGTAATTTATAATAATAGAGTGCATTTTAGTAAATTATTTACCATCAAAATGACAAAATACAAATCAGTAGAACCGGAGTTATACATTTTTAAAGTTTAAGGTGAAAACTAGCACCTAAAACATCAAAGCGCCAACCGTGGACATCTAGGGCCTCTTTATGAGTTTGGCAGTCTCACCATAAGACCTCCGTGGCTGCCAAAGACCGCCATGTTGGCGGTCATCTAAGATACACAGCTCAAATCGCCAAAAGTCAGCCAATTTACTGAAACTGGCAGGACACAGGCATGCAGAAAAAATGCAATCAAACCACCAGCACATCCAGGCGGACAAAAATCAACCAATCTAATTACGATTCACAAATCACAAGAGCAGTTATTCCAGGTTGAAAACCATTGGTGGTGTGAACCAACACGGTCTGAACTCACATCAGTCAGAACTCCACTCCACATTTGACAGTTCGAATACCCCACACCTGACACACATTCACATACCTGACACACCGATACACTACACTATAAAACACACCCCTACACAACCCACAAGCCTTTGCAACCAGAACGCTACTCACACCCAGAGAGTTGGATAAACCAAATAAACTAGCAAAACAATCAATAAGCACCCCTACGCATAACACTCAGCACACATCCCACATTTGCACAACAGAACCAACACACAATTCATAAACCCACACAATACACAACAACCATCCCCCACTCATATCACAGCACTCACTCCTCATCACAAACATCATTCATCCTTCTATTCACTACCTCACCGTCTTTAGCACCACTACCATGCCCCCACAGAAACACCCATGTTTCACTGATAATGAGTTGAGGGTCATGGTGGATGAAATTGTCAGGGTAGAGCCATATCTATTCAGAGCAAAGGTCCAGCAAACATCAATAGCCAGGAAAATGGAGTTGTGGCAAAGGATAGTCAACAGGGTGAATGCTGTAGGCAATTACCCACACACAAGAGAGGACATCAGGAAGAGGTGGAACAACCCCAGGGGGAGGTACGTTCCATGACATCAAGGCACCAGCTGGCGTTCCTCAAGACTGGTGGTGGGCCCCCACCTTTTCCCCCGCAGTTCACAACATGGGAGGAGAAGGTCTTGGACATCCTCCATCCTCAGGGCCTGACAGGAATACCTGGGGGAGTGGAGTCGGGTAAGCAACAATAACATCCATGTCACCAAACAGTTATGTTTTACAAGCTCACTCATCACCTTTCCCTACCCCAATGATCAAACCACCCACCGCCCACAATCCAAATCTCCAAATACCCCTCACTGCCATGCCACATGTCAACTAAACTTACCTTGGGCCACAGTGTTTGGGAAGGGCATGTGAAGTTCTGGGAACTGACAGCACTACAACTCCCAGAAGGCACTGTTAGAACCTTAACAAAACCAGAACCATGCACTAAATGTGAAATGTGCTGCATGTAAAACGAATAATCAAAGCAAACCAAACTGAATGGTCCACCATGTAACAGTTCATGGCAATTACAACTATGCCAGGGCCCACTACTAGTACCATTACAAGCAAATCACAGCTACAGCTGTGACCCATACCAAACTGGACTCAGAGAAAAGATCCCTTATAATGTTGTGTACTCACCTGGGGGGAACACCTAAATGGCAAACTGGAAGCACTTGCAGTACATCCAGTCAGAGTGCCAGTGATAATTGTAACAGCAATTGTGTATGCTAGCTGTGACACCATTGTGCATTGTTCTGCTACTAGTTGGCTCAGAGATGCTATTCACCTTACTAGGAGAAAAATGTATATTGCCATGTCTGCACTCAGCGAAGACATGAGGGTATTTGCAGCCATTTAAACACTAGTATACACCAAGAGGATGGAGCATGCTGTATGCAATTTCAAACCTCTGTGCCCCACATTCCACTAACCCAGATTAAGTAGCAAGTGTCATTGCCATGTCAGTGGATCATGTAAAGGCAGTGTGTGCATCTCATATACCATGTTTAGTTGTCTAATTGATACATCACTTGTTGTATCACATGTACCAACTGTGTGTCCACATCTCCTATAGCTAACCTTGCCATCCCCAACATGGAGAGGATGCCAGAGACAGGCACTACACCTCTGGATGAAGGCCCCTGTGAGGAAAATAGCTCTGTATGTTTGGACACTGAGAATGAAGCTGGTCCAGCAGGGACACCTGGTCAGTCAACAACTGTCAGCCTCACCCTGCCTACAATGACTCCTTCCAGCCCTGTTGCAACTACATCACAAGCAACCATTCGCCCCCAAACCTGTGTACCAAGGACTGTCTCTTCCATTGTGTTTCCCCTAGAACAGGTACCTGAGTCTCTTCATGTCACCACTGACAATGATGGTCCTGCCACCAGTGAGAGTGGGCACACGATGCCAGGGGCACAGGCACGTGGGGGTAGGGTGCACGGGAGGGATGGTTTGGGCCAGAGGATGGGGGCTCCAAGGGACACAACTGACCAGAAGACCATCTCCCAAGTCTTGGGAGCCTTCCAAAACTCCCAAGGCATGATGGGCCAGGTACTGACCATGATGCCACCCAACATCAGTCCTCTTTCATTAGCCATGAAACATCAGGCCCCTTGACATCTGTAGATGCTCAGGACTTCAGTGTTTCAGCATAGGTGTCTTATACTGCCAACCCACAGTATCCAGAAGGTATGGACATGTCAGTCTATCACCATCCCAGGAGGCAGACAGATTGGGTCAATGTTTCATCAGCTAAAGCCTTATCACATGCCCATACCTCATCCTCGCAAATCACCATATCCCATCAAACAGACAGAGGTCAGTACTAAGCTCCCCAGTCATGGAACCTTCCACTTACCATGGTCAGATATCTGTAGGCTTGTCACTCACCTATGTCAGTCTTCAGAAACATGCATGTTGGTCTGCAATGAGGAAGCACATTGACATCTATGCACAAGTTAGGACATATACAACACAAACCATAATGATGGTGGAGGGTCTGCATACTGCATTGTGACATGTGTCAGACACAAATGGGTGTATACATGCCACCATTTGAGCCACTTCCAATACAATACAGGTCTATTTTGTGGAAAATGACACTTCCAAACCACTGTCCTGACAGTCTGGGCATAGAAATCACACACCACAAATCAGATGCAAAACATTACCTGGGCTAATCCATGTCCACTGCTCATGTCAGTCAGAAATTCCCTTCTGCCTTTGGCACTGTCTGACAATGCCAAATGAGGGTGAGCTAAACAGCCAATCTGCAAATCTGTAATTGACAAAGATAAGGTATAGGCCACATTGGACCACAAACATCACATTGTCTATGCATAGCTACAAAAGTTACTTTGTGCATTTGCTGAACAATATACCTTGTCCATTACATTTCTGTACTCAACTTGAAGGAACATACAGCATGCATATCTGAGTCAAGAGCATTGCAGCCACTTGAGACCACATTGATGGTGGCAAGAAGCAGAATACATGTCATGCATTACCTCTAGAAAGCCCCATGGAATCTCATCACTAACATTACATCACATACCTTGAGTCAGTGGAAAAACTGATTGATGACATCTGCCCTGATGTCTCCAGCTTCATCCTTATCATGCTCACCCTCACTTGGCATATCTGCATTCCCAAACACAGGATCTGCAGGTTCCCCCTCATCTGGTATGAATGGTATATGATGTCTTAGGGGAAGGTTGTGGAGCATGCAGCAGGCAATAATTATTTTATGTACCTTGTATGATGAGTTGAGGAGGGCTCCTCCAGATGTGTCTATGCGGTGAAATATTACCTTCAGGAGCCCAAACGTCCACTCCACGACATGCCTCACTGAAGTGGAATTTCCCTGGCATGGTTGGGTACCTCACTAGTGTCAATGACCAAGGATGGTTTGGGTAGCCTGAGTCCCTAGCGTCACACACATATTGAAATCATGTCACATGAAACAGTGAATATGTGGTATTAAGTACACAGCCCCCCAAAATATGAAAGTGTGCCGGATTCAAATCTCCTAAACCCTCACATGTAGCTTAAATGAAGACACCTGTCACTGTCAGTGAAAGTCAAATCAACCCTATAGGCATGTCACACATATATGTGTGCACCTATGCCATCTTCCGAATGTCATCAGTATGGTGACAACACTGTTTCATGTACCTAACCAAAAATTCCTCATTTTACTTTCTCTACTAATTACATGCACATTAATACTTGTAAACAGTAAACCTGCACTTCACACATTGTCATAGATCATGATCATGAGGTTTCTATAAATGATGCAACTTTCATTACTTCATCATACATATTAGTGCCCTAAAATGGCAGCTGCCTGACCTACTGTACGGGACATCAGGAAGTGGCCTGACTCCACTGGCAGAAGTTGTCATGGCAGTAAGTGAATACAACCATGGTGTACATTGCCATTGGAACACATTGCTGCCTTTGGCGGACTTGGGCCAACGGCAAAGTCTGCTGGCGGTGACGGTCCTGTACATGGCACCATCTTCTGCACAGTCCCTCACTTGACTCCTGACACTGCTGCCAGCAAGTCCTCCATGACCTGAACTGCTGTGTACTGCCTCTTGAAGCAATCGTGCCACGTTCTGCAGGTGATAGGATCCATGCCTTCTCTCCCGACGAGCTGGCCAAGCTTGGGGAGGAGATCCTACCACTGTATGGACAGCTACATGGTGCACCAGAGGAGCAGGTGAGTCCAATGCAACACCAATGGGTGAAAGGTAGAGTGTATGATGAGGTAGCTTAAAGGTGCAAAAATGAAGGATTGAGCTAACATGTGTGGGTAGATGGTTACATGTACATGTACATAGGAAGGCTGTTAGCCCTGATACACAGTAATTAGGTAGTGTGTGATGTATGTACCCTGATTCACATAGGTACATGACAGCATTTACATCAATCTAGCTGTGACAAATAGTGGTTGAGATGTACCATTTAAAGGACATACTTATGTCCTATGTTTATAGCCTAAACCTGGTGCTTAGTATGCATGTTGTATGCCTGACTCCACTTCACACATGGCCTGACTGCAGAAGGTGACTTGCAAAAGAGTTTGAAGTATGAGGAATGGTATGTATGGCAACTTGGACTTGATTGTTGATTCTACTTGTTAGGGAACGGAGCATGTCTATATGACTTTCTCCTCTTGTCTTTGTCATCCATGCAGGTCAACGCCCATCAGAAAAAGGGGATCTGACGTGCCATCACCAAGAAAGTGCGGACCCTGGGGGTGCACAGCTGGCGGAGCACTCACTGTTGAAAGCTGTGGGATGACCTGACATGCTAGACCCGTAAGACGCAGAGGCCCAGCTTGTGATGTCCTCCCATGGACAAAGGGGTGCCTGTCGGAGCTTGACCCCCCCCAATGGGCCGCATATTGACAGTCGCCTACCCTGAGTTAGATTAGTGTTTGAGGGCAGCACAGCTGCCACAAGGGGGTGAGTACAGACTAAAGTCAATTACATTACTCTGCAAAGTCAGTGTATTATGTGAAAGACTCTAAGCTGTGACAATGAGGTAAGTGCAAAAGGTTAAATGTGCCCTCGGTAAGCCTATATGTGGAGTACTCAACATTGGTACATAGGTGTGCACATTGTATTGTGTATAGGGACATATCACTCACCTATGTCATCCCTTCTGTATAGTAGCATAGTATGATGTGCATGTGTCATATGGGTACCACTGTACTGCTTTTAGTACCCTGCTGATTGTTCCTTGCCACTTACAGATCCATACTCCCAACATCCTGATGTTACGTTGTCCTGATCGCTGCCCTCTGTTCATTCAAATCCCCCTTGATCCATCTCTATGTGCAACATTGAATTAAACAAGTTGAGTAGATGCCTAATATTCCTGAGGTTTACAGTGAGTGTCAATTTATTGTGAAGCTGTTGTCTCAATAGGACATTTCACATGCCACACTTGCTGCACCTACTCAGATCTGTTAGGAGGAGTCCCCACCGGTAAGTGAGAACTAAACATTGGCATGTGTGATGTTTCATCAGAATTGACATCCTGCATGTGCTAAACAATGGTGGTATTACCAGACTCCTAGTGCAAGCCATATCATTGATATGAGTGTTCAGATTGTTGGTACCAGGTACACGTTCTTTGGATGGTAAGTGGCTACACAGCAACTTCCTATTGCAATGTGTTGTGGGCATGCTAAATAGGCCACTACATCTTGGTAATTGGTGCAATCTGAACAGTTTTTTGCCAACATCATATGTACATGGTTAGGTCCAGACATCATTGTGATGCCACTTAAACATACTTACTTTTGCCATTGTGGCTATGTTTTGATGGCTCTTGGTATGGAATCCTAGAGTTAGTAGTGACTGAATTGTGTTGCAGATATGGCATTTCACACGTTGTTGGAATGGTATGTCTAGTCAGTCATTTGGCTTCCCTCAAGGTGTATGTCTCTATCATGTTCAGCTCAGAAGTAAGTTGTGGCATTGCAATGGTCATGTACAGATGTAAGATTGCTCTTGTCTGAAGTGTGAAATGTGATGTAGCCACTTGGATAATAGGCTATTGATGTTGCCAGTCATCATGATTAGTTGTACTGTATGTGGACTTCATGCACATTTCAGGGTGTACATTGAGTATAAGGTGATGGTATGTTACATGGTCTTGTCTGTGGCTAAGTTGACCTCTATCATACCTTAATCATTGAAATGGCAGGCATAGTTGTTGCATTTTGCTTATGTCAATAGTGAAGGTTGTGGCATATATCCAACATGCTGTCTTGTGTTTGGCACATGATATGGTTCCTTTTCTGGTACTTTACATCTGCTACAAATGTAGGTATGTGTGGATTTTGTATGCGTGATAGGTAAAAATGAATGTTACCACTATTTCCATTGCTTGATTGTTGGTTGACTATGTTGGTGTGGATAGGGACTCAGATTCATGCAGGAAAGTCAGGTTGTCATGCAATGGTTATTGTGATTGCTCTACTGATACGATACTGTGGTAGATGTGCAATAAGTAGCTTAGCTGGTGTGTGACATTGTTGCAATATAGGGATATAGGTAGTATGTAATTATGACATGATGTTGGCACTGACCTGCTTCTACCTGGGTGTAGGAAAGTACCATCTTGCCTGGCATGTTACCCCCATTTTTCACTGTATATATGTTGTTTTAGTTGTAGGTGTCACTGGGACCCTGGTAACCCAGGGCCCCAGTGCTCATAAGTGTGCCTGAATGTGTTACCTGTGTAGTGACTAACTGTCTCACTGAGGCTCTGCTAATCAGAACCTCAGTGGTTATGCTCTCTCATTTCTTTCCAAATTGTCACTAACAGGCTAGTGACCATTTTACCAATTTACATTGGCTTACTGGAACACCCTTATAATTCCCTAGTATATGGTACTGAAGTACCCAGGGTATTGGGGTTCCAGGAGATCCCTATGGGCTGCAGCATTTCTTTTGCCACCCATAGGGAGCTCTGACAATTCTTACACAGGCCTGCCACTGCAGCCTAAGTGAAATAACGTCCACGTTATTTCAGAGCCATTTTACACTGCACTTAAGTAATTTATAAGTCACCTATATGTCTAACCTTTACCTGGTAAAGGTTAGGTGCAAAGTTACTTAGTGTGAGGGCACCCTGGCACTAGCCAAGGTGCCCCCACATTGTTCAGAGCCAATTCCCTGAACTTTGTGAGTGCGGGGACACCATTACACGCGTGCACTACATATAGGTCACTACCTATATGTAGCTTCACAATGGTAACTCCGAATATGGCCATGTAACATGTCTATGATCATAGAATTGCCCCCTCTGTGCCATCCTGGCATAGTTGGCACAATCCCATGATCCCAGTGGTCTGTAGCACAGACCCTGGTACTGCCAAACTGCCCTTCCTGGGGTTTCACTGCAGCTGCTGCTGCTGCCAACCCCTCAGACAGGCATCTGCCCTCCTGGGGTCCAGCCAGGCCTGGCCCAGGATGGCAGAACAAAGAACTTCCTCTGAGAGAGGGTGTGACACCCTCTCCCTTTGGAAAATGGTGTGAAGGCAGGGGAGGAGTAGCCTCCCCCAGCCTCTGGAAATGCTTTGTTGGGCACAGATGTGCCCAATTCTGCATAAGCCAGTCTACACCGGTTCAGGGGACCCCTTAGCCCTGTTCTGGCGTGAAACTGGACAAAGGAAAGGGGAGTGACCACTCCCCTGACCTGCACCTCCCCTGGGAGGTGTCCAGAGCTCCTCCAGTGTGCTCCAGACCTCTGCCATCTTGGAAACAGAGGTGCTGCTGGCACACTGGACTGCTCTGAGTGGCCAGTGCCACCAGGTGACGTCAGAGACTCCTTGTGATAGGCTCCTTCAGGTGTTGCTAGCCTATCCTCTCTCCTAGGTAGCCAAACCCTCTTTTCTGGCTATTTAGGGTCTCTGTCTCTGGGGAAACTTTAGATAACGAATGCAAGAGCTCAGCCGAGTTCCTCTGCATCTCTCTCTTCACCTTCTGCCAAGGAATCGACTGCTGACCGCGCTGGAAGCCTGCAAACCTGCAACATAGTAGCAAAGACGACTACTGCAACTCTGTAACGCTGATCCTGCCGCCTTCTCGACTGTTTTCCTGGTGGTGCATGCTGTGGGGGTAGTCTGCCTCCTCTCTGCACTAGAAGCTCCGAAGAAATCTCCCGTGGGTCGACGGAATCGTCCCCCTGCAACCGCAGGCACAAAAAAGCTGCATTACTGGTCCCTTGGGTCTCCTCTCAGCATGACGAGCGAGGTCCCTCGAATCCAGCAACTCTGTCCAAGTGGCCCCCACAGTCCAGTGACTCTTCAGTCCAAGTTTGGTGGAGGTAAGTCCTTGCCTCACCTCGCTAGACTGCATTGCTGGGAACCGCGACTTTTGCAGCTACTCCGGCCTCCGTGCACTTCCGGCGGAAATCCTTTGTGCACAGTCCAGCCTGGGTCCACGGCACTCTAACCTGCATTGCACGACCTCCTAAGTTGTTCTCTGGCGACGTGGGACTTCTTTGTGCGACTTCGGGTGAGCACCGTTTCACGCATCCTTGTAGTGCCTGTTTCTGGCACTTCTCCGGGTGCTACCTGCTGCTAAGAGGGCTCCTTGTCTTGCTCGACGTCCCCTCTACCTCCTGGTCCAATTTGCGACCTCCTGGTCCCTCCTGGGCCACAGCAGCATCCAAAAACGCTAACCGCACGATTTGCAGCTAGCAAGGCTTGTTGGCGTTCTTTCGGCGGGAAAATACTTCTGCACGACTCTCCACGGCAAGAGAGATCCGTCCACCAAAGGGGAAGTCTCTAGCCCTTTTCGTTCCTGCAGAAACCTCAGCTTCTTCTGTCCAGTAGAAGCTTCTTTGCACCCGCAGCTGGCATTTCCTGGTCATCTGCCCATCTCCGACTTGCTTGTGACTTTTGGACTTGGTCCCCTTGTTCCACAGGTACCCTAGATTGGAAATCCACAGTTGTTGCATTGTTGGTTTGTGTCTTTCCTGCATTATTCCTCTAACACGACTTCTTTGTCCTTAGGGGAACTTTAGTGCACTTTGCACTCACTTTTCAGGGTCTTGGGGAGGGTTATTTTTCTAACTCTCACTATTTTCTAATAGTCCCAGCGACCCTCTACAAGGTCACATAGGTTTGGGGTCCATTCGTGGTTCGCATTCCACTTTTGGAGTATATGGTTTGTGTTGCCCCTATCCCTATGTTTCCCCATTGCATCCTATTGTAACTATACATTGTTTGCACTGTTTTCTAAGACTATACTGCATATTTTTGCTATTGTGTATATATATCTTGTGTATATTTCCTATCCTCTCACTCAGGGTACACTCTAAGATACTTTGGCATATTGTCATAAAAATAAAGTACCTTTAATTTTAGTATAACTGTGTATTGTGTTTTCTTATGATATTGTGAATATGACACTAAGTGGTACTGTAGTAGCTTCACACGTCTCCTAGTTCAGCCTAAGCTGCTCTGCTAAGCTACCATTATCTATCAGCCGAAGCTGCTCGACACCCTATACACTAATAAGGGATAACTGGGCCTGGTGCAAGGTGCAAGTACCCCTTGGTACTCACTACAAGCCAGTCCAGCCTCCTACACTGGGGGTGTAGAACAAATGGTTATAATGTGATTGATGTGTACAGTGTGATGTAAGGGTTTGAAAAGAATGTGATAACCCTTCCTCTCTTTCTTTTTCCCACCATTAGCATCAGCTGGCGAAAGAGACGGGGCACAGCCGAGTGGGGAAACTGCTGGCCACAGGACCTCAAGTCATGATACCACTGACACTGAGGGACCCAGTGGCCCGGAGGGCGAGGAGAGTGCCATAGGGGGGCAGGATCCAGTTTATCATCTTCGGAATCCTCCTCCGGTGAACACTCCCTGGTGGTGGCGGACCCATCTTGGACCACCCGAGCACCATCTCTGTCCACCACTCCCCTTTCTATCACCACCCTCTGTAATGATATGTGAGTTTTGCCCACTGGCTCCATGTTGCACTTAGCCTAGCAGCACACTGTCACATTAGTGACCACCAGCTTCATTTTTCCTATTGACTTTATTTTAGCATTAGTCACTGCCAAGTTAAAAGCTGCGAGCAGTTTTCTACATTTTACAATATGCACATGTTTTTATTCTTCATGTTCTTTCCCACCATGGGCTTAGGCTGATAACAATGTACTCAGACGACAGGGAACGTTCTTGTTTTGAATTGGCACTTTGGGATTGTGGCCAAGTCCTGACATGTTATTTTCAAAGCTGGCCTAAAGCAATCAGCATTTTTTGAATAAATAAACTTCTGCAGTGAGAGGGATGTTCTAGAATTTTCCTCTTTTGTTTGTTCAAAGTATAAGAGGCTGAAACCAGATGGACTGGGGACAGGGAGTGTTTGCAGATCTCAGGCATATCCAGGACGCTCGAGTGTGTCATCCTTCCCGTGAGGATAATTGATCTCTCTCTCTCCTTGATTGATTCTGGGATCTGGCGATCTGATCTGAATAGGAGGGAGATGAAGCAGTGATGCCCTTGCCTCATGGTGATGCATATTTTTTAATTCATTATTTGCTTTGCATTATAATGTAGATACATATATTTGCTGTGTATATTGCAGTGGAGAATGATTCGTACATGTTTTAATTTCATTGCTGTGACCATTTTTAAATGGCTACTTTCAGCAGGCTAATCTCCTTTTAGGAACCTTGCGTAGTGAAATAATAAATGTCTTCTTTGGACTAAGAGGCGCATTCCAGAGATTTTTGTCAGTGCATGAGGGCTTCAGCTTGATCGTTAGTGAAGCAAAACACCCTCCCTGTAGCTCCCCACCCAGTTGGCCTTGACCGTTTACACAAGAGGGTGGGTGTCTCCTTTGCCGAATGGCACCTATGCCACAGCCCCTGTAAGCCCTGCTGCCCTCAGTGAGGGGGCTATTGACCTCCTGACGTCGATCTCTGTTGGTCAGTCGACCATCATAAATGCCATTCAGGGACTGGCAACTCAAGTCCAACAGAGTAATGCATTCCTAGAGGGCATTCACAATGCACTGGCAGGCCTACAGAGATCCTTTCAGGCTCTGACCTCCACACTGATGGCAGCCAGTCACCCATTGTATACCGTTCCCCCTCTACCTTCCTCTTCCCAATCCCAAACCCCCCTTCCCCAAACCAGCCAAAGCACACAGACAGACTGGCATGCATCCATCTCAATATCCAAGGGTAGCTCAGACAAACATAGGCACCACAAATCACACCACCGGTATGCACACAAGCAACATACACATGCAGACACATGCAGAACCTGCCCTGTCACCCCCAACACCCCAGCATCATTGACAATACACCTGACATGCCTGCAGACACCACAACAACATTCACAGATCCAGCCACTACACCTTTCTACCCACAGTCAGCACAACATCAGACCCTCAGACATCCACCCCAGTCACCAGACCCACAGACACTACAACCACTGACACTCTTTCATGCAGCACATCCATCATACCTGCAGTCACCATCCCAACAGACAGTCACCCACCCACCATGGCATCCCACAGCACCTCCACCCCACAGTCCTGTGCACATAAACGCACTAACTCACCCACCCACAAACACGCACCCACGACACCCACACATACACGTCAGACAACCACTCCCTCACCCTCCCAAACACCCTTCTGAGGACTGTGCCTGTGTGTCAAAAAAGGATTTCCTTTCATGATGTTTTGACCTTTTCCTCACTCCTCTTTCCCCCCATGAGACCTATAAACACTCTATTTCCCTCCCCAGGCCTGTGCCTTCGAACTCCAAGTCCTCCCCAACCCCCCTGCAAGTACCCATGCCATTCCCCCTGCTAAAAAGTCTACCCCTCCAAAGAGAACCCAACCCTCTCCTAAGCCTAGACCTAAACCCCCCAAGCCCACTACCAAAGGACCCCCTCCAGAGCCTAGTGGTGTTTGTGTTGATATGTTTGCTGTAGTGTTGTGTGGCTTTGTGTGCTTTGACTGTATGTGTATGCATGTGTGCATTTGGAGCATGGTATGTCAGAAATGATGTGCTATGTGTTTGTTGTGTATGTGGATTGCTGTGTTGTATGGTTGTGTTATTGTGTGTGTTCATTCCCTGTTGGTGGTATGTTGGTGTTGCATGTGTGATTTGTCACTGGGTAGTGTCTATTGTGGGTGCTTGCCAATGCATTGATGGTGTTGCGGTTCTGGTGTTGTGACATGTTGTGGTGCTGTGTGTTATTGTGTGTGACTGGGCCTGTGCTGTGTTTCCGGGAGTTGGTGTGAGTTTTTGAAATGTGTGTGATGGGTGTAGTGTGTTTACTGTGTATGTGTGGGTGTGAATGTGCCTGTCTGTGAGTGTGCGTGTCAGGTTATGTGTGTGTGTCGCCCTTTCCCCCCGTTCTCAATGGTATGTTGTGTGAGTGTACAGACTTTGGCAATATACAACTGTGACAGGTAAGTGTGTGTACTTTTGGTTGCTGTTGTCATCTTTGGCGTTGATTCCGGATTCTCTGGGCGAGTAGAAGCAGCAAGATGATGTCTAGTTCTGGTTCCATGGCGGCTTCAGACGGTTATGTCTTCTTGAATGTGAGTGTCTCCTCTTATGCAGTTAATTTCCACCTGGGTTTGCATGGTGGTGCGACCACGGTAGAAGCCTTGGTGGTGTGCATCCTCGTAATCTGTCTGGCGGTAACATGGCCTATGCCACCCTGCAGGTACCTTCCAATGTCTGTGGCGGTCTGACGGCAGTGGCGGTGCTGGCGGTGCATTGACTGTATTCTGTTGGGAATCCTGTCATGGTCATTTCTGCCAGCCTGCAGCGGTACGACCACCACCGCCAAACTCATAATTACTGCCCTCGTCTCATGAGGCTGGTTCAAAGTTGAAAAATATGGACAACCGTGATGGAGTGCAAGTCAGACACAAATAGTGGATTGGACCCGGTCTTTGCTAATCTTCAGACTGGGAAGAAATTTGAAGAAATAAGGGCCAGATTTAAGTGGAAATGACGGTGCGTGTTGCTGCGCCAAATTTATCAGCGTTGCGCACCGTCATTTTAAAAAAAACAGAGATGCGCCATTACTTACCCTGTGCCGGTGCAAAATATGCTACCGCGCGCCAACGCAACCACCCTTGCACCATAGTGTAAAATACACTCCATTACCAGAAAGATTGCTCTGCTTGTTCACATTTCATCGACATTTTAATAACCTTTCATCGCCTTACTTAGAAGAGCAAGGACGTGATTTCAAAATGAAATTACATTTTTCTGGCACACTATGACAACGAAGAAAGCTATGCCAATGTTCAAAAGTTGAAATGCTCTTGTGAATTTCTTTGGAACGCCTTTTTAAAATGAGGTCCATGCTACTGCCAGTCCAGCTGAAATTTCAAATTGATCTAATTTGATGCATTTATTGTGGCACAGTTTAAAAGTTTAATTGAAGTTGGACATGAGAAAAATACATTAATACGAGACAAGTCTGATGCTTCTAAATGTCACAAGGACCAATTAATTGACCATCAACATAAACCTATGACATCTTGTTCTTGGTTCCTCTCTTTGCCATAAATATGTCAACATTTAAACCAAAAGTGCTCCTTTTCCCTTTGAAGTATAATTGTCTCTCTTGTAGGTGAGACTGAAACAGTGTGTTCGCATGGGGAGAGAATGACTAGTTGTTCCTTGGCTTGGAGAACAGATGGTTTGTGAATCGAATGAATTGTGAAACATGGTGTGATTTTTAATGTTATCGGATGTTCAGGATATCTGAATTTAGGTTGTGTCTATTCTGTTTTTAAAACGTGATGTTTGTCTGAAGTGTATTTGTATGAGATTTGACTAGGGGTGGCTCCTCCATAAGGGCAGAGGAGCTCTCTCCCGCCCCCACCCCCAGCAGCAACCTCTGAACCTCTGAAAATCCTTTCCTAAGGAAGGGATAATAAACTCTGTTTATTATCCCTTCCTTGTGAAAGGGGTGGGGCATTGGGGGTGACAAACAGAGGGGAGTGCTCTGTGCATGAGTGTTTGACAGGCCATCTCAGGCCAGCCAGACACACATGCGCACAAGGCTCTATCAGCCCAGCAACTGGCTCCCAGTCTGCCTGGGAGTGCCTTGGCTGGCTTTCAGCAGCATCTGGATTGGCCACAGGGCAGGCTGGGAGCCTGTGCCTGCCTGCTGCTGACAAGACAAGGGAGAGAGGAGCAGCGCAGGAGGGGAAGTACGTTTTTTTTAATTATCATTATTTTTAAATGTTATTAAGTCCCCCCATACCACCCCTGCGCACCGCCCCACCCCTAGAAATCACCGCAAGCCACGACTGTATTTTACCTTAGAAATAAACATTATTATTTTGAATTTTAAATCGCCTATAGGGTACGCTGGGATGTTAGACATGTTTTTTAAAATTCTTTGTTGTTGAGATGTTGGTTATACATCAATTGTGAAATCATATTGATCAACAGAAAGAACAGGTGGAGTACAGAAAGGGACAAAAAAAAGGACAAGGAAAAGGAAACTAAGAAAGCAAACAAAAATCATAATACTTATGCAACATCTCAGGAAGGTGGTAATACAGAAGATCCTGATGTGGTTATACATGAAGGAGCAACAACATTTGTTGGTCCATGTTTTGATGTACGGGGTTGAGACCTTGAGTTACATCTGAGCCAACATTCCAGTAGTAAGAAGCGAGCGGTTCCCGCAGCCGCAAGGAGAACCCACTATGCTATTGGTGTAGGAGACACAGTTATAATGTTTAGGTCTCTGTACGTGCCAAGGTGTAGAACTGGAGCAGGGAATCAGGGGTCATCTAGGGGTATTGTCACACAAGCCATCTGAGTCCGGAGGGTGGCTGGCTTCAAGGTATTTTCTGAAGAGGCTGCAGATATCCTTGGGTCTTGGAGTTGGGGGTTGCTTTAAGGTGAATGTCTCAGTATGGTCATTACAAACTATCATATCCTGCAGACACTGTGAACTAGCAGGAGCCCTGGACTTTCCCCATACCATAGCCACTCTCCTCTTTGCTAGGAGAAGAGAGATTACAATAAGGCAGCATGTGCTTGGTAGGTAGTTTTTGACATAACTGAGTAGTGTGATACGAGGGGTAGGTTCAATTAGATGCGCTGTTATGTCCTCTATTAACTGTAGAATGGTCAGTCAGGGGGCATGGTCTGGCCATTGGGGAATATGGTGAGTGCTTGGGGGCAGCAGCATGACAGACGGGCCACTGGGGGAGCCTCAAACTCCACCACCCCCCAAACCCAGACGACAGAGGTCACCATCGGTGGAGACCGGGGGCCTCCGGCAGCTTGACAGTGTTACGGAGCAGCCCGCCGCCTACTCAGAGGAAACAGTTGCAGGCTCAATTTTAAATACCTGACTTTGGGACCACACGGCACGCACTACCAGTGGCCCAATGGGGAGGCCTCATGCGCGATTACCAAGTCTTGTTACCTGCGACGTTGAAGCAGCCGCTGGGCCGATCTCCAGCATTCCTTGCATTTTTAAGGCATCTTCACTCTCATGGCCTTCAGGTATTCAGGGCTTTCAGAGGCCACATGCTCTGCGCTGATCCCTGCGCTTGCCAGACACCTCCAGCGCTCTGGATAACGACAGCACTCACCAGTGGAGACATTATTGGAGCGGTACCATGGATGATTGACAAGTTGCTGTAAATTCATACAGCCCACGCATCCTGTCCCCCCTCCTTTTTACTATATATGTCTCCTGCCTGAAGGGGCCCGCCTGACTGGAGGCGACATGGACGGCAACGGGCCGGACTTTTCTGACTTTTATCCACGCCTCTCTTGCCATCATCACCCACAGGTCGCCACCTCTTCCTGGAGTGGGCATTCTAGAGAAGGTTGCCAGCCGGTGGGACCAGTCAATGATCTGGGGCGCCCTTGCACCTTTTCCTCCTCGCCAGTGGGCCGGCATTGACCTATGGCCCACTGCGCTGGCTGCCTCGAGGTGGCCCCTCATAGCCCTGGATTACCGGGGACGCATTTCACATGGGGCACTCCTCCCCGTACCATGGACATGAGTGTTCCTCTACTGCCAGCCCCAACAGAGTACTCGACTAGCCACTTGTACACAGATACGTACTATGGTAATACTTCCCTACACCTAGCTTCTCTCTTCTACCCTCAGGGGACGGAGATGGCCTGTAATAGTTGCCAGGGGCACCAGAGGCGACTGCTCTCATCTGGCATCTTTTCTATCATTGGCCTGTGGATCAACGGCCCTCATCTCTAGGATGCCTGAAACTGCTGCAACCTTAGCCGACTGCATGATCCTCAGTGCTGGTGAGCCCTACTACACCTTCTTTTCGTGGCAGGACAAGAGCCACTGGGCGACACGGTTACTCTCTGCAGATCCAATATAGTTGGGATCCTTTGAACAGCAAACGGGCTTCCACTGACGCTGCTGCTCCTCCGACACTGGGCCTCTGGGTTTGGGCTCTAACGGCCCTCCTGGGACTATTGGTGCCCCCCCCCCCTCTGTGGAGATGCCCTCTGGAAAATCGTCTGCTAAATCTACACGACAACTACTATTCTCGGAAGCTGTCTCACAACCACGGCCAATGTCCTCAACTGCCGTCGCACCTGGCCCCAGCCCAGCAGATGCTCCAGTGGATTTCCTCTCGGACACTGCCATGGAGTGCATTCTGCACAGTAGGCCATCATCTGGAAGCCATGGACTCCAAGATCACAGATCTATCTGCAGACTCTAAGTCGATCCGTGCAGATAAAGCTGGTTTTCAGGACAAAGTCACAGAACTGGACCATCGCCTGACTTCCATCAAAAGCAAGATAGTAACCCTGCCGGATATTGACCCAGAACTACAATTCCTTCGACATAAACTCACAAACCTGGAGGACAGGAGCAGGATGGATAAAGTCCTCTTTTTTGGCTTGCCAAAGAAAGAGGAGGGTGCAGATCTTAAGGACTTTCTCCCTACTCTCACAGAGACCTGTTGTCAAACCCTCCACGCTCAGTGCCTCCACTTGACCTGCAGACACCGACCCTGGCGCCCTCCGCAACTACTTTGCAGCTCAGAAAAGTGGACAATTTATGGATCGCCCAACGAGATCTCCAGATGGCAGAGACATGACTCTTCAGGCAGTAACAGACATTACCCAGGGGCTTCACAGAGACAAATAGAGGTCCCCCTTGAAACCTCCATGCCCTGCTGATTGATTGACTGGTATATTTCCTGGGGACAATTGCTGGACCGCCTGCAGACTACCACCGGTCATCCGGAATGACCATTTGCTGAGCGCTAAGTATCATGCATATATACCTCCACTATTCTGTCATTGCAATCACTGTTCTTAATGTTGTAGCTGTTATTGATGTTCTTGCCCCATAGATTACCTTGTTGGGGTTAGCCCCTACTCTCTAGATTGATGTCCTAAGACCCAGTACATGTGGGTTATTATGAACCTACCGTTCTGTTTGATTCAAGACTATTGTTTATTAGTGTATTGTTCTTCCATGAGAAATGTCTGTTTCTATGCCAAACGTTCTGTTCTCCCACAAGGTACAGTGCTCCTCCGCCCTTCGCTTCTTCTGTGCTGCCTCCCCCTCCTGTCCTACCTGGCTGATGACTAATTTCCCCCTCCCCCCATATTCTCGAGAATTAGTCTCTACTTCTTTGCCCACATGCCCCTGTCCTCAAACACCATTTATCTGTCAGTACATTTCTGCTGCTTAGGGAGCACCTCTGGGGATACATTCTTTCTGCCCTGGGCTGCCATAACCTCCACTATCTCCCAGATCTAAGGGCCCACCTGTGATTACACCTGGGCCCTCGTCCCTCATCTCCCCCTCATACCTATGCCACCTTCCCCTACAACTTGGACCCCCTTCCTGTCCCTCATTTTTCTCCCTTCTCCGATAGTTTCACTTGTCCTGTCCCCGTTACCACTGCCCCTCGTCTGCAATCTACTATACCCATTCCCCTGCTGGTGCCACTATCTCTACGAGAGTCTAATGGTCTGGCCTCCCTATTCAGGCTCTATCCCCCCTCCCTCCCCTTCAGCTCTCTTCCTCTCCCTTTTCCCTCCACCACCTACCCTCCCTGACTCTTGGCTTTCCCACCTTCATTCTGGTGCTGAAGTTTTCTTTTCTTCCCGTCAGCTCCTTGCCTGTCCCCCTCATGAGTGCCCGGCCGCGGGTTTCACAGGGTTAGACCCGCGGTTTAATAGAGTTTAGCTCACACAGGGTACCCCTCCTGACCACACCACAAACCTAGGTTACCTCTCCCTCACTCTCTGTGAGCCTTGTAATTTTTTCTCCTCTATCTTCTCTGCATCTTTCTCTCTTCACTCCCTCCTCTTTTTCTCTTTTTTTCTCCTTCTTTCTCTTTCTCTTGTTTGACTGGTTTCTATCTCCTGAGAGTGACCGCGGATCCCCTCCCTGCCTTCTCTTCCCTCTTTCCCCTTTCCTCTTTCCCACTTACTCCAACATAGAAAGTCTGAATTGCCACCCCGTGCTTTCTAGACCCAGAAGAACATATTTTACTCTCGCAGACCCCTATGACAGTCCTGGAAATGGGGACTGCCCTGAATTTTAATGGCCTCACGCACTAGATCAAAAGAAAGAAGGTCCTCTCCTATTTACAATCCAAACGTACAGATACTGCCCTTCTGCAAGAAACACATCTCTCACCCTTGGAATCTGAAAAACTGTGCTGCGACTGGGTAGGCCGAGTGCTCTATAGTGGTAGCCCGCCAAGTACAATGTGGGGTTGTGATTCTTCTTCGCTGTTCCTTACAGTTTAAGGTGCTCAAGTCGTGGTTCGACCCGGATGGTCGATATATTCTTACCAAACCCAAACTCGGAGATCGCACACTTTGCATTGGGTCCATGTATGCCCCTGCAGGCTCCAAGCATTTACTCTTTCTATGTTTAAACTGTCTCTTAACAGAGATCAGAGCCTCCCAATACCTCCGAGGTGGCGACTGGAACCTGGCCCGACACCCGGTTCTTGATAGAATGGGCAGATTGGACATCAACAACAATGCAGACAGCGCACTGTGGGGAGATGTAATATCGGACCAGGGGCTGGTGGATCATTGGCGCCTTTCACATCCACTCGACTGGGAGTACACCTTTATATCACCTGTTCACGGGACACAGTCCCGGTTGGACTACTTTCTCATCTCTCATACATTGGTTCCCATGGTTAGAGAATCCCGGATACTGGAAGTAGCAATCTACGATCATGCCTCAGTTCTTTTGGCGCTAGACTTGGGCCTTGCTTCTGCCAGCCGCAAACCATGGCACCTAAACACATAGCGCTATCATACGCCACAGGGCAAGGATCAACTACGTGCCCACGTCTCTGCCTACATAACTGACAATAAAGGCTCGGTCTCTGCTCCTCAGGTCTTCTGGGCTGCAGCGAAGGCGACAATAAGTGGACAACTTATGAGAGACACAGCCCTTGCTAACACCCAGAGACGCTCTCTCTGAAGGGACTTAGCGCAACATGCACCTGCGACTACACTGGGACTCCCTCCTCGGTCACGCGTTGTCATCTCGAAAAGGCAAAGATGGAGCTCAATGCTTTATAAACCTCCCAGGCAGAGCACGCCCTACAGAAGATGAAGGGCAGACACTATGAGCAGGGCAAAAAGGCAGGTCGACTGCTAGCGGCCCAACTGCGTCAGCGGGAGACAGTGTGGGAGAAACGGAAGCGGAACATGACATACTAGCTGCATTTTTTGAGGAGGCCCATGTACCTAGTCTCACCGCGGAGGGCATAGGGCTACTGGTAGGAGAGATCAGCAAGGAAGACATACTGCATGCCATATCCAATTTACCCTACCACAAAGCTCCAGGAGAGGACGTATTCCTAGCGGAATATTACAATGGACGGGAGCAGAAACAGTGGACTCCCTCTATTAAGCCTTTCAGGGTGCGGAAAATACAGGCTCTCTGAATCCTATTTCTAACAGGGCGTCCATGGCTGTCCTCCTGAAACCAGGGAAGGACCCCTTATTAGGCATTAGTTATCGCCCCATTGCCCTCCTCAACTTGGATGTCAAGATACTGGCTAGCGTCGCCTCTACCTGCCTCAAAAAGGTCATTCCATTTGGCAGTTGAGACTCTGGCAGCTTCTATCTGATGGTCACCCTTCATAGCCGACGTCCCTATACCGAGAGGCCACTCTGCAATTTACTTGTATGCTGACAACATATTACTCACTCTCACTGACCTTTCACGCTCCCTCCCAACACTGCGAGTTATCCTGGCAGAATTTGAAGCATTATCAGGATATAAAATAAACTGGGATAAGAGTGAAGCTCTACCCCTGTACCCCGGTGACCACTAGCGCAGCTATAATTGCCTTCCCAATTTCCTGGAAACGATTGCGCCTTAAATATCTGGGGATCCTCATCAATAGGGGTCTAGACCAGATGGTGCAGGATAATTTTGAACCTCTGCTCGACCGCATCAAATGAGATTTTGAACTGGGGCTCTCCCTATAGGAGAGAGTACAAGCTGTACTCAGGGTCACCTTGCCACAGTACACCTATGTGCTAGGGATGTTGCCACTACTAGTACCTCTGCCAATGTTCAGGAAGGTAGATACCTGCATACGTAAATTTGTGTGGGGATCTATTAGACCATGGCTTTCCAAATCTAAACTCATTGCGTGACGGGAATGCTGGGGACTGGGATTATCATTAATAGAACACTATGCGTTGGCGCTACACCTTTCGCAGCTGGCCTTCATGCTTCCGGTTGTACCAGACCCACCCCGGGGGTCAAGGCAGAACGAACGCTCTCACATATGCCGCTGGGCCTGGATGTGCTTCATTGCTCTAGAGCTCCTCCGCCACAACCTGCTCATCCAGTAGTACAGACCATGCTGCACTCTTGGCGCCGGGCTCACTACTTTCTGGGAGTGGACCCATGAACTCATACACATGCACCACTCTGGGGCAATGCCAGTTTACTAATGGGGGGGAAGTGGTTGACTGGGAGGACTGGGGGGCTAAGGGCATCCTATCTATTGACCAACTCCTAGATAATGGGACGATGAAGCCGTTCTGGCGTGACAAGCTGAGTTTGTGCTCCCTGGCCAATGCTCTTGGCAACACCGACAACTCTCTCATTGTCTTCAGAACCAATTGGGTACCCATCCATGGACTCTACAACATTCACCAGTGCTCGAGTAGTTACAGATCTGGGGTTCCTTCCAGGGAGTGGCGTCTAGGCTGCACAATCTACTAAATCGGCACGTATTCCCACTGCCCCTTCTAACCTCCCTGAGGCCCAAATGGCAAACCCAATTACAGGTAGAATATGATATGGAAGAGTGGACTGCCCTATTTGAGGCACAGGAATGGGGGGCTCAGAAGGCAAGAATGAAATTATGTCTTTTCAAAACCTTACACGACTGGTACTGGACACCCCAGAAGCTTAGAACAGCTGGACTATTGCCCCCACGCATCTTGCTGGTGCTGCCCCCACCTGTGTTGTGACTTAATACCTGTACTCTGTGACTGTCCAAAAATACAACCATACTGGGAGGCAGTTGGAGTTACGTTTAGGGAGATCTTGTCCCTACCGCCTTCTCTCCTAAAACCCCTGCTCCTTTTGTACGACACTGGCAATATTCAAGGCATGTCCCGCATACAACTCCGCCTCTTGCATACAGCTCTGACCACGTCCAAACTTTGTATTCTTCAACACTAGGGTGCAGCATTCCCCCCCTACCACGACAAATGGCTGTCAGCAATATTCCAAACAGCTGCCCATGAACATATCATTTACAACCTATGGGAAAGGACAGAGGTATTGTTACAAACGTAGGCCCCCTTCCTCCAGCTAGCGGATAGTTGAACATCCCACTCATTCCTCTATTCCCTTCTCTCCCCCACCCCTCCAACATCCCCCCTTTTTTCTCTCCACTCCCCATCTGCTCCCCTTCTTCCTTTCTCCCCCCTTCTCTATTAAACCCCCTTGGGTCGCGCTCGCTCGCTTGCTCTTTCTTCCTTCCTCCCTCTCTCTCTCTCGCTTTCTCTTCCTCATTCTATTTCTCCTTTCGTTCTTTCTATCTGAACCCTCTTCTTACCTCCCTCTCTCTTCTTCTCTCTCTCCCTCTCTCTTTCTCCACCTCTTTCTTTTTTGTCTCTCTCCTTGCCTTTATTACTTACACCCCTTCCTCTTGACTTCTCTATGTCTCTATACCTCTCCTCCATATATGACCGTTTTCTCTGTCTTTATAATAAGATATCAGCTCCCAGCGATTGAAATTACCCCTCAGACAACCCTACCCCCTTCGTCGTGCTCCTGAATTCCACTGCGACACCCACATACCCAGGGTTCTGGACCTGTTATTGATACCCCACCCCTCCCATCGGGTGAGCAAACAAATGATCCGTCGAGCCTACTGCTGCTGTGAGTTTTGGCGTTGAGCCTTGCTCTATTCCTCCGCCTGCGGTAAGCATTGTCACCTCCAGTACCTGGCCTGTACCACAGCTGGCAAAGCTGGGGGCCTTGCACATACCCTCATAAAAGCCTCAGCTCATACTGCTCAATTCCTACATAATTATGGCACTGTAGGTCCCTGCTGAGGTCCCAGCTACTGTTAACGATCTAGGCATACTACTACTGGAGGAGGCTTGTTCTGCTCCCTCATTATGCTCCTTTGTTATGCTCCTTTGTAATGTCAATGTCATGCATGACACTGTTTTCTTGTTGGTAATTTTCAATAAAGAATTGCAAAACAAAAAAAAGAATGGTCAGTCAGTATGCATATTTCTGTGGCTATTCGCACACCAACTGCAGGAAGCTGGCATGATCCTGCCTGCATCGGGTGCAATTTGGAGAGTATGCAGGGTCAATCGTATGCTGAGGCATTGTTGTGATATATGCTTGGTGTAGGAACTCAAAGTGCAGTAATTTGTGCCTATTGCTCATGGAAATATGTTCTATCTGTATGCAGCAGAAAGATGAGCAGGCATCAGTGATGGGTTCTCCAAAATCTGCCTCCGAAACCCACTGTGCCCATCTGTATGTGCAGGTCTGCAATTTGATGCTAAGGTGTAGATTCCAGAGATCCATCTGGTTGTGTCAGTGGAGGTGATGAGGTCTGTCAGCAGAGAAAAATCTATTTGTTTCTCAGGGAACCAGTAATTTTGGCTCTGATGTGTTACCAAGCCTTGCGTAACTAAAAATGTCTAATGCCATGGTGGTACCTCTGGAGCAGTACAGGTCAAGAGAAGGGAACTTGCCACCTGGAAACAGAGCCATTTTTTCAAGAGTATTTCAACTGTGCGTTCCATGGTCAGGGGCAGCAGAGGGTTATGTTTAAGTTTAACTGCTGGGTAATAAAGGAAGGTCCCACTCACCGTACGGTGTAGTCTTTTCAATGCTCAGCAGTTAGTGGCGACAGTCCAGACCTTGTTGTGAGGTCTGGAAAGGCCATGGGGTAATAGAGAGGCTAAGATGATCCCTTGGGTATGGGCTCACTTCAAGTGGGAATAGGGTATATTTGTATCTAAACTATACCAACATTTGGAAAAGTGGCACTGTACAGTGAGATAGTATATTTCAGGATTCAGCACCTCAAATAAAACATGCCCATTGAGTGCCGAAGAACCATAGTGCACCAACAAATCTTGGCAGCTTATGAGCCCAGATCAAAGTGGTTAGAAGAGCTCTAAGAGTACCAAAAACGTGAGTGCTGGGAGGTATAGGAATATTCTTTAAAAAATACAACACCATAGGGAGGATGACCAACTTTATCAAGGCAACGTAGCCCACCAAGAACAAAGGGAGTTTTAACCTCTTATCTATTTGGTGTATCAATTTCTCTACCATCAGGCCTTAGTTTAACTGTACCATCTGGAAAGTGGAGCAGTGGACTGTCGCCCCTGAATATTTGAATCTGTGGACCAGTGAACTGAGTATTCCAGGGGCAAGGGGTTGCACTGTCACTAAGTGTAAACAATTCAAACGTGGCCCAATTTATGGAGATACCTTAGTAGCCCTGAAATCGGATGATCCCATGGATCAATGGAGAAATATTGGTCTCTGGGTTTCTTACAAAAAAGTAAAATGTCATCCATCTATATGGACATCAATAGACGGCCTTGTCCGAATTGTAGGCCACTGTGTGCATGGTGATCCTGCAACATTCGAGCCAGAGAGCCCATGACCAATATAAAGGGTATGGGTGAGAGGGGGAAGCCCTGCCTAATGCCCCTGGTCACCAGAAAAGTGTTGGGTTTTAGGCCGCTGAGGCATGCCAGTGCAAATGGCTTTAAGTACAGAAGCTATGCCATAGTGATTACAATATTCGGTATACTATACTATCTCAAAGTTTCCCACAAAAAGGGCCATCTTACGAGATGACCGCTTTCTCCACATTGAGCAGCGCATCCACCACCTTAATTTCTGGATTGATCTGGTTGAGAACAGTAATCAGTGTGCTCAAGTTTAGAGTGGCTGACCTGTATGTGACAAAGCTTGACTGTGCCGGAGGAACCATGTGCCCAGATACCAATGCCCATCCAAAGAAGCAGCCAGATGTGCTAGCAGTGTACAGCAGAGGCAAAGAGGAAGAAGGTGCTGCGGACCCACCTCAAGGTGTCCCGATCCTGCTCCGGACCACAGGAGGGCCATAACTGCCCTAGTGTGTTGCAGGTTGGTCTTTGGTGTGCTGTGCACATGACAGTGAGGGCATTGCAGGGAGGAAGGAAAGCATAAAATAGAACAAGACACTTCAAAGCTTGTGGGGGTGATACAAAAGAGAAAAAAGAAAAAAATAAGGAAAAGAGAAGAAAGGCATAACACTGTTAGCCCTGAAAACACTAAACAGGAAGGATGCCGAGGTCCGAAGGGGAGAAAGTACCTATTTATGAAAGTTTGTTTTTGTTAGACCTGGCATCCTTGGCATGGTCTCCCCTGTCTTTTTGCCTCTGCTTCCCATGTTTTGATTGTGTGCTGGACTCTGTTTTTGCTGTTTTTAGTACTCTGGGCACTTTGCCACTGCTGAGCAGTGCTAAAGTGCAAGTGCTCCTGTGTAATTGGCTTTTCCATGATTGGCATATTTGATTTACTAGTAAGTCCCTAGTAAAGTGCACCAGAGGTGCCCAGGGCCTGTAAATCAAATGCTACAAGTGGGCCTGCAGCACTGGTGTGCCACCCACATTAGTAGCCCTGTGAACATGGCTCAGGCCTGCCACTGTAGTGTCTGAGTGTGCAGTTTTAAACTGCCAATTCGACTTAGCAAGTGCATCCACTTGCCAGGCCTTCCCTTTTTATACATGTAAGGCACCCCTAAGGTAGGCCCTAGGTAGCCCCATGGACAGAGTGCAGTGTATGCTAAAGGTGGGACATGTACTGATCTGTTTTACATGTTCTAGCAGTGAAATACTGCCAAATTCGTTTTTCACTGTTGCAAGGCCTACCTCTCTCATAGGTTAATATGGGGGCTACCTTTAAATATTCTTAAGGTGCAAATTCCTTTTGAGAGCAGATAGAAATATGGAGTTTGGTCCCTCAGAACTCACAATTTAAAAATTCATCTTTTTGTGAAGTTGGTTGTTATATTGTTAGTTTGAAAATGCTACTTTTAGAAAGTAGGCATTTTCTTACTTAAACCATTCTGTGACTCTTCCTGTTTATGGATTCCCTGTCTGGGTCACACTAACAGTTGGGCTGTTTGTGAATCTCCTCTAGACAGTGACACAAAGGAAGCTGCGGTGTAGCCTGTCTATCCTAATGAGCCATGTGAGCTGGAGTGGAGGGAAGTGTGGTCACTTACACCTGAATGGCCTATGCCTGCCCTCACACAATGCAGTCTCCAACCCTCTGGTGTGTGTCTGGGACCTGGCCTGGGCAAGCCAGGATCTTGTAAACAAAAGAGACTTTCCTTTGAATTTGGGCAACTTCAAAGGCAGAAAGGGGCATAAGTAGTGGACCCAAAACCCCATACTTCAGATCACCTCAAGATCACTTCTGGATTCAAGAGGACCCTCTGTCAAGGAGAAGAGCTGAAGAGCTGAGGAGAAGTGCGGCCTCTGCCTGTGACAGTGCTTTGTTGGGCTATCCTGCAGTTGCTGCTTCTACCTGTGAAAGGGGATAAAGACTGGACTTTGTTGTGCATTCCTGCTTGAGAGGTATCTCCAAGGGCTTGGAGTAGAGCTTGCCTCCTGTTTTGAAGCCTCAGGGACAGGAAAGGCTTCACCATCCAGGTTTGAGTCTGCATGCTGTGGATTCTAGCTTGCCAGAGGGTGCCATTCCAGTTCCTGGGCCCTTGGAAATGAATTTCTGAAGAAAAACCTGTCTAACGATGCTGGATGACGCCTTGCGACTGAGCTAAGGACTCCGCTGCATGGAAACTGCAATGCCACCTGCCCCGAAGCCGTGGACCCGCAGAGGCGCGACGACCCCAAACACTCTGCAGGCCTTGTGTCGCTGCAGCCACTGATCCCGCAAGAACTCACTGAGAGTGTCGTAAGTCAGACGTCCGTGACATCCGATGCCATCGCAGTGCCTGCGGCCCTGTGACTTCACTGCGACCCTGTGAAGTCTCCCCGCAGCATCATGACTTCGCCGGACTTCGTCTTTACCGGAACCAAGGGACCGACACCCAGCAACCGACACTGACTGACCTCCACTGCTCCTCAATAAGGACCCGATGCCTCTTCACGACGCCTCTGCTCCTCTGCCCCATAGCACTGGAACCGACACTGCATCAGATCCATCAGTGCCTCTCTACAGACTCTGTGCACCGGCCTGTTTTCGACTTGTTTACAAAGGTACTGTACCTGGGGGTCCGTGTGACTCCGTAAATGGCGCCAGTGGCATCGCATTGTAAGAAACTACTCCGTCACAATGCCACTTAATACCTACTTGCAGCGTTTGTGCCTCTAGGCACTATGGGGGTCATTTCAACCTCGGCGGTCTTTTCACAAGACTGCCGAGGGACCGCTGTGCTGAAGACTGCCAGTGGTGGCGGTTTTCCGCTCGGCGAATTATGACTTCTGGCAGCCCTCTGTCCTTTTCCGGACGGAGAGCCGCCAGCAGACATACTGGCGGTCGGCGGGGAAGTGGAGGTTGCTCCACCTCCACCGCCCCGTCAACAGAACACCGCCCACCGAATCACGTTACGTGATTCGGCATGGCGGTGTTCTGTTGACGGGGTGCTGGCGGCCCATGGAGCCCGTCCCCTCCCGGAGGATCAACGGACCAGGTAAGTTGATCAATCGTTAGGGGAGGGGAGTGGGGGGTGTTGTGTGTTGTGTGCATGCTTGGGGGTGTGCGTGTGAATGTGAAGAGGGGGTGTGTGAGTGCGTGTATGCATGCGGGGTGTAGTGTGTTTGGAAATGTGTGCGGATCTGTCTGTATGTATGTCTGTATGGATGTGTGTATGTATGTCTGAATGTGGGTGTGCGTGTATGACTGTGTGTGTGTCTGTTGGCATGTTTGTTCGTGTGTGTGCGGGTATGTGTGTTGGTGGTGTCTGCATGCGCGTCGGGTGTGTGTCTGTGTAATGATGTCGGGGGTAGGGGTGGGGAGGGGGGTCCTGCCTCCTTTGGGGGGTGGCAGGGGGTGGGAGGTGTTGGGGAAGAACTCAGGGGTGGGGGGTGGGGAGACCCCTATCAGTGCCAGGTGGCACTGATAGTACTTACTGCCATGGATTTCATGGCGGTGCCCAAACCCATGAAATCCATGGCGGTCAGCCGGGTCATGATACCTCCGGTGGTTTTGTGACAGCCGCCGGGCTGGATACCCAAGTCTGCAGCCCAGCGGTCGTCTCCACCCTAGCGGTCAGTTCGGAGAAATGGTGGATGACCATGGCGGTAACCGCCATGGTCATGATTACAATTTTTTTACCGCCAGCCTGTTGGCGGTAAGACCGCCACTTCTCCGCCAACCGCCAGGGTCGTAATGAGGGCCTATTTTTGTGTTTTTGAGTGTTAAAATCATAGTTTTAATGGTGTATTGTGGATTTCTATCGTATCTGGTCTTGTTTATTTAGATAAAATATTTGCTATTTTTCTAAACCACTGCTGTGTCATTTTGTAGTGGTTCACTATATTACTGTGTGTATTGGTACAAATACTTTACACATTGCTTCTGAGTTAAGCCTGCCTGCTTCTGCCAAGCTACCAAGGGGCTGAGCGCGGGTTAACTGAGTGTGATTTTCCTTTATTCTGACTAGAGTGAGGTTCCTTGCTTAGACAGGGGACAACCTGACTGCCAACCAAAGACCCCTTTTCTAAAAGTTTTTTAATCTAAAAAGGGACAATTACCATGACATAGGTTTTTTCAAAGCCTACCCACTGTAAGAAAGGAAGGATAAATACAAGAAAATACTGCTAAAAGAAGGCTTGATGGATGAAATGGGGGAACCACACAAACTTATTGTCACGTAGTTGCATTTAGTTTTTTAATTTTTTGTTTGTTGTTTTCCTATTGCTGCTATTACTCTTCTACACTTACAGTATTTCTTTTTCCAAGGACACGGGTGCAAAGGTAGGGTCTCACTGGAACAGTGGATCCACCAGCAGTAGGATTCCTAAAAGAAAAAAGAGGGCAAGGAGGCCACATTATTCGGAGGGTTCCGTATGAACCAAGAACTTAACAAGGAAAAGGACTAAGGCTCAGACTTGCTATGATCTTGCTTCGGGTTGCATCACTTTTGTGGTGCAGCTCCAACGAAAAATAAATGTTGGCATTTACTAAGCCAGGCAAAGTTGATTTGCATGACTTTGTATGGTTTGGTAAATCCAAAGTAATGCAATGCAGTGCATACCGCTGCGTTGTGTTATTTTGTGATGAGTAGATGTTACATGGGTGCAGCATGGGTGTTTCCATTCATTCATCCATGTATTTTGAAGCAATGCCAGATTTACAAAGACTTGTAAACTTGGGTTTGCTTCAAGATGTTGTGCCTACCCAAAAGAGGCATAAGGAGGAGAACAATCTTTATTTTTCATGTTACTTCTTCTTTCTATGTGTGAAGCATCGCCTATAGAAATTGGAAATTGCCTTTAAGGATTGTTTTTGTGCAGGAACATAACTCTTCTTGCACAAAAACAAACTGGCTGTAATTCAGGTACCCTTGCAGAATGGGGCAAGAATGGCTGCATTGTCTTTTTTTTTATTGGTTTTACCAAGATCCAGCAAAATAACATAACCAGTTTTAGGTACACATTTTATCATTTGCAGTGTTTCCAAAGTCATAACACCCACCTAATGCACTCAATCTAACTAGCACCACATATTTTATTATCCTGACTTAAGTTTAGTTACTACCGGTCATCTCAAAAAATGTTCCCCAGGTTTGGGAGACCTTCTTAAGCCCACCCACTGTCATTGCGTACTTCAATTCCTGATTTCTTACCAGAAATATTTTATTCAGCCATTCTGCAGATGTTGGGATCTCCATGGAGCGCCAGATTTCAGTAAAAGAGATCTGGTGACTGCAGTGGCAATAAAAACGAGTTTTATCCACCTAGGTGGAAGCCTTGCCCCTGGATCATAAACCAAGACCAAAAACCAAATACTGGGAGTTATGGAGATCTAGACAGCTTAAACATCCTGTCCCAGTAATCTTGGATAAACTGGCACATGCCAATCACATGCATCCAATTTGCTGTGCCTTCTGCTTGGCAGCGAAAACAAAAGTCGGGGCAGTTAGAGATAATCCGGGACAAGGCTTGCGGGGTACGATACAACAACCATTTACTGAAAAATATCATCTGATGCCAATTCGCGCCTCCAAGTGCCCTGAAATTTAATCTATTACTTTTCTCCCAGCAATCCCTAGTCAGTTTCAGACCCTCTTGCATATCCCATTTTCTTGCTGCTTTTGCCTAAAGGTCGGATTTTTTCTCTTCCATGAGTAACCTTCTTCATGCACCTGCTCGCCTTTCCCCTGAGGGGTCTACCAACTCTTTGACTAATTTCTGTGTGTCACAGATTAGATCAATGTCCAGGTCAATAAAGTTATGAAGCATATTACTGTATGATCCTATCAGCAGAAAATCATTTTTCACTGTGGTCCCAATGTTTGAGGGCGTTTCCCAGCTGTCACTGACAAGAAAGTCACCAATTTTCCTAAATCCAGCATATTCCCATTTCCTCACTGTCTGAGTCAAGCTGATAACCAGACCGCAGCATCAGCTGTGAAAGTGGAGTAAAAAAATTCAAATATGGAATTGAATATATTCGATGAGGATCAGACTTTTTTCTGAAAAAACACTTAAAAATCTTATATCGAACTTTTTTGGGAGTTTTCACCAATAATACAGGATTCCTTATATTATGCTCCCTGCAGATTGAGTGCCAAAAATCCTGAATAAAAAGGCTGTCTGTGGGCTGTATGACTTTAAAATTAGTCATATAGTACACAAAGAAAGCAAAGTGATAATCTTTCAGGTTCGGTAATGCCAACACATGCTTTTCTCTATAAACCAATAAAGTACTTAGTGCAATACATGCCTTTTGGTTGTGCCAGATGAATGAACAGAACATTGAATCTAATTTCTTCAAGAATGCGGACGTTAACACACAAGGAGTGGCGGAAAACAAAAAGTTAAATAGTGGTAATATTGACATTTTAATCAGTGCAATTCTACCAAGATTAGAAAGAGAAAATGATCCTCAGCGTGCAAGGGTTTTCAAGAGCAAGGGAGTGGTTGAGATCATCCAAACCTCCTATATCAGATGAAAAGTTGATCCTGTGATATCTCTTAGGCTTAAAGTTGACAAAGAGAGATAATTCAGAGATTAATATATTGGGAGTAGTGCCACAGTGAATGATGTCGGTTTTATTCCTATTAACCTTATACCTGCCAATTTGCTCAAATTCGGAAAAAACCTTAAAAACCTCCTTCTGAGAGCTCTGATCCTCATCAAGAAACATGATAATATCATCTGCGTAAAGTTTGATCTTCCCCATTGACTACAAAGGAGGATGGATCTGGTTGTTCTGTCTAATTGTAATAGCTAACGGTTCAATAAAAAGAGCAAAGAGAATAGCAGAGAGGGTGCACCCTTGACGGGTCCCACGACAAACTTGAAGCTGAACAATGCTCACAGAATTGAGTGTAATATTGGCTTCAGTGTTTTGATACATCCTTTGAATTAGTGCAGAAACCTGGGGGGAAACCCCAAATCTAGATAATATTTCAAACAGTGAATCCCAAATTACTAGATCAAAAGCTTTTTCCGCATCGAATAAGAGACCGATAGCGGGGATTTTATTAGTGGCAAAATTGTCCAGAGCCTCTGCCATAAAATGTGTGTTGGTTGCAAGTTGTCGCACAGCAATAAACCTATTTTGATCGGAGTGCACCAAGTTGGCGACAACCGCATTAAGCCGATTGGCCAAAAGTTTCATAATGATTTTATACTCCGTATTTAAAAGTGAAATTGGGCGATATGCATTAGGGTCTTCTTTGTCCTTATGTTTTTTTGGGAAAACTGACAACATTCCCCATATGCCAAGAGTTAGGGATCATCCGCCCCTTTAACAGGTTATTAATTAGAGACAGACAAATCGTCTACAAATACATTAATAAAGATTTTATCAACTTCAGATGGGAGACCATCTGGGCCGCAGGCTTTCCCATTGGGGAGGTTTTTGACCACCTCTAAAAGTCCTAGCTTAGAAAATGGCTGTGAAAGACCATCTCCATCTTCTCTTGACAGAGTAGGGATATTCAATGTTCCTAGAAAATCCCTAAAAAGCTTGGGGTCAATATCCTAGGTTTGGCTATAGATTTGCCTGTAGTGTTCTAACATAACTTCTCCCATAGCACTAGACTCAGTATATCTTTGCCCCGTAATTGGGCATATATCATGTTACTAGCGAATTGGTCTCGAGTTTGCCAGGCCAGGAATCTACCTGTGAAATTGCTTTCCTCACACACTTTCTGTCTATGAGCCTGGTATCCTATATCAACTTTCTTCACAAAACGATCGGACAGTGGCTGCTTGGCCAGCTCAAAAGATTTTTTATTATTTTCCAAAGGAGATCGTAAATAGATATCTAACTCCTCTGAACTACTTGTTCCAGGACCCGACTTTTTTGTTTCTCACAGAGTCTATCTGCCGCTCCCTTAGCGATTACGATGCCCCTAATAAAGGCCTTAAATGTGTCCCAGACCTTAGACAGAGTCAAGGAGCCCGATTGCTTTTACAAAATTCCATAACTTCAACTCGACAAGTCTGCACCCACCCTTCCTCTTGTTCAGGTGAAACACGTGTTTCCAGAATAAGGGTAGCATGGTCTGAAAGACCTGAGTGCAATACAGACTGGTTCTTAAAGTGCATTGTTTTGGATATAAAAAAAAAATCAATACAGGAGGCACTTTTAAATCTCCCGCAGACACAAGTATATTCTCTTTTATTTGGCACATTTGCTCTCCAAGGATCACATAACATCAAAACTCTGACGTAATCCTTGAAGACTTTGGCATAAAATACTTTTCTGACTCCTAAAATGGAATTATTACATAAGAAAACACATTTTAGTGGTCACAAAGGCCTAATTAAAGTGTTTGCTGCCCTTAAAATGCTTTGCACTTCTGGAACTGTAGTGTTAACTGTGGTATCAGAATTGTTGGCTCTCAGTGTTGTAATGTGCTCTGTTTATTTCCAGGCTTTAGTCTGTGGCGTCAAGCAGGACCAAATGATTCCCCTCACAAATCAATTAATGTATGAAGTGGAACGATTTGCATAGGTAAAACAGGTTACCGACGGAAATAATGCGTTTTTAGGATGTGAATAACTGCAATTGCATGGTAGTCCACATTCTGACTTGCTGACAGTTCTGACCAGAACACTATGATGTCGTAAAACACATCATTCCAAGCAGCGCTTTTAAATAGCACTTTTCAAGCCACGGAGTAGTAAACCCAAACAAAGTAGAGCTCCAGGAAAATGTAGTTAAATGAAAGTCAGTGGAGATGATTTGAATAATAGTTGGTCATTCTGAAAAATGAATAGATTTTTGAAATCTGGACGATTAGGCAACTGCAACCCGCATTAGGTATTGATGCAGTTTACTAAGACAAAAAAGTGTATTTCGAAACTGTATTAAAAATCTGTTTCCAACCATATATCAGCTGACAGAAGGTGTTCACAGACGAAAAAACGTATTGCACAACGCCAGCAATACAGGCCCAGCTTTGATCTCCTGTTCAAGATGCAAAATGAATTCATCCTAAATTACAGCAAAACTATATTCAAGCATGACAAAACAAATGTACTATTGAGGGGGTTACGTTGAATTACATATGTGTTAGGAAGTGGGCTCCGAGCTGCTTAATCCGCTCTTATAATTTCATTTTGGACCTCTGGTATTTCGACTTCTTTGCCTGGTGGACATTAGAATCCATTTAAAACCACCAAAAAGGTGCCATGTGTAGAGTCCAGCTGGACTCGTTCTAGTGTTTCTGCCAGCCACTCTGCTGAGGGCTGGTCTTACATGTACCCCCCACACCCACCCAACACAGGCGTCACCAGTCAGGTGACCCTGCCAATAAAAGGGGCCGGGCGCATGTGCCTGAGGCCAGTTTGTAGTACCACCATACTGTGTTGTTCATTCCAGAGCATGCGGGCCTAGGGCCCCCAACATTACAATGGCTACGAGTGAGATCTGCAACCCCATGTGGTTGCAGACATGAACTCAACAGCAATCGGTGGAGGAGCAAGTAGATGGAAGGCCGTCGCAGCCCCTGCACCACCGGCGTCAGTGAGGGGGTGAGTGCTGCCGATCGGAGCGTCCGCAGCACCGCCAGAATGGCAGCGGGCACCAAAAATAATGAAAGCGCTGCGAGGCGCGCAGTGCTGTTTTTCCCCTTTTTTCCATTTAAATAATGGCGCTGTTGTGCGCCGTGAAGAGAAGGACAGTGAAGGTGCAAATTGTGGCCGGGCCAGTTGCCCCGGCCTGCAGCACAAAGGATGGCTGCTGTGGCCGCAACGAGAGATCCGTGACGGTGCTGGTATGCACCACAAAAGAAAGAAAATGCCCAGAGCTGCCCCCCCAGCTGCCGTGTAGACTGAGTAAACTGGTGCAGACACGCACCGAAAACATTGAAAGACCATGGTGCAGACACGCACCAAGTAGAAGATAAGTGCCAAGGGCCGCCCCCCCCTTTATGAAAAAAAGAAAACAAGGAAAACGCGAGAGAAATACAATGTGCAGACACGCACCGAAAACAGTTTGAAATGCAAGGTGCAGACACGCACCAAACACAAGTAAATTGCCCAGGGCCCCATAAAAACATGTGGAGTGAAGCTTTGAAGTGCTGACACGCACCTAGAGAAAAAAAAAAAAAACAGTGCCCGGAGCCCCCAGCCCCTCTCACTGAAATTCTTGCCCTCTGCATGCCTCTTCAAATGAGGCTGTGCATTTTTGGAGAAAAAAAAATGGACAGAAAGGAAGAAAAAAGAGAAGAGAAAAGGGAGAAGATAAATATGATGGCACTTACCTGCAGCCCCCACCAGCATGACGAAGTCCTCCCGGCAGCATGCCCTCCTCACCGGCCTCTGTTTCAGACAAGGAGGCCCGGTAACAGGAAAGACTGGTGGTCATTACAACATTGATGGTAAAAGCTGCTTACCGCCCTGCAGAAGACCGCCAACACACCGCCGCGGAAATCCGCCACAGCTATTATGACCCACAGCACGGAATCCGCCAAAATGCAGACACCCACACAAGTCCACCACACCAAAGATCAGTGATAAACTGGCAAAAACAAAACCTCCACCGTCATGCCAACAGAAATACGCCCACACTATCGTGACACACGAACCACGCGGCGGTCTTTCAACTGCGGTATTCCATTGGCGGTACACACCGCCGCGCTCAAAATACACACGCATTTACAAAACACAGCCACATTGGATAATTCGAAATACACACACCTGATACACATACACACACCACTCCCACACACCCAATACAAATATAAAACACACACCAACATCACCCACAAACCCCTACGACAACAATTGAGAAAGAAGCATAGAGAGAGACACCACCATCAACAATACTAGCATCCACAGGCACACCAGACCATCACCCACATAACTTCCACGCACCTCACACAACACCCCACTACATATCAGCACACTTATCACCACACACACCCCCCACACATCACACACACCACCCCATGGCACAGCAAAGACACCCCAGGTTCTCGGAGGAGAAGCTCAGGGTCATGGTGGAGGAAATCGTCCGGGTAGAGCCACAGCTATTCGGATCACAGGTGCAGCACACCTCCATTGCAAGGAAGATGGAGCTATGGCGAAGAATAGTGGGCAGGGTCAACGCAGTGGGACAGCACCCAAGAAATCGGGATGACATCAGGAAGAGGTGGAACGACCTACTGGGAAAGGTGCGTTCCGTGGTCTCAGGACACCACCTTGTGGTTCAGCGGACTGGCGGCGGACCCCCACCTCCTCCCCAACAACTAACAAAATGGGAGGAGCAGGTCTTGGCGATTCTGCATCCTGAGGGCCTCACAGGAGTAGATGGTGGAATGGACTCTGGTAAGTCAAATCTTAACTATTACATCCCCCACCCTACCTGCATGCCATCACATATCCCCACCCTCACCCTCACCCTCACCCCATCACTCCAACTCCTCACAAATGTCCCAACATCACAAACCACACATCCCAACACCAAGCCCTGCATGCAACACCAAAGCATGGACACCCATCACCAAAGCATGCCTACTGCACAAACCCATACACCCCCCTAAACCATCATTACACAAGGTCCCACACAGGAATGCAAGCACTGGGGTACATGGTCACCCACCCATTGCACACCATGGCACACACAGATGTAATATACATCCTTTTATACCCCTGCAGGACCCTACCCAACGTCACCGGACAGGAGGGTCCACACATGTCCACACCACCAATAGAAGAGGCCCACAGTGATGACAGCAGCTCTGTCCAACTGGATCTAGATGATCAGCCCGGCCCATCGGGGACCTTGGGACAGTCAGTTCCCATCACACAGTCACAGGCCACTACAGAGCTTCCCCCCTCTGGAAACACCAGCACAGCACCCACCCAGCGGGCCCATACCTCTGTCCCCAGGACACGCCAATCACCAGTATGTCCACCACTACAGGGAACCCAGGCTAACCCACCACCCCAACAACAACAGGGACCTGGGGGCAGTGGTAATGGGCACACGGACCAGGGGACAAAGGCCCAGGAATACAGGGGAACTGGGAGGGCTGCTGTGCGACAGGGGGAGGCCCTCTGATCCATCATGGGAGCCTACCACCACTCCCAGGAGATGATGGCAATGGTACTAGCCAAGTTTCAGGAGACCCAGCGCCTGCAGGAGGAACAGTATTTGGGCTTCAGGGAGGGACTCAGATCCATCAATTCCACCCTGGGCACCATCGTAGGGGTGCTGGAGGAAGTACTCAACACCAGGAGGGACACTGTGGCACAACAAGGGGCCCTGACACTAGCATGGACGATGAACTGCCCACCACCTCCGCCGGCGCTAGTGGACAGGAGGCACCACCACAGGAGCACCACACCAGCACCCCACCCCCTGCAGAGGGAGAACCACCCCGCAAACGGACCCTGAGATCCAGGACAAAGACAGAGAATGATGCCAAGACCCCCGCCATGAAATGAGACCACCCTGAATTTCATCCTTCTGTCCCACTTTGTCACCCTGTCCATCCTTAAACTGCGCCAGCTCCACTTCTCATGCCCATTTGGGCAATGCACCTGTGAGACTAATAGACTGGACTCTGCCATGGACATTCCTCCACCATCACCCCTCACCATTTTTGCAATCCCCTCCAATATTTTGCACTTAAATAAACACCCTTGAAGCACAAAACAATCTGGAGTCAGTCTGTGATTTCGGAATAGTGTATTAGCAATTACTGTGGCAAAAAGCTCTTTCAATTGTAATGTCAACATACCTATGTCACATAGCTCTAGTCCATGAGGAATCCCAGCAGATGTCACACAGTGGGACCCACATCTGTGAAATCGTAAGGGAAAGGTAGTAGTGTTAAAGTACATGTAGTAGGCAGGTTTGTATTCTTACCTGTGTCTCACTGGAAATATTGCAGGATCACCGGGTCCCTGTTGTCCATGTCCTCTTCTTCTGCTTCCTCGTCTTCACTGTCCACAGGCTCCACAGCTGCAACAACACGACCATCTGGACCATCCTCCTGCAGAAAAGGCACCTGTTGTTGCAAAGCTAAGTTGTGAAGCATACAGCAGGCCACCATGATCTGGCACACCTTCTTTGGTGAGTAGAATAGGGATCCACCTGTCATATGGAGGCACCTGAACCTGGCCTTCAGGAGGCCGAAGGTCCGCTCGATTATCCACCGTGTTCGCCCATGGGCCTCACTGTCGCGTTCCTCTGCCCTTGTCCTGGGATTCCTCACTGGGGTCAGTAGCCATGACAGGTTGGGGTAACCAGAGTCACCTGCAAATGGCGAGGGACAACTGTTAGACACACACTAACCTGTAGGGATAACCCAAGACCCAGACAACCATTCCCACTGTATTGGTTCCAGGTGCTCACCTAATAGCCACACACAGTGCCTCTGGAGTTGACCCATCACTTAAGGGATGCTGCTCTTCCGCAGGATGTAGACGTCATGCACTGAGCCAGGGAACTTGGCATTCACATGGGAGATGTACTGGTCTGCCAAACATACCATCTGCACATTCATCGAATGATAACTCTTCCGGTTTCTGTACACCTGTTCACTCCTGCCGGGGGGGCACCAAAGCCACATGGGTCCCATCAATGGCACCTATGATGTTGGGGATATGTCCCAGGGAATAGAAATCACCTTTCACTGTAGGCAAATCCTCCACCTGATGGAAAACGATGTAGCTCCGCATGTGTTTCAGCAGGGCAGACAACACTCTGTACAACAAATTTGAAAACATAGGCTGTGACATCCCTGATGCTATGGCCACTGTTGTTTGAAATGACCCACTTGCAAGGAAATGGAGCACTGACAGCACCTGCACTTGAGGTGGGATTCCTGTGGGATGGCGGATAGCTGACATCAGGTCTGGCTCCAGCTGGGTACACAGTTCCCGGATTGTGGCACGGTCAAGCCTGTGTGTGATGATCACATGACTTTCCTCCACTGTCGACAGGTCCACCAGCGGTCTGTATACCGGAGGATGCCGCCATCTCCTCACATGTCCCAGCGGACGGTGCCTATGAATGACAACAGTGAGCACAGAGTCAACCAACTCTGAGGTACGTACCCACAGCTTACACAGAACATGAATCCTAATACGAAAAGTGGCCTGTATGTGTGTTGAGTCTAGGCCTAGGTAAGTGTGACACAGTTAAAAATTAAGCCATGTGGGCCCCTGAAATGGTGGCTGCCTGACCTCTAATGTGGGACAATGGGATGTGAGGTAACTGCGCTGGCGTTGTACACCGTTGCGGTAGGCGGTCGAAGACCGCAGCGCAATGCTGCATTGGTTAACATTGGACCCTATGGGTCCCAGGAGCCAATGACGATGTACGCCGGTGGTGACGGTATGCACCGCCGCGGACGTGACCGCCAATTTCTATCTGTTCAATCACTCGATACCTGATCTTCGACAGGAGAGGACCTACACTGCAAGTGCTGCTGTGACCTCGGTCTGGAAGAGACAATGGCTCGAGTGTCTGGGGAAAGGCCCCTGCCTTCACATCGGAGGAGTTGGAGAAACTCGTGGACGGGGTCGTCCCCCAGTACACGCTACTCTACGGTCCTCCATACAAACAGGTAAGTACACTGAGAGCATGCTGTATGGGCTATGCCTGTGTGGAATGGGGTGGATGTAAGAAGGGGGGGGTATAGCGGCGTGCATGAAACTACGGTGAGTGCATTTGCCACATGGCAAGGGTAGGGATGGGGGCCAATGACTGTGACGGTGCAGTTGGTAATAAGTTTCTCTTCCCCCCTGTACAATTCATGTAGGTCAGCGCCCACCAGAAAAAAGATATTTGGCATGCCATCTCCCAGGACGTCCGGACCCTGGGGGTCTACCACAAACGGAGCACCCACTGCCGGAAAAGATGGGAGGACATCCGCCGCTGGAGCAAGAAGACGGCGGAGGTTCAGCTGGGGATGGCTTCCCAATGTGGGAGGGGTGCCCGTCGCACCATGACCCCCCTGATGTTCAGGATCCTGGCGGTGGCGTACCCGGAATTGGATGGGCGCTTGAGGGCATTACAGCAGCCACAAGGGGGTGAGTACACTCTCATCCTGCTGATTTCGGGCACAGTGGAGGTGCCTGGCTGGGGGAGGTGGGCTGTGGGTTTCCCTAGGCCAGGGCGAGTTTAGTAGGCAAGGTCCCTCCGTAAGGCAGGCCATGTGGCACCCCACCCCACCTCTGTAGAGTGCCAAGTACACCTAGTCATGCCCCTGTGTCATCCATGTGTGCAGATGTCGTCCATAGCCTAGTAGGCCATTTTCCAGGAATTGAACAGTGGAGCCCAAGAGCGTGGCGTAGTGCAGGGGGCTTCTGTGTCTGTCGTCTCCGCCAACGGTAGCGGTAATGCATGCACTGAACATGTCTTACTTCTGTTGTCCCCCCCCATTTTGTGGTCTCTGTGTTCTTGTGTGCATTAGCATCATCAGGCGGAGGAGCAGTGGCACCGGAGCACGAGGGAGCTGCATCCCACATGGCCCTGGAGGGTGGCACTACAGACTAACAGTTCACCAGTGGGACGTAGGGCGAGGGGAGCTCCACGGCAGGGACAGGAGCTGACACCAGCGACACGGACTCATCCTCTGATGGGAGCTCCCATCTGTGCCCCACGCATCTACAGGTACAGCCGCCACCCCCCCTACCAGCACCGCCCTCCCAGCAGCCCCTCAGCCTTTGCCCCGTGCCCGCTCACCCAGGAGGGTGGGCATCACCTTCGCCTTAGGCACCTCAGCCCCTGCCCCAGTCACCCCTGCTGCCCTCAGTGAGGAGGCCATTGACCTCCTCAGGTCCCTCACTTTTGGGCAGTCTACCATTTTTAATGCCATCCAGGGTGTCAAAAGGCAGTTGCAACAAACCAATGCATTCCTGGAGGGCATTCATTCTGGTCAGGCGGCCCTTCAGCGAGCTTTTCAGACTCTGGCCTCAGCACTGATGGCAGCCATTGTCCCTGTCTCTAGCCTACCCCCTCCAACTTCCTCCACCCAGACCCAATCCCCTATACCCCAGCCTATCCCAAGCACACCTTCAGACCAGCATGCACACACGTCAACACACAAGGGAAGCTCAGGCAAACATAAGCACCACACATCCCACAGGCACTCACGCAAGCATCACACACATGCAGACACACCAACATCCACTGCCTCCACTGTGCCCCCCTCCGCCTTGTCTCCCTCCTCCCTCCCAGTCTTGTCTACACTCACACCTGCATGCACTACATCTACAGCCACTACTGCCATCACCAGCACACCCACCAGCACACCCCGCTGACGTGCAGTCACCACCCCCACTACCATTCACACGTCCCCTGTGCCCTCTCCCAGTGTGTCTGTGACGCCACCTCCCAAGATACACAAACGCAGGCACACACCCACCCAACAGCCATCCACCTCACGACAGCCTCCAGCCCATGCACCTTCACCCAAAGTCACCAAACGAACACCTCCTACAACCACAACCTCTTCCTCCACTCCCAAACCCCCTCCAGCTACCCGTCCCAGTGTCTCCTAAAAACTTTTCCTGTCCAACCTTTACCTATTTCCCACACCTCCCCCACCCCGTCCGTCTCCTAGGGCCCGACTCTCCAGGTCACAACCTAGCACCTCAGCCATAACATCTCCGGGACCAGTGGTGCCTGTAGTCACCGGAATCTGGAGTGCACAGGCCACCAGGGCAGCCAGTGTGGCACGGAGCCACAGCAGAGACAGTCCCCCACCTGTCAAGCATCAAAAGTTGGCCAGTGCCTGGCGGGAGAGGGGGAAGACTCCAGCCACCAAAGCCGCTACCAGGGGTCCCGGTGGGAGTGTGGAGTCAGCTGCGACACCTTCCAAGGGGGGGAAGGGCCACAAGAAACCCAGAAAGTCTGGAAAGAGCAGCACGGTGGAGGAGACCGCCATCATCCCCACTGCCCAGGAGGCCACCGCCATCATCCCCGCTGCCCAGGAGGCCACCGCCAGCACAAGCCCCGCTGGGCTAGAGAGGACCGCCAGCACAAGCCCCGCTGGGCTAGAGAGGACCGCCAGCACAAGCCCCGCTGGGACAGAGAGGACCACCAGCACAAGCCCCGCTGGGACAGAGAGGACCGCCAGCACAAGCCCTGCTGGGACAGAGTGGACCGCCAGCACAAGCCCCGCTGAGACAGAGAGGACCGCCAGCACAAGCCCCGCTGGGACAGAGAGGACCACCAGCACAAGTCCCGCTGGCACAGAGAGGACCGCCAGCAACTGAGTCACTGCAAAGGAGCGCACCGCCTCAAGCACCACTGAACTGGGCACTGCCGCCTCAAGCACCGCTGAACAAGGCACCGCCGCTACAAGCACCGCTGAACAGGGCACCGCTGCTACAAGCACCGCTGAACAGGGCACCGCCGCCACAAGCACTGCTGGCCCATGAGCGCCAAGGGCACTGACGCTACTGAGTCCGTCACGAGCAGGATGAAGCACTCTGGGCACAGAGCCCCCTCCAGAACCAGTGGATATTGCATCCACTACCTCTGTCCTTAGCAGGATGAAGCACTCTAGGCACCATGCCCCCTCCAGAACCAGTGGAGACTGTCATCCACTACCTCTGTCCTTAGCAGGATGAAGCACTCTAGGCACCATGCCCCCTCCAGAACCAGTGGAGAGATACATCCACTACCTCTGTCCTTAGCAGGATGAAGCACTCTGGGCACCATGCCCCCTCCAGAACCAGTGGAGAGATACATCTACTACCTCTGTCCTTAGCAGGATGAAGCACTCTAGGCACCATGCCCCCTCCAGAACCAGTGGAGACTGTCATCCACTACCTCTGTCCTTAGCAGGATGAAGCACTCTAGGCACCTTGCCCCCTCCAGAACCAGTGGAGACTGTCATCCACTTGAGAGACTGTGGCTTTGCACTCCCCAGGATGCAGCAGTGGGCAACCCACCCACTGTAGAGACTTGAGAGACTGTGGCTTTGCACTCCCCAGGATTGCACAGTGGGCAAACCACTCACTGTAGAGACTTGAGAGACTGTGGCTTTGCACTCCCGAGAATTAAACAGTGGGCAAACCACCCACTGTATAGATTGAGAGACTGTGGCTTTGCACTCCCCAGGATTGAACAGTGGGTTTGTGGCCCCCTCGTGGATTTGGCGTTGTGCACTCAACCGGCTGAGGTGACCCCCCTTTCCCCACCCCTGAGGTGCCTGTTTTCTTGCTCTCTGATGCCCCTGCAGTGTTCTCTCCGCCATGGTCGGGGATCTTGTGCGGGCCTCGCACATACCGTGTGGGCCCAATGTTCCACGGACTTCATTGGAGCACTACCTGGACTACTAAGCTTGGTGTATATTTTGTTTATGGTGTATATACTGTATATATTTTTGCGTACTTGATTTTAATATATTACAATGGTTACACTCATTTCCTTTTGTCGTTGCATTCTTCCGGGGTGGATAGGGGGTGTAACTATAATGTATAAATATGTATTAGTGTGTGTTTTGTAGTGGGTGAGGGTGGGAGTGGGGTTGTTGCTTGTGTGTCCCTGTTTTTTCCCTCCCCCCTCCCCTGTGTCATAGGTGCAGTACTCACCGTTGTCTTCGCCGCCGGTGTTCGTGCTCCTGGTAGAGGAGCCAGAAGATGAGGGCTGGCAGGATGTGCAGTTCGGGTTCCATGGCGTCCGGATTCCTTGTGGGGTGTGTAGAGGTGAGCGTTTTCCCTTTGAGATCCTGTTTCCGCCGTGTTTTTGTCCGCGGTGAATCCGCCCCGGAAAAGGTGGCGGATTGGTAGGTTGTGATACTGTGGGCGGTACTTTGTCTTCTGCCTGTCTGTTGGCGGTGACCGCCAAGCTGTTTGTCTGTACCGCCGTGGCGGTCGGAGTGTTAAAGTGGCTGTCTTTGTTGGCGGTTTCCGCCACGGTCGTAATTCAATTTTTTTTACCGCCGGCCTGTTGGCGGTCTTACCGCCGCTTTAACACCGTCCGCCAGGGTTGTAATGACCCCCACTGTCTTCAACCTAGAAAAGAAGTGCACTACTGGCATCCAGTGGCAAAAGATGGTAATGCACTCTATTTCTGTTTTAAAGGAAAACAAGCTTGGATGAAGGCAAGTTTACAGCAGCACCTTCAGAAAGTGACTGCTCCAGACCAAGAGTACGCCCCTGGATGGAAACGGCACAGAAGACGGAAATGGCAAGTAAGATGGAAGCAACGTGGACGACGCTGAAAAGGGAAGGAGAAGACTGCAGCTGTCCCACCAGGCTGCAACGGTAGGGAATGGACGTAAGTGCCACGTGAGGTACGAAGAGAATGCACATGGCCTGCGGAGCCCCTGGCGGCCATCTGCCGCCACCGCCGAAAGAACGCCACATGCCCCCGCAGTGATGAACATCACCGCAGGACAAGAAAGGGACATGCCGGGCGTTACCATAGGACGCCCAGAGATGAAAAAAAAGAGGTTATGTCACGTGTGCAGAGAGCTGCTCCAGAGAACGGGACGACACAGAAAAACGCCCGCAAAATTGGAGAGAGTACCCAAGAGCGTGATGTAACGAACGGGACAAGAGGCCATGTCAGCTGGCCGCACAACGACGGAAGATGGCCACCGTTGGCCCATCAGTGAGCAGGTCATCTGAACTGACCGACCCTGCCAGAGCAGATGGCAGGAGTGAGCGCAGCAACAGCGCAGCCTCGAGGCACAAGAGTTGTGCCCTCGAGTGAAGAGCTGGAGGAAGAGAGCGGGGACCCTCCTGCCACGGAGAGGTCCACCAAGAGGATCCGGGGATGGACTAGACCGGGAGAGGTCTGCCTGCAGAGCAGATCATGTCCTACCCGCAGGATTAAGCCTGTGAGAGGCTGCGACCGAGCAAGATGCACCAGAGGAAGTGCAGTGATAGGTCCATGTGACGCAGCATGCGACCTGTGGCACGACGCCACATCGAGGACGAAGAGGAAGATGCACCAGCGAAGGTACAGTGATAGGTCCGTGTGAAGCAGCATGCGACCTGTGGCACGACGCCACATCAAGGACAAAGAGGAAGATGTACCAGCAGAGGTGCAGCGCAAGGTCCATGTGCCGCAACATGCAACCTGTGGCACGACGCCACACCAGGGAGAAGAGAGAGTGGCAGATGCCAGCAAGAAATGAGGAGAGGAGTGTGACAGACTGGTCACACCACAGATCAACTCCATCACAGGTGTGCAAGTGGAAGGAAGTAGAGTGAAACAACTGAGGACTCGTGCGACCAGATGAGAAGGTATCGATCAGCACAAGACAGTCACCGGGGTGAGCAGACGTCACTGAAGACAGCGATGTGGGTGGTCCCCCACGCTTCGCAGTGCAACCATCCTGTCACTTCTCACCGGCTGCTTGGCTGCGATGGCATCCCTGACGACAACTGCACAGGCCACACAAGACCTGCCAGTGGCCACGACGTCCATCAAGTGGTCCTTCCACCGACGAAGATGATGCCACCTGGTTTGATCTGCAGAAGGATGAAAAACATCATCATCATCATGATGAGGTGCATCGCCCAAACACTGAAGGAGCACAGCACCACCTGAGTGGAGACAGTCAGTAACAAGAATCAACACTGACAAGGCATGTCTGGCAACGTAGAAACTTATCATCTGAACACCTGCCATGAGCCCCGTGAACCAGACGTCTGCCGGCGAGAGCAGACCAGATCATTTGGACCATCCACCCTTGGGGTTGCACAAGACTTGGACGTGGCCCTGTTGGGAGTTCAGAGAGACTCCTTTGGCGTGGCCTACATTGGCCCGCACAGCCCACGCAGTCCCACCGCAATCTTGGGACAAGGGCCTCCAACGAATTCCTGTGAGAGCGGAATCTCGCTGAGAGAGAATGCATCTGAGAGAGCTCCACGTCAGGCATCCGGAAGCACGGAGGTCTCATATTGAGAGACTGGTCACCTGAAGACTTTGCACCATGGCCAGAGCACCTGAATCCAGATGGCTCGAGCAAGCGAACCCTGCATCAACCACCCTTGTGGCTCCATGCAAGACTCATATGTGGTCCTGTAGGCTGTTCCTCTGAGACGTCTTTGCTGGGCCTGAGATAGGCAAGCACAGTCCACACAGTCCCATGGAAGCCCGCGAAAGGGCCTCAAGGAGACTCCTGCTTGATGGAGGTCTGGCACGAGAGGGAAGACTGCCGCTGCTCTGCCGCTGGACTCCCAGGTGCCCCAGGCCGTCAGGTCATCTGCAGTCTTAGGAGGTAGACAAGCTCCAGAGCCAGAATGCCGTCCAGAACCGTGTACAGTGGACTCCCCACTGCTCCAGATGCACCCGCATCAGAAACTGTAAATTGACTTTGACCACATGAGCCCAGGCAGGACTGGATCGACAATATCCAGCGAACTGTGAGGTCGTGGACAAGCGACTGAAGTATCTGGATTTCATCCACACTGTGTTCGTGCCCAGCTGTACCTGGTTAAATTATGGACTCGTGCGGAGGTGTCCGGGTGCTCCCAGCTGCACCATGTCCACTGCAATTCTGCGGTCTGCTTTTTCGAGGCCGAGAGACTGACTGTGGTGCTTTGTTATTGTTTCTTTTACAGGTTGGACTTTTGTTTGGTTGCTCAATAAAGTTTGGGAGGGATGTAGAGTCCAGCTAGACTCGTTCTAGTGTTTCTGCCAGCCACTCTGATGAGGGCTGGTCTTACATGTGCACTCCACACCCACCCAACACAGGCGTCACCAGTCAGGTGACCCTGCCAATAAAAGGGGCCGGGTGCATGTGCCTGAGGCCAGTTTGTAGTACCACCATACTGTGTCTGCGTGCGTTCATTCCAGAGCATGAGGGCCTAGGGCCCCCAACATTACACCATGGTCACTTTTGGCAAAAAGAGAGAAAAGGAAAATGTTACTAGATACGCAGAAAGACTTGTGTCTTTGGAGCTCACCATAAACGCCTGTAGGCTCCCCAATTTTGCATATTTGGCTTGCGGTGCTGCTGGAGGGCAGCACAGGGATCTGACAGTGGCACTGGGGGCCATCTAGGAGCAGCAGTAGAGCCTCATAAGATAAAGGAGCTTCTGGCCTTTTCCTATACCACCCTAAGCCAAAAGGAGTGACCCACGGAGAGAGTTTAATTCAAACTAACACTCCTGGAGTTAAGGGTTTTCTCAGGAGGGCCAGAGGTGTAGACACGTGTTGAGTTCTCTGAGGCTGTTAGGTAATTGTTTTTAATGTAAAAGCAATAATCTGACACTGAAAGTTTTGCTATTTTTGTTTTTGGATATGTGCAAATGAAATTTATGTCAACGAAAGTGAAATGTTGTGCATATTTTGTGGTAATCATGTTGACTGATGTTCAAAATGTAACTGCATTATGGTTAAAGCGCTCATGTTTTGAATGTTGTTTCTAATGGTAATACACTGAAAGTAGGCCAAGTTTTTTATTAATTCACTGCTCTTGATGTGGTAAGCTCAAATGGAGGGCATTCGTCTTTCTTCGAGTTGGGGCGTGCGGGCCTCCAGCATGGGGGTGGGGTGAAGAGTACATTTAGGGGGTTACTTAACCTGTGTGATCTTCCGTTATTGTCTGTTCCCTGTAAGTTGCAAGACATTCTGGAGGGGCTCACTGTAGCTATTTCCACAAACACTCTATAAATATTGGATTTGTTAATTTGTTCGTAGTACTTACTTTTGTGTGCAACAAAGTACTTTTCCCGTTTATAAGAAAAATCTTTGACTGTACAGCAATTTATTGAGTTGCTTGTTGTGTTGCTAAGTTCTGGGGCTCTAGCCCACAGCACCTCTCGTGAGAAAGTAGTTGACTGTTCTGCCTTGCTACCCAGACAATTACGTGCAAAAAAGGGGTTCTTGGTTCCCAGTTTGGAGTTTGCAGTATGGGGGCCACGTGACGCCAGAGGCAAAAGTCCATAGTTGTTACAATTGCCTGTTCTGGCTGCCCTGGGATTCCCCCACTCGAATTTCTCACAACATGTGACAAAGGGTATGGCTGAGCTCCTCATCTTGGTTGCCATAAGATTGTTTAGAGGGCATTAGGGAGGGCGCAGAATGCACTGCAACTTTGCAGCCTTTTTTGTGAGTTTAAAGCTGTGCTGCACATCCTGCTTCAATCCTCTCATGTGTCAGGGTACACTTCACCTCTCACACTGTCTTATGATGACCACTGTGTGAGTGATTCTTCCATATTCCTGTTGATTTATTTGAGCTGGCCCATGGTCCCCATAGTGCTACAAATTCATTGACTGTCTTCACACTGCTCTACTCACCCAGTATTTTCTGTCACAGTGTTGTCAGCTATGGTAACTTCTCATGAAAGGTTTATATTAGCACCTGGATACCCTCGCAGTTGATTAGCCGCGCTCTATAAATCCTGTTTGATTGATTCATTGATTGAGCATTCACGGTATTGGGTTAGGGCTGCAGCATTTTATCTGAGGTGTAGTGTCTTCTCCTTTGTCATATGCACATTTCAGGCAAATTTCAATCCCTCATTTGTGCGTTGGAGGGGTGAATTGTGGGTCTGAAAATTCAGATGAAAGCATTCACCAGTGCAATTTCCTGGCCAAACACCACCTGTGTCTGTTTTAGTTTGTGTAGTTATTGAAACATTATCATGACACTACTTGATAGCTACTGGGAGCTTCTTCCTCCCCTCTGTATCTCTCTGTCTCTCAACCTCTCTCTCTCTCTCACTCTATCTCTCTTTGATTTTATGTGGATTGCTAACTAAAGAGGTATGGACCAGAGTGAAAGAAGCGTATATAAACTGATAGAACTTATATCACCAAGATAGGTATTAAAGGGACCTATCTGATTTTAGTGTTCACAATGGAAAGCGGTTGGCATTGAACATAATATTAAGAAAATCACCTGTACAGAAGTTATAAAACTGTTATGTTCTGATTAGAAATAGGAGGTGAACCTTATCATAGGTACTTGATATCAAGGATAGAGGAGCTGAAAGAGTGTTTGTAGGCTAAGTTGAGTGTCTTTGGTATGGTGATGGGTCTTGATTTTGTCTGTGAGTATGAATCAGAGAGCTTCAATGTAGAGCTCTGTGGTATTTAATAAATGTGTTTCATTGATCCAAGGAAACAAACATGGTGCTCTGTTTTCTTTCTGGTCTTGTTCGATCATCTGTTTTACAAGTTTAGTTGAAAATTAAAAAAATAAATGGCCATTTGTAATCAGGGCCAAAGCCCTGCCATCCATACCTGCCAGTCCACCAATTAGTGCTACAATAGAATGTGATATAAATTTCATAGGAACAACTCATAAACCCAAATTGACAGTGGTATTAGTAATTGTAAACCTCTATGTCCATGAAGGTAGCAATATTATAACGAATGCACAGTTTTCTCAGTACCTGCAGTGTATTGTGATCTTAACAAGTGCAAGATGCAGTTGAAGAACAAGATGAAATTAACTGTTATAAGAAAGATAAGTCAGAATACTGTTATGATGTTTCTGAATTATTTTTCTGTTCCGGGACTTACCCATTTGTAACCCAAATTCCTGTTCTTTTTGATTGTTGGATAACTACAGGACTAGAAATCCACCATATTAAAAAGAAAAAAGTCCCAGCCAAAGCAAGGGTGGTAACTTCAATATAAGTGTAAGTGTTATTTGACATACAGTTGAGCAGTCCACTTACAAATTCTGAGGTTCTTTACAGATCCTGATCCTACACCTGGAACTCTCTGACTAGGATAAATAATGCAATTTTAGACTGAGTTAGGTTATGCCATAAAACCTTTGGATATCAAAACACAAATTTGTTTTTGAAAAAGTGAGGTTAATCAGTACTGAGTTTTATGGCACAACATGCAAGAAGGTTGTGTGTCCCTAAATAACATATACCATTCGATGAAACAAAAAGTTCTAAATGCTCACTGCAAAAAAGGGTCCATAGAAGCACAAAACCAAAACAATTTTTTGTTTAAGATCTAATAATGGATGAGTTGGGTGGGATACAAAGACTTTTAATGTCAGGCATATATTTAAAGAGGTTAAGGAAATACTAGATGACATTATTGAGACAAACAGTTTCTTCATTCTGAGATCATATTGAGAAAACAGATTAGAATTCCCTTTTGATACACAAAATATTTTGTTCTACCAAACTAGAAACATGTTTTATATATTATAAAATGTATATGGTGCATGGCTGGAGGGCCCCTGAAGGTGGTTACTTGGTTTTGGGGCTCCATGGAGATCATCAGCAGTGACGCAAGTGGAACTAACACCAATGTTTCAAAATAACACCTGAAGGCCGAGCACAGCAGCCAGGAAGCTGAGGAGGGCTGAGGACTTTTGCAGAGGTTGTTCATATCTCAGAGGTATGTTAATCCATCATTATGTCTCTCCTCAGACTTGCTTGGTCACACCAGTCACTTTGAACAAGCATGTGTCACCTATGATGGAAAGTTGACAGTGGTGGATTCTTTTTCCAATAAGCTTAATTTACCTAAGTGATAATTTTATGAGTCAATGGTATAATATATATATGGCTTTGCCCATGCTAATGGAGGAACTGCATATCAATGTTCACTGAAATGGAAACTTTTTCTTTTATTTTTATCCTGCCAGGAACCTTGTTTGAGAGGGCCTCTTTCTACAGTTGTGCTCTATTTCTAAGACCAGACCCCCTTTAACTTTACTCCCATTGGCATTCTTTACAGAAAGGCTTATTTAAAATATTTGCTGCTTTGCCCATAGGAACTGATATGAAACATTCACATTTACATTTACAGTAGACTTCTCTACTCATTTATGTGTGTCAGGATCCATTGCTTTATGATCTTATTATTATTACATAAGGGAGCTTTTTTGGTGGACTCATTTTATAGACAAGATGAACAATTGAAGAACACACATAAGGCAATCTTTCTTTGCTATAAACCACCTGTTTCTGTTTTCCCTGAAGAAGAATTACTTTGAGGTCAAAATGGATAATTCTACCCTAGGAATGTTTTGTCAGGAGGTCAGAATTCAGGTATTCCTAAACCTAGTATATCAGCAGTTCCTTCTACTGCTACATAGAAAGAAAATTCTGGGGTGTTCAAATAAAAGAATTAACAAAGATTCAGTATCACCCCTTAAATCACCACCACCACTCATGCTGGAAGGCTTCTTGGGAAAATGAGAATTCTAAAATCATTTGTGGTCGAGACCAATAACATATTACAAAGGAGTGAGGAGAAATGGCTAAATTTGAAAGCAAGAATGATAGAGGATGAGCAGGCCCTCCTCACTAGCTGCCTTTACTACAGCAGCACACTCCTAGACACCATCCCCATCCAGCTTCTCAAAGACTCTAGACCATACAGAATGCTACAGATAGACTCATCCTGGACTTCCCCAAATGGACCCACATCACCCCCCACCTGTGAAACCTGCACTGGCTCCAGTTCTCCATCCAGAAGAAATGCCAGCTCAAGATCCTCACACAGGCCTGCAAAGCCCTACACAATCAAGGACCAGATTACATTAACCACTGACTGAACTTCCATTAACCCACTATACACCTTCTCTCCTCCTCACAAGCCATCACGCACACCCCCTGGAACACCTGCAGCCACAGTGGTGGCCGTTCCTTCTCCTACATCGCCACCAAGCCCTGAAACGACCTGCCCTCCACCTTCGAACAGTGCCCTCCCTTGTAGACTTCAGTAAAAAACTCAAGACCTGGCTCTTTGATGGAAACCTCACACCACAGCATCCAGATACCCCCTAGGGATGATAGTGCTGTACTTTACAAATGCAAATTGATTGATTGATTGATCGATTGAATGATTGAGAATAAATGATGACCAAGATTTAGGGGGTCATTCTGACCCTGACGGTCTATGACCGCCAGGGTCGCGGATGACTGAAGCACCGCCAACAGGCTGGCGGTGCTTCAAAGCCCATTCCGACCGCGGCGGTAAAGTCGCGGTCGGAAAACCGGGTCCGGCGGTTTCCCGCCGGATTTCCCCCGGCTGGGCTCATCCTCCATGGCGGCACTGCAAGCAGCGCCGCCATGGGGATTCCGACCCCCTTCCCGCCAGCCTAAACCGCCAGGAACAGGATGGCGGGAACGGGTGTCCTGGGGCCCCGGGGGGCCCCTGCACTGCCCATGCCACTGGCATGGGCAGTGCAGGGGCCCCCTAACAGGGCCCCAGCATGCTTTTCACTGTCTGTTTAGCAGACAGTGAAAAGCGTGACGGGTGCAACTGCACCCGTCGCACACCTGCAACACCGCCGGCTCCATTCGGAGCCGGCTTCAGTGTTGCAGGCCGCCTTCCCGCTGGGCCGGCGGGCACTAACAATGTTAGCGCCCGCCGGCCCAGCGGTTAGGTCGGAATGGCCCCAGCGGTCTTTCGACCGCGGAGCGGCCATATGGCGGTTCCCGCCTGGAGGGCGGCGACCGCCGCCCGCCAGAGTAGGAATCAGGGCCTTAATGCCAAAGATAATAAAATGGGCAAAGAAATCAATCTAAAAAAATAGTTTGAAAACTGAAAAGTGGAAATGGAAGAAACAATTTAAGGATCTCTGGTATTCCGGAAGGCGCTGAATTTTCTAGTAGCATTACATTTCTGAAGTTCAATATTCCAAAAATAGTGGGTTTGATAGACACTTCTGACCTCAATATTCAGAGAGCTTGAGGGATTGTGAATGATCAATAAATAAAATGTCAAAACGGAGTGGCAATATCAAACCTTTTCTACAGCATACAGCTCTATTTTTTTCCCACTGTGGAACAAAGAATGTAAATGCTTTATGTTCAAGACACAACGTTGTTCCCTCACAGGATGTTTCCAGAGTGACCAAAAGAAAATAATTTCTTGAACTGCATCTTGTTGTTAGGTCTATGAACATCATCTTTTGGTTTGATATATCCATTCAAGGTCAAAGTGATTTACAAGATATAAAATACAATTTTACTGATCCTTCCAAGCTGCAAGAATACATCCACATGTATAAAGAAGATGAGATGGATGTTCATATAATTGACCCTCCATAACATTTCTACATGCTTTATTTCTATGTGTTATTCTGTTGTTTTTCTGCATATATGTGTAATGTTTTGCAATACATTGCATGCCTTTGTAGATATATTTTGCCTCTCTGTTACAGATCTCCTCCCTTTATGATAACATCAGTGATGTCTCCACATTATTTGGATGGTCTTTTGTGGTGTAGTAAAACATTTCTTCTTCACTCTTCTAACCTTATTTGATTGCTTATGAGTCTCTGTGTCTCCTCATTCTCCGTACTGCATTACATTTTACATTGCATTTTTTGCTAGCACTTAATATATACTTGGTCTTTTCAACACAAGTGCAAACTAGTAGTCTCCACTGTTGGCATCTCACCACCCCTTAAATCAGTTAATCTTATAGAGGGTTGTTTCATGTTTGAGGCCTTAATAGCTTTTTCTTCAGTTTTTCTGTTGTTATTTCCTTCTATTTCTATGTTCCTTTTGTACTCATCTATGTGTTGTTTCAAACATCCAACTTTACATTTTATTTCTTATGTTGTATTGTGCAGGTTTATGTACTAATTCACTTTTTAGTTACATGGAATGCTAAGGTGTTCTGTAACCAGTTTAATTACTTTATCTCATTTATTGACAGTTGAGGTGTCAAGTAGCACTATTGCAAGAAATGTATCTTATTGAGAGGAATATTAACAGACGAGCGGAGATGTTTTACTTTCTAGCAGTAAATACAAAAAAGCTAAGTATTCCTTGTCCTAAAACCCCATTCTTAGAAGTTATTTTACAAGTGATTGATTTGAATGATAGATGGTTTTTGGTTGAATTAAAAGGAGATGGGATCCTGTTGGATAGTCTTAATGTCTGTGGCTCAGTGGGTACTGGTTTTCAATTTTGGAATAATGTGTCTGCTAAGATGATGCCATGCTCCTATATTAATGCTGTAGATAGAGGGGATTATAATCAATGGATGCATCCATTTTAATAACCATTACAGTGTATAGTACGTCGTATAATGCAATGTGTTAGACTTTTCATATTTGGTGTGGTCTCCCTTAACTTTTTGCCTCTGTTCCCCAGGTTGTTGATGTGTGCTGGACTCTGATTTTGCTGTTTTTGTTACTCTGAGCACTTTGCCACTGCTAACCCGTGCTAAGGTGCAAGTGTTCCTTTACAAAATGTGTATGTAATTGGTTTATCCATGATTGGCATATTTGATTTAGTAGAAAGTTCCTAGTACAGTGCACTAGTGGTGCCCTGGGCCTGTAAATCAAATGCTACTAGTGGGCCTGCAGCACTGGTTGTGCCACCCACATAGGTAGCTCTGTAATCATGTCTCAGACCTGCCACTGCAGTGTCTGTGTGTGCTGTTTTAACTGTAAATTTGACTTGGCAAGTGTACCCACTTGCCGAGCCTAAACCTTCCCTTTTCTTACATATAAGACATCCCTAAGGTAGGCCCTAGACAGCCCCTAGGGCAGGGTGCAGTGTATGGTTAAAGTAGGACATATAGTAATGCGTTTTATATGTCCTGAAATTGAAATATTGCTAAAGTCGTTTTTCACTGTTGCAAGACCTGTCCCTCTCATAGGTTAACATGGGGGCTACCTTTAAATCTGATTAAAGTGTAGATTCCCTTTGGGAGCGGATGGACATGTGGAGTTTGGGGTCTCTGAGCGCAAAATTTAAAAATACATCTTTTAGTAGCGTTGATTTTAAGATTGTGTGTTTGAAAATGCCACTTTTAGAAAGTGAGCATTTTCTTGCCTATACCATTTCTGTGACTCTGCCTGTTTGTGGATTCCCTGTCTGGGTCACTTTGGCAGTTGGGCTGGTTGCACCTCACACTAGACAGTGACACAAAGGGAGCTGGGGTGTAGTCTGCATTTCCTGATGAGCCCTCTGTGCTAGGAGGGAGGAGAGGAGTGGTCACTCACACCTGAAAGGGCTGTGCCTGTCCTCACACAATGCAGTCTCCAACCCCCTGGTGAGTGTCTGGGGCCTGGCCTGGGCAAGGCAGTATTTCACATTCAAAAGAGACTTTACTTTGAAGTAGGCTTACTTCAAAGGAGAAATTGGATATAAGAAGGGCACCCACAACCACAGACTTTAGAACACTTCTGGAAACCAAGAGGAACCTCTGCCTGGAGAAGAGCTAAAGAGCTGAGGAAGAAGAGCTGCCCTGCCTGTGACTGTGCTTTGTGGTGCTATCCTGCAGTTGCTGCTTCTGCCACAGTAAGAGGGCAAAGACTGGACTTTGTGTGCCTTCCATCTTGAGAAGATCTCTCCAAGGGCTTGATTTAGAGCTTCCTTCCTGTTGTTTGAATTCACAGGGACAGCAAAGACTTCTCTCTGCCAGCACCTGGAGTCTCTGGAACGACTCCTACTCTGACCTCTGGTGCCCATCCAGTTCCTGGGACCCTGAAAGGAGAAGCTGGCAGCCTAAGAGGAGGAAATCCACGCACAGAGTGCCGTGCAGGGAAGAATCGACGTGACTCCGATCTGCGGCTGAAGAAACAACGTGCCGCCGGGTCTACGGCTGAAAATCGACGCTTGCTGGAAACGCGACAGAAGAATCGATGCACAGAGCTGGAGAAACTACGCACAGCATCGCTGACGGAGGCTGGGAGATTGCAAACCTGTGCTGTGTGGTTTTCGGATCATCCTGCGGCTGGATTTCCGACACAAGTACAGCTGGGCATGTAAAAACAACGCAAGGCCTGCCCGGACCCGAGAGTGCTGACCGGATCGACACATCGCTCTCCTGCAGCGAGAAGAAACGGCACGTCCGACCCAACGAAAGGAGAAATGATGCAAGGTCTCGCTTGTGAGTGAAATCCATGCATCGCAAGCCCTTTTATGAGTCAATGGTATAATATATATATGGCTTTGCCCATGCTAATGGAGGAACTGCATATCAATGTTCATTGAAATGGAAACTTTTTCTTTTATTTTTATCCTGCCAGGAACCTTGTTTGAGAGGGCCTCTTTCTACAGTTGTGCTCTATTTCTAAGACCAGACCCCCTTTAACTTTACTCCCATCGGCATTGTTTACAGAAAGGCTTATTTAAAATATTTGCTGCTTTGCCCATAGCAACTGATACGAAACATTCGCATTTACATTTATAGTAGACTTCTCTACTCATTTATGTGTGTCAGGATCCATTGCTTTATGATCTTATTATTATTACATAAGGGAGCTTTTTTGGTGGACTCATTTTATAGACAAGATGAACAATTGAAGAACACAAATAAGGCCATCTTTCTTTGCTATAAACCACCTGTTTCTGTTTTCCCTGAAGAAGAATTACTTTGAGGTCAAAATGGATAATTCTACCCTAGGACTGTTTTGTCAGGAGGTCAGAATTCAGGTATTCCTAAACCTAGTAGATCAGCAGTTCCTTCTACTGCTACATAGAAAGAAAATTCTGGGGTGTTCAAATAAAAGAATTAACAAAGATTCAGTATCACCCCTTAAATCACCACCACCACTCATGCTGGAAGGCTTCTTGGGAAAATGAGAATTCTAAAATCATTTGTGGTCGAGACCAATAACATATTACAAAGGAGTGAGGAGAAATGGCTAAATTTGAAAGCAAGAATGATAGAGGATGAGCAGGCCCTCCTCACTAGCTGCCTTTACTACAGCAGCACACTCCTAGACACCATCCCCATCCAGCTTCTCAAAGACTCTAGACCATACAGAATGCTGCAGATAGACTCATCCTGGACTTCCCCAAATGGACCCACATCACCCCCCACCTGTGAAACCTGCACTGGCTCCAGTTCTCCATCCAGAAGAAATGCCAGCTCAAGATCCTCACACAGGCCTGCAAAGCCCTACACAATCAAGGACCAGATTACATTAACCACTGACTGAACTTCCATTAACCCACTATACACCTTCTCTCCTCCTCACAAGCCATCACGCACACCCCCTGGAACACCTGCAGCCACAGTGGTGGCTGTTCCTTCTCCTACATCGCCACCAAGCCCTGGAACAACCTGCCCTCCACCTTCGAACAGTACCCTCCCTTGTAGACTTCAGTAAAAAACTCAAGACCTGGCTCTTTGATGGAAACCTCACACCACAGCATCCAGATACCCCCTAGGGATGATAGTGCTGTACTTTACAAATGCAAATTGATTGATTGATTGATCGATTGAATGATTGAGAATAAATGATGACCAAGATTTAGGGGGTCATTCTGACCCTGACGGTCTATGACCGCCAGGGTCGCGGATGACTGAAGCACCGCCAACAGGCTGGCGGTGCTTCAAAGCCCATTCCGACCGCGGCGGTAAAGTCGCGGTCGGAAAACCGGGTCCGGCGGTTTCCCGCCGGATTTCCCCCGGCTGGGCTCATCCTCCATGGCGGCACTGCAAGCAGCGCCGCCATGGGGATTCCGACCCCCTTCCCGCCAGCCTGTTCCTGGCGGTTTTCACCGCCAGGAACAGGATGGCGGGAACGGGTGTCCTGGGACCCCTGGGGGCTCCTGCACTGCCCATGCCACTGGCATGGGCAGTGCAGGGGACCCCTAACAGGGCCCCAGCATGCTTTTCACTGTCTGCTTAGCAGACAGTGAAAAGCGCGACGGGTGCAACTGCACCCGTCGCACACCTGCAACACCGCCGGCTCCATTCGGAGCCGGCTTCAGTGTTGCAGGCCGCCTTCCCGCTGGGCCGGCGGGCGCTAACAATGTTAGCGCCCGCCGGCCCAGCGGTTAGGTCGGAATGGCCCCAGCGGTCTTTCGACCGCGGAGCGGCCATATGGCGGTTCCCGCCTGGCGGGCGGCGACCGCCGCCCGCCAGAGTAGGAATCAGGGCCTTAATGCCAAAGATAATAAAATGGGCAAAGAAATCAATCTAAAAAAATAGTTTGAAAACTGAAAAGTGGAAATGGAAGAAACAATTTAAGGATCTCTGGTATTCCGGAAGGCGCTGAATTTTCTAGTAGCATTACATTTCTGAAGTTCAATATTCCAAAAATAGTGGGTTTGATAGACACTTCTGACCTCAATATTCAGAGAGCTTGGGGGATTGTGAATGATCAATAAATAAAATATCAAAACGGAGTGGCAATATCAAACCTTTTCTACAGCATACAGCTCTATTTTTTTCCCACTGTGGAACAAAGAATGTAAATGCTTTATGTTCAAGACACAACGTTGTTCCCTCACAGGATGTTTCCAGAGTGACCAGAAGAAAATAATTTCTTGAACTGCATCTTGTTGTTAGGTCTATGAACATCATCTTTTGGTTTGATATATCCATTCAAGGTCAAAGTGATTTACAAGATATAAAATACAATTTTACTGATCCTTCCAAGCTGCAAGATTACATCCACATGTATAAAGAAGATGAGATGGATGTTCATAAAATTGACCCTCCATAACATTTCTACATGCTTTATTTCTATGTGTTATTCTGTTGCTTTTCTGCATCTATGTGTAATGTTTTGCAATACATTGCCTCTCTGTTACAGATCTCCTCCCTTTATGATAACATCAGTGATGTCTCCACATTATTTGGATAGTCTTTTGTGGTGTAGTAAAACATTTCTTCTTCACTCTTTTAACCTTATTTGATTGCTTATGAGTCTCTGTGTCTCCTCATTCTCCGTACTGCATTACATTTTACATTGCATTTTTTGCTAGCACTTAATATATACTTGGTCTTTTCAACACAAGTGCAAACTAGTAGTCTCCACTGTTGGCATCTCACCACCCCTTAAATCAGTTAATCTTATAGAGGGTTGTTTCATGTTTGAGGCCTTAATAGCTTTTTCTTCAGTTTTTCTGTTGTTATTTCCTTCTATTTCTATGTTCCTTTTGTACTCATCTATGTGTTGTTTCAAACATCCAACTTTACATTTTATTTCTTATGTTGTATTGTGCAGGTTTATGTACTAATTCACTTTTTAGTTACATGGAATGCTAAGGTGTTCTGTAACCAGTTTAATTACTTTATCTCATTTATTGACAGTTGAGGTGTCAAGTAGCACTATTGCAAGAAATGTATCTTATTGAGAGGAATATTAACAGACGAGCGGAGATGTTTTACTTTCTAGCAGTAAATACAAAAAAGCTAAGTATTCCTTGTCCTAAAACCCCATTCTTAGAAGTTATTTTACAAGTGATTGATTTGAATGATAGATGTTTTTTGGTTGAATTAAAAGTAGATGGGATCCTGTTGGATAGTCTTAATGTCTGTTGCTCAGTGGGTACTGGTTTTCAATTTTGGAATAATGTGTCTGCTAAGATGATGCCATGCTCCTATATTAATGCTGTAGATAGAGGGGATTATAATCAATGGATGCATCCATTTTAATAACCATTACAGTGTATAGTACGTTTTATAATGCAATGTGTTAGACTTTTCATATTTGGTGTGGTCTCCCTTAACTTTTTGCCTCTGTTCCCCAGGTTGTTGATGTGTGCTGGACTCTGATTTTGCTGCTTTTGTTACTCTGAGCACTTTACCACTGCTAACCCGTGCTAAAGTGCAAGTGTTCCTTTACAAAATGTGTATGCAATTGGTTTATCCATGATTGGCATATTTGATTTATTAGAAAGTCCCTAGTACAGTGCACTAGTGGTGCCCTGGGACTGTAAATCAAATGCTACTAGTGGGCCTGCAGCACTGGTTGTGCCACCCACATAGGTAGCTCTGTAATCATATCTCAGACCTGCCACTGCAGTGTCTGTGTGTGCAGTTTTAACTGTAAATTTGACTTGGCAAGAGTACCCACTTGCCAAGCCTAAACCTTCCCTTTTCTTACATATAAGACATCCCTAAGGTAGGCCCTAGACAGCCCCTAGGGCAGGGTGCAGTGTATGGTTAAGGTAGGACATATAGTAATGCGTTTTATATGTCCTGAAATTGAAATATTTCTAAAGTCGTTTTTCACTGTTGCAAGACCTGTCCCTCTCATAGGTTAACATGGGGGCTACCTTTAAATCTGATTAAAGTGTAGATTCCCTTTGGGAGCGGATGGACATGTGGAGTTTGGGGTCTCTGAGCACAAAATTTAAAAATACATCTTTTAGTAGCGTTGATTTTAAGATTGTGTGTTTGAAAATGCCACTTTTAGAAAGTGAGCATTTTCTTGCCTATACCATTTCTGTGACTCTGCCTGTTTGTGGATTCCCTGTCTGGGTCACTTTGGCAGTTGGGCTGGTTGAACCTCACACTAGACAGTGACACAAAGGGAGCTGGGGTGTAGTCTGCATTTCCTGATGAGCCCTCTGTGCTAGGAGGGAGGGGAGGAGTGGTCACTCACACCTGAAAGGGCTGTGCCTGTCCTCACACAATGCAGTCTCCAACCCCCTGGTGAGTGTCTGGGGCCTGGCCTGGGCAAGGCAGTATTTCACATTCAAAAGAGACTTTACTTTGAAGTAGGCTTACTTCAAAGGAGAAATTGGGTATAAGAAGGGCACCCACAACCACAGACTTTAGAACACTTCTGGAAACCAAGAGGAACCTCTGCCTGGAGAAGAGCTGAAGAGCTGAGGAAGAAGAGCTGCCCTGCCTGTGACTGTGCTTTGTGGTGCTATCCTGCAGTTGCTGCTTCTGCCACAGTAAGAGGGCAAAGACTGGACTTTGTGTGCCTTTCATCTTGAGAAGAACTCTCCAAGGGCTTGATTTAGAGCTTCCTTCCTGTTGTTTGAAGTCACAGGGACAGCAAAGACTTCTCTCTGCCAGCACCTGGAGTCTCTGGAGCGACTCCTACTCTGCCCTCTGGTGCCCATCCAGTTCCTGGGACCCTGAAAGGAGAAGCTGGCAGCCTAAGAGGAGGAAATCCACGCACAGAGTGCCGTGCAGGGAAGGATCGACGTGACTCCGATCTGCGGCTGAAGAAACAACGTGCCGCCGGGTCTACGGCTGAAAATCGACGCTTGCTGGAAACGTGACCGAAGAATCGATGCACAGAGCTGGAGAAACTACGCACAGCATCGCTGACGGAGGCTGGGAGATTGCAAACCTGTGCTGTGTGGTTTTCGGATCATCCTCCGGCTGGATTTCCGACACAAGTACAGCTGGGCATGTAAAAACAACGCAAGGCCTGCCCGGACCCGAGAGTGCTGACCGGATCGACACATCGCTCTCCTGCAGCGAGAAGAAACCGCGCGTCCGACCCGACGAAAGGAGAAATGACGCAAGGTCTCGCTCGTGAGTGAAATCCATGCATCGCAAGCCCTTTTTTGATGCACACTCGCCCGTGCGGGGTTATTTTTGATGCACCCAAGGTACATTTTCACGCTAACAGTGTTAGTGTGTGTTTTAAACTACATAAAGACTCTTCTAGCTTTTTAATTGATAACTTGACTTGTGTATTGTGGATTTTTTTTGTTTTTGTCTTGTTTTGTTTAGATAAATATTTTCTATTTTTCTAAACTGGTGTTGTGTCATTTTGTAGTGTTTTCATTAAGTTACTGTGTGTGTTGGTACAAATACTTTACATCTAGCACTCTGAAGTTAAGCCTACTGCTCTACCAAGCTACCAAGGGGGTAAGCAGGGGTTAGCTGAGGGTGATTCTCTTTTACTCTGACTAGAGTGAGGATCCTTGCTTGAACAGGGGGTAACCAGACTGTCAACCAAAGACCCCATTTCTTACACAATGCAAAATCCTTTTAAGAGAGTTATCGTGAATAGAGATATAATTAATGTGCAGATAATTTTAAATATGTGTATTAGGGAAGTTCTTTTTACTCACCAGTCCATCATTCTAGATCAAGATTTGATTACATATTTATTTGAAAACCTCTAACTCAACTTCTGGTTCATGTTGAACCAAGTGTCATATCATAATTTGACCACCCCTGAGTTATTGTAAATCTTGAAATTTTCTCATTGTAAAAGATCGTGCTTTTGTGAATGAAAACGAAATATGTGGAAAGTTTACAAAAAGTTTTAAAAAGTTGTAGTGGGTAATAAATTAACAAATATTCATTTGTGAATGCAACTGGGGGTCTTTTAGTGCCATGGTTAGAAGACTTGCTATAAATTACGTGGCTGCTTGAAGAACTACTTTAAGAATAGAATGGTTCTTTAGCTAATCTCAATGTGATTTAAAGGTAGGATTACAGGTTCTTTTCTTCCATTTCTAAGGTGGCCATGGAGCACTTAAAAGGCCAATATGGAATGCCACAAAATATCCAAACGAAGTTCCTATGGCCCTCTCAAAGTACCTACGGCTCTCAATTAAAAGTAAAGGTTAGATATTATGAAGGTCAAAATATATCTGAGAAGTTATTGGCTACTTATTTAAAGATTGAAAACAGAAGTCTCATGTTCAGAGTGTTATAATTTAAGGGTTATCACATTTCTTATTGTGTTACTAAATGCTATGAGATAATGTATATTCCTGAACATTGTCTATTAATTACTTTAATAAAGTATTACTCTGGGATACTAACATAGAATACACTAACTAAATTAGATTTGCCAGTCATGGAAGAGGACATAGAACTGATTGAAATCTATTCTGTAATCAACAAGCTAAAGAAGGGTAAAGTGCCTTGACCCACATGATTATTTTAGGTTCATTAATGCAATATTGGGATTAGTTTTGGAAGGAATGCAATATTTAATCACAAAAAGACCAAGATATTTCTATCTTTAGAAATAAGCCATGTCCATTAACAACCTAATACATGAATTAATAGGTCAAAAACAGACAGGATTTGTTAAATTTCATTTTATGAGTGATCATTCGTTTATTTATGTGTGTATGTATGTATGTACACCTATGCTAGCTTTGTGGCATTGAAGTTTAAAGACATTTTGCTTGGAAATGATTTTAAGTGTTGCATTGAATATAAAAAAGTGCTGTATTTATTGTTTAAAAAATCAGCTCCTGTGATTCTCCTTTCCTTCCTAATCTCATATATCAAGTATTTACATACATTATGAGGTTCAGTGCTGACCAGATGGGGAGCACAATTTTTAAAAAAATGCATGTTTCCCCTAAACAAATGCCACACATTAGCCCTCAGTTTGTACCAAATGATTACCATAGGCAAATATCAGATATGTTCACCCACATCTCTGCTTCTTAAGTCTTTGCATACTGAATTGCTGTACCAGGCCTTTTGAAACAATTGTGTTTATCTCCTTAAACGTGAATTTCTTTGAGAATGATGTATGAGGGTTCATGGTGTTTCTAAAATCATAAGATATCCCCTCAGTGAGCCTGCAAATGTTACAAAAGATCATTTTAAACAGTTGAAATTAATTTGTAATTCTAAAATTGTTTTGCCACTCCTGTAATTTATGAAAACCTCATTGACAGCAGACAATATGCCACACAATGCAGTTCCTCAAGCAGAACATATTTCAAAGAACCTACACCAGTTCCATGATTCTAAAAGTGAAATATTTTTCTGATAATCTAAAATGAATTAATATAGCAATATATTCCTTTTCGGATGCTTTCAGGTAAGTGTCTGCTTGGATTAAACTATCCAAATAAGATCTTTGATTGCCAGGTGAAGAAATATTAAAGCTAGCCTTTTAAAGTGTACTGCTCACATACCCTAAAACAAGACATGTTAAACTCTTTGACTAAGAAAAATACTATTAAATATCTGTCACGCAATGAATGCATGAGTCGTGATGGTGCCAATTTCGTTTCATCTGATGATCTTGAGTCTAGTCCTCTCTGTAGATATTCCAGCCCTCTGATATTATTCCAAACTAGCGTTTCTTAAAGTAATCTGGCTATACCTGCTGCAAGAAGCATGGCCTCGAGTTACGTGTGCTAGTGAATGCCTTAGTTTTGTGGAAGCATGGCTAAATTCTATATTTGAATACCCCCAATAAATATCTGGGAACAGATCTCCTTCAAGAACCCACCTGAAGTGCTCAGCTCTACAGTCATTACACCATATAGCTAATACTGTGAGATCCGATTTTTATCACTTCATCTGATGTGATTTGCAAGGAGCCCCCTTCCATTAACTTTATAATTCTCCAAGCAACTGCACAGTGGAATTAAGTATGTGCCTGTATGTCTTTATGGCTTTATTGCATTTCTTCAGTTATTGTGGAATGTTTCATTGTTATCCATAAATATTAATAATATTTCCTGTTAACAATATCATATTTTTCTCTCTTATTCGAAAAACCAACTGCATTTGAATTTGACCACTTCACTCTAGTCACCCTCTCATCTATCTTGTGCCTGCGATCCAAAACTTAGACAATTTTTGGGGTGTTCCTTTCCACTGCATCTCGTTCAAATAAGTTTGCCCTCTATGAACCATTCTTCACATTGGTCTCAAAATGACTCCTTTGTGTGCACGTGTCTATGTATTCCCACGAGATGCTTTACATTTCTTTACAAATTTCGAAAATCGAGATCGCAATCTAAAGGATGTGGTAAAGTGGCGTTCCTTCCCACTTGTGCAAACCTCAGATGGAATGTACCAATGCTTTGCCAGCGCACATGCGGCCTCAAAGAATGTGTTGGGTACTCACTGAATAGAATCACCCCCAGTGGCGTCATTCACACAGTGTAAGCTGCCAATTTCTGGCAGTTTACATGCCACATGCACAGGTTGAAAATATTGGAAGGAGCAGACATCACAGTCGTACAGACGCTGCGTGCTCTCCCAGAGATCAAATTCACAATGTGCCATTTTTGTGGCAACACGATGCCTGTCTTTTAAAATGTCAGGAGTCGTAATACCAGCCCATTGCAAATGTGTATGCTGGGATAGATATCTGCTGCCCCATGCAGGCATCTGCCTTGCATTCACTACTGTTTGTAGTGCGATACAAAGTCACTTCGAATGCCGTTCATTTTAATTAATTGGGTGGTTGGTGCCTCATTGTAAACAGTTCCTTTGCACTGAGATGATTTGAGGGTGAGTGAGCCGTGGATACTTTTTTACTGACAACACTTTCTTCTGCCTTTTAATCCTTTTGAATCCAAAAAAGCAAATGTATTCCCATCTAGTGAGTGGCAATATCCTCAGTTAACTATTATGTTCTATTGTGAGCTAAGAGTCAAAATGCACTGATCTCAGGTGTTGTTTTTATTAATATTTCCTTCATATCAACTTATTCAGAGCATTCACAAAGGCCTTATGAAGGTACCATTGGGGATGTTCAATAAAGGTGAACCCTGTTTAGCAGGCCTGAGATGGACAGGTAATCACTCTAAAAGGAAAAGAAAAAATAAGTGAACATTAGAAATAATTTCTTTCCAAAAGAGCGCTTAGCTGACTTCACAGATAAATTAGGAAATGGCAAGAGACCTTATTCTCAAATTTAGTTTTTTTTAATTGAGCAAAGTTTCATTTGGGCTTTCAGCTGAATCCTTAACACACAACACGAAATTTTAACAAAATTTGAATGGACAAGGTTCATAAATGTACTTAGTACAGGATGCCCGACAGATGGGAGAGTTCCGTACTTCCTTTGTTCATCTTAATTGCTTTCAGTTAACTGATTAACACTTAATTTTTTTATATACGACATTGTTAACAGGCTTGCATGTATCTCCTAATGACATTTCATGAGTACAGCATATCTCAAAATTGAAAAAGATTACTATTAAAACAACTATTATGTGGCTTTGTTCCTTCCAGATGTAATTTTATAATATTAAACAACTCTTTTTTTTTAACTGCACACGGGGCTTCTCCTCCAGACTTTGCACCTGTGTCTACCTGGCAATATAGTTGTTTGGGGTTTGATATGTTTGCCTTCACTGATACTGACTGATAGTGGGTGGGGCCGGATTTACAGGAACATTAACCCAAGTTGTTGCTGCGCTGCCTTGCATGAAAGGGAGAGAGCTGAACAGCACTATTTCCAATAAGATATGGTGGTGTTTTCCTCTCTCCTTGCCCTAGCATGCTTTAGGCTGCCATGTACCAACGCACACACCCTCACCAAACAGTGAAAGCGTGTGCTTTCTGTAAAGATCGTTTTTGTACTGAAAGTTGGCCCTTCCAGCACAAATACTATCCTTTAACACGTTTCCTACTTTGTATGTTTGCTGTACAGTGAAGTGGGAAAAATGAGGAGAAATGAATTTCTCCTTGTTACGTCTGCCTCAAGGAGCTGTACGATTTTGACACAAATACCGGGCACCAAGTGTTTGTAGGTAGGGATCCAAATCCATGAGTGTTTGAATGGTAATGCCCATTTACCACCTTTGAAACACCCCTCGACGCAAAGTAGCATAAAGTAGCTCATAGCACAACTTTGTGTTACTTTGAGAAAATATCCAGTGTCAATCCTCATTTGCATTGGATAGTAAATCTCCGCATAACACTTTTTTATATCAGGTTTGTGTTCCAAAAGTAATGCAACCCCATAGCAAAGCATTTATAAGTATGCGCCTGACTGTTCCAAAGACTGTGAACACGAGTCTGGCGATATTTGTTAATCACCGACCTTCTTTAATAGCGTCTACAATGAGAACATTAACATCTCATCTGTATTTATTACTTAAGAAAGTTTGTTCTTGCTTGATAGTTATGTGTGCAGTCATGAATGAATCATTATTCTATCAACCTCCAACCTGCGCAGAATAGTGTTTCATTCATTTTTCCAGTATGGACACGGTACCAACTGATATGTTGTTCCTAAAAGGAAATAAACAAAACTGTTTAATTGTTCATGAGACAGCTTAAGGATGTCTAGGGAATACTAAGATGAAAGTCCTCTGTAAATTTTCGGTGAACGATTAGAGGGCTTTTTTTTTTAGAATTACTCTGATTGTTTTCCTTCAGTGAGATCAACAACTGTACAAGTCCAATGAGGCTTCCTTAATTCAAATAACATGAAACATCAGACCTAGCCCCTGATGTCAACGTGAACAGACAAAGGGGGTTATTACAACTTTGGAGGAGGTGTTAATCCGTCCCAAATGTGACGGATATACCACCAGCCGTATTACGAGTTCCATAGGATATAATGGACTCGTAATACGGCTGGTGGTATATCCGTCACTTTACCGTTGATAGAGCGTTCCGTACTAATAATTTACCTGTATTTGGACGCTCTTTAGGCCGATGAATCTTTTGGCTAAGTGGGACCCTCTCCACCCTTAATCAGTCAATTTAATTAAATCAATAATCAATAACGAACATAAGCAATACCCTGATCAACATAACACTTAACAATTAATCCAGAATACATTTCGGCGAACCCTGACCTTTCAGTCAGGAATAACCACACCAGTTTATTCAAAGTTAGTGAATTTATTTCCCTATATTAACAAAGCTAGCACAATATAGATGTGTCTCAACACCAAATGATAAACATAAATGAACATTAATAGCTGTCCATAGCGGCGAAACAGGTGCAATCTAAGTAGCATTTGAATAACAAGGCATTCGATAAGAGCAATGCAAATCACTAATACGATAATCTGTAATGAACTAATTGCATACATTTAGTCAGCATAACAAGGTCTCAAATTGCATCGTGCAACAAAAAGAATCCTCATCTAACCTCAAATTAGCATCGGCATGTGGGACTTCATGCAAAAACAATTTAGCAACATTAATTTAGGAAAACTCCTAGCTAGGGATCTTATCAAAATCAGCAGTTGGTTACCTAAAAGAAACACAATGCAATTTTACAATTTTCTTTCATATTTACCAATTACGATCAGCATACAAGGAAGTCTTCGTCTCACAGGTACCGTTTCTCGATCAGCATGGGACGGGGCAAAGGGGCAAGGTGGACGGGGCAATTGCCTCACGGCGGCAAGGTAAAACTACTACTTCATGCAAGGGATCAAAGTTAAAGTCTCTAGGGCAAGAATCATTTAAAGTCTCTTTCTCTCGATTAGAGAAAGCATCAAAGTCGCTTTCAAAATGGCGTCGCAGCAAGGTGGGCCATAACTGCAATGTCCTGCAAAATGGCGGGTATCGGGCTGGTAATGGCTGTAATGGCTGTAATGGCTGTAATGGCTACTTTCTTCTCGTGCACCTGGTTTAAATAGACAACAGTTCAAATCCAGTAGGGTCTTCCATTGGAGGGTTCATAGGTTGGCTTCAAATTGTCCAATCAAAAACAACAGTTCTCAGGCTTTTACTTAAGCATACATTATCCTTGGAGACGAGTACGCAAGTTGCAACATTTTATACCACTTAACTCACTTTCAGAGCTTCCATTGTCCGCACCTGCAGATTGACCTTGGAGTAAAGAGAGAAATATGCCAGGCTGGCACGAAACCTTAAGATAAGCATGTGAACGATCTCAATGGAAAAGTACAGCTTCAAGCAAAAATACACGTTTAATAGCACATTGGAAAAACACGAGCATCTAAACCGTGAGACCAGGCAACTAGGCCAAAGCCTCCACTAAAGTTATGCTAAGCTAAAACATTTCAAGCAAGCAAATCGTAGCACACGTTTATGATTATGTCGGATTAGTGCAATTCTAATACATCACGTTATATAAAGCACGCTTATAAATGTTGGCAAACTACTCTAAGGGCACATTTTGTCCCCGTACAATCTTTATTAGTTCGGCTAAAGCCACACATGATTATTGCAGTACTACGTTTAAGCGCTAATAAATGTAAAACCTTCATTTCTGCGTCATCAATCCCTCCTCTGATGACTACTTGTCATCACACAAACTATTCCCACAAATTTTATTCCATTAAAATTCTGTCAGTTCTCTTTTCCTTTTAATTCCCCTAGTTTTCGCTTTGTATTCTTCTGCCATTCTTCTCATCATTTTCTCTTCCTTCCTTCTTTTAATCCTTGCCATAATCATTATTATTCCCCTTTTTATTCCCCAAATTCCAAATATGCAAATCAATACTATTAAAATTCCCTGTATTATTTTTAGTAATATTCCATTCCAAATTCCCCCCAATCCAATTTCCCACTGAAGCAAGTCCTTTTCCAACCTTCTCCCACACTCCTGGTTCTTTCAATTCCTTCAAATCAGCACTCTCTTTTGTTAGATTAGCAAGCATAGTTTTAATTTTCACACTGTTGTCGGGAATATACGTACAACAGTGGCGCGCACCAAGCATTTTGCAAACGCTGCCATCCTTTGCTAAAAGAATGTCTAAAGCAAGCCTATTTTGAAGAGTCATAGCTCTTTCCGCTGCAAGTTCAGCATCTATCAGGATTATAGCACCTGAAAACTTTGTCAACATGTTATCCACTATAGTAGACAACTTTCTTATTTTGATGGAATTCAACACGACTCCCAATGAAGGAATCATGGCTCCAAATATATCTCCTACCACAGCAGCTGCGGTCTCTCTTTTCTGGATACGATGGGATCCAGATGTCTTTTGAATCATCGATAGGTCATCCAGTTGATAAACTTTTGGGAACACTATACCCAAATAACATCTCCCCCACCATCCCTTTGGAAGACGATAATAGGCATTATACCCACAAATGTAATAAACACCTGGTATGACAGGGTCAAGTCCGTTCATCATGAATGTCCATTTGGCCTTAAAGATAAACGTATGTTTACACTCACTCGCTCCTACAAAAATGTTGTCATAATAAGATTCACCTCGATATATACAAAATTTCCCTACATGCCAAGCATCTAAAGCTATTCTCCCTTGTGTCTTTATTGCGGCAAAATCATAATTGTCTACTGAAGTCCTCTTATGTAGCTCTTTTTCTAATTTCGCCTTCATTTGTGCCCTTCTATCATCTGTGCGATCTAAAAAGCTTATTTCTACTGCAGAGAGCGAGCAGGTAAGGTTTTCCCTATGAGCGTGAGCCGTTTCAAAAGGTTGCATTGGCTCGAAAAATTCCCTCATTATTTTAGCATCCCAATCTTTAGCAATCTGGCTTAGCTGCGCTATTATAGGAACATATGCAAAGGTAACATCATAATTTGAGTAAAAATACTGTATGTTAGTTTGACCATAAAATCTAGACATTACTATACTACATGTAATCCCGTATGTAAGAGGCATGTGGTGATAAGTCACCCCTTCCTTTACTGATGTCGGTATCTGTGTACACACATAACAATCTTTTGCATCCATAGTCTCAACATATTCTGTTAATAAGCAATAGAAAACATTATATGAAAGCTCTTTCTTATCATGCAAGTGTCTCTCATCTAATTCTAGTCTTTTCAATGCGGTTAGTTCAGTGACAGTAACTGGAGCAAAAGTAGAAGCATCGATTTTCTCATTCTCACCCTTTCCATGCATTGCAAGCACTATTGCCATTATTATTAGTACACATGCAATTATCAAGCCTATACACGCATATTTACAATATTTCTTTCTACTGTTTTGCGTCATGATCTGTATAGAATCAGAGAGCTAGAAGCACCTATAGGAAACTATTTGGCAATTCAGTTACGAAGCTGAACGAGCGCAATGTTCACACAGTTTTCTTCAAGAGGCCAGTCACTTCTCGGTTAGCAGCATTTGTCTCTATTCGGCAATAACTCAGTCTTTTATCAGTTCAGCAAAAGTCTCATCCGGTTTAGCAATGTCTCAGCTGGTTGTTTGTATCACGTTGGATTGTAGCAAGCAATATCATTTATTACCCTTTCAATCGACAGAGTCCATAAAACTTTTCTTTTCTATTGGTATCTCTTCTTCTTCGTTCTCAAGGCTAAGAGATACAAACTCGTCAGTCCAATCGTCATGAACTACATATGCCCATTCAGGACCGGAATATCTTCTGTTCGGTATCCTTTTCCTTTTCAATTTTGCTTCTCTTTTCGATTCTGCTTCGCTGGTACTTTCCACTTTTGTCAAGTCTTTTTCTTCACTCGGGGATGGTACCACGACAGTTACTTCTTTTCTTTTCTCTTTCACTTTTGGCCTTTCTCCGTCGTTCAAACTTTCTTCAGTCCTTTGTTTTATTGGTGATATACTTAGTCTCCTCTTTGCACCATGTCCATTTGATGGACCTGCGATCTTTTCTGAGGAAGCTTGAACCTTTTCGTTCTGTTCTGCCTTGTCCCCTCCTTCTGGGGAATCAATCACGTTCTCTTTTTCTTTTTCTGTATCGTCTGCTTCTGGGAAAGCCCTCCTCTGATCAGGCTCTCCTTCTTTTTCACCTTTTTCGAGCCCTTCGTCACCGCCACTTTCCTCAGGCTCTTTATCACTTTCAGCTGCTTCAGGTTCCTTGTCACCTTCAGCTGCTTCAGGCTCTTTGCTACCCTCAGCTGCTTCGTCACTGTCCGAACTTTCTCCTTGGTCTTCCCCAAGTGAGTTGGTCTCTTCGTCCTCAGAGAATATCTCTCTCTCTTCCGTTCCTGCCTGATCGCTTTCAGTTCGGTTTTGCTCTGTCTCAGCACTCAGCACTGTTTTATCAGGCACTGGCAGTTTTAGCGCTTCAACTTCCTCATCTGTGGGACACAACACTTTCTTTGTGTGACTGGCGTGAATCCAGTTGGGAACCCCCGCACACTTCACAGCGGTAGTTGTCGCCAGGATCACTTGGAAAGGGCCTTTCCAACGGGGTTCCAGACACGACTTCCTCACGTGCTTCTTTACCACGACCCATTCACCTGCTTTCAGTGCGTGTCCTGGACCTTGGATCGGTGGCAAGGTGGTTGCTTCCACCTGGTGAGAGAAAGAGCGAACCACGTCAGCCAGACCCTTGCAGTAGTCTAACACCATATCATCTGTAATATTCAAAAGCGCATTTGCGGGAACTGCAGGAAGTCTCATAGCCCTGCCCATGAGAATTTCGTGCGGAGACAATCCAGTCTTTCTATCAGGGGTGTTTCTCATTGACATTAGCACCAAGGGCAATGCGTCAGGCCATTTCAAATTTGTCGATGCACATATCTTCGCCATTCTTGATTTCAGTGTACCATTCATCTGCTCCACCAGTCCTGAGGCTTCAGGGCGATAGCTACAATGCAGTTTTTGCTCAATGTTCAGCGCTGCGCAAAGTAACTTTATCACCTCGTTATTGAAGTGACTTCCCCTATCTGATTCTAAAGGGATCGGGAATCCGAAACGTGGTATTAACTCCCTCAACAATAGTTTTGCAACTGTAAGGCTGTCATTTCTACGTGTGGGGTATGCCTCAATCCAGTGACTAAAAATGCACACAATCACCAACACATACTTCAGACCTCCATGCACAGGCATCTCAATGAAGTCCATCTGCATTCGACTAAACGGGCCGCTGGCCCTGCCAATGTGGCTCGCGTTCACAACTGTTCCCTTTCCTGGGTTCATCTGCTGGCAAGTGACACATCGATGGCAAACTGCTTCTGCAGCTTGACGAAATCTGGGGTTAAACCAATCAGTTTTGAACAATCTTATCATGGCATCTCTCCCTAGGTGAGCTTGCCCATGATAGAACCGCTCAAGCTGTGATAAGAGACTATTTGGCAAAACAAATTTTCCCTCATTTGAAACCCATAACTCATCTGGTCTCTTTATACATTGTGATTTAATCCAGGAATCTCTTTCATCCTCCCTGACGTTATTCTGTAATGCTTTTAATTCATCTATTGTATCTACGACCTTCAAGGCAAATGCTTCAGCTGGTTCGAGTTCTGGTTCACTTATCGAATTCCATTCATCCCTGAGTAATATACAGTTCAAGGCACAAAATCTTGCGACTTGATCCGCATATGCATTTCCCAGAGAGACATAGTCCTGTCCTTTTGTATGAGCACTACACTTTACCACTGCAACTTCGGCTGGCATTTGAATGGCGTGTAACAATTCCCTTATTCTCTCCCCGTTTTTCACTGGGGATCCTGAAGAAGTCAGGAAACCTCTCTGTGACCATAGTTGGCCAAAGTCAGGCACAATTCCAAACCCGTACTGACTATCAGTGTAAATGGTGACTTTCATCAATGCAGACAGTTGACATGCTCTTGTAAGGGCTACAAGTTCTGCTACTTGTGCAGAATAGACTCCTTGGAGCCAGGCCGCTTCCAAGACACCTGTTACGGTACATACAGCATATCCTGCTTTCAAAATTCCCATCCCATCTCTTAGACAGGAACCATCTACGAAAACAATTTGGTCATTTTCATCAAGCTTAGTATCCTTAATGTCAGGTCGAGGTTTTGTGCAAAATTCAGTCACCTGAAGGCAGTCATGCTCGACGTCTTCAGCGTTCTCAATTTCAGCATTTTCACCAGGAAGCAAGGTTGCTGGATTCAACGTAGTGCACCTTTTCAGCTGCACATTCGGTGAGCCCAGAATTATCGTTTCATACCTTGTGAGTCTTGCTCCAGTCATGTGTTGCGTTCGGGAGCGGGTCAAAAGTATCTCAACTGAGTGAGGGACCATGACTGTTACTGGGTGTCCCATCACTATTCCTTCACTCTGAGTGAGGCTGATACCAACTGCTGCTACGGCGCGCAAACACCCTGGAAGTGCTGCTGCGACCGGATCCAAAGTAGCTGAAAAATACGCTACTGGTCTGTTTATGCCACCATGGGCTTGAGTCAAGACAGACAAAGAACATGCATCACGTTCATGACAAAACAATGTGAAAGGCTTTGTGTAATCAGGCATACCTAAAGCTGGAGCCCTACACATGCATTCTTTCAACTCAATGAAAGCATCCATCTCATCTCCTTTCAACTCAATTTGATCCAAGGCATCCTTCTGGGTCAGCTTCAGTAAAGGCTTTGCTAGAGTCGAGAAGTTGGGAATCCACTGGCGACAGTAGCCCACCATTCCAAAAAACTTCCTCACCTCCCTCCTTGTCTTTGGTGGACTCATTTGAAGTACACTCGTTATTCTTTCCTTCATTATTTTCCTTGACCCTTTCTCTATCTGGTGACCCAAGTATTTCACTTTCTTCTGACAGAACTGCAATTTGGAAGGAGACACCTTGTGCCCATTCCTTCCCAAATGGTTCAACAGAGCAATGGTGTCGGCTGTGCAGCCACTTTCTGTCTTTGATGCAATCAGTAGGTCATCAATGTACTGTACTAGGGTTGACTCGAATGGCAATTCTAATGCTTCCAAATCTTTCTTTAGAATCTGATTGAAGATTGACGGTGACTCAGAAAACCCTTGAGGAATTCGACACCAACTGTACACTCTGTCTAAGAATTTGAAACAAAAGAGGAATTGGCTGTCCTCGTGAAGAGGCACCGAAAAGAATGCTTGTGACAAGTCGATGACTGAGAACCACTCAGCATCGCAAGGGACTTGAAACATTATCACAGCTGGATTTGGTACGACAGGGCAACACTTTATTATGATGTCATTTATTTTCCTCAAGTCCTGCACAATTCGGACCTTCCCACTTGGCTTTATTAATCCCATGATTGGTGAATTACATGGACTGCTTAACACTTCTTTCAGTACCCCCTGTTTTACAAATTCGTCAATAAGTTGGGCAACTTTCATGAGGGTGTCTTGTGCCATGTGGTATTGTGGGGTCTGGGGAAAGATTGCATTGGGCTTTACAGTCACTTTCACTGGTTCCACTCCCTTCATCAATCCCACCTCTTTCCCTGTCATATCCCACACTTCCTTTCCGACTGTTTCCCGTAATTCGGCTGGAATATCTTCTTCAGTTATCATCGGGAAAAGGCAAATCAGAGGATACTCTTCATCGACAGTTTCCATCTCATCCCCCTCTACACTGTCCTCTTCTTCCCCATCACTGCTCGTCTGAATTTTTATTCCCTCGTTCGAACACATAATCGAACAACCCAATTTGCACAACAAGTCTCTCCCTAACAGTGCTATCGGGCTTGAGTCACATACCACAAACTGATGTACCCCTTGATAGTTACCGATGCTGACTGGTACCGGATCTGTTATTGGGTTCGTCAGGTGCCTGTTTGCTACTCCCACCACTTGAACTGTCCTCCCTGAGAGTGGCAAATTTGGTACTTCAATGATCTTAACAGTTGAACGTGTTGCTCCTGTGTCAACCAGGAATGAGACACGATGACCCATTACTCTTCCCTCCACGTAGGGACCCTTTTGATCAACTTCCAAGGATGCTGCAAGCACACAATCTCCTTCTTCTCCTGAACTTTCACTCTCCCACACATTGTTTATTCCACTCTCACTGTGTAGTGGGAACTGTTGTATGGTGCCATTTGTACTCATTACCTGACCCGAGACCTGTGGAGGAACCATCACTTGCTGCTGACTCATTGGTGCCAAAGATATTTGCATTTGCTGATTAGGTACCATGGGTAACTGCTGTTGCATTGGCTGCATTTGCGTCACCTGCATACGAGGCATCTGCATCTGCTGCGGCTGCATAGGTTGTAATCCCTGCAACTGATTTACGGTCTGAAAATTTGGGTTTGGACCTCTCATTTTCGGTCCCCTCATTGTCTGAAATGCATTGACATCATTGTTTTGCTGACCAACACTTGCACCTTCCTGCACCACCATCGGGCACTCGCGTTTCCAATGACCGACAATCCCGCACACGTGACACGGCATCACCTTTTTCAATGCCTGCACACCATTCTGAGTCACAACAGTGTTCAAATCCGGACCATTATTCACAAAACTTCCTCTGCCTCTGCCTCTCGCCTGTGGCTGAAACATCATATTTCCCTGCAACTGCTGCTGCTGTTGCGGTACCTGCTGTTGGAACCCTTGCAACCCTTGCAAACCTTGCAGACCTGTCTGAGCTGCTTTAAGTTGCATCATCATCACCTTCTCTTTCAACCTTTTCTGTTTCACTTCAATTTCGTCGCTACAGTATTTCGCATAATTCAACACCTGATCAATAGGTTTCGACTGCCAACAAATCAAATGGGACTTTATCATCTGACTTATCTCTGGTCTCAGCAAATCTGAACACAAAATGAAGCATGTCCTTCGCCTCTATTGTTTCCGTGCCACTGTAGTTCTTGAACGCCTTCAACAACCTCTCATAGTAACTATGAATCGACTCTTTAGCCTCTTGGGCAGTTCGATCAATCTTCTGCCAATCCACATTTTTCGCGGCAACTTTCGTCTTCAAATGCTCAATCACCTTGTAGTACAAGCTCATCACCATGGGTGATGGTGCACCCGTATCCCTGTTTCTCTCTGGTTCACTTGTCGGCCAACCTACAGCTCTTTTGCAATCCTCCCACAAATCTGCCGGAACCACAATCTCAAAGAGAGTGTTCAGGTCTTCCCAGAGACATTTTGCAAGCTTCACAAACCTATCAGTCTGTTGATACCATTCAATCGGTTTCTCTCTCAGTTTGGGAAAATCATCCATAAAAGACTGAATGTCGCTTCTGTGCCATGGTACATGTATTAATTTTCCCCCTGCTGTCTCACTCATTGGTAACATGGTTACTGCATCACTACTCTGCGGTCTTTTCTCGTTGGGCTCTGAGACACTGTCTTTCCTCTTTTCCTTTCTCTTTACCCATCTGCTTTCCCATTTGTCTAAGCACCTCCACACTTGTGCACTCTGCAACAACTCTCTAAGGTGGGCCTTCATGCCTGCTGACCTCATGTGTTCAAAATCTGTGGTCCTGAAATCCAACCTATAGCTCCTGCTCAAGTGTTTTGTCTTGTCTATATCCACCCCGTTTTTGTCAGCTATTTCCTGCAAGCTTTTATGTACCTTATTCACTTCTTTCGTAATCCTGGGACATAGATACCTCAGCTCTTCTTCCGAGTAGGACTCTAACCTATTCACACCCATAGTCCCTTCCACCAATTCTTGTGCTTCCATGTTCAACCTGACCGTATTCAGATAGTCTTCTCCCTTCCCACTGGCTGAGCTTTGTGTGGAATTCAGACTGTTGAACCACTGTGTCAGCTGTTGCGCATTCAACCCCATAAGTGTAGCATTCACATCGACTGCCATTGATGGTTGCGGCAACTTTTCAGTATTCGATGACAGCGGTATCACCAGTGGGGGACTCGACCTCACCAGTGTTGACTGAGCACATATGGGACTAAACTCCATCAAGGACCCAGATCCATTTGGCTGAGCCGCTATCGGAGTTATCCCTGGAGTGTTTTCTATGCACCTCCTTTCTGTCCCATTCTGCAGCATTGATCCCTGACCGCTCATACCTAAATTAGGCTGACTGTACAAAGGTACCGGTGGACCTACAGTAATGGGTAGCGATATCGCGTCTGGGTTTTGCCTATTTCCCATGTTCTGAGGCATGTTCATTCCCACACTATGGGTCATCATTGCCGGCATGCCCATCTGACTCCCCGTCGTCTGAGCATGTGCTGTTCCCCACTGCATCTGCTTTTGAGGCATCAAAAACTGGGTTGATTCAGCTTGTGCCAATGTCGGGTTGTGACCATTCTGTACTCCCCTTACAGTTGGATCTAGAATCATTCCTGTACTGTTGTCACTGCTGTAGTACCCTGGGATCTGCGGCTGATAATTTTCTGCTGGTTTCAACATGGGCACGTCTGGATATATTCTCCTAACCTGCGGTACCTGCGGGGTGAACAGTAAACTCGGGTCCTTAGACCCCGATGATGCTCCTGAACTCTGAGTTTCACTGTTCTGTACCGGTGCCGGAGGGGCAGAACTGGTACTTGGACCTTGTCCACTCTCCGCATAAGGTGGTGGACAGTCGTTCAGCAATTGCATTATTAACTCCTCATCCTCTAACTCCTCTTCTCTTCTCAACTTTTCCTCGTCCTCTCTATCCTTGGAACACCTCCTGTTTGTCTTACAGGTAGCTTTCTTACCTGTCTCCTCTTCTTCCTTAGTAATTGCGGGAAACAATTTTATCCCCTGCAATACATCTGACCTCCACACCTTCTGTGCATTATCCCACCTAGCGTCCGCTAGTGTCTTTTCTACCTTCCTTATCCTGGTCTCGAACTTATTTTGCTGCTGCTGTCTAGCCATTAGTTCCCAAATTGCTAGAGCCTCAAACTGGGCTGGCCTTGGAGGCACCTTCATGTCGAACATCGCGAATCTCAAATTCTCTAGAATCCTTATATTGAATGTCCCGTGGATCGGGAACGCTACGCTCCCATGTTTCTCTGTCAGCTTGTGCCATTGCTTTAGCCAAAGGCACGGAGCTACCCCCTTTTCCTCCATTACAATGTAAGCTGGTGTACCTTCGGGTGGCGTCTCTTCTCCTACGCTCGCTTTAATGTAAGACTCCCCCTTCATCGCACTCTTTAATGCTTTAAAAAATTTCATTTTCTCGTCTTTTATTTCACAAAATTTGTAATCAATAGGTGACTTTAATTCCCGGAATACTCTTCGCTTGCCTTTCCCCTTCCAATCGAGCCCCACGGACTGCATCCAATCCGTGCGCGACCCTTCTCTGCAACCAACCTATCCCAGCGCGGCTCCTAGTGACGTCACACTCACACACACTGCGGCTGACAAAGCCTCGCGGCTAATCCTCCTTCACTCAGCTCCTCTCGTAACCACTTCTGGCATGTATCGCGAGCTACCAAAAATTATAAAACAGATCTGTCGGTTTACTACAGGAAGGGTAACACAATCGCTTCAGGACCTTAGGGATTTTTCACTAGCCTCGGCAGTTATTCCATCTTTCTCGGTCCCCACTTTCGCAGGCAAATCTGACCCGCAGACCTACTCTCAACTTGTCAATGATCTATTCTAGTGCACTTAGAATTTTTGTCAAAGCCCGAAGTCGAAGTTTCTTTCACTCCCTTAACACACGTACCGACTCGTTGACCACGCCCGATCAACCTACTAAACCGCCCAGACCACAACATAAAACAACATACTCCGGAGTCTCTTGACCTCGCAGGGCCCGTCTCAACAACAACAACCACGTGGACCTTTTTCTGCACAAAGCGCCACATACACGTGAAGTTCGACGACTTCCCTACTCTCACACTCGGAGTCGCACCTCCGCTATTTCTATGAAGTTCGACGACTTCTCTACTTCTACACTCGGAGTCGCACCTCCGCTATTCTCGAAAATCCTCGCGACCTTTTCACACAATCTGCGGCAATAAGCTGTGCAAGCGCAAAATCCTAACTTCACTCATACCATCACTAGTACCGCCAACGCCGATTCCACACCTCCATTCTCTCCATTCGCAAGCTCCGAGATCCCGGGAAAGTCGCAGTGGACCTAGCCCATCATCATTCTGTCAATCTATTTTACCCAAGAAAATCTAATTCAACTTCTCGAATGGGGTCTCAAAGGGCGTAACCGTCAATTCAACACCATGTACTTTAAGAGTACGGGGTCTCAAAAGGCGAAACCGTCCTCTGCTACCATCTTCTGATAGAGCGTTCCGTACTAATAATTTACCTGTATTTGGACGCTCTTTAGGCCGATGAATCTTTTGGCTAAGTGGGACCCTCTCCACCCTTAATCAGTCAATTTCATTAAATCAATAATCAATAACGAACATAAGCAATACCCTGATCAACATAACACTTAACAATTAATCCAGAATACATTTCGGCGAACCCTGACCTTTCAGTCAGGAATAACCACACCAGTTTATTCAAAGTTAGTGAATTTATTTCCCTATATTAACAAAGCTAGCACAATATAGATGTGTCTCAACACCAAATGATAAACATAAATGAACATTAATAGCTGTCCATAGCGGCGAAACAGGTGCAATCTATGTAGCATTTGAATAACAAGGCATTCGATAATAGCAATGCAAATCACTAATACGATAATCTGTAATGAACTAATTGCATACATTTAGTCAGCATAACAAGGTCTCAAATTGCATCGTGCAACAAAAAGAATCCTCATCTAACCTCAAATTAGCATCGGCATGTGGGACTTCATGCAAAAACAATTTAGCAACATTAATTTAGAAAAACTCCTAGCTAGGGATCTTATCAAAATCAGCAGTTGGTTACCTAAAAGAAACACAATGCAATTTTACAATTTTCTTTCATATTTACCAATTACGATCAGCATACAAGGAAGTCTTCGTCTCACAGGTACCGTTTCTCGATCAGCATGGGACGGGGCAAAGGGGCAAGGTGGACGGGGCAATTGCCTCACGGCGGCAAGGTAAAACTACTACTTCATGCAAGGGATCAAAGTTAAAGTCTCTAGGGCAAGAATCATTTAAAGTCTCTTTCTCTCGATTAGAGAAAGCATCAAAGTCGCTTTCAAAATGGCGTCGCAGCAAGGTGGGCCATAACTGCAATGTCCTGCAAAATGGCGGGTATCGGGCTGGTAATGGCTGTAATGGCTGTAATGGCTGTAATGGCTACTTTCTTCTCGTGCACCTGGTTTAAATAGACAACAGTTCAAATCCAGTAGGGTCTTCCATTGGAGGGTTCATAGGTTGGCTTCAAATTGTCCAATCAAAAACAACAGTTCTCAGGCTTTTACTTAAGCATACATTATCCTTGGAGACGAGTACGCAAGTTGCAACATTTTATACCAATTAACTCACTTTCAGAGCTTCCATTGTCCGCACCTGCAGATTGACCTTGGAGTAAAGAGAGAAATATGCCAGGCTGGCACGAAACCTTAAGATAAGCATGTGAACGATCTCAGTGGAAAAGTACAGCTTCAAGCAAAAATACACGTTTAATAGCACATTGGAAAAACACGAGCATCTAAACCGTGAGACCAGGCAACTAGGCCAAAGCCTCCACTAAAGTTATGCTAAGCTAAAACATTTCAAGCAAGCAAATCGTAGCACACGTTTATGATTATGTCGGATTAGTGCAATTCTAATACATCACGTTATATAAAGCACGCTTATAAATGTTGGCAAACTACTCTAAGGGCACATTTTGTCCCCGTACAATCTTTATTAGTTCGGCTAAAGCCACACATGATTATTGCAGTACTACGTTTAAGCGCTAATAAATGTAAAACCTTCATTTCTGCGTCATCACCGTCACTTTTGGGACGGATTAACACCTCCTCCAAAGTTGTAATAACCCCCAAAGTGTATTCCTCTTTTTGGGGCCATTAATGTGACCTTTGATATGTATTCCAAGCCCAGGAAAATGGGTAAATGATTACATTAGTCTTTGCACCATGGGCCAATTCAGAATTAGAGTTTCACACAGGTTAAACATAAAGTAAGAATCAAAAACCACCACACAGTATCTACTCTCCTCTAAAGTAATATGCCATTCCTTTTAGTCCCCAACTGAACTTGATAAGTTAGGTTGTGTCCCACTTGCTACAGTGCTAACTTTGCACAGATGCAAGCTGAGTCAAACAACAGTTTTCCTTGTTCAGCCATTACATGTTCACACTTATGTGACGCATGTCACATGCAACATGCGTGGAGTCTAGAAGCCACAGGTCCAAACCTGAAAAGGCTTGAGGTTTTCTTGATTAGAATCCCGGTCCCTAACTGGGATCACTTGGAATTCACATATTTTCCATAATTGTCAAGATCAAGCAAACAATTTGTTACAGATTTGAAGAAGATGTTGCAGTGTCTCTAGAGTCTGATAAGATGACCAGAGAAGGTAGAGTTAAAAGGTTGACTTTGTGTTAGGGGTGATCCTAAATAAGGATGAAGAAAACGTGACACAGGGTGCTATTAGGGACAGGCATACAGGTAGTTTGATATGTTTTGTTTCTATTTAAGACCTTTAAAAGTAATGTGTTGGGAAAAAATATTGTTAAAATATATTTGGAGAAACAATGTACTATAAAAGTCTGATGAATTATACTTCAGGAAGAAAAATAAACTTCAGCAAGGCAGGACAGAGACCAAGGTACAGTTAGTGCTGAAAGGAAGGCCATCCCTGCAGGCTAAGGGAAATGAAACTATGGTCTAGGTAAGTAGATGTGGAATTAGAATAGTAAATCTATACTTCCATTTGTATGCTTAACCTGAGAATAGGGTGACCAGATCAGGTCAGGTCCTTCCAGCTACTTTGGCCATTTCAGAATAAGATCTGTTGGCAGCTGTTGATACCATCGGAATTTGCTTTCTAGGTCTCAGTGTCTAAAATCTTGCTTTGAAATGGTTGAAATGGACTGAACTTAGCAAATTACTTTTGTCTTTCAACTCAACAAAACCACTTGCATTCAGTGTTTCCCAGTGTTCTATTTCTTTCCATTTGTTGATTAATTTAAACATGTCCCCTCTGGTCTATCTTAATTAGGCTTTTGGTTTTAATTCTTTCATGTACTCAGGTGTCTCACAAATTGTGTTAACTCTGGGATTCTCAATGTTACTGTTTCCAAACTCCATGAGTGCCTTTCTACTGTAGGAAAGTGGATGTCCTTCAGTCAACTGAAGTGAAGTGCCTGATTTAGAGTTTGGTGGACAAGTTACTCTGACACAAATTTGACAGATATTGAGTCCATTGTAAGATAGATGAGATATCTGGTAATCTTACACTTTATTGTCAGTTTATAATTTTTTCTATTAACAAAGGTATTTTGCGAGAAGTATATTTATGAATGTGGAGTCTCAGACAGACCCAGAGTATCTATCCATCCACCAAAATCAAATTCAGACCCTTGGTGAGATACAAGTGAAATCATATTGCCCCTCAGATGTTCTTCATTTTGGGAACTTTCTTTCTGGTTCCAGTTCTTAGGTGACAAACCATCATCAGTCTCTTGTGTAAAAAAGCCTTGGTGTGAAATGTGATTCTTCACATACCATGACTAACCAGATCAGTGCTGTTATTAGCTTCTGCCTGCTACATACAGAGAAGTGCTTCTTTCACTTTTTCTCATTTCCTATAAAAGTACAAATTTGAAATGTATTCATTTCTGCCAGAATGGATTACTGCAATTGGTGCAAAACTCCACAGTCGGACTTGTTATGGGATTTCAAAGGTTCAACCATGTTTTTCCTGCTTTAATATCACTGCATTGGTTGCCTGTAAGGAATACAAATGTTTTCAAATCTTTATGCCTGGAACTAGAAGCCCTACATGATAACAGACATACTCATTTGTCAGAAGAATTTCTGTTAAAAATGCCCAAGATCAAATATACTACTATCAGGAAAAGATCATTTTCAATGGCTTCTGCCTCAAAATGAGACTCCCTTTCTACCACTGTTTGCCTGGAAACAGACATTCAGATTTAGAAAAGCATTAAATATGTGGCTTTTTCTGACACAGGAGTTGGTGCTTCTGTTACAAAATGATATTGACATCCTTTGTGGTGTGTTCTTGTGGAGCCAAGATACCCTTTGGGTATATGAAATGCTTTAAAAATCATGCTAAACTAAACCACCTCACTCCAAGCCATTACAGACACTGTCTCCAGTCCTGAACTTTTCATCTAAAATTGATTAATTTTAGATTTGTTAGTGTAATTTCAGTGAACGTAAAACAAGCCTACAACATCCAGAAAGCATTAGGCTGGCCTACAAATGATCACAACTGGAGACAGGGTCTGTAATGATCTAGAGGGAAGTGGTCACCATACTTGACTGCATAGTGTTAGTCAACATTGCAGGTTCAATGTGTGTACAGATTGATATTTCTGTCCGTAATATTTTAGCATACTCTTAGCACATTTGCCACTGCCATTGGCCATGCTGTGTGAGTTCTGGCGCATGGGGCCTGTGAATACCTTGCTTCCTGTTTGACCAATCAAAAGCCCATATCCTGTACATTTTGGGAACTGGGTGTATTTCATAACAGAAGGGCACACCTTGCACCCAGATCCTACTGCACCATCAGTCCTTTGAGTGCAAAACTGAGTTCTGCAACTGGGTGAAAGCAAGAATGCATTGTACAAGTCTGTTTTCCATGGGATCTGGATGAATTGACACTGAATACAGGGCTAGTGATGGAAATGACCATCTTTTGTGTGATGTTGTCCATGAATGTATGTCGGAACAACGCATGCTGGAACCATGCATGCCTGAACAATGCGGTTTGGAACAACGACCACGTTGTTACCACTAATGCCTTTACCACGAATGCCTTAACAACGATTTTTAGTTGTAAAGGCATTCCTGGCAAAGGCATGCGTGAACGGCATGCATGGTTCCAGCATGCGACCACCCTTGCCTCACACCCGCCCCTAAAATTACCGTGACCCTCCCACCCCCACCCCTAAAACCTAAAACCACCCCAACTCCCCACCCCGCCCCTAAAATTACAGTGATCCCCACTCCACCCCTAAAACCACGCAAACCCCCCATCCCCGCTCCTAAATTACTGTGACTCCCCACCCCTGCCCCTAAAACCACCCAACCCCTCCACCCAGCCCCTAACACCTAAACTACCCCAACCCCCCACCCACCCCTAAAACTACTGCAACTCCCAATCCCCATCCCTGCCCCTAAAACCTAAAACCACCCCAACCCAACCCCCACCCCATCCCTAAAACCTAAACTACCCCAACCTCCCACCCCCACCCCTAAAACTACTGCAACCACCCACACCTGCCCCAAAACCTAAAACCGCCCCATTCCCCCACCCGCCCCTAAAATTACAACGACCCCCACCCCTAAATTCTAAAACCACCCAACCCCCACCCCTGCCTCTAAAATTACTGTGACCCCCCACAGTCTGCCCCTAAAACCTAAAACCACCCCCACCCCCACCCCCTAAAACCTAAAACCACCCCAGCCCCCCACCCCGCCCATAAAACCACCCTAACTCCCCATCCCCAAAAAAGTAAAAATACTCCGACCCCCCACCCTACCCCTAAAACTAAAAATATCCAACCCCACCCCACCTCTAAAACTAAAAATGCCCCGACCTCCCCTCCCCCGCCCCTAAACCTAAACCACCCTGGCCCCCCACCCCTTAAAACTAAAAATACCCGACTCCCCCACCCCACCCCTAAAACAGCCCCAGTCCCAGCCCCACTTACCTGATCACGTCCTCCTCTTCAGCTGGCTCCATTCTTCTGTGCCATAACTACGCATGCGCGTGGTTCAGCACATGCATGGTTAAGGCACCGAACAAGGAAGTCATGGTTAACAAAAACGTTGTTCCACTTTCGTTGTCCACAACTTTGTTGATCGGGAGTCGTGGTTTAGGCTGCTTCCCGTTGTCCATATTTGTGTTCTATCTGCTTGCTGGTTTTAGACCTCTGTGCACTTTACCCATGCTAATCCTTGATAAAGTGCTTGTGCTTCTCCTTTAAACATGGGTGAATCAATTTACTTCTAACTGGCACATTTGACTTGCCTAGAATATGGTGTAGAATATACACCCTGGGCAAATGCACCTTCCACCATAGTGACAGCACAAACATGGCCTGGCTGCTGCAGTGTAAGCGATCTGTCAAAATAACCCTTTTTGACAGGGGAAAACTTTACTTTAAAATAATAATAACTGACCCCTTTTCAGTTCTTGTGGCCCACAAGGCAGGGTGCAAGTTATGATTATTTTTACTGTAAGTGGACCTTACTGACCCATAGAAAATAATGGGAAGCTGGATTAAATATTAATTCTGCTATCTCTGGATTGGGAGCAGCTAGAAACATGATTAAACCACTCTTTCTAATATTTATTAAAAGCACAACCTATTAGCGAAGTCAGATGTTTATAAACATTAACGAAAAGTAACTTTTAGAATGTCACATTTTCCCTGCCTGAAGCTCCTAGAGGCTAATCTGCATAAGCTCTCAAGCAGTAGCCCAGTGGATGATTTGAGGTACTGGGTTTTTCAGAACCGGTACTGATCCGGAAACCCAGCGGTGCCAGGGTACACCCAAAGACCTCGGGTACTTTCCTGATTCAGACCACAGAAACTCAGAGTCTTCTAGGTGAAGTCAAAGATCGAATTTATTGGCTGCAACCAAGTGACAAGCGTCCTAGAAGTACAACAGCACGGTTTGTATGTTCTCAGGAGACTGTGTTTCAATGCAAAGTCAGGTTTCCTTATATACAGTTTTTTATGCTTCAGGCAAACATTCTTGACATTTTGGTTGGTCATTCACATGTTTTCACTACAAAGGAAAAAACAGTGTCATGATGAAACCTCATATTTCATGTCATCCAACCCATAATAAATTACCCGGCAAGGCCTAGTATTTTACATCAGATAAGTGTGGACCCCTAATAAAAACGGGCACCTCCCCCTCGTAAAGTAAGAAGAAGAAAAGAGCAGGTGCAGGTGTGAGCAAGTTAGGCAGGGTGTGTGAGCGATAATAAGGGTTTTATGGCCTGGTGTGCCTTGATGCTATCTGATTCGGCCACTGGGAGAGGGACTGACCAAACAGGTTTGGCCTGAGGCAATGGTTCCAGCTTGCCCAGGTCAGAGAAAAGTCAATCAAGGTGTACGTGTCCTTGGAATCAAATCTGACTGTATTATAAGCCTATGTGAGGGCAACTTTTAAAAATGGCTGCCGTGTATAAAATGGGAGCCACGAGTGCAGGACGAAAATGGCGATTTCGAGGTGAAAACGCTGCTGGAATTGAGCGAAAATGCTCATGCTTAGTGTACTAGTCATTATCGGTCTTTAGATACTAAAATCGTACTGCTGTGGCAAAGTAAATTACATGGGTCCAGAATTTTTAGAACCACAAACCCTCCTTTTGCCCTTACATAGGCAATAAACCTATTCTCATGCTAATCTGAGTCCAGGTCTATGTTTATAAGGCCATGGAGATGTTGCTGGAGCAAAATTCTAGTACTTGGTAACTCTCTCTGGACAGGTCTCCTTGAACATGAAGTAGCACAAAAGGCCACATATGGCAGGACAAAATAAGGAATACCTCTATCTGCAGTAGGTGGCATAAGATCACACACCCAACAATTAGTGATGTTCACTACTAACTAGTGTTGATGCAGAAGCTGTACAAAAGAATTGCTTACGAATTCTGATCTTCTAACCTGCTCATGTTCAGGAAAAGGGTGAAAAGAGTGCAAAGAAACAATAGTAGGAAAAGACATAGGTTGGGAAGTGGGTGCAGAAGTCAATTGAGTAGAGAAAAACAATCCCACCCATAAATGACAACGTCATGTTTAAAAGACACTAGAAAACACGTTATTAAGAACATATAGACAACGGGAGAAAGTAGTGACCACTAGTACAAATGAAATAATAATTTTTCACAATCCTAACCAAAAAGCAAATCCTAAAATTATCTAGTAACATTTTTAGGGCTCCTCTGCATTTCAGTAATTTTTGTATGTTCAGGTGGAACAGTGGTGACTCTCATCAATGCTCTAAGGTGAAAAGGGGGTACCTTTCCACAGAAAATGGACTTTATTCTGCTTTTACTAAACAGAATAGTACTTTAAAACAATGCCAGCAAAACAATCAGTCTCCTAACACCTAGTCTATACAATCACACGGAAACCTCTTGTGAAACCAACTATGCCCAGAGTCCGTTCAAAAAGCCTCTCTGGCAGGCTTCTATTGTCCATCAAATTTTCTTTTGTTGTTTTCTTTTGCATGGGCCTCTCAATTCAGGCCTCTACGTGAGAAAAGTACTGCTTAGTTGGAGTGCCCTCCTGGCAAACACCCACAGCTCACTCGAAAGTCTCAATGTCTTAAAGCAATGCACCAGTGTCTCTCCTCTGTGGCAGACACTACAAACAATGTGCTCTTCATTGATCAAGGGCACAAATCATCTTGTGCAGACCCAAGCACCAATAATTGGGAAATAGCTCAAGCTCAGCAGCACTTTCAGACTCCAACACTCATTATTTAGTGTCAGAGGACGCTCAAGCTGCTCTTTCATGGGCACCACAATATAGTGCCTTTTTCCAAACTTGAAATCTCCGGTGCACTGCCCTTCTTCCGTTGGAGCAAAGAAAAGAGGGTGTGTGGCCAAAACTCAGGCCAAGGGGCTCAAGGGATTGCACACTGTCAGAGGTTACCAGCACATGACAGGTAGAGAAATGAAACCTCAAAACAGCTCTGCTATCAACAACAGGAATCCTTCTCTTTAGCTCTTTTACACTGAAACTTTGGTTTTGTGATGTCCAACGCCGTCTGATGGAGCAAGTACGATACCATGCGCTGGCGATCGCTGTCCAGCTTTGCTACTTTCTGGGTGCTGAGACTGTAGGGCCAAGACGTCCGTCTTTCATCTGTAGCTGTCACTGATGGGAATTAGGCTTAAATCAATGTCCTGCAGGTTATTATGACTTGATACCCACAGAATCTAGTGACATAGGAAATGTGCCACAGTTGTTAGTTTCCTTCAATTTAGTAAAAAAAACAGTTCATGGTTTTTAGCAAGGGGACTGCAAGCAGGTGGTCTGCAATCTTCAAAGGAGTAGCCATACACCATGGGCATAAAATACAAAGACAAAGGCAGAAGGGCAAAACAGGGTCTCTAGCATCTTTAATTGGGTTCTCTCCATTATTCTCTGCCATCTATAGCTACATGAGAATTCTATCTGAATGGATTTCCTCACACAGTGGCATTGTCTAATGGGGTGAACACATATTTTCCTCAATGATTAAGTCTAGGTGTTCCTCCTTACCTTAGAACATCTCAATAGAGAAATCACATGATACCGATTATCAGGGACATGTAGAAACCTTCCTTTAAAAACTGTGCATCAGGTGCACTATGCAATACATAGGCTAATAGTCAAATGTGCAAACAAAAAGACAAGAACTAGAGGGTCCTGATATTTGCATGATTAGGACACATCTGATCCCATCAAAAATTAAAGTAGCAGGAACAGAAGGGAACCGAAAACCAAATTAAAATAGACATTGAAAATTCGTCATGTTCAAAAAGGTAAACATAAGATATCTCCTATTGAGATGGAAAACTTGTCTTACTATAATATTGAGTCAGTTAACCAGTCTATCGCTACCCTGACAGTCAGGCTGGAAACCATTGAAGCAGGCCTAAGGCAAATTCTTGAAAACCAGTCTGGTCATACCAAAGGGAATTATACATAACATGGGGGTCCCTGGTACATCACTGCAGTCTGGAAATGTGAACCTGAACAATACATCAATAATAATAAAAGGGCTGACTGGTGAAAGGAATTCGAAAAAGAGAAATGGGACTAGGACATAGCTAAAATCTCAATAACTAAGCATGATGCGACATTGGTCAGGGGAAGTAACAAAAGAAAAAATCTATAGGAAGAACAAAAAAAAATATTTGGGTGATAGTCAGGCATGTGACACAACACCGAGAGTACGGGTGATACACAAAGGCCAAAGTTACACAAATTTTAACTCTACCGTTGGCGACTACACCGTATACGTTACTCCTAGCTAATGTTTCAGTTCCTTCTTCAGGAAAAAATGAAAACCTGGTTTTCTTTTAAGGAACGAAAGCCATATGCTACTTAGGAAACAGAACATCATTAACTAATGTAATATAGAAATTAGGCCACCTTGAGTCACAGATCTATAATTTCATCCTTAGGTCCAATCAAGGCTACATAAATGTAGGGCTGCCTGTTCCTTTAAGGGAAGGGGCAGTAACGTGACTAACTGCAGGTGACACACTTTGATCCTGTATATCTCTTTTTATTTTCCTTCAATACCATTATAGCCAAATAGACATGCACTGGTGAAGTGTTGTCTTTTATGTTCACAGCATGAAATATCATTATCTGTGGAATTTAGTAACCAGAACAAGTTCAACCAACTGTTGCGTAGCGATGGGCATCGTCATGACCATCCCCTCACAACACAGGGGAGTTTGTAATAGTATCAAAAGCAGCAACAAACATGCAAAAAAAAACAAATAAAAAATAATAAAAACGCACAAAACGTCAAGCTATCAGATATACTTGCTGTGTATCAAGCACAAAAAGCATAGACAAAACAATAGCATGTGTGAATAAGCGGTGACACACAACACCATGTCATGTACTTTATGCACTGTAAACCTGCAGCCCAAAACCCAATATTTGGGCCTGTTTAATTTGTCAGGTTCAAAATCCTTACCCTCCTTTTGACAGTAGATCACCAGGCAATGGAAATCTGCTGTCAAATATAACTTTACTGTTTCTCTTCTAACATACAGGACCAGCAAGAACAATTCATGATAGGACCAAATACATGAAAATAAATTTCCATTACTTAACTGTTACCCTCTTGTCAGTTACTTCGCAACATCAAGCCACCTTAGTTTTACCTTTCTAAAAGTAAAAATTGTTACACTGACACTCCATATTAATTTGGCACCTACAATTTCCACTGTGAAAAATAAGTCTTAATTGGCAAATCGTTCTCATTAAGGCATGTAGCCTTCAAAATTTTTAAAAAAAGGCTGCATCTTATTTTCTGTCTAAGACTTAATGCAACACTTCGTTTTCTGTCAAATAAAAGCAAGCGGAGACACAAATGTATCAGTTCTGCAGAGCATTTACCATGATGTTGGGACTTTCGAAGAAACCCCTTTTTTTTATATTTTCCCTTTGGAATTAAGTTCTTTAATTGTATTGATGTTCTTCTGGAGAAACCAGAAATCCCACTTTTAGAGGCCCATAGGGTCATTCTGCATTTCACAGAGACAAGGCCCTAATTTAAAAGGTCACAAGTGTCAACATGACAGCCTCCTCCATTGTTTATGGGAAAACTAAAGAAAATTCTTTCCTGTGCAGAGTTAATGGTTTGGGTATGGGGACGTGTTTTCTTCCCCTGAAAGAGAGATCAGTTTGGGTGTACCCAGAAACTTAATTTACTGCAAAGGGATGGCTAAGCATAAGTTTGGCTGCACTCCTACATGCTATAGAAGTGACACAAAAGTGTAACTGACATCATACATTCTGTATGCCTTAACAATATTAATGAAAGTGAAGCACCAATATGTATTATTAAAGGTGCATTCACTGTAGAAATTAGAGTTTTCATATATATGCGTGTGTATTCTAATGTTTACCTTTAACATGAAGATTTGTAGTTTGAAATGTTGCATTTATTGAAAAGTACATTATGTATGAAATCACAAATTCATTTAGTCACGTTTTGCATTTATTTTTACATGATGCTTGCATCCGTAATGGTGTATTAAAAGAGCTTATTGACAATGAGTTAGCATGAGTAGGACTTTGTTTAACATGAGATGTATTTTTCCGTGCTCTGCATGTTTTTCTTTTTCAAGTGCGCATTCATGATTTCTTAGTTATAGAAAGGAGTATTGGGGATTAGAGATAGAGAGACTTGAGGAGAGAAATCTTGGCACTGACTGGATGATTTAATGAGCAGAAGAAACTTTCTTTTCATTGCCTATCTGAAGAGAAAAGACTCAAGGTTAACCTGGACAGTGGAGCTCTGTGAGATGGGAGGATCATTCGATAGTGCAAGTGTGCTCCATGCGAAAGAGCAATAATTGGCCTTCTGGTGACACGTTCAGAGATACGATGCTCCCGGAACTTTACACTTTAAGTTAGTGAGCACATTGGTAGACTTGGAGAGGTGCAGACCTCTAAGACCTTTTTGTCCTTACAGTGCATAGCTTCACGATAACACTGGATTATTTATTTCTAAAGACTTCTACTGGAGTCTTAACATTGCTGACACCTACCTTGCTCTATACCCGAACACTTGAGACTGTATCCTACTTAGCTTGGAACCTAACTAAATGCCTTTGATTCTGTTTTTGTTGAGGATGAGGAATCCAAATTTATTTGAGGAATGTCAATTCCTACTTGTTATTTTCTATATTTCTGTGACTGTAATTTCTATATGCTTTATGCTATTGAGATTGAACCTGTTCTGGCATTTCAGTTTCCTGGTTCTGATTTTGCATCTTTAAGTTTTGATTCTGATATATGTATATACTTGAGTGATTACTAATGTACAAAACACTACCACATTGGACAATTTGAAATACACACACCTGATACACATACACACACCACTCCCACACACCCAATACAATATAAAACACACACCCACATCACCCACAAACCCCAACGACCAGAAATTCAGAGAGAAGGCGAGAGAGAGACACCACAGTCAACTACCAAGCAACCACAGGCACACAATACCAATATCCACAGAACTTCCACGCACCTCACACAACACACCACTAAATAGCACCCCACCTATCACTACACACTCCACCCCACACATCATCCACACCACCCCATGGCACCTCAAAGACACCCCAGGTTCTCAGATGCTGAACTCAGGGTCATGGTGGAGGAAATCGTACGAGTAGAGCCCCAGCTGTTCGGGACACAGGTGCAGCACACCACCATTGCCAGGAAGATGGAGCTATGGAGCAGAATAGTCGACAGGGTCAACGCTGTGGGACAGCACCCAAGAAATAGGGACGACATCAGGAAGCGGTGGAACGACCTACGTGTGAAGGTGCGTTCCATGGTATCAAGGCACAACATCGCGGTACAGCGAACTGGCGGCGGACCCCCACCTCCTCCCCCAGAATTTACAACATGGGAGGAGCAAGTCTTGAACATCCTGCATCCTGAGGGCCTCGCAGGAGTCGGTGGAGGAATGGACTCTGGTAAGTCTCATCTTCACTACTTCATCCCCCCCACCCCACTTGCATGCCAACTCATACCCCCACCCTCACCCTCACCCCCATCACAACTACCCCTTGCAAATGTCTCACCATCACAACCCACCCATCCCAAAACTTAGCCCTGCATGTGGCCCCAAAGCATGGACACCCATCACCAAAGCATGCCCAATCCACATACCCATCACCCCCCCCCCCAAAAACCGTCACAACAGCCCCCACAAAGGAATGCCAGCACTGGGGTACACGGGCACCCACCCATTGCACGCCATTGGCACACACAGAAGCAATAACCATACTTTTATACCCCTGCAGGACCCGAACGCCAGGTCACCGCGCAGGAGGGTCCACAAATGTCCACTCCACCCCCAGAAGAGGCCCACAGTGATGACAGCAGCTCTGTCTCCCTGGATCTAGATGACCAGCCCGGTCCATCGGGGACCTCGGGACAGTCGGTTCCCCTCAGACAGGCACAGGCCACAGCAGACCTTCCCCCCTCTGGGAACACCAGCACAGCACCCACCCAGCGGGCCCATACCTCTGTCCCCAGGACACGTCAATCAGCGGTGTGTCCACCACTACAGGGAAACCAGGCTAACCCACCACCCCAACAACAACAGGGACCTGGGGGCAGTGGTAGTGGGCACACGGTCCAGGGGACGGAGGCCCAAGGAAACAGGGGAACTGGGAGGGCTGCTGTGCGACGGGGGGGGACAGGCCAAGGGAACCCACTCTCCACGAGGTCCTCTCCTCCATCATGGGAACATACCACCGCTCCCAGGAGACGATGGCGACGGTCCTGGCCAGGTTTCAGGAAATCCAGCTTCTGCAGGAGCAACAGTATATGGGGTTCAGGGAGGAACTAAGAAACATCAGTTCCGCCCTGGGTACCATCGTAGTGGCCCTGAATGAGTTAATCACCACATTGCGGACCACTGTGGCACCTCAAAGGGCCCCTGACACTAGCATGGACCAAGAACTGGCTACCACCTCCGCCGGCGCTAGTGGACAGGAGGCACCGACAGAAGACCAACAGGCCACCAGAACCCTACCCCCTGCAGAAGGAGAACCACCCCGCAAGCGGGCCCTGAGATCCAGGAAGAAGACAGAGTAACATGTCAAGACCCCCGCCAGCAAAGGATACCGCCCTGATTGTCATCCCACTGTCCCACATTGTCACCCTGTCCAACCTTAAACTGCCCCTGCTCCACTTCCCACAGGCATTTGGACAATGCTCAAAAAAGCAACAAAGGAGGGGCATGAAAAATGGGATATTCGGAGAGTGACTCCTGGTCCCGTGTGTAAGGATCCCAATAGACAAGAAATCAAAAAAGATTACACACGGTTCCACCTAATACTGAGGGTTTCTTTCAAGAAAATAGTTCAGCAAGTTAATGAAAAGCGAACTTTATCGAAGCAAGAGCCCTCACTCACCATCCAGTGACATGCTTCATCATAGGGCCAGCTCCTCGTCAGGCCGGACAATGCACCTGTGAACCTGATAGTCTGGACTCTGCCATGGACAATCCTCCACCTTCACCCCTCACCGATTTGCAACCACCCATCCAAATTAGAGCACTTGAATAAACACACTTATTGCACATAAACAATCTGGAGTCTGTCTGTGATTTTAAAAAATGTATTAGACATGACAGTGCCAAAATTGTTATTCACATTGTGATGCCAACAAACCGCTGTCACACAGCTGTAGTCCATGGGGAAACAAAGCAGATGTCATGCAGTGGGGCCCACAGCTCTGAAAACGGAAGGGAAAGTCACAACACAGTTACCATACACTGGGGGAAAAAGTCAGACAGTAGAGAGGTAGGAGTCTTTAAGTAAATGTAATATGCCGGTGTGTACTCTTACCTGTGTGTCACTGAAAATATTGCTCTATTACTTTGTTCCTGTTGTCTATCTCGTCCTCTCCGGCTTCCTCTTCTTCACTCTCCACAAGCTCCACAGCTGCTACAACACCACCATCTGGACCATCCTCCTGCAGAAAAGGCACCTGGCGGCGCAAAGCCAGGTTGTGAAGCATACAGCAGGCCACGATGATCTGGCACACCTTCTTTGATTAGAACCTGTCATATGGAGGCACCTGAACCTGGCCTTCAGGAGGCCAAAGGTGCGTTCGATCACCCTCCTAGTCCTCCCATGGGCCTCATTGTAGCGTTCCTCTGCCCTGGTCCTGGGATTCCTCACTGGGGTCAGTAGCCAGGACAGGTTGGGGTAACCAGAGTCCCCTAATAGCCACACCCGGTGCCTCTGGAGTTGCCCCATCACTTAAGGGATGCTGCTATTCCGCATGATGTACGCGTCATGCACTGACCCAGGGAACTTGGCATTAACATGGGAGATGTACTGGTCTACCAAACAGACCATCTGTACATTCATCGAATGATAACTTTTCCTGTTCCTGTACACCTGTTCACTCCTGCTGGGGGGGACCAAAGCAACATGTGTCCCATCAATGGCACCAATGATGTTGGGGATATGTCCCAGGGCATAGAAATCACCCTTCACTGTAGGCAAATCCCCCACCTCAGGGAAAACGATGTAGCTCCGCATGTGTTTCAGCAGAGCAGACAACACTCTGGACAACACCTTGGAAAACATAGGTTGAGACATCCCTGATGATATTGCCACTGTTGTTTGAAATGACCCACTTGCTAAGAAATGGAGTACTGACAGCACCTGCACTAGAGGGGGGATCCCTGTGGGTTGGCGGATGGGTGACATCAGGTCTGCCTCCAGCTGGGCACACAGTTCATGTATAGTGGCTCGGTCAAGCCTGTATGTCAGAATGACATGTTGTTCCTCCATTGTCGACAGGTCCACCAGCAGTCTGTACACGGGAAGATTCCTCCATCTCCTCGCATTGCCCAGCGGACGGTGCCTAGGAAGGACAACAGCGAGCACAGAGTCAATCAACCCACAGGTACGTTCCCACAGCTTGCACACAACACAATTCACTATGCATTGAATGGCTTGTATGAGTGTTGGTGCAAGGCCTAGGTATGTGTGACGCAGTTGGTAATTAGGCCATGTGGGCCCTTGAAATGGAGGCTGCCTGACCTGTGAAGTGTGACAATGGGATGTGAGGTCAATGCGCTGGCGTGGCACACCGTGGCGGTAGGCGGTCGAAGACCGCGGCGCAAAGCCGCATTGGTTAACATAGAACCCTATGGGTTTCACGAGCCAATGACGATGTGCGCCGGCGGTCGCGGTACGCACCGCCGCGGTACGCACCGCCGTGGGCGTGACCGCCATTTTCTATCTACTTAATCACTCGATACCTGATCTTCCACAGGAGAGGACCTACACTGCAAGTGCTGCTGTGACCTCGGTCTGGAAGAGACAATGGCTGCTGCGACTGGGGAAAGGGCCCCTGCCTTCACTTCTGAAGAATTGGAGAAACTCGTGGATGGGGTCCTCCCCCAGTATGCGCTACTCTACGGTCCTCCAGACCAACAGGTAAGTACACTGGGACCATGCTTTGTGGGCAATGCCTGGGTTGAGTCGGGTGGATGAAAGATGGTGGGGAGGGGAGCGATTGAGGCATGCATCAGACGACAGATGAGAGCATTGGCCACATGGCAAGGGTGGGGATGGGGGGGCCACTCACATCAAGCCTGCAGAAGGTGATGATTTTTTTTCTCCCCCTGTACATGTCACATAGGTCAGCGCCCACCAGAAAATCGCTATTTGGCGTGCCATCGCCAAGGACGTCCGGACCCTGGGGGTCTACAACAGACGGGGCACCCACTGCCGGAAGAGGTGGGAGGACATCCGACGCGGGAGCAGGAAGACGGCGGAGGCTCTGCTGGGGATGGCCTCCCAACGTAGGAGGGGTGCCAGTCGTCAATTGACCCCCCTGATGTCCCGGATCCTGGCGGTGGCCTACCCCGATTTGGATGGGCGCGTGAGGACATCACAGCAGACACAAGGGGGTGAGTACACTCTCATTCTGGTGACTTTGCGTGCAGTGGAGGTGTCTGGGTGGGGGAGGTGGGCTGTGGGTATCTCTAGGCCAGGGCGATTTCTGTAGGCTAGGCCCCTCCGTAAGGCATGGCCCTGTGCCCCGCCCCCCACCTCTGTAGGGTGCCAAGTACAGCTATTCATGGTCCTGTGTCATCTATGTGTGCAGTTGTCGTCCATAGGCTTGTAGGCCATGTCCCACTGATTGAGTAGTGGACCCCAAGTGCGCAGCGTAGTGCAGGGGGCTTCTGTGTCTGTCCTCTCCGCCAACGGTAGCGGTAATCCATGCACTCAACATGTCTTTCTTTCTCCCCCCCCCTTTTTTGTGGTCTTCCTGTTCATGTGTGCATTAGCATCATCAGGCGGAGGAGAAGTGGCATCGGAGCACGAGGGAGCTGCAGCCCACATGGCCCTGGAGGGCCATGCAACGGACTCTGAGTACACCAGTGGGACGGAGGGCGAGGGGAGCTCCACAGCGGGGACTCATGCTGATGTCAGTGGCAGCGACTCGTCCTCTGAAGGGAGCTCCCTTGTGGTGGCGGCAACATCCGTGCCCCCGCCACAACAGGTACAGCCGCCACCCAGCGCACCAGCACCGCCCTCCCAGCAGCCCCTCAGCGTTTGCCCCGTGCCCGCTCACCCAGGAAGGGGGGCATCTCCTTCGCCCCAGGCACCTCAGGCCCTGCCCCTGTCACCCCTGCTGCCCTCAGTGAGGAGGTCATTGACCTCCTGAGGACCATCATTGTTGGGCAGTCTATCCTTTTGAATGCCATCCAGGGTGTAGAAAGGCAGGTGCACCGGAGTAATGCATACCTGGAGGGCATTCATTCGGGTCAGGCTGCCCATCAGCGATCGTTCAACGCTCTGGCCTCAGCACTGACGGCAGCAATTGTCCCTGTCTCTAGCTTCCCCCCTCCAACTTGCTCCACCCAGACCCAATCCCCTGTACCTCTGCCTATCCCAGACACACCTACAGACCAGCCTGCACACACCTCAACACCCAAGGGAAGCTCATCCAGACATAAGCACCACACATCACACAAGCATTCACACAAGCAACATCCACATGCAGACACACCAACACCCACTACCTCCACTGTGTCCCCCTCCTCCTCGTCTCCCTCCTCCCTCCCTGTGACGTCTCCACTCACACTTGCATGCACAACATCTTCAGCCACTACGTCCATCACCAGGACACCCACCAGAACACTCCGCACACGTGCAGTCACCACCCCCACTACCATTTACACGTCCCCTGTGTCCTCTCCCAGTGTGTCTGTCACCCCCTCTTCCAAACCACACAAACGCAGGCAGCCACCCACCCAACAGCCATCCACCTCACGACAGCCTCCAGCCCAAGCACCTGCACCCAAAGACACCAGACTTCACACTCCTACAACCACATCCTCTTCCTCCACTCCCATACCCACTACACCTAGCCGTCCCTCTCTTTCCAAATTGATTTTCCTTACCAAACTTGACCTCTTTCCAACAACTCCCCCACCCCGTCCATCTCATAAGACTGCAATCAGCACCTCAGCCACCACCAAACCAGGACCTACCAAGACTGTTGTCCAAGGACTGTGGAGTCCCCCACCCTCAAGGGCAACTAGTTCTGCTAGGAGCCAAGGCACGGCCAGCCCACCCCCGGAAAAACACCCAAAGATTACGAGTGCCCGGCGCGAGAGGCCAAGGACACCAGGGACCAAAATCCATACCCTGGCTCCGGCTGGAAGTGGGGTGCCACCTGGCACACCGCCAAAGGTGGGAAAGGGCCACAGACGACCAGGGAAGGGTGGGAAGGGCAGCACGCCCGACAAGTCCGGCAGCACGCCAGCTGCCCAGGAGGTCCCCACCAGCCCCATCCCAGGTGTGCAGGAGGACACCCAGAGGCCCGGTACGGCAGCCCAGGAGGGCCCCGCCAGCCACAGCCCAGCTGCCCAGGAGGGCCCGCCAGCCACAGCCCAGCTGCCCAGGAGGGCCCCGCCAGCCACAGCCCAGCTGCCCAGGAGGGCCCCGCCAGCCACAGCCCAGCTGGGCAATGAAGGAGCGCCAACTCAAGCACCGCTGAACAGGGCAAGGACCGCCAAGGCAAGCACCGCTGAACAGGGCAAGGACCGCGAAGGCAAGCACCGCTAAACAGGGCAAGCACAGCTGAACAGGGCAAGGACCGCCAAGGCATGCACCGCTGAACAGGGCAAGCACCGCTGAACAGGGCAAGGACCGCCAAGGCAAGCACCGCTGAACAGGGCAAGCACCGCTGAACTGGGCCCTTCATCTCAAGCACCGCTGCACTGGGCCCTTCATCTCAAGCACCGCTGAACAGGGCACCGCCGTCTCAAGCACCGCTGAACTGGGCCCTTCATCTCAAGCACCGCTCAGCTGGGCACCGCCGTCTCAAGCACCGCTGAACAGGGCACCGCCGTCTCAAGCACCGCTGCACTGGGCCCTTCATCTCAAGCACCGCTGAACAGGGCACCGCCGTCTCAAGCACCGCTGCACTGGGCCCTTCATCTCAAGCACCGCTCCGCTGGGCACCGCCGTCTCAAGCACCGCTGAACAGGGCACCGCCGTCTCAAGCACTGCTGAACTGGGCCCTTCATCTCAAGCACTGCTGGCCCATTGGCGGAAGGGGCAGTGCCGCATCTGTGTCGGGCAGGGCTGCACGAAGCACTCTGGGCACCAGTCCCCCTCCAGAACCAGTGGAGACTGTCATCCACTTGAGAGTCTGTGGCTTTGCACTCCCCAGGATGTAACAGTGGGCAACCCACCCACTGTAGAGACTTGAGAGACTGTGGCTTTGCACTCCCCAGGATGGTACAGTGGGCAAGCCACCCACTGTATGGACTTGAGAGACTGTGGCTTTGGACTCCCCAGGATGGTACAATGGGCAAGCCACCCACTGTATGGACTTGAGAGACTGTGGCTTTGCACTCCCCAGGATGGCACAGTGGGCAAACCACCCACTGTATGGACTTGAGAGACTGTGGCTTTGCACTCCCAGGATGGGACAGTGGCCATGGAAGCCCCTCGTGGATCTGGGGTCGTGTACTCATGTGGCTGAGGTGCCCCCCCTTCCCTTCCCCCTGAGGTGCCTGTAGTTTTTCTATCTGATGCCCCTGCAGTGTTCTCTCCGTTGGTGTCAGGTATCCTGTGTGGGCCTTGCCCATGTGATTTGGGCCCAGTGGTCCACGGTCAATGACTGCTAAAATTATCGGACTTTTAATATTTATGTATATATTAGTTTTAAATGTGTGATATTTTTATATGCCGATAATACAATATATTCAACTGTTTATGATCATTTCATTTTGTCTTTGCATTCTTCCGGGAGGTTTGGGGGTTGTAACAGTGATGTATTGCTATGCATTGATGTGTGTGTTGTAGTGGGTGAGGGTGGTGGTGGGTGTGTAGCGTATGTGTGCCCGTAATATTTTCTCCTCCCCCCTCCCCTGTGTCGTAGATGCAGTACTCACCGTAGTCTTCTGCGCCGGCGTTCGTGCTCCTGGTAGAGGAGCAGGAATACAATAGCTGGTAGGATGTGTAGTTCGGGTTCCATGCTGTCCAGATTCCTCGTGGGGTGTATGGAGGTGAGCGTTTTCCGTTTGAAATGTCTGTTTCTGCCGTGTTTTTATCGGCGGGGCTACCGCCCCGGAAAATGTGGCGGATTGGTGGGTTGTGATAGGGTGGGCGGTACATTGACTCCCGCCTGTCTGTTGGCGGTGACCGCCGCGCTGTTTGTTTGTCCCGCCGTGGCAGTCGGAGTGTTAATGTGGCGGTCTCTGTTGGCGGTTTCCGCCAGGGTCAGAATTCCATTTTTTAAACCGCCAGCCTGTTGGCTGGTTAGCCGCCGCTTTAACACCGACCGCCAGGGTTGGAATGACCCCCAAAGTCTCTGCACAAGGAGAGAAAGGTTTCTCCATCTTGGATTTTAGGTTGTTCGCAGTTGGACAAATGCTTAATACTGCAAAAGTGGATATGGTAACCCATGGAAACTTTTACCTCATTGATTAGTGAGGAGTCAGGTGTCAACTCCATCCTCTAGCTGGAACCAGGCATAAATGTGACACTTTAAGACACCCTTGGGACCTTCAGAAAAACTTAAGGGCACTGGACCTGCTGTCTGTGAGCTGAGAAGAATCCTGAAGGACTGAACCTGCTCCCCTTTATACACAGAGCAAATAAGTGGACTCAAAAGGCCAGTGTGCTGACCTAATGTGTGGCTACAGGGCTAAATAAAGCAGCAAAATCCCTTTTTCCTGACGTGGGCAGCTACCAGTAGCAACTCACCCTTACCTGGACCCTGATGGTGGCGTCCGCTAGAGTGAGTCTTGACCTCCAAGTACAGTTTCTGAGGTCCTGGGTCCTTTGGCTGTGTCTAACTGTACTTCCCCTACCAGCCCTAAAAACCTGGGAAATTTTTGTACTTCCAGAAATCGGAGGACTGGGACAAACCACCCTAGCCTATCTGATCAAGGTGCATCCTCGCTTGGACGCAAAACAGGGTTCTCACACTCTGAGTGTCTCTGCATCAGCAAATCCAATTCAACAGACCGCCAACTGAGAATTCTGAGCTCCAAAAAAGACAATAATTTCAACGGTATAAATCTTGACCAGTAAAGTTGCCAAAAGTATCTAACCAGTGAAAGGACTTCCTTGGGCACAACATTTGAATTTCTCCCACTCTGAGCTTTTCCCACCAAAACCAACAGATTCAGTTGTACCTCTTCTACCTATCCAATTCCATGAAGACTTTCCCAGATACAGCCTGCTGCCTTGCCCGCTGAAGGATTTTGACTTCCAGAAAAAGAATTCTCTAGGTAAACCTCCACTGAGGCCCAACCTGGTTGGTGTGTTTGACCTGGACTCCATTTTGTTCGGTCTCAGGTCTTGGAAAACCTGGAATACACTGACAAAGACTTTCTTTGCAGGACCTCAAATATGATTGTTTTGGTGCAGGTTCTTTATTAGTAACCAGTGCCTGGCATTTTGTATGAGGTGGATAGAGACAAATTCTGCATTTTGACAATAAGCCTTTGAAGTTCAAAGGATTTTTCTATCTTAATCTTTGAATGCAATCATTAAATAACTCCCGCCACTGGTCCTATGGACCTTTTTTAGTCAACCAAGAGAGTGTAAAGGAATCATTTACATTATTTCTTCCATAACATCAATTCTTTTGAAAATTGTAAAGTCAATAAAGAGAATTTGTGTGAGATAGAGAGTTTTGTTAATAAATCTAATACATTCAAATTATTTTATTCAAAAGCTAATAGTCTTCAATCATCATTATGACAAATTCAAATAGTCCATGAGATGATATTTAAAAAAAAAGGTAAAATACAATATTAGTAAGTATTATAGTCAAAATAATGACAATGCAACATTTGTGTACCTTAAAGGAATTTCCCTGATTTAAATTAAATCAAGGATGGAATAAGGTGTCAGATCAGAATCCCAAGAAAGTGTTCTCATCAGAGAAAAAATACTTTAGCATAAAGTCACAAAACTTCACACAATAGAGAAACTATTAAAGTGAAAGTATTTCCACCTATAAATCAGCAGACATCTTTTGCAAAGGAATAGAGTATAAAGGAAAGTTTCTCATGAAGAGAGATATGGTTGCAAGAAACTCAGGGAAGGATTTGTAGAATGTGACAACCTATTCTAGGAACACACGTTGATATAAGCACAATGAAATATGAATCCAAACAATTATTACATTCTCTCTTCCCATCATCCAACAGGATTTCTTGGAGTAGGTAAACTCCAGAGTTTCTTATGTCTTCACAAATGGCCACAGAAATAAGTCCTCAAAAAGATACTTCATCCACATCTTGCGGTTCAGAAAATAACTCACAGAAGGCTTCTAGAAGGTTACAGCATCTGCAGTGAAAAAGAAAACATCCTGTGCAAAACAATAGCTTTATGCAAACACAGGCTGTTAATGGTAATGTATAATTTGCTGTTAATGTGGCAGCAATAGTCAAGCTAACTTAAATCAAAATGTTACGTTATTCTACTTAAGTGCTTACCCACTACAAATTTTAATTTATTGTGTGTGCCATATTTTGCATCAACCTTTACACTTTTCAGTTAAATGCATTTTTATTTTAAAATTGAGGGAATTTGCTTCAGCACCTTGAAATGTAATTCCATTCTCATTGTAGGATGACAGTGGTTTTATATGACAGTCTAGTGTAGATGGCATTCCAGAATTCCAATTTGGACATGGACACAAGTGTGTTCTGTCGAGACATAGGGCCTCATTACGACTTCGGCGGTCTTTTTCAAAGACCGCCGAGGTACCGCCGTGCTGAAGACCGCCAGTGCAGGCGGTTTTCCGCGCAGCGTATTATGACTGCTGGCAGCCCTCCGTCCTTTTTTGGACAGAGAGCCGCCAGCAGCCATACTGGCGGTCGGCGGGAAAGTGGAGGTTGCTCAACCTCCACCGCCCCGTCATCAGAACACCGCCCACCGAATCACGTCCCATGATTCGGTGTGGCGGTGTTCTGGTGACGGGGTGCTGGCGGCGGAGCAGCCCCCATGGATCCCATCCCCTCCCGGAGGATCAACAGACAAGGTAAGTTGATCGTCCGTTAGGGGAGGGGGGTGGGGGGGTGTTGTGTGTGTGCATGGGGTGTGCGTGTGAGTGTGTAGAGGGGGTGTGTGAGTGCGTGTATGCTTGCGGGGGGTGTTGTGCGTATGGGAAATGTGTGCGGGTCGGTCTGTGTGCATGTCTGTTTGTATGTGTGCGGGTATGTGCTGTTGTAGTGTATGTGTGCATGTAGGGGTGTGTGTATGTGCACGTTGGGGGTGGGGGTGGGGAGGGGGTGTGTGTATGTGCATGTTGGGGGTGGGGAGGGGGGTCCTGCCACCTTTGGGGGATGACAGTGGGGTGGTGGGTATGGGGGGAGGACTCGGGTGGGGGAGGGGGTTGGGCGAGACCCCTATCAGTGCCAGGGAAGAAGTTCCCTGGCACTGATAGTGCCTACCGCCATGGATTTCGTGGCGGTTCCAAAGCACCTGAAATCCATGGCGGTATGCAGGGTCCTGATACCGCCGGCGGTCTGGTGACGGCCGCCGGGCTGGACACCGAAGTCTCCAGCCCAGCGGTCATCACCGCCCTGGAGGTCGGAGTGGAGAAGTGGCGGATGACCATGGCGGTATCCGCCATGGTCATGATTCAATTTGTTTTTTCCACTAGCCTGTTGGCGGTATTACCGCCACTTCTCCCCCGTCCGCCATGGTTGTAATGAGGGCCATAGTCCTTAAGGGGGTAGTTTCTGATTAACTTACTGTCTTGCAGAATGGAGATCAGTTTGTAGACTGAGGAGAACTCCTGGGTTTCATAGGAAGGCTGACTAGTTGAGGGGAATATTGACATATTTTCTGTTCTCATAAATATATTATGTATTTTGGAAGAATTAAGGCAAATGTTATTTTGGCACATTTAATCTTGTGTCAGTGACAGACTTTGGGCAGTCTGCTAATGGCAACTGGAGCCTTCATGCAACTTCAGATGTAGCTTCTAATCGTCAGCATATAAGGCAATATTGTTAGATTGTGAGTGGGTCTATGTTGTAAGAAGGTGGATAAGGACCAGCTTGTAATCAAGAGGGTGGAAAGCCAAAGAAATATCCAGTAGTACGAGGACAAATATATGGCTTCGGTTCATTTAAACAAGCAATTATTATCAGAATATTTCTTTCCAGTTCTGCTGATATTTCCATATAAAAGTAGACAGGAAAAACATCTGCATTCCTCTCTGTATTGATTTATAACACTCATTTAAAAGCAAATAATTCTACACTTTAAATGGCCATGCAACTAGCTTTTCCAATTCCTGTTTCCATGAGCATGCAAACACACGTATCTACATGCATATATCTGCACCACTTGCAATTATGGACTGGGATTTCTTTATAAAGGCCACCAATTCCAAGATGACTGGGATACTTTATGATGCATGCGCATACTAGTGTCATGATGCATGTGTATATTGTGTGTGGCAAGTGTACGCACATGTATCATGATGCATTTGTGTCCATGCATCATGATGCATGTCGACCTTTGAAATTTATTGTTCTAACATGGCAGACCTGTTCATGCTAAACATTTTTTGAATGATCACCCCCAAGGTTTTGAACTGATGTTGCTGCTTTTTCAACCTTGAGAGTGCACTCAGCCCTGCCCAAAACATGTATGTCTGATTGACTCACTCACAATTGGCATAAGTTAACTTACTTATAAGTCCCTGGTATTTATTAGTACCAAGGGTACCCAGGGCCTGTAAGTTAAAGTGTGCGTCGTGGACTGCAGCATGTATTGTGTCGCCACAAATGTGACAAAGCAAAGCAAAACTCGCAGCCTGCCATTGCTTGTGACAGATCAGTCTTTGAACTGCTAATGCGACTTTGCCTTTTAAACTAATGAAAAAGTACAGACCTTCCTTTTTAATATAAATGTAACTATTAAAGCAGGCCTATCCAGCCCCCAGGCTAACAAATGGGACATGTTTTTTAATGTCCTAACAGTAAGAGCTCCAAACTGTTGTTTTTTGCTGGTGAGAGGCTAGTAGCCCCCACTGGTGAGTACAGGGTTACACATTGATAGTTTTACACACTGACAACTCAGCTGTGCTAACTTCTGAATTTGCCTACTAAAGTGAATTTAGCTTTTAAAGAAAGTTGCCACTCTGTTGCCCAACTTTTCCAGTGGCTGTTCAAGGTTGCTGGCCATGAGACAGCCTTCTGCCCTTCCAGGGGGAGGTGTGAACGACTCTCAGGAAGGGATACAAATGGCTTGCCACTGGAAGAGGTATTATGAGCTCCTAGAAAGAAGGCCAAATGGGGTGTATGTCCAAGAGGTGAGCTTTAAAGGGAAAGCCGCTTATGAAGAGCAAATGGTGCCAATGGACACACACAAGAAGCATTGCTCCTTTGTTGTGGTAGACAGGTTGGCATCAGAGACAAAGAGGGGAAAATAGCTGCAAAACCAGTTTTCCTATAGGAATGTAGCTCTTACATAACAATGCCTGATGTGGGCTACCGAGCTCAGCGCAGGAGAGAGGGCTCTGTCATCTTGGGAATGGGCAGAATATTGTATTCTGGGATGACTAGATGCCACACTTGACAGAACGTTGTCATGTGACAAAAGGGAACATGGTTGCCTATTGGATATTAGCTACTGCATCCCCCAACGGCAGGTTCTGGGCATAAAAGTGCCACGCAAGGCACCGAGACCCAAGATGACGTTTGCACTGGAGAGAGGACTGAAGAAGCACCACTCTGCTGTTCGCTGGACCCAGCAAAGAGACGCTGCACCAAAGATTGGACTGACCCTGTTGATCCTTGGACTACCAAGAGAGGACTGTGCCTGTGGTGCCTTGCTTGAGAAAAAGCATGCCAAGACCCAGAAAGGAGAAGTAAATCCATGAGTCAGTTGGCTGACTTCTTGGTGGTCTTTTCCAAAGACCACAGTGAAAGCGGGTGCCGAAAGACCCCCAGTGACGGTGGTCTGAAGACTGCCGTATTATGAGTCTCCAACACAACACTGCCAAAAAATTACCTAAAAAACAACACCGTCGGCCTAAACGACGGCGTGAAGGAGGGGTCTGCACCATCAGCACCTCCATGACGAGAACATCCCGCCAGCCAAATCACGAATCACAGCTCAGCACCATGGTCTTAGCACTGTGCCATTCCATTGGCGGTCCGAACCGCCGCGGGAAAAAAAACACACCTGACCACAGCTCTACAAAACACCCCCCCACACATACCCAGAACACTTTGCACCCAGAAAGTTTGCAGAGCGAAGCAAGAGCACACTGAAACAAGCCACTGCACCTAGATATCACAGGCACCATCACACTGAACACGTATCACACAACACACAGAATCAAGAGAAACACAACACGCACATCACCACTGCACACAAACACCACAAACCACATGCACATCCTATCACCCAAACTCACACCAACAAACAGCACACCCAGCATCCCTGTACAACGCACACACCACCACCCACATCACAACCACCATGGTACCAGAAAAAAGCCCATGATTCACAGACGAGGAGCTGAGGGTCATGGTCAACGAAATCGTCAGAGTGGAGCCGCAACTGTTTGGAGCACAGGTCCAGCAGACATCCATAGCATGGAAAAACGACTCATGGCAGAGGATCGCTGTCAGGTTGAATGCTGTGGCGAACCATCCACGCACAAGGGAGGACATTAGGAAGAAATGGGATGTCCTACAGGTGAAGGTACGGGCTATGGTTTCTAGGCACCAAATCGCTGTCATGAGGACTGGTGGTGGGCCCCAACCACCTCCCCCAGAATTATTATTGTGGCAGGAGAAGGTCCTGGTCATCCTGCACCCAGAGGGGCTGACGGGAATAGCTAGTGAACTCGACACTGGTAAGCCAACTACACTCCCTGGCCAACAAGTCCAGTGCACAGCATGTACCCCCACCACCCTCTCAACCCCTCACACAACCCTAACGTGCACAAACCCACCATGGACCTTATACCCACCCTTGCATGCCACAGCTCCCTACTAATCCCTTTCCCTCACAGGCCCACCTAGTGCATGGATACCCCACACTCCAGCAAGAACCACAGCTACCACAATGCAACACTCCCTACCCTTGCATGACTGCTACATCCACTTCACATCTCTGCATTTGCACATTAAACCATGTCACTCTCCTCCACCAACAAGTTATTGGAATGCATATCAGTACATGGCAATGACAGTAGCAAGACAAATACAAACTATTCCCCAAAATAGGACCATTGAAACATTCAACTGATGGAAATACAAGCAGTAGTCTAGTAACTGTCAATGCCATTACTGCCCTGCAAATCCAAGTCAATGATGGCATACAACCATGTATATCACTTGTATAACACCATCATGTGACACAATACCTCTCATTCCACAGATCTCCCAAGTACTGCCACACAGCAGAGGATGCCAGTGGCAGAAAGCCCAGGCCTAGAAGCATGTCCAACAGTGGAGGACTCCCCTGGATGTCTGGATATGAATCAGACATGAGTGGTCAGTCCACCACCACCAGCCTCACCCTGGCCACAACTGAAACCACCTCCCCTGAATCCATTGCACAGAAGAGTCCACCTTACCAAACCTGTGTCCCAAGTTCACATCAAACATCAGTGTGCCCCACAGGACAGGTGCATGAGTCAACAGTTCAATCCCAAGACAATGACAATCCTGGTGTCATCGGGAGAGGGCACACTGCACCAGGGGCACAGGCACAGGGGCAAGGGCCAGTGGAGGGCAATCGTGGGCCAAGGGATGAGGCAGCAATAGGACACGACTGTCCAGGAGGCCATTTCCAGAGTCTTGGGAGCCTACCAGCAATCCCAGGACAAGATGGGCCAGATACTCACCACCTTGCACAAGAGACCCAAAGGCTGCAGGGGGAATATCACCAGGAGGCCATGCAGCAGTGGCAGGTGCTCAATGCCACCATAGTCTCCATGTTAGGGTAGTTCAAGGAACAAAACAATATCCTGCAGTCATCCTTCACCCAACAGCAGGCCCCATCCAGTTGTCAGACAACACCACTGCCTGCTACATCAGCACCTGCTACTGGAATGGAGGCCCAGAAGGAGGACCCAGAGGCTACCAGCACCCCTACCCCTGCAGCTGAGGGACCCCTGGTAAAAGAGGTCAGCCATACAGACATCCTGCAGGACCTGAGGGAAAGACCAATCCCCCCATTAGGAAGTGATCCCTCTCTTGAACTGTCACCCTTGTGTGCTACTGTTCCACTCTGTTGGCTGACCATGTCCCCATTCCTCTGGACTGTGAAGTAAAACACTCAATAAACACCAATTTGCACAAGTCCTGGTGCATGTGTCTTCATTGTTTAAAGTGACAATTCTGTTTACAGGCAACAATCAAATATACATGTCAGCACCACAATAATGTCAAAGTGACAGATGTAGTGGGAATCTCCAGCAGGTGTGCAAGCACATCCATATTGTAGTAACATTCAGTGTCAATGATGCCAATAGGCAAATCAGTAAGCAGCTTGCAAACAGACATGTGACCTGAAGAGGGAAAATTACATGGAATTATGCACAGTGTTGTAAGACATGTACTCCATAGTCATACATCAACAGCAGTTGAACACAAACACAAGATGACTGCCCCAGCAGTAATGATACCACATATGTAAGGGCCTGCATTGTGACTCACACACATGTGTAAGAAAGGAAAGATATCACATAGGTAACATCCTCTACTGTTCACCTCCCTGAGTAGTCAGGAACAGGTAGTTGCCACACAGCAGCTGACAATGCAGCATGATAGGCCTAAACAGCAGGACAAAACTGATTAGCCCCCCGTACATTTACCCAAACAAGCAGACAGAGGATTCAAAACCTTTGGTACAACCATAAAGATGTTCCTTTATGGCACCAGCATTTCACACATCATTGGCAGCAATGCATTTCCACTACCCCTCATGGTAATTCAGCTACCTTTCAGGGTCGGAAACCAAGATGGAAGGCAGTAGCCCCTACACACACCTTGATGCATGCAAAATCTGGGTACAGATTGGCTTTGCCAATATATAGTCCAAGTGCAGATTACATACACATCGCACATACCTGTTCATCATTGAAAGTAGTGACGAATCAGTTCAGTCATGTTGTCATGTGCCTCATCCTCATATGCCTCCTCCTCAGCATCAGAGTCACCGGCCCCAATCACTGCTCTAGCATCAATGTCCCCCTCCTCCAACAGTGGGATGTGCCTTCTGAGGGCCAGTTTCTGGAGCATGAAACAAAGATTTTGCAGACTTTCCCTGGTCAGTATTGTAGGGCACCACCTAGCTTTCAAGAGGCCAAAAGTCCTCTCAATCACTTGCCTCCTCCTTTCAGCTTCCATGTGTTTCACCATATGGATTGTCAATACAGACAAGTGTGGTGATGTGGCCTGACACTCACTACATATGTGATTATCCACAAAATGTAACCTAAATTAATCAATTTGTGATGAGATGCAGGTAATGACGCAGTGTGAACCCTGGGCACTCATGTAACATAGTAAAATGTCATCCGCCTGTCCTGCATGCATTGGACAGATTGAGTAAACCTCCTTCCACCGGCGGCAGTTGTCATGGTGAAAGGCTCCTCAGTGGATAACATTGACGTCTATGGGAAACTGGCTACCAATGAAGATCACCGCCGTTGCTGACGGTCATGACCGCTTCGGTCGTGAACGCCATTTTGTATGAGCAAGCTCCCTTGACTCGTGTGCTGCTGTGTCCTGAATCTTGGAGGAACGATGGCATGCACTGCAGGGGATAGGGCCCCAGCCTTCACAGCTGAGGAGCTGGAGAAACTGGTGGAAGGGGTCCAACACCTGTATGGGCCGTTGTATGGGGCACCAGGGCAACAAGTCAGTACAACGTCCTGTGTTCCACATTTCAGGTGGTGTTTGACAATGAATCTGTGTGCACATTGACATGTGATTACTTATTTGGGGTTTTGCTTGCACATGATGTGTGAGGTATATTGGCAGTGTTCATGGTCTGTGTATGTTGTGTGTTGCCAAGGGTTGCAACTGTATTGGTATCATTTACATCATGTCCCTCATTTTCATAATGTTTCCCATGCAGGTCAGTGCCCACCAGAAAAAAGGGTTGTGGAGAGCCATTGCCAAGGAAGTGTGGACCCTGGGGGTCCATAGCCGGCAGAGCACCCACTGCAGAAACGGTGGGAGGACCTGAGATGCTGTGCCCGGAAGCCCGCAGAGGCCTAGCTGGGGACGGCCTCCCAACGTGGAAGGGGTGCCCGTAGTACCCTGACCCCTTAATGGCTTGCATATTAGTGGTGGCCTACCCAGAGTTCGATGGGCTCTTGTGGGCAGCACAGCAGCCACAAGGGGGTAAGTGTAAACTTTTAGGTGACTTCTGCATGTTTGTGTACTGTTACTCTCACTGGACTTGGGATTTTCGTGGTCAGATGAAGTTTGGGTAGTGTACAGTCCTGGTTGTCACACCACTCATGTTGGAGTGTGACACGTTAGCTATGTAGAGCCATGCAGGAACAGAAGTACTGTAACACACATTCTACTGTACATATGGGTTGCTCAAATGTTCAGGCATTTTACTGGCTGCATACTTCATCTCTGCAAATACTGTAGTAGTACAAGGTGATCTTATTTGCACTGTGTTGGGGAGGTATGTTTTGTTAACATTGCAATTGCTTCATTTGCAACATCAATGGATCTCTGTACCAAATGTATTCTACACATTCCTGTCATTTAGGTGGTCATTTCGACCCTGGCGGTCTTCTGCCCACCAGGGTAAATGTGGTGGTCCCACCACCAACAGGCTGACGCTACAGACCTCCACTCATACTGCCATGGCGGTCGGAACCACCAGGCCGGAGATGATCATCTCCGACCCAGCGGTCCACAGAAGTCCACTGGTGGTATTAGGAGCCGCCTTTCCGCCATGGTTTCTGTGGCGGTAGCACCGCCACGAAAACCATGGCGGAAAGGCAACCGGTGATGGGAATTTCTTCCCTGTCACCAGTAGATGACTCCCCCCAGCAAGCACTAGACCCCCCTCTAGCCACAGCGTCCCCAGACCCCTTCTGGCACAGTGCCCCCCTCCACCCCCTCCCTGCATACATGCACACCCACACAGACACCCACACGCACCACGCATACACTCATTTACCTACACTTACCTGCATGCATTCACTCACATGCATTCATACACAGATTCACTTCAACATTCATACACGCATTCAAGCACGCATACTCACACCCATCCAAACACGCATGCTCACACACAGACAAACACGCACACTCACATGCAGACAAATACGCATACTCACACGAAGACAAACATGCATACTCACACACAGACAAACACGCATTAACCACAACACTCATACTCGCAAACACACATGCATACCCACTTACATGCATACAGGCACTCACTTCAACATTCAGACACTCATACAACCATGCATACACACATTCATGCACACACACAGACACCACACACGCACACATACATACACAACAACACCCACCCTCCCCTCTCAGACGATCACCTTACCTGGTCCGGGGAGAAGGTCGTCCGGTAGGGAACGGGAAGGGGCGATTCCAACGCCGGCAGCACCTCGCAAGCAGGTAAATGCAAGCCCATATTATTTCCCATAATACGGCTGGTGGAGTCCTACTGGCGGGGCGGGGCCAGTGGTGGAACCACCCAAATGCCTCCGCCCGCCAGCACAACTACTGCTGGATATCCACCAAAAGTGTGGCAGAAACCCAACTGATATGGTGGAAGGAAGAGCGCTGGCACTGGCGGTCTTCTGGCGCCCGCGGCTTTGGCGGTCTTATATGAAGACTGCCAAAGTCGTAATGAGGGCCTTAGTTTGTGTGCACAGTTCCTCTGAGGTCAGATTTGTTTCATCCTGTCATGACTGACATGTGGTTGGGTATGTTAATGGGTTGAATTGTTGGATCAGTCATTTAGCCAGTTGACAGGCATGTAGGATGTTTTCAATCAGGTGTCTAGGCTGCAGGGATGAGGTGATCGGCAATAAGTTTGGGTATACCTTGCAGGACTCTATTGTTCATTACTGCAAAATGGTCTCTTGTTTTCCTGAAGGGGGCAAATGTAAGAATTGTTTGTATGTGAAGTGGATGTGTGGGTTATTACCATTTCCTCCCTTTCTGTTTCTCCCACCCTCCTTCTCTCTCTGACTGTGTGTGCATTAGCATTATCTGGCCAAGGAGGAAGGGCACTGGCGAGTGGGGATGTAGCAGCCCAAGGGACCCAGGAGGCTGGCATCAGTGAAGCCGAGGGGACCAGTGGGACAGAGGGCGAGGGGAGCACCACAGGGGAGATTGGAGCTACCACCACATCTGATTTTGATTCCTCCTCCGATGGCAGCTCCCTGGTGGTGACAGACCCATCTGGGACCACCCCAGCACCATCCTTGTCTGCCACCCCCCTTACAACCCTCTTTGCAGCTCCCCAACCAGTTGGCTGTGCTCGCTTACCCAGGAGGGTGGGCATCTCCTTTGCCGCAGGAACCTCTGCCCCTGCCCCAGTCAGCCCTGTTGCCCTCAATGAGGAAGCTATTGACCTCCTGAGGTCCATCTCTGTGGGGCAGACAACCATCGTGAATGCCATCCAGGGACTAGCATCCCAGGTACAGCAGTCCATTGCCTACCTGGAAGGCATCCATGGTGCCTTGTATGGCCTACAGAGATCGTTTCAGTCTCTGTTCTCCTCGTTGACGGCAGACAGTGTCCTTTCCTCTTCCGTCCCCCCTCCAGCACCACAAACTAACCTACAGGCATACACACACACAACAAACATCTGCATACACAACAACAGACACTTCCCACATTGCCTCCCTTACAGTCACATCACCACTCACACCTGCTAGCACTGCATCATCACACACTGGTCCTGGTAGCATTCCTGTCATACCCTCAATCACCACAACAGCAGACTCACAGACACCCACCCCACACACCACATCTGCACTCACCATTGCCACCTTCTCTGCCACCTGCAGCACATCTACCTCACTTGCATGTACCACCCCAACATTCACTCACATGTCTTCCATTCCCTCTCCCTGCATCTCTACCCCCTCCTCCCAAGATATGCACACGCACCCACTCATCCACCCACCACAGACATGCACACATTGCACACACCAGCATCCACATACAGCACACCAACACTTCACACGAGCACTCCCTCTACCTCCACTACCACTCTTTATTCATGTGACCGCCCTGTGTACCTAAAAAAGTCTTCCTTGCCACCCTAGACCTCTTCCCTACTCCTTTCCCACAATGTGTTCCTCCTAAACTTTGTGTCCCCCTGCCCCTCGCAGGCCCTTCCAACTCCCATACCTCGGGTGCCACCTCTGGTGTTTCCCCTGCTCCTCCACCCAGCAAAAAATCCACCACTCCCAGAGCCAAAGTCCACCCTCCCAAGCCCAAACAGAGACATGCCCCTTCCAAATCCAAGCCACCCCCACCATTCCCAAACCCCTGAGGTGCCTGCATTACCAATTGATGCCCCTATGATGTGGAGGCCTATTTGTTGTCAGGAGTCAAGTTGCAGCTATGATGTCTGGACAATATTTCCTCCATTTCTGAACATTGAACTTGCCATTTGGCACATTTTGTATATAGTTTATATTATTGTCATGGTTCCAAAAACATAGGCCCACATTGCTGTGCTTGGCAAGTTGAGATGCTTGTCCTGGTTTCCTTCTACATGGTGGTGTGACATCTTTGTGCAACGGTGTGTGTGGTCTGTGTATGGGTTGTGTCTGTGCTGTTGCATGTGCTGGGTAGATGGCTTGTGCCATGTGCATGTTGTTATGTGTCTGACTGCTTGCTTGTGGGATTGTATAGGGTGTTGTGTGCATCTGTGTGTATGGTGCTGCACCTGTGGATTTCCTTGTATGTTGGTTGTATGTGATGTGTCACCTGTGTCATTGTTTGGATGTGTGTTCACAGCTATTGATTGTGTGTCATTGCTACATACAGTTTGTTTCTGTATGTATGGTATTTCACAACGTGCCTGCGTTAAAGTGTTTGTGATCTGGTTGTCGTGTGGTTATGGGGTGTTGTGTTTGGATGTGTATGACTGTGTTGGTGGTGTTTGTGTGCATTGTGCTGTATGTTTATGATGTATCTGCTTGGCTTTATGTATGTATTGGGTACTTGGCTTGTTTTTGTAGATGTGTGTGCTGTTACGGTATGTTTGTATGCGTGTGTGTGTGGTCTTCGCTGTCCGTGCCGGGAATGTGTGTTATGTGTGGATGTGTATCCCTGCCATTTCCTCCACTCTGTGCTAAGCGTACTTACAGTTGTCGTCTTCATCGTTGTTGCTGACCCTGAAGGTGTATGGCGAGATACAATGCTGGGAAGACTAGCAGTTCATTTGCCATGGCGGCTGTGGACACGTCTATGTGCCTGAGGTGGGTGTCTCCTTTTGTACTTTCTGTTTCCACCAAGATTTTCATTGCGGCCAGCCCATCCCCGATTATCCTGGCGGTCTGGTGACTCAGAATATAGTAGGCGGTACATTGGTTCCCTCCAGCCTGACGTTGGCTACCGCCGCCGGATGCTGCTTGTCGGCAGTGGCGGTGCTGGCAGTGATTGTCTGTGTTGTGTTGGGTTCACCGCCTTACTCAATATATGGTGGTCTGCACCACCGTGGGCGTGGCCGTCAGGTTCCCACCAAGCTCTGAATGACCACCTGAGTGTCAGATCTTGAAAATTGCATCTGAGTCTGTTGGTCCTAGGAGAGCCACTGGAGTGCAGTTTGGAGCCCCAAGACGGACACTAGCCTTAGTTAAAGGAAAACCCTTCCTTGGCTGTAAACAGAGACCAGTAGACAAGTGGCAACTGTTTTTTAGTTGTACTTCAACCAAAGTTCGAGGGACATCGACCTCTGAGGCCAAAGTCGCACCACCATGTTTGTGGACCATGGGTGGCCCCATGAAGACCCCGTCACCTGATCAGCATCTTTAGCATCCTGTATCCTTTGCATCAGGACCATTCCAATGATGTCTATGGTGGTGCGCCCATGGGCCTGGAATTGTACTTGAGACTGCTTTGACTGCAAGGTACCTGTCCTGCCTATCCTCATTGGCCCTTGCCAGAACTGGTCCTCCTATGTAGGCTAGACACGACTTTACACATTCTTCAATAGTTTTCTAAGTAGCCACTAGCACATTAGTTGCCAATTCTTGTTTGCGATTTACATAAAACACAGTGATTTATTATTTGCTTAATAATTTATATCTCTGGAACACTTTGGTGGGTTTTGTTTATTTTGGTGTCTACAAATTCATTAAAAATAAGATTCATTTTAAAAAATTTGAATCAAAATTTCTTTGTGCTGTCTTTCTCTCTTCTTCATCTGTTTTGGTAAACCTAAATTCTTTGTGAGAAAAGGCCTTTTTTGTAATGATTAGCCCCCACTTTTTGCCTGGTATGTGATATAGCCTCAAAGTTGTTAATGCCCAGGGCCCCTGTTAACCAGGTTCCCTGGGCCAGATTTCTGTCCCTAAAACTGTTGTGATGCATTGACGAAATTGACAACACCTTTAGCTGCCACTATTAGTCCCTAGTAAATGGTACCTAGATATCCAGGGCATGGGGTAGTATGGGTGGCCTTCTGAGGGCAGCAGCACAGATTGTGCCACCCTCTAGGGCCATGCATCCAGAAGCATCCTGCACTGTCATTGCAGGCTGAGTGTCCTGATACAATCCTAAAAGACAAACTCAACATGGCACACCGCCTGTGTGCTCTGTCCACCATACACTGCATGTACTATAGGTAAATCACCCCTGTGGCAGGCCTTGAGGCCCTACGGCAGTGTGCACTATATAGTATGTTTGGGAATAGATGGGGGAGCAATATGCCCCTACTGTGTCCTGGCCAAACCTGGGACATAGTAAATGAACAGGGCAGACATTTTCATGCATGTGCTGGACACTGGTCAGTACGAGTTTCACAGCTACATGATGGCTACCCTGAACCCTGGATATCAAACAACTCAGAAGGGTAAATCCAAACTAGTACCAGTATTGGATTTATTCAAAAATGTACCCAGACATCACCTTAGAGGTGCCCCCTGCAAAAGCTAACTACCCTGACATAGTTGCTGGCCAGTCAGAACCAGCCTGTCACCACCAGACAAGAGTCTGAATCCCTGGGGTGAGAGATCCTGCTCTCTGGGATTCAGAACAAAGTCCTTCCTGGGTAGAGGTGCTAACACCCCCTCCCGCAGGAATGTGTACTGCCCTGCTAGCGAGCTTCAAAGGATTTACTGCCCTTGAAACTTGATCCCAGGCCTGCTGCTAGCAGCAAATGGCCGCCCCAGTGCAAACACCAACTTTTGGTGGGAGTAATAGTGGGAAACCAGACAAAAGACAGGAGGAGTGATCGGTCCTGGCTTGCACCATCCCTAAGGTGTTACATGTGAGGTGACCTCTCCATTTCATTTTCCTCCATCTTGAATGGTAGGAAAACAGTCAATCAAGTGTAGGGGAGTTATCTCTGCCTGCTTAAAGTGGTCACTTAGTGGGTGTAGCCACCCTAAGGTAGATGACCCATTGGTCACTACTAGCTACCCCTTAAAACACCCACTAAATACAGTATTTAGTGGGGCTCCATAGACCAAGAAAGCGGATTCCAAGGACAAAAGAAGACTAACAACAAAGAAGACCCAAGGATTGAGAACATGAAGTTCTGGTGCACCAAGAAAAGGTGCCAAAGCCTACCTGCTGCACCGAGTATTCGACAATCACCGCTGAGGGGTTGCTTGGACATCACACTGACTATACAGTACCCTGAGAGGACCTCCACACTTCAAAAATTGCCAAATATCTCCCTCCAGAGTGAAGGCGTCAATCTGCAACCCTAAGGAATCAGAGACCCAGTGAAGGCCACTTCACTGACTGGCTGCTGACCAAGGAACTTGATGCTGCAGCTCAACTAAACTTTGCTCTTCAGACTGTGAGGACAAAACTTATGTGCAGAGTTTGGTGGCACTGCACCCTGCAGTGGCCAGACCGTGCAATAGCCCTAAGCACTTGTCACCTCACGTCAGACACCCAGAAGGACATTCCATTCCGAACTGAAAAAGGACCCGGGGGAAGCCCCAGTCAAGGGACTTTAGGAACCACACAGACCTTTCATCAGAGTGGCCCTGCTGACCTGCAAGCAACCCTCTAAGTGGCCCACCATCTGCTTCCAAGGGCTTCCTGGGCTTCACCCAGCCGCCCGGTGCCCTGCACCAAAGATCCAGCTGTGACCTACGGGTCCCACACCCCTTGCCACCTCGAAAGTGCACCCACTGGACTTACCTTTAAGTCCACCTGTGCAGTGCTTTTTCAAGTGGTTCCCTACAGTGGCCATACACCAGCTCCATTGACATTCTGCAGCTCCTCCCGCTAGAATCAGGAGTCGCCCGACCTTCTCCGGCTGGTCCAGGGTACCCATTGACAACCTCGACATACCTGGAAAAGGAGACATTGGTAAATGCATTGGCTGATTTACTGTGAATTTTCAATATATATCTCCATTGATTCCTATGGTGTAATTAGGCACAAAAAGACTAACTTTATTAAAACTTTAAAAATTCATAACTTAAAAAGTACTTATCCGATTTTGATGATCCTAGAAATTTCATAAAAATCTGATTTTGTTTGTAAATTGGTCACAAGCTTCTCTTCTGAGTGTGTGCCTCAATTAATTGATACTGTGACTACAACAAATGTTTTGCACTTCTCCAAGATTAGCCTAACTGATCGACCAAGCTACCGTAAAAATTAGAGCGTAAGGTGGTCTAGTTTTTACCTCTGTGAACCAACATGGGGTAGCCCGGACCCTCTGCACAGTGTGCCCAGTTTTGCACACTACATAGAGGGCCAGCCTCCTACACTTGTTCCTCTTACAAAGCCTAACTCCTCAAAGCTACAGATACTCAGGGTTGAGCTAAGGTTTTGCAAACGAGCCTGACTGGACCAAAGACAGGTGTGTGAGTTTTTCACACAGTAATTAAGGTCCCCTGATATACCCCTGTAAAACAAATGTTGTCCAGAGAGTAACATTTTTGATTTGTGTTTTGTATCATTAGAGAGGTAATTATACTTGGGTAGACATTGCTAAACCGGGGAAAACATTTCTGGATGCCATTTTTAGAAATAGCAGATGTGTTGCAGTGATGCTGTCATATTTCAGGAACCATGAGACCTATATACTTTATATTGGTGTCAAAACATAGGTTGGGGTCAAGTAGGCCTATAGAGAAGGAAAATAACTCCTCAGGACAACCCTTCTGCCATTTACCAAAATGACTGCTATAATAGAGGGAGAAGAGACATACATAGAAATGAAACGAATAATAATGGTTTTTCATCCTTTTATGTATACACCAACGTTTATGACCTGAATATGAAAAAATAATGTTTATCACTTCGGTTTTAGACACATTTTGATAGCTCACTTTATTTGTTTCAGCAATTGCTTGTGGTACATTTGCAGATTGTTGAACATTTGAGAAGGGCATATAAACAGGGGCATATTTTTGTAGCACAGGTTTTGCAAGTACATGTATGTGTAAGCTCTGTGGGTAAAGGCTTTAGAAATGTCATAGGTTTTAGCACCCTATCAATATCTTCCCAACCAAATTCACACCGATATTTCTCTACATATGCATGATCCAAAAGATTTACACATCTTGTGATCAAGTAGAATGCTCTTTTAATGTGTCTACACACAGAAAATGATGTTGGTGGAAGGTCACTTAGCGGGACTGATTTCTTGAACTCACTGTACCAAAGATCATCAAATGTGTGACTGAACTCATTTTCCACACACACAAAAAAATTTGTATTTCTTTAAAGTCACACTCTTCTTCTGTCTCAGTAAATCCTTTTAGAAACTTCACAGATTTAGCAGTTAAAGCTCCAAGCTTTGTTCCAATTTTGCTCATAGTGTCATCACCCGTAAGAATATGTGTCTAGTTAAGAAAACTGCGGGGGCATATTTATACTCCGTCTGCGCCGAATGTGCATCAAAAATTTTGACGCACATTCAGCGCAAACCTTGCCCCGTATTTAAACTTTGACGCCCGAGCCTGCGGACGACAAAAGTCCGCCATGTGCGTCATTTTTTGGATGCAGCAACTCACCTTGCGTTAATTATATGCAAGGTAGGCGTTCCCGTTGAAAAAATGACTTAAACGGCCATGCGTCGTATTTATGATTTCGGGCAAAAATGACGCACGGCCGGGATGAGGAGCCAGAAAATGACGCACAGCCTGATTTGCGTGAAAATTTAACGCCTGGGTCAGTTCAGGCGTCAAAATGGGGCAAACACACCTGTATTTAATCAGAACACACAGAAGCAGCAGCAGAGCAGCAGAGCAGCAAAAGGGAGACATGGAGGTGATTCTTATCCAGCGTGCACGCAGACGCAGAGCCCAGCAGCTGCAACAGCAGCTACCACAACACCAGCAGGGACCCCAAAGGCAGCGCAGAAGGCAGGAGAGGATATTCCGCCCCAGAACAACCCTTCATGGCCTCAGGGAACACGACATCATCCAGAGGTACAGGTTGAACTGGCAGGCCATTCAGCAGCTGCTGCGAAACATTGAGCCGCAGTTGGCACCCACTTTGCTGACAGCCCGCACCATCTCAACAGAAACCAAGCTGCTTGCCGTACTTCACATGCTGGCAAGTGGCTCTTTTCAAACAACTGGTGCCCTGGTTGCCGGAATATCATAACCATAATTCTCTGCCTTTTTGCCCAAAGTACTGGATGCCATCATTGGACTTACACCCCGCCACATCTGCTTCCCTAACACACTGCAGAAGCAGCAGGAAACAAAACAGGGATTCTACCTCATTAGTGGCTTCCCACACGTCCTTGGTGCAATCGACTGCACACATGTACGCCTTGTGCCACCTGCTGCAACTGAACACCTCTACCGCAACAGGAAGCGCACACATTCCATCAATGTGCAGGCCATTGTCGATCACCAAGGATTGATCACCAACATCGTGTCCATGACTCATTCATCTTCCGTCACTACACCATCAATGAACACTTCCAGGATGGACGGTATGGCATTGGTCTACTTGTTGGTATGTACAGAAACCTACTTATATACACACTGCACAGTAACCCTCTAGGACACACAACACATTCTCCACAACAGCAACATGTCGACAGGAACACACTGAGTTCATGACACCGCTAGGCATGTTTCTTAGGTCACTATTGAACCTGTCACACATCTGAAATTAGTGTACAGTCTAATGTTAAGACGTCAAAGATCACAACGTGTGGAGTGGGTTGCCTAAATGTCACCTTGCAAATTGTAAGTGTCCCAATGGCGTTCACATTAATCCATTGCATAAGTCTAAATGTATGGGATGTCCAGGGTTCATTGATATGAATGTGTTAACAACACTGTCAAACTGAATCTGTGTATGGAACTATCATCTCACCCCCAGTGAAGAAAAAGGGACACCTGTATCACAAGTCACAATGCTAGGGAGGGCACACTGTACTGCAAATCCCAAAACATACTGCTGACAACCGGTCAGCAGGCAAACACTCGTTCAGCCAAGGAAACAACACAATGCAGATGGTACATCCTAAAAGCCTAGGATGCGACATAATAACATAAAAGAGTCACAGACAACACAAGACAACTACTGCCATGAAAGGTAATTTCAATAGGGCTAGCCACATCAACATGATCCCCTCCATTTTCTCTTGCAGCTGATCAGGGGTATGGCATCCAGCCATGGATAATGACACCTATTGGCAACCCAAGTACTGCAGCAGAGCGTGCCTCCAATGATGCACATAGGAGGACACGCACCATAGTCAAGAGGACCTTCGGCATCCTCAAGTCAAGGTACGTGCAGCGTGTGTATGCCAGTTAGAAGAGTGACCACCAGCTGAAGCACCGGTGGGCTGACCTCATCACCAGGGAGCAGGATGTCTTGGACCACCTGGGCATCGTGATTGGTGGTCCTGTTGGTGAGTACTTATCATGTAAATGTGCACGATTAAATGCTCTGTAGTGACATCAGATGATTTGTACAATGTCTGCCAGCTAAGTTGCTGACTGCGTGTAATGCTGGGGAAACATACTGGGTAATTGATGCACTATGGGAAGGATCACAATTGCTAGCTGTCAGGTAGCATGTGCTCAGCAAACTTACAAGATACTTTTCCGTGAAGTAAATTGGTGCTGCCTTTGTGTCAGACAACCAAACAAAATTGGAGCCAATCATGTCTATATAGCCCAGTGAAGTAAAGATGTACCAACATATTGGCTAACTTTGTTGACGAAATAGCTAGACTGACTTCAGAATCACTACATGATGCAGAAAATGAGTGCTGGCTTCACGTCAATTGATGATAGCAAAGTGGCCCAGACATATGTCTCATGTGAGTCTGGTGAGTGTGTAAGGAAAGCGTTCACGGAAGTTCTATGAATGTTAGGGATTATTGTGGTCCTTTATCTTTTTGGATACATGTCAGATCTGGATTTGAAAACATCGTGAAAAGGTGTAAGGTGCCCTCAGCTAACATCTTAGAATGGTTGTTGGAGTTAGTTGTGCCACATTCCAATTAGGGATGGCAGTCCAAAGGTATGCACTTGGGTTCACATCTAAATGGTTGGTGCAAATCACCATAGCTGGGCCACATCAAATGAAGAAACTGTAACAACATGAGGGCTTACAAAAGTCCCTGTCCCTCTGTACATTGTACCTATGTGTATGAAATGCGTCATGGCCACATAGGCTGTTTGTCTGGTAATGCAGTCCTCAAGTAACCAGGATTTGGATGTCTCTCTTGGATGCACATGATGAGACGATTACACTCCATATTATTTTCTGGTCACTAATGATGGGGCATGTTTGCCACCACATGATAGGTAGGGCCACTGCATGTGTGCAGATATGTGTGTAACTGTCACAGGAGACCCATGCTATGTACAAGTTGGCCGTGATATATCAGATGCAGTATCATCATGTCTGAATGGCTGCCATTTCCTTATTCAGCCTACACATTGTATATGTTTATGAATTTGTTGGTCAGTGCACAGATTTTGAGCACATTTCTTCCTTCCATGCCTTACAGGTGGACCGGCACCCTGCACTGTGGGAGAGGTGGCTACATTTGAGGACCCCGACCACTCCAGTAAGTGTTGATATGTCTGTTATGTGTTGTGTTTGCTGGTTATGGACTCCTGTGTGTTGAACGCATAGCAAGGAGTAATGCGTTGGGCATTCATTTGTCTTGTTCCCTGAGTGGGATTTCAGTTTCTCAAATGTTTTGAGTTGGCCAATGCGTATCCTATTATATTATCTAGGGATTGTAGGCCATTCCTGTAGGCACCACAGTGAGTACTGGGGTGAGTCATGTGGATGACACTTGCATCAACAAGAGTCGCACTGGAAGTCAGCTCAGATTTAGTCAGCCTGTCAGACCCACATTCTCCAAGATTGGTATAGCAAATTGCTTTCCAAAAGACTTCTGCTTCCCTATTTACCAAGGTACTTATTAAACTGTAGGTAGAACTTCCTAGCAGCATGTACTTCCACATGTAGTGCTACAAGTATGTGGAACTTGAGTGCAATAGCCTAGGTGTGCATGCTAATCATGATCATGGGTGTTCTTGCAACTCTGTGTCTGATGTAAGTCATGCCTTACTGGAAGTATTTGTTGTGTACCATGCTCTGCATTTCCTGACATGTGTGGCGCTCTGATTGGTCAAGGGTTTGCAGACTCCTAATTGTTGATAGACCTTACCTGTGGTGTGTGTGTAGAGCCAAACACGTGTGGAGTTTTCTATACACTCCTCGGTGTCCATGTTGTTTGGAATTGATAGTTGTTTATCCACCCCCCCTCAAACACAGGTATGGGTTTGTGAATAGGGTACCTAGGACTGATGCTACCAGTATGTTACACATACATGTGAAAAAGTGACTGTTTGGTTGGAACCTAATATACACACTCAGGTTTGGCACATGGGTACTATACTGGCAAGTCCTGTTACAACTTGCAGACCATGTGGCTTTAGTTTTACATTCTGTACACTGACATTTGTAGCCCAGGTATTGGCGGAGGATATGCAGCATGATTGTTAGCTGATAACTGGCAGAACTCAGATGGCAAGTCAATGCCAGTTGTTACCCATCCTGTAGGTTTTGGATGTGCTATGTGTGATGTGGCATTTGTAGGCTGGCATGCCATGTACTTCCTCAGGGACATTCAATGATCTGTATTGTGATATGAGCTGTTACAAGTACAGTAGATGTATTGTCTGATTGACTTCTTGTGCCATTTCACACAATGCAGTTCCTAATGTACATTATTTGTATTCACAGCTGCAAACATGACTCCAGACCAGGTCCGTGAGTTCCAGCGGCGGGCCATGAGATACCAGCACATCCTGCTGGTGGAGTTGGGGTTCTGGAGGATGGCCCTTCGATATCGCCATGAACTGGCCTCTGGGGCACGGAGGGCCTTCCCACAGGGTGGCCCTACTTTGCCCACCACAGCCACCACCAGCACAACCACCACTTCAAGCCAGGTGGCCCCACCCACAGCTGGGACTGCTGTCCCTACATCTGCCGGACTTCCAGGCCCCAGCATTGCTACAGGTGCAGGACAGCCCACTGGCCTTGGCTCCACACACACAGAGACCTCCTCCACCGGTACCGAGACTGCCCCAGCTCCATCTGTTGACCCTGCATCATTCCACAACATGGAACGGAAGATGCACTGTGTGTTGCGCAAGTTAAGCCATCTGAGCCGGGAGGTTCGCCACATTAACCGGCGTGTGAAGTCCATCAAGAGGACCCTCCGGAGGGCCAGCCTCTAGACTTTTTTGATATGGACATGATTCCCTCCCCTCCCTCCTCTTTCCTTGTTCTCATACTTAGTGGGCTTAGGGGGCTTAGTGTTAGGTTAGTATAGTCTGTTAGTTTAGTTAGTGTTAGTGGGTGGGGGGTCCTGATTCTTTCTATTTTTACTTATTACGTGTGTCGGGCTATGTTGAGGTTCTTGTGTGTTTAAAAACAACAAAAAATAAAAAATATAAAAAAACATAAAAATTACAAAAAAATATATATTTGTTTAGTATAGGATAGTATGTGTTTAGGTTAGTATGTGTTGTCCTCCATGTGTCCCGTCTCATAAGGGGGGTGGGGGGTGGATGTTTAGAATGTTTCATTACATGTGATAAGTAAGTTTAGCTTAGGTTAGTTAGGGACAGTTGTGGGTAATGAGTAGTCAGGGTAGATTAGGGTAGGTAAGACTTTTCCCTCAGTTTCCTCTTCTGTGATTAGCATTTAATAAATATATAGTTGACCCTTAACAGTATGTGTTAAATGCTACTTGATCCTGGGTTGGAATTAGTGTACATGAATGATGTTCTATTACATTTGTGTCCTATGCTACAAACAAATCCCAACTGAGCTGTAAGATTGGCAGCTACCCCAGAGCTACCTTGCAAAGTTTCCACCATTCGTTGCAACCACCAATCACAGTTAATATGGATCCCAATGCGTTTCTGTTGATAAGTATGTTTTCTACGTCACAAACAGTGCTTCCAGACTTGGTATTGGGGGAACGGTTTTAGGTCTGACTGCAGTGTGATGATCAAGGACACTCTTATAAGATGAGTTCTCGTAGGCACTCTTGTATTCTTGTCTTCATGACTCACATACGTCATTTCTGACACAGTTCAGCATGATTAACTATTTGTATGTAAACTCAGACAGCTTCATTCATGCAGTTTTTGTAGTGTTTGCTTAGATTAGTGTGCACTGTTATATGTGTTAATATTGCATGGTGACAACATTTTGAGGTCACTATTTGACGACTTAGATATCCTTTGAGGAAGCATTATTCTGTCCAACACAGCATGATGGTGTATGGTTTCTCACTTCATCAGATATGTCCCTCACGAAGGGCAGAGTATGATGCAATCATGCGCACTGTGCAGAATTATCTGACTACAGAATATCAGGACAGTTGTATTGACAAGCTACGTAATTTGACAGTAGGCACATTTCAGTTATCTACTGCACAGTTGATGTGTCACATTACCCAGAGACAGATTTGTTGTGTAAGTGCTATTTATTGAAAAGTGCTGTGGTGCTATATGTACATTGTCCATGATTGTGAATCCATTAGAGTGACATCTTACATTGTGATCCTACACAAGGGGTTACGGAAATGCTTTTGACATGCTGGGGTGATGTTTCAGACAGTGCAGAGGGACAGGATTTGCCAATGAGTAAGAGAGAGACAATCACTGGGCAGGCTGACAAGATATACAGTGGTAAGCAGAACAGTCATTAAGTAGAGTTGTTGTAAGACTGGCATGTTACAAAACGCAGGACCTTGGTAATCGTTGGCCATGTGGCAGGGACTAGTGCTTCTGTGTACTTTGTGTGAAGGTGATCTGTTCCATGTCTTCTTATTCTGATGTGTGTGTTGCCTCCTCTGTTCATGGAGGTGGTGGTTGTGAAGGGGCAACACACACCTCAGTGTTAGAAGACGTGGAGTCAGACATCCCGGTCGCTGCTACCTGTGAAGGTCTTAAGGGCAGTACTGCTACAAGGAGGATCTGCTGATTCTTATGAATAGCAGCCACATCACGATGGTAGGCAGCCAGGTCGGCCCTGAGGGGGTCATGATTGCATTCGTGCATGCAGTGGAAGGTTTGGGGTGCGAGGTGTTGTGGCAACTCCCTTACTGCAGTGGTGAATTCCTTGACAGTTTCTTGTAGTCCTTGCAGGATGGATGTTAGGGCTTGCATAGCTGCTGCCTGATCTGCAGATGACATCATGCACGAACGCACCCCCTCAAGGCTGGCTGCCATAGTTTGCATCCCCACCCGCACCTCCTTGGCCAGCTCCCGCTGTACCCCAACTACAGTTCTCTCAAAGCTGGTGCCTGTGTCGTCTGAGTTCTCAGCTGTATTGGAGCTGGCAGATCTTACAATTGGGGTGGTGGGTGGATCCTCTGCAATGGCTGCTTGTTCTGTGCTCCTCCTTGTGACTGAAGGTGGGGTCTGGATGGTTTCAAGGACCTCTTGGATGGTCTCCTGGGGAATGTTTATCAGCTCGTCATCCATGTCATCAGGGTAATCTGGGACAGGCAGATCCGCAGGAGATCAATTGTCCTCTGCAATGAAACGGGGTACAATTAGTGTGTCTGTGTTGTGGCATTAGTGATGTGACATGCCTGCCTTGTGATGAATTCACATTGTGATCTTGTTTCGTGTTTATTGCTCCAGTCTTTCAGATGGGGATTCTCCCAGGCCTATGGCCCACCTGCATGTCACATGTATGTTATTAAGTTATTAGACTTGTCGGCATCATCTCTTCTAGGTGTTGGTTTTGGCCAAATATTGAATTGCCACCTTCTTGTCCTACTCAACCCTCCGTCTACATCCATTCTCATGGTGAGATCTTTCACTGGTTGTGGGTGTTCTGATGGCACTGGCAGCACACTTAACAATCTGGACCTGCCCCAGTCTCTGATCTTTCACATCCACTTAAATGTAGTTGACATGTAGCATATCCTATGCGTAGTAATGTTATGGCACGATATGGATGTTGGCACTGGTAATGTGTACAGCTGATGTTGGGAATGTGTGGTACATTGGATTGCCCTGATAATCGTATCAGTGTCCTATTTCCTCCTCTGACTGTGCAGGTGTATTTCAGTGACCAGTTACATGTGTCCTCCCCTCAATGCTGTTGTCTGAGCAGTATGACATTTGGGATGTTACATTGTGACCCAGGCACAGGATGGACCCTGACATATGCAGCATGAGTATGTCCTTAGTGCTGTGTAGCTCCTTTTGTTGTTGACATTGGCTGATGTTTGCAACAACTATGGGCATTGACATTTGACAGTACTGGGGCCTTTGTCTTTTTTCAGGGGATTGTTGAAGTTGTCATCCTTAACCCTCTAATTTAGGAGTGTATGATCCATGGGGAGGTTACTGCCATTGGCTACTTGAGCTGCACACAGAGCGGAGGTGGTAGTGGCAACTGTTGTTGCAGTTACATTCCAGTTGTCGGTGTGGATAGAGGTTGTTAATAGGGCCCTACTTAATGTGGGGGGGTATGGTGGCTGACGTGTGCCGGGATGTCAGTTTGACGTTGTGCTCTACCCTCCTGGCGTGGCTTTCCCTTTGCTCCATCATTGGCATGGCAGCATGCCCCCATGGGACTTTTGGTGGTGTAGTGTAATGGTGTGCCCCAGCTTCTGTCTGTGCAGGCCTTGCCCCCATGCCGTGCCCCTTTACCCATGCCACTCCATGTATATGATGACTTACATGCAATGTGTAGTAGGTATTCCCCCCCGGTTGCAGTTAACATTAGTGCATTTTAATTCCCCATGCGACTTACCCTGCATGTGCGTTGTCTCCTGGTAGTCTGCGCTGTCCTGTCCTTGAATCCTTGTGACGATCTCCTCAGGGATGACGGCTGCGACCATCTCCTCCATGTGGTCCAGGTCCTCCTGGTGTGCTGGACTCCCACCTCCAGTCTGCAGTGCTGCCTTCCTGTTCCGGGCCATCTTTTCCTTGGTCCTGCGTTTGCAGTCATGCCAGCGTTTCTTGCACTCGATGACTGTTCTGCGTACTTCTGCCACACTGTTGATCTTGTCAACAATTTGTTTCCATAAAGCCTCTCTCCTACTAATTGGCAATTTTGACGTGACAAACAGTTAGTGCTGATGTTCCGTCAACTCCTTAACCAGAATTTCCTGCTCCTCTGCATTGAAGCGACACTTTCTTTTCTTCTTATAAGTGTCCTGGTTCTTGTGTGGGTCCTCCTGGCTGGTTCCTGGTCTGTTGTCATCTTCCTGGGGTCTGTAGTGGCATCTGGGTTCCATTTTGGCTCTCCTCTGGTGAAATGACAGTGTTCGCGTTTTTTTTTACTCTATTGCGTCAAAAAATGGCGAATATCCAGTTTGTGGGGTTGTAAATCGACCCACAGTCATTTCCGCCACGTTAACGTCGTTTTGCTTTACGACTTGACGCTGCGGTGTGCATCAAAATAAATGACTCCTACCTGTGGTTCGCGCCACCGTGCGTCAAAGTATAAATTTGATGCCCGCATGGCGCACCAAAATGGCGTTAGCCGGCGGTATTATTTTTGACACAAAACTGCGCCGGCGCTGTTTTGCGTCAAAAAGTATAAATATGGCCCTGGGTCACGTTTCTTGTACATAATATGAAGGAGGTTTAAGGTGGTCATTATTAATTGGCAGGGAGTGATAAAGTGGCGATAATACCGCCAACAGGCTGGTGTTATTTACTGGCAAATTATGACAATGGCAGTGATAACTTCCATAGGCAGCCAGTGTACCACACCAACTGTCAGGGTGTATACACCACTGACCACGGCGGTAGCCAGCAACAGCCAGACGGAAGACAAGGTACCACCCAACATATTATAACATGGCACACCGCCACAATTTCCGGGGCGGTACCAACGCCATTAAAAGCCTGGCGGAAACAGAACATAGAAGACAAAAGAGTCACTCTTGGAGACATAGAGAAGATCAACGCGGCCATGGTACCAGAACTTCAAGTCTTACCAATGCTCTTCTACGCCATGCTCCACCTGGAACACCAATGCCAACGAAGATGACAACGGTGAGTACAGCCGCCTAGCACACAAAGGAGGGAGGGAGGAAAAGAAGAGTGACACACACATGCACAACACACACCATCCACACACATACAATACACATAACCACCTGCAAAGCAAAACCGGTCCCACAGGACACGTCATAATAATGCAAGGACCACAGTCATTCAGTACTCATAGTGTAATTTGATGAAAACAGCCACCATATTGTCCATGTGACAAGATACACATGAGTCACTGTGCAGAAAGGGCCAGTCCAAAGTACAAAAGGCCCACATGGCCACAGGGCACAGTCCAAGGCCCAACTCGTTCCCTGGCGTAATCCGCACTACACTGTGTAGGGGCATCATGGTGGGAATGGCCAGGCACCTCAGGGGGAAGGAGAGTGGGGGACACCTCAGCTGAAGTAGGGAACTTGCCCACTGGTTCTGGAGTGGGCTCCATGCTCATTTCTCTTTGCTGGGAAGTGCAAGGTCACAGTCTCTGAGGTGGGGAACTTGCCCACTGGTTCTGGAGTGGGCTCCATGCCCATTTCTCTTTGCTGGGGAGTGCAAGGTCACAGTCTCTGAGGTGGGGAACTTGTCCACTGGTTCTGGAGTGGGGTTTAATGGCAATTTCTCTTTGCTGGGGAGTGCAAGTAACAGTCTCTGAGGTGGGGAACTTGCCCACTGGTTCTGGAGTGGGCTCCATGCCCATTTCTCTTTGCTGGAGAGTGCAAGGTCACAGTCTCTGAGGTGGAGAGCTTGCCCACTGGTTCTGAAGGGGGCTCCTTGTACAATAGTCCCTGGAGGGTGGCCTGCATGCACTCTGCCGGAGGTGAGGGCTGCTGTGTCCCAGCTGGAGGTGAGGGCTGCTGTGTCCCAACTGGAGGTGAGGGCTGCTGTGTCCCAACTGGAGGTGAGGGCTTCTGTGTCCCAGCTGGAGGTGAGGGCTCCTTGCCTACTGTTGTTGGAGGGGAAACCCTGCCATCCTCTGCCGGAGGTGAGGGCTGCTGTGTCCCAGCTGGAGGTGAGGGCTGCTGTGTCCCAGCTGGAAGTGAGGGCTCCTTGCCCACTGTTGTTGGAGGGGAGACCCTGCCGGCCTCTGTTGGAGGTGAGGGCACCTTGACCACTGCTGTTGGGGGGGGGGGCTCTTGCCTCTGTTAGTTGGTGGAGTGGGAACCTTCCCTTTCCTGGGTGTGGAGTGGGCTCCTTCCCTTTCTTGGGTGGTGGAGTGGGATCCTTCCCTTTCTTGGGTGGTGGAGTGGGATCCTTCCCTTTGCTGGGTGGTGGAGCGGGATCCTTCCCTTTCCTGGGTGGTGGAGTGGGATCCTTCCCTCTCTTGGGTGGTGGAGTGGGATCCTTCCCTCTCTTGGGGGGTGGAGTGGGATCCTTCCCTCTCTTGAGTGATGGAGTGGGATCCTTTACTTTCTTGCCTCCACGTCTAGGAGGTGCCTCCACTGTCCCCGTGGACTGTTTGGCTAAGGTGCTGGGCTGGGTCGTTGTGACCCTGCTCTTACGGGCAGGACAGGGGGTGGAGGAGGAGGGAAGAGGTCAAGTTGGACAAGGAACATCTTCTTAGCAATGGTGGGGCAGGATGAGGGAAGAGGGATGGGAGTGGCGGTTAAGGGAGTGGCTGTTGTCTGTGCCACTCTTGTGTGATGGTTTGTGTGCATGCTTGTCTGTGTGTGTGCATGGGATGGGTTGGGGTTGAGGAGATTGGGACTGGGAAGTGGCAGTTGGAAGGGGGGATGGTAGGAACAGGGACAATGGCTGCCATCAGAGAGGAGGCCAGAGCCTGAATCGATCCTCTGAGAATGCCCTCCAGGAATGCATTGCATTGCTGCATCTGGGATGCCAGACCCTGGATGGCATTCACAATGGTTGACTGCCAAACAGAGATGGATCTCAGGAGGTCAATAGCCTCCTCACTGAGAGCAGCAGGGCTCACTGGGGCATGGCCTGAGATGCCTGGGGCGAAGGAGATGCCCACCCTCCTTGGTGAGCGGGCACGGGCAACTCAGTGAGGGGTTACTGAGAGGGCGGTGCTGGTACGGGGTGGCAGATGTACCTGTAGCTGGGGTGGTCCTAGAGGTGTCCCCTACCACCAGGGAACTTCCATCGGAGGAGGCATCAGAGTCAGTGTTGTCACCTCCTGTCTCCGCCGTGGTGCTTCCCTCGCCCTCCGTCCCACTTGTCCACTCGGTGTCGGTGGACTGGGTCTGCTGGGTCCTGTGGGATGCAGCTCCCTCTGTCGCCAGTACCCCTCCTCTCCGCCAGATGATGCTAATGCACACATGAACAGGATGACAGAAGACAAAAGAGGGGGGGAGAGAAAGGGCGCACTGGGTCAAGTACAACACCAACACCACAGATGGCATAAACATTACCGTCACACACGGGGATCAGGAGTGTGTCCCGTGCATTGCACTGGTATTCCATTGGCTACGTACCACAGCAAGATGAGAGCCAAACAGCGCCAACTGCATCCCTCCTGGGACCCTCTACGCCCTGTCTGATTGGAATGCAACCCAGCTATGTTACCAGACCCTGCAGTACACCCATTACCCTTGAGCTGGATCACCCTGCAATGTCTGAGCTGGCATTAAGGGGCACCCACTAACTGACATCCACCACCAGGTTCCCATGCCACCTATCAATCATAGTTGTAACGCACACTGAACTCACTCCCTTGTGGCTGCTGTGATGCCCTCAAGCGCCCATCCAGCTCTGGGTAGGCCACCAGAAGAGTCAGGTTCCGATGGGCACCCCGCCCTCGTTGGGAGGCTATCCCCAGCTGGGCCTCCGCAGTCTTCTAAGCCCAGCGTCTCAGGTCCTCCCACCTCTTCCCACAGTGGGTGCTCTGTCTTCTGTAAACCCCCAGGGTCTGCACGTTCTTGGCGATGGCACGCCACAATCCCTTTTTTTGATGAGCGCTGACCTGCAGAGGAAACACAGACACAAGGACACCTTTACACACACAATCCAGCTCGTCACACATATGGCCCACAAATCCCCTTCCATCCCTATTGGAGCACACATTACTTAGCGCCCACCATGTACACTACCACCAGACATACGACCCCCCCCCAAATGACACGATGCTTGCACACACATCTCCATGCAACCCTGTCACATGCCTCGTGCCCAGACCGCGTACTGACCTGTTGGTCTGGAGGCCCAGAAAGCGGCCCATACTGGGTAGAACCCCATCCACCAAATGCTCCAACTCCTCCAAAGTGAAGGCAGCGGCCCTTTCCCCAGTCACACGGGCCATGGCAGGAACCACATACAGGTCACAGCAGCACACGCAGTGTAGGTGTTGTCCTGTGGAAAGTCAGGAGTGAGGTTATGGACAGAAAATGGTGGTCACGTCTGCAGCGGTTTACACCGTTACCACCGTTGGTGATCCACATTGATGACTGTACTCCATAGAGCCCCATGTTATCCATTGAGGAATAGCGCAGCGGTGCAAGACCGCCTTCCGCCATGATGCGCAACGCTGGTGGAGTTACCTCACTTCCACCTGTCCATACATACAGGACAGACGGTCACCATTTTATGGTGGTGGACAATATTCAGATAATCGAGAACTGCGTCATTTCCATATTTTGCACATACATTGCCATTCCCAATGTCCCATCACGTTACTGCTCTATGTACACTGAGGTGGTGGTTCCATTGTTTAAATTGTGACACCCTACTCACTCTTGTGTCCCTTAGATACCTACCACTGCGGATGAATCGTAGGATGAGACAAGCCCCTGTGTACAGACCCCTTCTGGACTTGGCTACACTGGAGGAGAGGCATATAATACTGACCTATATACTGGACAGAGCCACAATCATAGAGCTGTGTGCTCAATTGGAGTCTGATCTGATATCAGCTATCCATCATCCCACTGGGATCCCCCCTCTAGTCCAGGTTCCTTTAGTGCTCGATTTCCTGGCAACTGGTTCATTCCAAGTGACAGTGGACTTGGCTGCAGGAATGTCACAGCCAATGTTCTCAATCAGGCTGGCAAGGGTTTTGGCTGCCCTGGTGAAACACATGTGCAGCTACACTGCTTTCCCCCAGGTGGAAGATTTGGCCACTGTGAAGGCAGGATTCTATGCAATGGGGCATATACCCAACATTATTGGGGCGATTGACAATAAACATGTTCCGTTTGTCCCCCTGTCAGAATGAACAGGTGTTCAGGAATCGGAAGAGTTTCCACTCACTCAATGTGCAAATGGTGTGCCTGGCTGACCAGTACATCTCCCACGTCACTGCCAAGTATCCTGGGTCAGTGCATGACACCTTCATCCTGAGGAATAGCAGCATTCCAAATGTGATGGCACAACTACAGAGGCACAGGGTGTGGCTAATTGGTGAGCCTGACTCCCCACCCAATGTATGTCAGTGTATGACTCCTGTTGTGGACCCCATACCATTGTGTAAGGCTAATGTTTGTCCCTCAATACTTGCAGGTGACTCTGGCTACCCAAACCTATTGTGGCTCCTGACCCCTGTCAGGGGATTAGAATCGTTATAATGATGCACATGGACAGAAAAGGAGAGTAATTGAAAGGACCTTCGGCCTCCTGAAGGGCAGGTTCAGATGCCTCCATCTAACCTGTGGATCCCTGTGCTACTCACCCGAGAAGGTCTGCCAGATAGTAGTGGCATGCTGCATGTTGCACAACTGGCCCTCAGATGACATGTGCCTTATCTGCAGGAGGAGGAGACTGGAAATGACCCTGTAGCAGCAGTGGACCCTGAGGACAGTGAGGATGAGGAGGCAGAGGATGAGGATGTGGACAACAGAACATCAGTTATATGTCAATACTTCCAGTGACACACAGGTGAGACAGTAGAACTGACCATTCCTCTGATTATTGATGTGTTCTGTGTGGCTGTAGCAGGATGGCATTCACTTCCTTTTCCTCTCTACTTACTGTCACCTATGGCTTCTCATTATGCAGATGTTGGTGATATGACAACTGTGTACTGATGTGATGACTACAGACAGCTACAGGTCATTATTTATATACTATCACAGAGTTCAGGTCATTTTCACCAGATGTAATTGTTACCATAATTGCACATTTTCTTCACGTAAAGCACCATCACTCAAGTTGTGTTCAAGGGTGTTTATTGTAGTGAAATGTATATATGGAATAGTGCAATGGAATAGGGTGATGGTAGAGGTTAGTCCAGGGTATTGTTCCAGTCTGTTTGTAGCACAGGTCCAGTGTCAAAGGGGCCCTAGGAAGGGGAGCAATGGCAGTTCGAAGTGGACAAAGTGACAGAGTGGGACACAAGGGGGACATCAGGAGGGTCTCATTTCCAGGTGGTGGTCTTGGTCTTGGCAAGTGTCTCTGGCTTCAGTCTGGGTCGCAGGGAACATTTGTGGGGTGGTTCACTTTCTGCAGGAGGAAGGGTGCTGGTGGCCTGTGGGTCTTGTGGCAGGGCCTCCTGCCCACTAGCTGTAACAGAAGTGGTGGGCTGGTCAGTAGACTGGCTAGTGGTAGGGGCCTGCTGGTGTGCTGTCCATTCCCTCATGATGTTGGCCATATCTGCCAGCACCCCTGCTATGGAGACCATGGTGGTGTTGAGGGCCTGCAAATCCTCCCTGTTCTCCTGATGGTGTACCTCCTGTAGCCGCTTGTTCTCCTGCATGTTGGTAAGGATCTGGCCCATCTTGAGCTGAGATTGTTAGTAAGCCCCCAGGATGTTAGTGAGTGCCTCCTGGAGAGTCAGTTCAATGGGCCTGTTCTCCTCCTGGCACACAGCGCTCCTCCCAGTGTCCCTGTTCTGCTGTGCCCCTGTCCCCTGAACGGTGTGCCCACTGCCACTGACCCCAGCTCCCTGATTGTCTTGGGTGTGAGGTGTGGACTGGGGTCCCTGTACAGGTGGGCACACTGCTGATTGACGTGTCCTGGGGACAGAGGTGTGGGGACTTTGGGTGGGTTCTGTGGTGTTGGATACTGATGGGGGAGGCTCTGTGGTAGACTGTGAGTGGGCTGGGATGTCCGACTGACCAGTGGTCCCGATGGGCCAGGTAGTTAATCCAGATCCAGAAGTTCAGAGTCACTGTCATAACTGGGGGCATCTTCTGTTGGGAGACTGGTAAGTCGTGGCACCTCCTCGCCGCTGAGATTGGCTGTGGCACCTGTGGGGATGTAAGTGATGTATTATACTTCATGTCTGTGACATATTGTACATCCATTTCTTGCCCTCTATTGTTATTGTTGCCCTGCTACCTTTGTTTGTGTATGGTGATGTATTGTGTGAATGTTAGTTCTCCATTCTGTGCATGCTTTGGTGATGGGTGTCCATGCAGGGCTGGGAGGGCTGTCCATGCATTGGTATTACATGTAGGGCTTGGAATTGGGGTTAGTCAGATGAGTGGGTGCAGTGTGGGATGGAGTGGAGTGATGAGAGTAAGGGTGAGTGGGTGGGATGGCATGCAGGTATGGGGGTGATAAGTGGTGAATATTGACCCACCAGTGTCCAGTCCTCCGGCTACCCCAGTGATTTCCTCAGGATGCAGGAATGCCAAGACTTGCTCCTCCCATGCTGTGAGCTGTGGAGGAGGAGGTGGGGTCCACTGCCAGTCCTCTGGATGGCGAGCTGGTGTCTTGCTGCCACAGAACGTACCTTTCCCCGTAGGTCGTTCCACCTCTTCCTGATGTTGTTCTTGGATGCTGTCCCACAGAGTTCACCCTGTCCACGATTCTTTGCAATAGCTCCATCTACCTGGCAATGGATATTTGCTGTACCTGTGCTCCAAACAGCTGTGGCTCTACCCTGACTATTTCCTACACCATGACCTTCTACTCCTCATAAGTGAAACAGGGTACCTTAGTGGGGACATGGGTGTTGTGTGGTGTGTGCAGAGGGTGTTAAGTGATGTGGTGGGGTGTGGGATGTGGGTGCGTGACGGATGTATGGGTGTTTGTGATGTGTGTGTGTAGTTGATTGATAGCATAGTTTGCTTGTTTCTGGTCCAGGGAGGACTTGACCTGGCAGTTCGGGCTGGACTGTTCCCATGGGGAACAGGGTCAAGACTGATTTGCATATGGCTGGGTCCAAACTGGAACGGCATGGTGAGCAAAAAAACTGATGGACTAAACCCAGATCTGTGACTGAGGGTGAATGTTTGATTTGGTCTACATTCCGTCCATCAACTGTTCTTTTTGCAGAGGTCTCCGGTCAGACAAACCTGCAGCAAGCTCCACATGGGATCCACCCTGGAAACTTATATCCACCTCATTCTCTGCAGTGAGAACTGGGTCAATACCCCGACCGTAGGAACTCTCAATCCCTATCACTCTTAGGAAGACTAATACCTCCCAAGGATCCTCAAGCTCTACAGAATCTCAAGGGTTCTCAAGCTCTTTAGAATTTCAAGGAGGCCTGTGCCTCCCCCAGGAAGAACTGACAATCCCTCATTTTGGTAGCTTCACTCACGGGAGCCACCCTGCAAATCTACTTCCCCCCTAGCCTCCTTGGCAAGAACAGGGCCCATGCCCACACATTATGAACTCTCAAATTCCTCATTGTCATTTAGGAGAGCCTATGGCCCATGAGTTAGTCTTATTTGACAACCACTCACTACAAGCAACTCCCTGGTCTCCCAGCAGTCAAGCTAGAGACCCCTCAGGTGCCCTAATGATCCCTCCTGCAAAATTGGGCAGGTGGCTCGGGAGGCACATGCTATGGCCTTCCACCGTAGGGCATCTGCTCTACCACTGGTACATACAAAATGCATCCTTTAGAGGTCTGCCAGGCATAGAGAACAGCAGTATGCCCTTCTGACAGTTCAGAGCAACAGTCCCAGACAAACGTGTCTATCATCAACCCAGACTAATGCACAGGGTTCCCTTCACTCAAGATGAGCCCCACCTTGTTGTGCCATTGTAGATGCACCTGCCTTCTGCATGATCTTGCCTGGGCCCACACCCACCAGCCTTCTTCAAGGGGCCCCAGGGATGCATCCCAAGGCTGATACACCTAAAATGCACCAGTCAGGAGTCCACTAAGGCAGAACCTCTGCAGCATGTCCTTCTGACAGCTCAGAGCATCAATCCCTAACAGATGTGGTTTTGTGCTCTTCTGTCCTGGATTCTGACACCACAGGACCCACTTAATTGGACATCAGCCTGGGCATTACCCTAACCACCACCTAAAGTTCTGGTTAAACAGTTGATAGGATTACATCCTTTGCTGTGCTTGGGCAGTTGCCTACCCTACCCTGACATCTCAGAATCCACTACTAACCCTTCCATGGAATCTACGGACTCCACCACGCTTTCTCAGATCTCCTCAGGATCAGTCACTAACCCACCTAGGGAACTCAAAGATTATCACTACATCTTCTATCTAGGGAATTATCACATTAATGGGCCACCCACCACTTTGGACCACCCTTGGACTGCCCCCCTACCCAACCAGATAACCTATGTAGACCATGCCCCCCCCCCCAACAGGAAAGGTTTCTCGGAGACCATCCCACTCTTCTGACGGGCACCCATGGAGGTGCCACTAGCTACGGATACCCTCCTGCTCCGCCCTTCAGTGGTTTTTGACCTATGCCAATGGGGGGAAAATCTCTCCAAAGAAAATGACTAAATTTAGGCTCCTTCGCAGGAAATCTTCCTTGCTCATGGCAAGCAGGAGAATTTCCTAGAGCCTCAAGATCATCTCCTACAACTCAAGAAGCAGGGCCCACCCCTTCATCCCAAATCTATGGTGTGACTATCTGTTACAGACGATAAAGCTTTAGAGAAGAACCAATGTTAGGTGTGATGTGTGTAGCGTAGGGGTTCAAAGTACACTGTGGTCTGGACAATCTGTGAAAGCCTACCCCCATCATCACATCATTTCAAAATGTAAACGGATTATAATAAACACAGTTAATACATCAACCAACCTCAATGTCTTCACATGACATATATGTGTGCGGGGAGGCTTTCCTTTCCCATATCTGCAGTTCATAGATCCAGACCCTTGAACCCCTCTCAGAGCCTTGCGCTCTGTTACTTACTCATTAATGGATAGGTATTGTGTGTCAAAACTGAACTTATCAAATGTTATCAATGTGTACCGGAACTTGATACCATTGATCACTGTGTTAAACACCATTGTGGGAAATTGGGTCATTAGTTGCGCAGCATGTGAGGTAGGTGGTAGTAATAGGTTCACAATTATCCCCTCACTGGGGACAAGTGTCCCATTGTAGGGCTTGATTCCCTCAGGGTAGCAAAGCAGAGCAGTCCAAGGCCTACTCAGAGGAGATGGTGTGGGCTAGAAATCACTTTTCACTGGCACGCAGGATAACACTCAATAAATGATTTTCTCTGAAAAAGCAAAAGTGCATTGATTACACACACACTACTAAATAATATGCATTAAATTGGAAATCTGTCTATTAGGTAGGTGGATATACCTGGGGTGACATTCTCAAATCACATTTAATCCCAGTGGGTCGAACCCTCCAAATTCACACGACCCCCTCATTCCAATATGAGGGGTGTTATTTCCAAACGATCAGTCCTATGGACATGAGGTCACTCACCACAACAAAATCCAAACAACCTTGATAAGGTATGTTTGATTATATCCACAACTTTCTCAACACTTCATTGTGACTATGGACTCTATTACACCTCCTGTGGTAATTTTGGCCCGTAATACTGCACCAGGTATCACCACACCAAGGGGTATCAGCCATTCTGGGTTGCAGTTTTACCATAAAATCACAAGTAATCCCCTATACAAGTGATTTCAAGTAATCCCCTATCAGACCCCTATGTACAAAAGTGGTGTCACCTCACATAGTTCTACCTGTCATTCCTGTAAATTCACTTCTCTTCTCTGGGACAATTTGCTCCAGGTTTTAAGTGGGGCATCTGTCCCCAGAAACCAATGGAGTAATACTATGTGAGGTATTATTGTGGATTTCGTAATACCGATTTGGAAGAAAATTCCTGTTTCCACCCAAACTGGTATCACGAGCCACGACCTGACTAGTAAGGTTGACCTTAGTATTTGTGTCCATCTTGCTTTTTGTAGAACGTAGGCGGGAAAAAAACCTGTGCAAGGGATATTGCAAATGAATATTGCTGCACGTTCCTCAAAACTGTCTTCAAACATCATCGTATGCCAAACTCCACCAATTGCTTTTCAATGCTCATGCCTTCTTTACAAGCGGTCTACAAAAATCAGAAATGTACGGTGACTCCTTTCATCATGTACATGATTGATCAGAATTTCGAGTTTTGCGGCAAACACTGCATTCTTTCAATTTTCCATAAGTAGATGTGCAGGGAAAAAAGTGCCTGGAAAATACGAGAGCATGTGGTTTTTGCTACAGTAAGCACAAAAGACGTACGTTATGTCCCATATGGGACATAATTAATGCTGCTGTTACACATACGATCTCCGGAGTATTGGATTTTAACCGAAGCAATAATTATCGCATCCAGGGTCAGGCCACTAGTAAATGATACCTTTGGTATACATACTTATTAAGTGATAATACTGAAATGAGTCTACTAACACAAGCATCTAACTCTTCTTATCTAATCATGATGAATATGTGTGTCACACCAGTGATGACCTCAATATGGCATTTCCCGTCAAAGGAAGCACGGAAGTTAGCACAGCAATAAACTTTAAAAATAGCCTGGCCTATTTCCTTGTGGACAACATCTCACATCTCAGAGATGTGCAATTATAGGCCATACTTTGCAGCACATGGATTATATTCAATCTTCCCCAATGCAACTGAATTTATTTATTATTTGGATTTTTTGGAGCACTACAAACCACAAGTAACAGCTCCCTGAGAGTAGAACACAACATCGGCCAGAATTAGTGAAGACATTTTGGGCCTTATTTATACTTTTTGGTGCAAAACTGCACTAACGCAGTTTTGAACCAAAAAGTTTTGCACCGGCTTGCACCATTTTTTAGCACCAGCTGGGCACCATATTTATGGAATGGTGCAAGCCGGTGCAAAGGGTAGGCTAGCTTAAAAAAAAATGACATTAGGCAGTTTTGAGTCAAAATAAATTATTCTGACCAGATTTGCATCATTTTTTGACGCTAAGGGGCATATTTATACTCTGCACTGAATTAGCGTCATTTTTTTTTCTCTAATTCAGTGCAAAACTAACTCCATATTTATAGTTTGGTGCTAGACCCGTCTAGCGCCAAATTTATGGAGTTAAAGTCATTTTTTGGAAGTGGAAACCTACCTTGCCTTAATGAGATGCAAGGTAGGCGTTCCCGTGCAAAAAATGACTCTATGGCCTTAACACCATATTTATACTCCCATGCAAAAATGGTGCAAGGGAGGGAGGAGGGGTCAAAAAATGGGACAAAGCTTGCTTTGCCCCATTTTTTAAGACCTGGGTCAGGGCAGGCATTAGGGGACCTGTGGGCCTATTTCCATGGTGGAACACCATGGAATAAGCCCAGAGGTGCCCTCCCTAGGCCCCAAGGGCACTCCCACCCACACTAGAGGGACTGCGAGGATGGGGGACCCCATCCCAGGTAAGTACAGGTAAGTGCATTTTATTTTTGAAAGTGCCATAGGGGGCCCTGAAATGGGCCCCCATACATGGCACAGGGTGCAATGGCCATGCCCAGGGGACCCCTGTCCTCTGTGCTGGCCATTGGGGTGGTGGGCATGACTCCTGCCTTTTCTAAGGCAGGAGTCATGTGGCATGGTAAGTTTAGCACCATAAAATGACGCTAATCTGGTTAGAGTAATTTTTTTTTACTCTAACCTGCCTAAAGCCATTTTTTGGTGCTAAACCCTCTTCTTCTATATACTGCCAGCCCCACCCGACTAAAGTCATTTTTTAAAACTCTAGCCTACCCTTTGCACCGGCTTGCACCATTCCATAAATATGGTGCCTGGCTGGTGCACAGAAATGGTGCAAGCCGGTGCTAAACTTTTTGGTGCAAAACTGAGTTAGTGCAGTTTTGCAGCAAAAAGTATAAATAAGGGCCAATATTTTGTATGTTTGTGTCACTTTTGCATCAAAAAATGACGTTAATGCGGTGCAAAAAAAGTATAAATCAGGGCCTTGTTGCTAGATGGGTCTAGCACCAAAGTATAAATATAGAGTTAGATTTGCACCGAATTAGAGTAAATAAAATGACGCTAATTCGGTGCAAACAGAGTATAAATATGCCGCAGAGTATAAATATGCCCCTAAATATGGCGTTAAGGACATAGTCATTTTTTGCATGGTAACGCCTACCTTGCATCTCATTAAGGCAAGGTAGGTCTCCACTTTCAAAAAATGACTTTAACTCCATAACTTTGGTGCTAGAGGGGTCTAGCACCAAAGTATAAATATGGAGTTAGTTTTGCACCGAATTAGAGTTAAAAAAATGACACTAATTCGGTGCAAACAGAGTATAAATATGCCCCTTTCTATCACGATAAACAAAGAGAGGTGCTTTTTTTTCCAATGTGTACAGAACATTGCTGAACAGACAACAACTATGTAAATCAGGCAACTGCATGTTGTTGCAATCTAGCTCGACTAGTAAGTGTTGTTGCAAAGCAAAAATGGTTTTAAAGACACGCCCAGTGAGGTCTGACGTTTCAGATACCTGGCACTAAACCACGAGAAATCAGATTTGCTTTGAAGGGAGAAAGTTCTATGATTGTTTCATCTGAGTGAGGTCCGTTGCCACAACCATTTGAAACGTTTCATAAAATAATGGGAATACAATTTTGACTGCATAAAGCATGCTGCATATGCGGTGGGACTGTATCTCACCACCTTTAACACTGGCACCGAGGCCTATCCTCCTGGCATGGATCGAAGGAAGCTGCTCTTCCTCATGGATGCTGCCCTGTCACATGACCAGTAGGCTGTTTAGTGAATGACCAATGGCGTAAGCAGATCAGAGCAGGGAATTAACCGGGTTACTGGTCGAATATCGGGAGCAGCGCTGTGGTGTGACAGTGATGCATTCCACACAACCATCTGCCAGGCCCTTCTACCCACCTTGTAGCTGGGTAGTGCATACTACCACCTTTTAAGAGATGGACAGTTAGGATCCCACGGGATGAAGGTGACAGAAGCTTTGCTTCTACAACCTTCTAATTAGGACAGTGGCAGAAGGGAGAGAAGTTAAAAGCCAGTCTTTGAAATAATGGATGGCTTTTTCGACTATTTCTTTTTTTAGTTATTACTATGCAACCAAGATATAGTTATGTTCTTTTCGTTTAGGAACACCGAACCCGGCATCCAATTTTAGAGAAAGAAGAGAGAGGGAAAGAAAGACAAGGGGTGACAGAGCGAATGTGAAAGCAACAAACAACTGAATAAAACGTATTCAATAGTATATACACTCAAATAAATAGAAATTTGATTGACAGTGGTGAACCGAAGCAATGTTCGTTACCCGCAACGTTCATTTGATGAATATTTAGTGGAATCTACAGGCATATATGTAACAAGAACAGAGGCACAACACACACACAATCCCTGCAGTGTGTGTCTGGAGTCTTTCTCAGGAGAACCAGGCATTGGCAGCAGATGGGAACACCAGTGTCCAGATCTGTAGCAGATCCCTCTCCTTCACCTTTCTCCCCCTTGGAAGATTATATTTCATGTGAAGAAATACATTCCTTTATGCCTATGGTCAAGATATCAGTGGCGGTGGCCACTGAACGTGGGTGGCGGGGAAGGAATTTAAAAAAATGAAAAAACACCTGCTCCGTCGGGAGATGGGTTTCTCTCCTCCGTCCTCGTCCTGAGCAGACTCGTCCTCATCCAGGAAGCACACAGGCTTCCTCACTCCCCTTAGCCAATCACAACGCTGCTGTCATCAGCATGACAGCAGGGTTGTGATTGGTGTGAGAGGCCTGGTGTGGTGCGTAGATCGAATGTGGAAGGTTGACATTCGATCTACGAGACGGGGGTTCGGGAGGTGGCGGTTAGGATGAAAGCAGTCGGGATGAACGGAGCGATTCCGACATTGCTCCTGTAATGTACCCGCATTATCTAGGAATAAAATGATTACCTGTTACTGCCGGTCTCCGTCTTTACAGTGGCGACGAGGCGGGCAGGAGCGATGTCGGTGGTGAGGATCCTGCTTTTATTTTTGGCGATTTTCTGGCTGCTGGTGTTTCCATAACTTGAGGGGCGGCGCATTAAGAACCTCTTGATGTCCTGTATTAGCAAGATTCCTGTTTCGGGAAAAATATCTGCAACTATGCCAGGAATTATGGGTTGGAGTGTGCCCAAATTACTCTAAAGAGTGAACAACACCGTTGAGGCAGCCATTTTGAAGTGGTTTCTTCAGAGATTTTTTTGAATTCTACAAATAGCAAATTAGCAGCCATCTTTAAGGAGTAGACATCGTGCATGCAAATATTGTCTACAATTACAAGGAACTAGGCACGCTTATTGTGCCATAAATACAATTACAAGGAATTTGGCACGTTTAATTTGGAATACGGTGATAGGCACACCTTGTGCTTATAATTACAAGAAGAACCTTTTATCTATACATTTGACTTGTTGGATGTGCCGGAATTTATTGTGACTGGACTCTGTTAAAAAAAAAAAAAAAAAAAAAAAAAAAGGAAAAACTGTATTGTTCAACTGCATTCAGTGATTATTGATAGGACATTGTTAATTACAGAATGTCTAGTATTCAACCTCCACCATTTTTTTTTAATGAACCAGGAGATCCGCCCATTCAGTGGGAATTGTGGTTGGATTTATTTGAGGCATATGTTGATGTGTTGGAAGAGGGCGAATGTTCACCTGATAGGCACCTGTCATTGCTTAAACATCGTTTGGGCGCTGTAGGGTTAAGGGAATTAAAAAATTTACCACCTGTAGATAATGTGCATGGGGTAGATGTGTATAAATGTGCTTTACAACAGTTACAGGATAGGTATGGCCGGAAAATAAATGTAGTTATGGAAAGATACAAATTTTATTCCAGGGAACAGAAGGCTGATGAGTCCATTGACCAGTATATGGCAGTGTTAAGGGGCTTAGCGGTGATGTGTGCTTTTGACAATATGACATATGACCAAGTTTTGAGGGACCAATTATTAATGAAGACTAAATCTGAAAAAATACAGGAGAAACTTTGGTCTTCTGGGGAAGTATCTTTAAAAATGGCTGTTGAAGTGGCGAGGAGCATTGAGATTACCGAAGATTGCATTCAAACTATGAGGAGGGAAGTTAAAGATTGTGACAACGTTTGTACTGTAAGTAAAAACAGGGAATGCATGGACAAAAAGAAAAAAAAATTGTTGCACGGGCTGGTAGTGGGGACAACAAATCTGGGGATAACAAGTCTAGCATGTACAACAATACTAAAGCGTGCTTTAGATGCGGCGCCAGTTTGCATTTTGCAAATTTTAATGGTTGTCCGGCGATTGGGAAAAATTGCAGTGCATGTAAAAAAAAGGGACATTTTGCACGCGTATGCAGAAGTTTTGAAAAAAAAGTGAGTTGTGTTGTGGAGAATGTGGATGATGATGAGGTTGAGGGAGGAATTCAGAATTTGGTACTAAGCATTCAAGAGCGTAACATTAAGGGAAAAGAGCTTCAATTTCCTAAGTGTTACATAAATATTGACGGTGTACGAGTGGAAGTTATGGTGGACTCGTGTGCGTGGTACACCATAATAGGCAAGTCTCTATTTAATCAGTTGTGGCCTGGAAGGAGTTTACAAAAAACAAAAACCAGTCCTTGTATTTATTCTGGTCATAAAATTGCTATTGTAGGAAAAATACAGGCAGAAATCGAATATGCTGGAAAGAAGTGTTCAGGTGAAGTTCTTGTGGCAGAAGGAGGGGCAACTATTCTGGGTTGGCCACATATATGTCAATTGGGGTTGAGGGTGGACCCTAATGCTACTCCGCCAGTGTGCATTGTGAGTATGGATACGTCGCAGAATGATTTGTATCGTGATATAAAGGGACTATTTCCTACCGTGTTTAGTGGTTGTTTGGGAAGTATGAAAATTTTTAAACATACAATTGTATTAAAGGAGAATGCTGTTCCTATAAGGCAGAAGTTGAGGAATGTTCCCTTGAATTATAGAGAAAAATTGAAGGAGATGTTAAAGGATTTGTGTGATAATGATATTATTGAACCAATTGAGTGCTCCGATTGGGTTTCTCCGATTGTGATTTCGGTAAAATCCAGTGGGGATCTCAGGTTGTGTGTTGACCTGCGGGCACTCAATGATGCAATTTGGATAGATGCATTTCCTTTACCAAATTTGCAGGAATTGATGTCCTCTATTGGAGATGCTACTGTATTTTCAACCATCGACTTGGCGAGTGCGTATCACCAGATACATTTAAGTCCTGAGTCTAAACATTGTACAGCTTTTATTACTCCGGAAGGAATGTTCCAGTACAAAAGAATGCCGTTTGGATTGGCTAGTGCGTCTGCAGTTTTCCAGAGGGAATTGTCCAAAATACTTTCGAATGTTAAGGGGGCAAAGGTATTCCAGGATGACATTTTAGTATATGGTCGCGACAGAATTAAGCACGACCGGAACTTAAAAGCAGTATTGCAAGCACTGAGTGACTATGGATTAACTGCTAAGGATCAAAAGTGCAAATTTGGAGAGAGCCACGTGGAATATTTAGGTCATATCATTTCTAAGGATGGTATTCGACCTAAGGTTAGTCACATCAAAGCTATTAGTGAGGCTCCAGAAGCAAGGTGCAAGGAACAATTGTTATCATTTTTAGGCCTAGCAGAGTTTTATTCTCGCTTTGTGGAAAACTTTGCATCCAAGGTGGAGAACCTCCGTGCCTTGCTGAGGAAAAATGTGACGTTCTGCTGGACAGAGATACATTCCAAGGAGTTTTCGACTATAAAGGAAGAAATTGTCAATGCATCTTGTCTCAAATCGTTTGATGAAACTGCTGAATGTACTATAGCAGTAGATGCTTCCGCATATGGTATTGGTGCGGTTTTGTCTCAGAAGAAGAAAGGAGACACATGGGTGGTCGCATATGCTTCTCGTACTCTGTCTCAAGCAGAGAGGAACTATTCTGTAATTGAGAAGGAGTTATTGGCCGCTACGTGGGCTGTGCAACGATTTAGGATGTATATATGGGGGCGCAAATTTAAAATTTGTACGGATCACAAACCTCTGATTAATATTTTGAGCACGGGAGGGGGAAGGAACCTTACTCCTAGGTTGGCAAGGTTGGCAAGGTTGGCTTCGAAATTACAAATGTATCACTTTGAGATTTTGCATCTTCCAGGGAAAAGTAATTGTGTGGCGAATGGGTTGTCTAGGTTACCACTACCGCATAGTAGTGCTGAGGAAATTGATGATGGAGAGTGCGATGTTGCGTTCACTTGTAAGGATGTTATGTTTTTGCAAAATGGAAATGTGCATGACAATTTATCTGAATGTGTGTGGATGAGAGAAATGCAGAAGGATGTGGTTTTGTTGAAAGTGAAAGAGTTTATTTTGAAAGGATGGCCATCAGAGCGTAGTTTACGAGGCGAGAGCAGTACATTTTGGAAGATTAAAGAGGAATTGTCTGTGTTGAATGACCTTATATTAAGAGGTGATAAAATTGTGCCTCCCTATGGTATGCGTGATACCATTGTTAAGTTGGGACATGAAGGTCATGGTGGCATGGCAAGTACCAGGAGGAAGATCAAAGAAGTTTTTTGGTGGCCGGGGTTAGATGGTATGGTAGATCGTTGGGAAAGAGAGTGTGGTAAGTGTGTATTGAGTGACAAGTCTGTGAAACCATTAGTGGTACCATTACAGTTGATTGAGTTGCCAGATGGCCCGTGGCGCAAAGTTGCAATTGATTTTATGGGGCCGTTTGTTAACTTACCTGCTAAGGAAGGGTATGCGATTGTCTTAGTTGATTATTTTTCCAAATGGCCAGAGGTTCGTATGGTTGGCAATATAACTACTGATACTGTGATTCAATTCTTAAAAGATGTATTTGCGAGGGAAGGAATTCCTGAAACTATTGTTTCGGACAATGGTGTACAACTTACTTCTGTTAAGATGAGTTCCTTTTTGAAGAGCTGTGGGGTAAATCATGTGAGGGTGTCATTATACCATCCTGAAGGTAATGGTCAGGTTGAAAGGTTCAACAAGGTTATCAAGGACACTATACAATTAGCTTTAGAATCTAATTTGTCTTGGAAGGAGGCCATCCAAAATATGTTGTTATCATACAGAATTACGCCACATTCAGTCACTGGAAAAACACCTCTTGAGTTATTGAGGGGTCGGAAACCCTCTTCTAAACTAATCCCTTGGTGGTTGATGAACAGAAGGCAAGGAAGTTTTGGTGGGGTAGACTTTAGCTCTGTGAAAAATCGGGTGCAAGAGTATCAAAACAAAGTTTTAAACAAAATCAATAGTGGAAAAACTATGCCAAACTTGCCAGTTGGACAGTATGTACGTGTGAAAAACTTTGGGCTAATAAATAAAGGGAATGCGAGATGGTCACGCCCTATGAAAGTGGTGAAGGTATTGAATGGTGCAGTTCAGCTTGAGGATGGAAGAGTACGAAATTTGCGGCATGTGAGTTTGTTTAAGGCAAGTAACTTTTCCCAGGAATCTGTGTGTGAAGATTTTGATGAAGAGAGTGGATATTTGTGGGGATACGAGGATGCGCGGTCAGACAGAGGTGAAGGAGGTGGTGACTCCTGTGGTCTTGAATCCGGGAATCAGGAGGATGACGTGATACCTATTCGTAAAAGTTTGAGAGAAAGGAAATTACCAAGGCATTTCAATGAATTCGTGATGGGAAGTCAACTTAATGGGAATGCTTCCAATTCAATGTAGAAAATTTATTTTCTTTAGAGGTACATGTATTATGTATTTTCTCTTATATGTATTTTCCCGATTTTAAGTATGTTATTTGTTTTTGTTGTTGTTGATAAGAGGGGAAGATGTGTGGTGCGTAGATCGAATGTGGAAGGTTGACATTCGATCTACGAGACGGGGGTTCGGGAGGTGGCGGTTAGGATGAAAACAGTCGGGATGAACGGAGCGATTCCGACATTGCTCCTGTAATGTACCCGCATTATCTAGGAATAAAATGATTACCTGTTACTGCCGGTCTCCGTCTTTACACCTGGTTCCGCGCTCACACAGGGAGTGGGACTCTGTTCACTTTCTCCTCCCAGCTGTGCAATCCAGCTGGGTGGTGAAATGCTAAGTGCACATGTTCGTTTGGCCTGCCCAACACTGCTGGCAAAACAGACATGCACACTTATAGTTCACATACCACTCCTCTACCAGCCCTTCTCCAGCCTCGTCCCACCCAAACCTAGCTTCAGATAAAAATAAAATGCTAATAACATTCTGTTATTGTCATTTTATTTTTCCTTCTTCTGAAAACAGTGTGACAACGCTCCTCTGCCTTAGAGTAGGAGCCACCACTGCAAGAGACCGAAGTTTGCAGCACTTGCCTACACCATTTTCACCAATTCCACCATGGATGCGTACTGTTCAGAAGTTTAAATGAGCAATCATTCATGGTGGGAATACATGAAATTGGCTCATAAGGCATATAGCATTTTCCCAACATTTGCAACGGATAGCTTTTGCTGAGAATCAGGATTGGTTATGTACAGGCATAAGTTCAGTCCTTTGGACACAAATGTTCCATCTGTGTGCAAAATATCCTTTAAGAGGCTTTCTCAAAAAGGGGAAAGGGGAAGAGTGCAACAGGCACATCCCACCATGAGAACACAGGCAGATTTTTTATGTTTCAAGCAGCACTACAAGCCACCTTGCTGCGCTGCATGAAAGGGAAGGTTGATGCAAAGCCCTTGATAAATATGCCCATAAGTCTCCATCATCCACTGGTACACCGAATGGAAGAAAGGGGACTACCAGAGCTCATGCACACCAACACCTACCCACCAGCCTCCAGAAAAACATGGGGCAAAACAAAAAACATAAACATCAGTAAGACTCAGAACAGTGCAACTATGACAGGAAGGCGTGGTAGGTTAACATTAAGTACACACATTTATTACGTAGTGCATCAAAGCCATTTGCATGGACATATCATATGGTCATCACATCTGACTTAAATCAGATAGGTAGTCATCCCATATTTTATGAGCTGCTTCATTTGCTCCGCTTACAAGTTGCACAGTACAGGGGTCTCGAAATTAACCAGACTAGAATCGTCAACCCCAGTCCATAATTCTACCCCCCAGCACTGTGAATTTACAACATTTTAGCACCAGAGAGGCAGCCTACTCTCTAGGCCCTGAATTACCAGAAGTGTAGTTATTTATCTGCTGAAACAGCAAGAGAGACACCAGTAAAAATCGGGCACCAGGTGAACTCAAGAGCAGGAGGGATAGTGTCTTCCAAGGGGTTATCGCTCCATCTGACTTGCAATCTATCCTTTAAGCTTTATCCTTTACTATAAAATATCTGCACCACTTTATCCTTTACTATAAAAGGTATATGCCACATATCTCTAAAATGGACACAATCCCATGAATTTACAAGAAACAACTATTTCCAGAAACAGCTTCAATAATGAGAATGTTCCATGTTCTAGATAAAACTATTATAGACATAGAACTGCCAGGTTTGCATAATCAGTAAATTGCTACCAGCACTCTAGTTTTCTATCTGAAGGGTCCTCGTGCACAAAGAGGCATAAGGTGCTATTCCTGCATAAATTGACATCACGTGGTGCAAACTGTTGTGGTGCGTCTAAATACAACTTAACAAATTCCCGCAGTCATTGTGTGTGCCTGTGATGTTACCTAATTATGTGATACATGCATTCCTTTCTTGTAGCACTCATGTCACACTCAAAAATTGGGGACTTGGTGAACAAGTGCCAAACAGTCACAGTGTTTGCACATGCAGCCATGATCCGATTTTAGAAGAGGTAGCGGCTTCCCATCATCAGGACTTCAGTTGATGAATGCACCCTTAGTGAATGTCCACATGGGTCGCTGACACTCTTCATGCTCCCTTTTGAAGGGCTATTAGAGTGGGGACTGGTTGCCCTTGACCCCACAGAAAAAGTACTCTGAGCATATGGGGTCTCTTCAAACATTACAAAGACTTCCATAATAGCAGCAAGCACAAGGATAACCTTCCCAGATTGCCATGGGAACACCCTCATTTAAATGAGGGAATTCAAATTTGTGGTGCCTTTAACAGTAGCCAGGCTTTGAGTAATATGGACTGGGCCTGCCATCTCTTTTGTAATATCCTACTTTGTCTTATGTCACATACATGGCACACAATGTCTTTTTCACTTAAAAGAGTGATGCCACATTGAACATGTACATGGCCTGGAACACAAGTAGACAAAAACAATACCAATACCATTCACACCACATAGCATGAGGATTTGTAAACTCCATTCACAGCCAAACAAGAATGTTGTCAAATATAGTATGCACATCTATGAGTGCATTGGAACACACAACTTTAGCATGTTCCTATACTCATCCTGGCATCAAAATCTTGCCACTGCGTCCCTGACACTACGTTGGCCAATGCCATGGCCATCGTGCCATGGCAGGCTACACAAATCCAGTCTGGCACTGGTGCACAGGGCTCATGTTATATTTCTGCTGTGACACTTCATGGCCTCCTGCAACACCAGAAAAAAACACAACTCAGGCCCCATGGTCCCGTTACACTTAACCCCTTGGCAGGCCACCTTCCCAGAGCACATGAAACCATTAGAACATTGTGGTACTGTTGATCAGTTAGTTTTTCTGTTAATACTTGCTAGGAAAAGACATGTGTTTCCTGTTTATTAGTTCCAACTGCCATGATCTATTGATTCCACCTGCTAATGTTAATTGATTGCACAAGCATGCATTAAAGGTCAAGATTATTAGGCTGACAGGTGTTCTCTCCCAAGGCTGTTGGAACCTTCCTGTCTCTCACGTGAGACATGTGCCTTTCAGGAGTCAGCCACATACATAGAGTATTTAAAACACACCCAAATTTGTAGTTCATGCCTGGCCTCATTCTTGTCCTCAGCAAGCATCCCTGCAGCTCCTGTGATCCTGAGGCTGTTAATGTTTCTGTCATCTTCGCTTCCAGTGTGGTCATTTCTTTTCCTCTTCGGCTCCCTGCACTACAGCTACAAAGGCTTCCTCCAGATTCCACTTTTATGTAGGAGAGAACAATTTCAAGTAGGAAAGACACGGCTAAGTACTTCATCGCAGGTTAGTGAGCACTAATCCTTTGATTAAGCCTAAGACGACCTATAAAACTGAGTTCTGAATAAAGAAAGCTCACTTCCCGGGAATCAGATGCTGCCTTTGTTTTAATAGCTTTAGCGCTCTGAACTCGTTTACAGAATGGGTGCTCCAGACTTGAATTTTATCAGATATGAAATCAGCCCACCAGTAATTCTTGACAAATTGTTGTAATAAGATTAAGAGAGGACTTATTAGAGTGCACTATCTATGGATACAAACTTGTACAGAGAACTGAATGTAAAATGATTCTTGGGAGTGCTAGAAACTCCAGCCTTAAATCTTACTTTGTACCTGCTCTCATGCAGTACTTGTGGTGAAGCCTGTAAGTGTACAATATTGTGAATAACTGCATAATCATTATATGCTGAGAACTGTTGGTAAACTATTCTTCTTGTTATTTCCAGTGCACTACATCCATATCAGGTCCAGGGAGTGCAGAACTTCTTACGCAGTGTTGCAAGTCAGCGAGCAGAATATGTGCTGCAAATCTATATTTTCTTATTTTGTCCCAACTCCTCTTCTCCTCTAGGCTGTGTAAGATTTAAGGGTTTAGGGTTCCTTGATCGTAGGCTGCCCTCCAGGGTGATAGGAGGTCCAGCATCACCTCCACAGCCGGAACAAGGTGAGTGTATGACATAAATAAACTCTATACATACTTTCAAAAGAGTTAAACCTAATCGAAGTGTACCTTAACTGCCATAAGTTCTGAGATTCTGTACATTCCAAATAGACGTAGCACTCTAAAAGCGCATTGCACCCCAGTCAGTAAAACAGCGACTTGAGGCACTGCAAATGCATATCGTAACATGTGCATCACAGTAGGGTAGGGCATGGCTGCCCATGTTGATTATGCCAACAACATTTAGCACTCACCATATTTTTGGTAAACTTAATGTGCTAAACTAGTACGAATGCCCACCTAATGAACCCATTCCATTTCCATTGAATTAATTTTTCCAGTTCCAACTTCTGTCCACGAGGAAAACAATGATGAGACACTGATGATTTTGGTTCCACCTCTAGACCCCATAGCTAGAGGTAGAAACTGCCACACAGATGTGACTGATTCTATCCCTTGATGTCATGTGTGACTTGCGGCAGGCTTAAAAGCGGTGGTGGCACGTAGGTGACACTGTCCTAGATGCACCAGCCTTCCAGAAGGGAACACAAGGTTATACGACGGAACACCGACTTCCGAAACAACTAGTACCTTAACCACGAGGTCGGAACACCGACGTCGTTGTTATTACTAATGCCTTTACCACGAATGCCTTAACAACGATATTTCGTTGTAAAGGCATTCCTGATAAAAGCATTAGTAATAGGCACCATTGATCCTGCATCCCTCACCCCACCCTCCCACCCCACCCCAAAACCTAAAACCCCCCGACCCCCCACCCCCTCCCCAAAACCAAAAACACCCCACCCCCCCAACCCCACCCCAAAACCTAAAATCCCCTGACCCCCCACCCCCTCCCCAAAACCAAAAACGCCCCACCCCCCCAACCCCGCCCCAAAACCTAAAACCCCCTGACCCCCACCCCCTCCCCAAAACCAAAAACGCCCCACCCCCCCAACCCCGCCCCAAAACCTAAAACCCCCTGACCCCCCACCCCCTCCCCAAAAGCAAAAACGCCCCACCCTCCCAACCCCACCCCAAAACCTAAAACCCCCTGAACCCCCACCCCCTCCCCAAAACCTAAAACCCCCCACTTACCTTAGTCGTCCCCTCGTCACCTACGTCGTCCTCCTTAGCCGACTCCCTTCTTTGTACCTTAACCACTCCCTGCCCTGAAAAAAAACCGAAACTAAAGGTTTCGTTTTTTTTTTTAAGTGCAGCTCGTTTTCCCTTAAGGAAAACGGGCTACACTTAAAAAAAAAAAAACTGCTTTATATAAAAGCAGGTCGCTAACATGGAGGTCTGCTGACGTCAGCAGGCCTCCATGTTAGCGAGTGCCTATACTCGCAATGGGGCCGCAATTTGCGACCCACCTCATGAATATTCATGAGGTGGGTCTTTGCGACCCCATTGCGAGTTGCAGTCGGTGTCTGAGACACCGTACTGCATAGCAATTTGCGACTTGCAAATTGCGAGTCGCAGGGACTCGCAATTTGCAAGTCGCAAATTGCTTTTTTGGTACATCTGGCCCCAAATGTTGTGCTTGTTTATGTGCATCAGTTTGCAGCAGTACAGTATAAATATGGCCCATATGTATGCTCCCCTGAGCAATATGCTTTCATTCAGCCATTTTAAGCAACACATTTGCAGGGCGCATCCTTGGAAATCATCTGTGCAGACATAATATAAGGTGATGGTTAGGGCTTTAGTTGCTCTGGTTTTGATACTCTCATGGTCCTGGTATCAAGCCAGATGTGCAGTTGATACATGGCACAATAGCACATTTTAATTGTGAGTAAATGGAACAGTTTCACATTGGCTCAAGTGCACTCACGCGCCATACGCTGTCTCTGTTGAACACATGGCCTGGGCAAATGTACATTGGATCAGCTACCAAGAATCACCATGTGTTTATAGAGAACTATACAAATGTAGTGTAATAAAATATTAATAGGAAGAAGACCTATAATAAGTGTTATGATAATAACAACAAGATGGAGCTTCAAATAGGTAAAATCTATTGTTTCTCATTCAGTAATACACATTTGATGATGGCTTTGTGCTTTAAACAAACATAAAGCACTGTGTTGCTGATTTCTCCCTGATAACTATGTGTTGTTTAATTCACACCAAAATAAATAAAACGTTTTCAAATTTTCAATTTTGCTTCTTTAATTGGATATACATATTATTTTTAATTTGTTAGATTTAAAATTATTGAATTTTGTAAAACAGTCACGGACCCCCTGGGTAGACCCCGCTGGCCCTGAGGGCTCTTCAGACAACAGGTAAAGAACCACTGTTCCAGAGGTGGAGTTTTGTTTGTGATGGAGGCATTTCACTTGTTTCATCGAGTAACGGTATGATACTGCTTCCCTGCTCTGATTTAGAAGGGAATTCAAGCTTCTTGGATATTACCATGTGAGTTTTAAAATAGCTGGGAAGGCTTTCTTTGTGGTATTGATATTTAAGTTACCTGCAAGGTTAAGGCCACAGAGGACGATTTTATTTGAGATCTGAATGAGGCTGTGCTGGTGAGGTCTGACATTTCTCAAAATAAGGTGGCCATTATAGATGCAAAGTGATGGTGTAGCTTGAATAGAATGAAGCATGGCAGGAGAGGAGCTTAAAGGGATTGTGTTATGGTTGTTATAGAAGTGTGTGTAGGATGCTGCATTGCTTTATAGTGTACAAAAATGATATGCACTGTGCAGAGAGTCCAAGAAACCCCACCTTGGTTTACCTAGGTAAGAAATAGACCACCAAAGGCTCTAGTTGTTACGGTAGCTTGGTCGAGCAGTTTGGCAAGTCTCTCAACTAGAGCTTGCTTTGTGTCCTTGGAGAGTTTAGAGTGGACTTTTCTTCTGGGTGTCTGACGTTGGGGGTTCAGTAACCCTGGCTATTACACGGTTGGGCTACTGGAGTTCGCAGTGCCACCAAACTCGGCACACTTGCAGGGTTTGTCCTCTGAGTTGGTTGGGTGGAAGGTGGTCTGGCTGCTGTGTCCAGTTCCTTGGTCTTGGCCCGAAGGGGGAAGTGTATGCCTTGACTCCACAGCAAATCTAGATCATTCTTCAGAAAAAAGAACCCTTTTGTCTCAATATGGTATCTTTAAATTAATTAATATATATTTTTTTAATCTTTTTAACATTTAGAACATATTTATCAATTAAGATACATTTTCAATTTTTAGGTGCTCCTATAGTGACGGCGCAGTGAAAGTGATTACTGTGATACATAAAGGGCGTCATTCTGACCTTGACGGTCCATGACCGCCATGGCGGAGTGCGGCGGAAGCACCGCTAACAGGCTGGCGGTGCTTCCTGGGCGATTCTGACCGCGGCGGTAAAGCCGCGGTCGGAAAAGGGGAGCCGGCGGTTTCCCGCCGGTTTCCCGCTGGCCCAGGGAACCCGCCATGGCGGCGCTGCTTGCAGCACCGCCATGGGGATTCCGACCCCCTTACCGCCAGCCTGTTTCTGGCGGTGTCCACCGCCAGAACCAGGATGGCGGGAACGGGTGCCGTGGGGCCCCTGGGGGGCCGTGCACTGCCCATGCCACTGGCATGGGCAGTGCAGGGGCCCCCTAACAGGGCCCCACAAAGATTTTCACTGTCTGCTTAGCAGACAGTGAAAATCGCGACGGGTGCCACTGCACCCGTCGCACCCCTTCAACTCCGCCGGCTCCATTCCGAGCCGGCTTCATTGTTGAAGGGGCTGTCCCGCTGGGCCGGCCGGCGGTCTTCTGGCGGTCGCCCGCCGGCCCAGCGGGAAAGCCGGAATGGCCGCCGTGGTCTTTTGACGGCAGTGCGGTCTTTCGGCGGGAACCGCTTGGCGGGCGGCGACCGCCGACCGCCGCGGTCAGAATGACCGCCAAAGTGCCAAAGTGTTATATACAATATATACAAAATGTGGTTAAAAAAAGGAAAAACAGTAATGTTCAAGGAGACTCCTTAATTCCAGGCGTCTTGAAGTCACCTTGTATTTTTACATTAATCCACATCAAATTAAGTCGACGTTTCTACCCTATATAAAGGCATGAATCAATAACAGGTCATCATCAGGACTGAAAATTTCTCTGTGCTGGTAGCACCTAAAAGCAGATAAAATAAAGATTTATTTTAGAATCTTTGCATGAGACATCTAATCCTCATCATAGATCTCTTCTTATTTTCAATTGGAACCAAAAATAAATGACCACTCACATATTGGTTCAAAGATTGTTTGTTTGTTATTTACCTGCCCAGGTCTAAGGGTTATTGGGGTTTGCCTCATTTTGTTAAACAAACAACAGTTCATTGGTCAGCGGCCTGTCAGAGAACTGGACTTCACTGGTCTTTGCTTCTTTGTTGCAGGGAGTGATGCCTTCACTCTGGAGAGAGATCCTTGGCAACTTTCAGAAGGACGGAGTTCCGCTGGAGTTTTGTAGAGTCCATCCGATGTCCAGTAAACCTCTCAGCTGCGATTGTCGAGTGCTGGGTGCAGCAGGCAGGGTTTGGCTCCTGTTTCTTTGTGCAGCAAAACTTCTGTTCTAGAGCCTTGGGTCCTCTTTGTTGCTGGCCTTTTTGTGTCCTTGGAATCTGATCTGAAGGTCTAGGGGTGCCCACTAAATACTGCATTTAGTGGGTGTTTAGGGGAGTTCTAGTAGTGACCAATGGGCCATCTACTGTAGAGTAGCTACATCCACTATGTGACCACTTCCTGTGGGCAGAGGTCACTTTCCTATCCCTGAATGGCTATTTTCCTACCATGCATGATAGAGAAAAATTAAGTGTCGGAGTCACGTCAGATGCAAAACCTTAGGGGTGGTCCAGGCCGGGGGTGGCCACTTCTCATTTCCTTTGTGCATTTGCCCACCACTGCTCCTGCCAAAAAGTGGGGGTTTGCAACAGGGTTGCCATATGCCCCTAGTAGCTGGGCTGGGGTTGAGTTACAAGGGTGGCAAGCACTTTCAAGCTTGCAGGCAGGGCTGTGTACATTCCTGGGGGAGGGGGTGTAACACCTCTACCCAGAAATGGCTTTCTTTTCTGAACCCAGAGAGCAAAGCCTCTCACCCCAAGGTTCCAGAATCTTGTCTGGTGGTGACAGGCTGGTTGTGACCAGCCAGCAACCATATCAGAGTTAGTTATCTTTTGCAGGGGCCACTTCTAAGGTGGCCCCTGGTTACCATTTGTAATAAATCCAATACTGGTACCACTTACGATTTGTTGTTCTAAGTTGTTTGATACCAGGGTTCAGAGTGGCCATCATGTAGCTGTGAAACTCGTACTGACCAGTGTCCAGCACAGGCATTCAAAATGGCTGCTCTGTTCACTTACTATGTCCCAGGTTTGGCAAGGACACAGTAGAGGCATATTGTTCATGCATCTATGCCCACACATAGTATAGTGCACCCTGCCTTAGGGTTCTAAAGGTCTGCCAGAGGGTTGACTTACTTATATTGCATGCAGTGTGTAGTGGACAGGTCACACACGTTGTGTGTCATGTCAGCCGTCAATGGCAGTGCTGGGCGCACATGGATGTATGGTACCTGAGGGCAGTTCGGGCTGGACTGTTTCCATGGGGAACAGGGTCAAGACTGATTTGCATGTGGCTGGGTCCAAACTGGAATGGCATTGTGAGCAAAAAAACTAATGGATGAAACCCAGATCTTTGACTGGAGTGAATGTTTGATTGGTTCTGCATTCCGTCCATCCTCTGTTTTTTTTGCATTTGTTGGCCTAAGTGGGAAGGGTATGCCCAGACTGAGTCATGTGCTTGCTATGCCATCAGATTCAAGATAGCTTGTCTGATGAAGGGTGATACCCTAAAACCGGTCCAAGGATGCTTGTTTCTGGTCCAGGGAGGACCTGGCCTGCAGTTCAGGCTGAACTGTTCCCGTGGGGAACAGGGTCAAAACTGATTTGCATATGGCTGGGTTCAAACTGGAATGGCATGCCAAGCAAAAAAAATACTGATGGATTAAACCCAGATCTGAGACTGGGGGTAAATGTATGATTGGTTCTGCATTCCGTCCATCATCTGTTGTTTTTGCATTTGGTATCTGAGGGTGACAGAATCTGTGCTGCTGCCCTCTGGGGCCCACCCTTAGTACCACATGCTCTGGGTACCTAAGTCTCATTTACTAGGGACTTATAGTGGCAGCTTGTGTTGCTAATGCATCATACCAGTTTTGGGAAAGAGATTTGGTCCAGGGAACCTGGTAGCGGGGCCCTGGGCACTGAGAACTTTGAAACCAAATCAAATACCAGGCAAAAAGTTGTGTGGTAACCATGTAAAAAGGGGCACTTTCCTACACTCCCGCCCACAAATGAAAGATGATGAGACTACCGTGCCCCTAGTGAGTCTTCATCATCTAAGTGGAAGAACCTGGAAAATCCATCTGCATTGGCATGGGCAGTCCCAGGTATGTGTTCCACCTGAACATACATTCCCTGTAGGGATAAAGACCACCTAAGCAGTTTTAGATTTTCATCCTTCTTTTGCTGCAACCATCTGAGAGGCCAGTGGTCTGTTTGAACTATGAAGTGCAAGCCAAACAGGTATGGCCTCAGCTTCTTCCAGTCTCATACCACAGCAAAGGCTACCCTCTCTATGACACTCCATTTTTGCTCCCTACTTACTAGTCTTCTGCTTATAAAAGCAACAGGCTGGTCATGTCCCTCATCATTTTTCTGGGCTAGGACCGCTCCTACCTCCAGTTCTAAGGCATCTGTTTGGACAATAAACTGCCTGAAGTAGTCTGGAACTTTTCGGACTGGAAAAGAGCACATATTATTCTTCAGAGTGTCAAAGGCACTTTGACAACTCACTGTCCAGTTAACCTTTTTGGGCATTTTTTGGAGGTCAGTTATGTTAGAGGGGCCACTACGGTGCCATGCGTATGAGCTGTGGGAGCTTCCCGAGCCAGAATGGTCTGGATCTTGGGATGGAGAGGTTGGACTTGGCCTCTGCCTACCAAGTGGCCCACGTAAATAACTTTACCCTGCCCTATCTGGCACTTAATGACCTTGATAGTGAGACCTTCCTTTTCCAGGGCCTCAATGACCTTCCTAGGTTGGTCAGACGATCCTGCCAGGTGAAGTTGTAGACAGCTGTGTCATCCAATTAAGCCATACTAAAGGATGCAGCCCAGCAAAGACTTTGGGGGTCATTACAACCCTGGCGGACGGTGTTAAAGCGGCGGTAAGACCGCCAACAGGCCGGCGAAAAAAAAATGGAATCACGACTGTGGCGGAAACCGCCAACAAAGACCGCCACTTTAACACTCCGACCGCCACGGCGGTACAAACAAACAGCTTGGTGGTCACCGCCAACAGACAGGTGGAGAACAATGTACCGCACACAATATCACAACAGGCCAATCCGCGACCTTTTCTGGGGCGGATTCACCACGGAAAAAAACACGGCGGAAACAGGATTTGGAAGGGAAAACACTCACCTCTACACACCCCACGAGGAATCAGGACGCCATGGAACCGGAGCTGCAGATCCTGCCAGCCCTTATCTTCTTGCTCCTCTACCAGGAGCACGAACGCCGGCGGTGAAGACCACGGTGAGTACTGCACCTACGACACAGGGGAGGGGCGAGGAAAAAAACAGGGACACAAACACGCAACACCCCCACCCCCACCCTCACCCACCACAACACACACACCTATACAGCATGATACATTACAGGTGCACCCTCCAACCCCCCGGAAGAATGCAAAGACAAAAGAAAATTAGTGTAACCATTGTAATATATTAAAATCCAGTACGCAAAAATATATATACACACCATAAACAAATATATACATCAACAATAGTAGTCCAGGTAGTGCTCCATTGAAGTCCGTGGAACACTGGCCCCACACGGTATGGGCGAGGCCCACACAAGATCCCCGACCATGACGGAGAGAACACTGCAGGGGCATCAGATACCAATAAAAGAGGCACCTCAGGGGGAGGGAAAGGGGGCGCACCTCAGCTGCTTGAGTGCACGACGCCAAATCCACGAGGGGGCCACATGCCCACTGTTCCATCCTGGGGAGTGCAAAGCCACAGTCTCACAAGTCTATTCAGTGGGTGGGTTGCCCACTGTTCCATCCTGGGGAGTGCAAAGCCACAGTCTCTCAAGTCTATACAGTGGGTGGTTTGCCCACTGTTCCATCCTGGGGAGTGCAAAGCCACAGTCTCTCAAGTCTATGCAGTGGGTGTTTTGCCCACTGTTCCATCCTGGGGTGTGCAAAGCCACAGTCTCTCAAGTGGATAACAGTGTCCAATGGTTCTGAAGGGGGCCTGGTGCCCAGAGTGCTTCATCCTGCCAAGGACAGAGGTAGTGGATGTCAATCTCCACTGGTTCTGTAGGGGGCCTTGTGCCCAGAGTGCTTCATCCTGCCAAGGACAGAGGTAGTGGATGTATCTCTCCACTGGTTCTGGAGGGGGCCTTGGCCCCAGAGTGCTTCATCCTGCTCATGGTGGCCTCAGTAGCATCAGCCTTTGGCGCTCATGGGCCTGCGGTGCTCGTAGCGGCGGTGCCCTGTTCAGCGGTGCTTGAGGCGGCGGTGCCCTGTTCAGCGGTGCTTGAGGCGGCGGTGTCCTTGGCAGCGGTGCTTGTAGCAGCGGTGCCCTGTTCAGCGGTGCTTGAGGTGGCGGTGTCCTTGGCAGCGGTGCCCTGTTCAGCGGTGCTTGAGGTGGTGGTGCCCTGTTCAGCAGTGCTTGATGCGGCGGTGTCCTTGCCAGCGGTGCTTGAGGCGGCGGTGCCCTGTTCAGCGGTGTTTGTAGCAGCGGTGCCCTGTTCAGCGGTACTTGTAGCGGCGGGCTCCTTTGCAGTGACTCAGCTGCTGGCGGTCCTCTCTAGCCCAGCGGGCCTTGTGCTGGCGGTCCTCCCTAGCCCAGCGGGGCTTGTGCTGGCGGTCCTCTCTAGCCCAGCTGGGCTTGTGCTGGCGGTCCTCTCTAGCCCAGCAGGGCTTGTGCTGGCGGTGGCCTCCTGGGCAGCGGGGATGATGGCGGTGGCCTCTTGGGCAGCAGGGCAGGTGCTGGCGGTGGCCTCCTGGGCAGCGGGGATGATGGCGGTGGCCTCTTGGGTAGCAGGGCAGGTGCTGGCGGTGGCCTCCTGGGCAGCGGGGATGATGGCGGTCTTCTCCACCGTGCTGCTCTTCCCAGACTTGGCGGGTTTCTTGTGGCCCTTCCCCACCTTGGAAGGTGTCGCAGCTGACTCCACACTCCCACCTGGACCCCTAAGAGCGGCTTTGGTGGCTGGAGTCCTCCCCCTCTCCCGCCGGACACTGGCCAACTTTTGATGCTTGACAGATGGGTGACTGTCCGTGCTGTGGCTCCGTGCCACACTGGCTGCCCTGGTGGCCGGTGCACTCCAGATTCCGGTGACTACAGGCACCACTGACCCCGGAGATGTTGTGGCTGAGGTGCTAGGTTGGGACCTGGAGAGTCGGGCCCTAGGAGACGGACGGGGTGGGGGAGGTGTGGGAAAGAGGTCAAAGTTGGACAGGAAAAGCATTTTGGAAACACTGGGACGGGTAGCTGGAGGGGTTTGGGAGTGGAGGAAGAGGTTGTGGTTATAGGAGGTGTATGTTTGGTGACTTTGGGTGAAGGTGCATGCGCTGTAGGCTGTTGTGAGGTGGATGGCTGTTGGGTGGGTGTGTGCCTGTGTTTGTGTATCTTGGGAGGTGGCGTCACAGACACACTGGGAGAGGACACAGGGGACGTGTGAATGGTAGTGGGGGTGGTATCTGCACGTGAGCGGGGTGTGGTGGTGTGTGTGCTGGTGATGGCTGTAGTGGCTGTAGATGTAGTGCATGCAGGTGTGAGTGTAGACGAGACAGGGAGGGAGGAGGGAGACGAGGAGGAGGGGGACACAGTGGAGGCAGTGGATGTTGGTGTGTTTGCATGTGTCTGGTGCTTGCGTGAGTGCCTGTGGGATGTGTGGTGCTTATGTTTGCCAGAGCTTCCCTTGTGTGTTGACGTGTGTGCATTCTGGTCTAAAGGTGTGCTTGGGAAAGGCTGGGGTACAGGGGATTGGGTCTGGGTGGAGGAAGTTGGAGGGGGGAGGCTAGAGACGGGGACAATGGCTGCCATCAGTGCTGAGGCCAGAGTCTGAAAAGCTCTCTGAAGGGCCGCCTGACCAGAATGAATGCCCTCCAGGAATGCATTTGTTTGTTGCAACTGCCTTTCTACACCCTGGATGGCATTCAAAATGGTAGACTGCCCAACAGTGAGGGACCTGAGGAGGTCAATGGCCTCCTCACTGAGGGCAGCAGGGGTGACTGGGGCAGGGCCTGAGGTGCCTGGGGCGAAGGTGATGCCCACCCTTCTGGGTGAGCGGGCACGGGGCAAAGGCTGAGGGGCTGCTAGGAAGGCGGTGCTGGTAGGGGGGTGGCGGCTGTACCTGTAGATGCGGGGGCACAGATGTTGCCGCCAACACAAGGGAGCTCCCATCAGAGGAGGAGTCTGTGTCACTGGTGTCAGCTCCTGTCCCTGCCGTGGATCTCCCCTCGCCCTCCGTCCCACTGGTGAAATCCGACTCTGTAGTGTCGCCCTCCAGGGCCATGTGGGATGCAGCTCCCTCCTGCTCCGGTGCCACTGCTCCTCCGCCTGATGATGCTAATGCACACAAGAACAGGAAGACCACAAAAAGGGGGGGGACGACAGAAGAAAGACATGTTGAGTGCATGCATTACCGCTACCGTTGGTGGACACGACAGACACAGAAGCCCCCTGCACTACGCCGCGCTCTTGGGCTCCACTGTTCAATCCCTGGGACATGGCCTACAAGGCTATGGACGACATCTGCACAAATGGATGACACAGGAGCATGACTAGGTGTACTTGGCACTCTACACAGGTGGGGTGGGGTGCCACATGGCCTGCCTTACGGAGGGACCTTGCCTACTAAACTCACCCTGGCCTAGGGAAAACCACAGCCCACCTCCCCCACCCAGACACCTCCACTGCGCACAAAATCAGCAGGATGAGAGTGTACTCACCCCCTTGTTGCTGCTGTGATGCCCCCAAGCGCCCATACAACTCCGGGTACGCCACCGCCAGGATGCTGAACATCAGGGGGGTCATGGTGCCACGGGCACCCCTCCCACATTGGGAGGCCATCCCCAGCTGAGCCTCCGCCGTCTTCTTGCTCCAGCGGCGAATGTCCTCCCATCTTTTCCGGCAATGGGTGCTCCGCTGTGGTAGACCCCCAGGGTCCGGACGTCCTTGGCGATGGCACGACAAATATCTTTTTTCTGGTGGGCGCTGACCTACATGAATTGTACAGGGGGAAGAGCAATTTTGTTACCAACTGCACCATCACAGTCATTGGCCCCCATCCCTACCCTTGCCATGTGGCACATGCATTCATCGTCGTTTCATGCATGCCTCAATCTCCCCCCCCATCTTTCATCCACCCCATTCCACACAGGCATAGCCCATACAGCATGCTCCCAGTGTACTTACCTGTTTGTCTGGAGGACTGTAGAGTAGCGTGTACTGGGGGAGGACCCCATCCACGAGTTTCTCCAACTCCTCCGATGTGAAGGCAGAGGCCCTTTCCCCAGACACTTGATCCATTGTCTCTTCCAGACCGAGGTCACAGCAGCACTTGCAGTGTAGGTCCTCTCCTGTTGAAGATCAGGTATCGAGTGATTGAACAGATAGAAAATGGCGGTCACGTCCGCGGCAGTGCGTACAGTCACTGCCGGCGTACATCGTCATTGGCTCCTGGGACCCATAAGGTCCAATGTTAACCAATGCAGCATTGCGCTGCGGTCTTCAACCGCCTACTGCGATGGTGTACAACGCCAGCGCAGTTACCTCACTTCCCATTGTCCCACTTTAGAGGTCAGGCTGCTGCCATTTCAGGGGCCCACATGGCTTAATTTTTAACTGCGTCACACATACCTAGGCCTAGCCTCAACACACATACAGGCCACTTTTCGGATTATGAATCGTGTTCTGTGTAAGCTGTGGGTACGTACCTCTGAGTTGGTTGATGCTGTGCTCGCTGTTGTCCTTCATAGGCACCGTCCGCTGGGACATGTGAGGAGATGGCGGCATCCTCCGGTGTACAGACTGCTGGTGGACCTGTCGACAATGGAGGAAAGACATGTGATCATCACCTACAGGCTTGACCGTGCCACAATCCAGGAACTGTGTACCCAGCTGGAGCCAGACCTGATGTCAGCTATCCGCCATCCCACAGGAATCCCCCCTCAAGTGCAGGTGCTGTCAGTACTCCATTTCCTTGCAAGTGGGTCATTTCAAACAACAGTGGCCATAGCATCAGGGATTTCCCAGCCTATGTTTTCCATCGTGTTGTCCAGAGTGTTGTCTACCCAGCTGAAACACATGCGGAGCTACATCGTTTTCCCTCAGGTGGAGGATTTGCCTACAGTGAAAGGTGATTTCTATGCCCTGGGACATATCCTCAACATCATAGGTGCCATTGATGGGACACATGTGGCTTTGGTCCCCCCCACAGGAGTGAACAGGTGTACAGAAACCGGAAGAGTTATCATTCCATGAATGTGCAGATGGTGTGTTTGGCAGACCAGTACATCTCCCATGTGAATGCCAAGTTCCCTGGCTCAGTGCATGACGCCTACATCCTGCGGAATAGCAGCATCCCTTATGTGATGGGTCAACTCCAGGTGAGCACCTGGAAGCAAGACAGTGGGAATGGTTGTCTGGGTCTGAGGATATCCCTACAGGTTAGTGTGTATCTAACAGTTGTCCATCGCCATTTGCAGGTGACTCTGGTTACCCCAACCTGTCATGGCTACTGACCCCAGTGAGGAATCCCAGGACAAGGGCAGAGGAACGCTACAATGAGGCCCATGGGCGAACTCGGCGGATTATAGAACGGACCTTCGGCCTCCTGAAGGCCAGGTTCAGGTGCCTCCATATGACAGTTGGATCCCTATTCTACTCACCAAAGAAGGTGTGCCAGATCATCATGGCCTGCTGTATGCTTCACAACTTAGCTTTGCGACGACAGGTGCCTTTTCTGCAGGAAGATGGTCCAGATGGCGGTGTTGTTGCAGCTGTGGAGCCTGTGGACAGTGAAGACGAGGAAGCAGAAGAAGAGGACATGGACAACAGGGACTCGGTGATCCTGCAATATTTCCAGTGAGACACAGGTAAGAGTACAGACCTGCCTACTACATGTACTTTAACACTACTACCTCTCTACTGTCTGTCGTTTTCACCCAGTGTATGGTCACTGAGTTGTCACTTTCCCTTACGATTTCACAGATGTGGGTCCCACTGTGTGACATCTGCTTTGTTTCCTCATGGACTAGAGCTGTGTGGCATAGGTATGTTGACATTACAATTGAAAGAGCATTTTGTCACTGTAATTGCTAATACACTATTTCGAAATCACAGACTGACTCCAGATTGTTTTGTGCTTCAAGGGTGTTTATTGAAGTGCTCAATATTGGAGGGGGTTGTCAAATGGTGAGGGGGGATGGTGGTGGAATGTCCATGGCAGAGTCCAGTCTATTAGTCTCACAGGTGCATTGCCCAAAGGGGCATAGGAAGTGGAACTGGGGCAGTTTGAGGATGGACAGGGTGACAAAGTGGGACAGAAAGATGACATTCAGGGTGGTCTCATTTCTTGGCGGGGGTCTTGACATCATTCTCTGTCTTTGTCGTGGATCTCAGGGACCGTTTGCGGGTGGTTCTGCCTCTGCATGGGGTGGGGTACTGGTGTGGTGGTCCTGTGGCAGGGCGTCCTGTCCACTAGCGCCGGCAGAGGTGGTGGGCAGTGCATCGTCCATGCTAGTGTCAGGGGCCCCTTGTTGTGCCACAGTGTCCCTCCTGGTGTTAAGTACTTCCTCCAGTACTCCTACGATGGTGCCCAGGGTGGAATTGATGGTTCTGAGTTCCTCCCTGAAGCCCAAATACTGTTCCTCCTACAGGCGCTGGGTCTCCTGAAACTTGGCCAGTACCGTTGCCATCCTGGGAGTGGTGGTAGGCTCCCATGATGGAGGAGAAGGCCTCGTGGAGAGTGGGTTCCCTTGGCCTGTCCTCCCCCTGTCGCACAGCAGCCCTCACAGTTCCCCTGTGTTCCTGGGCCTCCGTCCCCTGGACCGTGTGCCCACTACCACTGCCCCCAGGTCCCTGTTGTTGTTGGGGTGGTGGGTTAGCCTGGGTTCCCTGTAGTGGTGGACACACTGCTGATTGACGTGTCCGGGGGACAGAGGCATGGGCCCGCTGGGTGGGTGCTGTGCTGGTGTTTCCAGAGGGGGGAAACTTGTAGTGGCCTGTGACTGTGTGATGGGAACCGACTGTCCCGAGGTCCCAGATGGGCCGGGCTGGTCATCTAGATCCAGTTGGACAGAGCTACTGTCATCACTGTGGGCCTCTTCTGTTGGTGGTGTGAACATGTGTGGACCCTCCTGTCTGGTGACATTGGGTAGGGGTCCTGCAGGCGTATAAAAGGATGTTTATTACATCTGTGTATGCCATGGTGTACAATAGGTGGGTGACCGTGTACCCCAGTGCTTGCATTCCTGTGTGGGACCTTGTGTGATGGTGGTTTAGGGGGGTGTATGGGTATGTGCAGTGGCCATGCTTTGGTGATGGGTGTCCATGCTTTGTTGTTGCATGCAGGGCTTGGTGTTAGGATGTGTGGTTTGTGATGTTGGGACATTTGTGAGGAGTTGGAGTGATGGGGGTGAGGGTGAGGGTGGGGGTATGTGATAGCATGCAAGTAGGGAGGGGGATGTAATAGGTAAGAATTGACTTACCAGAGTCCATTCCTCCATCTACTCCTGCGAGGCCCTCAGGATGCAGAATCGCCAAGACTTGCTCCTCCCATGTTGTTAGTTGTGGGGGAGGAGATGGGGGTCTGCCGCCAGTCCGCTGAACCGCAAGGTGGTGTCTTGAGACCACGGAACGCACCTTCCCCCGTAGGTCGTTCCACCTCTTCCTGATGTCATCCCTATTTCTTGGGTGCTGTCCCACTGCATTGACCCTGTCCACTATTCTTCGCCATAGCTCCATCTTCCTAGCTATGGAGGTGTGCTGCACCTCTGATCTGAATAGCTGTGGCTCTACCCGGATGATTTCATCCAGCATGACCCTGAGCTCCTCCTCAGAGAACCTGGGGTGTCTTTGCCGTGCCATGGGGTGGTGTGGGTGATGTGTGGGGTGGTGTGTGTGGTGATAAGTGTGCTGATATGTAGTGGTGTGTTGTGTGAGGTGCGTGAAAGTTCTGTGGGTGATGGTATTTTGTGCCTGTGGATGCTTGGTAGTAGTTTGTAGTCTCTCTCTCTGGCCTTCTCTCGGTAATGTTGTCGTAGGGGTTTGTGGGTGATGTGGGTGTGTGTTTTATATTGTATTGGGTGTGTCGGAGTGGTGTGTGTATGTGTATCAGGTGTGTGCATTTCGAATTGTCCAATGTGGTTGTGTTTTGTATATGTGTGTGTATTTTGAGCGCAGCGGTGTGTACCGCCAATGGAATACCACAGTTGAAAGACCGCTGTGTGGATTCGTGTGTCGTGATAGTGTGGGCGTATTTCTGTTGGCGTGACGGTGGAGGATTTGTTTTCGCCAGTTTATCACTGACCTTTGGTGTGGCGGACTTGTGTGGGCGTCTGAATTTTGGCAGATTCCGTGCTGTGAGTCATAATAGCTGTGGCGGATTTACGCGGCCGTGGCGGTGTGTTGGCGGTCTTCTGCACGGCGGTAAGCGGCTTTTACCGCCAATGTTGTAATGACCGCCTTTGTTTCCTAACCTCTGGAAGGTGGCAGGGGCACTCTTTAATCCAAAAGGCATAACAGTAAACTGTTATTAGCCACTTGGAGTGGAGAATGCAGACCTCTCTTCTGCTCCTGGGCTCAGGCCAATCTGCCAGAATCAAAAGAACTCAGAACTTTGTCTGACTCTAATCTGCCTATGAACTCATCAGCTTTTGGAATTGGGTGTGCATCTGTCTTAGTTACTGAGATGAGGCCCCTGTAATCTACAGAGAACCTCATTTCCCTTTTCTCTCCTTTGGAGTAAGGTTTGGGGACTAAAACTACCGGACTAGCCCAGGGTCTCTCTGAGGGTTCAATGACACCCAAATCCAACATTTTCTTGACTTCTGACCTCTGACTTCTGACATGGTCTGACTATCTGTAAATTTTGCTTTTGACAAGCAAGCTGTTGCCGTGTCCACATCATGGGTACATCAATCAGTCCTACCAGGGGTCAGTGAGAATAACTCAGCATACTGGTGAGGGATGACTTGAGTCTCTCCAGGAAAAGTTATCAATGTCGTACCTCCCTTGAATGAAGCACAATGTCTGCTGCACAATGACTTGAGTTGCACCGACAGATCCGATCACGCGCAGCAAGTTACTAATGCAGTACCTCCCTGGAAAGAGGCACAATGTCTGGTGCACAATGACTTGAGTCGCACCAGACAGATCCAATCACACACTGTAAGTTACTAATGCCGTCCTCCCTGGAATGAGGCACAACGTCTGGTGCGCAATGACTTGTGTCGCACCAGACAGATCTGTTCCCAGACACAGATACGCAAGTTCAGCAGTGCCACACAAGGTAGAATGTGACACTGCTCTGGGTATGTTCCCCACCTCCGAGTGTCACAACCAGTGAATCGAACACCATACGCAATGAGAATGCAGTCTGGTGTCGCATGGGAGAAATGCAGCACACTCAACAAAGGTGGGCCATGCGAGGTCCCACAACCGGTGAATCTGCTCACTACCAGCCAGACGCTTATGTGTGCCATGACCCTACAATAAAGGGCCACACTCCTTGAATGCAGGCATTACGTTGAAGGCTCCGCACCAGGCAAAAGGGGCCTCCAGGTGCAGTACTTGGTTCCACACCTGCACCTCTGCTTCCAGGTGACGTCGAGCAGACAATGTAGGCACTTAAGAAGGAACCGCTCTCTGGATGTCACAGGTAGAAGGTATTGGTTCATCACAGGAGGTCTTTGATGTCCTGATATCTCCACCATCAACAGGGCAAGCCAACAAGCTCTTAGAGAGCACACTTCAGAGTGCCACACAGCAGAAATCAGTTTGCACAGGCCAGCGTGATGCAGGAAGATTGCACGTTCCCTTCCTAGGACAGTAATTACTCCTTGGGAACAACAGGTTCTTCTGGCAGTGTGCACCACGTTCCTTCAAGTACATCTCTACTTTACTTCAGTCCAGCACCAGAAGTTACACTTTAGTGTGCCTTTTAAGTTGGGGAGGCTCAGAGGGTCCCCCTATGAACTACAGATGTCTCCCCTAAATTTCAGGCCTGTCTGCCATGGGATTGTGAAATGCAGATCTTAATCTCTAGTGGGGCCATGATCTTGCTTCAAATGACCAAGTGTAAGAACCTCTCCTTCCGACCTATCCAGCCAGGCCCACAAATAGCAGAGGTCTTTGTTCCAGTTGTGTGTCCAAGTTTTATAGCTCTCGCTGGGGAATGCACAGATGTCCTCCTCCATCCCTCAGTGTGGACTTGAGTCAAATTAAAAAGCACACAAAGCGCTTAAGGTCAGAGAAATGTCCATTTTCTAGAAGTGGCATTTCTCCATGATTATTGACAAAACCACCTTTACCATAGAAAGGTGTTTGTCACGATGAATCAAATGATAGTAAACAACATGAGGCTGCTCTGCTGCAATCCACTGTTGCAGCTTGGAGTAATACTAACATTTCTTCCATGTTATCCTAAGGGCAGAGCAGCTCTCCAATGCAGTGAAAACAAACATAGGCATTCTTCATTCTCTGGGCATACATGCCCTTGTGTACATACCAGCCTGCAATGGCAGGCTGGACACCTGTTTAAAAGCACCAAAGGTGGAAGTGCACACCCAGGCCTGATAAGTCTGGACAGTTTCATATTTGAAGCACCATAGGTGCTAATGCGTACATCTAGGCCTGTGCTACTTCCCAACATATGTGGAAAGGCAGGTGTGAACCTTCCCACTGTACCTACAGTCAGAAAGTGCCCAGGGCCCTAAGGCCCCGGGAGGGAGGTGGGGAATCAGCAAAATCAACCAGAAAAAGCAAAACCCTTTGGTGAAACACCATCTCAGCATGTCAGGTCCAACAAGGACCTTACCCTGGTAGGAGACGGCTTAGGTTTGGCTTTTACCATGCCCTAATTGCCCCTTTCCAGTTTCATGTTGTAGGCCAAAATCTGGGGGTAGTCTTGGATTGGATGCAGGTATGTTGACAGATCTTGCAATTCAGTTGCAGTGAAATCCTGGGGCATGGCTGCATATTAAAGCACATTGACAGAGATAAAGTATTTTGGGGAGTTTCTAGCATTCTTCACAGCAAGATGGATATCTCTCCAGTGATACACTATCCATCCTGGAGGGTGAAGTAGCAACTGCGAATCTTTGGGTCAGTTTCTATTAAAGAGTGTGTCGGTATTAAGCGATGCCTAACAGTGTTCTTTCCTTAAATGGTGGGGTTCTTTAATAAGGAGAAGATCTCCTTGAACAGGGCTGTTTTCGGGCACTTCCTGAAGGTGAACGTTTTTCAGCTTCAGAATAGTAGTTGATATTGTAGCTGAGAGTTACTGAGGGATGTGCTTTTTGAAAAAATCTGATGCGATTGAAAATGAGAGCAGTCTTCCAATCGACCAAAAAGTGCTGAGAAAGTTGGCTTAAAGTAACTTTATCTTTGGTGCTGGTGCATAACCACAATGGTGCTCCTGAATAAGAATTGATTAACTCAATCTCTACTAGCTATTTTATTGTCAAAACACTTGCAATGCAATTCATTTGCCTCTCAGCAACTTTCAACAGAGATTAGTTTTTGTTTCTATAAGATTTCAGAAATATGACATAATCCACAGTAATTTACTACTTTGCTCTCTTCTTCTTGGCACATTCTAGACTTGTGCGCATGCTTCATTGTTTGGTGGAAACCCATTGGAAAGATTATGGGGATCATTAAGAGTTTGGTGGATGGAAAAGGCTATCCGCCAAACTCCCACGGTCAGGTTACCACCAGTGCGGCTCCCTTCCCGCAGGCCCCATTAAGAGTTTTCCGTTGAGTCAGCGGGCGGAAACAAAGTTTCCGCCCGCTGCCCCAGCGGGAGATGGCCTACAACAAGCAGACAGTGAGAATCGCAATAGGGCGGGCCAGGGGTGCCACCGCACTGCCCATGCCAAGTGCATGGGCAGTGCGGGGGGCGCCCTAACTGATTTGTTGCCTTCCATTGCTATCAGGAGCCATAGAACTTGGTTTCAAAATCTGTCCTGCCTGGTGTGCCTTGTTAGAAATTGGATTTCTGGTTGTGCAGAGGTACTCACCCTGTCCAAGCAGGAACTACAATTCTAGTCAGGGTAAGTCACCTGTGCTCACTCTTTGGTAGCTTGGCACAGAACAGGAAGGCTTAACTTAGGAGGCAATGTGTAAAGTATTTGTGCAACTCTTATAACAGTAACACCAAGTTATAAAAAAAATATTATATTTTTATAAGTAAAACTAAACCAAAACAACAAAAATCCAAATATTAAGAGACGAGACATGAAACTTTAAAGAACATTTGCACTTGTAGTGCCTAAAAGCCTGAAGCACCAACTGGGGCTATCTGTTCACGTTAGACTGTGGTAAATCCAAAGTTCAGGCTAACCTCGATGGAGCACGTGCCGGCTACAGGGACCAACCTTGCTCCATTGGATGCGAAGAGCAGGGTTGAAGATGCAAAGATGATGCTTCGGTTCTGGTCTGCACAGTCAGGGGATGCATTGTCATCCAGTCAAACAATAGTCGATCCTCAAGCAGTGGTGCAGCTTTGAACCCTTTGCAATGAAGGCAATGCGTCATAGTCGAGCTGTGCAGCCAGTAATGCAAAGGCGATGCGTAGGGGCTGTTGGTGATGTGCTGATCCTGAGCCATGCAATCAGTGTTGCACTGCCCTCATTCTCAGCAGCAGCAGCGATGATTTCGGTGGCAGCAGCGATGTGTCAAGGTGAGATGCAGTAGTTGTGACGGCGACGAGTGGATTCTGCTGAATTAGCATGGGGAAACCCAGTTCCATAGTCCCAGGGCTGGATTGGCACCCCTTGACTGGGCAGGACTCACCTTTTGCACAGTCCAGCAGTTGTAGCAGAGGTGACCGAAGTCTTTGATGTCCCTGAGACTTCAGAACATGAGGCAAGCCAGCAAACCTTTGGAGTCACTTTGATTCTAGGGATGTAGAGATACAGGTCCAGTCCTTCCAGCTCCCAGGCAAGGAGGACAGCAGGCAGCAGAGCAGGTACAACAAAGCATGAGTCCAGCAAAATCCACCAGGGTCCCAGTAAATTGACAGTACCTTCAGCACAGCAGTCCTTCTTCCTGACAGAATGTCCTCAGGTCTGGAAGTGGTTGTTTAGTTGTGTCTGAGGTCCAGTACTTATACCCAGTTGTACCTTTCAAGTGGGGGAGACTTCAAAGAGAGGCCTTTGAAGTTCACAAAGTCCCTGCCCTTCCATCCCTGGCTCCAGACCCACGACAGGGGGTTATACATCCCTTTGTGAGGGCTCAAAAACCCAGCTCATTCAGGTGCGTCAGCTCCTTCCTCCCATCATGCCAGTGATGACCCATCAGGATGTGAGTGGCCCATCATGCACACCTAAGCTCCCTTTTGTGTGTGGCTGTCTAGAGGAAATGCACAGAGCCCACCTGTCACCTGCTCAGATGTGTATTCAGAGACAGGCACAGAATGGGTAAATTAAGAAAATGGCAACTGTCTAAAAGTGGCATTTACAGACTTGCAACTTAAAATAGAACTTTACCATAAGTTGTGATTTTAATATGTGAGTCCAGGGATACCAAACTTGGGATATCTATCTTGTCTTAGTTGGAAAATACACTTATAAAATGTAATAGGGCAAACCCAATGTTAACCTACGGGAGAGGTCTAACCTTTTAAATACACTGCACCCTGCCCTTAGGGCTCTACAGGGCCTAACATAGGGGTTACTTATATGTATTAAAAAGAAAGGTTTGATCCTGGCAAATGAGTTGACTTGCCAGCTCGACATGGCAGTTTAAAACTGCACACACAGGCTCTATAATAGCTGGCCTGAGACATATTTAAAGGCCTACTAATGTGGGTGGCACAATCAGTGCTGCAGGCCCACTAGTAGCATTTAGTTTACAGGCCCTGGACACATGTAGAGCACTTTTCTAGGGACTCACAAGTAAATAAAATATACTAATTATGGGTAGGTCAATGTTACCATGTTTTAATGAAAGAGCACATGCAAAAAGGAGGCAAGAAGGAAAATAAAATATCAGGGGAAACCACTCTAAGGATTCCAGGTCTAACATCCTTGAAACTGAGTTGTCTACTGCAAACAAAATCTGAAGTCACTGCCTTTCTGATTTAATGAACAATTACACCTGCATACATAATTTGCCAATTATAAGTGAAATTGTTATTGGTTTCAAATCAAATGGATAATATACTACTTAGCAGGTGACCTAGCAGTTCCTATAGACGCCTTTTAGAGCAACAAATAGAATGGTATATTAGGGATTTGTTGCCTGCTATTCCACTCAGGGCATTCTTTTCTCCCTAATTCCTATTGCAGTATTTCACTGCAAGCATTACATGGTTAAATCAAACAGCATTACCTTGATGTTTCAAGAGAGTAATGATAGAGCATCTCATCTCCAATGATTAAAGACTCTCATAACCGTGTGTCTCTCCTTGATTACTTTCATAACTCACCATAATGATTCCTAAAAGCTGAATATCACAATAAATAATTCAAACGTAACATGTCTTACATGAAGCCAACTTCTCTTCGCATGTAACTGATTACGTTTGTATTACTTTCTTTAGTCAATTGGAAAAACTTGAAAGTTTTAAATGTAGATCCCCGAAATAGTGCAGATCTTTTACAACTTTAAGTAGTAGGGGTAAACTCTGCCCGCATGACATGAGATCACCTGATGGCCTGAATAGCAGAGAGAGGTGATATTACTTCAACGCAAGGCTTTAAATCAGGTACGATATGGTGGCTTTGTTAAGCTGGGACTTACAGGGTATTGGCCTGGGCGGGTTGTCATTGCATTATGCGTTTGTCAAATTTTCTTCAACTTTTGATAAGGATTTTAAACAAGGAGTCTTGAAAATTAAGGCCAAGATTTACAAGGTGTCATACCATGCAGCGCAGCGACCAAAATGTCTGCGCTACGTTGCATGAGAGGTATGGAGCCGGAAAGTACCATATTGCTAAGATATGGCACTATCCTGCTCTCTCCCTTGTGCTACCACGCAATTAGGCTGCTAGCGCCACATACATACCTTTGCACCATGGTGCAAAGGTGTCTGCATGTCCAGCATAGTTTTTGTACTGAAATTGTATCCTTCCAGTACAAATAACTATGTTTTAAGTAACTTTAAGACATCTCCCACTTCGGATGTATGCTGTGCAGTGCAGCACACATACAAAGTGAGAAAAGAGATCAGTGATCAGTGACATAATATCGATCACAAAAATATTGTGACACAGAAATATTGTGTCAAATATGTTGATCACAAAAATATTGTTTCTCTATACTCATAAAGGTAAGTACAAAAATATTGAAACAAATATTTTTTCACACTTATATCTTCAAAAAACATACACAAATAATGATGTTTAACATACATATAGTTTAAAATAGTAAATCCTAAATATTTTAATATATAACAATATATTAAATGAATTTAAGTAACATGTAATACTATATATAAAGATGTGCTTACATAAAACATACACACATAAAAAACTTTTGTGCTGGAACGTTGATAAAAAGAAGACATTCTGAATAAGTTTGCATCAGTTTTGAGATGCAAACCCAGCCCAAAATGATTGTACATGTGGGCCAAAGTCTCTACCACCTGCTCCATGTTCATATAATGTAGAATCTGTGCAAGACGTTTCCAGCACTGTACTACTACTGTGGGTCCTTGACGGCCCTTCTCCTTTTCCTCACCTTGCTTGCAACTCATCACCAGGTTCCCCAGCTTCCGCTACAGCCAGATGCTATTGTTTAGAGCAAGGAAAAATAAACCTATTTTCAGTGGTTTTATGTCGGACTCCCATATTCATCATACACAGAAATACCACCTGGTGTAAGAAAAAACTGCTTTTTGTAGCCCCCTAAACACACATTGTGCCCCCATTTGGTCAAAAGGTTGGTTTTTCGGCTTTGAGAGGGCACTGAGGCCTGCCAACAAGACCTCTGTGCCAGTGGTTTGACTCATTACAAAAGATATGTCAAAGTGTATGTCCCCAATTGGCAAGTACTGACTTATTTATAAGTCCCTAGTATATGGTTCCCAGATACCTAGGGTACGTAAGGCAGAGTGTCCAATCAGGGCTTCAGCGCTGGTTGTTGCACCCTTGGTGTGACAAAGTACAAACATGGCTCCCATCTTCCCCCTGCAGACTGGAAAGACAGTGTCACAAGATACATTCGACTTTGCTATTACCATTAGTCTCAACTCCTCAAGTCCCAAAATAATATATATGTCTCCCCTAAGTAAGGTTTATGAAGCCCTATGGCAGGGAGCTGTATATTAAGTAGGACATATAGTTATATATACTTGTTAGCAGCTAAACCCTAATAGGTGTATTTTGCTGAGGAAAGCTAGTAGCACCATTTCCTAATACAAGGTTAGCGGTTAGCTAGCTATCTTCTGAATGGGACTACCTTAGTGGGTACTGTAAGGTATCAAATTAATTGTGGTATTACATGGGACTTGATGGCGAGGTCGAAATTAATGTCACTATTAAAGTTAAGGCCCTCATTATGAACATGGCGGTCGGGGCCGCCATGCCGGTCCAGACTGCCATATAATAAACTTGACACTTTTGAAACTCCGCCACCGCCAGGCTTCCGCCACTAGGCAGCCTGGTGGTGGCGGAGTTTCCTATCCAACAGGGCAGCACTGCAATCAGCGCTGCCTGCCGGATAATGAGTCAGGTTCCATCAGCTTTTCCCTGGCAGTTTACACCACCAGGGAATGGCTGGCGGAATGGGTGACTCGGGCCCCCATGCACAGCCCCGTTGCACATTTCATTGCCCGATTTAGGGGCAGTGAAAGGAGCAACGTGTGCTGCTGCACCCGCCGCACTGCTACATTGCTGCCGGCTCCATTCGGAGCCGGCGTCAATGTTCAGGCCCTGCATTCAGCTGGGCCGGCTGGCAGAAACACTGTTTCTGCTCGCCGGCTCAGCTCAATGTGCTTTATGTGGACGGCAGGGGGTTCTACGTGCTGGCAGTCTTCTGTTGACCGTCAGCGCCGAACTCAGTGGGTTTTCCCTCCGAGTTCATAATAAGAACCTAGGTAACTGTTAGAAGGTTGTCAGTTTGTGACCCAACTGGTTTAGTGGACTCACACAGGTCCTAGCCAACAGACAGCTTTTTGCCCACTTGGGGAGACAAGGGAATGACTCCCAGGTTTAGGAACAAAGGCAGTTGCCAGAGAATGATGTGTGATCTCCTCTCCAAGGAAGGTCACTCGGGGTATAAACCGAAAAGGTGAGCTTCAAAGGGGTAGCCACCTTCGAATGGGAAATGGTGATAACACTCCCAAGCAGACTGCCTTTTGTTCATGTAGGCAAGTTGCAGACAGGGACAGAGAGGGAAACCCAGTGCCCAAATTGGTTTTCCTGTGGGTGTGTCAGGCTCCAATCCTTAAGTGAGGGCTAGTATCCCTCTTAGGTGATAAATCCGGGATCAGACACCACCCTCACAGGAAAGGTCCCAGCATTTTGAGAATGGCTAAAATAGTGCAATATGGAATAACCAGATGCCACACATTGCCAGGACTGTGTGACCAAAAAGGAGGGTGGGGTCAACTCGCCCATTGCTAGTGACCATCTTGTCTCCTTGGGCACTTTCCAGGGTTATAATGGGCACCCAGGCACCCTGGACCTTGGTACATGTAGGATTTGGAGAGAGGACCAAAAGAAGACCATCCTGCTGCCATTGAAAGCACACAAAGAGAGGCAGCACTGTCAAAATGACTGCATCTGCTGCCCTTTGGCTAGTAAAGTTAGGAATGTGTCTGCTGCTCCTGGCTTGGGGAAAAGTTGATTCCTGGCCTCAGGTCGAAGCAGTGCCTCCAAGGTCAGTTGGCTTGCACCCTGAACAGCAACAGGGACATCGAACGTATAAGAAGCCCAAATCGGCAAGTTGGTAGCCACCACAGATGTTTTCCTGCTAGCTGCTGCCAAATACAGAAGGAGACAAATCCGAGATAGCCAAAGGTTGGACCTGTGCCTGCTGGACCCCATGGTGGTGTCTGATTCTGGATTTGTTGCCAAAGAAGGACACTAGCTCTCACTAAAGGATTGCAGCCTGTCCGCTGTGTTGCAAGAACCAAAGCCCAGCGCCAGCTGGCTTTCTACTATCTCAAAGAGGACTTTGTGGGATCTGAGTTCCATGGCCAAAGTCACCCCACCTCACCCCTACACCGAGAAGTCTGCTGCAACTCACCACTGTCGACCGCAGGGCATCAGGAACATCTTTGAGCATCTTTACATCCTGCAACCCCAACATCAGGACCACTCCATTGTCGACTATAGCAGCCGTTTCCTAAAGGCTGGAACTGGATTAGCAAAGGCTCTGATGGCCAGGTAACTATCCAAAGTATCCTTACTGGCCTCCTAGAATTGATCACCTAAGTCAGGTCGGAGTTGCCAAACAAACTCTTTCAAATTTTCAAACTCTTTCCATCTTTCACATTTTTCAACTTTTCAAATAAACATTGGTCAACAAAACTTTTTGCAAATTTGCAGTTGAATTAGAAGTTTTTAAATGCTCAAAAAATTCATATCTATGGAACCCTTTGGTGGATTATGATGATCAAGGACTCTAAAAAGTCATAGCAATATACTCTATGTTTCTAAATTGTTGTTGTAGCTCTTACTTATTGGGCCACTTTCTTATTTCATTGTTTAGTGCTAGTAAATGGTTCTACTAAGTTGCTTTGTTAAGCCTTGCTGCTAGAAGCTACAGTTACCCATGAGTTGAGCTAAAGGGGGTACAAATAAGCCTGAATGGACCCAAGAAAGATTTTGTGAATGTGTTCCACGATAAGGCCCCACAGCAACCAGATCCTTACACCTGGCATAAATAGTGTGTTGTAGATATAATTTGCAAGAAATTGTGCATTTGAGTTTAGATTTTTTATCTGATATGTTTATAGGTAATATTTAAGACATGATATTTATGAAAAGCTACATTTTGACAATTATATTCCGTTATCACTCCCTTTTCAACAGCACAGAACAAAATGAGATGCACAAAAAAGTAGGAAATCTGTGTTACTTCCCAATGCTTGTGACTTTGTTACTTATGAACTCTGGACCCCAACAACATTGCTGTTAGAGATGAGGTCTCTAGTTGGCAGTGAGCTGCACTCTGTCCAAGGTGGGACCCTCAATCTAGTTAGGGTATGAGAGTCACGCAGCTAAGATAGGTCCTGCCCACCCCCTTGGTAACTTGGCAGTTAGGCTTATAGCAGAGGCAATGTGTAAAGTATTTGTACACACATACAGGAACACAGTGAAAACACCACAAAAGTACTGCACATCAGCTTAGAAAAATAGCCAATATTTATCTGAGTAAAACAAAAACAAACTACAGAAATTCAACATACCAAGTCAAAATATCTCTTTTAAAATGTTTAAGCAAAGTCTTAGAAATTAATGGTTGTATCTTTTTAGCTCAAAGTACCTGGGATGTGTCAAAAACAAAGACGATGTGGGCCACAGGAGTGTTGAGGAATCAGAAAAGCCAAATGATGCATGTGTTCCTTACTGCACAGGGGAGGTGATGCGTCAATTCTTTCCTCGCAGAGGAGACGATGCTTTGGCTCCTTACTGGCAGGGGAGGTGATGTGTTGATTCTTTCCTTGCAGGAAAGGCAATGCATTGATTTCTAGACAAGCGGCCTCAGTTCCTTGCTGCAGTGCAGGGTTGATGAAAAATTGGTGCCTAGGGATGATGCGTGGAAAAACCAGCCATGCTGTGTAGATGGGACCATGGTGAAACAGGTGGTGCGGCAATTCTGCAGCTGAGGCAGGTGCTGCGTTGATTCTCCAGCCGCAAGGCAGGCGGTGCGTCGTTTCTTCAGCCATGAGACAAGTGCTGCGTCAATTCTTCCAAATCACCAGCGCGCACTTCCAAGGGCCATGGGGCTGGAGTTGGCAACACTTGACAAGTTAAGACTCTCAGCAGAAGAGTCCAGGCGCTGGTAGATGAAGTCTTTGATGTCTCTGAGACTTCTTAACAGGAGGCGAGCTCGGTTCAAGCCCTTGAAGAACCTTTGGAAGCAGGATGTAGAAATCCAATTCCAGTCCTTTCACTCCCAGGACAGAAGCAGCAAGAAGTAGGCCAGCACAACAAAGCAACAGGCAGAGTAGCAGTCCCTCCGACAGCATCCAGCTCTTCTTCCTGGTGGAATTTTCTCAGTCCAGAAGGAGTCTAGCTATGTGGTGTTAGAGGTCTCGTACTTATACCCCTTTCTGTATTTGAAGTAGGCAAACTTCAAAGAGAAGCCTTTGTAGTGGACAAAATCCTGCCTTTCCCTGCCCTGACCCCAGACACACTCCAGGGGGTTGGAGACTGCTTTGTGTGAAGACAGGTACAGCCCAATTCAGGTGCAAGTGTCAGTTCCTCTCACCACTGTAGCTCAGGAAGACTCATCAGCCTGGTGATGGGCCATCAGGATTTGCAGGTCACACCTCAGCTCCCCTTGTATGACTGTCTACAGTGAAAGTACACACAGCCCAACTGTCATTCTGACCCAGGCGTGTATTCCAAAGACAGGCAAGGGCACAGAATGGTAAAACAAGAAAATGCCCACTTTCTAAAAGTGGTATTTTCAAACTTACAATTCAAAAAAAAAAATCCCCAAAAGTTGTATTTTTAAATTGTGAGATCATTGACCCCAAACCCCATATTTCTATCCGCTCCCAATGGGAAATGACACTTAAAAGATATTTCAAGGCAATCCCCATGTTACCCAATGAAAGCGAAAGTCCTTGAAATAGTGAAAACCAGATTTAGCAGTATTTCACTATCAGGACATGTAAAACACACCAGTACATGTCTTACCTTTTAAATACACTGCACCCTGATCATGGGGCTGCCTTGTGCCTACCTTAGGGGTGACTTACAGGCAATAAAAGGGAAAGGTTGTTGCCAGGTCGACATGGCAGTTTAAAATTTCACACAGACACTGCAATGGCAGGCATGAGACATGTTTGCAGGGCTACTCATGTGGGTGGCACAATCCGTGATGCAGGCCCACTAGTAGCATTTGATTTACAGGCCCTGGGCACACCTGGTGCACTATACTAGGGGCATACTAGTAAATCAAATATGCCAATCATGGATAAACCAATCACCAATACAATTTCGACAGAAAGCATGTGCAGTTTAGCAGATTAGCAGTGGTAAAGTGCCCAGAGTCCTAAAGCCAAAAAAACAGGTCAGAAAAAAGAGGAGGAAGAAGGCAATATGTTTAGGGATAACCCTTCAAAAATGGCCAGGTCCAACAATTGCCAACCACAGACCCTTCACCCAGGTTCCCCTTTATTAGAAAAACCACAGAGAAAACAGTTGCCACCCAACTACAGGATTAGAACAACCTCTTAACTGTCTGCCAATCTAACATCAGACCACTGTGCTACACAAAGGCAGAATACCCTGCCGACAACACTCTTCTATTAAACAACAAAACTGATCATGGCTCAAGGCCTCTTTTGAGCTAAGTTGGCACGGTATGTCAAGTGCCTACCAAACTCCACACCTAGCAAAAATGGAATTACTCCTGTTCTTCAACAGTTTCGAACAACCATTGACAAAAGTATGTCTAACCAACGTGTATTTTGAAGGCTTAAGCATTGCATTACTTGGAAATCTAAATTAAACCAATCCTACTGGAAACCAAAATCAGATTGACTCTTCAAGTCTTAGGGCTTGATTTAGAATTTAGCAGATGGGTTACTCGGTCTGCTGAAATCTAAATCCCATTATATCTCATGGGATTTAGATTTCGGCGAAGGGGATATTCATCACCGCTGTGACAAGTATCATCAGCGAGTCTAAATTGGGCCCTAAACTCCGCTTTTGTAAGAAGTTGTGTTATTAGTTGTGAAGGATGAGAGTCCTTCATGAGTAATAAGACCACAATTTTCACATTAATGTGAACCAAGGGGCATATTTATACTCTGTTTGCTCTGAATTTGCATCAAACATTTTAACGCAAATTCAGCGCAAACCTAACACCATATTTATACTATGACGCCCGACCCTGCGAACGTCAAAAATACTCAGTGTGCGTCACTTTCGGGATGCAGGAAACCGCCTTGCGTTAATGACATGCAAGGTAGGCGTTCCCATCCAAAAAAATGACTTTAAGGCCTGGGCATGGCCCAGAAGTCCCTTGGGCATGACCATTGGGCAAGGGGGCATGACTCCTGTCTTTGCTAAGACAGGAGTCATTTCAATGGGGGTTGTGTGCCAAAAAATGGCGCAAGTCCGGTGAGAGCCATGATTTTTTACTCTAACCTGACTTGCACCATGTTTTGACGCACAACCCCATTTTTTCCCTAGGCCCGCGGTGCCTGATTTGAGTCTTTTTTTTTTTACTCTGACCAGCCCGCAGCGCCGGCTAACGTCAGTCCTTAAATAAGGTGCCCGCTTGGCGCGTAGGAATGGCGTTGGCCGGTGGTTAATTCTTTTGACGCAAACCTGCGCCGGCACTGGTTTGCGTCAAAAAGTATAAATATAGGCCCAAGTATCCCATTGAAGCACCTGACTCTCTCAGGGTAGCGAAGCAGAGCAGTCCAGTGCCTACTCAGGAGAGGTGGTATGGGCTTCTGCTTGTTGGTACGAAATAACAACACTCAATAAGTCATTGCTAAGTCAGTGTTTTTTGTTTATGTAGGAAATTGGGGTTTTGACTGAGAAGAGTAAAGACCACGATCCTTGTCAGGGTGAACCACAAAAGTCACTAAATTAACTTGTGCTTAACCCTCTGGTAGATTGGCACAAAAGCAGTCAGATTTAGGCACTGTGTTATATATTTATGCAGCACACAATCAGTTATACAGTGAAACACAGCACCAGATAAATCCCACACCAATTTAGAAATATAGGGCCAGATGTATGAAAAAAGCCTTTTGTGATTCGGAAATAGCGATTTTTAAGAAATCGCTATTTCTGATTCGCAAAATGCAATGTATCACATTTCCAAATCGGTAATAGCGATTTCTTAAAAATCGCAAATGCTGTTACCGAATAGCAAATTGCGATACAGCCCCCATTCGCATCTATGGGCCTTTCGGCCCATATTTGCGAATATTTTGCATGTCCCAAATTGCGAATTCCTAACTGGAATTTGCAATTTTGGGAAATGCAAAGTCCAGGGTGCTGGGGGCCTAAGGCCCCCTCGGATGCACCCCAAAACATTTTTTAACAACATGTAGGGTGCACACATGCCAAAAGGGCATGTGTGCTTCACAAGTAAATTTTTAAAATGCATTTTAAATGCATTTTTTAAATTTGCACATAGTTACCACCAAGTACAACTTGGTGGTAATAGCGATTCCTTAATGCCCAATTCGCATTAAGAAATTGCTTCATACATGTGCTTTAGAAATCGCAAATAAGGATTCCTTATTTGCGATTTCTTATTTAGAGAGTCACAATTTTCGACTCTCTAAACAGGGTCGCAATTTTAATGAATCGCTATGTTAGCGATTCCTTAAAATTGCATTCAGAATGCCTTTGATACATTCTGAAAGGGCTGTTTGCATTCGCAAACGGGCATTCGCACCATTTGCGAATGCAAAATGCTTTGATAGATCTGGCCCATAGAGTTAACTTTCACAAATACAATGATACCATGATGACAAAAATCCAGTCACTAGAACTTCAGAGATGCAGTTTTAAAGTTTTAGGTAAGTATAGTGCCTAAAACCAGAAAGTGTCACTTGTGGTCATTTGCTTGTGCTAGACTAGGGAAAAGCCACAAGTTCAGGCTGGCCATGATGGAGAGCGGGCAGTATACAGGGACCAGGTTAGTCCCATTGATAAAATTATCTTCTTAAACTCTCATGTGAAGAGTCCAGTTAGCGGTGGAGAAGGGCACAAGGAACAGGGAGAGAGTCACATATGGTCTTCGCTGTAGCGCGAAGAGCAGGCTTGGCGTCTTAGATGTTGTCACTGAAGAGCAAAGATCCAGTCAGTGTCATGGACAGTCATTGCTGGAGCTTTGCGTTTGTGGTCACTGCGGGTTGTCGCTGTAAGTTGAAGTGCAGCTCTTGCATTGCCGGTCATCGCTGATGAGTCTGCTTCACTGGAGCTATACGTCGACAGTCATTACAGGCCTATTTGCAGTCAAGATTAGCCTTAAACATCAGGATTTCTCCTTTAATTACAGAGAAGTGCATTCTGATGACAACCAAGGTTCCAGGACTTGGGGATCAAGGAATCACCCTGGCAGAGGCCAGCAGGACTCAGGATGATCTACTTGCAGGTCCAAGCAAGTCCAGTTACAACAGGTCAGCTGGACAGTTGCACAGAGGCCTCTAGAGCTTGTTGTGTCCCTATAGCTAAGAACAGGAGATCAGTCAAATAACCCTTGGAGTCACTCTGGGAATCCTGGGATCAAGCAGCAGGCAGGTCTCAAGCAACATGAGTCGTTTGGAAGTAAAAGGCAGGCTTCAAGCAGCAGGGCAGTCCTTGGGTAGCAGCAGGCAGTCCTGTGAAGTATAAAGCAGGCCTCAAGCAGCATGGCAGTCTTATGAAGGGCAAGGCAGTCGTTTTGGGAGTCCGCTGCAAGTCCAGGTGTGAACTGAAGGGTTGGTCTGAGGGTCCATTATTTATACCTGGTGCCAGCCTTTGAAGTGGGTAAAATGTCTAGGGTCTCTCCACTGGTTCTGGAAATGTCCTTCTCCCCACCCTGCCCAGGCACCAAGAGATCTAAAGTGATAAGAAGGGGAGGGCTGATGTCAAGGTCTTTGCGAGACTAATGTAGGCAGCCCTTTGAAATGTAATTGGGGAAGGGAACAGCTCTGCCACACCCATCCTGGCTGGATAGCCCATCCTGCCAATGCCTCATCCCTCTTTGTCTCACTGTCTGGGTGGAATACACCAAGGCCAATTGCCATTTTAGTCACAGTCATGTGAACCCATACATAAGTGGCAGGCACCAAATGACTAATACAAAAAAATGTCAAACTTCAAAGACTCTTAAAGTCAACAAAAGCAAATTTCAGAAAACAGGAGAGGAGAAGGCAAAAATCTTGGGAGAAGACCACACCAAGGCTGTCAGGTCTAACAGCTTATAAAAAGAAAAAGTATAATGGGAAGCACACATACCTTTGGTGATACACTCCAGACAGGTCACAACCCCACCAAGCCCTAAACCCTATAATCACCATACACACACCTATACTAGACACAATATAATGGGCATAATTAACAAAAGGTGGTATAATTAAGCATTGCAACATCATTGAAATAAATGTGGATGGTACCATTCCTCAATACCTTTCATTAAAACATGTAACATATTGTCCATATTAACATTGTCAATAAAACATTTTTCTTTCAATTCAATGTGTGCAAACAAATTTCTTTGAATTTAAACAGGCAGCCACTGCAGACTTAGGATCAACCAACAAAGATCATCATCATTCCAGAGCATTTGTGCAAAAGCACAAGTCTAGTTTTCAATATATGCATGGCACTGCTTGCAATCACATCCGATCACAAGACATCACCATAATCTTCTACCCCGATGACACCCAAATGATCCTCTCCCTAATGGACAAGCCAAACACTACCAAAACCAACTTCACCAACTGCATAACCATGGTGTAGACTGGATGCAAATCAACTGCCTGAAACTCAATTCTGACAAAACAGAAGTATGCGTCTTCAGCAACAAGACCTCCACATGGGATTCTATTTGCTTGCTATCTGAGCTTGGACCAACACCCACAGACTAAGCAAGAAATCTAGAGATCATCCTAAATGACAAGCTCAACAGGACTGCCCAAGTCAACGCAGTGTGCACTTCCTGCTTCCACATCCTATGCATGCTGCAAAAGATCTTCAAATAGTTGCCTCAGAACACCAAACGAACCATCACACAGGTGCTCATTACCTGCAGGATGGATTATGGCAACACTCTCTGTACCAAAATCTCTAAATAACTCTTATACAGACTACAGACCATCCAGAACACAGTTGCAAGTCTCATACTCAACCTCCTATGCCACACCCACATTACACGGCACCTTAAGAAGCTTCACTGGCTCCCCAATCACAAGTGCAGCCAATTCAAACTTCTCATGCATACATTCCAAGCCCTACACAACACATGACCAAAATACAGACAGATGTACTTTTTCCAACCCACCAGATCCCTACGCACTTCCTCACTGTCACTCAAAGACACTCCCACATCCACCAAAGCAAAACTGGAGGTCACTCATTCTCCTACATCGCACCCAAGACATGGAACAACCTCCCTGAGCACATCAGAGCCCCCTACTCACTTCTTGAGTTCTACAAGAAGCTGAAGGCCTGGTTCTTCATAAAAGCACCTTGTAACTATATACCAGCGCACCTTGCCCAAGGATCTGGATACCCTCTTGGGTGATTAGTGAGCTTTATAAATCAACATACCATAGGAGTACATTGAAATATTCCAAAACTACTCCCAGGGGCATGCATTCATGAAACAACAAGGGAGGCTTAGGTCAACTTTGAGGGGACATTTTCTGCTTAGGACTGCTGCACTCCTACAGTCCACAAAATGTTTTTTGATCATTAGATCACAAAAGCATATGTTTAGCTTTTTAGAGCACCCCATTGGATTCTGGGGTACACCTTTCCCCCAACCACTGAATTTTAAGCTGCTTGCAGGAGGTTGTTTCCTTTTTATGCAAATGCGGCCTAGTGCCCTGCTTCTCCTTTCAGAACGGGTAACCCTGCCCCTCTGTTGGGGCACCCAGCAAGTAATGATATCTGGACAGCCAGCTTAAGATGCCCACTTCCACACTTCCCAGCGAGCTCTCTCCCCAGCAAACACTACTATTGTGCAAGGCGAGAGCTGGCAGGATTTTCTATCCCTGCCTATGACTTGCATCATGGTTGTGCTGGTGGTTTGCTCCTCACTGCTACCAGACATGGGTAGGGTGAGTAGGGAGGCACACCACCTCCCCAATGGAGTGTGGTAGTGCTCATTGTTCCTTTGTCTCAGAGCGATGGGGTACCATGGGGCAAATGTTTTTTGCATCAAGCCCCCAGGGGTGGGGTCTCCCAGGGGCACAGTAAAATCTGAGGAAAGGGCCCCACATATGCTCTTGCTAGTAAAAATTATTAATGAAGGTAGCACTGAACCCAGTGGGGTTGGCCCTCTTGATTTTCTGCCCAGTTCCCTCAGTGGACCAGGGTTTCTTCCTCATTGGGTTAATTTGGATGGAAATCTGTTGCTGTGCTCCTGGTGGTTAGCTCTAGTCATCATGAGCATTTTCTTCTGGCCTCCTGCTTCTGGGGTTGAATTTCCTACACTTGTTGCAGGACCTGTTCTACGTCTGGGCTCCTGGCACCTGAATGCACCTGGTGGCTTCTTCAGCAGCCCCTCTGCAGCCTGCAAGCAGAATACCCTGCCTCACTCTCCAGGCCCCATGACTTTGGATCTCTTACAGGGCGCCAGTGTCAGTTGAGTCAGTGGCCTCCTCCTAATTAAGGTCATCCATCTGCAGAGCCAGCCCACAGACGTTCTAGGGAAACTGTCCAGGGTAGCGGCTGACTAGGTAGCGGTCCTATTCGCCGAATTCTCCTTACAAAGATGATTTCCTCATGGAGATCATGAACACTACCCACATTCCTATATACCCAGTGAGTAACTCTATTTTTTAATTCAAGAGGGGACTTTGTAGTACCAGGGGGAAGTCTTGGGACATTGGCTAAAATGTTCATGTAAGGGCAATAAGCTTGGGGCAAATTTAACACTGGGAGGGATTCACTGCCAGTGGGAACCCCCTCGGCAGAAGGGGAAAAACTAGCATTCCTCATTTTCTCATATTTAGAGACCATTAGTCTTGTGGACAAATGGGGGATTAGAGTGCACCGGCACACACAAATGTTTATCTTTTCCCCTACTGTACATTTCACTCGGGCTAATCCTTGCTGTAGCTTCTACCACGGTTTGGGTGGGTTGCTAGACTGGTACCCGATCTATGCTCTTTCTTAAATATATCAGATAAGCAAGCCTCCCCACACTTGCTGATTTTACCCAAAGCATTCTCTATAACTGTAAGCTGTTCATACAGAGAGTGGAGTTTGTGCTTGAGTAGTTCACTCAACAGCTCGCTAATACTGTCCGAGGCAGTTCTATCAAAATTCCAAGCGATGAATGCCCTGGGCTGCTGTTTAGTGCTTGCTGCTGGAGAGTTGATACTTCCCGCCTTTGACTTAGATGTTCCCTTTCTGTGTTTGACTACAAAGCCACAATCAGGTGACAGGATATCCGGGCTGCCCTGGGTTGAGCTCTCTCGCCACATGATCTGACACCTTTAGCCACCACATCCTCATTGTCTGAAATGGAGATGCAAGCAGTAGTTTGAGTGGGTTGGACATCTCCTGAGGCCAATGGTTGGGCATTACGCCTGCCCATCTTCTAATGTTAGTCTATGAAACACACTTTTACAAAGGAACAAGTTTAATGGAAAGAGAACACAGAACTTTAATGCAGCACGAGATCACTCAAAAGGAACGATTTGAATGAAAACAACGGGAGCCAAGAGGGTTGGACTATCCCAGCCTCTTCCAGGAAATGACAAGCAAAGATGGGCCCATCTTGGCCCGGGCGTGTCCCACACTGCGAGACTCAATTGGTGATCTTAAGTGCATTTCTCCCGGCCCCATCTGGCTTCAATGCAGTCTGGGTAATGAAGTCCCACCCTAGACAATGGCAAAGTACACAATGCAGGAAAAGAACCACAAGAACACAAACCTGCACTGCGGGACTTAGTTGGTGACAGTCACATTGAGAGGGACAGTAGTCATGGGCAGTTAGTGGAGGAGCAGGAGGGACAAGAGGACACGACAGACAAGGCAGGGTGCGGGGGAGGACGAGCTCACAGAGTACTGGAAGCCGCACTGGGAAACATAGCCCAGCTGCTTCTGCCCCACTCCGGCTCTACGCTGGGTCACGGGACTAGCACCACAGCCACACTCACTGCCGCCTGCTGAAACCCCCCTGTTGATGAGATATTGCACCACTCCACTCTTTCCTTCCCCCACAGTTGATTCACCTCACCTGACAATTTCCTTGTGCTGCAGATGGCAAGTGCCAAGCCATCAGGGTCAGCGTGGCAGGGCCCTGGGCCCTCAATCCCTCAGTCCAGAACATGAAATCTGCACAACCTTACATGTAGCTGCACAGCTGCTAAACGGGTTCCTGCACCTCAGCTGCATGGGCAAGAAGTTGTGAAGGGCAGCGGAAACATCACAGCTGCACGGCGACTCTTAAATGCAGCCCTAGTCTACTGTGGTCAAGGCACGACACAGCAATGGGGCCTACCTGCAAGGCCCACTCCAAAGTCCAAAGACTAATGACCCAATGTCGAGCATGGTGAGAGGCGGGCCCAATAGCTCTTCTCAAACAGCATGTGCTCCTCCTCCGTGCTTTCCGTGCTCTCCATGCTGTCTCCCTCTTCTGGGCATGATTAATTTGATTTTGAAAAAAAATCTTTAATTCATTAAATATCTTAAATAAAATTCAAATCATTTTTCTGAATTTTAAACTAAATAATAAATGGTAACCTAAAGAAAAATATTTATTATGCATTAATAATTATTAAAAGTGATGTATTTAATTAATTCAAAATGATCTAACTACATTTGATTAAAATGTAATGTTACATTAATTTTTAAATTTGAAAAAGTTGTTCAAATATTTTATAATAAAATAAAACATGTTTTAGTTGTTTATTTTATTTATAGTTTTAACAATTTTAAATAATTTAATTTAATTTAATTTAATTTCCTACATGGTTGTATTTTAAGCCCCTACCTCCCTTATGTTCTATGGGAGGGTGTTGCTGTATCAGTGGTTGGCCAAGTGTGATGCAGGACTCACTACTGTGCCTTTTTGGCAATAGTAACTAACACTTGTAAATTTGGCTTCACCCCTGTTTCGGGGAGTGAAAATATGTAACTTAATGCTTTTGAGTAACTTTACACTCAAAGTTTGTGAATTGACAGAAGTAGTAAGTTACAAAAAACTGAAAGAGTAAATGACATGTATAAATTACCCACAAGTCTAAGTTGCCTGTGTGAATAATGTTTAGTTTAGTTTAGTTTAGTTTAGTTTAGTTTATAAGATTTGTAAAGCGCATGCCGACCCGAAGGCATCCCAGCGCTAAAAGCAGCAACGCACAAATAGGAGGGGGGATCAATGCTAATTACAGAATAAAAAAGTTTTGAGCTTTTTCCTAAAGAGGTGCTCGGAGGATTCATTACGGAGCTCCAAAGGAAGGGTATTCCAAAGGTGGGAGGCCTTACTGGAAAAAGAATCGTTGCCCCAGGCTCTCTTAGATCGAGAAATGTGTGCATACCTAAGAGAGGAGGAACGTAAGTTCCTAGAAGGAGTATGCAGGGAGATCCGTTTCCTTAGAGAGATGGGACCTTTACCATGTAGGGCCCTATGGACAATGCAGAGAGATTTAAAATGGATCCGTTCTTTGATGGGGAGCCAGTGGAGGGTGGAGATAGCCAATTTTGCGGATGAATATTTTGAGGAGTGAGTAAGAAGCCTGGCAGCTGCATTTTGCACTCTTTGCAGCTTCTTTATAGCATAAAAAGGGGAGCTAAGGAACAGAGAGTTTCCGTAATCCAGACGGGAAAGAATTAAGGCTTGGATGAGAATTCTTCTGGCTGTAGGAGGAAGAAGAGAGAGAATCTTTCTGAACATGCGCATAAGACCAAAGCAGGTAGAAGAAACTTTACTGGCTTGAGAGTCCATAGTAAGCCTGGGGTCAAGCATCACACCTAGAGTTTTAACCTGAGATTTGGGGGGAGGAAGAGTACTGAAGGCATCTGAGAGCGAGGGAAGGGGAACAGGGGGGGGGCCATTGCCCAAAACCAGGACTTCCGATTTTCCATCGTTAAATTTGAGTTTGGACTTGGTCATCCATTTGGCGATGTCACTCATACAGCGGGAGAGATTGGTCACCGGCGAGTCTCCAGAGCTGGAGAGGGATACCACTAACTGGGTGTCATCTGCATAGGTGACCAAGGACAGATTATCCCATTAGAGTCAATACATCTGGATGTTACTAGAGACTTGAAACATTTAGGTTTTTTTAACAAGTATCTTGGAAACAATACCAGATGCCTCAACGAGAAAGGATAGTCCAAAGTAATCCCTAGCACTTTTCAACTGTTTCCTAAGCCCAAGAACAATTCAACAGTGTTTAAAATCATAATCATTGATTGCACTACATTGTATGATAGTTCATGCTGCTGGCTGGGTGCCCAAAATCATTAGCAGATAGGTAAAACACTACACCATAAATTGGGATTAGTTGGATGTTGGTTTGTAATATGTCCTATGTGTTGAGTTTTAGTTTTGTGTAATGACCATAGTGGTGCTCTTATCCTGTTCTCAAGTATGTAGTGGAGCAAGAGACAGAACACTTCACCTTTATATTATTGTTGTGTCTGGTTGAAGGATGTGTGCTGCGTGGTGGGGTGTGTTTTGACAATATCGGGCAGATTTACCATCCTTCCCAGCAAAGCAGTGCAGCAGGTAAAAAATCTGCCCTGCGTTGTGCGAAAAGGAGGAAGCAGGAGAGCGCCATATCTGCAGAGATATGGCTCTCTCCCCTCGTTTCCCTAGTGCAGCACTGATTTCAGCTTCCATGCCCCATGCACACACCTTTTCGTCTTAGTGCAATGGTCTGGCATTGGTTTTGTACTAGAATGGTACCCTTCCAATACAAGCCTAAGCAACTTCTAAAAAGTTTTCTACTTTGTATGTGTGTAGCACAGTGCAAAATCCTTTCTCACATTTTTGGTAGATAAGGTTTTGCGTCAAAAAGGGTGGGTGGTTCCACATGAACACCCATGTAATGCCCCCTGATGCAAAGTAATGCAAAACAAGCTTTGTGCTGGAAAGTAAATAATAGAAAAACATTTTGTACAGGTTTGCATCACTTTTATGATGCAAACCCAGCGCAAAATGTTGGAAGATCTTTAGTATTATAAAATACATATTTATCTTCTTGTGTCACTGCAATCTTGTAAGTGTGGGTGTCTAGAGTGGAATAAAGATGAGTGATAGATAGTTGTGTATGTGAGCAGGCCTACTACCTATGTCAATTGAGCAGGTTCAGGAATCTATCTTTCAAAAATACATTGCGACCTACTCACACAAATAAACATCAAAATACGAGTGTCTGTTTTTGTCTCTACCTGAAAGGCTTTTTATGCTAATTCCCTGTTCACTAAGATTCCTGGTAGTATGACAAGAAAGCTGCGCCAGGCGCAGTTTGCCAGGTATGATAGTTAGAAGTCAGGTAAATCTTCTTGATAACTTCTGTTGCACACAGAGGAGAGATCCACACAGGTGAAAAATAGTTCTTTGTGACAATGGACCTTTTTTAATTTCTTAAGACACATTTACCATTGAGCAAGCCCTTCCCCAACACCTCCAACAAAGCTAGGGGTAGTCCATTCCCCCAGAGTTCTTCAGGACCATGAGGCCGAGACTGACGACATTTCTGAAAGCTTGAAGGAACATAATTGCTGTTAGGAAGATGTTTAAGGTGAAGGGAAGTGATGAAAATGAAGCAAGACGCAGAAAATGGAGGTGTGGTGGTGCATAGGAGGAGATAGGCTGAACAGTGTTGGACAAACGCTAAATAGTATATACATAAGTTGCTTGCAAAGTAGGGACACCAGAGGCAATTAACCACTTTTACGACTTAGCAGAAGAAAATGAACATGTATCTGCTTTATGCCGACTGTCAGCATATCTGGTAGTGACAGTAATGTATGAACGTGAATCTGTGCAGGTAAAACAACTGTATATGGCAGAGGTAAATATTTTGCTCACGGGTTGAAAGCCTACTGGAGAAGGCAAAGGAAGAACATACGGAAAGTCAAGTTTGTTAAAGATTAATAACTGAATCAAGGTTTTGGGCAATTAGGAGAGTTGTAGAGAGATTCTTCCAAATTGAGCAGTTGGAAGAAGACACCTCTCCCTGTGAATGTCACACAGAATTTCAGTATCATTTGAGTGTTAAAGCATGCATCTGGATGTCTGAATAAGAGTGAAGAGTTGCTGATATTAGAAGAAAAGGGGATAGGGAGAGTGACTAAAGTGAGTAAAGCAGATAAGCAAAAGATTATCCTGATTTTGGCAAACGAATAAAGAACCATCTAGTAGCAGATTGCTATAGGTATGACTGAAAGTATGCAAATAGAGGCAAATAGGTTACAGATGCCAGTAGAACCCAAAATGCCAAGAGAGGTGGAAGAGGGAAAAGAAGGAAGAGAAGAGAGATTCATAGAAAACTGCCCTTTCATCTCGATTTTCACTAACTTTGTGAGTACCACTGATGTTCCAGAAAATATGCAGTAGCATTGATCCAACAAGTGTGTGCCAGTCGGGGCTTATGCAGTCCACCAGCATGGTGGCAAAGGATCACAAGGCTTCATGATTAGAAATGTTTAATCCAAAATGGTCTTAACTGTGTCAATCAAGCACAGTCATTACTAGTTTTATTAACCAATTTTATAGGCGGCGTTAATGGTCATTGTTGGACCTGGCCCTTTTTAAGGGTTCACCCCCAGGGTTTTTGCCTCCTTCCTCCTATTTTTCGGACCTCTTCTTGTTGGCTCTAAGACTCTGAGCACATTATCACTGCTGATCAGTGCTAAGGTGCAGGTGCTCTCCTTTTAAAATTGGTATGATTGGCTTATACCTAATTGGCACATTTAATTTACCTTTAAGTCCCTTGGTATCAGTGGTACAGTGGTATCTCTATTCCCAGGGCCTGCAAAATAAATGCTACTAGTGGGCCTTCAGAGCTGCTTGAATCACCAACAGAAATAACCTTGCAAACCTGTCTCAGGCCTGCTAGTGCAGGACCTGCGTGCGCAGATTTCTGCCATAGGGACCTAGCATCTAAATTTACTTGCCAGGACAGAACTTTCCTTTTACTACAGGTAAGTCACCGCTAAGGTAGGCCCTAGCTAGCCCTATGGTCAGGGTGCTATGTATGTAGAAGGCAGAACATGTGCCTGGTTGTGTGGCCTGTCCTGGTAGTAACAAACAGCCAGTTTGGTTTCTCACTGCTTGGAAATGCCCTGCCTTATGTCTAGGGGGTATTGTCTGATTTATGAGGGGTAGCATAGGAATGTTTGGTATGGTTGTAATGGCAGTGAGAAATGCTGCTTACTTGTATAGGTGGATTTGTTATTATCATTACAGAAATGCCACTTCTAGAAAGTGAGCGTTTCTCTGTGCTTATGATCTGGTGTTTTGCAGCTTGACTCCAATCCACTTCTGGGAAGAGTGACAGGTTGTGCTTTGTGCATACTTTTCAGACAGCCTGCACACAGGGAAGGTGGAGGTGTCACAGATGTGCATCTGCATATTTAATGGTCTCCCTTGGCTAAGAGAAGGGGAGGAGGGGCACACTTGCATCTGTGAAGGCTGTGCCCTGGCCTCACACAAAGGCCTCGTTTACCCCTAACTGATGTTTGCAGCCTATGCTGGAGGAGAGAGGGGGCACTCCCAGAACCAGTTGTAACTGGTTGCAACCTCTTCTCCTACTCTTTGGTAAATCTTTGTAAAACTGAGTATCAGTGCATGGGATTTTTCCCCACAATTTGGAGACACTTGAAACACTATGCATTTTAACATGCTTGTAACTGTACACAGAATGCTGCTGGAGGGACTCACCAGCAACCACCTTGGACTGCTGCTGCTGACCTGTGACCTGCTTGGTCCCTTGGAGGAACTGCCACTGACTGCATCCTCTTTGTGCTGGCCTGTGCTGGGCCCTGCCGTCCTGTGCTTAACCTGATTCCCCAGGGGCTGGGTTCTGTGACCCCTGGCCCCTGCACTTGTCTCCTTGCAGCGCTGTTCTGGCTTTCTTTTTAATGGGCATAGTGTTTTATGAGCGCTCTACTTAAATTGCCCCAAGTGCCTTGTGAGCATTTTTCTTTTATTAGTGCAGCGCCTGGAGGAGTGCTTCCTATGACAGAGATTGTGTCTTGTGAGTGTGTCGCTATTATCTGATTGCACCTGGAGAGCACGTGATTGTGACAGAATCACTGCTGCGGCCGCAGCATTTCAAATCCCCAGCGCCCGAAAACGTACTGTCCCCTGTGCCCCAGGGGCACAGAGGAAAGCAACCTGGAACGAGCACCCTCCTAGTAGTGTCCTCGGGGTGAAGTGCTCTCCAAGGAGCGCCCCTGGGGCACCAACCGGCTCCAACTGGTGGAAGGGGCACCGCTGCAGCCCAGGAGGGCTGTCTGAGGCTCCAGCACCACGTTGGGTGCAGGAGTCCTTGTCAGAGGGGGGGGAGGGGTGGGGAGGCCTCATCAGAGGTCCCACGCTCCACCGGGCCCATTTTGTTGTGGACTGCAGGTGGGGTGGAAGCCTCGTCGGAGGCCCCCCACACCACCAGACCCCTTTGGTGTTCTCAGGGGCCCCCATTGCTGTTGGGCCCCGCAGTGGCTGTGTGAATTATGGATGGGGAGAAAGCCTCATCGGAGGCCCCCCACCCAGCTTGGCTCCCTTATTCTGTTTTATTGAGCTTTGTCCCCCTCCCCCAGGAGGGCCGTCAGAGATCGTGGGCCCCAGGAGGGGCACTGCTGTAGAGGCGGAGGGGTACAAGCTTTCTCCCTCCCCAACCATAAATTGCCCCCCGTTTGAGCACAGAGGAGCTCAAGGGGGCCCCTAGTTTTCTTCATGGCACTCAAGGTGTCTTGCACATAAAAAGACAGGTACTTTTGAATGGACATATACTTTGCTAATATTCCTTTTATGGGCATGCTGGGAATGTCATGTTAACCTGTTTCGTTTATGATGTGCCATATATTTGCTAATGTTCCTTCTATGAGCATTCTATGCTAATATGTTTTCATGACTTGCCATATGTTTTCTAATGTTCCTGGTATGGGCATTTTTGACACTTTCACGACAAGTGCCTTTCTATAGTAATATTTTCCTGTTATAGAGTTAATATAGTAATGTTGTACTGTTATTTTGCAGAAGAATGAGTAACCTGTGTGTTATGTGTGACTACTGTTGATTTTCGCAGGGTAAGAGTACTGTGTAATGTTCTGGCAACTGCTTGGGTAGCAGGGTATTACTGACATGTTGTGTTTGGTCTAATGATGTTGTGTACAATACAGTTTAGTTTTGTATAACTTGATGTTTTGTTTCCTTTGTGATGGGGATAGTGTGTCACATGTGTTGTGTGAGTTGTGCAAACGCTTTACACATTGCCTCTGGGATAGGTCTATACCAATGAGACATGACTCAAGCCAAGCTACCAAGGGGGTGAGCAGGCATTATCTTGGGTGTCTAACTCCCTCGTCCTGACTAGAGTGGCTGGGTTCTGCCTGGCTTAGGTACATACCCTAACTAACCAGAAACCCCATTTCTAAGAGTCATGTCTCATTGGTACAAACCATTCTGCATTCTTATCAACCACATAGGTGGAAAGCTATACAACAAGGATGATAACAACAATGCATGGTAGACTTTTTGAAGGCATTTTATTCAGTGGAGTGGAACTACCTGTTCAGGCTGCTTAAACAGCTGAAATTTGGGCCTACGTTTCTCGGCTATGTTCAGCTTCCATATACCAATCTATGAGATGGGAGGGATTACCCATGGGAGACGAACTAGAAAGAGCTTCCAGGTGGGCAGGGGAATGAGGCAGGGATGTTTGATCTCGCCATTGCTCTTTACTATTGTGAAAGAGCCTCTAGAGGAGGAGATCAGAATTGAAGCCCCTCAAAGGGTTTGAATGGACACGCAGATAGAATATTGTGATATGTGGATGATCTTCTGCTGTTTCTCTGGAGTTCCCATGCCCTGCAAGTCCTCCAAATCTTTGGGAAATACACAGGTCTGAGGCCAAAGTTAGCAAAAGCTGTAGTATACTCTGTGAACCCAAAGACTATGAATCTTCAATGGGCAGCCAGTCTAATAATAGTTACTGATTGGTTTCGATACTTCGTATTTGCACAGCTAAGAAAAAAACACTGATCTGGGAGGACAATATTTCCCCTTAGATGATGTGTCCTCATCTTTTGATCTCCCCCTTCTGCTAGAACTAATGGGGCAGAAGCCATCTTTAAGATGGTCCGACTGCTAAAAAATTATCCATATATTATCTCATGCGGTTTCTTCACTGCAGTAATACAATTACTCCATCCTTCTTATAGGCAGGGTCAGCTCCACATGTTGCTATGACTAAGGGCCTGATTTAGGTCTTGGAAGAGGGAAATACTCCACCACAAATATGACAGATATCCCTTCCACCTTATTATGGTTCCATTATCTCCTATGGGAATTGTAGTACGGTAGATGGGATATCCATCACATTTGTGACTAAGTATTCCCTCCACCAGGACCTAAATCAGGCCCTAAGTGATGTAAATCACTTTATGATGGTGAGATAGGTGCAGTGGATGTTATGGAGTACTGTCACACTGATCATCACAAATGACTGGTTGGGGTACCCTCAGAAAGATCCTGCTTTTGCTAACAAATGAGCAATGGGGGACACATGTTGTAGTTGGACTCTCGCTCCCTAGCGAGACTGCTGGTTTAGGTGAGACAGCACTTCTGTTTGTAGGTGACTGAGTCACTCAGACACCAAGTCGCAACTGTCAACCCACCCCTCTTGGCTCACAAGCAATACCTCACCAAAACTCAGACAGCAAAGGTGATTTCTGACAGCCTTATGCATGGACTCTAGATTGCAACTTCTCAGGGGCGTCATGGTGGAACGGAAGTTACCCTTTTCTCTCGTTAGCAATAAGTCTCATACTGACATAGGCAATGAAGGGGATGCAGGAGATTTTTCAATAGATTTATTGAAAAGATTGCAATCTACGATAAAATGCATGTGCTGCAATGATTAGGATAATGAATAATAATAGAAGCAGAATTGTGAAGATGAGAGTTGTGAATATGAAAACCCCCACCATCCTACAGTAAACATGAGATGATAAAATTAATCTGCCAGTACCATGTCTATGAGAAACGCCCCCCTCACCCTACTTACTTTGGAATGAGGTCTCTAGGTCAAACTCTGTGAAGGCACTAAGGCTGAGTTCTGAAGTAAGGTGACATGCAGCATAGATGGCATCTTGAAGGAACCCCTCTGATGACCTTGTCCGTGTGAGATGTATTTATACAGATCATGTAGGATCCCTGATGCAGGTATGTTCCTAAACAACTTTTTATGTGGCAGGCTTGTGTAAGCAATTGCATAAAGAATCCCTAAGTGAGCATAATGTTCTTATCACACATAAGTGAGAAAGGGGCATGATGACAATACCTATGCGTATCACTGATAGTGATGAAGATAATAACACCTTCTCAGAATGGCACTGATAATAAGAATCAAAACATTTCTTATAAAATGTAAGCAATGAAAAATACCAAAGAAAATAATAAAATAAATGGAATAAAACAGAGCATGCTAAATGTATAAAAGTTCACTAGGTCTTGAGGGCAAAGACCTGCAAGCCAAAGGCTAGGCTGACTCCTGTGCCCCCGTCACAAACTAAATTGGATTCACCACACCCTCCCCATTGTCGAAACAAGGATGCTAACTCACTAGTGAGGGTGCGTGAGTCCAGAACTAAAAATGCTCTGAGTGAAAAGTCTAAAATCTAATTAAAACTAGGCTAAGCACATACAAAAGAGATAAAATATCAACCATGACAAGAAAGGCAGACCAAATGTGAGCCAAATTCTTAAGGCAATTTGGTATCAAATTTTATACTTTTGAAAAAGTCAGTGGTCGAATTTATTGAAAAATAGTTATGATTGTATAGAAGGTCTCAGAACTCATCAAATGGTAGTGCGTCTAAGAAGGACTCCACATCGACAGATGTCAGATCGATCATAGGATTGGCAGAAGGATCCAGGGAGCAGAAGTGCGCAGAAGCCTCAGGCGCAGGATCACCTGCGTAGGCAGCACCATCCATAGTGCTAGATGTCATTGGAGCCAAGCAGTTCACAAGTGGCGGCTCATAAGTGGCCTCGCAAATCAACCTCAGTCTCGTCAGAATGACAATGACCAATCATGCTCCTTTTCTTCCAACAATAGAGTGACAATGTACTGCATCATGCGATCACAACACAGCTGGGCTAGTGGTAGCTCCATCACTCCACTTAGCTGAGAAAGCACAACCACTGTGTATTAGGAATAGCAGCAGCAGTATTCCGCCAATCAGCACCAAAGCTATAGGAAATCCACCAAACACACTTGAAAAGAGTGAATGGATAGCCAAAGCAATAACTCTGCAGACGGTCTGGAAGGTGGAAACAATTCCATACTCAACAGCCTTAAAGAAGTGTACAATCCCTACAGTGCTTGAGGCGTAAAAATTCTGCAGACCAGCTCTCCAAAATGCTTGGGGAAGTTGATATGTAATAAGGATTATGGGGGTCATTCTGACCCTGGCGGCCGGTGGCCGCCAGGGCCACCGACCACGGGAGCAGCGCCAACAGGCTGGCGGTGCTCCCACGAGCATTCTGACCGCGGCGGTTCAGCCGCGGTCAGAAGCGGCAAGTCGGCGGGCTCCCGCCGACTTACCGCTGCTCGGGGAAATCCTTCATGGCGGCGGAGCGCGCTCCGCCGCCATGAGGATTCTGACCCCCCCTACCGCCATCCTGTTCATGGCGGGAAAGCCGCCATGAACAGGATGGCGGTAGGGGGGGTCGCGGGGCCCCTGGGGGCTCCTGCCGTGCCCATGCCAATAGCATGGGCACGGCAGGGGCCCCCGTAAGAGGGCCCCGCAAAGTATTTCAGTGTCTGCCTTGCAGACACTGAAATACGCGACGGGTGCCACTGCACCCGTCGCACCTTCCCACTCCGCCGGCTCGATTACGAGCCGGCATCCTCGTGGGAAGGGAGTTTTTCCCTGGGCTGGCGGGCGGTCTTTTGGAGACCGCCCGCCAGCCCAGGGAAAAACTCATAATACCCTCCGCGGTCTTATGACCGCGGAGCGGTATAATGGGGGCGGAATTCTGGCGGGCGGCCTCCGCCGCCCGCCAGAATCAGAATCACCCCCTATATCTTGGCTGATGATCTCACTATCTGGAGAGTGTATGTCTCCTTGGACAATTTCAACGCCACTTGTTTTTGGAACACTACTGCCTTTAGTCTGCTCAGCTGTAAAAATTTACTTTAGTAGTATCAATGTGAGGCCACATTTCTGCTACTCTTATCTCTTGTGTGGGCGGGGAATAAAACATGTCCACAATAAGTTACAATTTGAGAATCTGAAATTGTGTAGGCAATTCCCGGTATCATTCCACAGCAACTCTGATCATTCAGAACCACATAAATTCCATTCGAAAGTATATGAAATGCTGGACAAATCAAAGGGATAGGAGTACCCTTCAGAAAGAATGCCAAGTTCAAGACCTCCTCATTGCAAAAGCCGTGAAGCGGCACCTGCTTGCAAATCATTGAATGTCTAACAGTAGTCTCACAATCGCTTCTGCTCCGAAAGACCTCTGTTTCGCTGTTCAGACATTTGATCACAAAGGACAACTACTACTCTTTCTTAATATAGCTGTCTCCTAGCCACTCTTATCTGTCCACAGAAAAATGTTTCAAACATTTTGTGAAATGAAAAGTGGAAATTGGCAGATTTATAACCCCAAGCACTAGTCTTACTTTTGATGGTGTTTCCGCTATGGTGAAAGGCAGCTTTTATAACTTTTCAATGTTAAGCATGGTTTAACTTGTTTCCTTTTTAGCCATTATCTGTTGTTCCCTGGACAAAATAAAAGCAGCAAACAATTCACTACTGTTCGTGTATTTGCGAGGAACACAGCCATTTTTCAGAATCTGCAATGTCCAACTCAACTGCATGATGGAACGCAGCTGACTTTGCCCATGTTGTAAAAAGGCATGTCATTCCGAATTATTTCAATTGCAGAAGACACAATATTATTAAGAGTAAATATTCTGTTGGACAGAGTGTTCATGCCATTATCGACAATAGCTAAAGCCTTTTTCATATTTTCCTTATCTATCTGCCTTAAATGTGCAGCTACTTCCATTTGAGAAAGCTTCCAGATATCATTGTATATGGCATACAGGAATAGTTTAGAGCTGGGTTTTCTTGGACCTAGCAAGAAATCCTGCAAGTCTACTTCCCCTGCTGCTAAGGTGTTAGTGCGTAACCATTGTTGGCACAGTTTTCCCACACTGTATGTAGTAACTATTCCAGAGTGTTGACCAGAGACATAGCAAGAGTCTGGCCGGCTTATCTTGAAACCCCCCATGGAATTTACAAAATGTGCCCCACACCCATTTATGTACAAAGGGCACAAACCCCTCCCACTGGGACTTGAAAGTGTAGAAGTAAAGTACCATTCTGAACCCAAGCATTTAGTTCTTCCTCATTGACATTAAGGCTGATGAATTTGGCTGGTGTAGGGATGCTGGGCGCATTCATTTCTTATATTTTTGCTAACCCTAAACAGGATATTTGTTGAACTGTGTCATTTAAAAATATAGGGGGTCATTCTGACCCCGGCGGACGGCAGGAGCCGCCCGCCTGGAGGGAACCACCAGAATACCGCTGCGCGGTCAAAAGACCGCCGCGGGTATTCTGGGTTTCCCACTGGGCTGGCGGGCGACCGCCAAAAGGCTGCCCGCCAGCCCAGTGGGAAACACCCCTCCATGAGGATGCCGGCTCCGAATGGAGCCGGCGGAGTGGAGGATGGGCGACGGGTGCAGTAGCACCCGTCGCGAATTTCAGTGTCTGCTGAGCAGACACTGAAATTCAAAGTGGGGCCCTCTTACGGGGGCCCCTGCAGTGCCCATGCCATGCCAGGGGCCCCACGACACCCCTCACCGCCATCCTGTTCCTGGCGGGCGGAACCGCCAGGAACAGGATGGCGGTGAGGGGGTCGGAATCCCCATGGCGGCGCAGCAAGCTGCGCCGCCATGGTGGATTCCCATGGGCAGCGGAAAGTCGGCGGTACACCGCCGACTTTCCGTTTCTGGCCGCGGCTGTACCGCCGCGGTCAGAATGCCCGGCGGAGCACCACCAGCCTGTTGGCGGTGCTACCGCGCCGGGGTCAGAATGACCCCCATAATTTGAACAGGAATAAGGCATGCTCTAAACACAGCTTCCCTACCCTGAATTTGCCAATCGTGTGTTCCATACACATTTTACATCAATAGTGCTCTTCCAGTATTCATAACCTTTAACAGCAAGCCAGGAAACAAAGGAATCTGAATAGATTAATTTGGGGTTGGTTAGCAAATTTTTCCACATTTAGAAGGTGGTAATTTAAAATAATATGACTCTGCTTTTGTAGTGTCATGACCAGAAAAATATACAAATGTGTCTGCATATGTTTTGGAGCTCCACGTAGGTGGAGTTGAACAATGTTCCCATTGTGTGTAATTGAATCCTGCTCTATGTATAGTTGTCCGGTGCAGAAAGTAATGTCCCCAATGATAATAAGAGAACATTTCCCCATAATTTGTTATGTTCATATACACATCTTCACTTTCAAATACATTATAATCCTGAAGCTCAGACAGCATAGAATCAACTGTTTTAACATCCCAATCATCAGAAACAACACCAGGTGTAATTTCATTAGTCATTAAAATCTTAAATACATAAGAAATTTGGATAACCTCAGTAGGCCCATATATTGGTTGATAAAGTAACCAGAAGCAGTCTGTGCACATAAAGGAGCCAGTACTGAATTGGTGGATGGATCCACTTCACATGGAGGTTCATAATAGTTGATGTTGTCAGTTTGTGTTACGTTGGAGTAATAGACAGCCACATCTTCGACAGTTCTTGTTGGTGAAGTGGTAACAGGAATTATCAGAAGCTCATTCTCCACCCTCCCCACGCTTGAGGAGGCATCTGTAGCATTGTTGTACATGCTGGTTTATTCAGAAGCAATGTTGTTTCTTCTTTGGAGAGGTATAGCCTGTTGGGTAGTGAGAGGGGACTGGGAACTACCCAGGGGACCTTGGGGTCTACTGTGCAGGATCGGCCACATGGTGCAATTTGATGTTGTCAATGGAGACAAATCTGTTCCCTTTGAAACCGGGCAGTGGACTGTTCTGGTGCCTTGAATACCCAGGAATGGAACTGGTGCTCTGTAAAATGGGCTAAATTCCTTCTTCGCAGCAATCTTTTCATGAACCATATAGCAGAGCTTGAGGAATCTAGCCTGTGGATGTTGTGGGTAAATCCCTTATTCCTAAATTGGCAGCACTGGCAGATGAATTATCATCACAAAATTGTTGAAGCTCCCGTAAGACAGTGAGATATTAATTTATGCCAAATGATGTGTCTGCCACCACCATACCAGGGCCATCTATATCTGGGACATGCATAGGTATCCCAAAGAGGACCCCCAAGGAATGTTTTGGCAGATTTTTTGTGATCTCTGGACCCCATATAGGTGATAAAGCCAACTGCGGCCTGAACCTAATACTCTTGCTGTTAGGGACTGCTTTAGGACACGATTCCTCCTTTCCACAACAGGATTTCCCTCAGGATGACATGGGGAAGAGTAAAGGAGTTCAACACCCATTGTCCTCATGGTGTCCCGGAATGGCCTAGAGACAAAAGCAGGGCCCTGGCCCGACCAACGCAGTTTTGCACCGAAAGATTTAGCACTGGCTTGCACCAATTCTGAGCACCAGAGAAGCACCATATTTATGAAATGGTGCAAGCCGGTGCAAAGAGTAGGCTAGCGTCAAAATAAATGACTTTAGCCGTGTGGGACTGGCGGTATGGAAGAAGGGGTTTCTGCACCAAAAATGACATTAGGCAGGTTAGAGTAAAAAACAAATTACTCTAACCAGCCTAGCGTCATTTTCTGACGCAAAACCATCCATACCACATGACTCCTGTCTTCAAAAAGACAGGAGTCATGTCCACCACCCAGTAGCCAGCACAGGGAATCTGGGTCCCCTGGGCATGGCCATTGCACCCAGTGCCATGTAGGGGGTCCCCCAATGACACTTAAAAAAACCCAAATACTGACCTGTACTTACCTATACTTATCTGGGATGTGGTCCCCCATCCTCTGCTGTCCCTCTGGTGTGGGTGTCGCTGGGGCCTTGGGGGGGCACCTGTGGGCTTATTCCATGGTGTTCCACCATGGAAATAGGTCCACAGGTCCTCTAATGCCTGCTCTGACCCAGGCGTTAAATAATGGTGCAAAGCAAGCTTTGCACCATTATTTGACCCCTTCTCCCCCTGTGTGTGATTTTAGCACAGGGGGATAATTATAGTGCTAATATAATCTGATGAACAATGACTGGGGTTAATTCCCACTCTTGCCCTTAATATTTTGTATCTTATCCTATGATTCAGTAAGAAGTCCAAATAAGGGAACTAATCTTCCTTTTCCCATGAATTTATCACAAACTGGATGGAATATTTGCCCCCTAAATATTTTCGATCATATTCTCTGTACAATTCCTTGACGTATGTTTAATATCCTTCTTAGAAACTTCCAAGTCAATGTTCTCCAGGCCCAACTTTACCTTAAAAACTCCTAAAAATATCCACCAATCTCTTCCTACCATCTTTGCCCATTTAATCTCACTTATCAGAATCTCATGTCTACACCATAATGCAACCTTATGCCCTTCTTCCGCCCCCAAACAGCCCCAAAATCTAAATAGAGTTACTTGAGCTAATACACTCCAAAATACAAGTCCCGTTTCCAATCTCAAACCCTGAATCATTGCTGATGCTGGTAGGGAAAAAATATTTTTCAAACTTTTCCTCTCCTCCCTGTCCCAATTACTTTTGACACTCATGCACAATAAGTCGGCTCCATACAAACTTTGTAAGGGTATCATGGCCTCATAGGCTTTTAATAACGGCCTATGGAACATCTCACCATAGTCCCTATTAAATTTCTTCAGGCTGCTTCTCGATGCAAGGGCTTTTATTTTTGTAGCATCAATATATGCATCCCACCTGAAGGATGCCGTGAACCACTCCCCCAGGTACTTATATTAGTTTACCTAATCCAACTTTGTGACCCCCAAATACCAACTGCATCCAGTGCCTTTCTTTCCAATACACATTAACCACTTACTTCTTTGCTTGACAATAATCAGAAAACACATCCAATTTCCTTTGCAAACCTATCTCTGTCAGGTCAAATATCGCTAAATCATCGGCATACAAAAGGCATGCACACATGATGCCCATCAATTTTGGGGCTTGCACCTCTTTCCACAACCAATGCAGCCAGTAGATCAGTGATAAATAGGGAGAACAAAAGTGTGGCCAAAACACATCCCTGACCTAACCCATTGGTAATTGGGATTTTCTGGGATAGGGTCCCCTCCTTGTCTATGACAACTTGAGCCCAATTAAGCGTGTGCAATTCCTGGATTAACAACAACAGGCTCTTTCGTATATCCTGTTGATGTTTTGAATCATCAGTGTAAATGATATGTCAGTATCTGTCGAGTGGCAAGATGTTAAGATGTGCAGGGTATTCCTGTTTCTTATTGGAGAAATTCTTGTGTTTGACGTTTTGGGTCAAATATGTAGTCAACATCAGTGGCAGTCAGGAAGGTTGCACATTGAATCCAACGTGGATGTAAGGCTTTTGCGTTAGGAATGTTTGCTTTGGTGGCAGCCTCTAAAGCCGGCACTGGGGTAATGACAATAATGCATTTCCATTGAGCAAGTGGCCTCTCCTTAATGACAGCCATCTGTACAGCAGTCCGAATGTTTTCTGTGGTTGCAAAGATTTGTTCTGTGTTTAAGTACAATTGTGATTTGTATGCTATGGGCACCATGTTGCCCTCAATGGCATCCATTGGCACCAGCAATTATTCTGATGACCAAGTTTGTTTTGTTGTCATGTGTGTGTGTAAGTATTTTGGTTCTAGTATGTCTTGCTGCAACCCTCTAAGGATGCACGAGTGTTCAACTGTACGGTGTCTGCTTGAGAAATCTGAGCGAATTAAATCATAAAGTGGTTTTATGCATTGTATATAATGGGGAATGTAAGTTCTGCCAAAGTTAAAGAAACCAAGTAGTGACTGTAGTTTCTTGATGGTATTTGGTGGTTGAAGTTGAGCGCATTTTTTTAAAAAGTGCAGGGCCAGGCTCTTGCCTTCATCTGATAGCTCGTATCCCTGGAACAATACACTGAGAAGGGCTATTTTAGTTTTGTTAAAATTGAATTTGCAGCCCAAGGTGGCTAGTCCTAAAATGACCCGATCGACCCTGGGAAGGTGAATGTTGAGGTCGTCATCTATGACATAAATGTCACCCACATAGGACAATGCCTCAGGATCACTATCATGCAATACTGATCTTACAAGGGCAGAGAACAACCCTGGGCTGTTCTTATAGCCCTGAGGCAATCAGCAATAATGTTTTTGTGAGCCAAATAAGAATTCACTCAGGTCTCGCCTTTCATTTGCTAAGTTTTGGCAGAAAACAAAGTTGGAAATATCTAAGATTGTTTTGTATTTTTTAAGCACTATGGCCCATATTTGTACTTTTTGACGCAAACCTGCACCAGCCCAGGTTTGCGTCAAAAAGATTAACGCCGGCTACCGCCATTCAAACGCACCAGCCGGGCGTCATAGCGCTGCAGCCTGGTTAGTGTCAAACTAAATGACTCTCACCGGGCAGCTGAGGCATAGGGGAGACTGGGGGTAGTGCATCAAAGAATGGTGCAAGTCAGGTTAGAATAACCAAAAAATGACTCTAACCTGACTAGCGCCATTTTTTGACGCACAATCCCCATGGAAATGACTCCTGTCTTAGCAAAGACAGGAGTCATGCCCCCCTGCCCAATGGCCATGCCCAGGGGACTTCTGTCCCCCCCATCCAGCGGTGGCCTCCAGGGGTGGGCTAGGGTGGCAGGGGATGTCGCTGGTGCAGGGAAGTGCACCTGTGGACTGCTTCCATGGTCTCCCACCATGGAAAAGAGCCCACAGGTCCCTTAACGCCTGCCCTGACCCAGGCGTTAATTTTTTACGCAAATCAGGATTTACGTAATTTTCCGGCTCTGCCTTCCAGCCGTGCGCCATTTTTGCCAGGTTGGATAAATATGGCGCACAGGTGTTTAAGTCACTTATGGGACGGGAACACCTACCTTGCATGTCATTAACACAAGGCGGTTTCACGCATCCAGAAAAGGACGCACACTGCGAAATTTTGACGTTCGCGGGTTCGGACGTCAAAGTATAAATATGGTCTTAGTTTTGTGCCGAATTTGCGTAAAAAAAATTATGCAAATCCGGCGCAAGCGGAGTATAAATATGGGCCTATGTTGTTAATTAGTGCTGTGCTGTGTCCATTTTGTATTGCATATGTGTTTAAGTGTCTGTAATCTAAGACCATTGTATATGAACGGTCTGGTTTTGCAACAGGGAATAACGGGTTATTCCTCTCAGAGACAGGGGGCTCTATTATTCCCTGGTGCTCAAATTGAGTGAATATTTCTCTCACTGGAGCTGTAGCCTCAGGTTTAACAGGATATTGGGGCTGAGGCTGGGGTGTAGACCTAATAGGTATTACATGATAGGGGGAATCCCTATCCCATCCTATGTGGTTGCAATACAGCACGGGTGCCTGCACCAAAGCCCAGTCAACAATTTAGGCTTCTTTTACTGCATCAGGAACAAGATCTGAGAAAGAAGGCAAAATTACATCTTTCCCATGTGGGAGTTTGCGGACGTACTTGGATGGCCAGTCTCTTTCTGCCAATAGGATGTCACAATTAAGCTGTTCCCAAAATATTACTCTAATATTGCTGACTATGTCACCCTCAATTTGGATATTTAAATCATTAACCCTCTCATGTGGGAGGACGTGTCTGTCAGCAGTCTCGACTACAAGAAAGTCATTAGTTGCTGTCATATCCAGATGATCTTTCAGACTATGGTCACATATTGTGATTTCTGCTGCAGTGTCCGGCCCACGTCTTGTACTTCAGTGTTAGACCTGGCCCATTTTGCAGGGTCATCCCGAAACGTTTTGCCTCCTTCCTCCCATTTTTTCCGACCTCCTGTTTTTAGACCCTGTGCTGTAATTAGTTTTTGCTGGTTTTGATACTCTGGGCACTTTACTACTGATAACCAGTGCTAAAGTGCAAGTGCTCTCTGTCTAAAAGATATTGGTAATTAGTTTTCCATGACTGGCATAGTTGTTTTACTAGTGAGTCCCTAGTAAAGTGCACTAGATGTGCCCAGGACCTGTAACTGAAATGCTGCTAGTGGGCCTTCAGCACTGATTGTGCCACCCACATGAGTAGCCTTGTAAGCATGTCTCGGACCTGTCACTGCAATGTCTGTGTGTGCAGTTTTGAACTGCCAATTCGTCCTGGCAAGTGTACCTACTTGTGAGCCCCAAACCTTCCCTTTTACTACATGTAAATCACCCCTAAGGTAGGCCCGTGGTAGCCCCATGGGCAGGGTGCAGTGTATTTAAAAGGTAGGACATGTACTGTTGTGTTTTACATGTCCTGAGAGGGAAATACTGCGCAATTCCTTTTTCACTATTGCAAGGTCTATTTCTCTCATAGCTTAACATGGGGATTGCCTTTAAATATCTTTTAAGTGCAGTTTCTCATTGGGAGCAGATAGAGAGGTGGACTTTGGGTCTCTGAACTCACAATTTAAAAATACATCTTCTGGTAAAGTTGGTGTTTAGATTGTCTGTTTCAAAATGCCACTTTTAGGATTTAAGTACTCTCTCAGCAAATAAACAGTTCCTGAAACCCATTTCTTTACATAGGGGAATAATCCAAAAAGCCCTCTGTTTGGTATATGCAAGACATTGGAAAAGAACATGAAGATCAGACTCTTCATTCTTACAACCCACCGGGCATAACTTAGACTTATTGATAGAATTGGGCCATTTATAAGTTAAAGAACAAAAAGGAAGCGACCCTATTCTAAATCTAATGTAGAGAGCAGGCGCAAATGGAGAGAGTGCTGCATCCATAAAGGGCTCGAACTCATAATGGCATTTGAATTGCAGAAAGCTATCAGTCATAGAAGAGGGTGCAACTTCAGCCAGTTGTGTAGTTTGAACTTTGAGCCAAAAAGCGTCCTTCAATGTCTGAACAGTATTTTTGTCAATAGAAGAGGGATCCTTCCAATAGGACCCCAAGCCAAGGTGGGGTAAGGACCGTTCAACATAGGAGCACCACTTGATCTTGGTGTTGGGGTTAGAGCCCACCAAATTGAGCAGCCCACATCTAAATGGACTGAGAGCATCTGATAACCATAGCCGAATCCAAAACAATAAAGGCCTTAAGGCAGCGATCTAGTTAATAGGAAAAAGATTTAAATCTAATCGGATGGGCAAGGATGGAGTACTTGATGGAACAACATCTTTAAAAACTGATTTTCCGCCCTGGTCAAGTTCTCCAGATTGCAATGGCCCCCATAACTCAGCACCATACAAAGCCCCCCCCCCCGGCTTGTGATTTGTATATTTCTAAAGCAGGACATTTTTTTTTTCGAATCAGAATTCAGAAGATAAGAAATATATAAATATCTAAAAATAATGTATACTGTTGGGCCAATTTATTGCTCCTTTAAAAAAAGATCCCGCCCTCGGCACACCAACACATCGGGGGTCATACGCAACCACAAATAAGCTGGGTGGTACTGTGCAAACCCCTTTTTTCTCAAAAGGAGGAATAAAAATCTCCCTTTGAATGGTGCATAACAATCACAGAACAGGGTAAAATGGATTAAGATATGTAAAGACACTGCATCACATGGACACATTTGAATAGATTTCAAATCGTATGGGCCAAGCAGGAAGCATAAATTACTTCTAATTACTCCTAGGCGGAAACAAGTGATGAGTGACCTTTCCCAAACATTTTGAACCGTCAAAAAATACATCTCTGGACCCACCTACATCTTTAACATTAAGGCCCTCATTACAACCGCCCGCCAAGGTTTTACCGCAGAGCGGCCGCCAATGCGGCTGCATGCCGCCGGCCGTATTATGAGATCCCCGCTGGGCTGGCGGGCAGAAACAGAGTTTCCGCCCAGCGGCCCAGCAGGGATGTCGGCCGTAACATGGGAGCCGGCGGTGTTGCGGCTGTGCGACGGGTGCAGCTGCGGCTGTGCAACGGGTGCAGCTGCGGCTGTGCGATGGGTGCAGCTGCACCCGTCGTGCTTTTCACTGTCTGCTGTGAAAAGCAGACAGTGAAAAGCAGGGTGGGGCTGTGCCTGGGGGCCCCTGCGCTGCCCATGCCAAGTGCATGGGCAGTGCAGGGGCCCCCAGGGGCCCCGCGACTCCCCTTCCCGCCAGCCTTTCCATGGTGGTCTCTACCACCGTGGACAGGCTGGCGAGAAGGGGACTCGTAATCTCGAGGGCAGCGCTGCATATCCTGATGAGACTTCCTGGGCTAGAGTGGGAGGGAGGAGCTGTCACCTGCACTTGAAAGGGCTGTGCCTGTCCTCTCAACCCCCTGGTATGTGTCTGGGTCAGGGCAAGGAAGAGGGAGGGTCTTGTGCACTAGAAAGACTTTCCTTTGAAGTTTGCCTACTTCAAAGGCAGAAATGAGTGTAAGTATTGGACTGCTGACCCAACAACTATAGATTACATCAGGATCAAGAGGAACCTCTGTCATGGAAAAGAGCTTGACGCTTGAGGAGGACCTGCCACTCTGCCTGTTGCTTTGCTGGGCTGGCCTGCTGCTGCTGCTTCTTCCTTAAGAGGGAAAGGACTTGACTTTGCTTTCTGAAATCCTGCTTGTGAAGTTTCTCCAAGGGCTTGGACTGAGCTTGCCTCCTGTTAATCAATCAATCAATCAACATTTATAAAATGCAACTTATCACCCGTTGGGGGACATCAGTCAGTCAAAGAGCCAGGTCTTGAGGTCCTTCCTGAACTGAGCCAGCGAGGGGGAATGCTTGAGGTAGAGGGGCATCGTGTTCCAGGTCTGCGTGGTGAGGTAGGAGACGGATCTTCCTTCAGCCGTGTTCTTCCGGATCCTGGGGATGGTGGCAAGGGCCAGTTGAGCATAGCAGAGTTGAAACAAAAAAGAATAGTGGAGCACACCATTTGTAATAGTCACATGAATGATTACATTAGCTCCACAGATTCAATGAGGGGATGAATGAAAGAAAAGAATCAATACCTGGACATGTGGGTGTATATCGTTTTGGTGCTTATTATCTTTACTGATTCCATTTGCAAACGTACTTATAAATATTCACATTCATGGTTTGTGTAATCTCATACATTTACATAGTTTTAAACAATTTGGAAAGCAAATAACAGTTCACATAGAATTTCATTCAACAGTGGTTGCAAATCTCAGATCTTTAGTCTTTGTAGATTCTCAGCCAGTGAATGTAGACTTCAGCCAACACGTGTTTCATCATATTCCAGGACTTTTCAAAGCTTATTCCTGTTCCCTTTACATCTTAATTCCAAAGAATGTAACACTTAAGTTTTGCTCAAAATTTGTTTTTTAAAGTCTCAATTTGGCACGACGTTTGATTCTGTATTTCCGAAATGGAGTCTCCAAGTTTCAATAGCAATATACACTGCAAGTGCTTTATTTGTGCGTATCTGTCTTTCTGTAATTCTACTCAAGACCCCACATAGGGTGCAAAGTACATACTCGTGTGTCAGGAGTTTAAAAGTGATACGTTTGTTGATGGGGAGCCAACAGTTAAGAAGTCTCAGGGACATCAAAGACTTCACCTGCCACCACCTGGGTACTCCTGCTGAGGACCCTGACTTGCCAAGTGGTGCCAATCCTGGGCCCTGGGGAGTGAAAGCTGGCTTGAAACCAAGAAAAACAGGCATACTGACTCTGGACGACTCCAGAAGCAGCACCACTGCCTGCAACTCAAAGCCGTGGTCCCTGCTGGAGTGCGACAACCCTAAGTAATGCCACAGGCCTGATGCTGCTGCAGCCTCTCAGACTGACATCCGTGACACCCGACTCCGCCGTGACACCTGTAATGTGACCACGATCCCAAGAGGTCACATCTCAGCATCTTGACCTGCCGGCCTTATTGACCCTGCTGGATCGTAAGGAACCGAGACCTCGCCCGATGCCACATCACCTACCCTGTTCTGCAGTAAGGAGCCAATACCACACCAGATCCAGGGACACCTCGCTTTACCGACTCCATGCACCAGCTTGTTTTCCGCATTACCAAAGATACTGTACCTGGGGTCCAAGTGACTCCGTGACCGGCGCCACCCTCCCCGTGAGTGGCATCGGACTGTTAGGAACAACTCTTCAATTAGGTTGTGATAGCCTCAGTTGGAGCTATTGTGTTTCTAAATGTTTTTATTGGGATTTAATCTCTTAAAATTCATATTTCTGCTTGTGTATGTTGGATTTTTGTTGTTTTGGTCTTGTTTGATTTAGATAAATATTGGCTGTTCTTCTAAACTAGTGTGGAGTCCTTATGTGATGTTTTCACTGTGTTACTGTGTGTGTTTGTACAAATACTTTACACATTGCCTCTGATATTATATTGCCTGCTTGTGCCAAGCTACCAAGTGGGTGAGCAGGGGTTATCTGAGCTGTGTATCTCCCTTAGACCGACTAGAGTGAGGGTCCGTATTTGGACACGGTGTAAACTGACTGTCAACTAGAGACCCCATTTCTTTTTTTTCTTTTTTTTCTTTAAGTTTGCAGTAAGTACATCATAATCCACAGTGTAACATTTAACATGCAACAACCTTCCCGAGCTACATCCCATCTCTATCAGATGATTATAAGAGAGCACTGTCCAACAAGTGAAAGTGTTCAGTAGTCATCAGTTCCCTCCCCAGCGGTCGGGCCACCCAGCAACAGTCTCAGCGTCACCTCACCGCATCCCTGGTATAGTCCATGCCCTCTCGAAAAAAGCAGACATAGCTGCTGTCAGTCCACCTCGAATTCTGAGCTCCCCGCAGGGGTGATTCAGGCTCTCCCAGGGCCGGGGGGCTCATATTTCTCAGGTCACATAAGTCTCGCACTATCCAGGGGTATCCTCATGGAGATGCAACAGCGGGCGGAGCTTGATGCTGAAGCAGGTATGTATCCAATGGGGCCCAGATGTCTCTAGGGCAGGATGAGGGAGGGTGCAGCTCGGCGTATGTCTCCAGCTGCATCTTACTTTATAGTAAATCTGAGAGTCAGTCTTTGAATTTGGCTGCCCTCCTCCTACCCCACCTGGAGGTCACCCTTCGCTTAGCTAGTAGTATTCTAAAGCTGACATATCTGTGATAGGCAAGGGCAATCGCCTCATTGTGTTCCAGTAGTGCAACCAGCGGTGTGTCAATGGAGCGGAGATCATAACAGACAGCGCACCCCCAACCTCCCTCCAGTAGTCCATTACCGGGGGGCAGGACCAAGCCAGGTGGAGGAAGTCAGCATTACCCACTCCACACCTATCACAGTTATCATGAGATTGGAGATTTTGTCGGCAAAGTCTTGCAGGTGTGTGGTAAAGGCGGTGTAAGTATTTATAGTGCATGATTTGCAATCTACTACTGGCTGTGAGTTTCCCTGTCTGCTGACAACAGCATGACTACTGTGACTCTGTGATCCGCAGCTGTAGCTCCTCCTCCCACCCCCTGTGCACCCCCCAAGGGTCGGCTGCTCCCGCTGAATCGAGTGGTAAAGTATAGAGACTAAGGGGCTCATTATGAACCCGGTGGTACAGACCGCCATGCCGGCGGCGGCAGAAAAGACCGCCACAGGCATGGCGGTCTGGACTGCCATATTACAAACACAGGGAGGGCCGTCTGTGGTGGCCCTCCGCCACTGCCAGGCTACCGCCGACAGGCAGCCTGACGATGGCGGATTTCATTATCAGACAGGGCAGCGCTGCAAGGAGCGCGGCCCTCAGGATAATGAACCCTGTGTCCCCCAGCCTTTCCCTGATGGGTTCCCCCGCCAGGGAAAGGCTGGTGGAAGGGGTGCTCCGGGCCCCTCTGGAGGCCCCTGCACTGCCCATGCGCTTAGCATGGGCAGTGCGGGGGTCCTCGTGCAGTGCCTCTTCGCGCATGTCACTGCCCGTAGATTTACGGGCAGTGATCTGCGCGACAGGTACTGCTGCACCCGCTGCACTGAGGCATCCACATAGAGCAATGTCCTGGCCCTACATTCTGCTGGGCCGGCGGGCAGAAACACTGTTTCCGCTCGCTGGCCCAGCATAATGTTCATAATGCGGCCGGCGGGGTCTCAAGGGGGCTGGTGGTCTATGGAAAGACTGCCAGCATGAACACTGCGGTAAACATCGCTATGTTCATAATGACCCCCTAAATGCTGTGGTGAAATTAATTGTAAAAGTGCATGGAACGGGTGCAGCCAGGCCGGTTCCAGGGGAAAGAAGGCGAAAGAGCCCTGACAGAGTGCTGTAGGCGCAGATACAAGAAGGCCTCCAGCGGGGAAAGCGCTCCACCCGGAGAGAACGCGTCTCGCTCACGAAAGCAGGTGGCTGTATAGAGATCTCCCCATGTGGGCCTAGTGAGCAGCTTCGTTCCCGCAGTTTTGCACGTCATCAAGATCATTTCGTGCCCCAGGAGTGGCATATCAGGCTAGTATAGCAGACTGCTTCCCGCTCGGGTAGCTATTTTTTTCCAGACTAGATGCGTGCACCTTACAGTCAAGTCTCGAGGGCCCGTGATAGCCAGTTCAGGTCTCAGATAAGCGGAGCTGGGGACTGGTACCATGTATCCCTGCTCCACCGCCAAATGCGCTATGTACCGGGGTGGGCGGTACCAGTAGTGTGCAAATTGTGCCTGTGCGCAGAGATAATACAGTTCAAAATCTGGGGCTTTAAAGCCCCCGTAGGCAAAGGACTGAGTCATGATCTCCCATTTGAGGTGCGGCTGTTTGCCATCCCAGGCCAGTCTAATCATCTGTGTTTTCAGTTCTTTAAAAAAAAGGTTGGGCTTGGGGGAACGGTATATTCATAAATAGGTAGAGGAGTTTAGGGAGTATGATCATTTTCATTAGTGATATGCGCCCCGCAAGAGAGAGGGGCAGAGCAGTCCAACGTGTGACCATATCCTGTATGTCATCTAGCAGCACCCCATAATTCAGACGCATCAGTTTCTCGGGTAATCTCTATGCCTAGATAGCAGAGGGAGGTATCAGTCCACTGGAGGGGGGGAAGTCCGAGCAATATTGTGCTGTGCAAGTGTTCAGGGGGTATACTTGCGACTTTCCCCAGTTAACCTGGATTCCTGACATGTAGCCAAATTTAGTGAATTCATGTAATACAGGATTTAGGCTCTCCTCTGGGTTTCTCAAATATAATGTAACATCATCTGCATAGAGTGAAATTAGGATATGTCTGGAGGGGGTGCGGACTTCATAGCAGTTATAATGCTGGCAGAGCATTGCCGCCAAGGGCTCCATCACCAAAGCTGGCGTGGATCGATGGCCGTTAATCTGCACAGTGGCCAATGTGCCAGAGTACAGTAGGGCAATCCAAGAAAGGTACATGTGGGGGAATTACATGCGCTTTAATATTGCCATTAGGTAATCCCATTCAAGAGTGTTCAAAGCCTTGGTGGCGTCTAGAAAAACAGCGACCGCCGGGATTTCAGGATCCATACTTTGCTGGACAGAGAAGAAGGTGTGCAAATTATGTGCGGTAGACCTGCCCGGTATGAATCCAGACTGATCCAGCCTAGCCAAGAGGGGCATCAGGAGACTCAGGCGATTAGCAAGTACCTTCACCAGAATCTTAACGTCACAGTTTATAAGGGACAGTGGACGATATGAATCACAACTGGTAGCTGGATTATTTGGTTTTAATATGGTAATTAAGAGAGCTTCCCTCATAGTGGGGGGGAGGGCTCCCTCCTGCCGTGCCTCGCGATAGAACTCCCCCAGCCATGGAACAAGTATGTCCACGTAAGTTTTATAAAAGTCAGCTGGTATGCCGTCGGGCCCTGGGGCCTTACCAGACTGGAGCTGCATCAGGGCCTCCCGGATTTCTTTGTGTTCAGGTTCAGCCGCCAAAAGATCTTGCTGCATATAACTAAGCCAGGCCAGTGCCACTTCCATCAAGTAACCATCGACATCTGGAGGGTCTGTTCTGGTAGAGGAGTATGTGTTGGTAATAGTCGGCAAAGGTTTTAAGCATTTCAGCAGTATTCCTAAGTAGGCGGCCGGAGGCATTGGATATTTTGAGTATAGCACTCTCGGGTTGGGCTGGGACTTGCCCGGTCTCTCACCTTCCCCATAGGAGCGGGCACGGGCATATTTGCCCTTAAATAGGACTTCCCTTTCAGCAGTTTCCTGAATTTCAGTTAAAGTTTTGCGCAAGCGCCGCTCAGCGTCAGCCGAGGGTGCCTCGGCCCACTCTGACTCCAGTCTATTAAGTTGCAGTTCCAGCCTACTGAGTGTGGATTGAAGGTCTCGTAAGATGCCTACGCCCTTGGCCAAACAGAATCCCCTCAGGGTGTCCTTAAAGGCCTCCCAAATTACCACAATGCTATTCACAGTACCATTGTTTCTATCAAATAAATCCGTTATTTCGTTCCTCAGTTCGCTACGAAAAGCATCGTCTAGTGGGGGACAGGCGCCACGATGCAAGAGGGGCCAATGCGGAGGGGAATGTCAGCTCGAGCGCGACCGGGGAATGGTAGGAATATGTGCGGCCATATGTGTGACCCTCTCAAGCCAGGGTACCATGGATCGGGAAATAAGCCAATAGTCCAGCCTTGACCAGCCCAAGTGCACCGTGGAGTAAAATGTGTCCTCTCTGTCTCGATGGTGTAGCCAGCGCCATCCGTCTATCATGTCCTGCGCTACAATGTCTGTCCTAAGTCTTTCCGCTGCCCTGTGGCGATGGGCTATCGCCTCTGTCCCTCTGTCCTCTTGGGGGTCTAGTGCCAAATTGAAGTCCCCACCCCAGGCCAGATATTTTGAGCCTATCTCCGCAACACAGCTCCATATGGAGTCAAAGAAAGAAGGTTCATTGGCATTGGGCGCATAGCAGTTGACTATGGTAATGGAATGTTGCAGCACCTGGCCCCATATAATGGAATAAATGCCCTGCGTGTCGTTCCTAGAGCCAAACGGAACATATGGGGTTCCCCGGCGTACGAGGATGGAGGTGCCCCTGGAGTGTGAAGAGTAGGTGGCGTGTTAACTGTAAGAGGACCAGCGATCCGCAAATGTGACTCATTTCCCAGGTGTGTAATGTGTCTCCTGTAGGAGTGCAATATGTTTTCTGTGTTGTTCCAGGTATGCTATAATGTGCCGTTGCTTGCGTGGATCTCCCAACCCCCAGACGTTCCACGTCAGGCATCGTAAGACGTGCCCATCGCTAAATCCCTGATCTGTAACCTTAAGTGTTGCTGTGGGTGAAAGCTAGGTTAGTTGGCCATGTCTTGGGAAGAATGCAGCCCAGAGACAGGGCCAATAGGGTGCCAAATGCCAAAGGGATGTGCGTCAGTGTGACTCAGAAGAAACAGTAAACTCCCCTTACCTCCCTCCCACCCACCTCGGCAGCCCAATCCCACCCGGAAGAACCCTCACTTTGAAACCCAAGAACATAACCACAAACTGACAATTCTGCATCTCAAAGAGTAGATGGAGACTTCCCGGTGGAAGGCTGTTCAGAGAGCCATCATAGAAGCCCCGGGTGTCAGGGGGCGCCCAGAAAGGTATAAGGTGCCCAAGAGTGCCCGCAACAGCCAGCCCGCCAATGGGCGCACACCGGGGCCAGGTAAAGAGTCACACTAGCAGGGGTCGCTGTTGATAATGTCCAGGATTCTCCTTTATGGGGCAGTTCACCTCAGAGAGAAGAATAACCTCAATCCTGGTTGGATAGAGTGGACAATGGTCCAGGCCCGCCCCAGCAGGATTTTCCAGAGTCTCTCCCCTGCGGGCTTATTTGAAATCATTTGCCTGCTGTGGGGTGGTAAATATCACGTTTCTATCTTTGTGGGTAATTCTCAGTCGTCCCGGGTATGACATAGCGTACGTTATGTTCACTTGCCGCAGTTTCTGCTTTACAGCTCTGAATTTTTTCCGAACCTCCTGTACAGCCATGGTGAAATCTGGATAAATCAACAGTGCGTTACCCTCAAACTGCAGGGGTTGTTTTACTCTACTAAGTCTTAATGCAGCATCCCTGTCCTGGTAATTCAAGAGGTGAGCGACAATTGGTCTTGGCGGGGCCCCAGGTGGCGGTCTGGCCATCAGGGTCGTATGCGCCCTCTCCACCACTAGTATCCTTGAAAAAGCATCCTCGCCAAAAAGGGTGAGGAGCAACCGCTCCACATATTGCTCCATACGGCCAGTGTTTGCAGATTCCGGACTGCCCATTATGCGCAAGTTGTTTCATCTGGATCTGGCTTCCAAATCTTCATCCTTGAGTGCTATGACTTTGAGGAGTTTATCCATCTGTAGGAGTTGCTCACTTATTTTCTGTATGATGTCTTCAACATGCGAAATTCGTTGTTCAGCTTCTGTTATCTGCCCTGTTTGTTTTTCCAGCCTATTCGTAAGCAGGTCCAACCTGGTAGTCATCTTGTCCATTTTGCTGTCAATTGAGGATACGCTAGAATGCATGGTGAGTAAGAGTGCTTTCTTTTCGCCCATTTCCGACTGCTCGCCCTGGGGGGTCAGGGAGATGCTGTGTTTTCCATGCTCTCTGGTGGTGCCCAGGTCGATTTTTTTACTCCAAATTGCAGTTTTTGCTGCCTAGTGTCTGATTTCCCCATTTCAACCAGGCTCTGGACCAGAGCTTTCAGCAAGGCCACTCCCCAGCACCCGTCACCAAAGCGCACTGCCAGTCAGTCCGCCCCTCGTGCTACAGCGAAGGGGCAAGCAGTAAACAGCAGCAAGGTGTGTTGCCTAGGGGCAGCAGCTCATTTGATCCCCAGGAGCAGCTCCCAGATGATCCGCGTCTACGCGGCCTCACCACAACCCTGTCTCCAGCGGCACTCCCCCGGGCCTCCAGGGGCTTCCGTGCTCCTCACCTCCACTAGTGTTTTTGTGCCTCCGCAAGGGGTGTGTCGCGGGCTCCTCCTCAGCAGCCTGCTCAGCACGATCCAGTGGGCCCCGGTGCCACTCCCAGGCACTGGCCCTCTTCAATCCAGGCCGTCCGCGCTACTACGGCCGACCGGGCCCAAGCACCGCCAGTGTTCTCCCGCAGGAGGCTAAACCGCCGGGATTCAGCCCACGCTCCGGTATGGGGCGCCCGTCCCTCATCCGATGGGCCGCCCTGCGGCGGAATCGCCTGCCGCTCGTCTCAGGCCACGGGCCCCAGCCTCAGAGGCCAGGGAGCAGCTGCCGCGCTAGTGGGCCCAGCCCGCGCACATCACAAGCGTGCCGATATCCAGCGGCACCCCGCTTTAATCCTGTGTCAGGTAGGGGATCCCGGCCACCAGCACGCGACCCCCGCCAGGCCGCCAGGCACTGCACAGCATTTAAAGCAGGCTAATGTTGGGTCATTGGCCGGGCCATGGGAGCCTCACCGAGGTGCGGCCATTTTGTGTGGCTGCTCACTAGCACCCACTAGAGACCCCATTTCTAACACTCAGCAATGTTCTCAAGTTTGCTGGCATGTTTTATTGAAATCGCTGCCACCGTCTTCCTTTTGCTGCCACTCTCTCACTCTATCTGGCGTGTCCTGTTTATCTATCAGGAGTCTTTAAAATGTCTCTATTTCTGAGATTATGGGGCACATTACAACCCCGGCGGTAAAAAACGCCTACCTCCATGGCGACGGCAGCCAAAAAAACATTGCTGCAGCTACCAGCCGTCTGCCATATTATGACCGCAGCCGGATTTCCGCCAGAAGGATGGCAGAAATCCGGCTGTGGCCATGCTGGCAGATGGAGGTAAGACGTATCATGACCCATGATATGGCATGGCTTTGTTCTGCTGGCGGATGCTGCTGCTGGCAGCAGCGCCCCATCCTGTCTCCTGCCGGAGGACCCCCTCACAACAGATAAGTCAGGTATTCTGACAGGGAAGGGGGGTGGGGGATGTTGTGTGTGGGTGTGTTTGTGTATGTCTGTGCGTTGTGTATGCGGGTGTGTGTTGCGTGTTGTATGTGTTTGCATGTGTGGAGGTGTGAGTGCATGTATGTTGTGTTGTGTGAATGTGTGTGTGCCTTCATGTATGTCAGTGTGTGTGGATGTGTGTGTGAATGGATGTATGCATGCATGGATGAATGTGGGAATGAGTGTGTGCGTATGTGAAGTGGGGCGTCTGGAGAGGAAAGGGGTGAGGGGGGAATCTGGGGAGGGGGCAGGGAAGACCCCTATCAGTGACAGGGAAGGGATTCCCTTCACTGATAGTGCCTACCGCCATGGTTTTGGTGGCGGTAAGGTTGCCATGAAAACCATGGCGGTAGGCAGGGTCATAATCCCGCAGGCCGGCAAGTGACGGCCTGTTGGCAGTACTTTCCTCCATATTAACGCCGTCCGCCGGGGTCATAATGACCCCCTACATGTCCTTTTGGAGCTCTCCGGATACGAAGAGTCTGCTCTCTCACTTCTTCTGTCTTTATTTTGCTTTTGTGTAGCCAAGAATTTCTAGAGCCCTTTTGTGCTTGTGTAGTACCCTCCTTAGGGTGGTAGTCTGAATACCACTTTGGAAGGGAACTGTGCTGGGAGACATCCGTACTCTTCAGGGATTCCTTGGATGGGACATAATTGGTACCGCTAGATTGGGGGATGTTATGATTATAGCACAATATGCTCCTTTGAACAGTTTCAAAATACATTTAATATATGTTAACACAATTTTTTAAAATATATAAAAGTAAGATATACCCTACACCCATATATCAAAGTCCTCATTAATCTTCCTGACTTTAACACGCTGGAGGAAAATTCCTTATGGAACATATGAAGATCACAAGATATCTAAACTGTACCATTCTCTGGTTATCCACACTCCTGACACATTTGACATACTCAGACATTCACAGGAGAGGGAGTGCAGCCCACTTTTAGATGAAGAATGACAAACAGCCAAAATGGCACCACACAAGGTTGCAATTGCAACCCAATACCAGCACATCAATCAATAAATCAGTATTTGTAAAGCATGGCTACTGACCTGTGAGGATCTCAAGGCACTGGGGTGGGGAGGGGCCTCATCCGAAGAGCCACGTCTTAAGGTTCTTCCTGAAGATGGTGAGCGATGGGTTTTATCTGAGGTGCAGGGGGAAGTTGTTCCAGCTCTTCGCTGCAGTGTAGGTAAAAGATTGTCCTCCGTGGTGGTTTTGCGGATACGAGGGATGGTGGCCAGGGCCATCTGGGTGGAGCAGAGGGATCTGGTGAGGGTGTGGAAGGAGATGCGGTGGTTCAGTTAGGCTGGTCCTGGGTTATGTATGGCCTTGTACGTGTGGGTGAGAAGGTTGAAGGTGATTTGCTTCTCGACCAGTAGCCAGTGGAGGGTCCCGAGGTGTTGGGAGATATGTTCTCAGTGAGGGAGATCCAGAATGAGTCTGGCGGCGGCGTTCTGGATGAGTTGAGGTTTTTTGATGTTCCTTGTTGAGGTGCCAGGGTAGAGGGTGTTGCCGTAGTCGAGCTTGCTCGTGACTAAGGCGTGGGTGACTGTCCTACGACAGTCTGCTGGGATCCATCTGAAGATCTTCTGGAGTTTACGGAGTGTGTACCAGCAGGAGGAGGCAACAGAGTTTTCCTGGCAGGACATGGATAGAGAAGAGTCGAGGATGATTCCTAGGTTGCGGGCGTGCTTGGTCGGTGCAGGGGCGGTGCTGAGGGATGTGGGCCACCAGGAGTCGTCCCCAAGCTGAGGTGGCATTTCAGAAGATGATGAGCTCCGTCTTGTCGGAGTTGAGCTTGAGGCAGCTTTCTCTCATCCGGGTGGCGACGTCTTCCATTCCTGCATGAAAGTTCCTTTTTTGCGGTGTCTGGGTCTTCGGTGAGGGAAATGATCAGTTATGTGTCATCGGCATATGACACGATGTTCATACCGTGGCTTCTGACGATGGAAGCAAGAAGGGCCATGTATACGTTGAACAGTGTGGGACTCAGTGAGGATCCTTGAGGGACTCTGCAGTTGACCCCTGTGGGTCTAGACGTGTAGGGCGGGAGTCTGACCCTTTGCGTCCTCCCGGTGAGGAAGGAGTGGATCCATTCCAGGGATCTTCCGTGGATTCCTATGTCATGGAGTCTGGTGCGCAGAGTGCTGTGGGGGACTATGCTGAAAGCTGCTGAGAGGTCAAAGAGTATGAGTGATGCGGTGTGGCTGCAGTCCAGGAGTAATCGGATGTCGTCGGTGGCTGTCAGGAGTGCTGTCTCCGTGCTGTGATTGCTGCAGAAGCCAGACTGGGATCTGTCCAGGGAGTTGTTGGCCTCAATGAAATTCCATAGTTGTGCGTTGATTGCTTTCTCTAGTACTTTGGCGGCGTAGGGTAGCAGCGAGATGGGCCAGAAATTCTTTAGTTCTGATGGGTCAGCCGAAGGTTTCTTCAAGAAAGGGTGTATTTCAGCGTGTTTCCAGTCCTCAGGAAAGGTGCCCGTACTGATGGAGCAGTTGATTGTGTTACAAAGCTCGGGGGAGATGGATGCACTGGCTCTGATGTATTTGTAGTGCGGGCAAGGGTCCGAGAGGGCTCCGGAGTGGGTGATGTTGATGATGTTGACTGTTTCCTATGTGGTGAGCATGGACCAGTCGCGGATGGTGTGTGCTGCTTTTGGGGGGGTGGGTCGGTCGCAGGTTCCGGTGACAAGTGACAGGAAGCTGTCGTAGATGTCCTGGATCTTGAGGTGGAAAAAGGAGGCAAGTTTGTCACAGATGTCCTGTGAGGGGAGATGCTGGTGGCTTCGGAGGGAGGATCTGTGAACTTGTTGATGACTGTGAAGGGTTCCTTTGAGTTGTGTGCAGAGGAGTTGATGCACTCCCGGAGTGCGTCCTTCCTTGCGTTCTTCATTTTTTGTCGGTGGGCGGCGGTTGTGGCAGTGAATGAGGCAAGGTCTTCATTGGATTGGAAGTTCCTACATTTTTTCTCTAAACATCTGCGGGTACGCTTTGATTCTTGAAGTTCGGCGGTGAACCAGCTGGCCTTCTTAGGTACGTGTTTGCATATACACATAAGGGTCCTACAGAGGACATATATCACACTACAAAAACAGTTTGAGTTTGGGAAAATTGATTCCGCAGAACATTTAGTTGTGGGGACCCTGCTGGGGGACCTCGTGGACATTATAATGCAAAGCCTCTAGATAAATACAGGCACCTTTGCACCATAGTGCAAGGGTGCCTTTGTTGCATGTAAGATTGTTTTTGTGCAGGAAGGAATACCTCCCTTCACAGAAACGATGCTCTGAGGCATATACCTCTATCTATATGTGCTGCAAGATGCAGTACACATGGAAACAAGAATTTAGAAGGAGAAACAAAGATATTTCTCCTTGCTCTGCCTCCTCTTGGAACTTGTATCCCTTTGGTGCATTCTCAGGCTTGCCAGTGCTGGTAAATCTGGGACCATGTCAAAATCCATGGTTGTTGTATGATAATACCTATGCAACCCCCATGAAATGCCTTCCCAGGGCAGAGTAATGCAACTCAGCAATTTGAGCTGCGTTGCCTTACTTCAGATTTATAGGGCATGGGTTCATAAATCACATTTAAGGTTCTCGCCACGCAAACGTGTGGTGCAAACGCATTGCAAACCTGCTCATACATACACCCCACACTATGTATGCTCACGTACCCTTGAATTGCTGTCGTTTATGTACCATACAAACATGGACACTTTTTCTAACAAGTTTCCTTATGCTTCGCAAGCATATGAATTTAATTGAAAAGCAAACCTCGTTGATTCAAAGTTAAGTAGGTCAACTGTGCGTATAAATTTTGTGCTGCCCTCTCTCTCTTGAAGAATCCATTTGCAGGATTTCATTTGAAAGCTTGGTTCAGCTTTAAATTGGAGCCGATGATTGGCATCCCATAGATTGGTTTGCGTTGCTCTCATCCCAAAAATATTCTGCTCGTCAGACTGTAATTACTTTGGTACAAGTGGCATTTTAAAGATTTGCCAATCAAAAGTAAAGTACTGCTATATGCATCTTTTTAACCTGTGCAAGCTGTAAGAGTTGTAATCTCAGAAGCTATTTTAGGATCTTACCAATGATTGCTTTTAGCATGTAAAAGCAAATAGAATTTAAAGCCAATACATATGTTCTTTTAACTCAGCTTTGTTAATAAATTAGGGGACTGGCAATGAAGTTAAATAGCGTTCCTGCCAATAGGAGATGTATTTCTTGAATGCAGTATTTTTACAGTAGCAACTGTACAGAATGTTCTCAAGGCGTGTCTGAATGGAACAAAAAGAAATCAGTTCCCAAGAACATTAACCCTTCCCAATTGTTAGTTCAACATGCAACCCCAACGATCACAATATGAAATTTGTCATACATATATACTTAGAAGCAATTCCTTTATTTATCATGTATTAATGATGCTCCGTTTTGTTATGCCTCTGGGACATTCATTGGCCAAATAGGGTAGCCTTTGGCTGCCTTAGTGTCACCAGACAATGGGGGTGATTCTAACCCTGGCGGTTGGTGATAAAGCGGCGGCCAACCCGCCAACAGGCCGGCGGTCCAAAAAATGGAATTCTGACCCTGGCGGGAACTGCCAACACAGCCCGCCACATTAACACTCCGACCGCCACTGCGGTACAGACAAACAGCGCGGCGGTCACCGCCAACAGGCAGGCGGCAGACAATGTACCGCCCACAGTATCACAACTCACCAATCCGCCACCTTTTCCGGGGCGGGAGCCCCGCCGATAAAAACACGGCGGAAACAGACTACGGACGGGAAAACGCTCACCAAAACACACTCCACGAGTACGGAGGACAGCATGGAACCCAAATTAAACATCCTACCTGCACTCGTCTACCTGCTCATCTACCACGAGTACGAACTCCGGCGCAGACGACAACGGTGAGTACTGCACCTACGACACACGGGAGGGGGGAGGAGGAAAGGTTACGGGCACACACATATGCGACCCCCACCCCCCAAACTATGCACACACCAATGCAGAGCAACAATGCACAGTGACACCACCCAAACCCCCCTGAAAAATGCAAAGACATAATTAAAATGTGAACCAAATTTTTATATAAAAAATAGACTCTGAGACGTATCGGCAACTATGCAAAATATTCATAACAAAATAATACTATACACACTGCCATGGCGAACCGAGGCAATTAGTCCGCTACATCCAAGTCAAATGGAACAGTCCGTGGGCTACAGTGTAGCGACACAAGGGCAAAGCCCACACAGGAGACCTGAGTCCTTTGAAGAGAACACTGCAGGGGCATCTCATGAAAATACTACAGGCACCTCAGGGGGAAGGGAAGGGGGGGGCACCACAGCCACATGAGTCCACGACGCAAGATCCACGAAGGGGCCACCATGCCCACTGTGCCATCCTGGGGAGTGCAAAGCCACAGTCTCTCAAGTCTCTACAGTGGGTGGCTTGCCCACTGTACCATCCTGGGGAGTGCAAAGCCACAGTCTCTCAAGTCTCTACAGTGGGTGGCTTGCCCACTGTACCATCCTGGGGAGTGCAAAGCCACAGTCTCTCAAGTCTCTACAGTGGGTGGTTTGCCCACTGTACCATCCTGGGGAGTGCAAAGCCACAGTCTCTCAAGTCTCTACAGTGGGTGGCTTGCCCACTCTGCCATCCTGGGGAGTGCAAAGCCACAGTCTCTCAAGTGGATAACAGTCTCCACTGGTCAAGGAGGAGGCATGGTGGGCACAGTGAACCATAAACAGTGCTTGAGATGAAGGGGCCCAGCGGAGCGGTGCTTGAGACGGCGGGGCCCAGCGGAGCGGTGCTTGAGATGAAGGGGCCCAGCGGAGCGGTGCTTGAGATGAAGGGGCCCAGCAGAGCGGTGCTTGAGACGGCGGGGCCCAGCGGAGCGGTGCTTGAGAAGAAGGGGCCCAGCGGAGCGGTGCTTGAGATGAAGGGGCCCAGCGGAGCGGTGCTTGAGACGGCGGGGCCCAGCGGAGCGGTGCTTGAGACGGCGGGCCCAGCGGAGCGGTGCTTGAGATGAAGGGGCCCAGCGGAGCGGTGCTTGAGATGAAGGGGCCCAGCGGAGAGGTGCTTGAGACGGCGGGGCCCAGCGGAGCGGTGCTTGAGAAGAAGGGGCCCAGCGGAGCGGTGCTTGAGATGAAGGGGCCCAGCGGAGCGGTGCTTGAGAAGAAGGGGCCCAGCGGAGCGGTGCTTGAGACGGCGGGGCCCAGCGGAGCGGTGCTTGAGACGGCGGGGCCCAGAGGAGCGGTGCTTGAGACGGCGGGGCCCAGCGGAGCGGTGCTTGAGAAGAAGGGGCCCAGCGGAGCGGTGCTTGAGACGGCGGGCCCAGCGGAGCGGTGCTTGAGACAGCGGGGCCCAGCGGAGCGGTGCTTGAGATGAAGGGGCCCAGCGGAGCGGTGCTTGAGACGGCGGGGCCCAGCGGAGCGGTGCTTGAGATGAAGGGGCCCAGCGGAGCGGTGCTTGAGACGGCGGGGCCCAGCGGAGCGGTGCTTGAGATGAAGGGGCCCAGCGGAGCGGTGCTTGAGACGGCGGGGCCCAGCGGAGCGGTGCTTGAGAAGAAGGGGCCCAACGGAGCGGTGCTTGAGATGAAGGGGCCCAGCGGAGCGGTGCTTGAGACGGCGGGGCCCAGCGGAGCGGTGCTTGAGACGGCGGGGCCCAGCGGAGCGGTGCTTGAGATGAAGGGGCCCAGCGGAGCGGTGCTTGAGATGAAGGGGCCCAGCGGAGCGGTGCTCTTCTGCACGGCGGGCCCTGTTCAGCGGTGCTCTTCTCCACGGCGGGCCCTGTTCAGCGGTGCTCTTCTGCACGGCGGGCCCCTGTTCAGCGGTGCCTATCTTCACGGCGGGCCCCTGTTCAGCGGTGCTCTTCTGCACGGCGGGCCCCTGTTCAGCGGTGCCTATCTTCACGGCGGGCCCTGTTCAGCGGTGCTCTTCTGCACGGCGGGCCCTGTTCAGCGGTGCTCTTCTCCACGGTGGGCCCTGTTCAGCGGTGCTCTTCTGCACGGCGGGCCCCTGTTCAGCGGTGCCTATCTTCACGGCGGGCCCTGTTCAGCGGTGCTCTTCTCCACGGCGGGCCCTGTTCAGCGGTGCTCTTCTGCACGGCGGGCCCCTGTTCAGCGGTGCCTATCTTCACGGCGGGCCCCTGTTCAGCGGTGCTCTTCTGCACGGCGGGCCCTTGTTCAGCGGTGCCTATCTTCACGGCGGGCCCTGTTCAGCGGTGCTCTTCTCCACGGCGGGCCCTGTTCAGCGGTGCTCTTCTGCACGGCGGGCCCTGTTCAGCGGTGCTCTTCTCCACGGCGGGCCCTGTTCAGCGGTGCTCTTCTGCACGGCGGGCCCCTGTTCAGCGGTGCCTATCTTCACAGCGGGCCCTGTTCAGCGGTGCTCTTCTCCACGGCGGGCCCTGTTCAGCGGTGCTCTTCTGCACGGCGGGCCCTGTTCAGCGGTGCTCTTCTGCACGGCGGGCCCCTGTTCAGCGGTGCCTATCCTCATGGCGGGCCCTGTTCAGCGGTGCTCTTCTCCACGGCGGGCCCTGTTCAGCGGTGCTCTTCTGCACGGCGGGCCCTGTTCAGCGGTGCTCTTCTCCACGGCGGGCCCTGTTCAGCGGTGCTCTTCTGCACGGCGGGCCCCTGTTCAGCGGTGCCTATCTTCACGGCGGGCCCTGTTCAGCGGTGCTCTTCTCCACGGCGGGCCCTGTTCAGCGGTGCTCTTCTCCACGGCGGGGCCTGTTCAGCGGTGCTCTTCTCCACGGCGGGCCCTGTTCAGCGGTGCTCTTCTGCACGGCGGGCCCTGTTCAGCGGTGCCTATCTTCACGGCGGGCCCTGTTCAGCGGTGCTCTTCTCCACGGCGGGCCCTGTTCAGCGGTGCTCTTCTCCACGGCGGGCCCTGTTCAGCGGTGCTCTTCTCCACGGCGGGCCCTGTTCAGCGGTGCACATCCAGTAGGTTCAAGGGAGCCAGACCTGGCCTGGACTCCGTGCTCAGACACCCTCCGGCCGTGATGTTCCTGGGCCCTTCGGTGACGGGGTCCTGGGCCCTTTGGTGTCCTCCTTTCCAGCTGGGATGTGGCATGTGGGGCCCACCTGCTCCGCGCTCCTGCTGGCTGACGTCTCCGCCCTGCTGCCCTTACGCTCCTTAGATGGGGCTCTCGGGCCCTTGCCTCCCCTAGACGTTGTGGCTGGTGAAGTGGGCGAACTCTGCTCCTTGGGGGCAGCCGTGTCAGTCTTCGCACGGCGGCCCTTGTGTTTCCTGGTCCTCTTGCCGGGGGGGGGGCTGGATGTGTCCTTGCTGCTGATGGAGGTGTCACTGCTGGCAAAGGGTGGGCTCCAGAACCCATGCACAACAGTGACACCCGAAGTTGGGCTGGTGGTGGCTGTGGTGCTCTTGGGACTCTTTGCAGATGGAGGGGGTAGGTCATCGGAGGGGAAGAGGTCAAGATTAGCCAGGAAAAGTTTTTTAGGGCCAAGGTAAAAGGTAGGAGAAGTGGAGATGGAAGTGGAGGAAGAGGATGTGGTTGTAGAAGAGTCAGGTGTGCTGTCATTGGGTGAAGGTGCAGGTGCTGTAGGCTGTTGTGAGGTGGATGTCTGTTGGGTGGGTGTCTGCCTGCGTTTGTGTGTCTTGGAAGGGGTGGTGACAGACACAGTGGGAGAGGACACAGGGGACGTGTAAATGGCAGTGGGGGTGGTGACTGCACGCGTGCGGACTGTACAGGAGGGTGTGGTGGTGATGGAAGCACTGGCAGATGTTGGTGTGCATGCAGGTGTGAGTGGAGACGTCACAGGGAGGGAGGAGGGAGACGAGGAGGAGGGGGACACAGGGGTGGTAGTGACTGTTGGGATGTCTGCATCTGTGTGTTGCTTGGGTGAGTGTTTGTGGGATCTGTGGTGCTTGTGTCTGGATGAGCTGCCCTTGGGTGTTGAGGTGTGTGCAGGCTGGTCAGATGGTGTGGATGGGATAGGCTGAGGAACAGGAGACAGAGACAGGGTGGAGGCAGTCAGAAGAGGGAGGCTGGAAACAGGGACAATGGCTGCCGTCAGTGCTGAGGCCAGAGCATTGAACGATCGTTGATGGGCAGCCTGACCCGAATGAATGCCCTCCAGGTAGGCATTGCTCCGATGCACCTCCCTTTCTACCCCCTGGATGGCATTCAAAAGGGTAGTCTGCCCAACAATGAGTGTCCTGAGGAGATCAATGACCTCCTCACTGAGGGCAGCAGGGGTAACAGGGGCAGGGGCTGAGGTGCCTGGGGCGAAGGAGACGCCCGCCTTCCTGGGTGAGCGGGCACGGAGCGTAGGCTGAGGGGCTGCTGGGAGGGCGGGGCTGGTGCGCTGGGTGGCGGCTGTACCTGTAGAGGCGGGGGGCCCAGATGTTGCCACCACCGCTAGGGAGCTCCCATCCGAGGACGTGTCGCTGTCGCTGCTCTCACCAGCGGTCCCCGTCGTGGTGCTCCCCTCGCCCTCCGGCTCACTTGGGCCCTCGGTGTCTGTTCCTGTGCCCACCGGGGCCTTGTGGCTTGCAGCTCCCCCGTGCTCCGATGCCAAATCTCCTCCGCCTGATGATGCTAATGCACACATGCACAAGAAGATGAAGAAGAAGGGTGGGGGGAGAAAGAGAAGACCTGGTTGAGTGCATGCAATGTCAACACCGTTGGCGGAGAGGACAGACACAGGAGCCGCATGCACTAAGCCGCGCATTCGGGGCACACTACTCAGTACTTCTGACTCGGACAACAGGTCAGGAGACGACAAGCGCGCACATGTGTGAGGCTGGACCATCAATAGCTGGACTTGTCACCCTACGGAGGTGGGGGCCGGGAGCACAGGGCCATGCCTAAGGGAGAGGACTACACTACAGAAAGCGCCCTGGCCTAATGTCACCCCCAACCCTCCTCCCCCACCCAGACGCCTCCACTGCGCAGAAAGATAGCTGAATGTGCTGATACTCACCCCCTTGTGTCTGCTGTGATGCTCTCAAGCGCCCATCCAACTCCGGGTAGGCCACCGCCAGGATCCGGGACATCAGGGGGGTCAGGGTACGACTGGCACCCCTCCTAGGTTGGGAGGCCATCCCCAGCAGTGACTCGGTGGTCTTCCTGGTTCCGCAGCGGATGTCCTCCCACCTCTTGCGGCAGTGGGTGCCCCGTCTGACGTGGACCCCCAGGGCCCGGACTTCCTTGGCGATGGCACGCCAAATCCCGACTTTCTGATGGGCGCTGACCTATGTGACATGTACAGGGTGGGAAGGAAACAATCATCAACTTACTGCATGTTAGATGTGATTGGCCCCCCCTCCCCAACCTTGCAATATAGCACATGCTCTCATCTGTCGTGCGTTGCACTCCTCATTCGCCCCCCACCAACTTACATCCACCCCACTCCACACAGGCATCGCCCATTCCATGTGCACCCGGTGTACTCACCTGTTGGTCTGGAGGACCGTAGAGTAACGCATACTGGGGGAGGACCCCATCCACGAGCTTCTCCAACTCTTCAGACGTGAAGGCAGGGGCCCTTTCCCCAGTCGCAGCAGCCATTGTCACTTCCAGACCGAGTTCACAGCAGCACTTGCAGTATAGGTCCTCTCCTGTGGATGATCAGGTCTCGAGTGATTAAGCAGATAGAAAATGGCGGTCACGCCCGCGGCGGTGCGTACCGCGGCGGTGCGTACCGCGACCGCCGGCGCACATCGTCAGTGGCTCCTGAAACCCATAGGCTTCAATGTTATCCAATGCGGCTCCGTATAGCGGTCTTCGACCGCCTACCGCCACGGTGTGCTCCGCCAGCGCAGTGACCTCACATCCCATTGTCCCACTTCACAGGTCAGGCAGCCGCCATTTCAAGGGCCCACATGGCATAATTTCTACTGCGACACACAGGCCTAGGCCTGGCATTGCCACACATACACGCCTTTCAATACCTAGATAACCGTGTGCCATGCAAGCAGTGGTGAACGTACCAGTGATTATCTTGACTCTGTGCTCCATGTTGTCCTTCCTAGGCACCGTCCGCTGGGATTTGCGAGGAGAAGGATGAATCCTCGCGTGTACCGACCGCTGGTGGACCTGTCGACAATGGAAGAACGCCACATCATACTACGATACCGACTTGACCGTGCCACCATCCATGAACTGTGTGCCCAGCTGGAGCCAGCCCTGATGTCCCCCATCCGCCAACCCACAGGAATTCCCCCTCTGGTGCAGGTGCTGTCAGTCCTCCATTTTCTTGCACGTGGCTCATTCCAGACAACAGTGGCCATGTCATCTGGAATGTCTCAGCCAATGTTTTCTAAGGTGTTGTCTAGAGTGTTGTCTGCCCTGACGAAACACATGCGGAGTTACATTATATTCCAAGAGGAGGTTGATTTGCCCACTGTGAAGGGTGATTTTTATGCCCTTGGACATATTCCCAACATAATTGGTGCCATTGATGGGACCCATGTAGCCTTAGTCCCCCCAAAAGACGATGAGCAGGTGTACAGAAACAGGAAGAGTTACCATTCGATGAACGTCCAGGTGGTCTGTTTGGCTGACGAGTACATCTCCCATGTGAATGCCATGTTCCCTGGGTCAGTGCATGACGCGTATGTGATGCGTAATAGCAGCATCCCTTTTGTGATGGAACAGCTACAGAGACAACGTGTGTGGCTAATAGGTGACTCTGGTTACCCCAACCTGCCTTGGCTATTGACCCCAGTGAGGAATCCCCGGACCAGGGCTGAGGAACGGTACAATGCGGCCCATGGGCGAACTAGGAGGGTCATTGAAAGAACCTTTGGCCTCCTGAAGGCCAGGTTTAGGTGTCTGCATATGACAGGGGGATCCCTGATGTACTCACCAAAGAAGGTGTGCCAGATCATCGTGGCCTGCTGTATGCTTCACAATCTGGCATTGCGACGTCAGGTGCCTTTCCTGCAGGAGGATGGTCCAGATGGTGGTGTTGAAGCAGCTGTAGAGCCTGTGTAGAGTGAAGAGGAGGAAGACTCAGAGGACGACCCAGACAACAGGGACAGAGTTATCCAACAGTATTTTCAGTAGCACACAGGTAAGAATCACACACGCCATTTTAATTTTCCTGACCGCCTCGTTTTTCTCAACTTTGTCTATGACCCCCCAGTTATTTGAAACTGATGTTTGATTCTCCCTTCCCTTTTCAGTGCTGTATGACCCACTGTGTGACTTCTGCTTGGTGAGCCCATGGACTAATGCTTATTGATCTCGGTATGTGTTCAGCACAAAGTTTACAGAACATAATTGATCGGTAATGTGTTTTACATTTGTAAATAATACAGCCTGACTCCAGCATGATTTCAGTGCATTGAGTGATTTATTTTTGGTGCTAGATTATGGTACATGATATAAACACGGTGATGGGTGGGGGTGGAGTAATGGCCATGGCAGAGTCCAGTTCTCAGTCTCACAGGTGCATTGTCCATATGCCTGTGGAAGGATGGAGCAGGGGCAGTTCAAGGTTGGACAGGGTGGCAATGTGGGACAGTGGGATGACTTCAGGGGGTATCTCATGCTGGCGGGGGTCTTGACATCCTACTCTGTCGATTTTTTTGATCTCAGGCTCCTCTTGCGGGGTGGTTGTTCTTCAGCAGGAGGTGGGGTTCTGGTGGCCTGTCGTTGTGGTGGGGCCTCCTGTCCACTAGCGCCGGCGGAGGTGGTAGGCTGTTCCTGGTCCGGGCTAGTGACAGGGGCCCTGTGTGGTGCCACATGGTCCCGCAACGTGTCTTCTATCCGGTGGAGGGCCTGGACTAGGCTCCCCATGGCGGTAGAGATGGTGGTGAGATGATTGTTGAACCCCATGTAGCGTTCCTCCTGCTGTGCCTGGATCTCCTGGAACCTGGCCAGTACCGTCGCCATCGTCTCTTGTGAGCGGTGGTAGGCTGCCATGATGGTGGTGAGGGCCTCTTGGAGAGTCCGTTCCCTGGGCCTCTCCTCCCCCCCCTGTCGCACAGCAGCCCTACGAGTTGCCCTGTTTCCCCCGGACTCTGTCCCCTGGACGGTGTGCCCACTACCACTGCCCCCAGGTCCCTGTTGTTGTTGGGGTGGTGGGTTAGCCTGGGGGCCCTGTAGTGGCAGACACACCGCTGATTGACCTGTCCTAGAGACAGGGCCATGGGCCCGCTGGGTGGGAGCTGTGCTGTTGTTCTCAGAGGGGGTTCGGTCTGCTGTGGCCTGTGTGTGGGGAACCGACTGTCCAGAGGTCCCCGATGGTCCGGGCTGGTCGTCAAGTTCCAGGTCGACAGAGCTGCTGTCATCACTGGGTGCCTCTTCCGGGGAGGGGATGGACATTTCTGGACCCTCCTGGCCGGTGTGTTGGCGTTTGGGTCCTGCATGGGGTAAGAGAGTATGGTTATTGTTTCTGTGTGTGCTATTGTGTGCGATTTATGGGTGCCCTTGTCCCCCAGTGCTGTCATTCCCTTGGGGGAGGTGTTGTGGGGGTGTTGGGGGGGGTATGTGCAGTGGTCATGCTTAGGTGATGGGTGTCCATAGTTTGTGGTGGCATGCAGGGGTTGGTGTTGGGTGGGTTGTGCTGGGGAGACATTCTCAGGGAGGATGTGTGATGGGGGGTTGGGGGTGAGGGTGGTGGTGGGGGTTGGCATGCTGGGGGGGGGTGAAGTAGTTGAGATTGTACTTACCAGAGTCCATTCCTCCGTGTACTCCAGCGAGGCCATCAGGATGCAGGATGTTTAGTACCTCTTGCTCCCATGCTGTGAATTCGGGTGGTGTGGGTGGGGGTCCCCCGCCAGTCTTCTGCACTGCGATGTTGTGTCGCGAGACCATCGAGCGCACCTTTCCCCGTAAGTCGTTCCAACGTTTGCGGATGTCCTCTCGATTTCTGGGATGCTGTCCCACCGCGTTGACCCTGTCCACGATCCGCTGCCATAGCTCCGCCTTCCTGGCTATAGTGGTGTGCTGCACCTGTGAGCCGAAGAGCTGGGGTTCGACTCTTATGATCTCCTCCACCATGACCCGGAGTTCTTGGTCCGAAAAGGGTGGGTGCCTTTGGGGTGCCATGGGGTGGTGTGGATGAGGTGTGGGGTGGTGTATATGGTGAAGAGTGTGTTGGTGTGTGGTGCTTTGTGCTTCTATGTGGTGTGTGTGATGGTGTAGTGTGCCTCTGTGTGATGTAGCTCTCTATTCTGTGATGTGTCTCTCTCTCCTTCGTCTATGATCTTCGGTCGTAGGGGTTTGTGGGTGATGTGGGTGTGTGTTTTATAGTTGGTTGGATGTGTGGGAGTGTTGTTTGTATGTGTGTCAGGTGTGTGTATTTCAAATTGTCCAATGTGGCAGTGTTTTGGAGCTGTGTCTGTATTTTGACCGCGGCGGTGTGTCCCGCCAATGGAATACCGCGGTTGAAAGACCGCCGCGTGGATTCGTGGGTCAGAATGGCATGGGCGTGTTTGTGTTGGCGTGGCGGTGGAGGTTTGGTCATCTCCAGTTTTCCGCGGCCCGCTGATGTGGCGGCCTTCCTTGGATGTCGGGATTTTGGCGGTTCCGCCGTTGTGGGTCAGAATGACCGTGGCGGTTTACCGCGGCGGTAGAATGGCGGACTTCTGACCGGCGGTAAGGGCCTTTTACCGCCGAGGTCAGAATGACCCCCAATGTCATGTCTTGATGCTTTTCAACACAAATGCCAACATTAACTAATATGGCCTGCTACTGAGGGCAATGACAGTTGTTAAAGTCCCCGAACCTAAGTGACACGCCTGAGCTTCATGCAGCAGAGATATGGCTGCTAATTTGTGTCACAATATAGATCTAAATGTAACCATATATTTACTTAAATATAATAATATCTGGCAGTTGAAATGTAAAGTGATGCAATTAAAGCTCACATTAACGTGGATTCGCTGTAGAATAGGAACACAAAAGTAATGTGGTATAGCCCTAAATCTTTAAGTTTATAATTTGTTTTGATTGTTTTTTTATTTGCATTATGTTAGTTAACAGTTTTTACTAAAATGATAACAATTTTCTTAAGGCAAACAGTGAATGCCATATGATAATCGAAGAGTAATGCAGTTCTATGTTATATTTGTGGCTTTGAAGTTACAAGTTACTTTTCTTTGCAAATCTATTGAGAAATGAATCCTGATTAAATTCTACTAATGGCGTTATGAATTTAATGTTAAATGTTTTAATTTTGTTTAATAAAATGTGCTATTTAACTCCATTTGCTGAGATTAGCCATTGTTATTTGCTACATCTCTGACTTTGCAGAAAATGTGAGACATTGCCTTTTTTTGTGATAACGTGACATTTCTTTCAGGCTTCCTTCACATGAAAATTGTTAGTTTATTTCTTACAAATTCCTTCACACTGAATGTGAGTTTGGAAATAAGATGGCCAATTGTTCTACGCTGGGAGAGCCTGGGAAAGTAACCTTGGACTTGGTACATGGAGGAACTGTGAACATAAATAATAAACAATTGTTTCAAATTCATACAGGAGAAAAAGATGGATTCCTTTCTCATGTTATTAATGGGAATCTTTGCAAATGCTGCAGCCGCTCAACATGCAACATTTTCAGATTGGATAATAGAATCTTTTAGTACTCAACCTATGAACTCTTCAGCGACCCAAACTTCTTGTGAACTTTAATTAATCATTCCCTGATGGATTTTAAAGTCAGTCTTCATCTTTCCTTGCTCGAGCCCATTCCCTCTTTGTCATGTTTCCCCTTTTGCTGATTGCCAGAGACCTTGCTGAGCCTTTTGCCCCATACCACTTTGTTGGTGACTCCTGTATGGACTTTTCTACGGATTCTATATTCCTCAGCCATTTTTCAAGTGCTGAAAGATTAGATTTAGGATTTTTCTGACCCTTTAAGCAAACTCTTGACAAAGCTTCTAAATGTTAACACTTTGGCCCTCATTCTGACCCTGGCGGTCGGTGATAAAGCGGCGGCCAAGCCGCCAACAGGCCGGCGATCTAAAATATGCAATTCTGACCCTGGCGGGAACCGCCAACACAGCCCGCCAACTTAACACTCCGACCGCCACGGCGGTACAAACAAACAGCGCGGCGGTTCCCGCCAACAGCCAGGCGGCAGACAATGTACCGCCCACCCTATTACGACCCACCAATCTGCCACTTTTTCCGGGGCGGGAGCACCGCCGATAAGAACACGGCGGAAACAGACTACGAACGGGAAAACGCTCACCTCTACGCACTCCACGCGAGATTCCGGCAGTATGGAACCAGAGTTGCAGGTCATCCCCGCACTCCTATTCCTGCTCATATACCAGGAGCACGCCCGGCGGCGCGGAAGACATCGGTGAGTACTGCACCTACGACACAGGGGAGGGAAAAGATTACCGGCACACACCCACCCACCCACACCCACTACAACACACACATCAATGCATTCCCACAGATCACTGTCACAACCCACAAACCACCCCCCTCCGAAATAATGCAAAGACCAAAAGAAGAGATCATAAACGGGCAGATATATTGAAATATGTACACCAGTAATCCCAATAAATAAATAAACTATGTACAAAATATATACAGCTACTAAATGTAGTCCAACCACTGTCCGTGGATCACAGGGGTCCTGTGCAAAGGGGCAAGGCCCAGTCCCACGACAAGAACTCCACGGAGAGAACACTGCAGGGGCATCAGAAAGAAAATAGGACAGGCACCTCAGGGGGAAGGGAAGGGGGGGCACATCAGCCACTTGAGTACACGACGCCAGATCCACGAGGGGACTCCATGACCACTGGCCCATCCTGGGGAGAGCAAAGCCACAGTCCATACAGTCCATACAGTGGGTGGCCTGCCCACTGGGCCATCCTGGGGAGAGCAAAGCCACAGTCCAAACAGTCCATACAGTGGGTGGCCTGCCCACTGGGCCATCCTGGGGAGAGCAAAGCCACAGTCCAAACAGTCCATACAGTGGGTGGCCTGCCCACTGGGCCATCCTGGGGAGAGCAAAGCCACAGTCCATACAGTCCATACAGTGGGTGGCCTGCCCACTGGGCCATCCTGGGGAGAGCAAAGCCACAGTCCAAACAGTCCATACAGTGGGTGGCCTGCCCACTGGGCCATCCTGGGGAGAGCAAAGCCACAGTCCAAACAGTCCATACAGTGGGTGGCCTGCCCACTGGGCCATCCTGGGGAGAGCAAAGCCACAGTCCATACAGTCCATACAGTGGGTGGCCTGCCCACTGGGCCATCCTGGGGAGAGCAAAGCCACAGTCCATACAGTCCATACAGTGGGTGGCCTGCCCACTGGGCCATCCTGGGGAGAGCAAAGCCACAGACCATACAGTCCATACAGTGGGTGGCCTGCCCACTGGGCCATCCTGGGGAGAGCAAAGCCACAGTCCAAACAGTCCATACAGTGGGTGGCCTGCCCACTGGGCCATCCTGGGGAGAGCAAAGCCACAGTCCAAACAGTCCATACAGTGGGTGGCCTGCCCACTGGGCCATCCTGGGGAGAGCAAAGCCACAGTCCATACAGTCCATAACAGACCCCACTGCCACTGGAGGAGGCAAGTTGGCCAGAGGACATCCTGCAGCCCTGCCCGAGATAGATCCTGCCCTGCCACGTCTGCCAAAGGGCCAGCGGTTCTTGCCTTGAAGGGCCCAGTTCAGCGGTTCCTGAGACGGCGGGGCCCAGTTCAGCGGTTCTTGAGACGGCGGGGCCCAGCGGAGCGGTGCGTGAGACGGCGGGGCCCAGCGGAGCGGTTCTTGAGACGGCGGGGCCCAGCGGAGCGGTGCTTGAGACGGCGGGGCCCAGCGGAGCGGTGCTTGAGACTGCGGGGCCCAGCGGAGCGGTTCTTGAGACGGCGGGGCCCAGCGGAGCGGTGCTTGAGACGGCGGGGCCCAGCGGAGCGGTGCTTGAGACTGCGGGGCCCAGTTCAGCGGTCCTTGCCCTGAAGGGCCCAGCGGAGCGGTTCTTGAGACGGCGGGGCCCAGTTCAGCGGTTCTTGAGACGGCGGGGCCCAGCGGAGCGGTTCTTGAGACGGCGGGGCCCAGCGGAGCGGTGCTTGAGACTGTGGGGCCCAGTTCAGCGGTTCCTGAGACGGCGGGGCCCAGTTCAGCGGTTCTTGAGACGGCAGGCCCAGCGGAGCGGTTCTTGAGACGGCGGGGCCCAGCGGAGCGGTTCTTGAGACGGCGGGGCCCAGCGGAGCGGTGCTTGAGACGGCCGGGCCCAGCGGAGCGGTGCTTGAGACTGCGGGGCCCAGTTCAGCGGTCCTTGCCCTGAAGGGCCCAGTTCAGCGGTGCTTGAGACTGCGGGGCCCAGTTCAGCGGTCCTTGCCCTGAAGGGCCCAGTTCAGCGGTTCTTGAGACGGCGGGGCCCAGTTCAGCGGTCCTTGCCCTGAAGGGCCCAGTTCAGCGGTTCTTGAGACGGCGGCCGGTCTATGGCCAACTGCTAATTGCCTGGTGGTGCCCTCCTGGGCAGCGGGGATGGTGCTCCTTCACTGCCCACCTGGGCTGTGGGTGGTGGGGCCCTCCTGGCCAGCTGGGCTGGGTCCTCCCTGGGCAGCGGCTATGGGGGTGGTGGGCTCTCCCGGGGCAGCTGTGCCGGTTCCTCCCGGGGCAGCGGCTATGGGGGTTGTGGGCTCCTCCTGGGCAGCAGGCCTGCTGCCTGACCTCTCCGACTTGCTGCCCTTGCCCTCCTTAGTCGTGGGCCTGTGGCCCTTTCCTCACTTTGGAGCTGTGGCTGGTGACTGTCTCTGGGTGGTGTCCGGGGGGGATGTAGAAGGCGGGCTCCTGCGGCGACCCTTCCTCCTTCTGCTCCTCTTCCCAGGGGGTGGGCTGGCTGTCCCCTTGCTGCTGGGCGAAGATCCAGACATGCGGGCTGGCGGGCTCCAATACCCCTGCACCCTTGTCAAGGGGGCTGCAGGGCTGGTGGTGGCTGAGGTGCTCTTCTTACCCCGACGAGAAGGAGGGGGGGGCTCAGGGTCAGGAAAGAAGTTAGTAGTGGCGAGGAAGAGCTTCTTGGGACAATGGAGAGTGGTAGGTACAGTGGGAATGGGAGTGGAGGGAGAGGATGTGGTTGTAGGTGAGTCACGTTTGCTGTCTTTGGGTGCAGGTGCAGGAGGGATAGGCTGTCGTGAGGTGGATGGCTGTTGGGTGGGTGGGTGGCTGCGTTTGTGTGGTGTGGAAGAGGGGGTGACAGACACAGTGGGAGAGGACACAGGGGACGTGTAAATGGCAGTGGGGGTGGTGACTGCACGTGTGCGGACTGGAGTGGAGGGTGTGCTGGTGATGGAAACACTGGCTGATGGTGAGGTGAATGGAGGTGTGAGTGTAGACGTCACAGGGAGGGAGGAGGGAGACGAGGAGGTGGGGGTCACAGAGGTGGTAGTGACTGTTGGCATGTCTGCATCGGAATGTTGCATGTGTGAATGTCTGCGTGATCTGTGGTGCTTATGTTTGGATGAGCTTCTCTTGGGTGTTGAGGTGTGTGCAGGCTGGTCTGATGGTGTGGGTGGGACAGGCAGAGGAACAGGAGACTGGGAGGAGGGAGTTAGTAGAGGCAGGCAGGACACAGGGACAATGGCTGCCGTCAGTGCTGAGGCCAGAGCCTGGAACGATCGCTGATGGGCAGCCTGACCCGAATGAATGCCCTCCAGGTACGCATTGCTGCGATGAACCTCCCTCTCCACCCCCTGGATGGCATTCAAAAGGGTAGTCTGCCCAACAATGAGCGTTCGGAGGAGGTCAATGACCTCCTCACTGAGGGCAGCGGGGGTAACAGGGGCAGGGCCTGAGGTGCCTGGGGCGAAGGAGATGCCCGGCTTCCTGGCAGAGCGGGCACGGGGCGAACGCTGAGGGGCTGCTGGGAGGGCGGAGATGGTGCGCTGGGTGGCGACTGTACCTGTAATGGCGGGGGCACGGATGGTGCCACCCCCGCAAGGGAGCCCCCTTCCGAGGACGTGTCCGTGTCGCTGCAGGGTCCAGTCGTCCCCGTCGTGGAGCTCCCCTCGCCCTCCGTCTCACTGGTCCAGTCTGACTCTGTGGCATGGCCCTCCTGGGCCATGTGAGATGCAGCTCCCTCCTGCCCCGATGCCACTTCTCCTCCGCCTGATGATGCTGATGCACACAAGCACAGAAAGACAAACAAAAAGGGGGGGGGAGAGAGAAATAAAGGGATATTGAGTACATGGATCTCCGGTACAGTTAGCGGACATGACAGACACAGATGCCCCCTGCACTAAGTTGCGCACTTGGGGTACGCTACGCATTCCGTGGAACATGCCCTACACGCCTAGAGTTGACAACTGCACCCATGGATGACACGGCCCAGGGATGGCTGTACTGACAAACTACTGAGGGTGGTGGCTGGGGACACAGGGGCTTACGGGGGTGCCCAGCCTACAGATATCGCCCTGGCCTAGGGGGACCCCCAGCCCTCCTCCCCCACCCAGACACCTCCACTGCGCGACAACAGAGTAGATAATGCTTGTACTCACCCCCTTGTGTCTGCTGTGCTGCCCTCACGCGCCCATCCGCCAGGATCCGGAACATCAGGGGGCTCAGTTGACGGCAGGCACCCCGCCTACGTTGGGAGGCCATCCCCAGCAGAGACTCGGCGGTCTTCTTGGTCCCGCGGCGGATGTCCTCCCACCTCTTGCGGCAGTGGGTGCCCCGTCGATGGTGGACCCCCAGGGCCCGGACTTCCTTGGCGATGGCACGCCAAATCCCGATCTTCTCATGGGCGCGGACCTATGTGACACGTACAGGGAGGGAGAAATACCACGTTCAAGTTTCTCAGCATTTTCCTTTCCAGTGGCCCAACGCCCCCCATCCCCGCCAGGCCCCCCGCCATGCCCCCCGCCAGGCCCAACATGCCCCCCATCCCCACCAGGCCCCCCACCAGGCCCAACATGCCCCCCATCCCCGCCAGGCCCCCCGCCATGCCCCCCGCCAGGCCCAACATGCCCCCCATCCCCGCCAGGCCCCCCGCCATACCCCCCGCCAGGCCCAACATGCCCCCCATCCCCGCCAGGCCCCCCGCCAGGCCCCCCGCCAGGCCCAACATGCCCCCCATCCCCGCCAGGCCCCCCGCCATGCCCCCCGCCAGGCCCAACATGCCCCCCATCCCCGCCAGGCCCCCCGCCATGCCCCCCGCCAGGCCCAACATGCCCCCCATCCCCGCCAGGCCCCCCGCCAGGCCCCCCGCCAGGCCCAACATGCCCCCCATCCCCGCCAGGCCCCCCGCCAGGCCCAACATGCCCCCCATCCCCGCCAGGCCCCCCACCAGGCCCCCAAGCCAGCCAGTGGCCCCAAGTCCATATTGAATTAAACTCACTTGTTGGTCTGGAGGACCGTAGAGTAGCGCATACTGGGGGAGGACCCCATCCACAAGTTTCTCCAACTCCTCTCCAGTGAAGGCAGGGGCCCTTTCCCCAGGCGCAGCAGCCATTGTCCCTTCCAGACCGAGGTCACAGCAACACTTGCAGTATAGGTCCTCTCCTGTGAAAGTTCAAGTCGCAAGTGGATAAGTAGATAGAAAATGGCGGTCACGTCCGCGGCGGTGCGTACCGCGGCGGTGCGTCCCGCCACCGCCGGCGCCCTTCGCCATTGGCTCCTGAAACCCATAGGCTTCAATGTTAACCAATGCGGCTTCGCGCCGCGGTCTTCGCCCGCCGCCCGCCGCGGTGTGCCACGCCAGCGCATTGACCTCACATCCCATTGTCACACTTCACAGGTCAGGCAGCCGCCATTTCCAGGGCCCACATGGCTCAATTTCAACTGCGTCACACAGGCCTAGGCCTTGCATAGCCACTCAGACACGCCATTCACTGCATAGAGAATCGTATACTGTGCTAGCTGTGAGTACGTACCTGTGGGTTGCTTGACTGTGTGCTCCATGTTGTCCTTCCTAGGCACCGTCCGCTGGGTTGGGCGAGGAGACGGATGAATCCTCCCGTGTACCGACCGCTGGTGGACCTGTCGACAATGGAAGAACGCCACATTATCCTGACCTACCGTCTTAACCGTGCCACTATCCATGAACTGTGTGCCCAGCTGGAGCCCGACCTGATGTCCCCCATCCGCCAACCCACAGGGATTCCCCCTCTGGTGCAGGTCATGTCAGTACTCCATTTCTTGGCAAGTGGGTCATTTCAGACAACCGTGGGAATTGCTTCTGGGATGTCTCAGCCCATGTTTTCGAAGGTGTTATCCAGAGTGTTGTCTGCTCTGATGAAATCCGTGAGGAACTACATCATTTTCCCTGAGGTGGGCGAATTGGCTACAGTGAAGGGTGATTTCTACGCCCTTGGACATATTCCCAACGTAATTGGTGCCATTGATGGGACCCATGTGGCTTTGGTTCCCCCAAGAGACAGGGAGCAGGTGTACAGGAACAGAAAAAATTACCATTCAATGAACATCCAGGTGGTGTGTTTGGCTGACCAGTACATCTCGCATGTAAATGCCAAATTCCCAGGGTCAATGCATGACGCCTACATCCTCAGGAATAGCAGCATCCCTTACGTGATGGAACAGCTACAGAGACACCGTGTATGGCTAGTGGGGGACTCTGGGTACCCCAACCTGTCGTGGCTACTGACCCCAGTAAGGAATCCCCGGACCAGGGCAGAGGAACGGTACAATGAGGCCCATGGGCGTACTAGGAGGGTGATCGAACGCACCTTTGGCCTCCTAAAGGCCAGGTTTCGGTGCCTGCATATGACAGGTGGATCCCTAATGTACTCACCTAAGAAGGTGTGTCACATCATCGTGGCCTGCTGCATGCTTCACAACCTGGCTTTGCGCCGCCAGGTGCCTTTCCTGCAGGAGGATGGTCGAGACGGTGGTGTTGTGGCAGCGGTGGAACCTGAGGAGAGTGACGAGGAGGAAGACGACGGGGCTGAAACAGACAACAGGGACAGAATCATTGAACAGTACTTCCAATAGGACACAGGTAACATTTCAAAGATAATTTAGTAAATGTTAACTACTCTCCAGCATCTCTGCTGCCTGTCTATTTGCCCCAGTGTATGATGACTGAGTTTTGGCTTTTCCCTCCCTATTTCAGATCTGGGGTCCCCACTACGAGTCCTGTGCTTCGTTTCCCCATGGACTACAGCTTTGTGGCAGCTGTTTGTTGACTTCACCATGTACAAGGACATATTTGCACTGTCATGTCAATTACAATCTATTGAAATCACAGCCAGACTCCAGATATTTTGGTGCAAAATAGGTGTTTATTGAAGTGCTCAAAATGGGATGGGTGGTTTCAAGTGGGTGGGGGCTATGGTGAAGGAATGTCCATGGCAGAGTCCAGAGTAACAGTCACACAGGTGCATTGTCCAGAGGCCTGTGGAGAGATGGAGCATGGGCAGTTCAAGGATGGACAGGGTGACAATGTGGGACAGTGGGATGACATCAGGTGGTATCCATTGCTGGCGGGGGTCTTGACATCCTACTCTGTCTTCTTGCGAGATCTCAGGGCCCTCTTGGGGGGTGGTTCTTCTCCTGCAGGAGGTGGGGGTCTGGTGGGCTGCTGCTGTGCGGGGGCCTCCTGTCCACTAGCGCCGGCGGAGGTGGTTGGCTGTTCTTGGTCCAGGCTAGTGGCAGGGGCCCTTGGGTGTTGTTGAGTGTCCGCCCTGTTGTTGACGAGGTCCTGCAGCAGCCTTACCATGGTAACCAGGGTGGTGTTGATGGCTCTGATGTCCTCCCTGTACCCCCGATAGTGTTCCTCCTGCAGTACCTGGATCTCCTGGAACCGGGCCAGTACCGTCGCCATCGTCTCCTGGGAGCGGTTGTATGCTCCCATGATGGTGGTGAGGACCTCGTGGAGAGTGGGTTCCCTGGGCCTCTCCTCCCCCCCCTGTCGCACAGCTGCCCTCCGAGTTCCCCTGTTTCCCTGGGCCTCTGCCCCCTGGCCGGAGTGCCCACTACCACTGCCCCCAGGTCCCTGTTGTTGTTGGGGTGGTGGGTTATCCTGGGTGCCCTGTAGTGGTAGACACACCGCAGATTGACGCGCCCTGGAGACAGAGGCATGGGCCCGTTGGGTGGGAGCTGTGCTGGTGTTCCCAGAGGGGTTTGGGTCTGTAGTGGCCTGGGCCTGTGTGAGGGGAACCGACTGTCCAGAGGTCCCCGATGGTCCGGGCTGGTCATCGGTGTCCAGGTCGACAGAGCTGCTGTCATCGCTGACGGCCTCTTGGGTGGGGGGTGTGGAGAATTCTGGCCCCTCCGCCGCGGTGTGTTGACGGTCGGGTCCTGCAGGGGTATAGAGGTATGGTTATAGTTTCAATGTGTGGCATATGGGTGTATCTGTGGGTTCTCGTGTCCCCAAGTGCTGGCATTCGTGTGTGGGGGCTTTGGTGAGGGTGGCTTGTGGGGGGATGTGTATATGCATTGGGCATGCTTTGGTGATGGGTGTCCATGCTTAGTGGACGCATGCAGGCCTAGGTTTTGGGATGTGTGGGTTGTGATGGTGAGACATTGGCGGGGAATAGGTGTGCTGGGGGTGGGGGTGAGGATGGTGGTGGGGGTGAGGATGGTGGTGGGGGTGAGGATGGTGGTGGGGGTGAGGGTGGGGGTGAGGATGGGGGTGGGGGTGGGGGTGAGGGTGGGGTTCGAGGATGGGGGTGAGGGTTGGGGTCTGATTTGGCATGCAGGTGGGGGGGAAGCAGTATTGAAGCTTCAACTTACCAGTATCCATTCCTCCGCCGACTCCTGCGAGGCCGTCAGGATGCAGGATGTTCAAGACTTCCTCCTCCCATGATGTGAATTGTGGGGGTTGAGGTGGGGGTCCTCCGCCAGTCTTCTGCACGGCGATGTTGTGCCTGGATACCATGGAACGCACCTTCCCCCGTAGGTCGTTCCATCGCTTCCTGATGTCTTCCCGATTTCTGGGGTGCTGTCCCACTGCGTTGACCCTGTCGACAATCCTCTGCCATAGCTCCGTCCTCCGGGCAATGCTGGTGTATTGTATCTGTGTGCCGAACAGCTGGGGCTCTACCCGAACGATTTCCTCCACCATGACCCTGAGTTCTTCGTCTGTGAAGCGGGGTTGTCTTTGGGGTGCCATGGGGTGGTGTGTATGATGTGTGGGGTGGAGTATGTGTATTTAAGTGAGTTGAGTGTGGTGGTGTGTGTTGTTTTGTGTGTGGATAGTGTGTGGGTGATGGTGTTGAGTGGCTGTGGCTGTTATTTTTTGGATGCTGGTGTCTCGCTCTTGCCTTCTTTACGAATTTTTTAGCGTAGGGGTTTGTGGGTGATGTGGGTGTGTGTTTTATATTGTATTGTGTGTGTGGGAGTGGTGTGTGTATGTGTATCAGGTGTGTGGGATTCAAATCGTCCAATGTGGCTGAGTTTTGTTCGTTTGTGTGTATTCTGACCGCGGCGGTGTGTCCCGCCAATGGAATACCGCGTTTGAATGACCGCCGCGTGGATTCGTGGGTCGTAATGGGATGGGCGTATTTCTGTTGGCGTGGCGGTGGAGGTTTGGTCACCTCCACCTTTCCGCCGACCGCTGGTCTGGCGGTCTGTTGTGGCGGTCGGATTTTCGGAGGTTTGCCTTCTGCGGGTCAGAATGACCGTGGCGGGTTTCCGCGACGGGATTATGGAGGATTTCTGACCGGCGGTAGGCGCCTTTTACCGCCGAGGTCAGAATGACCCCCTTTATATTTTTACTTACTTTTTACCAACCTTAGTTAGTCTCCAGTTGGCACAGATGTTGTTTTTCCAAACTCTTTTTACCCTATTTTCCCTTTTTACTTGTGTCCTCAAATCTGACTGCCTAGCACAATTTCCTTGTAGCAATTTTCCTATTTGTTTGTTAACTTTGATGCACATCAATTGCTTCCATGTGGAAGAGAGCTGGTCACTGTGTATTCAGCGACCATCAGATTATTTTGTTATTATTTTGTGTTGCTTGCATTGAACGTTTAGTATGTTTAATGCTGATTAGGCTTTGGTTCTTCCAAAGATGTGGACACCTTATGGTGGTCCTGGATCTCTATAGCTTATTCCTAAGAACTGTTTACGTTAATTTGTGTATTAGTTTGTAATAAAACCCTTAAATTTATTTTGGACTTGGTCTTCCTTGTGTGGCCACATTGATTATACTGTAAATTGAAATGTGTTTTGTAGTTCTGTGTATGACATTATCTCTTACCTCCAGCTGGATAAAAAGTTTGTTGACTCGTCAAAGCAATTTACCTGAGTGTAAAATGCTTTAGCAAGCTGCTGTTGAAGGCCCATAACGAGAATAAAGGAAAGGCTTTTGACAAACTATTATAGCTCAAAGCATTAATGGCTATAAAGCTATTACAGCATTCAACCGACTGGGGGGGTAGAATTTTCTAAATTGAAAAAGGAGAAACAGATAGGCAAATATTAAAACGATGGAGCAGAAGGTCAGTATCAGCCATTCCATTGTCTTCAATGGAGCCCTCAAATTGCAATGTTTAATTATCGTTCTAAACTCAAAGTAGCTGAATCTCAAAATTAAATTATTCAACTTATAACATGTAGGATTCTGCAATCCCTATATAAAACCCAACTCTATTTTTTTTAATAATAGGAACCTGTGAAACACCCAGTTGCCTAACATAAAGAAATAGCATAGCTTCTTAACTGTAACATCTTATTGCAGTTGAGTTCTGACATCACAATGTTTGCTGCCAGAACCAGCAGACAAAGGGTAAGGTTGGTCATGTCACAGAGCATAATTAAAGCAGCTGTTTAAAGAACAAAAACAACACATTGTCTTTGTTTCTTCTACTCTATTTTTCTAGCTCTCCTCTGAAAAGCAGACAGGAGATATTTAGGGCCACACATTTACTTTTACAGTCATTAGTAAATATAGAAAAGTTAGAAACTTTCTGCATGTTTCTTCACAATCTCAGCTCTTGTCCCTATTTAAAAAAAAGCCTGACATGTAATAAACTGATTCTAATATATTTTTGAAACAAATATTTAACAGTTTTTTAAAGTAACTCATTTTGAAATGGAGATTTAATATTTACTCTTCATGTTTGCAAACATTTTCTCTCTTTCATATGAAAGAACTACGCACCAAGGGTTTAAGTAGTTTGTGAGAAAGGTGATGGTGTGAATAAAGTACCGTCTGACATACATTATAAGTCACCTCAGAGGTCCATAACCTTATAAAGCAACTCAGCCTTTGCCCTCTTTCCTCTAGATGGTCAGGACTTCCAATAGCTATATAATGTACAGTAGGGATACTTTACCCCATTTATAGCAGCTCCAATAACACATCTGTTGACCTAAAAAACATGAGGTGCATGTTGGAAATGACCATCCTTTGCAGGCATTCCTCCCAGATTTTTGCATTCTTTTACTGACTCTGATTTTGTTGGCCATAGTACTCTATGCACTTTACCCCTGCTAACCAATGGTAAACTGCTTGTGCACTCCTTTGTAATCATGACAAAATTGTTATACACCTACTTGGCGCATTTAGGCCCATATTTTTACTTTTTTAGCGCCACATTTGCACTGCTTTTTTACACAAAAGTGGAGCAAACTTACAAAATACAATTGTATTTTATAAGCTTGCACCGATTTTGCGACAAAAAATGACGCAAATGTGGCGCTAAAAAAGTATAAATAAGGGGCCTTAATTTACCTATACGTCCTTATTGTATGGTACTAACTGTAGCCCAGGCCTGTAAATTAAATGCTACTAGTGGACTGCAGCACTCATTGTGCCATCCACCACAGTAGCCCTGTAAAGCATGTCTCGAGACAAACCACTGCAGTCGATAGTGCAGTTTAAAACTGTGCTTTCCACCTGGCAATATAGACCTTTTGCCAGGCCTAAACCCTCTTTTTTAATACTTATAAGTAATTCCTAAGGTAGGCCTTAGAAGAAAGTTATAATTTTCCTGCCTAGAACAAAAGGCTTTTCTGCTAGTGTCCAGCTGTAATCTGATCCCTGATGGCTCCCCTGTTGTGGGATGTTTATTTCTCCTGGTCAGTGGAAAAGGGGCTCTGTGTGTGAGAAGAGGGTCTCATCCTTTGACAGGATGGCCTGGGGGCTGTGGCTAACTCCATTCTGAAGTTTTATGGATGACTACCCTGTCAATGTGAGATGAAGCTCACACATAGGCCTGCCCCCCTTTTGTTTCCCTAGTCAGGGTGGCTCAATATCCAATGGGAGGAGAGAACTGATTTAAGGGGTGGACAAAGGATTGCCTCCACCCATAGGCTCGCACGAGCACATGTAGCCCCCTCATGTCTCTACCCAGAACAATGGGATTGCCCTTCCGTCTGAAGAATTTGAAGGAAGACTGGGTCTGTCTGACTTGAAACGAGGACCCACAGAAATGACTCCTAGGGTCAGTTGGCTGCCCTCCTGTTTGAGCTTCAGGGGCACAACAACCTTACAGAGGCTTTTCTCTCTCCATCTGCCTAGTTCAGCTGGACCTGCCCTGGATCCTGCTGCTGGCCACTGTTAGAGTGAGTCCTGACACCAAAGTGAAGCCATCCAGGTCCTGGTCTCTTGGCTGGTGTTAGAGCGTATAACTTCTGACCCCAAATTGCAAAAAGCGAGACTTAGAAACATTTTGGCAACATTCTGCCTGGAGAACTGATGAAGACTGGAGTCAACGTCAAAGCTGCAGCCATCAACATTAGATCACCATTTGGCCTCAACTCATCCTTTTGCCCTGGTGAAGGACATCTGACTTCAAGAAAAGTATTTAAGTCTGAGTGCTTCACATGATCAATGCTGAGCAGCATTCAATAGACCTGGAGGCATTCTTCAGCACGGACGTTGGACTTCAGCCACTCAGAGCTTTCCCGCCTTCATCAACGACCTCATCGGAACCTCACTCTTCAGTTGCCTCCTGTTGGATCCACCTTGCATCATGCCCCAAGGACTCATCATGGCCACATTTTCTCCATAAAGTTTTCTAAGTCAGATGGTAAACGTTCTGCCAGGATGGACCTAATCTCTGTAGCCGTTGATGATCCTTGCGGTAGGCCTAAAATTTGACTTTGACCAAGTCTAGCATGATCAGAAACCCACAGTTGACTCTTTGGGGCACATTTATACTCTATTTGCGCCGAATGTGCCCCATATTTAAGCTTTAACGCCCGACCCCGCGGACGTCAAAATTCCACCATGTGCGTCATTTTTTGGAAGCGGGAAACTGCCTTGCGTTAATGATATGCAAAGTAGGCATTCCCTTCCAAAAAATGACTTTAAGGCCTGTGTGCCTTATTTATACCCCAGTGTCATTTTGACGCACAGGAGGGGGTGGGCCTTAAAAAATGGCGCACAGCCTATTGTGCACTGTTTTTTAATGCCTGGGTCAGGGCAGGCGTTAAGGGATCTGTGGGCCCGGAAGGAGTGAAGAGGTGCCCTCCCCTGCCCCCAGGGACACCCCCTGCCACCCTCGCCCACCCCTGGAGGACACCCATGGATGGGGGGACCCATCCCAGGGAAGTAAAGGTAAGTTCAGGTAAGTATTTTTTATTGTTTTTTTTAAGTGGCATAGGGGGGCCTAATTTGGGCCCCCCTACATGCCACTATGCCCAATGACCATGCCCCATGACAGAAGTCCCCTGGGCATGGCCATTGGGCAAGGGGGCATGACTCCTGTCTTTGCTAAGACAGGAGTCATGTCAATGGGGATTGTGCATCAAAAGAAATGGCGCAAGTCCGGTTTGAGGCCTGATTTTTGCCTCAGACCTGACTTGCACCATTTTTTGACGCACAACCCCCATTTTGCCCTACGCCGGCGCTGCATGGTATGAGTCATTTTTTACTCAGACCAGTCCGCAGCACCGGCTAACGTCATTCCATAAATATGGTGCCCGCATGGCGCATTGGAATGGCGTTAGCCGGCGGTAAAATTTTTGACGCACAACTGCGTTGGCGCAGTTGTGCGTCAAAAAGTATAAATATGGCCCTTTGTACTTTTTGCCTCTATTTATAACTCAAAATTTAAAAAGCCATATTTATGGTTGTATTTGTTGTATTGTGTTGTTTTGGTGTCATTTTGCATATTAAAATATTCTCTAGCTTTCTAAATTGGTTTGGGATTTTTTGTGTTGTGTTTTCACTATATTACTGTTTAAGTACTGCTTAAATACTTTACAAATTGCCTCTAAGTTGAAACTGGCTGCTCTGTGCCATAGCTACCAGGGGTTTAGCACAGGTTTATTTAGTGGCATTTTGTGATTCACTCTGACAAGGATTCAGATTATTATTTGAGGTGAGTTCTCACCCCTGTTAACTACTACTTTGAATTTTTACACTGCAGAATTGAGAAATGCTGAATTTACTACACCACTTGTTGTGCATCCAGGGATAAGTATACCAGGAATGTGCTTGATGCTGAATTTGTGAATAAGAAGACAATGGGATTGTGGGTGTGTTCAGCCTCAATGGTATAGCATCACTAATTGTCAAAGCGATACAGTCCTATTGCACACACTCGCACGCCACTAGCACCTATGCAATCTCCGGTTGAAGCAAATAAAATTGAAAATCTCAAATGAGATCACTCCTGGCACCAATGTACAGTAATGCTCCACGACTACTTCTTCACCTCACCCACTCCCTCAGTGTTCAAATCTGCTTTTGTTCAACCTAAGTAGAAACATCCAACATTAATTTCCATTTCTTTAAAATGAAAGTGAATGCACATTGCCAATCCAACTGAACTCCTTAGTGTGGGCCCTGATGGGCCAGAATACATGAAAACTTCAAGTTGTAATGAGGTGAGCAGAACTGTGCATGCACCAGAAAATGAAGTATGACTGTCGAGGAATTGAGGAGTTGAACAAGGAGTATGCTGTGGAACTAATAAAGATACATACTTATGACTTTTCTGACAACAGCATGATTTATTTAGTCATAGCAATGATGGTAGAGAGGTTGAGAATGATGCAGATAAAGAGGCATAATTTTATTAAGTACAAGTAGTGATAAAAGAGATCTGAATGCCGGATGGAATACCACCTATTCCTTTTACAGGGGATAAAGCAGTTACTGAGAAGAGGCACCTGGTAAAAATGTTATGGAGAGGCCTTTCTGGCGTTTTAGAGAGAAGGTGTAATGAGAGAAATGCAGGGATGTGGAGAAGTCAGGGGTAGCTTGTTGAGAACAAAGACAGTAACTCTGGTTTTGAAAGAGGTATAGTAGAGGCAGGTGAGTAGAGATATTCTGATTTGCAGGGTTGTTCCAGAATGCTTAGGCCCTTATTCCATCTCTAAAATGAAATTACATCAATTTTTCAGGAAAGTCAGATTGAGGCATTATTTTACTAAGATTCCTGGCAAGTATAGAGTAGAGGACACAGGACCCAGGACACCTTTTACCTCCAGCACAATTTATGCGTCATAAAGCTTTGGTCTTCCAGCAAGTTGTCCTCTGTGATGTGATTCAGCTGACAGCAAGGAAGAAAACATGTGTTGGATTAATTGAAAAAGAATGATGATACTGTAATAAACCCAGCAGATAAGGGAGGGGCATTCTTGGTACAGAATGTGTAAGACTACAAAACAGAGATACTATCACAATAAGGGTTTCATAATAATTACTTCAAACTCAGGGCAGACCTCTTGAGTAAGGTTATTCAATTGATTAAAGAAGTGATTCAAATAGAACTTATGTAGAGTTATTTGAGCAAGCTTGAATTTGATAACCTTAACAAAAAAAATGAATGCCCAATTCTTATACCCTCCTTAAGATACATAAAAACTTGAAAAACTGCCTAGCTGTCCCATTGTGTCTGGGTGTAGATGCACATTAGAGCTACTTTGTAAATACATAAACCTCTTTTTGAAACCGTCAGTGGTACTATGAAATCATACATCGGCGAGACAAAATTGATTGAAACCCATCCTTTTATACCGTTTACACCCCTCTCCTTGTCACAATGGACAGAAAATCACTTTACACTAATATCCTTCGACAAGTTGAACTGGGCGTAGTTAGAGACATGCTTAACCATTAGGGGCAGCCTATACCGGTCTCCAAGGAGTTCATAGTAGAACTATTCAAAAAATCTATGACAAAAAATGTTTGTATTCCAAGGGGAGTATTATGATCAAACCTGGGGAGTAGTGGTGGGAGCCAGATTCACCCAGAAGATTGCAAATATGTTTATGGACAATTATGAGTATACCCATATTTACAGTGCTAATAATCCATTTTTGGAACACATTACTTGGTGGTGAAGGTATAGTGATGATGTTTTGATGATTTGGAGCAATGATATAGAAACGCTGCAACATTTCTTTCAGTGGTTGAACAACAGGTCCACAGCCATACAGTCTACTGTATCACATAGTATTCAAAAGATCAATTGTTTAGCCACCACTATTAGATTAGAAGATGGGAAACTCCACACCACATTATTCCAAAAGCCTACAGAGTGCAACGTGTTGTTGATGTATACTAGTCACCACCCCAGGTGTTTGCGGGATAATCTTCCATACAACTAATCTGTGAGGATTAGAAGGAATTATTTGTGTTTGGCAGATTCTTCCATTGAATCTGACAACGTCATTGACAGAGAGTACGCTAAAGGACTATTAAAAGACTCCTGAAAAGCAGTTTGGTATTGCCCACGGAAGACTCTGTTGGAACCTAGGAGTAGAATAAATCAAACATAAGAACAATAACCACGTGCCCTATAGATTTGAAGGATGCACTAATCAAGACTTCAAGACTTTTCAATACATATGTGTTGAGTCAAATCTTCAATATAAGTATGCACAATACATTTTATTTCCTTTTTTATTTATTTTATCAAACAACATTATGTTCATATTCCAAATTTGTTTTTTTTATTTATAAACATAATTAGACACACCACTTTCTTGAAACCATTGTTCATAATTTACTCACATCGCTACTCCTACCCTAATCACCATTCACCCACATAGATCCATTAAAATAGTAGAATCATACTTCATTCCCTCATATCACAGAACTCAGAACATTCATCCACAATACTACTTTCATATCATACATTACACCAAATTAAAAACCATAGGGGAACACAGTGGGAGATCTGCACATCATGACTCAATTGTTTTCTTAGAAAAAATTCATATATACATTCACATGGTACTGATTTATTATATTGTATTACATAGTATCTCATATATACATTAAACACATTAATGTTTTCTTTCTTTTCTATTTACAATATTCAATAAATGAAACTTTTAAACCAAAGTAGTAATGATCATTTCACCTCGTGTATACCCCAATCTTCAGATCCACAAAATGTCGACCTGTCAAGGGATCCGCGTCACTAGCTATCTATATTTTTATCTTTTGTAACTCTGAAAATGCTGAACAGATTTACACTGTCGTAGGACTCTTGTTATTGGAATGAGACTGCTGGATTTGGGGTGGCAGCACCACTGCTTGTGGATGACTAAGTCAGTACCATAACATCTTGGCAGCTGTTGACTCAACCCTTTCAGCTAGCTAGCAGCACCTCACCCAAACATAGAAAGCAAAGGTGATTTGTGGCAGCCTGATGCATGACACTCAGGGGCATATTTATACTCCATCTGCGCCGAATGTGCGTCAAAAATTTTGACGCACATTCAGCGCAAACGTTGCCCCTTATTTAAACTTTGACACCCGAGCCCGCAGACGACAAAAGTCCGCTGTGTGCATAATTTTTTGGATGCAGCAACCCACCTTGCGTTAATGATATGCAAGGTAGGCGTTCCCGTCCAAAAAATGACTTAAACGGCCGTGCGTCGTATTTATGCTTTCGGGAAAAAATGACCCACGGCCGGGAGGCGGAGCTGGAAAATGAAGCACAGCCCGATTTGCATCAAAATTTAACGCCTGGGTCAGGGCAGGCGTTAAAATGGGGCAAACACACCTGTATTTAATCAAGACACACAGAAGCAACAGCAGAGCAGCAGAGCAGCAAAAGGGAGACATGGAGGTGATTCTTATCCAGCGTGCACGCAGACGCAGAGCCCAGCAGCTACCACAACACCAGCAGGGACCCTAAAGGCAGCGCAGAAGGCAGGAGAGGATATTCCGCCCCAGAAAAACCCTTCATGGCCTCAGGGAACGCAGCATCATCCAGAGGTACAGGTTGAACTGGCAGGCCATTCAGCAGCTGCTGCGAAACGTTGAGCCGCAGTTGGCACCCACTTTGCTGACACCCCGCACCATCCCAACAGAAACCAAGCTGCTTGCCGTACTTCACATGCTGGCAAGTGGCTCTTTTCAAACAACTGGTGCCCTGGTTGCCGGAATATCACAACCATCATTCTCTGCCTTTTTGCCCAAAGTACTGGATGCCATCATTGGACTTACACCCCGCCACATCTGCTTCCCTAACACACTGCAGAAGCAGCAGGAAACAAAACAGGGGTTCTACCTCATTAGTGGCTTCCCACACGTCCTTGGTGCAATCGACTGCACACATGTACGCCTTGTGCCACCTGCTGCAGCTGAACACCTCTACCGCAACAGGAAGCACACACACTCTATCAATGTGCAGGCCATTGTCGATCACCAAGGATTGATCACCAACATCATGGCTAAATATCCTGGGAGTGTCCATGACTCATTCATCTTCCGTCACTGCACCATTAATGAACACTTCCAGGATGGACGGTATGGCAATGGACTACTTGTTGGTAAGTACAAAAACCTACTTATATACACACTGCACAGCAACCCTCTAGGACACACAACACATTCTCCACAACAGCAACATATCGACAGGAACACACTGAGGTCGTGACACCGCTAGGCATGTTTCTTAGGTCACCATTGAACCTGTCACACATCGGGAATTAGTGTACAGTCTAATGTTAAGACGTGAAAGATCACAACGTGTGGAGTGGGTTGCCTAAATGTCACCTTGCAAACTGTAAGTGTCCCAATGACGTTTACATTAATCCATTGCATAAGTCTAAAGGTATGGGATGTCCAGGGTACATTGATATGAACGTGTTAACAACACTGTCAAAATGAATCTGTGTATGGAACTATCATCTCACCCCCAGTGAAGACACACGGACACCTGTATCACAAGTCACAATGCTAGGGAGGGCACACTGTACCACAAATCCCAAAACATACTGCTGACAAACGGTCAGCAGCCAAACACTCTTTCAGCCAAGGAAACAACACGATGCAAATGGTACATCCTACAAGCCTAGGATGCGACATAATAACACAAAAGAGTCACAGACAACACAAGACAACTACTGCCATGAAAGGTGATTTCAATGGGGCTAGCTACATCAACATGATCCCCTTCATTTTCTCTTGCAGCTGATCAGGGGTATGGCATCCAGCCATGGATAATGACACCTATTGGCAACCCGAGTACTGCAGCAGAACATGCATACAATGACGCACATAGGAGGACACCCACCATAGTCGAGAGGACCTTCGGCATCCTCAAGCCAAGATTCCGGTGCCTCAACATCACTGGTGGTAGCCTCCTATATTCCCCGGAGATGGTCTGTAAGATCATCCTAACATGTGCTATTCTGCACAACATTTGCATCAAAAGGAACATTCCCCTCCTGGAACCCGAGCCACACATGCCTGAAGAGGAGGAAGAGGAGGATGGTGGCCTGCGACATGAGGGGGAACTACAGAACACAGCCGCTGGTATACGCAGGCAGCAACATATCGTGAACAATTTCTTTTAAATATAATCACCATCACCACTTTATGAACTAATTTAAACAAACACCTATAATAATCAGCATATCATCGTTTGGCTATTCATTTTTGCACACCTTCATCTCTAACTATCAGAATAAGAGTGTTGCCTCATGGAGCATTGCTGATATACCGATTCGGACACTGAAAATCCCAGAGCTAATGTGATGCGTGACATATAATGGTCACATACACACACACTGTAAATGACATATATCATGTACATTTCACCTTTGAAGGCCAATAGCAGAGGACCACACCTATTTCACACATACATGTTGAAATCAAGGTCCAGCGCAGCATATGGCACACAACTAAGACACCATCACTCAATAAGGGGAAAACAAGCCTCATACATGAGGCAGTTGATGTGCTTTTGCATCAGTAACAGGAATGTCTGACCAGACCCTTGACAGCAGTAAGTCCAACTGCATCCAATATTTGTGAGGACTATTTGTGACCAGAAATCCATAGAAGCAGCACATAGACAGCACAAGTGCCACACATATGAGCAGCATTGCGCACATGACATTCCATGTACATGTCAGCCCATTTCCTAACTCCTGACACACCCATGCCCCTGGTCACAACCCACCTGTCTGAAGAGATCCCTGGAATACTAAGATGTGTACCCTGATAGTCCCTCCTCTACACACACAGCTTGTCAATAGCAATCCAGTGTGCTACACCCTTTCCTATGGTATGCCATTGTCATAGAACATCTGAATGCATGGACGTCAGGTCAATTAATACACTGGCTTCTAGTTTCCAAGCCCTGTCAGCACCTGTAGATTGCTTCCCGTGTGAAAATGTCTGTTGGCCATTAGAATGCAAATCTCACCTACAGGACTTGTGAGAAACAGATGCAGCCCACACCTGTGATCACCTCCATGCATACCACCCATTTCAACAAGCACTGCCCCTGCTGATGCCTGGAACAGCATAGGAGTTGGCATTTTGTCAAATACACCGTTAAGCATTGATACTAATTAAGCTGTGTAACACAGCCCTTGGGTTAATTTGTCACCTTCAAAAACACAGGACATACACAGTTTGACATGTCAACTGTCTAGTTCATCCTCCAAACAGTCTTAGTGAGACCAATGATTATGTAACTTGTCAAATTGCTGTATCCTGATTCACCCTGCATTCTGTCAGCCTGACAGGCATCTGTCTGTGCGTCTGTGTGTGTTTTCTACATCACAAACAGTGCTTCCAGACTTGGTATTGGGGGAACAGTTGTAGGTCTGACTGCAGTGTGATGATCAAGGACACCATTATAAGATGAGTTCTCGTAGGCACTCTTGTATTCTTGTCTTCATGACTCACATACGTCATTTGTGACACAGTTCAGCATGAGTACCTATTTGTATGTAACCTCAGACAGCTTCATTCATGCAGTTTTTGTAGTGTTTGCTTAGATTAGTGTGCACTGTTATATGTGTTAGTATTGTATGGTGACAACATTTTGCTGCCAGTATTTTATGACTTTGATATCCCTTGAGGAAGCATTATTCTGTCCAAGCAGCATGATGGTGTATGGTTTCTCACTTCATCAGATATGTCCCTCAGGATGGGCAGAGTATGATGCAATCATGGGCACTGTGCAGATTTATCTGACTACATAATATCAGGACAGTTGTATTGACAAGCTAAGTAATTTGACAGTAGGCACATTTCAGTTGTCTACTGTACAGTTGATATGTCACATTACCCAGAGACAGATTTGTTGTGTAAGTGCTATTTATTGAAAAGTGCTGTAGTGCTATCTGTACATTGTCCATTATTGTGAGTCCATTAGAGTGACATCTTACATTGTGATCCTACACAAGGGGTTACAGAAATGCTTTTGACATGCTGGGGTGATGTTTCAGACAGTGCAGAGGGACAGGATTTGCCAATGAGTAAGAGAGAGAAAATCACTGGGCAGGCTGACAAGATATACAGTGGTAAGCAGAACAGTCATTAAGTAGAATTGTAGTAAGACTGGCATGTTACAAAGCGCAGGACCTTTGTAATTGTTGGCCATGTGGCAGGGACTAGTGCTTCGGGTACTTTTCCTTGTGAAGGTGATCTGTTCCATGTCTTCTTCTTCTGATGTGTGCGTTGCCTCCTCTGTTCTTGGTGGTGGTGGTTGTGAAGGGGCAACACACACCTCAGTGTTAGAAGACGTGGAGTCAGACATCCCAGTCGCTGCTACCTGTGAAGGTCTTAAGGGCAGTACTGCGCTAAGGAGGATCTGCTGATTCTTAAGAATAGCAGCCACATCACGATGGTAGGCAGCCAGGTCGGCCCTGAGGGGTTCAATGTTGCATTTGTGCACGCGTTGACAGAATTGCTCTTGTAGGTGTTGGGTCAACTGTATTACAGCTGTGCTGATTTCCTTCTGGGTTTTTTGCTGTTCCTGCAAGATAGATGTTAGGGCTTGCATAGCTGCTGTCTGATCTGCAGATGACATCATGCACAAACGCACCCCCTCTAGGCTGGCTGCCATAGTTTGCATCCCCACCCGCACCTCCTTGGCCAGCTCCCGCTGTACCCCAACTACAGTTCTCTCAAAGCTGGTGCCTGTGTCGTCTGAGTCCTCAGCTGTATTGGAGCTGGCAGGTCTTACAATTGGGGTGGTGGGTGGATCCTCTGCGATGGCTGCTTGTTCTGTGCTCCTCCTTGTGACTGAAGGTGGGGTCTGGAGGGTTTCAAGGACCTTTTGGATGGTCTCCTGGGGAATGTTTATCAACTCGTCATCCATGTCATCAGGGTAATCTGGGACAGGCATATCCGCAGGAGATCCATCTTCCTCTGCAATGAAACGGGGTACAATTAGTGTGTCTGTGTTGTGGCATTAGTGATGTGACATGCCTGCCTTGTGATGATTTCACATTGTGATCTTCTTTCGTGTTTATTGCTCCAGTCTTTCAGATGGGCATTCTCCCAGGCCTATGGCCCACCTGCATGTCACATGTATGTTATTAAGTTATTAGACTTGTCAGCATCATCTCTTCTAGGTGTTGGTTTTGGCCAACTAGTGAATTGCCACCTTCTTGTCCTACTCAACCATCCGTCTACATCCATTCTCATGGTGAGACCTTTCACTGGCTGTGGGTGTTCTGATGGCACTAGCAGCACACTTAACAATCTGGACCTGCCCCAGTCTCTAGTCTTTCACATCCACTTAAATGTAGTTGACATGTAGCATATCCTATGCATAGCAATGTAAGGGCACGATATGGATGTTGGCACTGGTAATGTGTACAGCTGATGTTGGGAATGTGTGGTACATTGGATTGCCCTGATAACGTATCAGTGTCCTATTTCCTTCTCTGACTGTGCAGGTGTATGTCAGTGACCAGTTACATGTGTCCCGCCCTCAATGCTGTTGTCTGAGCAGTATGACATTTGGGATGTTACAATGTGACCCAGGCACAGGATGGACCCTGACATATGCAGCATGGGTATGTCCTTAGTGCTGTGTAGCTCCTATTGTTGTTTACATTGGCTGATGTTTGCAACAACTATGGGCATTGACATTTGACAGTACTGGGACCTTTGTCTTTTTTCAGGGGATTGTTGAAGTTGTCATCCTCAACCCTCTAATTTAGGTGTGTATGATCCATGGGGAGGTTACTGCCATTGGCTACTTGAGCTGCACACAGCGCGGAGGTGGTAGTGGCAACTGTTGTCGCAGTTACATGCCAGTTGTCGGTATGGCTAGAGGTTGTTAATAGGGCCCTAGTTAATGTGGGGGGTATGGTGGCTGACGTGTGCCGGGATGTCAATTTGACGTTGTGCCCTTCCCTCCTGGCGTGGCTTTCCCTTTCCTCCATCGTTGGCATGGCAGCATGCCCCCATGGGACTGTTGTTGGTGTAGTGTAATGGTGTACCCCAGCTTCTGTCTGTGCAGGCCATGTCCCCATGACGTGCCCCTTTACCCATGCCACTCCATGTATATGATGACTTACATGCAATGTGTAGTAGGTATTCCCACCCCGGATGCAGTTGACATTAGTGCAGTGCATTTCCCCATGCGACTTACCCTGCATGTGCGTTGTGTCCTGGTAGTCTGCGCTGTCCTGTCCTTCAATCCCTGTGACCATCTCCTCAGGGATGGCGGCTGCGACCATCTCCTCCATGTGGTCCAGGGCCTCCAGGTGTGCTGGACTCCCACCTCCAGTCTGCAGTGCTGCTTTCCTGTTCCTGGCCATCTTTTCCTTGGTCCTGCGCTTGCAGTCATGCCAGCGTTTCTAGCACTCGATGACTGTTCTGCGTACTTCTGCCACACTGTTGATCTTGTCAACAATTTGTTGCCATATAGGCTCTCTCCTACTAATTGGCAATTTTGAGGTGACAAACAGTTGGTGCTGATGTTCCGTCACCTCTTTAACCAGAATTTCCTGCTCCTCTGCACTGAAGCGACACTTTCTTTTCTTCTTATAAGTGTCCTGGTTATTGTGTGGGTCCTCCTGGCTGTTTCCTGGTCTGTTGTCATCTTCCTGGGGTCTATTGTGGCATCTGGGATCCATTTTGGCTCTCCTCTGGTGAAATGGCAGTGTTTGCGTTTTTTTTTACACTATTGCGTCAAAAAACGGCGCATATCCGGTTTGCGGGGTCGTAAATCGACCCACAGTCATTTCCGCCACGTTAACGTCGTTTTGCTTTACGACTTGACGCTGCGGTGTGCGTCAAAATAAATGACTCCCACCTGTGATGTTTAATTCCATTTCTATTTACAATATCCAATACATATATAACTTTTAAACCAAAGCAGTATTGATCATGTAATCTCATTGTGTATATTCCAATCTTCAGACCCTTGGGTGGCTAGGGCCTGGGGTGTTGCTGCATATATTATTATTGGGGAGGGGAGACTGAGGCCAGGCCCTGCACCTAACCCCAAAAGCAGTGCATGGCTAAATGCGGCTGTACCTGTGGGGAGTTAGGTGCCCATAACAACGTCGCACACAGAGATGGACATCTTACTTTACATTAAAAAAAACATAGAAATTCACTGAAAAAAACAAAGGTAAAAGAGATGTTATGGTTTGGTGAAAATGCCAGTTAAACATACCATTATAAATTAACAAAACCAATAAAACTATGGCCCAAATTTTAGATAAGTGGCCCTGCATTATATGTCCCCTAGCACCCCTCTAACGCCACCATATGTTTGCACAGTATATAACATACAGTGCACCATGGCGCAGGTTAGGGACATTTGCGTCATAATTTTATGCTTGATTGTTGTAGTACATTGCAGGATTAGTGCCAAAAATTGTGCAGGCATTAAATCTCATAGATTCCTCTATGCAATTTTTGCGGTCCCCCTAACAGAGGAACGCCCCCCTTTGCACACATTATGCCTGGTGCAGGTATAATGTGGCCAAGGAGTTACACAGTGGCACAATGCATGCATTGCGCCACTTTGTAAATCTGGCGCAGCAAATTTGGCCTCGTTGAGCCACATTAGCTAATGTGGCTCTAGGAGGTGTTAGGCCTCCTCATATCTGGGCCTTTATTTGTGTCAACAAATAACTATAGATCACGCCCTTGCCACGCACTGCTAATTACCTCACATATTACATCACTCATGACATCATTGAATACACCGCTGCAACGTATGAAATGGCATTGATGGCAACACTGTGCATGGCTGGAATATACCTTTGGGATGGGCTTTAGATAACTATCATTGGTGCTTTAGCTGTCACTTTCACCTAACTAAAATGACCCTTTAAAATTTGTGTATTTAGTGAATATTTATACGTATATGTATGTACAAGAGCAGAGGTGAGGAGTTGTGACTGGGGAGATGCCATCCCAGGAGACAGGGACGGCGCACAACAGAGAGAGCCATCCTGACCTGGCGGCTTAGTCTGTAACGGTGTGGGGCGGTGGAGACAACACACAGTCCACCCACCACTAAGTTTGACACTAGCAGAGCAATAAAAAGGAAAGGGTGCCTACAGGTAGCAGTTGGAGAAGAGGCTAGAGATTCAAAGCCAAGTAGATTTCAAGGTATCTTGTGGGCACTGAACAGGGGTAAGGGAGATAACAAAACAATAGAGTTGAGGCATAAACTGACCCTGCTGCATGATCAACGAGGATGCACATAATAACATGGATTCCTCCACTTGCCATTCAAAACATTAAGGATGCTGGCTCCGGGACCCACAGCCCTGTTGTGTGGGGGATCAGCAAGTGTGCAGAGTGGACTGAGCACAAAGATCAGACAATCAGTCATGTATCCGTCAAGTTTCAAGACAAATGATAACTGCTCATACATTTGCTACTGTATGGGTCTAGCCTGAGCGAATAAGAAGGATGGGCAAAGGCATGCTCAAACTAATTCTTAGCTACTTGAGGAAAAGAGGCTTGGGGGCATCCAGCAGGATGGGAAAACACACCAATATTACACTGGGAAAAAAGGTCAGCCACCAGGGGCAGGGATGCAACAATCCGAGACATCTGCCACTATGAAAGAAGACATAGGGCTTGAGGCAACAGGACAACTTGGACCTAATGTAGCACCATTAAAATCAACCAGTACAGAAAATTGACACTATAGCATTGGATCTCCATGTAATTAGAGGAAATCTGACAGAGCGAGTAAAAATGAGACAAAAATTACCAATCTAAAACCAATATCCACAGTAGGCAAATAGAAGACTTAATAGATAGAGTTTCTTTCATAGAATACAGAGAGGAGGACACTGAGGGAAGGGCCAGAAGAAATAACATGCAGATGGTCAGCTTACCTGAAAACTCAGAAGGCACATTTTAAGCTACCTGGAGAACTGGTTCACACAAGAAGCAGCAACAGAAGGCTTGTCAGGATTCTTCCAGCTTCAAATAGTTCTTTGTGTCCTAGTGAGGCCTCCCTGGTCCGGGTGCTCCTCTGCAGCTCATAGTAGCCTATCTTCTGAACTTTGTTGACAGACATATATAAACCAAATGAAAAGAGCAGCATTACACTAGACAATAGCAGGTAATGGTATTCCCTGATTTCATGGCTGCAGCAACAGCAGAGAGCCTCAGTCAGAGGTGAAATGAAGGTTTTGAGAAATGAACATAAAGTATGTACTGCTAGTCCCTGCTAAATTGAAAATGATTACTGATCATACATCACAACGTTTTCTAGACCCACAGAAGGTCCGGAACGATTGAAACTAGAGGACTGGAAAGGGTGAAAGCATCAGGTCAAATAGGGTGAAAGTCTAACAGCAATAAAAGAAAACAGAGAAGACTCAACAGCCCTATGAAACTACAACTGCATAGAGGTCAGGAAGAAGCAGCAACACTGGAACTATGAGAGAAGAATTGGGGGAGGAGGTGATGGAAACCTCTGGAGGAGACATAGGCTCAGAAATAGACAAAGCTCCGTAGTCCCAGAGTTGACTCCTGGAATGGTGGACTACATGACATGACACCCAAGCCTGAAATCTGAATTTGACTTTGGATTATTTGTTATGAATAGGGGATTTGTCTCTCTGTTATGTGAAGGGGATTTGGGGAAGGCATACTTCTGAGTACCAAGCAATGCATCATCAGTGTCAAAACATAGCCAAGAACTGCAATGGGGAGAAGAAAGAAGGGAACAAAAGTTGTGAGCTAACTCAAGGGTTATGCCTATAGAAGCATGGGGCAGAGGCTCCTCCTAATAGCCCCCCGTTCAGGTTAAGATCCAGATCCATTGTCTGGAGGGAGGCATAAAATCTTGACATGGAATGCCAGAGGTTTGCATAACCCAGCTAAAAGACACAAAGTTCAGTCCTACATAAAAATAAGGGGGAATCAAATATCCCTTTTAATAGAAACCTACCTCACTCACACAGAAGAAAACACCCTCCAGATAAGATGTAGGTAGAAACTTTACTATGCAAACTAGCATATGCTAGAGGGGTGATGATATGAATAAGCCTGGTGGTATTGTTCCAAGCCACTAAAGATATAATTGAGAAGGAAGTAGTAATTGCAGACTGGATGGGAGGCATATTGAAGTGTTCAATATATACACCACTAAACCACGACCAAGCAACATTGTTGCCAACCATATCCTCACAACTAGTTGAGCTGAAGGGTTGGGACTTTAACCTTATCACTTATTTAAATCTGGATAGACCATAAGTACTTTAGCCCTCAATGGTGGCAGAAAGGACTGCAGCTGTTCTGGCAATCACAATGGGGGTTAATACATTCATAGAATGCTCAAACCCACACACTAAAGATTATTCCTATTTCTCCCCTATGTATGATTTCATGTCAGGATAATTATGATTCTCTAAAACAACAAAATTACACCTGAAGGGAGAAAGCACAGAGTACCTCTTCAGAACATATTCTGATCATAACTTGTTAATGGTAATAGTGAAATGGGTCAGAACAACAGCCAAAATTCCCACTTGGAGATTACAAAGTACCATGCTTAAGGATCACATATTTCAACAGCAAACTCGTGAAAGCAATACAACACAACTTTGCAGAAAAAAGAGGTATGGCTTCTTCTTCACTACTAGATAGCAGAATAGAAAATGGTGAAAATGATTATCAGAGGTTATTGTGTCCAAAATGTGGTGGAGGACCAGCAGTCTCTTAATAAGGAGATAATGAGTCAAGAGAATAAACAGAGGAAACTATAGGTAATAGTCCCAATGACCCTCTAACACGGAAGCACTAGGAGAGGGGCTAGAGAAGCTGGTGAAATTAATCGAGCAGTTGAGGAGTTCTGATTATTGAGATGTGCTTGTCAGGGCACAAAACGAGCGGGACATCTCTGTGCTGTTACGTCAATCCAAAGAGGAGTGCATTTCATCTATTGTCCTTAAAAATGGCAAAGGGGACCATAGTACCCTCACAAACAGAAATAAGTATTTCAAGAATATTATGCGCAATTATAAGGGGTATAACCCACATATGATGAATGAGCTGGAAAGTTACATAGAGGGTGACAACAGTCACCCCCAAGATAGCAGCTGTACTTGGAACTGGCATAACAGTACCCAAGATTGAACAGGGTATAAAGGGAATGGCTATGGGAAAAACAGCTGTCTCAGAATAACTTTCTGAGTAGTTCTATATGACATAGATGGACACTCTAGCTCCAACACAGCTAAAGAAGAGCATAACCTACCCCCAACAATATGTGAGGGCTTAGTGGTAGCCCTACCTAAATAGGGCAGAGACCCACTTGATGTGGCATCATATCACCCTCGATTGATGGTTAGTACAGATTACGAAGTGCTGAACAAAGTTCTGACTAATAGGGTACTTCCCACAATGCCCCAAATAATACACCCAGACCAGTTGGGGTTTATTGCAGCTTGCAACACTGTGTTAAACGTTAGGTGATTAGTGGGGGTTTTGGCATAGTCCACTACTCTCTTCCCCAGGAAGCAATACTTTCTATAGATAAAAAAAAAAGCTTTTGGCATCCTGAATAAGCGCTACCTGTACTCTATGTGTTGCAGAAAATGGAGTTAGGGGTGGAGTTCCAGGCCTGGGTTTCAGTGTTATATATGAATAGCACAGGTAGGGTAAGGTCAGGCATGACAATGTCAGGAGCTTATTAAATAGAAAGAGGAACAGAACAGGGGTATCCATTGTCACCGCTTCTCTTTGTATTTGCGGCCAAACCACTTGCTAGCAATATCAGGCTGGGAGGAGTCTTCATTGGGGTTAAGGACAGAGATAAAACATATATCTCATCATATGCCGACTACGTGATTTTATAGTTAGATGACATGTAGTCCCACATAGCATAAGTAACAGAAGCACTAGAATTTTTTTTAGTAGAACATCTGACCTCAGAGTGAATTGGAGCATTTTAGTATAGCACTTCTACTATACCCACATTTAGACTTGCGTCCCTGCCAGAAGTGGCACAAAGATTAAGATGGGAGACAACCATGCTGAAATACTTAGAAGTGCAAATATAGAAATCTGAGGCAGATGTATTACATGGAAATGTGAGGCATCTAATGATTCCTTGAGTAAGGGGATCAATTTCTGGAAACACTGCTTCACTTGGTTGTTAGGAGGATAGATATCTCTAAGATGGTGATCCTGCCAAGATGTTCACAGCCTTGCCGAGAAAAAATACCCAGAGACACATTCAGGGCGACAGATACATTTAGGCCTCGACAAAATTAAAATTATGTTACGTAATTCACATAATTTTAGAGATTTTGTATTACGCTTAATACACAAAATAACCCAAATTACAGCATTACTCTACTTTGCATAGGTACACAACATTTGCTGCAAAAATGTACAATGTAAGCGACATTAGTGGTAAAACTTTACCACAAATGCATTAGAACAACAGAACGTGACCAGCTATTGTTTGTGGTGCTTTCGTTTTTTTGTTGTATTTGTTTCCACAAAATACATCCACACCTCCAAAATTTATTCTAGGATGCACTTCACTCTAAAAAATAGCTTGAAGTTATGGATTTGTATTTAATGTGATTCCGAACAATTTCACAAAACTGCGCCAAAATTTGACTCAAATACACAAAAGCAAATTATGCGAATTGTACGCACCCCTAGATAAAATGTTGACTCATCCAATATAACATTAGCATCGCTTAAATTACCAGCACAAGAAAGGGGTCCAGGGCATTGAATTATGTGATGTAGCTGCACACTGCAATGGGCAGAGAGGTGGATGAGCAAGAGTCTATCACAGGGTAGCTAGTACAAATTGATACACACCATCTCCATCAGACTTAGGAGCTCTCCTATTGAGTATAATCCAAAAAACACAAACTAAACCAGCAAATTTAGCATCCCTTGAGGCCCTTGCCCAAATACAACTAAAACACAAATCCCTTATGCACCAGTGTTAGAAATGGGGTTTCTAGCTAGCTAGGGTATGCACCTAAGCCAGACAACACCCACCCACTCTAGTCAGGATGAGGGAGTTACACACCAGTTCAGCAGCTTCCGCCTTCCGTGCTGCTCCACTGTTCTCAGTCACTCACCAGTTCCGATCCGGTACCCAGCAGATCCTTTTCCCTGAGTGGGGTACTAGGCCTCACCCCTGGGGGTTCCCTCTCTCTCTGGGGTGGTGACCTATATAGCGGCCAAGTCTGCCTGGGTCGCGGTGGTGTATCCACACCAGATGGTGTCTGCCAGTGCCCTGGGGGCACGGCAGGGCTCGAGCCTCGGTTAGGCTCCAATAGGAATTGTTGCCTGCTCTGCTCTACTCCTTCAGTATTGGAGGGGGAGGGAGGCCGCAATCACAAGGCCACAGGCACTTCCCTGTGCCACCAGGACGGGCAGCAATTAGAGCTCTCCTCACGCTTGGTCAACCATAGCCGCCAAGTGCCTGGCCCTGCTCCAACAGCAAGGAATGGGCTCCTCACACCAGGGTGAAGTAGGGAGACACACCCAATGTTCACCACATGCTGGGGCTCCACCGGGGCACTCTGGCGGGATGCAAAGACAGGTAGCAGAGGATGGGGAGACCAGCACCCAACAGGCAGGTAGGGGCGATCACCACCAACAGTCCAGCAGTGCCAGCCCAGCCCAGGCCCAGGGAGGGCAGCTGGTCAGCAAGACAACACGCAGAAAAGTGATCCTGATGAGTCCTTTATGCCACCTAGCAGAAGCCAGGCAGCAGGACAACAAACAGAAAGGCAGCGCAAATGAGTCCTATGTGCAGTCCAGTAGCCTCTCTGGCAGAGGTTCGGTCCCAGTTAAAAAAGTGCTCTGAAAAGTTTGGGGGAAACCCCATGTACTTATACTCATTTTGTGCAGCCTCCACAAAAGGAGGAGAAGGGGTTTCAGCCAATCCTACTTGCTTCTAGGAGTGTCCCCTCTCTCTTCCAGCACAGGCTCCAGACATCTGTGGGGGATAAACAAGCCCTTTGTGTGAGGCTAGGGCACAGCCTTTACAAATGTGCCCCTCTCTCAGCCTAGGAAGACCATTCAATATACAGATGCACTTCTGTCACACCTCCACCCTCCCTATGTAGAGGCCTATGAAAGGTATGCACAAAGCCTAGCTGTCACTCTGCGCCAGACGTGGATTGGAGTCAAGCTGCAAAACACCAGAGTCATAAGCACAGAGAAACACCCACTTTCTAGAAATGACATTTCATATAATGGATATAAAAAATCCACCTGCACCAGTAAGCAGCATTTCTCACTACCATTACAACCATACTAAACATGCCTACGCTACCTCTCATAAATCAGACAATACCACCTAGACATAAGGTAGGGCATTTCCAATGCAATCCTATGAGCAAGGCAACACTCAGAAATCAAATAGGCTCTTTGTCACTACCAGGACGGGCCACACAACTAGGCACATGTCTTGCCTTTTACATATATAACACCCTGCCAATAGGGCTAGCTAGGGGCCACCTTTGGGGTGACTTAAATTAAATAAAGGGGAATTCCAGGCCTGGCAAGCACATTTAGATGCCAGGTCCCTGTCGCAGTAAAATGTGCATGCAGCCCTGCAGTAGCAGGCCTGAGACAGGTTTGAAAGGCCACTTCTGTGGGTAGCGCAAGCTGCGTTACAGGTCCACTAGTGGCATTTAATTTACAACCCTGGAGATAGGGATACCACTGTACAATGGACTTTCATGTAAAATTAGTCTGCCAATCAGATGTAAGCCAATCATACCAAGTTTAGAATGGAGAGCACATGAACTTTAGCACTAATCAGGAGTGGTAAACTGCCCAGAGTCCAAACGTCAGCTAAAAGGGTCAGAAAAAATAGGAGGAAGGCAAAATGTTTGGGGATGACCCTGTAAAAAGGAAAAGTTCCAACAACCAGATTTCCCACTCCTGGTAAATGTGGATAGTTAGGAAGGGCTGCGTAAATGGGATGAACAAGGAGGTGCTCAGTTGGGGGATTTATTTGAGAGGGGCGTGAAGAAACCGTTTCAGGGAACTGGTTCAGGAACATGAGCTCGCCACATGGTAATTCTTGCTGTACAGTACAATCAGAGCAATAAACCACAGAATATGAGAAACAAGAAATAAGGAACCCAGAGTGCATAAAGTGATGCAAGTGATAGACACGATAATGGACACAACCAAAGTGGTATCACAGCTATAAAACGCCATACTACAGGAGGTGAAGGGCACACTAGGCAACCTCAAAAGTAAATGGTAAGAGGCTATAGGGAGAGGACTGCCCGAGTTTGCATCATTATTGTCTGCAGTTGATATAATTAGACAATAAGGCTACTGACAGGAGGAGACTGGACTTCACGGCAGCCAGTTGTAACATACCTAACCTTGCCCTAAGTCAAACAGAATCATAAAAAAATATCACTGCATTGATGTTCGTGCTGACAAAGTGGCAAGTAGCAATTTACTGGAAAAGTAGGGGATTATCACTCAGTAAATGGAGGCGAGAAGTAATGAAATGCGCTGAATGTGAGAGCAGCAGTCTATATATGGAAGTTACAAGAGCGGTGCAGAAACCTGATTTTGCTCACACTTCGGATCCAACCTCATTACTTTTGAACGGTGAAGCAAGGGAGATGGAATGAGTGCCCCAAAGGAACCTGTGGGAATGAATTGAGACGAGGCCGCAAGCTGGGGATCCAGAAGGCCAAATAACATATATGTGGGAAAAGGCTCGAAGTCCATGAGGTTATTTTCATTGAGGCTGGGTTTGCCCTGTCCAGCGTTTTAGAATATTGCAGCACTAATGGAGAATTAATGAGCTACCGGAATTAAGTTTCCTTTAGAATCTAGACATGTTGCTATTTCCTCTGATGACTCTTAGGTGTGTTATCCGTGGACACACTTTCGCTGTTGTATTTTCTCCAATACATTGAGAGGGAGTAAATGCATTTAAAGATACCTACCATGATGCTGGACCTGGCCTTCTCTGCAAGGCCACCCCAGATTTTTGACTTCCTCTAGTGAACTCGTTTTTGTTGGCTTTTAGGACTCTGTGCAATTTTCCCTGATAATTAGAGGTAAAGTACTTGTGCTCGCTGCCTATAAAGTGGTAAAATGGGCATACTACTGATTTGTACATTTCATTTACTCGTAAGTTTCAAGTATCGTTCTATGTGTACCTGGGGCCTGTAAATTAAATGCTACAAGTTGGCTGCAACACTCACCTTGCCACCCACTTAAGTAGACTTTTAAACCAAGTCTCAGGCCTGCCATTGCAGCCATTTAGGTTTGAGTTTTACAAGTCCTGGAAGTGAAATACCCCCAAAGTAGTTTTTCACTGTTGTAAGACACGGGGACACCTTATTACACTTAATAAGTGCTAACTTCAGATCAGATAGAGCTATACTGTTTACACTCAAATGAATTGTGATTTAAAATCTTCTTTAATGATAAAGTCTGAATTTCAGGAACTATTCTGAAAATGGCATTTTTAGAAATTTGTAATTTTTCTGTCCACACTAACTGTGCTTTGCTGCCAGTGTCCTGGAGCACATGATTGTGAATGTCTTTCCTGAGGTGTTTTGTGTATTGCTTCAGATATGGAAAAAAGGAAGGCCTCCTTTTGGAGAGGGAACATCCTGACAGGATGGCTAGGAAGGAGCTGTGCCCTGCCCTGAATACATTTCAAAGGGCCCTGCCTGCAGGACACAAAAGGAGCTCTATCCTTGCCTTTGTCACCCTAGACTGTTTTGAACCAAACCCAAGCAAAGGGGAAGAATGTCCAAAACCACTTTGGAGAGTAGGCCAGGAAATTTCCCCACACAGAGGCTGGCACCAGGTATACAAATGAGACCTCAAGAACTTCTCATAAGAACGCTCCTGGATCTGTGGAAGATTCAGAAGCAGGGCTGCTCTGCTGTCTGAGGAAGAGGGACTGCCCTGCTGACTGAAGAATGATTGGATCTCCTTGCCTTTAACCCAGGCTACCCAGGGTAACTCCAAAGGTTAGTGGGCTGACCTTTTGTGTGAGCTACAGGGACACAACAAACTTCCAGAGCTCTCCCTGCAACTGACTAGCATCAACTGGACCTGTCCCTACCTGCCTGAGCACTACTGCTGGCCTCTGCCAGAGTACATTCTCATCCCCTGGAAGTGGCCCGCCCCAGATCCTGGGGCATCAATGAGAACTCCTCCATAAGAAAAGGTGAAGTTACAGAGCTTTTGGGCACCTCTGGACTACTAAGTGTCCTCTTCATGCCAAGAACTGACCGCCTGCGATAACCACAAAGGTGAAGCTCTAGCAGCACATGCCCTTCACACCAACAGCATCCGTCCAAGATGACCAACAACATGAGACCTGTACTTCACGCTGACAGTGACCATCCATGATAATCCACCAAAAAAATCTGCTCTTCGTGCTGCATCGGTGACTGTCTTGCAACGCTTGACCTGCTTCTCTTGCCAGCAGCCTCCTTCTTGTGGCCTGTGCCAATGAGAATAGAATCCTTTGCATAAACTTAAAAAAGGTAACTCTTCTGCTGGATGACCCTGGCCCCTGTGTCAAACCCACGCTCCATTGCGATCAGCTTGAACTTGTGCCTTTCCCCCAGTCTAGCACAACCAGATAACCGCAAGTGGTGCTTTGTGCTTTTGGATGCTATACTCACCTCAAACTTTAAAGTTGCATATCGCCGGCTCTACCGATTGTATTGTTGTCATTTAGGTCTCATTTTATTCATTCAATTTTACTTGATTGTTTCTAAATTGGTATGGGATTTTCCTTCTGTTGTGTTTTCACTTTATCACTGTTTGCTTGCTGCATAAATATTTTACAAATTGCCTCTAAAATAAGCTTAGATGCGTTGTGCCAAGGTACCAGAGGGTTACGCACAGGTTAACTTAATGATTTTTGTGGTTCACTCTGACAGGGATTGTCATTGCTGTCTGAGAAAGGTTTTCACCCCCTCTGTCACAGTGCTCTTTCCTCGGGATCTGCACGCTGCTGACCAAAAGGCCCACCTCCCGGCGTCACCAACTCAGAAAGCTATCAGAGCCCAGAGTATTGATGAAGCCAGGCGGGGGGAAGGAAATTAGTGTAGGGAACTGCAGGGAGAGAGATCTGAAAAGAAAATGGTTAAGACAAATATGCATATACTCTTTCATAACAGTATAAACTCACCAATAGATTCTGGAACCAAGGCGTCTCCGTGATATTGGATTGAGACCCTTTGAGAACTGGGCGTAGCCCCTTCTTTGAATCATGCAACAAGAACGGACTGCAATCTCTGTACCTAAAGATGGCAAGAGCTTTGGACCATGATCATACTCTGAATATTAACCATGTAACAATTATGCTTTCATAACATAAAAGTTTGATCTCAGCCTAGAAATGCACAAAGATTTAAATATGTATCTCACATATTGTACTTCCCAAAAAACAATGAAACTACAGTTTACTTTTCTCAAGCGCTTTCACATTTGCAACTGAGTCCTGAAAAGTTTTATTAATTGAACTTGAAGCGCTTTAATCGTCATGCATGAAGCGCTTTACTTATTATGCCAGGGGTGCTTCTACTTGTTTTGCCTGAAGCGCTTTGCTCGTGGTGTCAAAGGGCGCTTTACTCGTTTTGTCTGAATCGCTTTGATCATCGTGCCAAGGGCGCTTTACTAGTGTGGCCTGAAGCGCTTTGATTGTCATGCCAAGGGCGCTTTACTCGTGTGGCCTGGAGCGTTTTGATTGTCGTGCCAAGGGCGCTTTCCTCGTGTGGCCTGAAGTGCTTTGATTGCCGTGCCAAGAGCGCTTTACTCGTGTGGCCTGAAGCGCTTTGATTGTCGTGCCAAGGGTGCTTTCCTCGTGTGGCCTGAAGCGCTTTGATTGTTGTGCCAAGGGTGCTTTCCTCGTGTGGCCTGAAGCGCTTTGATTATCGTGCCAAGGGCGCTTTACTCATTTAGCCTTAAGCGATTTGATTGTCGTGCCAAGGGAGCTTTACTCGTTTAGCCTGAAGTGCTTTGATTGTCGTGCCAAGGGTGCTTTACTCGTTTAGCCTGAAGCGTTTGCTTGTTGTGCTAAGGGGCGCTTTACTCGCGTGGCCTGAAGCGCTTTGATTGTCGTGCCAAGGGCGCTTTACTCGTTTGGCCTGAAGCGCTTTGATCGTTGTGCCAGGAGCGCTTTACTTTTGGTCTAAAGCGTTTTGCTCGTTTTGCTAAGGGCCGCTTTACTTTTGGGAATAAACAACCCCCTTCAAGATTTGACTCATCAAGATCTTATCTATACGAGTACGACCTACTCGTTTTTGAATTCACCATGAAAACAAGGATACTCTGACATGCTGCCACTCTGCCATGCAGGAAATCCGCTTTCTTCAGAGGAACTCCCCACGAGGTCCGACTGCACCGAAGTCTTCAAAATAGTGAGCAATGTACTTGGGTGTGGCTGGGCTTTATAGGCCTGCCACACCCCAAGATGTCCGCTGCCTCTAAAAACTTGGGAGTTGTAGTCCATTCATAGAATGGCATTGATAAGTGCATCTTGTCCACCAATGTCCTGACCCGGCAGTTATATGAGCTTTACCACAGGGCAGGCGATGCTGATGACTACTTCTGGAGCAAGCGGGGATGACAATCGGCCCGCATGACGCACCGCAAAGATGCAAAGCAGAGGTCAGGGCGGGTCCTGGACCGTGCACAGCCTTATTCCTGACACCCTCTATCAAAAAACCCAATTCTCAAGCATACCATTCCTAGAGCTGTAGCGACATGCATGCAATCATTCACCGCTGCATGCTGTCTTGTAGAACCTGGACATTCCCTCCCTTTGCTGTTTTTAATATTCAATTGACTGGAGCATATGTGTAGAACTTGGATTGTATATGCAGGAAGAGTTGTACTTGGTCCAGTTTGCCGAGCCATAATAGAACAGACCCGAGAACCCCGTTGGCAAAAGATTTGAACGTCAACGGTTGGGACCTGTTAAGGGCTCACTTAGCCATAGTGGAAAAAAAAATATTAAAGCCAATAGACTTTTACCTTTTATTACACTGTGTTAAAGTCTGTAGACAGGTACATTGTTACACTGAATCCCATAGATTACTGCAGTACGAAAGGGTTTTAGTGTTCATTACCCTTTGATGAACCCTTAGGGTGAAAGATTTGCACTCTGAGAATCTCTGTCAGGCTCTCCTAAGGTGTGGTGCATATTGTTTTGGCAACTGTAATTTTGTACATATTTGCAACTGTATCATGCAAAGTGAATTACTTTGGGAAAGCTTATGTGCAACACTCTTATTTTGACAAGCCAGTAACAAAGCTTTTAGGTCTGATTTGTTCATTAAGAAAAGTTATGTTAGATGTCATAGGTCTTTTTACTATGAAAAGTTATGACAAAGGCAGCAAACTTGGTTTAGTTTTTTGTGAAAAGCATGTGTTAAAGCCAGTTGAACCTTAAAAGAGGATTGATATCATGTGTGTTTAAGCCTGTTAATAGGTGTTTTGGTATATGGAATCCTAGAAATTACTGTAGTAAGCATGATATTTTGTGACACTTTACTCCTGGGAAAAACCCTTGGAGTTGAAGGTGTTCAATTTGATAACCTGCGTTAAGCCCTTTTCAGGAGGGGTTCTGTGTTTTTTGTGCCATCTGTCATTTTGTACATATTTGTAATTTTATTGATGTAGGCTTCATGGTTACTTTGTGAGAAAGCTTCGACTCCACACACTAGAACTGTATTGAACCTAAGCTTTTAATACCTTTGTAATTATCTACAAACAACTTTCTTCAACTGTTAAGGAGCTTCAACATTAGGACTGAATAGGTATTTTTTGTTCATTATCCCCTCTGACAAACCCTAAGAATAGATTTGCAATTGAGGATCCTTTTTAGGCTTCTTAAGAGGGGTTGTATATTGTTTTGCCAACTCTGATTTTATATAGTTTATGTGTAGAATTTAGAGGTGTGTGTATTAATGTGTTTTAGATGTAGCCTGAGAGCTTTAACTATGTGCCAGGATCTTGTAATCAAAAGTCATAAAAATATATCTACAGAGTGTTAGAAATGGGGTTCCTGGTTGGCTAGGGTACACACCTAAGTCAGGCAGAAATAACCACTCTAATCAGGGTAAGAGAGCTACACATCTAAGATAATCCCTGCTCACACCATCAGTAGCTTTAGCCAGAGCAGTCAGGCTTATCCCAGAGGCAATGTGTAAAGTGTTTTCACAACACACACACACCAGTAACACCATAAATACACAACAAAAGAGACTTCACACCAGGTTATATAAAAAATAAACTGTATTGTACATAAGCTGTAGACCAAAACAAAATACATCAGCAATTACCTCGCCAAATAGGGAATTGTCAAACCATCCTCATGAGTGCAACTACAAAGAAACATTTCCATATTGCACATTTCATAAAACCCACCCTCCCACTACTCCTCAGGCAGAGCCTGAAAATATGCATGTCGACCCAACAAAGGAAGAACGACAAATAATGCAACAACTGGCCATTAATGGTAGTGAGAACAGAGAGGGTAGGAACACACATAGATTACTCGTTATCCCTGTAGAAGACCAATCACAATTTTGGTCCCTTACATATTCTGTAATTTCGGGACTACACAGTCCTCCTGGACACTTAGGTGTAGTGCACCTGCACCTTTACTACAAGGCATGTGATAATGCTTTGGTGCAAAAGAAATGGCAGGGTCAGGGCCTCCAATGAGGATTCCTGCCAAATGCTGCCAGCAATTCCAGGAGCCTATTGCTCCTATTCACAGCCAGCTCCGATGGTGACGTGAAATTATGTCTGGGCCCCCGTGTAGAGCAAATCACCAGGAAGCCACCTGCATTGGTGGGGGTTGGCTGCTTACTCTTGTGGCTTCCTTTTGAGCTGTCTCTCAAATTCACAGCATATCTGGAGCCCTCCATGGCCTCCAGGACCACTGTCTGTGTTTCCCATGAAGCCGCTGCCTGCAATCAGATGGTTCAGTGACTCCAATCAGAGAGGGCTGTTCGCCACCTCAGGCTGGCAAGCCACTCACAAAAACTGGGAGGCAGTTCCAACACTCCCTCCGGCCCCACTCACTCTTGGCTTTCCTCAGGGCATGGGCAGGCAAATCATAGGCACGACGGTGGGCCTCCCTCACGTCCTCATTGGAAGTGGAGGAGGCCAACGCTTTCCTGACAGCTTGTGTTGTGGTGGTGATTAGCCTCACACTAAGGGGCATGGAACAGCCTCACTCTGAAGTGCAGCAGCAGGAGTGAGAGATGGCTTGTGCCCCTGGGGCACACGACTGCCCATGCCTTGTCTGTGCTTCTCAGACACAATAGCCAGTCACCCCCTCAATTCTCCCTGCTCCCCAGCCACTCCTGGGACCAGGGATTTAAAAAAGGGAGACGTTCTCACCTGACATACTCCATACACTCGGCATGCACCGAATGTAGGGAGCATTATCCCTGCTCCCAATGGGATGAAGGGAGCCCTCCAGCACAGCTCTCCACATGCTAGAAGGAGAGCTGAGGTCCATACAAACACTCAGGGAGGAACACACCATTCAACATTTGGAGAACTACTGGGGAGCACTAAGCAGGAGACCAGCAGCAGGCCAGCACATCAGACAGCAATGCAAAGTGGCAGTCCCTTCAGTCACCCAACAGTCAGAAGGTAGCAGACCAGTCCAGTGAGGCAAGCAGTCCAAATGATGGTTCCTTCCTGGCATAGAGTTCCTTCCAGCAGCATCTGGTGCAGGTCCACACAGTGTCTAACTCTTGCACTTACACTCAATTTGTCTTTGATCTAAGGGGGCACTTCAAAAGACCTTTAAAAGTGCACAACACTCCCTTTCAACCAGAGCCCTGGCTCCAGACATTAGAAGGGGATAAACAATCCTGTTGTGTGAGGGCAGGACACATCCCGTAGAAATTTAAGTGTGGCCCGCATTCCACTCTCCCAGCCCAGGAAAACTATTCAGTATGGAGACGTAATCCTATTATATCTCTACCGTCCCTGTGTGATGGTTGTCTAGAAAGTAAGCACAAAGCCCAGCTGTCACTCTACCCCAGACGTGGATTGGAGTCAGGCTGCAAAGCACAAGAGTCATAAGCACAGTGAAATCTCCACTTTCTAAAAGTGGCATTTCCACAATGGTAATAAAAAATCCGCCCACACTAATAAGCAAGATTGGTCACTACCATTCCAAACATGCCCACACTACTCCTCATAGATCAGAAATTACCTCTTAGACATATATAAGGGAATTCCCAGTGCAAACCTATTAGAGGGGCAGAATTCAGAGCAAAGAGAAACCTAATAGGCTGTTTGTCACTACCAGGACATACCATACAGTAAAGGCACATATCCTACCTTTTACCTGCACAGCACCCTGCCCATAGGGCTACCTAAGTCCTACCTTAGGGGTGACCTATGTGTAGTAAAAGGGGAATTCAAGGACTGGCAATTAAGTTTGGATGCCAAGCCAATGTGGCAGTAAACTGTGCACATAGGCCCTAGAGTGGCAGGCTTGAGACAGTTTTGAAAGGCTACTTCTGTGGGTGGTGCAAGCTGCACTGCAGGACCACTAGTAGCATTTAATGTACATGTCCTGGCTATAAGGGATACCACTGTACAAGGGACCTACAGGTAAATGAAATGTACCAATCAGGGATAAGCCCATCATGCCCAGTTTAGAGGGGAAAGCACATGTACTTTAGTACTGGTCAGCAGTGATAAAGTGCCCAAAGTCCTAAAGCCAACAAAAAGAGGGTCAGAAAAACAGGAGGAGGGAGGCAAAACATTTGGGGATGACCCTGCAAAAAGGGCCAGGTCCAACACGGAGGGACTCAGCGTCAGCCTTCTCCAGCCAATGGTCAGTTAGAGTATCAGTTACATTTGGTTTCCCCCATGACAAGATATAGCAGGGGCAATGGGTCAGCTCACTTTCGTTCTATTGCACTCTGCCTGGTGACATTTTGCCTGCCTGGTCATATGTGTACATCTGCCTGAAATTGAGGACCATATTTATCAATTATTCCTGCAGTGCAGTAAGACAACTTGCTACGCTGTGTGAAAGGAAGAGAGCAGGAATATGCCATATCTATCAAGATATGTCACATTCATGTCCTCTGCCTGTGCTGGTGGACAACCCGTAGCCTAGTACCAATGCAGGCACCCATGCACCATTGAGCAAGGGTGCCTGCATTGCAGGCAGGATTGTTTTTGTGCAAGAAGGGATACGTTCCTGCGCAAAAACAGTCCTTAGAGGCATTTTCCAAATTATGCTTGATTTCAAGAATGAGTGACATAGGGCCTGACTCAGATCTGGGCGGAGGGTATACTCTGTCATAACCGTGACAGACATCCTGTCCGCTGTATTACGATCCCCATAAAGTATAATGGGATTGTAATACTGCAGACAGGATATCCGTCACGTTTGTGACGGAGTATTCCCCTCTGGCCAGATATAAATCATGCCCAGAGTGTGTGTATGATGAAGTATTATGTTTCTAACCTCACCAGTGGCTTAAGGCCCTTTCAGCTGTAAATCAGAACTTTTTGCATTGTCATTGCTTGTTTTCTGTAGCAAGCATATTCAACATGTTCTTTGTCTGTAATGAAGAGCACTGGGTAAATTTGCTGAACACTGGCTTGTGAATATATATAGTTTAACCCTGGAGATTCGGGGTTACTCACTTACAACTTAATTTGGATTCAAAAATGTCACCCTTAAGTATCACAGGGCATTTAGGACTCATAAAACGTTTTGAAAAACTTGCATTAGTCCTCTGGGTTTGAGTGGAAATGCCCTCCTCATGTCAGTCCAGCTTTTCAGAAACAGTAATTCTTTGCCGAGAGGGTAGAATCCTTCCAAAAAGTAAATTATTTTTTTGCAAATGCAGTTCCTTTGCCATATAGGTATGTTTTTATTGATCTAGGACTGGTACTGTAAGAAAAATATCAGTTCTATAACAAGTACAAATTGGAAAAGAACGCATGCACTCGTCCTCTGCCATACTGTGTTGCATAAATCCATAATATAAACTGTTTTTCCACTGCTCATGCTAATTGAAAATGTCACGATTCTAAATACTGAAATCTAAAACTTTTCCTATAAATTTTCTTTATAAAGTGTATATAGCTACAGCAACATCTTTTAATGAAAGGGTGTCACATGCCGGTGCATAAGAGCCAGATCAATTCCATATATTACAGAATATCCATAAACGACAAATGTAAATACAATGAATCTAAGTAAAGCTCATTTACATAGCCACTGGAAATCTTGAAAATATGTCAGGGTCTGGCCTCTCTTAAATCTATGGTGAATGCCCCAATTATTTTTTCACCACTATGTCATATCAATTGGAAGTTTCCGGATTTTATGATGTGACTCAACCAGGCACTGATCCAACCCGTGATAAATATCAGGGTCGTATTTAGGTTGGGTTGCTTGAACTGGATTGTTCAGTATAGAGCATAAGAGCACTGGAGTAACACATTAATAGGTCTCCAGTTTGTGTGTCCTCTATAGATACGTGCTAATCCTTGGACCTACTGTAGGCATTTTCCCTATCAACCTTCTCTTTAGGAGATTGAACCTATAACTTCAATTTTTTTCTGAGAATTATGTATCTCTAATGGAAATCACTGTTTTCTCTGAGTTTAAAATCCCAATTCTCTGTTTTCCACAGCTACTTAACCTGGTATAAGTTATAAGACTAAAGTATAAACAATAAAAGCTTTTGTACTTCCCACCTAGGTCTAGCACTTTATCCCTTCTTTAGAAAGATGTTATTGTGATACCTTTACTAACGATGGATTTGTTTGAAGTGAGTGTTATTGTATATTGTCAAATGCAGCTACTGTGTACAGGGACTGAAGGGGTCTGCCGCATAGCAATGCCATCAGATTGTGATCATTCATTTTTAACATAACAGATGTACCTTTTTTCTGAATGTTGTGTGCCAGCGCGGCCAGTACTGTGACCTCCTGAGGCTGAAATCAACCGGACACAGCTTTCACAGTCAGACGTGCACACACCCGAAGACATGGTGTGACACTGAGTGCGGTTCCTTCGTACTTCTTCACATTTACCACCCTCTAACATCAGCTGATAAAGGGTGTCATATTGTTATTGGATGCACCCAGCGAGCAGCAGGAGCTAGGAAAAGCACGCAGCATGAGCTCACTCCCACAGTCGTAGATCAAACCCGAGATTTCAACAAACGTAATTTCATTTCTCATTACAGGTACAGCATACTGCACCTCGGAAACCTGAAATGGAGAAGCAGAGTCAATTATTCTACATGTCTAACTGCTTCGTACTAATCTAAAGGAAAACGGGTTCTTATTAAATTTGCCGGCGCAAAAAGGTCAACTTCAAGGAGGTCGCAAAACAACGTCAAGGGAATCTGCTGGCCCAAGATTAAAACGTGGTCAATAATGACTGCAGTGAATACCGACTTATTCTTAAAGAGCTGAATCAACATCTATTATAATGCTTGCAATTTATCATGAAAACTAGTACTGCAAGTGAGAAATCTTACCACCGTATTTGAAATACAGTACATAAAACTGCTAAAATATGCGATGGCAGAACAACTTACCTAGCCATTTTCACTGAGGACTCAAATTCAAGTAGAGGATGCTCTTGCAACCAAAGCAGTCACTTGTGCGATCACAACATCTGTCGCAGTTCATTTCACTTAGCAGGGGTAAAACTCAGGAAACGGCAGCAGTCCCTGTCTGAAAAGAGTCGGTGTCTTTCTAGTGGAAGTGTCCTTCTACCTATCTTTATCAGAATTTGAGCTGTGATTTGTCTCTCCTCTTCTACATCCCTTTTCGGAGGACATCCTTGACAGTTAAGAGAGTGCAGTCTGCAGGCAGATCTTTTTGTGATTCTTTGGAGATGGTGTGAAAAGGCAGACAATCACAGACAACCAGGAACCCACGACAGCCACATTCCAGAAATTCCAAGTGCAGTGAAGCGGCTTCATTCAAAATGTCTCCACTCTCTACACAAACAGAGGATTGCTGGTTGTTCAGCTAGCTTGATTCAAACTGATGCTTCTTCATTTGTGGATGAGAGATAAAACTCATGAGACACATTCAGGCTTTGCACATGTAAAAAAAAACAAATACTCCAGTAGCGGTGAGGGTGGTGTCTCATATTCTGTGGCGATTTAAGGCCTTATTTAGGAACGCTTTGCTAGTTTGTAACCAGTAGAAAACTGGTTAGCAACCATTGAAAAGGCTGTTTACAATATACAAAGACTCTCTAAATTATTGTTTCTTAAAATTGCACTGTGTTCACAAAAAGTATGGGGAAAGCCAAAGAACAGACCGGCAGGACCTGTTCAATCTGTGATAGAGCCACTCCTTTCGGTGATCCAGTCAAAGTGACACATGGTTGTGATAACCGTGTATTGGGGACCTATTGCAGGGGTTCCTACTTATGGAATAGATGGTCTCACACACATTATGGTGCCATGCTTCATCATTAGGCTACCTATCCCCACCCCGGTAGAACAATACCACCTGGGCGGACTCAACCTCGTGGTTAAATGAACCCCAAGGGAGTGCTGAAATAATGCTTTTCTGGATAATATGGGGATCGAGTTGTATGAATAAAATTACCTAGCAGATCACCATTGTGGATCACACCTTTCAATAATAGTGTCTGTTGTTAAATTAAAAGCAAAGTAGGGACAATTTTGAGTATAATGACTCATAGTGTAGCTCTAATCCTAATGGTCAACATGTTTCTGCCAACGCGTCTAGCCTTTACTGGTTTGGGGCATTTTTTTGGGGCCTGGGATCCCTCCTAAGTATGGTGTGAAGAGAAGGTCTATCCTAAATTACTGGTGAAAGGCTCATGTACAACACACTCAAAGCCTACCTGAGTATTTACTCAAATCTTGGAGACCCTAAACTTTGAGGGCAGCAGGCCCCTGGTTTGGGGTAGGGGTTAATGCCTCTTATAGTCCCACATTCGTCAAAAGGAGCAGACCATCTATAGCACCTACTTGGGTCACCTCCACGTCACTTGTGTTAAAATTGCACACCAAATACACAGCAGATTCTTATTTCGGATGTAGAAATTCCCAAGTCTCTAAAAGTGGTTTCCACATAGCAAGTTGCAATTTTGATTTGTACAGCGTTCACAATTAAGAAATTCGTAAAACCACTGAGTTTTGCACTTGCAAAATACTATGGATGTGAAACAATTGGTAATCAGGCAGTGCTTAGTTTGTAAATAAAAATGCCCAAAGCTCTCTTTTGAATACCTGGCTGCTGCATTTAAATTGTGAGCCATCTCAGGCCTCTTCAATCGATTTCCAGCCATTCCCTGCCTCTTTGGCTTACTCTTGTAGCTTTCTGCGTTCTTTCTCTGTGACGCTTTTCCTTTTTTCTCTTCCTCCATCTTTCCCATATGTGTCTTTTGCTAACAGTAAATACCTGATGCAGAAAACTAAGGCCCGTATTTATACTTTTTTTGCGCCTCATTTGCGTCGTTTTTTGACGCAAAAACGGCGCAAACTTGCAAAATACCATTGTATTTTGTAGGTTTGCGCCGTTTTGCGTCAAAAAGCGGCGCAAATGCGGCGCTAAAAAAAGTATAAATACGGGCCTAAGTGTCGGTCCTTAAAAATAAGTGCAACCCACGGGAAACCACTGGCTTAAATTAAGCACTGTAACCAAGTGCAAAGACTCAACAGGGCTCTAAAATGCCTTGCAATCTTTCACAATAGCTGCACTGTATGTTATAGTCAAGACGATGTGAATTCTGGGAGCTGAACAGAGGAGGAGGATGGGGAGAGAAAGGATATTCAGACAAAGAGGGACTTTCAACAAACTGATGAGGAGATTTATGCCGGTTACATGTTTACCAAACAGGATATTTTTAGCTTAATTATTGAACCCTGTACTAAGCAGACTTAATCAGCGCAGTATAGCAATACTCGCACATATTCAGGCATTGTGTAATTTATACCTGCTAGGTTTTGGTAGGTACCAACTCACTGTGGCTGATGAAGGTAACATTTCACAAAGCACTTAATGTAGGGGGTTTCTGGAATTTTCTAGAGACAAGGTTGCCTAAAATTAAGTTCCACATTTCTTCCCCTCGCACCACTGAAGAGTTAGAAACTAAGAGAATTAAATGTTATGCTGTAGCACTAGTCCCACAAGGTCTTGGTTGTGAAGATAGTACACATATTTAACTTGGCCCACCCTCTGTCATAGAGTATCAGCATAGAAACCAAAAAGTAAACAATCACCAAACATAGAAATAGTAGATAATGCGTGTCTGATCTCAGACCAAGTTGCATGATACACATGAGCACTCTTGACTCCTGTATATTGAGAGAATGAAAACTATGCTTGACTATCCAGTGGAGAGCTTGGAGATCACTGGTTGTCAGATAATTTTTATTGCCTGTCTAGTTTTTAAAAACATTTTAGGGTACAAGCACTAAACTAGCTGTGTTAATTTTCAGGTGACATCCATACTCCTTAAGCTCTTGGCTCATGACTCCATAAATACAGCATTGAACCACTAGACAAAGGAGATACAATGCTGCCCCAAGACAAACATTGAGTATTTTACAGAGAACGTTTGGACTACTTAAAGGCAGACTTAGGAATATGTCCCTTTAAGATATTGTAAGGTTATAGCCAAATGTGCTATTTTACACAACTTGGATGTGCGTAGAAGTCTACCAATGGAGGCATGATGAATATGGGTAAGGTATGCAATACAATATTTATTTTCATCACAAATAATTTCTTTAATTTTCCAATTTCAATATAAATCTTGTATAAATCTTGGCAAAGCTTTTGTTCTTAATAATGCCTTTGAAGTCCATGTAAAGATCACTCCACGCTGGTTTGCTTTAATTCTTTTATACTTTATTTTTTCACCTCGACAAACAAGCGGAGGAGCCGTTGCGTTATATCTACTCCAACAGTTTCTTTCCCCTCATCATTCTAAAACCGAACTCTACATACGCCATCTTCGGTTCATCGTACCGTCCCCCAAAAGACCTACACATTGCTCAACCCACTACATATTATATATATATTTCATCTTAACAGTCCAGTACTTGGCCTTTGTTAAGAATGCTGGTTGGCATTGCCTTCCAAACTCTGGCTTCTTGTGCTCTTGGCTGATTGTGTTTCTAGATGTGACATGCTCACCAACAGACTGACTGATGTTTTTTTCACAAACGGACATACTGCTCACATTTGAGTCTGTTTTTCCTGGTTTATTACCTGCATTAGTAGTTTAAATTTCATGTTCTTTATCCGTGAAAAGTTCTTTGCAACATCAGCACTGTGGTGTACTGACTCAATCGGCATGTTAGCTATTCTCCTACACATTGCTGATGTCACTGACGCCAACATTTCCACAGAATGTCCAAAGGTATGTAGACGATTGTTTGTGTGCCTCTGTTGACACTTGTGTGAAACATAGTCTTGTATCATTTGAGTTGCTAGATCATTATTATGGCCATGGTTAAGTCCTCAAAGTCTGTTTTTATTATGTCATTGCCTTTGATAATTTCTCTCTCTTATCTTCCTACCCTTCTACTTAGTCCAGCTGTTGCTCTGTGTTGCTTCCGTTCCTTTTTCAGCAGGGATTTGTCCAGCACATGAAATTGAGTAGGTGAAGGTGATGACTCACAGATATCTTGCCTTACAGACCTTTCAGTCTGTCGTGCATGCTTTCCTCTATGTGCTCTAGATACTGATTTCGTTTTTGTTGTCTGCTGAAGTGGCATTCGTTGTAGTGTGTTCTACAAAAGTAGCTGTGTTGAACTGGGTGTTGCTTCACTTTCTGTGCAAGTGGAATTGTTAATTACATGTTCTACCTGTTGAAGTTCTGTGGCACATTATGTTTCACCCACATCCTCAATTTCAGGTTCCGTATCATTAGTTGGGTGAGATGTATCAAGTTCAAAAATAAAAAAAGTACTTGTTTAAAAGTGATGTTATTGCTTTTAAAACGTAGCAATGCAGATTTGATTTTCTTAAACAGGCTGTAGGAATATGTTTCATATTTGCTGCTTCTCTTCAGACCAAGTATCCAAAGTATACAGAATAGTATATGCTTTGTCTTTTGTAATATAAAATCTTAATTTAATCTTAGTTATCATGCAAATGATTGCTCACATCGTCCTAGACTATGTTGCAGGTTTGAGGAGAAGAACACACTTGTCTTCATAGGGTTTTACACTGTTGTTTTCCAGGTCACAATGTTTCCATGTGACACTAAAACAGGAGTTTGCCCGTCACTATATAGAGGTCATCAATAGTGACCTCTAGTAATACAGCATCACTAAGTCACCTACCACTACACTGAAAATAAGCACATAATCACTATTCGTACCTTAAAATATGGTGGTTAGTTTGATGAAGTGGGTGCAATATTATCATCATGCAATATAATTGCGTACACTACAGTAATGACCCACCAGCAAAAAGGATTACATTGCAAAACAATATTAAAGTAAGAAATCAAATCATAACTCTTTACAAACAGTTCTGACCATAATCAGTATCTGAAAAATAATGCAACGAAGCATAGCAAAACAAATAGTATGCTGTTACACTCCTTACAATAATTCCACGAAAAGAATGATCTACAACAAGCATCAGAGGGTGGTTTCCAGATGGTGTGAAGACTCCGATTTTGCCATTTGAGTGGGATTTTATCAAAACAGTTTTTAGTAAATGGTCATTACTGTTTCCTCATATTTTAACCCAGGCCCTGAGAGAGTTATGCTTCCCAAGACCAATGTATTAACTATGTCAATTTGTACATGTTTTCTGTAACATTATAGGATAATTTCATCCTGTGAATGAACAATTTTTAGTAAGGCAGTGACTATTTGGTTGCAATTTGTTCTCTTGAGAGTCAATTGGCATTCTAGTATTGTAAAATGTGGTGGTGGTGGTGTTGGGGTCTATTGAATAAAGCTTTGCATTGTATTTAGAACACCAAGAACTCCGGACCTGTTGCATAGCACCGCTTTTGGAGTTTTTAAATAATTTTAGATGATCTTTCGCCAATGTTATTTACTGACTTTGTGGAGGTGCCTATGCCTTAGATCTGCTAACACCAGGCTAAAGAGTCTTCGTTTAAGGGAGGTATGGCTTGTGGGATTTTTCTTGGATGTGTATCAACACCGGTTTTCATACTTTCCATCTATTATACAAAATGGAGCTCATGCTATATAGTGTTGAAAGCAAGGGCCCACAAATCGTGGTCATCTTATTTTCTCCTTGTTAATGAATTGTTTTTGTTAGAATACATGTTCCTCATTCTTCGCGTATTGCTTATGCATTACCAGTAATGCAATCTTTCATTGATCTAACATTTTCAGTAAGACCTTTCTGGCATCTGAACAAAAAATGTGACATTAAATTGTCGATTGGTTTATGACATACTTTGGAACCTGTTTGAGGTGCCTGTGATGACAATTCTATCCCAATTGCATGTTTATCACCTCGCGTCCGACTCTTGAGTAAAGGTAAAAGGGTTTTTACTTGATTGAGCCCACTCGGGTCTTTGGTTTCTCAGGCACTCGTTGAATTGTTAGCCTCTGACTTATCCCACTATTGCAGTAGTCCCTGTACCACCGATCGGACTTGTTGCTTATGTGTTCCACCATTTGGGGATTAATTCTGGGAGGTTAGCATCCTTTTTTCCTTATACTGCCACTATGTTTGATATCATTGGCTGGATTATCATCGTAGTTGTTTTAATATGTTTCCATCAGGTTTTTCTATAATGAGGGACCTATTATTTCCTGAAATTAGTAAAAAATCTTTTTACCTTTATTCAAGAGTCGGGCGTGTGTTCAACAACAGGTTCTAGAGCACGTCACGAACCAATCAACAAACCGGTTCCAAAGCATGTCATAAAGCAATCGAAAATTGGTCGATTGGTTTGTGACATACTTTGGAACCTGCTTGAGGTGCCTGCACTGACAATTCTATTCCAATGGCATGCTTTTGACCATGTGCCCGACTCTTCAGTAAAGGTAAAAGTGTTTTACTAGTTTCAGCCCATTTGGATGGCACCCTATGTGCTTACCACAATTTGTGACTGGTATTTGATTTTGCTTTCTCAGGCACCTGATGAATGATTAGCCCCAGACTTATCCTCTTATTGCAGTACTCCTTGTACCACCTATCGGACTTCTTCACTTTGTTCTGCCATTCGGAGATTAACTCTGGTAGATTAGCCGTCCTTTTTCCTTATACTGCTGCTATGTTTGATATCATTGGCAGGATTATCATCATAGTTTATTTAATATTTGTCCCATAAGTTTTTTCTATTGAAGGACATATTATTATTTGTCACATCTCGTGGAAGGTTAGCTCTGTCCTTCGCTTCAGGATACTGGTCTCTCATGTTTTTCAAGTCTAATTTCAGGTTGTTGACATTTAGATCCTTGCATCCTTGAAACAGCCTTGATGTTTTCCTTTTCTTAATTATTTTTAAATCTTCTCTATATTCTTCTTTTTTCTAGCAGCACTACATTCACTACGCCTATTGTCCTGATGATGACCCTTAAATAATTGGGGTTGAAACGCCATCGACAGTTTATACAGCCAAACCTGGCCATTGTGATTAACTACATGAAATCTTTCAAACTTTTCTTTTCTATTTTTGGTTCATGTAAGAGAACTGGATATTTAACTATATTTGGCCTTTTTACTGTTTTCTCCTTTCTCTGTATGTGTTTCACATGTGCCGTTCACGAGCACTGATTCACAAGCACTATGTGTTCACTTTATTTTTAGTCACCATACTTTTCTCTGAGAATATGATGATGGTGTTTCAATCTCTATCTTTTGGACTGAAAAGAAATTTGTAATAACCTTTTGGATGCTCCCCTTGTGTCCTTCTATTGGGTATGCATTGAATTATACTTTTATTGATACCTGTTGGGAAATTGTTGCCGATATCACTTCTTACCCAAGTCTCAACTGGGTTTACGGGGTTTCCCTGTGTTTAGGTTCATTACGCAGGTCCACTAGTAGCATTTACTTTAAAGGCACTGGGCACAGGTAGCACCACTTTAGTAGAGAATTGCAAGTGAAGTAAATGTGCCAATTGGGTATAAGCGAATTCAACCATGTTTTACGGAGAGAGCACAAGCACTTTAGCACTGGTTAGCAGTGGTAAAGTGTGCAGATTCCTAAAGCCAGGAAAAACGAGTTCAGAAAACGGAAGGGTGAGGCAAATCTTTTGGGGATAACCCTGCAGAAAGGGTCAAGTCCAACAAAAGCACAAGGCATTAGCCCCAGTAAACCTTTTTCAGATTTCCAAAGACCAGTCATCTCAGTCACATCAGCAGCGATAGCCATAACACTGTTCCAATATTCTACAATACCCGGCCACACTTAGATCATGTGGTACAATCCCTCCTCCATGAACCCACATCTGGGACAGGAAGCTGCAGCTACAGAGTATATTTTACTCATCATTTTCTGAGTGAGGTATGCTCTGTGCAACAAAAAACAAATTGCAGCTTTTTACACACGAGCGTTAATGGATATCTTAGTGTTACACAAGATTAGTTTCCAGTTCCCTCTCAATATTGCAGGACGTTTTTTCCAAACGGGACTTCCAGAGCACTTTTGGAAATTTTTAAAAAAGCCTGGTAAAACTGTGTCACTGATTTCTTCCCCACCCCCAGAATGACAGGTGTACCACTACATGCATGGGTTGTTCCATTCTCCCGCTCCCCGCAGACTGACCACATCACCACGAAAAATACTCCAGTATTTGAGAAACGGTCTCGCTGATATATCAGTGTCCTATACAAACAGCTGGAACAAATAAGTTCTCCAGATGGTGAAACTCACCCAAACCCCCCAACAACTACCACAGACCTAACCACTATTCTGCTATTTCAATCTAACCTATACAGGCAAACCCTGGGTTGGTTTGTTGTGAGTATACACCATTAGTTTTTTTGGGTTACTGAGGATGTTCTCTATGCATATCTGTCCCAATAGTATATAGCAATTTTCAGTATGGAAAAGCAGTAATTTAGTTCATCTCAAAATTCATAATCTTACACGTAGTCTAGCATTGTATTAATAAAACACACTTTTTATTTCTTTTGCTATGAATGGACAAGTAGCATATTGTTTTCCTTTTTATTCTTATTATCATTAATTTCCTAATGCTGATTTCATTCATGAACGTCATATTTGACTTCATCATTATTAATATTTGACTGTTGTACTCTTTTTGTGTGTTTATTGTACTATCTCTTATTACAAACTCTCGATAAAATATTTTGAACAAGTTACGATGAATTTTAAACATGGTAAACGAAAAAAGTAAACATGGAAGCAGTTACAGAGTTTGATTTCAGTAGAAGAAGCAGGGCTGAAGAATAGTTGCTGTGATACACAGGGAGGCCCATCAGTCCCATGATGGAGGAATAAAGAGCATCATTTTCGTAGCAGAGTAAACATAACCTCTGAGCAAATGCTGAAAAAGTTCAAAAGGTTTAACTTTTTTAATGAGTTTTTCTGGGGGGAGAGTAGGAAATCCAAATTCTCTGGGATCACCTTGAGGGCCTATATAGCCGACCTTGGATCAGATCACCCTACTTTCATATTATGTCCCTTCTCCCAGTGAGACTCCATCTCAGTAAAAGAGAAATCTCAAAGGATACTAACTAATGAGTAATTATGCTAAATATTCTTTTTTCTACTTCGCTGACTAAATAAATGAAGAACTGATGGAACTCAAAGCTACTCCGAAGTCAGAATTAACATCATCAAAGAATGGCAAACATTAAACGAATATGTGGTTACTGAGAAGTCTCACATTCTTGACATACTGTATTGAGTTACATTTATGATAGGGGGAGATTTTTTACCATTTCATCTTCTTCTGCAGACGCTTCTTAAAGCTGAACTCTGTAAATATGAACTAATTTGCAAAAGTTATTTTTAGAAATATTTAATTCCTTTCCATATATTTCTGTGCGTAAAATCTGAAGACGAGTCTTGCTGGAAACACATAATAGAGTTTGGCTCACTTTCTCATTTTTCACTCTTGTGAATGTGTGACTGAATTCTGGAATGTATTTCTCTCCTGGATTAATTCAGCAACTAACCTAAATATTATAAGTTTAGTATCATTAACTCTTCCCATAGAGTGTGCTCTTACCTGTGCATTACCTTATTTGGTGCTTTATAGTTAGGGTCTTAACTGAGGTAAAAAATGACCCATAAACCTATGGTTGTTTAGAAGACTGTTAAACCTGTCAACCTTAGGGCGGTCTTCTCCCAAACATTTTGCCTCTCCTCCATTTTGCTGATTCTATTTTTGTTGGCCTTAGGACTCTGTGCACTTTATCACTGCTAACCAGTGCTAAGGTTATTGTGGCCTTTGCTTAAAATATGGTAACATTGGCTTATACCCAAATAGTATATTTAATTTGCTTATGAGTCTGTAATGTGATACTACATGTATCCAGGGCATGTAACTTAATAGCTACGAGTGGGTCTGAGCACTGATTGTGCCATCCACTTAAGTAGCCCTTTAAACATGTCTTAGACTTGCCATTGCAGCCTAAATGCAGTTTTGAACTGCCAATTCAATTTGGTAATATGACACCCTTGCCAAGCCTAAACTCCCCTTTTATTCTATATAAATCACCTCAAACATATCCCCCAGGTAGCTCATTGGGCAGAGTGCATTGTAATCTACAAATCAAAAAAGGTTAGACATTTATATGTCCTGCCAGTAAAAAACTCCTACATTCGTTATCACTACTGTGAGGCCTACATGTTCCATAGGAAAAAAATCGGGATGCCTTACTACATTTCTTAAGTGCTAACTTTTAGTTGGGAACAGGGAAGTATTTCATGTTTGTGATGTTGTTTTGCCTTTGCATGAGCTGTCTGTCACCTGTGTTTAAATATATATTCCCTCCCTCCTGTTCCTTTCTTATAATAGTAGGGTGCTTAATTGTTTGATGCCTTGTCTGCCGTAGTCCATTGATTTATTTTTTAATGTATTTTTCACATTATCACTGATGTTGTGCTGTTCTAAAGATGTTTTATTAATATTTTAAAAGCTTGTGATTGGCCTTAACTTCATCACAAATTCTGGATGCTTTTTTTGAAGAACGTAGGGGTTGCAGCCGGTGTATGGCAACCAAAATCTCTTTGTTCTCCATGCTTTCTACTTTGCTTGTCATCTCAGCGACCACTATTTTGTTGAGCCACTGTGGGTGTGTGTTCTAGGTGGTGGTTTTGCCTTTATTGTCCATGCCTCCTTTGTTGTAGCACATATTTGTAAATGTTCATTAACCATTTTATGGTATATTTGAAATCCTCTAGCTAAAAGCATTAATTGAAATGTTCCTTTTGAAGCCTATGTTATAGTTGTTCATATTTCATTTTTTTAATGTATATTTCCTCTTATATTTATTTGTGCCTGTGGCTGAAAGTAGTAACCTCCTAGATATGGGTGTAGTTGTAAACTGATTTAATCAAATTTTGCCTGCCATGCTCCCTGGAGGGACAGCAGATGTTATTTAGCTTTTTCAGATGAAATTAAATAGTGTCTGGACCCAATATCTTCCTTCTTAATTTTGTATTGCCACAGGTGCATGAGACAACACTGAGGCAGAGAGAAGTCTTTGAATTATCCCACACCTGTGATTACTTATGCTTATGCTGAAAGTGGCAAAGAAGAAATGCAGATCACATCCAACCAACTTGCTCTGAGTCATGTAGTACCAACACCACCTTCTTTCAGCTTTTTGAGAACCCAAAAACCTGCACTAACCACCATCCCTGCCATATTTGCAGCCTGGCCTAGGGAAGGCAAACACAACCGCATGACACCGCTACATCAAATTTACCTATCTCTGGATCTATAAGGAAACTTTCTTCCACCTGGTTGTAACTGGTTTTCACTTAGGTTGCATGAAGACCTCAACACAGATTGCACAAGTTAATTTTAGAGTTTCATGGAGCAACTGAATGTTAAAAACAAGTGGGCCTTGGAAAGGTTCCCCTTAAAAAGAAAAAAAAAAAAGAAAATGTAATTTACTCCAAACCACCTTTTTACCCTAAAATTACTTTTACCTCCCTTTATCCCTACCAGCCCCTAAATTCAAAATTTACCTTTACTCTGATACAGAGGAATTTTACTTCAATTACATATACTTTCCATTCGTGGTAAAGGTATGTCTGGTAAAAGCAGGCATGGTAAAAGCATCTTTATGGTACAGACGGAATGGAAAAGACCTGCTTGGTAAAGGTATGTGTTCTAATGTCATACGTTCCATGACAGGCATGTGGGTCAGCATGCCTCCATCTCCTTACATAAATAATGTATGGGTGTTCGGATGGGCACCGGGACACCAACAGTAACTTCTGTTTTTAAAGTGACTAATAAATGAACATCAGGAGCCACTCATTTATTTTTCACTGTTCCTTTGAAGGACCGATCCATTATGATCTGCAAGAGTTTTATTTTTTATATTTTCTGAGCTTTGGTGGTGTCCCTAGAATAGTGAGGGGTACCAACAGGAGTTTTTTTAAATGTTGTACGCTGTAGGGAGATCATCAGCACCAATAAAAATAACACCAAGTCTCCTAGGTCATTGAATCCATGACCCAAGGAGAACTTACCATATTTTTAAAGCACTCCCAGCTGGAGCATTTGCTCCTCAGTTGGAGTGCAAGGAAGTCCTGTGGTTGTTTTTGTGATCACATTTTTGTTTACCGCCAAAAAATGCAAAAAGAAAGAGTGAAAGACATTTCTTTTTAAAAAAGGTATCTAACTATTTAGTTTGAAAATTTTCACCCACAAAATGTAATATTAAAAATTATGTAAAAAGGAGTCACAGATTTTTATTAGTAAACATTATTAAACATTTTAAAATCATTAATAAACATAGCATTGTGTGAATTATTGAACTATATATTTGATTAAAAGTATTGGTGACTTTTAGAGAAATATGATAAATCTGAATTATATATATTGCTATGCTCACCCCTTAATAAAGTGAATAGGCTCACTTTTTATATTTTAGTGTTGCAAAAGGCAGTGCATGGTAAGGGGTTGGCTGCTTCCAGGGTAGGCCCTGCGGCCAACCCCACGCAGACACTGGGGGTTTGTTGTCTGAGAGAGGTTTGCTGCAGGGACTGGCCATATGCACAGCCAAAGGTTGTTTGTGGCAGGGTTGTTGACTTTGCGTGTGGTAATAAAATATTACTTTACATTGAAAAAAAAACAAGAAATTCACTGATGAAAATAAAAGGTTAATGTGATGTTATAGTAATTGTTACTATATTTAACCTTACATTTAAAAAAATAATAAAAAATAATAAATAAAATTCAGTGAAAAAAACAAAGGTTAGAGTGATGTTATTATTAGGTGAATATCTCAGGGACAATGTAATGATTTGAGCAAAAAAGAACAAAGAACAAATACGGTCACCAGTTACAGTTAGAAGAGCAAACCAAAACTTGCTTTGTCCAAAAAATCCACCCAAGACTGTGTACTCACTTTCTAGGTGTCTTCACCCTGTACTACTCTGGGGTCAAACCAAATTTCTCAACTAAGGATCTCATCATGTGGGTGTGGGATTCAGCCTCCTCCCCCTGCAGGGTAAATAGCCTACCCCTCCCAGCTACTGGAATCAGTTCCCACAAGAGTGAGCCCCACAGCTTGGGGTGCCCCCCCATCTCAAGGGCCCTTTCAAATGCAGTTAGCCATTTGTCAATGTCACCCCCTCTATGTACCTGAGTACTATTCCCTAGGGAAGCTTGGAATCAAACCCCACACCTCAACATCATCGTCATTGTCGCTGCCACTGTTTCTCTTTGCTTTTGCTCCTCCACTGCTCCCAACTCTAGCTAACTCTGCTCCAAAGCTATTGAAGCTAGTTGGGCCTCAAGCTGGCTCTCTGCAAGGGACAGTGGTGGTTCCTGAATATGGGCCCCTGCCTTCCTCCCACCATCTGAAGTGACAGACTTAGTACTGGAAGCAATGGAAGCTCTATCCTCCTCATCCTCCTCTGTGATGTGGTTGGAGGGGGCAACCACCCCCTCCCTTTCCCTCTCTGGGGATGATCTGGCCCAGGCATTTAGGAACCTAACCAACGCTGCCTTCCTAATCTTGGTAGAAGCAGATAGCCCCCTAACCTTACACACAATCCTAAATTCAGCCACATTGAGGTTAGCCAGTTTAGCCAGGTCCAGCTCCATGGTATCGCTAATTTTGGGTCACAACCAGTATCAGTCAGACTTAGAACAAATTTGGAAAAATCTAAACAAAAAATTCAAAATCAGCTTAGTCCAAATAAAAAAAAATTCAAAAATCAAAAGTTTTGTTCTAAGGCAATTTAGCAGAGTTTTCCTGATCTTAACTTCAACACTGTATGGTGTAACTTGAACACAAGTCCTCATCCAATCCGCTGAGCACCAAAATGTTGAAAAGTGGGTTATTGGTAGTGGTAAGTCTGAACCGACCACTGGCAATCAGGCCGCTAACCAAATATAGGCTGAGTAAAGGTCTCAGTAAATGAGCCCCTTGCTTAACCCTTGGTAGCTGTAACCGAGCAGGCAGGCCTAACTTAGAAGACATCAGTGTAAAGCATTCAAAAACACCAATACAGTAAATAAGTGAGACACAACACACAATACAAATCCCATGCCAATTTATAAAAATAAGTTATATTTTTATGAGTAAATAGACACCAAAACAACAAAAATCCAATGTAGGGAACCAGAGATATTAATTTTAAAAGAATAAACACTTTTGAGCGTTTAGAAACACAAAGTGCCAACTTTACCAGAATTCTCCAAACTTCAGGAGGTGTTGCCTGAAGTTCCCCTTGCAGGTACAAAAGGTCCAAAAGACAAATCCAAGGGTCTGGAATCTTCTGGTTGGTCCTTGGAACCAGAGATATGCATTTTTTAAAGAATGAACACTTCCTCGTGCCAACTTTATAAAAATTCTCAAACTTCTCCAATCTTCAGGAGGTGTTTCCTGAAGTCTTCCTTGCAGGTACCAAGGCCCATATTTATACTTTTTTAGCGCCGCATTTGGCGCCGCTTTTTGACACAAAAACGGCGCAAACCTACAAAATACAATTGTATTTTGCAAATTTGCGCCATTTTTGCGTCAAAAAATGACGCAAATGCGACGCTAAAAAGTATAAATATGGGCCCAAGGGTCTAAAACACAAATTCAAGGGTCTGGAATCTCCTGGATGGTCCTTGAAAAGTTGGACCACAATTCCCACAATGCACCTCACCAAATCCTTAAAAGTCCACTGGATGCACTACAGGTTGTGGACTCTTGCGGGGGATGATGCCAGTGAAGCTCTGTTAACCTGTAGCTGCATGGAGTCCACGTCTGAGTCCCTCTTGAAGCAAGGCACCGTCCCCAGGGCTGTACTCCCAGATTGCACAGCAGGTGCAGTTCAATCAGAAGTGTAGGCCAAGGGTGCAGATCCAGATTCCAGCAGGGCAGTCCTTCTTTCTTTTGTAGTTTCAGGCAGCAGATCTGAGAGGCTATGGCACTCTCACATATTTATTACCATCTCCTGGGCATCAGGAGGGGGGCACCCAACCAACAGAATGAAGGGTGATGCCCAGGTGCATTACCACTTCCTCCAAAGTGTGACATTTTCCTGTCCCAGAAAGCACCATTCTTCCAAAATCCATGATGATTGAAATTTCAGCAGAGCAGTAAGAGCTGACTAAACCATCCTCCAGGGTAGCTCATTTCAATAGCTCTCCTCCTCCTAACATCTGCAAATTCCTTCCTTCAGCCTTGTATCGGGCTGAGGGGTCAAGAAGGTGGGGGTTAGGTGATCTGGCACTCCCTCCTGTCTCGCTCTCCTTTGAAGCTGTATGTATTGTTACCCCTCCCCCTGCTCTGGCATTCTTGTGTAGCCCCAAAGCTTCCCTTCACTAGACAGACTCTCCCGTGGACAGCCACTTATCACTTAATCAAGCAGCTCTGCTAATCCTGTTAGCACTGACCAATCAGAAGGGACCTTCAGAAGGCTGGATTTTGGCTTACAGAAAGAAAAGCCTTATGATTCAAATCTGTTTATTTGTATTTCAAACAATACAACATACAACCACTGACATCCAATGGCTGGTGGGTAAAACATATACCAAACCAAGGTTAGGGAGCGAGGAGGGGGGGGGAAATTACATTAAACAACCTCACCAAGTGCTGCTTGACCTGAATTTTGGGGCATGTGCAAGGATGACCGGGGAGGAGAACCCCGCCAAGCTTATGGGGCAGTGTGTGTGGTACACGTGAGGCCTAATATGCAGAGATAGGCTGGACAGGTGAGTTCTCGAAATTCGTCTGATGGGAAACGCATGCAGCTTCCCCAGGTTTTCTCAAATTGCGGCAGGGTGTGTGTTACGCTAGCCATTAATTGTTCCATGCCCAGGAGGTCCCACTGCTTATGGATCCATTGCAAGTGTGTTGGAGTATGATCTGTCCCCCCCTGCGCCAGTATGACCTGTTTAGCTGTGCCTAGTGCCAGGGTGATCGCTCGCCCCTTGGGTGAGGCAAGTTTGTATGTGAGTGGGGTTCGGTAAGCCCAGAAGAATGTAACTGGGGAATTTCAGCAAATCTGTGTTCTAAATTTTGTTGATATCAGCCAGCATCACGTCCCAGTAAGACCGTAGCTGGGGACACTGCCACAACACATGCACTAAGTTGCCAAGCTGGCCACAGTGTCTCCAACAGAGGCCATCACAGGCCATCCGCGCCCCTCTTCCAACTGGCCACCCTAGCCGGTGTGTAATACCAATAATGAACTGTTTTGATCAGTGCCTTCTTTCTCATCTCACTGGTCGCCGATTTGTTCGCTCAGCTGGTCAGTAGGGGCAGATGTTAGGCTGTAAGAGCCAATGCCTTAAGGCCAAGTATTTCCATTGAGCATTGGAGGGTAGATCGTAGCTTGTTTGCAGTTGCGAAAAGTCCATGAGGCCCTCTGCATCAAAGACATCTCCCCGCCTCTTGCAACCCCCCCTTTGCCAATTGTCGAAGGAAGCACTATGTGCTGCAGGGGGAAAACTCTGGGTTACCTATGAAAGGAGTCAGGGGCAATACACGAGTAGACGGGTTGTGTTGTGTCTGGACTGCATCCCAGACTCCCACTGTAGCCCTCAGTACTGGGGAGATATAGATACCCAACGGCTTATGGGGCTTGGGCAGCCAGGGTACCTTCCATATGTGGATGCCAGCCACCGCTTGATCAATAAAGCACCAGTGCTTCTCTGTGCGGGGCCTGGCCCACTCCATCATGTATCGCAGCTGAGCCGTCTGGTAATATTTCTTTACACACGGGATGCCCAGACCTCCTTCCCCCGGAGCCAAGTATGCGTATCGCCCCTCTATTCATGCCTTTTTGCCTCCCCAACTCATCTATTAGCCGTTGTAATTTAGATAGGACTGAGGGGGACCGAGGGGGGAGGCTGAAGCCGCAAGGTTTGTGTGATATATAGCATCTTTGGGAGCAGTGACATCTTCACAGCTGCTAATCTGCCCAGCCAAGATAGTAGATACTTCCTCCAGGCTAGGAGGTCTTTCCTGGCCCCTTGTAAGAGTTTCATGTATTTGCTAGTTATTGTACGCCTCAAAGTCAGAAGTATCTGTAATACCAGATAAGTAACCAGATAAGTAACTCCCAGAGGTGCCCATATAAATGGGAATTGTCCTTCCAAGTATGTCTGGTCGACTTTCAGAAGCATGATATTAACAATGCTGGATTTTGCATAGTTAATTTTAAAACCCGTGGCCTCCTTGAATCTCTCCAATTCCCCCATCAGTGGGGGTAGGGTGGACATGGGATCCATCATCACCAGCATCACGTCATCGGCACATAGCGCTAGTTTGCATTCCCTACCACCCATTTTCAGGCCTTTAATATCTCGATTGAGTCATATCCTGGTTGCGGCTCCATGTAGAAAGCTAACAGCAGCAGCGACAGTGGGCAGCCCTGACGAGTTCCTCTGTTAATAGCAAAGGTGGGCGATAGTGTGCCATTTACCCTGACTGCTGCTTTTGGGGATCTGTAGCTGTCCCACACCATCTACTAAATCTCTCCCCCAGTCCCATTCTAGTGAGGACCAACTGTAGGTATGGCCAGTGTACCCTATCAAATGCTTTCTCCGCGTCGACCGAGAGTAGTGCCATCGGGGTCTGGGAGCGATGAGCCTTGTCGATCAAGTGACACAGGCATTTAGGCGGTCATTCTGACCCTGGCGGTCAAAGACCGCCAGGGCGGAGGACCGCGGGAGCACCGCCGACAGGCCGGCGGTGCTCCAATGGGGATTCCGACCGCGGCGGTAAAGCCGCGGTCGGACCGGCAACACTGGCGGTCTCCCGCCAGTGTCCCGCCGCCCCATTGAATCCTCCAAGGCGGCGCAGCTAGCTGCGCCGCCGAGGGGATTCCGACGCCCCCTACCGCCGGGAACCGGATGGTGGTAGGGGGGGTCGCGGGGCCCCTGGGGGCCCCTGCAGTGCCCATGCCACTGGCATGGGCACTGCAGGGGCCCCCGTTAGAGGGCCCCTACAAGTATTTCACTGTCTGCTGCGCAGACAGTGAAATACGCGACGGGTGCAACTGCACCCGTCGCACAGCTTTCACTCCGCCGGCTCGATTCCGAGCCGGCTTCATCATGGAAGCCTCTTTCCCGCTGGGCTGGCGGGCGGCCTGAAGGCGGCCGCCCGCCAGCCCAGCGGGAATGTCAGAATTACCGCCGCGGTCTTTCGACCGCGGAACGGTAACCTGACGGCGGGACTTTGGCGGGCGGCCTCCGCCGCCCGCCAAGGTCAGAATGAGGGCCTTAGTGTTGTCACTGCAATTCTGCTCGGGGATAAAACCTGCTTGGTCTGGATCAATTACGTATTGTGGGGGCCTAGTCACGCTGCCAAAATTCCCGTGCAGATCTTTGCATCTACATTTACTAGCGAGATGGGGTGGTAAGAGGAGCACCGAGTCGGGTCCTTGCCTGGTTTGAGAATGATAATAATAGTGGCCTGGAACATAGAGTCTGCCAAGGTTCCAGATACACTAAGTTAATTATAGAGTTTGCTAGGATAGGCACTATTTTTGGGGCAAAGGTCTTATAAAAGGCTGTCATATATCCATCTGGGCCTGGTGCTTTGTCCAAGGCCAAAGTTTGTATGACTTGCATCACTTCCTCAGCCCCAATATCCTTCTCCAAAGCCAAGGATTCCTTAGTGGTGAGAATATTCAGAGGCAGCTGGTCCATATATGAGTCTGCCTGGTTAGGGTCCAGGCTGTCAGCCGCATAGGGTGCGGCGTAGAAGTGTCCAAACGCCCGTGCTATGTAGGTATCTTGGGTAGCCCTATTGCACTGAGCATCCGTCAACTCTGCCACCCGCTGCCGAAGTGTTTGGGCATGGAGACGGTGTGTAAAAAGGCGACCCACTTTATTGCCTCCCACGTAACATTTTTGTTTTAAGCGTAAGAGAGAGTATTCCACTTTGCCTAAATCTGAGGCTTTAAGCTGTTTGCAAGTGGCCATCAGCTGCCTCCTGATCCTGCATGCACCTGTGTGTTTGTGGACCGCCTCCAAGTCCCTGACCTCATGCTCCAGCTGGGCCCTTTTATCTCTCCTGTCCATGTTCAAACTGGACACCCTTGAAATGAAGATGCTGCAGATTACTGCCTTTAGTGTGTCCCATAGCAGGGCCACTGAAACTTCTGGGTTATCATTATTTTGTAAGAACTGTGTGATTGCTAGAGTTATTTCTGCTATTGTTTCGTCTTGGTGCAGAAGTGCAGGGTTTAAGCGCCAAGAGTGCAGTTGAGTTGGTGACCCTGGCATGCGGCAGGTGATAGTGACGGTGAATGATCAAACAGGGCTGCCACCCCAATGTCTATCACTGTGGTGTATGTACACAAATGTTGTGAGACAAGAAAGTAATCGATCCGGGTGTAGGACTGGTGAACCGCGGAAAAGAAAGTGTAACTTATGTCTAGTGGGTGACGTTGCTGCCAAATGACTACGAGGCCCGCCTCTGTCAGCCACTGTCTGAATGACAATGAGTGTGCCCTTGCTTGTCCCATCCTCTGCGTGGAACTGTCCAATGTAGCTTGCGGAGCCAAATTAAAGTCCCCTCCAATCATAATATCCCTATCTCATGTGGTCAATATTTGCCCTATAGCTTCCTCTAAAAATGACTCCTGCTGGGTGTTCAGTGCGCAAATGTTTGCTAATGTGAATGTGTATCCTTGAGTGGTATTGCACAGAGAGAGTACCCGGTCTGCAATTTCAAATTGGGTCTGAATCACTTGGCCTGGGAAATGCGTGGCTACCATGATTGCCACCCTGGCTGTTTTCTTAGGGCCGGAGGTGAAGTATTGCTGGTCAAACCATTACGAGCGCATGCACCTCCAATACACTCTAAGCAGATGAGTCTCTTGTATACGGCAGATGTCACAGCACGCAGCTCTAAGAAAGGAAAGGAGCGCCAAGCGTTTAACCGGGGCGTTCAACCCCAGGACATTCAGGCTTAGTATCTTAACCATAAGTATACAAATGAAACTGCTTCATTGGTACTAAGAAGATGGAGGGGCCCTCTAGTGTCCCGTCAGCAACTGGTAAACATGTGTGCAAATCTTTCCCTGGGCCACTTGATTGTGCTACTTGTGAGGAAAACATAGAAACATTCAAACAACAAATGAACTAGTTGCGGTCTGTGTCAGTCGCGCATATCTTCATCAACACACACCATTTGGGGTGAGCTCCGCCGCCAGCAGCCATCAACTGCCACCTTGGCGAAACACGTGTCTACCATTCTTTCGCACCCCTAGTGACCAGGCTATCTACTGGGGATACTCTACGGAGTCTTCAGTCATTATCCAGGTCTGAAGTGCTGTATCTCTGTTGCAGCTGCTGAAGGATAGCCGCTCTCTCACGGCTTCTCTCCCGGGCGGTTGTTTCCTGATCTTTCTTCTCTGTCCCCGGCAGATGGACCTCCCCAGTGCTGGCAGGGATCGGGATCCCTCCCGGCGGGTGGGAGGTCTGTCCCAATCCAGGGTCTCCCAGCCTAACAGCTGATGGGCCTCTTCCATTGTGGGCAGGCTAAATCTCACGTTGTTCCACACAAAAGTGATGCGGAAGGGATGACCCCATTTATATTTGATCCCCTTTTCTCGCAAAAATCCTGTAAGCGGCCAGAGCAGTCTGCATCTTTGAAGAGTGGCCTGGGTGCGATCTTGATAGAGCCACACTTTGTTGCCCATGAATTCAACAAAGGTCTGGTGTCTCACTGCTGCCAAAGTAGCCTCTTTCTGCCAACAGTAGTGCAGGCAGGTAAGAATGTCCTGCGGCTGTCCCGGTGAGCTTGCCAGTCGACCTGCTCTATGAGTACGATCCAATAGAATGTCTGTATTCTCCAGCTCCAGCGCCTCATAGCAGAACAGACAGAGGATATAGGTGGTCATTACAACCCTGGCGGTCGGTGTTAAAGCGGCGGTAAGACCGCCAACAGGCCAGCAGAAAAAAAATTGCAATTACGACCGTGTCGGAAACCGCCAACAGAGACAGCCACTTTAACACTCCGACCGCCACTGCAGTACAGACAAACAGTTTGGCGGTCACCGCCAACAGACAGGCGGAAGACAAAGTACTGCCCACAGTATCACAACCTACCAATCCGCCACCTTTTCTGGGGCAGATTCACCGCGGATAAAAACACGGCGGAAACAGGACTTTGAAGAGAAAACGCTCACCTCTACACACCCCACGAGGAATCCAGACGCCATGGAACCAGAGCTGCACATCCTGCCAGCCCTCATCTTCTTGCTCCTCTACCAGGAGCACGAACGCCGGTGGCGAAGACCACAGTGAGTACTGCACCTACGACACAGGGGAAGGGAGGGAAAAAACAGGGACACACACATGCAACATCCCCACCCTCACCCACTACAACACACACACTAATACATATTTATACATTATAGTTACACCCTCCAACCCCCCCGGAAGAATGCAAAGACAAAAGGAAATGAGTGTAACCATTGTAATATATTAAAATCAAGAACGCAAAAATATATATATACACCATAAACAAAATATTCACCAAAGCTTAGTAGTCCAGGTAGTGCTCCAATGAAGTCCTTGGAACACTGGGCCCATACGGTATGGGCGAGGCCCACACAAGATCCCCGACCATGACGGAGAGAACACTGCAGGGGCATCAGAGAGCAAGAAAACAGGCACCTCAGGGGGAGGGAAATGGGGGGCACCTCAGCCTGTTGAGTGCACGACGCCAAATCCACGAGAAGGCCACATGCCTACTGTTCAATCCTGGGGAGTGCAAAGCCACAGTCTCTCAAGTCTCTACAGTGGGTGGGTTGCCCACTGTTCCATCCTGGGGAGTGCAAAGCCACAGTCTCACAAGTGGATGACAGTCTCCACTGGTTCTGGAGGGGGCATGGTGCCCAGAGTGCTTTATCCTGCTAAGGACAGAGGTAGTGGATGTATCTCTCCACTGGTTCTGGAGGGGGCATGGTGCCCAGAGTGCTTCATCCTGCTAAGGACAGAGGTAGTGGATGTATCTCTCCACTGGTTCTGGAGGGGGCTCTGTGCCCAGAGTGCTTCATCCTGCTAAGGACAGAGGTAGTGGATGTATCTCTCCACTGGTTCTGGAGGAGGCTCTGTGCCCAGAGTGCTTCATCCTGCTAAGGTCAGAGGTGGTGGATGTATCTCTCAACTGGTTCTGGAGGGGGAATGGTGCCCAGAGTGCTTCCTCCTGCTGAGGACAGAGGTAGTGGATGTATCTCTGCACTGGTTCTGGAGGGGGCTCTGTGCCCAGAGTGCTTCATCCTGCTAAGGACAGAGGTAGTGGATGTATCTCTCCACTGGTTCTGGAGGGGGTTCTGTGCCCAGAGTGCTTCATCCTGCTCGTGACGGACTCAGTAGCGTCAGTGCCCTTGATGGTCATGGCCCAGCGGTGCTTGGAGCCGCGGTCCTCTCTAGCCCAGCGGGGCTTGTGCTGGTGGTCCTCTCTGTCTCAGCGGTGCTTGGAGCGGCGGTGCCCTGTTCAGCGGTGCTTGAGGCGGTGGGCTCCTTTGCAGTGACTCAGCTGCTGGCGGTCCTCTCTAGCCCAGCGGGGCTTGTGCTGGCGGTCCTCTCTGTCGCAGCGGGGCTTGTGCTGGCGGTCCTCTCTAGCCCAGCAGGGCTTGTGCTGGCGGTCATCTCTAGCCCAGCGGGGCTTGTGCTGGTAGTCCTCTCCGTCCCAGCGGGGATGATGGCTGTGGCCTCCTGGCCAGCGGGGATGATGGCAGTGGCCTCCTGGGCAGCGGGGATGATGGCGGTCTCCTCCGCAGTGCTCCTCTTCCCAGACTTTCCTGGTTTCTTGTGGCCCTTCCCCACCTTGGAAGGTGTCGCAGCTGACTCCACACTCCCACTGGGACCCCTGGGAGTGGATTTGGTGGCTGGAGTCTTCCCCCTCTCTTTTGATGCTTGACAGGTGGGGGACTGTCCGTGCTGTGGCTCCGTGCCACACTGGCTGCCCTGGTGGGCGGTGCACTCCAGATTCCGATGACTACAGGCACCACTGGTCCCAGAGATGTTGTGGCTGAGGTGCTAGTTCGGGACCTAGGAGACGGACGGGGTGGGGGAGGTGTGGGAAAGAGGTCAAGGATAGACAGGAAAAGTTTTTTGGAGACACTGGGACGGGTAGCTGGAGGGGGTTTGGGAGTGGAGGAAGAAGAGGTTGTGGTTGTAGGAGGTGTTCGTTTGCTGACTATGGGTGAAGGTGCATGGGCTGGAGGCTGTCGTGAGGTGGATGGCTGTTGGGTGGGTGTGTGCCTGCGTTTGTGTATCTTGGGAGGTGGCGTCACAGACACACTGGGAGAGGACACAGGGGACGTGTGAATGGTAGTGGGGGTGGTGACTGCACATGAGTGGGGTGTGGTGGTGGGTGTGCTGGTGATGGCAGCAGTGGCTGTAGATGTAGTGCATGCAGGTGTGAGTGTAGACGAGACTGGGAGGGAGGAGGGAGATGAGGAGGAGGGGGACACAGTGGAGGCAGTGGATGTTGGTGTGTCTGCATGTGTGTGATGCTTGCGTGAGTGCCTGTGGGATGTGTGGTGCTTATGTTTGCCAGAGCTTCCCTTGTGTGTTGACGTGTGTGCATGCTGGTCTGAAGGTGTGCTTGAGATAGGCTGGGGTACAGGGGATTGGGTCTGGGTGGAGGAAGTTGGAGGGGGGAGTCTAGAGACAGGGACAATGGCTGCCATCAGTTCTGAGGCCAGAGTCTGAAAAGCTTGCTGAAGGGCTGCCTGACCAGAATGAATGCCCTCCAGCAATGCATTTGTTTGTTGCAACTGCCTCTCTACACCCTGGATGGCATTCAAAATGGTAGACGGCCCAACAGTGAGGGACCTGAGGAGGTCAATGGCCTCCTCACTGAGGGCAGCAGGGGTGACTGGGGCAGGGCCTGAGGTGCCTGGGGCGAAGGTGATGCCCACCCTCCTGGGTTAGCTGGCACGGGGCAAAGGCTGAGGGGCTGCTGGGAGGGGGGTGCTGGTAGGGGGGGTTGCGGCTGTACCTGTAGATGCGGGGGCACGGATGTTGCCGCCACCACAAGGGAGATCCCATCAGAGGATGAGTCCGTGTCACTGGTGTCTGCTCCTGTCCCTGCCGTGGAGCTCCCCTCGCCCTCCGTCCCACGGATGAATTCAGACTCCGTAGTGTCTCCCTCCAGGACCATGTGGAATGCAGCTCCCTCCTGCTCCAGTGACACTGCTCCTCCGCCTGATGATGCTAATGCACACAAGAACATGGAGACCACAAAAAGGGGACGACGACAGAAGAAAGACATGTTCAGTGCATGCATTACCGCTACTGTTGGCGGACATGACAGACACAGAAGCCTCCTGCACTACGTCGCGCTCTTGGGCTCCACTGTTCAATCCCTGGGAAATGTCCTACTAGGCTATGGGCTACATCTGCACACATGGATGACACAGGGGCGTGACTAGGTGTACTTGGCGCTCTACAGAGGTGGGGTGGGGTGCCACATGGACTGCCTTACGGAGGGACCTTGCCTACTAAACTCGCCCTGGCCTAGGGAAACCCACAGCCCACATCCCCCACCCAGACACCTCCACTGCGCACAAAATAAGTAGGATGAGAGTGTACTCACCCCCTTGTGGCTGCTGTGATGCCCTCAAGCGCCCATCCAACTCCGGGTACGCCACCGCCAGGATCCTGAACATCAGGGGGGTCATGGTCCGACGGGCACCCCTCCCACGTTGGGAGGCCATCCCCAGCTGAGCCTCCGCCGTCTTCTTGCTCCAGCGGCGAATGTCCTCCATCTATTCCGGCAGTGGGTGCTCCGTCTGTGGTAGACCCCCAGGGTCCGGACGTCCTTGGCGATGGCACGCCAAATATCTTTTTTCTGGTGGGCGCTGACCTACATGAATTGTACATGGGGAAAAGAAAAGTTATTACCAACTGCACTGTCACAGTCATTGGCCCCCATCCCTACCCTTGCCATGTGGCACATGCACTCACCGTCGTTTCATGCACGCCGCAATCTCCCCCCCCCTTCTTACATCCACCCCACTCCACACAGGCATAGCCCATACAGCATGCTCCCAGTGTACTTACCTGTTTGTCTGGAGGACCGTAGAGTAGCGTGTACTGGGGGAGGACCCCGTCCACAAGTTTCTCCAACTCCTCCAATGTGAAGGTAGGGGCCCTTTCCCCAGACACTCGAGCCATTTTCTCTTCCAGACCGAGGTCACAGCAGCACTTGCAGTGTAGGTCCTCTCCTGTCGAAGATCAAGTATCGAGTGATTGAACAGATAGAAAATGGCGGTCACGTCCGCGGCAGTGCGTACCGTCACCGCCGGCATACATCGTCATTGGCTCCTGGGACCCATAGGGTCCAATGTTGACCGCCTACCGTGACGGTGTACAACGCCAGCGCAGTTACCTCACATCCCATTGTCCCACTTTAGAGGTCAGGCAGCCGCCATTTCAGGAGCCCACATAGCTTCATTTTAAGCTGTGTCACACATACCTAGGCCTAGACTCAACACACATACAGGCCACTTTTCGGATTAGGATTTGTGTTCTGTGTAAGCTGTGGGTACGTACCTCTGAGTTGTTTGATTCTGTGCTCGCTGTTGTCCTTCATAGGCACCGTCCGCTGGGACATGTGAGGAGATGGCGCCATCCTCCGGTGTACAGACCGTTGGTGGACCTGTCGACAATGGAGGAAAGACATGTGATCATCACATACAGGCTTGACCGTGCCACAATCCAGGAACTGTGTACCCAGCTGGAGCCAGACCTGATGTCAGCTATCCCACAGCCCTCAGGAATCCCCCCTCAAGTGCAGGTGCTGTAAGTGCTCCATTTCCTTGCAAGTGGGTCTTTTCAAACTACAGTGGCCATAGCATCAGGGATGTCCCAGCCTATGTTTTCCAACATGTTGTCCAGAGTGTTGTCTGCCCTGCTGAAACACATGCAGAGCTACATCGTTTTCCCTCAGGTGGAGGATTTGCCTACAGTGAAAGGTGATTTCTATGCCCTGGGACATATCCCCAACATCATAGGTGCCATTGATGGGACCCATGTGGCTCTGGTCCCCCCCGCAGGAGTGAACAGGTGTACAGAAACCGGAAGAGTTATCATTCCATGAATGTGCAGAAGGTGTGTTTGGCAGACCAGTACATCTCCCATGTGAATGCCAAGTTCCCTGGCTCATGTCATGATGCCTACATCCTTCGGAATAGCAGCATCCCTTATGTGATGGGTCAACTCCAGAGGCACAGTGTGTGGCTATTAGGTGAGCACCTGGAAGAAAGTCAGGGGGAATGGTTGTCTGGGTCTGGGAATATCCCTACAGGTTAGTGTGTGTCTAACAGTTGTCCCTCGCCATTTGTAGGTGACCCTGGTTACCCCAACCTGTCATGGCTACTGACCCTAGTGAGGAATCCCAGGAAAAGGGCAGAGGAACGCTACAATGAGGCCCATGAGCGAACACGGCGGATAATCGAGCGGAGCTTCGGCCCCCTGAAGGCCAAGTTCAGGTGCCTCCATATGACAGGTGGATCCCTATTCTACTCACCAAAGAAGGTGTGCCAGATCATCGTGGCCTGCTGTATGCTTCACAACTTGGCTTTGCGACAACAGGTGCCTTTTCTGCAGGAGGATGGTCCAGATGGCGGTGTTGTTGCAGCTGTGGAGCCTGTGGACAGTGAAGACGAGGAAGCAGAAGGAAAGGACATGGACAACAGGGACTCGGTGATCCAGCAATATTTCCAGTGAGACACAGGTAAGAATACAAACCTGCCTACTACATGTACTTTAACACTGCTACCTCTCTACTGTCTGTCGTTTTCACCCAATGTATGGTCACTGAGTTGTCACTTTCCCTTACGATTTCACAGATATGGGTCCCACTGTGTGACATCTGCTTTGATTCCTCATGGACTAGAGCTGTGTGACATAGGTATGTTGACATTACAATTGAAAGATCTTTTTGCCACGGTATTTGCTAATACACTATTTCGAAATCACAGACTGACTCCAGATTGTTTTGTGCTTCAAGGGGGTTTATTTATGTGCAAAATATTGGGGGGGTTTGCAAAATGGTGAGGGGTGATGGTGGAGGAATGTCCATGGCAGAGTCCAGTCCATTAGTATCACAGGTGCATTGTCCATAGGAAGTGGAGCTGGGGCTGTTTAAGGATGGACAGGGTGACAAAGTGGGACAGAAGGATGACATTCAGGGTGGTCTCATTTCTTGGCGGGGTCTTGGCATCGTTCTCTGTCTTTGTCCTGGATCTCAGGGACTGTTTGCGGGGTGGTTCTCCCTCTGCAGGGGGTGGGGTTCTGGTGTGGTGGTCCTGTGGCGGTACCTCCTGTCCACTAGCGCCGGCGGAGGTGGTGGGCAGTTCATCATCCATGATAGTGTCAGGGGCCCCTTGTTGTGCCACAGTGTCCCTCCTGGTGTTGAGTACTTCCTTCAGCACCCCTACGATGGTGCCCAGGGTAGAATTGATGGCTCTGAGTTCCTCCCTGAAGCCCAAGTACTGTTCCTCCTGCAGGCGCTGGGTCTCCTGAAACTTGGCCAGTACCGTTGCCATCGTCTCCTGGGAGTGGTGGTAGGCTCCCATGATGGAGGAGACGGCCTCGTGGAGAGTGGGTTCCCTTGGCCTGTCCTCCCCCTGTCGCACAGCAGCCCTCCCAGTTCCCCTGTGTACCTGGGCCTCTGTCCCCTGGACCGTGTGCCCACTGCCACTGCCCCCAGGTCCCTGTTGTTGTTGGGGTGGTGGGTTAGCCTGGGTTCCCTGTAGTGGTGGACACACTGCTGACTGACGTGTCCTGGGGACAGAAGTAAGGGCCCGCTGGGTGGGTGCTGTGCTGGTGTTTCTAGAGGGGGGAAGCTCTGTAGTGGCCTGTGACTGTGTCAGGGGAACCGACTGTCCAGAGGTCCCCGATAGGCAGGGCTGGTCATCTAGATCCAGTTGGACAGAGCTGCTGTCATCACTGTGGGCCTCTTCTGTTGGTGGTGTGGACATGTGTGCACTCTCCTGTCCGGTGACGTTGGGTAGGGGTTCTGCAGGGGTATAAAAGGATGTTTATTACATCTGTGTGTGACATGGTGTGCAATGGGTGGGTGACCGTGCACCCCAGTGCTTGCATTCCTGTGTGGGACCTTGTGTGATGATGGTTTAGGGGGGTGTATGGGTTTGTGCAGTGGGCATGCTTTGGTGATGGGTGTCCATGCTTTGTTGTTGCATGCAGGGCGTGGTGTTGGGATGTGTGGTTTGTGATGTTGGGACATTTGTGAGGAGTTGGAGTGATGGGGTGAGGGTGGGGGTATGTGATGGCATGCAGGTAGGGTTATGATTTGACTTACCAGAGTCCATTCTGCCATCTACTCCTGCGAGGCCCTCAGGATGCAGAATCGCCAAGACCTACTCCTCCCAGGTTGTTAGTTGTGGGGGAGGAGGTGGGGGTCCGCCGCCAGTCCCCTGAACCGCAAGGTGGTGTCTTGAGACCACAGAACGCACCTTCCCCCGTAGGTCGTTCCACCTCTTCCTGATGTCATCCCGATTTCTTGGGTGCTGTCCCACTGCGTTGACCCTGTCCACTATTCTTCGCCATTGCTCCATCTTCCTTGCAATGGAGGTGTGCTGCACCTGTGATCCGAATGAACCCGGACGATTTCCTCCACCATTACCCTGAGCTCCTCCTCCGAGAACCTGGGGTGTCTTTGCCGTGCCATGGGGTGGTGTGGGTGATGTGTGGGGTGGTGTGTGTGGTGATAAGTGTTCTGATATGTAGTGGGGTGTTGTGTGAGGTGCGTGGAAGTTATGTGGGTGATGGTGTTGTGTGCCTGTGGATGCTAGTATTGTTGATGGTGGTGTCTCTCTCTGTGCTTCTTTCGCAGTTATTGTCGTAGGGGTTTGTGGGTGATGTGGGTGTGTGTTTTATATTGTATTGGGTGTGTGGGAGTGGTGTGTGTATGTGTATCAGGTGTGTGTATTTTGAATTGTCCAATGTGGCTGTGTTTTGTATGTGTGTGTGTATTTTGAGCGCGGCGGTGTGTACCGCCAATGGAATACCGCGATTGAAAGACCGCTGCGTGGATTCGTGTGTCATGATAGTGTGGGCATATTTCTGTTGGCGTGATGGTGGAGGTTTTGTTTTTGCCAGTTTATCACTGACCTTTGGTGTGGTGGACTTGTGTGGGTGTCTGAATTTTGGCGGATTCCGTGCTGTGGGTCATAATAGCTGTGGCGGATTTCCGCGGGCGCGGCGGTGTGTTGGCGGTCTTCTGCACGGCGGTGAGTGGCTTTTACCGCCAATGTTGTAATGACCGCCATAGTCTTTCAGTCTCTCTGCATCTGCCTGAAGTGGAACTCCTTTGATGCATATGCTGCACCTTCTCAAATGGTTCTCTAGATCCTCCAGTTGGTAATCAAGGTCTGCAGTTTTGTCCCTTAGTGCGAGGATCTCTTGCTTATGATCCTCTAACTCCTCGTCTGTATTGTCGCTACCCCACTCCAGGGAGTCAATTCTCTGTTCCAGCTCACCCATATTACGTCTAATGTCTTTGACATCTGCTGCTAGTTCCTGTTTCAGTGCCGCTATGTCGTCTCGCAAAGTCGTAAAGAGGTTTTCGAGAAACTGTCTAGTTACCGGTGCATCCATTTCTAATGTGGGGTCTGGGACAATATGGCCCTCCTTTTTGGTACGTTCTGCCTTTTTCCATGCCGGTTTGGCAAACATGTCTTTGATAGAGGAGTCTTTTTGCGCTGCTCAGGGAGTTGCCATGCCTACTTTGAGTGCTGCGGGAGACGGGGCCACAACAGTATCTCGCTGTCCAGGACTCTCTTTGCCGTTCTCTTCACCTTTTCTCCTTTGTCATCGGTCACCTTGGGGTTCTCTACCAACTATTCCCCCTTCCAAAATTGATGGGTGTGGTTGGGGAGGCGCTAACATGCGCTCCAATGAGTTATTGCCAGGCCTGGTGCACCACCATTAGTCCACAAGTAATACTTTTGGTGTGGGCCCTTGGACAGTCTTCCTCTGCCAGACCCCTTCCTGATGTGTGATATGTACAGTTGTCTGGGCTTGTGCTTGTGCGTCTGATCGGTCCTCCTTCCTCGTTTCCAGTTCTCTATGGGCTCTGGAGATGTCACTAGGCTATAGGGTACCTCTGCTGTTGCCATTTTGCCCCCACTCTCAGTGTTGCTCTTGAGGTGCCGCGTCCCCACCACCGGTCCGATCAGTACTGTTGTTGCTTAGATGGTGTAGGTGATTAGTCTCTTCTCCCACCAGGCCATCCACCTCCTGCCACTTCCAGCCTTCCTTACTGGCCCACAGTTCCTCCATCCTCTGTCCGGCTCAGGCTGCTCCTCGCTTTCCACCTCTCGGGCTGTGGGGTCCGTAGGCACCTGCCTGCATGTCCTATGCCTTTTGGGGCCCAGGCCTGGCCTCTTCTCTGCACTGCGCTGCTGCCCAACTGCCTCCACATGGGCCCGATCTGACTGATCGGTGCTGGCCACCCAGGCTCAAGGTTGTGCCATATGTTTGTCTCTGTCTCCCAGGGGGGTTCACCAGCCCCCTCCGATCTGTGCCATCGTCGGTCTCTGTTACCGCTCCCCAGGCACCCGTATTCTTGCTTAATGCCTCTTAGGTGGCTCCATTATCGCGCCCTCTGCCCTGTGGCCTGCCGCAACAGCCCGTTCCATAGCGGGTCCCACACTCCCCCAAATTCCGCCGAGGCCGCACCTTCCCCCCTCGTACCTACAATTCGTGCTGGCATGGGACCGCAACAATGTCCAGGGTCACCTCTTTTGTGGTTGCGGTGCCGTTTCAGTGCTGCAGGGGTCCGCCATCTGCTCCCTGCACTGCTAAGGCTGCAACGGCCGCCAAATTGTCATCAGGCCGCTTCTGCTCCGGCTCCCTCCTGGAGTCGCACGGGGGCCATATTGCTGTCTTCCCCCGGCCTCTCCTCTAGATCTGGGGGACCGCAGAACCCCCTGCAGGCTGGTTATTACAGGGCCTTAGCTCGCCGCTTTAGAGTGGTGGCTGCAGAGCTCTGAGTTCTTGTGTTCCTTCATGGCGCCATGTTGAACATGCCCCTGAAAAGCCTGTCAACTTCTTTTCTGTACATGTTGTGATAAATTCACAAATTACAAATTGCTGGATTTATCAAAGCAAATCTTTGAAGCACTTGAATGACTTTTCTGCACTTTTCCTTACTATATTTACAATGAAATACAAAATAGCAATGATAGCCTATGAAGGCCGGTATCTATACTGGGGGGAAATAAAATTATCAGTTTTTCCCTAACCAGGGTTTATAAAACATCTTTTATAAGGCTCCTGCTTATAGTTACATGACCCCACGCCCCTGGGACACCTAGGGGAGACCCTGGGGATACCCAATATATGAAAATAAGGTAGATCGTCACATTTAAAGTGCCCACAGCGAATTGGCAAAAGGCAAATTGGGACACCATTTCCATTGAAATGCAGTCTGCAGAGTCAGGCTGCATTTAAAAATGGCAGAAAACCTCCAACAGTGCCGACATGCAAAGGGCAGCAATTCTGTTGGGCCTCTACTTCCATGCCCTATTATGTACTAGGGTCTTGTAAGTAGTTGGCACCCCCTTGCCATATTATTTACTAGGGACTTATAGGGGCTGTCATGAAAATGGTAGGAATTTAACTTTTAAAGACAAGCTGCAAGGCAGGCCTGCATTTAAAAGGACAGAAAGCACAAAGCAGTGCACACATGCAAGTGCAGAAATTCTGATGGGGCCTCTAATTTCCATGCCTGTTTATATACTAGGGTCCTCTAGGCAGATTGCACACCCTTGCCCTATTATATACTAGTGACTTACATGGTCTGTCAGGCCAATTGGAAGGGTATCCTAATACCTAGTGTACTCTACTATATGTGTGTGTTTTAACATAGCACTAGCCTGGGTCTGGCTAACAGAGCCCAGGGCATAGCCAGTTATCAGCACCAGTCAGCAACAAAAAAATGGGGGTGAACAGGGCAAAAAGATGACTTTGCAACAGGTGCATTCGTCAACTAGCCCCACAAATTATGGCGCTAGTTCAGCAATGAGTGGGAACGCCCATTGGAAACAATTGAAACGTCACTTTAACGCCTGCCTTGGGCAGGTGTTAAAAATGAAGGGAAAATGGCTAAGTGAAATCTCATAAATTTGACTGTGCCATTTTTCTGGGCCTCCTAACAGGGGAATGCCCCTCTTGCATACATTACTCCTGGCACAGGCATAATGTGGTAAAAGGGGTTACAAAGTGGTGCAATACCTGGCCTCCTTGATGCCACATTAGCATTAAAAAACTATGCTAGTCTGGCGCAAGGGGCTTATATATATGCCCCTAAGCATTCTAAATGATCTTGAAAATTTTGAGGGAATCATCTCAGCATGACATGTTATCCCGAGGACAGACTGTGTGCACCAGGTAGTTATCCATGGACTTGATTAGGCACTGAAGGTAATCTAACTATAAGGGTCTCCTAAGTATGTAAGCTGTGTGTAGTATGACCTTTAGCACCTTTCGGCCCTGAGTGTCACAGTGAGTAATCTCTCTTTGGAGGGGGTTTGCATAAAATGAACGTTGTTCTTAGTATATGCTTGTTAGTAATCTGCAGTGTGTCCCTCTGGAGAGCATGGCTGTCTGCAAACAGTGTGTTACAGTGTAAAGTCTCTGTAGATGGTAAGCTCTGTTTACAACACTCACTTTTCTACTCACGTGTGCTTCATATTTCATGAGGTTTGTTAACGGTGAAGGGTTTGATACAGAGTAAAGGCTGGCCGTAGTAGAGCATGATGTATATCACATGGCTTGAGTGTCTGAATGAAGTTGGTTTTCTCTGAACAGTTGTATACAGACTGAACAACATGTGCAGCAGGGGTTAACCATCTATGCATGGTTAATTGTTAACATGAGTTTGGCTACCCATGAAGTGTATGGTAAAGAGTCATTGTTGCACATAACAGAAGCTTGCTTCACCTAAGGGGTTAGTGTGTGTGATTGGATTAACAAGGCTTTATATTGTTTCTAAAATGTTTAGTAATACTTTCATACCTCTAATTCAATTTTCCTTCATAGAATAAAGAGATGTCATCAATAATGCTGTGATACAACCCATGTTCTCTCTGACTGGCCTGCCATCTCTAGCTTATGGTGCCAAGTTCGAACCATGCTCAGTAGAGTTCTTGAACTATCACTCCCACTCTCAAGACCCCTAATCAAGATTCATAACATCTATGATCTCCCAGATCTCATGAATCATGAGTGCAGGCTACTAACAATAGCCATGTATATTCCAACATTGGAGGTCTCCACACACACGCACAAATGATGAATGGCTGGCTGAAATGTATAAGGTGGAGTCCTACGAACAAATTATATATATCAACTTCAGGACAAGGCTGTTAGAAAGTGTGTGACCTGCACCTGTGTGGTGCTTGGTGAGGAAGAGGTTCCGCACTCTGTGACCCCCAACCCACCACCACTCCTCGACTATGAATATTTAAAAATCATGAGACGCCAGTAACTCACAGTTGCGCATTCCTTCACCCACAGAAGTTCCTATCGACGTGCGAGATCACACACGGAGATCATGACACGATGTACTCACACTGAATTTGTCTGCTATGTTTGGTGCGGCACTCTTTAAATGCTGTGTTCTGAATAGAAGCTGCATTTGACTTCAAGTTTCTACGGGAGACTCTGCTATCTGATTTCATAACTGTCTATGGAGGTTCCTGGGCCCAGCTCCACACATCCCCTGATATCTCTAGAGACAGCCTGTTCCCTGGATTCTACTCAATACCTCCATTACACGCTCCAAGGCTCCAGTGCTCTGTTTCCCTCCCTCTTTTGTTCTCGTCCAGGTAAACCTGTACCCTGCAACATTTCCCTACCTAACTGCTTGCCTGATGGCTACTGCCATTGTCACCTGGACCTGATAGGATTCCTGCATCACATCCACTGGATTATAACCCCACCTACCAAAAAAGAAACAGTCACTATTCATCAGCCTGCAGGTCCAACTTTTCCTATCTAGCTGAAAATAAATTAACAAGACACTGAATCGTTATGAGTGTAATACCACCTTAAAGAGTTTACAAAGAACTGATAGCAGACTATGGACTAATACCTTGTCATGCAAAGATTGTGGTCTATAGAGTACAAACTATATTAGCTCCTTTGATTTAGAATAGCAAGAGCCTTCATCTTGTAGTATGAAGATTTTCTTTGGGTTGCCCACTTTTAATTCATAGAAGTGTTGTGTTCAGAGGGGAGGGGGAAATCAGGTCTTAGTTAATATTGTGTTCCTGCATACCACCTCTAATGGTTTTCTTGTTTTGTCTTTTTAAGGTATAAATCGTAGCAGGATTGGGAATACTGGCTGTGGTGCGTTTCTGCTGTGGTTCGACTCGGAGAGTGTATCTTCGTTTCCCTCTCACCCTTTCCATTTCCTTAACCCCATGTTCTCCTTGGGCACAACCATTGGCACTAATTACATTCCATGCTGAGAGTTGTTCCTTGGAGGTATTGAGAGACTATCTTCGCTCCTGCAGGTCCAAGTCTTCAGATGAGTGGAGTTTTGACAAAGCCTGACATAATCTCTGCCGCATGGTCTCCTTTCCTTAAACTTGAGGAAGCTGCTCTTTGAATCCCCCTGTAGCCTAGTGAATATTTACATAGAATGTGTATCTCGCCCATCTGACAACACAAGAAGGATCAGGAGGCTGTCCAGGGCCACCCCACCTCCTTCCTCAATGGCACCACAAGCACCCCTTTTCTTTACAGGTCTTTTTCTTCAATAACTCACGCATGTTCAGAGCGATGGCTGTTTGCCAGGCGTCATGCTATGCTGTATTGGTGGATCACTCTGAAGTGTTGTGTTCACCATTTTGGGACTCTCATATGTCGGGTGTTTACTATTGTTACAGTTCTTACTTTTACCCTTGCTGGCCATTCGAGCCGGTTCTCTGGTCTTTTAAACTGGTATGATTAGGATGGTTGTTCTAAATCACCAACTGTATGGTTGTATTGTATTGTTGGTCTTATTAGCAAAAAAACACATTTTAAGGTATTTCCTGAAATACTGAAACTCCGGTCTGGAATGAATTCAAAGGGGAAGAGTAGAAAATCATGAATGGCGTGCCTCCAAAACGTTGTCTTCTGATTCAGACCCTGGTTGAGACCAAAAGTCCTGAAAAGGCGTGTAGTGAGTTGGGAGCTTTTTCCTGAATGATCTATCAATAATGAATAATGAATAAGCTGAGTTTGTTAATACCTTATCAGATAACGGATAGTCATCCAGAGTAAGAGGCCAAGACACTACGGGCCATATTTATACTTTTCGACGCACAACTGCGCCAACGCAGTTGTGCGTCAAAAAATCTAACGCCGGCTAACGCCATTCAGAAGCACCATGCGGGCGCCGTATTTATTCAATGACGTTAGCCGGCGTTAGCCGGAGGAGCTGCCTGGTGTGCGTAAAAAAAAATGACTTACACCAGGCAGCGCCGGCGTAGGGGAATATGGAGCTTGGGCGTCAAAAAATGGGGCAAGTCAGGCTGAGGCAAAATTTTCACCTCAACCCGATTTGTGCCATTTTTTTTTACTCCCAACCCCCATTGAAATGACTCCTGTCTTAGCAAAGACAGGAGTCATGCCCCCTTGCCCAATGGCCATGCCCAGGGGACTTATGTCCCCTGGGCATGGTCATTGGGCATAGTGGCATGTAGGGGGGCACAAATCAGGCCCCCCTATGGCACAAAAAAAAAAAACACTGACCTGAACTTACCTTAAGTTCCCTGGGATGGGTCCCTCCATCCTTGGGCGTCCTCCTGGGGTGGGCAAGGGTGGCAGGGGGTGTCCCTGGGGGCATGGGAGGGCACCTCTGGGCTCCTTCCGAGCCCACAGGTCCCTTAACGCCTGCCCTGACCAGGCGTTAAAAAACGATGCAAAAGCGGCTGGACGTCATTTTTTTTTACCCGCCCACTCCCGGGTGTCATTTTTGCCCGGGAGTGCAAATACGGCGCACATGCCTCGGAGTCATTTTTTAGAAGGGAACGCCTACCTTGCATATCATTAACGCAAAGTAGGTGTCCACGCTAAAAAATGACGCAAACTCCATGAACTTTGGCGCTAGACGCGTCTAACGCCAGAGTATAAATATGGAGTTCGTTTTGCGTCGAATTTGCGTTAAAAAAAACGACGCAAATCCGGCGCAAACAGAGTATAAATATGGCCCTACATGCCTAGGGGTTAAATGTCTCACCAGTCACCATAATTTTTGTTTTCCTAGAGTTAACGTTTAGCCAATGACTGACCATCCGCTCTACACTTATATGCCATATATTGTTTGAAACGTGTCCTTGGTTATACATCCACCTCTGGTATCACTGCCATACACGACGAGAGGAGGTGAAGGCACTTGATGAGTCGAGCCCGTGAAGCCAATTAGATTTTGAACAGACACAGTAACAAGTTGGACCTCTGGATAACAGCAGCTCTCAGAAGGTGTACAGCTGAATTAACGTGGGTGATGGGAACCCTCTTCTGCGTATGCTCAGATGGGAAGCAGCTAAAAAGGTCCAAAGCAGATCCACCAATCCCAGTTTCTCACAGTCGATCAAACATAAATAAAATGATGCCAGAGACTGAGGGTACCATTGCTGAGGTGAAGTACCCTAGTTATTTGGGCTTCTTATCTGGCACTGTGATAACAGCAACAGCTTTCTAAATAACCTGACAAGTCATTCCAAACTTCGTAATAAAACACACATTTAGGCTGGACAAAACACAATTCCTGGACTTCAGTTACATCAGCATAACTGTTTTAACTTGGGGCCTCCTAAGAATACACTGGGGCCAATTAACAAAGGCATTTATGAGTATGTGAAAGACTTCTGCAGTATGTTTCTGTCTACTCATACGTGCCTTTGTGGAATATTAAGAGGATATTCATATACAATTAGGACAAAAGACTGTGTCCGCTTTGAACTTTTACTAATAAGGACCAGGACGTTTCGGCATATTCACAAAGGTGTGCAAGAGTATGTAAAGGGGTACTCCTGTTGTATTACTTTACATGCTCATAAATCGAGTTGTGATTGGACCCCGTATCTCTAAAATATTAGCACATTGAGTTCATGTTGCCCATTGATAAGTGGTAAATGTGCCAGCCTTCTGAGATTTTTAGCATGCTGTGTTTGATCTGCAGTTGGAAGCTTTTCCTGTCCTTTCTACATGTATTTGCGGTTCATAATCTGAAACATACGACTCTTTCCCTTCTGTTGGAATCTTTCTGAATTGCTCGGAGATCTTTTAGATAGCTGCATTTACAGCATTGTGCTCCTGCTCTATAACTACCTTAGGGATTAATATTCTCCACTCACTCTTCACGGTTAATATGCACTTTCAAGCATCGTGTGGGAACATTGCCTGTTCTTTTCTATGGTTAATAGCTCAAGATCCCAACTACTGTCACTTAAAATATCGAAACGCGGGCGGTTTTTATTGATCAGTTCAATACACCTGAAAAGCAATTATTTCCCCAGGAAGGGATAAATCTGTTCCAGGCGATAAAAGAAGCCGCGGAGGAGGCCGGCTCCTCATCCCTTTCCCTTTCTGTTCATGAATCCTCCGGTAATTTAGCACTGTGCTGGGCTCGTCATTATTTCTTACAGTGAATTGTGGCTGGGATTTGAAAGGAATATGAAGGCGGAATGAGAGCGTTTTCATGGTTTTGTCATCAGCCCTGTCCCAAGGAGAGACTTAGGTTTGAGCGGCAATGATGTGATGCCATGCTCCACTACACCCTCACTCGTTCGTGACCTGAAGATAAACCCAGCACCGGCTCAATAAGCATTATTGATGGGGTTTCGACTTCTGCATTCGTGAGGAGTGCGTTTTGTTAGTCATTATGCAGCTGTATCATCTAATACCCTGCTTATTGAACGGTATGTACTTCTGCCCATTTAATTCACATCCGAGTTACAATATTTACTTAAATCCAGTGCTTAATTTGTAAGTAAAAACGTGCCAGTGCCCAAAGCCATCATCTTAAACAAGCAGCTGCTGCAATTAAATGTGGGAGCATGGAATACTGAGGCAGCGTAATCCTTAAACTACCTCGGGCCTCTTCAATCCATTTAAAGCCACTCCTTGCCCCTTGAGCGCTCTCTATCAGCTTTCTGCCTTCTCCCTTTGTGACGCTTTTTCGTTTTTCTCTTCCTCCGTCTTTCCCATTTGTGTCTTTTACTCGCATTAAGTGCTTGAGGCAGAAGAATAAGCTCTCAACATTAAGTGCCGGTGCTCAGCACCGGAAACAACAAGCACAAATTAAGCACTGCTTAAATCTATGCATCGCCTTCTGATGCATATGATCTGCATATGGTTTTGGGAGTCACAAAACTAAAAGCACTGTGAAGGATAATAATAATAATGGTAATAATAATAGCAATTATTATTATTATCATTATTATTATTATCATCATCAAATTAACAATAAGAAGAAGAAGAATGAGAAGATAAAGACAAATGCTTTCTTTTCATAAATTACTATTTGTCATGTGTACATTGCGCAACCCCCATCAGTCTGGCATTGCAGCACCTTTTTCTTTTCTGGGGGTGAGCTTTCAACCAATTCGGACGTTTCCAGCACAGTCGAATTCAGTTTGTGGAGATGTGTGACAAGATGGGTGAGACATGATGTCTCTCAGTTAGGTGAATTAATTGTGGAAAAAATTAGAATTTGATGGATGGAACTGGAAGGATTTATCAAATTGTTGATAGCACTCCTGGGTCGCCATCATCCTCACTGTCTGGAAGATGTAAATTTGTGAGAGGTGTCTGGTGGACGACGTACTGTTTGCAGCTTAAATTATCGCTTCATACAGCAGTTTTGCAATTTCCAAGTGCCGTCATAGAACTATTTTCAGCTCTGTGCACACTTCTGATGATGACTCATTGTTCCAGTTTTAAGGTTTTGCGTGTACAGCCCACATGCTCTGTCAGCGAACTTTTTATAAATAAAAACAAGCATTTGCAATGCAATGGGTCTTCCATTTGCTCAACTTAGAGCTATTAGCAAACTCCTAGGCGGACTTTTCTTGCCACATAAACTGAAAATGAAAAGTAAAACTGTTTCACATAAGCGAGCTGGTGGCCGCTATGAGCACGAAGCAGACACACAAAGGGAAACAGAAGTTCGCCTGCAGTAAAACATAGTGGCTAAAGTGCAATTATCCATGTAACAGAGTTGATGTCATGCAAAGCGCTAGACTATTGCCCAGCGAGATTGTGCTGCCTATGAAATAAAGAGAAAAAGTAGTCCAGAAACCATACTGAAAACATGGAGCCTTCTATGTTTTCAGTAGTTGGCTGGTGTGCTCAAGGTGGGCTAAACACCGGAAAAGGCATGATATAGGCATGCCTTTCACTAATGAAATCAAGCGATTTTTAAAAGGCAAGCCCACAAACCAACCAAACTGATGGGCGTGACATCGGCGTGGTTAAAAGCCCACAGAGATTACACCAAGGACAGAGCACTTTGCGCGCTCGATCTTAAAAAGAGGCAGGCAAGCCATTGAGTAAGGAGTAAATAAGTGACAATAAAGGCAAAACATGTTAAGCAATAGATGGCATCTAAGCCCACTAATTCTTTGGTAAAACTATGATAGGCCCTTCGCAAGTAGGCAAGATGTACAAACCACGTTTTCAAAGAGCCTGTTCACTCAAGAGCCTGTTTGTTTAGGGTTTTTGTCCTTTAGGTGAAAGAAATACTGCATATTATTGCCTATTTTGTGATAGCGCACTTAATGTCAGCAGTCCAGCTTCACTCATGGAAAGAGCTAATTTTGTAACTGCTTTCGCTTATTTCACATGTCGACCACAAAATATTTAAATTGACAGTATGATTGGTTAGTGACACATCTTCAAAAAGCAAAACAAATGTTTCCACACTGTCTTTATGTAAGAGTCAAAAAGAGCATCCAAGTAGAGATTATTTTTGCAGTACTAATCTTACAAACCTCAAGTTTAAGAAAGCAGAACGGGCCATGGAATATCTGTTGAAATAATTTGACTTGCTGTGTTGCCCTGAGCTAATTGAAAAGGGATGTGGCCGTCTGCACTGATGTGCAACATGAGATTTGAAAGCATGATTCCACAAATGTTTTCAAATGGGCGGGAGTGTAGACGTAATGCAGAGAGTCTTGAAAGAAACCCCACTTGCGCGATTATCAGCAGCTGATGAATACAAACCTCAGAGCGTCTTTTTCCAGCACGTAAAATGGTAGCGACTGTCTCCTCAGCCTAAGCACAGTCTGTGATCACGGTGGTCCTTCCGGTCTAAATCTCACTCATATACACGTACACTGCTATCTGCAATGTGGGAAGGGACTAGGCACACAACTCTGACAGATTCAGCATGCTCAGTTCACTCTGAGTGATGATGGTTCTTGTGCTGCCTCATGTGCTGTAGAGTGTCCTGTACAAAGGAAGGGACTTAATATGGGCCTGCCTCAACTAGCAGGTGGGGGCCCAGGTGAAGTATTCGAGGTTGAGCGGGCACTGAATTTTAAAACATTCAGTAAACCTGAGACCATAATCTAATGCCAAACCAGGCTGTGCAAAAGAAAGGTAAACTAGGCACAAGAAAGAGATTCCAGGAAAGGGCTGAGCGGGGAGGTGGGACCGGCCCAGATGGTATACAGGTCCATGTTTAGTTGGTCCACTCGGCTACTAACTTTCCTGTCCCTACTAATCAGTGTGTGATCTGATGGTATGTGTCCTGCCTGCCGGTTCCCATTGATGACGCAGAAATGAAGGTTTTACATTTATTAGCGCATAAACGTAGTGCTGCAATAATCAAGTGTGACTTTAACCGAACTAATAAAGATTGTACGGGGACAAATGTGCCCTCAGAGTAGTTCGCCAACATTTATAAGCGTGCTTTATATAACGTGATGTATTAGAATTGTACTAATCTGACATATCCGTAAACGTGTGCTATGATTTGCTTGGTTGAAATGTTTTAGCTTAGCATAACTTTAGTGGAGGCTTTGGCCTAGTTGCCTTGTCTCACGGTTTAGATGCTCGTATTTTTCCAATGTGCTAATAAACGTGTATTCTTGCTTGAAGCTGTACTTTTCCAGTGAGATCGTTCACATGCTTATCTTTAAGGTTTCGTGCCAGCCTGGCATCTTCTTCTTTGCTCCAAGGTCAATCTCTAGGTGCGGACAATGGAAGCTCTGAAAGTGAGTTAATTGGTAAAATATGTTGCAACTTACGTTCCCGACTCCAAGGATAATGTATGCTTAGGTAGAAGCTTGTGAACTGTTGTTTTTGATTGGACAATTTGAAGCCAACCTATGAACCCTCCAATGGAAGACCCTACTGGATTTGAACTATTGTCTATTTAAACCTGGTGCACGAAAGGAAATCGGACATCGCCCCATACCCACCATTTTGCAGGACATTGCGGACATTATGGCCCACCTTGCTGCGACGCCATTTTGAAAGAAGCTCTGATGCTTTCTCTAATCGAGAGAAAGAGACTTTAAGTAATTCTCGCCCTAGAGACTTTAACTTTGATTTGCCCCTTTGCATGAAGTAGTAGTTTGTCCTTTATCTTGCCGCCGTGAGGCAATTGCCCCGTCCACCCTGCCCCTTTGCCCCGTCCCATGTTGATCGAAACCGGTACCTGTGAGACGAAGACTTCCTTGAATGCTGATTGAACTTGGTAAATATGAAAGGAAAATGTACAATTGCATTGTGTTTTCTTTTTAGGTAACCAACTGCTGATTTTGATAAGAGCCCTAGTTAGGAGTTTTTCCAAATTAATGTTGCTAAATTGTTTTTGCATGAAGTCCCACATGCAGATGCTAATTTGAGGTTAGATGAGGATTCAATTGATGCACGATGCAATTTGAGACCTTGTTATGCTGACTAATGTATGCAATTAGCTCATTACAGATTGTAGTGTTAGTGGTTTGCGTTGCTATTATCGAATGCATTGTTATTCAAATGCTGCATAGATTGCATCTGTTTCGCCGTTATGGACAGCTATTAATGTTCATTTACATATATCATTTGGTGTTGAGACACATCTATATTGTGCTAGCTTTGTTAATATAGGGAAATAAATTCATTAACTTTGAATAAACTGGTGTGGTTATTCATGGCCGAAAGGTCATGGTTCGCCGAAATGTTTTCTGGATTAATTGTGAAGTGTTATGTTGATCAAGGCATTGCTTATGTTCGTTATTGATTATTGATTTGATTAAATTGATTACTCTCGGGTGAAGAGTGCCCCACTTGGTCAAAAGATTCATCGACCCAAGAGCGTCCAGATACAGGTAATTTATTAGGTTGGAACGCTCTATCAGTAGATGGTAGCAGAGGATGGTTTCGCTCTTTGGGACCACACTCGAGAGGTATATGGTGTTGAATTAACGGTTACGCTCTTTGAGACCCCACTCGAGAAGTTGAATTAGATTTTTCTTGGGTAAAACAGATTGAGAGAATGATGATGGGCTAAGTCCCCCGCGACTTTCCCGGGATCTCGGAGCTTGCGAATGGAGAGAATGGAGGAGTGAGATCGGAGTTGGCGGTACTAGTGATGGTATGAGTGAAGTTAGGATTTTGCGCTTGCACCGCAGGTTGTTTGAAAAGGTTGCGAGGATTTTAGAGAATAGCGGAGGTGCGACTCCGAGTGTAGGAGTAGGGAAGTCGTCGAACTTCATAGAAAATAGCAGAGGTGCGACTCCGAATGTGAGAGTAGGGAAGTCGTCGAACTTCATGTGTATGTGGCGCTTTGTGCAGAAAAAGGTCCACGTGGTTGTTGTTGAGACGGGCCCTGCGAGGTCAAGAGACTCCGGAGTATGTTGAAAAGTGTATGAGACACTTGTTTTATGTTGTGGTCTGGTCGGTTTAATAGGTTGATCGGGCGTGGTCAACGAGTCGGTACGTGTGTTAAGGGAGTGAAAGAAAATTTCGACTTCGGGCTTTGACAAATTCTAAGTGCACTAGAATAGATCATTGACAAGTTGAGAGCAGAGTCTGCGGGTCAGATTTGCTTGCGAAAGTGGGGACCGAGAAAGATGGAATAACTGCCGAGGCTAGTGAAAAATCCCTAAGGTCCTGAAGCAACTGTGTTACCCTTCCTGTAGTAGACCGACAGATCTGTTTTATTATTATTTGGTTGCTCGCGATACATGCTAGAAGTTGTTATGAGAGGTGAGTGAAGGAGGACAAGCCGCGAGGCTTTGTCAGCCGCAGTGTGTGAGTGTGACGTCACTAGGAGCCGCGCTGGGATAGGTTGGTTGCAGAGAAGGGTCGCGCACGGATTGGACGCAGTCCGTGGGGCTCGATTGGAAGGGGAAAGGCAAGCGAAGAGTATTCCGGGAATTAAAGTCACCTATTGATTACAAACTTTTGTGAAATAAAACACGAGAAAATGAAATTTTTTAAAGCATTAAAGAGTGCGATGAAGGGAGAGTCTTACATTAAAGCGAGCGTAGGAGAGGAGACGCCACCCGAAGGTACACCAGCTTACATTGTAATGGAGGAAAAGGGGGTAGCACCGTGCCTTTGGCTAAAGCAATGGCACAAGCTGACAGAGAAAAATGGGAGCGTAGCGTTCCCGATCCATGGGACATTCAATATAAGGATCCTAGAGAATTTGAGATTCGCGATGTACGACATGAAGGTACCTCCAAGGCCAGCACAGTTGAGGCTCTAGCGATTTGGGAACTAATGGCTAGACAGCAACAGCAAAAGAAGTTCGAGACCAGGATAAGAAAGGTAGAAAAGACACTAGCGGACGCTAGGTGGGATAATGCACAGAAGGTGTGGAGGTCAGATATATTGCAGGGGATAAAATTGTTTCCCGCAATTGCTAAGGAAGAAGAGGCGACAGGCAAGAAAGCTACCTGTAAGACAAACAGGAGGTGTTCCAAAGATAGAGAGGACGAGTCAGATGATGAGGAGTTCATCATGCAATTGCTGAACGACCGTCCACCACCTTATGCAGAGAGTGGACAAGGTCCAAGTACCAGTTCTGCCCCTCCGGCACCGGTACAGAATAATGAAACTCCGAATTCAGAAACGCTATCGGGATCTAAGGACCCGAGTTTACTGTTCACCCCGCAGATACCGCAGGTTAGGAGAATATATCCAGATGTGCCTGTATTGAAAACAGCAGAAAATTATCAGCGGCAGGTCCCAAGGTACTACAGCAGTGACAACAGTACGGGAATGATTCTGGATCCAACCGTAATGGGAGTACAGAATGGTCGCAACCCAACATTGGCGCAAGCTGAATCAACTCAGTTTTTGATGCCTCAAAAGCAGATGCAGGGGGGAACCAGACATGCTCAGATGACGGGGAGTCAGACGGGCATGCCGGCAATGATGACCCATAGTGTGGGAATGAACATGCCTCAGAACTTGGGGAATGGACAGAACCCAGATGCGATAACCCTACCCATTACTGTAGGTCCACCGGTACCTTTGTACACCCAGCCTAACTTAGGTATGAGCGGTCAGGGATCAATGGTGCAGAATGGGACGGAGAGGAGGTGCATAGAAAACACTCCAGGGACAACTCCGATAGCAGCTCTGCCAACTGGATCTGGGTCCTTGATGGAGTTTAGTCCCATATGTGCTCAGTCAACAGTGGTGAGGTCGAGTCCCCCACTGATGATACCGCTATCATTGAACACTGAAAAGTTGCCGCAACCATCAATGGCAGTCGATGCGAATGCTACACTGATGGGGTTGAATGCGCAACAGTTGACACAGTGGTTCAACAGTCTGAATTCCACACAAAGCTCAGCCAGTGGGAAGGGAGAGGACTATCTGAATAGGGTCAGGTTGAACATGGAAGCAGAAGAATTGGTGGAAGGGACTATGGGTTTGAATAGGTTAGAGTCCTACTCGGAAGAAGAGCTGAGGTATCTATGTCCCAGGATTACGAGAGAGGTGAACAAGGTACATAGAAGGTTGCAAGAAATAGCTGACAAAAATGGGGTTGAGATAGACAAGACAAAACACTTGAGCAGGAGCTATAGATTGGATTTCAGGACCACAGACTTTGAACACATGAGGTCAGCAGGCATGAAAACACACCTTAGAGAATTGCTGCAGAGTGCACAAGTGTGGAGGTGCTTAGACAAGTGGGAGAGCAGATGGGCAAAGAAAAAGGAAAAGAGGAAAGACAGTGTCCCAGAGCTTAAGGAGAAAAGACCACAGAGTAGTGATGCAATAGCCATGTTACCAATGAGGGAGACAGCAGGGGGAAAATTGATACATGTACCGTGGCACAGAAGCGACATTCAGTCTTTTACGGATGATTTTCCCAAACTGAGAGAGAAACCGATTGAATGGTATCAACAGACTGATAGGTTTGTGAAGCTTGCAAAATGTCTTTGGGAAGACCTGAACACCCTCTTTGAGATTGTGGTTCCGGCAGATTTGTGGGAAGATTGCAAAAGGGCTGTAGGTTGGCCGACAAGTGAACCAGAGAGAGACAGGGATACGGGCGCACCATCACCTATGGTGATGAGCTTGTATTATAAGGTGATTGAGCATTTGAAGACGAAGGTTGCCGCGAAAAATGTGGATTGGCAGAAGATTGATCGAACTGCCCAAGAGGCTAAAGAGTCGATTCATGGTTACTATGAGAGGTTGTTGAAGGCGTTCAAGAACTACAGTGGCACGGAAACAATAGAGGCGAAGGACATGCTTCATTTTGTGTTTAGATTTGTGGAAGGGCTGAGACCAGAGATAAGTCAGATGATAAAGACGCATTTGATTTGTTGGCAGTCGAAACCGATTGATGAGGTGTTGAATTATGCGAAATACTGTAGCGACGAAATTGAAGTGAAACAGAAAAGGTTGAAAGAGAAAGTGATGATGATGCAACTTAAAGCAGCTCAGACAGGTTTGCAAGGGTTGCAAGGGTTCCAACAGCAGGTACCGCAGCCGCAGCCGCAGCCGCAGGGAAATATGGTGTTTCAGCCACAGGCGAGAGGCAGAGGCAGAGGAGGTTTTGGGAGTAATGGTCCGGATTTAAACACTGTTGCGATTCCAAATGGTGTGCAGGCAATGAAAAGGGTGATGCCGTGTCACGTGTGCGGAATCGTCGGACATTGGAAACGCGAGTGCCCGATGGTGGTGCAGGAAGGTGCAGGTGTTGGTCAGCAAAACAATGATGTCAATGCATTCCAGACAATGAGGGGACCGAAAATGAGAGGTCCAAACCCAAATTTTCAGACCATAAATCAGCTGCAGGGATTACAGCCTATGCAGCCGCAGCAGATGCAGATGCCCCGTATGCAGATGACGCAAATGCAGCCAATGCAACAGCAGTTTCCCATGGTACCTAATCAGCAAATGCAAATATCTTTGGCACCAGTGAGTCAGCAGCAAGTGATGGTTCCTCCACAGGTCTCGGGTCAGGTGATGAATACAAATGGCACAGTACAACAGTTCCCATTACACAGTGAGAATGGAATAAACGATGCATGGGAGAGTGAAAGTTCAGGAGAGGAGGGAGATTGTGTGCTTGCAGCATACTTGGAAGTTGATCAAAAGGGTCCGTATGTGGAGGGAAGAGTCATGGGTCATCGTGTCTCATTCTTGGTTGACACAGGAGCCACACGTTCAACTGTTAAGAGCATTGAAGTACCAAATTTGCCACTCTCAGGGAGGACAGTTCAAGTAGTGGGAGTAGCAAACAGGTACCTGACGAACCCAATCACAGATCCAGTACAAGTCAGTATTGGTAATTACCAAGGGACACATAGTTTTGTGGTATGTGACTCAAGCCCGATAGCACTGTTAGGGAGAGACCTATTGTGCAAATTGGGATGCTCGATTATGTGTTCGGACGATGGAATCAGAATTCAGACGAGCAGTGATGGGGAAGAAGAGGACAGTGTAGAAGGGGATGAGATGGAAACTGTCGATGAAGAATACCCTCTGATCAACCTTTTCCCGATGATAACTGAAGAGGATATTCCAGCTGAATTACGGGAAACAGTCAGAAAGGAAGTGTGGGATATGACAGGAAAAGAGGTGGGATTGGTGAAAGGGGTGGAACCAGTGAAAGTGACTGTAAAACCCAATGTAACCTTTCCCCAGACCCCACAATACCACATGGCACAAGACACCCTCATGAGAGTCGCCCAACTCATTGACGAGTTTGTAAAACAGGGAGTACTGAAAGAAGTGTTAAGCAGTCCATGAAGTTCACCAATCATGGGACTGATAAAGCCGAGTGGAAAGATCCGAATAGTGCAGGACTTGAGGAAAATAAATGACATCATAGTCAAATGCTGCCCTGTAGTACCGAATCCAGCTGTGATAATGTTTCAAATCCCTTGCGATGCCGAGTGGTTCTCAGTCATCGACTTGTCACAAGCATTCTTTTCGGTGCCTCTTCATGAGGACAGCCAATTTCTCTTTTGTTTCAAATTCTTAGACAGAGTCTACAGTTGGTGTCGAATTCCTCAAGGGTTTTCTGAGTCACCGTCAATTTTCAATCAGATTCTAAAGAAAGACTTGGAGGCGTTAGAATTGCCATTCGAGTCAACCCTAGTACAGTACATTGATGACTTACTGATTGCATCTAAGACAGAAAGTGGCTGCACAGCCGACACCATTGCTCTACTGAACCATTTGGGAAGGAATGGACACAAGGTGTCCCCTTCAAAGTTGCAGTTCTGTCAGAAGAAAGTGAAATACTTGGGTCATCAAATAGAGAAAGGGTCACGGAGAATAATGAAGGAAAGAATAACAAGTGTACTTCAAATGAGTCCACCAAAGACAAGGAGGGAGGTGAGGAAGTTTTTGGGGATGGTGAGCTACTGTCGCCAGTGGATTCCCAACTTCTCAACTCTAGCAAAGCCTTTATTGAAACTGACCCAGAAGGATGCCTTGGATGAAATTGAGCTGAAAGGAGATGAGATGGATGCTTTTATTGAATTGAAGGAATGCATGTGCAGGGCTCCAGCTTTAGGTATGCCTGATTACACAAAGCCTTTCACATTATTTTGTCATGAACGTGATGCATGTTCTTTGTCTGTCTTGACCCAAGCCCATGGTGGCATAAACAGACCAGTAGCGTATTTTTCAGCTACTTTGGATCCGGTCGCAGCAGCACTTCCAGGGTGTTTGCGCGCTTAGCAGCAGTTGGTATCAGCCTCACTCAGAGTGAAGGAATAGTGATGGGACACCCATTAACAGTCATGGTCCCTCACTCAGTTGAAATACTTTTGACCAGCTCCCGAACGCAACACATGACTGGAGCAAGACTCACAAGGTATGAAACAATAATTCTGGGCTCACCGAATGTGCAGCTGAAAAGGTGCACTACGTTGAATCCAGCAACCTTGCTTCCCGGAGAAAATGCTGAAATTGAGAATGCTGAAGACGTCGAGCATGACTGCCTTCAGGTGACTGAATTTTGCACAAAACCCCGACCTGACATTAAAGATACTAAGCTTGATGAAAATGACCAAATTGTTTTTGTCGATGGGTCATGTTTAAGAGATGCATTGGGAATATTGAAGGCAGGATATGCTGTATGTACTGTAACAGGTGTCTTGGAAGCGTCCTGGCTTCAAGGAGTCTATTCCGCACAAGTAGCAGAGCTTGTAGCCCTTACAAGAGCATGCCAACTGTCTACATTGATGAAGGTTACCATTTACACTGATAGTCAGTACGGGTTTGGAATTGTGCACGACTTTGGGCAACTATGGTCACAGAGAGGTTTCCTGACCTCTTCAGGGTCCCCAGTGAAAAACGGGGAGAGGATAAGGGAATTGTTACACGCCATCCAAATGCCAGCCAAAATTGCAGTGGTAAAGTGTAGTGCTCATACAAAAGGACAGGACTATGTTTCCTTGGGAAATGCATATGCGGATCAAGTCGCAAGATTTTGTGCTTTGAACTGTATATTGCTCAGGGATGAATGGAATTCGATAAGTGAGCCAGAGCTCGAACCAGCTGAAGCATTTGCCTTGAAGGTCGTAGATACAATGGACGAACTAAAAGCATTACAGAATAGCGTCAGGGAGGATGAAAAAGCTTCCTGGATTAAGTCACAATGTACAAAGAGACCAGATGAGTTGTGGGTTTCAAATGAAGGGAAATTTGTTTTACCAAATTGTCTCTTATCGCAGTTAGCGCGGTTCTATCATGGGCAGGCTCACCTAGGGAGAGATGCCATGATAAGATTGTTCAAAACTGATTGGTTTAACCCCAGATTTCGTCAAGCTGCAGAAGCAGTTTGCCATCGTTGGGTCATTTGCCAGCAGATGAACCCAGGAAAGGGAACAGTTGTGAACGCGAGCCACATTGGCAGGGCGAGTGGCCTGTTCAGCAGAATGCAGATGGACTTTATTGAGATGCCTGTGCAGGGAGGTCTGAAGTATGTGTTGGTGATTGTGTGCATTTTTAGTCACTGGATTGAAGCATACCCTACACGTAGAAATGACAGCCTTACAGTTGCAAAACTATTGTTGAGGGAGTTGATACCACGTTTCGGATTCCCGATCTCTTTAGAATCAGATAGGGGAAGTCACTTCAATAACGAGGTGATAAAGTTACTTTGCGCAGCGCTGAACATTGAGCAAAAACTGCATTGTAGCTATCGCCCAGAAGCCTCAGGACTGGTGGAACAAATGAATGGTACACTGAAATCAAGAATGGCGAAAATATGTGCATCGACAAATTTGAAATGGCCTGACGCATTGCCTTTGGTGTTAATGTCAATGAGAAACACCCCTGACAGAAAGACTGGATTGTCCCCGCACGAAATTCTCATGGGCAGGGCCATGAGACTTCCTGCAGTTCCCGCAAACGCGCTTTTGAATATTACAGATGATATGGTGTTAGACTACTGCAAAGGTCTGGCTGACGTGGTTCGCTCTTTCTCTCACCAGGTGGAAGCAACCACCTTGCCACCGATCCAAGGTCCAGGACACACACTGAAAGCAGGTGACTGGGTCGTGGTAAAGAAGCACGTGAGGAAGTCGTGTCTGGAACCCCGTTGGAAAGGCCCTTGCCAAGTGATCCTGACAACCACTACCGCTGTGAAGGGTGCGGGAGTTCCCAACTGGATTCACGCCAGTCATACAAAGAAAGTGTTGTGTCCCACAGATGAGGAAGTTGAAGCGCTGAAACTGCCAGTACCTGATAACAAAGTGCCGAGCGCTGAGACAGAGCAAAACAGAACTAGAAGAGAACAGGCAGAAATAGAGGAGAGAGAAATATTCTCTGAGGACGAAACAGCCGATTCACTTGGGGAAGACCAAGGAGAAATATCAGACAGCGACGAAGCAGCTGAAGGTAACAAAGAGCCTGAAGCAGCTGAAAGTGATAAAGAGCCTGAAGAAAGTAACGGTGACAAAGGGCTCGAAAGAGGTGAAGAAGCAGGAGAGCCTGATCAGAGGAGGGCTTTCCCAGAAGCAGACGGTACAGAAAAAGAAAAGGAAAACCTGATTGACTCCCCAGAAGGAGGGGACAAGGCAGAACAGAATGAAACTGTTCAAACTTCTTCAGAAGAGATCGCAGGTCCATCAAGTGGACACAGTGCAAAGAAAAGACAAAGTATATCGCCAATAAAACTAAGAACTAGAGAAAAGTTGAACGACAGCGAAGGGCCAAAAGTGAAAGAGAAAAGAAAGGAAGTGTCTGTCGTGGTACCAACCTCAAGTGAAGAAAAAGACTTGGCCAAAGAGGAAAGTACCAGTGAGACAGAATCAAAGAGAGATGCAAAATTGAAAAGGAAAAGGATACCAAACAGGAGATATTCCGGTCCAGAATGGGCATATGTAGTCAATGACGATTGGACCGACGAATTTGTATCTCTTAGCCTCGAGAACGAAGAAGAAGAGATACCAATAGAAAAGAAAAGTTTTATGGACACTATTGACTGAAAAAAAAAACTGAAATGACATTGCTTGCTATAATCTAACGTGATACAACCAGCTGAGACATTGCTAAACCGGATGAGACATTTGCTAACTTGATTAAGACTTTGATAACCTGATTGACTCTAAAGCCCGATTTGAGACAACGTTGCTAACTGATAAAAGACTGAGTTATTGATTGAACTTTGAAAAAAAAAAAAAAAAAAGAGACTGAGTTATTGCCGAACTGAGTTATTGCCGAATTGAGACAAATGCTGCTAACCGATAAGTGACTGGGCTCCTGAAGAAGACTGTGTGAACATTGCGCTCGTTCAGCTTTGTAACTAATTGCTAAATCGTTTCCTTTATAAGTGCTTCTAGCTCTCTGATTCTATACAGATCATGACTAGGTACGCTACACAAAACAGTAGAGTGAAATATTGTAAATATGTGTGTATAGGCTTGATAACTGCATGTGTACTAATAATAATGGCAATAGTGTTTGCAATGCATGCTAAGGGTGAGAATGAGAAAATTGATGCTTCTACCTATGCTCCTGTTACTGTCACTGAACTAACCGCATTGAAAAGACTAGAATTAGATGAGAGACACTTGCATGATAAGAAGGAACTTTCGTGTAATGTTTTCTATCGCCTACTAACAGAATATGTTGAGACTATGGATGCGAAAGATTGTTATGTGTGTACACAGATACCGACATCGGTAACGGAAGGGGTGACTTATCACCACATGCCTCTTACATATGGGATTACATGTAGTATAGTAACTTCTAGATTTTATGGTCAAACTAACATACAGTATTTTTATTCAAATTATGATGTCACCTTTGCATATGTTCCTATAATAACGCAGCTAAGCCAGATTGCTAAAGATTGGGATGCTAAAATAATGAGGGAATTTTTCGAGCCAATGCAACCTTTTGAAACAGCTCACGCTCATAGGGAAAATCTTACCTGCTCGCTATCTGCAGTAGAAATAAGCTTTTTAGATCGCACAGATGATAGAAGGGCACAAATGAATGCGAAATTAGAAAAAGAGCTAAGTAAGAGGACTTCAGTAGACAATTATGCTTTTGCCGCAATAAAAACACAAGGGAGAATAGCTTTAGATGCTTGGCATGTAGGGAAATTTTGTATATATCGAGGTGAATCTTATTATGATAACATTTTCGTGGGAGCGAGTGAATGTAAACATACGTTTATCTTTAGAGCCAAATGGACATTCATGTTGAACGGACTTGACCCTGTCATACCTGGTGTATATTACATTTGTGGGCATAATGCCTATTATCGTCTTCCAAAGGGATGGTGGGGGAGATGTTATTTGGGTATAGTGTTCCCAAAGGTTTATCAACTGGATGACCTATCGATGATTCCAAAGACATCTGGATCCCATCGTATCCAGAAAAGAGAGACCGCAGCTGCTGTGGTAGGAGATATATTTGGAGCCATGATTCCTTCATTGGGAGTTGTGTTGAATTCCATCAAAATAAGAAAGTTGTCTACTATAGTGGATAACATGTTGTCAAAGTTTTCAGGTGCTATAATCCTGATGGATGCTGAACTTGCAGCGGAAAGAGCTATGACTCTTCAAAACAGGCTTGCCCTAGACATTCTTTTAGCAAAGGATGGCGGCGTTTGCAAAATGCTTGGTGCGCGCCACTGTTGCACGTATATTCCAGACAACAGTGTGAAGATTAAAACAATGCTTGCAAATTTAACAAAAGAGAGTGCAGACTTGAAGGAATTGAAAGAACCAGGAGTTTGGGAGAAAGTTGGAAAGGGAATTGCTTCAGTGGGAAATTGGCTTGGTGGCATTTGGAATGGAATATTACTAAAAATAATACAGGGAATACTAATAGTACTGATTTGCATCTTTGGGATTTGGGGAATCAAAAGAGGAATATTAATGATCATGGCAAGAATTAAGAGAAGGAAGGAAGAGAAAATGATGAAAAGAATGGCAGAAGAATACAAAGCAAGAACAAGGGGAACTAAAAGGCAAAGAGAACTGACAGAATTTTAATGGAATAAAATTTGTGGGATTAGTTTTGTGTGATGACAAGTAGTCATCAGAGGAGGGATTGATGACGCAGAAATGAAGGTTTTACATTTATTAGCGCATAAACGTAGTGCTGCAATAATCAAGTGTGACTTTAACCGAACTAATAAAGATTGTACGGGGACAAATGTGCCCTCAGAGTAGTTCGCCAACATTTATAAGCGTGCTTTATATAACGTGATGTATTAGAATTGTACTAATCTGACATATCCGTAAACGTGTGCTATGATTTGCTTGGTTGAAATGTTTTAGCTTAGCATAACTTTAGTGGAGGCTTTGGCCTAGTTGCCTTGTCTCACGGTTTAGATGCTCGTATTTTTCCAATGTGCTAATAAACGTGTATTCTTGCTTGAAGCTGTACTTTTCCAGTGAGATCGTTCACATGCTTATCTTTAAGGTTTCGTGCCAGCCTGGCATCTTCTTCTTTGCTCCAAGGTCAATCTGCAGGTGCGGACAATGGAAGCTCTGAAAGTGAGTTAATTGGTAAAATATGTTGCAACTTACGTTCCCGACTCCAAGGATAATGTATGCTTAGGTAGAAGCTTGTGAACTGTTGTTTTTGATTGGACAATTTGAAGCAAACCTATGAACCCTCCAATGGAAGACCCTACTGGATTTGAACTATTGTCTATTTAAACCTGGTGCACGAAAGGAAATCGGACATCGCCCCATACCCGCCATTTTGCAGGACATTGCGGACATTATGGCCCACCTTGCTGCGACGCCATTTTGAAAGAAGCTCTGATGCTTTCTCTAATCGAGAGAAAGAGACTTTAAGTAATTCTCGCCCTAGAGACTTTAACTTTGATTTGCCCCTTTGCATGAAGTAGTAGTTTGTCCTTTATCTTGCCACCGTGAGGCAATTGCCCCGTCCACCCTGCCCCTTTGCCCCGTCCCATGTTGATCGAAACCGGTACCTGTGAGACGAAGACTTCCTTGAATGCTGATTGAACTTGGTAAATATGAAAGGAAAATGTACAATTGCATTGTGTTTTCTTTTTAGGTAACCAACTGCTGATTTTGATAAGAGCCCTAGTTAGGAGTTTTTCCAAATTAATGTTGCTAAATTGTTTTTGCATAAAGTCCCACATGCAGATGCTAATTTGAGGTTAGATGAGGATTCATTTGATGCACGATGCAATTTGAGACCTTGTTATGCTGACTAATGTATGCAATTAGCTCATTACAGATTGTAGTGTTAGTGGTTTGCGTTGCTATTATCGAATGCATTGTTATTCAAATGCTGCATAGATTGCATCTGTTTCGCCGTTATGGACAGCTATTAATGTTCATTTACATATATCATTTGGTGTTGAGACACATCTATATTGTGCTAGCTTTGTTAATATAGGGAAATAAATTCATTAACTTTGAAAAAAACTGGTGTGGTTATTCATGGCCGAAAGGTCATGGTTCGCCGAAATGTTTTCTGGATTAATTGTGAAGTGTTATGTTGATCAAGGCATTGCTTATGTTCGTTATTGATTATTGATTTGATTAAATTGATTACTCTCGGGTGAAGAGTGCCCCACTTGGTCAAAAGATTCATCGACCCAAGAGCGTCCAGATACAGGTAATTTATTAGGTTGGAACGCTCTAGCACCATTCAGCATAGGACATTTCACTGCCTACTACACTCCACCACGGCATGAAACAGTGAGATGCCTGGCAAATCAGCAACAAAGTGGGAGGGAACATTTCCTCATAGAGGAGATCAGAGACGGGGGACTCCCTGTAAATAAATCTAAAAGAAACAGGACAGAGGCAGGCTGCCGGAGGCCAGAATATCACGGCACTCCCCTGCCCACAGCACTGTGCAAATCATCACACTGCTGTGGTCCTAAACAGAGAGAGTAAAGGACGAGCGTCACGGCAAAAAAAAACAATACACTAGGGGTTACAGCTGTTCACAGTTATAAACTCCCAACCAGGATTTTCTTGCACTAAAAGAAAAAAACAGCGCGATCGCGCTGCTACAGTTCACACGTAATAATACCTATCGGCAAAAATGCAATTATGAACGTAACCGTCAAAAGTACAATTAACTGTGTAACAGGGTCGATGGTATGCAAAGCGCTTGACTTCTGCCCAGCGAGATCGCGCTGTGAAAATAGAGAAAAAGTAGTCCACAAACCTGAAGATAACAGCGAGCCTCGCATGTTTTCTGTACTTGGTCGCTGCGCTCGAGGAGGGCTCACCACCGGAAAAGGCATGACGTACACATGCCTTCCACTAATCAAAGAAAGCGGATTCTAACAGGCAAGCCAACTTGCCAATTGAAGACACTGACGTGACGTCCACGGGGCTCCGAGCCCTTTTCTAATACCTAAAGTGTCTCGCTAGCGATACGCATGCACGAGCGCATGCGACGCAGGCTCGACCCTAAAAAGCTAAAAAAAAATGAGCTTACAGCCTTCCCTATACGTACCTTTACTTACCATTGATTGGCTCCCACGTCGCTCTTATTTTTCCAGCTTCTGATTGGTCAGAGCCTCCTGCTGCTTCCACTTCCTCTTCGTGCTTGCTGACGTCCAGTCGTACATGGAGCTTGGACGAAGTACAGTTTCCGATCTCTACAGCCAGTGTCCATCCACTGGTCGAAGGTTGTACAGGCACTTTTTTTTTCTTTTCAGTCAGGCACTCTTTAAGAGTGCTTGACTTTGTAGGCTCTATCTAGCCCTCTTAAACCCTCCAGCCCCATCCTGTTCTTGTTATGTTGAGGTAGAGCAGTCGTTGAAGAATGTCCGCTGCAGGTGAATGATTTACGCTGCTGATGTTTCTCGTTATAAAAGACCCCTTATCTGCCACTTTAGTAACAATACAGTTATTTTAAAGCATTCAATGCTGGCCATTTATTTGATCTCTGAAAAAAGGGTATAGACAGTACTTTTGGGGTTTTAATCTGATTGATAAGCAATCTGCTTGGAAAATAATTCAAAGTATAGGTGCCTTTTCGACCCTGAGTCACAAACACAAAGTTCTCCAGTCCTGTATTTGCAGCCCTCCATTTCCAGTTTATCCCACAGGTGTATTTTCTACAGGAAGCCTTTGCAGCCCACGGGGGAGAGACCTACAAGTCACAGACTGGATCCTGCTAGCGCTGACCTGGGTTCGACTCACCAGCTGAGACTCTGCCGACCAGATCGTGAATCGTACAGAAAACTCTGCCAGCTGCTTCTCTCCCTGAATCTTCACATCTGTTATTTACATCCTCCCTCCCTCCTTGCCACATTTTTATACCCATTTCACAGCTGGCTGGCTGAATGCCTTCTCCGGCGCCTTTAACGTCTTGGTTACAGGAAACGTGCTGATCGTTGTTGCTGGGTTGCAGCTGTGTGTACAGGTTGTTTTTTAGCATTCAATTCTCAGTTGAAGCTGTCCTCAAGAAGATCCTAAAGTGACCACCTAGCATAAAACAAGCCAAGCTCCCTTTTTACTAATGCTATATTATCCCCTCACCCACAGTCTACCGTCAGCAACAACAATGCTAGAAATTCCCTTCCCGATGTCTTTGTGGATTCTGACCTCCTTCATTAGATGGTCCCTTTAAAGTGTGTTTTTAGGTCACTTCTGTATCCCATGTGTTGTATTGAATTGCTGTCTTGGCTCTTCAGGGCAAAGTCTATGTTTATATTACATGGGGCAACATTACCAACACAAAAGAATGATGGACGGAGTGCTGACAATGCAAACACTCACCCCCAGTCACAGATCTGGGTTTAATCCATCGTTTTTTTGCTGCCCATGCCATTCCAGTTTGGACCCAGCCATATGCAAATCAGTCTTGACCCTGTTCCCATGGGAACAGTCCAGCCCGAACTGCCAGGCCAGGTCTTCCCTGGACTGGAAACAAGCATCCTGGGACCGGTTTCGGGGTTTCACCCCTCGTCAGCCAGGCTAGCTTGAATCCAGTGGCATGGGAAGCACAGGACCCACGTCTGGGCATACCCTTCCCACTTAGGGCAACATTACCAACACAAAAGAATGATGGACGGAGTGCTGACAATGCAAACACTCACCCCCAGTCACAGATCTGGGTTTAATCCATCGTTTTTTTGCTGCCCCTGCCATTCCAGTTTGGACCCAGCCATATGCAAATCAGTCTTGACCCTGTTCCCATGGGAACAGTCCAGCCCGAACTGCCAGGCCAGGTCTTCCCTGGACTGGAAACAAGCATCCTGGGACCGGTTTCGGGGTTTCACCCCTCATCAGCCAGGCTAGCTTGAATCCAGTGGCATGGGAAGCACGGGACCCACGTCTGGGCATACCCTTCCCACTTAGGGCAACATTACCAACACAAAAGAATGATGGACGGAGTGCTGACAATGCAAACACTCACCCCCAGTCACAGATCTGGGTTTAATCCATCGTTTTTTTGCTGCCCATGCCATTCCAGTTTGGACCCAGCCATATGCAAATCAGTCTTGACCCTGTTCCCATGGGAACAGTCCAGCCCGAACTGCCAGGCCAGGTCTTCCCTGGACTGGAAACAAGCATCCTGGGACCGGTTTCGGGGTTTCACCCCTCATCAGCCAGGCTAGCTTGAATCCAGTGACATGGGAAGCACGGGACCCACGTCTGGGCATACCCTTCCCACTTAGGGCAACATTACCAACACAAAAGAATGATGGACGGAGTGCTGACAATGCAAACACTCACCCCCAGTCACAGATCTGGGTTTAATCCATCGTTTTTTTGCTGTCCATGCCATTCCAGTTTGGACCCAGCCATATGCAAATCAGTCTTGACCCTGTTCCCATGGGAACAGTCCAGCCCGAACTGCCAGGCCAGGTCTTCCCTGGACTGGAAACAAGCATCCTGGGACCGGTTTCGGGGTTTCACCCCTCATCAGCCAGGCTAGCTTGAATCCAGTGGCATGGGAAGCACGGGACCCACTTCTGGGCATACCCTTCCCACTTAGGGCAACATTACCAACACAAAAGAATGATGGACGGAGTGCTGACAATGCAAACACTCACCCCCAGTCACAGATCTGGGTTTAATCCATCGTTTTTTTGCTGCCCATGCCATTCCAGTTTGGACCCAGCCATATGCAAATCAGTCTTGACCCTGTTCCCATGGGAACAGTCCAGCCCGAACTGCCAGGCCAGGTCTTCCCTGGACTGGAAACAAGCATCCTGGGACCGGTTTCGGGTTTTCACCCCTCATCAGCCAGGCTAGCTTGAATCCAGTGGCATGGGAAGCACGGGACCCACGTCTGGGCATACCCTTCCCACTTAGGGCAACATTACCAACACAAAAGAATGATGGACGGAGTGCTGACAATGCAAACACTCCCCCCCAGTCACAGATCTGGGTTTAATCCATCGTTTTTTTGCTGCCCATGCCATTCCAGTTTGGACCCAGCCATATGCAAATCAGTCTTGACCCTGTTCCCATGGGAACAGTCCAGCCCGAACTGCCAGGCCAGGTCTTCCCTGGACTTGAAACAAGCATCCTGGGACCGGTTTCGGGGTTTCACCCCTCATCAGCCAGGCTAACTTGAATCCAGTCGCATGGGAAGCACGGGACCCACGTCTGGGCATACCCTTCCCACTTAGGTCAACATTACCAACACAAAAGAATGATGGACGGAGTGCTGACAATGCAAACACTCACCCCCAGTCACAGATCTGGGTTTAATCCATCGTTTTTTTGCTGCCCATGCCATTCCAGTTTGGACCCAGCCATATGCAAATCAGTCTTGACCCTGTTCCCATGGGAACAGTCCAGCCCGAACTGCCAGGCCAGGTCTTCCCTGGACTGGAAACAAGCATCCTGGGACCGGTTTCGGGGTTTCACCCCTCATCAGCCAGGCTAGCTTGAATCCAGTGGCATGGGAAGCACGGGACCCACGTCTGGGCATACCCTTCCCACTTAGGGCAACATTACCAACACAAAAGAATGATGGACGGAGTGCTGACAATGCAAACACTCACCCCCAGACACAGATCTGGGTTTAGTCCATCAGTTTTTTTGCTTGCCACGCCATTCAGGTTTGGACCCAGCAATATGCAAATCAGTCTTGACCCTGTTCCCATGGGAACAGTCCAGCCCGAACTGCCAGGTCCTCACTGGACCGGAAACAAGCATCCTGGGACCGGTTTCAGGGGATCACCTCTCTTCAGCCAGGCTCGCTTGAATCTGGTGGCATAGTGAGCACGGGACCTACGTCTGGGCATACCCTTCCCACTTGGGGCAACAAATGCAAAAAGAACCGTTGATGGACGGAATGTAGACCAAATCAAACATTCACTCTAGTCACAGATCTGGGTTTAATCCATCCGATTTTTTGCTCACCATGCCATTCCAGTTTGGACCCAGCCATATGCAAATCAGTCTTGACCATGTACCCCATGGGAACAGTCCAGCCGAACTGCCAGGCCAGGTCCTCCCTGGACCAGAAGAAAGCATCCTGGGACCTGTTTCAGGGTATCAGGGTATCACCCTTTATCAGCCAGGCTAGCTTGAATCTGGAGCCATAGCAAGCACGGGACCCACGTCTGGGCTTACCCTTCCCACTTGGGGCGACAAAAGCAAAAACAACAGATGATGGACGGAATGCAGAACAAATCAAACATTCACCCCCAGTCACAGATCTGGGTTTAATCCATCTGTTTTTTTGCTTGCCTTGCCATTCCAGTTTCGTTTTCTGTATTCTGTATTTATACAGAAAAGTGGCAAAAACAATGACAAATCAGTTTGCCTTTTTCACACTTTGTGACTAAAATACTGTTAAAAAATGTTTTCCCATGATGTATGTTATGTGATTTAGAAGCACAAAAGTGTGCAAATATGTTTCGCAGTGCTACTGCAACGCATTTTTCCCATTCTTGCAATGATACAAAAACGTTTCTCTGATAGGGAATGACAGGATTTGTTTTGCTCAGTTCCTTATTCATAATCAGCAAAATAGCACAAGTCAGTTTTGCACTGGTCATTTGTACCAGTGGTAAGCATTGTAATATTTGTAATACAACCCACTCTTCTGTGATATATTGTGTTGGATACCATGACAGGCTGTTTTAAAACATGTTTTTGTCCTCTTAAGACACAGAAATCCGCATACATCCTTCCTGAATGCATATGTGTTATTTAGCTCTCACCTACCAGACAGCTTTTAGCTATCTGTTTGTAAAAGACCTCTTGTGCACCATAACAAAAACAAAAAATGTGCTTAGAGCCCACCCAGTTCTTACCAATGGTTGGCTTTATTTACACTTTTCTTTGCTTGCTACTTATTTGATGGCTTGCCTTCCTCTCCTTATGCTTGTTGAGTATTGCCTCTTTACCATCCTTTTTATTGGACGACTTGTGTTCTGTCTCTGCTCACATTCAGGGAGCTACTTTTTCCCTTTTTTCAGTTCTTCATAAGTGCACGTGTTTTTTTATCTCACACCCTGATATGCTGCTTCCTCCCAAACACCTCCCCACCCCCTTGAACTCTCTATTGCTCCCTCATGCCTCCCCTTAAGTTTGTCCTTTTGGTTCCTCACATCTGTCCTGCCATTTCTTTTTTAAGTCAAGCCTGAAATAGCGCATGCGCTGCTTGGATTCGCATTTGCAAACCACTACAGTTTGCAATAAAGGGCTTGGAACTGACCCGTTGCTTACCATTTGTTGGCTTCAGTGTCACTCTCCTTTGCAGCCTCTTAATTGGCCAGTGCAGGCCAAGTGTCACTTCCAATCCTTTCTGTGAAGCACAGACTAAGCACACATTGACTGAACCTAATTAGTGCCCATCTGCCGATCGCGCTGTGTTAGAGGACGATTCTGACCATCAGGTCTGCCATGATTTTTCGCTTTTTGGCCATCTGGTTTTTTACTTTTTACTGTGAGGGAGCCTCCTATGAGGGGACTCACGCACAGTAAACACATGGTAAAATGGACTGCGCGTGTTTACCGCCGGTGCTGACATGCTAAGGAAAGGCCCCATCCCGGGGCCCCAAAGTCGTAGCGGAGGAATGGGGGAGTGCTGTTGCACTACCCCAGGCGGGCCGTCTGTCCACAGCCCTGCATGTGTCTGCCCGCGGGAGCGGGCAGACACCACAGAAAAGGGCTGGCTCCCACAGCAGGAAACAGAGGTGCTGGCTGTGAGGGGAGCCGGCAGGGGCAGCCAGGGGTGGGCTCCCTGCACCAGCCTCCTACAAGGGAGCACTTACCTGGTGTGGGGGTGTCCGGGTGGGACTGGGCACCCCCTCGACAGAACACCAGCTTTGGCGGCACCGCGGCTCTCCCCAGCTCAGCGGGAGAGCCGCTCATTTCGTATGCGGCCGCCCCAGCATGCTTTGCGGGGCATCAGCAGGGGTCTAGGCCCCTAACCAGCTTGTGCTGGTCCCAGGGAGATGGGGCCACCACCAAACCCATGCACATGGGCAGGGGGAGCTGCAGGAGCAGCACAGCCTCCCCCCAATGCAGTTTGTGTCCCCACCCTAAGTAGGGTGGGACAGAAGAATAACAACCCCCCCAAGGGTTCTACTGTTAGTTAAATCACAAGCTTATGTGGACTTTTGTTCTGGCTTGTGGGACTTTGTTTACTAGAAATGTAGGCTGGTATTACCCATTGTATTCAACTGTCATTTGATTGTTAACTAAGAGTAATTTGAAAATAATCCTAATGATTAAATTGTTTAAATATGCTCTTACATATTCCCTGTTGATGCTAATTTGAATAATAAGACTGACAGCCATCTCTTGGCAAGATAGATGTACTTAATTGCAGATGTAGGTGTGTTCATTCCACATTACTGTCAAATGTTCAGATGTAGCAGGGGGACACCGGGGATTGTTTTGCCATGTGGGCTGTTTGAATATATCCTCCCTTGGAGAAGACATGAGAGGTTAGACAATGTCCTCTCAGAGTGATTCCATCACTTTGTGTATATTTGTAGATTGTTTCATAGTATTGAGTAGTGTGTGTGTGAGTAATAAAGGTACTTTTACTTTATCAAAAGAAAAGTACAGACTGGACAATCATTTATTGAGAGTCATGCTTGTGTGCTCGTGAATGGGGATTACTAGCCCACACCACCTCCCTTGAGTAAGCCTTGGACTGATCTGCAACGCTACCCTATGAGATTCAAGCGCTACAATGGGGAGTTTAGTTCCCAGTGGTGGTCGCGTGAGGACCCATTACTTGTGCAGGCCACACAACTAATGACCCACCTTCCAACACGCTGTGATTCAGGCATTATTTATTCTTTCCTCTTCCCATTTCCCTTGCCCACGTTTCATGCTCCTTTCGTCCTCCCTCCCCCAGGTGTTGCTTCCCCCTTCCATTTTTATTTTTACATATTGCACAAGGCTAAAATAAAATATTGATATAATGTGATCAACGCTGGCCGCATCATAGTACTTTTTCAGGTCAATTAAAACCGTGTTGCACAGCAGTTCTCATTGACAACCCCAATAGATCTCCAAAAGGAGAAACCTATTGACTTTGCCAATGCTTGTTGAACAACAGATTGAACTTTCAAAGGTCAGTATGACAGCAAGGTATATTAAGATTTATCAGGTCTCCCTTGCAGTAGATTAGTTTAGTTTCTTGGTCATACCAAGACGGACAAGTTTCTAATTAGCGAGAAAACACACAAATGTCATTATCATTAGGAAAAGACTAGCAATAGTTGTCACGTGTTCCTATGGCATGTACACTGTCCTGGCTTCTTAGCCAAAATAATTTTGCATTTTGGAAATTGTAGTTGTGTAATGTATCTTGCAAGTATGGGCCTCCAAGTCCCAAAATCCAACATTATTGGATGAAGAAGATCATACATGACGTGGGGCTTGTCAGCAACTATGTTAAAATTAACTTTAAAGATACACAAATCACTCATGCACACTCTCTTTTGTCACCGTGGTATACTCGATTGAAGTAAAGAGCATTTAGATTAATCACGTTTTTAACTCTACAAGTACATCAACAATCGTCTGCTGCTTTGGGCAATACTTGTGCCAAAGAGGTATGCATACATGGTGCATTATTTGCACAATTATTACAGAAATGAATTTTGTTGTGTGCTCCAATTCACTAGGCTGGCTATGTTGCAACTTCACACGATGTCATTGCAAGCAGTGCTGAAAAAGAGGGGGGATTCAACTGGTTTATGGATCTGGCAAATGTTATTGAGCTGGATATTGGCTGGCCCTAGTGAAATGTGTTGTCTTGGTCCTGGATCAATTTGATGACACCACATTCAGTGGCACTAATCTGCAGGGGGCGATGGAGATCTCTTTTGTTCAGAGCCAGCTAGCCCCACCAGCAATGATACCTTACTTGAGGACCATCATACACAACTTTACTTGCTGGAGGTAGCTGGAGCATAATCTTGATACCAAGCAATAAACACAGAACCTCAGCTCATAAGAGCTTCAGAGATAAACTGTGATTTCGAGGCCAGCGTTTGACTCATCAGCTATAGCTGCCTCTATAAGTAGGTACACTAATACCCATTTACATAACATATCTAATAAATGTTTATTTCTACTTAAAGGATTTATTTTATCAATCCTTGGAAAACAAAGGCCTGAGGGTTTGAGACTTGCGCCTTATAGTTTGCACGCAGATCTTTGATTGCTGTTCATAAGTCACACAACTATATTACGACCATTGTAACTTGCAGCCAGCAAGTAATACACGGATCTGTGCAACAAAAGCAATAACTCACTGAGTTATCTACATAAACAATGGGTAAACTTGTATCTCTGAAGAAGGTGCCCTAGACGCATGAGATATTTTACAATGCAGTCTGTTGTGACGAGTGCAGTAATCTCATACAGATTTGTTTTTAAAATAAATGTAGACCTTGAGCATCAGACTTCCGTCCTCATCACTCCACCCTCATGATTCTACCACATCTGCTGGCATCTCTTGACCCCTACTTTCTGGGATCCTGGAGCACATTTTCCTCTTTCCAGAACTGACTGCAAGGCCGAGTATTTCCTTAAATCTTCACATTCTAATTATGCCCTGCTTCTTATTCTTCTTAAACTTAGTTTTATGAGTTTTTAACTTCCACTGAACACTGCAGATGGGACCCATCTGAGTCATATTTGAAGTTAATTGATGAGGAGAGACAGAGTCCTTTGTAATCATCGAGCACCATTGGGCAGCTGCGTCCTGTACTTCACAGGGAATTTACAAGACTTAAAAAGCAGCTTTGCACACAAGGTTCATGTTTTTAATCATGTTTTCATAGAAGCTATTCCCGCTTCGGTGCTTCAACTTCACAAAAGCCCAAAGGTTTTGGGCAGGATTAAATGAGATTGCTGAAATCAGATTTATTTTGATCATATTAAGGACGCTCAGCTTGTACGAGTGTGTGATGGTATTAAGTGAACTGAGCTGACCTGATAATAACGTAGGCAGCTTTGTACAAAGAAAGAGTTCAGCTTAATATTCATTTTTTTAAATGAAGAGGACTTCTTTGTTTTGCATAACTTGTGCCATTTAAGACGAGTTAGGATAATTACATATATCTATTCCCGGAACTTGCTGCATTGTGCAGCACGGTATAAATGGGATAGGTGGTTCGGAATACATTTAAAGCGACATATTTTCAGAAACACAAAATAAATAAATGAGGCGTTTGCGCCAGCCTTGGAGTGGTGTAAACTAGGGTGTGAGCAACGGTGAGTAAACCTGACCTGGAGATCTTAGCACAGCGACAGAACATGAGAAATCATTGATGGCTGAACTGCTCTGATCTCGTGTGAGTGGTTCCTAACCTAAGCTTACCTATTGTAAGGTGTGTGTGAATTTGTAAGCCCCTCAAACGTGCAACCTTTTAGAAAAAATGGTTGCAGTCGTCACAAAGGGGCAGATATGCAGAGCTTTTTACCTCTCACAACCATTAAAAGGCTTTTTCTTATATACTAAACTTATCCAGCGTTTCTGAAAAGTTTTTTCCAAATCACTAAATATGCTTAGAAATGGTTACTGATTTGCTATTTTTCAGGGGTGTGTTTTGTGCGCCCCCTCCAAATAACGAACCTGAAGAGTGGCTATCATTCGTTTGCAAATCATGCCCGTTTGGACCCCTTCCACTTTGGGAATCAGAGTGTCACCTTCTGAGGTGATGAGAAATCGGCCAGGTAATCATTGCAAGGAAGTTTTTGAGAATGCTTTTTTAGCAGCACAGTTTTCTTTAAGAAATTCGGGCTGCTTTAAAAAAAATATTTTTGAAATCATGCAGCAAGATGGTGCCCCTTGCAGGGCACCATTCCCATGGCTGTAGATAGTTGGGGGAGGGGGGATTCGCAATTTGCGATCTTCTTGTTCATTAGGAAGGTTGTACTGCGAACCCCCTCTTTGTGAAGTATGCCTGAATTTTCAGGCCTGAATCACAAAGCATTTTCTGTGAGTACGTTTTAGAAGTAAGACGTTTAACTACAAAACCCATGACTAAGCAAGTCCTACTCCTGGAAATTGATTATTAAGTGACAGATAAAACTAGGGACAAGACACATCGAATCATTGATAAAATGTGAATGATACTGAGTGTGGATGTGAAAGGGCCTGATTCACAAAGCAAAAGTACAGTTTACAAATGAGGTTGTATTTCTACGTGTAAAACCACTAATTTAGAATATGTTTTTTCAGACTCATGAAAGGATGCACTCCCACAAGATTTTCTTATGAGTAAATCCATTCCCTTTGACAGTGAGTGCGCAAGAAAGTGTGGACTTGTTTGCCTATCTTTACAAACATTTTCGTGACCTATTTCCTTTGAACCAGAAGGAGGTTTCAGTGCTTGATTTGAGCTGGTGGTTGCTGGTGGGACCCAGGGAGGGGGCGGCACTTTTTGACCCTCTTCATCCATTTGCCGAGAGCAAAAGAAGGAAAAACACACAAAGAGGAAAGACGGAGGAAAAGAAAGGCTGAAAAGTGGTAACAAAGGGAGAAAGCAGGGGAGGTCATGAGTGAGAGAAAGGGACAAGCATGTTTGATGTTGGATTAAAGAGGCATGTGGTGGATTACAGACTATGCAGGCTTGGTATTTGGACTGGTGACATGTAATAGTGCCAGCAGCAGGATGCTGAACAGAGCTTTGGACACTGGCAATCATCCCTTTGAATACTAAGCACTAGGAGATTTGATACTGTCAAGGGCAGGAGGAAATCCCTTTTCATAATGGAACGGGCAAGGAAGGCCCACAAAATTGGTAGAATTTTATGAAAATGAATTTATCCGTGGGGAAAATATGTTCCCCATGAAGCAAGAAAGACACAACAACTTAACAACTATAGCTGCACTTGGAAGGGATTTTCGAATTAACACATATATGTTACAGTTTCCCTATAACTCTCCTGGGATAATTTGGGAATTCCAATAAATCATAAACCTCGACATAGGGGTTTCTGTCTAGTGGCATCGAGGCAGAATTCCAGTGCGGCCTCATAAGAGGATGCAAACGGCGCTCACGGGCACATGAAAGAAAACCTCTTGAAAACAAGCACCTTTCTGCCGAATACAATTATACCGCAAATGAAGAGCCATTCAATGGCTTAAACACAACACAGAATTTAATTGCATTTCACTGATGTACATCGAAAGGAAACTCTTTTCAGTGGGCTGCTACCATATCTTATTAATGAAGACACGGTGACTTCTAGCTCATTAGTGCTAGAATTAAGTGCATTTTGAGGACCTGACTATTACTTCCGCTCTGAAAATGATCTTTTCACTCTTTGGAAATCAAAAGGTATCCTAGGATGAGATGGGCAATTAGCAATATCTTCTCCTGACCTTCACAAATAGATACTTTCTACCTCAATGTCGTCTCTGCATGCCTAATTGAGGCCTTCACAGTTGAGAGGAGTTCTGCCTGTAACCTTTTCCCTCAAGCTGTGATTCTCTTTTTAACTACGATTTGCATATTTAAGATGTATTAGCAATCACGCGTGCTCCTCTTTGAAATCCAAAACTATCTAAAATGTTTCCTATTTCAAAATGATTTTGTTCAGTATGTCAGGAGATTGGGCATGTTTTCGTGAGGCCAGCCTATCCAAACATCGTTGTTTCTTCTATTTAAATGCACGAGGGAAATAGTATGAGTTTGTCCTTGGCGCAATAGCGTCCTAGATAGCACACACGTTTCAGGGGAATATCCTAGGCTAACTTTTGAAATGCTTTCTGTTAGCCCACAATAAAGTGGCACATTTCCTCATGATATAATACCTCTCTACATTTTCATAAAAATACGACGCAATTTCAGAGACATAAGAAGACATGCTCCTCGTCGCTAAGGGTGCTTGAGGGCCGGGGCCGACCAGGGAGCCCAAGGCAGCCCTGGCGATTTTTTTCTGACATCCCACCATACGGTGCGTAGCAAGCAAGTGCTGCATGCGAACCTGAACACTGCAAAGGGCGTTTGATGGGATTTCATGCCAGGAACATTTTGGAAAAAAATAGCAAATATGGGGCCTTTTACAACATCTTCTTTCATTATATCTTCAATTGTATTAAAAATGCACACAATCACTGTTGAGCACAGCAAATAAGTCGAGAACACAATAAAATACAATTTTGAGGGATGTTAGCATCCTCCAGCCCAATAAGCAGCATGAGCGGGGTGGTTGTAGGGCTGATAGCACCCAGTGCCACAATATTTTTGGGTGTCTCCCCTCTTTCTCCACAGATTCCCTCACTATCACTCTCCAACAGTGCCCCTCATCTCTCCATGGCACCTCTCACACATGCAATTAATTTGTTTGATATATCAGTGTGTACGAAATGTTACAGAAGACAAAGGTGACTACAAGGTGTGAGATTTAAATGTCATCCATACTGGTAAGCATTTTTTGAGTGCATAGTCTAGAGAAGCACAAACTCAGGGTTCAAAACGCAACACAGTGGGTCAGGTTGGCTTAACAAATAATAATTTATTTCTACCCAACTTTTTTTAAACAACATTAGGATAATGGACTGTGAAAAACATAACTTTCTTGTCTCTGAGATTCATAGCTCACTGCAATACATTACGATTTTAACTGCAGGTAACAATATGATTTCTATGACAAAAGCAATAAACTGCTGAGCTATGACTGCTTGTAAATGGCATCTTGATATTTGCTTCCATTTTTGCGCAGGCTTCACAATTATCTGATGTTTGCACAGAGACCTTGATCTGTCCCTTGACATGAGTGAAAGCCTGAATTTGTCCAGTGACTTGGAGAGGCATACCAAGCATGCCCTCTTTGAAAACAACAGTGGACCACTGTTACTGTCATAGGTTTATTAGTAGAAGGAGTGTTCACAGCATACTGTGTTTTCTGTAGCCACAGCTGTGCCCAGACCTTTTAAGCTGTTTCACTGGAATGGAGGCCTACTTTTGTAAATTTTTCTTCCATGCACTAACCCAGCTCCAACACTGGCATCCCTGCTGCACAAGATGGACGTGATGTTGTTTTCCCAGACAACGGAAATGTATTGTACCTGGCCTAGTTTACAGTACCATAGTAGGACAAACCTAAGGATATCATAGGCAAATAATTAGGCATGAGCAAACTTTCATTTCGGGCAGTTCGGGCTGGACTGTTCCCATGGGGACCAGGGTCAACACTGAGTTGCATATAGCTTGGTCTAAACTGGGGTGGCATGGTGAGCAAAATAATGATGTATTCAACCCAGTTCTGTGACTGGGGATGAGTGTTTCAAAAGTTTCAGCGCTCTGTCTATCATCCTTTTGTGTTGCTGAAGTCGCCATAGGCAGCCAGGGTATGCCCAGACGTGGGTCCCTTGCTCACTGTGCCATGGATTCAAGCTAGCCTGGTTGATGAGGGCTGATATCCCTAAAGAGGTCCCAGGATACTTGTTTCTGGTCAAGGGAAGACCTGGCCTGGCAGTTCAGTCTGGACTGTTCCCATGGGGAGCAGGGTCAAGACTGATTTGCATATGGTTGGGCCCAAATTGGAATGGTATGGTGGGCAAAAGAATGATGGACTCAACCTAGATCTGTGACTGAAAGTGAGCATTTGAAAAGTTTCAGCACTCCGTCCATCATCCTTTTGTGTTGCTTAAGTTGCTGTAAGAGACCAGTATATGCCCAGACGTGGGTCTCTTGCTCACTCTACCACTGGACTCAAGCTAAGCTGGCAGATGAGGGGTCATACCCCAAAACTGGTCCCAGGATGCTTGTTTCCAGCCCAGGGAAGACCTGGCCTAGCACTTTAGGCTGGACTGTTCCCATGGGGAGCAGGGTGAAAACTGATTTACATATGGATGGGTCCAAACTGGGTGGCATGGAGAGCAAAAGAATGATAAATTCAACCCAGATCTGTGACTGGGGGTAAGTGTTTGAAAAGTTTCAGCACTCTGCTCATCATTCTCTTGTGTTGCTAAAGTCGTCGTAAATGGCAGGGTATGCCCAGTTGTGGGTCCCTTGCTCACTGCGTCATTGGATTCAAGCTAGCCTGGATGATGAGGGGTGACAACCCGAAACCAGTACCAGGATGCTTGATTCCAGTCCAGGGAAAACCTTGCCAGGCAGTTCAGGCTGGACTATTCCCATGGGGAGAAGGGTCAATACTGATTTGCATATGGCCAGGTCCAAACTGGGGTGGCATGGTGAGCTTTAGGAGGTGTGTGGGGGTTAACCAAATGACATCAACTACAAGATGCACAGTACTTACTTACATCAGAATATACCCTGGACCAATAGAAATGAGTCAAGAGGTACTCCTCGGTCTTACTCCTGCCATAATGACCCCCCCGTTTGACTGTGAGCTAAGCGGTGCACTTGTGTCCAGTATGGAGCTGGGACTATTAGTTGGGTCCATATTGTGTCCTGTGATTTTGTATTTTGATAGCTTAACCCCCTCTCTTTTTTCTTTGCAACTCAGCTTTTATTCTGTCATACCTCCCTCAATCATTTCAGTTTGATGAGGGTCTTTTAACAGCCCTCTGTGTGTGTCTTCCAAGGGGGATAATCTTTGTAATATTAGGGAAAAGTCAGAGTAGTCTGTACCTAGGACTAGATCTTCAATGAGGTGAGGGATGCCACCCACCCTGAGAGGTTTCTTATATGCCTTCCATTCGACCTCTACCCAAGCCACAGGGTATATCTGGTTTTCCCCATGTACACAGGTTACGGCGGTTTTTAAGCCCTCCCTCCACTGATCAGTGGATCCCATTGCTGCCTTTATAACCGAATGTCTACACCCTGAATCCACTAATGCTTTAACCCACCTGTTATTTACTTGCATCCCATTTACAAAAAGGGGTCCCTTAGAGGTCGTACAACAGACCCTCCCTCTTGAAAGTCCCACTTCCATGCATTCAGGACCTTGTAGTTTCTGTGGGCAGGTACAGGCTATGTGGCCCCATTCTGCACAGTGAAAGCATTGTGGAATTTGTCCCATCTCTCTTCCCGGAAGCTGGAGACTTGTTGGGACCTCTGAAAAACTCCTAGGGTTGGGTTTAGTAGGTTCGCTAGCCTTTACAATTGGTAGGGGTAAGGGTGATCCACGATGATAAGCACAGGCTAAGTCGATGGCCTTGGAAACGGTTACATTGTGTCCTGCCTTATCCATGTTCAGGTAGCTTCCGGAAGTGCTTCTAGGAACTGCTCTAATAGTATCTTATTGACTACTTTTTCGTTAGTCGAGTCCCTGGGCTTTAACCATTTCAGACCCAGATACTATATTCTATAAAATAGGGCTTGTGGATTATCTTGGGAACCTCACTTCACTTTTTGGAATTTCAAGCCGTAATGTTTGGAGTCACACCCAAGTCTTTATAAAATAGCTTTCTTACTTCAGCATATGGCATATCACCCGCTGGGATAGCGGCTTGGTAAGCCGATTGCAGTTCACCAGTCGGTAATGGGGGCAATATACTGACCCCACCCTTCTCTTGGCCAGGTGGCTGAGCTGACCACCCTTTCAAAATTGGCAAACAATGAATCCGGGTCTTCAACTATTTGGTACTTTTGGAGCACAGAACTGTTTACGTTTGGATGGGCCTTTGAGCTTGCAATAGTCTCTGTTAGTTTTTGGATAGTCGACTCGTGCACCAGATGGTTATTGGCTAATGACTGGGATTTCAAGGTCTCTTGGAACTGCTGTCTTTCTTTCTGTGAGGTTCAGACCTGTTCCTTCATCTGCTAATTGGCGTACTACATCATCCAGGGAAACTGCATCTTCCATGTTCCTTGTAGGTAGTCACACTCCTATCTGGCTCCCCACTGTGAACAGTCGGTTGGTGGACAGCTTTTTTAATGCAAATGATGAAGCGTGAAAGATTTAAGGGATACTCTTGCATTTATTTGGTGCTCTTTTGGAATGTTAGGTATATATAACTATTATGGTTGCAGGTGGTCTGTTTGGGCTCCCCTTCCCTTTCAACAACTTGTTTTCTTTCTTTCCAGGTGGAGTAGCTGGTGATTTTGGGACACCTTTGTACTTCGGCCAGAACAGCACAAGAAAAGAATCAGGTAAGTGTCTCCTTTTACCCTTTGGGTTAGGGTTTAGGGAGGGGTATAGTGCTTGTGAGGGGAGAATGGAGGATCTCAGGTATTGCCTTAGTTCCCTTCTGTACAGCCCCTTTTCTGTTCTGCTTTCCTTCCCCTCCCTTTTCACTTTCTCTCTCTCTCTCACTTTCTCTCATGGTACGTCTGTGTGACCCAGCAGACAGCCTCTCCCAAATATGGACCAAACCTTGAACAACCATGTCACTCCTGGAACGTGGCCAGGAGTGTGCGCCTGACGTCCCTCATTTCTTCTTTGGACTCCTGCGCTTCTCCTTTTTTCATCTGCGCCGGTCCTTCTAGCCGTGTCTGTGTGTGCAGTTTTAAACTGCCAATTCGACCTGGCAAGTGTACCTATTTGCCAGGCCCAAACCGTCTCTTTTTGTACATGTACGGCAACCCTATGGTAGGCCCTAGGTAGTCTCATGGGCAGGGTGCAGTGTATGTTAAAGGTAAGACATGTACTGATATGTTTTACATGTTTCACTGTTGCAAGGCCTATCTGTCTGATAGGTTAACAAGGGGGCTGCCTCTAAATAACGTATACGTTCAGATTCTCTGTGGGAGCAGATAGAGCTATGGAGTTTGGGGTCTTTGAACTCACAATTCAAAAATACATCTTTTGGTACAGTTGGTCTTTTGAATTATCTCTTTGAAAATGTCACTTTTCGAAAGTGGGCATTTTCTTGCTTAAACCACTCTGTGACTCTGCCTGCTGGTGTATTCCCTGTCTGGACCAGACTGATAGTTGGGCTGTTTGTGAATCCCCTCTAGACAGTGACACAAAGGGAGCTAAGCTGGTGTGTACCCTGCATATCCTGATGAGCCATCTGGGCTACAGTGGAGGGAGTAGTGGTCACTTACACCTGAATGGACTGTGCCTGCCCTCACACAATGTAGTCTCCAACCCCCTGGTGTGTGTCTGGGGCCAGGCATGGGCAAGGCAGGATCTTGTGAACAACAGAGACTTTCCTTTGAAATTCACCTACTTCAAAGGCAGAAAGGAGTATAAGTAGTGGACCCAAAACGCCAGATTTTCAGATTACTTCTGGAAACAAGAGGAACTTCTGCCAAGGAGAAGAGGTGAAGAGCTAGAGGAGGAGTACTGTCCCTTTGCCTGTGACTGTGCTTTGCCGGGTTGGCCTGCAGTGCTGCTTCTGCCTAAAATAGAACAAAGACTGGACTTTGTGGTATATTCCTGCTTGTGAAGTGTCTCCAAGGGCTTGGACTGAGCGAGCCTCCTGTTCTGAGGTTTCAGGGACATCAAAGACTTCCTCTGCCAGCACCTGGGCTCTCTGCTGAGACCCCTACCCTGCCAAGTTGTACCCACTCCAGTCCCTGAAAAGGTGAAGTTGGCAGAACCAGGGCTAAAATCTACGTACAGGAGCCTTGTGGGGAAAAAACTGTCACACCACCTGCAACGCAGCTGCAAAAATGACACATCACCTGCACTGTGGCTGAAATATCGGCACACCACCTGCATTGTGGGTAGGAAATTAACACATCACCTGCATCGCAGCTGGAAAAACAATGCAACACCCGCTTGCAGCTGATGAAAATGACGCAAACCCCATGCAGCGCCAAGTCTCTTCATCGTGCGGCCGCATTTCCTACGCAACATCGCTAGGCATCAAAATGGACGTAACCTGCCTGGACCTGAGATGCCGGTCCAGAAATTGACGATTCACTCTCTTGCAGTGATAAAAACGACGCATCACCTACCTGCCAGAGAAGAAATGACTCACGGGCTCACTTGTGAGTAAGGAATCTACACATCACTTTTCCGATGCACGCTCACTCATGCGGCTTTATTTTTTATGCAAACCAGGTACTTTGTGTAACAACAACACTTCCATTGTTTTTTATGGAGTAAGACTTTATTTTAAAAAATTAATAACTTTACTTGTGTATGTTGGATTTTTGTAATTTTGGTCTTGTTTGACTTAGATAAATATTGGCTATGTTTCTAAACTGGTGTGGTGTCCATTTTGTAATGTTTTCACTGTATTAATGTGTGTGTTGGTATAAATATTTTACACATGCCTTTAAGATAAGACTGACTGCTGGTGGCAAGCTACCAAGGGGGTGGGCAGGGTTTATCTTAAGTATGTATCTTTGTTACCCTGACGATAGCCCACATCCCTCAGCACGCCCCTGCACCGACAAAGCATGCCAGCAACTTAGGAATCATCCTTGACTCCTCCCTATCCATGACCCACCAAGTAAACTCTGTCACCTCCTCCTGCTGGCACTCACTCCTCAAACTTTGGAAGATCTTCAGATGGATCCCACCAGACTGTCGCAGGACATCACCTACACCTTAGTCACTAACAAGCTCGACTACGGTAATGCCTTCTATGCCAGTACCTCAACTAACAACATCAAAAAACATCAACTTATCCAGAATGCCGCTGCCAGACTCATTCTGGACCTCCCTCACCGAGAACACATCTCCCAACACCAGGGGACCATCCACTGTCTACCAGTTTAGAAGGGAATCACCTTTAAGCTTCTCACCCACATGTACAAGGCCATACACAGCGCAGCACCAGCCTACCTGAACCACTGCGTCTCCTTCCACACCCTGCCAGATCCCTCTGCTCTGCCCAGATGGCCCTGGCCACCGTCCATCGCATCCGCAAAACCACCGCTGGAGGACGATCTTTCACCCTTTCACCTACGCTGCAGCAAAGAGCTGGAACAACCTCCCCCTGCACCTCAGACAAAGTCTGTCGCTCACAATCTTCAGGAAGAACCTCAAGACGTGGCTCTTCGGATAATGCCCCTCCTCCCACCTCCCCAGCACCGTGAGACCCTCACGGGTGAGTAGCCACGTTCTGAAAATATTGATTGATTGATTGAGAATGAGAGTCCGTGTTTGGACAGAGTGCAAACTGACTGCCAACCAGAGAACTAATTTCTTACAGGTGTGATTACATTTGTGTGCGCCCCTGTAACATACATGGAGCTTGGCACAAACATTTTGAGTCAGTAAGGACCTGGCATGCCCAGTGACAACACTACCTGCACAGTTCCGGTGGGTCCACAAGCATCTTTTGACTTCGCATGCACTGAATGGTCTATGTGGGCTAGTGCCAGGCCACTATTAGCATGCCTCTGTCGAATGCTTCTTGTTCTTAATAGAGCTAGGCTGTAGCATGGCATTCTAACCATAAAACATATATGACCCTTCGAGGCACATTTACTAAACTTTCACACAGTGGAGAGCAGCAAGCAAAGTTGCTGCACTGCATTGCGTGAAAGGGAGATGGCAGAAATGCTCCATATTTACAAAGATATGGAGCATTTATTCTCATTGCACTGGCACAGTTCAGGCAGCCTAACACCAATGCAGGCACCCTTCCACCATGGTGTAAGGGTGTCTCCGTAGCAAGGACAATTGTTTTTGTGCAGGAAGCAGTGCCTTCCTGCACAAAAACAATCTCTTGTAGACATTTTACTTTTCTATGTGTGCTGCAGTTTTTCAGATTTTTGTCCTCATTGCACCATCATCTGGCAGGCGTAGCAATTCAACACAATGCCAGGTTTACAAACCTTTGTAAATCTGGGATTGCATGACATCCATGGGTGGATGAATGGGACTGCCCATTTTCCACCCACGAAACACCTCCCAGAATGGAATGTAAAGCAATGCAGCCCATTTTCTTTACAAAGCCAGGCAAGGCGGCATGGCTTTGTAAATATCTACTAGCATTTTGCATCATGAATGCATCACAAAAGTAGTGCAACCATTACAGTAAATGTTAGTAAATTTGGCCCTTAGAGTCATAAAAGCAATAAAAGATTTTAGCTAAGGCAGCATATCTACAAGCTCATGGCTTTTATGTACTTACTAACAGCTTCACCAACTTCAAGGCCAGGATGATCTATGAGGTCAGGCTCCTGGCTGACCACATCTGCCCATTGGTGCTTCAGCTGATGCAGTATTCAATCGATCCCAAAGATACAGACCATATGTTACCACACCTTCTCCCAACGCTGCTTCCGTTTCTGTACAGGGTACTCCTGGCTCACCTTACCCCCAGTGCCAATCTTGTTGGGCAGGTAGTGCAATAGAAGCCAAAGAAAGCCACCAAACTCCTCCTGAGATAAATTCTTAGACCTGCCCCTCCTAGACATATCCCTTCCCAAACAAAACACCTTTAACTTACACTAAAATCTACCTAAACCCTATCCCTAACACTACACGTCCCTTAAAAAACAAACACCTAACAGTACAGTGCATAAAGCAATACAAAATACAAACACAAAATACAAACAAACCTTTGGGACACAACAGGGGCAGCACAGACACCAACAAGAAAAATGAACAGCACCACACTCCCCAGCGACAAATAAACACCTCCACCAGCCAGCACAGACAAAAAGACTGTAAGGGAAAGTGAAAGTAACTTCACACTTTTTGGTTTGCAGCATGGCAGACATTGCATTATTTCGTGGGATGATACATCTCGTTTTTACCAAATGCGTCTTTTTTTCTGATGCATCCTTAGCAAAATATGCAGTGCATAATTTCTGCACAACGCATATCAATGCACAATGCTGTTTTTTTGATGCATCAGTGTAGATTTATCAGTTCCGGACGATGGCAAAGTGTGCAATGTGTCACGTTTAAGGCAAATGCAGCAGTTTCCACTGATGTAACTAGCCTGTTATGTGTTGTACAGTGTAGTATATTGTGCAGTGTAGGTAAAATCTCCCAGGGATCAGTTATTTGATTCTAAATTTCTGACCTGACATGCTTGACAACTTGAAATGGGTCGAACTTGTATGTTAACAGTACACATATGTGTGACTCATTGCATCAATGGTGCAGACACTGGGACATGCAATATGTCACTGTGAAATACACTGACATATTGTGTTTACCTGAGATATTAACTATATATATTTATATATATATATATTTACATATATATATATATTTTTTACAGTATGTAACATGCTTGCCTGAACGTGTTTAGCTGTATAGTACTTTTTTAATATACTGATATATTGCAGTCCTATGCAAAGGTGATACCCATTGTAATACATGATTATGGAAAGACTTGTGTGACATGTTATCGCCCATATTTATGGCAAATTTGTGTAGCACAGAACTGCACGTCTTCTAGCTGTGCTGCCCTACACCAATGTGAAAGAGCAGGAATGCACTGTATTTATGAAATGTGGCACATTCTTCTACTTTCCCCATGCACCCCCACCCAATTTGCTGCTTTGCACCAATGCAGGCACCCTCGCACCATGAGGCAAGGGTGTCTGCATTGCATACAGGATTGGGGTTGTGAAGAAAGGGGAATCTTCCTGCACAAATACACTCATAAAATGTATTTTCCTGTTTCTATGTGTGCTACCGAATGTAGGACACATAGAAAGAGGTAAAAATGAGGAGACATAAAAATATTTCTCTGCAGTTACAGCTGATCTGGGGAGGCGTGAGCTTTTGATGCAACTCCAGGTTTACTTCAGTAAGTAAATCTGCGGCAGGGTCACAATCCATGGATGTTGTATGGAAAATCCCGCTGCAACTCCCAGGCAATGCCTCCTGGTACAGAGCACAACAATACAGCAACTTGCACTGCCTTACCTTACTCCATGTCTAGGAGGCAGAGTAGCTTTGCATGGCCTCAGAGATATGGTTGAGAGGCTTGCACCAACCAAGGATCAAATAAAGTGAGTCTCCAGTGACTTAGGAGTCTTGTAAACATGCCCATATCTGTCTGAATTCCTGACATACGATGCATTATGGAGACAATGCACATGCAGGGAATGACATACACTGGCTGCTTCAGCCAGTCTACAGTGTATATGGCCTCCTGCTCATAGATTGACTTTGTGGATATGTAAAGTATGTGGCTAGGCCTATATAACACAAATAGCACTAATATTAAGCACCTCAACCACAATGCAACAGCAATTACCTGATTTTTGTTAATCAAAGACTTATATATTCAAAGTGAACAATTTCCTTTATATTTAGCTTATGCTGTTACAAAACATAAATCTCAAGGTTTAAGCTTGGATTATTAATTAATTAACATTGGCTAAACTGTTTTTAAAGAGGGTATGGCATATGTTGCTTCCTCCCATGTGAAAACTTTACAATGGATATGGATGATACCAAACTTAATGCAGACCTTCTTTCGTATGCAAACATAATCGGTTAAACCAGATATGTACTCCTTCACTTGGTGAAAATCCAGTAGTGTGTAAACCTAAAATATACATGAAAAGAAAGCTTTAGAACTGATGACACTGCAAAATGTTCATCCGTGAAAAAAAGAAGGAAAACAACCTTAAAATTGTAGGCTTTCAGTTTAGTAATGCAAATGGGATTAACTGCTGTAGTAATGTTATTATTAATTTGCTAAAATATTTACCTTTAGTAAAAGACTTACTTTGGAAAGCACCGATGAGCTTTTTTGTACAGCTGTAAGTAATTTGTATTCTGGACTTTAGTAAAACAAACAATTGTGCCAATCTACAAGTGTTGTCAGAGGTATAGTCAATGTTTTTTTTAGAGGTTCTGTTAAGTTCCAAGTAAGGGAGCAACTCTTCAAATAGTAGCAAATATGACTTTACCCCATCCTGATCTTTTTGCTATAAGCTTCTATTGGGAACATGAATGTTTTCATTGCTTAAATGCTTTCTCAACTGTCACAGAATGAATTTGAAATATTTGTATATCTTCCTATTCCTGCTTGTAAATCAATTTAGTTTATGAAATTGATACATCAAGTTGAGCACTCTAATGTTTGTCCGAACTGTGAATGTCAACTTATGTCAACAGTTGCATTAACTATGTGTTTTGGGTTCTACTAGCACATCCAAGAGCTCAATTACAGTAAGGTGCTGTTGCTTGCAGCATTAATACTTATTTCATTATTCATTACAATCTTGAATATCAAGTTTGCAATAACCAATGTTTGTTACATTTCTCATTTATTATAACCAGTGCTTGTTGATTATACACATAGTATTGCACCGGCTAAACTTGTGCCAACTGTAACTGCCAAAGCATGTGCTCTTCACAATGTCATCTGTATTGAACGTGTGCCACAATCAGGATGATAATTGCTTATTTCCTTAACAAGCAACAAACTGCCTTTCCACCTGCTCTGACTCTAACTGCCAAACATGTGTGCTTCACAATGTGATCTGAATGGAACATATGCCACAATCAAGAGGATAATTGGTCTTTTCTGAACAAGCAATAAACTGCCAAAAAGCACATGTGCACATTTGCTCATTTAGGGATGCTTGTGAGTCTGAGAACTTGCTTGGCTTCGTACCTATTGCTCTGCTCACCCGTTTTCAGTCAAGTTAAGTACGTTGTCCTTCAGCCTCCAGTGGAGTTCCAGTGCAAGGCAAGTTCTTTGTCCTCCAGGCTGCCTCCAGTTGAGTTCCAGTGTTCCTCGTTTGCTGACCAGCTCCAGTCAAGTCCTGGCAATCGTTGCCCTCCGGTCGGCTTCCTGCGGAGTCCTGGCACTCCTCTTCCGTCTCCCGCCTATGATACTATATTACCTGTAAAAGAGAGAAAATAATAAAAGTGAAAAAACCCAGTTTGAGTTCTTCTGAAATTTTCAAACAAGTAACTTCATTTCAAGGTAAAGAAAGATTAATCGCTTAAATGAAACTCTGTCTTTTAGATAATTTATGACAATAAGAATTTGCGTGATTTTATCATTTGGGTGGGAATCAAAGATACCTCTAAACAGACTATAAGGAAAGTTCCTGTAACAAACTCTCCCTTGAGAATTAGGAGATCAGAAATTGAGCATGTTTATCAAAACTATTATTGGCACAAGATTACTGCAGAACACAAAGAAGCCCTTTACTCAAGTTGATTGTTTTTGAGTTTGGACATTGCTTCAGAGACTCTGAAAGTATTGAAAAAAGAGGAAGAGACTTGTTCAGCCTTATAGAAACGTATGCACAATGTGTGAAGAATAACTGACATTTTTGCAATAGTTTATGCAAATTCAATCTATTGATGAAGTAACTATTTTGCAGCCCAGAATCCTAAAAACCAAGAACTCATTATTTTGAGAAAGCAGAAGTCCTGACACACAATACGACATGCAGTCCAGGACCCAGCAATCCGATTCTGCAGTCCATAAAGCAGAAGCTGGTATTTTCTCTTTTTCTCTTCCCAAAACCCCCTTCCCCTTGGGGACTTACGAGAGGGCAATGTACTCTTCACTGCTGTCATGTAAGTCCTCACCTGGATTGGGGAATTGTCATCGCCCCATCGGAACGCCTGGAGTTCAGGTGAGTGGCTCACACAGAACACTATGCTGAATAAGTATTTATGTGTAATGATACAGAGACGTGCTCTAGATGAATCAAAGATTAAAACCGTAGTGATCAATTTTGCTTCTACTCAGATTTCAAAATCTCTTCGCACTTTTACTTGTCCTGCAATAATTTTCGATTTGCTGGTCATTACACCATATATTTAAGAAATAATACAGGATGGACAGAATGTGATGAAAGTAAATTAGGCCTGGATAGAAATATAATTTCGCTTCTGGAGTTGAAGGAATTCAGGTAACTGGGTTACGCATGTAATGTGGAATTCCTGCCAAAGTCTGCCATCTGGTGCATGGTGGATTTTTATTTCTCTTAGCAAACCTGAGGCTTGGTAAACACATGTTGGTGAGCACAGTTTGTTGTCCACTAGTGCAATTTTGGGCTGCCACAGTGTTTTCTGGTGCCATTCTTGTGACTGCTTCTCGAGTAGCGTTTCTACTCGAGAAGCAGCTAAATCAAATTGAAAATACCTTTTCTACTTAATATTCTACTTGAACTGATAGCTCAAGTTGTTTTTTAGTGTGAAAATAAATGTTTTAGGTAATTTTTTTTTTCGAAAGGAAGAAAGTTTCTGAGAGACTCCAACTTCCACTTCCTGTGCAGGAGGCTCCTCCCAGGGCTTTGTCCATCTCCTGGTCACTTTTCATTTGGACTTGAAGTTGAAAGGATCACTCTCATTCTCTGCAATTCCTGTTGCATATTGTTTTGCTTTCACTAATGACCGAGCTGACAAAAATCTCTGGAATGCACTTCTTAGTTTAAAGAAGACATTTATTATTACTTCACCATGAGGTTCCTGAGAGAGGAGATTAGTAGGTTGGAGGCACACGTTTAAAAATAGTCACAGCAATTAAAGGAAAATATATAAAAGTGATTCTCAACTACAATGTACACAGCAATTATATGTGATTATATTATAGCATAACTGCCAAGCAAAGAATAAAGTCAAAATTCATCACTGTAGGATCTATCACTGCTCTTCATCTTTCTCATGCCAGCAAGTTGATGACCCCTGTTCAACTGCGAGAAAGAGTTTTTTCCACCCTCACGGGAGGTCAGGCAGTTGACACCCACTCCTGACTGAAGTCTCTGAAAATGCCCCCTTGCTGCTGCAGAGGGACACCTTTTATAATATTCAAAACATGCTGGCTACTGTAGGCCAGAGTTGTCTCTCCCAAGGCCGAGTTTTTCCCTGCACTAAAGAAAAACACAAAATATGCGCTTCCTTATCATGCTATCATGTTCAGTGAGAGAAAATACGAAAAACACAAGCTTAGTTTACCATGTGGAAAAAACACAGCTCATCTGCAAGTCTCAACTGCAATGTCTCACACCACGATAAAGCCAATAGGCAGCTAAACTGAATACAAAATGTAATCTGCAAATGGTGAACATTGAACAACTAATATGCACAGTGGTGAAACACAAAGTCAGTGGTCAAACATACTTAATTTCATTACATCTGCACCCTCTGTACAAAGACTTTAGTTTAGTTTTCTTTTATTTCAAAGAAAAAACAAAAAAGCAAAAACATTATAAGCAAATCAGGTTTGCATTTTATACAGCAACATAATGTAATGATAAAACCACTCACTGTAAAGCAATGGAAGTGGATTAACGTATTGATCTTATAAACTTTCAAATCAGACACAACTACAATGAAAAGACTGAACTGATTGAATAGTGTCTCTAATATAGCAAGTTGGTGTAGAATTAGATGGAATCATCATGAGTTCTAATCATGAAAAGGTACACGGTCCACCTGAAAGATTTGCTGGAATGTAAGTGAAAGTCAGGTTTCCACACGAAAAACAGACAGCTAACTGGCAATGTTGCTTAATAAGACTGGCAGCAGTCATCAGATAATAACCAACCATGGGTTAGTTCCAGTGGAAGAATGTAATCAAACAAGTTGACGGAACATCCATGGTACTCTATATTGATCCCATGTAGAACTTGAACCAGAGGCGCCAGTTGTGCAAAATGGATAAATGGGGTTTGTACTTAAATCAATCAGGTTCAGGTTGGGGGTGCGGTCCCTCCCCTGACCCCACATGAAAACGCCCAAAGGGAGACCACACAGCACACTCATGGTCAGTGGCGAGTCGTAGTAGGATCTGCAAAAGAAAAAACTATGACTTTTCTGGCAAATAACATTTGTCATCTGAAATGTGCTCTTTTTCCTTTCCTTGTTTTATAATCAGCAGGACGTTATTGGGGCCCTTTGCTATAATTTCTGCAGGTTCTGGAGGGACATTTGGGGGTTCAACCCACACCTTAGCACTGAGGTTTTTATCTGCTGCACCATAGCTTCCCTTTTCTTGCACTGTCAGAAGGGCTGGGGCAGACTCCTTCCTTACCAAACCTCCATTCACTGCACTTATGACAAGTTGGGCAATTCTGTCTGCAATCTGTATGAATAAATCAGCTCCTGCAGTATTTAACAGAATAACTTTGATTTCTCCTTGGTAATCTGCATCAATCACTCCCCCTAAAACCTGCTGACAAATAGGGCATTGCAAAATCACAGTTTTTATCAAATCTAGGGGAATGTTCATCTCTCTAATCTCTGCCCATGTAAGTGGCTTTTTCTCCCAGATGTCCACATTTCTGGTGTGCCCATTTAGCCATCCCCACCAAGTCAGACTTCTGGGTTGACACATCTGCCTCTGCACTTTTGTCTTTGATGTCTGCAAGGGAATTGAACCAGCGTTCTAATGAGCCAATGGGACAATGAGCATCAATGACTTTACTCTGTTTTAACATTTCACAAATTTCCTGCCACAACTCTTTGCTCCTCACCTCCTTTGAATGAATGAACCAGTTATGTGCGAGCCACATGGAAAGCCAAACGGCGAATCCATTGGCAGCGAACCAAGGATCAGTGTAAAAATGACACGTCTCAAGCAGCTCTTGCTTTAAAGTCTGACACACATCGTACAACTCTGCATATTGGCTACTTTTTCCTTCTCCTGTGGTAGACAATAACCTTTCAGTAACTGGATTGTATAACACTGCATATTGTCCCTGAACAGTTACATGTAAATCAATGTTTTACTCTTGCACTGTGCATAAATCTGAAGTCTGTTGAATTATTTAATTTGCCAAATCAAAAGCACACAGCTGCTCCTCACTCCATTCAAACTCATGTTTTTTCCTAGTTACTTTGTACCAAATCGTTAAGATTTTACTCAGATGAGGGCTATACTGTTTCCAAAAATCAAACAATTTCATAAAACTCGGTGTCTCTTGCTTAGTGCAAATAGTAAGAAACTCTAAAATCTTTTGTTTTACCTGTGACCACATCTGTCTATGTTCTGGATTCCACTGAATTCTCAGAAACTGCATATTTTGCGACAGTACCTCTGTCTTGTCTGAACTAATTTTACACATGGTACTTTGCAAAAGCGGTCTGAATTGACCGGTAACATCGCCAACTTCTTGATCAATGTAATCTTTTAAAGAATGCACTTCAACTCCTGCCAAAAACTGTGGGCTGCTCTGCGCACGGAGAACTACGCTCTGCTCATGAGGCTCACACTGGCCCCCACCTTTTTTAACCTCCTCATTACTGGAATATGAAAAGCCAGATTCTGCTGTCACAACTTTGTAAATTTCAACTTTATCTTGCAATAATTCGTTCTGGCTAATTTGCTCACGTAAATTCTTATTTTCATGTTCCAACTGTTTACATCTCACATGTATTTTTCTGTAAGCAGACAAAAGTATCCAAACCCTTCTGTCAAGAACAAAAGGGACATCATTCCTTTCAAAAAGCACCTTTTCTAAATATGAAAACACTTTTGTTTTATCCAAGCACTCATCCCAAAACTTAGAAAGTCCTGATAAACAAGAAAACATGTTTGTCACAGCACCATAAGGCAGTTTAACTTCAGATGCATTTTCAAACGTGGTGTGCCTTGCTTCCTTTAATTCTCTAAACAACAAAAACAATTACACTTTTAACCCCTTCACTGCCAGGCCTTTTCCCCCTCAGGTGCCAGGCTTTTTTTTTGGCTATTTGGGGCAGGGCACGCTTAGGCCCTCATAACTTTTTGTCTACATAAGCTACGGACACCAAATTTGCGTCCTTGTTTTCCAATATCCTAGGGATTCTAGAGGTACCCAAACTGTGTGTGATCCCCTGAGGGAGACCAAGAAATTAGCCAAAATACAGTGAAAGGTTTGTTTTAAAAAAAATAAATTGGAAAAAAGGGCTGCAGAAGAAGGCTTGTGGTTTTTTCCCTGAAATTGGCATCAACAAAGTGTTTGCAGTGCCAGAATCACCAGCTTCCCAGCTTTCAGGAACAGGCAGACTTGAATCATAAAACCCAATATTTCAACACAATTTTGGCATTTTACTGGGACATACCCCATTTTTATGATTTTTTGTGCTTTCAGCCTCCTTCCAGTCAGTGACAGAAATGGGTGTGAAACCAATGCTGGATCCCAGAAACCTAAACATTTCTGAAAAGTAGACAGCATTCTGAATTCAGCAATGGGTAATTTGTGTAGATCCTACAAGGGTTTCCTACAGAAAATAACAACTGAACTAAAAAACTATTGAAATTGAGGTGAAAAAAACAGCCATTGTTCTCTACGCTTTACTCTGTAACTTTTTCCTGCAATGTCAGATTTTGCTGGACTCTTCTGGTTGCGGGGATATATAGGGCTTGTAGGTTCATCAAGAACCCTAGGTATCCAGACCCAATAAATGAGCTACACCTTGCAGTGGGTTTTCATTCTATACGGGTATACAGCAATTAATTTGCTGAAATATAAAGAGTCAAAAATAGGTATCAAGAAAACCTTTGTATTTTTAAAATGGGCACAAGATAAGGTGTTGAGGATCAGTGGTTATTTGCACATCTCTGAATTCTGGGGTGCCCTTACTAGCATGTGAATTACAGGGCATTTCGCAAATATACGTCTTTTTAACAGACTGTCTTATATTTGGAAGGAATAAATGTAGAGAAAGATAAGGGGCAATAACACTTTTTTTGGTATTCTATGTTCCCCCAAGTCTCCAGATAAAAATGGTACCTCGCTTGTGTGGGTAGGCCTAGTGGCCATGACAGGAAATGCTCTAAAACATAAAGTGAACACATCACATTTTCTCAAAGAAAACAGAGGTGTTCTTTGCAAAGTGCCTACCTGTGGATTTTGGCCTCTAGCTCAGCCGCCACCTAGGGAAACCTACCAAACCTGTGCATTTTTCAAAACTAGAGACCTAGGGGAATCCAAGATGGGGTTACTCGTGGGGCTCTCACCAGGTATTCTTTGCAAACCACAAAATGTGGCTAAAAAAAACGTTTTCCTCACATTTTGGTGACAGAAAGTTCTGGTATCTCAGAGGAGCCACAAATTTCCACCCTGCGTGCCCCCAAGTCTCTCGATAAAAATGGTACCTCACTTGTGTTGGTAGGCCTAGTTCCCGCAACAGGAAATGCCCCAAAACACAAAGTGGACACATCACATTTTCTCAAAGAAAACAGAGGTGTTTTTTGCAAAGTGCCTACCTGTGGATTTTGGCCTCTAGCTCAGCCACCACCTAGGGAAACCTACCAAACCTGTGCATTTTTGACAACTAGACACCTAGGGGAATCCAAGACGGGGTGATTTGTGAGGCTCTCACCAGGTTCTGTTACCCAGAATCCTTTGCAAACCTCAAAATGTGGCTAAAAAAACACTTTTTCCTCACATTTTAGTGACAGAAAGTTCTGGAATCAGAGAGGAGCCACACATGTCCTTCCACCCAGTGTTCCTCCAAGTCTCCCGATAAAAATGGTACCTCACTTGTGTGGCTAGGCCTAGTGCCCATGACAGGAAATGCCCCAAAACACAAAGTGGACACATCGCATTTTCTCAAAGAAAACAGAGGTGTTTTTTGGCAAAGTGCCTACCTGTGGATTTTGGCCTCTAGCTCAGCCGCCACCTGGGGAAACCTACCAAACCTGTGCATTTTTGAAAACTAGAGACCTAGGGGAATCCAAGACGGGGTGACTTGTCGGGCTCTCACCAGGTTCGGTTACCCAGAATCCTTTACAAACCTCAAAATGTGGCTAAAAAAACACCTTTTCCTCACATTTTGTGACAAAAAGTTCTGGAATCTCAGAGGAGCCACAAATTTCCTTCCACCCAGCATTCCCCAAGTCTCCCGATAAAAATGGTACCTCACTTGTGTGGGTGGGCCAAGTGTTTGTGACAGGGAAGAGCCAAAAACACGTCGAAATTGAGGGGGAACCAAAGTGGGTCCAAAAGGGCGGTTTGAAAAAAACCATTTTAAGGCTGACGAGAGCAGCAGACATTTTATCGGTATAGATGAGACAATGCTGGGTGGTAGGAATTTTGTGGATTCCTGCAGATTCCGGAAGGTTCCATCACAAAAATGTGGGAAAAATGTGTGCTTTCCAGCAAAGTTGAAGGTTTGCAGGGCATTTTGGGCAAGGAAATGGTGGGGGTGTGCATGTGAAGCACACCACCCTGGTAATCAACTATATGTTTAGTTTTCAGATGTGTCTAGGTCTTGTGGATTTTTCTACATGGCAGCTTCCCAAAGTAACAAAAACTGCAGCCCTCACCATTCCAAGTGGGACGATTTTGAGAGTTATCAAGCTCACATGGCCCAAATGTAAAACAAAAACCAAAAATAATCAAATGACCTCTTGCTTGCCATGGGATAAGATGTTTTAGTGTGCGGGGGAGAGCTGAATGACTGTTAGCCCCTTCAGTATGGGTGGGGCATAACCAGGCCCATACTGGTTGGTAGCCACCACCCCACTATTTTGTTTTATTGTTTTTATTCCCTGGCCTCTAGTAGACTTTCTGTCCCCCCGGTGTGTGGATCGGGCGTAATTGCCCAATCCGGACAGAACAACTTTGGCCCCATTTATTTGGGGTGGGGGTATGGCCAAACCCCCAACCTCTTATTTTGGAAACAAAATCTTACCTGGTCTCTGGTGGGCTTTCTGCCCCCCTTGGGGGCAGATGGGCCTTTCAAAAATAGGCCTTTCTGCCCCCAAGGGGGGCAGTTATGGCCAACAGTAATGTGCCCCATGGGGAGCGACCCTTGCCCAAGGGGCTGCCCCCCAAAACAAAACACACACATACAAAAAAAAATAATAATACCTGGTGTCTAGTGGTTTCTGGCCCCCTGGGGGCAGATCGCAGGGCCGATCTGCCCTCAGGGGAGGCAGAAAATGGCCTAATAATAATTTGCCCCCCGGGAGCAACCCTTGTCCAAGGGGTCACTCCCCAAACATAAAAAAATAAAAATAAACAAAAACAAATTATCCCTGGTGTCTAGTGGTTTTCTGCCCCCCGTGGGGGCAGATCGGCCTCATAATTTTAGGCCGATCTGCCCCCAGACGGGGCAGAAATGGCCAAAATGTCATTTGCCCCCTCTGGGGAGTGGTCCTTGCCCAAGGGGCCACTCCCCTTATGCACAAGTATAAAAAAAAAAAAAATCCCTGATGTCTAGTGGTTTCTGCCCCCCTTGGGGGCAGATGGCAAGGACGATCTGCCCCCCCGGCCTAATAATAATTTGTCCCCCCCGGGCGCGACCCTTGCCCAAGGGGTCGCTCCCCAAACATAAAAAAATAAATAAACAAAATTATCCCTGGTGTCTAGTGAATTTCTGTCCCCAGGGGGGGCAGAAATGGCCTAGAAATAATTTGCCCCCCGAGGAGCAGCCCTTGCCCAAGGGGCCGCTCTCCTTACTTGAAATAGCCCACAAAAAAAAAAAATCCCTGGTGTCTAGTGGTTTCTGCCCCCCCTGGGGGCAGATCGCAAGGCCGATCTGCCCCCGGGGGGGGCAGAAATGGCCTAGTAATAATTTGCCCCCCGGAGTGACCCTTGCCCAAGGGGTCGCTCCCCAAACATAAAAAATAACAAAAAAACAATAAATAAAATTTTCCCTGTTGTCTAGTGGATTTCTGCCCCCCCTGGGGGAGCAGAAATAGCCAAGAAATAAATTGCCCCAGAGGAGCGGCCCTTGCCCAAGGGGCCGCTTCCCTTATTGTAAATAATAAAAAATAAAAAAATTCCCTGGTGTCTAGTGGCATTTCTGCTGGATCGGGCAGCAGAAATGCTCAGAGAGACATGCCCTTTCATGCCTCTCTGCCCCCTCCACGTGATCGGAGGAGAAATACTTTTACATTTCTCCTTCGATCGTGCCGGGGGAAGGCCTCTGATGAGGTCAGCGTGCAAAAGCGCGCTGACGTCATCAGACGCCACAGCGGGTCATGGGGGCGGGGTGGAAGGGGAAGCGATTCCCCTTCCATCTCTGCCCAGGGGAGGGGGGTGCTCAGCCAGCGGGGGGAGCACTAGTGCTCCCCCGAGGGCCGATAGCCGGACCAGACCACCTCGTCTGCGGCACCCAAGCGGTTAAATCGTGCACTTCCAATCTCCAATTCCACTCCCAGACTGACGACTCTATGCCAAAATGTTTTGCTTTCACTAATGACCGAGCTGATGAAAATCTCTGGAATGCACTTCTTAGTTTAAAGAAGGCATTTATTATTACTTCACCACGAGGTTCCTGAGAGAGGAGATTAGTAGGTTGGAGGCACACGTTTAAAAATAGTCACAGCAATGAAAGGAAAATATATCAAAGTGATTCTCAACTGCAATGTACACAGCAAATATATGTGATTATATTATAGCATAACTGCCAAGCAAAGAATAAAGTCAAAATTCATCACTGTAGGACCTATCACTGCTCTTCATCTTTCTCATGCCAGCAAGTTGATGACCCCTGTTCAACTGCGAGAAAGAGTTTTTTCCACCCTCACGCGAGGTCAGGCAGTTGACATCCACTCCTGACTGAAGTCTCGGAAAATTCCCCCTCGCTGCTGCCCACGGACACTTTATAATATTCAAAACATGCTGGCTACTGTAGGTCAGAGTTGGAAGAAACAACGTTGAATGTTGGCCAAGTTTTCAAGGCTGTCTCTCCCAAGGCCGAGTTTTTCCCTGCACTAAAGAAAAACACAAAATATGCGCTTCCTAAAATATGAAAAACACAAGCTTAGTTTACCATGTGGAAAAACACAGCTCATCTGCAATGTCTCAACTGCAATGTCTAACGCCACGATAAAGCAAATAGGCAGCTAAACTGAATACAAAATGTAATCTGCAACTGGTGAACACTGAACAACTAATATGCACAGTGGTGAAACACAAAGTCAGTGGTCAAACATACTTAATTTCACTACACAAATATACTATTGGATTTTAAGGACTTTGGGCCTGATTTAGGACTCAGTACATGGACTACTTAGTCACAACAGGGATGGATTTCCAATCCACTGAAATCTAAATTCCATAGAAACAATGTGATTTATATTTCGGCAGACAAGATATCTGTCACCGTTACACCAGAGTAACCCTTCAGCTGAGAACTAAATCAGGCCCTTTGTTTTTGCAACATCACAACAAGTAAGTTCAACAACTTTTGGATAAGGGTGTTTTTTGATAGAGGGCAGGCATAAGTATCTTTATTTGTACTTTCATCCCATTTTTAAGTATGATTGTGTTTGTGGTGGGTGACCTGGAGTTAGAGTAGGGGACTAGCTTTCTTGCATTTACTGTTTTATCTTTCATAAGGGAAAAAGGTTGTACAGTTAAGAACATTTTCCCCATGTTTGTTACATTTCCACTATTCATTTATTTTATCATGTGGCCTAGTCTGCCCACGGGACATCCAGCAAGTACTAATTATTAGGTATATGAAACCACTGTTTCTGTGGTACTTGATGTTGTACAATATCTATGATTTAGGCCAGGGATAACATTGGATTAAATTATATATTTTTTTGTGTTTCACTTTTTGTCAGCAAAAAGTATATTTTAGTGGTGTAATAGCATGCCCTGGGAGGATGTATTTTCATAGCTGACTTAATTTTTGTTTTTGGCATTGCTGAACTAATGGTAGAGTTTTTTTTGTTTATTGTTTAAAATGCCTCCTTTCTCTGGCTAATGTGTGTGGATGCATGTGTGCATGTGTGTGTGTGTGTGCATGTGGGTGTATGTGCAGGTGTGTGCATATGTGTTTGCCATAGGCCACTGCTTTTTCTTTGTTCTCATGCCAAGTGGCCAGTGGCCATTTTGTGTAGTCAGTGTCCATCCGTAGGCCTGCATGTGTTCTTTGTTATCCATGTCTCCTTGTTTGTTGTTGTTTGACCATGTGGCCTGTGGCCATTTTGTGCAGCCAGTCAGTCCGCTTTTGCCATAGGCCTGCATGTGTACTTTGTTGTCCATGCCTCAATGCTTGTTGTTTGAGCATATGACCAGTGGCCATTTGGTGTAGCCAGTCAGTGTGATTCTGCCATAGGATGCATCTGTACTTTGTTGACCACGCGTCCAGTGGCTATTTTGTGTAGACAGTCAGTGTGCCTTTTGCTATAGGCCTGCATGTGTTCTTTCTTCCCCATGCCTCCTTGCTTGCTGTTGTTTGACCATGTGGTCAGCGGCTATTCATGTAGGCAGTCAATGTGCTTTAGCAATAGGCCTGCATGTGTTCTTTGTTCTCCATCCTCCTTCCTTGCTATTGTTGTTGTTTGACCATGTGGCTGGCAACCATTTTGTGTGGGCAGTCAGTGTAATTATGCCATAGGCCTGCATGTGTTCTTTTGTCTCCATGACTCTTTGCTTACTGTTGTTGTTTTTGTTGACCATGTGGCCAACAGCCATTTTGTGTAGGCAGTCAGTGTTTCTTTTGTCATAGGCCTGCACATGTGCTTTATTCTCCATGTCTCCTTGCTTGTTGTTGTTGTTTGACCATGAGGCTGGTGGCTACTTTCAGTCAGCCACCTAGTATATTATTCCCTTTTTTGCAGTTTTCAAAGCCATTTTCTAGGGACATTGATAAAAGAGGTTTGTGCCTTTTTTTGTTCATTTTATACTTTTTTCCCTGATATCAGTTTATATTATTATAGGCATTTTTTTCCATTTTTCCCTGAACCTCCTTACCTTACGATGCAATGGATTTCTCATAGTCCCTAGTGATACACCAGCATTTTTTTTTTTTTACATTTTCCACCAATCCCCTTCCTAGCATAGGTGTTCTTCTTTAAGACTATAGACACACATCAGCATTCATTTTTTAAGGATTAATCCATTTCCCCCTGCACACCTGCCTGCCATAGGTACACATCAGTATTCATTTATTGGGGATTCTACCATTTTCCCGCACCCTCTGACAGCCATAGGCACACACCAGCATCCGTTTTTTTAAGGATTATTCCATTTTCCCCATGCCCTCCGCCTGCAATATGGGCAGCCCTCTTAGATGCACATAAAGCGAACAGTTCTGTTTGTTGTTATCCTGATTGAAATATTTGAATCGATGCAGTATTGTTGTTAATTAATTATTTGGGATATCCTCACTAAAATATATTGTCTATACCATGAATAATTCAAACTGAAAAAAATCCTAGTTTCACTACATATTTTTCTTGTTTGTTTGCTTTTAGGTGTATAAGAGACATCACCCAGAGTACAGAAAGACAGAAGTCCAGCATTAAGTGACATGACCACAACACGTGACTGCTCTGCTTCTGCTTGTTGCGATAAGTGCCACTGACAGAGCTTGACGATGGCCCCAAAGAAAGGTGCTGCCAAGAAAGTGGGCAGTGAGAAGGAGAAGAGTAAGCAGCAAGCTGGAAGCACCACTTCCACATTAATGACCGCACCACCCCAATCTAAAGCCAAGACCTTGTCTCTCAGCGAAGCAGCCACTGCAATCATGGCGATGAGCAGTGAGTCTGAATTGGAGTTGTCTCAGCCACAAACTAGTACCCAATTGTCACAGGAAACTGAGCAAAGTGGACAACAGGAGCTGCAGCCAGAGCAACATAGCTCTTGCTCAAATAGGAACAGAACAGGAAATTGAGACCCTGCTAGGCAAGATATACCTCTTCTTGAATCATTGGCTTCCCGATCTCTGGCAAGAAAAAGAAAGGGTACTCCATAATTTTGTCCAATCCCCCTCTCTGATGATCTGGACCTCAGCTGAGTCTGAGACCCACCACAAGAGACAAGAGAAATGGAAAGTTCGTGAAAGCCTTGGAATTATAGAAGGGGAGGAGCAGGAGGACAAGCCAGTCATTGTCATGGAAGCTGGTGCAGAGGAAATAATCGTTACCCCACATGTTCAACCTGCTCAAAGGGATGTGGCACTGGTTCCACCACTACCTCCAGCTTCGATATTTGAAGGCCACAGCTGAGACTTGCACCCACCACTACCTCAGTCGAAGTATGCAGTGCAGAGAGGCAATTGTCGACACACCCGCCTACCTCCAGTTCTTTGGGCATTGGCCATGGCACCAATGGCACACTAAAAAAGTTCTCCTTTCCAGTTTGGGGAGTTCTTTAAGATTAGCAAGCAGGAGGGTAATATTGCAATATGTTCTATTTACCACACAAGTGTTCGTCGAGGTAAGCTTGGATCACACTTGGATCACATTATGGTACTGAAGGCCAAACAACCCATATGACAAAGTGGCATGCAATCCAGTGAGAGGAGCACTGTAAAACAATTGCTGCAGGTTGTGATGATCATGATGGGAAGTGATGAGAAAGAAGACTGTGACACAAAGCAGCCCTGTCCCCAGCACTGCTGTCATAAAGATTCTTACATAGTAACGAGACTGCTGGATTGAGGGTGGCAGCACCTCTGCGTTATAGGCAACTAAGTCACTCCAACACCAGATGGCAGCTGTCGGCCCAACCCTCCTGGCTCATTAGCAGTACCTCACAAAAACCCAACCAGTAAAGGTGATTTGTGGCAGCGTTGCAGGGACTCTGAAAACCCCTCAGGGAAATCATAGTGGAAACAAGTCTTACCCTTTTCTCTCCACATACAAGTCTATTACACACACATAGGCAAGAAAAGAGATGCAGGACAGTTTTCAATGCATTTATTGAAAAGGCTGCAATTTACGATAAAATGCATGAGATGCAATGATTAGGATAATGAGGAATAACAAAATCAGGATTGTGAAAATTAGAGATGTGAATATAAACTACCCCAATGCAATGTCATAACATGAATTCCTACCTATAAACTTAATCTCTAGCCCCTAAGCGAGAGCATGGTGATGTAAGCCAAATCTGTCCATACAATGTCCAAGAGAAGCGCTCCTCATCCCGTTAACTTGGTACAGGGTCAGGCCACCAGTCTCCAGATCAGGATCCGTGGAGACACAAAGCCGGAGACCAGCTGGAAAACCCACATGTAGTGTAGATAGAAATTCTGGCTGGAACCCTCTCTAATACTCTTTGTCCTACAAGATATTTTCATAAGGGGCATGTTTGTGTTCATGTAAAGAAGCCTGACGCAGATATGTACCTAAGTGCTGGCTTGGGACCGGCAATACAAAATATTATTCAGTGTGCCTTGCATTCCATTCTTGTGATTCTGAGGAAAAGAACATGACGCAAAGTATGTCATCCATAGCCCTGCTAATGACACTTTGCAGGATAGCAGTTGATATTGGAATTAAACAATACCACTAAATGTTTTGAGAAAATATGATGAATAAAAACAACAGAGCATAATAACTGGGTAAAACTGCACAGGCCGCAAGCTACTACTGTGTCCAAGCAACTAACTAAAATGAACCCACAACAGTGCACCTTTATCACTCAAAATGACACAAGACTCAGATGGAGACACCACTGTATACAGTGACGACTACCCCAAGATGCACATTGAGTCTACCACCTCCTAGTTTTTTCTAGAAGTTGCCTGTGTCAGTGGCATCACAACTGAAAAAATACAGGCTACTATTATGTGCATGTTTGGACAGGAGGGGCCCTACGACCGCATCCACCCAACGGCACATTTGCACCACAGGAAGCTTGGTAAAATGTTAGCACTGGACCTCCTCCTTTTTACTTTTGTGGAAGGAGCTGATGTTTAGAATTTGTGGTTGCGATCTGCTCAAAATTGAAGGTTCCCAGCCAGACCTATTTTGTCAGAGTTGCTGTACCAGCGCTCCATCACAATGTGCTGCAATTGGTTGAACAAGCTTTGCAGCAGAGTGCTGTTCACACTATCCACCTGATGATAGATGTGGACCAGTTGTCAAGCAACTGATTACATGTATATCACTGCACACTGGATCTCTTTTGTTGGGCGTAGGCAACAGCTATCTGCAGGTCTCAGCGCTGAAGAAACTTTTAAGGGCATTCGGCGGCATGCAATAGTAGTGACGCTCACCATGGAGTAATCCCATAAAGCTGCACACATCTTGGAATACTTTAACAGCAAGGTGTTTGAATGGCTGTGACCCAGAGGTCTCAGAATTGGATTTGTTGCCATGGTCAATGACAGTAATATAGTCAAGGCCATGGCAGATGAAGGATATTTCAGGGTCCTGTGTTTGGCGCATTGCATCAACCTGATTGAATAGGTCTTTCACAAAAAAGAAGGAATAATCAACAACATACTGGCTACCTGCAGAAGTAGCAGCACTTGTTTCAGCCATTCTTTGAAAGCCCTGAAGCAGTTGAGGATCATTCAGCATGCTAATAGAGTACCAGTTAAAACCCTCATACAGGAGGTGCCAACACATTAGAACTCTACCTACTACATGTTGCAATATCTGTTTGAGCAGTACAAACTAATCCCCAACTATGTCCTTCAAAGAGTAGGTGATGCACCTGAGAAAAGCATGACCATGGATATCAACAAATGTACCCTAGTCAAATACCTGACACAAACAGTACTTCCTTTCATGGTTTTTAAATGGGAAGTCAGCAAGGAGAACAGTACAATAAGCCAAGCTATCCCGTTAGTGCATGGGTACTCACAAACATTTTCCCAGGGACCAAAATATTTGGTCTGTGATGTGCAGAGGGCCGCATTATTGCCAGTGGAGTGGCTGTCGGGTGAGGGAGTTGGGGGGCGGTAAGTTTGGTGTGAGGGAAGCAAAGCGTATATATCTAGTGGCTGAAATGAACAATGTAAAATCAGAAATCCTAGGATTAATCCCATCTTCCCCACTTTACCAAATTGTGTGATCCTAGGCAATCATTTTATTTCAATTTCCCTTCTTTTTCTTCATTATCACGCATAACAGGACCTCAAAATACATGACTTCAGGATGTGTGCTGTACAAAACCTTCTCCTGTGTTTAATTTAAGAACTGTAATGTTGTTCATGTATGATAGAATCCCAGGCCACTCAAAGTGTGCAAATAACAGTTACTAGCTTGTTTCTTTAGTTCACTAGTGGCATTGTTGTTGGGGGAGGGGAGAATTAATGTTTCTAAATTCATGTTTGAAAACTATCACTTTTAAACTAATCTTTCTTAATGTACTGATATATCAATTGCACTAAGGTGAAAAGGTTCTTCATATTAGTTAAATACACTATTTGAATTTGGAAGAGACTCACATGTTTACACTTTTGCTGCAGAATATGTTTAAACAGCAAGGTGTTTCTAAAGTTAAGTGTTGCAGGACTCCCTAGTTATTTCCTTTCTGTCACACCAATTAACCTTTAAATAAATGCTTGCCTGTTTATCCAGCATCTTTTTAATGTTAATGCAGTGCTTCTGTTGGCCAGGGGGACACATGAAAATGTCAGAAGGGCCGCATGCAGACCCCGGGCCGTACTTTGAGTATCAATGCGTTAGTGCATCTGCTACAAGACCAGAAAATGGTGCAAAAGCTTGCCTGTGTGAACAGCAACAGAGAAGCTCATGGGTTGGTTGAGATCTTAATCCTTCTCTTGACTGTTAATTCAAGGATGCAAAGATAGGCTGTTGTCTCCAAAGATTACATCTGTGCCACAATACTTGATCCACAGTACAAAAAATACTGGGCACTTTTATTCCGTTTTCAGAAAGGGATGTTGCACTATACAATAAGTGGTTTGTTGAACAAGTGAGATACCTGGAAGAGGAATGGCTGGAAATTAGGGTCCAAGACAAAAATTCTGAGGTGTAGCCTTCAACCTTCAGAGAGGGTAGTGCAGCCAACACCAGCAACAACACCAGTAACAGAAGACTCAGAACCAACCTCTGCAATGGCTTGGCTTCAAGTGGCAGGACTTACATTGAGTGCAGAGGTGAAGGCACCCTCTCCACCCCCCAACAGGCCAAACCCTCTCCCCAAACAAATAAATAAATCACCCCAATATCCACCTTAATAAAACAAAAGTCCTTGCCCCAACTGCCTTTCCCCATTCCCCCCCTCTCCACTCACAACAAAAGTCCCTCCCACCAAAGAAAATATTTTGAAAAAAGGGCTTAATGGGCATCTAGTCAGGTGTGGAGGCATGCCACCATTTGACGGAGCAGTACCAGTTCCCATTGGATGTGGCGGAGAAGGCAGTCTGTGGATGATAATGAGGAGGGGACAGCAGTGGTGGATCCCAGCTGCCGGTGGCACTGGCAGTGATGTGGCCAGGATGGAAGCACTAGCAGCTGGCCAGAGGTACTGGGGACATCAACAAATGTCTCCACTTCCTCCTCCTCCAAAGCCATCGGCCGCCACATTTCAGCCTGGATGGCCTCCATCCAGTTGCACCATAGCCAGACAGCTATATGATGGTGCAGCGGGAGTAGTTATATCAAGAAAGAAAAAAAAGTGAAAAGCACACATTTTAAATAATGTTCAGTGCAAACACTTGTTTATACCATGGCACAGAAGCAGAACATTGCTGGTCCAATAGGGCCATTGAAATTTTTGATGTGTTTAGTCAAGAGGCCTCATTTTCCTCACACATGCATCACATAAAACATTGACTACAAATAATTAAGCCAGAATACCAATACCACTCTTTAATGACTAAGACATATCTCCAGCACAATTAATAGGGTTCTTGTTGTGCAACATTATTGGAGGCATGCTAGCTTCGAGTCTGCTACTCTCTGCAGTCTGCAGCATGTTTTTGGACCAGCTGTAATGGAAAATGTATTATCTTACTTTAATCCCAAAGGCTCTGCTCCTCTCCGACTGTCTTTCAATTCTACCCTTACCCAAAGAGGCAAATTAATAATAATAACACTATGCCACACACGCCACGTATAATGCGGATATCCTGTCTGCCGTAGGTAGACCACAGAAAAAACAATGCACTGCAGTACAGGGAAGGGAACAGGAATCATATCTTATTTGGCACATTCGTCACAGAGTACCCCATCTACTAAACTCTAATTCAGGCAGTTAGTCCTAGTTGACTCCATGTCTTTGCTCTCCACCACAAATTATTTTGAACAAATACCTTCACTCGGCAGTAAGGAAAGTTACTCTACTGCAAGATAAGTTAGAGAGATTAATCTAGGTAGTGGTTTTGCTTTTGCTATAGAATAGTGGGGTATCACTGTTCATCATGTGCTAAGCTTTTACCTCTTCAGTCACTGTAGTTGGCGAATGAAAAAAAGGAAAAATGTAAACAGGTGCAAATCCAACACGGAAGCCATGACATATATATACATAAATCATGTGGCCAGAAAAATGTGGCACATGCCAAAAATGGATTTTTGAATTTTTTGGTGGACTAGGCCAGAATTTAGGATAGAATAATGAAGTGAAATGATAGGAAGTGACTGAGTGGGCACTGAGAAACACACTGGGGGCATTCTAAGTCTGGCGGGCGGCAGAGGCCGCCCGCCAGACTTCCCCCCTCCAAAATACCGCTCCGCGGTCGCAAGACCGCTGAGGGTATTTTGGCTTTTGCACTGGGCTGGCGGGCGACCGCCAAAAGGCTGCCCGCCAGCCCAGTGCAAAAACCCTTCCCACGAGGACGCCGGCTCAGAATTGAGCCGGCGGAGTGGGAAGGTGCGACGGGTGCAGTTGCACCCGTCGCGAATTTCACTGTCTGCAATGCAGACAGTGAAATTCAAAGTGGGGCCCGCTTACGGTGGCCCCTGCAGAGCCCATGCCATTGGCATGGGCACTGCAGGGGCCCCCAGGGGCCCTACGACACCCCATACCGCCATCCTGTTCCTGGCGGGCGAACCGCCAGGAACAGGATGGCGGTATGGGGTGTCTGAATCCCCATGGCGGCGCAGCGAGCTGCGCCGCCATGGAGGATTCAGAAGGGCAGCGGAAAACCGGCGGGAGACCGCCGGTTTTCCTCTTCTGACCGCGGGTGAACCGCCGCGGTCAGAATGCCCTGCGGGGCACCACCAGCCTGTTGGCGGTGCTCCCGCCGACCCTGGCCCCGGCTGTCTAGTACCGCCGGGGTCAGAATCACCCCCACTTTGTTTTCGGTTTGTAAATCCATTGAAAACTTTGTAAAGCCACATTAGCTGAAGCATACACACATTGTGCAGCCAACACTGCAGTGCCAAATTGAATCATTTTGCAGTTAGGTCATGGGTGGAGCAATGCATGGGCTGATGATGAAGGGTAGGATATCTACCTTGCTTAACAAATACAGTATTCTTCATTTGTTAATAAGCAAGCATTGTGACTTACCACCACCACTTGTCCCTGTCAGCAGTGAGACTCCTATCCAACCACCAGGGCCTTGTCCATCACACTGGCACTGCTGTTGGCCCCAGCACTGGTGGTGTGTGCTGCTAGGAAAAAAAACCTATGTTAGATACCAGATTTGCCTCCTAAGTAATTGTTATTATTTTGAACAAAGTACAACAGCAATTCCTCACTACAATTCAGTTATCAGTATCTTCTAGCACAGCTGTTAGTTTTGGAGGCCTGTTGGTTGACATTTTTGAAAAGCCAGGTAGTCAGGCCAACCAGAAAAAAATAAGCAAAAACTATGGGTTTTGAGGCGAACAACAGTGAACAAAAACAAAGTCTTGATGAATGTTCAAGTCACTCTCCCCTACCACGATAACTGTCTGGCAGTACAGAAGGTATGTAATAGTCCCCGTAACTGCTCCTTAATGTTCCAGTGCTGCAGAAGTCAGTTCACCTCAACTTGTGAGCCAGCTGCTGGGATGGTGGGTGGAGCAGAGGTAGAAGGCTGTGTTTGGGTATCACTCTCTAATCACAGTTAACAAGGGCCAAGACGGGTCCTGTCACTTGGAGAGACAAGGAAGAGAATTTCCAATTAATGGGGGGGCTGGGGAATACACATTCCCATATGTAGACTACCAAAGCAAACAAGTATTCCCAGATACTCTACAAAAAGAAGGAGGAAGAATCCTTTTCATGAACATCACATTATGCATATAAAGAAAAGAAAAACATTCTTTATAAGTGGCCCTCACCCACTCTAATAGTGGCATGCTTTATCATTGGGCCCACCTCGGGCCCTGAAAGCTGAGGTGTGCTCAACCAAATTTCAGGGAGTACTTACAATACCAAACCGGGGATATAAAGATAAAAATGCCTATTGTGGGCCAAAGGTATCCCTTTATTGGCAGCCCTCAATGGCATAGTTAAAAAACAAAATGAAGGGTTTGTTACGTTCTAACCATCCTAAAACCCTCACCTACGCTGCCAACATTTTTGAGCCCTGCTACTGGCCTAAACAAGATCCTGGGCTTTCATCAGGACTTAAGTATTTAATAGCCCAGGTATAACCACATGAACAAAAAAAAACATGTCAAGGGCATGCAATGCTAACGTCTTGCATGTTGAGAGGTTGTGAACTTACATGACAGTGTCTGTACAGGATAACAATACCTGAACAAAGAGTCATAAAGAATGGATAAACAATAACATGCAGATAAATGCAGTCTTCCATATGCTGGCAGTCTTGTGTGTTCCTTAAAAAAAAGAGAAAGGGAGGCCTATCATGACATGGGCTGTGTCATTGATAAATCACTTGTGTACAGGTAAACTACATGCAGTCTCATACTTCAAAGCATGTGCTTATGTTTCTTGATGAGTGTTGGAGGTGGCACATTTTGGTTGGCTGAGGTGAGGTCCTAGAAAGGCAGAACCTTCCACTCCTGTCAGGGGTGGGTGATTACACTCACTGTATAACCTGCTTACCCCTGTGATAACATGGTTATCACAGGGGCAATGTGTAAAGCAATTGCACAGCACTTCCTGAGTGTCACAAGGTGTATTTAAATAAAATTAGCATTCAACACACACATTATTAACACAGCATCATCATCATGTAATTCTGGACATAACTCACATTTAGAATTATTACTCGCAATACTAGGCCCAACTGTGTTAAACACTATAAACAGTATGTGCCCCTGAGAAAAAATAATACTTTTCCTCCCAGCACTCTCATGCGGTGCCAAACGCTGTCAGCACAATACCCACCCTAGAGATTACCCCAGTACAATAACACAATGTTTCAGGGTGCACCCCAGTTCACAACCTTAGCAGCAGTAAGTGCATACTAATACTTGCAGCACTTCTAACTAGCTCTGCTTACATTTATGGCAACACCACCCTGTTGTTCTATCAATAACCCGCACTCACTCCCTCATATTCACTCCTCAACGTTATGCGGTGCCATGGATATCAGGCAGCTCATATACACACACTCGCAAGCACACGCTCCTAGCACTCTAATGTGGTGCACTGATATCTGTCTGTTTAATATCACTGTGTATGCAGACACCCGGGGCCCCAAACCGCCCCCACCCACCAACCAGTCCTGGCTACCCCATCCTTCACGAGCTGGAGTTGAAGCAACCTTTCCCTGGATAGTAGTCTGCTCACGGCTGAAGGACACACTTCTCAGGAGTCTGGGGTCAAGGTGGGGAGAAGACAGAGATAATTGTTGATCAAGCAACAATTAACATATAGAGGTTTAGGCACCAATTGGGAGGTTCACTCAAAGGTCTGCAAAGCAACGGGAGGGTCACTGGGGCCACACACTCGCCACAGCGGTGGCCAGCCAGGCACTTCAATACCCAAATAGTTACCAAATGCTCACCTCCCGAGACAGAGTCACATGACTGGGGCATGATGACTTGAGCTGTATCGACAATTCAGGCTATACACAAAAAGTTACCTGGTCCGCACCTCTGGGGAAGAAAACACAATGTCTAGTCATGATGACGTGAGTCGCACCAGATGATTCTGATTGCACACGTAAAGTGCTCAATGGTGTGCCTCTCTGGAATGAGGCACAACGTCTAGGGTGCAGTGACTTGAGTCACCCCAGACACTTTGATCACACATGAAAAGGGTTCCAACGCTGTACCTCTTTGTAAGGAGGCAGTAGTGGTGCACAATGACTTGAGTCGCACCAGACAATTTTAGGCAATCACACAAAGAAATCTGATGCTGTACCTCCCCGGAATGAAACACAATGACTGGTGCATGATTACTTGATTTGCCCCAGACAATCCAGTCACACACATGGAATCCAATTCCGTACCTCCTTGAAATGAGGCACAAAATCTGGTGCATGATTACTTGAGTCTCACCAGATGATCCTATCACAAAGACCTCCAATTCCGTACCTCCCTGGAATGAGGTACAACATCTGGTGCACAATGACTTGAGTCACACCAGACAATCCAGTCACACACAAAGATGCAAGTTCAGCGGTGCCACATGAGGTTGAATGTGGCACTGGTCCAGATGCACCCCCACCACCAAGGTGTATTTTAAATACGATTTGCATTCAACACACACATTATTAACACAGCATGACCATCATGTAAATCTGGGCATAATTCACATTTAGAATTATTAATCACAGTACTAGGCCCAGCTGTGTTAAATGCCAGTATGTACCTGTTGGACTTTTTTGCTTATGCAGGGTCATCCCCAATCTTTTTGCCTCCTGCCTCCTATTTTTTCTGACCTGTTCCTGTTGGCTTTTGAACTCTCAGCACTTTACCACTGCTAACCAGTGCTAAAGTGCATATGCTCTCTGTGTAAATTGTATGGTTAATTGGTTTATCCATGATTGACGTATTTGATTTACTAGTAAGTCCCTAGTAAGGTGCACTAGAGGTGCCAGGGCCTATAAATCAAATGCTACTAGTGGGCCTGCAGCACTGGTTGTGCCACCCACATAAGTAGCTCTGTAATCATGTCTCAGACCTGCCACTTCAGTGTCTGTTTGTGCAGTTTTAACTGTAAATTCGACTTGGCAAGTGTACCCACTTGCCAGGCCTAAACCTTCCATTTTCTCACATGCAAGGCACCCCTAAGGTAGGCCCTAGGTATTCCCAAGGGCAGGGTGCAGTATATGGTTAAGGTAGGACATATAGTAATGTGTTTTATATGTCCTGACAGTGAAATATTGCTAAATTCGTTTTTCACTGTTGCAAGGCCTGTCCCTCTCATAGGTTAACATGGGGGCTACCTTTAAATCTGATTAAAGTGTAGATTCCCTTTGGGAGCGGATGGACATGTGGAGTTTGGGGTCTCTGAGCTCACAATTTAAAAATACATCTTTTAGTAAAGTTGATTTTAAGATTGTGTGCTTGAAAATGGCACTTTTAGAAAGTGAGCATTTTCTTGCTTATACCTTTTCTGTGACGCTGCCTGTTTGTGGATTCCCTGTCTGGGTCAATTTGACAGTTGGGCTGGTTGAACCTCACACTAGACAGTGACACAAAGGGAGATGGGGTGTAGTCTGCATTTCCTGATGAGCCATCTGTGCTAGGAGGGAGGGGAGGAGTGGTCACTTACACCTGAAAGGGGTGTGACTGTCCTCACACAATGCAGTCCCCCGACCCCCTGGTGAGTGTCTGGGGCCTGGCCTGGGGAAGGCAGGATTTCACATTCACAAGAGACTTTACTTTGAAGTAGGCCTACTTCAAAGGAGAAATTGGGTATAAGAAGGGCACCCAAAACCACAGACTTTAGATCACTTCTGGACATCAAGAGGAACCTTGAAGAGCTGAGGAGAAGTGCTGCCCTGCCTGTGACTGTGCTTTGTGGAGCTATCCTGCAGTTGCTGCTTCTGCCAGAGTAAGAGAGCAAAAGACTGGACTTTGTGTGCCTTCCATCTTGTGAAGAAATCTCCAAGGGCTTGATTTAGAGCTTGCCTCCTGTTGTTTGAAGTCTCAGGGACAGCAAAGACTTCTGTCTGCCAGCACCTGGAGTCTCTGGAGAGACTTCTGCTCTAACAAGTGGTGCCCTATCCCGTTCCTTGGCCCATGAAAGGAAAGCTGGTGGAAATCCAAGGAAATCGACTTCGGACGACTTCGGACCGACGCCGCTGCTGAATCCGGTGACGCCGCCTGCAACCGACTCTGTGATCTTCGCTGGAACGCGACCACCTCTGCAGGCCCGACGCCGCTGCAGCCCCACTGAAGTCCGCGAATCCGTGGAAGTTGCCGCACCACGTTGTGACCAACGCCGCTCGAAGTGCGCTGATTCAACGTTTCGCACAGACGCCGCGATCCCCGACTTCGCGCATTGACTTGTTTTCACTCTTCACTAAAAGTACTGTACTTGGGCTCTATGCGACTCTGTGTCCGGCGCCGCAGGTGTCGGCTTGTTGGGAACGGCTCTGTCACGAGGCCGTGTTAACACCTTATCAAAGCATTTTGTGTTTCTAAGTGCTATTTTTGAGTTTAATCTTTAAAAATTCATAACTTGACTTGTGTATGTCGGAACTTTGTCATTTTGGTCTTGTTTTCTTTAGACAAATATTTCCTATTTTTCTTAACTAGTGTTGTGTCATTTTGTAGTGTTTTCATTAAGTTACTGTGTGTGTTGGTACAAATACTTTACACCTAGCACTCTGAAGTTAAGCCTACTGCTCTACCAAGCTACCAAGGGGGTAAGCAGGGGTTAGCTGAGGGTGATTCTCTTTTACCCTGACTAGAGTGAGGGTACTTGCTTGAACAGGGGGTAACCTGACTGTCAACCAAAGACCCCATTCCTAACAGTACCCTTGAGAAAAAATAATACTTTCCCTTCCAGCACCCTCATGCCGTGTCAAACGTTGTCAGCACAAGACCTACCTTAGAGATGACCTGGAAGAGGAGCCATGGGAAAGACGGAGAGCCGCAGGTGAGGAGTCCGCAGGCCACCGCAGTCGAAACCTGAAACTCGAAACCCCTGCTTCCCTGGAAAAACACCATTTGGGCTAGCGGGCTCTTAGTGGGAAACCAAGGCAGCTGGGGGACCAGGACTGGTCACTGTCCTCTGTCGGGACCCATCAGTCTTATAAGCCTCATCAGCCCTGCCAGCTCCAAATGTTGGCTGGGCACAATGCGAGGAGGTGACGGTGACAGTATTCAAGTGAAGAGCCTGAGCTGCGTTGAGCCTCAGCTGGCAGTTTGGCAGAGAGAGGGAGGCACAGTCAAGCAGGGGGGCGGTCCACGAGGTATGAGGTAGGAGGGCAGGAGGGTGGTAAGGAGCCACTCCCCCCTTGTTTGGAGCACCAGCCACCGGGGGTACATAGCGCTTAAACACCTGACCCCTGCTCCCATTTGATCCTCTAATCCCTCCAAGCCTGGCTTCGAAACTGTGAACCCCCGCAGGGCGCAAGGCACTTTAAGGCATTTGGGTGCTGGTGTTGGTGCTGGCCTTGACCCTTGCCACCAGCTGCATCCTAAGCTCTCTACTCTGCCATACAGTCAGCCTGCAGGCACCACCAATCACACCTGCTGTGAATCCCGTGGACATAGCCGCAGGCATTTTGTTGTATTGGTGCTGAACGTTGCTTGTAGCTTCTTGCACAGCCTCTTCAGACTTGGATAATTTGGACATCCTCCTTTTTAACAACTTGGGTGATCTAGTTTGCTCGTGCCCCCTGTCCCCCGAGGAACATAAGGAAAATTACTGTCATTACCACTGATAGTATTAACATCACAGGAGGGGCAAGGCGGTGCTCAGAGAGACCACCAGCCAAAGTAAACTTGGAATTCTCAAAACACAATGGGAACAAGCCACATCTAGCACTCAGAAACCTAAAGGGCCTCGAGCTTGTTTGGAATGTTGGACGAGCTCTTGTCCTCCAATGAGTGCTAATTCTGGGATGACAAGTAGATCCAACCAATGCCCACAGCTTTATAGTAAGGAGCAGGATTGAATACAGGACACAGGACAGTGGACCTTGATTAGAACAGCTGATGGCCAATTCCATCAACATACCAAGCAAACACGGGGTCCAAGCAATACACTGCTAGGCGGAATACATAATTATAATCAACTATAATCAGCTACAGGCATAGCCCATCATGAGGTCGGGGAGACAGAGAGATCCACCACAGCCCGAAGGCAAACCCACTTTTAATAAACATAAGTGAAATTGGGGGCTTAGACAGTCAGCCAAGCATTTCCATCAAGTTTCAATTTTTGAAAGATGCTGGTGCTGCTATCTAGTCAACATTGACCCCAGTCACAGGGCTGCCAGTTCCACGAGCTCCGACCATTATAATCCAAACGAAAGGTCAATCCCCAAACCAGACCTCAAGTCATAATGCCACAACAGAGATAGCTTCTCAAATAGCCACCCACTTAATTGGATCTACAAGACCCCAACCAAACAACAAGGAACCTCAAACACATATTTGGACTGCACAGACAAAGGGGGTCATTATGACCCCGGCGGTCGGTGATAATGTGGCGGTAGTACCGCCAAATTAGACATTGGCATGTTGGCTGAAGCTAACCCACCAATATACCACACTGACCGCCATGGCGGTAGCAGCCGCCGGGCCGGAGATAGGAATCTCCAGCTGGGCGGCCACTAATGTACGGCCTGTGACATTTCCACCCTGCCTACCGCCATGGTTTTCGTGGCGTTCGTAATGCCACGAAAACCATGACAGCAGGCCCTACCAGTGACAGGGAATTCTTTCCCTGTCACTGATTGGAGACTCACCCACCCCCTAACACTCCCCAGATGCCCCCGCCCCACTTCCATCCACACTCCCCCCTTCCAGCCCCCACCCCCATACATGCACACTCGAAGACACGCACCACGCATACACACACTCACACAGGCATACATACATTAATACACACATGCACCCATTCATTCATTCACGCACACATCCTTATCACATTCACACTGACACGCAGACACACATTCACAGTTCCATTCATACACACATTCTCACACATGCATACAAGCACTCAAACAACACTACACACACATTCACATTTACGCACACACTCACACATTCATGCACACACCCCCGCACACACACAACACCCCCCACCCCTCTCCCCTGTCAGAACCCCAACTTACCTGCATCCAGGGGGTCTTCCAGCAGGGGAGACGGGATGGGGCGTTGCTACCGCCAGCAACGCCCACCAGCAAAATACCACCAGGCTGTATTATTTTTCATAATATGGCTGGCGGCAGTCTCCTGGCATGCCGCTGCTGGTGGTAGCAGTGCCACCATAACACCATCTGCCAGTACGGCCACAGCCGGATTCCCGCCCTTCTTGTGGCGGAAATCCGCCTGTGGTCATATTTTGGAAGACGTATGTTAGCCATTGTTCTGCTTTCCTTCTTATCTCGTATCAGAGCTTACAGAACATATCAAGAATGCACTTCTGAGTTCAAAGAAGACCTTTATTGTTGTAAATTCCTCCCCACCCACAAGTTCTTGAGGGACGAATTATTAGATTTCAAGCACAAAAGTAGTCACAGCATTAAAACAAAATATATCACAGTACTTCTCAGTTGCAATGTACACAGCAGGTTATATATATAAGATATTGATAAGATATTGAATGCAAAGCAAAACAAATACTTCACCGTGTGAGAAACTATTTACAGCTTCATCTTTCTGGGGTCTGCAAGTTGATGACTCCGGTCAACTGCGAGAAAGAGATTATCTACCCACACGGGAGACTGGCAACTGGCACCAAGTTCCAGTCCGAAGTCAGGCAGATTCCAATCTAATTCTCTGAAGCCCCGAGCCATCCTTTCAAAAGCGTGTCCCCTCCTCTCAGACTCGGGAAAACTACGCAAGCCTTTGGAGACTGGCCAGATCTCCCAGACTGCTCCTCTTCCCAGGCCTGAGCAGAAAGGAAAACACCAAATGTACTCTATCTTATCAGGTCTAGTCTAGTGTGAGAAGAAAACATCTTGGTTCATCTTGTGCAAAAACACAGCTTGGAAAAATACAGCTTGGATTCTCAACTGCAATGTCTAACTGCACGTTAAAGGCAATAGGCAGCTAACCTAAATACCAAATGTAATGTCTAATGTCATGTCAAAGCCAATAGGCAGCTGAGCTGAATACAAAATGCAATGTCTAATATCATGTCAAAGCCAATAGGCAGCTGAGCTGAATACAAAATGCAATGTCTATTATCATGTCAAAGCCAATAGGCAGCTGAGCTGAATACAAAAGATAATGTCTAATATCATGTCAAAGCCAATAGGCAGCTAAACTAAATACAGCATGTCAAAGCCAATAGGCAGAATACAGAATGTAATGGCTAATGCAATGTCAAAGCCAATAGGCGGCTAAACTAAATACAAAATGTAATGGCTAATGCCATGTCAAAGCCAATAGGCGGCTAGGCTGAACAAAACATACAATGTGCTACTGGTGAACATTGAGGAACTAATATGCGCAGTTGTGAAACACAAAGTCATTGGTCAAACATCATTAATAGCATCACATTCCACCCTATGACCAATGAATTTTTGTTTCACATATCTCTTGTTCCAAACAAAAAAAAAAAGATCAGCACAAAAAAAACACATTATCAGCAAGTCAGATTTGAATGATCAAAGCAATCACTGTAAAGCAATGGAAGTGGATTAACATATAGATCTCATAACCTTTCACATCAGATACATCTACACAGAAAAGACTGAAACCTTTATACTCTGAATGAGATTATAGTGTCTCTAAAATAGCAATTTGATGTAGCATCAGTTCTACTCATGTAAAGGTGCACAGTCCACCTGAAAGGTTTGCTGGAAGGTAAGTGAAAGTCAGAGTTCCATACGAAAAAACACAGAAAGTTAACTGTTAAGGCTGCTTAGTTCCAGTGGAAGAATGCAATCAAACAAGTTGAACTTGAACTGAAGGCGCCATTTGCGCAAAATGGATCCATGGTGCTTGTACTTTACTCAGTCAGGTTCAGGTTGGGGGTTCGGTCCCTTCCCCGACCCCACACGCACACACCCGAAGGGGGACCACACAGCACACTCAGGGACAGTGGCGAAACGTGGTAGGATCTGCAAAAGAAAAAAGTATGACTTTTCTTGCAAATAACATTTGTCATTTAAAATGTACCCTTTCTCTTTCTTTCCCTGTTTTATAATCAGCAGGACGTTTTTAGGGCCCTTTGTTATGATTTCTGCAGGTTCTGGAGGGTCATCTGGGTCTTCAACCCACACCTCAGCACTGAGGTTTTTATCTGCTGCACCACAGCTTCCCTTTTCTTGCACTGTCAGAAGGGCTGGGGCAGACTCCTTCTTTACCAAACCTCCATTCACTGCATTTTTGACAAGTTGGGCCATTCTGTCTCCAATTTGTATGAATGAATCAGATTATTTTCTAGTTATCAGCATAATTTTAATTTCTCCTTGGTAATCTGCAGCAATCACTCCCCCTAAAACCTGATCAATTTGCCATATTTGTCCTGGTAACATTCCTCTCTCTGTGACTGCTTGTGGGACAGATTGCTCTTGTGCGTGCTGCACAGTTTTCATCAAATCTAGGGGAATGTGCATCTCTCTCATCTCTGCCCACCTGTAAGTGTCTTTTTCTCTCAGCTGTTCACATTTCTGGTGCACCCACTTAGCCATCCCCACTAAGTCAGAATTCTGGGTGTACACTTCTCTCTCTGAATTATTCTCTTTAATATCTGCAAGGGAATTGAACCAGTTAGGTGCAAGCCATGTGGAAAACCAAACAGCTAAACCATTGGCAGTAAACCAAGAATCAGTGTAAAAATGACACATCTCACGCAGCTCTTGCTTTAAAATCTGACACACATTGTACAACGCTGTTCCTTCTCCTGTGCCAGAAAATAACATTTCAGTCAATAAATCATTAGTCAAACAAACATGCTTTTTATCCTCAGTGGACACAAATTCAAATGGTGCACACAATTTCACTGGTGACTCTTTTACCTGTGGTACTCTAGCCCTGTCTTGCAGGTACCAGATCCAGTGTATGATCCTAGCTAGGGGCACTCTTTTCTTCCCTTGTTCCTGAATTACATGTACATCAGTGTTTCCCTCTTGCACTGCGCAGAAACCTAAAGTCTGAATTATTTCATTTGCCAAATCACAAGTGCGCAGCTGCATATAATTTTTCCCAGTGACCATATGCCAAAGTGTTAGGATTTCACTCAGATGAGGGCTATTCTGTTTCCAAAAATCTAACAAGCTAATGAAACTCGGTGTCTCTTGCTTAGTGCAAACAGTAAGAAGCTCTAAAATCTTTCCTTTTACTTGTGCATTTTGCGATGGTAACTCGTAAATCACATTCTGAGCTCCGTCCTTCTCCGTGTTATCAGTTAAGGAATGCACTTTGACTGCCAAAAAACCTGGCTCACACGGAGGCTCAGAGTAGCTCGAAGCTGTCTTAACCCCCTCATTACTGGAATGGGAAAAGACAGATTCTTCTAAAACAGCATTTTTATACATTTCAGCATTATCTTGCATTAATGTATTCTGGCTAATCTGCTCACGTAAATTCTCATTTTCATGTTCCAACTGCCTACATTTCTCCTGCATTTCTCTGTAAGCAGATAAAAGTATCCAAACCCTTCTGTCAAAAACAAAAGGAACATCACTGCTCTCAAAAGGCACATTTTCTAAATATGCTTCATCACAGCAAAACATGTTTCTCACAGCACCATCAGTCAGTTTAACTACACATGCATTTCCAAACATGGTCTGCCGTGCTTCTGTAATTCTCCAAACAACAAAAAACAATTACACTTTTAAATTGTGCACGTAGAAATCTATAATTCGACCCTGCCCCACTTCTGGTACCAAAATGTTCTGCTTTCCTTCTTATCTCGTATCAGAGCTTACAGAACATATCAAGAATGCACTTCTGAGTTCAAAGAAGACCTTTATTGTTGTAAATTCCTCCCCACCCACAAGTTCTTGAGGGACGAATTATTAGATTTCAAGCACAAAAGTAGTCACAGCATTAAAACAAAATATATCACAGTACTTCTCAGTTGCAATGTACACAGCAGGTTATATATATAAGATATTGATAAGATATTGAATGCAAAGCAAAACAAATACTTCACCGTGTGAGAAACTATTTACAGCTTCATCTTTCTGGGGTCTGCAAGTTGATGACTCCGGTCAACTGCGAGAAAGAGATTATCTACCCACACGGGAGACTGGCAACTGGCACCAAGTTCCAGTCCGAAGTCAGGCAGATTCCAATCTAATTCTCTGAAGCCCCGAGCCATCCTTTCAAAAGCGTGTCCCCTCCTCTCAGACTCGGGAAAACTACGCAAGCCTTTGGAGACTGGCCAGATCTCCCAGACTGCTCCTCTTCCCAGGCCTGAGCAGAAAGGAAAACACCAAATGTACTCTATCTTATCAGGTCTAGTCTAGTGTGGGAAGAAAACATCTTGGTTCATCTTGTGCAAAAACACAGCTTGGAAAAATACAGCTTGGATTCTCAACTGCAAAGTCTAACTACACGTTAAAGGCAATAGGCAGCTAACCTAAATATCAAATGTAATGTCTAATGTCATGTCAAAGCCAATAGGCAGCTGAGCTGAATACAAAATGCAATGTCTAATATCATGTCAAAGCCAATAGGCAGCTGAGCTGAATACAAAATGCAATGTCTATTATCATGTCAAAGCCAATAGGCAGCTGAGCTGAATACAAAATGTAATGTCTAATATCATGTCAAAGCCAATAGGCAGCTAAACTAAATACAGCATGTCAAAGCCAATAGGCAGAATACAGAATGTAATGGCTAATGCAATGTCAAAGCCAATAGGCGGCTAAACTAAATACAGAATGTAATGGCTAATGCCATGTCAAAGCAAATAGGCAGCTAGGCTGAACAAAACATACAATGTGCTACTGGTGAACATTGAGCAACTAATATGCGCAGTGGTGAAACACAAAGTCATTGGTCAAACATCATTAATAGCATCACAGCCATGGTGACGGTCTTTTGGCGGCCGTTGCCGTGGCAGTAGACGGCACTTACTACCAATGTCGTAATGTTCACCAAAATAACCAGGGGAAGCCCTCTGAGCCAAATTCCATCAGAAGTGACCACGGGCAAAAATGTGAATGAGGTCACCAAGCCAGAGGAAAGCCCTAAAGAAATCGGCTTGATTGGTCAGATGGCAACCGGGGATGAATCCTTCATCCAAGCAATAAACAGGCAATTCTCAATCCTGAAGATAACACCTGAGCCCCTGGGAGCCTGGGAATCAGTCAGAGTGCATCATGGTTGCAATTTCATCAGGAGGAATGTCTACAAATTTGCCTGGAGATCAAATGAAGCAGGTGGCAAGGGGAAGCAAAAGGCAGTTAAATAGCAATGCAACAACCAACACAGTCTATCTTCCAACAAGGAATGTAGGTTGTGTGGATAAAAGCACAGAATTCTCCAACTTGACACAAGGAGAGTGAAACAAGTTACGAGTCTCATGTGCCACAGAAAAGGACCACAAAAGCTCAATCAAGGGCACAGAAGGCAAAGAATGCACAGAGAAGACTCCATCTCCAGCAGGGGATACACTGCATGGAAACACAGCAAACCACACCATCTCTGCTGACGACCAATCAATCAATGGTCGAGGCCCTGGTCTGCCACTCTTTCAAAATGGTTGTTCAATTTAAGGTTCTCAATACTATTGCATATCATGTGGCTGAAAACAACAGTAAAGTTGCAGAGCTGAACATGCTAATTAAAAGAGCTCAAGACGACACAGTAGATATCACACCTCACTGTACATAATCCCCACTTTAGAATTTATGGGGGAGGTAATGGAGAGCCTTAAGGCAGCTAACAAGCAAACAGTAAGGGAGGATTTACCCCACGGGTAGGGCCAGAGCCCCTGAGCAGTACTACTCTGGCACCAGAGCAATTAATATTATTGGGGGACAGGCCAGTCCAACCCCCCTCAGACCACCAGGCTAGTTAGCCTGAGACCCTTACTGCAATGAAAACCAAAGAAGATGTTCCACTCTCCTTAGGGGTAGCCAGTAAAACTTATGATGCAACACAAATTCTTCCACCTCTTAATAAGGAAAATCCCCCTTCAGCAATTGCAGGACCTGCTACCAAAACAAAGTCTAAAAGAACTCAAAAAAGGAAATCTCGAAATAAACATTTTCCTAAAACAACATGGCTATGAAAGTATTCTATTTTTTAAATTCTGCGCAAAAAATTAGGGCACAACAGTGCCCCTCCATCACCAATTCAATCATCATTAAAACAAGATCCTAAAGGAAATCAACACTCTCAAAGACACAGTCCGAGATTCAAAGGGCCCAAGTCAGGGGCCTCTCTCTATCCCAAGACCATGTTCCTGGGGTATATAACAAAGATCACTCTACAGTCAGCTCCTCATAAGATGTCGACATTAATGATGCTCAGGTCAGGACAACAACAGCAGCCCCCAGCCACAACACACACACCCACGATGAAACCCAGTCAGAGCTCATTCCTTGATGATAACCTTTGAAATACCCAACTATGATTACACAGCCCTGAACCATGCCTCTGGGAGACATAGACAAGTCCACCCTGTAGCCAGCCCTTTGGAAATCTCTGACCCAAATGACACCCAGGCCAGGACAACAACAGCAGTCTTTACCAACAGCATGGAGTCCCAAGTTGATGCACCCAGAACAAAAGGAAATTCTGCAAGAGTACACTCCCCGTTGACTGCTATGGGAATATTTCATCATGACAACGCAGTCCCACTAAAAAGGACGGTATTCAACATCAAGTCTAGGGATGATTTTGCCTATACACCTCTCACCCAACGGGTCACATTCACTACTCATAAACCAGTACAAGGAATGACAAAGATCCCCCAGAAACGGGCTGCAACACTGATGATTAGAAGCTGGAAGCTAATGATACTATATGCAGGCAACTACTTTCAAGCAGACTTAGGCCCTCATTACAACCCTGGCGGTCAGTGTTAAAGCAGCGGTAATACCGCCAACAGGCTGGCGGGAAACAAAATGGAATCACGACCATGGTGGAAACCGCCAACACAGACATCCCCTTTAACACACCGACCGCCACAGCGGTAGAAACAAACACCATGGCGGTACCCGCCAACAGACAGGCAGAAGACAATTTACCACCCACTGTATTACAAGGCACCAATCCGCCAGCTTTTCCGGGGCGGTACCAATGCCATCAAAAGCATGGCAGAAACAGTCTGTGGAACGGAAACCACTCACCTTTCGACACCCAACGAGGAACCAGGACGCCATGGAGCTCGGGTTACAGGTGTCACCAATGTTGGTTTACCTCCTCTTCTACCAGGAACATCAAAGACGGTGTCGACGACCACGGTGAGTACTGCATTTAGTACACAGGGGAGGGGGAGAGGAAAAAGAGAGTGACACAAACACGCAACATGCAACACCCCCACCCCCACCCTCACCCACAACACCATACACACAAATACATGCAGCAACATTACATTTACACCCCTTCACCCTCTGGAAGAACGCAAGGACCAAATGAAATGATTGTAACAAGTGTAATCATTGAAAATCCAGATAGGGAAACAGGTATGTAAAAGATCAATATATACAAATATGTACAGCAACTACACAAGTCCGGATAGTGTTCCATTCAGTGTCTGTGGACCAGTGGTCCCAAAATGCATGGGCAAAGCCCACACATGATACCTGCCTCAAAATGGAGAGAAAACTGCAGGGGCATCAGGTCGAAAAAAACAGACACGTCAGGGGAAGGGGGCACCTCAGCCGGATGATGGGACGATGCCAATGCTCCACGAGGGGGCTCCATACCTACTGCTTGCTCCTGGGGAGTGCAAAGCCACAGACTCTCAAGTCTCTCAAGTGGGTGCTTTGCCCACTGCTTGGTCCTGTGGAGTGCAAAGCCACAGTCTCACAAGTCTCTCAAGTGGGTGGTTTGCCCACTGCTTGGTCCTGGGGAGTGCAGAGCCACAGTCTCACAAGTCTCTCAAGTGGGTGGTTTGCCCACTGCTTGGTCCTGGTGAGTGCAAAGCCACAGTCTCTCAAGTGGGTGGTTTGCCCACTGCTTGGTCCTGGGGAGTGCAAAGCCACAGTCTCACAAGTCTCTCAAGTGGGTGGTTTGCCCACTGCTTAGTCCTGGGAGTACAAAGCCACAGTCTCTCAAGTGGGTAGTTTGCCCACTGCTTGGTCCTGGGGAGTACAAAGCCACAGTCTCTCAAGTGGGTAGCTTGCCCACTGCTTGGTCCTGGGGAGTACAAAGCCACAGTCTCTCAAGTGGGTGACATGTTCCACATGTTCTGGAGGGGGCTTAGTGCCCAGAGTGCTTCATCCTGCAAAGGACTGGGGTAGTGGATGTCTTTCTCCACTGATTCCGGAGGGGGCTTTGTGCCCAGAATGCTTCATCCTGCCAAGGACTGGGGTAGTGGATGCATCTCTCCACTGGTTCTGGAAGGGCTTTGTGCCCAGAGTGCTTCATCCTACCAAGGACTGGGGTAGTGGATGTCTTTCTCCACTGGTTCTGGAGGGGGCTTTGTGCCCACAGTGCTTTATCCTGCCAAGGACTGGGGTAGTGGATGTCTTTCTCCACTGGTTCTGGAGGGGGCTTTGTGCCCAGGGTGCTTCATCCTGACAAGAACTGGAGTAGTGGATGCATCGCTCCACTGGTTCTGGAGGGGGATTGTGCCCAGAGTGCTTCATCCTGTCAAGGACTGGAGTAGTGGATGTCTTTCTACACTGGTTCTGGAGGGGGCTTTGTGCCCAGATTGCTTCTTCCTGCCAAGGACTGGGGTAGTGGATGTCTTTCTCCACTGGTTCTGGAGGGGGCTTTGTGCCCAGAGTGCTTCATCCTGCCAGGGACTGGGGTAGTGGATGCATCTCTCCACTGGTTCTGGAGGGGCCATGGTGGCCAGAGAGCTGCACATGGTGTGTGGCAGTTCCCATACCCTCACCTGGGTGTCAGAGCCACAAGATTTTCTGGGAACAGGTAGCATGATACTCCATGGGGACAGAGACACACTCCACCCTGCAGCGACTTTGCCTGCCAACTGCTGGTAGTGCCAATGCTGGTTGTGGTGCCTAATGTAGTGTGTGAAGGGTCCAGGACGTCTCCTGCAGCCTCGGACGACTGCACACTGGGGATGATGTTGATCTCGGCTGTGGTGGCACTGTCTGAGCACATCGCAGGGTAGGTGGCGGTGGTTGCGGCGGTGGCCACCACCATACAGGTTGCTGTTCTGTCTTCCAGAAGGGGTGACACCAGTCCCTCACCCGGAGGCTCTGTGCCCTGAGCTGACTTCCCTTTAGCCTTCTGTCCCTTCCCCACCGTGGAAGTCGCTGCTGGGACCTTGACACTGTCCTCTTTTGTCTTGGAGGAGGCCTTGCTGGGTGGTTGATGCGGCTTTTCCCTACGGCATGTGGGCCCCTTCTTCACCTTGGCAGGTGGCAGAATAGGGTGATCCTTGGCCTCACTAGGTGGCACACTGGCAGGCCTGATGTATGCCGCCCACGATTTTTCTGTACTTACAGGGACGACAGTGCTCAATGATTTTGTGGCTGAGGTGCTGGGCTCGGATCTGGACATCCTGGTCCTAAGGGAAGGACGGGGTGGTGGGAGGAGTAGGGAAGAGGTCAAGGTTAGCCAGGAAATTTTTTTTAGACACACTGGGATGGGTAGATGGAGGGGGTTTGGGAATGGAGGAAGAGGTAATGGTTGTAGGAGGTGTACGTCTGCTGAATTTGCGTGAAGGTGCATGGGCTGGAGGCTGTTGTGAGGTGGATGGCTATTGAGTGGCTGTGTGCCTGCGTTTGTGTACTTTGGGAGGAGGGCTCACAGACACATTGGGAGAGGACACAGGGGACGTGTGCATGGTAGTAGGGGTGGTGATTGCACGTGAGCGGTGTGTAGTGATGGGCGTGCTGGTGATGGAGGTAGTGGCTGAGGATGTAGTGCATGCAGGTGTGAGTAGAGATGAGACTGGGAGGGAGGAGGAGGACGTGGAGGAGGGGGATACAGTGGATGCAGTGGATGTTGGTGTGTCTGCATGGGGATGGTGCTTGTGTGAGTGCCTGTGGAATGTGTGGTACTTATGTTTACCATGTCCACTCTTGTGTGTTGATGATTGTGCATGCTGGTGTGATGGTGTGCTTGGGATAGGCTGAGGTAGCGGGGATTGGGTCTGGGTAGTGGAAGTTGGAGGGGGAGGCTGGACATAGGGACAATGACTGCCATCAGTGCTGAGGCCAGAGCCTGAAATGCTCTCTGTTGGGCTGCCACGCCATAATGAATGCCCTCCAGGTATGCATTTGTTTGCTACAAATGCCTCTCGACACCCTGGATGGCATTCAAAATGGTTGATTGCTCAACAGTGAGGGATCTCAGGAGGTCAATAGCCTCCTCACTGAAGGCAGCAGGGCTGACTGGGGCAGGGCCTGAGGTGCCTGGGGCATAGGAGATGGCCACCCTCCTGGGTGAGCGGGCATGGGAAACACGCTGAGGGGCTGCTGGGAGGGCGGTGCTGGTACTGGGGGTGGCGGCTGTACCTGTTGATGCAGTGGGCATTGAGGTGCCCGCCACCCCAATGGAGCTCCCATCAGAGGAGGGGTCACTGTTGCTGGTGACTCCTCCTGTCCCCGTCATGGAGCTCCCCTCGCCCTCCGTCCCACTGGTGCCTTCAGACTCTGTAAAATCACCCTCCTGGGCCATATGGGTTGCTGCTCCCTCCTGCCCCGGTGCCTCTGCTCCTCCGCCAGATGATGCTAATGCACACAAGGATAGGGTGACAAAACAAAAAGGGGAGGAAAGACAGAAGAGACACATGGTCAATGCCTGCAACAACACCACCGTTGGTGGACACAACACACAGGGAGCAGCCCTATGCACTAGGCCATGCACTAACAATTCAGTGGAAAATCACATGCCCATGGGGGACTGTGCCTAGACCCATTTGATGCACACCTGGAACCCACAGGAGCCTGACTAGGTGTAGATGGCCACTACCACTTTTGGGGTTGGAGTGCCACAGAGCCTGCCTAACAATGGACCTACCCTGGCATGTTTGCCCTGGCCTAGGGGAGCCCACAGCCCTCTTCCCCCACCCAGACACCTCATTAAGCGCGCAGAGTCAGCTGAATGAGACTGTACTCACCCCCTTGTGGCTGCTGTGATTCCCTCAAGCGCCAACTCAGGATATGCCACTGCCAGGATCCGGTACATCACGGGGGTCATGGTGCAACGGGCACTCCTTCCGCGTTGGGAGGCCATCCCCAGCTGGGCCTCCGCCAGCTTCTTGGTCCAGCAGCACAGGTCCTCCCATCTTTTGCAGCAGTGGGTGCTCCGTCTATGGTAGACCCCAGGGTCCGCACTTCTTTGGCGATGCCACGCCAAATACCCTTCTTCTGGTGAGTGCTGACCTAGAGGAAAAGTGAAATAAGGATGGATTTTACTCCCCCGTCCGGTTCTTCTTAATCATTGGCCACAACTTCCCACCTTGGCCCAGAAACACATACACTGACCATCTTCACATGCTGGCTTCTGACCACCCACCCCCCTCTATCTTCCATCCACGCCACTCCATACATTCATGTCCCATCCATCATGCTCACAGTGTACTCACCTGTTTGTCTGGAGGACCGTAGAGTAGCGTGTACTGGGGGAGGACCCCAGCCACCAGGTTGTCCAACTCCTCTGCGGTGAAGGCAGGGGTCCTTTCCCCAGACACTGTAGCCATTGTTGCTTCCAGACTCAGGTCACAGCAGCACTTGCAGTGTAGGTCCTCTCCTGTTGAAGGTCAGGTATCAAGTGAGTGAACAGATAGAAAATGGCGGTCACGTTTGCGGCGGTGCGTTCCGTCACCGCCGGCGTACATCTTCATTGGGTCCGGGAACCCATAGGGCGCAATTATAACCAATGCTGAATTGCGCAGCGGTCTTCGTCCGCCTACCGCTACGCTGCACAATGCCAGCGCAGTTACCTTATTTCCCCTTGTCCCTCCATACAGGTCAGGCAGCTGCCATTTCAGGGGGTCACATGTCATGCCAACTCACTTTTGTGCAGGAATACGGACAGACAGCGCCACACACCGATTACATCACAATTGTTCTAAACACCCTTGTGAAACCTATGTGGTGTCTGAACCTCTGCTGACCCTTCTCCTCCATAGGGCACGTCCGCTGGGGCAGCTGATGAGATGGCGTCATCCTCCGGTGTACAGACCATGGTGGACCTGTCGACAATGGAAGACAGACACATCATTATCACCTACAGACTTGATTGTGCCACAATCCACGAACTGTGTGCCCAGTTGGAGCCAGACCTGATATCAGCTATCCACCATCCCACAGGAATCCTCCCTCTAGTGCAGGTCCTGTCAGTACTCTTTTCCTGGCCAGTGGGTCCTTTCAAACAACAGTGGCCATGGCATCAGGGATGCCACAGCCAATGTTCTCTAACGTGTTGTCCAGAGTGTTGTCTGCCCTGCTGAAACACAGGCGCAGCTATATCGTTTTCCGCCAGGTGGGGGATTTGCCCAAAGTGAAAGGTGACTTTTATGCCCTGGGACATATCCCCAACATCATTGGTGCACATGTGGCATTTGTCCCACCCCGCAGGAATGAACAGATGTACAGAAACCACAAAAGCTACCATTCCATGAATGTGCAGATGGTGTGTTTGGCAGACCAGTACATCTCCCATGTGAATGCCAAGTATCCTGTGTCAGTGCATGACGCTTACATTTTGAGGAATAGCAGCATCCCTTGTGTGATGTGCCAACTCCAGAGGCACTGTGTGTGGCTAATTGGTGAGGCCAAGGTCCCCACACAGTTTGAATAGGTGTCTGGGTATGGGAGAGTCACTAAGGGTTGGTGTGTGTGTGCCCCTCGATATTTGCAGGTGATTCTGGTTACCCCAACCTATCATGGCTACTGACCCCAGTGAGGAATCCCAGGATAATGGCAGAGAAACGCTACAATGAGGCACATGGGTGAACTAGGAGGATAATAGAGCGCACTTTCAGCCTCCTGAACGCCAGGTTCCTGTGCCTCCATCTGACAGGTGGCTCCCTATACTACTCACCAAGGAAGGTGTGCCAGATCATCGTGGCATGCTGTATGTTGCACAATCTGGCTTTGCGATACCAGGTGCCTTTTCTTCAGGAGGATGGGCCCGATGTTGGTCTTGTCGCAGCTGTGGAGCCTGTGGACAGTGAGGAAGAGGAGGCAGAAGAAGAAGATATAGACAACCAAAACAACATCATCATGCAATACTTCTAGTGAGACACAGGTAAGAGACTGGCACTGATCCTCTCATATCAGACTACAGCAGGACATTGCATGATTCTGCCTTTTTACCTCTGTGTATGGACCCTGACAGTTCACTTTGGCTTTCCATTTCACAGATCTGGGTACCACTTTCTGTCTTCTGCTATGTTTACTGCTGCCCAACAACTGTCGAACATTGGTATGTGAAAATGAACATTTGCATTGCTATTTTTCAGAGAGGTTGCAATAACACATTTGTGAAAGTACAGACTGACTCCAGATTGATTTGTGATTCAAGGGTGTTTATTTCTGTGCTAATAAGTGGAGGGGTGTGTGCAATGGGCTGGGGTGTTGGTGGAGGAATGTCTATGGTGGAGTCCAGTCTATTGGTATCACAGGTGCATTGTCCAAGGGGGCATAGGAAGTGGAGTAATGGCAGTTCAAGGTGGACAGGGTGACATAGTGGGACAGAAGGGTGACAATCAGGAGAGTCTTATTTGGTAGGGGTCTTGGCAATATTCTCTGTCTTATGCCTGGATCGCAGGGACCATTTGCAGGGTGGTTCTACTTCTGCAGGGGGTGGGGTGCTGGTGGCTTGTTGGTCCTGTGGCAGGACCTCCTGTCCACTAGCGCCGACGGTGGTGGAGGGCTGGTCATCGTTCAGGCTAGTGTCAGGAGCCCATTGGTGTCCCATGTCTGCCAGCACCCCTGCAATGGTGACCAGGGTGGTGTTAATGGACTTCAAGTCCTCCCTGATCCCCACGTGCTGTTCCTCCTGCAGCCGGTGGGTCTCCTGAAACTTGGCCAGTACCATGCCCATGGTCTCCTGGGAATGGTGGTATGCTCCCATGATGTTGGAGAGTGCCTCGTGGAGAGTGGGTTCCCTGGGCCTGTCCTCCCCCTGTCGCACAGCAGTCTTCCCAGCTTCCCTGTTATCCTGTGCCTCTGTCCCCTGAACCATGTGCCCACTACCACTGACCCCAGGTCCCTGATTGTCTTGGGTTAGTGGGTTTGCCTGGGGTCCCTGTAGTGGTGGACACACTGCTTATTGACGTGTCTTGGGGACAGTGGAATAGGCCCGCTGGGTGGGTGCTGTGGTGGTGTTTCCTGAAGGGGAAGGTTCAGTGGTGGTTTGTGACTGTGGCAGGGGAACCAACTTTCCCGACGTTCCTGATGGGCCGGGCTGGTCATCTTGATCCAGGCGTGCGGAGCTGCTGTCGTCACTGTGGGCCTCTTCTGTGGGGGGACTGGATATGTCTGGAACCTCCTGTCCGGTGACGTTGGGTAGGGGTCCTGTTGGGGTGTAAATGCATAGTTATTGTATCTGTGAGTGCCATCTTGTGCAATGGGTGAGTTACCCTCTACTCCTGTGCTTGCATTATTGTCTTTGACTTTATGTGATTGGTGATTTTGTGGCTTGGGTGAATCTCTCTACTGGACATGCTTTAGTGATGGTTGTCCATGCAGGTCTGTGATGGGTTTCCATGCATTGGTGTTACATGCAGGGCTTGGTATTGGGATGTGTGGGTATCTGTGAGGTGTTGGAGTGATGGGGTGAGGGTAGGGGTAGGAGTTTGTGATGGCATGCAGGTAGGGTGGGGGGGATATAGTAGTAAATATTTGCCTTACCAGAGTCCAGTCCTCCTGCTACTCCTGCGAGGCCCTCAGGATGCATGATCGCCAAGACTTGCTCCTCCCATGTTGTTAGTTGCGGGGGAGGAGGTGGGGTTCCACCGCAAGTCCCCTGTATGGCTACCTGGTGTCTGGATACCACGGAACGTACCTTTCCCCGTAGGTCTTTCCACCTCTTCCTGATGTCATCCCATGTTCTTGGATGCCGTCCCACTGCATTGACCCTGTCCACAATTCTCCGCCATAGCTCCATCTTCCTAGCAATGGATGTCTGCTGCACCTGTGATCCGAATAGCTGTGGCTCTACCTGGATGATTTCCTCCACCATGACCCTGAGCTCCTCCTCAGAAAACCTGGGGTGTCTTTGAGGTGCCATAATGTGGTGTGGGTGATGTGTGAGGTGATGTTTGTTGTGCTGTGTGATGTGTTGTGTTGGTGTGAGTTGTTTGAGGTGCGTGGATGTTGTATAAGTGATGGTGTTGTGTGCCTGTGGATGCTGGTGTTGTGTTTGCTATTCTCTCTTTCTCTGCTTCTTTGAAAAAAAAATTGTTGTAAGGGGTTGTGGGTAATGTGGTGCGTGTTTTATAGTGGTGTGAGTGTGTGGGTGTGGTGTATGTGTATCAGGTGTGTATTTGGAATTGTCCAATGTGGTTGTGTTTTGTAAATGTGTGTGTATTTTGAGCGCTGCGATGTGTACCACCAATGGATTACTGCGGTTGAATGACCGCCGCGTTGATTCGTGGGTCATTATAGTGTGGGCGTATTCCTGTTGGCGTGACGGTGTAGGTTTTGCTATTGCCAGTTTATCACTGACTTTTGGTGTAGCGGACTTGTGTGGGTGTCTGTATTGTGGCGGATTACGAGATGTGGGTCGTAATACCTGTAGTCGATTTCCGCCGCGGACACGGTAACTTGACGGCCGTCAGCACAGAGGTAAGTGGGATTTACCACCAAGGTTGTAATGAGGGCCTTAGTCCCCTAAGGATTTTGCAAGACCTACACGCCGTTAATAGCGAACAGGCCCACAGAACATTCACCTATCCTATACCTGCAGAGAGGGATGCCCCAGGGGAGCCACAAGGAAGGCCACCGAGCATAACCCTGTTCCACCTCAAATATCACTCTCAATATCTAACATTGTTAGCGCCCGCCGGCCCAGCGGGAAGGCGGCCTGCAACACTGAAGCCGGCTCCAAATGGAGCCGGCGGTGTTGCAGGTGTGCGACGGGTGCAGTTGCACCCGTCGCGCTTTTCACTATCTGCTAAGCCCTGTTAGGGGGCCCCTGCACTGCCCATGCCATGCCAGGGGCCCCAGGACACCCGTTCCCGCCAGCCTGTTCCTGGCGGTGGAAACCGCCAGAAACAGGCTGGCGGGTACGGGGTCAGAATCCCCAGGGCAGCGCTGCCCTGGCGGATTCGCCCAGCCGGGGGAAATCCGGCAGGAAACCGCCGGACCCGGTTTTCTGACCGCGGCTTTACCGCCGCGGTCAGAATGGGCCAGGAAGCACCGCCAGCCTATTGGCGGTGCTTCCGTCATTCGCGGCCCTGGCGGTTTTTACCGCCAGGGTCGGAATGACCCCCACAGTTTTTTAAATCAAACTGTACTGTGCACAGACGATGATGTGTGGAAATTGCATCACCTAATGCAATGATTTGTTTTAATCATATAAAGGTATTTGATTCCAGCACAGTTCATAATTAACAAAAATGTGCTTCATTTGTACTCCTAATTCTGATATGTTCTGAAGTTTATTTAAATGTTGTCATGTGATAGAAAAAAACTCTTTCCTAACCCCAGTATCCAGCAAGATTGTCGCATAAATCTTCTCACTTTGAAGTCAGAGAAAGAAAAGTAAACACTAAGGCCCTCATTTCAACTTTGGCGGTAACTGCCGCCCACCGCCACGGCGACGGCCACCAATATACCATTGCCGTGGCTACCAGCCGCCCACCCGCATTATGACCATCAACGGAATTCCGCCAGAAGGCTGGCGGAATTCTGTCGATGGTCATGATGGCGGACGGCGGTAAGGTGGCGCTGCTGTTAGCAGCAGCGCCATGCCACAAAACACTGCCTACCATATCATGAGCAATCATACGGCCTGGGGGTGTTTTGCTGGCGGACACTGCTGCTGACAGCAGCTCAGCATCCAGTCTCCAGCCGGAGGACCCCCTGCAAGCAGGTAAGTCGGGTTCTCCGACAGGAGAGAGGGTGTTGTGTGCGTGTGTGGCGGTGTTGTGTGTGTGGGGGGGTGTATGTCTGTTTTTGTACGCTTGCATGCGGGTGTGAGTCGCGTTGAATAAGTGCGTGAATGACTGAATGTGAGTGTATGTGTATGTTGTGAATGCATGTGTGCGACAAAGTATGTTGGTGTGTGTTGCGGTGTGTGGGTATGTATGTGTGCATGGGTGGGTGGATGTGGATGTGGGTATGCGTGTGTGTATATGTGTGCACGTGTGGGTGTGTAAATGTGCGGGGTGGTAGGAGAGGGAGGTGGAGGGTGGGGGGGATTCTTGGGAGGGGGAGGAGTGGGGCAACCCCTATCAGTGTCAGGGAAGGAATTCCCTGGCACTGATAGTGCCTACCACCATGGTTTTTGTGGCGGTACACTTGCCCTGAAAACCATGGCGGTAGGTGGAGTCATAATCCAGAGGGTGGTATTGTGACGGTCGCCTGACTGGAGACCGAAGTCTCCAGCCCGGCGGCCGTTACCACCCTGGCAGACGGAGTGGTACATTGGCGGTTTGGCTTGAGCCAAACCGCCAATGTCATAATTTGAGAAAAGGTACCACCAGCCTGTTGGCCGTACCTTTCCCCAAATTACCGCCGACCGCCAGGGTCATAATGTGATGAGGTAAGAACAAGATTTACAGGCTTGTTTACAGAAAGGGAGCACTCGGAATGATACTGTCAATAAGGTTTGGGAAAAGGAAGGGACAAACTCAAGCTGCATCGCCTAAAACAAATAAAGCCAGCAAATTGAAAGCAACAAAGTGTGAGTTACAAATCACAAGGCCAATGGCAAGCAACGGGGCATAATGCATTCCCAAGAAAGCTCTATGAATGTACTTAAAGGACAGCCGTGGGATACTTTGTGGGGAAAGTCCAGTATTTTAGTCAAGTCCATATCTTGCAGAGGTTTGACCACATCAATCACCCAGGTAGTATGACGAGAAGACCTGGAGTGGTTTCCATGTTGCAGGAAAAGTCTGTACACCCTTTCTATAAGTTTGCCACCAGTTCCTATGGTGTAGAGATTCAGGCACACCTCTTGTAGGGTTAGTGCTAGGTGGCAGACATGAAATAGGGCATTTAATGATTATTTAAGGTGGTTGTAAGTAAGGAGGTGACCGGGGTGTAGATGGTAGTGTGCCACAAACATTTGGAAATTTAGCTACTCACTCTCCAGAAACAAATCCCCCAATTTTAAGACACCTGCAGCATGCCACTCATGGAGTTGCTCTGAGCACAGCCATCCTGTGTGAGTGGGAAGACTTAGCAAAGATAGTGCAGGAGCACAGGGTTTCTTCGTGTCAGTGAGTTTACAGGTTCTAGCAAGGCAAGAGAAAGCTGTACATGATAACCCCAGATGGTGATCCATAGAATGGTCAATAGCAAACAATGAGCAGTGCATTAAGCCTTCCTTAAAAGTCTTTACTGGTAAACCCAATCTTATGCAGGGAGGTAGGCAGAAAGCCAGCGAGCCACCCATTGGACTGGTGTAGCTGAATAATAGCATTCTAAATCCAGAAGACCTAATCCAACTGCAGTCACGGGTAGCTTTACAGTGGAAAATGCTACCCGGCAGCGCCGCAGCGACCAAATCAGATGTGTGGCATGTCTGAAGAAGGAATGAAGGACAAGCAGGAGAAGGTTTGCAAAATAATACTATCATTGGGGTACCACACCATCTTCACTAGTGCCATGTGGCCCACTACAGAAAGCAGAAGAGAGGACCAAAAAGCAAACTGGGTTTGGAGGGACTGTGATGCTCTGCTGAGATTTCCATCCTGCAAATCAGTGGGAGAATGGTAGATATTAATCACTAGGTATCAAAAGGTAACTGGCTCCCAGTTCAATCGGAGATCTAATTGTGTATGAAGGGGAAAACAGTGCCATATGTTAAGGAAACACTAATTACATTTTAACATTTTTACTATTTGTTTGTGCAATTTAAATCCCAAATATTTTGAAGATTCTATATGTTCTTGACACTTAGGGATAATCCAGATCACTAGTTTTGTTTCAATTTCAAAACCATTTAAAGACATGGACAAAGTGGGCAATTGCCTTGCACAACCTTGCAAGGGGTCTGGCCCCTGCTCACCCTTCACAAGCACGAACAGCGGACCATTGCACCAGAAGAGTTTGGCAAGGTGGATGGGGGTTGCTTGTTCAACCACTTGAGAGTGCCTCTTCTGTTTCTCTCCTGTGTGCAGAGACAACTCCCCAGGTACCCAATACCTTCTGATAGAGTTGTTGGACCCATCTTGTCTGATTTTAGGGATTGTCCTACCTTTTTCTTCTCTTCCTTATTTACTGAGTTCTTAACAACAACGCTTTGAATCACTTGCCGTGATCTCCCATTTGATCGCGATTTCATCCTCCTCTTTTATTATCTCTGATTGGTAGTCTGGGCTCCCATTTCTGAGATAAATGTACAGTCCCAGACATACACGCTAGTGCTGTGAAACTACAGACAAGTTGTGGGTACCTAACATCCTGACATTAGGTATGAGACTATTGCCCACACCATCTGCCTTTCCTCATTACATTTTTTGAGGTTGCAGTGAGCCAGATATTTTTGTTCAATTTGTTTAAACTAGCATAAGGTTAATTACCCTAATGTTTCCCAAACTGTTTGCCAGGGGTTTTAAAATGTTCAGAAACATAATCAAAATGTTGCAGTTTCTTTCTCTTCAAGAAAGATTGGGTAGATTTTGATAGGGGTGATGGCCTTGACACAGTTCTGAAGGGCATTCATTTACTACTGAACAAGGACATAATGTGACACCTGAATGTAGCATACCAGGAGGCAATCACAAAAAGACCACAGTAAATAAATATTGCTATGCTAAAAAATAGTAAATAAATGCACTGACAATATAGTGAGTCATGGCCTCTCCTGGGTGTGTCTGTAAAACTGACGTTTGTTCTTGAATTTTTGTCCTAAATTTTGACCTTTTGTCCTGAATTTTTGTCCTGAATTTTGACCCTTTGTCCTGAATTTTTTACAGTCCTGTCCAGAATTTACCTCAGTGCCAGGTGGTCGCCCTAGCACTATCAATGGCTGTGGATGAGTCTGTACATGTGCCGTTGTGTCAAAGAGGGGACAGCATGGAGAAGCAAATGTAATGCTCTCCCTTCTCAAGCGCACCACAGTGAGCACTGGGGTGTGAGAAGCACAGCATAACAAGGAGTCAAACGACCTGGAGTGAAACCCTGCTGCTCTCCACCACGATTGAAGATGGAGAAGGAACCATTGGAGGCACACATGGAATTTGAATTAGGAGAGGTGTAGCCCTCTGCTGAAGTCTTTTTCCATGTATCTTGGTTCTCACTTCCATCACAATCTCTGCCACATCACTAAATGTGTGCTCCATGGCTAGCCTCCATTTACCTTGTCTATAATCCATATTTAAGCTGTGTATGTTGGTTTAAATGCTCTGTGCAATTTCAGTTGGACTTCATACCTCAGTATGCATCCACCATAAAATAATGCTTCAAAAGTTCATAAGTGTTTGCACTTGAGGCTTCTTTAGCATGTGCAATGCAAATTGTTTGCACGCTACAGTTCGGTTGCTCCCTCAGTCACTTCAAGCATCCTTTGCACAATGGAACTGTGCCTTTGGCACTGCCCATACCCTCTGTGTTCATATCCTCCATGTTTAGTAATTCACGGTATTTCAGTACGTCATACAGGAAACTGGGCTTTTCCAGGGAGTATACCAGCCTTTCAAGTTTCCCCAACTTCTTAATGTCAACAGTTTCTAAGGAAATTTGAGGATTGCGCGCTGGAGTTCCCTGTTTGAGGGTTAAAAGGCAATGGGCCGCTACCTTATTCAAATTATTCTCGGAGGCCTAGGGTGTTGGACAACAGCCTGAAAGACCCAGCTTTCTGCAAGACTCATTTGTAGCCACTTGAACCTTCTCCCTCAGTGTCCACTCCTCATCCTTGTTGCCCATCAACACTTTCAATATTACCAATAAAATATCTTGTATATGGTCTGAGTTATTTACAATTTTTTCTAATAATGCAAGAACACATGACAAAACTCCTTCCATGCATTTGAGTGATTCTGAAAATACCACACACTAGCCAGGCTGATTACAGGACAGGTTCCCAAGTATTACCAATTCTGGTGGTACAGACGTACAAAATACCAATGATGATGTATCTGAAGGAGTGCTACTGAAAAGCCTTAAACCGGCGGCCTGCAAAGGAACCACTGGGGAATTAGAAACTTCACCAGCCAGAGAAATCCTTGAATTAACCTTGACATCAATATCAAGTAGGGTAAAGTTCTCAATAATAGGGGAACTTAAATCCTTATAGATGGAAGAATCACCAGTTTTGTGTTCTACAACAGGAGGTACCTTCTCCATTTCTGAGACCTGATTTAAAGCTAGCTCAGCTTCCATGGAGGATCCTGTGACTTTCGTATTGACCGCGTTAACATCCATGGCTAAAGAAGGCTCGTCCTGCTTGTTTTTCTGAAAGAAGGAATAAATGATGTTCAAGCTCTTTGCCAGAGAGAAACTGTGCCCCTTATTTTTTGTAAGAGAGTTTGACTTAGGGGGTCATTACAACCCTGGCGGACGGTGTTAAAGCGGCGGTAAGACCGCCAACAGGCTGGCGGTCTTTTTTTTAGTATTATGACCATGGCGGTTATCGCCATGGTCATCTGCCGCTTCCCCGTTCCGCCCGCCAGGGCCGAGACGACCGCTGGGCTGGAGACCTGGGTCTCCAGCCCGGCGGCCGTGACAATACCGCCGCCGGTATTGTGACCCGGCTTACCGCCTTGGATTTCCAGCGGTAGGAACCGCCATGAAATTCATGGCGGTAAGCACTATCAGTGCCAGGGAATTCCTTCCCCGGCACTGATAGGGGTCTCACCCACCACCACCCCCACCCCAACTCCCTCCCCTACCCCCCCACCACCCCTGCCACCCCCCAAAGGTGGCAGGGCCCCCCTCCCAACCCGACCCCCGACATTACCATACACTTACACACCCGACACGCACGCATGCACCACCAACACACATACACGCACACACACCGACATACATGCCAACATCCACTCACACAGTCAGACACGCACACCCACATTCAAACATACACGCACACATCCATACAGACATACATACAGACACGCACCCATTTCCGAAACATGCAACACCCCCGCAAGCATACACGCACTCACACACCCCTCCTACATACACAGACGCACACCCCCATGCCCCCACACAACACCCCCCTCCCCTAGCGGACGATCGACTTACCTGTTCCGTCGATCCTCCGGGAGGAGACGGGAGGCATGGGGGCAGCTCCGCCAACACCACACCGCCAACAGAACACCGCCGTGCAGAATCACAGGACGTGATTAGCTCGGCGGTGTTCTGTTGGCGTGGCGGTGGAGGTGGAGCAACCTCCACTTCCCCGCCGCCCGCAAGTATGGCTGTTGGCGGCTCTCCGTCGGAAAAACGGCGGAGGGCAGCCAACGGTCATAATACGCCGAGCGGCAAACCGCCACTACTGGCGGTCTTCCGCACGGCGGTCCCTCGGCGGTCTTTTTAAAAGACCGCTGAGGTTGTAATGACCACCTTAGTCTTTTTATAGGCTCTTGTGAAGCTTAATCTGCCCAAGTGCAGCCTCCCTACTGTCATGCTGATGTCACCCAGGCAACTCCGTCCACAGGTGCAGACCACTGTGTCATCTCACTATAAAACTAGAGTAGATTGAATTACAGATTGCAAAGGCCCTCTCTAGAAGGATCCACTACCATAATTTAATTTGAATCATAGCTCTGAGTGGGGAAACAATGGCGAACTCAGCAAGCCACACCCAACCCTAAATGGGCCGCTTCCACTAGGCAGCTGGGCTCGCACTAAAGGTGAGCTGCCTACAGCCCCCTACCCTCAGCTCAATCAAACTTTTCCAATGCCTTTGCCAGCTTTCTTGACGTTCCCAGGCTTGAGGGCGCAGTTGTAGGTAGAGCAGGAGGTAGAGCAAAAGGGCAGGGGAGGTTCAACACAGTTGTGCTGGGCTTGTTTTAGGGAACTAGACCTTAGGATACTAGAGATATTTCACCCTTAGGTAGCCTGCGTCCCCATATTCGCGCCACCTCACCCCTCAATAGACTATTGTGCACAAGCACACCTTTAGCTGTTACTTTTTGCTTGTCCAGTGAATGTCTGCTGAGTGATCAGTGTTTCACTCATGTCCTTGTAATAACCAAAGATGCCTTTACTGTGAGGCGCTCCCAGTAAGACACCCAAATAGCACCCTAGGAGGCAGCAAAGTGAGTAGACTGTAGGCACCAACAGATGGCAGCTGCGGATGCGGTGGTAGACGGTGTAAGCAAAGGGCAGTGTGAACCAACAAAGGGAGCAGAGGACGATGTGGACTGATGCCGGTGTTGTTACTGGAGCCAATGCTGGTGCCAGTGGGCTGGTGCAGGCTAAGTGCAGGGTGCTACATGTGCTGGATGCTTAACCGCTTGCTTGCTTAGCTGCTTGGCTGGGACCTTTTCACCGTACAATAAGCTGTGGGTAAGAACTTAGTTGTAGTTATGTTGTAGTTATGACATGGTTGGGGTGCCTGGGCTATCAGTGGCACACAACCTCAGTCCTCAGAACCCAGGTGCCTATCCCTGAGGCCCCAGGAGAGCTCCAAATGCACCCAAACTTCTGCTGAGATGAACACCAGCCCCATCCCCGAACAGCAGCTCAGACAGAGGCAGGCGAAAGCAGATGAAAGCAGATGGCCCCACGGCAAATGGAAAGGGTGGGAGATCAGGGAGCAGGTGAGGTGCAGAAGGACCTGGAAACTCAGGAAATCAGAAGAAACCTGGTCCGCGCAACTTCCCTGCCAGTATTCCTTCTTTCAGTTCCTGGCTCCTGGCTGTTTCCAGTTTTTTCTGCCCTCAAACGGCTTTTCCTACTTTTCTGTAGCTCGCTCCTCTCCGCGTCTCACTCTGCTCCGATGCAATGCAACACCTCACTTCCGTACTTCATAACTATACTAATTTGTACATATATATATATATATATATATATATATAAGTATTACTATTGTTGTGCTATGTTGCTCTGTTGCGATGTTGGTTGGACTGATAGGTCATCACGCTCCTTATGTGATGAGCGGATCAGTACAAGTGGAAGCGATCACATAAGTGAACATTTTGTAAATTAGAGAACTTGGTAGGAATGAGATTAATATGTGAGTTTAACATGTTTCATTACATTCCCCCGAGTATGTCTCTTTCAAGGGTCCGTTTATGTAAACTTTTATAGCCATGTGATCATGTGATCAAGTACGAGGCTTTAAAAAAGCACGCCAGTATGACGTTGGTTTAGGTTGAGGAAGGCGGTTAACGCCGAAACGCGCCCGCTACGTTTTTTTATAAAAAAAAAAATCACAGTGACCTTTGGAGTGCCAGTTCCTTTTTGAAAGTTTGAAGGACTGTGTGTATAAGTATGTATATATATCAAAACAACTTGAAGCCGCGTGAATAGGCACCCTCACACAGGCAGCAGAGACGAGAGTCGTGGAACCCTTAAAATAAACTTGCAATTTCCTACTAGCGGAAAGAAGCCTCTGCCACACGATGTCCACTTGTGGATTTCTTTATTATGGCAAACAGAAAAAACACTCAACACGTTTCGGGAGTCCCAGCTCCCTTGTTCACGAGTGATGTTTGTCCCTACTTCTATTTCTATATATTACTTCTTTAGTGCCATTAACATAAAAAACGACTGCATTCATTTTGCCAAATACGGCGGCCATCTTAAACATAACTCTTTTATAAACTAAATATGCAATTCCAAACAATATTATGCACAAATCATCATTCAAATATCTATATGGGAAAAATTATTTCACAGATTTATATGCATCCTAATCAATCAATATTTCTATAAATCATAAATATATGGAATAAGCAGACTGGTTGAACAAAAGATCATTAATGATACTTCACCAATTATTTTTGTGTTATAATAGCTGCCCCCACTGCGTTTTCAACAAAGCCATCGCTCCCAAGCTTCGCGCCATAATCAACAGCTTTTTCGATGCCGCCACCTTCCCAGACTCCTGGAAGCCCGCAGAAGTCACTGCACTCCTGAAAAAGCCCAAAGCAGACCCTGATGACCTCACCAACTACCACCCAATTTCGCTTCTCCCCTTCCCCGCCAAGGTCGCTGAAAAACTAGTGAACACCTGTCTGTCTCATTACCTAGGGGAAAGCAACGCACTCAACACCTCCCAATCTGGATTCCGCAAGAACCACAGCACTGAGATCGCCCTCATCGCATGTACTGACGACATCAGAACCAGAGTCGACAAGGGCAAGACGTCACACTCATCCTCCTGGACCTCTCCGCTGCCTTCGACACTGTCTGCCACCAAATACTCCACACACGCCTCCACAACGCAGTATTCGACACAAGGCCCTAAACTGGCTTACCTCCTTCCTCACCGAAAGAACCCAGACAGTCCGCCTCCCTCCCTTCCACTCCACAGCCACCAAATTCATCTGCGCAGTCCCCCAAGGGTCCTCCTTCAGCCCCACCCTTTTCAACATTTACATGGCCCCGCTCGCCAACATCCTCCGACCACACGGAATCACCATCATATCCTACGCAGATGACACCCAGCTCATCATCTCCCTCACCCGAAACCCTTCCACCGCCAAAACCAACCTCCACGCTGGACTCCTTGACACCGCCAAATGGATGACAGCAAACCATCTCAAGCTAAACTCCAACAAAACCAAAATCATCATCTTCGGCCGCAACAAAACTATATGGGATGACTCCTGGAGGCCCACCGCCCTAGATTCCCCACCAACGCCCTCAAACCACGCACGCAACCTCAGCATCATCCTGGATCCTTCCCTCTCCATGACCCAGCAAATCAACAACATCACCTCCTCTTGTTTCAATACCCTCCGCATACTGCAAAAAACCTTCAAATGGATTCCAATAGAGACCAGAAAGACAGTCACCCATGCACTCATCAGCAGCAGGCTAGACTACGGAAATGCCCTCTACGCAGGCACCACACTCAAGCTGAAACAAAAACTCCAGAGGATCCAGAACGCAGCCGCCCGCCTCATCCTGGACCACCCACGTCATGAACACATCTCCTCACACCTCAGATCCCTTCACTGTCTTCCGATCGACAAGAGGATCACCTTCAAAATCCTCATCCACGCAGACAAATCCCTCCACAACACCGGACCAACCTACCTCAACGAAAGAGTGAATTTCCACACTCCCACTTGCCACCTCCGCTCCGCCGACCTCGCACTCGCCACAGTCCCCCGCATCCAACGCACCACCACCGGAGGCAGATCCTTCTCCTACCTTGCCCCCATGGCCTGGAATTCACTCCCCACCAACCTCCGCAACACTCAGACAATCTGCTCTTCAGAAACAACCTTAAGACATGGCTTTTTGAACAGTAATCAGCCTCCCCTCCCCACCTCCCCCAGTGCCTTGAGACCCTTACAGGTGAGTAGCGAGCTCTATAATTTTTCTTGATTGATTGATTGACATATTACATCACTCATGATATGGTCACTGATATCAGTGATGACATCTCGAATGGCATTTTCAAAGGTCAAGTGAAACCCATGGATATCCAGAGACCAGGGCTATAATAATTTTTGAAGGAACAAAGTTTCCTTGTGTGTGAACTCTTGTTCTCACCTCATTTTCTTTCTCTTTTTTTCCCTTCAGGCTATTTGGTTTCATACATATAGTAACTCCGCTAAGGATCTCAGGCTTAATTCTGAATGTCCTGATGACGATCCTGGTGGGAACTACCTTCAACCACCCCAGCCATTTGGTTTTATACATATAGTAATTCCTCTAAGAATCTAAGGCTTAATTGTATGTGTGCTGATGATGATCCCAGTATTTTGCTAAGAGATGTTGCCTCTGTCTGTCATAACCTTTCCTGTGTTAAAATGAGCATTAATACTTATGAGTTAGTGACTACACTGATGGATTATTTACATCACTTGTGTAATGATTGGGTATTGAAGTTCGTGATGAGTTTACTTTGCAGTTTTTCCCACTAAAATGCTTTGTGTTTTATTTTTTGAATTAATAAATGTATAAATCCATTTGGTTAGTTTTGCTAGACTTCATTGTATCTCTATATTGATCAGTTTTTACCTTTCACACACAAGATACCTTTGTTCCTTCAAAAACCTCCAATGACATCAATGATGACATCATCCAGTGAGTGTTTTGAAAAGGTTTATGAGTGGTAAGCATATATACCAAGTTACTACAACAGTTAAAAATACTATACAATCTGTATTAGTGATGAGCAATACTATTTCGAACATAATTTATGTGAGTGACTCTGTGTATATATGTGTGTGAGTGGGTGTCTGAGTGCATGTATGGGTGTGTGAGTGTCTGTATGAGTCTATAAGTAGGTAGGCAAGTAGCTGTGTGGGTGAGTGAGTGGCTGTGTGAGTGACTATGTTGGTGAGTGACTGGGTGAGTCAGTAACTGTATGGGTGAATGAGTGGTTGTGTCAGCGACTGCATGGGAGAGTGAATGGGAGAGTGAGTGAATGTGTGAGTAGCTCTATCAGTGAGTGAGTGGGTGTGTGAGTGGCTGCATGGGTGAGTGACTGACTGTATAAGTGACTGTATGGCTGAGTGTGTGGGTGTGTGAGTGGTTGTGTGGGTGAGTGAGTGGGTGTGTCAGTGGTTGTCTGGGTCTGTAAGTGGGTATGTGAGTGAAAATTAATCATCATAAGAAATCTCATATTATGATATTTGGCCCCAAAAACACCTACTCCTGCTCTCACAGTATAGCAGGGATTCCAAGGATCTATTTTAATTATCAAGAGAGAACTTGCAATAAATGCAATTTTAAGGTTTTCCAAGGGACTGGTCATAAGTCTATCAAAGAACTTACCTCTCTTTATAGGAGCAAATGTATGTGTTAGGGGAGTTATAGGCTGACATTTGGGGCTACATTTCTCTCTTAGCCTCTAAACGACAGAAAGTAAAGTTTTGTGCAAGTTACTTGCAACGCCTAAGAGTATGGCTAGCCTTATTACCCATTTGAAAGTTGGGCTCTCGTTTTAGGAGAAGAGAGTTCAGGTTACCCCATTGTTATTATGATTAAAGATGTGGCTTTCACCCCACTCCTCTTTTTCTCAAATGATCCTTAATGATTGCCTTAGTCAATACCACATGGCCTCCATTCCTTGGCTAGCTTACATCCAAAAGACTTTCTGGACCATCAGATTGTCCAACTTTTTTCTTTGATTTGGAAAAACATGGTGAAATGTATTTTCTTTTCTTTCAGAAACCAAGTTAGACTTGCCAAATGTCAATCTTTGACTACAGTTTTCCGTTATTTACATTTAAAGCAGGTCGGGGGAGTGGAACCCTATCTCTAATGGGTCACAAACTTTGAACAATATTTCTTTGACCTATTTCAGATTAGGCACTCTGCACTTTCTGGTAGCCCAACCTAAGCAAGGTTCCTGGATTTGCACCCTGCGATTGCACTTGCAAACTCTGGCACATGTGACATTTTTTGAGGATTTATTCTAGGCCGATTGCATGTTTTAATGCTCCCTGCTGTACACCTTTGGCTTTAGTTCTTTTACCATCATTTTAAATTTTTAGACTCAGAACTATGCTGCACATCTATTTTAGTTTTTGTCTTTCAAGGTTTTACAATCAGAAAAGCTGTGAATTATAATAGCGTTGATATTTAAGCTGTATCTCCTTTTTACAAATGACTGCACATATGACGGTAGGTGCCAAACGACCCTGATTTAATGTTTTTAATTGTACTGGATTTTTGTCAGCCCATATAAGAAGTGAAAATAGGGATCACTGATCGTACTGTGATTTTATCTATGAATCATTTTTATTATGCTTCTTTTCAGTAATATGTATATTTCTATGTAGCTATGTTATTTAACTTTTTATGGCCTTGTGCCGAACAGAAGTTCTTAGACTAACACTGTAGTTAGGTACATTTCTCAGTGACAATGTTAACTCTTTGAACTAAAAAAAAAAAACACAAAAAGCCAGCAGTTGTATTTTGTAGCACTAACTATAACTTTTGTTCCCCAGATGCATTGCTTATGACCTTCTACTCTTCACAGTACTTATCTCTTACACACTTTCTCTCAATAACAAGGACCACAATATGCATTTCTACTAGCAGAGTGTATTGAGAACTCACATACTCCTTTTTACCATTCACAGTCCTGCATGTTCGTAAATATAAGTTAAACAACATACAGTAGTTCTCCCTTAACACGTCTTCTCTAAATCTAGGGTGACAGCATGCCCTTCTGCTGCCCCCTTTTATAGCTTTTTCACTTCATTTCCACAACACCTCCATTTTTTTAAAGTAAACAGTGATAGCCACTATTTCATTTCTTACATTCCAACAGCCAGCCAATCAGAGACCTTATAGGACTCACATGAGCTTCTCGCTCCCACAAGAGTGTGAACGTTCACATGAAAAATGGGCCTTTTGACCAATCACAGTACTCCTTTTTTGATTTTGCACTCTCGCAGGAGGCTCGCTAGAATCTTGTGAGCCCAACTGCCAAAACATGCAATTACTTTTGACCCTTAATTTCTCAAAACCTACTGAATGGATTTACACCACATCACAAAAAGCACAATCTGCTGGACCAAGATCTAGTTTCCTGCTCAATTTGGTGTGATTCTGTTCAGCAGTTTTTGCTGTAGCCCTGCCTAAAGACGTCCAAGGACAGTGCATGTAGATTTTGTATTTTGGGACCCCCTTTTTTCATGGACCCCCACTTGACGGATCAGCTGGAAGCTTTCCAGGAAGAACCTAAGGTTGATTAACTTTTTGTTAACATTTCGTAAAGGTCCACCAAACAGGGCCAAAGTTCAAAGTTATTAGCAAACCAAAAAAATGTATTTAAATGGAAAAGTAGCGCTAACTGTAACTACCTAGGTAATGATATATATATATGTGTGTGTTTTTGACTTGCCTATCATTGGCACAGTTTGACGAATCTTCATGAAATTTTCCAAAAAAAGCATCCCTGTAGTCCTTGTTCTGGATGATCCATCAAGCAGGGACCGAAAAAAAAGAGACTAAATAAAATGTTGCGTTTCCCATATTAATTCCCATGGGACCTGTCAACACACCTACAGCCCGAGTCACTGGCCAGAATTACACCAAATGTGGCAGAAAGCTAGCTGCCAGTATGCAGATTGTGCTTTTTGTTATTTGGTGTAAAACCATTCAGTAGTTTAGGAGATATTTAAGGGCAAATAAATTGGTTGCGATTAATCGAGAAATTTGTGAATTTTCACGGATACAGGTGCAAAAAGAAGCGTTGCAATTGGCTGACTGCAACCTGACTAAAAAGTTGCGACCACCATTTTATTTCATGAGACATGATCCCCGGGGGTGAAAATTGAAATTGAACCTGGCATAAGGGGTCAGAGTGAAGGTACCCTGACCCCAGGGGTGTGATATAGGTGTGCTTTAGGAGCAAATTATAGGTTTAGTATAATTTTGCATCAAGGCGCGTGATATTCGTGAAAATTCACAATTCTTTTTCGATTTTCCATGATTTATATGCAAAGTATTCATGATTATGGAAAAATTAGAAAGAAAAACCACAGACTCATTCATACACTAATTCATTCACTCATACATGCACTCTGAGGCTCATGCACCCACTCAGACCCACTCATAGGCTCACACACCTACTTTCAGACCCACTCAGACACTCACCACCCACTCACACATCCTCTGACACAGACAGGCCCTGTGGCCAACCTGGACTGCGCACGGCCAAAGGCCATGCCTGGCGTGGGGTTGGGTTGGGTTGTTATAAGGGCTTGGCTGCAAGGCCGAAGGCTGAGCATGGCGGGGTTCGAATAACATATAGGCCCTCATTACAACCGTAGCGGTAAATGCCGCCTGCCGCCGTGCTGACGGCCACCAACATACCGTGACCGCGGCGGTATTCCGCTATGGGTATTATGACCCACACAGAGAAATCCGCCACAATACAGACACCCACATACCCACACAAGTCCACCAGACCAAAGGTCAGTGATAAACTGGCGATAGCCAATACTACACCGTTATGCAACAGGAATAAGCCCACAGTCTCACAACCCACGAATCACTGCGGGGGTCTTTCAATCGCGGTAAACCATTGGCATTACATATCTCCGCGCTCAAAATACACACACATTTACAAAACACCACCACATTGGACAGTTCAAACTACACACACCTGACACACATACACACACCACACCCACACACTCACACCGCTATAAAACGCACATCCACATTACCCACAACCCTTTCAACGAAAAAAAGATTGCCTACACAGAGAGACACAAGCCAGGAGCACGCACTCTATCAGAGCCACAGAACACCATCACTCATACACCATCCGCACACCTCACAGCATACACCCCAACACATCACCCCACATGTCCTCACACATATCACCTACACCACATCCATGGCACCCACAGACACCCCAGGTTTGGGGTCATGGTGGAGGAAATCATCCGGGTAGAGTCACAGCTATTCGGATCACAGGTGCAGCAGACGTCCTTTGCAAGGAAGATGAAGCTATGGTCGGAGAATCCTGGACAAGGTCAACGCCGTGGGACAGTACCCCAGAACAAGGGATGACATCAGGAAGAGCTGGAACAACCTATGGGGAAGGTGCGTTCCGTGGTTGCAAGATACCATGTAGCTGTACAGAGGACTAGCGGTGGACCCCCACCTCCTCCCCCACAACTAACAACATGGGAGAAGCAAGTCTTGGCAATAATGCATCCTGAGGGCCTCACAGGAGTAGCAGGAGGACTGGACCCTGGTAAATCAAATCTTTACTAATTCATCCCCCCCTACCTGCATGCCATCACAAACTCCTACCCCTACCCTCACCCCCATCACTCCACCACCTCACATATACCCCACTAACACAACCCACCCATCCCAATACCAAGCCCTGCATTCAACACCAAAGTATGGACCCCCAACACAGACCTGCATAGACACCCATCACCACAGCATGCCCAGTAGAGAGACTTACCCAGCCCACAAAATCACAACTCACACAAGGCAAAGCTGACAAGGAAATCACAACAATACAGGGAAACTCACCCATGCACAAGATGGCACATGCAGACACAATAACACTGCATTTTCATCCCCGCAGGACCGCTACTCAATGTCACCGGAGAGGAGGTGCCAGCAACATCCAGTCCCCCCCTGAAGAGGCCCACAGTGACGACAGCAGCTCTGCATGCCTGGATCAGGATGACCAACCTGGCCCATCAGGGACCTCTGGACAGTCGGGAACCCAGCCACAGTCCCAACCCACCACAGAGCCTCCCCCTTCAGGAAACACCAGCACAGCACCCACCCAGCGGGCCCATGCCACTGTGCCCAGGACACATCAATCAGCTGTGTGTCCACCACTACAGGGACCCCAGGCAACCCCACACACACAGGAAGATCAGGGACCTGGAGTCAGTGGCAGTGGGCACACGATTCAGGGGACAGAGGCACAAGACAACAGGGAAGCTGGGAGGACTGCTGTTCGGCAGGGGGAGGACAGGCCCAGGGAACCCACTCTCCACGAGGCACTCTCCAACATCCTGGGAGCATACAACCATTCCCAGGAGACAATGGGCCAGATACTGGCCAAGTTGCAGGAGACCCAGCGGCTGCAGGAGGGACAGTACCTGGGGTTCAGGGATGACCTAACTAACATCTACACCATCCTGGTCGCCATTGCAGGAGTGCTGGCTGACATGGCCAAGACCATGAGGGAGGCAGTGGCACAACAATGGGCACCTGACACTAGCCAAACCAATGAACAGCCTTCCACATCCGCTAGTGGACCGGACCAACAGGCCACCAGCACCCCACCCCATGCAGAAGGAGAACCACCCGCAAATGGTCCTTGAGATCCAGGAACAAGACAGAGAACATTGTTAAGACCCCCGCCAGGAAATAGGACTCTCCTGATTGTCACCTTTCTGTCCCACTCTGTCACCCTGTCCACCTAGAACTGCCATTACTCCCCTTTCTATGCCCCATTGGACAATGCACCTGTGATACCAGGAGACTGGACTCTAGTATGGACTTTCCTCCACCATAACCCCAGCCCATTGCATATCCCCCTCTACTTATGAGCGCTTAAATAAACACCCTTTGAACAAATACTAATCTGGAGTCTGTAAAATGATTCACAAATGTATTAGTACAACATTATCAAAGCATTGCAACTCAAATGTGCAGTGAAATATACTTTGGAATGACCTTTGGTGGGCAGCAGTACACATAGCAGGAGCCAGAGTGGGACACAGAGATCTGAAAATAGAGATGCCAAAGGGTACAGTCAGTGGCCATACACATAGAGAAATCAGGCTGCCATGTACAATGTCCAACAGAAAAATGAAATGTAAAGTGAACCTACAGTGTCTTACTGGTGTGTCACTGGAAGTACTGCTGAATAATATTGATTCTGTTGTCAACATCTTCTTCCTCTGCCTCCTCTTCCTCACTGTCCACAGGCTCCACTGCTGCCACAAGACCATCTCCAGGCACATCCTCCTTCAGAAAAGGCACCTGGCGTCTCAAGGACAGGTTGTGCAACATGCAACATGCAACGATGATCTGGCACACCTTCTTGGGTGAGTAGTACGGGGAGCCTCCTGCCAGATGGAGGCACCGGAACCTGACCTTCAGGAGGCCAAAGGTCCTTTCAATAATCCTCCTTGTACGCCCATGTGCCTCATTGTAACGTTCCTCTGCCCTTGTCCTGGCATTCCTCACTGGTGTCAGTAGCCATGAGAGGCTGGGGTAACCAGAGTCACCTGCAAATATCGAGGGACAACTGTTAGACGCACACTAACCTTTAGGGACAACCCCATACCCAGACACATACTCATAGTGTGTGGGGACCATCAGTGTCACCAATGATGCTGGGGATATGACCCAGGGCATAAATGTCAGCTTTCACTGTGGCCAAGACGAAGTAGCTGGGCATGTGTTTCAGCAGGGCAGACAACACTCTGGTCAACACATTTGAGAACACTGGCTGAGACATCCCTGATGCAATGGCCAATGTTGTTTGGGAGGAACCACTTGCCAGGAAATGGAGCACTGACAGGACCTGCACTAGAGGGGGGATACCTGTGGGCTGGTGGATAGCTGACATCAAGTCTGGCTACAATTGGGCACAGAGTTCTTGGATTATGGTCCGATCAAGTCTGTATGTAATGATAATGTGTCTGTCCTCCATTGTTGCAAGGTCCACCAGGGGTCTGTACACCGGGGATGCTGCCATCTCATGTTCAGCCTCAGCGGTTGAAGCCTATGGAAGAGAACGGTGAGCAGAGGGTCATATTCCCACATCTATTGCACTAATGATGATTTGTTTACCTTACAAAACCAAAATTTTAACCCGACTGTCAGTTGCCGTGCCAATGTCTGCTGTGACGCAGTTATGTGCCATGCCCTGTGCCCCCCTGAAATGGCGGATCCCTGACCTGTGAGGAGGGACGAGTGGAAATGAGATAATTGCTCCGGCGTTGTGCGCCGTCGCAACAGGCGGTCGAAGACCACGGTGCAACTTCACATTCGTTATCATTGGGCCCAATGGGTTCCAGGAGCCAATGACGATGTACGCTGGTGGTGATGGTATGCACCTCCGCGGACGGGACCGCCATTTTCTATCTATCCACTCACTTGCTACCTGACCTTCAACAGGAGAGGACCTACACTGCAAGTGCTGCTGTGACCTGAGTCTGGAAGCGACAATGGCTACAGTGTCTGGGGAAAGGACCCCTGCCTTCACCGCAGAGGAGTTGGAGAAACTGGTGAATGGGGTCTTACTCCAATACGCATTACTCTACGGTCCTCCAGACAAACAGGTGAGTACACTGTGAGCATGATGCGTGGGCCATGAATGTATAGAGTGCTGTGTATGTAAGCCACATGTAGGGGGGGCAGCAGATGTGTCCTGGCCAGAGTGCAGCATGTAAGGTGGACAATGTATGTGCGTCAGGGGATGGGAGGGATCTGGTGGGCCATGAGTATAACGGTCCGGAAGGTTGATTAATTCCTTTAACTGCTGTCTTTTCCCTGTAGGTCAGCGCCCACCAGAAGAAGGGTATTTGGCGTGCCATCGCCAAGGAGGTGCGGACCCTGGGGGTCTTTGGCAGGCGGAGCACCCACTGTCACAAGAGGTGGGAGGACCAGCGTCGCTGGGCAAAGAAGATGGCAGAGGCCCATCTGGGGCTGGCCTTCCAACGAGGAAAGGGTGCCCATCACACCATGACCCCCCTGATGTTCCACATCCTGGCGGTGGCCTATCTGGAGTTGGATGGGCGCTTGAAGGAATCACAGCAGCCACAAGGGGGTGAGTACAGATACTGACTCCTGACTTTGCACACATTAAGAGGTACCTGGGTGGGGGATGTGGGATATGGGTGCCCCTAGGCCAGGGCGAAAATGGCAGGGTAGGTCCCTTGTTGGGCAGGCTTTGTAGCACTCATACCCCAATAGTGTTAGTGGGCATCTACTACTGGGCAGGGTCCTGTGGGTTTCTGGTGTGCAGCTGATGGTGTTAGGCATTGTACCCCATGGGCTGGTGACTATCTTAGTAACTGGTTGGGCCTGGCCTAGTGCATAGGGCTGCTCCCTGTGTGTTGTGCCCGCCAACGGTAGTGGTGTTGCTGGCATTGACCAAGTGTATCCTCTATCTCTTCCTCCCCCTTTTTGTTTTGTCACCCTGTCTCTGTGTGCATTTGCATCATCTGGCGAAGGAGCAGAGGCACTGGCAACGGAGGGAGCTGCATCCCACATGGGCCTGGAGGCCGAATCCACCAAGGGTGAGGGCACCAGTGGGACGGAGGGAGAGGGGAGCACCACGACTGGGACAGGAGGGGAGACCACAGACAGCGACTCCTCCTCCGATGGAAGCTTCCTGGCTGTGGCAGACACCTCTGTGCCCACCCAACAACAGGTACAGCCGCCACTCCCCCTACCAGCACCACCCTCCCTGCAGCCCCTCAGCATGTTTCCTGTGCCCGCTCACCCAGGAGGGTGGGCATCTCCTTCGCCCAAGGCACCTCAGGCCCTGCTGCAGTCAGCCCTGCTGCCCTCAGTGAGGAGGCTATTGACCTCCTGAGATCCCTCTCTGTTGGGCAGTCAACCATACTGAATGCCATCCAAGGTGTAGCAGGGCATTTGCAACAAACAAATGCATACCTGGAGGGCATTCACTCTGGCGTGGCGGCCCAACAGAGAGCATTTCAGGCTCTGGCCTCCGCACTGAGAGCAGCCCATGTCCCTGTGTCTAGCCTCCCCCTGCCAAATTCCTCTACCCAGTCCCAATCCGCTCAAACCCAGCCTACCCAAGCACACCTTCAGACCAGCATTCACCCAAATCAACACACAGAAGTGGTTCAGGCAAACACAAGCACCACACATCATCCCACAGGCACTCACACAAGCACCATAACCATGCAGACACACCAACATCCACTGCCTTCACTGTGTCCACCTTCTCCTCGTTGTCCACCTCCCTCCCAGTAGTGTCTCCACTCACACCTGCATGCAATACATCCTCATCCACTACCTCCATGCCCATCACTACTCACCACTCACTGGCAGTCACCACCCCCACATCCATTCACACGTCCCCTGTGTCCTCTCTCAGTGTGTCTGTGACCCCTCCTCCCAAAGTGCACAAACACAGGCTCCCACCCACCTCACAACAGCATCCAGCACATGCACCTTCAACCAAACTCAGCAGACACACACCTCCTACCACCACTCCCTCTTCCCGTGTGTCTAAAAAGCTTTTCCTGGCAAAACATTGACCTGTTCCCTACCCCTTCCCCCGTCCTTCCCCTCGGGCCAGGGTGTCCCGAACCCAGGCCATCACCTCAACCACCAAGTCAGCGTCTGCTGTGGTACCTCCAACTCCCAGTGGCTCAAAGGGGACACCCGTCAGGCCATGCCAGTGTGCCACCATCCCCTGCAAAGGACCAAACCATTCCGCCACCTGCTACGGTGAAGAAGGGGACGACATGCAGCAAGTAAGAAGCACAACCCACCCAGCAAGGCCTCCTCCAAAACTCCAGCTGCCAGAGCCAAGGTCGCAACAGCATCTGCCAAGGTGAGGAAGAGGCAGAAAACCCAAGGCAAGGTACTTCAGCCGTTGGAGGCTGCAGATGAACGCTTGGTGGCCACCAGCAGAACCGCCAGCCCCCCCACCTGCACCGCGGACAGCACCGTCAGCAGACCGGCCGCAGGCACCGCCGCAAGCACCGCCACCTGCACCGCCACCTGCACTGCCGATGCCACCACTATTGTCAGCAGCAGCATCCCCAGGAGAAGGGCTGGAGCCTACCTCCACCACTGGCAGCACCAGCACCTGCACCACAGCCAGCACCGCCAGCAGCCCCACCGCAAACACCACCGCAAGCACCTCCACCTGCACCTCTGAGAGTAGGACCACTACCAGCAGCAGCATCCCCAGTGGACAGCCGTCCGAGGCTGCAGGAGATGGGCTGGAGCCTCCCACCACTGCTGGCAGCACCCCCACCAGCACCGGCAACACCACCAGTTTGCAGCCTTAGGCACTGCAGAATGGAGTCTAGCCCTGCCTCCATGGACTATCATGCAACCTGGTCCCTGGAATTCCCGTGCCTCAGTCACCCAGGTGAGGGAATGTGAACTGCCACAACCCAAGTGCTGCATCACTCGGCACAAGGACCCCTCCAGAACCAGTGGAGAAAGGCATCCACTCACCCCCTCCTTGGCAGGATGAAGCAGACTGAACACAAGGCCCCCTCCAGAACCAGTGGAGAAAGGCATCCACTCACCCAATCCTTGGCAGGATGAAGCAGACTGGGCACAAGGCCTCCTCCAGAACCAATGGAGATATGCATCCACTCACCCCCTCCTTGGCAGGATGAAGCAGACAGGGCACAACGACCCCTCCAGAACCAGTGGAGAAAGGCATCCACTCACCCAATCCTTGGCAGGATGAAGCAGACAGGGCACAAGGCCCCCTCCAGAACCAGTGGAGAAAGGCATCCACTTGAGAGACTGTGTCTTTGCACTCCCCAGGACCAAGCAGTGGGCAAACCACCCACTTGAGAGACTGTGGCTTTGCACTCCCCAGGAGCAAGCAGTGGGCAAACCACCCACTTGAGAGACTGTGGCTTTGCACTCCCTAGGAGCAAGCAGTGGGCAAACCACTCACTTTAGAGACTGTGGCTTTGCACTCCCCAGGACCAAGCAGTGGGCAAACCACGCACTTGAGAGACAGTGGCTTTGCACCCCCAGGACCAAGCAGTGGGCATGGAGCCCCCTCGAGGAGCAGTGGCGTTATTCCATCTTCCAACTAAGGTGCACCCCCTTGCCGCCCTGAGGTGCCTGTGTGTTTTCGCCCTGGAGCCCCTGCAGTGTTCTCTCCGTATTGATGCAGGAGTCAAGTGTGGGCTTGGCCCATGATTTTTGGCCCAGTGGCCCACGGACATTTGGAAGGGACAATGTACAGCCTTATGTACATATTGAATATTTTTGTAGATACTGTTTTAATTATCGTTACATAGATCTGCCTATTTTTAAAGTTACACTGATTTAACTCTATTCCTTTTGTCCTTGAGTTCTTCCAGGGGGTAAAGGGGTGTAAATGTACTGTTGCTGCATGTGTTTGTGTGTGTGGTGTTGTGGGTGAAGGTGGGGGTGTTGCATGTTGTGTGTGTGTATCACTCTCGTTTTCCTTCCCCCTCCCTTGTGTACTAGGTGCAGTACTCACTGTGGTCGTCGCCGCCGTCTTTCGTATTCTTGGTAAATGAGGAGGTATACCATCATGGGCAGGACCTGTAACTCGGGCTCCATGGCGTCCTGGTTCTTCGTTGAGTGTTGAGTGGTGAATGGTTTCCCTTCCAAACACTGTTTCCACCGTGCTTTTGATGGCGTTGGTACCGCCCCGGAAAAGTTGGCAGATTGGCTGGTTGTGATGGGGTGGGCAGTACATTGTCTTCCGCATGTCTGTTGGCGGTGACCGCCGTGGTGTTTGTTGCTACTGCCGTGGCGGTCAGTGTGTAAAAGTGGCTGTCTGTGTTGGCAGTTAGTGCCGTGGTCGTGATCCCAATTTTTTTAACCGCCGGCCTGTTGGCGGTATTACTGCCGCTTTAACACCGACCACCAGGGTTGTAATGAGGGCCATAGTAATTAAAATTACTTTACGTTAAAAAAACATAGAAATTCACTGAAAAAACAAAGGTTACAGGGATGTTATAGTTAGGTTGTTAATTTACCCGCACAAAACCATAGAAATTCAGATGTTCTAGTTACAGTTCTTTCAAGTAATTATAACTCGCGCCCTAAGGTGACTATAGCGCCACTTCGCCATGCACAGCTAATTACTCCACATATTATGTCATTGATGACATCTTGAATGGCATCATTGATATCACTGCAATATTTACAATAATATTATTGATAAGAAAACTGTGCGTGGCAAGGGCATGAGTTATAGTTACCTTAGGGTGTGAATTATAGTTATAGTTGCACTGATTATGAGCTCTCATATTACATCACTTATGTCATTGTCAGTGACATCATCATCCAGTCTATGTAAGTGTGTAAAAAAAAATGTTTTAGTGAGTTAAAGATACATACTAAGGTAAAGCAGTACTCTTCCTGGTGCGTGAGTGGCTCTATGACTGAGTTCGAGGCTGTGTCAGTATCTGTACGGGTGTGTTAGTGGCTGTGTCAGTGACTGCATGTGTGAGTGAGTGTGTTAGTGAATGTATGGGTGAGTGTGTACTAGTATCAGTGACTGTATAGGAGAGTGAGTATATCTGTTAGTATCTATACGACTAAATGAGTGGGTGTATGAATAACTGGCCGGGTGAGTGCCTGGTTGTGTTATTTGTTGTGCAGGTGAGTGAGTGGGTGTACAAATAGTTGTATGGGTGAGTTACTGTCTTGATGGCTGTATGTCTGTATGACTGGGTGTCTATGTGGTTGTATTACTGAGTAAGTGAGTGTATGAGTGGGTGTATGGGACTGTGAGTGAGTGTCAGTATGAGAATATGTGAAGATTGTATTAGCCGTGTAGGTGGCTGTGTAGCTGTCTGATTGGCTTTATGGGTGTATAAGTCAGTGTGTGAGAAATTGCATGGCAAAGTGAGTGGCTATATGACTGGCTATATGAGTAAGTGGATGGGTGTGTGAGTGCATTTTACAATGAGAGTGTTTTTGTGTGTAGTTGTACTAGTTTGTGAATAGGTATGAGAGTTGTGTGAGGGTGTACTTGGGTGTTTGAAATGTTTGTAAGGGCCTGTGAGTGGGGTGTGAGAGTCCTTTGGTGGATGATGTCATGAGTGATGTCATCAATGGTGTCATTTGAGATGTCATCAGTGATGTCACAGACCATGACAGAAGTGATGTAATATGTGAGGTCATAAGCAGTGTATTGCCTGGGCATAAGTTATAGTTAGGACAGGTAATTATAACTGTTGAATTTCAATGGCTTTGTGAGAGTAAATTCATGCATAATTATAACATTCCTGTAACCTTTGTTTTTTTCAATGAATTTCTAAGGTTTTTTTATTATATTTTCTAATTATAACGTCCCTGAACCTTTGTTTTTTTTCAGTGAATTTGTATGTTTTTTTAAATGCAGAGGGAGGTTATTATGTGTTACCGGGAACCGTGGATTCACGAAGGGAACTACAGATCCGCCCAATGTAATAACCAAACTTTCCCATTTCATGGGCTGCATTTGAACCCCACCCTGTTACAGATGTAGCCACACCCTACAGTAGTCATTTTTGGTTTGAACTCTGCAAAGTTGTCCTTTATCACTGACTATCTTGCTGCTATCCGCAACCACCATTGCTAGTTTTAAAAAATAATTTTCAAAACATGGTTATCAATTTTATACAGTGTTGCACATTGCCTTCTTGCTTCTTGTTGTGCTCAAATATTTTAGAGGCAGGTTTTGTAAAAAAAAAAAAACACACAAAAAAATACAACATTCTTCAAAAAACCCTTCAAAAAAGGTTCTTGTTAGAATCATTTCTTTCACTCAAAGAGCTGTATCTGTGTTTTTTGTTAGGATATGTGTGTAAAGATTTGTATATGATTGTATGCATGAGTGCATGTCTCAGTTTATGAATCTGTGCATTATTGTGTGACTGGGTATAATAGTTTATTCATAAGTGTGTCCCTGGGTGTGTTAGTGTATGTCTCAAAGTATGTCTGGGTGTGTAAGTGCATGCATGAGTCTGTACCTGGGTGTGTCAGTGTATGTATGAGTGTGAGATTGCATTTGTCAGTGCCTGTATGAGTGTGTGCCTGGCTTTGTCAGCGTATGTATTAGTGTATGTCTGGGTGTGTTGGTGCTTGCAAGAGCTTGTGTCTGGTTGTGTCACTGTATGCATCAGGGGGAGCCAATATGTGTCAGTGAATGTACCAGTGTGTATTTGGGTATGTTAGTGTATGCATGAGTGTTTCTGGGTGTTTTAGTGTATGCATCAGAGTGTACCAGGTTGTGGTAGTGAATGCATGAGTGTGTATCTGGGTGCTTGAGTGTATGCATGAGTGTGTATCTGGTTATGTTAGTGTATGTATCAGTGTGTGCTTGGGTGTGTCACTGTATGTATCAGTGTGTACCTGGGTGTGTTACTGTATGAATAAATGTGTACCGATGTGTCTTCGTCTATGTATCAGTGTGTGTTTGTGTGTGTCGGTGTATGGATGAGCAGGTACCTACGTTTGTTATAGCATCCAAGAGTGTCTGGGTGTGTCAGTGCATGTATCAGTGTGTGCTTTGCTGTGTTAGCGGACACAAACCTGTGTGCCCAGTTGTGTCACAGTATGCATCAGTGTGCCTGGATGTGTCAGTTTATGTATCAGTGCATCTCTGGGTGTGTTAGTGTACCGATGAGTGTGTGTGTGGGTGTGTTAGTGTATGCATGAGAGTGTACCAGTTTCTGTTAGTGAATACATGAATGTGTGTGTGGCTGTTTGAGTGTGCGCATAAGTGTGTATCTGGTTGTCTCAGTGTATGTATCAGTGTGTGCCTGGGTGTGTTAATGTATGTATGAGGGTGTGCATGTGTGTGTTAGTGTATGCATCAGTGTCTGCCTAGGTATGTGAGTGTATGTAGTAGTGTGTGTCACTGTGTGTTAGTGCATGCAAGAGTGTGTGTCTGGATGTGTCAGTGTATGCATCAGTGTGTTCCTGGGTGTGTTAGTGTGTGTATCAGTGTATGTATCACTGTGTGTATGTATCAGTCGGTGTGTTAATGCACGCAACAGTGTGTCCCTGGGTCTGTCACTGTATGCATCAATGTGTGCCTGGGTGTGTCAGCATATCTATCAGTGTGTCTCTGGCAGTATTAGTGCATGCATCAGCGCGTGCCTGGATGAGTCAGGGTATGTATCAGTGTGTGTCTGGGTGTGTCAGTGTATATATTAGTGTGTGCCAGGATGTGTTACCATGGCCCTCATTTTGAACATGGCAGTAATGACCGCACTGCCAGCGGTGGCGGTAATTACCACAGATGGCATGGCGGTTCAGACTGCCATATAATGATAATAGTAGTGAACGGGCTGCAAAGAAGCCAGTTCACTTATACCCACCGCCAGGCCAGAATTGACCGCCGGGCAGACAGTAGCCACTTTCGACCCGACGGTGGAGGCCACACCGCCAGTGGGAAAATGATCCCATTTTCACCAGGGATTTCCTGGCGCGATACCCTGCCAGGTAATCACTGGCGGAAAGCATACAAGTGACATGCCAGCCCCCCACCGTAACCCTACCCACCCCCGCAAACCCCTAGACCCACCCCACCCATACCCTGAAAATCTACCCCTCATCCCTCCTCCCTCCAATCTCCCTGTTGGCCCTCCACAAACCCCCTCACCATCCCCCACCTCCCCACCTCCGTTCAGGTCCCCTCCAAACCCCACACACACATGCTCTCATATATCGACATACACACATGCATTCATACATGCAGACGCACATTCCCCCCTTCACAAACACACACGACACCCCCATGCATGCAGTCACTCACTCAACACACACCCCCACACCACCCTCCCCCTTCCCTCTTGACCAGCACTTACTTGATCCGTGGTGCTGCCCTGGAAGGGAACAGGCTCCTAGGATGCTGCTCAGCCAGCATCGCTGCATCTCCATACACCTCCACGCCTATGATTGCATCATTATAGGCATGGCGGTGTCTGGACTGATGTGGTGGTGAGGGTGGAGCAGCATCCACCCCCGCTACCGACCGCCAGCTTCGGCATGGCGGTCCTCACCGCTATCAATGGTGGTGAGGCTCCAGGCGTCATTATCTGGCGGGATGCCTGCCACCGCCACTGGCGGTCTTATGTCAACCATAAGCATGGTTGGCGGCGGGTTATCCCGCCAAGATCGAAATGACCGCCTATATGTATGGTTGTGTGTCTGCATGTGCTAGTGTATGTATTAAAGTGTATCTGGGTGTGTTAGTGCATCAAGAGTGGGTGCCTGGGTGTGTCAGTGTATGTATCAGAGTGTGCCTGGGTGTGTTAGTGTGTGTATCAGTGTGTGTATTGGTGTGCTTTTGCATGTATCAGTGTGGGCCTATGTGTGTCAGTGCCTATGTGTGTCAGTGTACATATAAGTGTGTACCTGGGTGTGTTAGTGTATGTATACGTGTGTGCCTGGCTGTCTTACTGTATGTATATGTGTGTGTTAGTGAATGCATCCGTGTGTGCCTGGGTGTGTTAGTGCATGTTTCAGTGTGTGCCTGGGTGACTTAGTGCATTCAAGAGTGTGCCCCTGCATGTGTCACTGTGTGCATCAGTGTGTGTCTGGATGTATCAGTGTGCCTATACGTGTTTTAGAGTATGCATCAGTGTGTGTCTGGGTGTCTCAGTGTATATATCAGTGTGTGTGTGGATGTGTCAGCGTATGTATCAGTGTGTATATGGCTGTGTCAGTGTATGTGTTAGTGTGTGCCTGGGTGTGTCAGTGTATGTATGAGTGTGTGTCTGGGTATGTTACGGTTTGTGTTAGTGTGTGCCTGTGTGTTAGTGTATGTGTCAGTGTGTGCTTGGGTGTATAAGTGTATGGATGAGTGCGTACCTAGGTGTGTTAGTGTATGCATCAGTGCTTGCTTGGGTATGTTAGTGTACACATCAGTGTCACTCTGGGTGTGTCAGCATATATATGAGTGTGCCTGTGTGTGTCAGTCTATGCATAAGTGTGCGCCTGGTTCTCTTAGTGTATGCATCAGTGTGCTTGGGTGTATCAGTGTATACAAGTGTTAGTGTATGTATCAGTGTGTGCCTGGGTACCTTAGTGTATGCATATATGTGTGTATTAGTGATGCATCAATATGTGCCGGGGTGTGTTAGTGTATGTATCAGTGTGCACTTGGATGAATTAGTGCATGCAAGAGTGTGTTCCTAGATGTGTCACTGTATGCATTAGTGTGTGGCTGGATGTGTCAGTGTATGTATCAGTGTGTCTCTGGGTGTGCTAGTACATGCATCAGTGAGTGCCCGGATGTGTCAGTGTATGTAACAGTGTGTCTCTCTGGGTGTGTTAGTGCATGCATGAGTGTGTGCCTAGGTGTGTCAGTGTGTGTATCGGTGTGTCCCTGGGTGTTTTTGTGCATTCATAAGGTCCTGGGTGTGTCAGTGTATGTGTCAGTGTATGTATCAGTGTGTGTATGGGTGTGTCAGTGTATGTATTAGTGTGTGCCTGGGTGTGTTACTGTATGTATGATTGTGTCCATACATGTGTTACTGTATGCATTAGTGTGTGCCTGGGTGTGTTAGTGCATGCAAAAGTGTGTGCCTGGATGTGTCAGTGTATACATCAGTGTGTGCGTGGTTATGCCAGTGTATGTATCAGTGTGTCTATGGGTGTGTTAGTGTATGCACCAGTGTGTACCTAGGTGTCTCAGTGTACTTATCAGTGTGTGTCTGAGTGTGTTAGTGCATGCAAGAGTGTGTGCCTGGATATGTCAGTATATACATCAGTGTGTGTGTGTACCTGTCAGTGTATGTATCAGTGTGTGCCTGGGTGTGTCAGTGTAGGAATGAGTGTGTGCATATGTGTGTTAGTGTACGTATCAGTATATGACTGCTGGGTGTGCTAGTGTATGTATCATTGTGTCTATGGGTATATTAGTGTATGTATTAGTGTGTGCCTGGGTGTGTCAGTGTATGTATGAGTGTATGTCTGGGTGTGTTAGAGTGTCTGTCAGTGTGTGCCTGTGAGTTAGTGTATGGGTCAGTGTGTGCTTGGGTGTATAAATGTATGGATGAGTGTGTACCTTGGTGTGTTAGTGTATGCATCAGTGTCTTTCTGGGTGTATCAGGATATACGAGTGTGTGTCAGTCTATGCATAAGTGTATGCCTGGGTCTCTTATTGTATGCATCAGAGTGCTTGGGTGTATCAGTGTATACATGTGTTGGTGTATGTATCAGTGTGTGTCTGAGTGTCTTAGTGTATGTATATGTGTGTGCTAGTGAATGGTCTTGGAAATCCAAAATAAGACCTTGTACAAAATTTCCCTTTACATTTGTATCTTCAGAGACAATACTTGCCACGTCTATGTGTTTGAAACCGTAGATCTTGTGGTCTTAGCTTTTGTTATTATTCTCACCTGGGATGCTACATTTAACATACGGTTGTATGAAAGATAGTACTCACTCATCAATAACAGTTCCAAATTCTTTATCCATAAGAGCATGGGTATATGACAATCGCCTCTTGCCTGGTATTCCTTTCACCAAACAAAATCTGTAACTTTTCCAACAAAAGGATTTGTTTTATTACATATGAAACCCAGCATGGCTTGAAACTTGTGATTAAAATACTCACAGACATTAACAGGATCCAATGAGCAAAGCTCTCCTGCTGTCTTCAATCTAATACCCTTAATGTTAGAGTTTGCTTCTCTTAGAAATCTGAATGAAAATCATACCATGCATACTCTGCACAACTAAGAATCACAAACCAAGTAGGTGCACCCAAGTTTCAGAACATACATTTGAGTTCTCCATGATAACACTACCAATATTCATTAGTTCCACATTGACATGCCATCAAATTAATTAAGTTGTACTCCAGACTTTCATACTTAATCAACAAACTCCCTTGCAGAAAGATTTTGTAGATTAACTCCTGTCTTTAGAATATTGTTCACAGTATAAGGCAGTCGTGACAAGTCACTTTCAAGTAACAGATGGAATATATGTGGAATACACTGGCGAAACCTAGGGTCCTCTGAATATAGGCCCTCATTATGAGTTTGGCTGGTGGCAGAGGCCGTCTGCCAAACTCAAACCGCTGAGAGATCGCCTATGCAGTCCAAACACCACCGGCCCTTCTTGGAGTTCACCGCAGGGCTGGCGGGCAGAAACAACATTCCCGCCCATAAGCCCGGCGGTGAAGAGGGGCTTAACATTGCAGCCAGCTTGTAATCAAGCCGGGGGCATGGTGGTGGTGCGGCGGGTGCAGCAGCACCTGTCGTGTATTCCACTGTCCATAATTCAGGCAGTGGAATGGGCGACGAGGCTGTGCATGGGGCTCCCTGCACTGCCCATGCCAAGTGCATGGACAGTGCAGGGGTCCCCACGGGGCCCTCGATGCCCCCATTCTGCCATGAAAAGGCTGGCAGTATGGGGACTCGTAATCCAAGCAGCACTGCCCTGGTGGATTACAACTGCCGGGACCTGGCAGTATCGGCAGTCCGACCGTGGCGGCTCTGCCACAGTTGTAATGTGGCAGCCGGACCGCCACAGTGAGTCTGGTGGTCTCAAGACCGCTAGACACATAATGAAGGCCATAGACTTGTTGACCTGTACTCTGGTATTTGTAGAGAACGGTCATCATATCACCCACCTAATCCCGTGGGAAATAGCTGTGGAAAACAGTGAGCCTCTAAACATTTTTCCCATACACTTGTTGGAGCAACTTAGCTTGTTTCATTTGGAAAATATCAATGGCATCTCAAACAGCTTCTTTATAATGAAATGGATGAATACTGTAGTGCTCATATATTTCTTCCACCTTTTGTTCATCAATTTTTTCTATTTGTCCACTTGACTGTAGAACTTCATCACCAAAACTATTTACATTTCTAGTAACATCAACATTTTTGTAAAAAAATATTATTTTCTTTCAAGTATAATGTACTTTCTTTCACTTTGCTCACATTTACAAATTCTTGCTGGAATTTCTTTTACTTGTGGTGGGCACTCCATTTACTAGAATAATGAGTAGTTCATCTGCATCTTTCTCAACACCCACAGTACCTACGTTTTTTTAAAATCTACAGGTAAATAGACACCTCTTCCTTTAAGTCCTTTCTGTACCTCTGCTGCTGGTAGTTTTCCTGTCTTTAGTTCCATTTGAACTATTGCTTTAAATGGTTGGACAGTTTGTATTAGAATTGATTCCTACACATTCAATTGTTTAAGCTCTTGTGAAAGTGGTACCAATTTTAATCTATTAATGAATTGCTCCAGCTGGCATTTAATTATCCTCTAATTTATCTCATAACAATACTTGCCTGTTGTTTGCTTTGTAGCTAATTCAAAGTGTTCTACTACAAATAGATATGTACCAAATTCTTTCCACTCATCTGTGTTATGTTGGTCAGTTTTAGAAAATACAACTACAATACAAGTTTGGTTTTTGTAGTGGGCGTGGCAACAAGAAGTGCAAACATACTCAGGTTTCTCAGATACTGCATTAAACATGGCTATTTCTTTTTTAAATGTTTCAGTACTAATCTATACCTCCTGTCCCTTCTGTCACTACCACCTCATTTTCCTTACACTCATTTTCAGGACTAAAGAAACAAAACTGAATGTCTTCACAAACATTGTCTACCTCTCCCTTAGTTCCACGCAATAGAGCTCTACTTATGTCTTCTGAATATAAAGCTGGAGTTTTTACATAATAAAGTCTCCTTACTTAATATAATATTTTTGAAAGTTGCACAACTAACATTCTAAACTGATAAAAATTACTTTTACACACTTTCTTTGGAAGGCATGCCAGTAAAAGGCCTTATAAGTTAGTGTATTTCCTAGTTTTGCATGGTTCTAATCCTTGCGGTATTATAATTTTCTGGTTCAGATTTGCGCATGAAAATTCTCTTAAGAAAGTTCTCAATTTATCTATTGATTCCTGAGGAACACTACAACTACTGTTACACTTCCACTTATAAACAGGACCCTATGTACGCATTCCTTGTACCTCTTCAGCCATCACTCGCTCTATATTCCTAGGAACTATCTCTTCTTTTTCTATGGGAGTACCATCTTTTACTTCATAGCAACAACCAGTTGTGTCAACTGCACGCACAAAAGTGTTCCCTTATAAGTAGCTCTCCTTGTTAAAAAATGGTTCTTTGCTAGATGTGTGCATCAATTCACCTTTAAAAAATTTATGAGAAGTTATTTTGTTAATAAGCCTTTTATTTAATGTTATTTTCCTTATGCAGAGTACTGTTTTCTCTAGTATCTTCATTCTGTTCAATATTAAGATAAAAAAGTTTCCTCTTCAGACCAAATGTTTTGTCCACTATACTCTCAGTATGCTGCTTTTGTTTAACTATAGCACTTATCCTGTTGTATTTCTTCATCTTCCTTAGGAAATTCTGTATTACTCTAGTTCAAAACATTTTTACTCTTATCTCTTTAAACTGTTTCTGTCTCTAAGTCAAATTCTGTTTTTTTCTTATTAGATTTTCTACTTTTAAAAGCATATAGTCCTTCTTGTTTATCACTTGATTTTAAACTACTATTCCTACTGGACAAGTTTCTTTCAGTTTTCAATTTTTTACATACTTTTTTCAGAAGGTTCTTAGTGCTTTTACCAGCTGTCCTTTTTTCTTGTCCACACTCTCTACCTTATCTGTCTTTATACTGTCAGTTTGAATTAGGTAATTTTATTTCCTCTGTTTGTTCCTTCTCTGTCTCTTATGTGGCATTCTGATTTTTTTTCAGTACAAATCGATCTCTGCAAATGAAATAAAAAATACATTTAGCTCTACAGAAAAAAGTATTAAATTACATAATACAAATAATTAGATGTATTTGTGTGTCGGTTGCAAAGTATATGTGTGTCACTGATTGTCTAGGTGAGGGTTGAGTTATTTGTAGTAAACGTAAACTTTAAGGCTTGACAAATGGATTCTTAATGGCCACTCAGTCAAACTGCACACTCAGGTTCTGTAGTAGTAGGCCTCAGTTGTGTTAAAAAGACTACTTCTCTGGGTGAGTGAGTAGATTATGTAAGTAGTTGGCTTAATAACTGACAGAGTGTATCAGTACCTCTATGAGCACCCCAACAGATGCTTAAGTAAATATGGTGAGTATAGGAGTATGTCATGGTGTGTCCAACTACCTCTAATAGTGCTGGAAACATAACTGCTGTTAGGATGCTTGCATCAATTTATAAGGAGTGCTCTCACTGTGTGACTGGATGTGTCATGAGCTCTATCCTTTTGCTAATAGGTATATGATTTACAGTATGGGGGGGACATTGCATATATACGTGAGCATAAAGACTCTGTAAGTGCACTCCAATCTCACTAAAACTTAGAACAACATGTTTCATCTTTTAACCACAAAGCTCCTTGCTCTATAGCATACTTACAGCCTAGGTGAGTTTTCAACCTTCTGTAGTAAAACAGCAGTGTAAGGATTGAAAAGCAGTCTTTCTCATGGCAAGTCGAGCTGAAAGTAAACCTGCACACTAAGGAGCTGCGTTAGTAGGCCTGAGACATATTTAAAGTAGTACATGTGTGGATAGGTGAGTAGGTTGTGTAAGTATTTTACTACATATCTGACTGAGTGTATCAGTAGCTTTATGAGTATCCCACCAGATATTTAAGTAAGTACGGTAAGTGCGGGGATATGTAACTGTTGTTGCAACTGGCTCCAATAATGCTGGAAACATAACTGCTGTCTTGGTGTGTGCATGAATGTATAGGCAGCCCTCTCAGTGTCTGAGTGTCTCTATCCTTGTGTTAATAGGTATATGAGTAGCAGTATGGGCTGAACACTGCATAAATATGTGAGCATAGGAGTCTGCAAGTGCATGTCTAACTCAGTGAAACTTATAAGGACATGTTTAATGTTTTAACCACAAAGCACCCTGCTCTATGACCTACATACAGACTAGCTGAGTGTTCAATTTTCTGTAGTAAAAGGATAGTTTGAGAATTGTCAAGCAGCCTTTCTAATGGGAACTCGAGCTGACAGAAAAAGTGTGCACAAAGAGTCCGCAGTAGTATACCTCAGCCACGTTTAAAGCAGTACTTGTTTGGATAGGTGAGTAGGTTGTGTCAGTATTTGACTACATATCTGGCTGACTGTCTTAGTACCTCTATAAGAATCACACTAGATAATTAAGTAAATATGGTAAGTAAAGGGATATGTAACTGCGTGTGCAACTGGCTCCAATACTGCTGGAAACCTGCTGTCTGGGCGTGTGCATGAATGTATAACCGGCCCTCTCACTGTCTGACTAGATTTGTCATTAGATGTATCTCTTTGTCAATAAGTATATGAGTTGCAGTATGGGTGGGACATTGCATACATAGGTGAGCATAAGACTCTTCATGTGCACATCTAGGCCACTGAAACTTAAAAGGGTATCTTTTTACCACAAAACACCCTGCTCTATGGCCTACTTACAGCCTAGCTGAGTACTTAACTTTCTGTACTAAAATGACAGTTTAAGGAATGACAAACAGCCTTTCTAATGACAAGTCAAGCACACTCAGGATCTGCAATAGTAGGTCTGAACCATATTTAAAGTAGTACTTGTGTGGATAGCACAGTAGTTTTTGTTAGTATTTGCTACATATCTGACTGAGTACCTCTATGAGTATCCCACCAGATATTTAAGAAAATATGGTAAGTACACGGATAGGTCACTGTGTGCGCATCTGGCTCCAATACTTCTGCTATAACTGCTGTCTGGGTATATGCATGAATGTATAAGCAGCCGTCTCAGTGTCTGAGTGGCTGTGACAGTGGCTCTATCCTTTTATTAATAGGTATATGCGTTGCAGTATGTGTGTCAGAGTGCATATGTAGGGGTGCATAGGGGTCTGCAATTTTACATCTAACTCAGTTAAATTGAGAGAAAAATGTTTCACCTTTTAATGACAAAACTCCCTACTCTATGGCCTAACTACAGCCTACAGAAGGGTTGAGTTATGTGTGCTAAAAGGGAAGTCTAATCTTTCTTTGCTTATTATTCTACTTCTCTTTATTGTTATTACATGGCTATTATTTATATTCCTTTCTAATTGTTATGAACATGCTACTCACTTTCATTCACCTTATATACAATTATCCCTTTAGTAACACATTTTAACATAAACTACATTTTACTACACATACCTGATAGATGTGTTTGTTGGTCTGTATATTTGTCTCTCAGTGGCAGTTAGAATTTCTTCTTACTGAAAATGCACAAAACCCAAGCAGAAGAATGTTACACCACCCTCATACAAGGCAACCATTAATGACCACCTTTTCAACTTTGCTTTCAAGGTTGCTCAGTCAAAAAGTCAATCAGAATCTCTCATTTTTAAATTATGCTATACATCTTCTGACTGGTGCTTATACTTAACCCATCCCAACACTGCTCAAAAGTTACCCCCATTCGATACCGGTTTTCGGCGGATATGCAGATCCACAAAATTTATTTTTCCTGTATATCGTCAAAGAATGCCATACAGATTCCTCTTTCAATACAAAATGTATTCACGCATGAAACATTCTTTTAAACGATTTTCCCCGTAGAATTGCAACTACAAAGTCACATTCATGTCTGTTTTAATTCCCTTCCCCAATGCTTCTGTAGCTCTGTTACCATGGTAACATACTTTGCAACAATCTCTTGGACCAGTAGGTCGCAATTTCATAACAGTTTGTGCAAGCACCATGTTCACGTGTAAAGCAATTATTTCATGTGTGTTTTGAATTGACCAAATAATACACATATCCCAAACAGCAAAACCTTTTCTACTTTCTCAAAACCCAATCAAACATTGATTTACTTTTCTCACAAAATCACTACCTAGCTTTATGTAGTAACATATAACATATATTGGGCCATATTTATACTTTTTGACGCAAAACTGAGCCGGCGCGGTTTTGCGTCAAAAATATCACCACCGGCTAACGCCATTTTGGTGCGCCGTGCCGGCGTCAAATTTATACTTTGACGAACGGCGCTGCAAACCACAGGTGGGAGTCATTTATTTTGACGCACACCACAGTGTCAAGTCGTAACGCGGCGGAAATGACTGTGGGTCGATTTACGACCCCGCAAACCGGATTTGCACAGTTTTTTGATGCAATAGCGTCAAAAAAAATACGCGAACACTGCCATTTCACCAGAGGAGACCCAAAATGGATCCAAGATGCCACTACAGACCCCAGGAAGATGACAACAGACCAGGAACCAGCCAGGAGGACCCACACAAGAACCAGGACACTTATAAGAAGAAAAGAAAGTGTTGCTTCAGTGCAGAGGAGCAGGAAATTCTGTTAAAGAGGTGACGGAACACCAGCACCAACTGTTTGTCACCTCAAAGTTGCCAATCAGTAGGAGAGAGGCTATATGGCAACAAATTGTTGACAAGATTAACAGTGTGGCAGAAGTACGCAGAACAGTCATCGAGTGCAAGAAACGCTGGCATGACTGCAAGCGCAGGACCAAGGAAAAGATGGCCAGGAACAGGAAGGCAGCACTGCAGACTGGAGGTGGGAGTCCAGCACACCAGGAGGCCCTGGACCACATGGAGGAGATAGTCGCAGCCGTCATCCCTGAGGAGATCGTCACAGGGATTCAAGGACAGGACAGCGCAGACTACCAGGAGACAACGCATATGCAGGGTAAGTCGCATGGGGAATTGAAATGCCCTAATGTCAACTGCAACCGGGGGGGGAATACCTACTACACATTTCATGTAAGTCATCATATACATGGAGTGTCATGGGTAAAGGGGCACGGCATGGGGGCATGGCCTGCACAGACAGAAGCTGGGGCACACCATTACACTACACCAACAACAGTCCCATGGGGGCATGCTGTCATGCCAACGATGGAGCAAAGGGAAATCCACGCCAGGAGGGAAGGCCACAACGTGAAACTGGCATCCCGGCACACGTCAGCCACCATACCTCCCACATTAACTAGGGCCCTCTTAACAACCTCTAGCCATACCGACAACTGGAATGGCACTGCGACAACAGTTGCCACTACCACTTCCGCTCTGTGTGCAGCTCAAGTAGCCAATGGCAGCAACCTCCCCATGGATCATACACATCTAAATTAGGGGGTTGAGGATGACAACTTCAACAATCCCCTGAAAAAAGACAAAGGCCTCAGTACTGTCAAATGTCAATGCCCATAGTTGTTGCAAACATCAGCCAATGTCAACAACAATAGGAGCTACACAGCACTAAGGACATACCCATGCTGCATATGTCAGTGTCCATCCTGTGCCTGGGTCACAATGTAACATCCCAAATGTCATACTGCTCAGACAACAGCATTGAGGGGGGGGCACATGTAACTTGTCACTGACATACACCTGCACAGTCAGAGGAGGAAATAGGACACTGCTACGACAATCAGGGCAATCCAATGTACCACACATTCCCCAACATCAGCAGTACACATTACCAATGCCAACATCCATATCGTGTCATAACATTGCTATGCATAGGATATGCCACATGTCAAATACATTTAAGTGGATGTGAAAGATCAGAGATTGGGGCAGGTCCAGATTGTTAAGTGTGCTGCCAGTGCCACCAGAACACCCACAGCCAGTGAAAGGTCTCACCATGAGAATGGATGTAGACGGAGGGTTGAGAAGGACAAGAAGGTGGCAATTCACTATTTGGCCAAAACCAACACCTAGAAGAGATGATGCTGACAAGTCTAATAACTTAATAACATACATGTGACATGCAGGTGGGCCATAGGCCTGGGAGAATGCCCATCTGAAGGACTGGAGCAATGAACACGAAACAAGATCACAATGTGAATTCATCACAAGGCAGGCATGTCACATCACTCATGCCACAACACAGACACACTAATTGTACCCTGTTTCATTGCAGAGGAAGATGGATCTCCTGTGGATATGCCTGTCCCAGATTACCCTGATGACATGGATGACGAGCTGATAAACATTCCTCAGGAGACTATCCAAAAGGTCCTTGAAACCCTCCAGACCCCACCTTCAGTCACAAGGAGGAGCACAGAACTAGCAGCCATCGCAGAGGATCCACCCACCACCCCAATTTTAAGACCTGCCAGCTCCAATACAGCTGAGGACTCTGATGACACAGGCACCAGCTCTGAGAGAACTGTAGTTGGGGTACAGCGGGAGCTGGCCAAGGAGGTGCGGGTGGGGATGTAAACTAGGGCAGCCAGCCTAGAGGGGGTGCGTTCGTGCATGATGTCATCTGCAGATCAGGCAGCAGCTATGCAAGCCCTAACATCTATCTTGCAGGAACAGCAAAAAACCCAGAAGGAAATCAGCACAGCTGTAATACAGTTGACCCAACACCTACAACAGCAATCCTGTCAACGCGTGCATGAATGCAACATTGAACCCCTCAGGGCCGACCTGGCTGCCTACCATCCTGATGTGGCTGCTATTCTCAAGAACCAGCAGATGCTCCTTGCTGCAGTACTGCCCTTAAGACCTTCACAGGGAGCAGCGACCGGGATGTCTGACTCCACGTCTTCTAACACTGAGGTGTGTGTTGCCCTTTCACAACCACCACCACCAAGAACAGAGGAGGCAACACACATCAGAAGAAGAAGACATGGAACAGATCACCTTCACATGGAAAAGTACCCGGAAGCACTAGTCCCTGCCACATTGCCAACTATTACCAAGGTCCTGCGCTTTGTAACATGCCAGTCTTGCAACAACTCTACTTAATGACTGTTCTGCTTACCACTGTATATCTTGTCAGCCTGCCCAGTGATTGTCTCTCTCCTACTCATTGGCAAATCCTGTCCCTCTGCACTGTCTGAAACATCACCCCAGCACGTCAAACGCATTTCCCTAACCCCTTGTGTAGGATCACAATGTAAGATGTCACTCTAATGGACTCACAATCATGGACAATGTACAGATAGCACTACAGCACTTTTCAATAAATAGCACTTACACAACAAATCTGTCTCTGGGTAATGTGACATATCAACTGTGCAGTAGATAACTGAAATGTGCCTACTGTCAAATTACGTAGCTTGTCAATACAACTGTCCTGATATTATGTAGTCAGATAAATCTGCACAGTGGCCATGATTGCATCATACTCTGCCCTTCCTGAGGGACATATCTGATGAAGTGAGAAACCATACACCATCATGCTGTGTTGGACAGAATAATGCTTCCTCATGTGTTAGTCATACATGTAGCAACATCCGTAATGTGGACTTCCAAGATTTAGGGTAACGTAGACACCACATGTGACTAAGCATGCACCAGACAGATGGCAGACGCTTGTTCATGTCAATGGTCCACATTTTCAACATCCTATGTCCTAGAGTTTTGGTAACAGCTTCCTAGGCACTAGTGGGTGAATTCCACAGTGAGTCATACACATGCATTGAGGAAGTGGGTACCATGTTGTTTGCCCAGACAGACAAAGGTGAATCACAAATGTATGATGACACCACAGTTGAGGTCATAGAAGTGAGCCACAACTCTCAAGTGGCTGTGGTGGACCAGCAGACGAGGCAGCACGTGTCCACATATTTCCAGTGATCAATTGCACATAGGTGTCTTGTTCATGTGTGTGGTCCAATGATGATCCTGTATATTTTTTGGGGTGTAATTTGTCACAGTTTGGTCCAGGACTCATCATGAGTCAGTGGCAGCTATTCCTGTATCTACTAAGTATCCTTTGTTGATTAATGCGAGTAAAGTGGATGTGGACATGAGAACCTACATGGGGATGGTCCCACCCTGTCACTAAAGACATGTAATGAGACAGTCAACAGGGCAACCTTGGTGTGCTGAGTGAGATAATGTCTCAGGTGTCATGTTCCGGCAGGTGTCATTACAACATTTGTACACAGGTTAGCCTTTGCAATTCCCACTGCATCTGGGAACATCATAGCCTCTGTGCTGAATATTCTCGCAGCTATTCACCACACACGGCCCATCAATATGTTGTGAGCACTGTGATTCTGTGTGTGAACTGTCAGGGTCCTGACATGTGTGGATTTTTCATGGACATTATCAGAGGTTGCTGGTTCTGCTGAAGGCCCCGTACCCAATCCCTGCATACAGCCCTGGGACACTGTCACACTTTGTCATTCATGCATAAATGAGACCCAGACAAGGGAGGGGCCATGAATTTTGCTTTTCACAGAGGATTTAACTCATATGGTACAGTTAAAAGGCAGATGATGCTATACAATTTATTTGAGTATGCATTGAAGAAGCCATGCCCAAATACCCCCCGATGAATGAGAGGTTTGCTAACGCAAGTGTGGTACATATGTAGACACAGTGATACTTTAGTGTGACGCACAGACAGATGCCAGTCAGTCTGACAGAATGCAGGGTGAATCAGGATCCAGCAATTTGACAAGTTACATAATCAGTGGTCTGACTAAGACTGTTTGGAGGACGAACTAGAGAGTTGACATGTCAAACTGTGTATGTCCTGTGTTTTTGAAGGTGACAAATGAACCCAAGGGCTGTGTTACACGGCTTAATTAGTATCAATGCTTAACGGTGTATTTGACAAAATGGCAACTCCTATGATGTTCCAGGCATCAGCAGGGGCAGTGCTTGTTGAAATGGGTGGTGTGCATGGAGGTGATCACAGGTGTGGGCTGCATCTGTTTCTCACAACTCCTGTAGGTGAGATTTGCATTCTAATGGCCAACAGACATTTTCACACGGGAAGCAATCTACAGGTGCTAACAGGGCTTAGAAACTAGAAGCCAGTGTATTAATTGACCTGAGGTCCATGCAGTCAGATGTTCTATGACAATGGCATACCATAGGAAAGGGTGTAGCACACTGGATTGCTATTGACAGTCTGTGTGTGTAGAGGAGGGAATATCAGGATACACATCTTAGTATTCCAGGGACCTCTTCAGAGAGGTGGGTTGTGACCAGGTGCATGGGTGTGTCAGGAGTTAGGAAATGGGCTGACATGTACATGGAATGTCATGTGCGCAATGCTGCTCATATGTGTGGCACTTGTGCTGTCTATGTACAGCTTCTATGGAACTCTGGTCACAGATAGTCCTTGCAAATATTGGATGCAGTTGGAATAACTGCTGTCAAGGGTCTGGTCAGACATTCCTGTTACTGATGCAAAAGCACATCGACTGCCTCATGTATGAGGCTTGTTTTCCCCTTATTGAGTGTTGGTGTCTTAGTTGTGTGCCATATGCTGCGTTGGATCATGATTTCAACATGTATGTGTGAAATAGGTGTGGTCCTCTGCTATTGGCCTTCAAAGGAGAAATGTACATGATATATGTCATTTACAGTGTGTGTGTATGTGACCATTGTATGTTACGCATCACATTAGCTCTGGGATTTTCAGTGTCCTAATCAGTATATCAGCAATGCTCCATGAGGCAACACTCTTATTCTGATAGTTAGAGATGAAGGTGTGCAAAAATGATTAGCCAGACCATGATATGGTGATTATTATAGGTGTTTATTTAAATTAGTTCATTAAAGTGGCAATGGTGATTATAATTAAAAGAAATTCTTCACAATATGTTGCCGCCTGCATATACCAGAGGCCGTGTTCTGTAGTTCCCCCTCATGTTGCAGGCCAGCATCCTCCTCTTCCTCCTCTTCAGGCATGTGTGGCTCTGGTTCCAGGAGGGGAATGTTCCTTTTGATGCAAATGTTGTGCAATATTGCAAATGTTAGGATGATCTTACAGACCATCTCCAGGGAATAAAGGAGGCTACCACCAGTGATGTCGAGGCACCGGAACCTTGACTTGAGGATGCCGAATGTCCTCTCAACTATGGTGCGTGTCCTCCTCTGTGCGTTGTTGTAGGCACGCTCTGCTGCAGTACTCGGGTTGCCAATAGGTGTCATTATCCATGGCTGGATGCCATACCCCTGATCAGCTGCAAGAGAAAATGAATGGGATCATGTTGATGTAGCTAGCCCCATTGAAATGACCTTTCATGGCAGTAGTTGTCTTGTGTTGTCTGTGACTCTTTTGTGTTATTATGTCACATCCTAGGCTTGTAGGATGTACCATCTGCATTGTGTTGTTTCCTTGGCTGAACGAGTGTTTGGCTGCTGACCGTTTGTCAGCAGTATGTTTTGGGATTTGCAGTACAGTGTGCCCTCCCTAGCATTGTGACTTGTGATACAGGTGTCTGTGTGTCTTTACTGGGGGTGAGATGATAGTTCCATACACAGAATCATTTTGACAGTGTTTTTAACACGTTCATATCATTGTACCCTGGACATCCCATACCTTTAGACTTATGCAATGGATTAATGTAAACGTCATTGGGACACTTACAATTTGCAAGGTGACATTTAGGCAACCCCCTCCACACGTTGTGATCTTTGACGTCTTAACATTAGGCTGTACAGTAATTTCCTATGTGTGACAGGTTCAATGGTGACATAAGAAACATGGCTAGCGATGTCACAACCTCAGTGTGTTCCTGTTCACATGTTGCTGTTGTGGTGTATGTGTTGTGTGTCCTAGAGGGTTGCTGTGCAGTGTGTATATAAGTAGGTTTTTGTACTTAACCAACAAGTAGTCCATTGCCAGACCGTCCATCCTGGAAGTGTTCATTGATGGTGCAGTGACGGAAGATGAAGGAGTCATGGACACTCCCAGGATATTTAGCCACGATGTTGGTGATCAATCCTTGGTGATCGACTATGGCCTGCACATTGATGGAATGTGTGTGCCTCCTGTTGCGGTAGAAGTGTTCAGTTGCAGCATGTGGCACAAGGCGTACATGTGTGCTGTCAATTGCACCAAGGATGTGTGGGAAGCCACTAATGAGGTAGAACACCTGTTTTGTTTCCTGCTGCTCTGCAGTGTGTTAGGGAAGCAGATGTGGCGGGGTGTAAGTCCAATGATGGCATCTAGTACTTTGGGCAAAAAGGCAGAGAATGATGGTTGTGATATTCCAGCAACCAGGGCACCAGTTGTTTGAAAAGAGCCACTTGCCAGCATGTGAAGTACGGCAAGCAGCTTGGTTTTTGTTGGGATGGTGCGGGGTGTCAGCAAAGTGGGTGCCAACTGTGGCTCCATCTTGCGCAGCAGCTGCTGAATGGCCTGCCAGTTCAACCTGTACCTCTGGATGATGTTGTGTTCCCTGAGGCCATGAAGGGTTGTTCTGGGGTGGAATATCCTCTCCTGCCTTCTGCGCTGCCTTTGGGGTCCCTGCTGGTGTTGTTGTAGCTTCTGTTGTAGCTGCTGGGCTCTGCGTCTGCATGCACGCTGGATAAGAATCACCTTCAAGTCTCCCTTTTGCTGCTCTGATGCTCTGCTGTTGCTTCTGTGTGTTCTGATTAAATACAGGTGTGTTTGCCCCATTTTAACGCCTGCCCTGACCCAGTCGTTAATTTTTTACGCAAATCGGGCTGTGCGTCATTTTCCGGCTCCGCCTCCCGGCCGTGCCTCATTTTTGCCCAAAAGCATAAATATGACGCACGGCCGCTTAAGTCATTTTTTGGACGGGAACGCCCACCTTGCATATCATTAACGCAAGGCGGGTTGCCGTATCCAAAAAATGACGCACACAGCGGAATTTTGGCATCCGCGGGCTCGGGCGTCAAAGTTTAAATATGGGGCAACGTTTGCGCTGAATGTGCGTCAAAAGTTTTGTCTGGGTGTGATATTGAGAGAGTATGGGTGGGTGTGAGAGTGTGTCTCTGGGTATGAGAATGGGTGTGAAAGTGTGTCTCTGGTTGTGAGAGTGAGTACAAGAGTATATGTCTGGGTATGCGAGTGGGTGTGAGTGTGTGTATGTCATTTGACAGTGGGGATAAGAAAGTGTTTCTGGGTGTGACTCTGGGTGTAGAAGTAGGTTTGAGAGTGTCTCTCCGGGATGTGAGACTCAATGTGGCAGTGTATGTCTGAGTGTCAGAGCGGGTGTGGAAGATTTGTCTGGGTGAGACAGTGGGTGTGACAGTGTGTCTCTGGGTGCGAGAGTGGTGTGAAAGCATCTGTCTAGTTGTAAGTGTCAGTGTGAGATGGTGTGTCTCAGTGTGTGAGTGGGTGTTACAGTGGCTGGGTGAGAGGCTGGGTATGATTGAGCCTATGTGGATGTGAGAGTGTTTGTGAGAGTCCCACACTGGGTGTGAAAGTGGGTGTGAGAGTGTCTGTCTGGGTGTGAGAGTGGGTGTCTGTGTGTGTCTCAGTGTAAGAGTAGGTGTGAGAGGGTGAGTCTGGGTATAAGAGTGAATGTGAGAGTGTGTCTTAGGGTGTGAGAATGGCTGTTAGAGTGTATGTGTAGGTAAGTACCCTCTTTCTTGGCATGATTACCCCCTTTTTTTCTGCCTGATGACAGTGTGTTTGACTGTGTTCACTGGGATTCTGCTAACCAGGACCCTAGTGATTACTCTCTCTCTCCCAAAAGTGTGTATTTCACCCACAATTGGCAGACTGGTGCCCCATTATAAGTCCCTAGTATATGGTACCTAGGTGCCCAGGGCATTGGGGTTCCAGTGGATCCCTATGGGTTGCAGCATATATTTTGACACCCATAGGAGGCCCATGCAAAGGCTTCTGCAGGACTGCCATTGCAGCCTGCGTGAAAAGGTGCAAGCACCATTTCACTCCCATTTTCACTACACCAGGTTACTTATAAGTCACCCCCTTGGCAGGCCTTCTAGCCCAGAAGGCAGGGTGAAAAATACCTGTGTGTGAGGGCACCCCTGCACTAGCAGAGGAGCCCCCATGAACTCCAGGCACATTTTCCCAGACTTCGTGAGTGCAGGGACGCCATTGTACGCGTGTACTGGACATAGGTCACTACCTCTGTCCAGCTACATAATGGTAACTCTGAACATTGGCATGTTTGGTATCAAACATGTTGAAATCATACCCCAAGGCTGTTGCAAGCTTTTCCATGCACTCTGGAGGCTCCTTAGAGGACCCCCAGTATTGCCATTTCAGCCTTCTGAGGGTTTCCAGGCAGCCCAAGCTGCTGCCACCTCCCAGACAGGTTTCTGCCCTCCTGTTGCTTGAAAAGCTCAAGCCCAGAATGGGAGAACAAAAGATTTCCTTTGGGAGAGAGGTGTTACACCCACTCCGTTTAGAAATAGGTGTTATATGCTTGGGAGGGGTAGCCTCCCCAAGCCACTGGAAATGCTTTGAAGGGCACAATTGGTGCCCTCCTTGCATAAACCAGTCTACACCAGTTCAGGGACCCCCAGTCCCTGCTCTGGCACAAAACTGGACAAAGGAAAGGGGATTAACCACTCCCCTGTTCATCACCACCCCAGGGGTGGTGCTCAGAGCTCCTCAAGAGGGCCCCTGCGTTTTGCCATCTTAGATACAAGGTTGGCAGGGAACTCTGGGAACATCTCAGTGGCCAGTGCCAGCAGGTGACATCAGAGCCCCCTCATGATAGTTGGTCACCCAGCTAGGTGACCAATCCCCCTTTCAGGGCTATTTAGGGTCTCTCCTTTGGGTGATTCCTAAGATTTGGATTGCAAAACTCCAGCAGGAATCTTCTATATCCTCCACTTGAACTTCTCACCAAAGAAACTGCATCTGGACTCTTCAGGACCCCACAAGCTGCAACAAAGAAGCGAGACACCTTCTGCAACATTGTAACTCTGGCTCCTTCCAGCAACTGCAACATTTCCCTGGTTGTGCATCCTCTGAGGACAGTCCGTCATCAGCCTGCATCAGAAGAGCGAAGGAATCTCCTCCTTGGGGTGAAGGAGTCACTCCCCTGCTTCTGAAGGCACTAACTGCGACGACGACTGGCTGTGTGGATCCCCTCTCCTGCTGAGCTGCATGGATCCTGCATCACAGGTGGTAGACTGAAGTGGTCCCGATGGTCTTCTCTTCCAACTGTCTAACTTTGATAGAGGTAAGCCCTCGTCTTCTCACACAGGACAGTAACCCCATGCCCCGTGCCATTTGCAGCTGCCAAGGTTTGTTGGCATTCTTACTCTGAGATCTTCATGCATCTTGAAGCTCCAGCCCCAGCATTCTATCCTGCAAAGCACAGCTCCCTGAGTGGTTCTCCAGAGGCGTCGGAGCCTTTTTTGAAGTGCTGCATGGGCCTCTTCTGCAACTTTCATGTCCCTGTCCTGTGGGACTCCTGTGAGCACTGCCTGGTCTTCTGTGGGCTCTCTGTGTTGCTGAGGGCCCCTTCTGGCTCCCCTTCCTGGGTAGAGTCCACCTGGTCCTTTCTGGTCCCCGGCAGCATCACTTTCCGCTAACTGCAAGTTTTGAGTGTGCCAAGGCTTGTTGCAGACTGACTCCAATGACGCAAACCTGACTGCAATCCTCCATCCAGCATGGGACATCACCTGCACCCTCCAGGAACCCAACTTCATCTTTTTGGGTGCAGTGCTTCTTCCTCACTGGTGGTTCACTTCTTGCACCTTCATCCTGATGGGTGGGGGCTCCTGCCCTTCCTGGACTCTTCTGTGCTTTTTGGACTTGGTCCCCTTCTTCCACAGTTCTTCTTGTCAAGGGATCCACTGTTGGTGTCTTGCAGTCTCTTCTGGGTTTTGCAAAATTCTTCTTTACTTCTCTGTGTGTGTTCTGGGAAACACTGTGATTTACTCTTGTTCTTCTGGTCAGTGGGGGGTACTTACGTTTGGGCTTTCCTAGTACCCCCAGCTCTCCTCCACACACTACACTTGACTAGGTGGGGGACCGACTTTCGCATTCTACTTTCTTAGTATATGGTTTGTGCTCCCTCTAGGCCCATTTCTAACTAATGTGATTTTCACTAATTGCACTGTTTTCTAACAGTGTTATGCCTATTTCTGCATACTAGTGTATATAATTTGTGTATTACTTTCCTCCTAAAGGAGTATAGTCTCTATAGTATTTTTGGTATTTGTGTCACCAAAATAAAGTACCTGTATTTTTGTAACACTGAGGTGGTCATTCTGACCCTGGCGGTCTATGACCGCCAGGGCGGAGGACCGCGGGAGCACCGCCGACAGGCCGGCGGTGCTCCAATGGGGATTCCGACCGCGGCGGTAAAGCCGCGGTCGGACCGGCACCACTGGCGGGGTCCCGCCAGTGTACCGCGGCCCCATTGAATCCTCCGCGGCGGCGCAGCTTGCTGCACCGCCGCGGGGATTCCGACCCCCCCTACCGCCATCCAGATCCCGGCGGTCGGACCGCCGAGATCCGGATGGCGGTAGGGGGGGTCGCGGGGCCCCTGGGGGCCCCTGCAGTGCCCATGCCACTGGCATGGGCATTGCAGGGGCCCCCGTAAGAGGGCCCCTACATGTATTTCACTGTCTGCTGCGCAGACAGTGAAATACGCGACGGGTGCAACTGCACCCGTCGCACAGCTTCCACTCCGCCGGCTCGATTCCGAGCCGGCTTCATCGTGGAAGCCTCTTTCCCGCTGGGCTGGCTGGCGGTCTGAAGGCGACCGCCAGCCAGCCCAGCGGGAAAGTCAGAATTACCGCCGCGGTCTTTCGACCGCGGAACGGTAACTTGACGGCGGGACTTTGGCGGGCGGCCTCCGCCGCCCGCCAAGGTCAGAATGAGGGCCTGAGTGTTTTCTTTCATGTGTGTAAGTACTAAGTGAGACTACAGCGGTATTGCTTGAGCTTTGCATGTCTCCCAGATAAGCCTTGGCTGCTCATCCACAGCTACCTCTAGAGATCCCCCTACATTGGTGGTGCAGCAGTGGGATAAGTACTTCCAATTGCCTTATCACTCTGTCACCTGGTGCTTTCCACAGGAAAGACCACTCCTTACCTAAAGACATACATAGTACCTATTGCAGGAATTGAGTTTCTAAAGTTTAGGCAAACTAGGGTATAGGCAAAGCCCTTGCTCTAAACTTCTTTCTGAGAGATTAGGGGATAGGTAGGTTAGGCACACCCTACACTATCCTAACAAACACCATGTCTGCAGCTGCACCTAGCTCTGAGGTCATGGACTCTGCTTATGAGGGTCTGACCTTCAAGGAAGTTTAGGGGCTATGTGCAGAGAGGAAGCTGGACATGGGGAAGAACCTTAACAAGAGTCTGCTGTTGAGCCACCTCCTTCAGAGTGACCAGGATCATGCTGGTAGCCAGGAGGGGGAGGAGGAAGAAGGGGACTCTAACCCCAATGAGTTGGAAAAAGACATTCTAGGCCCAGGGGAGGGTTCTTCAAAGGATCAACACATTCCTAGCAGACCAATTAGTGTAGCTGGTAGTGGGGAAAGTCACACAGGTAGGGCTCCCTTTACACCTAGAGAACAGGTAGAAAAGGTCACTAAGACTAGGGAAAGATCCACCTCTGCTCACTCTCATGTCACTTCAGTGTCTGAGAGGTCACACTGCACAACTCCACGGAATTACTCTATAGATAGAGAGCTCAGAAAACTGAGACTGAAGGACCCCAGGCTGAGGCTTCAGACGCAACAGCTAGCCCTAGATAGGGAGGCCTTGGCAGTGGAGAGAGACAGGGGTTGGGGTTAGCACCCCATGGTGGCAGCAGCAACAGCTCAAGTTTCAGGAATTCCGAGAGGACTCCTTGGATTCCAGAAACCTGCACAAAATTGTTCCCCCATACAAGGTGGGGGATGATATCTCAAAATGCTTTGCTACACTTGATAGGGTCTGTAAGGGGCAGTGGTGTGCTATTTTCTAGTTGTCCTTCTCTGACAAGGGGATGGATAGACTTCTCACTGTCAGAGAAAGAGGATGCAGACAATTACAACATATTCAAACAGCACTCTTAGATGGTTTTGGTCTCGCAACTGAACAATATAGAAATAAGTTCAGAGAGACCAGAAAAGAGGCCTCACAGGATTGGGTTGACTTTATGGACTGTTCTGTTGAAGCTTTAGAAGGCTTGTTACATGGCAGCAAAGTGTCTGACTATGAGGGCTTGTGGGGGCGGAGTTAACTGCCAAAGATGGCAGCAGCATAATGGAGTAGCTCCGGACTGGCCCACAATATAACCTGTTACTTGTGGTGCTGCCGCCGGTTCAGCGACACTCTGGGATCGATGACAGTGACCGGAGAACAAAGCTGCCTGAGGATGGAAGGTAACAGCCTTCCAGTGGAGAAGACAACCGCAATGAAGATGCAGCAGGCCATGACGGAGCAGCTACACAGATTGGCGGGTGCGAGATGACCATAGCGGGACAGACACAGGCACCGACCACTGCCAGCAATTCTGATGGCGGTATTGTCGTGCAGGTGCCTGACGTCCTGAAAGTAGTGGACAGTGCTGGAGCTCTTGGCCCTTTAGGTTTGGCAGTCGGAGGTGGCCGGGTGTGGAGGACAGCGGGAAGGGCCCACAGAATGATTTACCTTTCGCCTCTCCACTACCCCACCTCATGGAGCGACTGGGCTGATAAGGTCCTTTGCGGGAGTGGTGGACCCTCAACGCACAGGAGGTGAGACGGGCCAGGAGTGGGGCTGTGGATGGAGGCATCCCTGGAGTGGCCCTGCCGTCAAGGAGGGCACTGGATGGCGGGCTCCCCCAGTCCCCCAGTAGGACAGAGCCACGGGGTGCTGCTGGGAGTCCGGACCGCGCTTCGATGGAGTGCCATGTGAGTGGCGATCCTGGGGGCCACCACGTGCACCTATTGACTGGAAATTTAGCAAGCAAGTGTGTTGCTGACATGCATTCCAGGGTCTGTGGCCACTACTATTCCAAGGTGGATCGGTGGCGAGTGCGGCCACTCGGGCTGCTGCTCTAGCGCCAGTGGCCTCCGGCCCCCATGAGCAGGTGGCAATGAAAGCACGGTACAGCAGGGCCAACCTGTCGTGATCCTACTGGACGAAGACCATAACATCAGAGAAGAGGATAGTTGAGGCGAGAGGGGGCATAACAGGAGACAGAACCCCCCTGACAGACACTGGATCCTAGGAGAGGCCACAACAAACTGGTAAGCGAGGGCTCGCCGGTTGTTGAGACTCTGGGAGCCTGGGAAGAGCGCCGGGCACCTGCTGTGGTGTTGGCCGGGAGTGCCGCTCGTATCACCAGTGGCCTTGCACTGTGGGGGATCCGCTGAGACACCGGGAGCCCCGGCCAGAGGAGGGGGGCCAACATTGGTGGCAAGAGGCCCCCTCCTCTATTTTTTTCCTTCCCCCTCACTGAACGGTAATACACAGATCTGATCCTTACTACCCCAGCTGAATGAGCCCAATGGGGAAGCAACGCCCTAAACCGCAGGAATCACGGGCGGCTAGCCCAGACATTGAGCAACGGGCTAAGACAATGACACCGCAGAAGTCACCCCAACCGTCCCAAAAGCAAGACACCTTACATAAGATTTTGGAGGTGATTGAGGACCCTAAGAACACCCTACGGCAAGAAATAGGGAAGGTATCGACTGGGTTGGGCCTTCTGAGAACTGACCACCGGAAGTTGGTGGAAAGAGTGGACAATGCAGAGGAAGAACTGAATGAAATGGGCACAACACATCGGGTTCCAAAAACCCAACTCGCCCACATCACAGAGTGCAGAGACTGGAACACAGGGCTGAAGATGCGGAGGGCCGCAGTCGGTGCAATAACGTCCGTTTTGTAGGACTATCAGAAGGAGTGGAAGGCAGCGATATGGTGGTCTATCTGAAACCCTGGATAAAAGAACTTATGATCCATCGACAAATCACACAGGGTCCCAGCTAGGCCCCCGCTGCTATGCCCCCCGCTCCGGGGAGAACCCCCAGACCTGTTGTGGCCAAGCTGCTGCTTTATAAGGATCGGGACTTGCTACTTCAGAGAGCCCGCGAAACAGGCCCCTTTGAAGTGGAGAACAGAAGGGTCAGTATGTACCCAGACTGTATAGCAGAGGTACAGGCCAAGAGGGCGTCCTACACTGAAGTGAAGAAGGGCTAAGGACTGAAGGAATTCGGTACGCTCTGTTATTTCCCTCAAAACTGAAAATATTATGGGACAGCCACACCAATTTCTGTCTGAGCCCAGAGGAGTCATGGCTCTGCCTTGAAACATACAGAACTGGAAGAGATGACCAGAACTCGCACAAGCCCCCTACGACTAGAAGCCGGAGAAAGAGACGACACTCTGCTTTTCGGCCTCGCAGGGACAGAGTGCTCTGGCCAAGAAAAACGCAAGCAAGTCAAGGAAAACGAGTAGCTATTAGGGCAGCCGCATCCCTGACAGTGTTGCCCACATCTGATGAAGAGAAAACAAGTCACACGGATGCTGGTAAGATGGAGGACTCATCGGATCATGAGTCGGTTGCGGACCCTTTTGGCGATCTACCGCATGTGACACCTCAGACACCTCACTATTGCACAGAACTTCGTATGAGGGAGTGACACCCAATATGCAAATCTGGGCTGGTCCGGATGTCACCGACAGCTGATGCCATCACAATGATATAGGACGAGCATACTCCCCATTTGCCCCTGGTCTACTCCAGCAGATTAAAAAAGATGGCTTGTCACAGACTGTTAACACAGGTTTGGGCGGTCGGCCATTGCCACATTGCACTGGTGAGTTGGGGATGGAATAGCCCTGTTATTGTTGTTGTTGTTTTTAATACCCAAAGTAAGGATTGGTGTGTGGGGTAAAGAGGAGGGGTGTGGGGGGGTTGCGGGGGTCCCATGTTGAGAGGCACACTAAATCCCTGATGCATGCCACAACCACTCTTAAATTGATGTCTTGGAACATTCGAGGGATGGGTAACGTGTCAAAGCACCATAGCATCCTGACATACATGAAGAGAAGTGGAGTCCACATCGCTATGTTACAGGAGTCACACCTCACTAGGTTGGAGGCTGATCGCCTCTATAAACGCTGACGAGGGCAACTGTTTGCCACCACATATTCCGCATATGCACCCAGAGCACTGGTCAGGTTGAGGGCAGGAGTGCCATTTGAGCCTGTCTCGGAAGACACAGACAAAGAGGGCCAGTATGTATTGGTAGAAGGCCACCTGTACGGACAACTAATAGTGTTCGGGAGCATATATGCTCCTAACCAAGATCATGTCCCCTTTCATTCACACGGTGTCTGCCCAGCTGGCCAGATACCCGGGTGGTCCCTTTCTCTTGGGGGGGACATCAATGGTGTCCCCGACATGGATCGTTCTACTCCACCTGTGGGAGGAGCGGCGGCAATCTGAGTGGCACAGGCATGATGACCTGGAGATCTGGGTGGGAATTGGAAGACATATTAAGGCTACAGCACCAGCACTGCAGGGAATTGTCACACTACTCCCACATCAAATGCATACTAGGATTGATAATATGTTCTGTACGGCTGGCATCAGCAGTACTTTCACACTCAGAGTACCCGGGCCGCACAGTTTCTGATCACAGTCCGCTGATAGTAACGATGCAGACAGCTGCAAAATTACCACTGATTCTGACGTGGCGCCTGTACACCAGAGCCCTGGAAGATAAGGTCTTCTGCGACGCCCTAGCGACCAGACTAATGGAATACTTTATATTAAACAAGGAGACGGCTTCAGATCGGAGGGTGGAATGAGAGGCTCTGAAGGTGGTGGTCCAGGGCCATTACCAGGGTCAAACAGTAGGAATCAGAAGGGAACTGACAGCCGAAGTACTTTGCATAGAAGCAGCCGTAGGTGAGAGTCAGAAGTAGGTGCCAACCCGGAGGCCCCTCAACAGCTCTTAGAAGTGTGGGAAGCATATAATGAGGCTTTAGAGTGCCTTCACTGCCACGACTATATAACACACACAAACAGGATCGTAGGTGAGAGTCAGAAGTAGGTGCCAACCCGGAGGCCCCTCAACAGCTCTTAGAAGTGTGGGAAGCATATAATGAGGCTTTAGAGTGCCTTCGCTGCCACGACTATATAACACACACGAACAGGATCCACGCAGAGGAGGGGAGGGCGGGGAGGCTACTGGCTTGGCTGATCAAACTGGAAAGCAAGGGCACACCAATAACTCACCTGACAGCTCGGAACAGGACTATACTGTAAGCACCGACACACATTAATGATGAGTTTAGATCTTACTACATGACCCTATACAGCGAACTGCTGCCGGCAAAGGGGGGGTGCGCTGCATACCTTCCAAGATGGGTTGCGCCTGTGAATGCTGCTGGTGCCGGAAAGTGAACAACTGGGGGCACCGGTACCGGTGCAAGAAGTGCAGAGCCCTGTCAGAGACCTGGCAACAGGGAAAACTCCCGGAACTGATGGCCTTCCACCTGAATTCTACCAAAGGTTCATGGGAGTATTGACACCACGACTGGTGACGATGTACACGGAGGCCTACTGGAGGGAGGAATTACTTATCTCCACTATGGAGCCATTGGTGATTCCCTACCCAAAGGGAGACAAGACGGGGAGACGGTTGCTGACTATCGCCCATTCTCAATGCTAAACATCGACTTCAAGTTACTTAGCAAAGTGCTAGCGAACCGGTTACTCCCACATATGAGGGACCGCATTCATGAGGACCAAAACGGGTTCATCCTTGCGCGAAACACATTAAATAATTTACGGCAGCTCTACACGCTGTTCTATGATGAGAAACACCCACATGACCCCACAGCTATGATAGTGTCCGTAGATCTGGAAAAGGCTTATGACACAGTACGATGGGACTTCCTGGAGGCGGTGATGCAGCGCATGTACCTGGGATGGGTGTGGGGGGGATGGGTAAACTTGCTCTACACCTACCCTACAGCCAGGGTCAAAACCGGATGCACGATATCCACCAGTTACGATGTCTACAGGGGCAACAGACAGGGCTGCCCGCTCTCACCCCTGCTGTTTGCCTTAGCCATAGAGCCGCTGGTGGAGAGTTTTAGGAATAGGGGATGGGAGTGGGTGCATTTAGAGGGGGGGTCTCACACATCATCTTTCTCTATGCAGACAACCTCCTTATTTATGTGAGAAATGGGAGCATCGTCCTCCCACAGGTGCTCCAGGTACTGGAAGATTTTGGTAAAAACTCGGTTTTACGGCTCAACAGACGGAAGACGCATGTATTCACTATGCTCAACAGAGTGGCGTGTCCCCTCTCATGCCAGGTTGATGTACAGTGGGCTCCTCAAACATTTCCATACCTAGGAACTCAGATTTATCACAATAGAAGGGACCTTTGGGAGGGCAACCTGGGAGGGGCATACCGGGCTATGAGAACAGAGGTGGCTTTCTGGCACTCCTTAAAGCTACCAGTCATGGCCAGGGTCACACTTTCCAAAATGGTGATGCTCCCTAGACTCCTTTACTATTTCACCAACTTGCCGCTGACCATCCTGGTGTTGTGGTTTCGGACACTAGACACACTACTGCGCAAACTGATATGGGACAGGGGACATCATCGGGTGGTGCTGGGGACTCTTCGTCTGCCACCTGAGAGGGGGGACTTGAAGCCCCTGACTTTGAGCTATACTATCTGGTGGCTCAATTACAGTGGCCAGCGCGATGGCTAAACAGGTTAGATTTAACAGAGACAACACTGGACTGTGAAGCTCGGCAAGGGGAGGAACTCATAGTACGACTGCTCAGGGGGAAACAAGTACCACCCAGACCAAACATATTGGTATCCACAGCCCCATCTGCGTGGCGTAGAGCTCTTCGGAGAATAGGCACCACTAATCCCTATGCACCTGTGGTGCCCCTTGTGGGACTCAAACATGGTACAACCGGTTCCTCCTTCACCACCAGACAACTAAAATATTGGACAGAGGCTGGATCACCACAGTGGGTGACTGCTATCAGGGAGGATGCTGATCCCTTTCGGTGACCTGCAGACCAAAGGGGTTTGCCTGCTGGCCAATTCCTGACTTATGAGGCTGTCACGCAGGCCCTGAAGGAACTGTAGGAAGAGGGTGGTGGGGAACCGCCCGCAGTGGTGGCCCTCCAGACTATGCTGGTTGTGGTTGGGGGCTCCCACCTGGTTACTTGGATCTATAAGGCATTAAATAGGATGATTGAAAGACCACTAGAAGGACTGCGACTCAAATGGGACGTGGATATAGGCAGAACCATGACACCGAATGGATTAAGATTTTAGCCTCTGCACACAAGATTTCATGTAATGCACGACTGAAGTATATACAGTCTAACTATGTCAACAGGACCTACCTCACACCACGCAGAATTGACCAAATATATGGGGTGACGACAGGAGCATGCCCTTGGTGTTGGTTGTCTGATGCAGACCTTCGCCATATGACGTGGGACTGTCCAATTTTAAGACACTACTGGGGAGAGGTGGTTGCCCGTCTCAATAACATTTAACATAGACAACTCAATGAAGGTCCAGAGGTATGTTTACTAGGCCTTTTTGACTAGCCTTTATTTAAAAAAGTGGGGAATAGGTTTGCAGACTTGGCATTAGTACTGGCACGCAGGAGAGTGGCGATGGCCTGGAAAAACAAGTATTGGCCTAGGCTGGCAACATGGGTGGCAGACATTACTCACTGGGCAAGGGCAGAGGAGAGAGTTCTGCAGGGGGAAGAGATGAGGGGACTGAGGCACCGACCGATCGCCCCCTTGTGGGTGGAGGTGGTAGACACATGGGAGACACTGGATGTCGCCACGGATGATGACTCGGACGGGGCCCTGGCCCCATGTGAACCAGGGATGGACGGGAGCTAGCACCGGCCTGGCCACCGCTGGCCTGCGCCGTGGGCAGGGCTCCCTCTGCCTGTCCCTTCCAGCCCCCTCAGCCTCCAGTGCTCGGGGTCGGTATAAGCGGCGGCACACCACACAAATTATTTTAAGAAGTATGAGCAAGTTACTAGGTTAACCGGTTAGGTTATTCTGTTTGCTCCTATTTCGTTATTGGCCTACACAGTAAGGGAAGACAGGCATACAGGCTTGCAAAGCTATCCGGGGCGCAAACCAGATCCCTGTCTTGCAAATATGCCATTGAGAACCTGAGAACGTTGCCACTACAATTTTGTATGCCAGGGAGTGAATGAGATATAGGTCATCCTGTGATTGTGGTTTTAGAATGTATGTAATGGATATCTACAGACTGTATAGCAACGTAAATAAGAACTCTGAGTATTAAGTTATGACAATATGAACCAACGGATATGTATTACTTGAAATGCCAATAGACAAATCTGTTAAAAAAAGATTATCAGGGCTTGTATAATCTGTTACTGAGAGAGCATATTTTGAATAGTTGTGTGTCTGACTTGTTGCACGAGTACTTGGTAGACTCAGATCTGATCTCTCCCCAATAATTGGGAAAGAAGGCAGAAAAATGGGTCCGAACAAGGGTGAGAAGAAAAGCTCATGTAGTGGGTGACAAGGGCAAGAAGAAGAATGGTAAGTCACATGACAAAGGCGGGGACAAAGATAAAAAAGAGTCTCCATCAGGCCCACAAAACTCTTCTGAGGGTGGGTCTAAATCGTCTTCACACCACAATCAGAACAAAAGCCTTGGTGCTATATCTGTAAAAACAAAGGCCATAGGGCAGGAGACAGCTCTTGCCCTAAGAAAAGCACCAAACCTCCCACTACCACTACCCTCACTGCTACTACTAGTGCACCTAGCAATAGCAGTGGTGGTGGAAAAACTAATACTAGCAATAGTCAATCCAAGGGTGTAGCAGGGCTAACTCTGGGAAGTGTAGTGGGGGCTTGATCAGTTAGGGAAACCACTGAGGCTGTTTTAGTCTCTGATGGTGGCATTGACTTTGCCACCCTTGTTGTATATGGATAAGCACAAGCAACAACCCCTAATAAATGGTGTTCAAGTTGAGGCCTACATGGACGCAGGTGCCAGTGTTACCATGGTGACTGAAAACTGGTGTCCCCTGAGCAATACCTACTTGGTCACCAGTACCAAGTGACTGATGCCCACAACAATACTGTGAGCTACCCCATGGCAGTTGTTGATCTCAGCTGGGGGGAGGGGGAGGTTTACTGGTCCTAAAAAGGTTATAGTGTCCACAGACGTACCTGTAGAGTGTCTACTAGGGAACGACTTGGAGACATCAGCTTGAGGTGAAGTAGAATTGGAGGCCCATGCAGCCATGCTGGGCATTCCTGGTCATATCTTTGCTTTTACAAAGGCTCAGGCCGAAAAGCAGAGACAGCAGGGAAACTTGGATCCTGAAAATATGGACCAAGAACTTCCCAAAAGCAGGGCTAGGAAGTGTAAGAAATTATCCCCTATCCTTCCCTCCACTGATGAGTCCCTTTTTGAGGAGGGGGAATCTACTCCTTCAACAGAACATGCACCTGAAGAATTTCAAGCTGACACAGCTGAACTCTTGGGTGCAGGGTGTACTCCCAGGGAGGAGTTGAGTGTGGCTCAGCAAACTTGCCCCACACTTGAGGGTTTGAGACAGCAAGCTGTCAAAAAAGACGCTGGGGATGTCAGTGGGACTCACAGGGTATATTGGGACAACAACCTCCTGTATTAAGAACCTAGGGAACCCAAGCATGGTGCCACTACAAGATTGGTAATCCCTCTGCAATACAGAGAGTTTTTGTTGGCCTTAGCCCATGACATTTCCCTTGCTGGTCACCTACGGCAATGTAAAACTTGGAACAGACTGGTCCCTCCCTTTCACTGGCCTCATATGTCAGAATACACAAAGGAGTTTTGTTGCTCCTGTGTCACCAGTCAAGCCAGTGGCAAGACAGGTGGCACTCCAAATGCCCCCTTAATTCCACTTACAGTGGTTGGGGTATCATTTGAAAGGGTAGGGGTTGACATTGTTACCCCCACTTGACCCTCCCACAACTTCTGGAAATAGGTTTATACTGGTGGTGGTGGACCATGCCACCAGTTATCCAGAAGCCATACCTCTTAGGACCACTACAGCTCCTGCAGTGACCATGGCCCTCCTTGGAATCTTTTCCAGGGTGGGTTTCTCAAAAGAGGTTGTATCAGACAGAGGTAGCAACTTCATGTCTGCATACTGAAAAGAAATGTGGAAAGAGTGTGGTGTATCCTACAAATTCACCACACCTTACCATCCCCAAACAAATGGGTTGGTTGAGTATTTTAATGAAACACTCAAATGCATGATAAGGGGACTCTGAAAACCTCAGGAAAAGATGGGATGTCCTGACACCATGCCTCCTCTTTGCCTACAGGGAGGTACCTCAAAAGGGAGTGGGCTATAGCCCCTTTGAACTCCTCTTTGTTGACCCTGTTAGAGGTCCACTGGCTCTTGTAAAGGAGGGTTAGGAACAACCCTTGAAGCCCCCTAAACAAGATATAGTGGATTATGTACTTGGCCTCAGATCAAGGATGGCTGAGTATATGAAGAAGGCCAGTAAGAACCTTCAGGCAAGCCAAGAATTGCAAAAGCAATGGCATGACCAGAAGGTTGTCTTGACTGTGTACTGACCAGGGCAGAAAGTGTGGGTCCTGGAGCCTGTGGCAGCAAAGGCACTCCAAGACAAGTGGAGTGGACCACACATCATAGTGGAAAAGAAGGGCAAGATCACTTACTTAGTAGACCTTGGCACTCCAAGAAGTCCTCTCAGAGTACTTCATGTGGACCGCCTAAAGTCCTACTATGACAGGGCTGACTTAACCCTGCTCATGGCCATTGTTGAGGGATAGGAAGATGAGAGTGACCCTCTCCCTGACCTCTTTTTTAATTCTGCAGCTGATGGTTCAGTTGAGGGGGTAGTCTTAGCAGATTGCCTTTCTCGGTCTCAAAAGGAAGACTGCAGAAATCTCCTGTGACAGTTCTCAGACCTGTTTTTTCCTTACACCTGGTCAACACACCATTGATACGGAGGGCAGTCTGCCTGTGAAGAGTAAAATCTACAGGCAACCTGATCATGTAGTACTGTTCCCAAAACCACACTCTCAAAATGGGAAAAGAGAAATGAGGTTTTGTGTTGACTATAGAGGGCTCAATACAGTAACCAAAACAGATGTTCATCCTATCCCTAGGGCAGATGAGCTCATTGATACACTGGCATCTGCCAAGTATCTTAGCACTTTTGACCTTACTGCTGGCTATTGGCAGATTAAGTTGTCAGAAGAGGCTAAAGCTAAAACAGCATTCTCCACCATTGGAGAGCACTACCAGTTTACAGTAATGGCCTTTGGTTTGCAGAATGCACCTGCCACTTTTGATAGGCTGGTGAACACAGTCCTCCAAGGTTTGGAAGCCTTCAGTGTAGCATATCTAGATGACATAGCTGTCTTTAGCCCAACCTGGGATGATCACCTGATCCACCTTTGGAAAGTTTTGGAGGCTCTTCAGAAAGCAGGCCTTACTATCAAGGCTTCAAAATGCTAGATAGGGCAGGGGAAGGTGGGTTAACTGGGACACCTAGTAGGCGGAGAACAGATTCAGCCACTACAGGGGAAGATCCAAACCATTTTGGATTGGACTCCCCCTACCACACAAACCCAGGTGAGAGCCTTCTTAGGTCTCACTGGGTATTACAAGAGGTTCATTAAGAACTATGGCTCCATTGCTGCACCTTTTAATGACCCCACATCCAAGAAAATGCATAAAAAGGTATTATGGACAACCAGCTGTCAAAAGGCTTTTGAGGAACTCAAACAGGCCATATGCTCTTCACCTGTTCTAAAGAGCCCAAACTACTTCAAGAAGTTCATAGTTCAGACTGATGCTTCAGAGGTAGGGGTTGGGGCAGTTCTCTCACAACTTAATACAGAGGGCCAGGATCAACCAGTAGCATTTTTTAGCAGAAGGTTGGCCCCATAAAAAAGCATTGGTCAGCTATAGAGAGGGAGGCCTTTGCTGTGGTCTGGGCCTTGAAGAAGTTGAGAACATACCTCTTTGGTACTCACTTAATTGTTCAGACAGACCACAAACCTCTCTTATGGCTCAAACAGATGAAAGGAGAAAACCTAAAATTGTTGTGGTGGTCCATCTTCCTACAGAGTATGGACTTTACAGTTGAACACAGACCTGGGAGTAACCACTCCAATGCAGATGGACTGTCAAGATATTTCCACTTAGACAAGGAAGATTCATCTGGGCAAGGTTAGCCTTCTTGTCCCTCGTTTTTTTGGTGGGGGGCTGTGTAGGAAAGAACCCTCTTTCTTGGCATTTTTGCTAACCAGGACCCCAGTGATTATGCACTCTCTCCCAAAAGTCGGTATTTCACCCACAATTGGCACACTGGTGCCCCAGCATAAGTCCCTAGTGTATGGTACCTAGATACCCAGGGCATTGGAGTTTAAGGGGATCCTTATGGGCTGCAGCATATATTTTGCCACCCAAAGGGGGCCCATGCAAACGCTTCTGCAGGACTGCCATTGCAGCCTGCGTGAAAAGGTGCAAGCGCCCTTTCACTGCCAATTTTCACTACACCAGGTTATTTATAAGTCACTCCTATAGCACGCGTTCTAGCCCAGATGGCAGGGTGCAAAGTACCTATGTGTGAGGGCCTCCGTGCACTAGCAGAGATGCCCCCACAAACTCCAGGCCCATTTTCCAGGAGTTCGTGGGTGCGGGGACACCATTTTACACGTGTACTGGACATAGGTCACTACCTGTGTCCAGCTATATAATGGTACCTCCGAACAAAGGCATGTTTGGTATCAGACATGTTGGAATCAAACCCCAAAGCTTTTGCAAGCATTGGTTGTGTGATTCCATGCACTCTGTGGACTCCTTAGAGGACCCCCAATATTTCCATTTCAGCCCAAGCTGGTGCCACCTCCCAGACAGGTTTCTGCCCTCCTGTTTCTTGAAAAGCTCGAGCCCAGGACGGCAGAACAAAGGATTTCCTTTGGGAGAGGGGGTGTTACAGGGAACTCTGGGAGCATCTGAGTGGCCAGTGCCAGCAGCTGACGTCAGAATCCCCTCCTGATAGGTGGTCACCCAGCTAGGTGACCAATCCCCCTTTCAGTGCTATTTAGGGTCTCTCCTTTAGGTGGTTCCTCAGATTCAGATTGCAAGACTCCAGAAGGAATCCTCTGCATCCTCCACTTCAATTTCTCCCCGAAGAAACTGCATCTGGTTTTCAGGATCCCACAAGCTGCAACAAAGAAGCGAGATGACTTCTGCAGCATTGTAACTCCGGCTCCTTCCAGCAACTGCAACATTTCCCCGGTCAAGCATCCTCTGAGGACAGCCCGTCCTCAGCCAGCATCAGAAGAGTGAATGAATCTCCCTTGGGGTGAAGAAGTCACTCTCCTGCTCCTACAGGCACCAGCTGCAATGACGACTGGCTGTGTGAATCCCCTCTCCTGCTGAGATTCATGGATCCTGCATCAAGAGTGGTGGACTGAAGTGGTCCCAATGGTCCTCTCTTCCAACTGTCCATTTTTGGTGGAGGTAATCCCTTGCCTCCCCATGCAGGACAGTGCCCCCGTGCATTGCGTCATTTGCAGCTGCCAAAGCTTGTTGGCATCCTTCCTCCAAGATCTTCATGTATCTTGAAGCACCAGTCCCCAGCACTCAGTCCTGCAATGCACAGCTCCCTGAGTGGTTCTCCGGCGGAGGGGGAGCCTTTTTTGTAGTGCTGCATGGGCCTCTTCTGCAACTTTTGTGGCCCCATCCTGTGGGACTCCTGTGAGCGCTGCCTGGTCTTGTTTGGGCTCTCTGTGTTGCTGAGAGCCCCCTCTAAACCCCCCTCTTGGGTAGAGTCCACCTGGTCCTTCCTGGTCCCCGGGTGCGCCACTCTCTGCTGAGTGCAAATTTTGCATGCGCCAAGGCTTGTTGGCTGACGACGCAAACCCAACTGCATTCCTCCATCTGGCATGGGAGATCACCTGCACCCTCCAGGAACCTGACTTCATCTTCTTGGGTACAGTGCTGACTCTTCATCCTCACCAGTGGTTCACTTCTTGCTCCTTCATCCTGGTGAGTAGGGGCTCCTGTCCTTCCTGGACTCTTCTGTGCTTCTTGGACTTGGCCCCCTTCTTCCACAGGTCTTCTTATCCAGGAATCCACTGTGGGTGTCTTGCAGTCTCTTCTGGGTTCTGCAAAATTATTATTTACTTCTCTGTGTGTGTTCTGGGAAACTTATTGTGATTTACTCCTGTTGTCCTGTTCGCTGGGGTGGGTTGTGCTACTTACCTTTGGGCTTTTCTAGTACTCCCAGCTCCCCTCTACACACTACACTTGCCTAGTTGGGGGACCGACTTTCGCATTCCATGTTCTTAATATATGGTTTGCGTCCCTCTAGGCCCATTTCTAACTATTGTGATTTTCACTAAATGCACTGTTTTCGAACTGTTTTTAATGCCTATTTCGGCATACTTGTGTATATAATTTGTGTATTACTTACCTCCTATGGGAGTATAGTCTCTATGGTATTCTTGGTATTTGTGTCACCAAAATAAAGTACCTTTATTTTTTTAACACTGAGTGTTTCTTTCATTTATGTAAGTACTAAGTGTGACTACAGTGGTATTGCATGAGCTTTGCATGTCTCCTAGATAAGCCTTGGTTGCTCATCCACAGCTACCTCTAGAGAGCCTGGCTTCTAGACACTGACTAAACTACACTAATAAGGGATACCTGGACCTGCTATAAGGTGTAAGTGCCATAGGTACCCACCACACCTGGCCAGCCTCCCACAGACTGTCTGCGTGTGAGAATGAGTGTCTGAGTGTCTCTCTGCATGGAAGAGTGGGTGTGAGAGAGTGTCTCTGGGTGTGACAGTGGGTGTGAAAGGTTGTCACTATGTGTTAGAGTGGGTGTGACAGGATCTGTACGGGTATGAGAGTTGATGTAAGATTGTCTGTCTGGGTGTGAGAGCGGGTGTCAAAGTTTCTCACTGGGTGTGAGTGTGTGTTTCTTTGGGTGTGAGAGTGTGTGTGTCTGGGTGTGAGTGTGAGAGTGTCTGTGTGGTTGTGACAGTAGACGGGACAGTGCGTCTCTGGGTATGACAGTGGGTTTCAGTGTCTCTATCTGGGTGAGTAGATGATTGTAAAAGTGAGTAGTTTTCAGAAGATATATATATACATATGAGCATAATTAGATAGTCCATCAACAGTGTTTATATACTATTACCCAAAGAAAAAAAAACACGTTTAACCTAAACATCACCATCTTTTTTGTGAAAAAATTTCAACTTGGATTACAATAAAGGGGTCACACATGGCATTATTTATGTAATTGTCAACATGTTTTACGATATCTTCTTATTGCAGTGTAATGTTTTGTTCCATACTAGTGGCAAACATCTATTGCCGATGCATTGTGGTTATTGTAGTGCTCAAAGCTGAATCTACACGCTTCTCTTTAAATTTAAATTTTTTGAACATGTAATCATGTTTCCAATTATGGGTCGCTCACTAGATTTATCATAATAATTTCAAAGGGTACAATTATAAAATAATCACATGTCGAATTGCACAGGACTCCGCCATGTTAAAATCAAGTATATACATATATTTATAGGCGATCACCTTGTTGCTCTAATTGTATCATAGATACATTTTCAGAGCCCTACTATGCTCTATCTCAGAACGAATAGAGCTGGTCACGCAGGATCTGAAGCGCACACAGCGACTTAACAATACTTGATGTACCCTATCTTAACCTTATTCACTCTCTATGAGGTTGTTGCATGTCTCTGTGCCATGTTTCATTATGTACATTAGTGTGGCTGTGCTTACGCGATTTTACATCATTTATTGATTTAATATCCCATGGCATCCTGTGATTCTAGGATACTCTACAGTTGCATTTACCGGCACTAGTGCCCCAACCACTAAAATGCGCGAAAATGATACATGACGTAGCCAGTTTCCTCTGTCCATGTGAACTATTCTCGTAGCTGTGTTCATAGATCTCACTCATTTAATTCGCTACCTTGCACATATTATATATCCTATACCCATGCCCCTTTTGAACCTTGTTTAATGTTTAGCTCTGATTAATAATTATCCGCCCCTCTTGTTCTCAGTTAAACTCTACCCACAATTCTACTGATCTCTGTCAAAGACTGATATGCCTATGCTGTGCGAGCACCCTTTTTCACCATATCATTCTGCTCTTTACTTTAAACATGAGATGTGAACCCCTCAATTAATTCCAAATTAAAACCATATGACTAAGACTAAAGACTGAGACTAAGCAAAGCAATTATTGCAATGCCATGGTCAGTTATTAAATTGTTAGAAATAGTGGCTCCAGATTTCAATCACAGTTTTTATCCATGGAGTTTGAAGGAAGCTATCATAAATGTACATATAGCTCTTCATAGGAGTTGAATGTGATTTTTTATACCTGTACCCTTCACAATTATTACCATTCACAATATATGCATTGCACATGTCACAAACATAAACTCAAATTAGTTCACAATTAAAACACTGAGAATTTTGTTTCTGATCTGCAAAAGGTACAATAGTCGTAAGCTCCCTGCCACAAAATCATGAATGCAATGAGTGCTTAAAAAGAGGCTCCCCATTAGAATCATGTGGTAAAAGTACAAAAAAGGAGCAGATAACATTGACTAACCAGTGCATGATCAGCTAAAGAGATTTCTTCATGCTCCAAGAAGGGGAAGTTCTGAATCATGTGGCAGAGAACAGAAATGATGGAAGGGGAGAGAGGAAAGACCTGTCTGTAAACACAGTCGATCAATAGCCATGTTTGGCTCAAAGGCAACAGGTGGACATGCAACTCTGCATCTGTATTATGTCCCCAGGGAACCACTGTCCCTAATATCATAACCCGTGATTCCCCTTTCCTCAATTATCTCTAACCTCTCTTCGTGGATGAGCTTTAACATGTTTAATCACAAAGTGCTTGAAGCCTGCCATTGATCATTCATGACATTGCACAAAATGGCAGGCTATAGGATAGCTCCTGCCACCATTCATAATAGCCTGCATGTGGTGCAGTATTCTCACATTTAGTTTGTAAATAATGCTGCCCACATATAGGTTGTTGCAATTGCACTTTAGAACATATGCAACATGATGTGTTTTGCATGTGATCCTGTTGCTAGTTATAATAGGGCAGCCCTCAAATGTCTGGTATGTCTTTTGGATCAATCCATATAGGCAGGTCTTGAAGGAATTGCACTTGTTAAACCCCGTCATGTTGTCTGATAACCAGTTTTTTTCTCCTCCTGGATCAAGGTAGCTACATGTCAGGATGTCACCGAATTGCTTGTGTGTCCTGGATGTTATCCAAGGACTAGATCCAACAATATGTTTCAAATGTGCATCCTTGCTTAGTACATGGCAGTATTTTTGCAGAATCTATTTCTAACTTGACTGGGCCACATTACACTCCAAAAAGAGTTCTCACTTTCTCATCTTTTTGAATTGGGTAATTGCCCTGTTCCTTGCCCCACAGTTTCCTACTGGCCCTTTCCTTTGCATCCTTTAAGACACTCAGAGGATAATCATGCTGGGCAAATCTAACCATATTTGATACCTCCTTATCAAATACACCATCAGTTGAAAATATCCTCCGGGCTCTTAACACCTGACCATGGGTGGCCACAGTTTGCATGTAATATTGAATTAGTAGCTCTTTGCCTTCTACGTATCCTCGTTGCTAATTTGCCATCAAGCACATTCAGTTCAATATCCAGGAAATCACAATGAGATGGTTAGTGAACAGGAGCGGGACGTGGCGGGGTGGGGAAGAAAATTAATTTAAAAAAAACATAAACTTCTCTGAATTGCAACTGCTGTCACCATCGCGTTGCTCCTCTTACCTTTGCTGCAGACTGCGGGCACAGGCTCCCAGTCTGCCCTGGGGCTAGTCTGAACGCTGTTGTCATGCTGCAGCATGACAGCAGTGTTTGGATTGATTGGAGAGCCCCGCCAGGGCACTCCCAGGAAGACTGGAAGCGTCTGCCTGCTCTCTCCAGCCCGGCAACACAGTGCAGAGTTGGACAGAGCTTAGTGCGCATGTATGTTTGGCCGGCTCGAGACGGCTGGCCAAACATACATGTGTAGTGAAGGGGAGTGCTTAGCACTCCCGCCTCTGTGCTCGTCACAGCCTGTGGCCCCGCCCCTTCTACAATAAAACAAGAATAAACCTAGTTTATTCTTGTTTTATTGTAGAAGTTTGGCAGCTGCTGCTGCTGGCGGGGGCGACGTTGCTCCGCCCTAGCGCAGGATCCTTGCCTTCTAGTGAACTGGGTTTAAATTCATTCAAATTTACCTTCTCTACAAATTTCTGTAGTGCCATCCCATCTCCCTCCCATAAAAGTGAACAAGTTCCTGAAATGTATCCCTAACACAACATTTTTCACATATTGCTCTTTCTCCTCAACCCAGGCCACCTCCTTCTCCCACCACCCCATGAACAAGTTTGGTGAAGGAGTTGCTCATCACTGTACCTTGCTGTTGTAGGAAAACATTTGTTGCTGAAAATAAACACGTGGGTAAGGCAGAAGCACAACATACCAATCATCATTTGAATGTGCTCTAGGTGTTTGATCGGTCTGTCTCTCAGAAAATATTCACACGCATGTATACCATCCTTGTGATCAATCGAAGTGTACAATGCCCTTACGTCAAGTGTGACCATAACGTACGCCTGTTTCCAATGAATCCCATCTAATTTCCTTAAGAAGTAAGTTGAGTCCCTCAGGTTTGAAGGAAAGCTGGTAACATATGGTTGTAAAAACAGATCCAGATACCTTGAACTATTTTCCAGGGACTCGATGGAGCTCACAATAGAGGAAATGTATTGTGGCTTTTTTTGCGTGGTCCACTTACAAGCATTGGTATTCATCGCAATCAAAGAGGTTCTGTTCATGCAATGATTTCAATGCAGAATGTTATTCTGCTCCAATTTGTTGCATGGAATTTCGTGGAAGATAGACGTAATCAGTTGTGTTGGTCTGTGCGTCTCCTTGCTTCCATTAAATATATATTCTGGTCCATCAACACAATATTCCCACCCCTTATGAGAGGGTTTAATAATCAACAAGTTGTTCTTTTTCAGGTCTGAAATAGCTTTACAGTCTCTTGGTGTGAAGTTGTGCTTTCCTTTTTTATTCTGCCACTTCCTTCTTAGGTCATTTAACACTTAGGTGGTCATTGTGACCCCGGCGGTGAGTGATAATGTGGCAGCAGTCCCGCCAACAGGCTGGCTGTACATACGGCCACATTATGAGAATGGCAGATTGGCTGCAGCCAACCCACCACTTCTCCACTCATACCGCCATGGCGGTATTAACCGCCGGGCTGGAGATGTCAGTCTCCAGCCCGGTGGCCGGCATAGTACCACAGGCAGCATTTTGAGCCTGCCAACCACCATGGCTTTCATGGCGTTAGCAATGCCATGAAAACCATGGCGGTAGGACCTACCGATGACAGGGAATTCCTTCCCTCTCACCAGTAAGCGGCTCCCCCACCCCCCTCAACACCCACCTGACACCCCCAATGCCCTCCATCCAAACTCCCTCCCTTCCGATCCTCTCACTCCTCCTTCCAATCTTCTCACTACGCCATACAAGCACACACCCGCAGACATGCACCACGCATACACCCAATCACTCACACTGGCATACACGCATTCATACATGGATACATCCAGTCATGCTCACACAAATATTTACACACATTCACACTGACATGCAGACACACACTCACTTCACCATTCTTACACACATTCACTCACATGCATACAGCCACGCACACAACACTACAAACACAGACGTATTCATGCTCACACATTCATGCACACAACCGCACACACACAACACCCCTACCCCTACTCCTCTCCCCTGTCGGAAGCCTGACTTACCTTGTTCTAGGAGGTCTTCCGGCAGGGAACGGGAAGGGGCGCTGCTGGCAGCAGAACATTGCCAAACCGTATCACAAGTCATGATACGACTGGCGGCAATCAACTGGCGTGGCGGTGCTGGTGGTAGCAGCGCCAGCTTACCACCATCCTCCAGTATGATCACTGCCAGATTTCCATCCTTCTTGTGGCGGAAGTCCGGCAGTGATCAAAGTATGGTGGGCGGGTGGTATCTGCGGTGACGGTATTTTGGCAGCCGTCACCGCAGCAGTAGGCGGTTTTTACTGCCAATGACATAATGAGGGTCTAATTCATGAAACAAATCAGTTCTATTGCCCGGAAGCAGTTGGGGGCAGAATTATATTTTCAGTGTACAACCTCTACTGGTACATCAGTCATGAACCCCATCTTATTTAGAGCAACAGAATCTGATATTTTAACTTGTGATTCCTACTTGTTTTCAACACTCACTTCAGACTCCAGGTCACTCTCAATATGCGCTGTGGACCACATATTCCGATCCCCATCAGGTTCAACAAGGGAAGTTATGCTATCATTAGGTTTGTATAGAGTTTCACCGGCAAGGTCATGAATCTCCAGCAAGTATGATGTCTACAATCCTAAACCTTGAGGACTCAGGTCTAGTGTTGGTGCTGGTGGTTGCTGTCCCATGCTTCATTTGGTAACATTTGTGCAGCTTTACCTTCATAATATATTTATACTAATCAATCAGGGTGCCTGTAAAATTGTGTCCAGGTGTTGGCCAAGTCCCAGATTCAATATTACAATAAGTTTTGTTGTTGAGATATTCACAAGCAGTGTTTTTTCCCCACTCACTATCATCACACAATACTCTCATTTCATGACTTTGTTTTTGCACTGCCCTCTTCCTCTTGCCCCTCCCTGTCCTGTGCCTTCTTTTTCAAAGCCTGTGTGTGCTCTGTCTTCTCCTCCTTGGTGTGTTGTGATACACAGGAGATGAAGTTCCTTGTGAAAATCCCACTTCTCCATGGGGTATTATTCTGCCCTCAAACCTGGGTCAGAGCTAAATTCACTCTCACTGGCCTTACTGGTGGTAGATTTATCCATCTTCTTTTTGGCCCTTAAACTGTCAACGTTTTTGGCAAAGGTGTAGATGATGCCATGCTGGTAGTCAAGCCTGTCCCTAGTAAACTTCCTCGCTTTCCTTCCCATAATTTCATCATCATATTACTCTAGAGCTTTCTCCATCTTTGTCAACAATTCCTTCAATGCTGTGTCATCTTTTCTCTTTTCTAATTCCTTCAAAATCAATTTTACTTTGGCAGACTGTTGTTCCATTTTCTTTTAGCATGCTTTGTCAATGTACTCATCACCCTCATAGAGCTCTCTTCTGTGCGATCACACCATTCCTTGACCAAATTGTCATCCATATCCTCACATGTTGGTAGAAGCATGATCTGCAAACCTCTTAGTATTCTTTTCCAGTCCAAATATTTTGGGAGATATTTAATCTCCCCCCATTGTTTTGACTCCATACTCTTCACTTTCCCTAACTTCTTAATTATTTGTGGTGGTGTCTGGACAAACTCTTTTCTACAGATTGTGTAAGCCCAGCTTCTGCTGACTGGGCTAGCCCTAGGGCTTGAGATGGAACCTTTCTAGCCACCCTCCTTTGCCCACACTAGTCACCCCCTTACTTCAATGAGTTCACTGGAAGGTGCATGGGGTGGTTACCAATACCTACCCAGTGAGCCTGTGGTACCCATAATGGCTGGAATCTTTCCCCATCTTCAGATCCTTAGGCCAGTCTGCAGCAATACCTGTATCTTCCATTGACTCAATTTCCACTAAGGAGAACAGGAAAAGAAAAAGGCGGTCCTTGAAAAGGAACAAAAGGAAAATAACAAAGAAAAATCCAAGGAAATTACAGTTCCAGGAGATTAACGATCTTGACGCTTTGGCCGCAAAGGGGCCCAGTAGGCCTGCCTTTGGGGCAAGAACATAGTGATCCACAATTTCTTTTGGTCAAACAATCTTCCTTAAAGTTGGCACCTTTGAAATTAAACACCAAAGCAGAACCCCTTATCAAATTCAGTGCCCAATGAATCTCAAATTTGCATCCAGCTGAGTGGGAATTGTTGGTCATCTGTTACTGGTACCACTCATACCACAATGGGCACTGTATTGTTAGATTTTGTTGAATTATTTAATTATGATCTGATTTTGAACTGTTCGTTTTTATTGTCTTGCTTTGCAGAGATTGAAAATTTTAAAATGATTCAAAGTAAAGATATTGCTCTTATATATACATATAGCTCATCCACCATATAGCTCATCCACCAAAAATGTTGAAGTCTTGAGTCCAGTTTCACTCTAATATAGTTAACTTAATTCTACAACACTGTGACTTGTTGCAATGCAGAGGAATCAATGTGATTCCGATTTGGGATGAAAAACTATCATAGTAGGCAGTCTGTTCATTCAAAACCAGACTGCACAGCAAATATTTGCAGTCTTTACTTCATTTATCCTCCAGTTATATACTTGAACATTGCTATCTCGAGTGGAGGGAGATTAGTAAGATTATCCAGTCTTGAAGTTCCCGTTATCTTCCCTATGGAGGGTGAGCTCACAAAGTGGAGTTAGGTGGCTGGAGCCTTAAACAGCCCCGGCCGCGGGGCCAGGACCCAAATCAGAGGCACTAGCAAAAAATTAAGAATGGTGTCTTGGAATATAGCAGGTATACTAAACCCTCCAGAAAAGTTGAAGTTTGTATGCTGTTTAAAAGCTGAGTATTCAAGAAACCTGGTGTACCGTTGATTTTTTTTATGTGAAGGATACATTGTTTTAAGCTGCAATGCATTGCCTTCTAAGAAAGGGCATGCCCAAGGGGGAATTGCAATCTAACTGAGCAATATGTGAATCAAAATATTTTAAAGCTCCATCCAATCTTTACCAGGCCATACAAGTTGTGTTTTTTTGTAGAAGAATTCAAAATAGTTTCTCTGTTGGTGGTTGTTAGACCTGGCATCCTTGGTGGGCCTCCCCTGTCTTTTGTGTCTCTCCTTTCCATGTTTTCACTGCGTGCTGGACTCTGTTTTTGCTGTTTTTGGTACTCTTGGCACTTTACCACTGCTGACCAGTGCTAAAGTGCAAGTGCTCCTGTGCAAAAAGTGTGTGTAATTGGCTTTCCATGATTGGCATATTTCATTTACTAGTAAGTCTCCAGTAAAGTGCACTAGAGGTGCCCAGGGCCTGTAAATCAAATGCTACTAGTGGGTCTGCTGCACTGGTTGTGCCACCCACATGAGTAGTCCTGTAAACATGACTCAGATCTGCCACTGCAGTGTCTGTCTGTGCAGTCTTGCACTGTCAATGTGACCTGGCAAGTGTACCCACTTGCCAGGCCTAAACCTTCCCTAAGGGTCCCCTAAGGTAGGCCCTAGATAGCCCCATGGGTAGGGTGCAGTGTATGTTAAAGGTGGGACAGGTACTGATGTGTTTTACATGCCCTAACAGTGAAATACTGCTAAATTCAGTATTCACTGTTGCAGGGCCCATCTCTCTCACAGGAGCTTCCGTTAAAAAAACTTTAACGTTCAGAATTCTTTTGGGAGAAGATAGAAATCTGGAGTTTGGTGTCTCTTAACTCACAATTTAAAAATACATCTTTTAGTAAAGTTGGTTTTAGATTGTTAGTTTGAAAATGCCACTTTTAGAAAGTGGGCATTTTCTTGCTTTAACCATTCTGTGACTCTGCCTGTTTGTGGATTCCATCTAGGTCAATTTGGCATTTGGGCTTTTTATGACTCCTCTCTAGACAGTGAGACAAAGGGTGCTGGGGTGTATCCTGCATAACCTGATGGGCCATATGTGCTAGAGTCGAGGGAGGAGTGGTCACGTACACCTGAATGGGCTGTGCCTGCCCTCTCACAATGCAGTCTTCAACCCACAGGTGTGTGTCTGGGGTCTGGTCTGGACAAGGCAGGATCTTGTGAACAACAGAGACTTTCCTTTGAAGTTTGCCTACTTCAAAGGCAGAAAGGGGTATAAGTAGTGGAACCAAAACCCCATACTTTAGATTTCTTCAAGATTACTTCTGGGATCAAGAGGAACCCGAGAAGAGCTGAAGAGATGAGAACAAGTACTGCCCTGGCCTGTGACTGTGCTTTGTTGGGCTATCATTCAGTTGCTGCTTCTGTGAAAGGGGACAAAGACTGGACTTTGTTGTGCATTCCTGCTTGACAAGAATCTCCAAGGGCTTAAACTGAGCTTGCCTCCTGTTTTGAAGTCTCAGGGCCATCAAAGACTTCCTTTGCCAGCACCTGGACTCTCTGCTGAGACTCATGCCCTGCCAAGTGGTGCCCTATCCAGTCCCTGGGCCCTTGAAAGGTGAAGTTGGCAGAACAAGAACTGAAATTCAAGAACAGAACGACGTGTGGGGAAATTGTTGACGCACCATCTGCGACGTGGCTGATAAATGACGCACCACTAGCTTCGTGGCTGAAATCAACGCTCCACCTGCATCGCAGCTGCGAGATTGACCCATTGCGGCTGGGAGATTGAAGCATTATGGCTGGAGAAACAACACGCAAAACACCCGCTTCCGGCTGCTGATAATGATGCAAATCCCATGCAGCGCGGTTTTCACCATGCGACCAGATTTCTCGCACATCGGCCATGGGTGTCAAAGTCATCCCGAACCTGCGTGGATCCGAGGTGCCCCATCCGGAAATCAACACATCGCTTTCTTGCCAGGGAGAAAAATGACACATCGCCGACCCGACCAGAGAAAAAACGAAGCACAGCCTTACTTGCGAGTAAGGAACCGACGCATCGCAGACTTTTCTGACGCACGCTCGCTCGTGCTGCTTTATTTTTTACGCAAACCAGGTACTTAGTGTAAAGTCAACGTTTCCGTTGTTTTCTATGAAGTAAGACTCTTATTCTTTTGAAATTCTTATCTTGACTTGGGTATGTTGGATTTTTGTCGTTTTGGTCTTGTTTGATTTAGATAAATATTACCTATTTTTCTAAACTGGTATGGTGCCCATTTTGTAGTGTTTTCACTGTATTACTGTGTGTGTTGGTACAAATACTGTACATATTACTTCTGAGTTAAGCCTGCCTGCTGGTGCCAAGCTACCAATGGGGTGTTTCTCCTTTGCCCTGACTAGAGTGAGAGTCCTTGCTTGGACAGGGGGTAACCTAAGTGCCAACCAAAGACCCCATTTCTAAATGTTGACATCCCTCCAGACAAATGTTATAGCAATATACTTCTTGAGATGTTTGATTATATATCCATGATTGAGAAGTTCGAAGGGGAATGTGAGGTACTGATAGCTACTGATTTTAATTGTAAAATGTCCAATCATTCCATTAATCTATATTGTGACGCTGAGAAGGAAACCACATTTAATATCCCTCCTCTGCTGTTGCCTTCAAATGTAAGGATAGACAAAAGAGGGTTTGCTCTACTAAATCAGATCAGAATAAAAGATAAAAGTTATACAATCTTAAACTCAGATTCGCCAGTCCAATTCACTCCCAAAGCCCAGTTGAGATATTCTATCATTTATTACTCTATTGCCTCTTTTCCCACAGCTCAATTTGTCTTGAACATGACAGTATTGGATTCTTTGTTCAGTTATCATAGATTACTTGTCATTTCTCTAAATTTAAGTCTTTCTTCTGTAGAGTCTTGGAAACCGAATGGCTCAAGAACCACTTTCAACCAAGGTACAGGTAGAACACACTGGCCATTGTCCAAAACAGATAACTTAAAAATATGTTTAGAGAGGACTATTTTGAATGTAACCCTTTGGGACCATGATATTCTCAACTCCTTTGTGGAGTTTAAGAAGTTGATTGTAAAGACCAACTATGACGTTCCCTCCAACATCCCCAGAAACTAAGGCTGCCTTTAATGTTACCCTTAAATAAGGAAACAATAGATTAATTTGGCTGCAGTTTATCTCATTCTCTAAGGAAAGGGTTACACTGATAAATATTAAAGAGAAGAAGAAGGCAGATGAAGCTAGGCTTAGGAAACCAGAATGCTGATCGTAGCTGGGTTGAGCTGAAAGAAGCGGCCGGTTTGAGAAATTCATATAAGTATTGGTCAATTATTGCAGATTGCTGTGGTGCCAGAAAAGCTCCTCATCCTCCCCTATAGAGAAGGGTGTTTGGAGGGGTTAAATGTTCTCTATTTGCGCAGAAAACATAGATACTACTGGTCTCATCAAAGATGCACTGCCTGGCCATAAGAGGGGTGTTGCTAGTTAAGGTCCTCCTTTCGAAACAAAGATTGAGGTATCAATTAAGGCAATGAGATCTTCAGGTGAAATGGGCCCGGATGAGGTTCCTATTTCTGTGATCAAGCAAGAGGCCTCTCATTTGGCAAAAACTTTGTTGCCCATATTTGAATACTGTTACTTGAACAGTACAGTTCTCCCCTCATGGGCTGGAAGTGTCATCATTCCATTGCATAAAAGGGCAAAAGAAGCTCTCCCACTAATTATCATCAAATTGCCCTGCTGGACGCTGTTGGCAAGGTGTTTACTAGAAGCCTGCTAGAACACCTTAAGTCATGGGCAAAGAGCAGCATGATTATTCCAATGGAATAAACTGGCTTTAGAAAAGGGTATAGTACACTTAATAACATTGCTACTTTACAGCTAATAATTGAAAGATATGCAACAAAGAGGGGTGCTCCGGTCTATGCAGCTTTCATAGATTTCTCCAAGGCCTTTGATAAGGTTGACTGCCCTAACTGGTGGAAGAAGTTAGCCAAGCTTGGGGTTCCAGCTAGTCTTCTGCATTTAGCTAAAGCAATGCATACATCGACCTGGAGTAAAGTTTTGATCGGTGGTGACCACGGTTTATCGGCATAATTCCCTACTGAAAACAGTTTGAAGCAGGGCTGTTTATTGGCTCATCTAAAGTTCTCACTGTATAGCCATGATCTTCCTAATGCCTTCTCAAAGAGTAATAGTTTTGCGCCTAGTATTGTAGGGCCCCCTCTGGTATGTCTACTTTATGCAGACAATAGTAATGTAGTGGTCGACCTGACCCCGAAAAGCCTAAATAATCATTTGGCGTCCCTTCTAGACTACGGCAATCAACATTTTTAAAAGATTAACTCTGCTAAATCACAAGTATTTTTTGGTGGGGGGAAAGTTTGCAAAAACCTATTCCATTATTCAAGGTATTTGTGCACGCAGAAATTAGAGCTAGTTAAATCTTCCCATTTATAGGGGAAAATGACCCAAAGTAGGGAATCCTCATTAAGGCATGTTATATATGAAGAGGTTTTTATACTGAAGAGAGAAAAATCACTGTTTTTTTAGAAACTTGACGTCTGCCTTATAGCACCTGGAGTTGGACTTAAGTGTACTATATTCTTTATCACCTGTTCAGCCGAGAATTTGTTTAAAGCAGGCTTCCCTAAAAAAACGTTATCAATTGGACTTAAATCTATGCAACCAAACAAAAAGGTATGACATGTTGACCAAATCTGTTAAGCTTAAAGGAGCACAGCCTTTTCTAGGATAGAACCAGCCTCATGGGGTGAGGCGCCTTTTCTTATTATTAAGATTAGCTATGCTCCCATTAAAGATTTTAACTTGAAAATGGTACAGCACTTTGAATGTATGTGATTTTTGTCAACTAGATATTCAGGATTTAAAAAATGTTTTATTTGTTTGTCCAGCTCTGCTGTTACTAAGTAGAAAATGGCTAAAACTGCTCTTTCTGAAATGTAAATGCAAAATATCAGGTGAGGCGCTTAATTTAGTGTATACCCTGCCATGAAATTTTCTGATATCAAGTTTTATACTTTTTTATAGCGTTTTTAAATTTATAATAATCCGTTTAAACGATCTACTGTGGTTGTTCTAATATTGTATGACACGTAAATATTTTGTGAATTTTATGCTTTTGTATATTGTATGGTTAAGTTTATAATGTAGGGTCAATAATCTTCACCCTCGGGTAGGTCGCTTCCCCGCTGCTGCAGCTCCGCCTGCCCAGGCCCACCTTCCAGGTAGATTCTTGTTTTTCCTCCTTTGTCGTTCCTTTCTTGTTTCTTTTTCTTCCATTTTCTTCTTTCTTGTTTCTTTTTCTTCCATTTTCCCCTTTCTTGTTTCTTTTTCTTCCATGTTCTTCTTTCTCCTTGTTTCTTTTTCTTCTTTCTTGTTTCTTTTTCTTCCATTTTCCCCTTTCTTGTTTCTTTTTCTTCCATTTTCTTCCATTCTCCATTCTCCTCCTGTCCTTAGCGCTTTGTTCGTTTCCCGCCGCTGCCACCCTTGCGGCCCTGCCCCCCCTGCTCCCATTGGCTCTCCTTCCCTCCCGCCTCCCAGCTGACCCCTCCTCCCCCCTTCCTTCTTATGATGTCCGCTGGGCGACCGCGCGCAGCGGGCGCGCCAAAGGTGCGCCAAAGGCAAGCCCGTCTGCGTCTGTCCCCGCCTGGACCGCGCCCAGCGCCAGAACCCCTGGCCCCCACCGCACTCAAAACACCCAACTAATATACAACGCCGCCTCCCTCTACGCCCTCAACACCGGACAAACGGCCACCTGCTACCAAGCCAGCCCTAAACGAACCCATGGACCCTTCACCTGCCAACCCTGCAAGTACACATTCCACCGAACCTGCAGATCACCCACTGGCCCTCGCAACAACAACCACCTCAAGTGCATCCTCCTCAACACACGCTCCGTCCACAAGCATGCCATCGAATTATGGGACCTCCTGGACACAACAGCACCAGACGTCGCCTTCATCACAGAAACCTGGATGAACGCCTCCTCGGCTCCAGACATCGCCATAGCCATCCCGACGGCTACAAGATCGCCCGGAAGGACCACATCAACCAAACCGGAGGAGGAATCGCCATCATCTACAGGAACACCATCAACATCACGACCACCACCGACACCCCCTCGCCGCCGAACACGTACACTTCCAGATTCACACTGACCCCAGAACCACCCTCAGAGGAACACTCGTCTACAGACCCCTGGGCCCACACGCCCAATTCAGCAAAACCATCACAGATTTCATCAGCCCGCACGCACTAGCCTCACCAGACTACATCCTCCTCGGGGACCTGAACTTCCACCTGGAGAAAAACAACAACAACAACACCGCCACCCTGCTCGCGAACCTCGCCAACCTCGGACTCAAGCAACTGGTGAACACCCCCACCCACACCGCTGGCCACACACTCGACCCCATCTTCTCCGCCAGCAAGCACATCTCCTTCAGCCACTCCTCCGAGCTACACTGGACCGACCACAGATGCGTCCACTTCACCTTCAAACGGGAGACTCACCACCATCGCACACAACAAATCCCCTGCAGACACTGGAGCAAAATCTTCACAGAGCAGCTCCTCTCAACACTGATCCAAAACCCATCAGCCAACATCACTGACGCCAACAACGCAGCCCACAACCTCACACAGTGGATCACCAACTGTGCCGAAAACCTCGCTCCACTTAAAAGCCCCCCAAGCTGGACCAGCATCAGGAAACCCCCATGGTTCACGGACGTCCTGAAAGAATCCAAGAAATCCTGCCGAACCCTCGAAAAAACCTGGCGCAGGGAACAAACCACAGAAAACATGACAGCCCTAAAGATCGCCACCCGTAAACACCACCAGCTGATCCGCTCCACCAAAAGAACTTCATTCAAAGAGCGACTAGACAACAACACCCACAACAGCAAGGAACTCTTCAACATCATCAAAGAGCTCTCCAACCCCAGCGCCAGCTCCAACGACATCACACCCTCACAAGAACTCTGCAACTCCCTCGCTACATTCTTCCACCGAAAGATCGCAGATCTACACGACAGCTTCGGACCCCAGACCCCGCCCCCTACCACCGAACCAGCAGCCCCCACCACTACACTCAGCTACTGGACCCCTATCAGTTCAGAAGAGACCAGAAGCATCATGAATACCATCCACTCCGGCTCCCCCTCGGACCCTTGCCCCCATCACATCTTCAACAAAGCCGACTCCGTCATCGCCCCCATCTCCGGAACATCATCAACAGCCACCTTCCCCGAGAGCTGGAAACACGCGGAAGTCAATGCCCCCCTGAAAAAACCCATGGCTGATCCCAAAGACCTGAAGAACTTCCGCCCCATCTCTCTTCTCCCCTTCCCGGCCAAGGTCATCGAGAAGACCGTCAATAAACAGCTGACCGCCTTCCTCGAGGCTAACAACTCGCTCGACCCTTCTCAATCTGGATTTCGAGCCAACCACAGCACAGAAACCGCCCTCATCGCAGTCACCGACGTCATCAGGACTCTGATGGACAACGGAGAAACAACCGCCCTCATCCTCCTGGACCTCTCGGCTGCCTTCGACACCGTGTGCCATCGCACCCTAATAACCCGCCTCCACACCACGGGAATCCTAGGACAGGCCCTAGACTGGATCATCTCGTTCCTCTCCGACAGAACTCATTGAGTCCACCTCCCTCCCTTCTGCTCAGAACCCACTGAGATCATCTGCGGTGTACCCCAAGGATCCTCGCTCAGCCCAACCCTCTTCAATATCTACATGAGCCCCCTCGCCGCCATCGCACGCAAACACAACATCAACATCATCTCCTATACCGAAGACACCCAGCTAATACTCTCCCTCACCAAAGACCCAAACACCGCCAAAACCAACCTACAGGAAGGAATGAAAGACGTCGCGGAATGGATGAAGCTCAGCCACCTAAAACTGAACTCAGACAAGACGGAGGTCCTCATCCTCGGACAATCCCCATCCGCCTGGGACGACTCCTGGTGGCCCACAGCGCTGGGCACCGCACCAACCCCCTCGGAGCACGCACGCAACCTCGGATTCATTCTGGACCCCCTCCTCACTATGACCAAGCAAGTCAACGCCGCCTCGTCATCATGCTTCAACACCCTACGCATGCTCCGAAAAATCTTCAGATGGATCCCCGCTGAAACCAGAAAGACAGTTACCCATGCCCTCGTCACAAGCTGTCTGGACTACGGAAACACCCTATACGCAGGTACCACCGCAAAGCTTCAGAAACGTCTACAACGCATACAGAACGCCTCCGCACGCCTCATCCTCGACATCCCTCGCCACAGCCACATATCCACCCACCTGAAACACCTGCACTGGCTCCCCGTCAACAAAAGGATCACCTTCAGGCTCCTCACCCACGCACACAAAGCACTCCACAACATGGGCCCCGAATACCTCAACAGCCGTCTCTCGTTCTACGCGCCCACCCGTCAATTCTGCTCAGCCAGCCTCGCCCTCGCCACCGTCCCACGGATCCGCAGAACTACCGCCGGAGTAAGATCATTCACCTACCTGGCAGCCAAAGCATGAAACTCCCTCCCCGCACACCTAAGAACTACCCAGGAACATCTCGCCTTCAGGAAACTGCTCAAGACATGGCTTTTTGAGCAGCAGTAACTCCCCCCCCCCCAGCGCCTTGAGACCCTCTCCGGTGAGTAGCACGCTCTATAAATGCATTGATTGATTGATTGATTGACCTATTCGGAGCACCAAATCATTAAATAAACTTTGAAACAGCTTGGGACACCTAATATTTCTTTAAAAATATATGCATATTGCACTTTAAAAGCAACATGCACCTCCACAAAGTTTTTAGGGCATTTGCTCGTAATTTAGATCGCCGTTTATTAAATTATGTGCAACCATAACTTCATGTGGCCCACTGCTCACGTGTCTTTTAAAAATCTGCTACCTGCGTTTGTCCAGAGCGACATTTTGTGATAGTTAATCTCACGTCTCTTTATTTGCTCTTGCAGCACATCACAAGCTATTCCTAGCTGGAGATGTTCAAGGGTGAAGAGGCAGGAGAATGCCTTTACGTGCAGACTCTCGTGTAACTTACAAAAGTGTTTTCACTTAAAAGTCAGGGTAGTTCCCGACATGAAAGAAAAGTCAGCGGGTGGCTAAATAATTGACCTTTGTTAGCAAGCAAGTAAGGAGTGCTTCTTGCTGTCCACAATGACTGCACCCATCGCTCTCCAATCAGGTAAACGTTGGTTGTACTCACTCCTACATATCCCCACCTCTGAAGTCACTCATTGATGGAATCACAATCATCACACTTTGAAATCATCAGTATTTGAAATCTGTTTTCTAATTGGCACAGACTACTGTCCCAGAGGAGGCAGGGTCAGATTGTGTCCTTAATCCACTCCTGTGCCCGGTGATGTGTTGATAGATTGTGAGCTAAACACTTGGAAAAGAAAAGGCCGCAGAGTGAGAAAGGGAGACATACAGGATCAGCGAGTGGGACAGTGTCGCAAAGACGTCCAGAGGAGCAGAGACAGAAACTCAAAGAGAGACAATGAAAGAGAGGCAGACGATGAAAGATATAGAGCAAAGAAAGTACAGCAAACAGATATGTAGAGTTAGATAAAAGAGAGGCAGATGGAGACAGATGCAGACTGATAGAGAGAGGGATAGGGAAAAGAGATAGAAATAGAGATAGATTGTTACATAGTTTCCTAGGGATAGTGTGATTTTTTTTTACCTGCTTGAAGTACTTTAATAGGCTTTGAACTGTTGCACATTAACACAAACATACTACAATTTTGTATTCCTGTTTCATACATTTCGTAATTAGCCGATTTCTCGAATAAACATAGCCTCATTAAGAGGCTGCTAAAGACAAATGAGAACAGCAGATTTAGTAAAAAAACAAGATCTTCTCAAACAAGATATCAATTGAAAACCAAAAAGAGTCTTCATGTAATTTTAAACACAACGCTAACGCTGTTAGCGTGGAAATGTACCTGGGTGTGTCAAAAATAACCCCGCACAGGCGATTGTGCGTCAAAAAGGGCTCGCGATGCGTTGATATCACTCATGAGCGAGACTGTGCGTTGTTTCTCCTTCAGTCGAGTCGGCGTACATCATTTCTTTTCTCCGCAGGAGAGCGTGCATCGATTCGAACCACACTCTCGGGTCCGGGCAGGCCTTGCGTCATTTTTACACACCCAGTGATGTTTCCGTCGGAAATCCTTGCCACATGATGATCTGAAAATCACGCAGCGTGTGTTGCTATCTCACCAGCCTCCGTCAGCGATGCTGCGTGTCGTTTCTCCAGCCGCATGCGTTGATCTTCCAGCTGCACTGCAGGCGAGCATCGTTTTTCAGCCGCTAAGCCGGTGGCGCATCGATTTTTCAGCTGCGGATCGGAGCTGCATCAATCTTTTCACCACGCGGCGGTCGGTGCGTGGATTTCTCACTCTTGGGCTGCCAGCTTCTCCTTTCAGGGTCCCAGGAACTGGATGGGCACCACTTGGTAGAGTAGGAGTCTCAGCAGAGGCTCCAGGTGCTTGCAGAGAGAAGTTTTTGCAGTCCCTGAGATTTCAAACAACAGGAGGCAAGCTCTAAATCAAACCCTTGAAGAGTTCTTCACAAGAAGGAAGGCACACAAAGTCCAGTCTTTCTCCTCTAGCACAGGCAGAAGCAGCAACTGCAGGATAGCTCCACAAAGCACAGTCACAGGCAGGGCAGCTCTTCTTCCTCAGCTCCTCAGCTCTTCTCCAGGCAGAGGTCCCTCTTGGTTTCCAAAAGTGTTCTAAAGTCTGTGGTTTTGGGTGCCCTTCTTATACCCATTTTGCCCTTTGAAGTAGGCTTACTTCAAAGAAAAGTCTCTCTTGTTTGTGAAGTTCTAATTTACCCAGGCCAGACCACAGACACACACTAGGTGGTTGGTGTCTGCATTGTGTGAGGGCAAGCACAGCCTTTTCAGGTGTGAGTGACCACTCCTCCCCTCCCTCCTAGCACAGATGGCTCATCAGGAAATGCAGACTACACCCCAGCTCCCTTTGTGTCACTGTCTAGTGAGAGGTGCAACCAGCGCAACTGTGACACCGACCCTGACAGGGTATCCACAAACAGGCAGAGTCACAGAAATGGTTTAAGAAAGAAAATGTCCACTTTCTAAAAGTGGCATTTTCAAACGCACAATCTTAAAATCAACTTTACTAAAAGATGTATTAATAAATTGTGAGCTCAGAGACCCCAAACTCCACATGTATATCCGCTCTCAAAGGGAATCTACACTTTAATCATTTTTAAAGGTAGCCCCCATGTTAACATATGAGAGGGACAGACCTTGCAACAGTAAAAAACAAATTTAGCAGTATTTCACTGTCAGGACATATAAAACACATTACTATATGTCCTACCTGAACCATACAATGCACCCTGCCCTTGGGGCTACCTAGGGCCTACCTTAGGGGTGCCTTACATGTAAGAAAAGGGAAGGTTTAGGCCTGGCAAGTGGGTACACTTGCCAAGTCGAACTTACAGTTTAAAACTGCACATACAGACACTGCAGTGGCAGGTCTGAGCCATGTTTACAGAGCAACTAATGTGGGTGGTACAACCAGTGCTGCAGGCCCACTAGTAGCATTTGATTTACAGGTCCTGGGCATCTCTAATGCACTGTACTAGGGACTTACTAGTAAATCAAGTATGCCAATCATGGATCAACCAATCACATACATACTTTGTATAGGAGCACTTGCACTTTAGCATTGGTTAGCAGTGGTAAAGTGCCCAGAGTAACAAAAACAGCAAAAACAGAGTCCAGCACACTTCAATAACCTGGGAAACAGAGGCAAAAAGTTAAGGGAGCCCACACCAAGGATGAAAAGTCTAACACTTCCCATGTGTTAGCTGCTCACTGAAGTTTTATTTAGCATTACACATTATATCCCCTGTGTTCTACATTACAGAAAATGCATACAATAAAGTTAAAATCAAAGTTAATTTTACACTGTGAGGTCCAACAGCTCAGATGGCAAAACTCTGGGTCATTGAAATTACAAATTCACACTTGGAATCTTTTTGCTGCTTGCTCGATTTTGCCATTAAACTCATACTAGACTTCAGAGGGCCACCTATAGTGTTATTTTGTTCACAATAGGTAAGGAAGCAAAGAGATAGGTCACAAAACCCGATGCCATGAACTTCCTTTTCTGCAATTAACTTGCTAAGCTTTTTTTCCACCAGAAACCTGTTAAATATACTTGCAGAGGCCACAGGTCACCTGCATGCTCAAGCAATACTCTATCGTCCGCATGACTTTAGGCTCTGGTCCAGGCTTCTTTGAATCAACTTGTGGAGTCATTTTCAAACCAATTGACATGCTAAAATACCAACAAGAATAAGCCCCAAAAGCAACCAGCATGCACAGCAGCTACTAGGTAGGACAAATCTATATCAAGATAGAGAGAGAAATATGGATAGTTAGAAATACACACAGTGTCAAGTAAACAGATTATACCAGTATGCACTAGGACATTCTATTCAATTTGCCTTTTAGCCGACAATTATTGCGTAGTCTTCATACTGCAGCATACTTACATGGATTGAGTCTAACTCTGGGATGAATGATGTAAAGTCTTTGAGTTGAGAAATTGGATAATGCTTGCTGATGGGGTCTGTATCCCACTCAGGGGCATATTTATACTCTGTTTGCGCCGAATTAGCGTCGTTTTTTTCGACGCAAATTTGGCGCAAAACTAACGCCATATTTATACTCTGGCGTTAGACGCGTCTAGCGCCAAAGTATGAGGAAAGAGCGTCATTTTTTTGCATGAACGCCTTCCTTGCGTTAATGAGATGCAAGGTAGGCGTTCCCGTCCAAAAAAATGACTGCGACACAAATGCGTCGTATTTATACTCCCGGGCAAAAATCACGCCGGGAGTAGGCGGGGCAAAAAACCCCGCATTTGCGCCTCTTTTTAACACCTGGGTCAGGGCAGGCGTTAAGGGACCTGTGGGCTCAAAATGAGCCCACAGCTGCCCTCCCATGCCCCCAGGGACCCCCCCTGCCACCCTTGCCCACCCCAGGAGGACACCCAAGGATGGAGGGACCCATCCCAGGGACATTTAGGTAAGTTCAGGTAAGTATACATTTTTTTTTTTTTTATATTTTTTTTTGGCATAGGGGGGCCTGATTTGTGCCCCCCTACATGCCGCAATGCCCAATGACCATGCCCAGGGGACATAAGTCCCCTGGGCATGGCCATTGGGCAAGGGGGCATGACTCCTGTCTTTACTAAGACAGGAGTCATGTAAATGGCGTCTGGGCGTCGTTAAAAATGGCGCAAATCGGGTGGAGGCGATTTTTTAGCGTCAACCTGACTTGCACCATTTTTAAGACGCCCTAACGCTATTTTCCCCAACGCCGGCGCTGCCTGGTGTACGTGGTTTTTTTCCACGCACACCAGGCAGCGCCGGCCTGCTAGCGCCGGCTAACGCCATTCAATAAATACGGCGCCCGCATGGCGCTTCAGAATGGCGTTAGCCGGCGCTAAACTTTTTGACGCTAAACTGCGTTAGCGCAGTTTAGCGTCAAAAAGTATAAATACGGGCCTTAGTTTGTCAACTTACTCCAAAGAAAACTCCTATTCACATTGTATGAACTTGAGTTAATGGTTTAGGGGGTGACACCAAACTCAAGCAACAATCACAATTCTTGTCAAGCTGAAACACAAGCACACCCCAAATTAACCTATGCCTAACCTTGTGGCAGCTTGGCACAAAAGCAGTCAGGCTTAACTTAGAGACAATGTATGAAGTATTTTGTTAGTGTTCTCTCCAGCCTGGGTACTCGCCAATAAATACACCACACACTGAGCTATGTTTATTCTTCATTGTGTAACCGCAAACTCAACATTCTAAATTTGCATTCTCTGTACCACGTACTAACACTTACGTCATCATGCTACTGAGTCCTTCAGAATCCAAAAAGGTTTAATCATTCATACTCACAACACATGACATCTCCCCTCTGTTAAATAAAAAATTTCAATTTTTTACACCATATACACATTATAATTCTTCAATGAGTCTTCTTGGTGCTTTTATAACTTGTCAGGATCATGTCTTGTGAAACTTGGAATTAATAATCAGAATGTCCATGAGCCACAGGTTTTCTATGATCAACTCTGACGAGCGTTGAGTCACCTGTCGGAAGTGCAAGAAATCTTGTGAAATGGCTTTTCTTGGACATTGGGCGGTTAGCATGTGCCCTGTACTCGTTACAACTTGAAATGGCTTGACATCAAAAGGGCCATCAGATCTGTATCATCATGTGTGACAAACAAGCACTCGATCTCCTTGCTGAAAAACAATGTTCTTTGCATGTTGCCTTTTGTCAGCATAAGCCTTTTGTTTCTGCTTATGACTCAAGTCCATTGTATCTGTCTCGGCATCAGTTTTCAATCTAATATTGGTCCACTGAAGCACCTTGGTCATTATGGCTCTCCCAAACATCAGTGTTGCAAGGCAGGTACAGCCCATTCAGGTGTAAGTGACCACTCCTCCCTCCACTCTAGCTCAGATGGCACATCAGGATATGCAGGCTACTCCCCAGCTTCCTTGGTCTCACTGTCTAGAGGGAATTCAGAAGCAGCCCAACTGGCAGTTTGACCCAGACGGGCAATTCATAAACAGGCAGAATCACAGAATAGTTTAAGCAGTAAAATACCCTCTTTCTAAAAGTGGGCTTTTCAAACTGACATTTTAAAAAACAACTTTACCAAGAGATGTATTTTAAAATTGTGAGTTCAGATATACCAAACTCCATATTTCTATCTGCTTCCAAAGGGAATCTGAACGTAAAAGGTATTTAAAGGCAAGCCACATGTTAACCTAAGAGAGAGATAGGCCTTGCAACAGTAAAAACCAAATTTGGCAGTATTTCACTGCTAGAACATGTAAAACACATCAGTACATGTCCCACCTTTAACATACACTGCTCCCTGCCCATGGGGCTACCTAGATCCCACCTTAGGGGTGCCTTACATGTATAAAAAGGGAAGGTGTGGGCCTGGCAAATGGGTCCACTTGCCAGGTCGAATTGGCAGTTTAAAACTGCACACACAGACACTGCAGTGGCAGGTGTAGACCACGTTTACAGGGCTACCCATGTGGGTGGCACAACCAGTGCTGCAGGCCCACTAGTAGCATTTTTTTTACGTGCCCTTGGCACATCTAGTGCACTTTACTAGGTACTTACTAGTAAATCAAATATGCCAATCAGGGAAAAACCAATCACCTTTGCAATTTACACAAAGAATATTTGCACTTTAGCACTGGTTAGCAGTGGTAAAGTGCCCAGAGTCCTAAAGTCAACAAAAACTGGTCCGAAAAATTAGGAAGAAGAAGGCAAAAAGTTTAGAGATGACCCTGCAAAAAGGGCCAGGTCCAACACCAAACGTCGCAAAGGTGCTAACTATTCTCTCAAAAACTCTGTAGTGAGTGATAGACGAGAGATCTTCAACGAATAGAAGGCGAGAGTATTCATCCACAATCACCTTCAGGAGATGTACATTATCAAGTGGACCGAAAAATTCAACAGCAATCCTTTCCCTGGTATGCTAAAGCATCTCCGACATGTTCAAAGGATGTGGAGTAGTTTTCAATGATACATAGATGACAGGTTTACAATGTTTAATTCTTTTCAGCTTGTTCATCAAGATGAGGAAACTAGACTCGATCACAGAGAGCTTGTTTAGAGGCAATGATTCAACAATTTCCTTAATGAGCTACTTCAGTCATTGTTGTCTTAGACTCTCCGGAATGACAATTTGTGAACCCTTCGGGATAATTCCTTCTTGTGTGACTGATAGTTCATCTTTGATATTTTTGTATTGCTGATACTCACTGTCACTAGTAGGAGGTCAAGTATGTTGATCCCATGAGTGATAAGTAATAATGTCTTTCACCTTCAACATATCAGTATCTTGACTCAAGGCAGTGCCAATTTGTTCCAATGAAATGGCAGCTTTGGTGTTTGATTTCACAATAACATTTCTATAGACTTTATCAGTCTTACATGGGCCTCCATGACATTGTATGGGCAATCTTGAGAAGTAGTCTGCAGGGTTTTGATCTTTCCCTAATCAATGCACAATTGTGTAGCTGTACTTTTGCAGTCACAGACCCCATTGTTCAATTTGTGGAGGCATCTTGGCATTTGGGTTGCCAAATATAGTCAGTAATACTGTCACAAGCGTGAAAGGTTTTCAGTTTGAAACGTTCACAAGCCCACATCACTGCTAAACTTTCTTTTTCTGGTTATGAATATGCACATTCAGTCTGAGACAAACTTTTACTTGCATAATCCTCAATATGTCTTTGAGCATTTGGCTGTTCTCTGTGTTGCACAAGAATAGTACCTAACCCAACTGGGCTAGAGTCAACAACAACTTCAGTATGTAGCTTTCGATCAAAATATGTCATTTCAGTAGCATTCTCAAAAGCTTGTTTATTTCTCTTTAAACTCTGCTTGCATTCATGTGACCAGTGAAATAGAGCAATATTTTTCATCAACTCTCTCAGTCGAGCACTCACAATGTATATATCATGAGCAGTAACTGGCCATGCCAAGGAATGAACGCAACATGGAAACATTTTGTGGGGGACTGGCAGTTGACGACTCTTGTACCTTAACTGGGTCCGGTAGCATGCCCCCATCAGAAAAGATAGGGCCAAATAACTTTAACTTTGTCTTATTGAATTCACATTTCTCAGTATTTAGCGTTAAACTAGTATCAACAAGTAAACAACACACTTGCTGTACTGCTTTGTCATGTTCCCTCGGTGAAGCTCTGAAAACCAATATGTCATTGCTGTAGTTAAAAACAATTACAACAGGTTGCATGATACATCTATTGACATCTTGAAAACTCTCTGCAGCTGATGACACACCAAAACTTAAGGCCTGATTTAGATCTTGACTTCCGTCATTCCCCTGTGGTTTCAAGTACTTTGTCAAGCTGACAGATCCCGACCGGTGTATTTAGATGTATGGCGGCTGAACCTCCGTCGAGCTTATTCTGTTGCGTAAGTGGTTTCCAACACGGCAGACTCTTAAGCTGGCTAGCAGTACTCCATTGCCATTGGGATGGCGGAATTGTGCTGAGCATATTTATATTTCACAGTTGTGCTTGCATTTTGATAGAGGTGGATCCCTGACGGCAGGAGTCTGTCGCGGGACGATCTCAACATTGCACTATGCCTGTGGCTATTTAGTGGATGCTAGCAGCACACACCTGATGTGTTTTGGTTTATTGTTAACACATGCTTACCACACTATAAAACACACTCTATTTCTGACAATGATCCTTTGTCATTCCACTGCACAGCACCATTTTGCTGAAGAAATTGCCACACGTCAGGTTAAAAAAAAAAACTTTCTCCCTCTGTTTATTTTTCATTTGTATTTTTTAATCCCATAACTTGTGGGTCCTTGTTTCATTTATTTTAATTTACTCATAATGACAGAGAGGAGAAATACCCATTTTACAGAGGAAGAATTGTCAGTCATGGTGAATGAAATCATTAGAGTAGAGTCACAATTGTTTGGAGCCCAAGTGCAGAATACAACAATAGCTCAGAAAAGGCAAATGTGGTCCAGAATAGTTGACCAAGTGAATGCTGCAGCAAACATTCTATGCACACAGGAGGAAATGAGAAAGAGGTGGAATGACCTGTTGGTGAGATTGCGTTCCCTGGCCTCCAAGAATCACTTGTAGGTTCAGAACACAGGTGGTGATTCTCTCAGCCCCCCTTACAACATTTCCCAAGGAGAAGGTTTTACAGATCCTACATCCTGAAGGCTTGACGGGAATCCCTGGAGGAGAGGAGACTGGTAAGTTATACTTATGAATGTCTTACTAAACATAAATGCCATTTTTGCTCTCACGTTAGCTGTTGCTAGTGTGTTTAGCATAATTGTAAAACATATGAACCCAAAGTTAAAATTTCCAAATCTACTGTTATCATCAAATTAGGGGCATTATGGTAGTATCTTTTGTTTTACTAATGGTCAATATGTGTGTGGCTCATCATGGATCATCCCTTGCATTTGCCTTGTTTGTTTGCTTTTTTTAATACATTTTGTTGTAGTTATGATAACAGGGCCCACACTCCATCTAATTTCACATGAAGGAATGGTGCTTGCAAGTGTTTTTTCACCTATTAACATAATTCACATATGTGTTTTTTATATTGTAAATGACTGTTCATCTTCATTGTACATATTTTACTAGGTATGTTCAACCCACTATTTTGCAAGTGTTCATGTTGAATTGAAATGACTACAACTACCATGATGCCATGTATGCACATATGCATTTCTCCATTTTATGCTATGTATAAATATGTCATTATTTTATTTCATTTTGTATTTTGTCACTTTCTTCTTATTTTATTGAATTGATGTAATTGGTTTCACAAATCAAAGTATGTTGAATTAAATGTTTTCATTTAATTTAAGTTATATTGTATGCTGAATATAAGTTGTATTGCTAATAAATGTACTGTGCAATGCTTATATGATGACGTATGCTATTAATCCTTCTAAATTGTAATATAGTCTGAATTTTAGCATGCTAGGCCTTGAAATGGTTTAGTTCTCATTTCTCCTATCTTCTCTGTTGGGTTAAAGGTTTGGTATATTTCATATACACTTTCTATGTCAATGTTTTCTTTTCAGGACATCTCTTCATTTACTTTATTGAAGTTTGCATGTGTGTAATTTAAAATGTTTGCATGATTACCAAACAAATAACATAAAGGTCTACTCATTTGATTAATTATCTTTATACTTTAAGGTTGCTTCATTTGTAGCTGAAAACACATTTGATGCATAACCCAGATGTTTACAAATTCTTTTTTGTAATTCATGTTAGGTTCAACACCCAGAGTACGTGGACACCCATCTGCCACTGAGGCTACCTCCACTCCAAACCAGGATCAAGCCTTCAATGAGGACTTCACTCCTGCAAGTCCAGATGATGAGGAGCTGCATGGTCCATCTGATCTGTCTGAGCAGACAGCTCCAGTGAGTCTCAATCGGCCCACACCTACACCTCCTGCCCCAGCTGTTACCACACCTCAGCCTATGAATACCTCCACTTCCTGTGTCCAAAGGAACATCACCCCAATCTTCTGCCCCCCAGTCTTGGCTGCTGTTGAGCCAACACCACCTCCAGTTTAGGCAGGACTCAGTGGGATGGGAAACTGGCTCAAGGGCACAGGGTAGTGGGGGTAGGGTTTGTGGGATGGAATCTGTGGGCCAGCAAAGTGAGGTCACTGGCTTCACTGTCACTCAGACCACCCCTACAGCAGTCCCACAACATAATGGGGCAGGCCCTTAAAGAGCTCTGGGACTTGAAGCAGTTGCAGAGGGAGCACAAAGTAGAGATGCAGAACCTAAACTTAAATTTGAGCTCCCTGACTGGGGTGCTGTTTTATATTTATCACCGTATATTCAGGGCTTTACCAGCAACATCTACACCTACCTAGCCACAGAAATGCCCTTTCACAAGAGGAAGCAGCTGTACCCACCTTAGTCCCTGCAACAATGGATCCCCCATCCTCAGAAGGGGATGTTCATCTGCACCACTAGGAGAGGATGGCAAAACCTCCACCAGCAGGAGACGCAGAACCTCTTTTCCTCCAGTGTGTCTGTAGACCAGGTGTCTTCAACAAGTTGCTTGTGAGCGACTAGTAGCTCTCGAGTTACTTATAAGCAGCTTTCCTGTGTGTAGCCCACCTTACAAAAACTGAAAAGTGTATATTTAAAACAAACATGTAAACTTGACTGATGTGGTCAGTGTTAACATTCTAATAATATTCATAGCTCTGGATGATTTTAATTGAACATAAGTAGCTTTTACTACCAAAAAGGTTGGAGACCCCTGTGTGTCGACTATTTTCTGGACACATTTACCTTTTTGATGTCAGTTGTATTCTTTACCTTGGATCTCTAACAACTTTGGTCCGACAAAAATTGTCTCATTCACCATGATTGCAATTGCTTTTACATTTTTACTTTGCTTATTTGTTTTTATCCTGTTTCTGTTTATTTGGGTCTGTAAAATACATTCAAAACCACCAAAGTAAAAGACTGGTGTTGTGTTTGTTTGTACTAACTTTTTTTTATGTTCTTTCCTTCCATCATACAATTTGAAATGCAAAAAATATAAAGATTGTTTTAAAACAAATCTATGTAGCTAATGTTTCTCCCAATTTTAAAAATGTTAAAATATAACAAAACAACAAATATAAAACTTCCTAAAAAAGGTAACAACCCATGCATAGCCCAAATTCTTTGTGCCATTTTTACATTATACAGAACCAGACCTTGACACAATGGAAGAATGGGATATCATTTAAAAAATCAGATATAATAGACAAACTATCACTGATTCCAGTCATCAGCTGGAACCAGACCTCTTGCCTCATAATAGGAATCCCACATTAATAACACCAATAGTCAAAATCATGGCAGTACAACAGTTTGTGACCACAGGATCATTCCAATACACTGTGGCAGTATCTGGTGGAATGTCACAACCAACTTTCAGTGGTGTGCTACAAGAGGTTTGTTCTTCAATGATGAGACATATCAACAGCTTTATACAGTTGCATCTGCATCCTTGTCCACCACCCAGATTCCCATCCCCACTCTCCCTCTTGTTCCCCCACCAGTTGGCCAAACCCCGCCCCCCCTAAAAGGGCTGGAGTCTCCTTTGCTGTAGGCACCTCCTTCCCAGCCCCTGTCCTCCTCGGCTGCCCTCAGTGAAGAGGCTTTTGACCTTTTACACAGCATCTCCGTAGACCAGACTGCAATGGTTGCATTTCTGAATGGCATTTATAGTTCAATGTCTGGCATGCAGAGATCACTTGTTTAAATAGCCTCTTCACTGACCACATCCCTCCAAACAGCCCAACCTTGTACCCCAAGTCCAGTCCATTCCTCATCCCAAATCCCACCCTTATCCCAATCACAGTTGCTTCTTTATAGGCGCCCACTCCAATAGATGCAAGCAGTACACCCACACAACACATAAACACAAACACATATAGGAACACAAACACCTATCTAACATACACAGACTACTGACTCTAAAATCACAGGCACCACAACCACCTCCACACCCACTAGCATAACCACCACACCCACAATCACAACACCCACCACCACAGACACAAGCACCACAATCACCACACATACAGCCACCAGCACACCCACAGTCACCACAATGACCAGCACAACCACTACCACACCCACAAGCACCACAACATCAACCTCAACAGCATACTCATCCAAATCAACACCCTCACACAAACCCCTACATGCAAAATAACACCTACCAAACCCAAAGGCACATACTCACCCAAATACCAAACACCTATTAAACCACACACATCCAACATACATCAGGCACACATGCAGCTGCAAAACGTATAGATGCACTCACTACAACCACAACAATCACATCAACAGCACACTCATCCAAACACACTCACACAAAAGCACACACAATACCAACTAAACCTAAACACACACACTCACCCAAACACCAAACACCTTCTGAGAAACACACACCCTAACATACAGCACACAAACCAGACCTACATGCACCTGCAAAGAAGACAGACACACACACACATCACACACTCCAAATCCATCTACCTCCCAACCCCAATCCTCGTCCACCCCTCCTACCCATACTCCTCCACCTGAATTTACTTCTTACCTGTCCCTGACCCAAATCCTAAAAAGGATCCTTGAGGTGCCAGCTCTGTGCCCACTAGATGCCCCTTCCTGAGGAGGTTATCCATTGGCAGTGTATTTAAGAGGCAAGTTCTGGGCCAAAAACCTACAAGTTTATGTTGTGCATTGTGTTTCTTTTCTATCATTCATTTATAACAAAGGTTTGAGATCAGTATCCCATTCCTGATGAAAAATTATTTTCTTTTCACAAAGTTTGTCCTGGCATTATTATTTCTTTACAAGTAATTGACTATTAACAATGTTAATTATGGCAATGTGTGATACATGATACTACTTTCATTTATGACAGTAAGCACATTCTCTTTTTAAATAACATATTGTTACAGTTCATACATTAGCGATAAACATTTGTTATGTACATGGTAATTTTGGTGCAAACATGCATCATGATAATGGATGCTTACACCAAAATTTAATTTTTTGTTTTTTTTTAACATGTTAATGCAGGTGTGTTTATTTTAGATTGATCAGTAAATAAAATGAACAATTATCCATTACACATGAAAAAGACAGTTCATCAAATTTTAATGATATATATGGAAAAAACACTAGACAAGGGGAATTATGACATTAATACACATATGGGATGCTTTAATTTTAGAAGTCACATTGATTTTATATTTCTTGTGAACAACATTTTTGCCTTATCTAGTGCAATTTCTAGGTTTTGGTAAATTCATGTTGTTAAAAAAATGTGTAATGCATATGTATCTGGTTTGATAGTACAGGAAACACCAGTATGGATACAGTTTTACTTTGGGATTAATGTGAGTTTTTTTGTTGGTGTCCTTTATCATAAATGGTACCTTGCACCAAATTTGTAAGTGTAAATGAAATATACAGGTGTGTTTCTTTAAAGTTCTTAAACAACCACATTACACAATATACATTGCATATTATTATACTATTGCTTTTAAGTGTGACTCAAAAATGCATGAGTCCTGAGCTAATTTAAACAGACAATTCAGATGGTAATGGTAAATGAAACACTTATCTTCGATTCCAGCTATGAATGGGTTCATTTGCATCATGGTCAAGTAGCAGCAGCAAAGGAAGGACTTGTACGATCTGGATCATGTCGCAAAGGGAAGTGGGAAAAGAGGAAAAGGTAAGTTTTAAGCATGTATCCCTTCCAATCTGCCAAATGAGGTGAAGAGGTTTCCCCGCCACAGTTATGTTGGCGGGAAAGCACGTTGTGATTGGCCTGCTGGAAAAACTGCCTGTGGTCCTGCCAACAGTCGCTTTTGCCTATGGCACCATCAACGCAGTTGTAAAATTCTGGTGGTGACGGTGGGTCGCCAATGGACTTTCGTCTATGGGCACACCAAATCTAAATAAAGCAGGCGGGTGGCCTAGTCGGCAGACAGATTAACTAACAGAAAAGCGGTGGTGGGACCAGTTCCACCAAAATCTAAATCAGGTCCTTAGTCTCTTGTACCGAAACAGACCAATAGGTGTAGAAAAGGTTTAATGTACTTGCAATTCTCCTTGCGTTCCAAATGATGATATCCTTTGTTTAAATCATGGCAAAAGAAGACTTTCACTCCGTTCAATTGGTTTATCATATCAGCAATGTGTGTACCTAGATATTGTTTTCTTTCAATTACCTGTTATGCTTGACACATATCGATGTAGATGCATAGAGTTCCTTCACTGTCCTTTTTGGGCACTACCACTATGGGAGAAATCCATGGCGTCGGACCGGCAGAACTTTTAATGATATCATGCTTAAGTAATGATTTCAACAGCTTCTTGTAAATGAAATGGAATTATTCTGTGTTTCAGAGCAACAGGTCGAAATCTTCAGTGATATGTAAATGTACTTTCATAGTCTTAAGTTTTCCTAATCCATGAAATATTGATAGAAACTGACTTACTATTTCGTGATGAGAATTCATATTGTAATGCACTGTCAGTCCAATATCAGCAGCTGAGCTGAAACTCAGTAAAGAGGCACTTGATGCCATGCCTTGAAGAACGTGAATGGTCGCTTGCAATTTTGTCTTCTTCTGTTTCATCATTGCTACAAATGAGCCTGTACTTTTCAGAGGCGTCAATGCAGCCTATGCGTACACTTTTGTTTTCAATGGCGTCAGTCGTGGTAAAGGTGACAGATTCTTGTATTTCTCCAGAGGTACAATATTTTTAGATGCACTGCTCTTGATAATAAAAGGGTTTGCACAATCATTTAGCTTCAGTGTAATCTTTGGACAATTTAAAAAGACTTGGGTGCTTTCTCATGTTGATTTTTCTTAAACTGGTATTTCTCTTCACATGCAGCCTGTCCAACATGTTTGCGCTTCTCTGAGGTAAACATTGACATTGTGCAATTATCTTCACTTTCACTCGATACTGACAAACATTTTGGCAATGACTTAGATGATGATCAACTTCATTTAGTGTTGATTTGTCTCAACTGATTTGGTTCCCTGGCCTTGGGAGCGTGTGCCGAACGTTGCTTCTGGAATGTTCGGTTGGCCATTGTGTCTTCTTGCTGTGACACATTTACTTTTTCCTTTGCCTTGCAAACTGTCACAGAATGGTTCTCTTTACCACAGCCTCTGTCTCTCTGTCTGACAGTGGGACATTTACCTTCATGTGGAACTGACAATTCACATCTGAAACATAACATTTTTCCGAGGAGACATCACTTTGTGTCCTTCAACTCTGGGTTTCTGCTTACTTTTCATGTCAATGTCTCATTCTTATTCATTAACTTCATTAAATCTGCAGTGCTTTATGAGCGTATTCAGTCTCTTAAAAAATGAATCTATGGTTTCACCAACTCTTTGTCATTCTTGACTAAAAATATACCTTTGGCACTGGAGTGAACTTGAGGGTCAAAACTTATTTGATTTGACAGTACTTAACTTCATTAGCTCACATAGGGCCAGATGTAGCAAAGAAACATTTTGCGAGTTGTAAATAGCGAGTCATAGCGACTCGCTATTTGCAACTCGCAAAATGTTATGCAGAACGGTGTCTCAGACACCGTCTGCGAGTCGCTATGGGGTCGCAATAACTCACCTCATGAATATTCATGAGGTGGGTCGCAAATTGCGGCCCCATACCGACTATGGGCACTCGCAAACATGGAGGCCTGCTGTAGTCAGCAGACCTCCGTGTTCGTGACTGCTTTAAATAAAGCAGTTTTTTTTTTTAAAGTGTAGCCCGTTTTCCTTAAAGGAAAACGAGCTGCACTTAAAAAAAAAAAACGAAACCTTTAGTTTCGGTATTTTTTCAGGGCAGGGAGTCCCTGCCCTGAAAAAATGTTTTTGGGTCCAGTCACAAACTGGAAGGGGTCCCATGGGGACCCCTTCCAATTTGCGAGTGGGTTACCATCCACTTGAAGTGGATGGTAACTGCAACACCATTTGCGACCGCATATGCGGTCGCAAATGGTATTGCATACCACTAGGAATCGCAAATAGGAAGGGAACACCCCTTCCTATTTGCGATTCTGAAAAGCATTTTGCGAGTCGGTCCGACTCGCAGAATGCATTTCTGCATAGGAAAATGAGATTTGCAACTCGCAAACGGCAGTTTTTGCCGTTTGCGAGTTGCAAATCCTTTCCTACATCTGGCCCTAATTTCCTTTATGACTTCATTTACATCATCACCAGCAAGTTTTTTGAGATGCTTGATATGTTATATGTTTCTTCCAGTACATGAATGACATCATCAAATGTCTCTATCCAAGCAATTCATCTATCACCAATATTTTGTTCTTGGTGGTATCAAAAGATGGAAGTGGTTTCAGGAAGGCAACAACACTGCAACGGTTCACAGGATTATCTGACACTGCAGCTGGAGTGCTCTCTGGCTCCCCTTGCCATAAATCAGGCCGTGCTCCATTCACGCCCTTACCTTGGCCCTGTGATGTGCTGGCTTCGGGGTCATGGCTTTCTGCTGGATCTCTCATCATTGCAGGTATGGGCGGCTCCATAATCAAAGCCCCAGGCACTTCTTTTGGATTCACCCTCAGCAGCAATATGATGACTCTCTTTAATTAGACCAGGTAAGCAGATGACCCTTACATGTACTTGAGGGGTCATGTTTTCAGCGTCTTTTTTCACTCTTTTAACACCTGGTTGATCTCTGCCTTGTAGCGCTTTTGATTGCAGCGTTATTACCTAGTCTACCTTTGTTAATTGTTGCACTTTCAAAACCTGGTTGTATCCACCTTTAGCAATAGCGCTCCATATTCTGCATAGCTCTATATTGCGCAGTAGCACAGTTCTAATTTGTATGACCTTCTTCATAGTTTCTTAACCATGGATGCACATACTGCTCAGTAAAGGTTTCTTTACTTTTAAATGCTTTACATTGGCTGGAGTTACGCTTTGACTCCACATGTGCCAACCGTTGGTTTGGCACTTCGACAAAGGCACACATGGACCCCACAACCAGTTTACTTGGACCAAAACAAATCTCTGGGAGAGCACTGTTGATCTTTGGGCTACTTATTGCCTATCTCGTTTGCAGTTGTAGCGTCCTTCCCAGCTTGGGTACCCGCCAATGAATACTCCACTCACAGAGCTATGTATTTCTTTAGCATGTTACCGTGAAATCAACATTGTACCACGTTCTAATACTTACGTCATCATGCTACGAAGTCCTTCAGGATCCAAAACATTTCATCATTCATACTCACAAGACAGAACATTTATGGCACTTCAAACAGTAATAAAGTGAATACACAACACTAGAACAATCCCACATCAATTTAGAAAAATGGATTAAAATGTAATAAATTATTTGAGACCAAAACAACAAAAACGTAATCAATAGAACCAGATATATGAAATTCCAAATATTTAAGGGAAAACGGTGTTAAGAAGAACAAAAATGCCATCAGTGGTTATCTGGTTGCCCCGGACCAGGGCAAAGTCATAAATTCAGGATGGCTGCAATGAAGTGTGGCCCACATACAGGGACCAAGTTAAGCCCACTGAACAAAGTACCCTAAATCCTGGTTATGAAGCATTGTGAGATCCTGTGTCAAAGATGCATCACGCAGCCATGTTCCAAGAAGCTGCGGGCGGTAAACGCAAGGTTCTACTTCAGAGATGCATTGCACAGTGGTGATTCCTATGAGGCCGTCAATGAGGCAATACGAAGTCCTGCATCCTTGAGAATGCCATCAACAAAGGCTTGCGATGCAATGTCATGCCCTAGGGATGCATCGATTCTGAGAGAATGCAAGCTGTGAAGTGAGAACGTGCATCGAGAATACATTGTGCAGTGGTGGATCCGAGGTGAGGCTGTGAGGAGATGCCTTGCATTGCATTGATTCTGCTCTGTCTAGGCTGGCAGGGCACTTTCAGGCCAACTTCCAATGGCCAGGGCTGGGGTGGCACCATTTGGGGAGCAAGACTCACAGCAGGCAGATTCCAGAGGCTAGATTCTGGATGGTTAGATCCTTTTCTGTCTCTAAGGCTCTAATGGGGGTTCAGTCAGCTAGTCCTTCGAGTCACTCTGGTGGCCCTGGTTTCAAGATGCGGGTCCAAGCCTTCTCATTCAGGTTTCAGGGCAGTAGAGTAGCAGTCCTTCTTGATGTCTTCTACAGTTCCAATGAAGAGTTGAGACTGTAGGTTCAGTATTTATACTTGGTGCCAACTTTCAAGTAGAAGATGTTTCTAGCAAGTTGTGTTTGGAATTTCCAGACTCAGCCCTGGCCCCAGCTTGTTGTGGGGCACAAAATACTAGTGTCAAAACCTTTGTGAGTGTGCTCATGCAGAGGCTTGGTGATGTCCAAGTGTGGCAGGTGACAGCTTTACTCCCTATCAATTCACAGATGGCCCATCCTGCAAACATCTAGTTCCCCTTTGTCTCACTGCCTGGATGCAATACAAAATGAACTGCCAGCTACACCTAGTGATGTGACCAAGGATACCGGCTGCAGGTCCCACATAGTTATGACAAGAAAATGTCAACTTTCTAATTGTGGCAGTTTTAGAACTGTGACTTAAATGTGATTTAAATCCAACATTACCATCAGAAAGGGCTTTAAATTACAATTCTTTACACACCAAACTCAACCTCCCCACCTGCTCCCAATTGTAAGTTATTATTTATTAAATATAATAAGGTAACCTAATGTTATCCTATAGAAGAGATGAGCCTTGCAGTAATGAAAAATAAATTGAGAAGTTTTTTACTACCAGGACATATAAACACACAAGTACATGGTCAACTGTTTCAATACACTACACCCTGGCATATGGCCTGTTAGGGCTTACTCTGGGGATGACTTATAAGTATTAAAAAGAAAGGTTCAGGCTTAGCAAATGGTATTATTCAGCCTGGCTGAAATGGCAGTTTAAAACTGTACACACAGGCTGCAATAGCAGGTCTGAGACATGTTTACCTGGCTACTTAGGTAGATGGCATAATCAGTGATGTAGGACAACTTGTAGCATTTAATATACAGGCCCTCAGCGCATGTAGTGCCAATTTACCTGGGACTTACAAGAAAATTAATTGTGCCAATTGGGTGTAAGCCAATTTCACCATATTTAAAGATGAGAGCACAAGCACTTTAGCATTGGTTAGCAGTAGTAAAGTTAGCAGAGTCCTAAAAGTCAACAAAAATGGGCTCAGAAAACAGGAGGATGAAGGCAAAATGTTTGAGCATGACGCTGCAGAAAGGGACAAAACCAACACACATCATCAAATGTGGACTTAAAGTCTACAAAACAAACAGACAAATTAGTTTTATTAACAGAAAGACAGAAAGTGCCTTATGAATCAGCACTGACAGGATCATAATATTATCATATGCATCACAATGACAGTGAAACTCTGGTTAGAGGGGCAGGATTACATTTTCAGATCTAGTTTGTTAGAATTGGGGTCTCTGGTTGGCAATCAGTATGCCCTCCGTCCAATCAGGGACCCTCACTCTACTCAGGGTAAGGGAGATACACACCTAGGATAACCCCTGCCCACCCCCTAGGTAGCTTGGCACAAGCAGTCAGGCGTATCTCAGAGGCAATGTGTAAAGTATTTGTACCAGATCACACTGTAATACAGTGAAAACACTACAGAATGGACAACACACCAGTTTCGAAAAATAGCCAACATTTATCTAAACCAAACAAGACCAAAAAAACTAAAATCCAACATACACAAGTAAAGTTATGAATTTTGAAAGCAAAAAGAGTCTTACTCCATTGAAAATAATGGAAACATTTTTGTTACACAAAGTACTTGGTTTGCATCACAAATAAAGCCACACGGGCAAGCATGCGTCAGAAAAGTCGGCAATGTGTTGATTCCTTACTTGCAAGTGAGGCTGAGCATTGTTTCTTCTTAGGTCACGTAGGTGATGCGTTGTTTTTCTCTCCCCAGGAAGGCGATGCATCGATGCCTAGCGATGATGCATGAGCGATCCGAACACACAGTGCTGGAAGACTGCCCTAGGTGGGGTTTACATCATTTTCAGCAGCCACAAGCAGGTGTTGTGTCATTTCTCCAGCAGCGATACAGGTGATGCATCGATTTCCCAGCCGCGATGCAGGTGGTGATTCAATTTCAGCCACGAGGCAGGTGGTGTCTCGTTTTTACAGCTGCATTGCAGGTGGTGCATCAAAATTTTCCCTGCACGGCTTCCTGTGCGTGGATTTCAGTACTTGTTCTACCAGCTTCCCCTTTCAAGGGCCCAGGGTCTCAATAGGCAAACAGGCAGAGTCACAGAATGGCTTAAGCAGGAAAATGCCCACTTTCTAAAAGTGGCATTTTCAAAATGACAATTTTAAAATCAACTTTACCAAAAGTTGTATTTTTAAATTGTGAATTCAGAGACACCAAACTCCACATTTCTATCTGCTCCCAAAGTGAATCTGCACTTAAAAGTTATTTAATGGCGGCCCCCATGTTAACCTAAGAGAAAGTTAGGCCTTGCAACAGTGAAAACCGTCTTTGGCAGTATTTCACTGCTAGGACATGTAAAACACATCAGTACATGTCCCATCTTTAACATACACTGCTCCCTGCCCATGGGGCTACCTAGAGCCTACCTTAGGGGTGTCTTACATGTATAAAAATGGAAGGTTTGGGCCTGGCAAGTGGGTACACTAGGGACTTACTAGTAAATCAATCAGGGATAAACCAATCACCAATACAATTTGCACAGAGAGCATATGCACTTTAGCACTGGTTAGCAGTGGTAAAGTGCCCAGACTCCTAAAGCCAACAAGAACTGGTCAGAAAAAATAGGAGGAAGGAGGCAAAAACTTAGGGGGTGACCCTGCAAAAAGGGCCAGGTCCAACATAGCTTATTCCTCTTGGTTCTAAAATAACAATAGTGCATACAATTTGGCTTCTGCACATAAAGAGAGAACAAATGCCAGGAAGAAGGCAATAACTGATCCTCTTTTTATACAGCGATCTAAAATGAAACCTTGCCATGAATCTGGACTACAAGCCAGTTTCTAACTTGACTCAGGTGCTTAAATAGGGGATGATCCCACATATAAATGATTTATATACTCTTTTCAGCCTACCACAAGACTTGGATATACCCTTATTTATATTACCAAAATTCCTTTGTTTTACTGTATTGACTCACATATATTTAACCACTGTTAATTAATGTTGGCTCGTTTGTGGATCCAAACTATTTTTTCATATTTTCATATCTATCATCATATATATCATATATAACTGAATAATTGTCTTTTTGTGTTGGTATTTGTTAGAGTTTTCCGAATCATTCTTTTTTTCCTATTATTCTTTATTTTACTTCAATTAACTTAACTGGTCCAGTGGAATAATTTTGGAACTCTCCTGTACTTTGATGTTGCACTTGGATTTAACACTCGAAGATACCTGGAGGGATCAATGATTCCCTCCAAGATGTTATGTAATTCAGACAGGGCTAAGATGGGTCAACCCAACTATGTACACAGATTTAACATACCTGGTTTCGCTGCCCAGAGTGTGAAATTAACTTTGAATTTATAACTCTACCCTATCCTCTTCACATTCTCCAGACCTGAATGTTCAGAACCTGTTGAACCTGGCCCTTTTTGCAGGGTCTTCCCACAACTTTTGCCTTCCTCAAACTTTTCTGACCCTCCTATTGTTGGCTATAGGACTTTGGGCACTTTCTCACTGCTGATCAGTGCTAAAGTGTATGTTCTTTCTCCTGTAATCTTGGTATGATTGGCTTACACATGATTGGCACCTTAAATTTACCTGTAAGTCCTTTGTACAGTGGTATCCCTCATACCCAGGGCCTGTAACTTAAATGCTACTTGTGGGCCTGCAGCGCAGCTTGTACCACCCACAGAAGTAGCCTTTCAAACCTGTCTCAGGCCTGCCACTGCTGACTGAGCATGCAAAGTTTACTGCCACATAGGCTTGGCATCTAAATTTACTTGCCAGACCTGGAACTTCACTTTTACTACTTATAGGTCACCCCTAAGGTAGCCCTATCAGCAGGGTGCTGTGTAGGTAAAAGGGAGGACATGTGCCTATTGTGGCCTGTCTTGGCATTGACAAACAGTCTATTTTGTTTCTCACTGGTGTGAGTGTTGCCCCTCTCATAGGTTTGCATTAGGTATGCTCTTGCATATGTCCAAGTGGTATTTTCTGATCTGCTTTGGTGCTCCCCCAGTGTTCTCCAGGGGCTGGGTGGTGGGCCCCCTTTACCTTGTTTTCCTCATGATAGTATGAGGTACGTGCTCCCTTCTTTTGCTAGAGCTTGTGGAGACCTCTGACTTTCTTCTATGGGTTGTGGTTAAAGAATCCCCCCGACAGTGAGGAGTAGTCAGGAAGATCAGGAGACTGTGGCGAAGCCACCGGCAGTTTTCTAAGGAGTACAGACAAAGTGCACATTGTCCGGTGCCCCTAGGGCACAAGTAGGTACTTACTCCTGTTGAGGATGCTCAGATTTAGGCTGCGCCGTGCTTAGGTGTGGGACAGAATCACCACTGGACCCAGCATCAGCAAGGACATGCAGCCAGCCCCCAGGATTGAGGAGCCCTGGAGGTAACAGCTGCTTCTCATGGATGCGGGCGGCTATCTAAGGTTGTGTCCTATGCGGGGCCCAAGGAGGTCTCTCTGCCCACGTGGTAGCTGTGTGGTCCCACACTACCCTTGGGGCATACCGCTACTAGCATGGCAGAAACAGTAGGACAAGGTGACGACCCTCAGCGGAGCTCCCTGATCCTGCTAGGACTTGTGTAATTTACTGCTGTATTTGTAATCGGAGCGCTGGAGCTCCTGGGCCTGACGTGGTAGACTGGAATCCACTGTATACCTTGTAGGGCAAGCACAGACATGTGATAACCTTCACGTAGAAGGTATTGTTCGTGATCCTGGCAGATGATGTATTTCACTACCTTATTTTTGCTTTATGCCCTCACTATTTCTGCATTTAGTTTCATGACCTGATTTATGCAATATGTTGTGCTTGCCATGTTGGGGTGACATATGTATTTTCAGGACCTACCTTGTATGCAATGGGAGGCTAATGTTTTACATGACATGCACTGTGAAAGCATTTCTTTTTTGTTGCACTAGAATGGTTTGACCATTGCCTGTTTGGCAAAATAACACTGATTCATGTTGTTGTTTAGGTCCATGATGTTTGTGCAATACAGTTTATTTTTCTATAACTTGTTGTGAAGTCTCTTTTGTGCTGTATTTATTGTGTCACTGGGTTGTGTGTGTTGTGCAAATGCTTTACAAATTGGCTCTGGGAGAAGCCTGTCTGCTCATACCAAGCTACCAAGGGGATGAGCCGGGGTTATCTTAGATGTGTAGCTCCCTTGCCGTGACTAGAGTGAGGTTTCCTGACTGGCTTAGGTGCCTTACCTAGCCAAGCTGGAACCCCATTTCTAACATTACCATTTTTGTTATCTCTAGTAGTTTTCATGTATTTTTCAATAAATGTATCTGGGAGGCATAATTGCTGTCTATCTCCTGGTCAATCCAAAAGGGCTCAACGAAGTGAAACATAGAGAGAGACACAAAGGAATAATCTAGAGCAGCCCTTCAAATTTAAAAACCTTAATAACAATACTTTTAACCAATATTTTATTTGAGTGAGGTTTGATGGCACTGGTATATTCCAGTAATTATTCCCAGTCCTGAAAAACTGAAAACAAAATTCTGAAAACATATCAACAAGATTCAGGTTATGAACCCCGATCACAAATAAAGTTGTGCTTTTCACATTCCAGTTTAAGGAAAAAAGTAATGTCTTGAACTCCTTGTATACCAGGTTTTTGACCTTTGGAGCTGAATGGAAGAACACATCCAAAACCGCAAATGCTATAATACCACCCAATAAGCAGGTGCAAGTTATCTACACTACTTTCATGGCCTCTCTTCCAAGGTTTATGTCCAATATTTGGCAATCTGGGTGTAGAGCAATTCTTTTCAACCTTCCTCTGAATCAATCCTCTGTAAATGATGACCTGAAGTTAACTGAAAATTCTTGATAACTCATACGTCAGACCCAGCTATTTAAAGAGATTTTTATGCAGGCATAAGATTTCAAAGCTGCTTACAAAGTCCATAATTAATTAATCTTTTAGATCTTGCTCTTTAAGTTGAGTGCTAGCAACTTTGCCTCACTGGTGACAAAAAAACCTGAATGGTTATCAGCTGATCAACTTCCGTCGGCAGCAGGTTTGTTAATTAATGTGTCTGGGCCAGACCCATGAGAACACACCTTCTTTTTATTATCTTTATCACACATGCAGGATCAGGGATTTTAGTTAAATATTGGTTTATAAGGTAAAGCTTACCAGCTCATCAGGGAGCAATCTGCGTGTCTCAGGCCAATGGACCTTTGACTTAAGATGAGAATGATCAGGATCTGTACATCACATCAAATAAATAATCATCACAATGTCAAATTTTATTTTCAGTCAATAATGAGAGTTGGTGTGATTTCAAAAGCTTTATCAGTCTTTTGAGAACTGCATCTTTATTGAAATGAGCATATGATGTTATCATTATCAATCAATACAACAAATTAAGCAATCAACATATCAGAATAAATGCATTAGGTATGTTCCCTAGAGGAAAGAATCCCTATTCCAAGATTAAGGATGGCTTTCGGGGAGAACGAGTAAAAGGTGTCAGTCAGAACCAATAAAGAGCACTAACCAGAGAGGTTAAAGCATAAAGCTTCAGAGTCACATTTCAGTAATCAGACAAAGAAGAACTGCTCGTAAAGAGACGTTTGAGAAACTCAGTAGTGTCTCAGAGCATGATAGATTTTGGCAAAATGCTGTGTGGAAAATAATGAGACAGCCTACTCTAGGAACACACACTGGTATAAAAAGCATAATCTAAGCTTTTGCAAAATGTTTCTTCTTCTTCCTCCAGTCAGCGTTTGATGTCTTCATGGTAATAAGAACATTTTGTCGTCCTCTCACTGGGAGAACAAAAGTGCACAGACAACAATGTTTAAGTGAATAATTTTGATCAACTACTTTGTTAATTCATGTGAGGTCCTTATCATTTACTTTCCTTAATAAAACTGCAGTTTCATTTTAAGCTTCTACATCATTTTACTAAAACACAAGTTAGATATTCATTCTCTATACTGTCTTTGTATGATTAGAACCACTTTACAGAGTTAAGCTAAAATAGTTTAATACATTATTGTATTCTATGAAAAATATGCCTACAGGAAGGTTAAAACTAACTTCTTTTACATTACATCATCCCTTTCATAACATGTCAGCTTGTCAGAAATTAAACATTTCACATTCTTAATCTAGGATGGTTTTGCAGAAAATGGTACTTCAGCCATGCAAGCCTACTACATGCAGATGGGACAGCCTACAGCATTTACTTGAATTTAAGAGCATTATTTTTCGTCTAAGGCCTACATAGTAATTCTGCAAATTATTGCATTTCTTTTCAATATTTTAAAAACGCTTCATAAATCTCTCCCCTCTGATGGTTTCTAACTATCATAAATTCTTCACAGATTATTTTTTAGAGGTCACCTATCCTCGGTTGAGTCTTTTCTCTTTCTTTTTAATTTCTTAAGTACTTTCAACCTTTTTTATTCTCTACTGATGTGATCATTTAATTTGAGTTCCCTCTTTATCTGTCTGTTTGTCTCTGTGTTCTTTCTCTTTGCAAGGTAACATTTGATAGCATTAGAAAATCGTAATGTGGTCAGGAAACAAACACCAAAAACTAGTATGACTACGAGTATTGCTTTGAAAATTCCTCCTCCAGCTGCTGTGACCCCATTGCAGAAACACCTTTGCCAAAACTTTCTAAACCACTAGTGGTTCCTAAAGATTCTAATGCAGGTTTCAGGTCAGTAATGTTCTCTGTGTAGTCCAAAATGTTTTTACTCCCATCGAGAATGTATGTACAGCAATGGTGAGCTTTCAGTATCTTGCAGACTTCGCCTTTCTCTGCGAGTAAAGCTAATAGATTTTGCCAAAACATTAATCTAACAGCTATGAATTCTTTGTTAACCTCCAATAAAGCTCCAGAAGTATTAGTTGCTAGTTTACCCACTACTGTTGAAAGCTTTGTGATTTTTTCATCATTTAAACTCACTCCTACTGGTGGGCTAAATGCACCAAAAATATCTCCCACTGATTGTGTTCCTTCAGTGATACTACATATGTGTGTGTATGCTGGTGTCATTGTCAAAGCAGCTATACTATATACATGATGCATCTTTGGAATAAAACAAAGCTAAATAGCAAATACACACCCAATCAGCAGGTAATTTTCAATAAGTATCTTGTCCACAAATGAAATAAACTGCTTGAATAACTGGTTTATCATCTTGCAAAATGTACCATGAACATCCTGATAATTCAAATGTGTGTTCACAATTACTATGAATTATTGGTCTTTTTCTAAACTGGCTTCTTCTAAAAAAATGTTCTTTCCTTTTTATTTTTGTCTAAATTCAATTTTGGATACATCATTCTCTTTTGGTATTTATCTTCTTCCTTTTTCCAAATATTTTTCAGAACATCTTCATTTCTGTTTTTACAGTGTGAAATGTCTGATCTCCTTTCTCCTAACATGTTGATAAATGTTTTTTCTAATAATCTCATTAAACAGGTCAAATTGTTTTTATATGCATTAACAGTGTCTTGGAAGGAAAGATCTAAAATAATGATATGTTTTTTCTATTTCTTTTGCCTGTGTCATGCTCTTCTGTAAAGATACTACTGAAAGAATCATGTCAAAATTAGAATAATGATATTCAAAGAGTTCTTGTCTATAAACTAAGCTTAACAAAATACTACATGTAATAGCATATTATAAAGATATGTGATGGCATGTCACCTCCTCCATAGCTAGTGAAGGTAAGTATGCACAAACATAACAATACTTTGCATCTAAAGCTTGTGTGCAACCTTGAACTTATGAAGAACAAACATTTGCTGTGTAACCTTGTTTCATGTAATCTACAAATAAAGCTTTCAATTCATCCTCATTTACAGCATGTGCAGATGTCATGTTAGTAAATGCAATACAGATTCCTCTTTCTCTGGTGTAGAGTGTAACGTTAACAATAATGCTATGGCTACTAATACTGCTAATAAAAATGTAATACCCATAGTAATCTTGCATCCAGCTCTAGTTAGGAACACATGTTTGACAGATCTTTTCAAACAGAAAGTTGAGCAGCACAAATGGTAATTAATTTGTTTTCAAAGTTAATTATTGCACAGCCTTTCAATTTTTCTTCATTACTGTTAGTTCAGTTAGTTCTTTCAGCTTAATTTACAGAAATCTTCATACAGTCATCTTTAACCCTACTAGATCTTCTTCCAAAATGTTATCCCTACTTTTCCACAGCAGCCTTGGGCCTAAGGAAATCTTCTTGATGCTTTTTATTTAACAAGTTTTATAAGTTTTTATTTCAATCTATTGCATTTCTCATTCAATAAGGTTTTTGAGACAGATTTTGTTTCTTTCAGAAACCTTCAGCAGCTTTTCCCAATTGCAGACTTAATATGACATTAAGGTGGTTCCAGCAGCTCTGCATTCAAATCAAACAAATCTGACATTGGAACATTTAGCACTTGGTTCAGGTAGTAAGTCCATTCAGGTGCAGAATACCTCCAACAAGGTACTCTCACTCTTTTTGATCTCATTGGAGCCTGTTGATCTTCTTCTGTATCAATTATACCGCTTGACTCTGTCTCCTCAGCAATTGTTAGCAGTATTCATTCAACTGACACACTTGATCTCAATTACCCTGGGTTCATGGCCATTTAGCATTGTAAGTGACTCTTTTTGATTCAGTACTTGTTCCTTCACCTGGATCTTTTAGTTGTTCTGGTGATTACTCAATTATAACTTCTTTCTTTTTCTTCTTCTTCACCAGAACCCAAAATGCTACTTTGTGAGATCTCAGAAATCTGAACTTGTGCAACAATCTGTAGTTCTTCAGCCCTTTCTCTTCCCTACTGTTGTGATTCTTGAGGTATTGCTCCTTGTTCTTGTACACCTTGTGGTGGTACTGTCACCCGTGCTCGTGGTTTTTGTTCAAAGAACACAATTTCTTCATAAGGATCGTTTGTTCTCTGGTTATGTGATGCATGCATGCAGTTTGGTACTCTGGCACATTTAACAGCAGTATTTGTGATTAAAATCACTTGGTAGGGGCCTTTTTACCTCAGCTCCAAGTACATTTGCAGGTACAGCAGGCAACCTAATTGCATGCCCCATAAAGATTTCATGTGCCGATAACCCTGTCCTCCTGTCAGGTATACTTCGAAGGCTCCTCAACACTAAGGACAAAGCATCAGGCCATGTCTGTGAAGTGGATGCACAGACTTTTGTCAAGAAGGACTTTAAAGTTCTATTGAGCTGCTCTACAATCACAGATGCCTCTGGATGATAGCTACAATTCAATTTCTGCTCCACCTGTAATGGTGCACACAATATTCTAAGGACCTCTTTGTTGAAATGGGTCCTGCGATCTGATTCCAGAGAAAGCGCCATTCTATACCTGGGTATTAACTCTCACAACATCAGTTTAGCTACAGTGAAACTGCCATTTCTCTGTGATTGGTAGGCTTCCACTCATCTAGAGAAAATGCATACTGCAAAATGAGCCCATTACAAACAGGCATCTCAATAAAGTTGATTTGCATTCTGTTGAAGGGTCCACCTGATTGCCCTACATGAATCAGTGTGACTGATGTTCTTTTCCCTACATTGATCTGTTTGCATGTTACACAATGGTGGCCCATTTTGTCTGCAAGCATCCTGAATCTGGGGAAAAGCCAGTTTTGCCTAAATAATCTCACCACTGCATCTCTTTCTAAATGTGTGGGGCCATGCAAATGTCATGTCCAGAGGGTCAATAAACTGTCTAGTAACACTGGTTTCCTATCTGCTGAAATTGTAGCAAGGTGGCAGTATAATGTGGAATGACTGGAGAGTCGAACCAAGTAATACTAAAATGTAACCCAGTAATGGACCTCAGGTTCCCACTAGTAAACCTTAGCTCAGTCCTGGTAGTGTGACAAAGACCAGTCAGGCTAATTATAGGAACATGTGTAAAGCATTTCACAATACCAACATGGACAATAAGTAAATGACACAACTCGAAAGGGATCCAAATCCAATTGAGGAAAAATAAAGCTTATTTCAGATAAATTTAGACACCATAGTAAACTTTTTAGATTACACGCAACAAGAGTTATGAATTTTAGAAGCTTTAGGAAATAGGGTATTTTCACTGTTTAAATGGCTCCCATTGAAGTCGATGTAGGAAATCGAAGTGTGCACTAGGGCACTTGCAGGGTGAGTTGCAGGAAGCTCAGCTGGACTTAAAGTTCTGTGGGGCCCTAGACCAAGAGTCAACAGTCAGTTTCTTATTACCTTGACCTGGGAGTCCGGGTGTAGAGATGGTTTGGCTTTCCTTGGTGCCGACGGGACCACGGCGGCTAGTGCATTTGCACCACTTGGCAAACAGGTACCCTTTGGCTGTAGAGGTCTTTGGGGAGCCAGGAATCAACCATTGGAACTTCACCACCACGTCCGGTGGCTCTGGGTGCAGAGGTGGCTTCTAGCTGTGAATCACGGGGAGCTGCTCTCGGCAAAGATGCTTTGCTGCTCCTCTTGAGGTCACTCTCTCCAGGATGCAGAATCACAGAAAAGGGGTCATTGCTGACATTAGCCTCTATTCTGGAGGTCTACTCTGGAGTCGGTGATGTTTGAGTGGCCATTGGATTTAGGATCAACAACAGACTAGCCTTGGTAGCTGCAAAGGTGGTCCACTGGCACTTCATCTGCAGGAGGTCGTACAGCGGGGAGTAGAGGCTTGAAACTTGGCAGAGACCTTACTCCCACTCTTTGGATGCTGGACAGGAATTATGTTAGGCTCACTCACACAGAGCCTGTCAAGTCACATTTTTTTGACTTCAACATGGTGTTTACTCCTGCAGTTTACAGGAGACTGGTATCACCAGTTTGGGGAGCCTTTTTTGCCTTCTTGGTTTCCACTGGGGTCCATCTTGCTGGGACCAACAAGCTTTCACCTTGGACACACGTTGGTCACTCAGTTGCAGTGATGGTCTTCGTAGGTCACTTTTGTGTCCTCTCTTCGCACTGCAGCAGGAGTCCAGGTCCTGTTGTCGGTCTTCTTTGTGCCTCTTCTTCATTGCAAGTTAGAACTAACTTTCTGGTGCCGGGGGAGCCTCTTAAAACCTGGTTTTAGGGGGCATTAAGGGTGAGGGAGACAGTGGCAAAATGGGCTACTGGTCTCTGAGGCTAGCCTAACCCTGTAGTGACCACTTCCAGTAGGAGTGGGTCACTTTCCTACCCAGAATGCAGTAAGCCTAAGGGTTGCCAAGATGCCAGAACCCTTTCCTTGGCTGTACAGACCTTGGACACACGTTGGTCACTCAGTTGCAGTGATGGTCTTCGTAGGTCACTTTTGTGTCCTCTCTTCGCACTGCAGCAGGAGTCCAGGTCCTGTTGTTGGTCTTCTTTTTGCCTCTTCTTCATTGCAAGTTAGAACTAACTTTCTGGTGCCGGGGGAGCCTCTTAAAACCTGGTTTTAGGGGGCATTAAGGGTGAGGGGGACAGTGGCAAAATGGGCTACTGGTCCCTGAGGCTAGCCTAACCCTGTAGTGACCACTTCCAGTAGGAGTGGGTCACTTTCCTACCCAGAATGCAGTAAGCCTAAGGGTTGCCAAGATGCCAGAACCCTTTCCTTGGCTGTACAGACTTCCTAGCCCACCCTAGAGGTGTGGCTTGCCTTCTGTGGGTGTATGCCTCCTGCATAACTAATTTTCCCACTTGTTGGGCTGGACAGGGTAGGAAGGGCTTTGTACACCACTGGGGAACACGTAGTCACATTTCAAGGGTGGGTAAAGCCCTTGGGGCTCACGGCCTTGATTACCTTTTCACACTAGCCAGCGTGGGAGGGAGGAGGTGTGACCTCCTGCCTGCCCAGGCCCTTTGCCTCCATCCTGTGGAAGTGCTAACTCAACTTCAAAGAGGGCAGACTCTTGTGTGTGATGGCAGAGGCTCGAGAGAAAAGTTTGGTACCAGTAGCCAACTATTCCCAGGACGATTCTGACTTCGCTCTGTGTTTTGGGGAGACACATCCTTAATAATGCCTCAATTATTTCCTGTGGCACCTTTCTAATTCCGTTTCAATGATATGCCTCAAATATTGAACTTCTTTTTGACAGTATTGTAGTTTGCTTTGCGACACTTTGGCCTTCATTTTGACTACGGCGGTCTTTTTGAAAGACGGCCAAAGAGGCAGCAGCCAGCAGACGGCCAGTGCTAGCGGTCTGCTGACCGCAATATTAGAAGTCATTGGAGCGCTTCCACCCATTTACGGGCAGAAGTCTAATTCTGAAGAGGCGGTTGCATCGCCAGCACCGCCACGGCAGCAAGACTCTGCCCACCGTATTATGAGCCGTAATACAGCTTGACGGAGTCTTGCTGGCATGGTGGTGCTGGCGATGCAAGATCGCCAGGACCCATCCCCTCTCGGATAACCTCCGCGACGGAAAAGGTAAGTGATTGTCTGAAAGGGTGGGGGTGGTGAGTGTTGGGTGCATGTGTGTGGTGTGTGCGTGCATGTGTGCGAATGGGGGTCTATGAGTGTGTGTATGTGTGTGAATGGGGGTATATGAGTGTGTGTCTGTGAGCGAGTGAATGGGGGGTGGGCCTGAATGTATGCGAGTGAGTGGGGGTGTCTGTGTGAACATATGTGAGTGAATGGGGGTAAGTGTCTGCATGTATGCAAGTGAGTGGGGGGGTGTCTGCATTTATGCGATTGAGTGGGGGTGTCTGTGTGAATGTATGTGTATGCTGACAGGTGTGCATGCGTTCGTGAAGGGGTGGGGGTGTTTGTAAGTGTGTGGACGGGTGGGGCAGTGTGCATGTGTGTTAACGTGTGGGGGTGCGTGTGCTGGCAACAGGAATAGGGGTTCCTGTCACCAGGTGTGTTTCTACTAGGGTTTTCATGGTGGGGTGACCACCACGGAAAGGATGGCGGTCTGCAGCCTTGTAATCCGGCCAGCAGGCTGAGGCCGCCGGGTTGGAGGTGTTCACCACTGGCTGCAGTGGTGCAACTGTACCCACGGGCCAGGTAGCGTTGTGGAGATTTGGCATCTGCCAAACCCCACAACTTGTATTGTGGTGGTCTTTACTACCGGGTCCGCAGAGATAAGACCGCCAGCCTCGTAATGATGACCTTTATGTCCTTATTCAGCTAGATGACTGGGTACAGGAATGGCATCCTGTGTGCAAGCTTCTCTAGTGCTCAATGCCACAAGTAGGTTGGGGATATACTGCACAAGAACTGAATCACTAGGCGTCTGCAGAGAGTCAAGATTTTTCTTCATAATTTGATTGAAAATAGAACGACTTTCAGCATGCGCTTGTGGAAATCTGCACCATGACAAAACTCTCTCTTGAAACACAAAAGAAAATACAAATTGATGGTCTTCATGCCAAGGGATGGAGGAAAAAAAGGCTTGGCAAAGATACACAATAGTAAACCATCCTGCAATACACAGAATTTGGAAAAAGATGCTTGCTGATTCGGTACCACAGGGGAACCTGGAACAACAATGTAATTAATTTTTCAGAGATCATATACAATTCTGTATCTTCCGTTTCTGCAAGTCTATAATTGTTGAAATGCAAGGGCTCCCAAAAATCTCCTTCAGAATTCCTTTTCTCAACATATCTTCAGTTATTGGTGTTATTCCTGCCACTGTCTATGGGGTTAAATTGTATGGTGGTGTTCTCAGGGAAACAGCATTGGGCTTCACTATGATAGGGACTGCGTCTACACCTTTGATTAGTCTGGTGTTTTTCCAATAAAGTCTTTTTCTTCTGTGTTCACAGTCTCACTCAAACTAGAGGGCAACTCCTTTACTGTTCTCATTGGATACTGTCCTACAGCGTCTTTTTGGACCAACTTGAAGTCTACACCCTCATCATGTGTTTGGAATTCAACACCGTTTGGTGTACAATAGATTGTGCTTTCTAACTTGCACACAAAGGGCCAGATGTATCAAGGTCTTTTGCATTCGCAAACGGAGCGAATGCCCGTTTGCGAATGCAAAAAGCCAGTTCAGAATGTATGGAAGACATTCTGAACGCAATTTTAAGGAAACACAAAAATAGCGATTCCTTAAAATTGCGACCCTGTTTAGAGAGTCGCAAATTGCGAATCTCTAAATAAGAAATCGCAAATAAGGATTCCTTATTTGCGATTTCTTAGCACATGTATGAAGCCATTCCTAAATGCGATTTGGGCATTTAGGAATCGCTATTTACCACCAGGTTGAACCTGGTGGTAACCATATGCAAAAATTTTAAATGCATTTAAAATGCATTTTTAAAATGTACATGTAAAGCACACATGCCCTTTTGGCATGTGTGCACCTTACATGTCCCCCCAAAAAAATTGGGGGTGCAGCAGTGGGGGCCTTAGGCCCCCAGCACCCTGGGATTTTGCATTTCCAAAATTGCGATTTCTGGTTAAGAAATCGCAATTTTGGAAATGCAAAAAATTCGCAGATATGGGCCAACAGGCCCATAGGTGCGAATGGGGACAGATTCTCTATTTGCGATTCGGTAATAGCATTTGTGATTTTTAAGAAATCGCTATTACCGAATCGCAAAAATCATACATACCTTTTTGCATTTCTGAAATAGCGATTTCTTAAAAATCACTATTTGAGAATCGCAAATCGGTTTTATGATACATCTGGCCCTGAATCTCTTCCTAGCAGGTTTTCGTGGTCTAGTCACACAACAAAATGGTGGTTCTCTTCAAATTAACCTATTTTTACAGGAACCTTTTCTGAAACTGGATTTGTGATCTGTTTATTTTAACACCTACAACGTGGACTGTCTTCCTCGAGAGGGTGAGGCCTGGGACTTCTGCTTTTCTAACAGTGGAACTAGTAGCTCTGGTGTAAATAAGAAATTACACTTTGTGGCCATTTACCTCACCTTCTACAAATGGTCCAATCTAGTCTACTCAATCTTGCTCCCCCTGAGGCACAGTCATTGCAAATTGTCAGAATCAAAGCTGTCACTGTCCAGCATAGGGAACTGTTAAAATGGGTTCTGGTTCAGGAATGGGTTTTTATTTACTCAGGGCATCTGATTCATGTAAAATCTGGGGTCAACCACATTTTATGAGTCATTGGTCCTTGTGGGACCTGCATCATTAGAACATGTGTCTGCATTGACAGTTGCAATTGCTGAGCGGGTACATTCTGCATCTGGATCTGATTTTCTCCTTGCATTTGGTTATTTCAAATCATTTTATCTGTATTCAGTCTGCACTCCCTCTTCCAATGCTCAATTGTGATACTAAAATGCCAAGGAGTTTTTTTTCGAAGATGTAATACCTGCACCAGAATTCAGATCAATCGGAACCCCTCAACCTCTACCCTGAGAACCAGCGCTACCTTTTTGAACACTTTGGATTCCAGCTTGAAAACCGACCCCCTGCATTTCATTCTGAAAATCAAACTTTGCATTGCACCAACATTTCCTGCAAATGACTGATTCTGACAACTTTTCTGTGCCAATTACATCTGGGCAAACATATATTTTTCCTCAAGATTCCTTTGCTTCATCTCCTGGTCATCACTACAATAATTTGTGGATTTCAGAATCTTACCCAATGACTTTGTCTGCCAGCAAAGCACACTCTGGTGTATATGCTGACTAATCTCTGGTCTCAGCCCAATAATAAACTGTGAGTTTAAGAATCCCATATCACTTGGTTCAAGGTGGGATTGACCAGTGTGCTGCTAGAATACCTTTAACAACCGTTCATAATAATTATGCACTGACTCTTTTACCTCTTTCTGAATTCTACTAAGCATCACAGAATCCAAAACCTTTGAAGGAACTCTGCTTTTCAAGAAGGGAACCACTTCATTGTATTTATCCATCACAATAGGAGATGGTGTATTAGTATAGGCATCTCTCACTGTTCTGAGTTTGGCTCATGTTCAGAGATTTTGCATTCAGCTCATAAATCATTTGAAACAACAGTATCAAAGTATTTTTCAAATCAGTCCACATTAAGATCTCCCTTACTCCATGGCACATGAACATACCCTCCCACCTAGAATCTCTCTCAAAGGATAAGGCAAATCAGTTCCTTCATCTGAAGCACCTGGAGGTGGCTTTTCTTTACTTCTTTACTTTTTTTACTTATGTTTCTTTCCCCTTTTGCTGTTTAATTTCTCAAATTCACTTAATTTAGAAATTCATTTAACTAAGTCACTAATGAGTAATTGCATTCCTGAAGAACACATTGTCTCAATTGCTTCATCATCTAATCATACCCTGAAACTTTCCTGCAATGGGACACTTTTTTTATCATGTGTAGCTGCTGCACACCTAGTAATTTCTTTGCTAAAATAGATCAATTATTTTCTTGGTATTGATTCACGTGTTCAAGATCTAAACATCCTCTAATTATTTTTTCTAATTCTATATTTAGTCTTTGGACATTTAATGATCTCTGTTTCTCTGTATTCTGACTGGGACCTTAACCCTTCCTGATTTTGCTGTCTTTGCAATAGCTTTGGCAGCTTCCTCAAACCATGGGGGAAAAATCCCATCTTCACATAAATTTGTCTCACCTTGTGTTGCTTGTATCATAAAGACAATCTTCTTTTTTCCCTTAATGATTGAATAGTCTGCGATTGTGTCTATGCATTAATCTGTGAAGTCGGGATAAGCTCTGTCGCAGGTGCCCTTCCAACAAGGTACCCGATAAGGAACAGGGAGTATGTGCACAAACTGCCTGAATCTTTGCAATTGCCTACCAAAATTGTGTCTGTGAAACGTTCTGCACACCGCATTGGTGATGACTATCTGGAAGTGGGTAACAAGTATGCAGACGAAGTCACAAGATACTGTGCTCATACAGCTTGTACATTCAATGGTGAATACTCAAATGAGACTACCGATGAGACCAATTGCAACCTTTTGTTTACTACAGCTGATACATGGGAAGAAGTTAAGAGAATGCAAGAGGAAGTGTCAGAGGCAGAACATCAAAGTTGGATCAGAGCAGATTGTGTCAAATTGGATGATATTTAGATTCTGCTGATGGAAGACCTCTGTTGCCGCCCAACGGCTGGACATTTTCATGATCTTGCTCATGTAGGGAGGGATGTCACAGTCAATTTGTTTTGGCAAACTTGGTTTAACCCCAGATTGACATTGATGGCTGAAGGACTATGACACAGCTGTGTTGTGTGCCAACAGATGGATGTGGGGGAAAAGGACTGCAATGACACTGATCCACAAAGGAAGATCAGGTGGTCCCTTCAACAGAATGCAGTTGGAAAGGCCTGTGTGCAATGAGCTTAGTTATGTCCTAGAGGTTGTGAGCATCTTTTTGCTTTGGGTTGAAGATTACCCGACCAGAAGAAGTGACACTCTCGCAGTAGCTAAATAGTTGCTGAGGGAACTGATTCCCAGGTTCAGTTTCTCGACTTCTCTAGCGTCAGTCCGAGGGAGTCATTTCAAACATTAGGTCCTAAAACTGTTGTGCACGCCATTACAAGTGGAGCAGAGATTACATTGCAGCTAGTGACCTGAGGCTTCTGGAATAGTGGAACAGGTAAATGGCACACAGAAATCCAGACTAGCTAAAGTATGTGCTTCAACATCTTTGAAGGGGTCTGATGCTTTGCTTCTTGTATTGATAAGACTTCACAGCATCCTTGTGGCCTAGGGGAGGGTTGTTCCCCTCACGAGATAAATGTAGGCAGAGCAATAAGACTGCCAGATGTACCTGCTGATGCATTTATAAACATTACAGATGACATGATTCTTGATTATTAATCTAAAGGACTGGCTGATGTGGTGCATTTTGTGTCTCATCAGGTTAGAACAGACACAGCCTTGCTACATCAGGAGCAGTGCTATGACCTCAGTCCCAGTGACAAGGTCCTGTTGAAGAAACACACATGCAAAATGTGCTTAGACCCTCGTTGTCGTTGGACTTACCAAGTAATTCTGGTGATGACTTCTGCTGTCAAATGTGAGGTTTCCCCAACTGGATTCATGTGCCAGCACGTCTCGCAGAAGTGTCAGTTGTGACAGCGAGACAGAGGGAGCAGGTCAGACAAGCTGTCAGGGACCGAGAAGGGACTGAAACAACACATGGTTGCTTTGAGGGGGGTCTGGATGAGTCAACAGCTAAAGCTGGGACAAGAGAGTGTCACCCTGCAGTCGTGAGAGAGTTGGATTCAGACACTGACTGTGACCTAGTTCTGTGACAACGGGAATAGGAGATGGTGACCGCTGGCCAAGAAGGCATGAGAGAGACTGAGTCTGCCTGCTGGATGTGTGCCTCAGACTTTTCCAGAGGATACTGAGGATTCTGGCGTGACAGTCAAGATGAAGGGTCCACTCTAAGGAGGTCGGAAATAGCAAGGGTATCCTGTTGAAGGTACTCTTCACCTGAATGGACATATTTTCTGCGAATGCCAGAGAAAGAGAATTCTGGAATTGTGAGGATAACTGGGTAAATCAATTGAACGTCCTTGAACTGAACTTTGTGGCTGTACTGTGTTTTAAAATGACTTTGTCATCAAATGGACTGATCCAATTTGTTATTATTATGGTCTCTAAATTTCGTACATATTATAGACATCTAAAAATACTTTGTTAGGGAATTACAAAGAATACCAAGACCTCAGGTAGCTGAAGGAGCGTAAGGGTGTCATTTAGAAGAACAAAGAATAGGGCTAAGGAAGTCAAAGATAACTCCATTATATTTGTTCAATTGTTGAAGACTCTGTTGCTGCTGCAACGGTCTGATTATAGACAAGTTATAGAAATATATACCCATAGAAGACATAGGTACATAATAGCAGGTGTGTTATTAACTATAGTTGTGCATTGATTGTTTTATTAGTGGGTTTTATTCCCTCACATCTTCTAGTTTAGTGGAGACCAGAACTTCAGTTAACCCTAAAATGCTTCAACCCACTGACAGTAATCTGCATTCACCTGACGATAAAAATTACTTTGTCATCAAATGGACTGATCCAATTTGTTATTATTATGGTCTCTAAATTTCGTACATATTATAGACATCTAAAAATACTTTGTTAGGGAATTACAAAGAATACCAAGACCTCAGGCAGCTGAAGGAGCGTAAGGGTGTCATTTAGAAGAACAAAGAATAGGGCTAAGGAAGTCAAACAAAGATAACTCCATTATATTTGTTCAATTGTTGAAGACTCTGTTGCTGCTGCAACGGTCTGATTATAGACAAGTTATAGAAATATATACCCATAGAAGACATAGGTACATAATAGCAGGTGTGTTATTAAATATAGTTGTGCATTGATTGTTTTATTAGTGGGTTTTATTCCCTCACATCTTCTAGTTTAGTGGAGACCAGAACTTCAGTTACCCCTAAAATGCTTCAACCCACTGACAGTAATCTGCATTCACCTGATGATAAAAATTTTACATCTAGATGAGATTTTTCTTCAAATGTTTATTTTAAATTGTTTTATGAGTACATTTACACTAAGGATGCAAGGGATCGCTATGTATGTACACAATTGCTTGCATCAGCTATAGAAGGCATCACTTAGCATCAGATTGCTCTAACTTATGATGTTACTTGTAACCTTTTGTTGAGTATTTTCTATGGACAGGGTCACCTCCAATATTCTTATTCGAATAATGATTTAGTTCTTTCAGAAATGCCCATATTTGAGCATTTGAAGAGACAATAGAATTTTTTAGAGGTTCTTTAAACCCACCATCTCAGTGGACACTGCCTATGCTCACCAAAACAATTTGACTTCTATTTTGACAGATGTTGAGTAGCAATGTATTGATTCAATTGAAGACAGGAGGAGAGATATGGAATCTCAGTCAAAGACTGACAAGGACCATGAGGATCAACATAAGTGGGCTCAAGAAGAAATTGAGGATCAAGTGGCGGGAAATCAAGCAGCATTAACTTTACATAAGTGGGAATTATGTATACTTACAGATAACTCATCAGTTGACACTATATCCATGTGAAAGAGTGAATGTGATCACACATTTGAGGTTAGAGGAACCTGAAAATTATTTTTGGCAGGTAAGGATCCAGCTATTCCTGTAGTTTAATATATTTGTGGAAAACATGCTTATTTCAAGCTGCCCAAAGGATGGTATGGGGTGTTTTATTTAGGTGTAGTTTACCCGAAAATATGTCATGTGGAGCATTTTTATGATCCTTTATGGAGAAGAATTCCAGACCCAAAAGAAGTGCAAGTGTTGGAGAAGTGGTGAAAGACACCTTTGGCGCAATGATTCCATCTGTAGATGTGATTTTGAATGATGTAAAGATTAGAAAGTTGTTTACCATAGCGTATAAACTCCACTGGTACAACAGAAGCCTTATTGGTTGTAGATACTGAAAAAGTGGCTGTGAGATCCATAGTTTTGCAAAATCCTTGCATTAGATATTCTCCTCGCCAAGGAGTCTGCAGGATGTTTAGGGTCCAGCAATGTTGTACTTACATACCCGACAAGAGTAAAGATTTGAAGGCATATGTCAAGAAAATTTCTGGTTTGAATGAAGATTTGAAGTTAGAAGCAACAGGTGCTTAGAAATTTGCTGCAGTTGGCAAATGGTTTGGAAATTTGGGAAGTGGAATAGGGGGTTCCATTTTAATATTACTTGTGATCATTGCTCTGTGTGCAATTTCTTTAGTTGTGATCTTTTAGGTGTATAAGAGGATACAAGCAAAAAATTTAAAAAAAGAATGAAAAGGAAGAGAGGAAATAAAGAGTTGGAGGAGTGTCAGTATAGGTATTATGATAAAATTAAACCTCTGGAAGAGACTAGATGGAAATACACGAAACTTATGAGGTCTTGATCAGTCCATCTTATCTTGACTCTGATGGCTCGATTCGCCTTTAGAGGGGTGATTGGTGCAGCTTAATTTAGGCTCCACCCCTAAATGTCAGGGAACTAATACAAATATTTAGCCAGCACCATATAATCTGTGTGCCTAAACATTATTAATGTAAAGTGATGCAACAAACCGTATTACTGAAGGTGTGTTAATTGTAGAAACTAGAGTTTTATTTAGATGTGTGTTATAATGTTTAGTTTCACAAGAAGATTTGTAGTTCTCATTTACATTTCGAGATATACTGTATTTATTTAAAGGATACGCATATGTAATCATAAATTCATTTATTTCCGTTTTGCATTTATTCTGACATTATGCATGCACCTATATTTGTGTATTTGAAGGGCACACTGACAATGAATAACTAAAGTTAGCTTGACTAGGCCTTAACATGAGTTGTATTTTTCCGTGCTCTGCATGTTTCTTAATTTACAAATGCGCATTCGTGATTTCGTAGCTAGAGAAAGGAGTATTGTATATTTGAGACAGAGAGGCCATATGAGAGAAATCTTAGCAAGAACTGGCAAATTTAATAAGCAGAAGAGGCCTCCTTTTTATTGCGTATCAGGAACAAAGATGCTCAAGTTTAACTTGGCCGTTCGAGTTATGTGGAATGGGAAAATTAACAGGTGTTGCAGAGCACCCTATGAGAAAGACAAATAATTGGGTTTTTGGTGCCGTGTTAAGAGACATGGATGCTCCTGGAACTTTCCGTTTTGAATTAGAGTTCACACTGTTAGGATAACTGCAGATTCCTTTAGACTTTGAGAGGTGCAGACCTCTCTGCTGCCCCTTGTTCTTTCAAGTGTGTAGCTTCATGCTAATCACTGATTCTCCTTTTCAGAAGACTTCTACTGCAGTCTTCATGATGCTGACACCTACCTCTCATTACTCCCCAATCATTTGAAACTTTACTTTGAACCTTCCCATTCTAGCTTGGAGCTTGGATTAGATTACCTTAGATCCGCTCATGTTTAGAAAAGGCAATCTGAATTCCTTTAAAGATGCCAATTTCCGTTTCTTACTTTCTTGTATCATTAGCCAAAGTAATCTTTGGGGGAAACTCAATAGCTGGCAAATTCCAGCACAACTTTTAATAGCTATAGAGAATCTTTTATGCCAGAACTTGGGTCAGGATAAAATTGGGACACGGATCAAACCTCTCAAGGAGGGTTTCAACAACTAGAGGCCTAAAACAGGGCTGCGTCCTGGCCCTAACTGTGTTTAATCCCCTCTTGGCTGACCTTCCAACTGCCCTATCTTCCATAAACTTGCATACACCAAGGCAGTTATATTGTTGAATCTCCTTTACTCAGACGACGTTGCTGTTCTTAGTCGAACTAGGGTGGGCATGAAGCACCTACTGAATGCGACCAAAGCTTACTCTCTGAAGAACGGGCTGCAAAGAAATCATAAAAAGACCAAAAATTATGATTTCTGATAGGAGATCTGTTAAAGGGACAGCAACCAGGAGCCTAGATGGAAGTAAGTTAGAAGAAACTGCCACATATACATATCTTGGTGTTCTGTACGACTGCCATGGCTCCTTCACCAGACACAGGGATGAAATAAGACAGAAAGAGGTTGCCTTGTCTTCAGGGCTTTGGATGCTCTCGAAAAAAATGAATAAATACTCACTCTGCCTACTGCTAGAAGTAGCAGGCGCAAAGGCGGTTACCACTCTGGCTCATGGAAGTGTTGCCCTTCATGGTAGATACTCTAAGGTATTGAACAACACCATAGTGAGCATATATCAGCATCTGTTCAAGCTTCCCGGACATACCTCCCCAATTCAGATTAGGCTGGAGTTTGGCCTGCTTAAACAGTCCATTGCAAGATGTGCAGCTTTCATCAACTATTGCCAAACAGCTGGGACCACCATAAACGGCTGCTTATGGGAGGAAATATCAAAGAAGTACTGCTTCCTGGACTGAGTTTATCTAGATGCCTCAGTCGAGCAGCTAGGCTTGGGAAGCCAATGGTCGTCAGCTGTACACCATAAGCTTTTTAAAATTGTAACCAAAAAAGTCACAAAGCAACTGTTGTTAATAGAAGACAAGACAACCTTTGAAAACAGGCACTGTGCTTGAGTAATTGTAAAAAGCTACAAGTTCTTAGTCCCTCAGTGATATTTGGGTGAAGTTTTGAAGTACAACATAAAAAGGAAATATTTGCTCCATCACTTGGGGATCCTCCCAGTAAGCCAGCATGAGAGACCATGGCTTTGGTCTGAAAAGGTCAGGCCCTGCCGTCTATGTGGGCTCACGCCTGAAATAGTGACTTACATGTTCTGCCTGTGTAATGTCACTCTGGTTTAATGAAGAAAACTTCTGCGCCCGCTATGGGTACAAATAAAGGCATGCACGTGCAGGCATGTGGTATTAAATTTCCTTAACTCAAAAAATCAAATACTGATCTCCCAAACTGTGAGATATCTTGCGGGAGTGGAGTGGGCTCTGTCTGGCATTAACATCCTCGAGACTACAATACAGGCTCTGGCCCACTTCCTCCCGGCTTTTGGTGTCTGAAGTGGTACACTACATTACGAGGACTTCAGCATTTTATCTAGTACCAATTTTAGTTCTAACCTGCGGTCACAGAGAAGCTACAGAACTTCACAGACGAAAAAAAAAAAGAAGTATTGTCCAACAATTACTTTACACTTTTACCTCAGGAACTGATGCACTTTAGTATTTAGGCACATTAGCACTTTAGGTATTGAAGTTAATTTGGAAGTGTTGTATTTTATAGAGAAATGTGCGTTAATTATGAATGTTATCATTAACGTAATGGTTTTAATTAGCTATGCACTTCTAAATAAAAATTACTTTAAAAAAATCTGCCTTACTGTGACTGGGTTCTTTGTATGCCTTATGCTAATAAAATTGAATTTTTTCCAGCTTTTCAGCTTGCCGGTTCCAATTTTATATCTTTATAATTTGATTTTGCTATGCACCTAGACTGAATCGATTGCTAATTTGTAATAAACCTAGTACACTTTACATATGATTCCTGGTCCTCAATGTGAGGCCCAGTGGGCTCCATGAAAGTTAAATTGTAAGTCTGTTATTAACTCTCTTGCTTCCTAGTCAACTTCAAAAGTCCATCGGAGGAAGACTAACTTCTGCTCCCATGCGCATTCAGTATCAGTGGGAGCAAACTTTTGGTTGAGACAAGCCTGCCTGACAGCTGTAACGATGAAAACAAGTAAGATACTAAATGCAGTTGTGCAACTTCAAGAAATGCTCTTCCAGTGTCAATGTCTGTTTAACAAAAAACAAGCAGCATATAATCCACTGCTTTTCGGTTCTCATGGCTCGGCCTCATCTGGGAAAAAACTTCCCTGGCCTGAGAGTTGACAAGGCTATCAGGCAATAGCAATGATGAAGACAGGTGAGAAACACTTGTGCAGTTGCAAGAATTTATATCTGGTCTTTTGTCTGATGTTTCCTGACGCTCGTTCTCTTTCCATGTATACCAGTCTTTGACTTTTCTGCCTCTCTGTTTCTTGGCCAAACACACATGCGCAGTGGGCTCTCTCCAGCCCAGCAACACAGTTGCCAGGCTGGAGAGAGCCTTCACAGGCTCCCAGTCTACATTTAAAATTTTCTATTTATGCCATTGATTACAACTGTAGGTCTTCTACATTTCCAGCTTTCACCTCACTCATCCATAACTGAAAAAAAGTATGGCCAATAACTCAAGAGGTATTCAGTCCTGTCTTGCCAGACCAACAGTATGAGTCAAAGGAGGGCTTGATGGCAGTCGCCAACTTTAAGTAGGAATTTCTGTCTCTAACCCATAGAAGCATCTCTCACATACCATTTGGATTGAGGAACCGACTGTAGATTTCTGTCGAGCTTTGGGCTTTTTACTTCTGCATTAACTATTTGGAATTTTCAATAATGATTTGTACTAATTATTCTGGACAGTTTGTAATGTTTTTGTGTGTTCCCTATTGGACCATGAACATAGACTTGTTCTCTTAGGTTTCAAATCTATTTTCCTCTACTGTGCACCCCCTCCATATGACTATACCACCCTGAACTTAAGCACTAATTGTGTTCTTTGAAAGTATTCCAAATACTGTCCTCTTTTGAAAATAAAATTTCAATGTATACATTTCTTTATTGTACATAAAAAATATGTTTTTTTATTTCACACTTGGTTGTGTTGTTGCTCATTCCTGAGTATGTGTGAATGCCTGTATGTTGCAGTAAGGGAAAATGTCAATTAAAACAGTCTGTAGCACAGTAGAGTGAAATTGTTCTGAAATAACCATCTTCTCTAGGCCTGCATGAAATGACACACAGGTAAATGGCAGGAAAAAATCATGGATGTCCCTTTGTTACCCTTAGGACAGCCGTTGTGAGGCCTGGCCTCAGGGATGGCAGACTAAGTGCCCTTATTGGCGTCGGCCAGCACCTTGGTTTTTCCTGGCCATTTTGTATTGTACTAATAATGAATAAAAGCCTGTTATTCAGTGTCAGTGCAACACACAAATGTAGCAAGAAAAGTTTCAATGGGACCTACACCAGCAGCCAAGGTACGAGAAAGAAGATGTTTTTAAGTGATCTGTGCATGTATGAATATGTGTGTCCGTGAGTGGAAGTGAGTTACTAACAGGCAGAGAGAATAATGAGAGAGATCGAGAGTAAGTAAATGAGCATGAGTGGGTCAAAGTGAATGAGTTAGAGTGAGTGTGAATGATTGAGGGAAAGAGTATGTGCAAAAGAATGAGTGACAATGCGTGAGTGCAATGTAGTAAGAGTGAATGCATGACTGTGAGTGAAGGAGAATTAATGTGAGTGAATGTAAGTGACAGTGAGTGAGAATGTGGGGCAGTTCTTGTGAGTCCCTTGTTGGCCTTTGCATCCTGAAGGTAATTCTTGGCTTATAGAGGCACCCATAGCAAAATGCTGCTGCAAGCATATTGGAGGCAATTTCTAACATGTAGGCAGCTGTGAAAAAATACTGGCACTCGCATACTAGAGGTTATACTTGGTATATGGGACATCCAGAGAAAAATACTAGATCTGACATACTGGTGGAAATTCTTGGCAGAGGGAGCCCCAGTGGCATAATGATAGTACTGCCACATTGGAGGTAGTTTGCAGCATTAGGGAGGAAAACTGTGACATGGGGTATCAGGCAACAATATCAAAATGCTGACTCTGACATACTAGAGGCAATTTCAGTCTTAAGGATCGCCCAGTATATATGGACAGCAAAATGTGCGCATTGGCATATTTTTTGCCGAAGAAGGCACTTTAGGCATATTGGGTCGTAGGGTGTCACCCATCACTTAGTGCCTCATTATGAGTATGACGGTCCCACTGCAGGATCACTAAACTCACAGGGAGGATAAAACCACCATGGGTGCGACATCACCTCTGAGCATATTACAATGTTCCCTCTGGGCTCACCAGCGGGAACATAGTAGCACACAGTTCCTGTTGGGCTGCCTGGTTGGAACAGTGCTACGATATTGGTCTCAGCTCCCTTGCGGGAACCAGGGCCAATATCATAGCACTCCAGCATCCTCGGAATGCAAACTGTCTGCCAAGCAGACAATGTGCATTCCGAGGGTGCTGGGCAGGGAGATGCCCAGCACTGGTTTTTTGCCAGCCTTTCCAGGGTGGGTTGCCCCGCCATGGAGAGGCTGGTGGAAAGCTGAGCCTCAATCATCCAGGCAGCACTGAGTTCAGCGTCACCCTAGCTGAGTACAACTCAGGCCACTGTTACCACATTGGGAAGCATGTTCCTGGCCGGGATGTTCGTCTTTAGGCAGGCCCACCTGCCAGGGTTGTGATGTGGTGGTTGGACCACCAGAGATACGGCAGTCCGACCGTCACCGCTAGGAGGGCAGCCCTTTGACTGCCAGCCTCGTAATCATCCCCTAAATGTTGTCCCTGGCACAATGGAAGCAGTTTTTGATATTTGAGGGCACCTATTGCACATTCTGAAAAACATCGGGTCAACTCTTGGGATGCATCTTGTTTCATTGGGTTCGCACACCAAGATAGCATGTGAACACTTAACGACTACCTTTTCAGGGCCAAGGTCTTTTGAGCATATTTGTATAAAAATGTGCTTTAAAACTCACAAATTGACCCCACTTTTATCAGAAGGACAACTTCCCAAAGGCTTCCTGGAAGAGGTCAAGCCAACTTGCTTTTCTCACTTGCTAAAGTTCAATTCCAATTTTACACCCCACCGCTTTCAAAAATCACCTCTCGCCGCCACTTCAAGAACTGAAAGTGTTCAGTGTCTCGATAAGCATTGGTTACTTTCTGCAGCTTCCACTGGGGCATGGACAGTACTCTTTAGATTTAGTAAAGTAAATTTAGCAGTGCAACACACACTTGCCTGATTAGATAAAAAATTAATAGAAGACAAATTTGTCATGTTACTTTATTGAAAATGCATGTAAAATTATGTGGTTTGATTTAAAACTTAATCTCGGTGGTTTGCATTAGTTCCAGTGTCATACATCAGGCAAAATGATATATCAAAATGTATTAACACTTAGAAATAATTTAAGTCAATTGCATAGTTTATATGCAAGATATGGTCTATATCAATTAATACATGTGAACATAACTATTATTGGGGGTTATTACAACTTTGGAGGAGGTGTTAATCCGTCCCAAAAGTGACGGTAAAGTTACAGATATACCACCAGCCGTATTACGAGTCCATTATATCCTATGGAACTCGTAATACGGCTGGTGGTATATCCGTCACTTTACCGTCACTTTTGGGACGGATTAACACCTCCTCCAAAGTTGTAATAACCCCCATTGTGTCTTAAATGTCTTTCTTCATCTTGCCTATGATTTATCATCACATTTCCCCTATAATATATACTTTGGTATAATAAATGTCTGTTGCCACTGCGGAACACAACATTTTCATGTAACATAAAGAGGAGCAAGTAATGTCCTTTGGCATATCAATACCAGCACCCTAATGTAGGTGAAACCTAAAAAAGACATTTGTCTGTGTTGTGCGGTTATACCACAGGACACAGGAGAAGGATCTAGTACTAAGAAGCCTGGACATTGATTTGAATTGACTGAAGAATTAGGTGTGATTTTGTGACACCCACAATGTGTTACAATGAATGTTTGGCAATTCTTTAGTTGTAGTAAGAGTGTAGCAAAACTTATTGGCGTTGGGCCTGACATCCTTGGTGTGGTTTCCCCCAATGATTTGCATTCCAGCCTTCTGTTTTTTTGCTGGCTTTAGGACTTTGCACACGTCACCACTGCTAACCAGTGGTAAGGTGCTTGCGCTCGCTCTTTTAAACACAGTAACATCGACTTACACCCGATTGGCACATTAATTTACTTGTAAGTCTATATTAAACGCTACTAGTGGACCTGCAGCACTCATTAAGCACCCACCTGTAGTAGCCCTTTAAACATGTCCCAGACCTTCCACCGCAGCCTGTGTGTGCTGTTTAACCTGTCATTTTGACCTGGCACAATAAACTTTTTACTAGGACTGAACTCTCTTTTTAATACATATCAGTCACTCCCAAGGTGGGCCCTAAACAGCCCCTGATGGCAGAGTGCAATGTATATAAAACGTGGGACAAGTAATTTCAATTATTACATGTCCTAGTATTAAAAAACCCGTAAATTCATTTTTCACTCCTGCAAGGCTTACCTCTCCCCTAGGATCACACTGGGTTAATTTATTACACTTAATAAGCGACAATTTGAAGCAGGTAGGAATGTTGAGTATGGTGTTTAAAGAATTGCAAGTTAAAGACCTCGGTAACAGTAGACTTGGATTTTAAGTACAAATTCTGAAAATTCCACTTTTAGAACATTGGCATTTACTGGTCCCAACCATTGTGCTTCCCTCCTGTGTACTGGGTCACATAAGTAGGTTAGCTGGCAGTTTAATTGGTTGGTATGTATTGCTCCCACACGGTGGAACATAAGGTCATATATGTTGGAGGGGTCATCTCTGAGTTGATGAGGAGGAATAGCTTTCACCTACCACACTTGCACATCACATTGGCTCTGTCTGAGCACATTCACAAAGGGTTTGACACTAGTCTATGGTGAACCCAGACAATCTGGGGCAGGGAGGCAGAAAATTCCAAACACGTCTCAGGGTGGAAACTTCCAGAACCTTCTCCTACTTTAAAGTTGGCACCAGGTATAAATATTGACCGTCAGACCCAATTCTTTAGTATACCTCTGGATGTGTGGAAGACTCAGAAAGACCGCTGTGCTGCTCTGCAGGAAGGACTGCTACCCTGATGCCCTGCTGCCTGAGTGAAGGACTGGACCTACATCTTGAACCCAGGACCTTGACAGTGACTTGTGACTTTGTCTAAGGCTGGCATGACTAGATGACCACAGTTGGTGCTTTGTGCTTCTAGGCACTATTTTTTATTTAAAACTTTAACATTGCATATCCCAGTTCTACTGATTGGATTTTTGTCATTTTGGTCTCAAATAGTTTATGAAATTACACTTTATTGTTGGTGTGGTATTTTTCCTTGCAATGTGTTTTCTCTTTATTATCTGTTTGAAGTGCTAGATGAATACTTTATACACTGCCTCTAAGTTAAGCCTAACTGCTTTTGTGCCAAGCCACAAGGGGGTTGAGCATATGTTAATTTGGGGTTTGCTTGTGTCTCACCCTGACAGAGATTGTGTGGGATTCTGGGCTGATTGAAGAAGCCCACTAACTTTTTGCCCACATTTTTCATTTATGCTGGTGTTTTTCTGACTCTGATGGTGTCTTGGGCACTGCTTACCAGTCCCAGGGCCTGTGCTCTGATTAAAATGATTATGCAAATCGAGCTAATTATAATTGGCTGTGTCAATCTACCCATAAGTCACTAGTATATGGTAGGGCATGTAGGTTTAGGGACCCTAGCATAGGCAGTGCTGTGGTGCCCAGGTTCATTTTAAAGTCTTAAACTATCTTATTGTTAAATATAAGTCACTCCTAAGGTGTGCCCTAGGAGCCCCCAGGGTTGGATGCAGTGTAACTATAAGCAGGGACCTTATAAAGATGATTTATAATCTCTGGTGAGGGAAACTAGCTAAATTAGTTTCCCCCTGTTGTGGTGAATGGGCTCCATAGGCTAATATGGGGAGACTATTTTTAATTAATAAAGTCTCAAAAGGAGCTAGATATTTCAAGTTTGTTATCAAACTTATTGTTGTAATAAATCCAACAACTTACCATTGCTGAATTTAACATAACTAACTCGGGGAAAGAGTTTTAGAACTCTACCTGAAAGTTGCCAACTTTAGCCCTGTAGTACCATTCTCTGATTGGCCAGACTCTGGTAGCCTGGCTAGGCTGAAAAGATGAGGTGTGAAGTGGCCTGGGCTGAGGACAAAGGAAGTATGTGGGAGGAGAACTGCCTCAGCAGATGGTGAAACAGGATAGGATTAGTACAGCCAAACTATACTTCAAAGGAGGGAAGGACATTTGGGCCAACAAGTGGACCTCCCCCATTTCCTGTAAAACCAGCCAGCCAGGTGCCCCCTGATTAGCTTAGGAGAGGGCTGGAAAGGGGTGTGTTAAGGAAAGCCTAGCCACACCAATGAGTGGGGGCAGCCAGACCTAACCTCTAAGATTGAAGTTTTGCCATTTTGGATTTTGGGAGAATATTGCTCCCTGGATTGATTTTTGCCACACGTCCCAGGAAGTGGCCACGCAAGAGGGAGGTAGCCTGCATGTGATTAGTCAAGAAGCCCCCCTGCTTTCCACCCCAGGAGTAAGTATAAAATTGGCAGAGCTGCACCCCCACCTCCGATCCCTGCAAGGGACCATTCAAAGAAGAAGAAGGACTGCCATGCTGGATCCCTGACCTGCATCTGGACACTGTAAATGTAAATTAAAAATGTAAATTAGCACTTGTATAGCGCACTACTCACCCGTTAGGGTCTCAAGGCGCTGTACTCATACCACTATGGAACCCCTCCTGGCTTTTCCCTGTGAGGCGCCCACTCCTGAGCACCCCCAGGGTGAAGCCAGGCATCCAAGCGCTGTTGGGGCCGTTGTGGAGATTAAGCAAGCTATTGCCCAGAGTTGCAGAGTGGGACCCATGAATTAGATTAGGCACCGAGGCGAGAATTATCTGGTCAAGGGGAATTGAGCCCAAGACCTGCCGAAGCGGGACTTGAACCCTGGTCTTGAGCCAGATCTCTGCTTCAGGGTCTGCATTCTGAAGGACTGCACCAGCTGCATAGTTGGGCTCCACCACCAAAAAGAATGTGCCTGTCTTCTACTGCTTCAAGGTAGAAAATAGCTGACCAGGGTCCCCTGCATCAAGCCCCGAAGAAACTGACCAGCTTACCAGTGGTCATTTGTGGATTTGAAACAGGTGCATTCTGGGAACTGGAGTCCTAACTCTCAAGGAGCAACTGGGACCTTTGGGTGATCTGTGAACTCCCAAAGGACCTCCATAGACCGTCTGGAAGAAGATCCAGATGTTTGGAGAAGATTGGAGCACTTTTGGAAAAAATCTCCATATGTGGACTGACCCAACGTCGTGAATCAAGCCGGCTTACATCAGCCGCGACCTGGCCTGACTTTCACGTTCGTCCTGCTGAAAAGCTTCGGAGCCCCAGACTTCCAGGATTTTACCAGGAGCTTGTGGAAAGGCAATCCGACAATGTTGACTTGAAATCGGCTTGCTTCGGAGGGTCGCCCGACGTCAGAGAGAAAAAGCTCCAAAAAAGATTCTAAAAAAAAGTTGACCAAGGCTTTCCGCACAGAGTAACTGAAGAGGGCTCCAGGGAGGTCAGCTTCAATTTCAAGTTCGTCCCAGATGAAGATTTCCATCATGAAAAATCATCTAAGTCCGAACGTAGAATTCTTCACCAAGGTCTTTTGTGACGTGGATTGGAAGAGAGCTCCAGTGAGGTCGGATCTGACTTGTGACTTTGTTCCAGTGAGAAACATTTTCAAGAAAAGTCAGACGGTAAAACTTTGACTGAGGCCCCCCGCTCATTCTAGCCAAGGAGGGCTCCATCGCTTTTGGCCTCCAATTTTGACTTTGCCCAGGCCAAGTGCGACCAGATGTCCATCTTGGAGCTATCAGTTGCTATGCTCTAAAAAAGCATTTAACCTTTAAAAATTCATATGTCTGATCCCCTTTATTGAATGTTTGTCATTTTAAAGTCATTTTAAATGTAAGCTTTTACTTATTTACTGTTTTGTAATTTTTGAATGCTTTACACACCTGTCTCCTAAGCCTAACTGCTTGTTGCCAAGCTACCAAGTGGTTGATGTGGGATTAATTTATTGAGACCTAACTGGACCTAGTGGGGGTTAGTGGCCTATTGCTAAGTGTAGATACTTACCTGCCCTTACCAATAATCCACTTTCCAACAGATTATGATTGCCACTTGAGTAGGATTTCACCCCCTCAACTAGTAACCCATTGTCCAGCAATCAGGCTTTTTGGCAGTGGTGTCTGAATAACTCCTGATAGTGGTTGCCACATAAAGAGTTGATGTCTCAATCAGTGAGCACAGGAATGTAGGGTTAACTGAAAATCACCTTGGACCCTATTTCTTACACTCATCGAGTTCTTTATAGATAATTGTATTAGTGGGTGAATAATTACATAGGACAGTTTAAATAGTTTCTCGATTTGGGTGCACCTGAGATGTCCCATTACAAAGCATAAGGTTGCTAGTTACATAGAGTTGATGTATATGCCACTAGGTTGCAAGGATGGGGGACAGAGATACATTGAGATTAGGCCCATTTTATATAGTAACATGTTGTACAAGTTACTTACCTTCAGTAACAAAATATCTGGTAGAGACATATTCTAGTTGCAGATCCCTTACCTTAGAATTTTCCCCCAGGCGTCAGACTGGATCCGGAATATTTTTCTTCGAGCAATACCCTTGCGTGTCAGTAGGTGGCGTCGGCCGATGTCATAGGAGTCATGCTCGCTGTAATGACGCCGGGAGTAGTACATAGACGCCACCCTTGTGCAGTGACGTCAGTTTCTTTTAACGACTTTCCATGCCAGAGCGCAGAGCCACTAAGAACACTGAGATTGGTGCGCCAGAGCGAAGGACCTGACGGGGGAATCCCTGTCCTGAGAAATCAGTTTGCAAGCGGGGAGGATGGGTGGGCGGTAAGGAATCTGCAACTAGAATATGTCTCTACCAGATATTTCGTTACCAAAGGTAAGTAACTTGTACATCTGATTGAGACTTCTAGTTGCAGATTCCTTACCTTGGAACAAATACCCAAGCAATGCCATCCTCGGTGGTGGGCTGCGAACCAAGATCATACTAGAAAGTCCTGCAGGACCGAACGACCAAAGTAGCCGTCTCGACGGACCTGACTATCCAGGCAGTAATGCTTAGCAAATGTGTGCAGGGATGCCCACGTAGCTGACTGAAAGATATCCAGGACAGGAACTCCGCGTGCTAACGCAGTTGAAGCAGCAATTGCTCTGGTGGAATGAGCACGCAAGCCTTCAGGAGAACGCCAACGCTCTTTTTGGGTCCAGACGGTGGAGTCTCTCCTCCTCATGGGAAGGTTGCGGGGGTGCGTAGAAGGTAGGCAAAGTGATTGACTGGCCTACATGAAATGGTGTAACCACCTTAGGAAGTAAGGAAGCTCTAGTGCGTAACACCACTTTGTCAGGGTGTACAGACAAGTATGGAGGCTTTGAAGAAAGGGCCTGAAGCTCACTCACCCTGCGAGCAGAGGTGATACCGACCAGAAAGACAGTTTTGAATGTGAGGAGCCGCAAGAGACAATTATGCATTGGCTCAAAGGTGGTACACATCAAATAAGTAAGTACAAGATTAAGATCCCACTGAGGCATGATAAATGGAGTGGGAGGAAATATGTGGGTGAGCCCTTTTAAGAACCTACTCATAATAGGATATTTAACGAGCGAGGGCTGATCAGGTAGCCTAATAGAGGCGGAAATGGCAGACAAATACCCTTTAAGGGTGCCCAAAGCAGAGCCTTGCTGGGCTAAAGAAAGAATGAACAGAAGAACTTCTGACAGAGGGGCAGAAAGGGCATCCACAGATTTGTTGGTACACCATGCCACAAATTTATTCCAACGACAGGCGTATACAGTTTTAGTCGACGAATGCCTGGCTGCCAAGATAACATTGCAGACTTGGGTTGGAAGGGCAAATGTCATCAACTGTTGGTGCTCAATCTCCACACATGAAGGCGGAGGTTGGACAGGTTCGGGTGGAGAACCGTCCCCTGCTGCGGCGACAGAAGTTCCGCCCGTAAGAGGCAGTCTGAGTGGAGGATCAATGGACATGCTCAATAGCTCTGGATACCAGAGCCACCAAGATAACTTGGGCCCGGTCGTACTTGATTTTCCTGAGAACTCTGGGCAAAAGAGGGATAGGCGGGAAGGCGTAAAGGAGGCCGGAGCTCCACTTGAGATGAAAAGCGTCTCCGAGCGCATGCCGCCTTGGAAACTCCTACGCGCAAAACAGCTGACATTGTGTGTTCTCTGCGGAGGCGAGCAAATCTAACCAAGGTTCTCCCCACTTCAGAAAGAGACCTCGCGCCACCTCTGGATGGAGACGCCATTTGTGATCGACTGTGCATCGGCGGCTGAGTTCGTCTGCTCTGGTATTGAGAGAGCCCACCAGATGTTGAACCATCAGGGTAATGCCCTGATGCTCCAGCCATTTCCAGAGGCGTAGTGCCTCTTAACAAAGGATCCAGGACCCTACCCCGCCTTGTTTGTTGGAGTACCACATGGCGGTAGTGTTGTCCGTGAACACCTGCACCACTTTCCCTTTGAAAGAGGGAAGGAATGCTTTCAACACAAGCCTGATCGCCCGGAGCTCCAGCATATATTTAAGTGGAGCCCCGACTCTGCCGGAGACCAGAGGCCTCTGATCTCCGCCTCTTCCATGTGGCCGCCCCAACCCAGAAGTGACACATTTGCCTGTATAGAGAGATCTGGTTGGGGAAGGGAAAGGGATCTGCCGTTGACCCAATTTGGATTCAAAGCCACCACTGCAGGTCTTTCAAAGTCCCCTCCAAGATCTGGACCATGTCGGAGAGATTTCCCTGATGCTGCGCCCACTGGAACTTCAGGTCCCACTGCAGAGCCCACATATTCCATCTGGCATGTGCTACTAGCAGGAGACCATGAGGCCCAGCAGCTTCAGAGTCAGTCTCACCGAAACCCAAGACCGAGGCTGAAAGATCGGAATCATAGCCTGAATGTCTTGGACTCGCTTGTCGGGAGGATAAGCCCGAAATTGCACTGTATCCTGAACAGCTCCAATGAAAGGGAGCATCTGAGAGGGAGTCAGGTGTGACTTCAGCACGTTCATAGTGAACCCCAGCTTGTGCAGGAGGTTCACCGTAGTCTGAAGGTGGGAGACGACTGTCTGGGGCGAAAGCGCCTTCGACAGCCAGTGGTCGAGGTAGGGGAAGACTGAGACCCCTAACTTGCGCAGATGTGCTTCAACCACCGCCATCACTTTCGTGAACACCCGAGGGGCGCTGGTAAGGCCAAAAGGGAGCACGGTAAACTGAAAGTGCTCATGACCTACCACGAATCGTATGTAACGTCTGTGGGCAGGCAGGATGGGGATGTGTAAATAAGTGTCCTGCAAGTCCAACGCTACCATCGAGTCTCCTGGGTCTAAAACAGACAGAATCTGAGCCAGGGTGAGCATTTTGAATTTCTCCTTCTTGAGGAAATAGTTCAAGTCCTGAATGTTTAGGATGGGACGAAAGCCCTTGTCTTTCTTTGGTATCAGAAAGTAGCGGGAATAACAACCATGACCTACTTCTGGCACAGGGACCCTTTCTATAGCTCCCTTGGCCAAGAGAGCTGCTACTTCCTGGTGGAGAAGAACCAAATGATCCTCCGGAAGATGATTGAAGGATGGTGGCATGTGTGGTGGTGCAGATTCGAGAGGGAGGGAGTAGCCCTTCCGAATGATCTGCAAAACCCACCCGTCAGTGGTGATATGTTCCCAGTGGGGCAGATGATGGCGGATCCTACCACCAACTGGGTGGGAGTGAGGGGATGGACTATGAGGGTTTGGAGACTGCAGTGGGGGCAGAGGTGGACTGGACAGACCTCTGGTTCCCTGTCCCGCAGCACCATGGGATTCCACGCCCTCGCCACGCATAGGCTGGCCAGCATGCGTGGCATGGTGGCTGGGTAGAAGACGTGACAGGGCGCCCCTTCCGTGTCCAAGAAAGGGACGAAAAAAGCGGACTGTGGTGGGCGAGGAAAGACCAAGGGACCGAGCCGTAGCCCGGGAATCCTTGAATCTCTCCAAGGCCGAGTCCGCTTTGTCTCCAAAGAGATGGGTGCCTTCAAAGGGCATGTCCATGAGTGAGTGTTAGACATCCCCTGAGAAGCCAGAAGTGCGTAACCAGGCATGGTGCCATAGGGCCACTGTTGTTGCAACCAATCTGCCCAGAGAGTCAGTCGTATCCAGTCCACAACGAATAGTGAACATTGCCGCGTCTCTCCCAACTTTCACTGCTTGGGAGACAATAGCACGGGCCTCCTTCGGTATCTGCGGCAGGGCTTGCACAACCGTATCCCACAGGGAGTGGGTATAATGGCCCAAAAGGCATGCGGTGTTCACAGACCACAGTGCGAGGCTGGAGGAAGAAAACAACTTCTTGCCAAATTGTTCCAGCCTTTTGGATTCCCTATCCGGGGGTGCAGAAGGGAATGCGCCAGAAGAAGATGAAGCCTGTATAACAAGACTCTCAGGCGTGGGGTGTTGGGGCAGGAATTTTGGGTCATTCGGTGCAGGCCGATGGCGGCGAGCGATAGTCCTGTTCACAGGAGCCCCTGTGTTGGGTTTGGACCATGTACCCAAAAGGACATCGGTGAGGGCCACATTGAATGGGAGAAGGGGATCTGAAGTAGAAGCCCCAGGCTGAAACACCTCCGTCAGGAGATTACACCTGACTTCCCCAGTAGGTAGCTCAAGGCCGAGGACCTCAGCTGCCCTCCTGACCACCATACTGTAATTCGCTCCCTCCGCCGTAGCCATGGTAGGAGGAGACAGCGTGCCAGCATCTGGAGAAGTATCCAGACCAATGGCTTTGCCCAAATCCTGTGCCCAGTCCAAAGCAGGGTCATCCTGGTATTCATAAGGGTCTAGGGATCCCTCCAATTCCTCCCCGTATTCGTACCCATAGGAAAGAGGGTCTGAATCTGACCTTGGGCGAATAGGCCCCACCGAAACGGATGGCGGCGCCGGCTGACGTCGCTCCGACTTTGAGTCATCGGGAATAAGAATTGGGTCGACGTTGATAGTGGGCACTACTGACGTCGGGAGCGTCGATAATCGACCCGGCGCTGGGGAAGGTCTTGAAGGTGCGACCGGTGTCGGTGCGGATCCGTGCACGGATCCGGAGGTGACCTCGGTGGCCGGGACTGAAGCTGCCAGCGCGGAACCCAAAGGCCCCTCAGCCGAACCCCTTGGGCCTGAAGGCGCTGTATCGGGGTCTGCCCGCCCAAAGATGAGGCGCATGTCCTCGTAAAACTCCTTTAGTTGGGTGGGGGTCGCTCCGGCTCCGGGAAACTCGGGGAAGCGCGGAGTCGACCCAGACGAAGGCTTCGAGGATGGAGGCCTAGTGCGTGGACACTCGTCCCGCGTCCCGTTGGCCGAGCAATGGGGTGAATTCAGAGAGCGATGGGACTTCTTCAACTTCTTCTTACTTTGTCCCGAGGATTTCGAAGAAGACGAGTGGTGATGACTCTGCGACCGATATCGAGACCTTCCTTTCGAACAAGATTGGGTGTGGTCGCGCTCGAGGCACCACAGACAAACGCGATGAGGATCCGTCACCGACATCATCATCACAAGTGGGTACCTGAGCGGATCTGTGAGTGGGTGTTTGAGAGTCTGAGTCAGTATGTGAATGGGTGAATAACAGTCTGGGTGGGCCTGCGAGTGGGTGTATGTGGGTCAGTGAGTGTCTGACTGGGTCTCTAAGTGGGTGAATGAGTGTTAGAGTAGGTCTGTGAGTGGGTGGGTGTTAGTGGGTTTGTGAGTGGGTGATTGAGGTTCACGACTCCATCATGAGGTTATATGGGGGGTCGCACTGAGCACTGCAACAGAGTCACGACCCCACAATCATTAAAAAAAAGGTGTTTTCAACTTTTAAACGTATTATTAATCCTTCACCAACCTATACATTTCCACCCTTGTTGTCAGGATACCCCTACTCTGACCCCTTGTAATAATTTCTGATGAAAAATCCATTCCCCAGGACCATTGCGGGTTGATAAAATGGCAGCCACAACTTTCTGAAAAGCTTGCAGCCAGCCTATCACACTGCTCCATGTGGCTCCTGGATTCGCTGCTCTCCGCGAGGAGTTGTGACGGATCCAAGTCTCTATATATGCCTATTTATTTTCCAGTTATTTTCTCAAGAACTTCTGAACAAATTTACACCAAGACAAAAAAAAGGTTGTTTTCTGGACCAGGGCCGACTTTTCTCCCAAATTTGGTGTAATTCTGTCCAGTAGTTAAAGTGCTATGGCTGCTAAAAATCCCTATGGAAAAATGAATGGGGAAAAAGTGCTTTGTGACCCTCCCTCCCCCCTTTTTCTCAGCCCCCCCTGAACGGATCATCCCAAAACTTTCCAGACACCAGCTCGAGTGAACGTCATATTTTCTGGTAAAATTTGTAAAGATTTGTCAAGCAGTGTCAAAGTTATTAGCAATACAAAAAATGCTCTTTCTAAAGAAACTTGGTCCTGACTATACCTACCTAGTTGTGACTGCCACTAGGTATATTATTATATAAATATATATCTACCCATCTTAAAAACTCCCTTGCCACCCAAATACCCTTACCCAGCCCATACTTACCCTTCCCACCCAAATACCCTTACCCACCCTAACATTACCCTTGCCACCCAAATGGGCTTACCCACCGTAAACCCCAAAGGCCCCCTACAAACCCTAAACCCTACAATTACCCTTGCCACCCAAATACCCTTACCACCCCAAACCCTAACATTACCCTTGCCAGCCAAAAGGCCCTACCCACAAAAAAAACTAAAATTACCCCTGCCTCTTGAATACCCTTATCCAGCCTAAACACTAAAAATACCCATACCACCCTATACCTTTACCCAACCCTAACCCTAAAAACACCCTTGCCATCCAAACCCCCTTACCCACCCTAAACCTTGAAATTGTGTATATATATATATATATATATATATATATACACACTTACCTGCGAAATACTTACATTTCCGTTGTAAAGGCAAGGTATAAGGGTGGTAAAAATTTGCATGGTAGAGACATGTGTGGTAAAGTCATGCGAAATGGTAATGGATGCATGCTTAAGGTATTGCGTGGTAATTACCACTTTGTTAATGCTGTTTTCCATTCTGGAAAAGGAGTTTATGGATAAAACTGTTTTTGTCTTCAATAAATCGAAATTAATAATCACAGACATCTGAAGCGAGGAAACACCATACTTTTATTTTGAAAGAAAAGTAAAATAGCATGGTTCTGAATTTCAGCATTAGACATTCATTAGAAGGAATTCAAGTTGAAAATATTTATTCACGTGACTCTTCGGTCCTTAAAAGATAAAGAGCTTTTCCTACACAAACAGAGACAGCTAGAAGGGAACATGAAATCAGAGCAACTATCACAACATAAAATATGATGAATATTGAAACATCTTAATAAAGGGACACAATCCATTTTACAGTTAGGCGTGCTTGGCACCATTTCCAATCAAAACCATTTTTTAATAGAACAGGCGAGAATAATAGGTCTGGTGTAATATCTATTTACTCACGCAATTAATGACCTCTTAGTAGATTTTTTTTTTTTTAATAGTAAAAATAATGGTAGCGCTATTAATAATTTCACTGCTGTTGTTTACCTACTGATGTAACCCAGAGTCCAGTAAATTGTCAACAAATACTTTTAAACAAAATACTTTTTATCAAATGCTTTTGGTTTATGGTGCGCAAAAAAAGACAGTGTAACTTCTCTACCGTGTTCATCTGGGAGCCACGAAATACCAATTTATTGCCAGCACCAGCTAAACAAAATCAGTCGAATACAACATTGGCATTTGAAATTCTCAGAATGCCAGGTTGTACAAGCTTACCAACAAATACACTTACAAAGTTACATCGTTGTTTTGTTATCCATCGAAAGGCAGAATAAATTTAAACCTACACACAAAATACCATCTCGACTTGCCTGAGTGTAAAAAAAGTGTAACAAAAGTATATTTTAGAAAAAAACAAGTATAACATAAGTATAAATATCTAATATTGTTTTTTCTCAAAAAAGGCCTGGCCAGGACAATACCCATATCATATATTTGCTCAGGCATTTTTATAAAAGACGCTAATTTAGGAACTTTTCAGCGATGCTCGGACATTAATACAATAGCAGTGGATGAACTGTCCTCAAAGTATATGCCCATTAATTAAAAAGGATCTCAACTGAGATATTAGGAATTAGATATTAGGGGCCAGATGTACGAAAGGATTTTACCCATTCTGTGTCTATGGGAAAAAGCTTTCGTACATATGGCCCTAGATCCACAGTTAATAGGAATACACCTGAACATGATTATTATTTATAGAAACTGCAATCGATGCTTACCATCAAATGTTGCTTTGGAAAAACGTTAAGAAATGTCTTTGCTAATAACTGGCAATTATTAAAATCAAAGGCCAAACATTTCTAGGTTTGCCAGATTTCCGACTTTATGCAACTTGCAAGGAAACAGAGGTACTTGAAAAAGAGACCACCCCTTCCTCATGACTCACAAGCACATGGAGAACTGGGTGGTAGCTCTTTGCAACCCTGGCAATGACACATCTATCCCATGCTCTTTCTGTCTTTATTTTGCAAGATGGGGAGCATTTGTTAAATGTATATCTTAACGTGTTGTCGAGTGAAAAATTGTAAATCATGTACAGATGAGAGAATTCCTGTGTGTATTCCTATAAAAAAAACATAACACACCTTTTGGAAGAGCTATATTCCTTGTGAGCATATATGACATATAGAGACATTTTCTCGATTTAGATATTTACGATTTAGAAAAACACATTAATAACATAGAAAAGAATATTCTTATGTTATAAACACTGCTTTGTACAACCTTCGAAATGTCTGCTGCCAAATAGAATCAGTCTACTTTACATACTCTACTTCCGTTAATGCATTTAGTGATATCTATTATTGAAGATATTTTTTTCAGTCATGCTTTCTTGACTATATTTTCTCCGAGACAGCCTGCAATCCTGTAGTGTACCTTGACATTATAAAATATGTACGAGAAATGTTTTTAGAATTCGCCATGTATACTTGGAATTCTTTTCTTCTATCTCATAAAAAAAAAAAATACTTGTTTGTTGATTAGTGCTTTTGATGCTCTTTTTAAAGTCCACTTTTGAGAAGCCATACATGTCAATGAATTTGAACCACTCATGTCTGTACTGCCTGTTTTTGGTTCACAATGGAGGGCTTCTTCAGAAAAAACGGAGCGCATGGTCTTCTAGAAGCTCTTTTTAAATGTATCCTGGAATATTTCTTACGAATTCTTCTGCAAAGTAAAATAAACACTGAGTCAGGATATATGCTTCTCACGTGCATAGACGAATGCAGTGCTTTACAAAACAAGGCCATACTGTTATCAATCATATTTATTGTGGACAAACAGACAAGGACATCCCTGTTATTGGTACTGTAGGTAAAACATGGTCATATCTGCAATAAAACATCTCCATAGCTGAGAAATTTATTAATAGCTGCAGCCGTGAGATTAACCTTCCAGACACCGTAGAGAGATCAGCCAATTTCCTTCAATTGAAGCAAAGATTGTTAGTATAGCATAACATGATATATATTTTTGCATTAAGGGTAAAGAATAATTTTTGTTGTCAAGCACAATCCTCCTAAAAGCTATATGCATGTGTAGAACTGTGATAAACTTTACAAGGAAAACACTGATCTCTCTAACAACAAATAGAACACAGTGAATCAATGGGTGTGATTTTTTGTGTGTGGGTTACTCTGTCACAAATGTGATGGATATCCTGTCCGCTGTTCTACAACTTCTATAGAATATGGCAGACAGGATATCTCATGTTTTGAACAGAGTAAACCTTTAGATCATGTCTAATTACTTCAATCAGTAACAATTTCAAATAACCCACAGGTTAAGATTAGAAATTCGAGGTGGTTCTCCCAATCGGAAAAAAAAAACGCAACTTGAAAAAAATACATAGACACAAAGGTTAGCTAAGAATGAATCATTCTGATACAGGCGTCTCCAACCTTTTCTGTAGTGAGAGCAATTTCTGATCAGTGAAAATAGTTGTGCGCTACTGAAAGCTATGCAACTTGTGCACTGTTACCAGACGCCCCCACGTCCAGCTTAATTGACCTTACACCTAATGTCCACAGAGCAATATACCATGGTTTGAACAAAATACTTTGATTAGGGTCACTATGACAGGGTTGCCATGTGTGTCAGTGAGAACGTGGTCTTTGGAGAATGATGAACATGTGTGCATATGAATGGAATATGTGTATTGGTGAATGAGAGACTGTATCGTATGCACTTGTGCACCGGACATACCTTTCACCATATGTGGCATTGTTACATATAAAACACAAACATATAAACATTTTTTAATGAGAGAAATTTAAAGTGCAGAAACATGTTCTGTAAAAATGTCCAGGATATGGAACATTTTTCTGCACTTTAAATGTCTCCCACTTAAAATAATGGCTGAATTTTTCACTTATAAATATGGCACTGTGTCAAGAAAATTATACTGAAGAGTTTACTGTGTTTATATAGATTCCAGAAAATTCATCATTAAATTGTATCCCTTTTCCAAGTGTCACATCTGCAAGCAGCTGGCCTTCTGCTCCCACTGCCAGTAGACATGGTGCCATATTTCTAAAAGAAAAATACATTTGTTGACATGGGAGGAATTTTAATTGAAGAAACATGTTTCATAAAACATTAAGATGTAATTAATTTAACTGAAAGTGGAGAAATACATTAAGACAATGTTTCATGGAAAAAGTGTTCTTCACTTTAAATTTCTCCTATTCGAAAAAATTACTATTTTTCAGTTATAAATATGGCAGTGTCTACTGTCCACTTGGAGCAAAAGGACTGCTGCTTGTAAATGCGACACTTTGAAATGGGAGAAAATTAAAATGAAGAATTAGGGACTGATTTAGATATTGCCGGACGAGTTACTCTGGACAGTGACGTATATCCCATCCATCGAAATCTAAATCCCATTATATCCTATGGGATTTAAGTAACTCTGTTGTGTTCTGTGGAGCGGTTGTTGAATGCGTCAGGACTGAGGACAGCGAGACACGACGGCTGTGGCCTGCTGACATATGCGTATTGAAAAATAAATGCGCTTACAAATATGCTGACGAATTAAGCGTGTATTTACCTTGATAGACAACATTATTTTTGGCAACGAGGAGTGAGAAGGCCACCGCAACTTTATCCACGCAGTCCTATATTCATTTGAAGGTGAGAGCTCTCTTTCACCTCATTTCTCAACGCACGTGTTCTGCCTGTACATCCGGCAGAAAACGAATGAATGCTGGGAGCTGTCCTGTTGGTGTGGAAACGTGGAGGAAGAGATGACGTGATTTCTGGAGGTGGAGATAACTACTGAAACCAAGTAGTTTCTAGCTGTGAAAGGCTTTTACAGGTGCCATGTTGGATGGGTTTCAAGGTTAATAATGCATTGAAGCCCTAATAGTATCGTCACAGGTTGGACTGTACAGTTGTACAGATTGAACACACAGCTATTAGCTGTTTTATGCAAGTTTTGTCCTTTTTTAAGGAAAAGATATATTTTTAACTATTTTCAAAACTGGAAAAGGGCACATCTTAAACTGCTGTCACCCTGGTTGAGCAAGGCAGTCAGTTAATCCTCCACCACCTTTCGTGGAGTCACCTGGTGCGTCTGCCATCCCATGGAGGCAATGGTTTGATGGTTTTGAAATTTACTTTGGGGCTATAGGGGCCTCTCGTTTTAGACAAGAAAGGAAAAAGTGTTTGAGGCTACATTCTTTGGGATATGAAGGTAGAGAGATTTTTAAACACCTACCGGATCTGGAGCAAATTGAAGAAGAGCTAGATGACTATCAGGTTGCTACCAAGAAATTATCCACAAGGTTTGATGTACTACTGAGTCTGGTAGTTTTGTGGCACAAATTTTTCAAGCATTGTCAACTCCAAAGTGAAGATGTCGATGCATATATCAGTGCGCTCAGACAATTATCTTCCAAGCGTGAATTTAGGGATTTTCAAGACCAATTGATAAGGGACCAGTTTAGTGGTCATTGCTCGGACACGGATATTCAGCAAAAGCTGTTGAGCAGGGGAAATCCTACACTGGAAGATGTTATTAAAATAGCCAAGAGTATTGAACTGGCACAGATTTCACTGAAGGAACTCACAGCTAATGCTGGCGTGAAAGACACTGAACAACTTTAAGTTAACGTTGTTGCAAAAATCCGAGTCGACAAGAGATGTGACCTGAAGAAATCTGACAACCCATTTTTTAGGTATTAAACATATGTTTTAGGTGTGGGTATGCTCCACACTACAAGGATGGTAAAAGTTGCCCTGCAAAAAACATATGTAGGAAATGTGGAAACTAGGTTATTGAGCGAAAGTTTGTCAATCTACAACCACTAAGCAAGCTAAAGTTAGTAGTGTAGTTGAAGAAGATATTGGTACCAGGGAGGAGTTTTTTGCAAAGCATTTCAGGACATGATTGTTGTGGTCACTGATAATGTTATGGGGGTTAAAGACCAGAACCATTGTATTGATCCCCTAGTGGATATTCGGGTAGGAGAAAAATGGTTACGCTTGTTGGTTGACTCAGGAGCACGCATTACAATGATCACGTCTGAGTTGTTTCACAAAACTTGGAGTGATAGAACATTTTTGCCACCGGATAGATCACATATCTCTTATGAGGACAGGAAAATAGATTTAGAAGGCTATATAGAGGACAGTCTAGAGTTCAAGGGACGTAAGATCTTTGGGAAAATTTATGTGGCATACAAAGGCTTGAACATTCTGGGTTGGTACCACCATGGGTTGTTTGGTATGGTGCTGAAGCCCAGAATGAAAGAACAAGTCCTAGTAGTCAAAGACTCAAAAAATCATACCGTTTGAGGATGAGTTTCCCAGTGTTTTTGCCCAGGGTTTGGGGAAAAATTATGGGTTTCAAACACAGGATAAAAAAAAAAAAAGGCCAATTCTGTGAAACATAAGGTCAGGTCTTTTCTGTTTAGTTTGAGGGAGGATCTCAAAGCTGAGTTAAACAGGCTAAAAGGTAATGGCGTGATAGAGCCAAATAAGTCTAGTTTGTGGCTTTCAACACTGGTGGATGCTCAAAAACAGAATGGGGACATACATTTATGTGAGGACTTGAGGAGTCTCAATAAAGAAATTTGGGTGGATTCATATCCAAAATCAGTGACCTACTTGAAGAACTTAGAGTCTCTGAGTGGTTTTCCAAGATTGATCTGGCATCTGCTTATCACCAGGTGGTATTAGATGAAGAATCACACCATTATACAGCTTTTAATTCCCCGTTTGGCACGTTCCAGTTTGGCAGGATGCCGTTTGGGTTGGCATCTGCAGCGTCAGCATTTCAACACATTATGCACAAGCTTTTAAGTGATGTCCAAGGGGTTCTAATTTTCCAAGATGATGTCTTGATTCATGCTAAGGGTTTGGAAGACCGCAATGAAAGAATTAGATCTGTTTTCAAGATTTTTCAGTCTTATGGCGTCTGTGTGAAGAAGGAAAAATGTGAATTTTTCATGAGAGAGATTGAATTTTTGGGGCACTGTGTGTCCAGGAAAGGGATAGCGCCGCGGCTCGGTTTGGTTAAGGCTGTTCTAGATTCTCCAAACCCCAAGGACAAGGATGAATTACATTAATTTATTGCCATGCATGAATACTACTCTAGGTTAATTGCCAATTATGCAGTAAAGTGAAAGTGTTGTCCAATATGCTTAAGTACAAGGTTCCGTTTGTATGGGACAGTGATTGTCAAACTGCATTTGACAAAGTAAAGCAGGAATTGGTTGATGCTAGAACATTGAGTCCTTATGACCCAAGCCAATTGTGCATCATTACGTTAGATGCTAGTAGGTATGGTTTGGGTGCTGTGTTGTCCCAGGGTTTGGGGGAAAATGAGAATGCCTCAAGAGTTTTAAGTGAACCAGAGCTCAATTACTCTGTAATTGAAAAAGAGTTACTGGCATGCTACTGGGCGAGTGAGAAATTTAGAAGCTATGTCTGGAGCAGGAACTATGTGATTCAAACGGATCATAAGCCTTTGGTGTACATTTTAAATAGTGACAAGATCAACTATACCACCCCCCGCATTGCACGTCTCACCACGAAACTGTTACAATATAATTTCCAGGTTAAGTACATTCCTGGAAAGGAAAATTTTACAGCAGACTTCCTCTCTTAGTTACCTATCAATGAGCAGAATTCTACCAATTTGGAGGATGATATGGAAGACTGTTTTATAGCGCCCGTAGATGTGGATGAGTCCAAAGTGTGCATGGAAACGGTGTGGAGGACGGCTGAGAGCAGAGATGTGGTGTTGAGCATTGTTAAGCAGCATATTATTAACGGCTGGCCAAAGGAAAGGAATTTGGGTTCAGAGCTCCAACCGTATGCTAAGGTGATTGATGAGTTGTCAATTAAGGATGGAATTGTTTTGGGGAATGTTAAGTGTGTACCCCCTTGTGACGTTCATTCAAGGTTGGTGGACCATGCGCATGGAGGGCACTTAGGTGCCACTATGACAAAGAGACGTATCAGGGCTCATTATTGGTGGCCCTCTATGGACAAAGATGTGGAGAGGATCGTGAGTGGATGTATTGTATGTAACAGTGCAGAAAAGGAGTTAAAGGTTCTGAAACCACTGTTGCAACCCATATTTTTACCAGACAAAAGCTTGGATTAAAGTGGGTATTGATATGGTGGGGAAGTTCAACTTCCTCCCATGTCAGATGCGTTATGCTTTTGTCCTGATGGATTACTACAGTAAATGGCCAGAAGTGTGTTTTTTTGCTAAGCCCACAGCTGGCAGTGCCATACAGTTCCTCAAGGAAATTTTTTGGAGGGAAGGGTTTCCGGAGTTTATAATCTCAGATAATGGGGTCCAGTTTGTTAGTAACGAGACGGAAATGTTCTTGGTCGAGTCTGGTATGAAACATTTGAAGAGTTCTGTGTACATCCTCAAATGAATAGTTTGGTAGAGAGAATGAATAGAGTGGTTGTGGAGTGTATTAAATGGGCTAAAGCAAGTAAACATGATGTGGAAGAGGCTGTGAACTCTATGTGTGGTTTTATCGTACCAACCCACATTCGCTAACAAAAATTTCTCCTTTTGAGCTACTCAAGGGAAGACGTAGGCTTTTTCCTGCCTGGTTAGCTAATGCAGTGGCTGGTAAACTCACAGATGAGGTGGACAAGGACAGGTTGTTGGGAGAAGTAAAACGAAATCAGTAAAAGATGAAAGCTAGGTATGATAAGAAAAACTCTACAAAGGATCACTCAATTCAACCTGGAGATGTGGTTTGCATTAAATTGCAAACATTTGTGAAGAAAGGGGATGGCAGTTATGGGAGTCCCGTGACAGTTAGGAAAGTGTGCGGCAACGCTATTATGGTTGAGGGTGGTCATTGGTGGAATGCAGGGAAGATGGTGAAGGTCAAAGATTTCTGTGGCAATGGTGTGATAAGTTGTTGTCTGATCAGGTGGACCGTGAACACAACGTGTCAAACACCAACAAGTTGGAACCACACACAGATTGACCGTGAACACAAAGTGTCAAACACCAACAAGCTCATGGAATGTCATTGTTATTAGTAGGGATGTTATTGTATTAGTGTATAGGTGTTTTAATTTTTTTTCTACTGACTAGTTTTTTTTGTTGTTTTATGTTGTTCGGTTTTCTCTTAGCGGCAAAAAAAATACTATTTGTAAAAAAAATTTTTTTTTTAAAAGGAGATAATATGTTGTGTTCTGTATAACCTGGTTACCGTCGGGAGCAGCCCGGTCCCGAGCGTTCGAGGTGAAGCGGTTGGTGAACGCGTCGGGACTGAGGACAGCGAGACGCGACAGCAGTGGCCTGCTGACATATGCGTATTGAAAAATAATTGCGCTTACAAATAAGCTGACGAATTAAGCGTGTATTTACCTCGATCTACAAAAAACTAATTCGCCAATATCCAAATCTGGCCCTTAATCATTATGGTAACTTTTCATTTTCTCCTATTTAAAAGCATTCAGAAACATAATTTTGCTCTCACTCTCCAATACTGAGTCGACAAGAGTTAAATAGTTTACTGCTTCAGTTCCTCACCTCTGTGCCCCAGTCTTGCCGATTAATCTGACTGAGTACTGCTCATTGTCAGGCTCTGCTATCTGCAGCTTGATGATAATAATGTAAACACAGCCTTCCCTTAACTTCAGAAGAAAAATCTGACCCTATGCTTATTTAAAAATTAACTCATGGCTGCAAGCTACTCTGAAGGTGTCTGGGAGCAACTGATAGCTTGCTATCAACTGGTTGGAGACACCTGCAAAGGAGGGGCTTCTCTTGTTCTTAAAAGAAATAGCAACCCCCAATGGATGATCATTGGGGTTTGCAGCTTTTACTTTAGGAATCTCTATTGCATGGCGTTGGGGTTGAAAATCCTTGGCAACTCTATGGATCCAGCTGGAATCCATGTTTACTTTTAAGGTAACCCAAATCTAATTTAAATATGCTAGAAACTTTATCTGTTTTGTAACAACATTCTGCCTTACAAGATGGCACTGCAGAACAGGTAAGAAACAGGAAGACTCACAGCACTGAAGAAATGGAAAACAATTCAGTATAACTGAATTGAAAATGAAAGGCGGGAAAATGACAGGGCAAGAAACGGGAGGGGAAAAGAATATAGAAAAAGATTTTTGGGTGTGTAATAAAAACAGCCATAACACCATTTCATGTAGTGTTTGATCTGGAACATTTACTTTGGACATTGATAAATACATGCAGAACCCAGATAAGCTCTTGTTTGTTACAAAAAATTGGTTAACAAGGAGAATAGGTTGTGGTAGGATATGGTGCTTACATAGACTCACAAGAGCATACACCCATGAACTATAGCAGCTATGCAGAGCATGCATGCCATGCAGCCACGCTGACATAACATCCAGCACCATTGATAGGCACTTCTCATATGTTGCCATTCCAGAACTGCTTGGAAGACCGTTGGCAAATGCAATGTTTGTAGAAGGATTTGAGTTCCCTAGACGACATATATGTATACATGATGACAGAATTCGGCTGTCTATCTGCTAGAATTCATCTGTACCATAAAAAACAATGGATCCTTTGATAGACTCATGTGAACAAGTTTATGATTATAAGGCCAGCGTGGTTAAAGGCCAATACTAAATGTTTTTTGATAGTACTTCGGTTTTGTTAATCATTGATTTACTGCCACATACCAGTTACAGTTTTGATCAACAGAACATATGGTTTAATTGATTTAGTACCAATCATACAGTATATACAGAAGTTACTTAAAGCAAGTATTTACTGAACATAATTGTGACATGACAATGCAGTGCTCATGTGAGTTAAATATTTGGTATGTTCAAGAATGATGACACATGCAAAAAGAATTGCTAAGTTTTAGCTGACATCTTTTTATGTTGTGCAGATTTGTAGCGTGCACTATCACACAGGATGGGTATCCTGGCATTGAGCAGGTGTGAGTCTAGGAACACCTTGGGCATTGTAGGACTACTTGAAAAGTCAGGTCTTACATTTCTTGCAGAATTAAAGAAGTGAGAAGGAGGCTATTATTTGTAGAGGCAAGCCATCCCATGTTTTAGGAGCAATGATGGAGTATGCTCGACCACCAGGTGAGGGAAGGACAGTAATAAAACAACAGAAGCTGAACTTTACATGAGTGGGCCAGTAGGCTTCTACTTCAGTGACATCTTCTACTTCAGTGACACACATAAAAAGGTCCAGTCACAATTATGGAGTCACAAAGCATGGTACAATGTCAACACAACTCTATTTACTAAATCCACAACAGGGACAGTAGTTCACTATCTGTCAATGAGGGCAAGCTATGTGCCTCCCTCCAGGTCACTAGACGAGTCCACGACTTTACTTTTGTGAAACGGTAGGCCTAGATATCTGTACACATGCTAGATTAGCATGACACTAGGGCCAAACATCAAGTCAGAATAGCCATCAGAATACCAAACACATGCAGTGGGGCACTAAAAACAGGGAAACACAACTGAACACCATGCAGGGCATATTCCTGTTGTACAAGTCAAATACATGGCTGAGAAAGAGGATATTACTAGAGGGAATTGAGGATTCTTATGTCTTACCAGATGACAGGGTGATAAAGTGTCCATCCCTTTAGTTAAGGGACAGTATGAGGATATCTACTGATGAGTATTATGAAGACAAAGAAAATTCATCCGAGTCTGACACTAGTATTTGGAGTGTAGTGTTAAACGTTTTATGGAGAGGCATGTGCAATGCTGTGTAAACCATGGATGTCAGCTTGTCATAAATTATTGCCTATAAAGGGCAATAAAATCTATGATGCCAATTCAGAAGTCAGTAAGACCTCTCTCTGTTCCATGGCAACTGTATTGAATGCACACTCACCAATCTGAACCTTGAGCTGCCATATATATGTCAATAGATTTTAGGTTTTTATTTTTGCATTCTTCCAAGTGGGCTCTCTCTTATAAAAGTAGTACAAAGAGACAACTCATTTCACATTGAAGGATGGAACCATCACAACAAAGGGAAATGTTTGTGAAGGTGGTGTGTAGAAGAGGTACGTAAAAGATAGAACTAGTCATTTCACTGTCATAAAGTCTACTCCAATTGTCATTGCTTTACACAATTTATCACGGGCCTAGCTGGTCTCATTTTCTGGAATAAGCAAATATTGGAGTATCATTTGCATATTATTGTCCATGGTGTTTTAGTGCACTTTTTAGTTCTGCATTCAGAACATTTTTTGGGAACATTTCCAGGCAATCTCAAACTATTTGGACCAAGAAGGGACTGTGAGGACCATCATATGTACCAATAGCAGGAGCACACATGACAACAGAATATACACTGTAATAAATATGGAAAGCAGGTGTCTCCATTCTCTAAAGTATGAGATTTGCTACATTTATGAGTCATTCCAAGAAATGGGATCATGTGGACAGATAGATCACATTGTTGTCTTCCTACACCTCATTAACATAATTAGCGGTTCGAGTACACTTTAGGCAAGGGTCATGCAGGTCTTGATGAAAGCCCAGTGGTATATATACATGCTAAGAAGGGCAGAAACATGTATACCATTTACCAAGAAGTGAATGAGGTAGCCCAATAAATACCACACATTCCACTCCATTAGTTTGATTTCAATCTTGTATAAAATAAAATGTAACCTAAATTAAATTCCAGTTTTCATCCTACTCTTAATACAACTATACATCACACTCATGACCCTTTGTATTTTCCATAAAAGACTTGTTCCTAATAAAGAGCTCTGGCTGAGCCTACCAAACGGCATGTGGTGCTTGTGATAGAGCACTTCACTAATAAAGCATGCCACTAAGTGTGGGTGAGTCTAGCATCAATTTCTAAAACCAATCCTTGGAAAGGAATTGTTATATAGAGTCAATCACATAACACTTTGAAAGAGACAAACAAGCAACACTAGTAAAATAATATATATATATATTATATATATATATACACATATACAGTATATATATTTTTTTGTTGTTGTTTTTTGTTTGTTTTTACAAAAAAAGACCTTTCAGTCTTTATTTTCTATTTTGATCCAACAGAAAGTGTAGAATGAATTTCAGCCCCATTAAGAGGAACATAATACTCATGGGGGAGATCTGTGTCAAATACTATCTGCTGAGCTCTTGGTGATGTGTTGTTAGAGGCAAGGTGACAGTGGAGAGGCTCAGGGAGGCAAACTAATGATGGAATCCTAATGCACCCACTTAAGTAGCCACCCCACCTTTGCCAAAATCTGACTGTCATCTGGCTAAGAAGATTGCTTCACAGTGCATAACTACTGTGCAAAAAAAGCTAGGAAAAATTAAACTCTCCCTAAAATGTGTAATTTTGTAACAAACCTTTTAAAAATATGGTCAATTGAGTTCTAGGAGAAAGGCCATTTATTATTTTTGTAATTGAAAAGGCATCCATTTAAAGCATTAGTATATTTCCTAGCAAAGCCCTATATTTGCTTTGTAAGTGTTTGTTTTTAAAACTTAAGTTGCATTTGATTTTATCAATTTGATTTTGTGCCACCTTCTCCAGCAACTCTTTTCAGTAGTGTCACAAACTGGGTGATGTTTTTGACGGATCTAGGTAGGCTCTCACAAAAAATTGTCCCTCTTTTAGCTTGGCTAAGTTCTGCATTTAGAAAATGCTCCCATCTCAAAGATGACTTCAGACCACAGCTAAAGGGGACCAAAATGGCTACATTGCAAGGTAGTTCACAGAGCCATTGCTGGAGGTGCAGGGAATCAGATATCACAGTGAGCGGTAACTTTCAGCACAGCATTACTGTAAAAATTGGTGAAAACGGTTGGCAGATCCAAGATCAGTGCCCCAAATGTACTACAAGATTGTGGTTTTTGTTATTGACCTTGCATGAGCTTGGGAGCAGCAAGCTTGGAGAGATGCTGTTCCATTCTGGTATGGGACAACACAATGTGATGGCTGTCTTAAAGTTAGGCATGCACAAGAGTCCTCCCCAAAACAGTAAAAAATGCTGCTGTAGTTGAAAAAAATGAAACAAAAATGATTGTTTTTTTACATACAATTCCTATATGAGATAAGTAATTTTATGTGTGATGCATTCCAATATAATCAATCCCTATGAAGCAGAAGAATATACCCAATAGTCAACAGCATATTGTGAAAGAGAAATAAACCTCTGAGCTGGGATAAAGCCCTCTACCTATATTTAAAAGAATCTATAACAGTAGGTTTTTCAGACATCTGTGCAGTCAAACCAGGTATAAAGAGGAGAATATAAATGACCACATCTGTTCCAGGGTTTATTTAACACAGAATCCAGTCCAAGTCAATAGGTGTCCTCCATCTTAGTTTGCAGAAACATAGGCATACAACTTCTTGACACCGTTTTGCTTTTGAGGGGTAGGATGATAGACTCTTCAAACACCAATCACTTGGTTGAAATGAATGCATGGTAGCTGCTGGAAAGGAGAAATGTCTCTTCTCATCCTCAACAAACTTTCAGCTGAATTTATCACTCTTGACTGTGGCCTTGTGGTTTTCTTTCTGTTAATGAAGGCTCTTGTATCCAATTCAGCCCCGCAATGGTTCAGGGTCTTATTGTCTGGAATATCAAATTAGTCCTGATTCAAATGGCATAGAATAAGGTGGATTACAGAGGCCCAAATGGTCTTTTGCTTCCACTCATACTTTTTGGCATTTCTAAGAAACTACTTTTTAGAACCTTTAAGGCAAACAGTCTCAATACTACCCTTACATAGATGACACACAAATATGTCTGTCAAAGGGCCACTATAAAATTTAAGGATGAATCTTGAAGCTCAATGTAGCTAGACACAAAGGGCCTCATTACGAGTTCGGCGGACAGTTTAGACTGTCCGCGAACTTCTGACGGGGAGGTTGGTGCAATTCTGATAACCTCCCCATCGTGCCCATTAAGAGTTTCCTGCTAGGTCAGCAGGTGGAAACCTGAGTTTTCTCCTGCTGGCCTAGAGGGAAACAGCCTACAGCATTGTCTCTGGCCCGTAATCAAGTGAACATTGAGTGGGTGCTGGCCATGGGGGGCCTTGCACTGCCCATGCCAAGTGCATGGGCAGTGCAGGGCCCCATTGGAGCACCCTGCACCTGTTCTCCACCAGCTTTTCAATGGCATGCTACCCCCATGAAATGGCTGGCAGAGAATGAAGTTGTAATCCCCTGAGCAGCGCTGCTAGCAGCGATGCCCTAGTGGATTAGACTTTCCGCAACTGCCAGGAGCTGGAGGTCCCACCGTAGCCCAAGAGCCACGGTCATAATATGGCTCTCGGACCGCTGCATTGGTGTCAGTCCAACCCCCATCTGCGACTCTGGCGGTCAAGTGTACACCAGACTCGTATAAGGCCCAAAATCTCCTGATAAATAGTAAATTCAAAACAAGGAGCTGAAAGATCCTCCCACAGCCACCGGCCGTATTTGAACCTCCCGTTTCCTTTGCCAAGCAGACTGTGATGAATGGCCATTTGAAAACTCTAAACATGACTATGGAAATACTCTGATGTGGGACTCCCTATTACCATATTGCCAAATCAAAATTTCTAGAGGATGCAGTTGCCCGATGAACAAGGGGAGTAATTCATGGAACATTAGGTTGCTACACTGGCTACAGTACAAAAAAGTTTGCACAATCAGCCACTGCATTGTAGTCAGGAGAAGATCATCAAAGATCGCCTTGAAAGAGGTTTAAGGTTATCCTATCTCAAGCTTTTAAAAGTCACAAAACACACACATTTGCTGGAAGAGCAACAGGTTACACACTGCTGTAAGCCCAAAAATGGCTTGCCCTGCATTCGCAAAAAACACAAAAATCTATCCTTGTGAACTTCATGAGGTCTATAAAGCCTATTTGTTTCACAGTGCAGTGCAATACTTTGCAACACTGCAGCACAATATATGTGTAGTCCACACACATAGCAGACAGAAAATAGTCCTTTTTACAATTAAGGGCATAATCTAGTTTCCAATGTCATCAATGTTCATATTTTCCTCACATATGCTTTGTGATATAAAGGTGGTTACTGAACTTCACATACATCTCAACTTACTCTTCACTCATACATACATCTGAACTATTCTCAGAAAATAAAAATATATTTCAGTACAAGCTGGTATCTACTAATTAAAGGTGTTTAAACAATATATTGATTTAAAAATATTGGAAGAGAGAAATCAGAAAGTTAATATTATGACACACAAATATTGTGATGCAGAAATATTGTTGACATGAGTTGTTTTTTTAGGTTTGTAGTATAATTGTAAATAATAACAATGTTTTTAATTCATATAGTGATTAAAAATACAGTTTTGTAATGATTTGATTATGCTTTAGTTGACTTTTTAATTTTATGTGGAACTATTGTTTATATCAATGTGATTAATTTATTTTAATATATAGCTTGACCTTTAGGTGAGATAGAATTGTTTGTTAAATTTTAAAAGTCATTTATAGAATTGTAGCAGGTTGTTTGGTATGTAAAGGGATAGGGTGAGAAGGTATTTAGGTAATAAATAATTAAGAATAATGCAATACATTTTATTTATTGATACGATTTATATTCATTATATAATTCATGTAATATTGAATTATTTTCATGAAATGTTATTTCCTGACTGTTAGGTATAAGGTGTGAAGTTAATTAATCAATGATTAACAATTCATTATTCATTATTTAATTGATTTTTCATTCATAGAATACTTATTTTACTTATATTTTAGTTGCAGTCTGGTGGTTTGTAGCGGTGTTTGGTGGAAAGTTAATTAAGTAATAATTAACAATTATTATTAAACATTTAACATTTACAACTTTAAACTCTATTTATATTTAGAAATCAATATTTTTGTCTATTTTGGTGATATGTGTCACATTATTAAGAAGAGTGAAAATGTGCAGATTTAGACTAGCTAGACCCATTGTTGCAATTTACAGGGAAAAGGGGTTAGTGCTGTCCTTTGCGGCGCAGAGCTATGGAGTACTCATACTATTGGGGGTACTAGAAAGAACAAAGAATAGTTTAATGAAATCGGTTGTGAATCTACCCCAGAATACTCGTCTGATCCCCTTACGGTTCGACCTTGGGTTGCTGAACATTGGACAGGTTGCAACATTTAGACCCATAGCATATTGGGTACAAGTATGGGTAAATAAATAACCACTTCTGCTACAAGAGTCATTGACTGAAATCCTAAAGTTTAATTGCAGTAATAGGATTCCTTGGCTGAAATATATGACATCCTGGCTAAATACACTGGGTTGGGGTGAACTCTGGATCAGCCCATTCAGTATTAGTAAAAAATCTTTACAGCCTCTTAAGGAAAGGTACTGGGCCCATGAATGTCATGTGTGGCTAAACAAGGCCAGTATGGGAGCTTTGAATAATAGATTCTTGGCTTTCAAAGATGCAATGCATTAATATCTCAAATTTACATACAGCCACTCAATAGCTTGTGCAATAGTTGGAAGGGGTTGAACATCTCTCCAGTGTGCCCACTTTGTCAAGCCGCTAATGAAACTGAAGAACATTTTATGTTTTTTTGCCCTTATTACATAGAGTACAGGCAGGTAAGATTGTTACCCATCAGCCGAATCTTTGAATCAAGACAGTTGAGGATCCCTTTGCGGATCCTCAAGAGTGACACTAGATGGTGGCTAGTTTTTCCACTGTCTAAGTACCTAATGACTGTCTTGAGACTTAGGTGGAGGCTTAGTAGGCCTGCTTAAATGGATTTGACAATGTGTTATATTGAGTGTGCTTATATATTTATCTGATGTTTTTAATGGAAATTGTTATTGATTATATTTATTAGTATCTTTAGGGGTGTATGGGTGATTTTTTTTCTAATGAGTTAGTGTTCCTACATTGAGTTTATAGGCCTGATTATGACCATGGAGAATGGGACACGGCTTCACAAACATGACGGCTATCCTGTCCGCCATTTTACCAGTTCCATAGGATATAATGGAACTTATAATACAGCGGAAGGGATATCAGTCGTGTGTGTGTGAAGGAGCATCCCATCCGCCAAGGTCATAATCAGGCCCTATGTGTATTGCTGAGAGACTACATTTGATGTTTGACTAATTGTGGTTTTATATTCATGTTTTGTATTTGATTTTAGGAATGCATTTGCATTATATTTTGTACAGTGCTTTATGGTTTTTATGAAACCAAAAAAAGGACTACTACTAGTACCAACAATATTTTTTCCCGATATTTCTGTACTTACCGTTACAAATATAGGAGCATGATATAATGGTAAACAATATGTTTGAAATTATATTTTTGTCAACAATATTGTTTACCACCATATTGTGTCAGTGGCCCCTATTTAAACCCACAATTAAATCTTCACAAGTCATCTCCCATTCCACTCCCCCCCCCATATACTGTACCACTACACTGCCACAGAGGAATTTTAAGTTTCAACCAAATGGTGAATATCACCTTGAGTGGATTTAGCTATAAAAAGAATATGGGTCCACAATTCAGGTATAGAATTAAAAATGTGAAGGCAAATCTGATAAGCAGTTACAAAATAATGAATTGGCAGCTAGAAAGTCCAATATCTATTAAATGTTTAAATTGTTAACTAAAAATTTCCCAAGGCATTTTTTTGTGTTTTAAAACATGAAAATCACTAAGTAGAAATGTTTATGTTATTATCTTAAGAGTGTAATTTGAAATTCATTGTAACGTAGTCTATCCTTTATTGCTCGTTGGCATTAGACTAACAGGTTGTGATTTCATTACAGGATCGGATGGTATCATTATGCAATAATCTATTATTGCTGCCCCACACGCAGCCCTTAAAAGAATTTAAAACATAATTACTTTATAGCTTGATTGCCATTTTCCATATCCTTTGCTGTTAAACTAGTTATTCCAATTTATGGATTAACTGTCAGGATGTTTTATGTAATCTAATTTATTGTTTTGCTAAATAAATGTTTAATTTAATGGCAAACAAAGGAACAGAAATTAAAATGTGCATTTTAGAGGCTACACTGAGTAGTCCAACTGGTGTGAGGAATAAGACTTATGACTTTATTTATTCATTTATAGGGTCTTTAGGTAATATACACAGTGCACCATTACCGAGGTGCTTAGCTCTGAAGAAGATAAAATAATTTGCCTTTGACTGGATTAAACATCTTGTCTCTGGTGGGGTATTTATATATTACTTTGGAGGCAAACTTTATAACCGTGACTGAGTCGTTTTTGTTGACCATCCTAGAATGTGTCAAGGCGTCTATGTGGTTGTAAAAACAGGAAGGGATTACCAGCTGTGTTATTTTTCAGTTGTACCCAGAGGCCGCAGAGGGAGGCGCAGCTCCAGGTTCTCTGTTCCCCGAGGTGCAACCACAGAGCAAGACAAAACAAGGCTTGGCTTCAGGCTCTCCGCTCCACAAGGCTCGGCCAAAGAGCGCAGCCAGTTGATTTTATTACAAGACCGGAGGCTCATATTATGCAGTCTTTTCTTGCTTTAATTTTAACAGCAGCCAAGAAAGAAAAAACTACATTTCCCAAGAAAAAGGAAAGGCTTTGATCACAACCTGGGCATTAGACCCAACATCATGTGATTCTAGGCAAATTACTAAATCTTCCTGTGTCTACATGTGTGTAAAATGTATTTGAGTAATCCCTACTTGGTGTATGTATTCTACAATCATCCTGAATATACAGCACTCTGATGCTTCACAGCTAGGTTAACTCTATATAAATACTAATTCATTTAGAAACAGGGCATGGTTGCTGAAAGCGCAATATACCCAGGTTCAACTTCCTCTCATTCATTTTAGCAACACTTCATGACTGAGATATTTTCCTAGAAAGTGTGAGGGAGCTTGCAGGGCCTCTCAGCTAATTTAGAAACCACTTTACAGTTCTAGAGACATTTCCCCAGATAATGCATAAAATAAAATCTTAAGGAACATGAGAAAGTGTGCAGGGCCTCTACCACTGGCCAGACCTCTTGGTTGACCAGTAATTAATTTGAGATGGTGGTTGTCGATGGGGGCCACCAGCACTCATTTTTGGAGACTGCCACTTATTTTTCCACATCAGTCTTTTCCCGAGAGCAAGAGACGAAACAACATACAAGAAGACGGTCGAAGTGAATGACAGAAAACCATCATAAAGGGAGAAAGGAGCCAGCAAGAGTGAGGTAAAGGGGCAGGGAGTAGATCAAAGTGGCATCAGGTGGATTTAAGGCTACACGGCCTTTGTAGTCGGTGTGCTGATATTTTATTGTATGGACCACGGGGCACTGAACAGAGCTATGGGCGCTGGCACGCATTCATTTACAATTAGAACATTGGAATGCTGGGGGCTCCATTGAAAACAATGGAGTGCTGCGGGCTTTTACTGGCCGGTAAAAGCCCGCAGCGCCAACATTCCAATGTTCGCTTTGTTCACAGCAACAGCTGTGAACAAAGCCTCACGGAGCCCGAGGGGATTTTAATCCCCTCGTGCTCCGTGAACATTTTTTTTTTTAATAGAACATTCTGCCCTGAGTTGCAGAATGTTCTAATAGCCTTAGAACCCGCCGTAGCGGGCTCTACCGGCTATTAAAGTCCCTCTCCCTTGTTAAATGCCCTCGCCTTCGGCTCGGGCATTTAACGCGGGGAGCGGGCCTTTAATAGCCGGTAGAGCCCGCTACGGCGGGTTTTAAGGCTATAATAAAACCCTGAGAAATATCACTTGGCAGTCTGAAGAAACTTTCACTCAGGGCCTCTCAGCCATCCCAGTGACCACTTCATAGGTAATGTTTGAGACATTTTCCTAGTTAGTTAGTGAAAGATTGCAGGGCCCCTCTGCTACTATAAAGACCACCTGACCTGGTAATGGGTGAGATATTCTCCTAGGCAGTGTGAGTAAGGGCTGCAGTGCTCTCAGTTGATGTCTGTTCAATATGGTATATATTAGAAAAGCTGTATCAACACAGTACACTTTCTGTATCTTAAACCCATAAAACGAAATTATAAATGTTACTTGATATAAGAAGGTTTGCATCAGAGTACAACGTACCATGTCTGGGCTCCATGTCTATTTTTAACTGGGCACAATCTCCCAAGGAGCACGCGAAAATAATCAAACTTTATTAAATATACACAGCAACACGTTCCACCTAAGGGATCTGTATTTAAAGCCGCACCTGGCAGAGTATAGCACCTCTGTAGTAATGTGCTTCCAACGTGAAATCCCTTCTCCGACACATCATTTTAAACAACACATTTTAAATAGTGTTTGACATTTTAGAGCTAAGGATCACGCCTTTTGTTTACAGACAAGATGCCCGTAGTGGAATGGCACTTACAGTCAGAAGGGATCTAACTGCGTCAGCAATGGAATGAAACAAGTATTCGGTCATGCACTGGAAAACACTCGGTGGCCCGTGAAGAAAAAGCTGTATTATTCATTTTATCTCTGCAGTTTAGTAAACACGTATCATTAATATCTAAACCAGTCCCTGTTCCATATATTAAGGCATAGCATTAACATACACTTAGTTGATATTCGCGCCCAGGCTGGCTTCAATGGTTGCCCAAAAGCTGCACTGGTGTTGAAATTTTGCATAACACAGTGATTCTAAATAATATGCAGTTATAGTTTACGGATACAGTGGAATCGGCTCGTTGATCAAACTACAGTGGCCGGACGGCAATTTGGTTATGAACAGTTAACTAAATTGTTCCTCTTTGTTTATATGGCTATTTTCATCGAGCAGCCATCAATGAAGTTTACCAAAATTTAAAATGTTGTAATCACTCTGAAGCTCAAATTAAGATCAAGTTGGGTTTGGGTTTGTTGGGTGTTGTTGCTAAATCCTGCGTCAGTGATTTCCTGTTCTTCAAATAGACACAGATGTAACTTTCGCTATGATGGTATAAATTGGGGCAATCTTGGGAAATTTGACTACACCATTATACAGACTCGAATAAACAATAAACAATAAAATGCCTGACAACAATGCCATCTTCCCCAAGGGGAATGGCATTTCTTTTACGCAGGCATCAATGAAATAACTCATTTTGGTTTAACTTTTTTAACCAAGCGGGCAGTTTAGGTACACTTTGAGTGCGAAATGCATTTTTTAAGCAATTCTTTATCGAAGATGTATTTTACCAGATACGAAGTAAGATAAAGACATATCACATTTGTCTCAACGCAGTTATCTAATGCCTTATTGTTATTGCTCAATTTGAGAGGTAACAGCAAATAAACAGCAAAAACTGGGCCTGTTGCACAATCATAATACAACAAAAATACAGACACCTCACCTTGACCTCTCACTTCAGTCTCTTCCAGAGTCAATCAAGATACAAAACTCGCAACATTGATAACTCTACTGTTTTTCCCTGGATCCCTAATGCTGTCATTGCCCAACCTTAGATAATCCTTGAGAAGAGTTCTCTTCATTCACTATAATCAATAGATTGTGTTTCTATTTGCCTATTCTGTAAATAGGTAGACCTCTAGTCTTCCCTCACCGTCTCAAATTGTACAGAGGAGTCCCCTTTTGAAATCTTGGTATTATGTGGTTAGTCTTCCGATATTGTTCCCCAGATATCAGGCGTATTGGGAAGGAGGTCGTTCACACTCACACTTGTCGCATCATAGTACTCTGCAGGAGTGTGGGATCCCTGTTTGCATAATTAATTGTGATTGACCACTGTTCCTGTCCTATCTTGGTGAAAGAAAGGGTGCCCATATTCTTTTAATATCCTGCTTTGATAATTAACATTGTAGATGAGTTGCTCACATTGCGCTAACCTCCTAACTTTGCGATCCACTCAGATTTGTGGGAACGGATGATTTCTACCAATGTCTTAGAATATATACTGTAATCAATCAGGCTATTGGTTGAGAAGGGTGGAAGGCCCATTCAGGCAACAACCACAATCCTTGTCAGGGTGAATCATAAAAGTCACTAAATTAACCTGTGCTTAACCGTCTGGTAGTTTTGCACAAAGCAGTCAGAGATAACTTAGAGGCAAAAGTTATGCAGCCCTCAAACAATAATAAAGTGGAAACAGAAGACAAGAACAATCTCAAATCAATTAAGAAAAAATAGAATACATTTTAATAAATGGATTGAGACCAGAACAACAAAAATCCAATCACTACAAAAGACTTGCAATTGGAAGGTTTTAGTTATGTAACTACGGTGCCTGTAAACACAAAGCGCCTCTCACGGTCATCTGGTTGTGCTAGACTGGGAAAAAGTCACAAGTTCAGGCTCATTGTGATGGAGCGTGGGCCAGATACAGGGACCAGACTAGTCCCAGTGAATAAGTTACCTTTTCATAGTGTGGCACAAAGAGTTCTGTTTGCAATGGAGGAGGCCACAAGGAATATAGAGAGCATTCCAGATGGTGATCCCTGTATTGTGAACAGCAGTCCTAGCATTGTGGATGGTCATAGCTATAGTGCGAAGATCTGGTCCGGTGTCACAGATGGTTGTTGCTGGAGCTGTGCGTTGGCAGTCACCGTGGGTTGCCTTACTGTAGCGTGAGGTGAAGATCTCACACTGCGGGTTATCGGTGGCGGTCATGATAGCATGGAGTCGGGTTCACTGGAGCCTCTCATTGGTAGTCTTTGCTGGTGGCTGTGTCTTGCCATGAAATGGCTCTTTTCGTGGACACGAAGAGCTCAAAACTTCAGGGTTTTAACTGTTATCCATAGAAGGAGTTCAACTGATGCCATCCAAATATCCAAGCACCTCTTGGGTATCGAGAACTCACTCCAGCAGAGTCCAACAGAGGTCTGGCAAGTTCAGTTGCAGGTCCAGACAAGTCTAGTGCAGCAGGTCAGCTGGGCAACAGCATGCAGGCTTCTGGAGCTTGTTGTGTCCCTGAAGCTCAGACATCAGTTCCGCCAACTAACCCTTGGAGTTACTTAGGTTGGTCTAGGATAAAGGGAACAGGTCCAGTCTCCCTTCTCAGACAGCAGGGCAGTCCTCAAGCAGCAGGGCAAGCTTCTGGGGGTCAAAGAGGTCCTCAAGTAGCAGGGAAGTCATCTGGTAGTAGCAGGGAGCACCGGGGAGCAAGGTAATCTTTCTTCTGTAAAGTCCAGAGGTTCAGGAATGTACTGAAGAGTGGCACTGGAGATCCAATATTTATACCAGGTGCCAACTTTTGAAGTGTTGGAGGGATCCCTATATTACTGCCACACCTGGTTCTGGAGAATTCTTCCCTTCCCCAGTTAAGGTTCCAAGATGTCTGGCGTGATAAAAGACTAGAATCACGTTCCTTTGTGAGTGCTGGAGGCAAGCCCTTTGATATCGTGAGTGGGGCAAGGCACAGCCCCCGCCCCAGCCATCCTGGCAAGATAGTCAATCCTATACACATCTAGTCCCCTTTTGTGTCACTGCATGGAAGGAATTCACAAATCCCAAGAGTAGAGAAAGTTACAGTCTTGTGACCCAGGACACTGGCAGAATGCACACATGGTTAGGATAAGAAAATGCCACCTTTCTAAAAGTGGCATTTTCAGAATTGTGACTTCAAATTCAACTTTACAATTAAAGATTTAAAAATGCATTTCATTTGATGGTACATTTCATATTTCTATCTGCTCCCAATCAAAGGCTATCACTTATTAAATGTAATACAGTAACCCAGAGTTAGTCAATGGGAGAGATAGGTCTCACAGTAGTGAAACAAGACTTTCAGAGTTCTTCACTGTTGGGACGTGTAAAAACTAAAGCCACATGTACTAGTTTTTAAATACAAGGCACCCTACCATATGAGTCTTTAGGGCCTACCTTAGGTGTACATATGTATAAAAAAGTGTTGGAAATGTCCCTTTCTTCAGGCTTATACCCAAACTTTTTGCCTTTCTCCTCTTATTTTTCTGATCCTTTGTTTGTTGGTTTTAAGACTCTGGACACTTTACCACTTCTAAACCATGCTAAAGTGCATGTGCTGTCTCCCCTAAAACTTGGTATGATTGGCTTACACCGGTTTGGCATATTTAATTTACTTGTAAGTACCTTGTTAAGCAGTATATCGTACACCCAGGGCCTGTAAATGAAATGCTACTAGTGGGCCTGCAGCACTGATTGTGCCACCCACAGAAGTAGCTTTTCAAACGTGTCACAGGCCTGCCACTGCATTGCCTGTGTGCACAGTTTACTGCCACAGTGACTTGGCAGTTGAAACCACTTGCTACCTTGTTTGTGTGGGCACCCCCACAAAAACAAGTTCTCCCTTAGCGCATGAGGAGCCCTTTCATCTTTATTGCTGAAGTATTGAGTGCTTCATATGGTAGCTTCACTGGTGCAACTATGTTGCCTGAGGAGCGCCCGTTCTGTATTTCTGGAGGCCCAGTGCATGGGGAGAGCTTTCCTCAGCTTCTTGTCTGGTTCTTTGATCCCAGTGCATGGGGAGCCCTGTGTGGCTACTCTTGGATCAAGGAGAGGCATGTGTACTTTCCTTAAACGACACCATGCGTTCCGCTACCAGTGCAGGAGGAGCTTGTTATGTGCCTCGCTTCTGTATTCCCTGTATTCCTCCATGGGTGGCTGAAGAGGCTGCAGCACTGGGAAGAGTAGATCAGCGCTAATGCTGCCTTCGCTGGCTGGGAGAGTGAGCGGACTCCCAGAGACCTGTGAACTGGCCAGCGGACCACTGAGGCAGCCCGCACCAGTGCAGAGCTGCGATTGCTGGCCAAGGAGACACCAAGCATGATGCTGGGCCTGATGATCTGAGGCTTCCCCGATGCCAAACCCTCCCCACCCCCCACATGGAGCATTGCAGTGAGTAGGGACCCGGGGAGATATATGGCCAACCCACGCTATCTGAGCGGGTGGCCTCGCCTTTCTGCCAGGAGGGACACAGCCAGTGATTACCAGGGAGGCTGTTAGGTGGTCTGTAGTGGCTGTGCCACCGGTTCACAGGCAGTTGCCTTTGGACCACCGCACGGGGGAGACCAAGCGAGGCCTTTTTGCCAAATCGTACAGTGTCCCACCTTTGAGACACATTTGAAGGGGCCACTGGTCTCACTGTAGTGTACACCGGGGTGAGACTTTGACGGAGGCCCCTGTGTTGTTAGGACTTTCCTGAGTTACCGATGTGAGGAGCACCAGTGTTCCGGTGCTCTACATGGCTTCTCCAATTATGGCTGATAAAGATCATTAATAGCGCAGATGCACTAGGCCCAAGGGGTTGTTAATAGTACAGTGGAATTCCCCTACGTAGGGTAACATATTAAGACTCATTTGTCATGTTCCTAACCGAACCAATGCACGTGTCATGCCTGATAATTCGTTATATGTTGTTTTCGATACCTGCAGCGTTAGGATAATGAAGACTTCCAGGAAGGGTGTAATATGCACAGCATGTATGTTTTATGATGTTTTATTCTTGATGTGGGTTGTTAGGTCCCCTAGTGACCAGAATAGCCAGTAGTTTGTCAGTAACTTGCATTACATACACAGCCTTTCTGATTCATGTCACTTTGTCTAGTGTTAAAGAGGCATATAATCCTGTGTAGAGTCTCATTTGTGGTGTATTTATTGTGTCACTGGTGTGAGTGTGTTGTTCAAACGCTTTACACATGACCTCTGCTCTGTTCCAAGCTACCAGAGGATGAGCACGGGTTATTTTTGGTGTATAACTTACTCACCCTGATTAAAGTGGTGGGTTCTGCCTGGCGTGGGTGCATACCCTAGCAAAATAGAAACCCCATTTCTAACAAAAAGGAAGGCATAGGCCTTGCAGAAGGTTTATTTTGCCAGGTAGAAATGGCATTTTAATACAGCACTACAGCCTGCAGTGGCAGGCCTGAAAAGTTTTAAAAGTCTGTTTTAGTGGATGACACAATGAGTGTTGCAGGCCCACTAGTAGCACTTTATTTACAGGCCCTGTGTATCTGTAGTACCACTTTACTAGGGAGTTACAAGTACATTATTTTATACAGCAATCAATGGTAAGTCAATATACCTTGTTTTAAGGTGCAAACACAAGCACTTTAGCACTTGTCAGCAGTGGTAAGGAGCACAGAGTCTTAAAGGCCAACAAAAATGGGTTCAGCAAAGGAAGAGAGTTAAAGCAAAAGATTTGGGGTAATCATGCAAGAGGACCCGGTCTAACACATACTTTGGCAGTAGCCAGGGCCATTGCTAGTTAGTGCTGCACATGCTTATTGGGGATCACATAATCTACCATATCATGGAGGACTGCAAGTCTGTGTAACAAAGTGCCATGCAGCTTTGGCATTGTTTCCCAATCTGGCAAGACTGCAGCCCAGTACGGTCCAAGTGCAAGATAGTGTCAGATAATCTGTGGGAGATCGCAGCCCCCATCCCACAACTCCAGCAATAATTCATAAACTGCATCTTTGTAATTCTTTTGGGGGGTTTACACTAAGGAAGTGCCATAGAGTGTAAGGCTACTATGCATATAGTATCAACTTCCTGTGCCTGTCCTAAAGACACCTCCCTGTGCTTTGTTGAGCCCTTGATCATTATGAATTTAGATTTCAGAGGGAAAATGTAACGCTTCCTTGGTGTACAATCTATGCTTTTTAACCCACCCTTGGATGTTGGAACCTGTATTTTCTCTGGGGGGGAAACAAGTATGTCGAAAGCAGTTCTGTACAAACTGTCTATGTTGGCAGGAGCCACTGATTGTATTTTTCATTATGTTTTGTTTCTGGCGGCCTGAGGTTTAGGTTAGGGAGCATAGTGGCCTGCCCAATGTGAGTTTAAGGGATGATAATAGAGGCATGGGATTAATAAAGTTTCCTAATTTACCTTTGGTTTTTGTGGACTTTGTCCATATTTGTCTTCATATTGTGGTGTTTTACCAGTTTGGGGTGCAGTCTGCTGAAGGACGTGGATGTATTATTTAATGTACTTTTCACATTATCACTACTTGTTTGCTAGAAATACTTTTTCATTATTTTAGTCATGCCAAGTTTAAATTATTTGTTTGTAGGTGCCTGCAAGTGGGGGGAGACTGGGTAGTTCCTGGGGTCAAGGCCCACAAAGACAGCCACTTTTCTGTTTCGGTGTGTTTGTATGAGAAGATTGGTTAGTTACTTTTCCTCAACTTTTAAAAGTATTTTCCACTGGTAATTGTTTCCTAGCATTAGTTAGTGTGTGGGGCGTTTTAAAGTTTATTTTAGTCTTTTCTCAATGTTCTCATTTTGCTGTGCTGTTGAATTTATTGTTGCTGCTTTACTGGTGGTGTATTAGGCCCAGGCATAGGTTCAGTCACATTTTGTGTATTTTTGTGGCAGAAGGTGGAAGAAGGGTCACCATGCCTCCTTCTTTGCCATGTGGTGATGATCATTTTGTGATGTGATGTGTGCAGTGTACATGTGTGTTTTTGTATGTGTGTAAATGTGTTGTTTCATAGATTGGCATGTTGTCGTTGTTCTCCATACCTCCTTGTACTTTTTTCCTGGCAATGCGCATGTTATGGAGAGAGAAAGTGTGTGTTTGTGACAGGGAGATATGGGCATTCTTGTTGTCTTTGTTCTCCATTCGTCATTTTTGTATTTGCAGTGTGGCAACAGGTATTTTACGGAGCCAGTGTGTGTGTCATAGGAAGCTATTTTGTGTTTGTTCTCTATGCCTTCTTCCTTGCTGGCCAACGCCATGTGGTGAGCAAACACCATTTTGTGCAGCCACTGGGAGATTCCATTTAGCAATCATTTTATTCCACTTTTAAAAGCTAGTTTCAAGGAGCACTGTTTCATTTTCTTGAGACTAACGTGCTGAATAATTTTGAACTTCACCTCTGGGAGACTGCTATTCTACACTCAGTCTATGTGCTCTGATCCATAAAACAAAGTCAAAATTGGCTTGCCCCATTTTGTCACGTTTACCTTTACCATATACGCCATTGTATATGGTGTAAAATCTACAACTATGGCATGTAAAACTTAAACAAAAAAACACACGCAGAGTGAATCATTATATTGTTACTTTCACTTTGTGACCTTGAAACCATAACACAGGCCTCCACCGAGGCGAGTACCATGATGCCTGCAAACTTTCATGTTTGCATTAACGCCTGTAAAAACTAATTGCCAAATAATTTATTCCTACAATTACCTTACTGCCCTTAAGGTACTGTGCATTGTACCTAGAAGTGGTACACGGCTAAATTAATATTAGCATGTATCTAAAGTGAATACATCACTAGAAGACTATTTTCACTTTATTGGGTTTATCTGTTCCCATAGGAAATTCTGGTAAAGGCAATCAGATGAAATCACTAATTCTGCATTAGCCAGTAGGAAACAGCTACAGAAAATGTTCAGTACTTTTCCTGTTTTAAAAAAAACTAATTGATTGGCAAAGTCAGAATGTCTTTTAACTATTAGGAAACATAACTGTCATAACAGTTACATTTACTTGCCTATGTGTCTGTAAGATAATTAGCCTTAGGCTGCAGCTGCAGGCCAACCCTGTCCTGCCTGTGATGAGGTGTAAAATTCTTTCCAGGAGCCACACAATAAACCCATTTGATTGATTGATTGACCTAAATAGGCAGGGAGGGTCCTTTTGAAGCCAGGAGATCACTAAGAGTGAAGGCTTCTGCCCCCAGCATGATAGGCTTGCCTGAGGCACATGTAATACATTTGGTGCATTTGAAGGGGTTCAATCAGAAAATGACAATTCTTGTGTATCCCTGTCAGGTTGCTGAAGGGCCTAGCTTTGAATTACTAGACTTTTGTCTTATTTTCAGTTGTGGGCCCAGAGCCTGCTTCAAACCAGATTTTAGTGCAAGATGTTAGAGGACATAAGAAATTTTCAGAGTACATTTACCTGCAGAGCCCACGTTTTTTGTGGCTGAAGACTTTTTCCACCTTGGATTTGCTATGATACACTGTTAGCAGTACTACAGGTACTACTGAAAAAAGTAGGTAGGTCAAGGCTTGGGAACATTTACTCCATAGGCCAGAGATGGGCTAGGAGTGTCTTAGGGTGTCCCCCATAGGCTGGGGAATCCTAGAAAGCTGCCTCTCTGCCGTAACAGTCTTCCTCAGGATACTTTTAGATTGTGAATGGATACCAGGAGGCCTGAATCTGGTGCTCTCAGTATCTGTGACCTGTGAGAAGAACCTGGGGAATTTGGACCCCCTTCCACATGAATCCAAGAACATAAAGTGCACCAATAATCATAGGGCTGATCCCCTAAGTGGCAAAAGAAGCATTACAAAAAGCTGAAGATGACATTCCTGGGAAGAATGCCAGTGGATTAGTGGCAACTTGACTGGGACCAGGCTTTGCTGTTAGACTATGCCTGACACTCTGGGGGTCTGTATGTACCTTCGCCTGAGGTCCTAGCAGCCTTTGAGATGGCCTCCTGTAATTGTTTGGGCACCAGACAAATGTTTGAAAACTTTGGAAAACCTTTTCTCCATGCTTCCTGAGGTTCAGCAGGACCAGCAGTTCCACAGCATCAGATAGGATAGCACCAGATTGGATTTCATCTTCATTCCACAAAGAGATCTCTGCACCTCCAAAAAACAACTAAGTTCAATCCTGTGTTGTGACTTGATACATTTTCATTGAGAAATCTCAAAAGCTCCAGAGTGCCAGTGGGACCAACCTGCTTCAGGTGTCGAGCTTTTGGTTCCATGGGTGTGGCTATCGCTTCAGCAGGAAAGGATTTTCTTCTCAAAAAGTGACAAAGTCCCATACTGCATTGGACCTCGGAAGAAATCTCAATATTTTCTGTCAAAAAAGTGACAGCATCCCTTTCTAAAATGGGACTTAGGAATTTTTTAAAAACTTTTTGACATCCATACTTTCACCGGGACCAATTCACGTAGTGTATCTAACATGGTCTCCATCGAAGTTGGCCTGAAATTGCATCTTGGTCCCAGTTTACCACAATCATTAATTTACATTGACACCATGTTTTTCTTGGCACATTTTCATTTTAGTTCTTTAAAAATTATATTTCTTGTTCCCCTACTTGTATTTTGGTGTTTTGATGTTACTGTACTCAAAATATGTTTCTCTTTATTTTATAATTGTTTGTGGAATTTAATTGTGTTTTGTGTGAGGTTTTTCCTGTTTATACACTGCTTAAATACTTTACACATTGCCTTTAAAAACCTGAGTGCTTTAAGTCATGTTACCAAGGATTGATCACAGATTTATTTTATTTAATTTACATGGCATCTACCACAAGGTGACCTTATTCTTTGAGGTAGGCACTTGTCAACTCCAAACAATAATCCAGTTCCTAAAAAGTCCATGTCATTGCTATTCATTTGTTTTCCTGATATACATTTCCTGATAATTTTGCTTCTGGCTGATTGTAGCAGTCTGTAGAACACAATGGTTGTTTTGAATTCATTTTCTAAAATTGTGCTTGCCTCCCAAGTGCACTGGAGGGCTACCAAATCTTATTATTAATTGAGATATTTGATGTTGCCTAGCTCCCATAGGAGCTTCAGGAGTCCCACTGGATATTTATATATTCATTTAGTACATTATTATCCTGTCCTCACCTCTTTTGGAGGGAAACCTGTTTTTATTTTTATATTAATGTAATAATTTGTTTTGCCTGTACCAAATGCCTCCCATAAGGGCCGATGGACCCTTAGGGGACACCAAATATTTATTATTAAACTAATGCAATATGTGCCTGCCCCTGCCTCCCATAAGGGCTCATGGGCCCTGAAGAGACACCAGATTGTTTTAATAATAATGTATCCAATTTTTGCCTGCTCTTCCCTGCTACTTGTAGGGGGCCCATGGGCCCTGAAGGTACACCAGGTGTATTTATGTTAATTTATCTAATATTTGCCTGTCTACCTCCTCCCATAGGGACTCCATGAGCCATGTAAGGCTACCAGGTATCTTAGAACTATTTATAATATTTTTCTGTCTGCATCCAACCTCCGATAGTGGCTACATGGGCCCTCGAGGGACACCAACTACTTTTTAATTAACTTATTTGATTCTGCTTGCCTCCTAAAAGAGACATATGAGCTCTGCAGGACACTAGGTATTTTTTTTATAAACACTTCATCAAAATTTGGGGCTACAAGTTCACACAACTAAAAATCTCTCATGATGTTTATATAAATCTAGTAGCCAAATAGCATAAAAGAAACACAACTGCTTATACAGTATAATTCTATACAATAACTACCACGTTCATCATATTGCACAGAAAAAGAGAAAGTAGTAGAAATCCACTTCATGACAAGATAAGAGTTTATCTCATGCTCTTCAATTGATGTGATAATGGCCAACATGTTTTGCCCCCGTAGCGGCACGTGGGGGGGTCATTTTTCAAGGCTTTCAGTTATGCTGTGACAGAAGATCCTCCCGAAGAGGCAGTTCGAGTGGAGGATCCATGGCCATGCTCAGTAGCTCAAGATACCATACTCTTCGTGCCCAGTCCGGAGTCATCAAGATAACTTGGGCCCGGTCGTTCCTGATCTTCTTGAGAACTCTGGGCAGAAGTGGTAAAGGCGTAAAGGAGGCTGGAGTTCAACTCCAGATGAAAAGTGTCTCCGGGCAAGTGACACTTGGAAACTCCAATGCGCAAAACAGCTGACATTGTGTATTCTCTGCGGAGGCAAACAGATCTAACCAAGGCTCTCCCCACTGCTGAAACAGACCTTGCTCCACCTCCGGATGGAGACACCATTCGTGATTGGCTATGCATCGATGGTTGAGTTAGTCTGCTCTGGCGTTCAGAGAACCCACCAGATGTTGAACAACCAGGATAATGTCCTGATGTTCTAGCCATGTCCAGAGGCGTAGTGCCTCCTGACAAAGGGTCCAGGACCCCACTCAGCCCTGTTTGTTGCAGTACCACATGGTGGTAGTGTTGTCCGTGAACACTTGCACTACTTTCCCTTTTCCGTTTGAGAGAGGGGAGAAATGCTTTCAATGCAAGCCTGATCGCCTGGAGCCCATACTTTGCGGGAGACAAGAGGCTTCTGATCTTCATCTCTCCCATATGGCCACCCCACCCTAGAAGTGATGCATCTGTCACTATGGATAGATCTGTCTGGGGAAGAGATAGGGATCTTCTGTGGACCCAATACGGATTTGAAAGCCACCACTGCAGGTCTTTTGCAGTCCCCTCCGAGATCTGGACCATGTCAGAGAGATTTCCCTGATGCTGCGCCCACTGGAACTTCAAGTCCCATTGCAGAGCCTCCATTTGCGACCTGGCATGTGTCACTAGCAGGATGCAGGAGGCCATGAGGCCCAGCAGCCTCAGAGTCAGTCTCACTGAAACCCAAGACAGAGGCTGAAAGATCGGAATCATAGCCTGAATATCTTGGACTCGCTTTTGGGGAGGATAGCCCCGAAAGTGCACTGTGTCCAGAACAGCTCCGATGAAAGGAACCATCTGAGAGGGAGTCAGGTGTGACTTCGACACATTTATAGTGAACGCCAGCGTGTGCTGGAGGTTCACCATAGTCTGAAGGTGGGAGACGAGTTTCTAGGGTGAGTCCGCCTTCAACAGCCAGGGCAGTGGAAAGGTCGTGGGACCGAGCCATAGCCCAGGAGTCCTTGAACCTCTCCAAAGCCGAGTTCACCTTGTCTCCAAAGAGATGGGAGCCATCAAAGGGCATGTCCATAAGAGTCTGTTGGACATCCCCCCAAAAAAACAGATGTACGTATCCAGGTGTGGCGTCTCAAGGCCACCGTCGTGGCAACCGATCTACCTAGAGAGACGGTCATGTCCAGCCCACATCTGATGGGTGAACTCTGCTGAATCTCTCCCATCTGCGACAGCTTGGGAAATGATAGCACAGGCCTCCTCCGGTATCTGCGGCAGAACTTGTGTCACCATATCCCACAGAGAGTGGGTATAGTGAGCCAAAAGGCATGCAGTGTTCACAGACCGCAGCGCGAGACTGGAGGAAGAAAACGTCTTCTTTCCAAATTGTCCAGCCTTTTTAATTCCCTATCTGGGGGTGTGGAAGGGAATGAGCACGAGGAAAAGATGCCTGGATGACAAGGCTCTCAGGCTTGGGGAGTTGGGACAGGAATTTAGGGTAGCTCGGGTGGGGCAATGGCAGCATACGAAAGTCCTGTTCACAGGATCCCCTGTGTTGGGTCTAGACCACGTACCCAATAGGAAATTGGTGGGGGCTTCTTGAATGGCAGAAGAGGCTCAGATGTGGAAGCCCCTGGCTGAATCACTTCTGTCAGGAGATTAGACCTGACCTGAACAGTCAGTTGCTCAAGGCCGCAAACCTCAGCCACCCAACTGACCACCATGGAATACGTTGCTCCCTCCGCTATAGCCACGGTAGGAGGAGACAGTATGCCAGCATTTGGAGAACTGTCCAGGCCACTGGCCTCGCCCAACTCCTTTGCCCAGTCAAAGTTGGGGCCACCTGGTATTCATAAGGGTCCAGGGACCCCTCCAAATTTCCCCCTGAATTCCTAACAATAAGAAAAAGGGTCAGACTCTGACCTAAGGTGAAAAGGCTCTATCGAAGACAGAGGCGGCGTCCGACACCGGTCCGACTCAGAGTCGTCGCGGATGAGGATTGAGTAGATGGTGGTCACCACCAACGACGGGAGCGTCGACAATCAAACCGGCACTGTGGCAGGTACCAATGGTACGACCGGCGCTGGTGCGGATCCGAGAGTGGATCTAGAAGGGACCTCTGTGGCCAAAGCTGGAGCCACAGGCACAGAACCCGAAGGCCCCCGACCAAACCCCTTGGGCACAAAGGCACCGTTTTGGGGTCGGCCTGCCAAAAAATGAGGAGCATAGCTTCATAAAATTCCTTAAATTGGGCAGGGGTCGCTCTGGCTCCTGGAAACTCGGGGAAGCGCAGAGCAGAACCAGAATCAGGCTCTGAAAAAGGAGGCCTCAAGCGTTAACACTCCTCCTCCTTCTTCTTACCTTCACCCAAAGACTTTGAGGAAGAAGAATGGTGGTGGCTCCGTGACCAGTCTCAAGACCTTCACCTCGAGTGAGACCGGGACCTACGCGGAGTCGAGCGCAGGGCCGCCATAAGCTTAAGAGGCCCCTCCCTCAAGACCTTCGGGTGTATTGCCCGAAGCTCAGATCACAACTTCGGATTGTGGCTGCGATCCAGGCACTACAAACAGATCGGATGTGGATCCGTCACCAACATCATGCAGTGACAGTCCTCGCATGGTTTGAAACCGGTCTTCGGGGACATCACTTGACACACCAAAAACTTGACAAAAGGGTCAAAGTCGGTCAAAAAGAGACCAGGGTAGCTCCCTCCGGATCAGCGTGTGGCACAGAAAGAAAAGAACTGATGTCACTGCACTGAGGCAGCGTCGATGTACTATTCCTGACGTCATCATGGCAACTACGATGCCAACGACACCCGCGGAATCGACTGATGCCACCTATAAATGTGCAAGGGTATTGATCGGAGAAACAAATCTCTGGATCCAGTATGACATCTGGTGGAAAATTCTAAGGTAAAGAATCTACAACTAAAAGTCTCTATCAGATATTGGATTTTAGCCCATAACTCATAAAGAGGGCCTAAGAACCTCATTACATGTTAGGTGAAATAGGTAAATTATTTACCAAATGTGGTAAATTCCATTACCCTAGAGCGAGGTATTTGCAACGTGTGGTGAATACCTTCTATTTGGACTGTGTAACTTTCAAATGAGGCAGAACAGGTGGAATCAGCTTTTAACACACGGAATGCCCTGCCTTTTACATTTTTCTGGGTCTTTCCCCCTTAGATTTTGCAAGCTTTCAACTTGCGGCAAGCCCAGAACATATTATTTGTGGTCACGGACAACACGTTTTCAGGTATTTATTTGTCCTTGGGACAAGTAGGACCAACCCCCTGCAGCACAAACCCTTGGCTGCCAATTTACAGTACCACATTATGAAGCAGGGAAGGGAATGGTCTGCAATTGAGATAATATTTGTGTCCAAATGGTAGTGCTGTTCGAACTTGTATTTATGGTTCATTAATACAAAGCTTTTATTATTAGGGTGAGTGCTCTAAATAAATGCTGTAAGCTCAGACTGCATTGACAGTGGTTTCACTAAAAAATGTGTACACATGTTTGCAAAGTTGAGGCTACCCATAATTCTTCCAGAAGCTTGAAAGCAAGATTGTTGATTCTTTGATTTCAAAAGTAAAATGGCTTTGCTAAACTACTGTGATTTTTTAAACATTTCTTTGAAGCATCCATTTGTATGTCCAAAACATATTTATAATGGAAAGTCAGCGTAACCAGTTTCAACAAGATTATAAGAAACATGAAAATAAACAAGCACTGGTAAAGCCAATAGGTCTGAGATTTGTGGTCAGTCTTTTGGTTTAATCAATGTGTGTCTTGTTTTGATATGGATATTTTGTAAAACTTTATTGTGTGGAAGCTGCTGGTCCCTCACTACTGTAACAAACATTGGCAAAAAGAAAAATTAATTTTGGCTCAAAAAGCACGTGTTATCATAGTGGTTCCTAGCACTGAAAAAAACTACTTTGTGTGCCGATATGTTCCATGTGAAAGAGGAAGTTGCGATCATTCACAGTAAAGCCGGTCTTAAAGTCACAAAAGTACATCCATTGTAGATGTCTTTGCATTAGTGCAGATTTGCTTTTTTCATAAATTCACAAGAAATGACAGAATTATACCAGGAAATCATACACCTAGAAATTATTTGTGAACTGTATTTTAGACCAAGCAAATCTGCATGTGTGGATTTGCTCATGCGAAAATCTGTTGAGCATTTACAAGTTCACTTTCCCTCCAACTACCTTTCTCCCCAACCCTTTTACTTCTGACCCTTGTCAGGAGTAAATGTTCAACCTTTCTCTGTATGGGAAAAGATTAGAGAGCAGCTGGTGAAAACTCTTAAAATATGCAAGTTAGTAGGTTTGCTCAGATTCCAAAGGGCATTCCAACCCTGGAACTATTGCTTACCGCTATGTCCAGTCCCAATATGTAGATCTGCAAAAAGGTGGCAAAAAGAAAATTGCTAGTATTCAAGTCCTACTTAGCCCTGGCATATTTAGAGAGGATTTTATCAGAGCTCCTAAATATTGAGATTGCTGCCATAATTTGCCAATGCACCACAATTGCATCAAAGGGAGAAGTAGATTTTTTTTACAGGAAAAGTAAATTTATGACAACCTGTCCTGGGGGCGTGGCCTACAGAGAATGGAGTAGGAGCAAATCTGAGAGCTCTGGTGACCCTATCCCATCCGACCCCATCTTGCCACTTAGCAGTACCCCCAAACATCCATCGAAGGGGACCCACAACCCCTACCCCTCAAACCACAGACATGTGCTGTGGGGACAGTGGCACCAAGAACTAAAGAACCCAGCGATGAAAACTCAACTGAGCTAGCTAGCTAGCACGGCAACATCAAGATAGCAGCACTGACAGAGGTGACTTAGCGGATTGGCTCAGCGGGTGAGCCACCAAGCTGAATGTTGGCGACGTTGGGCCCCAGACTCCATGGGACGCAAATGGAGCAACTGCCCAGCATTCCAACGAGGCTGCTCCCGCAACTGTGGTGGAACAGATGAAAGCCCTGAGCTGCAGCGGCACAGTTGGAATATTGACTGGTGAGAACCACACTGAGTGGGGAGAGGCCCGGCGGGCTAACGATGAGCCTCCGGGATAATGTGCTGGGTGAAGAGGCTGTTTAAAGGATGACAGCGGCTCTGAACACAGGCAACAACAGGACACATGTACCACTGTATTGGGCAGGGGCTAGGTTCCTCTTTTGGCTCCCCCTCTGGCCTCTACCCTCCACAAGAGACAATGGGCGGTGGTGGGCCCATTGGCCACAATCTGTAGTAGGGAGCCTGCCTTAGTCTATCAGGCAGCAGATGACACTGGGTGCTGCCACCTCATCTACACTAGCAAACAGAGGAAGGCTTTTGACAACAAAGGCTACACCTGAGTAGAGGGGGGGAGAATAACATTACCATTAAATCATCTGAGCAGATGCTGTGCCTGCTGAGGCATCGAGGACCCCCCCCTGCCTATAGACGACATGATTGGGAGTGGGAGCACGTACCCCCATCTGGACCCAGCTGTAGATCACAGCTACCCCTGTGAGATGGTCCCTGAGGGCAGAGTAAAGAGACAGGGGTAGTCAGACTACACTGGCAGACAGTCCTAGTCAAGAGATTTGACACTAAAACTAATACTATAACTCCCACAACCCAGACCTTGCGGCCTCGGGGGGGACAGCGACAGAGAGGGGTGACATCCTCCCTCCTACAACAAATCCTGGACCCATTCACAAGAGCCTAATGGGAGAAACACTTAAGAGAGGAACAAGAACCCATCAAATACTTCTTGTGCCCACACTGCAACCCGCTAGAAGATTGAAAACTTTGATCCACTTTCAACCCCATAGAGTTTTGCAGACACCGTGGAGGCCTACGACTCAATTGGAGGAGAAGCTATCTCTTGGCTGCCCTGAGTGACTGCTGACTAGATTCCTGAGGCAGGGGGGCTTAGCGCAATACTCACTCAGCCCCTACCTGGATCCTTCCCCCTCTGAGTGCTGACAGCTCCGGATAACTAATTAAAGACCCATCCATTTTTCTGACGTGGGGAAAAATGCCAGTGCGTGACCACATGAACTGAAAGAGACGACACATCCAGAATTGAAAGATACCCCACCAGGAATTACAGCTCAACCGTAAACCAGGGGTACTATGCCAGTACCCACTTTGCAGAACATATAACAAGCCATTACAGCTTCATATGAAGCGCTGGAAACTAAAATTGACACTTGTAGCTCAGACCTGGGGCTGCTGAGAGATGACCATTGATGCCTCATCAAATGTATCGTAACTGCCAAGAGAGACATTGCGGGCCTGTCCCTCGCTGGCTGTTACTAACAGACAACTCTCCTCCATTAAATCATGCCTAAAAACCCTTGAAGCCCAGGCTGAAGATGCTGAAAACAGATCAATAACATTCGAATAGTAGGGCTCCCCGAGTGGTTTGAGGGCAGAGACATGGTGTTGTTTCTGGAAAACTGGCTGCGTGCCTTAGTGGCCACAGAAGGCCTCTCAAAATTCTTCACCCTAGAAATGGGCCCACAGAGTACCATCACAATCACTGCCCCCGGGGTGCCCGGTAGTAGCCAGGTTGCACTATGACAAGGAACACGATCACATCCTGAGACAAGCAAGACTGAGGGGACCCTTACTACAGAGAATAGTACAATTATGATTCTCCCTGATTTCTCATGAAAAGCACAATGCATTTATAGAGGCAAAAGAAAAAACGCTAGGGACCTCAGAATTCAATACTCAATGCAATTCCCTGACCGACTGAGAGTGATGACCACTGAGGGTACCCGTTTCTTCCAGTCCCCCCAAGAAGTATGATCATACTTATAATAGCAGAAGGCTCTGGATGTGCCTACTGGCGTGCTGACCTCATCCTCACAAACTGAAAACCTCGAAGAAACCTGCAGGGCCGTTGGCAGCAGAGACAAGGAAAGAAATATAGAGGGTGGCAGAGGGGATGACTTAGATGAGCGTCATCCTCCTCGCCACAGCACATGGAAGGAAATGGCTCTGACTCTGATGGTGACACCTATATCTTGGATACATTGAGTGTCTTACTCCCGAATGGGTCTCCCAGGAGGGCAGATGATTTAATGTAAACGAACATGCTCTTGGAAGGCGGGGGGCAGACAACGATTAAGGGTGACTAGAACACCCTGGTAGATACACCTGAAGAGCTTTTCTCCAGTTCCCCACAGGCTGAAGCATCATTCTCTGAAAATGTTGGATGGGTGGAGGAGTGGCTGATTTTGGGTTGATCTGCACCGTGCTTCCTCAAAAAAATCTATTGAGTGATTTGTTTAGACATACCATTTGGATGGGAGGGATTCTACTTCTTGCCCGGGGAGAGGGAGTTGGTGGTTATGGTTATTTTTGTTGAGTTGCATAACACTTATTATTGGGGGCCCGCTGAGTCTGGAATTATATAACTTACCCTCAGCCCTCACAGTCCTAGATAGCTCCTTGGAAAAATAGACCATCACTTTGGGGACTGGATCTCCTGGGGCAATATCTTCTTCATGGCGGTACCCATACTCTATAAGCTAGTATCCTAGAATGTCTGGGGCATACACACTATGGTGAAAAGTCACAAAGTATTCTCTTATTTGAAACGGTGGGGGAGCCCATATCACCCTACTTCAAGATACACACATTACAGCCAAAGCAGGGGAAGGCTTACAGCAGAGGTGGAGAGGGCAAGTCTACTACGCTACCTTCTCTGTCTTTGCTAGAGGGGTGCTGATCTGGATCAAAGCAGGGGTCCCCTTGTAACATGTCAAAACCGCAGGAGATCCTGACGACAGATACATGGCAATTGCCAGTAAACTCAATGGTTGAGATATAAAATATTGTGAATGTATATGGACCCAAAGCCAATCAGCAACTTCTTCTAGCAAAACTGTCACCCAAACTCGCCCCATTCCCCACACACAATTCTATAGTCACTGAGGACTTCAACTGCGTTGCTGACCCTGTTTTAAACTGCTTGCACACCCTCTTGCGTGATTCTCCCATACATCACATAGCCTGTGCATTCACTGAATGGCAGCAGAGCTGGGGTCTAGAGGACTCATGCCAATGCAGGCACCCCCAAGCTCAAGACTATTGCTACTTCTCCCATAAGCATGACCTACATGTGCGATTAGACACTTTTCTGTGTTCAACTGATGTGCACACAGACTAAGGACATGGAGTATCGTGGCCGCACCCTCTCTCACCATAATCCAAGCCTTATTATAGCCTTAAATAGCTGTAATGGTACAGATCACACCCTAAAATCTCTACTTGGACACTAAAGTCTAAAGCCCTGAAAGACCCAACTTTCCTGGAGGCAATTAGGGGGAAAAAAAACCTTTATTGCAGAAAACACTGGTACTTCCTCCCTCCCGGTAGCATGAGGTACTTTCAAATTTGTCATCCGGGGCAACTGCCTGGCAGAGTCGATAGGTGTCAGAAGAACACTACACTGGGAGCTTAAAGAATATGAGGATAAACTAAGGGAGGCAGAGAGAAAATGCCCTTGGAACACAGAAATACAATAAGCCCTGCTAGCAGCCAAAGAGTGTGTAGCAACTTAAATCGAGCAACTTCACTTTTTTGACTATAGGGCCTACATGGAAAGGATTCACACAGAACAGGATCGCTCGGGTCGCTTGTTAGCCTGGTTAGCCAATGCTACTAAATGAGGCTCTCCATAGTGGAAATAACTTCTCCCACTGGAGATGCCCTTTACTCTCAAACCAACATCAGTGACTGCTTTATGCAATATTATCAAGTGCTGTACACAAGCAAGACCCAACAAGAGTATGTGACCCTACAGGGAACCCTGGCGACTATCCCCCTCCTGCACCTCACAGCTGAGGAGGCGGCCACACTAGGAGCAGATATTTCCTTGCAGGAAATCATAGAAGTGATCAAGGGGTTAGCAAGAGGGAAAACCTGGGCTTAGATCGTCTCCTGGAGGAATTCTATGCCATCTATTCTCTGGAACTCGCCCAGCACCTGACAAACCTCTAAAGAGCTGCCTGGAACTCATCATTGTCCATGTTAAATATTGACTATAAAATACTGAGTAAGATTCTAGTAAATAGGCTACTTCCGTTCATGCCACGTCTAATTCATGCAGACCAAGCGGGTTGTATGCCAGGCCACAACACTGACCACAACGTGCGGAGGTTAATGAACTTGCTAGAGGCACCCATAAACAACAAGGAGCAGGCAGCCATCCCAGCTGTAGACATTAAAAAGGTTTTCGATAGCCAAGAGTGCAACTACCTGGGTAGAGCCTTTATAAAATGGATGAGATTACTATACACTAATCCCACTCCTCGAGTCCGCACGGGGCAGGCCATATCAGATAGTTACAACGTAGAGAGGGGTACTCAACAGGGTTGTCCTCTTGCCCCCCCTCCTCTTTGTGGCAGCCATGGAACCTCTGGCATGTATGGCTAGATTAGGGGCCCACTACAAAGTAATAAATGTAGGCACCATGGCACAGCGAATAGCACTGTATGCCGATGGCCTGTTGCTCTTTCTTGATGACCTCCGGGATGACCTAGTAGGGGCCCTGTTTATGCTGGAGAGCTTTGGCCCCCTATCAGGCTTTAAAGTCAACTGGCAAAAAACCTGCTTATTCCCTACTAAAGTGGGTACACGAGCCCCTGGGCAACCTCCAGTGAGAACTCCACTCTCTCTCTTACCTTGGGATAAAAATCGACCATGAATATCTGGACACATTCAAAGCTAACATGGGAATAGCCATGAGGAAGCTAAAAACTCACATAGAATTCTGGAAATCGTTAGAATTATTGGTGGCAGGGAGCATAGCCCTGCTGAAGATGGTGGTATTACCCTGTTTTTTACATGTTTTTGGAACATTCCCCATTTGGATTTGCAGCTTGTTTTTTAGATAACTCAACACTATAGTAGGACCCTTCATCTAGGTCCAGAGCAGTAGACAGGTGGCACATGCCATACTACAATGCCCGACCTCCCAGGGAGGACTCGCAGTCCCTGACTTTGAGTTGTACTACCTTGCAGCCCAACTTCAGTGGTATGGCCAATGGGTAGCAGGCAGACTTTCTCCGGACAAGAGGGTGGGCTCCGGAGGAGTATATCCAAGGACGTACTTTGAGGGAGTTCTGGGTCATTAAGAAATTCTGGGCCCACAGTTTATGAAAAACACTCACTCGTACCCCATACTTCCCGTATTCACCCCTTAAAACATGCTAAAAGCATTACCACATGGGGGGATGGAGAGGGCTGGGAGAATGGACAACTGCCGGGGTCGACAGGGTGGGACAACTGTTCCGTGAATCAGTTCTTCTTCCTTTCAACAAATTCCAGACAGATTTCAACCTCCCCAAAAGTTACTTTCTATTACATGGGTCAATAATGGTGGCCGCACGCTGCCACTGGAAATCGGGCAGTACTGAACCACCAGCCCAACTATGCTGTTGGAACTTAGTGCTTTCAGCCGACACATATAAAGCTGTTACATGTCTATACATATCCCTGCAAACAGACATACTACACCCCCTCGAAGCCCTAAGAGCCGGTTAGGAGGTGGACCTGGGAACCCCATTACCGAAATGGCATGGGACACAATATTAGACTGTCTCCCCAAGATTTCCAGAAACGTTCAGTTTAAATTAGTAGGCTTTTACATATTACACAGGGCTCCTCTTACTCCAGGTAAAATCAATAAATACTTTGGTGTACCAGATGCGGTGAGGTGGGTGCCTACTTTCTCCATATGACATGGTCTTGCCCCCATCTCAACACATATTAGGAAGGAGTGACCCAAATACTTGGTGAACTGATGGACAGAACCATTCCCCAACAGCCCTGGCCATTGCCTTCTTCATTGGTTTCCGCACAACTCCAAAACTAAAACAACTAGCAAATTCCTAGACCTAGCGCTAATATTGGCCAAACAGGAGCTCACCTCCCCCCACTAGATGGACCCACGAGGCCCAAGTATACTGACCTTGCGAAGGAAACCGGAAAAGGGGGCGAGCTGTGAGGGGCCCTATTGTTGCGCAAGACACGTCAGCGGATCGGTACACTGGGCAATGCTCATGCATGGGAAAGCACTAGTCAACATTTTGAAACACCCAGCCCCCCATTCACGACAAGAAACGCTGGTGCACTCTTCTAATGGAGCACCCTTGCCCCTGCCAATCAATTGAACCTGCCCCCGGGAGTACTCGTTCTAATATTCTAACAAGTGAACACTGCCACCATAACCCCAGTCACATTTCCGATAGGCCAATATGAGGTCTGCCCTTCTGGAAGTTTCATTCCAACCTATTCCCAATGTCTTATGGCTGCGGCACTCCGACTTTTGGGGTGGTGTAGGTTAAGGGACAAAGTAAGGGACTTTGCAATTGTCAATTTTGGTTCTGTTAAGAAAAAAAAAATGAAGCAACCTGTCCCATTGGCAAGTAGAAATTGTATTAAATTCCACACACCCCTTGCGGAATGTTTTGGGGAAAACTGGGCGGGTGTGATAATTATTACACAACTCTTAATTCTGATCTCTGTGAAAACGTTTGTTTGGACAGGGATCACAATTTAGCCCTGCACTAGTAAGCAGGGCCTTAGTGTTTTAATTTTATGTGTGAACCATTTTTAAGTGTGCATTCATGTTTTAAGAACACCAAACGTGTATTCATGTCCTGAAATAAGCCAGTGGAAGACCTAGTTCAGTTTATGTGTGAAAATGGTTTTGTGAGCCGGGCCCTTCCACTTGCTACACGAGGGGTGCCGCACCACAGATATTTTGAGGAGGAATTCTAAGGTTCCACGAGGTACACTTCTACAATCTAGAAAAGCTGGCATCCCTCAATTTGCTTTTCGTGGGCATAAGGCCATAACGTCCTCGGAAAAGGCAACTCATAAATATTTTAGTAAACAGAGCTCACATAAAAGGAGATTAGAGTAGAGCATGGATTGCCTCAAATATAATCGCGTAGTCGTTGACATGAATTCATCCAGACATATTGTTACCTTAAATAACTCCCGCAAATGCGTCTAATGCGTCTAGCCTATTCGCACCAACCCAGTCTCCTTTGAAAATGTGAAATGTACCGTGAACGACCTGTTTATGAGATGCAGAATTGAGAATTAAAAAGCTTTGTTTATTGAATGATTTATATGATTTTCTATTACAAACCATGCATGGCGATTAGTCTGAATTTTGTTACATAATTTCTCAAGACTCCCATCAACTTACCATGAATCAACATGTGATGCAACTGCCCGTCTTTTAAATATTTTATTGTCACGCCTTATCGTTTTCGATCAGGAAGTGTATAGAGTAAATTGAAAGATAGACTTTGTAAAGAAACTTTGGGAGTTGCAACATGGAAAATGATGCAGGACGGGTTTTTAACTTTTCAACAAAGATGTATGCATGTGGATTTCCACATTAGCATAGTTACATGAAGACAGCCAACACCCATTGAGGGCTAAACTTCAATGGAAACAGCGCACCTACTTTCAGCACCAACCAGTGCTCCCAGAGAAATACAGCCAAATAAAAACACGAATCTCCACCTCTTTTAGATCAGTGGTTTCGATCTAGGCAAGACTTCGCTCACATAATAAGTCTTTTTACAACCCTAGAAACAAGTTTCTATGTCTGTGTCAGGTCCCCAGGGGGGCCTGAATAAATACAAGACACGCAGTGAATATTAACACGTCTGTCTTTATTTAACTCTGCTCATTCACTGCCTTCGCGCCCTTTCTCCTCCTCCCTTGTCACCTCCCCTTCCTCCCTCGCCGCCCAGTCCATCTTGTCTTCATGAGAGGGGTGATAACCTCTCCCCCCTCTCTGACTCCTCTAGTGGTGTGGTCCTGTGTTGGTGACGACACCACATCCCTCCCCAACGGGGGAGAGGAAAATCTAAACAGAACATTTAACTCATCTGGTACCATGTCTACTCCATCTGAGTGGATTTCCTAGTGGGACTGTTCTCTGCCCTCAGGGTAGGGGGCCTTTGGAGTTGTTCAATCATCGGCATAGTTCTCGTATAGTCGGGACGGGCCTGGATTGTGCCTCAACATGTATCTTCCGGTTTTGGACCTGTCCGACACCTGATTCCGCTCTGGTCCCTCTTTGGATGCTGTTCCACCGGTGGGTTGGCTTTGTCTTTGCTCTGTCGTTGGATGGGTTATACTGCATTCCGAAGTGTCTCCTGTTTCTCCGCTTGCGGACCCCGTGCTGTCAGTGTTTGTATTCAGGTCTGTCCATTCTTCGCCGCTATCTCCGGCTCTTTCGTCAGTTGTTACTTGGGGTATGTGTTTGAACAGTGCTGCGTTTCGTGTTATTGTCTCTGGTCCTCGTCGGGCTGTTATCATGGTGCCTTTCTTCACTGTCATTGTCCAGGGTTGTGCTTCGAATGGGAGGCGGAACTTTCCTCCTGGGTGGCGGTCTTTTACTAAGACGGTGTCCCCGATTTGTATGGTCGTTTCGCGAGCTCTCCGTTTCTTGGATGCTTGTACGTTGGTGCTAGTTCTCTTTTCTTCTGACTAGTTCGGTGGTGGTGATCTCTCTGCCCATGATGGGTGGTGTGGGATGGCATCAGACACCGTTCTCCCGAAACAGAGCTGGCTGGGGGTGGCTCCTGTGGTGGCATGCGGTGTGACTCTGTATTACCTTAAGAAAGTATATATTGCTCTTTCCAGGTTCTCACCCTCTGCCACCGCTATGCGAATGACCTTGTTGAGTGTCTTTACAAATCTCTCCACTTCCCCATTTGCCTGTGGCCATCGCGGTGTTATTCGCCGATGTCTGGTGTTCGTTGACGCTAAGAATTCTGCCCATTCATGGCCATTGAAAGGGGGGCCGTTGTCTGTGCGCACTTCTCCGAAGAGTCCGTGGGTGGCCATCATTTTTTCGAATTTTGGAATGACTGTGTGGGCGGATGTGGAGTGTACGATTTCGACTTCTGGGTAGCGCAAGTAGTCGTCTATCACTACGACCATATATGAGCCATCCGGAAGGCTCCCAAAATCTGCACTTACTCGTTGCCACGGCGCTGTTGGCCCTTTCTCGGTGATGATTGGTGTTGGGGGGTATGGGCTGCCGCTGGCCTGACATACTAGGCATCTTTTGACTGTGTCTTCCACTAGCTTGTCTAGGCCGGGGAACCATACTTTGTCTCTGATGCAGGCTTTTGACTTTACCATGCCTTGGTGCGCCCCGTGGGCTAGGGATACTGTCCTGGTTGTAAGACTCAATGGGATGACCAAACGGAGGCCTCTCAAGAGGCAGCCATCTTCACTCACGGAGAGTTCTTGCCTTATATTGAACAGCACATGTAGTCGGGCTTGGGCTTCTTGTGTCCTGAAGGCGTCGGGGCGTTGTAGGGCTCGCCAGTTTCCTGTTCTGGGAGCTGCTATGGCTAGCTGCAGGCATTCGTCTTGGTCAGTTGCTTCAACCACTTCACTGAGTGGTATGGGTAGGGGCCTTGCGCGCTCTACTACCAACCTGACGTACTCTTCTGTTTCCTGTACTTCTTCGATCTCTTGTGGTGTGGCTGTGCGGGCGTGTCGGGAGAGGAAGTCTGCCGGGTTCCTTGTGCCTGGTTGGTACTCCAGTGTGAAGTCATATTCTTGGAGTTGCAGGATCCATTTTTCTATCCTCGGTGGTGGTTTTAAGGATGAACCTTTGAATAGTGGTAGTAGGGGTTTGTGGTCTGTCACGACTGAGAACGGTTTCCCGTACAGGTAGAGATGGTAGTGACGGCACCCCCAGTGAATGGCAATGGCTTCCCGTTCAATCTGCGAGTATCGCTGTTCCGTTGGTGTAAGTGTGCGGCTGGCGAATGCGATGGGTGCCCACTCTCCACAATCCTGTTTCTGCGCCAACACTGCTCCTAGCCCTGTAGGGCTGGCAACGACAACCAGTTGTGACTGGCGTTGCGCGTCAAAGAACGCCAGTGTGGTTTCTGCCGACAGCGCTCTCTTCGTGGCTTGGAACGCATGTTCTTGTTCTTCACCCCATTGCCATTGTTGGTTTGCTTGCGTGAGCTGCCGCAAGGGTCCCATGATGTCTGCCAGGTTTTGCATGAAACGACTGCAGTACGTGACCATGCCTAGGAAACTCCTTACCCCTGAGACTGATGTGGGAGCCGGTGCTTCTTGGATGTCTTTGACTTTCAGGGGGTCTGGTCCGACTCCGTTTTTGGAGAACCGGTATCCAAAGAAGCAGATTTCTTGTTTTAGGAATTCGCACTTGTCTTTGTGCAGTATCAGCCCTCTGCTTTGTAGTCTGGCAAACACTGCTCGCAACCTCTTCAGATGCGTTTCCACGGTGGGTGCATGGACTAAAATGTCATCACTCATGTTAAGAACTCCTGGGAGCCCTTGCAGGACTTCTTTGATGACATGCTGGAACACTTCAGCTGCACTAGAGATGCCGAAGTTCAGTCTTTTGTATCTCCAGAGGCCATTGTGGGTGGAGAAGGTGGTGACGGGTCGTGATTCTGGGTGCAGCATAATTTGATGGTATCCAGACCGAAGGTCCATTTTGGAGAACCAGTATGACCCTGACAGTTCGCTGAGGATGTCATCTATTGTCGGGGTTAAGTGCCTCTCTCTCTTGATTGCTAGATTTGGTACGCGCATGTCAACACAGATTCTGACTGCTTCCGGTTGCTTGGGTTTCCGGGCGACTACGATGGGGGAGACCCACGGTGTTGGGCCCAACACTTTTTCTATGACTCCTGCTTGCTCTAGGAGACGTAGTTCTTGTTCCACTTTGGGGCGTATGTGGAACGCTATTCGACGGTGTCTGAGTGCTGTGGGGGCTACTGATTTGTCGATGTGGAGGCGTAGTGGTGGTCCTTTGAGGCATCCGATGCCTTCAAATAGAGTTTTGAAATCTTGCATTAGGACTTGTAGTGTGTTCACATGGATTGTGAAAGCGAAGTGTACAAGGTTGAGGTCTTGGGCCGTGCGGCAGCCGAGTAGGAAACCTGTTCCGTCTTTGGAGACATATACCCTGGTGGCCATTTCTGTGTTGTCGTGGGTAATGTCAGTTGTAAAGACCCCTGCTATGTCCAGCGGTCGGCTGTTTCCAAATGCAAACACTTGTACGTTTGTGCTCCGGAGTGCTGGTCGCGGTTGTGACAGGTTGTTGTATACATCCATGGCCATTAGGTTGATGGACGCGCCTGTGTCTATCAATGCCTGTGTTGGGGAACCTTGGACTATGACAGTGCACGTGGGCAAACGTTGGTTTCCCACCGTGTGAATTACGTGGACTGTGTGCTGATCGTTGTCCATGTCGCTGTCCGAGTCTTGATCTAGTGGTGCTTCCACCATCTTGACGGTTTTCTTTGTGGGGTTATTTGTTGGCTTCGGTGTTGACTTGCAGACTTTGGCAAAATGATTGAGCTTCCCGCATGCACTACACATCTTACCCCAGGCTGGGCAGGTGGTCGGGTGTGGTGCTGGGCCACCGCACCACTTGCATGGTTTGCCCCACAGTCTCCCTTTATATGGTTCTCTTTTCTGCTGTGGTGTGTTTGTCTTTACTGCGTTGGCTACCTCAATTTTTGGCTGGGTTGTAGACGTTTGTTCCATGTGAGCTGCTCTGGCTCGCGCTAGCTCCTGTGATCGGCCTAGTGTGAGGATGTCCTTCATTGGCATGTTGGGTTGTTGGAGAATGCGTTCTCTTAGTTTTGATGATGAGCACCCTTGTATGAACTGTGCACGGATTTCGTCCTCTTCATCGGGCAGCGTGCAGGTGCTGGCCAGTTCTTTTAGCCTTGTGTAGAAGACGTCAACGGACTCGTCGGTGGTTTGACGTGCTTGGCGTAGTAGGAACCTCTTGTAGTCTGAGTTGGCATACGGCTCAAAGTGGGCTGTGATTGCTCTTTTTAGTGTCTCATACGTGCGTGACTGATTTGAAGATTCTGTGGATGTCCGCTCCACCGATGTGGAGGAGGAGGGGTCTGCGCCGTTCGGCTTTGATGTCTAGGGCTTCAAAATATGTTTCCAGTCTTTCTACCCAGACTTTCCACTTTGCTGCTTGGGTGGGTGGCGCGCCTGTGACGGTGAAAGGTTCTATTGGCGGTACGCCAGCCATCGTGGTCTGTGGTCCCTCGAGTGGTGCAGCAGAGAGATGTGGGTTGTTGCAGGGGCGGGGTCTTTATTTCTTCTTTTTTTGGGGGGATGTGTAAGTCTGCCTTTGTTTACTTGTGTCTTTGTGGGGCCTCCTGTCCCCTTTTTTTTTTTTGTATTACCTTTTCGTGTTGTTTATTTATTTGCTTTATTTCTGTAGCTCTGGGAGGGGCGGGGCACTTCCTTCCTTGGTGTGATTGTGATTTGCTAGGCTGGTGCACTGATGCCTCTGTGTGCGGTGGTGCCCCGGCTGGCCGGTACTTCTTTTGCTGCTGATGTGGTTCGTTATTAGTTTTTTTTTTTTTCTTACCAGGAGCGCCTGGAAGCGCCTCCCGGCTTGGTTGTGGCTGCACTCGCGCAGTGCGTGGCGATGCACGCCGGACGCACTCCCGTATGGAAGCGCGCGATCCCTCCGGTCGGGAGGGGCGAGCAGACGGGTACCTGCTCACTGCAGCGCGGTGTTTGCTGCGTGCGGCCGGCTGTCAGAGGCGGTGGGTGCAGGTCGCTTGAGGAGCGCGTGGTCTGTCGGGGCAGAGACAGGTGGGTACCTGGTGGTGGTCGCTTGCAGACCACGTCGTGTCGAGGTGCTCGGGGGCTGGTATCCTGGCTTTTGGACTGGATGTTCGGAAGCCGTCTGGATGTGCTGGTGCACCGACGCTTCTCTGCTCCGGGCTGGGCCGTTTGATCAGGTGTCTTCGTGGGTGGTGATGCTACCATGGGTGGTAGGCCCACCTCGTCGCCAATTGTCAGGTCCCCAGGGGGGCCTGAATAAATACAAGACACGCCGTGAATATTAACACGTCTGTCTTTATTTAACTCTGCTCATTCACTGCCTTTACGCCCTTTCTCCTCCTCCCTTGTCACCTCCCCTTCCTCCCTCGCCGCCCAGTCCATCCTGTCTTCATGAGAGGGGTGATAACCTCTCCCCCCTCTCTGACTCCTCTAGTGGTGTGGTCCTGTGTTGGTGACGACACCACAGTCTGCAACTCACATTTGATCTATGGTGCTATTCCAACCACCAAACTATTTATTAGTAAATGTGTATAATATGAGTAGTTATTATAACTGAATTTTGATATGTCTGTAGCTTCTACAGCAAAAATACATCACTGTTCCATGTGTTCAATTAGCCTCTACAAGGTGTGTAGTAAACTTAGCAAAAAGACCAAAAAGTGACCAGTTCACACAGAAACAAGTTGTGGGCTTGTGTGCAGCCTCACAGTCTCACTACAATAATTGCATTGAATGCACATACCTACTTGTGTCACAAGCGTGATTCAACAAAAGCACTCCATGGAATAAAAAAGCAGAATATTTTTTATGCATCAACAAAAGTTGCAGAATAAAACTACATTTAAAAAATCACTGTTACTCTAATACCCCCAAAAAATGATAACGTCCTTTCTGTGTGCGACTTCGGATTTGTGAAAGCATCTCTGAATTCCGAAACAATATTATCATTTCACAGGCAGGCCCGATGGTGTAGTTGTTTATTCTCTGGAGTGTACTATGGCTGTCATTTAGAGTTTGGCAGAGTGGGAAAACTGCCTATAATGGTTACCCTTCAACAAACTCAGTGCCCCTTTCCCCTACAGAGAGGATGGACTGCAGAGTTTCCAATGGCAAAGCCTCAGTTGGAATGTCCAGTGGAAGGTCTTCACCTAAATGCCTGTCCTTTACATGGCTGCCAAGTCATAGTTACGGTGGACTACTCTGTTTAGGTAGGGGTGACTGTCACAATATTTCCCTCCCGAGTCAAAAAGTTGAGGCATGATGGTCCTGCGCACGAAAATCTATCAATGGCTCCAAAATTAAGGGAGAAAACATCCTGAACCTCATGTCATTTTTTGTTTGTTTTCCAAAAAGAAAGTCAAAGAGCCTATAAATGGGGCAGGTCAGCTGGCAAGTGGCACAGAGATCGTTCCCAACCACGCCACCCATAGGGTGAATATTCCCTCTCCCACCATGTGGATGAATAGAAGCATCAATAGAAAACTGGACACTACTTTGACTAGCTATGGTCCCATGAAGTCTCGCTCCAACATGCTGATTAAGTTCAGTCTTCCTTCAGAAGAATTGGGATGGAGGTGATGCAGAGATTTGTTTTTAGAACTTCCTGGGCCTTCGGTCCACCTCTGAACATCTTGGCACTGAGACAAGTGTATGGAAGCATGTCATGGTGCGGGGCGTGAGCAGTCTTAATACCCGCCATGAGATGTCAGAAGTCATAGAAGGATGGTGATCATGCAGAGCAACCATCAGAGAACATGCTGTGGTGAGCAGATAATGGAGAAACCGAGGGTATGCCTGCATCATACCTGAAGACAAGCTTGGCTGCCTATTCAACACTTATTCTTTGGATGTGAAGAGAGTCAACCTTCTCCAGTACATGAATAGCATCCCTCTCATGCAATGCATATAGGCACCACCTGCTCATGCATTAGAGAGTTGCGACTGTCAGAAGGTGAGGGGCAAATCATGTGGGCTAAGGAAGCAGGGGGCTGGGTTCAAGAAAGCCAAAGTGGTGGTGGAGATCATGTAGAATCCAAGGGATGAGGCTGTTGGGCATTGAGGTTGGATTTTATGGATGCTAGTGCTATGGCCTTCGGGCTTAATCTCTAAATCCCCTGTTGCCCAGCCATGAAGTTCTAAGAAGGCATCATTGAGAAATTATACCAAGAGCGAAGGCAAGCATATGGAAATCCTTGGGAACACAAGGCAAGATCACACTAGATAATCACATCAATACAAATAATAATGAGAAGAAGAAATAAAACAAAAACTCTAATACTAATCGTAATAATATTTAAATGTATCTTCCTCAGATGAATGGAAGGCCATACTGCCATTGCCAGAATTCAGATTTGCGACCAGCAAGCCACTGCACGTGTAAGTGGCAAGAATTTAACTCACTGAGCCATCCTGCGGTCTTAAAAATGTATTAGCAAAATATCTCGGAAAATAATTTGAAAAGTGTTCACAAATCCACTGAGGAAATATTTTCCTGTCCATGCACAAGAGAGCAAGAGATAAAAAAAGGCACAGTTGCAGCAGTGTTTTCGTTGAGGAACGGATTTTCTGATTTTATGCTAGCAGTGCTTAAAACATCAATATGGCAGCTTAAAATCCACATTTTAAACCCTTTCCTCATAACTTTTTGATAATATTCTGGAAATGTTTCAATTTCAGGCTGAGAGGTGAGCAACAAGAAGTTTAACATTTTGGTTTCTGTTTGTGCGAGGTATTTTCATCAAAAATAAATATCTATTGCCTTGCAACACTGACCATAGAAATTTGTTTCTTCCTAACGCAGCATACAACATTCGGCACTGGTCTTTAATATAAATAACTGTGATCACTGGCACACATGTGTAGCGCTACATAAAAGAATGCTAAAAATATGTTCTGGAAGGACTTGATTGTACCAGTGATTGCTAGTAGGTGTCATCACATGAGTTTTCATAGTAATCAAGTAATCAAGACATTTAAAGTTACAACAATGGCTTATCATCATAAATCATCTTTGACATATTTACCTGTAGAAAACAAGCACAGTTCATTAGAGTAGCTATACGATACTGGGGTGTTGCTTGACTTCGTTGTGAGCGCTTGTCAAGCAGAAACCACAATCCTTGTGAGGGTGAGTGTTACAAATGGGGTCTTTAGTTGGCAGGGGTATGCACCCAGTCCAAGTAGGGACCACCATTCTAGTCCGGGTAAGTCAGATACAGACTAAAATATAACCTGTGCTCACTGTTAGAAATGGGGTCTTTCGTTGGCAGTCAGGTTACCCCCTATCCAAGCAAGGACCCTCACTCTAGTCAGGGTAAAAGAGTATCACCCTCAGCTATCCCCCGCTCACCCCTTTGGTAGCTTGGCACAAGCAGTAGGCTTAACTTCAGAGTGCTAGGTATAAAGTATTTGTACCAACACACACATAGTAACTTAATGAAAATACTACAAAATGACACAACACAGGTTTAGAAAAATAGAAAATATTTATTTAAACAGAACAAGACCAAAACAGCAAAACTCCACAATACACAAGTCAAGTTATCAAATTAAAATAAAAAAGAGTCTTCTTATAATTTTAAACAGAACGCTAACCCCGTTAGCATGGAAATGTACCTGGGTGCGTCAAAAATAACCCTGCACGGGCAAGTGTGCGTCAAAAAGGGCTTGCGATGTGTTTATGTCATTCACGAGCGAGACCGTGCATTGCTTCTCCTTCAGTCAAGTCAGCATGCGTCATTTCTTCTCTCCGCAGGAAAGCGATGCATCGATTCAAACACGGTCTTGGCAGGCCTTGCGTTGTTTTACATGCCCAACGATGTTTGCATTGGACATCTTGCTGCATGATGATCTGAAAACCACGCAGCGCGGGTTGCGATCTCACCATTTTCTGTCAGCAATGCTGTGCGTCGTTTCTCCAGCCGTGTGCGTCGATCTTTCAGTCAGAGTGAGTGCAGGTGAGCGTCAATTTTCAACCACGAAGCTGGCAGCGCGTCGATTTTGCACCCGTGGATCGGAGTTGCGTCGATCTTTTCCCCGTGCGGCGGTCGGTGCGTGGTTTTCCCACACTTGGTCTGTCAGCTTTTCCTTTCAGGGTCCCAGGAACTGGATGGGCACCACTGGGCAGGGTAGGAGTCTAAGGAGAGGCTCAAGGTGCTGGCAGAGAGAAGTCGTTGCTGTCCCTGAGACTTCAAACAACAAGAGGCAAGCTCTAAATCAAGTCCTTGGAGAGTTCTTCACAAGAAGGAAGGCACACAAAGGCCAGTCTTTGTCCTCTAGCACAGGCAGAAGCAGCAACTGCAGGATAGCTCCACAAAGCACAGTCAGAGGCAGCTCTTCTTCCTCAGCTCTTCAGCTCTTCTCCAGGCAGAGGTTCCTCTTGGTTTCCAGAAGTGTTCTAAAGTCTGTGGTTTTGGGTGCCCTTCTTATACCCATTTTTCCCTGTGGCGTAGGCTTACTTCAAAGGAAAGTCTCTATTGTTTGTGAAATCCTGCCTTGCCCAGGCCAGGCCCCAGACACACAATAGGGGGTTGGAGACTTCATTGTGTGAGGGCAGACACAGCCCTTTCAGGTGTGAGTGACCATTCCTCCCTTCCCTCCTAGCACAGATGGCTCATCAGGAATTGCAGACTACACCCAGATCCCTTTGTGTCACTGTCTAATGAGAGGTGCAACCAGCCCAACTGTCTAACTGACCCAGACAGGAAATCCACAAACAGGCAGAGTCACAGAAATGGTTTAAGCAAGAAAATGCTCACTTTCTAAAAGTGCCATTTTCAAACACACAATCTTAAAATCAACTTTACTAAAAGTTGTATTTTCAAATTGTGAGCTCTGAGACCCCAAACTCCATGTCTATCCACTCCCAAAGGGAATCTACACTTTAATCATATTTAAAGGTAGCCCCCATGTTAATCTATGAGAGGGACAGACCTTGCAACAGTGAAAAACAAATTTAGCAGTGTTTCACTGTCAGGACATATAAAACACATTACTATGGGGGTCATTCCGACCCTGGCGGTAAAATCCGGCAGGGCCGGGGACCGCGGATGCACTGCCAACAGGCTGGCGGTGCATCCCTGGGCATTCTGACCGCGGCGGTACAGCCGCGGTCAGAAACGGGAAACCGGAGGTGTACCGCCGGTTTCCCGCTGCCCTGGGGAATCCTCCACGGCGGCGCAGCTTGCTGCGCCGCCATGGGGATTCCGACCCCCTTACCGCCATCCTGTTCCTGGCGGTTTCGGCCGCCAGGAACAGGATGGCGGTAAGCGGTGTCGTGGGGCCCCTGGGGGCCCCTGCAGTGCCCATGCCAATGGCATGGGCACTGCAGGGGCCCCCGTAACAGGGCCCCACCAAGATTTTCAGTGTCTGCCATGCAGACACTGAAAATCGCGACGGGTGCAACTGCACCCGTCGCAACCTTTCCACTCCGCCGGCTCCATTCGGAGCCGGCATCCTTGTGGAAGGGGGTTTCCCGCTGGGCGGGCGGGCGGCCTTCTGGCGGTCACCCACCCGCCCAGCGGGAAACTCAGAATAACCGCGGCGGTCTTCTGACCGCACAGCGGTATTCTGGCGGCTCCCGCCGGCCCTGCGGTTACCGTGGCCGGCGGGAGTCAGAATGACCCCCTATATGTCCTACCTTAACCATACACTGCATCGTGCCCTTGGAGATACCTAGGGCCTATCTTAGGGGTGTCTTACATGTAAGAAAAGGGAAGGTTTAGGCCTGGCAAGTGGGTACACTTGCCTAGTCGAATTTACAATTTAAAACTGCACACACAGACACTGCAGTGGCAGGTCTGAGCCAAGTTTACAGAGCTACTAATGTGGGTGGCACAACCAGTGCTGCAAGCCCACTAGTAGCATTTGATTTAAAGGCCCTGGGCACCTCTAGTGCACTGTACTAGGGACTTGCTAGTAAATCAAATAAGGCAGTCATGGATGAACCAATTACATGCACATTTTGTATAGGAGCACTTGCACTTTAGCACTGGTTAGCAGTGGTAAAGTGCCCAGAGTAACCAAAAAAAGCAAAAACAGAGTCCAGCACACATCAACAACCTGGGAAACATAGGCAAAAAGTTAAGAGAGACCACGCCCAGGATGAAAAGTCTAACACTTACTCTTTTGTAGCTTGGTACAAAGCAGTCAGGCATATCTAAAGAGGCAATGCATAAGGTATTTGTGCAACACACAAACAGTAACACAATGAAAACACCACAAAAGACTCCACACCTGCTTAGAAAAATAGACAATATTTCTTTTTATGAGTAAATAGAGAGCAAAATTACAAAAACTCCAATGAGTAGAAGTAAAAATATCAATTTTAGAAGAATAAAAGATTTCTAAATAGCACCTATGGGGTTACTTGAGGCAGTGCTGAATCAGGGTAAAGTCAACAGTTCAGGCTGACTGTGATGGAGCACAGGCTGGGTATAGTAGCCACGCAGGCACTGGAAAAAAAGTATCTTGACCCCGTCGCAAGCATGAGATGCAGGGACCATGCATCAGTAGATGAGTTGATGTTACTCCCACAGTTGGGGGATGCGTTGATTTTTTGGAGGTGTTGATGGCCATGCGTTGGTTTCCAAAGACAAGTGCCAAAGCTGTGGAGTGTTGATTTTGAAGCCGATGCACCGGATTTCTCTAGTCAGACCCTGCGGCCAACACCACCTAACCACCCAAAACCACAATGTGCACATAGCTTTGGCTGTGCGCGGTGGGAGTTGGCCGTGGCTCCGCTGGGTGTGAGAATAGGTGTGAGAGGGTGTACCTGGGGGTGAGAGTGGCAGTCAGATTGTCTGTTTGGGTGTGAGAGTGCGTACATCAGTGTTTTACTGGGTGTGTCAGTGTTTGAGCGGATTGTGTTTTAAAAAAAAAAATTAAGCCCATTATGGACTTTCTGAGGCCACGAGGGAGCCTTCAAGGGGAAGTTAGCCCTGGGGCTAATGTGGGGCTGGAGCGGACCCCTTTCAATTGTTTTCTGTTTGCCCCGGGGTGTGATGGTCCCCACAGACCCCACACATGTATCTATATAGAAGCCATAAGGGGTGGTCCCTGGGGTTTGGGGGTCTCATAGGGATTGCCTTTTTTTTTTTTATGATTTGACCCGGAGAGGTGGTCCATGTGGGAGCGGGGGTGCGTGTTCCCCTACTCCAAGTACAGTGTTGCCCCCACCCCACAAATAGACAATGCATTTTGTCCTGGGGAGTGGTGGCCAAAGACCCCCCCGCATACATAAAAATAAGCCCCGGGGAGGCCCCCTCACTTTAAAAAAAAAAAAAAGCACCTTGGACTTGGCCTACTGAGGAGCATTAGACTAACAAATCACGGGAGACCAGGCTTCATTTAAAAAAAAAAATACAAGCAGAGTCACAGATCCACTGCGCCTCCGCTCGTAAAATAAAAAAGTGCTTTTTAGCCCAGGGGTACCTTTGGGACCCCACCACCAGGGCTAAAGGGTTAGAGTGTTTGCACCCTGGCCCCTTTTGTCTTTCTTTTCACTTTTTTTTAGGACTCGGCTGAAGCCAAGTTCCAAGATGGCTGACAACACTTCAACAACTTCTGTTGTTGAAGTGGTACCAGTCAACCAGATCTCTGCACGAGATCAGGAGGGATTGTGAATCCTTTGCATCCCTAGATATACAAATTTGTTTTTCCCTTAATTTCTCAGAAACCACTGAGCGGAATTACACCAAAACAAAGGAGCACTCTTTCTGGACCTAAACCTACCTTCCTGCCAAATTCGGTGTAACTCTTCCAAGTAGTTTTTGCGCTATTGCTGTTAAAAATCCCTATGGAAAAATGAATCGAGAAAACAAGTTTTGGAACCCCCCTTTTTTCTCTCCCCTGCAGATGGATCACCCCAAAACTTTCCAGACAGCAGTTGATAGGACTGGCAAATTTTTGGGGAAAGTTTTGTGAAGATTCGTCAAGAGGCACCAAAGATATAAGCAAGTAGAAAACTGCTTTTTACATAGAAACTAGGTCCTAACTATAACTACCTAGTGCCAACCGTCTAGGATATATATATTATATATATATATATATATATATATTATAGATATATATATTGCCTCATGTTAGCAGTCATGGGGTAGCACGTGGTAACACAGGTTTCTCCCTTTCTGCTAAAATGGCATGAATCTGATAAAGGTGCAAAAGGTTAACGAACTGGAGTATTTTTCACAAAGTCAGGCATCATGGTCAAACCAGTGTATCTATAAATTTATCACCACCTAGTTATGAGAGAGCATTCGGCCTTTTGAAGTAGCCCAAACTTCTATGAAAACCCTCCCTTGAGCAAATAAGGCAAAACTATTACAGAGGAGAACACCAATACGGATGGTAGTCAGAGTTGCCAAACATGAAGGAATAGTGCTTGGGTGGATATATCGATATATGGGGTAAATTACTTGTATGTGGATGGATGAAATGTCACCCACTTCAGCATCTAGACGACCAAGCGGATTTTAAGGGAGTATAGGGCATAGGAGTTCAAGCAGCTGGCAGTCATGTCTCCTTGCCTCTTGTGTGTTGTCAGGACCACAAGATCATCTCCCACCACAACACACATTCGGAACTCAGTCAGGAAGATGTGCGATCCATGCAAGGAGAAATGCCAAGTGTAAAGTCAACTCTAGATTTTTCTCTTCCTCTGCAGACGACAATCAAAAAGTGGTGAAGGGCCATGGGGCTATATGCAGGGAGTATGGCTCATCCCTTGGCATCAAGTCTGTAACTGATCGCGGCCAAAAGAAAGATCTGAGAAAGCGTCCAAGCTGCAGTGGGTGTAGGTAAAACAGAAACATCTTTTACAGAGTAAATGGCTTAAATGTTTCACCTAAAAATTCACCTAATAGGAACCGCGTTCCACTTTGCCTAATTTAAAATGCACAAGTGGAAACAAGAAAAGAGAGAAAAGATATCAACGTTACACGACTTTGACACTGCATCAGTGCAATTTTTCTAGCAACGTCAATAGTCATTAAATACATTATAATTTAGTAAAAAGAATACCCACCTGGCACTCACACATAACACGACTCCATAAATAGATTTCACAGGTGCTGAATTCTCAGATGATTTGAAACATACTAAAATTAAAGCCCTCCTGTGAATCTACTTCTGAAGGGCTTAATTTACGAATTTTATAAAAACCACACAGTTATTGTTTTACTTGTTTGTTCAAGTTACAATTCTGTTACATTAAATACAGTGCATAATAACGTCATGGAAATGACAGCAATCAACACATTTAAATCAACTGTAGCACATTTTGCAAGCACCGACAATACTCTAACTCCATCTTAATATGCAGTTGGATGAAAGAAATGTTTAAGATCCATAGGTATTGGCTTGATGCAGTGCTTAATTTGTGTCGCTGTTTTCCATTTCTAGGCACAGGCACTTATTTGTAAACACAGACACATATTTTTACAAAACCACCACATGGTGGCACTGTGTGTGTATGTTAAAGCAACTTTCATTAGTGAAGCATTAAAGAAATGTAATATATGATAAAAACATGATAAAACGTGTTCTCAAACCTGCATTTTAAAATGGCATGGGCTATGCCAGTTGCAGTGGACCAGTAAGTAATACCTTGGGCCCTGGAACTTATTTTTTACAAATCAAGCAAGGGCATGAGGTAACATAACATGTGCTAAATAAACAGAGAAGGAACAATCGGGGATTGATTAGCATTGATAACATTGTCTTTGTGGAGCAGTTGTATTTTCTATGCTGAACTCCGTGCAATACAAGCCAAGATATATAAGGCCTAACAAGAGGAGAAGCAGCTAGAAATTGTATCAAAGAATCCGAGTGCAGGAAGAGGATAAAGGAAGAGTTAAGGCAAATAGGGAATGAAATCGAAGTTTTCGTAAACATTTTGAGACCCCCACGACGGCACTGGGGGCACGTTAACTAAAACAATCATTGGCAAAGGCTATAGGTCTATCCTTTCTGACTTATTGGTTTCACCAAAAATGTTGTTGATGCAAGGCAGTATCAGCAAAAGGCGAGATTGACAAAATTATAGAAAAATGACGCAATGACACGCAGTGTGCGTGAGTGTGTATGCGATATGCGGTTGCATCTTTCAGTTGGGCAATGCCTACTGAATGACGCATTGGTGATTTTATTCATTTTTTTAACGATTAAAGATGGCGGTTGCTACTTTTGAGCAGTAAAGAAAATGTGCTCAAATGAGCATTTTTTTTAATGCGGAACGGCTTGTCAGCAAATGGGAACAGCCCATTCCTCTACAAGTGAAATGAGCAATAAAGAAGTAACAGGGTGGGACGGGCCTTAGGCCTAGGGGAGGTGATAAATAATAACACACCTGGGGCAGGGAGACGGAAGCAATACGAACATGGGTGGGGCTGGACATCAAACAGAAAGGCAGCATACAAGAGAGACAGTGAGTGGAGGGGGCGGGTGGGGCAAATAAAGAGGAAGGGAAATCATCAAATAAGAAGTAAACACATGGGATTTAACCATTTGTGAGCAACGGACAGGCTCTAACCTTACTGTAAGGTTTTGGTATGGTCTACAAGAGACTTTCACCAACTGAGAGTTAGAAGCTGGGAACTAAAACAGTGTCTAACTGTGCTACCTTTATGACCCAAGGTTCAGCTAAACTCTCTGTGAAACAAACTTCCCACTGTGAAAAAACAACCAGTTGTCAAGGGTGACTGTACATTTTAAAGCCATCAAATTTAAATGTCACGATTGAATAGCTGTGAATCGGCTAATGGGGGCCAACATTGTCCCAACTTTAATTCTGATGAGGGCACAGAAATAATACCAAGTGGGTATTGTCCTTTTTATTACATGTGTAGTAGATTTTTGTTTGCTATTCAGGACTGAGCTTCAGGCTTTTCAGGATTTTCAAGCAACTAAATTGATATATTGAAGCAGAATTGTAACCCTTTCCTTGGGACGTTCAGTTGAGCAGGTCAGTTTACGAATGGATTACAAACTTATTTTTATTATGCACTTCTGACATCAAGTATATTTGTACTCCATCACTGGAATGTATTGCTCACATGTGGAAAATAAGGCATTACGCACAGTGAACTATGTTTTCTAGTTAGACAGACGACAGAGATAGATGGATGGATGGATGGATGGATGGATGGATAGATAGATAGATAGATAGATAGATAGATAGATAGATAGATAGATAGATAGATAGATAGATAGATAGATAGATAGATAGATAGATTGATTGTACTGAAAAGTTAGGTTGATGGGTTAGTATGATTTCTGCGTGTTTATGTGTGTGTTTTCCTCACAGGAAGATTGTGTATGACTAAATGGGGTAGTCTTGTAAAGCAGAAGTCAGGTGTGTTGTTTAATTTATATTATCGATTGTATATGATGTAAACATTTTCTAGGAGTAGAGTTATACTAAAATGTTGATATATGTTTTCCAAAAAGGTTGCACATTTTCTTTGCAGTCTTATTTTCTTTGTAGAAGTTATTGTTATTTGTACGCGTTAGTTGATTTTTGTTTGGAGTTTGCTAAATTCTAGACCATCTATTAACTTAGATTTTTGGGTTGAAATGTATTAAGAGGAAAGCAGCATGGAGCCAGGACATATTAGGTAAAGAATGGATTGGGAACATTTAAAATATGGTCAGGGATGGGAGATGGTGATAAGGGAAGGGGACAGTAGCATTTGGCAAACACTTTTTCCAGGTAAGGAAACTGACTGGGTTCCCCATTGGCTGCATGTTCGACACAGCAGGAAGCATTAACCCCAAATGGCTTTGAAGCCACAGGTGTGTTGATGTAGGGGGTCCAGCGTCCATGATGTGACAACACATCTTCTACCAACGGCTACTGTATGCTAAGTAGCTTTAAGTCTTGCACCGATCCTCCTCCAGATGACTCTGCTGGGGCCCATATAGCTGAACCCCGCTGAGAAAGGTCCCCTGAACATATAGACCTTTGCCTGTTAGTCCCTGGGGCACTGTTCGGCTATAAGACTCGGCCAGTTTGCAGTATTTGAACTTAAATATGTGGCTTTAGCCGTTAACACATGAATATTTTTTGCCACATTGTTCTAGTTCACTATCCTGACTATGAGGCTCCCCAGTACTAATGCGTTATTGAAGCTTTTATCTTGTTTTGTTCCATGGGAGATTATAGGGTGACATGCTTCTATGGGCCAAAGTGTGGAGTGGGGTCGTTGGTTGGGGAAGTTGTTGATTTTTCAGTTGTTTTCTTGTGTTAGACCCATATATTTAGTTGGCAAGCCAAACAAACAGTCCTGATCATTGCTACACAGACCCACTTAATACAGGGCGTCCCACCTCCACTTAGCTTGGTTCACCTGTCACCGATACTTGATACACCTAAAATCCCCTGACTGAATTTACCGTGATGTCCTGGAATATTAATGGATTACTTGATTGTGTCAAAAGAACAGCTACCTCTGATTCAGCAAGCAGACTAAACCTTTGGTTCTTCTGCTGCAAGAACCTCATCTACTGGGCTTGCAATGAACCTTCCTCGACGATATGGGTACGATTGAGCCTTTCACACTGGGTTCAGTACAGGATCCCGTTAGGTGGCAATCCTGCTACAAACATCCTTCCCCCTGCTTGTGACTACCATAACATCTAAACCTCAAGGCAGATATATTGGACTAGAAAGACTCCTCAATGCAGTCCAGCATAAGAATTTGTGTGTGTATGCCTCCGCAAGTATGTAAGTTGGCTCAAGAGGTATGTAACACAGTGGTGTTGAATTTCTCTCAAGGTATTACACTTATCAGAGGGGACATTGACATGCCCCTTGACCCAGACAGGGACTCAATGGGAGCCTTCAATGCGAGTAGGCTAAAGTATACTAAACTGTTGACAATATGGATGTCTTCATTAGTACTCTGTGATACATGGAGGGTGTGGTATCCACAAAATAAGGGATACACTTGTATGTGAGCTGCACATGAAACACTGTCATGTATTGACCTCATATTCCTCCCTGCATCTGACATCCTGCACACAACAGCCACTAACAAATTCTTTGAGTTACTTCAGATCACCCCCCAGTTCTTTTTTCCTTAGAAAAGGCATCCATAATCTGTCAGCCCATCTGGCGGCTCAATGTGCGGTGCTTGGTAGATGCCAAAAACTCTGAATATCTAGCAGCTGAATGACAAACTTATAAACCAAAGACGGCTCGGTCACCTCCTTTGGCACACTTTGGGCAGTTGGTAAAGTCACTATTAGGAGGGTTGCCAAGGCATACCTTTGTTATCAGAAGACAGCAAAACAACAGCATAGGATTGAACTGGAGACTTGCATCCTCCACTTAGAGCCAGTGTATCTGATCCAACCCTCAAGCACTAGCTGGAGCTCCACAGGACATCACTAAGGCAGCTCTCCCTGGAAGAGCCCCTCCAATTTTGGAGGGCCTTGGTGCAGAGATTATATGAACACAGGAATAAATCCAGAAACCTACTCTCCTGGCCCACCACAAATGAGTTAACATCCAGGATAGTCCTTGAGATCCTCAACCACTTCGGCGTCACACAAAGTATTAACATTGTAGCAGCATTTGCATGCTACTACTATTCCCTGCACGCACAACAACAGTGATATGGGAGAGTGCAGTCCACGTTGATTCTGACGGACATTCCCCTTCTGTTGTTAACAACAGCTCAAATGAAAAAGCTGGACTCGCCCCACATGAAGCAAAATAGGTGACACCCTTCAGGATATGAAATCTGGCAAAACGCCAGGACCGGGTGGCTTCCCAATTGATTACCAACAAATATTCATGAGGCAGTTATTACTCTCCTCTTTGACTTTTACAGCTAGGCAGAGACAAAGGATGCTTTCCCATCAGAACTTGATCTAGCCACCACCTTTGTTGTTCATAAGAAGGATGGCCCAGGAATCATTGGTCCTCTAACAGGTCGATCTTCCCAATAAACTCTAAAATTAAAATATTTGCGAAGACCCTTGCTTAAAGACCATCACGGATGCTGCCTACCCTCATTCATCCCGATCAGTGTGACCTTATGCCGGGCCATAGTAATCAACACTGTATTTGTCATCTGAAAGTCACATTAAATCGCTTCCATCGCATAAAAACCAATGTGCACTCCTACTGGTGGACTTTGAGAAACTGTTTGACCCACATCAACTGGACCTTCCTTAATAAGCTACTGCTGCTCAAAAAAGTTGAACCTCGATTTTGGAGATTTACTAAGCTTCTTTATTCAAACCCAACTGCCCTGTTGCTTATGAATGGTGTACGGTCTGATCCATTTCCTATTTGCAAGGCACAAGACATGGTTGCCCCCTGTCTCCCTTACTCATTGCCAAGGTTATGAAGCCCTCAGCCTGTTTGGTGAGGTGCGATGGACAGACATAGGGCTGACATTGGGAGGGAACGACAGAAGATAAAGTAGCATTCTACGCTGACCATGAATTATTGTATCTGTCAGAGTCTCAACAATTGGGGCCATAAATCTTACAGATTCTTGCTCTATATGAAGAGGTCTCAGGACTCACTACTAAATGGTATGAATAATTACTAATTCCTCTTAAGGGCGATTATGATATAATTTCATGGCATAACTGTCTCAAGCAACTTAGTTTACAATATCTGTGTATTTATATTGCACTCGAAGCAAGCCTTACCTGAGACTTCAACATTACTCCTCTCCTGACAGGAATGAAACATGGTTTCCAATGCTGACTTCAGCTCCCTCTTCATATCCTCAGTAGAAATGCCCTGTTCAAAAAGATGATCCTTTCCCATTTCCTGTATATGCAGCAAAATTTCCCCCTGAAGATACCATCCACATGGTTTTGAGGCCTCAAGCCCCTGATTCACTCCTTTCTCTGGGCTGGCTGGCATCCATGCATAGCCCTTTTGACGAATGTTGGTAATCAGCAAAGGATGTGGAATTGGTCATGGTACATATATGTCTATACCACTGGGCCTCTCAGCTCCTAGTGATCAATGAGTGGTTAAAAGGAGGGGGTGGGACGGATGACCCGGCCTAATGTACTAACTGCTTATATTAGGCATAGATCAGATCATGGTCCTTCTTTACGTGACCGAACACCCCCCCCCCAACCATCCCCATCTTCCAGAAGGAACAAGGTAGTGTTTCTAACTTGGTGAGCAGCATTACGTAAGATTGGCTGGCTGGGAGACCTACGCAGCACGCTTCACTATGGGAGGGGAGGTGGCTTTGACTCACTGCACTATTGGAGGGGTTCTTAAGATGGAGTAGAATTTGCATCACCACTCTGGGAGATGTCTGGCAAAGCTAGCATATGAAATAATTTCAAGAATTGCAACTTCAATTTGGGCTGCCAAGAACCCAATTTAAAAGATATCAGGAATTGTGCCATGCACTTGCGTGTCACCACGAGGTGTCACTCAGTCCAGCTTGCATTAGATGCAATAATCAAGATGCTGACTTCTTTCATAAATGGCGCTGATGTGCCCCCAAATTGCAGACTACTGGCGGGGCATCGAGAGGGTGCTTACTCGAGTACCGGCAACTAAAATCAAGTTAACCACTAAAGTATCCCTACTGGGTATTCTAGCTGACCTGGGGACCACGGGCTGGAAGCACTCTGATGAGATTTGCCACTGTCCTAGATAAGAAAGACATTGTCCAAGTTAAATAATCAGCTTAGAGTTCAGCAATGGATGGATGCGCAAAACAAGAGGAACAGATCTACCTGGCTAGGGGCTGCCCCTGCAAACATGCCAAAATATGGGGTCGCTGGTGGGAATATTATGGATTGGCAATATCGGTACTGTTTAAAATAATGTTGTCCAATACATGGTTACACATCATGTTTTGTCAATGCTTGGCTGTTCTATGCATTGATATTTGTGCTTGTTATCAAAACTGTTTAAAAGCAATAAAATGGTTTTATAAAAAATATTTAGAGACTTTATAAAGGCAGCTGTATTTGTCTCCAGTTCTAATTTAAACCAATAGAAGTGAGACTCTACATTAATCTTCTACCCACTTTTTTTATAGACTAGGATGTATTATTCATTCGCTGATTTATCTAATAAGTCCTGTACGTGGTCAGCCTTTAATGATTTTAATTCATTCAAGTTCTCAAGTGAAAATAAACTCTATCCCTGAGCAGATGGCAGATCAGTTTTCAAGTGTGTCCGGCAAAAAGGGAATACCTTCAGAGTGTTATGGGATTGCACAGTTGGTGAATTTGTAATGTAAAATAAACTCCAGATCCTAGGAACAAGCATTGGCAAAGCTAAAGGGCCTGCTTTGGAATTGAAGAGGCAGACCAGACTTATTGGCTTTGCCAATGCATGTATGTGTTTGGGAAACTAAAAAAGGCCTGAATGCTTCATGGTGAAGTAAACACTACTTCTGCACTATAGCCTGGTTAGAAAGCTTCACCTACACAGCCTGACATTCACACATATGCAATTTCACTACTAGCATTCAGCATTGGCTTCACACATATAACTAGCACTGGCTTCACATTATTTTCCTTATCACGGGAAAACAAAATGCAAACAAATGTTTGCACTTAAATGACTCTATGTGATACGTTTTTGAAAGATATTATTAGCTACTATATTTAGACACATACTTTAACATTTTTAAAGAAAGTAGAACAAAAACCAGCGATTATAAATAACACAAACAACTCACACTGAAACATGAATTATAATAAAGAGGTTTCATATGCTTATCTGCGTTTGGACCCAACATGAAACGCACCACTTCAATGCAGGCGGTAACTGCACTTTTCAAAGCTGTTCGCAGTTTTTTAAGGTGAGCTGCCTAGCAGTTGCCTGTGGCGATGAGGCTGGAGGTTGGCTACACTGTCTTTGAAAGCAGCGATACCAGGTTGTGGGTAGGATTTTTAATTGAGATTGGAACGACTGATCCCGAGATGACTGCCCTGATGTCAAGGATATAACTTTTCCTCTAGCTGTTTTGATGTACAATTAGAAAAGTCTATATGGTGGCCATCTTAGGATCAGGCTCACAATCAAGTCCTGACACATACAAAAAACAATTCTGAAGCATGGAAGCTACCTTGGATTGATGGCTTTCTGTATTGAAAGCAACAGAACCAGCATAATAACGGACACATGCTTTCTTGATTTCTATAAGTATGAGCTGGATATGTATATATTTGATTAGCAATAACTTTTAAAAAAAACATTTTTTGTGGCTTTTTTGCACAACAAAAATATGTTTTTCAAAAATAGCAACTAACATTTGTTCCATGTATTTACCTGCTTACATGGTTCATCCTTCAAGTAAACGTAAATATTTTACAGTTAGTAAGCATAATTTCCAACATGGTTTCGACATTACCAAATAGTCTGTGCCAGCTGCTTGTGCTTAACAGTAAGATAGCATGAACATGAGGAAGAAAAATTGGTAAGTCATCACATTTGCATTGAGGACCTTGTCACAGTGTAGAATCTGGTTCACCAGGGCACCTATTTCCAAAGGATGGTGTTTAGGGATGAGCCATAAAGCCCAGGCAATCTGCTGGAATATGGAAAGGGGCCAGGGACGTCATTAAGAAATGTTGTGTGGAGGCCAAAATGCAAATTGGAATGGGCTATTTGGACTGGACAACTCTATGCAAATCACAGAGTGATACATACACACAACATGTCACTATCAATCAAGCAAGTTTATTTAATGTAGCAATGAACAATGAAGTGTGTATCTCAGATTATAGAAAATAAAGTATGTCATACAAAATCACAAGCACACAATAAATATAAACACAATATGAACAAAGACTATAAAGTGGCACCTAATTCTCTAGATGGCCAAATGGTAATGTGCTGATGCAAAATACACATTTCTAGAGGCATTTGTTTCACTAAGACCAGTGTCTGCTTCAAAATGCACCCACCTCCCTCAGCGTTTTAAACAATGATGAAACTATTTGACGCGCTGAGTAGCACAAAATGGAAAAATAAACAATTGCCAAATGAGGTCAATATCGAAGAGTAGGTTATCAATTTCGGAAAAGGGGAATCTTATCAACTTAATAAACAAACCCTGGTTAGGTCTCAAAGTAACAAAGAAACTCTACTCATCCTCCATAGCTATGGCAGAAGCATCAGGCAATTCCCCAGAGAAACGCATGTTCAGTTCAAGCAGTACCAATAACTTGAAAGTTAAGAAACACAATTTCAAAAACAATTTATATAAATGAAGAAAGTGTGATGATCAAAAAGACACCAAAATCACTAAAATCGATAAGGGGAACCAGAAAATGTGAATGTTTTTACTCCAAGTAGGGCATTCCAGTCAAAAATGTAGCCTTCGGAGTTAGGGACTGATTATGAGTTTGGGGGAGAGAAAACTCCATCCTACAAACTCCCGACAGGGTAGCCGCTGCTTATGCGACCTACCCACCAGAGCTATTATGGGTTTCCTGCTAGGTCGGCTGGCAGAAACCTAAGTTTCCACCTGGTGGCCTAGGGGGAACAGGCTATAGCATTGTCTCCGGCTCGTAATTGAGCCAGCGGCAATGCTGTTGCCTGGAGGGTGCACCAGCACCCTCTCAATGTTCACTGTCTGCAAACCCCGTGGTCCCCCGTGGCCCCCTGCATCTGTTCTCTGCCAACCTTTTCATGGCAGTGGTACCGCCATGAAACCGCTGGTGGAGAACAAGGTCGTAATCCCTAGGGCAGCGCTGCGCTGGTGGATTAGGACGTCTGCCATCCCCAGACCTCTGGGATCCAAGATCCTGGTGGAACTGGTGATCCAACTGCCAGGGTCACCGCATTGGCTGCGCTCCAGACTGCCACAGCGAGTGTGGCAGTCTATAGACCACCCACTCATAATGAGCCGCTTAGTCTTCCAAAATGGTAATCAATATCCTTTAGCAGGGCAAGATCCAAGGCTGAGGCCAGAAAGAGTATATCAGAATTACATAAGTCATTGTCAAGCTCCCAATTAAGTTGTTGGTGCTAGTGCCAATAATTTCACGTGGGACAAACCTGGAATTAGCCGTCACCAAGGTCACTTCATGGCTGGGATGAACTTGCTACTCCACTCAAATGCAAGCTTTTACCTTCTGACTTAGTCACTTTTTCAGTTTGAAAGATCCTCCTATGGGGATGGAAGCTGTAGCTGGAGAGAGCTCCACAAGCTCACCTTGAAATCACACTGAACCGTTTTCATCATAGCACAGTCCTCCAAGTGGGACATATCTATTTTTTTTGGCCACTTAAGGTACAAGCTTCAGAACCCTGCGTCTGTCCTCCATGGGTCAAAAAATGTCCAAGTCTCACTTTTCTCCAATTGCTGGGAAAGTTCCTTATGATCACTCCTGGAGCCCAGAGATTATCATGGCAGGCTTCTAGGCCCCTAGTGCCTCTCAAGCCAGTGCTCCCGCATGGTCAAGTCCTCTGTGGGTAGTTGGGTCTTGTTTAAATCAGGAGTGCCTCTGCCTTGTGGGTCCTTGGAAAAAGTCAATAGGAAGTCAGCCACCTGACCCTTAGAGAGCTGTTGCACTTCCTGAGCATCCGGCAGAAGTCAAGAGTCTTCTTATTTCTACATGGCATGCTTATTCAGGACTTAGGTTTCCTGGTCCAGAAATGTACTGAGGGGGTGGTGGGGAAGTGGCAGATTTATCCTATGCACTAACCAATGATTAGAGCATTTTCCCCTATTCAGGCCTGTCTATTTTCTTGTCCTATGACCCTCAACTTTTGCATCACTTAATTTTGCTTTAGTTTAGAATTTCCGAGATGTCCTGAATTCAAGATTGCTGAACCCTTCTTCACTCTGGAAGAGTTCTAGGCAGGACCCTTGCCACTCTCCTATTTGGAAGAGTTCTCCTTCCCTATGTCAGGGTCAAAATTGGTTATCCATCCTGCTGCGGTTTGGAGAGCCAAAGGGCCTGGGAGGGCTCACTGAATGAATGGGAGCAGGTGTGCTTAATCCAATTTCAGGTCAGCAAACCAAAACACATGTTAAGGCTTTCCTTTGTCCTGCCAGGGTTCCTGTAGCCCTCAGAGGTGCCTAATCCATGCAAAGGTAGCCCTAAGGCTAGAAGTCATCAACTGTAACTATGAATAAGTGTTGGCCCCTGGAGGTGAAATGCATGTCCTTACTGGGTTCAAGCGAGTTTTGGTTCCAGTAGCACAAAGAACATTATTCGAAAATTACTTTTCCACCAATGTTATAAAAAATCTGACTTCACCATTAATTCAGAGTTTGACAACTAAATGGCACTATTCCTTGCCAAGTGGTTCTGCCATGCCTTTAAACTGCAGTGGACACATGGTGGTGTTGCTGGTAGCCATATGTGCATATTGTGATTGCACACTGCAGTCAATATATGTCATTTTACTTTCACACTAGTGGTGCAACGCTACTAATTCCATATTAGAGCCAGAGCATGCATACTGTGGCAATGAAAAGCATTGTCACAGTGCAGATTCCTAATTCCAACCAAAAATATGGTCTGGAAAAATGCGACAAAATTAGGCTTGATCATGCAGAAAATGTGGATCTCCTGCACGTTGTTACGGGCAGTTATAACAGCTGAAGTTCCGTCCACCAGTGGAACCGTGAGGTAAGGAACCATTCTTCAATTTAACATACAATAGCTTTTCTTGGAGTCATAATATTTGCATGACCTCGACTTCAGGTACTAGACTATAAATGGGGCATATCTATCTGCCCCACAGATCTGCCCCAGTCGAAAGACCCGCTACCTGTGAAGCCCATGACATCACACAGTGTCTCCCTGAAATGGCTTAGCTGATGTGTCCCCAAACCTTAACCCAGTACTAGGTTACACAAGAAGTAGGCGTGACTTTTGTAACGTGGTCTCTGCTAAAGGTGATTATGAACCTCATTTGCCTAGAGATCATGAATTTGAAAAGATTTAATGTAGTTATTGCTAATGAGTTGACTGCAGCAAAGGTGTCATTGTTTTTCACGGTTTGTGCTGTGGTTGGGGCCTTCACGTAGTGCAACCAGCTGACAGCTTACATAAAAGGCATTAGGCTGGTGGGCTAGTGTAGAGTGCTGTTAAACGGGGCACCTCGTGTCCACATATCATTAGCCGACTTTATGACAGCTGTTAGCTGTTGAACAATTACAGCACTAGCCTTGAAACAAAGGCTTGGGGTCTCGGGGATTTCAACCCCCTTGGTTTCTTATGCAGTTGTTTTTCTACTTAGGACATTCTGCCCTGAAGGGGCTATACAGGCCATTAACCCTAACCAAAAAAACAAAGGTTACAGGGACATTATAGTGAGGTTGACATTTTACCCATAAAAAAAACATAGAAATTAAGGAGTTATACTTATCTGACAAAACTATAACTTGTGACTGAAAGTAACTTTGGATGACAAAAGCAAACAAACCAAATGATGGATGGAATGCAGAACACCGCAAACATCCACCCTCAGTCACAGATCTGGCTTTAATCCATCAATTCTTTTGCTCACCACCCCACCCCAGTTTGGACCCAGCCTTTGCAAATCAGTCTTCACCCTGTTTCCCATGGGAGCATTCCAGCCCAAACTGCCAGGCCCTCACTGGACCAGAAATAAGCATCCTGGGACCAGTTTCAGGGTATCACCACTCGTCAGCCTGGCTAGCTTGAATCCAGTGGCATAGTGAGCCCAGGACAACAACGTTATTGGCAAAATAAAAGATGCAGAGTCTATGGAATAAACTGATCCTAAGTTAGACTTGTGGGAGCATAGAATAGTAGAATATTTGATATTATCAAATGAATTATGGTGCATTTGTGACTTTCAAATATAAGCCGGTGTATTCGAAAGATGACATTTTGAAAAAATACCCTCCAGATCACTAGTACAATTACCCACAAATTCAGAGATGGTGAAATAACCACTGCTCCTAAACTCCATATCTTATGCCCATTTCAGAAATACATGTTTTCTTGATACCCATTTGTCACTCTGCCTATTTTGCTATAAGATTTGGCCTATACTCAGTACTCAATGAAAATCCAGCTCAGAGAAGCTCATTTGTTGGCTTAGAGAACCTACAAACCCTACATATCCCCACAACTAGAAGGGTCTAGCAGACATAATGGCATATTGCTTTTGTCAATTGGCCACAGTGACAAAAAGGTACAGATGAAAATGTTGTCACAATCTACTCATTTTCAATATTTCTTCATTTCTACAGGTATTTTCTGCAGAAAAAAAATTGAGGGATCTACACCTTGATTATAGGCAGGATAATCATAGGCACAATAATCAAAGTGTTTACTTCATAATATGTTTTACTCAGTGCTTAATTGGTAAAAGAAAAGAAAATAAGTGGCAGGGCCCTCATCAGGAGGCATTTGCAGGCTGCAACACCCAGTGCCCCTTCCAGCGACCTATCTAACCATCATCTCCAATAAGTATGAACATTCAGATTATTCCAAGCTCCCAAAGCTATAAGAATGGCTTGGGAGGAAAGTATTAGTCGTTTTTAATGTATAGTGAATTAAGGAACAACTTTTGTTCTGACCATATCTAAATTACTCAATCAGTGCTGTCATGTAACAGAATGTCATAAACGCGGGTGTTAACAATTAAATGCCAAGCCGAGCACCGGAAATCACCAGCACAAATTCAGCACTGGTTTTACCTCACTGCACCGACTTGCCCCCATTTTACTTATATAAACGCTGCTGGCATTTAACTTAGGTAGGGTCGTCTTGAAGAGAATTATACAAGTCAAACAAGCAAGTATAGTCTTCCCTTTAATTTATACCAGTAGAAGTTATATTTAAGACCATGTTTCCAAAAAAAAAATGTTTTTTTGATTTGTCTATATCTTTGGCGCAGTTGACGAATCTTCACAAAAATTTCAAAAATAGTTTTCCAGAAAATATTGTTGTACATGCGAAATTTCAAGGTGATCCATTAAGTAGGGGCCAAGAAAAAGCGCGTTTCCCATTATAATTCTCTTAGGGATTTTGAACACAACTACAGCCCAAACTACTGATCGGAATTACACCAAATTTGGCAGAAAGGTAGCTTTTAGTCCACAAAGAAGCCTTACTGTTGTTCAGTATTTTTAGACATATTAAGAAAAAAAGAAATAAAGATATCTAGAGGTGTGAAAAATTCATGAATAGTAACAAGGTCGTGCAGAGCTCTAATCTTGGCACTCACCCATACAGCCACACACACACCCACTCACACAACCAATGCAGCCACTCACACAGCCACTTGCTCACCCATCCAGCTACTTACACATCCACTCACTCTCCATAGAGCAACTGACTCAACCGAACACTCATCCTTAGACCCACTCACACATACATACAACCGCTTACATGCACTGGATGATGTCATCTGAGATGTCATCAGTGATGTCACTGACCATGTCATGAGTAATGTAATATGTGAGGGCATATGCAGTGCATTACGAGGGTGCAAGTTACAGTTAGCTCAGGTAACTATAACTGCTGAATTTCTATGGCTTTGGCCAAACCGCCAATGTCATAATAGTGGAGGTAGGTACTGCCTGTTGGCGGTAATACCTCCACTATACCACTGACCGCCGGGGTCGTAATGACCCCCTGAGTCCCTTACTAGTTCAGCATGGATGGCACTGTTCTAATCCAGTGCTTTAAAACTTTGCTAGAAAAACAGACATTTGAGGTGAGCAAATCTGGAGTGTGGCTAGTGTTGAAGAGTGCTCCTTATTGGAGCTGCTCTTCACCCAAACTTGGGAACTACCTAGAGTTCTCTCTTTTTTGCATAATTTATGCATTACTCAAACCGTGAGAGGGTTTTCTTTTGAGATGTATGTGTATATATATATATATATATATATATATATATATATATATATATATATATATATATATATATGTGTATGTATATATTAAGTTCCAACAGATCCACGAAGAAAGGCGCGCTCTGCTCGTCGGTGCAGGCATCGGGGAAGGACCTGTTCCCATAAATCATTTGCCAGCTTAACATTTAAGTTAAAGATGCCGCACTCACAGAATTGTGATTGATCCTATTTTATTTAATGAAAAAACAACCCCACCATCGCGTTTCGACCCTCTCGGTCTTGATCACTGTAATGACCAAGACCGAGAGTTAAGCTTGTTAAGTTAAGCTGGCAAATTATATATATATATATATATATATATATATATATACATATATATATATATATATATACATATATATATATATATATATACATATATATATATATATATATATATATATATATATATATATATATATATAGGGCCAGAGGCCAACCCCCTATAAATACCCAGTCTTGCACCGTACACAGCCTTCACCTGTGCGTGGCAGGGTTTGACCGCCAGGCCTGGCCTGCAGTCAGTCCCTGCGGCTAAACCCCCTAACCACCCAACCCTACTCTGCACATGGCCCTTTGGCCGTGCACGGCAGAAGTTGGCCACAGCCTATCTCTCTGGGTGTGAGAATAGGTGTAAGAGGGTGTATCTGGGATGAGAGCGGCTGTGAGAGTCTCTGCCTGGGTGTGAGGGTGCGTGCATCAGTGTCTGAGCAGGTCTGTAAGTGGCTGCAAGAGGGTTTCAGTTGGTCTGTCAGTGAGGTGTGTGAGAATCTGAGTGGGTCTCTGAGTTGGTGTGTGAGTGGGTGCGTGAGGGTCTGACTGGGGCTGTGTGTGTGCTCGAGGGTCTGAATGGGTCTGTGAGTGGGTGCGTAAGGGTCTGAGTGGGTGTGTGAGTTTGAAAAAAGAGTGAGAAAGAGAGGGAGAAAGAGAGGGAGGGGGAGAGAGATAGAGAGTTTCTATAGGCTTTGATGGATGAAATACTTAGATTGAGATATTTCTGCAGAAACTGAAAAGAAAAATGTATTTGTCATTAAAAAAGAGTAACATCACCTTTCATTATGAATTTTAAACATTTGCAGTTCAAAAGAAATAAAAGGAGGGAAGTGACTATGGATAAACCTGGAGTTGTACCATTAGGCTATCTTCTTTTTCTTGAAATAACCAATTTTTTTGCCCGTTACATGGTATCAGGGACCGCAGGGGGAGCCTGATTTATTTTTATTTATTTGTTGCCCTTTACATGCTATCTGGAACCGCAGGGGGGCCTCAAAGCCTCCACCCATCCCCCGCCAGCTCCGGCCTCCTGCATGAGCCGGCATTGCTCCAACAAGCAAGAAGCTGCTTTTAATAGCAGCTCCCGTCTTGCTGGAGCAATGTTTCTATCTGTCTTCCCTGCACACATACCTGCGTGCAGGGAAGACAGATGAAAACTCAGTTTTCTGATAGCGGGACCTTTTTGACAGGCCCTGCATTCAGAAAGTGGAGTTATGTTTGCTTTTGCTTGGTGGGAGCGGTCAGCTCCCCATAAGCAAAAACAAGCAGCTATGTCTTGGTCGTGGGCACCCCGGGACATAATAGGAGTCAGCCCTGGGTGGAGGCAGTCCCCAGGGCCATAAATGATCCCCTCCAATGTGGAAATAGCTCCAGGGAGGTGGTGATCCCTGGGGTTTGGGGGTCCGAAAAAGACCCCCTTTACATTTTTTACTATTTGCTCTGGGGAGGTGGTGATCCCCGGGGCTGTGGGAGGGGCTGCGCGGCCCCCACTGCACCCTATTAGATAAAAGCCCCAGGGAGGTGGTGGTCTCTGGGGCTACAGTGGATAATTCGTCCCCCCGCACCTACAAAAAAAAACAATGCCCCCATGGACCTGTGCCACCCGGACATCTTATTAAAAAACAAGTGCAGGAGCTCATGTTTGTTTTTTTGTTTTAATTTTTCCTGCAAATTGTCGCGATTTCACTGTAAAAGTTGTTTTTAAATATTTTCTTTCTGGAGAGGGCTGGTCCCTCTGGGACCGCAGCACCAGAGCTAAGGGGTCATGGTGACACTGGCCTATTGTCTTTTTGCTTTTTTTCACTTTTTTGTGGGATTCATCTCAAGCCGAGAACCAAGATGGCTGGCAACACTTCCTTGTTGGAAGTGTTGTCAGCTCATAAGAGCTGTGTACCTTCCTGCATGAGCTCACAATCGTTTGCGAAGTCTTCGCAATCACAGATACTCAATTTTGGATTTCCTTTAATTTCTCAAAAACTACTGAACGGATTTACACCAAATAAGAGAAAGTGTAATTTGCGTACCGAAAGCTAGCTTTATGCCATATTTGGTGTCATTCCGTCCAGTGGTTCGGGCTGTAGTTGTGTCTAAAGGTTCTGTGGGAATTAACGAGGGAAACGCAACTTTATTGACCCTCCACTTTTTTTCTCAGCCCCCAGATCAACTTTTCGTGCGCAATAAGAATCACCAGGGCATTTAAAAAAAATAAAAATTGTGAAGATTCGTCAAACGGTGCCAAAGATACAGGCAAGCCAAAAAACGCCAAAAGCCAAAAAACGCTGTATATATATATATATATATATATATATATGTGTGTATATATATATATGCTATCCCCCAAAATCACAGCCCTTCTCACATCAGGTATTGCCTTTTTTTGGCATCAAATACTATGACCTATGAAGAGCTCAAACGTGTTTGTGAAGCCTAAATTTGGCTCTCAACATGCATTTGCTAATTAATGTTGGCAACTCCATTAATTGGACCATCTGTGACACACAACGTCATGGATTTGCGATTTCAGGAAAGCTGATTTTCCATCATTGCGTGTTAATACCAGCTGTGCTACTTTCATTTACAGCATAAAATCTCCCTTAGCTCTCAGTAACTGCATTGGAAGTCTACTCTTCAGCTGTGCACACCAAATACTGCTTTTAAATGGGCACTTCTTCAGCAGATCATGGACTTTTCCCAAAGTCGTGCCCCAAAGGTAGTGGTAACATTCCCTAAAGGAATTTATTCACATGCTGGTATTACTGTGGCAGTGCTTTTTTTTTGTAAAATATAGGAAGCAAAGTAGAATTTTTTTATTTTGCACAGTGAAAATGCAGGTCCTCATTGCAGGGTTGAAGGTACAAAGAGGCATCTGATGGCTGATGTGTGACCTACTCCCGCCAGGCAGATTGATAGTGTTGTGTTCCAGCAGCCAGAATCTATGGCCCATATTTATACTTTTTTAGCGCCCCATTTGCGTGTTTTTTTTACACAAAATCGGCGCAACCTTACAAAATACATTTTTATTTTGTAAGTTTGCCCCGCTTTTGCGTCAAAAAGCAGCCAAATGTGGCGCTAAAAAAGAATAAATATGGGCCTGTGTCTCCATGTACGTTTGACATGTGTTTGTTCAAAGCAATAACACTACTGCACACATACATTTTGACATGTGTCTTCAGCAGGGTTTATGAGAACAGAGGAAACAATCAGCAGATTAACGCATGGCTGATGACTCTAAGCGCTATTGCAGGGAATCCTTGCAGAGGCACATGGGTTCTCTGCCATTCCCTTTGTTATGTGATCAGATAGCTGGAGAGTAGTTCTCTCCCCAGTTGTTGGTGGGAGTCTGGAATATGCTCTGAACCCTTCATATATCTAGCTGTACTGCTCTGCTACCCCATTTAAGAACAGATATTAACTTTCGAACGGTATTGACAGATGTGTTTGTTTTTCACATCCTAAAAACGCATCATGACAAGTATAGGAAGGTGCAATTCTATTGCTGAAGAGGGGGACGAGCAGTCGGTTCACTGTCCCGAGGAAGCAATATTAACAAACTTACGTGGATTTATTTTGTTGACTTTACCCAATGTAGATCTGCATAGCAATCGCTTTGACTCAGAGCCAGACTTTAGGTGTTGAAACATGTAATTTGCGAAAGGCACATAACCAGCTAGATATATTTTAAGATGAAGGGAAAACGGAACATGCAGATTACACACAGCACTCTCACTTAGCTAGAAAATCATCCCTCTAAGCTATTGTAGGGAAACTGTGGCTGTATGAAATGGGACATTTAGTTGTGTGGCTGCACAAGTAATGGGCCCACCTTCACCCTCCACTGAGAATCAAACACCACATTGTACTGCTTGACTCTCAGGGTAACGAAGCAGAGCAGTCAAAACCGTACTCAAGGGAGGTGGTGTGGGCTAGTAACCAGCATTTGCTGGTACGCAGGAATAACATTAAATAAACAATTGTCCAATCTGTGTTTATTAAAGAAAAAGTACATTTATTACACACACACACACACAGACTACTAAGTAATATGCATTAATTTACAGATATACATAAGGCAAGTGAGAATACCTTTGACAATATAACATCACTTTAGCATCATGACCTGAAAAATCACAGTACACCCCCATTTATGTACAATATCACACATACCTATACATGGGGGCACCAGTTTACATAAGGTCAGTGTTGTCAAGTTTCAAGTCTAGAATAAATGTTATGCTAATACTTCATTCAATCACTGAGTTCAGTAACCAAAATCCCTTTGGACATATTATAAATAAATAGGCAAGCATTGCAATCATGTGCCGCATTATCAGCAATAAAGCATGACATCCCAAATTATCAATAGTAAAGCATGACATCCTCTTCTCCACTTATTATGAGTAGTGAGGCATTGCAATAAGGTGCTCATGTCATCAGTGATAACGTAGTGCGGCATCTCAGGAATATGAATTACTGTCAGCATTGACAACCCTTTAGATTAAGCATTGCCACTGAAATTGCTGAATAAAGCATTGCTTAAACTCATGGTGACTAACAATTTTAATGAAAGCATTGCCAAAGCCTCATGAAGAATGTAAGAAATTAGTTTCTGGCTGAGGGGGGTGAAACCCTACTAATGCAGCAACAACAATCCTTGTCAGGGTGAAGTCACAAACAAACCCTAAATTGACCGGTAATTAACCTTCTGGTAGCTTGCCACAAAAGCAGTAAGGCTTAACTTAGAGGCAATGTATAAAGCAGTTATGCACCCTTTCAAACAGTAATGAAGTGAAACACAGCCTACGAAATATCCCAAATTAATTTAGAAACAGAGTGTAACATTTAATTTACAATTTAATACCAGAATTACAAAAATCCAATCAGTAGAACCTGAGATATGCAATTTTAAAGATTTAAGTAAAAAAATAGTGGCAAAAAGAACAAAGCGCTAACTCTGGTTATCTGGTTGCGTCGGACCGGACCATAGTCACAAGTTCACGCCGACCACAATGAAGTACAGGCCGATTACACAGATTCAGATAGCCACGCTGAGCAACAGAACCTTAGATTCTGGCTGTGGAGCGTTGCAATGTTCTGCACCAAGGATGCATCAAACACCTAAGGAGATGTGAGGTCGTGGTGTGAAGAGGCGTTGCACAGCATCATTTGTGAAGCTGCATTGAGAGGTTCTGTATCATCATTGAGGAGGCCATCAAACAGGGGGCTTGTGCTGCAAAGTCCTTCATCAAGGATTTGTTGTACACTGGCTGGCTCCAAAGAAGAAGCGGGGCTTGTTGTGTGAAGTCCTGCGTTGTGGTCATTGATGCCATCAATGAGGGGCTTGTGATGAGAGGGGCAAGCGATGTGAGGGCCTGTGTCAAGGATGTGTCCTACAGCTGCAGTTATGATGAGGCTGTGGGCTGCAATGCAAAGTCCTGAGTCAGAGCTGCATCACACAGCGGTTTCAATCCAGAGTTCATAGGAAAAAATGTGTTGCACAGTGGCTCTGATGCAGAGTTTCTGGGAGACGATACAGTATGATGCGTCGGTGCTGCTGGGACCACAGTTGGGTGGCAAAGCACCTTCAGATCTAGGGTCCAGGACTGGGGTGGCACGCCTTGGAAGGGTCAGACTCAGGGTAAGTAGAGTCCAGGTGCCAGTTTTACAGTAGTTGGAGCCTTCTGTTCATGAGGCTCTGGTAAGAAAGCCAGCCAACTAGCCCTTTGAGATTTTCTTTTAGTCCTAGGTTCAAGAAGCAAGTTGTGTCTTTTACTCAGGCAGGAGGGCAGCAGAATGGCAGTACTGCTAGCAGAGCATCACAGCAGTCCTTCTTCTGAGTTTTCCCACAGGTCCAGATGTGTACTGAAGAGTTAGGTCTAAGGATCCAATATGTATACCTGGTACCCACTCTGAAGTAGGAGAAGGTTCTGGATGTCTCTCCACCAACTTAGAGTGGCCTATCCTGCCAACACTTGTCTTCCCTTTGTCTCACTGTCTGGGAGCAATACACAAAGACCAATTGCCAGCTACACCTAGTCATGTGACCCCAAGGACAGGCTGCAGGCACAAATGGTTAGGACAAGAAAATGCCAATTTTCTAAAAGTGGCATTTTCGGATTTGTGACTTTAAATCAAACTTTTCCTTTAAGGAGGGCTTTTAATTACAATTCATTAGGCACTTAACTCATCATTTCTACATGCTCCCAATTGAAAGTATTAATCATGAAGTGAGTGAGTTTTTCACTATCAGGACATGTAAAACCTGAAAAACCTGAAAGTACATGTACCACTAGGGTCCTTTAATTAAATTAAATGTAATTTGTTGTGTATAAAGGTTATCATGTTTAAAGGAGAGTACACAGGAAGTTTAGCACTGGATATGAGCACGAAGGTTGCAAAGTCCTAAAGCCAGGAAAAAAATGAAGTCAACAACACAGGAGGCTGGAAGGCAAAAAGCTGAGGGAGAATCATGCCAAAGATGTCGGATCCAACAAATAACAATTTTCAATAAAGCATTGTTCAAATCCTTATGACGACCATCTTTAAAGGAAGAATTTTCCAACATCTGACGTGTCTCTGTGTCTCCCTTAACAACCTTTAGGCCACAGAAATTGCAGCCATAAACTAAGCATCCAGAGGGCACTGCACTGCTCTCCCAGCTGTACAGCTAAAGCTCCAGCTTGGGGAGTGCTTGAAAACGTCAGACACAGCTCAGGGTGGTCATCTTCTCTTTGACTGTATTAATTTAGGGGCACCTTTAAGGAAAAGGTTTTGGGGGCTCCTTGGGGAAAGTTGCTGGGCTTCTGCTCCTCCCCTGTGTGCTTTCTTCGCTGTCGGTGGTGAGCCACACTGTTTTGGGGTCACCAGAAGCAGCAGAAATTGCTCTGTCACCATCCAGCCCCGTAGGGCACTATAGGGTGCTCCCTTGGGGCATGAATGCTTACAGGCACCAGCCACTTTCTTTTGATGTTCTATGTCATTTTGTGCAGCACAGTTTGCTTTACTTTTGCCACAGGGGTGCCCTTTCCCACCTGGGCACCCTGCGTGCTCTCAATGTTAGGGGCAGCCCAAGGAGCCCAGGGAGCCCACACCAGGCTGCCCCACCAGCTCCCATGTGGCAGCCTCTCTACCACTGTTGCAGGAGCTGACAGCTATGTTCTACACTGCCCGCTCCTGCAGGACGGGAACTCAGGATGGTCAACCCATCACCTATGGGGAGAGTGCTGCAGCAGTAGTCTCCCATCCTTCTTGGGATGGTCAGAGGCCCACAGTTGGGATTATGGGGCCCACCTCTCTCTCACTCTCATCTTCTGGGGAGCACAATGGTGCTCCCCTGGCCTTCTCTTCTCTGTCAGGACCCAGAGTTGGGTACCCCGATCCCACTTGTGATATCTGGAAACACAACAGTGCTTTCCACATTCCTGCTGATGGTGGAGGACCCGGAGTTGGGGGAGCCAGGATTGTGTGAATAAAACCCGGCATGGGAGTTGAGATTCCCCAGGCCCTTGGAGCTCCGGGGAATCGACCTCACCACCCCTCATCCCAGGGCCAGAGATTGAGAAGGATCCTCGCAGCAGCCCCTGGCCCTGGCCCACCCTGGGGGTACTTAACAATTTTGCAGCAGAACTCTGTGACAGTGCTGGAAGGGGAAAGGATCAAATGCTTTATCCTCCTAGATCCCGAGCCCTGTTCGGACATTGGCATCATCCTTGGCTCACATTGCTCCTGGAGGCAAGCCCTAGCCACCTGGAGCACTTTCCTTAGGAGTCCAGGCCTCTAAGGTGACAAACTTTGTTGAGAGCTCGTTTCACTAGCTCCCTGTGCTAGCCTTTCTCTTTCTCCTCTTGTGCTTCTCTCCTGCTTGGTGCAAAATTCAAGTTTTGCCCCAACTAGTCCTCAGGACTTGCAAGGGGACCAGCTTTCCTGGTCCTAGGGAGAGTCCCACTAGTCCCTGGGTCAACTGCAGTCAGAGTCCTTAGTCCAGGTGGATATCAGGTATTTCCTTCCTTCCAGTTGTCCCTGGCTGCAGCCTCCAGTCCAAGTGTCTAGCAAAAAGCACAACCACGAGAGATCTCTCCCCCTTGTGAAAAGTTCTATAAGTCAGGCACCCCTGGCCAGCCCAAGGGTGCAACATCACTTCTCCGGTCCCAGCTCTCCTGCACAGCATGCCGAGACAATTCAAAGTGACATAACCCAGGAGTCTCTGATCACATCTCCTCTGGGGGTCTGAGCTCCACCACTTTCTGAAAAATCTCACTGCCTTAAAGTGATGATTTTGGATGGCATTAATATGGGAGCAGATTCAATTAATTACCACTGTCAGGATTGTGCTACATGATTCACATTTAGAAGTTCTTGCTTTTATGGAGATAGCAGCCCCTGCCATTGACTATGAAAGGCAAGTGCTGGCCCAGGAACCGGATATCTAAAAAAATGCTCAATTTATTTAATAATTTCTGACTGCATTTTCTCCTCCATTTGGAAAGGATGGTAGAGTAAACTCTACCAATGGACTCTATATTGGAAGTAGTATTCAGTATGGAAATGAGTCAGTCCTATTATCTTGAGAAAAGTGGTTTCCTTGATTGACAACTTCAATATTATTGTCCATGTATTCACAATGCCAAACAGGCACTTTGAGCTATATTTAAAGCTGAAACCTTGACCCCCCACCCCCACATCACAAGCTTTTTCTATCTGTATGCAATCCAAGGAAGCCCCAGAATCTCAAAACGAATATCAATCCTTTTACCATTTTCCTGATGATCTTTCAATCTTAGTTTGTAGTAAAGTGTAAATCATGCATCCCACATTTCTTCTAGACAGCCTTTCTGTGTTCATTTTTCTTCGAACAATCACCCAATCTATCCTTAATAGATGATTTACATTGGCTAAAATGTTCTTTGAATCCACTGACTAAATGCCACTTTAGCTAGTGTTTGGTGTTTGTCAGTGCTGCTGGTTCATGGTATTAACCTTGGCCCCTGTTTATTGTTAGGTGTCTACCATGGGACTCTGCTTTGCAGCTGCTACTTTTCATGTATTGTTAAATATGTTTACCCAGATTACCTGAGTGTTTGACCTGACATTTCTTTGCCATGAAACACATCATGCTAATATTTGAAACAGACAACTTGAAGTCCATCTAGTTATGTCTACACGTTTAGAATACAAGTCAAACTGAAAGTATTTGATTGTGTTTAGTCTCAACCTGAACATATAGTCTAGATGTCTTAAGGCCTTTAACTAAACGGACATCCCACATCACCGTACCACTAAACATATGTGGGAAATCCTGGACTCAAGTATGTAGTTTTCTTTCCAAGTGTCATCTCTGATTAAAATAAGGTTTTCCAGCTACACCTATTACAACACTATGTAGAGGAAGGCCACTGTTTTGCATGTTTGGACTGATGCTGCTGGAGTAAGGGTGATTTTAATACTGGGGCACTGCCGTCAAATGTCCAATGTATGTACTCTGAACCCTAAAAACATGTAGAATTGGTTAGTTCATGATTGGCTTATTTAACTTCCCTATACGTCCCTAGTGTATGGGACTCTGTGTGCCCAGGGGACTGTAACTTAAATGTCACAAATGGACTGCACTACCTATTGTGCCACCACTAATGTGGTAATGCAAAACATGTGTTCAGGCCTACTTCTGCGGACAGAGTGCGCAGTGTTAAAACTGCAAATTGGACCTGGCAAAATAAACCATTTGCCAGGCTCAAACCTTCTTTATTAATACTTATAAGTCACACCTAAGGTAGTCCATAGGGCAGGGTGCACAGTATTCAAAAACTAGGAGTTTGAAAACAAAATTGTGTTTTCTCTATTGACTTCTAATAAAGAAGAGACAATTGTAGGTAGTGGACTCATAAAAATACATTTTGGGCTTCAGAAATCAGGAGTCTCACTCCTGAATCAGGTTTGTTGGCATGTATGCATCCACTTTGACTAATACACCAGTTTCTCACACAACATTTCTAAACTTGGTCTACTCCTAAAGAGTGCTTATACTGAATGCTGTTCGTCCTTCTGCCTTGATCATGCCAATATTTTGTAACCTGCCTTTTATGACTATATTTTGAGGTGCCTCCAATGAATGCATAAGTTGTCTGCACCACCTGCTATACTTATATCCATCAGACCATATAACTTCAGCTCTGTGGCTAAGTGGATCAGTTTGAAAGCCATTTGTATGGTCTTCATATTCTTAATAGGGCCAAGGACCATCAATCCTTGTGGAACAATTCATGCAGTGCATGCCAACTTCAGATTTTGACTCCCATGAAGCCCACTTACTCTTTCTATTGCAGGACATACCCCATTGCAGTAGCCCAACATTGAAATTCTGAACCTCACACTTGGGCACCAAGCACATGTTCTGCTTGGGAGAAGGGCCCCCTTGAAAAACTATTTCTTTCTCAACAATATGCCTATTTCACCGTGGAGCACTACCACTGTATGTTTTCTGGGTCCTTTTAGGGCTGAATTGGCTAACCAATTTTGAAAGTTCTCTTTGTGTTAAATGCAAGATTGCATTAGCTACCAACAAGCTTAAAGCGATTTTGTGCGGAGCTACAATCTTTGACTAATATTCTGTTGTCACTAATGGGTTACATAATAAGTTATTATTCAACATTTACAATTTAACAGAGCTGAAAAAGGCTAATTTACTACAGCACACACGAGCTGCCTACAAAGGAAGAGAAAGATAAGACCCCTTGGAAGACAAGATATATCTCTTTATAGAACAAAGAGACAAACAAGTTGTATCTTGAGAAATCAAAATTAGTCTCATTGATCTAACTAACAAACAAAACATCAACATTATAATTGCTTCTAGAATCTCCTCTTAAGGTAAAAAAAAACAATATTACTAACACTTTTCTGAGGACCTGGTTGTTGTTTTTTTAAGAAGCAGCTCATTTATCCCTGAATCTCACATCATCAACATCTGTATGCAAGCATCTACTTTTCGAGAATTCCACAGCTACAAATCTCCTTCAGAGGAAAATTTTTGAACAAACAGGAAAAGCATGCAATTAATCTTCCAATGATTCAAAATATATTCTGCAAAAATGAGTGTGTCTCCCCTCATGGTCTTAGAAGGCTTAATCGACTCTCTTCAGATGCTGAGCTATTTTCAAATAAGTTGCAATCATGTTTATGTATTGAGGTTCCACACACCTGTCTACTAAAGTTGTTATTTATCGCATCACATTATATAGATTTCCAAGGCCTAATCATTTTTAATAGTACTGTTACAAAGTTGTGTAACACCATGTTCCTCAACCTAATTCAATGATAAAACACTACAGCAGTTACAGAATTTAGCCTAAAATATAGTCCCTAAGGGCCTTATTTATACTTTTTGGTGCAAAACTGCACTAATGCAGTTTTGCACCGGAAAGTTTTGCACCGGCTTGCACCATTTTTTAGCACCAGCTGGGCACCATATTTATGGAATGGTGCAAGCCGGTGCAAAGGGTAGGCTAGCTTAAAAAGAAATGGCATTAGGCAGGTTTGGGTCAAAATAAATGATTTTGACCAGATTAGCATCATTTTTTGACGCTAAGGGGCATATTTATACTCTAGTTTGCACTGAATTAGCATCATTTTTTTTTAACTCTAATTCAGTGCAAAACTAACTCCATATTTATACTTTGGTGCTAGACCAGTCTAGCGCCAAATTTATGGAGTTAAAGTCATTTTTTGGAAGTGGAAACCTACCTTGCCTTAATGAGATGCAACGTAGGAGTTCCCGTGCAAAAAATGACTCTATGGCCTTAACACCATATTTATACCCCCATGCAAAAATGGTGCAAGTGAGGGAGGAGGGGTCAAGAAATGGGGCAAAGCTTGCTTTGCCCCATTTTTTAAAGCCTAGGGCAGGCGTTAGGGGACCTGTGGGCCTATTTCCATGGTGGAACACCATGGAATAAGCCCACAGGAGCCTGCCCCAGGGGCAACCCCACCCACACCAGAGGGACTGCGGAGGATGGGGGACCCCATCCCAGGTAAGTACAGGTAAGCTTGCATTTCATTTTTTTTTTAAAGTGCCATGGGGGCCCTGAAATGGGCCCCCATGCATGGCACAAGGTGCAATGGCCATGCCCAGGGGACCCCTGTCCTCTGTGCTGGCCATTGGGGTGGTGGGCATGACTCCTGCCTTTTCTAAGGCAGGAGTCATGTGGCATGGTAGGTTTAGCACCATAAAATGACACTAATTTGGTTAGAGTATTTTTTTTTTTTACTCTAACCTGCCTAAAGTAATTTTTTGGTGCTAAACCCTCTTCTTCCAAACTGCCAGTCCCACCCCAATAAAGACTTTTTTTTTTTTACTCTAGCCTACCCTTTGCACCGGCTTGCACCATTCCATAAATATGGTGCCCGGCTGGTGCACAGAAATGGTGCAAGCCGGTGCTAAACTTTTTAGTGCAAAACTGAGTTAGTGCAGTTTTGCCGCAAAAAAGTATAAATAAGGGCAAATTTTTGTACGTTTGCACCACTTCTGCGTCAAAAAATGACGTTAATGCGGTGCAAAAAAAGTATAAATCAGGGCCTTGGTGCTAGACGGGTCTAGCACCAAAGTATATATATGGAGTTAGATATGCACTGATTTAGAGTAAAAAAAATACGCTAATTCGGTGCAAACAGAGTATAAATATGCCGCAGAGTATAAATATACCCCTAAATATGGCGTTAAGGCCATAGAGTAATGTTTTGCATTGGAACGCCTACCTTGCATCTCATTAAGGCAAGGTAGGTCTCCACTTTCAAAAAATTACTTTAACTCCATAAATTTGGCGCTAGAGGGGTCTAGCACCAAAGTATAAATATGGAGTTAGTTTTGCACCGAATTAGAGTTAAAAAAAAAAAAAATGACACTAATTCGGTGCACACAAAGTATAAATATGCCCCTAAATTTCTTAATATACTCTAGTCGATATTTATAACAAATGATGAGATGACGCACTCAAGGACAATGGATTACAATATAGAACAATACAAGGCCTTTCCCTCAATCAGAAACGTGCTACACTTAATCAAGAATACACTTCTTAAACTATGCGCTCCCGTAAATTGCCATTTAATCTCTCAATGCCCTAATTTTGTGCATGTGGGATGTTAGAGTTGACATCTCTCATTATACATAGAAGTGTTTTCGTCATTATGGATTGCTAATTTATTCATAGTCTATGTAGATAAGCTGACAACAAAAATTATTATAAAAAAAAAAAAAGTATTTTTAGAACGAAAACTAAAATTGTATTACATGGCAACATTTTTGTTTTAATCCAGAATGCATTGCAAAATGAGTTTGTATATTATGAATAATCTAAAATTGATTTCATGTCAATGATTCAAGAAACGTGTGAATCCCTGTGGACACGCAACTTGGAATTTTGTGCTCATTTACTGAAATAACAGCCAAAATCAACATGAAGAAAAGAACATTCCCGTGCCCGAACTGTAACAACTGTAATGGTCAATAGCAGGCAAAGTGCCACAGAGGAAAATAGATACATTTACAAGAACGAGACACCTGTGATACTCAAAATAGTCTGGGAAGTCCCCCTGTGGACTCAGACGTGGAGAAAACGGAGGGAAAGTGCAAGCACCAAAGTTGAGACAGTAACATATGGACTCAAAACACAAAATCATCTTTGGTGTTTCAGTTTTAGAAAGAGTCTAGGTGTTTAGAGGCAAAATAACATTCATTTTAGAGAGAGAGAGAGAGAAATTGATTAGATTAAAAGGCTTGATTGTTTGCAGCCAAGGGGCCTCCTCATCAGGGTAGAAGTGTAGTGCTTTGTTTGAATGCATTCCTTTCTTGTTTATGAGCTCCGAGCAAAGTTGTTCTTGCCTTACCATGCTACAACAGAAACCAAAGGCAGACAATGTTTTGCTACAACCGCATGTAGCTGATTTCACTACTCATTATGGAAAGGTACAAGTACGAGAGTAAGACACCAGGAGTCAAAGTGCATTCTAATGGCATAAAAGATAGTTTGCATGGATGAAAATAGCCACTGGAACGCGATAACTCAAATACACTGGCTCATAAAACCCTTTTGTGGGTGCCACATGATGCAGAGCCTACCATAAGAACTCAGAGTCAGACGTACTATGGGTAACATAAAACCCTCCCAAAGAGCCTTCTTAAATTGAAATACCATCTTAGAAATGGGGTGAATACATGGAATCACCAACATTATTTCTGTCAGCACTCCAAGTGTAGGGAATACATCTTGCTTATACACCCACAGGTTCACGTTTCAGGGTGTGGTTATTCCTCAGATGAAGAGCAAGGTGTGCCTGAAATAGATTGCATCTCAGGACTTCAATTGGGACTGTATCGTGTTAAGCATGTACAATGAGATAAATGATAGTAGTCAGAGTCACACTATGTGGAGCAAGTTAAGCATAACAGAGATGTTGTTTTTCCTCTGCACTCTTGGATTTATATTTAAAGAATACTTACCTGCAAAAGGCAATAACCATAGAGTACATCTCTGTCTCCTACTAACCACATCTCCTTCAGCATTTCTAGCTAAACAAAGGTGGACTGTTAAAAACTAAATCAATGCATGACAGGGGAACAACTGCACAGTGGCTTGTTCAATATCTTGTCACCGGCCCCAATAGGAATGATGGGGCATTTGTAATGGGAATGTCTGTGAGCATTTTTATATTTATGACTACGTTAAATGTAATACCTTCGGGCAGTCCTGACTTTTAATCAATATCACCTTGCTTGCTAGGATTTGTAATTTTCTTTTTACCACCTGACACTTTATTTTTTTTTGGGTGGGGGAGGGGAGATGATGACCACAGTCAGTGAGCTGAGGTAAAACTTGCTAGAGCTTTTCTACTTTGTCTTGTTTCACTGTAATCATACAGCTCAACCTGCAAGCATTGATTTACCTGGGAGAGGTACAGTTGGAAAAAAAAGTTCTGTTTTCAATGGGACCTCCCCTAAGTGGATTCCTGCTTGGAGATCACTGCAGAAGGAGATTTCTGTGCAGGATTCCAATCCACTAGACCACCTAGGTCATTTTCATTTCATGGGGGGAGTGTCTCCCTCGACATGGGCTTATGCTTCCCCTCCTACCCATCCCTATTTAGTATTTCTGCCTCTAGGAGGAGTCAGATTTGGGGATTTGCCTTAGAGGGCCCAGACAGGCTATTTGCCCTCCCTGGAGGGCAGATAGGTGGATTTTCACCAATCTGCCAACCACAGGGAGACCGAAAGCAGGACTAAGCAACAGAGAGTACCCCTTTTTAAAATGCTATCTTGTGTAGGGCTGGTTTTATTGGCACCGGGCCGCAGCCCCCCACCCTTGGTAACCAGACAGTCTTTTTGCCCCCCTGTGAGGCAGACAGGGAGGTTTACTCCCAATGTGCCCATCAAGGGCACATGAATTAGTCAATAGAGGTGAGTGGTGAGAGGTATTTACCTTAACATAAAAGTTTTTTTTTTTAATATCTATTGTTTTTTCTAAACAAAAACAAATATAAGCACCACCTCCTCAGAATTCTACAACTCTAATTGTATATTTTTTTTCAAGACAGGCTACCCAAAGGAAGCCTTCATTCTGAAATGACATGGCAAATTAAAAGTAGCTGACATATTAATGACTGAGTGCCCACATCATCAAAGCATACATTTTGAATTTTGAACATTTGAAAGCCTCTGTATCTGAAACAAGACTCTTTTTACATAACACTTTCATCTTAAAGGTGAGTTTTGGAACCTGCGAGCATTTTCACCCATTTACTTCTGAGAGTGAGTGGCCCACATAGATTCAGCTATAGTATTGACTGCCAATACACGCAACACATTATCCATTTTGACTCACAGAGTGCCTACACTTTTTGTCTTGAGGAAGGCCGTGGTGATGTTCAATTATCACATTTGTTTCTTGGGGTTGAAATGTTGACGAGTATATCTGTCTGTATCACTTCTTTGGGCTGCCATTTGAGTAAGGAACATATGAGTAAATCAGCCTCAATTGATACATGTTGGATAGCGGACAGACTAAAGAAATGTGTTTTAACACCTTGGATATATCACTCTTCCAACACCTTTTTTGCATAAGCTCTTCATACACATTTCTACGAAAGGAACTGCTTTTTGTTGTTTCTGTTTATATGTGCATTCCAGACCTTGTTAGGCTGATGGTACGATCTTCTGTGTAAGAACTCCCTCATAATGGAGATAATTAAAATTGAGCCAACCAAACTGTACTTTCAGTTGGATACCAATACAAACCCAGTGCTGAGGAACACAAGGTAACCTTATACTTTGCTGTACTACTGCATCCACTAGCGTATCAATAGCTCAGGCAAACCCTACGGATGTCACACCAGATATCTCATCCATCATAGTCTAGACAACAGGATAGAACGGTGTCCAATGCTGTCAATAAATCTAATCAATTCCTCGTCGAGGATGGATGACTGGACAACCACATAGGCTGACGCTACACCTTAGTTAAGCACAGAGCCACATACACAGTCCCCCCTGTCTGCAGCTGGGTGGTGGTGGATTTCTGTAACAATGGGGGGTCTTTACAGACCAAATAATTAGGAACTTGTTGGCCTGTCTCCATTTATATTAAGGAATGAATCAATTGCAAAAGTTCAACTTTTGAAGATCTTAACAGAATTTGATGGAGTCTACCAAACTTAAGGCATGAGACCAAGCACGTAGTTTTGATATGCACTCTGATGGATAAACGTGTTCAATATTAGCTATTATTGATTGCCTTTACAAAGAATCCAAACCAGTCCAAATTACTAATTTTGATTATATCTGTTTTAATCTCTAGGTGATCAACAATGATATGCTTCGTTCAATAATCTAACAAAGGGCTCCCTAAAGTAATGCAATCCCGAAAATTTACAGGGCCTGCCTTCATAGGTTTTTTCTCGTTTTCATCATAATATATAAATATTCTTTCCAGAGTAATGCCTGTTGCCTTATGTGAGTCCTTCCGCTGAGAACATCCGTAGCTGTATGGTAAAAAGAGCCACCAACCTCTAAATTGATGACATTATGCTCATAAAAACTCCTACCTCAGCCGCTTTTCACCTCTGGTGAGTTTCCAAAAGTCCAGAGTAAATGATATTACTAACTTGAAGGAACGACTGTGATGAGCAAGAAGACATACTAGATATAATGCAGCTCACCCATAAACCTGAAGAGGTCTATACAAATAACACTGTTAACTTAAACAATGACTAGATCTTTGCATCTAGTGAGTACAGTCGGATTTACTTGCTACAACTTGCAGCTGGATTTATTACATTTTCAAGGTAGTTTCATGTCGCCAGATTAGCCCTAGTCTCCCAATGCGAAGGGGCGTTCCTCTATAGTTCACTGTTTGTTGTTAAGACATTTCACACATTCATTGTGAATGTTTGGTTTACTTGCGATAATATAAAGCAAAAACTGAAAACCTACCGGCCAACATAGGAAAAGTGGGTCATTTTAAGGTTTGACATACTGATATTTTATGATACAAACACATGTCAAAGGAAGTGATAAGAATCAAAAGTTAATTATGAAATAATGAAGTTCCCAGAACAAAATAGTTGTGCAAATGAGATTGCTCACATTTAAAAGGAACAACCGTGCTACTGTTACAGATTGATAATGCTAAAATGGTATGCGCAGGCTGAAAACAAACAACAAATATAAAAACTGTGGAAAATCACGTTCCTGGTTGTCATTATTTATAGTGAGTGAAACGAAAAGCAAGAAATTGAGCACTCAATCCCGCTGAATAAAGCCTGAGCTTAAGTGATTTTGTAATCAATTCAACCAAATTATCACCACTATTCCATTTTACACTTAAGCTATTAATATTTTACAATAATGGCAGCAATTACAAAAAGTCATGCTGGCAAAGTAAACTTTCTTGCTGAGAATGCAACTGAAATTGTTCTTTAATTTAAAAATATGAATAATTTAATCAGAAGAACACATTGAATGTTCAGTTTGTAAAATCATGTCTAGACTGTTGATGTGGGAGGGCATGCTTAGCAGAGCACAACGAGCATCCAACATTTGTAGGTTGGAAAACACTCAGGTTGAGTTAATCAAGGAACTTGGCAAATTTCCTGTGAGATGCTACAACAAGAGACAATTTTTTCAGATGAAGATTAATAGTACTTTTGAATGCTGTGGCATATGAGGGCGCAAATATGCAATGTCTGGCTAAAGTTTGCCAAATTACCCCCTCCCCCCCAAAAAAAAATATTTTCACAGAGTCGGATTTACTTGCTACAACTTGCAGCTGGATTTATTACATTTTCAAGGTAGTTTCATGTCGCCAGATTAGCCCTAGTATCCAGGTATTTTGTCATTAATTGGAAACAATACAAAACGTTTAAACAAGCATTGGCAAAGCCAATTCGGTCTTTACAATTCGGTCACAGGGCTCTTGGTTTCGCCAATGCTTGTTTTCTTTGGCATACTTGATGGCAAAACAATATTGCGAAGTGGTTACCCGTGAAGAATGCATGTGTGACATCGCAGAATTGTTCTGGCATATACCAACATTGGCTTTCCTTTCAAAGATGCCTGACTGCCATATTGCAATGCTAATTCATAATAAAGAATGCATGTAATGACAAAATAACGGCCAAGTAGCACAATGTAAACAACTGCCCAATCCAAGCAAAACAAACAATTTATTTTATAAAAAAATATAAATGTAGTGAAACATTGTCCCACCTGTTCAGGTACTGAAGTGCACTCATTTATGTATGGATGTCCACATTGAGCACATGAAAAATGGTATCACTCACACTTGGGAAAATAGTGGCTGAAGTAGACTGACAAATTGCCCCATGTGGTATACTGTGGCTGGTAGAAGCAAAATGTGCCTGACATTATAACACATAACTGGATGAAGCCCTCTAACCAAGATCCCCTAGACTTATGTATATTACGTGTTGAATTTGTGAAGAAACACTAGTGATGCAGAACAGGTAAATCTGCCACAAAGGCCAGACCTTAAAGGGATATTACAATGTACTTGTCTGGATCTGATTCATAACGGTTTTCTATGAGTATTTGTATCATACTGCTTGCTAAGGTGTGAATTACTTATGGATTTTCAGAACTTATTTAAAAACATTTTCTGTGAGTAGATATGTCTCATTCCAGACTCAGGGGTAACCTACCCATGGGTTCCTGTTAGGATGCCATGTGTAATACAGTTATCTCTACACACTTGTTCGATATGATGCACTACTCCACAGCTCCTGAACTTGCACGCCGTCAGGAGCTAAAAGGGTTTGAGGGGTGCTCAGAGCGCACGCCATCTGGACAGAAGTGTCACAAAGAGAAGTGTCTCAAAAAGATGTGCTACATTAAACACCTCATCAAATGCCGGGTGGACTAAATGTCCCATGTAGCCACTGAACTTTCACAAGACTTGCTGATGGTGGTGGCCATCTTGAATGCCTAGACTATGAGTTCTTCGTGGCCCATAGCGTCCTTACTAGGCACTCATGATTCACAGTTGCTGCATCCAGTACTTGCTATTAGAAGTTAGAATCCCTGGGACCTAGTTTAATAAGAAGTTGACAAAAGGCATACTCGAAGCAAAGAAGTACTTCCGTCCCAGAGTTGCAAAGGATATTGATGGCACTTGTTTTCCACAATAATTATTTCTTAGGGTCACAAACTCTACTTGCATTTTGCTTATTTTCATCGTCATCCCTTAGAATTATGAACTCTAAATGCACTTTGTTTAATTTCATCAAGGGTAATCCTTTTGGATTATAAACTCTATTTTGCACCTAGTTCTTTTCAAAAGTAGCTCTCCATTACAACTCTGAACAATTTAATTTGTGCAGTCCACAACGAGTTATTGAATTACAAACCCTATCTTGCACTATATTATTATCTCTAGAGCTTTTCTACATCGATAATTACTCGATAATTAATGCAATGGTTTTATAAGAGAAGTCAGTCGAATCATGATGGCACAACGATGTTCTTGTTAGACAAGTAAGGTACTAAGATACTATAAAAAGTGAATATATGATTATCAAGAGTATAGATGAAGTATATGATAATAATGCAGGTCTTTCATATTATAATCATTTGTATTGAACGTAGCAGGATCGCAGAAAGATATTGCATAACAGCGGTTATCTTTCTTTAACAAACAATATACACTAAGCCAGAGGCTGTTCGTAGTCACTGTATCAACTTTCATTGCATTACAGATTGGAAGAAATATTTAATTTCGAAGTAGAGATGGGAAATACAGTGAGTGTTAGCAAGTGTATCATATACCGGATCGGAAGTTATCTTCCAGTATAACACTAGTGAAAATTGCATCTTGCTTTTACACATCAGCACTCCTGAATTACAGATCAAGGCCAGCTATGCAGCCAGACAGTGTGAAGAAATCCAGTGCTTCCGTTTCCCTCTCTTGTCCCATCCTCCTTTCCTTGGGTTTACTGTTAATTTACACAGTATTTAGGGGTGCTAGAGAGCCCATGGCAAGATGGCCACCCCCTCAGTGCAGCACTGTGAACCCGGGGCTCCATACACCTCAGATCATGTACACAGGTTGCAATCCACCCTGAAAACTGGGTCCTCCTTTGACAAGCAGGCACAGGGGACTTGTGGGCCCTAAAATTAGCGACTTACATCAGATAAATGCAGCAAACTATCCCCCCGAGGACCCGTCGCATTGCAGGCCTAGAGTGAAGGAAATGGCAGCCACGGAACAGGCAGCGGTGCGAGGCTGAGTGGCTCTGCCTGCCGAAAAAAGGAAATGTGGAGCCTTCACACAGGAATACTGACACTAGGAGAGCCATTAGAGACCCGCCCAACAGCTAAGGCCCAGGAGAGAGAGGAGAGAGGCGAGAGCTGGCAGGAGGAGCAGGATCACTGCCGCCAGCTGTGAGAAGGGCGCCACAGCTGCGACAACCCTACCAGATGGTTGGAGATACTCCCACAACCTTGGAAGCTCGACACTACATATCGAAGATAGAAGTAGTAAGGGGGCCCTGTGAGACGTGACACCCCTCTACTGGGAGATGAGCCAGAACAATCTTGCAGGGCCACATGGTGCATTACCTGCTGAAGAAGCAAACCAAGGCCTGCTGATGGGCAATGATGCCCTCTGGACCTCAGAGACCCTATGCCCGCCATTCTTGACTGTGCCCCTACTAGTGGAGCAGGACAAGACAATGAGGCGAATAGGGACTGAGGACCTCGGGGTCAATATGACAGCCTAAACAGCCTAGGAGACTGCATGGGTGGAATGTAGAGGCCGGGCAAAGGGGCCCGCTAGCTGTGTAGGCCTGACTGCCTTTGACTGTGCAACCCACCTTGGACAATGGAGAGTACTGGGGCCCAGAGACCAGCACTTCCTGTGCCTGTGTAGCACCATAGTACTTGCAGAAGGTTCCTTTAACTACTGGGAAAGATACCTACTCAACAAACAGTGATACCTACACAGGGCCTTGTACTTACAAACCTATAGACGCCAGTGCAATTTGCAATACATCCTACCACAGAAGGATAAGCTGCAGGACTGCTCTTGCTGGATGGGGCTCTCCTGAGCTGTGGAGACCTTGATTGCCCACAAATAGAAAGTCAATGATAACCCCTCTATTTTGCCTGACGTCTTGTCAAGAGAACATTAAACCTATGTAAACCATGTCATGAGAAGAATGCTCTCCGAGACCAATAGGTACCTGACATACGGGTCAGTGGAGATATACTGACTTAGGCCTGAGCGGGACTCTGAGCTCTTCCCTTTTAAAGCCATTCATTGACTCCTAGTATGTGATATCGGTACCAAGTTGACAACTCCCTAGTCTCCCAGTCACCTTCGATCATCTGGAGGGGATCCGGACCACTAGCTGTCCCTAAAAGGGTGCACCTTTTTCAACGAGATGTCTTACGTTTTGTTGGACACTGTATTACTTTGTTGGCGTACGCCTTTCTTTCTCTTTTTATGTTTCAGGACTGTCTTTAGCGTGATTTAGAGTCTTTAGCGTGATTGTGAAGCTGAAGTGGGTGGGAATTTTGTTTACAGTTTGAATTGCCACTACTGTGCTACTGACTTCTCTAACCTTGGTCACAGCCATGTAAAGATAATGCACATACATATCACACCACAGGATTAAAAAATGCTGATATGACCCCTACACGCCAGGTCACATAACCTTTATAACATGGAATTTTAGAGGACACAACAACCCTAAGACAACCCACCAGGTACTCACCTATTTAAACAGCCATCATGTGCAATTTGCACTATTACAGGAGACATATCACACACACTACACAGAGAGCACTGTTGATGCTCAATGGCTGGGCTTCAGGATAGCCTCATCCTACTCCTCATACTCCAGGGGAGTACTTGTCCTGATTAAGAAGGGAATACCATTCAGTGATACACACTCAGAAACTGACGATCAGGGCCGCTACATACTACTGCAATGCAATTTTGTGGCACCCTAGTGACCATAATTAACTCTTATGGGCCCAATGTCGACAATCCTGAATTCTATATTCAACTCAGCCGACGACTACAAACAATACCAGTTATTGGCCATTTTTTGGGGTGAGGACCTCAAAATATATCAAGACCCGGGAATTGACCGGTCTACCATGGCAGGCTTGCAGGGCAAACACTCGCCCCAGGCACTCCGTGGGGGCATGGTAGATCCTGGCCTCATTGACTTATGGTACATAACAATCCAGGGAGGAAAGAGGGCACCTTCACCTCTTCAGTACATGGCTTGTGGTTGCGATTAGACCACTGGCCAGCGAGCCGCAAGATGAGCACTTGGGTGGTAGATATACAACATATGCCTTAAATGCTCTGAGACTATGCAGCAGTACAACTGATAGTTTCAGTCGCAACCCCCACCCCCACACAGTTTTAGTGAAGGTTACAACTCACAGTTCTGCTGGACCCGGTGTTCAGGGAAGGCCTACATGCTACTATCCTTTAATACTTTGAGAAAAACAAAGGCATTGTGACAAAAACAGGCACCTTATGGGAGGCAATTGAAGCTACCATCCGTAGCGTATGCATAGGAATGCAAGCTGTATCCTGAGAGATATTTGTGCACAGTTTCAGAAGATAGCAAACACTCTGCGAGTCCTACAGCAGGACTATGAGTCCAACCCCAGCCAAATAGGCTGGCTGATATTAGAGACCTGATCACTGCATACACTAACACGGCGGCAAAGAAGGTATGACATTGATCGTGCCAACACATCACGAGGTCATATGGAGAGGGGGTAGACAAAAGTGGTAGACTGGTCACTAAGCTGAACGCATCATGAGCCAGTGGACACATAGCATCACTGATTCGACTGGTGTCCTTGCTATGATATGCCTGCCATCATGTCTGCATTCACAGACTTCTACACCCACCTCTTTAGCGCCCGAGACTCAGTGTTGGATGCGGAGACAGCGGAATACTCAGATGATATAGCACTAGCATGGTTCTCCCACGCATAGCTCTAACACATCCAATCACCATAGAAGAAATCAAGGAAGCAATATGCACACTTCCAAATGGTAAAGCCCCAGGTATGGATGGGATACCTGGCACATTTAACAAAGAATTTGCCACAATACTGGCCCAACGCCTCCACACATCGTACACTAAACAGTCACTACCGTCCTCTCTCAGGGAAGCACTCATTGTGGTGCTACTGAAACCAGATAAATCTCCTGAGCAATGTAAAAATTATAGACCAGTGTCTTAAAAAAACACTGATGCCAAAATCCTGGCTAAAAAACTGGCTACTGCTGCTCACCAATCTAGTCAGGATGTATTCCCACCCGCTCTACTGCGCAAAACATGCATACTCTAATTGCACTATTGCATCAACTAGCACTTTTCATGCGGGCAGGGCGGTCCTTATGGATGCCACTAAAGCCTTTGACTCAATTGAGTGGTCCTACATTTTTGCAATCCTACTCCGCATGGGAATCCTCCAACCCTTCCTGAGATCGATACTTTGCTATACACCAGCCCAACTGCGAGGGAGCAATTAGATGGCAACACATCAGAAGTCCAGCATGATTAAAGGGTGCCCCTTATCACTGATCCTATTTGCGCTGGCTCTGGAACCCCTGGTGTGCGTAATCCAGCAATGACATGCTTCCTTGGCACTATTCTTTCATCAGTGACCACTGCAGATGATCTGGTGCTATATGTCAATGCTCTCTCCGAAACACCTGGCATCGTTCATCTCTAAATATGCTATGAATAATATTCCAGATTAAGTATCAATTTGTCAAAGTTTAGTATTTTCCCTCTGACTCCAGACACCCTGCGGCACTCACTGGACTTTCCTTTGGCATGGAACACAGGCCCTATTAAATAGTTAGGTGTCTGGATACACAGGGGCCCTGAACTGGTTATCAAATATAACTATGGTAGGGTGATGTCGAAACTAGAGAACTAGGTGAAGCAGGGTCTTCCGTACCCTTGTCACTAGCAGACTGAGTGGCGATCATCAAAATTGTGGTGCTCGGCAGGTTTCTTTACCTGCTTATACATATACCAGTAACTCTGAACACAGGTCTTCTTTAAAATGCTTAAATCCCACATGATAACCCTAACCTGGGCAGGCAAACTGCCCAGAATTAACTGGGTCACAGTCACATTTCCATATGATCAGGGGGGATTTAACACCCCGGAATTACATTTGTATTACCTGCACAGGCACAATTTGCCCACTACTAGTACCACCCTCTGGCCATATCTGGCCACATCTGGCGATAGAACGTGGCGATGCGCACCCCGTTCTCCTTAAGGCCATACTGCCACAATCTTGTGCAGGTGTGACACGTGGTGGTCAACATCATAAACTGCACAATTGGAAAGTGAAGGGCGCTAAGCAGGCGAGCGTCAAAGACCCATTATATGTACCAGCATTTCCATTACTATATCACCCATGCATCTCAGTTCAGTCGCATATGAACCTGGGGTGATAGTTGTATTCGAGGAGACGAAGTTGAAAACAAAAGGGATGTGTTCCCTGGAGGTAACTTCATAACTTTAGCAGATGTAGTACAAACTTGATGCAAGACTCTACTTCTGACCTTCACATACTACCGCCTTCCGGCTGCCCTGCCAGCACTATAGCCACAATTTCCAGCTGAACCTCCAGCACTAGGGTTGCTCCAGACCTACTCACTAGTAATACCTATGAGAACATTGTCACTAAACTATACAACACATCGCAGAGAGACAGAAAGGTAGCCCACAACACACTCCTAGATGAGTGGAACACTGTACTTAAACCTCCAATGAGAATGGCGGATTGGAGCGTCTGCTGTGCACTGACGGGTATGCTAACATCAAACTGTAATCAATGCATAATCCACTTCAAATACTTGCAACAAATGTACCATCACCTGTCAGATTGTTCTGATATTTGCTCTTGGCTGGTGCAGGGTGTGCAAGATGGAGGGCTCCAGAAGTGGACTTCATTCACCTAGCCTGGGCATGTGCTCGGATCCAACAATACTGGAAACAAGTAACTGACATGCTCACTGATAGAGTATCGGAGCCACTGGCATTAACCCGTCAGATGTGCCACCTCAGCCTTGTAAAACCTTTTCAACCAGCCAATCACAAATTGGTGGTGGTGGCCTAACTCTTGGCAAAAAGGAGGGTGGCCATGTAGTGGGGGAAGAAGTCAGTTCCGAAGACTAAGCAGTGGCTCCATTACATGGTATATTGCAGAGATCAGCTGGAAGCTTATGTTGAAGAACTTCCTCGTGGTCAAATGCCTACCTCTTATCACTTCCAGAAAAGCCTTAGTGGGTGGAGATGCTTGAATGCACTCGGGCATAATGAAATTTGTATGCATATGTGTATTTGCGTATGTGACATTGTATGACAACTGAGAACTGTAACAATATATATGGCAATATGTGTTCAAATGTTTGTCTATTATACAGGCTGAGAAACGCAATAAAAATAATTTTAAAAGAAGAACCCTACACAGTATTTGTGTAAGGGTGGATGCAGGTAGGGGTGTGTCAAATTCATGTAATTATGGGAAATTTCAGCAAAAGTGTATTAATAATGCATAATTACCTGACACGCATGTGTCATTTCACACTATATTTTTGTCCAAAATGTATCCTTGCAACAATTTTTGTTGTGATAATGGAAGCAAAAGAACTGTGAACAACAGCTGTGTGTGTTCTGTTAATCAAGTGCGTTTGCGGTAAATTTTTACCATGAATGGCATTACTTGATTATATGAAGACGTGTAATTTGTACTTTTGCTAAATAACCATAATGTAAAATTACCAAAATTACACAAAGTATGCTAGTGTACTTTAAATCTGACCCAGACCTAGTTGTGGGTTCAATGACGTTTGGTAGCTCCCAATGCTCCTACTGGCTATGGTTTGCAAAGAGAGAGCATCTTGACAGTTTCCATGTGTAAGGAATGTCATCTGAGGGGAAAACGCTATATGAATCAGCAGCATGTCCTACACCTGGAAATTAATCTATAAATCACAATTAAATCTAGAGTAAGACACACTAGATCACAGAAATGTTCTTTAGATCAGTAATGGATATTCAGGAGTAATTCACGTCTATCACAGGACTAAGACACAACTGATCATAGAAAATGATTTTGTGAGAATGGACCCGCTATGTTTAAAAGTGGAAGCCACTATGCCACAGATCAGTGCTGTGTATGTGTATTAATGCAAAGCTGTGAATTAAGTAGAGGGCATATACACCAAGTGGGCACAGGGATATATACGCCTTGTATACTAACCAGTAATTATTGTTACAATTATTGTTAATTACATTATTGGTATTCTTATAACCTCATGAGGGCAAGTCCGTATCTGAGAACCAGAAAACCCTGCAGACCACTTACTTTCAATATTAAATGTATGTTTGAGTGTTTCTCTGAGATCCATGCATAGGCCAGATGTTTCTCTGGTATCTTGAATATGGACTCAATCTTCATGACGTAAGGATTGTGTTAAGGAAGAAGGACGTGCTAGAAATCATATAGCCTCTTCCAAAATAGAAGATGTCTACGGTCAAGCTCATAACAATTAGGACCTTAATGTGCGGCTAATCGTTCGCAGGTAGGACATACTATTTTTTCTTAATATGTTTTGATGACCAATCTAACCACCCTAATGTGTGAGTGAGATTTCTTTTTATTTTATTGTGTGACCTACTGGAGATAAAAACAGGTTTACTTGGTAAAAATCATTTAATGTAATATTTCGGAATGAAAAGCATTTTACTTAATTGAAGCTAATTCGGACTAATAAAGCCAACATAAAATAATTGCGAATTTATGGAAAAAAACCTTACTTGGCCACACTGAATGCATAGCATATCCCTAACTCAACTCTCACAGAAATGATGTTCCCCTGCTGCATTAATCACTAAAGATTCCTCTTTTCCTCATATAAATGGGGAGTTTCTTTAGCGAATAAGGCCCTGCATATGTCATCATACCTCGTCTCCTCTGTGGCAATGAAGAAACCATCATCAGGAGCATCAAGCCAGTTTGGTCTCAGTCTCTTGACCCCTGAAATGGTGCTTTGTTTAATATTGCTTATGCCAGCTTGCACGGTCTTTCCATTCGTCAAATGTGAATGGTGAACAGCATGCTGCAAAGAGAATAAGAGCAAAATAGTAATGATTTACATCATATTGTGCTTCTTATGAAGTGTTTGAATACTGGACTCTAAAGTCACCTAAGAAATCTAATCAGGGGATAATAAAGCTGGTAATGAAACCCACATTCCGTCCCTTAAATCGTCTGCCTCCTTAAGCCCCATTCTTTCATACAACCGCTCCCAGTCTACAACAACCGCACTGATAGTACTTGTAGGCTGAATAAACTCAGAAGCATTCTAAGGTATTAAAAAACTCTCTCAAGAACTTTAAACCACTGGGCAGATTCCATCAAGGATTAAAAAGGCAATGTATTTGGAAATTAACATAATCAAGTTAATATAACCGAAACAAGAACTCACTAGACCAACCAAACTTGCCATATTTATCAATCAACCCTTCAGGAGCTAGTCCAAATAGGTTACTGCCTTTAAGAATCTTTTTAGACACCTCAATACCAAATAAATAGGGACCTGTGTTCATAGCGTGCAAATCCAAAAGAAAATACAAAACATCACCCCAATGTCAATAAAGCATTACGCTTAGCTCATGTGAAGAGTTCCTTATGCTTGTTCGGCAGCAACTGCCACTCTTTTGAAAATAACCTAGCAAATTATATATTTCAATGTGGCAATACTGAAATGGCACTGCTAAGAAAACAAATCACAAAGAAACTACAGCAATCAAATGTTCAAACAGAAGCAAAACTAGCTCAGGCATGGGTTTTCCTTAAACTGCCCCTCATCGCAACTTGTTTTAACTATGAGATTGCCCTCTAGAAAGACCCTTGTGAAACCATAGCATGCATTCTCCTATTCCAAAGTAAAGGCTAATCAAACGTGCATATTTGTATCACAAATCTGCTACTAATCCACAATATCTTGCTACTTACTTTCCATCCACCATAACGGCAACACCTGAATAGTCCATTTCAGAAGAAACTGATGATTTCTCAAGCATTCCAAAGATTCCTTACCTCCCCAATTTGACTCCATCAATACATTCAACTGAACCATTACAACAGCTCCTCATGAGATCACCACAAGATTTAAAGATTTGGCAGGGAAAATGGCTACTCATGTAAGGTCAAGTCAGAATCATCAACTACTTACCTAATGTCAACATGGGTTGCCTCGGTGGCAAAATACTATCCAATCACAAATGTTTTTATTCTGACAAAACAATTGAGACAGAACAGCTCTACAGTACTTTATACTATTGGTATTTATAACAGGGCATTATTATATCTCCAAGGTGACTCAATTCGTTCTACAGATGAAGGGTTATGTCATCATAGTTCCGTACCTGGACCTTTCTCTAGCATAACAGGCCATCTCAAATCAGTGATCTAACAAATGAACAAACAATAACATGTTTCTTCTCACTTTTACTCATCAGTTGGTCAATACCATTCAAACTTTATCCTTTATATCAGATCCTGTCCAACCTTACATCACCCTTTATCATATAATTTGGAAACACTGCATACTCCTACATGATTCCCAGCTGTACTATAAAAGAACAAAAGGGACACATTCCAACTACAGTACAAGTGACTAAAAGATATTTGAATTAAAAAAGGTCTTAAATTGAACTGCTGATGCTGGATCACAAATCAATAAGCAAGAAACCTAAGAAATCCTTCACCTGAAAACACCGAGAATTTCTAGTACTGTAAACCGTCACCTAGGTTATTGTAACTCATTAAACATTAAATCCCCCCTTAAGTTCATGACTCACCTATAAAGGCACTCATTATGGCAACTGCGGAACTCCTGATGCAGTATTACTGCTCCTGAAAACTCCAGTACCAGTTGGTGATGTTATTTCTAGAGCATGATTACTGCGCCATTACATTATTTTCCCAATTGAATTGGGAATTACCACAGAAATCCGTGTTTTCACGCACATTTCCTCAAGTAAAATCCATTTGGTTTTGCCTGGACAAATATGGCCCTGGGAAATCCAAATGTGCGAAGTTACCTCACAAATCAGAATCCTGATACAATAACTTCTGTTATCAGCCAAACAGGATTTTCAGAAATTATTGGAATGAGATAAAATGGGTGCTAAAGCAGGTAAAACCCCAGGAAAGACCATAACTCTTGAATTCTTGAGAAAGTCCATATTCAATTCACAACCCAGTGTTGCATACACTAATAGTAACGTCCTGGAGCCCTGTTTTTCCTGATAGAAAAGGAGCATCTATAGTCTCAACCAAAAACTATGGATTCCCTATCCAGCACCAGGAGGATTAAAAAAATTCAATTTGTTTCTGAAAGACAGCTTGCATTTCTATTCCAGGCCTCACCCTTTGGAACTTTGAGTCGCCAAAGCCTTAGCTGCAATAACAAATTTCATTGCATAAACTTCAATCTAACTGTTCCACCTCTTTAATACCTTTTGCAATTATACTATCCACTATCATTCTTCTTCCAAATACCAAAAGCCAATCCAATATGAATTACGTTATATAAAAATGAAAACGTGATTCAGCATAAATAAAAGATGATGTCCTGAAAGCGCCTTAATGAGAAATGTCATCAAAAGTTCGCAGTATTTTTTCAAAGCACACAGAGAAGATTCAGCTTTGTAAGTGGATTTAGGAATAAGCTAAAACCTTGCCCAATTCCAATGTAACAGAATACCATGTAATGAAAATGAACCCTGAATAACGTCATGTCAGATGAAAAAAACTGTTTATCCTTCTTTCATGAAACCCTCACAAATTTCGACAACTCAACACAGAACTCAAATTTTGGTCTCTAACCACATACGATTTATATTGAAAAAAATAAGTTCTGCTAAGTCACATTTGACTCATTTTAGCTCCCCAAATAAGGATTTGCAGGGTGCAAGACGCAAATATGATGCGGTTATGTTCTCAATCTGCATGCACATTCTGAATATAGCTGCACCTCAATACAAATAAATAATTACATCCCAATCAATGTCTAGAGTAACAGCATAGACTACATTGCAAACAGTAGATGAATAATATGTGTTACAGGGGCATTGTTGTATGTCGCCTTCCTTTCATAAATAATAGTCCCTGTTCACTATAGGCCTGTTATTTCTATAAATTTTGCCTTTTCACGGCAAGGTCTCACATACAACAAAGGTGAAAATTTATCAAAAACTTACGTTCCAATGGCATTTACATTTTTGCTACTGCAAGGAATTCATAAAGGGATTTCTGGTGGGTGTAAATCCATTTTTACTACTATGAATGTGTTCTCCAGGAGTGCAAAGAAATTTCCAGTACTACATCCCACTCAATGGGTGGAAAATGGACATTTCACACATGTGTTGTTTAAGAAGTCTGAGAAACTCTACAAACAAGTACATTTTTGGGCACTCTCAGACTTCTCTCTGACCACTTTCCTCTCTGGAAATGTTAAGAGATTTACTCCATCCCAAGGCTGGATTAACTCCCTTCTAAGATGAGAAGGTGTAAGGATCATCCCCAGCCTTGCATGGGGTGCAAGGAAAAGGCTTCCTCCAAGGTGAAAAAATGCTTTCCCTGCAGAGAAAGGAGTGAATTCTCTTACGAGGATTTATTCTCCCTGTCCAGAATTCTCTGCTATGGAAAGCTAGCACAGCAGTAATATCACCCTTTAGAAAAAGCTGCGTGATACTCCCAGAATTAGAGCTGGAAACAGTCACCTGAAGCTGCTTCCCATGAATACATCTGAGAATATTCGTGAATATCAAAAAGTAATTTCAAAAAACGGTGTTTGCTGTGGTGCTCCAGATCGGGGGTGGTGCTGGCACACGGGTCAGCTACCCATAAAATACACCAAGGATCCGGTCACGCCATAAAGGAGCCAGACACCAGCACACCAGAGTCTTCTTTATTAATGTCACCATAAAGAATATTTATAAAGAAGCTTGCTTTAAACAACCTGATGTTCTGGCGTCTGGGTCATTTAAAGCATGACCGGATCCTTGGTGAATGCAAAAAAGTAGTAAATCTGCACCGGTATAGAGGTGCTGAAGCATTTTCATCCTTCGCAGGAATCAATGCTCACGGGGTTCAACTGAGCTTTTGACCCAGCAATAGATTGTGGTAAAATCATTGAACAAAATTCAATTACCACGCAATAACTTTAGTCAGTATGCCCCATTTGGCCATACAAGAAAAACTCCAACCAGAAATAAGGTTAGGATAGTTATTATAAACTCAGAATTAACATCATATAGGTTATTGTCAATAGAAGTTATAAATATACATTATCACCAGGGGTTTCCCAAGGCAATGAAAGAAGTTTAATCAAACTAACATTAACAAAACTAAGCATTCAATTGCCAAAATACAAAACACTAACAAAATCAATTGAAGCAAAGGTAATAAGTGTTGCTCAGTTTTAGGGCATATATCAATCAAATTAAAAAGATAGTTGTTAGACTTTTCATCCTTGGCGTGGTCTCCCTTAACTTTTTGCCTCTGTTCCCCAGGTTGTTGATGTGTGCTGGACTCTGATTTTGCTGTTTTTTGTTACTCTGGGCACTTTACCACTGCTAACCAGTGCTAAAGTGCAAGTGCTCCTGTTTAAATTGTATGTAAGTGGTTCATCCATGATTGGCATATTTGAATTACTAGTAAGTCCCTAGTAATGTGCACTAGAGGTGCCAGGGCCTGTAAATCAAATGTTACTAGTGGGCCTGCAGCACTGGTTGTGCCACCCACATAAGTAGCTCTGTAATCATGTCTCAGACCTGCCCCTGCAGTGTCTGTATGTGTATTTTTACACTGTAAATTCGACTTGGCAAGTGTACCCACTTGCCAGGCCTAAACCTTCCCTTTCCTTACATGTAAGGCACCCCTAAGGTAGGCCCTAGGTAGCCCCAAGGGCAGGGTGCAGTGTATGGATAAGGTAGGACATATAGTAATGTGGTTTATATGTCCTGACAGTGAAATACTGCCAATTTCGTTTTCACTGTTGCAAGGTCTGTCTCTCTCTCATAGGATAATATGGGGGCTACCTTTAAATATGATTAAAGTGTAGATTCCCCTAGAGAGTAGATGGACATGTGGAGTTTGGGATCCCTGAACTCACAATTTAAAAATACATCTTTTAGTAAAGTTGATTTTGAGATTGTGCGTTTGGAAATGCCACTTTTAGAAAGTGAGCATTTTCTTGCTTAAACCATTCTGTGACTCTGGCTGGTTTGTGGATTCCCTGTCTGGGTCAGTTTGACAGTTGGGTTGTTTTTCACCTCACACCAGACAGTGACACAAAGGGAGCTGGGGTGTGATCTGCATTTCCTGATTAGCCATCTCTGCTAGGAGGGAGGGGTGGAGTGGTCACTCTCATCTGAAAGGACTGTGCCTGCCTCTGACAATGCTGTCTCCAGCCCCCTGGTGTGTGTCTGAGGCCTTGCCTGGGCAAGGCAGGATTTCACAAGAAGGTGTGAGTCCCCTTTGAAGAAAGGTGACTTCAAAGACTAAAATGGGTATAAGAAGGGCACCCAAACTTACAAACTTTAGAAACACTTCTGGAACCAAGAGGAACCTCTGCCTGGAGAAGAGCTGATAGCTGAGGAAAAAGTGCTGCCCTGCCTGTGACTGTGCTTTGTGGAGCTTTCCTGCAGTGCTGCTTCTGCCAGAGTAAGAGGGCAAAGACTGGACTTTGTGTGCCTTCCATCTTGAAGAAGAAATCTCCAAGGGCTTGATGTAGAGCTTGCCTCCTGTTGTTGAAGTCTCAGGGATAGCAAAGACTTCTTCCTGCCAGCACCTGGAGTCTCTGGAGAGACCCCTACTCTGCTCTGTGGTGCCCTTCCAGTTCCTGGGACCCTGAAAGGAGAGGCTGGCAGCCTAAGGACAAAAATACACGCACCGAGTGCCGTGCGGAGAAAAGATCGACGCGAATCCGATCGCGACCGAAAAACCGACGCCCGGAGCAGGAGAAACGACGCGCAGCATCGCTGACGGAGGCTGAGAGATCGCACCCTGCGCCGCGGGACTTTCGGATCGTCGTGTGGCTGGCTTTTTCAACACGCACCGCCGTGCCGAGTTGTTTTCGACGCACACAGCCGTGCAGGGTTACTTTCGACGCACACCGCCCGTGCGGGGTTATTTTTGACGCAAACCAGGTACATTTTCACGCTAGCAGCGCTAGTGTGGTGTTACAACTACCTAAAGACTCTTTTTATTTTAAACCTTTAAAAAATCATAACTTGACTTGTGTATGTTGGATTTTTGTCGTTTTGGTCTTGTTTTGTCTAGATAAATATTTCCTATTTTTCTAAACTGGTGTTGTGTCATTTTGTAGTGTTTTCATTGAGTTACTGTGTGTGTTGGTACAAATACTTTACACCTAGCACTCTGAGGTTAAGCCTACTGCTCTGCCAAGCTACCAAGGGGGTAAGCAGGGGTTAGCTGAGGGTGATTCTCTTTTATCCTAACTAGAGTGAGGGTCCTTGCTTGAACAGGGGGTAACCGGACTGTCAACCAAAGACCCCATTTCTAACATTGGTGACCAGCGGTCGGGATTTGGACTTGTATTTGTACTTGACATACAGTAATTAAGTGTACACTACTGTTTTGATCTCAGACCACTACGTGACCACATACTACTAGTCTTGTGATTTTTGTTTTTTCTACTTGGACTGTTTTTCTCTGCATTCAGTTTCTTTTTTTCGCTGATCCCGTGATTGACTTTTCTGGAACTTCATTTGAGAACTTACTTTTCTGTTTTTGGAACTGTGCATATTTTTTTAACCTCTCATCATGTCTCAGTCTGGAGATGCCCTAGCTGAAGCTGCTTTTGACTTGGAGAAATTGGAGAGCTACAAAGTGGCTCAGTTGAAGCAGTTTTGTAGTAATGTTGGCTGTCCCATTAAGAGCTCATCCAAGAAGGATGAGCTGCAAAAGGCGCTGAGGGCCTGGGTGACAGCCAAAGCAGCTGAGGGGCACACAGATGAGGAGCCAGAGGGGGAAGAGGAGTTGCAAGTCACTCACACTGATGTAGTGGGTGGGCCTGCTATGTCTCAGGGGAGAATCTCCAGGGCAGGTAGCAGTGTGTCCTCCAAGAGTCTGACACCTGGAGAGTTACAGGACAGACAGGCAGAGAGGGAGTACCAGTTGGAGCTGAAAAAGCTCAGTCTAGAGGTGGAACAGAGAAAGCTGGCCCTTGAGGAAAGGAAGATAAACATGGCTCATGAGCTCAGTTTAAAAGAGATTGATCAGAGGAGTCAGTCCAGTAGGGATGGTGGCAGCAATTCTACAGTGCAGCCTGAGAGAAGGGTACACATCCCAAAAGACCTTGTGAGGGATTATAAGAGGGAGGATGATATCTACTTGTGGTTCAAGGGTTATGAGTCAGCTCTCCACATGAACCTGGTCCCTGAAGCTCATTGGGGGGCAGCCCTGTGGAAGCATTTTGAGGCAGAGGGGAGGGACACACTGACGGCCTTAGGGGATGCTCAGAGTCTCACCTACCCTGCCATGAAGGAGGCCTTACTTACCAGGTATGGTCTCACCCCTGAGCAGTACAAGGAGAAGTTTAGATCCTACAAGAGAAAGGAATCCCAAACATGGTTGGAATGTGTTGATTCTTGTTGCAGGTCACTGGATGGTTGGGTGAAGGGCAGTAAGGTAAACACGTATGAGGGGCTTTACAATTTAATTGCTTGGGAGCACTTGTACAGTTTATGTTTTCCAGAGCTGCGCCAGCACCTCATTGACAGCAAGCTGACTGACCCCAGGAAGCTTGCACAGGAAGCGGACCGCTGGGAGAGCACCAGGGTCCAAAAGAGGTATGGGGGAGACCACGCCAAGGGTGGGCAGGGTCCCTCTCAGAAGAAAGGGGGGGGTAAGGGCAAACAGGATGAGTTCTCTAAAGGGCCCCAAACTGATTCCCAGGGTAAGGATTCCCAACCCCCCAGTGAAAAGAAGCCATGGTTCTCCAAAGGGAAGCCAATGGCAGGTGGTCCCCTACGTAAGTGCTATTCATGTGACCAGGTGGGTCATGTGAGGGGGGACCCCAAATGCCCCAAAAGTACACCGGCACCCACTGGTGCACCGTCCCAGGGTTTGGCCAGTGTAGCGCTTGGGGAGGAGTTGGTTTCAGGTGGGTGGGAACCAGCAGAAATGACCCTTGTCTCACTAGGGGACAGTGAGATGGTCCAGAGAAACCTAGTGCCTGATAACACTAAGAAGTACAGGCAATGGGTGACCATCAATGGACAGAGGGTGGAGGCTCTAAGAGACACAGGAGCCAGTGTGACTACAGTGAGGAGTCACCTGGTGTCTGAAGAGCAGATTGATCCCCGGGTACTTCACCAAGTAGTTGCAGTAGACAATTCTGAGCGCCTCTGCAGAGTGGCGCAGGTTCCCTTTGAATGGGGGGGGGTCTCAGGTTCCTGGAAAGTAGCTGTGAGTCCAACCATGCCTGTTGATTGTTTGCTAGGCAACGACCTGGAAGATTCCCCTTGGAAGGAGGTGGAACACAGGTCTCACTTGGAGATGTTGGGTCTGCCTGGGTGGGTATGCGTATCCACCCGGTCTATGGCAGCCAATCAGGGTAGTCAAGAGCCCCTGGAGCCTGAAACAGTGGCCCAGGGGACCGCCAAGAAGAGGAAAGGCAGGAGGCGCGGGAAACCCGCCCCAGAAGTTCCCACGGTCCGGGAGGAGGCAGAGCCTGAGGGTGATGCCCCGGAACCTACAGGGGAACAGGTGGCTGAACTGGGGGAGGTCCCTGAGCTGTCGCAGTGGCAGCAGGAAGGGGGACCCACCAGGGAAGTATTCTGCACAGCGCAGAAGGAGTGCCCTACTCTTGAGGGACTGCGGCAGCAGGCTGCAGCCCAGGCGGCTGGCGGGGCGCCAGGTACTCACCTGATTTATTGGGAGGATGGCCTCCTGTATAGTGAGCCTAAGGTTCCTGAGCCGGGGTCAGCTCGTATGCTGGTGGTACCCCAGGGCTTCAGGACCTTCCTACTGGGTTTGGCTCATGATGTGCCTTTGGCAGGACATCTAGGGCAGGACAAGACCTATAAGAGGCTTGTCTCCCACTTTTACTGGCCCTTGATGAACAAGCAGTCAGCTGCTTATTGTAGATCTTGTCAGACTTGTCAGGCAAGTGGCAAGAGTGGGGGGAAATGCAAAGCTCCCCTCCAACCTTTACCGGTAGTCAGTACTCCCTTTGAAAGGGTAGGAATTGACATTGTGGGGCCTCTGGATCCCAAGACAGCCATGGGCAACAGGTTCATCCTGGTCTTGGTGGACCATGCCACACGGTACCCAGAAGCTATTCCTCTAAGGACGGTCACCGCCCCCGTGGTGGGACGTGCCTTGATGGGGGTTTTTACCCGCATGGGGTTCCCCAAGGAGGTAGTATCTGATAGGGGTACAAACTTCATATCCACTTATATGAAGTCTCTGTGGAAGGTGTGTGGGGTAACCTACAAGTTCACCACCCCTTACCACCCCCAAAGTAATGGTCTGGTTGAGAGATTCAACCGCACCTTGAAAGGCATGATTCAGGGCCTGTCAGAGCCCTTGAGGCGTAAGTGGGACGTCCTCTTGCCATGCCTTCTGTTCGCTTACAGGGAGGTGCCTCAAAAGGGACTTGGCTTTAGCCCCTTTGAGCTCATCTATGGCCACCCTGTGAGGGGACCGCTCAGTCTGGTGAAGGAGGCTTTGGAGAAAGCTCCTAGTAAACCACCCCAGGATGTATTTAGCTACATGCTGGCACTAAGAAACCAGACTGCCCGCTTCAGGAGTCTCGCTCAGGAGAACCTGGAAGCAAGCCAGGAGGATATGAAACGGTGGTACGACCAGAATGCCACTCTGGTTGAGTTTCAGCCTGGACAAAAAGTGTGGGTCATGGCACCAGTGGAGCCTAGGGCTCTCCAAGATAAGTGGACTGGGCCTTTTGAGGTGGTGGAAAGAAAGAGCGAGGTCACCTATCTGGTAGACTTGCAATCCCCCAGGAACCCCTTGAGGGTCCTACATGTCAACCGCCTCAAACCACACTTTGAGCGAACTGAGCTATCCATGCTCCTAGCGACAGATGACGGGGTGGAGGAAGAGAGTGAGCCTCTTCCTGACCTCCTGTCTGCAGGAGAGAAAGATGGGTCTGTGGAGGGAGTGATCCTCTCCCCCTCCCTGACTGAGGAACAGCAGAGGGACTGTCGCCACGTGCTGGGACAGTTCGCCTCGCTGTTTTCCCTGATCCCAGGAGTCACACACCTGTGCACACATGATGTGGACACTGGGGACAGTACACCTGTTAAACATAAGGTTTACAGGGTGACTGACAGGGTGAGGGCTTGCATTAAGGAGGAAGTCTCCAAAATGTTAGCCCTCAGGGTTATTGAGCACTCCAGCAGTCCTTGGGCCAGCCCAGTGGTCTTGGTCCCAAAGGCTGCTGCTCCTGGTGCCACTCCAGAACTTAGGTTCTGTGTGGACTACCGGGGTCTCAATGCGGTCAGCAAGACTGACGCACACCCCATCCCCCGAGCTGATGAGCTCATTGATCGGTTAGGAGCTGCCAAGTACCTCAGTACGTTTGATTTAACATCTGGGTACTGGCAGATTGCCTTAACTGAAGGGGCAAAGGAGAGGTCAGCATTCTCTACCCCCGATGGGCACTTCCACTTCAATGTGATGCCCTTTGGGATGAAGAATGCCCCTGCCACCTTTCAGAGGTTGGTCAACCAGGTGTTGGCAGGACTGGATGAGTTCAGTGCCGCCTACCTGGATGACATTGCTGTGTTTAGTTCCACATGGGAGGAACACCTGCAACACCTCTGGAGAGTGTTAGAGGCCCTGCAGAAGGCAGGCCTCACTATTAAGGCGAGCAAGTGCCAAATAGGGCAGGGTTCTGTTGTGTACTTAGGACACCAGGTGGGGAGTGGCCAGGTGGCACCCCTACAGCCTAAGATTGACACGATTCTGGCTTGGGAGCCTCCCAAGACCCAGACTGAAGTGAGAGCCTTTTTAGGTCTCACAGGATACTATCGGAGGTTCGTTAAGGGATATGGTACCATTGTTACCCCCTTAACTGAGTTGACTTCTAAGAAGCAACCCAAGAAAGTGATCTGGACAGAGGCTTGCCAGAACGCTTTTGATGCCCTGAAGGCTGCCATGTGCACAGCACCTGTGCTGAAGGCACCTGACTACTCCACGGAGTTTGTTGTACAGACAGACGCCTCAGAGCATGGTATTGGAGCAGTACTCTCACAGCTGAATGAAGAGGGCCTAGATCAACCCGTAGCCTTCATTAGCAGGAGGTTACTACCCAGGGAACGTAGGTGGAGTGCCATAGAACGTGAAGCGTTTGCTGTGGTCTGGGCACTGAAGAAGCTAAGACCCTACTTGTTTGGGACTCACTTCCGAGTTCAGACCGACCACAGACCCCTCAGATGGTTAATGCAGATGAGGGGTGAGAACCCAAAACTGTTGAGGTGGTCCATTTCCCTACAGGGGATGGACTTTACGGTGGAACATCGACCCGGTACAGAGCACGCCAATGCTGATGGTCTGTCCAGGTTCTTCCGCCTTAGTGATGAGAACTCCCATGAGGTTGGGTAGTTGCTCCCCACTTTTAGCTGGGGGGGACACGTGTTAGACTTTTCATCCTTGGCGTGGTCTCCCTTAACTTTTTGCCTCTGTTCCCCAGGTTGTTGATGTGTGCTGGACTCTGATTTTGCTGTTTTTTGTTACTCTGGGCACTTTACCACTGCTAACCAGTGCTAAAGTGCAAGTGCTCCTGTTTAAATTGTATGTAAGTGGTTCATCCATGATTGGCATATTTGAATTACTAGTAAGTCCCTAGTAATGTGCACTAGAGGTGCCAGGGCCTGTAAATCAAATGCTACTAGTGGGCCTGCAGCACTGGTTGTGCCACCCACATAAGTAGCTCTGTAATCATGTCTCAGACCTGCCCCTGCAGTGTCTGTATGTGTATTTTTACACTGTAAATTCGACTTGGCAAGTGTACCCACTTGCCAGGCCTAAACCTTCCCTTTCCTTACATGTAAGGCACCCCTAAGGTAGGCCCTAGGTAGCCCCAAGGGCAGGGTGCAGTGTATGGATAAGGTAGGACATATAGTAATGTGGTTTATATGTCCTGACAGTGAAATACTGCCAATTTCGTTTTCACTGTTGCAAGGTCTGTCTCTCTCTCATAGGATAATATGGGGGCTACCTTTAAATATGATTAAAGTGTAGATTCCCCTAGAGAGTAGATGGACATGTGGAGTTTGGGATCCCTGAACTCACAATTTAAAAATACATCTTTTAGTAAAGTTGATTTTGAGATTGTGCGTTTGGAAATGCCACTTTTAGAAAGTGAGCATTTTCTTGCTTAAACCATTCTGTGACTCTGCCTGGTTTGTGGATTCCCTGTCTGGGTCAGTTTGACAGTTGGGTTGTTTTTCACCTCACACCAGACAGTGACACAAAGGGAGCTGGGGTGTGATCTGCATTTCCTGATTAGCCATCTCTGCTAGGAGGGAGGGGTGGAGTGGTCACTCTCATCTGAAAGGACTGTGCCTGCCTCTGACAATGCTGTCTCCAGCCCCCTGGTGTGTGTCTGAGGCCTTGCCTGGGCAAGGCAGGATTTCACAAGAAGGTGTGAGTCCCCTTTGAAGAAAGGTGACTTCAAAGACTAAAATGGGTATAAGAAGGGCACCCAAACTTACAAACTTTAGAAACACTTCTGGAACCAAGAGGAACCTCTGCCTGGAGAAGAGCTGATAGCTGAGGAAAAAGTGCTGCCCTGCCTGTGACTGTGCTTTGTGGAGCTTTCCTGCAGTGCTGCTTCTGCCAGAGTAAGAGGGCAAAGACTGGACTTTGTGTGCCTTCCATCTTGAAGAAGAAATCTCCAAGGGCTTGATGTAGAGCTTGCCTCCTGTTGTTGAAGTCTCAGGGATAGCAAAGACTTCTTCCTGCCAGCACCTGGAGTCTCTGGAGAGACCCCTACTCTGCTCTGTGGTGCCCTTCCAGTTCCTGGGACCCTGAAAGGAGAGGCTGGCAGCCTAAGGACAAAAATACACGCACCGAGTGCCGTGCGGAGAAAAGATCGACGCGAATCCGATCGCGACCGAAAAACCGACGCCCGGAGCAGGAGAAACGACGCGCAGCATCGCTGACGGAGGCTGAGAGATCGCACCCTGCGCCGCGGGACTTTCGGATCGTCGTGTGGCTGGCTTTTTCAACACGCACCGCCGTGCCGAGTTGTTTTCGACGCACACAGCCGTGCAGGGTTACTTTCGACGCACACCGCCCGTGCGGGGTTATTTTTGACGCAAACCAGGTACATTTTCACGCTAGCAGCGCTAGTGTGGTGTTACAACTACCTAAAGACTCTTTTTATTTTAAACCTTTAAAAAATCATAACTTGACTTGTGTATGTTGGATTTTTGTCGTTTTGGTCTTGTTTTGTCTAGATAAATATTTCCTATTTTTCTAAACTGGTGTTGTGTCATTTTGTAGTGTTTTCATTGAGTTACTGTGTGTGTTGGTACAAATACTTTACACCTAGCACTCTGAGGTTAAGCCTACTGCTCTGCCAAGCTACCAAGGGGGTAAGCAGGGGTTAGCTGAGGGTGATTCTCTTTTATCCTAACTAGAGTGAGGGTCCTTGCTTGAACAGGGGGTAACCGGACTGTCAACCAAAGACCCCATTTCTAACAATAGTTCAGTAGGTTTTCGTAAGTGAAGGAACAACCCTGCCATGGCTTAATTAGGCACTAGCATGTGTGGGGATGAACACACACAGAAAAAACAAAAAGGACAAAAGGGGACAAAAAGAATTTGGAAAAAGGAAAAACTAGGTTCTAACTAAGGCGAACAAAAATGAATATAAAGGGGAAAGGCATTAGCATGTCGGGAGCTCAATTAAGAGTCACCTGAAGGGGCTTGGAGCACATTCTAAGTGTCAATTGGACATCTCAAAGGACACGGGCAAGGTAGAGAGAAACATACCTCTCCAGGGGTTCAGCTTACAAAGATTCTTCTCCAGCAAAAGTTCAGGTTTAAAAGGCACCTAGGGCATCTTCTCTAGTTCTGGGCCCAAATGAGTTAAAGTCTGAATCTAACCAAATTCCAAATTACAATGCAATATTAAAGTTCCTACAACGATTTGACTCGTCATGGAAACCAGTCCATGTTACATTAGAGAGGACTCATCCAATAATAATCAATCATATGACTCTAAACTGCAACTTGTGTATTCATTCCCAGGATCATCCTGAGAACATCTTCCATCCGTGTGAATCCATGCAAGTTTGAAACAATTGATACAATGTCAGTTTATGTTCTACGCTGTTCAGATTGCAAGGCCAAAAAATACATCTTTCCCATGTTTAACCAATGGGGTCTATTACCAAAAGACTAAGCTTCTCATGGGAACAAAATCTGAAAGAACACATCATGCTATGAAAAAATAAATCAACATTTCTAACACAACCACAAAATATGCTCAGCTTACTTATGCTAACACAAAAATCATAAGATTATATTCAATTAATATGTTTTAATGAAACACATATAATTTACAAATGTATAACTTCAACATTAATAATATATGAATAATATGCATATCATTCAATTTGAATGTCCACAAAGTCTGTTAATGCATGTCAATAGGAATGGCAGAGTACTCAATTTGTCTCTATTTTGCACATGTATTTCAAATCAATAATCACTTGAAATTCAATACTGATTCAATATATTCTGTCAGTCTAGAGTTTATATAACATTTTTATACCACTTTAATTCTGTTAACATTCAGTTAAATTCCAATACCACCTAAGTCGAACTCTACATTATAAAAAGGCAGTTTTATAAACGTGTCAGTGCAACTTTCTATGATTTAAACTATTAGGGATTGTAAGACGCGGCCATATATGTAGTGTGCAAAGCTAGGCACACTGTGTAAGGGGTACAGGCAACCACACACTGGTTTACAGAGGTATTAAACTTGGCTACCGAATGCTCTAATTCTTATGGTAGCTTGGTCAAGCAGTTAGGCTAATCCTTGAGAAGTACAAAGCATCTGTTGTACTCACAGTATCAACATATCAAGGCATACCCTCAAAATAATACCTTGAGACCAATTTAAAAAATACTTCAGGTTCCTATAAATTTTTTAAGACCATGATCATCAAAATTGGGTAAGTACTTCCTAAGTTATTAATTTTTAAAGTTTTAATAAAGTTAGTTCTTTCTGTGCATTAGGAATCAATTGAAGAATATTTTGAAAATTCACTGTAAATCAGGCAATGTGTTTACCAATGTCTCCTTTTGCAGGTTGGTCGAGGTCGTCATTGGGTACCCTGAACCAGCTGGAGAAGTTCAGGTGACAACCTGTAGAATGTTGATGGATCTGGTGCCAGGCCACTGCAGGGGACCACTTGGAAAAGCACTGCACAGGTAGACTTAAAGATAAGTCCAGTGGGTCCTCTTAGAGTGTCAAGGTTGCCAGGGATGGGTGACTCTTATGGCGCAGCAGGATCTTCGGTGCAGGGTACAGGGCAACCAAGTACAGTGCAAATTAGTGAGCCAGGTGGAGCCTGTACAAAGGTGCCTTTGGAAGCAGGAGGTAGGTTACTTTGAGGGTCACTTGCAGGTGAGCAGGGGCACTCTGGTGGGAGGTCCAGGTGGTTGTGAAGTCCCTCGACTAGGAGGGCTTCCTCCTGGTCCTTTTTCATTCCAGAATGGGCTGTCCTTACGGGTGTCCAACGTGAGGTGAGCAGTACCTGGAGCTATTGCATGGTCTTGCCACTGGAGGTCACAGTGCCACTAAACTTGGCACACTGGTGGCTCTTATCCTTGTGGTCTGATGCGTGAAGTTTGGTTTGGCTGCAGTGTCCAGTTCCTTGGTCAGCAGCAGGTCAGTGAAGTGGCCTTCACTGGGTCTTTGGTTCCTTGGGGTTGCAGAGTGATGCCTTTACTCTGGAGGGAGATCTTTGGTGATTTTCAAAGAGTGGAGGTCCTCTGGGGATTTGGAGTCCATCTGATGTCCAAGTAACACCTCAGCGGTGATTGTCGGGTCCTGGCTGCAGCAGGAAGGGTTTGGCACCTTTTCTTGGGGCAGCAGGACTTCAGTTCTTGAGCCTTGGGTCTTCTTTGTTGCTGGTTTTCTTTTGTACGTGGAATCTGATTCCTTGTTATGGGGTGCCCTCTAAATACTGTATATGTTGGGCATCTTAGGGGGAAACCTAGTAGTGACCAATGGGTCATCTACCTTAGGGTGGCTACCCCTGCTAAGTGACCACTTCCTGTGGGCAGGGGTGACTTCCCTTCACCTGATTGGCTATTTTCCTTCCATGCAAGATGGAGGAAAATGAAATAGATAGGTCACCTCGCATGCAACACTTTAGGTGTGGTGCATGACAGGACTGACCATTCCTCCTGTCCTTTGTCTGATTTCCTGCTGTTGCTTGCACCAAAAGTGGGGGGGGGGCACCCATCTGCTGCGAGCAGCAGACCTGGGGGTAATGTTTCATGGGTGGTAAGCCCTGTGAAGCTCACTAGCAGGGCAGTGCACATTGCTGAGGGAGGAGGTGTTAGCACCTCTACCCAGGAAGGGCTTTGTTCTGAATCCCAGAGAGTAGGATCTCTCACCTCAGGGATTCAGACTCTTGTCTGGTCATGGCAGGCTGGTTGTGTCCAGCCAACAACCATGCCAGGGCAGTTAGCTTTTGCAGGGGACACGTCTAAGGTGAACCCCGGGTACATTTTGCAATACCCTCAATGCTGGTACCAGCTTGGATTTATCATTCTGAGTTGTTTGATACCAATAAACCCAGGGTTCCGAGTGGCCATCATGTAGCTTTGAAACTCGTATTAGCCAGTGTCCAGCGCATGCACTTAAAACGGCTGCTCTTTTCACTCACTATGTACCAGATTTAGCAAGGACACAGTGGGGGCATATTGCTCATGCAGCTATGCCCTCACATACAGTGTAGTGTACCCTGCCTTAGGTCTGGAAGGCCCGCCAGAGGGGTGCCTTATCTATAGCAACACAAAAGGATGATGGACGGAGTGCTGAACAATGCAAACACTCACCCTCAGTCACAGATCTGGGTTTAATCCAACGTTCTTCTGCTCACCATACCACCCCAGTTTGGACCCAGCCGTACACAAATCAGTCTTGACCCTGTCCCTCATGGGAACATTCCAGCCCGAACTGCCAAGCCAGGTCTTCACTGGACCAGAAACAAGCATCCTGGGAACAGTTTCAGGGTTTCACCCTTCATCAGCCAGGCTAGCTTGAATCCAGTGGCACAGTGAGCAAGGGACCCAAATCTGTGCATACCCTTCCCACTCGGGGCAAATTTAGCAACACAAAAGGATGATGGACGGAGTGCTGAACAATGCAAACACTCACCCCTAGTTACAGATCTGGGTTTAATCCATCGTTCTTCTGCTCACCATGCCACCCCAGTTTGGACCCAGCCATATGCAAATCAGTCTTGAACCTGTCCCTCATGGGAACAGTCCAGCCCGAACTGCCAAGCCAGGTCCTCACTAGACCGGAAACAAGTATCCTAGGACCAGTTTCAGGGTTTCACCATTCATCAGCCAGGCTATCTTGAATCCAGTGGCACAGTGAGCAAGGGACCCATGTCTGGGAATACCCTTCCCACTTGGGGCAACTTTAGCAACACAAAAGGATGATGGACGGAGTGCTGAACAATGCAAACACTCACCCCCAGTTACAGATCTGGGTTTAATCCATCGTTCTTCTGCTCACCATGCCACCCCAGTTTGGACCCAGCCATATGCAAATCAGTCTTGACCCTGTCCCTCATGGGAACAGTCCAGCCCGAACTGCCAAACCACGTCCTCACTGGACAGGAAACAAGCATCCTGGGACCAGTTTCAGGGTTTCATCCTTCATCAGCCAGGCTATCTTGAATCCAGTGCCACAGTGAGCAAGGGACCCACGTCTGGGCATACCCTTCCCACTCGGGGCAACTTTAGCAAAACAAAAGGATGATGGACGGAGTGCTGAACAATGCAAACACTCACCCCCAGTTACAGATCTGGGTTTAATCCATCGTTCTTCTGCTCACCATGCCACCCCAGTTTGGACCCAGCCATATGCAAATCAGTCTTGACCCTGTCCCTCATGGGAACAGTCCAGCCCGAACTGCCAAGCCACGTCCTCACTGGACAGGAAACAAGCATCCTGGGACCAGTTTCAGGGTTTCATCCTTCATCAGCCAGGCTATCTTGAATCCAGTGCCACAGTGAGCAAGGGACCCACGTCTGGGCATACCCTTCCCACTCGGGGCAACTTTAGCAACACAAAAGGATGATGAACGGAGTGCTGAACAATGCCATGGGGAACAGGGTCAAGACTGATTTGTACGTGGCTGGGTCCAAACTGGAATGGCATGGTGAGCAAAAAAACTAATGGATTAAACCCAGATCTGAGACTGGGGGTGAATGTTTGATTTGTTTTGAATTCCGTCCATCAACTGTTCTTTTTGCATTGGGTGCCTTATCTATACTGCATGCAATGGGTAGTGTGCCATGTCGAGTTTCTCTTTTGGGATTGCATCAGGACTCTCAGCCGGCAATGATAGTGCTGGGTGCATCTGAATTCATGGCCCTAGAGGGTGGCACAATCAGTGCTGCTGTCATTAGGGGCCTCAACCTCAGAACCCCATGCCCTGGGTACCTAAGAACCATTTACTCTGGACTTATAGGGGCAGCTAATGGTGTTTCCAAAATGCGCCAATGCATCCAACAGTCTGGGGAAAGAGATCTGGCCCAAGGAACCTGATTAGCAGGGGCCCTGGGCACTAACAATGTTTAGGCTACAAAATTTACCACGCAAAAAGTGGGGGGCTAACCATGTCAAAAGAGGTCTTTCCTCACAGTGCTATAAGGCATATACTGCCACATTCTGATGACTTTTGTGACACGGGAGACACAACTAAATTTCAAGGTGTATCATAGGTGTAATTCTATAAATGCAGATTGACTACTTTTTGGTGACTAAGGCCCCATTACAATGCACTCTATGACATATGTGGTGTTATTTTTTCAATCTATTTTTCTCAAACAATGAGTCCATGCAAAAAACTGCAGCTTTTTGCATGCAACATCTAACTACAAAAATATAATTTATACTTGCTGCTCAGAAATGAAGAGCATCAAACAGCAGTAGAATTTGAAGCAGCAAATTAACTAGAGGCATACTTTTTTCTGCCTTTTACTAGGTTAGTCATCAGCATAAATGCATGCCCCTTGGGCATTCAGTCCTCAAGCAAGTTGTTCATTGATCTGATGAACTTAAAATATGGTTTGTCAAACACTGAGCAAAAATACTTGTAGGTTAGCTTGAGGGATTTTATGAACTGAACGTTGCTCCAGGAACAAGCCTTTATTTGGGAAGCCCAAGTACACATTGTTTTCATTCCATATACATACATCCAGCATGCTTGCCACCACAATGTTGTTAGGCTTGTTCAAAGTAAGCAACATCTCCAACACTGGGTGTGTTGCAAAGTCAGAAGTAGATGATTTCCAACAGGACTACCCTTAGCAATGGTGGTGCCCTGTGTGGCAGTGTTTGTTGGCGTCCTCAATGACCACCTCCACCATGGATTTCCTCACTACCACTCTTTAACAGTGCCCCTCAAGTCTCTATAACCACCCTCTCTCAGATGTATTTAATTAGTTTTATAGTGCCTCTCATACCAGTGTAGGGTGTCAGAGCACTTTACATCTCACCCACACATTACACAGAGACAATGAATCATAGGTGTGTAAATCAGTGTATAAGAAATGTTAAATAAGACAGAGGACTAACAGATGTAGGAGTCATACATCATTCATACTGTTAGGCTGTACAGTTTAAGAGTGCTTGGTCTGGAAAAGCACAAACTTAGAATTTAAAATGTAACACCATGGTTGGGGAGTTCTCTTTAATAATACAAATTGATTTCCACCCAAATGAACCCTTTTTGCAACATTAGGATAATGAATTACTGGGGAAAAAATCATAACGCTCTAATCTATACCTTGCAGTATGCATGCAATTCTTTGATGACAATTAATAGCTTAAAATTCTGTATTAGGATTTTTATTTATTGACTGCAAGTAACAAAAGGACCTCTCTGACAAAAGCAGTAACCCATTAGCCTATTCGCATTAAATATAGTTCCTGGTCTGCATGGTACACATTCCTTGCAGCAGGTGCATTAACTCTCTGTGCTACCTTAAAACCTCCACTACAGACTGTTCCAAACTCTCTCCCAGCACAACATTAATCAATACAATTAACATCATTTTTATTGTTGCCTAAAAATTGCTGGGGGCAAGAAACGCTGCAGCAGGTGTTTTTAAAACCATAATATACTTGCAAACAGGGCGCCCCCACCTGCAGTCAGCGACCGGTGCGGTGGAACAGGTCGCACCGCTCCAGAGCCGGCCCTGATGTCCAAAAACATATGGACAGAGAAAAACGTAACTGGACAGAAATTGTGGATATTTATTTTGAAAGGACTACGGAATGCACTAATTAAATTTTATAAGATACATCCTAAAATGTGAAGACTCAACGAGTGAGATTGAACCAGAAACTATCCTTACTACAACGGGCATTATCTACTTAAGGTATTAAACTATTCTTTACTTATAAACAGATTTTGCCGTAAATAATATGTTGAAAGATGCTGTCAGTTTGGTGCCGAACCTGCGACGACGCTATCAAACACTGCTTATGTAAAACGTGGGCGAGTTGCTGTTTCTAAAAAAGGAAGAATTGTGTGTTTTGTACATGCTTATACATTTGATGGGACTGCACCAGGACGGAGTGGCATATTAGATTTCAAGACCAGACAAACGCCATTGTACTGAGCTGTCTGCGCTAGGCTGGAAGGCCTAACATCTGTCAATTTACTTGGATATATATGCAGTAAACATTTCACAAACACAGCTTAAAAAATATGATAATACATTTACAGATGATGGCCATATTAAAATAAATGTGAATTGAAATATGAGTCGTCACTTTACATGAATGATGCAATCCTGTTGTGTTTCAACTGAACCTTTTGTAAAACTTGCGAGCACAATTTGTGAATAGTTTTCATTAAGCAGCAAAGCAAACTAACTGAATGAAGAAAAAATAATAATAATAGTTTTTTCATATTAGTTGGGTGATTTGAACAAGCAATTGCACTGCACAAGTGTCCTTCATAAAAATGTTATACATTATATTCCCTTTGGTTAAGTCGTAGGTTTAATATTTCTTTTTGACATGATTTAGTGGTTGAATATGCCAGATGCACCTCCACAACACCTTATTAAATAGTTCATATATAAACCTGCTTATTCCATTTTAATTGGATTTGCTGAATAAAATAACGAAGATCGCTGGAATATTTATTAGCTCATGAATATAAAAGATGCAAATCGATCGATGAGCTATTCAAACTGTTGACGACGAGTGTAGAAGAGCGGAAACAGCTTTTACAATGGGGGCATTACCATGCAATACCTTTACCACACATCCATTACTGCGCATGCCTTTACCATGCAAGCTTTTATCACGCATACGCCTTTACAATGGGTACCTTTACAACGAAAATGTAAGTATATCACAGGTAAGTGAAACTGTTGCTGCAAATTTGCAATGGCTGGGCACAAGTAATAGGGCGCAAGTTATACTTACATGAAATAACTAACTATAACTGCTGGATTTCCCTGGGTTTGCACAAGTAAATTCAGAACCTAACTGTAACGTCCCATTAACCTTTTTTTTCTGTGACTATATGTATATAGTAACTGAAAAAACAAAGGTTACTGGGACGTGATAGTAGGCTGACATTTGAAACATACAAAACTATAGAAATTCAGCAGTTATAGTTACCTCATCTAACTATAACCTATGCCCCTGCAATGCACTGCTTATGACCTCACATTGTACATTACTAATGACATGATCAGTGACATCACTGATGACATCTCAAATGACATCACTGATGACATCATCCAATCAGTGTGACTGTTTTGTAAATCTTTCTGAGACTTGACGATATATAATAAAGTATTGCATAGCTTAAATTACCGTTTGTACTGTACAAATAATAAGGTGATCTAATTGTATTATATGTTGTCTGATTTCCTGTGTGATTGTTTGTGTGACTGCATGACTAGGTTTGTGAGTGATTGAATGACTGTTACTGTGTATGTGAGTTACTGTATGGTTGTGTAATTGTGTTCATGTCTGTATACATGTCTCAGTGGGTGTGTAAGTGACTGTTTAGGTGTATGAATAGGTGTGCAATTATTTTTTGCATTTGTAGGTGGCTGTGTCATTGGTTGTAAGGCTTTCTGAGTACATGTGTGAGTGGCTGTATAGGAGTGTGATTGTATGGAAATGTGAATTGTTGTCTGAGTTGTGTTTTAGTGTTCGAGTGGGTGTGTAATTAGCTGTTTTTGAGTTTGAGTAGCTCTGTTATTGTGAGAATGTGCAAGTGTTTCTATGAGTAAGTGAATGGATCTGGTAGATGGGTGTATGAGTGTTTGTGGGAGTTTGTGAGAGGTGTGTGTCTGTTTATGTGGGTTTGTGATTGTGTGTGTAATGTTCGTATGAGTGCAAGAGTGGGTGGTTGTATTAATGTGTTAGCAGCTGTTCAAAGGCATATTTGGGTGAGTCAGTGAATGTGTGACTGTGTAGGATTGTCAGTTTGTGTGAAATTGGTTGTATGGGTGTGTGACTAAGTGTGTGAGTGGTTGTATAGGTATGTGGTGAGAGGGTGTGTATGTGTAAGTGGTTGCATGTAGGTGGCATTGGTGGGGGGTTGTTTATAAGGCTATGTCAGTGGCTTTGTTAGTGAATCTGTGGAGGATGCCATCAGTGATATCACTGACATTGTCATCAGTGGTGTCACTGATCATGTCATGTGTGATGAAATATGTGAGGTCATAATCAGTGAATTACAAAGACTTAAGTTATAGTTAGGTGGGGTAACTGCTGGATTTCTCTGGTTTTCTATGTTTCAACTGCTAGCCTAACTATAACATCCCTGTAACTTTTGGGGTTTTTTCAGAGAATTTCTAAGGTTTTTTAATTCTATTTCCTAACTATAATGTTCCTGCAACCTATTGCTTTTATTTTAGTAAATATCTTATGTTTCTTAAACCTTTGTTTTTTTCAGTGAATTTCTATGGGTTTTTAAAATCTATTTCTAAAGTTTTTTCAGTGATTTTCTATGGGTTTTTAAAATCTATCTCTAAAGTATTATGTATCTGTAATTATTAGTTGTTTCTGTTAAAGTATTGAGTTTATTTTTAATATAAAATATTGTATGTTATTACAGTTTTAATGTTTTTTTTAACTGGAGACATTTTGTTTTGAAATAAAATCTATTTTCTTTTTTAAACATAAAAGTAACATACATAGTGAATTCAGAACATATATAACTTGTAAATGTAATTAAATTAGTTTTATATTTTTATTACATTTTTTCAGATCAGCATCTGTAAACATAGACGGTACGTACTCTATGGTTTTTGTTCTGATCATGTGATTGGAATGAATCAGCGGTTTTGACAAAAATTTAAAGAATTATTTTTAGTATATAGGTGACAGTTTTTATCAATGACAGAGGGAAAAAATATATCAGTATAAATGGCACCTTATGTTTTCTTTTGTTTTTAAACGTAGACATTTTAGGAGTTCCACAAATTCACAAATCTACAGATTTGTGAATTCCCTGGATGACACAGGAAAAACTTACCTTTTGATTGGGTACTACTGGACCCCACCCATACAGTATACATGCAAGCCACCCCCAACCTTTCATCAGGAGGAAGATTCCAGGGAAGAGGACAAACGTATACCACCCAAAAGACAGAGTGATATATGGAAATATGTCACTATTCCTTTTGGGGAGAAACGTGAGTGCCAAATATGTACAATGCACTATTTATGCAAAGCAGTTGTCTAGTGGGACTGTTAAAAAGTACTCGCATGGAACTAGCAGCATGTGGAAGCACCTCAAGAGTTTCCATGAAGAGAGTGTATTATAGGATGATGCAGGCGAGAGCTGGTGCATCAACTGAGTCCAGCTCTGCTACATCGTCTGGACAATCATCATCTACTCCAGCAGTAACTATACTTGCTAGCTGTGCAGACCTCCATGGCATGGTGAAAAAACCTTCCAAAAAAAAGGTTCTTTTTAGAACCACCATTTGGTCTACGTGGGTGTGTCAGTTTATATATAAGAGTGTGGGGTTGGGTGTGTCAGCTTATGCATCAGTGTCCGTTGAGGTGTGCGAGTGTCTGCATTAGTGTTTGTCTGTGCATTTCGTGGTCAGTCTCTGCCTGGGCATGTCAATACCTGTATTAGTGTTTGGTGTCTGTCTCAGTACTTGTATTAGTGTGTATCTGGATATATCAGCACCTATATCAGTCTGTGCCTGGATCTCCCTGCAGCTGCAATAGTGTTTGGCTGGGTATGTCAATCTGTGCATCAGTTTGTGTCCTGGTATCTCACTGGCTGTATAAGTGTTTGGCTGGGTGTGCACATGACTGCGTTAGTTTTTCACTAGGTGTATTAGTGTGTGTCTTAGTGTATGCCTGGGTCTGTAAGTAGCTGTAGTACTGTTTAGTTGGATGTGTTAGTGTCTGCAAAAGAATTATTTCTGGATTTAGAAATGCCTCTATATCTGTGACTAAATCACAGAATATCTGTATGGGGGTGTGAAAATGTAGTTTAATACAGTGTGTCACTTACTCTCTACCTATACTTGTATGGTGCTGATAGTTGGTTGTGCAAAACCAGACTTGGCGTATAAGTACCTGTTTGTGTTTCTGACTGGGTAAAAACAAATGTACTATTCATTTACTTACTACATCTAATTTTCCAGACACATTAATTAATTTTTAGCACACATATTTTAAAAAGTGTTTTTACTCTTAACAAACTTTACTTACTCCTCTAGTGATCACTGTACTTTTCCTTATTTTCATCATGTAGACTCCCTTTATATTCCCTTTCACTAATGTAATCATCCTACCCACTTCATCCACCTTACATTCACACATGCCTTTTCAAACACATTTTTAAACTACACCTAAAGCACATACCTGTTAAAAGTGTTTGTTAGCCTGTATTTTTGTTTGTCATTATAAGCTAGAACCTCCTCTCACTGAAAAAGTGAGATACCAAGCACACAAATGGCACACCACTATCATACATGGAAACCATTAATGGCAACCTTTTCAATTTTTACCTAATGTAGATATTACTTGGATTGGCCAGAGAGGGTTAAAGAGCTATCAATGACTCCCTTTGGTTACAAACATTATGGGTTGCTGTTCTGCTTTACTGCTGACTGAGCCAAAACACACACACTGAAAGGTGTCAAAAAGATTCTCTGGAATGCACCTCTAAGAAGATATTTATTATATCTTTTTGCAAGGCTTGTGAATGAAGGCTTGTATAGCCAAAAGTATACTTTTAAGATGTGCAACAATAAAGTAAGACCATGTACAAAGAATCTTCAATCTATAAACAGCAAATATATACATGCAAGGATGCAAACACTTATACTGATATATGTATATATATTCATACACAATGCAAAGCAAATAATTAGTAAAAATGCATCACCGTAGGGCCTGTCTAGTGCTTCATCTTTCTTCTGCTAGCAAGTAGTTGACCATGGTTCGACCGCAATGAGAAAGTGAGATCTCTACCCTCACGGTAAATATATCATGCATTCAACATCTAAATCCTGATTGAAGTCTCTAAATCTCCCACTGTCGACCTGGGTCTCTTATGTATTTTAAACAAACGAGGAAGGAGCTTTCGGAAAAAAAACCTCCCGCTGCGCAAGAAGTACTGAAAAATGCTGGTTATTTTAGATGAGCTTTGAAAGAAACACGTCAGAACTTGGCCAAAATCCCAAGGTGTCTTTCCCAAAACTAAACCGTTCCCTGCTGTACCATAAACATCAGTCTAGTACATCCTTATCTTGCTAACTGACTCCTCCATGTTATGTCCTAGCCCTTTGATGGGAAAAGAACACACAGAATAGAAAACGTGTTGCATAACATGTTTTGTACGGAAAACTACTCGCACTTTTAATGTGGCAGTGAAGCTAAGGCTAAGCCAGATACAGAATGGAGTCTGTAATTGGTGACCACTAATCTGACAGTGGACAGCTAAGCCAAGTGCAAAGTGATGCGACACAAAGTCAGTGGTCAAAACACAAATATCACTACAGTTGCCAACATCCAGACCTCTTGACTGTGCACTGTGGTGGCAATAACATGGGCACAGTTACTGGGGTAGGACTGGATATTCTAATGAAAGATACATTTGGTAAATTAATGGCACTTTTCCCCATACACTGCCTTGGTATTTCCAACATTTGCCAAAGGCAGAGGTGGAAGCGGTCCAGTGAATTCTATCAAAGCTAGACAAATCTAGGAAACATGTTAATAAAATAGTTTCTGCATTTCTCAGAGACCAAAACGTGGGCTCTATATACCACAATATTTTACGCTTTGTTATATATATATATATATATATATATATAAATTTGATAGGGAAAGGCAACAGGTTGTTCCTCAGGAATCACCTGAAAGACTGCATCCTGTTTTATGTGCAGTTATCGCCTACACTTCATAAACACAAAGGATCTTTTACATAGGTCTATTTTTAAATTCCAATTGTTTTAAATCTCATGCAGATCAATCACAGATTCACAAACCAAAGAACTTCGCCAATATATACCAGCAACACTACAGGATGTCTCAATGGATTTCTGAGTGGTTTTATCACTGTAATAGTGGCTGTGTAACTGAATGTGTTAGTTTCTGTGAGTGGGTGTATGAGTGTATGTGGGGGTCTGTGAGTGGGTGTGTCAGTATCTGTCTGGGTCTCTGAGTGGGTGTGTGAGTGTATCATGAGGGTATGTGAGTGTATCATGGGGGTATGTGAGTGAGTGTGTGAGTGTCTGTGTGGGTGTGTGAATGGGTGAATGACTGCCTGTCTAAGTCTGTCAGTGGGTGTGTGAATGCATATGGGGTCTGTTAGTTGGTATGACGGTGTCTCTGTGGGTCTGTGAGTGGGTGTGTGATATGGGGGTCTGTGAGCAGGTATGTGTATACGGGGGTCTGTGAGTGGGTGTGAAAGTGGCTGCTTTGGTCTGTGAGTGGGTGTGTGAGCATCTGTGTGGGTCTGTGAGTTGGTGTGTGAGTGTCTGAGTCTGTGAGTGGGTATATGACTGTAAATGGGGGTATGTGAGTGGGTGTGTGAGTGTCTGTGTGGGAGTAGATGTGGGTGTGTGTGTGTTGGTGTGAGTGTCTGTGTGGGTACGTTTGAAAGTGTCTGTGTGGGTCTGTGAGCAGGTGTGTGGGTGGGTAAGAGTGAGTGTCTGTGTGGATCTGTGAGTGGACGTGAGAGTGTCAGTGTGGGTGTTTAAGTGGGTAAGAGAGTTGGTGTGAAAATGTCTGTGTGTGTGAGTGTGTGTCAGAGTGTCTATGTGGGGGTGTGAGAGGGTGTCTATGTGGGTATGTGAGAGGGTGTCTGTGTGAGTGGGTGTGAGGGTGTTTGTGTGGGTCTGTGACTGGGTGGGTGTGAGAGTGTCTCGGTGGGTCTTTGAGTGGGTGTGAGAGTGTTTGTGTTGGTCTATGAGTGGATATATAAATATATATATATATATATATATATATATATATATATATATATATATATATATATATCTTGATTCATGACAGGATCTGAGGATCCATTGTGGATTTAAATGAGGGACGCTCTAAGGCTCACGATGGATCCGCAGATCTCACCTGTGTTAAACAAATGTCATTTTCAGGCATTTTTTTGCCCAATATACATACTTTTGCCCCATCTATAACAGAAACATGGGGTCGGGGAAGCTCTAACCTGACTCCTTCATTTAATTTACACACTAATATTCAACCCCCTGGACCGCTTTCTGAAACATATATTAGCAGCCGCAACTTTTCTCTCAGGTTGCAACCAGCCAATCAGGGCCCTGCTTTTGCACATGGATCCACGGAGTCAACACGGCTGGATCCGCAGAGGATCAGCATCCCCAGATATACAATTTTGTTTTTCCCTTAATATCTCAAATACTACTGAACAAATTTACACCAAATAAGACAAGTCATGTTCTCTGTACCAAAAGCTACCTTTCTGCCAAATTTGGTGTAATTCCATCCAGCGGATCGGGCTGTAGTCATTGTAAAAATCCCTGTGGGAAATTGCATGGGGAAAATGCATTTAAGGATACCACTTTTTCTCGGCCCCCGCTTGACAGATCAACCCAAAACTTTCAAGGCCCTCACCACGCACAGGTATGTGATCAATAATTTTACTGCAGATGTTACAGTCACTTTCACAATGATGTTACCGAAGATGTCATGAGTGCCGTAATTTGTGGTGTAATTAGCAGGGCATGGCAAGGGTGAAGTTATAGTTACCTAAGGGCACGATTTATAGTTACCTGATGTAACTCTAACTATAACTGGTGAATTTCAATGGTTTTGTATGTTTAATATGTGAACCTAATTATAATGTGCCTGTAACCTTTGTTTTTTTTGGTGAATGTCTATGGGTTTTTTTAACGTGTAGCAATTTTCATTATTATACATTAATCCAACCACCGCTGCGCATGGCCGAAGGTTGTGCATGGTGGTGACTGTCCAGAGAGACCAACGCCCCCTAACCACCCAACCCCACACTGTGCATGGCCCTTTGGCCGTGTGCGGTGGTAGTTGCCCGCTGACTCTCTAGGTGTGAGAATAGGTGTAAGAGGGTGTGTCTGGGTGGAGAGAGTGACTGTGAGTGTGTGTCTGGGTGTGAGAGTGCATACATCAGTGTTTTAGTGGGTGCATCTCTATGAGTGGGTGCATGACGGTGTCAATGGGTCTGTCAGTGGGTGTGTGAGAGTCTGAGTGGGTCTGTGAGTGAGTGTGTGAGAGTCCAAGTGGAGCTGCGATTGGGTGCACAAGGGTCTGAGTGGGTCTGTGAGTTGGTGCGTAAGTATGTGAGGGGGTGTATGAGTGGGAGAGAGAGAGAGAGAAAGAGAGAGAAAGAGTGCGAGGGAGAGAGATAAAGGGTTTTTAAAGCATTAATGGATGATATACTTAGAATGAGATATTTCTGCACAAATTAAAAATACAAATGTATTTGGCAATTAAAAAAAGTAAAATCACCTTTCAGTATGAGCCTTAAACATTTCAATAAAAAAAAGAGGGAACAGAACAGGGACATACCTAGATTCGAACCCTCAATGCCCAATGTGATGGTCTGCAGCATTCACACTTGAGCTATGTAATTTGTTTCTTCTCTTTTTTTTAGCCCTTTATGGGCTATCAGGGACCACGAGGGAAGCCTCAAAGCCTCCCCTGGGGTCCCTCACTATTTAATAATTTATTTTATGATATGGCCTTACGGGATATCAGGGACTGCAGGGGAAGCCTCAAGGACTCCCTCACAGCCCCTCACTATTTCTTCTAATTTATTTTGTAATATGCCCTTAAGGGCCATCAGGAACCGTGGGGGAAGTCTTGAGGCCTCTCCCACAGTCCCTCACTATGTTTTTATTTTTTATTTACTAAGCCCTTTATGGGCCATCAGGGACTGCAGGGGAAGCCTCTCAAGGCCGCCAATTGCTCCAGCAAGCAGGAAGCTGCTTTTAACAGCAGCTGCCTTGTTGCCGGAGCAAAGTTTCATCTCTGTTTCCTGGAACAGAGATGCAAAATCTGCTTTTTGACAGCAGGACCTGTCTGAGTGGACTTTGTTTGCTGTGACTAGGTTGCAACTTCAAAGCTGCAGTCAAGCCACAGTAAACAGCACCCTGGGACATACCAGGAGCTGGCCCTGGGGGGAGGCAGTCCGCAGGGCCATCAGTGGCTCTATGAGGGGGGCTGCACGGCCTCCCTCCATCCCTCCATGAAGAAGTCCTGGGGACGTGGTAGTCCCTGGGGTTTAGGGGGTCCGAAACAAACCCCTTTACATTATTTACTATTAGCCCCAGGGAGGTGGTGATCCCTGGGGCTATGGAGGGCCTGAGCACCCCCCCACACCCAATTCCTAAATGCTCCCGGTGGTGGTGGTCCCCAGGGCTGTGGGTGGCCATAACAGCCCTCCTTCACCCAATTTCTTAAATGCCTGGGGGGGGGTGGCGGCCCCAAGGCTGTGGACGGAGGCAATTGGGCCTACCCCACGCTATAAAAGCATTTTTGCCCTAGGCATGCAGCCCCGCTCCTATTTCATTATTCGCCCCAGGGAGGTGGTGGTCCCTGGGCTGTGGGGGAGACATCAGGACCCCCCTCACCCCAACAGAAAGAAAAGAGTACCCCTAGGACCTGGCCCACCTGGGGGCTTATTTAAAAACAAGCATGGGAGCCTGCACTTGCTTTTTTTTCAAAACTTTTAACATGGATTTGCGACCCAGTCACATATATGCGGTACAAATTAAAAGAAAAAATGCTTTTTAGCACTGGGGGTCCCATTGGGACCACAGCACCACAGCTAAGGGGTCAAGGTGTTCATACCCTGGCCCATTTTGTATTTTTTATTCTTTTTTTCTGGGACTCGGCTTCAGCGGAGTCTGAAGATTACTGCCAACATTTCCTTGCTGAAGTGTTGGCAGCCAGTCAGATCCCAGCACGAGATTGGGAGGGGTCGGGAATCCTTCACGTCCCTAGATATACAAATTTGGATTTCCTTAAATTTAACAAAAACTAATGAAAGGATTTACACCAAATAACAAAAAGGGCTCCTTTTGGACCGAGAGCTACCTTTCTGACAAATTTGATGTAATTCCATCCAGTGTTTTTTGAGCTATCACTGTTACATTTTTCTTATGGGAATTAACATTATAAATGCTCTAAATTTCACCCCCCTTTTATCTCGGCCCTCGCTTGATGGAAAAAAAATGCTTTTTCTATAGAAACTAGGTCCTAACTATAACTACCTAGTGGCGACCACCACTATATATATATATATATATATATGTATATATATATATATATATATATATATATATAACCTACTGGGGGTAGGCAGTAGGTAGTTATAGTTAGGACCTAGGACCGAATGGGTTTATTTTTGGCAATAACTGGCACCGCTTGATAAATCTTCACAAAATGTAAAAAAAAATATACTTTGGTGAGTTCAACTGCTGTCTGAAAATTTTGGGGTGATCTGCCAAGTGGGGGCTGAGAAACAGGGGCTCCCGAAACGTGTTTTCCCCATTCACTTTTCCATAGGGGTTTTGAACATGACTACAGCCCAAACTGCTGGACGAAATTACTCAAAATTTGGCAGAAAGGCAGGTTGTGGTCCAGAAAGCACACTTTTTGAGATTTGGTGTAAATCGGTTTACTGGTTTTAGAGCTATTAAAGGGCAAAAAATATAGATATCTGGGTATTCGGATACTTCACGGATCCTCTGCGGACTCACCACAAGCAAAAGGAAAAATCTGATTGGCTGGTCGCAACATGTCAAGGAAATTCAGGCTGTCATTTTGTTTCATCGGAGATGGTCCCCAGGCTGAAATGGGGGCTGGAAGTGAAATAAAGGGGTCAGGGTAGAGGTTTTCTGACCCCATGGGGATGTATGTATACGTCACATAACATTTAAAAAAGGTTTTAAATAGTGTATAACCATTTTTTTTTCTTTTTTGAGATCCGTGGGGCCCAGTGTGACCCCTGATGAGAATTTGTGGGTGAATCAGTGGATTTCGTGAAACGTCAAAATAAATATATATATATATGCTTACTTTCAAACCCGTTCTCCCTCCTAGACACATCCTGTCACAACCATCCTCACAATCAGACAGATACTGACACACCAACGGAGACTCTCACACACACTCTCACACCCAGACGCTATCACACTCATTCTCTTATCCCGACAGACACTCTTACACCCACTCTCACACATAGATAGACACTCCCACACCCTCTCTCACACCAGACTCTCTCACACACACACTCTCTTACCCAGACACTCTCACACTCACTCGCTTTCCCAGACACTCTCACTTGCTTTCCCAGACACTCTCACACCGACTCTCACACCCAAACAATCTCATACCTACTCTCACACCTAGATAGACTCTCTCAGACCCACACTGACATCCAGGCGACACTCTCACACCCAGACAGACACTCTCACATTTCCTCTGGCATCTAGACAGTTTCACATCCCCTCTCACACTCACTCTGACGTCCAGACTCACTCACATCCACTGTCATACCCACACACTCTAACATTCTCTTTGACATCTAAACAGACACACCATGTACTGCTAATTAACCCAGATATTATACCACTCATGACAACTTTTATTACAGCAATAAAAATATCAATGAGACATTAGGGGTCAAATTATTGAAGGTGATATATATATATATATATATATATATACATATTTTTTTTGTTTTTTTTGTTTTTTGTTTTTATTTTTACATACTGGCAGTCGCCGATAGGTAGCTATAGTTAGGACATAGCTTCCATAGAAAAAGCATTTTTTTGTTTTGCCAATAACTTTGACGCCTTTGATGAATCTTTATAAAATTTTCAAAACTCATATGACAGTCAGTACAGCTGCTGTGCTGAAAGTTTCAGGATGATTTGTCAAGTGGGGGCCGAGAAAAAGGGGGGTCCCAAAATGCATTTTCCCATAGGGCCTTTAGACACAACTACATCACGAACCGCAGAATGGAATTACACCAAACTAGGCAGGAGGCTAGATCTTTGTGCGCACATCGTGCTTTTTCTTATTTAGTGTAAATCCGTTAGGTACTTTTAGATCTATTAAAGGTAAAAGAGATAAAGATATCTGGGTGGAGCCTAAGCACAGATCTCCTAGTGAGATCTGATTGCTATCAGTAGTTCAACCAGGAAGTGCTAGCAGGCATCATGGGACCAATATGCATCTAAATGATATACAGAGCTGAAAACGAGAACTAAAGCTTAAATGTAGGGGGAAAAATGCACTTTAAGGATTTAAGGAATGTGTGTGTGTGTATATATATATATATATATATATATATATATATACAAGCAAAGGTTAAAGGGATATTATAGTGGGCTCACATTTCAAACATATAAAACCATAGAAATTCAGCTGTTGTAGTTAGAGTTATTTCAAGAAACTATAACTTGCGTCTTAAGGTAACTAGGTGCCCTCTCAGTTCTGGACCCTTGGAAGTGGGCCTGAAGGTACTCTGCCTGCCCAGCTGTGCTGCTGTCAGCAAAGTCAGCATAGTGAGACGCATCTCTCAGAAGCATGGGAGCGCCCACTGAGTGGTGCATCTCCAACGCACTACCTCACATCACAAGCCCTCGTTGAGCGCATCCTCAATAATGATGCAGGATTCCACATCACAGTACCACAGCTTCCTCAGAACTGCCTCTATAAAACACATCCTCGACGTGGGATCTTGCAATGCTCCACAAACCAGGATTTAAGGTACATTGCTCAATTGGCCCGACCTGGTCCAGGTATCCTACCCATGCTCCATTGCGGTTGGTCTGAATTTGTGACTTTGCCCAGTACAACCAGATAGCCGAAGTCCACATCTAAGCACTGTTTTCACTTAAATCTTTAAAACTGCATATCTCAGGATCTACTGATTAGACTTTTGTCATTTTGATTTCAAAATTATACACCATTTTCCTAAATTGGTATGACATTTTTCTTGTGTTGTGTTCTTACTTTATTACTGTTTGAAGTGTTGCACAAATACTTTACACAAGCCTGTAAGTTAAGCCTGATTGCTTTTGTGCAAGCTACTAGAGGGTTAACCACAGGTTAAGAATTATGGTTGCTGCTTGAGTGGGGTTTCACCTCCCTCAATTAGCAACCCATTTTCGAACAATTGGGATGGGGACGATCCTGATGCTCTTTAACTTTTCCTCACCCTCCATCCATATAGTGTCTAATTACGAGTTTATCAGTCCCAACACGGGACGCCAAACTCACAGGGAGGATGCCACCGCCATGGCGGTGGTGTTCTCTCCCCGCCTTATTTCAAGATTTTCACCAGTCTGACCTGGCTGACTGTCAGAAACCTTGAAATAGAGTGTACAACGGTTAGACCGACGAAAACAGTACTACGAGATAGCACTCGGCTCCCTTAAAGGAGACAAGTGCTATCTCATAGCACAGACAGAGCCAACCAGCATCCTTGGAATGTGCACAGTCTGCAAAGCATTCCAACACTGCTGGGCAGGGAAAGCCCTGCACTGTCCACATCATTGGCATGGGCAGTGCAGGCCCCCCCTGTAGCCCCCAGCACTTCTTCTCCGTCAGCCTTTTCATGATGGAGAAACCACCATGAAAAGGCTGGTGTAGAAAAAGGTTGTAATCAGCAGGGTGGCACTGAGTTCAGTGCCGCTCTGGCTGATTACAACCAGGACCGACGTCAGCCAGTTGGGATCTTGGATCGTGGCCGAGATGGTGGTCTATCGACGGGTCCGCCTGCCGAACTTGAACTGTGGCAGTCAGACTGCCACAGCCGCAGCGGTCGGACTGCCATCGCAAGTCTAACAGTCTTTTGAATGCCAGACTCGTAATCAGGCCCTTAGTTTCTTCATGTGCAACCAGCCTGCCTTGCTTAGCAGGAAATTCCCTGCTCTGCCAGTTTCTGATTATTCAGAGATGAAAAATGTCTTCCCAATCCTTATCACTAATTTCATACAATGCTCTTGAGACAATTAAAAGGTAAGTCTGGAACATTTACATGCAAGTCTGAAGTAGCTTCAGCATGGAAACGTCAATATGGAGTGTTTCTACTGCTGATCTAAAATATATTATTATGGACTAAAACACAACAGGCGCTGAATCTAAAAACAAAAAATACATTATTAATATAACCATACAGAAGTTCTTTGTGCAAAAATAATTGCCTTTTCTCTATTCCATTTTCACTGACCTTGGCATTTATAACTACATTCTAATACAAAATTCATGTGGTCTGATTTCATGGGTTTATTTCTGGCGCTTGTGACACTCAGCTGAAGAAGGATGACGTAAATAGAACAGGAATAAAAATGGTTCTGCACAGCGTAGTACAGGAAATATTACACTCAGATGCACCTGCAATTTCAACTTAAAGTAAAAGAAGTTTTGGTGCTAAAAAATACGGTTATTGTATTTGTAAAGTGCATCGAACAGAAGGCTTGCAACTCCAAAGGGGGTACAAATAACAGTTGTTGCTGTTAATACAGCTTAATTGAACATATTTTATAAATTTTGAAATCATGAAAGAATAAAATATTTCATTGATTGTCTAGGGTTCACACCAATCTTGAATTTCCTAGTTATCATAATGGTATCATACTCAGTATATTAACAGCAGGGACCTCATTTAGGGGTCGCAGCTGTGACCCCTGGCTTGTCCTTTGTGACCCCTGGCACCCCCTATGCGACCCCTGGCTTCAGAGGTGGAAAAGTCAGTGTCAGGAACACAGTGGCAGCTCGTTAGTTGGGGCTCCCCTCTCTTTGTTTTTTGTATTACATTAATTATAACATATTATTCACTATTAGTGTAATAAAAATGAGGTACAGTTAGGTGGAATATGTCCTTCCGTAGCTACTGAGGTACTTAAAAATGTTTTTATGTGTATGTGGTCTGCGTGCTCGCGGGTGAGAGTCTGTTTATGTGCGACTGTGTGTAAGTGTGTATTTGTGTTTATGTGAGAGTGGGTATTTGTGTGAGTGAACATGGAGGTTAAAGGGCCCATGATGTCACTTTTGCTACCCTTGGCATTTTGGTGAACTGACGTCCACGATTAAGAGTTGGCCCTAGTTATGACAGCGGTGTTTTGTATGTTCACTTAAGTAAACATAAAGAAAAATATACAGCATGAAAATATAGTCTGCCTACTTAATTTCACATTATAAATCCCACTACCTGAAATTAACACACTTTCTTACCTCAGAACCAAGCAAAGCCATTTATAATATCCCATTCCTACCCTTATGAAATCTACATCCAAAAAAAAGTATATTGATTTATACTTAGTTTTTTTGTTTTGTTTTATATAGGGTGGACAAGACCCAGAAAGCAGAAGTTAAAAGGTACCTAATCACAAAATAAGACAACCAGATAGATGTCTGAAGTGTATCTAATTTGCAAGAAATATATCATTAAAAGTGTTGTGGAGCAATTTTTGGCACTTTAGTAGTTGTCAAATAATGAGTACATGGAGACACTACAAGTGGCACAATTATAATATACATTAAATATATTCATATAAGAGGTACATATTTAAACCATACAAATAAACTTATATTGTCCTCTGCTTCTACTTAATGGAACAAAAGGGTCTGTTCAGGTAAGAGCCCTTGTGCAGACGAAAGAATTTAATTAAGGTCCCAATTACAAGGAATGCAAATGTATGTGTGGTGATAACATTTCTAGCTCGTAGCTGTGTTGTATCCTGGATTCTGTCCAATCTTTGCCCACCTCTTCCCCCAAGTGGTACGTTCCACACCACCCCTTATCCTCTTAACTGTACCTTAGTATACACCGGCTTTGTCAACTATCACCTGGAATGTTGAAGGGTGGCCCTATTTATAGCTTATTGGATTGGTGATACTCAATTAAATGAGGGACGGAGAAGACCTCAATCTCTATTGTGCTCCCAGTTAGCTGGTGCCTAGATAATGGAGAGACTGTGGCTTTTTCTCCTTATACTGAGCCATCACTTCAAGTGCACCCTGCTCTTCACTTGGGCTGGTGTTTTCCTGTGAGGTATGGTACATCTTGGTAAAGCTGTCAGATGGCATACCCAACAAAGCTGCCGCATCACACTCCCCCATCAACAGAGTTCAGGAAAGCTTGCTTTTCTGTATGAGAGGCTTTGCGCACCGCGCACTTCTCTGCCAAGCTGCCCGACACTGCCCAGCATTATTCTCTCCTCGCCTCAGTGGAGCCTTTCTCTGTTCTGGCCCGTCCCTCATCTGCAAATTCCAGTAAGGCACACTTCCCAAAGGGCCACTCGCTGACGTTGCTAACCTGTGGCTTTCTCTTCTCAAGTACTCCTCATAGCCACAGTAATCTCTTGATCCTGAAGCTGTATGCTAAACAACAAAATTCCCAGACAGGTTGGCACAATGCACCATCCACTGCCTACATCTTCTGATCAGCAACCCTGAGGCATGCCCTTCTCTCCGAAACAGAGATCGCTTCAGGTCACACGGGCAGTGAGAACAGTTAGTATACACCTTGGGCTCAGCATAAAAATAGGACTAGGTTCAACTAGTTTTCTTACTATAGCTGCTTGTTATCATTTTGTGAAACTCGTTTCACGTTCTGGGCTCAGCATAAAAACATAACTACGTTCCACTATCTCCCACAAATTATTTTTCTCACATATTGCTGCATAATGTAATTTGCTGAAAGTCATTTTGTCTTATCATATCATCCTGACTTTAATGTATTCAATTAATAATAAACATGTGTTCTCAACTTTTGCCGCATCGTTCCTCCAACTAGTCTTCACTTCCAGTTATATCCCTTGTGATATACAGTCATGGCTGCAGCCAGTATATCTCAGACTCCAAAATTCCTCAGTGAGTGTGGAGAACCCTAATTTCCATAAAAACAATGGACCAAACACTTGAATCCTACCTCATTGTAACAGGAGGTGAGAAATTCACACCAGTATGGAAGCAACAACCTGGCAATAGATGGAAAAGAAATCTACAAGAGCCTACCTGACACTGAGAATGAAGATGGCAATGCAACAAATGTGTAGGGGAATGTATACCAACTTACTTTCAATATACTACAAGAACAATTTGGACAGAAAATAAATGCAGTACTGGAGAGACACAAATCGTTTGCATGAGTTCAAGGGAAAAAGTGTCTATATATATTAAAGCATTAAGAGACCTTTCCAATATGTGTGATTTCTGTCCACTTACTGAGTCTCCAATATGTGACCATCTTGCAAGATGTATAAACAACCTGAAAATCCAGGAAAGTCTCCGAGCAAAAACTCCAGACTTAAAGGAAGCAATATCAAGTGCTGTAGGCATTGAACATACTGCTGATTGCATAAAATAAATGAAAACAACTATTGAATCTTAGACTGAAATCAATGCCATAATGAAGGAGGAAGATATGATAAAGATCAATGATCCAGGGGGACCCAGGAAAGATAAAGTCCTCTTCCACAAATGATAAACTTAAATGTTTCCACAGTGAGAGTAGTGGGAATACAGCGAACAGCACCAAGTGTCAAACAAGGATAGTCACATCTCACGACTGTGGGGAAAAAAGGACACAATGCAAGAGTATGCAAAGATTAGTCCTGCAAAAAGGTAAACAGCATTGTCAGTAGAGAGGAGGAAAAATTAGTCTTCCAGGTTTCTGAGATTAGCAATGACAACTACTTGAACAAGAAATCCTAGAACCTATAGAGTCTTCAGAACAGTTAGCACCTGTGGTCATAGCCACAAAAGTTAGGGGAAATGCAATAATACTCTGCATGAACCTAAGAGTCCTAAATGACAACATATGGGTAGATAGACATCCCCTACCCTGCATTCACAAAATTCTTCCTCAAATTGGTGATGAAAGCTTGTTTAGTGTACTAGATCTTTCCTCAGCATACTATCAGTTTGAACTGCACCCCTCGTCATGTCATTATAACATCCCTGAGAACATATTACTATGTTTGCATGCCATTTGGCCTAGCCGCTGCTGCAGCAGCAGCCTTTCAACGCATTATGCAACAAATATTGAAAGGGCTATCCAATATCTTCTGCTTCCAGGACAATATGCTTAGATTTGGAAAGAATGAAGAAACTCACAACTGTACATTAATAGAAGGTTCAGAGAGACTAAGCTAGGCCAGGCTCACAATAAAAAGGGGAAAAGAGTTGCATTGGTGTGGGTTCTATAGAATACCTGAGGCATGCCATCTCACACAATGGCATCAAACCTAAGGATGTGAAAGCCATTGCTAAAGTGCCAGTACGTTTGAACAAGGATGAACTCAGGACTTATTTAGGAGTTGCTGAATTCCATTTGAAATTTGTAAAAAAATGTGCCTGTCTTGTAGAACTTTTATGCTTCCTCTTGAAGAAAAATGCACATTTCACATGGGAAATCCAAAGCCAGAAGGCCTTTGAACAAATCAAATCACATATTTGTAAAGCCCATGTCCTTAGTAAAATTTGATCCTGACAAACCTCTGCTCCTTACCACAGATGCCACAAATGTAGGATTAGGTGCCACACTCACTGAAACCATGGAAAGTGGTGAACATGTTGTTGTATTTGATCCTACTCCCTAAAGGTCCAGAACTTCATTACTCCATCATCAAGCACGAAGCATTAGGGTTCTCCTGGGCAGTAAAACACTAAGGGGGTTATTCTAACTTTGGAGGAGGTGTTAATCCGTCCCAAAAGTGACGGAAAAGTGACGGATTTACCACCAGCCATATTACGAGTCCATTATATCCTATGGAACTCGTAATACGGCTGGTGGTATATCCGTCACTTTACCGTCACTTTTGGGACGGATTAACACTCCTCCAAAGTTAGAATAACCCCCTAAGTTCTTCTTATGGGACATACCTTTCATAACTTGCACAGACTATAAAACCCTAATATTTGCACTTATCATCAAAGGATCTGAATGTACTACCCCTAGAATTTTAAATTTGTTCTTGGGGTTGGAAGGATATAATTTCAGGATACAGTACATGCCTCGTAATAAAAATGATTTTGCCTATTGCTTGTCCAGAATGCCTGTCTACAAGGACCCTAAGACCGATGAGGAGAATTTAGACAGATGTGTCCTAACAGTAAACATGAAAGGAGTGAACAAATAGGAGTTGGAGGAATGCTTGAAGAAGACAAAGAGGTGAGAAATCTCAAATCATATATTTTAGGAGGTTGGCTAAATTCCTGCTGCAGTCTACCGGAACCTGTGTCCAAAGACTGTATAGTAAGGCATAACTTATGTCTTGTGGGGGATTCTTTCTTTAAAGGTAGGAAAGTAATTCCACCTGCTGACATGAGATAAAAAATACTACAACTAGCACATGTGGGACACCTAGGCTGTAGTCCGACTAAAAGCAAAATTTACTGGAGTATCCGTGGCCACGCATTGATAGGCGCATTGATAATAATGTTAGGTATTGTTTAGCCTGTGCTGAAAGTGACAAAACACACTAACTCTGCAGGGGTAGTTTATCCCAAAATGAAACACCGGAAAGACCTTGGGTACAGTTAGCTCTGGACATTATTGGGGAGATCCAACAAAGAACTCTCAGTGAAAGACACATAATTGTATTGGTAGACAATCATACTAGGTGGGTGGTGACCAGGTGTGTTTACTCATTAAAAGAGTCCATTGATTGATGATGTCAAATACCTCAGAAAGCTCCTGGAAGGTAAGACGACAGGAGTCACATTTATCAAGGATAAGAAGTGCATCATTTACTGTCTGCAGCCCAGCCTGCAACTGGTTTGAAAGACATCAAGAAAATTATTTTTGCATAAGAATTAATTAAGCTGGACCTCGGCACAGGGTTTTAGTGCTTTGGCCAGAAAATGAAGGTTTTGCACTAATTAGTAGTTATTCATATCTTCAGGATCACCTCTCCAGTTTTTCAGAAGAAGAGTGACTTGGCTGATTTTAAGACAGTTTGGAAGTGTGCCATGAGATAGAAATACATTATTTATGTCGACCAAGATGAACTGATTTCTTGAATGATAAAAGCAGACGTGCAATCAGTCAAGTTAATAAAGCATTTAAGGTTTGTGTGAGATTCTCTGAATTCTGACAAGGTAGCTTGTTAAAGTTGTCCCAGGTCTATATGGGTTGTGAGAATCTTGGCAATGAAGATTTCAACTTTGTCCATTTTTTTTACATTAAAGAAAAGGACACAATTTCATCTTTTTTCAGCAGGGTTGTTACAAAGCATTACTTTGGGTAGAGGGTTAGCTGGCAGACTGAAAGATTAAGTCAAAGACGATTTTTATACTGCTTTATTTGTACTTTAAAAAAAATCTGTGTTGGCCTAAAAAAAATAAGATATAGACAACAAAAAATGTACAGAGCATACTTTCGTCATCATACAGCAATTATTGCTTAAATTAAAAACCTACAACACCTCTTAACTTGTACTGCATTACCAAGATACATTGAACCAACTGATAGTCAAGAACAATATATAATGCATATCCATATATTTTTACCTTTCCACATGCAAAATTAAATTCATCCCAATACACAACAATAACCAAACCATATCAAACCTTTCCTTCCAGTAGAGGGCCCTCTCAGAAAGTAATTAACAGGCAATAGAAGTAGCCTTGATTACAATGACTTCCCACCTCAATACAGATTACCTCATAAAATAAAAAGTAATCTGAAACTGACTAACATAAATTATAATATACTTCTGTGTGTCTCACATTAGTTGTACATATTCAGATTTTATTTACCATCAAAGGGACGTGAAATTTTTATTCATTAGTTAACTTCGACTTTATTAGATAAGTTACATAAGCTTTCTATCCTTTTTCAAAATTAGTTAAATGTTACAAATATCAAAATCAATCAAAATCAACTTGAATTTTGACCATCATACTTTCCTATGTTTAAATAACCCTAATAGTTTAAGAACGGCCGGCCTTTCTAGTCTTATATTATACATCCTGCAAGCACTGATAACTTATAGCTCACAAGTGTTCTCATGATATTGTCCATAAAATACAAAAATAACTTTGGAATACTTTTAGCATAACATAACCGGTGTCATTGATAAATAAAAACTGCAGCTAGCACTAATGACTGGATCAGTAAACACAGCCCTGGTTTTAAGGACACTGTTAATAACACACAATAGCAGAGGCAATAAGTCTGGCTTTGTCAGCACGTGTTTTATAATTGTTTTTGTAAAGCTTTATTGCTGGGCAAGCTGTCGGGCCCTCAACAATCTTAGAAAAAATGGCTAAAACCAAAACTATTTTGGGGGGTTTCAGAAAGCAAAGGAAAGCAAACCGTAGAAAGGAAAGACCCACACACCTAAGGGAACTACTTTGTGAGTGGATGTGCCTTTTGTGAAAAGACAGAATGCCACCACTCATCATGAAGCTAGCAAATGGCTGAACTGAGCTGACCACATTTGGTAGGCTGTTGTGGAAGGATGAAAAACGTGAATGACACAATAAAAGACCAATGGGTAAGAGGGATGACTGAAAGCCCCTTTAATGAAGTATGTTATACATTTTATATTAATAAAATAAAAAGGTATTGGACAACACCAGCTCTAAGAAGCATTGCCAGGCCAGCAGTTCTTGCCTTTCACATAGCTACAGTACCTCAAGTAATTAGTAGATTTCCTTCTCTAGGCAGGTCCAACTGCTTGAAGTCATCACAAAGTTGCAGTACCTGAAGTCATTACTACATTTCCTTTTCAAGTCAGATGCAACTGCTTCAAATTGCCTTCAGAAACCTGAGGCAATGTGGTTTCAACATAAGCTTCCATATACACCTTCACTATTGCATTGTGCTTGTCTAATGCTAGTATATGATGATGAATCAATAGCGCAACTTTCAATAAATTTTGTGATTACTATGGAACCTTGTAAAGACAACCTAGTATATATAGGTACTAGCAATTACTGGTTAAGTCAAGTGCCTTCAACCGTATTCAAGTGTCACAGTACATTTTGTAAAGTCCACTGCCTTAATATGTGTTAAGAAGAAACAAACTGCAATCCAGTAGGTAAATCAGTAAAGACATTTGCTGAAAGGCTTATGTAAATAAATATAATACCCAGTGGGGTTAGCTACTGGGTAGTTATAGTTAGGCCCATGTTTCCCTATGAAATGGATTTTGTGATTGGCAAATGCCTTTAATGCCGTTTTATGAAACTTCTCAAAACTTTCCAAAACAAGTCTCATGCAGTTTGCTCTTTCTTAGAGTTTTGGGGTGACCTATGAAATGGAGGACAAGAAAAAAGGAAGTTTGCTGAATGCAATTTTCCCATGTAGTTTTCCATAGAAAAATTAGACTTGGGGCCTCATTACAAACTTGGAGGTCCGGCCGCCGGACTGACAAGATGAGTGCAGGGAGTAGGCTGCCAAGCCAGCGGCCTCCCCACCCCACATTATGATGTTTTCTCCTGGGCTGGCAGGCAGAAACATTGCAGCTGCACTGGCCTCAGCTCCCTCAGGGAGCTGAGGCCAATGCTGTCACAGATGTTGCCGTCAGCACCCTCAGAATGTGCACTGTCTGCCATAACAGACAGTATGCATTCTGAGGGTGCTAACGGGGGGCCTGCACTGCCTAAGCCATGGGCAGTGCAGGGCCCCCCTGTGATCCCAACTCTGCCTTTCTGCCAGCTTTTTTATGGCGGGGACACCGCCATGAAATGGTTGGCAGAAAGGAATGTTGTGAATAGCATGCCGGTGCCCAACTTAGCACCACTGTGGCTGACCACAACTTTCACCGCCACCAACCCATCGGGATCACTGATCTTGGCAGTGGTGGCAGTGTGATGGTGGTCCGACCACCAACATCGTAATGTGAAGGTCGGATCACCAAGGTTACGACAGTCTGACCACCTCTGTGGGTATGGCGGTCCATGGACCGCCGTACTCATAATGAGGCCCTTAGTAACAGCCAAAATGGCTGAACCAAATTACTCCAAATGTGATAAAAAGCTGGATCTTTAACCAGAAACCATGCTTTTGTGGTATGGTGGAAATCCTTTCAGTGGATTTTTGAGTAATTAAGGTTAGAAACTTATGTATGTTTCAGGCTGTGGAGGATTCACCAACCCGACAGACAAAAAGATGAAGTATATTGAGGTTTACTTTGCTGGCTGAATGTAATCAGTGATATCATTTGAGATCTCATCAGTGATGTCACTGACCATGTCATAAGTGGTGTATGGGAGGTCATAAGCAATGCATTACAGGGGTGTAAGTTATAGTTAGCTAAGGTAACTATAACGGCTGAATTTCTATGGTTTTGTATGCATAAAACCATAGCCTAACTATAACCACCCTGAAGCCTTTGTTTTTTTAGGTTTTTATGCTATTTCCTAACTATGATGCCACTGTAACCTTTGTGTTTTTGTATTGAATTGATGTTTTTTTATGCTATTTCCTATCTATAACTCCCTGTAACCTGTGTTTATTTACTGGATATATTTATATATACACATGCACCGTGTATGTGCCTATGCTCTATGTGTGGTTATGTTTGCCTGTGTGTGTTGGTGTATCTTTGTGTGTGCCTGGGTGTGTCTGAGTGTGCCTGTGTGTAGGAAGGTATTCATGCATGTCTGTGTGTCAATATATATTTACATGCATAGTTGGTAGCACCACACTATGCCCACTGCCTCCTCCCTGCAGTGAGGTCGTCCTCTGATTTCTGAAATGACAGATGTAACAAACATGGTCCTGGTGGAAGTGGAATGTGCTAATTGGCAGGTATTTTTTTAAACAGATGGAGTAGACATTCTGGCCCTCATTATGACATTGGAGGTAAATCCCACTTACTGCCACCGTGACGGCCGCCAACATAATGCCGCAGTGGCGAATATCTGTTCCCACACACAACAGTTCAACAGAATGCAGCCACATACACAAATCCGCCAGTCCAAAGGTCAGGGCTAAAGTGGCAGTACCAACACCCATACCATTGCGCAAACAAAACAATGCCCACCACATTATGACACACAAATCACCACAGCGGACATTCAAAGGCGGTAAACCATCTGCAGTACATACCGTCGCGCCCAGAATGGACACCCACATACAAAACAACACCACATTGGCCAATTCTAAAAACACATACCTGACACTCATACACACACCACACCCACCACACCATAAAACACACACCCACATCACCCACAACCCTTTACGAACAACAATTACTGTCAGGAGATTCACCATTGTGAATGCCATCCAGGGGCTGGCATCCCAGACGCAGCAATGCAATGCATTCCTGAAGGGCATCCACAGTGAATTGGCGGCCCAAAAGAGATGGATTCAGGCTCTGGCCTCCTCTCTTATGGCAGCCATTGTACCTGTTCCTCCCGTCCCCCCTCCAACTACCACTTCCCAGTCCCAGTCTCCTCAACCCCAACCCATCTCATACACACATACAGACGAGCATGCACACAAGACAACACAAAAGAGTGGCACAGTCAAACACAGGCACCACACTTCATCCAACAAGCACGCACACTAACACCAGACAGTTGCAGACACAACCACATCCACTGCCTCCACTGTCTCCCCCTTCTCCTTCACCTCCCTCACAGTCATGTCCACACTCACACCTGCATGCACTGCATCAACATCCACCCCCAGCAACACTACACCAAGCAGCACACACACCTCACTAGCAGACAACATCCATGCATGTGTCCCCTGTGTCCTCTCCCACCCTGTCTGTCTCCCCCTCCTAAGGGACACACAGGCAAGCACTCAAACACCCATCAGCCATCCACCTCACATCAGCACACTGCCCATGCACCGGCACCGAAGTCCAGCAGATATGCACCCAAGTCCAGCAGACATGCACCCAAGTCCAGCCTACATACACCCCCAACAACCACTCCCTCAACCTCCACTCCCATCCATCCTCCCTCATCCAACCCCACCGTACCTAAGAAGCTTTTCCTTGCCCAACTTGACCTCTTCACTACCCCCCGTCCTGCCCGTCAGAGCAAGGTCCCAACAACCCAGCCCAGAAGCTCAGCCAAACAGCCCACGCGGACAGTGGTGGCACCACCTAGTCGTGGTGGCAAGTCAGTGAAGAATCCCACTCCACCAGACAGGAAGGTTAAAGATCCTGCTATGAAGGGGAAGAAGCCCTCAGCTCCTGCCAGGAAGGCTAAGGCGCCCGCACATCCTACCATGAAGGGGAAGAAGCCCTCAATCCCTGCCAGGAAGGGTAAAGATCCAACACCTCCTGCCATGAAGGGGAACAAGCCCTTGACTCCAGCGGAGGATGTCAGGGTGATACCACCACCAGTGGTCACAGGGCCCTTACAGACAACAGAGGAAGTGCAGCCTACTCCTCCTACAGAGGCTGCCCAGGAGGCACCTTCACCTGCTGAGACAGTTCAGTCCTTATCTCCAGCAGAGGCTGTCCAGGAGGCACCTCCATCTGCTAATACGGTGCAGCCCTCACCTCCAGCAGAGGCTGTCAGGGTGACACCACCACCGCCACCACCAGTGGTCACAGGGCCCTCACCGCCAGCTGAGGAAGTGCTGCCTACTCCTCCTGCAGAGGCTGTCCAGGTGGTACCTTCACCTGCTGACTCACCTCCAGATGACACAGTGCAGCCATCACCACCAGCAGAAGCCATGTAGGCCACCCTCCAGGGACTGCTGTACAAGGGGCCCCCTCCAGAAGTAGTGGGCATGTTCCCCACCTGAGAGACTGTGACTTTGTACTCCCCAGCAAAGAGTAATAGGCATGGAGCCCCTTCCAAAACCAGTGGGAAAGTCATCCACCTGAGAGACTGTGGCCTTGCACTCTCCAACACAGAGAAATAGACACAGAGCCCCCTCCAGAACCAATAGGAAAATCACCCACCTTAGAGACTGTGGCCTTGCACTCCCCAGAACAGAGAAATGGGCATGGAGCCCCCTCCAGAACCAGTGGGAAAGTCACCCACCTGAAAGACTGTGGCCTTGGACTCCCCAGCACAAGAAAATGGGCATGGAGCCCCCTCCAGAACCAGTGGGAAAGTCACCCACCTTAGAGACTGTGGCCTTGCACTCCCAGCACAGAGAAATGGGCATGGAGCCACCTCAAGAACCAGTGGGCTTCTTCCCGTATTCGGCCGAGGTGCCCCCTCACCCCTCATAGGTGCCTGCCCACGTGCAAACTGATGCTCCTGCAGAGTTCTATCCGGATGAAGTCAGGATTCAAGTTGGGCCTTGGACTGTGCCCTGTGGCCATGTGGGCCCTTAGTACTTTGGACTGGCCATTGGCCCTTTGTGTACATTTGTACATATCTGTTTTTCGTACGATTGGTTCTTTTGATAGCTGTTTACAATCACTACATTCTCATTACTGCATTCTTGTTGTCCTTGCATTAATCTGCCGTGATCGTGTGCCATTGTTTTTCGGCTGCAGTGGTAGTGTATATGGTGTGTGTGTTTCAGATGTGTGTTGTGCGTGTGTCTGTCACTCTCGTTTTCCTCTCTCCCTCCCTTGTGTGCTAGGCGGCTGTACTCCCTGTCGTCGTCCTCATCGGTGTTGGTGTTCCAGGTGGAGTATGACGTAGATGAGCATCGGGAAGACTTGCAGTTCTGGTTCCATGGCGGCGTTGTTCTTCCCTGTGTCTCCGATGGTGAGTCTTTGTTCTTCTGTGTTCTGTTCCTGCCAGGCTTTTGATGGCATTGATACCGCCTCGGAAATCCTGGCAGATTGCAAGGTCATAATATGGTGGGTGGTACTTTGCCTTACGCCTGGTTGTTTTTGGCTACCGCATTGGTCAGTGGTGTTAACGCCCTGGCAGTTGGTGTGGTATATTGGCTGTCTATGGGAGTTATCACTGCCATGGTCATAATTTGATGGTAATTACCACCACTTTTTCACTCACCGCCAATGTCGTAATGAGGGCCTCTGTTTGGTAAGACATTGTCAGCCTGGATTGGAACTTTCCCAGGAGTGAGGCAGGTGTAAAGGGAAGTGATAGGGCTGAGATGTGTGGTCTGTGGTGGGGAGGGCTAGGTAGTACATGGAAGGTGACAGTGGTGGTTGAAATACCTGTGGCTTTCCGAGATGGTTTCTTTGGAGGAGACCCCACTGTTTTGAGGTAGTTTTCTTCACAGTTTTACTCTTACCATGAACTGGCAACCATGATGGGCAGCATAATGATACTGCCAGGTGGTGTAATTTCACTGTTGTGAAACATGCATGTACGGCCTGCTGCAGCAGGAGAAAACGGGGTGCTGGGGTGTTGAAAGTAGGGTGCCCCATCTCCATTTTTGATTTCTTTTCCCTGGTGGGCAGAACTGTAAAGAGCAGCACTGAAACAGAGCAGGCATGCAAAATGCAGAGGGGTATGAGAAGCACACTCATAATGGGCTTTGTGGTATATGAGTGGAATGCACATTTCTCCTATCACACACAAATGACTCCTGATGAACGATACTGTGCGACACTGATGGCAAGAGAAGATGCGGTGCTGCAGCCCGTGTGGGCACTAAGGCTGCACGATGAATGTTCTCTCTGCATAAGCTGGGCATGGGTGATCAACGAGTGTGGGTGCTGCAGTCCCATGTGGGCACTGAGGCTGCATGGCGAGTGTGCAAGGTGCACAGGCTGTACACACGGTGGTCGCCAAGTGTTGATCCTGCGGACCTGTGTGGGCACTGGGGCTGCATAACAAGTGTACTCTGTGTGCACACTGCGATTGTGGTGTTTGACGTGTATGGGTGTGCGTGGACCATGCACTAGGATGTATGAAGAGAAATGATTCACAAGTGGGTATGCCCCTTGTAAAGTGTGAAGTTCACTAGGGCTTCTGAAACATAACACCATTGGCGTGCACACCATGTCACCTCACCCCTGAGGTAAAATGACAATGGGAGAGGCTGCGGAGGACCACGGAAATTGTGGCAATGCTTCTGCTTCTTATAAGTGATCTGTGTCCATGCATCTTCCACGTGACATTCCTTCCATATGCATGGCTGAAGAAGTGCATGCTTTTTGGTGACTGCGTGTTTTATGGTGGCATGTGTGTGTCCATCATTGTGTGTGCGAGCGCATAGCACGTGTGTCTATATGTAAGGCTTATCTGGTTTTCACTTTTTGTGCATGGTTTCCCCTCTTGTTCAGGTGCACGAGCAGTTCTCTCTGCATGCATACATGCCTGTGCACTTGTGTTTCAGTACCACCATATGTGTGCAAGCACATGCAGGGGTCAATCAAAGGCAAGCAGTAGTGTGACCAAAATAGCAAGAAACTATTTTTGATTAGGGGACAAGGTGGCAGGAAGATTCCTGCACCTTTCTGCAAGTCAATGCTCATTTTTTCTGCCTGAATATGCAGCTAAGACTCATAGATTTTGTTTGATGTTAAGCCAGAAATGTAAAGAAAAAAGACAAGACATACTGATGAGAGATAATGGGTCTGGAAGATAGGAAGAACACTTAGAGACACCCACTTGAGAGACTGTGGCCCATCACTCCCCAGGATAAAGCACAGGGCTTGTTGCCCCTCCAGAACCAGTGTGGGAGACACCAACTTGAGAGACTGCGGGCTTGCACTCCCCAGGACCAAGCACAGGGCTTGTTGCCCCTCCAGAACCAGTGTGGGAGACACCAACTTGAGAGACTGTGGCCTTGTACTCCCCAGGACCAAGCACAGGGCATGTTGCCCCCTCCAGAACCAGTGTGGGAGACACCCACTTGAGAGACTGTGGCCTTGCACTCCCCAGGACCAAGCACAGGGCATGTTGCCCCCTCCAGAACCAGTGGTCTTGTTTCTGCTCCCAGCTGAGGTGCCCCCCTCCCCCTGAGGTGCCTGCCTATTTGCCAACTGATGCCACTGCAGTGTTCTCTCTGTATTGATGCAGGTGACAAGTGAGGCCTTGGACTTTGCCATGTGACCCACGTGGCCTGAGGACTGGGCAGTGTCCTTTTTCTGTAACATCGGCTAAGTTATTTTTCTACTGTGTTAATATTATTACACTCACTTTAGTGAATTCTTTTTGTCCTTGCATTATTCAGCCGAGTTAGGGGGAGTAACTTGCCTTCTTGTGCATCTGGTTGTGTGTATGGGGTGTGTGTGGTCGTGTGTGTGTGTGTCACTCTCGTTTTCCTCCCCCCTTCCCTTGTGTGCTAGGCAGCTGTACTCACCGTCGTCGTCTTCACCGGCGTTGATGTTCGTGGTGGAGCAGAAACTAGAATATCATCGGAAATACATGTAGTTCTGGGTCCATGGTGGCGTGGTTGTTCCCTGGGTCTCCAATGGTGAGTCCTTTCACTTCTGAGCTCTGTTTCCGCCAGGCTTTTGATGTAGCTGGTACTGCCCAGGAAAAGGTGGCGGTTTGCAGGGTCTTAATATTATGGGCGGAACATTGACTTCCGCCTGGATGTAGGCGGTTAGCGCCGTGGTGGCTGCTGTTTCTGCCTTGGCGGTCTGTGTGGTACATTGGCTGTCTTTCGGAGATCTTTCTGCCATGGTCATAATTTGGTGGTAATTACCGCCAGCCTGTTGATGGGATTACCGCCACTTTATCACTGACCGCCAGGGTCGTAATGAGGGCCTAAGTGATCAGCTTGACATCACAGGATGTCAGGCTGATGCCGAAACTCACTGTGCCACTGGAATCAACCTAGCCTGGCTGGGAGGTTATGAGGGGTGATACCCCAAAACCGGTTCCAGGATGCTTGTTTCCAGTCCAAGGGAGAACCTGGTCTGGCAGTTCAGACTGGACTATTGCCATAGGGAAAAGGGTCAAGACTGATTTCCATGTGGCTGGATCTAAACTGGGGTAGTATGGTGAGCAAAGGAATGATGGACTAAACCCAGATCTGTGACTGGGGGTGATTATTGAAAGGTTTCAGCACTCAATAGTTATTTGAAATAAAATTAACTATAACAGCTTGATTTTTATGGTTTTGTGTGTGTAAAATCTGAACCTAACTATAACCCCCCTGTAACATTTGGTTTCGTCACTGGTGTCTGTGTACATATATATATATATATATATATATATAGAGAGAGAGAGAGAGAGAGAGATAGATAGATAGATAGATAGATAGATAGATAGATAGATAGATAGATAGATAGATAGATAGATAGATATAGATCGCTATAGATATCAATATACATGCACAACCCCATGCCGAAGGTCCAGCATGACTTGGGTTTAGATTTAAATATGGTAATAAAATATTATATTATATTTTAGGTTAAATAAAACCCTAGAAATTCACTGAAAAAAAACAAATATTAAGGTGACATTATAGTTAAGAAGTTTTAGTTATACCTTACTTCACATTAAAAAGGAACCTTAGAAATTCACTTAAAAAACTTAAGGTTAAAGCAACATTTTAGTTCAGCAAAAAATTCACTGACAACTTAATATTTTAACATCAATAAACCCATGAAAATCATGTCATAGTTATCTCAAGTATCTCTAGTTCAAGTTCTAAAGTAACTATAACTCGTGCCCTCATCATGCACTGCTTATGACCTTACATTTTACAACCCTCCTGATGTGGCCAGTGACATCATTGGTAGCATTGCTGATGACAACAGAACTCACATTATTGATGGCAACACCGTGCTTGGTAGTGGTGCATGTTACAGTTACTTTAGGGCAAAATTAATTACTTGAGATAACTATAACTGGTGAACTTCAGCGTTTGTTTTAGCTTAAAACTTTAGGTTGACACAGAAACATAAAGTTACGCCAAAAAAAAACACATAAACATAACGTTACGCAAAAGAAACACTGACGTTGAAATATATATATATATATATATATATATATATATATAGTCACTGAGAAAAACAAAGACTACAGTAACGTTCTAGTTAGGTGAACTTGTCTGTGGCAACATTAACCTTTTGAACTAAAAATAAATAAATCATCAGTTATAGTTAGCAGTGCTGACGTTAATTTGCTCGCCCGCCATGCACTGCTTATGACCTCACATTTGACATTAATCATGACGTTCTATGACAACACTGATGACATTACTGATGACCTCACTGATGTCATTGCTGATGACATCATTCAATGACGTGTTAGTTTGGCACTTCTGCAAGAGTCTCACAAGCCTCTCACGAACTCTACCGTCAAGATGTACAATTATATTTGACCATTCATTTCTCAAAAACTACCATACATATTTATACCAAATTACAAAAAACACAATCTGCGGGCCAAGATCTAACTTCCTGATGAATTTGGTGTAATTCCGTTCTGCAGTTTTTGGGGTAGCCTGCCTTAAAGAGGTCTATGATAAATGCATGGGGGTTTGTATTTTAGGACCCCCCTTTTTTCTCGGCCCCCACTTAACGGATCACTGAGAAACTTTCTGTGCAGGTGCTGAGGTGGATGAACTTATTTTGGTAAAGTTTTGTGAAGATTCGTCAAACGGGGCCAATGTTATTAGCAAACTAAAAAACGCTCTTTCTATAAAAAAGCAGACCTAACTATAACTACCTAGTTTGATAAGACATGTATATATAAGGTTACAGGGACATTATAGTTAGGTTCACATTCTAAATGTACAAAACCATAGAAATTCACCAGTTATAGTTACCTCAAGAACCTATAACACGTGCCCTAAGATAACTATAATTCCCCCCCCTGCCATGCACAGGTATGTGATCAATAATTTTACTGCAGTAGTTACAGTGATTTTATCAATGATGTTATCAAAGATGTCATGAGTGCTGTAAGCTGTGGAGTAATTAACAGTGAATGGCAAGAGTATGAGTTATAGTACCTTATGGCACGAGTTATAGTTACGTGAGGTAACTCTAACTATAATTGGTTTTGTACATTTACAATGTGAGCCTAACTATAACGTCCCTGTAAACTTTGATTTTTTCAGTGAATTTCTATGTTTTTAAAAAAAAGTATAGTCATTTTCATTACTATATGTTAATCCAACCACCACAGTGACAATTGGCCACAGGGCCTGGCCTGCGACCAGGCCCGATGCCAACACCCTATAATCAACCAACCATGCATGGTGCCTGCAAGACCTAGCAAGCAGCCAGGCTCCTGCGGCCAACCACCACACTGTGTACGGCCCTTTGGTCATGTGCGGTGGGACCTGGCCACAGCCTCTCTGGGTGTGAAAATAGGTGAAAGAGGGTGTATCTGGGGGTGAGAGTGCCTGTAAGAGTGTCTGGGTATGAGAGTGCATACATCAGTGTTTTAGGGGTGTGTCAGTGAGTGAGGGGGTCTGTGAGTGGGTGCATGAGGGTGTCATTGGGTCTGTGAGTAGGTTTGTGAGAGAGTGAGTGGGTGTGCAACTATCTGAGTGGGTCTGTCAGTGGGTGCGTGAGGGTCTGACTGGGGCTGTGAGTGGGTGCATGAGGGTCTGAGTGGGTCTCTGAGTGGGTGTATAAGTGGGAGAAAGATTGATAGAGAGAGAAAGGTTTTTTTTAGGCTTTGATGTATGACATACTTAGAATGAGATATTTCAGGACAATTTAAAATGTTAAATGTATTTGTAATTTAAAAAAAGTAAAATCAACTTTCATATGCTTCTTAAATATTTGGACAAAAAAAAAAAGGAGGGAAACAAGTCCGGCTGGACTCGAACCCTCAGTGCTCTGGGTATGACCTTCACACTGAGCTATTCTTTTTTTTCAGACTTTTTTTTTCAATTTATGCCCTTTAATGGCTATCTGGGACTGCAGGGGAAGCCTTAAGGCTTCCCCTGTGGTCCCATTGCTTCAGCAACGAAGTAGATGCTTTTTAAAAAAAATGTACATGGATTTGCGACCCCGTCGCAAATTCACTGTAAAAAAAATATTTTAATGCTTTTTAGCCCTAGAGAGTTCCTTCGGGATCCCAGCATTAGAACTAGGGGGGATTTTTATTCTTTTTTATGGGACTCGGCTTTAGCCAGGTTCCTTCCTTGTTAAAGTGTTAGCAGCCAATCAGATCTGGTCATGTGATTGGGAGGAGTTGTGAATCCTTTGCGTCTCTAGATATACAAATTTGGATTGCCTTACATTTCTGAAAACTACTGAACAGATTTACGTCACATAACAAGAAGGGCTCTTCCGGACCAAGAGTAACCTTTCTGCCAAATTTGGTTTAATTCCGTCTACTGGTTTTTGCGCTATTGCTGTTCAATCTTTCCTATTGGAATTAACATTGAAATTGCTCTAAATTTCAACCCCCCCTTTATCTTAGACCCTGCTTGGCAGATCCACCAAAACCTTCCAGACAACACCTCATGTGACTGTCAATTTGTTTTTGGGAAAACTTCATGAACATTCCTCAAGCGGCACTAAAGATATAGGAAAGCAAAAAACAGCGTTTTCTATAGAAACTAGGTCCAAACTTTAACAACCTAGTGGCGACTGCCACTAGGATGGATCGGAGATATAGATAGATATATATATATATATATATATATATATATATATATATATATATATATTCGGAAGAAAGCCTGCACTCTGGATTGTAAGTAATCACTGTTTTTATTCCATACGGCGCCTGCCACAGAGAACGCATTTTGGCTGCTTCTTTTGACTTTATCAACTCAAGAGTGCCATATCTAAAAGGAATTTGTAGTCATCAGGAGATGCCAATTAGACCAACATAAACTAAATACTTTGAAATGTCTGGTCTTACAGTTTAAAAAGTAACATATCACAGTGCAAATGGCATATTTCAGCTATATAGGCAATCAGAATATACACATTATGACTTCAGGGCACCTCCTAAAAAGTGCTGTATTGAACTGTCACAGTCTTACAATTCCTTCACTGGGCTTAATGCCTACATGACCAAGCTCCAAGCAACAACAATGTACTGAAATAAAGGGCTCTTCACAAAATGAAAAGTCCCCGGCAAGGGCAACCTTTCAGCTCCCAGTGACGAATAATTCCTTCTGCCTTTGCCTCCATACTCCTTGATGATCCGATGTGGTGCTTGTGGGCTCGCTAACCTTAACACTTTTCCCAAAACTTGTGATCTGCTGGTGACTGCAAGTTTTGGGGGAAAGAAAATAATGTTATATATATATATAAAACTTACTAGCGGCTGCCAGTGAGAAGTTAAAGTTAGCACTTAGTTTCCATAGGAAGAGCGTTTTTTTTGTTTTGACAATAACTTTGGCACCATTTGACGAACCCCCGCATCATTTTCAAAACACATACAACAGTTGGTTCAGCTTGAAAGTTTCAGGGTGATCTGTCAAGAGGGAGGAGAGAAAACTGAGGTTCCCACAATGTGTTTTCTCCTTTCATTTTTCCATAAGGTTTTTAGACAAACAAAAACTGCTGAACGGAATTACACCAAATTTGGCAGGTAGCTAGATCTTGTTGGAGAGATAGTACTTTTGTGATCTGGTGTAAATCAGTTCAGTAGTTTATAAGATAATAAAGAGCAAAAAATATAGATATCTAGGGATGCGGATCCACCGCGGGTCAATCTGCAGATTTGTGTGCCATGGGAAGAATCTGACTGGCTTCCCGCAACCTGAGAGAAAAGTTTCAGCCGTCATTTTCTTTGATCGGGGAAGCGGTCCTTGGGGCTCAAGTGGCTGCAATGTGGATGAAGGGGTCAGGGTTGAGAGTCCCTGACCCCAGGCAGTGGCTATAAGTGAGGTAAAACCATGAATGGTGTTGTTAAAATAGGTCAAAGTATATTTGTCAGACATTTTGTGAATTTGTGAAATCCGCGGACCCAACCAGGGGGCTTAGTGTGGCCCCCAGTGTAATTAGGATAGAAACGCACATTTTGTTTTTTTAAATATAAATATATATATATATATATATATATATATATATATATATATATATATATATATATATATATATATATATATATATATATACCTATATGCATACATCCACTCAAAAGACCCACACAAACAGTATCACACTAACTCTCACACCCAGACAAACACTCTCACACCTACTCTCATACTAGATGGACACTCTCACACCCACTCTCACAGTCACTGTCACACCCAGAGAGAGACTTACATACTCACTCTCATACCCAGACAGTCTCATACCCACTATCACACCCAGACACTCTCACACCAAGACACACACCCTCACACTCACTGTCACACCCAGAGAGAGTGTATTATCTCCATCCTTTCAAAACATTATCACTGCTTTAGCCTTGCTTGGGTGAATTAACGTAGAAATAAAAAAAACATAGAAATTGACAAAAAGAAATCAAGGTTACAGGGACGTTATAATTAGGTACTGAATTTACTCGAAGAAAACCATAGAAATTCAGCAGTTATAGTTACCAGCCCTAACTATATTTATGCCCCTGCAGTGCACTGCTTATGACATCACATATTACATCACTCTTTACATGGTCAGTGATATCACTGATAATATTACTGCTAACATCTCAAGTGACATCACTGATGACATTATCCAACTAAACACTCTCGCCCCACTCACAGGCTCGTAGAAAGCTCACATACACCCACTCACACCCTCACAGAGCTACTCACATACCTATTCTCACACCTATACAAGTACACACTCTCACTCATTGTAAAATGCACTCACACACCGATTCACTTATTTATATAGCCAGTCATACAAAACCTCACTTTGCCATGCAATTACTCACACACTGACTTGTACAACCATAAGTCCATTCAGACACCTACATAGCCCTCTCCACAGCTAATACAATATTCACTTAGTCTAGTACTGACTGAGCCACTCATATACCCACACACCCACTCATACACCCATTTAGTCAGCAATAGAAGCACAAAGACACCCGGTCATACAAATATACTGCCGCAAAGACAATGAGTCACTCACCTATTCAACTACTTGCACACCCACTCACTCACCCGTACAACAAATATCACAACCAGTCACTCACTCACACAGCTACTCACATACCCACTCACTCAGTCATATAGATATATATATATATATATATTAACATGTATACTAACTCTCCTATACAGTATCTAATAGAAGTACTCACTCATCCATACATTCACTGACGCAGTCACTCATGCATATAGTCACTGGCACACCCACTAACTCACCCATACAGATACTGACAGCCTCTAACGCTCTCAAAGAGCCACTCACTAAGCCAGAGAATCCCTCAGTCACTCCTTTACCACTACAACTACTGAGAAAACCACTCACTCACACATAGAACTACTCACACATCCACTTGTTTACGTATACAGCTACACAGAAAGCCACACACTCAGTAAAACAGCTACTGAGACACAGCCAGTCACCCAACTGTAGAGCCACTTACACAAACACTCATATTCAAATGAAGACACACACATGGCATACATTACAAATATTTTAACTGATCACCAGCACTGGAAGAGTACTATTTTAACCTATGCAATGTCTTTGTAGGTATCTTTAACTCAAGTAAACATTTGTACACACTTAGATAGGACAATGTCATCAGTGATGTCATTTGAGATGTCATCAGTGATGTCAATGAACATGTCATGAGTGATGATGTAATATGTGAGGTCATAAGCAGTGCACTGCAGGGGGTACGTTATAGTGAGGGCTGGTAACTATAATTGCTGAATTTCCATGGCTTTGTGCGAGTAAATTCTGTATCTAACTATAACGTCCCCGAATTTTTTTATTTTTCAGTGAAAAAAAAAAAATATATATATATATATATATATATATATATATATATATATATATATATATATATTATTATATACATCTATTCGATTGGCAATAGCCAGTAGGTAGTTATAGTTAGGACCAACTTTTCCCACAGATGAAGCATTTTCTAATAACTTTGGCGCCGTTTGACGAATCTTGACGACATTTTCAAACTACTATGCTAGTTAGTTAAGCTGCTGTGTGGGAAATTTCGGGGATGATTCTTTTTTTTCCTTTGGCCAATTTGCAGATCTGCCGCGACACACAGAGGGGAACCCCAGTGTAAATCTGCAATGAATCCTCACCCACTCACACACCATACTCCACCTGTGCACGGCCAAAGGTGCAGTGTGGGGTTGGCTGCATGAGGGGGGTTAGCTGCAGGCTGCGCCCTGTGGCTAACTGCGGTGGTTGTATTAATATACTGTATTTATATATTACTTTATGCTAGAAAAAAACATAGAAATTCACTGAAAAAAGAAAGGCTACAGGGATGTTCTGGTTAGGTTCATGTTTTACCCATACAAAAAAAATAGAAATTCAGCAGTTATACTTATCTGAAGAAACTATAACTTGTACTGTTAAGTAACTTTAGGCCACGAGTTATAATTTCCTAACTTACGTATAACTATAACTGCTAAATTTTTAATATTTTGTGTGGGTAAAACGTGAACCTAATAATAATATCCCAGGAACTCATTCATATTATTATATATATATATATATATATATATATGTGTGTGTGTGTATATATTATCCGTCGCCAATAGGTAGTTATAGTTAGGACCATGTTTCTATAGAGAAAACACTTTTGGACTGCCTATATATTTGGCGCTGTTTCACAAATCTTCCCAACATTTTCCCAAAAAAGTGTGCTGGTGATTCTTGTTTCTCATAGAACGTTTTGGGGAGATCTGCCAAGTAGGGGGCGAACAAAAAGGGGGGGATAAAAAAAGGGTGCATTTCCCATGCTAATTCCCATTGGTGTTTTGAACATGAATGCAGCCCAAACTACCGGACGGAATTACACCAAATTTGGCAGAAAGTTATCTTTTGGTTCACAGATTACACTTTTTGTTATTTGGTGTCAATTTATTCAGTAGCTTAAGAGAAATTAAAGGACAACCACATTTGTATATCTAGGGTCACAGTTCTTCCCTGACGACTTTGCAAAAAATAACAAGCTTGTGCAGAGAGCTACAAAGCTCTGATTGGCTGGCTACAATTGAACCAGGAAGTGTTGCCAGCTATCTAGGGACTTGGCTTCAGCTCAGTGCCTGAATAAAGTGAAAAAAAAGAAAATGGGCCAGGGTGGGGACACTTTGATCCATTAGCTCTGGTGCTGGGGTCCCAGAGGGACACCATAAAAGCAAAAAAGCACTTAAAAAAAAAAAATGTTTGCCGGGGACCACCACCGCCCCAGGGCCATTGCTAATAAGGGGGGACCACGCTGACCCCTTCTGCAGCCCCAGAGACCACCACCACCACCCATAGCCAGCTCCTGCTATGTCCCTGAGTGCCCATCCCTTGGACATTGCTGTTTGCTGTGACTTGGCAGGGGCTTTGACAGCCCCCGCCAAGTCAGAGCAGGCACAACTTCGCTCCCAGCAAGCAAGAGCTGTCATACAGCTCTTGCTTGCCGGGAGTGGAGGTTTACTTTGTTTCCCTGGTAGCAGATATGCAGACACGGTAACTAAGGAAAAAATTGCTCTCACAGACAGGGAGCTGCATGTTTAGCAGCTCCCTGTCTGTGACAGCAATGCCAGGTTCCGCAGGAGAAAGGGAGCCAGCTGGGACCACGGGGGCCTTAAGGCTCCCCCACGGTCCCATTGCACACTGGGTGCCCTGGAGGGAACCCAGGAGAGATTGCCGGTCCCTAGGAGATGGTGTCCCTGGGACTGAGATCAGCCTGGGGAGGGGGGGCTGCAAGGCCCACAACCTCCATTTTAAAAGAAGTTGGCCCTGCGGGACGAAAGCAAACTTTGAACTACTTCTTGCACACTGGTTTGAACTCTAAAGGCTGGGTTATATGTTCTGCTAAGAGTTCTAAAGACTCATTTTACTTGTAAAAATGTTAATGCATGTGTTGCATAAGGTATTAGAATTCCAGCAGGCATACATAGAGCTAATTGTCACGAATCACAGGATGTTAGTTACCTATTTTCCAGTTCAACAGCAGTCAAGTAGAAACTATATGCGTCTTTCTCAAAAGAGTGCCTGTGACACAGCTTGTGGTAGGTATTCTAAGTATGGGGAGGCAAGTGTAGATGTACTTTGCATGATATGTATGTTTCTTTATGTTGAACTTACATAAATTCCCAGTTATCTGTCCCCAATCATTGTTGACTCTAAAGAGATATTACTAAAGTATATAATGTCGCCATTATAGTTATGCTCAGTGCTCAAATGACATGTTACAAAGATATCTCCTTGTCTTACAGATATATACAGCTTGTAGCCCTCCTTGACTGCAGAAGTGAGGAGGCAGAGTGCTCTGTCTCTTTTTTTCCTCTTATCACATATTCCTTAGTGCATGCAGTCCTTGGTGAGGACGTAATTCCAGTGCAGCCAGTAACTGTTGGTACAGGCCCTACTCTAATTATGTAGTCACTTGTAATTAAGGTCTTAATGGGGTAAAGTGTGGTTCAGAAAGTAATGCCACTAGGCAGCTATAGACTTACATCATTTAAATGTTTAATCATAGCTGAAGAAGTTCATATTAGTATTCTATTATTTTCATTTAATGACTCACATTCCTCTATTCACTATCGCAAATCCTCAAATAGTTATATAATTTATGCCACTTTAGGGACTAATCAAAGAGTAAGATTTAGGCTGAAAAATGCATCTGCAAATGGACGCCCATTCTGTTACATTTGATGCGTGTGCAGTTAAGTGTTTGCTTAGTTTAAATTTAAATCCTTTACGGCCCTTGAGACGTAGAAGGGTCGCTTCCTTCTCCACGACATAATACTTTTTGTTATAATTTCTAAAAAGGTCTCATGCAATTGAAAAGAATTTATTGAAATTATTTATCTCATATTTTCTTTTCAGAATATATAAATGTGAATTCTCGGGGTCGGAAGAGAACAAAACTCAATGGCAAAAGCTCCATATATTATTGACAAAGCCGTGACAGTAAACCAACAGCGTATGACCCCCTCGGCATGTCCCGAATCTGACAAGTGTGGGGTGCAGTCTGGACGCCATTGTCTAATGAGTTGAAAAATGTATTTGTATGACTCACTAAAAACACATAGAAGCTCCTGGGGTCCTTGGAAACCAACTGGAATAACTCATCCCATCAGCGTATGACCTCATCTCCTCTGTGTAGGTTTGTGGCCACAATTCAGTCTGTCAGTTCAGTCTTTGGCAGCGATGGCTCCACAACCTCCCCACTTCGGCCACTCAGCGATAATTCTGCTCAGCCATAGTGTGCCACGGGCCACAGCCTGCGGTACCTCAGCCTGTCATGGCCAAGCTGCAGCTTGGATCCCTACAGGGCAAACACAACAACAAGAGGCTGTGGGGCTCGGGCTGCGGGTAGGCAGTGTGTGGATGAAACTCACTCCAGTATCGCTCTGCTATGCTCTGATCTAGGACCATACCATCCAGTTTGTTAGCTTTCAGTTGTTGATTGCTGTATGAATGTATTAAACTGAAACCAGTAAGGTGGAAGGTTTGCCAGACAGTACTAATGTGTTAAAATAAAATATTCAAATTTTGCTACAGAATGTGCTGCATTATGCTGCATAATTTAGTCATGCGCGCTGCAGAATTCGGTCTGCTTTCATCAACAAAAGCTTGAGCAAGTAACTTCTCTCAGCCACACGCTAAATTAGACGTTTGGTAACTTAAGGGATCAATAAGAATTGTCATTTGCATGGCTTTATAGTATGTACTTCTATAGTTGAATCTAACCCAAAACCTTCTAGGTATATGTGCCCCAGCTCTTTCGTTAGATACATCCATCACTCTGCCCCCCACATATCACCTCACTTGTGTGTATGAAAACATCTCCTACCCTCCTTTCGACTTTGCAATGTTTCTTCTCCCTGTATTTGAATTCCGGCTTTGTAAGCATGAAGTACTCTGAGCAAAGTTCAAAGGCCCTTTCTAAGATCTGCCTGAGTGCATGTGCATTATGGAAGGGCGGGCACTAGTTCCCAGGCTTCCAGCGACAAAGCCTCCCACTGAAGCATGTACATGTCCGGGATGGGTGTACGGGATTGGATCCTTGTGGAGACTAATATTGCTACTGTCTGTTGCATGCATTGTGCAGTGATAGAGAGACTCTATTGTGCCTCAGTGCTGAATGTTGTCAGATGGAGAACAAACACGCAAACATTCCCTCACTCAACAGAACTTCACAAAGAAAATCATGAGATTGTTTTGAAAATCTTTGCATCCCTGTTGAAATTATGGGTCTGAAGGACGCACAACAGCCAACAATTGGATGCAATTGAATGCTTTCCTCACATTTCAGTTGATATAAACATTGCCAGTCTCAGCCAGGCATGGGCTGATGGTGAAGGGCGCTGCAAGTAGAGAAGGGTGGTGGGGCAATGGTAGAATGGTGTAAGTAAAAGAGGTGGTACTAATTCTCAAATGTTCACATTCACCAAATGCCATGGGCTGATATGATTGTTGATAGACAGCCTAAAGCCAAAGGCCATCTAGACCACAGCAACCAATGGTTGAAAAGGGTTGTCCATAAGTCCCTTTCTCTTTTCCTGTAGGTCTGTTGATGTGTATGATATGTGTTTTAAGCTTTAGGGTGCCAGCTGTAGTAATTGTTAATGACAATAGGTCTCACCTGATAGCTAAAGTTGTCCATAAACTAGACCTAAAAAAGCTTTATCAAAACACTACCCCAATCATAACTTTGAGCTACTCTAGACTGTTTTCATATCATAGGTCTATTTGTGCAATAGTATTACTGAGACAGTGAATAGACACACTAGAAACACCCACTAGAAGCAATTTGTAAATTACATCAAGTTGGAATATCTTCATGGTAGCTGTGGCATTATTATAGGACATCTATTCGGGCAGGTGCCAGCAAAGGTACCCTCTGGGGCCGTGGACCAGGGGTAGATTAGAGAGCCTGGCAGTACCTCCAGGAACAAATTCATCTGAGCTGCTTAGCCCACGCAACCCTGAGGGACCGTATGAAGACTGTAGGAGTGTCGCCAGTAGAGGAAGTACATACACACATCAATGTAAGGTACATTAAGATGTAGGCACACTAATCATAAGAGCCATCTCACTCTCTTCCAGTAAGGATTAGTTTTTAGGGGCGAGCGCAAAACGCTCCATCCTTTTAATCTCTCTTTAGGGGGATTTTTTTAACCACGCCCATGTTATGTCAGTCACTTTCACTGGCTCGTGGGCTTGCCTTTTAAAATCCGCTGGTTTTCATTTGTGAAAGGCATGCATAAGTCATGCCTTTTCTGGTGTTTAGCCCTCCTCGAGGGCACAGGTAAACTACTGGAAACATATGAGGCTCCATGTTTTCCGTATGGTTTTCTGGACTACTTTTTCTCTTTATTTCGCAGCGTGTGACAAGAAAAGTCCGGTAGGAGTTTACACCGCTTATAGCTCTAACTCGACGTAATGCGAGACCTGTTGCATTGCAGATGCTTGTTTTTTCTATGGTCCTGAACAAATGCCACAAGATCCATAGGGATTCACCTTTTATAATCCATCACACTGTCCTTATATTGAAGCAGAATTCACATGCTTCATATTTGCAGGCATTTCCTGAAAAGACATCCGGCAAAGAGCCCTCTTTCAGTGCCCATCATGCATTGCAACTCCAGCCCGACGAGGAGATTGCCACCTATTGGTGGGTGTGGGCACTTGCTCCTAAATATCTAATGCTTTGTGTGACCAGTATGTTCTCGACGATTAAAGTATTGAGGCATACTATTTGAGTAACAGTGTACCTGGCTAGACGCTAATAATGGTACACTTGGCATTTAACAGTAACAATTTTTGTGTCGGTGAAGCTGTCAGATAGTGAATGCTCACATAATAAATGCTGCAAATTCCAGATATCTGCCTTGAAAGTCTGACTCAATAGCATGGATAATTTGGGGTTTAAAATATTATTAAACGAATGCAAACTTACCATTAGTGTTGCGTGTGAGTAACTTGAACGTTCTGAAAAAAAACAAGATTAATTTTGGTTCATTATTTATGGAGGCCTTTGATTTAAATAGAGTACGAATAAATCTTGCACATGCTAACGGAATTTCAATTCATAATAAATATTGCAATCAATAATTTCATCCACTTTATTTGTATTTGGCAAATTAGGATGAAGTAAAGTTAGACCAATAGTAATATGCATCTTTGCTACAATAGCAACAAGTAATGTGCATTTTTGCTACAATAGCAACAGGATCATATCAATACCAAAACTATATTATATAGTTATCCTTTTTCACGTTGACAACGGGCAAAAACGCATATTCAAATTTGACAACTTGATGAAAATAGAGGTGTCTTCATTGAATAAAATTATCAGGAAGAAATCTGTTTCTTTGAATCTGGTCTTACTGCACGAGCCTGGTACGTAGCAGCTTCAAATGGTAGCTGACAGAATCTCCTTAAATTCTACTCTCCCCACTTTAAAATATTAATTTACTGTGTTCACAGCGGTCCAGTGAAAAAAATTTCTAAAATGAGAAAATCTTATTTCTCATTTTCCTCATCTGCAAATGAGCAACAGTATAATTTTTCACAACTAATGTCGAATATTTCTACAATGCAATCTTGTTTTGTTTTTAATAAACCATTACTATACGAAGGACGTGCCAGGTTCAAAGACTGTCTGTTTGAGGAAGGTGACCAGAGCAAATACATCAAACGTACATAATAAAAGTTAACAGTGTTACCAGCCACAACACCGCTAAAAACTCGATAAAATATTTGGACTACATCAAATCAGAATATGTAATTTACAAACCGACGTGCGTATAATCTACCCTATGTAGATAAAACAAAGAATACATTCAAAATATGGGTCAGTGAACAATGGAACGAGATGAGAACAGCCTGGGCAACAGCAACAGGTCTGGCTAGTTTATAAATACAAATTATTCTTCATTGAAGAGAGAGTTTATGTGCCTGGTTGTTTGTTTAAATGGGTGAGTGGGTGAATGTGAAAACAAGGCAACGGATGGATGGGAGTGCATGGATCTATAAATAAGGGAATGAATGCATAGATAAATACAGGATGAGTGAGTTCACTGAAGAATGAACGTCTGAATGACGTAAGTGCATGTGTGGATTAATGACATGGAAAAATTCAGACAGTGTACGATCGTCACAGGTAAAGGGCCAGGGCAGGGTACTAGGACCCTCCTGGACTGACCATATGGTCACTCTCTGGGGGTCGCCTGAGGGGAGGAAGAGAAGGATCCACAGGGAGATCGAGAAGTTTGGGGACAGCGTGCAAGAGGACAGACATGTTGTATAGGAGCAAAACGAAATAAAACAAAACTGCTTCTTCTACCCGTGTCTGGCGTCCAGTTCTTGGTTCACCAACACAGGCAGATTACAATAAACATACAATATGAGGTGTCAGACAGTAGTGCTAATGGTGTTAGAAATGAGCCAAGAATTACAGATATTATGCCAGTACTAGCGGTAAAACAGGGTTAGAGACCGCCCTGCCAATCATACCCACAATATATTTAAAAAATTATCAGCAGTTATGCCAGTGCACGCATTACATCAGGGGTGAGTATCATTATTCCGCGAGACCCTAAATATGTCAAGAATTATCAACACTAGGCAGTGCTGGTATTAGGCATAACTGAGCACCACGATTACAAGAATGCTCAGCAATGTCTAGAATTACCAGCACTAGCATCAAACCTTTTCTGATTTGCATGATGACACTGTAATAAATGAATGGTCAGATTTGTGTAATCGCTCAATAACCCTAAGTACATGTTTTGATTTGACTCATTACTGAGTTATCATTAGTGCATAGGGGTGCTTCTGCCATCCCAGACTATTCATCAGTACTTTATTTTTCACCATCACTGATGCTGCAGCTATCCATTTGCACACAAATCAACCAAAACCCATTTGCTAACATTGCAATAAAAATACTTAAGGGGAGTAAGGGGGAATTGTTTAGAAAGAACGCAAACCCTCCCAACACTATATGAATATATTCACTGCAGTACTCTTCCTAACATCTTTGTCAATACCCCAGGTTTCAGAGTCTCTATTTAGATTGTACATGTCCCAGTGAGAGTTATACTGATAACTACTAGTTAGAACAGGACAACAAGCCCTTATCTGCAAAGTGGAGCAAACGTCATCATTGGGCTCGCTCCATGTGAGACTGCACATCCAATAGAACTCCTGTAATATAATGGGTGGTTAATCTATTTTGTCTGGATAGAGAAAAAACTGTCAACTTTGTTTGGCCTTCCTTTCCGCAAGATTAAAAACATACACTATCCATCTTTCCTGTCAGAAGTTTGTTGACATTTTCAGTGCTACCAAAGCTCATTATGGGTTAAGGGCACTCTTCAAGAGCATGAAATCAATGCTTATGTGGAGGTGTTCCAATAGTTTTATAGGGATACCCGTTATACCCTAGAAATGAATGTCAAATTATTTATGTGTCCTTTTAGTAGTGACTGGGTGAGGTAGCTTCTATGAACCACAGTCTCAATGTTAAATCCTTGGACCAGACTAACAGAGCAGGTAGAGTGATTACTGTGCCTCCATGATAAAGACAACATGTTTTGGATTGGCACATTTGGAGTGCAGTGAGGAGTCCTATTACATTGACTTAAAAGGCTCTGGCTTTTCCTCAGCTGTCCAAGGCATGCATTCCCCTATTTTTGTTGTGTTTATCACCCTTGTAATGTATTCTTGTCCCTGGTTTTTGCTTCCTTTTTCAGTAGCACAATCTTTTTGGATTCTCTCTTCTAACAGACCATATGCAATGCTTTTTCTCAACACTAGATTCAGGGTGTTTTTTGTTCCGAAGTAGTCAAGACTTATGAGGGTATGCCATTGGCTTCAGGACTAGTGAGGAAGGCTACTGCACCATTACCGTTCTCTTTCGGGGGAACATATAGAAGTGCTAGCTTTTGCTATAATGGCCTCTCCTAATTGTGCTGTGGTTTTTAGAATCCCTTTGCTGAAGAGGCATACTCCATATGTTAATTTGGTAACTAAGGCATAGTTTTCATCACATATTTGCCATGGCCATCGTTATGCTTCAGAGACGTATTGGTCACCTATTGAAGAAACTAAAGATTACTTAACAACTTCAAATGTATTTTTGGCCAATCCTTTCTCTGTGCCTCCTCAATATCATGCACAATATCATACATATTCTATATTTTATACTAAATCTGAGGTTTTCTTGCTTCTTTCTTTATGAGGGATTGATAACGTTGTAGCAAATGAACCTGCACAAATATATATTTGGCCACATTTAATCCCAGTCAAAGAAAGAGAATGAGATATTGAAGGCAAATTTGAAAAAAAGGTTGATTGTACAATCTTCCTGCCCAGCAGGAAAACCTCTGTTTTTAATTTCTGCAGAAGGGTTAAGACCATAGACTCTGCAATGATTATAGAGGTCTACCTCAAATTGCAATCAAGGATTGGGTATTTTTACCTTGTATTAAAGACATTTTGGAATTAACAGAAGGAGAACACAGATTCACCAAACTTGCTTTGCAAAGTACTTATAATCTCCCATGGATTCAAGAGAACAATGTGTAGAAAACAGCTATTTGAACCCCATTTGGACATTCCAAATATTGTGTAATGCCATTCAGGTTGTGAAAAGCCCCTGTTAGTTATTACCATTCCATAAATTCAGTTTTTATTCTGATATCTTAAATCATTTTGTACTGATGTATCTGGATGACATTTTGGTATTTTTCTGAGAGCGGTAAGCAGCATCAGGATTATATTACCTGACTATAACTAGACTCCAAAAACACCATTTCACCTGTAAGCATGAGGAATGCAAATTTTAGATAGAGTACCTGGGATTCTGATTGAATGCATCTTTTCTATCCATCGATCAAAATTAAGTATCAGTCATTCCTAAATGGGCTTCTCCCACCAGTATTAAAGAAGACCAATGTTTCCAGAGATGAGGTTCAAACAGTGACATTACCTCAGTCATAAAGAAAGGACACAGACAACACTGGCTAGAGCCACAAAAATATTTAATCTGAACGTTTAACCATTTTGGGCTACACTGACACCTATAATAAGTTCACTGTAGGAAGGATGCTTCTGAAAGATCAGTGGGAGCCAGTATGCTACAATTACAAGAAAGGGATGGACAAGAACATCTTGTTTTCTGTATTTCTCATGTTTTGTCAGAAAGTGAACAGAAATATTCAACCCTAGAAACAGAGCCGAGAGATATGAAGATTGATTCTACTTAATGGAGATATTTACTAATGGACTCTAGAGAACACTTTTAGCTGTGGTTTGAATAAAGAATTTTTTAATGTCCGCAAAACCTCCAGTATAAGGGCAGTCATCATGCCAGATGGACATTTGTTATTTGCACAGAACAACTTCATTATAACCTATATTCCTGGTTCAAAGAATCTTTCAGCGTACAGAGGATGAATCTTTAGTTTTTGTTCATTGTCTAGGTGGAATAGATTAGTCTTTCTTACCTGGAGTCAAAGGTGCTCAAGAACGATAGGATCCTAAGGAATTAGAGACTCTTTATGTTCAAATTCCACTAACACAACACAAGAATGTGTATTTAGCCAACAAATCTATTCCTACAGATGAATTGCAACTTGATGTGATGTGCCTGTGCCATGACTCTGCCATATCATACAATAAAGTGGTAGATCTTGTCCAATCTTTTTTGATAGGCTACAGTCCATTCTGATATCTTTTTTCATTCTGCCCAGTCAGTGCTGGTATTTATGTAGCCATGTTTGGCCATGAGGGCAGTTTGGTGTATCACGTGGAACGCCAGAGGCTAAAGAAATGGTTGACTAATTGCATATGCATAAAGGAGTGGATGGATGTCAAACATGGATTTTTTTCTTCTCACCATGGCCAGTTCTGGAAAGCACTGTTTTGCTGACACAATGGGCATGACCAGCCTTAAATCTAACTTTTTTCCAGATGTAGACCTTTCCAACAATCCACAATCCAAGATTGTTTTAACTTTTTTCCTGTGATGCTACTCTATATGTAAGGAGACTCTGCTATAGAAGGATGCATCGCAATGCACTGTTCTCATATTTTTTATGGCTTTCTTAACCCTCTTGGGTGCATTTTTGTCCCATGTGTTTTTGTTTTTTTCAGTTGCAAGATTCTTTTGAAACTCCTTCTTCTGGAAGACCTTATGCTACATACATTTCAACTCTGAATTCACAGTGGTTATGTTGCTCTGCTTTTCAACTTCTTTACCATCTGTTATTTTAAAGCAATAAATACCATTATTGCTAACAAGGCATTGTCTGCCTTGGTAGCTTTTTCCACGTAATTGAGACTCACTTAAGGAGACCGCTGGCATCTTCCATGTGTATAAGAGCAGGGTAGCTCAATGGCTACATGGAAAATCCTGAAGTGTGTGAGGACCCTGCACAACCAAGTTTTTTTACCATGCACATTTCATCATGAAAGAATAACGTTCATGAATCAGTGTGTAATTATGTGTTCACAGTGTTTAATATGAGCCAGTGGCTGCCAGTGGAGCTCACACTTCTTTTACCTCATTAGCCGTTGACCCAGAGTGCGAGAGAGAAAAACACAAAAGGGAAACGAGGGAGAAAAACACGGAGAACACACAATAGAGGAATAATCAAGAACTGGCAAGAGTGAGGTACAAGGGCAGGCAGTTTCTGGTGGTGGACTAAAGAGGCCTTAGGTTGAATTAAGTTTAATCACTCATGGTATTCGTCAAGCTGACATACAATAGTTCAGGCCACGGGTTCTAGGCAAAACTGTGGGCACCAGCACTTAAGGCCTCATTACAACCCTGGAGGTCAACGAACGCCAGGGTTGAAGTGCCGATCGTACTGCCAACAGGCTGGCGGTACAAATCACCATATTTTGACCACGGCGGTAGTGCTGCGGTCACACTGCTGGGACCGGCGTTTTACCACCATGGTTGTCCCGGCGGTCTGAATCCTCCTGGGGATTTTGACTCCCCTTCCCGCCAGCCTGTCCATGGCAGTAGACACTGCCATGGAAAGGCTGGGAGGAAGGGGAGTCGTGGGGCCCCTGGGGGCCCCTGCACTGCCCATGCACTTGGCATGGGCAGTGCAGGGGCCCCCAGGCACAGCCCCATCGCGATTTTCACTGTCTGCCTAGCAGACAGTGAAAAGCGCGACGGGTGCTGCTGCACCCGACCCACTGCCACAATGCCGCCGGCTCCATTAGGAGCCAGCTGCAATGTTAAGGCCGACATCCCCGCTGGGCCGGCGGGCAGAAACTCTGTTTCCCCCCGCCGGCCCAGGGGGGATGTCCAAATGCGTCCAGTGGGTTTCGGGCCGCATGGTTGGCTGACTGGCGGTACAACCTTGGCGGTCGGCCTCGTCCAACCGCCAAGGTTGTAATGAGGGCTTATTCTTTTACAAATCAATCACTGCAACCTCACACTACAAATCCACATTCACAAGAGAAAGCATGATAAATTCACTCTTTGAAATCTGTACTATCTGTAGTTCGGGATGGAGAATTACCACTAGGATGTACTCATACCACTCATAATGATTACCTACACTAATGCAGGATTGATCCTTCGGCATACACTGAACAGCACTACACCTTTAGACTTTGCTACAAGTTAAATTCTACCTGTGCAGCAAACATTAATTCTAATTCAAAGCTGTGCATTTCAAAACCTACACAATGGAGAGGTTGATCATTACTAAGCAAACACTGTAGTATCCCTGTGTTTATCATTTAGAAAAGTAAAGTGAGATATGTTTGTAGTCTATTTTTGGATGATGCACTGAGACCAGATCCCATCCACATTTAGCTGGACAAAGTAAAGAGCTATATTCTAGAGATTCATACAAGGGAGAAGAATTATACCTTCCACCCTTAAAACTGTTAATTTATTGAATTGATACTGGTTAAGTGACATACCTGGTGACCATCTACAAAAAGATCTCTAGGCACTCGCTCCCAAACCCTTGTCACTGATATTCTCCTCCTTGTGGGCCATTATTGTGTGAGAATCTGGGACCCAAAACCTCCCAAAACCTTCAATCAAACCAACTTGGCCAAAGCTAAAACCACCAGTTGTCATTTTATGCCCCCACCAGAGTACCTAGAACAGCTCATATTCAAGTCAAACAGCTTTGTGAGTTGTGACACACAGCCCGGTGGTGGGGGTAGATTCCTCCTCATTTTACTTTTACTTTGTGGGTTGCCAGTAAACCTAGTAGTGGTCATTAAAGGTGAGACCCTGCTGGAGACTTCCATTGTTACTCACAGAGGTTGAAAGATGTGTAGCCATGCATGCTGGATTTTAGGGCCTAAGACATTAAATGAATGATACGAGGTTGTAGGAGAAAAATGGTACCCCAAAATGTAGATACCCCAAACATTATCTAAATCAAACCTCCACATTTACTGAATCGGAGATGTTGTTGAACCTCAATTTCATGAGGCAACATGCCCTTACAATCAAGCACTTCTCCAACCATTAAATCAGCAAAATGGCTCAGTAAGTCATAGGTCCTTCTCAATATCTGAGTTCTAGATCAATGAAATGGTAAAGGGTGTATAATAAAAATTCAAAGTAAGTGGTACAGATTCAATTTGCCAAGAAGGCCCTCAGTTTTAAAGCAATAAAGAGTAAGAAAAATCAGAAAATATTCTAAGTTCTAAAGAGTAGCAAAACCAGAAAGAAATTGTGCAGCATCCCTAGCAGACCAGGAAAGTTTTCTAACTCAACACGAAAATGAAGGGGTTCATCTACATAATTATGGGATATTAAATCAATAGTTCTGTAGTTTCATCGTGATGTGAGCAAATGCATTATTGTTTCTGCAAATCAGAGCACATAGAAAATAACCATCATACTGCGTTAGTACTTAAGCACTAACCCATTTCTTGATTTTTCAGGACCCTCTAGAATAATGTTATCTAGAGATGTTCAAACAAAAAATGAAACATTGACAGTAAGACTTTCTTTGAAGTGAATAGATCCATTGTAGAAACAGAAGATGTACTTACAAGTAACAATGGAAAGTTTAGCGTCCCTGGAGCTGTGCTCATTTTGAGCAAAAAAATACAACAATGAAAATAAACTAATATGACCTCAGTTTGACTGTGTGTTGCAGAGCCTGTAAGGAAAGGATGTGCACTGAGGGTAGGGGGAAAGAGGTAGGTAGCACAAATGAATGACAGAGATGCCATCCATCTTCTTTAAGATGGAATTTTACAAATAAAAGTGGTATAAAAGACAACCACATTATATCAGCCTAAAATTCATATGTGAAAATGCATATTACACATTGTTAATGACATACAAACACATAAATCTGTAAAATACTTTCTCAAGGATGCATATATCTTACCAGATGTTTATGTCCTGCACTTGCATTGATTACTGTATTCATTATGCATTTTTTTTAAATAGGAACTAATTGTTTAGTTGTTAAATTAATTGTGAATTATACAATTTAGCAAAATATTAAATTAGTTCTTATGGTTTGTTGCATGAATTGAGGTTTAAGGGTAATGTTATAAAGTGTATATTACATTTTGTTCAATATTTTCATTTTACTATCAGTTATTATTAGATATTAAATGCTTAATCTTTTAATTGTGCTAATTATTTTCAAAAACATATTGAACATGTTTATTTTTTATAAACCAACTGAATTATGTGAATGTATCTCTAATTTAAAAACAAACTGCATATGTTTTATGGGCTGTAGGACATGTTGGGGACATGGGTGGGTAGTACATTTTTACAATGATTAGAAAGTACAATCTATGAAATTTTAAAAATGTATTTTTTTGTAAAAATGGTTTCATTATCATAACCAATTTTATATTTTTTTTTATGTCTATGTATTTTGTATGGAGTTTTGAGAGGCAGTGCTTATGTCAAAATATTTATTAAGTTTAAAGTTAGATTACAAATACGGTATATTTATAAATTGTTCAAACTGTTTAATGACTTGTTTTTCAAATTTTAGGATATTTAATTGAAATTTAGGTTTTGTAAAATTTGTATTCACATTTCTGAAATCATTGTACTTAAAACACTTGGGTGAACATGACCCTCCATTTTATGCACTTTCACAATGATTGTTGGATTACAGTTAGAAGAGTATACATGGCCCTTGAACAAGAAACGTATGCATTTCCACCAATGCTTGTTGTACTGCAGTTAACATAGTAATCATAACCACCATCCACCCCGGATGTTTGTATTTTCCTCAATATTTGTGTGCCTGCAGTTATAACAGTAAATCTGACTCTCCTCAATGCATGTACTTTCCAAATTGTTTGTTACACTGGAGTTAGAATAGTAAATCTGGTTTCACCAACTATATGCATTTGTCCCAATATTTTTTGGAATTGATTTGCAATAGCAACTTTGATACGTCCAAACAATTTCTCTAATGTTTGTCAGAGTGGAGTAGACGTAGACCCCTATCAATATATCCACTTTCTCCAATATTTGTTCAATCCATCAATTCAAATTTATTTTGCATAGTTAATAAAAGCATTACAAATTTGCTCAATAAAGAATATAAAATAAGGAGGTATGAGAAGAAAGTGACTATTCAAGAAGTAATAATTAATTTAAAATATATTAAAACTGCCTGTTCTACACATACACTTGAGATATATCATGCCACTAAAAACAATCTATATAAGTGGCAAACTTATAAGACACTTAGTAGATATAAAGTGCTAGAATAAAAAAGTGGTGTTTATACTACTAATCAAAGTTTGATATAGAATGTGTAGGAAAATAATCATCTATATATTCCTTTCAAAGCAGTGGCACACAGGCAGAAACATAATCCATATAGTTCACAAAATATTCAGAAAATAGTGGAAGCCACCCACTTAAACATTGAATCAAAACTTACAGGATCTTATTTGCAAAATATTAAAGTGCATGTGCAAAACGTGCCTGCTTGCCTTAATCAACATAGAGCTAGTACAAAGTACATGCATTTTAGTGTCTTCGTTGTACCTACAAAGACAACACATTTCTGATGACCTATAGTACTTTGAGCATGGGGTCATATATTTTGCAGGAAATTTGTCCAGCCTTAGACTAATAAACTTTAATTTTGTGTGAGATGACTAAGAAGTATCCACATATAGCTGGAAGGATGGGTGCACATAATCATTTCTGACTATGTATGCATGGGCCTTCATAGCAAATGGATTCTTATCCTGCAAGTGCCAAAGAAATCTCACTGACCTGTCCAAGCGTGTTTGAAATGAATACCTGTAACAGTCAGCAGGGCAGAGAATAAGTAGTTTCCTCAGGCGTTATGTTTTTTGTTGGTTTTACTTTTGCCCATAAGCAGAAAGCCAAGGAGAATTCGAACACTTCTCATACATTTTTATAAAATTGAATGACAGCCCCTTGGTGCAAGACCTCTTGGTTTAAGAAGCCACATTCAAAGTGAATCTGAGCCAAAGTGGTGTTAGGCAGCAATCTAATAAATAGGCGCCTATAATTGTTTCCTAGGCTGCTTCCAGTAACTGAATCGTGCCCTTGCATTATTTCAGAACCGAAACTATGGAAAGGTACTGATTTAGCTTCAGTTATCCTAAGGATAGGAAGCAATGATGAACCCACTCAGCTTAGTTTGCAACAATTTGAATTTTCAATCCAAATACCATGCAATATATTTTTTCAGCTGATTGCTGAAAACTATAACTTTAGTTGTTTTATGTTGCTTTTGTGGCCATTCCTTTTAGTATATGCTACAAAAGTAGTTATTAATTGTATCCCAACAAGAGTCTTACTAAGTAGGACTATATGGTCCCTATATTGCAGGCTATGCAGAGGAATCTGGGCAAACTGTGGTGGATCTAAATTTACTGTGTTCAAACTGCTTTTTAGGTTCAAGGAAAAGTTTAAAACGTGGGGTGAGCACACAACCCTGTTTAAATCTCTTTTGTTGTTATTGTGCTGTCCCTCAGTTTTACTCTTACCCACGTGATGTGATAGAGAAGTTGGATAGCACAATGCAATGGTGGGAGTATTCCCCTTTGATTTAATTTGGACCATAGAGCTCACCATGAAACCCTATTGAAAGCAGACTTTAACTCCACCAACAAGCATAAACAGGGAATTTAGCTATAAGGGAATCCTCAATAATCACGGAGAGAACCAGATGATTTATTGTGGTGCCAGTCCCTTGCCAGAAACCCATCTGATTCAAAGTTATAAGGCTCTGCTGCTCTGCCCAGTCTTCACATTCCTTCAACAGAAGGCTAGAAAGGAACTTTCCTTCAATATCAATTAAAGCAAGAAACCTATCATTGGTTGGATCTTCTCCTTCAACATCCTTGTAACTAGAGTGGAGTACAGTTCCTCTGCAGGAGTCCAGAATTACATCACCAGCAAAACAGTCATTAATTAAAATTGTTAAAGTGTTTGACCAAAACTCAGACTTAGCTTCAAATAGTGCAGGCATGAGGTAATTTTGGCTGAGTTTATCATCTGCCTTGACCTTTTTATATTGGCTTTGTGAACCTGTCTGAAGTGTAGCTTGAATTGTTTGAAACTGGATGTGGTTTTACATAATGTTGTGAAATATTTGTTAAACTGAAGTTAGAATAGCAAATATGGCACACTCCAATGTTTGAACATGCCCCAGTTCTTGTTGGACTAGAGTTACCACTATAAATCTGACTTTTCCGATCTATGCACTTTCTTAAGTGTTTGTTAGACTGGAGTTAGAATAGTAATTATTGCCCCCTCAATGTATGCATGCTCTACAATGTTTGTGAGACTGGAGTTAGAATAATAAACCAGACTCCCCTCTCCTGCTCTAAATGTATGTGCTTTCCTCAATATTTGTTGGTCTGAAGCCACAAAAGTATATTTAACCTTGTCAATGTATGCATATTCTCAAAAGTTTGTTAGACTGGAGTTAAAATAGTTAATGTGTGTGGCCAAAAATGTATGCATTTTCCCCAATATTGTAAAATTGTAGTTAACATAGTTTATTTGAATTGCTCTTAATCTTTCTACTTTTTTAATGCTTTTAAATTGGAGTTAAGGTAATTTATTTTGGAATTTTTAAAGACATTTTTAAGTTATTTCTTGTAAAATATATGTTATTTTCATTTTTTTCTGTTGTGCTTAATTTTTTTAAAGTATTCTGGTATTTGTTTCAGAATTTAAAAAATGTACATCTTTGTTTCATATTTTCAACTATTATGTATGCTGGTTTCATACATATAAATGTTATTTTGTTTTATTATTATTAATAATTGTACATGTTTTATTTTACAGTGTAAGTTTATAATCTATTTTTAAACAATTATTTTATTTGTATAATAAGTACATAATAACATAATTTAATATTATGATTTAGTCATTGCTGCAATAAATTTAAAGTTATATGTATAATACTAAGAAATTCTAAAGTTATTTTTAAGACTTAGGTGAGTGATTATTAATTTAAATTATATTAATTAATTTAAAACATTTTTTTTAACTTATTTTACATTTCAATAATGTTAATTGCCATTAAAATATGTACTTACTAGGGGCGCATGGTTTAACTTGCCAAGATTGCCAACGTCCCTCTATGAGCTCTGACTCCACAGAGGTGAATCCACATTTATCCAGCTGCTGACAACTGCATACACAGCCCCGGTAGGGCAGACCGCACTTCTTGCTTCCCCCTGAGTCCTTCTCCCAGCTACTGCCCGGAGGCCACGGACAGATACGACCAGGCCGCAACACATGGAGGATCATGCTACGAGAGGTCCCCGGACAGTGGATTTCCCTGGGTCAGCAAAGTGCCAGGTTCACAGGAGCGACCGTCTAATTGCAGAACCTAGATGTGAGCTTCATGCGCCACGGGGCTGCATTTTCACACTCCCTCTCTGCCCTGGATGCTGACTGAGCCTGGGTCTCTCTGTACAAAGATCACCAGTGATGCCTGCGGGCATGTTGGAGGCACTGGTGCAGATACAGAGCCGCACTGTGCAGGGGGCCCGGCTGATGTGCACCATGGTCCCTTCCTGTTCTACTGAACTTCTTGGACCAATACCCTTCTGCGGTGCTGCTCTTCTGGTGTGTCGGAGCTTATGGCTGGAAAGACTGATTTTTCTGAATCACATGATCACCCGCACGGGGCTTCCTGGCCTCCAATCTCTGGTGACAGCAGGGAGGATCAAACTGCAGCAGCTTGGTGTGCTGTGTGGCCTGAAGAGCTACTGAACAGGATGTGTGGGGGCGATCTCGCCCTGTAGCCTTCTCCTGTCCATGGGACCCATTGACAAAGGACACCAGAGTGGAGGGGCCCTCCGGTGGGCCGCATTGAACTGGACACCAGTGGGCCTGCCATGGTATCTTCCCCATCCTCACCTTCGTCTCACTCCTGTCCTTCCTGGCCTGTGCCTGGGACTCAGAGGCCCTGTGTAGGAGGCTGGCCCTCTATGTAGTGTGCAAATCTAGGCACACTGTGAAGGGGGTCCAGGCAACCACACATTGGTTTACAGAGGTAAAAACTAGATCACCTAATGCTCTACTTTTTAAGGTAGCTTGGTCGAGCGGTTAGGCCAATCTTGGAGGAGTGAAAAGCAATTGTTGTGCTCACAGTATCAATCATGCAACTCACACATTTAAAGGAATAACTCAAGACCAATTTATAAAAATACTTCAGATTTTTTTTAAACAATTTTTAAGACCAAGATTATCAAAATTAGTTAAGTATGTTTTGAGATAAGGATTTTTGAAGTTTAATAAAAATAGTCTTTTTGTTCGTAATTACGCACCATAGGAATCAAAGGAAAGTCACCTTTAAAAATTCACATAAAATCGCACAGTTGAGTTACCAAGTTCTTCTTTTGCAGGTTGGTCGAGGTCGTTAGTGGGCACACTGTGCCAGCTAGAGAAATTCAGGTGTCTCCCTGCAGGAGCAGTGATGGAAAGTCCCTGGAGCTAGTGCAGGGCCACTGTGAGAGACAACTTGGAAGAGCACTGCACAGGTAAGTTTAGAGGTGGTTCCTTGGGGTCCCCTTGGAATTTCGAGGACGCAAGGGGTGGGGGACCCTTAGGGCACAGCAGATTCTTCGGTGCAGGGCACAGGGCAGCTAGGTGCAGTGATTGATGATCAAGAATGCCCTTTGGAGCTGGACATAAGTCAGTTCAAGGGTTGTTTGCAGGGCATCAGAGGCACTCTGATGGGAGGTCTGGGACCTTCCTGATGTTCCTTGACGGGGGCTTCCTCCTGATCCTTTTTCAGCCCTGGGCGGGCTGGTTTTCCTGGTGCCCGATGTCAGCTGACCAGTAACCAGGGTATTGGTACGGTTCGGACAATAGAGGGTGCAGTGCCCCCAAACTTGGCACACTTGCAGGGTTTGTCCTCATGGTTGTTGGTGTTTTGTCAGGTCTGGCTGTGACTTCCGGTTCAGGAGTTAGTGACTGGTCAGTGGAGTGACCTCACTGGGTTGCTGGTTTATTCTTTGTTGCAGAGCGGTACCTACAATCTGGAGGAAGCTCTTGAGTGATTAGAGAATCTTAGAGGCCCTCTGGGGTTTCTTGAGGTTAGTCCAGTTATCCAGCAGCTCCGCAGCGGCGATTGTCAGGTCCTGAGTGCAACAGGCAGGGTTTGGCACATTTTCTTGTGCAGCAGGTCCACAGTTCTGATGCCTTGGATCTTCTTTGTGCTGGTCTTCTTTGTGTCCTTTGAATCTGATTAACTGGTCTAGGGATGCCCACTTATAATAATATTTGTGTGTTGACCACTGACTTCTTGTCGCACCACTTTGCACTTGGCTTAGCTGCCAACCATCACTTTAATGGTCACTAGTTATAGACTCCATTTTGTATTCAGTTTAGCTGCTTATTGACTTTATCATAGCATTAGACACTGCCATGTTAAAGCTGCTCGTACTTTTCCACATTGTGAACTGTGCTTGTTTTCGTGCTCTTTCTCACCGAAGATCTTGGACATATTATCACTGAAGCTAGTATATAATATGGAGGATTTAGTTAGTCAGCATGATAAAGATGAACTAGACTGATATTTATGGTACAGCAGGGAACAGCTTAGACTTGGGAGACACCTTGGGAAACTGGCCAGTTCCAACCTGTTTCTTTCAACCCTGACCTAAACTACCTAGCATGTTTGAATTGCGAAATGAAGGGTTTTTTCCAGAAAGCTTCTTTTGTTTTTTTAAGATATAAAAAGTCCCAGTGCGACGGTGAGAGTGTGAGAGACCTCCGGCACGATTTTAGATGTTGAATGCCTGACCTCTTTCCCATGAGGGTGGAGATCTCTTTCTCGCAGTCGAACAGGGTCATCGTCTCGCTGGCATGAGAAAGATGAAGAACTTGTCAGACCCTACAGTGATGCATCTTTACTTCATTATTTGCTTTGTAGTATAATATAAATACATATATTTGCTGTGTACACTGCAGTGGAGAATCATTTTGGTATGTTTTCCTTTCATTGCTGTGACTATTTTTAAATGTGTGCTTTCAACCTGCTAATCTCCTTTTAGGAACCTTGTGGTGAAATAATAATAAATGTCTTCTTTGAACTGAGAAGTGCATTCCAGAGATTTTTGTCAGCCTGGTCATTAGTGAAAATAAAACACCACTAAATACTGAATTCAGTGGCATTTTAGGGGGAAATGGTAGTGTTTAATGGGACACTTACCTTTGGGTGGCTACACCCACTATAGTGACCACTTCCTGTGCGAAGGGTCACTTTTCCCTATCCCTGATTGGCTATTTTCCTTCCATCTAAGATGGAGGAAAATGAAATGGAGTGGCCACCACATAGGCAACACCATAGGACTAGAGCATGCAGGGAAGGGCCACTCCTCCTACCCTTTGTGGAGTTAACTGCCTTTGCTCCCCGCACAAGTGGGGGTTTGCAAAGCGGAGGCCATCTGCTGCTAGCAGCAGTCCTGGAGGGTGAGTTTCAAGGGCGGTAAGCCCTTTGAAGCTAACCCGCAGGGCAGCACACATTCCTTGGAGAGGGGGTGTTAGCACCTCCACCCAAGAAGGGCATTGTTCCCAGAGAGCAGGAGCTCTCACCCCAGGGGTTCAGACCTGTGTCTTGGGTTGGCAGGCTGGTTGGGAACAGCCAGCAACCATGGCAGGTAGTTAGCTTTTGCAGGGGGCACCTCTGAGGTGACCCCTGGGTATATTTTGTAATAAATCCAGTACTGGTACCAGTTTGGTTTTATCATTCTGAGTTGTTTGATACCAAACATCCCAAGGTTCAGAGTGGCCATCATGTAGCACGGAACCTCCTGTTGACCAGTGTCCAGCACGTGCATTAAAATGGCTGCTCTGTTCGCCCACTATGCCCAGGTTTGGCAGGGACACACTGGGTTCACATTGTCATGCGGCTATGTCCTCACATATAATATGGTGCACCCTGCCTTAGGGCTGGAAGACCTGCCAGAGGGGTGTCTTATCCATAGTGTATGCAGTGTATGGTGGACAGGGCACACAGGCACTGTACCATGTCAGGCTTGTGTTTTAGGTTTGCACCAGGACACCCAGCCTGCAATGGCAGTGCTGGGTGCATCTGGATGCATGGCCCTAGAGGGTGGCACAATCAGTGCTGCTGCCCTCAGGGGCCTACCCTTAGTACCCCATGCCCTGGGTACCTAAGTACCTGTCAAGGAGTCCGGATCCTCGGGGTTTCCGCCCGTTCCCAATATGTCCACCTCTTGGCAGCTCCAAACTCTACTAGCCGTTATAGCACAGAGTTAAAGAATGGCCAAGTGGGGGAAGGGGTTTTAGGTTGGAAACAGCGTGGAAGGAGACCTGTGGAAGGAAAAATTAAGAACACAACAATCAGATTATATACTTTGACTTTCATAGATTTTGTTCAGGATAGCCATGGACTGATAACATGAATAATCAAGAGCCTTTATATATCATGACTTTATTAGCTTTGAGTACCTGGAAAATAAATTAAGATTATGCAATCTTTTATAAGAACGTTTCTTTAGAATACAATCTGAGGCTCTGAACCTTGAACTAACTCAAGTTATTCTTTGAATAGAAACTACTTAATTACAATGATCAATAAACACATTAGTTTTCAGAAATAATATGAGTTAGGTTCATTAATGATATTGCAAAGGCACACTATAACAGTAATCAATGAACACATTGGTTTTTAGGAATAAACTGTGATAATCTCATGAATGATACTGCAAGGACACACTTTGTCTGGATCTTCAAGATTCAATTGCTTAAGCATTATTACACACTTTAAATATAAAAAACGTGCATCAAGATTTCAATGTCTATAAATGATCGCGCTTTCTGCCGATCTGAAACACAAGAGTTAAATGCCAAGAATAACTTTTGCACTCTGTCATTGATTCAACCATCAGGATTCAAATGTCAAAATACGATCGAGCACTCTGCCGATCTGAGTTGCAAGTTTTAATTGCCAAGAATGAATCGCGCACACTGCTGCCGATGCAACCACCAAGATTTACATGCCAAGATACGATCGCGCACTCTGCCGATCCGAACTGTGAAAGTTAAATGTCAAGAATGAATCGTGCACACTGTTGCCGATTCAACCATCAATGTTTAAATGCCAGGATACGATCGTGCACCCTGCTGATCAGAACTGTGAAAGTAAAATGCCAAGAATGAATCGTGCACACTGTTGCTGATTCAAACGTCAAGGTTTAAATGCAGGATACAATCGCGCAGTCTGCCGATCCGAACTGTGAAACTTAAATGCCAAGAATGAATCGTGCACCACTGTTGCCAATTCAACCATCAAGGTTTAAATGCCAAAATACGATCGCGCACACTGCCGATCGGACTGCAAGAGTTAAATGCCAAGAATGAATCGAGCACTCTGTTGCCGATTCAACCATCAAGAGCTAAATGGCAAGATATGATCGCCGACACTGCTGATCCGAACTGCAAGAGTCTAATGCCAAGAATGAATCGATCACTCTGTTGCCGATTCAACCATCAAGAGTAAAATGCCAAGAAAAACATTGCACATGCGATGTAACCAAAAGGCCCAAAACTCGAGTATTTCTGAAAACGGAGTTGGGGGCCTAACCCGACCTCCGTCTTACCGCCCTGCTTGAAGATCACCAAAGGAAATGAAGACATGGCCTGGAAATCCTAGGTAGGCTTTCAGCACAGGAGCTCAGGAAAATGCTGCTGCTCTGCACCAGGACCTCTGAATAGTGAGCACGTGGAGCTGGGCTGGGACCCTTAAATAGACCCAGGCCCCGCCCACGTGCCACACCCAGCCAGGCTGCAGGAAGGGATTCTAGAAAGGCTTAGAATAGGGACCACACCCTGTAATACTGCAGCAAAGCCTTGAAAATGCGCAATACATTGCAAACAGCATTAATGATGTTTCAACATGAATCTCTGCAATGCAAAAGATTAACATACTGCATTAATACATAATGCATGGATTATTTCATTTCATATGAGTTAATTTATTGCATTACGTTGCCCATAGAGCGCGCACTGTCCTGATGTTGACAGTACCTTTTTATTAGGTATTTATAGTGGTAGCTAAAGGTGTATCCAATTACCTTTACAATGTTTTAGGGAAAGAACACTGGCATTGGAAACCTGGTTAGCAGTATCCCAGTGCATTCCAGTCCAAGTTGCATCCAGAAGCCCAGCAAAAAGTGGGTGGGTGAGGTACTGCAACAAAGTGGCAGTTTCCCAGACCCTGTGTCACCACCGGCCACAGCTTTGTTGGTGCTGACTGCTCATGCTGCCAGGAAGGATACCACCCCGTCTAAGCGGGTCATGCCACAGCTCCCCCAATTGCATCAGTACTTTCCCATGGCTGTTCAGTCCCTGGAACACTGGTGGCTCGCTTTCTGGAGTGGGGACTCATACTGGTGAACAGATCACTAGGACTGCGTATTTGCAGTCTGCAGACCAGCCACCACATGCAAAAAATTATGGTGAAAGGAGATGTCCAACCTGCTCCTACACAGCGTATGGGACCAAGACTTTCTTGCTTTCTCAGCCGAAGGATTCACCGAACACAGATGACATTCTCCAGGCTACCCAGGCCTCCATACCCGCTGTAGAATCTAAGATCAGGTAGGTTGGTGTTGATGTGGCTCTCCTGCACCAGGATCTGTGTAATGTGCAGATTGTGTAGCAGGCGCCAAAGGGCGCATTTCAGACTTGGAAGACTCTGTATCCACTCTCAAGGCAGAGGTAACCCACCTTACGATGGTGTCCCGTAATCCGCACCTCTGGGCAGAAGATGCAAAAAACCTGACCCTGCGGAATAATCTCCAGTTCTACCACGACCTTTCAATCATCTCTGATTTTTGTCTTCCCAGACTACACCTGCCTTATACAGTACCACGCTGGTCCTTTAAAACTGAGAACGATGGGCCCTAGCTCTATGTTTCTACTCCCTTCCCATTTGAAGGTCATTCATGCCTCCAAAACCTATTTCTCTGACACCTTTAAAGCGGCATGGGAACGGGTTATGGAAAATAGGCACATGCACACTAATATGCCACCCCCTGGAAGACCATCCATCCGAAAAGGGAAAGACCGGCAGGAACCGGCCCTATTGGACAAGGTGGCTGGACCATTGGGGAGACTCCTAGTCCCTCACGTGGTCCCATGGAGAAAGCAGAGGCTGCTACTAGACCAAATCCTTTGGTAACCTCTGAAGTGCATATCCATATCCTAGGAGGAACAATGAGACTTGGCCTGCTCTGGGACTCCTTCGCTGTCCATTGGACTTGACAGTTTTCCTGAGTCAGCAGCCCTGTATTCTTTTTCATCTGGACTCTTCTGATGGAGGAACATAGTATGTGTGCCCTGTGAGGTGAACTTTTGTGGTTTATAGTGACCATATTAAATGCAGCGCAGTCCTGGTTTTGCAATGTGCCATGCACTTGATATCCTCCTGCTGTAAGAAACCCATCTTTTCAGTACCTGATGCCTCTTCCTGGCCCGATACAGATATCATATGGAATATTACTAGAGGTTCCGGGGGGTGTCTATCCTCATACACAGGAGGCTTCCCATGGTGGTCACTCATTGCACCTATGATCCTCAGGACAGAATTGTCATGGCTGATGGGATAATTAATGGCCAGGCATGCCGCCTGCTGAGTGTCTATGTATCTCAACAACTCTTTGGCCCCACGCTGGACACACTGCAAAAGGCAATGGCCGACAGCCCCTGGGGGAGGGAGGTGTCACTATTGTCAGCGGGGACTTTAACATGCTAATGTCACCCACCAACGACAGCTCTAAGGTTTTAGTAGGCCCTGCATTCTCGAATACCTGTCTTATGGATTGGGCATCTGGCCTTGGCCTCTGTGTTGTTTGGTGCACCTGGCACCCACACACAAAAGAATAAACCCACACCTCTGCTGCACATAAAACTAACACACGCATTGATTATGTTTTCATGCCAGGATTGGATGTGCTCCTTTTCACCGGTGCGGGTCTCCTGCCAAAAGGCATCTTTGATCATGTCCTGGTTACTGTCTAACTGGAGCTCGAGGACCATGGGGAGCACCCGATTTGGCGCATTAGTGCATGGTGCCTTATGAACGCACCTGTGGTCGAGTATCTGATGGAGTTGCTTGCTTTCCAAAGACTCAATATCGGGTCTGTGGAATCCTCTGGGACTTTTTGGGCCTCCAGCAATGCCTACATGAGAGGTACCCCCAGAACACATTTCCGTGGCCAGGCCCAGCTATGATTGCAGGTTAAAAGGCTTGAACTCCACATTCTTCAGGCATTGGGGCGTCGACTGCAGAACCCACTGAGCCTTGCCAACTCACACTGTATCAGTCTTGAAATGCCAGCTGAGCCTCAAGGAAGCACAGAAATGCTGGATTGCCTCCCAGAGCAGAGTGTACAGCTGGGGCAGCAAATAAAGCAAACTTCTATACTGGTTAGCCTCCTGTGGCCTCACCAACAGTCATTACCAGCATCCAGGTCCCCAACCATGGCTTGCTAATGGAGACCAGTGACACTGCAGTTGCTTTTGTGAACTAATATAGTACATTGTATATGTGTTGCCCATGACCCCAATGCGAGTACTCCTCCCCCTTGATCAAGGAATTACCTTCCTGAGCCCTTGCCCAACGACAAAGCCATGCTAGATGCACCTTTAACTCTTTCTGAGGTTGAATCTGCCCTCTCAAATCTGAACTCAGGCAAGACACTGGGTCTTGATGGTTTTTCCCCCAGAATATTACAAGAGGTTTTGGAATACATTACTGCCCCACTCCCTATTGCTGTACAACAAGGCTTCTCAAAATGGCCAATTCCCAGGGGAGTTATGCTACACCACAATTGTGGTCCTCCACAAGCCAGGGCGCCCTCTAGAGGCTTGTGTGTCCTTTTGCCTGATCTCCCTCATTAATACCAAACTCAATATTTATGCCAAAATGCTGGCCAGTCACCTCCTCCGTGTTGTCCCTACGCTGGTCCACCTAGACCAATGTGGCTTTGTTCAGCAGGTGCAAGCAGCCGTGGCATATCGTCACCTACTGCCTCGTTCCAACACTTTTCTCCATATTGCTTTCAAGAAGAATTTTGATTCCATTGACTGGGACTTCCTTTGAGATCTACTGGCTTGGTGTATTTTGTGCCTTGGTCTATCACATACATGCAAACACTGTACTTTGGGGCCACGGATAGGATTCAACTGTACAGAACTCTCTCTTGGGCCTTCCCGATTCAGAGGGGCACTCAGCAGGGATGTCCTCTATCCTTTCTCCTGTTTGCCCTTGCAATAGAGTCCCTGGCAACATGGATCCATTGTGGCGCATATATAGGGGTTTTGGTGGGGGAGAGTTGCACAGGAGGACTGGATAGCGCTATATGCTGATGATGTGATCCCCTTCCTGCACAATCCCTTGATGTTTGGCCCTCAGGCTCTGGATATGCTAGCTCTTTACGGCCAACCGTTTGGGCTCCATATCAATTATTCCAAATCCTTGCAGGACCACAGCTGGCCCGGCTCTATTCCTCTTTGCAAGCTGAGTTGCCTCTATCTTGAGAGCATCTACCTCTCCCTGGCTCCTGCCCTGGCATATTCACTGAACTTGACGCCTTTGACAACATGTATAAGGAGAGATCTCCAGCGCTGTTCCTCCTTGCCCCACAATCTCAAGGGAAGAATTGCACTTTTTAAAAGTATGATCCTTCCCCGGTTTTCATATTTGCTGTAGAACTTCTCCCATGGCATTTCCCAAAATGTGGGTTATCTCAGTTCAAGCTGTGATGCACCCCTTCTTATGGAACCACCAGACCCCTCACATAGCATTCAGCAAATGTGTACAATCCAAGCCTTGATGGGAGGGTGGTGGTGGCTGACCTGCATCTCTATTACTGGGCCTCACAATTGGTGGTCTTAAATAACTGACTTCAAGGGGGCATAAAGACCTAGCATACCAAGTGGAACTCTCACTTGTGTCATGCAGATTGTCCTTCATCTTATCACCAGCCCGCTTTGATGGAGGTCCCAGAGTTTAGCCCTATGTAAGTTAAGGCCCTTATGTCCCTCTGGGTCAGTGGGGAGTCTCCCAGATCTACTGCTCCTTGGTGATTAATTCCTCAGATTTTTTCCTGGCCCTCCGCACTCACTGGGAAGCCTGGGTGGGCGCCTTGGAGGATGAGGAAAGGAGAGAAACACTTATGGTATGACAGGAGCTGACCAGCCCCCACCCCCTGGCTTCACATGATCCTAGTGAATGTTCTTCACACAACTTATTTGACACCCAAAAAGCTTGGGAAGGTGCGTGAGCTGATAACACCCACCTGCCATAGATGTGGGCAGACACCACAGATTTTTTACCATGTGATTAAGCTGTGCCCCATAATACAGAACTATTGGTCCCAACTTCTTGGGGGCTTGTGTTGGGTAGGCCGATACACTGCTCACCCATGATCGGGGTCTTGAGCCTTCTAGAGGAGTTGAGCGGTAGGAGGATCGAGAGATACTTGGTGGGCATGGGCACATTGTTTGGGAAGCGTAATAGTACCCGGCAACGGACTTCCAAGAATGCCCCTGACTTGAATGCGTGGCAGATTGCTATGAACTGTTGTTCAAAGGTGGAGGAGCCAATGGTTGCAGCTTGTTACTGCCCACAGAAACATGGTAAAATACAGGGCATATGGTGGGAACTCTTTGGACTCAAGGGAATTAGATGTGGATCCTTATACCGTTCTAGGTTCAGGGGTCATCGCGGATTGCCTTTTCCTTGTTATTCTTTCTTTGTATGCAGATATGTTTTACATATCAGAAGACCAATATGCAGTGACTTGCGGCAACAAAGACTTCCGGTCCCAGGCTTCACTGTGGCAAGGTGGAGGCCCTTCTACCTCCTACACCTGAAGCTTCTATCAGTGCTACAAAGGCACACTCCAACACTCGCTGCATGGGACACAGTGACTGGCGGCAACAGGGACTTCTAGTCTGTTACAAATTGGGTCTCTAGTTGGCAGAGGTATGCACCCTGTCCAAGTAGGGATCACAATCCTAGTTAGGTCAAGTCAGATACAGAAGCTAAATTAACCTGTGCTCACCCTCGGTAGCTTGGCACAGAGCAAGCAGACTTAACTTATAAGGCAAAGTGTAAAGTATTTGTGCAACATTTAATTACAGTAACACAATGAAAGACTCAGTTTAGAACAATTAGATCGTATTTATCTGAGTAAAACAAGACCAAGAAGGCAAAAATACAATAAATGTGAAAACAGTGGTTAGAAGTTTATAGCCATCGAAAGGTTACTTGAGGTTGGAAGGGACTGGCACATAGTCAAAATCTAGGCTGACCGCATGGAAGGGAGGCTGGCTACAGACCCGGGCAGGGTCCACTAAGCAGTGCCTTGCATTGGAGAAATGCGTCGAAGGGCAGGAAGATAATGTGTTGATATTTCTGCCGCACTCGGATGATGCGTCATCATCAGGCTCCTATGGAAGTGGATGTGAGGCATCAGAGGTGGATTGAGCAGAGTGGTGCCATTGGGTCATGCAGTGGGAAAGCTTCTGCATTGTCAATGAGAATGAGATGTGTGGATGTTTCTGCTGCTCCCGGGCTGATGAGACAATTCTTGCAGTTGTAGATGTCATGTGTCATTTCTGTGAAGCACTGTGTCCATTTGTCTGCCGCAATTGGGGCTATGCATCACTTTTTACAGTTGTCAGCTGCAGAACCCACTTCTGAGACCCAGGACTATAGAGTGGCACCCCAGGTAAGGGTAGAACTCACAGGGTAGAGTCCAACAGCACCAGGAGAATTTCAAGCAGTATTTGATGTCCCTGAGACTGTAGAAACAGGGGGGGGGGGGGGGAGCCAGCAGGCCCTTAGAGATTCTTGGTAGCAACGATGTAGAGAGCAAGTCCAGTCCTTCTCACTGCAGGACAGAAGCAGCAGGTTAACATAGCACAGCAAGCATCAACGTGGCAGTCCCTCCTGCAGCAGCAGCACAAGGCCAACACAGTAAGACAGTTCCAGAGTGGGAGTCTCTCCTGGCAGCACAGCAGTCTTTCTTCCTGGCAGTGTCCTTGGTTCAGCAGAGATCTGATTTTCGGGCATTTGGGGTCCAGTACCTATATCCAAAAATGCCTTTGATGAGGAGGGTACTTCAAAAGGGTTCTCTTAAGTGCACTAGGGTCCCCTTCATCCTAGCCCTGTCTGTCAGGCTACCAGTGGGGGAGAGGGCGGTAACCAGTCCTTTGTGTGGAGACAGGACACCACCTATTGAAGTGTAAATGCTAAGCCCTTCCTGCTTCCCCCTGCCCAGGAAGACCGATCCATATGTATATGAATGGAGATGCACCTGAGTGTCCTTTGTTTGTGGCTGTCTAGAGGGAATTCACAAAGCATAGCTGTCACCTGCCCCAACCCAGACGTGTATTCAGAGACAGGCTAAGGCACAGAATGGTTTAAGGTAGGAAAATGCCAACTTCATAAAAGTGACATTTTCAGGCTTACAATTTAAAATTCGACTTCAGCATAAGTTATGATTTTAAATTGTGACTCCTAGGACAACAAACTCTACATCTTTGTCACTTCCCAATTGGAAATTACATTTCAAAGATGTTTTAAGGTAATCCCAATGCTATCCTATCAGAGAGATAGACCTTATAATACTGAAAAAATAATTTCCATTATCCAAACTAAAAAGTGCATGTCCAACTTTATGAATACACTGCATCCTGCCCTTGGGGCTAACTAGGGCCTACCTTAGGGATGACTTACATGTAATAATAACAAAGGTTTGGGTACACTTGCCAAGTTGAACTGGCAGTTTAAACTGCACACACAGGCTCTTCAGTGGCAGACATGAGACATGTTTGAAAAGCTACTGTAGTAGGTGGCACAATTAGTTCTGCAGACCAACTAGTAGGATTTAATTTACAGCCCTGGGCACCTGCAGTGCACTTTACTGAGACTTTCAGGTAAATTAAATATGCCAATTGTGCAGAAGCCAATGTTACCATGTTTTAGAGTAGAAAGTACCTGTGCTTTAGCACTGGTCAGCAGTGGTAAAGTGCAGATTCCTAAAAGCCACCAATAAGAGTCAGAAAAACAGGAGGTCAGAGGGCAAAAAGTTATGGGAAAACATGCAAAGGATGCAAAGTATAACACAGACCCAGGCTTCATCGGCACACACACCTGTGGCTTCTGTTGCTGCTATAAAGACTCACTACAACACCCACTGCATGGGACACAGTGACTGGCAGCAACATAGACTGCTAGACCTAGGCTTCATCGGGCTAGGAGGAGGCCCCTTTATCACTTGCGGCTTCTGTCGATACTACTAAGGTGCACTCCAAAACCCAATGGATGGTACACAGTGACTGGCAGCAACAGGGAATTCCAGTGTGAATCTTCATCGGGGCTAGGGGAAGGCCCCTCTGTTGCATGCACCTACAGCTTCTGCTGGCAATACAAAGTTGTACGCCAACACCCACTATGTGGGAAGGGCAAGGTCTGTGCCAGGGCAAAGCCTAGGCCAAGGGCAGGTCGACCCTGGGCCCGTCAGCACCAGGAAGATTCAGGGCAGGGCCACATCCCTTGGGTCTATGTGCAAGCATTCGGCGCAACAGGATTAACCACCACTATTGCTCTACACCAAGAACAAGGTACTGTTGTTGTAATACTCTTGACTGTCCCATTATCTTTCTATCTGCTTTATTTGCAACCCCATTTGTCTGCCTTCCTATTTGCTGAGTTTGTCTTCTCTTACCCAGCCAGCACTAAGCCTGCTTATGATGTATCGACCCAGATGGGGGATAAACAGGGCAGTTCTCTGACAAACCTTGTGTTCCAGCTGTGTGAGAGAACGTCACAAAATGCTGCAGTGGAAAGTGGGGCTTGATGCTTGCAACACTTGCCCATTCCCCCCTCGGCTCAAACCCATGGAGATGACACTTTGATAGTGTTAAGTGCTTGAAGACATTTGAGCCCCAAGAGGTGGGGTTGAACCCATCCGAACCTGGCCATCAAACAATTGAGGAGGATTTATATATTTAAAATACAGCTGTTGGGAGGGTGGAGTTATTCCTGTCTGAGTACCCTCAAATGCAAGGTACTTTGTGGGATGTCTGTTGAAACAGCCCGGACCTGGATACTGGCTCTAGCTGGCCTTTATTAGCCCCGCTGCTTTCGGGGGCATTTGATTTGACTTTTTTGAGGAGCCTCTGACAATGCAGAAAAGCTTAGGTTTCCCATAAATTCCAGATACAGCCATGCCTATATTATACTTATAGCGCTGATTTTTCATGTTTGGTGGGATGGGCAAAAGGAACTTTGTAGGAAGTCATTCCATTCTTACCCTCCCTTTGCAAAAAGTAACTCAACTGACAGGATGCTCCAGAGGGCTGCGGGGGTAATTAGTACAGAAATAGAAATTACGGAGAGGAGAATTTCTTTACGTTCGGGTGCAACCCCAGGCCACGACATAGCTATACACCTGTGCATCCACCTACTGCTTCTCACTCTACAGATAGTGGGTCTGTGCTTGACATTGTGTCAAACATCATTGAAAGTCCCCAGCCATCTTCAAAGGCCAAGTGATCTAGGTGAATGGCACACAATAAAACTATGGAGATACCCAGTAATACTTGCTCTCGCCTCTTGCCAACTTGCAAGTAGCAGTTGCTATCACTTCCTATGGAGAGCTCAGATGGAGTTCCTCCATCCAAAGCCCTTTGGGTACAACAATTTATGGAGGACTGCACTAGAAAAGTTAGAGAACTCCTAAAAGAACTCCCACCACTTATCACTGGCTTGGTAGCAAATGAGCACAAATTGATTGCCAACAAATAGGTACAGGACTCATCAGAGTCAGCGATTCATCTGGCTCCTACAGTAACATGAGGACAGGTGGATGGGCAATGGAGCTCTACTAACAGACCAGGGCCTATGACTCTAACAAAGTCTTCAATGACCTGGCCCGCCCCAATCTTATTATTTCGAAGCCTAAGCAGACATGTCCTTACTTTGCACTTGTGCCCCCCTCTCCACCCAAATAAGGTGAATCGTTGCATCACTCTGAGGGGATTAATCCTTCTGGAGCAACTATTCTAGAAAGGTTGAGGCACAGAGGATCCCTCAAAGTCATAGACAACCTGTGGGTAACCTCCCACCAGCATTAAGCCCTTTTGTGGCGATCTTAACTAGAGTCCTTTGCCTCTGCATAGACCAGAGAAAGGCATCTGAACAGCTCTATAACGAAACACTGGACTGGCTTGTATGGCACGCAGGGGTCTCCAACGAGTACCTCGTGAGCTGCTGGTAGCTCTTGAGCTACCCATAAGTAGCTCTCCTGTGTGTAGCCCAGCCTAGAAAAACTGAAAACTTTATATTTAAAATAAACATGTAAGCTTGTCTGATGTGGGCAGTATTGACATTCTGATAATATTCGCAGCTCTGGATGGCTTCATCAACATAAGTTGCCTTCAATATAAAAATGGTTGGAAACCCCTGTAGGGATTTCCCCCTATCCCTGGCAGGCAATACACTACTGACTCGCAGGGTGGGCTGGATTGTTCCAGGGGAGGTGGACCGCTGTGGTGACTGTCACTGTTAATTATTTTAGATGCCCATTACTGGTGCAGAACCTGCTTACTCGACATTTAAAAACACCTACAGCTAGGAGTAACATTGAACTATTGCCTTTAGGTTACTTTTATGAGCCAACTGCACAACCTCGGACAGCCTTGAAATGGCAGCCATCAAGGGCTTGTAATCCTTCAACTTCTGCTTGTGTTTATTCTATGCGTAATGTTGACGTTTTTACAATTCCAATCTCAAACTGATACAACATTTTAGCAGGTGTTAATTGACTTGACAATGCCACGTATTCCATATCCCCGACTGTTAGTTCAATGGGGATCAGCACTATAGGCCACAATTTAGGGAGCCATGAGGGGGGTATGCTGATTACTCCAATCCATAGTGATTATAAACGATGGCAGGACATTACTGGTTTCAGATTGGATGCGGGGTCTCCTCTAGCCAAGGTTTGCCTGAGCTGGTGATCCCTGGCTCTGATCCCCTGCCACATAGTGGTAAAACAGCCCTTGTTCAATCACAACATGGACAGATCAGCAGAAGCAATGTATATTACACAAGAAAATATCACTTACGGAATCTAGTGCCCGCCATGCAAATATTACATTATCTCGAGAAAACAGGGTTAGCAATACTTCCCTCTGGATACCTGAAGTAGTGGAGAGCAATGGTTTAACCCCCCCCACACTTCTAACGATGGAATACTTGTCTCCACCATATCAGCCCCATCAATTAAGGTTGTTTCATGGAATGTAGCAGGCTTAGCTTCCAAATTAAGTAGCCCAGAATAGGGTCAATTTATTGACCAGCACGCTATTTGTCTTTTTCAAGATATCTGGTCATTAACTCTCCTCTTGTGTGCAGGTTGTGTAAACTTCAGTCATGAAGCAATGACTACTGGGAAAGGTAGGTCATCCGGGGGACAGTCTGGATTAGAACCGCTCTAGCCTGCATGATTAAGGAGATCAAGATGGGCCCATCTTGCTCTCCCCAGACATATTGTGTATCAGCCTGACTGTCGCCTCAAATGTAGTTTATCATATATATGATGTGTATTGCAGATCAGCATGGAATACAACTGAGTCTCTGGTTATAGATCTTTTAAATACACATCTAGCAGCTCTACCTGCTTTAATGAGAATAATTGTGGGGAGTAACTTTGTCAATTTGAACCATTGGATGCAGATAGTGAGACCCTTACAGCAGAACAGGACAGTGTTTGATGAATTACGGGTTTAGCAATCCCCTCCATTAAGAAATAGACATCCTCGGTAGTCAGAAATAAACACACTCACTCTCAACCAGGGACTCCATGCCTCTAACAGTAGATCAACCTCCGATAAACATAACACTAGTCTCATTGGTTATATAATGCTGGATGTAATGCAATGGCCGTATTTGATTGACATGACTATAACACCTTGCCATTATGGTGACCACAATGCCCTTGTTCTGACCCTTGGGATATTAATTCACCCTACATCTAACAACTGTGCAGAGTCATTTGAGATTCACCAACCAATTACAGACACATAAGCAGCATAGATAGCTCTGAGAAGTTGTTCAGTAGGATAATTCTGGATAGACTGCAGGAAGGGTAACTACAAATGAAATCTGGACTTCTCTGCAAGAGGGTTTCTTAGAACGCAATAGTAATATTGATACAAGTGTTTCGGCTACAGTTATTGTTTTGGAAAACAGTTACCTTGAATGGTGGTCGTCTTTATGCTGTTTTTGTGGATTTGCTTTCTGCAGTTGACTTAGTGTCAAGAACCTCCTTCTGGTCTGGCAGGTACTATTTAAATGGGAGTGCCCAAATACCTGCTGGACATCATGATAAGATTCCAAGAAAACAACTATGCGCAGGTCAGATGTGGTCAAATGAGAGAATTGACTGATCCAATGCCTGTTGACAGAGGAGTCAGACAGGATTGTGCACTCACTCCCACACTGTTCATGTTGTATATCACTGGTTTAATACCCTTTCTAGACCAACATGTTAATGACGCACCTAGCCTGGCAAACATGAGGGTTCCTTCTCTTTTGTTTTCTGACGATACTTTACTTCTTTCCAATTCACCAATGGTACTCCAAAATCTATTGAGTCACTTTGAATGCTTTTGTAAGCAGAGGGGTTTGGAGGTCAATGTAGGGAAAACAAAGTATATAGGGGGTTATTACAACTTTGGAGGAGGTGTTAATCCGTCCCAAAAGTGACGGTAAAGTGACGGATATACCACAAGCCGTATTACGAGTTCCATAGGATATAATGGACTCGTAATACGGCTGGTGGTATATCCGTCACTTTACCGTCACTTTTGGGACGGATTAACACCTCCTTCAAAGTTGTAATAACCCCCATAGTCTTGATCTCTTGTCACTCAACCAGCTCTAATCCTACCTTAATGGGGATGCTACTGGAGTGTGTGAACCTTTGATTACCTGGGTATTACACTAATGGAACAGATTGAATGGCATACTCATACAACCCATCCTAGGCTTAAAATGTAACAAGTAGCCAGAGGAATAGTAAAAATGTCTCAAGGCTCACATTTTCAACCCATCTCCCCAGCTATTCAGATCTAAAATCATCAGGCCCTAGGGCCAGCCTTATGTGATGCAGAACTGTGGGAACATAGGGATTTGACTTCTTTAGTAACAGCTGAAAATGTATTCATGCATCAGTTGACAGGCCTACCTATTAGCACCCCCTGCAACCCCTGAGATTAGATTCACGGCTTAGATCTATGTTCTATAAGATAGGAATGAGACCTATCTTATATTGGAGGAGAATATGGGCCACCCCTGAATTATGCTCTTATTGCCATTGTTTAGAAGAAATCATACATATCTCTGGTTCATGTAATATACCCTGGCTAAGAAATACAAAAGCAACGCTTGCAGAAATTGTGAGTGAGACCCTCTAGAAAACACCAGGGGAGGCTCAGCCAACCTCCGAAATGCATATTAGGACTATCTATTGGTAACATGAAGAGAGACTTCTGTACACCCAGACAGAAAATGGCACCATTACCAACACTTTCCTCACAGTGAAGGATTTATTTTTGGAAGAGCACTTCCTGGATGAGATAGTGCCTGTATCAGACAGAAGGCTGTTCCTACAGTTTCGCTATGGATCTATCCAGAGTCTTGCATCAAAAGAACCCCCCAGTCCCTAGTCTTGAAAGGCTGTTGTAGCAATCAATCAATCAGTTATTTGTATAGCACAACATCCCATCCGTGAGGTCTCACAGCACTGGTGTAGGGACGTTGATCAGTCAAAGAGCCAGATCTTGAGGTCCTACTTGAACTGATTCGGTGAGAGGGACTGCCTGAGGTGAAGTGGCAGCATGTTCCAGGTCTGCGCGGCGAAGTAGGAGAAGAATCTACCTCCTGCTGTGTTCTTCCCAATTCTAGGGGTGGTGGCTAGGGCCAGTTGAGCAGAGCAGAGTTGTCTGAGGGGGCATAGAAGGATAGGCAATGGTTGAGGTAGGCTGGTCCGATGTTGTGAAGTGCCTTGTAAGCGTGTCAGGAGTTTGAAGGTGATGCGCTTGTTGATGGGGAGCCAGTGCAGGTTTCTTTGGTGGGCGGAGATGTGGCTGTGGCCGGGGATGTCCAGGATGAGCCTGGCCACTACATTCTGTATTCTCTGGAGTCTTGTTTGAAGTTTCTTCGTAATGCTAGCATAGAGTGTGTTGAAGTAGTCAAATTTGCTGCTGACCAGGGCGTGGGTCAAAGTCCTTTTTGTTTCAATGGGGATCCACTTGAAAATCTTCCGGAGCAGGTGAAAAGTGTGGAAGCACGATGATGAAACTTTGTTGACTTGGCGGGCCATGGACAGCGAGGAGTCAAGGATGATGCCAAGGTTGCGTGCGTGGTCAGTGGGGGCAGAGGAGGTTCCAAGGGCTCTGGGTGACCAGGAGTCATCCAAGACAGTGGGAATGGGACCCAGGATGAGGATCTCTGTCTTGTCTGAGTTGAGCTTGAGGCAGCTGTCTTTCATCCAGTCAGCGACCGCTCTCATTCATTGTGCTAGCTGTTCTTGGCTGCTGATGGTTCGTCGGTAAGGGATGGAATTAGCTGTGTGGTGTCAGTGTAGGAGACGATATTGAGACTGTGCCATCTGATGATCTTGATGAGTGGGGCCAGCGTTTCTGTCACATTCTCTCATCTCTTTTGGCTCCCCGGTGCCCCTCTACTCCGTCTCCTGCTTCGGTCTTCTGGCATCCCCCTCCTGGCTCGACTTTCTGGCGTACTCCTCCTCGCGCTCCTCACTGGCGTCCACCTCCTTGCGTTCCTCACTGGCGTTCTCCTCGTGCTCCTCACTGTCCCTCTCCTCCTTGTGCTCCTCACTGGCATTTTCCTCCTCGCCCTCCTCACTGGCGTTCTCCTCCTCGTGGTCATCACTGGCGTTTTCCTCCTTGCGCCGGATATCTGGGTGGAAGTCCAGCCCTCTCTTCTTTCGTCAGGACCCCCGGGGTACTGTAATACCGGCCCCATTCTATTATTCTGTAACTGAGTTACCGCAACCCTGTTACACATACTCCCCCTTGGGAAGTGCTGATGAAGACCTTGTTCCATAGGACGTCTGGAAAGAGAGCCTGCAGTAGGTAACTGGCACCTATACTGACGTCTGAGGCATCTGTCTGTAGTTAGAACATTTTTGCGAAGTTGGGGCATTGTAAAACTGGTTCGGTTGTTAGACTTCTTTTGAGTATTTCATAGCTATGAAGCTGAAGTGGAGTTAATTCCCTGATCTTGGTGGGTTTCTCTTTTTTTGAAAAATCAGTCAAAGGGGCTGTGATCATTGAATAGTTTGGGATAAACCGACGGTAATATCCTGCCATTCCAAGAAAGGACAGTACATCTTTTTTTGTGGTTGGTGGAGGTACGTTGAGGATCGCTTCAACCTTGTTTAATTGGGGTCTTATCTGTCCATTTCCTACATGATATCCTAAGTATGCAATGTCGTCCCTGGCCAGACTACATTTCTCAGGATAAGCAGTTAATCCTGCTTTGAGTAATGTTTGAAATACCTCATCGAGGTGTTGTAGGTGGGCGTTCCAGGTGTCGCTATATATGGCGATGTCATCAAGATATGCCAACACATATCCTGTAAGAGGCGTAAGAGTCTGTCCATTAATCTTTGAAAGGTCGCAGGGGCCCCATGTAAACCAAAAGGTAATACTGTAAATTGGTATAAACCAGATGGGGTGCAGAAAGCTGTTTTTTCCTTATCCGGGGGTGCAGAGGAATCTTCCAGTAACCTTTAGTAAGGTCTAACGTTGACATGTATTGTGCTTTGCCTAGTTGCTCCAACAATTCATCCACCCTGGGTATAGGGTAGGTATTGAATTGGGAAATATTATTTAATTGTCTGAAGTCAATACAAAATCGGATAGAGCCATTGGGTTTGGGTACTAGAACTACGGGCGAACACCAAGGGCTACTCGAAGGTTCTATGATACTTAACTGCAGCATCTTATGGACTTCTTGTTCTAAGACCTTTTTCCGGGCTTCTGGAATTCTGTAAGGAGACGTATAATTTTTCCATCCTGGGTCTTAATAACGTGTCGTGTTAACAGGATTTTCCCTGAGGTTAGGGAAAATAGGTTTCTATGTTTATTTAATATCTCCCTCAAATGCTTTTGTTGTTCTGTAGAGAGAGCGGAGGGAACTGAAAGAAGAAAATCAGATATTACTTTGGGTTGGGGACATAAATCAATGTCCAGGGGTTTTACATTGTTGATCAAGAACCCGTTTTTTGTTGATTCATAAGGGTTATCCATTTCTTCCCATTTTATTAGGAGGTTAGCATGATAAATCTGTATTTTCTTGGGCTTCTCGGATAGTGCTAGTTTTTATGTGACAGGGCTCACCGGTTCCAATATCTTATAGGGGCCTTGCCACTTGGCTAATAGTTTGTTTGCAGAACTGGGTAGTAACACCAAAACTTTATCTCTGGTCCTGAATTGTCTGAGGACAGTGTTTCTGTCATAGGAGTGTTTTTGTCTCTCCTGTGCCCCCTCTAGGTGTTTTCTGCCATCTACCCAAACACTGTGAACATGGTCTTTATTTTTGTTGTTTATACTCTAGAATGTCTTTACCTTTGCTTCCATCTTCCTCCCACTGTTCTGAGCCATATCTAGTAAGGTTCATGGTTGTCGTCCGAACACTAATTCAAATGGACTATGGCCAGTGGATGACTGAACATGGGTTCGTATGGAGTAAAGTACTAGGGGTAGCTTTTTGTCCCAATCTCTACCTGATTCTGCTATGGTTTTCCTCAATACCGTTTTGAGGGCGGTTATAACTCTCAACTAGTCCATCGGTTTGGGGGTTATAGACTGAAGTACGAATTTGTTTGATCCCTAATATATGGCAGATTTGTGACATCAAGTTATACATGAATGGAGTTCCCTGGTCTATGAGTAATTCCTTCAGGAAACCCACCCTGGAGAAAAACCCTATCATGGCCTGCGCCACGGTGTTGGTGGTCATGCTACTTAAAGGTATGGCTTATGGGTATCTCGGGTATCTCGTTGCATAGTCTACCAAGATGAGGATATATGTGTATCCCCTCGAAGAGGGAGTTAGGGGGCCAACCAAATCCATACCTACCCTTGAGAAAGGTACATCCATGATAGGTAACAGTAAGAGGGGAGCTTTACGGTGAGACCCATGGTTGATAAGCTGGCATTTAGGGCATTGTTGGCATTTAGGACATTGATGGCAAAACCACCGAATCTCTGAGTACACCCCTGACAATAAAACCGTCGTAACAGGTATTCCTCCATCTTTTCTCTGTCAAAATGTCCAACCCCCATATGGTTATGTGCCAGATGTAATGTTTGGATATGATATGGGAGAGGTACTACTAATTGTGTTTTCTCCTGATTGTTATGTTGAGTTACTCTGTATAATAGACCTTTCTGGACAACAAAATAAGGACCCACCTTTCCCGTTTTTTGAGTTACTGCGGTTTCCCAGGCATGTTGTAGGGTTGGGTCATCTCTTTTGTCTTATTCGAAATGGGGGTGTTGTTGCCAAAACCGGTTGACTCGTAGGGCTCGAGTTATCAGATAGTATACCCATTTTGTATGATTATTTTATTTCTCTTTTCTGGTTTCTACTTAATTTTAGTCTCTCTTTCTCGGGAGTGATAGAGACTTGGGAAAAAGGAGCTTCATCCCACCATTTATCTAGTTCCTGTTTGTCATGTACACTGTCCAGTAGCTGTGTGAAATGGTCCACCACAACTTTCTTCAGAAGTCAGGGTGTCATGTTTCTAGGCTGCCACAAATCACCTTTACTTTCTAGGTTTGGGTGGGGTGCTGCTAGCTAGTCGACAAAGTCAGGCCAACAGCTTTCCGTCAGTGCAGGTCTGACTCTGTCACCAACACTTAGTGGTGCTGCTGCCCTAAACTAAGCAGTCACCCCCAAGGTAAGAGTCCTAGGACAACATGTAACCTGACCTTTACAAGAGTAGAGCACGTAGGCCACACTCCTAAACACAGAAGGTCTTCTGAGTATTAACAATTCATTTAAATAGAAGTATGCTTCCACTACTGCTTCATAAGTTATTAAATTTGGGTTCTGATGTCACAATGCCTGTTGCCAAAGTGAACAGCCAAGGTTAAAGGCAGGTCACTGTGCATAATTAGAACTATGGAATGTTGAGAGCTCCATTGACGAAAATGAAGCAGCAGTAGCCTATATAAACTGATATAGCCCCCCCCGCTCTCAATATTTCAACGTTCTAATTCACAGCCTCTGCCTTTCTCTTTCCCCTGCCTTTCCAAAATGCATGGAGTGGTCAGGGGAAAGCAGGGCAGCGGCCGTGCTGCAGGGCACAATGGAGCCTTCCCTCTCCTTCCTCCCTAGCTTAGGGTCAATGCAGGCGGAATCCTAATCAGCTCCTGGGTCTCCCTGGCTCTCAGCTGAGCAAAAGGAAACAGTTTAGCCCAGCTAGGGAGAATCAAGGGGTCACTTCAGCCCCCTTTCACAGCTCTTCCTGTGAATGTTCAACAGCTAACAGACGTGGCCCTATGCATGGCTGTTAGCTGTTGATTAATCACAGCAACAGCTGTGAATCAAAGGCATCAGAGCTTTGGGGACTTTAACCTCTCGAGCTCTGATGCCTTTGTTCTATGGGCTAAATGTTCAATAGCCCTTTAGCCTGCCGGAGCTGGGCTATACCAACCATTAAAGGCCCTTACCTTCAGCTCAGTCCTTTGATGCTGGAGCGGGCTTTTAATGGCTCGCTAACCTGCTTTGGCAGGGCTCTAAGGCTATATTACAGCTGCAGTTTAACCGAGGAAACAGGAACTGGCTTTGATTGTTCATTTGTTTGAAAAATTACTAGCCACTTTTGGTGTTTTAAATTTGGCAGTATAGATTCTGCTATTATCATTGATATTGCATTGAATTTGAACAAGCAAGACACAAATGTTTAAGTATTTTGTGGAAGGGTGATGTCGTAATCATGTATTACAAGGAATAAAACACTAAGGGCCAGATGTAACAAAGGGTTTTTCCCATTCTGTGTCAATGGGAAAATGTGTTCGTACATATGGCCCCATATGCCTTACATTAAAGGCTATTGCAAGTCACCACGGAGCTTCGTGAGTTTTTAAAGGAACTCAGCCTTAGGCTTTGCTCCTCTATATTGTCATGGAACTCTTCAGTGAATTGCAATATCCTTGGACTGTATGGCAGGAGGTACTTTATCCCTCATATAATAACCAGCATCCTGAAGCTCAGCACAACAGTAATGTTTCCAACAAGCTGAGAATGTAAAGCAGGCTGGAACCACCATTTATTATATTTAGGTGTATTATGCAGGACTGCAATGCAGGTTTTTGAGTAATCTGTAGTGAGAATAAAAATAGGAGGAAAATATAATATCTAACAATACAAATGGATATGCGTGTTCAATGCATTATTTCCTGTTAACTACAAAGCCTTTGTTTGACTGCAGGACTGGGAGCAATCACTTTCCTGCATCCCGTCACGCAAATAAGTAGGTTTAGCACAGACGCAGCTGGCGTTATTGAAACAAAGGTCTCCAGAGGACTGTAAAACATTACTGATTTGACATCTACCATGAAAGAAGCAGAAGAGCACGCGCACTTCACAGTCATTATTTCAGTGTATAGCCATAGGAAAGCTGTGAAAAGAAAGGTGTCAGTGCCCCGTAATCAAGAGACACGCTGACACGCCAGCGAGGCAAGTGTTTAACGAGCGCGAGAAGAGAAAACAAACATATCAGGCTGCATCTGCCCACTCTTATCTTGAAGAATAGAGAAATATGTTGTACTATTTTAGGGGAAATGGATGCCCGTAGCCAGAAGTATATGTTTGGAGGGGTCCTCAGGAATGACCCAATATCAAATCTGTGCATTTGTAGGGTAAATGCTAAAGTATGGAAGGTTTTAAAGCACGCAATGATTTTAGGTTCCTTTTTCGTTATTGGTGTGATTCTATTTGAAGGAATGCTGGGATTTTTTTATTTCAAACATTTATGCATTAAAGCACATTGAATCAGCTTTCCACAACCCAACTTTAAAATCAATCTATTAGATTTGATTAAAGGTAGGGAGGAGTAAAGTTGGGTGACTTTCACCTTTGTGCATTTTCTAAATTGTTCAAGCACTGAGAAATGCACTGCTTGCAAAGTCTTTTTTAGCAAAAAATAATAAGCTGCCCTCTTGGGAGCCCTTCCTCTCATGTTTTCTTTTTGAGGTCCTGGTTGTTCAGCCTCTGGACTCGACATTTTTAATGGAGGAAATAATCCTTTCAAGACATTCTGCATCAGGAAATCATCACTCCTGCAACCCTGTAGGAATAGACCTTACTTTGGGAAAAGCTAGGAAACTTTATCTGTCTTTGTGAAGGATACATTTACTTAACTCAGCTCCAACTTGGGCAAAAATAGGAAATTCAATCTATTTTGTAAACAGAGAAATTTCCTAATTTTGCACCAACATTGTGAGTAAAGTTTTAATTTCACTCACCGCTAATTTAAAATTAATTAACAGGTAGTTTGAACCATATTCATAATGACTTGTTTGGGAAATTATTAATACACAGCAGTGGCGGCCTGTCCTTTAGGGCGGAGGGGCCACGCCCCCCCCACCGCTTGCCCCTCATGAAGAGTGTCTGTCAGGCTGAACAAAGGCGAGCCTGACAGACACTCTTCATTTTCAGCTCAGACAGCCAGGAGTGATCCATGCGTGATTTGCGCAGACTCCTGGCTGCCTGAGCTGAACTTTGCTGGGCTGAGGAGGTCACAGCTCCTTTGGGCGTGACTCCTCGGCTCAGCAAAGGTGCCTCGAGGCCCTCCTCTGGGTGACGAGGAAAGCGTCTCCCATTGACACTCGCCCTGGGCGCTTCAGGTTTATTCCCTGAAGCGCCCAGGGCGAGTGTCAATCAGTGACACCTCCTGACAGAATGGGATGGGGTCAGTAGTCTCACTGACCCATCCCACTCTGTGAGGAGGCTGGGACTGCTGCCTTCCCTCATTGGCTGCGGTCCCAACCCTCCTGGGACCTGGAGGCTGAAGGTAAGAGAGAGAGCGTGTGTGTGTGTGTGTGTGTGTGTGATGTGTTGAATTGAATGTTTGGTGTGTGCGTGCATGTTTGAGTGTTGTTAATGGATATGCGGTCGTGCGTGCATGTGTGTGTGAAAGAATGAGTGTGTGCAATCTTTTAAAATGAATGTTTGGTGCATGCATGCATGTTTGAATGGTATGAATGTTGTTAATGGATGTGCGTGGGTGCGTGTGCGAAAGAATGAGTGTGTGTGATGTTTTAAAATTAATGTTTGGTGCGTGCGTGCATGTTTGAATGGTATGAGTGTTGTTCATGGATGTGCGTGCGTGTCTGTGTGTGAAAGAATGAGTGTGTGTGTCCCCTGTCCGCCCCCGTCCCTCCTAAAGCTGCCGGCCGCCACTGATACACAGTGTGTTTTAAACAAAACAATGGGGAAAACTAAATAGAATTTAAATACAATCTTCATTATAAAGTTGTGACAAAAAGTTGGTAGTTCAATTGGATTTGGCCTAAATTACCACCAGCTAGCTATACATTAGGAAGGCTCAGACATTGGCTTGCACCCCTCTTAGCTACAGTTAGGTTGTGCTGAAGGTGCTGTGCAAAACAACATCCACATCATCATAATTCCACTTATGGACCCACAGTGGTACTTGTATTCACATCAGTTAAAAAAGGGAGACTAACCCTCCTAAAGCAACCAATTATCCTACCCACAATCAACCAGGATGAGAGATAAGGTACAACAGAAACAACTAACTGTTCTGAACTTCAGTGTTATCCTATCACAATTGCATCATTAGGTTATGATCATTAGGAAAACAGAGTCACCTCTTTCGTGAGGCATTACATCTCAAACTAAATGTACAATCATTTATTCATCATAATTCACCCAGGGTGCTTTGTCTCTAGGGATATGGAGTACTGCAATTCCAAACTCCATAGTTTGGCTACCCTTTCCCCGCCACTTATTTCCAATCCCACACTCTCAATGCTGTAGTATCTGTCTAATTCAGCAGTATTATCATGCTGTTGGTGAGAATGTCTTGCCACGGGATGTGTGAAGTCACTGTTTTTATTGCCATGTAATATGCAGTCCTTTACTAGTGAAATAGTGGTACCTATATGTTTAATCTTACCAGGGCATTCACACGCATGCTACGTGTAATCCTTCGTACTAAAATAGTCAAGCTGGGCTTTGCATCAACAAATAATATCTTCTTGAAACATACGCAAAGTTGGAGAAATGTTTTCATTTCTCAAAGCATTCCACACATTACATGTGTGCTGCACTGCACCTCACAGAGCAAATGTGTGAAATAGCATAGAAATTGCCTAAGCTTAGGATTTTGTACTGCAAGGGTATACTTCCAATGCAAACCTGTGCTAGATATCACTTACAAACCTTTGCATCATGGTGCAAACATAGTGCTTGGTGTTAAGCAGCCCGCGTGTACACCAGAAAGGGGGATGAGGGCAGCAGAAGCCCGTTCTTTTTAAAACACTTTATTTGAACACTGCTCTTTATATGGAATACATGGACAGTAAAAGAAGACAACTGTCTAGAAGACATAGCAATGTCAATAACAATGATTGGTAAATGAGGATTTGGTATAATACAGCATGGTGCCTTTACGATCTGTATCAGTGTCATACAGATAATACTAAGTGTAATACAGTAGAAATTATTTCCCCTTGTCGTCCCAAAAGTCCCTTTTTGCTCAGTGCCGTGAACGTTACACCAGGGACCCCAAATCTTATCCCACTTTTTGGGGCACCCACTACTCTGATAAACCACTTTCTCTGCTCTTTGAGACCAGTCCAGGTCTGTTTCCCAATTTGTAACCAGTAGGGGTGTGAACTTGCCCCAAGACTACACCGGAAATGGCATGATGTATGCCTTCCTTTCACAAATGAAATCAAGTGGATTTTAAAAGGTGTTGGAGTGTGTTTTTCAAAAGCAATATTAACATGAGAAGCTTGCAATATATTGTATAGTGAAGCTGCATAGAAAATGTGTTAACATATGTATGTATGTATGGATGTAGTATTTGTAGAGCGCATTCCGACTCACCAGGAGCATCGAAGCGCTAAAAAGAGTAGAAGGTGAGGAAGAAAAACAGACTAGCAAACCCAACCTTCATCCCACCCTCCTCAAACCTACCAGGATGCTACTAAGAAAAGAGTGAACCAGAAAACTACAGACTATCAAGGAAAAAGCCAAGTCTTGACCAGTTTCCTAAACCTCAAATAGGCTGGTTCTTGCCTGATATTCAGTGGTAATGAATTCCAAACTTTAGCAGCAGCCACCGTGAAAGCTTTGTCCCCCCATCTTGCTCTGTTTGTACGAGGAACCTGAATTCTATATGATTTAACAGACCTCAGGTTTCTCTTGGGGGCATACCAGCAAAGCCTAGTGGTGAGATACCTGGGACCTATTCCATGAATTGCTTTGTGGGTTAAACAAAGTGCTTTAAACATAATCCGCTGGGACACTGGAAGCCAGTGTAATTTCTTAAGACTCCCACTGACTGATTTGCACTGTGGAAGATTTCAAATTGCTCTGGCTGCTTAATTGTGGACCATTTGCAGCTTATTAATCAATGTCTTATCCACATTAAGGAGTAAGGCGTTACAGTAATCAACTTTCGACATTACTAAAGCTAAGACCGCAGAGACTCTCCATTCCTGCTTGAGATAAGGGAAGATTTTGCAAAGCATTTTAATCAGCCAGAGGCATGTCTTCAGAGTATGATTTACGTGATTTCTGAAAGACAGGTGGTCGTCAAAGAAAACGCCCAGGTTCCTACTGACCGTAGTCAGTGCTGGAGGAATCCCACAGTCTGTTGGCCACCAATGTGAGTTCCATAGTTCTTTTGCCTGCCCAAAGCAGAGAATTTCCGTTTTAGTGGCAGTCATCTTCAGCCAGTTTGTCTTCATCCAATTGCTAACACTTTGCATGCAATTGCTAAACCGGTCCACAACCTCCTCCCAAGGTTTTGCAATCGGTATAATAAGCTGAGTATCATCAGCATAGGCGATCGAATGATATCGGCCAAAGGTGCAACATAGAGGTTAAACAAGGTAGGGCTTAAGGATGAGCCCTGAGGAATCCCACATGGCAATGAAAAAGGAGAGGATCGGAAGTTGCCACAGCTTACAGTTATCCACCTATTTAACAAGAAGGATTCTAAAAGCTTAAGGGCTCTACCTCTAATTCCCGCTTGACTAAGGCGGGAAATCAAGAGATAAGGAGAAATCGTGTCAAATGCTGCTGACAAGTCCAACAATACTAGAATAGCCCCTTGGCCATCATCAAACAATTTCCGAATTGAATCAGAAGAAGAGAAAGCAGTCTCTGTGCTGTACGCTTTTTTGAAGCCATGTTGTGACGAATCAAGGCCTCCCCCAGCCACTAGGAATTCTGCCAATTGCTTATTCAACAATTTCTCTAGAATTTTATCCAGAAAAGGAAGAAGTGCTATAGGCCGTAAGTTATTTAAGTCTTGACTATCCCCATCTGGCTTTTTTTTTAATGGCATAACTATTGTTTCCTTCCAGGAGGCAGGATAGGTCCCAGAGTTTAGCACTTCTTAACATAGAAATAATGCACACTTTGAAATGTGCCCACGAGGAGTGGCTACCAATGTATACGAAGACAAATGAAAGCTTGTTAATTCAGAATTATGTACTAATGTTTTGAATCTGTATTAGCATATCATAATTAGAGTTATGTATTAGAAAATGCTTATTATATTAGAAGGCCTTAGCTTAGCGACGGTCTGGGCCTAGTTGCCTGGTCTCGTAATAAACTGTATTTTTCTAACATGTAATGTACTGTTTTCCTGAAGAACACGAAGCTGTACTTTTCCAGAAGTTAGATGTGTGTGTAGCTGTAGTAAATTCTTTCTCATGAGAACCGACTTGCTCAAGGAGACATTCTCGCTGAATGCAACAGTGTAATTCGTAACAGGTGCAATGCTGCCTGGAGTACGAGAAAACAATGGGGACACTGACTGGAGCGCAAAGTGTAACTTTTCTTACCTGACATTCCAACCGATGAAGACGTCAATAACATGGACCAATCAGTGACATGAGAACTCTGGTTTGTGGAAAATTCTGGCAAAGTGCTTGGAGGATTATTGGACAGACATAACGATGCACTAATTATTATCCAATGAGGAATTATGAGCTATTTAGGTAGTTTTGATTTAACGGAGTGACCCAAGGAGAGAGAGCAGAGCAGAGACGCAGAGAGACAGAGACTTTTCACTTCTTTTGCTTGTCCTTTACCTTTTAAACCATCCTCTACTTACCTGATACTTACTTCGCCTCCATAAGAGGGAAGAGTCCTGTTCCTTAGCTATGCTATATTGAGACTTTACCCGTCCTATCTCTGCTGATGGCGAATCGACTGATGTCCTGAGGGTGAAGACTGAAGCTGTTTGCTGATCTGTTGGATTAGTAACTATCTGATGCAAAATTGTAATTGTCTGTTTGCCTTTCCTTTCTAGGTACCAACTGCTATTTTGACAGAGGCCATAGTTAGATGGTTTCCAAATTTGTGTTTGCTAAAATGTTTTGCATGAAGCCCAACATGCTAATGCGAGGTTAGTTAAGGCGTTCACAATTATCCGGTGCAAATAGACAAATGACTGAGTTCTTGCTTTGTTGACTCATGTATTAATGGGACTTTGCTAAATTGCTTCATATTAATGCTGTACCTAAATGCTGAATAATATTCTCTATGCATTGATTAAATTGCTTTCTAATTGAAGATCTGAAGAATTACTAATGAGATGAATTGCTAATGAGATTAACAGAGATGGTATTAGATTGTAACCGATAAGGAAATAAATATCCTAACACTTGACTACATTGGTGTGGTTATTCATGACTGAAAGGATATGGTGTGTTCAACTATTGAGTCTTATTAAATGTCATTGATTAGTTTGTTGATTAGTTACTGTGCATATTGATTGGGTTATTGATCTATTGATTTTGTGATGCCAAAAAGATACCTCGTACTGGGAAGTCCCTGAACGTGGTCCAAAGGTTCATCGACCTAGGTGTGTCTCCTTGTAAGTTTACTTATCAAGGCTCTGACACGCTATCAAAGGCAAGCCCACAAACCAATGAAAGTGACTGATGTGACATGGGCGTGGTTTGAAGCCCAAAGAGAGATTACGGAATGGGATGGAGCACTTTGTGCTCACCCATAAAAAGGAACCCTCCTGCCCACAACCTCAAAGGCATAATGGTATATCAGCCCTCTTTAGTTTACAGGAGGCCATTTTTACTAAATATGTCTCTGTGCTGTATTCCCACGCTTGTGCAACACAGCACAGCAACTTTGGTGGCTGCACCACACTACCCTAAAAGCTAGCAAATCTGCCCATAGACTCGTAGGTTGGGTTTAAAACTGGGTGCAACTGGACATACATTTTCTTTTCAGTACTGATTATTTTAGCTTTTTTGACTGCAAGTGTAGAATGGCTAAGTTAGTTGTGTTGAATTTAAATTAAAACCAGTCCTAGGCAACTAAAATAAAATAGAAGAGAGGTGTATGATCACAACATCAAGGACTGACCCTTCTTTCAAGATAAAGCGTGCGTCTTATCACGATCCCATGATATCCGTTGGAGATTGTAATTAGGAGGATGGGATATCCGTCACGTTTGTGACAGAATATTCCCTCTATCATGATCAAAATCAGGCCCTAAGTCTGCATAGTATGGCTTTCACGGTCCCTCAGCATTTCCAGCTGGAAAGTGCAGGGTTTAACACCTATCATCCCTGACCAATAGAATTGTAATCCTATATCACTTTTAAATATGATCAGTGGGGTAGCCTGTGGATCATTGGCCCTAGTGTAAGCAATGAAACTAAGACCACCAAGCTGAGAATAAAATAGTAGTATAAATGAGGTGCAGCACACCTGGCACACACCTGGGTCCTGGTGTCACTGCTCCTGCTATACTATTATAACTTACATGTCTTCAAGTTTCTCATTCTACTTGCTTTTGTACTCGCCTTTCTATTTCCACTCTGTTCTCTCATCTCCTTCATCCATTTAATGCTCTCCCCTCTAGCCCATTCCTCTGTGTGTCTCTCTTCTCCTGTCTTGTCTCTCACTCATCCTGATCTCCTTCCTCCCGTCTCTCCTTATTTCATGTTCCTTTCTCTTCCTCTTCCATTGTCCACTTTGCTAATCGTTATCTCCTTTCTCTTTCAAACTTATTTCATTCTCCCATTCTGTAACCTTTTCCTGCCCTCCTCCCGTTCTTTCACCCTCTCCCTTTTTTTAATCCCTTTCTTCGCTCTAGTTTCCTCTACTCCCTCTGTAGCCCCCTCCCCCTTGAAAAATAAACATAGCCAAGCCCCTGGCATGCACTGGGTTTATACAAAAAAGTCAGAACAGGCTACCTCTATCTAACATCAGCTGGTGCAGGGAAGACCTGGCCCCTTCTGACTTCTAGGCTCCTGGTGGTTTGGACCAGCTGCACCAATGGTAGTTACGTCCCTGAATATAAAACTTTAATGGGGCACTGCTCCGTCCCAGAAAAGTAGTTGCTACTACCTGGTTCAGCTGGATCCGCTACAAGTCAGTCATCAGGTTGCCATAGGGATGCCAAGTGGCGATGTGTATCCACCACAAACTATTTGGACCCCCTCCCTATGACCTGACCAAAAAGTCCACTCAGAATAACTGAATGGTTACCCAATACTAATATGCAAATTAACATTTCTCACCTATGTCTATTAAGATGACTATATGTGTCACACAAAAAAACACAAAATTCCTAAAAGAAGAGTCTGCCGATGCAGCAAAGTGATGGTAAAAGGTAGCATTGGCCATAATGGCATAATCGCTGCTTTATGATAAACCTTCAGCTGTTTGAAACTTTTCATATCGTGTGAGCTTCCCACTCAAACCAGATTCTCATATTCTTGCTGGCAGGGCCACCTGGTAAGGTCAAAAATACCCTTCATTAAAAAACCTCTTTGGAAAAGGATGGGTGGAAAATCCCCTTAGGTTTTCTTAGGACGACAGGTTCTGACTTGTTTCAGAGCTCGCAGTTCTTCAAGTGGGTGATCTCTTCTGAAGATGGAACTCAAAGCCCCTAAAACACCCACAACAGTAGCTGCCAATGTTCTTACCAGCATCCTTGACAAACTCCATTGCGCCAAAAGCTGCACTTAGAAGGGAGCATGGATTCTACACCCCTTCGTTACGCAGCTGCATACTTACTTTTAAGGAGACCAAATTTCAAGTAGTAACAAAGCTGTGTTACTTTTTCACTTAACAAGGCAAGCTATCCATCTAATGTGTGGCAATTATAAGCCAAAAGAGGTAATTCCGAATGCAAGCTCTTAAAAAAAAGACTGAACAATTTTAAGGCAATACTATTTTATTTTAACTAGTTTTTCTCTTCGTTCTTTCCTTTCCTTGGTGATTTGTGGAATCTGAGGTCAACGCTATTGGAGCTTTGATAATGATTTTAACTGCTTCAAGAAGACTTAACTTTATTAATTAGTGAAGAACAGGTAATGAGCTTCTTTTGGTTAACATGCTAGCATTCAAAGGCAAATGCAGTTTGCTTAAATAAACGCATTTCTCACAAAATACTCTCCCAGCTGCTTAGCTCATTTGGAGGGGCCAAACATTAATATGGGGGGCCCGGACCTCACATGCCCAATGCCCCCTGCCCCCCGTGGCTGCGGCGCTGGGGAAATGTAGTTAAGAAAAGACCATCACATTAACATGCACATAAAACAAGTTTTATACTTTGCCAAATTTAATTAATTTATTGCACGCTTCATCTTTACTCACCATCAAGTCCATTATGATGGCTGTAGTTTCGCTTTCCCAAAATAGTTACGGATGTGTGATTAGGACCGGACAACAGCCTTTTTGAAGATGGGCTCTGGAGGCTCAACGTTGGCCTTATCACGTTAGACCTCAACCCAGGGTGAATTTCTGGTGAAGATATGCAAACAAGTCACAAGATGTTAAAACACTTCACATCTTTGCACATTGTCAAAGCAGTACATAATCGTAGCTCTCATTTTTCAAATCGATTTTTTTCCCATGGTTTCATCATTAACAATTTGGTTTACTAGGAGCAGAGACCACAATTCATCAAACTGTCAAGAGGAGCACAAGTGAAAAATGCGCCCTTTGCCTCGATGACATCAAGAGAAAAACATCGCGTGGCCTTTGGCAGCAAAACTAAGTAATGGTATTTAGCCTTTGATAGAGATACTATGAGGGAAATTGTCATCACTGAATGGCCTTTTGAACCAGGTGACATCACAGAAAGTAACATCGGATCAGATTTATTGGTGCCACTTAATCTTAGATGTAGCTACTGGCACAGAAAATGCCATCACTAAAGTTAAAACGCCGACAATAAGTGACATATAAAAAATTAATCAGGTACTAAATCAGATAACTAGTATTTTAATTATAACCTAATTATTTAGCCGGATGCTGTCATGATGTGCCAGAGGTCAAATTCACACAGACAGCCATAAATAAACAAACACATTTAGCTAGGCCCACATCATATGCCCAGCACAGAGACAATTGACCAGTAAAAAGCCTGAAATGCAAACATACAAGCTCATTTGCCAAGTTTTGTCTCCAAATGCCCAGTAACCATTTCAAAGTCCTTGGTATATCTTAAATATTTTAGGTAAAATCTTGATGGTTTATGTACAAGCATTGCGAGCTTCCATACAAAAAAACTTATGCTTGGACACAGTTTTAAATGTTTACGCAAAGTGTCAATAAGCCAGAGTCAGTCATTGTTAGACCTGACAGTCTTAGGGTGGTCTTCCCCCAAGGTATTGCCTGCGTCCCTCCATTTTTCTGATCTTGATTTTGCTGGTTTTAGCAAACTGCACACTTTACCATTGTTAACCAGTGCTAAGAAGCTAAGGTGATTGTGCTCTCTCCCATAAACATGGTAGTATTAGCTCCAACCTAACTGGCATATTTAATTTACCTATAAGTATCTATTAAAGTGTGTGCTTTATGCGCCCAGGGCTTGTAAATTAAATGCTACTAGTGGGCCTGTAGCACTGATTGTGCCACCCACTTAAGCAGCCCCTTAACCATGTTTCAGGCCTGCCATTGCAAGGCTTTGTGCAGTTTTACTGCCACCTAGATTTGGCATTTAAAACCCTTTGCCAAGTCTCAAACTCCTGTATTATTACAAATGTCACTTCTAAGGTAGGTCCTATGTGACCCACACGGCAGGGTGCAGTGTATCTAAATGGCAGGATATGTACTTGGAAGGGAGGGAGTATCTTTTTCTGTTTTTGCGAGGGAGGTGCTAACACATAAACAAACAACAAGCTTTCTTAGCTGGGTGCCTGCTTCCCAGAAAGAAATACAAATGTGTGAATTTGGTTACATCTGCAATCCTATGAGGTCCACTGGAGCCAGGGGTGTAGCTTGATCAGTAACATTGGAGGGAGTGGCAGGTGGGGGATTTTCAGATTTTCCAACAACCAGGCTGGCACATAATGTGAAAATACATCATGACAAGCAGAGCACATGAGGGCCTAAAGAGGCAGTGGAAAAGGAGACAAATACAGTTCGGTAGGGGTACTAATTGAGAGAAAACAGAATATTTTGTAAAATAACCAACATTTTTGAAGACTTTGAAAGCACAGAATGAGAATGTTTGAGTTCCATTCTTTTCTGTGTGTATGTAAAATTCCCTTGTGAAATCAGATAGACAGCTCACCATACCTGACTGAAACCACATGTACCGAACAATTTTCAAAACAATATATTTATTAGGGGGTTTAAAACCCCAAACACCCCCACGTGGCGCTATGCCCATGTCTGGAGCTAGGACAGGCCTTAATTGAGGGAATCACTTGAAGCTTCCTGTGACAAAAATATTTTCTTTTTGAGAAGTACTGTAAGGGTGCTAGAAGCTGAGCTGTGAAGTGCATGCTTATAATGGACATTAATTAAAAAAAAGCTTTGCACTAGGTGTAATCTGTATATTACTGAAATATATACTTTAGCTCTTTCATCTTAACCTAAATTTATATGCACATTTTGTGTCGGACTATATTATACTCTGTGCAATGCATGCTTAAAATTATGACTTACACATTCAGAGTGATTTCAGGGACCTTCACAAATAGGTCACATTTTCCTGCTGCACCGAAAATGATTCAAGTCTATGGGCCTCTGGTTGCACACATAGGCATGTGTAGTGATTGCATTAACCAACAGAGGTTTCATTATTTAAAATAGTGCATTTCCCATTGAATAATTTAACTTTCATTTACTTTTCATTCAAGCTGTTTTATTTTATATGTAGTTTCTTGATGGTGAAAGATCTACAAACTAGTTACAGAATAGTTTGTTCTTTTTGACAACACCTTTGATTCTGCCTCCACATTCACTGACCCCGTCCCCATTGCAGTATTCATACTTTTTTTTAAATGACGTTCCATTGTTGCTTTGAATAGTTATGTAGGCCCAGATTTATTTTTTCATGCAACTCAGCAAAACAACAAGCAGCACTGCATGAAGGGAGGGGGCAGGAATATGCCTTATCAAAATATGTACTCTTGCACCATGGTGCAAAGGTGCCTGTGGTACAAGCAGTATTGTTTTTATGCAGAATGGACACGTTCCTGCACAAAAACAGTCCTTAGAGTCATTTTACTCTTTCTGAGTGTGCCGCAGGATGCAGTGCACTCTGAAGGAGGAAACAACAAGGAGAAATAACAATATTTCTCCTTGTTGCACCTCTCTTGGCAAGGCATACAATTCTATCACATTCATAGGTCTACCATTTTTGGTAAATGTGGGAATCCTTAGAATACATTGGCGGATGTGTCCCATAGGCTCTCATTATTCTAATGAGAGTACTGGATTTGAGCAGCAGAATCACCTGCGGTGTGGGGGGACTGTGTCTAACCCACTACAGGAGACACCTGTTGGCCTAATACAGGGTTTTGCTCCAGCTAACTAGCAGTGTCTCATCTCCACCCAAGAGCAGGGATGATTGGGCAGCCGAGTGCATGACACAATTGACTCCTCAGGGAAATCGTGGTCACTCCGATCGCATCCGTTTCTCACAGTTACATTAGTCTCACATATACAAGGACAAGCAAAGGCAGTATGTTTCAATAAGGTTTTAATGAAGCAACTGCATCTTAGATAATAAAGCATTTACTACAATAACCAGGACAATAAAGCATGACTGGATTAAAATAGTGGCAAGGAGAGTAAAGCATACAAATAACGCTACCATATTGTCACTAGAGTCATTAATTTAATTCCTACCTAGGCTAAATTAGAGCACAGCATGTTAAGGTCTAGTCCTGCCCTTCAGGTTCTCCTGGGAAGATATCATCCCTCATACCTGAGCAAGAGGCCTGATGTCTGCATACGCAGCTGTAACAAAGCAATCAGCATACAGTTGTGGTCATCTGGCTGGAATCTCCCTCTAATGTGTATGGTACAGAGAAGTGTTTTTAATAATAAAACAGCTGATGTTCTGAGAAAATGTCCCTATGTAAGGATGTGTATGTTTCTATGAACACTAGAGACAAAGCGTTACCACGTTTACTGGAAACCTATCTTACTGCAGCCTTGAAAGAAGCACAGAGTGAAAGAAATGTCTTGTTTAAGAACACAGTGCTGACCTAGACAAAGAACAGCTAGATAGAGAGAAATAAAACAAGACCGCAAAGGTGGCTATTGTTATAATGATATACGAAGCTGAATAATATATATATATATATGTATATATATATATATATATATATATATATAGGTTAAAGTGCATAACTGCAGGCCTGGTTTCCTAAAATAACATCCAAGGAGCTATAACTAAAATGGCTACACACATTCAAGCTTCACCCATGTAACACCTTCCTGGCGTAATGCAATGCAAGGCAACAACGTATCTATTGAGCAAGGACATTATGTTCCACTTGAATGTAGGATTCCTAGAGGCAATCAGATAAAGACCATAGTGAATAAATAGTGCTATGTAGAAAATAGTAAATTCTTGTACTGATAAAGTTGTCTCGTGTGGTCTCTCCTTGGACGTGTTGGTACAGTTGACTTCTGTCCTGAATTTTGACCCTTTTGTCCTGAATTTGTGTCCTAAATGTTGACCCTTTGTCCTGATGTTTTTACAGTCCTGTCCAGAATTTGCCTCCATACCAGGTGGCTACCCTAGTGGAGGAGCTCTCACTTACACTTCAAAGGGTAGTGGCCTGATCCCACACAAAGAAATGATAACCCCTCATAGATCTTCTAGCAGGCAGGACTGGGCTGAAAGGGGAACTGGTGCTCTTCAAAACCACTCTTAGAATTATTCAAATGCACATTTGGGTATATGTACTGGGTCTCTGACCTCCTCAAATCAGACACTTCTGGATCCAGAACTGAACTTCTGTCAAAAGGACTGCTGTGCTGCTCAAAGGACTCAACTGGACTGCTGCTTGTTGCACTGCTGCCTGCTGCTCGCTCCCGGACTCTGCCTGGAAGGACTCTACCTTTCCACCTAAAGTGATCTCCAAGGGCTTGTTAGCTTGCCTTCTGTTCTCAAATATCAGGGACAGTGTGCTCTGTGTCAAGCTACCGCAGGGTGAGCACAGAATAATTTAGGTTGTGTTGTGACTTACCCAGACTAGGACTGTGGCCCCTACTTGAACAGGGCGCATATCTCTGCCAAATAGAGACCCAATTTCTAACAGCCATGTGCAAGAAATTCCATCCATCACTGGTGTTCCTTCAGGAGTTATGGGCTGGCTTGACAGCACAGCTGTCACCAGACAATTATGTGAGTATCATGAGGAAGAGGCTTTGACTATGCCTTCATGTTAGGAACCAGGAGTACATATTGTGATTGGATAGATGTTGGGTGCTTCCACAAAACAAGCATTGCCAAAGGCAATAGGTCTTGCCTATGCAAGAGCTATTGGCTTTGTCAATATATTTTAGCCGTGGTGTGCACCAATGTGGCTGCTGTTCAGCATAGCTAAAAGTTAGTGGTGTAAAGGAAAGTGAAGTGGAGTGCCGCAAAGTTGACTGCCATGAAGTAGAATTTAGTGTTATGGAGTGCAGCAGGGTGGCGTTGAATGACTTAGAATGGCATAGAGTTGAGTGGCATGTAGTGTTGTAGAGTGTAATGGAGGGAGTAGAGTGTCATTCAGTAGAAGGGTGTAGGGTGGAATAGAGTGTTGTAGAGTTGAGTGGAGCAGTGTCATTGAGTGGAGTAGTGTCATAGAGTGGAGTGGCATGGAGTGTCGCAGAGTGGAGAGGCATAAAAGTTGTTGCGTAGGAGTGACCTATAAGTATTAAATAGAAAAGCTTAGGCCTGACAAAAGTTTTATTTTGCCAAGTCTAGAAAGTCAGCTTTAAAACTGCATTACAAGCTGTAGTGGCTGGCCTGAGAAATGTTTTATAGTGCTGCTTTGAGAGGGTTGCACAATTAGTGCTGCACCTCATGTTTAGTATTTAAGTTAAGGCCCCAGATAAGTGTGGTAACATTTACTAGGGCTTCAAAGTACATTAAATGTGCCCATTAGATATATGCCAATTTGACAACATTAGAAAAAGAGAGAACGAGCACTTTAGCACTAGCTAGCAGGATTAAAATGTGCAAAGTACTAAATGTCAATAAAAGAGGTTCTTCAAAAAATCTAGGGGTCTGAAAGCAAAAATCTTAGAGAATACTACACAAAAAGATGGTCTTTTCCAACAATAACCTATCCACATGCACATTGCATACCTACTAGTGAAATTCACATCTAGCCATAAATCTTTGCAATTTGCTTTACTAAGCTAAGGAATGTAAGACATTAATCAAACAGGCTCTTTGGAAAAATACAAGAGCTACGGATATACAGACACTGCAGAAATATCAAACACAATAAAATCATATTCTAGACTAAAACAAGAGTATTGAGCCTATAATTTGAATCCAGATTACAAACAAAAATATATGAGATTTTGTTTCCTGTTGATGCCAGTAGTTCAAATTTAGGGGTCTTGGAATACTAACTGCTTACCCGCAAAGGCCTGCCACTTGTGCAACTAGATAGAAGAGTCGATTGAGCATTTAATCTATTTCCTTATTTATTAGAGCCACGAAGGAGATACCCGAAAAAAAATGTAATGCAATCAATTGAATATCCACGAGAGGCTGTTGTGTATTGTTTTTCCACTACAGATTTTCAATTTATTGGGAAGTTAACTAAATGCCTAGATTATGGCTATTGTACTCTTATGGAATTGTGACTGAAACTGCTTGTATGGAATATTTGTAGATATGCTTTGATTTTTAAAGTATTTTTCTATTTTACAAATATTTTAATATATTTTGAACAATAAGTATTTTTTCATTCATTCACAAAAAGATGGTCATTTCCAACATTAACCTATCCACACATACACACACACATACACACACACATACACACACACACACACACTGCATTCCTCCTAGTGAAGATCGCATCTAGCAGGAAATCTCTGCTAAGTGCTTTCCTATGCTAAGGAAAGAACCCACACAAGCTATTTGCTCTGAACCATGTTTTCACAAAGCCGCCCTCTCTCAGAATGTATCATCATACGGTATCTTTAACCTCATAGTTCCAGTTCTTTCTAAACATATATTATAAAGATGCCATACAAGTTGTAGGTACCTCAAGATTGTTTGTGGGTGAGAGCATAAACTGGTCGTTTTAGCCCAACTGGCCTCAATGCAGCCTATCATCCTGCCGCTCTGAAAGAAACCATTGTAGGAGCTTGTTGCACATTGGGCTTGTGTCATGGAGGCACATTTGTCTTTCCCAGTAGAGGTTCCTCCCTGCTCTGATCTGGCCTTGCATGCTTCCACATAGTTGTTATCCAACCTACGTTATGTTTAAATGCTGAAATGTCAATCCTATGTTTCTTCTTGATTAAAAACGTTATCATTATTTTCCCAAGGGGCCAATATGAGCTGGTGATGTGGCTGTGAGTAGAAGGCTCCTACGTTGTTAATTCATGCAGTGGGTTTTTACATAATGTTCTCTTTTCTTAAAAAAACACAGCCTTGTTTTGGTTCCCGAGGTAGAGTGGAAACAAGAGAGCTCACCAGATTTCAAAACAGGCATCCCTTCCATTTAAGTACTCCTCTCTCTGTTTGAACACTTCAGTTTGTGTTGATTCTGGCCGCTCTCTCCTGTGAAATTTCCATGTTTATGGCAAGAGCACAACAAATTAAGCATTACCAGTGCAGGTGAGTTTTCAGATGTTGCCTACCGCCGAGGATATTTCCGGTGCAGGTTTTGATTGAGGTATTTGCACTGGCAAGTTGTCATTAGAGGTTTTTAGACAACCCGACAGGTGGCTAATTCTGATGGCATTTCAGCCCATCAAGGACATTTTTAGCACCAAATCAATATACTTGTATATTTATCCTTGAAGATCCTTTGGCAGTTACATATTGCAAACAAGAAGAGGCATAAGGTTTATCTTGCCCAATTATCCCTCAGAGAATAGAGAAAGACAAGAATGAGGAAGGGCGGCGGCTTCTAAATGAGGTAACCGTCATCGAAGTGGAGGAAATAATGAGGGTTGAACAGCAAATGGGCAAAAGAGTGGAAAATTTAGGGAGGCACAATGCTCCAGGGCCTATTCTGAACAACAAAACAAGACAAGTAGCATCCCAGGTTCACACCTGCATTACCCCGAACATAATGGATAACACTGAAAGCAACCAGGGGACAAAACAAGCGTCTGGCAAGAATATAAAGAGTAGTGCAACTATAAAGGAAAGAATAAAGGAGAAATTAACTTGTCTAACTACAAGGATCAGATATTCATAAAGAGGATTCTTGGACACGATAACTGTCAATATCAAATAAGTCTGATTTGCTACGAGCCCTTGAATGCAAATCTATAGGCAATCTGTCCTTGGGAAGTAATCATGGTGCAGAAGTGACAGATCAGTGAGCCACCCCAGAACCCTTAAGACAGAGCAGCAACCTGGGTATGGATAAGAAGGGCAGGAGAGCAGTAACACCACACGATGAAAAAGCATTCCAACTAATACAGCCCAGTATAACTTCAACAGTCAAACCGGTTCTAGGTTGTATTAGAATCGATAAGGGCACTGGAGTAAAACACGACCGCCTTCATGTGTCACTGATAGTGATCTCTTCAACAGAAGAAGTCGCACCAGACTTAGCGGAGGATAAGAGGTTATTCCTCCTCCACCGAAAAAGGGTGTGGGGAGAATTGGATAGCCTCATAACAACAATCAATTAAAGTGCTGAACTTCCAATAAGATAAATCGGACGTGCAAATAGAGTTGATGAACGTGATGGCAGAGCATATCGTGGGAATCAATCAGAGTCTGGATGCGTTAGCAGCCCTCATAGTTACTCAAGGCAAGCATCCACCCAGCAGGTCACCAGAAACATGTAGCTGAGGCCCTATAATTGATAAAGTGGTCATGCTTCCGGGTATAATGGCGTCTCTCCTTCAGACAGAGAGGTCAGTGGTAAGAAAAATTCAGTGCCACACTGCAGGAGGAATCTCCAAAGGCTCAGGTAGAAGAAACTGAACAATTGCAAGACATGATCAAAGAAGAATCCCCATAAAATCTGGAAAAATTCAAGGCGAAGACAACAATGATGAACCAGAGCTTGCTCAGATCAAGTGCCTCAAGTTCGGATCCAAACAAACTAACCAAAAGGCAACACAAGCAGGAAAGGAAGGTAAGGCATAATGAATCTTAAATAACGAAGCAAGAAACCAAAGAAATGTTCCCAATGTTCATTAAACGAAGAAAGATAAATTTGGACAGTTCAGTTATTAACACATCACTGGATCAGACAGTTAAGAGGTATGACTCAGCTGTGCCATTCTGGGCACAGCTGACACACAAGATCTTCCCAAAACATCAAATTCCATCAAATCGCTCCCTAATGGTTAAATACATCAGAGCTCATGTCATGTCAGGTAATATAATTCAATTCAAGGAGATCACTTGGTCAGTAGAAGAGGATAACAGTTGGAGAGGAAAGAATAGTAAAAGCCAACTAAGCCCACACAAAACAGTAAAAGTGGAGGACAACCAGAAAATTTGAGTGATAGCCTTAGCACTAAGGACGCACCAGTTATTAACTACGGGGTAGCACGAACGAACAATAGGAACTCCACACTAATAACAACAAATGCGTACAGTCTGGCCTGCAATAAAAAAATGCAAGCTGGGTGTAAAGTCAAAAAGAACGTAGTCAGGATCAAGCATGGTCCACGCAGCAGGATACACAAAGGGGTGGACTAGTTATGGCCAGCGAAAAAAACACACCTGAACTTCATCAACCAGCATCATTTAGCAGCACCAAAAAACACGCACCTGAATGTCATCGACCAGCATCATCTAATAACCCCAAAAACAGTCTGACTAAGCTTATCTTCCAGTCTAACTATGCCTCTCAATGACCAAATGACAAGTTGAATAGAGGAAACGTGCTAGAATTATTCAAGGATATCCCTGAGATAGGAGGTATAAGATCTACGGATTTACTAGCAGTGCAATATTACTTCAGGAGACATGGAGCTTAACATCTAACCGCTTAGCTGGATTCTTGGAACACAATACACCTGCCGAAAAGGCAGCAACCCCCAGCCATCCGAAAGGGGGTATGGCTATCTACATCTCCAAAAGTTACAAGTGGAAATCTGAATCCATTGATTCAGGAGAAAGTGGGCTCCAAGCAAGTCAAGTCAGGTAAAACAAAGAAATAAGAAAGTTTGGACTTGATAATGATAAATATATATATTTATCCAGACAAAGCAACAAAACAAAAGAGATTTGAGCTTCTAAAATACATGATAAAGCTATTGCAAAACCTGTTTCAAGGGTGGCCAATGCTGTTCTCAGGGGATTTCAACACCCATTTTCACAACCAGCGGTCTGGGTAATCTACCAGGCACAGGAGGCAAGTAGATTCAATAGAGGTGGACAATTTGATAGAATTACTGAAGGAGCAGGGGATGACGATCTTGAATGGGAAAGAGAAGGCAGATTGCCCAGCAGCAATCACGTTTTCAAGCGGCAAGTCCCTATCTACAATTGACTACACCTTTGTCAGCAATGACATCTGTCCCTGGGTTTCCTCATCTAAAATTAATGCATGCCCTGAAAGTGATCCTTCCCAAAGGTAACAAGCATTGTGTTACACCTGCAAAAGTATGGAGTAATCTATTATTTTACCCAGCAACCTGGAAACCATGGTTTAAAAAGACTTAGATGGTATGGCAGAGTTCCAAAGCAAATAATGGAAATGGTCTACCAACACAGACCCAATGAAGGGGTAACTCATGAAGCTCAAATACTAAAACATGGTTAGACTTCATTACGGTCCTACAAGTTAATTTCTCAGTAAAGTATGATCAGCAAAGGATCGCCATAGGTAAGGCTAGCGTGGAAAGAGATGTATATAATTGGTTTAATAAAGCATTACAAGACAGCAAACGCAACATTGCAAAGGAAACCAGAAGGCTGGCTGCTGAAGCCAAGAAAGGCATAAATATAGACAAAACACAATTAATCTCAATGAGGAAAGCATACAAAAAACATGCTGGAGGGAAAAAAGAGATATTCGGAAGAGCTGTGGGTGAACACACTATGGGCCAGCAGGCAATCAAATTGTAAAAGATTCTAGGGGCTAATAAACAACTTAACTAAAGGCAAAAATAGGTACCTAAATGCAGGAATTGCAGAGGAAACATGGACTGCATATGCACAGAAAATGTACGCTTCTCCTAGCACCAGGATCACAATGAGGACGTATAGCCAGACCAAGAGGAGAAGTGGAAACAGGTCATAACTCAGCGAGAGGAGACAGCAAATTCAAAAATTCATCAAGTCATCAAGAGGATGCCGACCCAAAGGAAGGCAGAGAAGCACAGAGTGGACAGAGACAATGGGCAAGTTCGTAAGAGTGCACTATTCAAACAAAATGTGACATACTGGGCCAAGTACTTAGCACCTATCTTCAACCTTATTTATATTAGCAACAATGTGCCAACATCTTGGAAAGGAAGCATCTTCCATCCAATATATAAAAATGGAATTTAATCATCTCCAGTCAACTACAGATTAATTGCCCTAATTGACATGGAAGCCAAAATCTGTGCCTCCTATATACTACAAGATCTTCTCGCTTGGATAGAGGAAAAACAGCTGATACCGAAAACCCAAACAGGGTTTAGGCCCAGTATGGAAACATTAATCAATCTAGCATCCCTGTGGATCCTGACTGAAAATGCAATGCAGAGGAAATCCAGGATATTTGCCTGTTTTGTCGATCTTAAAGTAGCCTTTGAACAAGTCCCACATGACCACTTATGGGCAAAAGTGGAAAGATGGGACATCCCAGGAGATATGGCAATCATCACCTTATACTCTGACATGTTCAACCAGGTAAAAGTTGGAGACCGCAGTACATTAAACGCAAAAATAAGCACTAGTAAAGAGTTGAAACAGGTGTGTCCTGGCCCCATGCCTATTTAATCTGTACCTTGCTGACATGATTAGTCATCTGAAAGAAATCAACGGCCATTCTCTAAATCTGGAAAAGGAAACAATAACCTGTTTACAATATGCAGAGGACATAGTCGTCCTCATCCAAACTGCATTAGAACTACAAAGATTGATCAATGCGCAGGCAAGTTATATTGAGAAACAAGGTTTGGAGCTGATCTTGCGGAAAACCCAAATCGTCCAGCTTGTGGACTCAAAACACAAGGCATATAAGTGGTTTATTAAAGGGGAACAGGTGGAGTCAATTTATTCATACAAACACCTGGATGTTATACTGGGACCCTACCTGTTGTGTAAAAACCGCTTCACGCATATGCAAGCAAAAGCCCAGTCACTGACATTCGCCTTCAAGCTTCTGAAGAAAAAAAACAGAATGGTGCTGCATTTGCTCACTTATTAACTGTGATGACAGCCCAATTGAACCCTTGTTGACGTATGGCTTGGAAATATGGCATGGCAAAGAAATACCTTTATTAGACCAATTACAAGTAAAAGTGTATAAAGCGGTCTTCAGTCTCTCAAAAGCTTGCGCACCGGCCCAGGTCCATTTGGAGTTTGGACTTCAAAATCAGAAATATCAATGCCTTAGCACCTTTGCAAAATTTTGTTGGCAAATCAGAGCCGCAGAGCACAGAACCCTGCACAGCTTGTGTTGGGCAGAGATACAAGCCCAGTTAGAGCCAAAATGCCCAAACTCATGGGGCGCACACCGGGATAATGCTTTAACTGCATTAGAGGTCCAGGAATACCACGGCCGCAAAAAATGGTCCAAGCGGCCTTTGCAAAGATATGTAACCTCTCATTCAAAAAACAAAACTAAGGCATGCCTGAGCAGTGATAAACTCATATACTATTGTGAAACCACAACCATATAGCAAAGCAATTAAACAGAGCTTTATGCTCTTCCGATTTGAGTTATTTGAATCTTAGGACCTCCTACCAGCATGGAAGGGCAATTTTATAGACCCAAGATGTCGATTATGTGGCTACAAAATGGAGAAAAAAAAGCCACCTTTTCTGCACATGCCTAAAGGTTTTGGGTCAAAGGATGATGATGCTTAAACCAATTTTTCTTGTTTTAAAAGTACAATCTTGCCGCCAAGCAGTTATAAGCTGGCTGGAGGGTGACAAAAATCACTTTGGCTTGTAGAGGCGTAGGATTCATGAATCTAGTGAGCAAGCTCTTGCATCAAGTGGCTTGACAAACAATTTGCCCAATTCTCGGTGAGGTAACTCAAGGCTCATGCTAGAGGATATGCCCCTGGACAAGGGAAAGAACCTTATGAACATTATACACCATTCTAGATTATTTGCATGCATTTTGCACATATGCTCAAGATCATACTTCAACCTCCGGGACTCAGCTTCCATTAGAACATGCACAACATTGATTAGTTTTTTTAGTATGTTTTTATGGATAGATGCTATTTATAGTTCCTTTTACCTCTTGCTATTTTATAGTGTAATGGTTTTTATTAACTATGCACTTGATAAATAAACTTGAAACTTGATAAATAATTCTTGTGATAATGGTAGTGTTTGCGACAATGGTGACAATCATGTCTGTTAGTTAACTATCATGCTCAAGACAAGACCCTAAGTACTTTCTTGCCAATTTTGTTGGCCATGGTCATGCCAATTTTGTTGGGTCCTTCACGGGCAAAAAAGCAAATCTCTCTTTAAGCTTTATTTGATTATTAAAAACAAAAATCACAAAAGTACAAATTTTATAGAAATCTGAATAATGAAACAAAACAGTACAGGGATACAGTTGAAATCAATAAAAAGCTACATGCAACTCTTCCTCAAATTTCACTAATGTAAAACTGACATAAATACATTCAAACACTCGGACTTTAACTGATGGTCTGTCGATCTTTGACCCACACCTAACCCAACCAACCACCCAAGGAACCTAGGACACATTCTGGACACCAACCTCATCGGGAAGCCACAGGCCAATGATATCACCTCCTCATCCTTCCACAGCTCCTGCATGTTATGTAAATTCTTCAAGTGTCTCCCACTGGACACCAGACGTACCATCACATAGGCCATAATTATAAGTAGATTGGACTACAGCAATGTACTATACACCTCATTCTAACTCATCTTCTTCACAGACTTCAAACCACTGACAACGCCACCTGCAGACTCATCCTCAACCCCCCATGTGGAACCCACACCACAATACTCCTAAGAGTGCTCCACTGGTTCCCCATCTGGAAGTGCTGCCAGTTCAGACTTCCCTCATATGCATTCAAGTCACTGCACAACACAGGACCCACATACCTCAATCACCAGCATCACTTCTAGCAATTCACCAGCCATATTCATTCAGCATCACTGTCACTTGCACCCACCCACATACACAGAAGTAGAATGGGAAGTTGATCATTTTCACAAGCTGCCAAATCCTGGAGTGACCTTCCCCAACACATCAGGGCCTCCTTTGCACTTCTTGAATTCCACAAGAAACTGAAGACCCGGCTATTCGATTAGCCTTCTTGCATGACCATTGAGACTGCCTGTATTCAGGCCCAGCCTCACCACACACCTAAACTCACCTACTCAGCACCTGGATAGCATCATGGGTGACAGGCAAGACTCTACAAATTCTCATTACATTCAAATGCTTATTACAATTTGTTTGTGTAAAACTAATTTCAAGAAGCATCCAACATAAAATTTCAAGAAGCATCCTACAATTTAGAAGCATACGCAAAAAAAAAGTACATTGTGCACTGTCTAAATCCATAAAGTTTAAGAACTTGTTTTAAATTGTTTCTCATTAGGGATTCACAGTAGTTACAAAAAAAGAAGACATGCTCCATAGAGTGCACAGAAGTCTTGTCACAGGGACAAATTAGCACAAACAAACCCTCTTGATGTCCAAGTGGAAAACAGAGATGAGATCTTATGGTTGTCAGCCAAAATTGTAAATGAAGCAATCTTTCCCAGGGACTCTATGTCCATGACAGGTCCTACTCCAATTTTCTGGAGTTTGGGCCATAGAACAGTCCCTCAACATTGGTTTTCCCATTTCCTTCTTTTCCCTTGGTGCCTCACAAAATGCCAAATACAATTTCTTTGTCCGAATAATATCTGCCTTTGTAAGCAAGTGAGGGGATTTAAGTAACTCATGTCTGTTGATAGATTTAGCAGAGGTCTCGATTTACTTATGCCATAGAATTGTGTAACCTTTGTCACATGCCAGACAGTCTAGAATGATGGCCTGATTAAAACCAAATGGAGATCCAGAACAACAAAGGCCAACCTTGATTTGAACCACTATATATGACATGCACAATTCCTCAAGCAAGAAAAAAAAATGAGAAGTCAATGGTGGAAGCCCAAGTAATGGCTGGCAAAATGGATTCTCTGGTACTTGCAGATTAGATATGTCCTTGTAATCCCAAACTCGTACCCTATAGGTCAAAACAGGTAAACAGATACGCTCAGAGACTTCCATAAAGGGTATGATAGGTTTATTGTCCACTCTACTGGCAAAGACAAATAATGCCCCTACTGAGTGGCTAATCAATGGCAACAAGAGTATAGGCCAGTCAAGTGCTCTGTGACCACTTTTTACAACCTCTAGTGAGAAATTCCTCCACCTATCTTAAAGATACCAAAGATGTGCTGAACTTAATTGAAACCATCAATGATTTTGATACCACACAGACGATCATTACATTAGACGTAGAGGCACTATACACTAATATTCCTCAAGAAGCAACCTTACAAGTAATAGAGATTGCCTTGCAAGAAGTATCATCAACCTTGTCTTCTCCTGTTTCTTTCATCCTACAGTGTGCTAGGTTGGCTTTGACAGAAAATGTCTTCTTCTTCGAGGATCAATTCTACCACCAAATTCAAGGTACTTCAATGGGGAGCACTTTTGCTCCCAGCCTAGCCTGCCTTTATATGTACGACTTTGAGAAGAAATACATTTTATTGCCAACTAATCCCTACATCAATCATGTTAAGTCATGGCGTCGCTATATAGATGATATTTTGATTATTTGGCAAGGGTCACTGATTCAGGCTGAGGAATTCATAACCTGGATTAACACCCTTGATCCCTTTTTGAAATTCACAGCCACTGTGGCTGATTGCCAATTACCTTTTCTAGACTTAATGATCACAATCAACAATGGTAAATTACAGACCAGTGTGTATCATAAGCCCACGGATCGCAACTCTCTTTTACTCAATGAAAGCCATCACCCAAAATCTTTGCTGGACAATTTACCCTTTGGGCAATTTCTACGTCTGAGACGTAATTGTAGTCTACCTAGAGAATTTGACCGCCAAGCTGACTCCCTTCAAAATAAACTTTCTGATCGCAACTATCCATCAAGAATTGTTAATCAAGCACGAAAGACAGCCAGGAACAATAACAGAGAGGCTCTATTGGCTCCTAAAGAAAAAAGTCCTCAGTCTAGGCTGACGTGTGTCTCGACTTACACTCATTTATCGAATTCTATCAAGAAACTGATTAATAAAAGGTGGTTTATCCTAACGAGTGGCGGTTGCAACTTACCAAGGCCTCTCTTTGCTTTCAAACGGACTGCCAACATAAAAGATCTAGTGGTTCATACACGTCCACGAATCCAATGTGACCCCTCCAACCAAAAGACGTTCTGGAGTCTACCACCAGTCGTGGGTCACCAACCCTGTGGGAACTGTAATGTATGTGGCTTGACAAGACACCTGACAAAACTGGATTTTGACTCCATCGGTTCTTGGTATCTCAAAAAACATACCAACTGTAATACCAAGAACTGTATCTACATGATATCATGTCCTTGTGATTTACGTTATATCGGGATGACGTCTAGACCCGTTAAGACACGTATTAATGAGCACAGAAGTAATATTAGATGTAAAAGGATCACTACTAAACTAAGTGTCCATTTTTTGGAGGTTCAACATTCCCCTGATGATCTTTGGTGGGTGGTAATTGAAGCACCTACAATTCGCCCTGACGACTCAAGGGCTCTTTTCAGGATTGAACAAAAATGGGTATTTAAACTAGGGACGCATCTACGGGGACTCAATGATGATATCCCCTGGTCTTCCCTATCGCCCTGAATACATGACCCCCAGTTTACTCACTACCAGTTATTTGGATATAGCCTTGATTATATTTTTGCCCCTTTGGGGGCTCCCTTTAATTACCCTCATTTTATTTTTCCCTTGTCTTTCCTGATATAGCCTATATTAGGCTTTTCGTCACCATGGTATTCCTTTAACATGATTCGTTCACATAGCGTATATTCCTTCAACTCGCCATTTCATCTGTACCAATACTTTTTCCTGAATGATATTTTCATACATTTATTTAATTTGTACTGATTCTCAAGTCATACTCCAGTGAGGATAATTATACCCATCTTTCTCTCTTAGTTGGTGGTCAGCAACATAGATCAAACGGACTACGAGCCGTTTCTATTCCGAACGATTGGAACTACAAGTGCGATCTTGCACTTGTAGTCCATCTTCCATTTTTAAGACATTTTGGACTCCTGGTAGTCCTCCCTCTACTTCCATGAAAAGACACGCTCAGACACGGGCCCCGCAGCGTCTATTTATAACTCGGAAAGCGTCCGATCCGGTTGTTTTCCGGGTCGTCCGTTTCCGAGGCTAGGTCCAACAAGCTGGACCGGTGATCACTATGTGAGTACACAGTCCATGTCTAAATACAATGACGGGCGCTGTTAATTTGAAAATGGGGCTATTTTTTTTTAATGTAATTTCTCCCTTATATTTCACGGGCGCATACCGGTCTTTTTAGCGAGGCAATCTCGGCTTTTGTCCATACGTGACCTTAGTTATTACACTCTCTTTATTATCTACTTTAATATGAGCCATACATTCTCATTTGGTAACCATGAGCACGGTAAATGTGTTAACTTTTAGCACTATTACCTTGCGTATTTGCTCACTTAGGCAGCACAATTTGACAATTAATTATATTAGTAATAGTGGCAATATGAGGCACTACTTCCCATAGTTGCCCTTGAATTTTTAACCTTTTTGACATTATTAGATGTTAGCATTATTTTCTATTTTTTAATTTCCATTTGGTGTCTCAATAATGGTCTTGTATCTCGTTGTCATTTACTATACTTAGTGTCACCTTGAGTCCTTGAAACGTACCACCCAAGGAACCTGGTCTCGACTAGGGGTCGGTAAGCATGATTTGACATGTGGTGTCCCGTATTTCGTTTTTTTACCTAATTTTGGTTATGATACCTTATACTCAGATTCTAGACATTTTGAAATTTCGAGATGTGCTCTATGTTCTTTCGTTTTTCGTTTTTTGTCTTCCAGGGTACCCGTGTTAACCAGTTAACTTTAAGTAAGTGACCGGTATCTATGTATCCTAATCTGTGATAGTTACTTTGAAGAGGTCTGATTATTTAGTTGTGTAGGTCCTGATGAAGCGTCAATGGATCCGGCTGGACCAATAGACGCGAAACATGTCGACCAGAATATAGAGGTTCTTTTAATATTTAGGACTCTCTACAATATTCACTACTTTTGAAAGGTTTTGAGCATAATCCTCAATTTTTCTTTCTAGTTTTTTGATTTTAACCTTGGTCTTCATCCTTGTTATATCAGATTGATTAAATGATGGTGTCCAGTGGATGAATAACCAATTTTAACCTCTCTTTTTGTTTATTGGTGGTGACTTTAAGCATTACATTTTGTATAGTTGAACTTACCAGTCACTATCACAAGAGTCCGGCTGAGAGCCCCCCACATCGGGGTGCCCACTAGGCATTGCAGAGCCGGCCTGGTGAGGAGCATTTCCCGATGATGATGCTAGTCATCCAAAGTGATGCTTGAGGGTTCCAGCTCCTGAGATCACAGGTCTCCCGGTTTGACTACTCTATTTATTTTCGTAGACTGAATTAAGTCTGCCTTGGCAAGTCTGCACTGACTTACACCAAGGGTGTTTCAATCTTCCATTGCAGGAGCTACCGTATTCCCTAAAAAAAACTCACCTAATTGGGCAAATAAATCATCATGCTGATTGAGTAAAGTGACTACACCATTTCAGTCTAGCTCTATACTTGACATCCTCTCAATGGAGTCTGTAACACAGTTATATATTTGGGCCATAATACCAAGTTGACCTGAGACAAATTTTATTATTGGAAAGGCATTATTCCATCTGGTAGCTAGAACACTGTGCATTATTTTTGGTTTCTGTTGTTAATTGAAGTGCATTATAATGACTATCACTTCTATGAAGGATCTTCATATCATCTATATGTGGATACAACTGAAGAGAAAACAATATATGATCAATTCTTCTAGATTGATTGAGTCACTTGAATCTATGGGCATCAACAAAATTGCAGGGAGATCTATTGTTGCATGCTCTGAGGCCAAGATTCAAAGTAAGCCCGGGAAGATGAGTAGCTAAACAGACCGTCTTTTCATTAGTATAAAATCAAGTTGCAGTATTTACCAAGCTGCATCTTACTCTTCAGTAATACCCAGGTCTGAGGTATTGAATGGTCCATTCAATACAGGCTCCCTTGGCATTAAACAAGCAATAAATTGCTCAAGGCTAGTGAGGGTGCATGGATCTTGTTTCTGACCAGTATTACATACATTGAAAATATAGAGAAGCTTATCAACTACTGAGGAAAGCAACAATCCAAGTATATCAGGAAAGTTTAGAGGGAGCCTACAAATATAGCAGTTAAAAGTGTTTTTATCCCACACCACAAGGCCTTGGGTAAGTCGCCCTTTCCCCAGAGGAACAGCTTCACAGCAAAAGCTTGTGAACCACAATCTGCAAACTGGGGCTGCACACCAATTAATCAGATACTTGTGTAGTGCGGTTTATCATTTTTGGGGTCTCAAGACATGCTGAACATATGCAGAGCAAGGTCTTGAAGTCTTTCCTGAACTGCTTCAATGATGGGGCATGTCTGAGGTTGAGTGGGAGTGTGTTCTAGGACCGAGCTGCAAGGTAGGAGAAGGATCTGCCTCCGGCTGTTCTTTCCTGATTCTGGAGATGGCGATGAGGGCAAGTTGGGAGGATCCGAGTTGTCTGGCAGAGGTGTAGAAAGTCAGGGGGCGGTTGAGGTAGGCCGGTTCAATGTTGTGCAGTGCTTTCAGGTGTGAGTCAGTAGCTTGAAGGTTATGCATTTGTTGATAGGGAGCCAGTGGAGGTCTCTGAGGTCGGCAGAAATGTGGCTGTGGCGGGGGATGTCCAGGATGAGTCTGAATGCATTCTGGATTCTCTGTAGTCTTGCTTGTAGCTTCTTTGTGATGCCGGAATAGAGTGCGTTGTTGTACTCCAGTTTGCTGCTGATCAGCGCGTGGGTGACTGTCCTTCTTGCTTCAGTGGGGATCCACTTGAAAATCTTCCAGAGGCGACAGAGTGTGTGGAAGAATGATGACGAGACAGCATTGATTTGACAGGTCACAGATAACGTGGAGTTCAGGATGTTGCCCAGGTTATGTGTGTATTTGGTGGGGCATTACCTAGGGCGGTAGGCCACCAGGAGTCATCCTAGTTGGTGGGGGTGGAGTCCAGAACAAAGATGTCTGTCTTGCCCGTGTTGAGTTTAAGCTGGCTTTCATCCAGGCGTTGACTGCTCTCATTCAGTTGTGAAAGTTGCTCTTGGCTGTTGATGGGACTTCAGTCAGGGAGAGGATCAATTGAGTATTGTCAGTGTAGGAGACAATGTTTAGGCTGTTCTGTCTGATGATTTCAGCGAGCGGAGCCATATAGATGTTGAAGAGGGTCAGACTCAGTGAGGAGCCCTGAGGTACTCCGTAGCAGGTTTATTTGGGTGCTGTGGTCAACAGTGGAAGTCTTATACTCTGGGTTCTTCCCGTGAGAGAGGATTGGATCCATTCCTGTGCCTTGCCGCAGATGCCGGTGTCATGGAGTCTGGTGCACAGGGTGGTGTCGGAGACTGTGTCAAAGGTGCGGAGAGGTCGAGAAGGATGAGGGCGAAAGCGTCTCCATGGTCCAGAATGGCACAGATGTCATCGGTGGCTGCGAGGAGGGCCATTTCGGTACTGTCGTTGATCCTCAATCCAGACTGGGAGGGTTCTAGGATGCAGTTTGCCTCAAGGAACTACTTTAGTTGCATGTTGATGACCTTTTCTGACACCTTGGCAGAGAAGGGGGCAGAGAGATGGGTCTGTAATTCTTCATCTCCATTGGGTCAGCGGGGGGTTTCTTTAGGAGTGGATTGATCTCTGGAGCTTCCAGTAGGATGGGGAGGTGGTTTCGATGGAGCAGTTGATACTCCAGGATAGCTGGGGGTGAAGGTAATGCTGGCCAGGCTGAAGATGTGATGTGGGCATGGGTCTGAGGGTAAACCTGAATGGATGGAGCTCATGAGTTTCTGGCCATTCTTTGTGGAGATAGGGGTTCAGTGGCTCAGAGTCAGCTGCAATGTGGGGTCCGTAGTGATGCTGGTGGGTGGTGAGGATGGGGGTGGCTTCTCAATTCCTTCATATAAGGCCTGGATTTTCCAGCGGAAAAAGGTGGTGAAGTTGTCACAAAGATCTTCAGTGGTGGGGATGTCTGAGGTGTCTTTTCCGGGTTCGTGATTTCCCTGACTATGGTGAAAAGATCCTTGCTGTTGTGTGCGTTGGTGCTGATGCATTCTTGAAAGGCAGCCTTCTTGGAGGCTCTGTTGTTGTTTCCTGCTGAGAAGACGGGGTCCAGGGTGTGACCAAGACTGCGGGAATATATAGACGTCAAAGGAATCAACAAAAGTGCCCCAAGCCAAGTCTGCAAGTTTAGATTTTAACCCATCAATGTTCCAGGAAAGATCTTCCACTCTAATTATTGGAGATATAAGAATGCATTGATCATGAGTGTCCATTGTTATTCAAAGACTGGGAAAGAAACTCCAGGAGATCCAGAGGAGTTGTGGTGGCTACTTGATGTAAATCAGCTCTAGCCATTGTAAGACTATACTTTAGTCTAACATTAGTAGACACCATACAAAATGGCAGAATCTCACAAGCAATTAGTTAATCAGCCAACTTCTGTGATATCAGTGAGATTTCAACATAATCAAGGATGCCTCCTGATGACTTATGGCAGATCACCCTCACAATGTCTGAGCAAATTATTGAGAAACCTTTACACACGTGGTGAATCAAATGGATCACTTTATTAGTCAGTGAGTCACTGCCTTCTCTTACCCCACAACAAAGTTTGAGCACCTTACGCATATATACAATGCCCAAGGCCATTTCCACAGGCATGTGAAACATAGAAGATGGATTTTTGAAAGTAGATGATAGATTGGAGCTTTGGAGTATGATCATAAGAGGAAGTTGGCCAAGAGGCTAAATTAAGCAATTCAGGATAGAGGCATTCATGCCTCCTTTCTGGAAAATCAGGCTCATTATACAAAGCTGGCGTATTAGACAAAGATCCAGGCATGGGCAGCCCAACTTCAGCTTCAGCGCATCGCCTATTTAAGGAAGAAGGAAAAAATGATATTGGACCCTGGCAGGCTGTATGCTTACTTGCCTCAGCAGATATGTGTGACACTGATCCACAAGAGGAACATAATTTCCAAAGTGTGAAATTAATTTGTTGTGAGGATTTAGTGGAGCAATTGATGTAGAAGAGGAATGATTGATGAAACCTAGGTTGTTAATTGTGTCACTTGCTCCCTTAGTTCCACAAGCTCAGAGTTCAGAGCAATCAGCACCTCATAAACATCCAAGTTTGTATATGAGTTCTGTGCGGGACATCATGATCCGCAGAAGATTCCTGTTCCTGTTCAGATAAAATTGGTATTATGGGACCTTGAGACCCCCAAGCGGCTCAGCAGTAGTGTTGAATACACTTTATAGCACTGCATGCTGATGTTGGCACCTTCTGGCACTTGGTATTATGGGGCTGGGGCAGCAAGGTATCTGCACCCAGAGTAGCAGGAGTTCTGAATACACTTTATAGGACTTTATAGGACTGCGGGCTGACAGTGGCATCCCCTGCCATGTGGTATTATGGTACTTGAAGTCCCCCTGAATTTTCTAGCAAGATATCCACGTTCTGCACAGTGGAAGTGTTGAATGTGCTTTCTAGCACTGTGGGCTGATGTTGGCACCTCCTGGTGCTTGGTATTATGGGGCTTGGAGGTCCCCAGCAGTCCCCAGCAAGGTAGCTGTGCCCTTCATAGCAGGAGTGTGAATGTACATTATAGTGCTGCAGGCTAAAGTTGGTGCCTTCAGGCACTTGGTATTATGGGCTGGGAGACCCCCAGCAGTCCCCAGCATGGTATCCACATCCAATGCAGATATTCATTTTCATAGTTTAAGGCCAAAAAGCGCTTGGAAAACACAAAGTGCCCATCACAGTTTGTGGTTTACCAAAACCCAGGCAGGGGTTTGTGTCAAATGTGATGCGTAGGCCCAGCAGATGACATCAGTCAAAGTCTTTATCTCTGACTTAGTTTATTTTCTGGATCTCCAAGTAGTACTGTGGGGCAGAGGCAATAATTTGAAGCCGAGAAATGTTCTCTGAAGTCAGACACAACATGGCTGAGCTCCCCCTGAAGCCTTCCGTTTTGGGACCAAAAGCAACAAGTGGAGCAAAGCAGAATTCCATGGTCACTAAGTTCACTTTGCCACTGGGGCAGATCTGCTTCCTCGCCCCGGTCGAAGGTTATACCTTTGGCTATTATTTGGTTATTGAAATCCTCCATGGTGGCAAGGCTAGCAGCTGTAATAAGGCAAGACACCACAAAGCCAAATACCATCACCAAGATGCCCCATGTGCTCTGTCCCTACAGCATGTTAAAGAGTCTAAACCCGAATTGGAATATTTCACTTTTCTATAAGACCATATTATATAGTGCCCCAAAAAACACCAATAGCATGGAAAGTAAAATGTCATATATAGACTACAGAGCTACTGTACCATCCGCTAGTGTGACAAGACAAACATGCCTCCCGCCCTACCACGGTAATCAGGCTGTTGCAGTTTTAAAGCTACATTTCAACCTGTCAAAATGAACTCTTTTAACGGGAGAAAACTTATTTTTTAAATATTAATAAGTCAGTCCTACATAGGCCTTGCAGCCCACAAGGCAGGGTGCGTGGTATTTAAAAGTAAGACATGTAGAAATTTAAAGTTAAAATGTCCTTAAATTGACTAACCCCAAAACCCATTTTCACTGCAGGGAGGCTGGCCGGCCCATAGGTAAACAATGGGAAGCAATGTTAAACATTAATTGTGCTTTCTCAGGGACCAGCTAGAAAAATGATTCAAGAACTGGTTTTAATGATGAAATTGGATCTTAATAAATATTGAGAAAAAGGGACTTTTAGAAAGTTACCTTTTCCATTCTTGAAGATCCTGGGGGCTAATTTGCATTAGCCTCCCACTGTCACCCAGCCGGTGAATGACTCAGATGAGGTGTGAAAACTGCTCCCAGAGCAGAGACCATGCCTCAGTGTGGAGCGATGTGTTTTTTTCTCTGGCAGGAAGACCAGTTGGCCAGTGCCCAGGAACTTAATGTACTTTAAAAGCGTCTTCTGTGTCATAAGAAGATGTCAGATGACACTTGCACGTGCCCTTTTTTGTCCTGCTAGTCAGGCAGGCATTAGTGCCCAGAACTGGTTTGGAGTGATCTAATCTAGGTACATGGGACTGCTGATTATGCTGGCACACCTCTGGAAGGGAACTCAGACTCTGCACATGAAGAGATGGGTTTCTCCATCTTGAATTTAGTGAGTGAGGGACTCAGTGGGATTGTTTGCAGCGGGGCACGAAGGAACTGAGTCAATAGTGGCTAGGGTTACCACTGAGAAATGTTATCCTATTAGTTATGGAGGAGCCAGGAGTCATCCTACTCACTGATTAGAGCCAAGCATAAATTGGCCACCCCAAGTCACCTTCATCAGAACACTACTGGACATGTGGAAGAAAAGGTGAAAGATTGTACCTACTGTTTGTGACCTGTGAGGAGGCCTGGAGGGCTGAACCTGCTCCCTCTTGTACATGGGACAAAGAAGTGGACTCCAAGGGTCAGTTGGCTGTCCTGTTCTGAAAGCTACAGGGCCAAAACAAGCTGCAAGAGTCCTTTTCATGCAGAGCCTAGCAGACCTATACCAACTGGTCCTGATCTGGATTCTGTTGGTGGCCTCTTCTACAATGAGTCTTGACCCCCAAGAGCTGTTCCTGAGGTACTGGGACACTTGTTTATCAAACTGGACCTCTTCTAACAATCCTTATTCCTGAAAACCTGGGACTTAAAAATATTTTGGACTTCAAGACCTCTTGAGGACTGGGACAAACCTGCCAAGTTGATCCACCCAAGCCTTGCTACCACTGGACTGAACAAACACATTTCCCCCACTAAGAGCTTCTCCCCAGCAACAGATTTGATTCAGGGGGACCTATAAGGCATTTAGACATTGAGCCCTCTTCAGATACAGCCTGCAACCTTGCCCTGCTGGAGGATTACAAGCTCCATAAAAGACACTAAGCCCAAATGTAAAAATCTTGATCAGCCGAATGCGTCAAAGGATCCACCCAGTAAAAGAAATTCCTGAGAAGCAAAATTTGAATTTTTCTGCTCAGTAATTTTCTTCCCAAAACCAATAGCTTCCCTGGGACCTCATCCACCATCTATTCAACAGCATGGACCCTTCCTCAGAGAAAGGCTTCTGCTTTGCCCTGCTGAAGAATTTTGACTTCTAGAAAAAAGACTAAGGGTAGCCTTACGAGTCTGGCAGTCTACTGACCCCCACATTATGACTGCAGCGGTCACGCTGCAGTTGGACTGCCAGCACCACCAGGATTCATCGTTCCAGCGGTCTGGCAGCTATGGCGGTCCTAATTCACCAGGGCAGCGCTGCCTTGGGGATAACGACCCCCTTCACCATTGGTAACCCCTCCATGAAAAGGCTGGTGGAGACAGGGTGCAGGGTGCCCCAAGGGGGTATGGGCAGTTCAGGGGCTCCCCTGGCGAGCACCCTACGCACTACAGCATTGCTGCCGGCTCTATTACGGAGCCGGAGACAATGATGTAGGCCTAATCCTGATGGGCCAGTGGGCAGAAACTGTGTTTACGCCCGCTGACCCAGCGGGAAACTCTTATTGGGACTGGCAGTGAGGCTGCCACACTGGCGGCAACTTCCCTGTCAGAACGCAGTCATAATTAAGTCCTAAATCCTAAGTATAACTTCCAAATGGGTTGAAACAGGTTGGTATATCCAATCTGCGTTTGGCCTGAAATCACACCTAGATCCCAGTCTACCATGACCAGTTCACCTGCATTGGTGCTTAGTGTTATTTCGTGCTATGTTCCTTTAAAACTTTAAAAAGGCATATCTCTGGTTCCCCTTATGAAATGTTTGTCTATTTGGTGTCATTTTGTTAACACAATAATTCTCTATTATTATAAATTGGAGTGTGATTTTTATTGTGTTGTGTTTTTACCTTTCTAACTATTTTGATACTTGTAAATGCTTTACACATTTTCCTAAGTTAAGCCTGTCTGCTCTGTGCCATAGCTACCAAGGGTTGAATTCAGGTTTAAATTACTGAAACCTTTAGCTGTACCTAACAAACTAGTAATCTTTATTACTTATGGTGGACTACCATATGCCCAAATTACTAATTCACTTTTTTACAATATCTTTTCTTGTGTAAGCCTTCCTAGAATGCTTTAAACAAGATCACAATTTCTTTTTTATAGCTGCAGAAGTTGTGCCCCCTTCTCTTAACACTGCCCTATGGAGATGAGCTGTCCTCTCCTCCACCAGTACTAGAACTGGTGTTCCCTCGTGCTGGGAGCGCAGACAGAACATCTAGGGATGCTTAGGGACTCAATGGTTGCAGTTCTTGACAGCCCCATTTGGGCTCTCCACATTAAATGAAAAGCTGTGAAAGCTGTCATTTTGTTGCAAATTATTCCTGCCCCATGCCAATTTAATCTCAGACAGTACAAAAGTTATCGAAATCGACTTTTACAAAAATAAATTTAAATAACTTTTATTAATGATTCTAGTGTTATCCCACACCAAGATAAAATAAAGTCATTTTTATTTATGTCTGGTCCTGTTTGTAAGAAATGTAGGTTGATTTACAGAGTGATGAACAGATATTTGTAACTGATCACTGTGGGGTATTCTTTTCTTAAATGCAAAGCATTTAAATTGCACACTTGAAGGGTGACTGCTTATATATGGTAAATCAATTTTTCCTTGCCTTCTGGAACTGCAGCATATTTAAACTGAGGCCCATCAAGTTCACAATGGCCATTCATTTTAGTCATGTGTGTGGGCCACTTATGCCATTTAACTTCTACACCACTGCATACTTTCTCCACTATCTGCTATGGCCTTACTGGAAAGTTAAAAAAGGCAATTAGGTGAAACAAATACACAGTACATTTTAATGGAAAACAACACTTGGTGGCACTGCTTAGTAGTGTCATATCAAGCACAATTCTAAAGGCATCAAAACTAAACAGAAACAAGGGGACCATGAAAACAATTATGTCCCTTCTTAGAGAAGGCATGGGAAAGAATCAAAGGCTGAAGTCTTCATAGTGAGCAGTACCCGGTGACTACCAAGAAAGAGTGCATTAAGACACAAGCAGCAGATAACATTAAAACTATTAATGTGCCCTTCCAACAAGTCAAAGTTCATAGCAGCAAAGAGTTGGGTTGCAGTGATCTATAGCAAAGTGCCTTCCTCTTTAAACCAGTCCCCACTGGTTTATTAATAGTTCAATTTAATCAAAAGAAGGCAGACCTTCAAAGTCTGGTTTTAGTTCATTCCTTAACTTATTGTATCTCCTTGTTTGTCATACAATCACAACAATCCATAGGTTTATCTTTTTCAGAAATCTCTGTATTTAAGTTGGCACGGCCAACATGTGCTTCAAGGGAAACTCTCTTTTCCTCAGGGCTTATGTAATGAGATGTACATTGGAAGCCCATCATGAGGTCATGTTAGTAAGGATTTAGTTGATGATAACACGTTAGGCATCTGAAAAGAATATGGAGAATTCATCAATGGTGAAGATATTAGCTTGAAGGTCTACAATATGGTGTCGTTCTCATCTTGGAATATATATATATATCAGACCTTAGGTAGTTATAGTTAGGACCTAGTTTCCATAGAAAAAGCATTTTTTGACTTGGCTATATCTTTGGTGAAGTTTGAATAATCTTCATAACATTTTCTAAAAAGAAGCTCCTTGTTGGGTCTTGTTGTGCACGGAAATTTCACGGGTAAGCTGTCAAGCAGGTGACGAGAAAAAGGGGGGGGGGTCAAAAAAGTGTATTTCCCATGTTAATTCCCATGGAGATTTTAGACACAACTGCACCCCGAACTGCTGAATCAATTTACAGCAAATTTAGCAGGAAGTTATATCTTAGTCCAGAAAGAATACTTGATGTTATTTCGTGTAAATCTGTTCAGTAGTTTTTGAGGTTTTAAAGAAAATCCAAATTTGTATATCTAGGCGAGTGAATAATTTACGAATTCTCCTGATCCTGTGCAGAGTTCTGATTGGCTGCTAACACTTCAACCAGGAAATGTTGACAGCCATTTTGGAACTCTGACTTAGCTGATCCCAAACAAGAAGTTACAAAATAAAGAAAAATGAGCAGGGTAGAAATACCCTAACCCCCTAGCCTTGGTGCTGCTGTCCCTGCCGCACCCCACCAAGGGAAAACAAATTGATAAAAAAAATATTTGCTGGTGAAATTGCATACATTTGCGGCACAAATTAAAAAAAAAACAAGTGAAGGCTCCCGCGCTTTAAAAAAAGAAATCCCCCAGATGGGCCAGGTCCTGGGAGCATGATAAAATGTTTAAAAAGAACAGAGGGGCATACAGGGCAGCTCTTCTGAGGCTCATATGAGCCCCAGGGACCACCACCTCCCCAGGGCAATGCTTAATTTAAAATGGGTGGGGTGCCGCGCAGGTCCCCTCCTGAAGCCATTGGTGGCCCTGGGGACTGTCACCTCCAAGGTGCCGGTTCCTGCTATCTCCCAAGGTGCCTGCCATGTGAGAGCAAACACTGACTCCACTTCCAGCAAGTGGGATCTGTCAAAATGCTCCTGTTTCTTGGAAGTGGAGTTTTCATCTGTTACCGAGCCCGCTGTCATGTGGGCAGGGAAACAGATGAAAATGAATGCTCCCGCACGCAGGGATCTGCATTTCTAGCAGCTCCTTGTATACGAGAGCAAAGCCAGCTCCGGCAGAAAGCAGGGACCCAGCTGGGACCACGGGGGCCCTTAGGCTCCCCCAAGGTCCTCAACAAATCTCTCTCTCCATAAAGGGATGGAAGATAGAAAGAGAGAGAGAGAGAGAGAGAGATCGTTATTGCAATGGTTTCTCTATACATGACTTCAAAGTGTCACACTAACAAGATGCTTGGTTCAAATGTTATAGTTATGTTTTGATGCACAGCAGAACAGAGTCACTTGTGGCCTTCTGGTAAAGCTCTTGGACTGTCAATCAGTAGCTTCAAGGTTCAAATCCTTGTATCTCATGGTAGTGCTCTGTATATTTACTAGTGTTCTTAACGTTAAACATTCCTTGTGAAGTAACATTTATGTCTGTTTCCAATCAAAGTACTTGTTTTGAATGTCATAGTTATGTCTGGACACCACAGAATAAGGAGTCATCTGTAGGTTAGTGGTTAAGATCTCAGACCCTCACAATGAAGTTTGAGGGTTCCAGTCTAGGTATGCCAGTGGTCATTTCCCTGCTTTTATCTCATTTCAACTTCAAATATTTAAGGTACAAACTGAAAGGTAATCTCACTCTTTTTACTTGACAAATACATGTTTCTTTTCAATTTTATCTGAAATATCTCATTTTAAGTATATCATTCATCAATTCCTAAAAAAAAACTTTCCCTCTCTCTCTAAATGAATCTCTGATAATCTTTTTCTCAAAGTCTCTCTTTCTCAATCTTTCACTTTCTCTCTCTCTCCCTCCCATAATGGGATGAAAGAGAGAGAGAGAGAGATTGTTATTGCAATGATCTTTCCATATAATGATTTCAAAGCGTCACCCTAGCAAGATGTTTGGTTCAGATGTTATAGTTGAGTTTTGATGCACAGCAGAATGGAGTCCTTTGTGTCCTACTGGTAAAGCTCTTGGACTGTCACTCAGTAGATTGAAGGTTCAAATCCTGGTATCTCATGGTAGTGTATCAAGTATTTTGAATATTAAGCATGCCTAGAGATAGAACATTTATGTATTTTCCCATCAACATCTTTAGATTCAAAGTCATAGGGATGTCTGGAAACTACCCGGGGGCTTTGTTGTAAATAAACGCAGGAGACCATGCTTGTTATTTTTTATTTACTTTTTACCTCGATTAGAAATTCCGCCATGATTTCACAGCAAAAACTTTTTAAAAATATGCTTTTTTGCCCTGATGATGTTCCAGGGGGACCCCAGCACCAAAGTTAGGGAGTTAGGTTATTCCTACCCTGTCCCCTTTACTTCTGTTTCCCAAGGCCGTGGATGACTGATTAATGGGGTTTTAAAAGAAGGGTCTGGCTGCAGGTCAGGCCATAAGGCCAACACCCGACATACACGGCCAAAGGCCGTGCATGGCACGAGTTTGGGTGCTTGTAGGGAAATAGACACAGGGCCTGGCCATAGGCCACTGGTGTAACAATAGCCCCTGCATTGCAGGGAGGCCACTTAGCTCCAGGGCCCCCCTCAGCTACTCCTGTAGGCCAGGCCCTGCGACCAATCCAGGCACGCACGGCCAAAGCCCATGTGTGCTGCAGAGTTGAGTGTATATAGGAGGTAGGCCGCAGAGCCTGGCTGCAGGCTAGGCCCTGCGGCAAATCCCCACTGTGAACAGCCAAAGGCCATCCGTGGTGGGAGCTTTGATGTTTAGAGGGGAGTTGGCCGCAGGGCCTGGAAGCGGTTGTGTTAACGTAAAGTAATGAAAATTACTTTTAAAAACACATAGAAATTCACTATGTATATGTCAGCAATTTGAGGAGATGAGCAAATCTAGAGTGTCGCTGGTGTTGCAAGGGGCTCCTTACTGGAGCTGCTCTCCACCTAAACCTGGGAACTACCAAGAGTTCTCTGTTCTTTTTTGCATAATTTATGCATCACTCTAACCCTTAAAGGGCTTTGTTTTGACTTATACTGGGTGATACTTTGTGTCTGGACAAAGCTAAACCCCTTTGAAGAGCTCTAATGAGAGTGAAACACATGTCAAGGGTTGCTTTTATTTATTCCAGGTTGACATGGATGGTATTGTACCAGTCCAAAGGCGTAATACTATTCCTGAAGTGGTAAATTGCTTTTGTCATTTTACAGCTCGGCGAGGATGACACTGTGTCAATCTTATGCTTAAAGATTTTGCTGTATAAATGGCAATAGACGTTGTCCCTATCTAGATCAGCGTGGATAGCACTGTGCTGATACTACGCTTACATATTTTGCTAGATAAGCAGACATTTGAGGGGAGCAAATCTAGAGTGTCACTGGTGTTGCAGGGAGCTCCTCACTGGAGTTGCTCTCCACCTAAACTTGGGAACTACTCAGAGTTCCCTCTTCTTGCTGGGGTGTTTTAGTTAGGAAATAGAATTAAAAAAAACCTTAGAAATTCACTAACAAAAAGAAAGGCTACAGGATTTTACACATGCAAAACCATAGAAATTCAGCTTTCATAGTTAGAGTTATTTCAAGTAACTTTAGCTTGTGCCCTAAGGTAACTATAACTCGCGCCCTCGTAATGCACAGTTTTCTCAACAATAATTTTACTGCAAATGTTACAGTGATATTATCAATGATGTCATAGAGGATGTCATGAGTGATGTAATATCTGGGGTAATTAGCAGTGCATCTCTCTCTCTCGGTCTTGAGCATTCACTAGGGGTTAGGCATAACAAAGGAGAACAGAAGCAATAGCCTTCTTTTAAGAAAAAAAAAAAAATGTCATCACTCAAAAAGTGCTATCCATAGGTAAGGTACGTCACAGAACTCTTTGAAACACAATTAAGTGTCTTCCGTCTTGTGATGAAAGCACAGGCAATGAGACCTGAATAAATTAAAGACGACAACACCATTGCACACTAGGGAAAGCAGGGTACTGAAAGGCAGGAAAGAATCAGAGTCGGGTTATAAGCTATATTGTTTTACATGTAGGAGCCTACCTGGAATGACAGGTTCAGAAATATCCCCTATCACCACTCTCTCTTCTCTAATCACCCAAGCCTCAACAAGCTTTACAACTACACCCCCAGAGAAATTATATTAGAAAACAAATGCAGATCCAGCACAGCCAGCATAACACAATGTTAATGATCTCAGGGACAAGGAAGGCACTCTGGGGGTTATTCTAACTTTGGAGGAGTTTTAATCCGTCCCAAAAGTGATGGTAAAGTGACGGATATACCACCAGCCGTATTACGAGTTCCATAGGATATAATGGACTCGTAATACGGCTGGTGGTAAATCCGTCACTTTTCCGTCACTTTTGGGACGGATTAACACCTCCTCCAAAGTTAGAATAACCCCCTCTGTGTTGTTTAATTGGGAAGAAAAGAAGTGCATCTAGGTAAAGAAAATAAGTCTTAAAATAAAGTAAGTAATTACCTCCTCATCCCTATTTCTCATCCCAATACTTACGAACTTGAGTTGTTCCACCTCCGCTCAGATCCATGCTCCTAGCCCTAAGCAATCAAAAGGATTTTTGCACAAGACCACCCCCCACCCCCGCTTCCAATCATCCATTCCCTTCTCTAGATATAAAGGGTCACTGACCCCAGAAGTCATCCTGTTTTTTTTGGTCTGCATTACCTACATAGCAAGTCATAAGGTAAGCCCTTGGAGGCTGTTTCCTTCTCTATGCCCTGCGTGGGGATGTTCTGGGTACTCTCCCTGGGGTTAAGTTAGTCTCACCTCTGCAGGGTTGGCTGGGCCTCTCTTGGGTGAGCTGCTTTTTATATTACAATGGGAATTCATTAGCGTTTTTGTCCTGTTGTGTTCCTTTGAGTATTTTTCTTTTTTTGTTATTTTTTTTATTTCTGTTTTCATTACAAGATCCTCCTTCTATTATGTCAGACGTTGTCCCCTGTCTGATTTTGTTGATCGTCAGGAGGAGGCTTCTTTAAAGAAGTGCTTCTTTAGTTTAAACCTTATCCTTAGGGCTGCTGTTTATGCCTCTCAGTCCCTGGTTAAGGATTTCAATTATTTGACGGAGGCAATACAGGAGGGGGTTGAATGCTCCTCTCCTTTGTCCTCTATGGAGACTCAGGCTAAATTTCTGGCAGATGTTTCCTGTGACTTGTTAAAAGGGTCTTCATCGGCCATGGCTTCTTCTGGCGCCATATCTATCTCCAGGATTGGAATGTAGACTCTCCTCAAATGTCTGGTCTGTTGCATATGCTTTTCTCGGTCAGCCTTCTCTTTGGTGAGGATCTGGAACAAATGCTCACAAAGCCTTTAAAAATCAGAAGCATGCCCAGGTTTTCTGTTCACGATCCAAGCTGCCCCCTCTAGGAAGGTTCCTCCTAGAAACCGCACAAGGGGTTTCTCTGGGTGATTTCTGTCCCAGCCTCAGAAGTTTGCTGCCTTTCCTGCACGCTCCCTTTCTAAGCCTAAGTCTCCCTCTGCTCATAAAGAAGGGAAGTGTTCCTGACTATTCCACCCTTCCAGTGGGAGGTTGTCCGATCTTCCTGAGATGCCTCAAGGGATTGTGGACCTTGTCATGAAGAGGGCTGTGGTGCCTGTACCGGTGGGGCAGTGAGGGAAGGAGTACTACTGTCTGGTCTTTCTGGTCCCGAAACCTGCAGGGAAGGTCAGACTCATTTTCAATCTGAAACGGCTAAACATGTTTTTGAGGGTGCCTCGCTTCAAGATGGACACTCTGCAGCTTACCTGCACATTCCCATTGCCCTGTGCCATCAGAAGTACCTCTGCTTTTGTGTGGGGGGTGTCCATTGGCAGTTCCGGGTCCTCTCCCTCAGTTTGGCTACCTCTCCCAGGGTCTTCACCATGGTGTTTGCCTCTCTGGTGGCTTATCTGCATGGACTAGGGGTGATGATTCATCCCTACCTGGATGATTGACTTCTCCATTATTCTGTGCTGTCTGTCCTTCAACCTCAGATTGTGCTGGTGTGCAAGACTCTGGAGGCTTATGGTCTGCTTCTCAATTGGTAGAAATCACATCTGTCTCCCACAGAGGATCTACAGTTCATTCGGGCATAGTCCCAGATGGCTGTGGGATTCATCAGTCTTCCTCCGGGCAGAGCACAGAGGTTGCACGATCTCATCATGTCTTTGGCAACAAGGGATCTTGTGCCTGCTTGAGATCGGTTCAGTTTTCACGGACACATGGGAGGTTGGTTTTGTTGTTCCCTGGTTTGTTTTATGCTGTTTTCCGGTTGTTTTTCTTTTACTTTTTGTTTCTTTATTTTAGGCCTCCTGCATTTTTTGTTGTCCCATGGGCCTGACTGCACTTGGGGCCTGTGGTCCGACCTCTGCTGTCACTTTGGGTGTCATGGCTGCAGCAGTTGGACTGCCCAGTTCCTGTCTCCACGCGTATTTGAAACTTCCTGCAAGTGGTGGCTCAATCCCAGTCATTTGGCCAGGGGTTTTCCTTTGGCACTGCCTCCTCCCAAGGTGGTTACTACGGATGCCATCCTGCTGGGGTGGGGGGCTACTCTGGGCACTCTTTCCATTCAGGAACGATGGTCTTCTCAGGAGAGCAGGCTCTCATCTAATTTGAGGGAATAAAGGGCAATCCTGTTGGCTCTGTGTCATTTTTCCCCTTTCCTGAAGGATCAGGTGGTGCTTGTGAGGACGGACAACACTGTTGACATGTCCTATGTCAACAAGCAGTCAGGGACGGGGTCTCAGGCCCTGGCTTCTCTTGCTTTTCAGATAGGTTGTTGGGTGGAGTCTCATCTTCTCTCCCTTCAGCCACTTATATTTGGGAGCAGGTCAATGTACAGGCAGATCGCCTGAAGCACGCTTTTCCTTCTTCCCTAGAATTCTGTCTAACCCCCAATATTTTCACCCAAATTTGCAACTGGTTCAGCACCTCTCAGGTTGACCTGTTTCCATCCAGAGCCAACTCCCTCCTTCCCCAGTTTTTGTCCACATTCCCTTAACAGTGTTGTTGGGGCAGCAATGCTTTGCCCCACCCTTGGCCCCCGGGGAATCTGTTTGATTTTCCACCGTTCTCTCTTCTTCCTTAGCTCCTGGCCAGGCTTCACAAGGAATCAATTTTCCTACTCTGGTGGTGACTTTTTGGCCCCGGATGAGTTGGCAGCTGCAGCGGAGTGGGTTCTTCCAGTCCATCCTTGTCCTCTCCAGACGCCAATTCTTCCCCCGTCTACTTGCCTCCAGATGTGTCTGACGGTTTGGCTCTTGAAAGGAAGGGTTTAATTTCCCAGGGTCTTTTTGCTCCTGTGACTGTTTCTGTTCTGTTCAGAACTCTAGGAAGTATTCCACCAGGAAGGCTTACGCTCGTCACTGGTCTTCCTTTATGCAATGGTGTGAGGGTTATTCTTTGGATCCGGCATCTTGTATTGCCTCTTCGGTCCTTCAGTTCCTTCAGGATGGTTGCCATAAGGGTTTGGCCGTTTTCACCTCAAGGGCACAATGGGCTGTCATTCGGGCTATTCGCTCTCCTTTCGGTTTGCCTGAGCACCTTTCTTTGGGTGCCCCTCTCCTTAAGAGTTTTTCATTGCTGAAACCTCAGGTTCGTCCTGTCATTCCTCCTTGAGGTTTGCCTTTGGTTGTCAGGGCTCTTCCATGACCTCCGTTTGTGCCTTTGGGCTCTGTGGTTTGCGGTTTCGCTCTTTGAAAATGTTTTTTCTGGAGGCTATCACTTCGGCCCAGAGGTTAGGAGAGGTAGACTCTTTGTCCATCCGGCCTCCCTATTTACAGGTGTTTTCTGACCGGCTGGTTCTTAGGTTAGGTCTAAACGTCCTTCCTAAAGTTGTCTCCCTTTTCACCATCACTGGGAAAGAACATTGCCTTCTTTTTTCCCAGATCCAGCTACTCCTGAGGAGGTTGCCTTGCACAGCCTGGATGTTTTGTGGGCAGTTTCCATCTATCTCTCTCACACCAGGGGCTTTCCTCAGTGTGAGGCCCTCTATGGGAACTTTGGTGTGCTTCGCCATGGCCTGAAAGTTTCTACGCCTACTTTGAGTCGCTGGATTCATTCTTTGATTTCCTTAGCTTATGTCTCTCAAAATGTCTTTCTGCCAGTTGGTGTACAGAGTCATTCGACACGGGGCATGGCAGGTTCCTTGGTGGAGACTCAGTGGGTTTCTTTGTTGGACATTTGCCAGGCTGCAACTTGGGTTAATCCTGCTACATTTGTTTCCCATTACAGATTGGGTGTTCTGGACTCATTATTCTTTGGGTGTACAGTTTTGCATACCATGACCCATTGACAATACTAGTCTCCTGTTTCATGTCTTCTGGTACAATAAAGTTTCTTTATGCAGTATCAGGAGTTGACACTATCTGTTTTTGGGGAACAGGTTGTGCTGTGTTGGCTTTGGTATTTCCTCATGTTTGTAAGTATTGGGAGGAGAAATAGGGTTGTGTATTAATAGACACCCTCAGTGACGTTGGCGATACTTTTAAAATATTTGGGACAATGTTAAGTTCCTCTAGCTACGGCAGAATTCAAGTTTTAAGGAACGGATCCAATTATGCAGAGTGATCTATGTAACAATCTTGTAAGGGAGTTACTTAAAATGCATGCCCTTGAGGCTCACTGCTCTGGAACCTTCGGGATTTTATAATATATCAAAAAAATGTATGTTGAATACTGTAAGATTTCTAGTTGCTGGCTAACTTCCCGCCTGCTCTGTTTACACTACTTGTCTTCGGTTCCCGACATAATCATACCTTTTTCTATAATGAATGCAAAATGCATTTTAATAACTATCATTTGAATGAAAGCTTTCTGCAACCCCACCAGTGCTGAATGACAGCTGAATCGTCAAACTCTCATGCACGCCTGAATAATGGAATCTTTAAATGTGACTCATTAGGCACAGTCATGTATATATAGCACCTCTGAAATCGCTCTGACAAAGTGCGCTGATTAGGTAATATGCATTCCAGGGATTGACTCTGCACCTACCTAGATGCTGTATGATGCTGGATAAAGGTTTTCTAGCACTCTGAATTTTCAGACCACTTCCAATGGCTTCTGAATGCCTTTCTGCATCTAAAATATAAAAGAACAAATATTAAAATGTGCATATTATTATATCTTCCTATTGTGCATCAAAAATGTGTCTACTCTGTTCCAGCTCAATTATCCTGAACATCTCTACATACTGCTACTGGGACAGACATTGCATAGCTAAACTAAAATCTACATGTAATGGCATGTAAATACCAAAGAATCATTCACTGAATGTTTGTTTGTTTTTACTATTACAGTCATAATTGACACTAGTCACAATATACATCAGATGTAAATGAATTAAAATCTCCTCATTTTAAATAACGATTATTTCCTATATTTGACCTTCACCAGGACAAAGACTGGTACAACTGAGAGGGGACACATCATGAGCAACAGAGGCACAAAAGAGACAGAGTACCAGACCAGGCTTCCGCAGTACATTAAGAATGGGGTACAGCTGATGAAGCTGAAATGAAGGTTTTACATTTATTAGCACATAAACGTAGTGCTGCAATAATCATGTGTGACTTTAACCGAACTAATAAAGATTGTACGGGGACAAAATGTGCCCTCAGAGTAGTTTGCCGACATTTATAAGCGTGCTTTATATAACGTGATGTATTGGAATTGCACTAATCCGACATAATCGTAAACGTGTGTTATGATTTGCTTGTTTGAAATGTTTTAGCTTAGCCTAACTTTAGTGGAGGATTCGGCCTAGTTGCCTGGTCTCACGATTTAAATGCTCGTATTTTTCCAATGTGCTGTTAAACGTGTATTTTTGCTTGAAGCTGTACTTTTCCACTGAGATCGTTCACATGCTTATCTTAAGGTTTCGTGCCAGCCTGGCATTTTTCTCTTTGCTCCAAGGTCAATCTGCAGGTGCGGACAATGGAAGCTCTGAAAGTGAGTTAATTGGTATAAAATGTTGCAACTTGCGTACCCGTCTCCAAGGATAATGTATGCTTAAGTAAAAGCTTGAGAACTGTTGTTTTTGATTGGACAATTTGAAGCCAACCTATGAACCCTCCAATGGAAGACCCTACTGGATTTGAACTATTGTCTATTTAAACCAGGTGCATGAGAAGAAAGCAGCCATTACCAGCCCGATACCCGCCATTTCATTGCAGCTATTATGGCCCACCTTGCTGCGACGCCATTTTGAAAGAGACTTTGATGCTTTCTCTAATCGAGAGAAAGAGACTTAAATGATTCTTACCCTAGAGACTTTAACTTTGATTTGTCCCTTTGCATGAAGTAGTAGTTTATCTTGCCGCCGTGAGGCAATTGCCCCGTCCACCTTGCCCCTTTGCCCCGTCCCATGCTGATCGAGAAACGGTACCTGTGAGACGAAGACTTCCTTCAATGCTGATTGTAATTGGTAAATATGAAAGGAAATTGTACAATTGCATTGTGTTTCTTTTAGGTAACCAACTGCTGATTTTTTTGATAAGAGCCCTAGTTAGGAGCTTTTCTAAATTAATGTTGCTAAATTGTTTTTTGCATGAAGTCCCACATGCCGATGCTAATTTGAGGTTAGATGAGGATTCCTTTTGTTGCACGATGCAATTTGAGACCTTGTTATGCTGACCAATGTATGCAATTAGCCCATTACAGATTATAGTTTTAGTGATTTGCATTGCTATTATCGAATGCCTTGTTATTCAAATGCTGCATAGATTGCACCTGTTTCGCCGTTATGGACAGCTATTAATGTTCATTTACGTATATCATTTGGTGTTGAGACACATCTATATTGTGCTAGCTTTGTTAATATAGGGAAATAAATTCACTAACTTTGAATAAACTGGTGTGGTTATTCCTGACTGAAAGGCCAGGGTTCGCCGAAATGTATTCTGGATTAATTGTTAAGTGTTATGTTGATCAGGGCATTGCTTATGTTTGTTATTGATTATTGATTTGATTAAATTGACTGTTAAAGGGTGGAGAAGGTCCCACTTAGCCAAAAGATTCATCGGCCTAAAGAGCGTCCAAATACAGGTAAATTATTGGTACGGAACGCTCTATCAGTAGATGGTAGCAGAGGACGGTTTCGCCTTTTGGGACCCCGTACTCTTAAAGTACATGGTGTTAAATTAAAGGTTACGCCCTTTGGACCCCACTCGAGAAGTTGAAGTAGATTTTTCTTGGGTAAAACAGATTGACAGAATGATGATGGGCTAAGTCCACCGCGACTTTACCGGGATCTTGGAGCTTGCGAATTAAGAGAATGGAGGTGTGAGATCAGCGTTGGCGGTACTAGTGATGGTATGAGTGAAGTTAGGATTTTGCGCTTGCACAGCTTATTGCTGCAGTTTGAGTGAAAAGGTTGCGAGGATTTTAGAGAATAGCGGAGGTGCGACTCCGAGTGTAGAAGTAGGGAAGTCGTCGAACTTCATAGAAATAGCAGAGGTGCGACTCCGAGTGTGAGAGTAGGGAAGTCGTCGAACTTCATGTGCATGTGGCGCTTCGTGCATAAAAAGGTCCATGTGGTTGTTGTTGTTGAGACGGGCCCTGCGAGGTCAAGAGACTCCGGAGTATGTTGAAAAGTGTATGAGACACTTGTTTTATGTTGTGGTCTGGTTGGTTTAGTAGGTTGATCGGGCGTGGTCAACGAGTCGGTACGTGTGTTAAGGGAGTGAAAGAAACTTCGACTTCGGGCTTTGACAAAATTCTAAGTGCACTAGAATAGATCACTGACAAGTTGAGAGCAGAGTCTGCGGGTCAGATTTGCTTGCGAACGTGTGGACCGAGAAAGATGGAATAACTGCCGAGGCTAGTGAAAAATCCCTAAGGTCCTGAAGCGATTGTGTTACCCTTCCTGTAGTAAACCGACAGATCTGTTTTATATTTTTGGTAACTTGCGATACATGCCAGAAGTTGTTACGAGAGGAGCTGAGTGAAGGAGGACTAGCCGCGAGGCTTTGTCAGCCGCAGTGTGTGTGTGAGTGTGACGTCACTAGGAGCCGCGCTGGGATAGGTTGGTTGTAGAGAAGGGTCGCGCACGGATTGGACGCAGTCCGTGGGGCTCGATTGGAAGGGGAAAGGCAAGCGAAGAGTATTCCGGGAATTAAAGTCACCTATTGATTACATAATTTTGTGAAATAAAAGACGAGAAAATGAAATTTTTTAAAGCATTAAGGAGTGCGATGAAGGGGGAGTCTTACATTAAAGCGAGCGTAGGAGAGGAAACGCCGCCCGAAGGCACACCAGCTTACATTGTAATGGAGGAAAAGGTGGTAGCTCCGTGCCTTTGGCTAAAGCAATGGCACAAGCTGACAGAGAAACATGGTAGCGTAGCGTTCCCGATCCATGGGACATTCAATATAAGGATCCTAGAGAATTTGAGATTCGCGATGTACGACATGAAGGTACCTCCAAGGCCAGCACAGTTTGAGGCTCTAGCGATTTGGGAACTAATGGCTAGACAGCAGCAGCAAAATAAGTTTGAGACTAGGATAAGGAAGGTAGAAAAGACACTAGCGGACGCTAGGTGGGATAATGCACAGAAGGTGTGGAGGTCAGATGTATTGCAGGGGATAAAATTGTTTCCCGCAATTACTAAGGAAGAAGAGGAGACAGGTAAGAAAGTTACCTGTAAGACAAACAGGAGGTGTTCCAAGGATAGAGAGGACGAGGAAAAGTTGAGAAGAGAAGAGGAGTTAGAGGATGAGGAGTTAATCATGCAATTGCTGAACGACCGTCCACCACCTTATGCAGAGAGTGGACAAGGACCAAGTACCAGTTCTGCCCCTCTGGCATCGGTACAGAATAGTGAAACTCAGAGTTCAGGAGCATCATCGGGATCTAAGGACCCGAGTTTACTGTTCACCCCGCAGATACCGCAGGTTAGGAGAATATATCCAGATGTGCCCATGTTGAAACCAGCAGAAAATTATCAGCCGCAGATCCCAAGGTACTACAGCAGTGACAATAGTACGGGAATGATTCTAGATCCAGCCGCAATGGGAGGACAGAATGGTCACAACCCAACACTGGCACAAGCTGAATCAACCCAGTTTTTGATGCCTCAAAAGCAGATGCAGGGGGGAAACGCACATGCTCAGATGACGGGGAGTCAGATGGGCATGCCGGCAATGATGACCCATAGTGTGGGAATGAACATGTCTCAGAACATGGGAAATGGACAGAACCCAGACGCGATATCACTACCCATTACTGTAGGTCCACCGGTACCTTTGTACAGTCAGCCTAACTTAGGTATGAGCGGTCAGGGATCAATGCGGCAGAGTGGGACAGAAAGGAGGTGCATAGAAAACACTCCAGGGATAACTCCGATAGCGGCTCAGCCAACTGGATCTGGGTCCTTGATGGAGTTTAGTCCCATATGTGCTCAGTCGACACTGGTGAGGTCGAGTCCCCCACTGATAATACCTCTGTCATCGAACACTGAAAAGTTGCCGCAACCATCAATGGCAGTCGATGTGAACGCTACACTGATGGGGTTAAATGCGCAACAGCTGACACAGTGGTTCAACAGTCTGAATTCCACACAAAGCTCAGCCAGTGAGAAGGGAGAAGATTATCTGAATAGGGTCAGGTTGAACATGGAAGCACAAGAATTGGTGGAAGGGACTATGGGTGTGAATAGGTTAGAGTCCTACTCGGAAGAAGAGCTGAGGTATCTATGTCCCAGGATTACGAGAGAAGTGAACAAGGTACACAGAAGCTTGCAAGAAATAGCTGACAAAAACGGGGTTGATATAGACAAGACAAAACACTTGAGCAGGAGCTACAGGTTGGATTTCGGGACCACAGATTTTGAACACATGAGGTCAGCAGGCATGAAGGCGCACCTTAGAGAATTGTTGCAGAGTGCACAAGTGTGGAGGTGCTTAGACAAATGGGAAAGCAGATGGGTAAAGAGAAAGGAAAAGAGGAAAGACAGTGTCCCAGAGCTAAACGAGAAAATACCACAGAGTAGCGATGCAGTAACCATGTTACCAATGAGGGAGACAGCAGGGGGAAAATTAATACATGTACCATGGCACAGAAGCGACATTCAGTCTTTTACGGCTGATTTTCCCAAACTGAGAGAGAAACCGATTGAATGGTATCAACAGACTGATAGGTTTGTGAAGCTTGCAAAATGTCTCTGGGAAGACCTGAACACCCTCTTTGAGATTGTGGTTCCGGCAGATTTGTGGGAGGATTGCAAAAGAGCTGTAGGTTGGCCGACAAGTGAACCGGAGAGAGACAGGGATACGGGTGCACCATCACCTATGGTGATGAGCTTGTACTATAAGGTGATTGAGCATTTGAAGACGAAGGTTGCCGCGAAGAATGTGGATTGGCAGAAGATCGATCGAACTGCCCAAGAGGCTAAAGAGTCGATTCATAGTTACTATGAGAGGTTGTTGAAGGCGTTCAAGAACTACAGTGGCACGGAAACAATAGAGGCGAAGGACATGCTTCATTTTGTGTTTAGATTTGTGGAAGGGCTGAGACCAGAGATAAGTCAGATGATAAAGTCGCATTTGATTTGTTGGCAGTCGAAACCTATTGATGAGGTGTTGAATTATGCTAAATACTGTAGCGACGAAATTGAAGTGAAACAGAAAAAGTTGAAAGAGAAAGTGATGATGATGCAGCTTAAAGCAGCTCAGACAGGTCTGCAAGGTTTACAAGGGTTGCAAGGGTTCCAACAGCAGGTACCGCAGCCGCAGCCGCAGCCGCAGGGAAACATGGTGTTTCAGCCACAGGCGAGAGGCAGAGGCAGAGGAGGTTTTGTGAATAATGGTCCGGATTTGAACACTGTTGTGACTCCGAATGGTGTGCAGGCATTGAAAAAGGTGATGCCGTGTCACGCGTGCGGAATTGTCGGACATTGGAAACGCGAGTGCCCAATGGTGGTGCAGGAAGGTGCAGGTGTTGGTCAGCAAAACAATGATGTCAATGCATTTCAGACAATGAGGGGACCGAAAATGAGAGGTCCAAACCCAAATTTTCAGACCATAAATCAGCTACAGGGATTACAGCCCATGCAGCCGCAGCAGATGCAGATGCCCCGTATGCAGATGACGCAAATGCAGCCAATGCAACAGCAGTTTCCCATGGTACCTAATCAGCAAATGCAAATACCTTTGGCACCAATGAGTCAGCAGCAAGTGATGGTTCCTCCACAGGTTTCGGGTCAGGTAATGAATACAAATGGCACCGTACAACAGTTCCCATTACACAGTGAGGATGGAATAAACAATGTATGGGAGAGTGAAAGTTCAGGAGAGGAAGGAGATTGTGTGCTTGCAGCATCCTTGGAAGTTGATCAAAAGGGTCCATATGTGGAGGGAAGAATAATGGGTCATCGTGTCTCATTCTTGGTTGACACAGGAGCCACACGTTCAACTGTTAAGAGCATTGAAGTACCAAATTTGCCACTCTCAGGAAGGACAGTTCAAGTGGTGGGAGTAGCAAACAGGCACCTGACAAACCCAATTACAGATCCGGTGCCAGTCAGCATTGGTAACTATCAAGGGTTACACAAATTTGTGGTATGTGACTCAAGCCCGATAGCACTGTTAGGGAGAGACCTATTGTGCAAATTGGGTTGTTCGATTATGTGTTTGAACGAGGGAATTAAAATTCAGACGAGCAGTGATGGGGAAGAAGAGGACAGTGTAGAGGGGGATGAGATGGAAACTGTCGATGAAGAGTATCCTCTGATTTGTCTTTTCCCGATGATAACTGAAGAAGATATTCCAGCTGAATTACGGGAAACAGTCGGAAAGGAAGTGTGGGATATGACAGGGAAAGAGGTGGGATTGATGAAAGGAGTGGAACCAGTGAAAGTGACTGTAAAGCCCAATGCAACCTTTCCCCAGACCCCACAATACCACATGGCACAAGACACCCTCATGAAAGTTGCCCAACTCATTGACAAATTTGTAAAGCAGGGAGTACTGAAAGAAGTGTTAAGCAGTCCATGTAATTCACCAATCATGGGACTAATAAAGTCGAGTGGAAAGGTCCGAATTGTACAGGACTTGAGGAAAATAAATGACATCATAATTAAATGTTGCCCTGTCGTACCAAATCCAGCTGTGATAATGTTTCAAGTCCCTTGCGATGCCGAATGGTTCTCAGTCATCGACTTGTCACAAGCATTCTTTTCTGTGCCTCTTCATGAGGACAGCCAATTTCTCTTTTGTTTCAAGTTCTTAGACAGAGTGTACAGTTGGTGTCGAATTCCTCAAGGGTTTTCTGAGTCACCGTCAATATTCAATCAGATCCTAAAGAAAGACTTGGAAGCGCTAGAATTGCCATTCGAGTCAACCCTAGTACAGTATATCGATGACTTACTGATTGCATCAAAGACAGAAAGTGGCTGCACAGCCGATACCATTGCTCTGTTGAACCATTTGGGAAGGAATGGACACAAGGTGTCTCCTTCCAAATTGCAGTTCTGTCAGAAGAAAGTGAAATACTTGGGTCACCAGATAGAGAAAGGGTCACGGAGAATAATGAAGGAAAGAATAACAAGTGTACTTCAAATGAGTCCACCAAAGACAAGGAGGGAGGTGTGGAAGTTTTTGGGAATGGTAAGCTACTGTCGTCAGTGGATTCCCAACTTCTCAACTCTAGCAAAGCCTTTACTGAAGCTGACCCAGAAGGATGCCTTGGATCAAATTGAGCTGAAAGGAGATGAGATGGATGCTTTTATTGAATTGAAAGAATGCATGTGCAGGGCTCCAGCTTTAGGTATGCCTGATTACACAAAGCCTTTCACATTGTTTTGTCATGAACGTGATGCATGTTCTTTGTCTGTCTTGACTCAAGCCCATGGTGGCATAAACAGACCAGTAGCGTATTTTTCAGCTACTTTGGATCCGGTCGCAGCAGCACTTCCAGGGTGTTTGCGCGCCGTGGCAGCAGTTGGTATCAGCCTCACTCAGAGTGAAGGAATAGTGATGGGACACCCGGTAATAGTCATGGTCCCTCACTCAGTTGAGATACTTTTGACCCGCTCCCGAACGCAACACATGACTGGAGCAAGACTCACAAGGTATGAAACGATAATTCTGGGCTCACCGAACGTGCAGCTGAAAAGGTGCACTACGTTGAATCCAGCAACCTTGCTTCCCGGTGAAAATGCTGAAATTGAGAACGCTGAAGACGTCGAGCATGACTGCCTTCAGGTGACTGAATTTTGCACAAAACCTCGACCTGACATTAAGGATACTAAGCTTGATGAAAATGACCAAATTGTTTTCGTTGATGGTTCATGTCTAAGAGATGGGATGGGAATTTTGAAAGCAGGATATGCTGTATGTACTGTAACAGGTGTCTTGGAAGCGTCCTGGCTTCAAGGAGTCTATTCTGCACAAGTAGCAGAACTTGTAGCCCTTACAAGAGCATGTCAACTGTCTGCATTGATGAAAGTCACCATTTACACTGATAGTCAGTACGGGTTTGGAATTGTGCACGACTTTAGACAACTATGGTCACAGAGAGGTTTCCTGACTTCTTCAGGATCCCCAGTGAAAAACGGGGAGAGAATAAGGGAATTGTTACACGCTATTCAAATGCCAGCCGAAGTTGCAGTGGTAAAGTGTAGTGCTCATACAAAAGGACAGGACTATGTTTCTCTGGGAAATGCATATGCGGATCAGGTTGCAAGATTTTGTGCCTTGAACTGTATATTACTCAGGGATGAATGGAATTCGATAAGTGAACCAGAACTCGAACCAGCTGAAGCATTTGCCTTGAAGGTCGTAGATACAATAGATGAACTAAAAGCATTACAGAATAACGTCAGGGAGGATGAAAAAGATTCCTGGATTAAATCACAATGTATAAAGAGACCAGACGAGTTATGGGTTTCAAATGAGGGAACATTTGTTTTGCCAAATAGTCTTTTATCACAGCTTGCGCGGTTCTATCATGGGCAAGCTCACCTAGGGAGAGATGCCATGATAAGATTGTTCAAAACTGATTGGTTTAACCCCAGATTTCGTCAAGCTGCAGAAGCAGTTTGCCATCGATGTGTCACTTGCCAGCAGATGAACCCAGGAAAGGGAACAGTAGTGAACGCGAGCCACATTGGCAGGGCCAGTGGCCCATTTAGTAGAATGCAGATGGACTTCATTGAGATGCCTGTGCATGGAGGTCTGAAGTATGTGTTGGTGATTGTGTGCATTTTTAGTCACTGGATTGAAGCATACCCCACACGTAGAAATGACAGCCTTACAGTTGCAAAACTATTGTTGAGGGAGTTAATACCACGTTTCGGATTCCCGATCTCTTTAGAATCAGATAGGGGAAGTCACTTCAATAACGAGGTGATAAAGTTACTTTGCGCAGCGCTGAACATTGAGCAAAAACTGCATTGTAGCTATCGCCCTGAAGCCTCAGGACTGGTGGAGCAGATGAATGGTACACTGAAATCAAGAATGGCGAAAATATGTGCATCGACAAATCTGAAATGGCCTGACGCATTGCCCTTGGTGCTAATGTCAATGAGAAACACCCCTGATAGAAAGACTGGATTGTCTCCGCACGAAATTCTCATGGGCAGGGCTATGAGACTTCCTGCAGTTCCCGCAAATGCGCTTTTGAATATTACAGATGATATGGTGTTAGACTACTGCAAAGGTCTGGCTGACGTGGTTCGCTCTTTCTCTCACCAGGTGGAAGCAACCACCTTGCCACCGATCCAAGGTCCAGGACACGCACTGAAAGCAGGTGACTGGGTCGTGGTAAAGAAGCACGTGAGAAAGTCGTGTCTGGAACCCCGTTGGAAAGGCCCTTTCCAAGTGATCCTGACGACAACTACCGCTGTGAAGTGTGCGGGGGTTCCCAACTGGATTCACGCCAGTCACACAAAGAAAGTGTTGTGTCCTACAGATGAGGAAGTTGAAGCGCTGAAACTGCCAGTGCCTGATAAAACAGTGCTGAGCGCTGAGACAGAGCAAAACCAAACTGAAAGCGAACAGGCAGGAACGGAAGAGAGAGAGATATTCTCTGAGGACGAAGGGACCAACTCACTTGGGGAAGACCAAGGAGAAAGTTCAGACAGCGACGAAGCAGCTGAAGGTGACAAAGAACCTGAAGCAGCTGAGGGTAGCAAAGAGCCTGAAGCAGCTGAAGGTGACAAAGAGCCTGAAGCAGCTGAAAGTGATAAAGAGTCTGAAGAAAGTAACGGTGATGAAGGGCTTGAAAGAGGTGAAAAAGAAGGAGAGCCTGATCAGAGGAGGGCTTTCCCAGAAGCAGACGATAGAGAAAGAGAAAAGGAGAACGTGATTGATTCCCCAGAAGGAGGGGACAAGGCAGAACAGAACGAAAAGGCTCAAGCTTCCACAGAAAAGATCGCAGGTCCATCAAATGGACACGGTGCAAAGAGGAGACTAAGTATATCACCAATAAAACAAAGGACTAGAGAAAGTTTGAACGACGGAGAAAGGCCAAAAGTGAAGGAGAAAAGAAAGGAAGTGTCTGTCGTGGTACCATCCTCAAGTGAAGGAAAAGACTTGGACAAAGAGGAAAGCACCAGTGAGGCAGAATCGAAAAGAGAAGCAAAATTGAAAAGGAAAAGGATACCGAATAGGAGATATTCCGGTCCAGAATGGGCATATGTAGTCAATGACGATTGGACTGACGAATTTGTATCTCTAAGCCTCGAGAACGAAGAAGAAGAGATACCAATAGAAAAGAAAAGTTTTATGGACTCTGTTGATTGAAAGGGTGATAAATGACATTGCTTGCTACAATCTAACGTGATACAACCAGCTGAGACATTGCTAAACCGGATGAGACACTTGCTGAACTGAGAAAAGACTGAGTTATTGCCGAATTGAGACAAATGCTGCTAACCGATAAGTGACTGGCCTCTTGAAGAAAACTGTGTGAACATTGCGCTCGTTCAGCTTTGTAACTGAATAGCTAAATAGTTTCTTTATAGGTGCTTCTACCTCTCTGATTCTATACAGATCATGACGCAAAACAGTAGAAAGAAATATTGTAAATATGCGTGTATAGGCTTGGTAATTGCATGTGTACTAATAATAATGGCAATAGTGCTTGGAATGCATGGAAAGGGTGAGAATGAGAAAATTGATGCTTCTACTTTTGCTCCTGTTACTGTCACTGAACTAACCGCATTGAAAACACTAGAATTAGATGAGAGACACTTGCATGATAAGAAAGAACTTTCGTATAATGTTTTCTATCGCTTGCTAACAGAATATGTTGAGACTATGGATGCGAAGGATTGTTATGTGTGTACACAGATACCGACATCAGTAAAGGAAGGGGTGACTTATCACCACATGCCTCTTACATACGGGATTACATGTAGTATAGTAATGTCTAGGTTTTATGGTCAAACTAACATACAGTATTTTTACTCGAATTATGATGTTACCTTTGCATATGTTCCTATAATAGCGCAGCTAAGCCAGATTGCTAAAGATTGGGATGCTAAAATAATGAGGGAATTTTTCGAGCCAATGCAACCTTTTGAAACGGCTCACGCTCATAGGGAAAACCTTACCTGCTCGCTCTCTGCAGTAGAAATAAGCTTTTTAGATCGCACAGATGATAGAAGGGCACAAATGAATGCGAAATTAGAAACAGAGCTAAGTAAGAGGACTTCAGTAGATCATTATGATTTTGCCGCAATAAAGACACAAGGGAGAATAGCTTTAGATGCTTGGCATGTAGGGAAATTTTGTATATATCGAGGTGAATCTTATTATGATAACATTTTCGTAGGAGCGAGTGAGTGTAAACATACGTTTATCTTTAAGGCCAAATGGACATTCATGATGACCCTGTCATTCCAGGTGTATATTACATTTGTGGGTATAATGCCTATTATCGTCTTCCGAAGGGATGGTGGGGAAGATGTTATTTGGGTATAGTGTTCCCAAAGGTTTATCAACTGGATGACCTATCGATGATTTCAAAGACATCTGGATCCCATCGTATCCAGAAAAGAGAGACCGCAGCTGCTGTGGTAGGAGATATATTTGGAGCCATGATTCCTTCATGGGGAGTTGTGTTGAATTCCATCAAAATACGAAAGTTGTCTACTATAGTGGATAACATGTTGACAAAGTTTTCAGGTGCTATAATCCTGATAGATGCTGAACTTGCAGCGGAAAGAGCTATGACTCTTCAAAATAGGCTTGCCTTAGACATTCTTTTAGCAAAGGATGGCGGCGTTTGCAAAATGCTTGGTGCACGACACTGTTGCACGTATATTCCAGATAATAGTGTGAAGATTAAAACAATGCTTGCTAACCTAACAAAAGAGAGTGCGGACTTGAAGGAATTGAAAGAACCAGGAGTGTGGGAGAAGGTTGGAAAAGGACTTGCTTCAGTGGGAAATTGGATTGGGGGAATTTGGAATGGAATATTACTAAAAATAATACAGGGCATACTAATAGTACTGATTTGCATATTTGGAATTTGGGGAATGAAAAAGGGAATAATAATGATTATGGAAAGAATTAAAAGAAGGAAGGAAGAGAAAATGATGAAAAGAATGGCAGAAGAATACAAAGCGAAAACTAGGGGAATTAAAAGGAAAAGAGAACTGACAGAATTTTAATGGAATAAAATTTGTGGGCATGATTTGGTGTGATGACAAGTAGTCATCAGAGGAGGGATTGATGAAGCTGAAATGAAGGTTTTACATTTATTAGCACATAAACGTAGTGCTGCAATAATCATGTGTGACTTTAACCGAACTAATAAAGATTGTACGGGGACAAAATGTGCCCTCAGAGTAGTTTGCCGACATTTATAAGCGTGCTTTATATAACGTGATGTATTGGAATTGCACTAATCCGACATAATCGTAAACGTGTGTTATGATTTGCTTGTTTGAAATGTTTTAGCTTAGCCTAACTTTAGTGGAGGCTTCGGCCTAGTTGCCTGGTCTCACGATTTAGATGCTCGTATTTTTCCAATGTGCTGTTAAACGTGTATTTTTGCTTGAAGCTGTACTTTTCCACTGAGATCGTTCACATGCTTATCTTAAGGTTTCGTGCCAGCCTGGCATTTTTCTCTTTGCTCCAAGGTCAATCTGCAGGTGCGGACAATGGAAGCTCTGAAAGTGAGTTAATTGGTATAAAATGTTGCAACTTGCGTACCCGTCTCCAAGGATAATGTATGCTTAAGTAAAAGCTTGAGAACTGTTGTTTTTGATTGGACAATTTGAAGCCAACCTATGAACCCTCCAATGGAAGACCCTACTGGATTTGAACTATTGTCTATTTAAACCAGGTGCATGAGAAGAAAGCAGCCATTACCAGCCCAATACCCGCCATTTTGCAGGACATTGCAGCTATTATGGCCCACCTTGCTGCAACGCCATTTTGAAAGAGACTTTGATGCTTTCTCTAATCGAGAGAAAGAGACTTAAATGATTCTTACCCTAGAGACTTTAACTTTGATTTGTCCCTTTGCATGAAGTAGTAGTTTATCTTGCCGCCGTGAGGCAATTGCCCCGTCCACCTTGCCCCTTTGCCCCGTCCCATGCTGATCGAGAAACGGTACCTGTGAGACGAAGACTTCCTTGAATGCTGATTGTAATTGGTAAATATGAAAGGAAATTGTACAATTGCATTGTGTTTCTTTTAGGTAACCAACTGCTGATTTTTTTGATAAGAGCCCTAGTTAGGAGTTTTTCTAAATTAATGTTGCTAAATTGTTTTTTGCATGAAGTCCCACATGCCGATGCTAATTTGAGGTTAGATGAGGATTCCTTTTGTTGCACGATGCAATTTGAGACCTTGTTATGCTGACCAATGTATGCAATTAGCCCATTACAGATTATAGTTTTAGTGATTTGCATTGCTATTATCGAATGCCTTGTTATTCAAATGCTGCATAGATTGCACCTGTTTCGCCGTTATGGACAGCTATTAATGTTCATTTACGTATATCATTTGGTGTTGAGACACATCTATATTGTGCTAGCTTTGTTAATATAGGGAAATAAATTCACTAACTTTGAATAAACTGGTGTGGTTATTCCTGACTGAAAGGCCAGGGTTCGCCGAAATGTATTCTGGATTAATTGTTAAGTGTTATGTTGATCAGGGCATTGCTTATGTTCGTTATTGATTATTGATTTGATTAAATTGACTGTTAAAGGGTGGAGAAGGTCCCACTTAGCCAAAAGATTCATCGGCCTAAAGAGCGTCCAAATACAGGTAAATTATTGGTACGGAACGCTCTATCACAGCCCAACTTTGTTAGGGCAGTAGTTTCTGATGTCTAATGGTTCTTTTAGAAGATCTTCGCCCTGTGTTGATCCAACTGTATTAATTTGTATAAATAAGGGCACCACTGGAATGTCCACTCTTAAGATAAAATTCTTTGATATTGGTGTGTACAGAGGCCAACATAGTGCCGATTCTTTATTGGCTGCCAACTTGTGCAAATAAAAACATTGCCCTGACCCCAAGACCCAATTAAGGATATAGAGATCTTTGTAAGGAGAGAGTTGTAATGGGCAAGATTTTATCTTTTATCAACAGACCTGTCTTTTTGTCGGGATGAAGTCTGCAACATATGTGCATACTGAGATAGAGCCCCATTGCCTGAGACCTGAATTTATAACATCTGTGTAAACTGAATCATGTGTTTTGGTATAGATGTTTGCGTCTTGTGGATGTGGAGATTCTTAAGAGGCTTGGGGAGAGGGTTCAAAGACGAAACCTGCTGTCAAAGAGGTGTACATATGTGATCTGATGTACTGGTCAGGGTTTAAACCGGGGAAACCTCTCTCTACAACTACATCCGCCATTATTATATTCTTTAATTAATTTGGTCCAACCCTGTTAATGGAGTTTACGTCTGGTGCTCTGTCACTACATGAAGCCAAATGGTCAAAAGTGAAAACTACAGCAGTCATGACAGTCACCACAAGACCATTCCAATGACCTCGATTGTCACAGAGTGCACTCTAAATCTGAGGTAAGGTGTATTCTAAAAAAGATTGCATAGATTTTATCATTAAGGTTGTGAGGGTCAGGTTCATAGATGTTCATTCTATTATGATGTAGCTTGCAATATAGCATGATTCCCTAATTCACTCTTCTAAATGGCGAGATTCCCAAGTCCAAATCGTTGTTTCCTGTTAATAAGAGCATAAAAAAACAAAGTGAGTTTATTCTTAAATTCAGTAGTCAATCTTTTGAGACGCTGAATTAATTACTTCTTTATTGTCTTTTCACCAGAGCTGTCATCTCTGGCTGCCTTATCAACAGTCACTTAATGAATAGAAGACGACGAAGCCATTGTCTGGAAGATCAACCAATTTAATGGGTAGCAATCCTCTGGTTTCTTTGTATTTTTATTAAAGGATCACATTTTGTGTCATGAATTATTCACTATAATATTTGACATAACAGAACCTCACTAAATGTCATGCAAAACCACCTGCCATTTTGAAGACTGCTGGTATGCAAAATCCCCCGCTTTTAACCACAAAAAAATGAAGCTGGGTCTTAGTAAAAATGTGACAAAAAGTATGTTAAAAATCACTCCTTGCAATCAGATATAACGATTGTAGGAAGAGACCACAGGTGGTACACTTTCTACATACAGACCACAAAGGCAAGCTAAAACAGTATCTAAATCTATAAGGTATAAAAGCCCCAAATTCTTGGTGTTGAATGTTGAAGCTGAGAATAGATCAAGCGCTGTTATTTGTAAAATGGAAACCGTGGGAGATCCATCAGGGAACATCAGAAAATCTCTGTCCATATTGCGCACAATGCACTTTAACCGTATGTTATGTGTTTATATTTTGTAGTTCATTTAAAACAGAAAAGCAAAAAAAGTTATTACCTTGTTTAGAGAGCTTCACATTCGACATTCTCAAAATCTATTATCCTTAACACTGGATTGTAGCAATACAAAACATGTTTCATAGACAGTAAATAATAGGCTGAGTAAAGACGTTGACGGTTAACTATGATAATGGCTACTACCACTACTAGCGGTGATTAACAGTATTTGAGAAGTAAATCCTGCTGCATTTATAAAATTTGTTTGTAGGTAAAATATGTTGGTTCCAGTTATTATACAATTGCACTTGTACTGTGCTACAAAGTTTCTAAGTCTGGGATGTTTTACTTCTTATCATGTTAAGTTTATCTTAAGAAATATTAGGAAAGGAAGTTATGGTCTATCAAATAGAGACGAAGGTGGATTTTTTTGATGAATTATATGAATATGGTTTTATCGTTTTTTATCATGTTGCTTTTAAAAAGTGGATTACTAATAAGGGCAGGTAGGTACCTGCACTTACTAATAACACCACAATCACAAATTAGTTCCAGTCAAGGTCTCAATAAATTAATCCTTGCTCAACCCTTGGTAGGTTGGCCCACAAGCAGTTAAGCTTAACGTAGGGGACTTTTGTGTAAAGCATTTAATATCCACAAAACAGTAAATAAGTAAAACATAACACACAATACAAATCCAACATCAATCTATAAAAATAGGAAATATTTGTATCTATATAATGACACCACAATAACAAAAATATAATGTAGGGAACACCAGAGATATACATTTTTAAAGATTAAATCAAAACCTACTTTCTAGTGCCTAAAAATGAAATGAGCCAACCACAGACATCTGGTCACACCTGACTTGGTCAAAGTGAAAGTTTAAGGCTGACTGAAATGGAGGCCATGTTGTAGGCTTCGGTCAAAGTTTAACCTTCGCACTTAGTCACTTTTTTGTTTCTTTTTTCCTCAAAGTCAAGTGGGTCTCCACCGGCAGGCTGGCTTCCAAGTTGACGATGTCGGCTTACCTCAGCTCGAGGCCTCAGTGAACTCCTGGAGGTCCTGGAGCTCAGGAGCTTTCAGCAGGATAAACCTGAAATCCATGCCGGGTTGCGCTTTGAGGTCGGTGGCTTGACTCTCGACAAAGAATCCGTCACCTTATGGAGCTTTCTTTTCAAAATGCTCCAAATGTCTCTAAACTTCTGGATCCTCTTCCAGAAGGTCCATTTGAGGCCTTGAAGGGTCCACAACACCAGACAAGGTTTCAGAAGCTCTGAGTTGCTCCTTGGAGAGTTGGGACTACAAGTCCCACAATGTATTAATCAAATCCTTAAAAGTCCACTGGACAGTGGTCTATTGGGCTCTTCTTGCAGGAGCTGATGCAGGGGTCTTTGTACCTGTTGCTTGCAGGGAGTCCACTTCTGGATCTTGGAAGCAAGACAAAGTCCACTTTGTGTAGAAGCCCGGAGTGTGCAGTAGGTGCAGTCCCTCAGAGTGCAGTCCATCTTTGGCAGACAAGGGGTTCAGCAGGGCAGTCCTTCTTCTTCTTTCTTCCAGCAAGGATCTTAGTTGCTGGGCAGCTCTCCCATGTTTATCCAGGTTTCTTGCCTGGCAAGCAGGAAGCACCCCACACCAACTGGGTGCAGAGTGCCACCCTCTCTGATTACTACTTGCTTAGAAGTGTGGCACAACTATGAAAGTACTGTTTCTTAAAAATCCAAATGGAGAACATCTCTCGTAGAGGTTCAGATCTGGCCAAGCCCATCCATAGATGTGGCTAACTTTTACCTACACTCCCCTTCCAGACCCTCTCCTAATATAATTAGAGAGGCTCCCACCTGGCTGGGGGTGCAGGAAATTGGGGCGGTCTGGTTTCTGTCCCAACTATCTTTCCTCTTTTGAAGACCAGTTTGGCTACCAGTCCCCTTCCTGCTTTATCATCTGCTGCTGCAATTATCCTCCCACCAGATGTTCGTTTTTCTCAGCCCAAGCCATTTCACACCTCATTAGAGCAGCCTGGCCAGCCAGTAAAAGATTGACCAATCAGGAGTGGCTGCTACTGGGCTAACTTTATGTATCTTTTAGAAACAGTTCTAAAACTATTTCCCTGTAATAGTTATGATAAATCTAACATTGAAAAGTTGTTGGACTTATCTTAACTATTATTTTGGCACGTTGAATAAAGTTTTTAGTTCACTCCTATCAAAAGATAGACTTCATCAGTGTTAAATAAAGCCTTCCTTTTTTAGCCTATGGAGCTAATGCACTACAATGGGGAAAAAAAATATTGGCAGTTTGTCCCTCACCAGGGCATTTGAAACATTTTTATAATATCTCTACTTTTCATTACAATGTGCACCTTACCCTTGGGGCACGTAGGGCAGACCTTAGGGGTCACCAATGTTTAAAAATAAGGTAGTTTGAGACTTTGGAAGTACTTTACATTTTTTAATTCCAAAGTCAAATTTGTATTTTTTTTTTAAGCAGCCTGAAAGGTAGGGCTGCCTTTAAAATGATAGCAGACACCACAACAGTGCATCCATAAGTGCCTGTACTCCACTGGGTTCGCTAAACCTACATACCTTACCATATACTAGGGACTTACAGGTAGGTTGTCAGTGCCCATTATGATTATGCCTAATTTACATTTACATTTTAAACAATACATTGACCCTGGGTCTGGTTAACAGAGCCCAGGGCACAGTCAGAGTAAGTATCCACCAGTATCAATCAGAAACGAGGGTAATCAGGGCAAAAAAGGATGACTTTCTCACAGTTGCAATGTAAAATATACCCAAGATGCTGCAATGTTTATTATATATAAGGTTTCTGAGCTTTGCTAGGCATAAATCAAACAAACAAATAAATAAATGCTTCTGGTAAGCAAAATGAGTCCCTTAACTAGACTAGTTATATAATTAGGTTTTTGAAGGAAGATCAGAATATCCTGGGAGCACTGATAAGGCAAGAGGATGTACAGAAAGGTTTACAGAAAATTGAGGCATTCCTCTGTCCGTATTATGTTGTCTGTTGACCTCTGGCCTGGGAGTGGATGAGTGAGTAGTCATGCATTCTTTCCTCCTCTTACCCCTGTCTGTAAGGATCTGGCTCAAGCCCCACTACTGAGCAGAGGCAAACAAACAAGCAAATAAGAGCTGCAAGATTGATATACAACCGAGTCCGTCTCTATTTTAAGTTCTGCAAATTACGTTTTCACACAAACATTCTACGCTAGTGCCTTTTTATTTCATAACTGCCTCATCCAGCAGGGAGTGCTTAAGCCCCATCTGTTTCACCTCAGCGAGTCAAGCAACCTCTGGTCCTCTTGAATCCTCTGCCTGTAGCCTTCATGCTATCAGGAAGCCTACCCCATATTGAGAGTACAGGTACCTCTACCTCCACTTTGTAGCAGGTGGATTGCACCATCTCACCTCCCTATGGTTTCTGCATTCTCATAGATCTCTGCACTAGGTACCCATGAGCACTCTGCAGATCATCTCAGTGGATTCAAGATGGAAAGTGGAACCAACCAAAGATATGAGTGAAGACATGAGTAAAACTGATCTGATCATCTGCACCCTCTCTAGTTCTAACACAAATCATCCTCATTTGGAAAACATACTACAGAAAAGGGACACCAGCACCGGCTCCCCTTTACAGTCAAATTAACTTTAAACCCTTTGTCAGACCCCCAAAGCATTCCACAGTCACTTACCAAAATACTTTAAGAAACTGTATGTCGCACATGAACTAGAAACCTCAGGTGTGCCAATTTTCACATTCTTAACTGTTTCAATATAAAGAATGGTGGTGGATCCTTCCAGTCTAAGGGCTCTTCCCAATGAAATTCTACCATCACATTCAGATTAGAAAGTTAAATGATAATCCTACATTTCATCAGGAGCCTAACACTGACCAAGGGTGCTCTCTCTGGTTCCTAGAGACTCTTGATCTTTCTCATGGCATTGTTATCTTTTTGTGGCTGCAGAGATACGAGTATAAACTTCAGTGAATTCCAACCTTGCCGGATAACCATCTTCCACTGTTAGATCTCTAATAAATATGTATATTTGTTTTCGTCTTTCCTGTTTTTGTTCTCACATGACGAAGCACTATTCGACCCCATTAAGATGGACTATAGGGCTTTACAGTGTCTCAAATGAAATTTAAAAAAAGCAAGTGATAACAAGTGAGAAGTGCTATGATGGATGCAAATTATTTTTTGTACTAGCTTTAATTATGATTTGAGGCATAATTTTGCTTCCACATGTTTAATGCACACTTTGAATATTGGTGTTAAAAGCGAATGATTAATGCTGTTAACTTAGCAGTAACAAGTGCAAAATATGTGCTAAAACATTAGCTCTTATTATGCCTTACCAATAATTTAACGTATTCATATCACACAAAAAAATACAAGTGGCAAAACAGAACGTAAACTACTTTCACTGGCGTTCTATTTTGGATTTGAGGGTGTTTTTTGTACTACCTAGTTAATCGGAAATTCTGGCTTGCCAGATTTCGAAAGAACCTCATGTAAGATTATGGCTTCTTTTAAATCAAGACTCTTAAGGTAAGGTCACCAGATTGGAGCTTACTCCATTATCACAGAACAGTAGTTGACCACAAACGTCAACAACTAAAACTGAAGAGCAAAAGTGTTTCATGCTAACAGGGTCATGATTTGAAGGAGCTGCATTGTGGGGCTCTCACAACCAACCCACATCTTATGCATAATCCTCTTTCTCAAAGCTCTGTAGAAGCTGAACTCACAATGATTCCATTCACTTCTCTTTACGTCATCAACCATGGTAAAACAGGTGCAACATGCCAGTGATCTCGAGACAGGCTTATCTTGTACTTTAGGGCTCTTGCCATGCACATGCTAATTACCTATAGGAAAATTAAACAGCGATACAGGGAAAATGGCTGAATGGAATTACACCAAATTTTGCAGAAAGCTCAATCTTTACTCAGATAGTGTGCTTTTTGTGATTTGCTCAATCCGTTAAGTAATTTTTTAGAAATTCAGGTTCAAAATGTATGTATATTTCAGGCTGCGCTGGGATCCATGGAGTGAACAGATCAATAGATTAGATCTTATTGGCTGCTGTCAACATCAACAAAACTCATTGTGACAGCAAGTTTAGGACTAGTGGACCCTGTCCTGGAAAAAAAACATAAAGGGGGGATGGAATGGGGATACCCACAAAAAAGTAAGGATTCTTCCTGCACACCCAGTAGGGGTACTGGCAGGGAAGCTGGAGGTGCTGCTGGGGCCAAAGGCCTCGCCCTGTTGTCCCCAACATCTTAAAATGTTGTGGCTGCCCTGGGTCGGACGGGGGCACCTATTCAATATAAAAAAAAAAGGAAAAGTGTGCTCGCTCCCGCGCAGCCCCATACAATAAGGGAGCCTGTGTGGCCGCGGGAGTCCTGGGGCTCCCCCTGCAGCACCCAACAAAATAGCTGTTGGTGTGTCAGATGAGACCAAGACACCAACAAAAAAATATAACAAAAAAAGGGAATGAATAACAAATGAACGGCTGGAGGCATTCATTTATTATTCACTGCTCCTGGCAAGAAGCACCGAAAAATGCTCTTCTTTAGATAATAATAATAATTTTCATCTGTGGTGGGGCCCCAATCAGAGAAGGGCACCACCAGTATGTTGCTTAAATGCTTTGGGGGTGGGGGGCTGCAGGAAGTGCAGTAGCCCCCCAGAACTACTTTTGAAAAATGAACCCTATGTTTCCCGGAATCTATACAACATGACTCCAGGAAGATATGATTTTTTCAACCGTTCCCAGAGCTGGAGCTTTTGCTTTTCAGCTTGAGAATGCTGAGACCCTTGAGGTTGGTCTTAATGGCTGAATGAGTTTAATATTGTTGAGAATGCTAATGGGTTTGCATTTATATGTTGATGTGGTTATCCCTAGACAAAGCTAGAAGGCCTTTCTTGTATGCTGATGTAGTCACTCACCTGCTTTTTATATTTTGAATTAACATGAAAAATCCTAGAAGTTCACTAAAATAACACGCTAAAGTGACTTTATAGTTAGGTGAAAATATCACTCACAGTTAAACATTTTAAATTAACAAAAAACACCCAAATTCACCAGTTAGAGTTAATTGAAATAACTATAACTTACACCCCTGCCATGCACTGTTTATACCCTCACAGATGACATATTCAGTGAAAGCATTGATAACATAGCTGATGACTTTGTAAATTACATAATTTATGACAACACTGTGCATGGCGTGACACGTTATGATTATTTCAGTTAAGTATAACTTGTGAATTTCAGTGTTGTTTTTTGCTATATATGCCTTTTTCACCTAGCTATATTGTCACTTTAACATTGAGTTTAATCTGTAATATATATATATATATATATATATATATATATATATATATATATATATATATATATATTAAATAATGTGCATCAGCAAATTTGGTTTATGCTGAATTTTTTTTTTCATTATTTTAATAAAGGACATTCAACTAAAGCTAGGATTTATATTTGTGTAGTAGGGTAAAATAGCATTAATGAAGCCTTCAGACTATTAGTGGTGTTGGTTCCTTTTGCAATTATGACGATTAATTGCCAGAACTTTCTAAATAACGTACTGTTAATATCCTGTAGCTCTAAACAAGTAATTGAAAATTGCAAGTGAATATACAGTTAACAGTGTTTGTCTCATGTCAATTTCCCCATACTTTAGTAATACACTTGAATTTTACTTTAGCACCGTAGTAACAAATGTGTGACTTGTGTTTGTTAGTACAGCTTCTCTAAATAACATTAGTTATAGGTCCATCTTCATATTCACTGCCATGCTGTTTATATATAGGTATATATGTTAGATCAGATTTTGTATAGCAACAGCTACACCAACTTTGGCAGAAAGCTAGATCTGTATTTGGAAAGCTTGCTTTTTGTTACTTGGTGTTCAGCCATATTGAGATATTAAGCATAAAAAATTAGTGATATATTGACACAGTACTCCAGCAGTACTGTAAATTTAAAAAAATAGAGCAATCTAATTGGTTTAGAAAGATTTTATTTCCTAATGGCCTCTTTTATACTGTAAGACTGCCACTGGTCCTGCGGTATTGAGAAATCTGAATGCCTGCTCACAGCATCAACAGGAATGTTATGGTAGCCATTTTAGGACTCGGTACTTGATCTCCATTTCCTGAGTTCAAAAAAACCCAGAAGATATAGGGAGGAAGAGCAGGGATACTCTGACACACTTGCCCTTGGGTGGGGAAGTGTCTCCAAGAGAGGCACCTCTGTGGCCAAAATGAAAGGAAATGTGCAGTGGATCCTGGGGTACTCTCAGAGGACCCAGCGAAGGCTCTGGTGAGGACCCATGAGAGTACTTCAGGACTCAGCATGGCCTTCAGTATAACCTTGCAGGAGTACTATGGTATATTAGAGTGCTGCTACTGCACTGGTACCTAGGAGTACCAAAAGAAATAGGAAAGGTAAATGTGGGGCGGGTGTCCTTCAGCAGCTATGCAGTGGTTTGCCAATGGGGGAAGGGAGATTGCTGCAGGGCCTGACACCAGCCATACATGGCTGGTTGCCTACATGAGGTTGGGCGAAGGGCTGACTTGATGGCTAATCCCAAAGGCTGTGCGCAGTTTAGGATTGGTCGCTGAAGGGGGTGCCCTAGGCGCACCGCAAACTCCTAGAGGCAATGCGCAGTTGGGGGTTGGTTGATCAGTTATCAATGATGCCACCTGACATGTCATGAGCGCTGTAATATCTGAGGTCATAAGCAGTGCTTGGCATGGGTGCAAGCTACAGTTAGCTCAGTAAACTATATTTGGTGATTTCAGGGTTTCTTTTGTTTCAAAACAGTTTTCATATTTTCAAAAGGCCTATTTATAATATAGCTTTAACATTTGCTTTTTTTCAATAAACCTATAGGGTTTTTTAAGGGAAGCTAAACACCTTACCTAACTATAACAACACTTAAACCTTTCTTAAACCTTTGTTTTTTTAACATAAAGTAAGATATTATCAACATTACTAACTATAACATCCTTTAACCATTGTGTTTTTCACTGAAAATATAAAAAAATACAAAGAGGGTCGTAAACAGGCGTTTACGGCGAAATGTGTCTGAATTTATGGCCCTCAGGTATCAAAATCACATCTAGTGGGCAGCAATATCTTTATTCCTTCTTCATTGTACCCAATGGCTGTGTAAAGCCTGCCATGGTTAAGCCCAGACCAGGGGTGGGAAGAAAGTGGATTTAGTACAGTCTTGCCTTGTGATGGTTTAACCCCTTGGCAGCCAAGGACGTAACAGTTAAGTCCTTGGCTGCGGTGCTGAGGTGCCAAGGATGTAACCCCTCCATGAGCCTTACCTCAGCGCCCCCACTGCAGGGATGGAAGGGGACCCTCCTTTGGCATCTGATGACATCAGTGCATGATCACGCGCCGACCTCATCAGAGGCCTGTCCCTCCGCGCTAGAAGCTCAGCTTCCAGTGTGGATCAGACGAGGAATGCTTTTGTATTTCTTCTCTGATCACGTGGAGGGGCCGAGAAAGGCATCAAAGGAAAGGAAAGGCCTTTCCTTTCCTTTGATCTCTTTCTCATCATTTCTGCTGCCCGATCGCGATGCAATCGGGCAGCAGAAATGCCCACTAGACACCAGGGAGTTTAATTTTTTTTGTTATTGACATGAGGGGAGCGGCTTCTTGGGCAAGGGCAGCTACCCAGGGGAGCAAATTATTTTTAGGCCATTTGGCCTAATATAATTAGCCTGATCTAAACCCCCCTAGACACCAAGGATAATTTTTTAATTTATTTATTTTTATTTTTTATATGTGGGAAGCGACCCCTTAGGCAAGAGTCGCACCGGGGGGGGGGGGGGGGCAAAATTACTTTTAGGCCACTTCTGCCCCCCTTGGCAGATAGGCCTATTTTTATTAGGCCAATCAAACCACTGGACACCAGGGATTTTTGTTTTTGTTATTGACATGAGGGGAGGGGCCCCAAATTATTTTTAGGCCATTTCTGCCCCCAAGGGGTGCCGAAACCCCCTAGACACCAGGGATAATTTTAGGCAAGGGTCGCTCCCCGGGGGCAAAATATTTGTAGGCCTTTTCTGCCCCCCCCGGGGGCAGAAACGCCAAGAAACCAGGAATATATATATTTTTTTGTTTACTTTATTTTTTTATATATGGGGAGCGACCCCTTAGGCAAGGGTAGCTCCCCTGGGGGTCAAATTGTATTTTGGCCATTTCTGCCCCCTTGGGGGCAGATGGGCAAAGCACTAAACACCAGGGATTTTTATGGTTTTTGCGTCAATTTCACACAAGGGGAGCGACCCCTTAGGCCAGGGTCATTCCCCTGGGGGCAAATTTATTTTAGGCCTTTTCTGCCCCCCTTCGGGCAGATTGGCCTATTTTTATTAGGCTGATCTGCCCCCAAGGGGGGGCAGAAACCACTAGGCACCAGGGATTGGTGTGTGTGTATGTGTGTATTTTGTTTGGGGGGCAGCCCCTTGGGAAAGGGTCGCTCACCATGGGGGCACCTTATCTGTTGGCCATATCTACCCCCCTTGGGGGCAGGTTGCCCTATTTTTGGAAGGCCCGTCTGCCCCCCAAGGGTGGCAGAAAGCCAACCAAGGAAGATTTTTTTCCAAACTAACATACCCCTACCCCAAATAAATGGGGCCAAAGTTGTTCTACCCATCAGTGGGCAGATAGGGCAATTATCCCGATCCACACCCGGGGGGGCAGAAAGCCTACTATATGCCAGGGACTTTTTTCTTTTTAAATAAAAATTGTGGGGTGGTGGCTTCCAACCAGTATGGGCCTGGTTATGCCCCCACCCCAACTGAAGGGGGTAACAGTCTTTCAGCTCCCCCCGCACACTAAAACATCTCATCCCACAGCAAGCAAGAGGACATTTGATTATTTGGGGTTTTAGTTTTACATTTGGGCCATGAGAGCTTGGCTAACTCTCAAAATCGTCCCACTTGGAAAGGTGAGGATTGCACTTTTTGGACTTTGGGACGCTGCCATGTAGAAAACTTTACAAGACCTAGACACATCTGAAAACTAAACATCTGGGTGAGTCCAGGGTGGTATGCTTCACATGCAACCCACACCATTTTCTTAACCACAATGTCCTGCAAACCTCCAACTTTGCTGAAAATCACAAATTTTTTCCCCATTTTTGTGATGGAACCTTCCAGAATTTGCAGGAATCCACAAAGTTCTTACCACCCAGCATTGCCTCATCTACACCGATAAAAATTCTGCCCCACTTGTCAGCCTAAAAATGTATTTTTTCCTACTGCCCTTTTGGACACGCTTTGGTTCCCCTTCAGTTTCGACATGTTTTTGGCTCTTCCTTGTCACAGACACTTGGCCCACCTACACGAGTGAGGTATCATTTTTACTGGGAGACTGATTTGTCCAGATGCAATGATCCCACAAAGAAATGTGGGAAAATATGATTATTTAGCTAAATTTGAGTTTTGCTGAGGATTCTGGGTAAGAAAACAGTGGGGGATCCATGCAAGTCACACCTCCCTGGAATCCCTTGGGTGTCTAGTTTTCAGAAATGTCTTTCCCTGAATGGCTGCTGAGCCCAGGACCAAAAACGCAGGTGCCACCACCCTGCAAAAACAGGTCGTTTTGTATTTGATCATTTTGATGTGTCCAGATAGTGTTTTGGGGCATTTCCTTTCGCAGGCTCTAGGCCTACCCACACAAGTGAGGTACCATTTATATCGGGAGACTTGGGGGAATGCTGGGTGGAAGGAAATTTGTGGCTCCTCTCAGATTCCTGATTCTGGGGAACAGAACCTGGCGAGAGCCCAACAAGTCACCCCATCTTGGATTTCTCTAGGTGTCTAGTTTTCAAGTGTTATTGCCCCTTGTCTTCCTCTACATTTTTTCCTTACAAATGTAAGACAGTGTGTAAAAAAGACGTCTATTTGAGAAATGTCCTGTAATTCACATGTTAGTATGGGCACACCTGAATTCAGAGATGTGCAAATAACCACTGCTTCTCAACACCTTATCTTGTGCCCATTTTGGAAATACAAAGGTTTTCTTGATACCTATTTTTCACTCTTTATATTTCAGCAAATTAATTGCTGTATACCCTGTATAGAATGAAAACCCATTGCAAGGTGCAGCTCATTTATTGGCTCTGGGTACCTAGGGTTCTTGACGGACCTACAAGCCCTATATATCCCTGCAACCAGAAGAGTCCATCAGATGTAACAGTATATTGCTTTCAAAAATCTGACATCGCAGGAAAAAGTCACAGAATAAAACGTGAAGAAAAATGGCTGTTTTTTTTCACCTCAATTTAATTTTTTTTTTTTATTTCAGCTGTTTTTTTCTGTAGGGAACTCTTGTAGGATCTACACAAATTACCCTTAGCTGAATTTAGAATTATATCTACTTTTCAGAAATGTTCAGCTTTCTGGGATCCGGCATTGGTTTCACACCCATTTCTGTCACTAACTGGAAGGAGGCTGAAAGCACAAAAAATAGTAAAAATGGGTTATGTCCCAGTAAGATGCCAAAATTGTCTGCCTGTTCATGAAAGCTGGGAAGATGGTGATTTTAGCACCACAAACCCTTTGTTGATGCCATTTTCAGGGAAAAATCCACAAGCCACCTGTTTCAGCCCTTTTTTCCCATTTTGTTTTTAAACAAATGAAATTGTTGCTGTATTTTTGGCTAATTTCTTGGTCTCCTTCAGGGAAACCCACAAAGTCTGGGTACCTCTGGAATCCCTAGAACGTTGGAAAAAACAGGACGCAAATTTGGCGTGGGTAGCTTATGTGGACAAAATTTTATGAGGGCCTAAGCGCGAACTGTTCCAAACAGCCAAAAAAAAAGGCTTGGCACCTGAGGGGGGGAAAGGCCTGGCAACGAAGGGGTTTAACATTCACAAACTCCCCTCTTATAATTTAGCACTCTGGAAATGGTCTGACTTTGCTCAGTGAAAGGACTAGAGTCAATCCGATTCCTTGGTATGATGATGAACCTAATACCGGGCAAACTTTGTGAGGTTGTATGAGAAGGGGTTTCTCCATGGGCAAAATATATTCTCTGTGAGGAAGACAAACAAAACAATAATGACAATGTACAATTCCAAAGCAGGGCTCTTTTTCCTGATATGCCATTGTACCCTGTGCACAATCCTGCCACAAATACCAACGTGTCAAACTGCCACATCACATTGCCAGTTGTATGCTTGGAAAGCTGCGATTAGAGCGGGTTTCAGGCTCATTGCAAAAGGCAGTAAATCTGTATCCATGTAAAGGAGCATGGGTAGAAAAGTATACCTTTTGTTTTTGCGAGTCGGGCTACATCTCCATGGAACCTTACCACTGTATCTAAATAGGAATAATAACAGTCATGTGAAAACCCTGTTGTGAGAGAACAGGGCTGATTGCAGAGGCACCCTAACTTTTTGCCCCAATTTTCCACTTTTTGCTGGTGTTTTCCTGACTCGGATGGTGCCCTGGGTACTGCTAACCAGTCCCAGGGCCTGTGCTCTGTGTAAAATCAGTATGCAAATTAGGCTAATTATAATTGGCTAAGTCAACCTACCTATAAGTCCCTAGTTTATTGTAGGGCATGGAGGTTTAGGGACCCCAGCATAGCTAGTGCCCCTATAGGTGCACTGCTGAGGTGCCCAGTGTCATTTTAAAGGCAGGCCTGCCTTGATGGCTGCTTTTAAATTAAAGTTAAATCGAAATTCGACTTTGGAATTAAAAAATGTTCCAAAGTCTTAAACTACCTTATATTTACATATAAGTCACCCCTATGGTGTGCCCTATGTGCCCCTACGGCTGGGTGCCATGTAACTATAAGCAGGGACCTTATAAAAATAGTTTTATAAGCCCTGGTGAGGTAAAACAGCCAAATTTGTTTTTCCCTCGTTGTAGTGAATGGCCTCCATAGGCTAGAATGGGGAGACTTTATTTTAATTTTAAAATTCCCCTTAAGTAACAGATACCAGAAGTTTGGTATCAAATTAATTGTTATAATAAATCCCACAACTTCCAGTTGTTGGATTTAATATAACGTGCTCAGGTAAAGAGTTTTAAACTTTACCTGAAAAGTTGCCAGCCCTGCAGTGTTTTTGCTGCTGTGCTCTGATTGGCCAGCCTCTGGCAGCCTGGCCAGGCTGCCTTGATGAGGTGTGAAGTGTGAAGTGGCCTGGCTCCACACAAAGAGATGTGCCTGGGGGAGGAGATCTCCCCTCAGCAGATGGTGAAGCAGGAAGGGGGAGGGCTGCCAAACTGGTCTTCCAAGGCAGAGAAGGACATTTGGAGCAACCCAGCAACATCCTCACATCCTGCAAACCCAGACAATTAGGTGCCCCCTTGATTAGATTAGGAGAGGGGTGTGTTTAGGATTTTTGGCCACACCAGTGGGTGGGCTCAGCCAGATGTAACCTCTACAAATCACTTTCAGCCATGATGGATTTTTGAGGAATGTTGCTCCCTGGGATTGATTTTTGCCACACTTCCCAGGAAGTGGTCATCACAGGGAGAAGGACCCTGCACCTGATTGGAGAACCAGGATCCCACCTGTTTTTCACCCAGGAGCAGAGATAAAACTGGCAGACCTGTACCCACACCTCAGATCCCTATCAGATTCCAACAAGGAAGAACTACAGGAGAAGAAGGACTGCCCTGCTGGACCCCTGACCTGCACCTGGACACTGCACTCTGGAGGACTGCACCAGCTGCACACTTGGCCTTCACCAGTAAAAGGACTTTACCTGTCTTCTACTGCTTCAAGAAGGGACTCCCTGTTTGCTACAGGTACAAAGGAGCTGCCCAGAGTCTCCTGCATCAAGTCCTGAAAGCAGAGCCCAGCTTGCCAGCAACCAGTGGCCATTTGAGGATTCTGACCCAACTCCCAAGGAGCAACTCAGAGCTTCTGAAACTTCGGATCAAGTTGTGGACACTTCAAAGACACAAAAAGGACCTCTGGAAGAAGATCCAGACATTTGGAGCAACTCCATAAGTTGAAGAGGTGCATTGTGGGAATTGTAGTCCCAAACCCCAAGAGGCAGAACAACGCCTCTAAACACTTGGCTGGTGCTGTGGACCACTTTCCTGAATCAAACACTTCTGAAGGTAAGTGTGATGGTGTTACCTCGTGGGTGGCCTGAACTCTGGACTTTGGCAGTCATTATGAACATGGCGGTTCGGGCCGCCAGCTGGCATGGGGGGCCGAACCGCCACATAATGAACTGGTTGACGGCCACCAGCGGCAGCCGCCATCCACCGCCATGCTCCTGCCGCCAGGCAGCCTGGCGGCAGAATGAAACACCGTCCGCTAGGGTAGCTGAGCTACCCTGTGGATAATGTTTCATATGCCGCCAGCCTTTTCCCGCAAGGAAAAGGCTGGCAGAGGGGGTTCCCCGGGGTACCCCTGAGGGCCCCTGCACTTTGCATTGGCAGTGCAGGGGCCCCCGTGCAGGCCCCCGTCACGCATGTTACTGCCCAATTTACGGGCAGTGACATGCGCGACGGGTGCTGCTGCAACCACCGCACACCAACATTGGCAGCGGCTCCTAATGGAGCTGCCCTCAATGTTACGGCCGTGTTCCCTGCCAGGCCGGTGTGCGGAGACACAGGAGGCTGGCGGTCGATGAAAAGACCGCCAGCCTGAACACGGCGGGAAATCCTGCTGTGTACAAAATGAGGGCCTTTGTTCCTTTCCAGTGTGACCTTTTTTTTTTATTAACCCTTTGAGCGCTAATAGCTTCAATGCACTAGAAAGCATTAATTCTTTAAAAATTCATATCTCCCGTTCCCCTTATCCGATTTTATTCATTTTGGTGTCATTTTAAAGCTAAGAATATGTCCTATTTTTATAAATTTATTTGGGATTTTTAAACTGTTTCCTGTATTTTATTTAATTACTGTTTTGTGATATTTGAATGCTTTACGCTTTGTCTCCTAAGTTAAGCCTTATCGCCAAGCTACCAAGGGTTAAGCTGGGTTTAATTTACTGAGACCTGACTGGACCTAAGTGGAGGTTAGTGGCCTATTGCTAAGTGTAGGTACTTACCTGCCCTTACCAATAACCCATTTTCTAACACCTGTCCAAAATCGAAGGCAAAGTTATGTAATTTGACGCAAATCCAAGGTGGTTGGCATTATGTGTTGAAAAGACAGAGCTATTATCTTATTGTGTTATGCTTTAGAGTTTTTCTGCTAAACGTTGCTTTAATAGGTTACCTTGTCTGGTAATGTTTGATCTGCATACTAAGATGTACAGAATTGAAGTAGACTAGATCCACTATTTGTAAGTTCTGTTGACAACCGCAGTGGCCTGGTGAGGGATCAACACACAACATAAACGAATCGTCAACTAAATTCAATGTAGTTTGCCTAATTACATGTGTTGTGCTCTTGTTTTCAGCTCTTCAAGGAAGAAATCTATTGACTATGACACCATAGCTGCAGGCTCTGTGGTATGGAGGGGTTTGATTTATTATGGTTTCTGAACTAATATGTGGCCATTACAGCTTTATATAACTAGCATCTCCCTTACAATTGCCACACATGAATGTCACAGGAAAACTGAGGTGTTCTCTGGTTCTAGCAGTCTTGCAAACAGCTACCACAGGAGAATCCAGGGGTTGTAACTTGAAACTCCCACTTCAAAAAGCGCAAACAAGCCATGGCATAGTGAGTGAGATTCCACCTAAAAAAAATTAATTAATATATTCTCTCCTATGAAGATCTAGAATCGGCAGGCAATCCCAGATTCATCCATCACTTATTTGTGCCCTTCTCCCTAGCCAGCTTATCCGATTAAGCCCCCGAATCAACACCGCTAACTACCTAAAACAAAAAGTCAAAAACATCTATTCAAAACCATATATATCAGAAAAAGAGCTACAATTACAATGTCTTTCATAAAACGCATACCAGAATCGGGAATAGCATCAATATGTCCAAAACAACTACTGAGAACCTCCTCAGTTGCAATTACTTTATAACAGGGTCCTAGTTGGAACTCCAATTCCAGTTTGAGCCTCTTGTCTTTTTAAGATTATAGTACCTCGAAATTATACCAGTCCAATATTAGGATTACTGCTGTCTAATAACAATGACATCCTAAGTGCCATGATATAAATGAAAGATGATGCTGTTGTGTTTAAGAGGTTGGAGCTACGGAATAACAAGATATCAGAATATCATAGAAAAAATATCAAGTGCCAAAACATCTGGGAAATATGTATATATAGATACGTATAGATTTACTACGTTTAACTCCATATATTGGTACATTGGCAAGATAGATATCTTCAAGGTAACTAGATGTGGAGTGAAATTATACACTATATCAATTCTTACAACATGATCATTTTATAAGCAAGGTTATATATTAATACTTGAGTTTATCTACAGCACTTGAAACTGACAAGCCCTTGCTTTTTAAAACAACTACAAATAAAATGAAACAATTATTAATTATTAGATATTATATATTAACAAGGATAAACATTTGCATTTAATACAAATATAATGTACAGCCCTAATAGGTTGTTACAGGGTTATCAGATTTGGAAGTGTGCATTGGATAGCATTGGAAGTAAAAAAAAAAAAAATGTTGGGATAAACAAAAACAAAATTAAGACAGAAGAAGTCGGAGAAGAGAATCTCCACAGCCGGAGACCTCTGAAAGAAGATATAATCTCCGAAATACACAAACTTAAAAAACTCCTGATAGATATGAATATACTGATACACATCTCTCTTGTTCCTTTCTTAGGAGACATCGGACAAATAGAGTGAAGAAGTGGGAAGGTCCTAAACACAAAGTGACTACACGATGCCGAAGAAGGACTCAGAACCTTTTGCTAAAAAAGAGGACAAAATTCCTCAACAAAAGCCCACATTTTAAAAAGAAAAAAGTGGCTGCAATTTCAATCAAAAATGCCAGCCACGCTGAGAATGTTGTTGAAGAACAGGACGTGGGTGGTGACTCTGCTAGACACCGCGGCAGAGGTCACAATTTGTTGCCAGAATCCTATTGATCATCTGGATGTGACATCAACTAAAGACTTTCTTGTCATTAAGACAGCAGCCAGGTGTCTCCCCACCGGACAGGGTTTATGAATTAAATATACAAATTGAGGGGGACATAGAGCACGCCATCGAAGTAATATTTGGGGAAAATTTAAACTGTGATATTCTATTGGCAGAGAAAGACTGGCCACTTGAATTTGTCGGTAAGCTCCCATATGGGGGAAGATGTCATTTTGCCTTCTTTTTCAGTCCTGGTTCCAGATGTTGTAAAGGAAGCCTATGTGGCTGACTGGGCTCTGGTGCTGTACCGCAACCACGCAAGGTAGGATTAAGATTCCCCCTACCAGGAAATACCAATTAGATCTACACCACAGTCTCAACCCCAAAATCATATTAAACATGAGGCTAACGCTCTGGTGAGAGAGATTCTCACACAATTTAAGTACCAGGGAGTCATTGAGCCCTGTGTCTCTGCAATGAACAACCCATTATTCACTGTTTCAAAACCAGATAATTCATATAGAATAGTCTTAGATTAGAGACACTTAAATGGTCACTCACCTATGCAATACAAAATGCATACAGCACTAATTAACAATATAGTGCACAAAAAATACAAAACAACCCTGGATATTTTTTATGTTTTTTTCTGCCAAAATCTAGCACCTGAAAGTTGGGATCTTTACCCCTTCACTCATTAGGTTCGCACCAGCGCTTTTGTCGTTTACCACAAGGGTATAAGAAAAACCCTGGGTTCTTTTCAGCCCAAGTTCTCCTCTCTGACTTCTTCTGTCTTTATTTTGTTTTTGTTTATTCCAGCATTTTTCTTATACCCTCTTGTTCTTCTTTAGTACCTCCCTTTCAGGTGGTGCTCTGAATTTGTGGTTTAGTTGGTCTGGCCCCCAACCTATCCCGTCCTATACTAGTATTGGTTTCTGAAATAATTTTTGGCAGCTCGCACTCATGTTCCCATTGAGGAATCTCCCAGAGCAGTTGGCGAATGGCCAATGCTGCAGCTTCCCCGTTTATGTTACTTAAAATAATTGAGGACACGGTGTTGAAATTCCGCATCAGTTTCATCCCCAAGTCCAGGGCCATGTCTGCCCAGTGTTCATTTTGAGTTTGTTTTAACACTTCCGGTAAACTGGTAAGTTTTGGAATACTATGTGTGATAGTGTAGATTGCGGCGAAGACTAAGCCCCAAGTGTTACAGTCCTCTATTGAGGGAACCATGCCAAATTGAAAGCATATTGTGAGAATTCTATGTTTGTCTTGGGATCCCGTATGAGGAAACACTGCCTCCAGCTGATTTGTTTTTTGTGCAATCCAGAACTGAATCTACTCCGGCTCTGTTGGTGCTTTTCCCATTATTGAGTGGGCAGTTTGTGGATTAATTCCCGTAACAGCCAATTGATGAACAGCTGGAGCATCTCTTGCAAAGTCTGCAACAAATTGCATTACACGTCTGTATATTGCTACTAGCTCATTGTAAAGTGTGCATATGTCAGCTACGTGCATAGCCTGCACATTAGGATGTGGTGTGTACGTACTTAGTGTCGGCCATGTCGGCCCATCATCTCACAAGTTCTATTACATGTGGTAGGGTGCCACTGAACAGGTTTTGATGTTCTTGATAAGAGAGAGGTATCTCCAAATATTGATAAGCTTGGTGCTGTTGTAGTACATTTGTCATTATGTATGCATAAAATGTATGTCCATTGTTATCTGTTTCATGAAAGGAGACCAAAGAATAAAACATTTCTATTCTATATGCGTTGTATGCGTCCACGACGAATGTAACATCCCCGCTCTCTTCTGTTAAGCCATTGGCTAAGAAAAACTGCATGAGTGGTTGCCTGCAACTCTCTCAAATGTTTATCACATGCGCCATGTTAAAAATAGGCTTTAGGGTTGGGAACACCAACAGGGGAAAATATCCTTTGTGGTTCAAGCTTGAACAACCTACAACCTAGATAGGGGCTCCCTATTTAGCTGAGGAAGGATTGCCCCTAAGACCGCAGATGTCTCCATGTAATGGTACTCAGGGTACCTTCAGTGGGTGTGAGACAGAGATACTCAGGAGACTCGTAAAATTAGTGTCTACACCATAGTTGGTGGTACCATGCCATAAGGACGCTCATCTAACAATGAGATTGCTGGATTTGGGGTGGCAGCACCTCTGCTTGTAAGCCACTGAGTCACACCCACACCAGCCTTTGCTGGGAGGGTTAGGCTGTCAGCCTAACCCTCCCGGCTCTCTAGTAGCACCTCACTCAAGTCTAAAGGGTGAGGGTGATTTGTGTCAGCCTTGCACATGGAACTCTGAAAACCCCTCAGGGAAATCGTAGTAAACAAGTCTTACCCTTTTCTCTCCACATACATGTTTATTACACACATATAAGCAAGGAAAGAGATGCAGGATAGCTTTCAATACATTTATTGAAAAGACTGTAATCTATGATAAAATACATGAGCTGCATTGATTAAGTTAATGAGGAATAACAAAATCAGGATTGTGAAAACCAGAGATTTAAATATGAACAACCCCAACATATTGCAATGACATGAATATATAATTCCTACCTAAAAGCCTAATCTATAGCCCCTTAGCGAGAGCATGGCAATGTAAGCCAAATCGGTCAGTGCAGTGTCCATGAGAATCACACCCCTCCCCTATTACCTCAGTACAAGCTCAGGCCTTCTGTCTCCAGATCAGGCTCTGCAGAGACACAAAGGCTGAGATCGGCTGCAAACCGACATATCGCATGGATGGAAAATTAGCACACAAGTCGTGAAAATGTTCCTGATTTCTAATAATAGCGCAAATCAATAAACAATTGCATTTTTACCCTCAGAATAGTGTTAACAACCGGCGTTTTTTTCCATAGTCCATTTTCTGGCTGCAGAAAGATCTGTTTATATATAGTGATAACAGCTCTATCACTTGTGATTATTTAACAGTCAAGGTTTTCTCCCTTCTTTGAAGATTGGTCACGTTGACACGACACATCTATTAGATTTGAACTAGTTCTAGATCTCCCTTTTCACGAGTGTGCAGTGCTTTTCAGGGTGATGTAATTAACATAGCTTTCAGGTGAACCTTAAATGGTGTATTTAAAGCATTGCTTTATCTACTGAAGTTTGTTTTTCTTTTACGTAGTTTTGTCACGCATATATTTACTGGGGTATGTTCCTGTTTTTTGTGATTTACTTCAGGGTATTTCCCTTAAGTGATTACGCTTTCAAGAGTGCCCATTTTTTTTAAAGCTAACTAAGAGTATCATTTTGGGATGAGAGCTTTTCAGACAATGTTTTCATTTTTGCAGAGTCTGAACACTTCAGACAGGTTTTGTTTTTCACATTTCCAAACCTTGCAAGCAATTTTGTGGTGACCAGTTGCCTATTTTATTGTAGCTACAAGTGATAATTAATCACTTGGTAGATATGTCTTTCTACCTGGTTCGGACTGCTATAGTCAGGTAAAAATAATATTTTTGTTGTTATCTGATTATGAGGTGTTTAAAACCTACAGTTTTTTTTTGACAGAATATGTAACAATGTTACTTTTCTCTCACAAAGAAAATTTAGTTTATGGCACCTCTTGCAATGTAAGCCAACAAAGAGTCTACATTTTTTATTATATTAATTTCTGCGTGCATTATTAGGCTCACACATATTTAAAAGCTGTAAAAAATTGTTTTGCGTGTATATCTGGAAATATGCAGAATATTTGCTCTATTTGAGATCCAATATGCTGTTTTTAAAAGTCTATTGGTTAATGATATCGATGTTCCATGTGATAACAAGATCCACATTGAGTTTGTCAGATCTCACTTCCATTTTTGCAGTATTAATATGGATAGCAGTGGCTACCCCTTTTCTGTGCATTTGTGCGTGGATTTGTCTATCACATTATTTGTTAGAAGAGATGAAAACTACAATTTGATCAAATAAGAAACTCCAGACCAATCAACCCAATAGTCATAGCCATCAACAATGGATATAATTATGTATGGGGATGGGCAATATTGTAAATGTAAAAAGTGAATTCGACACAGAACTGCAATCTAACTTGATGTGGAAGTACTGACTGGTACATGTAATCTCATGGAAATATTTGATAACAATAGAATTATGCTGAGCTCAGACTTCAAATATCAGACTGGCACGTCTAAAGTCAGGTACATTTCTTTATTCATAATGGAAGAGAAGTAGCATCTTCACAGGAGAAAAGCCTAGGTAAGCTGTCTCCTCTGGAGTCTCAGTGTGTGTATTCTACTTTCACATTCCGCACTGACATATCAGGAGAGATACCACACATTCATCGCCATTAAATATGACAAAAGAATAACTACAACAGATATATATATATATATATATATATATATATACACACCTATGCAAAAGCACAAACATACTAAATTCAAATACTGATAGAAGACCCAGCAATTTACCCCAAAACCTACATAGAGGCACACACTGAATATTTACACAAACAAATACATATGTAAAGCAGATAGCTGTTTACAATCTGCTACAATTACTTGTACACATGGTAATCTTTACTTCATATACATAAAGCAAGTAGAAGTTTGTGACTTGCAAAATGAATTGTAGTTATGGTAATCTTTAACCTATGGAAGCTATTGTTTACAATGTTGCAAGTGCGAACATTACCTCACAAATCATTATTTGTCAATGAAGAATCTGCTGTTGAATGTATGGCCCACACACCTTTACCACCTTACTCATACACCTTATATTACCATCAGATATTTCAACCACTTATTTACCGACTCTAACTATCTTCATAGGCTTAGAAAACTTTGACTCACCAGCTCTGACAAACCTCCTTTTCTACACCTGCAACTAATCTCCTTCCTTTAAAGCAATAGATTCTTTACAAGATCTATTTATGAACTTTTCCAAATTCAGTTTCTTAGAAAATCTCTCATCCAAACCAATCTCATTCACTTTATCTTTTAAATTGCATACCATCTCCCTAGCTCTAATTTTTTCAAAAGGAGACTTTTCTCCAACTAGTTGCAGTGCGATAACTCAACAACCTTTCCTTGATAGCCATCCAACAATCCTTGCCAATTATGATAGTCAACTGTACACCTTCCCTCAAAATCCTAACCCATCTCCCCACAATCCCAATACTTTGTGGATAATACACTGAACTTTGAATGTAATCTAAACCCTGGTTTGAAAAACATGATTTAATCTCCCTCTATGCCAACTGAATATCGTTGTCAGGAACTACACTTTCCAGAAATCTCTCTCTTTCAAAAACGTTTTTCACATATTCAATAAAATTTTTAGAAGAAATTTGATCTACAGTTTTCACCTCAGCCCATTGTGACATTTGGTCAATAAGTACTATATAATACAGTTGGTGTTTCGATAAACACATGGTCCCTGCAATATCAAGGGATACGCTCTACCTCATTCTATTTGGTCTAGTCAAGGTAATTATTTCATAGTCCAAACATTTCTGCAATATGTCACTAGTTGCACACTCCACACATGTGTGTACCCTTTCTTCCACACACTTATCAATACTAGGCCACCAAAAGTCACTCTGAATACTCCTTTTCATATTACTTATGCCTGGGTGTCCCTCGTGGGCCATGTCTAATACTACATGTCTCAAACATTCAGGTACAACCATCTGTGCACCTCAAAACAGTAATCCAGACAGTCCTCCTGCAACATGAAAATAGGACAATACGTTTTCTTCCAACATTCTCTCGTTGGGCCACTCTGATCTGATAAATTCTAACATGTTTTGTATTTCTAAATCCTTCAAACAAGCATCTCTCCCTTTTGCTTCAGATATACATCCACTAGAAACTTCACAAATCAAAAGTACTCTATCCATGTCACAATCATTTAATTGAAGTTCATCAGGCTCACAAATAGGGAATCGAGATCAGCAACCTGCCAAAACATTTCTGGCATGTATTCCATGTTAAAATGAAACTTGTGTACTTTATGCTGCCACCTATCAACTCTCAGTGTTGCCCTCCTAATACCTTAAGTTTTGTCCATTACAAATACTTTTTAACATTGTCAATGCCCCACCAACAAGCCAGAGTTTCTTTTTCCAGAGTAGAATACTTCAATTCTGCACCTCTTATTGGTCTTGATAGAAATGCAGTGGTTGCCAATTTTGATCTTGTAGCATACCTCATCAATGCCCACTTTACTTGCAGTCATTTTAATAGAATCACAATTGATATTAAACAATGCTAAAGCCGGAGCCATTGCAATGGCTTTCTTCAAATTGTTAAAGTTTTCTTTCATTGTCCATTACAAATTACCTTTTTTTTCATCAATTCTCTCATGCACCTACTCTTGTCTGAAAATAAATACTTTGTGGAATATTCTGTTAAACCAAAAAATGACCTGAGTTGATCTTTAGCTCTGGTTTTTAAGAGCATCTTCAATAGCCTTATCAAGACAGTGCTGTGGTGTAATTCCCTTTACATTAATCTTGTGGCCAAGACAATCGTCCAAATCCACTTCAAATCTGCACTTATCTTTAGTCAAGGTTAAACCATTTTCTTCCAAAATTGACAAAACTTGAAACAATACTTCAAAATGCTCCTTCAAATTATAGTGTGTTTCTATCATTCTTAAACAAATTATACATAATCCTTTGGAATACCGCAGATGCGGAAATTAATCTGAACTGCGTCCTTTTGTATTTATAGCCTCCCTCAGGTGTTATGAAGGAAGTTAAATGTTAACTTTCCTCATGCAATACAATTTAGTCGTATGCACTAGAAAGATCTAATATGGGATACACTTTGGTACCATTAACCATCACAAACATTTCTCCAATGTTAGTGAGGGGATGGTGGTCCACTCAAACACATTAATTTAGATCTCTCAAGTCCACACAAAGTCTTATTTGTTTATTGGGTTTATATACTACAACCACTGGAGATAATCATTTGGATGCCTCTATTTTTTCTATGTCCAGTTTATATAGCCTATCCAACTCTTTCTTTAATGCAGCCCACATAGAAATTGGGAAGTTCCTAACCTTACTAACTTTGGGTACATCGTTTTCTTTCAAATTATTTATATGAACAATTTTATTTAACAAACCTAAATTAGAAGCAGATACTTTTGGAAATATATTTGATCATTCCAGAGCTTTGTGATCCCTGACCTGTAAAATGAAATTCTCGTAACCTACAACCTGGTCCGAATGATTTAGATTTAAAGTTATCATGAGCTCTCTTTGCTGTGGCCGTCCTTGAAAACATGAACCCTCCTTAGCTATATAAACTTTACTTTCAGTCTTTTTTTATAACTCAATGTTGAAACATTCCATGCCGGACCACTGGGACAATGGAGTGGCAGAGGCCCCGGTGCATCACAGTAGTCTGGTTCTCTGTACAACTATGGGCAAAACTTGGGCAATCACTCTTCTATACCAAGCGCTACAAGTGAGCATAAACACACCCTTGGAAAAACTGCACCTCAAATGGGTGGAAGACGTGGCACTTCCAATCCCAAATATGCAATGGACTTCAATTCTAGCCAATATATATATACACAGTCTCTGGCAATGCCAGATTTAAACTCATAACTTTTCATTTTTTACATAGGGCATACCTTACACCAGGGAAAATCATGCGAACATTCAGAACATGAGCTGTGGGCTGCCCCAGATGTAGGGAATAGGGAGCTGCCCTAACCTGCGTTAGTATTGGGAAGGTGTCACTAAGAGAACGATTTGTTGCATCTCACTGGCGTGCTTATTGGGGGATTCCAACAACCAGCCAGGTATAAAGTAACTAACAATTTCACAGATTACGCCCTACTGCTCACAAAGAGAGAGATTAGATAGAAATAGAAAGCCACCAAAAGCCCTCAGGTACATAAACGGAGGGAGGTCCTTTCTCTGTGGGCTGGATATGATAGTGCAGTATTGTTCAAAGAAGTGTGGAGGAGATGCAGCAAGATTAACAAAGCTAGGGCCTGGATTTCCTTAGTGGAATGCCTGAAAGCATTCTACCTGCTACCGATTGCCCTAAGAGTTCCTTACTTTCACACCAAGACTCAAAGGAAACCTAAGCTTTGTTAGATATGAATGTGGGGAGAACTGGGTAATATGCATATCTGAGACAGTGCCGATGTCAGCTCTGTACTGTGCAGGGGGATAAACAGCACTGTGATCCCGAAACTGTTGTGAGGCCAGGAATGGGATAGTGGGATGGGTGAAGGTGGGTAGGCCAGTTTAATAACTGTGCTTTGAGCAGGCTGACTCCCACACTGTATTATGTATGGACCAGTATCCTAGACAGGCAATGGTCATAGATGAACCGATATAACTGTACTCTTATTGTGTAACGTCTGCTCTGTACATTGGCCTTTGGCCCACATTGCACAGATTATCATTGTCTATAAGTAATAATGAATTGTTAAAAAAATAACTCAATGTTGAAACAAAATACCCTAAAACATCAATTGGCTTGCTGTCATAACCCACTAACTTTATATCTGGTGGTAATAGTTCCACATCTGGAAACAAAGGTAATAGGTCATCCCCTATTAGCTTGTGTCTTGCACCAGAATCTACTATAACCTTAACTTCCTTTCCACCAATGTGTACTGTACAGCTTGACACTTCTTTTCCGGTTTCATTAATCTCATATACAACAAAAATATACTCTTCTGTCACCTCATTATTATTTTCTTATGGGACTTCTCTGATCTGATTAGAGAAATCTTTATCAGTACCCTCTCCATCATCTTTGTTTACATTCCAGTTCCTACACATTCTAGTGTAATGTTCCTTAGTTGTATACAATCTACACTCGCCCAATTTACACTTGCCCAACCGTGGTACAATTCTTATCACTGATAGATGAATTGAATAGATGTTCAGGCAATCCACACTTAAAACAGATATAACTTTCTTTTCTTGTCTTAATCTGCTTTACCACATTTACAAGTGTACCCACATCTTTTTTTAGGACATGCAGTTCTTCAAATACTTTATGAGTAATTTGTTTCAGACCCAACGTCATTTCCTCAAATGGATAAGCAAGGTTTATTGCTTTTTTTAATGTCCAATCATCCAGTAATAAAAATGTCTCTTGTAACTTAGGGACAGATGTCTTGTGCATCATTTGATCACAAATCATCTGGCCATGTAATGCATCTTAATTACATTTCACAGCCAACACTCTTAAGTCACTGATAAATGCATCTGTGTATTTATTCGATAACTGACCTCTACCAAAGCATTTATGCCTTGTTGCTACTTCATATATAGATAATATCCATGTTTTATTGCTGTCCCATATAAGTCCAGTTCTTCATCTTCATTATCTACAACTAATGGGGGTAGATGATTCAACACTCATCTTCTTTCAGGACCCAGACAGTGCTTCAATATAGCAAATTTATGTTTACCTGTATACACATGCCAATAAATAGCCTCTAAATACACCTCAAAACCCTACTTCCACTGAGCGCAGTCCAATGTTGGTTCCCCATTAGCTACTAAAAATGCTGGTGGTGGTGTAATACCTTTGATTAAGATGACTATTGTTACTAACTGGTACCACTTATCAGACGTAGATTTGCCTCAAAAGAAACAAGATTCCAGTACCAAAAAAAACATTCACTTAGTACAAACAAAACAAAGTCCATGGACCTATTTCCTAATTTTCCTGCATGGAAACAATTGAGGTGTGCACATCACTGCTTCAATGTTAATGCACTACAGGGTATGCAAATCACTGCTTTGTGTTTGCACTGTATATTCAATTTATCCAACCAGACTAATGTCCATTGGGTAGCATACATATGATACCACAACACATGCTGTTTAAAATGTGTAGATGCCTCTTTTCATCCACATTGAAATCTACTAAATCCAATATGGCCACCAGCCTGCCTCACAAGTGTACGCTTTAGTGCTGATGCAAGCACAGTAGCTCATAGCCCTTCCTCACAAAAACATCAAAGCACTCTTTTCACCGAACGTGCGTTGACCTCACAGATTCCGTTGTGAGCCAGCAACTCCTCAGCTCCCTCGCACGTGAACACCACAGCTGATCCCTTGTGCATCAACTCTTGTCTCTCACATCAATGCCTCAGCTGTTCCAGTGTGTGTATCTTGCCAAATACTTTTACTCTTCATAAGTATTTGCCACTTCCAGGAAAGTCTCAGACTAATATACTTCCAGGTTGCTATGTGCTCTGCAACCGGTGAGTGATTCCCATTTGTGCTGCGGCGAACTGTGATCACAGGAGCAGACAAATTTAATCTACATAAGACTTCAGGATTCTCTCCTTCCGGCATCGAATCCTCATCGGTAGTGTTGAGCTTTGACCTCAAATAATCAGACCAACACATCCGTAGTCAGGTAAATTTCTTTATTCATTAGAGAAGAGATGTAGCATCTTCATGAGAGAAAAAAGCCTGTGCTAACTGTCTCCTCTGGCACATCAGTACGTGCATTCCTCTTTCATTTTCCACAATGAAATACTAGCAGGGATACCACAAATTACTCTATCATAATTTAAGAAGCTTGGAGATTGGGAAATCTAGTCTCACATAAATTTTCAACTTCGTTCCAATGTTCATCTTGAGACACAAATCTGATAAAGCAGAAAACATCAGAAATATCCTCATGGCTGACGTGATTGATGACTCCTTATAAATCAATTGACTTGTCACCTATGAGGTTATCCAGGTGTTGGAAAGGTCCAGGGTCTCAGTCGAAGAGACAGGTTTTCAGTGTCCTATGGGACTTGTGTAGAGTAGGGGAGTTCCTAAGGTGCAAGGGATGCCAATTCAGGCTCTGGCTGCAAGATAGGACAAGGAGCATCCTCCTGCTCTGCTTTATTGCATGCGGGGGTATGGGCCAGTGTGAGGGAGGCAGAGCATAGGTGTCTGGAGGGTTTATGTAATCTTAGTCGATGATTGATGCAGGCTTACATTTTTGACAACACAGTTGAAAACTATGTCCTCTAGGGACTTGTTCAAGTATGTTATGTTAAATCAACTTGTAGAGCGCAGCAAATACCCAAAGGTGTCTTTGCTCTAGCTAATAGCATGGTAGTCCCAATCTGGTTATCAGACATCAGGGAACTAGGGCAGACTTACTCCTGATCAATAATAAACAATCGTGTTGTTACTGTTTTCCTGAAGGCCAGTTGATTGGGGGAAGATTTGATGGCATTTGGCAGAGCATTCTAGGCAAGCATAGGTCCCCTGAAAAAGCTTCCAACATGAGCTTAAACTTGGGGGCAACAGCAAGGCTTGCAGATGTTGATTGAAGGAATCTTGTTGGCGTATACCAGTGGAGGTTGCCTTTGAGAAATGCTGGGTCAAGGTCGTTGAGAGCTTTGTAGTCAAAACAGAGTGCTTTAAAGACTGTTCTCTGCCTTATAGGAAGCCTGTGGAATTTCTTAATATGGCTAGAGACTGAGACATACTTAGGGATGTTCAACAATAATTGAGCTGCTGCATTCTGCAGAATTTGTAGTTTGTTTAGTATGTACTGATGGGCCATAAGGAACAATCCGTTACAATAGTCTTCTTTGGCCTTTACTAGTGAAGTAGCAAGTAATCTGCTTCTGAACACAAACATCACTGCATGCAAACCTATCACTATAATACTCACATTCCGATAGTGATAATTAGGTTCCCATGTGGCCAAGTACATCTAGAGATGTACATGAAACCTGTGGCGTTGATGGAGCACTCTTTACTCTTCTCATTCACATTTTTTAACAGTATGTTTCACATATGAGGAGAGAGAGATGGGTGGGTACATGCACAAAGTTGCTTAATGCTACAAAGGGAACTGATGCTGGAACATTGCTGCATTTGAAATGAATCAGTATTCATTGTACCTGGAAGATATGTTTTATTGATAAACATACCAGGAAAGCATCTGGGAATCACAGAGATAGAAGAAACATTGTATAGTGCAAGTTTTTAAAAAATGTGTGCTTATGGGCTTAACCTACTAATTACAATGTGTGGCAACTTTGTGCTTAGGGTGTTAATCGCAGGCACACTTGAGGCTAGACACTGTATGTGGGGCACAAATGTAGAAAACAAGTGCTGAAGACACATAGGTGGTAGTTTCTGTACATATAGCATGTCAGTGCCTGGACCTTTTGTACAAGCCTTAGACATACCTGCATAGTGCATTTAGCATGAGTGAGTAGTAAAAGTGAACAGTAGGAATATATGTTGAAGGAGTTTTTGGATTTCTCTTGGGAGCAGGGTGCAAAATATTTACCTGCAGATGCAACATCACAGCCCTTGTCTAACAGTACAATCATAACCTGAGTTTACAAATCCTAGAGGTGTCTGAATTGCAAGCGGTTCCTTACACCTTGACTCCTTCAATCGATTTAGAAGCACAAATATAAGTAAATTATACCTGAAGAGAATTCATCACTTTATAAGTATTTTAGGAGTATAAGACCTATGCTATAGCAAATCTGTAAAACTAAGGTACAATATAAGGCTTGTGCCACTAACAGTCACAATTGTGAGCTCAGAAAATTGAGGGGTGTTGTTTTCGGAATTGTTACTCTTTTTGGCTCAAAGGTGAGGTACTGTCAAGACTCAACAATATCCACTTTTAAAGCAAAAATGTTACGTCTTTTGTGAGTGATGTTTTTTAAAATACATTTTCTGCCTGCCAAGCTTAGCCAGGCACACTATTGTTCACAAAAAGCAGATGTTGGCCACACACGTAAGTTACTGAAGCTGTAAATCTTCTAGTATGGTGGGTATTCCTCTGTAGTGAGGTTAGGGCATAGCAGGTGCATGGGTATTGCCAGAGGAGGAGGGGGAAGGATGTGCCCATTGAGAGGGTAGCAAACACTCACAAAGTTGCAGTTTTGTGGGTACTCACAAACTATGTCAAGAATATTTTGCATCTAGTTTTCAAGCTTTTCCATATACTTATGTGTGGGTTACCCCAGGGGTCTGCCCTTAGACTGACTCTTTTTAATATCTATTTGCCACCCCACCCCCCCCTTGGCTAATCTGGTTAAGGGAAGGGGTATAAGGGTCACCTCATATGTGGACAACACACAGTTGATGTTCTCCTTCAGGGAGAAGGATATGGGAGCATTGTCTGTGTTTAAGGAATGTCTGAAGGCTGTCTATGGATGAATGGGAGCTGCCTTAAACTAAACTCTGACAAAACAGAGATACTCTTTTTTGGCACTGTCTCCCAGATGTATTCAACTTGTGGCCTTCTGAGTTAGGTTCCCCCACCCTTTCTTCGGTTATGAATCTTGGTGTCAAATTTGACTCCAACTTGTCTTTCAAACTGCAGGTGAGGGCTGTGTCTGTCAGCTGTTTTCTCACACTGAAATCAATCAGAAAGATGATCCACCTGATTCCTAAGGGAAGTCTTAAGTCTGTCATTCATGCACTAGTAACCTCAAAACTTGATTACTCATATAGCCTCTAATTTGGTTTACCTTCATATCTGCTTTACTGTCTGCAGATCAGTTAGAATGCTGCAGCTTGGTTGATTTTGAAGTTTCTGGCTCACACCTCGATCACGGCCTCCTGGCAGAGTCTCCATTGGCTGCCCATTTTGAGTCGCATCACATTTAAAGCCCTAATTATCACCTATGGAGCTTATGAGCGTAATGTCCCCGCTATCTAAGAAGGAGATTTCTCCCCTACCAACAGGAATGATCACTGTGCTATAATGGACAAAACCTCCTATGTGTTCCAAGGGTCATCAGAGCAAGAAGAGAGGGTTGACCATTTTTCTTTCTGACCGCCAAACTCTGAAACTCTTTGTAATTGTATTATATAGAGCTTACTACCTTTGACAAGGCGAAGTGCTTTTCAGTGAGTAGCACGCTGTTCTAGAACCCTAAAAGATTAGTGGTGGCTTGGTATAGAGAAATTGGAGTTAATTTGAGCTGTAGACATGCAAGTATGTTAGATGGTAAAATGAAGTTTAGGATGAGTCAAAGGAGGAATACATGAGGGAAGAATTTAGAGAGGGTTGTTTGGGAGATCACAGTAGTGAACTGAGGTTTGGGGTGAGCCAGGAGGGAAGAGTCTAGAGAAGGTTATTTTGAAAATCAAAGTGTTGGAATGAGGTTTGGGATGAGTCATGGAGTGGCGGTTGAGGATATATCGAGAGAGGTTTAGCATGAGCCAGAGTGGTGCACTGAAGAGAGTGAGAGGTTTTTTTTCCTCCTCTTTTCCACAGTAGAAGTAAAGTAATAAATATATAGATACAAGACTGCATAGAAAGGGTATATATGTATATGGAAAATAATATATTGAGATTTAAAGTTGCATTGTATAAGCTCATACCTTCAAGTGTTGCTGTGAGTGCCGGCTATTCCCAATGGGCCGGAAATTGTGACCTGTGTAGTGAATATTAATGAGGCAAGTCCCTTGCAACACATTTGGGAATTGCAAACAGTGTCTCAGACACTGTTGTACATCAGTGTTTTCAACTTGCAATTGGCGAGTCGCAGAAAATGCAAATTGCGAGTCACAAACACCGAGGGTCAAACAGCTGGCCCAAAGTAATTTTTTCTCTTTCTCTTTTCTACAGTAGAAGTAGAGTAATACATTTATAGGTACATGACTACACAGAAAGAGTATACATGGATAGGGAAAATAATATATTGAGATTTTAAGTTGTACTGCAGGAACTCAGACCTTCAAGTGTTGCTGTACTTGAAGCTAATTTATTTGTGTACTTTATTTAAATATTGTTTTCCACAATACTTCAATAATGAAGCGCTTGCAGATAAATTAGCTCTGATAATATTTACATATTGTGATAGATAACACAGAGACCCATAAGCATCTCAGACAACTTATATAAAAACTACAAAATGGCCTATAAACTGTGAGAAATATATATATTTGTTAAGAAGTCCTAAATAATATATAGATATATTTTAAAATCCATAGTTATTATGCACATTTGTACAATGAAATACACTATCTGGACACATATCTGTATATATATATATATATATATATACACAAAATCAAATTATAAATGTTTACATACACAAGGCTATGTTATACATTAGTGTTTGAATATGATTATGTAGAAAAGAAACAACTCGAGTAGCTTTCTGAAGATAACATAGTTATCTGTGGATCATATATGTAAGGATAATGAATTCCATAGTTTGGCTGCTTGAACAGAGAAATGTGCACCACCTATGGTATTTTTCTTGTGTAATGGGGTTTTGAGGAGAGGTGCCAATCTTGAGCAGAGGTTCCTTTGTTGTTGGTGATTTTAACCTGATGAAAAGTGGTGCAATTCCATGTATTGCTTTGTGGATGATGCAAAGCAGATTGATGGTGGGTCTTTTGGCAACCGGTAACCAGTGTAGGGCTCTCAAAGCAGGGGAGATGTGGGCTTGTGGCTTTGAATGTAGGAGTAGTATGGCAGCTGATTTCTGAATCTGTTGTATTCTTTTCAATGCTGATAGAGAGGATCTGTGGTTTAGGCCATTGTCATAATCAAGTTTAGACAGTACAAAAGAGACAGTAGCTTGGACCTTGTGTGGAAATCCCAGGTGGAGGAAGATGTGTTGCAGAGTTTGCATGGCGATGAAGCTTGATCTTGGTAGGCCTTCAACTCCTCACACCCACCAAATCAGTCTTTCGCAAGCTCATGAAGACCTATTTGTTTGATATACAGCCCTCATGCTTGGGTTTTGATCAATTCCCTATTGTACTTCTTGCTGCTAGTGCTCTATGGGTGCAGTCATGCGCTTTATAAATCTGATTGTATTGTATTAAAAGGATGTAGGCTAAAGGTTTTCCCCACCTGGAAACAGTGTGCATCTCAGCTTTAAACCTTGATCAGCTTTAAACCTTGATCAATCAGTAAAAAATCCGACAGTTTAGGAATAAGCACAGGCCCAATTTTGTACATTTAACTGCATATATCTGAATAACAGCATTGGAACAAAACAATTTCACAGAACTGAGTTTCTCAAGAGGGTGTATATATGTATATATAGATAGATATATATACACACATATATATATATATTTTTACAGTTCAACAGGAAGACTATTTCATGATAAAGAAGTTTACACTCTGAATGTGTGCTTTATCAAGGAGGTGATTTGAAAAAGCAAAATGGCTATACCTGTATCAGTAGGGTCTAATCTTAAATTATTCATTGTAAAGCATCTTAGTTTTATTCAGTTCATAGACAGGGACATGGCTGTACACTTTTTTGTGAGATATACAGTATGATTTACATCTTCACCAAGGACTGATCTCAATTAGAAGACTCTATCCAAGGGTGGGCAAGGCCTGGAGGGCTATCACATGTACCCCCAGAAGCATTGAGCAGCAGGGCCACAACTTTCAGTGGTAGGGGGCTGGTGAGACAACTCTTCATTGGCTAAATTTATCAGACATCCAGACAGAGGGGTAAATACCACCACAGAAGACTGTAGAAAGTAGACCAGAGCTGTAGAGTTTTAGGTTGGGGGATGGGCATTCCCTTCTCCTCTCCTTTCTTGTTGTGTTTTGTAAAGGATAGTAGTTTGCATTCCTCTTCAGGCTATGTAGAGCTCAGGGATGTCCTTCCTTGGAAGGGGGTTACATTCAACCTTAGCTATGCCAGTTCCTGCAACCTTCTTTCCTTGAAGGCAGCAATATGGAGATGGTAGGGGGATCTCTAGAATGATTTGGTCTGCTTTAGCTGAGCATAGTCTGCTCCACGGTGAAGGTCCTGGGTTGGTGGGGATCCTTTCTGCCTGGGCCACTCCCTCTGGCTCAGAAATCAGCAGGTGCCCCGGTGTGCTCTAGCATCTGGCCTTACTGCTTGGGCAGGGCGGATCTGGTGCTTAACTGGGGATGGGGGGACTTCACAGTTCCACCTGTGGGCTGCTGGGGTCATGCAGCCCCTTGCCGTTCATATTTTTTACTTAATGCACATAAGCACCAAGTGAAACACGGCTCTATGTTTCTGTGTCTGGATATATTAGGTCAATAGTTTGTAGACCCATTATTACTGGGTCTGGAGTTTGCAGACTATCTAATGCAAAATCCTAGAGAGACTAGAACACTCATAATGAGGACTGGAGGAACTCCATCCAGAGTTACCACTTTGGGTATAACTCCACCACTCCTAATTAGAACATTGGAATGCTGGGGGCTCCATTGAAAACAATGGAGTGCTGCATGCTTTTACTGGCCGGTAAAAGCCCACAGCGCCAACATTCCAATGTTCGCTTTGTTCACAGCAACAGCTGTGAACAAAGCCTCACGGAGCCCGAGGGGATTTAAATCCCCTCGGGCTCCATGACCTTTTTTTTTTTTAATAGAACATTCTGCCCTGTGTGGCAGAATGTTCTAATAGCTTTAGAACCCGCCGTAGCGGGCTCTACTGGCTATTAAAGTCTCTCTCCCTTGTTAAATGCCCGAGCCTTTGGCTCGGGCATTTAACGCGGGAAGCGGGCCTTTAATAGCCGGTAAAGCCCGCTACGGCGGGTTCTAAGGCTATATTAGATCCTAAGTGGAATGGCCAGACATAGAGTGTAAGTTGGGTTAAGATTGGAAGGCAGCTGCTTCCATCAGTGGAACGAATTACATTAACAGCACAACGACCTTCCAGATGAGCCATTAACTTATCACAGTCTTTGCAGACAAAGAGCCTGATTTAGAGTTTGGCAGACGGGTTACTCAGTCACAATTGTGACAGATACCCGTCTGCCGTATTTCGATTTCCATAGGATATGATGGGATTATAATACAGTGGACAGGATATCCGTCATGTTTGTGACAGAGTAACCCCATCTACCAAACTCTAAATCAGTCCCAGAGTCCACAAACACTGAAAATGGTGCACAATGTTTATTGCAAACTTAAACTTAATATGTTCTAATGCAGTATGTTGTGTGTCAAGGGATTTATGATTATCATAGCGAACGTCATAGGGTTCACCCTCTCCAAACATGGGGGGTTGTTGTGTGTCACTTTCTGACTTGTTTCTTTAAGTTTGCTAGCATCGAAAACAGTGCATAATGTGGAACTCTATATGCAGCAATGATGTATTTTATTTCTCAGAGGACGTATGTCTATGGTCAGCCAAAGTACGGGCTTCACCCACAACAACCTTAAGGTGTGTATTTTGTGTTGTCTGTCCAATGTTTGTGAACACTAAAAATGGAGAAACGTGGTTTATTGCAAAGAGGAATCCCATAGGTTCCAGTGTATCAGGGGGTTTGCGATCATGACCTTCCAAGTCTTAGCCTTCACTCATGTTAAACTTTGGGGTGGACATTGTGTGTCACTAGTGCATCTCACTTTTTTGATGTTTATAAACATCAAACAGGACCACGCTGTTTTGTGCAAAGTGAAATGTTATATGTCAGGATAAGTACATTGTGTGTTTTGGAGGTTACATGTTTATTGTCTATCAAGGCACAGGCTAGGCCCACACTGGCCTTGGGGTGTGTGCTCACCTGTGGCAAACTGCACGTAGCACCTGGGTGAAGCCTGAGGGCAGCAAAGGTTTCCACCGCTGTCATGTCCTGGCGAGTGCCGGGGTCAGACACAGCAGCTGCCTGCACTTCCACAGAGGCCTCCAGTTCCTCAGGGCCGAGAATTGATAGGTCTGAAGTGTGCAGACTAATTAATTCCAGGCTTAGAAAAGCAGAACATTTGTAGTGGCACGGAGTGGTATTCCATTGACCCTTCTCCCCAACACAAAAGGACAGCATTTCCTCTTGGGATACCCTCCGAATAATGAGCAGGGTAGCTTATTCGGATATGATGCTCTAATATGGACTGTCAGGGTCATAAATGTGGTCATTCCTCTTTGGTTAAACACAACCAAACCTGAAATCTTGGTGGTAGGAAAACAGCATGCAGAGCCCCATTTTTCCAGCTGGCATGTCAATGAGATATATATATATATATATATATATATATAAATAAAAATATATATATGTACTCCATTTCCCATGTATAAAATCCCCATGTGTTAATGCTTAAATCACGTCATGTCTTTCAGACTCAGTCATGTTTTATTATCAAAACGTTTATTGTTAAACCAGATCTGGCAAATAAGATATTCCCTTTAGCAATACACAAACTATTGAATATTAAGAACTCTGGTCCTCCCACGACGGATAACAGCAACATATATCCAGAAAGTAATCAAGCGAATGCTGTGGAGTGCAATATAGCAACCTGACCGAATATTACGTAGTGACCATTTGAAAATAACTCTATAATTATAATTATAATTGTTTCCTGCAAATAAACAAATAGAATGTCAAATGCTGCGAAGGGTTCAAAGGTCTCTCTTTTACAAACTCGCTATTCTAGCATAAATGGCTTACCATGGAGCATATTTTAAGGGGTTCTTAGGCAAATGAAATTAAACTTTTTTCCTAAATGTCACAGCAGGATGTTTAGGTATAACATCTCAGGCAAATGAGGCTTTTTAACGAAATTCTGTACCCACTACATTAGCCTAAATATCTTCCCAAGCACAATTCAGAAAGTGATTAAAAGCCTTCAAGTTCGAAATCTGTTAGATTGTGTATATTGGAGAAATAATTTCGTAATTAAAAAATCGAATCTTTTGTACTCGCCAAGTAAGTCAGATCAGCAAAGTTGGCAGTCTGGTCACCTAAGTCAAACACAATGGAATTCTCAGAATTTCCGAAGAAAATACAAATAGGGTGAGGTCATCGCCATAATCATCAAAACGACTGCCTTTATCACCTGCCCCTGGTGCCACAACTTTCAGAAAATCCTTTTTCAAATTAGCAAGAACTTGTTTTGCTAGGTGAGAACCAGCGCGCGTGATTATGTAGGGTACCAGGGCTCCAATAATTAGCAGAACTGGGACAAAAATATTTGAATCCGGTAACACACATTTGAACACAATGTTTACATCTTTTAAATACTGAGGCGGGTAATTCAGAAGAAAGCTGTAAATCTCAACCCTCAAAAGTACTCAACGAGTGCAGATTTACTCCTGTTGGAATCAACAACCACTTCCAGTAGTAAGCCTGGAAAACTGCACCAGATACAGTTTTCCAAGGTGCTACTGAAAATGTCATGTGACATTTTAAGGGCTCCATTTTCCCAATGCGTGGTGCCCAGTGCGCAAATGATATTTGTTTCCTTTTGTTTAAACAACAAAAACATTTTCCCTATTAAAAAAAACTCCATACCCTACATCGTCTGAAAGTTTGGAGGTGATCTGGTCCTCTTTCCTCGCAGGAAGAGGTGTTACTCCAGCCATTTACTGGAATAAATCTCTGAAACTAATTACGCGCTATTCTGTCATTTTACCACGCCCTGTGTGAGAGTACTAAATGTGCATCTCTCCACATGAGTGGTTACGAAATTCAATGTAGTGAACATATTTTTGCATGCCAGGATTCCTGTTGTGAATTTCTGGTAGGCATAAACGACCATAAAAGCTGTTTTTTATGATTTTGTACAAAAGGTTAATTTGTATATTTCAAAAGTATACCATCCATAACATTCCCTGTGGCTGCATGAATATTTCGGAATCCTAGGTCCAAATGTGTTCTAGACAGATCAGTTGGTCCTGGTTACCAATAGCACATGCTACTAATAATTGTAGCTCTGCTGCTACACTTAGTCTCTCAACATTTACTTTCACATATATGTTTTTCCTGGTTTTCAACAAGTGTCAACAAACTCTGTGCTACGTCTGTTGCTGCGCAGTTTTTGTCTGGCTTAGTGGGCACAGTGGCACTTGATGGTCCGGCTTCAAGTGGCCAGCGTTAGGACCGCTCACAGTACACAGGACCACAAAAACTGGCCCTTTCAAGCCCACCTATCTGGCCATACCAGACATGACAGTAGACCAGCTCAATGCTGTTGCAGTGTACCAAATATGAAGCATCTGGAAAGTACCCCCGAGACAAACTGGAAGCATAAGAAAATGTTGTGTTATACTAACCTATAGAGCTCATAGTCACCCCACAGCAGGGCTTCCCTGTACTGGCCTGCTACAACCAGGATGACTCATCAAAGAACTGAAACAGAAAGACCTGTGCTGTGAATAGCCAGGTCTTCAACTGCTTTCTAAAACAGAGATGGTTAGGAGTATCACATAAATGTAGAGGAAGGTTGCTCCATAAAACCACAACAATCCCTCGAAAGGACCGACCGCCCAACCTGGCCCTATTACAACGAGGTATCACCCCAAAATTCAAGTCAACTGATCCGAGGGCCCTAACAGGGTTGTATGGCTGTAACAGGGATAGGAAATTAGGTGCCCCCTGCTTGTTCATAACTCTATAAGCTATGCACAAAGCCTTAAATTGAATATGTTTCTCTATCGGGAGCCAATGAAATTTACAAAACAGCTTAGAGGCAGGGCTGAATTTAGGAAGATGAAAAAGTAATCTTGCTGCTGTATTCTGTATGATCTGCGGTCTATTTTTTACATTCCTAGTGGCACTCAAATACAAAAATATTGCAAAAGTTGAGGAGGGAGGTGATTAAAGACTGGATAATCATCTGCCGGACTAGGGGATAAAAAAAGCCAATATTCATGTTAAGGCTTCTAAGGGTGCCAAAACAGATCACTGACAGCACCCTGACTTGTGGTTTAAACAATAGTACATCATCGACCCAGACACCAAGTTTTTTTTTACAACTGATTTGGGCTTGGACGGGGACCCTAACACCCTCGGCCATCAGTGATCTCCCCATGCCTGAGAATGCTTCCCTAACCAGAAAATCTCCATTTTATTGGCATTCAATTTCAGGCATTTAGAATGCATCCAATCAGCAATGGTGATCATACACTTCTGAACTTGACAGCACACTATGTAGACCCCATCGACCAATAGACAATAAGCTGTGTATTATGTGGGTAGGAAACCAAAGAAATTCCAAAAGATTTCACCACGTCTGCCAACAGGCCTGATAGAGATGTTAAAGAGGGTGGGACTCTCGACTGAACCTTGAGGGACACCATGTTTCAGAGTTCGCTTAGAAGATGAAAAAGGGACAGATATCACCTGACAAGATCTATCTCTTAAGAAAGAAGTGAACCAGGCCCATTCCTTGTCCCAGACCCCAATCTCTCGAAGTCACCATAACAGCACCCCACAGGACACCATATCAAAAGCAGTGCTTAAATCTAATAGAATAAGAACAGTGGAGCCTAGTCATCCATGGCTTGACGCAAGGCCTCAGTCACTGTAAGGCAAGCAGTTTCAGTACTGTGTGAGGATCTAAGTCCATTCTCTCAGGGGTCTAGCACTTGGTGCTTCTCTAAAAAGGCTGTCAGAAAATGATTCACGTTTCTCCGCTATTTTTGCCAAAAACAGTAGGAGAGAAATGGGACAGTAGTTTTCAGGTTGGGCTGGGTCCAGTGAGTTTTTTTTTATTTTTAGAGCAGGGATACATTTTGCATTATTTCCACACAGTGGGCACCGCAGCAGTAGATAAAAGAGATTTGCTGGACTTTAAAATGTGGGGATAAAGAACTCAAGCATTTTGAATAATAGTTCTGGTTTAATAAGGTCGTCAGGAGAGGCCAACATAACTTTACCCATCAAGGATTTTGAACAGATAGAATCCAACAAGTCCAACTCCTTTAGCTCATCCTCCTGCAGCATCTTCAGAAGAGTGCCACAAACCTCAATTCTAAGGATGTCAATAGAGATGTGTATATAAATATCATTGAACTTGTTTAAAAGCTTGTTAGCTTGTTGCAAGCATGTCACATCTTTTGTTGGATCAGCAATGTTGTGAGAGACACTAGATTAACTACATTGGAAAGTTAGGAACAAGTGATGTGTGTGTATAACGTGACTGTGGCCATGTGAAATGTGCTTGTTATGATCCCATTGGGCACAACATTTCATTGGAAAGAATTGCAGGTCAACGGGGGATTCAATATTGAGGTGAGCCCCATCAACCAAACAAAACTCATTGAGTCACATTGCATGTCAAAGGTGCAAGGATGCAAGAAGTAAAATGAAAAAAAAAAAAAAAGTGACTGTTATTCAAGAACCCACACACACATGGAGGTTTGCTGCTATCATGATAGTTTGAGTTGAATATCATTTGTGCTAATGTCTGCAGGTGTGGATAAAGAGGTCCTGCATCTTCTATTTGTGCTTTTGGTTGCGTAGCTATACTGCATCTGTGACAAATGAAATAAGTTGAGCTTGTCACAGTTATATGCACACCGCTACTGTGTATAGGAGTCAAAGAAGGAAAACATGACAGTGCAAAGTGTGTCACAGTGATGCACACATCAGGTGAGTTAGTTGATGCTGGGTGCACACGGTAACACAGTGTCATCACATAGAGCAACTTTAGCATAGACAGTGGCTTTAAGTCTAAATAAGGAAATATCTCTGATCTAGATGAACAGTCATGCTGACAATTACACTACTACCATTGCTCCTGCAAGATCCAGGTGCATCACCATTGAAAAGGAAAACAAGGTGGAACAAATTCAGTGAATATTTAGGGGCAATTGAAGGCCTAATGTATAAATATGAGAAGCAGGGGCCATTACCAGTCCATTTTTTAGGAGTGGAAGAATGGACATATCTTGACAAACTGTCTGAATATGTTAGACAAGAAGATGGGGCGTTAATAGAGTTCCAGGTAGCTTGCAAATAGATGGAACTCTATTTGGAGGGGGATCAAACAGGGTAGCCTACAGATATAATTTCTTCTTTAGACAGCTATATAAAAGCACTAAAGATTCTGGCTGATGACTCTGAACTTAAGAATTTTAAGCATCATCTAATAAGAAATCAAATTGTGGCTAGGGGTAAAACTAATGAAACAACTGTTGGCTGCAAACAAAATGATTTTGGCGTGGGCAACTGAAATAGCAAAAATGTGTATACTGCATAGGACAGGTGAAATAGTTGGCAGTTGGAGTGAATTTCAACGTGATAGCAGTTGTAGGGAGCAGAGAAGAAAGCAGGAGGGGATGAAATGAGAGAAAATTACAAATGCATATGAGAGAAAACAATGAAAAAGGGAGGGTAGACCAAGAACCACCTGTTACATATGTTCCTAGTATCAAAAGTCAACATCAAATGACTGCCCTGCCAAACGTGAGAAACTGACTCAGAGTGTATATGGGAGGTAGAAGATTGACTTTGTCTTGTAAAGAATGAATCAAATGATGACAATGAAAGTACAGATCATCAAGTTTATGTTTGTTCAGACAGGAAGGCTGTAGAATGTATGGTAGATTTCAGGGCAAGGGTAACAATCATAACTGGAGAGTTAATGGAAAGCCAGTGGAGGAGAAGTAAATTGCAAACAACTCACATGACCATGTTTGGATATGGATGGAACAACATGGATTTGGGAGGTTTCTTTAAAGGGACTATGAGATTGAAGGAGAGAGAGAGCCAATTGAAAAATTGTGCAAGACAAAAAGGCAGCTGAATATTCTAGGTCTAGTGCACTACCCTGACCTGAAAAGTAGGAGATGAGGATTAATAAGCAAGATTCAAATATTTGAAAACTGTGTTGAATAAAATGGGTGGTGCACAAGATCACGTTGAAGGAAGAAGTTGTGCGTACATAAATTAGGCAATGTCCAATATAGTGTGAGAGATGAACTGAGTAATGAACTGGAAAAGAAGCATACAGAGAGAGGGCATTGTTGAGCCAGATAAAGCTATGTTATTTTTAGCTTCCATCCTTACATCAGGGAGAGCCACTGAAGATGTGGCTAGGACACTGATTTACACATCTTGAATAAAACTAGCCCTGTGGAATCTCACTCTACACACATATTGATGATTTGATCAAAGTGCTTGCAGGGGAAATTTGCTTCAATACAGATGAATATTCAAGACAAGTGACCACTTTCATAATGCTTGATGGTACACATCCGTTTACTTCGATACATGTTTGCATTGCTTAAGGCTCCTCTGTTTTTCAGCAAGTATTGCTCATCGATTCAAAGGATTACAAAATGTTTTTGTTTTCCAGATGACAGTGGCGGAACATAGGAAAAACAACATGTGTTAGAGTTTTGCCTGACGTAGGAATGACACAGAGAAAGAAAAAATATATATTCGGAGTGCGAGAGGTGGTTTATTTGGGACATTTAGTGTGGAGTGATGCAGATTACAAATGCGTAAACACCCCAGAATAAGAAACCGTTGGCTTCATTTTTAGGAATAAGTCATTTTTACTCCTGATTCAGATATAGGAGTTTTTCCGCTGGCCTTTGATGAAAGGCAGCGAGTACACATACAAATGGTCCAGTGTATGCCAGGGTCATTTAATAAGATTGAAAATCAAAACAGTAAAACACATATTTTGCAAACATATGGTCCAGGGCCCCTGGGGACGGCTGATATCATTACATATGTATTGGGAGCTGTTCTTTCAGAGAGGGAATACAGCAATTAGTTTACCATAGGATTTGTATTCCATGCATTAAAGGAAACAGAGAAGGTACTCCTTAATTGAAAAATAAATGTTCCCTGTGTGAGAGCAGTATCTACATTTTAAGAATATTTATGAGGCTGGCCGTTTGTACCGAGGATGGATCGCAAGCACCTTGTCGATATTTTGGGTGGGTGATAAGAGAATCTCCACAAATCTACAGCTAGGTTGATGAGATTGGCAAACAAATTACTGGAAGAAAATGACATGTTAGAATTTGTGCCAGGTGGAAGAAATCAGAGAGTTGACTGCATCGTAAGTTTTTCCATGGAAATAAGAGAAGGTGGAGCTGGAACAGTGTCTGATAATGTGTAGATGAGTCTACTGTGATGTGAGACAGAAGTTGGTTGAGGCTGGCGAAGGAGTTGCAGTTTTGAAACAGGTGAAATATATGGTACTTGGAGGCTGGCTGTGAGAAAGGAGTCTTGATCAGAAACTGCCATGGCAACAGAAAGTTTGTGAGGAACTGTCTGAAGAAGAAGAGTTGTTGGCTAGTGGGCATAAACTGGCGGCTTCTGCGTTGCACAGGAACTTGTTGGATGTAGCATATAGGAGACATTTGATAATGCCGATGATGAAAAGAGCTCTCAGGGAGGACTTTCAGTGGGCAATATTGGAACGGGACTTAGAATACTGTGTAAAGGGTGTTGTAAACGCATGTTTTTTTTTTTACATTTATTAAAACGAAAAGGGGTGTACATGGCAATAAAACTTTAACTATAGCAACTATCTATGCCACCATCTCAACATGATCGCTAGTAGTGTATCCCAAAAGAACCTGTGTTATGAAAGATGTTGAATTTGTAGGTCATTTTAATGTTCTGCTGGACAGGTGTAGGTATGTAATGGTGGCAACTGACTACCTGATGATATTAGAAGAAATAGGTTTATGAAGGAACCTACGGCACAAGTTGTATTGAATGTTCCCAGTAAATTATTTTCAAAAGAAGTTGTAAGAAAAATACTGATTGACACAGGGGGGCACTTTATATCAGTAGAGATGGCAGGATATCTACAGGAGTGGGATTCTAGTATCTGAGGACTGATTTGTTCCATCCAATGGTTTAGGGGAAAGATTTAATCCTACGGCGGTGGTAGGAAGGTAGTTGGATGCGAGTGTGAAGTGCAAGATATGGTTGAATGTTATAGGGCTGTCCCATATGGGGCCACTGGGGTTTCTCCTTTTAAGGAGACTGGGGAATGAAAGTTTACCCAGAGTTTTGCCTGGCGTGGATAAGGACGGGGTAATAAAGGGCAAAATAACACATCTGTGAAGAAGGGATGGAACACAGCCAAGGAAATTTGAAAGAAAAACAGGAGGTGATGACAAATATGTTGACGAACGCAGGTCCAGTTCAAGACTTCATTACGTGTGTGATGGTGGCCAGGTCAGATCCAAGGATCCTGTTTTTTGTCTATAAGGATATGCCTAAATTCCTGGAACAAGCAAAAGTGCTGAAAGTTTATGGATGTTCACCTGGGACCTTGGGCAAGCAGTGGTGGTATATAGAATGTATGGTGAAAGTGTTAGATGAGAGTCAGGAGGAGGATGTGTGTGCTGAGAGGAGGTGTGTAGTAAATAATCGGAATAAAACAGAACTGCGGAAATATTCAAAAGAGCTGAGATTTATTTGTAAGAGGAGACCCACGGCCGGCACACGAAGCAGGCAGCAACCGCTCTCACAGCCGCATTCGGGAAACTGCCAGCTGCGGTCCCCATAACAACCACAGAATTCTAATATGAATACAACAAGGTGTGAGAAGGTGGGATTATCAAGGGATAAGGAATGTGAGCAGGTAAGGAGTAGCAAGATAAAGATCAAACGTCCTGTTACATAGGAAATAATTCCTAGCTCCTGGTTTCTTTATCAAGTATAAGTCTTCAGTATCTATGTAAGTTGTGAAAACATATTTTAGAATTTATCATTTAGACTTGTATCAATGTGATGAGGGTTCTTTACTAAGAGGCAGCTATTTATATGATTTTGTGCAAAATTTAACATTATATATACCTCTGTGTATTCCAAGAGTTTGATGAATTGTATGAAAAATGAACCATTTTGAACTTAATTGCATGCATTTATGGGATTAACAACAACAACAACAAAACTATTGTTAAAAAGATCTGCTAGCTCACTGGTGGCACAGGCTTCGCACAATTAACATAACCACTACGCAGATTAACAACAGAAAATGAAAAACTGCTAAAAAATACTGCAATTTATTGAAATATTTTTGATCATGACATGATGGTAGATGCTGCAGTATGATCAACAACTCTGGATAACAAATAACTAATAATGAATGTAAGATTGGGATAAACTTAAGGTGAAAATGTCAATAAGATAACTTGAAAGAAAAAAAGTATTATTAAGCTCTAGACAAGACCAACATCTAACGGGATATCAATAGGCCGAAGATTACTCTCAGGATAAAAAAATGCACCAACTATGAAACTTCCAGAGGAGAACATATGGTGGGGTCATAACAAAAAAAAACAATTGTTGGCACTAAATTTGTGGAATGTGCAAAGGTAATGACTTTGTTAGATACATTCCATTGTTAGATAAATGCCATCTGGGTGTATGAATGTTGGTTGATTAGCAGAAAAAATACGTTTTGGTTTAAGTATACATCAATCTTTGCCTAGATAAAAAATGTTTAAAGAAGGTATGGAAATAAAATGAGATGATTGTGGGAATTTTTATAAATAATTAGTACGAATCGAAAGGAATGTGCCCTTTTACTAATAGGAAGTTGGATGTTTCAGGGCTGATTCACAAAGGCAAGTAAGAGTACAGAAAAGAGTACTTATGTAATACTATTTCCCATAATCAAAAAGGCTTTTGTGAACTACAGCGAGTTGGACATTTTATGGCCAATTCGCAAGGATATGTAAAACTACCAAAAAGAGCAGTCATGTAGTACTACTTCCCATGCACATAAATGCTTTTGGTAATCAGTCCCATAAAAATACTGGAATAATAATTCCAAGCAAGCCATTGAAATTTGGACACAGAAAAAGTTTACATTGACAAGAATATAAACTCTTGCATAATCCAAATGATATAAAAGGATAAGTTGCAAGAATACTAACATGTTGTCTATACAGCATCACAGTTCATCTCTTTCATCTCCCTATGGAGAAATTTCTAAGCATTTCACATATATACTCAATTGTACCAGTACCACACAAATTTGACAACAGAGACATAGTTCATGCTCTCCCAGTAGTAGGAATGTGCCTCCTGATCCTATGTACTTGACGTTCCAGAAACACAAAATGTTTAGATAGTGATATTTTTGTATGTTGCAAGACAAATAAAATAGAACATTGCACTACAAACACTTTACATAAACCTTCCTGTTACCTCATTACCTAAGGTATATATACGGACTAAAAAAAGGTTAAAGGGACGTTATAATTGGCTGAAAATGTCAGTTAAAACATACCATTTTAAATGAACAAAACTACTAAAATCCACCAGTTACAGTTATCTCAAGCACCTGTAATTCGTGCCCTAAATTAACTGTAACTAACGCCCGCCATGCACAGTGTTGTGATCAATTCTGTCATTTCAGATGTTTAAGTGATGTCATCAATGACATTATAATACAGGTCATGAGTGATGTAATATGTGAGCTAATTAGCCGTGGATGGCGAAGACGCCAATTATAGTTACCTTATGGCACGAGTTATAGTTACTTGAAATAACTATAATTGTTAAATTTCAGTGTTTTTTTTTACATTTTCACCTAACTATAATGTCCTTTTATCCTTTGTTTTTTCAGTGACTTTCTAAGATCTTTCTTAATGCAAAGAAAGATATTATTACCATATCTAAGTATAATGCCACTTTAACCTTTGTTTTTTCCAGTTAATTTCTAGTGTTTTTAATCATAAAGTGATATTTTATTACAATATGTAACTCCAACCTCATGTGAAGCGTGGGGTTGGCAACAGGCTAGACCGTGTCCCCCCTTCCCACTTTGCACAAGCCATGGGTACCAGGGCGGCATGGGGATTGGGCACAGATCCTGATGCCCAAACTCCCGTGGGCACGCAAGGCTGAATATAAGGTATTTAAATTTAATTAAGGTAGAGCTACTGACTGTGTCAAAGTGTCAGAACACCAACATATGAAAAGTGGGCCTATTGGCTTTATGAAGTGTTCAGAATATCAACATATATAAATCCCATGTATTGTCTTTCTCAGAAAATGAACAATAATTATAACTAAATGTATATTTCATTCATTCACACAGTTCAATGTTTAATAAACGTGATTTTCATTAAAAAAATAATTACGCTTTATAAAATTTTTTAAAAAACACTTCTAAGTCTTTTTTTTCACATTTTTTCAAGCTACAAACTGCAGCCATAGAACGGACCACAAGTGAGCTCTGCACTCCAGCTGAAGAGCATGGAGCTCAAGCCAGGACTGCTTTAAAAAAAATCTTGTAAACTTTCTTGGGGTCATGTATTTAATGACCCAGGAGACTGTTCTTTTTTTAATGTTGCTGGGGAGCTGCTGTACTCCCTGCAACCCCCACACTCCCCAATAACATTAAAACAAGGGACACCACCAGGCTGAAAAAAACATGTTTAAAAAGTCCTCACAATTTGTTATCGGACGTTCCTTGCAAGGAAAAGCTTCTGGCACTCATTTATTATTCATTTTTTAAATATATATTTTGGGGCGTCACAGTGACCACACGGGACTCCAGATCTTTATTTTTTTGCCCGGGCTGGAGCAGGAGCACCTGTACTCCCCCACCTCCCCTGCCAGCACTTATCCAGGGAGCTGGCAGGAGTTGACAGTTCTATTTTTTTTTTTTTTTTTTTCTTTTTAAATACACAGGTGTGTGGACACCCTCCCCAATCCAATATTTACCCATCCCCTAGGGCCAAGATTAATTTAAGTGGGGGTGAGGGGTGCGCGCCCCTGCCTGAGTCCCGGAGACCCAATCCACTGCACCATATTCATTTTTAAGCAGAGCCCCCTCCTTGAACCAATACTGGCCCCAGGGGGAACCCATCCCCAAAATGCTGTGAGGATGTGGGAGGGATATAAACAGTTTGTTTAGGTAAAACTTAAGTTTAATATTAGATACACACAAAGAAATATGTCCATATTTATTTTACACTGCAGCACTGAGACTATTTCTGATTGTAGCTGTAAATGTAAATTGGCACCTAGGCTTGCAAATACATGCCCTGGAGCTGTTCTAAAGTAAATCCATCTTAAAGTGAGAGTCAATCACATGGAATGTATTAATGGTTTTTAGGTACATCAAACATACCTGTTTACATTACTGCATTACATTGCGGTAGCAATGTCCATTATAATAAAAAATATGGATAGTTAGAACCTTAACTGGGGGAAAGAAACATATTCTGAAGGACTAGCAATCTGGTGTGGTGCCATCACTAACCAGCAGAATTTCACAGGTGCAGGGTTCAGGGTTGTGTTGCCAACAGTGCAAAAAATAAGAAAATTAAAGAGGTTTGATACGTTTTTCAAAAAAATGAAAAAATATTTAAAGCACCGATTCTGTTGGACACACATGAAGTGATTTTCATTTAATGTAATGAAATAGTTTGACAAGAATTCGTGGTAAGGAAGTCTTTAAGTTTTTTCTCTTCTTTCTCTGTACGTTGTGCATTTTCTTGTTATTGTTCTGTTTAATAAATGTGGGTTTCAAATAAACATACAAAGCAAAATGTATACTTTACCAAGTCACTGGTTGAAAACACAAAAGGAACAACTGTGTTATGGTCTGAGGTGAACTATGTTATCTCACATCCCTCATGGTCAACAACAGTGTGGCAGGATAGAACTAAGAGAGCAGGTGGAATTATGAAGTCAAAATGAAGATCCTGTTGACTAATAAAGATAGAATCAAGTAACAAATCTCACAGAGGTGAGTATATGAACATGGTTACAAAGTGGGAAACATCCACCATGGTATAAGAAGAGCACAATACCTTAGTAAGAATGGAGGAAATAAGTTTCCAAAAACTCTTATATAGCTCAAGCATTTTCTGACTATTGTGCATCGAGTTGCAGTCTTGCAACTAGATTCTCAGATAGTGTCACAGCTAGTTTGGTGGTAGACATTATGATCCAAGGGAGAACACTGTGACAGATGGCTAGTAGACCTCTGCATGACGGATCAGCCCAGAGGTTTGGGCTGGTGATTATAGCATAGTGTAGGACCAAGATATGACAAGATGGTAGAATTCAACGACCATGAAATGCTGCTCTAGATATGTATGGCATTGAAGGGTTTAAAATAGAGTGATAAAATAGTTAACTCAAAACTGGTAAACTTAATGAAAAGCATTTACCGAAGATCTTCATACTGAGCAAACACACTGGGCCTTCCAGCAGAGTTTTCAAAAGAAATATAATTTATGGCCCTACAATGAACATGTTTGGAGAGGGAGCGGAATACTTCATTCTCCCTTTGATCTTACTAAAGCAGTAATTACGTTGATCTCCAAGAATGATTACTTCAGAGATAAGTATGAATTCTATGAATTCTATCACTCTGTCTTTGTTGAACATTGAAGCCAAAGCTCTTGAAGTCTTCACTATTAAACTCTGACCCTCAATGCCAAATTCATCTGTATGGACCAAAATGCCCTTCTTACTAAATAGATATTTTAGATTATGGGCCTGATTTAGATATAGGCGGAGGGGAATACTCTGTCACAAATGTGACAGATAACCCGTCTGCCATATTCCGATCCAATTAGTTCCTATGGGGATCGTGTTATGGAAGACAGGAAATCTGTCACGTTTGTGACGGAGTATTCCATCTGCTGAGATCAAAATCAGGCCTTTAGTCTGAGACCGTGCTGAAAATGTATGATTGACTGGAGTGATTCCTCAAAGAGAAGTCTAGAGAAAGTGAATATTGTTCCAAAGTGGCTAAACTGTATAAAGTTGATATTCCCTGCACTGTCTGCATGAGTCAGGGTCTACGGGCAGTGATCTAGGGAGTTGGAAGTAGAAACATGGACAAAGCAAGAGTGGCCACTCTCCCTGCTCTTGTAGGGGATTCTGTTAGCTTGCAGAAGCAGAGAATATGATCTTCCTGTATGTTGATGATATTATGTTATATTATATACAGGTGACCCATAATTAGGGATTTTGACAGACACTCAAGCGTCAGTATCAATACCTATTTAACTCATGGCAGTTCACCGCCAGTGTCAATCACATGTCCTCAAAGTATGGAAAAGAAGGAGAAGCCTATAATTTGGAATCAAAGTAACCAGGAGAGCGCAGAGGATTAACCGCTTCTATGCCTTGGACGAGATGATCTAGTCCAAAGCTACAGTTCCCCTGTGCCTTGGACGAGATCATATCGTCCAAGGCACAGGGGAACTTGGGGGAGCGCTAGCGCGCCACCCCGTGCTAAGCATTTCTCTTTCAATCACGTGGGGGAGACCCGGAGGGGCTTCAAAGGGAAGGAAATGTATTTCCTTCCCTTTGAAGTCTCTCCGAGGGTTTCAAAAGCCGGATTGCTTGCAGGGGGGGGGGGCAGAAACCTCTAGGCGCCAGGGCAAATTTTTTTGTATGTTTTTTTTTTTGTTTGTTTGTTTTTTTAGAGATGGGAGCGACCCATCAGGCAAGGGTCGCTCCCCTGGGGGGCAAATTGTATTTAGGCCATTTCTGCCCCCCTTGGGAACAGATTGGCCGATTTTAGGTCAATCTGCCCCCAAGGGGGTAGAAACCACTAGGCACCTGGGATTTGTTTTTTGGCGCCAATGTCACGCAGGGGGAGCGACCCCGTAGGCAAGGGTCGCTCCCAGGGGGTGGGTGTTGGGGGACAAATTTATTTTAGGCCATTTCTGCCCCCGGGGGGGCAGAAACCTCTAGGCGCCAGGGCAATTTTTTTTTATGTTTTTTTTTTTGTTTGTTTGTTTTTTTAGAGATGGGGAGCGACCCATCAGGCACGGGTCACTCCCCTGGGGGGCAAATTGTATTTAGACCATTTCTACCCCCCTGGGGGCAGATTGGCCGATTTTACGTCAATCTGCCCCCAAGGGGGCAGAAACCACTAGGCACCGGGGATTTGTTTTTTGGCGCCAATGTCACACAGGGGGAGCGACCCCGTAGGCAAGGGTCGTTCCCGGGCAGGGGGGGGTTGGGGGGGGTCAAATTAATTTTAGGGCATTTCTGCCACCCCCCCTCCGCCCCCCCCAACGGGGCCGGCTGATCTAGAGGCCAAACTCCACAGGTAGGCACTTTGCAAAAAACACCTCTGTTTTCTGTGAAAAAATATGTTGTGTCCACGTTGTGTTTTGGGCCATTTCCTTTCATGGGCGCTAGGCCTACCCACAGAAGTGAGGTACCATTTTTATCGAGAGACTTAGGGGAATGCTGGGTGGAAGGAAATTTGTGGCTCCTCTCAGATTCCAGAACTTTCTGCCACAGAAATATGAGGAACATGTGTTTTTTTAGCCAAATTTTGAGGTTTGCAAAGGATTCTGGGAAACAGAACCTGGTCCGAGCCCCGCAAGTCACCCCATCTTGGATTCCCCTAGGTCTCTAGTTTTCAGAAATGCACAGGTTTGGTAGGTTTCCCTAGGTGCCGGCTGAGCTAGAGGCCAAAATCTACAGGTAGGCACTTCGCAAAAAACACCTCTGTTTTCTTTCAAAAATTTGGATGTGTCCACGTTGCGCTTTGGGGCGTTTCCTGTCGTGGGCGCTAGGCCTACCCACACAAGTGAGGTATCATTTTTATCGGGAGACTTGGGGGAACGCTGGGTGGAAGGAAATTTGTGGCTCCTCTCAGATTCCAGAACTTTCTGCCACAGAAATGTGAGGAACATGTGTTTTTTTAGCTATATTTTGAGGTTTGCAAAGGATTCTGGGTAACAGAACCTGGTCCGAGCACCGCAAGTCACCCCTCCTTGGATTCCCCTAGGTCTCTAGTTTTCAGAAATGCACAGGTTTGGTAGGTTTCCCTAGGTGCCGGCTGAGCTAGAGGCCAAAATCTACAGGTAGGCACTTCGCAAAAAACACCTCTGTTTTCTTTCAAAAATTTGGATGTGTCCACGTTGCGCTTTGGGGCGATTCCTGTCGCGGGCACTAGGCCTACCCACACAAGTGAGGTATCATTTTTATCGGGAGACTTCGGGGAACGCTGGGTGGAAGGAAATTTGTGGCTCCTCTCAGATTCCAGAACTTTCTGCCACAGAAATGTGAGGTTTAGCCACATTTTGAGGTTTGTAAAGGATTCTGGGTAACAGAACCTGGTCCGAGCCCCGCAAGTCACCCCACCTTGGATTCCCGTAGGTCTCTAGTTTTCAGAAATGCACAGGTTTGGTAGGTTTCCCTAGGTGCCGGCTGAGCTAGAGGCCAAAATCTACAGGTAGGCACTTCGCAAAAAACACCTCTGTTTTCTTTCAAAAATTTGGATGTGTCCACGTTGCGCTTTGGGGCGTTTCCTGTCGTGGGCGCTAGGCCTACCCACACAAGTGAGGTATCATTTTTATCGGGAGACTTGGGGGAACGCTGGGTGGAAGGAAATTTGTGGCTCCTCTCAGATTCCAGAACTTTCTGCCACAGAAATGTGAGGAACATGTGTTTTTTTAGCCAACTTTTGAGGTTTGCAAAGGATTCTGGGTAACAGAACCTGGTCCGAGCCCCGCAAGTCACCCCTCCTTGGATTCCCCTAGGTCTCTAGTTTTCAGAAATGCACAGGTTTGGTAGGTTTCCCTAGGTGGCGGCTGAGCTAGAGGCCAACATCTACAGGTAGGCATTTCGCAAAAAACACCTCTGTTTTCTTTAAAAAATTTGGATGTGTCCACGTTGCGCTTTGGGGCGTTTCCTGTCGCGGGCGCTAGGCCTACCCACACAAGTGAGGTATCATTTTTATCGGGAGACTTGGGGGAACATAGATTAGCAAAACAAGAGTTATTGCCCCTTGTCTTTCTCTACATTTTTTTCTTCCAAATATAGGAGAGTGTGTAAAAAAGACATCTAATTGAGAAATGCCCTGTAATTCACATGCTAGTATGGTCACCCCGGAATTCAGAGATGTGCAAATAACCACTGCTCCTCAACACCTTATCTTGTGCCCTTTTTGGAAATACAAAGGTTTTCTTGATAGCAATTTTTTACTCTTTATATTTCAGCAAATGCATTGCTGTATACCCGGTATAGAATGAAAACGCACTGCAGGGTGGAGCTCATTTATTGGCTCTGGGTTCCTCGGGTTCTTGATGAATCTACAAGCCCTATATATCCCCGCAACCAGAGGAGTCCAGCAGACGTAACAGTATATTGCTTTCGATAATCTGACATTGCAGGGAAAAGTTACAGAGTAAAACATAGAGAAAAATTGATGTTTTTTTTTCACCTCAATTTCAATATTTTTCTTTTTCAGTTGTTATTTTCCATAGGAAACCCTTGTAGGATCTACACAAATGACCCCTTGCTGAATTCAGAATTTTGTCTACTTTTCAGAAATGTTTAGGTTTCTGGGATTCAGCATTGGTTTCATGCCCATTTCTGTCACTGACTGAAAGGAGGCTGAAAGCACAAAAAATTGCAAAAATGGGGTATGTCCCAGTAAAATGCCAGAATTGTGTTGAAAAATTGGGTTTTCTGATTCAAGTCTGCCTGTTCCTGAAAGCTGGGAAGCTGCTGAGTTTATCACCGCAAACCCATTGTTGATGCCATTTTCAGGGGAAAAACCACAAGCCTTCTTCTGCAGCCACTTTTTCCAATTTGTTTGAAAAAAACTAAATTTTCACTGTATTTTGGACAATTTCTTGGCCTCCTTCAGGGGAACCCACAAACTCTGGGTATCTCTAGAATCCCTAGGATGTTGGAAAAAAAAGGACGCAAATTTGGCTTGGTTAGTTTATGTGGACAAAATGTTATGAGGGCCTAAGCGCGAACTGCCCCAAATAGGCAAAAAAGGCCTGGCACAGGAGGGGGAAAAGGCCTGGCAGCGAAGGGGTTAATGAATAGAATTTTTAGCAGCATCTAGCTAAACTGGTAAAGATTCCACTGTCACTTCCAGGTAGAGTTTTATTATTAAGAATAACTTTGCTTCCATTATTAACATTCATTTGTTTATTTTGAATAATAACAATTCCATCCAACTATGCAAATAATAAAATACATCACTTAATAAAATGAACTATTAATCTTACTGAAAAACATAAACCATGCCATCAAATTAAATGAGTAAGTCAGACATAAAGCATATCCTTTTCAAAACTACTGACTTAGTCTGCAGCATTAGGCATTTCTTAAACTCCATTACCAACTATACATTACTTTCTATCAGAAGCACTACTTGATAAACTACTGCATTGATTTAGTACAGGAGATTTTGCTGATCAGGCTTCATTTATGTCCAGAAATATTAAAGTAATCTTAATTTGTGATAATCAAGGCAGGGTAAGTGTCTGATACATACTCAGAAGATCTAGAAGCATGTTCAAATATATGTTACAATTCCAATTGTCCACATTCCAGGCTACATCAGTATGGGCTTTATGTCAGCTTAATATTCGTGACCACCAGCTGTAGCCCAAGTATTTATGCGAGATCTGACTGTGGTAATCAAAAGAATTTCCACAGAAATGTATTCTGTATCAATAGCGACAATAGTCTACAGGAGATCCCATAATTCTGCTCCCTACAATGCCACAGCAGCTGAGACAGACATGAAAAACTTGGTTCCCAGTACAGTCTAGGTTTCAGGTCGTCATTACGTTACCATAAGTGTTTAAAACAGCAGTACTATTTTTCACTTGGGTACTATCCTCTTGAGCAGATCCACATCCTCAAAATAGTCAAATTACTCAACTATTTTGACACTCATTTTTCAGATAACATGGTTTGTGGTTATTCCCCACCACCTTACATTTGGCTGAGCTACCCTTTAATAATATGCCTTTACGGCCCTTATCGCATGCCTCAAGCATCTTGTAAAGAGCATTTTTCATGCAGGCTAACGCATTATCCATAATCCACATTAGCAATCCACATCACAGAATGTTGGTGGTGGCACGTTCTGGTTGCCTGAGGCGAGGCCCTGGCCAGGCAGAACTACCACTCCCGTTAGGAGTGGCGATTACACTCACTGTATAACCTGCATTCACCCTTGGGTAGCTTGGCACAGGGCAGTCAGGCTTATTACAGAGTCAATGTGTAAATCATTAGCACAGCACATCCACACAATAAGTACATTGAGCATTACAAACAAGACTTCACACGAGGTGTATGTAAATAAAATTTGTATTCAACATACATAAATTAACACCAAATGAACATCATGTAAATCTAAGCCTTAATCACATTCAGAAACACCACTAGTAGTACGAGGCCCAACAGTGTTAATATGACATCAGCAGTATGTACATGTGAGAAACAATACATTCCCTTCCCGCATTCGTATGCAGTACTAATGCACTGGCAGAACGAGACCCACCCCAGCGATCACTCAAATTCAATATTAAATAGATGTAGGATGCATCTATCTGCTGACGATAGCAGCAATGTATAGACACAAATAACTATAGCACTTTTGAAATAGCTCTGTGACCAGTAAACATCAATGCCAACCACTATTATAAACAAAGTACACAGCAATGCTACTACACAGTGAAATCAAGCCCAGACCACTTGCTCCCACACTCTCATTCCACACCGCTACGCGGTGCCACGGATATCAGGACAGGCTAGCATACACGCATTTATACACACTTGCTTCTAGCACCCTATTGCGGTGCTCTGACAGCTGGCAGGTTTGGTGTAAATGATTTCATAGACCACTCTGGGACCAAAATTGCCTCCACCCTCCAACCAATTCCTGCCCCCTCAGTGTTAGAAACTAAGCAACCTTTCCCTGGATACTAGGCCACTTGTGGCAGGTGATTACACTTAGCCAGGATCCCCATGCAAAGGTACAGGAGAAGAAAGAGAGAATGGCTGATCAGGCAACAGTCAGCAAATGGAAATTTGATCCCCACTTGGGAAGTTCACTCAGGGGTATCCACACCGGGCTTTCAGCGCGGGCCTGGGTTTGCAAAGCACAGGGGGAGGGTTGCCTTGGGACATGCTGCTCATAGTGGTGCCCAGCCAAGCCAGACACTCCACTTCACAGATAAGTATCAATCCAGCACCTCCCAGGACAGGAGCACCATGTCTGGGGTGTGGTGACTTGGACTGCCCCAGGTGACCCAGTTGCACACAAAGAGTTTACTCAGGTCCATGCCCTCCTTGTATGGGTACAAGGTCTGGTGCACGATGACCTGACTCGCACCAGACACTTCGGAATGCATACACAAAAGTATTCGAAGCAGGGTTTCCCTGGGATGAGGCCCAAAGTCTGGTGCACGATGACTTGAGTCACACCAGACAATTCCATTTGTACATGAAAGGTCACCAATGTCGTGCCTCCCTGGAATGAGGCACAACATCTGGTGCACGATGACTTGAGTATATACATGAAAACATCAATATGCACGTGTGCACATATAGGCAAGCAGTCAGGCTCAGTATATACATGAAAACACCAATTTGCAAGTGTGCACGTACTGGTAGGCAATGATAGGCTCTGTATATACATGAAAACACCAATGTGCAAGTGCACACATATAGGCAAGCCAGGCCAGACTCCGTATGTACATGAAAACACCAAAGTGCAAGTGTGCACATACTGGTAGGTGCCCCTTCCTAACCTATGTAGGGAGAGAGTACGCACATGTACACACTGTACTTACAGAGAGAAAGTGCCCAGGGACCTAAGGCCACTCAAACCAGGATCAGCAAAGGCCCCCTTGGGGAACCGCTATCTCCGCATGTCAGGTCTGAAACACATCATTACATGTTCATATAACACAAATGTTAAACAGAAAAGGTGACAAAAGGCACCCCTTTGTTTCTTCCTTTATTGTAGAAAAATTATCTCAGTGGCTACTATGTATTATTGGAGCATTACATTAACTAATGCGCGAGGCCACTGAAACAGTGACTGCTTTGATAAACCACTATCTATGTTATCAAACGCTGCCCAAAGGCCCAGGAAGGTTATATGTATTCCATGATATAACAAAAATGGCAGAGTCCTTGCACAGAAGCTTCAGCGAAATGCGAAATCCAGCCTTGCAACTGTTATTTATATTATTGGAGTTTAAATGTCAAATGTTGCCTTCCTAAACATTTTGTCCAACTCCTCAAGAAGGGAAATAGGCCTACATTTTGTGTGGGTTATTGGACACCTTTTTTTTTTTTTTTTAAGATGGGTACACTGACAGTTTATTGTCAAGACAAACCTGATTGTAAAATATTGGTGAATAAGATGGTCATGGGTTTTATCCTAATGGAACGTCCTAAGCCAAAAACAGAACCTAAGCGAAGAATGGGACCAAAAGTCAGGCTTAGCGCCTTTCCCTTATTTTGCATCTGAAAGCTTTCTTTACTTCCTGCACTGTAATTAACCCCTTCACTGCTAAGCCTACCCTCTTTAATCCCCTCCCTCTCCCCCGCCCCCAGTGCTAAGCCTTTTTTTGCTATTTGGGGTAGTTCGCACTTAGGCCCCCATAACTTTTTGTGCACATTAGCTATCCACGCCAAATCTATGTCCTTTTTTTCCCAACACCCCTGGGATTCTAAAGATGCCTAGGGTTTGTGGATTCCCCTATGATGGACTGGGAAAATATGCAAAAAATATAGCAAAATTTAGTTTTTTTTTAGTTTTTTTTGTTTTTAGAAAAATAGGGAAAAAGTGCTCCAGATAAAATTGTCTTCTTTTTCCCTAAAAAGAAGAAACGGTTCACTGTACTCAGTTACTTTCTTCCCAGCTTTCAAGAACATGCAGAGCTGAATAAAAAAATAATATATTGTACCACATTTTTCTAAGAGGTAGCCTATTTGCCCTATTTTTTATGCTCGCAAACTACTTCCAGTTTGTGGTAGAAAACAGTGGGAAACCCATGCGTGATCCAGCAAAGCTACACATTTCTGAAAAGTAGATACAATTCAGAATTTAGCAAGGGGTCATATTTGTAGATCTCCCAAGGCTTTCCCAAGTATAATAACTGTTGAAATAAAGAAATACTGAAAATGAGTAGGGAAAAAAACAGGCATTTGTAACAAAATTCCCATCCGTTATTTTTTATCACAATAGACGATTGACAAAAGCAATACACCATATTGTTTGCTAGACCCTTGTGGTTGCGGTGATATATAGGGTTTGCAGGTTCTTCAAGAACCCGTGGTACTCTCAGCCAACAACTGAGTTGCATCATACAATGATTTTTCATTTAGTACTGTTGGACCTGGCCCTTTTTGCAGGGTATTTCTCAAACTTTTAGCCTCCTTCCTTCTAATTTTTCTGACCAGTTCTTGTTGGCTTTAGGACTCTGGGTACTTTACCACTGCCAACCTGTGCTAAAGTACATATGCTCTCTGTGTAAATTGTATTGGTGATTGGTTTATCCATGATTGGCATAATTGATTTAATAGTAAGTCCCTAGTGCACTAGAGGTGCCTAGGACCTGTAAATCAAATGCTACTAGCAGGCCTGCAGCACTGGTTGTGCCACCCACATTAGTAGCCCTGTAAACATGTCTCAGACCTGTCCCTGCAGTGTCTGTGTGTGCAGTCTTGCACTGACAATTCGACCTGGCAAGTGTACCCACTTGCCAGGCCCAAACATTCCCTATTTATACATGTAAGGCACCTCCTTAAGCTAGGCCCTATGTATCCCCATGGGCAGGGTGCAGTGTATGTTAAAGCTGGGACATATACTGGTGTGTTCTACATGTCCCAAAAGTGAAATACTGCCAAATTCGTTTTTCACTGTTGCAAGGCCTATCTCTCTCACAGGTTAACATGAGGGCTTCCTTTAAATATTCTTAAAGCGCAGATTCCCTTTGACAGCAGATAGAAATCTCGAGTTTGGTGTCTCTGAACTCACAATTTAAAAATACATCTGGCAGTGAAGGTAGATTTTAGATTGTTAGTTTGTAAATGCCACTTTTAGAAAGTGGGCATTTTCTTGCTTAAACCATTTTGTGCCTCTGCCTGCTTGTGTATTCCACGTCTGGTTCAGACTGACAGTTGGGCTGTTGTGAATTCCTTCTAGTCAGTGACACAAAGGGAGCTGGGGTGTAGCCTGCATATCCTGATGAGCCATCTGAGCTAGAGTGGAGGGAGAAGTGGTCACTTACACCTGAATGGGCTGTGTTTGCCCTGACACAATGCAGTCTTCCACCCACTGGTGTGTGTCAGTGGCCAGGCTTGGGCAAGGCAGGAGCTTGAGAACAACAAAGACTTTCCATTGAAGTTTGCCTACTTCAAAGGCAGAAAGGGTTATAAGTAGTGGACCCAAAACCCCAGACTTTAGATTTCTTCAAGATCACTTCTGGAACCAGGAGGAACCTATGCCAAGGAGAGGAGCTAAGGAGAAGTGCTGCCCCTGCCTGTGACTGTGCTATGTTGGGCTATCCTGCAGTTGCTGCTTCTGACTGTGAGAAGGGACAAACACAGGACTTTGTGGTGCATTCCTGCTTGAAGAAGAATCTCCAAGGGCTTGAACTGAGCTTGCCTCCTGCTTTGAAGTCTCAGGCCCATCAAAGGCTTCCTCTGCAAGCACCTGGGCTCTGTGCTGAGACTCCTGCCAAGTGGTGCCCTTGCCTTGCTGAAATCCATGCACAAAATGGCCTGCAGGGAATTTTCCATGCACCACCTGCTTAGCAGCTGTAATCTACGCATCGTGGCTGGAGAAATGACGCAAACCCCTCAAGGCGCAGTTTTCTAACACAGTGCGACCGGATTTCTCATGCATCGTCCCTGGGTGTCAAATTCATCATGAGCCTGAGAGGATCTTAGGTGCCCTGTCAATAAATCGTGTATGGCTCTTTTGCGAGGGAGAAAAACAACACACCACCGACTGGGCCGGAGAAGAAACGCCACATAAGCTCACTTACAAGTAAGGAATCGACGCATCACTGGCCTTCCCGACACAGGCTCACCCGTGCAGCTTTATTTTTGACACAAACCAGGTGCTTTGTTTAAAATCAACTTTCCATTGTTTCCATGGAGTAGGATTCTTATTCTTTTGAAAATTCATATTTTGATTTGTGTATGTTGGATTTTTGTAGTTCTGGTCTTGTTTGATTTAAATAAATATTACCTATTTTTCTAAACTGGTGTGGTGTCCATTTTGTAGTGTTTTCACTGTATTACTGTGTGTGTTGGTACAAATACTTTACACGTTGCTTCAGAATTAAGCCTTTCTGCTCGTGCCAAGCTACCAAGGGGGTAAGTGGGGGTTAGCTAAGTGTGTTTCTCTATTGCCCTGACTAGAGTGAGGGTCCTTGTTTGGAAGGGGGGTAACATGACTGCCAACCAAAGACCCCATTTATAACAAGTACCAAGTATAGACCATTTTTTATAGAAAAATAGGCAGAGTGAAAAATGGGTATCAAGGAAACTTATGTATGTCTGAAATTAGCACAAGAATGTGTGGGTAACCGGACTAGCATATGACTTGGAGGGTATTTTTCAAAATGTCATCTTGTTATACACTGGCTTACAATTGAAAAGCATAAATGCAATAAAATCCAATTGGTGATAACACATGTTCTACTATTCTATGCTCCCTCAAGTCGCCCGATAAAAATGGCACTTTACTTGTGTGGGAAGGCCTAGTACCTATGACAGGAAATGGCCCAAAATGCAACATGTGTGTAGCACATTTCTCCACCAGAAAAATAGCCCTCCTTTTCCAGTGTGGGTAGCTCTAGATTATGGACTTTATAGGTGGGGCAAAGCAGGGTGGTATTTTGTGTATTCCTTCAGATTCCAGAAGTTTCCCTCACAGAAATGTAGGGAAAATGCGTGTGTTTAGGCAAAGTTGGAGGTTTGCGGGCATTGTAGGTTAAAAAAAAAAATGGTGTGGGGTGCACTTGAGGCACAACACCCTGGACTTCCTTAGATGTCAACTTTTCAGAAGTGACTGAGTCTGGTAGGTTTTTCCAGATAGCAACCTACCCAAGCCCAAAAAGTGCAGCCGTTCACCATTGCAAGTGGGAGTTCTGGTGGCCCATATGTGACATCAACACCCGAAAAAGTCAAATCTCCTTTTGCTTGTCATTGGGATGAGATGCTTTAGTCAGCGGGGTGAGCAGACAGACTGTACCGATTTTGGGTGGTCGGGGCAGTGCCATGATCATTCTGAGCAGCTCCCACCCCAAATAGTCCTGTTGCCTAGTAGGCTTTCAGGGCAAATCCGGAGCTATTGCCCCCATCTGTCCCTTAAGTGGGGCAGAAAGACTGTGGCCATTTTTTAGAGGGGGTGGGAGCATTGTCATGTGCATTCTGGGCTGCCCCCACCCTTACACTTTTTTTTTTTAAATCCCTGGTGCCTAGCTGGCTTACTGCCCTCCAAGGGGACAGATCAAGGACTACTGTCTCTATCTGCGCCCCAAGGGGGGCAGAATACTGTGCCCATTTTTTGGAGGTTGGGGCATTGAGAGGCCCATCCTGGGCAGCCTCAACCCCAACATTAAGTAAATAAAATATTTACTGGTGTGCAAATGGGTTTTCTGTCCTCGGGGGGGGCGCAGATCAGGGGCTCCTGCCCTTGAAAGGGGGGGGTGGGTGCAAAAAGACTGAATTGTGCTGGGCTGTTTTGAATTGGGGAAGCAAAAGCCCTTGCCCCAGGGGTCACTCCCCCCTAGTGCTAGTGGAGTGGATCCCTGCTTGGCGATCGCCCTCCTTAAATGATTCCCAAGCAGGGATTCACTTGGGAAAGGTACCATTGAAAAGGAGAGAATCTCCCCTTTCAAACAATACCTTTCCCGTCTGGATGGTTGCTGGGGGGGCTGAGATACCCCAACCAGCACTGATGCAGAGAAAGTGAAATAAGCCAACTGGCTCATTTCACTTTCGTTTTCAGTGAAATGACGTCAGAGTTCCATGCGCTCTGATCGTCACTTCACTGAAATAGGAGAAAAAGCCTCTGGAAATGGGAAAGCTTTTCCTCATCTCCCGAGGCTGTTTCTTTCACAAGGGAATCTCTCTGGTGCCCGCACCAGAGGGATTTCCAGTGCCATGTGCAGGGACAGCTGGGAGCCGTCCCACCCACATGAGCACTGTAGTGTCGGACAGCTCTCAACCGTACGACACATGGAATGACTTAAAGGGACGTCCTGAACTCGACTGAGATGCTAATAGCCACCCTAGATGCTGTCACCTGAGATAAATATGCCAGGCAAGTAATTTGAAAAATCTAAACACCCATTTGTCGTAACTAACATGATATTCGGGATTCAATTTGGCCACCAAGGTCTCACTCCGTTAATGCCCTAAATAATTACAAGTCCTTATTATGTGTGCAGGCCGGACAATAATTTAACCTTGAACATTCTGTTTTTCTCTTTGAGTAACTTTCTGAATTTAGCCATAAACTCACTGGCAATACTTTGGCTGCCAATATTCCTGATCAAATTAGCCTCCAAGAGAATGTTTCTTCCCAAGACACCTCTACAGTTAGCTTCCAACATTGCTCCATGTATTACAGAATTCCTCTTGCAGCATTCCAGGAGCAGTTTTATGGAAAATGGAAGGGGAGGCTTGCAGACCTGTAGTTTGCACTATTAACACTCTGTAGCAGTGCGTATGATTGGCACGAGACCTCAATTTTAGGAATAACTACGGGAAAGCACATAGTGTGGTAGTGAATGCTGGAATGTACTCCACTTTGAGCCCTCAAACTCTGACGGGGGCAGTGTTGACTAAGATGCCATCTAGATTGTACACTAAACTGACCTACATTAACCACACAGGATGAACATTGTAAAGAGAACTTGGAAGTGGGTGGTGTTCCTTTCGTGAATGTATGATGACAGAAAGACTTAACAGGCATATTCTTCTCTCCATAAACTATTCATCTGATATTCTCTCAAGCCCAGGATTCACCAAACTGTCCATTCTTTAGGGATTTCAGTCTTTCATTTTTATATAAAAGGGGAGAAGTAATTTTAATGTACTGCTGTATCCTGGCTTCCCACTGAGTTTAGCTGCAATCCACCCTGCAAAAAGGCCCAGTCAGCAATGTCTTCCCTTCAGTACAAAAGTTCCGCCATGACTAATGATAAACTGATTTTAGAATAGGAGTTTCCCTAAGCAAAGCTCCAAACTAGCTTGACTCTTGTGTCAGATGTGTTTGTGGTTTGAGATTCCCACCTCCTTTCTGAAATGTGACAGTATTAGTTGTTGGAAGACGGGCTTCTGCACTTGAGGAAGTATTGGAATGGAGGAGAAAGGAAAATAATTTACGCTTCTCTCGGGCTGAGCTACCTGTCCAGAGACACCTAGAAACAGGTAAGAGTTATTTTAGATATGTGACCGCTGTTTGCCCGGATTTAGTCTCTCCAGTTATGGCAATTTAGTGGAGTGCTGTTCGTTGGGCAAAGTGCATGGGCTTCTCAGTTGCTCGTACAAATATCAACATTTAAAGAGAATCTGGGTCTGCTTTGTGGGTGAGCAGCCAACTCCCTGTCATGATGTTTAACACCACTAGCCCACCTACATGTGCCTGTTTGAGTGCGAGCCTTTTGCCTACAGGGCTTGGAGTTCTCATGTGACAGTGGTGTATGAAGGGATAAAGAAAGATGCATTTCACCAGATGTTCCCTAGTTAGGGTAACTGTAGTATCACATACAGGTGAAATTAGCCCCCTTGAACAACACTAAGTTAAGGGAGGCAACATTGTGTCCCAGAGAGAGCTTGATTAGGAGAAAGTTACACCTCATAGAAATCAAATATTACATAATATCAGAGGACTTACAACACTTACTCTAGGGATTGTAAGATGGAATTGATTAAAATGTCTATTTGTTCATAATGGGTGAGGCAACAAGGAGACATGATGTATTCAAAATAGAATTACCAGAATTCAGTTTCTGGATGGCTATATGGTGTATGTTAAGAATATTATGGTGATGGGCCAAATAGTAGAGATCAGCCCTATGTTACTACTCCTTGGGATATTAGGGAAAAGGACCCAGAAAAGTACAACATAATCTTAATTTGTCTGTGTAAAAACGGATAGATCTGTGAGGTGGGGTTCAAGTGAAGTATTGACAGTGGCCAGCCGAATAATGTACATGGAGTATTGTATCCTAATGTGGAATGGTATTCCTTGAAAGAGAAGTGACAAGCCAAAAACATCCTAAAGCATTGCTTCTTAATCACAGCTCTGTGGCACCTATTCAAAAAATATGCAATGCTAAATTAGCCTTAATGGTTATTTACGTTAAACAAAAATCAGAAGCATTGTGTGCAAAATAACTCTATAAGCAAGGTTCCTACTACAAGGGTAACAGTTTGATTAAGTAACAATTATACTTATTTAAAGTACACTGTGTTACCTTCCCAATGTATCTGATATGTATTAATACAATCAATAGATTTGTTAAAAAAAATCATTGTAAAGACTTTACATTTTTAGTCAGAAGTTTGTCGCTAGATCAGGATGGAGCATGTTTCCCTTCACACAGTCACTGTTCGCATTCAAACACTCTGATGTGAACAAGAAGTCAGTTGTTGACTAAACACAATTGATTCACATGGGCAGGCACTTACAGATCCTATAAATCTTGTATGGCAAAGGTGGCATGCTGGTATTTTTTCACTTTGTCACATTTTGAAACAAAGACACTGAGTGGTCTCTAGCTACCGTCATACCAAGTTCAACGGCTGCCTTGTGTCTGTTTGCGACCAACTTCACCCAGTTACTATACCTCGTTCATCACTTCTGGTGAGAGCTCAGATTTTAATGATGTGCAGATGTGTAATCACTTTAATATTTAAACATTAAGTTGCAGAAGAGGCAGATGTGCTGAGTTCATACGGTGTGTACTTGTTTGTGTATTGTTGTTGATGTAGAACTCACAGAAATGCATTAGGGGTCCCTGGCTTTCAGTTGTGATTCAACTGTATCCGCAGAAGCAAAAAGGTGTCTTAAAACATCTGGAGGTTCACGCCACAGAGTTACAAAATGTAACATTTGTTGGGGTTGCATGAAATAATCTTATTATTGGAAAGCTTGAGAATATTGAGAGTATGGTAACGTCAGGGTGAGCTGGTATAAGTTACTACAAGATGGACGCTAACACTTTCACTGTTCTGTAATGTATATGGTAATGTGTCCTGCGCACCTGCATGTAAATGTGTTATTTTCATGCAATTACATAATTTGATGTCTGAAAAAGGACGTTCTCCAAAGGCAGGCTTGGACTTTGAAGACTTGTGCTTGGCCCAAGGTCAGCTGAATGATAACCACTGTCATCACTTAAACTACCCCTGCAGACTACTGAGCAACGGTTGTACACTGCTGATGTATGAAGCAATTAATGTGAGGGAAAACTACAATGGCATTGGACGGGCTCACAGTGTTAGTTGTGAACTTTAGCACACAGCAGAAGTTCTATGTGAGGACTGTCGCCCATGCCAGCAGCCACTTATACCCCATCTACTGCAATGAGGTATGATCTGTGATCTCGTAGTTGCACTGGTACCGGCGCTCCTGTCTGTGGCGGCTGGCAGTTTTAGGAGGGAGGGGGTGGGTGGGAAGCACACACACTCATTCTTTTAAACACAAACACGCACATCCATTAACAACACTCATACCATTCAAACATGCACGCAGCAAACATTCATTTTAAAACATCACACACACTCATTCTTTCATGCACACACGCACATCCATTAACACTCATAACAATCAAACATGCATGCACCAAACATTCATTTTAAAACATCACACAAACACACACACACTTACCTTCAGCCTCGAGGTCCCAGGAGGGTTGGGACTGCTGCCTTCCCTCATTGGCTGACTCTAGGTCAGCCAATGAGGGAAGGCAGCAGTCCCAGCCTCGTCAGAGAGTGGGATGGGGTCAGTGAGACTGCTGACCCCACCCCACTCTGTGACAAAGTGTCACTGATTGACACTCGCTCTGGGCGCTTCAGGGCTTTAAAACTGAAGCGTCCAGGGTGAGTGTCTATGGCCTCGAGGCACCTTTGCTGAGCCGAGGAGGTCACGCCCTTAGGAGCTGTGACCTCCTCAGCCCAGCAAAGTTCAGCTCAGGAAGCCAGGAGTCTGCGCAAATTGCGCATGTCTCACTACTGGCTGTCTGAGCTGAAAATGAAGAGTGTCTGTCACGCTGACCTTTGTTCAGCCTGACAGACACTCTTCATGAGGGGCAAAAGGTTGGGGGGTGTGGCCCCTCCACCCAAAAGGATGGGCCACGCCTGGCTCCTGTCCTTGAGTATGTGCCTCTCAAGTGGTCAGTGGGTGTCAGGGCAACCTCCTGTGTGTTTTAATATTCTGCACACTCTTCGGCTCGTGCCCCGTTAGAATGAGCAAATTCTCAGGAGACAGAGCTGCTTTCTGTTAATCAGGCACCGAGCCCAGATCTGCACCTGGCCAATGACAGTCATGCACCCCTGGCGCTTCTGTACTAAAATGCAAGCCTCTAGGAAAAGACAAAATACATACATTTAAGGCTATGGGCCCCTAGTTGTGAAAAAATTGACAAACTGCAATCACCGCCCGATTAATATCTTAACGTACTTATGTTTAGGTAAAAACAACTGCATTGGAATTTGACCCTGCAGTAAATCGTTCTGGTTGAGAGGTTGCCTTTTCGTTGAACTCTGTACTCTTGCAACCTAATTATTCCATTAGTTTATTCTGTCCATGACATCAATGTCAGGTAATGTAGGCAGATAAGGACAATGTAAATTACATTTCATTTGTGAGTGAGTCAGACATTCACATATCTCTAACAATGCCCCAGTCAAAGCGCAACATTAACCCTGGGCTCATTTCCACAGTAGTCACTAGAAGTAAGAGCAAAACTAATAAAGACTTCAACCCACAAGTCAATGGATTCCTTTTTTAATAGAATCAGTCACAGAGCTGTGAGTGCAAAAGCTTTCCCATTCAAACATTGCTATCTGAAGCACGAAGGTCAGTGGTGGTGGTGGTGTAGCTCCACACAGTCACAGGCGGTAATGAATGACAGCCAAATCACCCAATCAGTGCCCAACAAAGAAACAGGATTAAAGTTGGGCTCACTACAGCCTGCACATATCGAGTCAGTCATAGCTCCTAGATTGCAAGGCATACATTCACATATAGAGTAGTGTATTGGAGAGATGATCAGGCTGACATCAGTGAAGCACCCAAAGAGAAGATAACATTCTTTCTCATTGCATTTTTCGGGCGAAGAGATATTTCCAGTAAAGAGATTAAACGTTGGGGAACTTCTTCAGTCAACCTATCAGTCTAGCAGTATATCTGAGATGTGGGCGCTATCATCAATCAGGAGGCAGAAAGGAGGGAACCTTACAATGGAGTGAATTGAAAGGACACATAGGGGCTTACTTACAAACACGTTATAGAGTACGTAAAGTAGTACTCTTGTAATACACTTTTGCCTTTGTGAATTAGTCCCAAAAACATCTGGAATGGGAGTAAACTGTGAATCTTCAGGAAATCTTCTGATATAATTAGTAAAACGATAAGTGACTGTCCTCTGTTTGGCACTTTTACTCATAGTTGGACATTTTGGGCAAATTACAAGGGCATGTAATGGTACATAAAATAGAGCTTCTTTAGTATTACTTCCCATGAGCATAAATACTTTTGTGAGTCAGCGTTATTTCTCTGATCTCTCTGATACAGAAAGGTGTTCAATCACCAACTGGATGAATCAGGGGCCACAGCAATAGAACGCAGTGATTCCACTTTAGTGAGAGACATTTGAACAACACTGAAAGGTACAGCAGCACAGAACTGTGCAGCAGTCATCATTTGCCCTAACAAGGTTATTGCTGTATTTCTGCACTTGCAGTGGCGGCTGCCACTGAACAGGGGTGGCAGGACAGGGCGCAAAGGAACAGGGCAAGGGGGTGTGTTTGAAAAAAAACAAAAAACACTTACCTCAGTTCTCATCCTCTTCCTGGCTGCACGGCTCCCAGTCAATCATGGCGCTGCGGGGTAGAGAACATGCAAAGTGCGCACATCTTTTTGACCGCTCAAACACGGCAGGCCAAAAAGACATACGCACTTTGTGTGCACATAGCCCTCCTCGGGATCCTCCCTCCAGACCAGCCCGCCCCATCCTACAAGGGAAAATAAAATGATAATAGCGTAATGTGCGTTATTATTTTATTTTTCCTTTTTGGTAAAACCAGTGGGGTGACGCTCCTGAGCCGCCCCTGTGTACTAGACATTTATGAACACCACAACTCTGTACTCATCCAGTCAAGCTGGGGTAGGTTAATGGGCCAGAGTCCTTGACAGAATTACTAGACCACACATAGATTGGTTGCTTCCCAGTAATTAAAAACGATTTCATGCTGCAATGGTGTCCAGTTAAGGCAATAAAAGCATGCTATTATTTTAGGGGAGCCATTTCCCTGTGTTTAAAAATGCCATCCAGCGAGGAAGAAAAAAAATACAGTTCTCTATCTCCAATTATGCACTTCTAACAATCACCAACAATAGCTATTCTAGCAAGTAACAAGAATGAAAAAGAAGTATTGAAAATCAAATTAACACAAAGTAGTTTGAACAAGAAATTATATTATTTTTTAACTAAGGGAGAACAAAGGAGAAAGGGGAATAAGAGGCAGCGGCAAATGTTACCACTCGGCTGGAAACATTTCTGCTCAAGCTTAATCTGCGAGTTCCACATTTGAAATTCCCCTCACCTGTTAGTACCGAAAAGGCACTATTATTAGGCATCAAGATACTGAACAGAAAAGACCATCGGGAAGTGGAAATGTTCTTAACACCATCTGACTGTAACACTGTTACATTCTGATAGACACTAGTCCAGAAGTCAAAAAGATCAATTATGATTTCAACAATTCCTTCACCTCAGAAAAAACTGTGCCAATATGAGTGACTATCGCGGAGTATCTAAAAAGGAAAACGATATGGTGATGCTACCCAAAATATGTAGCACTCAAGAGAAGGAATAAAAACAGAGGCAATGAAAGAATAGCTTATGTCACAATTTCTTCTGATTGGATTAATCATTTGTTCAATGTCATCAATAAAGAGTTGGAATATTTTAAACATCAACTCAAAAGAACAATTAGAAAAGCCATGTTTTGCTTTAAAAAGGGAAAAATCAAAAATCAGACAGTACATGCTTTTGAGGAGACCCAGAATATAAGGAAACAGCAAATAATTTTTGGGCTATCAAAAGTGAAATGGCATTTCCGTTGTGGGAGTTATCAAGCATGCCCAATTCCATGGATCACACAAGAAATCTACTGAGAGAGCGTAGCTTATATAATCTATATTAATATAAATGTTTATGAACTAATGTGTGATAATGCTGCATAGAAACTGTAATAGTAATTTTGCTTAAACGTGCACCTGAAATGTGACCACGGGGAGTGGCCACCAATGTATACATAGATTAATAATGATGACTAAAATGTTTATATTATGTCTAAATAAGTTTGTACTAATGATTGCATTATTGAATCTGTACTGAAATCCTTATAGGCCTTAAGTTAGCATGAGCCGAAGCTTAGCTGCTTGGCTCTCATATTAAATGCATTTTTCTATTTTGCAGTGTGCTGACTCACAAAAGGACACGACCCCGTATGTTCTTTTTCTTCAAACTAAAAGATGAATGTAACCATGTTAGATCCGTTCTCATAGCTTTTCCTTGCTTGCAGAATAAATGTTAAAATTAAAATGAAACCGTGTAGATTAATGTAATGTACAAGGTCATTCAAACCGGTGAAAACAATGGAGTTACTGACCAAAAGATGTTACAGAAGGATGAAATCATACCGGACGTGCCACCTCTGAAGCCATCAATTATGGAGACCAATCAAAGACTTGTAAAATAATATGGGGTGAAGAGTTAGGTAACCTAATGTATTTTCTGATAGGTTAAAGACAGTGGGATATAACAAATGTCCAATAGAATTTTGGGGGAATGTACAACGAAAAAGGGATAAAAACCCACGACACGGAGAGTAATTTAGAATTAGGTAGGGAATGCTATTGATTTTATCCAGAAACTTTGTCACTCTGCTTGGTGACTTGTTGCTTTACTTAAAACCATCCTCGCCCTTAGATTAGTCCATGTTACACAATACCTCCTTATGAGGGAAGTGCCCTTTTTGCCCTGGAACTGAGTTCTGACTGATGGCGATTTGACTGATGTCCTGAAGACGAAGACTGAACCTGTGTGATGATCTAATCCTTGGATGGTAATTATGACAATGCATTTGTAATTTGTCTGTTTGCTTTTCCTTTCTAGGTACCAACTGCTTACTTTTGACAGAGACCTTAGCTAGACGTTTTCCAAATTGGTGTTCTAAATTGTTTTGCATGATGCCCAACATGCTAATGCTAATCAGTGGTTAGGACAGGTGTTCAGCAAACTGACGCAAATAGACAAACAACCAAATCTATGCTTTGTTAAACTGACGCATTATTGACACTGCTAAATTTGATCTATGTTCACGCCGTGTTATGTTCTGATGTTTGTGATTCTTGCCTTAATGAAATCTTATCTAAATTGACATATCGTGACTATGCTATTATGTTTCTTGGTGTTGAGATTAACGCATCTGCTATTAGATTGTAATTAATAGGGAATAAAACTTATAAAATTCTATTAAACTGGTGTCATGGGAGAATCTTGAATTGATTAATGACTTTAAATAAAGTGAAGTGTATTGTCGTGATAAATATTGATGACATTATTGACGTATTGATTGATATACTGATTAGCTATCTCATCCTAAGGTGTCTCTCAACTGGGTCAAAAGATTCATTGGCCTAAAACGAGTCCTGATGTGTAATAAATTGTCATAAAGGGATGCGTTATCACTACCTTAGCGACTGTAGGATTATTCTAAAAGAAAGGAGCAACCGTAGATAAAATGTTTTTATTTACTATATTGTAGGCCCCTGTGAAAAAATATACATGTGGGAATTGGTAGAAATATATTACTGAAAATACTGCAACATACACCAGCTACAATAAAGATTTGGTAGTCGCCACTTGTGAACACTTCAGTGAAATGATTTACAGTAAATTATACTTCAAATAGGTAATTCTCAAAAAGATAAAAATGTCTACATGACAAGGGCCACAAAAACGTATGATTTCATATCAACAAATTGGTATCAGCATCAGTTTAGAGTGTATAAGTTCCACAATTTAATAACTTGTGTCTCCCCATATATTATACACCTTCCAGGGCCATTCAAATAGAAGGGAGTAAATTCAACCATAAGCAAGACAGGATGCAAATCCCATCCCATGCCCAGTGGCAGGGGAGATGGAAGATGTAACTAGATATGGGACTTGCTCTATGCATTCTCTCTCCTCCTACTACAGATGCAGCACGATTGCCCTGTCTGTTGTGGTTAATCCACTCCACCTTCTTCAATATTGCCTACTTGCTCATGCCTAAGCTTTACAGGCCTTGTGAAGCAGATTCAAAGGAGGTCCACAAACCAAGCAGGTAAGTGAATAGTGTGGATTTATTCTTGTTATATTCACAGCTTCCAGAGCAATTGTCGTAACTCCTTCAAATGCCCCCCCCATCCAATTCCATTCTACATATACACATTAACTATGATGCATAAAGGGGGAAAGAGAAATAAAATCAAAGCCATTACTACACATCTTTCCCATATATATATAGAAAACAAGAAAAAAACAGTAAAACCATCCTGAAAAGAAAAAATAGGAAAAAATTACTTAAAGTACTTAAGAACACTTTCTTACTCGAGTATACAAGGGGCCAAAACATTGACAATAACTGAAGAAATATTAAATTTTTCAGAAAATCTTTAAAATAAGCAGGTATTCTACAGGATCTCTTTGGCCTTTCTATCTCAAATAAGGACCTCTCACTGGCAAGTGTTTTTGTAAGCAAGGAAAAATTTCCAAACGACTCTGCACAACCTTTACAAATCTGAGGAAACACCATGGGGCGAGGATGTTGAGAATCATTATAATTTTTCAACAGAACTACTGAGCTCAAATTCCATATTCTACTATCTTTTGTTTTGATCGCATTTTTAAAATGTTTTACCACTCTTCTTGCTTAAGTGTACTTCAACCTAGGCTGAGCACCTACAGACACTTATTTTCACCCAGTCAACTTCAATCACATGCATCTCTGTTATAACATGCCTGGAATCAAAACATCTCTTCTATTTAACCATTCTATCACACTCCTTGGGCCTTCAATCATCGCTCAGGTTGGATGTTCCTCTTCATCCAACCTGGAACCAATTTGGATTGGGGTTTCTCTCTCTAAACAATTCAAAGGGAGTGTTCCCTATCATCATATGAGGAGAAAAGGGTACAAGACCAATCAATTCTGTAACTCCTTGTTCCAATCTAGACCATTGCTTTTCGCCAATTGTTAGCCTTCTTTCAAAGCTTTCTTATGTTTCACCCAATTGGACACTAGGAACTCTTCTACTTCTTCAGAGCAAACATATACACCGTTGACAATCAGCAAGGCATTAGGGACTCCGTCCCTCCTAAAAAGACCCTCCAAAAGAACACATAACTGCCTCCGAGCTGATAGCTGACACACATACTACCTCAATTCAACTCGAGAAAAGGTCCACAACCACCAACAGGAAACGAGTGGCCCTTTCCCCTCTCAACGGACCCACTAAATCTAATGCAATATCTTGCCTCGGAATACTTGGAAGTTCCTTACAGATCACAGGAACACATCTAGTTTTGTGTATCTTATCACAGCAGCCAATACACTATCTGATCTTTATTTCAATCATAAAGTCCAAACAAGGCCACCAGACGTCAGATCAAATACGCTTTTTTGTTTTTGCTTACCCCCTTTTGTCCCTCATAAGCCATATCAATGAACAGATTCCTCATGCTTACTGGAACTACTAAATGATTGCCTCTGAAAACTAATCCATCCTGTTCAGATAATTCATCTCTAACCATTTAAAATGGACAAAGCAGACTACTGAGCTTGCTTTTAACTGGCCACTCAAGCACCACACATGGAATCAAAGATTTCAGTGTTTCATCTCTACCCACCTATGTCTTCCACCCTTCTTCACTTATGGCCATATCCTCAACCCCACACACACACTCATCACCCCAAAAAGTGTTAACCGAACTGTTCTTCTCATCCTCAGAACTTTCCTCAACCAATCTTGACAGATAGTACGCTGTACAATTCTGAACACCGGAAATTTACTCAACTGAGAATGTGTACTATTGTAGCTCTACCAGACATTTCCAAATCCTAGCGGACAGAGAGTCTAACCCCTTTATTAAGAAAGTTTCTCTCAATGGCTTATGATCAGAAGCTACAGTGAAAAACCATCGCCAAAGGAAATACTTCAACTGCTTTACTGCTCAGCTTACAGCAAGGGCCTCCTTTTTATCACTGAGTAGTTATGTTCGGCCCCTTTCAATGCTCATAAGGCACGAGTAATAGTGTATTCTTCTTTATTTTCAAGTTGAAGCTGGCATTGGTGACAACCATTGTATGTCTGAGTCGTGAAAGCACTGAGATTTGGAGCATGCTGCTGTTCAAATTTTACAGAACCATTCTCTTTTCGACAAGCATCATACCAAAATAATTCCACCCCTTTCTTACACAGATTCCTAATTTTGGGGTTTTTACTAGACATGTTATTCATAAACTTACTATGAAACTCAGCCATGCCTAAAAATGACAACCGCCTCCTTGTTCACTGGAGGGCACACATTACAAATCATATCAACTAATTCTGATTTCAGCTTGATACCTTGAGGCGTGATAGTGTTCCATAAATATGAAATCTCAGACTTAACAAATAAGAATTTCCCAATGTTTAGCAACAAACCAAAGTCTCTCAACCTTTGGAGAGCTGAGAAAACTCTCTTTTTGTGCTCATCCCAGTTGCTTTCATATGAGGACATCATCCTGGAAGCAATGCACCCCTTACAACTACTGACACCATTAATCTTTGAAAAACAAAGCCCGCTGATGCAAGGCTAAATGGCATCCTCAGAAACTTGAAGACACCCATAGGTGTAATAAAAGGTGTGAGATCTTGTGAATCTGGATGCAATCTGATCTGATGATATGCAGATGCAAGATCCAATGAGAGAAAAAAACCTTTCATCACATACAGCAGACATCACCTCATAAGTGTTGGGCACGGGAAATGTATCCACTATCTCTATTTCGTCCCCTCTAATCTATACACAAACGTATAGCACCTGATGGTGGCGTTGCTATAACAATAGGCACTAGCCACCCTGATGCCTCAGTCTTTCTCATTATCCCTTCTCATTCTAGTCTTTCCATTTCCTTACTTACATCAAGTTGCACACTGCATGGTATTTTCTTGATCTTAGCTGAAATAGGTATAGCACCTGATTTAAGTTTTATGTAACATAGGTATTAATTGACACATTCTAATTTTCCTGAGAAAACCTCTGGGAACTCTTGCAAAATGTGCACATCCCTCAATGATTTGCCTGATTCCCACTTGAGGTTAGGAGTTCAGGTCAAGAAATACTCCCAATTCCTTTTGATGTGATCAACTAAATTATTATCACCTTTCAATGCCACATAGAATTTATAGCCGATATAATCCTTCCTTGATATTCAACAGTGCTAACAAAAAAAACTGCATTTTTATTGCTTGTCCACCATAACCTTCTGGCCTGATACCCATGTGGCAAAATTTGACTCCTGCAAAATGTTCTTTAAATACACTATTGTCAATTATAGTCATCTTTGAACACGAGTCAAACAAAACACTGGCCTCAACATCACTAATTTTGACATCCGAAGGATTCTCTGATGCTTTGATGATAATTGGTCCCTCTTTGACTATACAAATTATTGTCCAATCTCCTTAACACCAGAATGTTTTTAAACATTTTCTCCTTGGTACTCCCAGGTTTGTCACTGCAACAGGAAATTGACTTATCATAATGACAATATTTCTTGAAATTACCTTTTCCCCCGCACTAGTGGCAAACAACCGTAATGCAGGACAGCTGCAACAGTTAGCTTAGTGGCCTATTCATCCACATCTAAAACATTTCCATTTAAAACTATAAATAGATCTTCTCTCTGTTTGTACTACAGGTCTAGTGCCCACAGCCTTCACAACTTCAACCTCATCTGATTTACATAATTCTTTCACACATTTGAGCATGTGTTCTCCTCTTTCAACCATAATTCCTCTTGAATACGATCACTCTTGCAAGCTAAGATCCGGTAAGTTTTATAACACTTCTTGACCTTCAGCTCCAAGACTGTGTAATCACCGCACTATATTACGATCTGCACTTAAACTTGTTCCACACACTCTTGCGTAACTTAGAAATACTTTTCTCCACTTAGCCCATATCATTGGAGGATCTCCTAGGCTATTAAGACAAAATTATAATGGAGTGATGTCCTGCATGGATATACACAATTATAGCACAAGATTGACAGGAAGGCAATTAAGAATACAGTTAGCAAACAAAATATGAAAAATTCCAGCCAAAAAAGTGCAGACTTCCAGAAACAATAAGAAAGAGGATTGCAACTCTGAATTCCGCCAGGAGGAAAAAAAATTATAAACACATTAACTTAAAGAGCTGCAAAGAAACATAGTACAGGAGCAGAAGTTCAAACCTGATTTTAAAATGACTGAATAAATCATAGCAGAAAGGATTGGCCACCACAACAGAGCCATGATGTAGAATGAGCAAAGACCTTTCAGCACAATACTTCTTACTGGGTGGAAACTCCAGCAGGCATCAAGCCACAGAATTTACTCCCACGGACAAGGAAGAGAGCCCTCAAAATATGACAGGCCAACTAAGACATATGGCTGCTGCAAATGCGCAGAGCTGTTACACTGAAAACTTGACCAAAGAAGAAATGAGTCCTCAAAATGTAACAAGGCACTAATACAGGATGGCCTCTGCACCCGTGCAGTGTTGCAACACCAAATTCCCACCAAGACACCTCCCACAGAGGAGGCGGGCCAGGAACTGTACAGATGCAGTTCGAGTTGGACTGTTCCAATGAGGAACAGGGTCAAGACTGATTTGCATATGGCTGGGTCCAATCTGGGGTGGCATGATGAGCAAAAGAATTGATGGATTAAACCCAGATCTGTAACTGGGGTGAATGTTTGGTTGGTGCTGCATTCCGTCCATCATTTGTGTTGTCTGCTTTTGTCGTCATAAGAACTGCACAGAAGCATGAATATGCTGATCTTCACCACAAATGCCTGTTGCACGTGCATACAGCCGCAATGACAAATTCTTTATTACAATGCCTCCAACAGCATTGGAGGACCTGGAACTGAACAGCCATTTCCAACGTCAACGAGGGAATGTCTGAAGCCTACAACTAGTGCAGGTGATCAGCTGACGAAGGAAACACCTATGAACTTCTCCCTCAATCCTGATGGCGTGTTGGGGGCAGGAGCCCCCACGTCACCAGTGAAGCAGATTTAAAGGAGGACCACAAACCAAGCAGGCAAGTGAACAACTGGGATTTATTCTTGCCCCACTCACAGCTTCCAGAGCAACCGTCCTGACTCCTTAAAATTTCCTCAACATTCCATAAATATACACATTAACTATGACACAAAGAATGAAAGAGAAATAAAGGCAAAGCCATTACTACACCTTGCTAGGGGTCTTCTTCCTAGTATTACAAACCATATGCCTCTTCTTACTCCTCCTTTCATGCATCTCTAATCGGTAAGTGAGGTTTGCAGAGTTCTTGTCTTCCTCTACAGAAATGTTCTCTTGCAAGGTGATATTGGATAAAAATTGTAGGTATTAATTTGGGAGATATTTTCTAAGGTGTTCATGTTGTTTCTTCCGTCAGCAAGAGTCCTTTGATTGATAGGTTCATTGGCAAGACACCTATCTCACAGAGTCATCAATGATAGAGTTTTGGAGCTGCCAAATATTTTTTGTCGGGAGCCACAAAGACAAGGGTGTCATTTATTGGAACTTGTCACTGGAGACTTCAAGGGCAGGTCTGAAGGAGTGCTTCTATAGATAGTACTGGCAGAATTCTTTGATAATGGGATTTATGGATGAGGTGACAGGACATAAAAAGTTTGTTTCAAGTTGACTGTATATGCACCAACCAGTGCTGCATCCATGTTGATAGCTTGCTAACGGTCTGTCTAGAATACTGGATGAGGTCAGGGGCTTTCATCCCCTTTTGATTTCTCCTCAGATGTCATCCACTTCCCTTTCAAATATGTCTCTTTAGAAAAAACTGTGCGTTAATTTCCCTGTGCTCATGGAGATAAGAGAAGATTTTATTCTTAAATACTCCTGAAAAAAAAATCTCTCTAAGAAAGAAAACAGGAACCTCTTTTTCACAAACAGCTTAGATATGTTGGGGATGCAGACAGGCCTCAGAGTGTGAAAAGATCCAAAATGGTCTACAAATTTTGGAAAGTGCCCTTCTGGGTATTACAGCATTTATTGGTGGAAATAAAATGTGCATCAACCCACATTAATTGGATTCTTGTGCTCTCCAAACAAGTGGAAAGCAGTTTAGGGGGCTCCAATCAAGCTAATGTAAAAAACAAAAAACAAAAACAAACAAACAAAAAAACCACACACACACAAGTATGTCCTCGTCTGTTTCTGAATAGGACACTGATGAGGTGTTTTTCTATGAAGACATGCGTTCCAATGTACAATGCCTTTTGCGATTGTAAACCCTATGAATAAAGAAAACAGAGTATTTACAATCTGAAAATGGCTTTTTTTCTATTCAGTAAATCAATTTAGCTAATATCTCCGATTCCCAAAATGGCATCCATCCCAAATTGCAATTAGGAGGGGGCCTACTTGTGAGTCACAATACTATCAGTAACTGATAATTAGTGTGCAGTTGTGGTTGCAAACTAATGATCAGTTACTGCCACCTCAAAGGAGGTGGTAACTAATTTGTAAAGGGGAAGTTGACCCGTGAGCATACTTTCCCCTTTGTGAATGTTTTTGGCAACCTAGGAGACCTGCCTGATCCCCTCAATATTTTCACAAACAAGAGCTTTTTTTTTTTTTTTTAAAGCAGCGCACCACACCAGTTTTTTAATGAACATTGGCTGCTTTAAAAGTTCCACTTGGGAATGCAAACAGAGACATGGTGGTCTGTTTTTCTTAGCAGCCACCGTGTCTGTATTTGTGGCTTATCAGAGGGGTTGAAAATAGCTACCAGCCTAATGAAAATTCATTAGGTAGGTTTTCTACACCCTCACAGATACGAGATTCATGATGGGACCCATTAGTACATATGTTGTATTGCAAAATTAAAGAATGCTCACAAAACGTTGCTGCATAATTTGAAACAACCTTTTGTGACCAGCAGGGTACATGTTTGGGGTACATAGGGGTGGACAGTGTCCACCCACTATTATCACGTTGTGGACACTGCCCACCATGCCAAGCAGTTGGGTCCCACTTCAAAATACTCTGAACTTATCCTGGTGTAATTTTCAAACACTGGGACACATTCAGCAGTGCCTGCACATTGTGTGCTCTATCCAAGCAACAAGGTGCAGGCAAAGAGGGTCTTTTGTGATTTCAAATTCCAGCTGTGCCCATAAAAAAAAGGCTGAATTTAAGGCGCCATCAGGATCCTTCTGCTTGAGTATTCTGCTCAGGAGCTATTTGGAGTCTAACACCTAGATGTAAATGCAGTGGAAGGAAAACAAAAGCATTTAGCTTGTTAGCACTTCACTCTTAAGATAGGCACAATTTTGACTTTGTTTAGTCCTTGTTTTTAGGGATATGCATGCAGTGTAAAAATGTCATATGTTGCTCTGTTTTTACTTCTTTTATAGTGTTATTCATCCCAATGCAAAGTGTAAGAGCACTTTACATCACACATACAGAACACTGACAACAAATCATACAAGTTTGTAAATCAATGTACAGGATATGTGTAGGAGTCACATCCCATCATTCATAGCTCACTGTGCTATATCAGAAGGACTACAATGCAACTGCAAGGAACAAAATGATCTCTGTCTTACCTATCTACATAAAATAAAAACCTGTAATTTGCATTTTATATGACGTGCTTTGCAGTAGACACATTAACCCTCTATGCTACTTGGAGTCAAAACTGGAACTAGACACAACACAGATCTTTCCAGCAAATGCATTAACTACTAGCAAATGCATTAACCACTAGCAAATGCATTAACCACTAGCAAATGCATTAACCACTAGCAGTGCTGGAATCCTCGACAGAGCCCTGGACTGGGTCACCTCCTTTCTCACCGGCAGAACCCAGAGAGTCCGCCCCCCCATTCTGCTCGGAGGCCACCAAAATCATCTGCGGCATACCCCACGGTTCGTACCTCAGCCCGACCCTCTTCAGCATCTACATGGCCCGCTCGCTAACGTCGCCCGATCCCACAACCTCAAAATCATCTCATACGCCGACAACACCCAGCTGATCCTCTCCCTCACCAAGGACGCCGTCAAGACCAACCTCCATGAAGGAATGAAGGCCATCGCCGAATGGATGAAGAGCAGCTGCCTCAAACTCAATTCCGACAAGACGGAAGTCCTCATCTTTGGCTCCACCCTTACCACATAGGATGACTCCTGGTGGCCTGCCACTCTCGGAACCGCTCCGACTCCCACCGACCTCGCACGCAACCTAAGATTCATCTTGGACCCCTCACTATCCATGACCCAGCAAGTCATCGCCACCTCCTCCTCCTGCTTCAACACCCTCTGCATGCTCCGAAAGATCTACAAATGGATACCCACTGGAACCAGAAGAACAGTCACCCAAGCCCTCGTAAGCAGCAAACTGGACTATGGCAATGTCTTCTACGCAGGAACCACATCCAAACTCCAGAAGAGGCTGCAACGCATCCAAAACGCCTCCGCACGCCTCATCCTGGACATCCCTCGCCACTGCCACATTACAGACCACCTGAAAAACCTGCACTGGCTCTCTGTCAACAAGAGAACCACCTTCAAACTCCCCACCCACGCTCACAAAGTACTGCACAACACCAGACCAGAATACCTCAACAGACGACTCTCCTACATCCCGACCCAGCATCTCCGCTCCGCCAACCTCACCCTCGGAACCGTCCCATGCGTCCGCAGAACTAGTACCGGTGGTAGATCATTCTTGCACCTTGCAGCCAAAACATGGAACACTCTTCCCACCCACCTGCGCCAGACCAAAGACCTCCTTACCTTCAGGAAACTTCTCAAGACCTGGCTGTTTGAGCAGTAGCAGCGCCTCCCTCCCTCCCTCTTCTCACCCCCCCTCCTCAGCACATTGAGACCCACACGGGTGAGTAGTGCGCTTTACAAATTCCTGATTGATTGACTAGTGTTATCTTACCATTATTATTATTATTCCCTCAGATTTAAGGGAACATTAAGATCACTGCAGTAGGTGCCGGATTACTGTCACATTTCTCCTTGCTGTCTATTGTTTGTGACAACGTTTTAAAAAAATTAATGTTTAAGGCCCAGATTTGCATCTGGGTTGTGTCACTTTTCTTGCACAACTCTGACGTGAAATCAAATTTGGGAATTACAATACTACACACAAAGCCAGTTTGTGTAGCTTTGTAAAGAAAAAAAAATAAGACAGGCAGAACATTGCCCTGCCTTGCGTTACCTTGTAATAGGTAGGCGTTACATGGGTGGTGCTTGGGCATTCCTGTGCATTCACCCATATATTTTGACACAAACCTTTATTAGCAAACACTTGCAAGCATAGGTTTCAATCAGACTGGCAAACCTGCCTGAGGCTGGTGTAACAAGGAGAAATATCTTTATTTATTTGTGTTATTTCCTCTTTGCATGTATGTTGCATTCGGCAGCCCACAACAAAGAGGAAATCGCCTCATAGGATAGTTTTTGCTTGGCTTTGAAAGAAAAAAATCCTAACTCAAGGCAGCTATACTACCTTAGGTTACAGTGCATCAGGTAGGCATTACATGGCTGGTGCATGGGCATTCCCATACATCGATCCATGTATTTTGTGTATAAATAATATGCATAGTTTTCCTAAGGCAGGCACATTAGCTTTCCTTGAGTCTGCTCTCCAGTTCCACTTCTCTGTCACAGGATTGTGGTTATTCCCCATTAATGAGAGACAACATTCCAGCTAGGGCCAGCTAATGAGTTCAAATCTTAGAAGTTTCATGATGGCTTTGGGAAAGGCAAAGTGCCTCCACACTGTAGCGTGTCAGTCAGAGCAAGTTGCCCCCAGTGCTGGCAGCCCAGTATTCTGTCTTACCCGCTCTTGTTGTAGTGGAGGTTTGGAGAGCCCTGGCACACATCTACAGCCTGGTGGTGAGCAGAAGACTGGATGCTACAATACAGGTGCTCTGCCGCCTACATGGTAAGCCTGCTTAAATCCAGTGGCAGGTCCTGAATTGTTGGGTAGTTGAATTGTTGCTCTCCTTCTGTGGGTAATGACTTGCTGCACAGAGAGGCATGAGCTATGTATGATTCTCTCACACAAAACATGCAGTAAACAATGTTTACATGGAATTAGAAAGTGGAGTTCAAAGCCAAATTTGTATCACAGGCTGAAGCTGAAAACTCCCAAGCGAGCAGGTTAGGCTTTTGTATTGAATGCCTTCTATCAATACTCAGGTACAAAATTTAAAAAAGATGCAGCATCACTGGATCCGTTTGGACCACCAGGATGCGAAACATGTTGACCCATGAGAGGTTAGATTCTGGAGATTTTCCAGACTCCTCTCTTTTTTTAGATATAAAATATAAAACTCTTTCCACAACAAGAGTGATTGATCTTAGTTTCCTTATTCACTCTTTTGACTTTGTTTTTTAACCTTGGCCCTGACCGTCCATCTGGTCCAATAAATTCTACTGTCTCAGTGGCGGTTGTGAGAGTCAATTTTAAAACCACATCTTTTTCTGATCTCCATCGACACTTTAATCACCCTTGGGGTCACGGCACCACCACATAAAAGATCTAAGGCAAAGAGCCCCCCCATCAGGGGTGGTGCCCGTCAGACATTGCAGCGCCGGTCTGACGAGGAGCAGTGCCTATGATGAAGCATGACACCCTATGGGTGTGTGAGGCCACTTGCTCCTAGAAGTTAGGACCCTGGTCACTATTTTTTGGTTTACATGGTTGGAACAGTGTATTACTAATTTTTGTTGATTTTATAGAACACTTTGATATTTGCTTTCTACAAGAAACTTGGATGAAACAGGCGTTCCAGTGCCCAGGATTTGCTGTTTTCCATAAAGTAGCTGTAGGGGGGAGGGATGGAAGGAGGGAGGAAGACTGTCCGGGGGATGGGGGTGGGGAGTTCTTTCAATTTGGTTTGCTACCCACCTGGGTTGTAGGAGTGATCCAGTGGAGGTCTGCTCCAATGAAATCCTTTGCCTTTTACTCACTTTTCCCCCTAGTTTAGAATTGTATGGGGTTAATGCTTACTCAAGACCTATTAGTCTGAGCCTTAAAACAGGTGTGGTGGAGCAGTTAGAAAAATTCCTTCCTACACTCTCAGTGGGTGCATATAATGTAGTGTCTGGTGATTTAAATTGCCAATTTGTGCCTTTGGCTGAAGAACGAGATGATATACTGGGTATGGAAGATTAGATCTGGGCTGTTCCTGGGTTATCCATCCCGCTGATTAAGTAGTGGACTAAATTGGCTTTACAGTTGAATGCGCTTACAATAAACTCTGCACTACGTTATTGTAATTGGCACAGTAAGTCTGACCACCAGGGAGCCCACACATTTTGTAGGGAAAGGGGTCTAGAAATTATTGGGAGCAAGATGAAATTTATGATTCTGAACCCCTCAAGGACCGCGTGCTCCAATCCCACCTTGAATGGGGTTCCATTAGAGAGAGTTTCTATCTTTGAATATTTAGGGATTATACTCAGCAAACATATGGACAGGCTTTTCCATATGGAAAGACAAAGATTGAGGTTGGGTCAGTTTGTGGGTGGGCTCTCGAAGGTGCATGGGGGGGGGTCACTATTTGAGTCAGTTAGCCCTGTAATTGAGATTTGTAAAATGCAAGCTGTAGGTGAGGCCATGCATGGGGCCGAGCTATGGGCCCACACGCTCCTGGCAGAGTTAATGAGCATTGAGAACAGGTTTATGACACAGCTAATGAGCCTTCCAGTCAGTGCCACTCTGCTGCCCCTTCGTTTGGATCGGGGCATGAGTCCTTTAATAGGGGATATTGGACTTCGACCTGTACTCTTTTGGTGGAGAATCTGGGAAACTCCGGAGCTTATTTCCTATAGATCTGCCATTGAGGAGGTTCTAGGGATTTCCGGGGCGACCAGAGTACCTTGGTTGAGATATGTCAAGGATACTCTGGAAAATATGGGGAAGCGTAAGCTGTGGGACAAACCGGCAGAGGCTTGTCACTCCATTCCGTGAGCCGAACGTATTAAATGCTGCAGGGATTGCAAGTTTTTTTAACTTTTCAAGGGCCCATTCTCACAGCAGCTTAACCACATGATTCTTATGTTTCAAGAACTCCTATTGTTTTGAAAGTTGCCTTGACGAAATTCAGCCAGTTCTAGTGAGAAAGTTATATTTACAGTTTAGGCATGGTAAACTTCCAATTTGTTCCCTCACAAGCAAGTGGAATCACAGGGGGCAGATGATGGTGGACAACTTGTGGTCCATCATGTGTCCAGGGGGAAGAGTCAGAGGCGCAAGTTTTCTTCTTTTGTCCAGTTTATAGGAAGTATAGATCTGCTTGGAAAATTCCAGTTTGTCGCAATTTTGGTTTTACTTGCTGCTTTGAAGCACTAAGAGGTCTGAGGACGAATGCTGCCCAGCCCATTGTTTTTGAAGTCTCTAGTTATCTATTCAGGGTCTGGTGCCTAGGGAAACGAGTGGTGGGATGATATGCCCTGATATACTGTTTGTTTATGGCATGTACGATATTCTGGGTTTTATCATAATGGTGCATGGTGCATGGTGCATGTTGCATCCGGGTTTTATGGTATGTCCAATGCTTTGGTTTTTACCTAATAATGCTGTAGGGTGCATGATGCATTCGTTATTTCTGGCAAAACAAAGTACAAAAAACACAGGGGTGAAATTAAAACAGATTTATATACATGCCTCACATGAAGGCAACATATCACCATAGAAAGGACTCAACTGTACCTTGTAAGTCAAGTAAATCTTGAATTTTTATTTTGATCTGTTTCCAGACCTCTAGACATAGGACTAATCTCACTTCCAAACTTCCACCACCACTCGCACTCATTACCTCTCTGCTTCGCGGGATCTCCCGCAAATGCCAGTGTTATCATATGATCTGATCACATGTTTAGGTGCCAATTAATTGATCTTCCCCTTTCTGTAACTCACACCCAAGTTTACCAGAACTAGATCTCCCAGCTATTAATCTTTTTCTCACTCTCGGTTTTCACCTCTTGCCAGTATATGTACTTTTTCTGTCCCATTCTTACCTTGGCAGCAAATACTTCTCATAAAACACTTTTGTTCTGCATCTACCAACCCATGCAAGATAAACCTGAACACATTCTCAAAAGCAACAATCAATAGATATTCACCAGTAGTTCAGTTTGTGTTCTGTAATCCCGTAGTGTAGGAGGCTGGCCTGGTGTGTGGTGGGTACATATGGTACTTACACCTTATACAAGGTCCAGGTAACCCTTTTTAGTGTAGTGTAGTCAGTGTCTAGAAGCCATGCTCTCTAGAGCTAGCTGTGAATGAGCAGCCAAGGCTTATCTAGGAGACATGCAAAGCTCATGCAATACCACTGTAGTCACACTTAGTACTCACACACATGAAAGAAAACACTCAGGCCCTGATTCAGAGTCTGGCGGCCTACTGACCACCAGACTCGCAGTGGCGGTCCCACCACCAACAGGCTGGTGGGGGGACCGCGAAATTACGACCGTAGCGGAGCCGCCACAGTCGGATTCCGACACCACTAGGCCACCACCAGCCGGCAGCCTGGCAGTCCAGGCAGTTGGAACCCACCAGGGCAGCGCTGCCCAGGGGATTACGAGTCCCCATACCACCAGCCACTGAAAGCCTGGCAGAATGGGTGTGTCGGGGGCCCCTGCACTGCCCATGCACGTGGCATGGGCAGTGCATGGGCCCCCATGCACAGCCCCATTGCGCATTCCACTTCCCGAATTACGGGCAGTGGAATGCGCGACGGGTGCTGCTGCACCCGCCACATTGCTGCCAGCTCAAGCCGGCTGAAATGTGAAGGCCCTGTTCACCACTGGGCTGGTGGGCATAAACGTTGTTTCTGCCGGCCGGCCCTGCTGTGAACCTGTAATAGGGCCGGTGGTGTTCTGCCCGCGCTTGCAGGCATGTGGCAAACTCGTAATGCGAGCCTCAGCGTTGCAAAAATAAAGATACTTGATTTTGGTGACACAAATACCAAAAATAACATAGAGGCTATACTCCGTTAGGAGGTAAGTAATACACACATTATATACACTAGTATGCAAAAATAGGCTTAAAAACAGTTAGAAAACAGTGCAATTCATGAAAATCACAACAGAGAGAAATAGCCCTAGGGGGAGCACAAATCCTATACTAAAAAAATGGAAACGAAAGTCGGTTCCCCACCTAGGTAAGTGGAGTGTGTAGGAAAGCCCAAAGGTAAGTACCACAACCCACTCCAGTGACCAAGAAAGCAGGAGTAAATCACTATAAATTCCCCAGAAAACCCACTTGGAAGAAAAGAAGAAGAATGCAAAATCCAGACAACAGTGGATTTCTGGACAAGAGGACCTGTGGAAGAAGGGGACCTAGTCCAAGAAACACAGCAGAGTCCAGGAAGGGCAGGAGCCCCTACCCACCAGACTGAAGGTGCAAGAGGTGAGTTGACAGTGAAAAAGGAGAGTCAGCACTGCACCCAAGAAGACGAAGTTGAGCTCCTGGAGGATGCAGGTGATGTTCCACGCTGAAAGGAGGATTGCAATCGGGTTTGCATCTTCGATTCCACCAACAAGACTTGGCACACGCAAAGTTTGCGGTTAGCAGAGAGTGGTGCTGCCAGGGACCAGGAAGGACAAGTTAGACTCTACCCAGGAGGGGAAGTCAGAGGGGGCTCTCAGCAACACAAAGAGCCCACAGAAGACCAGGCAGCACCCACATGAGCCCCACATGACAGGGGACACGAAAGTCACAGAAGAGACCCACGCAGCACTACAAAAAAGGCTCCCACGTCGCTGGAGAACCACTCTGGGATCTGTGTGTAGCAGGATGGAGTGCTGGAGCTTCAGGATTCCTGAAAATCTCGAGGAAAGGATGCCAACAGGCTTTGGCAGCTGCAAAGAACACTGTGCATGGGGGGTACTGTTGTGCGTGGGCAGGCAAGGGCTTACCTCCACCCACGTTGGACAGCTGGAAGTGAGGTCTGTCGGGACCACTTCAGTTCAGCACCCGTGATGAAGGATCCATACAGCTCAGCAGGGGAGGGGATCCATGCAGCCGGTCGTCATTGCAGTTGGTTCCTGCAGAAGCAGGGGAGTGACTCCTTCACCCCAACGGAAATTCCTTCTTTCTTCTGATGCAGGCTGAAGAAGGGCTGTCCTCAGAGGATGCGCGACTGGGAAAATGTTGCAGTTGCTGGAAGGGGCCGGAGATACAATGTTGCAGTATGCGTCTTGCTTCTTTGTTGCAGCTTGTAGGGTCCTGAAGAGTCCAGATGCAGTTTCTTTGGTCAGAAGTCGAAGCGGAGGGTGCAGAGGATTCCTGCTGGAGTCTTGCAATCCGAATCTGAGGAACCACCCAAGAGAGAGACCCTAAATAGCCCTGAAAGGGGGATTTGTTACCTAGCTGGGTGATCACCTATCAGGAGGGGGCTCTGACATCACCTGCTGGCACTGGCCACTCAGATGCTCCCAGAGTTCTCTGACAACCTTGAATCCAAGATGGCAAAGGCCAGGGACCCTTTGGAGGAGCTCTGAGCACCACCCCTGGGGTGGTGATAGACAGAGGAGTCGTCACTCCCCTTTCATTAGTCCAGTTTTGTGCCAGAGCAGGGACTGCGGGTTCCTGAACCGGTGTAGACTGGTTTATGCAAGGATGGCACTAAATGTGCCCTTCAAAGCATTGCCAGTGGCTTGGGGAGGCTACCCGTCCCAAGCCTGCAACACCTATTTCTAAAGGGAGAGGCAAAGGAAATCCTTTGTTCTGCCTTCCAGGGCTTGAGCTACTCAAGCAACAGGAGGGCAGAAACCTGTCAGAGGTGGCAACAGCTTGGGCTGCCTGGAAACCTTCAGAAGGCTGTAATGGTAATACTGGGGGTCCTCTAAGGAGCCCCCAGAGTGCATGGGATCATACATCCTATGCTTGCAAAAGCATTGGGGTATGATTCTAATGTGTTTGATACCAACCATGCCTATATTCGGAGTTACCATTATGTAGCTGGACATAGGTATTGACCTAGGTCCAGTACACGTGTAAAACGGTGTCCCCGCACTCACAAAGTCTGGGGAAATGGGCCTGGAGTTCATGGGGGCACCTCTGCTAGTGGAGGGGTGCCCTCACACACAGGTTCTTTGCACCCTGCCCTCTGGGCTAGAAGGCCTGCCATAGTGCCGAATTATAAGTGACCTGGTGCAGTGTAAAGTGGCAGTGAAAGGGTGCTTGCACCTTTTCACGCAGGCTGTAATGGCAGTCCTACAGAACCCTTTGCTTGGGCTCCCTATGGGTGGCAAAATATATGCTGCAGCCCATAGTGATCCCATGGAACCCCAATTCCCTGGGTACCTACGTACCATATACTAGTGACTTATAATGGAGCACCAGTGTGCCAATTGTGGGTGAAATACAGAGATTTGGGAGAGAGAGCGTAATCACTGGGGTCCTGGTTAGCAGGATCTCAGTGAGCACAGTCAAACACATCAGGCAGAAAAAGGGGGTAACCATGCCAAGAAAGAGGGCACATTCCTACACATAGCATCTTTCTGACTTTCTTAATCAGGTTGACACTTGACAATCAACACTGCTGACCCTTGGTACAAGTACTGAAGATATAACCAATGGAAGCTCCCACATAAAAAAACCCTTGTCTAGTTTCCTGTGCAAACCCATTGAAAAAGCATCATGCCTGGTACCTCAACACTTGGCACACTCTGGATACCACAAGGAATACACGTGATGGTCATGCCTTGGCAGGGCTATGTCTTGGCGCAGGTACAGCTGGAGGAAATTATGTTTTGAAAAAAAAGAAATGTTAAAAATCTGACAAACGTTATGTGCAACGCAGTCTCCTGGAGCAGCTAGCCAGCAGGATCACAGAGGCATGGCATCCAGAGCTACAAACCTCAGGATAAGTAGATGTTAAAACCATATAGTTGTAGCATGTTTCTTTACAGGCCAGGTCATATCCCCAAAATGTGCATTTTGCTTTCAATTCCTTTCTGTTTTCCAACTGCACTGCACTCAGATTATTGCCTGTGGCCCTGTGAACACAGTTAGACCCCATCCATATCTGGTACCCTCACATTCAGGAGACTCAGGGAAACACAGACTAAGGTCATACCTTGGCAAGGATATGTTCCTGCACGTGAGAGAGAGAAGGAAACTATGTTTTGGAAAAGAATTATGAAAATCAGACAAGCATCATGTTCTACTGGCCAGCCAAATACAACAAGGATGGTCTGGCATTCAGCAACAGAAACCTTATAATGTGCAGATAGTGAAATATGTGTAGTATGTTTCCATACAGCCCAGGGGTGATACTGGAATTGTAAAACAGCATTTTACTTTCAGCTGTTTTCCAAATTTCTCAAATGCACTCCTAGTTTTTCCCCTGTGGCCATTTTTAACTCATAGAACACCCATACCAGTCTAGTACTTCTACCAACATGAGGCCCAAAAGAACACTGATGGAATTCAATCTTTGACAGTGAAATGTTTGTTACCATTTTTCAGAAATAAACATTGCTCAGAAAATGGAAATTGTCAAGTTCAGCATGTTTTACCACCCACCCAGTCTACGCAAGGGAGGTCTGGATTGTAGAAATAGATTTGTTCGGTCATACAAAGTTAAAAACTATATATTTGTATGTTGTTCATATGCACATGGTCCTGAATTTGATATTTGTCATCAAGTGAATCATGCAACGAACTGTGACTCTGCCACAATTTAACGATCTGTGCTAATATTACATAATTGATTGGGCAGACTACATTCCCCAGCAAAACCCACAAATCTTCCATATTGTCAGACTCCAGTCATCCACAGCAACATTCTCTTTGTTTAGTGCTCTTGGTTGTATGTGGTCCATTTGAAAAATGCAACAGGAGATAAAGTGCACTTGTTAAAAAATAAATAATACAATATCACCACATTTGTCATTATATCTTCAGGATTCAATGAGATAATGATGTTGGGTTTACATTAATACATAACCCTGAATCTGCTGATAAAAACAGATTGTTGGTGTAGGTGAACAGACCAAATGTACCTAAGGACAATTCCTTTTAAAAATCTCTGGCACAGAAGTGTGCAAACACCCAATCAGTCAAGGGTTAAGCGCAGTAGCCAAATAGTACAGTTGGAGATCTAGTAACACAAGGCCCCTTTTCTACAGCAACCTCCTTGATGATAACAACCTCGCTCCTCTTGAAGCTCAGACAAAACTGCTCCAATTTCCCTGACTACTAGTCAATTCAACCATACTAAGAAAGAGAGGAATACAGCCGAAAAATAAATTGCATTTAGGAAAGTCATTTTTGGTAGATTACCTGTACAATACATAGTGAGTCAAGATATATCTAGGGTTGCAAAAGTTATTCCACATATTTTGTGGTTTTCCTAGTGAAGGCAGCATGCTTAGGTCCCTTGTGATCTGGACATACATGTACAATATTTCCCATACCAACTTTGTCAAGGAGTAGTCCGATTTCCAAACCTCATAATTGTTTATACTGACTATGTATTCTAAAGGATGACTAAACACCTCAGCAGTCTCCTCCATTGATCTCGTATGGTCAGAGGAGGAGACCCTTAAGATATTAACAAACATAGGACACTTGTTTTCATACTATACGCACCTGAACTGAATCACATCCTGAACTAATCTTAATTTTTATGCATCAGCTTCGGTATGTAGATCAAAGAGCCCTGCAGAGAGAGAATCGTAGCCTAGTGCCCCCAGCTATCCTAAATGAATCTATAATGAAGGAGTGGGTGCTGAAATGTAACAGATCCATGTTCTTCAAGTATGTTAAATAACATGGAAACGTATATGAAATTCAAGGATATAAAATTGAAAAATTCTAATTCCTGTCCAGAAGGATATTGTGGGGTGAAATTACATTTAGGTCATTTTGAGGCTACAGTCAAGGAAGGAGATGGTAGAGGTAGATTTAATGTTAGGAGCAGATAAAAAGATTTATTATGAAAATAACAAAGGGAGTTGTCAATCATGTTGAATCCCAGTCACAATGAACAAATATTGGTGTCTAATAGCACTGATGAAGTAACATGAGAGTTGGAATTTCCAGAAGTGATTACCTAGGAATGGGGATTTCTCAAAGGATTTACTTATGCAATTAAACTAAGAGATTGTGACATACTTACGGTCCACAAAGTAAGGAGCAATCTCTTAGTGATAAGCACATCTTTCATGGAGAAACTGAGGAGGTTGGGTGAATGTGAAATATTTAAAACTACTGAAGTATCAGATTGGTTAAGATTGTAGCGTTGGCCCAGAATATGAATGTTAAGTTATTGGTGTACATTGATTTGAGAGACCTGATTAATAATTGCATATGTGTTGACAAACACCTTCACTCCGATATGATCAGATTGTTGGGCACTTTGAAAGGGACCAGGGTGCTTTTACCCTAAATGTATCTACTGTGTATCATCACATAGCTTTACCTCCCAATCAAGGCATTTTACATCTTTTGTTACCATTGAGGTTTTTTAGATTTCCATTCCAACTGGCATCTGCAAAAGCTCTATTCCAGCATACTATGCACAAGTTGTATATGGAGCACTCGAGTTGGATATTTTTAGGCTGATATGTTAGTGTGTTTTGCCAACAGAGAGCACAATAACTAATTGCGGCAAGTGTTGAATAATCTGGAGGGTGCAGGTTTCATTCATAGTAGGCATAGAAGAAATCAGGCGCGGCCCATCCTTAAGGGCGGAGGGGCCACCCACCCCCCATCTTTTGCCCCTCATGAAGAGTGTCTGAACAAAGGTCAGCCTGACAGACGCTCTTCATTTTCAGCTCAGACAGCCAGGAGTGAGGCATGCATGATTTGCGCAGACTCCTGGCTGCCTGAGCTGAACTTTGCTGGGCTGAGGAGGTCACAGCTCCTATGGGCGTGACCTCCTCGGCTCAGTAAAGGTGCCTCGAGGCCCTCCCCTGGGTGACAAGGAAAGCGTCACCCATTGACTTTGACCTGGACGCTTCAGGTTTAAGCCCTGAAGCGCCCAGGGTGAGTGTCAATCAATGACACTTCGTCACAGAGTGGGGTGAGGTCAGCAGTCTCACTGACCCCATTCCACTCTGTGACGAGGCTGGGACTGCTGCCTTACCTCATTGGCTGGCCAATGAGGTAAGGCAGCAGTACCAACCCTCCTGGGACCTCGAGGCTGAAGGTAAGTGTGTGTGTGTGAAATGTTTTAAAATGAATGCTTGGTGCGTGCGTGCATGTTTGAATGTTATGAGTTTTGTTAATGGATGTGCGTGTGTGTGAAAGAATGAGTGTGTGTGATCTTTTAAAACGAATGTTTGGTGCGTGCGTACATGTTTGAATGTTATGAGTGTTAATGGATGTGCATGTGTGTGTGAAAGAATGAGTGTGTGTGTGATGTTTTAAAATGAATGTTTGGTGCATGTGTGCATGTTTGAATGTTATGAGTGTTGTTAATGGATGTGCGTGCATGCATGTGAAAGAATGAGTGTGTGTGAACTTTTAAAATGAATGTTTGGTGCGTGCATATTTGAATGTTATGAGTGTTGTTAATGGATGTGCGTGCTTGCGTGCATGTCTGTGTGTGAAAGAATGAGTGTGTGTGTGCTTCCCTCCCGTCCCCCTCGCTCCAAAAGCTGCCGGCCGCCACTGGAAGAAATAAAGTTTGCAGTGAATGACGAACATTTAGGACACACCATTTCTGGTGAAGGTGTCAAAGTGAAAACGAAGTTAGTTGAGAGGACTGAAAACGTGGCTTGCACAGTTAACAAGAAACAGTGGAAACCGAGACTCGGTTTGGCAGAATATTGTGTTAAATTTGTTGATTATTTCACCGAGATATAATGCAGCACACAAAAGAGTTTTAAAAAAGGGACACCTTGGCATGATTTGATTGCCGGCTGTTGTGATGTGAGCGTGGAGTGATGTGAGTGTTGAGGTACCACGCATGATGCGTTTTCAATGGGTTTGTGCAGGAAACTAGACAATTGGGAATGGTTTTTGATGTGGGAGTATTGATGTATGTAGTACTTGTGTCCTGGGTCACAGGGTGATATGGGTTTTATGAATCTCTGCTGTCCGATTAAATCGAATGCCTCGCAAACAAAGGATGTGTAAAAAAAAAATGTTCCTGACAAAAAATGCAGTACACAAAGTGTTTGTAGGCCTACCGGTCAGAAATAGGACACAACGTTAGCAATGTCAAGACCACATTGATAGTCCACTATTTCACAAAGTCATTGGGTTGCTCCAGTCCGTTATGAGAGGCTCACCCACACATATGAGGTACTATATTTATCGGTAGAAGTGTGGGAATGCTGGTTGATGGGGCTTTCTTTTTTCATTTCAGATTTCTGGCACAGAAATGTGAGACAATTCAGCTTTTTTAACCACATTTTGACTTTTGCATTTGATTAAGAAAACATAGCTGCAACATTACACTCATAGTACAGCACAGATGGGTTAACGTTCTAAGGAGAGAGAAAAAAGTAGGCCAAACAATTTTACTGGCTCCACATGACTGATTAAAAATCGTTAGCCTCAATCATTTACTGTCAAATGTACAGATAGAATATTCACCCTTGCTTGAGATACCTAGAGATCTCATGTTCAGGTTGCTTATTGTCAAGCGTAACCAACTCCTTTGGGACATGGCTATAAGTGGTGTGAATAATGCAGTGATCCCTTGTGGCCAGAAGTAACATTTTCTAGCTGGCATCCCTGCACCTAATTCTAGCTGTTGCGAAAATTGCCAGTAAATGGGGATTCACCGCGCGGACCGGTTTCTGGGTTAAAATTCTGTGAATTGCTTGTGAATTAATGCATCCATTTACTACCTGCTCTGAGCAAGTGTTAAATGGGAGAGGGATGGTGGTATGGGGTGTTAACTGGGAAACATGCAGTCTGTGGCCTGGCAGAAGGCGCATTCCATTCTCCTCCATGACATACGTGGCAGCTGGGGATGAGCTTACTGCCCAAACCACGAATGGTTTTACTAGCTGGTGACTAATATATTTTAAACATTAAGGCCCTAATTAGGATAAGGACAGAGCGGAATTACCATATGGAATACCACTCCGCCTGATCATGACGTGCTTACTGTTCCCACACTCAGATGCGGGAACACCAGACACACTTTTACTGGTTGGTAAATCTGTCCGGTAAAGAGCGTTTGGCTTTGACTGCAGCAGTAACAAACCCTTGCCCCTTGTTCCCTGACAAAGGCTTTCTTTGGCAAGGGGTGGCATGCAATACTCCACCCTACCATATCTATTCTTCTCTCTCTCCCCCGTACACCTCCAACACCTGTTCTTCAACCTCACCCCAGAGGGCGGCTACAGCTTCCAATTAATACCTGCTAAAAGAAAGTTGTGAATAAGACTCTCCTCTTTGTGATAGAGAACATGTTTTCAAGCAAGAGTGTAGGTAGTCGCTCCTGACGCCAAAGATGCCGACTATGGCTATACTACCAATGGTGTCTAACAGGAGCTTCTTTGAACAGCTCATACTGAGTGCACTCTCAGATTGAGTTAACAGACTGGAGAGAGATTAATTACTTACATGATGCAATCACAAAGGAAACTCCTCTTTCCCACAGATTTAAGTTTAAAATTAAGAAGGGAAGTATTGGAAGACCTTTTGAAGGAAGTGGGGAAAAATGAAATAGGAAATAATTACATTGTTGTAGGGAAGAGGCTTAGCTTGACATTATTAACCTAGTGCTATTATAAACTTCCCAGAGGTAGGCATTATCACAATCTTTGAACAGAAACTCAGGATTTCATTTTGCACCAATTAAATTGTGCTATTTACCTCAGAGACTTGTGTAGCCCCAGTGCTGTACGTCTTAACACAAAATACCTATATCGATGAATAAAATATCCTAATGATTACGCCTCCCTGTTGCAAGGTGGTGGTTCCACTTTTCCTTTAGATATTTATGAATTCCAAACACAGAGAGAATGTCAAGGCAATAATTAGTTCTCCCTAATATTTCTATTAAATCAGAATGTCACGGTTTCAATGGAAAAGCCCCTCGAAGGGGGCAAACGTGCACCCCTGTCCCAAGTGCCCCAGCTGCAACAATGTCAAGATTACTTGTAATGATTTTTGTTGGCATGGGCGAACATGGATCATGCATGTGCACCATGAAATAGGCCTGTCTCACAGATTGCAGTTTTGTTGGACCAGGAAAGGTGCCCAAAATGATGCCCTTTTAGTGGTGAAAGGTTACTGCCTTTCCTTGGAGTTAAGTAGCATTAGCACGTTTGTGGGAGCATACCTTGTAGTGATCAGTAGAAGTGAACCGGCCTTTTCATCTGTGTCACTGGGGTGAGACCTAAAGTTCCTAAGATGTGTGATTAGCTCACCCTTGGCCTGCATCAAATTAATATGCAGTGTTGTACAGCACGTGTAATTGCATGCAATACATGCTGCAATACTTAGAGGGCTCTGGGTTTCCTTTTAGGCGATCCACAGCTGTCTGGAGGAACATGTGGAACAAAATAAATCCTCAAAACAAAGATTTGTGGATTGCTGTATTCTGTGAGCTGGATGGGACATACACTGCAGGAAGAAGAGCCAGTTTCTTCAGTACACTTCAAAGGGTGCTCTTTGACTCAGGGGGTGGGGGGGATTGCTGGAGAGAGGCCTGGACACATCGCAGGACAGAGATGGGACTGATAAGTAAATTATAAAGAGAAGGGCTGGGACCATGGTTAACCTTTTGATGCACATGTCACTGGTTGACATCCAGATGCGAACCTCTAGTCACTCCCATGGCCCTTTGTTGCGGGGCTATCAAATTTGAAATTGTTTCTGCTGTGACAGACTGCTTACTGGGGGAAAGACTGGGCAGAGGACTGGGCACTTCAATAAGAAGCAGACCCCCAACACAAACTTCAAAGACTCAGACCCTCAATCACTTTTGGTATCTGGAAAGGGACTATGAGAAGGGGAGTGCAAGGCCACCAAAATGGTCAAATATGAAGCAGTCAGTTAGGCTGTGTGAGGAGGAGAACCTGCAAGACTTCTGCTGTGATGGAGAATGGGGGCTAAGGCCTGCCAGTCACTCAAGCTGAGTAAGGGAGATCACACAGACCACCTGTTCCTGGACACCACCGTCTTCGATGCCCTGCTCCACTTCGGCATGGGAATGGGGGCTTCATAATGGCAGGCAAACATACCTAGAGAGAGCGAGGACTTCTATGCTACCCACAACTGCAAGAAGGCAACATACAGTAGAGAAAACAAGGGCTTATCTACAGAGGCCTTTGAGAAATGACAAAACTAGATAATAGCATCTCTTCAAAACGTTAAGAAACTAAAAAACATGGAGAAATCTTCATTTGTAGTCGAAACCTGAATGGAGACAAGAGTGGTGAAATGTGAAGGATAGATGAAAGCTCTCATAACTGTGATTCAGAAAGCTTTAACTAAACCTGAACAAGCAACCATAAATTTCAAGCATCAGTACGCAATGCAGGATTACTGTGCAGTGGCACTGTAGACTTTGGAGTTGAAACTGGAGATGTTGTATGATGAAAGGAGAGCAGCACAAGTCTGAGTTCTGAGGAATCCTTTAGTGCCTGATGGACAGTTTAATGGAGATGAAGATTATTCTACAAGCTCTGAATCTGAGGAACACAAGGCTGATCTAGTTAAGAGGGCATACAAGCTTCCAGCTAGGACTACAAGACATAGGCAAAATGGAGGTGGGGCACACTAATAGTGGTAGTGCTGGGAGATCCTGATGTCTACATAGATATCCAACAGAAAGCAGCTACGATGAAGCATGTGTTCCAAATTCATGGGAAAACCATATTACTGTTTCCTCATTTTGGTACCCTTACACAATATAACACAACAAAGCTGCAGGATCCGTGCAAAACTTTGTCATTTTACAGTGACAAGTGTTTACACAAGTGGAAGCAGGCTAAACCTTTAAGGGTGGTTAAAGACTGAACTTGGCTACAGAAGGAGGGGCGGTGGTGAATTGTAGGGACGTTTACCAAGAACTTGGGTCTTGCTTGTCATGCCCGCACCAGCTTGGACAACTGGACATGGGAAGATAGAATTACAATGTAGGCGCTAAATTGTGATGAGCTGGAGAGTCTGAGCATCGTGCCTCCTCTGCATTACCCTTCTTCCCTTTGGCAGTTTTTTCTGTTTCTTCCTTTTCTTCGTTCTGTCATTTCTAACCAAACCCTATGTCTTTGCTTGGCATTGTATACGGGTGTCGGTGTCGATGAGAGTACTTTGTACTCTAATGTAACTAACAGAGTGGTAAGTTAGACCTGTGAAGCCCATGTGTTGACATTTTATATACCTGTAAGTTAAGGTAAATAAAAACATTTTCTCCTAAATGTGTAGAACAAGGGGAGCGATCTACTACTGTCTTACCCATGTATTGAATCTTTAGCATTAGCCCTGTAAGGAGTGAGGATGTTACACGCACGACCAGTCTAATGTGGAGCAGGTGCAATGGGGAGAATAACGAATACTCGCTTAATTGCTACGTGAGCATCCATTAAAGCAACTCGCAGGTCTCGATTGTCAAAGCAGTTCCTAAAATGTCTCATCCTGTTTATGCTGTTCACTGCCTCTAGTGGGGGAGAATAAACTAAGAGGCTCTTGATTAGCCCCTCAAATTAAACATTATTTAACAGGTGCTTGTGCGTTTGGAACCAGCAGTCGCCAAAACCTGTTTAGGAATTGTGCGACACTATGTTTGACTGTTTTGGTGTCACGATTTAGTGTAATCTGCAACAACAGTTATCTGCTATGCAGGCCGAGCATACATCTACTAAACAACAAACGTGACCCCTATGTTTGAGACTCGTGTGCCTACCCTAGCGACACGCCGCCTCCATCGCCTGCCCTTCTATACCTGTTACAAGTGTTTCTTGAAGAATGGCGACGTGGGCCATTTCAGACACGCATGAATAGTGTGCCTTTTACAAGGCCGCCATGGCCCCAACCATTCATGCATGTATGTATGTATTGTGCACGTTTTGTCTTCAGCCATTGTGGTTTACTGTGCAGTAACGTGTAGGGAAGTCATCAAATTGTATGCAACTATACCATGCTCCAGAAAAAAGCAAGGACTGAAGCAACGTGCAGAAACACCCCCCTACTCCTTGAATGAGCGTAACCATACTCTGCCCCTCATCCACCAAACCAATATATCAAGCATAACGCTTGATCGAGGACAGAAACAAAGAACCTGGTCTACGACAGTGAGGACGTCCCTACAGGGGAGGAACAGGATGTGTCTTGGGGTTACACTCCAGGCAACCCCTTCCGGAAGACGTATTTGTCAGTAGCTGCCTGATGCGGCTTTTACCAAACAAAGCAGGTGTAATGCTTAGACACTATCCTCCAACATACCCAAATTCAGTTGCATATCATCGAAAATCTAGGTCATATGACATCATCTGAGGTTATAGGCAAATATGCTGCATTCAATCGAAGGAGAGTTTAGGGCAATCTTTGTCGTCCTGCGCTGCTGACTGACCATTGCCAGTCACTCACCTTTCGAGCTTCTGCTCTGGCTTCCTGACTTTACTCCATCTTAAAGCCTGGAGTCTGGTCTTTGCAGCAGTGCGAGTTTTCCCAAACTACAGGACCCCCTAGTGAGGGGGTGAAAGTTCGGGGACCACAAGACAGTTGGCCTATTCTGATGTGCCTCCGAAAATCAGAGTTTTTTTTTTTTTAATCTAATCCCAAAATAATCTCAAACTGCTGCCCGTCGCGTGAAGAAATGTGATTTGTCATTTTTCAACACCTTCGCCGGTGAACGAACCGGAGTTTCCGGTCATGCAGCGTTCTTTTAATTTCTTAGCCGAACAACTGCAGAATTAGCAGGATAAATTAGCACTTCTGAGCCTTCCATTGTGAAGGGCCCATTCAGATTGGCATGATGTACGATACTAGCCTTACCACAAGGGTTTAGTAGCTTGGCAATGATAGGTCAAGGAGTAGTCCCAGGTACTGGAAGACGGAACATGGATTATATGCGCTGTTTCCTCTCAAAATACTGTTCTCAAACCTTCTGGTACCACCTTCGTTGCTCAGCCACTTTTCCAAGAACAGTTCATATTGAGCCCTTCCAATGGCTTGGGTGGGTACCCCAATAATACATATGTTGCTTCTCTGTGCCCTGCCTTCAAACATCTTTGGCACAGTATTCTAGAAGGCAGATTTTCTCCTGGACATCTTTCAAATGCTCCTTGCATCCTCCCATCTCCAATTCCGTGGCTCCTAGTTTTGGTTCCACTTCAGTGTTACGTTCTACCATCTTTTTTCTTGATCCTCTGGTCCATGTGTAGTAATTGCAAAACTGTCACTGCTGATTTTTATTTCTCGAGTGGTGTGCATTTCTTGTATGGCCAGCAGTGTTTTGTTTAGTCTGTAGGAGAAAGCAGCTGATATAGTGCCCCCTCTTCGTTTTGATCAAGTCTGTTTACCTGCATCGGTTCCCTCTAGATATGAGGCAGTGTTCTCCTTTTCAGACCTGAGAAGAGGGTTACATTTACAGTGGGCCAGCAAATCATTGATGCAGTGGGCCTACCCGCACTATTTAGGTTATCATTGTGGTACCCACTATCTAGCAGAGCAGGTTTGCTGAAGGACCCAGGCAGAAGGCCCGCTGAACAACAGTACCTTAATCCTTGTCGCAGCATGAGATGCGCCAGTAATCCACATGCAGTTGTGGGGTTGCACTGGAATTCTCCATGCAACAGCGACAATGTGTCAGTTCCGAGTGCGATCTGCCTGTTCCGAGTGCCGCAGGTCCAAATGCAACGTGCCAGGTTAGTCTATGCTGGAGGGGTGATGCATCGATCCAGACCTCACAAAAGACGATATGTCGGTTCCGATTGGCGCAACGGCAGCAATGCGCAGGTTCTGGCAGGTGCAGCACTTCATACTCACTTCCAAAGGCCCTGGATTGGCACCACTTGTCAGAGCAAGACTAGCATCAACCAAAGTCCAGGTGCTGTTTGTAAACGGAAGGAAAGTCTTTGATGTCCTTGCGACGTCAGAACAGGAGGCAAGCCAGCAAGCCCTTGGAGTCCTTTTGGTTCTGGGATGTACAGATGTAGGTCCACTCCTTTTCACTGCCAGGCAAGAGGGCAACAGATCAGTTCAGCAAAGCAGGAGACCAACAGAACAGCTGCTCAGCAGAGTGGCAGTCCTTGTAGCAACACAGCAGTCCTTCTTCATGGCAGAGTATCTGCAGGTCCAGAAGTGTACTGAGTTGGTGGTGTCAGAGGTCCAGTACTTATACACAGTTGTGCCTCTGAAGTGGGGGGCTTCAAAGAAAGGTCTTTGAAGTGCCCAGAGGCCCTCCCTTCCTGCCCTGGCTCTAGACTCAGAACAGGGAGGATGCAGCTCTTTGCATTTGGCAGGACACTGCCCTTTCAGGTATAAGTGTGAGTCCCTCCCACCCATCCTGCCCAGGGCCGCCCATCAGGATGTGGATGGCTTATCAGTTACACGTAAGATCTGTGTGTGTGGCTGTCTAGATGGAATGCACAAGCCCAGCTTTGCCCCCACCCCAGATGTGTACTGGAGACAGGCAGTAGGCACCAAATGGTTAGAGTAAGAAAATGCCAATTTTCTAAAAGTAGCATTTTTCAGAACTACAATTTAAAATCCAACTTCTCCATAAGTTGTGATTTTAAATTGAGAGTCCAGAGACACCAAAATTGACAAACATATCTCTTCCAGATTAATTACACTTATAAAAATGTAATAAGGTAATTGCAATGTTAACCTATGGGAGAGATTGGCCTTGCAGTAGAAAGAAACTAATTTGGGAGCTTTTCACTACCAGGGCATGTAAAACTTAAAAGGACAGGTCCTGGATTTAAAATACATTGCACCCTGCCCTGTGGGTCACATTGGGCATTCCCTAAGGGTGACATATATGCATAAAAATGGAAGGTTTAGGCCTGGCAAGAGGTTTATCTTGCCATGTCGAATTGGCAGCGTAAAACCGCACATACAGGCTCTGCAATAGCAGGCCTGAGACATGGTTAAGGGGCTACTTATGTGGGTGGTTCAATCAGTGCTGCAGGCCCACTAGTAGCATTTAATTTACAGGCCCTGGGCACACGTAGGGACTTATAAGTAAATTAAATATGTCAACTGGATATGAGCCAATGTTACCATGTTTTAGGGGAGAGAGGACAAGCACTTTAGCACTGGTTAGCAGTGGTAAAGTGCAAAGTTCACATAGTCATAAAGCCAGCAAAACCAAGATTAGAAAAGGGAGAAAGGCAGGCAAAGAGTTGGGGGCATGTGGGACCATCCTAAGACTGTGAGGTCTAACAGGGAAGATTTCTGCCTTTTTTTGTTGACCTTCCCCAGGTCGCATGCATACCCTCTGAAATCAGTGGTGCCCCAGACTTATCACACCTAACACTGCTCCTGATTCTCATGTGTGTGCTTCTGCAGTGAGCTCAGTTGCGCTTAAGCCTAGCATAGGTACGGCAAGCCTCTTCACACTCACTCTTCACTCTTTTCAATTTTAGGCTGGTTAGGGGACGACAAGCCAAAAGTGGGGTGGGTGCCCACCAGCAGTCCTGTACCAAGTGTCCCACCAGCACAGCCTTCTTCAAATCTGATACCCATGCCACAGTCTCCTCTTTAAGGTGCCCTTTTGTATCTGCTGCATCCCTGCCCCTGGACCAGTCAACCCCATAGCAGCTGTAATACTGCCCACATCCACCAAAGGGGAACCAGGGTCGATATGCTCCTGTTGTTCCATCATATTTGAGCAGCACCTCTGTCAGGAAATGTTCTTCTCCTGTGGCTCAGAAGACATTTTTCATAGCTATTTAGTACCTACAGGCATTATCAATGGTGAGGATAAATGTCAGGTTATGGAGGTTGGCTGGCTGAGGATGATGTGATCATATCCTACTGGCCATCTTCTTGGCCAACCCCACACTATACCAGGCAGGGTTTCAAGATAGCAATCTATGTAACTCCTTCCCTGCCTGGAAGACAAAGGAGGACACTTTTTTATCTATAAGACCAGAATGTTGAGGCAGTAGTATAATTGGAGACTAAATTGAATATGCATATACATTCCCCAGAAGCCATTCTCTAGCTCAGAAAAAAAGGGAAGGAGACCACTGACCAACTTGATAGAATTCCTTACGTGGGTCATGTACAGAAATTTCAAGATTGTGGGGATTGACATTCTGCAAGACATCTTGGAAGATAGTAATTGGATGGCCTAGTACGATATCAAAGATTTCTATTCAGCGGTCCCCAATTTTCCCCCACACCAACATATTCTTCATTTATTATGTGCATTTGCCTCTAGCTCACTTGGGGGTAGATGTATCAACAAACCAATTTGCGATTCTCTAATAGCGATTTTTAAGAAATCGCTATTTCTGAATCGCAAATGGCATGTATCATATTTGCGATTTGGTAATAGCGATTTCTTAGAAATCGCAAATGCTATTACCGAATCGCAAATTGCGATACCGGCCCCATTCACACCTATGGGCCTGTAGGCCATATTTGCAATTTTTTTGCATTTCCCAAATTGCGAATTCCTAACTGGAATTTGCAAATTTGGGAAATGCAAAACCAGGGGTGCTGGGGGCCTAAGGCCCCCTCTGTTGCACCCCAATAATTTTTTTAAGGACATGTAAGGCGCACACATGTCAAAGGGGCATGTGTGCGTTACATGTCAATTTTAAAAATGCATTTTTCATGCATTTTTAAAATTTGCCCTTGCTTACCACCAGTTCAACTTGGTGGTAATAGCGATTCCTTAATGCCCAATTCGCATTAAGGAAAAGCTTGATACATGTGGTTTAGAAATCGCAAATAAGGGTTCCTTATTTGCAATTTCTTATTTAGAGAACTGCAATTTGCGATTCTCTAAACAGGCTCGCAATTTTAAGGAATCGCTATTTTAGCATAGCGAATGCCTTTCATACATACTGAAAGGCACTTTTGCATTCGCAAACGGCCATTCGCACCGTTTGCGAATGCAAAAACGCTTGGTACATCTAGCCCCAGGTCTTTTATATGCGCAATATTGATTCACCAAGCTGTGGTAAAAGGTGGTGGCAGTGCCAGGAGCTCATGAGATTCACCTGATTGCTTACTTTGAATACATAATTTTTGTGTGTCACGGCAAGAAGCAGCTTAAAGATTCACGCAACAACAGCGTGATCCTCCTTTAGAGTCTGAAATTTGTGCTCGACTATGGAAAGTCAGGGGTTACTCAAACTCAGAGGATTGTTTTGAGGTATTTAGAGAAGACTAGGGTGCTGCAAATTGTCTCACGAAGGTCATGATGACTCCAACCAGAAGGGAGTTCAGAATAATCCTGACAAAGTAGAGGCCTCCAACACTTTTTTTTTGTTTTTATTGTTAAAAGAAATATTTCCATAAAATATTTTAGTTAATATACAATCAATGCAGGTAATTCAGACAAAATTAAATTACAGATTAAGAAAAGAGTTCTAAATACTTTCACAACTGATGACAGGCATTAACAGACTTAGACTGATATAAATGTTATAGTGCTTCAATTACCTTTGTATGTCTTCCACAACAGATGGTGTGGTGGATACAAGAGTATCAAACAGATGTTTCATCAAACCATCAGCCCTGATGGCACAAAGTTCTATCCCATTGTATTATTCACATTCAGAAGCAAAACTCAGGCATCTACAGGTTTTAAACTTTTTGATTTGTTTTTTGGGCAACAACCAGAAACACTGTTGGACCTGACTCAAAAGGAACGGGATGATGAAGAGAAAGCCAGCCAGACCTTAGCTTAGTACACAATATCATTAAAAAGAAGACTGCATATTTTCTTCAGCTGCCTCTCTTAATAAAATCAGCACAATTTACTCAGGAAGAATACAACAATATGATACAATAGCCAAAAAGCATGGATGAAAACTCTTCAACCTGGCAGTAAAGTGGTAGTGCTTTACCCCATCTCTGATAGCAAAATGTTAGCTCATTGGCATGGCCGCTATACCATGCTGGAAGCCATTGGAGAAGTCACTTACCAATCAGTCAACCCTATACATCTTAATAAATGGGAGTAACAGGAATCTGAAAGTCTTGTAGGAATCGTGGCGAAATACCACTCAGTCCAGGAAGATATGTTCCCAAGAACTCCCAGTACTTTTCAGCAACTAAAAAATAAATCCTCTATCACTCCAAAGCAAGACTTAAGAATAATTATGAAAACAGTGGAAAAATGTTTTCTCCCATCTACCTACAAAAACGCAACCTCATAGAACATAAAATCGAAACACCTAAGCACCCTAAAGTCCAGATAAGACCACATTGGATTCCTGCATCCCAAAGGAATGCTGGTCAACAGGAAGGTGAGACCATGCTAAACTTACAGATCATAGAAATATTATAAAGTAATAGGTCAAACCTTATAGCTCTAGTTTCCAAGGTGGATGAAATTATTCGTTGTTGTAAGGACTTTCAACAAGTTAATATAATATCTTCTCTTCTTACACCTACTCATGGCACAAAGCAGGACTCAAAGAAACATGCAAAATGGACATTGGTGGCACAATATGTTACATAGCTGGGTTCTCACTTGGGAAATTGAGTGATTTGGTCACAAAAAGAAAAAGTGAAAACCCTACATTTACTAATCTGGCCAACCTCATTTCTGATGGTTCAATGCCAGTTTTTCTAATTTAGGTATGGCCCTGATGTCGCTGCTCAAGAAATATGTTCCCTATCAAGTTTCTACAGATGGAAGTCATAAGAAAGTTTTCATGTCTCTGAAAAACCTTTTGGCTTCAGAAGTAGTTCTGCATTGCCCAGCTCTTAACGTTTGTTATTCTTTAATAAAACTGCAACAGGAGTGGTCCACCTAACTGCAAATTCCTCACCTTAGAATACTCCCCAGACACCAGACCGGATCCATAAACTTCTCTTTAGCAGTTTTCCCATGTGCTGCAAGGTGCTGTTGTACGGCTGCCTATAACTGCCACCCCTGCCCACTGACGTCAGTCTCTTATTTTCATTTCTGTGCCCTGAGACCCAAAGCATTACCAATTGTTGGCGCCCTCCGATCTCTTAACTTGGGACATTTTTGGATGTTAAAAAAAGGCCACTCAACAGAACAGTACGGTGGGAAAGGGGAGAGGAATATATGGTTAGAGTATCCACCAGAAAGAGCATTATCAAAGATAAGTAGTTTGTTCTTCTGATGGATACTTCTAACCACAAACTCCTATCCTTATAATAAATACAAAATCAGTACCTGTCCAAGTGGATGGTCCGTGGCGTGGAATCAAATCAAAATGTCCTGCAGAACCAAGTGGGGTAAAAGTGACCTTCCCAATAGACCTGGCATTCAAGACTCTAGTGCTTTGTGAATGCATGCACAGATACCCACATTGCAGCCAGGCAGATGTCAAAACAAGAACTTTAAGAGCCTATTCAGTGGTGGTAGCCTCAGTACTGGTGAAATGGTTTTGGTGAAATGAGCTCTCAGACCTTCTGGGGGCTGCTACTTGGCCAGTGTGTAGCAGATCTTGATGCAGAGGACTAAACATCTCCACAGGATCCTCTTCTGTACAGCCATCAATTTATTTCCTCATGGGGGGCCCACAAAAAAGGCTGATCATCACCCAGTTTTCCTTGGCACAGTGTATTAGCTTAAAGCCCTTTTGGGGTCCAGCCAATGGAGCCTTTCCTCCTGGATGAGGGGTGCAAATAATGCAGACAGGGTAATGGACTGTCCTATGTGAAAAGAGGTCAACTTTTGGCGAGAATGTCGCCTAAGCACGAACATGTCTGGGCGGCTCCAATAACAATGCCTGGGGTTCATTAATGTGACAAGCCAACATGACCATGATGAGTCGGCTCAAAGGGTGTACACATGACAAATGTCAAGAATAAATTAAGGTCCCCCTGTGGAACCACAAATGGCTTCGGAGTGTACATGTTTCAAACCTTTACGCCTGGTGGTTTAAACAAAAATCTGGTAAATGTAGAAGTACCACTGGGCTACAGATAGAACAAACAAAAGGATGTCTGGCAGCTTTGCATGTTCAGGGACCAATCTTACGGGAGTCACTGTAGGCCAAAAGTCTGTCCCAGTGTCCGGCATAAATTGACTTTTTGGAAGGGCACCTAACATCAAAGATGACATCCACCTCCTCAGACGGCCGGTCAAATGGAGTCAGTTGCTGCAGCTCAATCTCTATGCCTGTAGATTGCACAAATTTGGATGGCAGCCTGTGTCCTGTTGCTACCACAGAAGATCCTCTTGAACTAGTAGCCTGATCAAAGGACAGATGCTCAGACTCTGGGTACCACACTTGCCTGGCCCAATGCTGAGCTACTAGGATGCTTTGGGCCCTGGTGTTTTTGATATTTTTCAGACCTTGGGCAGCAGAGGGAGGGACCAGAAGGCATGAGTCCTGTTCTCCCTTCCAGCTGGAATGCATCCTCCAAATAGTGTGCCTGTAGAAACCTCCCTTAGCTCCCCCAATGTTGGAAGATTTCCTGTGCCACCTTGAGATGTAGATGCCACTTGTGACCTGCCAGATGCCACCTGCAAAACTCATCGCTTCTGACTCCAATCAACCCCAGAGGCGCAGAGCCTCCTGGCAAAGGAACACACACTCCCCTGTTTGTTGCAATACCACATGACAGTGATGCTGTCTGAGAACGTATACCAGTCTCCCCTTGAAAGACGGCTGGAAGGCCTTCAGAGAGAGAGACAAATGGCCTGTAACTCCGACAGACTGATGTGGATCGGAGTTTCTCATGGAGACCAAAGTGCTCCATTATCCACCTCCCCCAGACAGACTCCCCAGTCCAGAAGGGAAGTGTCCGTCATCACGGTCAGCTCTGGGTGGGGAAAAGAGGTAGGCCTGCCACCGGACCTATTTTAATCAAGCAGCAACCACTGCAGATCATGAGCAGTCTCCTCTGAAATCTGTTTGAGATTTGTCCGATTTCCTTGATACTTGGCCCGCTGCAACTTCAGATGCCATTGCAGAACTTGCATTTGGCACCTGGGTTAGCTAATGAGGAGGTGGCAGCCAGCTAAAAAGACAAGAAGCGTCAGACCTGCTCTCACTGTGATCTAGGATTGAGCCTGAAATATCGGTATCATAACCCAAAAGTCCTGGACTCATTGTGGAAGAGGGAAGGCCCGGAACTGTGTCCAAGACAGCTCCACAAGAGTAAACTCTAACAATTTCAGGAGGTTCAGCATCATCTGGTGGTGGTCTATGACTGACTGTGGCGAGCCCGCCTTTAGCAGCCAGTCAAAAGGTAGAGGAAGACTGTGTCCTTACCTCTGCAGATAGGCCATGACCGCCACCATCACTTTCACAAACACCAGAGGGGGCTGAAAGGAAGCACAACAAACTGAAAATACTCCTGCCCTACCTTGAACCACTGGTGTCTGTGGGACTCAAGAACACGTATATGAAAATACTCATCCTGCAGGTCCAAAGACTCCAACCAGTCGCCGGGGTCCAAGCCAGACAGGACCTAGGCCAGCATAAGCATTTCAAATTTGTACTTCTGCAGGACGGTATTCAGGAGCTTAAAGTTCAAAACTGGTCCAAGACCCCTGACCTTTTTCAGCACAATTAAGTCAGAGTAACAGCCCTCCCCCCTCTTTCCGAGTTAGTATCCTCTTAATAGCACCCTTATAGCAACGCTCGCTCCTCCTGCAGAAAAATGACAGATGCTCTTCTAAAATTCCCCTCAATTGTGGGAGAATGTTAGGCAGAGTAGAAAACAAAAGGTAGGACATGGCCATTTATTTTTAAAATACATTTTATTTATATTGCAGTTTGTACAGCGATACAATGATTAATAATAGAAAGGAAAAACTAAAGACCTGCATATACATACCCCTCTTGCCCCTCCACAGCTAGCAGTGAAACACAGAAATATGCCATCATAGACTATACGTATTACACCCCCACCCGGCTCGCTCTCATCCTGGGAAGGTCCGGACTTCATCTTGGACCAATTGAACCCAGGGAAGGACTCCAACTCTATGCCCTGGTAGTCTGCCCATCTCTTAGGATGCTTCTGGGAACAGCCCCATGCTTTATAAACTACTATCTCCAACCTCATACAAGGATCCATTCCCTTATTCCATTCTGCCAAGGATGGAGGAGCCTCAGTCAGTCACTCCCGTGCTATGTCTAGCTTAGCTAAATTTAGACCCCCAAGTACAGTAGAGATAATTGATCTGTTGTCACCCACGTCATCAGTGAGATGGAGAAGGGTCAGCTTGGGGTCCATCGGGATCGACCAAGACAGAACCTCCCACAGGCAGGTTACCACTCCATGCCAGAATTCATGCAACTCGGGACAGCTCAACGCAGTGTGAAGAGAGGTGCCTTCTCTGATGGCACATCAGAGACAGGTCGGGAAGGCACTCACATCCATATGCCAAAGCCTATGGCGTGTAAAATAAACTCTGTGGGGGTATTTAAATTAGATCAGCCTGAGCCAGCTGCAATAGCCCCCGCACGTGGTGCAGCCAGAGCCTCAGTCCAATCTTCACTCTTGAGTCCCCACGTCTGCCTCCCATGCAGTCCTAAGGGCTGAAAAGGTGTCTGTGTGATTTGAGATAAGTGTTTGGTAAATCATGGCACCTTTATGATCGCCCAGATCACCAATATGGATTTTCCTCTCTAACAATTTGATATCTGGAAGGTCACTCAGAGCAGTAATGTAGGGGGTAAGTGCATGGCAAACCTGAAGGTACCTATGAAATTGGCTACAGTGAAGCTGATATTTCTCCTCTACAGTCTTAAATTATTTCAGTACTGTTATGAGAATGACATCACCCCATGTAGAGATCTCAATCAGGTCTCATCTACGGAAACTCTCAATTGCCGCCACCGGGAAGAGCATGCAACCCCTCCACACCGGCGTCCACTCCGTCAACCTGCCCCACCTCCCTATCTGTCTGAGGGAGGAATGCCATAAGTAACAAACTACCATCATTGCAGGGGTAAGAGGGCCCCTTTCACTGTCTTTGTGTAAGTAAAAAAATATAGGAGTATCACCATTTCTCTGACATATAAGCAGGATCACCCTAAACACCATACCATCAATCGTTAATTATTAGAAGATGGGCCATGTGATGAAAGGATTCAATATCTGCAACGGCAATTCCCCCACAGTATGTGGACTGAAAACCTTTACTCAGGGATATAAGAAGATCCCCTGCCCCCAAAGAAACCTAGTAAGGATGGAATTTAATCTGCAGAACCACTGTAATGGGATCTTGTAAGGGAAGTTCTGTAGCTGATAAAGGAGGCGGGCAGTGATTACATTTTAAAAATGGCAGACTGCCCAGTCAAGGACAAAGGCAAGACAGACCAGATCCAGACATCTTCCCATAGGCGAGCCAGAACTGGCTCCAGATTGCGCAACCACCCCAGAGTTTCATCAGGGGACAGAAACACGCCCGTATATTTGAATTCATACAGGGCTACCTGTAAGCCTGATGCTCAACCAAAATCTTGAGGACATGTACTAGCCGAGAACAATGTAGACTTGGACATATTAATGTCAAAACCTTAAGTCTTCACAAAAATACGTAGAATCTGTAGAACCTGAAGTCCTGATTCATTAGGAGATTTGAGGAAGAAAAGGACATCATCGACGTACAGAGCTATTCTATCTGGCAGCCACTCTCCCCACTCAAAGACCAGCACCTGGGCATCCATTCTCACCTAGATTGCCAAGGTTTCTATGGCAAGAGCAAAAAGGTGGGGGGACAGGAGACAATCCTGTTGCATTCCCGGCTGCATTGAGAATGGAGCCGATTGGGCGGCAGCCACCCAGACCAACGCGGTTAAGTCAATATACAGTAAATTAAGGTAAGAAAGAAATCTTGGAGAAAAATTAAGGTGTTGAAGGAAGACGAACAGATATTCCCAGCTCAAAGAATCAAAGGCTTAGTTAATGTCAGCCAAGAGAATCGCGGCTGGACTCTCCAGCCTGTGGGTGAGCACCAGCGAACTGTACAGGCACCTAATGTTGTGATGAGTGGCATGGCAAGGCATAAATCCTGCCTGGTACAGATGCACCAATTCTGGCATCAGCGTGCCAGTCTGTTTGCAAGCACCTTCATCAAAAACTCCACTTCAAGTTTTAATAAGGAAATCGGGTGATATGAAGAATGTTCATCAGCTAGCACACCAGGCTTGGGAAAGAATACTATCTCTGCATGGCACCAATCGGGAGGCAGGACAGAGGCACAGACCGCAGAGTGAACCACCCCCAGCATGTGGTCCCGAAGTTTGGGCATTTTGGCTTAAAAACTCACATCGGAACCCATTCTGACTTGGGGCCTTTTCGGTGGTCAATCCAGTCAGAGCAGATGAGAGTTCCTACCCTGCAAGGGAGTTGTCAAGCAAATCATGCTCGGTCTGAGACAGTATCTGAAGAGGGAGGGACTGTACAAAATCTACGATCCGCTCCCGGGATATGACCTCACTCCAAATGCTCTCAAATTGAGCTGCAAAACTGCTGGTGATCTCCTGTGGATCAGTGAGCAGTGTACCATAGAGTTTCCAGACCAGTGGCACAGGGGAGGAATGTGAAACACCATGACAATCTATGGAGCATTTTACTTGGTTTGTCTCCTCATTGATAAATGTGGCTCTTAGCTGTGTACCAGGACAGTTTGACCTCATCTAGCATAATCTGCTGATATTTATTTTGAAAAAAACCTAGATGCCTAGGAGCCACCTGCCCTATGGCCCAATGACACCGCTCGTCCAATTTTGTTGTTTGGGTTTCAGGATCCACCAAGTCACGTGTTCTGCACCGCAGCGCCCCTGTGCAATAGCTAATGTCAAACCATCACAACATGGGTTTCTGGGCTTCTCACAGCATCACAGGTGACATTGCGGATGCAGAGTTCTGTATAAAATATTCCTCAATGGACGCTCCATGTGTAGACAGTGATCGGGATTCTGCAGGTGCCAGGGTGAGAGGTGCATGCAAAACGTCAGGCGCTAGTTACCTACATCGAGTCACATAGCGATCGGCAAGTGATCAGATAGTCCCCTAGTTAAAACTGTATTGTCAAACTCTATGCATGTAGGGCAGTGGAATCCAGTTGGGAGACGGAGCCATGGGCAGCCATGAGGACAGGTCACGTGATGGGCCCTCCACACATCAATCAGGTCCAGCGCAGAAATGAAGGAGGACAGAGGCCATTCTGAACAATCTGGAAGATTCATCTGTGAGGTGTGATGGTTTGTCACTCTGGGAGAAAGAGCTGGATAGGGTTCCCCAATAGATGGATGTGCGCCATTCAGGGAAAACTGAAGTTGTTTGGTTGTTGTAGGGGAAAAGGAAATGGCTTGACTCATGCCCCTGCTGGCCTGTACACTGCCTGCCACACCCACGTCCACGGCCTTGAATGGACAGAGGTGACTTATACTGGTTGGGAAGACTGGTCTAAACAACAACCCACTGAAATAGCCTCAACTTTTTAAATTGGTGTGGAAACTGCGTTGCAGGTTTCAGCATACTGGGGAACTGCACTGCAGCTCTACTTTCCTTAAAGCACTCCAACACATGATCTCCCCGCCAAGGTGTGAGCCATCAGAAAGCATATCAATGAGAGGCCTACTGCTCTTCCAAGGCAATCTGATGTCAACTGCTCTTCCCAGACAATCAGTAGAATCTAGGCATGCACGGATAATATATTTGGCTCCATCTTGTCCACCATGAAATGTCTGAACCAGGGCAGATCTAAGGCCTTCAGGAACTGTTGGCAAGATCTCGCTGGCCATGTCCCACAGGGCATGCATTTGGTGAACCAATAGACAGACAGTATTAACTAACCTTAATGCTAGACTGGCTGAGGAAAACATACATTTGCGATAAGTCTCAGTTTTTCTGGACTCCCTATCCAGAAGAGCTGTGGAGAATGAATTGGGATTCACTTGACTGGTTGAAGCCTGAATCATAAAGCTGTCTGTATCAGGACATCTAGTAAGATAAGAAGGATTGCTAGAAGTCAGTCTTTGACTCCTGGCCATTCGCCTGTTCGCTGGTGGGCAGGAACATTGCTTTGACTAAGTGGCCATCAAGGTATCTGTGAGGGCCTCGTCCAAAGGAGCAAAGGCTCAGAAGTGATTAGACCAGACTGCAACATTTATGTAAGGAAGTTAGTTGTGGTCTTAACCGAGGGCAGCTGTAAATCTATGACTTGAGTTGTCTGTAAAGGATGCACTTGCTTCCTTTGGAGGCCAAGTGGTGAGCCAAGCCCTGCATCAGAGGAGGTGCCAAGCCCACTAGCCGCTTGTAAATCCATTTTGAAGGTATCATCTTTGTAATAAGCGGGGAGAGAACCATCTCCACCCCACCATCACCATCCCTATCCTGGTGTATCTATTTCGAGTCTGAGCCGAAAAGATTATACTGCCTCTGCTGATACCTCCGCCCAGGAGAGGTACTGGGTCAGAATCAGGATGTATAATGACCAGTTGCGCTTTTGTAATCTTGTAGCACTACATCAGCCGAAATCGAGCTGAAGTTGGTTTGGTGCCTAATACTGGAATCAGCACTGGATCATTTTCTGGTGCAGAAGGCATCAGCACAGCTGTCGATGTGAAAGGGCCCAGGTGCAGGTCTTGGATCTGGAGTGGAAGCTTGTCCGTGAGTTAGTACAGGGCTGAAGTGGGCCCTGGGGTCAGATGAATATGCTTTCTGTAACCTGACTGAGGGCCTTTTTGGTTGCTATGGGCCAGGAGATAGGTCAGCACACTAGAATCCTACAGCATGGCCTTCCTTCAGGATTGAATCAGCTGCAGCATTGCTAATGCCTTGGGAGCACCAGGATCAGAAGAGGAATCAGCTCTGTAACCAGAGTTCTTAGGTCATATCATGACACCCTCACATGTTTTCTTCAGGTGCATGAGGGCATTTTTATCACACAACCTTGGGCCGTGGCCCAAACCCAAAGAAGCATCTCATATGGGCCTGTTACTGACATTTGTTATCTGCAGTTGCAGCACGATTTGAAACCTGTAGTTTTTGGTGGGGGCATTGTTCCCTAGCAAATAGGAATTAAACTAAGGAAAACAATAAAATTGGGAACGGTGCACCATATCTACATCAGAAAGTGTGGAAAGAAAGGAAAGGAGGTCAGTGCACAGAGGTGGTTGTTATATGTAGCTCTGCTCTGTCACTTCTGGGGTCGTATGAGCTAAGGTGAAGCAGTGGCGCGCCTCCTAGCAGTATGCAGGATCACTGCTGAGATAAAGGTTTCAGAACCAGCCTAGCACCTGAAAAGATGAGGAATTTGCAGGTATGAGTATCCAGCAGAAATAATATCATGCTTTACATAGACCATGCCTCACTCTCTGTGATGGCAATGCAGAAAAATACAAATAAGCAAGCGCTGGTTCTTGCATTACAACCCTTTCATTTTTCTGTAAAATATTGACAGGTTCGCAGGTAGGCAATGCTGACTTTTTGCTTGTAGCATGGGTCTATCCATGAGTGAACATCAGGGTGTAAGGCGGAATATGTGTATTAGGGTGAAGAAAGAGGCTAGGAGTTTGATTCAAAATACCAGAATACATGTCACCAAAAGATACACCCATTACAAGGGGTGTGCAAATGCATCAAAAGGCAGATGAAGCAATGTATACTCCTTCAGGAAGTACAGAGACGTGGAAAGAATGAAAAGGGGGTAGCTGACTGCTTCAGAGAAGTGAAGATGACACCAGAGAGAGACGATTGTGGGTCTGGAAACCAACAGGTAGATGATCGACATCCACCACCATCCCAGTAGCACGTAGGAAGGAACTATAAATGAGCAGGGCTTCAAAACAGGAGGAACTGTGGGGAACCATTAGGAGGTTCACAAGAGGAACAGGGGCAATGGTCTTGTTTCCAAAGGCCTGTGAGAATTCATGACAGCCTCAAGAGACGTGGAGGTATACTTACCAAGTGGTGTATAGAGCCCCTAGTCTGGTCACATGATGAAAAGGCTGTTCGGTGGGCGGAATGACACCAGATACCAATTCTTTCTGCTTCACAGGTGAGAGAGGTCTGAAATGAAGGAGTGGGGTGTTGGCGTAAAGGGAGAGGCTGCTTGGTGGGACGAAGGTTACCGGATAATCTGCTTTTTTGCTTCACAGGTCCCTTGTGCCTATCAAGACTGTAACTATTTCCAGGGGGGCGGAAGCAACTGAGCCAACGGATTGGGAAGGAGGACTCCAGGAACAGATTGTGCAAAGTCATATTAAGGAGGTTCAAGAACCTCTAATACACCCAATAGAGAGAGACTTGGGGAACATTTGAAAGATAAAGTAATTTAACTTGAGAGTAGGAAGTATAAACAACTTGAGAATCAGAATAAAGTACTGTATCAGAACCAAGGAAATGATGTCTGGGTCTTAATGATCAACAGCAATCTTAAAGCTTCAGAAAACGTATTAGCACTTTACTTTGTATAACTCGATTTTAAATATACATTTTGATTAGCTAGGTCAGAAAAGGAGAAAATGATTTAAATTTCAAGTTTTACAGATACAATAAACACACCTTGAGGGCCAAAGTACCAAATAGTCAAATACTTGTACCTAATGAGAGTTCCCTTAAATTTAAATTCATAAATATTCTTCTCACTTTGGAATACAGATTTGTTTTAAGTAGCCCTGCGAAACACTAAACTTAAAAAAAAAAAACAGCAATACAAATGCAGTTGTTTATTTTTGAAATAGTGGGAAAGATCTTTATTATAAATGTTGCACCTGTATATTTTTTTAACCAAAGTTGTATATTAGCTCTGAAGGACTACCTTAAAATACCATTGTTGTTATTCCTAGGGGCCTATCTAAACTAAAATGTAACCTAGGAGAAGGATATTTCAATTCAATATTGCTTTTTGTCAGAGGATGCACTTTTTAACACAAAAGATGGAGCCCTAGAGAGGGCAAAAATATCGGAGCAAATGTAGTTCAAATGGTGAACTAATTTTCCTTTCTGATCACAGTGGGTAAGGCTTGAAATTAGTTACCCGCCTGTAACTCCAGCACTGTTACTTTTCATATTTTTACATGCTTGAATCATTGCCCGTCCTAAGGCTGGGTATCGCCAGTAAGCCAAAACTGTAAAAATGTCCACAGACCTCACAAGGGTGTATGTTTAGTAACACATCTATCTCATTCGAAACAACCCTCACTTCAGCCAATGAGCTGGAGGCACTGAGCTCTGCTACCCATCCTAAAACTCTTATTTCAAACCAAAAATGTCAGAAGATTATATAATAGAAACTAATTACCTGATTTAGATCTTGGTGGTAACGGTCCTGCTGAAAAATCATCTGCTGCTGTGATGGTCCATCCACCGTATTTAAATGTTGGCAACCCCCTAGACTTTAACCTGCCTGAGTCTCACTGACTCCGCCAAGGATTCCCACCTTCTGTGACAACGCCATAGGAAAGAGTGGCTGACGGCGGGGCCCCAGCTACATGTAACGCTGAGAAGATTTGGATGTGCTTTACTGCCAAGCAAAAACCAGTGGTCCGACCTCCAGTTCTGACTTGGCGGGTTGAGGGGCAAAAGGGGTGAAAAACTCACCTTTTATCCTGATCCAACTTCTATTTCTGGCTGGACAACACTGGGCAAGACCCTCCGTTGCTGCTGCCATGAGAACACAGAGAAAACACAACCCCTCCGTTGTTGGACACAAAGGTAGGCAACCCGCATTGGCTGTGTACTTTGCGGGATCACTGCACATGGGCACGGAACCACTGCAGACATAAACATGTCACAGACGTGGATGGGGACACACCGGTACATAACACATATCGAACAAATACACAACTGTCAATATGGTGCCAGTATTTATTGCCAAATTAATGCTGGCAGCATAATGACAGTACAATCAATCACACTTGCCAACTGTGTCCAATCTGCACATTGCAAGGGGATCTGTACCTGTCACACTGTGCTCCGAGCTATGTGTGAGTCAGGATGAGTGTATGTGTAATCCGATTGGTAGGGGGAGGCAGAGAGAGATGTGGGTGATGTGATTGTGTCATAACGTGTGACACTTACATATGGCATGGATGTTGTGTCTGTTGTGTTCTGTTACTCCATGCAACATTCAGGTGCATGTTGTGTGGTGGTCGTCGTGATGTGTGTAGTTGTGCTTGTGTGTGTGGGTGGGTGGGTGGGTGCAGTGTCAATAGTGTGTTGTGTCATGGATGTACGTCAATGAGTGTTTGCAGCATGTACGTGTTGTGGTGGACTGGCAATGGATAATGGTGTGTTGTGTTGTGTGATGCAAGGACACATTTGTCAAGGGGGCAGGGAGCCCAGACGAGCAGTCCAGCAGTCGCTATCTGGCTTAGTTCTCTCATTTTACAGAGAAAAAGATAAAATACTTGCTAATGGAAACCACATTGTGATCGCCAGGCAGGCTGGGAGCCTCTGCATGCTCTTTCCAGTCCGGCACCATAGTGCCGGCCTGGATAGAGCCTACTGTGAATGTGTGTTTGGCTGGCCCGAGACGGCCATCCAAACAAGATGCGCAGTGAGGGGAGTGCACAGTGCACTTCCCTCACTGCTCATCACGCCCATGGCCCCTCCCCTTTCACAACAAAGGGATAATAAACCTGGTTTATTATCCCTTTGTTCTGAAAGGTTTGCAGATTCTGCTGTTGGGGGGGGGTCCACGCTCCTCTGCCATAGCGGAGGAACCGCCACTGCATATTATAGTTGCAGATTCCTTACCTTAGAATTTCCCCAAGGCGTCAGTCTGGATCGGAGATTTTAGTACCCTTGCCATTAGGTGGCAACGGTTGACTCTGCGTGGTCGCTGGATATGACGCTGCAGGTCGTATATAGGTGCCAACCCGGCTCACTTACATCAGTTTCTTTTCACGACTTTCCACACCAGAAGTGTGGAGCCATGAAGAACACTAACTCTGGTGCGGCACAACTAGGGCCCTAAAAGGGAAGTCCCTGACCCTAGAAATCAGTTCACAGAGCGGGGGGATAGGTGGGTTGGTAAGGAATTTGCAACTAGAATATGTCTCTACCAGATAGTTAGTTACCGAATGTAAGTAACTTGCTCATCTGATAGAGACTTCTAGTTTCAGATTCCTTACCTTAGAAGAGATACCCAAGCAAAATCATCCACAGAGGTCTGCGAACCAAGATCATACTAGGAATGTAAGTAACTTGCTCATCTGATAGAGACTTCTAGTTTCAGATTCCTTACCTTAGAAGAGATACCCAAGCAAAATCATCCACAGAGGTCTGCGAACCAAGATCATACTAGGAAGTCCTGCAGGACCGACAGGCCACAGTAGCCCTCCCTTCAGACCTGACTTTCTAGGCAGTAGTGTTTAGTAAATGTGTGCAAGGACGCCCACGTTGCTGCCTGGCAGATGTCCAGAACTGGAACTTTGCGTGCTAACACAGTGGTTGCAGCTGTTGCTCTGGTAGAATGAGCACACAAGCCCTACAGGGATTGCTTCTTAGCCAATGCGTAGCTCATTTTAATGCAGAGAATCATGCATCTGGAGATCGTTTTCTGCACTGCCTGACCTTTTCTTCGCACCCACAAAGAGTTGATTGTCCACACTGCACTCTTTTGTACAATCAAGATAGAGCGCCAACGCTCTTTTTGGGTTCAAGTGGTGGAGTCTCTTCTCTTCCTTAGAAGGATGTGGGGTGCGCAAAAAGTAGGCAAGGTGATTGATTGGCCTACTTGAAAGGGCATGACCGCTTTAGGCATAAAAGATGCCCTAGTATTAGGCACCATCTTGTCAGGGTGGATAGAGATGAAAGGTGGCTTCGAAAAAAGAGCCTGCAGCTTACTCACTCTGGGGCCTGCAGCTTACTCACTCTGGGGGCAGAGGTGATAACTACGAGGAAGACTGTTCTTAAAGTAAGCAGGCGAAGTGAACAGTTGTGCAGCGGCTCAAATGGAGAACACATTAGATAGGTAAGAACGGAGTTAAAAACCCACTCAGGCATTATGAACAGAGCAGGTGGAAACAGATGAATAAAACCCTTAAGAAACCTTCCAACAATGGGAGATTTAAATAAAGAGGGTAGATCAGGCAATCAGAGGAATGCCGACAAGACAGACAAATGACAAATAACTCTTGAGGGTGCCCAAAATAGAGCCCTGCTGGGCCAGAGAGAGAACAAACGGAAGAACCTCAGAAAGAGGAATTGAGAGGGGGTCAACAGACTTGGCTGTACACCATGCCACAAATGTGCTACATCTACAGGCGGTTTACCGTTTTGGGACACCCGGCTGCCAAGATAACATTGCAGACTTCGGGCGGAAGTTCAAAATCTGTCAACTGCTGCCACTCAATCTCCATGCAAGAAGGCGGAGACTGGACAGGTTCGGGAGAAGAACCATTCCCTGCTGCTGCAACAGAAGATCCTCCTGAAGGGGCAGTCTGATCCGAGGATTGATGGCCATACTCAAGAGCTCGGGATACCATACTCTTCGTGCACGGTACAGAACCACAAGAATGACTTAGGCCCGGTCGTTCTTGATCTTCTTGAGAACTCTGGACAGAAGTGGTATTGGTGGAAAAGCGTAAAGGAGGCCTGAGTTCCACTTAAAACCAAAAGCGTTGCTGAGCGAGTGCCGCCTTGGAAACTTCAATGCACGAAACAGCTGACATTGCGTGTTATCTGCAGAGGCTAACAGATCTAACCAAGGCTCCCCCCACTGCTGAAAGGGACCTTGCTCCACCTCCGGATGGGGACGCCATTCATGATCGACCAGGCTTTGACGGCTGAGTTTGTCCACTCTGACATTCAGAAAGCCCGCCATTGAACTACCAGGGATATTGCAGTATCAGTATTGCAGTATTACATGGCAATGGTGTCCATGAACACCTGCAACACTTTACCCTTGAAAGGGAGAAGGAATGCTTTCAATGCTAGTCTGATCACCATGAGCTCCAAAAGACTGATATGGAGCTCAGACCTTGTCGGAGACCAAATGCCCCTGATTTCTGCCTCTCCCATGTGGCTGCCCCATCTCAGGAGTGATGCATCTGTCACTACAGTCGCATCTGGTTAGGGAAGGGAGATGGATCTGCCTCTGAACCAATTGCTGTTCGAAAGCCACCACTGCAGATCTTGCGCAGTCCCCTCCGAGATGTGGACCATGTCAGAGAAAGTCTCCTGATGCTGCACACTCTGGAATTTCAGATCCCACTGCAGAGCCTGCATATGTCATCTGACATGGGTCACTAGCAGGATGCAGCAGGCCATGAGGTTCCCCGCCTCCAAGTCATTCCCACTGAAATCGAGGATAGAGGCTGAAACATCAGTATCATAGCCTGTATATCCGGGACTCGCCGCTCAGGAGGATATCCCCAAAACTGCCCTGTGTCCAGAACAGCTCTAATGAAGGGGAGCGTCTGAGAGGGAGTTGGTTGTGACTTTGGCATGTTTATAGTGAACCCCAGCAAATGCAGGAGGCCCACCGTAGTCTGAAGGTGGGAGACAACAGCCCGGGGCGAGCTCGCCTGAACAGCCAGTCGTCAAGGTAAGGGAAGACTGAAACCCCTAAACTGCGCAGATGAGCTGCGACCATCGAGTTGCGACCATCGAGCTGCGACCATCGCCTTCACTTTGGTGAACACCAGAGGGGCACTGGTAAGGCCAAAGGGGAGCATAGTGAATTGAAAATGCTCGTGCCCTACCACAAACAACGTGTGGGAAGGCAGGAAGGGAATATGGAAGTAAGCGTCCTGTAAGCCCAATGTTACCATCCAGTCTCCAAGGCAGATAAGACCTGAGCCAGAGTGAGCATTTTGAACTCCTCCTTCCTGAGGGAGAGATTGAGGGACTGGAAGTCGAGGATAGGGAGGAGGCCATTGTCCTTTTTGGGCACCAGAAAGAATCAGGAATAACAACCATGATTTACTTCTGGCACAGCGACCCTCTCTATGGCTTCCTTGGCAAACAGAACCATAACCACCTCACGGAAAAGTGCCAGGTGATCCTCCATCATCCGGTCATAGAATTGTGGCCTGGAAGGAGGGGTAGCCTTGAAGGGGAAGGAGTAGCCCCTTTGGACTATTTGCAAAAACTCACCTTTCAGATGTGATGGCGTTCCAGCTGGGTTGCGAATCCTGCCACCGACATGTCCCAGGTGGGGAAGCACCAGATCAGGAAGGCTAGGAGGCTGCCGCAGAGGGTGGGGCAGTCGACTGGCTAGAGCACTGGCTCCCAGATCCACATGAATGCTGGCTCTCACGTCCCTGGGCCATCCAGAGGCTGAGCAGCATTGTGGTGGCTGGTAGGGAACGGACGTGGTTGGGCGCCCCTTCCGTAGCCACGAAAGGGGCGAAAAGCAGACTGAGAAGGGTGAGTGGAAGCAGCAAGGCCTAGGGACTGGGCCATAGCTCGGGACTCTAAAGTGCTCACGCTCCAGGTCTTCTTTGTCCCCGTAGAGACAGGTGCCATCAAACGGCATGACAATCAGAGTAGAATAAACATCCCCTGAAAAGCCAGATGTCTGTAACCAGGCATGGTGCCTCAAGGTCACCTTCGAAGCAACTGATCTGCCTAGAGAGTCGGTCATATCCAGCCCACATCTGATTGTGAACTTTGCTCCATCTCTCACATCACCAACAGCTTGGGAGTTTATGGCCCAGGCCTCCTCCAAGTCCTGTGGCAGCACTTGTGAGACCGTGTCCTATAAAGTATGGGTGCAATGGCACAAAAGAGATGCAGTGTTGCCAGGCTGGAGAAAGAGAACAACATCTTCCCAAGATGGTACAGCCTCTTTGATTCCCTATCTGGGGTAGCCTAAGGGAACGTGCCGTGGGATGTTAAGGCTTTGATCACAAAGCTCTTGGGGTGAGGTGTTTGGTCAGGAAAGCCAGGTCATTAGGCGCAGATCTATGGTGGTGGGTTTGGCCAAGGTCCCCAGCAGGACATCTGTGAGGGCTTTGTTGAAGGGCAAAAGGAGTTCTGATGTGGAAACACCTCAGTCAGGAGGTTGGTCCTGACAGCCACTGAAGTCAGCTCAATGCCCAAGACCTCGGCCGCACTCCACGCCACCATGGAGTAGGAAGCCCCATCCTTTGTAGCCACGGTAGGGGGAGAAAGCATTCCAGTATCAGGGAAGGTATCCATACCACTGATGTCACCCAGTTCCTGAGCCCAGTTCATAGGGTCTTCAAACTGGAATTCCAAATGGTCCAGCGACCCCTCCATACCCTCACCGAAGTCATAACCATAGGAATAAGGGTAAACATCCGATCTGAGAACCAGGGTTCCCGCCAAAGTCTGAATCAGCGTTGGGCGCCGCCGCTCCGTGTCAGAGTCACAATGAGTATGGGATTGACGCCAACCACGGGCCCAGGTGACACAGGAACTGTTGTCAGGGCAGGTCCTAAGGGTACGACCGACGCTAGTCTGGAACCTTGGGTACCCCTCAGAGCTGAGGTTGAAGCTCTCAGCACGGAACCCGAAGGGGCCCTTTCTGACCCTGCGGGGTCTGAAGGCAACACAGCTGCCCAAAGAGGAGGCGCATGGCCTCGTAAAATTCTCATAACTGCGCAGAGGTGGCTCCGGTTCCCGGAAACTCTGGCATGGGCAGAGCCGACCCAGAAACAGCCTCTGAAGACAGAGGCCTAGAGCGAGAGGATGCTCCTTCCCTGCGTTGCGTCATCCGACCGTCGGGGTGAAGTCGAAGAATGCTTGTGCTTCTTCAACTTCTTCTTGTGCTTACCTGAGTTAACCAACAATTGGGAGTGGGATAAGGAGGAGTGATGATAGCTCTGCGAGCGGTCTTGAGACCTTCCTCTTGACCGAGACCGGGAACGATGTGGAGCCAGGGCTCGGGCTGCAAGCAGTTTTAGATAACTGGCAGTTGGAGCATGGCTTTGGGTCGTGGTTACGTTCCAAGCACCACAAACACAACAGGTGCAGATCCGTCACTGACATCATGCAGTGACAAGTATCGCAGGGCTTGAAGCCGGTCTCATGGGAGGACATCTCAACACAACAGAAGTCAAAAACAACTTTGACAAAAAGTTGAAAGGCCAGTCAAATAGCGTTTGTAGGGTAGCTCGTCTGGATCTGACTGTAGGCTGGTGTGGAAAGAAAAAAACTGATGTCAGCATCCCAAGGTAGCACCTATATATGATCTGCAATGTCATATCTGCCAACCAAGACGCCAGCGAGGGATGGGGAGTCGACCAACACCAACTAATGGCCCGCAAGGGTACTGCTCGAAGAAAAATCTCCAGATCCGGACTGACGCCTGGGGAAATTCTAAGGAATTTGCAACTAGAAGTCTCTATCAGATTGTCTTGTCAGGCTTGCTGCAGTGGTGGATTGGCAGTAATACTGCTAAGTTCTAAATCAGACCCAAAGCCTCCGACTTGAGAGGAGGGAGGGTCACATGAATATATGAAAGATACTAGTTCAGGAGACAGGAAATAACTCATTTCTTTTTCGGCATTGGATCTTTCACACATTCAAATACTTGAATCAGAATAGCAAGCACATCTCAGTATAACAAAGAGAAGCAGCCTCACCTTCACTAAAAGCGATTATGGAGGATGGTCAGTCCTACTGCTGAGTTGGCTGCTTCATTCGCATCCAGATAGTAGTGCTTTGTGAATGTGTACTTGCTCTTCCATATGGCTGGACGGCAGACATTTTGCAGTTCACTGGCAGAGTGCAGCAGTTGTTACTATGTGCGTGGTGGAATGTACCCTCCGTTTGCTCTGGAGTGGGTACTACTCCTTGTTGTGGCAGAAGGTAATGAAGGCTGACAGCCAACATTCTATGCCTATTTTAAACAAAGGCCAGCTTTTACCTGGATGGGTGAACAATACCAATCTGGATGACTTTTGTTTTGTTCATATAACATTTGATGCAGAAGCGAACATCCATCGTGTGTAAGTATTTTTCTGTTGACGTACGATTAGAAAAAATGAGCACATAATAGCAGGGCAATTCAGATCAAAGTGTGTAGCCACCTTATCCATGAACTTAGGGTTAATTCGAAGGGTGACCTTGCCCTTACCAAATCTGACTAAAAGCTCTTATTACTAAAGCTTGCAATCTCCAACTCTCCTTGCTGACAGAAGGGAAAACGAAGTGGTGTCTTCTAAGGAACTTTAAATGAGTTTTGTAGATCAGTTCAAAGGAAGGTAACATGAGTTGGCTTAATACTGTTTTCTGCACCAAAGGGACTTGGAGGGCGCTGTTTAGTGGGGGAAAGATCTAAACAGTCCTTTAACTTTAATAAACTGTTCAGTAGGTATGGAGGGATTTGGTGAGTCTCCACGGAGACTGGGTTTGAGTCCATAGCTTTACATCACATGCTAAAGGGCTTTGACTTGACTTTACAAGCCTTTGTGGTTGAAGGTGCGTGTTCAAGAATATTTCTGTAATCAGGCAGAGATCTCAAATAGCCAAACTGTAGATGATCAAGAACCAGGCTGAGGGATCTGAGATTGTGGTGCAGTATCTCTCTGTTTTGCCTAAAGAGGAACTTAGGATAAGGTTCGTGCCACATTGTGGGGCAAGCGGACAGTCTCAGTAAGTGCCTATCCCAGTACTGTTAAGGCTAAACCGGGGCAATGAGGATTAAGGAACAATGATCCGCTTTAGCCTTCCTCGGTACCCTTGTATTAGGGGAAACAGAGGAAAGGCTTAAGCAAAGATGTACAACTACCTCTTTGCATTGCCCTTGGTTTCTGGTTTTCAGTATCTGACGGCATGACAACATTCCTTAATCTTAGATGTGGATAACAGGTACAACATAGGGTGGTCCCCACTTGTGGAAAACGCAGTCCAGCAGTTCTTGGTGGAGCTCACATTAGTGGCATTCTGGCAGTGCGTGAAAGAGTGCATTTGCTGGGTTGTGCCCACATCATGGTAGATGTTCTACTGCAACATCTACTTTTTTTGAAGATGTCCCAGTCCCACAGCCTTTGTGCTTCTTTGGATAGAGATCAGGACCTCGTTTCCTTTTGTGATGAAAATAAATCAAGTTTCTATTGGCCTGCCAACCTTAAAAAACAAACAAATGCAGGCTCAGACCGTAACTGCTGATGTCCAAGTATGGGTATGCTTGCTGACCCCGACATCTCAGGAAGGCCAGTCACTGGTAGCAGACCCTTTGTACAGGGTTCAGACTTCGGTTCGAAGGGAAGCAGAGGTAATGCCTATGATTTTGGTACATAGGGACATAAAGTAGGCATCTTGAAGATCCACGGAGGTAAGGTATTCCTCTTCCTGGAGCATCAGAAAGACTTCTGGAGGGTTACCGTTCATAAGGACCAGTTTATCGGGAATTTGTTCAGGTCTCGGAGGTCCAGTATTAGCCAGACTGTCCGACTTCTTTTTGATCAGAAATAAACTGGAATAAAATCCCTGATTTCATTTGCATTTTTTATCACTCATTTCAGTAAGAGAAGACTTTCCTGTTGGAGTTTATGCAGGTGTAGAATTATGTCCTTGTTTATGTTGATGAGAAGGTGTTTTTTGCACAAATTCTATTATGTGCCCAATTGGCACCAAATGATGGACCCAGCGGTCTGTAGTTATGAATGGTATGGAGAAGCAAAAAGGGAAATTCGCCCTCCGACTGAGTAAAGTTTGGATGATGGAGGGGAGAGGGTAGCAGTCTGGAAAAGTCTAGTTCTCTTTTAGTTGTCCTGCTAATGTTGTTAAGATGTTCCCTTCTTTCTCTCAGATGTGTTTTTGTGGTTTTGTTGCTGACCTCTGAAAGATAAATATCATTGGTCAAAACTCCCTTGTCTAGAGGGATATAAAGATCTTACTTGACCTCCGTATTGGGTGAAAATCCCTCTAAACATATGGGACAGATTGGAGCCATAAAAAGTTGTTGAATCAGGACATCTATAGTGTTAGGCTCACTGGGAACGAGCCATATCCGTCTTGGTGTTTTGTAAGGCAGCATCTCCATGCTTGACAAATATGATCTGCTCATATCTAAGACTTTTGCATTAACCTCAGGACAAAATGATGTAGTGTGAAACCGTCCCTGTGCCAGAGCACCAAAGCTCCTGACAGCTGGCAATATCCTATTTTGGAGACACCCACTGATACGTCAGTGACAGGGGATACCACATTGGCTCCCTCTTTCACTATAACTTTGGGTCCCCCTCATTTGGCTTATGGCATTAAATTAACATGTGGTGAGATATATTGCTACATTTGGCAGTCATAATTGCTAAGGATAGCCAAAGCATTGGTGGCCTTGATGGAGGTTTCTGCCACCAAACAGACCGTGCAACCTAGGTTTTCTGTTTTTTGACCATCCCTATTCTCGAGGTAATGAAGTCAGAGTGAAACCTGATTTTTGGACCGCTATTGAGCAGCTGCAGCAATAACTGAAAAGGTTTTGTAGTACCCTGTTCAGAGTGCCTGTGCAGAGTCAGGGTTTATATAATTTGTCTTCAAGTGGGGCACTACTGCTTGCACTGTAGCAAGTGTCAATCAATTTGAGGTTCTCTGACCATACAAAGTCCAAAATTGGAGGCAACATTGATGTTGTCTGTGGCTGATTTTTAAAGTCATAAAGAGGGCGCTGCTGCCTCCTTGACGTCAATGGGAGATTGAACTTTTTAGCTACCCTCTAACAGTGAATGGAAATAGGCAATGTCATCTAGAATAAAGTCTGGCTGGGTAGGCATCTTGTGGAATTCCTGTGGTAAAACATAGTTCTTCTACGCTTCATGCGGTCCACCTTAACCATCTTCTCCCTCTGGTAGTTTACCTTCTTTCTCTGAGAACTTGTCAAAATCTGACGAATTGTCCTCACCCATTTCACTACGTGTTGGTGGAGCAAGATGTGGAACTGGAACAGGTGCAGATGAGTGTGGAGGTGTGACCTCGAGTATTGTCTGTGGTGAAGGAGGTGGCAATGCAAAGGTTTGACGATGCATGTAGAGGAGCTGCTGGTGTTGATGGTTGAGGAAGCAGTCCAGACAAAAGGTGGACAGGCTGTAGTTGAGGCAGCAGCTTGAAAAAAGGTGTCCACATTTGCTGTAAAGTAGGTAAGAATGCATTGGCTACTTGCTTCATCTAGGGGTCCATATAGTAGTGCCATGAGTCATAGTGTTTGTAAGCCCTTGGAAGCATCTGAGCTGCAAATGATTGAGGCTGGTACTCCTTTGTGAGATCCTTCCTCATAAGCCACTTCGGTAGGTGTGATGTGCCAATCCAATTGTGCACGATGTATCTGAGACTTGCTTTTGATCACTAATGACTTCTTCTAATTCTGCATCTAGAAATTGAGACGGTAGCTGGGCTGAATCAAAGGGGAATGCATAAAAGGAAGTATTTCCAAAGTTAACATGATTGTCGTTGCCAAGGTGGTCAATGCCGTCAACAGTGAAGGTGGACTGTTCGGAGTGGACATAGGGATGGTAGACATCCATGGTGTAGCCATCGACTGTGCTGACTATATCAACAAGGGTTTGCTCGTCGATGGTGTTGTCATCATAGACAATGCTATTGTCATTGATGATGGTGTGGTCATTGAACAGTGCTGTTCTTATTCACAATGGTTTGCTCGTTGCCTGTGCCTGCAATGACAACAGAATATTCTTCAATGAGGAAGAGTTTGCTGTTGATGGTAAAACACATACATCTGACAGGGCTTCGTGCCAGCTGATTTTAAGCAAAATGTTTTGATGCAGATGGTATTTGTCCTGTTTTGAAAGTCGCAATGAGGGGAACCCACACTTTTCTTTGCAGGAGGTGGCTGCATTCACCTTTTTTTTTGTTAGCTCCCACTGAAGAAGTGCTAGACATTTATGTGCTGCACTTGTGGAAGTACCTGGGGGAAAGGGAGAGTTTAGCAAGGAACTATCCCCAGAAACAATGACGTTCCCTCTTTGGAAGGAGGTCTTTTCTTATTTTTCTTCAAATAAAGAGCTAACCTTCTCCTTCCGTTTCTAACATTTGTTTAAAGAAGTTTCTTATAAATGTCACATCTAGGTTCCTGGTGCATAGGATAAAGACAGCAGAGACAATAGTCCTGAAACTCATCAGTGTAAATCTTCTTGTGGTCACATCAGGGCTTGAAGACAGACATCTACGGTCTCATCACAGTGACAGCTGGCGAAAGTGGACTGTCCCACTGGGCCAGTGACTAGCTGGAAATCACAGGATCTCCCAAATAACTTACAGTTTGATGAAAAGCTGAAGAGAGGGCTGGTTGATGTCTAGAGAGAATGAATCAAGGGTTGATAAATAACTACTTTAGTGTCAAACACAGGTTAGAGAAGAGCTACTCTCACATGTGAGTAACTGGATTTAAGTTGAGGGGAGCTCAATGCCTCCAGCTCACTGTCTGAATTTGAGTAGTTTTAAATGAGGTCGATGTGTTGCAAAACAAACACTATTTTTCGGCCTATGGCTCAATTACCATTGTTTATTGTTATTTAAGTTCTGCGTGGATTCCAACCTAATGATTTTGGAGTGATTTAAGCATATGAAGATATGAAAGAGTTAATGCTAGAGAACGGTTTATTCACTCAGGCTGGTCATAACTCCCCATGTACTACTTGGAGAGGCTTTGGTTTGTGTGTAATTATTTCCAAGAGTGTTGACTAATATTGAGTTATCTGTGCCCTGTGCTACCTAAAATAAATGTGTTTGAAATGTGAGCTTAGTGAGAAAATTGTTCCAGCCATGGCCTACAAATTCTCATATAGTTTATTTCACCTGAAGCATGGATTTGACCTCTCAGGAGAGGAAAGTTCTCACTAATTCCAGTTATATCTGATGTTTGCCAAAGGCTAAAGCGAAGGAGACGAAATCGCTGTTAGCAAGTTCAACTCCAACACTGAGCTGAGATGTGTAAGTCAACACTTTAGCCATGAAGTTGTAGCTTATGGAGATGGCAAACAAGGTGGCTCCAAAAAAGTGTTGTGGTCATCCGAGTAAACTCCCATTATCCACTTGGTTCACTACTGAGTTGTCTGATGCTAGGAAACGGTGTAAAAATGTTGAAAGGTGATGGAGACAACAATGTTTCCTGGAGGAAAGGGAGAAAGATAGGCAAGCACCGACACAGTTTCATAGGTCCGTTAGATAGTCTCCAGCCACTTACTTTTGGGAGCAAATATTTTTTGCAGGAAACAATTCTGGTGCTACCTTTAATACTGTTAAGTACTTTCTCCAACCTGTCCCCCTTGTACAGCCTAGCACAGGATCAGTAAACTACTGCAAGAACCTCCCAAATTTTATTCAAGGATAAGATCCTTAAAATTGTGTCTAGTTTGGAATCAAACCCAGTGTCTATCAATGCAGTAATTATACCAACAGGCTCAAGAAGGGTAGTCACAAATAAATTATGTGAATTTGCACAGATTTCACTGGCGGAGTCAGAACAAGCTATTTTGCTTAGGACGGCCACCCGTACATAAATTTCACAAACCATCAGTAATTTGGGCCTCATGTCCGTCATGAGGCCCTTTCACTGATGCCTTTTGTCCATAATTTGGACATTGCAGTAAGCTGTGCAGCCCCCTGCAAGAAGCCCCAGAGTTCTTTAACACTCACTACTGGGGCAGGCTCACACTTCTGATGTGAATTCAAGGCCTGCAGCAGCCCCTGCAATCTGCTATCAGCCCATAACCATTCTGTTTGCAGGTCCATTGTCACATACAGGATGATAATGGGCCTCTCTGTGCAATTACAGCATTTGCTGTGCATCCTCTTGACCCAGCCTAGGGCATAGCATTCTGTTTTTGTTCAAGGGCTGGTGCCACCTCAACAGGGCCAAGCTCTGGAGAGGTAAAGGGGGGTGGTTGCATTTTGACACTTCTTACTGGGTTAAATGCACAGATGTCAGATCCCTTGTGTGCCAGCAATGTGTAGGGGGTAATAAAAATGTCAGTTTAACTCTGATGAAAAATGCATTTGCTTGAGAGAACCGACTTTCGTCTTGTCTGAGTTTTGACTCATCATATAGTAGCACAGAGGGAGAGTGTACCTCATGTGAAGCACAATGTGTAATATGCAGATGAGAGAATTTTGTTTATGTAGACAGCTCAGTGGGTTACTGTTTTGTCACAGGAGGCCTTGTGATAATTGCAGTTCATAAAATACAATCCTAAAATAACACAGTGAGCTATGAACCAAAATCAAATAGCAGCATGAAAACTGCAAGGCATGGGTTTACAGCCCTATTGTTTTTCTCTAATCTTTCATTATTCTAAGATTGCTAAATAGGATTCCTTTGGATAGTAATAATAATTACTTATTAGCAAAAACACCCCCAACCACAAAATTATGTTTTCAATCCTGAGTTTGTATTTCTTCAAACTAAGCTCCCTTAACATATAATGCCTATCAGTATGGACGCCATGTGACTCCTACACGTGGTCCTTATTGTCTTAGACAGGGCCACCGGAATTATGCATCAGAGCAATGCCAAATTATGCAGCAGGGTTCGGTAAATTATAAGAAAAGGCTAATAATGTGGCATAATGTAGCACATTTTGTGATAGCATTACTTAATTATCTTTTCATTTTAAACTTAACACTGTCTGGGCATAGGTTGCACCTCAGTACCAGTCGAATCCCTCCCCCTCATCCCCCCCCAAAATATAGCAATAATCAACAGAAAGGTGACCAATCACCCTTTGCATAGTGTATTCCAATGCCTGGAAACACTTGTTGCTGCATTTTTAGTAACTTTTGAATGGTTTGAATACGGAGTAGATGATAGATTATGGGGCAAATACAGCAAATCTATAATAAAGTGAAAATTGCTGCACCCGCACAATTGCATGATTCCAGTGGCCCTGATCTGAAGTAACATTTCCTATACATTGGCTTACACACTTATAAAAGCCATTTCATTTGTGCAATGTGTGTGAGATATAACGCATTCTGACAATTCTATCCTACATAATTGGAATGAGTAGCTCTGTAGAAAGAAATTAACCACACAAGAGTAGGTCTTTGTAGAGATGAGGGGCAGCATTGGAGGATGATATTGATTGAATCCTTGGTGAAGGAGATTTTTGTTTTTGGGGGCTAGAGGGAACACCACAAATATCACACCATTTGGCACCTGCACAACTGCCAGATCTGTTAGGGGCGTAGCCATCATACCTACAGCCTGTGCAGTGCCCCCAGGCATAGAGTTAAAAGCATTTCAGCTGCTGACTGCGGGACAACTGGTAGGAAGGTATAGCCTATGGATGGAGGGATTTTATTTTATCGTAATCAGTGTTTCTGTAAATGATTTATCTCAACATTTCCAGTTAATGAAGAATGAAGAGCACAAGTAGAAATGTCTACATAACATGACAGATGTGCTCTAATCCCACAATCTTCTAGTGTCACAATGTAACCTGTTAAACAAATGCTCCGGGCTGGAACCTCAGATGAATTTCTCCCTCATTCTTTGAAAAATTGCCAATTCTTAACGAACAGTGATTTTTCTGTCTGTATATGTTGTTTCAGTAGCGCAACATTATGCAAAAGGCAGTGGAGCATTGTACAAGGTCCAAGCCAAAATTTAAGTCAGGGCACCTGAGCCAAATCTTTGAGGGATATAATTAATAAAATTTCACACAACACAGTGCAGTAAGGGAAGATGCTGTGCTGCATTATGCGAAAGAGCAGAGTAGCACCAAATATTCAAAGACACAGTGCTTGCAATTGGAACTGAAAGGTCTGACATGTCAGTTACAAAGTGACGCCTCACAATATCTCTCTGATCACTCCCCATTGAACCTCTTCACCTCTCTGACCTCTGTTCTCTATCTGTTGGCGCCACCCCTCTACCTAGCCATTTGTCTCTGTCACTCTCCCACTACATGCTTTCTCTTGGTTCCTTCTACCTCGCCATTTATATGGCCCCCTACTTTTTGTTTTCTCTTTTCAACCTTCTCTCTGTCACCCTTACCATCTTCCTGTACCTGCTTTTTTCTTCTTTTCTCTCCTCCATCTTCTTCGGTAGTCTTCTTTTCACCATCTATTCTTTCTCTCAGCTGGCAGGCCCATAATTGCTTTCCTCCTCACCTACTGTTCACTCTCACTATTCCTATATTCTGTCTCTCCCTCTCTGTACACAGCCCTCTTTTCTTTCTTACCATCATTTCCCTCTCTTTCTCACACCCTCTAGTATAGCTACTTTCTGTGAACTCAGTCTATGTTCAGCAACTGAGCGATGCTTCTGGTACTATCATTCATGGGACGGGGTAGAATTGTGAAATCTGTCTCTTAAGTCTGCTATCAAATTTTGCTTTGAGTGCATATGTTTACAAATTTTTTCCATCTTTAAATCTGCCAAGCTACTTGTGAATGTTTGCCCAACACTCCAATGTATATTACAAACTAAAGAACATAAACCTATCTTGGCTTGTACTTGTAAGCTGTCTATTTTATAATCACTCAATGTCCTCAGATGTGTCTGTGAAAATGACCTTTTGTCCTGAATTTTAACCCGCTGTCACCTTAATGTTTCTGTGTAAGTCATGTTCACCTTGGCCTCTGCAGATTTAGGGGGTCATTACGACCCTGGCGGAACAAGTCCGCCAGGGCCGTGGGACGCGGTGGCACCGCCGACAGGCCGGCGGTGCCCCGCGGGGCATTCTGACCGCGGCGGCTCAGCCGCGGTCAGAGAAGGGAAACCGGCGGTCTCCCGCCGGTTTCCCGCTGCCCCAAAGGAATCCTCCAAGCCGGCGCAGCATGCTGCGCCGGCATGGGGATTCCGACTCCCCCTCCCGCCATCCAGTTCCTGGCGGTTCTCCCGCCGGGAACCGGATGGCGGGAGGGGGAGTCGCGGGGCCCCTGGGGGCCCCTGCCGTGCCCATGCCTATGGCATGGGCACGGCAGGGGCCCCCGTAAGAGGGCCCCTAAAAGTATTTCAGTGTCTGCAAAGCAGACACTGAAATACGTGACGGGTGCAACTGCACCCGTCGCACCTTCCCACTCCGCCGGCTCTATTACGAGCCGGCGTCATCGTGGGAAGGGAGTTTTCCCCTGGGCTGGCGGGCGGTCTTGTGAAGACCGCCCGCCAGCCCAGGGGAAAACTCGGAATACCCTCCGCGGTCTTCCGACCGCGGAGCGGTATTTCGGAGGGGGGGAAGCCTGGCGGGCGGCCTCCGCCGCCCGCCAGGCTCGGAATGAGGGCCTTAGTCTTCTGTAGTTAAGTCGATCAGTTACATACTCAATTATTCATTTAATCTATTGATTCAATTGGAGAGGGTCCCATTGTGCTGTAAAGAAACCAGACTGATTCCTCTGATGATAAAAAACATTGGCACACAGAATTCAACTTTAGACCTATTTCTTTGTTCTTGCGGCAGCAAAAACGTGTGAAAAGCTAATAAACTCAACTTTCGGGCTATTCAGACAAACCCAATCTATGGCATTTGTCACAATCTGGTTTCAGACTAAGGCACAGTATGGAAACTACCCTGCTAGAAGTGGTGGAACGAATCAAATAGGCACTGGATCATGGCAAACTGGCTGCCCTGGTCCTGGTGGACTTGTCAGTTGCTTTTAATGCTGTGTCTCATACTATTCTGTTACAGCGCCTAGCGGACATAGCTGTTCCCGTTCTACCCTGGCTCTGTTCTTTTTTGAGCATTGTAGTCATTACACTGATTCTAAAGTACTCAAGCTTGGAGTGCCCTCAGAGCTTGGTGTTGAGGCCAACATTTTTTTGGTTATTATCTATATGGCTTCCCTGGTCCCTGGGTGAAATCTTTCAGGGTCAGGATGAGGTGATCCACGGATGATACACAGCTTTTCTTTTCTAGGGATAAGAATACTCCTGAGGCACATGTAGTCTTTACAAATTGTTTGGCTGCCGTTTATTACATGGAAGTTGGCCAGTAATCTCCAGTGCAACACTGGAAAAACTGAAATTCTGTTTGGGTCTGCCAAGATGGGACTCGGATTGCTGGCCAGAAGGGGCTGAAGACCTTCCGTGGCCTGGAACTTAGGTTTAGGACTGATTTTAACCTATTGATACGCATGCAGATCTCTGCAGTAGTGGCTCATGTTTCACCGTACTAAGATCGCTAAAAACGTTTTGCGACTGCTCCCTTTTCAGGTTCGGAGGAACATGTTTCATTCAGTGTTCACATCACGTTTAGATTACGCTAAAATTGTGTATCTTGCTGTACCTGAGTATTTACTAAAGAGACTGCAGGTGGTTCAAAATGCTTCAGCTGTAGTTAGGTTACTTTTAAAGATTCCTTGATAGGTTCTCCTTTTCTGGAGCATACAAAGCTTTAAGTGGTGTATTGTCTAAACCCTTTGTGAGCAATGTGCAAAATTTGTGTACCAATCAAATTTATGCAACATCCAAACCACAACATAACTGCATTGATGTGCACGTTAAGCATAAATAATGCACGAATATTAGTAGCAAGGAACAGCACTGTGAGGGACATTTGGTGGCTTATTGTGTCTTGAAAATAGAATGTTGTCCAGTGACCATAATGTGATTGAATTTAAATACTAATTAACCCTAGGTCTTGAGGTTCTTTGCAGGGAATATCAGAAAAATAATGGCAAATTCCTATTTAAAACAACTTTCTCTTAGTAAAGCAGATCATATTTGAAAGGATTTGACTGTTTTGTTGCAAAATTAGTGACAAGTGGCGTATTCTGCACACTACCCCAAAAACGTGGGATCAAGTAAGGGCCCGATTAAGAGTTTGACAGATGGAATAAAGGCAAAGTGGCAGAGGACTTGGCATCCGACACCCTGCCTTTACTCTGCTCGACAAATTTAACGTTTTAGGGGTTTGAATGGACCACTGTCATGGCGGTCCATAGCAAGCCATTCAAAGTTTTGATGTGTGCCAGTCATTGGTGACAAACATTCACAACATATTTTTAATACTTTTTACTTTTCCCAAACTAATCTACCAAAGCAGGAGTTTGTTTTCAGAAAAGTAAAAAGCTAATGGCGCCAAAACTTAGAGGATTTTTCCCCAGTGTGTGGGTCCATTATCTTTACTGTCACCCACTGTCAGGATACTCCTTGTGGTAACCAATAGAAAAAATAAGGAACTAAAAGCCATACAACCACTCACTCTATAAAGGCGGATGACCAGATGGCTTACTTACCACGACCTTTACTCCCTTGGCCCGTCACAGGAAGGTTTACATCAACAGATTAAATGTTACTTTAATGCCGTAAATGTGATGGTCTGCCCAACTCAAAATTGAGTGGGCGTCCAGAGTTTGGGGGGCAGGGTACCCATATCATCATTGTGGTAGAGTACCCTGCATGCCAAAGTATAAATCAGGCCCTAGGCTTCGGGCACTTTCAGACATTTATTGTTAAACGATATGTTTAAAACAAATTAAACTTTCAATATTGATTAAAATGTGGTAGGACTGAAAATTACAATTTGGATGGGGTTCTCGCCATGCAGTCTCTAAACTCTAGATTAAAACAGTGCAGTTAACTTATATCAGTGTAGTAAAGCTGTGCAAAATGTGTTGTAAATACTACTACTGCACAATAAGCCAGTAACTCTGTGGGAACTTAGTAAGGCGTAAATCCAATTTACACCAGAGACTCAGCAACATTTGCAAACTTTCACAATGCCCCTGCTATGCTAAATCCAAAACGGCCCTACAAGGATGTCCACTGGGAGGGTCCACCATGCCTAAAATTCAAATTAAGAGGTAATGTACACTTATGCTTATGAGACATGGGCAAAAAAGTAAAAAATAACTGAGCTGCACGATATTAACTTTGAATTATGGGGGAAAATACTCTGGTGTTTCTTCAGTGTCCCTTCAGAAGAAAAGAAAAGCTTGATCCTTAGCACTGATAAAAACATGGATGCAAGGATCATCTTGTGAGGAATGCTTTAAGGTGCTGTGTGCAATATGTTTTACCTACTCCGGGTAGATGGACCTTGCTATAAGCAGTAGCACCTACATCCAGGTTTGGAACACATGCCACAAGAGCTGCTATAGTTTAAAAGGCAATCCTCTTTGTAGGCATACTCTAAGATATCCTTAGAGCAACAGGCTGGTCAAAGAATTCCGCTTTTACTAGAGGCTGGAGCACGAGAGTTAATATATTACAGTGAATAAGTCTTCAAAAGCATTAATAATTGCCTCCAATCGTGATGTAGAATGTAAATGTCCATTGTTATTGTGGTAGGAAGTTACAATACTACTAAGTACAAAGGTTACAGGTTTGGGTATTAGGTACTTCGAAGAAGAAACCTATTGATTTCCCATAGGAAAGTCCACTACAGCAGAGATATGCAAGAACACTGCCATCTAATGGAGCATCGTCTACCAAAAGAACCTCATGATGATTTGATGCTAATGATAAGGCTGCTTGTGCGAGACTATCTTAATGCTATTGCAAGCCTCAAATCCTATATGTGAAATAACAAACGTACCAAGCACCTCACACCACAACTTGTATTAATCACTCCCTACACGTGGCATACATCTATCACTATATGTATATAGAAAAAATCGTAAAAAGGAAGATCCATGCAACTTACACTCTCATAATTAGAAAAGGAAATATATTAAAAGGATATTCAAAAATAAAATCGTAAAATAGATAGAATCATAAATTGGTCATACATCTGAAGTCTTAATCAGCACACATCCATTTATCCCTCTAAAGTTGAAACAATAAAAACTCTGGGCTTTGGAAACTAGTGATGACAGATATGTGTATTTTTACAAAGCCCTGTGTAATATATTCATATACTACTTTAGATGAAATACACAACACTGTGACAGATTGAACAGAATCCAATTGCCACAGAACAAAAGAACATGTGTGCAATCAAAGTCCTGCAATTTGCAAGAATTCAAAAGTGCGAAAGACATGTATATACATATCTTTTCCCGGGAATGTTAAAGAAATAGTGAAAACAAATGAGCACACAAAGGACTTTTCCATGTCACAAAATAGATGTTGTCGATTTAAACGACATACAGCTAAAGCGTTAGAAGATAAATGTAATATTCTATTATTATCACTAGTTTCAGTACTTGCCAAAGGGTAGGGGCGAGATTACAGTTAACCTATCCATAGAATATCGGATGCTTAAAACAGTAGTGTGTTACTCTGGGCCAAATAGCTCTAGTTCTCTATTGAGTCCTGTGTTAAGTGCATATAATTGCAGCCATGTTGCACCAGTTTTAATGCTCGACCACCCGAGATGTGCTTTTCTAGGTCAACAAAGGGTTGCAGTGGGCGAGAATCTTTTCAGGCTTGGACGTGCTAAACTGTTCGAGTTGACTCTGCTGGATGGGATGCCTTATGGTGCATTACCAGCTCATGTGAAGAGTGTTCTTGTGTGGACGCGTGTAGTTGGGTTAACTGAACGTGTTTACTGCAGGCTTGGCAAACATTACTAAGGATTTCAAATGAGCTTCTCTGAGAGAGGCTCTTAATGGAAAGGCGGGTGCAGGTTTCTTTTGTTTACGTACATGAGAAATAAAAGGGCCATAGGTGAGTGCATGATTTTTATTTTATTTATTATTTGTAAAATATTTTTATTGGGATTTTGTTATTGCAATGAGTTCATGTAACAAAATAAAGCGTTGCAGTACATAATGGAAATTAAACAATATCTTTGGAAGAAACACTATTATAATCTAGAATACAAATAAAGTCACTTAGTTGTCAGCTAATCTGTTGGTGGGAGGGACACAGTGCAAATTAGTGAAGGAGACAGGAGAGAGCTGTGTGTATTCTGTCATATAATTATCAACAGGGTAGTAAACAAGAACTGTGAAGGGTGTATGTGCAAGGGTTGACTGTGCCTAACGAACAAGTTACTTACCTTCGGTAACAAGATATCTGGTAGAGACTATCTAGCTGCAGATTCCTTACCTTAGAATTCCCTGGTGTCAGCTTCGAATCCGTAGTTTTTTCTGAGCAGTACCCTACGCGCGCGCCGTCGGGCGGATCTGCGTGCGTCGACCAGCTCCGTGTGCGTCGTCAGCGTCATTGGAGCTGTCTATGACGTCACGGTTGTCTATATAGATGCTGTTTCGGCGCGCGTACGTCAGTTCTTTTCCACAACTTCCCAAGCCAGATGCGCAGGGTCATGGAAGAACCAACCATTATGTATTTTACCTCTTTGACTGTTTGAAGCAAAAATTCTTTCATGCCTTTAAGAAAGGCAAAACTGCCAAGATCAAAAATATACATATGTACACATAAATACATATATATATATATATATATCTACATAAGAAAAATATCCGCAGAGCGGGGAGGCTTGGGCGGGTGTAAGGAATCTGCAGCTAGATAGAGTCTCTACCAGATACCTCGTTACCAAAGGTAAGTAATTTGTTCATCTGATAGAGACTTCTAGCTGCAGCTTCCTTACCTTAGAATAGATATCCAAGCTATAACCCATGGCGGTGGGTCTGAAGGAGATTTTTTATACAAGAAAGTCTTGCAAAACAGACCGGGCAAAATGCCCCTCTCTTCCCACCTGGCTATCCAGGCAGTAGTGTTTTGCAAACGTGTGCAAAGAAGCCCATGTTGCAGGCTGACAGATGTCCACCACCGGTACGCCACATGCTAACGCAGTGGTAGCAGCTTTCCCCTTAGTAGAATGAGCTCTCAAGACCTCGGGAGGCTGCTTCTTCGCCAAAGCGTAGCATATCTTTATACAGAGAACAACCCAGCGCAAAATGGATCGTTTCTGCATTGCCCGACCCTTCTTTGCACCAACGTACCCCACAAAGAGTTGGTCATCCACCCGGAACTCTCTAGTGCGGTCAAGGTATAACGATAATGCTCTTTTTGCGTCGTTACTTTTCACGCGGGGAGACGTGCCTCGTTCTACGGGAGGAAGAATGCTGTGTGCGTCGGTTGCACCCCTTCACACATGGACTTGGGTCGTTATTTTTCACTTGGGGAAGACGTGCGTTGTTTTTCCGGCACGTGGACGTCTCCTTCTATGGATCGCAGGATTACCAGATGTCCCAGGGTCTGTGCATGGATTCTTCTGCTTGTTTTCCGGCTGCGCGTCGTTCCGGGAGGCTGTGAGTGGAAATTTCTTTCTCACGGCAGGCGTCGCATCGATTTCCCCTCAGGAAGTCGGGCAGCGTTGTTCATGCAAGGCCGTGTGTCGAAGTTCCAGTTGCCCCGTAGGCGTCGCATCGAGCAGCGTCGGCGTGCAGCGATTTTCTCACCGCGGAGCAAGCTGTGCGTCGAAATTTTCGGCGCACGAAGAGTCCAAATAAAAAAGAGAAGTCTTTTTGGTCCTGAGACTTCAGGGAACAGGAGGCAAGCTCTATCCAAGCCCTTGGAGAGCACTTTTACAGCCAGACAAGAGTTCAGCAAGGCAGCAGGCCAACAGCAAGGCAGCAGTCCTTTGTAGAAAGCAGACAGGTGAGTCCTTTGAGCAGCCAGGCAGTTCTTCTTGGCAGGATGTAGTTTCTGGTTCCGGTTTCTTCTCCAGCAAGTGTCTGATGAGGTAGGGCAGAGGCCCCTTTTTATACTAAATTGTGCCTTTAAAGTGGGGGTGACTTCAAAGAGTGGCTAAGAAATGCACCAGGTCCCCTTTCAGTTCAATCCTGTCTGCCAGGGTCCCAGTAGGGGGTGTGGCAGTCCTTTGTGTGAGGGCAGGCCCTCCACCCTCCCAGCCCAGGAAGACCCACTCAAAATCCAGATGTATACAAGTGAGGCTGAGTACCCTGTGTTTGGGGTGAGTGAGTGAATGCACAAGGAGCTGTCAACTAAACCTAGCCAGACGTGGATTGTAAGGCACAGAAAGATTTAAGTGCAAAGAAATGCTCACTTTCTAAAAGTGGCATTTCTAGAATAGTAATATTAAATCCGACTTCACCAGTCAGCAGGATTTTGTATTACCATTCTGGCCATACTAAATATGACCTTCCTGCTCCTTTCAGATCAGCAGCTGCCACTTCAACAATGTATGAGGGCAGCCCCAATGTTAGCCTATGAAGGGAGCAGGCCTCACAGTAGTGTAAAAACAAATTTAGGAGTTTTACACTGCCAGGACATATAAACCACACAGGTACATGTCCTGCCTTTTACCCACACAGCACCCTGCTCTAGGGGTTACCTAGGGCACACATTAGGGGTGACATATGTAGAAAAAGGGGAGTTTTAGGCTTGGCAAGTACTTTTAAATGCCAAATCGAAATGGCAGTGAAACTGCACACACGGGCCTTGCAATGGTAGGCCTGAGACAAGGAAAAGGGGCTACTGAAGTGGGTGGCACAACCAGTGCTGCAGGCCCACTAGTAGCATTTAATCTACAGGCCCTAGGCACATATAGTGAACTCTACTAGGGTCTTACAAGTAAATCAAATAGCCAATCATGGATAAACCAATCAACAGTACAATTTACACAGAGAGCATATGCACTTTAGCACTGGTTAGCAGTGGTAAAGTGCCCAGAGTTCAAAAGCCAACAACCGGTCAGAAAAAATAGGAGGAAGGAGGCAAAAAGTTTGGGGATGACCCTGTCAAAAAGCCAGGTCCAACAGAAGCAAAACGTTTCCAACGGCAGGCGCAGATCGACTTAGTAGAGGGACGCCTGACTGCCAGAATGACATCACAGACCTCGGGAGGGAGGTCATAAACCATCAACTGTCGACGCTCAATCTCCATGCATGAAGGCGCAGAGTTGACAGGTTCGGGTGGAGAGCCTTCCCCTGCAACAGAAGATCCTCCCGAAGAGGCAGCCTGATTGGAGGACCGATGCTCATTTTGAGAAGCTCTGGATACCAAACTCTCCGTGCCCAATCCGGAGCCACTAGGATTACTTGGGCCCGGTCGTTCTAGATTTTCTTGAGAACTCTGGGCAGAAGTTGTATAGGTGGAAAAGCGTACAGGATGCCTGAACTTCATTTGCGACGAAAAGCGTCCCCTATTGATAGCCCATTTGGAAACTCCAACGCGCAAAACTGCTGACATTGCGCGTTCTCTGCGGAGGCGAACAGATCTAACCAAGGCTCTCCCCAATGCTGAAAGAGTCCTTGCGCCACCTCCGGATGGAGACCCCATTCGTGATCCTCTAAGCATTTTCGGCTGAGTTCGTCTGCTCTGGCGTTCAGAGAACCTGCCAGGTGTTGAACCACCAGGGTCATGCCCTGCTGTTCCAGCCATGTCCAGAGACGTAAAGCCTCTTGACAAAGGGTTCACGATCCCACACCGCCCTACTTGTTGCTGTACCACATTGCGGTAGTGTTGTCCGTGAACACCTGCACCACCTTCCCTTTCACAACAGGAAGAAATGCTTTTAATTCTAGCCGGATCGCCCGAAGCTCCAGCAAGTTGATGTGGAGCCCAGATTCCGCCGGAGACCAGTGACCTCTGATCTCCACCTCCCCCAGATGGCCGCCCCATCCCAGAAGTGACGCATCTGTCACTACCGTTATATCTGGTTGGGGAAGGGAGAGGGGTCTGCCTTTGACCCACTCGCAGTTCATTAACCACCACTGCAGATCTTTTGCAGTCCCCTCCGAGATCTGAACCACGTCGGTAAGATTTCCCTGATGCTGTGCCCATTGGAACTTCAGGTCCCACTTCAGAGACCTCATGCGCCATCTGGCATGCTTGACCAACAGGATGCAGGAAACCATGAGTCCCAGCAGCCTCAGATTCTGTCTCACTGAGATCCAGGATAGAGGCCGAAAAATTGGAATCATAACCTGAATATCCTGGACCCGCTGATCAGGAGGATAAGCCTGATACTGCACTGTGTCCAGAACAGCTCCGATGAAAGTGAGTTCCTGAGAGGGAGTCAGGTGTGACTTCGGCACATTGATAGTGAACCACAGCGAATGCAAGAGGTCCGCCATCGTCTGGAGGTGGGTGACGAGAGCCTGGGGCGTAGGAGCCTTCAACAGCTAATCGTCTAGGTAGGGGAAGACTGAAATCTCTGACCTGCGCAAATGAGCTGCCATCACCTTTGTGAACACCTGAGGAGCAATGGTGAGACCGAAAGGAAGCACAGTAAACTGAAAGTGCTCGTGGCCCACCTTGAACCGCAGGTAACACCTGTGGGCTGGCATGAAAGGAATATGGAAATATGCATCCTGCAAATCCAACGCTACCATCCAGTCTCCTTGGTCTAGGGCAGACAAAACCTGAGCAAGAGTGAGCATCTTGAATTTCTCCTTCTTGAGGAAGAGATTGACGTCCCTTAAATCCAAGATAGGGCGAAGGCCTTTGTTCTTTTTTGGGAATCAGAAAGTAGCGGGAGTAACAACCACTGCCTACTTCTGATATCAGGACTCTTTCTATGGCTCCCTTGGCCAAGAGAGCTGTAACTTCCTCGTGGAGCAAAGCTAGATGGTCCTCCATCAGCCATTCCTCTGTCGGAGGGATAGAAGGAGGGAAAGACTGGAATGGAAGGGAGTAGCCCTTCCGTATGATCTGCAGGACCCACTTGTCCGTGGTGATGGAAAGCCAGTGAGGGAGATGAAAACAAATCCTCCCTCCAACTGGACGGACATGATCCCGCAGAACCACACTAGGAGGGCTTGGGCGCAGTGGAGGGGGGCTTTGTGGAGGCCGACCTCTGGCCAGACCCTCTGGGTCTGATGGTACCACGACCACGTCCTCTTCCGGGATGTTGTGAAGCCTGAGGACGGTGGCTGAACTGTGGCTGGCGTGGTACCACACCCCTTCCGAAGCCTCGAAAGGGGCGAAAGACAGACTGCTGTCGTGCTGGCGCTGAAAGGCCCAAGGATCTGGCAGTGGCTCATGAATCCTTGAATCTCTCAAGCGCGGAGTCTGCCTTTTCGCCAAAAAGTCGATAGCCATCAAAGGGCATGTCCATCAAGCTGGACTGGACATCCCCTGAAAAACCAGTAGAACGTAGCCAGGCGTGGCGACATAGGGCCACTGACTATGAAATCGCTCTGCCCAGCGAGTCGGTCGTGTCCAAACCACAACGTATCGTAAACTTGGCTGCATCTCTCTCATCCTTGACAGCCTGGGTGAGAGTGTCCCGTACGCCCTCCGGGACCTGGGGCAGCACCTGTGCCACCGTATCACATAAAGTATGGGAATAACGGCCCAATAGGCAAGAGGTGTTTACGGACCTCAATCCCAGGCTGGTGGAAGAAAACATCTTCTTCCCAAGCTGATCCAGCCTCCTGGATTCCCTATCTGGTGGAGCGGAAGGGAAGGCACCACGGGAAGTAGAGGCTTGGACAACCAAACTCTCAGGAGTGGGATGTTGTGTCAGGAAACTAGGGTCGCTCGGAGCGGGTCTATGGCGGCAGGCGACCGTCCTATTCACAGGAGCCCCTGTCCTGGGTTTGGACCACGTACCCAGAAGGACGTCTGTAAGAGCCTCATCGAAGGGCAACAACGGCTCCGATGTTGACACCCCCGGCTGAAGCACTTCTGTTAGGATATTCGTCCTGACTGGCACTGTAGGCAAATCTAGGTCCAAGACCTCAGCTGCCCTATGCACCACCATAGCGAAAGAAGCATACCAGTATCTGGAGAAGTATCCAGTCCACTGGCATCCCCTAGAACCTCATACCAGTCCTGTTGCAATCCAGATTCTAAAGGGTCCTCAGACCCCTCCCATTCCTCTCCTGCATCTGGCTGGTCTAAATAATGCTCAGACAATGATCTGGGCCGAATTGGCTCCGTCGAAGTTGACGTCGCTCCGCCTCCGGATCATCCGGAATAAGGATGGGGCTGCCACCGTCGATGTCAGACCTGGCGCCGAAGGAGGCCGACTGTGAGAGACCGGCACCAGTCCGGATCCGGTATCAGATCCTGGGGTCCCCAACGGCGCCAAGGCCGAAGCTGCCAGCGTCAAATCCGAAGGGGCCCTTGCTGACCTCGCGGGCCCGAAGACCCACCCGAGGGTGCAGCCCGCTCAAAAACGAGACGCATGGCCTCGTAAAATTATTTTATTTGAGCGGGGGTCGATCCGGTCCCCGGAAAGAGGGGAATTCGCGGGTCGACCCTGGCGACGGCTCCGCAGAACTGCACCCAGAACGTCGCCGTTCCCTAGATGCCTCGTTGGCCGACCGGCGTGGCGAAGACTAAGTCCGCTTGGACTTCTTCTTGTGCCTCTTACCTTCGGATGACCTCGAATGCGTGGAAGAGGACTTGGGGCTCCGGGAGCGGTGCCGCGATCTCCTCCTACTGCGGGACCGTGACCTCCGTGGAGTCGCACCGACCAAAGGCGAATGTCAGGCCGCAAGAAGCTTAAGGGATCGCTCCCTCAAGGCCTTCAGCGACAGGGCCCGACAGTCTGAGCACGAGGTGGAATCGTGGTCCTTCTCCAGGCAACAAAGACAAACTCGGTGCGGATCCGTCACCGACATGGTGCGATGACACGCACCACACGGCTTGAATCCTGTCTTTCTCGAAGACATGACTTCAAACAAACAGTCAAAAAAGTATCGACAAACCGTCGAAGCAGGGTAGCTCTTCCCAAAACTGCACTTAACCGGCGGGAAGGAAAAGAACTGACGTACGCGCGCCGAGACGGCGTCTATATTGACAACCGTGACGTCATAGACGGCTCCAACGACGCACGCGGAGCTGGTTGACGCACGACGGCGCGCGCGCAGGGTACTGCTCAGAAAAAACTCTGGATTCGAAGCGGACGCCAGGGAATTCTAAGGTAAGGAAGCTGCAGCTAGAAGCCTCTATCAGATAAGTAGTTGCAAGGAAGTGGTGCGGTAGTTGTTGTTAGGAGCATGGTTTAGATATAATCAGACAGAGACCAAGTGGGCCAGGTGGTTCGGCAGAAGGAAGGCGAGGTGGGCGGGAGTGTTTTCGCCAGGCATTTGTTCTAACATAAATCCAGAAGTAGGAATAGCAAGTGTGCAGTGGTCTAGGTCACTGAATTAGTGTGGGAGTGATCATTGTTGTCAATGCGGGTTTCATCTTCTTCGACTAGTTGGAGGAACTGCATGTATAATTGTGATAAGATCAAACAACAAGGGGCAGGATGGCATGTATGCAGGAGCCCCACTCACAATGTGATGTATGTGAAGCATATATAAGCGCACTACTGCATCTCTAACAGCCAGGGCGAGGAGGGCATAGCCTTAGGTAAAAGCACCCTGAGGGTGGCTACGGGGATGGGTCCTTGTTCATCGCTAGCCCCTCATGTTTCGTTGAGCTATCCAGCACAAGAACCATTGTAGCTGGGCAGCTAACCCTCCGTCACCCACTGGAAGTTGGAGCTTTTTGAGGGCGATACGGAGGACGCCCACTGCACCAAATGTAGGTGCTCAGGAGTGAGTCAAGGTTGGTAAAGAATGACCTTGGAGGTATCGAAGTTCGCAAACTAGTATAAAAGGTCGGGTAGGGGGACCACTTCTGCTAGTGCAATTTTCCCAACCGCACCAATGGCAAAGATTGCCAGATGCACACTATTGATCGGATTCTGGACAAGGCCCTAAGGAGGTTTCCTTCGTAGCGGTCGGATAGTGAGTAATACAGGCAGATCCCGAGATACTGGACCACTTCGTGGTGTCAGTTAACTTTTGTGTCCCCAAGACACATGACATGTGGGGGATGACCAGGAGAGAGAGGGTATATTTCAGACTTTGTCCAGTTAACCAGAGTCCTGCTGCCACTGCAAAGGCGGTGGGGGTTTCATGGATGAGGGAGAGGTCAGCTGTGACATCAAGGTGGTAGAATAGGAGATAGTCTGCGCATAAAGATGCAGTATGCATTCTGTCTTCCAAGGGTATGTCACAGTCCTAACTTCCCTGCGTAGTCATACAGCTAAGGTTCCATTGCCAATGCAAATAGCAGCGGGGAGAGCGGGCATCCCTGCTGGGTACCGCGGTTAACCTGAAAGGGAGGATTGGTTAGCATAAAGCAGTTTAGTATATGCCAGCAATCTTTGCCCTGTAACCATGCAGACTAACACCTTGAAGAGAAAGTCCCAAGATAGTGTATCAAATGCCTTTCCAAATCCAGTATGAGACAGGCTGCTAGTGGATACTGGCCCTGAACATGATCTTGAATGTGATAAAGGCGCTGAATATTTTGGGATGTGCTCCGACCCCAAATTAACCCGTTCTGGTCTGAGTAGATCAGCTCCGAGAGGATCTGACCTTATCTGGCTGCAAGGACTTTCCCCAGGATTTTACATCCTACTCAAAGAATGGCAATAGGGTGGTAGGACTACAGGTGAGTGGGATCTTTTGTCAAGTTTGAGGATTGTGACCAGGAGGGCTCACCAAGTTGGAGGGCTGCCTTGCACATCTCGGTTAGACAGGGGAAAGGAGCGTAGAGACCTGTGCAGAGCACAAGAGGTAACCCATCAAATCCTGGGGTTTTATTGTGTGCTAGGTCTTTGATGGCCTAAGTGATCTCGGACGCCGTTATGGTCATGTCAAGGGCCACAAAGTTGAAGCGACACAGACGTTCCAGCGAAACCACATACTCTGCCTTTGCTTTGGTATACGCTGGGAGGGATGCAGGAGTTTGGTCCACATGTTTCCCTAGATCAGCTAGGCGGCGCTCAGCTACTGATATCTCTTTAGCTAGCGTTCTTCTGATGCCCACTATTTCCTGCATGCATAAACCTCTTGTTACCTCCCTAAAGATGTCCACTCAAGGGTTCTGGTGGTGGTGGTTCCTTGATTCTCAGCGAAATACCTATTGATATGTGTTTGTTGTGTCTCACGAAAGACAGGGTTCTCGAAGAAGTCCCATCGGAGTTTTCACGTTGGTGTAGGTGGGTGGGGAGGTTGCAAAGGTAGGTCAATGGCATGAGCACCATGATCAGAGACTACACATCCTAAATAGTCTGAATGCCTGACAAGGGGGAACAAGGAGGTGGAACAGAAAAAGCGGTCTAGGTATCCATGAATACATGAAGGTGGTGAGGAGCTCAATTAAAGAAGTAGAGTTTGGTCCTAGGGTGGAGGCATCTACAAGTGTCAGAGAGGGACCAATGGGGGGCCCAACCCCTCAACTGGTCTGCTTGTGTGTACGGGGGCACCCAGTTGGAGGCTATCTCATCTGTCAAAGTCTAGAGAAAATACGCAGTTTTAGTCCCCACCCCCAGTATGCATGGCACCTGTGTCTTGCGTACCAGTATCGTGGAAAGTGTGTCCCAAAGGGCATTTTGTTCTACGTTGGGGGCATAGATGTTACCTATGAGTAGGAGTCTACCATCCAAGCAACCTTTAATGAGTGCATATCTGCCCTCTGTCAATAGCTGTGTATAACACCTAAAATGGGGTACCCGACCTAACCCAAATCAAAGCACCCCGCACATATGCAGATTATGTAGTTGCATGAAATGTGCCCCTCTAGTGCTTGCACAGGCATCTCAATTCATCGGAAATCGCGTGTGACTCCTGAAGGACTATGTGGGCTTGCTATCTTTTAGCATAGGAGAAGACCACATATCTTTTCCTGGCCATCTGCATGCCGCGGACAATGAGAGTCATTAAGTGGATGTCAGATGTAGGAGCCATTAGGTATATCAGGGAATATGTTCAGTGTATGCATCAGGGGGGTGTCTTTGGGTAAAGTTCCATCCCATGGACCACCCACCCTGGATGTCATAGGAGCTGAGAGATCTGTCAGTCATATTTTGCCAAGTGCATATCGAGGTACAGTACCTCCCCAGCTACGTAGTGGAGACTGTATAATAGTTGTCTACCATTGCCTGCCATGCAAAAGGGAAAAGGGGGGGGGGGGGTCAAATGAATTTATGTGTGAACTTGAATAATGAGGGGAGCCTACTGTAACTGGCAGTATGCCCAAACTGAGCATAGTCAAGGAAACTCTAGAGCAATATGGAGTTGTGGTTGATAGTGAGAGAGATGAATAGAGTTGGCATGCCCTATGGTGAATTGTTTAGGTTATGTTGGGGAGCTGCTGGGCAACCAGGTCCCCTGATCTAGTCAGGCCCAGGGCACAGGGGGAGGGACCGAGGGAGAGCCCTGTTGCAGCGGGTCGTCCCAAATTTAGGCAGAGTAGAGTTACCTTGTTAGGTGGCAGATGAGTAGGCAGTGTAGTTATCACATATGGAATGAGTGGACAGAAAGTGCCCGCCATGAAGATGTCATGACAAGGAGGCAGGTGGGGAAGAGCAGAGAGTAAAATTTTCAGATGAGGGTATCCGCACGTTGCTTCTTCATGAGCATCCCTCCGCGCCTTCCACCCTGTCCTCAAGAAGTCTCAAGTTCCTGCAGATCGCGGATTGCCCGCAGGACAGCTAGTGTTTTCTCACCATCTGTGTCCTTATCCGCAAGCTTGCGGTGGTTGTCGCATAGGAATCAGAGTTCCGAGGCCAGGAAGCTCAGACGTGTTTCCATAGAGACTCTAGTGTTCTATTGCTGCCAGAACTTTGTCCAGTTTGGCAGACATGGACAGCTGTGAAGCGGCTTCAGAGGATGATGTGTTTGGGATCATGGAGGGAGGGTCGGCAGAAGCAGAAGGTGGTGCTGAAGTGGCCGAGCAGAGCATGCCTATGGTAAAGGACGGTGCCTGGATCAAGGAGGTGAGCCAAGGGATGAACAATGTGAGGAAGGTAAATATAAGCCCTAGGAGCGTGCTTCTTCCTTGTGTGATGTGGGGATGTTGCTGACATCAGAGGGGGATACCAACTGGCCTAGGTGTGTTGTGGCTTGCCGAGCCAGGACTTGTCACAGCAGAGATGGGGTGAGTGTGGTGATTCCCTTGTGTAGATCTAGGGGAGGCAGCATGCTGGTGTGGGAGGGGAATCCGGTTTGTGCCAAATTAGGCAGAAGACGTGATGGCTAGGGGGCCACAAATGCTCAAAGTGGCACAGGCAAGGTAGTGGTGTGTTATGTGGAGAAGTGGCCAAGCCCCAGTATGAAAGTCAGCAGGAAGGCCGGTGTAAATGGGCATATGCGGTGCTTTACTGAGAGGTGGTGCAGCTGATCGGCAGATTCAGGTAGTTGATAGTCTGTCTCCTGTGCACCCTGATTTGAGTGCCGAGGCAGGGGGCAGAAGGAGTCTCCCCACTAAGGTGGCATGGCATGGCTAATGCCAAGTGCTCGGGGGTAGGAAGATGGAGGCGCCCAAGGGCATCTTAGGCCACACAGCACAGAGTTCCCAAGTAGGGGGGGGGGGGCAAAGGAAAGGGGAAGAGTCAATTGGAAGGAGGTTTGTCTCCTGAGTCTTGGGGAAGAGAGATGGCCCAGTCATTCACCTCCAATGAGTGTGTGGTGAGGTAATAGCCAAGGTTGAGGAGGTGCAGTATTCATTATGGGTCGTACACCTAGATTCTGGGGGCGGCCGGGCGGCCTGGCAATGGTTGTCCCAGGCTGCTACAGGTTAGGGGAAGCCCAGATGTCACAAGGTGCTCCCCCCCCTTCCAGGTCCAGCGAGCCCTTAGGATTCTCGTGGGTTGGGGGCCACTGTGCCGGGGTGAATGGTAGGCACAGCTGCTTGAGCGGCTGAGGCAGTTTTTTGTCCTTATCTGGGCACCGATAGCGGGCCACCGGGCAGCAACAAGTAATGCAGCACTGCAGGAAGGACAGTAAAAGCCTGGTACTCACAAGTCACAGGTAGGAGAATTTCCAGTGAGACCAACCAGGCGGGCGTGAAAAGTTGGAACTTTGGGCTGGGGAGGCACAACCCAACTCTGCCCTTCGGCACAAGAGTCTCAAGGTGGGCTGAAGTTGCAGACTCTGGAGCCACGCCGATGTTGTCAACATCTCTGAGTTCGGTGAGGGCCCGGCCTCAATCCGCTGGGTGTGGTAAGGCGTTCTGGATGTGGTAGTGAGTAGGTCCGCCTAGGAAGTCATGCGGGCCGCAGAGGTGACCCTGCAGCCTGTAGTCCTGGGGCCCAGCTCTGGCCTCAGAGGGAGCCTGCAGGAGGGTCCCTAAACAATCAAGGAGCTAAAAAATAGCTGGGGTGAGTCAGATGGGAGTGCGGAGGACGGGGGTCTGGTGGCACCACAGCGGCCCCCACAGCAGGCCACTGACCAGGATGTTTGCTGATGTTAGTGCGGATAGCTGTAACTCCATTGAGGTGCATCCGCCATCTTGCACTCCTCAGCCACGCCCCCTGCAAGGTGAGTGACTTCATCTTCATATTAATGGTCAGGTCAGAGCTGGTACAGAAGGATTTAAGCCTCAAAAGGAGGGTCTCAATCCCTTTTCGAGTTTTAGAAATCAACAGTGTCTCATCTGCGAACAATAATTCTGGTATTTTTGTCCCCTCGAGAACTGGGCAGTCATTGTCACAGGTCATGAAGTAATAGACACAGATGTTGATAAAGAGGAGAAACAATGTGGGGGCAAGAACACAGCCTTGTCTAACTCCCCTGTCAAACCCAAAGCAGTCAGTGGTTTTACCATGTGCTACCCAGCGAATATGTGGAAAATGATTACAATACAATGTAGTTGTGATGTCATAAAGAGGCCTGGGGAGCCCGAGATCTTTAAGGATACACCAAAGTTTGTTTCTGGGGAACATGTTAAATGCTGCTTTGAGGTAGAGGAAAGCTATGTCCAGGCTACTCCGATTTATATCAACCTCTTTCTACCTGATAAGTTTGAACCTAAAGACATGTACCACTGTGCTGGTTTTGGAATGGGATCCAGCCTGAAACTGTGAAGGAATCTCTATCACCAATCCAAGCTAGTTGACGGTCCAAAACCAGCTTGCAGAATATTTTCTCACTAGACTCAATAAGGCCAACAGGGTGGTAGTTTACTGGATCGGATTTAAAAACTTTCTTGAAAATGGGAAAAATCTCTGCACCTTTCCAGATAGCAGGGCTTTCAGCTCCCGCCATTAAAGCATTGGCTACACTGTTGAAGTAGTGGGCCCAATTAGCTGGTTCGGCAATAAGTACATCGACTTTGATTGTTTCCAGCGCCAGAGCCTTACCAGACTTACCAATGGATCACTTTGTTAATTAATGAAGCCTTGTTCCCCCTAAAATGTGGGAAGAGTTTGGGGACACCTGACATATAAATTGACCTAATATGTGAGAAGGTGTCGTGGTTAATGGTAGTCATAGGACGATTGTGCCAATAAAGCTCAAATGAAGGATCAGGTTTCTGCATTTGAATAGGTACTGCAGCATACTGACTGCAGAAATTAACTTGGTCGAGCATTAGACTTCTTTCTTCCCTCTCTAGGATATCTAGAGTAAGCTAATTGAAGAACCTTGCTAACCCTGGGAGAATCGTGACTTGTTGCTAATGGCGCAAGAGATGCCATTTGCCAAGTAGGGGCCCTGGTACGAGATGCAATAATCTGGGGGACCTCGCTACCTTGCCTAATATGGGGCAGAGTGGGCAGAAAGTCAGACTGAGAAGGTACTCTCCCGTCTATGAGGGCATGCACATCTCTTATTAAGATTTACTGTTAAAAGCCCATGGGACTTTCTCCCTTAGGTCTACTCTTTCTGTCTTCACAGAGTTTATCACATCCCAAGGTTCTCTATCCACACCCTAGCTTGCTCTACAACAACTGGCTGGGAAGTAGGGGGTAAAGGTTCACCTGGAGTGTTGCTTGAACCCTGAAAGCAAAAGGAGTTAAACGGTTGGAACAAACAATGATGGGTTCTAAAGGATATGGAAAACATAGGTGTGGATTAGTATCAGCACAGCTCTTGCTCTTTTTCTTTTGGGCAATTTTTAGAGGATGGAAAAGCTTTGGGGTTGCCAAACCTCTTACTAAACAAAACAAATTTTTTTTTAGAATTAGCACCACCTTTACTCTGAGTATGAGGGCATCTATATCTTGCAATGTGCAACCCTGCGTGGTGCGGTCTAAGGTTTGTCGCACAATGGGTTTGCCTGGGTGCTTTTCGGAGGACTTCCTTTTCCCCATAGTTACAGCATAATCACAAAGGCCCCACTAACCCACAAAAAACAATTAAGAAAGAAACGTGAAAAAACTTAAGTGCCGTGGCTATAATAAAAAGTGAACCCAATGAAAAGTGCAAAGCCAAAATTAGTAAATGTTCAAAATTACGTCACACACCACCCCAGTCAAAAAACGGGAGAAAATACAACTGAAACATCGAACCAAACGCCATAATAGTAGATTAAAAACGTATTGCATGCTACATAAAATATTGGGTTAATCTAAAAATGAGAGAGATCCCTCAAGTCTTAAAGCACACCAGAAAGAATGAGCCAGGAATTTGGAGGGAGAATAGCAGTCAAAACCTTGGTTGGAAAAGGCTAAGCAATCTCAGGCTAAGCAATCTCACGTGTAGACACTCACATAAATGGTTTATAACACTCGGGCAACAATTTCTCAGAAGTCCTATGGGCTGGCAGCCGAATGCAGAGCTCTTCCTGGCCCTGCTGGTTCAGTGTGCTGCGGGAGATGCCGTCCGCGCTATATAGCGCTGGCACCCGGTCCCTTTAGTTACAGGGACTGCTTCCTGGGGCCCTGTGCAGGTTTGGACATGGAGTCCTTCCTGCTCGTGAAGGTGCCACTGATCCCCCTCTGCACAAATGTCTGCCACGCCCCTAAAAAGTGAAGAAGGTCAAAACACTGGTCCACTACAGTGTGGTCCACATGTGCTTCTACTGAAGAAGCTCACTGGCACGATTTCAGTGAAACAGAAACTAGGGAGCAAGATTGTGCCTCAGCTGCAAGACACAGAAACACATTAAACCAGCCCTAAAATCTATCTATCCGTTGCCAAAGGAAAGCGAAAATAAATTCAAAATTGTTCAGTACAGTACACAACATGCTCTGAGAGAAAGGCAAAATCGAGCCCAGTACATCTCGAAAAGAAACTCCCGTCAACTAATACACAGATAATCAGCTGACCAAAATTCAAGAGGCTAACATACCAGAACAGATCCTTGAAAGTAAAGACACAAAAGCTCTTGAAATCCATCACTGAGAACATAAGCAAGCTACTTACTTTTCACACAAAATATCAACAGTAAGTATACATGATTCTTTCTGTACTGATAATAGCCACTGCAGGGGCAGAAAATAGTGACAAATGTTTATATTTTGGATTTGTCCTAAGAGCAAATCTCTTGCTATGGTTGTGGGAGCATTTTGATATTGGTGTTAAAGAACGTGAAATTCACATCTGACACTGGGTTGTTTTCTTTGTGCTTACCATGTGGAATTATATTTGAAGAACGAACGACATTTGAATGGACCACAATATTATGTCTCTGTAGACATTTACATAGTTTTACAATTTGAGGTACACAGCGAAAACAATATACCTGGACTGCTATGTCTTTATGACAGTTAAATGAAAGTATTATTTCGTGAGAAAATAAAGAAATTAAGTAGAAATAAGTACCACGCTTTCTATAGTGCGCTGTCAGAAACATGGTATCGGCTGCTACTATAATGTATTTCTTTCTGCGAAGGTGTTTCATCTGTAAGCAAAGCGCTGTAATATGTGACTATTCTATACAGTCTTTTGTTTACACATAATGTTAAGTTGTATGTGCAACATGTTTAATGATTGAAAATACATTCTGTCATTTTTATGGCTTTGCTGCTTTAGATCTTTGGTACTTATAAGTTCTAAGTTCCATGTGACATCAGTACCCTCGGGTTCTGGAGCCTGGTGTGGTGGCAGTTGGAGGTTGGCTCTGGACCTGAGAGGGTGTTGATGACTGTCATGGATCCAACAATAAAACTACAACTAGAAAACTTACACTGGAGTGTGAGTGGAGTTTCTTCCTTCGTTTGCTGCTACCACCATACTACAAGCGCACAGCGTGTGAATGTCCAATTCTAATGTTCACATGGTTAACTGCTGCAGCAGGTAACTGCATAGACTTGACGGGCGTTAATCGTTCTGTTTGTGGTGATGGAAATGCTGGCAACACCAAGATGAAAGAGGATGCATCTGCCAAGTTTTGAGAAGGGATACCTCACTGTTGAGAAATCACAAGGCTCCACGTTTTAACTGTATCTATTGCTTTTCCATGTGCTCAATTGCCTAGGGATCATAAGTACGACTAGATGATGGAGAAAAGCTCCAGCTTTCGGGCTTTTTCCACAGAGTGACTGTTGCCATAGTTATTGGCAGTGGTTTGATCAATACAAGAAAGGAAAAAATCCCTTCCTGATATTCACAAAAATTATGGCACAAAACCAAGCTAAGAAATAATTCTGAATGACTGTGTTGTAAGTCATTTGATGAGTGTGAGTCTTTCTGCTATTTCTACTCATTCAGTGAGGTTAGGGAACAAATGTCAGCGGAGTTAGGATGTGGTGCGGAGAGGAAGGAGTCATAAGGGGCACGCAAGTCACTGGGTGAGTTACTGGTAGTAGTGTTGTGTGTGCCTATGTTTGATGTCTACTCAAGTCGGTGGAAAGTATTTTGTTAGAGGTAACAGTGGGGTCAACTTGACAACTAAAATACACGCAAGGAAGGGGAGCACAGAGGGTAAAGCTGCTTCATATATGTGGCTATGGTTGACTGCCTAGATAGGATGTCTGGTTGTCCCCACAGTTGCTCAGGATTTCAATGACTGTCCTCCTGAAAATGAGTGGTCGAACATATGTGTTTTATTGTAAGATTTAGAAAAGGCAAGGATGTGTATATCTTCCGGTTGAAGACTCAAGGAGAGGAGTGGAATGGGAAGTGTGGATGTGTTAGCGGGCTTTATGAGGGTGTAAGGGTCTACTTTAACTGGGGATTAGTGCAGTCCCGGAGCCTTTGTGTCAGGATCGAGAAAGACTGTATAATGGGTTGTGCCAAGGGCCAGTTGCCTGGGCCTTTGAGATGGGACAAGAGGGATTTCAATTTGAACACAAAACGTGTCATGTTTTAGGATTGACATGTTTTGGGTAAACCAAGGTTTCACATTTGGCAAGGTGGTGTGAGTAGTTTTTGGTGAATATCTTAGAAAGCATTGATTGTGAGCCCTGGTCAACTCATGGTAAATTCCATTTCATTTACTCTGGATATGTGCAGGACCAAGGTTGTGAGGACTAGATAGATGGAGTATGGTAAACAAGAGTGAGTACAAGAGACATTCATGATATAAACCAGTCATCCTTGCTGGTCTGGTGCTATGGCTCATTTGAAGAAGTAGTATGGACTGCCCTTTGGATTTCCCTATCTTATTTAGGTTTGATTAGCTGAATACGCTTAATTGTGCAAGAGTGATGTAGAGACCACACTATAAAAACAGACTTTGTTTAGAACTTGTTTATAATTCTTCTTGCTGTTTATTTCGCTAGAGGACCAATAAATGTACGTCTATTTTTTTTGTTACTCGGACTAATTTATGTAAGATACTCATGGGGTACCTTTGAGAATTTAATGACCGTTTCTGTGGGGTTGAGAACATTTGTTAAGGGCGATGGAACTATGCTCTCCTGTCCATTCATGCATTGAAATGCATTTTAATGATCGACCCATATTTTCTAGTGCTTTGTTTGATTCATTTTCTGAAATTTGAGCTGAGAGTTGTGAAAAGGAACTGTGCAAAGATCACCAAAAGGCGAATTAGAAAATATTCTCTGGCGAGATAATGTTGAGAGAAGAAATTAGTAAATGAATGTTACCTTACTTATGTGCACGGCAGAGGACATATTGGAGAAGGTTGTGGAAACTGCATATTTTTTTGGAAGTACATGATATTGGTTTATCCATCAATATTTTACTGGACATTACAGTTATCTTATGGCTCTCCTTACGATTGGCTCAAGTGAGGTAATTATCGCAACAATTGAAATCTGGTACCCAGGTGTATTCTATATGCAACAATTACCTCTAATTCTAAGTAATTCTAAGTTTGAAAGACAGATGATACTCATACTTTTCTCACCAGCTTCCCAATGTCTAGGAATTTATTGGTCAATTTTCATCCATAAAATGTCAGCAGGTTTGATCTGCAATAAACGGGGGCACTTAGGCCAAAAAGATGCTGGGTGAATAATGAATTCATATTGCTGTAAAGAGTCCATCTATGTTCCTGGTGAACAATATATATATATATATATATATATATATATATATATATATATATATATACACACATACACACACACATCTGTATTATGCAGTCACCACACTATGTAGTTCTAGTTAGGACCTAGATTCTATATAAAAAGCATTTTTGTTTTGTTTTTTGACTTGTCTATATCTTTGGCGCTGCTTGACGAATCTTCACCAAAATGTTTCCAAAACAATTGGCAGCCCCGTAACTCATGCTCTCGCCATGCACTGCGAATTACCCCACAAATTACAACAATCATGCCATCTTTCATAACATCACTGATAATATCAATGTAATATTTGCAGTCAAATTTTTGACAAAAAAAAACTGTGCATGGTGGGGGCATGAGTTATAGTTACCTTAAGGCACGAATTGTAGTTACTTGAGGTAACTAACTAGAACTGGTGAATTTCTATGGTTTGGTACTGTTAAAATCTGAGCCTGACTATAACGTCTCTATTACCTTTGTTTTTTCAGTGAATTTCTAGGGTGTTTTAACAAAGTAATATTTTACTACCATATGTAAAGTCAAGCCCCTTTGACCGTGTGCAGTGGAGGGGTTGGGCAGGGGGTTGTTCATAGGGCAGGACCTGCCTGCATCCAACCACTTACAGGCAAGTCTATGTGCCAGAATGTTGATATGGAGCCATGATTCTGCCAGATATCAAAGGTCTCTGATCTCCATCTTGTCGAGGTGGCCACCCCAGTCAATAAGTGACACATTGGTCACTATCCGCTCTGGTTGTGGAAGGGAGAGGGGTCTGCTGCTGACCCAATCGCAGTCTCCATTGAAATCTGGGAAAATGGTTAGAGAGTTAACCTTGTTATTGGGCCCACTGGGACTTCAGATTCCACTGCAGAGCCCGGGTTCTTTACCAGCAGGTTGCAGGAGGCCATTGGTGCCATCAGCCTCAGTCAAACTCCCTGAAATCCAGAATAGAGGCTGAAGTATCAGGATCATAGCCTGGATGTCCTGGTCTCTAGTTCCTGGGGGAAAGGCACAAACTGAACTGCGTCCACAACGGTTCTGATAAAGGAGTGTCTGGAAAGGTGTCAAGTGTCACTTTGGCACGTTGATCATGAACCCAAAGGATGACAGGCAATTTGCCGTAAACTGAAGGTGGTTGACAACTGCCTGAGATGAGGCTGCCTTCAACAGCCAGTCGTCGAGGTAGGAGGAGATAGGCACCCCTGACCTCCAGAAGTGGGCTGCCACCTCCACCATCGCTTTTGTGAAAACCTGAGGAAGGCTGGTAAGCCCAAAGAGAACCAAGAACAGCGTAGTGAAAATGCTCAAGTCCCACCACAATCCCCAGACAGCGCCGACGGGCTGGCATGACAGGTATTCGGATATATGTATCCTGCAGGTGCAATGCCACCAGCCAGTATCCAGGGTTGAGGGCAGAGAAGACCTGGGTGAGGGTGAGCATTCTGAATTTCTCCTTCCAGAGGAAGGTGGTGAGGGGGTAAAGATCTTAAATAAGAAGACTCCAGTCCTTGATGGATGCTAGAAAGTAGCAGGTGTAGCAGCTTCATCCAACTTCTGCCACTGGCACCCTTCTCTACATGCCCTTTTGCGAAAAGGGGCATGCACTTCCTCCTGCAAAACTGAGAGATGATCCTCTGTCAGTCACTAGGAGGATGGTGGAAGGTACAGGGCAGGCAAAAGGAAGGGTAAGGCATATCCTTCGCAAACAATCTGTAGGACACACCTGTCCAACCTGATTGCTTGCCAAAGTGGATAGGATTGGTGAATTCTGTTTCCAACCAGGTGGCTGTGGCCCTGCAAGGGCACACTAAAGAGGTTTGGCATGTGTGGAGGGCAGTAAGGGATGCCTCAGACAACACCGCAAAAGGAACAATGAAACTGTTGCGGCTGAAGCTGCGTAGAGAGGCCCAGAGAGCAAGGAGTAGCCCAACTCCCTTTGAAGCATTCAAGGACCGAGTGAGCCTAGTCCCCAAACAGGTGAGTCCTATCAAATGGGAGGGCTGGATGTTGCCTGAGAACCCAGTTGATCACAGCCATGCATGGCAAAGAATGGCAACACTGGTGACTATAGCTCACCCAACTGAGTCAGTAGTATCCAAACCACAATAAATTGTGAACTTGGACGCATCATATCCATCTTGAATCACCTGCGTAAGAACAGGGAGAAGGGCTTCTGGTACACTAGGGAGGAACTGTGCCACCAAGTCCCAAAGGGCATGAGTGTAACAGGGGAACAAACAGGAGGTATTGCTCGATCACAGGGACAAACTGCCAGATAGGAGACGTTTTCCAAAGATCTCCACTTGCTTTGATTCTTTGTCAGGGGAGTAATAGAAAATTGGTGGGGCTGGTCCAGCTGTTGGAAGCTGGCCCCACGTGACTCTCCGAAGAAGGTGCTGTGCAAAAAGGCTGGGTTGCCTGGAGCAGGGCTAAGGTGTCTGGCAACTTGTCTGTTAACTGGAGGCCCAGTACAGGGCTTGGCCCAAGCCCCTAGCAGGATATGTGTCAGGGCTGCATTGAAGTTAGGCCCGCTTGTAGGACCTCAGTCAGCATGCTTGTTTTCACCTCCATGGTAGCACGTTGTGGTCAAAGGCTTCAGCTGCGCTACGCATAACCATAGCGTAGGAGGAAGATAAGTCCATGGTTGGGCCAGGATGAGAGAAAGAGCCATTATCTAGCCCACTATCCTCCTGCAAGTCCTCATACCAATTGTCCTCAGTAAAGAACTGAGAAAGCTCATCCCCCTGGGTACAGTTGTTGTCAGAGTCTGTGCCAAAGATGGAAAGCAAGAAATGTGTTCTGCCATGAAGCAGTTAAAGTGTAGGAGCTGGCCCCTCGTTCGGATTCGGGCGTGGCGTCAGTCAAAGAGGAACTGTTGCCGAGTCGGCATTGGAAAGGACAATTGTAACCACCTCTTTAAGAGATGAAATTAGCTTTTACATCCACATACCTGAGCCTAATATGGGTTTGGGTGCTAGAGGGAGGCGGTGGAAATGGGGCTGAGGGCTAAAGTGGCTCAGAAGGTCCAGCAGGCACAGAGGGTGAACCCACCAGCTGTAGTCCAGGTAGAAGGTCTCTCAAAGGCGTGCCAGAGTGAGGCGTGGGGATCCTTAGAGTCTTTAATTTGGCGTGGTGTGGCTGAAGGACCCAAAACTTGGGTTGTGCTGGAACTATGTGTGGAAATCAGCCAACTTTTAGAGCTGGAGCAAGTCTGTCAGTGCCGCCAGCGCGATTCATCAGGGAGACTGGGAATTACGTAAAGGAGCAGAGTTCTGCTTCAACTTCTAGTGTTTTTTTATGCTCACCGGGGACTTGGAGTATGACAAAGGCCAACCTGTACAGCAGCTCTATCGACTTCGGGAATGGGACTGGGATTGAGCCTTGGATTTGAAGTGGGACTAAAAACGGCCCAGGAGCTGCATCTTCTTATGATGACCACATCACTTCTGCATCAGTGTGGAGCTACATAGTTCCACCTTCCGGCAGGCAAAGGTACTATGAAAATCTTTCCTGATCCAGGCAGACCCTTGGGCTGTATTCAAAAGGTGAGGAATCTGTGGCTAGGAATCTCTATCAGAAACTTCAGTTAATTATAACTGGTCAATTTCAGTGGTTTTTGAAGTTAAAAATGTTATGTTTCACCTAACTGTCATTTTAACCTTTGTTTTTCACTGAATGACTGTGTGTTTTTTGTAACAATATAAAGGGATATCATTCTAAGTAAGGCATACCTACTGGCTTTGTCAAAGGGTCAGACCAACACTGAAATATAAAAGACAGGCCTATTGGTTTTATCCAGAGGTGGGCACATCAACATATATAAAGCAAGCAGACCTTTTGAATTTGTCACCAATAACTATAGCCAGTTATTGCAATGTTTAATATTAGTGATTGTCATAAATATATTGCAATGTTTAATATTACTGATTTTCACAACATATTTCAATATTTTTTTTTTTTTTTTTTTTTAAACAAAGCCATCAGAGTGTATATATATATATATATATATATATATATATATATATATATATATATATATATATATATATATATATATATATATTTTTTTTTTTTTTAGACTTTTCAGTCAGAAATGCAGCCCTGGAACCAACCACAAGGAGTCCCTGCACTCCAGATGCAGAGCATGCAGCTTCAGCTTGGAGTGCTTTAAAAATAATGGTAAACTCTCCTGGGGTCATGGATTCAGTGACCCAGGAGACTTAACTGCATTATTTTCTATTTGCTGGTGGGGCTACTTTGCTCCTTTATAGCACTCCACAACATTTAAGAAAATGATTGTTGGTGCTCCTCCGACTTCTAGGGGCACCAACAGGACAAACATATCAAAAGCCCTCACAGAGCACTAAGGGGCGCTCCTTGCTTAGGAGCAGTGAATAATAAACGTGCAGCTGTGGATGCTCATTTATTATTCCTTTCTTTTTTAATGGAAAAAAAGGATTGTTCCCAGTCCTACCTGGGACACCCACAGGTTGCTGCATTGTTGGGGCTGAAGGGGAAGCTCTAAGGCGCTATTCGTCCCAGCATGTACTCACTTTAGAGTGTGGCAGGAGCCTGTAAAAAATTTTTTTATATGGGTGCCCAGGTCCCTCCAGTGGCACCCTTAAAGTTTTGAGCTGTGAGAGGAATCTATGGCTTCCCTGCCAGCACCCATCTTTGTGCCACCCTCCCAGTTCATATAACATAGGCCAATCCCCTGGACCCTGGCCCACCTCGAAGGGCTTAAAATAGAAAAGGATGTAAGAATGCCATTTTAATTTCTTTTAGCCCTGGGTCTGTGGATACTCTGTGGGTCTACAGTACTGCAAAAACAAAATAATAATAATAAATAAATGAATACAGTTTTTTTATTTTTTTTTATTCCAGGACAGAGGACTGAGTTCCCGAGTCCTAAAATGGCTGCCACAGCATATTTGTTGATGTGGCAGCCAATCAAATCTTATCTTGTTATCTGTGAGTTCTACTGATAAATATGGTTTAATTTTTATTCAGACGCTTGGCTGTACTTGTGACTAGCTTTCTCAGCCCCTTCTTGACAGATCACCTGAAACTTTCCAGGAAGAAGCTGAGGTGGATTTGTTAGAAAAGTTTCACAAAGATTCCTCAGACGTGCCTAACAATAAACATTCCTTATGGAAACGTAGTACTGACTATACTACCCAGTGGTGACAGCCGCTAGGTAACATGTAACTGAAGCAACATAGAACAGAAGCAACCATGTTTTGTTGAGTTTCTGTTTGATTTTGACTGACAGCATTTTAGAGGTAGATAATTAATTGGTGTACTTAGTGTTACATTACCACCGGTTTGCTACGATCGCAATGGGTATGCCATTTTTATTAGGTCTTTCCTTGCAGTGGTGGGAGTATTTATTAGTACCAATTTATCAAACGTTTGTAGTGAGGAAGGTGGAAAACAAGTATCTTGATGAAAAGCACACCTATGCAATCTGTGGTAAGAATGCCATAAGCATGTCCTTGTGCTGATCTCAAGCTGATTAGCGCACATTTGAGGTCAGGCAGGCGAAGCTGATCGAAAGAGTATAAAGTCTGTATTTATTTGCCTCAAGTTTTCAATACGAGTACCTTGCTATAGCGTTCTTTGTATATGCTTGTGGCTGAATGTATGTTTGCGATTAGAAATTGAAGCACATTTTGAAGGCGAGCTGTGTGGACCTATTTGAAGCTGCGTAGCGGCGTATATATAGGTATAAATGTGAGCCTTGTAAATTGGGATAGTAATTGGAAAATACAAAAAAATATGTAGATGGTATGGAAGTCAACGGAGTAGAAGTTAAGCTGTCTGTTTAAAGACAGAGACCAAGATGGCTCTAGGTTTAAACTTTTTGGGACATTACATAAATTGATGAGGATCAAACCAGTAGTCTGGTTCCAACGTTTGCATGAGTCTTAACTTTCCAGGAGGATTCAGCTTCTCAGGGGGAAGGGTGTTTCCACATTTTGGGGTTGGGTGTGAAGGATAGGAGCGAGGTTTAGTGTATTGCTTCACTGGACTTGGGTTTGTTCACCATGTACAGACTGAACACAGATTTTTGCCTTGTTATGTAAGCTGATCAATTATGGTCACGTTTGTCAAGGGGTTGGTCGGAAGTATTGAAACAGAATTAAATGGTTACTTTCTGACTCCCTTGGAATTCAGCTGGGTGCAGGTATGTTGCGTTGCCACTAGATTACTTTTGACATTTTGCAAATGTGAGAGCAGTAGGGACGGGCTAGACGTGGGTAGTGTTAGTAGGGGAGCTCTAGAATATAAATTGCCAGTAGGGGGATAATAAAAATATGGACAGAAGGTTTTCATTTGGAACACGTTTTTTCATTAGGAATGCAAGATGGGATGTAAAATGCAAGTGCTAATTTGGAGGATTCGTATTACAAAAGTGCATTTAAACTTGCAGCGTGTTATCTAATTGTAAGTACATTTGGATTGAAGCTTATACATGGAATGTAAGGTTTTAAAAAGGAATGTGGGTTATAATTTGAAATGCATGTTGTACTTTGGAATGCCTTACGTCCCTTTGTCTTGAATGCGGATTGTTCTTTAGAATAGTATTTACTATACTAGGCTCCCCTAAGCAATTCAGCTGTCCTCAAGACTTCTTTCAATAGACCACAAAGAAGAATGCTTAGGCATCGCAGCCTTCATTGAATTGCCACGGACCTTAAGGTAAATAACAAACTTAGCTTTAAGACTTAAAACTAGATGCTGCAATAGGTGTAATGGATTATGCTAGCACATTCATTTTAAAAGAAGCCAAAGCCACGTTCTGCATGATAGACATCAGGAAGTTATATAATAGAAAACCTTTTGATCGAGTATGTATATGTATATGCATATGTAACTGTTGTCCTTTGCATATAGTCCCTGTTGCTATGCTTTGGTTAAGAAGGTAGCTTATATAAAGGTGTCGTGCCATCTCATTTAATATAGCAATTAAGTTTGTTTTACTTATGCATATAGATGAGACAAAAAAATCGAAATATAAAAAGCATGCATGGTGATGTTTAAAATATAAAACGTTGTGAAAAACTGAATAACACAATGATGGTCATAACACGTGCACACGTCAACCTTCTGGTAATTAAACATTAACTTATCACATTTATAAATAATTAATTTTGAATTGAGTTAAATATATGTCTTAATATTGATAATTTACATGCATGCTTGTATTTCATCATAAATACTAGAAATACAGATGCTATACTTACAGTTTTGAAATTGTACATATTGTGCTGCCAATGATACATGTTCGTATTGTAATAAACGATGGTAACTGTGATGATGTGAAGGAGACACATTTTGTAGTCTTCATAATGTTAACTACTGTCATTCTTCCTATTGACTTAAAGTCTCTACACAAGGATAAATGTTTAAAGGTGTAGATACCGCAACGAACATGATAAAATGTGAATTTGAAGAAAATATTTAAAACAAAAAGGTTGTAGACAAGGAATGTTTATTGCAAACAAAAAAAGACAGACAATGATTGGAGGCACGGCACATGAAGCTAGAAAGGTAAAACCAGCTTACATTCTGCCCTAATGGCAGCACAGTTTATAGGGACAGAAGGGCGTCTTGCTGCCTGCCGTAACCGCAGTGTATTTTTGCAGACCTGTCGTGCAAGTTTTGTTAAGTTTGTCGTATGAAGAAAGAAAGCCTGGCGGGCCTTTACTGCCGACTTTGGACTGCCAGTGTTCCGGATTGGCATCCCTTGTGTTGCCTGCCGTGACATATGGCCTCTAACGCGGGACTCCTGTAAGAAAACACAGTTATGTCAATGAAAGCAATTTAAATCTGATGCAGCAACTTTTACTTTTTTATTTAAACAGTTTTTGAGAGTAATCTTGAAAGACAGGTATTTTATTATTGTCCTAACAGTAACAGAATACATTTACTATTATATGCGAAGGAAGAATATTATAGGAACGCATACTGGGGTCACCCCTGGCCTATATTTCTTGCACTGTCCCTGCCACACTGAACGCTTTGTTCAAGAATATCAAAGGATACTTCAATCGGGGTGAGGCGAGGGAAAGGACAGGGCTGGGAAGTGGCTGGCCACGATGGGCGCCTCTCTGAGCTCCCAGGTCCTGGTCGTTCCAGGGTGACACCTGTCACGGAACGGGTTGAACGACACCGAATCAAAATGAACTGCATGAATTGACCTTGAAAATGCCATCAATTCATTACCATAACAGCACACAAAATAACTAACACTGTAGGTGCAATTATGAATTTCTAGTGAATACAGTTTAAATGCAAGTCATGTATTAATTTTGCATTGTAGCACAAGCAGTGTCCGAGGTGAGCCAGGTGGCCCCGAGTGCGTGGCTGTGGAGTATAGTTTATTTTTGTTACTAAATGTGAGGAAGGAAACTTCAGGTGAGATGGGAGTCAGCAGCGCAAGGATGAGCGCAGTCTGCGCCTGCCGCCGACAGCGGTGACTCGATAATCTCTGACCTTTCTATCGGCCGCTTTGCCCTCCAATAACAACCAGGGAAGGACGGAACAGCTGTTCGTACCCGTTCTCACCTCCCACTGACTGGTTCATATTAGTGCGAAGTGGGCGTCGTGGGGGTGGAGGAGGCGTCTTGACACCCTGGAACCAGGGCAGCCTTCTAAGTTTTGAAATTCGTGGTTAAGCGAAAAATGTAAAAATTGACTGGATTGTCAAGACATTGCCACACAAAACAAGAGCTCATTTTAATGTAGATGCCAGGCCTGAGTGCAACATTGCTTCCTAATTATTTTTCGTATTTTATCAAAGGACCGATTTACCGCAAGAAGGTCATCCCAAAACCTATTAGGGTTCTGTGCGTGTTTAAGCTCATGGAGACTTCTCTTCACTGACTCCAGGGCCAAAACAAGCATAGTAATTTTTTTCCACGTTCCGTCTGGAGGGATGAGTATTTCCTGCTCTTTTTCTGACCTTCATGCCAAGGAACCCTTCATTATAATCCCGACTCATGTTTTGGTGTAGAAATGAAAACAAGTTAATAATCAAGGCTCCCCTCGTGTCCAACCTTCGTTTCTATAGAAACCCATGCTGGACCAGAAGAACGTCTCCTTTGCTACCCGACCTTCACTTCACTTAGACTGCACGGAAGCCTTCATCAGATTCCTGGGTTAATAGCTATGGTACAGAAATTGACGCAGATCTATAATGAAGGGCCCCCTTTCTTCCAACCTTACACTCACTTTGACTGATAGCAGGGGGCCTCTGTGATAGTCCTGCTTCTGCTTCTATATGAAACAGATATCAGATGGCAAGGCAGCTTTCCTTACAATGAATTCCCCATGCTACCCAGCTTCTTCCCACAAGCAAGCATCCCACTTTGCCTTAGACACATTAGCACATAAAGCCAGACGTAGTGGCTTTACTAATGCCCATTCACTAGATCATTATTTAATGAGTAAATAATTTGCTTAGTTAATAAAAACCATTGCAAACACTGTACATATAATAAACATAATAAATAAATACATGTTAAGCTGTCGTGATCCATGATAAAATCACAAATAGCCTATACATTTAACTGCGATGAACGCCCAATCCTGATTCTACTTGTATGCATTAATGAACACACAAAATGGCAAAGTTAATAGAACACTTTTTCTCTTGCTTAAACTTTGTTACTAAAACCAAAGTATGTTAAGGAGGCATACAGGCAGCATAATACAGAAATTAATTAATTTAATGTAGACCAATAATCAAACAGACAGGTCAAGACAGCATATAAATGCTTGTTAGTCAGGCACACAACTTTAAAAAAAACAGAATCAATATACATTAGCTGTGAAAATAAAATGTTATCTACCATCACTTTAAAAAAAGCATACTAGACCACTTGATAGCCTGTGCTATTAAAAACTATGGCTTACAGCAACAACCATTTTCGAACTGCCAAGCAATGAAATTATCGTTTTAACAAAATGTTCCATTTTTTTCAAAAGTTAGGGCAGCCACATAACCTATGCGCCAAACTTTCAAATATGTACCAACAAAGCCCGTCGTTTTCCCTATTTAGCCGAGTAATTTAATTAATGAGACTGGCCAGTGAACTCCAGCCACAAATCATGAATGCACCACAGCCTGGAAAGGTATGATATGTTACGTGGCTTCAAGCAGGCTTTGCACTCAGGTCATGAGTACTGATAACAGAGGGATAGCTAAAGGCGTACAATTCTAGGTTGACGTCGTCTTCATATATACTCCATGCTTCCTGTTTTTCCCCTTCCCTATGACACTAACAAGGAACGAAGGGAAGGGTAGAAAGAAAGAAGTGCATGGTCTAGGGTAGGATGAGAGAGAAATGGACTGTGCAATATCAGAAAAGAAATGTGAAAGACAGGATATGAAACGGCGAAAGGGAAGAGAGCAGTATGGGCTTCATTATGACCCTGGCGGTCCGACAGTGACACGGTCGACGGCGCCACGGTCGGATGCCTACACCGCCAGGGCAATACGGTCCCTTTTCCGCCAGCCTTTGCCCCCAAATCTGCAGTAGTAAAATGTCAAACCAAACTATGTTGGCATGTTCAGGCCCATACTTCCCATTTAATAAACCAACTGCAATTGCATCCTAAAACCACAAGGATAGATTGCATAATAATCTGAAGCAAGACATGAAATGTATTACAACTTTCATGTTTAATAGTGCCAAAAACAACATAGTGCTGTTACCACATATGCCTATGACAGTTGTATAACGAGAGCGATAGTACTGTTTTTAAAAAGCTAGTTGTTGCCGCTTGAGCTAGGGGCCATCATGTACAACACTCTTATGACAATTTACTGATCAATGGAAATTTAAGTGGTCAACGTGGTTTTTAGTACCGCGCTGTGAATGATTTCAATAATAGTGTTAAATGTTGCTTTTCAAGGGCAGGAATTAAGACGAACATGCCTGGGTAGAAGCCTCCTGCAGTATCTTTTAACTAAGTTCCTTTGCAGCACTGAGTGTAGGAGTAAAATATTGCCATAATTAGTATGTTGGAGACACTGAGCCTTTTGTCTCACTGGTCTCTGCTGAGGGCACAAATTACAGAAGATGTTGACATTCTCAGAAGCCAACTGTGTGATGAGTTGTAATGAGGTAAAAAGAGAAAGTTCTGACAGCCGCACCACCCAAAAGCAAGCATGACCTCACACTGCCAAGACAAAGGAAGGCCACAGGAAGGAGGATCTTTATACTATTAACACCGGAGTTATTAATTAAATTAACAAAGATTATTCATGTATTCCGAGTGTTGAATTTTCCCAGAAAATGTATTAACTTGGAGAAAAATAATGCACTCATCTGAAGGTGTGGCCACCAGTATTCACAAAGTGTAGTTATTAATATGAAATGACGAGCTTATGTTTGATTAATGTAGTACTATGTCCTATTAAGGGTTATGCATTATGTACTAGTTTTATTAATCGTAGGCCTTAACATAGCGAGGTCTTGGCCTAGTTGCATGGCCTCATGTAAAACTGCATTTCTTAATCGACTTATAAAATGGAGAAATAAATTGTGATTTTCCACTGCGCTGACCAAGTGTTCGTAGCTAAAAGTCCCTCTCATGAAAACTGCTTGCTAGGAGATGATGTACTTGCTGGTGAAATAATGTTTAATGTAATGTGTGTACGACTGACCTTCCCAGGAGAAAACAATGGACGTACTGACTGGAATATAAGATGAAACAATACTGTTACCTGATGAGCGCAATGACGAGAACGGAAGAACAGAAGCCAATCATCGACATGTGAACCATGTAGTCTAAAAATCATAGATTTGAAGTTTACTTTCACTGGACTAAATGCGAACATGCAATTATCTAGCCAATAGGGACATGGGAAGTAGTTTTAGGAAATCTAACTTAACCAGACTGCACCAAGAGGTAACACACCATTCACCCCATTCTTCTTGAGAGTTTAGGCCATTAGCTATATTCCTTTGAACTGCTTGAAGAGACTTCACTTTTCCTGAACTTTGATGCTGAATCCTGATGTCGTGCTGACCGAACTGATGTCCCGATCACCAAGACTGTCACAGCTTGCTGATCGAAACCAAGGAGAGGTCCTTATTGACTGCTATGTCTATTTACTTTTGTATCTAGGTACCAACTGCTAATTTTGATAGAGCCATAGCTAAGTGTTTTCCAAATTTGTGTTGACTAAATTCTTTTGCATGAAGTCCAAAGATGCTATTCTAATCTGATGTTAGTTAGGGTTCTCACTAATTATGCTCGGTACATGTAATAACAGTTGATGTCTTTTCCTTGCTGAATTATGAATGTTATATCATGGATGCAGTTATTCTTGCTATTAATCTGTACTGTAACCTTAGAATTTGTAGGGGCTCAAACTTTGATTAGATTGCGATTCTTTTGCCGCTTTGGTCAGCCAGTGTAGTTTCTGCATGTTTACCATTTGATTTTGAGCTTACGTTACGTAACATTAGCATTGTTAATATAGGGAACTAAACAAATTAACTTTTACATAAAGGCGTGGTTTTTTTATGGCCGAGAGATCATGGTGTGTAGAAATTACTGACTCCTATTGATTATTAATGTGATAGATTGTTACTGCTATTGATTTGTATTGGTAAGGGGTTCATGGTGGGAAAATCTCTGAGCGCAGTCTAAAGGTCCATCGGCCTATTCGCGTCGTTGTAAATTTACTTATTAAGGTCTGACGCAATAACAATACTCTGCCTTTGCAAATACCGTATTTATCGGCGTATAACACGCACCTCATTTTAAGAGGACATTTCAGAAAAAAAAACCTTAACATTATATTGGCGTATAACACGCACACATCATTTGCCCCCTATTTTCAGGGAGAAAAAGTGCATGTTATACGCCGATAAATACGGTACATGCTGGAAGCTCACTCCAAGAGTGTAAGGAGGGAACAACATTTTGCTGCCCAATGTGAGGATGATTCTCTTTCATGTGGAAAAAGCTGTGCCTTATTAGGATACAGAGACCCAGAGGTGGGCTTGGGGTGCCCAAGCATGTGAGTTTCTCTTATTCTAAATTCGATAATTCAGTAATGGTGCATCCTGGGAAAGTATGCCACAAAATGCAGGAAGTGCTGCAAAACAAAGGTGAGAGAACATTTTACAGTGATGCGATTTCTGGGTTATTACCAACCACTCCCGAGTTAACCCCATTATTTAAGGGTCCAGCTCTTGTTATCTTCATTTTTTCCGCGTTATAATTCACAATTACATGTATACATTTGTTTCATTCGCCTGCATATTTTACAATCATAAATGTGTGTTGCATTTAACTTTGGCTTGACAAATATGTTATTTTATGTTTGCCATATTATGATTTAATCGTTCAGTGATTAGTTGTTTTGTGCAGCTTAAGTGTTCACCGGTGCTTCGTGAATCATACTGTTTAATGTTGATTCATACACACGTTCATATCTACGTTTCAATTGTGAAAAATGAGTTGCAGTGCAAGTAAGTAGCTGATAGATCATACTGATTGCTGTTAATATGTTGATTTTTATTCTTAATTAAAAAAAAAAAGAAGAATATGAACCCGCTTTGGGAGGGGGGGAGAGAGAGAGAAAAAAAAATGGCACAGAAGATGCAAACCTCTTCGAAGACAAGGCCGCTGGCTGTCATCTTCAGAAGGTTAGACAGCCTTATCAGTTTTGCTAGAACGTACAAATTGCAGGGAGCCAAGGGACAGCCAGTTACTCCTTTTAAGTGAACAACATCTTTGTTGTTCCATCCAGTTTATGCACGTTTGACATCATTTGATAATTCAGACAGGATGGGAGGTATTGGTGAATCAATACAGCGATTTGATGGAATACTCCTATAATGTTGCAAGCTATCTTTTTATTTAGCCTGACAGCCACTGTTATTGCCACCATCTTTTTTAGTCTCAATTCGTGCTGTATATATTTTTTTCACTAGGATAGGATTTTGATCATGCTTTTTAAATATAAATTATAAAGATAAAACCCTACTGAGCACCCTTGAGTGTGTCTTTTCATTATGAAAGATGATTAGAAACCTACCAACAATAAGCACTCCTATGCGACTCCAAGGACTGATCATTCTCAGTCAATGTACCAACCGTGAGACAAAGTCCTTGATATCAAAGTGTCCATGGGCTACCCAATCGGCCCGTATTCCGGCTAAATTCCAAAAGCACAGTACACCCACCTGTAAACCAGATAGCTTCCTCAAACAGAGAAAGAAAAAGGATATCTGTGTAGAATGAATATTGATTCCCCTCAAAGAGATCTATGGTATGGAGAGGGGGGAGGAGGGAGGAGGAGCTGGCTTTGAGCCCAGACAAGACAGTGGCCTGAAATGTGAGCTCCGGCAGCCAGGGGAGATCACATCTGTTGATCTCCCTCAGTCCACTGCCATACACCCCTAAAGAGACAGATTTGAGCAATATGACTGTTTCGAGGAAGTAACTTCTCGTAACCCCTGAGATACTCTCTGCGGCGACTACTGGCTGATCCCTGTACAGTCAACAGGGCTGGTACGATGAGAAAATGGCACTTGTGGACCGGAGCACCATGAGGATCGGCTCACCTAAAACAAACCCACCATTCAGAGTGCCTTCGACCCTGTGAACAAAGAAGTGATCCTCAAGAACCCCCAGAGCACTATTCCTATCGTAAAGCACATCGCTCTACCAAAACTCAGTCCGATAGAGATTGGCAAGATGGTGCATCAGAATCGTACTACACCACACACCTGGAATCTGTAACTCATAGTGCAGTAGTGGTCAAGCTCTTAACCTGCGCTGACTTACCACAAAGAGCTTGCCCCAGTCTCCACCTTGCCCTCTACTCATTGGGCAGGCGCTGGGCCCAAGGTAGCTGTGTGTCGGGCTCCTGCACACCAATGCATGTCCAGTCCCTGTAGTCTGTACACAATCAGCAACCGCAGCACCTGATGCGCAGATGCTAGGCTGTTTCTAGTGAGCCCTGAGCTCATCTTCAGACCTCTTAGGTTCCAGCACTCCAAGACTATTTCAGAACAAATGAGGAAGACTAAAGCTCTAACCTGGAATGACGTCATGATCAAATATCCGAAGATTATGCAAAAGAGAAAAGGCTTGCTAGCTCTAAGAAACCCCCACCTTCTCCTTCACTAGCCTGGACAGATTTAAAATCACTCTGAGGGAAAACTCTGATCTTCAACAAACCCGCAGAGCTTCAAGTGTACATTGAAAATCAACAACAAGGAATTGTAACCTGAGTTGTCTGTTCCACACATCCCTGGCAGTCATGTATGTCTACTAAACATCCCAACAGATAAGACGCATTACCTTTCAATCTCAGCACGTTTTTTCTTGAATGATGATTGTGAATGTTTATATATACTAGCATGTCCTATATATTGCATACACACACACACACCCCCTGCGCCTTTGCTGGCCTTTAAAAAAAAAAGTTTTTTACAGCCAGATAATAGTTCATGTTCTCGATAAATACTCATCACACACCTGTCAAACCCCCCCAGTAACACCCACCTATCCACATTTAGCCATACTCACACACACACACAACCCATACATAGACACACAGGGGGTCATTCCAACCCTGGCGGTCATCGACCGCCAGGGTGGAGGTCCACGGAAGCACCGCCAACAGGCTGGCGGTGCTTCCCTGCCCATTCTGACCGCGGCGGTAAAGCCGTGTTCAGAAAAGGGGATCCGGTGGTTTCCCGCCGGATTTGCCCTGTCTGGGCTGAATCTCCATGGCGGTGCTGCAAGCAGCGCTGCCATGGAGATTCCGACCCCCTTCCCGCCACCCTGTTTCTGGCGGTTTTTACCGCCAGGAACAGGATGGTGGGAATGGGTGTCGTGGGGCCCCTCGGGGCCCCTGCACTGCCCATGCCACTGGCATGGGCAGTGCAGGGGCCCCAGCATGATTTTCACTGTCTGCTTAGCAGACAGTGAAAATCGCGACGGGTGCAACTGCACCCGTCGCACCCCTGCAACACCGCCGGCTCCATTCGAAGCCGGCTTCTATGTTGCAGGGCCTTTCCCGCTGGGCCGGCGGGCACTCCTTTGGCGGGTGCCCGCCGGCCCAGCAGGAAAGCCAGAATGGCCTCCGCGGTCTTTTGCCCGCGGAGCGGCCAAATGGCGGTGACCGCATGGCGGGCGGCTACCTCCGCCCGCCGCGGTCACAATGACCGCCACAGTCCTACATGCATACACACACATACACAATCACACACATGCTTTCCTACTCACACTTATACAGACATACGCACTACATATAGGTAAAAGTAAGTAGCAACATTCCAAATGCAGCCAAAGCAAATGATTACATCAAACCTCAGTCTAGCACAATCACTGATGCAATCCCCTCCATCCTATCACTCACTGGGCATCATCCGCAAAAGTTTAAATCAATAATGTTCAAATGTGTTCTTCTTGTTCGTTGCCTCAACTTCGCTGAACTTATCACAGTTAGTGTATCTGTTCACAACAGGAGGTTTCTCAATTAGTAGCAACACAAGACTTCTTAAGAAAGCCTATGTAACTGTCTTCTTTGCATGCTACTTTTCAGCCAATACAAGTATGACACTAGGTAGCCTCTGCTCTGTAAACATCGTCTCTCTTATTTATCAGATCTTTATTTAACTCTGTGATTGTACAACATCGTACTATTCATTTGATCTGTTATGTTGTCACCTCTGGTGCATCCATTAGGTGCCTGAAATGTTTGTGTAACATATGTTGTAGGATCTCTCTTTGCTCACAAATACTCTATGGAACTAGTAAGACAAATGTGCTTCCAGTCTCTCCAATAGTTGTCAAATATTGCTCATATTGTCTGGCACTACAAGTTAGCTTCCCGACTAACTCCAATTCTCTAATGCTCCCTGTCTACCACCCAACTAACAGCCCTCTTCCCAACTAGTGCACTCGCCTCTCAAGCTCTCAGAGGGTGGAACCGTGGCTACTGCTGCCCCACTTACCATCTTGGGATGGTAAATTGAGCCTTCTACTTATTCTCTCCTTTCCTCGTTTTTCTAGGCTCTGTTTCCTCTCCTCCCTGCCTCCTATCATTCTCTCTTTCTCCCTAGGGTATCAGAAGTGTAACCAGCTAAATACATTCTTCCTTGCAGCATATATGGCGTGCCACAACCCAAACTACGCCATTCGCATCTCAAAGCATCGTACATCTGCCGAGACCCTCACGGCATACACCATGCCTAACAACAAGTTCAAGGTTCTCTCGTTAAACACAAAGGGGGTAAATCACCTAGTTAAAAGGAGCAAAGTTATAGAATAAGGCCATAAAATGAAGGCCAATATCCTCTTAATCCAAGAAATCAGAACAGATAGTGTTACTGTCCACAGCATCCTAAACAATTGGTATTCAGAACTGGCATGCTCCCCTGACTCTGGAAAAAAAAACAGAGACGTCACTATCTTTGCCAGATGAGCAGGCATTAACACCATAAAAAATATATACAACACAGAAGGTAGATGGGTCATCTCTCAAATTTCTAAACAGAATTGGGGATTATTCATTGAGAACATACATGCGCCCACCTCTGACTCCTCATTCGGGGTCAATCTAAATAAAAGACTAAACGAGATTCCAAATGATTCCAACATATTAGTATAAACGATAACCTTCCTATGGACCTACTGCTAGATTATCCCCATCCAAACTCAGACCAGGTTAATCTCATAAACAAATGAAAAACCTATGCTTGGTACACAACCTAACATATATATATGGAGGTTATTAAACCCCATGTTGGGAAGATTTTACTTTTTACACCCATCCACATAGCTCCCAATCAAGGACTGACAACCTACTAACAAAACAGAAACGTACTCTTTCCTATTCCAGTTCCCTTGATTGAACCCATTTTTACCTCGGCCGCTTGATTGAACCCATTATTATCTTGGACCATGGATAAACAAGACTCTATTAAATGATCCAACCAATGGAGAAGAAATCTGTTCAGCAATCAAATTATTTCAAAGAAAACATTTCTCCGGGGATTTCTCACGATACACTCTGGGAAGCCATAAAAGGAACAATAAGAGGCAAAATGATCAGTATCATGAACAACACAAAACTAAACATCCAACAAAAAACTTGAAGAACTAGAATCTACAGTTAAGAAGCTTGAAAGTTTCCTAGTCGCAGAACACTCCACTGAAACAATCAACAAACTGAAAACCCTAAAATACAAAAACAACAAACTAATGAGCAAGAGAGCTCACATATGGCTAAACACCAACAAAGCAAAAAAGCTATGCGAGTTCTTCAAAGCCGGGAGATTTCTAGGTAACTATCTAAAGGTCAAAAGCCAAAACTCATCAATAATTGCAATCATGGGCAAAATCAGGGAAACAGAGATTGAGACAAACACAAGGCCTACTACTTCCCAGGATACTATACTGTAAAGAGCTATACAATCCCGATCAACAACCAGAGACTACATAGTTTGAAAAATAGCTTCAAAATTACAAACTCCCGTTAATTGAAGAGGCGCATCAGACCTCCCTAAAACATACCATTCTAGATAGAGGAAATAGATGACGCGATGAAATCACTTAAAACAAAGAAAGCACTGGAGTCTGACAGCTTCATAGATATTTTTTTATAAAATCTTCCAGCCACATCTTACATCGCACTTAAAATCCCTCTCTGACTACTATTCCTCAATAGGCAAAACAGGTCTGAACTTTTCAAAGGCGATAATACCAGTTATCAATAAAGACAACAAAGACCCATCAGATACCAAAAACTAGAGACCCATATCCTTACTTAACACAGATTGTAAATTCTATGCCAAAATCCTAGCTTCAAGTTTGGCAAAATTACTACATGCATTAATGCATCCCACTAAAGGGAAGACTTGCCTCCGACATTATTACACTCTTTATGCACGGCTCAGAAAAAGCCCCTTCGCTCCACTCCCCGGTGACAGCTATGGCCTTGGATGCCTAAAAGGTTTTAGACAAAGTATCTTGGCTTTTCTTAAAATCGGTGAGCCACAAATGTAACCTAGAACTGACCTTTCAACTAATGGAATTGGTACTACATGACAAACCATCAGCCAAAGTCAGGATAAATACTTCCTTATCTGACAGATTTAAACTTTCCCCAAGGCACCAGACAAGTTTGCCCCTCTCCCTGTTACTCTTTCTCCTAGCCATTGAGCCCTTCCTAACTGCAACACATGACAATGCCATCATAAAAGGTATCCCTGCTTGAATCAAAACCGTACAAGGTGGCAGTATATGCCAACTATGTTTTCACCCTCTCCAAAGATGCAGACACAACCATAACTGAAATCCTAAACCAGATCAATGACTATGCTAAAGCCTCTGGATAATCACTGAATAAAATGAAAACGGAGGTCTTCCCCTCAAACCAGCTCTGCACAGCGGCAACAGTAATCTCAAATGGCAAAACCATCCACCTAAATATGTAGGTCAACATCTCAGTAAATCAGTCTGACTCCGGCACCTCACACTAAAAATTCCATCCTTAAAAAAAAATACAAGACCTCATCGAGACATGCTTATTTAAACACATGAGTTGGTGGGGCACATTGGACTGCACCAAAATGCTGATAGTACCACAGGTAAACTTCCTAATAAGATGTTCCCTCAACACCTCTCTTGGCTACTTTATTTAAACTCCTCAGCAAAACTATTGCTCAATTTATTTGGAGCAGTACAAAACCCAAAATCTCAGCCACAGTTCTTCTACTAGACAAAGAGAAAGGTGGAGTCTGTCTCCCCAACTTAAAAAAAAAATTCCAACTAACATTTATACTCAAACATTGGTTACAACCGAACCCGCTGCGCCCTCACCCCCTGCCTCCCTTATTTGGGCAGTGATCGAGAAAGGACTTTGTTCACCTCTCTAGCTACTATCACAATGAAACATGTTAAGCCAAACACTCTGCAAATATAGTCAGAGGCATAATAATAGCAATTAAATACTTAGCTAACAAATGTATTGTCAAGCACTCTCCTACGCCTCGCTATGGCACAACCCACTAATAAAAACTGATGGTAACTCTCCACTGGCACAACTGGGCTTCACATAATATTCTATACATTAAGGATGTGATCGATAGAACCAATCCGCTTGCCTTCTCACTCTTAAAGTCTTTACCATCCCCGACAAAGAATTTTACAATGTCCTGAAACTCAGAGTTGCAATTAACTGAAATCAATCATTCCTTAACCCACAAAATCCAAGCATTCTAAAGAAACTAGCTTTACTGGCATCTCAAGAACACCAAGCCTCCAAAATCTATAAAATCCTCCAGGAACACAACCAATATCATACAAAAACCTCAAATCAAGTGGTCAGCCTCCTGTCTTAAAGATGGATACACTCATCTAGGTGAGAAAACGGGCTCATATGGAAACATGTGACTAAGCTCAAAATCTTGCCCATCATCTTATAATGCAAATCCCTGCTGTTACATAGATCCTTCTGTACCTGGTCAAACTCTTTAGGCTGGTTATATTAAACTCAGACAAAAGCTGGAACTGTTTAGCAACACTCCGAGACTTCAAAAACATGCTATTCCCTTGCCCTAGGCTTTACTCATACTGGGAAGAAATCAACAAAACCTTAAACATGTTCCACTGTAAGTTAACTCTGGACTAGGTTCTCTCATGCTTAGGCGCCTGGATTATTCCTAACCCCCCATAGCAGAACTCTGACTATTTGACCTACTACTCACCTAAGGGGTCAAAAAGATCCTCTGTGATTCGAAAGACTTCAAATCTTTTTCCTACTACACTTGGTGACCCTTTGTATGCTTTCATAGAAACTCAGACAACATATTCAACCAAAACTTCAACCACAACAGATCCAGACTGGCGTGGTTACCTTTACACAACTATTTACAGATCATCACCTCCCCACCACCTCGCTTCACCCATCCGTTACTATTCAACCTTCTAAGTTACACTTTCCTCTCCATTCTATTCTCCTCCCCACCAAAGCACAGGAGCTAATCATGGGAGCTATATTATTCAACAAATTCAGCTGATTTGATCTTTAATGCCCTCACACTGCCATGCATGCAATCTACAAATGTTCTTTTTTTAATGGATCTCATGTAACATGGAAGCACCACTGTACCTTTTTGCTCCTCGTATCTACCATTTTATTATACTTCTGTCACATGAAAATGTTCAATAAAATGATAAAATAAAAAAATAAAAAAGAGGACTATGGAATGAATGACCTAAGGTCTCCCTTGAATCTATTGCTTCCAATAGCCATTCTAGGGATTAAAAGTGGTGAATATTTGCACCTCAAAAGGACAAAGTGGGTCACAGGACCTATATAGGACTCTTTCTTTTTGTGGACTATTGTTGCCAGTGCTGTGAAGAAGGGCGAGTCCAAAGGTATGGAGTACAGAGCACAGACCTGGACAAAAACAGCAGGACCAAGAAAAACTTCATGTTTGGCTGTGGTCTTCAAAACATTGGTTAAATAAACTTGTCTCCCACCAAAACATGTGCTCTAGTGTTTAATGAAAGGTTTTTGAAATGGAATCATTAACACAGGAGTCACAGAACTTTTGCTACAACTTCTGATTATTGTTATATTTGCCTTTTACCACATCTTTTGAAAAATATATTTGAGGCATGGGAGAGAGAGAGTGTTTTAAGAGAGAAACCATTTTTTCCCAAGTTGTTTCTAAAACCATTTATTGTGGATTTTCTTGATTTACCACCAAGAACAAATGAACTGCTACTCCCTAGTGCCCGTTTATGAGCATACGATCTAGGATTCTTAACAGGAAACAGACCACTCTTATATCCTGATTAGGAATGTGTCTCCAATGATGTGACTAAAATATTTCTCCTATATATGGACATGTCAGGAAAAAACATTTTTGAATGTTCTGAGTTTTTTAAATTAAGATCCACAACATAGGCGATTGCCATATATTACTCAACTGCTACCTCTCATTGTTCCCTTTCTTCTACTGCTTGGCAGAAACAAGTGAAACACAAAGTTATAGTGATGCTATACTGTCTATTCTGTACTTTTTCCATATGTTGTTTTGGCATTTTAACTATGTGTGATCAAAAATGTTTTATTGTACTTTACTGATGGTGCATTAGTTTAACCCTTTCACTGCTAGGCCTTCCCCCCCAGTGCTGAGCTATTTTTGTGATATTTGGGGTAGTTTGGGCTCCATAACTTTCTGCCCACATGAGCTATCCACACCAAATTTACATCCTTTTTTCCAAACATCTTGGACATTCTAAGGATACCCAGGGTTTGTGAATTTCCTGCAGAGGACTGAAAAAATAGGCAAAATATTGCAATATTTTGACTGCTAGACCCTTCTGGTTGAGAGGATATATAGGGTTTGTAGGTTCTTCAAGAGCCCAAGCTATCCAGAGCAAACAACTGAGCAACACCACACAAAGGCTTTTCATTGAGTACCGAGTATAGACCAATTCTTATATCCAAATAGGCAGAGTGAAAAATAGGTATCAAGAAAACATGTATTTCTGAAATGGGAACAAGAAACAGAGTTTAGGAGCAGTGGTTATGTCTACTTCTCCGAATTTGTAGGTACTCATACTAGCTTATGATCTGGAGGCTATTTTTCAAAATGCCATCTTTCTTATACACTGGCTTACATTTGAAAGGCACAAATGCAGCGGAATCCAGTGGGTAAAAACAAATGTTCTACTATTCTATGCTCTTACAAGTCTCTCGAAAAAATTGCACCTCACTTGTGTGGGTAGGCCTAGTACCTATGACAGGAAACAGCCCAAAATGCAACATAAATGCTTTGCATTTTTCCAACAAAAACAATCTTTTTTCTGATATGGTTAGGTCTAGGTTTTGGACCCTAGCTCAGCTGGCACCTTAGGAAACCTGGGCAACCTGTACATTTTCTTTTAAACTAGACACTCGGGGTATCCAGGGTGGGCTGACTTGTGTGGCTCTCAACACATTTTTTAATTTACCCAGAATCCCTTGCAAACCTCAGACTTTAACTAAAAAACTAATTTTCCTCACATTTATGTCATGAACAGTTCAACAATCTGCGGGAAGCCAGAAACGTCCTTCCACCCCACATTCCCCCAAGTCTCTTGATAACAATGGTATCTCACTTGTGTGGGAAGACCTAGTGCTGCAACAGGAAAAGGCCCAAAATGCAACATGGACGCAGCACATTTTTTTTAAAGAAAACTGACCCACTTTTTCTGATGTTGGTAGTTCTAGATTTTGGACCCCAGTTCAGCCAGCACATAGGGAAACCTAAGAAACCTGAACTTTTTTGAAAAACAGACACTTAGGAAAATCCAGAAAGGCATGACATGCGTGGATCCCATTATATTTTTTATTTTAATTTTTTACCCACAACGCCCTGCAAACCTCAAACTTTGACTGAAATCAAACATTTCTGTGAAGGAAACTGCCAGAATTGGCAAGAATCCACAAAGTTCCTATTACCCACCACTGCCCCACCTGTTCTGATAAACCTGTTGCCCCTCTTGTGCGGCTGGGCCTAGTGCAGCAGCAGGAATGGATCAAACCAAGGACAATGGAAGCCCTTGCATGGAGACTCCTATTGACCTCGTTTGGATCCACCCTATCGCTGGCGCTAGGCCCAGCCATACAGTGGGGCAGAGTTTTTATTGGTTCAGGTGGGGCAAAACTGGATGGTATGAAGTTTGTGGATTCCTGAGGATTCCAGAAGTTCCCATCACAGAAATGTAGGGAAAAGGCATGATTTCATGCAAAGTCGGGGAGCGGTGGGGGGGGGGGGGGTTGGGGGTGGAAGACAGATCGGGGGTAATTACCCCCATCTGCTTCTGAGGAGGGGGGGGGGGCAGAAAGACTGTTCCCTCTTATTTGGGGCAGGGGCATGGCCATGCCTTTGGTGGGTAGACCTGCCCGCTTTAAAATAAAATTATATATATATATATATATATATATATTTATTTATTACCTGTCTAGTAGGCTTTCTGCCGCCGCGGGGGTGAGGGGAGTATAGATAAGGGTAATTCCCCCCATCTCCCCCCCAAAGGGGCCCGAAAGACTGCCCATTTTTTTTTTTGCAGGGGTAGGGGCATTATCATGCCCATTGCGGGTAGCCACCACCCCCAACACTTTACTAAAAAAAAGAATCCCTAGTGCCTAGAGAACTTTCAGGCTATTGCCTCATGTGTCCCCCAGGGGAGGCAGAAATAATTTATTTCCCCTTTATTTCAAAGTGGGGGGATGGCTATGCGCCCATGGTGGGTAGCCCCCATCCCTCTTTTTTAAATGAACAATAATTCCTGGTGTCTAGTAGGCTTCTCACCCCCTTCTCGGGGGGGAATAACCCCCATCTCTCCTCCAAGGAGGCGGCGGTGCAAAAAGACTGATGATTATGTATTTGGGGGGGGGGGGGGGAGGGAGGCAGAGCCGCGCACTGCCATTCACATTCTGGAAAGCCCCAAAACAGCCCTAAACTTTACTAAAAAAAAAAAAAAAAAATCCACAGGGCCTAGTGACTTTTTTTTTAATGGGGGGGGGGGGGGGGGGGTGGAGGAAGGGGGAAATCAGGGGCAGAAAGAATTAAAAAAAAAAAAACCTGGGGGAGCTAAAGTTCATGCGGAAAGGGCCCCTCCCCTCCTCCCTGGGGTCTGTTGGTTGATTCCTGCTTGGGAATCGCCCTCCTGTGGCGATCCCCAAGCAGAAGTCTACTGGGGAAAGGTATTGTTGGAAAAGCAAGATTCTCCCCTTTCCAGTGGTACCTCTCCCGTTGAAATCTCTGCTCAGGGGCTGAGACATGCCCCTGAGCACCAATGGAAATGAAACTAAATGAGCCGATCAGCTCATTTTACTTTTACTTTCCCAGTAATGATGTTGGCGCGCATGGCGTGCCGATCATCATTAAAGGGTAGGGAAATAAGCTCTTCCCTAGCAACCAAGGCTGAAAATATTAAAAGGAGATCCCTCTGGTGCCCACAGTGTGCACAGAAGGCTTCAAGCCGTCCTGCCCACACAAGGGGTTAATTGAGGGAAAAAACCCAACTCCCCATTTTTTGTAATTGTATGACTCTATACCCTTACCCACTCCTAAACACTAAAACACTCTTACCACCCGATTCTTTTAGTTAACCTTGAACCCTAAAATCATCCTTATCAATCTATACCCACAGACACACACTTGCCTTATATATACTTGCCAGTTGGTTGTAAAGGCAATGCATGGTAAAGTAATTTCCATGGTATAGGCAATGTGTGATGTCAGCCTAGTAAAGGTGGTATCTCTCGTTGTGTACTTGGAAAAAAGGTTCTTCTAGGGTATGAGCCTTAAGTTCACTGACATGCCTGAGAGAAGTGATGGCCACCTGGAAAGATACCTTCCAGGAAAGAAACCGTAAAGGACAAAAATGGAGCACCTCAAAAGGAGGGCCTCTAAGCCTAGTTTGAAAAATATGGAGGTTCCACACATGGGCAGGTGGCACCTGTGGCAAAATAATCCTTTTGAGCCCCTCTATGAAAGCTTTGATAACAGGAACCCAAAAAAGTTAGGTGTATTCTCGGTTTAGAAGGTAAGCGGCATCAGTGTGTCAAGTGAAGCCGGATAGAAGTACAAGCAAAGACTGCCTTCTGCAAGTACAGTAGATAACAGACAATGTCTTGGACTACTGCTTTGAGAGGGTCAATTTCTCTATGGAGGTAGTAGTGCACAAATCTTTTTTACTTGGCTGCATTGCAAGCTTTGGTTAAGGGCCTGCATGCCTCTTTAAGGATGATCATATCCACGATTGAAGGCAGTCTGGGGTACCCAAACTTTACATCTTCAGGAGCCAGATCTCACAACTGGGCTGTTTGGGGTTGGAATGCCTGAGTGTGCCCTGATTCTGTGAGAGAAGATCTAGCTGGTTAGTCATCTTTTTGTGGGACACTAGAGATAGTTCAAGGAGAGTAGTGAACCAGGGCTGCCTGGTCCAGGTGGGGCTCCTTAAAATACAGTGAGGGATGTTTGTTGAATCCTCCACATCATGAATGAAAAAAGTGTAAGAAGCATGGGCAAATACCCATGACTAGTTCCTCTATAGTGCATTGTCCATGGACTGTTGTTGTGGGAACCAGGAGGCAAAGTCTGAGTATTTTGCCTTTTTGCTACTAGTGAAGAAGTCTGTGTGGGGAAACCTACAAAGCCGGAAGTAAGGAAATAGGATTTGTGGGTCGAGTTTCCATTTGTGAACTACATCCTGCTGAGGTGGTCTGCAAAATCATTGTCTGCTCCCAGTATGTTCTTTATCAGTAGATGAAGTCTATCATGGATCACCTGCCATGAAATGACATGGGCTAGAGCACTGTAGAGAATGAGTGTCGCTCTGAAACTGTAGGGTAGAACATGGCAGTTGGGCTGCCTGTGCGAATGGGTACTACCTTGTGTTGGATGCTAGGGCGGAAAACCTTGAGGGCTAGGTGGGTGGCTAGCAAGTCCGGGTTGTTGATGTGAAGACCCCGTTGATGGGTTGTTAGCATCCTTGAATGGTCAACGCCTGTAAGTGCATGTTCATATGATGTGTGATTCATTGTGATGTTCATGTGCGGTACTGAGTCTAAAAAGGGCCGGCTTTAAAACAGGTAGTTAGCATTCTACCACTGCAGAGAGCAATAGGTGTGGACTCAATCAACACTAGATCGTCCCAATGACCCTCTACTTGTGACCATTGCGCTGCTAGGCAACCCTGCACTAAACACATGTGCAAGCTGACATGTGGGACTGTAGCAATGCAAGAAGAAATCAAGCAAAGGAAGCACATGACCTTTCTGTTACCTATGAGCGGGCTGAAAAAGAGGGAGCAGAATTTGGAAAGCTTGCAGGACTGGGATATGCTTTCCCTGCACTAGGGCTGAGTATGGCCCCTAGGAAGGACTGGACCACAAGACGCTGTAGATGACATTTTGTGGTATTGATGGTAAAGCCTAGGTCAGTGGTTCCCAGCTTTTTCACTTCTGTAGACTCCCACTTAATCATTACTGGAACCCGGGGACCCCCCCACTGAATCATTATTGGAAAGTGGGGAGCCCTGCACTAAGTAACATTTTCAATTGTACGTTTATCCACTTAATTTATATACACGTTATTAATCTGTATATATTATTTAATTTTCTAAGCAGGTGTGGACCCCCTGAGGAGGCTTCACGAACCCCCAGGGATCCATGGACCACAGGTTAGGAACCACTGGCCTAGGTTGATTAAGAGATGTATGGTGATTAGTTTGTGCTAGGCACTGCTGTTTCGTTGCACTTGTTATCAGTCAGTCATCTAAGTAATGGAAGATATGGATGCCATTCTGTCTGAGGTGAGCGCTACCACGCCAAGACAATTTGTGACCGCTCTGGGGACTATGGTTATCCCAAAGAGCAGCACTTAGAACTGATAATGCTGACCACTTACCACAAACTGGAGGAACCAGCGATGTGCGGGGTGGATAGGGATGTGAACATAGGCATCCTTCAGGTCGAGCGCCATCTTGAAGTCGCTGTGCTGTAGCAGTAAAATTACATCCTAGAGTGTCACCATGTGAAAGTGTTCTGACAGGATGTATTTTTTGAGGGGTCTGGGATATAACTTTACCCTCTGCCACAAGCTTTTGCCCCCCCCTTTTTTTTTTTTTACTGGTCCAGGATGTATTAAAGATAGGCCTCCATTTTACCTCAGTGTGCTCTAACATACCGGGAAAGTAAACCGACGGAATTGGTGATGCGCCAATACATAGCAGACTGAGCATTGATGCATTTTCCTGTCCCATCTTTCTTTGTACTCTCTGTGCCAGAGAGGGCACCACCCATGTCCTGGGAGTTGGCAAGCTTTTATGCAGTGTGTACCACCAGGAAGTCAAGTGGGAGTTGACCATTGATGCAAGGGGGGGGGGGGGCAGAAAAGGGATGGCTTGTATTTTTGTTCTCAACCCTGGGAGTGATCACTCAGGCCTCTACTGGCTCTTTAAAGATGCTGGGAGCATGCTTAGGCATCTCATTTCACACTGCTAAATATTGCATTGACCTTTGAGTGGATTAGAGGGTCTCCATCAGGAAGTCTTCATCCTCCTGCTGCTTATGCATTTCTACCTCGCAGAAGATGGTGGTCTTCTGTAAGACCTCATGGTATTAGGTAGTGTCGTCCAGTGGGGGTGGCTTAGCCGGGCAGAGGTCAGGGTCGGTACTCTGAGGAAGGGGTGTGATGGAAGGATTTAGTTCATAGTAGACCCCTGGACATGATGGTGTGGGTTCCAAGGAATATTATATGGGCCTTATGGTGACCTAGGCATGTCTTCTTCACAGCCAGAAGAAGGGGATCGCCAAGGAGAGTCATCTGATAAATCTACTGGTGGTGGTGGTGAGGGGGGGTAAGGAGGAGGTGGAAAGGAAGGCAAATATGGAAGATAAAGGTGAAGAGGAGGGAGACGAGGCACGAAGAGGAGGTGGAGAGGTGTCTCAATCTTGGCACCTAGGCTTCTTGGATGCCATCTCCCGGGTTGGATTATGGCTTCCATAAAAGTCAATTCCTCAAAAAAAGAAAAGGGTCCTTTGCCTTGAGAGGAGGCAGAGCTAGGATCCGTCCAATCTGATGAAGTATGAGGATGTACCGTTGCCTGACCTCTTGTAGGTGTTGCATGGACTGGTGCTGTTCCTCAGAAGCAGTGGAAGAAGCTGCCCTGAATGCCGTTTGTTTTGGCGCAGATGATGGATGTTGACTCAATGGCAAGAAGGCGGTTTTTGGCTACAAATGTCTCTACTTCGAGGATGGCTTTGAGGATGGTTTCGACACCCAAGCCAAAGGGGTGGTCGAAGTCAAAGGGCATGACTGTATTGTGGACTTTGGCTCTTAGAGCTAGAAGGGCACCGGGGGTCCAACAATGAAGTTCGGTGGAGATCATGGCCTTGTGTGCAGGCGGACCCAGAGCCTCATGACTGGCTTGTGAGCTTCAGGCTTAACCCTCTTGTGAGCAATGCTCAGCTTCTGGGTGGTGTCGAGGGGCGGGTTACTTACTGTAGACGATTTTGATGCAGGACACTGGGCAGACATGGCTCATCCACTTCGGCATCAGAGCAGGAACTATTTTCCAGTGCGATGATATTGGCCTCGGTGCCAGAAGTCCCTAGCCACCCTCAACATCTTGGCCCGTCAAGAGGTCCGGAGTAACATCCACCAGCTGTTGTGCCATTGAGGCCGAGAAGATGCATAAAGCACAACTGTATTGGAGGGTCTTTCTATTCCTGAAGGCGAGACACACTGAACAGGAAGCCTCCTGATGGACCTGTGACAGATACAGGTTACACACCTGATGGTCTGTCCTCTGGTATTTGGCTGACACTTCGGGCAGTAATGGAATGGAGTCCTTTTCATTATAGACAGGATATTGTCTGGCACTGAGAAGTTGATGGAGAACCAGAGGGGTGAAGCCCAGTGTGGGGTGTCTGAAGTTTTTGGGGGCAAAGTTGAATAAAGGGTGCATGACGCTTCAAACCGAACAGTACACACAACGACTTTAAGCATCAATGAGTCTGGAGGATCCGAACAGGTCCAGCGACAATACCACACAGCACTGCCGAAGAGCTCAGTTGGACATGTCTGAACCCGATGGCAGTGAAAAAACAATCTTACAACAAAGCTGATGCCCATGTGCACTACCAGCAATAGGCGAGTCCATATATCTTGTGACTTGAAACCCTTCTTTAAAGGGAAACAACTTCAGGGGTGTGGAATTTATTAAAATATCTACTTGTCCACGGGACAGGCTGCTTCTCAAATCTACTTGTCCTGTAAAAAGATCTACTTGTCCCTTTGGTGCCATGTAGTGTGGCGCCAAATTATGGCAGCAATCTCATTATGTAAGAGCTCTGATAATAGCCTCTCTGATTATGCCAGGGCTACTACCATAGTAGGGCTTGAATACTTGCAGTTTCAATCCCTACTGTAGCAATTTCCTTATTTTTCCACCTTTCTGCAGATCTGCATACTGGGGCTGGAGGAAGCAGTAAGCAATAATTCCAGGGCTGGAATGCCTTTGAGTCTGCAAACCTACTAACCTGCATGTTTTAAAGATTTTCACCAGCTTCTCTCTAATATTTTCCCATAATAAGAAAGGTTGGACATTTACTCCTGACAATGGCAGAATTAGAACTTCTTCCAGGGTTGGGAAGAAAGTGGCTGGAGGGAAAATGAACTTGCAAATGCTCAATAGATTTTCACATGAGAAAATCTACACATGCGTATTTACCCGTGCTAAAATACAGTTCACAAATATTTTATAAGGGTACGACATATACCATGGGTGCACTTTTGTGACTTTCTTTAAGAATTTGAGGCCACATGTAGGTAGGTTCAGATTTGCGACCCGCAAATTGCGAGTCGCAAATCCGAATGTAGGATGGTGTCCCTGACACCACCTGTGATTCGCAAGGGCTTCGCAAATGCACACCTCATGAATAATCATGAGGTGGGTCGCAATTTGCGACCCCCTTGCGAATGGTGGCCTCACAGGGATGGTGGCCTGCTGGAGACAGCAGACCACCATGTCTGTGACTGCTTTTCAATAAAGCCTTTTTTTTTTGTAATGCAGCCCGTTTTCCTTAAAGGAAAACGAGATGCATTACAAAAACGAAAACACAATGGGGAAGGGGTCCCAGGGGGACCCCTTCCCTTTTGTGAAAGTGTTAGCACCCATTTGAAATGGGTGCAAACTGCGATTGGTTTGCGCCCGCGTTCGCAAAACAATCCTACATTGCACTGCGAGTCGCAATTAGGAAGGGAACACCCCTTCCTAATTGCGAGTCGCAAACCCGTTTTGCGATTCGGTAACCAGGTTACTGAATCGCAAAACTGGGTTTGTGCATCGCAATGTGCTTTTTGCACATCGCAAACAGCGAAAGTCGCTGTTTGCGACATGCAAAAAGCTACCTACATGTGGGTCTTGGTCCCTAATTAGGTCTGGTGTTAACAAAGACATTTTGTTTTTATTAAACTTCTATTTCTCTCTCTTTCGGCTGACTTTACTGTGAGTGATCGCATTCTTCTCTTTTCTCTTCCACAAGGAGCATATTGGCACACAAAGTAGTTTTGTTCAGTGTCAGGAACAACAGTGGCAATCAGTGACGTAACGAAACTGGAGGGTGCCCCTTTGCAAAGAACATGGAGGAGCCCCCTCTCCAGACTCACTCAGGGCAGGTGCTGTGCTGAAGGGGCCCCCTGGAGGGTGGCTGCGGGGCCTTTGTTATGCCACTGGTGGCAACGTGTGCTTTTAGAGTTCAAAAACGTTTTTTTTTTTTTTTGTTGCCAGTGTTTGTTACAATGTTGAGGGCCTGGTAGCTCCCACAACAATAAAGTGTTACAAAAGCCATGTCAAAACAAGACACGCATTGATGAAACTAAAAGACTTATAAAAATATGTCAGATCAGTTGGCTTTGTCAGTGTTTGTTTATTTTCATGCTTCCCATAATCGTGTTGAAAATGGTTACACTGATTTTCCATTCGAAATATGTTTGGGAAATACTAGCATGCATCAAAACATTTTACTAATTGACACTTCATTTGCATCTAATCAGAGAGCATTCTGGGAGCATTATACTTAGCCTCATAGCCTAAACTTTTCAAACATGTGTATACACGTTTTTTTTTTTGTACTGGAACCAACATCAGTAGTGAAGTGTGACCTTAAAACATTTATTTACAGCACTCACCCTAATAATTAAGGTTTTCAAATAATGAACCATAAATACAAGTTCGAACAGCATTATCTTTTGGAAACACATTACCTCAACTGCAGAGAGTTCCACTCTCTGTAAACAGGCAGCCAAAGGGTTTGTGTTGCAGAGGGTTGGGCCTACTTGTCCCAAGGACAAAGTGAACATAAAAACTTGTTGCCCTTGACCCCAAACAAGATGTCCCCGGGCGTCGGGCGATAGGAATTCCACATCCCTGAACTTGCAAACATCCAAGCCCAAACCTAGATGGCAGGAGTATGCCCAGCATGCGTATCTACAGCTACACATGCCATGAATAAATAAATATCACTCACTAGCAATAAATATCCTCATACACCTCAACAGCAGATGGAAGTCTGCAGCATACCTTTTACCATCCAGATTTTATGGGTAAGAGGATGTGCATGCATTATTTGTGATGTATTTGATGATATCCATCTTGATGTCATCATGATTGCCCCCCCCCCCCCCCCAAAAAAAGATGTTACTGATGATGTAGTTTCTGAGCCCATGAGCACATATATCACTGTAAAAACCCTATAAGTTAGCCCATAGGACTGTTAACTTGATGCAGTGTTGACATCATACAATCCCAAACCCTTAAAATATCCACGGAAAGGCAGAAAGCCAACCTTAACTTCCACCCCCAAATGCACTGCTCATGTGCTGGGGTGTGGGAGGGGAGTGGGAGGACAAACAGACTTCATAAATGACACTTCATAACCAATTCTGCTTAAGTATAATGCAACCCAAGCTCTACTTAACAAATGGTAAACCCATCAGACTACAGAAGAAGGTTTACTGAGGCCCGAGCCTGGTGCTGCTCTGCACAACAGCTTCCAGGTAAAGCAAATGTAACCAAGACTCCTTTGTATTTGCTCTACGATATTGTCAAACAAAATATATTTTGTATTGAAAAATTATTTTGGTGGGTGTAAAGAGGTACAGGAAGCATTTAGGCACGTAAATTCACGCTAAAAAGACCTGTATAAAAGGATGTCTTCTTAGGAAGTGTACGAAAAGACCCATCCCTATTCATATATGAGAGGAAAAAGGTTACCATTAAAAAATGTGAAGTTAATAGGTGATACTGAAAGGACGTTCAGATATGTACTGTGAAAAAGCAAAACTGCAAAACAAAATAACATTTTGTTCAGAGCGTTCTGTCGTAATACTCTAGTATTCCTGTTAGTCTAAATATACGCTAGTGTTATGTTGTGTTATACCATATGTAATATTTTTGACGTTGTTGACTTGCCATTATCTTGATAGAAACTCAGAAACTGCTTTGTTAACGCTCCTCCAAACTTTTACATTTGTGGATGAAACTAAATAAACCAATTCCATTGTTGTCTGTGAGTTGAAGAACACAATGGACGTATGAGGAATCACCAGCATGCCAAATTTAGAATTCATGGAGTGTGTCAAATGAGCCCCATTTACTGCAGCCATGATTATATCCTCCAAGAGGATCATGCCACTAAATTCCTCAAGCTCCTTGCCAGATGATGTTCACATTATGACCCCTAATACCAACAAACATTTTCAGTTTCTGGCATTGGTTCTTAACCAGTTTAGACAGTAATGTCCAGTAGGTCACAACAAAGTTCTTGGAATCCATCCTCAAGATAGGTGAAGATAAGTTAATGGATTACATAGAACTTTACAAAATCTAATTAATTATCCAGCAAGTTTGCTTAGTTAAAAAAAAATGATACTGGTTAGTGTAAAAACTGAACTGAAACATTAGAATGTACAGTGTGTGCGCTACACTTTTATGCAAAGCACACAAGAGTTTGGAATTAGACAATAACAGCCTTTTGTTTGGATGAATAATGTTTATTATGAGGAGTTCAGTCAAAGCTCTTCCTTGGACTCCTCATTTCATACAAGTGACAGGACGGTACAGCAAGTTTGTCAGCCGTTTTACAGCGACAGTTTTATCCGCCATTCCATAATACCTTGAAAACCATGATCAGCAAGTACTGGCTCTGAACTTTAGTTTTAAACATTACGACAGAATTCAAGGCTGCCTGAAGGTAGAAGAAACTAGCACAGTTGAGCCTTCATTATGATTGCAGGATTTTCAATTGACCAATGTGTATGTTCTTTAGAAAGTAAGTACATTAAAATTTGAAAATAGTTTATCTGTATGAAAGGTAAAGTGCACGCTTCACAAATTAGGGAGCAGTTAAAATAAGTTTTAAAGAGAAAATACGTCTTTAATAAAATAAATGAAAACAAAAAGTACTGGTAGAAGTTATTAAGTGGATGTAGTGCATTACAAATAAACATATATCACACAAAACTAAGACTTTTATTATTAAAAAGAAGAGGAAAAAAGTTTCAATTCAGCCATGCACTGTTTGCTTGAAATATGAAATACAGAAAACCATGTAACGTCTCAGATTAAATAAACAGTACTTTTAATAATAAATAACTTTTGTGTTTGTTATGTCAGAAGAACACGTATCACAGTAAAGCTTAGTTGTTCATCATTAAGCTCCAAATTTAGAGTTGACAGATTATAACTGTGGGGGAAAAACTGACTGCTGGGATGTAAAAGTCCCTTGCATGGTGAAGAACGTGAAACACAGCAGTGAGCGCCCCAACTGTACTGATGTCTGGATCCCTAATGCTATCAAAGGTAAACACAGATCATGTGTGTGCACCATAACATAGGTCTGTTTCACAGACTGTGATCTTGTTGGACCAGGAAGGGTAACCAAAGAACTGCCCTCATAGTGCTGAAAGGCTACTGTGTAAGCGTATGATCTCTTGTGTACTTTAGTATACTTCTGTGGGCTTAAAGCCATTTCATGTATTTGTTTGTGTCATTTAAAAATCCTTGATTGCTAGTGGTCAGTCATGCCTCTTTGTCCCTCCCTTTTCTCTTTGGGAGCACGGACTAACTTCTGTATAACTATGCTTTGTTCTGTTTATCTGTTCTTCGGGGAACTTTTTTTCTTGGGTTCCTGCTCATGTTTGGCGAAGCTTCCCTCTTCATTTGCAGAGCATTCTTGCTCCCAGCTTAGCTTTGCTGCAATGCTGTTTCTGTAAACAGGGCTGTAAATGAAGCTGTTATCTTGGTCACATTTGCTAAGCATTCAAAGACCGAAGTCATACACCAAACGCCCTCATCGCTGCTTATTTTTATAGGCATTTTTTGTTCCTTCTTTACATTTTGCCACTTAGAAGCACTCTTAGTCATGAATATATCTGTGCTTTGAATGCACAGTGTAAAACATTTTTTCAGAACAGGTGCTGTGCTTCATTTTTCAGCACAGCGTCCGAAAGTCATTGGGGATGTGTTGAATTCAAGATTGCAGGAAGTAGTACCTTATGTGGCAAAAGAGGTCGCAAGAGACACCTAGTGGCAGCCTGTGGAACTACATCCTTTCCCTTTTAATGCACATTAGAACAGTAAATGCTGCAGGTTTTTTCAGCCAGCATATTATAAGTGTAAAATCGTTAACGTAACCATGTTGTTCCTCCTTGTATTTCACATGCTTTACTTAATCTTGTTCACAAAAGGTCCATGTGTTGACCGTGGTTAGTGCCTCACTTTGCTACTAGTCTGTGAGCGATTCCCCTTACACGTAATTATCTTCACACTATTGAAAGTACTTGGGCCTTGATAGGATCCCCGCCATTGCACTTTATTGTGTACACCCTTAGGACCTGAAGCTGATTCACCACCAATCCCATCTCCCACTTTACTGGTTCATCACAATGCGAATAGCACGGTCTTTAGGGGATTCCTGCCCCCATTACACGTCGCTAGTTTAACAACATGAAAGTACTGAGGCCTGGAAGAATTCTCACCTTCATCCTGCTCTTCACTGTGATAACTATATGGGGGTCCTGTGGTCTGCGAGAAAGCCCTCCTCCCATGCCTAACTGTTTGCACAATTCAGAATATTAGGAAGCGGCTAGACCCCTCAGCTGCCCCCACCCCTATGTTTAATGGAGTAATCATAAGTGCTACTAGGACCAAGAAAGATTCACCCTGCCGCTCCCTCACACATTCTCACACTTCGGTGAATACGTTCCTCATCGCCACAACCACCAGCTCACAGTCACTTTAACAGTCTTCTTTGAGATGTAGTGCTTTGAAGACAACAGTTTTGCAAGGACTTCTACTATTGCACCCACTCACTTGACCTCGCCTACCTGACCCAATTATGCAGCCAATTTAGTTTTTCAAATTGTGTGAGAATATTATTTGAGTAGACGTGATTATTTGTATGTGCATATGAGTTTCTGGTGAGGCACGGCTTCGAAGATACCAATCTTAACTTTCACTTTGCTACTGTTGGCACTCACGTGTACAAACAGTGTGTTACAATTGTACTAGGTAATATTTTACACATAACTGAAATACTCCATCACCCAATCATGAGCAAAATAGGAGATTCCTTTAAGTAGAGTCAAGTGACAGGCATAAGTCTTCTCAGTTTATGGGAGCGTAATAGTTAATGTGTGTTCCAGTAACAAGAGGTCTTTGACCAAGTTCCTGTTGAAGTCAGTGCGAGGGTGTCTATTCAGTGACATAGGCATCGCAAATATTTTATGCATGTGTTGATGCCTGTTCTTTCTCATAAATTGTATAGTATTCCACTGGATTAAAAACTTTGTGTTGTAAAAAAATGTGGGATTTGCTGATTGTGTATCTTGATAAAAATGTGTGTTCTCATTACATTACTTGTTTTTGAGCTGCTTGCTACCACAATCTTGTCGTTTTGTAGGGTTAGGTGACTATTACCTAATTAAATGATACTGAATTTATCGAACTCAAAAGGATGAAAAGATGAAGTGTGTCTGCTCATTAAAACTTGCAATCTACTCAGGTTACATTTTGAATTCAGCAAACAGATAACTCATTTGACTATGTAACAGCTTTCAAATATAAACTGAGTCTTGCTTATAGTGTAACTGTACTGAAGTCTAAGACTGCATGTAACCATACTGTAAAACGTAGTGTGATTGCTTGTAAATTCTTTGGGTGTTTTTGTCTGTATCTGGGTTACATGATAATAAATAATGGCAATATTTTCATTTTTTGCTGCAGATAGAGGAAGAAGGTAAATGGAGTGCTTTATTTGTATGCAGGGCCACTGGAATGATGTGGCAGGGTTGACCAATTTACATGGCAATAAAAGTCCAGTTATGCATTTACAACGTCAAAAGCTCTAACTTAAGCAAATGCGAGGCCTCCAGGTTCACTCATTTCAAGTTCAGCTACTGTATGCAGCTACTGTGTGCTCAACTCACCCTTAACCTACATTGTTTTGGTGTTTAGTGCTGCACATTGCATGTGTGATCTACAAGTGCTCAATCTGTTCTACTGAGAGTCAAGTAATGAAGGGAAACTTGGGCGAGTTGCTAAGGATCCATAGTATGTCGGGCCACAGTACATCAGGAGTGAAAGTTCTCAACCTGCACTGATGGGACCAATAACATCTGCTTACCCCATGTCCCTCTGAATGGGGTTCTAACACTAACATTAAGTCTCAAGAAAAGACTGAAAAATAGCTTACCAAAACTTTGACACCCAATTTGAACAACTTCTCAGTTCATATTAGGCAGTCGGTTCTTACAGAGAAAGCAACATTAAAACGAAATATGAATTGTTCAATGAAAACAACATTCTTTCAGAGAAAAGAAACAGTTTTCAGTCCTCCTACATATGCCTGGGCTAGAAATCTGAAATTGAGAAACATCAACCTCAGAGAACAGGATTTCAAAATGGTTACTTAACCTCTCTCTTAATGCCCCTTTACTTTTTACTTGCCCCACGTCTATGTATACACATGCATACACAGACATGGGGCAAGATCCGATGCAATATAAATTGCAGCATAGAGGCTCCTCAAGAGATGGTCTTCCCTTGTATAAAGTCTCTATTGAGCTGGCCTAATCAACGTATGGCGGATCCTAATGTAGGTATTTTGCAGTGGTTCTTGAGAGTGCATCAACAGCTACACAATATGGCTTTTCAATTTGCTCGCTCCAGCCAAATATGAATGGCAAAAGGTTGATAGGTAACCAAAAAGAAGTGTTTCACTGGTGGCGTATGTGCCAACTGTTGTGTGACCACAAAGGCAATGTTTTGCTCAATTAATTTCTGGTTTTTAGAGCACCAACGAGTACATAAATTGGATTGGCCCTACAAAGGAAAGGTCACGTTTTACTAAGTTGTGCTGCAAAATGAAGATTATACTCACACCTGACCTGCTTGCAGTTTTGGTAAGATGCAGTGATGCCAGAGATGCCCTTTTCACTCTTTTGCCCATCATACATGGAGTTTCAAAATTAGTGCCTGTTCACACTGTTTAGATCAGCCGAGATGAAAGCATGCAAAGCAGCCCTAGAGTTCTGTGAATCAGCGTCATCTAGAGCCCTGGTGTAAGCAGTTACCATGTTTAAGGCAGTATGTAATTTTATTTAGAAACTAATAAGAATACAAACAAGTTACCTAGCTTCTGCAACGCTCTACCTAACTGCACATTCTTCACCTTGTCAATACTCTCCCAGGAGTCAGACTGGATCTGGAAACTCAAAAGCAGTACTCCTGCATGCCGGTAGGTTGCATTACATGGCTGTTCACCAACATTGTTCCGCTCCAAAAGTGAAAAACCAGGCTGCATATAAGCCCAATCCAGGCATTCTGATATTATTTGCTTTTGATTGATTGCCCGCAAGCTCAGACGCAGAGCCCACTGGCAAATTGGCTTGATCAGGTTGGGACCTTTTTATGTGGGAAAAGAGTCCATTAAACAAAAAAAGGACGAGGAAGGGTCTGTGAGTAATCTGTGGTGTGACAGGGTATCCACAAGAAAGAGCTTTACAAAGGGTAAGTAACTTGTTCTTCTGATGGACACTTCTAACTGCAGGTACCACCGGCTGCAAACAGATACCAAAGCATTATCTCAATAGGTGGAAGGTCCACTGAATAGCTCAGGCCAAAGTTCCTGAAAGGTCGACTGGCCAAAACGTCTCTCCTGTTGGACTTGGCTGTCCAGGAAGTAGTGCTTGATAAACGTGTACACTGATGCCCAAGTAACTGCCTGACAGCACTCACTCAGCCAGTACCACAAACTCCTGCAAGATACCAGAAGGGACACCTTAGTCAACTGCATCCAAGCCAGCTCCAACCACAGCAAAGAACTCTTCAACATTGTCAGAGTTATTTAACCCCCTCAGCAACACAGAACAACACCTCCCCCTCCCAGGACTTGTGCGACTCCCTAGCAGACAATGTCTATGACAAAATATCCACCACCTACAGAAACTTCACACCCCTACCTGCCACTGCCAACTCCCTCAGACTTCTAGACCCCACCGACACCCCCACCACCTAAAGAATCACCAGCTGGAACCAGCTCACCACTCAAAACACCATTGACATCATGTGATCGGTCTACTCAGGATCCCCCAAGGACTCTTGTCCACAACACTTTTTCAACTCCACCAACCCCACCCATCAGCAGGAAACTCCATGACATCCTCAACACATGCATCATCTCAGCCACCTACTCTGAATGGAAACACGCCAGAATCAAACCCCTCCTCAAGAAATCTTCTGCTGACCCAAACGAGCTCAAAAATTACGGACTGAGCTCCCTGCTCCCCTTCCCAGCCAAAGTATTAAGGAAAGCCATCAACCAATAACTCACAGCATACCTAGAGAACAACGATATTCTGGACACAACCCAAACCAGATTCCACTCAAACCACAGCACCAAAACCGCCCTGATCGTCATCACGGACGACAACAGAAACCTCCTGGACCAAGGAGACTCACCTGACCTGATTCTTCTCAACCTCTCAGCAGCATTTGACACTGTCTCCCACCACACCCTACTCAACATACTCCACCAGATCAGCATCCTAGATGACATCCTTAAATGGATCGCCCCCTCATCTCTGGCAGAACTTGCAGTCCTTTGCCTTCCTTTCACCTCAATGTCCAAGAACATCATCTGCACCGTCCCCAAAGGATCATCCCTTACCCCCTTCCTCTCCAACACCTATATGACTTGGACAGTATCATCAAACTACAGACTGAACATCTTCTCATACGCAGATGACAACCAGCTCATCCTCTCTCTATCCAAAGACCCCACCAACATGAAAGCCAACTTTCACCTTTCCATGAACAGCATCGCCCACTGGATGACGGACAACTGCATCAGACTCAACACAGACAAAACAGAGGCTCTGATGTTTGGGGATATCCTCTCAACATGGGATGACTCCTGGTGGCCCACCAACCTGGAATATCCCATGTCCCCCACCCCACCATGGACCAAGCCTGAAACTTATCATGAACAGCAAACTCAACTTGATTAACCAGATCACGGCAGTGTCCTCTGCCTGACTCCTCATCCTCTGTAAGATTTTCAAGTGGCTCCCACTCCCCATCAGACAAAAGGTCTCACAAGCTCTTGTCACCAGCTGCCTGGACTATGACAATGCTCTGTACGCTGGTCTCACAGCACACCACACAAAGAAACTTCATGTGGAACTCATATGGAGCTAGACTCACCCTGAACCTGCCATAACAGACCCACATCACCCCCACTTGAGGAATCTCACTTGGCTCCCCCTACACAAACTATGGCAATTTAAGCTGCTTATGCACGCCTATAAAGGCCTTCACAACCAAGGGCCAGCTTACCTCAACAACTGCGTGAGCTTCCACAGTCCCTCAAGAACCCTACGCTCAGCATCACTCACACCCCCCTGCATTCGCCACAGCAACAGTGGCGGTCGTTGCTTCTCCTACATCATTGCAAAATCCTGGACCAGCTTCCCCATCTACCTCAGGACAGCTCCCGCTCCAGAAATTCAGAAAGGAACTTAAAACTGGGCTTTTCAACTGAAGCCCTGAGCAGCTGACCCCAGTGCCTGGATACCTTCATGGGTGATAAGTGCGCTCTAGAAATCCTGATTGATTGATTGATTGATTGATTGACAGATATCCAGGACAGGCACTCCATCCACAAGGGTAATAGTAGGAGCCTTGGTGCAAGTAAATGAGCTCTTAATCATTCAGGTGGCTGCTTCCTAGCTAGAACAATCCAATTTTTTATGCAGAGGACAAACCACCTATACTGCACTGCCTTGCCCTTCCTCGCTCCCAAGAAACCCACAAAGAGTTTTTCACCACTCCAACCTACTTTTTGCAGTAACACATGGTTGTACTACTGTCTGTGACAACCTGTACTAACCAGAGTCCTCAAACCTCTGCCTCTCCCAGCCATAATCCCCAGCCCAGTACTGTACTGTACGGAGAAATCTGTGAAAAACATCTGTTCCACGTGGCAGCAAGAAGATGGGCCTGCCCTTGGCCCAATCATGGTCCAACAGGCATTACTGAAGATCATTTACAGACTCCTCTAAAACCTGGACAGAATCAGTTTGGTTCCGGGGTGCTGTGCCTACTGGAACTTTAATTATTACTTCAGGGCCCTCTATGTACCATTTGGCATGGTCAACTAGCAGGATGCAGGAGGCCAATAGTCCCAGCAGCCTCAACCTCATTCTCACTAATATCCAGAACAGAGGCTGAAACATGGGATCATAGCACGAAATTCCTGAACTCTCCACTCAGGGAGGAAGCATGAAACTGCACCATATTCAGAGGTATAACGTTGGTGTAGAGCTGCACATCGTCACCTATCAGTGTGCAGAATACTACTTTTGAGCTTCAGGATGCAGTTTGACACCTAGGGGAATATTCACAAGGTGAGGAATCTTCAGTTAGAAGCATCAATCAGAAAGAAGGAGTGACACGATGAATCTATGAGCTACAAGGTTGAGACTATAGGTTGATGTGATATGCAAGTCTGTTATTTAATACTGACAGTTGTTTTTAATTGTAATTGTATAGCTGAGTGCTTTTGTGATATTTTTTTATGTAACCAAAATAAAATACTTTGGTTGACCGATAAATGGTTTGACTGCAGTTAATGTCGCTAGCCTAGTTGAAGCGGATTACTGAATTCAGAAAATATGGTGGTACATTTGAAACCAATGGCATCGCAAAACAATTGGTATTCTTACAGTCTGTCTCAGCCGAAAAGCTGTATATAACTGAACTTGATAGCAATGGAAACAAGTTGAAAGAAAAGCTAGCCATATTGGAGGCATGCAAACGTTTGCATTAATGCGTTGATAAAAGTAAGCTGTTGAACACCATATTTGGAGGAAAAATATATCAAAAAGGAACTGTCAGGGAGAATAAACTGCTTATTAAAGAAAAGAAAAAAAACAAATTAAGGGAAACCAAGCATATCCAGCCTGCCGCAAGCTGTGAATGACCCCTAAAGCCTTTTACACGTTGCTGGACTGCTGGTGCTGGGAAAGAAAACACGAGACCAAATGTATTTCATTCAATATTTGCTTTGATTCACAGACCAATGAGGGTATAACACTGTCTAATGTTACTTATGTGGATATATAACATCAGATTTTCATGGGCAGGCACAAGGAAATTAGTAGTATACTCATGTTGACTCATATCCATCATTTTGTGGAATCTGCTCAAAAACTGGGGATAAGATGATGCAAGTTCATGGTTTGGTATTCACATTCATAGAAACCTCAGTGTTTTTGTTGTGTTTTAGAACACATGGTTTTGAAATTGCTCGGATCACTGCCATTGAGATTAAAGGCAATATAAGTATTTTAGTTTTTGTTACTAAACAATAATAACAAAGAACAAGAATCCAACTTTGAACTTCATTTTTCCCTTCTCTCAGATCCCCACACCCTCCCTAATGTCCACACCCTGCCTAATGTCGTGTTTCTGTCATGATCTGATCAAAGTGTCACACCTGGGGTCAGTGGTTGTGACCCAAAAACTCTTTATTTCTTCTTCCAACCATACACATGCGAAGTATGTCGGTTCTAGACAAATCCACGCGTAGTCTGCCCATGCCTGGTAAATCTTTGATAATTTCCTTTAACACCCCAGGCTATATAAAGTCCATGAAATGACCAGTCCCTTTTTCCATTCTTTAACAGCTGGACGGTCAGTGTTTTCCATATGTGTGCCACATCTCTTTTGGCTACCATTATTCCGAGGTGTAGCAGGGTAGTTCTGTACCTGTCAGTATCTAGTTCATCAGTGGTAGGTGGAAGCAAAGGTTTAGGGTCATGTGGGATTCTTCACTCCAGAACAGCGTTGAAACAGGACAGGACTCCCTACCAGTATAATTTCAGTTTACCTCTGCCCCAGATTGTGGGGAGAAGGACCCCTTCCTCCACATAGCCATGGAGGCAGGCGGGGAAGGTGACCACGCCCGTCCTCTACAGCTTGCGCCTTGTTATATTTACTTCAGGTTTTTGTTGAAGGCTCTTTGTATTTTCGTAAGAACAATTTAAGCATTTCTAAGACCTCAAGACCTAGTTAAGCTGCAGAAGCTACAGCTATTTCACTTTCCCTGCAGCAGCATTGACATGAATTGATGGCTGTATAAAGAGTCCAGGGCTGAGGATGGTCCTGGAATCCCTGAACTGACAATTCCTCGGCATCCACCTTTGGTACTATTCATTTACTAGGAGAAAAGGAGTGGTCATTGTTATAGTAAAATATACTGATTGCTGACTGTCCCATCCAGTCTCGGCTCGCTGGTGTTACAGGGGGCGGGGCAGGTGATGGGGGGGAATATTAATAAAATAAAATAAAAAATTACCTCTGCTCCGTGCTGCCGTCTCCTCAGCAGGCAGGCACAGGATCCCAGTCTGGCCTGCGACCAATCCAGCTGCTGTTCAGAGCAGCGTTAGGATTGTCTGGGAGCCCCCTGCCAGGGCACTCCCAGGCAGACGGGGAGCCTGTGCCTGCTCTCTCCAGCCCGGCAACACAGTGCCAAGCTGGAGAGAGCACAGTGCACATGTGTGTTTGGCCGGCCTGAGACCGCCGGCAAAACACACATGGGCACTGAGGGGTGTGCTCTGTTCACTTCCCTCCGTGGCTGTCATCCCCAATGCCTGCCCCTTTTACTACAAAACAATAATAAACATAGTTTATTACAGTTTTGTATTAAAAGATTTGCAGCTGCTTTGGGGGGGTGGGAGGGAGAGAGAGAGGAAGGGTGACGCTCCTCTGCCATATCCGAGGAGCCTCCACTGTTCCCATCCAGCTAAACTGGAAGGCAGTTTGAAACCTTAAGAGTACATCTCCAAAGAAAACAAGGCAGTTGAGCTAATTCAAGAAGATTAACTCCTGGAAATCTGCGATTATAAGAAGGTGACTCAGCTGAAATCAGAGAAATTATTTATCTCTCCAACAAACGCCGTGCTATTTTTGGCACACTGAGAACCTCAGAAGTTACCATCACTAACTTTATCACCTTTCTTCCAAACCCTTGTGTTGAATTGGGATGAATTAATTGTATGAGACTGTTGAATGATTTAGGCATAACATTCAGACAGAACACACGACAATGGTACTCTCAGTGTCCTACACACGCACAAAAAAATCTCGACGTGATTTTCAACGAATAACAGACACATCTGCTCAAAAAAAATGTAAAGCCATTGGTGATGAATATTATGCGGGGCACATTGAGAACGCATACTGCGGAGTTAGGGAGATGCTTGTACTGCGCACGTCACGCACATGATATTTAGCATATCATGTCGACTCTCTGAAGCAATACTAAGGGAGAATGGTTAATTATCGTTTCAAGCAGCTTCCCGTATTAATGCCCTGATGCACGGCTACAGAAAGGAGACAGCAATTAAACAAACAAGCAAGCAGGCTGGATAAAGATGGCTGCTCTGAGGAAGAGTTCACCTCCACTCTGCTCGCCACTAAGCTGCAGCACGCTGGCAGTTTTGTTGGTTGAATCGGCTCAATAGGAGTAGATCAGGGGTAGAACGGACGACATGGCCATCACATCTCGTGGTGACTACTTTTCAATTCAACCTTAAATAAACCATCGAGGAGCTGCCGTGTAAGTTTCCGAAATAAGTCTAAAACTCAATAAACCATATATTTTTAAACAAGTAATGTCACACTTACAGGATGCTGCTACCTGCTTAGATTTAAAGAGATCTTACTACCAAGGTATGTAAGGAATTGATTGGACTGCTAGATAGCCTGATTTCTTTCTACATTCTCTCATCACTGATGTTTGTCTTCAACCATGTTGAACCTTGAGCTCTCCTTTGCTTCACCTCCTTGTTTATTCCATGACTATTTTATTTCTCTTTCAACTTTCAGTCACTTTTCTCAACAATTTAAAACGAGCTAACATTGCACATCGTACCACTCTCCCATTTTTACATACATTTATGAATGATTGTTGCATGTCTGTAGTTTTTCTACCACTGTCCATTTTGTCTGACAAGGCTCTCGCCCATTGAAACTCTGAATCCCATTTCACAATGCTACCCATACGGACCTGTGTTGCCTGCACTACAGCCACACACTCCAATGAACAAAGTCATACACGTTCTTAAACCAGAGCAACATTGTTCGCATGGCATACAAAATTAATCTGACCACGTTCTTACCTCCGCGGGCTGGGTTGGAGAGTGTTTCTCTTCTTCTGTCGCCGTTGGCATTTTGAGGCCACCGTATTTCTTCCAATAAATCCAACAAGCTGCACATAGTCTACACTGCATGTTAGGTGGGCCCCAGGAATACCACTGTTGAGACTGGTTTGCTAAAGATAAGAAAAGTAGCTAAAATGTTACAGCACACATTAAATCAAATTTATACAATGCTCTGGTTACTTCTTTCCCAGGATGCTTCACCCAGTGATATGCAGGTACTAGCTGTCCTCACTAGCTTGCTAGCACTGGGAAATCAACAGCAAAATTGTCTTGACACACTGGGGGAAAATGGACATACGAAGAAAACAGCTGTGCTCAGTCAGATAGGACGTAAAGTTAAAAAGTCTGGAAGCATTATACTGATAAGGCGAATGGAATGCCCTTACGAATAAATGCAAGAACTGTACATAGCAAGCTAGGTAAATGCATCCACAAAAAAGCATCACTCAACCTCACCTAGTAGTTTCCAACCTTTAATAACATTAAAAAGATTTTTTGCAATGGACCCCAACCTTTAGCATCCCTTCATTCAGGTCGCCTCTTTCTCATAAACCCTCCAAAGATGTTCTATGATATTATTCTTCTGCAAAATACAGTCATTACCTCCAAGCAGTTTTATCTCATTTATCAAAAACACTGAAACCTTAATTGCCTGCATAATTTTCTGAAATTAGAAATACCCATATAGGAAAGGGTAGAAAAGTTGGCATAGGAAATCAATGAGATAATGATTTTTCCAATGTGGTTACCATTTGGTTTTTGCAGCAACAAAAACAAAACTAGTACTCACTGTAGCAGCTTTCGCACGCCCGACCTACAGATGGGTTTTGTGCTTGGAAGGATGGACCAATCACTCCGTTCATCGCACTTGGTTTTCCATTATTGCTGGAAAGTTGATTGGGATTCGGTTTGTTGCTGTGATAAAGGCAAAATGTGCTTGTTCAACCCAAATGATGGTTAAATAAATAACTTTTATGCTATGGAATTAGATTGTGTAGTGGGAACTCGGGCATCACAAACTGGAATAAAATCTCAGTTGTTGACTTTTAATGCTCAAGGGCTTCATTTGCTCCAAAAACCAGCATGATGAATAACCCTACATTATGGTGGTGGTCCAAACATCAAGTTATTCCAGCACGTTTAGTGTGTTAGATTACAGGACAAGCAGACAAATACTCCAACAGCTCCCTTCACAATATACTAGTACGATATTGCATTACTTAAACTATAGTAAGGTTTAATGAAATCACTTATTCGAAGTAGCCTGTGTGCCAGTAGGCCAATGATGCAAATTTATACTCAGAGTAAAACACGGCATCATAAATCAATTAATGGGGGATTTATCTATTGTGTACTGCAATGGCACATTTTTAAAATGCTTTACAATACCCGTGGATCTTTCTGAAAGGGTTGCTGCTGTCAGAGGAATAAAGAAAATAACAAATGTGGAGATCAACACAAGTAAGGAAGAAAGTCAAGGCTGAATATGAGGAAGAAGGAAAAGAATGAAAGAAGGAAATTAAAGTACATGATCAAGGACATATACAAAATAATGCAAGGTCGGAGGAAGCAGAAGTAAGGGAATGGATTGAAAGCTGGAAACAAACATGTTTAACGTCATCTTCTATACTCTCTGTATATCATGGAGTTTCTCACAGTTCAATCTTGTGCTCGTTGCATTTTTAGCATCTATGTGGCTCCTGTGGCATTGTTGGACAACTTACTTACCATTGGTAACGCCTTATCCGATAGAGGCTGTATCTAGCTGTAGATTCCTTACCTTTGAACTCTCCCCAGGTGTTTTACTGGACCCGGAAATGTTTCGTGAGCAGTACACCTGCGTGCCGGTAAGCAAGGCCCTGAAAGGGGAGTCCCTCTCCCTAGAAAGCAGTTTGCAGAGTGTGGAGGATGGGTGGGTCAGTAAGAAATCTGCAGCTAGATACAGTCTCTACCAGATAAGGCTTTACCAGAGCTAAGTAACTTGCCCATCAGATAGAGACTTCTCGCTGCAGATTCCTTGCCTTTGAATAGATACCCAAGCAATACCATCCCAGGAGGCGGGTCTGCGAACAAAGTTTAATCAAGAAAGTCCTGCAGGACTGAAATGGGCAAAGTACCCGTCCCAACAGACCTGACTATCCAGGTAGTAGTGTTTAGTAAACGTGTGCAGAGATGCCCTTATTGCTGGCTAACAGATGTCCAGGACCAGAACTCCACATGTGGCAGTGGGTTAAATGAGTATGCAAACCCTCTGGGGGTTGCTTTTTGGCTAGTGAATAGCAGATCTTAATGCAGGCTACAACCCATCTAGAGATGATCCGCTTCTACAATGCCCGATCTTTCTTCACACTCATATACCCCATAAGGAGTTGGGCATCCACCCAGAACTCTTTGGTATGGTCAAAGTAGAATGCTAATGCTCTTTTTGGGTCTAGGCGGTGGAGTCTTTCCTTTAGAACGATGTGTGTAAAAAGTAGGAAAGGTGATGGATTGGCCTACATGAAAGGGTGTGACCACTTTTGGCATAAAGAGGCCAGACTGCAAAGCACCTCTTTGTCTGGGATAGACAGGAAGGTAGGGGGCGGATTAAATGATGAGGCCTGCAGTTCACTCATACTGCGGGCAGATGTAATTGCCACAAGGAAGGCTGTTTTCAATGTGAGAAACCTGAGAGGACAATTGTGGAGGGGCTCGAAAGGAGTACACATCAAAAAAGTCAGAACCACATTCACATCCCATTCGGACATAATGAATCGGGATGGAGAAAAAAAGATGAGTAAGAACTCTGAGGATCCTTTGTACAACAGTAAACTTAAACAAGGAAGGTTGATCAGGCCACCACAAAAAAAGCAGAAATAGCTGACAAATATCTTTTAATAGTGACCAAAGTAGAGCCCGGCAGGGCAAGGGAAAGAATGGACAACAGAATCTTATACAGTGGGGCAGAAAGGGGGGGTCAAAAACACTTGTCTGTGCACCATGCCACACATTTATTCCAACGACAGGCTTATACTTTTTTGGGGGAGAGACGCCTGGCTGCCAAGGTGACTTTACAGACTTTGGGAGGAAGGTCAAAAACTGTCAACTGCCGCCGCTCAATCTCCACGCAAGAAGGAAGAGAGTTGGAAGGTTTGGGTGAAGTTCCTCCTGAGGGGGAAGGTTGGTCGGAGGATCAATGGACATGCTCAGAAGCTTCCGATACTAGACTCTCTGCCCACTCCAGAGCCACAAGAATTATTGGGCCTGGTCGTTTCTGCTCTTCTTTAGATCTCTGGGCAGGAGTGGAATGGGAGTAAAGGCGTACAGGAGGCCTGAACTCCACTAGAGATAAGCGTCTCCAAACGTTTGCCGCCTTGGAAACTCTAACACGCAAAACTGCTGACATTGCGCATTCTCGGCTGAGGCGAACAGATCTAACCAAGGCTCTACCCACTGTTGAAAGAGACCTTGTACTCCCTCCGGATGCAGACGCCATTTGTGATCCGCTAGGCATTTTCGGCTGAGTTTGTCTGCTCTGGTGTGTAGAGCCAGCCAGACGTTGAACCACCAGGGATGTACAATGCTGTTCCAGCCAAATCTAGAGGCATAGAGTCTCTTGACAAAGGGTCCGTGACACCATCCTGCCCTGCTTGTTGCCCGTGAACACCTGCACCATCTTTCCCTTGATAGAGAGGTGAAAGGCTTTCAATGCCATCCAAATTGCACAGAGCTTCAGCATGTTTATGTGGAGTCCTGTTTCCAGCAGAGAACAGATTCCTCTGATGCCCCATCCCAGAAGTGGCATGCCGGTCACCATTGTTAGATCTGGTTGGGGAAGGGAGAGGGATCTGCTTGTGGCCCAATCGCTGTTTGTTAACCACCACTGTAGAACTTGCTTGGCTGCCTCAGATATTTGGACCATGTCAGAGAGATTCCCCTGATGCTGCGCCCACAGGAACTTCAGGTCCCACTGCAGAGCCAACATATGCCACCTGGCACATGTCACCAGCAGGATGCAGGAGGCCTTGAGGCCCAGCAGCTTCAGTCATTCTCACCAAACTCCCCGATAGAGGCTGAAACATCAGTATCATAGGCTGAATATCCTGGACTCACCACTCAGGAAGATAAGCTCAAAACTGCACTGTGTTGAGAACAGCTCCGATAAAAGGGAGCTTCTGAGAGGAAGTCAGGGGTTAATTTGGCACGTTTATAGTGAATCCCAGTGAATGCAGGAAGTCCGCCGTAGTTTGAAGGTGGGGGGACAATAGCCTGGGGCATGCTCGCCTTTAACAGCCAGTCATTGAGATAGAGTAAGAGTGAAATCCCTGATTTCTGAAGATGAGTTGCAACCACTGCCATCAACTTGGTGAACACCCAAGGGGTGATGGTAAGACGGGGGAAGGGATGAGGGGGTCATGGTGAATTGAAAGTGCTTGTGGCCTACTGTGAACGTGGGCAGGCAGGACAGGGATGTGGAAGTAAGCATTCAGCAAGTCCAACGCTACCATAAAGATTCTGGGTCCAGGGCAGACAAGGCCTGAGCCAACATGAGCATCTTGAACGACTTCTTGAGGAAGAGATTAAGGGATCGAAGGTCTTAGTTAGGTAAAAAACACTTCTCCTTTTTGAAGACCAGAAAGTAGCAGGAATAGCAAGCATAGCATACTTCAAGAACTAGAACCCTCTCTATGGCTCCCTCTGCCAAGAGAGCCACAACTTCCTCATGAGAAGGGACTAATGAACCTCCACCATTCGATCGTAAAATGGTGTAATGGATGGAGGAGTAGCCTTGAGGGGGAGTTAGGAACCCCTTTGGCCTATCTGCAAAACCCACCGGTCTGAAGTTATGGATTGCCAATAGGACAGGTGATGACAAATCCTGCCATCAACGGATCCTTGGTGGGGGGGAGGAGACTAGGAGAGTTTAGAGGCTGCTGAAAAGAGTGGGACAGCAGGCTGACCAGACCGATTACCACCTGACCCACAAGGTTGGTGGGTCCAGCGCCCTGGGCCAAGCAGAGGCTGGGCAGCATGTGCGGCGTAGTGGCTGGACGGGAAGTGGCATGGTTGATTACCCCTTCTGTGGCCACGAAAGGGGTGAAAGGCAGACTGGGGGGGGGGGCGTGAGGCCACCGCGAGGCCCAAGACCTGACCGAGTCGCGAGAATCCTTGAAGTGCTCAAGCGCAGTGTGCCTTGTCTCCAAAGAGACGGGTGCCATCAAAGGACATGTCTATCAAAGAAAACTGTACTTCTGAAAAGCCAGACATCCTCAGAAACAGCTCTGCCTAGTCAGTTGGTCATGTTAAATCCACAATGAATTGTGAACTTTGCGGTGTCCCTCCCATCGGCAACAACCTGAGAGAGTACACCCCGGGCGTACTCCAGGACCTGTGGCAGCACTTGCGCACCTATATCCCACAGCATGTGGGTGTAACGCCCCAAAAGGCATGCTGTGTTTACTGACCACAGTGCAAAATTGGCAGAACAAAAAAAAATTGTCTTCCCAAATGAATCCAACCTTTGAATTCTTTATCTGGGGAGCAGTTGGGAACGCATCTTGGGAGGTAGAGTCTTGGACCACCAAACTCTTAGGGGTGTAGTGTTGCATCAGGAAACGTGGGTCCCAAGGTGCAGGGCAATGGGAGCAGGTGATCATCCTGTTCACAGGAGCCCCTGTGCTGGGTTTGGAAAAGGTACCCAGTAGGACATCAGTGAGGGCATCACTGAGCAGGAGCAGAGGTTCTGAGGTGGAAGCTCCTGGTTGCAGCATCTGTCAAGAGTTTAGTCTTGACTGCCACCGAGGGTAGCCGAAGGTCCAGGACCTCAGCAGCCCTCCTCACCACCATAGCATAAGAAGCTCCGTCCTCTGTAGCCACGGTAGGGGGGGAGAAAACGTGCCAGTACCTGGAGATGTGTCCAGTAGGCTGGCTTCACCCATGTCCTCAAGCCAGCCCATTTCACTCTTGTAAGGCTGATATTACGAAGGACCCAGTATCCCCTCCCATTCTTTCCTGAGGCCTAGCACTGAGAAATAGTACTAAGGATCTGTGCGAGGAGGCAACGCTCCTGCTGGCGCCAAAGTCGGTGTTGGGCGACGCTCATCGAGCTCAGTCTCGGGAGTTTACAATGGGGACTGCTCCGGTGGGTGCTGTGCCGTCAGTAACGTTGGCTTTGGGGAAGACCAACATGTTATGACCGGTGCCGATCTGGATCCAGGACTGGATCCCTGGGAGGCCCTCAGCATTGGAGCCAGAGCTGCAGGTGCGAAACCCAAAGGGTTGACTCAAATGCGCTCCAGCAGGGTCAGAATGCCCAAAAATTAGGTGCATGGCCTCATAAAGTTCTTTAAGTTGGGCAGGGGTCACTGGCTCCTGGAAATCAGGGAGGTGTGAAATCAGCCCAGGCACAGGTTCCTCAGAACGAGGCCTAGAATGTCAATGCTTCCATTGGCCAATGGATGAGGAGAAGTCAAAAAGCGCTTTAATTTCTCTGACTTTTTGTTGTGCCTCGGCTTATCTGATCGCCCCAAAGACTTTAAATGTGACAACTTCGACTTCAGACTCTGTGATCGGTCACTGGACATTCCTCTCGACCGTGACCTTGAACTGTGCATAGTCACGTGCCGAACCACCATCAGCTTTAGGGACTGCTCCCTCAAAGCCTTTAGATGTATGGCCCAGCACTCGACTTCCTTCGGGTAGTGGTTGTGCTCCAAACATCACAAACACACAAGGTGCGGTTCCGTCAAGGACATCACCCCATTGACAAGATCCACGGGCCTTAAAACCAGTCTCCCTAGAAGACATTCCACGACACACCAGGACAAAAGTTCTCGAAAAAAGCTCAACAAAAGTAAAAAAAAAAAAAAGAACAGTCAAAAAATGACTGAGGAGTAGCTCTCTTGAGATCAGCGATGGCTGGCGCGGAAAGAAAAGAACTGACAGCGCACCTGGTTGGCACCTACATAGGGCCTGCTGCATCATTTCTGCTGCGTACTATGACCGACGTGGAGCTGACTGATGCCACCTACTGGCGCACAGGGTTGCGGCTCATGAGAATCTTACAGTTCCAATCTAATGCCTGGGGAGGATTCAAAGTTAAGGAACCTGCAGTTAGAAGTCTATCAGATTTTGTTAGATATAGGGTTAAATTTCATATACATCTGATGACATGAAAATGACTTTTAAACTCCAACCTGACATGGACAATTCTGACCTCTTTGCAAATAGTCTTCCGTTTGTAAAACAGTGGATGTCTTGTAATTTTCTTGAATTGAATCGGGATGAAAGGAAGGCATTGGTCTCTAAAAATTACCTGGTAAACTGGCAACCCTCTGTGTGGCCTACCTCTATTGGTCCGACCCTTTTTGTTGTAAAACTTTTATGGGGGTTTTAATGAATATGAACTGTAATTTAATGCCACATACTAATGAGGTGTTCCGCTCTTAATATTCAAAATTAAAAATACACAGGAAAATTCTGTCTTTCTTTCCAGTGAACAAGCACAAACAAATGATTACTATTTTTATCTAACCATGGTTAGACTATGCAAATTGTATTGTATTTTATTGTATTGTAATAGTATTTATATAGCGCTTACTACCCCTGACAAAGCGTCGAAGCGCTTTTCGGCGAGTAGCACGCTACTCCGGAACCCAAAAGGAATTAGTGGTAGATTAGTATAGGGAAATATGAGTAGAGTTTTAGTATTATGAGTTAATTTGAGATGCAGATGTGTGAGTTTGTTAGTTGGATTGACTGGAGTAATGGAGGGGTTGAGGAGGGAAGAATCCAGAAGTGTTAATTGGGAGTTTATGGTAATAGGATTTAGGCTTGGGATGACTAAAGGGGGAATGGTGGAGGGAAGAGTCTGTGGAAAGGGTTAGGGAGATCATAGTAGCAGGGTGAGATAAATGAGGGAGAATTTAGTAGGGTTGTTTGGGAGATCATGGTAGTAAAGGGAGTTTTGGGTGAGTTAGATGTGGAAGAGGAGGGAAGAGCTTAGGCAGGGTTATTTAGGAGATGAAAGTAGTAGAATGGATTTGGGATGAGTCAGAGCGGGAATGGAGGACAGATTGACAGAGACATGACATATGGTGATGGGTAGACAAAGTGTGATATAAAATGAGAGCAGGAATTCATAAGAAATGTAGTATAACAACTTATCTAGGAGTTATGCAATGACCTATGAACAAGTTAAGCATAGAATAACATACATATATATATATACACACAAATACACACACACATATGTACATACATAGACATATTTAAACCACAAGTAAATATACATTAAACAGGTTTAAAGAGTATGTGTGTAGTTTATTGTTATGACATAGTAGCGATACATATTTTCTAAAGAACTATATATAACGAGAATATACACAAACAGATAAATAATATTTATCAACATAGGCATATGCAGTCCATAGCTGTTTGAATATGGTGGTTATTAAGGAAAGAGCCAACTCTTGAGTAGTTTTCTGAAAACAAGATAGTTATCTGTGGCTCTTATAGTTGGGGGTAATGAATTCCATAGTTTGACTGCTTGAACGGAGAAGGATGTACCAGCTATAGTCTTTTTCTTGTATGGTGGTGTTCTAAGGCGGGGTGCCAATCTTCAGCGGAGGTTTCTTTGTTGAATGTATTTGGTTATTTTGCTTCTGATAAAAAGCGGTCCTGTTCCATGTATATCTTTGTGGGTGATACAAAGCAGCTTGAAGGTGCATCTTCTGGCAACGGGTAACCAGTGTAGTGCTCTCAAGGCAGGGGAGATGTGGGCTTGTGGCTTTACATTTAATAGTAGCCTGGCTGCGGAGTTCTGTATATGTTGTCGTTTTTTCATAATAGATAGAGATGATCAATGGTAGAGGCCATTGGTATAATCTAGTTTGGATAGTACAAGCGAGATAGTAGCTTGCACCTTGTGTGGAAATCCGAGGTGGGGGAAGATGCGTCGTAGAGTCTTCAAGGTGATGAAGTTTGTTCGTGCTAATTTGTCCACTTGGGCATTCATAGTTAACTTGGAGTCCATGGTGATTCCAAGGTTTTTAACTTCCTTGGATAATTGAGGAGGTGGTCCGCGATCATCAGGCCAGGCGCGCAGTGGGTCATATTTTTCCAGTCACCACATACGAGTATTTCTGTTTTGGAGGCATTTTGTTTGAGATGGCTCCAAGTTATCCACTGAACATGTGTACAACCAATGCAACGGCATGCACGTAGAGCATACATGCCAACATTTCAAACCTGTAAAGTGGGAGATTTTGGAAACACAGTTAGAGGGTGTATTTTCTCACAGACTTCTATAGGGGAAGAGGCAATTTTAGGAGGGAGACTGATAAAATAAAGCCATTTTTGGCTTAAAAAAAAAAAAATCTGAATGTCGCCTTGAATAGGGTACCATGCATGGTAAATGTATGTACTGGATTTATGATAAGCAATGCCGGCTATGAAAGAACACAGAGAGACCATTCATGGTCTACAGTACACAGAGAAGATAAGAAAAGCACAGCTTATTTGAACTTTTGGTGATGTAAATATGTTATTTGCAAATCCGCTAGAAACGACCTTATGCCATGACGCAACTTGTGACATCAGACTGGCTGCAATTTGGAATCCAGGGGTGTAGCTACCAAACTTTAATTTGCACATGCTCAGACCGATCATGATTCACAGGAACAAACTGGAATTGTAAGTGCCTTCTACCTATGAACAACTTCCCAAACATAAACACACATTATGCACATAGAATTTCCGAATAGTGAGGAAAGCTGAACGCCTCCAGGGCAGCGTCTACGCAACGGCAAGCAATATGCAATGCAAATGTTCTGCACTGCCACAAGGAAGTACATTGTGGGTAACTTAAAAAGCTTGAAGGATGCACTTTCTACCTTTATTCAACCACTTAGCACATATCTACCTTCATTCAAGCACTTAGCACATATAAAGTACAGCAGAGTGCTAAAAGTTGTGCAGTGAAAGGGAAATGAATGGCATATAAGGGAAAAATAATAATCGTAAGTAGCATAATTCCTTTGGCCGCAGGTCTGGATTTTGTAGGGTGAAGTTGGGGTGTATGCCGTGTTTGCACATTATGTCCAGTTCTTTGTGTAAATCAGAGGAGTGGGCAGGGGCGGCCCTTCCGCTGTGGCGGAGCATCCCCCCGCTGCTGAAATAAAAAAAATAAAGTGACAACAAAAGTGTTTTATTATCACTTTATTTTTCTGCCTTCTTAGGGCCGGGCCAGCCAACAGCACGTCACCAGGGAGGAGGAGTGGTATGTGCACTTCTAAGCGGGCATGTCAGTCTGGCCGGCCATCCGAGGCCAGCCAAACTGACATGTGCACCCAGAACTCTCTACCTGGCTGTGTTGCACATCTGGGCGGAGACCAAGCGCAAAGACCCCCTCCCTCCCTGAGTGGCATTTCTGGTAACAGTATGAGAGAAGAGTCAGGTTTGGGTGGGGAAGGAAGAAGACGACGAGAGGAACCAAGGCAGCTGGAGGAAGAACACTGAGTTGGCAGGTGTGTTTATTTTATTTTTTTATTGCCCACGCCCCCTGCACCCTGCACTGCCCCCGCCTCTTCCTGGCTGTAGCAGCTGCTGGGAATGGGTGTGCCCCTGCTGCTCTAATGTACGTTGGCTCCCTTGAGGCTTCGAGGCCACCAAAAGGCTAGCTGGTTGCACCTTACACAAACCCAAAAATTTATAAAATGAGGCATGAGGGTAAAGGAACAGGACATGCTGTTGTCGGCAGGCTCCCAACCATGCCCCCATACCACACATGAAAGAAGCATTGACATGCATTGACTTTATTACACCCATGCACCTTAATTCACGTAACTGCATTTCTATCCCTTATGGGGTAGAAATGCAACGTTTTACTCCACTGATCATGACATATAAGAGTAGTGACAAACATTTGACCTGAAATGCTCCAGCGGGGACGTTTCTGTCTCCCACCGCTGGTTTATCACTATTGCAGCGACAAGAAGGTGTATCAGTTGCAGATTGCAGGACATCCCATACCCCTGCCACTGGTACCTGACGCATTTTCTGTACTAGTGGCAAATGCAGGTTAGAAAGGCATTTTTTGTACATGCAGCTCACTTGTAGATTCATTTTGTCATTTAGCAGATGTGTAAAATATTTTGCATCTGCACTTGAGCCAATTGGAAACTAGGACTGTGTTTTTTTTAGTATAAGTCAGTCCTTTTCTCTGTTACTGCTTTGAATCATGCTCTTTGTTTTCTGACGCTGATGCAGCCATAGTGCAACACAACTATCTTTTTTGCTTTTCTGATTTGTATCTGTATACCGCTCTTTGTTATTTTACACAGCTACATTCTAATATGGCACCGGGAACTAAATCTGTGCATGGTGGGGGAGGGAAAACAGAACCCTGGCACATTTCTTCTACCTGCTAGTAAATCATCTTGGGACAATGTAATTTATTCCAAATTTGACATTTTGTAAATCTGGCAAGTAATCTCTTTTACAAACAGGAAGGAAACATACGTGGGTGAGAATATCTTACCTGGCTTTGATCCTTCAGGGACAGACCCATTCCAAACCTGATTCAAGAACTCAGGCCGGTTGTCATTCATGTCAATGACATTGATGACAATGTCAATCGGATTCTCTACTTGGTTTCCATTTACATCCACAGTGTGTGCCCTTAGGTTAAAGGAAGCTGGTCTTACCTAAGAAGTTCATTAGGGGATTACAACTAGTGTAAAATGATGATGCACTTACTGGAGCTTCCTCTAGGGAAAATATGTCTCCAACCCTAATACAAATTCATTGGCTGCCAATAACGCAGAGGATTCTTTTAAAATCCATGGTCATGGTCAATAGGGTTGTTCATAATGGCTCTCCCGCTTTGCTAGCTAATAAAGTCAAGACGTTCGAGCCTGCCCCTTAATCTTTCTTATGGCAAATTCCTGCTTACTATTCCCCCAATTCGGTCAGTTTCTTTTGATGGCCAATTTGCGTGGTCAATCGTCAGTTGTCAAGTTTAAGAAAGAGCTAAAAATCATGCTGTTCAAATCTGCATTTTATAATTAGTATTTTTTTTGCATTAACCCATGATACAAAGCGCCAAACGTCCTGCCTTTAGTGTGCTTAATACATAACCTAGTATTAGTAACAATAATAACATAGAATATGTTGTTGTTTACATTAGGCCATAAAAAATACAAAGGTTTAACAAATAAAAACATTAAACTACATTGCTTATGGGCATGTATCGGTGAATATGGACTGGTGTTTGAAGTGCAAACACTTTGGTGGAATAAACTAAAAGAGATTCAGACGTGGCTACACTAATCATGGCTTGTCACAATCGACTAATTGACGGCGAAGTGCAAGGACTTTGGACCAACTGTTAAAATATTGAAATGTAAAACAAGTATGTTCTTTCAACCGGTAAAATCAAATGAACACTTACGGGATTATTCATATAATTCACATCTATGCATTTCTTGTAGCATATACTCTAGCCATCAAAGTACAAGTGCTTTGATAAAATTGTGGGATGATGACTTTTGGTCTGACCATTAAATTTTTTTATTTCAGCAAGTCAATACAGTCAGTCATAAATCATGTCTTCTTTAAGAAATAGTATCTAAATTGGCAACGTGCGATTAGAAAAAGGGGGAGGTCACATATCAAAAAGCAAGCCTTAGTGGGTATTAGTTGCCGCTCTCATTGATTTCCAGGCTACATAAATAGATGATGCTACTGCCAGAAGGATATCCTTAGTCTGTTTTGTAAAGGAACGATGCATCCTTGCAGCGAGGTGTTATAGGTTAAAATCAAGGGACGCAAATACTACAGCGGAACACAATATCTTTTCACATAGGAGCATCAAATGAGTGATGTTTTCAAATCCTCCAACAGAACCGCATCATTGACCAGAAGTGTTAGGAGTCTTATTCCAAACGATGATGCGCTAGAGGATTTGGAGGGTCCTAATTCTGAACTTCAGATAGAGAGCTTTTGCTCTTCAGGGGACATCGAGTCCATGTACGGCTCAAGGAAGATTCAGAGTTTATATTTATGAAGCCAAAATATGAGCACTTCTTTTGGCTTAATTTTTCCTCTGTGCAATAACCCAATATTGCTTTCTGAGCTCATGATCCCTGGTTTGGGCCTGTAGTACTGGAATCAAATTTTTGTAAGGGTGTTAGCAACCTGCCTGAACCAGTGTACCATTTTGTAGTAGTTGTTTCTGCAGAGGTCCTGCACTGATTTCCGATATACAAGGTCAGGATAAAGCCAAAGACTGGCATAAAATGGGTTAAAGAGCTATGCGGTTCTCAATTTTACTCATACCCAGTTCCGCTCTTAACAAGGACTTTGGGGTGCTTGGAACAAGGTGTAGCATACATTATAATACATCACTCTCAACTGTTTGCAGGGTAATCCCTAGTTTGTATACCCACATTTCTACTCCACCTATACTAGCAGCTTTTCCGTTCATTTTGTAAGCTATAATAGCTGATTCCATTATTCTGTTGTTGCTCTTTTGTGGAATTAGCATGATAGCACTAGCATAATGATTTAAGATGGTTTTGCTTTTTTCTAATTGTTGAAACCTCACAATATTGAGTCAAATCCTAAACCCACGCTATCATAGTTTATGTCAATCGGTGTACTGTAAATTTTGAAGGTGGCTATTAGCCTTGTTCTTACATTAAAAATTCGTTTTTTTTGTATGGATGGTTAGCTTCCTACATTTGCAAAAGTTCTTGAAACCATTGCGTAGGTGATGTATTAAGATTTCTATACATGAAAGTAGCGCCACATTATCTGCGACCAGCAGCATTGTAATCTGGGGTCACATGTACAAAGGTAAGTGTTTGCAATTACCAAACAGAGAATATCGCTATTTGGTTACAAATGTGTGTTTAACACATTTTGCAATTCCCAGTGGGTCGCAAATAGTTCTACCTTATAAACATTAATGAGGTAGGTCTCTGTTTGCGACCCACTGGGAATCGCAAAATTCACAGGGATTGTGGCCTGCTGGGGTCAGCAGACCACCATGTCTGTAATTGCTTTCCAGTGAAGCATTTTTTTTTTTTTTAATGTAGCCCGTTTTCCTGAAAGTAAAATTGGATGTGTTTCAAAAACAAAAATGAAAAGTTTAAGAGTAGGCAGTGGTCCGTGCGACCACTGAATGTTCCTAAGAAACGTTTTACAAACATTCACAAAGGGGAAAGCAAGGGGACCTCTTCCCATTAGTGAATGAGTTACCACCTACTTGAAGTAGCTGGTTAATTGTGAATATTTTGCAACCGTATTTCGGTTGTAAAACATTCTTACATACCATTGCAATTCGGTATTAGAAAGTGACACTCTGAACACGCTCGTCCCTAATACCAAATCGCAAATCCAATTTGCAATTCAATGAAAGTTTGCTGAGAATTGCAAATAGGAGTTTGTACATTTACAAAAGCCTTTTTTTGAGTTTGTAAACGAGCTAATCCTGTTTGCGAACACAAAAACGCATTGTACATGTGGCCCTTGGTCTTCACCCAGGTAGAAATTTTCTACATAATTTATAAAAAGAATAACACTGGGGCTAGTACACAGCCTTGCCGTATTCAGATGTTACTTTCAAAGTGATGGGTCCATTCACCCATGGGCCATATTTTATCCTTGCACGGTTGTCAGTATGAAAGAGGATCAAGATTCATAGAGGGCTGCTGGGTAGACCTTGAGTCCCCAGTATACTCCATAATGTTGATCTATCAAAACAATCAAAAGCAATTTTTAGGTCGATGAATACCACGGAGAAGACTTTTTTTTAGAAAGGTGTATTTAGAACAAATTAGGTACACCCTCGTAGCTTGATCTGTGGTACTTTGCCCTTTGAAAATTTCTGGCAGTCATCTTTACATGTCTCAAGCCGTGATAATAAATGTTTTCCAAATATTTCTTCAAAGCAATCCAGCAGTGAGCTAGGGCAGTAATTGTGGGGTCATCTCTTCATCCTTTCATGTAGATCTCTAAATTTATGGTTGTTTTCCAAGAGGCACATAGAGCCTCATGAGCCCAGACTGAATTAAATGCAGATGTTAATACAACATACCACTAGGCCAGATCATTCCTGAATACATCAGTGGGGACACTGTCAGGACCTGGTGCTTTAATCCCTTCGCTACCAGGCCTTTTTTTTGGCTATTTGGGGCAGTTTGTGTTTAGGCCCTCAACTTTTTGTCCACATAACCTCCCCACGCCAAATTTACGTCCTTTTTTCACCAAAATCTTAGGGATTCTAGAGGTATCCAGAGTTTGTGAGTTCACCTGGAGGAGACCAAGAAATTAGCCAAAATACAGCTAAAATTTTGTTGAAAACAAAAATGGAAAAAGGGCTGCAGAAGAAAGCTTGTGGTTTTTTCCCTGAAAATGGCATCAACAAAGGGTTTGCGGTGCTAAAATCACCATTTCCCCAGCATTCAGGCACAGGCAAACTTGAATCAGAAAACCACATTTTCCAGCACAATTTTGCCATGTTCACTATTTTTCGCGCATTTAGACTCCTTCCAGTTAGTGACAAAAATGAGTGTGAAACCAATGCTGGATCCCGAACAGCTAAACATTTCTGGAAACTAGACACCATTCTGAATTCAGCAAGGGGTCATTTGTGTAGATCCTTCAATATTTTCCTACAGAAAGTAACAGCAAAAAAAAAAATATTGACAGTGAGGTGAAAAAAAACAGCCATTTCTCTCCACGTTTCACTCTAACTTTTTCCTGTGATGTCAGATTTTGAAAAGCAATATACTGTTACGTTTGCTGGACCCTTCTGGTTGCGGGAATATATAGGGCTTGTGGGTTCATCAAGAACCCTAGGTACCCAGAGCCAATAAAGGAGCTTCACCTTACAATGGGTTTTCATTGTATACCGGGAATACAGCAATTCATTTGGTGAAATATAAATAGTGAAAAATAGTTATCAAGGAAAACTTTGTATTTCCAAAATGGGTACAAGATAAGGTGTTGAGAAGCAGTGGCTATTTGCACATCTCTGAATTCCGGGGTCCCCATATTACTATGTGAATTACGGGGCATTTCTCAAATAGATTTTTTTTTATTTTATTTTTTACACAATGTCTTACATTCGGAAGGAAAAAATGCAGAGAAAGACAATGGGCAATAACACTTGTTCTTCTATTCTGTGTTCCCCCAAGCCTCCCGATAAAAATGGAACTTCACTTGTGTGGGTAGGCCTAATACAAGCGACAGGAAACGCAACATGGACACTTCACATTTTTACACTGAGATCTGACGTGTTTTGTGGAAAGTGCCTCGCTGTAGATTTTGTGCTTTGGCTCAGCCGGCACCTAGGGAAACCTATCAAACCTGTGCATTTTTTATAACTGGACACCTAGGAGAATCCAGGAGGGGGTGACTTGTGGGGCTCTCACCAGGTTCTGTTACCCAGAATCCTTTGCAAACCTCACAATTTGGCAAACAAAACACTTTTTCCTCACACTGGTGTGACAGTTCTCGAATCTGCGAGCTGCCACAAATTTCCTTCCACCCAGCATTCCCCCAAGTCTCCCAATAAAAATGGTACTTCACTTTGTGTGGGTGGGCCTCGTGCCAGCGACAGGAAATGGCCTAAAAAATAACATGGACACATCACATTTTCCTAAAGAAAACCGACCTGTTTTTTGCAAAGTGCCTAGTTGTGGATTTTGGCCTCTAGCTCAGCCGGCACCTAGGGAAACCTATACATTTTGGAAAACTAGACACCTAGGTGAATTCAGAATGGGGTGACATATGGGCTCTCACCAGGTTCTGTTACCCAGAATCATTTGCAAACCTCCAAATGTGGCGAAAAATAAAATACTTTTTCCTCACGTTTCGGTGATTGAAAGTTCTGAATCTGAGAGAAGCCACCAATTTCTTTCCACCAAGCATTCCCACAAGTCTCCTGATAAAAATGAAACCTCACTTCTGTGGGTAGGCCTAGTGCCCACAACAGGAAATGGCCCAAAACGCAAGATGGACACATCACATTTTTACATTGACAACTGACGTGTTTTTTTGGAAAGTGCCGAGCTGTGGATTTTGGTCTCTAGCTCAGCTGGCACCTAGGAAAACCTACCAAACCTGTGCATTTTTTAAAACCGGACACCTAGGGGAATTCAGAATGAGGTGACATGTGGGGCTCTTATCAGGTTCTGTTACCCAGAATCCTTTTCAAACCTCAAAATTTGGCTAAAAAAAAAAAAAAAATTCTGGAATCTGGGAGGAGCCACAAACTTCCTTCAACACAGCATTTCCCCACATCTCCCGATAAAAATGGTACTTCACTTGTGTGGGTAGGCCTAGCGCCCGCAACAGGAAACGCCCCAAAACACAACGTGGGCACATCAAAATTATCAAATACAAAACTATCTGTTTTTGAGGGGGGAAAGGGTCCACACACCTGTGTTTTTGGTCTTGGGCACAGCAGTAATCTAGGGAAACCTACCAAACACAGACATTTCTTAAAACTAGACACCAGAGGGAGTCCAGGGAGGCGTGATTTGCGTGGATCCCCCAAGTGTTTTGTTACCCAGAATCCTCTGCAAACCTCAAATTTAGCTAAAAAAAAAAATACATTCTCCCAGAGAATCACCACACCGGCACTAATTTCCTACCACCTAACGTTCCCCTCAGTTTCCTGATAAAAAATTATACCTCACTTGTGTAGGTGGGCCAAGTGCCTGTGACAGTGAAGAGCCAAAAATATGTCGAAATTGAGGGGCAACCACACCGGGTCCAAAAGGGCAGTTTGGAAAAAAATTGTTTTTAGGCTGACATTTGGGGCAGAATTTTTATCGGTATAGATGCGACAATGCTGGGTGGTACAAATTTTGTGGATTCCTGCACATTCCGGAGGGTTCCATCACAAAAATGTGGGGAAAATGTGTGATTTCAAGCAAAGTTGGAGGTTTGCAGGGCATTGTGGGTAGGAAAATGGTGCGGGGTGCATGTGAAGCACACCACCCTGGACTCACCCAGAAGTCTAGTTTTCAGATGTGTCTAAGTCTCATAGATTTTTCTACATGGCAGCCTCCCAAAATCCAAAAAGTACAGCCCTCACCAATCCAAGTGGGACGATTTTGAGAGTTAAACAAGCTCTCATGGCCCAAATGTAAAACCAAAACCCAAAATAATCAAATGTCCTCTTGCTTGCTGTGGGAGAAGATGTTTTAGTGTGTGGGCGGAGAGCTGAAAGACTGTTAACCCCTTCAGTTGGTGTGGGGGCATAACCATGCCCATACTGCTTGGTAGCCACCACCCCACTATTTAATTCCCTGGCATCTAGTAGGCTTTCTGCGCCACCGGGGAGTGGATCAGGGGTAATTGCCCCATCTGCCAACCAGTGGGCAGAACAACTCTGTCCCCATTTATTTGCGGTGTGGGTATGGCCATACCCCCACTCTCTTTAAAAATAAAAATAAAAAAAGAATAATTTTTAAAAAAAAATAAAATCTTCCCTGGTCTCTGCTGGGCTTTCTGGGCAGATGGGCCATACAAAAATAGGCAGATCTGCCCCCGAGGAGGGCAGAAATGGGCAACAGTAATGTGCCCCCATGGGGAGCGACCATTGCTCAAGGGGCTGCCCCCCCAAACAAAACACACACCAATCGCTAGTGCCTATGTGGTTTCTGCCCCCTCTGGGGGCAAAAATGGCCTAAAATAAATGTGCTCCCCAGGGGAGCAACCCTTGCCTAAGGGGTCGCTCACCATTTGTAAAAACTAAAAAAATCCTGGTGCCTAGGGCTTTCTGCCCCTATTGGGGGCAGATCGGCCTAATCAATATTGGCCTTAAATACATTTGACCCCCCCCGAGGGAGCGACCCTTGCCTAAGAGGTCTCTCACCCTCTGTAAAAATAAAACTCCCTGGTGCCTAGTGATTTCTGCCCCCCTTGGGGTCAGATCGGCCTAATTAAAATAGGTTGATCTGCTCCCAAAGGGGGACAGAAATGGCCTAAAATAAAATTGCCCCCAGGGGAGTGACCCTTGCCTAAGGGGTCGATCCCCTTTCGTGAAATCTTTAAAAAAAAAAAAAATCCCTGGTGCCTAGTGGTTGGGGCAGATTGGCCTAATAAAAATAGGCCGATCTGCCCCCAAGGGGGCAAATAATGGCCTAAAAACTATTTTCCCCCCAGGGTAGCGACCCTTGCCTAAAGGGTCGCTCAGGAGAGTGACCCTTTCCTAAGGGGTCGCTCCCCTCCTGTAAAAGCAATTACCGTTCCATCCCTGCATGGCAACCGTGGCCGAGGGCGAGACCAGATGGTCCCAGACACCCGAGGGGTTAAGAGGTTTTTGGCTTTGGATGGCTCTGATGACTTCTCCCAAACTAAATTCTTTCAATTTATGACTTAAGGCTGCGGCAGAGATGTTGGCCAGTAGAGACCACTGCATTCCTCTCTCATACACAGTCTGTGGTGTATCTTCATCCGGTCTTCTGATATAATGTAGTTAAGCACTTGATCTATTTCTCATGGCTGATAATAGATTCTATGATCTTTGCAGGGACTTTGTAGCCCTATTTCACAATGGCCCAGAATTTATTGTTTTTTTTCAGGTCGATTATAGCATGTAGAGCTTCCCAAACATTGTGCAGTTGATTAACTTTTTTTATTTAAGTTCCTTGTAGTTCCTTCTGGCATCTAGTAAGCGTATTAACTATTTCTCGCTTTATGCCTCAGTCTGACAGTAGTAAGTAAGCAACTTTATTGAGGTTAATTAAAACATCCACAAGAAAACTCCAAAATGCCCTTAAAACATTACATTAAAAACAACAACAAAAACAATTTAAATCGGCTAGTAATAAAATTTTAAATGCCTTAAAAATATAATTACCAAAAATAGTATCAAACCAGTTAGCAGTTTAGCCTAAAGCAGTTTTACGAGATTTTTACAGTTTGTATACATTTCATCCTGTAATAAAGCTGTAGACACGCTAAAAACTGAAATGAGCTAATATAAAATAGAACCAAGAAGCGTTTTAAATATGGCTTGTAAGAATTTTGCATAGTGGCAAAGATCAGATATGTCCTTGCTGCTACCTTAAATGTGGTTAGACTGTTCAATAGCATGATCTGTTTAATATAGATATTCCATCTCTGCTAACCACAACATGAGAGGTGGATAAAAGACTTATGTTTGTAGGAGCACAGCCTGCATCCTAAGGTTGAATTCGGTAATGAAGACCATGGCACTCTGTGCTCTTTAATTGGAAACAGAAACTTCAGTCACACTATTGACTGTCTAACCAAGTTACTTGATATTTGCTTGTAAATAATATTGAGCATGTAGAATGTCATACAATTCTGAAATTAATGAAAATCTGTTCTTAGCAAATTCACCACATCTTTTGCTCGACTTATTAGTACTACTTGAGTTTTCAGGGTGAATTTGAGAGATAGTCTCACTAGATTGTCATTATATGTGTGGAGTATGTGTTCCTAGAGTTTAAATAGCTTTGTTTTGATAGGTCGACCATGGATTTGCAGTTGAGCTTTTCTTCCCCTTGTCCAAGAAAGAACGGATTATGAACTTCACACTCCCTGGTTATGCACTATGTGCCACATGGCAGTATTTTAGAAATTCAGCTTTGCAGGCAAGATCTTGCTTCAGCAGACCTAACTCTAGACATGGCTTAACCCTAGAGGTGGTACTGGATAGCGAGAATATTTTCCTATAAGCCTTACATGGGATCTGGTAAAGAGTTGAAGTAATCCTACCAGGAAACCAGTGATGGATATATATCAAGTATGGCATTACGTTTTGCTCTGGTCACCATTAGAATAGGGGTGGTAAACGGGCTGTAAAGATTTGCCTGTAATCTGCATAAGATATAGATTAGACTGTCTAGCACCTTAACTTTGCCAGATGAAGTTTGGGGAACCATTTCTCAGTTAACTGTATACCAAGGTATGCTGCAGTGTAGCGCAAGGTGCCATTTCTTTGACACTTTATTTGCATCCATTCCAAAAACCATTACCTTGGATTTTCATTTGTGAAGGGTCAGCTTTTTTCAGATTAAATTCATGCATTAAGTGCTCTTTTAAGTACGATGCAGGTTTGGGCCAGTAAAATAATGAGAACAGCATACTGTAAAAGTTTGTTATGGTTATTGTATATTTTGGGAGCAAATTATCTAGTTGTTCCTAGTGCTGTGCCAATATCAGCCGTATAAAGACTAAAAAGTACTGGGGCCAAAACACATCCCTGTTTCAGACCTCTGTTGGAATATATTTCTGTTGACACAGTGAAAACTCCCGATTTTTACTTACACTAAAGATTCATAATATGGGGATATTAAGGCCTGTGGTAAATGTGACAGGATGCCCCAAGTCTGCAATTTATTTCAGAGGAGGTGTATGTAAAAATTACCAAAGACCACTTAGTGTTCTATGAAGCAGGGAAAATTCAGAGGGCTCCTACTAGAGATAGCCCACTGGGCCAAGAATTATACTATAACTATATTATCTACGGTGCTACATCGTCTCCAAAATCCAGACTGAAAGAATGGAATACTTTGCTTTTCCTCAAATAATTCTTGCAGTTTGTTCAATAAATTCTTGCACACGCCTTCTCATCTACGTCCAGCAGAGTGATGAGGCGTTAGCAAGTAAAATCTCCAACACTGCCATTTTAGGGTCGAGCGCACAAGCACTCCATCCCTGTTGTAGTCTGTAATCTCTCTTTGGACTTTTAACCACGCCCATGTAACGCCTGCCACTTTTATTGGTTTGTGGGCTTGCCTTTTAAAATCTGCTTGATTTCATTAGTGAAAGGCATGCAAACGTCAAGCCTTTTCCAGTGTTTAGCCCTCCTCAAGCGCACCAGCCAACTACTGAAAACATACGAGGCTCCAAGTTTTCAGCCTGATTTCTGCTCTATTTATGTCTTTATTTTCCACTCCGCACAATCATGTAGGGTTATATATAGCGAGACTGCGCTTAGTTTTTCCTTTTTCAATTTCAGCGTGATCATGCTCAGTTTTACATAACACAAACGCGCTCGTTTTTTTCTTTTCATTTGTGTGGCAAGAAAAGTCCGGTTAGGAGTTTACAATGCTAATAGCTTTAACTCGAGCAAATGCGAGATCCGTTGCATTGGAAATGCTTTTTTAAATAATTGGAAGAAAACAGGTGTTCGCCTGGAGTCCCTAACAGCAGACAATTGAAGTGATTTTTTAGATAACTCAGTTAACCAGCATGCCAAAAAGTATAAGGGCCTGATTTAGATCTTGGTGGAGGGCTTGGGCTTACAACTGTGACGGATAGCCCATCCACCGAAATCTAAATTCCATAGAAAACAATGGTATTTAAATTTTGGCAGAAGGGATATCCGTCACCGTTGCAATGGGGTAACCCCTCCCCCGAGATCAGATAAATCAGGCCCTAAGTCTGCTTTTAGCACAGTGTTTGGTATTCAGAAGGCATTTGATCTTTCCTGCTTTAAGGAGAGTTTCGCATTTTGAGTGGGAATAAAATCACCCTGGTTATAGGAATTCTGCTCTTTTATAATTCTTGGGGCAGAAGCTTTTCCATCCTTGTCTACATAATTGTAATACGTGATGTTCCATGGCCACAGCACTAACTCCAATTTCATCTGCCGAGTTGAAACATCGATCAATTTTATTAATAACATTCCAAATTTGCTATGATCTTTAGACTTTGAAATCTTGTACAAAACTAGCCACTGAGATTATGAGTATTTTCTTTTTCTTTCCCAAATTATACTTTGCTTGTAGAACGCTGATTTGTGATTGAAGGAGAAGGTCCCTGGTCTTCTTGTTAGGCGTGACACGTTTTTGATTAACAATTTCACATTTTAAAAGTTTTAATTCGGGGTGAACCGTTTGGGGTGGGTTACTTTATTCTGTTTGAAGGGCACTGAGCTGCTATCATACGAACTCCTGTTTACCATGGATTGTATTATGGGAGCCCTTTGCATTAGCGCATATAGCCTAGAGGTTTAGGCACTCTGACATCTTTGCCCTTGTTTTAGTCTCTCCGTGTCCAGAACCTTCCAGATAAGCCGTATCAGTGTCACCGGAGGGGAGCAAGCCCCCTCAACGGATATATTCTTGGTGACAAAACAAGAGCTGGGCAGTGACTGCTCTCGTCTAACCCTGATCGAGTAATCCAAGCGTTTTATGAAAGGAAGAAGGGAGATGTAGGTATAATCCAGGATAGTATGACTGCCGTGAGAATAATGGGTGACATTGTACGCGGAGTTAAATTGGCTACGATGGATGTTGGAGAAAAATAAGTTAATTTTCTTTTGGGTTTCTTTTATCTTTTGTAAATGCGTCATCGGTTAAGGCAAGATCTGATGAGCAAAAGATGCTTAACTCCTAACACGATCAAGTTGAAATCTCCTATTATGATGAGTTCATGACCGGGAAATGACAAGATTAATTCATCAAGCGTGCAGAATGTAGAGGCATAGAGTAGAATGGCATTGAATTCAGTGGTGTACAATGCAACATCATAGAATCCAGTGGTGTACTTGAGTGATGAACAGAGTGGTGGATAGAGTGCAGTGGCGCAGAGCTGAGGGATGCAGAGGGCAGTGGTGTAGAGTCGAGTGGCAAAGAGTTTAGTGGTATAGAGTGGTGCAGAGCAGAGTAACAGTAGAGCATAGTGCCATAAAGTGCAGCGCCAGAGTGGAGTAGTGCAGAGTGGAGTGGCATAGCGAGCAGTGACAGAGTACAGTGTTGCAGAGCACAGTGCAGTGAAAGAGTGCAGTTATGTAGAGTGCACTGGCGAAGAGTGCAGTGAACAAGAGTAGAGTGGCGTAGAGTGGAGACGCAAAGAGTTGAGTATAGTGCAGTGGCACTGAGTGCACTGGCATTTAATTTAGTGGCATAGAAAGCAGTAGCATAGATTAATTGGTAAATAGAGTGGATTGGGGTAGATTAGAGTGGGAAGAACAGAGCGGCGCAGAGTAGAGCAGTGTAGACTGGTGCAATGTGGAGTGGTGCAGAGTTGAGTGAGGCAGAGGGCAGTGGCACAGAGTACAGTTAAGTAGCGTAGAGTGCAGAGTAGAGTCGAGCAGCACTGAGTGCAGTGGCGCAGAGTGGTGCAGAGTAGAGTAGCGTAGAGAGGTGCAGAGCCGAGTATAGTGCATTAGAGTGCAGTGGCATGGAGTGCAGAGTGCAGTAGTGCAGGCTAGAGTGGCACAGAGCGCCGTGACAGGGAGCAGTTATGTAGAATGCATTGGCGTAGAGTGGCATAGAATGCAGTGGGGCAAGTGACGTGGAGTACAGTGGCGTAGAGCAGATTGTTTCAGAGTGGAGTGGCAGAGTGTGTCATACTGGAGTGGCATAGTGTGTAGTATCGCAGTGGCTTGCACCAGAGTGGCACAGAGTAGAGTGGACTGGAGTAGAGTGCATTGACAGAGTGTAGTAGCGTAGAGTGGAGTGGCATTGATTGCAGTGGTGTAGATTAGAGTGGTGGATAGAGTGGAGTGCCACAGAGCAGAGTGGATAAGAGCAGAGTGGCATAGAGCAAAGTGGCGTAGAGTTGAGTGATGCAGAGGGGCAATCGAGTAGAATCGAGGGGCAAAGAGTGCAGTTGGTGTAGAGTGGTGCACAGCAGAGTAGCATAGAGCAGAGCAAAGCGCCATAAAGTGTAGTGCCACAGAGTGGAGTAGAGCATAGTAGAGTGGTGTAGAGTACAGTGTTGCAGAGTAGAGTGCAGTGACAGAGTGCAGATATCTAGAGTGCATTGGCGTAGAGTGCAGTGAATAAGAGTGGAGTGGTGCAGAGTGGAGTACAGCGGCAGTGGACTGAGTGCAGTGGCAGTTTATTTAGTGGTGTAGAATACATTTGCATAGATTAATTGGTGAATAGTGGAGTGGGGTAGATTAGAGTGGGACAGGGTGGGGTAGGGCAGAATGGGGGGCAGAATGGGGAAGAGTAGAGTGGCGTAGAGTAGTGTAGAGTCGAGTGATGCAGCGGGCAGTGGCACAGAATACAGTCAAGTGGCGCAGAGTGCAGTAATGCAGAGTAGAGTCTGGCGGCATCGAGTGCAGTTGCGTAGAGTGGTGCAGAGCAGAGTATAGTGCCATAGAGAGCAGTAGTGCAGACTAGAGTGCAGTGACGGAGCAGTTATGTAGAATGGATTGGAGTAGAGTGCAGTGGTGAAGAGTAGAGTGGCACAGAATGCAGAGACAGAGTACAGTTGCATAGAGTAGATTGTTTGAGAGCAGAGTAAAGTGGCATAAAGTGGAGTGATGCAGGATAGAGTGCAGCTGTGTAGAGTAGCATAGAGTGCAATGGGGTAAAATGGTGTAGAGTGCAGTGGCAGAGTACAGTGGTGCATAGTAGATTAAAGTGGCATACAGTGGATTGGCGTAGAGGGCATGGGCAAAGAGTTGAGTGTTACAGAGTAAAGTGCATTGGCATAGAGTGCAGTGGCGTAGAGTGCAGTGTTTCAGAGTGGAGAAGAGTGGCACAGAGTGGAGCTGTGTAGAGTAGATTGGTGTGGCCCAGACTGGAGTGGTGTAGAGTGCAGTAGGGAAGAGTGCAGTGGTGTAGAGTGGCGAAGAGTAGAGAGACAGAGTGCAGTGGCGTGGAGTGGTGTAGAGGAGAGTGCAGTGGTGTGGAGTGGTGCAGAGTAAAGTGAAGTGGCATAGAGTGGTGTGGCATAAAGTGGTTTATTCATGGTAAGGTAGCACACTGCCATTACAAACAACACATTTTCAACTGAAATGACCATTACATGTGCACAGACATACCATTTACTAATAGAACTACACAGTGCACAGATGAAAATGTGTGAAAATTGCATCACGTAGTTTCATGATTTGCTTTAATCATTAAACTATTTGTTTCCTTCACACTTCAAAATTAACAAAACATGTGCTTCATTTGTGTGGTCATAATTCAGATATATTCTGAAATACTTACACAGTTCATTTAAACATTGTCATGTGCTAGAAAAAAACTCTCCAGATTGTCATATAAATTTTCCCATTTTGAAGTCAAAGAAAGAAAAGTAAACAAGCACCCCTGGAAGACAGCCCCTGATATTTGAGCTTGGTCTTTGAATGCACAGCAAAAGTGACAAGATAAGAAAAAGACTTAAAAGTCTGTTAACGGAAAGCGAGTTTGTGAAAGGATACAGAAAACAGTTCATGCAATGGGAGGGATGAAATGAACCTTGAGAGCCTAAAGCAAATAAGGTCAGCATATGGAAAGCCAGTAAATGGGAGTGACAAATCACAAAGCCGAAGGTAATCAACGGCTGGAATGCATTCCTAGGTCAACATTCTGAAAGTCCCAAAGATGTTTTTAGCAAAACAGACCGCTGTGCTGTCTGGTAGGCTGAGAGCTAAAAATGAAGCACTGTCAGGATTTTGTAGCCCAGCCCTACAAAGTTCCAGAAGATAAATATAAGCAAATTAAAAGCTGATCCTAGGTGTGTGGCAAGCTGCTCATTGGGCTAGTTATGAGTGCCAGTTGGGTCCAGAGCCCAAGACTGCTGGTAGCCTGCTCCAGTTTGATAAGTGCTCAGCGAGGAAGGAATGCTTACATTCTTGAACACTGCCATCCACCCGAGTGACCAGCACCACCAGATTAATATCGAATAGTAAAGTACAGGGACTCAGACATCCTTTTAAGAGTTGTTTGATGGGGTTTCCTTGACAAACCTTGCACTAGACAGCTGTTTCTGATCAGGATATCTGTGTATTTTTCTGTTTTTATTTATTTTGTGCCGACTTAAAAGCTACATTTTTCAAAAGCCGACTTTGCCTGGTATACTAGCTCCGCTATTGTTGTTGACTTCCATATTACCTCAGTGTTCTCAATTCCACTGCGATTATGACATGAGATAAAATGGATACTAATAATATCTTCTGAGGTTTTCCCCCTAAACTGGAATATGAGCTAATAACCGCAGGGTTTAGCCTGTGTTTAAGATATTGTGTGTTTCCCTTGAATGATATACTGTTGTGAAGATTAAGGTACAACTGTTAGACCCCAAGTTTTTCGAATTTGAGTCTAACCATTCCTCCACTAAAAACTGCGAGCGTGAGGAAGTTTTATACCAACCCTTGAGAGAGGGCCTGACCTTTGCCTGAGTTGGAAAGGAGTTCATGCTTAGAGTTGCTAACTGGGATGAGGAAGCTTTGAGGCCCCCAGATTGGTTGACGGCAATTGTAAGGGATCTCTTGACTAAGATATTTCTCCTTGCACCAATCAAGCTGACCAGACCTTAGCATGGCAGTTCAGCTCCCCCCTTGCTATCTGACCAACGCTAAGCCTATGGCTTTCAGAAACAGTTCTAGATTTTGAATCACTTATCAACTGGGTTGTGCTTTGAGTTTAGAAAAGATGTGGAAAGGGCATTCTGCTAAAGTGAGACATTACGCTGAAAGTAGTTCAATTCTTTATGTCAACCAACATACAGCGCCTTGACACCCTTTCACTTTAGTTCTCATCCTCCAACCTCCCACCTTCTGTTGTCACCATGGTATCCTCTGGCAAGTGGAACATGGAATGTTAATAAACAAAATTAGAGTCCAATACATTCCATGTTTTAATTGGTGAAATATTGATTGATTTCCAATAGGTAGTAATTCTAGTTATGTTATTCTTATTTGTGTTCAAGGCCTCTTTGTGGGAATGGAAGCTGAGACTGATTGGCTGGTCAGGATGTTCTGTAATTGGTAAGGAGACAAGACTACAATGGATCGTGGTCCCTTTCTAAGCTTTACACTACAAGCATATCTGAGATTAGATGCCATGCCTCTACGTTCAATATAATATAATGGACGATGCTTTCTCGTTTGCCAGATCCAAATGTGCATTTTGAAAGATCAACTGATGGGAGTGCGGCTGTTCAGTGGACAGAAAGATGTTGCCACTAGTATAGTGCATAATTTCACCCCCTTTGTATTCTTGCAAATCAGATGTCTAAGGGTGGGCAACGCATGTGGTCTTCCTCAAGGAGAGTAAATAAACAGAAGTGGATGGAGGTTTATTTTTAAGTTGCGGCTGACTAAAATCAACTTGGGGGTCTGGAGTGACTTTTTGTATGCCCTTGCATTCCGAATGATGGTATCCCTTTCCTGTGTTAAACTGGTGAGCGACATTTAGAGAATATCCAGCATGGAAGAGATACTTTTGTAAAACCAGGAGGAAGATAGATGTTAAACAGTTCTAGAGCTCATAGGTGTTTTCTTATCCTTAAGTGTTGTATGATATCATTTATATTAGTGCAGGGTATTTCGGCGTGGTTTGAAAAAGTGATTTCTACTTATACTGTAAGGCCACTGCTCGGACTTCCTTTGGCTTGTTAAAGGCTTGGCTTATGATATGTTATAAAGCCATCGAAATTGATGTTATCCATTGGCCATGTCTCCCGGAAACAGCAGATGTCAGCCTATCTTTGTCTTCCTGTTTTTTTTTTTTTTTTTTTCACAAACCAACTGTATCCCATATCTTGCAAGTCTTAGAAATTAACGGGCAGGCTTTGGAATTATCGAGAAGTGTCTGCTAGAGATTTCTGCAAATGCTTGGGTTCAGGTCTGACACAAAGGTCTTGAACCTTCGTTGTGAATTTGAGAGTAATTGATATGTGATTGGTGGCCTAACTGCAGTGTTGCTTTCAAAAGGAACACAGAATCTAAATTTTGAGATGCTGCCTTTTATTGGAACTGTTGGACTTTTTGCCTTACGCAGGGTCATCCCCAGTCTTTTTGCCTCCTTCCTCCTGGTTTTTCTGACCTCTCGCTGTTGGCTCTAGGACTCTGAGCACTTTATCACTGCTGACCAGTGCTAAAGTGCAGGTGCTCTCCCATCTAAAGTTGGTATGATTGGCTTATACCTAATTGGCATATTTAATTTACCTATAAGTCCCTTGTACAGTGGTATCTTTATACCCAGGGCGCTGCTTGCGCCACCCACTGAAGTAGACTTTCAAACCTGTCTCAGGCCTGCTAGCGCAGGGCCTGTGTGCACAGTTTTCTGCCACAGGGACCTGGCATCTAAACTTACCTGCCAGGCCCAGGACTCCCCTTTTACTAGATGTAAGTCACCCCTAAGGTACGCCCTAGCTAGCCTTATGGGCAGGGTGCCATGTATGTAGAAAGGCAGGACATGTGCCATATTACATGGCCTGTCCTGGTAGTGACAAACAGCCTAACTTGGTGTCTCACTGCTGTGAGTGCTGCCTTCTCATAGGATTGCATTAGAAATGCCCTGCCTTATGTGTAAGGGGTATTGTCTGATTTATGAGGGGTAGCGTAGGCGTGTTTGGTATGGTTGTGATGGTGATAATAAATACTGCTTACTGGTGTGGGTGTATTTTTTATTACTATCACAGAAATGCCACTTCTAGAAAGTGCGCATTTATCTGTGCTTATGACTCTGGTGTTTTGCAGCTTGACTCCAATCCATGTCTGGGCAGAGTGACAGTTGGGGCTTTGTGCATACTTTTCAGACAGCCTGTACACAGGGAGGGTGGAGGTGTCACAGAGGTGCATCTACATACTGAATAGTCTTCCTGGGCTGAGAGAAGGGAGAGGCGGGGCACACCTACATTTGTGTGCCCTGGCCTCACACAATAGGGTCGTTAACCCCCCACTGATGTTTGGAGCCTGTGCTGAAAGGAGAGAGGGGGCACTCCCAGAACCAGTTGTAACTGGCTGGAACCTCCTCTCCCTGCCATTGTAAAACACTGTAAGAACTGACTAAGTACAGGGGAGTTTTCCCCACAATTTGAACTCTCTTGGAACTTGAAACTGGACACAGAACGCTGATGAATGGACTCACCAGGAAACCACCTTGGACTGCTGCTGCTGTGCTGACCTGTGACCTGCCTGGTCACTAGGAGGAACTGCCACCATCTGCACCCCTTGTGCTGGCCTGTAGCTGGGTCCACCAGCCCTGTACCTTTTTCTTGCTTTATTGTTCCCAGGGGCGGGGTGCTGTGGCCCCGGACCCCTGCCACGATCTCTACAGCTGGGTCTGCAGCGCTTAGGAACCGCGCTTTTTCTTGACCTACTGCAGAAAGATCACCGCCGCAGCCCAGGCTTTAACTTTGCCCTAGCGCTCTGAAAAGCGTTCCCCAGCTACCAAGTTCACTGCTGCAGCCGGGTTTTTGAATTATTTCGGAGCGCGAGGATCGCGCTCATCTTAGTGCCCCGGGGCACACCAACAAAGCTGAGGAATCCGGAGCAAGCATGCGCCTAGCGGTGCCCCAGGGGTAGGGACCGCTCGTTAGAGCTCCCCCGGGACACCGGAAGGCCCTGTCTTGGGCCAGAGTGATATCGGAGCAGGAGGGAGAGGAGGACACCTCTCCCTCGCCTGCTCAAGCCCCGGAGGGCTCTCTTGGAGCGGGCGGGGCGGTGGGCCAGTGGCACTGTTTGGGGGTCTCCCCCCTAGTAAGGGTCGGTGGAGGCCCAGGGAGACCCCAGGAGTTCGCGGGCCCCTGGAGGGGCCCACTTTCAATTCAGAGGGGGTGCGTAGCACCCCCCTCCTCCCGTAAAGATTTCCCTGACCTGGGCCCCCCCTCGAGAGGGCCGGTGGAGGCCTAGGGGGCCCCCCCAGTTATCACGGTCCCCAGAGGGGCCCGTCCATGGTACAGGGGAGGTGCGTGCCGCCCTCCTCTCCTCCAGGGATGCCAGAGGCCCCCATTTTGCGCAGAGGAGCGCCGGGGGCCCCATTGTTCGTCTCTTAGGCACTGGAGGTGCCTTCATCAAGCCAGGTACTGTTAAAGGAACAATATATAGAACATAAGTTCTTACTAGAGACTTCTCCTGATTTATATATTGCCTACCTGTTTTTGATGGTGTTTCATATGCAAATGTTCCTTTTATGGGCATGACTTGCTAATATGTTTCCCTAACTTGCCATATGTTTTCTAATGTTCCTACTATGGGCGTTTTATGATATTCTTATGACAAGTGTTCTAATGTGATAACGTGTTTCCTGACTACTGCTTATGTTGCAGAATACTAAGTAACCTGTGTGTTATGTGTGACTACTGCTAGTTTGCAGAGTAACTAATGTGTAACGTTCTGACAACTGCTAAGGTAGCAGGATAGTACTGATATGTGATGTTTGGTCTGATAATTGCCTTGTGTACAATACAGTATATTTTCATATAATCTGGTGTTGTGTTTCCTTTGTGGTGGGGATATTGCGTCTCGTCTGTTGTGTGTGTTGTGCAAACGCTTTACACATTGCCTCTGGGTTAAGCCTGACTGCTCGTGCCAAGCTACCAAGGGGGTGAGCAGGTGTTATCTTGGACGTGTAACTCCCTTGCCCTGACTAGAGTGGGTAAGTTCTGCCTGGCTGAGGTGCATACCCTAGCCAACCAGAAACCCCATTTCTAACAGGAACATTGGATGCTTTCTAGGACATGTGTACCAGTCTGATTTTTCTTGTAAAATTTATATTTAGTTTGCTCCACACACATGGTAGGGGACAGTTCAACTCCGACTTTAGCCACTAATATTCCCATGGATGCCAACTCTACGGGGGGGGGGGGAAGGGGGCCGATCAAATGCTAACAAGTGGAAGGTGTCAGCAGTAATAAAAAGGGATAAAGCAATGAGAAGGAAGGGAGGGATGAAGACAGAAGGGAAAAAAGGAAAACATGTACGTAAGCAAAATATTTTTAAGTATATTTACTGATCTCCAATGACTACGGCAACTGCGGCCCTTAAAATACGAAGCAATGCAGTCAGGTGTGGTTACCCCCGGTAGGATACATACAGTATCACTCACGATACCTTACCCATACTACATTCTTCACAGCGATAACACTGACCTATATTAAAGCAAGCGGGCAATGTTGGTAACTTCCACCTTTCATCCGTCCAAAGCCCTCCTATATCTGCAATCTAACAAAGCTTCCACTTGTAGCACATCCTCATCCAAATTCTCCCAGTCTTCTGCTAATGTTCATATGTCAGTATAAACAATGTCTACACCTCCCTTCAGGGGACAGATTAAAACTTGTCAGGATTACCAGCATTAATTGGCCACTTTACACCAGAGCTTAATTTTAGCAAATGTGCTTTATTTGTATCACTTTGTGCATCTCAAATACGCACAAATGAGCAGTAATCACAAACCTCTGTTTTATTTAATTTGTGTTTCGATGGTTTGTAACAGACACTAATTAAAACCAAGAGTACATTTATTTATTTTCTGAGTCCAATTTTATTCTTATACCCACGTATCGTTATGCCTTTCACTTGACAAATAACTTCAGTGGGGATCAATAGTACCAGGAGGATCTTTAACTCTCTCCTAAAGTATATTCTTTCATTTTTCCCTTTTCGTAATGATATCTTGTTCCTTTGCTTGACTTGCCACTTCTCCTCCATGATGTTATCACCTTACGGCCTGAAATGGTCGGTGCTAATCAAACTCATCTGTCTCTAGAAGAGACTACAAAAGAAGTACTTAACATATGCACGTGACTTGAAAATGTAAATAAAGTATTAAAAACAAGCGCTACACCTCGAAATGCTCATTGTTAAATATATTAACTATTTATCGATATAAGAAATTCATTCATTCAAGCTGTGCCTTGTTGACAAATGTCTAATATAAACAAGCATTTAACCAGCATAAGAATGAATGTTTATGATTCGTGCAGCTGAATTATTACACCGTAGAGCCACAAAACAGTAACAACGCTTGCGGTCCTTCAACAAATTTTGAAAAACTGCTACACACCACAAGCACCCAAACTCTAATGTTCTATTCTATTCTAGATGATTTATAGAGTGCATGGCTACAGGGGCAGCTCCTTCGCAATGGCGAAAGAGCATCGGCCCCCTGGCTAAGCCAGGAGCTGAAAGATAAAAACATTTCTTTATTGCTTTAGCAGCAGCATGTGAAGTGAGGGGACGGGCTGGGCCACGGGAGGTGGAAGGGGGGGAGGAGAAGAGAGTGCTCCTAAGTGTGCATGTGTGTTTGGCCGGCCGTCTCTGGCCGGCCAAATTCACAGGGACACTTGGGTCTCTCCAACCCAACTGTGTTGAACGGCCGGGCTGGAGAAACTGCACAGACCCCAGGGTCATGTCTGAGCAGCAGTCCAAGCCGCTCAGACCAATCCTGATGCTGTTTTCATGCTAGGTTTAGCATGAAAGCAGCGCCACAATTGCTGGGGAGACTGTGCTGGTGTTCCAGTGAATGCTGGGACACCAGAAGAGGAAAAAAGCAGCAGGTGACAAGAAGAGCTAAAGTGTTTTTGTTATTATTTATTCTCCCCCCCCCCCCCATGACCTCTGTCCCTTCCCCCCACTCACCTCTCCCCTAGAGATTTGCGGCAGCTGCATGGCTAGCCAAAGGGCCTCCAGCATCAAACAAACAACAAGAATCTAATGCATCAGTGAACCCCAATACTAGACTCCAGGCAGGCAGACCTCAGTTAAATAAACAGCCATGACTTTAGCATCTTCCAAAAGATTCATTTGTTTTCAATTTTATGTATCCTAATCTGTAGGGAGGTCCAGAACCTGGGGGTCAAATAGGAGAAAAAACAGCCTCTGCTTCTTGCCCTGCAGGATGTTTGGAGCAGTGCATAATTTGTGCATGTTGTTTCCGGTGCTGAGCACCCGCACTTATTTTTTAGGGCTGGCACTTATTTTCTGTCTCAAGCATTTACTGTAAGCAAAAGACATATGGGAAAGACGAAGGAAGAGAAAAACGAAGAAGCGTCACAATGGGAGAAAGCAGATAGCAGTAAGAGTGAAACGAAGGGGCAGGGAGTGGCTGTAAATGAATTTAAGAGGCTAGGGGATGGCTTCAGGATCACGCTGCCTCAGTATTCCGTGTTAACACATTTAATTGCAGAATTTACAGATTAAGCACTGGTTTGGAGTCACCATCAACAGTGATTTTACTAACTTTAAGGGCCTAGCAGATATATAGGGCTGCAATAAGGACTGTATCAGTTGAAGGCCTTTTTTTTTTTTTTTTTTAAACACAGCCTCTGGGCAATACAAATTAAATGTTATCCTTCGTTCAATAGGTAGTCAATGTAACAAGGCCAATGAGCTTCATGCTGACTGATGCCTAGGAACTTTCAATAGGAGACGGGCAGTAGCATTTTGCACTACCTGTAATCTTTTGATTACATACTGCGGTCAGTATATGTAACTATTGAGTGACCGAAAGACTGTAAATCTACGCCAGAGGGTGCACAGACAGATTAAATAGGGTTGGTCTCAACTAGAAGCACCGAGGCACTCCACATTTCCAGGGGCATAGATCCAAGTAGCATGGTTTATCAAAACATGAAAACTTCTACCCTGAAAAAATGATGTTGGCTAGTATAAAGCAACATCACTTACACACACATTTTTAAATCTCTGTATCAGGACTGAGTGGGCTACAATGTAAAATGCCAGACTTAGATCTAGTAATATAACTGCTGCAGAGCCCCCGTGGTCAAGGAGTATTTTCAGTTCTACTATTGCAAGTAGTGCCATCTCAGTACTATATTGTGGTCTAAAACCCATTTCTGTAGGGTGGAGGATTTCATTGGATTCAAGGAATAATGACAAATGTTGGCTCACATGCTTTTCCAGCAACTTCCAATCTCCTACAATAGGGAGATTGGTCTGTAGCTTTCAGGTAACAGCGGATACCATGTGGATTTCTTTAGAAGTGCTTTTAGCATCAAATGTCTCCAGGGGGGAGGGAACTACTCCGCTCCTTACAGCGATTAAGCAGTTCTTGTAGCACTGGAAAGATTTCTCTCTGCTCCCTACTTCACAATATGTAGTGAAGTGGGGTCACGTGGTGAGCCTGATTTAACCACCTCAAATAAGGCTGATAGACCTTCTGCACTGATGGAGGGAAAGACAAAAGTGGTTCCCTATGAAGCCTAGGTTACCAAGGAGCGGTGGACAGCTGTAGATGCCTGGTCTTATCGGATAACAATAGATAAACATCTATTACCTTTTTATAAAAGAAACTGTCCAAGTCACTACAGCTTGCCACAGTAGGTAAAGGTACAGAGATAACAGTTAAAGGATTTGTAAGAGATTGATTAGTTTAAAGATTTCTCTGCCTGAACTTGGTCTTATCTAATTTAGATGCATAGTAATTATATTCACCACTTTTAAGCTCAGAGTAGTATTTTTTTATTGCTTTGCTCTTCGAGTCTTAAGACTTTCTCCATTTCCTTTCCAACCATTTACAATCCTTTCTTGGTGCTAATAAATGGGAGTTAAGCTAAGGGGACCGTTTGTACTGTTGGGCGCATTTACGCACTCTAAAGGGAAGAGTTTGGTTCACGTAGGTTTTAATCCAGTCAGTAAATTTTAGGGGATATTATCACCAGGTTTAGGCCTGAAATTACTGAGTGAGTTTCTAATCTATGTGATCCAATCTGGCCCATCAATAATCTGACCTCATAATATGTGCTAGAGGGCTGCTATTTGCCTGACCTGGCAAAATAATTGGTATCAAATAATGATCCGATTATATGACTGCAAGAGGTTTTAGTACAAGCATATTCGGGAAGCTACTAAAAATGGTATTGAGGCAATGTCCTTTCTTGTGCATTGGTCTATCCACATGTTGCATCAGCTGTAAACATGCTAGATCATGTAGTAGGTTAATAGCTGTTGCAGCAGATATGCTAATATGAGAATATGCTAATTAGTTGCATATAATGACTCATGAGAAAATTTGACATTTGATTAACAGTAATTGAAAATAACGTGTAATGTGCGAAATGTGCCCACGGGGTGTGGTCACCATCTGTGTTAACAGTACTAAAATAATGTGAAAATATTTAATAATTGTACTAATGTGTTATAATGAAATATATAAAATTATGTTATGATGCTTCATATCCTTAATTTAGCTATATCAGAGGCCTACTGGCGCTGGGCCTTGCTTGCTTAAACGTGGAGACCCAATGAGCTGCCGCAGACTGGAACTGGAGAAAAAAGACCTTGAACTGTACAGTGTTCACCATGAAACGCCATTAGAAATATTTGCAAACTCACCAGCGGACAGGAGACGATCAGAACAAATTGATACAATTATGTGTAGAGTAGGCTAAATGCACTTTCCCAGGATTCGAACAATAGAGCTACAGACAGAGTTGGGAGAAACAATTTTGTTATCCGCAGAACTGGATGCTGTACTCATCGACAAGAGGACCAATCATGTTGATGGAACTTGAGTCTCAAAATAACGTAGACAAGTGGTAAACAAAAATTATCGGTTAGAGTCATAACCCCTGATAAGGTTGACCAATGGGTAAATTGTGGGTACGGTTTGGGAGACCCTAATAAAAAGTCATGGCATGAGGGGGGAGAATCAGATCAGAGAGGCGAAAGTTGATGACGTCAGGAGATGCTGTCCGAAGTGCTGAAACTTGGGCTTGCTTCCTGTGAGCCCGAGTCTTATTGATGACTGATGACATGGGGACGAAGACTGACTCACTGCGGATCTATCTTGGATAGGTAGCTATAGCCTGACTGACTAATGAATGCTTTTCTTTCTAGGTACCAACTGCGCTGTTTTAAATGTTTTTCTCTTTTAGATAGCTTATTTCCAAATTAATGATTTTGACTAAATTGTTTTTCGCATGAAAACCCACATGCTGATGCTAATTTGGAGATAGGTAGGCTGACAAGGGTGACTTAGGGTGACTCTGACTGACTGACTTATGGTGCTGAATTATTCGATTGCTCATGAATTGCTATGTTTTGTTTAACGTTGGTTGTATTTTAATAAAGTACTGATAATTCATTGCTTATGTTGCTAATAAAATAGTGAAAATCATGATATTACTGCATAAAGGTTTATGATTAGAATTGTAACTAACAGGGAATAAAACAAACTAACTTTCATATGAGTGATGGTGGTTTTTCTGATTAGATTAGTTCATGGTATTTTAAGTTGATTGGATTGTTTTGTTGAAACTGTCTTTTACTCGCTATACTTGACCAGGATACCCTATGCGATCCAAAATATTTATCGACCTATACGCGCCCCCTTGTAAGTTTACTTACAAAGGACAAGGCGCGCTAGCAGTTTTTGGTAGCAGCTTGATGGTTAGTTTCCTTAGGGAACTAGTTAAGTAACGAGTAAAGGTTATGGTGGTAGTTTAAAAATTGAATATAGTTGTTTTGATTTCATTAGTTTGGATTTTGTTTTTCTGAAATGATAATGGTAGCAAAGATGATGTTCCCTTAAGCCCAGAAATGACTTTCCCAAATCCTGGATCCCGTGAATAAGGTTGGGTATGTTCCTGGCGTATCTGAGATAGTATGAGAGTGGTAGAATTGCGCTTGCCTAAGCTTAAGCCGATCGCAGGTGAATTGTGATGTATATGAGGTAAACAGTAGGGAGTGTGCGTACTCCTAAATGGTATGAGAGTAGGGAAGTCGAACTTCATATGTGTGTGGCGCTTTGTGCTCACAAATTGTCCACGTGGTTGTTGATGATGTACGGACCCTGCGTGGTCTAAGACTCCAGAGTATATTGACAAGTGTAGGAGACACTTGGGTATATGTTGTAATCTGTCTGGTTCAGTAGGTTGACCTGGCATGGTCAGCAAGTCTGAATGAATGAACGTTGAATAAAAGAAGCTTCGACTGAGATTTGGCGAGTCCTATGTGCACCAGGACAGACCCAAAGATCAGTTGATAGTGAAAGTTTGCGGGTCGAATTTTACTTGCGAACGTGGGGGACTGAGAAAGAGGAATAGCTAAGGTCCCAGAGAGTGCCTTTTAGTGAAAATCTGTAAGGTCCCTGAAGCGATTGTGTCCCTTTCTGTAGTAAACCAGCGGATTTGTTTTAGTTATTATTTGGCGAAGACGCTCGCAATAATTGCATTAGTCGAATTAATTTGAGTTGAGGAGGGCGAAGCTGCAAGACTTTGTCAGCCGCTGTGTGTTAGTGTGACGTCAGTGTGTGCTGCGCTGGGATAGGTCGGTTACTGAGAAGAGCCGCGACCGGATTGGCAGCCATCCGCGAGAGGCAACTGGTTGAGCAAACGGGTGAAGGGAATCCTGGGAGTAAAAGTAATTTCACTTATTGAATTGTAATACATAAAACAGGCAAAATGAAGTTTTTCAAGGCTTTTAGGAGTGCGATGAAGGGTGAATCTTACATTAAGTCTTCAGTGGGGGAACCAACCTCCCCAGAGGACAGTCCAGCACATCTCGTAATGACGGAAAAGGGCATAGCTTCTTGTCTTTGGTTAAAGCAATGGAGCACATTGACTAAGAATCAAGGAACCTTAGCATTTCCAGAGCATGGAACGTTTAATTTAAGGATTCTAGATCAGTTGCGATTATCATTTTATGACATGAGACCGTTACTGAGACCAGCACAGTTCAAGGCTTTAGCAGTTTGGGAGCTAGTGGCCAGACAGCAGCACAAGCTAAAGACCAATAGAAGGATAAAGAAGATAGAGAAATCACTAGCCGGAGCTAGGTGGGATTGGGAACAAAAAAGATGGAGAAAGGCAACCATGAAGGAGATTAAGATGTTCCCTGCCATTACAGAGGGTGACGATTCAGACAAGGGAGACGATAACAAGGAAAGGGAGAATGAGGAGAAAAGAAAAGGGAAAAAGTCTTATGTAGACGTTTAATTTAAGGGCTCTAGACTAGTTGCGATTATTGTTGTATGACATGAGATTGCTACCGAGATCAGCACAGTTAGAGGAGATACTTTTACAGTCTGGTAAATTAAGGGGGCACATAGATCCATTTTAGTGCTTCTTTATGAATAATGGTAATCCCTTTTCCCACCTTGTCCCTCCAATCACTTCTACAGATGTGATAGCCTGCAGGCAAGGCCTGAATGACATCAGGTATGGACCACTCATGGAGCCAAATCTCACTGTCAAATGTCAGCTTAAAGGAGTTACTGACTGAGACAAATATTAACTTTCACGTTGAAATGGGACAGTGGCCTAAGCCGGAAGACTGCCACAAGGAAATGGCAATCCATACGGAAATCAACAATATCAGAGGAGCACAATGTATCCTGGCTCAAAACCATCAAGCTGCAGATGGTGAAAAGCAAGGGAAACAAGGCACACATGATGGCCGTAGAAATAGGCCCAGATTTCCTGAAAGGATTCTAGACTAGATAACATACATCCCATCACTTTAGCGGTTCCACTTTCCAGGTTTTATTTCAATGGATGTGCAGTGGAGAGTAGCACCTACTAAACTCCATTTAATTAAGGCATGCCTTTTCTACTGGACATTATTTAGTGAGGTGGTTGTCTGACACTTCTGCAGGGCAGAGTTCTTGAGTCTTGAGGGGTAACCGCGCATCTTGAGGTAAGCACTGTTGCGATGGAACTGTCAGAATCAACCTTTCTCTAACACTATTGAGGGCACAACACTGATGGGAACAGTGTCTTAAAAGGATGCAAGTTACCATACCTTACTTCAGACCTGTTGTTTGCCCCTTTCACCAATGTATATTAGTAGCTCAATAAAAAAACTACGGTTTGCTTCTTAATTTATCATCATAAGCGTTGTGTTTGCCTCAGGCACTTTAAAGTCTTTTGATGAAATTAGGGGAATCAAATGATATCCGGACTGGACAGTTTGCGACATGTGCCTGCTGACACGATTGATATGACTGACATGGGAATGCAGAACAAGGGAAGAAGTGACTCAGGTGGTGCAGACTCCCACATCTGGAGTTGACAAAAAACTGGTAAAGTAATTAGAAGGAAAAATGTTTGGCATTTTGAAGATATCTCTTGACGAGGTGAGGAAGATCTGGTTATCTGACATTAGGAGGGATCGAAGGGACGAGGAGTGAGACAGTCGTAGGCAGCACTAAGCTAGCATGCCAGTCATGCACATCTCGAGCTAGTTCCTGATCTATGACTTTTAGAAATGGAGGACAGCTGAGATTGCAACCATCACCTCCAGAACTGCATACTTGGAGTGAAGATCACTCAAAAACATTGATAACCCACTCTGTGGTAACTGGTAAGGCGCACACTCGCCTAGGAATGGAAGTCTGCATTTGCTATCAGAATAGTTGAATGGAGGGTTGACATCCTTTGTGCTACTACAATGGACACTCCCCTGTTAGAACCCGTTACCGCGGACAATGGAGCTGACTGTGCTTTCACATGGAAACTTATTTGACTGACCTATCTCTAGAAAACTCAACGAATCAGAGCTCTAGATTTTTCTATGATGCAATACAAGCGGATGTGTGAGACCTGGTTAATATGCATGTAACTGATGGCTTTTTTTCAGATGCTAACCGGATGGCATATATTTTCATGTTTACTGTACATGTGTGATTATGTTGTGTTTAGGTTTTTATTAATTAACATGAATGAAGATATTAAAAAAAGAAAGACCTGACTCACACCCTACTGACAGAACCATGGGTGGTATTTATGTGGACACCTATAGGTACTGACACCTGCACCTGCCAGTCAGCATGCTTATACCATATTTCCCATGGCTGCGAATTTACGTTTTGCTCACAACAGGAAATTTACAGTCAAACTACCCTATCCATCATAATAACCAGGTAGAAACTGCACATTGCACTTAGCTTCTATTCCTCCTGTAGATGGAGTCACCCAGTGAGTGATATAGAAATATGTCATCTCACGATTTTGAGAGCGTGAATTACCCTACTCTCTTCCCCCATGCTTGTTCCTTGTGAGGAGATGTGATGTTTTGCAGAAAACAAGTCCAACACAAGATAAGGTCAAATTAAATGATGTCCTCTCATGTTTGCAAGAATGTGCTTCGTTGTGCATCTCAGCGTTACCTCTGAAGGGTCTTGGTATATTAGTTGTTTGTTGCCTAGGAAGATCTCAGTGCTCCTTCACTACTTTCACCATTCCCGTTCATTATAAAGAAACGCATTTGGTCAGTGGAGATCTCGATTTTTATTGTGAGGTTTGTTGCCCTAATACCCACTCTGCACATGCAATGCAACACTGTCTTCCTGTTTCCGATCTCCCAATAGATCTAGACAAAGTTGTTTTTAACTGCATAATTATGTTTACGCCCTCCTGCCCCTACGTTGAGACTTCAAACAGATGTATTCTCTCCAAGAGAGATTGTCTAAGTTCTCAACTGATCAATATAGTAGTACGATTCACACCGATAGCTGTAACTCTGCACTCGATGCTTACCACTTTAGCTCTCAGATTTGCTTTCGTCTGTGGTGTCCATTCCTATACTAGGCTAACATGTTTATTTTTCCCTCTTCCACTCTTGTCAATAACTCCTCTCTGATCTATTGATATGTTCCTGGCTCTGAGTTCTAAAGAGGTCAATTGTATTGCATTAAGTCTGCTTTAGCGATGGGAATGGAACAGTTACCAGCACTTAACACGTACAAATTGACCAGACATATTATTCTACCAACTATACGCACTGTATATTTCGTTCTGTTATTTATCCTTGCGTTTCAAATGGCCTTCAGGCTTTGATCAGCGCCACCATCTCCCTGACAGATGGGGAACATTACAAATGAAACCTCTCCACCTCCATTTTCCTGCTTGCCTATTGTATTGGTCCGTGCTTTGCGTAGCAATACAATCTATGCATCTCTCCTTTCAGCATAATATATCTGCACTATGCCTCATGACCCAAATTTCGATTCTGGTCACTCCACAACATTATTTCCTGCATAATTTCCTTACAATGCCATTTGATTTCTTACGCACCCCTCTTCCAAGACTGAAGTCGACTCATCCTGCCAAATGCCAGTAAGTGTTGTGTCTTCCAAAGGTGTTGCCTTTGTCTTTTAACTCATCACAGAGCCTCGCCTTTCTTTGTCCAAATGATTTTTTTTTCTCTCTCTCGCTCTCTCTCTGGTGACAAATTTCAAAGAATGCGCTCGACCTTCTATCATTTCTCTGGTTACTAGTTGAATCATTCAGCTACTGCTGCTCTACAAGGACTCGCATGTGTTCAGTCAACTAGAACGCAGTGCAGTAGTCTCATATCAACCATTTTTGTTTTTATCCGGTACACATGGACGGCTCAGGGCACATTTCAGTCCATCGTATTAGCCAACTGATCCACTATGGAAAGAGACCAGTCATAAGTAAGTCAGTCTTCGTCTTGGTCCTACAGTGCCCCACCTCTACAGAACCACTGACCAATAAAACCAATCTATCGCTCCTACAGTGCCCCACCTCTACAGAACCACTGACCAATAAAACCAATCTATCGCTCTTACAGTGCCCCACCTCTACAGAACCACTGACCAATAAAACCAATCTATCGCTCCTACAGGGCCCCACCTCTACAGAACCACTGACCAATAAAACCAATCTACCGCTCCTACAGTGCCCCACCTCTACAGAACCACTGACCAATAAAACCAATCTACCGCTCCTACAGTGCCCCACCTCTACAGAACCACTGACCAATAAAACCAATCTACCGCTCCTACAGTGCCCCACCTCTACAGAACCACTGACCAATAAAACCAATCTATCGCTCCTACAGTGCCCCACCTCTACAGAACCACTGACCAATAAAACCAATCTACTGCTCCTACAGTGCCCCACCTCTACAGAACCACTGACTAATAAAACCAATCTATTGCTCCTACAGTGCCCCACCTCTACAGAACCACTGACCAATAAAACGGATCCACCTTCAGAAGCACTTATTCCATTACCCTAAAATCTCTAGCAACAAAACTAGACTCAATTTCGCATAAACTGCCTGACCCAACACTGCACAAAGGCCGTTCAGGTCAGAGCTTTAACTTAACCACATAACTGCTTTCCAAAAACCAGTACATGTCACAGATAATGCACGAACAGTGCTGACCATTCCTTGATCTCTAAACATATTATCATATTTAGACAAACTCCAATCAAGAACACTCAAAATAACGAGAATATAACTGGGAGAGGAATTTAAAAACACAGAGAATTTACCAATTCGGTAAAAATCTTCCTCGTTAGATTCCACTCCAGATACAGACAACACAACCTATTTTCACAACAACTCAAAACAGGGAAAACCAGTAAAGAAAACAAATATTCAAAGTGGCTTTATCCTGATCTCAGTGGGAAACTCTGAAACTTGGAAGATCAGAAAGAACCTCGAAAACATGCAATCCACCCTCCTCTTTTAATTATCTAAAAAGGAAAAGAAAAATATACAAAAACCCAGTACTACTAGTTTAATCCTTCTGCCTAAGCTCTCAAATAAATGGAGCAAAAAACAGATCCACAATACTTCTTAAAGTTATGAACAAAGAAATCAAGGACCCTGCTCCGATAGCACCCAATCTTAACGAAACAGCCTTTTATCTTTCTTGTTCGATATCACAAATAAAATGAAGGATGACATTCTCCACCGCATAAACATTTTTTGATCAACCAACCTACCTAAAAGCAGTAGCAACTTCACTTTAAAGCCCTTAAAGTCCTCCATCACATAAAGTTGTCTGCTTTTGCTGATGAGCTCCTATCTCCTCCTCTGGGCAAAGGACTGCACCAAACTATCCCCCCCCAGGTTCTTGCTATCAAATGCCTCACCCAAAGTGCTCTTAAAACAGGACAAAGTAAAAAAAAACACAAAAAAAACACCTGGTTCAAAACTTTATTGATAATTACTGACCTTTCTAGGGATCACTTTTCAGGCACAAATCACTAAAAAGTATGCGCGATCTCGACAGAAGGACCACATCCATACTCAAAGACATCTGGAAACCCGTCAATCAGTTTAAAATTTGCCCATAACAGGAAAACCGACTACTTAGTGAGGAAGGCCACCCCTGCCTACTTTTTTTGCTAAAACAATCAGCAGCTTTTGATAATGTGAACCACAATACCCTCAAAGAGACTTCAAAACACATGATGGGCATAGACGGAAAAGATTTTCATGTAGTTTAGAGAGAGCATGAGGGACATCTTTGCAGGCTGTGTATCTATGTATATGCATATGCATGATGTATAGTCTCAGAGCCTGCTGAACCTCACTTTTGGGACCTTTCTGAATTCTAGAATGCCTGTTGATGATCATTATTCTTCAAAACAGCATGGTGCTGCTCTTTAAAAACTGGACAGCAATTAGAAAATGAGGGTTTTGGTTGGGAGTTCACTCAGGAGCGACACTGGCTCAAGTCCATATTATGTTGTTTCACCAGTCCATGGTGTATGGGTCTATGTTGGAGAACCAGAGGCCCCATTCATCCTTGTAAGAGCTATTGTGGTGCATGGGGTCCTCTTGGGGGCGACAGAAGGTCAACCCATGGAAGCACTATTAAGCCACCAATAAATACCGTATGGATCCTTACAGGACCCATAGGGCCCCATCTCACGAGGCACTGTTAAGATAGAAGTAAATACTGCATAGGTCCACAAAATGCTGAGTTTTGGCAGGCAAAACCATCATCTGTACAGTGGAATCGATACTTGACACACTGGTTTTTCAGGGCCAGCTAGGGTACTTTGACCCACAAAAATGATCTGGTCAAGCGACCAGAGCAGTTAGTGAAGGATGGAGGACAAGCAGAATAGAGACAGGTGGGAATAAGGAGGCGGGGAGGTGGAGAAAAACAAGACTATGATCGAAGGGCTCCACATGGTTCTTGAGCCAATGGTAGAGGGAATGAAAGGCAGAGAAGGGTAGAGCAACAGAAGAAGCTGGATTCTTCCAGGGATTGTACCTGCAGCAAAATTAAGACAAATGCAAGCGCAGAGAAAATAAAAACAACTGCATAATGAGCTGATGTTGTCGACAATGAAACCACCAAAGTCGGGACAAAGGAATCCACAGCGTTACAGTGGGGCACACAGAAATAAATATCTCACCTGCACCACAGGATGGACGCACAGCACACATAGAACACTGGGCTTTAAGTGCCTGTGGAGGCACTAAGCTAAGGCAATGATGTATGGTTTCAGCAACCTGACCGGTAGTGAAGTCCAGAAAGCATGACCTGCAAATTCCATCTTCTAAACCTACGTACTCCATATAAATTCACTGATCCATATGTTAAACATTTTATGACTGTCTTAAATGACCACTCATTAAATTGTAAAATGGCAGGTGTGTGTGTTTGAGTCTATTACTTATATGCTCGTCAACACCTTATGCACAGCGATGCTCAGTGCGCCTTGTTTGGAGCTGGTCTCTGAACTTAACAGACCTCACCCAAAACCTGTCATGTAAGGCAAACTAAACTCAAAAGCGTGTCAACTAAGCACTCTGAAAGGGCATCAAGAAACTGATACAAATCGGACTGCTTTATGGCCTCGTCAGGGGTATGATGCTACATATACATGCTACAGTATAATACAATACAAATGTGCATATAAGCTCATGAAAATATTGACCGTTGGATGCTACTGAGAATCTATGGGAAGCTAGAACTTGCACACTAGTACTAGGACAAATATGGTATTAGACCTTGTCATTTGGCGGGGAAAGACCTGTGAAGAGTAACCTTAAAATTTTGTAAAAGATCAGTGAGCAGGACGGAGGGACGTTTTTGAGAAAGTGCAACTTTGCTAAATACATTCTGAAGTTGTGCCACCCCGACAGTCTCTTAGAACAGACAAAAGAACCGACTAAGACCAAACTGCTGTGTCGATCCCAGAACCTAGCAAGCTGCTGTAGAAATCTAACTGTACCTTCCTTTAGCAGAAGCATTTTACTCACTAACAAAGCATTTCACTAGTGAACGCTCACTAGCTTGATCAAAGGTTGTAAAGCATTTTTCAATCATCACCTGCAAAACAATTGTGCTGAAGAGATCTACTTCACCCAGCCATATGAGAAACGACCAGCCAGGAGAAATTCTCTGCATAGCGTCATCAGTGTGGAGCTTCTTCATTTTGCAAAACTGCATCTCTGCGAGCCTCAGCTGAAATGGTCTGTACTTCGTAGTTCACAGACAAACATGTCCATCTTGAGGGAGTTGAGTTTTAGAGTTTGTTTCAAGTACCAAACTAAGATTTGATACATGGCCCCTCATCACTAAGTGGTCAACGAAGAAAATCATGAACTGGTCAACTTTAACACAGTCCTGATAAGAAAACTCAAAATCAGTGCTTAATTTGAGCTGGTGGTTTCCGGTGCTCTGCACCGGCACTTTATTGTCAACATCAGTCTGCCCCGTGGTTGCGCTGTTTGTCTAATTTTGTGATCAGCACAACCATAGATGTTTAATAATTCAATATACATTAAAACTGATCTATAATTGCCACCAAAAGCCAAATGAATAGCCTGGCCGTCAGGTATTAGTAACTTGTAAAGTCACACTTGGTTTCTTAGTAGTTGCGCTGGTTCGTCAATTGCAGCGCTCCTGAAAGCGATGCGCAGTGCAAGCTGCGGTGGCCTCCTGACTAGAGCCCGGCACTTATCTATTTATTTATTTTCTACAGAGTAAGTACTGCTCATAATGAAGCACACAGGACATTTTTAATACTTTTTGCTGACAGTTTAAAAAAACAAAAAATACCCATCTAAAAAAATCTTTTAAATAGTTAAGTGTTTTTGTCTTCCATTTTCACCCTTTAAACGTTGTGTGGTTTAAAGTTTATACATTTGTGATATTTTATACAAATTGTTATGCCTTGTAGAAAGGTTAGTTGAAATTACGGAATAGTGGGAAAGATGATGACAAACATTTACACTCCCCCCCCCCCCCCCCAGACTGACCCCCATCCCACCTCTTCCTTAAAGTATTAACTAGTGCGTGAAGGAGATCAATAAGCTGGACCTCCGAGCGCCGACAGTCTGAAGGCACCGGGCCAGAAGTAATGCATGTCCTGTATGTAGTGCAGTAGCAAATACAGTTGAGGTCACTAAGTGGTTCTAACACAAAGTGCTTCAGTTTCTACGCATTACCTGGATACTGTGCTACTACGATATTCATACATGTGGACGTTTCCCGCATTCCACGCTATTTCCTGTTATATAATGGTATACACCAATCTGGTTGCACATGAATATGTTTATTAGGTACACGATTAATTGCAAGACGTGACCTGGTTTGGCTTTACTGTTTATCATTAAATGAGATCAATAATGTTTTCATCACAGCATACATTCGAAGATTATTACTTGTTTACTACTATATGCTGATGTCCTAGAACTAGGGTGTATTAACACTATCTTGTCTAGCTGTTCTATGACGTCAAGTACCTGCTTCAGCTTTAATGTGCATCTTTTTATTTTAAGTGTCATCAGCACTGCCAAGATGTGCTAAATAGAGGCAGAGAGCAATAACACATCTCCTTTCCTAAAATGTGTAAAGGTCTTTAAGTGGTGTCCTAAGTCATAGTGTTAGGTGGTATATCGCATTAACTGCAATAACATCGTTACATGAGGACTGTAGTATAGGCGAGCATATATGTTTTAGTGTGTGGGAATGAAGATAAAGGTGCCCTGTTTGCGGTGGCTAGTGGTAGAGTACACGTTGGATGTTTGATCTAAACTTGACCTTGAGTGTGGTGTATGTTTGTTGCTTCAAACATGCAAAAAGTGATGCGGAATGCCTGCAAATAGTATAATCACTGGCAATTGCTTTGGGTAACATTCCAACCCACTGTTTTTTGCCCACTTTGCCACATCAAATTAGACCCAGCCACATGCAAAACAAGCAACCAAAGACTGGTTTCAGCACAGTTGGGCATCTTCATTCGGGTGTAGCTTGGTTTCAGTGGGACAGTGAGCACAGGACCTATGTCTGGGCATACCCTTGATCACGTAAGGTGGTACATCAAGCACACAAAAAGTGATGCGAGGAATGCTGGCAAACAGAGTAACTGCTGGCTATTTCCCAGGGTAGCATTCCGATCTGCTGGCATTTTTTGGCCCACTATGGCATCTCAGATTAAACCTAGCCATATTCAAATCAGCCTTGGTCCTGCTCTAATAGTCAGAGTCCACTGGAACTGCCAAGCCATATGGCACTATTACCATTAATGTCAAAGGTCTGCACATGCATTTCAATGAGCCTGAAATGTGCCTTCGTTCACAACTGGTAGTCTTGTACTCAGTTGCGGCCTGCTGTGGAGGGCAGATGTTCCCACCTATATTTTTCTGATGCAGGACGAGTGTCTGAGTGTCTGTCAGGCTAAGCAAAGGTCAGTCTGACAGACACTCTTCACGTTGAGGTTAGGCAGCTAGGCACTGAACATGAACTAAGTGTGCAGGTGCCTGGCTGCCTGAGCAGAACATTGCATGGCTGAATATTTCACAGGCCGATAGGCGTGACCTCCTCAGTCAGCAATGTTTTCTCTGAGCCTCACCCTCACGATGAGGGAAAGAATCACTGACAGACTCAGGCGTTTGTGCCAAGGGCTGAGAGTCCATCAATGCTGCCCATCACAGAGTGGGGTGGGTCATCAACTATCAATGACCCCATTCCACTCTGCGACGAGGTAGGAAAGGTCCTCTTCTCACTGGCTTATTTTTTACAAGGTCAGCCAATGAGAGGAGGCGGTGGGATCTTCCTTCCATCCTTTCATTACCTGAAGCCTCAAGGAAACTAGAGCGGCTTCCCTCCTGCCACCCAAGATCAGCGCTGAAGCTGCATAACTTTTCATTTAATATTGGGTGCATGGGTGTGTAGGTATGAATGAATGCTTGTGTATATATGAGTGTTGGCATGCTGTGAATGGGTATGTGCGAATGTGCTGGGTGTATATAAGTGTGTGTGCGCGCATGAAAGTGTGTGTGTTTGTGGGTGAACCACCCCTCCTCCACCACAGCACATTAGAGGCCGCCACACCTTGTACCTGCCCAGAAGGTTTTAACGACAGAAGGGAAACCTTAACAAAACAAGATACAAACCGCAATACACTAGGTCCAAGATTTGCAATCTTTAAATATTTATACAATGTAAAAAATACTATTGTGAAGGCTGTCAGATCAGTTCATAGCATCCAACCCAAAAATACCTCACTCCTTTGGTGTACACAGCTAGAATAAACGACCATTCACATGTTTACCATTACCTTGTTCGTTTATTATTATAATTATCAACGTTTTTATCCATCATATGTTTTTTTCATAGTTTATTATGCATTATGGTTTGTTAAATGTTAGTTGTCTCAATAACAAATTCCGAAAAGAAAAATCTGATCAACAGCACTGCAACCATTATTTTTTATATATATATATATATACATGTTAAGTCTGTGCAATATATATATTGCACAGACTTAAAATGTGCAATACGATAACATTGACCACAGGGCATCTTTAAACCGAATCAACATTAGTCGAAATCAACAAATGTGATGGTCAGAATAAAATACATACAGTGAAAAGGTATTTGTTATGTGCAAGACCATTTGGTTTTACTAAGCACAACATGTTTATATTCATAGTGCTCCCCTCTTGACATAAATACTGCATATACCTGGTGGCATGCACACAGTAAATTCATCTTGAACACATATTTACTTACTAAGTAGGGATGTACACCTGTTTCAATTTACTCTCTGCTTCTGCTGCTTTCAGCCTTTTCTACAAGTAAATAATAAAACAGTATTATAAATGCGTGTACTCTTCACTACAATAAATAATAATCATTAGTTTGAATAAATAAACAATTCCGCATAAAACAAACGGTAAAAAGTGAGTCTGTATGATCGTGAGGGGTCCATGGGCACCCACAAGGAAGAAGTAGGTTATGTAACTGAATACTGACAGATGGTCTTCTCAAAACAAATTAAACAGGCTTATCAATGCTCAATCGAGAAATTGCTACTTTTAGGGCAACTTCTTTCAAAAGGCCCAGGTGTGCTTTTTAATCTCCTCTACTTTGAATTTGTTATTTTAAGTTCCTAAAAAACCTGAAATGATAACTAAGATGGATCTGTCGCATCTCTTCATTCTTAGAGGACATGTGTGTCCTGTTCCGGGGTTTAATTTAAAACGAGCGTCTGCATTTTTTTAAATCTGATAGAGCTTCTTCAGTGATTGGATTTGCGTGTATGGTATGCACGGATGAGTGGATGAATATGAGAGTAAGCCAATTCGTGGGTAAATTGTTAGATAAGAGTATGCAGAAATGGTTGAATAGTTGAGTGAGTACATGAGTGACTGTTTCAACAGCAGCACAGAAAGGGGAAAGTAGTCTCCTGTTAGAAATGGGACAGTAGCCATCTCCATATTCCAATCACTCTTTGTTCTGTGCATACACTCATTCATCACTACTCTCATGAAAAAGTGTTGCATTCCAAGAAAAATACTTGACTCGGTTTCCTCGGAAAACTGTAGCCCTTAAGTTGCTGTTTACTAGGTTAGTGCCTGCACCACCTCCTCTCGTTTCCCTGTTTTACCAAGAATAGTCCGTCATTGGAGATATCAGCTACTTAACAAAAGGCAGTTTTTGGAATCAAGATACTAGAGCTTGAATCTTGGCTAATGTATTTAACCAAACTGTGTGATCAAAGGCATATCACATTATTACTCTGCTTCTGTTGTCTTATCTGCCAAAATGCGTAAACATCTAGAAGCTTTTCAGTTTGTATTTGTTAGTGTTTCAAGAAAATGTATTTTCTGATGAAATACACTAACAAATACCCTTTTTGAAACAGGCTGACAGTTTGGGGCATAGGGCCCTGCAGAAAAAATATATTTAGCAACCCTGTTAGAAAGGGTTAAAAAGTGAAGTTGGACTAGTTCCAGATTCTACTACCTAGTGTGCCTGACATATTCTTTCATCTATCTAATCTCATTAGGAGGAGGAATAGTTACACACTGATTAAAGCACTGAAAAGCTGCCAGACTGTGGCAACAAGAACTATATGATTAAATAAATGAAGGAGAAGCGCTTATGGATCTGAAGCATAACACGTGCTTCCAGATGCTTCCTTGATGAATAACAGGAAGCACTGCTAGAACAGGTCGTATAGATCCATGAAGGCCCTCAGCACAACAGGCTGAAAACAATGACATGACAGGAACAGAAAAACCTCATTCATAAATCCAGCGCACACTCTTGCTGGTAACAACTTGGAAGGTTGGAAGAACTTGTGTCGTCTGGCACGAGGCCGAACAACACCAAAATGTCCTACAACACATCCAACGATATCAAATTCTTACGAAATCCAACAACTATAAACAGGCCACAAGGAGATATTTAAACCCTAATGTCTAATCTTAATTCATATGTATAATTTTTATAGCTGTATAAAGGAGGAAAGGGGCCTGGGAAGGACAACCGACCCCTAGAGGCTCTACACCATGTCAATCGGAGTGCCAAAAGACAAGCTTCGCTTCATTTAACACAGGTGACAAACTGACATTCACCTCTCATACAAGCACCTGCCTCCAAAGCCCACTGTAAGGGGAGAAATACAAAAATGTAAATTTACGACACCAGCAACAAAATGGAGGGTTATCCCTACGACATTCACATCCAGCTGTTGTCCCTGCATAGACAATTCAGCTGGGAGATCAACAAGTGACACTGACCAGAACATAGAGGTGCTTAACATTGGCATCTTAACACCTAAGGAGGTCTAACATCCTATGCCACCACCACACCAACCTATACAGGACCAGGCAACAAAACTAGTAAACAGAGGCCATCCTTCCCACAAAGGTAATGCTTGATGGTTAAGGAATCCAAAACGAATAAGTAAACAAAACTAATGCGTCAGGAAGAGCTTCTTGGTGCCACAATAACAACGATCTTCTCCAAAACACCATTAATCCCAGGCATGAACAGGACCAAGATTGCACAGCGAGACATTAAGACCTTCTACCTTACTTGGCTACTTACCTTTGGTAACACACTTCCGTGGGGAGGATATTTAACTACAGATTCTCCACATCAAAATATCTCCAGGCACCACACTAGATACAGAGATTTTTCTTAGCAGTGCTCTAGCGTGCCAATAGGTGACATTGTGTGACACCACAGTGACTCATTACCGCCTTGGATGTAACGGAAATACTTGATTGATGACATTCAAAAGAAAATACCGAAGAGAGAATAAGAGTTAACTGAGCTTCCCACAGACAGGTACTCCACATGCCAACAAGATAAAGGGAAGAATCCCAGGATCTGCTCTACTCCTGATGGAAACAGCGATCTATCAATCTAGTCGACTCTGTGCCTCCTCGAGAAACATAGCCTAATTAAAGTTGTTAAGCAAATGTCCTGCAAACAATAGGAGGCAGGTGACCAAGCACGAACACTGTCAAAACAATGCAGATAACCATGTACCGAAGGATCCGTTCATGCCCTCACAACACAAGGGACAAAATATTTAAGTCAAGAAGGATGAATGATCCTGTTCAAATAATTGTCATGCCCAATGAGCAATGTGGTCCTGCAAGTGCACACGCCAGATCCAGACCATGGGGCCGGACATTCACTAACTAGCTATAAGGGATAAGGTGACTGCTTACACCAACATGCAAGTGACCCGCAAGTCACACTAGCAAACACCATGCAATGTAACACTGCCTCCCAGCCACGGAAAAAAATGAAGGGCCATAACACTAACAAGCATTTGCAATGCAATGGGTCTCGCATCTGCTTGAGTTAGAGCTATTGGCGTTGCAAATTCATAACTGGATTTTTTTTGCCTCATAAATTGGACAACCCTGCTTGACGAGTCAATAAAGAGCCGACATCTTTACCACACAACTAAATCCAGCATGTTCCCCACTTTTTTTTTTTTTTTGCCTTCTGGTCTAGATGCAGGATTTTGGAAGTAAACTAAAGATTGAACTCTAGCAAGCATAAACAAGCAACGATGTGGGAGAGGTGGTGGGGACAGGCAGACACGAACAGGAAACCCAGGGACAGGCGGAAGGTGCTGGGAGATGGCAGTGCGAGCCTATTCAAAGCACCACGGTCACCATCAGCATGAGCACAAAGAAAAGACAAAAAAAAAAAAAATGTAGTTTGCTCTCAGTAAAACATATCGGCAATCCTGCGATAATCCATGTAACAGGGTCAGTCTGCAAGGCGGTAACAAAATCGTCCCAAGATGGGACAAACGAAAAGCATTTACCAATGACATCAAGTGATTTTTGAAAGGCAAGCCCACAAACGAATGAAAGCGATGGGTGTGAGGTGGGAATGGTTAAAAGGCAACAATACTTACATCAGGTCAAAGCGATTGCACGCTCAACCTAAAAGGTTCAACAACAGTGTATACCACACCAAGAACCAGTGGAGGCCCATTTATAAAGAAGAGATCCACTGGAGAAGAACAAAACTCACTCTCACTTGCTTGACTGAGGACTGTGCCTTAAGAGGTCAAAAGTGAGACAGTGTAATAAGTGGACCCAGCAACAGGGTAAGCCTCCGTGCAAACTCGGCTCTAACAGTACCATTCCCAAGAACAGAACCACATTTTCAGACTAAGTCTTTAAGGAGGCATTCAATGCGGGCTAACAGAAGAAGTCTGGGTGGCAATGATGAAAAGTGCCACTTATGTTTAAGGAACCCTTCAAAGGCACCATAACCCTCACAGGCACAGGAAAGCAAGTGCAACTGCTAATCAGAATGGGAGTGTTGGGGATACTTGTAAGGTCAAAGCCCTGTAAAACATCAGAGCCTTCCACTACCTTCAATGGGTATGCTTCCAAGACGTGGTAAATTCATAGATTGGAATCAGCACATGCTCTAGCTGAGTCATCTACGATTATGGAGGTGAGAACCTTTTAAGACCACATCCAGCGCATTTGCTTGAACATTTTCATGATGGCCCAAGGAGCTTAACTGGGGAAGAGGACAAAACTGGTGGATGACCTGGTGTCAGTCAAAGGTAAAGAGGTGCTTCAAGGTTGATGGCCTGTGCATAAGCAAATCGATTTCAGAGTGACATGACCAAATCCAACAGCTTCAATAAAAGATACATGGGTTCCTGACAGAGCAGTCAGCCTGAAGAATTTCAGTTAAAATGTTGGTTTTGATCTCAGCTAAGTGTAGACCCAATTCTAGGACCATAACACCCCTTGCTCAACACTTCTTTAAATGATATAGAGTCTTCTGAAGTGACTGTCGGAAGGTTCTCAAGGGGTTACTGTATTTAAAGTGCCAAAACCATTCATTTCTCAGGGTTCCAAACCAGGGAGCCTCCTCAGAGTTGGAGCAATAATGGAATGAATCCACATCAGCTTCTGTTAGACCATGGCAGTCACATTATCAACTGATTATTGAGCAGGAACCACTGGGGTCTCAACAGAAGCATGTACTAAGGAGAGACAACATGCTTCATCATCGAGTCCTCACCAAGAACACCTATTGTGTCTGGGTGGGCTTAACGTTCCAAAGAGGGGAGGTCTTATTAAAGGTATTTTTTGTGGGATCTGTGCTAAACGTAACATTGTCTTGCGTCCTCTCTGGGCAATTTACTATGTTTCTGGGTACTCGTCAAAGTTAAAAACAAAGATGCAGATGGGGACAGATAGTGATCATCTGCATCTAAAGGAAGACACAATGGCCAAAGACAGGGCTTGTGGCTTACCTCAGGAACTAGAAATTACAGATCCCGGTCTTCTATATTTAACAGAAGTCTCCTATATCAATGTTCGTAATCCACTAGTGATGGTCAAAGCCAAGTTATAGTGTGTGGGACAAATACATACATTCATGCATGTCACAGCTTACAACCCCTCTGGGTTCACTGGCCATTATGATATCTGTGGTTAGAGAGAAAAACACATAAAACATAGAACATAGAAAAACATTCATTCACAATCCCAGGTGACACTGTCCATGGAATAAGGAGTATCTCACCATTAGTGAGCACTGCAATCACTACAACAGGATGAAATGTGTGATATCATACAAGCAAACACAAACATGCAGATAAATGAACTCAAAACGTGTTATTAGTGTTAGCCATTAGGCTATTCTATATAATATAGGTATGGCGGTATAAGAGAGTAGGTGTAATCCACACTCCTGCAGATCAAAACAATAACTGTTAGTGCGCCTGTGGGAGGGAATAATACATTGAGATGTATGTCACACACTGGAAGATGCACACAAATACGAAAGGAGCCAAATGCGGACTGTTGTTAGCAAAGGGCCATGGAAAGCCCTAAGGACCTGGCCGTAGCCCTGCTGCCCTTAAAGAGCTTCAGCGCTGAGTCTGCCTTGTCCGAATAGATAGGGGCCATCAAAGGGCATGTCCATAAGCAGGCTTGGACATCCCCTAAAAATCCAGGTCTCAGCCAGGTGTGGCACTGTAAGGCCATCACTGATGAAACCGATCTGCCTAGCGTGTCAGTGGTGACCGTGAACTTTGCTGCATCCCTCCCATCAGCAACAGCTTGGGTAAGTATGGCCCGCACCTCCCTGGGAGCACCTGCCTACCCGAATCCCCCAGGGCATGGGAGTAACGTCCTTAAAAGCACAGACTGCAGTGCCAGGCTGGTGTCCAGCCTCTTGAATTCCCTATCAGGTAAACCAGTAGGAAATGCACCAGAATTTATTCGGCGGTGGAGGCTTGGACGACCAAGCTCTTCGGTGGTAGGGTGTTGCGTGAGGAACTTTGGGCCCCCAGGATCTGGACAACAACGGCAGGCAACTGTTCTGTTCACAGGAGCCCCTTTGCAGAGCTTGGGTCAGGTCCCATGCAGGACAACCGTACAGGCTTCATTGAAAGGGAGAAGAGGTTCAGAGGAGGTCACTCCCAGCTGAAGCACCTCTGTCAAGGTGTTGGTCTTGACTGCCACCAAGAGCAACTAAAGGTCCAGGACCTCAGCTTTCCCTGTTCACCACCACAGCAAATGATGCTCCCATCTTTGTAGCCACAGTAGGAGGAGAAAACATGCCAGTATCTGAGGAGGTTTCCAGTCCACTGGCCTCCGCCAAGCCCTCATGTGTCCATGTTGGAGTCCAGGGGCTGGTATTCTTCAGGTTCCAGTAACTCCTCTCAATCCTCCTCAAGTCATAGCCCATATAGGAATAGAACTCTGGCTCCAAACTGGGAAGCACAGCTTCAGGTAGCACCTGAGTTGGGGTTGAACGACCCCCATCTGGCTCCGTGTTGGAGTCGGGGATGACGGCGCCAAGTTTTGGACTTGGGACCAGCATCAGGGAAGGTTGAGGCGGTACAATTGGTGTCAATCCAGATCCATCCGTGAATCCAAGGTGCCCGGCTGGCTTGATGTCAGAAAACCAGTAGAGGACACCTCACGAACCCACAGGACTCAAAGGCGTGTCATCAGGGACAGGCCACCCAAATATGAGAGACACAGCCTCAAAGAACTCACAAAGTTGGGAAGGGGTCGCTCTGGCTCCTGAAAACTCAGGGAGGCACGCAGCCGGCTGAGATGCAGGCTCAACCACAGAGCCATGCCTCGAGTGACAATGCTCCCTTGTCTCGCTGGAAGACCAATACATGTGGGGGGGGGAGGGGGTTTGGAGTCAAAGACCGCTTAAGGTAGTTGTTGTTTTTGTTGTGGGACCTACCTGGAGGTCCAGATGACAGTGCTTGGGCTCTGCTTCTGATCCTGGGACCTTCCTCTTATCCAGGAATGAGACCATCACACTGTTGCATGTAAATAAGCTTGAAGGAGTGGCTCCCTAAAGGCCCTGGAGTGCATGGCGCAGATCTTCACATGAATGGTCGTATTCCAGGCACCAGAGGCAAACAAGGTGCGGGTCGGTCACCAACATCTGTCAGTGATGGGTGCTGCAGGGCTTGAAGTCAGCCTTTCTAGTGGATATCTCTGCCACTCCAGGAGACGATTTTCTCAAAAAAGCTTCGGCAAAAGTTGAGAAGAGCTCAGTCAAAAAGTGACTGACGAGGTAGTTCGCTACCGATTAGCCCTGATGTCAACACGCTGGGTGGCCCCTATGTACGCACCACGCATGTCACATCCAGCGCCATGCATAGCTGAATGACATCACCTAACGGTGCACACGTAGGATCCAGTCTGAAGCCTGGGGATAACTCTAAGAGAAGGAATCTGCAGCTACAAGTTTTTATCAGATATACTGTTTCCACATACAAATCTTGGACCTGAAGAGGTTCCATTTGTTGAGGGTAAATTCACCCTTAAAGTGACTCACAAACAGACTTGCTACAATTGGGGAAAAGGTGCTGCCCATGGACGTATCATGGGTTTTGAGGTAGAGTGTGCCTTGAAATTCAAAGGAAATCTCTGTGAGCTCAAATTGTATGCAATCAAAAACGAAATAACGAGAAGTATTGTAGTGCCAATCTTCTTGGTATAGGATTTCTGTAATCGTGTCCAGAGTGGTGTCTTAGTGGAGAATGGTACACAAGCTCTAGATGGCCAGACCTACTAGAAGCCTGCAAGAGGGATCAAAGGTCACTTCTTATAATAAGAGCATGAGGGATACCTTGTGTCTTTAAGATATTTAGGCACATGTTGTATTGGTCGGAGGAAAAAGTTGCTTAACTGCAAATGAGGTTCCAGAATGGAACCTATTCCCAAAACTACTGGCCTTCTTGGTGGGGGAATCTTGTTCTTGTTAATCTCTGGGAGGATATAGAACTAGGAGGTAGTTGGATCCTTGTTCCTGAGCATATCCAGCTTTTTTTTTTTTTTTTCTTTTTTTTTTTTTTTTAAGAGATCTGACTTCCAAGTTCTGCTTTCTCAACCATCTTGTGTATGACGGTCAACACTCTGTAAAAGATCTTGCCAGACCTTCCAAGGATGCCGAATACAGGTGGACAAGTCAGGAATGGGCCAGGAGGCTCGTGAAAAGCCCTAAATCCATGGAAGACAACGCTTGAACACCAAAAGAAGTATTGGGAATGGCACCTATGACAACATAAGCACTGCAAACCTGAAAAATACACAGGATAATTTGGGAACAGAAAGCAACTCCAGATCCCAGACAAATGACTTAGAAAAAAAGAAAAAAAAATAGATATTACATCAGAGCATCACAGTGGCTTCCTATATGGCGCAATTACATTTTGTTGGTGATCGTCGATGACACGGATCCATTACTACTATAATGACTCAGGAGGGTATCTGATGTAGCAAATTAATTTGAAAGAAAAGCCCGGTGTATGTTTGATTTAAGGTTTGATTTTTTTTTTTAATAAAAAAGGTTCTGAAAAGTGGCATAACAGCACCCTTGTTGACTCATCTTGTTAGGTACAAAAGCAAGGAGATATTCAGCTCCTGCATGTGTAAAAAGATTTGGCCAGACAGTGCCTACTGCTAATTGTATGTACAGCAAAGCACCTGCGACTTGCAGCACTTCAAAGCCGCAAAAACTTAAATAGCAAGTGAGCAACATGCTAAAAATAAGTTTTTATACAAATGATAACACATTTTATTTATTTGTAAACAAATATAAATAAAATTAAAAAAAAAAAAGAAACTTTAATAGGATGGTTGAAACGGGTCTATACGTAATTGAAGCCACACATCGCCCATACTATATCCTGTTTGCTGCACCTCCACTGCTCCCACAAAGCAATATGAGGTTACTTATTTAATTTTTAGCCTCGAATTTTAAATCCCTTAACAGTTACAGTAAATTTTAATATTTTCAATCGTACATTTAGCAGCTTTATTTATATACATGTTATCAATCTGTTAATATTATATAATTTTCGAAGCAGCCACTGAACTCCTGAGGAGGCTTCGTGGACTCTCGGGGTCCTCAAACCACAGGTTGGGAACCACTGGTTTAGTGGATTTACAAGAGTAGTTATTGTCAAATTTGTGTTATGGCTGCCTCTCACACATTCGCATTTCAGCCACAGAGAGACTGAATGGGTACACGTGGTTTAAAGTCGGCAGCCTAGCCACTAGACCACATCGTTGGAGGTTACTGGTCTTTAGATTTTATTTGGGTGTTCACTTTTACATAAGCTACAGAAAATTTCAAAACAAAGTGTTATATTACACAAAGTGCAGATGAGCAGTGGAATGAAGGTACTGACTGAAGTAGAACAACTTTCAAAGAGCCCGTGCTACAACAAAGCATAACCTACTAACACAGACCTCAATCATTTTGAGGATTGGGCTGCAGCAGGGTCCCCCGGAGCCCCAGGTAGCTCCTTAGCTTCATCTCTACTATGAAAGATGTGTCTGGATGAAAAGCTCTGCGCGGACTTTTGCATCCTTTTTCTGGAGAATGTCTTCAAGAACCCACTGCCAAACACTTAGTAAAGCCACATAATCCGCCTACTGCAAACGTGTTCTCACTCTCTGATCTTCCATTTCTTCCAATTTGAAAGGCAGATTGATTTCCTCATAGCCCGTACCTTGTAGTTTTATTAAGCATCTTCCATTCTAATGATGCAGTGAAGGTTTAAATGCTTTCGAAAATAAAGATATTTAATGCAAGTAAAAGCTATATACTCAGCTGACTGCAAGTGACATGATATTTAGCAAATTCTGATCTCTCCGCAAATAGTTGCCAAATTCCCATGACAGACTTCGATAGGACATACCGTCATAAATGATTTGGGGAAAAATGCATAGAAAAAAAGGATAAAATGCACAATTTGGTGAGGTAAGTAACAATTAAATATTTCTGATGAATACGTGTAACTGCAGATTCCTCATCTTTAGAACAACGCTAGATACCACACTGAATCTGGAGAATTCTTCAGCACTGCCCTATACGCTCGCAGGTGGCAAAGTATGGTTCCTTGATGATTCTGTGCCACCCTACAAGGTACAAAGCAGTGCCACATGTAAGTGCCACTCCTGCACACAAACTATAGTTCTTTTCTGAGTCCTTCATCATGGATCTGGAGATATGTTCCCTTGTTGGTCTTTTGACAAACCCCTAATTCTTTCATAAAGTGACAGAAAGCAAGGTCTTCACATAAAACAATAGGATTCAAGCCATGTCAAAACTGCAGGACACAGCTATGAGTCATGAACCCGCACAAGGTCTGCCTTTGGTGCTTGAGCTCCACACATGACTCATGCTAGAAGTGTACCATCATGCATCTTAAAGCCATTAGAGACTGGGAGGCAAAAGTGTCTGCCACCAAGCATAAAAAAATGACTAGTTTGTAGCATAGGTCGCGGCCAAGATCAAGGTGGCAGGCCTGATTGTGACTCCATTCTCTGGGCCGTTCCTGTGAAAAGTCTACTTTCCATTCAAGTTCTTCAGTAAGTCAAAGTCCAAACATAAGCAGGACGCATCCCTGTGTCACGACTTAAAGTCATGCTAGAAGGCATGAGGGCATCAAGATAAAGACTGCATCCCTTCATCATCCCCAGAATCGGAACTGGCTCTGCAGCTGGCCCCAGTGCGCCCCAGTGCGCCCCAGTTCCCACAGCACACTGACAATCCCACAGCAGATTGGGGCCTTCAAGGAGGCCAGGCTGCTGATTTTTGGTGTAATTCTGGTTCCCTCTGTTGTGCCCTCAGGCCCTAAGGGGTTGTAGGGAGTCTCGAGTTAAGACTACTGCAGGCTGGTTCACCCTCGGCGCAATCTGCCCCCACTGGACCTATTGGCCCATACCAATTCCAGACCAGACTTCTACACCAGCACATGGATCCACATCAGTTTCTTTGGTACTGGAGCATCTTCCACGTGTGCCAAAAGAAGATCCAGCACCAAACTCAACCTCAAAGCACGAGGTAATGTCAGCCCAATCTTGACCAATGTCATGCTAGGAGACAACATTCACCATACAGGCAGCGTTCTATGGAAAGCACCTTGTTTGCAGTGGTTGTTCGAAGGGCAGGTAAGGCACTAGAACTTAATTTGCCCACCATTGACACTAAATCAAATCTACTGAATTAAATCATCAAACCAGGGTCTCTTTATCTGAGTCACTGCTACTGTTAATGAAGCCCTTACTGATTCCTTCATGAATACGTGGGCTAAGCCACCACATTCATATCTGCCATTCAATCCACCAATAGTTCGGATGGTATTGACCTGACTCTTGTGATCTGAACTTTCGAATGAAACATTCAACACCAGAAGTCCTGACCATTCAAGCTTCAACATGTAAGGACAACCCATGTTCCTTTACAGCTAATTCCTAGGACATGTAATAAAAAAGAACTGACACCTTTGGGAAGATGCTGTTCTCTTCAACCAGTCTAGCACTAAGCTTTATCAATGCTGTTTGCTTACTAGGGTGGTACACATGTGCCCAGTGGATAGTGGCCAGGGATCTCTGACCGCTGACTATTCATGATGACTAGGATGCTGTATGTGACCATGGCATGTTGATAATGAAGCCCAACAACAATAAGAGTGTGGTTGTCACTAGAGGTGGTACATAGCTGACTCTGATGAGCCCACTTCAAGTGGAGGTTGTTGAAGTATGAGAATACATGTACCCCCCCTGATGTCTGAAGAGGGGCAGCAACTACCACCATCACGTTTATGACTACCCAAGGGGCCAGGATAACGCCAAAGCGCCATGCTAAGAAAGCATGTCAAGATGAGGACAACCAGGTTTTCTAATGACGTGCAAGCATTCTTTTGAGCAATCCCTTGACCTTTCACTGCCACTGAAAAAGATTTCCCCATAGGTTTTGGAAATTCAGAGTCTACTCCAGGAAGCTAGCTTATTTTTTTTGGGGGGGGGGGGGGGGGGGGGGGGGGAAGGGGGTAAGAGAGAGAGAGCGAGAGAAAATATATATGTATATGCAAAAAAAATAGAGAACTCTGGGTAGTTCCCAAGTTTCCCTATACTTGCGAACTACCCAGAGTTTTCTATTTGTTTTGCATACTTTATGCGTCACTCTAACCCTGAAAGGGATATGTTTTGATTGATATATATATATATATATATATATATATATATATATATATGGAAAATGTCACTTACCCAGTGTACATCTGTTCGTGGCATTAGTCGCTGCAGATTCACATGCTGTGCACATCCCACCATCTGATGTTGGGCTCGGAGTGTTACAAGTTGTTTTTCTTCGAAGAAGTCTTTTCGAGTCACGAGACCGAGGGACTCCTCCCATTTCGGCTCCATTGCGCATGGGCGTCGACTCCATCTTAGATTGTTTTCCCCCACAGAGGGTGAGGTAGGAGTTGTGTATGCTAGTAATAGTGCCCATGCAATGGAGTAATGTACATAATGTAGTTTAAAGTAATATATTTACAAATATACAGGTGTTCAAGATCAACTTCTAAACGGCTACAGGCTCCCGGGGAGGAGGGTGGGCGCATGTGAATCTGCAGCAACTAATGCCATGAACAGATGTACACTGGGTAAGTGACATTTTCCGTTCGATGGCATGTGTAGCTGCAGATACACATGCTGTGCATAGACTAGTAAGCAGTTATCTCCCCAAAAGCGGTGGTTCAGCCTGTAGGAGTTGAAGTTGTTTGAAACAATGTTCGTAGTACTGCTTGGCCTATTGTGGCTTGTTGTGCCGTTAGCACATCTACACAGTAGTGTTTGGTAAATGTATGAGGCGTAGACCATGTAGCTGCCTTACATATTTCGGTCATTGGAATATTTCCTAGAAAGGCCATGGTAGCACCTTTCTTTCTAGTTGAGTGTGCCTTTGGTGTAATAGGCAGTTCTCTTTTTGCTTTAAGATAACAGGTTTGAATGCACTTAACTATCCATCTAGCAATGCCTTGTTTAGAAATTGGATTTCCTGTATGAGGTTTTTGGAAAGCAATAAATAATTGTTTTGTTTTTCGAATTAGTTTTGTTCTGTCAATGTAGTACATTAACGCTCTTTTGATGTCTAATGTATGTAGTGCTCTTTCAGCTACAGAGTCTGGCTGTGGGAAGAACACTGGTAATTCTACTGTTTGATTTAAGTGGAACGGTGATATGACTTTTGGTACAAATTTAGGATTTGTCCGTAGAACTACTTTATGCTTGTGTATTTGAATAAATGATTCTTGTATGGTAAATGCTTGAATCTCACTTACTCTTCTTAAAGATGTGATGGCAATTAAAAATGCAACTTTCCATGTTAAGTATTGCATTTCACAAGAGTGCATGGGCTCAAAAGGTGGACCCATGAGTCGTGTTAAGACAATGTTGAGGTTCCATGAAGGAACTGGTGGTGTTCTTGGTGGTATAATTCTCTTTAGACCTTCTAATAAATGCTTTTATGACTGGTATCCTAAATAGAGAAGTTGAGTGCGTAATTTGCAGGTAAGCTGAAATTGCTGTAAGATGTATCTTAATGGAAGAAAAAGCTAGCTTTGACTTTTGCAAATGTAGTAAGTATCCTACGATGTCTTTGGCAGATGCGTGTAAGGGTTGAATTTGATTATTATGGCAGTAATAAACAAATCTTTTCCACTTATTTGCATAGCAATGTCTAGTGGTAGGTTTCCTAGCTTGTTTTATGACCTCCATACATTCATGTGTAAGGCCTAAGTGTCCGAACTCTAGAACTTCAGGAGCCAGATTGCTAGATTCAGAGATGCTGGATTTGGGTGTCTGATCTGTTGTTTGTGTTGCGTTAACAGATTTGGTATGTTTGGTAGTTTGACATGAGGCACTACTGAAAGGTCTAGTAGTGTTGTGTACCAAGGTTGTCTTGCCCATGTTGGCGCTATTAGTATGAGTTTGAGTTTGTTTTGACTCAACTTGTTTACTAAATATGGAAGGAGTGGGAGAGGGGGAAAACCGTAAGCAAATATCCCTGACCAACTCATCCATAACGCATTGCCCTGAGACTGATCTTGTGGGTACCTGGATGCGAAGTTTTGGCATTTTGCGTTTTCCTTTGTTGCAAATAGATCTATTTGTGGTGTTCCCCAACTCTGGAAGTAAGAATTCAGTATTTGGGGGTGAATCTCCCATTCGTGGATCTGTTGGGGATCCCGAGAGAGATTGTCTGCTAACTGATTCTGAATTCCTGGAATGAATTGTGCTATTAGGCGAATGTGGTTGTGAATCGCCCAATGCCATATTCTTTGTGCCAGGAGACACAACTGTGTTGAGTGTGTCCCTCCCTGTTTGTTTAGGTAATACATCGTCGTCATGTTGTCTGTTTTGACAAGAATGTGTTTGTGGCTTATTATGGGTTGAAATGCTTTCAGCGCTAGAAATACTGCCAATAGTTCTAAGTGATTTATGTGAAACTGTTTTTGGTGAGTGTCCCATTGTCCTTGGATGCTGTATTGATTGAGGTGTGCTCCCCACCCTATCATGGAGGCATCTGTCGTTATTACATATTGTGGCACTGGGTCTTGGAAAGGCCGCCCTTTGTTTAAATTTATACTGTTCCACCATTGAAGCGAGGTGTATGTTTGGCGGTCTACCAACACCAGATCTAGAAGTTCACCCTGTGCCTGTGACCACTGTGATGCTAGGCACTGTTGTAAGGGCCGCATGTGCAACCTTGCGTTTGGGACAATGGCTATGCATGAGGACATCATGCCTAGGAGTTTCATCACCATTTTGACTTGTATTTTTTGTTTTGGATACATGGCCTGTATTACATTGTGAAATGCCTGAACCCTTTGTGGACTTGGAGTGGGAATCCCTTTTGCTGTGTTGATTGTCGCCCCTAAGTATTGCTGTGTTTGACACGGTATAAGGTGTGACTTTGTGTAGTTGATTGAGAAACCTAGTTTGTGGAGGGTTTCTATGACATACTTTGTGTGTTGTGAACACTTTTCTAGCGTGTTGGTTTTGATTAACCAATCGTCTAGGTACGGGAACACTTGTATTTGCTGCCTTCTGATATGTGCAGCTACGACTGCCAGGCACTTAGTAAAAACTCTTGGCGCAGTTGTTATTCCGAATGGCAACACCTTGAATTGGTAATGTATCCCTTGGAATACAAACCTTAAGTACTTTCTGTGTGAAGGATGTATCGGTATATGGAAATATGCATCCTTTAGGTCTAGTGTTGTCATGTAGTCTTGTTGTTTGAGTAGTGGGATTACGTCTTGTAATGTCACCATGTGAAAGTGATCTGATTTGATGTAGGTATTTAATGTTCGGAGATCTAATATAGGTCTCAGACTCTTGTCTTTTTTGGGTATGAGAAAGTACAGAGAGTAAACTCCTGTTCCTTTCTGGTGTGTTGGTACTAATTCTATTGCTTCTTTTAGTAGCAATGCCTGAACCTCTAGTCCTAGAAGATCTATATGTTGTTTTGAAATATTGTGTGTTTTCGGTGGGACGTTTGGAGGGAATTTGAGAAATTCTATGCAATAACCATGCTGGATAATTGCTAGGACCCAAGTGTCTGTTGTTATTTCCTCCCAATGTTTGTAAAATTTGGTTAGTCTCCCCCCCACAGATGTGATGTGTTGGGGATGTGTGACTTGGAAGTCACTGCTTGTTTTGAAGAGTTTTGGGACTTTGGAACTTTCCTCTATTCTTTTGGAATTGTCCCCCTCTATATTGTCCCCGAAAACTTCCCCGCTGATACTGGCTCTGGTAAGTGGGTCTTGTTTGTGAGGTTGTGGGTTCTGTGCTTTGTCCTGGAAACCCCCCTCTAAACTGTGTTTTTCGAAATGTGCCTCTGCCCTGTGGGGAGTAGAGTGCGCCCATGGCTTTGGCCGTGTCAGTGTCTTTAAGTTTTTCGATCGCAGTGTCCACCTCCGGCCCAAACAACTGCTGTCCGTTGAATGGCATATTCAGCACAGCTTGCTGTATCTCTGGTTTAAATCCTGATGTACGCAGCCATGCATGTCTCCTTATTGTTACAGCTGTGTTGACAGTTCTAGCAGCTGTGTCTGCAGCATCCATTGCTGACCGTATCTGATTATTTGAGATACCCTGTCCTTCTTCTACTACTTGCTGCGCTCTCTTTTGGAACTCCTTGGGTAAATGTTCAATAAGGTGTTGCATCTCATCCCAATGGGCCCTATCATATCTGGCTAGCAAAGCTTGCGAATTTGCAATACGCCACTGGTTTGCTGCCTGTGTCGCCACCCTTTTGCCTGCAGCATCGAATTTTCGACTTTCTTTATCTGGAGGTGGTGCATCTCCTGAAGTATGAGAGTTGGCTCTTTTGCGCGCTGCTCCCACTACAACAGAGTCTGGTGTTAGATGTTGTGTAATGTACACTGGGTCTGTTGGTGGCGGTTTATATTTTTTATCTACTCTTGGAGTAATGGCTCCTCAAACACTTGTTTGGAGTGTTTTAGCATTCCGGGTAGCATAGGAAGACTCTGATATTGGCTGTGTGTGGACGACAGTGTATTAAAAAGAAAGTCGTCTTCAATGGGCTCTGAATGAAGGCTGACATTATGAAATGCAGCTGCTCTTGACACCACTTGTGCGTAGCCTGTACTATCCTCTGGTGGCGATGGTTTAGCTGGATAGCGTTCTGGACTATTGTCTGACACTGGTGCGTCATAAAGGTCCCATGCGTCAGGGTCATCTTCACTCATTCCTGTATGAGTTGGGGATTGCATCATTGGTGGAGTGGCTACCGGTGATGGTTGCGGAGAGTGATGTGGGGATGGTGATGGTATTACTTGTTTAGCCACCTTTGCTTGTGGCTGTTTGTCTTTGTCTTGGAAGGCAAGCTTGCGTTTCATTTTGACTGGAGGAAGAGTGCTGATCTTCCCTGTATCTTTTTGAATAAAGAGCCATCTTTGTGTGTGATCTGGCTCTATTGCCTGTAATTCCTGTCCAAATCTATGTGTCTTCATTTGTGTGGACAGTCCTTGTTCCTCAGTGTAGGAACTTGTTTTCGGTTCCGAGGCCGGATATTTCGGTACCGAAACCTTTTCGGCTGCTTTTTTCGGCTCCGACGAAACCTTTTTTACTTTCGGCATCGTGCTCTCTCGGTGCCGACCCGTTTCGGTGCCGGTGTCTCGGTGCCGAATCTTCTCTGAGCCACTATCTCGGGCCCAAGATTGCTGTGTGCCGGTATCTCGACCGGAGTCGGATGACTTAGACACCAGCTCGCCCTTTTTCGGTGCCGATGAACGGTCACCTACTTTTCGGATTAAGCCATGGCCTGTTGGCGGTGGCGTCCCCTGGGCTTTAGCGCTTTTCTCGTGAGTTTTTGTTTTCGACATCTTACTCACGGTTTTCGGCGTTTCCTCAGGATCGATCTCCTCAGAGTCCGACTCCTGGGTGGAGAATGTTTCTTCCTCCTCCTCGAAACGCTCTTGTCCTGTCGGCGCCGACGCCATTTGTAGTCTTCTTGCTCTTCGGTCCCTGAGTGTCTTCCTGGACCGAAACGCTCGACAGGCCTCACAAGTATCCTCCTTGTGTTCTGGTGACAAACACAAGTTACAGACCAGATGTTGATCTGTATATGGATACTTGTTATGGCATTCTGGACAGAAGCGGAATGAGGTCCGTTCCATCAGCCTTGAAGAGACACGTGGCTGGGCCGACCAGGCCCCGACGGGGATGGAAGAAAACCCCAAAGGGCCACCGGAGCTCTTCTTAATTCGGTGTCGATCTGTTGTAACTAACCCGATACCGAACGCAAACAATACCGATGATTTTTCCGAGATTCTAACTATCTTTCCGACCCGAAACACGGAGCGAAAAGGAACACGTCCGAACCCGATGGCGGAAAAAAACCAATCTAAGATGGAGTCGATGCCCATGCGCAATGGAGTCGAAATGGGAGGAGTCCCTCGGTCTCGTGACTCGAAAAGACTTCTTCGAAGAAAAACAACTTGTAACACTCCAAGCCCAACACTAGATGGCGGGATGTGCACAGCATGTGTATCTGCAGCTACACACGCTATCGAACATATATATATATATATAAATATATATATAGAAGCCGATCCACTCCTTCGAGGCTGTGGGTGTGGCAATGGTAGAACTTGCTTGACTCAATAGGGGCAGCATTCCTCCAATTCATTCTCCCCTCCTTCAGTGGCATCCAAGCCACTTTAATTTGTCCTGAACAAAGGCAGGGTTGGTAGGAGGCAGATTCCAAGGCTTTCTCCTATGCTGGAGATACATCACGTTGGACTGGATGGGTTTTTACAAACCATCCAAAGAGATTATCCCCTACTTTTACCCTGCTTAACATTCCCGTCCAATATTTTTCTCTCCACGTGATATGGAGTGGGTATCGGTTTCGGAAAGCAGGAAGAGTAGTTACTCTTGCTATTTTCTACTCTTTCTAGATTTAATATTTTTCTGCAAAAAGACAGATCCAAGAGGCTGGAACTGGCCCAGATGTTTTGTGCTTTGGACCAGGGAATAGCACAGTGTCTCAAGACTTGTAGGATGAGTATTTCCATATACCCGTCCTGCAGTCCCGCAGGTGTTACCAGCAGATCAAGGTGGGCCACAACCACTTTTAGTTTGCCATGCTCACCTTTAGCCACCTTCTTGGCCTTTGAGTATTCATAAAAGTGATGGTGGTAGTTGCAGCCACTCTTCAGAGATCAGAGGTACATGTATTCCCATACTTTGACAACCTGCCCTCACCCTGAAGTAAGCTCAGAGTCCGCTATGTACCACATCCAGTGACAACCACACATATTGTTGTTGGGATTATCAAAATGTCATGGCCGCATCTGAGCCCCATGCAAAGGATCCCATTTAGTGGAACACCCCTGAACACAGTGGCATACAAGTCATTTCCTCTGCTGCAAGCAGGTCTATGACATTTGAGATATGATTAGTCCAGCGTCTCAGTGGGAGGGTCTCCAGGCCTCAGGTATCGTCCTCATCACAAATGCCATTAGGTTCATGTAGGCACAGCAGTAGGATCCCAAATCATCCCAATGAGCTCAGCATCTGGGTTCTCTATCCAGCCAGAACTCTAAGGAGACTGCACAGGATCTGTGGTGGTGGCTGGTGCAGGCCAATTTGGCCTGTGACAGGCCACTCTCCCTTCCCTACCCAGGGCCTAGGTTATGACCGCTGCATAGTTGCTGGGTTGGGAAAGTCACTTAGGAGAGGTGAATATCAGAGGCATCTGCTCCAGCGTCTGTTCCTTATCAAACTTCTGGAGCTTCGGGTAATCCAGCTGGTCCTTAAAGCCTTCTTGCCATCCATCAGAGACACAGACAACAGACAAGCTTTATTACAAGGAGGAAAGAATGAGGTTCTGGTTCCTGCGCTATGCCTCTGGGGGAGGGCGGCATGGCAGAATATCACCCTGGCCACCAATCACCTAGCAGGTTCCCTAAACACCAGGGCAGGACATTCCTGATAAAAAGGAAAACGCATGCCTTTTCACTACTATCTCTCCTGCCCTGGGTTAAGGAATATCAATTAAGACTGCATCAAAATCTTTGCTGTTGCCCCGGGATTGGCCAGAAGTGTGTGGCATCTGATGCTCCTACACTTAAGCATTTATCCTTCGATAAGCTTGCTCTTTGGGAGAACCTCCAGTTTCAACAATGTGGTAGGGTGCTGCATCTGAATCTCCACAACTTACACATCCATGCATGATGACTGAGTAGCAGCACATAAATGTGAAGCTGTCATCATTTCAGTCAAATGCCCTTCCACAAAATCTATTTATGCTGGGACAAGTGTGCCTCTGAGTGGTGCTTAATCCACAGACCGCTCACAAGCTAAACTTTCTGATGTCTTTTTATTTGTTTGTTTTGAGCAGTTTAATAAGAGGCTAATGCTCCTGTTTTCCCCAAAGCAATTTCTGATCCCTTAGTTGGATCTTAATCTGTTTTGCCATTTCTTACACACACTCCTTTGAGTCGATCCACACCTGTTCCTTGAGGGTCTTTTCTCTCAAAACTGTCTTCTATATTCAGTGACAGATAGAGAACTCTGAAAGTGGTGAGGCGTAATGCTTACCATGGGCTCAACTCATTTTTTCAAAATTGTCTTGGATGCAATGCACCCTACATTTTGAGAATTACCTTCAGTGTGCCAATGAAGCATTTTTTCATGGGTACCCCTTATGCCAATAACTACATAGAATGTGCCAGTAGTAGAGTTTTGCAATTGATACTGCTTATATGGCGTGAGCGACCTAGATGTCAAAAATTACCCCCAGGATAAAAGAACCAGCATTTTTTCATGGTTTGCTTCTTCCAGCACCTGAATATCCACTCAAATATAACATAGTTACCAAGAATTACCGCCAAAATGTCAGCAGCATCATTTTGCCACAGGTGACCTTCATATGCAAAGAACTGCCTTCAAAATGTCTCAAATATAAGAGTAACACCATGTTACCTTAGGTGTTGTTCCCTTTCCCCAAAATTATCTTGCATTTGACAGGGACAGCAGCAGACTCACAAGCATAAAACATGATAACAGCACACTCTTACTCACACTCACTCACACTCAGTCTCTCTATTATTCACTCACTATCTCACCCTCTCACTCATACTCACTCCCACTTACACAAACATATCTATATACTCACAGAGACTGCTTGTCGCTCTCACTCACACACACTTACACGCATTAAGTCTTAAACACTCAATGACTAACTCACAACTTCTAATTTACAAGGGGCTGCTGTTAAACTCTTGCTGTACATGTGCTCTTCTTTAATAAATAAAACTCATTAGGCCTCTCAAGCCCCTGGGCCCAGATGCAACTGCACCCTCTGCACAACTGATACGGACAACCTGACAACAATCCTACTCCTTCTCACAATGCCTCTCACTCACTCAAATTCACTCACACTTCTTCACTCTGCACACTCACTTTCACTAATTCACCGACACAGATTCTCCCTCACTTTCACTCACAAATACATGCTCAAACATAATCCATTTCGCTCTGAATCACTCAGGCACACCCACAAAAAAAACACTCACAAATGCACTGCGAAACACATCCTTTCACACATCCTATCAGTCACACATACTCGTAATTTATCACACTCTCTCTCCCACTATCCACAAACTCCTGCCATGTCTACACTCTCACCTACTGGCATTCATGGTCACCTGCCCTTCAGTTCCCTGCTTCCACAATTCTCATAATTAAAAAGAAATTGAAAATTTGTAATGGTGCACACATTAAGAAAATATGAGGCTTTACAAATCAATCAATAACTTGTAAAATGTTAAACTCTGTCACATCACACACCCCTTATTCAAGTGTTAGAGTTATAAACTGTCCCCTGTGATAACAAGATATTAGGGTGAACAGCCCAGATCGGAGAATGGTGAGGAAGGGAAGGTCGGTGAGGAATCTGCAATTAGATAGCCTTTACCAGAAAAAGCGTTACCGAAGGTAAGTAAATTGTTATCTAATAGAGACTTCTAACTGCAGATTCCTCACTGAAGAGTATATACCCAAGCAATATCTCCCCGGATGTGGGTCTGCAAACGGTTTAAACCAAGAAGTCCTGGAGGGCTGAATGGACAATATGCCCATCCCGACGGACCGGACTGTCCAGCCTGTAGAACCTTGTGAACGTATGGAAAGACACCCATTTAACAGCTTGGCAGACGTGATCCAGGCTGATCCAACAACCACAAAAAAAGCCAGGAAAGCTGAAAGATGACCGTTATCAGTGCTCAAGGCAAGGACTTGCTGTGCTAATTACAGCACAAATAATACCACTTCTAACAAGGGGCAGAAAGTGGGTCAACATGACGGGAGAAGCACCAAGCCACAGATTTATTCCAATGGCAGGTGTTTACAGTCTTGTTGAGGGACACTTGGCTGCCAAGATCATGTCATAAATCTCAGGAGCAAGATCAAAGGCATTTAACGGTCAACACTCAATCTCCAAATATGAAGGTGGGATCTGCTGCAACAAGGAAATCCTCCTGAAGGAGCAGCCGGATCGTAAACAGATGCTCATGCTCCAGAGTTCTGGATACCAAGGTCTCCCTGGCTAGTCCGGAGCCACTAAGATGATTTGGGCCTGGTTGGTTCTGATCTTTATGAGAACTCAGGGCAGGAGCAACATCAGCAGAAAGGCATGCAGGAGTCCTTGGTTCCAGTCTAATGGAACACATCTCTGAGGGAGAGATGCTTTGGGAACTCCAACCTGCAGAAGTGCTGACATTGCACATTCTCAGTGGCGGCAAAACCAAGTTTCTCCCCATTCTCTGAAGAGACCATGTGCCACCTCAGGAAGTAGACACCGTTACTGATCCACAAGGCATTGACAGCCAAGTCTTTCTACCCTGGCTTTCACAGATGCCAGATGGAGGTTGAAACACCGGGGTAACAGCATGAAAGTCCACAACTCTCAGCTCCAGAGAGTAGGCATATAACTGGACAGTGTCCAGAAAGACTCCAATAAAAGTAAGAGTCTGAAAAGGAGTAATTCATCACTTTTAACAGCAAACCCAAGCAAGTGCAGAAGATTTGTCATAGTCGGGAGGTGGGTTAAAGACAGCCTGGGGTAAGCCCGCCTTCAACAGCCCGTTGTCAAGAAAAGGGAAGCCTGGGACCTCTGATCTCCACTGGTGTGCTGCAACCATTGCTACCACTTTCACGAACACCCAAGGGCCACTGGTGAATCCAAATGGGAGCACAGTGAATTTGAAATGTTACAGTGAACCACAGGTAATGCCTGTGGGCTTGCAGCACGGGGATGGGAAAAATGCATCCTGGAGATCCAAGGCTTCTATTCAGTCTCTGGGGTCCAGGACAGACAGAACCTAAGTCAACTTGAGCATCTTGAATTTCTCTTTCCGTAGAAAGGCATTGAGAGGGCAAAGATCTATTATAGGAAGAAGGCCTCTGTCTATTCCCAGCACTGGAAAGTAGCAGGAATAGCAACCAAGTCCTGATTCTCACAGTGGCACCCTCTTGATGGCCCCTTTGACCAACAGAACCTACACTTCCTGTCGGAGCAAAAAGAGATGGCCCTCTGTCAGATGCTCTGGGGATGGTGGCAAAGGTGGTGGAAACTCCATCAAGGGCATAAGCCTTCTGGACAATCTGCAGCACCCACCTGTTTGAAGTTACTGCTTGCCACTGGAACAGGTGGTACCTGATCCTGCTGCCAACAGGATGTGTGTGCTGCATGGAGACCCCACTTAAGAGGTTTGGAGGCTGCAGCAGCCAGAGAAGTGGAGCTGGACAGTACGTTGGGTATGAGTCCTGCATCCTCTATGCGATCCACATCCCTGGCCACAAAAAGGATTGAAAGCATGCTAGCCTGGAGGATGAGAATATTGCGGACGCTCATGGGAGCCTCAACCATGGCCACTGTAGGGGCAAAAGGATTGTTGTTGATGACAGGGGCCCAGGGATCTGGTGGTGACTCTGCTGTCTTTAAAGTGCTCAAGTGCTGTGACAGCCTTATTGCCAAAAAGACGAGAGCCACTAAACGGCATGTCTATAAAGCATGATTGGACAGCTCCTGAAAACCCAGTGGACTGCAACCAGGCATGGTGGCAAAATCGCACTGTAGAGGCTATGGATAGGGAATCATTGGCATCCAGTCCACACCGAATCATGAACTTCGCTCTGTCCCTACCATCAACCAATGCCTCGTCAAGGATGGCCCGACCCTCCTCGGGAAGCCTGGGTAGCTGCTGCACAAATTAATTCCACAAGGCATGGGAGTATCGGCTCAAGAGACCTGCACTGTTACCAGATGATTCTCGTTCCAGTGGGGTAGGGCATGTGCATGTATTTATCCTGGCTGTTGAGGACTGCACCACCAGGCTCTCAGGAGAAAGATGCTGTGACAGGAAGGCTGGGTCTCCAGGGTCAGTAGATGGGGGGAGAGGGGTGGGGGAGGAGTGGTTGGTGGGGAGCAGTGCAGGGTTTGGCCCAGGCCCCCTGGAGATAATCATGGAGGGCCTCATGAAAAGGGACAAGGGGTTCTGCAGAGCTCACCCCTGGTTGAAGCACCTCTCTTGACCTCGATGGAGAGTACTTGCAAGTTTAGAACCTCCGCTGCCCTGTGCATCATGGTCACAAAAGATGTGCCTTCCATTATGGAAGACCCTCGTGGGGAAGCTAGGCCAGTGTCTGGACCACTGACATCACTTAGCTCCTCGTACCAGTTTTCCTCCTGGTAGGAGTTGTCCTCCAGAAGGCCTTAACCCTTTATGTCATTCTCCTCCTACAGGAAAGGAGAGTCTTTACAGGGGTGGGAAGTCTGAGGTTGGGCATGATCCAGGCAGTGACCGAGTCAACGTTGAGCGTCATCTACGAGTAGGAGAGGATAATAGGTTCCATTCGCACTGCACCAATGACAGCGTTGGTTGGATTTGAAAAGCTGGAGGGCTCGGTATCAGGCTTTTTCTGGGGCTGTATTCAGAGGGTCCGGCTGGCATAGAGGGTGAACCCGCAACCGCTAACCCAGTAGGGGCACCTCTCAACTCCATGGGGGCCCACAAGAGCACCAGAGGGAGCTATGGGCCTAAAGATGGAGTCCATGGCATTGTAGAACTCCTTGGGTCGGGCAGGAGTTGCTCCAGCAAACTCAGGGAAGCGCAAAGCAGATCTGGCTGCCAGCTCCTTGAGTGAAGTATGAGAGTGGGGCCTAGAAGCACGGTACTAGGTGAATCCAAAGAATGCTGTGACTCCCTCTGGTGCTTCTTCAACTTACCAGACTTTAAAGACTAGGACCTGGAATGGAAAGACAATCATCTGCAGAATGGCTCTTGGGAAAGGCCCCAAGATCTCCCTCAGGATTGGGACCAGACAGAGCTGCCTTCTGATTCGCCAACAGGAGCTTCATAGCTCACTCGCATTTTGACTTTGGCTGCATCGACCTGCATTCTTTGGGGCCATGGCTCAACTTCAGGCACCATAGGCAAACCAAGTGTGGGGCAGAGACAGACATTGGTCTGTGACATTCCTCACAAGGCTTATACCTTTTAAGTTTGTTGGAAGAAATGTCCATAGCACACAGAGCAAAGCTCAAAAAATACTCAACAAAATAAAAAACCATAGAAAGTTAAAAAGTGACCGGAAATTCTCTGGAATCGCACTGTTGGCGTGTAAAGAAAGGAACTGATGCCAGCAGGACGGGGTAGTGCCTATTTTTGCTCTGTACACGTTACTTCTGATGATGATGATGTGGAGCCAATCGACGCCAGCTACCAGCACGCAGAGGTACTGCTCAAGATTTTCCAGACTCAGTCCGACGCCTGGGAAATATTCTAAGGTGAGGAATCTGCAGGCAGAATAGTCTATCAACATGTTGCTTTTGATCGTTCTAACCCAAGTGACAACATTAGCAATATAAAATAAACAGGACATGCCTGCCAAGGCACTGCACTTAGAGGTAGTGATGAAGAATCATTCCACCAGCACTGGTAACCACCAAATCCCTGCAGGAGAGATGCAAATGACAGATAAGCAGAGGATGTAGGTGGCATCCAGATCACATCAGTGACCCTCGGCCAGGAGCAATGCAGCTGTGCCGCTCCGCTATGACAGCCGTCACAGCATTGCAACCAACCCCCTACCAAGACAGGGCGCACAGCCACGAGCAGAACCATGACATTAAGTTGCATACAGCCCTGATGATCAACGGGTCCAGCATTTAAACTCCAAGCACTGGTGCCACAGAGGCCCTACTCCACCCAGTGGTCTATCCACATGAGTACTCCTGGAGCCACATGGTGTGAGATCTCGATAGAAGCTGAAAAGAAAAACACAAGAGAAACTGGCATACGTATTTAAACAGCTCAGCACACAAGCATCTCTTCTAGCTGCCAACAGGAACAAACAGCAGCCCTGATGCTGCCCCAAATTGTGAACACTACACGAAGCAATCTTCCTGGACCACCACAGCGAAGGAAAGACAAACCACACAAATCTAGAATATTCAGCACGTGACCAGGTTAACAACAAAATCAATGAGCTCTGCATAGTGCTTCGTCATGTTTCACTGCACTGCCAATGTGATCAAGCCTTCTGATATGCTGTCTAGATGTGAGATTGAAAATGTGGGTCGCTCAGTTGGAAAATTACTCGACAGCCACAAAAAACACACAGACACACAGACACCCAGCCATCCAGAGGTCATTTCTTTACCTGGTGTGCAAAGAGATGTTCCTCCTAATACCAATTACAGACCTTGACAATGACTATATTTTGGGTGCTGACAGACTTCAATAAACAATTCAGCCCCAAGCGAACAGTAAGAACAGTCCATCTGCCAACAAGCGAAACAAGGCCCCATAGAAGCAATCAACACCAACTCTGCGGCCAAGTCAGCAAATGTAAATTTGCCAAGCCTGATGAGTAAGTCACAGCCCAAATCATACAAGGGTTCTACTCCTCTCAACTCACTAATCTAAGCACAGATGACATTGCTAGACATGGTAACTTTAGGATGCTTACACAAACTGGCAGAAGCTCGATCACATATGACAGTGTCACTGATAGATGCCCAATCAAGACCGAATCAGTGAAGACAGTTATATGTAAAGTGGGGCTTAAAGCAGCCTGTTCATAAAGAAATAGAGCAAGACACGTAGGTATTGTGGCAACCCATCAGACCAAGGGAAATCACTTTTTAATAGTGAGCAGTCAGTGGCGAGCAGAAAAAAACAATCGCAGGAGCAGAATACAGGGTTGAGAAGTTTGGTCAAGGTGTTGCATGCTGAGACAGAGCCACCTTTTCAAGAAGAGTCAAAAGGAGACAGCATCAGGCCATCAATATGTGCACCTCACCTCTGCAACAGACTGGCCAAAAAAACCCAGTGCGACCTAATGATACAAGGCCACAAACTGATCAAGTTTAGTGACACCGGTGCCACAGTACATGATGTGTGATGTTCGGGAAAGACTACTGAACAATCAAACCACATCCCACACTAGTGATGTCCACTCATTAGAAATCACAGGCAATTTTGTAACAAAAGTGAAACACCAAGCCCAATCTATCACTATCAGGTTCTTTGCAACCAGAGAAGATGTCACCACTCAACTGCAGCGCAGGCTTATGCAGTCATTTTCAATGGAGTTGATGCCTCGAGAGCAAGAGCACCAAACTGACACACTGATAAACCCAGCTGCACTGCCACACTGACTGATACTTTTACATGTTGGAAACAAAGTAGAAGAACTGGAAAGTCTGTAAAAGGCTTGAATCATTAAAAAGGTATAAAGGCCCACTATGTGTGAATCTGTGTAGATATAACAATAGCCACCCAAGTGACAAAATGAGGATGCTCCATTATCTGTTAGCATTATCGCTGAAGAAATGAGCTTCAAAAGGTTTTCAAAACCCAATCTAAACTCAGGCTAGTAACAGATCTAACTACATAAGGCATCTTGCAACATCACAACGTTTTCTACAGTTTGCCTCTCAAGGTACAAACCTCAACTTCGGCATGTCCAGCACAAATGGAGTATCTAAAACTGCACAAACAAGGTGTGGTCTGGATTATGAGGTGTACTGAATGCCAGTGAAAACATCTGAGTGCAAGCTCACAACGTAGACGATGAATGGCTGACAGCACTACTTGACAGCATCAAAGAAAGTTGTCTCACCCTCCATAGCCAGAAATTGGAATTTCTCACGATTACACAGAATATTTTGCTACCACTTCACAGCTTACGGAGTCGCTGCTGAGGTGGACAAAGTTTTCAAGACTACCACCCTCTAAAAAGACATCTCAGTTGTGTTTAGTTTCTTAAGTATGGGGACATACTGCATCTGCTTCATACTATATCTGACACTGCTCACCAAACCCCTATGTTGTCTACTAAAATCAGAGACTCAATGGACATTCTGCAAAGAGCAAGAAACTGCATTTTGGAGAGACCAAGAAAGCCCTCTCTGATGAAACCACTGAGAAAATCTATAATACTGCAAGGCCTACATATCTGCCCATGGATGCCCGCCCCACATGCTATGGAGCAGTCCTGCAAATGCAGCAAGAGAACAAAATTTGCACGCCTTTTGTGTAAGCCAGCAGAGCTCTAACAGACAAGGAGCATCAATACTCACAAATTGAGAAAGAGGCCATCACAGTCCTATGGGGCATTTCCACATCTACTTGTATAGGCACTATTTCTGCATTTGCACAGATCAGAAGCTACTCATTTCACTCTTTAAAGGAGCTCAGTCAAAATTAACACTATTTTTGCAGTTGCAAGAATACTCATTCCAACTCGTATGCAAACCAGTCCCACAAAATCCTGCAGTTTTGATCTCTTCAGCCACCCCCAAGCAGCCACAACCGAAGAAGCTGAGCAAGTTAAATAAACAGAGGAGGATGCTATAATCATCAACAGCTTAAAAATGTTTTCACTGACTAAACCTGAAATAGCCACAGTTTATTGAGAACGTAAATGCCTCAGCAAGGTGCTGAAAGCCCTCACAACCAATTGACGGCGGAATCTGCTGAAAGAACAATCCCACTGCACACCAAAAGCAAGAAACCAACTCCAAGCACTATGTCATGCGAAAGAGGAGCTATTAAAAGCAGACAATGGAGTAATTCCTAAAGGGGAGTTGTACGGTCATATTGCAAGCACTGGTCACCAAATTAATATGGCGGTGGCACATCAAAACCAGAAAGGCATGGTGAAAATTAGCATGAGACTCAGGCTACAGGTATGGTTCTGAACAATCAAGTACTGCACTCCATTTCCAACTGTTTGCAGTGTCGAGAGGTCAGACCATCTGAAAATGAATGGACGTATGAAGAGTAAGCAAAACTTAAGAGTGGGAAAGTGTGTACTACTCAAGGACCATCTGTCAGGCAGCAAGTTAAAACCACTATTTGAACCATATCCATGAGAAGTGACCCAAGGCACTATAAAAACTGCCAAGAGGGGAAGTAATTACCTCACTTGAAATGCGTCCCAAATCAATTAAGAGATCATAAGGCTGAAAGTACAAGTTACTTACCTTCGGTAACAAAATATCTGGTAGAGACATTCTAGTTGCAGATTCCTTACCTTAGAATTCTCCCCCAGGCGTCAGACTGGATCCGGAGATTTTTCTTTGAGCAATTCTCTTGCACATCGTTAGGTGGTGCAGGTTGACTCTGCGGGCATCGTAGATGGCGTGGTCGCTGTGATGACGTTGGGAGTAGAATATAGACGCTGCCCTCGCGCAGTGACGTCAGTTTCTCTTAACGACTTTCAACGCCAAAGTGCAGAGCCGCTAAGAACACTGAGATTGGCACGCCAGAGCTAAGGACCTGAAAGGGGGAATCCCTGTCCCTAGAAATCAGTTCGCAAGCGGGGAGGATGGATGGGCGGTAAGGAATCTGCAACTAGAATAGGTCTCTACCAGATATTTGGCTACCGAAGGTAAGTAAGTTGTACAGCTGATAGAGACTTCTAGTTACAGATTCCTTACCTTAGAATAGATACCCAAGCAATGCCATCCTCGGTGTTAAGCTGCTAACGAAGATCAAACTAGAAAGTCCTGTAGGACTGAACGACCAAAATAGCCGTATCGACTGACCTGACTGTCCAGGCAGTAGTGCTTAGCAAACGTGTGCAGGGGTGCAGGGGCGCCCACGTAGCCGCCTGGCAGATATCCAGGACTCAGCATGCTAACGCAGTGGAAGCAGCAGTTGCTCTGGCGGAATGAGCATGCAAGCCTTCAGGAGGTTGCTTCTTGGCCAAAGCGTAGCACATTTTGATGCAAAGAAGCACCCACCGAGAGATGATACGTTTTAGCACCGCCTTCCCTTTTTTCTCACCCACATACCTAACGAAGAGTTGATCGTCGACCCAGAAATCTTTAGTACGATTGAGGTAGAACGCTAACGCTCTTTTTGGGTCCAGACGGTGGAGTCTCTCTTCCTCATGGGAAGGATGTGGGGGTGCGTAGAAAGTAGGCAAAGTGATGGACTGGCCTACATGAAAGGGTGTAACCACCTTAGGAAGGAAGGAAGGAAGGAAGCCCTAGTGCGCAACACAACTTTGTCAGTGTGCACAGACAAGTATGGAGGCTTTGAGGAAAGGGCCTGTAAGCTCACTCACCCTGCGAGCAGAGGTGATAGTGACCAGAAAGACAGTTTTGAAGGTGAGGAGCCGCAAGGGACAATTGTGCATTGGCTCAAAGGGAGTACACATCAAATAAGTACGAACAAGATTAAGGTCCCACTGAGGCAAGATAAAGGACGTGGGAGGAAATAAATGGGTGTGCCCTTTTAGGAATCTACTCACAATAGGAGATTTATAGAGGGAGGACTGATCAGGTAGCCTAAGAAAGGCCGAAATGGCAGATAAATACCCTTTGAGGGTGCCCAAAGCAGAGCCTTGCTGGGCTAAAGAAAGAATGAACAGAAGAACCTCAGATAGAGGGGCAGAAAGGGGATCAACAGATTTGTTGGTACACCATGCCACAAATTTATTCCAACGAGAGGCGTATACAGTTTTAGTTGATGGACGCCTGGCTGCCAAGACAACATTGCAGACTTTGGGTGGAAGGGCAAAAGCCGTCAACTGTTGCCGCTCAATCTCCACGCATGAAGGTGGAGGTTGGACAGATTTGGGTGAAGAACCATCCCCTGTTGCTGCGACAGAAGATCTGCCCAAAGAGGCAGTCTGAGTGGAGGATCGATGGACCTGCTCAATAGCTCTGGATACCATACTCTCCGTACCCAGTCCGGAGCCACCAAGATGACTTAGGCCCGGTCATTCCTGATTTTCTTGAGAACTCTGGGCAGAAAAGGTATAGGCGGAAAGGAGGCCAGAGTTCCACTCGAGACGAAACGCGTCTCTGAGAGAGTGCCGCCTTGGAAACTCCAACGCGCAAAACAACTGACATTGCGCGTTCTCTGCAGAGGCAAACAGATCTAACCAAGGCTCTCCCCACTGCTGAAAGAGACCTTGCGCCACCTCCAGATGGAGACGACATTCGTGATCGGCTGTGCATCAATGGCTGAGTTTGTCCGCTCTGGCATGGAGGGAACCCGCCAGATATTGAACCATCAGGGTAATGCCCTGATGTTCCAGCCATGTGCAGAGGTGTAGTGCCTCCTGACAAAGGGTCCAGGGCCCTACTCCGCCCTTTTTTTTGCAATACCACATGGCAGCAGTATTGCTGGGGAAGACTGAAACCCCTAACCTGTGCAGATGAGCTGCAACCACCACCATCACTTTCGTGAACACCTGAGGGGCACTGGAAAGGCCGAAGGGGAGCACGGTAAACTGAAGGTGCTGGTGACCTACCACGAATCGTAGGTAACGTCTGTGGGCAGGCAGGATGGGGATGTGGCAATAAGCGTCCTGCAAGTCCAACACTACCATCCAGTCTCCTGGGTCCAAGGCCGACAGAACCTGAGCCAGGTTGAGCATTTTGAATTTCTCCTTCTTGAGGAAGTAGTTTAGGTCCTGAAGGTCTAGGATATCAGAAAGTAGCAGGAATAACAACCACAACCTACTTCTGGCACAGGGACCATTTCTATAGCTCTCTTGGCCAAGAGAGCTGCGACTTCCTGGCAAAGAAGTGCCAAATGATTCTCTGGAAGGTGATTGAAGGAGGGTGGCATGGGTGGTGGAGCAGATTCGAAAGGGAGGGAGTAGCCCTTTCGAACAATCTGCAAAACCCACCTGTCCGTGGTGATATGTTCCCAGTGGGGCAGGTGATGGCGAATCCTGCCACCAACTGGAAGGGAGTGAGGGGACGGACTAGGAGGGTTTGGAGGCTGCAGTGGAGGCAGATGTGGACTGGACAGACCTCTGGGTCCCTGTCTCACAGCCACGTGGGATTCAACGTCCTCGGTCAAGCATAGGCTGACCAGCGTGCGAGCCATGGTGGCTGTGTGGAGGACATGACAGGGAGCCCCTTCCGTGGCCACAAAAGGGGCGAAAAGTGGACTGTGGTGGACGAGGGGCAGAGGAAAGACCGAAGGACCGAGCCGTAGCCCGGGAATCCTTGAATCTCTCCAGGGCAGAATCTGCTTTGTCTCCAAAGAGATGGGAGCTATCAAAGGGCATGTCCATGAGTGACTGCTGGACATCCCCCGAAAACCCAGAAGTACGCAACCAGGCGTGGCATCGCATGTCCACCATCGTACTAACCAATCTGCCCAGAGAGTCGGTCGTGTCCAACCCACAACAGAGTGTGAACTTTGCTGCATCTCTCCCATCGTTCACAGCTTGGGAGACAATAGCACAGGCCTCCTCCGGTATCTGTGGCAGGACTTGCGCAACCGTATCCCACAAAGAGTGGGTATAGGGGACCAAAAGGCATGCAGTGTTCACAAACCACTGAACGAGACTGTAGGAAGAAAACGACTTCTTGCCAAACTCTTCCAGCCTTTTGGATACCCTATGTGGGGGTGCGGAAGGGAATGCGCCTGAAGAAGAGGAAGCCTGGATAACAAGACTCTCAGGAGTGAGGTGTTGGGACAGGAATTTAGGGTCATTCGGAGCGGGCTGATGGTGGCAATAGTCCTATTCACAAGAGCCCCTGTGTTGGGTTTGGACCATGTACCCAAAAGGACATTGGTGAGGGCTTCATTAAAAGGCAAAAGGGGTTCTGAAGTAGAAGCCCCAGGCTGAAGCACCTCCGTCAGGAGATTAGACCTGACCTCAACAGTGGGAAGCTCGAAACCAAGGACCTCAGCTGTCCTACTGACCACCATACCGTAAGTTGCTCCCTCCGCCGTAGCCACGGTAGGAGGAGACAGCATGCCAGCGTCAGGAGAAGTATCCAGACCACTGGCTTCGCCCAATTCCTGACCCCAGTCCATAGCAGGGTCATCCTGGTATTCATATGGGTGCAGGGTCATCCAGGGACCCCTCCAATTCCTCCCCATATTCGTGGGGCTCGAATTCGACATGGGGTGAATAAGCCCCATTGAAGCAGAGTCATGGGCATAAGAATCGGGTCGACGTGGATTGTGGGCACCACCGTCGGGAGCATCGATAATCGACCCGGCGCCGGCGAAGGTCTCAAGGGTGCGATCGGCACCGATGCAGATCCGCACACAGATCCAGAGGTGACTTCGGTGGCTGGAGCCGAAGCCGCCGGCGTGGAACCGGAAGGCCCCTCAGCCGTATCCCTTGGGCCCAAAAGCGCCGTATCGGGGGAGGACCGCCCAAATGAGGCGCATGGCCTCATAAAACTAAGCTGGGCGGTGGTCGCTCCGGAACTCGGGGAAGCGCGGAGCCGACCCAGGTGCAGGCTCCGAGGATGGAGACTCTTTGTCTTCTTACCTTAACCTGACGATTTAGAAGAAGACGAGTGGTGATGACTCTGCGACCGATCACGAGACCTTCCTCTCGAACGAGACCGGGACCTACACGGAGTCGGGTGCCAGGCTGCCATTAGATTTAGGGACCACTCCCTCAAAGCCTTCGAGTGCATGGCCCGGCACTCGGAGCACGACTTCGGGTTGTGGTCGCGCTCGAGACACCACAGACAAACCCGATGAGGATCCGTCACTGACATCCTCCGATGACAGTCCTCACATGGCTTGAACCTGGTCTTCGGGACATTCTCGACGCACCAAAGTCGCACAGAAAAAAAAAAAAACACAAAATCGTCGAATTTGGCCAAAAAATAGCCAGGGTAGCTCTTCTCCGGATCAGCGCGTGGCGCGGAAAGAAAAGAACTGACGTCACTGCGCGAGAGTGGTGTCTATATACTACTCCTGACGTCATCACAGCAACCACGAAGCCCGCGGAGTCGACCAACGCCACCTACTGACACACAACGGTATCGCTCGAAGAAAAATCTCCAGGTCCAGTCTGACCCCTGGGGTAAAATTCTAAGGTAGGTAGGTAGGTAGGTAAGACAGACAGACAGACACACACACACACACACCTCCTTTCAATGACATAATTATCACTATAAAATATATGAGTTGTGCCTGCCAAGGGAGTGAACACCCAGATAAGCAGCCAAGTGCTGGTGCGGTCTCCAGCAGAGGCCCAAAATAACTGCATCCTTAAGCTGGCATTTTACCCCCTTTGTCATGGATACAAATAATCCTTCACAGCATGGCAGGACGATTGCCAGTTACAGAACATCAGTGTATTTAAGTGCACGATAACCATCTTTTGATAATTTAAACTGTTAAAAGGTTAAATTAGAAGGAGTCTTTAATGTCTCCCGGTTCGGCTCCTTGTGCCATAGCTGAATAAACATCTACTAGAAGTGGCTACGCACATAAATAATTCTAGCAAGTAAATATATAATTATGCATCATGCTACTTTCTTGGTCAGTCACAATATGGCAGTTCTGAGAAAACGGTCATGAATCAATGGATAATCTGTGTTTTTTGCTTTCTCGAGTATTATAAGTAAACACAAGCTTGCTATAAATGTCTACAATGTAACAGGTACTTTGAAGGTGCTTGAAACTACTATGGGACTAAAACAATAAGGAGAAAAAAATTTCTTAAGGTGCCCAGCAGGACACCTGTTCATAGAATTATTGTTCAACTTTCTGGTGCATACTGTTTCTAACCATAGATTCCTCACCTTAAGTAAATTCGCCAGAACTGATCTGGATTATTTTCTTTTTTTTCTTTTTCGGCAATGCCCCCCGGGTGCTGGTAGGCAGCATCATATGGCTCAGCTATGACTTCACAACACTCTGGACGTGACAGGGCGAAACCGAGAAACCCTTGCGTGCAGATGTCACTTTCTTAATCTTTCTCCTTCCGTGCACTCTGACACAGAGCAAAAAAATAACAGGTGACATACCAAAATCTAACTTTATTTTGATGTACTGGAGTCAACTACACAGAACGGAGAGCCTGGAGTGAAGTAAGGAGTATATGGTTGTGTTTTGTGTATAGCACAACACTCACCCCGGAGGGTATCCTGTCGCTGAAGCATGAGCCAGGGTTTGGGGGTAGGTGAAGAGTTAGGTCTTTAGTTTCTTCTGAAATTTAAGAACTAAGGAGGAGGCCTGGAAGACACAGAGTAGGTTGTTCCAGATTTTAGGAGCAAAGCAGATGGCACAACCACTGGATGCGACTCTGCTTATGCAGGGTGGAGTATGGAGCAGGCGGGGGTGCAAGTAGGATTTCAGCAGAGTGGAGGTATCTGATAGGTTTGTAGAGGTTTATGCAGCTGTTATGGTACATGAGGCCAATAACATGTAAGGCTTTATGTGTGTACATGAGAAGTTTCAAGAGTGTTGTTTATGGAATGGGAGCCAGTGGAGTTTTTTGAGGTGCAGTTGAGTGTGGGGTTGGAAAGTGAGAGTGAGCCTAGCCACTGAGTTTAGAATGGGCTGGAGTCTTCTGGTCAATTGAGTGTTGATTCCAGCATAGAGTATGTTGCTGTAGTCCAGCTTGCTCTTGACGAGGGCCTAGGTGACGGTTATGCTAATGCTGGTGGCAGCTATTTGAAAATCTTGTTGAGCATATTGAGCGTGTGGAATCAGGAAACCAAGACTGCATTCACTAGGGTGGTCATAGTAGTTGGTTGTCGATTACTATTCTGAGGATCTTTGCTTGGGGTGCTGGAGGAGTGTGGGTCCACGTTTGGCAGGCCATAACGTACAGCCCTAGAGTGAGGTGTCTTTAGAAAGATTACTTTTTCCATCTTATCTGTGCTGAGCTTGAGGCAGTTAGTTTCATGCACCTGGTGACTTTTCATGCAGGAGAAGAAATTGGTCTGGGTGTCCAGCATCTCATCGGAAAAGGAGAGTATAAGCTGGGTGTCATCAGCATAGGATATGGTGTTGGCGAGTGGGGTCATGTAGAAACTGAAAAAAGTAGGGCCAAGTGAGGATCCTTGTAGAAATCTGCAGATAAGGTTGATGATGTCCAAGGTGAGAGGGGCCAGGCTGACTGGATGCGGTCTGTCAGTAAGGAGCAAATCCAGTGAAGTGCAAGGCCTTCCATGCCGGCTTTGTACAGTCGTTAGAAAAGATGGGGTGGAAGGCTGGGTCGAAGGCTGCAGAAAGATCCTGTAGGATGAAGGCCGTGGTGTCACCTCTGTTCATGATCATCTGGATGTCATCTGTGGCAACAATGAGGGTGTTCTCGATACTGAGGTAGGGCCTGCAATCAAACTGAGTGGTATCAAGGAGATGTCTGTCAGTAAAGTGGGTGGCTAGGAGTTTAGCATTTATTCCATTGCTTTTGCTGGGCAAGGTCACAGAGATATAGGCCAGTAGTTGGCTAGTGTCTTTGTGTTAGCTGAGGGTTTCTTGCGGAGGGGAGTACTGTGGCGTGCTTCATGGCATCCGTGTAGGTGGCAGTGATGATGGGGTCCAGTCCTTTGGAGAAGACGTGGTGAGGGCAGGGGTCAGAAGTGGCTATGAAGTGTATAGACTGCATTATGGTTATTGGAGTTTGAGTGGTGATGTGGGACAGATGATCCAAATGGTCCTCTGGGTGTTGGCAGACATAGGCAGGAGAGTGCTGTGAGGGTGAAAGGATTTGGTTGGGGCTCAAAGTTTTCATAGATTCTGGCAATCTTGTTGCTGAAGAATAGGGACAAATGAGTGCAGAGGTCCTGAGAGGGGGTTATGCTGGAGGAGCTTGCTGCCAACTAGGAAGTCTTTCCCTATAGCAAAGATATGCTTGGTGCTGGTGGTGTTGCTTTTAATGCCATCGGGGAGTGCAGAGCGTTTAATTACACCGATTTTCTGATTGTAGCTTCTGAGGTTAGTTTTGTAGGTGCTTGTCATTGTCGTTCTTACTGCGTGCAAGTTGGTTCAAATGGCGTTTGGTGAGACTGAGCCCTTCTGTGTACCAGCATGCCTTTGGTATGGTTCCTGCGGCTTTAAGATGAGCCAGAGCATCAGCTTAGATGGTGATCCAGGTGTTGAAGTTGCAGATGTATTGTGGGAGGTTGCTTCTGTGTTGAGGATGGTGGTGTAGGAGTTTGAAGACCAGGATTCTTCTGAGATCTTGTTACATCCCAGTTGTCAGCACTTGGTTATGGTGTTCCTGCAGTGGTGTGGGATGGGTATGCTGAAGTTGATAAAAGTTTTGATGGACCAGGTGAATGGTGTGGGCTTGTCTACTGTGATGTTGAAGATGGGGGTCCGGTAGGTGTTCAGCAGCATGTGTGGGGTCTTCCACTTGCTTGGTGAGCCTGAGGATGGACAGGTCCTCAAGGAGGTTGGTCGTATTTGTATCAGTGTGATCCTCCAGGTGATAGTTTAGACTGCTGTGGAGGATGAAGGCAGACTTGAGGACCGGTAATGAGGTCCATGATGGTGCTGCCAAAACTCCGGGAGGGCAGTGTACTAGGGAGCCGCGCAGGGTGTAGTTGGCAGTGATGAGGAGTCTGAAGGTCAACTATTCCATGTTGCTGATGGTGCTTTCTGACGTGGTAGAGCATTTGATGGATCCTTTAAAGATGACAGCGAGTCTGTCTCTTGGCCGGTTTGACCTGTCCTGCCTTGCAATCTTGTATCCGAGGATTGCTGGTGCGATCATTGGGGCCGACGAGGGAATCAGCCATGTTTCAGTCAACAAGAGCAGGTCCGGTGAGCGGTCATGTAGCAGATACCAAAATTTCAGTGGTGTGTTTAGTGAGGGAGCGATTGTTGGGGAGTATGCAGGACAGGCTACTATTGGTGTAGTGGGGGTAGGGTTTGTGGGGTTGTGTGAGATGTGTGTGTTGCGTGAGTGAGGTGCATGGGGGAATGATGTAGGTGTAGGAGGGTGCATGTGAAATGGCAGGTGGAGCAGGAGAATGCAGCTTCAGAGTTGGGCATCAAGGCATGAAAGCAGTGTTTGGAGATGTGACCGAGGTTCAGGCCCCGGAGGACTTATTTTAGGGAAGGGGAGGCAGGAAGGCAGACAATCGCATACGGGCTAGCCTTTGATTCGGTGCGTCCGTGCTGTTGCCCCATTAAATGGAAACAGTTTTGTCAGGAAACCAGTGATAATACTTCCCCTTCAGATGGATGATGGGAGATGACTTGTATTGCTTGGCTCCTTCTTTTAAAGACAATTTTGGTGATAAACCAGTTATCTCAGTACATGTACAGATGGATGATGTGAAATCCAATGATGTCACATTCTGTGCAGTTGGTTGGTGGAAAACAGTATCTAACAGAAAGCGCTACCAAAGGTAAGTAATTTATACTTCTGATGAATACTAACTGCAGATGTATCCCCTTTAGTAAAGGGTGCACAGTAGTACCTCCAAAAGGTGGAGGTTCCGAAGAGTGGACTCAGATTAAGAAGACTTTCAGAACAGAGTAGGCAAACTGATCCTCCCCTTCAAGCCTGGCAGTCAATGTGGTAGTGTTCTGTGAAAGTGTGCACCAACACCTACGTTCTAGCTTGGCAGAAATCCAGAACCAGTGCCACCCCCTCTTCACCATCATGTAAATGCCAGAGTCACCTTCACCATGGAAGAGTTAGCCTACAGGCCTTCTGGGGGGGTTCCTTTTTAGCCAATGCATTCCAGATTTTAATGCACAGGACTATCCAGCAGGACAGAGTACTTTTTTTGCATACATTTATTTTCTTGGTCCCTGGTAACTCTGATCATGTACACGAAGGTCTTTTGGATGGTCTAGGTAAAAATCCAAAGCTTTCTTAGGTTCAAGCTGGTGGAGCCTTCCCTCCTGTTTGAGGGATGTGGCAGAGCAAAAAATGTCAGCAAACTGATTGAGGAAATCAGGTAAGTGAGAATAGGTGGTGCTTACAATGGCTCTGCTCTGTCACTTCCTGGGCAGTGTTAATCACCGCAGAGCCATATGACACACACTCATGAGGCAGAGGTGTGGAACTCCTATAGCCCAACACCCAGGACATATTGTTTGGGGTCATGGACAACAAGTTTACATGTTTTCTTTGTCCTTGGGACAAGTAGGCCCAACACCCTTCAGCAGAAGCCCTTTAGCTGCTAGTTTACAGCACCACATTATGGATCAGGGAAGACCATTCTCTGCAGTCAAGGTAATATTTGTGACCATTTGTTAATGCTGTTGGAACTTGTATTTACGGTTCATTAATGCAAACCCTTTATCAGTAGGGTGAGCACTGTAAGAAAATGTTGTAAGCTCAGGCTGCACTACTGACAGATTCCAGAATAAAAATGTGCACACACGTTTGCAAAGTTTACCACTATCAGGTTACATATAATGCTCCCAGAAAGCTGTCTGATAAGATGCAATTATTTGCCTAAGCTTAAAAGCAAGGTTGATTCTTTACTTTCAAAATAAAATGTTCAGGAAAAAAAAATGGAACTAGGAAAAAAACGTTTTCATAAACATACTCCTATGAAATTTTAGATCCTATTTATAATCAAATGTGTTGATGCATGGTAGTATTTCTAAAAAATATTCAAAGTGGAAAATCAGTGTAAGCAGTTTCAACAAGACTAACATGAAAATAAACAAGCATTGGCAAAGCCAATAGATCTTGACAATGGTGGTCAGCCTTCTGATTTTGCCAATGCGTATCTTGTTTTGACATGGTGTTTGTAAAATGTTGCTGTGGGAGCTGTTGGGCCCTCACCAGTAAAATAAATATGGACTAAAAGCAAAATTATTTTTGGTCTCAAAAAGCCCACATTGCCACAGTAGACCCTGGCACTGAACAAAACTACTTTGTGTGCCAATATGCTCCTTGTGAAAGAGTAGAATGGTGTCATTCTCACTGAAGCCAGCTGACAGTCAAAATGTAAAATGTTAATGCAAGACCTAATTAGGGACCCCAATGTTAAAGAAAGTCACAAAAGTGTACCTGTGATATATATCCTTGCATAAGTGGAGCTTTCATTAATGCACAATCATTTACAAAAGTAGGTCAGGAAAATATTTGTGAGCTGCATTTTACTATGAGCAAATGTGCATGTGTAGATTTGCTCATGTGAAAATCTCTGACATTTACAGATTCACTTTCCCTGGAACCACTCTTTTTCACCAATCCAGAAAGAAGTTTTACTTCTGCCCATTCCAGTAGTAAATGTCCAACCTTTCTCAGTATGGGAAAACAGAGAGGTGCTGGTGAAAACCCCTAAAACATGCAAGACAGTAGGTTTCCACTGATTTAAAAGGGCATTCAAACCCTGGAACTATTGCTTACCACTACTTCCATTCCCAGTATGTATATCTGCTGAAAGGTGGCAAAATAAGGAAGTTGTTTATATTCAAATTATACTAAATTATGAGCCCTGGCATAATCAGAGAGTCTATTATCAGAGCTCCTATATAATGAGATTGCTGCCATAATTTGTTGCTGCAATACGTGGCACCAAAGGGATAAGTGACTCAACACAGGACAAGCAGATTTATAAAGCAACTTGCTCCACGTGCAGGTAGATATTTTATTAAATTCCACACCCCTGATGGAGACACTGGTGTAAAAAAAAAAAAAAACCTCTGGATCTAGTTTGGCACCTGGGAATATTCTAAAGGTGAGGAATTTGTGGTTATAAGTATCCATAAGAATAAAACTTCAAGAGGAATGAAAAGTTTTGATCCTGTTGGATTTGGATCCTGATATCTAAATATTAGAGATCTCAGCAACACATGCTTAATTCATGGAACCTGCTTATCAGATTCTTTATTGCCTCCTTCGTTTTCACATTGCTAAATAACTGAAAGAAAACAGAGTTGGCTTGTGATTGTAAAATATGTATGAATGTTCTCGTTCAACACATGTAATACTGCAACCCAATGAAGCAAACATGATTAAAATCATATATATTAAAGAACACAATACAGATGTAAGACAATGAAGTACACATTTATCTATATATGAAAACTTGATGAAGTATGTGAGAAAACTCGGCTGACTGCAGAGGCCCTCTATTTTTTTGCTGGTGTTTTCCAGACTCTTATGGTGCCCTGGGCACTGCTAACCAGTCCCAGGGCCTGTGAGCTGTATAAAATAAATATGAAAATTAGGCTAATTATAATTGGCTAAGTCAACCTACCGATAAGTCCCTAGTATATGGTAGGGCATGTAGGTTTAGGGGCCCCAGCATAGGTGGTGCACTGCTGAGGTTCCCAGTGTCATTTTAAAGGCAGGTCTGCCTTTTAAATTAAAGTTACATGCAAATTCGACTTTGGAATTAAAAGTACTTCCAAAATCTTAAACTACCTTATTTTTTACATATAGGTCACCCCTAAGGTATGCCCTATATGCCCCTAGGGTTGGGTGCCATGTAACTATAAGCATGGACCTTCTAAAAATAGTTTTATAAGCCCTTTCCCTCATTGTAGTGAATGGCCTCCACAGGCTAGAATGGGAGACTTTATTTTAATTTAGAAAGTCCCCTTAAGTGACAGATACCTCAAGTCTGGTATCAAATTAACTGTTATAATAAATCCAACAACTTACAATTGTTGAATTTAACATAACATGTTCAGGTGAAGAGTTTTACACTTTACCTACAAATTTGCCAACTTCAGCCCTGTAGTGCTTTGCTCTGATTGGCCAGCCTCTGGCAGCCTGGCCAGGCTGCCTTGATGAAGAGTGAAGTAGCCTGGGCTGACCAACACAAAGGAGTGTGCCTGTGGGAGGAGACCTTCCCTCAGCAGATGGAGAAGCATGAAGTGGGAGGGCTGCCAAACTGGTCTTCAAAGGCAGGGAAGGACATTTGAAGCAACCCAGCACCTCCCTCACATCCTGCAAACCCAGACAATTAGGTGCCCCCCTGATTAGATTAGGAGAGGGCAGGAGAGGGGTGTGTTTAAGATTCTTAGTCACACCAGTGGGTGGGCTCAGCCAGATGTAACCTACAAGAATCTCTTTCAGCCATGATGGATTTTTGAGGAATGTTGCTCCTAGATATTGATTTTTGCCACACTTCCCAGGAAGTGGTCATCACAGGGTAAACGACCCTGAACCTGATTGTAGAACCAGGACCCCCTATTTTTCACCCAGGAGCAAGGATAAATATGGCAGAGCTGCACACACACCTCAGATCCCTACCAGATTCCAAAAAGGAAGAACTACAGAAGCCCTGCTGGACCCCTGACCTGCACCTTGACACTGCACTCTGGAGGAGTGCACCAGCTGCACAGTTGGGCTGCACCACAAGGACTTTGCCTGGCTTCAACTGGATCAGAGAGGGACTTCCTGTTTGCTACAGGTGCAAAATTGCTAACCAGAGTCCCCTGCACCAACCGCTGAGGAAACTGACCAGCTGACCACTGTCCAGGTGCTGTTTTGGAGTGTGCACTAAGTGCATTCTGGGAGTTGTAGTCCGCACCCTCAAGGAGCATCTCAGAGCTTCTGGAACCTTGGGGTGAGCTGTGGACATCAAAATAACCCTAAAAGAACATATGGAAGAAGATGCAGAAGTTTGGAGAAATTTTGGAAAAAAGCTCCATAAAGGGACTGACCCGCCACTGCAACTATAGCCAGCTTGCCTCAACTGCATCCTGGCCTGACTTGCAGGTTCGTCCCGGTGAAGAAAATCTCTGAAAAAGTGACTAAGTCTGAACGTAGAAAGTTGACCAGGACCTCCCAGACAGTGTATCTGACGACGGCTCCAAGGACATCAGATCAAGATTCAGGTTTGCCCCAGTCAAGGGATTTTTGTCTTAAAAAATCATCTAAGTACGAAAGTAAAAATCGCCACCGAGGGCTCCCGCGACGCATATCTGAGGAAGAGTTCCAGGAGGTCGGACTGGACTAGCGACTTGGTCCCGCTGAAGAAAATCATAAAGAAAACAACTAAGTCCAAAGGTAAACTTTTGACCAAGGCCTCCAGAGAGCTGTAGCCGACCAGAACTCCATCGCGGTCGGCCTCAAACTTTGACTTGGACCCAGTGGAGGTGCTACCAGATTGGCGCTATTCGTTTCTAAAAAGCATTCATTCTTTAAAAATTCATATCTCCGGTTCCCCTTATCCGATTTTAATCGTTTTGGTGTCGTTTTAAAGATAAAAATAGAATCCATCTTTATAAATTTGTGTTGGAGTTTTATTGTGTTTTGTGTTTTACTTATTTACTCTTTTGTGATTTTTAAATGCTTTACACTTTGTCTCTTAAGTTAAGCCTTGTCGCTCGTTGCCAAGCTACCAGGGATTGAGCTGGATTTAATTTCTTGAGACCTAACTGGACCTAAGTGGAGGTTAGTGGCCTATTGCAAAGTGTAGGTACTTACCTGCCCTTACCAATAACCCATTTTGCAACAAAGTAGATACAAAGAAATTACACTGCTTAGATTCTTTTGTATTAACTTGTGTAAATGCAAAGATTAATTACACTGGACCATGTGTTCATTACTTGAAAACAGTATTGACTACATAATGTACCACAACCTTCCACAACTTTGTATACGGAGCTTACCTGCTGAACATATCTGTCAGTAGTTTTCCACATATAATAATATTCAATGATACTTGTGAGGGACTTCCAGGGAAGCTGAAAAAAATACACATTGATGTGATTTATTTAACTGACAGCCTGTAAAACATTTATGCAAACGTGCTCACACAATACACAAAACACCTGGTACAAATTAACACTTTTCAGCACGGTGTTCACTGTATTGTTATGTATGGGTCTGGTAGAGAGCTTCTAGTGTGACTAACTGGATTTAAATCCAGCAACTCACTGCTGTGACATAGCAACAGTTGATAACTAAAGCTGTTACCCACTGTTGCTGCTTGTCTGCTTTGTGAACACAGCCGTAGAAGGGAGACGCAACAGAGAGAAGGTAGTGGGTATGGCTAAGGATGGAAGGTATGGTCTTTTTTTCTCATTTGAGACAGGGAGAAGTCATATTATGTATTTCTTTGCCTTAAATAGGGACTAATGATTCGGGGTGGAGGCATGCTGAGTATAAATTACATAGGTAACCATTAGTTGCGCTGATGTTTTTCACCTTAGGGTTCTAAGTGACATCACAGACAACTGGAGCGTCACACCCGCTGCTATTTGATATCACTCGGAATCACTTTGTGAAAAACATTCCAATACCTCACAGCTTAGCTACCTATAATTCTATATGTGAAGTGCATCTATTAATAAGCCACTAGCAAGTGCACCGAAAGAGTACACTCTTGATTTACCTTCCCACTAATTTGTACAGCACTTCTCTTTCAACCACCCTACGCTTTTGACAACGCCTCAATCTTATTTCTGTATCGAGTCTGCACACATTATTAGGCTATTTCGTAGAAACGCACTGTTTCCTATTATAAAGGCAAGGATTACAGCAAAGTAAAAACGTGGTCTTTAGCAGGGCAACTGCAGCCTACATACGTATTTTAATGCAATAAACAGATAAAGTAGTCCATATATAGATGAACATGGAAAATTGGATGTGTACATTTTATATATCCATGATCAGACAGTCTTATAGTGTATTATGTCATTCAGTTCTAGCAATCACTACTATAAAATCTCTAGTTTGCTACTTGACTAAAAATTTGAAACAATATTTTACTATATGGAATTGCAGTCAATTGAACTATGTACTATACTAATAATATGAGAATAGCTGAATACCATACTTAAAAATGCTCTTGCATACAATTCATAAAGGAATTGTGTGGTTGTGGAGGACGTTAACCACTTGTATTTTAGCGATTACTATTGCACGGAACATCATGCATGATTTCTTAAGGTATAGGGCAAGTGAGGATTGGTACACTGACAATAGTCCAAATGAGGCTGCTAAACAAGGAATATGTACTAACTATGAGCTGTTTCAACAAAGACTCAATCAAGGATCCCATTTGTCTAAATGAGCATTTAAACACCTGAAGAGTTACGTGAAAGAGAATAGTTCGTAGCTGTAATGGGAAGTACTTCTTAAAATACAGTATTGCCTAAAGGGAAATACGCCTATAAAAACCCAGCTTTTCATTACCTTCACCCAAGATAATCTTTCAATTTATGGATTCTGTGCAACTGCTGTTTGACCCCTGGGCTGTCGGGTCATGCAGGTGTCTTTATCCAGGCATGGAAACCATTGTCAAAATTACATTTTCAAATCTGACCTTTTTTGTACGTTCCCGCAAAGGAAACACTGACTGTTAAAAATTAAATTTCAAATGGGAGGCTGCTAAGGAAGATTATCCACTCAAAGCTGAAGGAAATCCTGCAGTCAGGGCTCGTGAACAGCCATGCAGAACTACAGGACAGACCTAGGTTTCAAACTGCAAACAAAACTGTTTGTACTTAAAATGTCAGATTTAATGCTATGGAAAGTCAAAAGGAGGTGTACTGTAAATATTTTACAAAGCTGCTTAGTGAATAAAATGTCAGCACTATTTGCAACCATTAGACAATTGTAGGCTTAGCAGCCACGAAATGGCAGTTTTACACTTGCATTTCTGTTTTAAATGCTTTTTTTCAACAACTTGATGAGAAAGCTAGAGGCGTCATCCAGTAGCTTAAAGCAAATTGAGCAAAATGTAAACCAAACGAACACACTTTTTTTTTTTTTAAATATATCACTATAATGAGACGTTTGAGAGTTTATCACAATTCTGCGTTAAAGTAAGCCCGTTTGTGCTGGTAGCATAATACCCTTTCCTCTAATTGAGCCTTCTATGGCGCACACGCAGTACTCCTTTTCACACTTACTACTTTCATGGCAGGCATGGCCAACTTTTCCATTTCAAACCATTCTTTAAGAAAAATATTTTCTGTCAGTTCAGGCCCGTCCTGAAACGACTTATGTGCGCCAATATATTCGATGACAAGTCTCCTTTCTGAGGGTGGGCTATGGCAGATGAAGAGATGTCTCCGATAATAGGGGTGAAAGCAGGTGGGCGTACAAGGGATGGGGTGATGGTTTGCTACTGTGGGAATTGTAGTGAGCTGGCTTTGAGAAGCTCTACGGACAGAGTGAGAATTTTAGACCATGTTCTGTTCTGCCATTTTCAAAAACGGAGACAGAAGGCACTGTGGTCTTGTCGCAGCAAAGGAGCTTTTGGGGTCTGCAAGTTGGTCACAGAAGTATTCGATAAGTAGAAAATGTGCAGGAACCTTAGCTGTATTTACTCATGGAATCTCACCAAGAGTAACTGAGGTCTTACTGTAAGAACAGCAGCAACCACTACCAATGGACAGAGGAGAAAAGAGCTCAGAAAAGTCAGGATTACCTGGGAAAAGTTCCCATATACCTAGTGAAGGACAGTGAAGAGTTTCACCAACTTTGTACTGAATGTCTGGGCCTAAAAGCTGTTTTGAGGGCTATGACCGCTAGCTTCATACTGACTCCACAATTACAACCTGCAAGGACCTACCTACTGTGAAATGTCTTTCCTGAGACTGACAAAATGGAAGATATTAACAAAAAAGACCGTTCTATGTGCTTGGAAGAAAAGCAGTGGTGGCTAGACCTTTGGTTGGGGATAGGACTAAAAGCGAGAAAAAGACTTGTTCCCCCTTAAACACATTGCATTGTGTCCAATAAGCTTTTCCTTAAAGTGTTGGTTGGCTGTAACCCCAAGAAAATGTTAAAGAATTTTGTTTTAGAAAAGTTGGATTTTGGAAACTTTCTAAATATGGAGTAGTAGGACAAGCTGCCAGGCCTACTTGAAAAACAAGCAATATCGGAGGCTATACTTTCCTAATTTATTGCACTTGGAGCTTCCTGATGCTAACTTTGAGGCTCTAGCATAGGGATCTTCAACCTTTTCTGTGGTGAGAGCTACTTCTGATCAGTGAAATTCATTGTGAGCTACTGAAGGCTAAGCAGCTTGTGCACTGTTTTCAGACACCACCACTCCCTGCTTAATTGACTAAGTCTAATGTCAGTAGAGCCGGATATTGTGGTTTGAAAAAAAAATGCTTTGAATAGGGCCAGTATGACAGGGCTGCCATGTTTGTCAGTGAGAGCATGGTGCTTGAGGATGTATGAACATGTGTGATATATGTGTACAGATGACTGAGAGAATGCATTGTATGTACTTGTTGTATGGGACATACCTTTCGCCATAAGATGCACCGTTAAACGTAGAACATAAATATGCAATCTTTTTTTTATTTTTATGGGAGAAATGTAAAGTACAGAAAATGTTCTGCAAAAATGTTCAGAATATGGAACATGTTTATTCACTTCAAATTTCTCCCATTTAATATAATCACTGTATTTTTCACTTAAATTTCTCCCTTTAAATTTCTCCCATTTAAAAAATGACTCTTTTTCAGTTATAAATATGGCAGTGTCTCTGCTGGCCACTGGGAGCAAAAGACCTGCTGCTTGTAAATGTGACACTTTGAAATAGGGGAAAATTAAAAGGAAGGGTGAATCATTAAGGTAACTTTGCACTTTAAATTTCCCCTATTGAAAAGTATTCAGAAACATAATTGTTCTCACACTCCCAATATTGAGACAAAGAGGACTTTTAATTAACAGTTAAATACTCCAGTCGTTCACCTCTGTGCCTCAGCCTGGCCCATAAATATCACTCATTATCCGGAACTGCTATCTGCAGTCTGTTGAGAATAATGTAAAGTAAACACAGCCTTGCCTTAGCTTTAAAAGAAAATATGACCCTGTGCTTTGCTTCTTCAAAAATTAACTCAAGGCCAGTTACCCTGGAAAGGTCTGGGAGCTACTGGTAGCTCACGATCGACTGGTTGGAGACACCTGCTTTAGCATGACATTGAAAATGAGTTATTCAACCTTCATGGATCCTTGCTCGGCAAAAGCTTCCAGCCTTGCAACCATGAAAGTTTCTGACCTACAAAAAATGTGTAAGTCTGAAGGTAAATCCTGAGAACAGGAAGAGTGTAGCCAATGAAGACTATGGTGGTACCAGTTGGAAGTGTCGGCAAGATGTTGAATACAATGTATCTGATCCAGTGGAGCCCCCTTGGACCACAGCTCTTGGCTCCCTCAGTACTTTTCACTTCCGAAAAAGTGACAAATTCAGAAGGTAATTTAAAGATTTGACCCAGATGAGCCACAAATCCTTTCCCAAACTCACTGCATCATTGTGTGGCTGCAAAGAGTGCCTAGATCTCCTTACTCTATAAACCTTTATCTGGGCATTCCAAAGCCTGCATTTGACTTTGCTCCTGTGCTGCTGGGCATCTAAGTGTGACTTGATTCCCGTCAATCACTCTTAGGTGGCTTGCATTACATTTTAGGTTCCTATTGTTTTCTATGGTGAAGGTTTTCATAACTTTAAAACTCCTGATCGCTGCATCTGATTTTCTTCTTTCTTACATCACGTGAATTTGAATTGTAATACCATTCTGTTGTTGCTGTCTATATACTTTTTTGTTTTTTTCCCAAATAGGGTTTTGCTGCTTGTGCAAAGCTATGGACTTCAGAAAGAAGACGTTTACATAGTGAATTGGACTTCGATAATTTTCACTTTGTCAGTGCTAAGCCACAGCTAATAGTATTAGGGTGTCTATATCCCCTAGGATCAGCATCTAGTTTTCCACATTTTTGATCAGTGGTGTGAATAAGACCTCTTTGGGCCAAAAGCTTCTGTGCCACCTCAGCAGTGTGGATTTAGAAGTCCCTAATTAAGTTACTGACCTACAGTAATGCTCTTTCTGGTGGATATTCTATGTAATGATAGAATCCTCATGCGCCACAAAGGAATTATCATACACTGAAGTACCATACCTGGAAGTTAACATCAGTTTCTTTTTGCACTTTAATGCAGATACAGTACGCCATTCCTACAGTTTTTCGATTCCCTTACAGATTTCATTTTTTTTAAACTTGAACAATCCGCATGGATGTCATCCTTCAAAATGTCAGATTTTAAGTCATGCCTTTCTTGTTAAAAGTGATGTAATTCTCAAACCTGCACATTGACCTTTGGTCCCTCAGAACCAAACATGATTCCAATACTTATGACAAATGCTCCCTGATAAATCCGAAGGCCACCAGAAAGCAAGAAGTTAAACTCTACGTAGCCCAGCATAAACAGCAAAGTTGGTGCCACTCCAAGCCGGGGGTTGTTCCCATTTATCAGCCTCACTTAAGTCCAAGATAAAGTAGAAAGACAAGTTTAAAAGAAACATTAGAAGTCCAAGAAAGGCTCTTTGCCCCACCTTATAAATATTAAAGCAATATTTAATGAGTATAAAAATACCCACAAATTCTAACATCGAATTAGAGTTCAGTGTTAAATACACTTAAAAGAAACAACAGTCTGGTGATCAAACCCGTTGATTAAGGTGGGGAGGTTATTGTTCTAAATGACAGGAATGATTAAGTGCAACTCATGAAGACTTTACTGACCAATGACAAACATTATACATATTTAAGTCAAGACCCTGAAGATCAGCTATGGCTCATAAAAGAAAATTAACAAAGAGGCTGGTTTCTACAAGGAATTTCTGTTCTCGAATAACACTAGAACAGCTATTTCTCAGTTATATGAGTTAACGAAGGTCCACTTGGACCTATACAACCTTCATATAGGCCCTTAGTTTCTGTCATTAATAGTATTCTTTAGCGCTTATCTATATATGTAGATATTTTTTCTCTGTCCAATTGTGTTAACAACATTAGCATATCTGCAGGACCCAAGAGTTAGCATAAATTTGTTGCAGGTACTGTATAAAGATTATAAAGACAGAAATGTGTTTGTACCAGCCCTGCAAGTCTCAGGGTGGCAAATACAATAAGAGATTGTTGATCTAACTTCAATGTAACAAACGTCCCTGACCTGGATTGTCACTTGATAGCCAATAGACGGAACATGTACTTACTGTATCACTTGGTAAACACACAAAGTAGTGCTTAAACAACCTGCAGCATCAACCATTAATGAAACATGGGGTACCAAGAATGTTAGAAGAAATTTCAGATGAGGTTCTTGTAGCATTTGTAACTTAACTTAAAATTTGATAGAAATTGTTTTCAATACCAATGTTTTCTTTATATTACCAGAACACTGATCACAATATTACAAATGTTATTCACAAGGTAGCATGCAAATAATATTACGACTTCATTGCTACTATATGGAGGCCAAACAAGCAGACCGTATAGCCCAGAATAAAGGAGCATAGTTCTCGCATTAAGAATAAGAGAATTTGAGCACCAATGGTTAGACATTAAATACAGAAGAACCAGAGTACATATAACCCGAGATGGATTATCATAAAACTGAGAACAATCCTAGAGTAAATGATGTAGCAAAGTATCTAAAAATACAAGAAGTCCACTGGGATTAAATTAGACAGTGAAAATAGAGGTTTAAGTGAGGAATTAGATTAATATGAGTTAATCCAGGACTGAATTAGCTGCTGTTGGCAGTTATGGGTGGACTGTTCCCATAGGGAACATGGTCAAGACTGATTTGCATATGGCTGGATCCAAATTGAGGTGGCATGGTGAGCACAAGAACAATGGATCTGTGACTGGAGGTGAGTGTTTAAAACGATTCAACACTCCGTCCATCATTCTTTGTTGTTGCTCCTGCATTTAACTAAAGCACTTCCATTTAGCTACTTCCTCTAACTGCGCTTTCTTCGTTGTGACTTTTTAAAGCATCGAATTCTGCACCTAGAGTTTCGCTCTTTGCACTGTAAGGATGGAGCTACAAACTCAGCATGTGAACATTTGCTAAAAAGAAGAGACCTGCTGGAGGACTTGCCCAAAGAAGTGTGGCCTCTGCATTTGCATGGTGGGTTTTGAAAACACTTGTTGGGAGCCCATTCTTTACTGACTGAGTGCTGGTGGTGAGAGAGGGAGGGTTAAGGGGTTGGTGTGCAAGTGCAAATGCCATGTGTTAAAAGCGATCGTAGTGCCATGAGGTCTGCAGGGGAGGAAAGAGACCGACAAGCACAGGGGAGGAGGAGGCACTGCAGCCCAAGGATAAGGAGCGAGGGGAACTACCAGGGGATTCTGAGAGATCAGGGGCAGGAGGGCCCAGATATTTTCAAAAATAAAACACAACAGACATGAAGCAGTCAAAGTCCTTCCTCTTAAAAAACCAAAAGCACTAACACTGTTTCCTGTGAAGGAACACAAAACAGTAACTATCAAAGCACCTAAAAAAACCTGTTTTTTAAAGATACAACACAGCAATAGAGAATAACCATTTTAAATAAACAAGTTTCAACACGATCTTTACTCACCACCCACTCCTTGGGCAAGTGACTCCCTGTAGAAGCCATTTAAACAAGAGAAAGAGAGCAAGGGTGAGCTGGCCCTGGAAGAGCCCTTCTCTGCTGTTGGTTTTATGTTTGCAGAGGGAGCTGGGGGTGTGTGGGGGGGGGGGGGGGGGAGAGAGGCGTGTGAGACCTGCTGGAGGACTTCCCGGAAGAAGCGTCGCTGCTCTGGAACACACATCCACATTGTAAGATGAACAGGCAAAAACTAAAAAAAAAAGTCTCCTACAGAAGAGATAAACAGGACAAAGCGTAATTATACAGTAGCTGGTCCCTGCTCCCCACAGAGAAAAAGGCAGGACAAAGAGGCAAAACTAACCACTAGGGAGCAAGGATTTTTAAAGGACACTGCAACAAACAAATTGATTTAAACCCACAGTATAGGTATATACTTAGAAGTATACAAGAAGGCGTTGCTTACGCTCAACCTAAAAAGGATGATGGCGGTCTGTTGTCTACAATGAGAGGTCCTTCTAGGCAGTTTTTGGCAGTTGAGACAGACCCAGCTGATACAGGTAACTTGACCAAGTTGAGCCAGTAAAAGATCTACTTGTTAAAAGTGTCACTGAATAATGTTTGCTTCGGTGCTATAGATAATGTATAAAGAAAAAGGTTTGAATTAAGGAACCAATGAGACTTTTATACCCTTGTCACAATTACATCTGAGGAATAGGAATAAAAGACTCAGAAGAGCTTTTGTCCTAACAGGTAAAAGGAACACTTTTTAACCACAGTAGAAATGTTGCAGTGAATGGTTTTGTCCCACATTTGTATTACAAATGAAGAACGGCTGCTATTTAATATGAAAGATGGAGACATAGATATGACAATAGCTATATTATGACACAATGTAAAATCCAATGTAAGATAAGAATGCTATATGGAATCCCAATTTTTTGTAAAAGGTTAAGGGAATGTGTTATTAAACAGAATGAAGTGAAAATATGGAATTAATTAAATTGATTTATATTAGTGCTCTAGAATAAATGAATTTATATAAAGGTTTTTATAGACTGATTAACTCGGTGGGGCCATATGTTAAGATTCAGTCCAGTTGCTAGATTAAAGCTATATGGTCAGTTTGAGATTAAAATTAGGACTCTAATATGTGTTTTTATTAATGCATTCTGGGACAGAAACATGCTCAGAGGAATAAAAAAATGAAGAAATATGGAGAATAAATATGGAGAATAGTAAGTGGTTATATGGGGTTGAGGATTTTTCAATTTGTTTTATTAGATGACCAGTCTATATATGGGCATATTTGTAAGACTGATGATCAGTCACACAATTACAACTATTTTTCCTGAAGGAGACCGCTAAATTGGTTTGCGGTCCCAAAATGATGAGGCTTGAAGCTGCGAAGGGCAACTTAATGAAAGTCTCAGTTTGAAAAATAATATAAACGTTTTACTGTTAAGAACGTGTGGGCCGTGGTACCCAATCGTTTGGTGGCCTTGAGTTCTATAATGTTATGTTGATAAAAACAAATACTGTGTATGAAACTGAAGGCCTTATTTTGAATACAATTTTAAAAGTTTTTTTTTTTTTTACCTATTGTGTTGATGAATTTCTACTTCAAAAAAAATCCAAAACACAGAAAGAAAGTTTAAAAAAAATCTTTTGTGAACTCTCAACGGGACGATGTAAGGCCAAAAGACAGCATGGAACGTTCAAAGTGTTCCTTGCCCACCTTGAGTCAGGTTTTGGAAATATGTATCCAGAAATTCCAAGGATGCCATCCAATCTCCTACGTCCAGGACAGAATCTGATCCATAGTAAGCATTTTGAGCCTGTCCTCTTTCAGAAAAAGATTCAGAGGGCAGAAGTGCAGAATAGGTCTGGTGTTTCAATTCTTCATCAGAATAAGGAAGCAACATAAGCACCATCCTTCTCCAGGGTGGGTAACATGCACACTAGAAAAATTCACATCCAGCACCAGAACGGTGAATGATACTCTAAACAATACTCCAGTATGGGAGGAAGACAGGCTGGGGAGGAAACAAAGAGGGGCATAGCCCCTTTGAAGAATTTGTAAGGTCAACTGTTGGACCTGGCCCTTTTTGCAGGGTTATCCCCAAACATTTTGCATTCTTCCTCCTATTTTTCTGACTTGTCTTGGTTGGCTGTAGGACTCTGTGCACTTTACCACTGCAGACTAGTGCTAAAGTGCGTATGATCTATGTGTAAATTTTGATTATGATTGGCATATCTTATTTACTAGAAAGTCCCTAGTATAGCACACCATGTGTACCCAGGGCCTGTAAATCAACTGCTACTAATGGGTCTGCAGCACTGATTGTGCCACCCACGAGTAGCCCTATAAACATGTCTGAGACCTGCCACTGCAGTGTCTGTGTGGGCAGTTTTACACTGGCATTTCAACATGGCAAGTGCACCTACTTGCCAGGCTCAAACCTTCCCTTTTACAACAAGTAAGCCGTCCCTATGGTAGGCCCAAGGCAGCCCCATGGGCAGGGTGCAGTGTAGGTAAGAAGTAGCAACACAAAAGGATGATGGATGGAGTGCTGACAATGCAAACACTCACCCCCAGTCACAGATCTGGGTTTAATCCATCTTTCTTTTGCTCACCATGCCACCCCAGTTTGGACCCAGCCATATGCAAATCAGTCTTGACCCTGTTACTCATGGGAACAGTCCAGCCCGAACTGCCAAGCCAGGTCCTCCCTGGACCGGAAACAAACATCCTGGGACCAGATTTGGGGTCCCTGAACTCACAACTTAAAATACATATTTCGGTAAAGTTGTTTTTTAGATTTAAAGTTTGAAAATGCCACTTTTAGAAAGTGGGCGTTTTCTTGCTTAACCATTCTGTGCATCTGCCTGTCTGTGCAATACAAGTCTGGGTCAGGATGGCAGTTGGACTGTTTGTGAATTCAGTTTAGACAGTCAGGTGTCCTGTATATCCTAATGGGTCCTCCTGAACTAGAGTGGTGGGAGGAGCGGACACCTGTACTTAAATAGGGCGGTGCCTATCATCACACAAAGCAGTCTCCAAACCCCTGGAATGTGTCTGGGGACAGAGAAGGGCAGGGTATTGTGCACTACAAAGAGTTTTCTTTGAAGTTTGCTTACTTCCAAGGCAGAAATGGGTATAAGTACTGGACCTCTGACCCCACAAAATCACAATCCTTCTCGACTGTGAATAATCTGCCGGGAAGACGAGCTGGATGCTATAGGAGGGACTGACACTCTGCCTGGTGCTTCGTTGTGCTGGCCTCCTGCTTGCTGCTTCTGCCCTGTAAGTGAAAGGACTGGACTTTGCTTTCTAAAAACTGCTTCCAAAGGTTCTCCAAGGGCTTGGAATGAGCTTGCCCCAGTTAAGAAGTTCCAGGGACATCAAAGACTTAATCAAACAGCACCTGGATCCTCTTGCAGAGAGTCCTGACTTGCCAAGTGGTGCCAGATCCGGTTCCTGGGCCCCTGAGAATGAGTTCTGGTGTAACCAAGAAGAAACAAGCACATCGACTCCAGAATGACTTCGGAACCGGCACCGCTGTTCGACTCCGTGCTGCGGTGTGTACTGGAGCCGTGGTCCCCGCAGAGTGCAACGACTGCAACGGACGCCACAGGCCCAGTGCTGCCACAGTGCCTCCAAAGTCCCACCACAGCAGGAGTCCCAAGTGCTGTGTCACTGACATCTGTGACACCCGACTGCCACAGCACACCCCAAATCAACGCTTCGCGTCTTGACCTGCTGGATTTATCGACCCTGTCTTGTCGCAAGGAACCAACGCCTCGCCACAGACTGCGCATTACCTCCCCTGCAACCATAAGGAACCAACACCTTACGTCCCCTACTGAGCAGTAAAGAACCAACACCTCACCTCCCCATTAGCAGTAAGGAACTGAAGCTGCACAGACTCCAGAGAAGCCTCACCTCCCAAACTCTGTGGAGCGTCTTTGTTTTCTCGTTTTCCAAGGTACTGTACCTGGGGTGTCAAGCACTAACCTGTTCGACCCATGGAGACAATACTGATCCAAGTTGCTTGTTCCCAACTCCACCTGGACGTTGAGTGCCTCCCACTTACTTGCACGTGATCAGCACAGGAACATTCTGGGTGAAAGGGGATGGATGGGAGAGAGAGAGAGAAACACGATTGTCGCCTGGCAGGATCAGAATAGCTAGTGGTGGTGTACGAAGAGCAGATATCTCCTATGATAAATTAAACATTTAGGTCCTGATTACAACTTGGGAGGACGGTGTTAATCCTTCCCCAATGTGACGGATATCCTGCACACCGTATTACGAGTTCCATAGGATATTATGGACTCGTAATACGGTAGGTGGTATATCCGTCACATTTGGGACGGATTAACACCGTCCTCTAAAGTTGTAATCAGGCCTTTAGTCAAATAACACTTTTGATGTAACCGATATACTAAAACTACTCTTTGCCAGTTCCCGCAAACTAGGTGTAGCTGTCAGGGTCCCCTTTCCAGCTTTTGATGGCTCTACCCTCTCTCTAGGGACCTTCAAGAAACAGTCTGCAACCTGCAACCAGATACAATGTTTAGCCTTCTATACTATCTACATGTATTCCCACCTTGCTCCCAAGTCAATGTGGCACAACTGGAAGGACTACCTAAAGTGTTCCAGAAATTCGGTGTCATCTTGCTCGTTGGGTCTTTATGAGGCTTTTTTTTTTTAAAGTCTTAATCAGACACATATAACAGAGGATAAAGAATGAAAATCAATTCTTAAGTATTTAGATTTGTCATATATTCAGGGATTAGTCAGCGCAGCATGTTCGTATTGGAAAGAACACAGTTCAGTGTTTTAACCTCACTGAGAGCATAGGGTTAACATACTAAAGCTCCCTTTCGTTTGTAATTGGTGTCATCACTGTTACATCCCAGTGACAATTGAACATGGAAATAATAGACACTTGATTCACATTTTGAAACTAGTGTGTGCCAAGCACTGAGTGTTTCTAATCATAGGCAATGATTGATTTCACAAAAATGCTATATAAAACTCAACTATAACAAACATGTTCATAGTACATCGTTAAAATAATTGTGCAACACGCGCACAAAACTGTATTGTCATTGCAAGCTAACAACGAGTGTTATTATTCGGCAGACAGCAAGCATTCAAGTAAACAAGGACACTGATAACAGGCCCTTCTAGCGTGCACTACCCGTCTGAATATCAGGCAATCAACTATCAAAGGTAACTGGTAAGAAGCCTTTCAAGCGTGTGCAGCATTACCGCCTTTTATGACACTAATCTTCTTGATCTCTTCTTTTCTAGGACCGGCATCCGTGACACTGGGTTGTGGAACAAACGATCCAGGAACAAGCGCAGAGGAGCAGCAAATCCCATTCTGCATCTGAAGACCTCTGACATCAAGCATTCACCTCATGAGTGGTGTGGCTTTAAATACCTGCTGTGGCTTTAAATACCTGCTGCACTTGGCCACACCCAATCTGAGTCTTAAGGATGCAACAAGCTGAGACAACAAATTGGCGTGTGCCCCAGATTCCTACACAAGTTCTAAAACAAGCTAAAATAAACATTTCTAAAGGCATCAACTATCATAGGCGAATGCAAGGGCAGGTGATTTGCTTAGGGGCACACTTTACTAAACGCCAGATGTAGATTCTGGAGCATTTTCATGTTTGCAGGCCCGACATGAGGTCCGTGCCACTCCGTTATTGGCCCGCACTCCCTTGCGAGTGTTTGACTGTTCGGAAAGACTTCGCCAAGATGTCATGATAGAAAGAAATGCAGCGTCATTTTGGTAAACATAGTTTCTGAGTTTTGGTCTTGGCTCTATGTTTGCACCAGCAAAAAAAGTGCCCCAATTAGGACCATTTTGATTTGAAATATTTTTGTCAGTGGGCACACCCGGTTGAAGTGCAGAAAAAGTTTAATGTGGAGAGGGGATGCTTACCACCTGTGTGTGCACTAGACTGTGTAAGACAATCTTTTGGACGACTGACTTCCATCACGCTTAACACCACATAAAGTTTTAATTTTGGCACAAAAATACCGTGCGCCTCTGGTTGGAGTTAGGAGGCTGCTGGTGATATTTCTTTGAAAACTAACAGCAGGATTGAAACTGTGGTTGGCTAAACATCGGTATAAAAAGAAGAGTGATCGCAATGTACGAACTTTCAATGTAAAGCTATTTTGACATCATATGGACATGTGCAACAATGCTGTTTTACCAAAATTCTATCGTTATTCAATATGAAGGACTACAAGTTCCAGGATGCCTGTGGGGTTACATAAGTGCAGGCCAATTTGAAATGGCATTCACACAGATGTAAACCACCTCAGGAATACGAATGTCAAAACGCATAGCGGTCCCTGGAGGGATGCTAAAATGTAACCTGCTAATGAAATGTTCCTTTGAAAATTACAAAGAAAGAAATTAAGCCTTCGGGAGTGCAGCGTCATTTTGGTACGTACACACACACACACACACACACACACACACACTTGTCCCATAAGGGCGTGTTACGGCACACTTTATTTTACATGGTGGTGCGGTTTTAACGGCAAGACACCCGTTTATTATGTAAACAAATTCCTTCGCTTCACAAGGAAAGAACCGCACTCCAAAGGTGTAGAATTTCCAAAAGCTTTAATGCTGGGCTTTTCAGATCATACGCACACAAAAGCACCCAATGCGTTTTGGTCAGCATGACCTTGATCCTCGGGTGCTTTTCTTTGATGTTCTGTGCATACGATCTGAAAAGCCCAGCATTAAAGCTTTTGGAAATTCTACACCTTTGGAGTGCGGTTCTTTCCTTGTGAAGAGAAGGAATTTGTTTACACACACACACACACATATATATATATATATATATATATACACACACACACACACATTTGCCATACAAACAAAACTAACAGAAACATTACAAATTCTAAAGTTATACCTTAAATTTCCAATTTATGCACCACATTTCAATTACTATAACTTTATTTCTTTTTTCTACACAAATTAAACGCAAAGTACACAAAACTTTTAAAGTTACATTTATACCTTACATTTATAACCTATGTCCTTTCACATTATTAAAGCTAGCACTCCCCAATATAAACTGTTTTCAGCTCGCTAACCACACAACAATAACCCGCCACCATGTGATTAAGCCAATCAGGCCAAAATGCGTGATGGATTTTCCCTTTTGTTGAATTAATTTTTATTATTTGCATCAGATAACTCTTGAGTGTTGAACAGGTTTAAGGGTGTCTTCGGGAACTGTTCTTTTAAATACAAAGTCTGTTGCCATTCCACCTGTCACCAGGTCAGGGGTATTTTCCCTGGAGCGCTCTGGAATATCACACACGCAGACACGCACACAACCACTCACCTACCCACTGTCAGTCACCAGTGGGTAGGTATAGTTAGGCCTGTGTTTCCATTGTAAGAGCATTTTTTGTTTTGCATATAACTTTGGTGCCATTTGGTGAAGCTTCAGAAAACACACAAAAAATGTTTTTCCACCTCAGTTCCTTCCTGGATAAAGTTTCAGCATGATCCATCAAGCAGGAGCTGACAAAAGAAGGTTGATTACAAAACTAAATTTCCCCCAATAGTGCTCTGATTAGCCCCTTGAACATTTTTTTTCCTCTTGGGATAATTTGCTAACCCAATGAGCCAGTCTCCTGTAAGAGCGAATGGTTTGATTGGCTGTCTGCAATGCAAAAATAAAACGTAGCAGGCAGTCATTTCAGGCTGAGGATTAGATCCCTTTCCTGAGTTAAAAAAATATACATTTGGAAAGGTAGGGATACCCAGCTACACCAATCCATCGGGGGGGGGGGGGGGGGGAGGGAGTTTATAGGTCCAGTGCTGCCACCCGACCAAAATAAAAAGGATGAGGACTATTTAAAAGAGATCCCAGGGCCAAGAAGGCTAGGGGAGGCGGGCCACACATTCCCTCCCCTTAACTTAAAAAACAAAATGCTTAAACATGCACTTTCAACACCAGCAGCAGACGGCGAGTTACTTCCCTTGAAATCAGCAGCTTACAGTGTTCTAATGAGCAACTAGAGTGTTAACATTCTGAATTTATGCTGAAAATGTGGCACATCTGAATGCCATCTTGATGAAATCAAAGTAGAAAACTGAAAGCATTTTCTACTGAGGATACTACAGTAAATAAAGAAATTAGGGAGCTTAAAAAAAAAAAAAAAAAAGGCTCCCAAGATGGCTACCAGAGATAAAAATTTAACAAATGTAGCACGCATATCACCCAAATGTAGCCCAAGTATAGCCCAGCGACAGAAGTGTGTAAAACACGTAATTATTATTATTTTTTTTGCAGTTTATATAGCGCAGATTTGACCCAAAGGTAATGGAGTGCTTTACATGAGCATCAGTTACATTACGCAGAGACACATTTGTTTTGGTAGAAAAAGATAGAAAATAATTTAAAAGTGCTTTATCGCTATTTCAGAACTCAGAAAAAAACCCTCACTTTAGTTTTTTTAGATCACTAACCATAATTTCTAAAGGAAATGCTTTAGGTATTTCAGTTTTGACTGCTTCAAGATGATGTCGGCGTACCACACTTTTGTAATAAATATTGAATGTTAGAAATCCAGTTGCTCATTAGAATACTGGGGGGGCAGAGGTCAGGGGCACAGACTCTGATAACTGAGGAAAGAGAGAAGGGTGCAGAGGCAACAAGTTAACCACGCTGGGAAGCCGGGATGGGCAGTGGCAGTACAGCCGACCATGGACAAGCACATGCGGGGGGTTGTTTGTTTTTCAAAATCTCCCTCTTACCAATTTCAAAATGTTGGCAAGTATGGTACATTGGATCACAGAGGGCAGGAGGAATGGGCCAGAGACATGGTCTCTGATAACAAAGGGCAGGAGGAGGAACAAACCAACCGCATAGTGCAGGTGTTAGGGATTGCAGCAGCACAATACACCACACAGAGCAAGTGGGATGACAGTGCAGTACAACGTTCGAGCAGCAAGCTTGGTTGGGTGCAGCACAATGCCAGGCCTGGCCCTGTGTCCAACCTCTCCACCCACCCTCTCGGTGCATTGTGATGAGCATCTTACTTAGCGTTTAAAAAATACTGGAAGAAATCCGCTGAAAAGCAGAGGTTACAGGGATGTTATCGTTAGGAAATAGAATAGAAAAACCTTAGAAAAGGTTGCATGTGCGTTATAGTTAGATTCAGATTTTACAGGCACAAAACCACAAAAATTCAGCTGTAAGATTTATTTCAAGTAACTATAACTCGTGCCCTAGGGTAACTAACTCATGCCGTCCCAATGCACCGCTAATTACCCAAGATATTACTTCACTCATGACATCTACTTTGACATCATTCATAGTATCACTGTAAAATTTACAATAAAAATATTGATGAGAAAACTGTTCTTAGCGAATTTCTATGGTTTTGTGCATGTAAAATCTGAACCTAACTATAATGTCCCTGTAATCTTGGGTGTTTTAGTGAATTATATTATATAAGAAAAATGTCACTTAGCCAGTTGTACATCTGTTCGTGGCATGTTCTGCTGCAGACTCACATGCTATGCATAGTCTACCATCTAGTGTTGGGCTCGGAGTGTTACAATTTGTTTTTCTTCGAAGAAGTGTTTTTGAGTCACGGGATCGAGTGACGCCTCCTTTTCGGCTCCATTGCGCATGGGCATCGACTCCATGTTAGATTGTTTTCCTGCAGAGGGTAAGGTAAGAGTGATAGAGTATAAAGAAAAGAGAATGTCCATGCAAATGGAATATATATATATATATGGAAAATGTCACTTACCCAGTGTACATCTGTTCGTGGCATGAGACGCTGCAGATTCACATGCTGTGCATATCCCGCCATCTAGTGTTGGGCTCGGAGTGTTACAAGTTGTTTTTCTTAGAAGAAGTCTTTTCGGGTCACGAGATCGAGGGACTCCTCCCATTTCGGCTCCATTGCGCATGGGCGTCGACTCCATCTTAGATTGTTTTCCCCGCAGAGGGTGAGGTAGGAGTTGTGTATATAGTAATAGTTCCCATGCAATGGAGTAAGTATGTATGTACATAATGTGACTAAAAGTATTATATTTACAAATTTACAAGTTTAATTTTAATCAACTTATAACGGCTACAGGCTCCCGGGGAGGAGGGAGGGCGCATTTGAATCTGCCGCGTCTCATGCCACGAACAGATGTACACTGGGTAAGTGAGATTTTCCGTTATATGGCATGTGTAGCTGCAGATACACATTCTGTGCATAGACTAGTAAGCAGTTATCTCCCCAAAAGCGGTGGTTTAGCCTGTAGGAGTTGAAGTTGTTTGAAATAATGTTCTTAGTACTGCTTGTCCTACTGTGGCTTGTTGTGTTGTTAACACATCCACGCAGTAATGTTTAGTGAATGTATGCGGCGTAGACCATGTGGCTGCCTTACAGATTTCTGTCATTGGTATATTTCCTAGAAAGGCCATTGTGGCGCCTTTCTTTCTAGTGGAGTATGCCTTCGGTGTAATAGGCAGTTCTCTCTTAGCTTTAACATAACAGGTTTGAATACATTTAGCTATCCATCTGGCAATGCCTTGTTTGGATATTGGATTTCCTGTATGAGGTTTTTGGTAAGCTACAAACAATTGTTTTGTCTTGCGAAACTGTTTGGTTCTATCAATGTGGTACATTAGAGCTCTTTTAATGTCTAATGTATGTAATGCTCTTTCAGCTACAGAGTCTGGTTGTGGAAAAAACACTGGGAGTTCCACAGTTTGGTTTAAGTGGAACGGTGATATAACTTTTGGCAAAAATTTGGGATTTGTGCGCAGAATCACTTTATGTTTGTGTATTTGTATAAAGGGTTCTTGTATGGTAAAGGCTTGTATTTCACTCACTCTTCTGAGGGATGTGATAGCTATTAGAAAGGCTACTTTCCAAGTTAAGTATTGCATTTCGCAAGAGTGCATGGGTTCGAATGGTGGACCCATGAGTGGCGTTAATACAATATTGAGGTTCCACAAAGGAACTGGTGGTGTTCTTGGTGCAATGATCCTTTTTAGACCCTCCATAAATGCTTTTATGACTGGGATTCTAAATAGTGAAGTTGAATGTGTAATTTGCAGAAATGCTGAAATTGCTGTGAGATGTATTTTAATGGACAAAAAAGCTAAGTTAGATTTTTGTAAGTGTAGTAAGTAGCTTACAATGTCTTTTGCGGACGCGTGTAATGGTTGAATTTGATTATATTGACAGTAATAAACAAATCGTTTCCATTTATTTGCGTAACAATGTCTTGTAGTAGGTTTTCTAGCCTGTTTGATGACCTCCATACATTCTTGTGTAAGGTCTAGGTGTCCGAATTCTAAGACTTCAGGAGCCAGATCGCTAGATTGAGCGATGTTGGATTCGGGTGTCTGATCTGCTGTTTGTGTTGAGTTAACAGATCTGGTCTGTTTGGTAGTTTGATATGAGGCACTACTGAAAGGTCTAGTAATGCTGTGTACCAAGGTTGTCATGCCCAAGTTGGTGCTATTAGTATTAGTTTGAGTTTGTTTTGACTCAATTTGTTTACAAGATACGGAAGGAGTGGGAGGGGGGGGGGAAGCGTAAGCAAATATCCCTGACCAACTCATCCATAACGCATTGCCTTTGGAGTGAGGCTGTGGGTACCTGGATGCGAAGTTTTGGCATTTTGCGTTTTCTTTTGTTGCGAATAGGTCTATTTGCGGTGTTCCCCACTTTTGGAAGTAGGTTTGCAGTATCTGTAGATGAATCTCCCATTCGTGGATCTGTTGGTGATCTCGACTGAGATTGTCGGCCAATTGGTTTTGAATTCCTGGGATGTATTGCGCTATTAGGCGAATGTGATTGTGAATCGCCCAATGCCAAATCTTCTGTACTAAGAGACAGTTGTGATGAGTGTGTGCCTCCCTGTTTGTTTAAGTAATACATTGTTGTCATGTTGTCCGTTTTGACAAGAATGTGTTTGTGGGTTATAAGCGGTTGAAAAGCTTTTAACGCTAGAAACACTGCTAGTAGTTCTAGCTGATTTATGTGAAGTTGTTTCTGCTGAATGTCCCATTGTCCCTGGATGCTGTGTTGGTTGAGATGTGCTCCCCACCCTACCATGGAAGCATCTGTTGTGATTACGTATTGAGGCACTGGGTCTTGGAAAGTCTGCCCTTGGTTTAAATTTACAGGATTCCACCACTGAAGCGAGGTGTGTATTTGGCGGTCTATCAACACTACATCTTGAAGTTGACCCTGTGCTTGTGTCCATTGTGTTGCTAGGCACTGTTGTAAGGGCCGCATGTGTAATCTTGCGTTTGGGACAATGGCTATGCATGAGGACATCATGCCTAGTAGTTTCATAACTAGTTTTACCTGATACTTTTGGTTTGGGTGCATACTTTGTATTACGTTTTGGAATGCTTGTACCCTTTGTGGACTTGGAGTGGCAATCCCTTTTTTTGTGTTGATTGTTGCTCCTTAGTATTGTTGTATTTGACACAGCTGTAAGTGTGATTTTTGGTAGTTTAGTGAGAACCCTAGTTTGTGAAGGGTTTCTATGAAGTTTTTTGTGTGTTGAAGACACTGTTTCTGGGTGTTGGTTTTGATTAGCCAATCGTCTAGATACGGGAATACGTGTATGTGCTGTCTTCTGATATGTGCCGCTAATACTGCAAGGCATTTTGTAAATACCCTTGGTGCTGCTGTTATTCCGAATGGTAACACTTTGAACTGGTAATGTACTCCTTGGATTACAAACCTTAAGTATTTCCTGTGTGAAGGATGTATGGGTATATGGAAGTACGCATCTTGGAGATCTAATGTAGTCATGTAGTCTTGTTGTTTGAGCAAGGGGATTACGTCTTGAAGTGTCACCATGTGAAAGTGATCTGATTTGATGTAAAGATTTAGTGTTCTGAGATCTAATATAGGTCTTAGAGTTTTGTCCTTTTTGGGTATGAAAAAGTATAGGGAGTAAACCCCTGTCCCTTTTTGATGATTGGGTACTAGTTCTATTGCACCTTTTTGTAACAACGCTTGGACTTCTACCTGTAATAGATCCATGTGTTGTTTGGACATGTGTGTTTTTGGCGGCACATTTGGTGGTAGTTGTAGGAATTCTATGCAATAGCCATGTTGGATGATGGCTAGGACCCCCAAGTCCGTTATTTCCTCCCAATTTTGGTAAAAATCGGTTAGTCTCCCCCCCCCCCCACTGGTGTTACATGTTGGGGATTTGTGACACTGAAGTCACTGTTTGTTTTGAGGGGTCTTGGGACTTTGGAACTTCCCTCTAGTCTTAGGGAACTGTCCCCCTCTGTATTGTCCCGGAAAGCCTCCTCTCTGATACTGGCTTTGGTATGTGGGCCTGGTTTGTGAAGAAAGTGCCTCTGTTCTGTGGGGAGTAGAGCGCGCCCATGGCCTTGGCCGTATCTGTATCTTTTTTCAACTTCTCGATAGCAGTGTCCACTTCCGGCCCAAACAACTGCTGTCCATTAAAAGGCATATTAAGCACAGCCTGTTGGATTTCGGGCTTGAATCCTGAGGTGCGTAGCCATGCATGTCTCCGAATTGTCACCGCTGTATTTACAGTTCTTGCAGCTGTGTCTGCTGCGTCCATTGCTGAACGTATCTGGTTATTTGAGATAATTTGGCCCTTTTCTACCACCTGTTGTGCACGTTTTTGGAATTCTTTGGGCAGATGTTCAATAAAGTGTTGCATTTCATCCCAGTGGGCTCTGTCATATCTTGACAGCAAAGCCTGTGAATTCGCAATGCGCCATTGATTGGCTGCTTGTGCTGCCACTCTTTTTCCCGCTGCGTCGAACTTGCGACTTTCTTTGTCGGGTGGTGGTGCATCTCCGGAGGTGTGTGAATTTGCCCTTTTACGTGCTGCGCCAACTACTACTGAGTCCGGTGTCAGTTGCTGCGTAATGTACATAGGGTCTGTTGGTGGGGGCTTGTACTTTTTCTCCACCCTAGGATTAATGGCCCTGCCTTTAACGGGTTCTTGAAATATTTGCTTTGCGTGTTTCAACATTCCCGGTAGCATTGGAAGACTCTGGTACTGACTATGTGTGGAAGACAGAGTGTTAAATAAAAAGTAATCTTCGATAGGTTCAGCTTGCAGTGTCACGTTGTGAAAAGCAGCTGCTCTGGACACCACCTGCGTGTAAGCCGTACTGTCTTCAGGTGGTGATGGTCTTGCTGGGCAACAGTCAGGACTGTTATCTGACACAGGCGCATCATAAAGATCCCATGCATCTGGGTCATCTTGGCTCATGCTTGTGTGTGTTGGAGACTGAACCATAGGTGGGCTAGCGATTGGTGATGATTGCGGTGAGCGCTGATGTGATGGTGGCGGAGTTACTTGTTTTGCCACCTTTGCTTGTGGTGGTTTATTCTTCTCTTGGAAAGCCAGTTTCCTTTTCATCCTTATAGGAGGGAGAGTTCTTATTTTCCCTGTCTCCTTTTGGATATGGAGCCTTCTCTGTGTATAATCTGGCTCCCCTGCCTCTGGCTCCTGTACGAATTTATGGCTTTGCATTTGTGTGGAAAGCCCTTGCTCCTCGGTGTAGGAACTTGCTTTCGGCTCCGAAGCCAGATGTTTCGGGATCAAAACCTTTTCCACCGTCTTTTTCGGCTCCGAAGCCACTTTTTTGTGTTTCGGTGTTCCGATCTCTCGGTGCCGAGTCATCTCGGTGCCGGTATATCTATGCCGAGATTGTTCTGACCCGGTGTCTCGGGGCAGAGTCTTTTCTGTGCCGGTATCTCGACCGGAGTCGGATGACTTAGACACATGTGTGCCCTTTTTCGGTGCCGATGGACGGTCACCGATTTTTTGGGTTAAGCCATGGCCTGCTGGCGGTGGCGTGCCCTGGGCTCTGATGATTTTAACGTGAGTTTTGGCCGGGGCTGTTTTACTCACGGTTTTCAGCGTCTGTTCTGTTTTGGCCTCGTCCAAGTCAGCAATGGAGAAGGTTTCTTCTTCCTCCAAGTCTTGGTGTCTCGAAGGCGCCGACGCCATTTGAAGTCTTCTCGCTCTCTACGGTCCCTCAGCGTTTTCCTCGATCGAAACACTCGACAGGACTCACAGGTATCCTCTTTGTATTCGGGAGACAAACACAAATTACAGACCAAATGTTGATCTGTGCAAGGATACTTGTTGTGGCATTCGGGGCAGAAACGGAATGGGGTCTGTTCCATTAGTCTTGTAGACGCACGTGGTCGGGCCGACCAGGCCCCGCCGGGGAATCGAAACCCCGAAGGGCCACCGGAGCTCTTCAAAATTCGGTGTCGATCTGTGATAACTAACCCGATACCGAACGCAAACAATACCGTCAAATTTTTCCACTATCTAACTAACTTTCCGAACCAAAACACGGAGCGCAGAGGAACACGTAGGAACCCGATGGAGGAAAGAAAACAATCTAAGATGGAGTCGACGCCCATGCGCAATGGAGCCGAAATGGGAGGAGTCCCTCGATCTCGTGACTCGAAAAGACTTCTTCGAAGAAAAACAACTTGTAACACTCCGAGCCCAACACTAGATGGCGGGATATGCAGAGCATGTGTATCTGCAGCTGAACATATATATATATATATATATATATATATATATACACATATACACACACACACATGTACATATACATACATACATATGTACAAGTGAATGTTGAACTTAAATGACTACAGGCTCCCGGTGAGGTGGGTGGGTGCATGTGAATCTGCAGCGGAACATGCCACGAACAGATGTACACTAGGTAAGTGACATTTTCCCTTTGATGGCATGTGTAGCTGCAGATACACATGCTATGCATAGACTACAAAGCAGTTTTTCCTCCCATAAAAGCGGTGGTTAGCCTGTAGGAGTTGAAGTTGTTTGAAATGATGTACTTAGTACAGCTTGGCCTACTGTGGCTTGCTGCGTTGCTAACACATCTACACAGTAATGCCTGGTAAATGTATATGGTGTTGACCAAGTAGCTGCTTTACAAATTTCAGCCATTGGTATATTTCCTAAGGAGGCCATTGTAGCCCATTTTTATCTTGTGGAATGTGCTTTAGGTGTAACTAAGAGCTGCCTTTTAGCTTTAAAGTAACATGTTTGGATGCATTTTACTATCCATCTTGCTAAACATTATTTTGAAGTGGGGTTACCAGTATGCGTTTTTTTTGGAACGCCACAAATAACTGTTTAATTTTTCTAAATGATTTTGCTGTATCTATGTAATACATTAATACATAATTTTAATATCTAATGTGTGCTGGGCTCTTTCTGCCACAGAATCTGGCTGTGGGAAGAAGACTGGTAGTTCCACTGTTTGATTGATATGAAACGGTGATACAACCTTTGGGAGAAATTTAGGGTTAGTTTGAAGTACGACTTTATGTTTGTGTACTTGTATGAATGGTTCTTGAATTGTGAATGCTTGGATTTCACTAACTCTTCGCAATGAAGTAATTGCGACTAGGAAGGCAACTTTCCATGTTAGGTATTGAATCTGACATGGATGCATAGGTTCAAATGGTGGGCCCATAAGCCGTGTGAGCACTATGTTTAAATTCCACGAAGGCACTGGAGGCGTTCTAGGTGGGATGATGTGTTTTAACCCTTCCATGAAGGCTTTGATAACAGGAACTCTAAATAAAGAGCTGTGCTGTATATTTTGCAAGTACGCAGAGATTGCATTGAGATGTATTTTTATGGATGAAAAAGCTAAGTTTGCTTCTTGCAAATGAAGCAAATAACAATGTCTTGTATTGATGCTGAAAGAGGGGTAATTTGTTTAGATTGACAGTAATAAAACAAATCTTTTCCATCTGTTGGCATAGCACTGCCTGGTAGTGGGTTTTCTTGCTTGTTTAATTACTTTCATACATTCAGTTGGTAGTTGAGATACCCAAATTCTAGGACTTCAGGAGCCAAAACGCTAGATTGAGTATGTTGGGATTTGGATGCCTGATCTGTTGTTTGTTTCGTTTTAACAGATCTGGTCTGTTTGGGAGTTAGACCTGTCAGTAGTACCACATATCTAATAGTGTTGTGTACCAGGGTTGACGTGCCCACGTTGGCGCTATGAGTATCAGTTTTACCTTGTTTTGACGCAGTTTGTTGACTAGAAATGGAATGAGCGGGAGAGGGGGAAAAGTGTAAGCAAATATCCCTGACCAATTCATCCATAGAGCATTGCCCTTGGATAGGGGATGTGGGTACCTCATGCAAAGTTTTGGCTTTTTGCTGGTGGCGGCGAATAGATCTATATCTGATGTTCCCCAATGTTGAAAGTATAGTTGAAGCACTTGAGGGTGAATCTCCCACGTGTGTGTTTGTAGATGATCTCTGCTGAGAACATCTGCCAATTGGTTGTGTATCCCTGGAATGTATTGTGCTACCAGGTGAATTTTGTTGTGGATTGCCCATTGCCAAATTTTTTGGACTAGAAGGGAGAGTTGGGATGAATGGGTCTGTCCTGGTTTGTTTAGGTAATACATTGCTGTCATGTTGTCTGTTTTGATAAGGATATTCTTGTGAGTGAGAAGAGGCTGAAAAGCTTTGAGCGCTAGGAATACAGCTAGCAACTAAGTGATTTATGTGTAACTGTCTGTGTTTGGCATCCCATTGTTCTTGAATGTTGTGATTGTTGAGGTGTGCCCCCCAGCCAATCATTGATGCATCTGTTGTAAGTATGGTCTGAGGCACGGGGTCTTGAAATGGCCACCCTTCGTTTAGGTTTGTGGAATTCCACCACTGAAGGGACATGTATGTTTGGCGGTCTATCAACACTAGTTCGTGAAGTTGACCCTGTGCTTGTGACCATTGCTGTGCAAGGCCCTGTTGTAAAGGCTGCATGTTTAGTCTTATATGTGCGACAATGGCGATACAGGATGCCATCATGCCTAATAGTTTTATGTCGAATTTGACAGTGTGCTGTTGGGCTGGCTGTATTTGTGGCAATATATTGCGAAATGCTTGTATTCTTTGTGGACTTGGGCTTGCAAGCGCAGTTTGTGTATTTAGTGTTGCCCCTAAATACTGTTAAACTTGCGCAGGTTGTAGGTGTGATTTTTGGTAGTTTATGGAGAACCTTAGGTTGTGTAGGGTTTGTATTACATAATGCGTATGGTTTTGACACGGTGTATGACTGCTGGATTTCGTTAGCCAATCGTCCAGATATGGGAAGTCATGAATGTGTTGCCTTCTTAAGTAGGCTGCAACTACTGACAGGCATTTTGTGAACACTCTGGGAGCTGTTATTCCGAAGGGTAACACTTTGAAATGATAATGCTTTCCTTAAATCACAATCCTGAGATATATCCGGTGCGCTGGATAGATGGGTATGTGAAAATACGCATCTTTGAGGTCTAATGTTGCAATCAAATCGTGCTGTTGAAGTAGTGGGACAACATCCTATAGTGCTACCATGTGAAAGTGTTCTGACAATATGTAAAGATTGAGGGTTCTGAGATCTAATATTGGCCTTAAGGTTTCGTCCTTTTTGGGAATAGGGAAAGACAGTGAGTAAACTCCTGTTCCTAGTTGATTTTGTGGCACTGGCTCTATTGCTTGTTTGAGTAATAGAGATTTTACTTCCTCTTGCAACAGGGCGCTATGTTGTGTGGAGAGGTTGTGTGGTTTTGGTGGAATATTTGGTGTAGTTTGTTGCAATTCTATGCAATAGCCATTGTGGATAATTGATAATACCCAGCTGTCTGTGGTAATGGGTAGCCAATTGTTGTGGAACCTTTGCAGTCTTCCCCCCACAGGTGAGGTGAGAATTAGGAAGGGATGGATCAAGTCACTGCTTTGCCTGCTTGTGAGGCTTGTTTTGCTGACTGATATTTTCCCCTGCCTCTGGGGTACTGGTCTCTAAGTGCTTTTGAAACCACCTCTTTGATATTGAGGTTGGTAGGCCGACTTTGTTTGTGAGGTGGATACCTCAGGTGTTTGGGTTCTAAATCTACCTCTGTAATGGGGCTTACAAAAGGATCCCCTTTATCGTGTAGTATACAAAGCACCCATGGCTTTAGCTGTGTCCGAATCCTTTTTCATTTTTTCAATAGCCGTGTCCACCTCTAGGCCAAAAAGCGTTTTTTCATTAAACGGCATATTGAGGACAGCCTGTTGTATTTTAGGCTTAAATCCTGAAGACCTAAGCCATGCATGTCTTCTTATGGTGACAGCAGTGTTGATGGTTCTAGCTGCTGTATCTGAAGAGCCTAGGGCTGACCTGATCTGATTGTTTGTGATAGCTTGATAACTATTTGTTGTGCCCTTTTCTGTTGTTCCTTGGGGAGATGTTGTATTATGTCTTTCAACTCATCCCAGTGGGCCCTATCGTATGTAGCCAACAATGCCTGAGAGTTGGCTATCCTCCACTGGTTGGCTGCCTGAGATGCCACCCTTTTGCCCGCAGCATCAAACTTTCTACTCTCCTTGTCTGGTGGGGGTGCATCCCCTGATGACTGCAAGTTTGCTTTTTTCTGGCTGCGCTTACCACTACAGAGTCCAGAGGCAATTGGGTGATGAAGGCAGGATCAGAGGGAGGTGGCATATATTTTTTCTCCAACCTATTAGTAATTATTATAGTCTTAACTGGCTCCTTTAATATTTGGTCAGCATGCTTTAACATGCCGGGGAGCATGGGAAGCGACTGGTAAGTTGCATGTGTGGAGGAGAGTGTATTAAGAAGGAATCATCCTCTAACGGCTCAGTGTGCATGGCGACATTGTGATAGGATGCCGCCCTAGCTATGACCTGAGTATAGCCTGTACTATGCTCTGGTGGTGATGTCTTAGAGGGATAGCAGTCTGGGTTGTTATCTGGAATGGGATCTGGATCGTAAAGATCCCATGGATCCACATTGTCCTGCTTTGAATCAAATGAATGTGCTGGTGATTGCACAGGTGTGGGACTAGTGTGGGGAGAGATAAGCAAATGAGGAGAGTGAGGAGGAGACTGAGGAGGAGAAAATTGAGGAGGTGGAGGTTTCTCTTTGGTTTTTGGCACTTTACCTGGTGGCTAAGCAGTGTCCAATTCTTCTTGAAAGGCTTATTTCCTCTTAGGCTTTAGAGGAGGTGCTGTTATAATTCTGCCAGTGTCTTTGTGGATGTGAATCCTGGCTTGCCTTTCATCTATTGCCTCGATTTTGTGAGTGTTCCTCAGTCAGATTATGGCTTTCTTTCAGTGCTTGCGAAAGTCCATGTTCCTCCGTATAAACAGCCCTTTTCGGCTCCGAAGCTGGTTTCTTCGGCATCGAAAGACTTGGGGTGGATGATGGCCTCGGCTCCGAAAACGATTTTTGAGGTTTCGACTCGAAGGATCGATGCTTGGTGGACTCGAGTCCGATGGGTTGGGTGGCGTGGCCTTTTTCGGTCCCTAAGTTGTGGGTTGATCACCGAAGGTCTTTTTACGGGTCGAGCTATGGCCTTCCGGCAGTGGCGTTACCAAGGCCTTATGTTTGGGCTTGGCTGGGACAGGGGCAGGCGTACTCATGTGCTGTCCTGCCGTGACTGGTCTGTCCTCAGACTCCTGCTCGGAGTCAGACCCTCGAACGGAGACAGCTGTCTGCATGATCTCCTCCTGTTCGACGTCAAGACGTTTGGTGCTCTTGGATGCGATCTCAAGTCTCAGGGCTCTTCTGTCTTGGAGCGTTTTCTTAGAACTGAAGGATCTGCAAGCCTCGCAATTTTCTTCCCGATGATCTGGGGAAAGGCAGAGATTACAGACAAAATGTTGGTCTGTGTAGGGAAATTTTGCGTGGCACCGAGGACAAAAGCGGAATGGGGTCCGATCCATGAGGCTTCGACACGGTCGGCCCGACCTGGCCCAAGTTGGGCGCACGCGCCCTGAAGGGCAAGTAGAGATGTTTAACCCGACGATACTGAAGTGTTGATAGAGGATGGTACATCATCAAAAAAATACGAAAATTAGAGAGTTTTGAAGCTTTTCAGACTCGAACTATCAGAGCGAAAGGAAACTCAGCCGAACCCAATGGCGGAAAGAAAAGAATCTAACATGGAGTCGATACCCATGCGCAATGGAGCCGAAAAGGAGGAGTCACTCGATCCCGTGACTCGAAAACACTTCTTCGAAGAAAAACAACTTTTAGCACTCCGAGCCCAACACTAGATGGCAGACTATGTATAGCATGTGTATCTGCAGCTACACATGCCTTCGAACATGTATATATATATATATATATATATATATATATATATATATATATATATATATATATATATATATATATACATACACACACACACACACACACATATATATATATATATACACACACACACACGCAAACACTCTGACATAACCACAACTATAGAGCTTCAACCTCTAACACATGAGTTTAAATACTAGGCTCTAAAGATACTTTGAAAATAATAGCTGTTACATTTTATTTGCTAAGCATAACATACCAATATATGATACTTACAAAATCTTGACGAATGTCATTGAAATCTTTGCCATACTTTTCAAGTGCATCCTCAAACAAACTGGCTTCTGATGCAGACCATTCTTCCATTTCATCTCTGCATAGCACAGGGCCTCCTTGGGGCACTAGAATGCTTATGGCACTGCTCAAATCGTACTCTAGTCTATGTAAAGTGTCCATGGCATGAAACTACAAAATTTGAGGGCAAAAGGGAAATAAAATGAGAGGCAGTAAGTTTATGTGAAATTTTACAACCTTTTTTACATGTGTAAATTGCAATTGTTTTAGAATTTTTTTTAAAAGGTGGCAGCAATTACTCAAGCATGCGTCTTATACAGTAAACAGAATATAGGCACACAGTGGCACAGCCTTTAAAAATCTGAAAATAAATAGTAATAACTAATGAAACATCTTTTCGGCTTTGTGTTGTACCCACTAATGACACCCTGTTAACCTTAATTTCTCCCCAACTTTCTCCAAGGAATTTCATAGGTTTTGATGCTACTGTGGATCTTAGGTTTTAGACTAGTGTGGTGTAACGGGGTTCTTCAAGTGAAATTGTGTACAGATCCCGTGCTTTGCCCAATGGCTTCTTTAAGGTTATTTATTTGCGTCCCTCGCCATCTTGCCAATCTACAGGGGGATACAGAGACTGTCCACTCCTCGCCTTAGGGTGAATGTTAATTGTCCCCTCCCACCTCTAGCCAAAGTGTACCGGAGTGTGTTTTTCAACACATTCTCCCTATCTTGACATGGGAAGAGTGTACCAACCCACACATTGGACAAGGGCTGCGGTTGTATTTGACAGGTCTCTGCATTTCCCAGTTATTTTGTAGTACCCCACCCTGCCAAAGGCAAAGGGGGTATAAGAGAGGTCTCCCCCGTCATGTCCAAGGTGCAGTGGGTGGTGGTGATTTTCTCTCTCTATCTTGGCTAAGAGCTGGGTATGTCATTTCTCAGCCCCTTTGGCATGATGGAAGGGAATATGTGCTGCTGCCAAATTTAAAAAGAATGTTGAGAACTTGATAACTTCCCCATTACATTGTTTGCCTCTTTGCAGGCAGGACAGTAGAGCCTTCAACGATCTCTGGTTTCCTTTCACTTTTTTTTTTCACCAAAAATGACAGTGAAGAAATTTAATGAAGCTTGCCCTCTGCCCTACCTTCCTTCACCTTCATTTTTGTTAGGGTTGAGAAATGCGGACCAACTGACTGCTGTCCTGCCACCCTGTTCACCAGTGCAATCAAAGTCAGGGACGTAACAGAGGCCCCCGCAGATCCTGTGATGCAGGGGGTTGGCAGGGGAGGCTTACCCATACTGAAGGGGGCCTCCTCAGTTCCTAGTGATGTGAGTATGGGGAGCCAGAAAGAAAACAATGGTGACTCTTTAGGGGAGGACAGACAGTGCACAGGAATGCATAGCCACTGTGAAAAGGCAACAAGCACCGATTAGTAATGGCTAACTTGACTAATTTACAAAAGGGGTTACTGTAAGCTAAGTAAGTTGGCTATTTTAGCATGTAGGGCGATAGTCAAAAGCTTTTTTTTATTTTTTAAGAGTAAATACTAAGTTGAAACAAATCATACAAATGTCGGGCAAATCATGGCAACAAATTCATAATATGATTCTAAAGAGGAAACTCCTATAAATAACGAATACATCAGGCCACACAAATTCACCAAAACAGTCATGGCAGCAGATAATCACTCACAGCACCCCACGTACGATGAAATCTAGCAATTTACACACTTTAGCTATTTGATGCTCCAGTTCATAAACGTCCATGATCTCCATCCTCCACCATTCCTCATACTTGTGCCCAGAGTCCAATTTCCGTCTTCTAGCAATCACAAGTCTTGAGATAGTTAATGCGTAAAAAAGTCAATCTGCTACTGCTATTCCTAGCAAAATGATTTGATATGCATCCCCCTGTATACTGTACAGAGGTTAGTTATGCGTAAACCGCAGACCGTAATTCACGAAGTCTAGGACAAGTAGTGAACATGTGAATATGTGAATATTATCAGCAGCTTTAGCTGAGCACCGCGAACAGTATTTGAGTTGCCAAGCTTAGAGGAGCTAATATAAAATCAAATAAAGTATGGTAAGCCTATCCTAGCAGTCTGAAAAGGTTTAATAATCCTACTGAAGCAAGCAAGGCTGCTAGCCAACTGTTGCTCTATGACGATAAACTAAGCTTATGGACCACCTGTCATGATCTTAGCTCATTTTATAAGTATGGAGAGAAGCATTCATACCTGTAGGAAATGGTAGAGTGGTGATGACTGACAAATGAGCACATTTCGAGAAGAAAAGAGGAGTGGTCATGGTACACGCCCGGATACGTAAATAAGTTCTAATTGTCAGGTACCAAAGTACGAAAAAGGGGAGCAATCAGGTAGTTCAAGATTGCTTGAAACCAGTTATCTGGGTCCAAGACATAACATTTTAATATGATTAGCCATACTAGGCCAGTAGTACAAGCGCGAATGCAGAAGTGCCCATTCACCCTTAGTTACAGGAAGTTTCAGATACTTTATTACTCTCCGTTCTTTCTTCCCTTTCCAAAAAAACTTTAAAAACCACAGAGTCGAGGTGTTTAAAATACTTGTAGGGAATATAAAGAGGTAGAGGCCGAAAGAGAAAAATAATTTTTGGGAGGATATTAATTTTACCTAAGTTAATTCAAGCGTTTAGAAAAAAAAAAGGTAGATGCATCCACTTGGCCAGCGGAGCCCTGACCTGTTGTAACTGCATAGCATAGTTATACTCGTAGCACAATTTAACAGAAAAAGCAATGGCAATGCCTAGCTCTAGTTATCATCTGGGGAACCCGGCTAGCTGTCCCGCTGACCGCAACAAGTTCTGCTTTAAGAGCATTCAATTTAGAACTGTAAATATTACTAAATTCCAAGGCTGGCTGTTTGATAATGTTTATAGTTAGTTCAGAGCAATGAGAAAAAACGAGTAAAACATCTGCGTATATGATCAAAGAGGAGTCCAGAAGTAAGATCGGATTAAGAGGAATGCTCCTCGTTAAAAGTCGGATGTATAGTTCCATATATAAGGCATACAAAGCAGGGGAGAGCGGGCAGCCCGGTCAAGTCCCCCAAGTAAAGGCAGTTAGCGCCTGTTGTATATGTTTATGCCACCATTTGGTGCTCAATGTACAATTTACTTACCTTTGGTAACAAAATATCTGGTAGAGACATTCTAGTTGCAGATTCCTTACCTTAGGATTTTCCCCAGGCATCAGATTGGAATCTGAGATTTTTTTTCCAAGCAATACCCTTGCGCATCAGTAGGTGGTGTCGGTCGACTCCGCTAGTGTAACAGTCGCCAGGATGACGACGGGAGTAGTACATAGATGCTGCACCAGCACAGTGATGTCAGTTTCTTTTAACGACTTTCCACACCAAAGCGCAGCGCTGCTAAGAACACTGAGATTGGTCAGCTAAGGACCTGAAGGGGGAATCCTGTCCCTAGAAATCAGTTCGAAAGCGGGGAGGATGGGTGGGTCATTAAGGAATCTGCAACTAGAAAATGTCTCTACCAGATATTTTGTTACCGAAGGTAAGTAACTTGTACATCTGACAAAGACTTCTAGTTGCCGATTCCTTACCTTAGAATAGATACCCAAGCAATGCCATCCTCGGTGGGAGGCTGAAGAACAAAGATCATACTAGGAAGTCCTGCAGGATGGAATGACCAAAGTAGCCGTCCCGGCGGACCCGACTGTCCAGGCAGTAGTGTTTAGCAAACATGTGCAGGGATGCCCGTGTAGCCACCTGGCAGATATCCTGGACAGGAACTACGCGTGCTAATGCAGAGGAAGCAGCAGTTGCTCTGGTGGAATGAGCACGCAAGCCCACAGGGGGTTGCTTCTTGGCCAAAGCATAGCACATCTTGATGCAAAGAAGTACCCATCGAGAGATGGTATGTTTTTGCACAGCCTTCCTTTTTTTCGCACACACATACCCAACAAAGAGTTGATCGTCCACCCCAAAATCTTTAGTACGATTAAGATACGTCAATGCTCTTTTTTTGGTCCAGGCTGTGGAGTCTCTCCTCCTTATGGGAAGGATGTGGGGGTGCATAGAAATTAGGCAGGGTGATGGACTGGCCTACCGAAAAGTCGTAACCACCTTCGGAAGGAAGGAAGCTTTAGTGCGCAACACCTCTTTGTCAGGGTGCACAGACAAGTATGGGGGTTTGGACAAAAGGGCCTGAAGCTCACTCACCCTGCGGGCAGAGGGGATGGCAACAAGAAAGACAGTTTTGAAGGCGAGGAGCCGTAAAGGACAATTGTGCATCAGCTCAAAGGGAGTACACATTAAATAAGTGGACAAGATTGAGGTCCCACTGAGGTATGATAAACAGAGTGGGAGGCAATAAATGGGTTTGACCTTTTAGGAATCTACTCACAATAGGAGATTTAAAGAGTGAGGACTGATCAGATAGCCTAAGAAAGGCCGAAATGGCAGATAAATACCCTTTAAGGGTGCCCAAATCAGAGCTCTGCTGGGTCAAAGAAAGAACGAACAAAAGAACCTCAGAGGGGCAGACAATCAACAGATTTGATGGTGCACCACGCCACAAATTTATGCCAACGACAGGCTTACCGTTTTGGTGGAGGGACACCTGGCTGCCAAGATAACATCACAGACTTCGTGTGGAAGGTCAAAAGTCGTCAACTGTCACCGCTCCATCACCATGTATGAAGGCACAGATTGGACAGGTTCAGGTGGAGACCCGTCCCCTGCTGCTGTGAAAGAAGATTCGCCCGAAGAGGCAGTCTGAGTGGAGGATCGATGGCCCTACTTAATAGCTCTGGGTACCATACTCTCTGTGCCCAGTCCGGAGCTACCAAGATGACTCGGGCCCGGTCGTTTCTGATCTTCGAGAACTCTGGGCAGAAGTGGTCTAGGCAGAAAGGCGTAAAGGAGGCCAGAGTTCCACTGGAGACTAAAAGCATCTCCGAGCGAGTGCCGCCTTGGAAACTCCAATGCACAAAACAGCTGACATTGCACTTTCTCTGCGGAGGTGAACAAATCTAACCAAGGCTCTCCCCACTGCTGAAAGAGACCTTGCGCCACCTCTGGATGGAGATGCCATTCGTGATTGGCTGTGCATCAACTCCATTGTTAGACTGTTTTCCCACAGAGGGTAAGGAAGGAGTGATAGAGTATATAGGTACAAAGAAAGAGATGTCCATGCAAATGTAAATGTATATACAAATGAGATAACTAACAACTACAGGCTTCCGGAGAGGAGGGAGGTTGCATGTGAATCTGCAGCAGAACATGCCACGAACAGATGTACACTGGGTAAGTGACATTTTAAGTTTGATGGCATGTGTAGCTGCAGATACACATGCTGTGCATAGACTACAAAGCAGTTTGTCCTCCCAAAAATAGCGGTGGCTAGCCTGTTTGTTTGTAGTTGTTTGAAATAATGTTCTTTGAACAGCTTGACCTACTGTGGCTTGTTGTGACAATACGTCTACACATTAGTGTTTAGTGAATGTATGTGGTGTTGACCATGTAACTGCTTTACATATTTCAGCCATTGGTATATTCCCTAAAAATGCCATTGTTGCACCTTTCTTTCGTGTAGAATGTGCTTTGGGAGTAACTAAAAGCTGTCTTTTTGCTTTGATATAGCATGTTTGTATGCACCTTACAGTCCATCATGCTAAACCTGGTTTTGATCTAGGATTGCCTGTATGTGGTTGTTGGAAAGCTACAAACAGTTGTTTAGTCTTTCTAAATGGCTTAGTTCTGTCTATATAGTATATTAAAGCTCTTCTGATGTGTAATGTATGTAGAGCTCTTTCTGCCACTGTAAGGAAATGCCTCCTTGGCATGGTTACCCCCTAACTTTTTGCCTTTGCTGATGCTAAGTTGTGATTTGAAAGTGTGCTGGGACCCTGTTAACCAGGCCCCAGCACCAGTGTCCTTTCCCTAAACTGTACCTTTGTCTCCACAACTGGCACAAACCTGGCACTCAGGTAAGTCCCTTGCAACTGGTACCCCTGGTACCAAGGGCCCTGATGCCAAGGAAGGTCTCTAAGGGCTGCAGCATGTCTTATGCCACCCTGGGGACCCCTCACTCAGCACATGCACACTGCTTCACAGCTTGCGTGTGCTGGTGGGGAGAAAATGACTAAGTCGACATGGCACTCCCCTCAGAGTGCCCTGCCAACCTCACACTGCCTGTGGCATAGGTACGTCACCCCTCTAGCAGGCCTTACAGCCCTAAGGCAGGGTGCACTATAGCACAGGTGAGGGCATATGTGCATGAGCACTATGCCCCTACAGTTCTAAGCAAATCCTTAGACATTGTAAGTGCACGGTAGCCATAAGAGTATATGGTCTGGGAGTTTGTCAAACACAACATCACAGTTCCATAATGACTACACCGAAAACTGGGAAGTTTGGTATCAAACTTCTCAGCACAATAAATGCACACTGATGCCAGTGTGCAATTTATTGTAACATACACCCAGAGGGCCCCCTGAATACCTACCCGACTTCTAGTGTAGGCTGACCAGTTCCTGCCAGCCTGCCACACACCAGACATGTTGCTGGCCACATGGGGAGAGTGCCTTTGTCACTCTGTGGCCAGGAACAAAGCCTGTACTGGGTGGAGGTGCTTCTCACCTCCCCCTGCAGGAACTAACACCTGGCGGTGAGCCTCAAGGCTCACCCCTTTTGTTACAGCGCCCCAGGGCATCCCAGCTAGTGGAGATGCCCGCCCCTCCGGCCACTGCCCCCACTTTTGGCAGCAAGGCTGGAGGAGATAATGAGAAAAACAAGCAGGAGTCACCCACCAGTCAGGACAGCCCCTAAGGTGTCCTAAGCTGAGGTGACCCCTGCCTTGAGAAATCCTCCATCTTCAGTTTGAAGGATTCCCCCAATAGGATTAGGGATGTGCCCCCATCCCCACAGGGAGGAGGAGGCACAAAGAGGGTGTAGCCACCCTCAAGGACAGTAGCCATTGGCTACTGCCCTCCCAGACCTAAACACACCCCTAAATTCAGTATTTAGGGGCTCTACAGATCCCAGGAAATCAGATTCCTGCAACCTGAAGAAAGAAGGACCTTTTGACCTACAAGACTGCAGAAAAGGAGAAAGACGACAACTGATTTGGCCCCAGCCCTACCGGCCTGTCTCCAACTTCGAAAACCTGCTCCAGCGACGCATCCAAAAGGGACCAGCGACCTCTGAAGCCTCAGAGGACTGCCCTGGACAACAGGACCAAGAAACTCCCATGAACAACGGCCCAGTTCAAAACCAGCTACTTCTTTGCAACAAAGAAGCAACTTCCAAGGACTTCACGTTTCCTGCCGGAAGCATGAGACTCTACACTCTGCACCCGACGCCCCCGGCTTGACCTGCAGAAAACCAACACATCAGGGAGGACTCCCCGGCGACTGCGAGCCCGTGTGTAACCAGAGACGACCCCCCCTGAGCCCGCACAGCGACGCCTGCAGAGAGAATCCAGACGCCCTCCTGACCGCGACTGCCTGTAACAAGTGGAACCAACACTGCACCCGCAGCCCCCAGGACCTGAAGGAACCGAACTTTGACGCAGGAGTGACCCCGAGATGACCCTCTGCCTTGTCCTGGTGGTACCTGTCCCAAGAAGCCCCCCTGTGCCTGTCTGCACCGCTAGAGTGATCCCCGGGTCCCTCCATTGAAACCTATATGTAGAAGGCTGGTCTGGCTTATAGTGGGTACCTTGCGGTACTTACACCTTGTGCCAGGGTCAGTTATCCCTTATAAGTAGAATAGAGGTGTTCTAGCAGCTTAGGCTGATAGAGGTAGCTATAGCAGAGCAGCTTAGGTTGAACTAGGAGACATGCAAAGCTCCTACTATACCATTTATATCATATAGCACTTTGTCATAGGAAAACACAATACTCAGAGTTACTAAAAATAGAGGTACTTTAGTTTAGTGACAATATGCCAAAAGTATCTCAGAGGATATATTCCCTTAGGAGGTAAGTAATATACACAAATTAAATGCACACAAACCAAAAACAGGTAAGTAACAGTTAAAAAAGTAGTGCAAACAATGCAGAATCACAATAGAATGCAATAGGGAGAAATAGGCCTAGGGGCAACACAAACCATATACTCCAAAAGTGGAATGCAAACCACACAGTAATACCACAAACAAGCCTTGCTAGCTGCAAGAGTCGCGGTTGAGGATTTTGGGTGCTGCTAGGGCCCAGGAAGGACCAGGAGGTCGCCCCTTGGAGGAGGAGGAGATAGAGGGGCGCTCAGCAACTCAGAGAGCCCAAGCAGAAGCAGGCAGCACCCGCAGACGCACCTGAACAGGCATTTAGAAGATCTGAGGACAGCGGTCGACTCAGAGTCGCAAAGGAGGGTCCCACGATGTCGGAGTCCAACTCAGCGAGTGGGGCAATGCAGGACGGAGGGCTGGGGACCTGGGCTAGGCTGCACACAAAGGAAGTCTTGCAAAAAAGCACAGAAGCCCGAACAGCTGCAGTTCATGCAGTACACAGGATTACTGTCTGGCGTGGGGAGGCAAGGACTTACCTCCACCAAATCGGGACAGAAGAGCCACTGGACTGTCGAAGACACTTGAACCCAGCTCCTGGGTTCCGGGGACCACGCTCGTCCGGATGAGAGAGGACCCAGAAGAGCGGTGATGCAGAAGTTTGGTGCCTGCGTTGGCAGGGGGAAGATTCTGATTTCTTCTTGGCTTCCAGTGCAGGGTTAAGGCAGACAGCCCTCAGAGCATGCACCACCAGGAAACAGTCGAGAAAGCTGGCAGGATGAGGCGCTACAATGTTGCTGGTAGGCTTCTTGCTACTTTGTTGTGGTTATGCAGGCGTCCTGGAGCAGTCAGCGGTCGATCCTCGGCGGAAGTCGAAGAGGGAAGTGCAGAGGAACTCTGGTGAGCTCTTGCATTCTTGCTCTGTGCCGGAGACCCGGGGATGCATGTAATTGTCTCCCCAATACCAAAACGTTATTGGGGTGACAATTCCATGATCCTAGACATGTTACATGGCCATGTTCGGAGTTACCATGGTGAGGCTACATATAGGTATTGACCTATATGTAGTGCACGCGTGCAATGGTGTCCCCGCACTCACAAAGCCCGAGGAATTTGCCCTGAACAATGTGGGGGTACCTTGTCCAGTGCCAGGGTGGCCACACACTAAGTAACTTTGCACTTAACCTTCACCAAGTGAGGGTTAGACATATAGGTGACCTATAAGTTACTAAAAACCTGGAGTAAGTCTTTGAGTGTGTGCTCCTCATTTATTGCCTGTGTGTACAAATGCTTAACACTACCCTCTGATAAGCCTACTGCTCGACCACACTACCACAAAATAGAGCATTAGAATTATCTACTTTTGCCACTATCTTAACTGTAAGGGGAACCCTTGGACTGTGTGTACACTATTTCTTACTTTGAAATAGTGTATACAGAGCCAACGTCCTACAGCCACAGAATCCGGCTGTGGAAAGAAGACTGGCAGTTCCACTGCTTGATTAATATGAAAAGGTGATACAACTTTTAGTAGAAATTTTGGATTTGGCCTTAGTACAACTTTATGTTTGTGTATCTGGAAGAAAGGTTCTTCAAGAGTAAAGGCTTGGATTTCACTTATTTTTCTTAGAGAAGTAATTGCTACAAGGAAGGCAACTTTCCATGTTAGAAATTGAATTTGACACAAGTGCAGTGGCTCAAATGGCGGTCCCATAAGCCTTGTAAGCACTATATTTAGATTTCAAGATGGAACTGGTGGTGTTCTGGGTAAAATGATGCATTTCAAGCCTTCCATCAAAGCTTTAATGACAGGAACTCTAAAGAGCTATGTGGTATATTTTGTAAATTTGCAGAAATTGCAGTAAGATGTATTTTTTTAAGAAAATGCTAAATTTGATTTTTGTAAATGAAGTAAATAACATACAATATCTTGTATTGATGCTGTAAGAGGGTCTATATTTTTAGATTGCCAGTAATATACAAATCTTTCCCATTTGTTTGCATAGCACTGTCTAGTAGTGGGTTTTCTTGCTTGTTTAATAACTTCCATACATTCTGACAGGAGATGTAAATATCCAAACTCTATGACCTCAGGAGCCAAATTGCTAGATTGAGTGCTCTGGGATTTGGATGTCTGATTTGACCTTTGTTTTGTCTCAACAGATCTGGTCTGCATGGGAGTTTGGAATGTGGTACTACCGATAGATCTAGTAATGTTGTGTACCACGGCTGACGAGCCCATGTTGGTGCTTGGAGTATCATGATGAGTGAAGTTTGACGCAACTTGTTGACCAGAAATGGAAGGAGTGGGAGAGGGGGAAAAGCGTACGCAAATATCCCTGACCAATTGATCCATAGAGCATTGCCCTTGGATAGGGGATGTGGGTGTCTGGATGCGAAGTTTTGGTATTTTGCGTTTTCGCTTGTTGCAAACAGGTCTATGTTTGGTGCTCTCCACTTTTGAAAGTAGTTTTGAAGAACTTGAGGATAAGTATTCCCATTTGTGAGCTTGTTGGTGATTTCTGCTGAGAATATCCACCAACTATCCCTGGGATGTACTGTGCTAATAGATAAATTTGGTAGTTGATTGCCCATTTCCAAATTTTCCCTAGAAGGGACAGTTGGGATGAATGTGTCTCTCCCTGTTTGTTGAGATAATACATGCAGTGTGGTCTGTTTTGATAAGAACAATCTTCTGTGTGAGAAGAGGTTGAAAAGATTTGAGTGCTAGAAAGACAGCTAATAACTCCAAGTGATTTATGTGTAGCTGTTTCTGTTTGACATCCCATTGTCCTTGAATGTTGTGATTGTTTAGGTGAGCTCCCCAACCAATCATTGATGCATCTGTTGTAATTATGGTCTGAGGCACAGAGTCTTGAAAGGACCGCCCCTTGCTTAGATTGGTAGAATTCCACCATTAAAGGGACATATGTTTGGTGGTCCATCAACACTAGATCTTGGAGTTGACCGTGTGCCTGTGACCATTGTTGTGCAAGGCACTGTTGTAAGCGCCGCATGTTTAGTCTTGCATGTGGAACAATTGCAATACATGATGCCATCATCCCTAGAATTTTCATGACAAATCTTACAGTGTATTATTGATTTGGTTGTATTTGTGGAGTTAGAATTTGGAAAGCTTATGTCCTTTGTGTATCTGGATATGCTAGAGCTTTTTGAGTATTCAGTATTGCACCTAGATACGGTTGTATTTGTGCTGGTTGAAGGTGTGATTTTTGGTAGTTTATTGAAAAACCTAGTGTGTGTAAGGTTTGTATTACATAAAGTGTATGATTATGGCATTGTGTACGACTGCTTTATTTTATTAGCCAGTCGTCTAGATATGGAAAGACACGTATATGTTGTCTTCTTAGGTAGGCTGCCACTACCGCTAAGCACTTTGTGAATACCCTTGGTGCTGTTGTTATTCCAAAGGGTAACACTTTGAATTGGTAGTGTTTTCCCTGAACGACAAACCTGAGGTATTTTCTGTGGGCAGGATGGATGGGTATGTGAAAATATGCATCCTTGAGATCTAAGACTGTCATGAAATCTTGTTTTTGTAGTAGTGGGATGACATCCTGTAGAGTTACCATGTGAAAATGTTCTGACAGGATGTAAAGATTGAGGGGCCTGAGGTCTAATATTGGCCTGAGGGTGCCATCTTTTTGGGGAATTAGAAAGTATAGTGAATAAACTCCTGTTCCTATCTGAGACTATGGAACTAACTATTGCTTGTTTGAGTAGTAGAGATTTGACCTCTTCTTGTAACAGAATTGTGTGTTCTGTGGTTAGTTTGTGAAACTGGTGGAATAGTTGGAGGGGTGTTTATCAATTCTAGGCAATAACCATTGCGGATAATTGATAGCACCCAGTTGTCTGTGGTAATATTTTGCCAATCTGTGTGGAACTGCTGTAGTCTTCCCCCCACAGGAGAGATGTGGAGTGGAAGGGAGTAAGGGAAGTCACTGTTTTGGGTGTGTTGCCGGCTGCTTAGAGGTCTGGAATTTTCCTCTATTTCTGGAATATTGTCCTCTATATGTGCCCCTAAAACCCCCTCGTTGGTACTGTGTTTGGTAGGCTGGATTTGTTTGAGAGGTTGATGCTTCTAAGGTCTGTGGTCTGAAACCGCCTCGAAACTGAGGCTTACGAAATGACCCCCCTATATAGTGTGGAATATAGTGCACCCATTGCTTTCGCTGTGTTGGAGTCTTTTTGTAGTTTCTCAATCACTGTATCTTCTTCTGGTCCAAAAAGATATATATTTTTTTTTTGTCGGAATGCGTGTTTAACACAGCCTGCTGTATTTCTGGTTTCAATCCATAAGACCGGAGCCATGCATGTCTACGTACAGTGACTGCTGTGTTGACACTTCTAGCAGTGGTGTCTGCTGCATCTAGGGCAGATCTTATTTGGTTGTTTGTGATGGCTTGCCCTTCCCCCACTACTTTTTTAGCCCTTTTTTGGTGCTGTTTGGGGGAGATGCTGAATTATATCTTGCATCTCGTCCCAATGGGATCTGTCATAACGAGCTAGTAGTGCTTGTGAGTTGGCAATCCTCCACTGGTTTGCTGCTTGGGACGCAACTCTTTTCCCTGCAGCATCAAATTTCCTGCTCTCCTTAACAGGAGGGGGTGTATCTCCTGAGGACTGACTATTTGCCCTCTTCCTGGTAGCACTAACTGCTACAGAATCAGGTGGTAGCTGATGAGTAATATAATCAGGGTCATATGGTGCAGGTGTGTATTTCTTTTCTATTCTAGGTGTTATAATGCGTGCCTTTACTGGTTCCTTAAAAATCTGATCTGCATGTTTTACGATGCCTGGGAGCATTGGGAGGCATTGGTACCTAGAATGAGTTGAGGATGAAGTGTTGAATAAATAAAACCTCTTCTAGTGGCTCTGTATGCATGGTAACTCCATGATGCAGCCCTAGCTATGACTTGATTATATACAGTACTATCCTCGGGTGATGGTTTAGAGGGGTAGCTGTCTGGATCATTGCTTGGGATGGGATCAGGGGCATGAAGATCCCATGGATCCATATTTCTTGTTGTGAATCATACGAATGAGTGGGCGAATGCATTGGTGTAGGACTGGTGGGAGAGCAGTAGGTAGGTGTGGAGAATGAGGAGAAGACTGAGGAGGTGGTGGTTTCTCCTTCTGTTTTGGCACTTTAGCTGGAGGCTGCATAGTGTCCAATTCCTCCTGAAATGCTAGCTTCCTCTTTGTTTTTAAAGGAGGTGCTGTGAGAATTCTCCCCGGTTCTTTATGGATGTGGATCCTGGATTGCGGTTCATCCATAATTTCCAGTATTGGTTGTATCTCTAACTCCTCTTCAAGAGGTTTTGTGGCTTTCTCTAAGTCTTTTCGAAAGTTAGTGTGCCTCTGTATATATTGGCTTTTTCGGCTCCGAAGCGTGTTTTTTCGGAATGGAAAAAGATGAGGACGAGGAAGGTTTCGGCTCCGAAAATTGGTGTTTACCATAGTCTGAAATGGAGCCTTTTGTTGTTTCAGAAGTTTTCGGAGGAGTGGCCTTTTTTGGTGCCGACCCATGGCCTTCCGGCAGTGGCGTTCCCAAGGACTTTTTCTTTTTTTTCTTTTGTGAGGGTGCAGGGGCAGACGTACTCACATGTTGCCCGGCTGTGACTGGTCGGTCTTCCTCCGATTCTTGCTCCGACTCCGAATCTCGGACTGAAACTGCTGTCTGCGTTAATTCTTCCTCTTCTACGTCGAAATGTTCTCCGCTCTTCAACGCCATTTCGAGCCTTCTTGCTCTTCTGTCTCTTAAAGTCTTTTTTGATTGCAAGGATCGACAGGCCTCACAATTTTCCTCCCGATGGTCTGGAGAAAGGCAGAGGTTGCAAACCAGATGCTGGTCTGTATATGGGTACTTCGCGTGGCACCGAGAACAAAATCGTAATGGAGTCTGATCCATGAGGCTCTCCACACGGTCGGCCCGAGTTGGGCACGCGCGACCCGAAGGGCGAACAAAGTTGTTTCCCGACGGTACTGCTGTGTCGATGGAAGATTATGAACCCGATCAATACGATACCGTCGAAATGAAAGTTTTAAAAAAATGTCCGAATCGAAATCTCGGAGCGAGAAGGAAACACGTCCGAACCAGACGGCGGAAAGTAAACAACCTAACAATGGAGTCGATGCCCATGCGCAATGGAACCGAAGAGGAGGAGTCACTCGATCCCGTGACTCAAAAAAAAACTTCTTTGAAGAAAAACAACTTGTAACACTCCGAGCCCAGCACTAGATGGCGGACTAATGCACAGCATGTGTATCTGCAGCTACACATGCCATTGAACATATAATTTCTAGTGACAGTATGGTGAGAATGTTTTTGTGTTTCGCTCTCCTTGTCACAATTTAGCTTCTAGTGCATTTTATCATCTTAGTTATTGCATTACATGCCATTTTATCTAAGATGCAGTTACTTAAATAATCCTTACTGAACCATACTCTGCTTCTGTTTGTCTTTGTCTATCTGAGACTAATGTAACCTAGAGAAATGGAATGAGATCGGATCGACCACGATTCCACTGAGGAGTCCTCTCTGTCATGCACCTGGTTGCCACAATCATCCCCATTCTCTGGTGGATATGACACACTGCTAGTTGGCCGGAAAAGCCCAGATTCGGCCGAGAGGCGTCACATGGTGTGGGACTGCACTCAGTACCCCACAATTTAAGTGACTCTGCCGCCCAAATCCCGTAGTCTCATTAGGATAACCATTTGTGACAGGATCAACCCATGTTGTTCAGGCGATGGATAGCTGAGAGATGACTCTTAATAGATAGTCAACAGCTTTTATTTGTAGGAACTCTGATGGCTTCTAGGGACATCCAGAATGTTCTGATATTTTAATATATTTCTCACAATTCAATACTACCCTCTCACAAGAAACATGCTCCAATGAAGAAATCGCCATGAGAATTAAACATTCCATCATTCTGTAAGTAAACCCACAAATTTGGGCAGCCAAGAGGTGGCCTTACAACAGGTTTTGTCAATTGTTCTGGGTGGTCTTGTTCCCCTTCCGGTATTACATAAAAATGTGTTAGTCTCAGTTAACTTCAAAGTTACATTACAATGTAGCCCTGATCTGAGAACCATAAACTTTTATCCTCTCCTTAACCAAACTCCAATGCTCTAGTAAATAGGGGCAGATGCAGGTAAGGAAAAGGTAAGCACTCTTTAACAATTAGGATCCTCCTGGGTTTCACAAAGAAATAGCTCATAAGGTGCTTCTTTAGAAAACATAGGAAAAATGCTTGGACAGTTAGCTTACACCACTAAAAATGCCTACAGTGAGGGTGGGCGGAGGTCACGGAGTTCTACTCTGTGGAATTATGCTGAGTTAGCTAAAACCTCAGTGAAATTCAGCAGAGTTCCACGTGCGGCGGAATTCCACCAGCCCTAGCACTAAGGCCTGACCCTGCTTAGTTCTTCCATATTGGGTGCATTCAGAATGATATATATGACCGTTTCAGGCCGCTTGTGCGGACCTAGCCCACTGGCCTGGAGCTTGCTGCTCTAGACCACACCTGCACACTTCTCTTCACCAACTGCCCTCCTTCACAAACTTGCTACGGAGGGGCCAAACACACCCCCTGTCTTGCACCAGCATTGCAATCGCTTCTTCTGCACTTACACACAGCCTCAGACTGCCCTTTCTTTAGAGCCCAGCAAAAGTAGCAGCAAACAAGTTCACCACTAGCAGCCTGGTATGTTATTTCCACAAAGTGCCTAGCCGTGCTTAAGACACTCTCCCAGGCCACACACATCTCTATCTGGCAGGGGCTGCTGGACTACCACTCAGCAGCTGCTGCTCACCTGGTCTCTAGCACTCCCTGCTAGCCTCAGCGCCATACACCATAACTCCACTTCCTTTTCCAGGGACTCTGGGGAGCAGTGGCGTAAGAAACCTTGAGGGGCTCCCTCAGTCTGATGCATGCCACCCGTGCACAGTGTACTGTGCTGAGGGGGTCCCCTGGAGCTTGGGGGCTCCCCCGCACCACAGTGACTTGGGGGCCTTTGTTACGCCACTGCTGGGGAGAGAGGTTGTTTTCAAGTGGAGTTCCAACTGCAAGTTTCCTTTTTTCCAAGCACAGATCCCCCCTCCCCCTCAAAGGCAAATACTGTCCATGCCGAGTGCCGGCTCACATGTGCACATAAAAAAGAAAGTGAAATGAGGGTTTGACCGGAATACTGACTGGGTCCAGGTTCCCCGTTGCCAGCAGCCTGGCTTTCTGCCTCCCTCTGCCCCCTGCTCCCAGGCTGCTGAGAACATTGAAAGGAGGAAGGCCTGGATCCGGAGCTGGTGCAGCCCCTGAGCAGCAGCTCCACGCCGACCGGCAAACAGCAAAGCCTAAGCTAGGGGTCTTCCTGCCTGTCGCAGGGCAATTGTCTTCATTTTTAGGCGAGCGTAAAGTGCAGCCCAGTTATGGGCCACACACAAGCGCAGTGCGCATGAGAGTGAGCTCCGCTGCCAGGCTAGCAGAGTTTTTGGCCGAACTCCACGCTCAAAGTAGAGCGCAGTGTACCAAAAACTCTGTTAAGTCCGCCAGCGGAGCTCACTGCCCACCCATAGCTTACAACAACTAGAACTGAAAAATCACAAACAAAAATTAAAAACTCAGATAAAGCTTTAAAAAGCCGGCTACGTTTTATGAAGCATTTAAGTACCTAAGAGGAAATGGTTCCAGGTGTTGAACATCATAAAAAAAAGTCAGAAGATAAAATGTTCTGGTTACAGTTCTACACGGGATTAAAGAACTGGAAAAGGCCCCAATTCAGACACTGCAGATAAAGTCCGAATGGAGCATATTAAATGCCTTGCAGGCGGCAAAGGTGAGAACCACATCATAGCTGCATCACAAACGAGACCCCCTTTCCTGATGCCGACTCTGAATGAGTCAGGAATACACTTATGCGACTCAAAAACCCTGGAGCACATAGGCCTGATGGGTCATCATATATTGACCTTAAGGTAGTGGTTTTCTTGTTGGTGGCTCTTAAGGGACTAACTGAAAATGGTAACCTATCTGTAATTGTGTAAGAGAGCAGTCTTTGTTACAGTGTGTAAGACGAGCAATGTGAATCTGAGCTCCAGTTGCCACCTGTTAATAACGTTACGCCTATGCATGAAAACCTTTGCTAAGGTCCCAATAAGTCACCTATTGGAATGTGACAGGACCAGTGAAATTGTTTCTAAGGTGCGGATGGATTTCATGTTAGGCCATCCAAGATGCACAATCCAGACTCCCAGGCCCTTTTGTGAATTTCATGGGACAAACTGGTTTTGTATTGTCATTTATGGATTTTTCCTCAGCTTATGATATCATAAATAAGAGTAATGTTTGAAGAAAATGATTATTTGGGAATTCCCTGAGCTAGTTAACATTAACATTACCTGCTCTGTGCATCGAGACAGGATGATTGTTTATAGGTCAAACCCCTTGTAACATTTAAGGGCAGCTAATGGGGGCATGGAGAAACAAGATTGAGGGCTTGGCCGTTTCTCATCAATAGCTATATAAGCAATCTGGCAAGCGAATAAGGATGCCTAAGATTTCTACTGGAGCAGGGAGTTTAGCCCATACCTTTGACGTTTTATACTGATGAAAGTTTATTCATGGACATGACCCATGAAGGTCTACAGCAAGATTTACATTTCTTGGCAGACTATTCTATCCTAACAGCTTTAAGGTTAATTTAGGTAAAGAAAAGGTTCTTTGCTTAAGTCACAGTGCAATTAGGACAAACTCTTATTTAGGTTCTGTAATAGTCGAGACTATTAATTCCCACAGCTACATGGGACTTCAATTTGATTATAAGTTTAGCTGGGGATGCATGTTTCATATTGAGGTAAGTGATCAGTTGGAACCATGGATGGTTGCTTCAGAAAATGTTTAAATGAACATGGGAATTTAAGGTCACAATAATAGGAAATGCCTTTTTGGCCAATGGCTCACCAAGCCTGATACATGGTATGTGAATATTGCCTCATGGCTGTAAGCTCAACTGAGCTGCAACTGAAGGAGTGGTCTGAAAACAGATGTTATGTCTGCGTAATTCAGATCCTATCAAGGTAATCAGACTCGAACTGGCGTTAGATCTGCATGGAGCAGTACTTCCGCTGGGTTCTTCATCTGGCAATACTGCATCATCTATCTGGCACCTGATACCCTGCAACATCTTAAGATAGAACCAGCGAAGACACATTTTCTAGATCTGTGTCCTTGATCCATCTGCCATCTCTTTCAAGCTGTTAAGTAAAATCTCTGGTATGTTCTTGAATAAGAAGAAAGAGGAGATATCCCAATCGTTTTTTTTTGCAGAATTAAGACATCTATAGCATGTACACTTGTTGCCTTAAATTGACAACAATTCAGGCATATTTAAACACTGGTCTGCTTTAAAAAACCAGACATATTTATATGTTTAAAATCCAATAATACCTTAATTGGAAATTATCAGTGCATTGCTGTAGATTAACAGTGATCACAGACTTGTCAACTATGTGGTACAATGGGGAAGGTTGTGCACACTTATGTCATGACCACTTTAACTTTAGAGCCAAGCTTATTTTCTTTTTTGGGATACTTTCCATGCTACATTTAAAGGCACTGTCTTATATCAAGATCCAACAGTTCTACACCAAAGTGGTTAGGTTTCTGACATTTGCTTTGTGTCTATGTAAAACAGCTTAGAAAATAACTCTTGTCAAATTAAGACAATTCGGGCAACACGAAACATCCATTCTCATAAGGAGTGAAATAGAATATTTTTCAGGTCTGGCTATAGACAGTTGGCTCTCCTGCAGGATCCTTATATACCCACAACACAAAAACCACACAGCATCATAGAACATACTGTACAACATTTAACATAGTGAAAGGGGATTTTGAGCATTCCTCTGCAGCCATTGCTTTTGCATGGCACTTCACTGATCGCTACATTATTGAGCCCTTGTAGGTTGGAACAGTGATGGGTAAAAGTAGTTGCTTTTTTATTGTATTTTTGTATGTTTATTTTGTGTTTTGACGAAGTATTTCCATCAAAGCATGCCACTGTGCACTCTCCAAAGTAAAGACCCCTGTAACCTATCTTTTCACAGGGTGGGGATACTTGCTATGTCAGTCCAGAAGTTAAAATGCTTGTGCAACAGCATTAGATTCATCCTTCTGGACCGGAGTGAAAGGAAGCTTCTGGCAAAGAAAAGTTTCCATTGCAACAGCTGTACTGTTAAAACACTCCCATAGCAGCATCATATAAACTAGTTTCAGTATACAGTGATAATAATAGTACTTGTGAGTTGAACCGGCCAGGATTTTGTACTTATTACTTAATAAGGACTAGCAACTTCCCCAACTTGTAACCCAGATTCTTAACTTGGTGGTCAGCGGTAGGATCCAGAACTTGTGTTAGCAGTTGCCACACAACTTTAAGACAAAATTTAAAATCCCTCTGTGCAATTGACAGCAGAAATGGATCCGATTTTTAACTGATACAAAGTTTTTGAGTAATCTTTTATTTTGTTTTTCAAATTAATTTTTTATTCCAATTTTTGCACCTTTATTCAGCAAAAAGGGCTTAGACAAGCAGGGAATCTAGGATGGAGGATTTGTACACATCCCTCAGGACCTGGGAAGAGATCCATCAGCTACAGACTACCTTAGAGGAAAATAAGGAAGCCCAAGAGCAAGGGGAGGCACAGGAAAACCCATTTCAGTGAGGCTTCTCTACTGCACTGTTTAGTGCTGGTGGTGAGGGCTATCAGAGCCTGAGGCCCTCTAAGCTGCCACTCCTCCAGACTAAGTACAGTGACAATCAGTCGGAGAGGGACTACAATCATTGCAGAAGAGAAAAAAATAGCACTGTGGAAGAAACCAACCCTGGAGGAAATTAAGACTAGACTGGGACAAGGTCTAAAGAACATGGCAACAGCAAAGGTGAGGTGTTCACGGGGGATTGGGATCAGTATTCCATAGATTGCCTAAAGAACTTATGCCTAGCTTTCTGGTGGGATGTGATACTGACAAATTGTTTGGTTCTTACAAAAGCGCATTGAGAATGCACACGGTCTTCAGAGCAGCACTGGAGACTATTGTCAGGTTGGGCCTACGCAGGGGAGGGCAAAAGTCCCAACTCTAATTAAGGAGGTAACAGCATCCTACACTCAAATGAAGGATGCACTAATCAATATGTTTAGTCTCAATCCTCAAGAGCACTTTAAAATGTTTAGAGACACACACAAAGATTCGGAATTGCCTTGGAATGACTTCATAGTAATCTCAGTGAAAGCACTAGAGGGTATAGGGCAGTAAAGTGAACACTTATGAAGGACTACACAATTTGATTTTAAGAGAGTGTTATCTTAAGCAATAGGTCTTTAGAGTTACAACAGAAGCTAGTAGACTCCAACCCAAATGACCCCAGAAAGTCTGTTAAAGTAGCTGATGTCCAATTATGCACTAGGGTATCAAAGAAGTCCCAGAGGGGTGACTCTAAAAAAGGGGATGGGGGCATTAAGCCCTCAAAAGGTAAAATGAGGGGGGGTCAACAACAAAGACTCTCCACATGTCCTCAAATGTCTGAGAAGGGGGGGGGGGGGGGTCTCAAGATACCAGTAAGAAGAAATGGGGTGTGAGTACAAGGGGAACAACTTTAAGGGTGTTCTATGCCTGCCCAGGGAGAAAATTAAGCCACACTATAGCCTCTTGGTGGGGTGGATGTTGAAACCATAGCAACCTTGCCTCCCAGTATAGTGAAGTATAGATAATGGCCATTTATCAGCAGGATCAGTGTTGAGGCTCGGAGGGATACATGAGCCAGCACTACCACAGTGTTAGATAACCTGGTGTCCCCAGAGCAGATCATCCCTGATGTCCTCCATAGGATAGTCAACACTGATAATGAGGTGAGGTACCATTCTATGGCGAAGGTCACCTTGGAGTATTTTTAGGTTATTGACCCAATAAACCCCCATACTCCAGTGTAGTGTCTGGCAATAATTTGGAAACCTCTGCTTGGACAGAGATAGAAAGAAGGAACAATACTGAAACACTTAGTCTGCATGAATTGGTTTGAGAAGGGCCCAGACAGTCTGTTAGGAGAGTCAGGGGAGCCATTGATTCTAGAACAATGGCATTGCTTCCTGTGGTTAAGAAAAAGGGCAGGAGTTCTGCCAAATATGCCCCACCTTTTCCCATAGCCCAGATGGAGATCTGCCCTGGATGGAGGACCTGTGGGTTAAATGGGAAGAGGAGGCTGTCCTGGGAGACATACCTGACATCTCAGGGGAACCGTTTCAAGATGTGTTCTGCAAGACACAGGGACAGTACCCAACTCTTGAAGGCCCTTAACACCACACTGATGCACAGGAGACAGGGGAGTCAAGTGGGACCCATGGCATCTACTGAGACAAATATGTCTTCTAGAGAGGGACTAGGGACACTAAACTAGCAGCAGCCAGGATGCTGACAGTTCCTCAAATGTGGAGAAAATGAAATAATGGGGAGGGTTAGTTAACCACTTTTATAGGCCCAAGATATCTGTGAAGGTGAAGGAGTTATGCCTTTCCTGCACCATCTTAGTAAGCCTGTGGCAAGAGAGGAGGACATCTTAATGCTCCATTGATCCCACAACCAAAGGTAGGGTCGCATTTTGAGAGGGTGAAATTGACACTGCCAAGCCCTTAGACCCAAGAATAGACAAAAGGAACTGGTGATCAGAGCCCTGAATGGTATCTGATCCAGAGTATGGTTATTCAATGAGTTTTTTCCAGCGGGCAGACAAACATCATGTCTGTGTACTTGAAGGATATATGGAATGAGTGTGCACTGACTTACAAATTCACCACACCTTATCTCCAAACCTTTGGGCTTGTTGAATGATTTAACAAGACTTTGAAAGGCAAGATCATGAGTTTGATATACGCAGATGGAAGTGGGATGTCTTACTGTCATGCCTTCTGTTTGCCACAGGGAGGTACCGCTGAAGGAAGTCTGCTTCAGCCCCTTCAAACTCCTTTGTGGGCACCTGTCAGAGGACCTTTGATTCTTGTCAGAGAAGGGTAGGAAATCTAGGATGGATGAGTACATGAAAATGGCTAACAATGAACAGATCAAACAGTGGCACGATTAGAAGGAAACATGGATAGAGAAGGTGAGTGCGGTAAGGCTAGTAGGCCCTCCCCTACAAGTTGACTGTGTGTAATACTGTGCTGTAAAAGGTGGTTGAGGTTACATATCAGATGGACCTAGACACTCCTAAAGAGTGATCCATGTCAACTGCCTGAGACCCCACTTTGACAGCATGGGAATGAACATGTTGATGGTGACAGATGGAGGAGAGTGAGCCCCTTACAGTCGTCCTGTTCCACAATACCAAAGATGGTTCATGAGATGACATGTTCTCACCCCTACAGGAACAGAGTAGCAGCAGCCGGACTGTCGCTAGTTGTTGGGCCGGTTTTGCTGTCCTATTTTCAGTGACAACTGGTGTGATCAGGGCATTGACATTGGTAACAGCTTACCTATCGAGAACAAAATACACGGACTGGTGTACAAAGTATGAGCCAGCGCTAAGTAGAAAGTGGCCAAGATGTTGTCCTTTCAAGCAGTATTTGGTTCAGTCCAACTGTACTGATACCAAAGACCAACTAACAAGGGGGTTCCCAGAAATGAGGTTGTGTGTGGACTACAGGAAGTTCAACATTGCCACTAAAAACTATGTTCACCCAATACCCCAGAAGATAAGTTCATTAACAGATCAGGGACTGCCAAGTTTAATTTGATTCTCTTGGGACTGAAGATCGTCCCTGCCACCTTGCAGGGGCTGGTCAGCAGGGTACTATATGGGGTGGAGATCTTCAGTGCAGAATCTCTTGATGATGTTGCTGTCTTAAGCTCCAACTGGCAGGATTACCTAACCCACCTCAAAGAAGTGGTTCTACGGGAGGCAGGACTATCAAAGTCAGCAAGTGCAATATAGGGAGGGGATCTCTTGTGTACTTGGGTCACCAAGTTGGTGGGGGACATATACAGCCACTCCAGCCCAAGATCCAAACCATCATGGCCTTGGAGCCACCAAAGACTTGATCTGAGGTGAGACCCTTTCTGTATCTGACTGGGTCCTATAGGAGGGGTGTCAATGGTATAGCACCATTGTGATCCCACTGATACAGCTGACTTCAAGAACGCAGCCAAATAAAGTAATCTGGAGAGAGAAGTGCTCTATAGTGCTCCCGTTCACAATGCACCTGATGTCAGCAAGGAGTCTGTTTAGTCAGATGCTTCAGAGCATGGGATAGAGTTGGAGAGGCAGTGATGTCATTGATACATTTGTCCCAGGTTGCAACTTGTTTATGCATAGATTATATTAACTGTTTGAGTAATTTACTTCTGCAGCAGTAGTAGATAGATGTTTTGCAAAGTAAGGTCAATACATTTCAGTGGACTGTCGGAGGACCAGGCTTATTGTATCTAGAGAGTGGCAACATAAACTGCTTAAATGTCACAGAGACACATTGTTCCCGACTGTCAGTAGCTTGACAACATTTATTTTTAACAAAGTGACAATATTTACTGCATGAAATAAAGAACTGTCAGTGCTTTAAGCATAAAGACTTTTGGTAATATATCACTATTTACCACAGTTGTTGCTGTTTCTCAGCACAGATTATAACAGCCAATTTAATGGACCTGTTTTTTTGCTCTGCTCGTTTTTAGGAAACTACTTTTTTCTTTAAGCACTCCATGATAGTGCATGTGTTTTCATGCTGTCTTACTTGAGTGCTCTTCTATCCCTTCATTGCTCTTTTTCGCTTAGGAGCTTCTCCCCCCCTCCCCCATGTTGCTTTCTTAAGTCCTTGTTCTTTACTTGATGGTGCTTCTCCCCCTCTCTCTGTGCTACTTCATCCTCTGCACCCCCATGCTGCTTCACTCCCCTCTCCAACCCCTAAAACATTTAAATGTTTAAACTGTGGTGAGGCAGGACATAAAAGGTTTGAATCTAAAACTCTCTCCCCCCGTTCTGTACCATCGTGTTTGTTCTCCAGTTCCTTCTGGTTGGGTTCAATAAACATTTGGCAGTACCCACACCAAGATCTCAATGGGCCACCATTAGATACTTTAGAGAACCCTTGAGAGGACTTGGTAACAACGACCTACTGGTAGTCATACTTATGAAAACTTTTACCATTTGCAGACCAGTATAGAGACCTACGGTGCCAGACTAATATCTTCCCTTAGCGTCAAGAGTTTTGGAAAGAGTGCCATTTGAACCCTTAAGCTCTGTTGACCTTGCGTTTCTAAGTAAGGAAGTTTCCTTTCTAGCTGCTATACTTTTTTACCAGGAGGTTTGGAGAGTTGAGAGCTATTCTGTACAAAACATGTTTCTCTTTATCAGGGATGATGGTAGAGCTTTGAGACCTAATCCTGCTTTTATTTTAAAAGTCCTTTCGAGGCTTGAAAGAGAACCGGAAAAATTTAACAAAAATTGTTTTCTTCCAGCTTCTGAAGAAGAAAGGAGTCTACATCGCTTAAACGTCAAATTAGCCCTATCCATATATTTGGATAGATTTAGACAGATGTAAGACTAACAGGAAGTCTTAAAATGCACTGATGCCATTCTGCCCTGGAAATGACATGAGAAGCCTATATAGACCCAAACCCTGCCTGCTGATGTCAGCTGCTTTTGAGACTGTCCACACCCCCACAGAGCCCCAAAAGCAAACTAGTGTGACCAGTGTTCAGATTCTTGGACTTTGGTATCTTATGAATGAGTAGAGTCCAATCATAGAACAGGGCGGATGGGAGGGTTAGTGAAGAATCTGTAGCTAAAGTCTCTAGACTTCTAGCTGCCGGTTCCTCACCTTTTGAATAAATACCAAAGCAGTACCATCTTGGAGGAGGATCTGTGGCTGGACTCAAACCAGAAAGTCCTGCAGTGGCAAGCGAGCAAAACACCTCTCTCAGAGGGCCTGACTGTCCAAACAGACGTCACTGTGAACATATGGAGAGACACCGAAGTATTGGCTGGCAAATGTCCAGGATAGGGACTTTACATGTCATCACAGTGTTAGCAGCTTTGGCCCTGGTAGAATGAGCATGAAGTCCTTCCAGGGGTGGTCTTTTAGAAAATGCATGGCAAGATCCAGTGGGAGATGGTTCTCTTCTGCACAGCCTTGCCTTTCTTGGCTCCAAAGATCCTCACAAAGAGCTGATCGTACACCCGGTGTATTTCAGTACGATCTATTTAAATGCTCAGCATTCATGTAAGGGTTCAAGTGATGGAGTCCTTTCTCCTCCTTAAAAGGGTGAGGGGGAGCCAACAAGGTGATGTTTTGACTGATGTGGAAGAGCATCAGACCTTGGGCAATAAAGATGCTTGTGTTTGCAACTCAGCTTTTCAGGAGGGAAAAAAGGTGGTGTATGGTGGGTTAGCACAGAGCTTGAAGATCCCACATGCCACACCGATAATATGGCAATAAAGAACACTGTCTTGAGGTTGAGAAGCCACAAGGAGTAGCTGTGAAGTAGCTCAAAAGGAGCGCATGTTAGAAACTCAAGACAAGTTATGGTGGCCACTGTGACATGACAAAAGGAGAGGGAGGAAGCACATGTTGTATACCCTTCAAAGAGCGCATTACAGCATGAGACAAACAACAAACGCTGATCCAGAAACCCCCCAAAAAATCCAAAAGAGCCAAACGGTATCCTTTAAGTCTAACTGGGCTACTGACAAAATAACAAAAAAAGTCATATAACCTTGCCTTGAGGGGTCCATCTGCCTAGTGTCGCTGATGAACCCTTAAGGCAAAACCGGTCCTATGTTGCTTGTATTCTGCTTCAGGGAGGACATGGCTTGGCAGTTTGGACTGGAATGTTCCTGTGCCCTAAGGTAACTATAGCATGTGCCTCCCACCATGCTCAGTTTTCTCATCAATAAAATAATTATAAATGTTGCAGTGGTATTAATAAATGTTGTCATAGAAGATGTTATGATGTAATATGTAGGATAATTAGCAGTGCATAAGGATGGTGCAAGTCATGGTTACCTTAGGGCACGTAGTGACTTGAGAAAACTATAACTGTTGAATGTCAGTGGTTTCGTACATCTAAAACCGCAAGTTTTGACAGACATCACCTAACTTTACCGTCATGTAACCTTTAAAAATTTTTTTTTAGCAAAGTAATGTTTTATTACCATACGTAAAAACCAACCCCCTGTAGTGCGCAGCCTCCATCCCTGAGGAGCCATTATGAGCCCCGGTACCCCATACCAGGGGCCTTTCTTGTAATTTAGGAGGGGTGCATGGACCCCTAGCCAAGATAATAGTGGCCACGGGGACCCTATTACCTGGTGTCAAAAGACATTTGTAAAAGGGGGTTGGGAGGTGCATGGCTTTCCTGCCTGAGCTACAAGGGTCCCTTGGGATCCCATTTCCAGGGACCTTTAAGGGAAAGGAGGGCACACATCAAGTACTCTGCAAGTCCAACGCTACCATCCACTCTCCCTGGTCCAAAGCAGACAGGACTCGAGCGAGTGTGAGCATTTTGAACTTCTCCTTTTTCAGGAAGAAATCAAGAGGGTGCAGGTCTAGGATAGGACGAAGGCCTCCGTCCTTGGTTACCAGTAAGTAGTGGGAATTTCAACCACAACCTACTTCTGATGCAGACACCCTCTCTATGGCTCCCTTGGTCAAGAAAACTGGCACTTCTTGGTGCAGTAAGATGATGTGGTCCTCCGTCAGTCTTTTAAATGTGGGTGACATGGGTGAAGGGGTAGTCACAAGTGGGAGGGAGTAGCCCTTTTGGACAACTTGGAGAACCTAGCGGTCAGATGTTATTGACCTCCAATGGTGCAGGTGTTGGCATATCCTCCCCCACTGGATGCCCATGAAGGTCAGAGGGCAAACTAAAGAGGCTTGGAGGCTGTGGGGGGAAGGAATACTGTCCTGACCTCTGGCAACCTGACCTACAAGATCTGTGGGTCCCGCATCCTCGGCCATGCAAGTACTCAGAAGCCAGCAGGGCTTGTGGTGACAGGGTGGGTAGAGACGTGGCTGGAACACCTTCAAAGGTCACAAAAGAAACAAAAGGCAGACTGGGAGGTTGGTGAGGTCCCATGGAAAGCCCTAAGTACCTGTCCGTAGCACTGCGGTCCTTGAAGCTCTCAAATGCTGAGTCTGCCTGGTCTCCAAACAGATAGGAGCCATTGAAGGGCAATTCCATAAGCAAGGCTTGGACATCCCCCAAAAAGACAGTGGTTCTCAGCCAGGCGTGGTGCCTAAGGGCCACCAACGATGAATCCACTTTGCCCAGTGTGTCTGTCGTATCCATTCCACAATGTATGGTAAACTTAGCTGCGTATCTCCAGTCAGCAATAGATTGGGCGAGAATGACTCAGGCCTCCTCTGAGACCACAGCAGCACCTGCACAACAGAGTCCCAAAGCGAGTGGGAGTATCAGCCCAAAAGGCACGCAGTGTTCACCGACCACAGTGCCAGGCTGGTGGAAGAAAACATCTTCTTTCCCAAGGTATCCAGCTACTTGAATTCCCTGTCCAGGGGAGTGGTAGGGAATTTACAAGGATTTACTCTTGAAGTGAAGGCTTGGCCCACCAAGCTCCCTGGTGTGTGGTGCTGGGTGAGGAAACTGGGTTCTCCTGGTCTGGGCAATGGTGGCAGGCCACTGACCTATTCACAGGAGCCCCTGTGTAGGGCTTGGACAAGGTCCAGAGTAGGAAGTATGTGAAGGCTTTGTTAAATGGGAGAAGCCGTTCAGATGGGGTGAATCCAGGTTGAAGCACCCCCTAGGACCTCAGCCACCCTCCTCACTACAATGACAAATGAGGCCATAGCTATGGTAGGAGGCAAGACAAAGACAGTATCTGGGGAGGTGACCAGCCCACTGGCATCTGCCAGGTCCTCACACCAGGTGTCCTTAGTGACATCTAGGGGCTAGTATTCATCAGAGTCCAGACACCCCTGTGAATCATTCGCAAGTCCTGGTCCATAGGCATAGGGTATGGGCTCTGGCCTGGGTGGAATGCCTCCAGTAGGTGCCAGAGTCTGCGTCGGAGGACACTCAGCTGGTGCTGAATCAGAGCCAGGGATGAGTATGGGGACTGCACCAGTGGTGCAGGTGACGTCAGCAATGGAACTGGCGAAGGTTGAGGTGGCTTGACTAGCAACTTTCTAGATCTTTTCCATGGATCCAAGGGGCCGACTGGCGCCGGGGACAAACCTGCAAGCAGAAGTCTATTAGGGCCCCTCCCAAACCTGAGGGGCCCGAGCGTGTACCAACAGGAACAGGCCACCCAAATACGAGGTGCATGGCCTCATAAAACTCACCGAGCTGGATGAGGGGTGGCTGCAGCTCCAGGAAACTCAGGGAGGCACAGAGATGGCCCTGAAGCAGGCTCACCCACAGAGCCAGGCTCAAATGACTGTGTTCCCTCATCTCATTGGATAACGTTGATGGATGGGCAATAGTCAAAGACCTCTTTTACTTCTTGTTTCATCTGTAGGACTTATCTGAATGCCAGGAGGAAATCGAGAGTGAGCATCTGGAATGGCTCCGGGACCTCCTTCTCGACCGGGATCAAGACCATTGCAGCATGGCATGTTGAGCAGGAATGAGCTTGGGGGACCACTCCCACAAGGCTCTGAGGTGCATGCAGAAACGGTATGGATCTGTCACCGACATTTGCTGGCGAGAGGCATCACAGGGCTTGAAACCAGCCTCCTTGTATACATGCCTGCCACATCAGAAGACAAAGTCTAAAAAATCTTCAACAAAAGGGTAAAAAAAAAAATAGGTCAATCAAAAAGTGACTGGGGGTAGCTCTTCTCCAGATCTGCACTGACTGGCGCAAAAAGAAAAGAACTGAAGTCAGTGTGCTGTGGTGGCGCCCATATAGGCACTGCACGCCGCTCCCTGTGTGGACACTACCGATAATGATACACAGAGCTGAACGACGCCACCTACTGGGGCGCAGGGGTACCCCTCACAAAAAGATTCCAGATTCAGTCTGACACCTAGAGATAATTCTAAGATAAGGAATCTGCAGCTAGAAGTCCCTATCAGATAGAATCTTTTCTGAACTGTAAATTGGTGCCACAATTTGAGAGCTTCAAGATTAAATTACTCCACCTTTAGCTAAAGTATTTTATTTGAAGTTCAGACTAGATAGTCTATCCTTAGTTTTTTTTTTGCTGTAACTTCCTAATTTAAACCAACATACTAATTTATGCCCATTCTGCTCTGCTGATGCTGAATCTAAGGCAAAAAAATATATTTTGGCATGCTGTAATTTGATAATAGAAAATTATAGAATAGCTTTAGGAATACTAGATACTAGCATTTGCTACATTTAGATTTTAGCATTGCACATTAGAAACAAGCTCATTAGCACAGTCTAATACAATTTATGAGAATTTATGAGTGTCAATATCAAGGTATGGCAGATATGGTCTTAGAGTGAATTCATATTTTTCAAGAGTGAAAAGAATGTCTTCTATTGATTTAAATATCTACTGATAGTATTTATATTTGTGCATGTTTTATGCAGAATTGTGCTTGACGGGTTGTAAACCCGAATGAACAATAAAAAAAAGCTAATCAACAATATTTAATTTGGAAAACCTATAAGAACCCAGCACAACCACAATGAGGAAGAAGAATTTGAAATATGAGCTTGGAAAGCCTGAAGCAGGTCTGAAACTAGAAGGCACAACAACCAGGTATTAGAGACTTCATTCAACAGGGCAAAAGAAACAAAAGACTGATAGATTTGCTTACAATAAAACCAAGAACAACAACAAAGGAGATGCCACAAACAGTTTAATTACTCAATGTAGTGTAGAAAATTAGAAACTGCTTACTATTTTGAGTTGAAATTGGAACTTTATTATAAGATAACTTGTTCATCCAACCAAACCACCCATTACTTGTAAGCAAGACAAAAGAAAATCACGAGCACTAGTGACTCAATAAGCCATTACAATCAAGCTCACAAGGTAACAAGGACATCAGACTTACCATTGTTCACTTTCAAAGGAAGAGAATGATGCTGCTATAAACATGTATCGAACAACAGTAGGAAGTTAGGGAAATGTGAAAAGAAAGCTTTCATAAACTGCAATCCAACACACTGTACATAGGAGAGAGAGAGAGAGAGAGAGAGAGAGAGAGAGAGAGAGAGAGAGAGAGAGAGAGAGAGAGAGAGAGAGAGAGAGAGAGAGAGAGAGAGAGAGAGAGAGAGAGAGAGAGAGAGAGTGTGTGTGTGTGTGTGTGTGTGTGTGTGTAAAACAATATGTAGGTCCCATGAAAAAAGTCAAAACACGTATGAAGCAAACATGCGAGAGCACTTAGGAATGGTGATGAGAAATGTCCAATGGTTAAGCATTAGGACACAGAAGACAACATTGGTTATATAGAAAAGATTAAATGATTGGACAGTTAACATGTCCCTGTCCACAGAAGAGGAGGAGAAAGACAACAAAGACAGGACGGAACAAAAAAACTACATGGATTCATAATTTGGATACAGTAAGAGGTGGGCTGAATGTTGACAGGGAACTCTATAGAGTGATGTAACTGAATGTAAGCTGTAGGCAATGACTGAACTCACATCTTGATAATTTCTTGAAAAATAAATTATTTATTACTTGCAGGAAAGGCATCTTGACTAGGATTGAACTCAAGGAACACTTTACGTTTGTGTTATAAAAAAAGCAAAGACCAAATGTAAATGAAGAAAAACATACATTTTGAGCCTTTGTGAATATTTCTCCGTGTAGGAATGAAACAGACTTGCATAGGCCCATGACAGTCGAAACACAAATAGGTCACAGCAAATAAATGAAGTCCTTGAGTTTGATTCTCGAGAAAAGAAAGTGTTAGCATCTTGTTATTACTGTACATACTTTTTTTTTTATTCTGCAGAGTTATAAAAATACTTCGATGCAAATACAGGCATTAGTAGACAGAAATATTGGTGAATTTTCATTAAATTTTAAGAGCCTTATCAAAACGGATTAAACAATGCAAGTATTATAATGGGACATAAAAGGAGAGAAGATGAAAGTATAAATATGTCAAATTTGCACTTGTCAATAATGCCACAAGATGGTTTTTCGTGTCTAGGAAATGGGTAAAGAGGGTGGTATAAAGGATGATGGTGAGTAAACAGCACTATGCTAAGGAGCACTGTTGGATGGAAAGCTATGCAATATTGATCAGATTAAGAGAAGTAGCCTGATAATTATGTCTAGTGATCAATATCTTATTTAAGTATAAACTTGGGACAAGCATTCAGCATTTAGTTTCCTTACCAGAGCTGTATGATGGGTAAGATAATGTAACGTTCAAGGTGTATGCTTAGAAAGTTATGATCGCTAATGTAAACCTAATGAATGCACTTAAAATGTATGCTGGCTAAAACTGATTTAATGAAGTAACATTGGGGAATAAGTACTGGTTATTATATGAAACATAAGAAGACAGGTTATCACAATAAGAAAGCAGGCAAAATGGCACAACTCTTGCATAATAAAAGATAATGAAATACTACACTTAAAAAATGCTTGAGTCAAGATAATTTTCCCATATTCATATGATGTACATTAATCATATTGTGGATGATTAGTGCAGAAATGTAGATTATGGCCAATGAAGGCAAAGGTGATTAATATTCTTATTACATAGGACATGAGAAAAGGAACAATACAACTAAATGATATAGGCCACAGCAAATGGTATACTCACAAGTTCTATGCTATAATTATAAATTGTAACTGTGAGCCTAAAATATGCCAATTTTAAAAGATAACTGGCTAGATCTCAAGGTATAAAATACAGAATAGTTAATACTGGGTTGACTATGTTAGATGCTGAGATACCTAGTGAATAATGGCCATGTTAACAAAACAAGTGGCATGAAAGATGCGTTGCAAGGATCATGTCCTCAAGTGCAGAGAACCCAGTTTATTTCAGTTTGAAGACGTGTTACTAAACATTTAAAAAGTGATGAATTCATGTTTCATCACATGCAAGCTTCTGGCATGTGCTTTTATTCAGTAAATGTATAATGCATAGATGTCTGATAAGCAAGATCAATAGCTTAGAAATTATTCCAGGAATGTGAAATCTTATGACTGTTTCCCTCCATCATTCTACCATTTATCTATTTTAAAAACTTGCTTTTAGGCTTCTTTCTTTTAGTTTTAGGATAGTACACACTTGCAGGGCAGGTTCCATTTTAGCTATTATCGATATTTTAGTTAGCCTATCCAACTTGTTTACCTTTGGCCCCAAATGCATCTAAGTAATGGAGGTCGCCATCTTGGACCATGAAGGCTGCCGTCTTTGACAATGGAGGTTGCCATTTTTCCTCAAATTATGCAGAATAATTAACGCAGATGTCATTTGTGCCTATCTTCCCAGAACTGTGAAGGTGTCAAGTCATTCAGATATAGACATGAACGAAATCCCCACTGCAACATCAGTATGGGACAGGTACCTTTCTCAAAGTCATATAACAACCATAACACAAATAATGCAGTTTATTGTGGAAATTATTTACCATATTAGTATATCCACTGATGTATATGATTATTTCAAAACATTCCAAAGGTGACATTATAAATTCCATCTTATAAGATACAATATATAAGAACTACCACTTGTGAGGAGATAAACTTCTCTAAGGTATCAGACGCAGATTCCAGATACAGACTGTATGAAAGTGCTTTTTTTGACATGGTCACCCCTCCTTTTTGCCCTAGTACTGATGTTTTTTGACAGAGTGCACTGGGACCCTGCTAACCAGGCCCCCAGTGTCAGTGCTCCTTCCCTTAAAACAAGGTAAATGTTTAATTTTAACCGAATTGGCAATGACTTCAGTGCCCTTGTAAGTCCTGGTAAATGGTACCACTGGTACCCAGGGCATGGGTACTAAAGAGGGTCCCTAAAGGTTGCATCATGTATTATACCACCTTAGGGGACCCACACAGACTACCATTACAGAATGCATGAAATGGGCCAAAACATTTTGAAAACACAACATTGAACACAACCTGTGCGTAATGCCCGCAACCACTGCATGTAATATATGTAAGTCACCCCTACAGCAGGCCTTACAGCCCTAAGGCAGGGTGCATTATATTAGTAAACTGCACTGTGTGTGCCCAGGGCCTGTAAATCAAATACTACTATTGAGCCTGCAGGAGGGGGGGGGGTCCAGGTTGCTCAGCTTGAAGGAAACTTTCCATTTCAGCACCGTTTCGTTTAGAGACAGCAGCTAGCTGGTACAACCTTTCCTTCAGAAAACTCCCAATTCCAGAGAAAAGAGGTGTCTGTTCTGCATCAAACATGCATAAATATTTCTGACACTTCAAATGAAAGTAGTGTGTTCCGCGAAACATTGCTACTTGTTCAACACAGAGTTTTAAGTAAAGGTGCCTCCAACAGTTGTTTAGAAATGCTATGGAAAAAGGGAAATAAAGGGGCTGGGGACATCCACATATTGGGGCACCATACTGAAGACTGCAAAGTGTTTTTTTTTTAGCAGGTATGCAGGGGATACTACAGGCCTGCAATAAGACAGCAGAATAACAAGGGCAAATAGGAAGATTGTAGTGATGCGTCATAACAATGTTTGAGGTCTATATTATTTTCATTCTAATAATGTTCACTATCACCTAGTTATTGTTTATTATATTCTTAACTCATACGATTTTTATCAGATCAGCACAAAGTAAAAATGAATTATTTTAAACTACTAAGATTTGTGTGCGAGATACTTTGAAGATTTCGGAGTATGGCTGCTCATTCGTACTCCACAAGCGGTGCTTCCGAGTTTCCCATGTCCCCATAAGCCCAAAGAAATAGGTGAACAATAAATGTCCATTTTCCTTTTTCTCCACAGAGGCCAAGGCTATCCACACTTCTCTCGGGGCTTGGGACATTTACTGGGTGTTCCCACAAAGAGGAAGTGGCTCATGGCAGGTTCTACATCTGACACTTTTCAATAACAAAATATTTACAAGAAAATTGTGAACAGTGTGCATATACTTACAACATCATTGTGTACTCTAAATGAACATCATAAAAATACCAAGTATACATGGTCTTGTCTGGCAAGGGATCTATTATGGAGGTAAAAACATACTCCAAGTACAGATCAATTCTTTCCGTGTATGCACATGTAAGGAAGCGGACAAATACTTTCATATAGTCTATCATCACATTCATTAGCTCTCTGTGATACATATATTAATATATCAAATAGTGCTTCTGTGGGCCATCATCTATTCAATGTATTTGTTGTCATAAGAGGGTGACGGTGAGAAATTCATATTGCTTGACACATTAGACATGATGACTTCTGTTAGGAGTAAGGACATTTAATGTCTATTTCGCCTGCTGAACTACTAGACATTAAATAAATGTAAACAAGGACAGAGCTGTGGTAAACTACTGCTCACAGTAAACCAGGATAGCTGAAACTTGTGGACGGGAGCTTACAGACCAAAATACCCTTTGGTGTTGCTTGCTTAGGAGTAGTTTGTGGCTTCCTACTGATTAATTGTTACAGAACCAGGCCTGACAACTTTCAATATTTATTTTCTCTGTGTAAGTACGGGTGTTGCTCAGTGGGGCACACCTTTATGCCCAAATCTGCCAGTGAGACACATGTACTGTCACCCTACTCCTCCTCCAAAAAGGAATAAACAAAAACTTCTCAGTTTGCCACTGTTAGAAATAGTTGGCAGAGGTATACACCCCTGTCCAAGTAGGGAACCGCAATCCTAGTCAGGGTAAGTCAAAACTCAATCCAAATTATCCTGTGTTCACTCTCTGGTAGGTTGTTACAGAGCAGACAGGTCTAATTTAGAAGGCAATGTGTAAAGTATTTGCACAATAACTCACACAGTAACAGTGAAGACACCACAAAAATACACCACACAGGTTTAGAAAAATAGATAATTTATTTGAATAAAATAAGATTTTTAAAAAATGAAAAAAATCCAATCCTTATGAATCAGTACCTCGGATGCAAAAATAACGACTCACAAGGGCCGCAGAGAAGATGTGTTGAAAAATAGAGAGATGTGCTGGATTTTCCAGTGCGGCACAAACTATTTGTCATTTCTTTCCTCGCTGCAAGGTGATGCGTCGATTTCCAGGAGCACAGCCTTGGTTCCTCACTGCGATGTGGGGATATTTTGACGCCCAGGGACGATGTACTGAAAATCCTTGAAGCGCTGGTTTGAAGGAGCAGGCGCTGCATCGATCCGGTAGGCCATGCAGCAAATTTTCAGTGGTGAGACAGGTGCTGCGTAATTTTTGCAGGCATTGCACCAATTTTCCAACACACGGGGACTTTCTTCCCTGGGGTGAAGTCTTTGTGGCCCTGAGACTTCAGAACTGGAGGCAAGCTCAATCCAATCCCTTGGAGAGCACTTGTGCGGAAGGCAGAGTCTTCCCAGCAGAGTCAGAGGCCAGCAGGTAACAGGGCAACAAGCAGGGCAGCAGTCCTTCTCAGCTAAGCAGTCCAGATTAGTCCTTTGGGCAGCCAGGCATTCCCTCTGACAGAGTCCAGGTGTAGATCCAGAAGTGTCTGATTTGGTGGGGTCCGAGACCCAGTATATATACCCAAAAGAGTCTTTGAAGTGGGGGAAACTTCAAAGAGTAGCTTTGAAGTGCACAAGTTCCCCTTTCAGCCCAGTCCTGTCTGCCAGGATCACTGTGGGGGTTATCAGCCCTTGGTGCAAGGGCAAGCCACTGGCCTTTGAAGTGAGGGAGCCCCTCCAACCTTCCTGTCCATTTAGTATGCAGATGTGACTGAGTGTTCTGTGTTTATGGCAGTCAGGGTGGAATGCACAAGGGGAGCTATCAACCAGCACAGACCAGATGTGGATTAGAGACAGGCTTTAAGGCACAGATGGCAGTAAGTGCAGAGAAATGGCCATTTTCTAAAATACTAATATTAAAACCAGTTTCCCCAGTAAGCAGGATGTTCTATTACCATTCTGACCATATAAAATAAGAAGAGGCTACTCCTTCCAAATCAGAATATACCACTTAAAAGTATATGAGGGCAGTTCAAATGCTAGTTTGTGAGAGGATCAGGCCTCACAGTAGTAGAAAACAAATTTGTGAGTTTTTCACTACCAGGACATGTAAAACACATTAGTACATGTTCAGCTTTTTACTTACATAGCACCCTGCCCTATGGGTTACCTAGGACCTACCTTAGGGGTGACATATGTAGAAAAAGGGGAGTATAAGGCTTGGCAAGAAGTTTTAAATGCCAAGCCGAAGTGGCAGTGAAACTGCACACACAGATCTTGCAATGGCAGGCCTGTGTTATGGTTAAGGGGCTACTTAGGTGGGTGGCACAATCGGTGCTTCAGACCCACTAGTAGCATTTAATTTACAGGCCCTGGGCACATGTAGTACACTTTACTACGGACCTACAGGTAAATTAAATATACTAATTGGGTAGGAACCAATGTTACCATGTTTAGAGGAGAGAGCACAAGCACTTTAGCATTGGTCAGCAGTGGTAAAGTGTGCTGAGTCCTAAGACCAGCAAAAACAGTGTCAGAGAAATGGGAGGCAGGCAAAAAGTTGCAGGTGACCACCCGAAGGCTGTCCGGTCTAACATCCAACAATATTCTGGTGCAATTTAAAAGCCCATAATTGACATTGCCTGTGCAAATCCTTCAGCCACAAGCAAGAAACCCATTTTGCTCAGTGGTATCTAGCACACCTTGTGTTCCACCGTGAAACTGAGTGACCGTGTAAAGGGAGAGGATATCATGGGACACACAGCGGCACTGTGTGGGTTAGCTTGGCTGTAGAAAAATCCATCTGAGATAATACTCAGTGTGGTATTACTGGGCTAGTAGTTTAGCATTAATGTGGGTGCATTTTATGTTTTTTCCATGTCTTTAATGCAGATCTTCAGATTTCGTAATTTCATACCACTACATGAATGATCACAGTTGAATATGATTAAGCAAACTACGTTGTCATATTTGCAGGTTGTAGGTCTGCTAATTTTCAGTGTGAAATCAGCAAACTGCAACTCCACACGAGTAACGGCACTAAATAAGAGGAAAATCCTAAATGGTGTTGTGTGGTGGTGTAGTTATTGGTCTGCTGTACAACAAATGGTTTCTGTTGGCGCATTCTAGTTGCCTGGAAAGTGACAACACAATTATGCTGTAACGTCATATGTTTTCTAAGAGTTAAAATAATTTATGAATAGCAATGCTGTTCTTTCCAACACTTCATTCCTGGGGCCAGGTGACCAACACTAGGTCCACAGACTAGGAAAAGCTTAGCAAAAAGTGAGTGAACAAAGCTGGTGAATCGCTGTGCAAACATATCAGCAATTTTGGTCACAGCACTAATAATCACCCTTACTCCTCCCTCCCCCCTTACTACACTGCCACTTCTTATCTAGAAACTAAGCTGTACTACAAAGTGCCTGTTGCTCACTGGAGCCATTTAGGAACCCTTTGAGCACTATATCCTATATCAACTATAAACAGGCTTTTTGAGCATGAATTACACAATTTGTAGCATGGAATATGGATACTGGTGTTAGTATGGTGTGAAGCTACAGATGAGGGACAACACCTGAAGCTCTGAGTTGGCCTCCTAATATTTACTTTTATGACATTATGATAAAAAGGGAAATGTTATGACCCGATTCCTGTAAATAGCATTTACCTAGATGTTACACATACTTTCTTTTAATCAATATGCTATACTCACTATGAGGGTTAAGTCTCATTGAATGACAACACTGGCTATGTTTTGTTCTATAATTTTACGTTTTCACATAGGTATCATCCTGATGATTATGTACACTCTCTATTAGACACGACATCTCTGACTAGTTCAGTACATTTAAATACCCTAACATTTTTTCCCAGGCTGCATTTTACTACACACAATATAATGAATTTAAATTCTAGGTAGCTAGCGGTTTGTGTATTAAGACCGACCCGACCTGACAAAAGTCTTATATCTTCTTCTTACGCCATGGCACCTAAAGTATACTTAACTGGCCACTCAAGGATGATCTCTCACCCTTTAATCTGTTTTAAGGTCACCATCTGATTGGCTTCAATAAAATTAATATCCTATCTATGAGGTAATATTAAAACTAATATCTCACAATCTCTCAGCTTTATAAGTCAGGAAGGTAAAATAATATTGGCAATATATCAGTGTATCACAAGAGATACTTTTCAATTTCTTTAAATCTACTTCCAAGAACTTGCAATAGTTAGCCCGCCCTCGTAAACTACATTTTCTTACCAGGGTGAACAGCTGTCCTAATGACACCTATGTAGGTGAAGGCTCAGCTTATTTTAATAAAATTCAACTACCAAGGCTAACCTTTATCAGATCTTCATTACTGACACAATAACATTATTTTGGCACAGGTATCCGATCTCATTCGCTCAGTGTGGGTCATATGTGTTATTTGGAAGGAGGGAGAGGGAGAGAGAGAGAGAGAGGGAGAGAGAGAGAGTGTGAGTGTATTCATGGTACGTTTGTGAATATGTCCATAGAGTGTGTGTCTGTCTATAGGGTATATTATCTGTATGTCTATAGGGTATGAGTTTGTCTGCAGAGGTTGGGGATGAGTCTTTCTGCAAGGGGTGGAGATGTGTGTTTTCACAAAGTGTGTTTCTGTTTACATGATGTGACTGTGTCTGTAAGGGGCGTTTGTATCTGTGTGGGAGCGGCTATTGGTGCTTGTGCAGGAAGTAGTGTGCGTAAGCCAGCAAAAGTGGGATAATTCCATTTAAGGATGGGTTTTCATAAAATGTTTCAAAGGGGAGTAAATTATTGATAGCATAGGGTCAATTGTTTGGGAGATAATTTAAGGCATAAGGCATAAAGATGCTTACCTTCTACAGTGGTCAGGTCAATGGAAGAAATAGCTTGTCTGAGAGGATTAATAGGCAAACGGAATGAATAGGCCAGAGTTGGTCAAGGGTAGTGCACTGCTGTATTACAGTAAATGTGAACAAAATTGCTGGCTTATTTTAACACGTTCTCTTACTATGATTGGACTATACCATGACAAGTTGCTGCACGGGAGAGGGCAGCTGTGCGTCTGTGTGACATACAGATGGGGAACAGCAGGAATGAAGATGGTAACAAGAAGTCATCAAGCACTGGGTGGTAAAGAGTTAGCAAAATATGAAATGCATGTACGTGATAATGGGATTGTGAGATGTACTGAAGGATACGAAAATATTGTCAAGGTTTCCCAAGCCTATTCACAAATGCTGAATGTAACGTAGTAGGCTCCTTGTAAAAAACCTTCCGCAGATTAAAAATACGCGCATGGTTATGCTGATGGCTGGGCCGCTCCTATAAGTCACAAAGGTAACATATCCATTACTTTTCTCACAGTATCATATATGCAGATAGCTTGAGCCTAAAACCTCAGAGTGGAGCTGGCTATGAAACATTTTGTACACCAGCAGTTATGTAAACAAGCAAGAGCAGACCTTCAGGCAGCCTGTCATACTAACAGCTGAAAAACTTGGACTGAAGGCTGTTCAAATATAATGGAAATTGCTTTGCATTATGGTAGTTAACTTTAAGATAAAGGACACCTTCGATCATCTGTCAAATGTACTAACATTTACTGTATATATCCATGCAAAAAAAACCTGTAAGAACAGGGTAACTGCTAAGCGCTTCATAGAATAGTTCAGTGCGTTGAAGTATAAGTAGGGGACAAGTTTTATTGTTACAAGTTATTACAATTTAAATCTCAAGGAGTGCGCCAGAGTGACTGGTTGTTACAACGGAACATCACACGGGGTATCCAGAAGGCGTCAATACCGACCCAAAGGAGGGAGCACCTTTGGGGTCGGTTTATTAGACACATCACGTGATCTGGAACTATGGGCCCTGAATAACCACTCCAGTGATATCCCAATTTTCTACCCAAATATTCTAAAAAGCAACAGGCCAGAGTTAAATCTTTGGAGTCATTAAGGAACAAAAGCCATGGTGGCCAGACACATTCCAAGGCAGTCAACATAACCCTCTATGCAAAGTTAAATACCACTGAGGCTGAAAATATACATACTATGTTTAGGTTATTTGATCTAGGGGAATTCAGGTTGGTTTTCACAGCAACGAGCCCAGATAATAATGGCAGGTTGTGTGATTATGTAGAAGAAAGTTTTGCACAGGTTACATGCTGCTATTCAGCACATGTGGTGGCAGGCCAGAGCTATTTATTAGCGGCTTTTCAAAGATTAGGCATCTGTACAGTTAATTAAGATATTCAGACCTGTTTTAATTATGAGTGCCTGCTATTCGCCAGATTTGCTACATATATATGCCTGGTCGAAATAGGTTTAAGTAGCTGCTAATAACTGTGACATTCTATGTTTTGATTTTCTGATCCAACTAGTAACCAATTTCATTTTAGTTTCTGGTGCCGAGAATGTTTCTTTGTATGCGCTTTTATCTTTGACGGATACTTACTGTATATCAATTGATATTTTCTGGCTACGTGTAAACTGAGATAAGTATGTGAAGTGGCTAGAGACTGCAGTTTGAGCTTATAAGGAGAGGTGTTAGGAAATCTTCTTAGAAGCAAGAAAAACAAAAGAAGTACACATTTTTTGGAAGCTCATGCAAAAGCGCACAGGCAAGGGGTTGGGAGCAATGAACTGTGTGGTGGAAGACGACGAAAGGATCAAGTATTTAAAAGAAATTTACGGAGAGATGTCAGAGCACGAGAGTAACCCAATGGATGGGGGTGGATAACGATCCCAGATCACGTTAGCCAATATTAAAAACAATTTTGAAGTTTGTATTAACCCCTAGGGTGCCTTGGACGAGGTGATCTCATCCAAGGCACCGGTTCCCGGGTACCTTGGACGAGATCACCTCGTCCTGCACCCGGGAACTGGGGATGGGGGGGGGGGGGGAGGAGTCCTAGCCCTTCCCCCCTGTGCTCCCACCCACCCCCCCAAGGCAGGGATGGAAGGGGAAGCCTATTGTTATTAGGCCGATCTGCCCCCCGGGGGGGTAGAAACCTCTAGGCGCCATGGTCCCTTTTTTTTTTTTTTTTGTGTTTGTTTGTTTTTTTAGAGGCGGGGAGCGACCCATTAGGCAAGGGTCGCTCCCCTGAGGAACAAATTGTATTTAGACCATTTCTTCCCCCCTTGGAGGCAGATCGGCCGATTTTAGGTCAATCTGCCCCCAAGGGGGCAGAAACCACTAGGCACCTGGGATTTTTTTTTTTTTGCGCCAATGTCACGCAAGGGGAGCGACCTCGTAGGCAAGGGTCGCTCCCGGGGAGGGGGTAAATTTATTTTAGGCCATTTCTGCCCCCCTGGGGCCGGCTGAGCTAGAGGCCAAAATCCACAGGTAGGCACTGCAAAAAACACCTCTGTTTTCTGTGAAAAAATGTGATGTGTCCACGTTGTGTTTTAGGCCATTTCCTTTCGTGGGCGCTAGGCCTACCCACACAATTGAGGTACCATTTTTATCGGGAGACTTGGGGGAACGCTGGGTGGAAGGAAATTTGTTGCTCCTCTCAGATTCTAGAACTTTCTGTCACCGAAATGAGAGGAAAAAGTGTTTTTTGGGCCAAATTTTGAGGTTTGCAAAGGATTCTGGGTAACAGAACCTGGTCAGAGCCCCACAAGTCACCCCATCTTGGATTCCCCTAGGTTTCTAGGTTTTCAAAAATGTGCTGGTTTGCTAGGTTTCCCCAGATGCCGGCTGAGCTAGAGGCCAAAATCCACAGGTAGGCACTGTTTTCTTTCAAAAAATTTGATGTGTCCATGTTGTGTTTTGGGGCATTTCCTATCGTGGGCGCTAGGCCTACCCACACAAGTGAGGTATCATTTTTATCGGGAGACTTGGGGAAACGCTGGGTGGAAGGAAATTTGTGGCTCCTCTCACATTCCAGAACTTTCTGTCACCGAAATGTGAGGAAAACATGTTTTTTTAGCCAAATTTTGAGGTTTGCAAAGGATTCTGGGTAACAGAACCTGGTCAGAGCCCCACAAGTCACCCCATCTTGGATTCCCCTAGGTCTCTAGTTTTCAAAAATGCACAGGTTTGGTAGGTTTCCCTAGGTGCCGGCTGAGCTAGAGGCCAAAACCTACAGGTAGGCACTTTGCAAAAAACACCTCTGTTTTCTGTTAAAAAATGTGATGTGTCCACGTTGTGTTTTGGGGCATTACCTGTTGCGGGCGCTAGGCCGACCCACACAAGTGAGGTATCATTTTTATCGGGAGACTTGGGGGAACATAGAATAGCAAAACAAGTGTTATTGCCCCCTGTCTTTCTCTACATTTTTCCTTCAAAATGTAAGACAGTGTGTAAAAAAGACGTCTATTTGAGAAATGCCCTGTAATTCACATGCTAGTATGGTCACCCCGGAATTCAGAGATGTGCAAATAACCATTGCTCCTCAACACCTTATCTTGTGCCCATTTTGGAAATACAAAGGTTTTCTTGATAGCTATTTTTCACTCTTTATATTTCAGCAAATGAATTGCTGAATACCCGGTATAGAATGAAAACGCACTGCAGGGTGCAGCTCATTTATTGGTTCTGGGTACCTAGGGTTCTTGATGAACCTACAAGCCCTATATATCCCCCCAACCAGAAGAGTCCAGCAGACGTAACGGTATATTGCTGAATCTGACAAAAATTGCTGTTTTTTTCACCTCAATTTCAATATTATTCTTTTTCAGTTATTTTCTGTAGGAAACCCTTGTAGGATCTACACAAATTACCCCTTGCTGAATTCAGAATTTTGTCTACGTTTTAGAAATGTTTCGGTTTCTGGGATCCAGCATTTGTTTCACGCCCATTTCTGTCACTGACTGGAAGGAGGCTGAAAGCACAAAAAATCTTTAAAATGGGATATGTCCCAGTAAAATGCCAAATTTGTGTTGAAAAATTGGGTTTTCTGATTCAAGTCTGCCTGTCCCTGAAAGCTGGGAAGCTGGTGATTTTAGCACCGCAAACCCTTTGTTGATGCCATTTTCAGGGGAAAAAACACAAGCCTTCTTCTGCAGCCACTTTTTCCAATTTTTTTGAAAAAAACGAAATTTTCACTGTATTTTGGCTAATTTCTTGGCCTCCTTCAGGGGAACCCACAAAGTCTGGGTACCTCTAGAATCCCTAGGATGTTGGAAAAAAAGGACGCACATTTGGCTTGGCTAGCTTATGTGGACAAAAAGTTATGAGGGCCTAAGCGCCAACTGCCCCAAATAGCCAAAAAAAGGCCTGGCACAGGAGGCGGAAAAGGCCTGGCAGCGAAGGGGTTAACTAGAGCAGCAGGACCTGATAACCTCTCGGTTGTCAGAATAAGGACCAGGCTCGAATGGTGGATAGAATTCTTTCACCCGACATTCCAAGATATTTTAGCCACAGGCCAGTTCCCAGATACTTAGAAAGATGATATTATCAGACCTATACAAAAGAGAAGGGACACAAAGGCCCCAAAGAATTACAGGCTGATTAACCTGCTGGATGTGGGCCAAAAACTGATTGCAAAAATCATATTAGGTAGCCTTAAACAATGGGCTGAAGTAAACCACATTATAGGCCTGCAACAGGGGGGTTTCAATGAAGGCCACTCAACGATAGGCCACTGTCTCTGTTTTTGCTCCTTGCCCAGAAGGCTGTGGAGCAGAGGGGTAGTTTATTCTGCTGCTTCGTAGACTCCCGTGCTGCCTTTGATCTGGTGTACCGGAACTGTTTATGGGGAACACTGGTGAAACCAGATATTCCTAAGAGCCTTCTGGCTTTAATACAGGAGCTACACTCACACAATTGGGCTAATGGAAGTACTGATTGGGAGACTCAGAAAATCCCAATTAACAACAGGCTGAGACAGAGATGTGTCCTAGCCCCCTTACTCTTCTCCCTGTTTACAGATGACTTACCATCAGCTCTGGCAGCAGCAAAGGGTGTTATCCCCAAAATGAAGGAGAAACAAATAGCATGCTTCTTTTATGCAGATGATCTTGCGATTTTGGATCTAACAGAGACAGGCTTGCAAAGGAAGTTGGATTTGTTCATGGAATATTGTGACTGTAAAAAGCTAGTTGCAAACATGGAAAAGAGTAAGGTTTTTGGCAAAAAATCTACAAAGTTTAGTTGGCATTTAGGCTCTACCAAACTAGAATCGGTTAATGAATACTAGTACTTAGGAGTATAGTTTGAGAAGTGGAATGTTCATATTGAAACACTTAAAGTAGGAGCCCTTGCCTCTGTAAGTGGCCTAAATTCAAGAGATTATGGGGAGATGTCCCACAGGCCTGTCCTAAAAGCTTATGCTGCCACGATTCACCCTCCATTTCAGTATGGAACCAAGCTGCTAAGTCTTAGTTGCAAAAGTTATTGGGAATCTGAGGAGGGAAAATGTCTTAAAAGTTTACTGTCCCTGCCAAGATCCGCAATGATTCAGTCAGCAAGAATGGAGACAGGGATAATGTTAAGGAGCATCCTGGCACAGGCAGCAGTACTTAGATTTTGGCGAAGTCTGAACGCAGGTGATACGCAAAAGGTCTCTTTATGGTGCAAATATGAGATTATGCATAGTTAACTGAAATGAGCCAAGGGCCTCAGGAAAAACCTGGAGGTCATATTTAGGGAAATTAATGTTAAGAAGTGTTCCCAAAGTCTACTTATGGGAACCTCAAGGAGTGAACTCAGAGTTCTAACAAAGGAATTGTCCAGAGAATACGATGGGCAGTATTAAAAGGGGAAACAGTCCAGTTTATGATTAACTCCTGGCACAACGAAGAATGGTTCCTTTATGCGAATTTACTACCAACCCGCTGGCTTAGATACAAACTGTTAAGGCTGAGAATTATTAACCCATATTACACTAGCGACAAGATAAAAATGGTAATGATAGAAGAAGTGGGTAAATGTGCATGCAGCTTGAGTGTTAAGTGCAATAGCTTGCATATCCTTATGGACTATGCAAAAGTCTTTCCCCCTTGGAAAATCTTTTTGCACCCAATTTGTCTAAAATATGGCACCAGTAATCACGTGCAAACAGAGTGCACTTTTAACTGACGTGTTACTTGGATGTTTCATGTGCCATTGAGAGATTCATGATCACTGGAAAACAAATTTTATGGGAATAGGAGACGGTTTGCCATTTGTCTCCATTTTATGGCTACACCAGTGTTTACTTCACAATGCCTAGGTGATGATCCAATGCCTTATATATTTTAGGACGTTTAGGTTTTTATGAGTTTTATTATTTAATGATAATCAATGTCTGTTTTATGCTGTCTAAAACCTAATGGTCTAAATAAACATTCTTTTGACTGACTGCAATTTATGATGGGGATTGAGTTTGTGTCTAAATTTTTGGAAAATATAAATACAAGAGATGGGGAAAATTGGGTAAGTTTGTAGGTGTATATTGAACACGTATTAGTGAGTGGATTAGCCAATTGTCTACATTCTTTCCATGTAAAACATAAAATATTGCTTTTTCAAGATGATTTATAACTGATTGTCCTGGGAACAAATAGGTAATTTTTGGGGTCGAGCGCACAAGCGCTCTGTCCCTGGTGTAATCTATCTGTCAGATTTTACCCACACCCAACAGTTTGGTTGGTTCGTGGGCTTTCCTTTTAAAATTCACTTCATTTCATTAGTCAAAGGCATGTACTTTTCCGGTGTTAAGCACACCGGCCAACTATTGAAAACATACGAGTCTTCATGTTTTCTGTATGATTTCTGGACTACTTTGTCTTTTTATTCCCTACACAGCACGATCTTGCTGGGCAGTAGCGTGCGCTTTGCATAACATCAACCCTGTTACCTGGCTAACTGCACTTTTGCAGGATACACGGATAATTTCACTTTTGCCGGTTACATGGATAACTGCACTTTTACCGATACATTTCACTTCGAGCGAACGTCGTTTTCCTTTTGTGTGTCTCCGTCGTTGGGGCCGTGGGCTCGCTTATGTGAAACTGTTTTACTTTTCATTTTTAAGTGGCAAGAAAAGTCCGGTTAGGAGTTTAAGATGCTAATAGCTCTAACTCGAGTTAACGCAATACCCATTGCATTGCAAATGCTTGTTCATTTTATGCCGGCTAATTGCATTTCACTATTTACAACCAGCTGTATAAATTGAAGCTTTTCAAGTGTAGATGCTGAATATGGTCGTGCATCCACTAAAGATAATCATGATGCTGCCGAAAATCACAACTGTTGTGATACAAAAGCCGGAGTAATATTTTTCTCCTGAACCTATTACATGCGTAGAGCCAAGTCCACAGGAAATGTATTATAGTCAAAACTTTCTTCATTAACTTAGGAGGAATGTCCGATAGTTAAAATTAAAAAATAAAGACTCCAGTAGATTTTCCTGTTGCAAGTAACGAGCACATGAAAAGTTTCATTTACTTTCACACAAGAACGAGCGCGAGTTCTTTGGAACTCAATCGGAAGACAGTCCTTATTAAAAGATGCAAAAGTCACAGCCATTAGCCGCGGTTTATTGGAAGTTTATTTTAATCACCTCTTGAGGAGAGACCCAATTAATAAAATGGCAAGGATTTGTCCTGTTCAAACCCTGCTATACGGCCTCCTAGCAATTACACAACATGACATGCCAATCTCCAGTGTGGAAACCCCACTGTAGGTACAGAGGAAATGTCTTCACATTTAGTTAAAAAATGATAACGAACCAATTTTAATTAAACCCGTACCTTTAGATGTTGGTTCCCATACTTTTGCTAATTAACACAGAACGAAATTATAAGAGATTTCTCGCTCCAAGCTACTAAAAAGAATATACTGTGAAGGGCCGTGAATGCTAGCGTTCAGACAACTGAGAAGGAACTTAGAAGCAGATAATTGGATCTCATTTTGTGATTAATCATTATCAGGTTTTGATTCTTTTTAGGAGAGACGAGGAAAAAGGACACAAATACCCTGAATCTAGCAAATATTTATAGTTTGTTCAAAAGCAGACGGTGTCATTTTCTACACTTAACAAAAGGAACTCCTATAGATCAAAACTGCAGCAATCCATGTTACCACTTGATATAATCATGAGTAATAATTCCCGCAACTGCCAGGGAACATTGCCACTTGCATGTTCTGGCATGTAGGTAATACTTGATCTGTAAAAAGAAAATGCAACCTGTGTTTAATTGTATTCTTGGTGAAACAAATTAGTAGAAAATAGATCAAAATTAAGTACAGCTGTCCCAAAACACAGCTGTATCTCAAACTAAACAAATTTCTTTTTATAGAAATGTTAGAAAAAATGTGTACTCATTTACATTAATTTAAAATCCTACTTAACAAACGTGTAATGTAACAAGGATTAAGGGGGACTAGAGAAGGAACAGTCTGCATAGCAATTATCAAATTACTGTAAAGGATTAAACCTTGAAACACAAAGAATGCCAGCCTAATTTCCCTCCTTCAGTTTTTTCACAACATTTTCTGATTGGTAGCAGCCGTCCCTGAACATGGGTAGCATGTCTCACTAGAGGAGGAGGAGTCGAGATCCTACTAAGAGAGGCTGGTGTTAGGCATAAGTCTTGTTAAACACAAACTGGCACTTCACAAATAGGAGAAGTTTAATAAGCAAATCATTATATGCATTATGAACCGTGACATTTATTAATACTAATGCAAAATGCTAAAAAAAACTAAAAGATAAGCTTGGTGGCATTTAAACTACAGACAAATAAAAGTCACTGAAACTGGAGAATTTATTTAGATCCTGCTGAAGAACAAAAGGGTACATTTTCAATATGGCTGTAGCACAGATTTGCACAACAGAGAATCATTATACCAAACATGCATTATTGTACACCATACCATTCATACATTGCAAGGAAAGGAATACCTATGCGTAATGCTTGTTCCTCTCCAGGGGAAGCTGTATTGTAGTCATGAGGACTGAACTGAACCCCCCTAAACATATAGGACCCCGGAGTAGTTTTTCTTTTCTCAAATCAACATATTTGCAAAATAAGTCAGTGTTCATGGTACTTTCAATCGATCGATACATTATCGCAGGGACATTTCAACGAAGTATGTGCCCAATCGTTTATAGTTGGAAAACTTGTCAAACAGTGAATACGTCCATCCTTAAACGTGTTTAGAAAAAATTTGCGGCGGATGTTTTGCACAGTTTTAAGATTGGGTTGCATGTCACCAAAATCAATTGATTCCTGAGGACACTGGGCTTCAGTAATTCAAACAATAGCCTTAAATTCTCAAGCAAGGACAAACACTCCAACTTTAAAATCTAAAAATAAAAGTCAAAGATTCTGGTTGACTGAAATATTCTGTATGCTCCAGATCTGTTAAAACTTTTTAAACTTACATAAACTACGGGATTTTAAGAGCATAATGGGATTTAAGACAGTCCCAAATGACTTCCCGATTTAATCCACTAAACTCAGAGGACCAGATCTTATGCCAGAGCAAAACCGGCTGGGGCTTAATCAAATCTGCTAGAAAAGGTACCCCCTCCACCCCCAAACTGAGTGGCAAGTGAAGGTGGGACAGCAATTGGGGACAGAAAGGAGATTACCTAAAAAGGCATTTTCAGCCATTTGTAACAATTGGCAATTAACATACCTCCACACGTCCGCCCCACAAACAAAGGTAGTGTGACACTTTGCCCTATAGATAGTCATCATCTCTTTGGGGGCTTCTTGCCCAACTGTCTAGAAAAATTGAACAAGGACGTGAGAGTTTTAATAAACTGAAGCCTCCTAAAGTTGATTGCATGTATCCAGGTCCTCTCCACATCAAATAAAATACCCAAATATGAAAAGGTTGGGGTAAAACACATATTGGTGCTCTCAATGGAAATATCACAACACTTCTTTTTTCTTTTCCTGCAATTCATGATAAAAGTTTTACTCATATTGACTTGTAATCCCAAATCCTTCATAAATGCGACAATCTCATTAATTAGGTGCTGCAAGTCCAAAGTGGTATGAGCCGTAAGCACTGCATCGTCAGCATGGAGGAGGGTCGGGATTGGTCGGTGGCCAACTTGAGGAAGGTCACAAAACACTTACTAATCTGTATATATACAAATTAAACAGGAAGGGAGCAAGTACGCAACTCTGCCTTACCCCCTCTCTATGCACAAACAACTGTGTATACTCCCCCTTAAGCCCATCTAAATCTACAAACGCTGAGAACATATCCTCTTGTTTAATAAGCGTATATTTTTCAATTAGGAGGCTCAAACTTAATCCTGATCCATAGTTCCCAATTCTGTGCGGATTCCATATTATAAATATTAGGTAATATTACTGGATTCAGCCCAGACCTGCAATCTATTTGGGATGATGCAACCAGCCACTTTAACCAGGGAATCTAGTAGAAAAATCGGTCTGTAACAAGAAGGATTATTACGATCACGCTTCTTGTGAATGGGAACAATGAGTGAGGCAGTCCACGTGTTCAACAAGCCTGCACTACAACAGGCTCTAAGACCAAAATCTGTAGTGGGCCTGGCCTTATAGAGGTCGAAAGGAATGCCATCTGGCCTGGTGCTTTAAGTCATAATAACTTCTTCTAGGTTAAATGTTAGGTTAACATGTTCAAGGGGCAAAGCTTTTACTGGGGAGTCAGACACAGAAGAACCTGAAATAAATTAATTCTCAAATCGCCTAGAATAGATGTGAGTAAAATGGGCTACCCAATCAGCTTCGTTAATGGTGATTTTCAAGCAGGGCCATCTGCCTCTTTCGGAAATTTGGGGGGGGGGGGGGTAATCACACGCCAAAAGGTCATGATATCCTTACTGACACTAGCTTCTTGCAAGGTCTCCCAAGCTTCACCTTTCAGGCCTTCCTCCCACTGCTTCAGGGCTAGTTTGTAAGTCAGTCTACAAGCCTGGACGTCTTGTGGGCTTCTTGGCAATTTTCATAAGGTAGCTTTTAATCTCTTATGGGCATTAGTGCATGTAGAATCAAACCACACCGTTTTCTCAGGTGCCAAGCGTTTATGATGGATCGTTAGCCCTTCCTTAATCCCTTTCATTATTATCATAAAAGCTTAAATGACTTATTTTGCCCCAGCTGTATAATGTAAGCAAACTCCAAATGCTTCCCTCTGTGCATTCACTGATCTAGGAATTTATTAGGGTATACCAGTGACCATTGCAGAGTATACCCATTTGGATGAGGGTTAGAAATGGGGTCTCTAGATGGCAGTCAGTTTCCACCCTGTTCAAGTAGGGACGTTCACACATAAAATAACCCCTGCTCAACCACCTGGGTAGCTTACCACAAGCAATCAGGCTTATCTAAGTGGCAAGGTGTTAAGTATTTGGGTACACAAACACGCACACAATAACAGTGAAAACACCACAAAAGTACTCTACACCAGTTTAGACAAATAGCCAACATTTAGCAGAGAGAAACAAGACCAAAACGACAAAAATCCAACAAGAAAAGATATGAATTTTAAAAGATTAAATCCCAATAAAACGCTTAGAAACACAATAGCTCCAACTGGGGCTATCACAACGTTGTTGACAAAGTCATTCCTAACAGCCCGACACCACTCACGAGGGAGTGCGGCGCCGGTCACTGAGTCGCACAGATCCCCAGGTGCAGTACCTTTGAAAATGATGAAACAAAGACGTTGCATGGAGTCGGGGAGGTAAGGCATCGCTGGAGTCAGTGCGGCATCAGTTCCTTACTGCTACCGGGGAGGTGAGGCGTCTGTTCCTTACTGTGAGGCAGGGAAGGTGAGGTGTTGCTTTCTTACTTTTACAGGGAAGGTGATGCGCCATCAGTTCCTGACAATCCGGCGAGGTCGGTGAATCAGTCGGGTCAAGATGCGATGGGGCAGCCCTTCAGGGTCGTGGTCACAGCACGGGACCACAGACGCTGCTGTGGAGTCAGGTGTCAAGGATGTTTGTGACACAGCACTCAGGGCTCATGATGTCGCAGGAGTTCAAAGATGATGCAGCGGTGTTGGGCCTGCAGGGTCAGCTGCAGTTGTCACACTCCAGCAGTGACCAAAGCTTTGGTGCAGGCAGCGGCACCAGCTCTGGAGTTGTCCGGAGTCAATGTGCCTGGTTCTGCTTGTTTTTCACCAGAACTCACTTTCAGCAGCCAGGCACAGGCACGTCATTTTTAAGCGAGACAATGCACACTTTTTAAAAGTGCCATTTTCAAACTTACAATCTAAAAACTTTACCAAATGATGTATTTTTAAATTGTGAGTTCAGAGACCCCAAACTCCACATATCTATCTGCTCTCAAAGGGAAATTACAGTTAAAATGTATTTAAAGGAAATCCCCATGTTAACCTGTGGGAGAAACAGGTCTTGCAATTGTGAAAACTTGAATTTGCAGTGTTTAACTATCAGGATATGTAAAACACACCAGTACATGTCCTACCTTTTAAATTCACTGCACCCTGCCCATGGGGCTACCTAGAGCCTACTATAGGCGTGCCTTACATGTACTAAAAGGGAAGGTGTGGGCCTGTCAAAATGGTGCACTTGCTAGGTCGACATGGCAGTTTAAAACTGCACACACACACTGCAATTGCTGGTGTGAGACATGTTCATAGGGCTACTTATGTGGGTGGCACTATCAGTGCTGCAGGACCTCTAGAAGCATTTGATTTGCAGGACCTGGGCACTCTAGTGCACTTTACTAGGGACTTAATAGTAAATCAAATATGCCAATCATGGATAAACCAATTACCAATCTAATTTAGACAGAAAGCACTTGCACGTTAGTACTGGTCAGCAGTGGTGAAGTGCTCAGAGTCCTAGAGCCTGCAAAAATTAAGTTCAGAACGGGATCATAACAGGAGATCAGAAGCCAAAAAAACAGGGGAAACCATGACAAGGACTGACAGTTCTAACAATGACCAATTTCAATGTTATCAACAACTGGGGTCCTATGTCTTTTGACCGGATGGTTAAAAGATTATTATTCAATTCAACACTTTGGGTGGAAATTATCACTTATCGAAATGTCATGAATAATACATTTTGAGACCAATGTAGTGAACCAGTTAGAAAAGAAAAAAAAAACACAATTGATCACTCTATTCTCTCCTCTATCATTAAATGTGCTACTAAATGGGACAGGCAGGTTACATAAATTGTTACTGAAAGACACATCGTGTTTAAACAGTATCTCATTTAATGTATCACTGTAGCATTTAAGTGATAAGTGAGCTATATCACTTTTGTCATTATTTTCCAATCTACTTATTTTTTTTGGGGGGGGGTCGGGCAGAGGACATAGGCAGATATTAAAATCTCCTTTCCCACAGTATTAGTTCCTTGGATTCACCAATACCTAATAAGGTGAGATCTCTATCAAACAGACGGAGAACAGAGGTTATTTCCATCATAGATGCATTATTATAAAAATGAACTAACACCAACACGGTTAGTGGAGAAATTTCAACAGCAATAATCTGACAGTATACGTTATTTGCCGCCATAGTAATATTAGTAGAGGTCACATAATTTGAGATATAAATGCATAATCCCCTTTTGGCCTACTGAAATTCAAAGGAATAGCCGTAACATAAGTTTTAAACCCACTTACGTGAATTCAATCAACAGCCCAGGTCTCCTGCAGACAAATGGTTTTGAATTTGGACATAAAGCTCAACCATTGTACAGTGTTATGCTTGTTATGCAATCCCACATTATTCCAGTAGAAGGCTCATATAGTGGTGAGATTAGGTCTTTACAAAACACACTTAAGGATTCAAAGTTCAAAATACTAAAAGTACCTAAAAGAGATGCCAAATTACAAGATGCCTCTATTCCTTCAGTGTTCCCCAAACCCCGGGCCGCGGACCGGTGCCGGTCCGCGGATCAATCGGCACCGGGCCGCCCGAGGAACTTCAAATCATTTCACTGTGGCGGGCGGCCGAGGCGCAGAGCATTGCGCCCTCCCAAGCCCGCCCATTGTGTGACAATAGCGAATGAAAATTCGCTATTGTTACACTGATGCTCCTCCTGGCCAATCAGGGAGCGGGTCCTCCCGCTTCCTGATTGGCCGAAAGGCAAACCTCACGCCATTGGCCGAGGAGGAGGCGCCACGGGAGGACTGAGGAGGAACGCTGGCATCTCTGTATTGAAAGGGGCACGCTGGCATCTCTGTATTGAAAGGGGAACGCTGGCATCTCTGTATTGAAAGGGGGCACAGTCATCTTTTGTGATTTATATATATATTTCACAGTTATTTTGATACACTGGTCATATATTTAAAACACTGATCACATTTTTGCGTTGATAGTTTTTTGATTTACATTCGGATTTAGGTGACATCTGGAGCTGAGCGGTTGCAAGCAGCAGTGGAGTGAAGAGAAAGAGAAGATATCACTCTTCTAGCTCTTCTATCTGTTCACCGGTACTCGTGTGTACTGACGTGTTATTGTGTCTGCTTTAACCAACAAATTAGCAAAAATGAGTATAAAACAGACATTGTTAGAAAGTTTCCTTGGGAAGAAAAAAAGGCCCAGTGAACAGACAGAAGAAGAGCCTTCAACACCAAAGAAACATGCAACTTTTAACAGACAATACCATGAGTCCTATTTGAAATATGGATTTATCGGGACAGGTGATTCCCACGCACCAAAACCGCTCTGCATAGTTTGCGGTGAGAAGCTCTCTAATGAGGCAATGAAACCTTCAAAACTGCTTCGCCACTTGACCGCCAAGCACCCTGGCATAAAAGACAAGCCCCTGGAGTATTTTGAAAGAAAAAAACAGGAGCACGAAGCACAGAAGATATTTATGAGGGCCACCACATCAATAAAGGAGAATGCACTGAGAGCATCATATTTGGTGGCTAACCGCATTGCTAAGGCTAAAAAGCCATTTACTATTGGTGAAGAATTGATCTTGCCCTCCACTAAAGACATTTGCCGTGAACTTCTAGGAGAGGCTGCTGTGGAAAAGATAGCACATGTGCCTTTGTCAGCTAGCACTGTGACTAGGCGCATTGAGGAAATAGCCGAAGACATCGAGGCACAATTGTTGGAGAGGATTAATACATCACCGTGGTATGCACTCCAGGTTGACGAATCTACAGATATCGACAACAAGGCACTACTACTTGTTTATGTGCGATATCTATATCAGGAGGATGTGCATGAGGATTTGTTATGTGCACTATCTTTGCCAACCAACACCACAGGAGCAGAACTGTTCAAGTCACTGGATGGTTATATATCAGAAAAACTGAAATGGTCCTTTTGTGTCAGCATATGCACAGACGGAGCTGCTGCCATGACCGGACGACTGTCTGGTTTAACTGCTCGGATTAAGGAGGTTGCACCTGAGAGTGAATCTACACATTGTCTCATTCACAGGGAAATGCTGGCAAGCCGAAAAATGTCACCGGAATTTAACAGCGTATTGATGGATGTCGTTAAAGTTATTAACCACATCAAAGCACACGCACTTAACTTGCGCCTGTTTGAGCAGCTTTGTGAGGAGATGGACGCAGAGTACAGATGCCTTCTCTTATACACAGAAATAAGATGGTTATCCAGAGGAAAATCGCTAACCAGAGTATTTGAATTACGAGAGCCGTTGCAAAGATTTCTCTCAGAAAAGAAGTCACCGCTGGCAGCACATTTCAGTGACAAGGTATGGGTCGCAAAACTGGCTTACCTGTGTGACATATTCAGCCTGCTCAATGAACTCAATCTGGGCCTTCAGGGGAAAATGACAACTGTTTTCAAGTTGTCAGACAAAGTAGCTGCATTTAAAGCCAAACTGGAGTTGTATGGACGGCGCGTGAACAGAGGCATTTTGGACATGTTTCAGACATTAGCAGGGATTGTAGGCGAGACTGAGCTTGAACATTCATTCTGCCAGTTGGTGCACGATCACCTGTCTTTGCTTTTAAAAGAGTTTGAGCGCTACTTCCCAACCACAAAAGACCCACGAACTGGTAAGGAATGGATCTGCGACCCATTTGCCAACAAATCAGGCGAATCTAGCATGTCTATGCAAGAAGAAGAACAACTGCTGGAGATTGCAAATAACGGTGGCCTTAAAACTACGTTCGAGACAACAACTCTGCCGGTGTTCTGGATTAAAGTCATGGCGGAATACCCTGAGATTGCCACCACAGCACTTAAATCCCTATTGCCATTTCCGACAACCTATCTGTGTGAAGCGGGGTTTTCTGCAGTGACAGCAACCAAAACAAAACGGAATAAACTGGACATAAGCAACACACTTCGGGTGTCATTGTCTCCTATTACCCCCAGATGGAACCGTCTCGTTGCAAAGAAACAAGCTCAGGGTTCTCATTGATTTGGCATTCTAGTGAGTTAAATAAAATAAATCACTTTATATTCATTTTTTGGTGTAGCTGTATTTTATTTTGAAGGCATGTTTAAATACAATTAAATTAAAATTATTAAATCAAAACAAGCGGGCCACGGAAAAATTATCAAACATTTACCGGTCCGCGGCGATAAAAAGGTTGGGGAGCACTGTTCTAGGGGATCCATATTTCTGTTAATCATGTCAGGAAGATCATTACCCCTAAAGTCAGTGGTTGATAGGGATCCCACATGTCAATCTACTCAAGCGAAGACAACCCATCAACTCGGTTGTAGGTCGAAATGGCATATTGAAGAACATTTGAGTACCAGTTGACTGAGGACTTGTCTTATGTTAGTAGGTTGGTAGAAATAACCAAGTGGTACTACTGCAATTTTGTGTGGAGTCTCAGGTAGAGAGCAGGCTCTATGTAACATGGTTTTGACCAGATCAGGTGTTTTAAAAGACAGAACCACACAATCTCCCTGGAACAATTTTCAGCACCTGCCAACCCACTTTACTCTTCTCGCCATCTTTATATCATCAAGAAGGGCCTCTCCTAGCCCTGCCATGTTGTTTAACCAATTTAGAGATCTGTTTCTTAAGGAAACCCATATTTCATCTTCTTCCGTTAGTAAGGTTGGCACATTAGCCAAGATTACTACAAAGGGTGTCACTGCTGTAGGTAAATTCAGGTAATCGGGTGGTTTGGCTGAATTACTAGTAGCAGGATCCCTGGTGGAAAAAGAGCGCAATGATGAAACAGGGTGGCTTTCGCAAGTAATATGGACCTTAGCATCAACACAAGAATGAGTTTGCAGATGGGAGAGGGTAGGCGCACCCCCAATACAATGTGGAGAATTTTCATTAGATGATGCTCTGGTTAATCTATGAGCAGGTGGTAAAACCTGGAGTATATCATGATCCTCAGCATCTAATCTATTATCTACATAGGATATCTGGGATATGCCACTATCAGCACCAGATGGAGTATGTCTGACAGGCTGCTGATGTGCTTTCTTCAATAAATCTATGCACATGGAGGTAAGATTTTCCACATGCTTCAGTATCAGTGAGTGTGTTCAAAGTGGTCTTTACCAGAGCTTCTAGAAACTGTACAATTTAAAAAAAGTGGCTGAAGATCTTCCTGGCATACCTTATTAATGGACGCTCTGGCTGTCTTTTTAGTTACCGCTCAGTTAAGCATAGTTTTAGGTTTAATTATATTTGCCTACATCCCCCACTGGTTAATTTAAAAGCTGTTGGGTGGGAACCTGGTGTCCTAAGGCGGTTCGAGGGAAGTTGAAAATCGGGGGACAGAGTGAAATGAGAACCAACCCATTTTCACCCCGGTTTGTTGCAGCTTTGATTATCCCCCTCGGAGATTTATTTAGGGCTGAATCCGAATTTACGGCATTGCCCTGCATTACAGGTCCAGACACGCCCACAGTACAGGTAGATGAAGACTTCCACACCCATAATTTGTTTTTCTGTTGTCCCCAAGGCATCCGTAATATAGCTCATAATAGATGCTTGGGTTTTATTTGGCAATTTTACAGCGGTACCTGGGTGCTTTCTTTTCCCCATTCTCACAACTTAAATGACCTTAGGCAGTGAATACAAATACATTTAAATGCAGATTCAATAATATTAAGTACTTGCACTTAACATGTAACAGTTTTCTTATAAAAATTATCCTTTTGACACAGGCAAGCCAAAGCAGAGTCCAAGAAGCTGATTAAGTTAAGAGTAAAATGACATTAGAGCAAGAGTCAAGAATGAAAATCAAAGTTCCTCACTAGGCAAGGCTGAACGATATTCCAAAAGGAAGAAGGACCCCCTGCAGCCAAACCATGAGGGGCGGCCCTGCCTCTTCCTGTCGCTGACAGGTCCAGGTCGGGCACATCCTTGGCCCAGGCTTCGCCCATGCATGTCCAACACTCTGATAAAGGAGACATCTCTATAAGCCCATTGTTGGCACCACCCCTGCAGCACAGAGGTAGAAGTGGCCAGAGGTACCCTGGGGCATCGAGTCCCACCAGGGTCAACGAGGGCAAAAAATGTCAGAGCGATATCAAATTATGCCCCCGAACAGGGAGCCTGACTCCTAAAGCACATGCATGTGCTTACCCCTGCATGTGCAATATTTATGTGTTTGCCCAGCATCTGAGTTTTTTTTTTCCCCGTTCAAGTTTTGCTCGCCTGCTGTGGGATAAAGCTTGCTTGTTCGGGCACCTTGCACATGTGATCTAATTTTGAGGCTCAGTTACACATTGTCTGCTGCTACTCCACCATAATGATGAAAAACACATTTTAAATTAAATACTTGATAAATGTCCATGTAAAGCAGCAGGAGGGATGGAGCTTGCTACCACAGCAGCCTCTGAGTCACACTATAGAGACGCCCGCCACCCATGCTGCACTTGCTTCAGTCCCTTCAATGAAGGTCCTGGACCCAGGTTGATCTCATACTCCTCACTACTTTTGGTGCTGATGTTTTTCTTGGTCGGCTGGTTTATCTCAGCACATCTACAGGGATATTTGGGAACAGCAGATGTGCAAACATTCGCTGTGTTACCAGAGTTTGGCTGTTTGGCATTATTTTGTTGATTTGTTTATGTCTATTTTAAGCCAAAAAGGCCGAACAAACATTAAAATTATATATATATATATATATATATATATATATATATATATATATATATATATATATATATATATATGGAGAATGTCACTTACCCAGTGTACATCTGCTCGAGGCATGAGTCGCTGCAGATTCACATGCTGTGCACAGTGCACCGTCTGGTGTTGGGCTCGGAGTGTTACAAGTTGTTTTTCTTCGAAGAAGTCTTTTCGAGTCACGAGACCGAGGGACTCCTCCCCTTTCGATTCCATTGCGCATGGGCGTCGACTCCATCTTAGATTGTTTTCCCCGCAGAGGGTGAGGTAGGAGTTGTGTATGTTAGTAATAGTGCCCATGCAATGGAATGAATACCTATGTACATAATAAAGGTTAAAGTAATATATTTACAAATGTACAAATGTTCAGGATCTACTTCTAAACGGCTACAGGCTCCCGGGGAGGCGGGTGGGCGCATGTGAATCTGCAGCGACTCATGCCACGAACAGATGTACACTGGGTAAGTGACATTTTCCGTTCGATGGCATGTGTAGCTGCAGATACACATGCTGTGCATAGACTAGTAAGCAGTTATCTCCCCAAAAGCGGTGGTTCAGCCTGTAGGAGTTGAAGTAGTTTGAAATAATGTTCTTAGTACAGCCTGACCTACTGTGGCTTGTTGTGCAGTTAACACATCTACACAGTAGTGCTTGGTAAATGTATGAGGCGTAGACCATGTTGCTGCCTTACATATTTCATTCATTGGAATATTTCCTAGAAAAGCCATGGTAGCCCCTTTCTTTCTGGTTGAGTGCGCCTTTGGTGTAATAGGCAGCTCTCTCTTTGCTTTAAGATAGCAGGTTTGAATACACTTAACTATCCACCTAGCAATGCCTTGTTTTGAAATTGGATTTCCTGTATGAGGTTTTTGAAAGGCAATAAATAGTTGTTTTGTTTTTCTAATTAGTTTTGTTCTGTCAATGTAGTACATTAGTGCTCTTTTGATGTCTAATGTATGTAGTGCTCTTTCAACTACAGAGTTTGGTTGTGGGAAGAACACTGGTAATTCTACTGTTTGATTTAAGTGGAACGGTGAGATAACTTTTGGTAAGAATTTGGGATTTGTTCTTAGAACTACTTTATTTTTATGTATTTGAATAAATGGTTCTTGTATGGTAAATGCTTGAATCTCGCTCACTCTTCTTAGAGATGTGATGGCAATCAAAAATGCAACTTTCCACGTTAAGTATTGCATTTGACAAGAATGCATGGGCTCGAAAGGTCGACCCATGAGTCTTGTTAAGACAATGGTGAGGTTCCATGAAGGAACAGGTGGTGTTCTTGGTGGTATGATTCTCTTTAAGCCTTCCATAAACGCTTTAATGACTGGTATTCTAAATAGTGAAGTTGAATGAGTAATTTGTAGGTAAGCTGATATTGCGGTGAGATGTATCTTTATGGAAGAGAAAGCTAGATTTGATTTTTGCAAATGTAGCAAATATCCTACTATATCCTTCGGAGATGCATGTAACGGCTGAATTTGATTATTCTGGCAGTAATACACGAATCTTTTCCATTTGTTTGCGTAGCAGTGTCTAGTGGTAGGTTTCCTAGCTTGTTTTATGACCTCCATACATTCTTGCGTGAGGTGCAAGTGTCCGAATTCTAGGATTTCAGGAGCCAAATTGCTAGATTCAAAGATGCTGGATTTGGATGTGTGATCTGTTGTTTGTGTTGTGTTAACAGATTTGGTTTGTTGGGTAGTTTGACATGCGGTACTACTGACAGGTCTAGTAGTGTTGTGTACCAAGGTTGCCTTGCCCATGTTGGTGCTATTAGTATGAGTTTGAGTTTGTTTTGACTCAACCTGTTTACTACATATGGAAGGAGAGGAGAGGGGGAAAAGCGTATGCAAAGATCCCTGACCAGTTCATCCATAGGGCATTGCCTTGGGATTGATCTTGTGGGTACCTGGATGCGAAGTTTTGGCATTTTGAGTTTTCCTTTGTTGCAAATAGATCTATTTGAGGTGTCCCCCAAATTTGAAAGTTATTGTTTAGTATTTGGGGGTGAATTTCCCATTCATGGGTTTGTTGGTGATCTCGAGAGAGATTGTCTGCCAACTGGTTCTGAATCCCTGGAATAAATTGTGCTATTAGGCGAATGTGGTTGTGAATTGCCCAATGCCATATTTTTTGTGTGAGGAGGCACAACTGTGTCGAGTGTGTCCCTCCTTGTTTGTTTAGATAATACATTGTTGTCATGTTGTCTGTTTTGACAAGAATGTATTTTTTGGTTATTATGGGTTGAAATGCTTTTAGCGCTAGAAATACTGCTAACATTTCCAAGTGATTTATGTGAAACTGTCTCTGATGTATGTCCCATTGTCCTTGGATGCTGTGTTGATTGAGGTGTGCTCCCCACCCTGTCATGGAAGCATCTGTTGTTATGACGTATTGTGGCACTGGGTCTTGGAAAGGCCGCCCTCGGTTTAAGTTTGTGCTGTTCCACCATAGAAGCGAGATGTATGTTTGGCGGTCTATCAACACCAGATCTAGAAGTTGACCCTGTGCTTGTGACCATTGTGATGCTAGGCACTGTTGTAAGGGCCGCATGTGCAATCTTGCGTTTGGGACAATGGCTATGCATGAAGACATCATGCCTAGTAGTTTCATTACTATTCTGACTTGTATCTTTTGTGTTGGATACATGGTCTGTATTACTTTGTGAAATGTTTGAACCCGTTGTGGACTTGGAGTGGCAATCCCTTTTTCTGTGTTAATTGTCGCTCCTAAGTATTGCTGCGTTTGACACGGCAAAAGGTGTGACTTTGCGTAGTTGATGGAGAAACCTAACCTGTGAAGGGTTTGTATGACATATTTTGTGTGCTGTGAGCACTGCTTTAGCGTGTTGGTTTTGATTAACCAGTCGTCTAAGTACGGGAACACATGTATTTGCTGCCTTCTGATATGTGCAGCTACTACTGCCAGGCATTTTGTAAAAACTCTTGGCGCAGTTGTTATTCCGAATGGCAACACTTTGAATTGGTAATGTATTCCTTGGAATACGAACCTTAGGTATTTCCTGTGTGAAGGATGTATTGATATATGGAAGTACGCATCTTTTAGATCTAATGTTGTCATGTAGTCTTGCTGTTTGAGCAGTGGGATTACGTCTTGTAACGTGACCATGTGAAAGTGGTCTGATTTTATGTAGGTATTTAGTGTTCTGAGATCCAGTATTGGTCTCAGAGTTTTGTCCTTTTTGGGTATTAGAAAGTACAGTGAGTAAACTCCTGTGTTTTTTTGTTGAATTGGTACTAATTCTATTGCGTCCTTTTGTAACAATGCTTGAACTTCTAGTCCTAGAAGATCTATATGTTGTTTTGACATATTGTGTGTTTTCGGTGGGATGTTTGGAGGGAATTGGCGAAATTCTATGCAATAACCATGCTGGATAATTGCTAAGACCCAAGTGTCTGTTGTTATTTCCTCCCAAAGTTTGTAAAATTGGCTTAGTCTTCCCCCCACAGGTGTTATGTGAAGGGGGTGTGTGACTTGTGAGTCACTGCTTATTTTGAGGGGTTTTGGGGCCTTGGAATTTCCCTCGATTTTTTGGGAATTGGCCCCCTCTAAATTGCCCCCGAACACCTCCCCTCTGATATTGACCCTGGTAGGTAGGCCTTGTTTGTGAGGTTGTGGTTTCTGTGGGTTGACCTCGAAACCCTCCCCTAAAAGGTGTTTTCCGAAATGTGCCTCTGCTCTGCGGGGAGTAGAGTGCGCTCATGGCTTTGGCTGTATCGGTGTCCTTCTTGAGTTTTTCGATGGCAGTGTCTACCTCCGGCACAAACAATTGCTGTTCATTAAACGGCATATTGAGCACAGCCTGCTGGATTTCCGGTTTGAACCCCGAAGTGCGCAGCCATGCGTGTCTTCGTATTGTGACTGCAGTGTTTATTGTCCTTGCAGCTGTATCTGCTGCATCCATGGAAGACCGTATCTGATTATTTGAGATACTTTGTCCCTCTTCCACCACCTGTTGCGCTCTTTTTTGGAACTCCTTGGGTAAGTGTTCGATGAAATGTTGCATTTCATCCCAATGAGCCCTGTCGTATCTTGCCAAAAGTGCTTGTGAATTGGCAATACGCCACTGATTTGCTGCTTGTGCTGCAACCCTTTTTCCCGCAGCATCAAATTTGTGGCTCTCCTTGTCTTGAGGTGGTGCATCGCCTGAGGTATGAGAGTTGGCTCTCTTACGAGCTGCCCCCACAACTACTGAGTCTGGTGTTAGTTGTGTTGTAATATATATTGGATCCGTGGGCGGTGGCTTATATTTTTTTTTCCACCCTTGGAGTTATGGCTCTGCCTTTAACTGGATCCTGAAATATTTGCTTTGAATGTCTTAGCATTCCTGGGAGCATAGGAAGGCTTTGATACTGGCTATGGGTGGAGGATAGGGTGTTAAAGAGAAAGTCATCCTCAATTGATTCCGAATGTAAGGAGACATTGTGAAACTCGGCTGCCCTTGCGACCACCTGTGTATAGGATGTACTGTCCTCAGGTGGTGACGGTTTTGTAGGATATGAGTCTGGGCTATTGTCAGACACTGGAGCATCGTAGAGGTCCCATGCATCGGGATCATCCTGACTCATTGTAGTATGAGCTGGTGAGTGCATTAGTGGTGGAGTTGCCTCTGGTGATGCATGTGTTGATGGTGGTGGAGAAGGTGGCGGGGTTGTTTTCTTTGCCACCTTTGCCTGTGGTTGCTTGTCCCCTTGTTGAAAAGCAAGCTTCCTTTTAATCTTGATTGGGGGAAGAGTGGTTATCTTCCCTGTATCCTCATGAATATGAAGCCTTCTCTGCGTGTAGTCAGGCTCTCCAGCTTGAAGCTCTTCTCCAAATCTGTGTAATTGGGCGGTTAACCCTTGTTCCTCTGTATAGGAACTGGTTTTCGGCTCCGAGGCTGGATGTTTCGGCACCGAAATCTTTTCGGAAGTCTTTTTGGGCTCCAAATAAATTTTCTTAGGTTTCGGCGCGGTGTCTCGGTGCCGAATCTCTTCGGTGCCGCTGTTTTTGTGCCGAATTTTCTCGGAGCCGCTCTCTCGGCTCCGAGGTTGCTGAGTGGCGGTATCACGACCGGAGTCAGATGACTTCGACACCAGCATGCCCTTTTTTGGTGCCTTGGGTCGGTCACCTAGTCTTTGGGTTGAGCCATGGCCTGTTGGCGGTGGCGTCCCCTGGGCTTTTGTGGACTTTTCGTGAGTCCTTATTTTCGACGTCTTACTCACGGTTGTTGTTTCTTCGGCGTCGAGTTCTTCCGAATCTGACTCGTGGATGGAGAAAGCTTCTTCTTCCTCCTCGAACCGTTGTTGACCCGTCGGCGTGGATGCCATTTGTAATCTCCTGGCTCTTCGGTCTCTCAGCATCTTCCTCGACCGAAACGCTCGACAGGCTTCACACGTATCCTCCTTGTGCTCGGGGGACAAGCACAAGTTACAGACCAGATGCTGATCCGTATACGGATATTTGTTATGGCATTTTGGACAGAAGCGGAACGGGGTCCGTTCCATCAGTCTTGAAGTTGCATGCGGTCAGGCCGACCAGGCCCCGACGGGGGATCGAAATTACCCCAAAGGGCCACCGGAGCTCTTCAAAATTCGGTGTCGATTTGTTCTAACTAACCCGATACCGAACGCAACAATACCGACGTTTTTTTCCAAGATTCTAACTAACTTTCCAACCCGAAACACGGAGCGAAAAGGAACACGTCCGAACCCGATAGCGGAAAAAAAACCAATCTAAGATGGAGTCGACGCCCATGCGCAATGGAATCGAAAGGGGAGGAGTCCCTCGGTCTGGTGACTCGAAAAGACTTCTTCAAAGAAAAACAACTTGTAACACTCCGAGCCCAACACCAGACGGCGGACTGTGCACAGCATGTGTATCTGCAGCTACACATGCCATCGAACATATAGCATACTCAGTCTTCAATACATGTAAAACTGTTAAAACCTTTTGCAACTTTGATACACATTATATGAAAGGGACATCGTTTACGTGTAATTACTATTTTCTCGCACTGAAGTCGAGGAAACGCCTCTATACACACAGAGGTATTGCAAACGTAGTTCTTGGCTAAGAAGGGCTTAACAATACATTCAAAAGCACAAAACGTATCTTCAAGGTGATAAAATATACTACTACTCAGTTCTCAATCCTTTATAATAAAAAGCACTATATCATTAAAAATGAATTAAAGTGCCATGACACCTCATTAAAATATGCAGTAAAGTGCTGTAAATGAGTTAAAGTGCAAAGCAAAGACCAAAAACGGGATACGCCGAAGTTCGATTAAAGTGCAATAGTGCCACTTAAAATGAACAAAACACCACAAAATCATTTGAGCAGTTCCAGAATATCTTATGAAGGATGAGTAGAATTAAAGCAATGAACTAACACTGAGGGATAATTGCTGCATCAATTATCACAATCTCCCATAGCTTCCCTACATCATTAACATTTGTGAGGTAAATCTTGTATTTTCTGAGCATTTATTTCCTGAACCATGTCTAAAAATGTCCCTGGCATGAAACAGCTTCACATTTCATTTTATAACACATTATTTCTGTGACACTGCGAATATGCAATATTCTAATCACCAGGAGTAAGTACATCTTTCTATTCAGTTCAAAGGATATACGAAATAATAACAAGCGTAATAAGGAACCCTCTCGAGTTTTGTAGAAACGACAATCAGTCATTTCAGAGGGCCCATTACTAGTAACCCCTGAATTTCTTTTCCAACATAAAAATGTAGGAATTTGGACCAACCTAAACTTTAGCATCCACCTATTTGTTTTGATGGTTTTTAAGTATGCTTGCATTTCACCTCTGAAATCAGTATGCCGCAGACATTCCAACTATGTTCTTCCCACACAATTCTCCAATTCTTTCCTAATGTCAGATTCATTAACATTGCTTTCTGTCCTCTTTTTCATGCATGCAATGGCTGTTTACAAATTCCCCCCCGCCAAAAGAGCTTTTGTCTGATGGCCCCATTATTTTATCAATGTTATCAAGCCAAAATAGAATACGTCTAGGTCCCAGGAGTCATTTTATTCTACATCAAGGATAACCTCTTCTGAACTAACAATACTGTGCCAACAATTTCTCGATCACCGGTAATATCTGAACCTCACACCAATTAAGCCTAATTAAAGCCTTAATGCACTGTTAACTGTACCCCTCAGTAGACCAAACCACTTCTCCCAGACATCTGTTTACGCTTTTTGATTGCAGTTTAAGACTTTCTCCTCTGGGATATCACTATCATATAATAATAGATTTACTTTTTTAGGGCGTATGTCACCTTTAAGACTTCCACTGACTTAAGTTCCAATGAGAAATCCAACATTCTCAGCACCTCAGGTGTCATCTTGCTTCTGTGTTCCAGTAGGTCAATGTGGCTGCTAAAGTTAAAGTTACTTGTAAAAGGTATTATTATAGATTATAATTATAATTGTAATTTTATTTATATAGCGCTTACTACGCCTGATGAGGCATCAAAGTACTTTCTGGCGAGTAGCGAGTTACTCCAGAACCCAAAATAATTAGTGATAGATTAGAATAGGGAAATGAACACAGTATTGGTATGAGTTAATTTGAGTGGAGGATATGCAAGTTTGTTCGTTGGATTTACAGAGGTGTAGATGAGGGAAGAATCCAGAAGTAAAAATTGGGAGTTTATAGTAATAGGATGAGACCTGTGATGAGTAAAGGAGACATGGAGGAGGGAAGTGTCTGTAGAAAGTGGTTAGGGATATCATAGTAGTAGAAAGGGTTTTGCAGGAGTCAAAGTGTGGTAATGTGCATGTATACTAGGAATTAGAATGTAGAGCAGAATTAGAATGTAGAGCAGAATTAGAACGGAGAATATTGTAATGCGGTGTAGCGCGCAGGGAACGGGTGGACGGTTGGCGAGGGTGCCGCTTTCTCTGCATTACCTGATTAAACCACTCCATCAACTACGTGCTTGTGCCTCTTTTTTGTTTGCGAACTTCAACACAAAGGTCAGATAAATGTGGGAGAATTTAGAAGAGCTGTTTGGGAGATCATAATAGTAAACTGATACTTGGTGAGCCAGGAGCGGTAGAGGATGAAAGAGGTTTGGTGGGGTTATTTTGGAAATTATAGTAGTAGAATGGGTTTGGAATGAGTCAAGAGAGTGGGAATGGAGGAAAGATTGATAGAGGCATAGAGTGATGGGGAGACAGAGTAAAGCTGACGAGAGAATAATTTATTATTTTCTTCTCTTGTACACTAAGACTAAAGTATTAAATAGTTAAATAAATACATAGTAAGTGAATATATGTGTAAGGAATATACTAATGGATGCAATATTTTGAGAAATAAGTTGTATTGTATAAACACAGACTTTCAAGATTTGCAATACATGAAGTTAATTTAATTGTGCACTTTTCTAACTTTATTTTATCTTTCCTCAATATTTCAATAGCGACATGCTTGCAGATAAATAGTTAAGATAACATTTGCTCATTGTGACAGATAAAATGAAAACTGAGATTCATCAGTATGTAAACTAAAAAACTTATCTAGGAACTATGCAATGACCTACGAACATGTTAAGCATAGAATACACACACGTATGTATATACAACATATGCATACTTCTATATACATATATGCACACATACACATATACATACACACACACATATATGCATTTAACTGTGAGTAAAATTCCATTTGTTAAATAGGCTTAGAGAGCAGGCCTCGCAAAATCATACAAATGTTACTAGACCTGCAGGTTGAGTAACTTGAATAATTTACTCGGCCATAACTAATGTACTTGATCAGTAAACAGGTCTTAAATTGTTTGATCCTAGGCAAATATTTTAGTTTACAGAGTTGCCTTTTTTCTTTGTTCTCACATCTGAGTGTATCTTCAAGTATGTGAGCGCAGCATTTCTGCTGTACAAAAAAAGCTTTTATGTTTCATTAAATAGATTAAACGTTTGCACCATGTATAAAAATAAGCAAGGCCACATATAGGGGACATATGATCCAATACTTGCCTCTTAGTTTACTAATATAATTGCTAACAGGGCAGGAGGGTTTACATTTAAACACGCCCTTTTAAAACATATATTACTAAAACATGATGTGGTCACACACTGTCATTTACAGACAGAAAATTTCCAAGAAATGTCCAAAATCTTTCAACTGACCAGCAGCTTTACTGAAAAAACTATATATTGTATTACCAAATCTGTGAAAATCTGGTTTCCGAAAATATATTCATTCTTTGCACATCACCAAGTAATGTCTTCTGATCTGTTTTCACTATATTAAAATATTTTTTCATCACACAGAAGCACAAACAATGGGCTTTCACAATTACTCAACTATATTTTGAAATGTTTGTACAGATTACTTCGCAGTTTAACTGTTGTGTGTTGGGGAAAAAATTATAAAAACCTGGAACTCTGCAGTCAAAAGGAACATTAATTATAAGACAAACTGACTTTAAACCTCTGTCTCAGAACTCAGAGCAAATGTGGCAATAAAAAGATTTAAAGGCCCCCTTCACTTTCTGACTGAAAAGAACACCTGTTTTATGTCAAGTCGCCAGAAGGGGCGATTAAGCCCTAAAAATAGCTGGACCTGGTAAGGTACGACTTGTCATAGCAAGCAGGCGACTAGAATTTGAGGCCAAGAGAGTACATATATATATTATTATAAAACAGTAATTATACATATTTCTTTAAGAAATACACAAATCTTGATATATACACATAATCAGATTATAAATGCTTACCAACACAGGTGTATGCAGTTGGTTGCTGTTTGGATATGGTGGCTATGAAGGAAAGAGTCAACTCTTGCGTAGTTTTCTGAAGATAAGATAGTTATCTGTGGATCTTATATTTGGGGGGTAATGACAGTTTGGCCACTTGAACATAGAAGGATGTACCACCTATTGTCTTTCTCGTATGGTGGTGTTTTAAGGCGGGGTGCCAATCTGGAGCAGAGGTTTCTTCGCTGAGTGTATTTGGTGATGTTTTTTTCCTGATGAAAAGCAGCCCTGTTCCATGTATTGATCTGTGGGTGATACAAAGCAGCTTGAAGGTGGATCTTCTGGCAACTGGTAACCATTGTAGTGCCCTCAAGGCAGGGGAGATGTGGGTTTGTGGCTTTACATGTAGTAGTAGTCTAGTAGCAGAGTTCTGAATGCACTGCTGTAATTCAAAGTAGACATTGATGGTGCATGTTAGAGGCCATTGGCGTAATCCAGTTTAGATATTACAAGAGAGACAGTATGCTGGACCTTGTTTTGAAATCGGAGGTGGGGAAGATGCGTCACAGAGTTTAAGGTGATAAAGCTTGATCTTGCTAATTTGTCCACTTGGGCATTCATTGTTAACTCGGAGTCCATGGTATGTATATGTTGCTAACTTCCTTAGATTCTTGAGGTGATGGCCCCAGATCATCAGGCTAGGCACAGAGTGGGTCATCATTTTTCCAGTCGCCACATGTGAGGATTTCTGTTTTGAAAGCATTCAGTTTGAGATGGCTCCAAGTCATCCACTGATCAACGGCTCTGAGGTAACTGAAGATTTGTGAGTTTCCAATGTCTTTTGGGCATTCCGATTTAAGGAGTATGTGTGTCTCATCTGCATAGTTGTAGCATGGGAGTTTAAATTTATTGATCAATTCCAGTAATGACACCATGTAGATGTTGAAAAGCATAGGTGAGATTATTGAGCCTTGAGGGACCCCTGCTTTTGTGAAGGAGGGTTTGGATGACAAAGAGGGAGAACGATGGCATAAGTTCTGTTTTGAAGGTAGGATGTGATCCAGTCGAGAGCTGTTCCTTCTATGCCAGCTTCGTAAATTCTTTGAATTAGGAAGCTATGGTCAACAGTGTCCAAGGCAGCGGAGAGGTCTAAGAGAAGTAGTGCAGCAACTCCATTGTGGTCAACTGTGTTTTTAAGATCATTGCAAATTCAGTGTCTCTTCGTGGGCGGAATCCAGTTTGGTAGTCTGAAAGTATGGAGTAATCTTCAATGAGTTGTGACATCTGGGCAAATGCTGCTCTTTCTATCAGTTTGCCCAGGAAAAGTCAATTTGTAATTGGTCTCTAGTTGTTGGGGTCATGTGGGCCCAGGTTTGTTTTCCTTAATAAAGTGTGTATGTATGCCTTTTTAAGGTCTTCATGAAAGGTTCCTGTAGTTAAAGAATTATTGATGAGTCTTCTTACTGGTGTGGCAGCAGAGGTAGGTTAAAGAATGTTCTGGAATATGTGTGCTGGACAAGGGCTGGAAGGGCTGCTTGCTCTGACTAAATCCATAAATTCACTTTGTGATATTTGCTTGAAGGAGTGCAGAGGCAGGGTTGGCTCATTCTTGGAGGGGATTTTAGGAAACAGGTTGGTGCTGATGGTGTTCCTTTGTTTTAAATAGGAGTCCAATATGTCTGCCTTGGTTGTGTAATGATTTGCCAGTTTGTCTGAATTCCTGAGTAATGTGATGCGTTCCATGCATTTAAGCTTTTTTAATTTGTTGAGAATTAAAAAAAACCTTTATTTGCCGATTTGGCATTGAAAATTCTGTCTGGGAAGCTCCTTCTGTAGCTTTTTTGATTGATGATTAGTAGGGAAATGTCACTTACCCAGTGTACATCTGTTAGTGGCATGTAGTGCTGCAGATTCACATGCCATGCATTAGGTCCGCCATCTAGTGTTGGGCCTGCAGTGTTACAAGTTGTTTTTCTTCGAAGAAGTCTTTTCTGGAGTCACAGGATCAAGTGACTCCTCCTCTCGGTCATAGTGTGCATGGGCATCGACTCCTTTGTTAGATTGTTTTCCCGCAGAAGGGTGTAGGAAGGAGTGAGAGTGAAAGAATGTAAATGTACAACTAAATGTAGTAACTAAATAGGATGTCCATGCAAATGTAAATATATACATATACATATGTACAATTAAGAACTGCAACAACTACAGGCTTCCAGGGAGGAGGTGGGGTGCATGTGAATCTGCAGCACTACATGCCACAAACAGATGTACAATGGGTAAGTGACATTTTCCGTTCGCTGGCATGTGTAGCTGCTATACACATGCTATGCATAGACCATAAAGCAGTCCTTCTCCCAAAATAGCAATGGCTAGCCTGTAGGAGTTGAAGTAGTTTGAAATAACGTTTTAAGTACATTGGCCTGTTGCTTTGAAAATACATCCACACAGTAATGCTTTGTAAATGTATGTGGAGTGGACCATGTGGCAGCCTTGCACATGTCTGCCATTGGTATGTTACCTAGAAAAGCCATGGAAGCACCTTTATTTCCTAGTGGAACGTGCTTTCGGTGAGATTAAAAGTTGTGTTTTTGCTTTAATGTAACATGTTTGTGTGCATCTTACGATACATCTAGCTAATCCTTTTTTAGAGATAGAATTTTCTTTAAGTGGCTGTTGAAGAGCTACAAAATGCTAGTTTTCCTAAACTCTTTTGTTCTATCAACATAGTACATTAGAGCTCTCTTAAGGTCAAGAGTATGAAGAGCTCTTTCAGCAGTTGAGTCTGGCTGTGGGAAGAAGACTGGCAATTCCACTGTTTGGTTAATGTGAAAAGGAGAAACTACTTTTTGCAAATATTTTGGATTTGTCCTAAGTACTACTTTATGTTTGCATACTTGGATAAATGGTTCCTCCAGAGTGAATGTTTGTATTTCACTAACTCTTCTTAATTAAGTAATTGCTACTAAGAAAGCAACTTTCCAAGTGAGAAATTGAATATCACATGAATGCATGGGCTCGAATGGTGATCCCATTAATCTTGTGAGTACATAATTGAGATTCCATGCAGGAACTGGTGGGGTTCTTGGTGGAATAATACACTTAAGTTCTTCCATAAAAGGCATTTATGACAGGGACTTTGAAGAGAGAAGTATATTGTATGGTTTGTAAGTATGTGGATATAGCAGGAAGATGATTTTTAATAGAGGAAAAAGCTAAATTTGCTTTTTGTAAATGAAACAGGTAGCATACAATATCTTGTACTGATGATTTAAGTGGGTCTATATTTTTGGGCTGACAGTAGTAAACAAAACGTTTCCACTTGTTAGCATAACATTGTCTAGTTGTAGGTTTGCGTGCTTGTTTTAGAACTTACATACATTCTAATGGAAGGTGTAAATATCCAAATTCTATGACTTCAGGAGCCAAATCGATAAGTTGAGAACACTGGGATTGGGATGCCTGATTTGACCCTTGTTCTGTGTTAACAGATCTAGTCTGTTTGGAAGTTTGTGATGGGGTACTACTGACAGATCTAGGAGTGTTGTATGTCAATGTTGTCATGCCCACGTGGGAGCTATGAGTAATGGTGAGAGAGGTGTGACGCAGTTTGTTGACCAGAAATAGAATTAACGGCAGAGGGGGAAAAGCGTAGGCAAATATCCCTGACCAGTTGATCTATAGAGCTTTGCCATTGGACAGAGGGTGTGGGTGTCTGGATGCAAAGTTTTGGCATTTTGCGCTTTTGCTTGTTGAAAAAAGGTCTATGTATGGTGTTCCCACATTTGAAAGTACTGTTGAAGTACCTGAGAGTGAATTTCCCATTTGTGTATTTGTTGCTGCATCCTGCTTAGTAGGTCTGCTAGCTGATTGTGAATCCCCGGGATGTATTCCGCTAGCAAGTAAATGTGATTGTAAATAGCCCATTTCCATATTGTTTGTGCTAGAAGGGACAGTTGAGATGAATGTGTTCTTCCCTGTTTCTTCAGCTATTACATTGTTGTCATATTGTCTTATTAAGACTGTTTTGTGCCTAGGGCGAGAAACACAGCTAACAATTCTAAATGGTTTATGTGATAAGTTAACTGCTTTGAATTCCATTCCCCTTGTATAGTAAGGTTGTTGAGGTGAGCTCCCAAACGCGTCATTGATGCATCTGTTATTATGGTCTGAGGCACAGGGTCCCGAAGTGACTGCCCCTTTATTAAATTGTTGTGATTCCACCATTGAAGAGATTTGTGAGTTTGGCAGTCTAATAATAGATCCTGCAATTGACCCTGTGCTTGAGACCATTGTTGTGAGACACACTGTTGTAGTGTTCTCATGTTTAATCTTGCATGCAGTACTATTGCTATGTATGATGCCATCATTCCCAATAGTTTCATGATAAACCTTACAGTGTAACATTGAGTGGGTTGTATCTGTGATATAAGGGTTTAAAAAGCCTGTATCCTTTGTTCATTTGGATAGGCTAAGGCTTTTTGGGTATTGGGGATAGCACCTAGGTAAGGCTGAACCTGTGCTAGTTGAAGATTAGATTTTTGGTAGTCGACTGAACTGTAATGTGTGTAGGGTTTCTATTGTGTATTGAGTGTGTTGCTGGCATTGTATAATGTTGCTTGATTTTATAAGCCAATCGTCTAGATAAGGAAAGATATATATGTGTTGTCTTCTTAGGTGAGCTGCTACTACAGCTAAATATTTAGTGAAAACCCTTGGAGCTGTTATGCCGAAGAGAAGAACCTTGAATTGGTACTGCTTTCCTGCTATTACAAACCTTAGGTATTTTCGAAGAGCTGGATGTATGGGGATTTGAAAGTAAGCATCTTTGAGATCTAAGGCAGTCATGTAATCTTGTTGTAGTAGGGGAAATACGTCCTGCAGAGTTACCATGTGAAAATATTCTGACAGGATATACAGATTTAGAGGTCTGAGAATGGGTGAGAGTACCACCCTTTTTGGGTATGAGGAAATATAGTGAACATACTCCTGTTCCCTGTTCCCTGTTGCGATTTTGGGAATGTTTCTATTGCTTCTTTTAGTAATAGAGATTGCACTTCTTGCTGTAACAGAACGTTGCGTTTTGGGGACAGTCTGTGAGAGCAAGGGGGAATGTTTGGAGGAATAGAAATGACTTCTAGGCAGTAACCATTGCGGATACTTAAAAGCACTCACTGGTCTGTGGTGATGTTTTGCCATTGAGAGCGGAACTGCTGCAGTCTGCCCCCCACAGGAGATGTGTGGGATTGTGGGATGTTGAGGAAGTCATTGTTTTGGGGGAGTGGTGACATTCTTTGAGGTTTGCAATTAGCCTCTGGCTCTAAAGTGTTGACCTCTGTAAGAGACTCTAAATGATCCTCTTTGATAGTACTGCTGGATTTGTTTAGACTGTGAGGTGGAAGCCTCTGTAGTCTGGGGCTTTAAACCTCCCCTAAACTGCTGTTTACGAAATGAACCCCGGTAGGGTGTAGTGTATAGGGTTCCCATGTTTTTTGCAGTGTCTGAGTCCTTCCTGAGTTTCTCAATAGTTGTGTCAACCACAGGTCCAAATAGATAGTCCTTATCAAAGGGCATATTGAGCACTGCCTGTTGGATTTCTGGTTTAAATCCTGAAGATCTTAACCTCCATACCTATGGATTGCTCTGCTAGTGTTTATGATTCTAGCTGCGGTATCGGCTGCGTCAAGAGCAGATCTTATTTGATTATTGGTAATTGCCTGTCCCTCCTTTTGATGCTCTTTTGGTAAATATTGCAAGAATTCTTGCATTTCATCCCAGTGTGCCCTGTCATACCTTGCTATCAGGGCTTGGGACTTGACAATACACCATTGGTTAGCTGCTTGTGTAGCTACCCTTTTACCAGCTTTCTGCTTTCCTTGTCAGGGGGAGGGATATCCCCTGAAGATTGGCTATTGGCCCTTTTCCTTGCAGCACTGACTACAATAGGGTCTGGTGGTACCTGTTGTGTGATATAAACTGGGTCTATTGGTGCAGGCTTGTATTTTTTGTCTATTCTCAGGGTTAAAACCCTAGCATTAACAGGTTCCTTAAATATGTCATCTGCATGTCTAAGCATAGCAGGCAGCATTGGTAAGCACTGGTAGCGTGAGTGAGTGGAGGACAATGTGTTAAAAAGAAAATCCTCCTCCAAAGGCTCAGCATGCATCTGAGCTCCATGGTATGCAGCTGCTCTCGAAATGACCTGAGAGTATGCCGTACTATCCTCTGGTAGTGAAGGTTTGGACGGATAGAGGTCTGGTTAATTTAGTGGTATAGGATCTGTGTCATACAAGTCCCTGGGGTCAACGGTATCTCCATGTGAATATGTATGAGAATGTGTTGGTGAGGGCAACGGTGGTGGAGAGAAAAAGTTGTGGCGAATGTGGTGGAGAAATCTATAAAGGTGATGGTTTCTCCTTCTTTTTAAATATCTTTGCTGGTGGTGGAGCACTGTCGAGTTTCTTGAAACTCCAGCTTTCTCTTGGTTTGTGGAGGAGGTGAAGCAATGATTTTCCCTGTCTCCTTATGTATATGTATCCTTTGTTTGGTGTCCATGATTTCAAGGATTGGCTGAATATCAGAGTCCTCAGAATGATATTCTGATATTTTAAACTCTTTTAGAGGATTGATCATCAATTGTCTTTGAGCTGTGTTTTAATCGGCTCGAAAGTCCTTGTTCCTTTGTATAAAAGTATTTTTTTCAGCTCCGAAGTGGTAGCTAATTATTTCAGTCCCGAAGATACAGCCTGTGGTTTCGGCTCTGAAGCCGGACGTCAAATTCTAAACTCCGAAGCGTGTGGACGTCGGCTCGGATGTGGAGCTTTTAATATATTTGCTTGACTCCGGTATCAAAACAGGTGTGGCCTTGTCAGCGCTGATCCCGAAGGTCGGTTGCCGACAATTTTATTTCGGGTGGAACCATGGCTCTCTGGCAGTGGTGCACCCAAGGCCTTAAGAGGTCTCATGGAAGTGAGCACTGGGGCATGTGTACTCACATGCTGAGCTGCAGTGATCCGTTGGCTGTGTTCATCCGGGTCTGCTTCGGAGTCGGAGTCCTGAATCGAAACAGCCGTCTGTGCCTGCTCTTCTACTAATGTGTTGGTGGACTCTGTATGCTTCGACGCCATCTTGCGTCTCCTTGCTCTCCGGTCACGCAGTGTCTTTTTCGACCGCAACGACCAACAAGCTTCACAATCTTCCTCTCGATGTTCGGGAGAGAGACAAAGATTACATACCATGTGTTGATCAATGTAGGGGAATTGCGAGGACATAATGGGAATGGAGTCTGATCCATCAGGCTATGGTGTGGTAGGCCTGAACAAGCCCCAGTAGGGTGTGAGCGCCCAAAAGGACGTTTTCTGGTTTCCCACTGTACTAACGGGTCGATTACAGCTGGAAACGCAAAGCAATACCGATGGTAGGATAAAGTTAGAATAAAGTTTCAGAATCGAAAGTCTTGGAGCGAGAGGAAACACGTCCAAACCAGACAGCGGAAAGAAAACAATTAACAAAGGAGTCGATGCCCTTGCGCACTATGACCGAGAGGAGGGGGTCACTCGATCCTGTGACTACAGTAAAGACTTCTGCAGAGAAAAACAACTTGTAACACTCCGGGGCCCAACACTAGATGGCGGAATTAATGCATAGCATGGGTATCTGCGGCTACACATGCCATTGAACATTCTGTTAAGTTTGCGTAGGTGAAGTTTGTCTTGAATGTTGTTTGTTGAGAGTCAGGCTTGTTGCTGCCTTCTGATTTGTTGTTTTATCTTTTTCAGTTCTGTATTTATCCAAGGTGTTGTTTTTTTTGTTGTCCTGTTTAGTTTTTCCGAGTGGTATTAGGATATCAAAAGCTTCCTGTAGCCACTCAAACTGTTAGTTGTGTTTCTAAGTCTTCAAAATTGAGTTTGTTCCATGTTAGATGGATGTATGTAGGATGGTCTTTGTGGTTTTTTATGTTGGAAAGTTGCCAAATGGTGGTCTGACTGGTGTGATGCTTTGAACTGTAACTAGTTCTGAGTTTGCAAAAATTACATCTAGGATGTGTCCAGCGATGTGTGTGGTATTGTGTACAATTTGATGCAGGTTCAATGCGAGTAGGCAGGTGGTGATAGTTTTTGGATGGGGCATATTGGGTTTGTCAAACCAAAAGTTTAGTTCCCTAAGAAGGCATAGGTTGGGGTATAACATTACAAGGTTTGAAACTGTGTCTGGGAATGTTGAATTGTTAGGCGGTGGTCTGTAAAAGAGGAGGAAGTTGGTATAGGGTTGTAACTGGTGATGAGGGCCACACAACCTTGAATGGAGATGTTATACATTTTTCAGAGATTTACTGCTTGTTTGAATATAATAGCTAGTCCACCTCCTCTTTTGCCTATATAGTTTTGTGGTTTGATAGCCTGGAGGGACGGCTTCATGAAACACTGCGGCCATATCATCTCCCAACCACGATTCTGTTATGAATAGTAAGTCAGGTTGTGTGTCAATGAGCAGGTCGTAGATGTGGTGCTTGTTTAGGTTGAGCATAACAGCGCTCAAGCTGAAGAGGCTATATTAACTCCAACTACAAATGAAATAGAGTATTTATAAAACATCTGAAAAAGTCACAGGTTCATGTACTTGATGGCCTATCGGCCAACATACTGAAATTTAATCCCAAAATGTGGGTTCAGGTCTTAACACCCATCTATAAGGCAGTAATTAATGGACATAAAATTCCATCAACTTGAAGGGCAGCATAATGATCCCAATTTTAAATAGTCTCACAGGAGCTGCCAATAAATTATTGAATGACTGCTTTATTAGCTACCCCAAGCAAGATATATGGAAAACACCTCTTAAAAGCTTTCAAAGACTGTGTAGAAAAAGTGACTACTTCCCAAAAAAACAATTTATTTTTAGGAAGGGCTACTCTACTGTAGGTGCCTGCCTGATCCTAAAAGTTCTGGCTTAGTTGTATACTATTAAGACAAAATAGCCCCTTTACGTGTCCTATACATATCTTTCAGCCACATTCAATACCATCAATTCCCCTGTGGAGAATGGCAAACTAAGTATACCCATGGGCTTATTTAAACTCATTATCCAACTGCACGAAGACCCATGGACTAAACTAGTGGGGCAGTAATGAGGTACTGTCCAAGAAAATAAGGACTCCCAAAGGGCTTCATCAGGGATGCATTCTGGGGCTCCTGCAACTCTCCATATATATTGTGGATGCTCAGCTGGTCCTGAGTTTTGTTTGTTCATTTCATCCTAAATTAAGGCAGGATTCTATCTCTTGCATATTTTATGTCGACAATATTGATAAAACCCCAGTTGCCTTGAAAAAGGCAACTGAACGATTTGGAAAATATTGTGCTGCAAGCTAACTAAAAATAAATGCTTCCAAAACAAAAGTCCTGATTTTTACTAGAAAAAAAAGTGATGAGAAATAAAAATCTGAAACTGACTAAATGTGAACAATTTAAATTTGTGAAAGAATATGTGACACTACCAAGTCACTTGGCATGTTCCAAATGAGGAGACAGCCCTTTCAGGGAGCTAGGGGCAGAGGATTTTTATCCTGTAGAGGAGGCTACCACCCTTTCAGAAAAAAAATGCCAGTCATACCAAAGTCAGTATCGTTCCCAACATTCTCAACGATACATACCACCACTTCCAGCAGCGTATAAGCAAATACCTAGAGGCAAACAACCCTCCAGAGGTAGGGACACTGCAAGAAAGAAGTGAACTTTTAAGGATGCTGGCTATCCCCACTGATAGCAGAAACAACTTGGGGGTGGAATTTCAAATTATCGTATGTGTACCAGATGTCATCGGTCATAGTCCCAGGTTAAACTTCCTCCAGAGACCACTAAATGTTCCCCCAAAAGAAGGTCCAGCATCAGATCTAAAATAACTTCTTCTCCAAGTGTTACCCATGCAAAAAAAAAAAATAATAAAGTAGAACAAACAGAGGAAGTCCCGAAGACTCAGAGGGGAATAGGTTTCTATTCTCGCTTCCTTCTCATACAGAAACAAACCAGGAAACTTGCACCCCATCTTAGATCTTTGAAGACTCAACAAATGTGTATAAAAACATTCCTGTCACATGGTTACCCTCCAAGATGTACTGCATCTTCTGAATTAAGAACACATGGCCGCTCTCAATCGCCAGGATGCATATTTTAATGTTCCAATGTCCCCAAAGCATTGCAAATTTGTGTGGTTCACAGTAGCTGACACCTACTAACAGTTTAAGGCATTGGCATTCAGATTGAAATCAACACTATGCATTTTTACCAAATATCTGACTCCAGTGGCATCCTGTCTCAGACATGAAGTTGTTCAGGTATTTCCATATCTGGACAACTGGCTGATAAAAGCGCCCACTTCTCAACAAGCAACGAAGGATTCAAGAATATGTCTCTTGCTCTCCAACAGTCTAAGTCTCCCTATCAACAAGTAGAAGTCTAATCTCATTCCGACAACCTCCCCAACCTTCTTAAGGGCGCTGCTAAATACCATCAAGGCCAAAGCATTCACTTAGCAAGAGGCAGGGAAAAATTCAACAACTACCACTAAAGCTAAAGGGGGGAAAAAGTCCGTTCTGTTAGACTGTCATTCCTCGGCATGCCCATCTTAGGTTCCACTCATCCTATATTGCCTCCTTCAAATGCACCCACTACAAGAGGAGTTAGACAAGCAATGGCTTCAACCCCAAGGGTCATGCTACATCATTCAGATTATTCCAACCATGATAACAACCATGCACTGTTGTTAACAGAAAGCAAACCTCTCCAGTGTTCCCACATTTCCTGCACCAATTTTCAGATTATGTACAAACAACGGATGCTTTCCTTGAACGCAGGGGTGCCCACCTTCAGGACTTAACAATAAGTGGCAAATGGGGTCACTTTCAAATGAAGCACATAAACCTGCTGAAACTAAAAGCCATAGCTCTGGCCCTGATCTCTTTTCTCCCCTGAATAGTGAACTAATCGGTGCTAATCTGCACTGACAATACCACCAGCATGCATTACATCAACAAGCAGGGGGGGGGGGGAGGGGGGACATGTTCACCAGACCTCTCACCACAAGCACAGGAAATCTGGAAATGGGCTCTGCAACACCAAATAACATTCAAAGCAGAGCATGTGCCAGGAGCAACATCTGTCCTTGCAGACACATTGAGCAGGACAGAGGCCAGCTGTGTCAAATGGGAAATCAACTAACAAACTCTAGACAGCATCTTCCATCATTTGGGCAAACCAAATTGAAATCTCTTCCTGACAAGTGAGAACTGGAAATGGCAATTCTGTGCAAGTTGGCACCCTCAGGAGGGATTGTGGGAGATGCGTTTTCAATAAGATTATCAGGGATCTATGCATATGTTATTCCCCTGTTCCCGTTAATTCCAAGATTCCTCAGGAAACTGAAGAGGGAACTTTGTCGGATACTCCTGATTGTCCTCCAGGTGACGCATAAAATTCAGGTTTACAAGTTATAAACTGCCTACTCATAAATGCTCGATCACTCTGAAAAACAAGCATTTGCAATCAATGGGTCTCGCATTTGCTTGAGTTGGAGCTATTAGAGTTGTAAACTCTTAAGCAGACTTTTCATGCCACTTAAATTGAAAATCAAAAGTAATACAATTTCACATATGCGAGCCAATTCAAAGCGCCACAGCATCAGCGTGAAGCAGCATACAAAAGGAAAGAGAAGTTCGCTTGCAGCCAAACATATCAGCAAAAGTGCAATTAGCCATGAAACAGGGGCGATGTCCAAGGCGGTAACTAAACCGCCCCAAGGAGGGACAAACAAAGCATTTACCAACTAACAAAGTATTTTTGAAGGGCAAGCCCTTGAACAAGTCATAGTGATGGGTATGCGATGGGCGTGGTGATGCATCTTCAACATTAAAGCCTGTGTCAATCTCTTTCTTAAAATCAACTACTTTTTTCATAAGTAGGTATGATTCATACCAGATGCAAATTGCCTCATCCACAGAGTTGGGTTCAACTTTAATTTTTTTACTTTGTCCATTATTTTCCTTGTTAGTCCCAGAACCTACTGGATCTCTCTTCGTTTAGAGCCAGCATCACCTCGGTCCATTTCCATTCTTTGTCTTAAGTCAATTTTCTAATCTCTTTCCAAAATTATTTTCTATGTTGTTTAACAGCAGACTCTCTTTGAGCAGGATCTCTTTAAAACGCCTCTCTTATTCCCTTCTTTGTTCTGGCTGTTCCTCTAGAGCAGCACATCTTCTTTGACAAGACACCCTTACTTGGGAAATTATTTGCATAAATATTTCATAAACCTCAATTCTTCTCTCAGGACCCTACATAATATATTTTATCAAGAATACCTGGATAAATTTTTCGATATGTTGTCTTAACTGTGATGACCATATAATCAACTGATATGATTACTGCATAATCCATGATGGAGGATGTCCTAAAGTTGTCAAATGTATGCTTAGCAGGCTGATCATTTTTCATTCTACCGCTTATTGTGAAATAAAGGGTTCTGAGAGCCATGACTAACATGTTTTGCTATTATATTTTCCTTACAATATATAAGTGACTGTCTTGGAATGCCTAAACTTTTCTCTTGGTCTTGCTGAAACCTATCATTGGCCACGTGGGAAATGATTTTTGCCATTAAAATTCCCTAGAAAGAGGATGGACACAACTGGATACTTGGCAGCAATATCCTCGATTAGAAGAAGATTCCCTAGTAATTTAGACAGATTTTTATGTGTAGGAAAATAACTATTTATGATTATATTGTTCCTATTGTTTTGATGTGTAGTACTGATCGAATCCTCTGAATTAGAAATTTTAGGAAATCCCTATCTTCCATCAATAATCTTTCGCTCTTGAAATTCATTTTCACTCCCATGAGTAGGACTGACCTCCCAAATTAGATCTTGACAATGTTTTTATTATAGATAATGCAATCTTGCAGCACAACATTGTTATATTCCAATGGTTCCTGCAGCGTGGCAAGGTTTAATTCATTGCCTTTCAGGTTTGCAAGCGAAGGGTTTAAATTTCTTATGAGACCTTCAATGTTCCAAGACTGAATTCGAATTGTGCTATCAGCATGTCTGGTATGGCTCAGAAACGCAAGTTCCTGTATTAATGGCAGTCGCTACCCAGTTGCATTCATGTTCCTTCGCCATAACTTCTGTATGTTTTGACTGTCTAGATATCCTCCTTTCAGAGTTAATTTTAGTTGTCACAATGTGTTTGTATGTCAGACATATTCTGAGCCTCCAGTTTTATCTTACACAATCCCTCATGTCCTACTTAGAACTCTCTTTTTCCGTTACTCCATTTCTGGGGGATAGGTGAATTTCTTCCACTTAATTCATACCGATTAAAGCCTAAGTGTCTGCTTTCATCCAAAGAGCTTACAAATTCACTGGCCTGGGGCATACCATTTTGTCTGACCTTTGTTTTTATATTGTAACAGTTTTTTTATTTTGCACTAAAATTCTTGTGATCAGCATCAAGTTCCTATTCACCTGAAAATATTGAACAAAGAGGCATCTCAGTATACTCCTTTGCTTCTTCCTCACTCAAAAGAGTTTCTAAAATAAGGGTATCACCTATTACACTGAAATTGGTGTGGTGTCTGGGGACCCCAGCAGTGAATTTCGACACCAACATATTTTTCTAAGTTGTTTCTTTTTGTATGCCTATTTATGTGGCATTCTGCCCAGTGGGACCTTCCTTACCTTGCTCCTGGGATTTATTGGTGAAAAGGCAATTGTCTGTTAAAGAAGGCATAGTTGTTAGTATTAAATTAAATCCCAGCTGAACTAGAACAGAGTTTAAGTTAGAGTTATTTATGATATCGGAGTCCTGAATCATCTTCCTTTCTAATTTATCCTTTACATTTCTGGCAGTTCCTATTTCATGTGCATGATCTTTAAAATTAAAATGCCTCGCTAGTGCGTCATATGGGACATGGGTATGATCAATATCCTCCTTAGAGGGAGCTTACTCTAAGATGACCCACTTTGAAGATTCCTGCAAATGTGAATCAGAGACTTTTACATAACATTCTTTAGCTGGTACAGCCATCTCTGTTACTTAAGTAATGCTTCATACAGCCTTTTTTGTAAATGTTTTTAATGGGTTTTACAACAAAGTAAATACAAGCAACAACATGCTCCGTGAGAAATAACATATTGCATATGTATATTTGTTGATACACCACTGGGTTGATAGGAACGGAATAAATATGTATGGATCATAGTAATAAGGCATCACTTGAGTCTGAACAGTAAAAAATGAGTAGATACTTCCATAGAGATGCGAGGCACCGAACTGGGGTGTCAGACCTATGCCTGAACTGGTAGGGGGCTGATGGTAGTCGGGGACAAGTAGTAAAGGAGCTCCTGAGAATACATAGCTAAGTGTCCAAAGCAGGGGTAATGGCAATATGTGGGGGTGATGTCCCATGTCATGTGTGGTCTCAGTTAGGTGAACAGCAGGGAAGGGTCCAGATCAAAGGATAGAGGTGCATGTGACAGGGGAGATGACATAGGAGAGTGGCATGCAGTGTCTCAGGAGGGGACCATTTTGAGTATGCTGTGAGGTGAAGGGCACTGTATGTCATGGGGGTAAGTTGTTGTTTCCCACAAGCTGTAAGAAGTGAGTGAGAAGAGTATCCCATGAGGGGGGAATGGGTCGCTTATGCAGGTGGTGGACCTCATCATATCAGAGCCTCTTCCTCTGCATTCCACCATTTTCACATCCCTCCATGCCATGCTGCTGCTGGGGGTGCCGCTGTGCTCTCCACTCGAGCATGACCATACGTTTGACGTTTGGCTAGGAGAAGCGAAAGGGCTGCAAAGCGCACCCACACTTTACATAGGTATATGTACTTAAGGATACCTACAGCATATGCTTTCCATATATTGATGTTGAGTAGTTCTGTGACCTGTGGTGTATATTGATTGCCAGTAGCCTTGCAGGGTCAGGAAGAACCAAAGCATATCACCTAGATCTGCATCCGTGGAGCAGCACAGTGGACAGTAGAGTTGTGCTTCTGGGAAATATTGACTTAATTGTACAGTGGTCAGGTATGCCTGTTGGAGCATGATGTATATTTTTAAAGCAAGCATTTCTAGAGATAAGCTGGGGGAATTCCAGGGCCTGTTCCCATCTCTTGTCATTTAGTGCCCTCCCAAGATCATGTTCCCACTTGCTCCAAAGTGTTGTCAAGGGAGTCCAAGTAAGTTCACGATTGGCAACCCTCCCCCATGGTTAGTATAGTCTGTACCCCTCTGTGTTGGATGGGTTCCATGTCAAGTGTGCCCCAGAGAGTCTGGCAGGTGATCTGTAGTTGCCTAAGGGTGAGAAATTGCCCTAGCGAGCGGCAGTGTTCTTCTGTGTGTTGTTCGAAGGTAATGACACTCCCATCGGAGAAGAGGTCTTTAATGGTAACCAGTAAGGTTTCTCGGCAGCTACGTAGCTACCAAGATGAGTAGAAACCTGGGAAGTGGGGGAAGACCCGCCAGACGGAGTGCCAGAGCGTATGCAGGAGTACCATGCGTGATACAATGTAGTCGAACCATACAAATGTGGGCTACAGTCACCTGTAGAGGCCAAGGGGACAGGGGTAAGAACTTGGGGAGAAGAAAGCCATGTATTGTGGATGGGAGTAAAGGGCCTGCCCCGACATGTTTCTCCCAAGTAGTGCCCAGCTGTCCAATGTGCCAACCACTGTAACTGCACCACCAAGAAATACGCATGGAAGGAAAGGGCACTCAGTCCACCCTGACCTACTGGTAGCTCTAACTTTTTCAGGACAATTCAGCAACGTTTGTTGCCCCAAAGGAGGACCCAAAGCAAAGTGTCCAACTCATCAAAAAAGGGTTTTAGTGGGTCTATGGGGAGGCTTGTAAAATAATAAAGGTGATGGGGTATGTCAACAAGATGGCGAAGTAGACGTGTTTTGCCGAGCTCCAGCCAGTCCTGTGAATATTCCTGTAAAGCATGAAAATATCCTGCACATTGTGGATGGAGAGCTGGTTGGCGGGACACTCCGTGCATTGGTCTCTGGAGAGAAGCTCAGCATGCCTTCCTGGACTGACAGAGAGGCTTTGGCACCTCTTCTCCCTGCCAAAAGATTGGGGAGGAGGGGAGCCAGCAGTGCTGGAATGCAGGCTGTGGGTGGACTGCACAGAGTGTGCAGTCCCTCCCCCCCAATGCAAGGGGCCGGGTGTGGGCGACGGCCTGGCCCAGGCGCTGTGCTTTCTGGGCTGAGTGTGGAGGTTGGGCGCAGAGTCTTGCAGCCTGAGGAACGGGAGCGGCTGCCTGGCCCAGTCCCCGTGGTGAGGCAGCCACAGGAGGAGATGATGCAGCAAACGCTGAAGGGAAAACACCGATAACTGTGGGGCCCGAATGCCTGATCTCCCCGTCAGAGGATCGGATGTGAGGAAGGCCTGGAATGCTGGACTGCGGGACGCAGCCTGCTGCTCTGGAGGTGTGGCCCCCGCTGGAGTGAGAAGGCAAGCGGAGGCGGTGGCTGGGCCTAGGCCACAAAACACAGTTGGACTGGGACATTTGGCCTGTTGGGCTGGCGCAGCCGCAGTGGTATGTCCCTGAAGTGAGGTGGCGGCAGGAGGGGGCGATATACTTAAGGCTGCGAGAGGAACGTTGACAGCAGGCAGGTGGACTGAAGATGGCAGGCTGGTGACCAACTGTGCCCTTCCGTGTCCTGTATTGTGTCTTGATTTGATTAGGAAGTTTTTCTCCCAGTCGGTGTAATATGGCTCGGACGGCCACTAGCTCAACTGAGTTACAGTGAGACCCTGGGGTGCCGCAACATGGGCGTCCGAAGGCACTACGAAGTAAGGGGGAATAACAGTTCCTGGGCCTGGCTGCAACAGTCTCCCTCTGCTGCAAAAGCGGACATCAAGTAGTGGAGGCCCGTTTACAATGCAGTGGGGGCCAGACTGGGGCACGAGTGGTGAAGCATGGCAGGTTTCTTCCCCTGATTTGAAGGTACTTGCACTGGGGGATGGGGAGCTGGTGCTATAGTTTGGTGACTGGCTGGGCCACTGGCTTGCTAAATACTGGCGGACACATTATAGGCTACCAGAGGGGTCTGCGATTTTTTTGGTGCCCTACTCCGTGGCCACAGCACTGAAACAACCTGGTAGATATGGGAAAGGACAAAGGAGGTACAAGTCTCAGGTCAATAAGATTGTCAACTATACGGTGGCCACCCATTATAGAGATAAGATGGGTACCAAAACCCTGGATGCTCCTTGGAGTCCTAGGGAGGGTGGTGAACCTCAATCCATGTCTGATATCCTGAAGGAAGTCAGGGGCACACATACTGAACTTGTCACCAAGATAGACACTCTAGCAGTGGATGTTACACTACTGCATGCAGACCTACGCAAGGTGGTGAACTGTGTGGTAGTGGGGGAGGATATTATTGTTGAGATCCACAGTGATGTAGCCGCCTTGAAAGACACTGTCTCCTCCCTCCAGAACCTCACTGTGCAGCTTGAGGCGGAGGATGCAGAAGGCAGATCCTATAGAAACAACTTACACTTTGTGGGATTCCCAGAGGGGGTGGAGGGGCGAAACGTGCAACCTGATGGTACTCTTGCCACTGAGGGAGACAACATGTATGGGCAGGGCACCTTTGGAGAATGGCGAAGTCATCCTGACTAAGACACGGACACTACAGGGGATGGCCCACCTTGACATTGTCGAAAGTTGAGTTGTCTGTACCCTCATTGTTACTGCTGAAATGTGAGGAACTGCACTAGTTGTATAGATGTTAAATGACAATACAGCTGTTGTGATATATTCCTATTGTCTGGACTCATTCTGGCCCTATGTGAAAGTCTAAACATCCTGAAGAAAAGCTAGGCGTTCTACATTGGTGTGCGGGGCTGGCTGGCCCCATAGCGCTAAAGGGGTTCATGCCAATGTATAACCACTAGAGGCATTGTCCGGTGGTTGGGTTCGGTGATGACCTCTGACGAAGCGTAATGTTACACAGACTGGTTTACACAATTGGTTAACAGGGATATATACAATTTCTTGTTCCCATTATCTAGTTGGGCCATGGGGCGGGCCCACTGGCCTCTACCCCACTCTAGTTAAAACGGGATGGGGTTAAATCACTGCCTGGGGGAGGGGAGAAGATGGGGAATGTTCTTTCCTTGGTTCTTTGTTTACAGGTTGAAAAGGGAGATCTACTGCTTTTACTGGATTCTGAAAATGTGCATTTCTCAGTCATGATATATATGATGGCCTTCTTGGAGACATTTACTAGATTGCACTTATGACAGGCACTTATACATTACTATCTTGGAATGTATGAGGTTTGACCCAATTAGTTAAGCGTCGCCGGGTTCATGCCTATCTTAAACGCTATCATATATCGATAGCACTGCTACAGGAGACTCATACTTGGGGGAGCTGTATTCCAAGTCTCGAAAAACGCAGGAGAGGCCAGCTCTATCTGACTTCTTATTCTGCTGGAGGGGTTCCTGATTTGTGTAGCCCGTGGGGTCCCATTCCAACACAAAAGTCATGTGGTGGTGTTTGAATCACTGGACAGCCGTGAAGTATGTTTGATAAACGTATATGCCCGTAATGTGGAAAGTTAGACCTTATTTAGGGATGTAGTCCTGGCTGCCTCCCCATAGTTGATGGCACAGATTATGCTGGCAGGAGACTAATTGTGTTTTGGATGGCACGCTAGACCGGGAAGCACTGTGACAACACACAAATCATCATTTGATGGAGCAACTGGTAGACATTATACAGGAACTTCAGCTACAAGACCTCTGGTGACATAGGAACCCCACTCTAAAGATGTACTCCTGTTACACCACCCGCAACATGCACCTACAGTAGGCTGGACTACCGTTTTGTGTCCGAAACACTGCCCCCGCAAATGAAAGCTATTGCTTACCTAGCCCGCTACATATCAGTTCATTCTCCACTCTTAGTTAAATTGAGTGAAGGGTATAAGAGGCCCGTGGTCCCGACATGGCGTTTACGCTCGGAAGCGTTGACCGATCTACCCTTCGAGGATAGTCAGAGACAGACTGACACAACACTTTGGCGTAAATTGGGGAACATCCACAACTTGGGGCTGTGATTGGGAAGCTATGAAGATGGTGATTAGGGGACTCTTGTCTACAGACCACCTATAATGTCAAGCGCCAGCTCGAAAAAGATATTGCTGGGTGTGAAGCCAAGCTCCGAGACTTGGAGAAGTGCCTTCCTACATAACCACAGTATGCTGAGGAACTGCAGCAAATTCAACAAGCATTACTAGATGACTGGCAACGACTGGAAAGGCAGGTTTACACAGCCCTATCACCATTGTTTGCATGCAGAGGATGACAAAGCGGGTGCGTTGTTGGCACGTCAGCTAAAGCAACAATCCGATCACAAGCCGGTCACTGCTCTAGTGGACTCTACAGGCAGGCGGGCATGTACGCAGATAGCAATTAATAAGGTTTTCAAGGAACACCTTGACAAACTTTATGCTTTGCCTAATAATGTGCCTTTCCATACTAAGACCGCCTTCCTAGACGAAATCATGCTTCCTCGATTGACAGGACAGCAGGACCCATCAACTGAGAAGCAATACAGGTAACCATAAAACATTTAAAAACATAAAAAACACCTGGTCCTGATGGACGCCTAGCACAGTTTTATCGAAAATATGTTGACAGCCTCTTTGAAAAATTATTAGAGGTTCATCAAGAGGTGACCAACTGCGGTAGCTTACCAGACTTGATGCGAGAGGTATGGGTGTCTTTGATCCCCAAGCCGGACAGAGATCCAATGGATATAGGCCATTACCGCTTCTAAATGTGGATGTTAAAACACTAAGTAGCATCCTGGAAGTGTGCCTTCTTCCACTTTTGGCTTCACTCATTCATGAGGACCAGTGTGGTCTAATTCCTCACCACAGTACGATGTTTAACCTTCATTGCCTCGCTAATATTTATCATACCTTCCTGCAGTGGAAGATCCCAGTGGTGTTTGCACTCCTGGACATAGAGCAGGCTTTTGATTCTGTTGACTCAGGGTATCCATGGCAAGTAATGAATAAGATGGGCCTCGACCCGAAATATATAGCCTGGGTTCAGCTCCTATATGATCGCCCAATGGCCCGTGTGAGATCTGTGGATGTAATTCCGGAAGCAGTTCAATTGAGACTGGGGAACCGAGAGGGATGTCCGCTGTCCCCCCTTCTGTTTCTATGGCAATGGAGCCGTTGGCAGCTTTCCTTTGTGCGGTACTGAGCCCCTGGGGATTACGCATTGTGGAGACTACACATGTGGTGTCCTTCCATGTGGACGGTGTCCTGGTTTACGTACAGCACCGGAGTCTTCAATCCCCATTCTCTTAAATGTCCTACAGACATTTGGTGAGTATTCCGCGCAAATCTTTGAAAGTTCTACTTATTCCCGATGGGCACTATAGCTGAGGATCAGACGGACACTCTCCCAATGGTTGGAATACTGTGGGGATCTGGGGGTCTTCGATACCTAGGGATAAGACTGGCACATACTGCTGACAACTGTGATAACCTTAATCACAGCAGGGTACCGGAGGGATTATGGACTTCTGTTAGATTTTGGAAAGAGTTGCCGCTTTCATTGATGGGTAGAGCAGCCATTACGAAGATAGTTATACTGCTGCGGTGCTTATATGATCTGCAGAATACCCTCTATGAAGGACCCAGATCACACTTTGCACGCTTAGATAGTTTAATACTAAACTTGTTATGGGCTGATAAGAGGAGGAGAGTGAGCCTGGCTATGCTGCGGCAGACATGGGAACACAGAGGAATTGAGCTCCCTCATATGGAACTTTATTTTTTTGCCTCACAACTGCAGCACACAGTACACTGGTTTGACCCCGATAGTAACTGGGAGAAGAAGCTTTTACAGGGATTGTATGGGGAGTATACCCTGTCAGCTCTAGTACTGGGAAACTGGGCGGAGCAGGGAAGGGTCCCTTTTATAGGGCAACATGCATGAAATGTATGGACCCGTATGGTGTCATGCGTGTTACGTTGCACGCCATACAAGAGGGATGCACCATTATGGGATATGCAGGCTTTTCAAAGAATTGCCTTGGATAGGTCCATGAAGAAATGGAGGAGGTGATGTCCTGGGAGATCTTTATCTCAGAGAGCAATTTATCACCCAGCAAGATGCATTTGACTCTTTCCAGTTGGGGAAGGGCCAGTTCTTACAATATGATAAAATGGCGGCGAGGGCTCACATTTTGTGGCCCTGTTTCTCTGACAAACCTCCAGCTTCAGCCACTTCGACTGCACTGTTGTGCCTGGGAGGTGGACAGAGACTGATTTCCCCTATTTATAGAGCCTTTAGAGATGACATTCCGAGCATTATGCCGACTGCGCAGCATAGGTTGGAGCGGTACTTGATGAGGATGTTTCAGCCTCAGAGTGGAAACACGTGTATGAAGGTACTAGGACTTGTAGTTCCAATGCAAGATTTAAAATTATACAACATAACTATAATCATCAGACATATCTAGCCCCAAACATCCTTCACTGTATATACCCTTCGCGTTCCCCTCAATGTCCGAGCTGTGCTGTGGAGTCGGCGGATTTCTTTCATCTAGTGTGGCACTGTAGTGCACTGGAATCATACTGAAAGACCATAGTGATTGCCCTGGAGAGAGCCAACACGTGGAAAATTGTATGTGCCCCTGAGGTGATTCTTTTGAGATTGCTTCCTACACTAAAGGAGCTGCAAATTTATACCTTTGGGTGGCAAAACATATTGCAATCAAGTGCCTTAGTCCCGTCCCCCCAGAGCATGGCGCCTAACTAAGGGATTTCTCCAATTGGGCAGTGGCGCAGGAGGTTAGGATGAAACATGTACAAATAGATGCAAGGCTAAAGGATGACACAGCGGCTTGGACACGGATGCCGCAAGACCTTAGATCACCAGATACTCCGTAAGCTACTTTCGGGGATATATAAATTACTTGAAAATGATTGACCCCTGTTATGATTGAGAGTAGTTCGGAGGGCCGGGAGAGTGATAAAGATCAAGGAACATTGCAGGTGGGGAGGCGGACAGCAGCGAATTGCTCCATGGGTCTATGAATAAATAATAGAACTTGCAATAGGTACTGATTGTATAATAATGCCCAACTGACTGAGATGTACTGAGAGTAGTAGGGGCGGTGGGGGATGTTGGGGATTGCACATTTCTCAATTGTTTGCAGCCATACTGTCGGCTAATGTCCGAGTTTCTACATTAAATGCTGCAATCATATGATATGCCGATTGTGATGCAATGACGCATAAAATGATAAAAATATGTGTTTAACCATAAAAAAAAAAAAGAAGAAAAGAAAAGGAGACTGGATAGAGTTACCATCTTAGCCAGACCTATCTTACTGATAGGAGCCAAGGGCAAATTATTCCAGAAGTGTATTTGATATGTGATGCCGGCCAGGATGGCCTGAAGGTTGCCCTCATACAAATCTAGTAGGATATGATGGAGACAGATCCCAAGGCTGCGAACCACCTTCCTGCACCAACAGATCGGAACATCGCCAAGGCATAGCTCTCGCTGTGTCAGGTCGGATAGATGATTTTTTCCCCGTTTAGCCACAGCTCTGGCAAATTCAGCCTGTGTATCATGTAGAGGAGAGAGATCGGTCCCGTGGGTATAAGAGTAAATCGTCAAGGTGTAGGGATAATGTGTGCGCCCTGTCCTGTAGGGGGATGCCCCATGCCTGGTGCAATCCCCTTGCAGTTTGATGGCGACAGGCTCCATGGCCATCACAAAAATCAATGGAGGCAGAGGGCATCACTGTCTGGCTCCGCAACCCATTGAATCCGGGAGATAGGATTGGTGCAGAGCAGTTTTGTGTAGGCAAGCAAGCGTTACTCTGATTCCTATTCTGGCTAGAACCTAGAAAAGGTAGTTCCACGTCAGGGAGTCGAACACCTTCTCAGGATCCATTGTGAGGCAGGCTGCATGCAGGAGACGCAACTGTGCCTGGTTCTGCATTTGAAATAGGCATCTGATATTTTGTGTGGTACAAAGCCATTCTGATCTGATGTATGAGTTCCGGAAAAGCATGGGCATAAATGCTAGAAAGAATTTTCCTTAAGATCTTATAATCTACCCCAATGATGGTAATGGGTCGGTATGATGCTAGTTAAGTGGACTCCCTATCCGGTTTGGGAACAGAGACTAAGAGGGATTTCCAAAGGGACTGTGTGAGTAGACCCACATGTAGTGCTTCACTGACCATCTCTGCCAGGCAGGGCGACAGGCTGGTAGAAAAGGTGTTATGATATTCTATCGGCAACCCACCTATGCCTGGAGTTTTATTTCTAGCAGCTCCCGAATCGCCTGTTTCACATCTGCCATTGTGATCTTGGCATCTGGGTAGCTTTTGGTGGTATCGGAGATACAGGGGAGGGTAAGGCCGGAGATGCAAGGCAAAAGGGTGCTGGCCTTGTCTGTGAATGCGTTGTGGGTTGCCCGATATATGGCCGAGTAAAATCTGAGGAATGCCTAAAGTATTTTGCCCTCTGTATGGATTGTGACACCTGATGGCACAACAATTTCCACAATAGGATTCATGGGGATGTCTTGTCATATCAACCAGGCAAGAAGACACTCTAATGGGTCACCCTCTCTATGTACTTTGGCAGTGCGAAGTTGAAGCGCTGCAAAAGCTCCAAGACGGTCACATATTGGGTCTTTGCTTTAGAGAGCTTAGTGCCTCTCTCTGGTTTGGGGGCTGCCTCTCCTCCCAGTCAGGAGAGGAGCTTCTCCATTTCCCCAATTTGTCTGTCTAGCATCCTACGGACTCCTACTATCTTCTGTAGACAAAAGTCCCTCATGACCACCTTAAAGGCATCCCATTCTAGTGTTCTAATGGAGGCAGTGCTGTGGTTTTTGGCTAAATATAGCCAGATGTGGGTCCCCTTTGTTTCGTGGAAGACAGGATTCTCAAGGCATTCGCATGGGAGCCACCTTGTCGGTGTTGGGTGATGGGGGAATGCCCATTGCAGATCAACGATGTGTTAATCATGGTCTGAGATTATATGCCCGAGATAGTCGGAGTGGCGCACAAGGGGAATCTAGGGATGGGAGCAAAGGAAGCGATCCAGGTGTACCCAGAGGTCGTAAGGTGCTCAATAGAAACAGTAGTGCTTGGTACTAGGTTGCGTGGCTCTCCACGCAGCTGACAGCACTCAGTGACGGACCCAATTCTGAATGCATTTGGATTGCATGTTTGGGGGGGGGGGGGGTTGGCAGTGGAGGGTGGAATCTCTCAAAGTTACTGTCACGAACACAGTTATAGTCCCCTCTGTGTATCCATGGCATTTGTGTCTTATGTGCTCACGCACTGGGGGAGTGTTCCAGAAGGACCCCAGATCTGTATTACGGGTGTAAATACTCCCTATGAGAATAGGGTGACCGTCTAAGCGGCACTCAAGAAGTACGTTCCTCCCCTCCATGTTTATCACAGCATTTAGGACTTGAAAGGGGACCCCAAGCCTAATCCTGAGCAAGGTTCCTCGCGCATATGGCAAGTCGGTTGTAGCATGTATGATACCCCTCCATCGCTTTCACAGCCACTCCAATTTTTCACCTGGTATAAGAATAAAGAGAATACCTCTTCCTCGCTGTGTGCATGCTGCCCACATTTAGGGTAAGGAAACTGGTGTTGGGGGAGGAGCCATAGTGAGTGTGAAACGTGCCCTGATTAATCATTGCTTAGGTGTGTTGAGCCCAGTGAGGGCTACATGTGTCATGATAACTTGAAGTCAGCATGCTGCTTTAATGCACGTTATCGGACGCCCTTGGGCATAAGAGCAGCAGAATGACTAGGCATTTAGTCGAAGCATGGGGTAGAGGCGGAGGCCAGCCCTTCCCAAGACCCCTTTCCCTCCGGCCATTCGGGGGAGGGAAAAGGGTCAGCTATGGTGCCCAACAGTGGGGGAGCTATCAGCAGTGGGGAAAAGAAAGCACCACCATCCTCGCTGCGCCTCATGTGAGTCTCAGAGAAAGGGGGCATGCACTGCAGACCACAGCACCTGGCCAGTCCTCTGCAATCGCCAGGCGCTGCAGGCAAAACCTCCGCTTGGTATCCTCCAACAGGCCTCCTCTCCACAGGGCTTGTTGGCTTTAGCACGGCCCTGCACCTGTGAGCTCAGCAGACCCCCTGTAGCACGGTCAATGCCTCTGCCTGCTCTGAGCGGCAGGAGGCAGGTGAGCACTCTGGTGTTCACAGGGGGGTGGTGTGCCCCTGCCTCTGAATCCAGGGAGCTGGGAGCAGCCTGCTTCCTCTGGCCCAAAGTCGCCAGCCCACCCAGTGCCTCTGGCAAACTCCACTGCCATTTGATGCGGCCCACACGCTGTCAACGCACCGCAGGGCAGGGCTGCAGGGAGTAGACACACCAATCTCATCTAATCATCCCTAGAATTGGGCTTCAGACATGGATGGCGTCAGATGTTTAGGCTAGCGGCCGGAGCTCTAGCGATAAGCATCTGCTATCTTGGCTTGCTAAGCCACGCCCCCGTCATAGAATCTCTTACAGTTGACTTTCAACCATCACTTTTTGCATCAGTGGCATAGTTACACCAAAAAGGGGCCCTGTCCATTGTTTGATTTACTATGAAAATTGGAAGATTTTCAGTCTGTGCTAAAGGCATCTAAGTGGTTATTTCATCTTGGGATTCATGGTGACCTTCCTTATGGTGTTAATTATGGATTTCACTACTTGTAATGGCTCAAATAAATGTTGCTGGGAAATTGCTTTTCAGTTTACGTCCCATTGCCCATGTTTCTTTGCTTTTTACCATTGTTGTGTTTTCTTTTGCTTAATCTATCGCAATGGATCACACAGTCCTTATTGCTGAGCTTATAGGCAAAGGCCATTAGCAATATACAAAGAAGAAAGAGTGGGGCCAAATAAACACTGCAGAGCTCCATCGTGCTATAGGGGGTAGTCCTACAATCAGACTCCAAAGATCAGGGGCTTGCCCCCTTCAGATCACCTCAGCTCCTTCCACTCCTTTGGTACCTCAGCTCTTATTAATTCTACTGTAATTAAAAAAGATCAATGACCAATGAAGACCAGCAGCAACTCCTGAACCTGCTGTCCACTGTTCCCTTTCAGAGTGCTTCAGTTCACCAGCCGACTCTCCAACCACTCCCTCCCCCCCAACAAGACTTAAATGGGGGCAAGCCACAGCAGAAGAGGGAGACAATGCAAAGAAAATGTATTAATGCTGACTGAGCTGGTGCCTCTGAGGTCACTAAAATCTCACTCAGGACAATCCTCCAGTCCTCCATCCTCAAGGCCCCTCCTGACAGCTCTAAGTGATTTGCAATGCTCAGGATTCTGGTGGAGCAGGTCCTGACACAGCTGCAATGACCTTCAATAATCAGGTCAAAAACTAGGCATATGGAGACATGTCTACCCATGTGATGGCTTTCCTACACATAGGAATGCACAAAACACAGAGCAAAACCAGTTGAATAAACCAACAGGGCCAATAGAGCTGATAAAATAACCAGTAGGCAGATGTTTGGGCTGATGGCGTCTGATATAAAGCTTGTACAAGTCTGGATAACGTCCTGTGTTATAGGACAAGCAGGTAGATGGGGAGTGAGGAAGTTTTACTGAAATAGAAGGCGGGAGTGAAAGCCGCATCAGCGTGCAGGCCAACGGCTTCCGTGCTACCACTGGTGACTCCTCAGTCCTTAATACTTAGAACTTTGTTCTCTGTCCGAAAGCTCTACTGACTTTTGCAACTGGCAACACCCAGTTAAAAACAGCCAATTCAGGCACCCAGTACAACGCCTCAAGCTGCGTCTTCCAGTGTCTACTGCTCCTATCATGTCATGTGACTGCAGGCCCAGACTAAGCAAACAATCTAACTGAATCTGAAAGGGAAGCATCTGGCAGTACTTGACACCAGTGGTATTGCCTGCAAAAGTTAGGAAAATGAGTAAGTGTTTCAACCACAGGTCAGATCACAAGCATTAGGTTCAGGAAACCAAATAAGCTGCTCTGCATCAGAATGGAAAAAAAGCCTGCAGCAGTTCTTTCCAGCTGCCACACTGCTCAAAATAAAACAAGCATTTGCAATGCAATAGGTCTCGCATTTGCCTGAGTTAGAGCTACTAGCGTTGAAAATTCAGAACTGGACTTTTCTTGCCACATAAATTGGTCAACCCTTCCTCATAATTTTGTCTTTTCCTGTCACATAATTCCAGTGGCCCTGCATATAACTAAAGCACTTCCATTTACCTTCTTCCTCTATCTGCAGCCAAAAATGAAAATGTTACAATTTAGCATCTTAATTTAAATCTGCAATGCTAATACCTAAAGAACACCACAATGAAAATAGCATTTGTAATAAACATGGTCACGTAACCATGTAGTTCACTCCTGGAGGGCATAACCACATGAAAAAAAATGTCAGAAAGTAATGCACTGAAACCATATATTTAGCCCCACATGGCATAGCACATTAGACATGTTTAGGGCTAGCAGGCCAACTGCAATGAAATTACAAACAAGGCCTTTAAAACACAAACTTCTCCAAAGCTGTAAAAAAAGAAAAAATACTACAACCTTGAGAGCGCATAAAAAGACATTGAATGGTGGGAGGGGTTATTATTTTAGGATCCCCACTAACCTACTGTGTGGACCCAGAGATAATGTAGATAGAAAGAGCCCATCATGGTGAATGTTTTTAAGGTGGTCCCATTGTCCTAGAACCACCTAAGGGTGGATTATGAGCAAATATGTTTTGTAAAAGGAATGCCCTGCACAGCATTAATGGGGCACGTTTCTCTGCCGTGAATATCGTACTATGTTGATATGTTGTCTGTAATGCATAGAACTGCCCCTAGAGGATACAACAATGAAAATAGCATTTGTAAGAAACATTGTCATGTAACCATATACTTAGTCCATTGAGGGTATAACCACATGCAAAGAAAATGGCAGAACGCAGTGTAACCATAAATGTAGCCCCTAGAAGACAAAGGGGGTCATTACAACCCTGGCGGTCAAAGACCGCCAGTGCTGTTGTGGGGATTGCACCGCCAACAGGCTGGCGGTGCAATCCAGGGAATTATGACTGCGGCGGTTTCCCGCCACATTTGCCCCAGCGGTAACAATCCACCTGGGCAGCGCTGTTTGCTGCGCTGCCCAGGGGATTATGAGTTCCCGACTGCATAGCAGACAGTGAAAAGCGCGACGGGTACAACTGCACCCGTCGCACAGCCGAGATCCCCACTGAAGCCATCCGCCAAGGTCATAATGAGGGCCATAGTGCCTTACACATTTTCTGAGCTAATAGGCCTACTGCAATGACATTACAAACAAGGCCCTTAAACCACAACTAGTCCCAGCTGTAAAACAAAGTTCCAGCCATGAGAGAGCTTAAACAGACAGTGAATTGAGAGAGGGGTTATTATTTTGGGGTCACCACTAACCTAGTATGGGGATCTGGAGATGATGTAGACAGAAAGAGCATGTTGTTGTGAACATTTTGGTGGTGGTCCCATTCTCCTAGTACCACCACATGCTGAGTTATGAGCAAAAATGTTTTCTAAAAGTAATATCCTGCAAAGCATTATGGGGCAAGTTTCCCCGAGTCCAGTGAATACTGTAGTATCGGCCCTCCTGCTGTGTCAGGAGAGTCACTGAGGATTTCAGTGTTTTTTTTTTTTTTCCACATAAAGCATTTATCAAATACAAGTGTTTTTGTGAAAGCTATGGAATGTGAAGGGGAGAGCCGAAAAAAATGACTGATTAGGTAACGGTGTGAACAATGTGACAAGTGCTTCAATACTGCTGATTGAGTTCACAGTGCGAACAGCGCAGAACAGCTTAAGCACAAATGGGAGAGACAAAAGAAAAAAGTAGTTTGCCCACGCTGAAGTATATTGGCAATCGTGTAATAATCCATGTAACAGGGTCAGTCTGCAAGGCGGTAACAAAACTGCCCCAAGGGGGGACAAACGTAAAGCATTTACTAATAATGACATCAAGGGATTTTTGAAAGGCAAGCCCATGTTTGAGTGAAAGTGACGGGCGTGGTTAACAGCCCACAGAATACTTAGAACATGTCGAAAAGCGGCTGCGCAATCGATCTAAAATGGTAGCAGCTTCCCATTCGGAATGCATGATAAACTATTTGAATGATGCCTTTCAAGACTGTTCTTTACCTTGTGACATGCATTTCCAAAAGGCCACATATATATATGTGGTGCTGCTTAATTGAGCAGCTTTTTTAATGCCAGGCAAGTAACCTTGAGGCAATCTGAAGACTCTTTGCAGGCCTGAGCTCCAGTTCTAATGTAATGTCTAATACCCAATCAAAAGCCATTGCAGTGGTTATGAAACTGTTAGTAGACTACTGTTCACCACAGAACAGATACATAAGTATACACTAACTATTATTAAATCTTCAGTTTTGGACAACTTTTGACAAGGCTACAATTCAGTTTTGGGACATACTATCTAATGTGGCTGCATACTTCTATTTTCTTAATGCAGGTTGCCTTTTAAATCTGAACAAAACTATTTAAACTGTCTTCTTTTCACTCCAGGCCTGTGTTTTCTCCATGCCACTGATGGTTTCTCTGTGATATTATCACAGGGCAAAAAGTCAGGTGATGTTATTTTAAATGAAATAATTATGCTAATTAGCAGGGGGGGTTTTAACTGAAAACAAACCTACCTACTTTTGCCTTCAGAATGTTACCAAGTACACGTTCTCTGTGGAAGAGGCACAGCAGGGATTCTCTTGCAATGAGGTGTCTCCCTCTCTGCAGTTACAGCTACATTTTCCAAGAAGCATGCTGGAGGAATGCCTTTGGACCAGTGATAACATTACAGAAAAAACAAGGCATGATGTTGAAACCAGGTCAAAGGAATTGAATGGGGTGTCCACTAGGTTTGTTGCAGCAACAGCTCCACTATACAATGAGCCCCCAATGACATTATTGAATCAGTCAGTGACCTGAACTCACCACTTAGAAAAGCTGCATGGACTTATGTAACACCTTGAGGGCACAACAACTGAACGTGATCATGAGCAAAATACTCTCTTCGAAAGGGTTGCTGGTTTGGAGCGCACTCAACAATTTGTAAAATTGATGATAGCGAGAACAGAAGTTGCCAAAACAATCTGTATATACAAGGCATTAAGCAAATGGTCTAGTTCGCTGCTTTGCCTGCCTATGTGCAGCAGCTATTTAGCAAACACCTCATCTCCAGACATTGCAGACAAATTACTGGATAAGGCCCACAGGGTGTACTCCCAAGTTTCAAAGGAAAAGAAACCTCATCCCAGATGTCTTAACAATAATTGATTATTATGAAAAAAAGAGATCTTTCAAGCTTCACACTCTCAGGAAAAAGCACAACACAAAGGGCATAAATTGTTGATTTTTGAAGATATGTCTGCATACATCCTGGCCAAGCATGAGGAATGTAAGACTGACTAAGCATATGTGGGGAAACAACATCCTTTACCGTACGGGATTCCTTTTCTGCATTCTCTTCTCCTATAAGAACAAAAATCACACTGCATAGTCCCAGAGGACATCTGGCAACTTAAAGGAGATGAGCGGGTGACTGATCCAGGGTTATCCTCCCTGGTCTGAGGCCGATCCAGACAGTGGAGGATCCAACGCACCTCAAAGAAACAACAAACGGCATGCAGGATGAGAAGTCAGAGGCATCCCACCCTATGGGAGAGGCTGGCAGATGAGGTCTGAATCCATATCCTTTAAAGTGGTGGCTTCCCCGGTGAGGTTTTATTCCCCCGGTGTAGTGGCACCTGACCATATTGTAGACTCAGTCACTATCTCTTGTTATGCCACATATTATGTGTGCTGATATCAGATTGCTGAGGCCTGGTAGCTATAACAGAGTGTGCCCCCACTTCACAATTATGTTTGTTGGATAATTGTATTTATTTGCTTTATATTCTCAATTGCCTATCCTATTGTCTGTCTGAATGCTTGTGCAGCTATTGAGGGAAATGAGTGCCCCCCCCATACCATACAATACTCTTGCTTACTTATGTTCAGCCAGCTCCCTATTAGCTTAAAGCCAAATAGCGGCGATATAGCATGTCCCACACGACCACACTTAACACTGTCACTTCAAATGTGCAGGGCCTAACTCTCCTATAAAACGTAAAAGTGACTCTACAATAAGGATATACCAGTGGCAATGATTCAGGAGACCGATCGGATGGCACCTGATCCGGGTTTCCCTTATTCCCCATTGTATCACTTGCAGTATGGTGAAGGAAAAAAAAAAGTGTGGTCATTTTATTTAAGAAAGGTATACAATTCCAAGAAGAATCCACCTATACAAAAAAGAAGGGGGGTATCTCATCTTGAAGGGTAGTTTAGCATCAATAAGGGTCACGCTAGTCAAAGTCTACCGCCCGTACAATTGTAAATCTGTATTATTTGGAAACCTGTTTGAACACCTAGCTGAGCTGACTGATGGGATATTAATAATAGGAGGACATTTAATCTAACTATAAACTTACATTTGGATAACTCACATATGGCTAGGGGGAACAACACTGCCCAAGGATCTTCCACATGGGCCTTCAAGACCTGCACCTGTTTGAAATACAGAGGTCACATCATCCAACTACCAAGGATTACATCTTCTATTCAAATGTGCATAGAATATCATCTAGAACAGGCATGCTTTACACATAACAGGAAAATGTACAGTTCTTCCAACAGCGCCAGACTGACATAACTTATCTGTGGCCATGCACCTGTTCTTGTGAAGTGAGATATGCAAAATTTTGCATATGAATGAAATCTCATTCAGGGATCTAACGGCCGCAATTAGGGAAGCTCACACCCACTAGTGCAAGGAAAATGACGAACTCTCAATGACCCTAGCAATTTGCTAGGATGCTGCTAAGTCAGCAACGAGAGGAGAACTTGTTTCTTAATCTGCAAGGATCTTCTGCCATAATAAGGCTACAAAGGCAGACCCTGAATTAACAAAACGGGATGTGAAGAGTAAACATGAAAACAAAGGACCACGTAAAAGTTATCAACTTTTTAAAAAACTACGACAAATTTTGTTGGATGAAACCGCATGTTGAATGCTGTTCACTAGACAAACTCTTTATGATAAAGGGAACAGGGCGAGAAGACTGTTGGCTTACAAGATTGACCTCATGAAGAACAGAAATAGGATCCAACGTATCCGTTCCATGGGAGGCGCTAAGTTAACACACTTGCATGATATCCCATAAGCATTTAAATATTATTATGAGTCACTTTATGCTGCTTATGGCCTATGGTGACTAGGAGCGCTCTACAAATCCACCTTACATTACAGTTAGAAACGACAAGGACATGATGGATTTGGAGCCTCATTCTATTAAACATTCAGGTACAGTCTGCCGGAACCATTCACCCATATGTTTAATTCATTTTCAGAGATGGGGGGGGATAACCAATACCATGTTGGAATTGGAAATGGTTCTGGTCCCCAAGCAACATAAAAAAAAATCCAAACACTGTGAATCCCATTGGCCAACAGCTTTACTAAACACCAATGCAAAGATCTACAAATACTTTTTTGTAAACTATTGGAAAACTGTAGACCATCATTATTCAACCTACACAATCTGGTTTCATCCAAGGGTGACTAACCTGAGATATTATCAGAATGGCGTTTAACATATGCCAGGTGGTGCAGGACCTCAAATGACACTTCTCTCATTAGACGTAGAGAAAGAGTGAGACAAACTAGACTAGCATTTTATGTTTAAGGACTTACCCAAAACTGACCAGGGTCTCACAATTAAAAAAGTCATATGGGTCAACTTTGCGTCACCCTTAAAGAGAATGAAGATTAATGGCCATCACGAGAAGATCAATTGTCAAAGAGGCACCCACCAGGGATGTTCACTATGCCCCCCCACCACCATTTTTGTGACGGGCCTGGAATGCTTGGTCCAAAGGTAGCAGACATATAAAAAGGTGCTGTTGCGGATTATATTTTGTAAATATATTTTATGTTTTTCTCCTAACCCGGAAGGTTGGTAAGAAAACAAAACACTGAAGAGCTGCAAGACTTCACAAAGGTCTCTAAAACAGTTGACCTAGAACTCACAAAAAGATATGACATGGGAGAAAGACTCTTCGCAGACTCTAGCATGAATAACTAAGGCTAATGAATCCATTGACTTTTTGGTAATAACCATCACAGCACAAAGAAAAACTTGCGCCTTTGTTCGAAACCCTATTCAAAGACCGCTACATTTGGGGAAGGTTTGAAGTTTCCTGGTTTGGCTGGACGCCTACAAAAAGATAAATTTTCTTCTGTGATACCTCCATGTAGTTCAAACCGTGCCACTGTTGATACCCAAGACTGTTATTACCACAATACAAAACAAACGTATTGTGCTTACTTGGGAAGGCTCCTAAAGGGTCTAAGAAAATCTTACTTCGAAACAAATTTGAGAGGAGGGTGTGGGTTTTTCACAAATATAGTGCCATATCTGTACGAATCAGCTACATCCCTTGATGGACCATATGAATCCTAATAGAAACTTTAGGTCCACTTTGAGGGTGTATACCCTACAAAAAAAAAAAAAGTAAATAAATAAAAATCATTATTTATATTCTCCCCTGGCTTCCCTCCAAAGCAGAGTACTCATTGTTCTGCTCAAGTCCATCCATATCACTCTAACATATTGGACAGCTAATGTCAAAGGCCACCAGATAACTTTGTGCTGTCACCAATGTCCCCATCTTGAACAACCTGCACTTCGTTCCAGGTTTGGGACACATGGGATTCCACAGATGGCTTCAGCAGGATACAGCTATCCTTGCCGACTTAAGCCCCGGTATTCGGAGGCGACTGTGCGACACTGGATGCTAGATGGCTCACAGACTTATCTCATGCAACTGGTACAATGGACAATAGTGAAACCTAACAAAACCTACCGTCCCACGCATCTGCAGAACAACCACCAGCGGCAGATCATTTTCACACCTCCCCAAGACATGGAACACTCTTCCCACCCACCTACATCCGACCAAGGACTTTCTTACCTTCAGGAGACTATCTCAAGATATGGCTGTTTGAGCAGTAGCAGTGCCAACCCCCCCCCCCGAACCTCCACCCTCCAGCGCCTTGAGACCCTCACGGGTGAGTAGTGCGCTTTACAAATTCCCCGATTGATTGATGATCTGCCTCACTTATGACTTTACCCTGGTCCGGCGCGATCAGATGTCCCTAATAGTGCTTTTTGCTTTTTTTTTTACACTATTTTTACTTAAAACTGTAAAATTCAACAACTTTGGTTCTATTGATTGGACTTTTGTCGTTTTTGCCATGTTGGTCTTGTTTTATTTAATAAATTAAGCTCTATTGTTCTAACGAGGTGTAGAACCTTTTTATGTGTTTTACCGTTTGAAGTACTGCACAAATACTTTACACATTACCTCAAAGTTAAGCCTGCCTGCTCTGTGCCACGCTACCAGAGTTTGAACACAGGTTTATTTAGTGTTTGCTTGTGCCTTACCCTGACTAGGATTATGGTTCCTGCTTGACCAGGGCTCACACCCTAGTCAACCAGAAACCCAATTTCTATCAGCCATGTTGCAGAGTTGTAAAACACAGTATCTGAACTCAAACTCATTGTATTCTACCTTACTGCCACATCCAAAATCTTAAGAGGCGCAAGCTAAAGACATCAACAATGGAGCGAGGTAAAATAACATGCTTCATTGGCTACCCAGAGGAGGTGGAAAGCTTTGCTTTGTCAGCAACAAGCTATCCTTAGCTACAATAGTACATACGTTTCTGGGGTAAATAAATGGACTTGGTTGGGATTGTTTAGGGGTAACTGTTTTGTTGTTTACATTTTCACCCTATTCATTTTCACCTCACAGTGCTTTCACAGTCCATGGTAGATTCACAAACGGAATCCAGCATAGGCTCTCTCAGTATGCATTACATGCATCCCATCTTGGTACCCCATAGCAGGTGAAACCAACCACTGTGGCCCCCATGGCTTTGTTCAGAATAGTGTTATGGAACATTAAGAGTGTTAATAACTATATTAAGAGAGGGGCTGTTCGCCAAAGCCACCTTCTTGGTTTACAATGACCCTTCCTGGGCAGATAGAGTACAACAGAGTGTTTTAATGCATGCTATACGAAAGGATCAATGGCTACTGCAATACTATTGCACAATCAATCAATCAATCAAAAACATTTGTAGAGCGCGCTATTCACCCGTGAGGGTCTCAAGGTGCTGGGGGAGGGGCAGGGAGGGTCACTGATCGAACAGCCATGTCTTGAGGTTCTTTCTGAAGACCAGTAGGTCTTTGGTTTTGCGAAGGTCAGTGGGGAGGGAGTTCCAGGTTTTGGGGGCGAGGTAGGAGAAAGACCTGCCTCCTGTGGTGGTGTGCTGGATGCGGGGGACTGGGGCTAGGGCGAGGTCGGCTGATCGGAGGTTGCATGTGGGAGTGTGGAAGTTAACTCTTTCATTGAGGTAGGTTGGGCCGGTGTTGTGGAGGGATTTGTGTGCGTGGATGAGGATCTTGAATGTGATTCTCTTGTCTATGGGGAGCTAGTGAAGGGATTTGAGGTGTGGTGAGATTCGTTTGTGGCGGGGGAGGCCAAGGACGAGGCGCGCTGCTTTGTTCTGGACTCTTTGGAATTTGCGTTTGAGTGTGGTGCCGACGTAGAGGGCGTTACCGTTATCCAGTCTACTGCTGATGAGTGCGTGGGTGACTGTCTTTCGGGTTTCTGGGGGGATCCATTTGAAGGATTTTTCATTTTTTTAAAGTGCGGAGTGTGTGGAAGCAGGAGGAGGTTAGAGCATTGATTTGCTGTGTCATGGACAGGGAGGGGTCGAGGATGATGCAGAGGTTGAGTGCATGGGTTGCGGGGGTGGGTGCGGGGCCTAGGGCGGTGGGCCACCAGGAGTCGTCCCATGTGGTTTTGTTGGGGCCGAAGATGATGATCTCGGTTTTGTTTGAGTTGAGCTTGAGGTGGTTAGTGGTCATCCAGTGCGCGGTGTCGAGGAGAGCGGCATGTAGGTTGGTTTTGGCGGTGGTGGGGTTGCGGGTGAGGGAGAGGATGAGTTGGGTGTCATCTGCATAGGAGAGGATAGTGATTCCGTGTGCTCGGAGGATGTTGGCTAGGGGGATTATGTAGATGTTGAAGAGTGTGGGGCTGAGGGAGGACCCTTGGGGACTCCGCAGGTGATCTTGGTAGTGTTGGAGTGGAAGGGCGTAAGGCGGACTCTCTGGGTCCGGTCGGTGAGGAAGGAGGTGAGCCAGTCTAAGGCTTTGTGGCGGATTCCTATGTTGTGGAGGCGTGTGCGGAGTGTGTGGTGGCAGACGGTGTCAAAAGCTGCGGAGAGGTCTAGGAGGATGAGTGCGACGGTCTCGCCTTTGTCGACTTTAGTCCTGATTTCGTCAGTGCATGCAATGAGGGCAGTTTCTGTGCTTTGGTTCTTGCGGAACCCAGATTGTGAGGGGTCAAGGGCGTTGGTTGCTTCGAGGAAGTGGGATAGGCGGGTGTTGACTAATTTCTCTGCAACCTTGGCGGGGATAGGGAGGAGGGAGATGGGGCGGTAGTTGGAGAGGATCTCCGGGTCGGCTTGGGTTTATTTTTAGGAGAGCGGTAATTTCCGCGTGCTTCCAGGGGTCTGGGTAGGTGGCGGAGTTGATAGAGGAGTTGATTATGTTTTAGAATATGGGGGCGATGGTAGGGCTAGCTTTGTTGTAGATGCGGTGTGGACAGGGGTCGGAGGGGGAACCGGAGTGGATGAAGTTCATGTTTTTTTCAGTTTCTTCGTGTGTGGTGGGGTCCATGTGGATAGTGTGGTGGGGGGTTTGAGCGGGGGTCGAGTGAGGGGTATGTGTGGTGGGTGTGTGTGGTATGAAGCTGTTGTGGATGTCCAGGATTTTGTGGAGGAAGTGGTTGGAAAGGGCGTCACATAGGGGCTGTGTGTGTGTGTGTGTGTGGGGTCTATGTTGCTGGCTTTGGGTATGGCAAGTTCATTGATGATAGTGAAGAGTTCTTTGCTGTTTTGAGAGTTGTTGTCAAGGCGTGTCTTGTAGTGATCTCTTTTGACGGTGCGTATGAGTTCTTGATGTTGCGGGTGGTGATGTGTTTTCTGAGGGGGGCTAGTGTGTCTGCGCAGGTAGTGATCCATTTGGAGAGGTTGTGAGCTCCTGCGTTGGGGTCGTTGGTGTGGGGGGGGGGGGTTATGGGCCAGTTGGGAGTTTAGTCGTTCTGTGGGGATCTTGTCCCACATGCGGTAGGGTGTGGTGTGTTGATGCTAGTGTGTGGGGGGTTTGGTGAAGGAGAAGTGGACGCAGCGGTGGTCAGTCCAGAGGAGTTCGGTGGTGTGGGTGTAGGATGTGTTGGTTTGAGGTGAAGATTGCGTCCAGCGTGTGTCCTGCTGAGTGGGTGGGTGCGGTGACCAGTTGTTTGAGTCTGAGGTTGTTGAGGTCGTCTATGAGGGAGGTAGTGTTGTGGTCTTGTGGGTTTTCTAAGTGAAAGTTGAAGTCACTGAGGATGATGTAGTCTGAGGAGGTGAGGGCATACGGGCTGATGCTGTCGGCGATGGTGTCGCAGAAGGCAAGGCGTGGTCCGGGTGGTCTGTAGATTAGTGTACCTCTGAGGGTGGAGTTGTTGTTGATGTGGATGAGGAAGTGCATGTGTTCAGTGTTGCCGATAGTGTCTTGGGAGCTTGTGGTGACTTTGATGGTGTTGAGGCGGTCTTTGTGTTGGAGTTTGTATCCTTTGGGGGTGGCTATGGCTATGTCGGGTTCTGAGGAGGGGTTGGTCCAGGTTTCCGTGAGGAAGGCGATGTCAGGTGAGTGTGATGTGATGAGGTCCCAAAGTTCTATGGCATGTTTGTGAAGGGAACGGATGTTGAGGAGCAGGCAGTTCAGGTGGTTGTGGTGGGTGGCGTTGGTGTGGTGCGTGAGGGTGTTGTTGCAGGGTGTGTTCTGGTTGTGGGCTGGTGTGCTGTGGGGTTGGTTGGTGGGGGCAGGGTGGGTGAGTCTTGTGTTGGGGGTGTTGTGTTTGTTGAAGGTGGAGTCGCTATGGTTGGTGTGTGGTGTGAGGGATGACGAGCAGTAGAAGTGGCAGGTGTGGCAGGTGAAGGGGCCAGGAGTGTGTGTGGGGCTAGATGTGGTGCATGTGGGGCGGGAGCCTGGGTTTAGAGAGTGTAGGGTGAGGGGGAGTAGGTGTGTCAGAGGGCCAGGGGTTCTGGCGCTGGGCGCGGTCTGGGCGCAGACGGGCTTGCGCCTTCGGTGCACCAGCGGCACACCCACTGCGCGTGGCCGCACAGAGGAGGGGAGGGTGGGAGTGGCAGCTGGGAGGCGGGAGGGCCTGTCCAATGAGAGGGCTGGGGGGCGGGGCCGCAGGGGACGCAGCGGCGGGGAATTTGGCTAACGAAGAGGTGAGAAGGAGGGGGGAGGCGGGAGGGGCCGCAGGGGACGCAGCGGCGGGGAATTTGGCTAACGAAGAGGTGAGAAGGAGGGGGAGGCGAGAGCGGCCGCAGGGGACGCAGCGGTGGGGAATTTGGCTAACGAAGAGGTGGGAAGGAGGGGGGAGACTGGAGGGGCCGCAGGGGCGGGGAAAAGGCTAAACGAAGAGGTGAGAAGGAGGGGGGAGGTGGGAGGGGCCGCAGGGGATGCAGCGGCGGGGAAAAGGCTAAACGAAGAGGTGAGAAGGAGGGGGAGGTGGGAGGGGACGCAGCGGTAGGGATAAAGGCTAAACGAAGAGGTGAGAAGGAGGGGGGAGGCAGGAGGGGCCGCAGCGGACGCAGCGGCAGGGAATTTGGCTAACGAAGAGGTGAGAAGGAAGGGGGGAGGCGGGAGGGGCCGCAGGGGACGCCGCGGCGGGGAATAAGGCTAAATGGGAAACGGGAAAGGAGGTGGCGCAGAAGGCAGAGCAGGGAGCGACCTGCCTGCAGAAGCAGGGTCAGAGGTTGCTCCCAGTTACCGCGCCGTGGCTGCCATAAGAGGAGGGGAGGGTGGGATTGGCAGCTGGGAGGTGGGAGGGCCTGTCCAATGAGAGGGCTAGGGGGCGGGGACGCAGCGGCGGGGAATTTGGCTAACTAATTGGTGAGAAGGAGGGGGAGGCGGGAGGGGCCGCAGGGGACACAGCAGTCGGAAAAGGCTAACAAAGAGGTGAGAAGGAGGGGGGAGGCGGGAGGGGCCGCAGGGGACGCAGCGGCGGGGAATTTGGCTAACGAAGAGGTGAGAAGGAGGGGGAGGCGGGAGCGGCCGCAGGGGACGCAGCGGTGGGGAATTTGGCTAACGAAGAGGTGGGAAGGAGGGGGGAGGCTGGAGGGGCCGCAGGGGATGCAGCGGCAGGGAATTTGGCTAACGAAGAAGTGGGAAGGAGGGGGGAGGCGGGAGGGGATGCAGCGGCGGGGAAAAGGCTAACGAAGAGGTGAGAAGGAGAGGGGAGGTGAAAGGGGCCGCAGGGGACGCAGCAGTGGGGAAAAAGGCTAAACGAAAAGGTGAGAAGGAGGGGGGAGGGGGGAGGCGGGAGGGGCCGCAGGGGACACAGCAGTCGGAAAAGGCTAACAAAGAGGTGAGAAGGAGGGGGGAGGTGGGAGGGGATGCAGGGGACGCAGCGGCGGGGAATTTGGCTAACGAAGAGGTGAGAAGGAGGGGGGAGGCGGGAGGGGCTGCAGGGGACGCAACGGCGGGGAAAAGGCTAACGCAGAGGTGAGAAGGAGAGGGGAGGTGAAAGGGGCCGCAGCAGCGGGGAAAAAGGCTAAACGAAAAGGTGAGAAGGAGGGGGGAGGCGGGAGGGGCCGCAGGGGACACAGCAGTGGGAAAAGGCTAACAAAGAGGTGAGAAGGAGGGGGGAGGGGATGCAGGGGACGCAGCGGCGGGGAATTTGGCTAACGAAGAGGTGAGAAGGAGGGGGGAGGTGGGAGGGGCCGCAGCGGCGGGGAATAAGGCTAAATGGGAAACGGGAAAGGAGGTGGCGCGGAAGGCGGAGCGACCTGCCTGCAGAAGCAGGGTCAGAGGTTGCTCCCTGTTACCGCGCCATGGCTGCCATAAGAGTAGGGGAGGGTGGGAGCGGCAGCTGAGAGGTGGGAGGGCCTGTCCAATGAGAGGGCTGGGGGGCGGGGAATTTGGCTAACAAACAGGTGAGAAGGAGGGGGGAGGGGCCGCAGGGGACGCAGCGGCGGGGAAAAGGCTAAACGAAGAGGTGAGAAGGAGGGGGGAGGTGGGAGGGGCCGCAGGGGATGCAGCGGCGGGGAAAAGGCTAAACGAAGAGGTGAGAAGGAGGGGGGAGGTGGGAGGGGACGCAGCGGTAGGGATAAAGGCTAAACGAAGAGGTGAGAAGGAGGGGGGAGGCGGGAGGGGCCGCAGGGGACGCAGTGGCAGGGAATTTGGCTAACGAAGAGGTGAGAAGGAAGGGGGGAGGTGGGAGGGGCCGCAGGGGACGCCGCGGCGGGGAATAAGGCTAAATGGGAAACGGGAAAGGAGGTGGCGCAGAAGGCGGAGCAGGGAGCGACCTGCCTGCAGAAGCAGGGTCAGAGGTTGCTCCCAGTTACCGCGCCGTGGCTGCCATAAGAGGAGGGGAGGGTGGGATTGGCAGCTGGGAGGTGGGAGGGCCTGTCCAATGAGAGGGCTAGGGGGCGGGGACGCAGCGGCGGGGAATTTGGCTAACTAATTGGGGAGAAGGAGGGGGAGGCGGGAGGAGCCGCAGGGGAGGGGAAATGGCTAAACGAAGAGTTGAGAAGGAGGGGGGAGGCGAGAGGGGCCGCAGCGGCGGGGAAAAAGGCTAAACGAAGAGGTGAGACGGAGGTGGAAGAGGCTGCAGGGGACGCAGCGGCAGGGAATTTGGCTAACGAAGAGGTGAGAAGGAGGGGGGAGGCGGGAGGGGCCGCAGGGGATGCAGCGGCGGGGAAAAGGCTAAACGAAAAGGTGAGAAGGAGGGGGGGAGGCGGGAGGGGCCGCAGCGGCTGGGAAAAGGCTAAACGAAAAGGTGAGAAAGAGGGGGGAGGCGGGAGGGGCCGCAGGGGACGCAGCGGCGGGGAAAAAGGCTAAATGAAGAGGTGAGAAGGAGGGGGAGCCGGGAGGGGCCGCAGGGGTCGCAGCGGCGGCGAATAAGGCTAAATGGGAAACGGGAAAGGAGGTGGCGCGGAAGGCGGAGCGAGGAGCGACCTGCCTGCAGAAGCAGGGTCAGAGGTTGCTCCCTGTTACCGCGCCGCGGCTGCCATAAGAGGAGGGGAGGGTGGGAGTGGCAGCTGGGAGGCGGTAGGGCCTGTCCAATGAGAGGGCTGGGGGGCGGGGCCGCATGGGACGCAGGGGCAGGGAATTTGGCTAACAAAGAGGTGAGAAGGAGGGGGGAGGCGGGAGGGGCCGCAGCAGCGGGGAAAAGGCTAAACGAAGAGGTGACAAGGAGGGGGAGGCGGGAGGGGCCGCAGCAGCGGGGAAAATGCTAACGAAGAGGTGAGAAGGAGGGGGAGATGGGAGGGGCCGCAGGGGACGCAGCTGCGGGGAAAAGGCTAAACGAAGAGGTGAGAAGGAGGGGGGAGGCGGGAGGGGCCACAGGGGACCCAGCGGCTGGGAATTTGGCTAACGAAGAGGTGAGAAGGAGGGGGGAGGGGGGAGGTGGGAGGGGACGCAGGGGACGCAGCGGCGGGGAATAAGGCTAAAAGGGAAACGGGAAAGGAGGTGGCGTGGAAGGCGGAGCGGGGAGCGACCTGCCTGCAGAAGCAGGGTCACAAGACCGTCCTACTGTCAGTCTCACAGGTTAAGTCAGATGCACAAGTAAGATTTATGGTTTGGTTGGAAGGAAGGAAGGAATTCATCTTTGTTAACATCCCACTTTTGAAGAAACCAGGTGATGACCCAAAAACCCTGAAGAATAATCATTCCAGTTTATTGTTACCCTACTGCTCTAAAGAGGCTCACATAGTGCAATAGGTGAGTTTATTCCTCTCGCATTCAAATTTTCTGGACCCACACAACAAAGTACTGAAACTGTGATATTATCAGTCAGACAATCTAAGAAGAGACTTGGAGAACAGATGTTTCAGCATTTATCCTCCTTGATTTGTCTGCAGCCTTCCACACAATCCATCATAAGATATTACTGGATCAACATATGGTAAATATAAATGGTTGACTTCCTTTCTAGAGAATAAAACACAGGCAGTGCAAATCTCTACTTTTAGAGCACCTGATTTAGAGATAGAGAGTGGGGTCTCACAAGGATCTGCTCTCTCGCCCATCTTTTTAATATCTACATTCAGCCATTTATTACAGAACTTGCTAGGAATGGCTGTTGGATTTTAAATTATGCTGACAATTATTAGATTTAATCCAGCTCGATAAACCATAATCTTTCAATTACCATTTTAGGAGCATGATGTGTCAAATCAGTGGATGGATGAGACAAAATCACTTAAAGCTAAATGTAGAAAAGGCAAAAATTGTACTTTTTTGGCTACACACTTTCTTCACAGACTACAATTTTTGGCCTCCCGAAATGGGTTTGTTGCCCTCTCCAAAACCATCAGCTAAAAGTTTAGGAGTTATTGCTGATCAATCCTTATCTCTTAAACCACAAATCAGTGCAGTTGTCTCTAAATACACGTTTATGTTGAGAACTATTAGGAAGATTCAACCGGGCCTATCCCTGGAAGCTATGAAGACTATCATGGTGTTTATTATTGGCACATTGGATTATGCTAATAGAATATATCTCCGTCTGCCTGAATGCAAATCGAACCGTTTACAGATTGTTCAGAATGCCTCTGCTAGGTTGATTTTTAGAATCCTTTGAAGACGTGGATCACACCTTATATAGAGAGCCTACATTGGCTCCCAGATAAGTGGTGGATGATATTTAGGACCTGCTGTCTAATTTTCAAAAATACTAAAAGGGATAACTTCAGGGCTCTTAAGAAATCCAATAGTGCGATATTCCCCAAGGAGGACTCTGTTCAGTTATGGCCAACCTTCTGGTGATCCCCCGGTTTAGGTAAAACAGAATGGGTGGACGCAGTTTTGCGGTTCCTATACTTCATGTAAAGAAGGGTCTTCCAGATGAGATTCACTCTATCCATGAATTGACTTCATTTAGGAAAGCATCAAAGACACATCTTTTTAAGCAGGTTTTTGAGAATTGAAGCACTATTTTCCCCTCTGTGATTATACTTTTATTTCTTTTGCACTAACAGACCGCTGAGTGAACTTTGCACTTTATAAATACTTTCTAATATAACATAATATGAGCTTGTACATTCTCCTGCAGCTCTCTAAATCCACCCTTAATGAGCCCAAGTAAGTAGCAACAGGGTTACCCCAAGGTTAAACCATAGTAAGAGGGAATTTCAATGCGGTTATGGACCTGTTAGACACAGCAGGTGCCAGAGTGGCAAGACCCCAGGACAGCACTGCCTTGGCCAAATAAGAAGCATCCTTGGGTTTGCGCAACATGGGGCAAGAAAGACACCCTCATGTCCAGGAATATACATACACATCTCGCCAGTCCATAAAACCGTATTGAGAATAGACTTCCTGCTTCTCCCAGCAGGAAACATGCTGCATGCTATAGCAGTGCAGTTTCTCCTGAGTGAGTATCTGACCACTGTTCAGTGGTACTGACAACTTGGAACACTATATGTGGCGTTTAAACTTGTAGTGTCTGAAAGATGCAGAGTGCTCCTAACTTCTGCAGTAACTAATAATGTTTTTTTACCTCAATGTGCGATTAGGGGAATCCATGGGTACAATCTGGGTAGTGGGGAAAGCTACCTTGCACAAAAAAGCATAAGACTTTTGATGAAGAAAAATGGGGAAAAACCCAATTCATCACCAAGCAGAAGACTAGAATTCTTAAACTTGAATGAAATCTTCTTGCCAGACAGATGAGGTGCTCTTGAGTCAAACAATGACTAACAGGGCCTTTTTGTGGCACCTTACCTTGGATGGCAGACAGGCCTTCAGAGCTAGACAAATGACTCACAACTCCAGCGGAGCGATGTTGAGTGTGCCCTCTGCCAGAGAACAGTCACTTGATCTCCACGTACCCCAAATGACTGCCCCAGCCCAGCGATGCATCAGTCACCACCATCAGCTCTGGGTGGAGAATGAAGAGAGGCAGGCTGCTGGACCCATTATATTTGGACAGCCACAACTGCACTTCTTGAGCTGTCTCCTCTGAGAACTGAATGGCATTGGTCAGATTGTCTTGATGCAGGGCCCACTGGAACTTTAAGTTCCATCGCAAAACACACATAAGCCACCTGGCATGGTTGATGAGGAGAATATATGCGGTGAAGCAGTCAAGAAGCCTCGGAGCTATTCTCATGTAATCCAGCACACAGCCTGAAACATTGGAATGATATGTTAAATGTCATGAACTTGGAGAAAATGTCTGCTACTCCAAAGTGTCTATGATTGCCCTAGTGAGTTCAAGTTTCTGAACATGCAGATGGGACTGTGGCTCATTGTTATGAGCCCAACAATGTCCAGAGGTTTATCATCATGTGGTAGTCCATGACTGACTGCAAGCTTGGCTTTAACAGTCAGCAGTCCAGGTACATAAATACCTATACCTCTGACCACTGAAGACAGCAGTGAGTACAGCTATCAAATCTGTGAATGCCTGAGGAGTGCTGATGAGGCTGACGGGGAGTACAGTAAACTGAAAATGCTCCTGGCCTACTTTCATCCACAGATTATGTCGGTGGAACTGCTATATTTATCCTGCCAGTCCAAAGATACCATCAAGTCACCTGGGTCCAAAGCAAGCAGGATCTGAGCCAGCGTGAGCATTCTGAATCTGTCCTTCCACAGTAAGGCATTCAGAGGCTTAAGGTCCAGGATAGACCGGAGTGAGTGAAATGGGCAGGTGCTTGTCTGACTTTTGTAATGTGTGGAAGGAATAGTGGGTGGGGCAGAGAGGAAAGGCAAGGCATGACCATTTTGAACAATCTGTAATACTAATCTATCAGACATGATGGATTTGCCAACCTGGAAGGAAATGTTGAATCCTATCCCCTACTCGTTGACATGCATCACTAAGGGTAAACTAATGTGGTTTGGTCTCCGTTGTAGCTAGGGGAATAAGAATTTGATGACTGATGCCCCTGCTCTCCTGCATGCTGCCTGGTAGACCCACACCCATGGCTGTGAAAAGACTGGGGTGCCTGCTGCACCACTGGTTGGGAAAGCTTCATCTATCTTTATGTCAACCCACAGGAGTAGTTTCTAAACTTCTGTAATTGATGCAGAAACTGTTTGGCATGGGCCAAGAGTCCCAAGGAGCATGATATAGCTCTCGTCTTTCAGCGCAGATTCCACCTCCTCACCGAAAATGCAAGTCACATAAGAACTTTGTCAATCGTAATTTTTAGATCACTTACCCAATAATTATCTTCCTGTGTGATCTAGCATATGTTGGAAGTACAATTCACCCAATCAAAACCCCAATGCAAAAACATTTTCAGAATAACTAGGCTCTAAGAGTTGGCAAACCTCTCTCAGAACACTATGTCAAGCACCATGAGTGCAAACAGATCGTCACTATTTATGCCATTTCTCTTATCGCCAAACTAAGAAAAAAAAGAGAGTGGATTCTTTGCCTTGACACTGCAAAACATGGACAGAACAAAGAATCAGAAATGTATTGCTCTACTAACATTTCCATAGATACTAAATTCATACCTAGGAAGCATGCAATTCTTTTACAACCACACTGATAGTACATTTCCAACAACAGCAAGTTAACTTACATGATGTACGCATCAAACAGCAACACAAATTGGTCCTTCAGTGGAAATCTGTGCACATCAGATTTAAGTATGACGTGATGCATCTTCAACGTAAAATGAAAAGACGATATGCCTACAGTAGGAATAACTGAGTAGTACCTTATCACCTTTGCATCCATGCATGGGGATTTATATCAATATATAATTTATGATTCTAAAGAAGACTGTCTGTAATTTATTTCCTTACAATATTAAGACATTCACTAGATATTTTATTAAGCAACTGGGTTTGTGTCACCACGTAAATTAACTCAATGGAGCCATTGTACTATATTCAGCTTAAATGTACAAATCTATGTTCCACGTCCACACAATAAGCAGCTCTTATCTGGCTAATATATTTCATGACTAAAATACTGAAACCCTACTATTAGTGCCTAAGGAAAATAATCCTTGCTCTCAGAAGTATATCATCATTAATAAAAAAAAAACCTTTGCCTTTTTCTTTTGTACATATAGAATCCCCAGAGCAATATTATAATCTTCTAAAATTAACTTTGCTTTATACTAAATCAATATAAGCAGTTTGTTTTATACTAATGACTCAATCTGGGAATATGGTTTACACAAGATATTAAGAACTCTGCTCAAATTTTAATTCTGCAGAGCATGTAAACACCTAATTTCTACAACATTTACTGAAGCAATTCAAATGAGACAGGCTAAAGCAAACTACTTCTCATTCTGTAAATTGAATGAAGTAGGAGAGCATTTTCAATCTGAATGAGTACCAATTGTTAAGCTGGGAGCTGTATTGGAGATGCACTGTAAGCCACATGCATGGCACAAAAATGATCTGCTCCTCATGATCAAAATGTTGTCTTGGAAAGGTAACACATCCAGACATCATACTGTTACAAATACAAGCAAACTATGGTACTCAGACCTCATGTAGAAGCATGACACCAGATCGGGAAACTTGTCCTTGCTTTACCTCCCCACAGCGTAAACACTTTGGACTCAATACAGTAAGATTTATTTCAGAAGATATACTAACAGAATTAAGAAGATGGTTATCTTGCACACAACCAGGCTCTGTCAACATATTGGTTAAGTGTTATATACACTTAACCAATATGTCCCCTCTAACAATTTCCCATTTCAAACAAAGTCTTATTTCTTTTTCTCTTGCTGTACCATGAAGTCACTTTTCACAGTCCTTGTTTTAATGTAACCCCCATGAACGATAATGCATGTTACATGAGAATGTTACTTCAACATAGGTGTGTGCCTCACATGAACATCATAGGATCATCTTCAAAACCTTTAACTGTTTCTGTATGTTGTGCATAGTAAAGATGTATGCCTCCATTATAATTAATAAACTGCCTGTTGGTTCTAGTAATTTATTTTGTTATCTCTTAACAAACGTCGGCCTTGAAAAGTCACGAAGATAGGGCAAAACACGTTCTGGATTAACCTCTGTGGAACACTTATGGTGAGCTATGTCAAATATGTTACAGCAAGAATTTGAAAGAAAAATAATTATGTTCAGCAAAGATCTATACAAGTTTTGTTATCTGTTCTAGAGTATGTTTTCTTGCATACAGTATGGTTGTGAATCAAACAGTGTTTCACAGTCAAACAAAACATAGAATCAACCCATAAGCCGGGGAATGGGCCAAATCCATTCCAAGAATTTGTCTAACACCACCCTATTGCAACCTCAAAATAAATGGCCAATATTAATAAAGCCTTTGCATACAATGGCCTCCTTTCGTCTCCTCCACAAAATCAAAAAGATTGCCAGAAGCAACATTTAAATATATGATGCCGCAAAATTTGCTAATCCATGCTGCAATAGCTACTTGATTAAGGAGTGGTACTCTGACAACAACAACACAGGTAGTTACCACTCCTCTCAATAGTTGGCATGATCAGTATGCAAAAATGTTTGCACATTTTTCTCAACCTTCCTACTATTATTTTATCAAAATATATTTGTCCTGCAAAACCAGGAAATAAAATGAAATGTATTTATCCGTATTGACTTTGCTCACACTTCACTATGAAAATAAACGAAAACAGAAATGTTGATTAAATGTGTCCCTTAAATCTCTAGCATCTGTATATGTCCTCCCTCTCGAAATTTTCTATTAGCTCTCTGTTTACTATTCTCTGGTTATCTCAATTTCAGCTTTTCCCCACCATCCCAATGCTTCCTTGTTCTCTTCTTGCACTGTCTCTCTTATTTCAGTTTTAAGGAGTCCCATTTCTTGATGGGGTCCACTTCTTTTTCCAAAACAGCATTGTATGTGCACACTAGAAAGCCAAAGTTTAGAAATAACATTTGATGGAGACAATTGAAATGAATGGATTTTACCAACTTAACATAATTAATTTTCGTATCATTAATTTAATAAAAACTCAGTGGTTTCATGCAATATACTTGCACTAATATTTATTACAAATACCAGAATGGAGATGTTTACCTCTTAAGTGCGGGCGTCGGCCACTGGCCGACGCCCACACACCCTCCCTGGTGCGGGTCACGACCAGTGGCCGACACCAGGAAGGGCATTAATAAATCCTCGGGTGCGTCGCACCCGAGGATTTTTTAATTTATTTTTTCCCCCCCCCCGGGAGACACGGAAGCTACCGTGTCTCCCCCCGCCCACCACCCGCCCCTTTGTGACGTCAGCGCGCCGCGAGGCGCGCTGACGTTGCAAAGGTGTTTTCCCCATGAAAGCAGGAAGCAGCCTTGCAGCCCCTTCCTGCTTTCATGGGGAAAACGGCCTTTTACACGTTCGGGAAGGCCTCGTAAGAAAGGGGAGAGTCTCCCCTTTCTTACGAGGCCTTCCTGAAAGTGTTTCCTGGCCCCCGGTCGCAGCTGTGCTGCGATCGGGGGCCAGGAAACACTTTCAGGTTTTCCTGGCTCCCCCGATCGCAGCACAGCTGCGATCGGGGGGGGTCAGGAAACATTTTGAAAAGGCCTCGTAAGAAAGGGGAGACTCTCCCCTTTCTTACGAGGCCTTCTGAAACTGTTTCTGGACCCCGATCGCAGCTGTGCTGCCATCGGGGGAGCCAGGAAACCTGAAAGTGTTTTCAGGGGGGGGGAGGGGGGGGGCGCGATCGCGCCCCCCCCCCCCCAGGGGATTTTTTTTTTTCTCAAAAAAAATAATAATAAAAAAAAAAAATGAAATGACAGGGGGTCGCCCGTGGGCAGGGTGACCCCCTGTGGGGGCATTTTTTTTTTTTTTAAGATGTTGTAGGGTTTCCCTGGGGGCCATTTTGGCCCCCAAGGAAACCATACAACAACTAAAAAAAAATATATGTATATATCTATATATATATATCTATGTAGATAGATATATCTAGGTACATGGATATATCTATAGATATATCTATGTAGATATATATTTTTATATATATATATATATATATATATATATATATATATATATATATATATATATATATATATATATATATATAGGTAGATCTGTATCAAAGAGATTTATAAAGCGCGCTACTCACCTGTGAGGGTCTCAAGGCGCTGGGGGGGGGGGACGGGGGGGAGGGAAAGGGGCTAGGAGGTTCACTGTTCAAAAAGCCAGGTTTTGAGGCCCTTCCTGAAAAGAAGTAGGTTTTGGGTCTTGCGAATGTGGGTTGTGAGTGCGTTCCATGTTTTGGGTGCAATGTAGGAGAAGGATCTGCCCCCGGTGGTGGTGTGTTTGATGCGGGGGTCAGAGGCGAGAGAGAGGTCAGCTGAACGGACGTTTCGTGTGGGGGTGTGGAAGGTGACTCTCGTTGAGGTAGGCAGGGCCTGTGTTGTGGAGTGATTTGTGTGTGAGGATGAGGATCTTGAAGGTGATCCTTTTGTCAATGGGGAGCCAGTGGAGGGATTTGAGGTGTGGAGAGATGTGTTCGTGTCGGTGGAGGTCGAGGATGAGTCGTGCTGCTGAGTTCTGGATGCGTGTAGTTTGCACTTGAGTTTTAGAGTGGTGCCGGCATAGAGGGCGTTTCTGTAATCAAGCCTGCTGCTGATGAGTGCGTGAGTGACAGTTTTTCTGGTCTCTGTGGGGATCCATTTGAATGTTTTTCAGTATACGGAGTTTGTTGAAGCATGAGGAGGTAAGAGCGTTGATTTGTTGGGTCATAGAGAGGGAGGAGTCTAGGATGATGCTGAGGTTGCGTGCGTAGTTGGCGGGGGTGGGTGCAGGGCCTAGCGTGGTGGGCCACCATGGGGGGTCCCAGGTTTTTTTGGTGAGGGCCAAAGAGGATTATTTCGGTTTTGCTTGAGTTGAGTTTCAGGTGGTTGGCTGTCATATATACATCACTTTTGTCAATATGTGTGTGGTTTCCCTGGGGGGAAAAGGGTCCGACTTGTCTAGTGGCAGTTTTAGTGCCATAAAGAAGCGCAGAAGGTTTATATGCCTACTGCAAAGAGCACATCTGTATTTTATGTAAATAGCTGAGTACATTAGTAAAGTCTATGGAGAGATGAAGGGCACTTTTGCTGGGTGGTAATGAGGGAATCCGAGGAGGAGGGAGTGGGAGCACCAATAATGATTGTTGGACTGGGCGCAGGAGGTGCTAAAGACTGTGACGAATGGTATGTGACAAGGTGTTTTTTGAGTGTCTTGAAAGTACGTGCTGATTGAGGGAAGAAGCGCAGGTAAGGTGGCCTCTACTGTTGCACGTATCTCACACACACCATCGATTTTGTGACTGTCTACGTAGGCTAGTGTTTTAGAGCAACAGTTTAGCCAATAGCAGAGATGGCATCTTGATGGATGACTGCTGCCTGCACTCGGGTTATAGAGGACCGCTCTGACATAGGATCAGAGACTGAGACATCAGATACTGAGACAGCATCTGAGGGATAGGACAATGGCGCAGACTCTGGGAGTGATTTTTCAGTCAGAGGAGTCCCATTCGAAAACTCCTCTTCCAGTACATTATGAGGGAGGTGATGAGGACAGTCCTGCTGTCCCTTCGCAAGCTGTTCGTGCAACTGGGTAATAGTGGGTTAGGCCAACCCAGAGAGCAGGTGAATGCGGCGGCAAGCAGAGAGAGAGTGCTCTCTTGGGAGCTCACCAATTTAGTTCAGCCCCAAATTCCACCACCCAAATCATATTGTGGAGACATCAAAATTGTCTATGGCAAAACAAACTGGTTTTGTAAGGCAGGCACCTGTGTTTTTGGTCCTGGATTCGGCGGCCATATAGAGAAACACACTAAACCCAAACATTTCTGGAAACTAGACATTCGGGGGAAGTCCACAGAGGTGTGACTTGTGTGGATTCCCCAAAGTTTTCTTACCCAGAATATCCTGCAAAGCTGAAATGTTGAAAAAAAACTCTATTTTTCTTGCATTTCTGTCACACAAACTACAGGAATATGCTGGGATCCACAACATTCCTACCACCCAGTGACTCCTCACCTGTCCTGATAAAAACACTACCCCACTTGAGTGCCTACACCTAGTGCCTGTGTCAGGAATGGATCACCCCAGGGTCAACAGCTGCCTCACGTAAGGACCAACATTGACCGTTGTGTGATCTATTCCTGTTGCAGGCACCAGGCCTAACCACACAAGTGAGGTATCATATTTATCGGGAGACTTGGGGGAACGCTGGGTGGAAGGAAATTCGTGGCTCCCCTCAGAATCCAGAACTTTCTGTCACCGAAATGTGTGGAAAACGTGGTATTTTAGCCACATTTTGAGGTTTGCAAAGGATTCTGGGTAACAGAACCTGGTCCGAGCCCCACAAGTCACCTCATCTTGGATTCCCCTGGGTTTCTAGTTTTCAAAAATGTGCTGGTTTGCTAGGTTTCCCCAGGTGCCGGCTAAGCTAGAGGTCAAAATCCACAGGTAGACACTGTTTTCTATGAAAAAATGTGATGTGTCCACGTTCTGTTTTGGGGCATTTCCTGTCGCGGGCGCTAGGCCTACCCACACAAGTGAGGTATCATTTTTATCGGGAGACTTAGGGGAACGCCGGGTGGAAGGAAATTTGTGGCTCCGCTCAGATTCCAGAACTTTCTGTCACCGAAATGTGAGGAAAACTTGTTTTTTTGGCCACTTTTTGAGGTTTGCAAAGGATTCTGGGTAACAGAACCTGGTCCGAGCCCCGCAAGTCACGCCTCCTTGGATTCCCCTAGGTCTCTAGTTTTCAGAAATGCACAGGTTTGGTAGGTTTCCCTAGGTGCCGGCTGAGCTAGAGGCCAAAATCTACAGGTAGGCACTTCTCAAAAAACACCTCTGTTTTCTTCCAAAAATTTGGATGTGTCCACGTTGCGCTTTGGGGCGTTTCCTGTCGCGGGCGCTAGGCCTACCCACACAAGTGAGGTATCATTTTTATCGGGAGACTTGGGGGAACGCCAGGTGGAAGGAAATTTGTGGCTCCTCTCAGATTCCAGAACTTTCTGTCACCGAAATGTGAGGAAAACTTGTTTTTCTAGCCACTTTTTGAGGTTTGCAAAGGATTCTGGGTAACAGAACCTGGTCCGAGCCCCGCAAGTCACCCCTCCTTGGATTCCCCTAGGTCTCTAGTTTTCAGAAATGCACAGGTTTGGTAGGTTTCCCTATGTGCCGGCTGAGCTAGAGGCCAAAATCTACAGGTAGGCACTTTGGAAAAAACAGCTGTGTTTTCTATAAAAAAAATAGGATGTGTCCATGTTGTGTTTTGGGGCATTTCCTGTCGCGGGCACTAGGCCTACCCACACAAGTGAGGTATCATTTTTATCGGGAGACTTGGGGGAACACAGAATAGCAAAACAAGTGTTATTGCCCCTTATCTTTCTCTACATTTTTTCCTTCCAAATATAAGAGAGTGTGTAAAAAAGACGTCTATTTGAGAAATGCCCTGCAATTCACATGCTAGTATGGGCACCTCGGAATTCAGCGATGTGCAAATAACCACTGATCCTCAAAACCTTATCTTGATCCCATTTTGGAAATGCAAAGGTTTTCTTGATACCTCTTTCACTCTTCATATTTCCGCAAATGAATTGCTGTATACCCAGTATAGAATGAAAACCAACTGCAGGGTGCAGCTCATTTATTGGCTCTGGGTACCTAGAGTTCTTGATGAACCTACAAGCCCTTTATATCCCCGCAACCAGAAGAGTCCAGCAGACAAAACGGTATATTGCTTTCAGAAATCTGACATCGCAGGAAAAAGTTACAGAGTAAAACAAAGAAAAATGGCTGTTGTTTTCAGCTCAATTTCAATATTTTTTTATTTCAGCTGTTATTTTCTGTAGGAAAACCTTGTAGGATCTACACAAATGACCCCTTGCTGAATTCAGAATTTTGTCTAGTTTTCAGAAATGTTTAGCATTCCGGGATCCAGCATTGGTTTCACACCCATTCCTGTCACTAACTGGAAGGAGGCTGAAAGCACCAAATATAGTAGAAATGGGGTATGTCCCAGTAAAATGCCAAATTTGTGTTGAAAAATTTGGTTTTCTGATTCAAGTCTGCCCGTTCCTGAAAGGTGGGAAGATAGTGATTTCAGCACCAGAAACCCTTTGTTGATGGCATATTCAGGGAAAAAACCACAAGCCTTCTTCGGCAGCCCTTTTTTCCCATTTTTTGGGAAAAAACTAAATTTTCACTGTATTTTGGCTATTTTCTTGGTCTCCTCCAGGGGAAACCACCAACTCTGGGTACCATTAGAATCCCTAGGATGTTGGGAAAAAAAGGACGCAAATTTGGCGTGGTTAGCTTATGTGGACAAAAAGTTATGAAGCCCTAAGCGCGAACTACCCCAAATAGCCAAAAAAGGGCTCAGCACTGGGGGGGGGGAAGGCCCAGCAGCTAAGGGGTTAATTTATAAGGGAAAAAGACTCACTTGTGTACTAGTCTACTTCAGTTGGAGCATACACATTGTTTTACTAAGAATTACCTACAAAACAGGTAAAAACTATTGTTCTGCACAAGGACCACACTGATGGCAAGTGTCAACCTAGTCGGACATTACACCATGCTCAAGGAAAACAGTCCAAGGAAGAACTTCTTGTCCACATCAATAGTCACTTTTACTGGGATACTGAGTAGGATTCCAGCCCAGTATAATTACTGCACTACTTTTATTTCAGTTTTAGATAGCACAAACTCGGTCAATGGTCATTTGAATGCTTTACATAAGCACCAGTTACATTACATTAGGTCACATTCATTTTTTGAGGCACTGTGGAGCTTAAGTGATTCACCTAGAATCACAGGATGGTGAAACGACACCAGGACACATACCTGGTTCCCCAGTTCCACTTCCAAAGTAGAGAGCGCTGGACCTAAGGCCATATCATCTGCCCACTATTCAGAAGCGCTGAAGGCTAAAACGTGGATTGATTTCCTTACAAAGCCAGATAACTTATTTAAAAGTGTAGTTGCCAACAGTCTGACCAATTGCAGAAGAACACATCTCGAAGAGAAATCTAGAGCTGAGTAATTATTTTAAAATGGTATCTTACCAAAGTGATATCTCGTGAAGCAGCAGCTGCACTCATATGTAAACTCGGTTGTCTGACAGAGCTACTGCAGTCCAACGCTCGAGCAAATGTTCCAACCGCACTAAAGGAAAGCAAACAATAAAATAAACACTCCAGTCCACTAAATGAAGGCGAAGTTTAATAAAATCAACAGGCAGTATAATAAACGTGCACTTCCAGTAAATAAAGGCAAAATTGGAAAAAAAATCAAGTCGCAGTTTTGCAGAGATTATATCTTTATTAGTCAGTTAATAACCTTTATAATTTAGGGCCTGATTAAGAACTCAGCGGTCGGGTTACTCAGTCACAACGGTGACGGATACCCCATCCCCCAAAATCTAAATACCATAGGATAGAATGTGATTTAGTCTTCAGCGACAGGAAATCTGTCACCCTTGTGCTGGAGTAACTCATCCGCCGAGTTCTAAATCTGGCCCTTATATACAAGTTTTATGGTGAACACCCCATTTACCCGCAGACTGGAAATCTTAGAGGTAATCCCGAACAACGTTTTGAAGTCATTCTACCACCCCACCTGGCTAGAGCCAGAGTGACACCAGCAGCAGCACCACAGGCATCACCATAAAAGTGAAGTGAAGATGTCGCAAAGCACATCAGTTCTACTGAATACAAATTGTCCTTCTCTACTTAAACCAGAATAAACGGACGGAGTCAACAGGTACAAATCAGAAAATTACTAGCAATAACTATGGTCATCCTTAAAAGAGAGAAGGTGGAGGATGATGAGTCATCTGTGTGGAAAATAGTGCCTAGTGAAGGTAAAGTAAATTACTCTTCCATTAGAGATGTGAACAACATAGCTTTAGAGGCTTTATCATTACCAGATTTTCAAAATAACCACTATATAAATAAGTCCCATTGTATATTTATTTGATGTGGAAATCCTGAAAACGTAGGACACATCAGGCCCACCAGGACCTGTGGCCCTCCTCCTAAGACCCGCCTTTATCAAACAAGTTCATCAAAGTCCAGGCAACACTGCTTAGTGAAAGTATGGACTAAAGACAAAGATTCACCCTAGACAGAGAAGGAACCTCACTCAAGTCTGTATCGCAGCATAATGAATAAAGCTCCCCACGCAGATTGCTTTATGACTGCTCTTTTCATGGGGCAACAGAATCCAAAGAACAATCACCGTCCACTCTAAAGTTATCTGACACTTGAAAATAAAATAAGGGTTTCCTTCAGTTAGTGTGTGCAGATGTTACTGACGTTGAAAACTCGAGGAGGGGGAAAACGGCAGGCAACAATGATGTGAAATATGTCTCTTCCGAATTCAATGTGGACAATAAAGATAAGACTCAGTGTCATCAGTAAACTGACAGCACCTGCAGTTCAACTTTTGTTCTTCCCAAAGTACTAGCCACCAAAACCTGTGTTTTTAAAATCCACAATCACAATGGGTAAAAAGGCTAGATATTAAAAGGAGCGCTTATCAGAAGCTAAGGACCCAGATGAAGTCCTCATATAGATGGAATAAAGGGTGGAAGGAGACTGCTAATATGCATGCCTTTGAGCTTTTGATATCCAGTCACAAGTTGAAAAAACAAACTGCAAATGTAATGTTCTTTGAGGTAGACATTTTATCTAGCTGCATGTTGCTTTCAAGACTTTGCACACCCCTAGACACAGAGCCCCAAGAGCAAATTGGTAAACGTGTAGATTTGTACATTTCGGATCTTATTAATGGAGAGAGTCCCAACACAGAATGAGGGTGGTGGGAGGGTCGGTGAAGTCAAGGTCAGATTTACTGTTTCAGTTCTTAAAACCATTTGATTTAAAATATTAAACGTTCGATTTCTCAAGTGAGTTCAATATGCTGAATACACACACTGCCTAGTGTTGTGGATCTGTGATTGAGGATAGGATTAACGAGTTTTCCTTCTTTTTAAGCTACCTACAGCTGTGTTACGATAGAACTAAGGCCATGAATCTCACAAATATGCAGTTTAGATGCGAGTCCTGCGGATTCAGACATGCTATAATAGCCGCTTGACCTTTACAACTTGCTTAAAAAAAATACAGCGAAGTTCTTGCAAGTTAGGGCAGGTACAGACAATATGAATCCGATCTTCCTTGTGCCTGCCACAGTGTCTGCAAGACGTTGAGATGGAACTTCTCCACAACGGGGTGTTAGCCCTTGTTGGAATACTGCCTACGCACATCTTCATTAAAGTGTTTTTCATTCGTGCAAGAAACGGAATAGAGAGGTAAGATGTTGGAAACAGATTAGTATCTTGATTTATTAGCATCCATGCGTGTGAACGAGCACTGAATTTGACTACCTTCACGGAACAATCAACATTTTACCGCCTTGTACACACCTTTTTTGAAGGCACAGTACTCAGGGCCAACTTCCCACAATTCTTGCAGACCCAGTTGATTAATGGCCAACTTCAAGTATTTGCCAAAGGCAGACTTTCGGTCATTCTGAAACGATTTCCAAAGGGTCATATTTAATTGTGCGCCTGTTCTACTGATTTTATACCATGTTTTAACCGCAGCAGCTTTTATGGTTAGTCTTGCCGTATTAGCCCAAATTCTATTCGAAGCTGTGGTGGTGAGGTTGAACATGGAAGATTAAAACCACACCTATAAACCCTCAGCTGGATTATATCTATTAGAGCAGCATTTGAGCCATTCGTTGCAATAACGGCATAGGCGAGCGTTGGCAGTCGTTTTGAAGAAATTGCTGTTAACAGCGGGTGAAAAGATGAACCATTTAGCTGCCTGGCGAGGGTTGAAAAAGCATGAGCGAGTGATGCTGCCTTATTCTTGAAGTAATGTTTCTTCTGTGGAAATGAGCCCTGGGCATCCAGGTATTTATAGTGTGACACTTTGTCTAGTTATAAATTGGTCTGGGCCAAACTAGTGGTCTGCGACCGGTGAGGGACGAATACCATAACTTTAGATTTAGCCACACTGATCTATTTGTTTGAGGTTATGTAGGCAGATAATAAATTAAGAGATTATTGCAAACCTACATTCATGTGGCTAAACAGAGTGAGGGATCCCAAGTGTGGCGGGTGTGAGTTCACATTACTCAAAATTGGAGAAAGATCCGCATACAGGAGATTAAACAGATGTGGTGCCAGCAAACACCCTTGTTTCAGGTGAGAGAATACATGGGAATTTTCCTTGAGAGTTTTTTATACAGTCACCAATTTATACCTGGACCCATGTATCCGAATATAATAGTATTAGCGCCTTTAGCAAGGGAACTGGGAAGCCCCATAGCTTTAACTTACTTTAAAGCAATTGCCTATTAACCCAGTCAAATGCAGCTTTGAAGTCAATAAATGCTAAATAAAGGTTCCTATTCAGCCGTCGACATTGCTCTCCAAGAAAAGAAGTCACAAGTATATTAATTGTCATCCTCATTCCTTTCCTAAATCCTGTCTGGTTGACCAGGACAATTTTATTACTTTCGGACCAATCCACCAGATCTGCAAGGACCAGTGAGGCAAAATATTTTGCCTCCACATCGAGAAGAGATGTGAGCCTGTAGTTAGCTTGGTTGGCCCTAACCCCTCCCTTACAGATCGGATTAATTCTAGAGCCACGTCAGGATTTTGGAATAACACCAACTAATCTAATTTCTTGGTATAAGGATCTTAAAACTCCTGACCAAAATACAGGATCCTCCTTAAAAATGGCTCGCGGTAAGCCATTTGGGCCTGGGCCCCCATCTGGATGAGCCTTCTTCAGCATATGATCAATTGCAGTAAAATTCTCTTCCAACACAAATGGACCTTGAGAACAATGTGTCTGAGATGTTACTTGCCGGTTCAGGAGAGTTACTAATTAGGAGTTTTGCCAAAAATACTTCTGCAAGATGTTTCACCCAGGCAGTCTCCGTTACATTCGAGCTGTTGACTGGATTTCCTCTGGCGTTCAAGCGGTTAACGATTTCACAGAAATGTCTGGCGTTCGCCTGTTTAGCTGCATATATTTGTTTTGACCAGAAGAGATCTTTATGTTCGTTTTTCTCCTTTTAAACTCTAGTTTTGTAATCCTTCTTGGCCTTTTTTAAAAGTTCCCAAAGAGTCATTGCCTGGGGAAGCTTTCAGACACCTTGCCAGCCTCTTTTGCTCTTTCGTGACAAGTCAGCATTGTTTCGAAAGGAGTACGGGGCCACTGGGATCAAGAATACTGGTGTAACGGGGGTAATTTGCTTGGGGTAGCACGAGAACAGATTCTTCCCAAAACACTGCCATGCCTTAATTACATCCTGGTGGGGATTAAGACTTTGTCAGTGTCAATTTAGCGGTTGCAGCTACTTCCCTGGTTGTTTCTGATGTCCATTGAAGTCACTTTGAATTAATTGATAAACAGTTCTCAGTTGAGGTAAAGTGTGAATATGAGATGGAGGGGAAGATCCTATTTGTAACATTTGACGAGCGTGATCACTAGATGAACCGTACTTTATTGCAAATTGCTGTACCAACGGAATTAAAGGTAGGGTTGCTACTGTGAAATCGATTATTGATAATGATTTAGGACCATAATATGTGTAGTTTGGAGGGGACTCACCTGGGTATCTTCCATTTAATACACACATTTTTTAGTATTCTAATGATGTTACCAGATGCATACTTAGTTGATTATGACATGTGCCATTTAGTGTTGTCTGAATCTAGACATTTCAACACATTATCAACTGTAAGTGATTTATCATCCTCTGCAAGCTGAAGAAGGTTCATATTAATGTCACCAGTGAGTATTATGTCCCAGTCCAGGGAGAGCTGGGGTACTCTGTAATGATGGTCAATAGTTTTCCTATTGTGGCCCTCTTTCAAGACTCAGCAGGGTGGATATAAAGATTAACCAGCAACAGAGGAGGTCTGTATTGGAAGGCCCAATTAGTAAGTTTTATTATCTGGGTCTACTTGTGGAAGCTCTTCAATGTCAATTCTTACATTTAAGGAAAAATATACGGCCAAGTCCCCACTAGGCCTATCTTGTCGCTTGTGCCTAACTGCTTTAGAATAGTAGGGCACAAACCCAGTTTGTGACAGGTCATGTTGGGAGCAGAGCAATGACATTCATACAATTCCAGCTTTCCAGAGGAATACCACTTTGCAACAGCAATCTTGCACCAGCTATGTTCCAAGACAGTAAACGTACAGACTTTTGATTTTGTCTAGAGTCCTGTAAGATCTCTAATCATGCATTTTGAGAGGCATTTAAGAACTGTGGGAGCCAGTGCTATTGAGAAGTTTTAGATATTGGAATCATTGGTGTGATGGTATAAACATCCAGTTGTTTGTGAGATAAACTTCTGGCACCCCTTAAAACTTATTTAGGTGACTTGGATGGAGTAGACGGCATATTTATTTGTATTGAAAGTGGGAGGGGATATCTTAATGGCTTGGGTCTAACTAATACTATCCCCCAGCTTCCAAACGTTGAAGAAAAGAACAAAATCAAATCCACTATTTCAACGGATTTCCACGTGGTGAGCGTGCATTCTGATAGATTATTACTAATTGGGGGCAATAATTCATCCGCTATTAGATCTGTTGATGTTAACTTTTTAAGGTCAAGAATCTCCTTGACTAGTCTTAGTATATTAACTCTATTAAGCACATCCTGGCGACCATGCGAAGAATATTCCGGCTGAAACAAAAGTTTGGCCTTACATTCATTACCACGCGCATGGCTTATCTGCTGGTTTTTAACCTTCATGACACTCGCTTTGTGCAGTATATTCTGATTGCCAGGGGACGATGGGTGAGTCAGGCCTGACTGAAAGTCAACATGGCTCGCATCTACCGAGAGATTCACATCTGTTGATTCCACCCAAGTGGAAGGCTCATTAGATGACATTAAATTCAGCCTTTGTGCTCTAGAAGCGAATGCAGTAACTAATCGGCCTGGTGCACTTACTTTCAGGACCAGGTTTACTAGCTTTGAAATATGGTATAACGTTGGTGCAAATTGAAGGGGATTGTAATTCCACTAAGGGGAGGCTAGAAGGTCTTTTTTCACTTCCAAACTCCTTAGCAGTGTCCACTTTACACTGCCTCACAATGTGTAAGGAATCTGCGGCTAGACAGTCTCTACCAGAAAGAGCGTTACAAAAGGTAAGTAACTTGTTCTTCTGATAGAGTACTCTAGCTGTATATTCCTCACCTTTTGAAGAGAAACCAAAGCAATATTAATTCAGAGGGGGGTCTGTGAACAGACTCAAACATGAAAGTCCTTTAGGACCTAGTGGGCAAAATACTTCTTCCGGAGAACCTCACTGTCTGGGTAACAATGCTTCAAAAACGTGTGTAGGGAAGTCCATGTAGCCAACTGGCAAATGTCTAAAACAGGGACTCCGCATGCCAGTGCTGTGGTAGCAGCTTTGGCCCTGATAGAATAAGCATGCAGTCCTTCTGGAGGCTGCTTTTTGACCAGTGTGTAGCAGATCTTAATGCAGAGTACATTCCAGCGGCAGATGGTTCTCTCCTGCACTGCTTTGCCTTTTTTCGCTATTGAAAACCCCACAAAGAGATGATTGTCCACCTGGTGTTCTTTGGTACGATCAGTGTGGAAACTCAGCGCTCCTTTGGGGTCTTACTGATGGAGCGTCTCTTCCTACTTAGTGGGGTGAACCAGAGCATAGAATGTAGGCAGGGGGATGGTTTGGTCAAGTGGAACGTTGGCACAACATTCAGCCGTAAGGATGTCCGCTTCCACAGAACCACTTTGGGAAGAAGGTGGTGTAAGGCAGAGTGACACAGAGAGCCTGACGCTCACTCACCCCTTGTGCTGATGTGATGGCAATAAGAAACACAGTTTTGATTGGAAGGAGCCGTAAGGGACACTGTAAAGTGGCTCTAACGGAGTGCACATAAGATAAGTCAGAACCAGATTAGGGTCCCATTGGGGAAGGACAAAAGGAAAAGGGGGAAATATATGTTGCAACCCTTTAAGAGAAAAAATGGCACATCCAGTGATTTAAACAAAGAGCTGATCTGGCAACTGTGACCTGAAAAGAGGTGTGTGTGGGGGTAGAGGGGGTGCTTTAGGGGGCAGCGGCAAGGGGGCAGTGCTGCACCAACTCACAAATGTGTCCCGCATCCAGGCGTATACAGTTTTAATTGAGGGATGCCTGGCTGTCAAAAGGGCAACAACCACTTCCGGAAGAAAGTCGAAGGTGTTCAGCTGTTGCAGCTCTATGTCTACGCATGAAAGTGTGGGTCGCAGAGGCCCAGGTACAGAACCCTACCCTGTTGTTGTGACAGCAGGTCCTCCAAGAGGAGCAGCCAGATAGGAGGACAAAATGCTCAAGCCCAGGAGTTCTGGATACTATACTCTTCAGGCCCAATCCAGCACCACTAGGATGACTTGGGCTGGTCCATCCTGATCTTCTTGGAAACTCAGGGAAGGAGTGGTATCAGCAGAAAGGAATACAGGAGTCCTGAGTTCCACTCACAGTGGAGAGCATCTCCAAGTAAGAGAGGCCTTGGAAACTCCATGTGCAAAAATGCTGACACTGCGTGTTCCTGGGGTGGCAAACAGATTGAGCCAGGGTTCACCCCACTCCTGGAAGAGACCCTGCACCACCTCCAGGTGTAGTTGTAATTTGTAATCCACTAGGCGGCAACAGCTAAGCTCATCCACCCTGGAATTTAAAGATCCTGCCAAGTAGTTCACCACCAGGAAAATTCCTTGGCAGTCCTGCCATTTCCATAGGTGCAAAGCCTATTGGCACAGGGTCTGCAGCTGGCCCAATACCTGTCCAACAACCGCACTACAGATCTTTTGCAGTCTCCCCTGAAATCTGAACATTGTCAGAGGTCTGCTTAATGTTGGGGCAACTGGGACTTCCGATCCCACTGCAGAGCACACATATGCAACCTTGAGAGCTCGACCAAACAATAGGAGGTTTGTCATAGTCTGGAGGTGGCTGAGCTTACAACTGTTGTGGGTGAGCCTCTCTCCAACAGTCAATCGCCGAGGTAGGGGAAGACTGGTATTACGAACCTCCGAAGATGAGCTGCCATCACCACATTTTAGAACACCCAAGGGCCACTGATATCCTGTCGGTCAAATGCCACCAACCAGTCTCTAGGGTTGAGGGCAGACAGACCTGGGCCAAGGTGAGCGTTTTGAATTTCTTCTTTTGGAGGAAGGTGTTGAGAAAGCACAGATCTAATACAGGCCAAAGGTCTCCCTCTGCCTTGGGCACCGGGAAGTAGCAACAATAATAACTACACCTACTTCTGGCACTGGCATCCTCTCAACAACCCTTTTGGTAAAAAGACTTGCACATTCTGCTGCAAAATGAAGAGATGGTCCTCCATCAACTGTTGGAAGGATGGCTGAAAGTGGATCAGAGAAAAAATAAATGATAGCGCATAACCACTGTGAACTATCTTCAGGACCCACCAGGCCAAGGTGATCGCCTTCCATACTGGAAAGTATTGCCAGATTTTGCCTCTCACCACGTGGCTGTACTCCAGCAATGGCACACTAAAGAGGCTTGGCAGGGGTGGGGGTGGACTGGGCTGCACGCTGGCTTTGGCCCCATGGGTGGTGGTCACCTTGGCCATTAATGAGAAAGTGCTGGGTCCCCTGAAGGGGTTGGACTGGCTGGCATAAAGGGGTACCTCCTCAAAACAGCGAAAGGAGTGTTTGAACTGGTGCTGCCAGGAGTGCTAGAGGGGACCAGAAAGCTGGTGGTAGCTATCCTCTTTAAATTGCTTGAGAGCAGAATCATCCTTGTCCATGAACAGGCCTGCCTTCTCAAAGGCAATGTCCATCAGGAATGACTGGATGTTGCTAGGGAACCCAGTAGATCACAGCCACACGCATGGCTGTTAATGGCAACACTGGTACCACCAACAGCTTGTCCAATAAAATCAGTGGTATGCAAGCCACAATGAATTGTGAACTTAGTCACATCACAACCGTTCTGAATTGCTTGGGCCAGAACAGAGCAAAGGTTGACAAGTACACTAAGGAGGATTTAGCTGCTGAATCCCAAGGGGTATAGGAGTAGCACCCTAAACAAACAGCGGGAATTGACAGCGTGGTGGGGCATGATGGTGGGGGGGGGACCTCTTGCTCGAGCAGGACAATTGGGCCTGGCAATTTGTCTGTTGATAGGGGATCCGGGGCAAGGTTTGGCCCAGGTCCCTCATAAAAAGTGTTTGCAGAGCTTCATTAAATGGGACAACAGGCTCAGCAGAACTGTGTCCAGGTTGCAGGAACTCGGCAGGCACATTCCTTTTTATCCCCATGGTGGGGAGCTGAAGGTGGTAAACTTCAGCCACTGTACACAAAACCACGGCACAGGAAGTGGATTCATCTGTGGCAGGTCCGGGAATAAAAAGGTGAGCCATTTCTGGAGAGGCATTAAGGCTACTAGCTTCTTGCAAGTCCTTGTACCAACTGTCATCAGTGAAAGGCTGAGCAAGCACATTGCTCTGATCAAGGTGGCAAGGTGGCACCTTCTAACACTCAGAAGCACTGCTGAAAAGTTTCCAGATCCAATCTGTTGCCTGAGGAACATTCAAAAGGTGAGGAATCTCCGGATAAATGTCTCAATCAGAAATGTTGTAGGGGTCAGCAAATGCCCTTGAACAGTACCAATATTAGACCCTAGAAAATATTTGTGAACTGTATTTTAGACCAAGCAAATATGCAAGTGTAGATTTAATCATGCGAAAACCTGTTGAGCTTTTGCAAGTTCACTTTCCCACCAACTAAATTTTTCCCCAATGTAAATTAGGTATTTTGGCCGAACCTACTCCTCTTCCTACCAGTAATGTCCAATTTGAGATCCTGTTCTTTTTGTGCGGGAAACTCTATACCACTCCTTAGTTGTAGGGCCAACTCATACTGTTAAGGATATCCGTTATGTGACGAGTGGATAATTTTCCATTATGTAATTAAAACACCAATGTTACATTAATTTTAGATTAAATTTGGTTACTCCTTTTCCTTATATATCGAAGAAAACACTCTTACTTTGTGCTCCAGTGGTGTAGAACTTATTTTTTTATTATTTATATTCATAATAATCCATCCAAACATTGAACAATTGAGGAACAAGATACTTATCTTCGGTAACAAATTATCTGGTAGAGACATACTCTAGTTGCAGATTCCTTATCTTAGAATTCCCCCCCCCCCCAGGCATCACTTTGGATCATGAGACTTTTTAATCAAGCAGGACCCGTGTGTGCAATTTGGTGTCATTGATCGACTCTGCGTCTGTCGTTGGCATTGTGGTCGCCGTATATAGGTGCCACCCAGCGCGCTGACATCACTTTCTTTTCACGACTTTCCACGCCAGAAAGTGCGGAACCATGAAGAACATTCACCCTGGTGCACCAAAACTAAGGCCCTGAAAGGGAAATCCCTGACCCTAGAAATCAGTTTGCAGAGTGGGTAGGATGGGGGGGGGGGGGGGTCGGTAAGGAATCTGCAACTAGAATATGTCTTTACCACATAATTCGTTATCGGAGGTAAGTAACTTGTTCATCTGATCAAGACTTCTAGTTGCAGGTTCCTTACCTTAGAATAGATGCCAAGCAATACCATCCCCAGAGGGTCTGTGAACCAAGATCATACTAGGAAGTTCTGCAGGACCAAACAGGCAAAGTACCTGTCCTTTCGGACCCGACTGTCCAGGCAGTAGCGTTTGGTAAATGTGTGCAAGGACACCAACTCTGCTGCTGCCTGGCAGATGTCCGGGACTGGATCTCCGTATGCTAACAAAGTAGTTGCAGCTGTTGCTCTAGTAGAGTGAGCATGCAAGCCCTCTGGGGTTTGCTTTTTAGCCAATGCATAGCCAATGCATAGCACATTTTAATACAGAGAACAACCCATCTAGAGATGGTTCTTTTCTGCACAGCCCAACCTTTCTTTATGGGTCCAGACGGTGGAGTCGCTCCTCTTCCTCCAAAGGAAGAGAGGGTGTGTAAAAAGAAGGCAAAAAGAAGGCAAAGTGATGGATTGGCCTACATGAAAGGGTGTGATCACCTTAGGTATGAAGGAAACCCTATTACGAAGCACCACCCTGTCAGGATGGGTAGAGATGAAAGGTAGCTTTGGAGAAAGAGCCTGCAGCTCACTCACTCTGCGGGCAGAGGTGACAGCTACAAGGAAGAATGTTCTCCGAGTAAGCAGTCGAAGTGGGCAGTTGTGAAGTGGTTCAAAAGGAGCACACATCATAAGAACTAAGTTCAAATCCCAATGGGGCATTTTGAATGGGGAGATGAGTAAGACCATTAAGAAATCTTCCAACAATGGGAGATTTAAACGAAGAGGGTTGATCAGGCAATCAGAGTAAAGTCGAGATGGCAGACAAATGACCCTCGAGGGTGCCCAGAGCAGAGGGTATAGACCACAGAGTAGAACCTAAAATAAACCTAAAATAAAACTTAACAACCAACAGAATCTGGAAGGAAACAGTGAAAATAGAAAAAGAAAACTGAAAAGGCCCAGCCTTGCAGGCATTTAAAGAGGCAAAACACGTGTTGGCGTGTCCTATTAGATGTATAAAGACGTTTAAAAAAACAACAAGTATTTAATCTGGATCATCTATGGAAACTTAGTCAAACCATATCTACCAATACCGCATATGATGTACCACATTCTCAAATGCTCAATGTTTGGATGGATTATGAATATAAATAATAAAGAATACGTTCTACACCACTGGAGCACCACTGAGGTGTTTTTTCTTCAATACATAAGGAAAATAATTAACGAAAATTAATGTAAAATGAATGTTTTAATTACATAAAGGAAAATTATCCACTCATCACACATAACGGATACACTTTTTTCCCCCAACCCTGAAAAAAGTTTTACTTTTGACTCTTGTCTGGAGTAAATTTCCAACCTTTATCTGAACAGGAAAATACGAGAGGAGAGCTAGTGAAAACCTGTAAAACATGCAAGTTAGTGGGTTTGCGCAGACTCCAAAGGCATTCCAACCCTGGTACTATTTCTTACCGCTACCTCCAGTCCAATATGTAGATCTGCAGAAAAGTGACAAATGGGAAATTGCTAGTATTCAAGCCCTTCTATAGTATTAACCCTGGCACAATCAGAGAGGATTTTACCAGAGCTCTTATATAATGAGATTGCTGCCATGATTTGCCAACGTACTACAATTGCATCAAAGGGACAAGTAGATTTATGAAGCAACCTGTCCCATTGACAAGTAGAACTTTAATCAAATTCCACACCCCTGGGTATAGACGCTGCAATAAGGGGTGATGCCTTTTTGCCGTCCCACTTAAATTAAATCCTGTTACCTGGAACATTTTGGTCGATTGTAACCTTATGTGCATTTGTTCTGCAATAATTATCACAAACATTGGTCAATTGTGAGTGGACTATTAATTACCATAAACTGTGCCACACTTGGGGTTAAGCTTACCTCAGATGATCACAATGATCTTTTAGTATGAAATGGTGAATGCAATATGAAGGATTGCTTCTGCTCAAAGAGGAACAACAGGACAACCCCATCCATTACCATCGTCTAGGGGCTGCCAGGGGTCGCAAGCTGTGCCCCTGGCTTTCCCTTTGCTACCTCTGCAATTGCCCTTGTGATCCCTCCATTAGAGATCAACTGCAGAGCAAGAACAAACACAGCAGAGCAGAGATTAGTTTACGCTGTTGATGTTTCTCTTTATACCAGGCCTCCCAAGAAGCCTCTTTTCATCCTGAGGATTCTAACGAGGAGCGGAAAGGAACTCTTTATCAATCAAGACGGAATGAACAGGAGCATTCTATACACCCATCAAGCCTCCAGTATTCACAGCAGTTTAAACAAAAAAGGGAAAAAAGCAGACCTTCAGCAGTAGCTATCAGGTTGGAAGAAACAGGTCTTGGTCAGCACCGGATCTGGACTCTGAGCTATAAGTGTTGGGCTGATTAAGTAACAGATGCAGTAAGAAATAGTAACCCACCTGCAGTGTGCAGTTGCAGGCAGAGCACCACCTACAGGAACATGCAAACCACAGAAGGAGAGTTAGTTTTTGTTTGACCTGACTGCTCTGTGCAAAGCTACCAAGGAATTGAGCACAGGTTAATTTGGAGCTTGCTTTTGACTTACTCCGATTAGGATTGGGTTTCCTACTTGACCAGGGCTCACACCCAGTCAACCAGTATCCTGATTTCGAACACTGGTGGCAGCGGTGGGTAGGACTTGTGTTTGTGCAGTGCCATACAGTGTTTTGGTGTGCAAAACCATTCCATATCCTAGACCAATTCAAGTTTAAAATTCTACGATTAGCCTTTTTGTTTTCAATTCATCTCTTACTCTACCTTACTGATTGTGTCTGTGGCCTCACCTGCAACAATTGAGTTTGAGCTGGCTTACATGGAATCTTACACTGTGGCTCAGCTCAAGGATTTTTGCTAGTAGAGTGGGTTGACTGCTAAGAGGAGAATCAAGAAGGTGGAGCTCCAAAAGGCCTTAAAACCAGAGGCCCACAAGTTGCCAGTCACAACAGATGACCAGGAGGAAGAGCAAGATGAGGAAAGCTCAGAGCAAGACCAACAGGAGGGTCTTAGAATGCAGCCTGTTGAGGAGGGGGGCAACCGACTCCCAGGAATGAAAGTTCCCTCTGTGTAGGGAGCAATGTTACCTCTTGCAGCCTTTCCTCAAATGAGCTGGCGGAAAGGATGGTGGCGAGAGTATAAACAACAGAGGGCCAGGTTGAAAATGGAACAGAGGAAACTGGCCATGGAGGATCAGAAACTAGCCATGGAGGAGAACATTACCTCAGAGCATCTGGCTCATGAGAGGAGCTTTATGGAGCTGGACATCAAGGCCAGATAGGTAGCTTCCACCAGTGATGGTGGCAGCACTTTTACAGTGTCCTCTGGAGACAAGAGGGTTCATGCTTCCAAAGGTTTTGTGCAGGACTTTGTGCCAATGTGCTTGTGCTCTCTACTCTAAACATGGTGGAATTGGCTTGTACCCAATTGGCATATTTAATTTACATATATGCTCCGAGTAAAGTGGCACTACATGTGCCCAGGCCTGTAAATTAGGGTCGGCAGCCCTGGTTGTGCAACCCATTTAAGTATCCCTTTAAACATGTCTTAGGCCTGCTGTTACAGAGCCTTTTTGTGTAGTTTAAACTGACATTTCAACCTGGCAAAGTAAACCTTTTGCTAGGCCCAAACCTTTTGTTTTAATACATATATATATATATCGCCCTGTGGGGTAGGCCCTGGACAGCCCAGAAGGCAGGGTGCAATGTAGTTAAAAAGTTGGACATGTACTTTGAAGTTTTACATGTTCTGGTAGTGAAAATCCCTTACTTTCGTTTATTACTACTGCAAGACCCATCTCTCCCCAGGATAACACTGGAAGTTCCTTATTACATTTTAGAAGTGTAATCCCCAAATGGGAAAGTTTTGTGTCTCTGGAATCCTAATTTAAAAGCCTAACATATGGTGAAGTCGTATTCTGAAAATGCCGCTTTAAGAAAGTTGGCATTTTCTTGTCTTCCTTAGTGCCTGCAACCTATCTCTGGTCACATTACTGGGTATAGTTGGCAGTTGGGCTTCGTGTATTCATCCTAGACAGCCACACACAATGGAATCTTAGCTGTGAATGAGCCATGACTGGCAGGATGAGAGGGAGGAGTTGGGCCCAGAAACTGGTCAGCCTCACATCGGAATAGGCTGTATCCTGTCTCCACATAAAGTGGGGCATACTTCCTGTAGTCAAGAGCAAGGTCCAGGAAGGCACGGCATATGTGATCTTAAAAGACATGCCCATAGAAGCTTCTCCACACTTCAAAGTCACAACTGTGTATAAATGAAAGACCTCAGTCACCACCACTTGAGTACACTTTTGGACTGTGGATACTCTGCCAGGAAGAAGGACTGCTGTGCTGCTACCAGGACTGCCACTCTGCTGGACTGCTGCTCTAAAGGAACTGCTGCCCTGTTGCACAGGGAAGACATGTAGCTGCAACTTCATCTTGAACTCTAGAATGAATGAAGGGGTTAGTCTTCTGGCCATCTGATCTGATCGGAGCCTCAGGGACCTTAAATGCTCCAGACAGCAGTCTTCAGCGAGTTCCCGAGCCCCAAGTGGTGCCTCTCAGGTCCTGGACCCTTGGTGTGGCACACAAGCTCTTTAAATCAAGCTTTTGGGCTCTTCACTTACCACGAAGGAGTCTGATTGCACCGTAACCGTGTGGCTCGCACCGAAACTCAGTGCGAGCAGCTGCCAGCTCGTCTCTTTGCACAGCAAACACTGATCGCCACAGAGGACAGCCAATGTGAAACCTCAGCCCACCGATCATCACCAACAATGCTGTCTTTGCTTCCTGCGCCCCTCCCAAACACGAACGGGACGCTTGACACAAAACTTGAGAAGGTTAAACTTCAGCAGGACAAATATGGGACAGTATCTGACTTGCACTCCATAGCGGTCAGCCTGAACTTTTGACTGTGACCTCTTCTAGCCTGACCAGATACCTCTGGCGTTTATGCCTTAAGGTGCTATTTTACAATTTAGTCTTTAAAAATGTATACCTTCAGTTCTAGCGACTGGACATTTGTTGTTTTGGTCTTGTTTTATTTATTAATTTTTGCTTTATATTTCTAACCCAGTATGTAATCTTTTTGCGTGGTTTCCACTGTTTTGCTGTTTGAAGTGTTGCACAAGTACTTTACACATTGCCTCCAAGTTAAGCCTGACTGCTTTGTGCCAACCTACAAGGGAGTTGAGGACAGGTTAATCAGTGGTTCATTTGTCTTCTGCCCTAAAGTTGTGGTTGCTGCTTTACAGGGGCTCACCTCCCAGTCAACCAGTAACACAATTTCTAACAGTTTCACTTTGTCTGCTATTGTGAATAGCACACGTTTTTGAGGTCTGAGATTGAAGGAAATCTGCTTCAGGTCCTGGGAGTGCGGCTGGCAAGGGAGTCAGTGTTGCAGATGCAGTAGCGTGATGGCTTCACCTTAGATATAAAGGACTTAACAAAAAGGGCAGCTGGTGCAGCTCTGTGGTTCCCTTGCAAATCACGTCCAGTATTTAATATGCATGTTTTAAATCACCAGCAAAGCACTGTACATTTATATGAAATTTCACAGAGCACTACTGCTCAAATCAAAAGGTACATTTAAAAGAAAAATGCAGAGGTATAGTCCATGCTGAGTTTTTATGATGTCTTCTTTTCCTCCAAGTGACATACTGCTCCTCATGAAACCCTTTCTTCTTTCCCTACTTTTTGTGGGTTTGCAACATGCAATCTCAGCCGGTGTATTTCTTACTCTTCTTTACCAGCCTCTATCCACCTTCACTCCCCTTGTTAGTCGCTCCCTGGTGTCACTTATGTCTCGAGCAATCATTTTTAAGGGAACGCTAATGATTTGCAAAGGGAATTATGTTACGTGCTTTAGGGGTTGCATTCTTTGCTTTTCACCGGGAAAGCGTGATGCAACTTTTCATTAGTACAGAGTGCTGGGTAGCATGCTGTCTCGCTTACAAGTGTACCTAGTACTAGGCACCCGCACTTCCTCATGGACCTGATCACACCTTTGACCACTTTTTTTTATTTATTGGGAATTAGGCAAAGCTTCACCTTGTATGTTTCAAATATGGTGCTCAGTGAAATGTTGATTCATCTATAACTTATTAGTGAACTGCAGTGTATCCATTTTTTGGAGGGTCACAGAAACAAAATAATTGTCAATTGATAACTAGTATGTGATGCATCAGGAGTTGCATTACACATTTGAATTTAGACAACATGTCCAGAGGAAATTAACTGCAACATTTTGAGCTCTGATAAAACAAACTTTGCTACCTGGTTTAAAATTACTGATCGCCGAAATGTATCAAGCACAAAACATACTGTGTTATTGACCATCGTGATTTTACTTAGTGCACTGCAGTTTTTAAATATGGGCAATATACCAAGAACTTGGGGTACTGCTTTGAACATTTCCATAAGTGGGCACAAAGCAAGGCTATCAGTGTATGAAGTAGGTTCCTCTGATATTGAATTGCTGGTCCTGTTAAAAATTAATATTGAAAAGCACTGGACTGAGTGCTCACTATTTGAGGCTTGCAGCAAGAAATATTTTCTTAATTACAAACATTTATGGTGAATTGTCAGCAAAATTAAATCGTACCTCTCAAATACGTGTAACTAGAGAGTTAGTATAGGATGTGCCAGCATTACACTTCACCTCCTTTAACAACTTGCTAGATTTCTTTTTATTAAAATGCACCACCTGAGGACACAGAAGTTCCACATTCCAACAACAAGTCACAGGTCCTGTGATTACATTTCCCATCACAGCATACGATCAACGATCATGTGATGTCACTTCCAGTGATGTCATCCACAGGTTAAAGGTCATGTGATGTCACATCTGCTACCCCTGACATTTTGATGAACTGACATTCTTGACCCCATACCCTACTTCTTATTCCACCAGCTTCTTAAATTGTACCTTGTTATCTCAAATCTTTGGCGAAATACCAGTTCCTAATTGAGTTCTAAAAGCATCACTTCAAAAGTTAAGTTGGCCCACTGAAATGAATGGTGTGGAGTGTCACTATGAAAAGCAACACATTTTTTTCTTGGATAATTAGAATAAAAATAGCACTCATAACAATGAGATTTCTAACTGTAGCACTAAACAAAGCAAACATGGTTAATGTTATACTCCTGAATATTAACTACTTAAACCCTAACTCATCAAGTATTAAATATATCCCAAACCTGCCACTCTGTAACGTAAACCTTTAACTCATAGTTCTATATTCCAAACTCTTAAATTCATGCCCACCGCCTCAACACTATATCTTTAACCCTACATATATAACCTGTAACCCATCATCCTAAAGCCATATGTTCTTAACATCTAAGCCTTAGCCCCTTAATCCTTAAGCTTTCATCCCTACCCACACAACAGTAGCCCTAAACCCTAAATAGCAGGCTCTTGTTTTCTATACCACCAATCCCATACCCTATATCCTTAAGTCTTACCTTTAACCCTTTGCCCTACCTTAATCATTACTCCAAGCACTTACTCAATGTACCCTACACCCTTAACTCCATACATGTAAACACTTTTTTCAAAAACCCTTAACATGATACCTAAATCTTTAACATTACACCCCAACCCTCTACCCTATATGCTTAGCCCTGACTTGCTAACCCGTATACTTAAACATAATACCCATAACTCCTAATCATTAACCCCTATAAAAGTATACTTCAAACCCTTTACCCCAAAACCATAATCGTGCACCCTAAACCCTCTACTATCAACCTTTAAACCCTAACCCTTTACCCATATACACTTAACAACTTATATTTTTTTACTGCTTGTCGTCAATATATTTTGGGAAGAAATCATTTGGGAATAGTTCCTTTTTATTTACATATTTTTAGAACCAATTCATGAGAAGTGTTGCTTTAGAACAGTTGTTCCCAACCTGTGGGCTGGGGGCACCGGAGGGTCTGCGAAGCCTCCTCCAGAGGTCTGTGACTGCTTTGAAACGTAACTAATATTAACACGTTAATAAAGTATATATAAAGAAAGTGGATAAATGGACTATTACATTTTTTAAAACATACTGTGAATGTCAAGGAATTTTAAATTGGAGGCTAAACATTAAATTAGTATCCTCAGATTAATTTGTGGGAGCAGTGCAGGTGCAAACAAAATATAGTATGACAATGTGCGGCTTCAATTGAATTTAGAAAAGCTCCAACGTTCCTATTAAATGTATTTTTTTAAAAAATTTGTTTGCAAATTTAAAAAATGTGTTAGCCATCGAACAATGTGTTATCATTTATGTATGTGTTTGATGGAATGTTTGCTTCTGTAGTTTTTGTGTATTGTTTTGTGGTTCAAATCATCGACAGGAAGCCCCTTAAATTAAAGGATTACCAAAGACTTAATTAGATGACTAATTTTTACATAAAAGAAAAGGTTCAACACAATTTCATGATTTGTACAATGAAATAAACAGCAAAATGCAATTGCATTTGAAGCATATAATATACTAACGGCAAATATCATTATTAAAGAGCTCTATGAGATCTATCAACTAAAAGCAAATAATCACAAGTGTAGAGGTGGTTTGTATAGCTCTACAGCATATCAGACCCTAGTTCTCTTTTCAGCAATTATTATGTTTCACACCCTTCACATAACTATAATGTGATTTGCCCAGTCAACCGAGTGTTCAATAAAACAAACCCATGGTTGGAAATGTCCTTCATTGCTGGGTAGTAAGCAAATTCTTTCAAATGCCGGTTAGACAATCTTAATTCTGGCAAATACAGGTGATATTGTCCAGTTACAATTACAGACTGTAGATCTAGCAGGGTTCTAATCATTGCTTTTCCAGTTGACCAAGATGAATGGCCCTGTGAATAGAATGTAGGGCCTGATTTAGATACTGGCGGACGAGTTAGTCTATCTCAACGGTGACGGATAACCCGTCCGTCAAAATCTAAATCCCATTATATCCTATGGGATTTAGATCTCGGCGGACTGGATATCCATCAACCATTTTGACGGAGTAACTCGTCCACCAATATCTAAATCAGGTCCTTAATCTCTCTGGTTCTCAGTTCCTATGCTGCCAAAAACAGGAGCACCAAGAAAATAACTTTGTGCTTGGGTTAAGCACTATATAAACAAAGAGGCACTTACAAAATATTAGAATTTGAAAAGGCATCTGATTAAATATTCAATAAAGCTGGAAAGAACCTGCTCGAATTGTAACTAAAGATGTATCAAATAGTATAGAAAAGTTTCTGCTAACACAGAGACTAAACAAGGGTTTGCTAATTACACTTGCCCTAGCCTAGTTGGACAAGTCTGCGGGCAATTGGTATGTCAGGAGCTAGTGTGCTTATGCAAAATCTAAAACTGCAATTACAGAAATAAGATTGAGAGTGGTTCTGATAAGGATAACATTTGCTAAACAGTAAGAGGAAACCAATGGCCTGCTGCTACCCTCTGCAGTGGCCATGTTCAGGTCTTCACACGCAACAGAAAATATGGTAATGTTATTCTATTACGTGCCTGGATAAGATTTCCACATTATTACAGTAATTTATCTTATGCAGGTTGTTCCTTCGCCATTCGTACTGCAAGCATTAGGATCCTACAAGAATGTTGTCTAGCATATATGAAATGTGTAAAAGGAAATTTCCTTGTGAGGTTGAATTACCTGAAGTTCACAATGTCTTTAGCCCTTATAATTCGAAGTAAGATAGTAACAGATATAAAGTAGCACAGCAGCCTAATCGTAATGTGTTCATCATGCCAAAAAAATGCTACACAATATGTTTTCACTTACCGTGCAACAACTAAAAACTGGTCAATTTGCCGATCGCTAAGGGGGCTAAAGGGATCCCATACAATTTCCTCAAGCTTCGATTGATCACGATCATCTGGTCCTGTGAATCAAGCAAAGAAGAATCAGCTTAAAATAAAAATGCCCTCTATAAATGTAAACATTTAAGTACAAGGCTTTGAGAAGTATAATTGTAACTGCATATGTTCTCGATATCCCCCTTTTATAGCCGTATGTAACTCAAGGTGAGTTAGAGAGTCAATTCCCCAGGATTGTCAGCCTTTAACCATTGTGGTTATGATAGGTAATTCTTTAATACAGCATAGTTACCGTACATCAATAATGTCCTAAGTACAATGATTCAAACATATTCCTTTATAAAGTACAAGATACTGTTTTCTTCATACAATGTTTATTATTCTCATTTTACTTGCAGTACGTCCAATGATTTGGTGAGTTTTTAGCTAACATGTTTCATCCTTAGGTGACTGGTGCTCAGGATATTTTCAAGGTTTGGCAATTGTTCTTAGTGGGCCAGTGTGGGAGAACAGGCATGTAAAATGTTCTGCCAGATACATCAAAACACTGGTTATGAAAAGAGATATCATTTTTAATCAAGAATGATATTTTATACTTCTCCAAGGCAGGCTGTACACCAGCTCATAGTACTAATGACGTAATTAGTCCTATCCTGAGTAATTTGGGCCAGGAGGCACTCCGCAGCAGTGCTGGACTTGGATGCTTCCACACATAATAATGGCCTTCAACACCATGGATCATATCATCTTCATCTCAAGGTTATATTGTCTGAAAAATAGCTCTCCTGGACCCAAGTCCTTGCATTGAAGGGTGCAAACAACCTCTATTGCTGTTACTTAGAACCCAAAGTATAAAGTGAAGAATCGCCTAGAAGTCATCATTATCACCATAATTAAGATTTAATCATGACGATGAATATTGAAGAAAGACGATCAAACAAGTATAAATAGAGAATCAAAATGGCGGCCAACAGGCCGATGAAGGCAGTTGTGCCAAAACGTGGTCCTGTTGGGATCGTATATTCAAATTTTTGAATACACGTTCTGGAGTGCTATTTCTTCATAGTACAATTGGAGGAAAGTGTGGATTACAGAACGCGGTGGTGCGCTTTCATATAGCAGCACCACTGGCGGTTAGGCGCGGAGTGACCACGCCAAAGAATATTATATATATGGAAAATGTCACTTACCCAGTGTACATCTGTTCGTGGCATGAGACGCTGCAGATTCACATGCTGTGCACATCCCGCCATCTAGTGTTGGGCTCGGAGTGTTACAAGTTGTTTTTCTTCGAAGAAGTCTTTTTTCGAGTCACGAGATCGAGGGACTCCTCCCCTTTCGGCTCCATTGCGCATGGGCGTCGACTCCATCTTAGATTGTTTTCCCCGCAGAGGGTGAGGTAGGAGTTGTGTATATAGTAATAGTGCCCATGCAATGGAGTAAATATGTATGTACATAATGTGTTTAAAAGTAATATATTTACAAATTCACAAATGTACAAGTTTCATTTTTTTCTCAACTTAAAACAGCTACAGGCTCCCGGGGAGGTGGGAGGGCGCATGTGAATCTGCAGCGTCTCATGCCACGAACAGATGTACACTGGGTAAGTGACATTTTCCGTTTGATGGCATGTGTAGCTGCAGATACACATGCTGTGCATAGACTAGTAAGCAGTTATCGCCCCAAAAGCGGTGGTTCAGCCTGTAGGAGTTGAAGTTGTTTGAAATAAAGTCCGTAATACTGCTTGTCCTACTGTGGCTTGCTGTGTTGTTAACACATCCACGCAGTAATGTTTGGTAAATGTATGAGGCGTAGACCATGTGGCTGCCTTACATATTTCAGTCATTGGTATGTTTCCGAGAAAGGCCATGGTAGCACCTTTCTTTCTAGTTGAGTGTGCCTTTGGTGTAATAGGCAGTTCTCTTTTTACTTTTATATAACAGGTTTGAATACATTTAACTATCCATCTGGCAATGCCTTGTTTGGATATTGGATTCCCTGTATGAGGTTTTTGGAATGCAACGAACAATTGTTTTGTTTTGCTAATTTGTTTCGTTCTATCTATGTAGTACATTAGTGCCCTTTTAATGTCTAATGTATGTAATGCTCTCTCAGCTACCGAATCTGGTTCTGGAAAGAATACTGGGAGTTCCACTGTTTGATTTAAGTGGAACGGTGATATGACTTTAGGTAAGAATTTAGGATTTGTTCATAGAACTACTTTATGCTTATGTATCTGAATAAAGGGTTCTTGTATAGTAAATGCTTGTATTTCACGTACTCTTCTGAGAGATGTGATAGCTATCAGAAAAGCTACTTTCCATGTTAAGTACTGTATGTCACATGAGTGCATGTGTTCAAAAGGTGGACCCATAAGTCGTGTTAAGACAATGTTGAGATTCCACGAAGGAACTGGTGGTGTTCTTGGTGGGATAATTCTTTTCAGACCCTCCATAAATGCTTTTATGACTGGGACCCTGAATAATGAAGTTGAGCGCGTAATTTGCAGATAAGCTGAAATTGCAGTGAGATGTATTTTAATGGATGAAAAAGCTAACTTTGACTTTTGTGAGTGCAGTAGGTAGCTGACGATGTCTTTGGCAGATGCATGTAATGGTTGAATTTGATTATTATGGCAGTAATAAACAAATCTTTTCCACTTATTTGCATAGCAATGTCTTGTGGTTGGTTTCCTAGCTTGTTTTATGACCTCCATACATTCCTGTGTAAGGTCTAGGTGCCCGAATTCTAAGACTTCAGGAGCCAAATTGCTAGATTCAGCGATGCTGGATTTGGGTGTCTGATCTGTTGTTTGTGTTGCGTTAACAGATCTGGTCTGTTTGGTAGCTTGATATGGGGCACTACTGAGAGGTCTAGTAGTGTTGTGTACCAAGGTTGTCTTGCCCAAGTTGGTGCTATTAGTATGAGTTTGAGTTTGACTCAATTTGTTTACTAAATATGGAAGGAGTGGGAGAGGGGGAAAAGCGTATGCAAATATCCCTGACCAACTCATCCATAACGCATTGCCCTGAGAGTGAGCCTGTGGGTACCTGGATGCAAAGTTTTGGCATTTTGCGTTTTCTTTTGTTGCAAATAGGTCTATTTGCGGTGTTCCCCACCTTTGGAAGTAAGTTTTTAGTATTTGGGGATGAATTTCCCATTCGTGGATCTGTTGGTGATCCCGAGAGAGATTGTCTGCTAACTGGTTTTGAATTTCAGGTATGAACTGCGCTATTAGGTGAATGTGGTTGTGAATCGCCCAATGCCATATTTTCGGTGCCAGGAGACACAACTGTGTCGAGTGTGTTCCTCCCTGTTTGTTCAGATAATACATCGTTGTCATGTTGTCCGTTTTGACAAGAATGTGTTTGTGGGTTATTATAGGTTGAAATGCTTTCAGCGCTAGAAATACTGCTAGTAGTTCTAAGTGATTTATGTGAAACTGTCTCTGCTGAGTGTCCCATTGTCCTTGGATGCTGTGTTGGTTGAGGTGTGCTCCCCACCCTATCATGGAGGTATAAGTTGTTATTATGTATTGAGGCACTGGGTCTTGAAAAGGCCGCCATTTGTTTAAATTTATAGTGTTCCACCATTGAAGCTAGGTGTATGTTTGGCGGTCTATCAACACTAGATCTTGAAGTTGACCCTGTGCCTGTGACCATTGTGATGCTAGGCACTGTTGTAAGGGCCGCATGTGCAATCTTGCATTTGGGACAATGGCTATGCATGAGGACATCATGCCTAGTAGTTTCATCACTAATTATACCTGTATATTTTGTTTTGGGTGCATGGCTTGTATTACGTTTTGAAATGCCTGTACCCTTTGTGGACTTGGAGTGGCAATCCCTTTTGTTGTGTTGCTCCTAAGTATTGTTGTATTTGACACGGTAGTAGGTGTGGCTTGTTGTAGTTGAGTGAGAAACCTAGTTTGTGAAGGGTTTCTATGACATACTTTGTGTGTTGTGAACACCGTTGTTGCGTATTGGTTTTGATTAACCAATCGTCTAGGTACGGGAACACATGTATTTGCTGCCTTCGGATATGAGCAGCCACTACTGCCAGGCATTTTGTAAAAACTCTTGGCGCTGTTGTTATCCCGAATGGCAACACTTTGAACTGGTAATGTACTCCTTGGAATACAAACCTTAAGTACTTTCTGTGGGAAGGATGTATAGGTACATGGAAATATTCATCCTTTAGGTCTAGTGTTGTCATGTAGTCTTGTTGTTTGAGCAGTGGGATCACGTCTTGCAGTGTCACCATGTGAAAGTGATCTGATTTGATGTAGATGTTTAGTGTTCTGAGATCTAATATAGGTCTTAGAGTTTTGTATTTTTTTGGTATGAGAAAGTACAGGGAGTAAACTCATGTTCCTCTTTGATGAATTGGTACTATCTCTATAGCATCTTTTTGCAACAACGCTTGGACCTCCATTTGTAAGAGTTTCATGTGTTGTTTGGACATGTTGTGTGTTTTCGGTGGGACATTTGGAGGGAATTGTAGAAATTCTATGCAATAACCATGCTGGATAATGGCTAGGACCCACTTGTCTGTTGTTATTTCTTCCCAGTGTTTGTAGAACTTGGTTAGTTTTGGGACTCTGGAACTTCCCTCTACTCTTTGGGAACTGTCCCCCTCTATACTGTCCCCGAAAACTTCCCCGCTGATATTGACTTTGATAAGTGGGCCTGGTTTGTGAGGTTGAGGGTTCTGTGCTCTGTCCCTGAAACCCCCCTCGAAACTGTGATTTCCGAAAAGTGCCTCTGCTCTGTGGGGAGTAGAGTGCGCCCATGGCTTTGGCCATATCTGTGTCTTTTTTGAGTTTTTCGATAGCAGTGTCCACCTCCGGTCCAAACAACTGCTGTCCGTTAAATGGCATATTCAGCACGGCTTGTTGTATTTCCGGCTTGAATCCTGATGTACGCAGCCATGCGTGTCTCCGTATGGTCACTGCTGTATTTACAGTCGTAGCAGCTGTGTCCGCTGCATCCACTGCTGACCGTATCTGATTGTTTGAGATACTCTGTCCTTCCTCCACCACTTGTTGTGCTCTCTTTTGGAACTCTTTGGGCAGGTGTTCTGTGAAATGTTGCATTTCGTCCCAATGAGCCCTATCATATCTAGCCAGCAAGGCCTGTGAGTTGGCAATGCGCCATTAGTTGGCTGCTTGTGCCGCAACCCTTTTCCCCGCAGCTTCGAACTTGCGACTCTCCTTGTCTGGAGGTGGTGCGTCTCCTGAGGTGTGTGAGTTCGCTCTCTTGCGAGCTGCCCCTACTACCACGGAGTCTGGTGTTAATTGCTGCGTGATGTACACAGGGTCTGTTGGTGGCGGCTTGTACTTCTTCTCCACTCTTGGAGTAATGGCCCTGCCCTTCACAGGCTCCTGAAACACTTGTTTGGAGTGTTTCAGCATTCCCGGTAGCATAGGGAGACTCTGGTACTGGCTATGTGTGGACGATAGTGTGTTAAATAAAAAGTAATCCTCGATAGGTTCCGCATGCAGAGTGACATTATGAAACGCCGCTACTCTTGACAACACCTGTGTGTAGGCTGTACTGTCCTCAGCTGGTGACGTCTCGCTGGATAACAGTCGGGACTGTTATCTGATACCGGTGCATCATAAAGATCCCATGCGTCGGGATCATCCTGACTCATTCCGGTATGAGTTGGGGACTGCATCATTGGTGGAGTGGCTACCGGTGATGGTTGTGGTGAGCGTTGTGGAGATGGTGGCAGGGTTACTTGTCTTGCCACCTTTGCCTGTGGCTGCTTGTCTTTCTCTTGGAAGGCAAGTTTTCTTTTCATTCGAATTGGGGGAAGAGTACTGATCTTCCCTGTGTCTTTTTGAATGTGGAGCCTTCTTTGAGTGTAATCTGGCTCTATTGTCTTGGTGCCGCCCTCTCGGTGCAGAGATTGCTCTGACCTGGTGTCTCGGGGTCGAGTCTGCTCTGTGCCGGTATCTCGACCGTAGTCGGATGACTTCGACACATGCGTGCCCTTTTTCAGTGCTGATGGTCGGCCACCTATTTTTCGGGTTAAGCCATGGCCTGCTGGCGGTGGCATCCCCTGGGCTTTAGTGGTTTTTCAGTGAGTTTTGTGTATCGACGTCTTACTCACGGTTTTCGGCGTCTGTTCGGGATCGACCTCGTCCGAGTCCGAATCCTCGATGGAGAAGGTTTCTTCTTCCTCCTCCTCCAAGTGTTTTTGTCCTGTCGGCGCCGACGCCATTTGTAGTCTTCTTGCTCTTCGGTCTCTTAACGTCTTCCTCGACCGAAACGCTCGACAGGCCTCACAGGTATCCTCTTTGTGTTCTGGAGACAAACACAAATTACAGACCAGATGCTGATCTGTATAAGGATACTTGTTGTGACATTCGGGGCAGAAGCGGAATGGGGTCCGTTCCATTAGCCTTGAAGACGCACGTGGTCGGGCCGACCAGGCCCCGCCGGGGAATCGAAAACCCCGAAGGGCCACCGGAGCTCTTCAAAATTCGGTGTTGATCTGTTGTAACTAACCTGATACCGAACGCAAACAATACCGTCAATTTTTCCGAGATTTTAACTAACTTCCGAACCGAAACGCAGAGCAAAAAGTAGCACGTCCGAACCCGATGGCGGAAAGAAAACAATCTAAGATGGAGTCGACGCCCATGCGCAATGGAGCCGAAAGGGGAGGAGTCCCTCGATCTCGTGACTCGAAAAAAGACTTCTTCGAAGAAAAACAACTTGTAACACTCCTAGCCCAACACTAGATGGCGGGATGTGCACAGCATGTGTATCTGCAGCTACACATGCCATCAAACATATATATATATATATATTGAAAATGTCACATACCCAGTGTACATCTGTTCGTGGCATGTTGCGCTGCAGATTCACATGGTGCACTGTTCCTGGGGGGAAAGCGTAAGCAAATATCCCTGACCAACTGATCCATAGAGCATTGCCCTTGGACTGAGGGTGTGGGTACCTGGATGCAAAGTTTTGGCATTTTGTTTTGTTGCAAACAGATCTATGTCTGGTGTCCCCCAGCAGTAGAAGTAATCTTGTAGAATCTGGGGATGTATTTCCCACTCGTGAGTTTGCTGGTGATTTCAACTGAGATTGTCGGCTAACTGATTGTGAATGCCTGGTATATATTGTGCTATCAGGCGAATGTTGTTGTGAATTGCCCAATGCCAAATTTTTTGTGCTAGGAAACACAGTTGTGACGAGTGTGTCCCCACTGTTTGTTTAAATAGTACATTGTTGTCATATTGTCTGTTCTGACAAGAATGTGTTTGTGGACTAGAAGGGGTTGAAAAGCTTTTAGTGCTAGAAAGACTGCTAGTAGTTCTAAGAGATTTATGTGAAGTTGTTTCTGTTGACTGTCCCATTGACCTTGCATACTGTGATTGTTGAGGTGTGCTCCCCACCCAATCATGGAAGCGTCTGTTGTGATAATGGCGTGAGGCACTGGGTCTTGAAATGGCCGCCCTTTGTTTAAATTTACAGGGCTCCACCATTGAAGCGAAGTGTGTATTTGGCGGTCTATCAACACTAGATCCTGAAGTGGACCCTGTGCCTGCTTCCATTGTTTTGCTAGGCTCTGTTGTAAGGTCCGCATGTGTAGCCGTGCGTTTGGGACAATAGCGATGCATGAGGACATCATGCCTAGTAGTTTCATTACAAACCTGACCTTGTATTGTTGGTTTGGTTGTATGTTTGACCTTATATTTTGAAACGATTGAACTCTTTGTGGACTTGGAGTGGCAATTGCTTTTTGCGTGTGGAGTGTGGCTTCCAAGTATTGTTGTATTTGGGATGGTTGCAAGTGAGATTTTTGGTAGTTTATAGAAAACCCTAGTTTGTGTAGAGTATCTATGACATATTGCGTGTGACTTTGACACCGGTGTTGAGTGTTGGCTTTTATTAGCCAATCGTCTAGATACGGGAATACCTGCATGTGATGTCTCCTTATATGAGCTGCTACTACAGCTAGGCATTTTGTGAATACCCTGGGTGCTGCTGTTATCCCGAAGGGCAATACTTTGAATTGGTAATGGATGCCCTGTAATACAAATCTGAGGTACTTCCTGTGAGATGGATGAATGGGTATGTGAAAATACGCATCCTTTAGATCCAGTGTTGCCATGTATTCTCCCTGTTTTAGTAAGGGAACTACATCTTGTAGTGTGACCATGTGGAAATGATCTGATTTGATGAAGAGATTTAAAGTTCTGAGATCTAGGATTGGCCTTAGTGTTTTATCTTTTTTGGGAATAAGGAAATATAGGGAGTAAACCCCCATTCCTTTTTGATGGTGGGGTACTAGTTCTATGGCCTGTTTTGTTAGTAGTGCTTGCACCTCTATTTGTAGTAGGTCTAGATGTTGTGCTGACAGGTTGTGCATCCCTGAGGGAACATCTGGAGGGAATTGTGTGAACTCTATGCAGTAACCATGTTGGATAATTGATAGAACCCATGTGTCGGTGGTAATGTGTGACCAATTTTTGTGGTATTTTGTTAATCTTCCCCCCCACTGGTGTTGGGGGAGTGTGACATTGAAGTAATTGTTTGTTACTAGGGGTCTGCTTGGCAGTCTGAAATTTTCCCCTTGTTCTTGGGTACTGTCCCCTGTATGAACCCCGAAACCCCCCTCTCTGGTACTGAGACTGGTAAGTGGTTTTGTTTGGGAAGTGGATGGCTTTGAGGCTTGCTGTCTAAACCCTCCCCTAAACTGTGGCTTCCTAAGTGTTCCCCTGTAATGGGAAGAATAGAGCACGCCCATGGCTTTGGCCGTGTTTGTGTCCTTCTTCATTTTCTCTATCGCGGTGTCCACCTCCGGCCCAAATAGTTGTTGTTGGGTGAACGGCATATTTAGTACCGCCTGCTGTATTTCTGGCTTAAAACCAGAACTTCGTAGTCATGCATGCCTCCTGATGGTAACTGCTGTATTGACAGTCCGTGCTGCTGCATCAGCAGAGTCCAGTGCAGAACGTATTTGGTTATTGGAGATGGTCTGTCCCTCCTCCACCACCTGTTGAGCACGTTTCTGATGTTCCTTTGGTAAAAATTGGATAATATCCTGCATTTCGTCCCAATGTGCTCTGTCGTAACGGGCGAGGAGGGCTTGTGAATTGGTGATACGCCACTGGTTGGCCGCTTGCGATTCCACTCTTTTCCCTGCTGCGTCGAACTTATGGCTTTCTTTATCAGGGGGTATCGCATCCCCTGACTATTGAGAATTTGCCTGCTTTCTTGCGGCTCCCACTACAATAGAGTCCGGCGGGAGCTGTTGTGTAATAAACACAGGGTCTGATGGGGGAGGTTTGTATTTTTTCTCAACCCTTGGTGTAATGGCCCTTCCTTTCACCGGTTCCTGAAAGACCTGTTGTGCATGCTTAAGCATGCCTGGTAGCATTGGCAGGCTTTGATATGAAGCATGCGTGGATCCCAGTGTGTTAAAAAGAAAGTCATCCTCCACTGGTTCCGAGTGCATAGTGACCTTATGAAATGTCGCTGCTCTAGCCAGCACTTGTGTGTAAGATGTTCTATCCTCTGGAGGAGAAGGCTTTGAAGGATAACACTCAGGACTGTTGTCTGAAACTGGTGGGTCATATAGATCCCAGGGGTCTGCATCGTCCTGCGTCATCCCAGTATGTGTGGGAGACTGTGCCATTGGTGTGCCAACTGGTGACCTTGTTTGTTGTGGCGAGTGAGATGGCGACGTTTCTGGTGAGAATTGTGGGAGTGGTGACCTTTCTCTAACCACCTTGGCTTTTGGTTGCTCAGTTTCAGTCTCATGAAAAGCCAGTTTTCTTTTAAACTTGAGCGGAGGGATGGTTTGAATTTTCCCTGAGTCTTTTTGGATTTGTAGCCTTGGTTGAGTCTGGTCAACCTCTTCCAAATCCAGTTCCTGCTCAAACCTGTGCCTCTCCTTAAGTTGTTGAGAGAGCCCATGTTCTTCTGTATAGGAAGTCTTTTTCGGCTCCGAAGCCGTTTTTTTCGGTACCGAAACACCGATGGATACGGTCGGTCTCGGCTCCGAGAGGCTCTTTCGAGGCTTGTTTGATTCGACCAATCGACTCTTTTCGATGCCGGTTTCTCGACCAGAGTCGGAAGACTTCGGCCGGATCTTGGCCTTTTTCGGTGCTGAAGATGTTATTTGGTCACCGCTTTTCTTGTGGGTCAAGCCATGGCCTTCCTGCAGTGGCGTCCCTGATGCCTTCTGTTTCTTCACTTGACTTTGGGGCTGGGTCGGGACAGGTGTACTCACTTTTTGTGCCGCCGTCGGTGGCCGGTGCCCATCGGAGTCATCCGATTTCGAACCCTGGATCGAAATGGTCATTTCTTCCTCCTCGACGTTGAGGTGTTGTGTTGACTTCGATGCCATATGCAAACGTCTTGCTCGTCGATCTCTTAAGGTCTTCTTGGATCGAAAAGCTTTGCAGGCCTCACAAGTATCCTCTCTGTGTTCTGGCGACAAACACAGATTACAGACCCGATGCTGGTCTGTATAAAGGATACTTGGCGTGACACGTCGGACAGAAACGGAAGGGGGTCCGGTCCATGAGTCTTCGACAACAGGTGTGGTCGGGCCAACCAGGCCTTGGTTGAGTGCGGAAGCCCCGAAGGGTCGCCGAAGCGGTTGTGTCGTCGGTGCCGATGTATCTATACTAAACCGGTCCAGAACACAACAATAGCGATGGACTTCAATGTTTTTCTAGGTTTTCCCGCTTCAAATTACGGAGCGAAGAGGAACACATCCGAACCCGATGGCGGAAAGAAAACAATCTAAGATGGAGTCGATGCCCATGTGCAATGGAGCCGAAAGGGATGAGTCACTCGGTCCCGTGACTCAAAAAGACTTCTTCAAAGAAAAACAACTTGTAACACTCCGAGCCCAGATGGCAGGAACAGTGCACAGCATGTGAATCTGCAGCTACACATGCCATTGAACATATACATATCTATATATATATATATATATATATATATATATATATATATATATATATATATATATATATATATATATATATATATATATATATTTTTGTATTTTTTTATTAGGTCTCATCTTGGAAGACTCAAGGAAACTGTCAGAGAGGGTTCATACCATGGAGAGCACTGTCCTGTCCTTGGTCTATTCGGTCCAGACTACGGCACATCGTCTCATGGCTCTTGATGCACAGACTAAGGATCTGGGGTCCAGCTAGAGGATCAGGAAGGTAAGGCATGCAGGAATATCATCCGTATTGTGGGTCTTCCCAAAAGGGCTGAAGGGGATTCCCTGATCACTTATTTGGAGAACTGGTTGCAAAAGGTTTTGACCTCGGAGGGTCACTCCAAATTCTTTGCACTGGAGCCAGCGCATAGGATGCCGGCCCAGCCTCCTCGCCCTGGTGCCCCTCCACATCCTGTGGTGGTGAGGCTGTTGCATTTTTGCGATAAGAGACTACCTCCTGCAGCAGGCCCAGACCCACAGCTCTTTTGTTGTAGATATTGCAAAGGTTTTGCTCTTTCCAGATTTTACACTTCATGTTTGCACACAGAGGCAATCTTTTTTGGCTGTAAAAAAGAATCTGCAATACCTGGGTTTAATTTATTTGCTTCTTTTCCAACCAACTTGTGGGTCCAAGCGGAGGACAAGGTGCTTTTCTTTACTGACCAGTTTGCAGCCTGGGTTTGGCAGGAGGTGTATGATCCAAACACAGTACATACCGAGTTCCCAGAGTCGCAGCGCCCTTCATGTCCACAGCACCAGCAATCAAGGTACTGGGGAACCTCTCAGCTTTCCAAGTGGCACTGGAACAGCCAAGGGTAGTGGAAACTGCTGCATCACTGGGGGCCCTGTGAGAGCTCCCCTGGATCCTGCTTCACCAGACCACCCTAGTTCTGCCTCAGAGTCCAATAAGTCTGCACTCCCTGGGCTCGAAAGCACTCTGTTGGGGGTTACCACGCGTTCAGTGGACAACGTTATTTTACGCTTTTTCTTTCAGCAATGTTTCACCTGGTAGTTTTGACATTCTTTACTGTCTGTTTCTTATCTTGCAGCTGAGTGATGGGGTTGTGTGGCTTCTTTCTCCAGTTGTTTATTCTGCTATGAGCATGGCTGGAAGGAGCAGGGGGCTCGGGGACCTGCCTGCTGTGCTACCCATGTTTCTGGCCAATTTCCAGGGTACTGTTACTTTCCCTTGGCTGGCTGACTCTCCCTTGGGTTGTCATCTTCCGTAATGGACTTTGCTGCCCTGCTGGCTAGGTGTTGGCTCTGTTGAGCCTCTTGCAGCAGGGTGTTTGGACAGGATGGTTTGATTTCTCAATCCTGAGAGGGAGTAGGGGGTTGTTGGCTATTCCCTATATTTGTGATTTTTCTTTTTCTTTTATTCTATTCATGTTTTTTCAGGCAGGTAGTGTGAGACGGTGGGTTTTATCTACTTGGTACAATGTGGGATGGGCAATGAGAGTGCTGCAAGGACAACGTGGAGTCTGTTTGCTCTATGTTTGGAGGTCTCCCAAATAAGACATCACAATTAGAGGCTATTATGTGGAATGTCTGGGGGTTTTGCTCCCCCTATTAAACATTATAATGTACTTGCATATCTGAAGCAACATGGGGCAAACATTGCATTTTTACAGGAGACCCATCTAGTTGAGTGAGTGCGGGGCCAGTTATTCGCAACCTCCTATTTGTTATATTTATGTGGTGCCCTTATTTGGATCCGGTCTAGCTTCCCTTTTCAGTTACTTAGGGCAGTCACAGATCCAGAAGGTTGGTATGTTTTGGTGCTCGGCCACTTGAATGGGAGGAAAGTTGCACTCCTCAATCTTTAAGCACCGAACATTGACCAGGTGACTGTTCTTATCTGACTGGCCCCACTTCTTGTGCTTATGGTGCCTTACTGAAGGATCATTGGAAGGAACTTTAACGTTGTGGTGGACGTCACTTTAGATAGATCGCCCCCCCTCCTCCCTCCCATGGTACAGGGGGCAGACTAGTGCGATTTAGGAGATTATTGGTGGGCCCACAATCCTGCTTCACATGTGTACTCTTACCGCTTGGGTCTTCATGTTCTTGAGGCACGGCATGATCGGATTTACACCTGTTGGGTACTTTTTGGCAGGGTGGTAGGTACTGAATACCTGGCAAAGACATACTCTGAACACTCACTCAGCCTATGTACTTTCCAGTGGTCTGCTGCCCTGCCCGCCGTTACTGCTTGGTGCTTAGATCTGGCTATGCTGGAAGATAAGGCTTTCTGGGTTTTACTAGGTGACCAGATCTCAAACGTTTGGCTTGATAATGCAGGTTAAGCCTCCTTAGTGGATGTTGAATGGGAGGCCATGAAAGTGGTGATTAGGAGATAATGCATTTCTGTTAAAGCGGGGGAGTGGTCCCAATTGTGCTCAAATATACGCCAGCAGGAGACAGTGCTTGACGGCCTTTCGTAGGAGCTAGAGGGAACTCCAAATGGGAGAGACAAGATTTTGCAAGAACCGGAGAAATTACTTACCGTGGTCAAATGCTCAAAGTGTTTTGACTATAAGGCTTACGAGGCTAGAGCTCACACAGACAGAGATAAGTCTGGGAAGATGCTGACTTGGGGCTACATGTACGTAGCATTTGGAATGTCGCAAACAGCGAATCGGGCAGTTTGTGACGTGCAAAATGCACTTTGGGATGTCCAGACCCATTTTTGCGATTCAGTAAACTATTTACGAAATTGCGAAAGGGGTTTGCGAGTCTCAATTAGGAAGGGGTGTTCCCTTCCTAATTGAGAGTCGCAGTCCCATGTATGATTGTTTTGTGACCGCGAATGTGGTTGCAAAACAAATCGCAGTTAGCACCAATGTCACACTGGTGCTAACCCATTCGCAAACGGGAAGGGGGTCCCATGCGACCCCTTCCCCTTTGTGAATGGCAGTAAAAACATTTTTTCAGAGCTGGCAGTGGTCCTATGGACCACTGCCTGCTCTGAAAAAATGAAAAGAAAACTTTTCATTTTTTTTTTTTTTAAATGCATCTCGTTTTCCTTTAAGGAATTTTTTGTTTTTGAAATTCATCTTGTTTTCCTTTAAGGAAAACGGGCTGCATTTAAAAAAAAAAAAAAAAGAGAAAACTGCTTTATTTCAAAGCAGTCACAGACATAGTCGTCTGCTGTCTCCAGCGGGCCACCATCCCTGTGAGGGCGGCCATTCACAAGGGGGTCGCAAATTGCGACCTACCTCATGAATATTCATGAGGTAGGGCATTTGCAACCCCCTTGCCTATCGTAAACAGTGTTATTGACACTGTTGAACATAAGGTTTTGCGGCTCTTGTCGCAAATCCATTCTTTCATACATGTAGCCCCTGGTTCCTTCGGGCTGAAGACAGGAAACATACTTTCCTGCAGGAGAGCGACTCTCTGGGTCGGGACATGTTCAAGCTGACTGAAATCAATGAGGGATTTCCCCCCCCAATTATAGCGAGCTATATTAGGGAGAATCTAGGTAGGATGATGCAGATATACTGGGCTATGTCGGGACTCTCATCCTGCTTTGCTTAGCACTGGTACTGCTGAACAGTTGGGGGCGGATATCACTGAACAGGAAGTTCGGGGGGCAACCAAGGATATGCCTAGGGGTGAAATACCTGGCTTGGATGGGCTTCCCGTAGAATTGCATGCCATGCACACTCTAGTTCTCGCGCCTTTGCTAATTTCCCTCTTCAATGACTTGCCAGCACGGCCTTCTTCCTGCCTCCCTGCGCGAGGCGACTGTCGTGTTGCTCCTCAAGAAAGACAAAGATCCTCTTCTCCTTGATTCCTACCGTCCACTTGCAAGGTTGAACACAGACTATAAAATCCTGAGTAAGGCCGCCCACCTACTCCCCTCATATGTACACTGTGGTGCACACTGACCAGTCAGGCTTTATCCCTTCTCGCAGTACTATTCTGAATGTTCGACAGCTCTCCTAGCTTTATAACTACGTGAGAATTTACCAGGACAGGGATTGGTCACTTCCGTGGATAACAGGAAAGCTTCTGACTCACTCAGGTTAAAGTTCTTATATGCCAACATTTTTGGCATGGGCTTGGGCCTTACCTTTGTCAATCGGACGATACTCCTGTGCACTCCACCAATGGCTAGAACACGTACTGGGCTCCTTAACTGATTTGTTTGTGGTGGAACGGGGCACCCCGCAAGGTTTTCCCTTGTACCTGCTAATTTTTTTCCTAGCCATGGAACCGTTTGCTAGGGCGCTTCGTCTGGGTAGTCATTACACTGGCTTATACATCAGCAGTGACTGTACGCTCCTTACCCTATAAGGAGATGATATGCTACTATACTTATGGGGAGAGGATAGAGACATACAAGGATCGATGATAGTCCTGGCAGAATGTGGTCATCATTTGGGATTGAAAGTAAACTGGAGTAAATACTGTATATATTTGCTTTGGGAAGATGCACCGGAGCGCCCGTCTCCATCTTCGACCCCGGTGTTGCGATGGGAGCATCACACTATCAGTTATTTGGAGATCTCCATATATGTGTCTCCTGCCTTGTTGTTCAGTGGTAATTATGGTAGCGTACTTTTAGGCCGTCGCCGGTCGGCCGCGTTCTGGAACACAGTGACGCTCTTCATGAGTGGCCGGGCGGCGATTTCCACAATGGTTGTCCTTTTCTATCTCCTTTATTTGTTCGTAGTCCTCCCACTTGAACTACCCCCTCAATTATTTTGTGACCTGGATGGTCTCTTATTGTCGCAGGCTTTTGTTATAGAAACTGTGACTTCAGGTAACGGAGGGCGGTCTTGCGAACCCTAACCTTGAACTGTATATCTGGCAGGTTAGATACAGTGGGTGGTTTTCTAGATAACTTTTCTCTGGGACGCAGGCGGGCATCCAGAGAAGGTTTTGCCAATTAAGGAGTTGCTGATTAACATTCTATTACGCACTTCTCTGCCGTCTACGGTGTGTCATCTGAACCTACTCATTAGGACTGTGCAGTATGTATGGCCCCAATCCCTCCCCGGACACCTACTCCCACTCCGTACTGACATGCACTTCAATTTCTGCAGCTCAACGCCTGGGGCGTAGGGTGGCGCAGGCTTCATTTTTGGGCCACATCTGGGGTTACAGTGTTGGATGACATTTTTGTGGGTGGTGAACTGTGTCCCTTCTTGAATCTTCAGGAGGCTCATGACCTGCCTGGTGGGCATTTCCTATTATGCGGTGCTCTGGTGCGTGTAGTGCGTGAGTGGTGGCATTCTGGTGCGAAGGAGCCCCCAGACCACACTTGCCTCCGGCTTCTTTTTATTATCAGTCATGTGAAGGCAGTCACCCTGTTATATACAGCACTTCTACAGGATAGCCAGTTAAATCTTGTGGATTTATGTGCGTGTTGGGGAACATACACGAGTACACCGCTGACTGATAAGGCTTGGGGGAGGGGAGGATCTTAGGTTTTACACTAAAGGTGTTAAGAAATTATTGCTTCAAGCTGATTCGATCCTATTATAGGGTGACCACCCGTCCGTAAATTTCACGGACTGTCCGTAATTTCACCCTGCTGTCCGTTGTCCGTGATGAAAGCTTTAACGGACGGCATTTGTCCCTAATTTTAGGCTTTCACCTAAAGGGCAACGGAGGCAGGGCGAAATTACGGGCAGAAGGGTTTCCCCAGTCTGGGCTGGAAGGCAGGGGGTCTCCTGTGCTCTGAGGGAGGGAGGGGCAGACAGATAAGAAAAGGCCTTCTTGCCAGGGGGTCTCCTTCCCTAAAGACATGCAAATGTGTGTAACTGGTAAATCTGCAAATACAAAGGGGCTTGAAAACCTGCATTGACTTTACTAAAAGGAGCCACTTGAAGTTTTCTGGTGGCAAAGATATTGCTTTCAGAGAGGTATTGTAATGGTGTTCCAAGGTGAGCTGTGGAGTGTGTGGTTTTAATGGAGTGTTATAACATTTTTTTAGCACTAGGTATAAACTGTATATTATTCAAATCTGTATTTGAGAAACGTTTTTTTTTTATTTAACCGAAATGTATTTGCGCATTTTGTAGCAGCCTTTATTATGATGTCATTGTATTTTTTACAGTTCTTTCAGGTACTTCGGTACCTCATAGTACTAACAAACATTGGCAAAGCAATAGGTCTCATCTACGAAAGAGTTATTGGCTTTGCTAGTGTGTTTTAGCCATTAGCCATATTATGCACCAGAGTAGCTGCTGTTCAGCATGGCTTAAAGCTAGTGGCATAGTGGTGTGGAGTGGAGTAGAGTAGCATAGGAGCAGTGGCGTAGAGCCCAGTGGTGCAAAGTACAGTGCAGTGGGGTACAGTGCAGTTGTTTAGAGTGCGTTAGCGTAGAGTGCAGTGGTTTAGAGTGGAGTGGCGTGGGACAGAGTAGAGTGGCATAGAGTGCAGTGAAGTAGAGTGGCGTACAATAGAGTGGCAGAGAGAGCAGTAGTGTAGAGTGGTGCAGTGGCATAGATTGCAGAGTAGACTCACGTTGCAGGGAGTGCAGTGGTGTAGTGTAGAGTGGTGCAGAGTAGGGCAAAGTGCTGTAGAGTGTAGTGATGCAGAGTAGAGTGGCATAGAGTGCAGTGGCATAGAATGCAGTAGTACATAGTACATTGGTGTATAGTACGGTGGTGGAGAGTGCAACACTGCAGAGTAGAGTGTCAGTGCAGTGATGTTTTGTGGAGTAGAGTGGCACAAAGCAGTGGCGTAGAGTACAGTGGTACAGAGTAGAGGGCAGTGGCGTGCAGTTGTTTAGAGTGCATTGGTGCAGAGTGCAGTGGAGTAGAGTAGAGTGGCATAAAATAGAGTAGCAGAGAGTGCAGTAATGCAGAGTGGTTCAGTGTCAGAGTGCAGAGTAGACTCATGTGGCATAGAGTGTAGTGGTGTAGAGTGGTGCAGAGTGAAGTATTGTAGAGTGGTGTAGAGTATAGTGCCTAGAGTGCAGTGGCATAGAGTAGAGTGGTGTAGAGTGCAGAGTTGCAGAGTAGAGTGTCAGTGCAGTGGTGTAGATTGGTACAGAGAACAGTGGCATAGAGTACAGTGGTGCAGAGTAAAGGGCAGTGCAGTTGTTTAGAGTACACTGGTGTAGAGTGCAGTTGCATAGAGTGGCATTGGGCAGAGTAGAGTGGCATAGAATGCAGTGGAATAGAGTATATTGGTGCAAAATGCAGTAGTACAGAGCAGAGTGGTGTAGAGTATAGTGGCGGCCAGATCAGTGTTGCAGAGTGTCAGCTTGCAGAGGTGTAGAGTGCATTGAACTAGAGTGCAGTGGTCAGAGTGGTATAGAGTACAGTGGCGTAGAATAGATTGTTTCAGAGTAGAGTGCAGTTGCATAGAGTGGAGAGGTGCAGGGTAGGGAGCAGTGGCATAGAATGCAGTGGCACAGAGTGCAGTGGCATAAAGTAGATTATTTCACAGTAGAGTGAGGTGGCTTAGAGTGGAGAAGTGCAGGTTAGAGTGGAGTTGCATAGAGTGTGATGGCATAGAGTAAAGTAGTGTAGAGTGCTGTGGCATAGAGTGCAGAGGTGCAGAGTAGATTAGAATGATGTACAGTGTATTGATGTAGAGTGCAGGGGCATAGAGTTGAGTGTTAAAGAGTAAAGTGCATTAGCATAGAGTGTATTAGCTTAGAGTGCAGTGGCGTACAGTGCAGCGTTGCAGAGTGGCAGAGAGTGGAGTTGTGTGGATTAGATTTGTGTTGCCTATACTGGAGTGGTATGGCGTGCAGACGAGCAGAGCGCATTGGTGTAGAGAGGCGTAAAGTGCAGTGGCTTAGAGTAGAGTAGTACAGAGTAGAGTAGAGAGGCATTGTGTGAAGTAGCAGAGAGAGCAGTGGCATAATGTGGAGTGGTTCCGAATGGAGAAGAGTGCAGTGGCATGGAGTGGCGTAAAGTGGAGTGATACAGAGTAGGCTGCAGTGGTGTGGAGTGGTGCAGAGCAGAGTGGAGTGGAGCATGCATGGTGTGGTAACACACTGCCATTACAGACCAAACATTTTTGATTGAAATGACCATTACATTTGCACAGATATACAGTTTTTCAAATCAAACTATATTGTGCAGAGACAATGATGCGTGGAAATTGCATCACCTAATTCAATGATTTGTTTTAAGCATGTAAAGGTATTTGTTTCCAGCACAGTTTGTACTTCTAATTCTGATATATTCTGAAGTCTATTTAAATGTTGTCATGTGATAGAAAAAACTCTTTCCTAACCCCAGTATCCAGCAAGATTGTAGCATAAATCCTCTCACTTTGAAGTCAGAGAAAGGAAAGTAAACACTAAGTTCCCACCGAAGACAGAGTCTGACATTTGACTTTGTTCTTTGAATGCACAGCAAATATGATAAGATAAGAACAAGATTTACAGGCCTGTTTACAGAAAGGGAGCACTCAGCAGGATACTTTAAATAAGGTTTTGGCAAGGGAAGGGAGGAATTCAAGCTGCATAGCCTAAAACAAATAAAGCCAGCAAATTGAAAGCAACAAATTGTGAGTTACAAACCACAAGGCCAATGGCAAGCAACGGGCAGAATGCATTCACAAGGAAGCACTATGAATTTACTTAAAGTGACAGCTGTGGGATACTTTGTGGGGAAAGTCCAGTATTTTAGTCCATATCTTGCAGAGGTTTGGTACATCAATCACCCAGGTAGTATGACAAGAAGACCTGGAGTGGTTTCCATGTTGCAGGATAGGTCTGTACACCCATTCAATCAGTTTGCCACCATTTCCTATGGTGCAGAGCTTCTGGCACACCTCTTGTAGGGTTAGTGCTAGGTAGCAGACATGAAATAGGGCATTTAATGATTATTTAAGGTGGTTGTAAGTAAGGAGTTGACCGGGGTGAAGATGGTAGACTGCCACAAGGGTTTGGAAATTTAGTAGCTCACTGTTCAGAAACAAAGTCCCCAATTTTAAGACACCTGCAACATGCCACTGATGGAGTTGCTCTGAGCACAGCCATCCTGTGCGAGTGGGAAGGCTTAGCAAAGGTAGTGCAGGAGCATAGGGTTTCTTTGTGTCAGTGAGTTTACAGGTTCTGACAAGGCAAGAGAAAGCCATGCATGATAACCCCGGATTGTGAACCATAGAATGGTCAGTAGGAAACGATGAGCAGTGCATTAAGCCTTCCTTAAAAGTCTTAACTGGTAAACCCCATCTCATGCAGGGAGGTGGGCAGAAAGCCAGTGAGCCACCCATTGGACATCTGCAGCTGAATAAAAGCATTCTAAGTCCAGAAGATCTAATCCACCCGCAGTCACAGTTAGCTTTAGAGTGGAAAGAGCTCCCGATGGCGCCGCAGCGACCAAATCAGATGTGTGCCCTGTCTGAAGAAGGAATGAAGGACGAGCAGGGGAAGGTTTGCAAAATAATACTATCATTGGGGTAGCACACCATCTTCGCTAGTGCCACATGGCCTCAACAGAAAGCAGAAGAGAAGACCAAAAAGCAAACTGGGCTTGGAGGGAACGTTCGCTCTGCCGAGATTTCCATCCTGGAAATCAGTGTAAGAATGGTAGATATTAATCATTAGGTATTGAAAGGTAACTGGTTCCCAGTTCAATCTGAGATCTAATTGTGTATGAAGGCGAAAACAGTGCCATATGTTAAAGAAACACTAATTAAATTTTAAAATTTGTAAATTTTGTTTGTGCAATTTACATCCCAAATATTTTGAAGGTTCTATGTGTACTTGACACTTAGGGATAACCCAGATCTCTAGTTTGGCTTTTGCTCAATTTCAAAACCATATAAAGACATGGACTAAGCAGGCAATTGCCTTGCACAACCTTGCAAGGGGTCTGGCCCCTGCTCACCCTTCACAAGCACTAACAGCGAACCATTGCACCAGAAGAGTTTGCCAAGGTGGATGGGTGTCGATTGTTCAACCACTTGACAGTGCCCCTTCTGTTTCGCTCCTGTGTGCAGACAACTCCCCAGGTACCCAATACCTTCAAATAGTCTTGGTGGACCCATCTTGTCTGATTTTAGGAATTGTCCCACCTTGTTCTGCTCTTCTTTATTTGTCCAGTTGTTAGCAACAACCCTTTGAATTACTTGCTGTGGATCTCCCATTTGATCTCGATTTCATCCTACTCTTTTATTATCTTTGATTGGTAGTCCGGCTCCCATTTCTGAGATAAATGTAGAGTCCCAAACATACACTCTAGTGCAGTGAGACTACAGACAAGTTATGGCTACATCACATCCTGTCATTAGGTGTGAGACTGTCACCCACACCATCTGCCCTGCCTCTTTAAAAAAAAATTAGGTTGAAAGTCCATGGGCGGTTGGGGTAAGCCGGATGTTTTTGTTCAATTTGTTTAAACTAGCATAAGGTTAATTACCTTAATGTTTCCCAAACTGTTTGCCAGGGGTTTTGAAATGTTCAGAAACATAATCAAAATGTTGCTGTTACTTTCTCTTCAGGAAAGATCGGGTAGCTTTGGGTAGGGGTGATGGCCTTGCCGTGAAGGGCATTATTTACTACTGAACAAGGACGTAATGTGACACCTGAATGTAGCACACCAGGAGGCAATCACAAAAGGTCCACAGTGAATAAATAGTGCTATGTTAAAAAACAGTAAATAAATGCACTGACAACATAGTGAGGCATGGCCTCTCTTGTGTGTGTCTGTAAAACTGACGTTTGTTCTTGAATTTTTGTCCTGAATTTTGACCTTTTGTCCTGAATTTTTGTCCTGAATTTTGACCCTTTTCCTGAATGTTTTACAGTCCTGTCCAGAATTTGCCTCAGTGCCAGGTGGTCACCCTATCCTATTACCTTCATTAGGCTTACCTTACCCCCTCGCAGACAGATCACAATGAGTTTGAAATCAGCTTGTGGGCCAGATAGATGGGGTTTGGAGTTGCTGAGATAAGTGTACTGTGAGAGAAAGGCACTATGTAAAGAAGAGTCCAAAGGTGTGCAGAACGTGCCTATCTTACCAGCCCGGCATTCTATTCTGCTGGCCTGTCCCCGGTTGAACCATGAGTGTCAGATTCTCATGAGGAATCCTGTTTCGGGAAATCCTGTTTCGGGTTATGGTCCCAGATTATCATGGGGGATCCTGTTTTGAGAGATCCTATTTCGGGGGTTCCCTCTCCGGAGGCCTCTATGCCGCCCATGATGTGAGTCCTGGATAAGTGCTACGAGTGGCAGGGGAGGGGGGCCTCTAAGATGGGTGAGTTTTGTGGTGACTATTTGGCTTGTGCTGTGCATGGAGGGGACCATGAGTATGGGTGGTCAGATCTGGCGATGACTCCCTGTGGTTAAAACGACTGAAACATAACGGGTTTTCTTCCTTCTTGTTGACGCTGACTTCACCTATCGCTGTCCCACTATGCTTTCAATGATAATGTCTTAACTGTATAACCTGCTTTCTTATTTTGTTGTTCTTATTACTTTGTTTAGTGTGTATTAAAAACGTAATAAAAATATTCATAAAAAATAAAAAGTAGCTGCGTCCTCTGTTAGCGCTGATTCTTCAGCACAGAATGTGCTCCTCATGTTCAAATAGGTGCGAGCAGCGACACGTGCCTATCTCTGCCCACTGGCAAAACTCTGCAGAATATTGCTGAGTTTTTTGTCGAATTTCGCAAAGTTCGCCCACCCTTAATTGTGCCCAGGTAATCACGAGACACTAACAGTTTACCAACTGTCTTAAGATAATGTACTAAAGTGTGACTAAAAAGAACCTCAAAATTAAATACACCAGAAACAGAGATCATGCGTAATCATCATACGCCCGCTAGAGTGAAAAGTGTAGCCCCATCGTTAGAGGGGCCTTGGATTCCTGATAGATAAAGATATTTCACCCACTGATCAGTTGACAAAACGTGCACAAACATGTTTTCATTTTTATTATCAAAACCATTAAAATTATATTTCCCTCCCCACCAGAATTACCACACATCTGTGGGCAGGCATAGTCCGGGGACGAGGCAGAATGCTATGTCATCAAGTTGAATATTTGGGTCACCATTTTTTTCTACACATTTTTTAAGTGACTATTTTGTAGTGGTGACTGAGAGAAACCGAGAATCTGGGCCAGTCCGCAACAACAGGTACCTGAAAACCACAAGTTTATAAAAATAAAAAAAAAGAGAAATTGACCTTGCTTTTTCCCATAACACTCTAAGTGTCATTACGTAGCATGTACAAACAAAACAAAAGTTTAATATGAAATGTGATTCCACATTTCATTCCCTTTTTCTCCCAATCAAAGCAGTAGCATACATGAGTGGGTTCTAATGAGAAGTGGAAGAACAGGCATTCCTCCCTATACTTCACGACCATTTCTCACTCTTGAGCATAGGGTAATGCCTGCTTCTTTATGTTATGTATTATTGTTAACTCTGAAAATTAATACATTCTTCTAGGCAGTCTGAGATGGACTGTTTCTTTAGTAGTAGCTCCAAGGATGATGACTGAAACACAGCTCAGAGTAATAATAACCAGTGGCTGAAGTCAATTCAAACAATTAACTCATTGCTTTCAGGTTCCATAAGGCTCAAGCTGTGCCTCACTTATGAGGTCCAATAGGGAACGGAGCTGGCTAGGGCCGATTATCCTCCTATTAAGAGGGAAAATGGCTGATCAATCTGTCTCGACTGTTCCTACTGGAGCAAGATGAATTCTGCTTTGCATATGGATGGTCCTGAACTACAGCGGCACAGTGGAGAAAAAAAACTAAGTAGTAAACATTCATAACTGAGATTAAACTAGAACAGGGGACCCTGTCCCCCTTGAACAAATGTCTGTAGCCACATTTATTTAGGGCCTAAGTTATTGCGCCAAGGCCCAAAGCACAAAATCCTTGGTGTAAAGAAGTATTAGTCCCAACAATGTTACTTAAGGAAGAACTATGTTACTTACTCTGTAAGAATCTGTTTGCTGCTTGTAGTTCTGTAGATTCGCATTCTCTGCATACTCCTGCTATATAGTGTTCGGCTTGGACATTTCAAGTTACCTTTCTTCGAAGAAGTCTTCCAAGTCATGAAGCCACAGTGATTCCTCCTCTGGGTGTAGATGCAGATGGTCACAGAGTCCATTGTTGCACTGTTTTTCGCCCAACGACTGAAAGTATGGAGTAGTGTGTACAGAAGAAACTGTGACCATGCTAGTGAAATATATCTGCAAAATCCAATGGCTTCCGGGAAGGAGTGTCGGCACATGTGAATCTACAGCACTATATGCAAACAGGTTTTTACAGGGTAAGTAACATTCCGTTCTTAACATGTGTGGCTGAAGATTGGCATGCTATGCATAGACTGTAAAGCAGTACTCCCCCAAGTGGTGGCTAGTGAGTGGATGGTGCAGAACACATGCCCTGAGGACAGCTTGAACAGGTCTGGCCTAATCAATTGCCAGGACTACCACACAGTAGTGTTTTGTAAATGTACATGGAGTGAACCATGAGGCTGCTCTACAAATTCTGTTATGGGTGTATTCCACAGGAAAGCCACAGTAGTGCCCTGTTTGAGGTAGTGTGTGGCCTAGGGCTTGAATGTAGGGCTCTTTTAGATTTGGCATAGCAGGTCTGGATGCATTTGATGATCCACCTGGCAATCCCCACCTTTAAAATGAAGTAGCCTTTATGAGGCTGAGAGAAAACTGCAAACAGCTGTTGTGTTTTGTGAAAGGATTTTGGTCTTGTCTATGTAGTACATAAGAGTGCACTTAACGTTGAGCCTGTGTAGTGCTCTCTCAGTTAAGGAGGCAGGTTATGGAAAAATGAATGTGAGCTTGATAGATTGATTAAATTGGAAAGGGGAGATGACCTTGGGCAAAAATCTAGGATTGGTTCTGAAAACTACCCTGTCTTTGTGGACTTCGGAAAAAGGTTCATGAAATGTGAGGGCCTTCAATTCTCTGACACGTCTGAGTGACATGATTGCAATATGGAATGCAACCTTCCAAGAACAGAATTGCAGAGGATTTGTGCGATGGGACACAAAAGGGGGCATCATCAGTCTAGTGAGAACAATGATTGGAGCAGGGAGCACCCTTGGTGGAATTACACACGTAAGGCCCTCCATGAACGCTTTGATAGCGTTCTGCATATATGCAGCAATAGTGGCTTTGTTTAGTTTGATTGATGTGTAAGCCAACCCCTACCTTTGAAGGTGTAGGAAATACCAAATGATATCCTGCACTGTAGGGGTGAGCAGATTTATGTTGTTTGAGGGACAGTTGTGAACAAAATGCTTCCACTAAGCAGCGTACCAAGTGCGTGTGTTGGGCCTGTGGGTTTTGTATGTCCATGCACTCCTGCTGCAAATCAAGGTAATCAAACTCTAGGACCTCAGGAGCTAAATTGCTAGGTTGAGGTGCCTGGACCTGGTGCCTTACTTCACTGTGGTCTTGAGTGAAAAGGCCAGGCCTGTTGGGGAGCTTCCCGTAAGGGACAATGGACATCTCAAGCAGGGTGGAAAACCATGGTTGTCTGCCCCATGCTGGAGCCACCCAGATGAGGGTAAGGGACATTTGCCTCAGCCTCGTGACAATGTACAGATTGAGTTGGAGAGGAGGAAAAGTGTAGCAAAGATTCCTGACCATAGGGATGTGGAACTTTGGTGGTGAAGTTTTAGCACTCTGCATTTTCTGCTGTGGTAAAGTGTTTCGGGGTGCCCGACATGTGAAAGTAAGGAAACAGGATTTGTGGGTGGTGTTTCCAAAAGTGGACTTGTTGATTCGTCCTGCTGTGCAGGACTGTAAATTTGTCAACAACTGCCGGAAGGTACTCTGCCAGGTGGTGAACACAGTGATAGATAGCTAAACGCCAAATAGGCTGCACTAGGGCCAATAGGTGAGGAGAGTGTATGCCGCCTTCAAAGACAGAACATGGCATCATATTGTCTGTATGCACCAGGACTACCTTATCTTGAACCTGAAAGAGAAAAATGTTGAGAGCTAGCTGGCTAACAGCTCCAAGTGACTGATAAAGAGACCCCCTAGGTGAGGTGGCCAAAACCTTTAGTCAGTCATTTTGAGGCGTGCCCCCAGATGGCTTCAGATGAGTCCTTGCGGTTTTTGGACAAAATATCAAGCCCAGAATATTGTGCAACAAAACATTGTGACAAGAATATCATGAAGGTCATTTTCTATGGGTATGCAAAGTTTTACTACATACCTTGACGATATATTTATCTTCAAGGTACATAGATGTGGAGTTTAGAATAGTAATCCCATACTTACCTAATTGCACTTATCTTTTCGATATTTTGATCCTCAATATTTCTGACATGCTATGCAGTCCACACAATATTTTGGTCTTCAATATTCTGCCAACGAGCATTGATGCGTTTTGGACAATTATGGTGACATACAACGTTGATTGCCGCTCCAGTGAATATGGGGCCGTAGGATGTAAGACTCTACTGTGTCTTATTTTTTATTTGGCCATGATACATGCCTATGACCTCTTAGATGTCTGTTTGATGTTGTTCTTTATAAATGCTAAAATAAATAAAAAGAAAAAATTATATATATATATATATATATATATATATATATATATATTCTGCCAGCGATCCGTCCTTGGTAAGTCATCTGATGAATTGGGTCTGCAAAGGGCCTGCCTTGCTACAGGTAGTGGCTGTTCTACCACTGCAGTGAGCTAGAGAGGCTGAAAAAGAGGTAGAGGCTATTGGAAAGACTGCATTCTTTGAGGGCTGGGAAAAACTTTGCCCAAGATGGAGTTGAAGACTACCCCTGGGAAGTGCCTCTTACGAGGGATTTTGCAGGATTCACTGTGGACCCTAAGCCATATAGAAGGTGAGGCCTTAACCTTGGGGTGTGGCAGGTATTTCTGTCTGCTGGCACTCTTGATCAGCCAGTCATGTAGATAGGGGAAGATGTGAACTCCCTCCTCCTGACCTGAGCGGCTATAACTGCTAATCGCTTAGTGAAGACCCTTTGGGCCATGGAGACTCTAAAGGCCAGAACTTTGAACGGGTATTGTTGACCACTTACCATGAAGTGGAAGTAGGCACTGATTAGAGGATGAATTGGGATGTGAAAGTAGGCATCCTTCCGGCCCAGGGTGGCCATGAAGTTGCCTTCCTGCAGCAGGGGTATGGTATCCTGCAGGATGACCATGTGGAAGTGTTCTGACAGGATGTGTGTGTTGAGAGGAAAGAGGTCAAGGACTGGCCTGAGGGATCTGTCCTTCTTGGGAATGAGGAACTATTGGGAATAGCAGACTTTGCCATGGTGTTGGCTGGGGCACTGGCTCTATGGTTCCTTTGGACAGGAGCACCTTAATCTCATCATTCAGCAGCATACATTTGTCCAGGCTGAGAGTATGGGTCTTAGGGGAAATGTTTGGTGGAGTGACAACAAATTCTAGGCAGTAGCCGTGCTTGATGATTGACAAGACCTGGTAGTCTGAGGTGATCTCCTCCCAACAGGGAAGAAATCCCTGAAGTCTAACCGCCCACTGCCACCATACCCCTCCAAAATAACAGGTGTTGTGTGATCAGGAGTATGTGGGGCAACTCTGTATTGGAAACTGAAGGCTCCCTTGCTGGGGAATGGTGCTCGCCTCAGACAAGTAGCCCGTCACAAGGGATGGTAAACACTGGGGCATCAACAGCACTCATTTGGCGTTGCCTTCACTCGTGGACTGGAGCCGACCAAGGTGGATGGATCATATTTGTGAGCTTCTTCCTCTTCCAGGAACTCCTCCTTGTCTGACTGAGATGCCAATGTAATCGGAGCTTGGTTTGTGGGCCAAGAGCTATGGCGATTCACCCAATGCTGCCTTCTCTTCTTCAGCACCCAGAGTTTGGCCTCGATTAAAATAATGGGCATCTCTGAAGATGACTAGACCATCGTGCTGTGTGCCCACCATCGGTCTCGGCACTGGGTAAAGCGCTCTTGCTGTGCAACACTGAGCAACAGACGCTGCGGCTCTCGTCATGCTCCAGCGACAGGTACTAGTTGGAAACGGCTTGGAGGTCGGCTCAGGGATTTTAGAATGACTACAGGCTTCTCTTGAAGGGTGTCTACTTCATTACCTCAGAAGCACGTTCATTCTCCAAAGCTAGTCTGGAGCACCTTGGGGTCCTGAAGGCCCACAAGGCAGAGATGCTGGTAGCATATCTTCAATGGGATCGAAAAATGGAACTAGCACCACATGCCTAAAAATGCGAAGTGTCTCTTTGTGTGACAGAATGAAAGACAGGGAATTCAAGGCCATGACGAGTCGAAGAGAGAAACTAGTTGAAACCGGAAGCATGCTGGATCACACCTGAGCTTGATGGTGGAGAAAAACAATCTAACAATGGAGTCCGTGATCCTGCATACCTAACATAAGTCCCCAAGACTGAGTCGAAAGACTCCTTAGAAGAAAGGCAACTTGAAACGTATAGAGCCCAACACTAAATGGCAGGAGTATGCACAGCATGTGAATCTACAACCACACATGCTACAAACATTCCTTTACGTAGAAACAATGAAAAGAACCACTTGCGCAATAAGATGTTAAAAGGAGGAAGAGAAATGTTTAAACTGAACAGATGTGCCAACTCATATGTTGTATTCTGTGGTACCCTTCTGGTACTGACATTCTGGTTGAAAATATCATAAAAAACTGTAGTGAGATTTACAATAGTAAATACTGTGTATATCAATAGCTTTCTGTAGAGCGAGAACCTTATTAGAAACAGAGCAGCAGGTTACGCTTCAATTTAGAATGAGGCAGGATGTTCGTGGATGGTGAACCCCTTCATGTGGAGATATATGTATTCTATAAAGAAGTGGGTCTTCAGCTGCTTTCTAAACTGAAGAAAGGTTGGGGAAGTGTCAATGTTAATTCATAAGTTGTCCCAGATCCCTGGAGCATAGATGGAGAAAGCTTGTCTTCGTTTTTTTTATCTTTTTGGCAGTTCCTTGCTTCCAATATAGTGATGCCTCAGCTTTCCATTTAGCAGTACATAACACACTGGTTAAGTTTCTTTAACAGTATATATACATCAGAGGCGCCAGCTATCACATAATAATTATGTGAGAATGTGGATCATTAGTTGGAGGGGATGCAAGTCCTTACCAAGTAATAATGTCCCAATTCTGCACACAATCCAGCTAGGATGAGCTCAAGCCTCAGCAGGTATGACACAGAGCAAACAGGCTTACTACTGGCGAAATGTGTAAAGCATTTATCAGTGCCAAAACAGCTAAAAGGTAGAACAAACAACACTATAAACATCCTACTCTATTTTATAAAAATAGAGAAAATGTACTTAACAGACACCAAAACTACAAAAATCCAATAACAAGAACCGGAGATATGAACTTTTAAAGTTTGAGTTAGGTTTTATCACCAAAAAGAACATAGTTCCTACACTGTTTAAAATTCAAAAGCTAAGGACAACCACGAAGAAGCTGTTGACTTTTGGCAGGAAAGCTCAGAGCATTAGAAATTAAAAATGTTAACCTAAGGAACATCCCTCACCAACAGGAAACATTTGGTGCCTTCACCGATGAAGATTTCTACCATCAGACTAAGTAACATTTTTGGAGCGTGGATTCCTCCAGCCAAAGTAAGGCTGCCAGCTGTAGCTGAACAGGACACTACAGTGGCCTGATATCTGAGCAGGAGCAACCTGAATCTTTGGCCCAGTGGCAATGCTTTTTGGGGGATTGACTTGGCAGGTTGATCCCGGTCTTCTGTCAGTTCTCCAGGCAAATGTCCTTCAATATTTCCCAGTTTTTAGGGTTAGGCAGGAGGTTTACACTTTGACGTTTATCCAAGGGCACCTGGACTTAAGGAGAACTTGAGGGTCATGATTCACTTTAGAGGAAGCCACCAGCAGGGTACAGGGCAGGTTCAGATGGACTGGTCAGATGGGCTCTTCATGAAAGTGGGCTTTCTGCAGCTTCTGAGTTGCTGTTGCTTAACAGGAGGTCTGGCAAGTGACCCTTGGAATCCACTTCTTAGTCCTGGGTACCAGTAGGGGCAGGTCCAATACATGGGGTCTCACTCCACATGTTTACCAGCAGGTGCACTCCTTCCTCTACCTTCCACAGGCCCATATGTGCTATGAAGAGGGTAGTGAGGGTGCCACAATTATGCCCAGTGTTAGCCAGTGGGTGGAGGAAACTCTTGATCTCTCCCCAACCAATGAGGTAAAAGTAAGAGTTCCCAGGGGTGCCTCAACTCACTTTTGTAGCAATTCTTGTGAACTATAATATAAACTAATCCAAAGTGCCCCCCTTCTACCTAAAACCAACTTGGCAGAAGCTTTCTTCCCTTTTCAGGGGTGTGGAATTCCTATAGCCTGACGCCCAAGACATATTGTTTGAGATCAAGGACAACAAGATTTCATGTTCACTTTGTCCTTGGGACAAGTAGACCCAAGCCCCTGCATCGCAAGCCCTTTGACTGCCAGTTTTGTGGTACCACATTATGGAGCAGGAAAGGGAATTGCCTGCAGTTGAGGTAATATTTGTGTCTATATTATACAAGTTTGGACTTGTATTTAAGGTTCATTAATGCAAATCCTTTATTATTAGGATGAGCGCTCTAAATAAATGTTGTAAGTTCTGACTGCACTACTGACTATGGTTCTAGTTTAAAAGAAAAAAAACAAAGTATAACAATATAAAGCTACGTATAATACTCCCAGAATACTCTGATTAAATGCAAATATTTGCAGAAGCTTGAAAGCAAGATTGATTCTTTGCTTTCAAAATAAAATTTTCACAAAAACATACTAGGAAAACATGTTTTGTTAAACTACTGTGAAATTTTAGGTGCCTTTTTTCAAGCGTTATTTAGTAAAATAAAATGTGTTGATGCGTACTAGAATTTCCCCCAAAAATATTCACAGTGGAAAATCAGTGTAACCAGTTTCAACAAGATTGTAGAAAATATGAAACTAAACAAGCATTGGTATAGCCAATAGGTCATATATTGGTTGTCAGTGTTTTGATTTTGTCAATGCGTGTCTTGTTTTGACATGGCTTCTGTAAAACATTATTGCTGTGAGCACTTGCCATTGTAACAAACACTGGCAAAAAGCAAAAATATTTTTTGGTCTTGAAAAGCACATATTAACAAATTAGTTCCTGGCACTGAACTAAATGACTTTGTGTGCTGATATGCTCCTTGTGAATGAGCAAAGAGAGAAAAAGAGAGAGAAAAAGAGAGAGAAAAAGAGAGAGAAAGAGAGAGAGAAAGAGAGAGAAAGAGAGAGAATTTTAGTAAAAACAACAGATTTTGATTAACTTCAGATGCAATTAGAAGTCCAATTCTTACAGAAAGTCACAGAAGTGCATGTCTTTGCATTAGTGCAAATTATCATATTTCATGAACTTACAAGAGTTTACAGAAGTAAACCAGAAAATCATACTCCTACAAAGTATTTGTGAACTGCATTTTAGCACGAGCAAATATGCATGTGTAGATTGACTCATGTGAAAATCTGTTGAGCGTTTACAAGTTCACGTTCCCTCCAACCACTTTTTCCCAACCATGGAAGGAGTTTTAACCCATTTTGCTTTGTCAGTAATCCCAAAGACAGAGGACCCCATTCCCCTGCAACAATTTCTTAACCTTTGCCTACATGTCTGCAGTCTAGAAATCACATGTTTTTTTCCAACCCAGCAGAAGATCACCACTGATGTCCTCACTAGACAGCTTAATATCTTTAATATGGTCACTGTTATTGGGGGTATAATCAACCACCAGAAATAATCAAGAGCTTAAAACAAAATCCACCGGCAAGACCCCAAAGGGTTCTTTAATTTAAAACAAATGTAAAGGCTAACATGTAATGTGCTAAAGTAACTCACAATTTAATTAAGAGGGATTTCAAAAGTAATAATTAAAGTATAAAAGATATATACACTTTTAAAAAGAAACTCTTCTCTCAAAATCAATGAGCAAAAAAGGGTGCATCTTATAAAAATGAGGGGTACACTTGGTTTCTACAGACTGGTCACAGTAGAAGGTGACTGTAAACACAAACTAGTTCTCATATTAGACCCAAAATGGCTTCCTTATTAGGATCACTGTGTCCTGATACCAGATGCTGGAAACAAATTTAGCTGGTGGCTGAACCTTCTTGTTTTTTTACATTTCATATTTACCTGGGGAAGGAACTTGAACATTGGTTCAGGGGTCTCTATGATTCAAATGTATCAAAAAAGGGAGTTTGTATGCCCAGGAAACATCACTTAATTTCTCTTTTGTTCATTATAAACAAAGTATTTTAGAATATGATTTTGACAAGATAGCATAGCTGTCAATTTTGAAGAGATTCCAATATGGAAAAAGAAAAAAATCATTCAATCCAGGAGCAAATCTTTGTATATGGCAATTTAGAGGAAAAGCATCTAGTCATGATAAAGGCAGTTTACACATAACCATTTTGGAGGGTTTTTTGGAGCATGATTTATGGTACGTGAACCAAAACTAACCATAACTTAAGTTAGACTGTTTTATATATATATGTATGTCCTTACCCAGTGTACATCTGTTCGTGGCATGAGACACTGCAGATTCACATGCTGTGCATTATCCTGCCATCTAGTGTTGGGCTCGGAGTGTTACAAGTTGTTTTTCTTCGAAGGTGTCTTTTCGAGTCACGAGACCGAGGGACTCCTCCCTTTCGGCTCCATTGCGCATGGGCGTTGACACCATCTTAGATTGTTTTCCCCGCAAAGGGTGAGGTAGGAGTTGTGTATATAGTAAAGGTGCCCATGCAATGGAGTAAGTATGTATGTACATAATGTGTATAAGAATAGTATTTATTTACAAATTTACAAGTTTCATTCAACTTATAACGGCTACAGGCTCCCGGGGAGGCGGGAGGGCGCATGTGAATCTGCAGCGTCTCATGCCACGAACAGATGTACACTTGGTAAGTGACATTTTCCGTTCGATGGCATGTGTAGCTGCAGATACACATGCTGTGCATAGACTAGTAAACAGTAATCTCCCCAAAAGCGGTGGTTTAGCCTGTAGGAGTTGAAGTTGTCTGAAATAATGTTCGTAATACAGCCTGTCCTACTGTGGCTTGTTGTGCTGTTAGCACATCTACACAGTAATGTTTTGTGAATGTATGAGGCGTAGACCATGTGGCTGCCTTACAAATTTCTGTCATAGGTATATTCCCTAAAAAAGCCATTGTGGAGCCTTTTTTCCTAGTGGAATGTGCCTTTGATGTAATAGGTAGATCCCTTTTTGCTTTGACATAGCAAGTTTGAATACATTTCACTATCCATCTAGCAATGCCTTGCTTGGATATCTGATTCCCTGCATGAGGTTTTTGGAAGGCTACAAATAATTGTTTTGTTTTGCAAAGCTGTTTTGTTCGGTCAATGTAATACATTAGTGCTCTTTTGATGTCTAACGTATGTAAGGCTCTTTCTGCTACTGAGTCTGGTTGTGGAAAAAAGACTGGGAGTTCCACGGTTTGGTTTAGGTGGAATGGTGATATAACTTTTGGTAAGAATTTTGGGTTTGTACGGAGAACCACTTTATGTTTATGTATTTGTATAAAGGGTTCTTGTATGGTAAATGCTTGTATTTCGCTTACTCTTCTAAGAGAAGTGATAGCTATAAGGAAGGCTACTTTCCAAGTTAAGTATTTCATTTCACAAGAGTGCATGGGTTCAAATGGTGGTCCCATGAGTCGTGTTAATACAATATTGAGGTTCCACGAAGGGACTAGTGGTGTTCTCGGGGGTATGATTCTTTTTAATCCTTCCATAAATGCTTTGATTACTGGGATTCGAAAAAGCAATGTTGAATGTTTAATCTGCAGATAGGCAGATATTGCTGTGAGATGTATTTTAATAAAAGAGAATGCTAGGTTTGATTTTTGTAAGTGTAATAAGTAACTTACAATATTTTTTGCGGAAGCATGTAGTGGTTGAATTTTATTATTGTGGCAGAAGTAAACAAATCTTTTCCATTTGTTTGCATAACAATGTCTTGTAGTAGGTTTCCTAGCTTGTTTAATGACCTCCATACATTCTTGTGTAAGGTCTAAGTGTCCAAATTCTAAGACTTCAGGAGCCAGATTGCTAGATTGACCGATGCTGGTTTCGGGTGTCTGATCTGTTTTTTGTGTTGAGTTAACAGATCTGGCCTGTTTGGTAGTTTGATATGAGGTACTACTGACAGGTCCAGAAGTGTTGTGCACCACGGTTGGCGAGACCAAGTTGGTGCTATGAGTATTAGTTTGAGTCTGTTTTGACTCAGTTTGTTTACCAGATAAGGAATGAGTGGGAGAGGGGGAAAAGCGTAAGCAAATATCCCTGACCAACTCATCCATAACGCATTGCCCTTGGATAGAGAGTGGGGGTACCTGGACGCAAAGTTTTGGCATTTTGCGTTTTCTTTTGTTGCGAATAGGTCGATTTTTGGTGTTCCCCAACGTAGAAAGTAATCTTTTAGGATCTGGGGATGAATCTCCCATTCGTGTGTCTGTTGATGATCTCGACTGAGATTGTCGGCTAACTGGTTTTGAATCCCTGGGATGTAATGTGCTATTAGGCGAATGTGATTGTGAATTGGCCAATGCCAAATCTTTTGTGCCAAGAGACACAGTTGTGATGAGTGTGTCCCTCCTTGTTTGTTTAGGTAATACTTTGTTGTCATGTTGTCTGTTTTGACAAGAATGTGTTTGTGGGCTATTAGTGGTTGAAATGCTTTCAATGCTAGAAACACTGCCAACAGTTCTAAATGATTTATATGCAGTTGTTTTTGGTGAACGTCCTATTGTCCCTGTATACTGTGCTGGTTGAGGTGTGCTCCCCACCCCATCATGGAAGCATCTGTTGTGATCACGTATTGAGGCACTGGGTCTTGGAATGGCCGTCCTTGGTTTAAATTTATAGGATTCCACCATTGAAGCGAGAAGTGTGTCTGGCGGTCTATCAACACTAGATCTTGAAGTTGACCCTGTGCTTGTGTCCATTGTGTTGCTAGGCACTGTTGTAAGGGCCGCATGTGTAGTCTTGCGTTTGGGACAATGGCTATGCATGAAGACATCATGCCTAGAAGTTTCATTACAAACCTCACTTGGTAGTGCTGGTTTGGGTACATGTTTAATATTATATTTTGGAAGGCTTGTACTCTTTGTGGACTTGGAGTGGCAATCGCTTTTTGTGTGTCAAGTGTTGCTCCCAAGTATTGTTGTATTTGGCACGGTTGTAGATGTGATTTTTGGTAGTCTATAGAGAACCCTAGTTTGTGTAGGGTTTCTATAACGGATTGTGTGTGAAGCAGACACTGTTGTTGAGTGCTGGTTTTTATTAACCAGTCGTCTAAGTAGGGGAATACGTGCATGTGCTGTCTCCTTATATGAGCGGCTACTACTGCAAGGCATTTTGTGAACACCCTTGGAGCTGTTGTTATCCCGAATGGCAACACTTTGAACTGGTAATGCACTCCCTGTATTACAAACCTTAAGTATTTCCTGTGAGAAGGATGTATTGGTATATGGAAATATGCATCCTTTAGATCTAACGTTGACATGTAGTCCTATTTTTTGAGTAAGGGAATCACTTCTTGAAGTGTTACCATGTGGAAATGATCTGATTTGATGTAGAGATTCAGAGTTCTGAGGTCTAATATAGGTCTCAACGTTTTGTCTTTCTTTGGAATTAGGAAGTACAGGGAGTATACACCTGTTCCTTTTTGATGTTTGGGCACTAGTTCTATTGCTTGTTTTTGTACCAATGCTTGAACTTCTAGTTGTAAGAGGTCTAAGTGTTGCTTGGACATATTGTGTGCTCTTGGGGGCACATCTGGTGGGAAATCTATTAATTCTATGCAATAACCAGGTTGGATAATGGCTAGGACCCATGCGTCGTAGTTATGTTTGCCCAGTTGTGATAGTATGCGGTAAGTCTCCCCCACACTGGTGTTGAGTGGTGAGGGCACGAAACCCCCCTCTAAAAATTGTGGCCTTCTAAAAGTGCTTCTGTTTTGTGGGGAGTAGAGCGCGCCCGTGGCTTTGGCCGTGTCCGTGTCCTTTTTTGAGCTTTTCGATTGCCGTATCCACCTGCGGCCCAAACAATTGTTCTTGGTTGAACGGCATATGTAGCACAGCTTGCTGGATTTCCGGCTTAAAACCCGAGCTCCGTAACCATGCGTGCCTGCAAATGGTTACCGCAGTGTTCACTGTCCGAGCTGCTGTGTCAGCCGAGTCCATTGCAGACCTTATTTGGTTGTTGGAAATCGCTTGTCCTTCCTCAACAACCTGTTGGGCACGCTTTTGGTGTTCCTTGGGCAAGTGCTGTATTATATGCTGCATCTCGTCCCAGTGTGCCCTGTCGTAGCGAGCCAGTAGAGCCTGCGAATTAGCAATTCGCCATTGATTGGCTGCCTGTGCTGCCACCCGCTTGCCTGCAGCATCGAACTTCCGACTTTCCTTGTCGGGCGGTGGTGCGTCTCCTGACGATTGGGAGTTTGCCCTTTTCCTGGCTGCTCCCACGACCACTGAGTCTGGTGTCAGTTGCTGCGTTATAAACACAGGGTCAGTTGGGGGAGGTTTATATTTCTTCTCCACCCTAGGCGTGATGGCTCTGCCTTTCACGGGGTCCTGGAACACCTGTTTGGTGTGCTTTAGCATGCCTGGGAGCATTGGTAAACTCTGGTAAGAGCTGTGCGTGGATGCCAAGGTATTAAACAAGAAGTCATCTTCTATTGGCTCCGCATGCATTGCTACATTATGGAAAGTAGCTGCCCTTGATACCACCTGCATATATTCCGTGCTGTCCTCTGGTGGTGATGGCCTTGCTGGGAAGCAATCAGGACTATTGTCAGAGACCGGTGCATCATATAAGTCCCATGCATCCGGGTCATCTTGTGTCATCCCCGGGTGTGTTGGCGACTGCATTGGGGGTGTTGCTACCGGGGACAGATGGTGAAGTCTGTGGCGAAAACCTTGGTGGTGTTTTGTCTTTTGCCACTTTTGTTTTTGGCTGCATTTCCGCCTCTTGGAATGCCAGCTTTCTTTTTATTTTGATTGGTGGAAGAGTTTGAATTTTACCAGTCTCTTTCTGGATGTGCAGCCTCCTTTGAGTATGGGCGGGCTCTCCCATACCTAATTCCTGCTCAAATCTGTGCCCCTGCATCTGGCTGGAAAGCCCGTGCTCTTCTGTGTAGGTGCCTGTTTTCGGCTCCGAGGCTGCATGTTCCAACACCGAAGGTTTCGGTAAACTCTTTTTTGGCTCTGAGGAAACCTTTTTAATTTTGGGGGTGTCGAATTCCCGCAGTCAAGTTGTTTCGGTGCCGGTATCTCGACCGGAGTCGGATGTCTTCAGCTCTTGGGAGGCCTTTTTCGGTGCCGATGGTTGGTCACCAGGTTTTCGGGGTAAGCCATGGCCTGTTGGCGGTGGCATCCCCTTGGCCTTTATAATTTTCGAGTGGGTCTTGGCCGGGGCAGATTTACTCAGTTTTCGGCTGCGCCCTCGGCTGCTCAGTTTCGGAGTCGTCCGAGTCCGATTCGTGAATGGAGAATCTCTCCTCTTCTTCAACGTCGATCTGTTCGGCCGGAGTCGATGCCATCTGAAGACTTCTGGCTCTTCGATCGCGTAGGGTCTTCTTCGATCGAAATGCCCGGCAGGCCTCGCAAGTATCCTCCCTGTGTTCCGGTGATAGACACAGATTACAGACCAAGTGTTGGTCTGTATAAGGATACTTTGCGTGGCAATTCGGGCAGAATCGGAAGGGGGTCCGGTCCATGAGGTTTGGAGATGGACGCGGTCGGGCCGACCAGGCCCCGCTGAAGAGTGGAAGCCCCGGAGGGCCACCGGAGCGCTTCTTCTTTTCGGTGTCTATGTGCTAAACACTAAACCGGTACAGAGCGCGAACAATACAGTCAAATTTTCCGATAACTAGCTAACTTTCCCGAATCGAAATACGGAGCGAAGAGGAACACGTCCGAACCCGATGGCGGAAAGAAAACAATCTAAGATGAGACGACGCCTATGCGCAATGGAGCCGAAAGGGAGGAGGCCCTCGGTCTCGTGACTCGAAAAGACTTCTTCGAAGAAAAACAACTTGTAACACTCCGAGCCCAACACTAGATGGCAGGATAAAGCACAACATGTGTATCTGCAGCTACACATGCCATCGAACATATATTATACATATATATATATATACATATATATACACACACACATACGCACACACACACACACACACACACTCAGTTTCAGTTTATAAGTGTATTTGCATGATTACTTAAAACCACTGCAGCAAAAAATAAAAAATGTAAAAAATTAATTTCTGAATAATAAACACTATTGGTGCTATCTGAATCTTTAGCATAAAGCCGCCTAAAAGATAAAGTGCAATTCAAATGTATAAAATATTATTTTTTGCTTACAGGCCCATTCAAGATTAAAATATAATTTCTGTGTTTATATGAATGCTTAAAACAATTGCAACAAAGGACAGGAAAACAATTTTAAACTTGGTTTCTGATTAGCAAATACTATTAGTGCTAGCTAAATCTCAATCATAGCTACATGAAAGTTAAAGTGCAAAACAAATCCGTAAGATTTGCTGTTCTTGCATGCAAGCCCATTCAGGACTTAAGTATTTTTTGAGTGAGGCTCAGATGCTTAGATGGAGTGGAACGTGGGCAAAGTACCCCTCTGAGTTTGCCTGCATAATTGGCGAGTCTTATGGTTCTTATGTCGGTTTGTAACAAGCATATTGCACAGGCCTCCATGCAGGTGCAGACACCCTTCGGTAGCAGTACTGGCCTCAGAAGTGACTTCCTAGCGGACTCCAAAGCAGAGCAGCAACATATTAGATGGAGCCAGGATTCTTTGTTCAAATTACAAAGCCTGCAAGCACTCTTCTTACCATGCTGGGGGCTAGGTAGGATGAAAGTCGTTCACTGGTAGAGCTAATCGTACGAACATGATGTTTTTGCGAGTACAGGGTGTGATGGGCTCAGAGAGATAGGGCCGGGGCCTCCCCATCAATTATGGTTCGTTCAAAGGGCATACAATATTGGATTCCAGCAAGGATGCTGTATCTAGGTGAAATGATACAAGGCACACCTGTTTATTAATAACCCTGTTCCATGCTTAGAGGTCTACTGAATCAAGTGTCAAAGCTGCTGGGTCTATTTACAATAGTTGGATTGTCTACTGCAATTGGACTTGCCATGGGCACCCTGATCTTTCAAAAGTGTCTTTCAGACATGCTTTCAGGGAATTGGCTGGAGCCCTCAATATCCGAATATAGAATTTCAAGATGTCCGAGGCACAAGCTAAGTGTTGGCTTACCAATCCAAACTCTAGTCAAACTCTAGACCCTTTTCATGTATCTGGGAAGTTGAAAAACTTTTTTGTAGCCTAGAGTCTGCGGTTCCAGAACGTGCAGCCCACCGGGAATGGCAGATGCCCATAGAGGAGTGCCAGTAAAAAACAAGCTTTAATGACTTTCAACATTGGGAACACAGATGCACTTATTAAGTTCTTATTCAAATTTGCGAGCCCGTGTATTATTGTTGCTGCCTTCTTTCTTAATGAGGTTTTATGTACTGCTGATTTTGATGTATCCGAGAACCAGACACCCAGGTAATTATAGCTTTTTCTCATTTTAATCACGCTGTCTCCTGTTCTCCAGTTTAAGGTTCGCTTTCTCTTATAGTGACCAAATACTGTAACCTTGGACTTGTCCTGGTTAACCTTAAGAAAGTTTCTCTTGTTATAGCTGTGGAGAGTATTTAATACACACTGCAATCCTGATTTGATATGATCCATTATAACAGTGTCATCAGCGTATTGCTGTATGTGCTGTACGTGAAGGGTCATACGGCCGAGCTTTGGTGAAGCCAGACTGCTCTTCACTGGGGATCTTCCCATATCTACTTTGTGTAAGTTAAAGAGGAGCGGGGCTAAGGCGCAGCCTTGTTTCAGGCCATCCAGGGGCACAATTCTGGAAATGACTGTATACAGACCTGTTTTGATGCAGACCCATGTCTGGGTGTAAAGGGAGACTATAGCCCGCAGCAAGATTGTGGGAATGTCCCACGTACTGAGTTTTCTCCATAGCATTGGTCGGTGCACATTATCGAAAGTGGCACTATAGTCTATAAGGCAGGCGAAAAGCTGAAGTTGTCCCCTTTGGGCAGCTAGTTGACTTAGTTCTGCAAAAGCTCTGATGTTATCCATGGTTGATGCCCCTGCTGGGAAGCCAGTCTGAGTCAATAGAAGTATCTTGTTGTGTTGCACCCATGTCATTTAGCTCCGTAAGTAGTAACCATGCATAGGCCTTCCGCTCTAAATCTAGCAAGGCTATTAGTCTATAATTGGATGCTACTGTAGAATTTCCCTTCTTGAAGATTGGGCACAGAATCGAACCCCTCCATTCCTTCTGGAATCTGTGTGGGCTAAAAAGTATGATTATACAGGGGTGTTAACAGCTTAGCCCAGTCCTCTGCTGTACATTTGAAAATTCCAGCCAGAAGCCCATTTGGTCCGGGGGCACCGTTGTTTTCATTTCTTTAATAAGGGGGCATACCCGAGTCGAGGTCATAAATGATGACAGGTTCCCTGTCGGGTGGGTGTTGATTTCCAAGGTACTCTGAGCTATTAGGGCCACACTATTGCTCAAGTACAGTGCTGTTCCATAAGATACCCAGTTTTCTTCTGAAATTCTGTGTTCTCTAGTACGATACAGAGATTTTAAACTACTTACGTAGTTCCAGAAGCAAGTTAGACCTCTTCCTGGAGCATGGTATGGACCTTTGCCCGTTCCTTTTCAGCAATAGAGTTCTTCAGGCGCATACCACTTTTTGATATGTTTTACAGGCTGCACTTAAATACTTTGCAGTTATTACTGTGTCATGAGATTTATGGGTGCACCATGCCCTTCGTAATAGAGTTCGTACTTTTACAAGGATTGGGTTGTGCAGCGTTGTATCCTGCAAGTTCCTGACTTTCTTTGAGGGTAGCATGCTGGACCCCGATGGCAATGAAGAGTCCCTATAACGTCTGTTAAAAGGGTGCTCCTTCCAATGAGTAGTTTATATGGCGGGCATCTTGGGCCCATTAAGACCTTACTAAGGCATTCTATCACTGGTGAGGTGTCCACAGTCCTCCACTTCAGCCTTCTAATTAGTTTAGATACTTCAGTACCTGTGGAGGAGCCGACTGCTAGATGTTTTTTTTAGGTACATGAGATCCCATTTCTATGGTTAGTGATAAAGGATTATGGTTGCTTTCTGGCCTATTATGTATCTCAGAATTTGTGGAATTGTTAGCCAAATGTTCCAAGACGAACAAATAGTCTATTGTGGAGATGACTCTGAACATTTGAAGAAGATGTGTTTCGCTGGTTCATGATTTAGCACTCGAGCTGCCAACACTAGTTGAAATGTGTTCAGCAGAAAGTTAAATTCTTCCTGTGCTTTGCTGTCTCTCTTGCCCAGTACCTTTGAACCCAGGCCTTTCAGGTTGAAGTCACCAGTTAAAAGGACCTCATTTAAGGGGTGTTCCAGAAAGAGGGAGTCCAAGCTGTGACAAAGAGCATCTGTTACATGCTGTTTTGGTATTTTAGCTAAGTTATGATAGCAGTTGATCAAAAGCAGAGGCCTTTTCCTGTGGCCAATAGTCAACCCAGTGATTAGTGCCACTTGCAGGGCCGGGGAGCTTGGTGCTAAGGGCACAACTTTAATCCACCTGTTTTATCTGATGTAAACGGAATGACCTCCCATAGGCCTGCCAAATAAGCTTCATTTGCTTGCTGGTTTAAAGACCTTGAAATAACCATAAAGTGTTGTTGGGCCAGATGCCCACATTTCCTGAAGGCAGATGATATTGCTTTCTTGGAAGCATGAAACTGCCAATTTCCTGTTCAGCACAGTTTTAAGTCCTGTCACGTTCCATGAGGTTATTCTAATCTTGGATTTTCCTAAGGTTCCTTGAGATGGTTCTGGATCTACAATATGCTAGCTAGGAATGCATCTTATGAGTCCACCTTTGAACCGCAGTCTGCTTGTTTTGAGTACCAAGTTTGCTGCTCTTTGATACACAAATTACCTTTTCTTTGATTCTGAGCAATTTGGATTTGGTTCTTCAGTGCTGGAATACATTCAAGAAGACAGAGTAAGTTCCCTCTATTCAATATATCATGTCCTCCGTTTTGGATGTAGGGCAGGATAAATGCAAGTTCAAGCTTGTCAGCAATCCTACCTTGATTAAAATGCTTTTGCCTGGACTCTCACGCCGCAGTTCTCCACTACAAGTTCTCCAAATTATGTAAGGACAGACTAACTTGTTCCCAGAGAGGACCGTGTCGGGTGGCCTGTCGGCCTGACCTATCTATACAAATTTGTGATAAATTAAATTGAAGAAAACTGTACAGTACATAGGGCAGGCAGAAGGGCAAAGAGGTTCGTATGCCGAGACCCTGTAATTTGGAGACTGAGGACAGACACACATGAAATTGATTGAATTACACAATGATGTGGCTGATGAGGAGGATACGTACCTTAACTTATATGATTTGGAAGTAGAGGCTGGGTTGAGTTGCCCTACCGGCTTCACGCCAGCATCCACCTTAGTTCCTAATATGCCGTATGACACCATAGATGCTTTCCATGACGTGGTGACACACAAAGTTAAGACATTAAGGAAGAATATTAAGCAGGGGAGGCCTAACTCGACGATGAATGAGATTAAAGCACTCAGAACCTTATGAAGTGAGAAAGATCTGATAATTAAACCATCAGAGAAGGATGCCAATGTGGTGATCTTACCGAAAACCATGTACATTAATGAAGGGAAAAGACAAATGAATGATATTATGTTAGTTATGCCATGGTGGCCAAAGTGGAAGTCAGTCATTCAAACTGTACAATTAAATACTTGTGGATTGAAGGGACAAGGGACTCTTGGAATGGGAGGAATTTCAGGTCCTTAAATGTGAACATCCCAGAATTCCGATTTTAAATCTAATGCTAAAAATTCATAAATACCTGCAAGCTTCCCCAGGCAGACCTACTGTACCTGCTACAGGCAGTCTTTTGGAAAATACTTCTTCTTACATAGGTTTTTTTTTTCCTACTGCCTTTTGAGTCAAAATCCTTATCCTACAAGAAAGATATTCATGATTTCCTGACCAGGACAGAGGGCATGGTATAGAAGGAAGATTTTCTTTTGATCCCACTAGATGTAAACAGCATGCATACTAGTATTAACCATGAATAAGGCATCAAAACTGGTATATCTTTCTTGCAGGCAAGTTCACTCTCATATCTGCTCCATAATGAAACATTGTTAGATATGTTACGTTTCTGCCTGCTTAACAACGATTACTACGCAAATTTACCTATGGTTTGGTGACAGAAGCAGGTCCTCGAAGAAGATGTTGTATTTATGGAACATGTCACCCCATGGGTGCGGTGTATTGAAAACGCCTTTGCCCTCTGGAAGGGGTCTATGCGAGAGGCAGAAATGGGTTGATGAATCTCTAAATAGTGATGACTGGAATTTATAATTCATGGGCAAAATCAGTAATGTAAGCATTGAATTTCTGAGTACACAGGTGGTAGTCTGTGGTAAAAGACTAACAACCAGCCTTTATAGGAAACCCACTGCAGGGACTAGCCTGGAGCATGCAAAACGTTATTCTTCCTGCAACTTTATTTGGCGCATACCATATGGTGGGCAACTCAAGGCTAAAAGGAACTACAACAATGAGGTGGGCTTCCTTAAAGAGCAAGAACCCATGCTCTATAGATTTAAGACAAGGGGTACTTGAAATCTACACTGACAAGCGGAGTGGAAAGTGCAAACAAGGTCCAAAGGGACACTCTCCATACCCAGACCGAAGAAAGAAAAAGAGGAAGATAGTGGTCATGTTTATTACTACCTACAATGGAGGGGCGAATTAAGTCAGAAAGATATTGCTGAAACACTGGTGATTCTACGAACAGATGCAGTACTGTTTTATAATTACAAATTATCCACGAGTAACGTTTGGTAAATGGTCCCTCAGGTATAGTCTGAGTAACAACTATGTAATGAGCAAGGAGTACCTAAACGATTCATTAGGTGTAGGAAATATAAGACCTCAGGCACTATCTGTGACAGGAAGGGTGATATAAGACCTACAGGAGGTAAGAGGTACATCAACAAATATCTGACTTGCACCTCTGATTATGCAGTTTATGTTTTGACCTGCCCGTGTGGTAAATGGAATACTGGTAGTACTGTCCATGTTGTTAAGAAACAGATTTTGGAGCATAAGAGAACCATACAAAATATGGATTGTCACTATCCAGTAGCAAGATATTTCCTCTCGCACGATAACAGTGACAAGAATCTATTGAGTTATTTTCTTGCTATTGATAAGGTGCCTCTTCACACTGGGAGCTATTGAGAATTGGCTCTCCTTAGGGTGAAATCTAAAACGATAATAGATTTAGAAACAAATGCTCCATCTGGGTTCATTACGGATCAAGAGCTCAATGTACACTTGAGTTGACTCTTTGTTGTCAGTTTGATGAATATAATTGGCTCAAGTATTTAATTCGCCTTTTTTGTATTTTTCTGTATTTTAATATGTTTTTAGCTGGCACTACATTGAAGTGTTTTACTGAGATGGTGGTTGAGGTCATGATATGGGCATCAGGAATCAGCACCAGCTAAAACCTCTGATCATTTCTACGTTGAGTAGTTCATCTTGCATTTGGGTTCTACAGGAGGACTGATGATGAGGATACAGCCTTTTGGTAATTATTGGGTCATTCAGCAACACATTGCTATGTATTATTTCAGTTGATTCTTATTTAGTTTACTTCTCACCTAAGGAACTAAGTACTGCAACCATCTGCACTTGCTGAAACAGAAGCATGAATCCAAGTATCTACTTAAATTTCAAAAGGTTGAGTAAGAATTAAGCCTATATTTATGCACACTTGGGCAGCATATGTTGAGAAGTGTGGCACAATGGTTAGAGCGGCAGACTCTGATGCAGAGATCTGGCCCAGGACCACGGTTCAAGTCCTGCCTCAGCAGGTCTTGGGCTCAATTCCCTTGGACCAGATAATTCTCGCCTCGGTGCCTAATCTAATTAATGGGTCCCACTCTGTAACTCTGGGCAATAGCTTGCTTGATCTCCACAACAGCCCCGACAGCGCTTGGATGCCTGGCTTCACCCTGGGTGTGCCCATGAGTGGGCACCTCACAGGGAAAAGCCAGGATGGGTTCCATAGCAGTATGCGTACAGCGCCTTGAGACCCTAACTGGTGAGTAGTGCGCTATACAAGTGCGAAGTTTACAGTTTTACATGTATGAACTGCGAATGAGGTGACCTTGTATTTATTGTTGTGCAACAATGTATGATGCGCCCTAAATGGACCAACCTCCCTGGGTTACCACACTGCATTGTTTACCACTGGTTTTATATGTCCATGTTATAAGAATTGACGACAACCGCTCTGAATGACATCATATGTACTTACTTAGTGGGGCATTATGATTTTGCAACCGGTCCAAGATGGAGGTACTTTGACAGTCAGTGCCTGTATTATTTAATGCTACTTTATTATGAATATAAAATGTCTCTTATGCTGGGTGGGTAACTGAGTTTTGGACAACTTTATGCCATGTTTTATTTTTATCAATAGAGCTATCCAGAAGACTGATCCACTTTTATTAAGATTGACAAGCAGCGTAAACCATTTCAGAATGGCAGAACCGGAGTTTTTTGCTCTTATTACTATGCTCTAGGACATTGTTTGTTTTAAATAAGTACACAACTTAAATGTCAGGAATTTTGCTTGGCAAACCAACCCGTAATCAAGGCCCAGTGCTGGCTGAAATGAGTTTGGTAAAGGATTAAATTAATCACTACTGGCAGCTTTGGAGTGTGTGGAACTTTTGCTGGCTTATACAGCGAATCTTCTGTTTGGACTATATGGGGATCCCTCGCAACTCTTCTGTAATGTCTTGTTTGTTAAGTATGTAATTTTAAATATATATTTGCATTAACGTTTATTGTGTAGCTTCCAATATTCCCTAAATAGATAAACTATAATCAAATAATACTGATTCAACTAAATACTATGCCCAACAAATGCACATAAATCAATTAGTAAGTCTCGTACACATTGATTAAAATAACTACAATAATTCATAGTCCTGGATTTAAAGGCATGCCACCATATTTTATCCTCTGTTACATTCTGCTTGGTATGGAGAAGAACTTCCACATCTCAGATCTGAGCCATCATCTTGTTGTCATAGGCCCTCAAAAATGAAGTCAGTGAGAAGCAACGAAATGCAGTCAGTTTTGTAGCAGAACCACATGAACTCCCATTCATGTCCCACCTCGTTGATGGGATGACAAGGTAACCATGATATTTAAACAACTGACCATCTTCAACTTTAATGTTTCAATATACCAATATTATTTAGAGTTATTATGTTTACGTAGCCAGTGATTGAAATATTGAAGGCCACTTGTGGTTTTTCCTAAAAAATCTTTGTCAAAAGGTGCCAAAACACATCCCTATTATAATCCTTTCTCAAATGTCAATCTATTGAGCGAGGAGTTTGTCCCATTCAAACTGCTAGCAAGAATCACCATACTCAACTTTGGGTATATTAAACAACGTATTTTCAGTTCAAAAGGTTTTTGCCCTGGGGAATCTGTCAAATGTGTTATGCAAACATTAACTCTCACTCCAAATACAATGTTCAAGTTCTCAACCTAGATGAGACCGATTGCAAATATTGCAAATGATCCTACAGATGAGATTACATATCACATAACCCTTAACACTTTGAAAAAGATTACCCTGAATGTAGTATTATTTAGTGGTTTAAGTATGTGTTGTTATTTAATTAAGGTGTTTTTATTTATTTGTATAAATATGTTGAGGTCATAAGCATTATATTTATTGTACAAGTTAAGGTTTACGTGCCAGATGCGTGATTTATAAATTGCAGAGCTAACTTTAACTTACACGTTTCAGTGTTTTTCTGTTTTGTAACCCAAATGTACTTCAAGTGTGCCTTTGTTAAATGGATTTCTGAGGTTTTAAACCATACGTGCATTTCTGGGCTTTTTGAGCATATTGTACATCCATCTTCTATGAAGATATACCCTATCCCGCAGCAAACGGCTTTTGGGCATGCGCAGTCTGGTCACTGACCTACCCCCGCAGTGTATAACCTTCAGACGTGCACAGCAGGGGTTGGTTGCACAGCCTGACATTTGGTCATCCCCACTGTGCATATCTTTCTAAAATTAGTTCAGGGATCACCTGAGAGTCAGAGGTCTAGATGAAAAGTTATTTCCATTCTGTAACGCCTTTGCTGGTTGAGACTATCTAACCTCAGAGTCCTTACCTTAGAATACTCCACAGAAGCCAGACTGGATGTGGAAAATCCTGAGCAGTACCTCTGCACTGTAAGTGGTGCCAATGGCTCCACATTGACATCATCCGCACAGGATGTGACATGTAAAGTGCTTATATAAACGCCACCCCAGCACGCGGAAGTTTCTTTTATGACACATTCTGGAGACAATCGCAGAGCCACGTCTGAATGGTTGTGACCAGTGCACTGAAATAAAGGAAGACCTTCCATAGGAAGCAGAACATTTCACTGAGCAGTGAGGCGGGAGGGTTGGAATGGAACCTGAGATTAGAGTCTCTAGCAGAAAAGACATTACTGAAGGTAAGCTATTTAATCTTCTGGAAGAGACTTCTAACTGCAGATTCTTGACCTTAGAATAGACACCACTGCAATAACCTCCAGGAGGAGGGGCTACGAAAAGAGTTAAACCAGAGTGTCCTGCAGGACCAAGCAGGAGAAACAACTATCTCGATGGACCTCACTGTCCAAACAGTAGTGCTTCATGAACAGAAGGAGCAACGCCCACATAGCCGCCCAGCATGTGTCAAGGACTGGTACCCTGTGTACCAACATGATGTTTGCAGGCTTGGGTCTGGCGCAGAGACCCCTCAAACCTTCTGGAAGCTGGTTCTTTGCCAACACGTAGGACAGAGTGTGCTCCTTTGAGAGATGGCCCTCTTCTGCTCTACCTTGCCCTTCTTTCCTTTGGAGAATCCAATGAAGAGTTGATCGTCCAGCCGGGGATTTTTGAATGATCAATATAAAAGCTAAGAGCTCTTTTTGGAGCCAAATGAAGTCTCTCCTGCTCCTTAGAGAAGTGAGAGGAAGCAAAGAACGTCAGAAGGGCGTTTGTCTGGCCGACGTGAAATGAAGTCATCAACATTTCGTAGAAAGGAGGCAAGCATTCTAAGAACCAGTCTGTCCTGGTAGAAGATAGTGTACTGCACATAAATGAGAGGACATTCAGTTCATTCAACCTCTGTGCTGAATTAATGGCCACCAAGAAGACCACTTTCAGAGTCTGAAGTCTGAGAGGACAAATTTTGCATGGGTTCAAAGGGGAAACACATCAGAAATGCTAAAACTAAGTGTAAGTCCCACAGGGGCATAATGAAGGGGAAAGGTGTCAACAAGTGTTGTCAACCTTTTAATAGAATCACGTGTTGTAAGCCTTTTTATTGAGTCACAACAGGTGACAAATAGAGAGGGCTGATATGTCTGACAAATATCCTTTAACAGTGCCCAGAGCAAGGCCTTTCTGGGCTACTGATAACACAAACAGCAACACCTCAGACAGTTTGGCATGAAGTGGGTCAATTTATCACAAAATCACAAACTTTTTAGAGTAGCAGGCGTATACAGATTTCGTCAAGGCACATCTGTCTTCTAGAATAAAGTCTACAATCTTGGGAGGAAGGTAAAAAATGCTCAATGTTTGCCACTGAATTCTCAAGCACGAAGATGGTGCATGCTCTGGTTCAGGTGCAGGACCCTGCTCTGCTGCTGCAACAGGAGATCCTAATTGGAGGATAAATGCTGATGCCCAGGCGTTTGGGATACCAAACTCTTCATGCCCAATCTGGAGCCGCCAGAATGATTTGGGCCCAGTCAGTCCTGATCTTTTTTGAGGACTCCGGAAAAGTGTGGTATTGGCAGAAAGGTGTACAGGAGTCACATTCATAATGGGACTTCCACCCCAAGTAGGATGAATCTCCGTACAAGAGCGGCTTTTAAAAACTCCAAGGCGTAAAAGAACAGGCAATGCAAGTTCTCAGCTGTGGCAAATAGATCAGGCCATGGTTCTCCCCATTTGTGGAAGAGACCTCGCAACACCTTTGGGTGTAAATGTCACTTCTGGCCTGCCAGGCACTGACGGCTGAACTTGTCTGGCCTGACATTCAATGATCCTGACAGGTGGATCACCACCAGGAAAATTTCCTGGCGGTCTAGCCATTTCCATTGGTGCAACACCTGGCACAGGGTCCATGACCCAACCCTGTCTGCTGCAGTACTACATGGCAGTAGTGCTGTCAGTAAGCCTCTGCACAAACCTCCCTATGAAGAATGGAAGGAAGACTTTCAAACACAAACTGATGGTTGGCAGCTTCAGAAGTCTCCACCACAGACCACAGTCCCCATCCCACAAGGAAGGCACTGGTTACCACTGTCACCTCCAGGAGGGGAAGGAAGAAGTAGGGAGATTGATTTGTCGCTGACCAGCATTGCGGTCCAGTAACCACTACTGCAGGTCTTTTGCAGCTTCCTCTAAAATCTGAACATAACCCATTGATGCTGTGCCCACTGAGACTTCAGGTCACAATGCAGAGCCTGCATGTGCCAACTGGTGTGCTTCATCAGCAGGTTACAGGGGTGAAATAAATGTACGAGCCTCTTCTTGTAGGAGGCTGAATGTCTACAAGATAGAATACAAGGATTCAGAGTAGGCTTCAAGATAGCATTTTATTTCGCTGCAGAGAATCACTCCCAAAGAGTGTCCATGACTCTCTCTGGCCAAGTGCAACTGACCTCTTCCCCCCCTTCCATGTCCACACTATACATGCGTCATAAATTCCAAACACGTTCAAGCTAGCATTTCCTGTAACACAGTGAACCACAAGAACAGGATGTTCACGCACAGAAATAACATTTCTGAGAACAAGAGGGGCAGTTAGGCCATCTGGAAAGTTTCAAAAACATTAAAGAGAAACCAGTACATTTTTAAGAAACGAAACAAGCACAGCTGCTGAAGGCATACAATTTTGCTCGTAGCACATACAGAAATGGAGTTAAATGTTAGACAAAATAGAGCCCTCACGCCAAGTTAAGAAATTCATTTTCCACAAACTGCCCTTTTTGCCGTGAGGCAAACATTTTGTGCCATTCAAGCAATAGATATGTCACTAATGTGAGTAAACAAATAAAAAGCAGTGCAGCAAATATTACGAGACCCCGTCTTTTCTTGTTCATTACCTTTTTCTCCTCCGAGATATTGTCATACCTAACCATTTTCCCTACCTAACAGACAGAAGATATAATAATCCCCAGTGTCCTTTACTTCCAAGCCTCACTGGCAAACTTAAGTACTTGTCCGGACATTGGCGGTCTTGAACACCAGCATGGGATGTAGTCCCTCCAGGGACTGTTTCTCCCTTTAAATCTCTTTATAGTTCAACCGTACCCTGTTCCTCAAATCGTATCTAGGCCCAAATATCTCAGAATCAAAGAGTTCATGGGGAGAAGTAGATTTGTCAGTGTGTTGCTCAGGTGTCCTTATTTCACTGCTTAAAATCACTTCTCCAATCCCAACAGGAACTTGGTACGGAACGTGCTCAGTCTCGGTATCCGGGCAACTGTCTAATACCCACTGGTCATAAGGTAAAGGTAAAGGACCCTTTCACATGCGATGCATGAATTCAGTTCTTCTTTCCATCACATTTCACAGTAGTCTAAGTGGCCAGGAGAACCTGAAAGGGTTCCTTCCATCTGTGTCCAAGGCTCTTTTTCTTTTGGAAATTGTTAACATAGATCCAATCTTCTGGCTTGATGGAGTGTCCAGAGCCCTCAAGTCTCCTCGGCAGTGCCTCTTTGACCTTTTCTTGTTCACTGGTTCCATTTGTACAAAATCCATTTGCAGGACTTCGAATGGCAAGTCCGGTGGTGCAAAATTTCCTTTAGGGATAAGAGTCCTTTTTCCTACATTGTATGTCTGGCATATGATTTACCTTTGTACATGAGAAAGTGCATATTTTGCTATGTTCTTGTTATGGGATACGTGATCCAATGTATCCACTATTCCTTGAGCGCTAATGTGTGCAGGTACATGTGCGGACGAAACTATGGCATTCACATAAGCATTAGGTAACACCCATCTCCTTTTCTCGGTCTTGTCTACCCAACATCCTTCACTATTTAAGGTGGCACACCGGTACCACTGAGCAAGTTCCTCAGGAACAGCTCTGTCCTGAATATCCTTTACACAGTCTATTGTCTTGTTCATCAAGCCAACTTCTGGTAACCATCTGGCTGTCCCGGTCACATATATAGTACTGTACTCATCCTGTGCAGAATCTTTCACTGTCCTGTCTGCAAATGCATTTCCTTTTCCTACATCATTCTCAATTTTCTTGTGAGCTGAACATTTTACCACAGCCAATTTCTCAGATAACGTTAAAGCATTTAACAACCTTACAATGAGTTCATCATTACGTATTTGTGATCCATGAGATGGCATAAACCCCCTCTCCTTCAACAATCTGCCAAAAGAATGTACTGCGCCAAAAGCATACTGAATGTCAGTGTACTTTTAACCTTTAAACCATCACTCAATTCACATGCTCGTGTCAAGGCTATCAATTCCGTGGCTTTCCCAGAGTTGTAAGGTATCTTATTGCTCTCAATTATAGTCTGTAACATAGTAACAGCATAGACTGCAACTGTGGTCCCATCAGATAATTTTGAACAGGAACCATCAACATACAATTCGCCATCCCAGTCCCATGGGCCTCCCCTATCCCCCCGGGGACCGCCACCTCCCTGGGGCAAATAGTGAATAAAATGCGGGGGACATGAAGCCCCAGGGACCGTCACCTCACTGGGGCTTAAGTTTTTATGAATGCGCGGGGTAGCGGGAGGGTATCACCTCCGCAGCCCCAGGAATTGTCACCTCCCGGGGATGAATTTAAAGGATAAAGGGGGTCCTTCATGGACCCTCGGCCCTGGGGACCACCGGCCTCATGGGGCTATTTACATAATGGAGGGGGGCCGCATGGCCCTCCTCAACAAGACATCAATGGCCCTGGGGATCTCTACACCCCAGGGCCAGCCGGCTCCTGCTATGTCCCAGGGTACCCTCCCCAGGACAAAGCTGCTTGCTTTGACATGGTGGGAACTTTGACAGTTCCGGCCAAGTCACAGCAAACACTACGCTTGCAGCAAGTGGAAGCTGTCAAACAGCTCTCACTTGCTGCAAGCAGAGGTTTCCTCTGTTTCACTTCCAACAGGGTAGGGAAACAGAGGAAACAATTGCTTTTGCAGACAGGGAGCTGCATCTTTAGTAGCTCCCTGTGTGCAAAAAAAATGCCGGCTCCCAGAGGTCGCATTCAGGCTCCTCCCGCGGTCCCCAATGCACAATGGGTGCCCTGCAGGGCAACCAGAAATGATTGCTGGGTCCCGGGGGATGGGGTCCCTAGGGCCTAAAGCGGCCAGGAGAGGGGAGGACCCCCTACCTCCAAAAATAAAAAAAAGAAGAAGAAAACCAGGCCATTCTGGCCATGATGCTCATTTAACAAAAAACAAAAAAAGAAAACTGAACCTCAGCAGGAAGCCCTTACAAATATAAACATAGCAGGTGCCCCAGTTAAAGCTACACTTCTGGAAAGGACAAATGATCCTAATTCCTGGGCTTGGCAAAGGCAAAGCAAATGGGTTTACTCTGCGTGGAGGTGAATGGATCTTTCATTGACTGGAGCACAATCTGACATTCTCACACCCAGACAGACACTCTCACAGCCAGTCTCACACCCAGACACACCTATTCTTACACCCAGAGAAACAGATCCTGCGGCCAACCCCGACCTTTGGGCGTGCACGGCGCGGGGTTGGCTGGTTATAGGGTGATTCCCCCACCGCGCACTGCGCAGCAGTGGTTGGATTAATGTATGGTATATAAAAATCACTTTATGTTAAAAAAAAAAAACTAAGGTTACAGGGGCATTATAGTTAGATTCTGAATTTACTCGCACACAACCATAGAAATTCTGCAGTTAGAGTTTTTTCAAAAACTATAACTTGCAGCCTAAGGTAACTACAGCTTGCGCCTTCGCCATGCACTACTAATTACCCCAGATAATACAGCACTCATGACAACTTTTATAACATCAATAAAAATACCAATGAAACATTAGAAGGCAAATTGTTGAAGAATAAACTGTGCATGGCGTAGACACGAGTTATATGTATATTATAAAGGCCGTTTCATAATTTCATATGTTTGAGGTGTCAAGACTTGAAAAATTCTGTATTGTTGGTTGCAATAAGTAGTTGAAAACTTGCTCCTCAAACATTTTCGATTAAAATTAAAAATCAACACCATAAGAACAGACTGTAAGAACATCTAATCTTAACTAGAAGACTGTTCTCCTCCTAGTATCTATAGGTCTTAATAGTAAACACATAGTAAATAAATACTTTCAAATACCAATCAACTCAAGAATAGTCAACATTTTTACCTTCTAGTAAGGTGTCTGGTACATCTGCTTGGTATCGAGGTCCCACTCTAATTTCCCCCTTATCTGCTAAAAGTGTTTTCAGTGAAGGATCGTACACCAGCGAATAAAAAAAGGCATCCTGAATCAAAGAAAAAATGGAGGCATAAATAAAAACAGTCTGTATTTATTAATGGCTAATATACATATTGTTATTTATTTTAGCATTCATTTTAAAATGTTCTACCATCACTGTGAGAATTATTTCTAAAAGAAATTAAGCTCTACAGCAAATTATTAACAACACAGCTATAGACCAGCTATATGTCCTCCAACTTACACCTCTGAGTGAATAATTTTTTTCTTAAAATATGTACAAAGAAGATTCATGGTGCAAAACGTTAAAAATTGACTGTCAACAGTAAACATGTTACCCTGAAAATCAGAATCACAGACATCTAAAAAGTTGTTTAAAAGGATGGTTTTAGTTGCGGGCGTGACTTGAGCGCTGGGCTGAATGGCGGCTCCTTTGCAAGTGCCGTGGTGCCAACACAGGGATGGGTGCACCTTCAGCAAGTGATGCAGCTGTCTTACCCTCTCTGGAAGTTGCGGGGGACTGTTGGGAGTCTTGGGGTGCATTCGATGACTAGACGACAGTCCATGTGCACCATCTAGCCTCGACCACAAACTCGTCCTAGAAAGATGGGCAGCTCCCAAGATGGCGCTGCTCTTCTGTGTCGATTGTTTGTGAGGCCTGTGACCGACTGGAGGACCCGAGAACAGGCGAGATTTGTCCAGCTTTCGTCAGGTAAGTTGGAGATGCAGGGGTATTATTCTGGTGTCTCCCCCTGCAACCGACATATCAGCATGCTCCCATCACCCTGGATTAACACGTCACTTAACGCTTTCATGTACTTGCTGGCCCGATCCCCGCTTGACCTACAATGGCATTGTTGGATTGCGGGTCCCCTGGAGGTCACATTTTAAGACATGTTATCTAAGGTCTTAATGTGCAACAAATATTTGATTTCTCACTGTGTTTGGGCTACAATCTACACCTCTCTGCTTCACTATGCTACACCTGTCTCTGGCTGATCATCGCTGTTAACATGGTGTCCTGTTAGTCTTATTAGTGGTGGATGGAGGTGTTTACAACTACTATCACATGTTTTCTTAGGTTCTTCTCTCAACAGTTTGTCTGGGAAGGCCATCACCCACTGGACTGTTTTTGTAGAAGGGTCTAGATTAGGAGTACTGACCTCCAAAGGGATCTAGATAACACTGGCCCCTCCATCAATACTCTATGCCTGGGCCCTTGCATTTGGACCATGCCTCTAGGCCCCACCTGTGCCGAGTAGTTTAAGTAAATGTGATCAATGCATCATGTCCAACTCTAAATATTCCAACGATAAAGACACTAAAGGGAAATTAAAAGCACCAAACAGGTACCCTCACTCCCAGATTCCTCCATCAAGGATAAACCAGAGGATTCCACCACAACGGAAGTCATTGTGAAAAAACTGAATGCTGTGCGTGATATTGCACAAAGCCCCAAGATAAATACAGATGATCTTCAGATGGAAGTGGCAGTGATCAAAAGGGATCTAAAAGACTTAAACATTACTCATTCAGGCCGAAGCAAGAATAAAGTAATGTAGAAGACCATCCTGCAGAACATGGGAAAACTGCAGAAAGCTGATTAGGCTATTTCCTCTCTCAAGCATGATATAACCTCTATGGAGGACTGCAGTAGGCGTGGTGATCTTATGATTTATGGGCTTCTTGAAGGGGTGGAAGAGAAGCCCCCCTCCTTGGCTATGTTTTTAGGGTCCTGGATTCCAGCCACCCTAAAGATCCCCTTCCAAACAGACTTTGAAATTGCACATGCATATTGGACACCCCAACCCCCTTGCAACATAAAAACTCTACAACACCACAACCTGTACTCTTTAAGCCTCTTCACCAACACTACTCATTTGTCGGTCCCTCAGGATTTAATATTTTCTATAGAGGGAGAATAGAAATTTTTGATGAACTTGCGGGGCATGCCATCTTCTTGGATAATACACCAGAGACTCTTATGGATGAAGATGTGTTACAGGATCTTCTACTTTTCCCGCTACTTGATTCTTGGGGATTAATATGCTGGGTTCTGTCCACATTTGGGTGGAATTATCTGAATCTATTTTGACACTGTGATTCTACTCCCGCTGACAGGGTTCATATCTCTGATTAACACCTGGAGTGTTGTACACTGTATGCCTTTCCATTCAAACTAAATTATGTATCCTTTGCATTATACTGATGTTATGTTCTGATCGTGGTCGTTTTCACCTGCTATTTTTGCCATGTTACATAATCAACCCTTTCCCTACCTTGTTTTTTTATATATTTCAACTAAGTAAAGAGGGCCATTCATTTTATTTGTTTCTTAATGCTCATCGAGCTGTGTTTTGGGTTAGAAGTAATGGTTTCTCTCCGTTTTCAGGCTTGCTTAGTTGAGATGTATTGTTTTATTTTCTTTTTATCTTCGCATTTATGTACTGTTGTTACATTTTTATGCCATTACTTCTCGTAAGGTTGAATTTGCATATTCACATATCCACTCCCTGGAGTTTAGCCCCCTCTGCTGGGGTCCAGATGACTGACAACTAATTGCGTTTTGCTAAGCTCTGAATGGTTCCATAATTATTTGGTCTCATGTATATCTTGCTGTTTTGTCCTGTGCCTTTGAATGGTCTCCTAATACAATTTATAAACCTTGTGTCCGAATTACTGAATAATGTATGCTATTTTGTTTACATTTATCACCTGTTGAGAGCTATGGTTGGCTGCCTCACTCTACCTTTAGGGATTGTTTTGTTATTATGTTGCCGGCGTAGCAGATATCCCTACACTCTGTCCATATTCAAGATGTTTCCCTAGCCACTTAGGTTTATACTTCGTCCCCTAAGACTTCTCCTCTCTTCTTGTAGTGGATTTGTATTATTTCTAATTCTACTGTTTTCTCTTTATGACTTTTCTCCTCATCTTTTCGTCCCTTCTTTCACACCATGGGGAATGTTCCAATGGGAACAAATAAGTATACTCTATGGCCCCTTTGCTTTGGGCATTCGCATTCCAGTTTACGCTATATTCTACCATTTTTAAGATACCGCATTTAAAAGTAATTTCTCTCAATCTTAAAGGCTTATATCACCCAGTAAAACCCTGGTCTTAAGGTCAGGTATAATCTTTCTATAAGAGACTAAAATTGGTCACAAAAACATACTCTCCCAACTGCTCTGGCCCGCTCCTCTGCACTCGCTAAAAAGAATGGTGTGATTACACTCATTAGAAAACGTTCTGGTGTCTCTTTAATTTCAGTGGAACAAGACAACAAGGGCAGGTGGTCCATAGCCAGACTCTCTCACAGGAAAGGAGAGAGCTATGCTATTAATGTTTATGCCCCCAGTGGTGATGATCCACAATTTTGGCACACAACTCCAAGATTACCTCTTTAACAAAATCTAGAAAATATCGTTCTAGGGGGGAAGATTTCAATTTACTTAAGGACAAAAGTCTTGTTAGATAATCTGCATTTCTATATCGATCACCCAAGGCAAACAAAGCTATGATCAATCTATGCAGGACTCACTCTTTATTGGATGTTTGGCGTTGCAGAATCCTACAGGTTGCGATTTTATGTTTTTCTCCCCTCTTTACAATCCCTTCTTTAGAATTGATTGTATTCTGCTTAGTTCCGGTCTAACTCAGGATGTTTTAGTGTCCGATGATGCAGCCATTAAGTCTCCTTTAAATTCCCATCTACGAATCCCAAGAGGCGCATGAACAAAGAGCTCCTAGAATCTCAGAAGCATAGAATTCGGCTGGATAAGGAGATCTCAGAATTTTTTTTAATGAAAATACTGGATCACTATCTTTTCCGGTGATCTTATGGGACACTTTGAAATGTGCTACAAGGGGTTTTTGTATTGCATGGCTAAAAAGAATAAAGGCAACAAAGTGTTTTTATGTAACCTTGATAAGGCTATTAAAGATACATCTTTATATAGACTTCCCAAAGATCATTTGCTAATGGCGGAAAATAGGAACCTCAAATATGAATATCACTCCATTGTTAGTAAGACAGCATATTTGGCAGTTCAGGCCCGGAAAAAAAAAAAATAATAATAATCTACCTAAATAAAGGCAGCAAATACCAAGTATCCTACCTGAAGCTCAAACACAAGAGCTCCACCATTACTACAATTAATGATCTACAAGGTGATACTAAAACTAATACCTCAGATATCTTAACGTTCTTAAAATTTCCATGCCTCACTCAGTACCCTGAAAATTGCAGCTACATGAGACGCCTGTACGTCCTTTCTGGAACATATATCTGTGAAAACTCTCTCAGACATAGATAATGCACCTCCCAATAAACCAAATGAATCCGGAGAAATCTTGCAAGCAATTACACTTATTGCCGGAGGTAAAGCTCCTGGCCCGAATGGTCTCACAAATCGATCTCATCCCCTCTTGAATCAGTGTACCAGCATTTTGCTCTCTCCGACAGTGGATCTGGTTGGGTCGCTCAGGCTACCATAGTCATTCTCCCTAAGGAAGGGAAAGATCCTCTCTAAACTAAGAACAATAGACCCATTTCCCTGAATATGGAGGCAAAAATAGATGCAAAGATCTTAGTGAAACGCCTAGAAGCCCCGATCACTAGGTTAATCCACCAATCACAGTCTGTTTGTTAAGGCTAGACTTGTGTGTGACAATATACGTTTGTTCTACAATATAACTGAGAAAGAAGCCCTCCCTGCATCCCCGAACACTATAGCCATAGCACTGGACACCGGGAAGGCTTTTAATAATGTTTACTGGCCTTTTCTGGTAGCAGCCCTGGAAAGCTATAACTTGGGCACCTGGTTCTCCTCAATGGTCATGTCTCAATAAGTCGTTCCTGTTGCTAGAATTAGAGCTAATGGGGCACTTTCTTCCCCCTTCTCTTTACATCCAGGCACCTACCAGGGCTGGACTTTATCCCCTCTATTGTTCTTTCTGGCTATAGATCTTTTGTTGGTCCTACTTAAGTCCTCTGATATCAAGGGTGTCACTTTCAGTCCATACACATCTGTAAAATAGCCGTCTACGTGGATGACATTGTAAGTTCCCTCAGAGGACCCATACATTGTGATCCCAAAGGTAATCTCTTTGATTCAAGCTTACGCTGAATACTCAGGATATTCTTTAAACAGAGACAAGAAGGAGGTTATGCCCCTCAATGTTTATTATCATTCCTCTTGTATTGGCCAGTCTGTCCTTCAATGGCAACCAAAAATGATAAAGTATCTTGGTATCTGATTCGCCAATAATTTCTTAGAGTCATTAACTATCAATGAGCAGATAACCTCGGATAAAATCAAGGTACTTGTATTCTCTTGGTCTGCAAAATATATATCATGGAGAGGAAGACTGGATGCATTGAAGGTGATGATTATGCCACTTTTTCTGGCCATGGTGTTCCCCGTATGTCAATCCTCAATTTTTTTCTCTACAAATGATAAGCTAGTATCAAGTTTTTTGTGGTCTAAGAAAGAACCTTGAATGAATCTTAAGAAGTTCAGATTGCCACGACCGATGAGGGGAGGCGGGCTTCCTAACTTCCAAACAGCTTTTCTTGTAGCTCAGAGACATGTTGGTTTGTTACTCATCAATGAATAACAGTTTACTGGATTTTTATAGAATGCCACCTCGTCTCACCATACCCTTTGATTGAAACATTATCAATGAAGACTGTGACACTTTCCCATTTCACCTGTATTTTTATACTATTCTCGATCATAAGACGGTGGACACATTCTCATCTAAATCTTCGGCCGTTTCCTTATGAAAAAACCCACAAACATTAACTTTGGGCTTAGCCAAAGCGGTCCCTGTTTGGGCCACAAAGGGCATCAACCTGGATACAGACTTGCTGGAAGATGGTATTCAGTTATCATTTTAAGAAAATGGTAACAGAATACTAGGAGAAATACTCTTTTTCAAATGTAGCTTTCTAAAGATCAAAGCAAAACTGTCTAAACTAGATACACTAGCCCCACATTTTATTCAACAGATGAGGAGAGGTGGTCATGTGGCATCCAAAAAATATAAAATCCTACATAGTGCATTAATCCTTCTGTCCTCACCTGTCCAAAGCTGCTGGGTTAAGTATCTTTATATATTAAGTCTCCCTCCTTTCATACTCTAGTTGGCCACTTATTTCTAAAAGTCTTCCTAGTTACAAACGGATTCCCTCTGTCCCAAGCACGTTTTTATACTGCACATTTCTTATACTAGACACCAACTAAAATGTTTAAACTAAAGCCACTCGAGTCAGACCTTTGTTGGTCTTGTAACAGAGCAATTGGTACTCCTGACCATATGTTCTTGACTAATTATTGGATGGAGGTTCATGATCAACTTACCAACGTTTTTAAGATCCCCTTTCCTCTATCTGTTCCTCTTCTCAGGCTAGGTTTGTATGCTTTGAGCCCCTTGCTAAACCTATCTGACAAGGATATGTCTCTTTCTTAGACTTACTTTTGACAGTGACAATTAAAGTTATTTTGCAAGACTGGAATAAGTTCAATAATGCCTCCTTACACACTTGGTGGGCATGGGTTACTTACCTTAGAAGTAAACATAAATGCTTGTCCCTCTCCCCCGGTTTGTCTATTCCTTCACAGTCACTATGGCATACCCTTGACAGCTTTATGTCTAAGATATGATGGTATGTTTTTTAACATGTTTTCAATACCCACAACGGGAATACCCATTTTTGGTTTAATATTGGTCCCATTGGCGTTTTCTTTCCCTCTTTTCCTTTCCCTGAGCTTCTCCCTTCCTCTCTGTCACTCTGAGATTTACTTATCTTTTTCTTTTCTCTGATCAATCTGTTGACTCATTGTCTGTTTGCATCAATACTCACTTATGTCACCTCATTATTATGCACCTTTTTGTTATCATCTGGCTCATATATTCTCTTTTGTTTTTGAGTTCAACTTTAGATTATATTGTTGATACATATGATGCATCGATATTTACATGTTACGTCTCCCATGATTGGCTGGATGACCTAATTTGGTTAATCCCCCTCCTGATTACTGTGGAAGTATCTAGATATGAAGACTCTAGCTATGCTCAATACTCTCCTGTTCAAATTTGGACCTTTAAATATGCATGTTTGTTTGATATATATCTCTGACACTTGAGGCAGTTCGCGCTTTGCCTTCATAATGCTTCTTCCACAAAAATTAACCAAGAGAAATATGTATTTTTTTCCCATCAGCATATCGGAGATAAGTAAAGTACCCATGCTTGTGGATTTTCTTTGAGGGAAGAAATAAAATAGTTAAAATTTAACAAAGCTGATTTTTTGAAAAACTGGAAAAAAAAGTACTGTGCAAGAAAATGAACCACACTTTTTTTCTAAAATGGCCACAAACGGCTTGAGGTGTCACGATCACCCCCTTTCTAGCTTTCAGGAATAGGTGAGATATTTTTACAAAAGCGTTCGCAATTATCTAAGAGGCAGTCGAATTTTCCTGTTTTTTTATTTTTTTAGATTTCTACCTACTTGAAGTTTGTGGTGGAAACAGGTGTGAAACCCATGGCTGTAATTGTATAGCCATACATTTCTGTAAATTAGACAACATTTCAGCAAGGGGTCATTGGTGTAGAAACCAAATATTGAAATCACAAATGAATGAAACTAATTAGTGAAAAAACAGGCAACAGTAGTGAAACAGGTGACAATGTTCATCTGATTTTTTTTGTCCCCTCCTCTTTCTCCCCCCATGGCCGCTTTACAATAGTAATGTACCTTTTTATCCATCAGACTATTCATGTAGGAAGGACAAAGCATTTGTGCAAAGCACACAATATTTGGAGCCAGCAACTGAGCTGCACCTTATGATCTTTCGTTGTGTACCAACCGTGCATTAATTAAAAGAAAAATGGTCATGAAGAGAAACTCATGAATGTTTAAAATGTGCCCAAGATTGTGAGTTTAGGAATAGTGTTTACTGATACAACTCTGAATTTGGAGTTCTGCATAATATTGTAATTCAGAGGGCACTGAGCAAAATGAAAGCCACATATGGAGAGAAACAAGTTTATTAATAACAAATGCTCTACGTTTCTGTTCTTCCACACGTGTCTGATAAAAACAGTACAGCACTTACGTGGTTGGGCCTATTGCTTGCGACAGATATAACTCAAACACATCAAGGAAGTATCAAGAGGGAAAGGTTTCATACCTCCAAGTTCCCCTTAGGGGAAATTACTATTGAAATCATAAACTACAATTAATCCCGCCTACATGCAGGATCCCAGAGCACTTCTTTGAATATATCCACCTCTGTGTTACATTTTCACCTTGCTTCACGAAGGCCAAGTCTTTCCCTGTGACATTAAATAATGTTGCAGCCTATAAAACAGGCTACATTGGCAAATACCATTTATTTATATAAAAAAGCTAAAATACTATTAAAATACAAAAAGTCACTAGAAAAATAAGTGACTTAAAAAAAATAATCCAAAAACATGAAGGAAATGGGAGGAACCAGACAATGCAGCCATATAGGCCATAGCTATATTAGAATGAAAACAGACACTGAGCTTAAGGACAACCAGCTTTTCAATATTCCTTCATGTCCTGTAGGTATCAGTTACCTCAATTATTTGTTTCCAAGGCTAAAAAAAAATATAAAGAACATTAAACATCTTTATGCTTTCTGCCATGAAGGAGTGTTTGTTTATGCCTTCAATGGACACACCCCTGAAGGAGAGATAGGAGTAAAAATAAAAACAATTTCCTTTTCCTTCCTTCTTTAATCCCCTCTAGGAAGACCTGAACCTCTGGGATCTTTTTAAAAAAGGAATTTGTGAAGGAAGTTTTATACACTATAACACCCTGCTAGGTGAACTTTAAAGAAAGAGAATTGCAAGTCTGATCTGCTCAAATGAAGCAAATGTAGGAGCAAAGCTTCTTCTTGGCAGGAGTAAGATCAAAATAGATAACAAATCACCAGATACAGAATCTGATCCACTTTAAAGAGTGGGATGCTATCGTAGAAGGACATTTAGCTTCCCTTAGAGTATTCATACAATCCTGTGGCAGGCTCAAGGGTCCATAAAAAATGAGTTCAGGAGCCATGCTGCCAAACTCAAGGATGGTAGATTGGGATGCAACATCAGGCCCCGGTACTTGTGCGTAAGATCCAGTCTGCACAGCCCTATGTGAACATTGACAGTTAAAGGTCTGTGACCCACCACTGACAGGGCCATTGTTGAGCTATAACAATCATTCGATCTCTTGAGCAAATAGGTTTGAGGAATAGTGCTTGAATCAAGCAGGTCAGGGAGAAATGCATAAAGAAATCTGCCTGAGTATTTGGTTCACAGGGCAATCCCCTTTGCCCCTGGGTGGTTGACTCTCAATGGAAAGTCTGCCCTTACTCTAAGGTGGCAAAGAGATTTAATTGAGGGGAAACCCCAGTCGCAAAAGACATTGTGTAATGGGCCCACTAGTATTTTTGTGAAATGATCTGCTTAGAGACTGCTTAAGTGTTAAACTCCTGGAAGGTGGGCTGCTGTGATCTTCAAGTTCCCGACTATTAGCCAATTCCATATTGCTTGAGATTCAGGCAATAAGTCTCTGGATCTCGTCCCTGCCTTCTTGTTTACATAGTACACTCATGTTGTATTGTCTCTGAACAAGAAGGAAGTCTACCCTTTAAGAGGGAAGGAAAGGCTTTTAGGGCCACCTGTACAGCACTCAGCTGCATCAGACACAATACATAATGTCCTTAGAGGACCATGTTACTTAAATTTGAAGATGATGTGTGTATGCATTCCAATTAGAGAAGAATGCATCAGCCACTATCATCTGGGATGAAACGTCTTCATGAAAAGCTTTTCCACTTAAGACGTTCTTAGAAGACAACACCACTGGAGGGACTGGGCTGCATTGGGAGAAAGAATAGTTTTGTCCACACTTTTGCCTGAGAACTGACATCACAGATCTTCCAGGCAACCCTGTAATGGTCTCAAGTGGAGCTGGGCGTTTGGGATGAGAAAGATGCAGGGCACCATAGATCCCTATGACTACAATACCTGCCTGGATGGGTTGCTTTCAGACAACTGCAACATTTCAGGTATACAGATATTAGTCTCTCCTCCAATGAATGAGCGTTTGCCTTTAAAGTATCCAGAAAGACTCACAGATCATATAGGAACTACACAGGAGAGGATGGTGATTTCTTGTGCTTAATGTGCAGTCCAAAGAGACAGAGTAGAGAATGTCAACTGAAAATGCAGACAAGCTTTCTGAAATGTTGATGCCTTCATCAGCCATCCATATATGGGTAGATTAAGATTTTCGGTCTCCTGAGATGCAAAGCAACAATAGTCACACACTTCGTAAATGTCCTTGAAGCAGACCTGAGGTCCAATGGAAGGAACTTGTACGGATAAGTAATTACTGCCAACCAAGAATCTCAGGAACTTGCAATGCTTCTTGCCTACTGAAAGCATGCATCTTGAAGATATGTGGATCATAGCCAATCCCCTTGATGGAGTTGCATGAAGATTTGATGTAACAGCTCTGGCTGCACTTACTGTTTTATGCCATGGGTGAGGAAATGGTGCTTATCCTACATCTTCTACGGTGGCTATTTCAGTAAACCTGGCGTCAGTCTCTCCATGCTGATCAATTGCTAAATAGGCCAATTCAGAGCTGGATCTATGAACATTTCAAGATAACACAGACCATGCAGAGGGTACCCAGCCATCCTGGGCCCATGTGCCCCGCAGAGACAACAGAGAAAGAAGGAGAGAGGGAATAAGGAAAGCCCTGAAGAAGTCTGTGTGGACAAAACACGTTAGCTACCATGGTCACTATGAACACTATGAATTGCGGCTACAATGACTACTATGAAATACAGAGGAAGATGGTTTTATGAATATTAAAGAATAAAAAGATTTGCTTCACCAAAGAAGAACGTTTTGAGAAATCTGTGGCATTCATAATTTTGGAATTCGACTTTGTTGAGCTCTTTATCCTGTTATAGAACATATGAGTGTTAAGTCCCAAGTGGATATTGAATTTGCAGGACTTTGTCCTAGTGTAGTGGGGATTAGGAGGGCTGGTCTTCAAGACTTGGGGGAATGCTGGGTGGAAGGAAATTAGTGGCTCCTCTCAGATTCCAGAACTTTCTATCATTAAATTGTGAGGAAAAAGTGCTTTTTTTGGGGCCAAATTTCGAGGTTTGCAAAGGATTCTGGGTAACCGAACCAGGTGACAGCCCCACATGTCACCCCAGTCTGAATTCCTCTAAGTGTTAGTTTTCAAAAATGTATATGATTGCTAGGCTTCCCTAGGTGCCGGCTGAGCTAGAGGCCAAAATCCACAGCTAGGCCATTTGTAAAAAAACAGGTCAGCTTTCTTTGGGAAAATGTGATGTGTCCACCATGTGTTTTGGGGCATTTCCTGTTGCGGGCACTACCCCTATTCACACAAGTGCAGTACCATTTTTATCGGGTGACTTGGGGAATGCTGGGTGGAAGGAAATTAGTGGCTCCTCTCAGATTCCAGAACTTTCTATCATTAAATTGTGAGGAAAAAGTGCTTTTTTTTGGCCAAATTTCGAGGTTTGCAAAGGATTCTGGGTAACCGAACCAGGTGAAAGCCCCACAAGTCACCCCAGTCTGAATTCCTCTAAGTGTTAGTTTTCAAAAATGTATAGGATTGCTAGGCTTCCCTAGGTGCCGGCTGAGCTAGAGGCCAAAATCCACAGCCAGGCCATTTGTAAAAAAAACAGGTGCATTTCCTGTTGCAGGCACTACCCCTATCCACACAAGTGCGGTACCACTTTTATCGGGTGACTTGGGGAATGCTGGGTGGAAGGAAATTAGTGGCTCCTCTCAGATTCCAGAAATTTTTATCACAGAAATGTGAGGAAAAAGTGTTTCTTTTTTTCTACAAATTCCGAGGTTTGCAAAGGATTCTTGGTAACAGAACCTGGTGGGAGCCCTACAAGTCACCCATCCTGGATTCCCCTAGGTGTCTAGTTTTAAAAAATGCGCAGGTTTTGGTAGGTTTCCCTAGCTGCCGGCTGAGCTAGAGGTCAAAATCCACAGCTAGGCACTTTTAAAAAATAAAAACCATCAGATTTTAATGTAAAAATGTGATATGTCCATGTTGCGTTTCCTGTCGCGGGCATTAGGCCTACCCACACAAGTGAGCTTCCATTTTTATCTGGATACTTGGGGGAACACAGAATAGAAGAACAAGTGTTATTGCCCCTTGTCTTTCTCTACATTGTTTCCTTCCAAAAGTAAGACAGGGTGTAAAAAAAGACTTCCATTTGAGAAATGCCCTGTAATTCACATGCTAGTATGGGGACTCCAGAATTCAGATTCCAAATAACCGCTGCTTCTCAACACCTTATCTTGTGCCTATTTTGGAAATTCAAAGGTTTCCTCGATACCTATTTTTCACTCTTTATATTTCACCAAATGAACTGCTGTATACCCGGTATACAATAAAAACCCATTGCAAGGTGCAGCTCCTTTATTGGCTCTGGGTACCTAGTGTTCTTGATGAACCTGCAAGCCCTATATATCCACGCAACCGGAAACGTCCAGCAGACCTAACACTATATTGCTTTTAAAAATCTGCCATAGTTGGAAAAAATTAGAGAAGGAAAAAGTAGACAGAAATGGCTTTTTTTTCCGCCTCAATTCCAATATTTTTGTATTTTGCTAGTTACTTTCTGTAGGAAAACCTTAAAAGATCTACACAAATGACCCCTTGCTGAATTCAGAGTTCTGTCTACTTTTCAGAAATGTTTAGCTGTCTGGGATCCAGCATTGGTTTCATATCCATTTCTGTCACTAACAGGAAGGAGGCTGAAAGCACAAAAAATAATAAAAATGGGTATGTCCCAGTAAAATGAGAAAATTGTGGTGAAAAATGTGGTTTTCTGATTCAAGTCTGCCTGTTTCTGAAAGCTAGGAAGATGGTGATTTTAGCACCGCAAACCCTTTGTTGATGTCTTTGTCAGGGAAAAAAAACACATGCTTTCTTCTGCAGCCCTTTTTTCCCCAAAAAATCAATTAAAGAAATTGAAGTATTTTGGATTTCTTGGTCTCCTCTAGGGGAGCCCATCACACTCTGGGTACACACAACATAGTAATAAAACCAGGGAACTGGCCAAAGTTCACTAACAGTTCTACCGACTGAGAAGCTCTATTGCTTGCAAAACATGCACTGCACCCGAGCACAGAAACAATACCAGCAGTGGGAATATGGTATGAGAGGTCAGAAAACTACGGTTTTCAAATACGGACACAATGACCACAACTTTCCTACACAACATAAACTCTCTCTGAGCACACTAAGCTGCATTTACAAACCTAGATCTTAGATAATAATAAAAAATAAAAAAAACAGGTATCAAGTGGCAAAAGTAGCTGTGAATCCACTGCATACTCTCTCAAAGTTTGTACATGCCCAACGGGAGTGGGAGATTATGATGAAGCACACGACCCTTGACTGCCAAGTAAAACACAGGGAAAACAGTCCAAGATTACAATTACAATTGTGTTCCACGTTCCAGCTAATTAGGTGGTTGACAGATATGCTCAGCAAAGTCAAGGAAGTAAGAAGAAATTGACCAAACGCATAAATGTTGGTGGAAAGAGGTACTCTGCCCAAAGTGCTGCACCATCATCTCAACTACAAAAGTTGATGTTTCGAGCAATCAATCTCCATTACTCGTGCGAGTTTCAAGGTGATCAATGACTCTTGAGAGGCACTGGAATCGACAAGGTTGCATCCTCAGCAGCCCGTCTGTCTTAGGGTGAGGGGTTTAACAGGCTCAGGCGATTCTCGGGACCTCTATGCATGAATCCATGGGCTCAAAAGGGACTTCCCCGATGGGCCAGGGTTTCAGCAGCAGAAAGGCAGACCCGCACAGCTTAAGCAGGGTAATGGGTTAGCATGAGCCACCAGTGGGGGGGGCACGTCAGCGCCGCACTTTAAAGTTCAGCATTAGATTCAGAGCAATTAAAAGAGCTGTTAGGCCTGCTCAGTGCCAGGATAACCTCCTGGGTGTATTATGCGCTACACAAATACACAACATAGCCTTCACAAAGTTGGACAGTTGACAGAAACTAAATTGGCAACCCCAGTATGTGCATTCCTACCATTTCAAAGTACCAGTCAATCAGGCTAGTGTCAACTTTCTCCCCGCCTAGAGGAATCCGAATAGCAGGGGCCTCTGCTTACGTGCATGGGCTAAGCAATGAGGATTTATTTCAAACTACCTTAAATACAGCAGAAAGTCTGAAGAGGTAATATGGGATGGGGTGGTGCTCTGAGAGAAGCACTCATCCCTTCATCTTACAATACCGTTCATACTGGATGATAAGTATTCCAGATCACTTTGGGTAACCCGAAAACGGTTGCAACAGTAACAGAAACAAACTGTTAATTTAACGCCTGAGCGCCAATGTTCATGAAAGGTCGCACTGACTGACTACTTTTTGGAAGCATTATATTCAATCAAGAAAATAAAGATTATTAAATGGGCCCCCGTACTCCCAAAGCTGCTTAACTTAATTTGATACGGGGACGTCAGTGCACAACTCTAGGGCGCAACCAAGCAACCCAAAACAACACTCAGTTGCCTCCAGTTTGTGCACAGAGGGACTCTAGGGGACTATACCCTTTAGAATAACTGCAAGGAGCAGTGGGAACAAATGCAGTTTGTGGGTTCCCACATCCTCTGACAAAAATGAAAATACAGGATTAGAACTAGTGAAAGGTAAAATGTCGAGGATGGCACAGTCACTATCAGTATATAATTTTCATCCCTACAAAACCTCTTTCACATTGCACTCTGAAACATCTCTAACATAGAACCTAATCACTGCATATGTCCCTTCTATCATCTATCTGCGCAGGAAGTGACATCACTGGATTTCCCATCATCTATCTGCACAGGAAGTCATCTAAATCCTCTCACAGGACCTATTTAATGGCTTCCGCAGCGTGGATGCACAGGGAGCACTCTGTGCAAAAGAAAGTGTATGCGACCATCTGCGCCTGGTCTGTGGCCATCATCGGGAACCCTGATCCGCCCCCTCCTGTCGTTATCATGGTGCTACCCTCTGCACCCTCAACCCCGGCTGCTGACCCCCCACACTACATAACATTCTCCTGTGCTTCCTTCATGTTTTCATTTACTTACACCCAACACTCAGTGCACGGGCAGCACCAAACACCCCACTATCTCACATTCACAGCCCTACAACCACCCACAGAACAGTCCACACTTGCATGCATGCTCTTCAATACCCGTTCACTCATCAAACATGCCACAGAGATCTGAAAACTGCTGCACAAAGCCTGTGATCTAGTTTTCCTCACAGAAACCTGGTTGAACCCTGCATTGGCACCAGACATCACCACAGCCCTCCCCCCCCACCCGGATGCAAGACTTCTAGGCAAGACAAACTTCACAAGCCCTGAGGCAGAATGGCCATCATTAAGAAGAACACCATCAGCTGACAGCTGAACCACATCTACGGAGACGTCATCCTCCAACGTGAAACACCTGTTGTTCAAACTACACATCTCAGCCAACTTCACCCTAAGCAGCACCATCCTCTACAGACTACCGGGACTACGCATCCACTTCACTAATGCCATCACAGACCTGAACCTCCACCTGGAAGACCTCCTAGACCCTATTTTCACCTACTTCTGCAACATCTGAGCCAACGGAGCCTGCACCATTTACATGGACTTACCATGCCCTTGTCAAATTCAGCATCCCCATCACGGTTCACCGCATATGCACAACCACCAGACCAGCCTGATGAAACTGGAACAGCATCACTGACAAGGACTAGAACACTGCTCTCTACACCCACTAATCCGAACAAAGCAACAGCCTCCCCAAAGCCATGAAGGGTTTTAACAATCTGACCACCTCCTGCGCCGACTTCCTCGTCCCCTCAAACACAGCAATGCAATGAGGTCCAGGTCCCAGGCCAGTTGATACACAGAGGAACTTAGACTGATGAAACACCACTGCAAACAGCTGGCGCACAAATGGAGAAAGAGCCAGGACAATGCAGACAGGATTACGTTCAAATTCTCCCTATGACGCTACCACCAAATGATCCAAACAACCTAACAAGCCACTCTGGTGGACCGCATCAAAGCCAGCACAAACAGAAGCAAAGAAATCTTCTCCATTATGAAAGATTTCACCTCTCCATCGGACACCTCAAACTCAATCACTCCCTCCCTCAGAAGACCGCTGCAACAATCACTTTCAATTCTTCAGCAACAAAATCACCACCATGTACAGCAACACCAACTAGCAGCAGAACGCAACAGACCTTGCTTAATGCCTTCCAATCTTACTCAAAGAACCAATTCTAGCCACATCGCCTATCACCCCAGAAGAAACAACCATCACCATGAAATCCATCCACTCAGGGGTCCCATCTGACTCTGAAACACACTTACTCTTGAGGACTGCAACCCATCAAATACATGCTCACACCCATTCTGAATGCCTCCACCGCTTCTGCCACCTTGCCAGATGCTTGGAAACATGCAACTGTCCTCCCATTGCTAAAGAAGCCCTCTGCAGACTCTTCAACAGTCTGCAACTACAGACCGATCTCCCTGCTACCATTCCCGGCAAATATCTTAAGGAAAATCATCAATAGACATCTCATCGAGTACCTTAACGACCACCAACTCCTCCGCACCACTCAGTCTGGTTTTGGACCCAACCACAGAATGGAAACAGACCTCACTGTCGCCACAGATGGCTTCCGCAGGACTCTGGTCAGAAGAGACATATCAGCCCTCATCCTCCTCGACCTCTCTGCAGCATTTAACACAATCTTGAACCCCATCCTTATTCAACGTCTACAAAACATCGGAATCCAAGGATGCACATTCCAATGGATCTGCTCCTTCCTGAGTGAAAGGACACAGCCTGGCACCACACACCTTGCATTACCACAACCTCATCTGCAGAGTTCCACAGGGATCCTCCCTCAGCGCAACCTTCTCCAATGCACACATGATCCCTCTATCCAGCATCATCCACTCTGACGATATCAATGTCCTTCCCCCGGCCAACAACACCCAATTCATTAACCCCCCTCCCCCCCTTCACGGACAAGATGCCTGCATGATTGAAATAACCATCTGAATGACAACCAACTCTCTAAAGCTCAACATTGACAAGACCAAAATCATGAACTTTAGAAAGAGCACATCATAGTGGGACTCAACCTGGTGTCCTACAGAGCTACGACCAACACCCACCCATTCAAAGAACCTCAAGATCATTATCAACAGCAAACTTGACATGACCACCCAAGTTAATGCCATCAACACCACATGCTGAGTAAAAATTTCAAATGACACCCAGAAAACAGTCATGCATGCCCTGGTCATAAGCAAATGGGACTACGAACACTCCATATCAGGATGAACAACTCACCAGACGGCTGCAGACTATTCATAACTCGCTGGCTTGAATCACGCTCAATCTCCCATTTCGCAGACACCACAAAACACTTGAAGGATTTCAATTGGCTCTCAATTCACAAACGAGCACAACTCAAACTCCTCACCCATACTAAATAACACTGGTGTAGCATACCTTAACAATCGCATTCGCTTTCACAAACCTCCCAATCACCGCCGCTCATCCAGACTCCTACTTTCACAAATCTCACACATTCAGAAAATCAGATCTAGCTGTCCAGCCTTCTTCTACATAACTCCTAAGGCATGGAACAACCTGCAGCTACAAATAAGAGTCGCCTCCTCACGTATTGAATACTGCAAGAGGCTGGCAACCTGGCTTTTGAGTAGTCCCATTAGGCAATAGGTGTGTCTAGACTCTCACCTCCTCATTGCTGTGATACAATCCCAGTGCGCTCTACAAACCTGTATAACATAAAATAATGTATGGAGCAGTCACAGGAGAGGATCAGTGAACTCCCCATATTGATGAAGGCACTAACATCACACTGGTGATTGATCACAGCTTGATCTGCTGTTTGATTTAACCTGGCAATAGCCAAATCCACAAAACTTAATAATGTTGGACAAAAATGGTGCCAAAGCACCATTAAGTCCAAACTTAAAGAAGCACAAATACATGAAAAGGGAGCTCAACTAATGTTGAAGTAGAATATGCAATTGTGTTCTGTGCCTTAGGAGTTTTTGGCCACAGTTTGGTAAGGAATGACATATGATTACTATGAACAAGCATCCTAGTTACATACTTCCCTTCTCACTGCCTTTCTAAGTAATGTTTGTCCTTTTCCTGTTAAGATTTGATACATACTAATAAAAACTTCAGAAATGTGGAGGAGGAAGCCACTGCCTTGCAGATGGGGTATCCAACTCTACGGTGATCTAAATCAGTTGAAAAACAAGGCAACTTGGCCAGGATGTAGTGTGGCAGTCTTCAAGATATCTTAAGTGTTGAGATGAGGTAAATTGGTAAAATAATAAGAAGTTAGCACTAGCTCTTGCTTACCGTAAAGGGCTCTCAATTGAGCTATGTTGCTTCTAAGGAGTTTACTGTGCAAAGCTTGGACACTCCAAAATCCCAAATACCTCTTGCAGAAGTTTTCCTTATCTGGAGAATTCTGCACCTTTGTTAAAGGCAAATAACACCTTTGGGAAAGTTGGTCTCTCCCTGAAATCTTTTCAACAGCAACAATGATGTTAGAGGTTCCAGTTGCAGAGCAAATAACAAAATGGGGCCTCAGGGCTTACAGTGAAACTCAAAGCCTCAAAATGTATTAGACTACATTGATATAAAAAGTAAAATGCTTTGGGGAGTAGGTTAAGTTCCACACTTTACCAGGGTAGTAATAATCCATTCCTATGTTTATACTACAACCGTATTTACGATTGTGCAGCCATGAATCAATAATCAGTGGAGAACATTACAACATACATTTTAACTGCTAACTCCCTTCTTGGCATTGCCCTCCCTTTTGTGGGGGGTCCAGAAGGAGGAATCGTCCATCCCTAGAGAACTAGCAGTTTCAGTCAGGAACAACATCAGGTTAGGTTACTTGCCTGTGGTAGGTGGTGCAGAAGGGTATGGGAGAGTTTTGCTGAGGAGGTCTTTTGGAGGTGCACAAGTACTTGAGCCAGAGGGGCCAGGGGAGTCTCTGATCTACAGCTCGGTGCTCAGAGCATCTAGGTATGTGTCTGAAGAGGTTATCTAGGGCAGCACGGAGGCAAACCCTGAAGCTGGATCCATAGATAGCTGGGAAGGCTGCTACCCTTGTTGATCTGGCTGCACATTTTGCCTACATGCCTTCAATATGCTGGTCCTGGTCGAAATGGTCAGATAAATCTATTCTGTCTGCCATGAGTCCAAAACTGTTGAAGGATGGACCGTTTTGGCAGGACAGAATCCTCTATGGGCCATATGTCAGGTGACAGAGCGCGGACTACAATGACAAACCCCCTGAGACACCAAAGACTGTGCTAAGACGCCACTGTCATTACTAGCTCCTCTAGAAAGTAGGTTGACATACAATGTGGCCAGGAACGTGCTCCTTGGCACTGGATGCATCTTGGGACAGAGCAAATTTCCAACAGGACTGGTGAAGCTGGATGTCCAGGGGAGCTAGATCAAACTCTCGGAGGCTTCTCTATGCTTCTGCTTCTTTTTATGCCTAGTGGCCTTCAGAGCAAACTGCCAAAGATGAAGTTTCTGAAGCTGCCACTACGTGGCACCGATACTCACAGGCAGATGTTGAGAAAGAAAAGAGGACAAGAGTAAGGACATTTTTGATGTCATAAAAGTCTATTCAATTAAAAACAAAAAAGGGGATAAGACAGATGTAAAGCTGTAAGGATACACCCAAATGCGGGCTCAGTGTGCTCTATGACTTAAACTGCACTTGGTATGTACCAACATGCCAAAATCTACTTCGGGGTGGCTTGTGCTTCCATTCAGGAGAGACATGCCCGGCAGTTCGGGCAAGGCAGTGCCTATTGGAGGAGAACCAAGGATGAGCTGCATATGGTTGGTCCCTGTCTGTAGTGGCAAACTGAATAAAAACAATAGATTAATATGTGATCAAAAGTAAATGGCTGTAACTGAGATGAATTTGCACATTCCAACCATCACATTTTTGTTTTTCCATGGCAGTGAGTACCGTGAATGGCTGAGGAAATGCTTGTGCCTGAACTTTTCCTGTTAAAGCATTTAATAGGGAAAATACAATCTTGTCATTATATTTTTGTAGAGCTGCAATGGCAGTCTTGAAGTGATCACTTTTAGCATGCTGAAGCAATCAATGCACTTTACCTCAGTCTAAAATGTAAAACATGTTAGCTCTGGTTCACAGCTTCCTCCCAACCACTGCACAGTTCAACTTCGGGAACTAGTGGTAGCTGTTGAATCAGTTGTAAAGAATAAATTAACTCAATATAGTAAAGACTATTAATCCAACTGTGCAAAATCAATAACTGCAATAGGTTTCACTATCGACGTAGGACACATAATACAAAGCCAAAAGGTCTCCCCTTTGGTAGCTCCTGCTTTTACCAATGTTTTTTCGGTGATCTGTACGACATCAGTAAAAAGAAAACAGTTTTTTGCCCACAGGGTTTCAGATTGCCGAGAACGGGAGGTCTGCCTGCTGGGGATTTTGGGAGGGTGGTGCAGTCCAGTGACTGCCATTTTGTTTGGGCTAGGATACAGCCCATTATAGCCCAAAAGGTATATAGGGGAGTCAGTGGGAGATAATTTGTCCCCACCCATCCCCTTATTTTGGCAGCTTCTAGGGGGTATTTCGTTGTCCCTGTTGTTTCTTTGTCTTGGCTTTGTTGTTAGGACCGCTGCACAAAGAGGAAAGGAGGAGAGGGGGGAGAGGTGTCATTGTTGTACAGTTGTCGCCGGAGACAGGTGATTGGCGGTGGCTTGGAAAGTTTAAAATGATTTTACAGATGTTCGATTGGCGTTGCTATTGGTGAACCACTTGGAAAGGGAGGGTAGGCAGGAATTTTAAGGTTAAGTATAGGACGTTTAGTAGCTTAGAGGTTAATACTTGCAATCATAAGCTGTAGGTAAAAGTTAAGGGTGAAAATGTAGAGATGCACTACAGTAGGAATTCGATAGTTGTGGGGTGGGGTATGTCAGCAGGATGGTAGGGTGGGGTAAGATATTGAATAGTTGATCTTATGTATGTTGAGGTTTTAGTTTTGCAAGGTGGACTGCCCAGGAATGAGTATGTAATGTGCACCTGTTTTACTAAAGCGGCCTTTCTCACATTAAACAAGTGGTATGGGCTGCTTCCCTCTCTCCCAATGTTGTGCTGCATTACCAAAGAAAAAAAAATCTGAATGAAACATGAAGTGACATACAGTGTGTATGGATCATGATACTATTTGTGCCCACATAATTTAGAAGGATTGCGCTTGCGTGGTCATCATGTGCTTTTAATCTCGCGAAAGGGCATTTGAGATAGTAAAGTGGTCTGCCAGCAGAAAGGAGCTGCTGGACCTTCCCACGTGGGCACTCAACAGATAAGCAGATGGGGGAGGCAACTGGGAGATTGGGGGGGGGGGGGGAGAAGGGGGAGTATTAAATACATAAAAATAAAGCTGGGTGAAGTAATAAAGGAAGGAAAAGCAGCATATGTAAGAGAGAGGAACACAAAGTGCATGCAGGCATTTCATATGTACATCATATAGGCGTGTATCTATATTGGATCATGTGTTTTTTAGAATATTTTAACATAGAAATGAGCAGTATAAACAAAGTCCTAGCTTTATGGAGGCATGCAGCAGTAAAGCCTATTCAAATCCTATAATACCAACCTATATATGTAGTTTCTACATAGTGTAAAGGTAATAGGTTGTATTTTGTTTAACTAAAGCAGGTATGGTGAACGTGCCACATGATCACTATTTGGGCTTGGTCATTACGTAGGATGATAGAACACTTCGGTAAGTGCACACTAATATAGATGTAATGATCACGACATGTGGTGCCCAATTCAAAAGATAGCCCAAGCATTGTTATTTAGAAATTCACAACTTGAAATCTTTGAAAATGCAGTTTATTAAACAGAACAATGGTGCTATCTTACCTCTCTATCAAGATATGATAAGACTGATTCCGTTTCATTCAGAAGAGCAACACTGCATTTCCCCCTATAAACACGAAAATAAGTTAAATTACCGAAAGCGTTTGCAAGACATTGATTTTGAAGATAAAATAGTAACTATATAAAACTGAAAAACCTAATTGATCTCTGCAAAAGGCACCAGCACCACTCCTTCTGTAAATAATATGAGTGGAGACATGCCAATGAATTATTGACACTTATTATGGCGATTATGCCTTTTCTGATAGAGACTATTTAGCCACAGATTCCTCAACTTGTGACTTTCCCCAGGCACAACACTGGATCCAGAAACGTATAAGTAGCAATTCCCTCGCATGTCGTTAGGTGGTGGTGTTCGGCACAACGTCAGATCTGTCCCACCCCATATGTGCCGTCAGAGTCCATATATATGGAAAATGTCACTTACCCAGTGTACATCTGTTTGTGGCATGTTCTGCTACAGATTCACATGCTGTGCATAGGTCCTGCCACCTAGTGTTGGGCTCGGAGTGTTACAAGTTGTTTTTCTTCGAAGAAGTGTTTTTAAGTCACGGGATCGAGTGACTCCTCCTCTTCGGCTCCATTGCGCATGGGCATTGACTCCATCTTAGATTGTTTTCCCGCAGAGGGTAAGGTAGGAGTGATAGAGTGTAAAGAAAAGAGATGCCCATGTAAATGGAATAGAGATATATATACATATGTACAAATGAATGTGTAACTTAAACATCTACAGGCTCCCAGGGAGGAGGGAGGGTGCATGTGAATCTGCAGCGGAACATGCCACAAACAGATGTACACTGAGTAAGTGACATTTTCCGTTCAATGGCATGTGTAGCTGCAGATACACATGCTATGCATAGACTACAAAGCAGTTTTCCTCCCATAAGCGGTAGTCAGCCTGTAGGAGTTGAAGTTGTTTGAAATAGTGTTCTTAGTACAGCCTGTTCTACTGTGGCTTGTTGTGTTGCTAACACATCTACACAGTAATGCTTGGTAAATGTATGGGGAGTTGACCAAGTGGCTGCTTTACAGATTTCTGTCATTGGTATATTTCCTAGAAATGCCATTGTTGCTCCTTTCTTCCTGGTGGAATATGCTTTTGGTGTTATAAATAGCTGCCTTTTAGCTTTTAGGTAACAGGTTTGGATGCATTTTACTATCCATCTGGCTAGTCCTTGTTTTGAGATAGGATTACCAGTATGCGGTTTTTGGAATGCGACAAATAACTGTTTAGTTTTCCTAAATGATTTTGCTCTGAAAATGTAAAACATTAAAGCTCTTTTAATGTCTAATGTATGCAGCGCTCTTTCTGCTACTGGGTCTGGCTGTGGGAAGAAGACTGGAAGTTCCACTGTTTGATTTATATGAAACAGTGAGATGACTTTAGGTAGGAATTTTGGGTTTGTGCGAAGTACTACTTTATGTTTGTGTACTTGTATAAAGAGTTGTTCAATAGTGAATGCTTGTTTTTCACTAACTCTTCGTAATGAAGTGATTGCAACGAGGAATGCTACTTTCCACGTTAGATATTGAATCTGACAGGAGTGCATGGTTTCAAACAGTGGACCCATGAGCCATGTGAGTACAATATTGAGATTCCATAAAGGCACTGGTGGTGTTCTTGGTGGTATGATACGTTTTAGCCTTTCCATGAAGGCTTTGATGAAAGGGACTCTAAATAGAGACTTGTTTTGTATATTTTGTAAATACGCTAAAATAGCTGTGAGATGTATTTTAATGGATGAAAAAGCTACATTTGGTTTTTGTAGATGAAGTAAGTAATTTACAATGTCTTGTATGGATGCGGAAAGAGGTGTTATGTGTTTGGATTGACAGTAAAAGACAAACCTTTTCCATTTGTTTGCATAGCACTGCCTGGTAGTGGGTTTTCTTGCTTGTTTAATTACTTCCATACATTCTGGTGAAAGATGTAGATATCCAAACTCTAAGACTTCAGGAGCCAGATCGCTAGATTGAGTATTGCTGGATTTGGGTGCCTGATCAGTTGTTTGTTTTGTGTCAACAAATCCGGCCTCTTTGGCAGCTTGATGTGTGGTACTAGTGATAGGTCTAATAATGTTGTGTACCATGGTTGACGTGCCCAGGTTGGCGCTATAAGTATGAGTTTGAGTTTGTTTTGACGTAGTTTGTTGACCAGAAATGAAATGAGCAGGAGAGGGGGAAAAGCGTAAGCAAATATCCCTCACCAGTTGATCCATAGAGCATTGCCCTTGGATAGAGGGTGTGGGAACCTTGATGCGAAGTTTTGGCATTTTGCGCTCTGGCTGGTGGCAAACAGATCCATGTATGGTGTTCCCCATTGGCTAAAGTACTTGTGAAGTACCTGGGGGTGAATTTCCCATTTGTGTGTTTGCTGATGATCCCGGCTGTGAACATCTGCTAATTGATTGTGAATCCGTGGAATGTACTGTGCTACAGGGTGAATGTTGTTGTGAATTGCCCAATGCCAAATTTTTTGTGCTAGAAGACAAAGTTGTGATGAGTGGGTCCCTCCCTGTTTGGTTAGGTAGTACATTGTAGTTATATTGTCGGTTTTGATGAGAATGTGCTTGTGAACGAGAAGGGGTTGAAAGACTGAGTGCAAGGAATACAGCTAGCAATTTTAAGTGGTTTATGTGAAGTTGTTTGTGTTTGTTGTCCCATTGTCCCTGAATGTTGTGATTGTTGGTGTGCTCCCCATCCAATCATTGATGCATCTGTTGTAAGTGTGGTTTGAGGCACAGGGTCTTGAAATAGCCGCCCTTTGTTTAAATTTGTGGAATTTCACCACTGAAGCGAGATGTGTGTTTGGCGGTCTATCAACACTAGATCTTGAAGTTGACCATGTGCCTGTGACCATTGTTTAGCAAGGCACTGTTGTAAGGGCAGCATGTTTAGTTTTGCATTGGGGACAATGGCGATGCATGATGCCATCATGCCCAACAGTTTCATGACAAACTTGACTGTGTACTGTTGGTTTGGCTGGATTTGTGGTAATATATTGTGGAATGATTGTACCCTTTGTAGACTTGGGCTTGCAAGTGCTGTTTGGGTATTTAATGTGGCTCCTAAATACTGTTGAACCTACGCTGGTTGTAAGTGAGATTTGTGGTAGTTTGTTGAGAACCCTAGTGTGTGTAGGGTTTGTATTACATAACGTGTATTATGTTGACACTTTATCTAACTGTTGGATTTTATTAGCCAGTCGTCGAGATATGGAAAGACATGGATAGGTTGCCTTCTTATGTAGGCTGCGACTACGGCAAGGCATTTTGTAAATACTCTGGGAGCTGTTGTTATCCCGAAAGGTAACACCTTGAACTGGTAATGTTTTCCTTGTATTATGAACCTGAGATATTTTCTGTGCGCTGGATGGATGGGTATGTGAAAATACGCATCTTTGAGGTCCAGAGTTGCCATAAAATCTTGTTGTTCTAACAGTGGGACTCGATCCTGTAGTGTTACCATGTGAAAGTGTTCTGACAGAATGTAAAGAGAGTTCTGAGATCTAGTATTGGTCTCAATGTTCCGTCTTTATGGGGAATGAGGAAATACAAGGAGTAAACCCCCGTTCCTATTTGATGATGTTGTACAAGGTCTATGGCTTGTTTGAGTAATAGTGATTGTACCTCTGTTTGCAACATTGAAATATGTTGGGAGGAGAGTTTGTGTGGTTGTGGCGGTGTATCTGGAGGAATTTGTGCGAATTCTATGCAGTAACCATGTTGGATAATGGATAAGACCCAATTGTTTGTTGTGATGGGTAACCAGTGGGCGTGGAACTTTTGCAGTTTTCCTCCCACAGGGTAAGTGTGGTGAGGGAAGAGGTGGAGCAAGTCACTGCTTTGTGTGTGTGGTTTGCTTTGAGGGCTGATGTTTTCCCCTAGTTCTGGGAAATTGGTCCCTGGAGGTTCCTCGAAACCCCCCTCTTTGGTACTGTGGCTGGTAAGTCAGTTTGGATTGTGAGGTAGGTGCCTCAGATGTTTGGGCTCTAAAACCTCCCCTATAATGAGGCTTTCAAAATGAGCCTCTGTACTATGTTGAGTAAAGCGCTCCCATAGCTTTAGCAGTGCCAGCGTCCTTTTTCATTTTTTCAATGGCTGTATCAACCTGTGCGCCAAACAGCTGTTTTTCATTAAATGGCATGTTAAGGACAGCTTGCTGTATTTAGAGTTTAATGCCTGACGACCGAAACCATGCGTGTCTTCTAATGGTGACCGCTGTTCTGATTGTTCTTGCAGCTGTGTCTGCGGAGGCTAATGCTGACCTGATTTGATTATTTGTAAAGGCCTGCCCTTCCTCTACTATTTGCTGGGCTCTTTTCTGTTGATCCTTGGGGAGATGCTGGATGATATCTTTCATCTCGTCCCAGTGGGCCCTATCGTGTCTAGCCATTAGCACTTGTGAATTGGCTATTTTCCATTGATAAGCCGCTTGTGATGCTACTCTTACCAGCAGCATCGAATTTCCTGCTTTCTTTATCTGGTGGTGGTGAGTCTCCAGACGACTGGGAGTTAGCCCTTTTTCTTGCTATGCTGACCACTACGGAATCTGGAGGTAGCTGTTGGGTAATAAAAGCTGGGTCAGAGGGAGGCGGATTATATTTCTTTTCTATCCTAGGAGTGATTGCTCTTGCCTTTACTGGTTCCTGAAAGATCTGATGTGCATGTTTTAGCATGCCAGGAAGAATGGGTAGAGACTGGTACGTGGTGTGAGTTGAGGACAACGTATTAAACAGAAAATCATCCTCAAGAAGTTCTGTGTGCATGGCTACGTTATGGTATGATGCTGCCCTAGCTAGAACCTGAGTGTATGAGGTGCTATCCTCTGGGGTGATGGCTTTGACGGATAGCATTCTGGACTATTGTAAAAAAATGGGATTGTAAAGGTCCCATGGGTCGACATCATCTTGGTGTGACTCTGCAGAGTGTACTGGAGACTGTGCAGTGGGGGTAATAGGTGGAGAGACAGTTAGCTGAGGAGAATGAGGAGGAGACTGGTGAGGTGAGAACTGAGGAGGTGGAGATTTTGTCTCGGTTTTGGCACTTTAGCCGGTGGCTGGTCAGTGTCCAAATGTCCTTGAAAGGCCAGCTTCCTCTTTGTTTTTAGAGGAGGTGCAGTGAGGATCTTGCCAGTGTCTTTATGAATTTTAATTCTGGCCTGTTTTTCATCAAATTCCTCCATTTGCATAAGTTCCTCCGCAAATCTATGGCTTTCTTTCAATTGTTTGGAAAGTCCATGCTCCTCTGTATATATGGGTCTTTTCGGCTCCGAAGCCGGTTTCCTCGGGATCGACAGGCCTTATTTATAAGTTGGCCTCGGCTCTAAGAGGGATTTTCGAGGCTTCGACTTGATGGGTCAGTGCTTGACTATTTCGGAGCCTGTGCTACGACTCGAGTCCGAAGGCTTCGGTGGCGTTGCATTTCACGGTGCCGAAGTTGTTGGTTGGTCACTGGCAGTCTTTTTACGGGTGGAGCCATGGCCTTCTGGCAGTGGTGTCCCCGAGGCCTTGTATTTGGGCTTGAACGGGGCAGGGGCAGGCGTACTCACCTGCTGTCCTGCCGTAATTGGTCTGTCGTTGTCGGACTCTGACTCGGACCCCCGAACGGAGACTGCGGTGTGCGTAATCTCCTCTTCTACGTCGAGATGTTCAGTGCTTCTCAACGCCATTTCCAACCTTCGCGCTCTTCAGTCTCGTAGAGTCTTCTTCGAACGGAAGGATCTGCAGGCCTCGCAAGTATCCTCTCGGTGATCTGGAGACAGACACAGGTTACAGACAAGATGTTGGTCCGTATACGAGAACTTGGCGTGGCACCGAGGGCAGAATCGAAACGGGGTCCGGTCCATGAGGCTTCGACGAGGCTTTGGTCGGGCCGACCAGGCCCGAGTTGGGCGCGGGTGCCCCGAAGGGCAAGTAGAGAGCTGTATGCGCCGTTACCGAAGTGTTGATGATAGATGGTACGCGATCGAAACAATACCAACGAATTTAGAGAGTTTTTAGTACTTTTCCGATTTGAACTACCGGAGCAAAAAGAAACCCGTCCGAACCCGATGGCAGAAAGAAAACAACCTAGATGGAGTCGATGCCCATGCGCAATGGAGCCGAAGAGGAGGAGTCACTCTATCCCGTGACTCGAAAAGACTTCTCCGAAGAAAAACAACTTGTATCACTCAGAGCCCAACTGCTATGGCACCTATGCATAGCATGTGTATCTGCAGCTACACATGCCATCGAATATATATATATATATATATATATATATATATATATATATATATATATATATATATGAATATGAGACGCTGCAGATTCACATGCTGTGCATTATCCTGCCATCTAGTGTTGGGCTCGGAGTGTTACCCATGCGTCCGTAGTTATGTTTGTCCAGTTTTTGTAGTATGCAGTAAGTCTTCCCCCCCACTGGTGTTAAGTGTTGGGGGTTTGTGACGTTGAAGTCACTGTTTGGTTTGACCTGTTTTAGGGCTTTGGAATTTTCCCCTAGCTCTTGGGAATTGTCCACCCCTGCATGAGCCTCGAAACCCTCCTCTCTGGTATTGCCCCTGATAGGTGGGTCTGGTTTGTGAGGTGGAAGGCTCTGGTGTTTGGGTACGAAACCCCCCTCTAAATTGTGGCTTTCTAAAAGTGCCTCTGCTTTGTGGGGATTAGAGCGCGCCCATGGCTGTGGCCGTGTCTGTGTCCTTCTTTAATTTCTCAATTGCCGTGTCCACCTCCGGCCCAAACAATTGTTCCTGGTTAAAAGGCATGTTTAACACAGCTTGCTGGATTTCGGGTTTGAACCCTGAGCTCCGTAACCATGCATGCCTGCGAATGGTTACCGCAGTGTTGACTGTCCGTGGTGCTGTGTCTGCCAAGTCCAATGCGGATCTTATCTGGTTGTTGGAAATTGCTTGTCCTTCTTCAACAACCTGTTGGGCACGTTTCTGGTGTTCTTTGGGCAAGTGCTGTATAATGTGTTGCATCTCGTCCAAGTGTGCCCTGTCGTAGCGAGCCAGTAGGGCCTGCGAGTTTGCGATCCGCCATTGATTGGCTGCCTGTGCTGCCACCCGTTTGCCCGCTGCATCGAACTTCCTACTCTCTTTGTCAGGCGGTGGTGCGTCTCCTGACGATTGAGAGTTTGCCCTCTTTCTTGCTGCTCCCACGATCACCGAATCTGGTGTCAGTTGCTGTGTTATAAATACAGGGTCCGTTGGGGGAGGTTTGTATTTTTTCCTCCACCCTAGGCGTGATAGCCCTTCCCTTCACTGGGTCCTGGAAGACTTGTTTTGCATGCTTGAGCATGCCTGGGAGCATTGGCAGACTTTGGTAGGAACTGTAGGTGGATGCCAAGGTGTTAAATAGGAAGTCATCCTCTATTGGCTCCGCATGCATTGCTACATTGTGGAATGCAGCTGCCCTTGATAATACTTGCGTGTATGCAGTGCTGTCCTCTGGAGCTGACGGCCTTGTCGGGTAATAATCTGGACTGTTGTCGGAGACCGGTGCATCATATAAGTCCCATGCATCTGGGTCATCCTGTGTCATCCCTGTATGTGTCGGTGACTGCACTGGGGGTGTTGTTACCGGGGACAGCTGTGGTGAATGTAGTGGAGGAGGCTGTGGCGAAAATCTTGGTGGTGGTGTTTTATCTCTTGCCACCTTTGCCTTTGGCTGCATTTCCGACTCCTGAAAAGCCAGCTTTCTTTTGATTTTAATTGGAGGAAGAGTTTGTATTTTACCAGTCTCTTTCTGGATATGCAGCCTCCTTTGGGTATGGTCTGGTTCCCCCATACTTATTTCCTGCTCAAATCTATGTTCATGCATTTGGCCGGAAAGTCCTTGCTCTTCTGTGTAAGAGCCTAATTTCGGCTCCGAGGCTGCTTTTTTCGGTACCGAAGGTTTCCAAACAGGCTTTTTTTCATTTCAGAGGTAACTTTTTTCACCTAGGGTGTGTCTAACTCTCGGTGCGAGATCGTTCGGAGCCTGAATCTCGACCGGAGTCGGATGTCTTCGGCAGTTGTGTGGCTTTTTTCGGTGCCGATGGTTGGTCACCGTGTTTTCGATGGGTTAAGCCATGGCCTGCTGGCGGTGTCATCCCCCTTGGCCTTTATGATCTTGGAGTGAGTCTTGGACGGGGCAGTTTTACTCACAGTTTCAGAGTCGTCTGAGTCTGTTCCCTGGATGGAGATTCTTTCCTCCTCTTCGACGTCGATCTGTTCTCTTGGTGTCAACGCCATTTGCAGTCTTCTGGCTCTTCGATCGCGTAGGGTCTTTTTCGATCAAAATGCCCGTCAGGCCTCGCAAGTATCCTCCCTGTGTTCCGGTGATAGACACAGATTACAGACCAAGCGTTGGTCTGTAAAAGGATACTTCGCGTGGCACTTCGGACAGAAGCGGAAGGGGGTCAGATCCATTAGTTTCGACGATGGACGCGGTCGGGAAGACCAGGCCCCGCTAAAGAGTGGAAGCCCCGAAGGGCCGCCGGAGCGCTTCTACTATCGGTGTCAATGTACTAACACTAGACCGGTACTGAGCGGGAACAATACCGTCGAATTTTCGATATTTAGCTAACTTTCCTGATTCGAAATACGGAGCGAAGAGGAACACGTCCGAACCCGATGGCAGAAAGAAAACAATCTAAGATGAGTCGAGGCCCATGCGCAATGGAGCCGAAAGGGAGGAGTCCCTCGGTCTCGTGACTCGAAAAGACTTCTTCGAAGAAAAACAACTTGTAACACTCCGAGCCTAACACTAGATGGCAGGATAATGCACAGCATGTGTATCTGCAGCTACACATGCCATCGAACATATATATACAGATATAAATATATATATATATACACACACACATATATATATATATATATATAAATATAAAAACCTCCACACGCAGATCTCAGTTTCTTTTGGATCTCTGTCGACGCTGTCAGGGAGATGTGGGAATTAGAATGTGCAGTGTGCAGATTGTTAGATTTGGCATAATTCACGGACTGTTTGAGACCATTCCACTGAACGGGGGAGGAAGGGTCCATGAGGAATCTGTGGTTAGATAGTCTCTACCAGAAAAGGTGTTACCAAAGGTAAGTAACTTGTTCTTCTGATAGAGACTTCTAACCACAGATTCTTCATCTTGTGCATAGATCCCAAAGCAGTAAACCTTCTCCGGTGGTGAGTCTGTCAAATGGCTCATAAGAGGAAATCCTGGAGGGCAAGTTTGCCGAAGTGCACAACCCCCAAAACATGGGTGCCAAGGCAGTAATGCTTAGTGAACGTGTGGGGAGACACCTATGTCCCAGCCTGGCAAATATCCAAGACTGGCACACCACATACCAATGCAGTGGTAGCAACCTTCGCTCAGGTGGACTGAGAGTGCATGCATTTTGTGGGTTGCTTCATGTCCAGCCTATATAAGACCTTGATGCATAACACAATCCATTTAGAATCGGTCCTCTTTTGCACCGCTTTGCCTTTCTTAGCCACAGAGAAACTGACAGTTAGTCAGCCTGTCAGTAGCCTCTGGTTCGGTCTATATAGAATCTAAGTGCCCTCTTAGGGTCCAGGCAGTGGAGCCGTTCGTTCATGTTTGAGGGATAAGCTGGGGCAGAGAAAGCCAGCAAGGTGATGGATTGCTCTATGCGGAAGGGCGAGACTACCTTGGGCAGGAATGCCCCATTTGTCCTTAGCACTAATTTGTCTGGGAATAAAAGATGTATATGGTGGAATTACTGACAAAGACTGGAGTTCACTCACTCACTCGCCTAGCCAATGTCATGGCAATGGGAAAAGAAATTTAATAGTTAGGAGAGAAGAGGACTTTCTGATGAAAATGAGATACTGTGGTACACACGTCAGGCAGCCAGTAAAACTGCCTTCTGAGAGTATAATTGAGGTGATCATTGCGAGGGCAGCTGTATTCAGTTTTATCATAGCAGCTGCTGTGATCTCCTGTCAACTCATTACGTCGGACTCAGTTATGAGCGAGCTGGATCCTGAGATACTTTTGATATTTCCTGATAGTGCCACCTGCGTATCTCTGATTTCGCCAACCTCTGATATTCTGGGCTGAGAGAACTCTATCTGGGGCTGTTGCAAAGATGGCTGTGATATCTCAATCCGTGTATGGGGGGATTTCTATTATCCCTGCCATTCCCTCTTGCCACCACTCTGCCCCCTGGGATCGATTCCTCTCACTGATGCCACCTGCGGCCGTTTTACTTTTGCTTATAGAACCTTTACCTCTGAGTGAGTTGGTCTACTGTGTTGGTCTATTTGAGATTTGAGGCTGCGTAGCCCCTGGGATTTTCTCCTACAATAAGAGACGCAGAGATTGTAGACAGAACAGCACAAAAATTCCCAAGAGTGCCTCCTGTATCTGAAGAAAAACAGGAGCTCACTCCTATCTCTCTGATTCACTTCACAGCCATTGAATCCGCATACCAACTTCTCAAGGACCTCGAAGGGCTAGTCAGTAAGCCTCCAGACAACTGAAAACCTTCCACCGTGATAAACCAGACTACAGTTATCCTCCGTGGTACAGTCGTTTACTGCTGCATGTTCTGCTTCGGGGCCCTCACCATACAGAGTGCAGTTGTGATCTTCTCCCCCTGCTCCCTTCACTACATCAGTGTTCGAGCAGACGTGGCTTCCGACGAGCAAATCTCCCAAAACATGCAGCATAGCAAACACTGTTGGCGGGACAAATGGATCAGCCCTTTCAAAAAACACATCACAACAGGTGAATTGAGAAGAGACGGCTTATCAGGTAAACATATTAAGGTCCTTTAACTGTGCCACATCAAGGAATTGCTTGGCTAGGAGCAAACAAAACAGAAGAACATCCAATAATTGTGCATTTAGTGGTTGGATGTTACCTCAGGAACACCAAGCAACACACTTCTCCCAGCGCCCTGCCTAGACATATTTTAGAGATAGACACTTGGCTGCCAAGATGACATCAACTAATTTGAGAGAAAGATTGAAAGTTATCACCATTCACTGCTGAATCTCCAGGCATGGATGTATAAGTTGTGCAGGCTTGGGTGCAAGGCTCAGTCATGCTGCAACAGGAGGTCCTTCCGAAGTGGCAGCCAGATCGGTGGACAAATGCTCGCTCAGGCTAGCAGTTCTGGGTACCATGCAATCCTTGCCCACTCCTGTGCCACTAGGATGACCTGGGACTGGTCTACCTTGATCTTTTTTAGTACCTGGGCAGGAAAGGTAGGGGCGGGAAAGGCAAACAGGAGTCCCCACCCCAATGCTGAGGGTGAATGGTCTTGGAAACTCCAATGCACAAATGTTTGGACACCGCACATTCTCTCTGGTGGGGAATGGATTGAAACTGGATTCCCCCGATTGGTGGAAGATGCACTGTGCCACTTCCAAGTGTAATTGCCATTCATGAACCACTAGGCAATGTTGGCTACGTTTGTCTGCTCGAGATCGTGCAAGATGCTGGGCAATTAGCAAGATGCCCTGAGTGTTCACCCACTTCCAAAGGTGCCTCTTAGCACTGGCCCTACAGCCCCACTTCGCTCTGTTAGTCGCAAAACCACATTATGGTCATGCTGTCTGTGAGAACCTGTACACACTCCCACCGGTGGTTGGGAGGAACAACCTCTGAGCCAAAGAAGTTGCTCTTAACTCCAGAAAGTTGATCTGGCGATGAACTTACATCGGAGATCAGAGCACTCGGATCTCTAACTCCGCAAAACGGCTTTCCCAACCCAGCAATAATGAATCCAACGCAACCGTTAGGTTTGGTGGGGTAAGGAGAAGGGTCTGCCTCTGGTCCAAAAGAGATTAGGCAGCTACTTCTGCAAGTCTTTCACAGTCTCCTGTGACATCTGTATGGACTCTGACAAGTCCCCTTGGTGCCGAACCCACATGTGCCTCCTGGCTTGGCACACAGGCAGGATGCAGAAGGCCAACAGACCAGGAAGCCTCAGAGCTGCTCTCATCGAGACCCAGGTCAAGAGTTGAAACACCTGGATCATAGCCCAAATGTCGGGAGGCGGAGGGATGAAAAGCACAGTTATCCAGGATGGCTCCAATGAAATGGAGCCTTTGTGAACGAGTTAGGTGTGACTTTGGTACGCTGATGGAAAAGCCCAATTATGTCAGTGTGGCCATCGTCTGGCGGTGGTTTACAACTGCTTGGCTCAAGCCTGCCTCCAGTAGCCAGTATGGGAAGACTTATATTCAAAAACTCCGCAGGTGGCCTGACTCAGCCTCAATCACCTTTGTCAACACCTGAGGTGTGCTGGTGAGGCCAAAGGGGAGCACTGAAAATGCTCTTGGCACACCTGAAACTGCAGGTAAGGTCTCTGGGATGGTAGAACAAGAATGCGAAAATATGCATCCTGCAAGTCCAAGTCCTACCATCCAGTTGCCTGGTTCCCGAAAAGACAGAACTGGGGCCAGAGTGAGCATCTTGAACTTGTCCTTCCAGAGTTCAAAGGGTGCAGATCTAGGATAGGACAGAGGCCACCCTTCCTTTTTCGGCACCAGGAAGTAACAGAGTAACTGCCAGTCCTGATCTCTTTTGCAGGCAGCCTCTCTGTAACTTCTATGGCCAAAAATGCATGTAGTCCTCCTTGGAGTATGGACAAGTTGTCCTCTTGAAGAGGTTGTGTTGTGAAAGGCATAGGATAGGACAGGAAGGGTAGAGATTATCCATAATTTATGATCTGGAGGACCCATTGATCTGAAGTGGTACTTCTCCATTCGTGAATGTGAAAGGTGATTCTACCTCCTACTGGGCGATGGTATGCTACCAAGGACAAATGAAAACGTTTTTCAAGAAGCTGAAGGAGGGGGCACTGGGGTTTGGCTAGTATTTTACCCCGGGGGACCTGGATGCCATTAGACTGGCTCCGTGGCCTCTACCCTGAAAGGACTGTGATGTATGTTGATACTGAAACACATATACACTGAATTAGCAGATATTCCCTACCAAAGCTTCGAAAGCAACTTTGATGTTGGGGGATTGCTGAGCAAGCAGAGCTAGACCCACAGTGCGGAAGGTGGCCTTGTCCTCTTTAAATTTCTCTAAACTAAGTCAACCTTTGCACCAACCAATTTTGAGCCATCAAATGGCATGCCTATGACGTACTGCTAAACAACTGATGAAAAGCGCACGGAGTGAATCCAGACATAGCGATGAAGCACCACGCCGGCTCCAAGCGCCCTACCCAGGCAGTCGGTCGTGTCCAGACCTAAGCAAATGGTATACTTTGCAGCATCTTGACCATTTAAGATAAGGCGCTGTAGGGTCAGCCTAAGCCGGTCTGTGACAGCTGGCAAAACATCCACCACCCTGTCCCATGATGTGTGAGAACCTGTCCGGCCTGCATGAGGGGTTGACTGTGTTGAGGGCAAGGCTAGTGCTTGAAAATACTTGCATTGCAATGGTTTCCATTAGTTTGGATTCCCTGACCAGTGGAGTGGTGGGGAATAAAGTTTGAGGTGGTTACAGGATGGCTTCTGGTGTGGGGTCCTGGCCACGTCAGGGGCAGGTCTAAGCAGTCTCACCACTAACCAGTTCATTGGGAGTATGATCCTGGTTTTCCCCAGGTACCCACAGAACATCACTGGGAGCCTTGTTAAAAGATAGTAAAGGTACTTGCCTGGTCTGTTCTAGATTAAGGATTACAGTTAATACATTAGTTGTAACTCCTGCATAGGGAAATTAAAGGCAAGGAATTTCACCCCCTCCTTATCATAGCGAACGAGGCAGAGTCTTCAGTAACCACAATCTGGCTTTGGGGAGGATAACCAATGTCTGGTGATGTGTCCAGCCTACTGGCCTCCTGCAGGTCTTCAAAGATATCCCCCTCTTCATAGTAACCATCATAATTATGTCACTGAAAGGTTTCTGGATTGGAGTGGGCTTATTTCAGTCCAGAGGGTAGGAGCTGAGCTTCAGAATTTGCAAAACACTATTGGATCCGCATTTGGCATCAGTGGCATCAGTATTGGTGTTAAGGCTTGGGCCTGTGGCTTTGGTCACAGCACCAGGTGTTGAGCTGGAAATGGAGATGGCAGCAGCAGGCTTGGACAGAGGTTGGTTGGCATGGACAGAGCAGCTAACATGGGTCAACTGGCAGCCACCTATGACCCTTTGGGCCTAAAAGTGATCCAGTACAACTTGGTAGGGTACCAAAGATTTTGGTTATGGTCTCTCACAGCTGATGCATTTTGTCCACTGGGGAAGGAGGTTGAGCAGCAGCATTTCAGGAGTTAGTTCTATGCAACCACTCGGCAGCCTGCAGGTACCTGGGACTTTATGAGACTCTGAACAGTGCGAGAAGTCAGGGATCCATATTTGCACTTCTTGTGCTTATTGTGGGACCTTATGGATTTACGTAAACTATGCAACTTCGATTTGGAATGCTTGCGGGTGAAAAGCGGAGCAAAAAGAGTGCCCATGCCCTCGATTTCAATAAGGACTGATTGTTTCTGCAGAGTTTGGGGACGGTCAATGTGGAATTGCAGTATTGGATAGCCTGGTGTTTCATCCTTGCAGGGCGAGGACATGACTTGTGTAAGATGCTGAAGCACCAGAAGCAGATTATGTGGTTATCCGTCAACAACAACTAACAGAGACCGTCACAACACCGTTTCATTCCCATCATTATGGGGCCCATATTTGCACTGTCAGATGAGAAATATCTAAATTTGAGGGAGAAAGTCTGCCAAACAGACAGATGGCTAGCACCAGATCAGCATTTGAAGACACAGAAAGAAAGGAAGGAACTGATGGCAGAGGTGGTGCATACAGGGGGCGTGGCTAAGATGGTACTAGAAGCGGTCCCAAAATCGTGAGTTCCGTCTGCACTACCTTTCTCCTGGGAAACAGCCGGCATCCTACACCCCGCCACACTGCTGCTGACTGGGTTGCCGGATTGTCTGGAGCACTTGGGGGAGACGGTGCCCACCAGAGACCTTGACCTGCAGGACAAAGCCTGCAATTTACAGGCTGCACCAGACGGGATATTGGAGGCCCACACATCCAAACAAAACAAGGTTGGAGATTGGGAATGCGTGTGTGTGGTGATGGGTGCTAGACTCATCTGACCGACTTCTGTTTTGGGATGCATGCACGTTTATAATTGCACTTTGTCAAGACAGTACCAGAATACAGGTTCCTTAGATGGAATGTGAGAGGTATGGGTTCTTATGCTAAGCGCCACAGGGTATATGCTTACCTGAAGAGATTGGGGGGTGCCACTTTTCATGTCTCCAGGAAACACACCTTACATCTCTGGAATTGGCTAGACTGGGCAGAGGATGGCTGTGGTCTATGGTACCACATATTCTAGTTGCCCAAGAGGTGTTACTGATATGGGTGGTCCCAGGCATGCCCTTCACAACGTCACACCCTAAGATCAACCCTGAGGGCCGTTATGTTGTGGTGGGAGGTGTGCTTGATGGAAGACCCTTAACACTGGTAGCGATTTATGACCCAACTGCGGGCCAATGCACATCTTATCCAACCCCAATTCCCATCTTGCTCCTCAATTCCCGGGGCACATACACTTTTGTGCTGGGATTACAATGGGGTGCTTGATCTGGTAATAGACAGAACCACTCCCCCGCTCCAGAGGCACACCCTTGCTCTGTTTCACAACATCCGAATACGTGAGCTCACGATTTACAAGTAGAGGACATTTGGCATTCATTGCACCCCAGCAAAAAAGAATATTCTCATTATTCGATAGTACACAAGTTACATTCCAGGCTAGATTTGGTCTTTGCTCCTTTCGTGATGATTACACTGTGCACAAGAGCAGAGTACTTGGGCAAGACTATATAAGACCACAATCCCCTATTGCTTTCATTGAAGTGGAGGAGATCCAGACTCAGGATTCCCATTTGGCGCTTACATATTGATGCCATGGCCGACAGAAGATTTTGCTCTCAGATTAGTGGGGCCATTGATGCTTGCTGCCAGGACAGCCAGGGGGCAGCACTCAAGGCAAAGTTGTGTTACGTGGCTTACGTACAAAAACAGCACATGGAGTGCGTAGGGGGCTGAATGAAGAGGTAGCTGCAATTGAGGGTAATTTGGAAGAGTTGCAGCACACATATCTGACGGACCGTGACAAATTTCCAGCTCTCTCAGCTTTGCGAAAGGTATACTGGCAGTTGGTCAATCAGTTGTCCTAATTTGATTTTAAGGTAAACACTCAGCAACAACACGAACTGTTGCTACTGGCGTCGTTGTTACGATAGGAATCCCCCAGAATTCCGATCACCATGATCCAACAGCAGTCAGGGCAATTACTCAACAAACAGGAGGATTTCAATGGGGAATTTGAGAATTATTACTGGGGTCTGTATAGACAACACTCTGAGATACATCCAGATGTGATTACTACAGATTTGACATGTGTCCATATTTCTTCATTTGACTCCCTCCTGCACCAAGAATTAGATAGCCCACTCATATTGAAAGAGGTACAGGAGGTGATAACCCAGATTGCCAGAGGGAAGGCTCCAGTACTGTCAGGTTCCCGATTGAACTTTATTACTATTACAGTACTCGATTGGCCCCCCTCGTCCTTCAGGTGTATGAGTGTACATTGGCCAGTGGGACCTCTCCAATTTCTATGAAGTAAGCAATGATTGCAGTCCTTACCTAATCACAGGAGATCCCTTAAATGTGACATCATATTGACACATCTCTCCTGGATCTGGATTACAAAGTTCTTGGGAAGGTCCTGGCTAACCGTTTCACTACAACAGTCCTCTCTTTAGTGCATCCTGACCAAAACGGTTTTATAACTGGGCACAACACCTCGACTTACTTGTGGCAGTTGTTCCATGTTATGGACTGGACAAGACGCACTGATGCCTAGGGTCGGGCCGCCTTGTTTGACAGAGAAGGCATCCGACACCTTGGATTGGCCTTACCGGATGGCAGTTCTGACAAACATGGGGTTTGGCCCTCCATTCTTGTGCTGGGTAGCATTAATGTACACTATCCGACTTGCCAGGGTGCGCACAGGGGAGGTAATATCTGCCTCATTTCCATTGGCTAGAGGTACATGATAGGGCTGTCCTCTCTCACCGCTACTGTTCACCTTGGCGATGGAGCCCTTAGTTTGTATGCTTTGGGATCGGGTACCACAGTGGGGTCTCATGGTGCTTGGACACCCCCAAATAGTGTCCCTCTATGCAGACATGTTGATTTATTTGAGAGCTGACCCGATGGTACTGCCAGAGGTCATGGCTCTGCTGACTACATTTGGAGCCACATCTGGCTTTAGTGTTAATTGGGATAAATCATGTTTATTCCCACTGCAGCCTACTCCTGAGAATTATCGGGATACAATGCTGTGTACAAAACTGAACTGGTGGTTTGATTCCATTAAATATCTGGAAGATCAGGTGTATTATGGCCCGCATGATTTGCTAGATAGGAACTTGGGGAAGGCAGTGAGTGCGAATCGCCGCTCCCTCCCTTTTTGGGCCAAACTACCCTTGTCCCCAATGGGTCAAGTAGACATTGCCAAAACGTTGGTCCTGCCATGACATCTCCATTTCTTTCCAGCCCTACCGTTGACTATCCATAAGGCCTTCTTCTTAGACCGAAGAAGAGAGTTGACAAAATTGACTTGGGGCGATGGCAGGAGACAGGTTGCTCTACATAAACTATTTGCTCCCTTGGATGGAAGGTGGCCTCGGAGCCCTGGATTATGAATTGTACTATGCTTCAGCACAAATGCAGTGGCTGATGAGGCAGACTGCATGAAAACTATCTCTAGAATGCACTGGCATTTTGGTTGAGTTAGCGGGGAGAACATTGTTGCATACCCTCCTCAGGACATGGCTAGTGTGCTGCTACATACGGCGCTATACATCTGGAAACAATATGTCGGAGATGTGCAGCGCTGTACGTCCTATGCGCGCGGTCTACCGATTTGGGCCATACCAGAATGCACAGGGTATGGTTTTGGGAAGCAGCAGGAATCACAACCTGGGTGGACGAGGTGTCCGAGGAGGGCTTCTATGCGCTCAATGTTTTGGTGTTAGATCATAGACTATGTCCGGAACAGTTCTTACTATATTCGGCTCTGCGGGATGTGATGCATAAGACCTGGGGATCCGATCAGGAGCAACCCTCCACGAGGGCACCTCTCGAAGAGGCTTTAACAGGGACCTGCTTAGATATTTGCTTGACACGTGGCTTATCACCAAGAAGAACGAGGGTCTGTTGAGATTCCAGAACTTAGCAATCATCTTAGCTAAACGATGTATCAATCTGGCTTGGAAGTCAACTGTGGCGCCCCACCTGAAACGGTGGCAAGCAGACATTCTCCATGGGGAGCCTGCTGAGCTAGTGATTGCGCACAGGGGTAAAAGGGGCTGGATCCACTGGAATATTGGGACACTTGCCTGGAACAACTCAAGGCTGGTACAGACGATCTCCCCCTTGAGTGCTTAGCCTTTACTCTGGGAGATACTGTATAGGCAGGGTTTTCCCCTCTTAGCAGCCTCCGCTGGCCCCTTACCTCGGTTGACACACTAGATTGTGAGGTGTTGGACCTGCTTCCAGGATGCCCTTGGGGGTATGATGAGGGAGACTTCGGAATCTGTTGTGAGGCATGGTACTGAATGTTCATATATAATCACTGAAACCGGTATACTTTTGAGATGCAGCATTGATCACACACACACACACACACACACACACACACACACACACACACACACGGGTCAGGTGAGAGGTGTTATTTCATTGTCATGGTAACTTGATAAAGCTCAAGTTTGAATGTGAACACAATTACACCATATGTTGCACAGAACACAGACAGCACAGGGGAACAAAAATTGTGCTTTAAACAATCTATTGGCAAATGTTTGGTCTTTGCTGGATGGAGCATTTTGGCTCATCCAGGGTTTTGCCAAATGGGGGTGGGGGAGATTCTCGATGTTCATGAATCTGGTGGCCTACTGATCACATGTGATTGTGCAGTCTAGGACTTCCTTCCTCTACAACAGTGTGAGGTTACTATAAGACATATGTGTTTTCTTCCTTGCTGATTGTATCAACAATATATAAAATGTATTAAAGATATTTGAATAAAAGAAATAAAAAAGAAAAATAAAGAGGGTGCATATGTTGGGGTCCCGAAGACATCTCAGGACAGGATGGAGACAGAGCTGCATAATGCCATCTCACAGGGCATGAGGGAACTACTAAAAAAATAAAAAAGTTTCCAGGTATGTTGTGGCACCAGATGAAATGCATAAGGTGTACTCATGATGGCATGCGGAGGTGGTGCGTATATGGGAGCCCCGACATCACATCGGGTGCATGACAAGCTTCAAAAGTCATAATCAAGTTGCAGTCCTACAGATATCTTGCACTGATGCACCATGTTTGTCTGTGATTTTGTTTGGCCTGACTCTGGTGGATCTCCACTAAATTAGTTTGGGGCTAGCATAGTATACTAATCACATGCCGGGGGATAAAATGACTTGGATCAGCTCCTCAAAGGGAAGAAGATTGCTAAAGATCATAAAGGGCTGGCTCAAAATTTATTTAGGTCAGTATCCTTTCTGACCTACAATGTAACAAAAAAAATCAAATGAAGAGGGGCAATTTTTATCAACAATCACAAAAACTCATATGTTCAACTGCTTCTAGAGGAAGAAACAACTAGTTTTATCAAAGAAGGAGGTAACATATATCAAGACAAAAAATATAACTCTGACATACTTTTATATGAATAGAAAACTGATCAGATAAGTTACGCTTTCAAATGAACATACCATTCTGGCACTATACTTCAGGTCTGAACTGATTCTTAAATATTTCAGTTTTCAAATCCCCTAGTTAACCGTCCTACACAATTTTAATCTCTAACAAAGCAACCCTCTTTACTACATATTTTAAATCTGTACTAATCCTTAAAACTTCTTTCGTATTCAAACCATCAAGTTAAGCATCACAGACATAACTAGTTTCACCACATTAAATTACAGCAAACCATTACATACACTAATTCAAGCTAATCTGTAACCACCTTACACAATGTTCCTAGCACATTTGAAGTTAAAATGCTCTTGAGCAATACAATTCCATTCTCCACTTTACCAAGAAGTACCCATAAACAATATTCTGACCCATGTTCTACTTCAACCAGTATAGCTACTTCAGGGTTCTCTTCTGTCTTATCCCTTTACATTCTTTCTTATGTTGAAGAGTCCATACTCTGTGCAAGAACCCTGAGGAAGCGGCAGACCACCGCAGAACATATGCTGGTTTGGCTCAACTATGAAAACAAACATTTATTGGATATCAAATTAAGAGGCGGATATAATAATAACAAATGTTATCATTAATTTCATAATAAGAAAAACAGCAGATGATGGAGACTCTTGTCTTGCTCAATTATGATAATTTGTCTGGGCGCTAGAGAACCCTGCTGCAAGATGGCCACCAAGTACTATAGCTATGCCGGCCAGGAATTGTAATCCAGCAATTAACCAGTTTTCTGCAGGACATCGATGCTGAACTGGCAGGGTCTGCATCTCTAAAAGTGGGCTGCAAATTCTGAGCTTCGGGAGGGAGCAGTGTGGAAACCACATGTTGTGGCCTCATTCTTTGTGGGGCATACTCTACTCACACTGTGGCCTCTCACCCGGCGCTGCTTTTGGCCCCTCTTGCCTGCCTCGCATCTAGGCTTGGGCCTGAGGGGATCAGCACACCAGTTGGAGACTGAGTTCTCGTTCACGCAGGGCAGTAAGACAAGAGGCGGAGCAGCAGACTGATTTGCGTTGCCCAGCACGGCCTGAGGTGCGCCTGGTATCATGATGGAGCCACACGCATCACCTGGGTCCTACGGGGATTTGAGGGAGGTTGTTCATTTATGATGTGGGGGGTGGGGATGGTGGTGAAGACCTTCTCTCCCGGCGCTCCGATCCTGCCATGCCAGATGACTGGTGGAGGGTTGTCGATCCCTTGTTGGTTGCCCCGGGCCTGATCATGCCCCCCCGTTCTGTCACCCAGGGGTGTGGCAGGGCCTGGGGGCAGAAACTCCAGCAGGCGGCATGCCAACTGATGTATCCTGGGCCCATGCAGCAGGCACAACACTAACAGCCGTCCTTATTGAAGTGTGCTTGGCTGGGGCCACGGCCCGCCAATGGCCGTTTAGGTGACACTGGTTGGTGAGGTCTGCTCGTGCCCCCCATTTGAGGACAACTAAGGAGTGGCGGGACCCTGTGCCGTTGTATACTTCATCCTTAATCTTAGTAGCTCTCAGAGGGCAGCAAGTACCAGTCACTAATATCTGAGAAGTTACCATACACAATGGGGGGAAACGGCAATACACAGAATAAGCTCTCATTTAAGTCCCACAGACTCGTGAGCCAGACCCATAAGAACTGGAACCAGCCAGCTAGGCTTGCAGAGGGTCCTCATCTCAGTTGGATATCCTCTCTATGCTCCTGGATAGCGCAAACAGCCTAAATCCCATTGACTCAAAAACTGACCTCTTTGTTGGCAGACATAAGGAGCGTATTGACCAACTTGAATGTGGCAAATCAGATGGAGAAGATGCCCTTCTACTGGGGAGCACCTACGTCAGATGGAGGAGGTACTCCAGGTCATCCACACTAAGAATAAAGATCTTTAAGTGCGATAGAGAGAACAATTTGAGAATTCTAGTAGTCCCTTAATCGATGGCGATGGACAGCATGGTAGCCTAAATGGAAACAATGCTTCAGTCCCTCTTTGGAGAAGCTCTCTCCCACATGTTCATAGTGAAGAGAGTCCACAGGTCACTGGGCCCACACCAGACTCCCGGTGCCTCACGCACCTGATAATTGCCAGGATGCTAAATCATCAAGACAGGGATACCACGCTTTGCCTGGCCAGGAATCACAGTCCCTTCCAGTATCAGGGGAATGGGTTTTCCTTCTTTCTAGACCTTGCACTAGCCGTGCACGCTGCCAGACTTGAATTCCTCCTGGTGAAATGCACGCTGCAGAAAACTGCCACCAAGTACTCTTTGATCTACCTAGCCAGGCTTTGCACCTTACACCTGGGGAAAACCTACCATTTCACCAATCCCAAAACTGCTACCAAATTTGCTAGAAGAATTGCTTCCACTGATTTTGGGCCTCCTCCCTTTCCCAGAGACTCGGGCCATGACTGCCTCAGTGACAATGTCTAACTGGCAGCTCTGTACTGAGCTGTGACTGTGCGGCTTGCTCAGCGCTCCGGCGGGAGGATGGGGGCTATGCAGGTGGCCTGTCTATTATCACTGAACTGACCCTCCAGGGTGCTGTTGAGGCATTGCTCATGGACTTTTTGTCCCCACATTATTCACTTCCTGGTCACCCTGCTACCTTTGAGCTGGGAGTGTATTGGGACCTCAGGATGCATCCATGGATGATTCCCTTTATGATTTTGCTGAATGTTTGGAGTTCTTTTTGTAGAGTGTGGAGAGGTGATATTTGGGCTGACTGGAGGGGGTCAAAGTGTGGGGTGATGGGGTGCTGTGTCAAGGGGCACTGTTTTTGATGTATTGTTTTAAGTTATTGCCCTGCTTTGATGTCACTCAGCTCAATGTCTATTTCATGCTATGCCCGTTGGGACCACCCAACTATTAGTAGGACTCATTCCCCTGTTAACTTTGGATGCGGTCTGTTAAATGTGTAACCTGGAACGTGAGGTGGCATCACGACAGGCGCATGCATAATAGACTGGTGTATCTACAAGGTCATAGTATTGACATTTGCTTACTACTGGAACTGCACACAACAGAGTCAACATAGACCCGTCACATGTGGGGTCGATCTCCGAGCGACATGTGGCTCATTATTCTAACTATGCGTGCGGCATTGCATTTCTGGTCTGTAAGGGCCTCCCATGGCATATGCACCACATGCTGTGTGACAATCAGGGCCGGTATGTTATGCGGGCAGGCACACTGCAGGGACACCTCCCAATACTGATTTCAATTTATGGCCCTAATATAGATGCCCCCAGTTTCATTGCTGAGGTCTGGTGATTGGCTGGGACGGTGGGGCCTGGGGCGGTTCTAGGAGTGGGGGATTTCAATGTAGTGTTAGACGAGCGTGCGGACAGGTCAAGGGGTTCTCTTCTACCTCACCCGGGTGATGCTGCACTGCTGCTTACTATAATGACAATAAGCTCACAGATATTAGCAATCGTATCACACACACAGCGCAGAAGGTACATGCATAGCATCCATGCACAACACCTGGTCAAGAATAGACTATTGGCTGGCCACTTGGGATGTGGTCACTTGGACCACCAATGCTATGCACCTCCCACAGACAATGTCTGATCATGTTCCCTGTCCTGATTTACCCTCCTATGCCCGAATACATTTCACGCACATTCTCCTGGAGGCTTCCCTCTAAAGCCCTCTCTGACCAGGTGTTTCAGATTTGAGTGGGGGCGGCCATCACTGACTACTCTGAGCACAATGTGCAGTCCATTTCCTCTCCGTCCACCCTGTGGGAAGATTTTAGGGTGGTGCTCCTGGGGGATTACAATGCTAAGCAGGCTGGGTTGATAAGGGAGCTGCGCGGGAACCTTTCACAGCCTGAAGCAGAGATCTGAAACTCCAATACTTTGATACTTGGTAGTGAGATCACCCTGGTATCCGTTTGAAGTAAACTTTCAGAGTATGATGAAGCAGATCTTCTGGAAGGGAGGAAGGCTTGTGCTAGGCGATATGGGAAGGGAAATAGAGCAGGCAAGACCTTTGTTGGCCTGCTGTGCAAGCTTTGGGCAAGCAGCTATATTGCAGAGCTCCTCAATGATCAGCAGATTGTGCACGTATGCGCCAACCCTATACCTATATGACCTCCTTCTACTCTACGCTGTACACCTACTCACTGCTTCTGCCCAGTGGTGTAGCAAAGGCCCCCAGCCTCTGCAGGCTCCAGGGGGTCCCTTCAGCACAGTACTTTGGCCTCTGAGCTCCAGCATGAGTCCAGAGGGAGGCCCCTTCACGTGCTGTGCAGGGGGGGCTCCCTCCAGTTACGTTACGCAACAGCCTCGGCCTTTCCCTGACCCTGCCTCTTACCTGGATTCAGTGCAGCTGCTCTGGCTAAAAGAAGGTCATTGCTGGTTCAATGAACTTTTCACAGTGGAAGAAATCATCCAGGTCATCAAGAGCCTGCCTGGAGATAAAGCCCCTGGTGTCAACGGTCTCACTACCACCTTCTAAAGGAATATGCCCTCATTGCTCCTCACCTCTTAAATATGTATGAGGAGTCCTTACTGAGCAGTGGCTCCACCCTTCCCTTGGGAGATCCGTAATATCACCATTTTGAAGCCTGACAAAGTTCCTCAGCACTGAGACTCCGATAAACTAATTTCTGTGATTAATGCAGATAACAAAATATTGGCCAAATTGATTGCAGCACATCTTCTCCCCCTTTTACCGAACATCGTCCGGCCTGACCAATACGTCTTTGTATCCGGCCACTCTACAGCACATAACATGTGCACTGTCTTTGCCCTTCTCGATTCAATAGACCCTATACTTGGTGCTGCTGTGGTGTTCTTAGATGCCACTGAGGCATTTGATTTGCTCAAATGGCCCTATCCTTTCTATTTACTGGTGCGCCTTGGCATTGGGGGCAAGTTTCTGTGCTGATTCCACTACTTTATGCCTGGCCTATCGCCCGATTATGGGTCAGTGGAGTAATAACCCCTCCCTTCATGGTCTCCCGGGTCACATGCCAGGGATACCCCTATCACCCATCCTATTCGTGATCACAAGGGAACCCCTCGCGGCTCAGCATTACCACTATAGGATCACATCCCCAACGCAGGCTTGTCACATACCTCACATACCTTTATGCTGGAATTCAGATGACCGCTCTGCTCCGTACGGCTTCAGCTTAACACGTGAGGTCCCCTGACCTGGGTATCCCCATCAGTTAAGAGCAATGGAAGTAATACTGCTCTCAATCCAGGGGCCTCGTCCTTGAAGAATAGACTGCATTTAATCCACTTTAAATATCCGCATGGAGTACATCGCACACCTGTGCGGTTGCATTAGATGGGGATGGTGAATGATGCGAGCTGCGCGAGTTGTGCTGCACATGTTGCGTTGCTCCCGCTGCGGATTTTCTACATTTGGCACAGGACTGCCCTGGTATTCTGCGTTTCTGGTCTGACATCTTTGATGATGAGGCACAGATCACAGGTTCTGCACCCGAGCAATCCCACGCTTCGTGCTGTATAGCTATGTCAAAGAGGTTCCCTCCAGGGTGTGCAAGCTCACTACGATCTTGCTGTTGCTGTCCAAGTGCAGGGTGGCTATCCCACTGGGGTGGGTGCCCCAGAGGCCCCAGTGGCTTCAGGATGCCACTTATTGTCCAGAGCAGTTGGACGCATACTTGGAACAGATGCCTGTCCACTCCCACCCTAAGGACATTTGTGGCATACTTTGGGACGCAGAAACACAGCTGACAAAGCGGAGGCTGACATTCCCTGGGATCACTGCCCGACACCCCACCCCCCTTCAGTTGTGGTGGGTTGGGGAGGAGGTCATCCCAACCCACCCCCCAAACCCAGTTTCCGGGGTGCCTTTCGGCTTAATGTGCAGGCTGAGTCTCGATCGGGGGGTTCTACCTCGCGCTGAGGAATGTGACGACGCGTTCTCTATTGATCCTGCGCAGGAGCAGAAGGATGAAAATTAGTTACTTACCTGTAACTGCAGTTCTCCAGTATTGGTATCTTTCATAGATTCACATGCTTGAATCATCCCCGTCGTCGAGGTGGGAGCCTCACGGTAAGTTTAAATACATAAAGCAGTAAGTCAATAAAAGTTAAACCAGTAGGCCTAGTAGGCCTCATAAGGTATTTTACAGTCTATCCACTTTGTTTTGTGAACAGACCCAAACTTCAGTCTCAACCAATCAGGATTCAGCCCCTCCCAAACAGTCCCAACAGAGGCTGAATTCCCTCAGATTTTCTAGAAGGAGTGTGAAGATTAATATCTGTATAATAGGGGAGCCTCTGAGGGGAGGAGGGTGGGTCGCATGTGAATCTATGAAAGATACCAATACTGGAGAACTGCAGTTACAGGTAAGTAACTAATTTTCTTCTCCAGTATTGGATCTTTCATAGATTCACATGCTTGAATCAGAATAACGAGCAGTAATGTTTGCTTAATTAGTGAATTACATTGACTGTAATTCTATCGTAATTTTATAAATGATGTGAATCACATTAGTTCAGCTTTAAAAAAGTAGTACGACAAGCAAAAATATTATAATGAGGTGAACAACCTGAAGCAGAAATGTAAAGTAAAACACACTGTAGCTATTAAGTAGACTAAGAACCAATAATGAACATACCTTGAGTGTGGTGGTGGGATGTGTTAGAGGCTCACCTTATCGAAATAAATGCCTCAGCACTGCCTGCCCCACTGCTGTATCGATGTTGTTTGTTTCCTCGAGACAGTAATGCCTCGTAAATGTGTGTTGGCTGGACCATGTTGCTGCTCTACAGATGCTATGTAGTGGTACTCCTGCAAATAATGCAGCAGAAGTGGCTACCAACCTTGTAGAGTGGGCTCTCACCTTGGTGTGGAGCGGTTTTCCTGCTTTTGAATGGCAGAATTGAATTGCCAGGCCAATCCATCTTGCTATAGTCTGTTTGGACACCGCGTGTCCCTTTCTTGTTCCTCCGAAAGCTACAAACAATTGATCCAACTGGCGGATAGTTTGAGTTTTCTGTAGATAAAACTTTAAACATCTTTTAATATCAAGGGAATGTAATGTTTTTTCCGCTACTGTTTGCGGATTTGGAAAAAAGGTTTTTAAGATAACTGGTTCATTTAGGTGAAACGCTGAAGGAACTTTAGGGATGTATTTTGGATTTGTCCGCAAGATGACACCTGAGTTTGTGAATTGGAGAAAAGGCTGTTTGATAGTGAAAGCCTGAATGTCGCTGACTCTCTTTGCTGAAGTAAGAGCTAGCAGTAACGCTGTTTTCCATGAAATAAATTTTTGATCAGCCTTGTGGATCGGTTCAAAAGGAGCTTTCATAAGCTGCATCAATACCACATTCAATGACCATAATGGTGGAGGTCTTCTAACTGGCGGGAAAACCCGAAAAAGGCCCTTCATAAATTGCTTGATGATTCTTGTGGAACACAAAAGAAACTGTGTCTGGAGATCTGCGATATCTGGAGATTGCTGCCAGATGTACCCGAACAGAAGAATATGCAAGCCCTGATTTTGCGAGGAGCAGGAGATATGGAAGTATCTGTTCCGGAGTAGAGGACAAAGGATGTATATCTTGTGTTGCACACCATATACAAAAACGTTTCCATTTAAGTTTATAGGTTTTGTTAGTAGTGTCCGCTCTAGCTTTCGCCAGGATGTCTCTACACTCCGGGGAAATGTTGAGATTCAAGTACTCATTGTGTTCAGGAGCCAAGCTGACAAATGAAGAGATGACGGATCTGGGTGTCTGACTTGTCCCTGGTGCATCGTTAAAAGAGTCGGGCTCTGTCTGAGTCGTAGATGTGGTCGTTCGGAGAGCATGAGGAGCTCCGTATACCAGACTTGTCTTGGCCATTTGGGAGCTATGAGCAGAAGGCGACACCCCTCTGCCTTCAGTTTGTTGATGACTCTCGGAATGAGCGGGATCGGAGGAAAAGCGTAGGCATAAACTCCGGACCATCTCATCGAAAACGCATTCCCCCAGGAATCTTTTTGGGGAAGCCAACTTGCGTAGAACTGGCATTTCTTGTTCTCGAGAGTGGCAAATAGATCTAAGTTCGGTTTGCCCCATAATAGAAAAAGGCTGTCGAGAGTTTTGTGGTCTAGTTCCCACTCGTGATAAGGAATCACTGTCCTGCTCAGGGTATCTGCTAGAATATTGGTTTGTCCTGGCACATGCTCCGCCTTGAGTAAAATATTGTGCTTTATGGCCCATGTCCAAATTTGTTGGGCTAGCTGCGAAAGTTGTAGGGATCTTGTGCCTCCTTGCTTGTTTAGATAAAACATGCTGGTTGTATTGTCTGTCCTGATTAAGACGCTTGAACTCTGTATCCTTGGTAAGAAAGCTTTCAGAGCTAAGTGTATTGCCTTGAGTTCCAGATAATTGATGTGGAGCTGACGTTCTTTCTGATTCCAGATTCCGCTGATCTGCAGGTCCTGGCAATGTGCCCCCCATCCTGCGAGAGAGGCATCCGTTGTTACTATGTAACTTGGTGTTTGGAGAAGAAAAGACAGTCCGTTTGACAAATTGGTTAGATTCGCCCACCACCTCATGATGTTCTTCATTGGAGGAGTTATGCGAATCTTGTCTTCGAAGGAACCGTTGACCTGGGTCCATTGTATGTCTAATTGTTCTTGCAGGGGTCGCATATGGAGCCTGCAATCTGGGACTAGTGGAATGCATGAAGATATCATTCCGAGCAATGATTTGTAGATGCGGACTGAAACGAACCTTCTTGTGGAGAGCCTTTCTGCCAAGGAGGTTAACTTCTGTTTCCGCTCGTGAGATGGGTAGGCTTTGTTGCGGACTGTGTCCAGGATTGCCCCCAAGAAATTCAATTCCTGTTTGGGATAGAGTTGAGATTTCTGATAATTGACTACGAACCCTAGGTTGTGTAGCAATTGAAGGCAATGGGAAATATGATTTGTCACTTGCGATCTTGAGGGTGCCTTTATAAGCCAGTCGTCCAGGTAAGGAAAGACCTGGATCTGTGACTGGCGGAGATGTGCTGCTACCGGGGCTAACATTTTTGTGAAGATTCTGGGGGCTGATTTGAGGCCGAATGGCAGAACTCGGAATTGAAGGTGCATACTTCCCACTCTGAACCGTAGGAATTTGCGATGGTTGCGATATATGGGGATATGAAAATAGGCATCCTGGAGGTCTAGGGATGCCATCCAATCTCTGGGATTTAACAGACGCAGGACATCCTGTAGAGTTACCATCCTGAACGATTGCTTCTTCAGAAACTTGTTCAGGGCTCTCAAGTCCAGAATGGGGCGCCAGTCTCCTGACGGTTTCTTTACAAGGAAAAAACGGGAGTAGAATCCTCTGTTCTTTTGAAATAAAGGGACTGGTTCCACTGCTCCTTTTCTCAGCATTATTCTTACTTCCCTGAGGAGTTGGTTCAACCTCGGAGGCGGTGGGCCCGATGGAGGAAGAGTTGGTGGTGTTTGAGTGAATTCCAGAGTGTGACCTCTGGCCACTACATCGAGTACCCATCCGTCCGAAGTTATAGACTTCCAGTTGGGGAAATAGGAAGTGATGCGACCTCCGACCCTCGATGTTGGTTGGTGGGGAAGCGTTGAGATGATCAGCGGGTCATTGTTTCCTGCCTGTATCTCTTCCTCGGGCAGCTCCTCTTCCTCTAGCTGGGTGTTTGTAAGCTGCGGCCGGAGGCAATCGATAATGCTGCTGTTGCTGATGGTACTGCTGTCGTGATCCTGTGGAGGAAGATGGATATTGTGACCTGTATTGCTGGTATCCACCTCGAAAGGAGTAATTACCTCTACCCCTTGCTCCACGAAAAGGTTGTTTCTTATATTGAAGGGGACCTAGGGATTTTGCCGTATCGGTATCCGCTTTGATAGCCTGCAACATGTCGTCCACGTGTTTGCCAAACAGACTCTCTCCATCGAAAGGCATGTCAAGAACACGAGTCTGGACTTCTGGCCTGAAAGAAGTGGCCTTTAGCCATCCTTGTCTGCGCAGGACTGCTGCACCAGCTAATTGTCTAAAGCCAGTGAGAGAAATGTCTATTGCGCTGTCTATTATTTCTGCAGAGACCCTTTCTCCCTCCTGCAAGACCTTTTTTGCTTCCACCTTGACGTCTTCTGGCAGTAAATCTAAAAAAGCAGACATGTCTGCCCACATCTGGCGATCGTACCTTCCCAAGATGGCGAGGGAATTAGCCGCCTTAACGGTGACTGCGGCCACAGAGGAGAATTTCTTGCCAATATTGTCTAATCTCCTTCCTTCTTTATCTGGGGGAGACGCAATAGGTGTGGAGGGGTTTTTGGAACGTCGCTGAGCCGCCTGTGATATCACAGAGTCAGGTTTCGGCTGTGAGACTAGACAGGCCGGAGAATCCTCTGGGGCCTTATATTTTTTCTCTAGTCTTGGCATTTGTGAAGGCACTGTTGCTGGGTTTTTCATTGCCTTCAAACCCTCCTGCCATAGGAAATCGACAATGGGTATGGCTCTTACAGATCTTTTTGATGGCTCTTTAAAGTCATACAAAAAACATTCGGTTTCATGAGAAACAATTGCAAGGCCAAAACGTTTCGCCGCTCGCTCTATCAGATTATGGAAACCTCCTATGTCCTCTGGAGGAGAATCTACTGGACCTGCTGGCGGTGGAGATGGTGTGGGGACGAGGTAATCATCCCATTCACTAGTCGCCGAATCTCTTAGCTCGCCCTCTTCCCTTTCGTCGTCCGATGAGGGGCAAGTTTCCTGTGTTTGGCTAATTACCGGTATAGTAGGCTGTGGCGTTACGGAAAGGCTAGTAGTATGAGCTTGCCGAGGTGTCTGGTAGCTCTCAGGTCTAGGTGGCGTGGACTGAGTTGACGGTGGAAACCTTTTATAGTAATCTTTCAACATAAATTGAAGATCTGTCACTAATGTGCTAGGCATAGCGAGGGGCGATGGTTGTTGTGTCTGTGGATAAAATGTTGAGGCATAACTAGGCTGATACTGTTGATCCTCTTCTTCGTCAAACTCTTGGCATTTTACATTGAGTTGTGACGGGCTACTAGCTGCCCCAAACATTCCGTCGTTCTGTGAGTATGTGTCGTCGTCCTCATCCTCTAAAAGATGTTGTGGTGGGTATGGCAAGTTTTGCCGTAATTATAGTCGTCGATGACAACGGCGATGACGTCATAATCATGGGTGAGGCTGGCGTTGTAAACGTCGACGATACCGTAGTCGCTGTTACCGTCGACACAGTCGTCGACGGGGTGGTCGTCGACGGATGTTTTTTCACCGAAAAGAGTTTTTGTGGCTCCTTTTGTGGTGACAGAGATGGCTTTTTTTAGGTACTTTTCTGGTGTAAAGGCGTAGTAGGTTCTGAATGAACCTTTTTTGGCCCATGTTTAAATGCCTCTGAATGAAAAACATCCTTTTTCGTCCCAGTAGAGACTTGTCTTGTCTTCTTGAGCACCTTCTTTGGTGGTTCATCCGACCCTCTGCTTCTCTCACCTGTTCTTTTCTGAGGGCGAGAAGTCTGTGATGATGCCTCGCTGTCATCTGAGGAAGGATGCTCCAAGGCTTTCTGTTTTTGTAGCCATAAGAGAAGTCTACCCTCCCGGTCTTTGAGGGTTTTTTGACTAAAGGTGCGACAGATTTTGCAGTCTCTCACCTTGTGGTCTGGATGAAGGCAATAAATACACTTCTTGTGGGGGTCATCAACATGCAGTCTCTTCTTCCCACAGGTGTCACAATCTCTGAACAGACCCTTTTTTGCCTTTTCAGACATAGTAGAGCTGTAGCAAGTTTTCCTGAGAGAAAGAACTAATCTTCAGTCAGAAAATAGGAAAAAACTGAGCAGAGCTCAGGGAGACTCCCTTCACACGACGTGCGGTAGAAAAATCTGAGGGAATTCAGCCTCTGTTGGGACTGTTTGGGAGGGGCTGAATCCTGATTGGTTGAGACTGAAGTTTGGGTCTTTTCACAAAACAAAGTGGATAGACTGTAAAATACCTTATGAGGCCTACTAGGCCTACTGGTTTTACTTTTACTGACTTACTGCTTTATGTATTTAAACTTACCGTGAGGCTCCCACCTCGACGACAGGGATGATTCAAGCATGTGAATCTATGAAAGATCCAATACTGGAGAACTTGGTGTTCCTGACCAGTAAAAAGGCAGTAGTGGACAGGCAATAAGCAGCTCACTCAGCCAAGGGCAGTGATGGACATCTAAGTTCCCTCTTCCTGAAATCTGGTAAAAATTGGAAAGAGCAAGTCCCATCCTTCAAAGACCTCACACATACTGACTTTTTGAAATTTCCAACTAAAGCTGTCCTAGCTGACACCAAAATCTTGAGGGAAAACATATGCTCACCTTGACAGTAAGTAGGTTATCAACTGCCCCGGAGCTGGATGACTTTTTGGGAGAGCAAGTTTCTGTTTGCCCAGATAATCTGAGGCACCACAGACAATGCGCCAAACCAGCTTAAACCCTGCTTTGTAGCTTGTGTTGTCCGCCCTTATACCAACAGCTCAGCTTGGACTAATGATGCCAATATTTTGGAAAACAGCAGGGGTCAAGACATATTTTTCTGCGTCAAGGAGTGGCCTGACTCCACTGGGAAGAGGAAACACTGGGCCAGCAAGAACACAGAATAGCCCACCCTGACTTTTCAAAGGAGTGTATAGTGTGAATCAGCAAAGGTAGAAGGATGTATGGGATCAACCAATAATTCACGTTTTCTTCAATCTGCCACAGGAGTGTAGTCATGGTATGAAAGAGTCTGCAATCTGGGTTCAAATGCCCAAAAACATTGTGTAAAGGGACTCAGAAAAAGCCATGATCAAGTGCCCTCCTAGATTGAAGTTACTTAGAAGAAAAATAATACCATATAGTGAGTGCAGTCTTTCAGGCGATATAAGAAGACATTAACACACCTTTGCTCACTATACCACCACATCTACTGTGTCTTCCCATACAGCGAGACAAACTCTGTCTAGAGCCTTTTTCCAATCAGTAGCTGCTCGAGTTACAGCTGGAACTTTACAGCACTAGCCTTAAAAAGAACTTCTGTCTCAGATCAGTTTGTAATCCTGCAACAATAAATCAGAAACCTAGGCAAAGGGCAAGATGTGACTTCTGTGTCTCTCAGTATCACTCAGAATTCTAAAATGTATCACTATGTATAGTTCAGTGATAAGGGATGTATTAACCAATCATCCAAGTATAGGGGATTCTCAATCGCACTGTTGTGCAACTCTCACATAAGGAATGTGATGAGCTTCATAAAGACTATCACACAACACTTGAGTATATATACTATACAAGCCAATGACGTAAGATACCATGCCGAATTTTATGTATCAAGTATGATATACGTCTACACTTTGTTCTAGTTAATCAGCAAGTCTGGGTGCTTGAAAAGGAAGATCAGCGAGTCTGGGCCCAGGTGACAGAGACTCTGGTTTGAAAAAATCCAGTGGTCCCAAAGTCAAAGCTCCTGTTGCTGAGACTACCAAGGCCTGATGGTCAGTGGCAGAGAAGAACAGACATCGTTCAGGGAGATGGCATTAACAGCTGCAAAAGTTCTCTAAGCACAGCGCTGTTAACAAGACGACTGCTAGAGCTGTAAATGGAGTCGACCTCCCAAGTGGATGCCAAATGTTAGGGGCCACTCTCTACGAAATGGCCGCTCCAATTAAACATTTCAGGTTGCGAGTACACCAATGGAATCTTGGACTACCCCTAAAAGTAAAGGAAAGTATGACAACTGGCTTAGGAACAGAGTCTTGCTAAACATTTATGCTACATCTCTGGCACTATGTATCAGACAAGTTGTTTAAACTGTTCCAAAATCAGGGACAGGTCCCATCCGATGGAACACACCTTGCTTAAGCTCGCTATTGGGTGTTGTGATTGCCAGTGGTCGATCTGAAGGAGTGGGAAGGTGGGGAAGTTCCATAATGACAGGAGAAATACAAGCTCACCACCGAGTGCAAGCACATTCATGACCTACAGATAGAGTAGATATTGTGCCCAGCTGATTAGAAACTCATGTCTCCAGAGCGGAATACGTTTCTTGAGTTATCTTCCATCCAGATCCAGACAGCTGCACCTCTGCCTTATCCTTCACGATCACATAGGTTCTCTATTCTGTAGGCCTCCTTAATAGCCTAGTCTTAATGCTCACCAGGGTACAGAAGTCAGCGGAGAGGAAAGTATGGGAAGAGGGCAAATGATAGCAACTTCCACAGTTAGGTAGTGGTTAGACCTAGCAATGGTGCTGCAGAGCTTCTCTAGTAATTCAGACGAAAAACCAAACAAGGAAAGTATTCTGGAGAGCCACTTGTTGACCAGTTCATAGTGTCATTGTTGAGAATGTGGCACACCAGGAATGAACCGGGTTCACTCCCATAATATGTAAATCAAGTGCTGAAATCAGTTCTACAGTGCTAGGGAGTGCTACAGCTACTCCTAGGAGAGAATCTGGATCACAACTAATTTGTGCCTCAAAAGTGTACGAAAGAATCACACGTCAAGGAGCATAATAGAGAATTCACAACAAGGTTGAAAAGCCATTACACAGCTGACACTTGAATGCCTATACATCCTGGGTTGTAGTGGTCACAGCGACTTTTGCCCCTTCCTAGCAATCAACATAAAGACCTATGCCTGCTAGTTGTGATTGGAGCCATGAGCAATACAGTAGCTTAAGGAAGCGCTTGTCTTCTGTAACAGCCAGACTGGAAGATTGCCTCAGATGTACTTGTTCTTCTTTGTACACATATACATTACTATTTTACAAATAAGTGGAGACAACTGTTTTATCAACTTCTTAGAAAGCCACAACCAAAATACTCTAAATGCAAAATTGTCACGGGCCATGCTTAAACTTGCATCGTCACTTGATAACTGTAATAGCTCACCTTATGTGTGTGGCAGGAAGAGATTCATACTGTCGAGAGAGAAACAGTTCCCTGTGTTTCAACTGATGCTTCTGTTTTTCTGTTAAATCTTCTTCTACTGGATTCTCGCATTCTTCTTCAATTTCCTCTGTGATTGTTGAAAAAGAAAACATAATTGAACTTGCTTAGTATGTCACTGCAATATGAAATAGTTCTCAACCGTTAAATTTGCATTATTGGTCCATTTTATTTTCAAATACACAGGATCACATTTAAACACTCAATATTTGTGTCACGTGTGCAGGTGAGTTAATACATTACAAAACTGACCTTTAATCATTTTACATATAAGCATAACAGCACGTGTTGCAAACCAAATGTGATGAAAATCAGTTAACACAAGCACATTTTAAAACAAGCATTGTCAAAGCCAAAAGGTCCAGCCTTGGAGGGCTGGGACAATGGTCATTTTTTTTTTATTACAAGCATAAGTCATGAAAATAAACTGAAAAAGTAAACATTCGATATGGAAGCAAAAAAAAAATATACCTAAGAAGAAAAAAAGCTGATGGGGCCAGTGTACTAAAGGTATTTTTTCAATAACACTTGAGTTTGGCCACGATTTTTTGTATTAATATTATTATCATCATTTGTGAAGTTGTCCAGAATAAATCACCATCTAAACAGGCATTCAAAACTGCAAGCTACTACAAACTGTAAACTGTGGTGGGAGGAAACAAAAACTAAATGCCTATTCCAAAACACTGTATATATGTTAAGCACGAATGTTCTGGAAAAACACTAGGCTGTTAATATAGCTAAGGCTGTCTCAAAGGGCAGACCTTAAAAAAAAAAAAAAAGCCAAAAACGCATACTTAACACAATGTGTGTGTGTGTGTGTGTGTGTGTATGTATACGTATATAACATTTTTCAAATGTATCACACTGGAGGGTGAGGCCGAGGGATTGAAAGGATAGTAACAACTATCACTAAAAGACAACCATTAGTTTTTGCTCTTGGAGATGCAATTCTGAGCTGGATCACGCGAAGGTTATTTGTCATCTTTAGCACTACAAACAGTAGTTAAAAAGGTTTGAGGATAGATTCAGGTAAGATCGAGCTCGGTGCTTAATGTGCCAAAAGTACAATGATATGAAATTGGCTTTCATAGCCAGTACTACAAGACCAAAATTGCTTCAAGATGATAGAGGTTCGTAAGAAAGCCTTGGAGAAGAGCTGAAACTGTAGTAAGCAATATTAGTCTTGTTGTGAAACTACATTTCACCCGAAACGTACATACACTTTATAAGCACTGACAATATGATTTTTTGCCAAAACTAGATACTCTTGTGAGCTACGATAGTGACCATAGAGACATGGAATTGAAAAATGCAATTTGGCCCCAATGGGTCACAAAGCTGCACTATCAACTGCGAAACTCCCCAACAAGTTGGATTTTATAGCATAACCTCCAAAAATCAATCTATAAACTTTAACAATAGTTCGTGAACCCTGACTTAATTAACATATGCAGATAATGCCTTGATTAAGAGAGATTTCCCAACTACATACAGGTGGTCCTATCAGAATCTAAAGATGGAGTACTAAAGAAAAACTCGCAAATGAGAGTAACATTTTGTTAGATAAGATTGGAGTGTAGGGAAAGGGTAAATTGCAAATGAAACTAAATGAATCCATATAGATAATCGTTTGGTATTCTCAACTGTAAATTAATGTCCACCCTCAATATACTAAGGCAAAACTGAGGTGGATAAAAAAGATTTATGAAAGAAAAACCTTTGCTGAAACTAACAAATCTAAAAGAATACACGACACAATTTAGTAAGTTTTTATATATATTAGAATACTAAAAGATTAAAGTAGTAACAGATAACCTTGTTGAAATGCTCCCTGGAGGTCTCAATACTGCTGGATAACGGGAACTGCAAATGTACTTGGATTTCAAGAAACTGGAAGCACAAGTAACTAAAGGTTAACAACCGTGGCCCTCGTTGAGGAAAAATTTACAGATAAACCTACAGAGGAATGATCAGCGAAATATTTTGAAGCAACAGAGACCTAGACTACTTGTCTGAAGTTTATGTGAGTAATGTGCTTGACTTTATGACTTTCCTATAAAGTTATTAACTCAATGAATATTGATATTCCATAACAATAAGTAGCAGCACATGACAACAGCAGCGAATAAGACATAAGCAAACAAAGGACTGCATATCCACTGTACGGAAATCAACAATGTCAGTGGTGATGTAATAAGTGATGCCACGAGTAATGTCAAAAGACGGTGATTTGTGTTGCTGTCTGTGACATCATGTGTGAGGTCACGAGTAGTGTCAAGGAGGACGGGTGATAGTTACCTATACCTACTGAATTTCACTCATCTTTCAATGAAATCATAATCATACTTTCATTTGAACTGCTTATTTTCCCGGTGATTTGTGTGTTTAATGTAACGTCTTATCAGTAATGTTAACCAAAACTTACCTTAAAAGTAATTTCAGTGAATTTATCATTTTTTTATGAATATTGCATCTAGCTACAATGTTGATATTGGCTCTATTTCTAACAAGTTCTTCTCTCTGCACATTAAACATGAACTTCCTCAGTGCACAGCGGGCTGTCAGTGCAGCATCTGTTGTGCTAGCACCCGTGCCTCCTTACATGCTAAGCAGAACCTTCAGCCATGGCTATCGGAGCTCAGCCTGACCAGCCCTGTGCCACCACATCTATTGCAGATCCTGTGTCTTTGGGGCAGAGGGCTCTGGGTGCAAGGGCTAGTCTACAGCCAGATCCTGCACCAGCCCATTTCAACTGAAGCAAAAGAAACTGTAGGCCAGTATGGCCTATGTCCTGACACCACAGCCCCAAGTTTGCTGCATATGAACTTTGTTCATGTGTGGTGTTCACTGGGCCCTGGCAAGTTCTTGCTTGTGGTCAGGGCCACCACAAGCCCCGCTGACTTTAGAGCTCACTGTTTAAGGTTTGGTCATGCATAATCACACTGAGATTTTCATCACTCACAAAAAAAGCCCTCAGAAACCACACCCAACCACCTTTATGTGGTCAGAAGGCGGTCTCCCTTATACCTCATACCCCCTCAGACAGTATCAGTATGTTGAAGCAGTTATGCTAATTGGAAATTATTAATGAATTATTAATGAATGTTCATGTGTTTTGATTAACAAAAGTTCATAGAGAAATTGATCGTAGAGGAAATCATGTGCACGTTTGAAAATGTGCCCACGTAGCATGGTAGCCACTTATACGAATTTGTACTAAAATGATAAAAAATGTGTAAAATAATGAAAATGTGTAATAATAATGTAGTAATGTGCCATAATGAGATGTATAACCTATGTTTTGCATTATATTGTAGAGTTAGCTTAGCCAAAGTTGTGGCCTAGTTTTTGCCAGGCCTCATGCAGAAGCTGAAATATTAGAGCATGCTGGAGGAAAGCGACCATGATAAATTAGCCTTGAACCACTCAATGTTAAAGTCTGCTTAGCTAGAATTTTCTGCAATGTACCGACTGACAGGAGATGATAGAATTAAATTGCTATAATTATGTGTAGAGTAGACGAGATGTACTTTCGCAGGACCCAAACAACAGAGACACTGATTGAAGAGGAAGATGCAACATTTTCGATACCTGAGGAGTCGGATGAGGACATCAAACAGTGAACCAATCAAAGAACTGAGAACAGCGAAATACTAGAATTTATAGATTTGTAGAATTGAATGTATTGGGTAGAGTCACACATGGTGATTAACTGACCAATTAGGAAATAGGGGGATGGACTGAAAAACTAATAAAAAGTAATGACAAGGGGCTACAACTGGAGATGCGAGGGGTTAAACGCTGACGTCCTGAGACGCGGTTCGAGATTCTGTTACTGGGCTTATGCACCTAAAATTGATGACCTGAAGATGAAGACTGACTTTGTTGCTGATCCATTCCGTGGATAGGTAGCTATGACAATGTGATTGATTAACTTTTGTGCCTTTCCTTTCTAGGTACCAACTGCGCTTTTTTTATAGTTATCTTCTAGCTAGATGTTTTCTAAATTCATGTTTTCTAAATTGTTTTCGCATGAAGTCCCAAAATGCTGATGTTAATATGGGTTAGGTAGGAATCTTGGGTGACGTGGACGGTGATAAATGATTGACGAACTGATTGCTGAACTTTGTTATTAATGTCGATATATTCATCTTTGTTGGCTTATGCTGAAGCATTAGAGCACGTTTCCTCAAGTTCTGATTAGATTGTGTTATTGGTGGTTGCTAATAAACTAATTCTGAGCTGATTGAATAAAGTTTGGGTTAACCTTATGCACTAGAATTGTAACTAATAGGGAAATAAAAATTGTTAAAACGTATATTGAGTTGTGGTTATTCATGAAATGTTGATATAATTGTCGAATAATTAATGATTTTCTCAGTGGTTATTGATGGGTTACATTGAATATTGTTAACACTGGTCACTACACGGCTAGGATATTCCATGCGATCCAAAAGGTTCATCGGCCTATACGCGTCCCCTTGTAAGTTTACTCTCGAAGGACCAGGTGCGCTAGCAAGTATGAAAGCTTTGATGCCTGACATCCTGTAGTAGCCATGGCAACAATTCTTTTCACAGACACTATGAGGTTCTGAGGATACTGCACTGCGTGTAGGAAATAAACATTGACTCATCCATTTGTTTATTTTTCGAATTTGGGTCCTTGAGGTATCCTCGAACCTCGACTGAACGCAAACAGTCAATATATACAGTTCATTTAGCTCTTCAAAGCCTAGCGGGCAGCTTTTAATAAAACCTCTGAAAAAAAGTGCTGAACGAATTTAGAGCAAATCACGTGAAGTTGAGCTGTATTTTCATGACATTTGGGCTAATCCCATTCAGCAGGTTTCGCTGTAGAGAGAGCAAACATTCATGTGGATGCTAAAACGAATAAACTGCAAACAACTTGATACGCTAGAATTTAGACAATGGTCCTGCTGTGTAGCCATTTTAGTTATAGCTTCGCACACATTATTTTAACAAACTAGGCCTGCCACTGTGCACTTTAACCTAGACATATTTTATTCAGCTTTGTTTTATTATCTTAACAATAGCCACATTTGCGGTCTTGTTTTATTTTCCACATCTAGCTGTTCTTTGCCTAGGCCAGCACTGCGTTCTTAAACAAGACATTTCTTTCACTCTGTGCTTTTCTCAAGGCTGCAGTAAGATAGGTTGCCAGCAAAAGTGGTACGCTTTGTCTCTAATGTTCACAGAAAATACACACTCTTACGTGGGGATCCTTTCTTGGAACATCAGTTGTTTTATTATAAAAACACTACTTTGATCCGAGATTCCAGCCAGATTACCACAACTGTATGCTGATGAGTGCTTCACTGCAGCTGTTTATGTACACCACAGGCCTCTTGCTCAGGTATGAGGGATGATGTCTTTCTAGGGGAACCTGAAGGGCAGAATTAGAGCTTAACATATTGTGCTCTAACTTACCCTAGGTAGGAGCTATTTTTAATGATTCTAGTGACAATACTGTAGCATTATTTTTATGCTTCACCCTCCTTGTCACAATTTTAATCCTGTCATGCTTCATTGTCCTAAATACTGCAGTACACACTTTATTATCCAAGATGCAGTTACTTCAATAAAAGCTTACTGAACTCTATTCTGCCTCTTATTGTCCTTGTATATGTGAGACTAATGTAACTGAGAGAAACGGATGCGATCTGAGTGACCACGATTTCACTGAGGAGTCAATTGTGTCATGTGCCCAGATGCCCAATCATTCCTGCTCGTGGGTGAATTAAGGCACTGCTAGTTAGCCGAAGCAAAACCCAGATTAGGCCGACAGGTGTTACCTGTAGTGGGTTCAGACTTAGTCTCCCACATTGCAAGTGATTCTGCCTCCCAAATTCAGTACTCTCATTAAGATAACGAAAGCCTACGCGACAGTCCTGTCGGATAAATTGTGTAGAGTCGTCAAACAGTGTTAATGTTCCTAGCAAACCAAAAATGCCTTTTTTAATGTAGAGACTCCACCATAACTACAAAGTTTTGTGTTTCATTGTACTGTACAGCAGTTTATATAGCGCTTCACAACCCTGATGATGCCATGAAACATCCCAATTTGCATTAAATTTGTATTACATTCTTGGAAAGCCTTTCAGAGAGTATGGTTAAAAGGTTGTTCATTTTAGTATGCCCTCTATGCAAGGAACTGGGTGATGTGCAACCAAAGCAAGCTTAGAAGATGGTGCAGCAAATATAAGCGAATGAACATCTGCCTCTCTCTAGGAAACTCATTATGGTTTGGCTTGGCAACGCAACTGTCGCCAGGAAATTATGTGAGCATCACTAAAGAGAGGGTTTTGGTTGCACCCATTTGTTGGGAGCCAGGAGTAAACATTATTTTTGGGCAGAAGTTGTGTGCTTCCACGAAAAAAGCACTTGTACTCTACACAGGCGTTAACATTTTGTTTATTTATCCAGTTACCCAAGCTTGAATTTTCAGGATTACATACATGCCATTGCAATGCTGTAAAGCTGTCTAAGATAATAAATGATGTTTGCCTCTCTACGGCACCAGCACAGATAGAAGAAGGGCAGCCATAAGAAATGTATTGCAGTTCCTTCCATTATTAATTCTAGACTTCAGAGGGCAGATTTGTGTTTGAGAGGAGTATGAATACCTAGTGCTACACTAACCTACATGGATGTTTTGGTCTGGCTTGACAGTGTATCTGTCACCTTAATTTATGTGATCAAAAAGCAAACTTTCAGAGGTTTACAGAGTGGGGGGCGTATGCTTCAACCACATGCTGGTTCTCCAAGTATAGGATTTGATGGGTCAAATTTGTGTGCTTTCACTAAAAAGACTGTATTTATTTCAATTTTTGGCCTGATTATGGTGGCACACCAATGATCATAGTTATAGACAACAATTTGTTCTTGGAATGTTACGACAAAAAAGGCACTAGTCCTGACGATTGTTGTGAAAAGCATATGTGAGAAATTGAGTTGTTGGGAGGATGTGAGCCTCTCTCAAGGAACAGCCACAATCCTTGTAAGGGTGAGGCACAAGTCACTAAATTAACCTGTGCTTAATCTGCTGGTAGCTTGGCACAAAAGCAGTCAGACTTAATTTAGAGGCAATGTGTAAAGTATTTATGCAGTACACAAACTAAAAGTGAAAACAGAAGACAAGAAAAATTCCACTATAATTTAGAGCAACAGAGTAAAATTTGATAAATTATTGGACACCAAACGGACAAAAATTTAATCAGTAGCACAGGAGGTATGCAATTTTAAAGGATTCAGGTAAGTATAGCACCGAAAAGTACAACGCCATTCGTGGCATTCTGGTTGTGTGGGACTGGGTGAATGTTACATGTTCATGCCAACCACGATCGAGTACAAGACGGTAGTTACTGGAGATTTGCCTTGGCGGTCACAGCAGGCTGTCCATACTGCAGCACGAAATACAGATCATGCAGTGCCACTCGTCCCTGGCGGTCCTTGTAGCATGAAGAGTCGAGCTCACTTGAGCTTCGCGTTGACTGTCAGTGCTGGCAGCAAGATATAGGCACAAACAGACCTGTTCAGTCACGAAGAGCCCATAGCTTCAGGATTTTCCCATTTCTTCAAGGAAGAACTCAATAGATGCCACTTTAAGGGTTCAGGACCTGGGAGGCACCTCTTAAAGATCAGGAACTCACTCCAGCAGAGGCCAGCAGGGTTCAGGCAGGACTAGCTGCAGGTCCAGGCAGGTCCAGTGCAGCAGGTTCAGCTAGCCAGTTGCAGGGAGGATTCTGAAGCTCGTGCTCCTGTAGCTCAGATTGGGAGGTCAGTCAGTTAGCTGCCCTTGGAGTCACTTTAGCCTGGGATAAAGGGTGCAGGTCCAGTCTTCTTTCTCAAGACAGCAGGGCAGGCCTCTGGCAGGTCAAGCTGCAAGTCCAGCGCAGCAGGTTAAGCTGAGCAGTCCTTCTTATGAAGTATCCACAGGTACAGGGGTGTACTGAAGAGAGGGTCTGAGGGTCCCCTTTTTATATCTAGTGCCCACTTTTAACTGGAAGAAACCTCTGGGGTTGTCATACAGAGGGTGTCTATATTTTCCTACCTCCCGCCCTGGTCCCAGGCTATCTGTGGGCTAGTGTGAACTCCTCTGTGTTTGAGCTGTGCCAGTGCCTTTGAAGTGCCAGTGTGGCATGTGACGGCTCCACCTACCATCAACCCAGGATAGCCCATCCTATCAACACCTAGACCCTCCATTGTGATACTGTCTGGGAGGAATACACAAAGGCCAACTATACATAGTCATGTCCCCCAGGAATAGGCTGCAGGCACCATATGGTTAGAATAAGAAAATGCTGACTTTCTAAAAGTTGCATTTTCAGAATTGTGATTTTAAATCCAGCTTTAAAATTACAGATGTTTTAAATTACAATCCCTGAGACACCAAACATGACATTCCTTCCTGTTCTCACACAAAGTTATCACTTAATTAATGTAACAAGGTAGCCCAATGTTATCCAACAGGAGAGGTAGGCATTGCAGTAATGAAAAGTAACCTCCTGGGAGTTCTTATCACTAGGACAGAAGAACCTGGATAGCTCATCAGCATTGGCATGGTCTGACCCATGGCAGTGTTCCACCGTAAAGTACACTCCCTGTAGGGAGATGAACCACCTTAACAATATAGGATTCTCACCCGTCATCTGCATTAGCCATCTAAGGGGCCTGTGGAATGTTCGATCCCAGGTGTGAGCCGAAAACCTACTTTGTCTCCGCTTCTCCAGTGCCCAGACCACAGCAAAGGCATCTCTTTCAACGGAACTCCACCTCTGTTCCCTGGCAAGTAACCTGCTGATGAAGGCCACCGATTAGTACAGGCCCTCCTCATTTAACTGGCTTGTAATGCCTCTATGCTTTGTTCTGAAGCATCTGTCTGTACAATAAATTCCTGGGAGATGTCAGGAGCCTTGAGTACCAGTGCGGTGCACATGGCCTCCTTGACAGCGTCTAAATCTTTCTGGCAAGCCTCCATCCAGATCACCTTATTGGGTTGCTTCTTAGAAGTCAACTCAGTTAAGGAGGTACAGTGGTGCATAGCCCTTAAAAAATCCTATAGCAACCGGTGAGGCCCAAGAAGGACCTCACCTCAGTCTGGGTTTAAGGGGGTTCCCAGGCAATGATTCTCTCAATCTTGGCTCAAAGGGGCTGCATCTTGCCCTCACCACGTGTCACAGATACACCACCCTAGCAGGCACATGCTCGTCTTAGTAGTCAGGCTTGCCTGTTGCAGAGCCTGAAGCATCTCTTGGAGGTGGTACAGATGATCCTCGCAGCTGGCACCATAGACTGTGATGTCACCCACATAGGCAGCACTGAATGCCTCCTTCCCAGCCAGAACCCTGGTAACTAACTTGTGAAAGGTGCCAGGGGCATTTTTCAATCCAACTAGCATCGCACAAAATTGAAAGCGGCCCTTCTAAGGTAGAAAATGCAGACCTCTCTTTAGTCCCCTTAATCAGGGCAATCTGCCAGTATCCTGATGTCAAGTTAAAAGGTACTCTGGAATGTGGCAGCTCCCACCTTAATATGAGCTTGTCTGAGGAGGGTGGGGGAGGGGTTGGGCCCCCTATAATCCTCACAGAACCCGGGCTCTGGGGTGGTGCCTGGTGGGGCAGCCTTACATACCAGCACCACAGGGATAGACCAGGGACTACTGGAGTTCTAAATCATCCCCAATGCAAGCATATTGGAGAGTTCCTCCTTAATGCTAACCTTCATTTTGTCTGACAACTTGTACATTTTTTCAGAGGCATACAGTCTACAATTTCAATGACAGGGGTACACAGGTGTGCAAGTCAAGGGGTGAGGGAGTACATAGAAGTAAAGTGTCTTAACAACTAGCAACAGACTCGCTACTGTTCTCAAGTCAGAGTGGGAGAAAGGGTGACACACTCTACTGACCCTTCTTGCTCCATGGAGGACAGAAGGTCAGGGAGAGATTAATTCTCCTCTTACAACTCATCATCTGTCACCAGGAGCTTGATGGCCTCGGACCTCTCTTATTGGGGTTTAAGGCGGTTGACAGTACCCATAAGGGGTGCCTATAATTCTTAAGGTCTACCAGGTAGGTGACCACCTCTGTTCATTTCTTTACATCACAGGGCCCAGACCAGTGGTCCTGCAGGGTCCTGGGACACACAGGCTATATAACCTACACTTTCTGGCCAGGCTGAAACTCGATCAGAGTGGCCTTCGATTCATATCAGAGTTTCATAAACTCTTGCCGGGCCTCAAAATTCTCTTTAGCCTTCTTCTGGAAGAGCTGCATCTGGTTTAGGAAAGCCAGCAAGAATCTGACATCCTGGGTGCAGGAGGTGGACTTCCTGGGAGCTTGCTCCCACCCCTCCTTCACCAGTCTGCTAGGTCCCCTAACAAGGAGATCACAGAGGAACTTGAATGGGCGAAACACAAACTCCCTTCTGTGGTACGTCCCTGTAGGCAAAAAGCAGGCATGGCAAGAGGTCGTCCCACTTCCGCCGCACGGGCTCAGGCAAGCAAATAATAAGCCTTTGATGGTCCTGTTCAATCTATCTACCAGCCCATTTGTTTGAGGGTGATAGGGTGTGAAGAACTTGTAGTTTACCCAACACCTCCCACGTGGACTTCATGTCCTGACATGAAGTTGTTGCCCTGTCAGATACCACTTCTTTGGGGAACCCGCCTCAGGTAAAAATCCTGATCAGGGCCCTAGCACCTGCAAGTTCAGTTACAGACTTCAATGGGATGGCCTCAGGGTTTCTAGTGGCATGGTCCACCAAAAACAAGATAAAACTGTTGCCCAAGGCAGCGCTGGTCCCAAAAGACAACAATGTTGATGTCCACCTTTCCAATGGGGTGTCAACGATAGGAAAGGAAACCAAGGGAGCCTTTAGCTTTTTCCCTGCTGTCCCACTAGCATGGCAGGTGGGATATGACCATCAGAATATATCTCAGGCCGCCTTCACCCAGACTGATCAAAAGTGGGTGACAAGCTTGGCAAAGGTATTGTCCTGCCCCAGATGTCCTATCAGGGGCATATCATGAACAAGGCGCACGAGGAAGGCCCTGGGGCAATAAGGCCCATCAACACACAGGTTACCCCAAGTGCAGGAGCCTTAGGCTTGCTATATGGGTAATTCTCCAGTAGATAAGGTTATCTCCAGAGGTGCCACCTGCAGACTGAGCTTCAGCTTGCCACCTTAAGCCCTCTTGAGCTGGGCACTCTTTCTGAGCCCTGCAGAACTCCTACCTGTAGGGTCCTCTCTCAACTTGTCATCCAGCAAACTCAGGCAGGTCCCTCAGATGGCAATGTCCTCTCCAGTAGGGTCCAGGCAACCTCCTCAGGCAACCTATCAACCAAGTAGGCAGCAGTTTAAGGAGCTGGTTTTCCATGCCCCTTGTTCTTCCTCACCTTAGCAGCAGCCTGGGCCTTTGTTTTAGGCTCCGGGCATCCTTGACTCTCCTCTTGGGCAGCCAAGGACTGTGTGGTCGTGCAGACCCACTCAGGTAACCCTAACATCTCCAGGTGTGGCCTGAGCTCAATTCCTTTAAGACAGTGTGGTCTAGGTCGCTGCCTAACAGACACACTATAGCCATGGCAGGGCTCATAGCTACTTTTAGATAACCTGAGACACATCCCCACTCAAAGAGAACTAGAGACTCTGGGTAGTGATAATCACAGTTGTCAGACTATGACCTGGTCGAATGTATTGGGTATAATTTGCTCTGAGGACACCAGATAACACCTTACCGCAGTCATACCGGCTTCTGTATCCCGCAGAGACTCCACCTCTGCCCATTGACGTTGACCCATTGGTGGTACTTAGGAGTATTTAAAGGCATGTGAGCTCTAGGCAACATCTCTTTACCCCCGGGGACACTAAGGTAAGCTATATTCTCTTTCCCGTGCTAACTGGGACCGCCTCCTCCCCTGTGCTACACTGGCCAATCTCAGTGTTTGCTCACCAGTGATGGCTATATCCTGAGGCATTTGGTGTCTTCCTTTCAGTGGCCATACTTGTAGCACTAGGTACACTGGGGGGGACAAACATCCTTGTCTGATTGTCAGGAAGCTCCTTCTTCTGGTCAGGGACTGGTTAATGGTCCCTTAGGAATTATTTTAGGGGCCTTTGATGAACTTTTTATTTTCAAGTTTCACTCACCCTCTCTTCTGGTGGGGACCCTGATCACCCTTTTGGAAACCCCTCCAGGTGACTTTTTGGACACTCTGGTGCGGACCCCGAGATTCAGCTCCTTAGCAAGCTCCCTGGGATCAGTGAGCTTACTATCCACCAGGTGCTGGCACAACTCTGTGAAACAGGGATCAGGAGTTTGCTCTCGGATCGTACAGCCCACTATAATCATTGACTTTGCTGCCCCTCATCCACCCACTCGTTTGCTGCTGTAATCTAAGAAGTCTACCCAATCCTGGCTTGGAAGTTTGTGACCTTACCTGAACCCAAAGCAGTACCTTTCAGAGATCAGGCCAAACATGAAAGTAAGGTGGTAAGATGGCCTTCTTGGGAGAATACTGCATCTATTCCCCTACCTCTACTATTAGAAGGGTGCCCTTCCCCACTGTGGGAATGTATTTCCACAAGCTTGCTCCCCAGATCCCATCTGGGACCCAGTGGATTCTGAGTGCTACCTCATAAGATGAAAAACATTTATCAATGTCATTCCCCAACGTCTAACTGAACACTAGGTCTTGCAGTGTATAACTCTCTCTTCTCCAGGGGACACAGAGTATGGTACCACCATTGTTGCTGGACTCCACTTGTTTGACTCGGATGTCCAGCTCTTTTAGACTTAGCTATTGGACCAATCTTCTTTCCTACATGGCCCCCTGGGCAGCAGCCTTCTCTGCTGCCCTCTGTGCATTAGCCTCCACTTTGGCTGCCTCCCTCTACAGCTTGAATTTGACCAGCTGCCGTTTAAACTCCCTTTCAGCCCTCCTGTCCTTCAGCTCCTCTAAGGACAGAATGGTGAAATCTGCTGATCCTTGCCCTAAATCTGAGAAGAGGCCTCACTCCTTTGGGTCCTTCGTTCCTCACTCCTCTGGAGCCATGACCAAGGGGCTGCCATCCTCCCCCTCCATCTCCTTCTTCTGCTCCTCCTCAATGTCCACCTCCTCCTCTTCCTCTGTAGCCTCTAACTGGTGGGCCTCCCACAAGGCCCCAAGAAACTTCTGGAGCTCCAGCTTCTAGGAGCCCTTGGTTGCTAGCAGCCTCCTCACTCTGCAGAATCCCTGGAGCTCAGCCACAGGGAAGCTTTCCAGAATATTGAGCTAAAGCTCCATGTTTGCAGATAGGTTCACAGATGAACAAAGTCAGGTGGAATAGAAGTGAATTCGGAAAAAGCAAAGAGCCCAATGAAGAAGAATTAAAAAATACAAAGTGGTATCAATTTATTTATAAGGAATTTCAGTGTTACACAAAATTACTGTATGGCACTGAGAAAACACAAGGACTGAATCCCACCACTGAACATCAATGTGAGAAACTGGCGTATTCGTTGTGGGAGGACTACCCTTCTCAAGCAGCATCCACAATCCTCGTCAGGGGAACTAACAAGTCACTAAATTAACTTGTGCTTTACCCTCTGGTAGCCTGCACAAAAGCAGTCAGGCTTAACTTAGAGATAATGTGTAAAGTATTTGTGCAGCATTCAAATTAAGAAAGTGAAAACACAACATAGACAAAGGTTCATGCTAATTTAGAAGAACAGAGCAAAATGTAATGAATTATTTGACACCAAAGCAACAAAAATCTTATTAGTATAACCGCAGATTTGCAGTTTTAAAGTTGACCGGTAAGTATAGCACCTAAAAGCACAAGCGCCCCTCGCAGCTATTTGGTTGTGCAGGACCAGGTGAAACTCACAAGTCGATGCCAAATAAGACTGAGCGCAAGCCAGATAGAGGGACTAGGCTAGTCCCACCAAAAAAGTTACCATCTAGAGTTCAGTGCGAAGAGTTCCAGTCGTAGTGGAGAAGGTTGCGAGGAGCAGGGAAAGCGTTGCAGATGGTTGTCGGCATCTCACAAAGAGCAGGGCGGGCGTTACATGCGGTCATCGCAGTAGGGTAAAAATCCTGTTGGGCATCACGGATGATCATTGCTGTAGATTCACATTGCCAGTCACTGTTGTAGCTTTATGTGCAGATCTCTCACTGTCGGTCATCAAAGGTGATAGCGTTAGCTCAAACAGTTGGGTTCACAGAGCTGATGGAATTTTCGCAACGTACAAAGAATGATGACCTACCCCAATAAGCATGTGACTACACCATACTAACTTGGCCATGGTAAAAACGTCTGACCTTCACCTTGCTCACAAACCATTTTTCTATCGGGGAAGGGGGCTTTCCCTGTAAGAGACCCACACTGCGCTAATTCCTTTCCTTTCCTCTCCCCCTTTCATCAACTATCTTGTCCTGTCACCCCATCCTACCCCCAGTTCCTCCCAGTTTGGTTAATTAAGAAAGGTGCTCCTCTTCCTACTGCATGTCTGATTCCCCACGCAGAAACAGTGCACTGCTGTATACTCTATGGGCTTATGATTACTGACATGAACCATTATTACAACTTTTACCTAGAAATCATTTCGTTTATTTCATACATATTGGAACTAACTCCTATTCAATATGCTGCGCTGGAAATATGTTAATGTTTTGTAAAACTCAATAAAATATGATTTACAAAAAAAAAAAGTTGGGTTCACCACGGCTTAGCATTAGCATTCAGCGTGGGAAGTAAGATCTTCGCACGAACAGGCCTGTTCATGGTTAGATGGAGCCCAAAATGTAAGGATTCCTCCTTTTCTTCCGGAGCACCAACTGATGCCACACGAAGGGTCCAGGACCTGGAAGGCACCTCTTGGAGATCAGGAACTCACTCCAGCAGAGGCCAGCAGGGCTCAGGCAGGTCTAGTTGCAGGTCCAGTACAACAAATTCAGCTGTGCAGTTGTAGGGATGCCTCTGGAACGTGTTGTGTCCCTGTTGCTCAGAACAGGTCAGTCAGTCAGCTGACCCTTGGAGTCAGTTCGGCCTAGAAAGAACACTGTGGGTCCGGTCTTCCATCTCAGACAGCAGGGAAGGGTACAGCAGTTGCAGGTCTATGCAGGTCCAATGCAGCAGGTCAGCTGCGCAGTCCTTTTGTAGTATCCACAGGTCCAGGAGTGTACTGAAGAGTTTGTCTGATGGCCCCCTTTTTATTCCTGGTGCCCACTCTGAACTGGAAGAAACGTCGGCGTTTTCCCCATACAGAGGAGTCTGGAATTTCCTGCCTTCCTGCCCTGGTCCCGGTCTGTCAGAGAACACAAAAGGCTTGTGTTAAGTCCTTTATGTGGGAGCTGAGTCAGTGCCTTTGAAATGTGGTAGGTGATAGCTCCACTCCCACACCCATCAATGTATAAGGTAACTCAATATCAGCCTATGGTAGAGGTAGGCCTTGTGGAAGTGAATAAAAGAATTAAGGAGCTTTTTACTACCAGGAAATGTAAAACTTAAAAGTACATGCCCAACTTTTTAAAATACAACACATCCTGCCATGAGTGCCATGTATGGCCTACCCGAGGGGTGACAAGTATTAAGAAGGAAAGATTAGGTCTGACAAAAGGTAATTTTGCCAGGTCAAAATGGCAGTTTAAAACTGCACACAGGCTGCAGTGACAGACCTATGACATATTTTAAAAGGCTACTTAAGTGAGTGCCACAATCAGTGAGCATGCCCACTAGAAGTATTTTACAGGTCCTGGGTACCTGTAGTACAATTTGACTGAGGAATTATAAATAAATCAAATAAATTAAATGTGCCAACTGGGTGTAAGGCAATTTAAAAATGTTTAGAGGAGAGGGCACAAGCACTTTTGCACTATGGCAAACTGTGCAGAGTCCCAAGGCCAACAAAATCAAATTCAGCAAAACAGGAGGAGCAAAGGCATAAACGTTTTCGGGGAAGACCACCCTTAGAATGCCTAACAATATCTTAAAGTCAATAATGGGTAATGAGCTGAGGGTAGGAGTCCAACACAGTCCTTGCCAGGGTAAACCACAAAAGTCAGTGAGTAATCCTGTGTTTAACACTTTGGTAAATTGACACAAAAGCACTTAGGCTTAACTTAGAGGGAATGTGTAAAGTATTCCTGCAGAAATTAAACAATAATAAAGCGAAAACAAAGACAACAAAAATCCTAAATCAATTTGGAAGAATAGAGTAAAATGTAATAAACAAAATGATGCCAAATTGACAAAAATCCAATAAGTAGAACCCGATTTTTAAAGTTTCAAGTTAAAATGCGCCAAAAAGCACAAAGCGCCACTCAAAGGTAACTGGTATTGCTGGATAGGATTAAAGTGATAAATTCAGGCTGACTGCAATAGGGCATGTGTTGGATACGGGGACCAGGTTTGTTCCACTGAAGAGTTTGTCTTCTCACAGTGCAAGTCCACACGGGAAGCCTCAGCTGATGCTTCACATGGGCGGGGGCTGCAAGGAGTATGTTGTCAGGGCAAGAAGTAGACCACTGCTGGAGCTTTGTGCTAGAGGTTGACACAGGCGGTCACTGTTTGGTGCAAAGAGCAGGTCATCACTGGAGCTTTGATTTAGTAGGTATCACAGATGGTCATTTCTTGCCACAAAGGGTCCGCTCACGGTTGCCCAAGCATGTGGATTTTCTCCTGGAGTTCTGATTCAAGGCAAGAGGAGTATACTTTGATTACAGTGAAGGGTCCTTGAGGGCACTTCTTGGACACCAGGACTTTCTCCAGCTCGGCCAGCAGCAGGGCTCAGGCAGGTTGACTTGGTACTGTTCAGCTGGGCAGTTGCAGTCGAACACTATGGAAGCTTGTTGTGTCCTTGTAGCTCAAACAGGAGGTCAGCCAACCAGGAGGCACTGGGAATTCCGAGTTCAAGGCACACAGGTCCAATCTTTCTTCTTCAGACAGGACAGTCCTTCAGAAACTTCCACAGGTCCTGAAGTGTTCTGATGAGAGGTTATAAGGGAGTCATTCTTATACCCAGTGCCAGGTTATGTGGGGAGTAGGGGGCAATACCTGGCCTACCAAACTAGCTCTGGCCAGTTCTCGCCTTCCTCAGGGTCTGTCTCCAATCTGTGTACAGGAATAAAGGCAGAGAAAGCATGGTGTCAGATTTCTTTGTGTGTGCTGCAGGCAGGGTCCTCGCAACTGTAATCAGGGCAGGGCACATCTCCTCCCAAGATATCCTGTCAAGACCACCCTCTACATCTAGGTCCCCTTCACCCCCATGTATGGAAGGAATACACAACACACCATGGGAGAGAGATTCACAGTCATGTGACCCTGGACACTGGCAAGAGAGCACATTTGGTTAAGGCAGAAAAATTGCAATTTTCTAAACGTCAGAGAGGAGGGCCCCTGAACAGCATATATACACATGGGAGTGGGGGTGGTGCTGATTGTGGAGAATCTAAACCAAAACAGAAACAGTAATAGTCTATCCCATATCATTACAACTACATACATCAAATATTTATTAGTTATTCAAAGCATATGTGCTGAGCCCAACATGTAATATACATACACATATTCACATTTTTAGCATTAGTTGTCATTCATTATTTTCTTTCAACATTTATCAACACACTTTCATGTACAATAACAATTGCATGACAATATACAACAGTATAATCAAAACTGTTGCTGCAAGACTAGACAGACCCTTCTCCACACACCATAATATTAAAAACTCATCAATTCATACTCATTCACACACATTCATTAACCATGCATAAGTTACAACAGATATATGACATTTAAAAAAAAAAAAAAAAAAAATCAATAGGGGGACACAAAAAAAAACATGTACTCACGTATCTATTGTTAGATGCTAAAGAATTATAAAGACTTCCACTATTATTTATGTTATACAATATTCTTTATAAATTATAATTGTATTTCTTAACACATCGAAACCTTCTGTATTGAAGATTTTAATTCAAACCCCTGCTATAATATATGATCTACTTGATCCTCTTATCTACACTTCTTTAATGGAGTAATCTTCAGGTCCCCATTTTGTTAACACTGACACATTTTTAAGTACAAACCCAAATGCGGGCAACTACCTTCCTCAGGGTGCAACAATAAAACACAATGGCTACTGGGGAGAAAGGGAAAGCAGCCTTGGAGGAAATAGCCACACTGTATGCCACACAAATGTGGGTATAACTAAAAAGTATTCCTTCACCAGGGGGGTACCTCTAATGTTCTGTATATGCCATCAAATGAGTATTAGATGGGAGGATGAACTAGACAGCCGCTATGAAGTTTACGTGGTGAAGAATCATGATTGTACCTGCAACATGTAAAGCTTATTGTTCTAATGAGCGCTACCCAGCATTCCGAGTGGATGCTGTTCTATATCTCATGGCCAAGACACCCTTAGTCAAAGACTGTATTGTGAAGAGATCATTTTTCATTTTGTAAGCTTCATAGCAGCTATCTAGTTCATCATCCCAGCTATTACTCATCTGACGGCATACAGAGAACATTAGCAGTACCCTCCTGACAAAGGGATACTTCTTTTCTTAGTTATACCCACATTTGTGAGGTATACAGTGTGGCTATTATAAAGAAGCACTTTACCACTTATTAGCAGGTATAAAGTACACAGAGGCCTGAAATCGAAAAATATGGGTTAAGCAAAGAAAGGGGTGACCCTGCAGAAAGAGCTTGGTTCAACAGCATTTACGTGTTAATTGCTATTACCCTACATTAAAGCCTACCTATAGGTATTTTCTTACATGGAATCTTACAGATTACTAAAGCTGGCAATGGTTTTGGTGTTGGTTATCCTGTGTAACAAATCCTGGGTATAGAATGTTTGCTTTTTGGGAATCCTTGTTAGGCTGTATTAGGAGACGCAGTATTTTACTTAGCCAACTGTAATTCTGTATTACTTTCTAATGTTATGAATGTGTCCCAATGGGTGTATTGTGGAAAAGCTTTTTCTCAAAACTGTAGGCCCGAGTGGTTTATGGTGACAAGCTTTACGCCTAATTGGTACACTCTGAAACATTATGTCCGGATGCCACAGGGCTAGTCTGCTTATTATGAACCATTATGACACAGGCAGTTGGTCTATTTTATTGTGAAAGGCTATGGAGACATATTTTGTTACATGTAATCTCAGAAATTACCTTAGTAGGCAAGGGTTTGTGGGTTAGCTTCTCACTCTGTCAAACCCTTGGGGTTTCACTGTCAAGATTCTAGTTAGGCCTCTTGAGAGGGGTTGTACATTGTTTTGCAAGCTACATTTCTTTTTTACATATCTCTAATGTTATATAGCTTCATGCATGCTGGCTGTTAGTTTATGTGCATTTCAATAGGTCAGTGTTAGGTAAGGTGTAAAGCCAATTGTACAGGATAAAGGCTCCACTGAGAAAAGTCATGCTAGGTTTCAAAGGTTTGCTCTGTTTATTATGAAACATTATACCAAAGCCATTTAGCATGATCTATTTATTGTGAAAGGCAAGTGTTAAAGACAGCACACCTTTAAGGATGGTGTGAAGGATGGTGTGTTATAGTACTGAAGCCTGTAAGAAGTTAATTGTTACATGGAATTTCACTGATTACCATACTTCAGGGTTTTAGTGTTAGTGCTTTACCCAAACAAACCATGGGGATAGAAGATATTCACTAAAATAAGTATTTTTAGGCTCCTGGGAAGATAATATTTTGCTTTGCTATCCGTAATATTACATTATACATTAGTACTTTTATGACTATATTGGTTGGTTGCATTGTAGAAAGTGATCATGCAGTACAGTAGACTTGCGCTGGTTATGGTGACAAGCCAATGCCAACAGCTAAAGGCCTGATTTGTTCACCTAGAAAAATATTTCCACAGCTATAGATTTGATCAGTTTATTATGAAAAAGTATGATAAACACAGCAGCCCTAGCTTATTGATTGTGACACACATGCCTACAGGTAGGTGTTTCTTTTTCAAATAACTGGAAGGATTGTAGTGTTTTGGTGTTGGGAACCACCTCTGACAAACCACAGAGGGCGAGGATTTGCACAGTAATTGTTGCTAGAATTTCTTCTTAGCTGTCTTCCAGGATCTTGCAACAAAGAAAATCATTAGATATTTCATACATCCGTATCTACAAATACAGACAGGTCAGCAGATTCAGAGTGTCACTAGAGCTGTACGATGCTCTATACAGATATCAGATTTTCTTTTTTTCAACATCTTTTATAGTGATTGGGTTAAACGATGAGTGCAGGAATGAGTCAGCAGATGGATGAATGGATGTAGAAGTGCAAAGATGAGCGAGAGTACATGTATGATGACCTATTCAGTGCCTAAACCCAAAAGTGACACAAGGCAGTTTTATTCATAAGCCAGATCTATTTTATGTGGGGAAGACGGTAAGAGCCCAGTTCCTAAAATGAATCTCACACCTGAGGAAGAAGCATCATCCCAGGACCCCAAATGAATCTCACAGCTAGGGAAGAAGCAGCAGCACACATGTATCCAAATTAATTATTGATCGTAGGAAAGAAGCAGCACAGGCGCCAAGATGAATCTCACACTTGGGGAGGCAGCAGAAGCCCAGGTGGCAAAATGAATCTCGCACTTGGGGACGAAAGAAGAAACCCAGGTGCAAAAATGAATCTCAAACCTGAGGAATAAGCAGCATTCCAGGTGCCAAAATGAATCTCTCTCCTGAGGAATATACAGCAGCCCACGTGTAAAAATGAATCTTGCATCTAGGGAAGTCAAAGAAGTATAAGTGCCAAAATGAATCTCACATGGGGAAGAACCAGCAGCCGAGGTGCCACAATGCATCTCGCTCTTGGGAAAGAAGCAGCAGCCTAGGTGCCAAAATAAATCCCACAACTGAGAAAGAAGCAGCAGCCCAGGTGCCAAAATGAATCTCGCACCTAGGGAAGAAGCCCAGATGCCAAAATGAATCTCCCACTTGGGGAAGAAAAGGAAGCAGCAGCCCAGGCTGCAAAACGAATCTCTTTTCCTAACTGCATACGTGCGCTCCGATGTTTTTCTTTATACACGTTTGGTAGAGAAACCGTGATGGCTGTCACAGCTACATCCACTGATAGAGTATAAGATATTCTTGAAACCCGATTGTTCTTGGCTAAGATACTTTTAACACCAATTGTCCAATTAATCAATCTAAGCCTATTGTATGTAATTAGGATGTGCAGCAATTTCATCCACTACTACCCGTGTAATCAGGCTCAATTCTTGAAAGGCTGTATGGTCTTTGAAACCCAGGGAAGCTTACTCTTTGAGAGATGTTGCAACACTCAAATAGGGCGATCACCTGAGCACATTAGATCAGCTGTAATGGAGATGAATGATTCTGCTAAATGTAGCCTAATGCACCGGACTACCACAAATGTCAGACCCCATTCAGGGAGCCACAAGGACTCAACCATAGGAGTTGAGGTTGTTTGCCCCTGATGTTCTGGTGGCCGTCCTACTAAGTCTCTGCACAATGGGTCAAGTACAACTCCTTCTTCACTTGAATCTTAAGGTACCGGTAGCATGGGGTTGCTTGAGCTCAGAGCTCAACAATCAACAAGCAGGCCAAATAAAGTGAACGTCCAGCCCAGTGCTGGTTTTTGTAAGTACTTTAATTACACAGTTCTACACACTCCAATAGACGTGTACGTAATTAGCGTGTCTGGGAGCTACACCGACCATGCTCCCTCTCCATCCCCCTTGCTCATGGACAATCAGTAGTAGCGTGAATTTAGCTCAGGTACATTCTTAAACTCCAAAAGTTAACAAAACGTGCTCCGTCTGTTTTTCCATACCCCTTCAGGGCTAAAAGATTCTAATGAGTCCTTCTGGCTGGCATCTAGAACTCCTAGGTGTTCTCCTGCATGGTTGTAAAAACCCGCAGAGAACTGGACACAGCCCAGGTGCAGGTCCTGTTTTGCAGCACATCTGTCAAGGTATTTTTACACTACTGCTGCACTAGGTCCTATGAAGTTGATCATGGGAGTGGTGGCTTAGGTGGTGACGTTCTTGGCTACAATACATTTAGTCCGTAGCTTGGTGAAGGGCACCCCTGAGGCAATCTGATCCCAACAGGGTTATGGCTGAAGCAGTCACAACGGACAGTTGAAGCCCACATCCAGACAGAAGGTTATGTCCGTCACCTCTGGAAGAGTGGCTGTCTGACTGACAAGCCCTGACTGCATAGCAGTCCTCAGAGTATTCGGGGAAGCACCCCATTCCTTGGTAATATGGAACTTGGAACTGAAACAAAGTGGGGTGGTTTGCGTCCCAATTTTATACACAAATTCCACACAGGTGATTGCATCCTGTCTCAAACTGCAAAATCATTACAGTTCGGTGGTTCTTTCAAGCGTCCTTCCCAGGATGTTCTGCAGACTCAGCCTTTGAGTAGAGTGAGGTTTTACAAAGCAGGTAGCATTGAGGCTGTCTCCATCCAGTAGCACCAACAAAGGCACAAAGAGGAGTGAGGTTTCTGCACCTGGCTGTCCTCAGTTCAGCTGAGGTTGTAATCAGGGAATGAAAAAAGGGAGGGCCTCATATTGAGGCTTCCTAACCTTCACAACAGAGTCTGCAGTTCTCACCCCTACTATCTACGAAATGGCAGTGCTCAGAGAGATAAATCAGCATCTCCTTGTTAACTAAAAGGCCTTACTGAATATCTTAAAGAACCCAGTCTCCTCTCTCCTCACTTCAGTGTCTGAGTATTCTCAGTCCAGCTGCCGGAATTTAAGCAACACTTCCAGTCTGGCTGGGTATAAAAATAATACATCTCCGTTTTGCGCTAGGCCAGGCTAGGGGTATCCAAATGGCTTCCACTGGCCTCTATGGTCTTGCTTATTCGCACACATGCTACACACAGCAATGCCTAACATGCACTCAAAATGTCAGCACAGAGGTCCGGGCAAGCACACAGAATCAGAACTTTACACAGGTTCGGCATTAGGCCTCAACCTGAGTGAGCCAAAGGAAGAGTTCTGGTCACATTATAAATGTCTTTAACCATGGTATGCTGCCAGGACTATTCTATGTTCTAAATCTATGGCAAGAACACTAGTCCATTGTCAATAAGGATGGCATGAATTGTGTGCCCTTTAAGGTCACATGACAGGTCTAGGACCTCCAATAGCAAGGCCTATACCTAAACTCAGGCCTCGAAAAATTATAAAAATGTTACTCGACCTGCAGGTCGAGTAACTCAAATAATTTACTCGACCTAACTGTAATGTAGTTGACCCGTAAACAGATCTCAAATTGTGTGATCCTAGGAAATTAGTTTACAGAGTCGCCTTTTTCTTTATTCTCACATACCAGTGCACCTTCAAATAAGTAAGCTCAGCATTTTTGCTACACAAACAAAACTCTTTTGTTTGATTGAATAGACACAATGTTTGCTCAATGTATAATAAAAATCTAGCCCACATATAGGAGACAAATGATCCATGACTGGACTCTTCGTTTACTAATAGCATTGCCATCAAGGCAGGAGTGTTTCTCAGTTTATGTTTAAACATTCACTTTAACAAATATATAACTAAAGCATGATGTGGTAGCATACTGTAATTTAAAGACAGTACATTTCCAGGAAATGTCCAAAAAACTTCCAACTAACTTGCAGCTTTATAATTATAGAGTATTAACAATAATCTGTGAAAATTGGGTTTCAGAAAACATTTGCATGTCACTAAGTAAAGAGTTCTGATTTGTTTTCGTCCTTTTAAATTATTTTTTCATAGTACAAAAAATAGGCTTGCACAACTACTAAAATATATTTTGAAATATGGGTACAGTTGACTTTCTGTGAAATTAAACACCATATGGTGTCAGGTTTTTCCTAACAAACAACAATTAAATAACTCTTTTTACAGCAGGTCAGAAAAGTTCACCTTACAAAATCCTGGAAATCTGCAGTGAGAAGGGAAATTAATTGCAAGACAAAGTGACTTTTCACCTCTGTCTCTCAACACAGAGCAAATGTGACAACATAACAAGATTTGAAGGGGTCTAATGTCAAGTAATATACCTAGGTTTTTTGCTTCCTCTGAAATAGCTGCAGGTGAGCCATGACTTGAGGGCTGTCAAAAGGAAGATTATCAGGATAAATTAACATCAGAGAGAGAATGAGGTGAAGGTTTGCTCCACTTCCCCATCAAATTAGCCAAACAATAAGAGAGAGCCTGTCACCAAAATCCTAAATCCTGTTATATCCCTTGCTCAGCTGAGTAGGAAATCCTACTAGGGTTTTAAAAGAACCCTTAGCCACTAACACTAGTTTGTGGAATGAATCCTCATAGGGTTTCCACCTGAGACAACTGAAGCATCTGGGTGTGCTTGGACACCAGAGTTACAGAAAAGCAGGTTTTTTTTGGTTGTTCAGGGATCAGGAAAGTAAAATTACCTTACGGTATCCCACCCATGAAGGCGAGTTTTCATTATGGGAACCTTACTTAAGGTTACAAACACAGATGGATGTGAAATAGGACTATTATGGTCTCCCACATCCTACATATTTCAGCCATCACCCTAAATGCCCATTAGGGTTTCTTTAGGAACAAAAGGACTCTCCTATCATGTGCTTTTCCTATTTTGGTGCACACATGCGCACTCTTAACACTTGATTACGTGCAAGATTTTCAGTAACTTACAATCTCTATTAGGATTTGGTGTGTCGATCTGAAATAAGCAAAGTAAGAGAGACATTGTGTTGGATTATTATGGTAGCCATAATCATGCCCTGCACTTCAAGCACTGGTTACAAGCTGCACTCATACCATGCGGTCTATCTCACACAAGTTGAAAGCATAGGAACCGGCACAGGTTATCTTGTGAACTTTTTACATTGGCAACCAATTGCAATAACATCATGCAGCAAACTAGAAAGTTGTACTAAGCAGGGAACCAATGTCGATTTCCTTTGTGTGTTTAAAGTTAATGTTTGGCAGTGCAATACATGCATTTTGTGCGTCGCAGTACCCAATCTGGAATTTAAAAATCATTGTTTAATGAGATAGTCCTTTGCAGCATAGATACTCAGAGTTGGGAGGACCCTGTAGTCACACACTGAGGGAGGAGATATAAATCAGAATTATTCCACTTGCATTATTAGATGAAGAGACCCCTTCACCCAGACGTACTTCATTAAGGTGTATCGTCCGCATGCCACCTAGTCTGCTTCCTCCATGATCTGTATATTACTGTGTCCCTGTTTTCCCGAGAGTGAATACAGTGTTCTGGCATGACTGCAGCACGTTCATCAGCAACGTGCGTTATGGCGTCATCACGCAGTGCACGATGTGATGTCATGGTCTGCGCTGGGAGTGCATGTCCGGCAACTAGTCAACAGCCAATTGTCTCATTTCTCATATGATATAAGTTTAAATCACGTTGGACTTGGTAATATTTAAAGGTTTCAACATGGGTTAACTGCCCCTAATTAGAAAGTGGGCTAACTGAACTCAGACATTCCTAAACAGGATACTTTGCGTGCGATTGGGGTTATTTGTTAATTCTGCTAGTTTTTGAAGAGTGTGGATATTTTCTCATCTGCACAAAATTAATCTATGTGTTGTCACACAATGGAAAGGAAACATAGCAAACTTGAATTAAAATTAAAATTGGAAACCCATGTAAAATTTATGTTAGTGACTATTTCTCATGTTTTTTTTTTTATCCTTGTTGTGCAAAAAAATAAAAAAAATAAAAAAGTCAAACAGTGTCTGTTAAAACCTAATATACATGGCAATATACATAACAAGAGCTCCTGGTAAATATCAAGGGTTATTGGCGCGAAAGTATGACCCATATCAAGACTGCCTAAAGCAGAGAGGAGTGTACTTGGGCATAGGTGTGTAATTTATATCTGTGCAGCATTCCAGGCTATGTTATCGTTCACTCCTATTTTGTGAGTGGATAGACGGTACATCCATTTCTGTTCTTTGTCAAATAGAATCTTGTCTGAATTTTTGATACCGTTTTCAAGTTGTTCATAACAACCCTTTTAAGATCATTAGCCATATGACCAATTGTTAAAAAGGGTTCACAACAGTACAGTAAAACCACGAATATTCGAACATCGCAGTGACAGCCAATGCAAAAGAAGAACCACCAGTAGGACAGTACACCTTTCTAGTTTACTGCATGAAGTTAATGTGGTTGGTTACCAAGGTAAAAAGCTCATGAGAGAACCTACACTGGTTCATATGTTTCCAGCACATGTGAGATAGACTGCATGGTTTAAGTGCGGTTTGTAACTAGTGCTTGAAATGCACCGCATGATAACGGTTACCATAATCCTGCACTATGTGTCCCTTGCTCTACTTATTTCAGATATATATGCACAGTATCGTAATGGAGACTGTAAGTTACGGAAAATCTTGCACGTAATCTAGTGTAAGAGTGCGCATGTGTACACCAAAATAAGAAAAGCACATGATAGGAGGGATCTTTTGGCCCTGAAGAAAGTCAATTGACCCTGATGGGCATTTAGGATGATGGCTGAAGCATGCAGACATGATATGGGATGTGGCAGACCATAACTGTGTCCTTCACCTCCATCGGTGTTTTTAACCTTACCTAGAGGTCCCATAATTAAATACTGCCTTCAGTGGTGAGATACCATAAGGTCGAAAAAAAACTTCTGCTGTAACTCAAGTGCTGAAGCACAGCCAGATGCATAGACCTCCCAGGTGGGAACCCTATGATGAAGCATGCCAATGACTAGTGTTAATGGGTGAGAGTTATTTTTAAAAACCTAGTAGGATTTCCTACTCAACTGAGTGAGGTTTATAACAGGATTTAGGATTTTGGGGGCGGGCCCTCTTATTCTTTGCCTCAAGTGAGGTATAGACATCTGCTGATGTTCACCTGGGACAAGGTTTTATGGCCAAGTTGGATTTGATGTGGGACTTGTCACCGCATTTATGTGTGCAGCAAATAAAATTCAAGTATATGAAACAGTAAGATCATATAGATAGTGAAAAAAAAAAAAACTAGGATGAGAGAGCAAACCATACCCTCATACTAAACGGGGTGAAAAAGATGTGGAGGGGATGAACAACTTAGAAATACAAAGCAAATTCGGAATAGGTCTTTCAAACTCCAGACCAAAACCAGCATAGCAAACATCACAAATTTATACCTCATCATAAACAGTTTGAGAGAGAATCAAACTTACTAGCATGTTTGTCAGCCAGCATTATAAGAGTGTTGGAAATATCCCGTCTTCGGTAATAGCACACAACTTTTGCTTCCACGTTGCCATTAGCAGTCTAAGAAACAAATAAAAGGCAAAAGTTATAACATCAGCACTCGCTTTTGCTTTGGTGACTGTATTATACAATAAAATGTAAAGTTTATGCTCTAAGGCTGAATTCAAAACCATGAGACTTATCAGAGAAGCTAGATAAATCTATGCTCAAAATTACAACACTGATAGGTGCATCTGATTTTTCATTTTTGAACTACTTTTCCAAAAGCCTCTTTTAATGCATGTTTCTAATTTCAAACCTGATTAGCAGTGCAACATCTGTTCAGTAAAACATATTGTTATAATGAAGAAGGATAACCTAAAAATAAGATATCTTTATTAACCGTCTCCTCTTTCCACCATAAATTCTCTCTCTGACCAGATAGAAACTTTCTAACATTCTAAGTGGAACAATCTTGTCAGCTGTAAGAAAGTACTATTATGATAAATGGATTAGGGAAGGACAGTGCCAACTGGGAAAGGAGGAGGGTTTATACATATAGACAATTAACATGTAACAAAAGGAACATTACATTACAACATGTATCACCACGGGACAACAACAGCACTCAACGAGGAAGATCCAAAGTGTAGTGCACATTCATAGCAAGAACTGGGCAGCTGAACCTTAAAAGAAAATGTAAGGTGGGCACAGGTAGTTTTATTGTAACAAGGATTTTTAGAAAACAGACAGAGGGGTACTGAGAGGTGAAGGGTACAGCCTTGAAAGAACATCTACACAAAGAAAAATATCAAGAGCAGGTGGGCAAATGTCAGCTTACTTTGTGGTGGTCAGGCCGTTAATGTTTCTTGCCCTGAGCCTCACCCTCAGGGAAGCTTAGGCCTTGACGGACAAAGGAAAGACAAAATTACTAGTCTAACTACAGTCCTAGAATATTTGGTGAAAGAGCAACTTTACCCCAAATACTCCAGGAGGTCTACTTAGTATTCTAACTCCAGTCCTGGAGTATTTTCGGGAAAGTATTACATTCCTCAAGTATTTTTAGGAAGGGTTACAAAGTAGAAATTGCTGCCTTGAGGGGACAGCTCAGGGCAAAAAAAAAATAAAACTAGGAATACCTGATGGGCTCTTCACATCAAAGACAACCCACATCCAGGACAGAGGCAAACATGTTTTAAAGGTTATCAACTAAATCAGTACCATGGATTACTACTGGTATTTTTTTTTTTATTTAAGAAGCTGATGAAAATTTGGGTGAAAAGGAATATATGTATTACTTCACGGACTTTATGGTACAGCACATAAAAGCTGAAATCTACACATGCGGTGTGGATGGAATTTGCATGTTTACTGCAAAGATCAACAATTGAATAGCCTTGATCTGATAACTAACTATCCAAGTATGAGCCCACATGTTTGACTTTCTGCTATTGATCATCTCTACTTATTGACAATGAAACAATAGTAATAAAACTGTACAGCGGAACCTAGTGGAGATGAAGTAATAAGTAAATAAACTTAAACAGCATTTTAATGTATTCTGGCCGAACCACAAGGTCACACTGAATGAAGCTGAAGTCCATTCACTGAGATAGAGAAAAGTCATCAAGTCAGAGTGCAACACGTGCAACCTGCCCCATTAAAAAAGATTCAGTCATCACTACAGTAGGAAGGTACCATCTTCCTTGGCATGTTATACCATTTTTCACATGTATGTCAGTATGTTTTTGCCTGTCTCACTGGGATCCTGCTGGTCAGGACCCCAGTGCGCATAATTTATGGCCTAATGTGTATGCCTGTGTAGTGCCTAACTGTGTCACCGAGGCTCTGCTAACCAGAACCTCAGTGCTTATGCTCTCTCTGCTTTTAAATTTGTCACTGTAGGCCAGTGACTTCATTTACCAATTTCAATTGGCATACTGGACCCCCCCTTATAAGGCCCTAGTATATGGTACCTAGGTACCCAGGGCATTGGGGTTCCAGGAGATCCATATGGGCTGAAGCATTTCTTCTGCCACCCATACAGAGCTAAGACAAACCTTTACACAGGACTGCCACTGCAGCCTGCGTGAAATAGTGCACACGCTATTTCACAACCACTTTTCACTGCACTTAAGTAACTTATAAGTCACCTATATGTTTAACCTTCACTTGCTGAAGGTTAGGTGCACAGTTACTAAGTGTGAGGGCACCCTTGCACTAGCAAAGGAGCCCCCACATAGTTTAGGGCCATTTCCCCGGACTTTGTGAGTGCGGGGATGCTATTACACATGTGCACTACCTATAGGTCAATACCTATATGTAGCTTCACAATGGTAAATCCGAATATGGCCATGTAACATGTCTAAGATCATGGAATTGTCCCCCCATCCCAAATTTGGTATTGGGGAGCCAATTCCATGCATCCTAGGGGCTTCACCATGGACCCCCAGTACTGCCAAACCAGCTCTCTGAGGCTTGCACTGAAGCTACAGCTGCTGCCACCTCACAGACAGGGTTCTGCCCTCCTGGGGTCTGGGCAGCCCAGTCCCAGGAAGGCAGAACAAAGCATTTTCTCTGAGTGCAGGGTATTACACCCTCTCCCTTTGGAAATAGGTGGTGCAGGCTGTGGAGGGGTAGCCTCCCCCAGCCTCTGGAGATGCTTCGAAGGGCACAGATGGTGCCCTCCTTGCATAAACCAGTCTACACCAGTTCAGGGACCCCTTCTCCCCAGCTCTGGCAGGAAACTGTACAAACGAAAGGGGAGTGACCACTCCCCTGTCCATCACCACCACAGGGGCGGTGTTCAGAGCCAACAGGTGACGTCAGAGACCCCTCCTGATAGATCATTACCTGATAAGGTAGCCAATCCCCCTCTCAGGGCTATTTAGGGTCTCTCCTGTGGGTTATTTTCAGATTCTGCTTGCAAGTTGCCTTCAGGAATCCTCTGCAACAACTTCAGACTCTTCTGACCTCGGATCAACCGCAGCCTGCGCCAAGAAACGCTGTAACTGCAACAAAGTGACTACAAGAGATACTTTTCTTCAGCAACCTCAGCTCCAAGTCAGCAACTGCAACAGTTTCCATGGTGTGCATGCTCTGAGGACTCCCTGTCTTCATCATGCACCTGAAGAACCGAAGAAATCTCCTGTGGAGTGACGGAGTCACTCCCCTGCTCCAAGCAGGCACCTTCCAAGACGACGACCAGTATCCTGGAAATCCTCTCAACGACGAGCGTGCTCCTAAGGACACAGAGGGTGGACATCGACAGACTGTCCTGAGGTCCTGCTGACGCAATTTGGAGGAGGTAAGACCTTGCCTTCCCCAAGAACGACGGTACTCCTGTGTACTGTGTCTTCTTCATCTCCTGAGGACTCTGTGCACTCTTTGCGAAATTCCTTCGTGCATAGCCTGGCCCAGGTTCCCAGCACCCCACCCTGCGACGCTCAACCCGCTGAGTTGATCTCCGGCAGCGTGGGACCTTCTTTTGTTGTGCTGCATCAACCGCGTTTTGCACCTCCTTTGAAGGTGCCTTCTTCTAGGGTGCTGGCTGGCATCCTGAGGGCTCTCTAAAGTGCTGACAGCCCCCTCTTCCTCCTCACACAGTTGAGGCCCCCAGGTCCCTCCTGGCTCCATCCAGCGCCATTTTGACGAAAAAACACACTTTTGACGTAGCCAAGGCTTGTTGGCGCCTTCCAACACGAAATCTCATCTGCTACAATCTTCATGCCGTGGGGCATTGTTTGCATCATGCAGGAACCCGCTGGCATCTTCCTAGGGTGCATTTCTGCAGTCTTCGACTAACCGGAGACTCTTCTTTTGCCCCCTCTTCTGGGTTGCCAGGGGCTACTGTCCTTCCTGGAACTTCTTTCGACTTCTGGACTTGGTCCCCTTCCTTTGCAGGTCTTCAGGTCCAATAATCCAGCAGTTGTTCTTTGCAGACTTAATTGGCTGCTGCAAAATCCCCCAAACGAGGTGTAGTGTGTCCTAAGGAACCTTGCAGTACTTTACTCCTGCTTTTCTGGGCTCTGGGGTGGGGTAATTTACTTACCTTTACTGTATTCTTACTCTCCCAGCGATTCTGCACACACTACACTTGTCTAGGGGGGAATTTGTGATTCACATTCCACTTTCTTAGTATATGGTTTGTGTTCCCCTAAACCTATTTTCTCCCATTGCATTCTATAGGATTTCCTACTGTTTGCATTGTTCTATGACTATTTACTTGTCTAATTTTGGTGTCTAATGTATATATTGTGTATAATACTTACCTCCAGAAGGAGTATTGTCTCTAAGATATTTGTGGTATTGTGTCACCAAAATAAATACCTTTATTTTTGGTAACACTGAGTATTGTCTTTACATGTGTATAAGTACTGTGTAACTATAAGTGGTATTGCATGAGCTTTACATGTCTCCTAGTTCAGCCTAAGCTGCTCTGCTATAGCTACCTCTATCAACCTAAGCTGCTAGAACACTACTACATTTCACTAATAAGGGATAACTGGACCTGGTATAAGGTGTAAGTATCCAATGTACCCACTACCTCCTACAACTATTATTAGGGGGATACAATAAATCGAGAAGAAAATAAGGGCCAGGGACATACTGATTGAAAAACTATGTTTGAAAAGTGCTACCCTAAAGCTAAAGATACAAAAGAGACAATTACATACGAGGCAGAACCAGAAAGATGAAACTGGTGATATTATGCATGCAGTGGATTTTCAGTGGCTGAAGATCAAGAACAGACAATGCCTTGAGCAGGATCGATGAGTCAATCTCTTGCACCTGAAAAAGACAGCAGGCAATACTCTTCAGATCCGCATCTCGTATAAGAAAAAACTTCAGAGCGATCCAGATGATCTAAAAATGTAGACTGATCTCTCTAAAACAGATTATGGTATAGAAAATTGAGGGAGAGGCCCAAATAGTAGAAGACAATCAGCCCAAGTACAGGGTGAAAGCAGTATTGGATTGCAACAAGTGTGTAAAAAACTAATATATGTTGGACTGGAAAGCCTACGGTCCGGAAGAGGAATCATAGGAACCAGCCCATCATGTTCACACCCCTTGATTGGTTAGACAGTTCCATTTGCGACACCCGGACAAACCTTGACCCGCTGGGGGCACCTTCGGAGGGGTGTACTGTCGAGCTTGCAGGCCTGCTGAGGCCTTTCAGAACAGTAGTGCCCCCTTCTAACAAAGAACCAATGTACATTTATTAACCGGTTTCTTCTGACATGAGCTTTGTTCAATACTTATTGCTAATTTGCTGCTTGCGGACCTCAATGATGATGTTTAAATAGTGTTATTTATTGTGCCTTGGCTTTGCTTGTGCTCGTTCCCCCAGAGGCTGGCTGACTCAAGAGGCTAAGTGGGTGTGGCCTCAGGCAATGGGCATGGCAGGGAGCAGTGGTTACTTAAACCACGGCCTTTCTTGACATCTCTGCTTGCCGTCAGAGATTCTCCTGGGAACAGCAGCCCTTCTCCTGACAGGAACCAACTGTGAGCAACAAAGCATCTCCGGATTCAAGGCAGCTAACGCACTTGCCTTGGTCTTTTGTGCCCGTCCTTTTTTTCTGAATTCGGACAGCGGTATCAAGAAACCAGGAAGGAACAAGAAAGAATTGGAGTGTTCTTAGAGTGGTAACGTGCAGCACACGGAAATACAACCTGATACTTACCCACTGATTCTTTGAGATAGCGCTGACACCATTCTTAGAGACAGCATCCTTGTTGAATCACATTCATTCTGATGGTGCATGCAATGTGTATGTAGGTTGTGCCTCTGTGTCTGCTTCTGTCCCCTCCATTTTTCTCCTCTTGCTGCTCCCACCACCGTTACCCGCCTCCCCCCACTATTTACCTGCTCGCCTGTGCATTTTAATGCGTCTTCCCGCCTTTGGTAGGCACACCCAACACCCCCGTGGCCCTCTCACCCCCCAGGCCCTACTTAATGATGGCCGCACTGCTGGCGCACCAAAGGCAAGCCCACCTGTCCGTGCTTGGACCGTGCCCAGCGCCAGGAACCCTGGTTCATTGCCCCCACCCCCACAGCTACACCAGCGCTAACCTTGACGCCCTGAACCATACACGCTCTAGAGAGCTCTGCTGCCGCTCCTCCCATCACATAACAGTAGGCCACTACAACTTCACCTGCCACAGCATGCCCATCAGCGCATCTCCCAGCACCATGCAGACCTCCCACCACGCCGCACCAGCACCTCACCACCAACTTGCGTGTATAACACGCGCTCACTTTGCCCGAGCTGTGGGACCTCATTGCAACACTTGCAACCAAATGTTAATTTTCCTCACAGAGACCTGGCTCAACCCTTTATCCGCCCCAGATATAGCCACAGCAGTACCAGACGGATGCAAGCCCACCCACCGGGACTGCATCAACAAACCCACAGGAGAAATCACCATCATTTACAAAAAGATCATCCAGTGCACCACCACTACGGCGATGGAACACAGCAACTTCAGGCTCCAAACTGATGGCAAGTCGACAGTTAAAAGGACCCTCACCTACCGTACACCCTGGACCATGCCCCAGCAATGTCATCACGGACTTCATTGCCCTCCCTCACCATCGATTCAGATGACTTCATATTCCTTGGTGACCTCAATTGCCACCTCGATGACCACAGCAATACTAACACCGCAAACTTCCTCGACTGCATGAAAAACATTGGACTAACTGAGGAGGACCACCTTCAGCACCTGCCTAAACTTCTACCACCAGGGAGAAAAATAGGGACACTCTTGTTGCTCACATCAAATCCAGCTCCAATCACAGCAAGGAATTCTTCAACAGCATCAGGGAGTTCTCCAACCCCGCAGCCACAGAGAACAGTATCACCCCCAGGAGCCCTGAGACAACCTCGCTAATTTCTACCGCGACAAGATCACCACCATCTAAAAGAACTATGAACCCGAGCCTACAGAGTTTGTTGACCTACAAACCCCCCACTGCAACTAGTACAGATCACCGACTGGCCACATGGAATCTGCTCACCCCTCCAGGAAACCGCTGCCATCATGATCTCTAGCCACTAAAGAGCACCCACTGACCCCTGCCCATACCACATCTTCAACCTTGAAAGACACAAAATCAGCCACAAACTCACCCCCCTACTCAACACCTCAATAACCATGGCCATGTTTGCAGAAGACTGGAAACACACAAAGGTCAAACCCCTACTAAAGAAGCCATCAGCTGACTCCAATGAGCTCAATAATTACCAGCCCATTTACTTGCTCCCTTTCCGAGTCAAGGTCATAGAGAAAACTATCAACAAACAACTCACCAAACACCAGGGGAAGAACCACCTTCTGCCTGTTCCTTCACTTTGTGCAAAAAATCTACAAATGTCTTTCCTCATCAACAGAAGTATGAGCAGAGGGCACTCCTTCTCTTACCTCACAGCGTAGACATGGAATGGCCTCACCCTGCAGGTCTGGACCTCCCCATCGCAACCTGATTTCTGAAGGGCCCTCAAGACGTGGCTATTCAACTCTGTTCCTCAGACCCGGCAGGCACCTGGATACCCTCAAGGGTGATTAGCTGTGCAATACAAATCAACTGACTGATTTTGTATTGGCTCACAGAGATAGCCCATCAATTTAGAGAGAGCTATATAGGTAAGAAGTGGTCTACTAAGTGGGGAAAACTTTGTTGAGGCCTCCAAAGAAACCCTTAATCAATGAAATAGTGAAAAGGATGCCCAAGAAGGAGATTTAGGATTAACTGTAACTGCAGCCTAATGTCAGAAGATTACCCGTTAAATCAAACTTCCATAGGAGCAGATGCCTTTTACCCAGCTGAGACTTTAACTGATTAGCTGAACCCTGCATCCATTAGGGGTAAAGGGGAATAGGAATAGAAAAAGAGAGACCACCTCCAGATCCAGTTCCAGCATGTGTTTCCCACTTGAAGATTGGTTATTCAATGTGTGTCACTGAAAACCTGCACCTTTCTTCTTATTGGGATTTCTTTAAAGAAAGGACCTGCAGTCGGGTGATAAGGGCATAGATAAGTGCATTCCTACTGCGCATTCAACTGTTCAGCCATTCACATTCACCCAATTCTATTGTTCTCCTAACCTGGATCTTTTGAGAGACTAGCCTCTCTCTAAGAGAACAATGTTAACTTAATATCTTCTTTTCCCAGGAGTCGGAGGTTCCCAAAGATCTCTGGAGAACAGTTAAAAATTTCACAAATATACAAACTACTAATGTCTTTTACAGGAAATTAAAACTCCTTCTCAAGGTTCAGTTTTCTCAATCACAGTCTCTAGGCATTAGGTCTGTCTGTCTCTAAGACTGACAAGTCTCCAAAGCAAGGAGTTCTTGAGTATATATGTAAATATATATATTGGCAAGTCTGGAAATCATACAAACTGATTCCTTACTGCAGTTGCTTGAAGTTCTGTTAAGCAAAAACTAATTTTCCTCAGAAAGCCGATAGCCAGTTGCTGGAAGAAGGAAAAAAAAAAATCAGCTTGTTTAAAAGGGAAAAAGTAGCTCGTGTGCACACCATAACAAGAAAAAGAATTAATTACTTAAAACTGGAAGTACTCTCTATGAAACGAAGCACCTCAGTAACAATGCTCATTCTCCTCAGGATGACAGTTGAAGTGCAGGGCTCCCCAAGAGAAACAGCTGGAAGGAAGCTTCAGCACAAGACTATGGTAGAAACACTAGGGCGCTGACCTCAAAAGGATTTGGAACCAACATCCTGAGCAGCAGTTAAACCTGAAGAAGCTAGTTCTAAGAACAGCCTCCACAAGAGTCACCAGGAGTAAGGACACCACTGCTCCAACGTGGGTACAAGGAAAAGGGTAATCGTTTTTGCTGAGGGAAGAACTTAACAATGCTGCCAATAGTTGTTCTGACACATAAAGCATATTTCCTGGCACGTCATTGGGTCTGCTTGCCTGTTGATATATCATAAGCAGAATCTCCTCCATTTAAGTGCATATTGAAGCCTCAGGGAAAGGTGCTTTGTCACACTCCGAAGGCCATGTAGTCTTCAGGCAACTTCATATGTCCATACTGTAGGACTTCAGAAGCTAGACAGTCAAGCTAAGTGATAATACACTAGGATAGAAAGCTCTGTTCGACATCCAGGACAGTACATCACACCTATTCATGTATTTCTTGTGTGGCAGAAAGTACATCTGAAGACTGTCCAAGTACCACCGGATGCGAGACCACTCCAGGGCAATAAGCATCATCGTCACTCTGCTGAATCTAAACGTGATCTCCCTGGGAAGGAAAGTAATTGGAGAAAGCTGTAGCGAAATTCTCTCAACCAACTTGCCAAAAAATAAATTTTCCAGGGGCTGAGGTTATGAAAACTTTTAAACGTAAACAGAACATTTTGGGTTTTCTTCTGTAACAAATAAGTCTATTTCTGGATGCAAACAGCAAAAGGAGATGTCCGCCAACACTGTGTTGTTTACAACACACTTGTTGTTCTAACAAATAACAAACCAGTTTGTCTGCTTTTGTGTTCTGAAGTCCTGGAAGATGCATCACAGTCAGTAAAATTCCACTCTGCATTACCCAGTGCCAAATTGCATGGGAACCTGGAAGAGCAACCTGGACTTTGTACCTCCTTCTTTGATCAGATAGTACATAGTTTGATATGTTGCCTGATGCAGAACAGGGTCTGGTTTCTTCTGTGGCCAGAAAGATATTAGAGTGAGGTGACCTGGCCTCTGCTCCAACATACTGATGTGGTAATCCTTGTCCGATGAGTGGCAAGATTGTCTGTATGAGCATCCATTGTTATAAAGAGGCATCCTTCACCACAGGGCAGAGAGGTACATGAGACAAAAGATTTATTCTCTCGTGCCACCAATTCAAGAACTGCAGGGTATGACGATGCTGTACTTGTGGTCTAGTCTTCTCAACATCTGGCACAATCAATCCTCCCAACATCCCTGCAGAGGTCTCCTGTGTAACATCGCATCCAAGGCTAGGGAGATGCACAAGGCACTGGTTCCCAAAAGAGATTAAACTTAACAGATGGCTAATGTACTGTTTACAGATGAAAAAGGTTTTTGACAAACACACTTTTCTCTTCCTGTGTCTAGGACCACTCATAAGTAGTGAAGGGATTGTCTACTAACTATATTCTACTTTTCAACACCCAGATGAGGACCTAATCTGAAAAACAGATTTATCAGCTTTAAGTCCTGAAAGAGCTTGGGCCGAGAAGAGTTGTTAATTAACCAGACAGCCAAATACAGATAAACACTTTCTTTCTGAGAAGCCATGAGAGTACTGCTGCAACAGCGTTTGACAAAGCTGTGAGAGCTGACTTCAGTCCAAAAGGAAGAACTTTGTATTGATAAGGATTTTTTCCACTCTAAACCCCTTTGCTGCCAGGCCTTTTCCCCTCCTGTGCCGAGCCTTTTTTTTGGCTATTTGGGGCAGTGCGCGCTTAGGCCCTCATAACTTTTCCTCCACATAAGCTACCCATGCCAAATTTGCATCCTTTTTTCCCAACATCCTAGGGATTCTAGAGGTACCCAGACTTTGTGGGTTCCCCTGAAGGAGACCAAGGAATTAGCCAAAATAAAGCGAAAAACTTCGTTTTTTGAAAACAAGAAAGGGGAAAAAAGGGCTGCAGAAGACGGCTTGTGTTTTTTTCCCTGAAAACGGCATCAACAAAGGATTTGCGGTGGTAAAATCACCATCTTCCCAGCTTTAAGGAACAGGCAGGACTTTAATTAGAATACCCAATTTTTCTACACAATTTTGACATTTTAATGGGACATACCCCATTTTTACTATTTTTTGTGCTTTCAGCCTCCTTCCAGTTAGTGACTGAAATGGGTGAGAAACGAATGCTGGACCCCAGCAACTAAACATTTCTGAAAAGTAGACAAAATTCTGAATTCAGCCAGGGGTCATTTGTGTAGATGCTATAAGTATTTCCTACAGAAAATAACAGCTGAAATAAAAGAATATTGAAATGGAGGTGAAAAAAACCAGCAATTTTTTCCCACGCTTTACTCTGTTACTTTTTACTGCGATGTCAGATTTTTTAAAGCAATATACTGTTACGTCTGCTGGACTCTTCTGGTTGCTGGTATATATAGGGCTTGTAGGTTCATCATCAAGAAGCCTGGGTACCCACAGCCAATAAATGAGCTGCACCTTGCAATGGGTTTTCATTCCATACAGGGTATACAGCAATTCATTTGCTGAAAAATAAAAAGTGAAAAATAGGTATCAAGAAAACCTTTGTATTTCCAAAATGGGCACAAGGTAAGGTGTTGAGAAGCAGTGGTTATTTACACATCTCTGAATTCCGGGGTGCCCATACTAGCATGTATATTACAGGGCATTTCTCAAATAGATGTCTTTTTTACACTGTCTTACAACTGGAATGAAAAAATTTAGAGAAAGACAAGAGGCATTAACACTTGTTTTGCTATTCTGTGTTCCCCCAAGTCTCCCGATAAGAATGAGGTTCACGTGCGTGGGTAGGCCTAATGCTCGCGACAGGAAACACAAAATGGGCACATCACATTTTTACATTGAAATCTGATATGTTCTTTGCAAAGTGCCTAGCATGGATTTTGGCTTCTAGCTCAGCCGGCACCTAAGGAAACCTAGCAAACCTGCACAGTTTTGAAAACTAGACACCTAGGGGAATCCAAGATGGGGTGACTTGTGGGGCTCTGACCAGGTTCGGTTACCCAGAATCCTTTGCAAACCTCAAAATTTGGCCAAAAAAAAAAAACACTTTTTCCTCTCATTTCGGTGACAAAGTTCTGGAATCTGAGAGGAGCCACAAATTTCATACCATCCAACATTCCCATCAGTCTCCCTGTAAAAATTATACCTCATTTGTGTAGGTGGGACAAGTGCTTGTGACAGGGAAAAGCCAAAAACATGTAGAAACAAAGCGGGTCCAAAAGGGAAGTTTGAGAAAAAAATAAAAAAAACATTTTTAGGCTGACACGTGCAGCAGAATTTTTATTGGTACAGATGAGACAATGCTGGGTGGTAAGAATTTGGTGGATTCCTGCAGATTCCAGACGGTTCCATCAGAAAAATGTGGGGAAAATGTGTGATTTCCAGCAAAGTTGGAGGTTTGCAGGGCATTGTGGGTAAGAAAATGGTGCGGGGTGCATGTGAAACACACCACCCTGGAATCACCCAGATGTTTAGTTTTCAGATGCGTCTAGGTCTTGTGGATTTTTCTACATGGCAGTATCCCAAAGTCCATAAAGTACAGCCCTCACTATTCCAAGTGGGACGATTTTGGGAGTTAGCCAAGCTCTCATGGCCCAAATGTAAAACCAAAACCCAAAATAATCAAATGTCCTCTTACTTGCCTCGAGATAAGATGTTTTAGTGAGCGGGGGAGAGCTCAAAGACTGTTACCCCCTTCAGTTGGGGTGGGGGCATAACCAGGCCCATACTACTGGTTGGTAGCCCCCACCACACTATTTTTTGTTTCTATTTCATTCCCTGGCATCTAGTAGACTGTCTGTCCCCTCCCAGGGTGTGGGTAAGGGGTAATTGCCCCATCTGCCCACTGGTGGGCAGAACAACTTTGGCCCCATTTATTTGGGGGGCAGATATGGCCAACAGTAATGTGCCCCCAAGGGGAGCGATCCTTACCCAAGGGGTTGTCCCCCCCCTAAACAAAACACACACATACACACCAATCCCTGGTGCCTAAGCGGTTTCTGCCCCCGTGGGGGCAGATCAGCCTAATAGAAATACGCCGATCTTCCCCCATGGGGGGCAGTAATGGTCTAAATACAATTTAGGGGGGGTGTTACAGAAAAGGCCTTGATAAAAAATTGCCCCCTGGGTCGCTCCCCTTATACCAATTTCCCTTGGTAAAAAAAATCCCTGGTGTCTAGTGGGCATTTCAGAAGCCGAATCGCTTCACAATCCAGCTTTTGAAATGGTCTGAGAGAGTTAAAAGGGAAGGAAATTCCTTTGAAGCCTCTCAGGCCCCCATCACATGATCGGAAGAGAAAATGTTTCACATTTCTCTTCCAGCACGATGGGGAGGTGGCCTCCGATTAGGTCAGCGCGTGATTGCGCGCTGACGTCATCAGACGTCACTAAGGGGGTCGGGGTGAAAGGGGAAGGGCTTCCCCTTCTATCCCTGCCTTAGGGGGTCAGAGGGAAGCCCACTAGTGCTCCCTCAAAGCTCCAGGCCGAGGACGTAATGGTTACGTCCTCAGCACAGGAGCACTGTGCCGGTAGACGTAACCGTTAGGTCCCTGGCACAGAAGGGGTTAAAAAGAAATCTGTGACTCGTACGTAAGGGTACATGGAAATTAACATCCTGCAAACCGAGAGTACTTGTTCAGCTGTCTTGCTGAATATTTGGAAGATTTGATGGGGCAACTTTTCTCTCTTCAAGACTCTTTTGTTACTCTGATCACTCATCACTGGATCTAGTGTACCCATCTCCTAGAGTGGCCCTATATCCTGAACCACTCAGCCTAGCAGTGCAGGATTTAGACCAAAAGGAGAAATGAAAAATGTAATGCTTTTCCCCTTATGCACAATATTTTGCATTCACATGTCTTAAACAATTTCCTGACATACTAGGAAATAGTTGGAAATACTGCCATCAACCTGGGTGCCCATCCATGGTGGAAGAGTGATGGAATCATTGCTTTGTTGAAGCCGTTTCTTAGACAGCAGCGGTGTGTTGGCCACTATCACTTCCAGAAGAAGATATTTGTCTCTGATGATGTTGTCCTAATTGTTGCCTTTTCCAGAAAGGAATATCCAAGAGTTGCCCCTGCTGAAGGATCTAAACTGAATGCAAGGAAATTCCTTTCTCTTCTCTAATCCAACGGACTTCGAGGTCTCAGCTTCCAATTGTTTTGCATCTCCATGAGCTTCAAAACAACAGGACCTTTTAAACAGTAACTCCATCTTTTGCTCAGCTTGTAGTGTTGCGGTAGCAAAATTATTCGCTGACTAAATACTTTATTACTATTAAAATAAACATGTGCTAAATGTAAAATCTGAGTTTGTGACTATACTTTAAGGTTATAGGCTTGTAAAACTGAAAATAAATATTGATTTAAAACTTAGCCTAACTGATGGGGTCATGTTAAATGAGAATACTACATTAACACTGAAAGGCCCATTTTTCGTATTGAATAGTAGTTTGTGCAAGATGTTTTTCTTCTCTTTACTGCAGGTGTTGCCATTTCGAAAAAACTACAGTTAGCTAGTGAGTAGATATTTATTTAGTATTATACAGCTGATACTAAGGTTCTCACCACAAACAGATGGAGATGACAGGAGGAATGCTTCATGGGAAGACGTTTTTGTACCATAAAAGAGGCACGCTGTAACTTTCAAGAACTCATGTCTGAAAGAAGATTGTGCTCTGGTGAGAAAATGGGGAGTGAACCTGTGCCCAGGAGTCTACTAAAATCCTATTGGTCATCATTTAAGAGAAAGAAAATATTGTTGCAACACAGTATTTGTGTATTTATTAGTGCATGTTCTCAGAGTAGTGAATTAGACTCTGACCCATCCAATCTCTTGAACCAACAGATTCCCCAATACGCAGAACCCCCTGACCCAGACACTCCCGACTAGAGACTCTACTATGAGTTTCTTAGACTTCTCTTTAGAGAGATTTTAGCTTTTTTCTTAAGTCTGATGATTTAGAGTTGAGAATACTCTCCAGCTCATAATACAAAAGCTTCATGCTTACGCTTTGTTTTCTATCGTCAGAACTCCTTATGGATATTGAACTGACACCTTTGTCCTTCTCTAATTTAATCCAGATCAGATTTAGAATAGGGATTTCTTTATGGAACACACTTGTATTATTACTATATTGACTGCAATATTAACTAATATACTGTTTCAATTTACAATCAAATATCAAATGATGGATTATATTAACTTTCAGCAATGAGACTTGGGGAATTATACTTTAGTAAAAAATGGATAACAAAGCTTTGAAAATAAAGCCCTTTAGCTCACACTTACTCTTTATTGACTAAACTATTATATTTAATAATTGATTATGCTCTTCAGTTGATAACAGCTCCATATTTCTCTCTGTCAACATTAAAGATCCATACGACCAGTAAGTGAGGTTTGTTTAATGATTATACCAGGAGATTCAGGTACAGCAAATTCTCTTCCAGAAAGTGGTAGCGAGAGGACGGTTTATGTCACAAGAGAGGAGCTGTAATAGCCCCAGTTTAGAAAGGCCCATGTCCCTTACGCCCACAGACTGAACTTGAAGTCTGATGGAGTTGGGGTTTCGAACGCGGTTGCACTGGTGAAGGTGTATCAATAGGGTTATCTGTTACAATTGTTTTTTGTTGAGATTTTGAAATTGTGTTGAGGTTATGTTTTGTGTTTTGAGACAAGTGGTGTCTAAATGCTAGTTTTGAGCAGTTGAAGTTATCTGACAAAGTCATCCAAGATCCTAGGATATGGATATGTACAGATAAACATTTGAAATTGTGTGTTATTTGTCTGCTAAGGTTTGTGGTGCGGGTTTGTGAGATACAACCAACTGCACAAATTGAGATAGGGACTGTAACAATTGTTGCTAGTGTATTGATAGGACTGGTGCTAGTGGAATGATGATCTCCTGCAGGGGAAGTGGTGGGGGGGGGGGGTAGAAAGCGAAAGAGAAACAGCGAGAAAGAGAGAGTATTTATGTGCAAAGAAGTCAGACAGCATTAAAACTTGATTTCCGATTGGTTTCTTGTGTTAATGAACTACTTTGAATTCTTGTTGTAAAACTTTGTGTGGGAGGAAAATTGTAAAGGAGGGTGAAGCGCTACAAGGAGTGAAAGGTTGTGTCAGTGTCCTGCACTGCAACGGGCTGATAAGCCATCCAGAAGCAAACTGTGATAGGTTTGTGAATGGAGGAATAAAGGAATAGGGGAATGGAGGAAGAATTGATGTATATGGAATTGCGAACTGAATCAAAACATTGGATTTTTTAAATTTGTTTGTTGTACATTTATTGTTAAATCTTTAAAAATCATGATTTCAGGCTCTTAGAGATTTGATGAGAGTGATGTACGAGTCTCAGTACCAGAAGTACACCAGTTCATTACATAGCAAAAAACGTAGTTCTCCATACAGGTTTGTGGCTTCATCAAAGTTGCAAGATCACTGAAAATGAAAGTCCATTTAAATACCACAAATTGGTACCTTTGATTAAAAGGTTATTGAACATTCAAGGGAAAACCTATACATTATGAAACAACCTCCTAGACCAACACAGTATAAAGCATTAAATGTGTGGGCGAGGGCAGCACATGCGAAGGAGAAAGAAAGGTATCAGCATAGGGTAAAGAGAGAAATGCAAAATTACACTGATGCTCAATGGGATGAAGGACAACAAAGGTGGAGAAAATGTATAGTCGAGGGAGCTAGAATGTACCCATCTACTGTCACAGAAAGGACTATAAGTAATCGAAAACAGGGAAATTATGAAGGTTTGAAGAAACCCCAGAAAATATAAGGACAGAAGACAGGGAGAGACCATCTACTAGCCAAGTCCCAAAGTTAAAGGTTGAATTAGAAGAAATGATTAGGAGATACCTAGATATTGATTCAAATGTGAAATATCATGAAAACAAACAAATATTTGAGTAAAGAAATCCTACGGTGTGCAGCTGCCACACATGATAAATTAACTGAACTGGCAGGAAAATAAGAAGTGGGCCTATTTAGGTAATTAATCTATTCTGACAATGCGATCTTCAGGGATGAGGTTACATATTGCAGAGCTGGTAAACATAGCAAATGGAGTGATTTTTATGTATTAGAGAGCAACGGGGCAAAGAAATAGGGAAAGAAAAGGAACAAACGGTTTGCCACCATCAACACCCCAGATGAAGTTGAAGCCGTAACTTTTCCTACGAGGGAGATACCTGGTGGAGGATATGTTCATGAGCCGTGGAATGGAGGTGATCTTGCAACATTGACAAACAATTTTCCGAAGCGAGGAAAGAATCCTGCACAGTGGTATACTCAATTAATAGATTTGTAAAGATTTCAAAGGTTTGTGGACAGACTTGAACACCTTCTTTCAAATTATAATGCGGAGTGTAAGATAGCTGCGCAATGAGCACATTCTAAACCTCAGTGATGCGCATACTTGTGCACTCTCACCTGTGGTAATGACTACGTACAATGAAGTGATCACATTTTTTAACTGAAAAATTCCAGTCAGAGATACTGATTGGTTAAAGATTAATAGAACTACTCAAGAAGCTAAAGGATCAGTGCATGCTTACCATGAACAATTATTAAACAACACAGTGGACCAAAAAAATCTGAGAAAAGTGATTTGCCATAGTTCATTCTTGGGTTTCGACAAGAGATCAGTATGCGCCTAAAACAATGCGATTTGCTGGCAGGTTGAACCTTTAGACTAAATCCTTCGGTATACAAAAACCTGTAGCGATGAACAAGAAATGAAGCAGTAGAGACTTAAGGAGAAGCACATGCTTGCGCAGAGCAACTGGCTCAGAAAGGGTTTCAGAATGAGTTGTTTGGAGGCATCACTAGTGGAATGCAAGATGTTGGTTTTCAAGCTGGAGGTCAGGTTGCTCAAGGAAGGGTTGGTGTTTGAACAGGGTCGAGGTGCTCAGGTTGATCCGAAGTCTGTCATTTTTGCAACAGACCTAGGCACTGGAAGAGAGTGTAGACAGAATCCAATTCGAATTAGTAGTGACGGGGAAATGCAGGGTTTAAAAAAAAAAAAAAAAAAACTCAATTGCAAAATGTTCCCATTCCGCTATCTGTCCAAATACAGGGAGTGCAGAATTATTAGGCAAATGAGTATTTTGACCACATCATCCTCTTTATGCATGTTGTCTTACTCAAAGCTGTATAGGCTCGAAAGCCTACTACCAATTAAGCATATTAGGTGATGTGCATCTCTGTAATGAGAAGGGGTGTGGTCTAATGACATCAACACCCTATATCAGGTGTGCATAATTATTAGGCAACTTCCTTTCCTTTGGCAAAATGGGTCAAAAGAAGGACTTGACAGGCTCCGAAAAGTCAAAAATAGTGAGATATCTTGCAGAGGGATGCAGCACTCTTAAAATTGCAAAGCTTCTGAAGCGTGATCATCGAACAATCAAGCGTTTCATTCAAAATAGTCAACAGGGTCGCAAGAAGCGTGTGGAAAAACCAAGGCGCAAAATAACTGCCCATGAACTGAGAAAAGTCAAGCGTGCAGCTGCCACGATGCCACTTGCCACCAGTTTGGCCATATTTCAGAGCTGCAACATCACTGGAGTGCCCAAAAGCACAAGGTGTGCAATACTCAGAGACATGGCCAAGGTAAGAAAGGCTGAAAGACGACCACCACTGAACAAGACACACAAGCTGAAACGTCAAGACTGGGCCAAGAAATATCTCAAGACTGATTTTTCTAAGGTTTTATGGACTGATGAAATGAGAGTGAGTCTTGATGGGCCAGATGGATGGGCCCGTGGCTGGATTGGTAAAGGGCAGAAAGCTCCAGTCCGACTCAGACGCCAGCAAGGTGGAGGTGGAGTACTGGTTTGGGCTGGTATCATCAAAGATGAGCTTGTGGGGCCTTTTCGGGTTGAGGATGGAGTCAAGCTCAACTCCCAGTCCTACTGCCAGTTCCTGGAAGACACCTTCTTCAAGCAGTGGTACAGGAAGAAGTCTGCATCCTTCTAGAAAAACATGATTTTCATGCAGGACAATGCTCCATCACACGCGTCCAAGTACTCCACAGCGTGTCTGGCAAGAAAGGGTATAAAAGAAGGAAATCTAATGACATGGCCTCCTTGTTCACCTGATCTGAACCCCATTGAGAACCTGTGGTCCATCATCAAATGTGAGATTTACAAGGAGGGAAAACAGTACACCTCTCTGAACAGTGTCTGGGAGGCTGTGGTTGCTGCTGCACGCAATGTTGATGGTGAACAGATCAAAACACTGACAGAATCCATGGATGGCAGGCTTTTGAGTGTCCTTGCAAAGAAAGGTGGCTATATTGGTCACGGATTTGTTTTTGTTTTTGAATGTCAGAAATGTATATTTGTGAATGTTGAGATGTTATATTGGTTTCACTGGTAATAATAAATAATTGAAATGGGTATATATTTTTTTTTTGTTAAGTTGCCTAATAATTATGCACAGTAATAGTCACCTGCACACACAGATATCCCCCTAACATAGCTAAAACTAAAAACAAACTAAAAACTACTTCCAAAAATATTCAGCTTTGATATTAATGAGTTTTTTGGGTTCATTGAGAACATGGTTGTTGTTCAATAATAAAATTAATCCTCAAAAATACAACTTGCCTAATAATTCTGCACTCCCTGTAATGCAAAAGTCAATAGAGTCACAAGTTCCTGTGATGCAGGTCCCACAAACTCGAACGGCACCACAGAGGATGGAGAATCCTAAGTTCAATATGAATCAGGTACCAAGAGCAAATTCTAATCCATTTTAAAATCAGAACCCATTGCAACAGTTCCCCATGTTGGTGAGCGAGAGTTTTCACTCTGACAATTCCCAAAGATGGTGCCTGAGGGGCAGGAGGACTGCACACTTGGTGCAGTCTTGAAGACAGAATAAAGTGGACCATTTGCAGAACAAGAGGTTAATGGCCACTTATCCCATATTGATCAGGAGTTACCCATTCCGGTGTTAGAACAGTGAAAGTCCCAGTCCCACCCTTCTCACGAAAGACGATCCAAGTTGTAGATGTGACAAATAAACAAGTAACAAATCCTGTTTCAGAAAGAGTGCCAGCAAAAATACGTTCATTTGAGGAAGATCTTCAATTTGTGGTATGTGACTCAAGTCCTGCAAATCTGTTAGTAAGGAACTTTTTGTAAATTTCACTATTTGCTGCATACCAGATGGTGTTGAATTTCAAACACATGATGAACATGTTGAATTTAAAATAGCCCCACAAGAAGCAGCTGTATGACTGTATCCTGTCACCCTATAATTTTACTCCTGACACAGAGGCTGGAATATTACCAGTGATTGAGAACATGCAAAAGCAGGGGGTTTAAAAACTAATTGTCAGATGTCCTAGCAATTCTCATATTATGGTTTTGCCGAAGCAAAGTGAGAAATAAACAACTATGCAGGATATTCAGAAGATTAACATAGTTGCCCCATGTTGTCCAGTGGTGTCCTGTAATACTGAATCCAGCAACAATATTTTTGCAAATTTCTTGCACTGTAGTGTGGTTTGCTGTTGTGAGCGTCTCTCAGGCCTTCTTCTCTATTGTGTTGCATGGAGGAAGGTCAATTCTTGTTCTCATTTGTGTTTAGAGATAGTTTCAGCTTGGTGCAGAGTTTTACAAGGTATATGGAGAGTCTGTCAATCTTTACTCAGATGTTGAAAAAGAACCCTGAGACTCTGCAGATGCCTTGCAATTCAGTTCTCGCTCAGTGATCTGCTTATGGCATCACATACACGAGAATCCTGTAAACAAGATACAACAGCTACAGAATTAGCTGGAAATGGACACAAGGTGTCTACGAATAAACTGCAATATTATCAAAAAGAGGTCCAATATTTGGGAGATATTGAGAAGGGAACAAGAAAGGTGTCACAGGAGAGAGTTGAGACAGTTCTTAAGATGAACCCAACAAGAAATCAGAGAGAAGTCAGTATGTTCCTGGGAATAATTGGCTACTGTAGATAGTGGACACTAAACCTTTCCCTAGTGGCCAAGCCTTTACTGAGGCAGACACACAAAGATGTGCCTGATTCACTTCCAAGGTACAAGGATTGCTTGAAAGCTTTCCAAGAGCTAAAAGCCTGTCGAGCCCCAGCACCAGCAATGCCCGATTATAATAAAATGTTCTCATTGTTTTGCAGTAAGAGGGAGAGCTGCACTCTCTCAGCACTTACGCAGTTGCACGGAGACTCACAAAGACCTGCGTGATATTTTTCAACCACACTGGACCCTGTAGATGGAGGACTGCCCCGCTGCCTTAAAGCGGTTGTGGCAGCTGGTCTCAGTATTGAGAGATGTGAGAGCATAGTGATAGAACATCCTCTTACAGTGATGGTTCCTCATTCTGTGGAAAATTTGCTCACTCGTACAAAAACAATACTTGAGAAACAGCAGATTTACAAAGTATGAACAATAAATACTTGCTGCAGAGAATGCGGTTTTAATACAGTGTTGCATGCTAAATCCAGCTACCTTGATGCCAGTGCCTGAAAATGAAATTAAGGAGGATGAAATTCAACAAACTGGGGTGGCACGGTGAGCAAAGGAACAATGGATTAAACCCAGATCTGTGACTGGGGTTGAGTGGCTGAAAAGTTTCAGCACTGGATCCATCATCCTTTTGTGTTGATGAAATTGAACATGACTGCCTAGATGTTACAGACTTGCGCACCAAGCCACCACCAGACATTAAGGATAAACCTCTCAATGGGCCAGATTATGTAATCTTAGTGGATGGCTCTTGTATAAGAGACAATGAGGGAATTTTGAAAGCATCTTATGCAGTCTGTACAATTCAAGAAGTAGCAGAAGCTTCCTGGCTTCAAGGTGCTACCTTTGAAGAAGTGACAAAATTAACTGCACATATAAGAACTTGCTATCGTTAAGCTCAATTGAGATTGATTATATTTATAGATAGTCAATATGGCTTAGGTGTGGTCCTTGACTTTAGACAGTTATGGTCACAGAGGGAATCATGACATCATCAGGTTCCCCTATTAGAAATGGGGAATATGTGAGAAAACAGCTAGATGATTTGCAGTCGCCCCAAGAGATTGCCGTGGTTAAGTGTGCAGCTCACAGACGCAGCAATGACTATTATAGATGGAAATCGATATACTTATGAAGTTGCACGTTATTGTGCGCTTGTGACATACATACTCACTGGTGATTACACAAACAAATCAGATGGGGACAGGGCTTTTTAGGTTGCACCTATGCAATGTGCTAGCGCTGTCTCCTGGACATGCTGTATTCAGTCTATGGGTTTTAACCACACCCACTATTGCCATTCGTTCTTTGTTGTGCTTGTGTTAAATGCTTCCTTTTTATTGGTGTATTTTTCTAAATGTCCCTCCTTTGTGTGCTGAGTTCCCTCCCAGGCGATTTCACTAAGACAACATTTTTATTGGCCATCCCACTACGTTCACATGCAGTTCACTCTTCGTCCTTCTACAGCGTGTGATGGCCCTTTCTTCCTCCTCCCGTCTGGTTTCGGTCTTGTCTTTTCTGTTTATAATTGTTAGAGTTTGAAAGGATTTACTGACCATTTGAAACGTTGCATCCATTACATGGTAATTATTCTGCACCAGCATGTTCCAATTTCTTCTTATGTCGCCTTTTTGCTAAAGCTTTAAATGAGTTTGTTTTGAGTTATCAGGGATATTTTTGAAGCATTTTGTAAGGCTTGCCTGTGTTTACATAAATTTCTAAACATTGTGTTTACATGTGCTTCCTTTATTTATGTCCTTGTTTTTTTGTTTGTTGCCCACTCTGGCCCACCTTACAGGGCCATCAGAAGCACTATTCCACTTACAATTGACCGAGTGTCACATGCTTTATTGGCTCCTGGGAGACGCTGCGATTTCTTGTATGTTACTGCATTTTCTTGCACAGTCTGCCTCACATTATCGGCCCATCAGAAGCACTATTACGCTTAGAATTGACTGACTTTGACTCACTTTACCGTCCCTTGTGAAACACTGTATGTCTCAATCCCCAGCCCTACTGGCCATTTAGAAGCAGCAGTTTCTTATATGTGAATGTTTTTATAAGTTCATGCTTCATCCCCAGGCCTACCGACTGGGCAGAGGCACTATTATATGTGACTGCTTTAAAAGTGCCTAGTTTGGATCCAAATGGGCATTTATTATTTTTTCATAGCAGTTTTATATACTGCAGTATTACACAATTGGCTTCATCCCAGCCTTTGCAAGACGCTGCATATCTCACATCCCCAGCCCTGCTGGAAGTTTAGCAGCAACAGTTTCTTATATATAACTGACTTTTCTTGCCCAGTCTGCCCCGCATTATTGGCCCATCAGACCCAGTACTCCGCTTACAATTAAATTACTTTAACTCACTTTACCGAACCTTGCGAAATGCTGCATGTCTCATGTCCCAAGCCTTACTGGATATTCACAGGAACATTTTCTTGAATGTAACTGCTTTATAAGTGCTTGCTTCATCAAAAAATAAAAAATAGGACTCACTCTAAACTAATACAGTCACATGCAATCTACGCCACTTTACGTAACTCCACACTTAAATAAAAAAAATAAAAAAACACACCACTTCACGCTCACAAACATACATCAAATCATCAGCAAAACGCGAAAAACTATTGAATTAACACAACCACAAACAATCTACACCTAATGCCCACAGAACTACTATAGAGCACAGAAAACAAAAATAAAACCTCTCTCAAAGGAGAGAACTATTGGCTTTGCCAATGCTTGTTCTATGTAGTTGTTAGTGGCTGATAGTTGCAAAGAAAATAAAAGAATGCAGGAAAAGGTTTCAGAAGCAGAACAACAAGGGTGGATCAGAGCAGGATGTGTGAAGAATGTAAATAACATTTGGGATTCAGCTGATGGAAGACCAGTGTTGCCAGATAGTTTGTTGTTACCCACGACACAACATTTCCATGCTCCTGCACACATTGGAAAGGATGCAATGGTTAGGCTTTTAAGGCAGAACTGGTTCAATCACTGACTCCGGGTTTTACCAGAAGAGTTGTCATAGGTGTATAACATTTCAACAGATGAATGTAAGAAGGAAAACACCAGTAACCATGAGTCAAGTAGGAAGAGCAGACGGACCTTTTAATAGGATGCAGATGAACTTTAATTGAGATGCCTATTTGCAGCAGGCTGAGGTATGTCCTGGTTAAGTATGCATTTTCTCTTGATGGGTGGAAGCCTACTAAACATGGAGAAATCACAGTCTCACTGTAGCTAAACTGCTGTTGCGTGAACTTATACTGAGGTTTGGGTTCCTGGATTCTCTGGAGTCAGACCAAGGGACTCACTTCAATAATGAGGGTCCATAAAATGCTTAAAACCATGTTATATCTACTCTACAAGTAGACCAGATATTACACTGTAGCTTCTGTCCCGAGGCTTCAGGAATAGTGAAGCAGTTAACTGGATCATCATGTTTCGGCTAGCCAAGGTTTCACTGAAATGGCAAGATGCTTTCCCATTAGTTCTGATGAGTCTTCCGAAGTACCCCTGACAAAACAAAACAGGATTATCGCCACACAGAATTCTCATGGGTTCTGCAATGAGACTACTTGCTGTACCTGCAAAAGCACTTGTGAACATCACAGATAACATAATACTCGATTAATGCAAAGGATTAGCTGACATGGTGTGCTTGGTTTCTCATCAGGTTGGAGCTGCCGTTGCCAATCCAAATCAGGAGCAGTGCCATGACCTTAGCCCCAGCGATTCGGTTTTGGTGAAGAAACGTGTGAAAATCTTGCTTGGAGCCAAGGTGGAAAGGCCCCTATCAAGTCACCCGGATAACTAACACTGCTGTTAAATATACTGGGATACCCACCTGGGACCATGCATCGCACACTCAGAGTGTAAGGTGTCAATAAGAAGAAAGTATTCTTTGAGCCAAATCACCCTTGACAGCACACCCAGAAGAACCACAGAGGGGTGAAGATCAGTAAAATCACACACTACAAGTTCCTGAAATATTGCTAAGTGGTGTGAAAGCACCCACTGAAGAAGGTGGTTTGGGAAATCGTAAAAAGACTGTTGCCCCCTTTAATTAGGGTGAGAGCATAACTATGCCCATGGTGGGCAATCCCCACGCCTATATTAAAAAAAATATTTACCTGGAGTCTTAAGATTTCTGTCCCTGTGGAGGGGTAGATCAAGGTAATTAGTCACACCTGGCCCTCGAGGGCAGAAAAATTATTGGCCAATTTACTTGAGGTGAGGGCACAGCAATGTCCATACTGGGCAGCCCACACCCATATCTTTAAAAAAAATTCCCTGGCTTCTAGTAGGCTTTTTGCCCCCCGGAGGGGGGGGGGGGGGGGGGGTGTGGGGGGCAGGGGGGGTTTAAGAGGAGGAAGACAGGGATTATCAACTCTTCAAACCAGGAAGCGGTGGCAGCTATTTTCAGCTGAGTCCCAGAAAAAAAAAATATATATATATATATATGAGAGAGAGAAGGGGACACTCTGAACTCTTTGCTCTGGTGCTGGGGTGGCAGAGTGACCCTGGCAGGGCAAAAAATAACTTTCTTAAATAAAGGGGGCAAACTGGGCACCCCCCCTCCCAAGAGCATTTTATGTCCCAGGGACCACCATCTCCCCAGGGCTTTGATCATAACGAATGCAGGGGTGCTGCGTGGCCATTCCACTCTGTCCAGAGACCGTCACCTCCCCAGGGCTTGGATAAAAATGAATGCGGGGGCATGCCCCCTCCCACAGTCTCGGGAATCCCACCTACCTGGGGATGATGATGAAGAAGAAGAATGTGGGGGGCTGCACCTCCCCTCCCCCACACACAGCCCCAGGGACCACACCCTTGCCGTGCACTGCTAATTACCCCACAGATTACAGCACTTATGACATCATTAATAACATCATTGACAATATCAGTGTAATATTTGTTGTAAAGTTTTGGGAGAAAAAAACTGTGCCTGGCCGGGATGCGAGGTATAGTTACCTTATGGCACGAGTTATAGTTACTTGACATAACTAACTAAAACAGGTTGGTTTTGTATTTTTTTAAATGTGAGCCTAACTATAACGTCTCTGTAACCTTTGTTTTTAAGTGAATTTCTATGTTTTTTATTCTATTTCCTAATTATAACGTCCCTGTATCCTATGTTTTTCAGTGAATATATATGTACGTGTGTGTGTGTATGTATATATATATATATAAATAAATAGTAAGTTAAAGTGGAGTCATACGTGAGGAATATAGTATGATTTTATCTTGCTTTAAAAACAAAAAAACCTTAGTCACTGAAAAAGCAATACAAGTAAAAAAAAAAAAAAACACATATACCAGGTAAATTCACCAAATTCAACAGAATTTTTAAAGGATTTTTACTGCAATGTTTCTAAGATATATGATAGTCTAAAGAAGGCACAGTCTCCTGCCTTCTTAAGGTTAACCTCCCTAGGTTTCAGAGGATCTACCTAGTTAATATCGGTGTCTTTAAAAAAGTACTAGGTAAATACAGTGCTTACTTCCTTTTGGTTCTTAAAACATACCCTGATGATGACTGGGCAATGAGCTCTACAGTGCAGAGAGTGTTTTTGTTTTTCAGAGCTTCTCACCCACTTACTTCAGCTGCTCCATCACTGCAACGCAGATTTTGGATTGAGCAATTCCATTGTTTGTTAATTATTACTGTGGGTCTACATCAGGGCCAAACTGGGGATCCATGAGCAGCCCTGGCAAGAGCGTTTAAACCAGCCCCTCCCTTTGTTTATCCACACAATCTCGGTCTTTCCATTTACTAATTTGCACTGTCCACTTTTCTCTTTTCTTCCTCTCCACCTTCCCCACTTCCTCCCTCTCGCTCTTGCAGCCCCGGTCGCTACTATAAGTAACATCAGGGAGCTTGGAAACGTCACAGAGAATCTACCAGCGACCCCTGGGCTTTCAAAACAGGTCGCCAAGGGCTCCAGCCCTCTGGAGATTTACCCAGTGGGTTAAGAGGCCTCTCCAGGTTTGGTCTAGATCTATGATGCTTAAAGGCATGCTCTAGATTTCAATTCATGACTGGAGCTGTATCCAGTTTCCATTTAAATCCTACACCAATTCAGTCTAAAATGTTCCTCTTTCTTTGCGATAAGTCTAGCAACGATGGAGCTTGGCCTTCCATCCAAGTCTATACTTCATCTGTACAATGTGAAAGTTTGGAATTAGCAACCCACCCTCCTGGTCATACGTAATTAGTTGCACCAACATCATGGTCAATTATAAAGCATATCGCCATTCCAGGTAGCAGCTCCATACTGTATTTTTTCATCTTCTCTACTGCTTTAGGAATGTGACAGTAAAACAGCAAGCCTACAGCAACTGATATAGATCTATTTATCCACTACCCATTTTCAAGTAAAAACACTAATGAAAATGCTGCATTTTTAATCAAACTGTTCACACTATGAACGCCAACTATGAAAGTAAGAGAGGACAACAGCATGATGAGCAAACACCTCTAGCTGAAAGATGAAAGACACATAGTGCATCTAAAAAGACAGTTAAGGGCTAACAAAACGTGGACTGAAGATGAAATATAAACATTTTATCACAGCTTTAAAAATGTGCTACTTTATCATATACTTAAGTGCAAAAAGAGAAACGTTAAGTGTTATTGCTTGATCAGAAGCTAGCATGTCAACATTCATCCAATGCCTCCCAAAAATGTAGTTACTCATGCATTGATAGGCAAATGTGCTCTATAATCACATTTTGCAACTGTCAATTGAAATGTTCACAACGTGTTATTAATGACTTGCTTGCACTTGGCTTGACTCCAGTTTCTATGAAAAGAAAGCATAAACACTTAACGCAGTACTCAATATTGTGCTCAGTTTAAGCAGAGACCCTTCCACTATTTTCATGAAGTACATACATTTTAGGTAACAAAAATACTTGTAATCACCAAAGTGTTGACACATCATCACACAGTACTGACCTAAAACTCAAACGTCAGTACTACCGACAAAACTTCAACTTCCTACAGAAGCCAATAGTTGATGGGTAAGTATGGTAAAGTACCTGGCGAGTAGCCCGGGGTCAGACTGGGAAAGAAATTCTGCCTGGGCACCAAAATAAATCTGCCCCCCATTAGTGACTTAGATAGCTAAAAAAAAAAAAAAAAAAAGTGATCCATGTTTCCAAATTGGAGCAGTTCTGAACTTCTAACAGGGGTGTGGAATTTAGTAAAATATCTACTTGTCCATATGACAAGTTGCTTCATAACTCTCCTTGTCCTGTAAAGAAATGTATTGTCCCTTTGGTACCCTGTAGTGTGGCAACAAATTATGGCAGCTATCTCATATACGAGCTCTAATAATAGCTTCTCTGATTATGCCAGAGCTAATACTATAGTAGAAATTGAATATTAGCAATCTCCTTATTTGGCAGACTTTCCGCAGATCTACGTACTGGGGCTGGTGGTAGCGGTAAGCAATAGTTCTAGGGTTGGAATGCCCTTCTGAGTCTGTGAAAACCTTGCTTGCTTTAGGGGATTTTAATCTTTTCCCATACTGAGAAGGGTTGGGAATTTACTCCTGACAAGGGTAGAATTAAAGCCTCTTACAGAGTTGGGAAAAAAGTGGTTGGCCGGAAAGTGAACTTATAAACATTCAACAGATTTGCGCATGAGCAAATCTACACGAGCCTATTTGCTCATGCTAAAATACAGTTCACAAATATTTTCTATGACTACAATTTCCTACTCTACTTGTGTAAGTTCTTGTGAATTCATGAAATATATTAATCTGCACTAATGCAAAGGCATCTACCCTGGATACACTTTTGTGACTTTCTTTAAGAACTGGGCCTCTAGTTAGGACTGGTGTTAACCAGGACTTTTTTGTTTTTATTAAAATGCTATATCTCTCGCTATCCATCTGTTCGCTGCCTTCTTTGTGAGTGATAGCAATCTTCTCTTTCACCAGGAGCGTATCTGCACCAAAAGTAGTTTTGTTCAGGGCCAGGAACTACAGTGGCAATATGTGGTTTTGAGACCAAAAACGTTTTTGTTTTCTGCCAATGTTTGTTACAATGGTGAGGGCCAATCAGCTCCCACAACAATAAAGTCTTATAAAAGCCAATTCCAAATAGGATATGTATTGACAAAACCAAAAGACTGACCACCATTGTCCGACGTATTTGCTTTGCCAATGCTGGAGGATTGTCATGTTTCTCATCATCTTCTTCAAACTGCTTACACTGATTTTCCATTATAAACCTAGTTTGGAATACTAGCAAGCATCAACACATTTTACTAAATGATACTTCAAAGAAACGGTTACTGAAATTTCACAGTAATTTAGCAAAAGATCTTTCTCCTAGTTGCATTTCTTTGTGAATATTTTATTTTGAAAGCAATCTTGCTTTCAAGCTTCTGCAAATATTTTCATCTAATCAGAAAGCATTCTGTGAGCATCATACGTAGGTAGCCTCATAATGTAAAACTTAGCAAGCTACTGTTAGTAGTGCAGTTCGAGCTTACATTTATTTAGAGCACTCACCCGAATAATGAAGGGTTTGCATTAATGCATCATAAATACAAGTTCAAACAGTTTTAACATATGGATACAAATATTACAGCAACTGCAGGCAATTCCCTTCCCTGCTCCATAATGTGGTAATGTAAACTGGCAGCCAAAGGGTTTGTGTCGCAGGGCGTTGGGTTTCTTGTCCCAAAGACAAAATAAAAATGAAAACTTGTTGTCCTTGACCCCAAACAATAGGTCCTAGGTGTTGGGCTAAACAAATTCCACACACCTGTTATAAGGAGACGCTGTAAGTGTTTTTCAAGTTATAAAAGACTGCATGGATTTGAGCTTGCTACCGGCAATGTTTGCTGAGACGTTAAGGGGGCCCCTGATAGAGCCAGCTCTGTTCTGCAGTGAGTCTTGCTCTGATGAACCTGAATCATTCTTAAACAGATTGTTTTAAATACCGTTTTCCTTTAATTTATTAAGTCTAATACAGACATTTTGCAGTGAAATATGTTTATTTTTCATCCAACTTCCATAAAAAAACAGTTTCTTTCAGCTCACAATAGAACCTTACATATGAGAAATGGGATGGTGTCAGATTATTTGCTGTAATATCAATGAACTACAGCTGTGTTACAATACTGATAATACACGTCAGTATTCCTAAATATTTGATGTAAACGCATTTGGAATTTGGACGATTGTGCCTCTGCACTGTCAGTGAACTGACCAAAGAAAGCATGAAAGAGCTGAAATTAAATCATAAATTCTAACCTGTTCTCAACAGGACCCCTCAAAATAGGTTTGGCCAGGGCCCCCAAAATCCTTAAGATGTAATGTCAGGCAAACCAACAGTAAGAACCGCCCCCCAGACACTTTAATTGATAATTCATGCAGTAATATAGGGTTTCGCTTAAGAACGTCCTGGTCACTACATACCTTATTCAGTTCTTCTATGCGTCTAATAAGGTATGGGTTGCTGGATGAGTTTTCAAAGAAGACATAATCTGTGACAAAGAAAGAAACAGGGTTTAAAGCACAGGTTATCCAAAGTTTAATTTTTACAATGATATTAAAATAGTAAATTAAATGTAAAGATAATTAGGTCTGTAAACATACCACTTGCAATGCATATCCAGTTAATTTTTCATGGGTCGTGTATTTGTTTTAAAAATGTATCACTATGACATACATAACGAAACAAATACCCACTTTAATACAAAAAAGGTAGCGATAAGACTGTTAATCTGTCTAGATCAGTGATTCACAAACTGTGGTCTGGGGGGCCCTGGGGTCCGCAAAGCCTCCTAAGGGGGTCTGTGATTGCTCAGAAAATTAAATAACATTAACAGATCAGGTCCCCAACTTTCAGTAAAGACTCTTTTGGGGGGGGGGGGGGGGGGAGGGGCGGGGGAGGGGTCCAATATTGACTCAGTGGGGGACCCTGGGTTTCAGTAATAATGTGGGGGACCACATAGATCAAAAGGTTAGGAACCACTGGTATAGATCACTTTCTAATTTTGATAAGGTCTCTTAAATTTGAAAGTTAAGCATTCTCTACTGGCGAAATATGCCATTTGTAGCTACCATAACTTGAAAAGCCTTCTGTATTGTAGGCATTAGTAACTGGAATGGAAATATAGTAAAACAATGTATAATATTAAATGACAAACCCCTTACATAAAATAAACATGGATTAGGACTAGTCAGATCAACATCGAGTTTAGTGGAAATGGACGCCTACAGAGCTGTTTATGAACACTTTTAAAGCACATTTAGCAACAATTTCCTCAGTGTCTTCATTTCACCATTAAATGAATCAAGTTACACTGGGTTGCAGTACAAGTAGCTTACGTGTTTTATCTACTTTTTGCAGTGCTGCTGAGAATAAACTGGCAGCAACTGGCACCTCAGATCCATAATCAGTTTTTTTAGGTTCAGCAGAGCAGCGCGAAAGCGCTGCTTTTCCGACGTGTTGTTATCTATTTGGGCTTTTAGCCACGCCCATCACTATCGCTTGTTCAAGGGCTTCCTTGTTCCTTTGTTATCATTGGTAAATGCTTTACGTTTCTCCCTCCTTGGGGTGGTTTGGTCACCGCCTTGTACATCGACCCCCCTCACATGGCTAATTGCACTTTTGCCATTACGTTTGACTGCAAGCAAACCTCTTTTTCCTTTTGTGTCTCCCCTTCAGGCTCATGGCTTGGCGCTTTGAATCAGCTCGCTTTTGTGAAACTGTATTACTTTTAATTTTCAATTTATGTGGCAAGAAAAGCCCGGTTAGGAGTTTACAACACTAATATCTAGAATTTGAGCAAATGCGAGACCCATTGCATTGTAAATGCTTGTTTTTTTACCTAGGGCTCAATGCCACATCTTTCATACATCTAACTTGTAGCTATTGCGATCGAAAATGCAAGTTTCATGCATGACAGGGATTTCAGATGCTATGTGATGCTAGTGGACCATTTGCTGTTTCCATAGTTGATGTTATTTAACAATACAAGGGTTTTCTTCACAGAGACAATTCTGGTTGGAGGCATCTGCACCAATAGTGCCAGCGAATCACTGCATTATATGAATTAAATAAATCGTCAAACTCCACGTGGTTATGAGTTATGTTGTGCTCGTTCCACTGGAAAACGAATATATGATATTCCGTGCTACTTTGTACCATAGAGGCCAAACAAGTATAGTGGGCACACTGAATGTGATGTACTGTTCCTACAGACATTTGAAAGATGGCAAAGATTGGACTTGCACAGAGGAGGCAATTATACTTTCCAATGAAAGTCCAAGGATAGACATTGACACTTCAAAACTTTTCACACCTGATGTCTGACTCGCTGCACAAATGGGATACATAGATAAAGGACGAGAAGCATGGAACTCCTCATCTCCAAACACAAGTAGATTTATTTCGTATCCAACGGTCTATTAGTCACCCTGTCTTTCAGACACAGCATTTGCGCGTTTATCCCTGTATAATTGTTAATGACAATTTGTTCTTGCATTACTGCTGATCCATGAGGAAGCGTGTTCTCCATTTTTCACTCTCCCTCATGTGACGTCCTCAACAGAACTGATATAAATTAAGCCTACATTTCCCCTCCAACAATGATGCATCTATCTTCCCATTTGGTATCCGTCTGTTATTGTCCATATATTTATCAATTTGTTTGTCTCGTCATCCTTCTGTGTTGTTATAAAAACATCGTTAGTGAATGAAGTTTGGTATCTATGTGCGCACTGGTGGCTCTACGGGTGCTGAAAGAGTGTGCTTTGATGTTTGTGTGTCTTAAATTCATTTAATAGGCTAAAGGCATGCAGGGTACTGCATCTGAATGGGTAACCCTTATAAGCATTGGTGTGAGTGGGTGCGTATGTTTGTTGATCTGTATATTTGCAGACCTGTTTGTCCAAATGCATAATTGTGTTAGTATGTGTGCAAAGATGCCAAAATTATGCAGGAAATCATTTTGTTAATACCACCTCATCCACCAGCCACATTCAGTCACCTCCCTCTATTCAAGAACACTAGAATCAACAGAGTGTGACACAGCAACTCGCTAGTAACCAGGATACTACACTTGGCTGAAAGTAAACTTCTGAAGAGGGGAGCTCTCCAGCCTGTGATTGAGATCCTTCCCACGTAAAAGCTGAGATTTAACTGGACATTGCCAAGTAGGCTTCACAGTGGAGGAGGGCCTGAGAACACATGAAGTCCTGACAGTCAGGAAGGAGATACATTCCTCACCAAGCTGAGATGGTTGTTTTAAGGAAGCTCCACCCAAGAAACAAATACAGAAATCATGGTACTAAAGGACATTAAGGGTGCCAAACAGTTCTGCAACATCCCCGTGACAATTATAAGTGAATATGATGAATGGCATATTTACAGTAGGGAGTTCCTCCCCTCAGAAGCCTCCTTAGCTTTCACACATCTAAATGATAAATCTTTCAGTGTATGCCGCAATCATCTCATTGTAATTAATATTTGATGCAGGAGACTTGGCCAGCCTGAGTAACCAACTGACGGTGAAGTATGTGGGATGGTCAGAGGATGGAAAGCTCTGATTACTGCAGAGGAGTGCTCAGGTGAACACACACTATGAAGGGCCTTTACTGAAGTATAAACACATCTAAAAACAAATAATAAAAAAAATGGCCTAGTACACATAGATTTGGTGTACACTGTTGAAATCCTACAAATACTCTCTGAGTTAGCCCTCTTTTCCAAATTAGAAAGGCAGCCCACAAATGAACACCCATCAGCAGTCTGAAATATCCTTTTCTGGTGAGATAATTCCTACTTATTAGACCTGACAGCCTTAGGGTGGTCATCTCCCAACTGTTTGCCCGCCTCCCTCCACTTTTCTGACATTGTTTTTGCTGGTTTTAGGACTCTGCACACTTTACCACTGCTAACCAATATTAAAGTGCATATGCTTTCTCCCAACAAACATGGTAACATTGGTTCATACCCAATTGCAGCTAACTGTCTTGTCAGGATATCAGAGATGCAGTGGTTCTTTTCGTGGCTGTTAGACCCGACAGCCTTAGGGTGGTCACCCTTAACTTTTTTGCCTGCCTCCCTCCACTTTTGAGATACTGTTTTTGCTGTTTTGTTTAGACTCTGCACACTTTAACACTGCTTACCAGTGCTAAAGTGCATATGCTCTCTCCCTTCAAACATGGTAACATTGGATCACACCCAATTGGGCTATTTAATTTACTTATAAGTCCCTAGTAAAGTGCACTACATGTGCTCAGGGCCTGTAAATTAAATGCTACTAGTGGGCCTGCAGCACTGGTTGTGCCACCCACATAAATACCCCCTTAACCAGTTCTCAGGCCTGCCATTGCAAGGCCTGTGTGTGCAGTTCCACTGCCACTTCGACTTGCCATTTAAAAGTACTTTCCAAGCCTTAAACTCCCCCTTTTATACATATAAGTCATCCCTAAGGTAGGACCTAGGTAACTCATAGGGCAGGGAGCTATGTAGACAAAGGCAGGACATATGCATGTGTGTTTTATATGTCCTGTGCGGCTTTATATGCCCCGGTAGTGGAGAACTCCTAAATTCGTTTTCCACTACTGTGAAGCCTGCTCCTTTCATAGGATAGCATTAGGGCTACTACCTTCATATCCTGTTTGACTGGTAGACTCTGATCAGAAAGGGGTAACCAGGCCATATTTAGTATGGCCAGAATGGGGATACAAAATCATTCTGACTGGTGAGGTGTTGGATTTTATATTACTATTTTAGAAATGCCACTTTTAGAAAGTGAGCATTTCTCTGCACTTAAAATCTATCTGTGCCTTACAGCCTGTCTCCAATCCACGTCTGGGCTGGCCTGGGTGACAGCTCCCTTGTGCATGTCACCCAGACAACCACAAACACAGATTACCGGTCACACCTGCACTCATCTGCATACTGAATGGGTCTTCCTGGGTGGAAGAGTCGAGGGCCTGATACTAACATTTCAAAGGCTAGTGGCACACAATGGACAGCCTAACCCCCTACTGGGACCTTTCAGACAGACCTGTACTGAAAGGGGACCTTGTGCGCTTCAAGACCACTCTTTAAAGCCTACCCCCACTTCAGTGGCATTTTGGGGTATATAAACTGGGTCCCTGACCCCACCAAATCAGATACAACTGAACCTGCAACCTGTCAAGAGGAACTGTCTGGCTGCCCAAAGGACTCATCTGGGCTGCCTTGCTGTGGAGGACTGATGCCCCTGCTATTGCCCTGCTGCCTTGCTGGCCTCTGACTTTGCTGAGAAATGCTCTCCAAGGGCTTGGATTGAGCTTGCCTCCTGTTTTCTGAAGTCTCAGGAAAAAAAAAAAAAAAAAAAGGTACTCCTTGTGTGTCGAAAATAGACCCACAGCTTGCCCGAAGCGACACACAGCCTGCCCTGTGACGAGAAAATCGCTGCACTGCCAAACCGGAACAACGCAGCCCGACTTCCCGGGCGAAGATTGATGCAGCATCTGTATTGAGACAGGAAATTCAACCCACAGCGCTACTGGATTCGATGCAGCGCCTGTCGTGCAACATAAAATTCAACACATCGCCTACCAGATTGACGCAACGCCTGTGACTTCGTCCCGCACGCCCAGGATTTCTACGCATTGTCCCTTGGCATCAAAGAGAAACCCGCATTGCAGTGAGGAACCAAGATTGCATGAGGGGAATCAACATAAAGCCCCTTGCAACATGGAAAGAAAACGCATCTGTGCTGCGCCGGAAATTCCAACGAACACCCTATTTTTCCACGCATCTCCTTCTCTGCGGTCTCCGTGCGTGTAATTTTTGACGCAAATCAGGTACTTTGTGAAACCAAGAGACAGTTGTTGATTTCCAAGATTTAAGACTCTTTTTAATCTTGCAAAAGTGATAGCTCAGCTTGTGCTTATTGAATCTTTATTGTTTTTTACCTTAATTTAAGCAGATAAATATTATCTATTATTCTAAACCTGTGTGGTGTATTTTTTGTGGTGTTTTCACTTTGTTACTGTACGGTTTATTGCATAAATACTTTACACATTGCCTTCTAAGTTAAGCCTGACTGCTCAGTGCCAAGCTAACAGAGGTTGGGTATAGGATAATTTGGACTGTGGGTGACTTACCCTGACTAGGAATGTGGTTCTTACCTGGACAAGGGTGTATACCTCTGCCAACTAGAGAACCCATTTCTAACACTATCGAAGATTCTGAAAAACACAGATGATTTAATGAGCCCGATGTCCTTTATGGAAATGGTTAGATGGTAGCTCACAAGTGGAGACAGTTGTAGCTGGCAAAGTGTGATTTCCATATGCAGGCGACCCTGACATAAGGTCTGGATAATATGGAGGTGAGGACAGAGTCAGGTGGGTTCACTTCCCCACGACCATGGGCAAGTCAGCATTTGGCCTTTGCTTAGATGCGTGTTGCAGGCATACGCCAAATTTATGGTCAGGAGGCCAGGCCCACTACATAAAGGAGTGCTATGGAGGCAGAAGTCCCAGGCACAGCAGAGAAGAGGCTATTGGCACTGCTGATGGAGCAGCCAGGTACAGCCTGTTTATTCATGTCTGTACAAATAAACAGCTACACAAATGTAAGCATAGTGCTGTGAGATCTGATGCATGCTGCCCTTGTATGGACCTCTGTTTCTGTAGGAATACAATAGGACTGATGATTCAGGGCGGACTGAGCCCCCTCATTTCCTGTACTGAACATTGGGGAGACAACAGTCCGGTATCTGAAATCATTTTTAATTCATTGCGACCTGTACACAGAGGGGATGACTGGGAATGAAAGTGAACCACTGGGCTAGTAAGGAAATAGAGGTATCACAGGATGTTCCTAGGACCACATAGGACAAGTGCTTTGATTGTCAATATATAGTGCTCACATCAATGGATCGGACTGGACAGCCCTGTAGACTGATGCACTGACTATGGGGTATAAAATGGCCCATAAGCCTACACAAAGCAACAAAATACAGCAATATACACAAGAAAATGACAGAAGAAGCGAGTCAGAGATACTGTGGACCCGTCACTAATGGATCAACCTAATGCTTTATGGAAGTCAGCACTATCCTGCAAAGCAACACTGACACGGTCTCAGCTCAGATGAACATAAGGGCAAACCGGAGGAGAGGCACAATGTATTAAGGTAACAGAAATGGCATCGGAAACATCAACAGTTAATGTAGCAGAAATGTGCACTACTGTAAAACTCTTATGAGTCGAAGCAGAGCCCGGGAAGTCAGGGAAGAAGAAGCAGCATAGGGGATGGCCCAAAGGAACAACATTAGGTTTCTAGGATTCTCCAAGAATGTGAAATGCATCATGGCGGAGCTCTTTCTTGAGAACTGGAGTGTGTCTGTGCTGAAGCCTCAAGGACTGTTCACAATAGTTTAAGTGGAAACATCTCATACAGCATTAAGCCTGGTGCCCAGACCAGTTGCAAACCCACAAGGCTATTACAGGGAAGCTCTGAAATTAGAGATGCTACCCTATAGAAAGCCATCAAAAGACAACTCATTTTGAGGGCTCTAGAGTCATGATTTTCTCCAACTAGAAGCAAGCTGTTCATAAACAGAGGAAATCATTTGATGTGGTGAAACGCAAGCTCAGACTGGAAAGAAAAATGTATATACTGCTTTTCCCAGCAATTTCCAAAGTCATCAGAGATGAAAAACTACATTTCTCTAACTCTCTGGAAATGGTGTGGGAATGGCTTAACTGAAGACTGGGAGGTGATGCGGACACACACACGCGGACAACCCACCCGACCCCCGAAAGTATCATCTTTCTAGCATAGATACCCCCACTTTTTGCCTGATGTCAGTGTGTTTGGATTGTAGTACGCTGAGATCCTGATTACCAGGACCTCCGTGTCGGTGCTCTCTCCTCTAAATTTGGTTGTACAGTAACTTTTACACCCCACAATTGGCATACTGGTGCACTCATGTAAGTCTTTAGAATATGGTCCCCCAAGGACTGCAGCATGTATTATGCCACCCATGGGAACCCATGCAAGATGTGTCTGTAGGCCTGCCATTGCAGCCGACGAGAAAAGGTGCATTCAACTTTCACTTTAGAGATAAGGCTTGCCTAATATTGCGGTCACTTCACTTGGACACTGTAATTCACCCTTATGGTAAGCCCTTCAGCCCAAGGGCAGGATGCATGGTTCTGAGTGTGGGGATACCCCTGCAGGAGCAGTGGTACCCCTACAAACCCCAGACTCCATTTCCTGGGCTTCTCCAAACCTAGGCATGTTTGGTATCAAACATGTTGGAATCATGCAAGTACACTGAATCTAGTATTAGGAGCATGATACCATGTACTCTGGGAGTTCCTTAGTGTATCTCCCAGATCTGCCTGTACAGACTTGCAGGGTCTGTATACCAGCCTGCCCTGCTGCCGACCCTAGACACTGTTCTGCCCTCCTGCTGATGCACGTAACTGGAGCAGGGGAAGGTAGAACAAAGGATTTCCTGTAGGGAAGAGGTGTGACCACCTCTTCCTTTTAAATGGGTGTCTCTGGGCTGGCATGGCCTCTGAGCGCCACCAGACTGCCTTGAAGGGCACATTTGGTGCCCTCCTTGCATAAACCGGTTTGCACTAGTACAGGGACCCTTGGTCTCTGCTCTGGCGCAAAACTACAACTAGAATAGGCAAATATCCCCCGCCCCCACACCGTCCAGCTCCTCCTCTAGGGAGGTGCACAGATCTCTCCCAAGTGGCCGCTTGATTCTGCTATCTTGGAAACAAGATGAGCAGAGGATCCTGGGAACATATGACTGGTTAGGCCAGCTAGGTGACGTCCCTGACCCACCTCTGTTAGGTGGGTCACGGCAGACATTGTCCAGCCCCCTTTCTGGGTTACTTAAGGGCTGCCCCGAGGGTGGGACCATAGATTTGTCTCTAAGACACTTATGTAAACCTGGCCTCGGGAACTGCTGGTGTGTCTTAGGAACTAAAACAAGACTGTATTCAGTTGGAAGGGCTCCCACAGCAACATTGTTTCTCCATTTCCTGCAAGAATTAAGCAGCATTCGTGGCTGTGCATCCTCCAGAGTCACAAGGACTCAGTTTGCATCAGGAAGCAAGAAGGAATCTCCCTAGGAGTGAAGAATTCACTCCCCTGCATCCAAAGGCACCTAAACGACAACGACTGGCTGGTGGATCCTGCTATCCCACAGAGATCGAAAGGCTCTGCAACACAGGTGGTGGTTCTGTGGACCTCTCCAGGTCCAACTTGTCTTCTGTCCAACTTGGGAGACGGTGGGCCTTTGCTGTATCCACTGGGACAGAAGCCCTGTGCACCACATCTTTTGTTATTATCAAGGCATTTTGTCTCTTCCTCCCAAAGATCTTCGAGCTCCAAGAAGCCCCAGCCTTCAGTGCTCTGCATCTCCAAGAACAGCATCCACCCTGTAACTTGTGCAGCATGTGCCCCCCCCTCCCCTTCTTTGTTGTGCTGCAGAGGCCTCCCTGAGACTCCTAGTGCCTGCTGCCAGTGGGTCCTCGTGGGGGCTCCAATGATTCCTGCTGGCTCTTCTGCTTGCTGAGGGTCAGCCTTGGCTTCCCTTCAAGGGAAGAGTCATTTGGACCCTGCTGGTCCCCAAAATCCTGTAAACATCCCTACAGCTTCTTCCTGCTTTTGCCAATGCTTGTTGGTGGATCTGCTGACCACTGACCCCTCTACAATCCAGCAACCGACGTGGGACAGCTGGTGGGCAACTCCAAGGATCTTCCTGCATCACCTGGAGTTCTCAACTGTACTCCTTCCATCACCCACCTGCAGGAACGGCTCCACAAGAAGGGTGGGCATTGCCTACCTGCACCACCTGGACATCTCCAAGAGGTCTGGACTCTGTTCCTTTCTTTTTCAGGTTCTTCTTGTCAGGAATCCACCCTTGGGTTCCACCCACCTGGTTCACGGGTCGGGACAGCAGCTGGGCAAACAAGGCTCCCATTGACTTCGACAAGATTTTTGACATCACTTAACCCGTATGCACCCAGGCTCTCTGGTATCAGTACTACACTTTCCTGAGTATCCACGCCTTAGGCACTAGTGAACCTTCCTTGTGCTAACTGGTTTCCTCAGGGTCCTCTGGAAAGGGTCCCGAGTCATGAAAATTCCAACTGCGACGTATGGGACCCCTGGCTAGATAACACCTCTCCACACGGGCGCCTGGGGGATTTCCATTACTTACCTTGTGTAATTTCGTACTCCTCAGCCCCTGGGATCCTAACACACTTACCTTGGTTGGACACCTCCATTCTTATATCACCTTCTTAGTATATGGCTTCCCTCTCCTCTCCAATAGGGTCCCATGTATTTCTATGCTTTTCCTACTTGTTACTAAGTTTATTTGATGTGTGTGGATCTCTGAGAGGAGATATACCAACGTTAGGTTAGTATTACACTCCTCCCTGATAAGCCTAAGAAGCTCTCCAAAGCTACCCCTAGAGAGCTGTGGTTATCTAGGCACCAAAACACTATCCCTAAGGGTTGCCTGAACTCAGCATAGGTGTACACCATAAACCGAGCCATCCTCCTACACAGACATGCAGATAAAGCACAAGAGAAGGCCTTGACAGGAATGACAGAAACAGATTAGCTGGACTAGCTGGCCACATAAGAGTTAGAATGTGGTGACAAGGCTTTGGGGCACAGGAGAGGAGACACTGGCACAAGAAAATTAGTGTATGGACAACAAAATGCATGGGTAAGAGGACCTTGTATAGATTTACTTCCAAGAGGAAGGTGGCTTGATGCGCCCGAGTGAGGCACCTACTGGGAAGCAGAGTTGCAAACACCCCCATCAATCTCCCGCTACCCGCCCCTAGACACTATGGTAGTTCACAGTCAGGAGGCCTGCCCTTGGTTGATTACCATCCCCATTCTAGGGAAAAGCATGGAGCCCTCTGTTGTGGTAGGTTCACATAAACAGTTCAATTTACTTTGTGTTAGGGACTTGGTAAGAATATTATGGTTAAGACAGGGGTAAGTGAAGCTGACACGTGAAAGGATACTGAAGCTACATTGTATAGCAGATTCTGGATAAAACTTCCTCTTATGAACAGTTGGGCTCAATGAGAATATGCACTGAGCAAAATGTATTTTAATAGTAAGTTTGAATGTAAGGAGATTAAAAAGTCAGTTTAAGAAAGATAGGATAAACTTGACACTTGAAATATATGGATGTTAATAGCATTGCTACAAGAAAACATCTAGATGATACCTGGTAGATGGGGGTTTGAGGAGAAATGAAGGCGGCAGTTATGCACAAACATGCCTTTTCAGGGACACAAGATGGTGAAAGACCATAAAGGCAGCTAAATGTTTGATATGAAAGGTTAGACAGATCGGCGATTGGATTACTGAATGTTGATGTACTCACTGAGTTTGTTACTGCTTTCAACCCTTCAAAATTGGGTGGTATACCTCTCATACGGTCCAGGTACATGAACTGTGCATTAGACCACAGTGTAGGTGCAGCTTCATACTCTAAAAAGGGAGTAACCAAAATGCTAAGAGATATAATGTCCCAAATGGGACCAATATATGTATGAAGGAATCTGCAAGGGCAGAACTCTCAGACCACAGCCCCCTACGAATGAGGATCTGGTGGGTAGCACCAATTGGGGACCCTTATCCAGGGACTCTCTCGCAAAGCATAGCTACAGGTACTCTTTAATTCTTCATGTCACAAGTAGAGGGATTAAGGAATACATGGATATCAATGAAGACGAAGAAAACTCACAAGGGATGTGAGAAGCTTTGAAATCATTAGTGTGGGAGCCATTCAGATGGGAGTCCAGCAAAAACAAACAGTGTCATCTTGGGCATCTGCAAGCCAAAATCAAAATTGTGGATTAGGAGGCCTAAATTAGACTGCCTGCCTACATTTAAATAAGTAAAGTATGCTTAGATCACAATATATTTAGAAAGAGTGATCCTACACATGAAAAGAGGCTTCAAGTTTTACAAACAGGACAATAAATCTGGAACTTCCTTCACACATGTTATTAAGCAAAATCAAATGATAAATCAAACCCAAAGGCTAGGGCGGTAGGGTTATTCAGTCAAAAAAAAATATTTGGTGATCAATGGCACACACTACAAAATCAAGTACAGCCCTGCTGCCTCAGAAGTCTTCTCAAATCAACACAACATTGATAAATACATTCACACCTCACAAACGCTTCAGGCAAAAAGCAGAAATGATGATAAAGCTGGCTGCCACAGAAGGGGTGATGACCACCACTTAATAATTTGAAGAACACCACATCAGGCCCGGATGACATTTCCACAGTACTACTAAATGCTTTGCCACCATTTTAGTGCCACAGATTAAAAACCTGTGCTAACCACTGGCAATATCCCTGGCACAATGAGACAAGCACATATTAAGCAAGTTCTAAGCCATGTAAAATCCTATGTATCATAACTAGATATTTAGAAGAATCTGGATTTTGCAAGAGTATTTCTTGTATGGGTAAAGACATTGTATGAGCAGCTCAAAGCCCAACAGTCCAGGAGATCGTTGGTATCAAATGACTGACTTGGAAAAGGGCATCAAGCAGGGTTTGGGCCAGTCACCCTTACTGTCTGCCATTACCCTATAATTGGGAACAATTGGGGAAACCAATGGGATTTGAATACATTAAACCGCTGCTTTACACAGACTTTTGTTTTTACTCTAGCTAGCTGTGAGGACCACATTTGGGTCTCTAGTAGGATGTAAAATAAACTGGAACATAAAACTTATAACAAAGGCTGATAACAAGGTTAAACATGCATAGTGTTGTATTGCCTGATTTTATACTCTAATAACCCAGTGCTCTCTGCAGAATAGAGACTAGCAGCATGCACATTCTCGATGTTCTAATGTGAGCTTGCCATTTACGATCAGAGTACCACTGCATCTGCAAAGTGACAGATACTGTAATTAGACACCATCTCACTGCAACTTAAAGAGTCAGACTCTGACACGGTGCAGTGATCCAGTACATAGCCTGACCTAAATAAACCTTGATTTCTACTTGTGCAATTGTGAACTGGATTATTCAGATGTGCACACAAACAGTGATATATAGCACCACAGAGACAACATATACGTGGGGTGGCAGAGATATCGGATAACTATTCACCGACAGAATTACTATACACCAACCATTATTACCAAACACCATCATGGGTACCACACAGTCTAGCAGTGTTTCATTACTGAATAAACACTTCAAGAAGTCCAGCATTATCATCGTTAAAAGGAATCAACTAATTAAGACAAGATAGAACTCTATAGTAAAGCTGTTACTCCACCAACAGCAGTACTCTATATATCATCTGCAAATTATCTTTCAGTCACAGGCTAGCTGAATAACCTTCAAAGCAAAAACAAACAAAACAAGTCTTAATGGGATAAGAGTGTTCTGCTATTCTCTGTGCTAATCTATAAATCAAGCACATGCCACCACTTACGATTCCTATGCAGGAATATGGCAGATCTAAAAGATAAAGACAGACCCTAAAGTAAGTAAGGAGCAAAAAACAGGTCAGAAAAAAACAAAATCAGAGCCTCCTGTTCTCGACTCTCCAATTAATGGCAAACGCAAACAATGTGAAATTAGACCTAATCCTTCAAGGGCTAAACTCATTACATGATTTCACAAACTGCTAGAGCAAATGCAGACCTTCTACAGTCTGAGCAGCAAGAACTCAGGAAAGACTAACAGCCTATCATTCAGGACTGAAGAAGCAGAATTAAGAATCAGTCAGAACACTGGACGGGGAAAAAGTCAGATCTCACAGCAAAGAAAATTGCCAAGATAGAAAAGGTAATCACAGAGCTAAAAGTATATTGACAGAAGATGGAAAACCTTAAGATTTTTATTTTTTCTGAAAATGCTAAAAATAGCGACAAGATACTGCTGCGCCTCATCCCAGGAATCTTGGATTCCACAAAATGTTGGACTCTCTTTCACCAAAGAATTTGAAAATAAAAGTGCTCACAGAGTTCCCAGCACACCATTAGGTCAATGATCTTTAGACCTCCATACAGGGATAATCTTAATCTTAGCTCAAATGAGGAAAATAAACCCACTGAGTGGAATGGTAACAGAATCAGACTCTCACAGGACTACATTAAAAGGACTGTTGCTTGCAGATAGGGATTCTTGACCTTAAGAAACAAACTGAAAGCACTGAACATAACCTTCTCCTTCGCTGGTCCTTCGAAGAAATCGCTGCATGGGAAAACCTCTTATTTCGATGAACCTGCTCAGCTTGAGTCTCATCTTAACAACATCTCTCAAACCGAAATAGATGTTTATGTATATTTCATGTATTGGTCATCTTGATCCTAAATGTATATAAAAATGCTACCATGTAACATAGCATACTATTTAAGCACACTTGGTCCGACTTAAATAAGAGTCTATACACAAAACCTCCATCTACAAGTACTGTCATGAAACTAACAGAAATTTTGCCTAAATTAATTTAACTCGTGCTCTAGCACCATGCTCATGCTGAGAAACATACCTATTTCTAACTAGACATCTTTAAAATCAATCTTGCATCTAATACATTTACATTTATTAATGCTATTTGTCTATATCCCTCATTAGATGACAGGTAACTCTTTGATAACTCCAGTTTATGTTAATAACGTCTACCAATCCTAATACTGCATTTTGGGTGCATGTAACATAACTAGTAGATATGTACACAAAAAGAGAGCAATGGGAGTGTTTGCTAGCCCACACCGCCTCCCTATAGAAATTATATCATCACTAATGGTGTGGGGTAGTAGGAACTGAAGGTCAGACTAGGTCAGTCTTTTTTCAGTGGTGTTGGTAAGGTCACTGTAGATCCTCAGGTCGGGAAGTCATTGCTGGAAAAATGTCCAAGCTAAGGGGTGCTGTGTTGCCTACAGGGGGATGGGGGATTTCCCTTACGGACTAGGTGGTCTCACACACATAATAGTGTCTTGCTTCATCATATGACCACCTAGCCCCACCCAAGTAAGATGATACTACTTGGGCGGACTCAACCTCGTGGTTAAAAGAACCGCTGAAATTAAACTGGCTGGATAGTTACATTGATCCAGAAGGGGTGAATACTAAAATTACCAAGCATGTCGCCAATAGCTTCTGCTAATTTTAATGAAGGTGCATGCTGGTAAACCTAAAACTAAAGGGGAAAGGCTCGTAGGAGAGTAATGTCTCTTGGAGTCTAAAAGAAAAAGTGGATGCATGTAGGTAACCCCCCTTGGTATTCCCTTTGGAGTGAGTGTGACTACAAGGGAAAACCCCCCCGGCACTAGCCAGACCAGAGGTAGATTGCCCCTTACCCTGGGGCCTACCCCACTGTGAACTACCCGTTCAGGTAGGCCATATAAAAAATTTTATAAATTTTTCACTTTTTGAGCACCCCACGTACTGTGTGTGCTCCGACCCTGACGAATGCCCCTGACCTACCAGCACTGAGTGAGGGCAGAAACATGTTGGTCATCCACTTTTTCTTTTAGACTCCAAGAGACATTACTCTCCTACGAGCCTTTCCCCTTTAGTTTTAGGTTTACCAGCATGCACCTTCATTAAAATTAGCAGAAGCTATTGGCGACATGTAACCACAAGCTCACAATAAGCTGCAGCTTCCCAGCAGAAGCTAAAATCTGTGCAAGACTCCACCCCACTGACTTTGTTCAAAGACGGAGAGCATGCAAAATCACATGGCGAGATATAGCTGCCTGAACGGTGAAATTTTCTCATTAATATAGCACCAGGCAGCAGTAGCTCGTTTGCCCTCTACTAGGGTATGCAAAGTCACAAGGGGAAAACGGGGAAAGGAGTGTGCTATGGCTCAATAAAATACAGCTTCCCAGGTGAGCAAGGGAGATGGTAGGGAGGATCTGGTGCTGCTGATAAGTGAAATTGAGGAGCCCCATCCCACTCTTTTGATGCTTATTTGCTTGATGTATAAATTGCCACACAGCTTAGAATACAGAAGCTCAGACATATTGCAGAATGGCCCAATGGACTTTCAATAGGGCATAAAGTGTACTGGGAGGTCAAGAGGGCTTAGCAGGCCCCAGTCAGCTGTCCTGTGCTGCCATTTTCCGTTCCACCTTTTTAAGGAACTTCACTAGGTGGCAGTGCAACTGCGTATCTCCTGGGGCGAAGCAAGTCAGCACAGCCTGCCATTGTGAGCACATTCCTCTTTGATTAAAATATGCTTTCATTAGTCTGCATTCAGCCCTTAGCTCCTTGCAGGAGCACAATAGATGTGGCAGGTCTTTGCAACAGCTGCATAGGCGGCAGCTGTTAAAACCTGGATTTTGCTGCCAGGGAGGTAGATGTAACAGCAATGGTAGAAAGCTTAAGCAGTACTTCAAAAGCCTCTCCTGACCCAGTGAAGTATCACTGCTCTGTAGTTGTTTAGAACAAACCAAGCATGGGCTCCGAGTGCTAAAGCAGCCTTGTCCTTAATCAGAGAGGGATTTTATGGTTTTGCTGACCAACTGTCTTAAACATAGATGAGTGGTAGGAGTTTCCTCAAAGATGTATTAACCCAGTTAAACACAGCAACTGATTGAGGTATTCTCCGTCAATCAAAGGGTCCCTGTTCTGCAACTCCTGCCACAAATGGGAATTCAAGGTGTTGGGTGCTGCCTTCTTGATTTTATTACAGCAATTTGGGCTGCCTGTCTGGCCGAAGTCTGCCTCTGAAGACCGAATTCCAGCCTGATCTGCGCCAGGTGTATATATTTTGGGAGACTGAAGAACATTATTAACACTCTGATCATGATACTATCTGAAATGGTAGGATCCCTCCCTCACATAAGTTCACTCCCATGCAATATTGTAGGTAGCAGCTTTGCTTGAACAATTCGAAGAAATGGAGTCAACGCTGGACCGGATACTTTTCTCTTTAGATTTATTTTAATGTTAAGTCCCAGTGTGTTACCTTTTCTTCTCATTGCCTCTTTTTGAGGTGCAAATAACCCGTTTTTGTCAATGATGACACCCAAATATTTGTATTTTTGTACTGGGTCAATCGCTTCCTGGCTCAATAGTAGGTCGATGATTTTTCTCTTATGTTTTTGATCAACACGGTTTTGTGTTTTTCTAAGTTGATAGCCAGGCCGTTTTCTGTTGAATATTCCTGCGTGATGTTAAACAGGTGCTGCAGCCCCACGAGTGCGGCTTACTAAGAGAAAGTCGTCAGCGCATAGGATACTAACTAGAGAGAATCATGCTCCTAATTTCGGAGAGTGGTAGTTACAGGTATTTCGTTTTGGTGTTCGGACTGCCAGGAAAAGGCTGAGCAGGGTGGGTGCGAGCACACCCCCCTGCTTCAAACCTTTATTTGTTTGGATTTGTCTAAAGAGGTGTGTTCCAGTGCCCATCTTAACCTGCACCCAAGTGTATGTGTTCAACAGTATAAAACACATTCATGGCATGTTGCAGTTTGCTAGTTTACACCAAAGTTTGGCACGATCATGATCAAAAGCTGACCTATGGTCAATACAGCATAAATGCAAAGGCAGCCGAGTGCCTATTGCCACATCAATCAGGAGGGATGGGGCCAAATATTGGTTGTAGCGCCAGTCAGTTTGAAAAACTCCGTCAGATTTGGCAGGATTATGGCATTATCAAAGGCCCAAGTAGTTAATTCCTCGAGAAGTCTCCCAGCATAATAGTTGGCCTCATTGTCCATAAGCACTTCAAAGCGAGTTTTTTGGAGAAGATTTATCTCCGCTCTTGAAGATAGGGAAAATAATAGATGCCCTCCATGAGGCCGGTATTACTCCGTCAATCGCAATTTGAAGGAAAACAGGCTCAGGTTTCTCCACCCAGTATCCAGCACTGGGCTTAAACAGGGCTGGTGGTGTACCACTTGGACCCGGGGCGCCCCTCACCTCTGCCCTTTCTTTGCCGTCTGATTGCCACAGTGTTTATCAGTGTTGTTTTATGAAGATGGGCTGCTGCAAGCTGCAAATGGGAACAAATGGTTGACAAACTGCCTTCAGGTCATGGGTGTTAGAGGTTGTTGACAGTGGACCCTCAAGGGCATAGCTGGTGGCTCCTCCAGCAGGCCGCCGACTTTCTCTGACAAGTGTGAACTGATTCCTCCTTCGGCAGGTCGCAAAAGCTTGTTATTCCTTTACAAGAATCGCGCAGTCATTATTTCTTATGTCAGAAAGCAATTTGTCCCAGAAAGATTCATCCTGCAGCCTTTTTATGGGCCATTTCAGTTTCAATAACAAGGTTTTATGTTGTCTCCGTTTTAGTTGCAGGTAAGCATCTCCCAGCCAGCGAGACAGAGCTCTCGGTTTGTTATTTACAGCCCTTTTGGACATCTTTAGTGTTTGATTTGTGCCTGGGGGATGAATCCCTGTTCTCCAGTGAAATGTGTTTGGGTCCCTGATCTCATTGGGGTGGCAAATTTGTCAGCAAGCCCTTTAGCAAATCGCTCCCAGGTAATTAAAGCGCAATTGGACATTGACAGTAGTTGATGTAGCAAAACCTTTGTTGATTCTGATAGATAACTCATAGAAGAAGGGGAATATTTAATTATTTTATAGTTAAAATAGTGAATACTGAGCTGCATGCCAAATGGCGAAATGCAGCGGGTGCTACCTAGAAGGTCACCTCTTGTGGAAGATGACTTCCACCCACCTTCTCAGCAAGGTCATATGAGTGAATATTGAGCAATAGTGAAAGGGTACCAAAAGGTGTATTCTAATATGGAACTGGTTGAATGGAAAGGAAAGAGGGTGCAGGCATGTTGTCCCCGGAAAAGTGACAGTTAAGTGAACGGAAGCGTAAGTGCTCTAAATCAACAAAAATTTGCCTTCACATTTTGTTTAGTTTGCCAGTTCCATTTCTGCCCAGAGCCGATAGGTCCCAATGTAGGGATTGTGCTGATATAAACTCTTCTTCGGATGAAGATCCTAAGAGATGTAGATTAAAATCGCCCCACACCACAAAATCAGAGGTTTCTTCTTCCAGGTACCTTAGGATTTCCTCTACCAACAATCTTGAGGCTTTTGACCTATTTTTAAAGTGTATATAGGCACTGATCACTACAAGCGCAGTTTTAACATTTTGGCAGAGAAATATCGTCCTGATTGCATTTATTGCCAGCGACTTAAAATGCAGTATTCTTACTGAGTCTACGCTTGTCGCAGACGTGTAAATTGCCAGGCCACCCTTTAAGTGGCCATATTTCGCTCCTTTGCAGACAGGCACAGACAAATTTGAAAAGCCCTCTATGTGGAAAGGATGCTCAAGCCATGTGTCATGGAGAAGGATGATGTCAGAAGATTGCAGATAAGTTACAAATTCTGGATCTGATGTTTAACTAGCTAGGCCATTAATGTTCCAGGAATACAATGTGAAAGATCCTAACTATTCCTTGGAAGTTGCATGGTTAGCCAACATTTGTCATGGGTTCCGTGATGCACAGGGTACTGTTCGCAAGAGCTGTGTCTAGTCTGAATTCAGGGACCCAGCTATGTTCGAATTAGCCCCTGTTGTTTCCTGGATGCAGCTCTCGTTGGTGGGGATTTCCCCAAAGCGCCCTTAAGGACTGAGTGTGTGGTCATGAGTGCAGGAACCTGGCCTGGTGTGTAGTGGACACCTATGGTGTTTGCACCAGGTCCAGGCAACCACTATTAGTGAATTAAGCTAGTGTCAAGGAAGCCAGGGCTCTCTAGTGGTAGCTGAGGTGAGCAGCCAAGACTTATCTAGGAGGAGTGTAAAGTACATGCAATATCACAGCAGTCACACTGCAACTGATCACACCTGAAAGGAACCACACAGTGTTACAAAAATAAAGGGACTTTATTATAGTAGCACTGTACTAGATTATTTATAGGCAGTCCCCAAACTGGAGGTAAGTACACTAATTATGTGTGTGTATATATATATATATATATATACATATATATATATACATACATACATACATACATACACACACATACATACACACACACAATAATTATTAGGAATCATCATATAGAAACAACAAGCATTGGTAAAAGGTAGTGAAAATAGTTAGGGCCCTATGGAGGGGGGCAAACAATATACTAAAATAGTATAATGTGAAGTCCATCATCCAAGGATATAGAGTAGTTAGAGGGGAGCTGGAAGAACTCAGGACCCCTAGGCGTGAGTATCTAAGTGACCCCCAGTGACCAGGAGAGCAGAGGTAAGTACCTGGTCTTCCCAAGGACTAACAATAGGACTTAGAAAGAGGAAGATTGTAAGACCAGGACTAGTATGGTGGAACCCAACAGTGAATTCCCAAAGAAGAGGACATGAAAAAGAAGGGGACAGAGCCCAGACGGGCAGGAGCCACTACCCACCCTTCTGTGGATGAAGAACCAGGTCAACGAGGGAAGATGAAGATCCACTGTGGAGCCCAGGAGCTGCAGAGAAGTCCTTGGAGTCGTGCAAATGATGTCCCACAATCACTGGGTCGCAGTTGGTCAGCGGTCAGGAGGACAATGGACAAGCCTTGGGAAATGCAAGCTGGAGCAAAAGAAGAGTCGCAGAGCTGAAGAGGACCAGCAAGGTGCAGGGGACTCGCCCCATGGCACCAGCAGAAGCAGTCGCAGCCCCCCCATAGGCAACCCACTGGCAGCAGGCACAGTAAGTTGCAGCGATGACCAATCAGCACACCCGGCGAGGCTTCCCACGTTGCTGGAGCAGCAGAGGAGAGACTCTCCAGGTATTGATGAATTGCTGGAGGCCTGGGATACTTGGAGCCAGAAGATCCATTGGAACAAGAGTAAATAAGCCTTGGTTGCTCCAGGAGTCACAGAACACAGGGGTACTGTCCAGCAAGGGAAGGTAAGGACTCACCGTCTCCCAAGTTGGAAATCAGGTAGAGAGGACCAAGGGGAGCATTCCAGGAGCCGACCTGCAGAGGATCCCAGCAGCCAGTCGTCGTTGCCTTTGGTGCCTATGGAAAAACAACAAGTGATGGACGGAATGCTGAACATTGTCAAACACTCACCACCAGTCATAGATCTGGGTTTAATCCATTGTTCTTTTGCTCACCATGCCACCCCAGTTTGGACCCAGCCATATGCAAATCAGTCTTGACCCTGTTCCTTATGGGAACAGTCCAGACCGAACTGCCAAGCCAGGTCCTCACTGGACCGGAAACAAGCATCCTGGGACCGGTTTCGGGGTTTCACCCCTCATCAGCCAGGCTAGCTTGAATCCAGTGGCATGGGAAGCACGGGGCCCACGTCTGGGCATACCCTTCCCACTTAGGGCGACAAAGCAAAAACAACAAGTGATGGACGGAATGCTGAACATTGTCAAACACTCACCCCCAGTCATAGATCTGGGTTTAATCCATCGTTCTTTTGCTCACCATGCCACCCCAGTGTGGACCCAGCCATATGCAAATCAGTCTTGACCCTGTTCCTTATGGGAACAGTCCAGACCGAACTGCCAAGCCAGGTCCTCACTGGACCGGAAACAAGCATCTGGGACCGGTTTCGGGGTTTCACCCCTCATCAGCCAGGCTAACTTGAATCCAGTGGCATGGGAAGCACGGGACCCACGTCTGGGCATACCCTTCCCACTTAGGGCGACAAAGCAAAAACAACAAGTGAAACCCCGAAACCGGTTCCAGGATGCTTGTTTCCAGTCCAGGGAAGACCTGGCCTAGCAGTTCGGGCTGGACTGTTCCCATGGGGAACTGGGTCAAGACTGATTTGCATATGGCTGGGTCCAAACTGGAATGGCATGGGCAGCAAAAAAACGATGGATTTAGGCCCAGATCACTGTACTGGGGGTGAATGTTTGACAATGTTCAGCATTCCGTCCATCACTTGTTGTTTTTCCATAGGCACCTAAGGCAACACAGCACTCCCGTGATCCGGTCCATTTACTAGCAGTTGATGCCGAAAAGGATTTTGAATGGGTGTACTGGCCATACTTACAACTAGTGCTGGGAAGAGTGGGTCTCAGCCAGTGTTTTAGAGATTGGATTTAGTGCAGTTATGCAGGTCCACAAGCAGCGGTCCGTGTTAATGGTTTAACCTTCTAAGTTTACCACTGATTGAGGCACATGACAAGGCTGCCCGCTCTCACCACTCCTCTTCGCTCTTTGTATGGAGCCCTTTGCAGAGCGTGTCCGCAGCAACCCAGTAATAATGGTATCATAATGGGTGGGAGAGACCATAAGCTAGCACTCTACGCTGAAGATGATATGGTGGCTTTGTCACATCCTCTCCAATCACTGCCACTGTTGGTTGATGAACTTACTGCATTTGGCAGAGCCTCTGGATTCAAGGTCAGTTTATAAAAATCACAAATTCTTAACCTCACCATTACTCGCACTAAGGAGACTAACAATAATACCCACTCTACGAAACACACCAGGAAAGGTTATGTCCTTTTATGGTTGGGGCATCTGGTGGCAGTGAAAATGATGTTGCCCCCTTGCCGATACCACCCCCACAGAAAACCCTCTATCGCCTACAGCACCTCTTGGACGACTATATTTGGGTGTCAAAGAAGGCCAGAATAGCTAAAAGACAAGCTTATCTATCCTTGGCGGAGGGCGGCCTGGGAATCCCACACCTAAATATTACTACCAAGCGGCGCAGCTCCGATATATGGTGTGCGCATGACCTTACTCAGAGAAACATTGGCGTTTCACGGATCAAGCTGTAGCAGGTATCCAAACTTGGAATGTTTCCTGGCTGCCAAAGCCCCACCGGGGGTTATATTTATATCTCACCAATATTAAGAGCCCTTATGGGACCCTGGGATAAGATTCAATCCACAGAGAAATTGTCAATCCCCATTTCCCCACAAAGCCCTGTAATTGGGAATCCAGACTTCCCCCCCTGCTTTGTAACACATACACACTATACCTCGAAAAAATAATAAAACTGCTAGTTAAACCTGCAGGTCGGAATAACTTGAATAATCTACTCGATCAGAAATGTAATGTACTTGACCCGTAAATGGGTCTCAAACTATGTGATTCTAGGCAAATATTTTAGTTTACAGATGCCTTTTGTTTCATTCACGCATTAGTGTACCTTCAAATATGTGAGCTCAGCATTTTTTTGCAGCACAAAAAAAATTTTCTTTATTGCTTTAATAATAGACTAGACGTTTGCTCCACGTATAAAAATACTCTTGCCCACATAAAGGGGACACGTGATCCATGACCTGCCTCTTAGTTTACAAATAGCATTGCTACCAGGGCAGGAGTGTTTCTAGGTAATATGTTTAAATATTAACTTTTAATAAATATATTACTAAAGCATGATGTGGTCACACACTCATTTACAGATAGAAAATGTCCAAGAATTGTTCAAATACCTTCCCACTAACTTGCAGCTTTACTGACAAAACTATACGGTTTCAGACAATAAATTTATTCTTTTCACATCACCCAGTAAAGTGTCCTGATTTGTTTTCATCCTATTAAAATATTTTTTTCATCACACAAGTACAAATAATGGGCATGTATATATTTTGAAATGTTTGTACAGTGCACTTAGCTATTTAAGTGTTGGGTTAGGTAAAACCTGACAAACTCCTGGAACTCCGCAGTCAGAGGGAAAATTAATTGTAAGACAAACTGACTTTTGACCTCTGCCTATGAACACAGAGGAAATGTGACAAGACAAAATTTAAAGGCATCCTTATTGCGCCTAAACTTTATGACTGAATAGAACACCTGTTCTTTGTCAGCTTGCCAGAAGGAGGAGTAGGTACTAAAAATAGCTTGACCTGATAAACTATGACTCCCAAGTAGATTTTTCGAGGCCTACATACAATGGCAGCAGGCTAACTGTAAGCAAACGGGAAACCTGTTCAACAATACAGGGCCCATGACATTTTCGCAATTGCAGCAGGTATATGGCTATACATTGCGATCCACCACTGGGTACTGCAACTGCACATAGGCCCACATGCCAGCCACCCTCTTTTACTTTTTGGAAAATGGTTACTTATCAGGCACACGGATAAGCATATACTATCTGACTTCTATGCCTTTCTACACAAAGTACACAAACCCTCTAAATCCAAGGCGCAGCTTCACTGGGAACGTGAATGTGAGCGCCCCATTAACAATAAAGAATGGTCAGACATCCAGAAGAGAATGAACACTTCGGCGGGTAGCGCGGCCGGCAAGGAAACGCTTCTCTAATTGGCTAATTACTGATATTATACGCCTGTGTGCACTGCATTATGGAAACGTGATGGGGGATGCCTCTTGTTGGAGGGGCTGTGGGCAAACAAGAACACTAATTCACCTTTGCTGGAGATGCCCTAAGCTTCACCAATACTGGGCGGATATACTTACAGTTATAGACACATTTATGATACTGAACACTCCAGATTTCTAAGAAATATAGTATTGGGCCTCCCAAATGTCCTTAAATACCCTCTAAAATCTGCAAAGGATATACTTACCGCTATAGACCACATTTGTGACACTGAACTCCCCAGATTTGCAAGATTGGGCCTCCCAAATGTCCTTAAATACTCACTGAAATCTGCTAAGGGATGCGCTATTACACTAGCTCTTTGTACTGCGAAGCAGGTTCTTCTAGCCAGATGGGTCACAGCAAAAATCCCTACACATGTTGATTGGCTACACAAACTTTGGGATCTATAGGTATGGAAAAGCGGACAACAACGATTGATCAAAGACTTACACAATTCTCTAAAACGTGGGAACCCTACTTTCATCATCTGTCCCAAGAATTCAGGGACCTCACTTGCCCTGCATATCTACGGGTTCGACATCTCACCATGATACCGCAACAGGACACTGGAGTTCGCTGACAAAACAACACACGCCCAAGCTGTTTCATATACTCAACCCTCCATATTCTCACTGGAGGCCCACTGGCCCCCTCCCCATTTATCCTTGCCTTCCCTGGTTTCCAATGTTTTGATTTATCTGCATCGTCTAGTGGAAGTAGTAAGTGCTGTTGTATCACCCTTAACTGCACTTACTAACAGACCGCTTCCCAGTCCTGTCAGGTATCAAACTGAAGTGTTACACTCTTTTCTATGTCTGGTATTATGATACATGTATACATACAATGTACTTACGTTTAAGTTCTAAGGGCTTTCAACAAGTCCTCTTCATGAATTGGTGTGATGTATTATTCCTATTTTTTCCATCCCTTAGAGCATACAACATGATGCAAAGTGTCAACCCACTTCAGCCACTGGCTAAGTTCACTGTAACTGCCCTTTCACAAGGTGCACCTTCCCACACAAAGTTTTTCCCCTTCAGTACCAAGGGCCACTTTGGTAATATCTACTTTTTGAGACCAAAACATTTTTTTTTAGGCTTTCATTTTTTTCTAATATTGAAGGGGGTGTGGGAGATCCCATAATATTTTATGAAACCCATGGCAAAACAAAGCAGACACTGACAAAACCAAAAGGCTGGCAGCCAAAGCCAGATTGACCAGATTTGCCAATGCTTTTTTGCTTAGAGTGTCCATTAATGCACCACGTCAGCTACTTATGTGAATCCTTCAAATACTGAAACTCACCAGGAGAATGATGCATCTCCTAAATTACGTGAGTGAAAAATCAACAGAATTTGCTTTTGAAAAACTCCATCAGTATGCAAATCCATCATTTTGCACTACATCCTTATCGCAAGATGGATCCTCATCTCAATTTCAGACACGAGGACGGATTTAAACACAAGCAGTGCTCGGGTTCTGGTGTTCTCAAACATTCACAGTAAATGTTTACCGCGAGTGGCACCATTTGCTGTATATTTTTACCGTGAATGATGTGCAATTACACCAAGTAGTGTAATTACTGCAATTTTGGGTAGCAATGGCAACGCAATTGTAGGAAAGACTGAAGGCTCCAGGTTAATAAGTGATAAAAGAATCCGAATATAATCCAAGAAAAACGGTGTAGTCACTTTATTCAAAATAAAGATCCACGACGGCAGGCAGCACCCTGTCAAGTCCCAAGCCAGTGACCAACTGTCAAGAGCAGGCTCTAGAACCTTACAAAGCGCTGATACAGTCATAGAACAAAACACAACAAAATAGAACAGGAGTGTTAAAGGGAAAGAACATATTATTACATCATCTTCCCCGTTAACAAAACAAATAAAATAAAACAAAACAAAACAACTTTAACATTAGTCAATGATATAATCATCAAACCAGGACGGCATTTTGATTGCTCTATTGCTACGACTATACTTCAGCACAGATGAATTACAAAAATTTGAATTTTTTGTGTTGGTACCCCGTGAGGTCATTTCATTAGGCAACATACAAGTTTCTGTTCTTGTAACGTCCACTACTTCATTTTGTAGTCCATCATCAAAATCTCTGAAACACTTAGGAGTACCTCCACTTGTAGGAGAAGATGCAGGAACATCATGATACATCAAACCGTTGGAAACAATATCATCAATATCATCACTCCTATCCAAATATACTTCTTTGAATATCTGTGCCTGTCTGTTAGTGATGGGAATAACACTGTTACGGTTCCACCACCCCTTGCCCTCCAACAAAACAGAGGCTTTTGTCACTTTCAATACCTGCACTGGTAGAGAATATTTCGATTCCCCTTTTGCAACTCTCTGAGGTTTTCTTATCAGAACCCAATCAAGGACGTTTATCTCCCTGTCCTTGGCTTTATGTCTTTTATCATAATTTATCTTTTGCATCAATTGTTTCTCCAATACCCGATTCCTTACATCACTTATGGCTACATTAGACTTATTAAAATCTTCCATGAGCGAATTAGCTAACCAAGTAGGTAAAAGCTTGGATTTTGACTCTCTACCTCTGAGGAGACAAAAAGGTGAAACCCCAGTGGTAGAGTGAGGTGTATTTAGATAGGCCCAAATTTTTTCTTTGAGGAAATCCCTAACATCGCAATTACTACCTACAGCTGTCTGAATACCTTCCTTCAAAATTCTATTGGCTCTCTCCACCAAACCATTCGAGGCAGGACTGTACAAAGCAACCTGCAGATGTTTGATATTGAACTTTCCTAAAAAATCTGCCATTTTCTTAGAAGTGAAATGTACACCATTATCAGTCACTATCACTGATGGGGCACCTTCCAAATCAAACAAATTGGATAAAAATGTAATTGCAGATTCAGTATTTGTGCTCTCTACAAATGAATAATATATCCACTTTGAAAAGTAGTCAATAGCAACCACAAGATACCTCATATCTCTAGACAACAACAAATACGGACCAGAAAAATCCAACGCAATTTTCTCCCATCGCTTGGATGGTGGAGTAACAGTATGCAAAGGTTTAATATTGCTTTTCCAGTGTTTGTCAGACACCACACATGAAGAACAAGAGTTGACAAACTCAGCCACTTCTTTATCCATATTGGGCCACCAATACTTCATTTTAAGCATTCTGCAAGTGGCAGAAACTCCAAGGTGACCCTCGTGTGCTATCTTAATTAATTGTATTCTCAAATCATTTGGAGGTACGCACACAGACCCCCTCATACAAAAGCCATTTTCACATGATAATTCCATAGCAAGTTGCTTGTATGTATTAATTTCGCCACTATATTTCTTTTTATTCGGCCAACCATGCTTGACATAATAAAGAACCTGCGAAAGAACCACGTCATTCGCCATGGCCAACTCCCAGTCCTCTCGTGTGAACAACCCATCCGAATCAGAAATAAGGTCTAGAACTCCCACCACACACTCCACATCTCGATCATCCGCAACACTAGTAGTGTGTGGTAAAGGAAGTCTTGATAAGCAATCCGCTCTCACATTTTTCCCTCCAGTAATGTACTTGACCTCTAGATTATACTCTTGCAATTTTGACAGGAGTCGCACTAATCTAGCGGATGCCTTACCAAGACCATTGCCTCTCAATAGGAATACTAACGGCTTGTGATCAGTAAAAATCTCGAAATGAGTTCCCCAAATATATGTCTTGAATTTTTGAACCACCCAAACACAAGCTAAGGCTTCCCTTTCAATAGTGCTGTAGTTACTCTCAGCACTAGAAAGTGACCTGGAGGCAAAAGCGATTGTACATTCTTGACCATTCTGCAACTGTCCAAACACCGCTCCGAGTCCCTTAAGGCTAGCATCAACCGTTATAAAGGATTTACAATTGGGAATATAAGATTTCAAATTTGGGCCAGATGCGACAATTTTCTTGATATTCTCGAATGCATCATTGACTTCCTTGCCCCAGACAAACTTGCACCCCTTCTTCAGTAGTGACCGAAGAGGTTGGACAATTATAGCAAAACCATTAACAAATCTGGAGTAATATTCACACAGTCCAAGAAAGGAACGTAATTCGTCTTTGTTAGACGGATAAGGGGCTTTCATAATAGCTTCCAGATTGCACATCTTAGGTTTGATGCCCTCAGCAGATATAGAATGCCCAAGGTAGTCAACACTTTCAACTAAAAAGTAGCATTTTTCAGTTTTAATAGTCAAACCATAATTTTGAAGTATGCCAAAGACTTCATTTAGAGTACGTTCATGTTCTTCTATAGTTGCTGTGTGAATTAGAATGTAATTTTGGAATGCACAAACCCCTTTAATGTGTCCAAACAATGTGTCCATCATTTTTTGAAAGACACTCGCCGCTGAGACAAGACCAAAAGGTAATCTGAGGAATTTAAAAGCACCAAATGGAGTCACAAAAGTGGTTAGATCTTGGGAATCATTACTAAGAGGAATCTGATGGTACGCCGAATGTAAGTCAATGGTCGAGAAGAACTTTGAATTTCCCACTGTGGTAATTGGTTCTTGTATATGAGGTAAGGGGTGACAATCCACTAAAATATTTTTATTGAGAGATCTCAGGTCTACACATTACCTAAGATCTCCATTTCTTTTCTTAGTAACTACAATCGGAGAAACCCACTCAGAAGCATTTGTGGAAGAAATAATATTGTCTGTCACTAACTTTTTAAGTAACTTACCAAGTTGGTCTCTGATAGACAGCGGAACTGGTCTTACTTTATGAGAGACAGGAACAGCACCATCCTTAAGTTTGATAGTGTGCTCAAAGCCTTTGACATTCCCAACTCCGTCAACAAAAATGTTGGGAAACTTACAAATAAAATGTTCTGGAACAACGTTATTAGAAACAATTTGCAACACAGACTCACTTTCATCTATGTATGGCCTCTCTCCTAACTTAATAGGATTCTCCTGCCCTGGGCACAGAATAATGCCTAGACGTGCTAAGTCCTTCCAGCCTAATATGCTCCTCCCCTTCACAGCCACGGAGATTTTTGTAAACGTAGACCTTCCCATCACTTCTAATTCAGCGTAGAAAAAAACCAACAAATCAATGTCTTGATCTCCGAATGCTTTGGGAGCAATATCAGCTTTTTCTAATTTCTTAGTGTCAGGCCATAACTGAAAAAATGTTTTGTGTGCTAGAATAGTGAGGGGAGCACCGGAGTCAGCCATTAAAGGTAACACCCTAGAATCTACTTTTGCATCACATATAGGACCTTTGATATGTTCACCCACACCCCTTATGCACTGAATAGGAAGATCCACAGTAAGAACAAGATTAGATAGTCTGTTAGCACAATAAGCTTCCTCCTCCGCATTCTCAGTGTACACATTACTGATTCTCATTTTGGACCCAGAATTCGAGTAGGAATTTGTTTGTTTGCAAACAGCTTGGAAATGGCCGATATTGTGACACTTCAAACATTTTTTTCCCCAAGGCAAGACAAACCGGATTGTTCCCCAAGTGATTATGAGAACAACAACGGAAGCAAACTCTACCGTACTGGGGTGGTATTTTCTTCTGTTTAGTTGGTCTCTCTCTAACAAAACTTACAGTTGTTTCATCTCCCACTTGATTCACATTCAAATGATCATTACGTCCACACCCCACATTCTGCCCACACACAACTTTGGATGAAACAATTGATCTCTCAATCACCTTAGCTAAATCCACAACTTCATCCAAGGATGGGTTGCGACAAGCAAGTAGGCGTTCTTGAATTTTCTTCGAATAGCAATAGAACACAAATTGATCCCTAATATACATATCAACAATATTGCCAAAATCTAATTTTACTGCAAGTACACGCAAATTAGCTAAACATTTGTCTACAGATTCATCTGCAGATTGCCTGCACATAGCAAAGTTGAATCTCTCTAGTAGAACATTTGAGTCATCAAAACAAATGTTTTTGATCCTCTCCTTTCCTTCGATGTAAACATCCCACATCACATTGTCACCAGAAGGAGGTTGAATAGTAGGCAAATTGTCAAATATGCGCTGACCAGCAATTCCCAGATGATTAAATAGAAGCGCTAACATCCTAGATGGTGAGAATCCAATGGCGTCTATCGCTGACAAATAGTTTTCAAAAATTCTCACCCATTCGTTCCATCTAATTTCCGGTTTACCAGCCTTTTGCAAGAAAGGAGGTGGTTGGATGACTAGCTGATTCGAAGCCATATCGGAGAGTGTGTGTGTATATATAGATAGATAGATATATATATATATATATATATATATATATACACACATATACACACACACACACACACACATACACCTTTACCACCTCATCCTGCGATAATAACCTCTTCCACACAAACAGTTCACTTGCTCCTGAAGAACCTGGAGAACATACACCGTGCTGCAATGAAATATGCCCGTGCTACAAAACAAGCCAGAAAGTTGTCAAAAATGTTACCAGGCCAAAGTTAGAGTTTTTTTTTTTTTTTCTTCTTCTTGCCAGGAAACAAAGTTGCTTGGATCAAAGAAGGCAACGTCTGCGCATCCACAGTGCCGGAAACGACGTTGCTTTGGAATAGCAAACAACGTCTGACAACGTGTTCTCAGGCCGGGGAACAGCGTTGTTCGTTGCTAGGCAACATCCGACACACACGCGCGTACACACGCCAGAATGAACGCGTCCTCAAGCCGGTAAACAGTGTAGCTAGTTGCTAGGCAACATCAACACACACGCACGTACACGCGCTGGAATGAACTCGCGCTCGAGCCTTCAAAAATAATCACCCAAACGCTCGAGCGCTTCCCGATCTCTCCTTACTTCTCAAAAAATACACTCTTCGCCCACAAAATATGTAGACAGAGCGCGGGGGTAGGTCATTCTTCAAACAAGGTACGGCGGTGAATTCTTCCAACTGCAATACGCAGTGCAGACGGTCAGTGGATCACGCAATGGATGACACCCCACTCCTGGTACCAAAAATGTAGGAAAGACTGAAGGCTCCAGGTTAATAAGTAATAAAAGAATCCGAATATAATCCAAGAAAAACGGTGTAGTCACTTTATTCAAAATAAAGATCCATGACGGCAGGCAGCACCCTGTCAAGTCCCAAGCCAGTGACCAACTGTCAAGAGCTGGCTCTAGAACCTTACAAAGCACTGACGCAGTCATAGAACAAAACACAACAAAATAGAACAGGAGTGTTAAAGGGAAAGAACATTATTACAGCAATATTCGTGAAATTACACCAAAATAATGTAAATTTCGCTCTGGACGATTCTAAATGCGGACAACACTATGATGATCACTAGAAAAGAAAATACTGCTCCTAATTTTTACATTTACACTGTTTACTTCCTCAACACTAATCTTTATGCTCAGGTTATCAAAATGCAACTGAATTAGGTTTGCACTTCTGGAAAACTCTTTCAGTTCTTTTCAAATAAGGGCTACACTACTCTCGAGTCCAACCACTGGTCTAAACTTGGATCCAAAACATCCCAGGCAGCGCATGGCTCGATTTGTTTTTAAATAAATGCTTGGGAGAATAAACTGCATATGGCTTGCGATGGTTTCATGGCACAGTGTTATTCTAAAGAAAGGTCTGCCCTGCTATTTGCACTGAGACTAGAGGTAATTACTATTTGGCAGCCCTTTTTTAATGTGTACCTACTAACAAAAGATATATAATCATGAATCATTACTTATGTTTAACCCCTGTTCTATAGTTTATGGTGTCCCAGCCGCAACCAACTAAAAAGCAGCCCTTGGGGTATGGCCAAGATAGCGGGGAGATAGGCGGGAAACTGTGCTTTCTGCTGGGTCCAACACTTAATCCAGAGCAATACCAAGTGTGTCTACTTCAAAAACACAGAGAATATGAGTATGTTTGTCAACTTCAGTATGCCAACTGATGGGTTCCTATGCCAGACATACCAAGAACTCGTCATCAATCGCAGCGCAGATGAGGGAAGATGTCAGCAGCAAGACAGTAGGGCAAAGATCAACTTGCACCCTGCCGAAAAGCACCCGGGCCCAAGGAAAGCATGTGCATTTGAGTCACTATCTATGTACTAAGTGCCACTCTGAGAACAGAGAATGTACCACTGGCAGTTAGGTGGGGCAAAGACGAGTCAAAAGGGAGGCCTAGAGTGAGCATCTCTGAGAGAATGACTAGCAGGTGCACTGCTGCGGGGACAAAACGCAGTTGCATAACACCGGGGGACTGGGAACACCAGAATGATGAAGCAGTGAGATGCCGTTAAAGCCAAGTAGAGGCATGACACCTATAGAATCTTGATGTAAGCTCACAACAACCCTGGTGGTTGAGGGTGGACTCTGAACAGGAAGTATGTAATGGATAGGGAGGTGTTAAGGCGTGGTTAACAGTATGATATAATGTGCAGTACTTTAGTGTAAGTTGAAGAATAAAGTAATGTTTCATTGCAGCTCCCATGTGGCGTAATTCATATGCATGTTCAAATCAAATCAAATCATTAACATTTATAAAGCGCGCTACTCACCCGTGCGGGTCTCAAGGCGCTAGGGGGGAAAGGGGGGGTTATCGCTGCTCGAACAGCCAAGTCTTTAGGAGTCTCCGGAAAGCGGAGTGGTCCTGGGTGGTCCTGAGGCTGGTGGGGAGGGAGTTCCAGGTCTTGGCCGCCAGGAAGGAGAAAGATCTCCCACCCGCCGTGGAGCGGCGGGTGCGAGGGACGGCAGCAAGTGCGATGCCAGCGGAGCGGAGGGGGCGGGTGGGGACGTAGAAGCTGAGGCGTCTGTTGAGGTATTCCGGTCCCTTGTTGTGGAGGGCTTTGTGTGCGTGGGTGAGAAGACGGAAGGTGATCCTTTTGCTGACTGGGAGCCAATGCAGGTGTCTCAGGTGTGCGGAGATGTGGCTGTTGCGGGGTACGTCGAGGATGAGGCGGGCCGAGGCGTTTTGGATGCGTTGCAGGCGGTTTTGGAGTTTGGCGGTGGTCCCGGCGTAGAGGGTGTTGCCGTAGTCCAGGCGACTCGTGACAAGGGCGTGGGTCACGGTTTTTCTGGTGTCGGCGGGGATCCAGCGGAAGATGTTGCGGAGCATGCGGAGAGTGAGGAAGCAGGCGGAGGACACGGCGTTGACTTGCTTGGTCATGGTGAGAAGAGGGTCCAAGATGAAGCCGAGGTTGCGGGCGTGGTCTGCGGGGGTCGGTGCGGTGCCGAGGGCCGTGGGCCACCAGGAGTCGTCCCAGGCGGACGGGGTGTTGCCGAGGATGAGGACTTCCGTTTTTTCAGAGTTCAGCTTTAGGCGGCTGAGCCTCATCCAATCTGCGACGTCCTTCATACCCTCTTGTAGGTTGGTCTTGGCGCTGGCGGGGTCCTTGGTGAGGGAGAGTACAAGTTGGGTGTCGTCGGCGTAGGAGGTGATGATGATGTCGTGCTTGCGTACGATGTCGGCGAGGGGGCTCATGTAGACATTGAAGAGTGTCGGGCTGAGCGATGAGCCTTGAGGTACGCCGCAGATGATCTTGGTGGGTTCTGAGCGAAACGGAGGGAGGTAAACTCTTTGGGAGCGGTTAGCGAGGAAGGAGGCGATCCAGTCCAGGGCCTGGCCTTGGATCCCGGTGGAGCGTAGGCGGGTGATTAGGGTGCGGTGACAGACGGTGTCAAAGGCAGCCGAGAGGTCGAGGAGAATGAGGGCGACTGTTTCACCGCTGTCCATCAGGGTTCTGATGTCGTCTGTGACTGAGATGAGGGCGGTTTCCGTGCTGTGGTTGGTTCGGAATCCGGTTTGTGAAGGGTCGAGCAGGTTGTTGTCTTCCAGGAAGGTGGTCAGCTGTTTGTTGACGGTCTTTTCTATTACCTTGGCTGGGAAAGGTAGAAGAGAGATGGGGCGGAAGTTTTTCAGGTCGCTTGGGTCAGCCGTAGGTTTCTTTAGTAGGGCGTGGCCTTCAGCGTGCTTCCAGCATTCGGGGAAGGTAGCAGAAGAAAAAGAAGAGTTGATGACGGTCTGGAGGTGCGGGGCGATGATGTCGTCGGCTTTGTTAAAGATGAAGTGCGGGCAGGGGTCCGAAGGGGCGCCGGAGTGGATAGAGTTCATGATGGATTTGGTTTCTTCCGTGTTGATGTGGGTCCAGTTGTTGAGGGTGGTGTCCGGGGAAGCGGGTTCAGTGGTGTATGGTTGGGTCTGGTGTCCGAAGCTGTCGTGGAGGTCGCTGATCTTGCGATGGAAGAAAGTGGCGAGTGATTCGCACAAATCCTGTGAGGGCGTGACGGCGTTGGCGCTGGCGCTGGGGTTGGAGAACTCTTTGACGATGCTGAAGAGTTCTCTGCTGTTGTGGCTGTTTTTGTCTAGTCTGTCGGTGAAAAAGTTCCTTTTGGCAGTGCGGATCAGGTGGTGGTGTTCGCGTGTAGCGTTCTTGAGGGCGGTCATGTTGTCAGCGGTGTGGTCCTTGCGCCAGGCCTTCTCAAGGGCACGACAAGTTTTCTTTGATTCTTTGAGGGTGTCAGAGAACCAGAGAGGTTTTTTGGTGTTGGTCTGTCGATGCGTGCGTTTGAGGGGAGCAAGGTTGTCAGCGCAGTTGGAGATCCAGTTTGTGAGGTTGAGAGCTGCGTCGTTGGGGTCGGTGGTGAGGGTGGGTTGGTTGGCGGCGAGAGCGGAGAAGAGTTGCTCTTCAGGGATCTTGTTCCACTGTCGATGAGGGATGGGTTGAGTGCGGAGGTGGGAGGTCTCGCGTCGGAATGTGAAGTGGACGCAGCTGTGGTCGGTCCAGTGTAGGGCAGAGGTGTGGCTGAAGAAGACGTGTTTGCTGGCGGAGAAGATAGGGTCGAGCGTGTGTCCGGCGATGTGGGTGGCGGTGTTCACCAGTTGTTTGGGGCCGAGGTTGGCGAGGTTGTCGAGCAGGGTGGTGGTGTTGGGGTCGTTGTTTTGTTCCAGATGGAAGTTGAGGTCGCCTAGGAGGATGTAGTCCGGTGAGGCGAGGGCGTGCGGGGAGATGAAGTCGGCGATGGCGTCGCTGAAAGAGGCGCGAGGTCCGGGAGGACGGTAGACGAGGGATCCTCTGAGGGTGGTCCTTGGGTCGGTGCGAATCTGAAAATGCAGGTGTTCAGCGGCGAGGGGGGGGTCTTCGGTGGAGGTGGTGACGCTGATGGAGTCTTTGAAGATGATGGCGACACCTCCTCCTACTTGGTTGGTGCGGTCTTTTCTGGAGATCTTGTAGCCTTCGGGGATGGCGGGTAGCGATGTCTGGAGCAGAGGAGGCGTTCATCCATGTCTCCGTGATGAAGGCGACGTCCGGGGCTGTGGAGTCCAGGAGGTCCCAAAGTTCAACGGCGTGCTTGTGGACGGAACAAGCGTTGATTAGGATGCACTTGAGGTGGTTGATGGCGCGTGGGCTTGTGGTCGTGGTAGTTGCGTGGTGGAAGATGCGTTTGCAGGAGTTGCAGGCGAAGGGTCCATGGGTGCGTTTGGGGTGAGCTAGGAAGCAGGTTTTGGAGTGCCCTGGGTTGAGGGCGTGGAGGGTGGTGGGGTCGTAGCGGATCAGCGGGGCTTGGGGGAGCTGGGGACCAGGGGTCGTGGCGCTGGGCGCGGGGCAGTCGCGCAGCGGCCGCCATAAGAGGTAGGAGGGGGGGGAGGGGTCAGCTGGGGGCGAATGGGAGCTGGGGGGCGGGGGCGTGCAGGAGGTCGCGGCGGGAAAGCGCGAGGGAGGGGGGGGACAGGTAGAGTGAGAGGAGCTGGGGGAGGGGGTTTAGGGTGGAGGAGGGTGAGTGTTAGGAGGTTTGGAGATTAGGGAGAGAGATAGGAGTAGGGTTGTGAAGATAGGGGAGGGGGGGTTGTAGAGGTGGGTGAGGGAGAGAGGTAGAGTGAGAGGATAGGGAGATAGGTAGTAGAGGGGGTGGCGGGAGGGGGGGAGAGATAGAGAAATAGATAGAGAAAATAGATAGAGAAGTTGATAGATAGGGAAATAGATAGATAGACAGATAGGTAGGTAGGAGGAGGTGGAGAGTGGGGGAGTTAGATAGTGAGATAGGGAGCTAGAGAGATAGGAAGATAGGAGGAGTGAGGGAGGTAGATAGCGAACGGGTTAGCTAGGGGTGAGAGAGGGGGAGGCGAGTGAGGGAGGGGGATGAGGAAGGAGCAGGAGGGCAGGCTCGGGGGAAGAAGACGGAGGAGGTAGAAGAGCCGAAGACAGGAGAACAGAAGACAGAAGAACAGAAGACCGGAAGAGCAGAAGACAGAAGAGCAGAAGAACAGAAGACCGGAAGAGCAGAAGACCGGAAGAGCAGAAGACCGGAAGAGCAGAAGAACAGAGAAGAACAGAGAAGAACACAGAAGAACACAGAAGAACACAGAAGAACACAGAAGAACACAGAAGAACAGAGAAGAACACAGAAGAACAGAGAAGAACACAGAAGAACACAGAAGAACACAGAAGAACACAGAAGAACACAGAAGAACCGAGAAGAAGAACACAGAAGCACCGAGAAGAACAGAGAAGAAGAACACAGAAGACCGGAAGAACACAGAAGAACAGAAGGGAAGAACAGAAGAACAGAAGAGAAGAACAGAAGAACACAGAAGAAGATTGCAGAGGGGGAGCGAGGAGGAAGAGACAGAGAGGAGGAAAAGAAGCAGGAGCAGGAGAGAAGGTGAGTGGCGCGGGGCAGGGCGAGGGGCTGGGAGGAGGGGGGGTACTTACAGTTAGGTGGGTCTCAGGAACACAGGAACTTGGAGGAGCTGCAGCGGCAGGGGGAGCGACCTACCCTTGGGTCAAGGGTCGCTACCACTGTCGCGCAGCGGCCGCCATAAGAGGTAGGAGGGGGGGGGGAGGGGTCAGCTGGGGGCGAATGGGAGCTGGGGGGCGGGGGCGTGCAGGAGGTCGCGGCGGGAAAGCGCGAGGGAGGGGGGGGACAGGTAGAGTGAGAGGAGCTGGGGGAGGGGGTTTAGGGTGGAGGAGGGTGAGTGTTAGGAGGTTTGGAGATTAGGGAGAGAGATAGGAGTAGGGTTGTGAAGATAGGGGAGGGGGGGTTGTAGAGGTGGGTGAGGGAGAGAGGTAGAGTGAGAGGATAGGGAGATAGGTAGTAGAGGGGGTGGCGGGAGGGGGGGGAGAGATAGAGAAATAGATAGAGAAAATAGATAGAGAAGTCGATAGATAGGGAAATAGATAGATAGACAGATAGGTAGGTAGGAGGAGGTGGAGAGTGGGGGAGTTAGATAGTGAGATAGGGAGCTAGAGAGATAGGAAGATAGGAGGAGTGAGGGAGGTAGATAGCGAACGGGTTAGCTAGGGGTGAGAGAGGGGGAGGCGAGTGAGGGAGGGGGATGAGGAAGGAGCAGGAGGGCAGGCTCGGGGGAAGAAGACGGAGGAGGTAGAAGAGCCGAAGACAGGAGAACAGAAGACAGAAGAACAGAAGACCAGAAGAACAGAAGAACAGAGAAGAACACAGAAGAACACAGAAGAACACAGAAGAACACAGAAGAACACAGAAGAACACAGAAGAACCGAGAAGAAGAACACAGAAGCACCGAGAAGAACAGAGAAGAAGAACACAGAAGACCGGAAGAACACAGAAGAACAGAAGGGAAGAACAGAAGAACAGAAGAGAAGAACAGAAGAACACAGAAGAAGATTGCAGAGGGGGAGCGAGGAGGAAGAGACAGAGAGGAGGAAAAGAAGCAGGAGCAGGAGAGAAGGTGAGTGGCGCGGGGCAGGGCGAGGGGCTGGGAGGAGGGGGGTACTTACAGTTAGGTGGGTCTCAGGAACACAGGAACTCGGGAACTTGGAGGAGCTGCAGCGGCAGGGGGAGCGACCTACCCTTGGGTCAAGGGTCGCTACCACTGTCGCGCAGCGGCCGCCATAAGAGGTAGGAGGGGTCAGCTGGGGGCGAATGGGAGCTGGGGGGCGGGGGCGTGCAGGAGGTCGCGGCGGGAAAGCGCGAGGGAGGGGGGGGGACAGGTAGAGTGAGAGGAGCTGGGGGAGGGGGTTTAGGGTGGAGGAGGGTGAGTGTTAGGAGGTTTGGAGATTAGGGAGAGAGATAGGAGTAGGGTTGTGAAGATAGGGGAGGGGGGGTTGTAGAGGTGGGTGAGGGAGAGAGGTAGAGTGAGAGGATAGGGAGATAGGTAGTAGAGGGGGTGGCGGGAGGGGGGAGAGATAGAGAAATAGATAGAGAAAATAGATAGAGAAGTCGATAGATAGGGAAATAGATAGATAGACAGATAGGTAGGTAGGAGGAGGTGGAGAGTGGGGGAGTTAGATAGTGAGATAGGGAGCTAGAGAGATAGGAAGATAGGAGGAGTGAGGGAGGTAGATAGCGAACGGGTTAGCTAGGGGTGAGAGAGGGGGAGGCGAGTGAGGGAGGGGGATGAGGAAGGAGCAGGAGGGCAGGCTCGGGGGAAGAAGACGGAGGAGGTAGAAGAGCCGAAGACAGGAGAACAGAAGACAGAAGAACAGAAGACAGAAGAACAGAAGACAGAAGAACAGAAGACCGGAAGACCGGAAGACCGGAAGACCGGAAGACCGGAAGACCGGAAGAACAGAGAAGAACAGAGAAGAACAGAGAAGAACAGAGAAGAACAGAGAAGAACAGAGAAGAACAGAGAAGAACACAGAAGAACACAGAAGAACACAGAAGAACACAGAAGAACCGAGAAGAAGAACACAGAAGCACCGAGAAGAACAGAGAAGAAGAACACAGAAGACCGGAAGAACACAGAAGAACAGAAGGGAAGAACAGAAGAACAGAAGAGAAGAACAGAAGAACACAGAAGAAGATTGCAGAGGGGGAGCGAGGAGGAAGAGACAGAGAGGAGGAAAAGAAGCAGGAGCAGGAGAGAAGGTGAGTGGCGCGGGGCAGGGCGAGGGGCTGGGAGGAGGGGGGTACTTACAGTTAGGTGGGTCTCAGGAACACAGGAACTCGGGAACTTGGAGGAGCTGCAGCGGCAGGGGGAGCGACCTACCCTTGGGTCAAGGGTCGCTCCAGGGTCATGTTCCAGGGCAGGGGAAGATACTACAGCTGTCGACAAAGGTGACACGTGCCCGAGAAGACAAGACTGCTCTCCAGAGAGTTTGCAACGATAATGCAAACTGCTTGTACGTGCCACATGTATAGAGTTGTCTGTGACTGGTACATGTAGAGTCAAAGCCCTGCTCCAGCACATACACAGATGCAGAAGAGACAGAATGCCCTGCAAAGAAGCACATTCAAAATGTCCACCAAAACTACAGAGGAGGTGGTCGGTAACAGACACTGAGTTGTGTATCAAATACAGAACGATTATTCAGATGAAGCAAGAAATACAGATCACATCAAAACGATATGGAAAACAGAAAACATACTCACGTTCGAAGGCTATTGAAGCACACAGCGGCACATACTGCAGCAGCGACCTCTGTTTGAAGGATTTATTGGGGCAACCCTGCATGGCGAAAGCTGCCTAAACAGCACGTGCTCTCATAGGCGAAAGAAGGAAGACCGAAACACAATGCAGCTGGGTTTCTTAAACCACCACTTTCTTTTGAAGACTTCAAGGACTTAAAACTTTTGGTGCCAAGTGAGCAGTGTGGGCTGAAACATTAGATTTGATATTTGAAAAACCTTCTGGGGTGAGAGAATGAAAGAAGTGCTAAAGGAAATTTCACAGAATGATGCAAAAATCGCACCAAAAGGTAAACGAAGCATTAGAGGCCAAGTTCAATCCAATGCTGAATGTTGACTGCAAAAGGTTTATCTTCAACTAAGCTCGACAACAGGTTGATGAAACAATGGATGAGTTTGTGGAAAGACTCGATGCACTCATTAAACATTGCAAGCTCTGCAACTTCACTGACTAAGAAGCAACAGGCCTCAAAATCATTGATGGCAGCCTTACAGATTAATTTCGAAGGCGCATGCTAAGAGAAACACCTTCTAGACAAAATGCTGATAGCTGCAAGAGCGGAAGAACAAGTAGATCGACAAGCTACTGACTTGGAAGCAGGAACGGCACAGCATGAATTGGCACTGGCTGTGACGAGCAAGCACAAGCATAAAAAAGTGACACGTAAATCGACGTCTTCAAAGAAAACAAAATTATGCTTCTGATGTGGATTTTCAATTCTCCATGAAGGTAAATGTCCAGCCATAGGACAGGTTTGCAAAGGATGTGGATGAATGTGTGCTGAGCCACAGAAAACTCAAGTGCATCACAATGGCAACAGAAATTGGCTGAGAGAATGTTCCAGGAGTTTGCGCACCATGACCATAAAACCGAAAAGCAACATCAGTTACGACAAGTAGAAACCAGGCAAAATCAGTCAAAATCAGTCATCAGCTCATCGTACAAATGTTCTTCAACATCACTATCAAGTACAAGCAAAGAAAATGAATAAGCACTGATGATATCCACCAAAAGACGGCGTGCACATGTAGGGTTAGATAATTGCAAAGAGCATCATAATTCAAAGAATGTTCACCAAACAGACAAACATTAGTCGGACACTGTCCCAAAATCAAGTTGAACGTTAACGATCATCCAATAAGCTTCATCATAGACAGTGGTGCATCGAATAACATCATGCCAGTAGAAAAGTTTAACTCCTACCACCTGTGCCTCTCCTCACTCCATCAGGCATGAAGGTGTGTACTTGAGCTGCTTCTGAGCCATTGCAGAGCCAAGGGTCATTCTTAGCAACAATGTAACACAAAAAGACATTGGTGCCAGCCACCACACACAAAGTGTGCCAGTCACTCACTAATGCGGGTCTCACTCCGAATGCTGCAAAGTTTGAGTTTCACAAGACCAAACTCTAATTTTTTGGGCACGTATTTTCTGATGGGGGAGGGGGAAGCGAGGGGGGAGACTCCAGATCCAGACAAGGTGCAAGCACTATCATCCACTTCAACCTAAAATGTCACTATGCTGCAATCCTTTTTAAGTATTGTCAGTTATTGCTCAAGATACATCTGCAATTTTGCCACAGTAAGTACCCCACTGAGAGACTTGACAAAGTGAAACGTACCATTTCAGTGGTCTTCAGAATGCAACCAGAGTTTCAAAGACATTCAACATGCGATTCAGAATGCAACAGAAGAACAAGTTGCTTACCTTCTGTAACAATTTATCTGGTACAGACATATTCTAGTTGCAGATTCCTTACCTTTGTATTTCCCCCAGGCGTCAGTCTGGATCTGGAGATTTTTCTGTGAGAAGTACTGCTGCGTGCCGTAGGTGGCATCGGTCAACTCTGCGTCTGTCGTTAATGTCGTGGTCTCCGGAAAGGACATTGCAGGACATATATAGGCGTCACCCCGGCACAATGACATCAGTTATTTTCTTCCACACCAGCCTACGAGCAGATCCGAAGAGAGCTACCCCTACAGTCTTTGTGACTGGCCTTTCAACTTTTTGGTGTAGTTTTTGGACTTCTTGGTGCATCGAGGATGTCGTCATGCAAGACGGGATTCAAGCCTTGTGACTCCTGTCACAGCATGATGTCAGTGACAGATCCGGACCTCATGTGTCTGTGGTGTTTGAAGCAAGACCACACCCCGAAGTCATGCTCTGACTGCTGGGCCATGAACCCGAAGGCTTTGAGGCAGCGGTTGCTAAAGCTACTCGTGGCCCGGTGTCCAGCTCCACATTCCTCCCGGTCGAGAGGAAGGTCCCGAGACCGCTCGCGGACCCATCACCACCTGACCCTCAAGTAACATACATAAATAACAGTTGATGCAAGCCCGGTGGGCCTAGGGGCAATCCTTGCTGAACACAATTGCCATTAGGATGCTCCAAGACACCTCCTGGACTATGCCAGTCGAAGCCTGTCTGATACATAACGTGCTTTCTCTTAGCCAGAGCAGAGTCCAACTGTGGTGTGGGCCTGCACACATTTTCATATATTTCTCTACAGAAAATGATTCACCATCATCACGGATCACCAGGCGTTGCTTACTATTTTTGGAAACCCAAAGGCTAAGATGCCCCCTGGCAGAAAGGTGGGGGTTATGATTATAAGAATAGACTATGAGATTGTGCACAAACCGGAGAAGGATCAAAATCCAGCAGATTACTTTTCACGAGTGCCGCTGCATCGTCACAGCTCGACATCCAAGACAGCTGAACCACATCTCAACTTTATAGTGAACTCTGCACACCAGCCGCTCTGTCAGTGGAACAGATCATTGCTGCCACAAATGCAGACAAAGACATGAATATAATTAAAGAACTGATTACTGTGTGGGTGTGCTCTTTTATAAATTGGCAGAATTTTGTCACACACAGTGGGGCTCACCAGTGACTGAACTGGATTGTACCTTTTCCCCATGCTGTGTGGTGTACTGGTAGGAGAAGTGGGAGGTACAAAGCAGACCAGTGGATGAGGGGACGGGCCTTAAGCCTTTCTAAGTAGGTATGTTATATGTAATTTTGGTAAAGTTAAAAGGTCTTGGCTAATGCCAGACCTAACAATGTGAAGAGGCAAGAGCTGGCAGAAAGCAACCTGCTGTTACATCAGGATCTAAACATTGGATTTAAAAGACCAGCACTGATGTAAAAAAAGCACCCTCTTATCATATCTTCAGTTGCCTCAGAGCTGTTGATCAGTGGATGATTTCAAGCCATCTCAAATGGAATGCTTCCAAAACAGAAATACTAAAATGTGGTGATTGGAAAAAAAACATGACCCACTCTGCGCATGGCCTGACAATCTGGGCCCACCTCTTAAAGTATCTAAGGAAGTAAGAAACCTTGGAATTACCATGAACTCCAAGTTAACAATGAATGCTTAAGTGGACAAACTAGCAATATCAAGCTTCATCATTATGAAAACTCTGTGACGCATCTTCCCGCACCTGGGATTTCCACCCAAGGTCCAGGCTACTTTCTCTCTTGTACTGTCTAAACTGGATCCTCTGCCACAGATCACCTCTATCAAATATGAAAAGACTGCAACAGGTTCTGATCTCTGCTACCAGACTATTACTACATGTAAAGCCACAAGCTCACATCTTCCTGCCGTGAAGGCCCTACATTAGTTACTGTTTGCCAGAAGATCCACCTTCAAGCTGCTTTTTATCACCCACAAAACAATACATGGAACAGGACCGCTTTTCATAAGGAATAAAAATCACCAAATACATTCAATAAAGGAACCTCCACTCCAAATTGGCATGTCACATCAAAACCTCACATACAAAAAAAAAGTCCACATTCCTGCATAACCACTATACTCAAACACTAATGTTTGACAGAGACGCAGGTCGGAAAAGAAAATTAAAAACATATGCAGCTCAGCGTCACCATGCCCAGGAGGCAGCATATCCCTGTGTATGTAAACATTTAAAATTTGATTATATGTATTTATCTAGATATGTGTATTTCTTTGTACAAATATGTATAAAAGCTATGTTTTTTAATATATATATATATATATATATATATATATATATATATAATTACCCTTTAGATCTGCTGAAAATGCATATATTACTTACCGTTAAATATATATTATTCTATGCTTAACATGTTTACAATCATTGCATAGTTTTTTTATACAAGTTGTTTCAGTAGCTGCCTAGGAGTCTGTTTTATTTATGCATCACAACAGGTACATACTATCATAACTATTTATGAAATAGAGGAAAAGAAAATTGTTTAAAAAAACAATTAACAAGAACAAATGAAACATTGAGTTATAAAAAAAAATACACAAATTGCTTTCAATCTCAATATGTTATCTTCCTTATAAATACATACCCTTTCTCTGTAGTCATGTATCTATATATTTATTACTTTACTCCTACTAAAGAAGAGAAAAAAAAAAAAAAAAAAAAAATCACCCACTCCAATGCACTACTCTGTCGCTCTTTATATCTCTCTCAATCTATTCTCTATCTCAACTCTCCGACTCCTCCCAAACCTCATTCTACTACTAGGATCATTAAAATAACCCTTTTTAGACTCATCCCTCCTCTATGCCGCCTGCTCACCCCAAGCCTCATTTGACTACTATGATCTCCCAAACAACCCTTCTAAATTCTTCCTTCATGCATCTCTTCTTTGACTCATCCCAAACATCATTTGACTGCTATGATCTTCCTAATCCCTTCCTACCGACTCTTCTCTCCTCCATATCTCCTTTTACTCATCCCAAACCTCTTCTTACCACTATGTTCTCACAATTAACACTTTCTAGACTTTTCTCTCTTCCATTCCTCCATTACTCTATTCAATCCAACCAAGAGACTCACATATCCACAACTCAAATTAGCTCATATTTCCCTATACCAGTCCACCACTAATCGTTTTGGGTTCCGGAGCAGTGTGCTACTTGCCAAAAAGAGCTTTGACGCATCTTCAGGGGTAGTAAGCACTATATAAATACAATTACAATCTTTCTGCCTTGCCTCGGAGAGAGTTGCAGTTGACTTTTTTAGGCCTTTCAGAAATGGACACCAACTCATGGTAGTCAGAGACAAATATTAACGTTTTCCTTTGATGGGAGACTTGTCCTCAACAACCCATGACAAAGTCATAGATTGGCTTGATGAGATCTTTGCAACTTGGGGCATTACCGAAATTCTCAAATTTGATAACGGCCAGACCTTTAACAGCAAAGAGTTCCTTGTGCAACTCAGCATAAAACACCAAAAGAGTACGCCTCTCTGGCCCAAGCCAATGAATTAGTCGAACAATTCATGGGATCCCTCAAGAAAGCCAGTCAAGCATCCATGGAGGAAATCGACTTGAACCAAGTTGTGTCAGGCCCTCCGGGACTATTGATCAACTCCTCACTCCACAACTGGTGAGAGTTCAGTAACCTTCCTATTTAGGAAGAGCCATCAGAACAAAACTACTGCTAGGGACTCCGGATCAATCAGTGAATAATGACAAGATAATCAGTGAAGAACGACAAGACTCGAGACACAAACACAGCTTGGAAAAGAAAAATGAAAACATATGCACGTCAGTGTTGCAAAGCCAAGGAGTCAGTTTTCAACAAAGTAGACTGGGTATTGATTAAGCAGAAACGGAGGCGAACAACGGACACTTCTTTTGCTGCTGATCCTTTACAGGTTGTGGCATGCAAAGACGTATGGTGACAGCACACTGTCCTGGACAAACCATCACTTGGGATACCTCACATTACAAACACCTACCACAACACTTTTTGAGCCCTGAAACTGAGATGCGACCCAAACAGCTGGTCTGGCTCAAGAGCACAGCCCCATTGTGCTGTTGCCCTATCAGGGTGAACCTCAAACATCTTGAATCACTAGAGCTGGCAGACATGTGAAAGCGCCTCACTGATTAATCAAAGAAATGTGATTTTGGTGATATCTGCCACCTTTTTATTTAGAAAGGGGGGGATGTAGCATATTGATTTTATGCACACTAGAATCCTTGTGGTTCTGGGTGGATTCTGAGCAGGAAGTACGTAATCAATGGGGAGGTGTTAAGGTGCGGTTAACAGAAAGTATGAGGGAATGCACAGTACCTTAGTGTATGCTGAGGAATAAAATAATGTTTGATCGCAGCTCTTGTGTGGCATAATTTATATGCATGTCCCAGGGTGGGGGAAGAAGCTACATGCCTACTGCACAGTGGCTAAAGATCACATCACTACAGATAAGTTACACAGAGTGTGACCATGATATAGACAGTGGGTGTAGAGGGGTGACCCTGGAGGTAACAGATCAAGAAAAGAACATGCCTCACTAATGCTGTGCAAATAGCAATAAAAACAGCTATAGGGTCCCTAAGCTACTAAATATTAAGCATTTCCACAATTCGGCTGTGCTTGTGCCTCCTTCCGGCTTCCAGTCCCCTTGCTTTCTGTGCTGCACTGCGTTGTGCAATGGCAGTAAGTGAGAGAAGCCAATGAAGATGCAGGTGTCACAGAAGCCTTAAGGGTCACTAAAGTTGCTGGATGTTTAGGAGTGCCTGGAACAGTGAAGTCACAGGAGCAGCCGAAGAAAGGCTGTGACTGGTGAGGCTCACTCCCGTACTCACTGCATCAGCTGAACGCTACTGAGCTGCTGGGACTGTAGGACTTTGAGATGCCAGGGTGACAGACCATCAGGAAAACGTAACACTGTATACCTGAAACTTTAGTGTTACATAATGATGCATTGAAACCCTAACCAGGTTCATTTCAAAAGTATAGGATTCCAATATCAGATTAAATTAAAAAAAAGTGACGTTTAGTTTTTTTGTTTTGGTTTTCCCCTTCTAAGAAAGGCCAAACTCGTACCTATGGCAATTGTATAATAGTTGGCAAGAAAAGAAAATCGGTGATCATTACTAGGAAGATGAAAGGGACCAATAATAAATCCTTACGATCAAAGGAGAGGGGATGGACTAAAGAACAACCAACAGTAGCAAGGATAGAAGATACAAGCAGAGTAGAAAAATCAATTAAATAAAAGGAAGACATTAAAAACAAAACAGTGAGCATCAAAGTCAGGAGAAGGGATGGGAAACGTGGAAGCTGGGGAGGAGTTGGTAAAAAAAAAAAAAAAAATTTTTAAAACCACACAAACAAGAGTGTAATACAAAAAAAGAAAAATGAAATAAAAAATAAAACACTTCATAGGTCTGAGAAGGTAAAAAGCCAGTGTGCGAGGGGTAGGAATTAAGAGTGGACAAGAATACGCTGCTGTATATGGGTGTGTTTACAGCCAGTAAAAAAAGTAAAAGATTGAGATCATTAAACAGAGGAGGATTCTGCAGATTTTTTTTTTTAAATCAATGTGCACATGTAAAAAGGAGACAAATGAGCATCCCATTAGGCACAGGAGACTCTCGTCAGGTAAGTCCCCCAATATGAACTTTATGTATAGTGAGAGCTTAATTTCTCAGTACATCATAAAGAGGTACGTCACTTAACATTCTGAGTAATGTACGAACTAGCTGACAATCAAAGAATTAGCACGACTTATAGTAATGGCGGACTTCACTCGCCAGTAGGCATCCCTGACAGTATGTGAACTCCTGGCACTGATTTGACTGGGATCCTACCATAGGTCGTGTAGGCCTAGGTCATTTAGTATCTTGCTTACGTGCTCTATCCAGTTGTAGCCTTTTGTGCACTTTAGCGTTGATACACCAATGGCTGAAAGAAGGTATACTGCTACAAAGCAATTTCTGTTCAGCTGAATCCAATATAGGACTGGGCAGAGAGCAGCACTGTCAGAGACAGACTGTGGTATTAATGGAGTAGACAGACCCAATTTGAACAAGGGGCGCAAAATTGTATTTTCTACTATTTGGACTTCCTTAGCTTTATGGTAGGCCCAGATCTCAGCACCATTAAACGCTGTTGCGATCTCCTTCTGCCTGTAGACGTTTACGATGGCAGTTATTAGTTTGCTACATATTTTCTTGTCAACCTTAATACAACGTTGCAGCAAGCTTTAAAAACTTACCTTTATTTAGCACACCAATTAAGGTAACAGTGGAAATGCAAGCCAGTGTTATCAAAATGAACTACCTTTTCCAACAGTTCCCAGTGAACTTTAAATGATCTTTTTACAGGTATACCCAACTTCAACACTATGGTCTTGTTTTTTTAACACATTAATAAACAGACCTTTTGACCCGCAGTGCACAGAGAATAGGGATCCTTGCACCATTGAACTTGGGAAACATTCAGGTTTGGCCCCACCAAACACGTGGTAATGTCATTTATGAACAAAGTAAATAAGAGAGGGGACCGAAACAAAACTTTGCTATGAGGGCATGAGCCCTCGCCGTGTTACAGGAGTGAATAATTCTGATGGCTGAGAGCAATGGCTGATCTATGCTTAAGAGTGCCCTTAGGCTTCGATCTGCATACTAGGTCAAAGAAGACCTTAGATCAAAGATGGGAAGATATAATGGATATTTCTTAAAATGAATCATATTTGGCACTTATTAGGTATAAGCGGAACACCTGCTCAGTAGTTTGTATCCTTTTTCTCTGAAACCTACTTGGCAACTTGTTCATATTTGTTGGGCACCTGCCCATCCCTGTAAGCAATTTAAATGTACCTGACCTAGTATTTTACCCACTCTATCCAAAATGAACCTTGGTCAATAGAAAGGTCATTACAGCCTCTCTTGTTTTGTTTATATAGGGAGACGAGGATGGCAGACTGGCACAACTGCTGAAGAGATTGAAACATCAGTGCTGCGATGTAAATATAAGCCATAATACCAGTCTAGTATGATACATTGACTAAAATTAAATCTACAGGGACCAAGTCAGGACTTAGGGCTTTATTAGCTTTCTGCTGCTTTATGGCTCTAACCAATTCAGGACAAAGAATACGCATCCTTTCAAAGCCACCTGCATCCATGCTTGCAGGCATATGCCTGCTTGTACCAAGATCTTGGTTGTACAACTGCTTAAAATGAGACAGCAACACATTTGTAACACATTGGTGTTCAGTATTTTGCTTCTATACGTTACATCGGAGTGAAACCATAGTCCAAAACAGATTAGTTTTATTGCAGCATCCAGTGGTATTTGTCAAACCCTAGCTTGGCCTGCTGCTTTTTTCCTTCAAGATTAGTTCCTTATATTCCCTTCTCAAGTCCAGAAAAAATCTGAGTTGAGTGAGCTTCTCCATTTCTCCTGTGCCAATGAAAGGAATTTCTTGCACGAATAGCACTTACTCATACCAGTCAAACAGATGACTCCCATTTCTTGTCAGCTTTTCATAGGTTTCTATGTTGTCCAAAACAATGAGATTTGTCTCATCATTGAGTCGAAGAACTCATTGATTAGTGTTTCGCAAACCCATATCCAACATTAATGTTGTGAAGCTTCTTCTCCATTTCTTTTTCCTTTTTTCTGGGATAACTTGGTCAGGGGATCCCCCAAGATTCATCTTCTGGTAAGAACTAATTGGGTGAAAGTGCATTAAAGTTGAAACACACTATCATCACGTCACTCATCTGGTACACCTTATCGTGTTTACCCTTGGCAATGAGAACCTCCAGTGCAGACAGGGACCCATTCTGCTTGCCCTGATGGCATATATACACATTCATGATATCCATGCATGCCTTCTTTGTTGACTATTCGCTTAATTGCAAATGATGGATGTTCCGGCAGGGGGTACTGGCATAGGGCTGTTGTATCATTACTTGTAATTAGCTCAAAATATAATTCAATAATCCCCTCACCCCTGCCCATCAGGTGGCCTTTATTATCCTTCTTTTGCAGGATATGGAAATACGCATAACCATCGAGAGCAACCTCTGACAAAGCCCAAGTTTACTAACAGCAGCATGTATCTGCTCTACTGACAAATGCTAGCCGATTCTGGTCCACAATTTTGTCTGCTAGGCCAGCAATATTCTAAGACAGGATTCATAGTCTCAATGTTACTCACTGTGGCTCTATTTTAGGGCTGCTCTGGAGACGCAGGATCTGCTTTGTTAAATGCAGTTATGGATGGCAACACATTATTCCAATGTTTTTTTTTACTACTCAGAATGGCTGGTACCCATGTTTTCCATGGTAGAACTTACGGCCTCATTATCAGTTATGGGGTGAGTTATTTCAACCAGTCTTATATCTTCTCTATTTGTAATAATTAACTTGCTTGCAAGATCCTTTCTAGAAAGCTACTCAACAGGATTGTGCTCTCTACATTGCAATTTCTTAGGGTTTGCAATGTTGCCACCTAACAGGATGAACTAGTTGGGGTAGTACATCTAGGCCCATAATGTGAGCAGTGGCAGGCACCAGACTCAACTGGACAGTTGTGGATATGGCCTTTGTGTTATTGTTGCATACAAAGTCCTTGGGCCCTGCCTCCGTTTGGGTGGCCTCTTAAAAATCTTTCTGCCCTCTGAGGACCCTTCTTTTAGTTGGTGTTCTGGCCCCTCTTCTCCTTTTACTCTTATTCTGTTACATCAGTGCAATGTTTAAATTTACTGATTGCAACTCGTCTCTGCTGAGGAGCGTTACTCTTTGGAAACAAAATTGAGTAATATTGTTTTTCCTGTTGCTCTATAACATCTTCAGGTATTAGAAAAACTTTCTCATCCTTGCTATTGTCAATTCTGCACTCTGAGCAACAGTGCGTACAGTGTCAGATTTCTTCAATGTTGGACCTTTTTAAGGTCAAGCGCGCAAGCACTTTAACCTGTTGTAAGTAGTGTGGGCTTTTAACCATACCCATCACTTTTACTCGTTCGTGGGCTTGCCTTTCAAAAATCCTTTGTCATCATTGGTAAATGCTTTACATTTGTCCCTCCTTGGCGCGGTTTTCTTACAGCTATACAAACTGCCCCTATTACATGGATAACTGCACGATTGCCAATACGTTTGATTGCGAGCGAACTTCTTTTTCTTTTTTGTGACTCTCCTCCGTGCTCATGGCGGCCATGGCGCTTTGAATTGGCTTGCTTATGTCAACTGTTTGACTTTTCATTTTCAATTTAAGTGGCAAGACAAGTCCAGTTAGGAATTTACAACGCTAATAGCTCTAACTCAAGCAAATGCGAGAACCGATGCATTGCAAATGCTTGTTTCTTTTATTGTAACCTTTACTCAAGCTTCACTAGGGATTAATTCCCCTGTGTTTTCTGCTGTTCTTCTGCTACCACACAAGCTAAACTCACCAAACCACTTGTCCTCAGTGATGGATTTTCAAACCTTCATAATAATGTCCAACCTTCATTCTTGTATTTTTTTTCTAGACAGGTTTTCTTCTTTTGGCAGAAGAGTATCCAACTTACTTAGTTCACTTCAAGCCTCCACAGGATAGTAATCAATGCCCGTATTAATAGTGATTAAGGCCTAATCATGCTTGTGGCCTACTATGTTCATTCGTAATTCCTTGGAAAGAGGTAAACTTTCTTTGTCATATGCAGGACAAACCAGAAGAGCAGACCTAGCTTGTGCTGAACTTGGATCTCTGTTTTTTTTTGGGATAAAAATAAGATGGCTTCCTAGACATTGCACTGGGGCTACCAATAAGAGTTGGATTCTTACTTGTGGTCACTGGAGTTGCCAGAGAGCATAATATCTGCATTGATAGTGTTGCACTAAGGTCTGTTGTCAATGGAATTCAGGACCCTTAGCAGAGTATTCAAGGTGCCTGATATAATTTCCTCTTCCTCTTGGGTCGTTCCATTTCTCATCAACACATTTACAAAAATGGAATCACTGGATCCAGAAAGTGCACTCCTATCTTCGTTATCTATGCAATTATTTGCTGATGTTTCACTAATGGTGAATAATGATGGAGCTAGTTCGTTAAACACAACAGGGATGTCTGGTAGCGTAAGCTCATGTGTAAGGGGGAGCTTGCTACTGGAGTCGAGTTATCTTGACCAACAATACTATTGGCATTTGGCTCATACAGGAAGACCTCACCCTGCGTAGCCTGCTTTTCATCTGTGTGACAACTTGAGGCTATTTCTTCCACTGCATGAATCAACTCCCCCGGAGTTACTTTTAGCTAATAGTGGAACTGTAGTCAGCAGTTTCCCTCCCCAAAAGGTTTTGTAGTAGTTCCATCTAAAGAAGCACCACTATGTCATACTCAAAGAAGGCCAAGGTCTCTGCACATTCTGAGCGCTGTGCGTGCTCTCAATCTTGCCCTTAGGAAAAAAGTCTGCGATATACCAAGGTATAAGGCTACCCGAACTCAGGCTCAAAGACAATGCAGATTATGCTATTAGTGGACCAACAGCAACTAGTGCCCGACAGTCTCCAGGGCCCTGCCTGTCCAGCGCAAATAACAGTGTGTTGCTAGTTCAGCCCTCTGGGCTACTACTGCTGCAGCTTTCGGGTGGGATGCCACCAACCTGTTAAATACACACAGTGACCTCCTGAGCACTATAATAAGGGAGCATAGAATGTGTATGGTTATTAAATAATTTAGAGTTTTATTTGAGTACATATACACTGCTGAATAACAAAATATCTGAATTTGTTTGTATTTATTACATGTAACTGTTAAAATCATTGATCATGTAGGACTCCCCAGGCTCATGAGGGACCAAGGTGTTACCCCGAAAGTTTGTACGAGTGACTAAGTGTCTACTGTTTAAGATGTTTCCAATATTGTGAAATGCTGCAACAGCTCCCCCTCTGCTCACTCTCACTCAAATCCTAGGTGCACCACAAACTGCCCTGGTCGCAGTTCCATGTATAGCATGCCCTGACCAGTGTCCACTGCACCCAAAACACAACAGCCACCTCCACCTGTCAACTTGATATCTCCCCCCCAAAAAAGATGTCACTGCAGTATCTTGCCCTCAGTCACCTGGAACGGTTAGCTCTGGCCACCAGAAGCCTCTCGGTGGTCCCTCATCCAGCCGGAAAATTTGCCTTGACTTTCATGCAGCCCCTTACCCCAATGCCAAGCCCCCTCAAAGCCTTGCAGCACTCTGTGGTCTAGGGCTTGGAGCTTCAGCGCTGAGGGCTCCGAGGCAAGATAAGGCTGATGACAGTGAGCCATAAAACAACCAAATCTGATGGAAGTAGGAGCAAAGGCTTAAGCAAAGTTTATACTCCACAATGTAAAGGAATGGATGCAGGAAATGGCTTTAATTCCAAATTAAGAATGCAGCTTTAATGGAGGCCACAAAACAATGGGTCCTTTCTTTATTTCATTGTCCATAGCCTGGAAGTCGATAAAGACTAAGAGCATCAAACTCTGGTTGTTCTGTCGACTTCAGGCGGCACTGGACCTGGTCAAACAGATGATAACCTGAAATAACGTAAAAGAGCTGCAAATTCCAAGTGGCTTATTAGGAATTATAAATGAATTCCAAGGGTAGAATTGAACAAGAGACGAACTACCATAAAAGCACTTGGAAAACAATCCAATCAGAAATTAGATTTGGCAAGGCTGTGTTGGCGCTCACGTTAGATGTACTTTATTTAATGAATCGGCCTTCATTTTTGTGGAATACAGCTTTTTTTCACCAAAGATGGGAGGTGTCATGTGCCTTTTCACCTTCACACTGATGAATTGGCGATTATAAATATGATAGAAATAGTATTACAAAGCAAACTGGAAGCTTTACACAGATACTGTAAAACAAAAAAGCCATTTATTCAAACTAAAATTCTAGTATGTGCACCCCGGACAAAATTATTTGGATAATATACAAGCAAAATAATAAGGGGCAGGCCTATTTTTAAACACACATGTAGGTGTGCACTTTTTCCCAAATTTAAGTTGGAAGCATTTAAAGCAATGGTGCAAACCAAATTGCTGGACAGAACAGCTGTTTTGTATAAGGGTTGGTCACGGGGTAGGGATGGAATTGAGGGCCAACGCATGTTGAAATTGCCTAAATCTTACAGGCAATAAGGATGGAGACAAGCCAGACATCCTGGTAGTTAACATCCATGAAGCAAACCCTACGGTTTTATTTCAGATTATTAATTAGTGTGGGAGAGATAAAATTGCCTCCTACTGTAAAACGTATTAAGTAGTGATTTAAAATGGGCTGCAAGAGTGACAGAGCACCTGAAGAAGATTACAGAATAACGCTCTCCAAACTCTCACATTTTAACATCCTCAATAATGTTATCTAAATTAGAACTATGATTAAGGACACAAATGGTTGCCAAAGAACAGGATTTTAGTTATTTATTGCTGAAGACGACTAAAATATCCCTGCTGAATTCGTTAAGCACTGATCCAGAAATAAGACATGGTATTTAAAAATTTAGAATTGTTTTATTTATTTATTTATTTTTAATTGAGAACTGCCATGCTCGACCTCAGATGGCTAACGGTTTAAATGAAATTTGAGGGGGGGAGGTGGTATATAAATGTGGAATAAACATGAAGTGTTCCAATAGACGTTTTATTTTATTTTTATGTTTTTTTTTTTTTATGAAAGGCAAAACTGAGGCTTTTTAAACCGTGTTTAAACAGAAATGGTATAAATTCTCAATTAGAGGCAAGGACGTGTTTATTTGCAATGCAGTTTTTGAGTGTTATTTGTGCTGTTGGAAATATTTTATTAGATGTTAAGAATTTCAAAATTGATTAATCGATTTAGGGTAGTGGGGTGTAATAGTATATAAATCGATGTTCTGATAATATTTGTATTGTGTTTAACCCAATCACTGCCAGGCCTTTTCCCCCTCAGGTGCCAGGCCTAAAGGTTTGTGGTGCTAAAATCACCAGCTTCCCAGCTTTCAGAAACAGGCAGACCTGAATCAGAAAACCGATTTTTTCAACACAGTTTTGGCATTGTACTGGGACAGAACCCATTTTTACGATTTTTTATGCTTTCAGCCTCCTTCCAGTCAGTGGCAGAAATGGGTGTGAAACCAATGCTGGATCCCAGAAACCTAAACATTTCTGAAAAGTAGACAAAATTCTGCATTCAGCAATGGTAATTTGTGTAGATCCTACAAGGGTTTCCTGCAAAAAATAACTGAAATAAATAAATATTGAAATTGAGTGAAAAAAACAGCCATTTTTCTCTACGTTTTTCCTGTGATGTTAGATTTTTTAAAGCAATATGCCATTAGGTCAGCTGGACTCTTCTGGCTGCGGGCATATAAAGGGCTTGTAGGTTCATCAAGAACCCTAGGTACCCAGAGCCAATAAATGAGCTGCACCTTGCAGTGGGTTTTCATACCAGGTATACAGCAATTCATTTGCTGAAATATAAAGAGTGAAAAATAGGCATCAAGAAAACCTTTGTATTTCCAAAATGGGCACAAGATAAGGTGTTGAGGAGCAGTGGTTATTTGCATATCTCCAAATTTCTGGGTGCCCATACTAGCATGTGAATTACACTGCATTTCTCACATAGGCGGCTTTTTTACACACTGTCTTATATTTGGAAGGAAAAAATGTAGAGAAAGACAAGGGGCAATAACATTTGTTTTGCTATTCTATGTTCCCCCAAGTCTCCCGATACAAATGGTACCTCACTTGTGTGGGTAGGCCTAGCGCCTGCGACAGGAAATGCCCCAAAACACAACGTGGACACATCACATTGTCCCAAAGAAAACAGAGCTGTTTTTTTGCAAAGTGCCTACCTGTGGATTTTGGCCTTTAGCCCAGCCAGGACCTAGGGAATCCTAGCAAACCTGTGCATTTTTGAAAACTAGATGCCTAGAGGAATCCAGGATGGTTTGACTTGTGGGGCTCTCACCAAGTTCTGTTACCCAGAATCCTTTGCAAACATCAACATTTGGTTAAAAAACACTTTTTCCTCACATTTCGGTGACAGAAAGTTCTGGAATCTGAGAGGAGCCACAAAGGTCCTTCCACCTAGCGTTCCCCCAAGTCTCCCGATAAAAATGGTACCTCACTTGTGTGGGTAGGCCTTGTGCTTGCAACAGAAAATTCCCCAAAACACTATCTGGACACATCAAAATAATCAAATACAAAACTACCTGTTTTTGCGGGGGCCATCTGTGTTTTTGGTCCTGGGCTCAGCAGCCATCTAGGGAAACCTACCAAACCCAGACATTTCTAAAAACCAGACACCCAAGGGAGTCCAGGGAGGTGTGACTTGCATGGATCCCCCACTGCTTTCTTACCCAGAATCCTCAGCAAACCTCCAATTTAGCTACAAAAAAATACAAATCAAATTTTACCCCATTTCTGTGTGGGATCACCGTACCAGGACAAATTTCCTACCACTCAACGTTCCCCGGTAAACGATGTAAATGATACCTCACTTGTGTAGATGGGACAAGTGCTCGTAACAGGGAAGAGCCAAAAACATGTTGAAATTGAGGGGGAACCAAAGTGGGCCCAAAAGGGCAGTTTGAAAAAAAAAACATTTTTAGGCTGACAAGTTCAGCAGAATTTTTATCTGTATAGATGAGGCAATGCTGGGTGGATTCCTGCAAATTCAGGAAGGTTCCATAACAAAAATGGGGGAAAAAAATTTGTGATTTCCAGCAAAGTTGGAGGTTTGCAGGGCATTCTTGGTAAGAAAATGGTGCGGGCTGCATGTGAGGCACACCACCTTGGACTCACCCAGATGTTTAGTTTTCAGATGTGTCTAGGTCTTGTGGATTTTCCTACATGGCAGCGTCCCAAAGTCCAAAAACGTGCAGCCCTCACCATTCCAAGTGGGATGATTTTGAGAGTTAGCCAAGCTCTCACGGCCCAAATGTAAAACCAAAACCCCAAATAATCAAAATGTCCACTTACTTCCCGTGGGACAAGATGTTTTAGTATACAGGGGGGGAGGGGCTGAAGGACTGTTACCCCCTTCAGTTGGGGTAGGTGCATAACCATGCCCATACTGGTTGGTATCCACCACCACACTTTTTTTTTTTGTTTAATTCCCTGGCATTTAGTACACTTTCTGCCCCCCCCCCCCCCGGGTGTGGATTAGGGGGGCAGAAACGGCCTAAAGATAATGTTGCCCCCAGGGGAGCAACACTTGCCTAAGGGGTCGCGCTCCCCACATATATATATTTTTTTTAAATAATAATAATAATAATAATAATAATCCCTGGTGCCTAGAGGTTTCTGCCCCTCCCCCCAGGCAGATGGGCCTAGTAAAAAATAGGGGGCAGAAATGCTTAAAACAAAGTTGCACCCCCCAGGGGAGCGTTCCTTGCCTAAGGGGTCGCTCCCCTCATGTGAAATTGACTTAAGTAAAAAAATCCCTTGTGTCTAGTGGTTGCTGCCTCCCTTGGGGGCAGACCTGCCTATTTTTACTAGGAAACGGCCTAGAATTAATTTTGCCCACAGGGGAGCGACCCTTGCCTAAGGGGTCGCTCCCCACATAAACACAAAACAAAAACAAAACAAAAAAAAAAATCCCTGATGTTTAGGGGTTTCTGCCCCCCCCCCCGGGGCAGATCGGCCTAATTATAATAGGCCGATCTGCCCACGGTGGAGTGAGAAATAGCCTAAAACAATTGCCCCCCTGGGGCGCTCCCCTTATTTCATAAACACAAAAAAACAAAATTCCCTGGTGTCTAGTGGCATTTCTGCTGCCCGATCAGGCAGCAGAAATGCTCAGAGAGACATGAAAGGAGAGGAAAGAGCTTTCCTCTCCTTTCATGCCTCTCTGCCCCCTCCACGTGATTGGAGAAGTGCTTTTGCATTTCTCCTCCGAGAAGGGAAGGCCTATGATGAGGTCAGCACGCATTAGCACGCTGATGTCATCAGATGCCACAGGAGGAGGTTGGGGGGCAGGGGGGGGAGTGGAAGGGGAAGCGATTCCCCTTCCATCCCTGCCCAGGGGAGGGGGGGTGCTTGGCCATCCCCCAGGGGCCCATAGCAGGATGAGCTGGTCTCGTCCTCGGCACCGGGAAATCGTTGCCAAGGGCGAGACCAGCTTGTCCTGGGCACCCTAGGGGTTAATGGACCAAGGTCCTACAAAACATATTCGATATACTGAACTTTGATCGGAGTACAATCTCAAAGGGTGGCAAGAGCAAATCAGGAAAATAGTACAACACATAAATATCCCAGCAAACCTGTGATTGAACCAAAGTACATGAACATCACTTCAGCCAGGCCCTGTTAGTTTGCAACCATAGTGATGCCTCACTGGTGAGGGCACATAAACAGAGCAGGAAACACAGTGTCTAAACAAGAGAGACCCAACTGGCAAGAAATGGTCCCTGTGAACTCAATTAACCCAATGCACGACAAGCTTGCTGAAACAACATTGACAAGAACTGGTCCTTGTGAACTCGATGATCCCAATTCAACAAGCTTGCTAAAAACAACATTGGATGCCACAAAGAACAAGCACAACCAATTTGTCAAAGACACGTCGAGCAGGTCAACACCGGCAAAACAGATCCCCACCAAAATAACAAGCAGGACAGCCCATTACTCAAAACACAGTCGGCAGCACAAATCATAAGACAGGAACAGTTGATCAGCAAACGATTTATGGAAGATCTCTTCCAAGGACTTAGAGTCACCTTTGTGTCCTTGTGTGTACAGAACTACAGGATGTCAAACCATAGCTAAACAAGCTCAGTGAGACATTAATAACATGGAGGAAACATGAAATAACAGAAAGTGAAATAGAGTTCCTCAGAGAATTCATTAGCCTCTATGATCAAGGTCTTCAAACTTTTCTTGCATGATGTTCTGCTCACAAGACAGTGGTGTGAAATTTAATAAAATATCCACTTGTCCATGGGAAAGGTTGCTTCATAAATCTACTTGTCCTGTAAATCAATCTACTTGTCCCGTCGGTGCCGTGCAGTGCTGTGACAAATTATGGCAGCAATTTAATTATGTAAGAGCTCTGATAATAGCCTCTCTGGTTATGCCCGGGCTAATCCCATAGAGGGCTTGAATACTAGCAATTGCAAGCCCTACTATAGCTCTTTCCTTATTTTGCCACCTTTCTGCAGATCTACATACTGGGGCTGGAGGAAGCAATAAGCAATAGTTTCAGGGCTGGAATGCCCATGAGTCTGTGCAAACCTACTAAAATGCACGTTTGAAGGATTTTCACCAGCTCTTCTCTAATCTCTTACCATAAAGAGAAAGGTTGGAAATGTACTCCCGACAAGGGCAGTTGTATACGTTTTTCCAGGGTTGGGGAAAAAAGTGGTTGGAGGAAAAGTGAACTTGTAAATGCTCAATAGATTTTCGCATTAGAAAATCTACACATTCATATTTTCTTGTGCTATAATATAGTTCACAAATATGTTCTAGGAGTACAATTTACTGGTCTACTTCTGTAAATTGTTGTGAATTCATGAAAGCCACTAATGCAAAGACATGTACCATGGGTGCACTTTTGTGACTTTCTTTAAGACTTGAGCCACCAATTAGGTCTGGTGTTAACCAAGAAATGTTGTTTTTATTAAAATTCTGTTCCTCTCTCTATCTATTGGCTGGCTTTACTGTGAGTGACAGCATTCTGCTCTTCCACAAGGAGCATATTGACACGCAAAGTAGTTTTGTTCAGTGTCAATGTGTGCTTTTTCAGACCAATTTATTTTTTGCCAATGTTTGTTACAATGGTGAGGGCCAGACACCCCCCACAACAATAGTGTGTTACAAAAGCCATGTCAAAACAAGACATGCATTGACAAAAGCAAAAAAGACTGACCACCAATGTTGGATGGGCTGGCTTTGCCAGTGTTTGTTTATGATTCCCATGATCTTGTTGAAAATGGTTACACTGATTTTCCATTATGAATATTTTTTGGAAATACTAGGATGTACCAACATAGTTTACTAAATGATGCTTAAAAGAAATAGTACTTACAATTTTACAGTAATTTAGCAAACTGTTTTTCCACTTGCATTTTTTTATAAGATTTTACTTTGAAAGAAAATAATCATCAACCTTGCTTACAAGCTTCTGCAAACATTTACATCTAATCAGAGAGCATTCTGGGACCATTATACGTAGCCTCGTTTTGTTACACTTTTCAAACATGTGTACACATGTTTTTACTGGATCCACAATCAGTAGCACAGTGTAATCTTACAATGTTATTTAGAGCACTCATTCTAATAAAGGTTTTGCATTAAAGAACTATAAATACAAGTTCGAACAGCTTTAACATATGGACACAAATATTAACTCAACTGCAGACAATTTCCTTTACCTGTAAACTGGCAGCCAAAGGATTTGTGCTGCAGGGAGTTGGGCCTACTTGTCCCAAGGACAAAACAGACATGAAAACGTGTTGTCCTTGACCATAAACGATATGTCCTGGGCATCCAGAGGAACAACATGTGCAGGAGAGCAATACCAAGCGATGTAGAGGGGGTGGATCTGGAAAGCACCTGCTAAGATCAGTACTTGATGCAAACAACAGTACATATAGAGCAGAGCTTCTCTATTCATCCCCTCAATATCCTTATCATGGTTCCCCACTTTCAAATGAAAGAAGGATTTATTGAAGTAGTGAGAGACCACAAGTGCAGCTTCAAAGAGCATGAGTTCTCTCTGTTCAAGGATCTGGCCACTGTCACACCTGCAAAGAAAAGTCATCAGACTTTCCATGGCAACAATTAACCCCTTACAAAATGGCTAGGACCACAACGCATACAGCTAAAATATTAATAAACCAACAAGACTCAGCAGCAATAACTATACAAAGAAGGAATATGCCTGGGTACCTCCTGTTTCCCCTGCGGCTATATCGAGAACCGCTAGCCCAATACATTTGAAACACTGCAGCGATACAGGAAGTGAAACTAGGCAGGGATGAGTTCACATTCTCCCTGCTCGCCAAAGGTGTCCTGGTGGGGTGGGGTGGGGCCAATCCAAAACACTCACTGAGCCTATAACCTGAGTAATTAGGACATTTCTGTGAGGTGCCAGGCTTTAAATTCAAGTCAGAAGCCACTGAGATTAATATATCAGGACACAAAGGCTTGCTTAGGGAAAAAAAGAAAAAAAAAGAAAGACATTTATTTTTAGTACAATACCATCAGATACCTAGGAATACAACTAGGGCCCAAAATGAAGTCTAAACACGATTGTAATTTTCTGCCAATATTGAAAGAAGCACAGCATGAATTGTAAAGCTAGCACAACTATACCTTATGTTGACATGGTCGCACTACCTTCATTAAAATGACAATACTGCTAAGAATGTTGTTCCTGATTCAGGCTGTGGTGATACAGAGATTAATAACCTAAATGTACACAGCAAGATTGCATGCCTGGAGGGGGGAGAAAGCTAGAGTAGCCACAAAATATGCATACTGACCACTGAAATAAGGGGGCCTGAGAATTCCAAACGTTATGGCCCATCACCTGTATTTGTTGTCTTTTGGGGGGCACTATATTTTTGCTGACTTTAGAGCTTAATTTACTTTACCCCTGTTAACGAGCAGAAAAGTGCCTGTGCTGCCCCTTAAACTGTGGTTAAATTGGCCTATTCACAACTGGCACATTAAACATGTCTTTAAGTCTCGATTTAATGGTTAACTGTGCACCCATGGCCTGAAACTTAAATGACACTTGTGGACTGCAGCACCTATTGTGCCATCCTCCACAGCGGCAGTGCAAAGTTGCCTAGAGGCCTATTGTGACTGTTGCAATGTAAATCTGCACTGCGACTTGTTAAAATAACCCTTTTCACTGGTAACATCCTCCCTTTTATATATTAGTAGTGAACCCCTAAGCAGACCTTGTAGCCCACAGGTTCAGGAGCATGGTGTTTCAAAGTGAGATAGGTAGAAAATGAATGCGTCCATGTCCCTTCATTGACAAGGCCCAAAAACTATATTTTCACAGTGGCAGGCTTATGTAGAAAACCACAGTACAAATTCAAATACAAAAACTGAATCTCAGGAACAGAATTAGCTAGGACAATAATTAAAACTGCTATTTTTTAATATGTATTAAAAATACAATACAATATTGAAGTGCAGTTTTTAGTAAACATAAAGGAAAAGTAACTTTCACAAAGTTACCCTATTCTGCTTGAACAGTCAGAAGGCTAATTAGCATAAGCATCTGCCAGCTCACAGCATGTGTTCCGGATTTAAAAGGTCTGAAATGTCTCCCAAGAGCAAACCATTCACTGACCGGAATGGGAAAAGAGACTCCTCAGAACTCCTTCAGAGGGGGCTGTGGGCCTTGTTTTGACAGTGCAGTGTTAAACCCTGCTTGGCAAGTCTGTTGAGCCAAATGTAAAACTTGAGGCACACTTTAAAGGGAGAGAACAAGATGCCAAGACAATTCTTGCAGATCTGTTGTCTGGTTGGTAAAAGACAGTGCTTTTGTTTTACCAGACTTCTGTCCCTGGGTTTGTTGTGGGTACAGTGCCTGCTTCAAATAAGTGTTAATGTTAGATGTGTAGGTTTACCATAATTTAACCCACCCCTCACAGTGCAGGCTTAGTGTAGCCAATGACTTTGCCCTTATTAAAAATGCCCTGAAACATGACCTTCTGGGGCTGTTTGCAATAAGGCAAACAGGAACTATTGAGAAAGTGGATAGCGGTGGCCCCAGGAATTTTAACCCTACTGGTTAGAGCATGCCCAGAAAGCACCTCAATCCTCTAGCTGGTCACGGGTATAAATGTGGCACCTCCAGAAGTCCAGTGCAGGACACTTTCTCTGACCTGAGAGGAACTCTGAAGGACCTGAGCTGCTCCCTCCTGTTCCCCAAGACACACAAATGGACTTCAAGGGTCAGTTGGGTGACTTCCTATTTAGGTAGTGGCTTCAGGGAGACAATAAGCTGCAAGATGCCTTTTCTTGAAAGTACCCAGCTGACCAGTGGCAACTAGACCTGGAAAACAGCCTGCTGTTGGCCACTGACTGACACCCACAGAGACTGCAAGTCCCTCACCTGAAATTCAGGTGGAGCTTTAGAAGTGTACTCCAGTTGACAAATGGGCATCCAAGACTAAGTGAGTAGGTAAAATCTTTGATAAGGACAAACTCAGTTTATCCAACTTGCGCTCCATTGCAGTCAGTCTCAAACTGCGCCTAGGTCCCAGTCTACCACAATCAATGACCATCACTGGTGCTTTGGACACTATTTCTACTTACAATTTTAAAAAATCATATCTCCAGTTCTCCATTTTGGATTTTTGTCATGTGGTTTATTACATTCTACTCCGTTTTCCTAATTTGATTTGGGATTGTATTGTTTTGCATTTCGACTTTATCCCAGTTCTGGGAGTGCATAAATATGTTACACCTGGCCCCTCAGTTAAGCCAGTCTGCCCTGTGCCATAGCTACCAGGGTGTTGAGCTCAGGTTAATTTAGAGACTTTGAGGGTTCACCCTGCGAAGGGTTGTGATTATTTTTTGATGTGGGTAGTCACCCACCCCAAATAATAATCCAATTTCTTACAGAAGATGGAAACCCAGTTGCCATCCTTATCTTGATTTGTGGGAGCACCACAAGAAAAACCAAAGGAAAACTAGTACGGAGAACTGATGTTCTCAATCTAAGCAGCACAGTTCTTTGCTGAAAAAGAGTGCATGCATTGGAGTAAAAATGACAAAGTGATATCCTATTGTCTACCCGTTAGACCTGTCAGCCTCAAGGTGGTCTTCCCCATATTTTTTTACTCCCTCCATTTTTACCGATATTGTTTTTTCTGGCCTTAGTACTCTGCTCCCTTTACCACTGCTAAAGTGTATGTGCTCACTCCTCAAAACATGGTAACATTGGCTTCTCCTCAACTGGCCTATTTAATTTACTTATAAGTCCCTAGTAAAGTGATACTACACGTATCCAGGGCCTGTAAATGGAATGCTGCTGCTGGGCCTGCAGCACTGGTTGTGCCACCCACTTAAGAAGCATGTTAAACATGTCTCCGGTCTGCCACTACTGCCTATGTGTGCAGTTCGCAAACTGCCACTGCAACCTGGCAAAATAAATCTTTTGCAAGACCCAAACTTTCTTTTTTAATACGTATAGCTCACACCTAGGGTAGGACCTCAACAGCCCACAGGCATGGTATAGTGTATTTAAAAAGTAGGACATATACTTGTGTTTTTTGTGTCCTGGTAGCGAAAAACTCTTAAATCCATTTTACACTATTGCAAGGCCTACTTCTCCCATAGGATAAAATTGGAGTGACCTAATTACATTTAATAAACTGTAATTTCCAAATGGGAGCAGGTAACCAGGTCATGTTTGGTGTCTTTTGAAGTGTAATGAAAAATCCGCTCTTTTGGTAAAGTTGGATTTTAAGTTATAATTTTGAAAATGCCACTTTTAGAAAGTTAGACTGCCAACAAGAGAATCCTTCAAATAATAAATGTATTTTACATTGAAGTCAGCTAAGGGTGTCCTTAAATGACATTGAATATGAATTACTGATATTAATCTGAAACAATAAAATGAGTAAATCACACAGACAGGTGTATATGCTTATAAATGCAGGCCATTATATTAAACCAGCACAAAAATAAATAATGGGGTTCAGTGGTAATATTGTATAATTCATTGAGAACGTGTTGTCCAAACATGCTTTACATTGCTGCTCCTTTACATCTGTCAATGTACCAGAGGTCTAATCTCCAGTGAAAACACATGAATGTCCGTTTTATTGAGACGGACAAAAGAAAAGGTAAGAAAGATTTGTCCAAAGGAGAGATGCGCCATTTGTAAACGTTTCGGTAAATCTACGAGACCATCTTCGGGACCACAATATTTAATGGAGATACACAAAAGACCCACAAAGAGTCGGATCAGTTACAAACCAGCTCACCTCCCGAGCAGTCGGATGCAGTGCACCATTGTCACTCCTACTCCGAATCATCCGATTCACTCACCGATTGACCATGGTCTACATAACTGGCATTTTTCATGCTAGTGGAGCATGCTGTTTAAATTTCTTTGCAGTCTCCGTTGGCTGTGTGACTGCCACTACAAAATAAATAAGTACTTTTCATGAAGTTGTCTCTCCAAGAGTGGGGTCTTTCATGTATCTCTACTATATATTGTGGTCCCGAAGATGGTCTCATGGATTTACACTGTGCGAGACAGAAACGTTGACAAACAGCCCAACTCGCCTTTGGACGATTTGTTTGTACTTTCACAAGTTTTGTCTAAATTCAAGACAGATGTTAAAAAAATAAAAACTATTTTTCTAATCCTGTGTGAGATCCTTTTGCGGTGTGTTCTCACTGTGCTACTGTTTGAAGTGCTGCACAAATACATTAACATTGCCTCTGAGTTAAGTCTGACAAGCTACTCGAGGGTTGAACACAGGATAATTTAGGGTTTGCTTGCAACTTCAACCTGAGAAGAATTGTGGTTGCTGCTTGAGAAGGGTTTCACACCCCTCAACCAGTAACCCAATTTCTTATAATAGTATATTTCTTCATCTTTTAAAAATAAAGCTACCCCTTAAAAAGCTACAAACTTACCAATAAAATATCAACTGTTGCTATTTTTGGCTTTTGAATTAAATACAATATTTAAGAATGTGTGTATTGTTTGATGTATACTTGGTTCTGTAGTTTTGTGTATTGTTGAGGATAAAATAACAGAAAATACAGGGATCCCCAGCTGTTGGTAGTGATTCAATGGGGATCCACAGACGTCGAGCGGTTGATACCCTGCACTTGGTGAAATCGTGGGCTCACACACCCATCATTGTACAAGCCATTACTTGGAATCCACAACTTTGGCCCTGGACAGGCTCGGGGGTGGGCCTTTTTTTTTTTTTTTTTTTTTTAAAGGTAGGAAAATTATGCCTCTCAATTGGCAATTTCTTTCATTAAGAGGAGATTAAAAACAGCTGAACAACTTAAAGTAGGCAGCTGAGTTTCTTGGGATCAAGTTAAAAAATAACCTTTTGTCGTTATGAAGTCTGAAGACTATTCTCTCACTGGACTAACTTATTTAGAAAATTATGATTTATAACTACCATAACGATTGCCCCTTTGTTTGTGTAGATTTAGAATAGACTGGGTTGTGGAACAGCCAACCCTTATAAGTGGGCAACTCGTTAGGCAGTGTAGAGGAGAATCTTTAGGTACTACGGTCCCTTGTGACCTTAACTGTTTAGTTACCAAACTTAAAATAAACTATGGTTTGGAGGAAAAAAGAAAGGGACAGATATTCACTGAGCAGACACTGGTCATGCAAACAAAGGCAAGAGAAACAGCAACATACTCACTGAGATTGGAAAAATATTGAGGAATGTAAGAGATGACAAACAACTAGTATCCAGAATGTGTAAATAAATATTAGAGGTAGATGCACAGCCTAAGACCGGCATCCTGGCCAAGGAGCCTGTCACCGAGGATCAGTGGGACGGGTACAGTTCATGTCTAAGGGAAATAGCCAGCAACACCCTCTACCCCTGGCATCGGACACATCACAGACTTTATGCTCAGAAGGCGAGTCACTCTGACTGGTGCGAGAGAGGATGGAGCCAAATAGGAAGGATGAGGCATACAATGTAAGGCTACCCCAGATTATGAACATTCTGGAACAAAGTGTTATATTCAATAGGTGAGAGTGTGGACATGCACCTGCCAATGCGTTTTGGGGATGGATGCTGGCTATCAAATAGGACAATTCAAGAGAAACTGCGGAACATACTGCTGCTGACAGTCAAACAACCCTGGCTAAAAGGGCGTAGACACTTCTGCCCAGCATGAACTAAAAGTACAAAAAGTATGGCACATGCCAGGTATGTATAAAATTACGTATGCTTTACTAAGAGAAGAAAAAATATTTAGAAGGGTCTCAGGCCCAGTTCTGCTTCACAAAGAGAAGAAAAACGATTTAGAAAGGTATTAGACAAAGTACTGAATTACTATGTAAGACTACAGAGCCGTAATAAGTCCTAGGTCCTTAAAGGCCCCGCAAATAGTCCTTATTGAGGCAAGAAAACTGCACAAAAAAAATGAGACATGACAATGACCCAAAGTGAAGAGCAAAAAAAAAAAACACTCAATAGGCACTTTTGGAGGTATAAAAGGGATCGATGTTGATGGTTATATGTTGAGAAAGTCATCAAAAAAAATAATGAAACTTTAAAAAGCAGCCCCCTTAGCCTGATAATCCACTACGATGCACAGGCACCGGTGTAAGCGTCTTTAGTACATTAATAGCATGATTGATAATTGACCTCTACTTTACCAAATTCACTCTCCACCAAACCAAGACATCCCAAATGAATGTTAACTAAAGCAACTCACGACTCTTGGAAAAGTGGATCTTGAGCAGAAGGACAATGAAGCAAACGAGACAGGCAAAGGGGAAAGTGAGGCAAGAAAATTAAAATTTTAAAAAATAAAATAAATCACACACCAGACTTAAATATTGTAAATCTCTTAAAAATTAATCTCACGCGGAAAATGCAAGAGTGCAAGTGCTGAAACAAACAAAATAAATGACTGCACTGTTAGAATAGTCATGAGGTAATTATTAAATTGCCACCCACACGTAATTCGCGTTATTGGTCAGGTTTTTGTCTGACACTCCAGGTTCAAATGTTTTTATGTTCGCTAGGAGTCGTGTATTTGTTCTGTCACTATTCTAAATGTGTTTCCCCCCCCTCAAAGTCCGCTATCTTGGTTACATTCTTGCTAATTTCTTTTCTACAGCTGTTGGGGATCTAATGCTACCCTGCTTTTGTTTCATTGACACTGCCCATCTCTGGTTCTGTTCAGTCTGTGCAGTTTGGGGTCTGTAACTTGTCTAGGCATACTGCGGTCAAGTTAATGTTCAGGTTCTCGGCTAGCTATTGTGCCCTTGCTACCGTCCTATTTCGTCTACTTTTGATGCTCTCACTGCGCTCTGCTGCAACTTCAAACGTTTGATGCGGTTTTGTTTACTACAGCTGTACCCCGGCACCTTCCACTGCTCCAAACTTGCACTGATTGCATTCTGCCATGTACTGACACTGTTGTAGTTCTGGTACGCCACTATGGTTTTGGTTTGACTGCAGTGTTATCAACCAAGTTCGGCTCCACTCTGGTTACTTATCGGCTAATTTTCGCCTAATTATTCTGGCTGTATTGACTCCCACCTCACCGTCTTTGCTGCCCTATTTATTTTATTTTTTTATTGCGGTCCTCATCTTCACTATGCCGGCGTCCGAGGACTCTTTCTTTTTCACAAATAACTACAAGTTTCAGCATGCATTACTTACTCAGGCCACGTGTACATATCAGTTACCCAAAATAAGTTTAACTGCTGTACAGCTTAATTTCATTACTACTCGCTCAAATCCTGTTTAAAGGCGACTTAATTGATACGTGTTTATTTAAGGAGGTCGAACTTCACAGACCCCAGCTCTTGAGTGAGGAGGGTACATATATGCCCCTTTCACGGGGTCAACCAACAGGACAGGAACATCTCAATTGCCCACACACGTGTGTAAACGGTGGAAAGAGATAGGCCCTCGGATGTAAATTGCAAGTGCTGCCCCCGGTTATGAGGGTCTGTGTGTTCCGTTCTAATGCTGCATGGTGTGGTAGGCCTGCAGCATTGCTGGCAATACTGCAGCGCTGCACAAAGTGTGGTGCGTTATGATGCTATTATTGGTGCCAGGGTTGCACTCACTGGCCATGCCATCCCCTCCGCCGTCGCCCCCGCCCCGCTGCACTTCTGCTCCTATCACTGTTGCTGTCAGTGCGGCGCGGCGGCCGCTTCCTGCTCCCATTCATCACCCCCACATACCTCCAACGCGGTACATGTTGGCCGCCATGTCTGCCGGGCTCCAGGAGTAGGAGGGGTCGCGGCAGGGGGACTGTGTATGGGGAGGGGAATGAAGGGAGCCGCGTCCCGGTTGCCTCGGGTACAGACGGGGCCACCGCCTCGTTCTCTTTTTCTTTATCTTTGTACTTTTTTTTCCCCCCCGAACCCTTGAGTGCTGTCGCCGAACATGACGTCATCGGGACTTCGGCAACCTCCGGAAAAGAGTCCTGCGAATAGTGTATTGAGAGAAGAACGGTACGAAGACCCACTGCTAGCTGACAGCCAATGAGCATCAGCGTTCGGCCGGCTCTAGGAGCGAGCTAGAGACGACCGTGGCAACCAAAACAAAGGCGCGCGGGGCTTTTGCGCTGTACGGAAAGCAGGCAGGTTGTGGTGGGAAGGCGACCAGAGTAGGTTTTCTTAGAGCTCCAACCCTGTTGCTTCACACTGATCAAGTTACGTTCACTGAAACGGCAGAGGTGGGCGAGCCAATAAATTGAGGAAGAGCTGACCCAGGAGTCAGCAGTCATATGAGCCAGTACAGGAGCCAATCCCATGACGATATTTGGCATGTCAATCATGGAACAAATATGAAGTTAGAATATGGTACGATGTCTACAAAATTCAGAATAGCACATTTAAAACTGGAAAGTTTTTCTCCTTAGTACGTCAGATTGTATGTTTACACCAAGGATCATTTATTTAAAGTGATACGTTTTACAACAGAAACAATACTGCCCTTACTACTGATGCAAGAGTGCAACATTTTCTAATATTTTCTAATGGTTTCTAAAGTATTAATCAGTGAATTAACATGTGAAAACAGGTGACTTTCGGAAATGGTCACCATAATTCATTTTTCTTCTTTTTTTAAGCAGAACTTCAGTTATAATTGTAGTTATTTTCCGTTGCTCAATGCTTACATAAAGGAGTGTGATTATTAGCTTATAAATATGTAAACAGCTACCCCTAGCAGGTTGCTGAGTTATGTCTTACAAGGTCAGATTTAGCAAGTCCTAAGAGTTTGAATGTTCTATTGTTTGAAATTGTCACTAATACGTGGTTTCTTCCTCGAGGATGGAAGTAAATGTTGCGAGCTGAAAAGTTTCTTCCTGAGAAGAGAAGTTTAGACAAGATGGAACAATGGAGTTACAGACGAGACGGAAGAGGAAAAGTTACTTTCATGATCGTGCCCTGGCTAACGTCATCACTAAATTTTAGGTTATCAAATGAAAAAACTATTGGTTGACTCGTAAACCACCCCATGTACTGACCAATCATAAACGTTTTGAATTTTAGTATAACAATCTGGGTAGGACCCAGTTGAGGTCATTCTTCTTCCTTCTATAGTTCCATCCTTCTTGATGGTTTGAGTCAAATTAGCGATGTGGGTTTAGCTGTCGATAGGCCCGATTCTCTGAAGACTTACCTGATGGTGTCCTATTGCTGAAGTAGACTACATGTGTAATGTATGAAATTGCATTGATATATGTGTCTCTTTTGCTTTGCAGGTATCAGCTGCAACTTATTGTTTAATTTCTGCATAATAATCATGTTTTTTTGTAATAACATGAGTTAGTGTGATTTTTCTAAATTTGTGTTTCTAAATTCTTTTCACATGAAGACCAACATGTTAATGCTAATTTGTGGTTAGTGAGGGAATCTACCTTGACGTGCTCATGATTCAAATTTACATTCTTTGATTGTTTATACTAATGTATTCTTTATCTTTGTTGCCAATTCTAGTGTTATTAATCAGTGTTATGGTACTGGAGATTATTTGCTTGATTGCTTTGATTAAACTCAGATATATAAGACGTTCTAATCAGCCATTATTGATTCTATATGCTTATCATTTGTGTTTGAGAGTTATTTTCGTGACATTAGCATTGTTAATATAGAGAAATAAATTCACAAATCTTCTTAATAAACTGGTGTGGTTATTGTTTAACGTTCAGATCTTTGAATGTGATGACTATTGTTAATGATTATATCATTCATTATTGACATCCCCTCAAATCTATGTTGTGTCGATCCTTGGCCTCTAGTGCAAAATCCACTATTTAGTCTGAAATGATAGCTAGGATTTCTTGGCACTGCAGCACTGACAATGCAATTAGTGAACTAAGAAGCACATAGTCAATTATCATCAGTACCCTATGTGTGGATGGGGTTTGGTAATGAGTATAAGAAGCTGCCAGCAACAAGAGGAAGAAAGAGACGACATAAAGGTTGGAGAGATGCAAAGTGAACGCTATGACACTTATAGCGCACATGGATGTAAACTGCAGTCTCTTAATAAAGTCATCAAAGAATTTTCACTATTGGTCATATGGAACTTCATAAATTGATGTGAAGCTTTAAAAGGGAGTCAGCATCAATAATACATTTCAATCGTATGAAGCCAATGTGACCCCACAAAAAAGACCAGGAATCAGTGAATGTAGTTAAAAGAATTATTTCAAATTATTGATCGGTCCAGTGTATAGACATGGCAGAATTATATTCAGAAGATACAGCAATACATCTGGCAAGCCGAAATATCTCAATAGGTGCAGTCTTTGCAAAATAAGGTACAGTCAGTAACAGCCACTGCAATACAGAACCTCAGAATTAGAAATCGGTGTGCCATAAATAAACTCCTGTTTGCTCTCCTAAACATAGGCAAATTCGAAGGTCATCTAATCCTAGCTCTAATTAGGTAATTAGGATGGTTTGGAAAAGGATCTCAGGAAATGGGAGAAGGTGTCAGCAGAGTGAAGGCTTCGGTAGAAGTCTTCCAGAAAAAGGTATAAGTATTTAACATAAAGCTTCATACTTGTAAAAATGAAGGGAAGCAGAGAGGTCTGAAACCTCAAAGTCTAAGGGAATGTAATATAACCACTTACAGTGTGAACATTAGTTAAAAATGACAGAAGTTTCACCAATATTTGTATTTCTTCCCATACAACGAAGAACCAATCAATTCACTTCTCGTGATGTGCATTTGCAACATAACCAAGGATTCCCATCCCACCAAACTTGACAGTTACTGCAACCTTGAGCATCTCTCTTTCCTGGTACACAATGAAGGCTTCATTTGCTCGTTAGGTCTCTATGCTCCTTGCCAACATTTCTTTTCTCACGTCTTACTACCAGTAAACTAACACATACATCAATACTCCGTTTTCTAGCTAGTGAAATCACAAGAACACCTGTGTAAAGAAAGAACTTGCTGAAATCTGTGTTGTAATAAAGATGTAGATGTGGCTGGGCGTGACTAAGCATGTCAAGATACCGGTCACACTCTATGAGTGCTCCAGAACCCTCCGTCATCCGCTGTCATCCATCGCCCAACAGGATGCCTCCCGAAATCGGTCAGTGCCAGTCAAATACACCCTGCATAAGGGTCAGTGATGCAGTGGCACATGACGTGATTCCTTGCCCAGTGACAACAGATCAGGGGCTATCCCAGTGAGACCTCCTCATCCCCCTTATATGCATGCCCAGTCCTACCCGAGACTATATAGCATCCAGGGACATTTTCATCGCCCTGACTTGAAGTGGTCAGCGCTTTGCAGTGTGACCAGCGCAGGCGAATTGAGCTGTGGTAGGGCCCCCTCAGGTCCTGTGACTGGCTGCTGTCATCCTCCCTGTTGATCTGGAGTGACAGCAAACCTCCCTGTTGGGCTCATCTGAACCCGTGTGCCCTGGTGTAGACCCAGTGGCGAGTGGCACTCCCTTGTACCTGGATGCTCGTGCTGTTGTCCTCTGACAGCAAGTGGGCTGGGCCCCTCACTTTCTCACCCCTGTGATTCTTCCTTTTCCAATTGCTCTCAGTGGGGAAAGATATGTCCATTTGCCTTCCTTGCCACAAGCCCGAATCAACCAATACACTACTGGCTCAGAGGCTGCAGGTGGGACCTCAGTAGGGAAAATAGCACCCAGGGAAGGGGACTTATCCACGATCCTAAGGGTCATACAGACATCCTAGGCTGCTGATGAAACCAAGATCGTCAAGGTCCATGTCGATGTGACCTACTGCACCAGGACCTGCGCAATGCCACTGGCAGGACTGTGGAGGCAGATGGTCGTCTTTCTACAGGAGAGGACAAAGTATCTGATCTGAAATCTAAGGTATCCAGTTTACTCTCACACACAGCAAAACTTCGTTGTCATGCCGAAGATGTTGATAATCATTCACAATGCAACAACCTTCGGTTCGTTGGCTTCCAGAGGGCCTGGAACCGAAGCAAGCCTCAGGATTTTTAGAAAATGGGATAACATTCTGGATGCCACCTGACAAGCTGTCCCTCTGGTTTGTCGTTGAGAGAGCTCACAGGGCCATGATACTCAGGCCATCACCTGGAAGCCCCGCACCAGCCATTGATTGCATGCATTCTCAACTTTAGCGACGGAGATTCCATCCTAAGAAAGGCTCACTCCCTCCAAGACCTGAGGTACCAGAACACAACGATACCTATTTTCCCAGACTACACCAGGGAGACTACACCATGGAGGTACAGGCACATTGCTGCTGTTAGGCGGTGGTCATACAAAAACTCAAGGCACTTCATCTTTCCTGCATGTTGTTTTACCTGGCACGACTCAAAGTTATCCACGCTCAAATGTACTTTTTTGAAACTCCAGAGACTGCCTGGGAATGGCTTACTGAAGAAAAACAGGTTCACCCGATGGAACTATGATGGCCTTCCAGGTCATGTCCTAGAACGGTAATGGAATGCTGGGCCGTATCAAATGATCAGCGGTTCTTGTGGTATGCACATCGGTTCCTTTCCTTTGTCCCGATGCTCCAGGAGACCCACCTTATGGGTACTCGCTGCTCGTTTCTACCGCACAAGGGTTAGACAGAGCATATCGCTCTGGATACACTAGAGGCTCCTGCGGGGTGACAGTACTGCTCCGTCACTCCTTCCCTATGGTCGTCACTCAGACAAAGAGCTGCCTCCAAGGTCGCCCTGACCAGAACCCTGGACAATTGCACTCTGAACCTGGTGTGTGTGTATGTCCCTCCTGCAGCTATAGATGCCCTTCTTATTGAGCTGGCAGCTGTGCTAGTGGCTCTTCCCAGTGGCCTCACTGCGATTGGAGGGGACTTCAATTCTGTCCCTGTCACGGACCTGGATTCCACTGACAACCCCTCGGCACAGTGTCACTCTGGTGCTCATCGCTCTTCCAGCTGACTGTCAGCCCTGGATCTCTGCGGCATCTGAAGGGTGTGGCATCCAGAGCAGCCACAATACACACACATCAGTAGCCCATCACACTCACTCATGCATTGACTTAGTTCCTATCCCAGCCATAGACTGTTCCACAGTGTCCCAAATCCAAATCCTTCTGCATAGGATATCAGATCATGCCCCACTTCTCCTTGGCCTTGGAGTGGACACTGACACCCTGCGCCCCCTGTGGGGGCTCAACGTTTGGTATCTCCAAGACGAGGCCTGCACGCAGGTGCTTGATACCAAACTGAAAGTGTGCTTTAAACTAATGAAGGTTCTTTACAGTCTGCGGGCACTCTATGGCTGCCAATAAAACCACTATCGGGGGCTAAGCCAAAAGTAAGATTAGAGAAAGAGAAAGGGGCCAAATCCCTCACCTAACAAAGTTAGAGGCTCATGCCCTTTGCTTAGAGGCACACCTTCCCAATGAGTACCAAGGCGATGTCTCACTGCAGCATGACCTGCTGCGTACAGAGATTTTCCTCTTATTAACTGAGGCAGCTAAGCAACTCTGGTGTGCTTTGACAGCCAAAGTCCATGGCTGGGGAGACAAAAACGACAAATTGCTAAACTGGTTCACCACTCAACTCCAGGCGCGTAGGATAATACTGGAAATACTTGATGATAAAGGTCTTCAATACACTGCTCGCGCCATACCTCAAACCTTTGCTGACACTACTTTACCATCCCGTGTCTGGTGCCTGAGTCAAGACCCCACCTGTTGGAAGAGGTGCTCCTCCCTCGCCTGTCACAATTTGATACACTGATGCTGGATCTTCCCATATCAGTGGAGGAAGTGGGAGCAGCCATTTCAGCTGTGGGGTTGGGGAAGGCCCTGGAACCTAATGTGTTCCCCATGGAGTATTACAGCACATTCTGAGAGGTTCTCACTCCCTGGCTGTTAGCTCTCTACAAGGAGGCATCAGCAGTTGGGTCTTTCTCCCCCTGAAATTGAGACAGGAACCATTGTTACTATCCTGAAGATGCAACCTCCCTCAACCTTGTGCACAGCATATCACTCAATCTCTCTCATCAAAGGGGAGGTCAAGATCTTTGCCACAACTTTGGCCACTTGACGTAAACGGGTCCCCTAGACACTCACCTGTACCAATTCAGCTTTATTAATAACTGACACCGCCACACTCAGAAAGTCCATATATAAATCAGTCTTTCAGTTGAAAACAGTTGCAAAATGATCCTTAATTAGAAGGCATCAGCATAGGTACATCGAGTGATCAACGTTCCATAACCACAGCCATCATACTCAGTTGGATGAACATCTTTGCATAAGCAAGCCAACAAGTGTTTCGTCACAAGTGACTTTTTCAAGGCTAGAAATGGTGATAGTGTATCATAGCTGAGAAATGATGAAAAGCATACCTCAAAGCAAAGGTGCGGTACGGAAAGTACCAACTCGGAGTACATGCAGAGGAAAGTGCTGGCGTGGAGACGAGTAAGAGCGCCTACAGTTTTCTACCTAAAACACCACATTCATACTTTCACCACATTTGGGAAGTGCATCTTACTTGCCACCACTACCCTGCTTCCAATGTAGCTTTATGCCTGCCAGAAGCACGAGGCTCTGCCTTCAGCGCCTCCATGGGGTGCATGATTGTCATCATCTGCTCACATCCCAACTTGCCTTGTTACTTATAGATTTTGAAAAGGCATCAACTGGGGTACCTGGAACATGCCCTGCAGAGGTCCGGCTTTGTCTTCTGGTTCTGCTGCTTCGCTCATACGTTCTACTGTAACTCCACTGTGCAGGTACAGATCAACAGAGTGGTCTCTGACTTGCTTCCTATTGAGCACAGAACTCGACAGGATTGCCCCCTGTCCCTCCTCCTTTTTGCACTAGCGATTAAGCCCCTTGCATGACTCTTTTGCTGTGACGCACAGATGCAGGGATGGCAATGGGATACAGGACACGAGTACTGTATCGTACTGTACATGGATGACGTCTTCCTGTTCCTCGCTGACTGATAGTAGAGAGGCCCTCGCAGGCTCCAGATCCTCCAGCTCTTTGGAGAAGCATCTGTACTGTGACTCAACTCGTCCAAATCTGTACTGGTGCCCCTCACAGAAGTGCAAATTTATGTTGATTGGCAGACAGACATGCCCGTGAGACATCTGAGTTTTTACTATTTGGGTGTATGGTTTGTGCTCCACCCGGAACTCACGTGGCCCATGAATCTAGACGTCCTAAATCGCAAAGTCAGGGAGGACCTCAAGAAGTGGCAGTCGTTGTCCTTGAACGTGATGGGCAGGATTGCCCTTTACAAGATGATGGTGCTGCCGAGGTTCCTTTATGCTCTCCACAACTATCCTTTGCCTCTGCCTCATTGCTGATTCCAAGACCTAGACACAATGGTGCTCAATCACTGTCAGAGGGCACCATATGATGGCGACCTGGACATGGCCAACCTGCACCTCTACTACTTAGCCTCACAACTCCTGGTAATCAATGACTGGTTCAATGGCGGGTAGTCGGACCCTGCCTACCAGGTGGAGCTGGCTTTCGTGGACTTCCCCTGGCTCATGGCTATGCTATATGGACCACCCACCCCCACACTACATCGGGGGTGACCCATGCGATCTTCCACACTTGTAGAGCGGTGCTCCGCCACACCAGGTGGGACTCCAAATTTATACTTCAGACTCACTTATGGTGTAGAACCTGGCTGTGCGCTGTGGCAACACTGAAGAGATTTGCAAGCTGGGATACCATCGTTATCATGCACTTGGATGATATATGGACAGCGACCATTCAGGAGTTCCAAGAGACATTCACACTCTCTTCCTTGAAATTCTGCAAATATCTACGATTGCACTGTGCACTACACACCCAACTACCAAGGGATACCATCCCTGCCGATTTCAGCCCCTTGGAAGCGAAACTTCTTATGAGTTTATTACATAAGAACGAGGAAATTTTGGACGAACTTGTTCATTTCTTCACACAATTATATACTCCTGATTCTGTCCCTGCTTAGGATCATATTGATCAATACTTGTCTACCATTAATCCACCTGTACTTCATTCTTCTGATTTTTCTATACTTGACCAGGATATTTCCACTGATGACATTCTTAGTGCACTAAAACTTATTAAAAAAACGTAAAGCCCCTGGCCCTGATGGCTTTACTATTGAATTCTATTTAAGTTTTTCTAAATTATTGGTTCCAAGATTATTTAAGCTTTTTACCCATTTTTTTTAAGCAAAATCCGCTGGAGGGTCTTTTCAAGAAGCCTTAATAGTTCTTATACCAAAGGATAATAAAGATCCTAAGTTTTGTAAGAATTATAGACCTATATCTCTAGTAAATTTGGATTATAAAGCTTTCGCTAAAATTATTGCTATGCATTTGGAATTGATTCTACCTAAGTTAATTGGTAAAGAGCAGTCTGGTTTTATTAAAAGACGCTATCACGTCTATTTTTTAATATTTTAAGTAAGTCTGTGGCGTGCAAAGATTCTCTTTCTGCAATAGCTCTAGATGCTGAAAAAGCTTTTGATCGGGTTAATTGGTCTTTTATTTTTTTTAACCCTTTCCTGGTTTGGCTTTGGAGCTAAATTCATAAGCTTAATTTAGTTATTGTACTCTTCTCCTACAGCAGCTATTTTTTTAAATGGTCTTATTTCTCCCTCATTCTTACTTCCTAGAGGAGTTCGCCAGGGTTGTCCGTTGTCCCCGCTTTTGTTTGTTCTTGCCTTGGAACCTTTTTTATTGAAACTTAGAGCTAATACAAATTTGCATGGTTTCCAATATGGGGAAAGACAAATAAAATTTTCGGCTTATGCAGACGACATCTTACTTTTTATATCAAATCCGAAATCTTCAATTCCTTCTTTTCTATCCGAAGTACAGAATTTTGCTTCTATTTCAGGGTATAAGTTAAACGGAGACAAGTGTGAAATACTTCCCCTAAATAAATTGTCTTTTCCTGAGGATTTTAAATCCTCAAATTTTCATTGGCATAATGATCAAATTAAATATCTAGGTCTGTAGTTTAAACTCTCTTTTAAAGATACAATTGCTTGTAACTTTTTACAATTATTTCTGTTCTTCATTCTCTTATTTCTAAATGAAACCCTTTATTTTTATCCTGGTGGGGCAGATTGGATTCTCTCAAAATGATGTTACTCCCTGTAGTCCTCTTTTATTAATCAAATATTCTAATTAATATTCCAAGTTTTTATTTTAAGAAGCTGAGTTCTATTTTAATTAAATTCTTATGGAATAATAAGAAACCCAGAATGTTCCTTCAAAAGTTAATGAGACCTAAATGCAGCAGAGGGGTAATTTTCTGAATCTCTACTCTCATCATATGGCATTTTCTCTTAAGCAAGCTTCTTGTCTATTGAAGGATGATGATTCAATTTTTTTACCCTTATGGATTGACGTTGAAAAGTCTTTCATCGTTCCCTTTACATTTCCAGAGATATTGACTCTGTCAAATAAACCAACTTCTATCTCCCTTCCGATTATGAACAACTCTTGTCGAATTTTACAACCTGTTTTTGCTTCATATAACAGTGACAAGGTGCAGGTTCTAAATTCGTCAATTTGGTACAATAAGCTCATTAAGTTGAATAATAGAACCATCTATTTGAAATTGTGGCATTTGAAGGGGTCAAGATGGGTACTTCAATTATTTGAAAATGATTCCCCTCTTTCTTTTGAACAGGCACAATCTCTTTTTTCGTTTCCACCCTCTTATCATAAAAAATATGATGCTCTAATACAAGTTATAAATACTTTATATCAATCTTTTCCACTTCAGCAAACACATTCAGTCCGTCCTTTGCCAATTAAGAATGTGTTATTAAAATCTGCATCAGCGTCTTGTCTTTATCAAACTATTGTAGCTCTTGCTGAAGATAGACCTAAGTCGGCAATAGAAATGCAGTGGGAGAAGGATCTGGATAATTCACTTTCACCTTCTTTGTGGAATAGAGGGTGGATTAAAATACAGAAATCCTCTAGAGCAGCTAATGCAATTCAAACTTAATTTTTTATATACAATAGGTTGTTAATTACACCTTCTTTTTTACATAAAATGAATTCTAACCTCCCGTCCTCCTGTTGGTCCTGTAGTACGTCTGTCTCCGGACTTAAACACATGCTTTTTGAATGTTCATCTACTTTTCAATTTTGGGTTAAAGAATGGAGTCAAATTAATACTATTTTTAAAACTCAAATTCCCATGACCTTTGCCAACATATTTCTAGGTAGCCTGGCAGCTGACTGGTCTCATTTTCCCAAAAAGTCAGTTGTAATTTTGGATTTATTGTTGGCTGTTGCCTTTCAACAAATTACAAAAAATTGGAAGGATTCGTCTCAATTATCCTTTCAAGCTTGGTGGTATGGTGTGTGTTATAATCATAGGCTGGATAGAGCTTATGTCTCCCCTGTATCCCTTGCCATTATAAGAGACATGCTATAGTTACCTATTACAAATTATTTAAACTCTTTGGCTTATTCTTCGTGTGATCATTTTCCTAGAAATGAGGAGGTCTCTAAACCACCATGAATTGTGTTTTTCTCCCTACCTTATTGTACCTACTTATATTTAACTATATACTTATAGTATTTTTATTATATGCATACATATTTCGGTTTTAAAGTATTGATATATTTAAAGTGTTTTTTCTCAGGAAATTGAACTGTTGTTATACTAATTCATTCCTATTATCAAATGTGTTTATATTTTTTGTATATTGTATGATTTTTAATTAACTTTCTCCTTAAAACTTAAAAAAAACAACAACCTCCGCAATCCTAACTATGCCATTTCAAATCCAATAAGAGCCAGGATACAACCATTCTAAAACGTAGGGCTACCACCATCCTGGAGAAATGGGTACTAGAAGTAGTAAAATATAGATTGTTAATAAAGTTTCATCAGCAATGAGCAGCACCTCTTTTCAGAATCAGTCACTAGCCACAGGATTCAGTATGTCAATAGTACTTTTTTAGGGAATTGAATATTTGCCTGGAGAAAAGAAGCTATATTTCATGTCCCTTAAAATGAAAGGAAACAGGAATTCTATTTTATCCTATTTCTAATGCCCAAACCAGGCTGATGTTTACAGCTAATTTTAGACTTTGGGCGGTGCCAACACATTTGTACAGTATAACAGATTCAGATTAACAAGATTACAACCAATGATTTCCATGATTTCTCCAGATGACTTTCCAGTCACCCTTGATTTCAAGGGTACTTATTTTCACATCCCTATCCATCTATCAAGGTAACAATTCCTGCAACTTACTGTGAGAACTCATCATTTCTAGTTCACACTGCTACCTTTTGGTCTGTCTTCTAATCCAAGAGTAGTCGCAAGTGTATCAGCTTCAGTTGTCGGTTCTTTGTAGTTAGAGGGAACTAAGATTCCCACTAGTTTCATGTCACTCATTTGTTGACACAACCTCAAAGGGCAAATAACAAACTAACAGGCCAAGCCCAATAACCCTATGAGCCAGAGTGTATTATCGGGAAAAAACTGTTGTTTTTGTTGGCTGCGTAGCCAGCCTCTTTTCCAGTGGTAAACTTTCCTCTGGTACCAGCTCATTATATACTTTAACAATTCCACTTGGGTGTCCCTTAATTTTGCCGGCCCTTCCTGGTTCCTTGGCCTGTCCTAGCCACTCATGGACTCCAGACGTATCCAGGTATGTTCCAATTCATTTGGTTTAACAAGCCTTAGCCAGTCTGATGATTTTCTGATCAGGCTTGCCCCATTCCCTCTTTAACAATTTCCTATCACTATTCCAGATAGTCCCACTCACCCTTCCTTCTTAAATTCCTTGTCACGGATGTGTCCTCATTGACTGTCTTTATGTAAGCTTACCATTGTTTCAAATGTATTCATCAGTTTTCTCAGTGTTTTTCTTGCACTTGAGTGGCAAATTTGTTTATTTTCTTTTTCATTCATCACTTTTTCTAGGTTGTTTATTTGGAGTGCCCCAGACCCTGTCCTGATGATGTCCCTGGTCAATCTAACTATTGAGACCAAACTGTCAACATTTGAATCCTATTTGCAATAAAGACTCTTTCATTTCCAACAATATGTATTGCAATCATGAGTATTGTGTGACCTCTATTAACTAATGATATGCAATATCTATTTGTACATACAACCTATTGCTATGCTTAAATTGATTTTGTGTATATAAAATACATTGCTTTGCACCTCGCTTGTCTCCTAACACACAGAACCATCAGAATATATCCTTTTGCTTTGAATTTTGAGACTCCAATCCTGATAACTCCAGCTGTTTCCTAAGCCATAGCATGATGGCTTGTTCCAAAGCATCTTTAGAGGGGAGTCTGGTTAGTACTTCTTTCACCCCTAATTATAACAACAGGTGGAAGTCTTTGGGGCTGGTGGTGCTATATTGGAGAATCAGGAAAATCATAGTCAGATGGTCTCAGATTGAGCAAACCCATTCCTCAAACTGAAGATAACTTTTAAAAATCTTTCTAGCTTTTCAAGAATTTTGTTCAGTTATTCAGTATAAAGCAGTTCTTTAGAAACGGAAAAGCAAGTAGAGCAAACATATGTCAGTCTAGAGGAGGAACCAAGATCCTAGTCATTTCCGATCTAGCCCAGAATATTTGCTCTTAAACAGAGATTCATCTACTATCTCTTCATACATCCTATATACCAGAAAAAGAAAATTAAACAGCAGACAAACTAAGTAGGTGTTTCCAATGACCAAAGATGCATTTCAGATGATTATAGATCAGTTCAGCCTTTCTTGGATCTACATGTTTACCTTCAAAAAGTCAGCATTTTTTTCCCTGTTCTTCTTGGAGACTTGGTGTTAGGAAGCATTGGGATTGGATGCCCTGTTTTGTGCTGGCTCAAGGGTCTTCTATATCTTTTTTCCCCCAATTACCCTCAATTTGAGGGTGCTTAGGAAGATTCTTACACCATTCAAACACCATTTTTGGCCTCGCTACCCATGGTATTTATATCATTGCAATCTTTCAGTTACTGCTCTATTCCATCTTCATCAAACCCTATTTCCTGTACATTTTATGACCCTATCTCTCTGGTCTCTGGCACACCTTTGCCTGACCTGGTTTCTGAAGTACGGTGTTACACGCTGAGGGATTAACTCCTCTATGCGGGTTGACCTCCGAGCGACCGCAAAGACAACATGAGTCCCGTTGAGCACTGAGGCACGCAACCACATTAAGTAACCAAAGTGTGCAGAGAACGGTGCATGGGCACACATATCTGCTATTTATTGTCTTGAGTCCTTAATTTTGTATCTGGCACCATTGATACGAAGGATCTATGTAAATGTGTACAAAAGTCTCCATGCATTGGTATGAGTACATTAAGGCTTTCTTTCCTTGACTTCTTTGGTCCTGAGGAGGCCTGGAGTCGATGTAGGTCAAAATGCATTAACATTTGTCTTGAGGAGTCCAACCAAAAATATAAGAGATAGATTAGTGTAGAGATAGGAGGATCAGCAGGTTTTAGGCCTTGCTTCCCCATTTGGATTTCAAGGACTACCTCCAGGTGGATTGTATATTGAAAGCTCTTGGGAAGTCACCTTACCTTCAATGGAAAATACAGGAAGTCACAAGGAAACTAACAATATTTATTTGTTTGTGTTGTACATTTAGTTTTTTTATAATTTTATGGTGCTAGGATTAACATTACAGGCTCTGTATAACAGAATTGTGCTGACAATTTATACGTGATTGTTAGAAATGGGGTCAATGATTGGCAGTCAGGTTACCGCCTGTCCAAGCAAGGACCCTCAATCTAGTCAGGTAAGTCACACACAATCCAAATTATCCTGTTCCCACCCTCTGGTAGCTTGGCACTGAGCAGTCAGGCTTAACTTAGAAGGCAATGTGTAATGTATTTGTGCAATAAATCATACAATAACACAATATAGCACCACAAAAATACACCACACAGTGTTTGGAAAAATATATAATATTTATCTTGGATATTTGCAGGTCAAAACGATAAAAGATGCAGTAAGAAATTGTAGAGATATCACTGAAAAGTGATATGAAGTGTCTTAAGTCTTTAAAAAGCAAACAAAGTCTCTTTCAAGCACAAAGTACCTGGTTTGGAGTGAAAAATCTCCGCAGAGGGCCACAGAGGAGGAGATGCATGGAAAATGGTGTGTGGTTGGTTTCGCCCCCTCACACATGGACTTGCGTCGTTATTTTTCACGCGGGGACGACGTTGCGTCGATTTCCGGTGCGTGGACAGTCTCCTATGTGGGTTGCAGGGTTTTCAGACGCCCCGGGGTCTGTGCGTGGAATCCTGGGCTTGTTCTCCGGCTGCGCGTCGTTCTGGTGGGCTGTGCGTGGAATTTTCTCCCTCACGGCAGGCGCCGCGTTGATTTCCTCTCTGGAAGTCGGGCGGCATTGTCCAGGCGTGCTGTGCATTTTTCACTGCGGAGCAAGCTGAGCGTGAACTTTTCGCCGCACAAGGAGTCCAGTTGAAAGAAAGAAGTCTTTTTGGTCCTGAGACTTTAGGGAATAGGAGGCAAGCTCTATCCAAGCCCTTGGAGAGCACTTCTGCAGCAAGGCAAGAGTTCAGCAAGGCAGCAGGGCAACAGCAAGGCAGCAGTCCTCTGTAGAAAGCAGTCAGGTGAGTCCTTTGGGCAGCCAGGCAGTTCTTCTTGGCAGGATGCAGGTTCTGGTTCAGGTTTCTTCTTCAGCAAGTGTCTGAGGTGGGAGGGCAGAGGCCCTGTTTTATACCCAAATGTGCCTTTGAAGTGGGGGAGACTTCAAAGAGTGGCTTAGAAGTGCACCATGTTCCCTTTCAGTTCAATCCTGTCTGCCAGGGTCCCAGTAGGAAGTGTGGCAGTCCTTTGTGTGCGAGCAGGCCCTTCACCCTCCCAGCCCAGGAAGACCCATTCAAAATGCAGATGTATGCAAGTGAGGCTGAGTACCCTGTGTTTGGGGTGTGTCTGAGTGAATGCACAAGGAGCTGTCAACTAAACCCAGCCAGACGTGGATTGTAAGGCACAGAAAGATTTAAGTGCAGAGAAATGATCACTTTGTAAAAGTGGCACTTCTAAATTAGTAATATTAAATCCAACTTCACCAGTCAGCAGGATTTTGTATTACCATTCTGGCCATACTAAATATGACCTTCCTACTCCCTTCAGATCAGCAGCTGCCACTTCAGCAATGTGTGAGGGCAGCCCCAATGTTAGCCTATGAAGGAAGCAGGCCTCACAGTAGTGTAAAAACAAATTTAGGAGTTTTACACTACCAGAACATATAAATTACACGGTACATGTCCTGCCTTTTAATCACACAGCACCCTGCTCTAGGGGTTACCTAGGGCACACATTAGGGGTGACTTATATGTAGAAAAAGGGGAGTTTTAGGCTTGGCAAGTACTTTTAAATGCCAAGTCGAAGTGACAGTGAAACTGCACACACAGGCCTTGCAATGGCAGGCCTGACACAAGGTAAAGAGGCTACTAAAGTGGGTGGCACAACCAGTGCTGCAGGCCCACTAGTAGCATTCAATTTACAGGCCCTGTGCACACATAGTGCACTCTACTAGGGATTTATAGGTAAATCAAATAGTCCAATTGGGTATGATCCAATGTTGCCATGTTTAAAGGGAGAGAGCATATGCACTTTAGCACTGGTTAGCAGTGGTAAAGTGCACAGAGTCTAACAGCCAGCACAAACAGTGTCTAAAAAGTGGAGGGAGGCAGGCAAAATGTTTGGGGTGATCACCCTAAGGCTGTCTGTTCTAACAGAGATTAAAACTGTTTTCCAGTGGCAATTTAGGGGGTCATTGTTGCTAAAGAAATGTAATCCGTCTCTTCTTTATCCACTGTATTTTTTGAGACACCTTTGCCTGACAGAATGATGGTTGCGAGCCGAAGTCTGCAGTGATGGAGGTGTCCCAGAGAGGAGGCCCTAGATGTTCAAGAGTTTAGACATCCAATCGACTCTTTATTGTTATTTCAATTATTGGAACCACTGGTTACACTATTTGCTTGGCAGTGATGGCGTGCATAGTGATTCATTTTGGCGAGAGCGCACCAACTTCTCCTTTGATGGGCTTGACCTGTAAGGATTCTATCACTAAGCTGGGTGGAATGACACCCACCTGTCATTAGGGAGTTTGTGCAGAAGAACACAGTGAAAGCAATTAGTTAGTTACATGTCATTGGTGCTCATTATTATGATTATTATTATGATGATTATTATTATTATTATTATTATTATTATTATTATTATTTGAGTGAGCGTTTTCCTTGAGGAAACACTTGATAACATTTAGTTATGACAATATGCACCCAAGCTATATTTGTTAGGCCCCGTAGGCGAACACCTGAGGCAATTAAAAAGGGAAGTGAAGCACTATAAACTAAGTATTAAGGCTACCTTGTAGAAAATGTAGAAAATGATATATCAGTTGATGTAATGAATACATTCTTTGATTATTTATAGGGCCAGGCTGTTAAAGGTCCTCGTCCCATGAATACTACTTGCTCCACTTCATTCCTCCTCCCCTTCGCCCAACATAGGTGTTCTTTCTGACCATGCGTTATTTCTATTTAGTCACTGCATCTCATATCCATTGTCATCTTCTTGTGGCCATATGTCTCATTTGGTCGTACCCAGTGTATCTTGTATTGAAATCCAATTTCTTTCTCATTTTAACTAAGCACACCTAATTCACACTCATTACCACATGTAAGAGCTTTTCTGTGGGGCTGGGAGAGTCAATAATTACTGGCTGTATTTGTGATTGATCCTGGTGTTTACTTCTGATGTTCTGGGGGCTTTGGTTCTGTTACACTCCATTTGGATAACTGAGTTATTCACTTTGTACTCTTGACTGTTCAAGGATAGTGAGGATGAGCACCCAAGGCTTGTTTCAGGAGGTGGAAGATGGTTGGAAACTCACAGACTGTTTGTGGGGTACAAGAACACAAAACAGTTAGTGCTAAGTCTTTGAAAAATAATAGTGTCTATTATTTACTAGCATGAATGTACGGCAATTAAAATGTCCATTTGTTAGCACTAAAACTATTATATTATTTCTTCAGCTTGAAAACATTTTTCAGATTCAGAAGCCTCCTTTTCCTAGACCAGTGCTTCCCAATTTTTTTAGTAACAAGCTTTCACAACCTAACTTTATTGAACACGCGGCAAATTTATTTTACTGTAACTAAAGCATCATGTGGTAGCATACTGCCATTTACAAACAGCACATTTTCAATTGAAATAGACACTAAATTTACATAGACATACAATTTTACTGAAACACTACATTGCACACAAATGATAATGTTTGAAAATCATGTTTCAGTAAATATGTGTATGAGGAAATGCCTCCTTGGCATGGTTACCCCTGACGTTTTGCCTTTTGCTGATGCCAGTTATGATTGAAAGTGTGCTGGGACCTTGCTAACCAGGCCCCAGCACCAGTGTTCTTTCCCTAAACTGCACCTTTGTTCCCACAATTGGCACAGCCCTGGCACCCAGATAAGTCCCTTGTAAATGGTACCCCTGGTACCAAGGGCCCTGATGCCAGGGAGGGTCTCTAAGGGCTGCAGCATGTATTATGCCACCCGGGGGACCCCTCTCTCAGCACATGCACACTGCCTCACAGCTTGTGTGTGCTGGTGTGGAGAAAATGACTACGATGACATGGCACTCCCCTCAGAGTGCCATGCCCACCTTAACACTGCCTGTGGCATAGGTAAGTCACCCCTATAGCAGGCCTTACAGCACTAAGGCAGGGTGCACTATAACACAGGTGAGGGCAGATGTGCATGAGCACTATGCCCCTAAAGTGTCTAAGTAAAACCTTAGACATTGTAAGCGCAGGGCAGCCTTAAAGAGTATATGGTCTGGGAGTTTGTCAAATACGAACTCCACAGTTCCATAATGGCTACACTGAAATCTGGGAAGTTTGGTATCAAACTTCTCAGCACAATCAATGCACACTGATGCCAGTGTGGGATTTATTGTAAAATACACCCAGAGGGCATCTTAGAGATGCCTCCTGAGTACAAGTCCGGCTCCCAGTGCTAGGCTGACCAGTTTCTGCCAGCCTCCCACAACCAGATGAGTTGCTGGCTACATGGGGAGAGTGCCTTTGTCACTCTGTGGCCAGGAACAAAGCCTGTACTGGGTGGAGGTACTTCTCACCTCCCCCGGCAGGAACTGTAACACCTGGCGGTGACCCTCAAAGGCTTATGCCTTTTGTTACAGCACCCCAGGGCATCCCAGATAGTGGAGGTGCCCGCCCCTCTGGCCACTGCCCCCACTTTTGGCGGCAAGGCTGGAGGAGATAATGAGAAAAACAAGGAGGAGTCACCCACCAGTCAGGACAGCCCCTAAGGTGTCCTGACCTGAGGTGACCCCTGCCTTTAGAAATCCTCCATCTTGAGATTGGAGGATTCCCCCAATAGGATTAGGGGTGTGCCCCCCTCCCCTCAGGGAGGAGGCACAAAGAGTGTGTAGTCACCCTCCAGGACAGCAGCATTGGCTACTGCCCTCCTGACCTAAACACACCCCTAAATTCAGTATTTAGGGGCACCCCAGAACCCAGGAAATCAGATTCCTGCAACCTGAAACAAGAAGAAGGGCTGCTGACCTGAAAGCCCTGCAGAGACAACAGAGACGACAACTGCTTTGGCCCCAGCCCTACCGGCCTGTCTCCAGACTCAAAGAAAACTGCACAGCGACGCATCCGACAGGGACCAGCGACCTCTGAAGCCTCAGAGGACTTCCCTGAAATCTGAAGGACCAAGAAACTCCCGAGAACAGCGGCTCTGTTCACCTACAGCAACATTTTTACAACTTTCTAACAACTTTCAAAGAACTCACTCTTCCGGTCGGAAGCGTGAGACTTCACACTCTACACCCAATGCCCCCGGCTTGAGCTCCAGAGAACCAACCCTACAGGGAGGACTCCCAGGTGACTGTGACCTCGTGAGTAGTCCGAGACAACCCCCCTGACCCCCCCCCAGTGACCATGCAGAGCGAATCTAGAGGCCCTCCCTGACCGCGACTGCCTGTAACAAGGAACCTGACGCCTGGACCAAACACTGCACCCGCAGCTCACAGGACCACAAGGAACCGAACTCCAGTGCAGGAGTGACCCTAAGGTGACCCTCTGCCTAGCCCAGTCGTGACTGGCCCGAGAAGCCACCCTGTGCCCTGCCTGCACCGCTAGAGTGACCCCCGGGTCCCTCCATTGATTTCTATTACACACCTGACGCCTGCTTTGCACACTGCACCCGGCCACCCCTGTGCCGCTGAGGGTGTGTTTTGTGTGCCTACTTGTGTCCCCACCCCAGTGCTCTACAAAACCCTCCTGGTCTGCCCTCTGAAGACTCAGGTACTTACCTGTTGGCAGACCGGAACCGGAGCACCCCTGTTCTTCATAGGTGCCTATGTGTTTTGGGCCCTCCTTTGACCTCTGCACCTGACCGGCCCTGTGTTGCTGGTGCAGTGACTTTGGGGTTGCCTTGAACCCCCAACAGTGGGCTGCCTATGCCCAGGAACTTGAACTTGTAGGTGCCTTACTTACCTGAAAAACTAACCATTACTTACCTCCCCCAGAAATTGTTGATTTTTGCACTGTGTCCACTTTTATAAAAAAAGATTGTTATTTTAACTAAAACTGTGTATGTTACTGCTCTAATTCAAAGTTCCCAACTTAATTGTGTGGAGTAGCTTGCCTTTTATGTATTTACTTAAAATCTTGTGGTTCTAAAAAAATATATTTTTCTATATAAAAACTATTGGCCTGGAGTTAAGTCTTGGAGTGTGTGTTCCTCATTTATTGCCTGTGTGTGTACAACAAATGCTTAACATTATCCTCTGATAAGTCTACTGTTCGACCACACTACCACAAAATAGAGCATTAGAATTATCTAATTTTGCCACTATCTTACCTCTAAGGGGAACCCTTGGACTCTGTGCACACTATCTCTTTCTTTGAGATAGTATACAACTTCCTACAATGTCTCATTTGGGCAGAGCCTTGATTTGTTTTGATCCCAATGAAATCTTTGTTTTCACCACACTTCAGAATTTCAAAAAATGTGCTTCATTGTTGCTTTACTACTGAATGTGTAGAGTTAATTTACAAGTATTCACATTATGTTGTGTTACAAAAATGACAGCAAGATTCTCACATAATCCATTTTACTTTTTTTCTCTAACTAGAAAGTGAGGGGAATCCCCATGTTAAAAAACTATGCAGCAGTTTGTCTAAAGACATAGCTTGAAATGTAATCTCTGTCTTTGAAGCTCAGCAAGGTGAAAAGACAAATACAGAATTTAAAGTCATCTTTTAATTATTGCTTTGACTTTCACTACTCACCAAAATTGGTTCACCAAAGACAGTGTGGGGCATTTAAGCCAAAAACATTTGGTAGGTTTGTAAGTATCCAAAAAGCTACTCCTTTTTATGTTCATAACCTTTCCAGGAATCACCCTTCCCGAATGGGAACAGCCATGCCCCCTAATCCAAGTCTACTGCAGAAAAAGCTCCATAATATTTGATGTTTCTAGTCCTAAGTATAATTTAAGGGCCAGATGTAGTAAGGAAAAAATTTGCGAGTCTGAAATTGCGAGTCATTGTGACTCGCAATTTCCGACTCGCAAAATGGGATCCAACAAAAAAAAGCACCATCAATTTGCGACTCGCAAATGATGTTGCTCTGCAGATTGCGAGTCCGCTGTTAGCGAGGTTGCTTTTTGCGACCTCGCTAAAAACGAACTCGCAATTTGCGAGTCGGATATCGCTAAATGCGACTGTGCCGCAAATTGCATGCAGGTGCAGCAAAACAGTTGGAAAAACACTTCCTGGCTCTTGCTGATGACATCAGAGCCAGGAAGACATCAAATACACCTGGGAGGAGGGAGGACCACACCCTTTTCAAACTACTGAGCAACTACCTAGAGGAACAGCTGCAACAATTGAAGACACAGGCAGTGCAAGGAGGAAGAGGAAATTGAAATTCTCTGAAAAGGAACTTAGGTGCTGACAGAGGAATGCTGCCAGCACCATGACCAGCATTTTGGAAAGGCATCCCTGAGTGTCCCAGACACTGAAAAGAGGAGGATCTGGCAGGACATCCAGGAGAGGATCAATGCCATAGGGGTGAGCCACAGAAGCATCGAAGAAATTAAAAAACAGTGGTATGACCTGCGCTCCAGGACAAAGGAGAGGGTGGCAGAGCGCCTCAGGGAGATGAGGGGCACAGGAAGAGGCCCACCCACCATCCCACCACCCACAGCCATGGAGGAATTGGTTGAGCAGACCCTGGAGCCTGAAGCAGTGTCAGGAATGAGAGCACTGGACACGTCAGCACAAGGGACATCAAAAAGTGAGTACCATGAAACATGCATGTACACCTATGAATGCTATACCCACACTCACCCAGTACACAGCAGTATGCACAACCAGACTAGCTCCATTCCAGACTAGCAACCACCAGAATGGTGCATTATGGGCAATGTAGTACAGTAGGCAGCATATAGGCAAATGTTTATTAGGAGGCATACAACAGATGTTAGATACTGACAGTGTGCTCCCTATGTCCCACAGGTCTCCCACAAGACACCCCCACCAGCCACACCATCCAGGGTGAAGAAAGCAGGCCACAGGCAGGGCAGGAGGCTGCAGCAGCCACTACAGGGCCCAGCACCACACCACCACAGTTCCCTCCAGATGAAGAAGTGGACATGGAGGAAAGAGACACATCACCTGGTCCCAGCCACAGTGTGAGACAGCAAGAGCCAGAAGCACCACCCCGTCGCAGACGCAGACTCCAGGTCCAGGCAGTGTCCCAGGAGGATATAGGGGATGCATCCATGTCTGCAGTTGAGACATCCCTCCTATCTGGTCAGCGCCTGTAGACAAGGCAGTTGAGGATTATTTCTGGGGCAATGCAGAGGATGGAGCACAATTTTACACATGGCCTGGCAGAAGTGACCACACAGTTCACAAGATTGAATGACAATGTCACTGACCTAGCACTATCCATATGCCAACTGGTGATGGAAGTGGTGGCAGAGAGACAAAGTGCAAGGCGCCGTGAGCGCCAACTAGTGCAGTGATTGGACCGCATGGTAGCATCCATTGTCCGTCTGGCAGTGAACACCACAGGCCTGTCACGACGTACCGTGAGCCTGCAGGTGGAACTGGGCCACTTTGCAGGGGATGTGGTGCGGAAACTGGGCCGCATAAGCCATGCTTTGGTCATGCTAGATGCCAGGCAGGTGGCAAGGTGCACGGCTGAGACACCTCGGGACAGCGAGGAGGGGTCCACCATCAGCAGCGCATCTGCCACAGACACACGTGTCTTGCGGAGTGGCAGTGCACGTCAGGGGTCTGCTGACCCACCTAGCACGAGCCATGCTGGGCGTACCAGGAGGAGGTGTTGGCTTTTTCATATGGTTTGCGACTCGCAAATTGCGTCTACCTATTTGCGGGTCGCACAATGGGGTCACAATTTTTGCGCGTCGGTAATGGCTCGCATCGCAATTTGCACTTCGGAAATGGGATTTCTGCATCCCATTTCCGATTTTGCGGGGTCGCAAATTGCGATTCGGGCCATTGGCGATTCGCAAATTTTTGCTACATCCGGCCCTAAGTTCAGAATCTAGTGGTATTTGATTACCTGTCCAAGCACCAGACAGCTCTCCCTGTTCTATTGAGAACCTGGAAGCTGAAATACCAACGTGAAATATAAGCTATCTAATTGGAATGCTATAAGGAGTTTTGTATTGGTAAATGCATTTTAAGTATATATATATATATATATATATATATATATATATATATATATATATATATATGTGTATGTATATATATATATAACCTTAGACACTCCTTCCAATATCAGGAGAACCAGGACACCTCCAATATGAAAATTCAGTTTATTTCAGCACAAAATCCAACGCGTTTCGGCAACAGCCTTACACAAGTTATCAATTAAAAATCAAAAAGAGTCTTTAATTAGTTTTAAACACACACTAATACTGTTAGCGTGAAAATATACCTTGGGTGCGTCAGAAATAACCCTGCACAGGCGAGTGTGCATCAGAAAGGGCTTGAGATGCGTCAATTTCACTCACAAGCGAGACCGTGCATTGTTTCTCCTTCCTTCGTGTCGGGCGCGTCGTTTCTTCTCTCCACAGGACAGCGATGAGTCGATCCGGTCAGCACTATCAGGTCCGGGCAGGCCTTGCGTTGTTTTTACACGCCCAGCGGTACTTGCGTCGGAAATCCAGCCGCACGATGATCCGAAAACCCCGCAGCGCGGGTTGCAATCTTCCAGCCTCCATGGGTAGGTCGCTCCCCCTGCCGCTGCAGCTCCTCCAGGTACCTGAGTTCCTGAGACCCACCTCACAGTAAGTACCCCCCCTCCCAGCCCCTCGCTCTGCCCCGCGCTACTCACCCTCTCTCCTGCTCCTGCTTCTTTTCTTCTTCTCTGTTCTTCTGTTCTTCCTCCTCACTCCTCATCTGTAATCTTCTTCTGTACTCTTCTTTCCCCCGTCTTCACTCTACTTCTCTTCTTCCTCATCTTCTTCTGTGGTCTTCTGCCCTCTGTTCTTCGTTTTCTGTATCTTCTTCTGTGTTCTTCTGTGTTCTTCTGTGTTCTTCTGGTCTTCCTTTCTTCTCTCCTTCCGGTCTTCTGATCTTCCTTTCTTCTCTCCTTCCGGTCTTCTGTTCTTCTGTTCTTCTGTTCTTCTGTTCTTCTTGTCTTCTTGTCTTCTTGTCTTCTGTTCTTCTGTTCTTCTGACTTCAGCTCTTCTGCCTCCTCCGTCCTCTTCTCCCTGCGCCTGCCCTCCTGCCTCATCCCCCACCCCCACTCGCATCCCCCTCTCTATCTCCCCTATCTAACCCGTTCACTATCTACCTCCCTCACTCCTCCTATCTACCTATCTCTCTATCTCTCTATCCCACTATCTAACTCCCTCACTCTCCACCTCCTCCTATCTTCCTATCTCTCTATCTATTTCCCTATCTATCGATTTCCCTATCTATCTATTCTCTCTATCTATTTCTCTATCTCTCCCCCCCTCCCTCCCCCCTCTATTACCTATCTTCCTATCCTCTCACTCTACCTCCCACCCTCACCCACCTCTACAACCCCCCTCCCCTATCTTCTCAACCCTACTCCTATCTTTCTCCCTTATCTCCTAAACCTCCTAACACTCACCCCCCTCCACCCTTAAACCCCCCTCCCCCAGCTCTTCTCACCCTACCTGTCCCCCCCTCCCTCGCGCTTTTTCCCGCCGCGACCTCCTGCACGCCCCGCCCCCCAGCTCCCATTCGCCCCCACCTGACCCCTCCCCCCCCTCCTACCTCATATGGCGGCCGCTGCGCGACAGTGGTAGCGACCCTTGACCCAAGGGTAGGTTGCTCCCCCTGCAGTTCCTCCAGGTTCCTGAGTTCCTGAGACCCACCTCACAGTAAGTATCCCCCCCCTCCCAGCCCCTCGCTCTGCCCCGCGCTACTCACCCTCTCTCCTGCTCCTGCTTCTTTTCTTCTTTTCTTCTTCTCTGTTCTTCTGTTCTTCCTCCTCGCTCCTCGTCTGTAATCTTCTTCTGTACTCTTCTTTCCCCCGTCTTCACTCTACTTCTCTTCTTCCTCATCTTCTTCTGTGGTCTTCTGCCCTCTGTTCTTCGTTTTCTGTATCTTCTTCTGTGTTCTTCTGTGTTCTTCTGTGTTCTTCCGGTCTTCCTTTCTTCTCTCCTTCTGGTCTTCTGATCTTCCTTTCTTCTCTCCTTCCGGTCTTCTGTTCTTCTGTTCTTCTCTTCTTCTTGTCTTCTTGTCTTCTTGTCTTCTGTTCTTCTGTTCTTCTGACTTCGGCTCTTCCGCCTCCTCCGTCCTCTTCTCCCCGCGCCTGCCCTCCTGCTCCTGCCTCATCCCCCTCCCCCACTCGCATCCCCCTCTCTATCTCCCCTATCTAACCCGTTCACTATCTACCTCCCTCACTCCTCCTATCTACCTATCTCTCTATCTCTCTATCCCACTATCTAACTCCCTCACTCTCCACCTCCTCCTATCTTCCTATCTCTCTATCTATTTCCCTATCTATCGATTTCCCTATCTATCTATTTTCTCTATCTATTTCTCTATCTCTCCCCCTCCCTCACCCCCTCTATTACCTATCTTCCTATCCTCTCACTCTACCTCCCACCCTCACCCACCTCTACAACCCCCCCTCCCCTATCTTCTCAACCCTACTCCTATCTTTCTCCCTTATCTCCTAAACCTCCTAACACTCACCCCCCTCCACCCTTAAACCCTCCTCCCCCAGCTCTTCTCACCCTACCTGTCCCCCCATCCCTCGCGCTTTCCCGCCGCGACCTCCTGCACGCCCCCAGCTCCCATTCGCCCCCACCTGACCCCTCCCCCCCCTCCTACCTCATATGGCGGCCGCTGCGCGACAGTGGTAGCGACCCTTGACCCAAGGGTAGGTCGCTCCCCCTGCCGCTGCAGCTCCTCCAGGTTCCTCAGTTCCTGAGACCCACCTCACAGTAAGTAACCCCCCTCCCAGCCCCTCGCTCTGCCCCGCGCTACTCACCCTCTCTCCTGCTCCTGCTTCTTTTCTTCTTTTCTTCTTCCCTGTTCTTCTGTTCTTCCTCCTCGCCTGTAATCTTCTTCTGTACTCTTCTTTCCCCCGTCTTCACTCTACTTCTCTTCTTTCTCATCTTCTTCTGTGGTCTTCTGCCCTCTGTTCTTCGTTTTCTGTATCTTCTTCTGTGTTCTTCTGTGTTCTTCCGGTCTTCCTTTCTTCTCTCCTTCCGGTCTTCTGATCTTCCTTTCTTCTCTCCTTCCGGTCTTCTGTTCTTCTGTTCTTCTGTTCTTCTTGTCTTCTTGTCTTCTTGTCTTCTTGTCTTCTGTTCTTCTGTTCTTCTGACTTCGGCTCTTCTGCCTCCTCCGTCCTCTTCTCCCCGCGCCTGCCCTCCTGCTCCTGCCTCATCCCCCTCCCCCACTCGAATCCCCCTCTCTATCTCCCCTATCTAACCCGTTCACTATCTACCTCCCTCACTCCTCCTATCTACCTATCTCTCTATCTCTCTATTCCACTATCTAACTCCCTCACTCTCCACCTCCTCCTATCTTCCTATCTCTCTATCTATTTCCCTATCTATCGATTTCCCTATCTATCTATTTTCTCTATTTATTTCTCTATCTCTCCCCCCCTCCCTCACCCCCTCTATTACCTATCTTCCTATCCTCTCACTCTACCTCCCACCCTCACCCATCTCTACAACCCCCCCTCCCCTATCTTCTCAACCCTACTCCTATCTTTCTCCCTTATCTCCTAAACCTCCTAACACTCACCCCCCTCCACCCTTAAACCCCCCTCACCCAGCTCTTCTCACCCTACCTGTCCCCCTCTCCCTCGCGCTTTCCCGCCGCGACCTCCTGCACGCCCCCGCCCCCCAGCTCCCATTCGCCCCCACCTGACCCCTCCCCCCCTCCTACCTCATATGGCGGCCGCTGCGCGACAGTGGTAGCGACCCTTGACCCAAGGGTAGGTCGCTCCCCCTGCCGCTGCAGCTCCTCCAGGTTCCTGAGTTCCTGAGACCCACCTCACAGTAAGTACCCCCCCCCTCCCAGCCCCTCGCTCTGCCCCGCGCTACTCACCCTCTCTCCTGCTCCTGCTTCTTTTCTTCTTTTCTTCTTCTCTGTTCTTCTGTTCTTCCTCCTCGCTCCTCGTCTGTAATCTTCTTCTGTACTCTTCTTTCCCCCGTCTTCACTCTACTTCTCTTCTTCCTCATCTTCTTCTGTGGTCTTCTGCCCTCTGTTCTTCGTTTTCTGTATCTTCTTCTGTGTTCTTCTGTGTTCTTCTGTGTTCTTCTGTGTTCTTCCGGTCTTCCTTTCTTCTCTCCTTCCGGTCTTCTGATCTTCCTTTCTTCTCTCCTTCCGGTCTTCTGTTCTTCTGTTCTTCTGTTCTTCTTGTCTTCTTGTCTTCTGTTCTTCTGACTTCGGCTCTTCTGCCTCCTCCGTCCTCTTCTCCCCGCGCCTGCCCTCCTGCTCCTGCCTCATCCCCCTCCCCCACTCGCATCCCCCTCTCTATCTTCCCTATCTAACCCGTTCACTATCTACCTCCCTCACTCCTCCTATCTACTTATCTCTCTATCTCTCTATCCCACTATCTAACTCCCTCACTCTCCACCTCCTCCTATCTTCCTATCTCTATCTATTTCCCTATCTATCGATTTCCCTATCTATCTATTTTCTCTATCTATTTCTCTATCTCTCCCCCCCTCCCTCACCCCCTCTATTACCTATCTTCCTATCCTCTCACTCTACCTCCCACCCTCACCCACCTCTACAACCCCCCTCCCCTATCTTCTCAACCCTACTCCTATCTTTCTCCCTTATCTCCTAAACCTCCTAACACTCACCCCCCTCCACCCTTAAACCCCCCTCCCCCAGCTCTTCTCACCCTACCTGTCCCCCCCCTCCCTCGCGCTTTCCTGCCGCGACCTCCTGCACGCCCCGCCCCCCAGCTCCCATTCGCCCCCACCTGACCCCTCCCCCCCTACCTCATATGGCGGCCGCTGAGGTGCGCCAGAGGCAAGCCCGTCTGCGCCTGTCCCACGCCCAGCACCACAACCCCTGGTCCCCAGCTCTCCCAAGCCTCGCTGACCCGCTACGACCCCACCACCCTCCACGCCCTCAACCCAGGACGCTCCAACACCTGCTTCCAAGCTCACCCCAAACGCACCCATGGACCCTTCGCCTGCAACTCCTGCAAACGCACCTTCCACCACGCAACAACCACGACCACAAGCCCACGCGCCATCAACCACCTCAAGTGCATCCTAGTCAACGCTCGCTCCGTCCACAAACACGCCGTTGAACTCTGGGACCTCCTGGACTCCATAGCACCGGACGTCGCCTTCATCACAGAGACCTGGATGAACGCCTCCTCGGCCCCTGACATCGCCACTGCCATCCCCGAAGGCTACAAGATCTCCAGAAAAGACCGCACCAACCAGGTAGGAGGAGGTATCGCCATCGTCTTCAAAGACTCCATCAGCGTCACCACCTCCACCGAAGACACCCCTCTCGCCGCTGAACACCTGCATTTTCAGATTCGCACCGATCCGAGGACCACCCTCAGAGGATCCCTCATCTACCGTCCTCCCGGGCCACGCGCCCCTTTCAGCGACGCCATCGCCGACTTCATCTCCCCGCACGCCCTCGCCTCGCCGGACTACATCCTCCTAGGTGACCTCAACTTCCATCTGGAACAAAACAACGACCCCAACACCACCACCCTGCTCGACAACCTCGCCAACCTCGGCCTCAAACAACTGGTGAACACCGCCACCCACATCGCCGGACACACGCTTGACCCCATCTTCTCCGCCAGAAAACACGTCTTCTTCAGCCACGCCTCTGCCCTACACTGGGCGGACCACAGCTGCGTCCACTTCACATTCCGACGCGATACCCGCCACCTCCGCACCCAACCCATCCCTCGTCGACAGTGGAACAAGATCCCCGAAGAGCAACTCTTCTCTGCACTCGCCGCCAACCAACCCACCCTCACCACCGACCCCAACGACGCAGCCCTCAACCTCACAAACTAGATCTCCAACTGCGCAGACATCCTTGCTCCCCTCAAACGCACGCATCGACAGACCAACACCAAAAAACCTCTCTGGTTCTCTGACACCCTCAAAGAATCAAAGAAAATTTGTCGCACCCTTGAGAAAGCCTGGCGCAAGGACCGCACCGCTGACAACATGACCGCCCTCAAGAACGCTACCCGCCAACACCACCACCTGATCCGCGCCGCCAAAAGGAACTTTTTCACCAACAGGCTGGACAAAAACAGACACAACAGCAGAGAACTCTTCAGCATCGTCAAGGAGTTCTCCAACCCCAGCGCCAACGCCAACGCCGTCACGCCCTCACAGGATCTGTGCGAATCCCTCGCCACTTTCTTCCATCGCAAGATTAGCGACCTCCACGACAGCTTCGGACACCAGACCCAACCAAACACCACCGAACCGGCATCCACGGCCATCACCCTCAACAACTGGTCCCACATCAACACGGAAGAAACCAAATCCATCATGAACTCTATCCACTCCAGCGCCCCTTCGGACCCCTGCCCGCACTTCATCTTTAACAAAGCCGACGACATCATCGCCCCGCACCTCCAGACCGTCATCAACTCTTCTTTTTCTTCTGCTACCTTCCCCGAATGCTGGAAACACGCCGAAGTCAACGCCCTACTAAAGAAACCTACGGCTGACCCGAGCGACCTGAAAAACTTCCGCCCCATCTCTCTTCTGCCTTTCCCAGCCAAAGTAATAGAGAAGACCGTCAACAAACAGCTGACCACCTTCCTGGAAGACAACAACCTGCTCGACCCCTCACAAACCGGATTCCGAACCAACCACAGCACTGAAACCGCCCTCATCTCAGTCACTGACGACATCAGAACCCTGATGGACAACGGTGAAACAGTCGCCCTCATTCTGCTCGACCTCTCGGCTGCCTTTGACACCGTCTGTCACCGCACCCTAATCACCCGCCTCTGCTCCACCGGAATCCAAGGCCAGGCCCTGGACTGGATCGCCTCCTTCCTCTCAAACCGTTCCCAAAGAGTTTACCTCCCTCCGTTTCGCTCAGAACCCACCAAGATCATCTGCGGCGTACCCCAAGGCTCATCACTCAGCCCGACACTCTTCAATGTCTACATGAGCCCCCTCGCCAACATCGTACGCAAGCACGACATCATCATCACCTCCTACGCCGACGACACCCAACTTATACTCTCCCTCACCAAGGACCCCGCCAGCGCCAAGACCAACCTACAAGAGGGTATGAAGGACGTCGCAGATTGGATGAGGCTCAGCTGCCTAAAGCTGAACTCTGAAAAAACGGAAGTCCTCATCCTCGGCAACACCCCGTCCGCCTGGGACGACTCCTGGTGGCCCACGGCCCTCGGCACCGCACCGACCCCCACAGACCACGCCCGCAACCTCGGCTTCATCTTGGACCCTCTTCTCACCATGACCAAGCAAGTCAACGCCGTGTCCTCTGCCTGCTTCCTCACCCTCCGCATGCTCCGCAAGATCTTCCGCTGGATCCCCGCCGACACCAGAAAAACCGTGACCCACGCCCTCGTCACGAGCCGCCTGGACTACGGCAACACCCTCTACGCCGGGACCACAGCCAAACTCCAAAATCGCCTGCAACGCATTCAAAACGCCTCGGCCCGCCTCATCCTCGACATACCCCGCAGCAGCCACATCTCCGCACACCTGAGACACCTGCACTGGCTCCCAGTCAGCAAAAGGATCACCTTCCGACTTCTCACCCACGCACACAAAGCCCTCCACGACAAGGGACCGGAATACCTCAACAGACGCCTCAGCTTCTACGTCCCCACCCGCCTCCTCCGCTCCTCTGGCCTCGCACTCGCTGCTGTCCCTCGCATCCGCCGCTCCACGGCGGGTGGGAGATCTTTCTCCTTCCTGGCGGCCAAGACCTGGAACTCCCTCCCCACCAGCCTCAGGACCACCCAGGACCACTCCGCTTTCCGGAGACTCCTAAAGACCTGGCTGTTCGAGCAGCGATAACCCCCCCCTTTTTCCCCTAGCGCCTTGAGACCCGCACGGGTGAGTAGCGCGCTTTATAAATGTTAATGATTTGATTTGATTTGATCAGCGATACTGCGTGTCGTGTCTCCTGCTCCGTGCATCGATTCTTCGGTCGCGTTTCCGGCGAGCATTGATTTTCAGCCGCAGAGCTGGCAGCACGTCGTTTCTTCAGCCGCAGATCGGAGTTGCGTCGATCATTTTCCCGCACGGCGTCCTGTGCGTGGATTTCCTCCTCTTAGGCTGCCAGCTTCTCCTTTCAGGGTCCTAGAAACTGGATGGGCACCACAGGGCAGAGTAGGAGTCTCTCCAGAGACTCAGGTGCTGGCAGAGAGAAGTCTTTGCTGTCCCTGAGGCTTCAAACAACAGGAGGCAAGCTCTAAATCAAGCCCTTGGAGAGTTCTTCTCAAGATGGAAGGCACACAAAGGCCAGCCTTTGCCCTCTTACTCTGGCAGAAGCAGCAACTGCAGGATAGCTCCACAAAGCACAGTCACAGGAAGGGCAGCTCTTCTTCCTCAGCTCTTCTCCAGGCAGAGGTTCCTCTTGTTTCCAGAAGTGTTCCAAAGTCTGTGGTTTTGTGTGCCCTTCTTATACCCAATTTCTCCTTTGAAGTAGGCCTACTTCAAAGCAAAGTCTCTCTTGAATGTGAAATCCTGCCTTGCCTAGGCCAGGCCCTAGGCACTCACCAGGGGGTTGGAGACTGCATTGTGTGAGGGCAGGCACAACCCTTCTAGGTGTGAGTGACCACTCCTCCCCTCCCTTCTAGCACAGATAGCTCATCAGGAAATGGAGGCTACACCTCAGCTCCCTTTGTGTCACTGTCTAGTTAGAGGTGCAACCAGCCCACCTGTCAAACTGACCCAGACTTAGAATCCACAAACAGGCAGAGTCACAGAAATGGTATAAGCAAGAAAATGCTCACTTTCTAAAAGTGGCATTTTCAAACACACAATCTTACAATTGGCTTTACTAAAAGATGTACTTTTAAATTGTGAGCTCAGAGACTCCAAACTCCACATGCCCATCCGCTCCCAAAGGGAATCTACACTTTAATCAGATTTAAAGGTAGCCCCCATGTTAACCTATGAGAGGGACAGGCCTTGCAACAGAAAAAAACGAATTTAGTAATATTTCACTGCTAGGACATATAAAACACATTACTATATGCCCTACCTTAACAATACACTGCACCCTGCCCATGGGGCTACCTAGGGCCTGCCTTAGGAGAGTCTGACATGTAATGTAAGAAAAGGGAAGGTTTAGGCCTGGCAAGTGGGTACACTTGCCAAGTCAAATTTACAGTTAAACCTGCACACACAGACTCTGCAATGACAGGTCTGAGACATGATTATAGAGCTACTTATGTGGGTGGCACAACCAGTGCTGCAGGACCACTAGTAGCATTGGATTTACAGGACCTGGCACCTCTAGTGCACTTTACTAGGAACTTACTAGTAAATCAAATATGCCAATCATGGATAAACCAATTACATACAATTTACACAGAGAGCATATGCACTTTAGCATTGGTTAGCAGTGGTAAAGTGCTCAGAGTTCGAAAGCCAACAGCAACAGGTCAGAAAAAATAGGAGGCAGGAAGCAAAAAGATTGGGGATGACCCAGCATAAGCAAAAAAGTCCAACAGAAAGTACTAAAACCATAGGCAGAATCAAAAATAGACTTAGGGCCTGATTTACATCTTAGCGGTATTAATGCCAAGCCACGTTGATGGTGGACCCAGCCGTATTTAGATGTTACAGCTCTGCAAGCAGAGGACTGGCGACGGATTGCTGACGGAGTGAGATGGCGGCGGGACCCAATGGACTTTGTACAATGGCAGGGGCTATGCAATTGAGGTAAATGACACACACACACACTGTCCCTTAGCCATAGGTGTCCCCCTGCACTACACACTACACAACATACCACATACACACCATCATCAATTACAATTTGAAAACAACACAACCTGTACTTGACGAAAAAAAACAGTGACATACATCCATGCCACAACATACACACACCATTGACATTGCACCACATATGACACAACCACAACAACCAGCACAACTACACACTCAGCTACACAAACACACTCACGCACAACTATACACATCAGGAAAACATCAGCCACACAACAAAAACCCTCACCTGATTGTGTCACATGGCAACACAACATACACAACAACAACAATCTAACATGCAAGTGACACACATACAGACTCAACCACATCACCCATTCCTGCACCCTCAACCAGCCAATCCACACAAAAACACACATACATGTAGTGACTCACATACACAACAGATAGCACAAACCTACCCGTATATGTCCCCTTGCAATGCACACACATGGACACCGTCATCAAGTGTGAGTGTACCATCTTTGCGGTGCCAGCATTCATTTGGCAATGAATGATAACACCACAATGACAGCTGTGTATGTGTGCAATATGCATATTGTTCCAATGTGTCCCCTGCTATTATATACTATTATTATTAATCTATTCTTATAGAGTGCCCACACATGGGCTTCCCAGCACTGACATAAGTCCTAAGGAACACAGTGAAAGGTTAATTGTACAAACAGGTGTTTTTTATAAGCTTTCTGAAGTGTAGCAGGTTCCTGATGGGACTAATACGGTTGGGAAGGTAATTCCAGAGTCTGTCCGCCTGGTAGGGAAACGATCAGCCTCCGCTTCTGGCCCTTCTAATTCTCGGGCCATTAGAAAAAGGCGGTTATTAGATCTTAAATTTCATGCATTGCTATAGGGAACGATTAAATTACTCAAAATTGGAGGTCTCTGCACATGTTTGATCCTATGTGCAATGCATAGAGCCTTAAAGTCAATCCTTTTACTTACTGGTAACTAATGCAAACTGGCTGGGCCTTGACGCACAGACTGCCATTTCGGAAGGTTCCCCCCATCCGCCAATTCTGACAAGGAGGTCATACTGCCACTTTATTCTTGGTGGTAAGGCACATCCAAATCTGCATGATGGGAAGGGTGGCTGGGGTCCCTCCAGCATCCACTTTTCCTTCTCCCGCCGTCAATGCGGGCGGTGTTTCTTGTCTATGGGACCGGCAACATCAATATACACCAGCAGGACTGTCACGGTTGGCTGAGAGGTTTTCAGTCAAAAATTCGACCACAGGACAGTTACCGCCAACATCTAAATCAGGCCCTAAGCCCCAACTATGTAGCAAAATCAGTAAGAAATCAAACGGCATCCCTAGTAGCATAAGAAAATTCTAAAGTCTCTGGGTCATCCCCAAAATTGAGGAAATGTTCCCATAGAAGAACATGAAAACTGCAGAATTATTGTGGTGGAGCAAAGAAAGACTTTTTCAATTAATCAGAATAAGGATTTTAAAGTTGTCTTACAACCATATCACCTGACCACTAAGCTATTACATTAATTTGAATTTAGAACTTCTGACATAATGTCATCCAGAGGTGTCAGAAAAAACTAGCTACATAAGCAACAGTGGATCATTGTGAATGAATGTATTACTTCGTGCGAGTGGAAGATCCTTCGAAAAATGTTACATTAGTGAGCCCATGCTATTGAGTCTTGTTATGTTTATTATGTTTTTACTATAAAAGTGGGCAGAGCCACGGGCGTGACAGGGACAGAGGGGGAGCGCACAGCACTCCCCCTCAGTGCGCATGTATGTTTGGCGGGCTGTCTCAGGCCGGCCAATCATGCATGTGCACTATGGTCTCCCCAACCTGGCACTGCGTTGCCGGGTTGGAGGGAGCAGGCAGAGGCTCCCAGACAATAATCCTAACGCTGCTTTGAGCAACGTCAGGATTGGCCGCAGGGCAGGCTGAGGGCCTGTGCAACGAGCAGAGCGGATGGAGCAGCGCTGAAAAAAGGTAAGTTTTATTTTTATTATTATTATTTTTGGGGTCCTCCACCACCGTCCCCGCCCTGCCCATTTCCCCCCCCCCGCAAGCCACGCAGGACTCGAAACAGTGTTCTGAATGCACTGGAGTGTAATGGTCACCCTGTTTGAGGAAAGTCAGTCCCACTGCTTTATCTGGATGCTGACATCAGCGAGTGGTCACAGTTTCACAGATGTTTAGTTGTGGATTACGATGTGTTTCAGGTTCAAAGCAAAACCCCTGCCCAGACTAAGGTGTACAGCCTATCCACAGACTTGCAGCAAGTTCACAGGAGTATGTATAGGAGCTGAAGATTCCTGGCACCCAATGAAATGGGGTCCAAGATCACAGGATACATGGACCAGTGTTGCACAGTCGAGTTCCAGTGACAACTGCAAACAGCAATTCATCATATCATTTTGGCACCACAAGCTTCTTATGTGTAATTCAGTTCTCAGTTGAAATCCAACTATTCGTCCACTGCATTGCTTCTAAGCCAGGAAGGGGCTGAGAAACATACAGAGGTGCAATAAAGGTCATCAGGGACACAGACCTTAGTGACTGGAAACTCACTACAATTGTATACAGTCCCTGCCACATTCTTGGAGGGAGGTCACAAATTCTTCAATGGGGCCAGTCCATGCTTCAGGGTGTTTTATCTAACAGACAGCCCAGTCCACGCTTCAGGGTGTTTCATCCAACAGGCAGCTGTGGCTAGGCTTCTTCATCTGGGTAGACTCTTTTCGTTATGGGGCCTGTTCCTTCACTTTGTGTATCCCTCTTCTTCCACACACTGGTTGTCCCCAGATGATGGCAGGCGGCAGGAGTTGATGATGACAGTCTCCACTGGGAGAAACCCACAACCCAAATACAAAGAGGAAAGAAACCTTCACAGCTGATACCCATCAGTCTTTTGGGAGCAGCACCTTTGGGGGAACAAAGGGAGCCAAAGGCTAACCTTGACCTCAGATGACACCAGTTTCTCAGAACTCCCCATACCCTCCATCTAATATGAGTGCTCCAGGAACAAACGGCAAGAAAAAACAAAAGGTCACTTCTGAACATGTGATGAGGTCCTCCTGTCTATCCTTCCAAACTTCAGACTGTTGTCACACAAAAGCCTCATAGATACTTGCAATATGCAATTTTAGTCTGGCAGGCTATCTCTAGCCTACGTCTTTTATAGCATGCTTGCGATGGCAATCCAAAGACACTCCACTAGTACATATTGTCATCTACTTTTGTCACATACATGTGAAGTAGCAAGAGATCCTGTTAAGTAAGACTTAGGCAGAACTTGGTAGTGGCAAGACTGGGAGCCATTAATCCAGGGCAAACAATTATAATTGTAATTGTATTTATATAGCGCTTACTACCCCTGACAAGGCATTGATGCTCTTTTTGGCAAGTAGCACGCTACTCCGGAACCCAAAAGGATTAGTGGTGGATTAAAATAGGGTAATATGAATACAATATTAATAAGGGACTGCTCTGCCAAGATTAAAACACACGCTGACAGCACTAAAAAGCGAATGTCAGCCAGCACGGGTCAATGGCCCCGTATGATAATGAAGACACACATGGTGCGCCCCACAGAGCAGCACTCTGAGTCTCATAGCAAAGTGGTCCTCAGGGTGTACGCATGATGGCCGAGCGTACTGAGGCCAGAAAAATAAAAAAGCACAGTAGTGCCTTGCATATGAGGCACTCAGAGTAATGATACACACCTTTGACAAGATGCAGCGACATAAAGTTGTCTTCTTATTTTATTGGGTGCCAGTATTCCTTTGAGTTATTGAAACACAGAATGCGAAGATGCGGTTCTTTAAGCAGTCATCATATCCCGCCACTACGGAGTGGCACTATATACTGCTGGTCTGAGGGAAATGCTTGGTGGATATAAAGTAAAAGCTACTTCATTAGAAAGTTCATTTTTCAAAGATAATAATGCAACTTATAACAATAACATAAATTTATTGCTGCTTTTCCCAGGGGGAGCACAACATAAAATGCAATACAAATTACCAAGGTTGTACAAAAATGGTTGCTACTGAGCGTTAAGCTATGCAACTGGGACTGTAAGTAAAATCAATGAATAAGACAAATCTATGTTAATATATTTTTAATATGCAATGGAGCAATTTAATTATAGTCCACAGTATAATGTTTCACTGAAATGTCCTGGTACTACACGGCTAAAGTGAATTAAAATATAATGAAACTTCTGAGCACTACAAAAAACACGCTACCCGACGCGTGCTGTACATTATTGGGCCTTTTATTATGGATATCTTGCGCTGCTTCTGGCACTTAGGAACTCTATCTGAAAAGTAACCAAGGAAATGTGCATCTAAAAAGTAAGGCAGTACAGATTAATTAGGTAAAATATACATGCAAGTGGAGGGCTACCGCAGAAGCTTCATGTAACACTTTTGCATGGCAGTATATTGTTGCTTCCAAGGATATTTGAGCCAGGGGATAAGATTGCCCTATGTGATATTGGAACTGAGGACAATAACTTTGAACACATGCCGGATATCTTTTGCTGGCGTGTTAGCTGGCTTTTATCCTTTTCACATAACTAACCATTGTAAAGATTGTAATAGTTCCACACTCACCTACAAGACAAACAATACCTGACTTGTACAAAGTTTCTTTAATGTTTCCCACTTGATGAGTCTTCATGGTTCATATTGTGGACATGTTACCGTTTAGAAGAAATCCATGGTACAGAATTAATGTGCGCCCACTGTAGTTTGTTCACATAAATTTATGTTAACTACGTTAGACTGATTAAGAAAAATAATGAAATGACTGAAATACGGCTGAGAAGGGAGTGTTGAAAACTATATAACCTTGTCAAAACTATTGACATTCACTGGAGATGTGTAAATATATCTGTGAGTATGTTGCATGCACATGTACAAGAGTGTGACATGTTGGATGGATGTAAATGTATAGTTGTGGAAGATTCTGCATGGCCTTATAGTATACCTGGAGAAGAGATATTTTATAAGGCATGTTAGAAATGGGGTCTCTAGTTGGCAGTGGTTTGCACCCTGTCCAAGTAAAGACCCTCACTTTAATCAGGGCAAGGGAGCCACACAGCTAAGATAACCCCTGCTCATCCCCTTGGTAGCTTGGCACGAGCAGCCAGGCTTATCTCAGAGGCAAAGTGTAACTCATTTGTACACCACACAGTAACGCAGTGAAAACCCAACAAAAGAACTCCACATTAGTTTAGAAAAATAGCAAATATTCATCTGAGCAAAACAAGACCAAAACGACAAAGCAACTAAAATCCAACATACACAAGCAAAGAAATAGGCCCTCATTAGGTCCTTGGCAGTAGAAACCGCCTACCGCCACGGCGATGGCCGTCAAAAGACCGTCGCCGTGGCTACCAGCCGACTGCCATATTATGACTGTAGCTGGAATTCCGCCTGAAGGCTGGTGGAATTCCGGCTACGTTCATGGCGGCGGACGGCGGTAAGGTGGCACTGCTGCCAGCAGCAGCGCCACACCAATAGACTGTCGCAGACCATATCATGATCTATGATACGGCCTGGCGGTGTTCTGTTGGTGGATGCTGCTGCTGGCAGCAGCGCCACATCCTGTCTCCTGCTGGAGGACCCCCTGCAAGCAGGTAAGTCGTGTGCTCCGACAGGTAAGGGGAGTGGGAGGTGTTGTGTTTGTGTGTGGAGGAGTGTGTGTATGTTTCTGTGTGCGTGCATGCGGGTGTGGGGTGTGTGGAATGCATGTGTGCATGAATGGATATGAGTTGGCGTGTATGTTGTGTTGTGTGAATGCGTGTGTGCTTGTATGTCAGTGGGTGTGGATGTGTGTGTGCATGGATGTATGCATGCGTGGGTGAATGTGGGTATGTGTATGCGTGTGTATGTCTGTGTGTGTAGGTGTGTGCATGTCGGGGGGATCTGGAGGGGGAGGTCTCTAGGGAGAGGGCGGGGGAGAAGACCCCTATCAGTGCCTGGGAAGGGATTCCCTGGCACTGATCGTGCCTACCGCCATGGTTTTTGTGGCGGTATGAAAGCCATGAAAACCATGGCGGTGGGCGGGGTCATATTCCCATGGGCGGCCTAATGACGGCCACCGGGCTGGAGACTGTAGTCTTCAGCCCGGCGGTCGTTACCGATGTGGTGGTCGGTGTGGTACATTGGCGGTTTGGCTTTTGCCAAACCGCCAGTGTCATAATATGGCCTGATGGCGGTACTACCGTCATTATTACACCGACTGCTGGGGTCATGGTGACCCTCATAATCTTTGAAAGATTTCGATGTCTTAATCCATAGGATTCAATGGTTGTATCGTTTTAACACACAGTACCTGGGACGCGTCAAAAAGAAAGACGATGTAGGCTTCAGGGGAGATGAGGTGCCGAAAAGCAAAGTGATACGTTGGTTCCTTACTGCGCAGGGTAGGTGGTGCATCAGTTCTTTCCTTGCAGGAGGTGATGTGTCAGTTCCTTACTGGCAGGGGAGGTGATGCATCAATGCTTTCCTCGCAGGAAAGGCGATGCACTGATTTCCAGACATGCAACCTTGGTTCCTTACTGAAGTGCGGTGTTGATGAGAGATTGACTCCCCGGGGACGATGCATGGAAAATCCAGACACATTGTGTTGATGAAGCAGCAGGGAAACAGGCGCTCTGTCAGTTCTTCAGCCACAAGACAGGCCCTGCATCGATTCTTCAGCTGCGGGAAAGTCACTGCATCGATTTTTCTGCTGTGGCGCGTCAGTGTGTGGATTGTCTTCTTCAGGTCACCATCTTACACTTCCAAGGGCCCAGGGACTGACAGATGAAGTCTTTGATGTCCCTGAGACTTCTTAACAGGAGGCAAGCTCAGTTCAAGCCCTTGGAGAACCTTGGAAAGCAGGCTAGCACAGGCAGAGTGGCAGTCCATCCTACGGCATTCAGCTCTTCTTCCTGCCAGAATGTCCTCAGTCCAGAAGTGTTCTAACTTTGTAGGGCCACAGGTCCAGTACTTATACCCATTTCCTTCGTTGAAGTAGGCAAACTTCAAAGAGAAGTCCTTGTAGTGCACAAGACACTGCCTTTCCCTGCCCCGGCCCCAGACACATTCTAGGGAGTTTAAGACTGCTTTGTGGAAGGACAGGGACAGCGCCAATTCAGGTTCAAGTGTCAGCTCCTCTTACCACTTTAGCACAGGAAGACCCATCAGGAAATGCAGGGCACATCTCAGCTCCCTTTATGCAACTGTCTAGAGTTAATTCACAAACAGCTCAACTGTCATCCTGACCTAGACGTGTATTCCCCAGCCAGGCAGAGGCACAAAATGGTTAAGCAGAAGAATACCCACTTTCTAAAAGTGACATTTTAAAACTTTCAAATTAAAAACCAACTTCACCAGAAGATGTATTTTTTAATTGAGAAATGCAGCACACAGACAAAAACAGGATGTCAGATGCAAAATGTTTGGCGATAACGCTGGAAAAAAAGACATTTCCAACAAGGTGTTCAAAGGAAAGGCAAAGTAACTTGAGGTGGTTCATTTCAATTCTAGAGGTTATGGCCAATACAAAATTGATGTGATTATTATAGTTAGGATGACTGTGAGGTTAAAGGTAAGGAGAATGTTAGGGAAGACATATTTAGTCAAGAGAGGGAGAACTTGCTAGGTTGGTAACATCTTAAAGATATGTAGATAAAGCTTGATGCCAATGCAGCAGAGCAGTGTAGGTACAGTCAAGATGTTAGAATGGTATTGATGATCGTCAAAGGATTCCCATAGTATCTGAGAGCAGACTGGGTTTGTTTGCAGGATGTGGGCCCAAAACCTTTTTAAAAACTCATTTGGCTACTACATCATAAAAATCGCCATGACAGACAAATAGAGGAAGAATTAATGAGATTGATCAAGTAGGATGTAAAAGAAGAGATTGAATGATCTGCACATTTGGCTCCAATAATTCTGGCCAGGAGGTAGGAGAATTTCCATATATGCGGATGTAAGGGATTTAAACACCAACATGTATTGTGCATGCATTGTCTAAGTAATATCTCAGAAATCCTAGCCTTCTTAACCGATGCAGTGGGTTTAGAACAATTGAGCTGTTGTCATCATTATTATAAAGGGATTTAAAAAAATCAGATGTCCTTCATTACACCATTTGGGGGTATGTAGGTTTACACACATGCCTTTTGGGTTGGAATCAGCCTCACCCATTTTCCAACATGAAATGAAGAATTTAAACACGCGAGTGAGAAAAGTGATGCCCTTCTAAGAGGACATCTTACTTTACAGGAGAATATCGAAGTACATGGGGAGTTTTGTGTGTGCTCTAATGAAAGTTTGAAAATAATGTCCTCGTGGTAAAGATAGAAAAGTGTCAGCAGAGCCGTAACCACTTAGGGCATATAGGGCCTCATTATGACATTGGTGGCAAATGCCGCCTACCGCCACGGCGATGGCCGCCAACATACCCTCGCCGTGGCTACCTACCGTCCACCTAATTATGATGGTAGGCAGAATTCCACCAGAAGGCTGGCGGAATTCCGTCTATGGTCATGGCGGCGGACGGCGGTAAGGTGGTGCTGCAGCACCACACCAGCAAAACACTGCCTACCGTATCCTGTTCCATGATACGGCCTGGCAGTGTTTTGCTGGTGGACGCTGCTGCTGGCAGCAACGCTGCGTCCAGTCTCCTGCTGGAGGACCCCCTGCAAGCAGGTATGCCTGGTTCTCTGATAGGGGAGGGGGCTAGGTGGTGTTGTGTGCATGTGTGGGTGTGTGTGTGTGACTGTTTTTGAATGTGTGCATGCGTGTGTCATGCTTGTGTGCATGAATGGGTGTGAGTGTATGTGTATGTTGTGTCGTGTGATTGCGTGTGTGCTAGAATGTATGTTAGTGAGTGTTGCTGTGTGTGTGTATGAATGTATGCATGCGTGGGTGAATGTGTGTATGCGTGTGTGTATGGGTATGTATGTATGTATGTGCATGAATGTGTGTTTATGTGTGGTGGGGGGTCGGGAGGGGGAGGGCTCTGGGGAGGAGAAGGGGGGCGGGGGAGACCCCTATCAGTGCCAGGGAAGGAACTCCCTGGCACTGATAGTGCCTACCGCCATGGTTTCCATGGCAGTACAGAAACCACGGAAACCATTGCGATGGGTGGTGTCAAAATGCCATGGGCCGGCCCAGTGACGGCCGCCAGGCTGTAGACTGTAGTCTCCAGCCCGGCGGTTGTTACCGCCGTGGCGGTCGGTGTGTTGACTTGGCCGTTTCGCTTTGGCCAAACTGCCAATGTCATACTAGTGGGGGTATGTACCGCCAGCCTGTTGGCGGTAATACCACCACTATTGCACCGACCGCCAGGGTCGTAATGATCCCCATAACCTTTATGAGTGGTATATGTCTTAAGTTGTATTTGGTGGAGGCTGTGAGACAAGCATCTGTTTCTAAACAGCAAGAGACCAAAAGCTAGAAATGCTGGTCTTTAGACTGGCAGAATATTATTCCCAACCCACTAGCTTCTTTATTGAGAACAGAAGTCTGTTAAGGCTGATCATTTTGAATAAACATAGAACTGTTAGGAGCTTTTGACAACATCAAAGAAGAAGTTTGTGAGGCAAAATCTTTGGGAATTTCAATGCATTCAAGCAAAAGACATTGTAAACTACAGCTACCACATAAGAGCAGTTTTGTTGCAAATGGAAGGTGGAAAGGAGATTATGATAGCCGTCTCTAAACGAGGACTTAGAAAAGTGAAAGTAAACTGCTAAGTTGTAGAAAGGGAGGCTGTAGCAGGCTATTGAGCCATATAACATTTTTCATTCTTGTGTGGCTTGTAATATGTTGAAGAAAAGAACAGTAATGCACGGTGCATGCGATTTGATATAGACACACTGATACAATAAATCCTAAAATAGAATGTTAGTTGATTGGAGTTGCATTCAGAGTAGGGTAGCTAGCAGGTGTGCAAACCAGGTGACAGACTGCTTATCCAGACATCTGATTTTGAGGGAAGAGGCAGGAGAGGTCAAGAGAGGCTGAGATTCAAGTGCTTTCCTGATCGCAAGTGAGTGCCTTTGTGAAGCAGTAATGGCACCAGGCCCAAGAGGAAGATGTACAAGAAAGGAACATGGATAACATAGTGATGGATTAGCCTAACAGTTTTTGTTCATAAAGGAAGAGAAGAGAATTTTGGAGGGTAAATTTGTAAGGGGTAATAGTGTGAAACACATGAAAGAAAAGATTTTCAAGATGATCCATCAAGGGCCTCTGAGGTGATATGTTACTAATGTTATTTTAAAAAAAAACTTTTTTGCTTTTAAGATAAAAAATAAACAGCACATTCAGGGCATATCCGCAAGAGCAGGTGCAATTTTTTGCAACATGTTTCAGAAAAAAAAAAGAGAAAAAAACAGAAATAATGTATTGAGTGGGCATCAGTACATGTACCAAGTCCTGTACAAGTCCGTGAGCTTACATAACCATGCAACAAACAGGTTCACGCTTGGTAGAAACAACTCCTACATGTGGTAATAGTTCCCAATACACACTCAGGTCTTTCATTCTGCCTGGTCTGAATCAGAGTCCGAGCTCCCAGGGTCACTGAAATCATCCAGTAGCAGCCACCAGGTTTCCACAGCCTCTGTGGCGTTGACATCTGTGCAGGAGAGATGTATATGCTGCTCTTCTGCAACCCCTCCACCCGCCATTCCAATACCCCTGCAATGAACATGTCATTGCAGGTGTATTGGACTCACTCAGGCCAGGTGCAGTGCTGAGGGCGCCCCCCTGGAGCTCGAGGCCCCCCGGACTGCGGTGGATGCGGGGGTCTTTGTTACGCCACTGCCCGCAGCCACTTGCCATAGCTTATGTCTCTCTGCAATCTATGAAAGGGTCGTAGCGGCCACAGAGACAGTTCCTCAGAAAATCGGGCCCTCCAAAAGACTCTACAAACCGCACTCCCGACAACAATTGGACTAGACTAGGAGTGCCCTTTCCCATGAGGAAAAGCTCCTGCAGTGCATGGTCGCCCTAGGAGCCTGCAATAAGTCTCACACCCAGTTGGTTTTGTCATCAAAACAGCACACTCCATGTTGGAGTTGGGGAGTAGCATGATATAAAAACATATATGGCAGGCCGAGCCAGCCTGTGAGCCTGGAAGGTTTCAACGTATTCAGCCGCACTCAGCTCCAATTTCCTTTCCACACAAAGGCCTCCAGCAGTCTGTCCAATTGGACAAACATGGCATTCGGGACCGGGTACAGCACATTCTGAAGCACATATAGGCATCACAGCAAGAATACACCCGGCCCATCCTCAAGAGTGACAGGGCCATCCACAGTGCTACTAATCAGTCCAGGCCTGTCAACACTCTCTCTTCATTCAGGTCGTATTGCGTTTTAGGGTCATGTGACACCTAAATCTCCAGATAGCAAAACTTTTGCATTTTCAATTGCAGCCCCAACCCCAAGGGAAGCACCATCTCAGATCTTCTCTGTCACCCCATGGGGAAAACCTGGACTTGGCCTGGTTGGTGTCTAAGCTGGGCATTCGAGCAAAGGTGTCCAGCTTATTGAGCATTAGAGGGATGCAGAACAATGATTTCTGCAGATACAAAAGAGTGTCATATGTGTACATCGAGACAACGTGCCATGCTTCCGCCAGTCTGACACCCCAGGAATCCAAAAACTTGATCAGTCTACATGCTAGTGGCTCCACCACAAGTGCAAAAAGTAGTGGGGAGAGGGGCCCTATCTGGAGCCCTTTCCCAGCCTACTGGCTTCAGAAACCAACCCACCCATACGCACCCTTGCCATCAGGTCTATATACACTAGTTGCACCCACTGAAGAAATTGCGGTCCAAAACCCATCTCTGGGAGGTCCTACCACATATAGGGGGTCATTACGACCCTGGCGGTCATGGACCACCAGGGCCGGGGACCGCGGATGCACCGCCAACAGGCTGGCGGTGCATCCAGGCCTATTCTGACCGCGGCGGTAAAGCCGCGGTCAGAAAAGGGAAACCGGCGGTTTCCCGACGGTTTTCCCCTGGCCTGAGGAATCCTCCATGGCGGCGCTGCAGGCAGCGCCGCCATGGGGATTCCGACCCCCTTACCGCCAGCCTGGTTCTGGCGGTTTTGACCGCCAGAACCTGGTTGGCGGTAACGGGTGTCGTGGCCAATGGCATGGGCACTGCAGGGGCCCCCTAACAGGGCCCCACCAAGATTTTCAGTGTCTGCATAGCAGACACTGAAAATCGCGACGGGTGCAACTGCACCTGTCGCACCCTTTCCACTCCGCCGGCTCCATTCGGAGCCGGCATCCTCGTGGAAGGGGGTTTCCCGCTGGGCTGGCGGGCGGCCTTCTGGCGGTCGCCCGCCAGCCCAGCGGGAAACTCAGAATTACCGCGGCGGTCTTTTGACCGCGCAGCGGTATTCTGACGGCGGTACTTTGGCCCATAATGCCAGCCTACTGTGTTAAATGCATGTTCCAAGTCTACGACTGTGAGTGCATAGGCCTCACTGGAACACTCTAGCTTGTGTAACACATGATTTTGTTCATCGTAGTTCTGTCAGTAATAAGGTCCCACCACCTGATGGAGTCTGTTTGCGAGGACCTTACATAGTAGTTTCAAATCTATAGTCAGCATTACCTGCGGTGCGTAGAAGTCCTGCTCAGATAGGTCTTTGCTGTCCTTCGGGATGAGAACTATTACCGCTTCCATCACAGAGTGTGTAGCGTTCCTTTCTCTCTTCCTTCCCGAAATATCTGCATTAACATTTCCAGAATAAAGACAGGCAGTAGTTGATAAAGTTCCGATGGCAGCCCATCTGGAGTTTTACCCCGGGGCATGTCAGCTAGAGCTTTTTTACGTTCCTTCAATTCCAATGGCTTCTCCAAAGCCTGACGCCACTCCGCCGTGAGGTGAGGCAGTTCCACCTCAGCAAGGAAGCATTTCTATTCCTCTTGGACAGGGCCTTGTGCTGGGGCAAGCCACTCAGGTAAGTAAGATGCGCAGGCCCTCTCTGTCAACTATGGTCTTGCCTCCCGCTGCATTTAGTGACAGTATATACGTAAGCGGTCTATCTTTCCTCAGAAACCATGCTAATAGCTTCCCAGATTGGTCGTTCTCTTGAAACAGTCATTGTCTGCACTGTTTGAGGATGATTTTTTCCAGTCTAGCTCAGGTCCCCAGTTGTCTTTCTATGGTAGCCAATACCTGCAGAGCAGTGGACGTCTGAGCGCTCTGTTTATCCAGGTGTGGCAGCTTGTTTTCCAGATAGGTGAGATCCCACTCATGTTGTCTGCGCAGGGCATATACTTGAGCCAGGCATTCCCCCAAAGAGCCTCCTTGCATGCTTCCTGCTCCAGCACTTTGCTGCATGTAGAACCCTAGGGCCAGATGCAGGAAACGGATAGCGACTCGCAAACGGCAAAAATTGCTAATCGCGTTTCCCTATGCAGAAATGCATATTGCGAGTCGGTACCGACTCGCAATATGCATTTCAGAATCGCAAATAGGAAGGGGTGTTCCCTTCCTATTTGCGATTCGGAGTGGTATGCAATACCATTTGCGACCGCATATGCGGTCACAAATGGTGTCGCAGTTATCATCCACTTCAAGTGGATGGTAACCCACTCGCAAATTGGAAGGGGTCCCCATGGGACCCCTTCCACTTTGTGAATGGACCCACAAATATTTTTTCAGGGCAGGTAGTGGTCCAAGGGACCACTACCTGCCCTGAAAAAACCCCGAAACTAAAGGTTTCGGATTTTTTTTTAAGTGCAACTCGTTTTCCTTTAAGAAAAACGGGCTACACTTAAAAAAAAAAAAAACTGCTTTATTTAAAAGCAGTCACGAACATGGAGGTCTGCTGACTACAGCAGGCCTCCGTGTTTGCGAGTGCCTAGACTCGCTATGGGGCCGCAATTTGCGACCCACCTCATGAATATTAATGAGGTGGGTCATTGCGACCCCATAGCTAATCGCAGACGGTGTCTGAGACACCGTTCTGCATTGGAAATTGCGACTTGCAATTTGCGAGTCGCTCCGACTCGCAAATTGCAAGTCGCAATTCCCAACTTTGCTTCATCTGGCCCCTAGTTCTCTCTAAAGAACAAGGTTGTATACTCTCGGACTTGTGTTAAGAGTGACATATGTGTCAATATCCCCTTTTTGTAGGCGCCACATCGGTATTTGAGCCCTGTGTCTTCCCAGCGTTAGAGTTAAAAACAGCAGGGAAGGATCCGACAGGTACCTGTTCAGGTATGCAGTCTGTGTCAACTCTTCCCTGCGCCCCATCTCAAGGTCAAGTCTACTGTGGTTCTTATAGGCAGGGGAGTAAAAAGAGTATTTCTTCTGGGTGTTGGTCGCGCCATATTTCAAATGGGTTCAGGTCCACTAGGACCATTCTGAGTGCCGTGTCCATAATGGGTTTCGCACTGGGCCTTGGGGGGTATTTATCCAGCTGCCAAATGAGCAAACAATTGAAATCACCAGGCCAAACGAGACGAACGTTCATATAGTGGGCTATCAGTGTGTGTGTATTAAAAAAGCAGTCATGGCCATCAACTTTCAGGGCATAAGTGTTTACTATACAGGTTTCTATGCCATTGAGGACCCCAGTCACAATTATGTTTCTACCCTTCGGGTCTGACACTATCATCTGCTTCATGAACGATATCCCAACGGCAGTCCAGGTCAGGACCTCTCTAGCTTAGTTAGAGTAAGTGGAAGCATACATGTGCCCCACCAGCATTTCCCTTATCACAATGCTGCCGCTCGCAGGATGTGCTTTTCTTGAAGTAGTGCAATCTGAATTTTGTAGTGGCCTAAATAGGAAAACAACACCCAGTACCTCTTAGGGCAACTGCACAGGCCCCGAACGGGCGATGTCACTAATGACCTGCCCTAAATGCCTGGCAATGTGCTGAAAGAGTCCTGCCCATAGCTGACCTGATTGGCAGATATGGGCTCTCCCCACATGGCTCCATGTTGTGTGTGCAAGTCCCTGAAGTCTTCAGCTGCCATTCCTGATCAAACCCAGCATCTGCAAAGGCTGAAAATCAAACTTCTGTTTCCCCTCCCTGCCACCATCCAGGGTTGGGTCTGATCCCTCCAAATTGTGGTCTGCCGAAATGTAGCACTATCTCATCCCCTTTGCTGAAAGACTGTGCACTCATCACCTCTTCCCCCACCTGCTAAACAGGTAGTTAATTGCAACACTAATAAGGAACGCAAAAGTGCAAGCGCATCCAGAGCGATGATCTGGCAAGCATTGGTCGACTAGCTCAGGCCGAACTAGTAAGGAAGCAGCACAGATCTCTCCATGGGAACCACTCAGGACCTGTGGCGCCTCTACTCTGGAGAGGAAGCTAAAGAGGTTTAGGGGTTGTGGTGCTTCTGGCCTGCTTGTCCATCTTCCCACCCCTGCAGTTTGCAACCAGTCACTCTAAGCCACGCCCCAGGCAGGACCATGCTCTTTGGGCAGCCTTAGCGAACTTAAGTCCAGTGCTGGCTTTGCTGTCAGAAATGAGGCGCCTCCAGCCCTCTGCGGTCCACCTTGCCCTATGTCTTCAACCTAGCCCACGCCTCTTAAGGCTGTTCAAAAAAGGGACTTTTTCCTCGGGCAATCACTTTCAAGATGCGCAGACAATAAGAACATGTAATGAAGATCCAGTGCCTGTAATTTCTGTTTCACATTCATGTATGATTTAAGTTGCGATTTGATCTTTGCGGAGTAGTCAGCGTAAACAGCTACATTATGAGTTTCAGAAGAGCACTGTGGCATTGCCCTGGCTGTTGTGAGGATTTAGGGCCAGATGTATAAAGCCGTTTTGCATTTCTTAACGGTCCGAGACGGTATTTCGGGCCATTAAGAAATGCAAAACAGCCTTTTCTGATGTACAAATGCCTTTAGGAAATCGGAAATATAGGGATTATCTATTTGTGATTCATATTCTGATGTACAAAGCATTTTCTAAATGCGATTTGGGCATTTAAGAAATGCAGGGCCACATGTATGAAATTCAGGTTTTGCAACTCGCAATATGCAAGTCGCAAAACCTGATGTACAACAGTGTCAATGACACTGTTTGCGATTTCCAATGGGATCGCAAATGACCTACCTCATGAGTACTCATGAGGTAGGTCGCAATTTGCGACCCCACTGGGAATGGCCACCGTCACAGGGATGGTGGCCTTTCTCGAGACAGCAGACCACCGTGTCTGTGACTGCTTTTAAAAATAAAGCAGTTTTTTTTAAAAAATGCAGCCCGTTTTCCTTAAAGGAAAACGAGATGCATTTCAAAATCAAGAATGAAAAGTTTTCTTTTCATTTTTTCAGAGCAGGCAGTGGTCCCTGGGACCACTGCCTGCTCTATAAAAATATTTTTGTTGCCATTCACAAAGGAGAAGGGGTCCCATAGGGACCCCTTATGTTTGCGAATGGGTTAGCACCAGTTTGAAATTGGTGCTAACTGCGATTCGCGGTCACAAAACAATCATACATACCATCTGGATTCGGTATTAGGAAGGGCCGCCCTTCTCATGCCCCTTCCTAATACCGAATCGCAAAACCCAAACTGTGATTCGGTAACAAGTTACCGAATCGCAGTTTTGGCTTTGTACATCCCAAATAGCATTTTTCAAGTCGCAAACTGGCCGATTCGCCGTTTGGGACTTGAAAAATGCTTTGTACATCTGGCCCGCAATTACCATTGACTTGAAGTTGATGGTAACCATGTGCAATTTTAAAAAAAACACCCCAAAATGCTTTTTATTTTTAGTTGCAATAGAGCACACATATATCCTTTGGGCATATGTGTACTCTACATGTGCACCACTAATTTTGGGGTGCACCAAGAGGGGCCTTTTGCCCATTGCCTTCCTTGGTTTTGTATTTCTCAAATAGCAATTTCCTAATAGCAAATCGCAATTTGGAAACGCAAAACTGACACAAATGCAAAGGGATTCCTCATTTGTGATTTCCTAATAGTGATTCTTACTTTGCAGGAATAGCTATTAGGAAATTGGTATCTCTGTACATAGCATTTTGCATTTCCTAAACAGCGATTTCTATTGCATTTAAGTACACCTGGCCCATAGTCCCTGGCCCTATAATGTAGAATTCAGGCTACCAGGGGGAAGTGTCAATGACTCTCTGAACTCGCTTCACTGTGAATAACAAGGTTAATTTCTTTGGGTGCCACTCTGTCTGGATCCAGTTCTTCAGAAAAGACCCTGCATCCCAACCTGCAGCATGCTTCGGAAACCAGAGGAACCACAGGTACGTGCAGCAGGAGTGGTTCTTTGCATCCTCTGGTCAGTCCTCCAGTATTCTCGCCACCATGGTGAGCCTTGCCATTTCCTTTGACTTCTGTTTGGAGACCCGAGACAGCACTCTTCACTGCCTGGACTCTACCTCCCACCTTGTTGAGGTCTGTCTGCAACAAATTAACCTTCAATTTTCCCTTCAAGGGCAGGGCGTAACCCATGAATAGCAGCCATATGCTTAGCCCTGGAGGGCTCCTCGTGGCACCCCCTCAGACCCATATCTATTTAACTGGTGATTTGGATAGAGGGCATGTGACCAGATGTACATTGAGTGATAGCGTTACTCTGGGTCAGTTTCGGTGCCTTTTCCTTGGCCATCCTGCCAATCAGTTACTCTCTTCCAGGTCCCACCACCACACTGAGAAAGGGGATGCCCACAAAGCTCTGGGCAGTCGGGGGCAGCTGTATCTGTATAAGGAGATTGCCTGTGTGTTGCAGGTGTCCCCTAATGTCACTGGGTCCTCAATCTCCCAGTACCAATCAGGCGGGTAGAAATTGGGCACACCCCTTAAATTGGATGGCTGCATACCCGGGGAGGTCGATGGGTCCCTACCTGCAGTCCTTACTCACACAGATCCTCCAGTACACAGCAGGGGGGACAGTAGCCACAGTCCAGTTAAAGGCCACATATCACACTCCCATCTCTCCTCCCGGGGCCAGCGCTACATCCATCACTTTTCTGGTGAGTGCCTTCAGGCAGTAGCAGGTATTCTGGGCTGATGGGCTCCTTACTGCCACAAGCACTGGCTTGTGCTGTCCCCATGACAGACAGGCAGGCAGCTCAGTCCAGCAACTGCCACCATTGCAGCCCTCTGCCGCCTCCCTTACCTAGGTTGCATGTCAGACCACGCCAGGCCCAATCAGCACCCGGTGCTCATGCTGGAGTCCCCGCTCCTTGTCTCAGCGAGGCAGTCCCAGGGGGCAGCATAGCAGATGAGTGCTACTGCTGAAGCCTCCAGCAAGCCCTCTCTCCGATGTCCCAGTGGGTGGCTGCTCCATCAAGATGGCCACCGGTGCCTAGCCGCTGGGGAGGTCCTCGTCTGGATCTCACAAGCACTGGCTTGTGCTGTCCCCATGACAGACAGGCAGGCAGCTCAGTCCGGCAACTGTCTCCACCGCAGCCCTCTGCCGCCTCCCTTACCTAGGTTGCATGTCAGACCACGCCAGACCCAATCAGCACCCAGTGCTCATGCTGGAGTCCCCGCTCCTTGTCCCAGCGAGGCAGACCCAGGGGGCGGCATAGCAGATGAGCGCTACTGCTGCAGCCTCCAGCAAGCCCTCTCTCCGATGTCCCAGTGGGTAGCTGCTCCATCAAGATGGCCGCCGGTGCCTAGCCGCTGGGGAGGTCCTCATCGGGATCTCAGTTCGGCAGATCCCCTGCCCCAGTGTCAGACCACAGGTGCGGGTAAGTGAATCTTGCCGGCAGGTGCTGCCAGAATCAGTGCTCTAGGTGCTTTCATGTGTCCAGAATCAGGGAGGGTTACTCCGGTGCTGTCGGAACTCTGAGGAATCACTTCCGACTGACCATCTTGCCAGGCCGTACCACCTCTTGAGTTCCTATATGTGTGTTGGGGATCCATCTGTCCTCTGATGGGATGAGCCAGGCAAGTAGCTTGCTACTCTATGCCCCTCTGTGTGGTTATGGGTTATATATTAAGGATGAGTGAAGGAGCGCAGTCGCTCTGCTGCACTTGCATATTTCTCCTTCTCTTCAGCCAGTTGCAGTCGTGTTTTGTCAGGAGTTAGACAAAGTGCCCTCAAGGGCTCAAGTAGTTCCTTCTGATGTTGTGACCTCATTTTTCAGTGTCTTTGTACTCCAAAGACTGACGGATGCACCACCTTGATAGCATCCTATTCAGAATCAATTTTTTCAGTGACTTGTCGCTTTACCTCAAAATACTTCTGTATAGTATCCCTTAGCGGTTCTACGAACAGATGATGCTGCAAAAATTGGATTGGTAGTTTCCACATGGGGATGGGACTAGCCTCTTAAGAACCTGCAGTTTCATCAATAAAGTGTTGTGGTGAGAGATTGTATAACACATATTTCCAGCATTTGTGATGGCACTGAGGAGCCTGTGAGAGCACAGCTGGTTATCCAGTCGGGCATGCGAGTCAGGTACCATGTCTGGCACACCGTATATCCACCAAACCCCAATTGTCAGTCTGCAGGCAGCCTACTAATTTAGAAGCTTTTGCTTGATTGAATAAATATATGTAAACCAGAATGACAACTAAAATGTGTGTATTTTCAGAACTCGTTAGCTGATGTTTGGAGACAAATAGCTGAATTTTCAAAATATACTTAAAGCTGATATCAGTGATCAATCATGAGGCATTGGGCTAACAATATTATAACCTTTGTGCTGGAGGCATTGCAGCTATGTCTATACGAATTACTCACAGACAAGCATTCCACATTAACAAAGCACTTTTAGCATTACTGCTGGTAACCGTATCTGAAGAGCTGAGATGATCACTGCTAGTAATCTTGCAAGTGGTGGCCACTAAAGCAATCTTGTCTAATGTTGCCACTATTACAAAACTAATGTTACTAGTAGCTCTGGATAACTTTCATTGATCATAAGTAGTTGTAAATACATAAAAGGTTGGAAAACCCTGCCCGAGAGTATAGGTGCTAGGGATGTCAGGAATTGGGTCTCTTCGGTGTTGAGGGAAAACACTCTGCCCAATATAACCCGGGATCACAGTCAAGGTCCCAAAAAACAGGATAACGTATCTGCCCTCCCTGTCTATGTTTGCTCTACTTAGCTCTAATGGAACCTCTGGCCTAAACCATACTAAAGGGCCCTTCGCATATGATGAGAAATCTGTGATGTATACCTGCCCCTCCATTGTCCCTTCAGTTTAGCCACTTCCTGAACCACGAGGTGTGTTTCTTGAAGTAGTGCTATGTCTACCACTCTTCACTTGAGAAAAGCCAGGTCTTTAAATCTGTTCGCCATCATCCTCATCCCTCTTACATTCCATGTGAGGAATCTATAGTTGCTGATGTTATGTGTCATGTCTTAAGCGCGACATGAGTAATCCAGGGAAGCAAATTAGACAATGCTGCACAGAGAACAAATACGGTCCATACAGTTGTTATTGTATAGCTACGCTCATTGCAACATGAAACATTCCCCAGCTCTCAACCCCCAGGGCAGGTTGGCAATGGCCACCTATCCAATAAACACAAATGTGAAGCAAAATGCAGTTTGGGCCCCCATATCTGCTTTAGGTATGGAAGCAGTAAGAGGAGGTGACTCATGTAGGCATTTGCCGTTTCCCTGGCATCCACACAGGCAATGGCTCTTTTACAGGGTAAATGGAATTTCCCACATAGCCTTTTGTCCTCGCTAGCCGGCTCAAGGTTTAGGTGGTGCTTATAGATTCAGGGCCTCATTATGAATTCGGTGGTCCAAGGACTGCCATGTTGGCGGTGGCGGTCGTACTGCCAACAGGCTGGTGGAGAAGACTGCCAAATTATAACCATGATGGTATTCCCAATAGAATACAGTCAACGCACCGCCACCACCGCCACAGATGTCGGAAGGCATCTGCAGGGCGGCGTAGACCATGTTTCTGCCGGACAGATTATGAGGGTGCACACCGCCAAGGTCTCTGCCACGGTCGCACCACCACGCAAACCCAGGCAGAAACAGACTGCATTAAAAGAGACACTCACCTTCGGGAGGACATACAAGTCCCCAGCTGCCATGGAACCAGAACTAGCCGTCAACTCGCTGCTCCTACTTGCCCAGAGATTCCAGAATCAACGCCAAAGATGACGACAGCAACTGTAAGCACAAACGCTTACCTGACACTTGTATATTGCCAAAGTTCATACGCTCACACAACATACCATCGGGAATTGGGGGCGAGGGTAACACACACACGTAACCTGACACTGACACACACACTCACAGAGAGCCGCATACACACTCACACATACACAGTACACACACTACAGCCATCTCACACACACACACACACATGTCACCAACTCCCTGAAACACAGCACAGTCCCAGTCACACACAATAACACACAACACAACAACACGTCAAAATACACCACAATCGCAACACCATCAATGCATTGGGAAACACCCAAAATAGACACTACCCAGTGACAAATCAGACACACAACACAACATACCACCAACAGGGAACGAAGACGCACAATCACACAACCATACAATGCAGTAATCGACATACACAGCACATCGTATTTGACATGCTATGCACAAGACACACACACAGTCAAAGCACACAAAGCCACACAACACTGCAACAAACACATGTCAACACAAACACCACTCAATACCATGACAACAACATGTCCCCAATATACACATGTCCATCACACAACACACACCCATCACTGGGGGACAAAATCACTGCACACAACCTCACCTGCTGCCCAGACCATACAGGTAGCACAAGTACCACTTACACACAAATACTCACAGACAAACAATGTCAGCCATGAACAAATCAGCCCTAAGAAAAGAAATGCAGGACAAATATGTAACATTGAAATAAACAACTGGTTGGTCCAAATACTTACTAAAAAATTATAAATATGAATGAAATGTCCAAGGCCATAGGCCAGTGCAATTGTAAAATATGCAAGATACACACAGTGCACATCTGTGTGCCCTGAAATTGACTCCTGACTGCCACGTAACCTCCACAGGTAGGGGCATCAAGGGGAAAGGCATGCACCTCAGGGTCTATCGGGGTGGAGAGGGGTGGGGGTTTGGGCCTAGGTTTTGGAGGAGATCCTTTGGGATTGGGCTTGGAAGGCAAGTGCTTAGGTCTAGGCCTAGGGGAGGGTTGGGTTCTCTTGTGAGGGGCAGACTTCTTGGCAGGGAGGGGCATGGGTACTTTCAGGAGGGTAGGGGAGAGCTTGGAGGTGGAAAGGACGGACCTGAGGAGGGAAACGGAGCATTTAGGGGTCTCACGGGAGGAAGAGGAGTAGGGAAAATGTCAAACCATGAAAGCAAATCTTTTTTTAACACATGGAGACAGTCACCAGAAGGGAGTTTGGGTGTGGAGGGTGAGGGAGTGGTTGTCTCACGTGTATGTATGAGTGTCATGGGTGTGTGTTTGTGGGAGGTATGCTTGTGGGTGGTGGGTGTCTGCTGGGTGGGTGAGTAAGTGTTTTTATGTGTATGGGACGGAGGGGGGTGGAGGTGCAGGGGGATGCCGTGGTGGGTGAGTGGCTGTCTGTTAGGGTGGTGACTACAGGTATGGTAGACGTGCTGCATGTAGGAGTGTCAGTGGTTGTGATGTCTGCAGATCTGGTGACTGGGGTGGATGTCTGAGGGTCTGCTGTTGCACTGACTGTGGGTAGGATCAATGTAGTGACTGGATCTGTGAATGTTAGTGTGGTGGCTGCAGGTGTGTCAGGTGTGGTGTACGTGATGCTGGGGGTGGTGGGGGTTTAAGGACAGGTTGTGACTGTTGTTGTGTCTGCATTTGTATGCTGCTTGTGTGCATGCCGGTAGTGTGTCCTGTGGTGCCTATGTCTGTCCAAGCTACCTTTCGATGTTGAGGTGGATGCATGGCTGTCTGTCTGTGTGCTTTGGCTGGTTTGGGGAAAGGGTGTTTGGGTTTGGGAAGAGGAAGGTGGAGGGGGGATGGTAGACAAAGGGTGATTGGCTGCAGTCAGTGTTGAGGCCAGAGCCTGAAAGGATCTCTGAAGGCCAGCCAGTCCACCGTGAATGCCCTCCAGGAATGCATTACTATGTTGGACTTGTGTTGCCAGTCCTTGGATGGCATTCATGATGGTCGACTGACCAACAGAGATCGACCTCAGGAGGTTAATAGCCTCCTCAATGAGGGCAGCAGGGCTAACAGGGGCTGGGGAAGACAAGAGGTGCCTGCACGAAGGACACACCCACCCACCCTATTGGGTGAGCGGGCACAGCCAACTGGTTGGGGAGCTACCGGGAGGGCATTGGTAGAAAGGGGGGTGGCGGACAGAGGTGGTGCTGGGATGGGGTACAGGTCGGTGCGCCATCACCAGAAAGTGTCCACTGGAGGAGGATTCTGAAGATGACGAACTGGAACCTGTCTCCCCCATGGCACTCCCCTCTCCCTCTGGGCCACTGGGTCCCTTGGTGTCAGTAGTATCATGACTTGAAGTCCCCAGGCCAGGAGCTTCCCCACTCAGCTGTGCCCCGTCTCCTTTGCCTGCCAATGCTGATGCTGGGAAACAGAAAGAGAAGTATGGTCTTCACATTCTTTTCAAACTCTTAGATTACACTGCACACATCCACATTACAACCACTTGTACTACACCCCCATGTAGAAACAGGTCAGTGCCAACATCATGTCATAACTACATACTACCTACACCCCTACATTACAACAATGACACAAACTTGCTAAGCAACCTATTGCACATCTACTGTACCATCATATCAGTAGAGCAATCACTATAACCATTCCATGACAACCTGACTTGCCAACATTAATCTGAGTCCCTATCCAAGTATGGATCTGTAGATGGCAAGGAACAACCAGCAGGGTACTAAGAGCAGTATGGTGGTACACATATGACACAGTCACATGTACATCATCATATGTTACTGTATAGAAGGGATGACATAAGTGAGTAATATGTCCCATTACTTAATACATTGTTCACATCTATGTACCAATATTGAGTACTCTACATATAGGTTTACCTAGGACACATGTTACCCTTTGCACTTACCACATTGTCACATCTTACATACTTTCACATCATACACTGACCTTGCAGAGGGATTACTTTAGTCAGTACTCACCCCCTTTTGGCTACTGTGCTGCCCTCAAACGCCCATTCAACTCAGGGTTTGCCACTGCCAATATGCGGGACATTAGGGGGATCAAGTTCTGAAGGGCACCCCTTCACCCTTGGGAGGAGACCCCAGCTGGGCCTCAGCGGACGTATGGGCCCAGCATCTCAGGTCCTCCCACCGCTTTCGACAGTGGATGCCCCACTGGCTGTGGATCTCCAGTGTTCGTACTTTCTTAGTGATAGTACACCAGATCCCCCTTTTCTGATGGGCGTTGACTTGCATGGATGACACAGACAAGAGGAGAAAGTCATGTACACATGCTCCATTCCCAAACAAGTAGGATGAACAATCAAGTTAGTTCAAGTTGCCATACATACCATTCATCAGACTTCAAAGTCTTTTGCAAGTCACCCCCTGCAGTCAGGCCATGTGTGAAGTGGAGTCAGGCATTCAACATGCATACCCAGTATCAGGTTTTGGCTCGAAACATAGGACCAGACCACAAGTATGTCCTTTAAATGGTACATCTCAAAAACTATTTGTCACAGCAAGATTGATGTAAATGCTGTAATGTACGTATGTGGATCAGGATACGTACATCACACACTACCTACTATGTAACAGGGCTAACTGTCTTCCTATGCACATGTGCATATAACCATCTACCCACACATGTTAGCTCAATCCTTCATTCATGCACCTTTATTATACCTCATCGTACACTCTACCTTTCACCCGTTGGTGTTGCATTGGACTCACCTGCTGCTCTGGTGCACCTTATAGCTGCTCATACAGGGGTAGGACCTCCTCCACAAGCTTGGCCATATCTTCCGCCGAGAAGGCATGGGCCCTGTCACCTGGAGGACATGGCATGATTCCTCCCGGAGGCAGTACACAGCAGCTCAGGTCGTGGAGGTATTGCTGGCTGCAGTGTCAGGAGTCAAGTGAGGGATTGTGCAGAATATGGAGGTCACGTCAGCCATGTACAGGGCTGTCACCGCCGGTGGACATCACCATTGGCCCAAGTCTGCCAAAGGCAGCATCGTGTTCCAATGGCAATGTCCACCGAGGTTGTGACTGCCTACCGCTTTGACGACTTCAGCCAGCGGAATCAGGTCACTTCCTGATGTTTATTACAGTAGGACAGGCAGTTGCTATTTTAGGGCTCTAATGTGTATGATGAAGTAATGAAAGTTGCATCATTTACAGAAACCACATATCTATGACAACGTGTGAAGTACTGGCTTACTGCTTACAAGTATTGATGTGCATGTAATTAGTAGAGGAAGTGAAATGAGGTATTTTGGGTAAGGCACATGAAACAGTGTTCTCATTATACTAATGACATTCAGAAGATGGCATAGGTGCAAAAATATATGTGTGACATGTCTACAGCGTTGATATAACTTTCACTGTCACTGGCATGTATCTCCATGTAGAGTACATGCAAGGGTTATGGGATTTTAATCTGGTACACTTTCACATTTTGGCTGGCTATGTGTTAAATACCACATATTCACTGTTTTATGTGACATGATTTCAATACGTGTGTGACGTTCTTGTAATCATACTTATGATGGATGGGTTGAGTCATTCACATTCATTCTGGTGTTTTCCCACATAGTTACCCAGGCCTGAAGAGAGCAAGACAACCTCTAGTTTACCATCCACCAGCAGACCTGCAGACCATGGAGGTGCGACGTGGGATTCAAATCTACCGCCTGGATAGGCATACAATTATGGATCTATGTTGTCAGTTGGAGCCAGATCTGATGCCTGACATTCGCAGTCCTAATACCATACTTCTCATTGTTCAAGTCATGTCAGTGCTGCACTTCCTGGCTACTGGGTCCTTTCAAAATACAGTGGCCCTTACTGCAGGGATGTCTCAGCCCATGTTCAGTCTTGTTTTGAAGGCTGTACTGTCTGCATTGTTAACACACCTGGAGAGCTACATCAGATTTCCCTAACATGACGATCTGGCCCATGTGAAGGCTGATTTCTATGCTTTTGGACACATTCCACATGTGGTTGGAGCCATAGATGGCACCCATGTAGCCTTGGTTCCTCCAAGTGCAAATGAACAGGTATCTAGGAACAGGAAACACTTCTACTCTATAAACATCCAAGTAGTCTGTTTGGTTGACCTCTACATTTCACAGGTTTGTTCAAGGAATCTAGGATCAGTCCATGATTCCTCCATCATGTGGAACAGCAATATCCCACTGCTGATGACACAACTATACACAGAGAGGCCCTGTATGTCATGTGTGTCTGATCCTTTTTCCCTGCTACAATATACCAACCACACCAGAGGAAGTCCACTTCAATGAGTCCCATGGAAGGACAAGGTGTGGCATGGAGCACACTTTTGGGCTCCCGAAGGCAAGATTTTGTTGCATAGACAAATCTGGAGGAGACCTCCTGGACTCACCTTACAAGGTCTGCCCAATAAATGTTGTCTGCTGCATGCTCCACAACCTTGCCCTGAGACATCAAATACCATTCATACCAGATGAGGGGGAGCCTGCAGATCCTGTGGGTGGGAATGCAGATATGCCAAGTGAGGATGAGTATGATGAGGATGAAGCTGGAGACATCAGGGCAGATGTCATCAATCCGTACTTCAACTGACTCAAGGTATGTGATGTGATATTACTAATGAGATACCATGGGGCTTCGTTAAGGTAATGCTTGCCATGTAATGTGCTTCTTGTCACCATCAGTGTGGTCTTAAGTGGCTCCAAAGCTTATGACTCAGATATGCATGCTGGATGTTCCTTTGAGTTGTTTTCAGAAATGTAATGTACATGGTCTATTGTTCAGCACATGCACAATCAAATAACTTTAGTAGTTGTGCATAGACAATGTGATGTTTGTGTTCCACTCTGGCCTATACCTTATCTCTGTCAATCACAGATTGGATGATTGGTTTATCTTCATTTGGCATTGTCAGACAGTGTCACAGGAAGATGGGATTTGCTGACTGACATGAGCAGTGAACATGGATTAGACCAGGTACTGTTTTGCATCTGATTTGTGGTGTGTGAATTCTATGCCCAGACTGTCAGGGCAGTGGTTTGGAAGTGTCCTTTTCCACAAAATAGGCCTGTTCTGTATTGGAGGTGGCTCAAATGGTGGCATGTGTGTGTCAATTTGTGTGTGACATGTCACAATGTGGTATCTAGACCCTCCACCATAATTACAGTTTGTGTTGTATGTGACCTAACTTGTGCATGGCTGTCAGTGTGTTTCCTCATAGCAGACCAATGTGCATGTGTTTGAAGACTGACATAGGTGAGTGGCTAGCCTACAGATACCTGACCATGGTAAGTGAAAGGTTCCATGGCTGGGTAGCTTAGTACTGACCTCTGTCTGTTTGATGGGATATTGTGATTTGGGAGGATGAGGTGTGGGTATGAGAAAAGGCTTTAGCTGATGATACATTGAACCAATCTGTTGGCCTCCTAGTATTGTGATAGACTGACATGTTCACAACTTCTGTATTCTGTGAGTTGGCTGTGTATGACACCAATGAAGTCCACAGCATCACTTCAAAATATGCTAATTTCAATTCTCCTAATAAATGTGTAGAGATGTACAATACAGGTGACCTGTGTCATGTGTATGTTACGACACCAATGCAATGTGTATCCTGGTTGTGCAGTAGATGTATGATGATCATTACAGAGGTATACCATTGGAGAGGAACATTTTGGTACAATTGTTTTCATACATGTCTGTTGTTTATGGTAGATACATCCCACTTACACAGGATTAAGTAGTATTTATTGGGGAGTGAACAACAAAGTGAGTGAATTGAAACAAAAATAAAATGATTATGACAGGGAAGGGTTCAGCCATGGTGGATGAAATCATCAGGGTAGCAGCTACACCATTTGCAAACACAAGTCCAGTATCCTTGCACCATAGGAAAATGGAATTAGGTGTCAGTACAGTCAACCGACAAGGGGACCAACAGGAGAGGTTCACTTCCTGGAAGGGGGTTTGGTCTTGTTATCTGCTCCTCCTGGATGTGTGGGTGGACGTCCACATTTGCCGGTGGGGTGGGGGTTCTTCTCCTGCAAAGGGTAGGGTGTCTGAGGCATTCCCTTCCCCTGAAAGGGCCTCAATTCCACTAGCAGCCATAGATGTCAAGGGGCCTGATGTCCGATGGCTAGTGAAAGAGGCCTGATGTTGGGTGCTAGAGCTACTCAAGGTTGTGTTGATGTCCCTCAGCACCCAGCAGTAGAAGCCGGGATGGCATTTTGTGTCTGCCACTACTGCATGGCTTCATGGTGGTTGTCCCTCTGCAGCTGTCTGATCTCCCCCATCCTGGTCAGTACCTGGTCCTTCATCACTGGGGAGTTTTGGTAGGCTCTCAAGACTTGGGAGATGGTCTCCTGGTCAGTTGTGTCCCTTGGGCCCCTAATCCTCTGGTCCACACCATCCCTCCAACACACCTTACCCCCACGTAACTGTGCCTCTAGCACAGTGTGCCCACTCCCACTGGTGAAAGGACCATCATTGTCAGTGGTGACATGAGGAGACTCAGGTACCTGTACTGGGGGGTACATGGTGAAAGAGACTGTCCTTGAAACACAGGTTTGGGGGAAAATGGTTGCCAGTTTTGTATGGCACACAGCGATAGCTGTGATTTGCATGTAATGGTATTGGTAGTGGGCCATTGCATAGATGTCATTGGCATAAACAGTTAAACAGTGCACCATTCAGGATGGAATTCTTTGGTAGTTAGTTTCACATGCAAGGCATTTCAAATTTAGCGCATTGTTCTGGTTTTGTTTATGGTAGAACCCTGCCTTCAGGGAGTTGTAGTGCTGTCAGTTCCCAGGACTTCACATGCCCTTCCCAAACACTGTGGCTCAAGGTGAGTTTACTTGACATGTGACATGGCAGGGAGGGGTGTTTGGAGATTTAGACAGAGAGGTGGTGGGTGGTTTGGTCATTGGGGTGGGGAACGGTAATGAGGGAGCATGCAAGACAAAACTGTTTGGTGACATGATTGGTGTGCTGCCTTATCCGACTCCACTCCCCCAGGTATTCCTGTCAGGCTCTCAGGATGCAGAATGTCCAAGACCTTCTCCTCCCATGATGTGGACAGTGTAGGAGAAGGTGGGGGCCCACCGCCAGTCTTGAGGACCGCCAGCTGGTGCCTGGATGCCGTGGAACATACTTTCCCCCTGAGGTCATTCCACCTATTCCTCATGTCCTCCCTTGTGCGTGGGTAACTGCCTACTGCATTCACCCAGTTGACTATCCTTTGCCACAAATCCATTTTCCTGGCTATTGTTGTTTGCTGGACCTGTGCTCCCAATAGATGTGGCTCTACTCTGACAATTTCATCCACCATAACCCTCAACTCATCATCAGTGAACCGTGGGTGTTTTTGTGGGGACATGGTAGTGGTGCTAAAGATGGTGAGGTAGTGAATAGAAGGATGAATGATGTTTATGATGAGGTGTGGGTACTGTGAGTGGGTGATGGTTGTTATGTATTGTGCGGGTTTGTAAATTGTGGGTTGTGTCTTTTGTGCAAATCTGAGATGTGTGCTGAGTGTTATGTGTGGGGGTGCCTATTGTTTGTTTTGCTAGTTTGTTTGGTTTATCCTACTCTCTAGGTGTGAGTGGCATTCTGGTTTGTCAGGATTGTGGGTTGCGTAGGGGTCTGTTTTATAGTGCATTGTGTTGGTGTGTCGGGTGTGTGAATGTGTGTCAGGTGTGGGGTACTTGAACTGTTCAATTTGGTGTGGTGTTCTGAATGATGTGAGTTCAGACCGCTGTGGTTCGCACCGCCAATGGTTTTCCGCCATGGAAGAACCACTCTTGTGATTTTATAATCATAATTTGATCGGTTGATTTTTGTTGGGCTGGTGGTCTGACCGCCTTTTTTCCACCTGCCTGGGTCTTGGCGGTTTCGGGAAATTGGCTGTTTTTTGGCGGTCTGAGCTGTGTATCTCTTGACACTGCGGTCGGATGACTGGCAATCTGGAGGTCTTTTAGCACCCGCAACCGCTCGTCTTACTGTCAGACTGCCAAACTCGTAATGAGGCCCTCAGTGTCGAGTTGCACCCAGGCCATCAAAGTTCATCTGTAGTTAAGGGGTCACATGGGGGTCCCTCACAACCACTGCTGCAGCCTATTAACCCTAAATGTATTCTTATTTCTAACTTATGCTTACTGTTTATCAATACAGCCACTCTGCACCTATATATTCTTAAAGGAGGTTTAATTACCTTTAATTTATTGCTGTTTTGCTTTTTTTGTAAAGAGTATCATCTACTAGACAGATGTCAGTGTGCTGCACAGGAAAACAATGTCAAAATTATTGCCATCCTTTATAGAGAATGGGCACATAAAAACATCAATGTAAATAGCAGAGCACAATTTGATGATATTGTCATCTTCAAGCAACTAAAAATGAGTTCAGCTATCAAGAGTACAATAACTACATCTGCAGAGAGGGGGAGAACACCATTATGAAGAAAAGAACCATAGGCTAGCAGAACTGGAAAGACGAGAAAGAACTGGGAAGAGAACAAGTAGGTCACAAAAGGTAGCTGTTTGAGATGGTTGTTAATAAAGCAAAAAAAAGAAAAGTGTGAAGTCTGATGGGAAAGAGCTACATTGCAAGGTGGGAAGGGGAGGAAAGGTGTGCTAGGCACAGCTTGATAATTACCTAAGTATTGAAACAACAGTTACGGGAAGATAAGTCAGAGGTTCTAGAGTGAGGGAGGAAAGGCACATCAAGCGTTGTAACAAACAGTAGGTCAGAGATCAAAGACAGAAACTAGTCTAGATAAAGGGGGTTATTCTAACTTTGGAGGAGTGTTAATCCGTCCCAAAAGTGACGGTAAAGTGACGGATATACCACCAGCCGTATTACGAGTTCCATAGGATATAATGGACTCGTAATACGGCTAGTGGTAAATCCGTCACTTTTGGGACGGATTAACACCTCCTCCAAAGTTAGAATAACCCCCAAAGTCTGAAGAGGTAGTAGATCCTCCATAGGCCTCAAGGTTAACTGCAGAGAGTTCAGAAAGAAGGAGAGTACTCCAGAGAATTATTCTATAGTGGCCTTGTGAGAGCTGATTTTTTTGTTTTCAATTCAAACGAATCTACCTTACTTTTGAACTAATGTTTTCAACCTCTTTGATGAGATGATGCGCATAACTAAATTGAACCACTGCAATCAAGTAAAAGGGAAGAAATTAGTATTGGACAGATTCAAAAGCAGATACAAATTCGAAGCGCACTTTACTTGATGCCCGGTGGGGAACACTCTGGTTATTGTATTGTAGTAGAGAACGAACACCCCCGGGGCATTTAGTAATAAGTGTTGCAAAAGTCAGTGGATACTTCATTTATGACCAAAGGACATGACGACTGTTAGAGTAGTCGGACTGGGTCATAGGTACAAAGGGCTTACCTTCAGTAGAGCACAATATGACAGGGTGTGGGATGTGAAGTAAATTTGATTTTTGCAATAAAAACCAGATAGATTCTGTACGCACTCACAGATCCTGGGTCAAGAATAGGTTGATTGAGGGGAACATGTCCATTTCGTCTTTCATGAATCTCCCTATGCCTCCATATGCCCGTGCCTTATATCTCCAGCTAAGATATGGCACCCTGCCTATTAACAGCTACACGGCTCGCTGGTCACCAAGCAACTTTTCAACTGATAGATGTATACTTTGCCACCATTGTATGGAAACAACTGAGCATATGCTGTTTTTCTGCCCCTTATACAAGAGCCCCAGAAGGAGGTGGATCATTCCCCTCTGTAAAAATTTATTACTGCAGGATAGAGCCAACGCCACCAGAATATGCAAACATGATACATCCACACTGGTAGTTAGTTCAGTCACCAAATATCTATTTGAAGCCTGGTTTATCCGCCTTAGGTATATCTCAGCCAAGGGTCCTTGAATCGGTTAGGCACCTCTCCTGTCCACAGAAGGAGATTTTAACAAGTCATATTTTTCTCTGTTTTTTATCTTTTAGATGTGACATGCAATCTGATATTAATGTGAATTTTTGTAACTTTTATGTGGTCTCTTTAGGAATATTATTAGGAACTCGCGGTCTCTTATACGAGTAGTAGAGACCCCATCAATTTATAGAGATGAACTTTCACCCAAAATTTTCCACGACACTTGATAAAACATTTTATACATGACAATGAATTTCATTAGCTTATAAATTGGCTAAGATACTGAGTAAAGTTCCAAGGAAGGTAATAGCTGTATATATTTGTATGGTGGACATACGTTTTTTATCAAAGTTCTTTTATCTTATTGTATGTCTCTTTCATTGTATTTTAAGTATGATCATAGCCTTAATTCTAAGGATTTTACCATAACATTTTATCCGATTGCTGGCTATTGGGTTTTATCAGTATTATGTATGATTGTTATCATGAATTTTAACGGCTCAAATTCATAATGTAAGACTGTTATTTTTTTATTTTAATGGTCTAAATGTTTAGACCGAATGAACACAAATAAAAAATAAAACAAGTATAATACTACAAAGTTCATAATATACACCAACAGGCATAGTATCATACTTATCTGCGAGGAACAGCATTTAAAAGAGCAGAATACTGTCTGCATTTGTGATGTGATTTGCTTTTAAGTGCTGTGCGGAGTAGCATTAAATAAATAATGCATAATGGGAGCCTAGGGTATTGTAAGAAAATTGATAATGAAAACGTTGATATCCATTTATAGCATAATTTTGCATTCTAAATAATTGTATGTTTCGAATAGAGATGTTAATAAAAGTATGCAGTTCATTTTCTACATTTCAACTTATGTAAACATAGCAGAAATAGTGGTACATAGGAGGTGTCTATGCTGTGCTGTGGTGCAAATACTGTTTGCCCCATTGCCTATTACACAAACACAAAAGTGGTGCAAATTAATTTACATTGTGTCTGTAGTACTGTCAGAGGGCTAGAGTCTCAAAGAGAGTCAACATTTTGAAAGGAAATAGGTGGTCAGGGATACTATGGAAGGAGGACTACAATTATTGATGATACAGTCAGGCATATCAAGACCAGGCACACAAATAACATGTAAGGGTATAACTCTATCTCTAAAGGAAGGATCTGAGAAGGAATGGATTATCCTTATGCTTATGAAGAGCAGGAGCAAATAGAGAGTTGTTTGAGGCTTATGTGGGTGCAGATTTTGCAGTATATAATTCTATGATTTAATTAATACCTGTTAGAAATGGGGTCTCTAGTTCGCAGAGGTACACATCCTTGTCAAAGTAGGGACCACATTCCTAGTCAGGGTACGTCACACACAATCCAAATTATTCTGTGCCCACCCTCTGGTAGCTTGGCACTGAGCAGTCAGGCTTAACTTAGAATGCAATTTGTAAAGTATTTGTGCAATAAATCATGCAATAACACTACAAAAAGACACCACATAGATTTAGAAAACTATAAGATATGTATCTGATTAAATTATGGTCAAAATGACCAAGATTTGATAATCACAGATTGAAATATCACTTTATTAATGATAAGAAGGGTCTTTAGTACTTAAAAGCAACAATTGTCTCTTGTAAGCACAAAGTACCTGGTTTGCGTAAAAATTACACGCATGAAGACCGCAGAGGAGGAGATGCGTGGAAAAAGGTAGGTGTGCGTGGGTTTTCTGGGCGATGTGGGGACTTTTGACGCCCAGGGACGATCCATGGAAATCCTGGGCATGCGGGACGAAGTCACAGCTATTGCGTCGATCCAGTGGGTGAAGTCAGACTGCATTGTTCCGGCTCATTATGCATCGATCCAGTGGGCTGTGCGTCGAAGTTCCGGTTGCAATGTTGGTGCTGCGTCGATCTCCACTCGGGGAACCAGGCTGGGTCATTCTGGTTCGGCAATGCTGTGATGTTCTTACCGCTGGACAGGCTGTGTGTCGATTCCGGCAGGCTGTGCATCGGTTTTCGCCGCACAAGGACTTTCTTTGCAGAGATGAAGTCTTTTTGGCCCTGAGACTTCAGGAACAGAAGGTAAACTCAATCCAAGCTCCTTGGAGAGCACTTCTCAGCAGAGCCAGAGGCCAGCAAGGCAGCAGGGCAACTGCAAGGCAGCAGTCCTTTACAACAAAGCAGTCCAGGTTAGTCCTTTGGGCAGCCAGGCAGCTTCTCTTGGCAGGTTACAGGTTCTGGTGAAGAGTGTCTGTCCAAAAAGTGTCTAATTTGGTAGGGTCAGGGACCCAGTTCATGTACCCAAAATTGCCTTTGAAGTGGGGGAAACTTCAAAGAGTGGTTGTGAAGTGCACAAGGTCCCCTTTCAGTACAACCCTGTCTGCCAGGGTCCCAGTAGGGGGTTTGGCAGTCCTTTGTGTGAGGGCAGGACACTGTCCTTTGAAATGGAAGACCCATTCAGTATGCAGATGTGTGCAGGTGTGACTGAGCATCCTGTTTATGTGGTTGTCTGGATGAAATGCACCAGGGAGCGGTCAACCAGCCCAGCCCAGACGTGGATTGCAGACAAGCTGTCGAGCACAGAAGGATTTACGTGAAGAGAAATGCTCACTTACTAAAAGTAGCATTTCTAAAATAGTAATATAAAATCCAACCTCACCAGTCAGCAGGATTTTGTATTACCATTCTGGCCATACTCAATGTGACCTGTTTATCCCTTTCTAATCAGAATCTACCACGCAAACAGTTTATTAGGGTAGCCTTAATGTTAGCATATGAAAGGACCAAGCCTCACAGCAGTGGAAACCAAATTTAGGAGTTTCCCACTACCAGGGCATATGGAACACACATATATATGTCCTGCCTTTTACCTACATAGCACCCTACCCTCTGGGGTACTTGGGGCCTACCTTAGGGGTGACTAATATGTAGAAAAAGGGGAGTTTAAGGCTTGGTAAGTACTTTTAAATGCCAAGTAGAAGTTGCAGTGAAACTGCACACACAGGCCTTGCAATGGCAGGCCTGAGACATGGTTAGGGGGCTACTTATGTGGGTGGCACAATCAGTGCTGCAGGCCCACTTGTAGTATTTAATTTACAGGCCCAGGGCACATGCAGTGCACTTTACTAGGGACTTACAAATAAATTAAATATGCCAATTGGGTATGAGCCAATGTCACCATGTTTTAAGGGAGAGAGCATTTACACTTTAGCACTGGCTAGGAGTGGTAAAGTGCGCAGAGTCCTAAAACAGGCAAAAACAGTATCAAAAAGTGGAGGCAGACAAAAAGTTGGGGGTGTGACCACCCTAAGGCTGTCAGGTCTAACAATACCAGAGAGTCGCACATTCAATGTTTCAACTATTTTCAATATACTGATCTTTTAGCCTGACATTGGTGGGCCTTGGCCCATTCGTGTTTTCAGAATTGCACATTTTAGTGTGTGTGGTTTCCAGTGCTTGACACAAACTCATCCTTCCACTTCCTGCCTTGTGTGCCATGGGGTTCAGATGCAACATTCATTTTTTATTTAATAGCATGAAATTCAATGAGTTCTTTGGTCTTTCTTGTTTTGTAGCATTTATACTATGTAATGTTTTCTGTTCCAAGAGTAGAAGGATTAATGGTTGTACACAATTGAAGGCCTCTTCCTCAATGGAGGTTCTGTTTATATTTTCCATGTGCATTGTTTTCTGTGTAAGGCAAGCTACATTTTATTCATTAGATTTAGGGCAAATGTCTATATTATCATGCGATGTGTTTCCTATTTATCGATTGGTTTAGAGTTGTAACTTTGTCACTCCACAGTGGCTGCACCATAGTTTGTATGTCTAAAATGTATAAAGGCTTACCATTTTGGGGATGAGCTATATTTCCTTCCTGATTTCCTTTAAGGCAGACTCATGTCAAGCCTTTCATTGATCTGAACTTGGAACTTTTTTAATGTTTCTACCCCCTTACCTTATTGAGCGGTCCTTAAGACAAATGCTCCTACAGACTTTCATTTTTTGTGTGCTGGACCATATTTGGTGCTGGTATTTAACTAGATCAGGGATTAGTTTCAATGTTGATGATATTTCCCATTTATTTCCATTTAGAGCCTATTGAATTGTTTGACTGATGAATGCCTTTGGCCTTCTATATTTATTTCTTCATTTTTAATAAAGCTTCATGATTTGTAATTTGAAATATGTCTTGTGTGGATTTTCTTGAGTGCATTTACTTTTGTTTCTTGGTAAATTTTCTGTTAACTTTGAGGCTCTCATCTAGAATAGACTCACACATAGCCTCAATCCTTCAATCAGTCCTTTTAATGTTGAAAAGTGCTGACAGATTTTAGTAGCAGAGAATGGTTAGGAAAGTTTTTTTTTTTTTAAAGATATTTTTATTGCAAATAAAGCATACAAAGTCATAATGATGTTTAACATAACTCACAGTAGCGCAGAGACACAGTCAAACAAGATCAGTATCCCTTCAACCATTAAGAGCCCCCATCCCACACCCACACATTTCAAAAGACAGGTTTGGAACCTGAGCGAGCCACACATAAACCATTGTGACCGGTTTTCTAAGCGGAGGCACTTAGGCCTCCTCGATGATCGTTCCACTTCTCCCATACTTTGGTGCATTTATTTGAACAGCTCCTACTCTCATAGACCACCTTCTTTGACAGCATACACCAGTCCATGTCCGCTCTGAATTTCCCAGTTGTGGTGCCTGATCCCCCTTCCAGATATACAAGAGGCACCACTTTGCGGAGGCACCCATGTTATTAAGACAAGTAATCACTGACTCCCAATATTGCTGAATGACCGGGCAGCTCCACACCATCTGCAAAAATGTTCCCACTTGGCTGCAACCCCTGTGACACAGTACAGTTGTTGCCCTACCCGTCTTTACCATAATAGTGCATGTGTTGTAACATCTGTGCAGAATTTTTGGATGTAGTAGACAGAACCTAGACCTTATTTCCACCTCCCTGGGGGATGCCAAGGCCTCAGGCCACTCGTCATCCTCCAGGTCCTCGTGGTCCCTCTTCCACTGTTCACGGAGCCTAGTTAGGGTATCAGGGGAGTTATTGCTCAGTTTATGATAAGTGAGGGATAAGTGAGGGAGACCGAATTGCAGGACATGTAATCATCGAACAATCTGTCCTCTAGTGCTGATAATTTGGGGAGTTCCTCTCACTTTGGTAGCGCCTTCTGCAATGCATGTTGTATTTTCAAGTAGCTATAGGTTTCAGTGGGTGCTAGGTGGTTCTCACTTTGAAGTTCAGCGAACCGGATCACCCCTTCACAGGTCATTAGGTGTCCAGTCTTAGAAAGACCAATGAGATCCAATTTGTTGAAACCTAGCTGTGTCCCCAGTGTGCCCAGTTCTGCAGTGTCCCACAATTTGACACACTAATATATCTACACTTCTTTACTTCCACCACAACTCCTACATTTAAATATTGGTTGTTTAAAATCAGAAAGATCTGTCCTTATTTCCCATTCTAAATCTCTTGCTATATTCTCTTTTTCAACTACTTTATGACAGATGTTTCATCAAACAAAAGGGAGACCAGAGGTCAGAAGCACCTTCAATTTATACAGTACGTCTCAGTGGAGGGCAACGGCAGGGACACACACATAAAGTACAATATTTGTATAAACATTGTTACCCCAAGCATGTGTAAAGCAATCCCCTACCAAGAGGTGGTCCTCTTGGTGTATTTTGTCATTTTATAAATGTCAAGAACTGGAACCACATTTTTTCAGACTGTGACAATGTGTCACCTGCTGCTGCTGTGCGTCTTTCCATGGCGTAGAGGTTCCACACCTTATTCCACTAAGTAGCTGTAGCACACACTTTCTAAGTAGTGTATCATGAAAATTTACTTGTGGGTCTCCTAGTGCATGTATTCATCTTTTCAGCTGGCATGCTCATCACTCACAGGACAACAGCCAACTTTCTCCCAGCAGCAAACACTCAGTGCAAACTCCATTTGTTGGTTGATTCCTGGAGTATCCCCCTTAACTTGCTGAAACTCCTCTTGCTCCTAACCTTCACTGTTTGCGACCGTGTACGTAATTTCATTACCACTCATTCACCTTCTTGCTCTGGAACGTCCTCCTGTTTGATATCAGCCTCCGGGAACCTGTTCAAATGGAGCTACTACCACACAGAAAATACTGCACCTCAGGTATTTTACTTAGATGTTTTCTGGGTGTGGCATGAGCTCCTAAATCACCGGGCCACCTGGAATAAGGGCGTATCCATTTTTGTCATGGTCTACTCTTCGCTTACTGCCTTTGTCAGGTGGAGCTGAAGTGCGACCTCGATTCTTGCAGGTCCTGCTCTGGCTGAGGTAGGGGTGACCCTTTCTGGAAGCCACGTTGCTGCTGACAATAGTACGTCACAACAGTCCGTGCCCTCCAGAAAGAGTCCCAGAGGAAAATCCCCTGAGGGAAAAAACATCATTGACAGGAACTCCCTGGAACAAAAGAAAAAAGGACACATGAAAAATCAGAATTCTGACTCCAAGAAAAGAATAACTGAAAAAGCTGGAAAAAACAGGAACAAAAACTGGAATCAGAGAAAAATCAGCTGGAGCGTGATCACCACCAAAGGTAGTGTTGCAATGCAAGAATCTAACCTCTTATATACCCCTTAGCAGGAAGTGACATGCAGGAAGAAGCAAGAACGTCATTTTGGATTGGGAAGGAGGCTAGAGAACAAGGCAGAAGAAGGCACCATATTGGAAAGGAAAAAGGATTCATGCATGAAAAAGACATGAAGAAAGGGCATGCTGGGAAGAAGAGAATATGGCCCCACTAGGAACAGGGAAAGAAGAAAAAAGAAGGAAAAAGAGAAGAAAGAAAGAGCCCTAGATCAGGGCACCAGGTAAATGAAGGACCGGGGGAGGTGCAGGCACCCCTCGGCAAACACCCACGCCACGCATTGAACATGGTGAGGCTCAACGCCCAACCCTGGGCCTCTGACCTCGCCACCAGCAACAATGCGACTCGTGGCTGCGAAAAAGGGCCGCAGCAAGGAAAACGGACCACGGCTCCCAATGCGGGCCAAACAGAGGACGCTATGAGAGCCCACAGCATGACAGTAGGCCCCCCCAAAGCCCCGAGTTTGTTTGGAAAAAGACAGAAAAAACGACGGACCAAGAGAGGAGCATGAACAGAAGCGGCATCTTCCGAAGAACATTAGCTAAGAGGATAACCCTTCCAGTGAATGAGAAACTGGAGACGTCTTCAGAAAATGGGAGAGTTACATATTTCCTGAACCTCGTGTTCAGGCACATCATCCACCAACTGAGGAGGGGGACAGGTGAATTGTCTATGAAAAGGATCAGGCACAGAGGGGTTCAACTGAGACACATGAAACACAAGATGTATCTTCCAAGTTTGAGGTAAACAAAGACGGAATGACACTGGATTGACTTCTTGAAGAATCAGGAATGGTCCATAGTAATGGGGTTTGAACTTGTTTTGTGACAGATGGAGGGACAAAAATTTGGAGGAAAGCCAGACCTTGTCTCTGACTTGATAAGACGGGGCATCACATCATCTCTTATCAGCCATCTTTTTCATTTGTAGTTTGGTAGCTAGAAGATTGGACTGTATAATACATTGGAGACTACGTAGTCGTCAAGTAAATGATGTGATGTTAGAAAGTGTAGATGATTCCCTGATGGGAGCAGGAAAGGATTTAGGATGAAAACCATAAGAGCAAAAAAAAGAGTGACCTTTGAAGCACTATGTACTGCATTGTTATATGAGGATTTGGCGAGTGGTAAGTACATAGACCAGTTGCTTTGTGTAACGTTGCAAAAACAGCGTAAATATTGTTCAAGTCCTTGGTTCAGACGTTCTGTTTGTCCATTAGTTTGTGGATGATAACCAGAGGAAAAGGCCACATCGATGTGTAGTATTTTGCAAAAATACTTCCAAAAGCGTGAAATATATTGGGGGCCACGGTCCGAGACAATGACCTGAGGGAGACCGCGAAGGCGAAAGATCTCCAGTATAAAGATTTGACTCTATTCTTTTGCAGTGTGTAGTTTCTTTCATGCAGTAAAATGAGCCATCTTAGTAAATGAGTCAACTGTCACCATTATAACTCGATTTCCTGCTTAGGGAGGTAAGGAACACATGAAATCGGTTGATACAGTATGCCAATGAGCTGTTGGAACTGGTAAAGGTCAAAGCAGTCTTGCTGGTTTGGTATGAGGTATCTTAGTTTGAGCAGATATGGGAAAAGAAGCCACATAGCTTTTGGTGTCTGTCTTAGGTTTGGGCCACCAAAAAGAGCGAAGAAGTAGTACTTGTGTGTCTTTGATACCGCGATGACCGACAATAGGAGAATCGTGACACCTCTGTAGTACTTCAGTTTGGACCATCTTAGTAGGGAGGAACAATGCATCCTTATGATAGTAGTACCCTTTAACTTTACGTAGATTTGGACGTAAGTTATTCGTTTCAAGTCTTGAGAGGGTTGAATACTCAGACTTTACTTTATCAAGAAAAGACTGTACTAGTCCAATAATTCTATCTTGTTCAATGAGGTTTTGTGTAGGACGAGCAATACTTTCAGGATAGCGTTGTGACAAAACGTCTGCCAAAATATTTTGAGAACCCAGTATGTAATTTATGTAGAAGTCAAATTGACTGAAAAAGAAGGCCCATTGGGCTTGGTGACTGTTCCGGCATTGGAAATTACGTAGACACTGCAAATTGCCATGGTCTGTTCTTACCTCAATGGTTTCCCTTGAACCCATAAGGAATTGTCTCCATTCATTACAGGCTGTCTTTAAGGCAAGCAGTTCTCGTTCCAAAACAGAGTAATTTTGCTCTGAATCAGATAATGCATGAGATAGATAAAAAATCGGATGTTCTAATTCATCATCACTTTGCTTTTGTAGTAATGCGGCCCCTATTGCTCTCTCTGTAGCATCAGTGACGACTATAAATTGCTGGGTGGTATCAGGATGCCGTAATACAGGAGCTTGCGTGAAGGCATGCTTTAGGCCTTGAAATGCGATTTCTGCAACTTCTGTCCAACAAAAGCTGTTCCGTAGACTCTCTTTCTTAAGAGTTTGCGTGATTTGACTAGTTTGTTGGGCGAAACATGCTATGAATTGACAATAGAAATTGGCCTATCCTAACAAACACTGGGTTTCTTTGATAGAATAGGGGGATGGCCAGTCTAGAAAGGCTTGAACCTTGTCTGGGTCCATGGCAATACCAACTGGGCTAATATAGTACCCCATATATTTTACCTCAGTTTTGTCGAATTCACATTTTTCTGGTTTGCAAAATAGTTGCTGTTGACGGAGTCTTTCTAAAACTTGAAGTACATGCATAGTATTATGTTCTGGATGAATGGAAAATATTAAGATATCATCTAGGATTATAACCACTGTTTGATTTAAAAAGTCGGAAAACAATGAGACCATAAACCTTTGAAAAATAGAGGGAGCGTTGGTTAGACATTACACAATATTCATAATGATCAAAAGGGGTGCGAAAAGTGGTTTTCTATTCATCACCTTCTTTTATTCTTAGAAGATGGTAGGCTCCCCTAGGATCTAACTTAGTACATTTCTTTGCTCCTCTTACTGCACCAAGTATATCTTTTATAAGGGGCAAGGATACCGGTCCTTTATGGTGATCTTATTGAACCCACAAAAGTCTATATAGGGATGTAGATCCATCATCTTCTTAGGCACGAAAAAGAGGGGAGCCCCAGTGGGTGAAGAAGAAGGATCAATCAACCCGCTTATAAGTTTTCTTCCAGATATTCCTTGAGTATTTTCTTTTCGGGCTCAGTAAGTGACTACATTCTCCCAAAGGCTACTACAGCACCAGTTTCTAAGGGAATGGCACAACCATATTCTCTATGTGGTGGCAGCACTGGTCTTTTGGGTTTCTGAAACACGTCTGCATATTCCAGGTAATGACTGTGTACCCCTTGAATAGAGTTGATGGAACAACCCACTTTTTGTGGTGTCAAAAGCATTCTTTTTGGTGACCAGTATGTTCCTGATGAAAAGCAGTGATGTTGACAAAATTGTGAAGAAAACAAAATAGTTCTGATTTCCCAATTGATATAGGGATTGGGATTGTGCTGTGTTAACCAGGGTATACCTAGGATGATTACGTAATTGGGTAAAAAAATCAGATCAAAGGAAACATATTCCTGATGTTTCCCAAAACATAAACATAAGGTAGAAGTAGTGTTAGTGACAAGTCCAGAAGCTAGAAAGGATCGATCAACAGTTTGAACCTGCTCTTCTTATCCATAGCCCAGGTCTCATCAAGGTATATTCCACTGGCTCCACAGTCCAATAATGCTAATGTCCTCTCTTTCCGACCATCAGGTAACTGCAGTGTAATTGGCAAACGAAAGAGGGACGTTATTTCTTCTTTGGAGGAACAAATAGAAGGTATCTCAGAGAATCCCGTCCCCTCCCTTCTCACAGAGGTCGGGGGTTGACATTTCTCAAAGACTTTGCAGGACGAATGGGGCATGTACGAATCAAATGACCAGAAGGACCACAATAAAGACACAGTCCTTTTTGTTGTCTGGTTTCACGTTCACTAGCAGTTAAGGGTCCACGAGCTGTGTCTATTTGCAAATGTTCCTCCTCAGTAGTGTTTCTAGACTCAGGTCGAGTTTCTTCAGACTGGTGAATGATGGTACGTGAGGTCCCTGAATGAGATGGTACACAACTCTTTCTTCTCCATCCTACGTTCATTAAGGCGATATTCTATGGAAAGCGCTAAGTCTATTAAACCCTTGATGTCTTCTACTGTGGCGAAGTGTACTAGTTCGTCCTTTATATCATCCCAAAAACCCCTACGAAAAAGGGTAACAAGGGTACATTCTACCTAAGTGGTTTCAGCTGCCAATTGAGGTCCAGGCTACCCTGCTGGATGTCACATAAGGCTTCTTCTGCAGAGGATTCCAATCTAGGATGTTCAAACATTTGCTTAAAGGCAGCAGCAAAGGCCATATAGTCAGACAACCGGGAATCATTTGTGGCTACCAAAGGAGTCGCCCTAGATAAGGCCGGACAAGACAGGGCACTGATCAGGTATCCTACTTTAGGTCGAAACGTAAAATAGACCATCAGGGCATCAAGGAATTCTCATAATTTGTTGTGATCCCCCCAAAAACGAGGGGTGATTGTAGAGATGGTGGGGACATCTGTGGTTCTGGGGACCAAGGCTTGTCTTAAAGCTGCATTTTCAGTTCGCAACTGTTGCAGTTAATGGGTTTGTTGTTGAATGGTCAGGAGTAACAATTGACTTATTTCCTCAGCAGCCGTTGAAGTGTCTTCCATGATGCTTGACCAAAACTGTTTTTTTGGGCGTTGCAATCTGTCACGGGCTACTCTTTGCTTACTGCATTTGTCAGCTGGAGCTGAAGTGCCACCTCGATTCTTGCAGGTCCTGCACTGGCCGAGGTAGGGGCGATCCTTTCCGGAAGCCGCAGTGCTGCTGACAATGGTACGTCACAACAGTCCAGGCCCTCCAGAAGGAGTCCGAGTGGAAAAAACCCTAAGGGAAAAAACCTCTTTGACAGGAACTCCCTGGAACAGAAGAAAAGAGGACACGTGAAAAATCTGAATTCCGACACCAAGAAAAGAATAACTGGAAAAGCTGGAAAAAACAGGAACAAAAACTGAAATCAGAGAAAAACCAAGCCAGAAGAACAAGAATCTAAGCAGGAAGTGTCATGCAGGAAGAAGCAAGAATGCCATTTTGGATTGGGAAGGACGCTATAGAACAAGGCAGAAGAAGGCACCATATTGGAAAGGGAAACAGATGCATGCAGGGAAAAGACAAGAAGAAAGGGCCTGCTGGGAAGAAGAGAATATGGCCCCACTAGGAACAAGGAAAGAATTAAAAATGAAGAAAAAGAGAAGAAAGAAAGAGCCCTAGAACAGGGCACCGGGTAAGTGAAGGCCTAGGGGGGGTGCAGATACCCCTAGGCGAACACCTACGCCTCGTGTTGAACCTTGGACGCCCAACCCTGGGCCTCCGACCTCGCCACAGGCAACAATATGAGGCGCGGCTGAGAAAAAGGGCTGCGGTGAACCCCATGGCCGGGAAAATGGACTGTGGCTCCCACTGCAGCCCGAACAGAGGATGCCCCGGGAGCCCCTGGCATGACAGTTTTAGGTTAGTACTGTTGAATGTCCCTTTGAGCCTCTATTCCTCTTTTGAATTGATTTTGTGATAATGTTATTTGTAGCACAATATCTGTGCATTGAAGTGAACGTGGCTCATGTGTCAGCATTCAGTATAGAGGATTTAGTTCCTCAACTAATTTACATTCAAATGCATTTTGGTAATTTGTGTCTGTTTTCCGCTGCATCTTAGCATGAACTTTTGCATCAGATTTATTACAAAATAAATTGATTTTGATTTTATTCAAGAATTAATGGAGGCAGCATCTGTTTAGCGCAAATTATTGTTAGTAAGCTTGATGGATGTACTAATTGCAAGGCGAATGTTAATGCTTAGTGGATAAATCATGTTAGGGTGACTCTTTTTTCAAAACGTCCTCTAATTCATTTTACATGCAAGTTACAGTGCAGCTCAAAATAGAACTCTTTCAGGAGCAGGTCATGAGTCACTCTCTGGAATTACTGGCATGTTCGTCTGCAGAATTAGACGAGTGACATTACTTTAGGAGGAAATTAAGTTAGTCAGGGCTTGATTGCTCTACCTTTGCCTTTATCATACGTGCGTGTTTTCTCCTCTCCATCTTGTACTAAGGGACATTTGATTGAAGGTATTGTGCAAGTTGGAAATTGAATTTATAACTGCAACTTTAGAATTTCTAATGCAATACTCTGTTTTTTATTTTATTTTTATTTTTAACAAACCTGCGCCTTATAATCTTATGTGTTGTCCTTGCCCTGTTCTACATTCCGAGAGTTGTGATGTAAGCAGAGTTCACTTGTTGAGAATGCAGCTCCTAGGCTTACATTTGGGTCACAACCATCACATTAGCTCACAGGGACATATAGGTCTTCCTGACAGGGAGCTGTCTGCATGCTCTGGTGGGATTGCCCATACAGTCAGTATACCCACAGTGCAGTGCTGACAAGGATTTCCACAGCCCTGAAAGTGTTGCATATGTTATTTGTACAGATTGATGGCTGCACATCCTGGTGTTGGAAAATAACTGTAATTAGAAAGGCTGGGCAGCTCTGAGACAGGAAACCATCACCAAAGGCACTGTAGTCATATGGGTCTCGATAATGAAAGTTCTCTATCTACTTATGCACAAGGAATCTGTGAAACCATCTTAAATCTGGCCATAGTTGTGGTGGAAAAAATACATTGGTGTCATCTGCCTAACATCAATTAAGTAACATTAAGTTATCAACCTTGACATTCACCTTGCCCAACAAGCTATGGCTCCAACATGTTCTGTAAATAAATGCTTCATCACAGCATTATAGAATTACACTCTAAAGCAGGGCACTCCAACTGGTGACTCAAGCTACTGGTAGCTTGCCAGTGTCCTTGAAGCAGCACCGTAAAGTGCAGTCTAGCACAGTACTTAATTTAGAGTGTCTTCTCTAGACATTTTGAAGAAGGCCCCTTTACAAGGGAGAGGGAAGAATTTATTTGAATGTGTGATCCCAAAATGGAAAGCGCATGTTTGATTAAAAAATATTTATTTTGAGAAAGTGATATTCTGATGTTTGTTAGCAAAATTATGAATAACCCATAACAAATTTAAACTGCTCTTTTAATGATAGTTCAAACAGAGTTGTGGCGATTTATAGCTTTTAGTATTTCCTTTTTCCAGTGGTACCTTACTTCTTTGACTGTTATGCCATTAGTCACGTAGAGGCACTTCATTATGCTAAAGGTGTTCTTGACACTGCTGTTAGTAACCCTGTCATATGCGTTATGGTGGTTAATGATCAACTACAAAATAACATTTTAAATATTGTCCATCCAAAATATTGTCTGCGGAACATAGACTGCCACAATATCAAGAAAGTAAGTATAAAACGTTAAGCACAGTTTTAGTTACATTCTTAACTCCATATTTACTTATCTTGAAAACATAATTCTGTTCAATCCAAGTAACAGACTCGCCTGCCCACAGCTCAAATTAACTCATATGTCCCTATACTAATACTATACTCATAATTCCCTATATCAACCCACAACTAATCCTTTTGGGTCCTGGAGCAACGTGCTACTCACCAAAAAGCGCTTTGACGACTCATCAGGGGCAGTAAGCGCTATATAAATCCAATTACAATATTTTATGACAGCTGTTGTACTCTTTCCTTCCACGAGTAAATAAGGAGAGTGAGTTTGCACTCCAGGATCACATAACAACAATTTTAACTGACAGCAAGGAAATTGTGAAGTTAAAATGTTGAAACAAACAAGACTAGAAAGATGTTATGAAAGCTCTGAAGTGAATGTGTACAATTTCACAAAGTCTACCATGTAAAATTTCAAAACTTGAGACCTTAGTGGCCCAGGACGTCATGAAATGAAAGAGTCGACATAGATTTCAGACTGATTTCGTATTGTCTTCCAGAAGATGTGGCCACTTCCTATGTCATGGATCATTGGAGAACTAGCTTTTAGGACTGGTGCTCCTGCTTTAGTTTAGAAAAAGTTGGTTAGTTGTTCTGTGCTTTCAGGCTTATGCCACAGTTCATGCAGTCTCCGGTGCACTAACAAGCACTATCAAAATGGAGGGTATTGTTGTTTCTCCACTAATTAGAATTCCACTCTCTTCTGTCCTGATGACAAATTTAGTTCTAATTCTATTTCTGGTGCAAACTCCAAAGAAGGCTGGCATTTGACAATTAGATAATTGCACATATGCTATTTACACATTTGGAAAATACGTGCCTCCTTCTATTTACCCACTGAATGTTTGCAGAAAAAACCTGGAGACAATCTCATTGCCAAATACTGTGAAATTCCAAGTTATGCCACCTGATACATGCAAAGGTATTATGTTGGTGGTGTTTACTCTTGGTGGAGAATACTTAGCTCTATAACACTCTCCAAGATGGAAGAAGAACCTTCTATCACACACCTAACACTTCTCCCACCGGCCACATTATAAACCCACATTCTTCCAACTATAAACAACAAACAGGACAATATCTTACCCAACCCTCCAGGAGAGCATTTTGGAGCAACACTAGTGGTACCATGCTCCATACAAATGATGCAATAGAATACAGTACCCTACAAAGTATCTGTCCTTTTCTTCTACAGTTACCTTGTCCCTTACTCTACTATATTGTATTTGTTGTATTGCATTCTAGTTGCATTTAGAAATCGATGTCCTATTATTTTATGCATAGTGAGCCTGAGAAACTAACCTTGAACTTAGTACATTGAGAAACTGTGATAAATGAATGATATACAATTATTTCAAATCATACAGATGAGCTAAGATGGATGTCTTTCTCATGTTGGTAATGGGAATCTTTCCTGATGTTTCAAGTGACTGTCATATAATGGACTATGATTGGACAGCTAAACCTTCTGATTCATGCTTTGCTGAGACTTAGACATTTTCCCTGACCCAAGGAGAAGACTCTTGACCAAGCTTTCGAAATGCTGATGCCTTCCCTTTTGACTTACTTTTTGCCAACTTTGGTTAGCCACATTTTGCCCCAGGTGTTGTTTTTCCAAATTATTTTTGTCCTCTATATTTTTTTAACTTTTTGCCCCATGTGTTGTAGCTCAGCACATGCTAACTTGTGACTTGCTAATCTGTAGGGATTTCCCTTGCCCCAGCTAGCTAACTTAGATGACTCACAAATTGTTTTCATGCTTGAAAGAACTGGACAGTGCTTGATTTCAAATCATCAGATAACTCAGTCGATGTTTTTCATTGCTATTGTTGAGTTATTAGTCCTATTGATATTGGTTCTATTAAACTTCTTCAGACACCTGGAACACCACATGGTGATTCGGTATTTCTATAGTCTTGTTCTGAGAATTGTTTACATAAATTTGAGCAGGAGTCTGTAATAAAGTCCTTAACCTCATTCCCAACTCAAGTTTTACTTTGTATGGCCAAACGGGTCATGCTGTCATTTTAAATTGTCATTTGAGTTTTGATGCTTAACTTTTCTACTGCTTTATGCTGGATAAAAAGACCCATTGACCTTGTTAAATGCATACCTGAAAAGCTTTACTATTAGAATCATAAAAATACACCTTGTTACAGATTAGAGTGAAGTGGACAGAGAGGGAGCTGCTCATACAATAGTGCCTACCATCCTGGTGTGGGAAATTGGTTAGGGTATTGGGTCTGGTTCTGCATCATCAACCTTTCAAACTATCATTGTGAGAGATTGTTCTGGTTTTGTTTGGTGTGATTCAAAGTCTTCTGATGTGGAAGAGCCAGGTCTTTATCACATTCCTGAATTCCAGGCAATCTTTGGTGTTTCAGGTTTGTGCTAGAAGAGAATAGCATACGTTTGCTGCCCCTAAGAAAAACAGGGCTCCAGTGATGCAACACCTTTTTCATGGTGGGGAGTAGCCAGCAGGGAGATATTCAGGAGCAAAGTGTTTCTTTCTGCAAGTGTTCTAAATGTGTTGCTTAAATGAAGGCTGGACCTGTGCCATGCATGGCACTTGTGGCAATGCAGAGTACCTTTAAGAGGACTTAAGCTCATGCAGAATGCTGCTCCTTGTCTCATATTTGGCTTCCCAAGACATGACAGGATATAGCCATTGTTTAGAAGCCTTCACAGACTGACTACTATTCAATCTATAGTTGCCTTCGAAGCACTTATTGACATACATAACATCTTACATCACTATACATATGGTCATGGATGGGTGGAAAATGTCTTTAGGGTTCAGGGATGGTGGAGTTTAGGGTACGTGAAGGGATTTTAGGAGTCTGGGATGGGTGGAGCTTAGGGATGTTGAGGGATTTTTAGGGTTGAAGGATGGCTTGAAGTAAAGGTGGTGAGGGGTTTTAAGGGTTGGATTGTATGGGAGATGAGGGTTTTTCAGAGTCAGGGATGGGTGGAGTTTAGAATTGGTGATGGCCTTTTAGGAATCAGGTATGAGTGGAGTTCAAGGATGGTGAGGGGTTTTTAGGGTTTAGGAATGGTTGGAGGCTTGGGCTAAAGGGGCATTATTATAGGATCATTGATGCATTTTAAAAGCATTCAAAGTAATTTTCTTTCAGTGCAGCATATTTAAATTTGAAGTAAGACAAAAGTTCCAAGAAAAACCATCAGATAATATGAAACACAACCTATGCTGCAAGTCGTCCCCCTTCCTCAGGCCTCGCAGCGGAGAACCATGACTGAGTGGCCCAGGGAGAGGACCCAGTGCATATTAATTGTGCAATGGGTCTTGGTTCAAGGAGGGTAAAATATTCCTCCTCTGGCCAGACCCACGACTCACTGGGCAGTAAAATACATACATAATTTAGGTCTTTTGGGCTGGGCCTATAGCCCACAAGGCCACACTTGCATGGGTGAGGGACCAGTGTCTTAGTAATTGTGCTATGGCCAATGATGCAAGCAAACGATGATGGACAGTAAAACACAGTCTTTAATTGGGTGCATTGGGTCTGTAACATCCCTGAGCCCTGGTGCCATTGAACCTGCTGTATTATTAATAGTGACACCCCTGAGAAAGGTTCCATCCTGTGGGCGTCATAGCCATGGTCCAACGCAGAAAACCCCATGGACAGATGACCTCTCCTGTGAGGGCTTAAACATCAGTGCAAGGCCCAGGGAGGGAGGGCCTGTCCTGGGCCTCACAGCACTGGAGCATGGCTGAGATGCCATGAGTCCTGCTGCACAGTAAAAGTGATTCCATATCCCAGTTCACTGGCTGCAGACTGATATATAGTCATAATTTGGTTAGATTGAGCACCAATTACCCCTATGGCCTGGTACTACAGTGCCTGCTGCATTACCCATAGCCGTTCCCTTGACATGGACCCATGCACATAGCTATGGTACGGCACAGTGAAGCAATTACAATTGAGGTTAAGGTAACGGCCCCCTCCACTTTCCCCCAGACCTATCAGTGCTATGAGACCTAGGGTGACACTTCCACCCAAATAGGCCTCACATCCATGGTCTAGTACTGCAAGGACCAGGGGGTGGAGAGCATTGGGTAGGGGAGCCTCTTCCCTCGGCTGTGTAGCAATAGTCTAGTGCTGGGAGGCCCAGGGAAGGGTTACGCTTTCTCTTGGGCTTCACATATGTGGTCTAACACTGCAGGGTCTAATAGCGCAAGCCCCACTCTCCTTTGTCCTCCAGCCTCAATCTGGTATTGTGCGGTCCAGTTGATGGTTGTCCCATCCCCTGGGCATCAAGCCATGTTCTATTGCTGCACGGTCCATTGGATGGGGCCCTACTAGGCCTCCAAGACATTGTCTAAAGCTGCAAGGCCTAGAGAGGGATACTATTCTATCTATAGTCTAGCTCAGATATGGTGATTTTTCATTACGAGTTCACAAGACACTTTCTGCCTGGGAAGACACATTGCACGTGTTGAGACACATTGGATGTGCAACGACATCAGTAGCTTTTCCTTGGAGAGCAGAGGTATAATGAGTTGCATAGCACATGTTAGGCCTGACAGCCTTAGGGTGGTCACCCTCAACGTTTTGCCTGCCTCCCTCCACTTGTTGACACTGTTTTTGCTGGTTTTAGGACTCTGCGCACTTTACCACTGCTAATCAGTGCTAAAGTGCATATGCTCTCTCCCTTAACAAATGGTGTCATTGGCTCATACCCATTAAGCTTATTTAATTTACTTATAAGTCCCTAGTAAAGTGCACTACATGTGCCCAGGGCCTGTAGATTAAATGCTACTAGTGGGTCTGCAGCACTGATTGTCCCACCCATATAAGTAGCCCCTTAACCGTGTCTCAGGCCTGCCATTGGAAGGCCTGTGTGTGCAGTTTCACTGCCAATTTGACTTGTCATTTAAAAGTACTTGCCAAGCCTTAAACTCCCCTTTTTCTACATATGAATCACCACTAAGGTAGGGCCTAGGTAGCCCATAGGGCAGGGTGCTCTGTAGATAAAAGGGAGGACCTATACCTTTGTAGTTTATATGTCCTGATAGTCTAAAACCCCTAAATTCGTTTTTCACTGCTGTGAGACCTACTTCTTTCATAGGCTAACATTAGAGCTACCCTCATATACTGTTTACGTGGTAGATTCTGACTTGAAAGGAGTAACAGGGTCATATTTAGTATGGCCAGAATGGTAATACAAAATCCTGCTGACTGGTGAAGTTGTATTTAATATTACTATTTTAGAAATGGCACTTTTAGAAAGTGAGCTTTTCTCTACACTTAAAACCATCTGTGCCTTACAATCCACATCTGTCTGGGTTAGTTGACAGCTCCCTTGCGCATTTCACTCAGACAAACCAAAACACAGGGTGCTCAATCACACCTGCGCACATCTGCATACTGAATGTGTCTTCTTGGGCAGGGAACGTGGTGGGCCTGATACTTGCATGTCAAAGGACAGTGGCCTGCCCTCACACAATGGCCTGCCAAATCCCCTACTGGGACCCTGGCAGACAGGATGGAACTTAAAGGGGACCTTGTGCACTTCTAAGCCACTCTTTGAAGTCTCTCCCTCTTCGAAGGCACATTGGGTATTTAAACTGGGTCTCTGACTCTACCAACTTAGACACCTCTTGACAAGATACCTCCTGGGAAAGAAACTCTGAATCAGACCCTGCAACCTGTTAAGAGAAGCTGCCTGGCTGCCCAAAGGACTCACCTGACTGCTTTGCTGTGAAGGACTGCTGCCTTGCTGCCCTTTGGCTCTGCTGAGAAGTGCTCTCCGAGGGCTTGGATTGAGTGTGTCTCCTGTTTCCTGAAGTCTCAGGGCCTTCAACTCTGCAAAGAACTCCTTGTGCAGTGAAAATTGATGCACAGCCTGCTGGAATTGATGCACAGCCTGCCCTGCGGTGAGGAAATCACCGTATCGCCGAACCGGAACAACGCAAACCGGCTCCCCGAGATCGATGCAACGCTAGCGTTGCGACCGGAACTTCGACGCAAAGCCCACCGGATTGACACATTGCGAGCTGGAATTGATGCAACCTGACGTCCTGCAAGAGGAATCGACGCAGTGCCTACCATGCAACAGAAATTTCCCACATCGCCTGCCAGATCTACGCAGCTTCTGTGACTTCATCCTGCATGCCCAGGATTTCTCCACATCGTCCCCAGGGTGTCCAAATACCCCCCAACTTGAAGAGGATCCAAGCCTGCGAGCGGGAAAACAATGCAAAACCCTTGCTGCGTGGTAATTCATTGACGCATTATCTGCATGCGCCCGGAAAAACCGACGCACACATTCCCCATTTTATACACATCTCCTCCTCTGTGGTCCAGTGCGGATAATTTAGACCCAAACCAGGTACTTTGTGTTTGCAAGAGACACTTATTGCTTTTTAAGAACTAAGGACTCTATTATCATTACAAAAGCGATATTTCAACTTGTATTTATCAAATCTTGATCGTTTTTGACCTTAATCTACTCAGATAAATATTCTATATTTTTCTAAACCTGTGTAATGTATTTTTGTGGTGTTATACTGTGTTTTGGCATGATTTATTGCGCAAATACCTTACACATTGCTTTTTAAGTTAAGCCTGACTGCTCATGCCAATCTACCAGAGGGTGGGCACAGGGTAGTTTGGATTGTGTGTGACTTACCTTGACTAGAGTGAGGGTCCTTGCTTGGACCGGGGGTAACCTGACTGCCAACCAAAGACCCCATTTCTAACAGCACACATTGGGGATTTCATTCTAAATCACCTTTCTCTAAATCAGGCTATCTTAAAAGTCATAAGGCCAAAGATTGAGCTTATTGCATGTGATTACTGTTCATAGTGTATTTGACTTCTAGTCCCTTTATCACCTTCTGGCGTGAGCCTTAACTGCTCACTATTGCAAATTTGAGAGACAAATTTATCAAATTAACATCTCTGGTACCCAAACACTAATGGTAAATTTCAATATCTACCATACATACTTCCAAGTAACCACCTCCTACCAAAAGACGTGTTCCAGTGGGCATGTTTTAGCTATGGATCAAGAATACTTGACGTATTTGTATAAATATGCTGGAAAGATACACTGTATTCTAAAGGTGGTCAGGGCCTACACCACAGTGACAGTTACCTGCCAAAGGCAGCCTCTTTTCCTGACCATCAAAATAACTGCCACTCCACTTGTGATCAAGCTCTTTGGCAATCACTTTTTAATCGTATTCCTCTGCTCACTTCTTAGTAAGATTGGGAGTATTTCGATTCAACACAAAGGCTGCAACTAAGCATATGGTTGAAAAATGGACTAGATACTACACAGAGGTGGCGGGGGGAAGAACAGCGCGGTCACATTTATAATCACTCAAAATCCATACCATGGTAAATGTATGGCATAAGCATTTAACCTGATGAATGTGTCTTGTTGCAATTAGGCCCAGGGGTGGAGGGCCCCTTTCATAACTTTGCAGAGCAACCGATTAACTGCAAGGCCTGGAGGGAGGGTGGGCTCCTCCCCTGGGCCCAATTTCAACAAGATGCACCTTGCACTCAAATGAACGGGGAGGAGAAAAAAGAGGATTGGTGTGGAGAGGGGTAAGTGTTAGAAATCATGGCCTGGCTGTGGTGCACTGGCATGGGGCCCCATGCTGGTGAGCTGAGTGCAGGACCCAGGAAGCTGTCCACACTGCGCGTGCCTAGTGCAGCCAGTAAGAAATTGAGTTATTAGTTAAGGTGGGTAGGTACCCACCTCAAGTAATACCCTCAGTGCTTGTCAGGGTGAACCACTAAAGTCACTAAATAAACCAGAGCTCACCTCCATGGTAGCTATGGCACAGAGCAGACAAGCTTAACTTATTTTTTATTGCTTTATTTATGAATTTCCATTTAAGAAACCAGAGGCAAAGAAATCACATTAATGCATTTCTGCTGCTCAGCAAAATATGAAATGGACATAGGATGCATACATGGCAATAGATCAGACAAGATGAGCATATTTGGTGTTTGCTAGACATGTATTGAGGGCTACCATAAGTGTTCCTAGAGGGGCTTCTACCTATATGGGTAAAGCAGGCAGCATGTAACAAACAAGGCCCTCAAAACGAAGAAGACATGAATATGGGGGGGAGGGGAGCTATTGCTGGGGGATGAAGGGGTCAGGGGCTAAACTAGGGCACCCCACAAGCAACAGATAATTACGAAGCGGGTGCCAAATGTTTTTACAGCAAAAAGTGGAGGGGTGTCAATAGCCCAGTGAAGAACCACCTCCTGCATCACCAACAAGAAAACGATGGCACTGAACCGCCACACCAGTTTAGGGATGTCTTGCACATTTCCAAGTAGGTCCAGGAGAGGGTCGGGAGTAATAGGTATCTCTTTCATTTGGGCCAGCATATCATAAACAGATTTCCAATAAGTTGCAATTGTTGGGCATGTCCAGGATAGGTGGGTGAAGTCTGCTACGGGACTGGAACAGCGTGGGCAAGCGGGGGATCTCAAGGGGTCTAGGTGCACAAGGAAGCTGGGCATGACATAAATTCTGCAGAGAAATTTAAAATGCAGAAGTTTGTGGTAGTAGGGGAGAGATGGTTCATCTGTGTACAGCAGTCTGACCTTACTGTGCCACTGAGCATGTGGCCTAAGTCAGGTTCCCAAGATTGTGTGAGTTTAACATCACAAGAGGGGAGCAGGGCGACACACATATGATAAAATTTCAATACTAGTCATTGTCTGCTCTCGTCAGAGGGCAATGGGAGGAGCTCTGGTGGAGTTAATGGATATGTTGAAATTGTAGCACAAGGGCGCTTATGATGCTTTGCAGGATTAATTGATTCATCTGGGTGGCCACGGGAAAACAGGTCTCATCCGTTATGTTCACTACATGACCTGCTGGAAATGTATCAGGAAAAGTATGGAGTGCGTGTTTTTGAAGGGTGTGCTGCACTATCAATTCGTTAGTTATGGGCAACCAAGGGTTGGAAGGAAGTGGTGGCAGCAGAGAGTATCAGAGGGGGCTACCCAACAGCCATAATATCTTTTCCAGGCCCAACTGGTGGTAGAGAGCAGTTGGATGTCCATGGGGTCCAGGGTGTGTTCAGTAGGGAACAGGGATGCCAATGGGGTGGGGTATGCTAGATCGGTTTTAGGTTCTTCAGCCCTTGTCCTGGCAATCCTCACAGGGGTCAGCAGCCATGATAGGTTTGGATAACCAGAGTCACCTGCAAATATTGAGGGACAACATTTAGCCACTTACTATCCTATGTGGCCAATACCATAGGCATACACCAACATATACTGGGTGGGAACCAGGGCTCACCTATTAGCCACGCCCTGTGCCTCTGTAGCTGGGACATCACATTTGGGATGCTGCTATTCCTCAGGACAAAGGCATCATGCACCAAACCTGGATACTTAACATTGACGTGGGAGATGTACTGGTCCGCCAAGCACACCATCTGCACAATCTGCACATTCATGGAGTGGAAACTCTTACGATTCCTGGACACCTGTTCATTCTGTTGGGGGGGGGTACAAATGCAATATGTGTTCCGTCAATCACCCCAATTATATTAGGGATATGAAGGTGGGTTGGGAGCACACTGCCTCACATCCCAGTCGAGTTCGCCCCTTTGCATCCTGGTAAATGCAGTTCAAATTTAACGCTTACTTGAAAGTGTCTGTAGTTTTTCACTAAAGTTAGTGCAGTCATTGCTGTTCATCTCTATACACGTGTTTCAGGGTAGTTGCCCTTCATCAGTAGAAAGTAGAAAGCATCAAAAAATATCTGGGGTTGCTGGAAATGCTGCCAAAATCGTCTCAGGTCTAGTACCACTCACAGGCTCACAGGTGCGTCTCCAGAGCTCGTCAGCTCAATGGCTCAAGGGAGCCTTTTAACAGGAAGGCGGGTTGGGAACACACTGCCTCACATCCCAGTCGAGTTCGCCCCTTTGCATCCTGGTAAATGCAGTTCAAATTTAACGCTTACTTGAAAGTGTCCGTAGTTTTTCACTAAAGTTAGTGCAGTCATTGCTGTTCATCTCTATACACGTGTTTCAGGGAAGTTGCCCTTCATCAGTAGAGAGTAGAAAGCATCAAAAAATATCTGGGGTTGCTGGAAATGCTGCCAAAATCGTCTCAGGTCTAGTACCACTCATAGGCTCACAGGTGCGTCTCCAGAGCTCGTCAGCTCAATGGCTCAAGGGAGCCTTTTAACAGGAAGGCGGGTTGGGAGCACACTGCCTCACATCCCAGTCGAGTTCGCCCCTTTGCATCCTGGTAAATGCAGTTCAAATTTAACGCTTTCTTGAAAGTGTCCGTAGTTTTTCACTAAAGTTAGTGCAGTCATTGCTGTTCATCTCTATACACGTGTTTCAGGGTAGTTGCCCTTCATCAGTAGAGAGTAGAAAGCATCAAAAAATATCTGGGGTTGCTGGAAATGCTGCCAAAATCGTCTCAGGTCTAGTACCACTCACAGGCTCACAGGTGCGTCTCCAGAGCTTGTCAGCTCAATGGCTCAAGGGAGCCTTTTAACAGGAAAGCGGGTTGGGAGCACACTGCCTCACATCCCAGTCGAGTTCGCCCCTTTGCATCCTAGTAAATGCAGTTCAAATTTAACGCTTACTTGAAAGTGTCCGTAGCTGTGTGATTGTGTGTATTGGTTGTTAGGTGTTGTTACATGTTGTTGTATGTATGTAGTGTCTGCGTGAGTAGTGTATTGTGGTTGCTTGGCAATGCGTAGTGTATATGTGGTTGAGATAAAGTTGTGTGATTTTGTGGTGTCGTTTATATTTGTGTTCGACTGTGCTGGTGCTGTGTGTCTGTGGGTTGGTGTGTGTTTTGTAAGTGTGTGTTAGCCGTGGTGTGTGTAGTATGTGTGCGCATGTGTGTATGTTACTGTGTGTGAATGTGTGTATCAGAGTTAGGTAACGTGTATGTGTGTCACCCTCGCCACCCGTCCCAGATCTGTATGTTGTATGTGTGTGGGTACTTTGCCTTTTCCCTAGTGTGTCAGGTAGGTATGTGTGCTCACAGTTGTTGTCATCGTCACCGTTGCTGGTTCCAGAGTTGTTGGGCGAGCAGGAGCAGCGGTAAGACTTGTAGTTCCGGTTCCATCGTGGCTCCGGACAAGTATGGCTTACTGGAGGTGAGTGTCTCCTTTTATAGAGTTGGTTTCTGCCAGGGTTTCCATGTTGGTGCGACCATGGTGCTAACCTTGGCGGTGTGTAGCCTTGTAATGTGTCTGGTGGGAACATGGTGTCCGCTGGCCTGAAGGTGGCTACCTCAGTCCGTGGCAAGCTGACTGCACCAGCAGTTCCGGCGGTTGTTTGGCTGTGTTCTGTAGTGAATATTGTCATGGTCGTAAATTGACGGTATTCTCCTCCGGCCTGTTGGCGGTAGGACCGCCACCGCCAACATGGCGGTCCTGAGACTTATAATGACCTCCCCAGTATTCTAACTAAACTGCAGATGGTATTTCCACCACAGTAAAAGGCAACTTTTCTAACTTTTCAATGTTAAGCATGATGTGCATTGCTTCTTTCTTGACCATTATCTGTTGCTTTCGCAACAAGTTAAGCGTGCCAAAATAGGTTCCCGGAGTTGACGTATTGTCAAGGCACGCAACCACTTTTCAGAACCTGTAATGTCCAACCTACCTGCAAAATGGACCTACGTTGACTTTGTTCATGATATAAATATGACATATCATTTTGAAAAATGTCAATTGCAGATGACACAATGTTGTTTAGGGTGTAACTGCGGTTGGACAATGAGCTCATACCATTATTGACAACGGCTAGAGCTTTCTGCAATTTTCCTGTTCTGTTAGCTTCAACCGGGCGGCAGCTTCTTTTTTGTAAAGTTTCCAAATTTCATCATCTATTGCATATTAGAAGCGCTTTGTGCATTGTTGTCTAGGACCTAACGAGAAATATTGTAAGTCTGTATCTTCTGACAGGAGACTAATGTGTACTTTAACAGCTGTTAGTGTGGACGTTTTCATCCATTGTTGACATAGTTTGCCCACAATGTATGTGGTGATGATACAGAGTATTGTGTGGTGACCTAACAAGGGTCAGGTCGCCTCACTCTAAAACCCCCTGTGGAGTTTACAAAATGCGCATGACAACCATTTGTGTCCACTGGCCACAATAACCACCCGCTGGGACGTGAAAGTGTTGAATTAAAGGTGCCATTCTGGATCCACCCATGGAGCTCTTCTTCTGTAACACTTAAAATCTTTTGCCAATTTTCAATTTAGCTTGTTAGGGAGTACTTGGCGCATTTAATTCCTTAATTTTGGCCTTGCCTTAGAAACTTGCTTGTTGTGCAGTTTCATATAATTTGAAATAGAATAAGGCATCCTTCAAATAAAGCTTCCTTACCCTGTATTTGCCAATCTCTAGTACCCCACACACTTTTTAAGTCAAGTGACTTCAACCAATGTTCATAGCCTTCAATAGCCAACTAGGAAACAAAGGAATCTGAATAAATCAATTTTGTATCAGTTAACAAAATATTCCACAATTTTGAAGGTGGAAATTTAAAATAAAAAGACTCAGCAGTTTTGACATCATGCCCAGTAAAATACAAAAACAAACTGTTCTACATATATATTGGAACTCCCTATTGGTGGAGTCAGGCAAAGTTCCCATTGTGTATAATTATAAACAGTTCCCAGGGTGCTGGCTCTGTGCACAAAATAGTGTCAGTAAAGATGGTAACAGAACGTTTCCCCATTTCCCCATGATTCTCAGTTGTTTAAGAAACATCTTCACTTTCAAACACAGTGTAATATTAAATCTCAGGAAGCATAGAATTAACTGATTTGCATCCCAACCATCAGAAACAACCCCTGGTGTTACAATATAATTCATAAAAATGTTTAATACATATGGAATTTAAATTGTTTCCATCCAATCGAAGATGTTGAATAGTACTTTTCCATTTGTGTTGAATTTGAATGAACTGAATCAGACTTTCAGACATTTCTTGTCGATGATGTGGTGACAGGAACCAATGAAAGATAATTTCCCTCTCTCCCCAAGCTCTGGAAGTTTCTTCATCGTTCTTTAGTTGTTGTAGAGGCACATCCGGTTGGGCAGTGAGAGGTGTACAGGAAATACACAGGAGTCCTCTTGGTCTACTGGGCAGGCCTGGCCACATGGAGTAACTTGACATTGCCAATCAAAATGAAGTGGTTTCTTTAGAACCAGGCAGCAGTGGTAAAATTACAGTTCTAGTATTGTGTATTCCCAGGACTGGAAATGGTGCTCTGTATGCTGGGCCAATTTCCTTCTTTACAGAAATGTTTTCACACACTAGATCCTCAACTTTAGGAATCCAGCTGGTTGATGTTGTTGGCAAATCCCTCATCCCCAAGGTGGCAACATGTGCAGATGGGTTTTCATCACAGAACTGTTGTAATTCCTGAAAGACAGTAACAGGTTCATTTATGTCAAAAGGTGTTTCTGCCGCCACTGCGCCAAAGCCATCAAGAGCTGGGACATACAAAGACCTTCTGGGCAGATTATTTAGTGGTCTCTGGACTCCATACAGGTGGTTCAGCCAACTACGACCTGTACCTAGTACCCTCGCTGTTAAGAATTGCTTTGTCTCAGTTTCTCCGCCCCACGACCATGTTTCCCTCAGGATGGTAAGGAGACGAGAAATGGCGTTGAACACCCATCTTCGCTATTGTGTCTCTGAATGCCCTTGAGGAAAAGGCAGGGCCCTTGTCAAAATAGAATGCTGCAACTGCAAATGACCCAATACAACTTGAAAATCTTTGATTTAATAACAGTTTGAGAGTCATCTGAGCCTTGTGGCCATACCCATAGAAATCTGGAGCGACTAAACTATATTTGTATGCAGCATCAGGTGTTAAGGGACCACAGTGGTCCAGGTACACAAATTGTAGTGGTTTGTTGGAAATTAGGAGGGTTGCCTGCGGTGGACATTTGACAGTGGACTCTTTAATTCGTTGACCGATGTCACCACAAAGGACATACTGTTTGGTCTTCTTTTATAGACCTGGCCACCAGGAGCATTTTTGAAGTAATGAAATAGTAGCCGCCACACCTGCATGGCCAGAAGCAAGCCCCTCATGCGCTGCTTTTATGAGATCAAGGGCCATATGTACGAACACTTTTTCCCATAGACACAGAATGGGTAAAAACCTTTGCTACATCTGGCCCCTAGTCTCTGGTCTTGGTTGGGAATCACACAATCACCCACCCCTGCTATTGTTGCAAATGCAACAATTTGGGCACTTAAGTGGTACGAATATTTGACAGGCTATGCCTTTGGTAAGGGCTTGCTGTCAGTCGAAGCCTTCAGAGCAGCCAGTGTTTCATCATCCAGCCTCATATGAGAATGAATAATCCCAGCAACCAAAGCCCTGGCTACTGCTGAGTTGGCTGTCTCATCAGCCAAAGTGTTTCCTACAACATTTACTCTTACACGTTGGTGACCCAATGTATGTAGTAAAGAGGCCTTTGATAGCTTGACTTTCAGATCTGCTACTTTCCATCACAGAAATTTGTGTTTGATGGTGTTTCCTTTTGAATCTCTGAACCCATTCTGGTGCCAGCAATGCAGATATTCGTTGAAGGACTGGTCACTGTAGTACAAATTATTCACAATCAATGTAGAAAGTTCAGAATCTGTGGTTTCCAGTGCTAAAATTAGTGCTTTTGAGCTTTGTAAATTGTGCAGTACAGTCGCCTAGGGTCTGTGTGTAGGTTTTTTGAGGGTGGAATTTACCGTCCCTCATCATCACGCTCACTGCTGCGCAAGCAGCGGAGTATTGCTGTTTAGGACGTCCAGCTGGTTGAGCTGAACCGTAAGTGTAAATGATGATCCAGTATTGTTCAGGAGGCAAAATATTTGTAGGCATTGGCTGTTTAAGTTCATATTGAAGGAATTCTTGTGTGTGAAGTTTTGGATCAAGAACATAATCAACATCAGTGGCCGTCACAGACTTTGCTCATTGGATCCAACGTGGATGTAACTCTTTTGCATTTGGACGCTAGCGTCGGTGACAGCCTCAAGGGCTGGTATTGAGGTAATTATAATAACGTGCTTCCCCTGTGCCAGAGGTCTCTCTTTTATGAAGGTCATCTGAACAGCAGTCAGAATCTTTTCAGTAGAAGCAAAGCACTTTTCAGCGGTGGAGTACAAATGTGATTTGTATGCTATTGGACTGGTGTCACTTTCACTGAATGTTACATAGGTGAACCCGATGGCACCAGCAATTACTCTGATGACCAAGTTTGTTCTGTTATCAAGTGTAAGTGTTTTGCTTCAAGCATGCCCTCTTGCAATGCTCTAAGAATACATGTGTGTTCAGGTGTCCAATGTTTGCCTGAAAAATCTGGACATATTAAGTCATAGAGTCGTTTTACGCATTGTACATAATCTGGAATGTAAATTCTACCAAAACTAAAAAAGCCCAACAATGATTGTAGCTTGTTGATGGTATTAGGAGGTTGTAAATGTGCACACGTTTCTAAAAAGAGGGGTCCCAGACTCTTTCCTTCATCTGATAACTTGTATCTCAAAAATAGGACACTGAAAAAAAAGCAATTTTTGTTTTCTTAAAATTACATTTGTAGCCTAATTTGGCAAACCACCCAGTTGAGGTATGTTCTGAGGTCATCATCTGTAAGGTAGATATCATCTACATAGGACAACGCCTCCAGGTTGATATCATGTAATATTGATGTTACATGGGCTGAGAAAAATTCTGGACTGTTCTTATACTCCTGTGGGAGCCGGCAAAATTTTCTTTGAGAGGCAAGTGCACTGAAGAGACTCAAATCCCAACTTTTAGGCACTAGATTTTGGCAGAAAAAACCACTGGAAATATACACGGTTGTCTTGTATTTTTTGCGTACTAAATTGTTAATAAGTGCTGTGCTGTGTGCGTTTTGTGTTGAAAATGTGTGTGTGTGACTATTATGGTGTCTGTGATCTAAGATTATTCTATATGAGTGGTCTAGCTTAGCTATGGGGAACAAAGGGTTGTTTATTGGTGATACACAGGGTTCTATTACACCCTGGTACTCCTACCTAAGTTTTGAGAGTATTTCTCTCTCTGTGTTTAATGGGGTATTGTGGTTGCACCTGTGGTGTCCACCTAATTGGTCTGATATGGTAGGGGGACTCTTTGTCTCATCCTAGATGTTTGCGATACAGCAGTGGAGCCTGCGCCAATGCCCAATCTACGGCGTAGGATTCTTTTAGTGTATCTTGAATGAGGACTGAAAAAGAAGGCATAATGACCTCTTTCCCCCATGGGAGATTACAGACAAATTCAGGTGGCCAATCTTTTTCTGGCAAAAGGATGTAATAACTAAGTGTTAATCTTCCCCAAATCGTCCCTAAAATATAACTTTGATTGTGTGTTCTACGTCTCCATCAATTTGTATTTTTGCATTGTAAACCCTGTTCGGGGAGGAGATGCCCTTGTCCACAGTTTTGACTTCTAAAAAGTTGTTAATTGCTGTGACATCCAGAAGCTCTTGAAGATGCTGTTGAACTATTGTGACCTCTGCCACGTTGTCTAGCAGAGTCACTGTCCACATCCTGTTCTTCAGTAAATATGTTTGGCATTCTTAACTGAAATTGCTGACACCTTTTTTGTTTTATATTGGGGCTTTTGCTGTGGAAGTGATTCTTCTTTTTCATTCAAACTTCAGATGAGCGCTGTAAATCATTTCTAGATTTCATATACTAGTTTCAGTTTTCTGACCATCCTCCTCTCTCCCTGCATTTGTCCGGTCAGTCCTGGAAAGAACGAGATTGGCTTGTGACAGTATACTGGTATCAAGTGGGAGTTTTTAAAGTTTCTCTGGTTCTTAAATTGTAGCGTTTTCAGAGGCCTCTGATCACATAGATTCTCCTTGTTTATCCTAGCGTTGTTTAGACCCTTCTTGCGCTTGTTTGGTAGAATCCTTATTGGATTTACCTTGTAATAGTGGTTTGCCTGGTCTGACTCCCACACTGTCCTTACCTGTACTAGTATAGATTTCGGCAATACTCTTTGCAGCTTGTGTTCTTGATCCTGTGCAGGAATGTCCTGGAGCTGCTGACATACTGCCAATGCTACTGCTTCCCCTTTAGAATTATTATTGAGGACACTGTGGCAAAATTACCCATCAGTTGCATCCCCAAGTCCAGGGCTGGGGCTGCCCCGTATTCATCTTGAATCTGCTTTTATACCTCTGGAAGATTTACAAGTGTTGGTGTACCATGTGTGGTACTGTAGAGTGCAGCAAACACTCCACCCCATGTGGCACAGTTGTCCACTGAGGGAACCATCCCAAATGGCAAGCACATTGTGAGAAATGTTTATCTTGGGGTCCCGTATGGGGAAGCACTGCTTCCAGTGTGCTTATTTTTTGTGCTAACCAAAACTGAATTTCTTCACATTTGGCGGGTACCTTACCCATTATTGAATGCACAGTCGCAGTATTTATTTTTGCTGTCAAATGTGGTTGCGCTGGAGCAGCCCTTGCTGGGGCAGTGTTCAAAGTCCACATTAAGAATTGTATTAGGTGTCTATACATTTCAATTAAATTAGTATATGTGTAAAAGTGGAGGTGTGTTGTGGTGTGCAGGTAGCCAACTCTGGACACGTAGGACCGTCATTACTTAGAGGACCTCGTCTAAGGTTTTGTGCAATGTGTAGAAGGGTACCATCAAGCCAATTATGGAGTTCTTGAAAGGATAGTGGTATTTCTAAATAATCGTATGGTCTGTTTTGTGCATGTACATTTGCTATTGTGTAGTGATGAAATGTGTGTGTGTTCCCATCTGCTGCTGGAAAGGTGACCACAGATTTAAAAATATCAGTTCTGTAGGGGTGAGTCTATGATTTAATAAATGTGTTGTGAGAGGTTGCCTCATGCTTATTGCAATTGCTACCCGTTGAGGGTCCACAATATTTAATAAAAATGGTCAGTTCAGAGATAGAAACACTAATTTGGGGAAATCTTTTTTTAAAGTTCAAGCTTGAACAACCTACAGCCTAGAATAGGTACTGCTTATTCAGGTACTGAGGAGGATATTCCCTAATGCCATGACTGACTCCGTGTAAGCTAATGAGGGTGTCTTTAGCACGTAATGAGACAGAGAAACTTGGGAGATCTGTAAAGTTAGTGCCTAACCAACGTTGGTAGTACCATGTTGTAGGACTTTTGCCATAGGAAAGAAACTGCTAGATTCAGGCGGCAGCATCACTGTGTGTGGGAGACTGAGTCTGATCCCACGCCATCTGATATCTGTGGGCCTAACCTTTTCAGCTAGCTAGCAGCAACTCACCAAAATTCAAGAGTAAAGGTGATTTGTGGCAGCCCGATGCATGACACTCTGTAAATTCTCAGGAAAGTTGTGGTGGAACAGATCTTACCCCATTCTCTCTGTTATGCAAGTCTCATATATGCAAAAGACAAACAGAAGAAGGACTTGGTTCAATACATTTTATAGAAGCAACTGAATTCTATGTAAAAAGGCAAAGACAATGAAATACAATGCTATTATTGTGGTGGCCAGAAAAGTGAAACAGATAAACAGTTCCACCATACTGTCACAATACTTAAGGCCTGGTTATGAGTTTGGCAGTCTGTTGCACCACCATGGCGGCTGCAACGAACCGACCACCATCGGCTTCGTGGTCGGACCACTGCATTAAGATGTTGGCAGTCCAATAGAGGAAAGACTGCTGCGGTCCTGCCGGCACCGCAAGGCAGCACAGCCTGCCGGGGTGATGAGGCAGGACAAACAGGCCGGCGGAGACAGTTTTTCAGCCTGATTCATTATGATGTTGCATACCCCTAATGTGACTGTGGCAGTTCAACCACCACAGCTTAGCTGACGGAAACAGAGAGCATAAAGGAAGCAGCTCACTTGCAGGCAGTGTTACATGTCCTGCGCTGCTATGGAGCTCATCACACACGTCCTGCTGCTCATCAAAGGTGCCCAAAATCCACACCGCTGTGGACTCAATTGACAGTAATCACATACACCTGCCTGTGTCACTGAGCTCAACAACAGATCGTTGCGCCATCGTCCACATGATTTGGGGCTCATGCTACGGGCACCAAGTACACATCATTGTGTCCACAATCAGAGTCATTCACAAAGAATGACACATTCACAGCCACAAAACACTCCCTTTGGGCAGGTCACTGACACTGCACCGCAGCACTCCACAAAAACACACGTCTGACCATCTCAGGCACAGGGACAGTGAAGTGTACACAACATTGTGTCATACAACAGCAACAACACATCAATACCACATCTACCCATTCAACTGACACCCTCACATTGCACACATGTCAGATTGAACACACATATGTTTGGTTGTGTCATAGAACACAAATGCCCCTCCCATGAAACAGCCCTGCACTGGGCCCACAAATCTCCCACAGTGCAACAGAATGGAAGGACAGTGGGATGCACAATAGTTTGAGAGACAAATATCCAAAGCTCACTATGCAAACAATACCTTCAGAAAAGGGATGCAGGAATCAGGAACACTCATGGAAGGATGCTGTCATGGGGCACATTACACTTTGCACATGTCCTTAAAACAAAACAACATTTGCACAGGAACTGGCCCTTAATGTATCTCAGGGACAAAAAATAGTAGAGCCAAGTGACATGCCTACCTGTATACAGTAATGTGGAAGTGCAAGTCAAGAAAGCAAATACAATGGCATGGGACACACATCTAGATGAAGTAGCTGCAAAGTAAACACATCAGAATGGGCACATGCACAGTCAAATGCACAGGAAGCTAGCACAATTCAACACCTGCCATGTGTGGACAAACAAACCTCCAGCTTCCACACATGAGACACATGTGCAGTCCATATCGGGGGACAAGTCTAAAGCCATACATGCTGACATGGGACAATACAAGATGAAATACTTACCATTCCAAACATAACATAATGCAATCACTCCCCATTTGGATTAGCACCCACATATCCATGCAGTCAACATCTACATTTGTCTTGTATAATACCTGTACTGCTCACAAACTCAGATATTGCAAACAACAAGCAATGGATCAACAATCAGGCTGAAACACACACAACTGTAGGCATACAACACAAGTTACTCAGGAAAAACATAAGTGTAGAAAATAAATTGTAGGACAACTGTGTACCTAAAAACTACAACTTGGGTTTATTAACTCCAAATTATTCAGAACAAAGGAAGGCCATTGACCAGTCCAATTAGATGTCCATGCACATCACTGTGCCCACACAACTCCAATCCCTGCCACAGAACCTCCACAGGAAGGAACATCAAGTGGGCAAGCATGTATCATCCTTGGGAAGGGTCGGATTTGGGATGGGTGGGTTTGGGTTTAGGGGTGCTTTTTCTTTGGAGGAGTGGGCTTTTTCTTGGGTGAAAGGTATATGTGCTTGCAGGAGTGCAGGTGTGATGGGGAGGAGTTTGTTTTGGAAGGCATGGCTTGGGATGTGGATGGGGGCCTCTTGGGTTTGGGAAGACGGTGGAGGGAACAGGGGAAAGAGCAAGCTCAAAAAATAAACTCTTCTTGGGAAAACATGGTGGGTCTGCATAAGGGGCTGGGGATTTGGAGATTGATGAAGTGGTTGTCTTGTGTGTGGGTGTAGATGCCTTGGGTGTGAGCATGTGTGAGGTATGCTTCTGTTTGGGTGGTGTCTGTTGCATGTGTGAATGTGGGCATTTGCGTGTCTTGGCGAGCTGTGACGTGAAGGTGCTGAGTGATGTGGGAGTGGTGGATGTGGGTGTGTCTGTTGGGGTGGTGTCTGTCAGTTTGGTGGATGTTGTAGATGTTTGTTTGTCTGTTGGGGTGTTATCTGTTGGTATGCTGGATGTGGTGGATATTTGTGTGTCTGTTGGGTGATGTCTGTGGGTATGCTGGATGTAGTGGATATGTCTGTGGGTGTTGTGGTGGTGTCTGCGGGTATGGTGGATGTGTCTGTGTATGTTCTGCTGGTGTCTGAGTGTACAGTGGGTGTGGTGGATGTATCACAGGCTATTGTGGTAGTGTCTGTGGTTATGTGGTAGATGTGTCCGTGGGTGTTGTGGTGGTGTCTGTGGGTATGATAGATGTGTCTGTGTATGCTCTGCTTTTGTCTGGCTGTATGGTGGTTGTGTTTGATGTGTCACTGGCTGTTGTGGTGGTGTTTTGGGGTGTGCTGGATGTGGTGTGTGGGTCAGTGGTGGCGGTGTCTGGTGATGTGGTGGCTGATATTGTGTTTGTGGGTATATGTTGAGTGCCTGCATGCCGGTGTGTCTTGTGCTGTTGATGTCGATGTGTGCTATTTGTGTGTGTTGAGGTGGGTGCGTGCGGATGTTTCTGTGTGCTTGGGACAGGTAAGGAAATAGGGGATTTGGATTTGGAATAGGGAGGTGGCAAAGGGAAAGAATGTGGGGGGTGACTGGCTGCAGTGAGTGAGGAGGTCAGAGCCTGAAAAGATCTCTGTAGGCCAGACATGCCACTATGATTGCCTTCCAGGAAAGCATCAGTCTGCTGAAGTTGGCTGGCCAATCCCTGGATAGCAGTCACAGTGGCAGTCTGCCTCACAGAGATACTCCTCAGGAGGTCAATAGCTTCCTCACTAAGGGCAGGAGGGCAACAGGGGCTGGGGCTGAGGTGCCTGTGGCAAAGGAGAGGCTGCCAACTGGGTGGGGAGTAACAGGGAGGGTAGCAATAGAAGTGGGGGTGGCAGACAAAGATGGTACAGGGGCAGGTCCTTATGGGTCCGCCGCCAGCAGGGAGCAGCCACTGGAGGAAGAATCCGAGGATGACGTTGATCATGTCTCCTCTGAGGTACTCCCTTCACCCTCCGGGCCACTGGGTCCCTCGGTGTCAGTGGTGTCATAACTGGAGGTACCATGACCAGATGCTTCCCCACTTGGTTGTGCCCTGTCTCCCTCACTTTCCTGGACTGATGGTGCAAATACAAAGAGGAAAAGAGTCAACACGTGTTCCTGATCCCACTTGAACAACAGCTGTGATTAGCAAACATTACCATGATGTAAAGTAGGTCTCAGCAACAAACTACATGAAAGGGCCTCCTCCATGTACCATACCATATGCATGCATGCCATCTAAACTGTCAACAGTTGCCCACAGGAAAATCAGGATCTGGGACAACTACAATGGCATGGCTGAAGTTGTGTAATCACAGTAACCATTGAACAAGTAGGAGACCACATCACCTTCAATGCTTTGCCTCATGGAGCATACCTCATTTACCTGTTGTCATACAATAGTTGGCCAATGCCAAGTTCTTTCCCACAGATCCCACACAAGGTCATGCAGACATCTATTTGTCACATACACAGTAACACAACAATAAGAGGGATGCTTCTAAAACCTACCATGTTGCTGACACCAGTACAGATGTAGCCTAGAGAAGGTCACGTGGAAATACCCATGTCACACTGGAAACATATCAACAATGCACACTTCATCATGTGTAATTTGTCCTAATGGATTCATTGAGGTAGTACTAATGTTGCTCAGATATACTACACATTTGTCATGGAAATATACACCATAGACAAAATGTGCAAATTGCCAGGGAGATATGTCCCTGAAATCCATAACACAATGAATCAGTAAGCCCCAGAGAAATCACCACTAATGTCTGGCCCCCCTTACAATGACATACTCTGATTGCATCAGTAGACACCATTAGTCCTTTGTATGTTAGAGAGGCCCAGAGATTTGCATGTACTTGTAGAAGAGCCCCCCAACATGTTGCCCAATAGGAAGCTACATCACTGTCTCCATTTTGGTCCTGCAAACCCATATGTCTGTGGATGAATGATTGTACCCAACCATATATAATTCCAACATAACTGCACATCACTCTATGATGCATGCCAACACTCAGGTAACAAACCTTACCCATTACACATGTGCAGTGCACTTTTCCACATGATGCCACATCAATGGCATGGAAATGCGCATTGTGTGTAAAAATTCTAGTCGCACCAGTCATGTACCTCATTGCTATTGCAGTTGTACATGCCAACTGACATGCTGTTATGGGTGAGGGCAATGTGAGCCACCAATCAATGGTGACACACTCCTGTCTGTTGCACCACATGAAATGTAGCCCCATTACAAATGTCCTATTCCAAACACAGGTAGTCATACACATATATGTGAGGGAATACAGAAATCATCCCATGAACACAGGTAGACCATGCATGAAACAGCAGTGTACACATTTTGTCGAAAGAGAAGAGGACACATGCTAACATGTTGGCACAAGGAGTGTTGACAACAGTGATGGCACATAAATCATGTCAATGGACATTCCCCACTTACCAAGGGAAAGTTTTGATCTGTAGCTGGCCCAAAGCAGTCAGTCACATGTATAACTGCCATCTTCACATTGCAGACAGTAGTGAGGCACCAGCACTTGTCACACAATGAAGACAAGTGACCTCTGTGGGGGGGGCAGATGCCAATTTACTCATTTGACCAGCCACATGGCTGAGGACAGTGATCCAGCACTTCTTTTTGTTTAGCCTGTAACACTGAGGAGTAGTGGCTTGTATCATAGAACGTACACCCATTACAACAACAAACATTACTTGATTGATCAATGTACACAACCATATGTTGTCCATTTCCAAATTGTTTGTGAATTGTACACAGTTGTGTCCTAGGTCCCTGGGCCAGTAGGCAAGGCACCTCAGTATATACCACATTAAATATCTACACAAACAGTTACACATCTACTGTATCACATATAGCTCATCCCTAATCACCCTGGGGAGATGTCAGAACCTAGCACATTATGGGGAATATTTGAGGAAAGTGTTGCTGCACCCAGTGCAGTGCTACTTTCCTTGTGCCCCTTAGCGCCGCCCTACCGCCACCATGTTTGTGCCATATCTAAGATACACAGGGTAGGGGGCAATAGCATCAAACAGCATCAAAACTTTTGACACTATTGATGTACTGTTCAGGTTTAACACCAACATTTTGGCACTAACCCTGAACTGTACATAAGGGCCCACTGTAAACAATGGTATTCCCCCTTTTAACTCCTGCTTTGAGCAGTGCTGAAAAAAATGACGCAGAGAAATCTCTTAGATTTCTTTGTGCCATTTGTTTCGGACCCCCAATGGGGGGGAACGGCCTCTTTGCATACATTATGCCTGGCACAGGCATAATGTAGTGTAAAGGGTTACAAAGTGGAGCAATGCAAGTATTGCTCCACTTTATAAATATGGCACAAGAAAAAGGCTACCTTAGCATAAACAAATGACGCTAAGGTGGCACTAAAGTGATGCTGGGCCCTTTTAAATCAGGGCATAACTTTGTTACAGGAAGGAATATACCCTATGCACACCCTCTTGTGGCTGCTGTTTTCCCGTCAAACACCCATCAAGGTCCTGCTACGTCATGACCAGAATGTGGGGCATTTGGGGGTTCATGGTCCAACGTGCGCCCCGCCCATGTTGGGAGGACAGCCCCCGCTGGACCCCCGCGATCTTCCAAGCCCAGCATCTCAGGTCCTCCCACCTCTTGCACCTTCTGAGCAGTGGCTTTCCATATCTCCTTCTTCTGATGGGCATTTACCTGTATGGATGCAAGAGACAAATCAAGTGATTACAATCACAAGTTTTTGCCCAGATGGTTGTGTCACACACATCAGAAACACCGAGCAAAAAATGGTCAATTTGTCAACAAACCACAAGTGTAAAGCACACATGCCAATAAGTACAGGGACATGACTACACACTTTTGTATTCATCTGCAGACTAACCAACTACCCTGCTCATGGCCTACAGTGATTAAGCAAGCCTACTCACATCAAGTAGCCCATGCTCCAGCAATATGTACTGTGATGTGAGCCACAATGAAGCACTGCACACCTATGAGGCTACAGAAGAGTAAACTCCTTTGGCCTGACTGGACCAACACATTTACACTCAGGGAGATTGGCTCACTGCATACAGTCCCCACAGGCAACGTCCATAGTACAGACTTCACCCTTACACTTGAGTTGCAATGAAGTGGCTGGCATGGTGGGTACAGAAAGTGTCTTCCCTGTGCATGTGTGGACATGTGGCCTATTGAATGCAGACTTATGCCACTTCAGGAGGGAATTGCTGTGGTATGTACCTGTACCACAGAACACTCATTTAGACATAAGTGTCAAAACTACTGACATGGCATCCAACATACAAAGGTGTGCATTATGCAATTTCTGTTTTGTAACCAAGCTACTGAGTCACATGCCATGGCTTCCCAGGAATCTACACACTATCTGCACTCTGGGTCTGTCATTTGTGCAAAAAGCCTGTACAGAGCAGATATGACTTATGTGAAGGTGACACAGAGCTGTGGGAGTAAGGGACCTGTCATGAGTCAAAGACACCCTTTGTCAATGATGCAAAATGCACATATGGACTAGTTCTGGGATTTAGCTCTGTACCTATTCCTAATCTACTCAATGGGTGAGACATTCAGGACAAGTGTTGCAACTAGAGCCTCATATTGATCACATGACAGGATCTGCTGGTGTACAGGGAGTAGGCACAGTGCCACAGCTGCATAGCTGCAGTGAGTCTCCCACAGCCTGGACTTTGTCCCATACTGGGAGATATATTTTTGACAGGCCCTGGTCTCTGCAGGCTTAGCATATAGAACCTACATGTCACTCACATTTCCATCATTTCCATGTATCACAGTACATCATGTGGCTATCATCAATGTGGCTTGTGGTTTCTTTGGCAACCTGAAGAGCACAATGAGTCATGATATGCCTCCCAAATAAAAGGCCAGATGAGGGTTGAACGATATGTGGCACTGTATGCATTGCTGACAAGATCCTCAAATGACTCAGACAAGATGCATACACAGCTCATGCTATCATGCACATACATGTTGTCAAACATTTACAAACATCAGAAAAAAAGAAATGCCATTGGATGACAGGAAAGTCTACTTGTCTAGTTATGCGCATTCAACACAAGGAGAATCTAGGACCCCAAAAACATCACACAGCACATTGTGAATGAACACAACATATAGTACTGGTCACGAATATCTGCACCATGTACATCCCATTTGACACCACACAGACTGCAACAACAGGCACATAAGAAGTCTAACTGGCACACAGGGGCACATTGTAGCTTGTGAGGAGGGAAAGGATAGTGTTAAACAGGGTCAATTGTGCACATGAGGTACGTACCTGCTCCTCTGGTGAGCCGTAGAGCTGTCCATAAAGGAGAAGAACCTCATTCACAAACCTCTCAAGCACCTCTGGAGAGAAGGCAGGGGCCCTACCACCTGCTGACGTGGCATAATTACTCCGAGAGGTACAACTGCTCAAGTAGGGGAGGTGTTGCTGGCAGCAGTGTCAGGGGTCAAATGACTGATTTTGCACAACATGGCGGTTCATGATGCCATATAGGCGGTCATCACTGCCGATGGACACAGTCATTGGGCCACGACCTCCACAGGCAACAACGCTAGCCTAAGTCTGTGTACACCGCGGTTGGAACCACCTATGGTGCAGATAACTTCCACTGGCTGTCGCGAGTGGTTCCTCATGTCAGGATCTGCCATTTTGGTGCTCTGAAATATTGTATATGGCTTTGTAAACTGCATCACACCTACAATATATGTGTTGGATCATCACAAACATCCTTATTCTGGTTAATTGTGTAGGTCCTACTACGCAACCACCAGTGTAGTGTGTTGCAGGGCACAGATGGCATATGATGACAGTGCATGGTCCACTACCGCCAATGGTATTTTTGGCAGTCAGAAAATACAGTCACATTTTGAGGGGAAATTGTGTAGCAGATAGTTGGATTTCACCTGAATCCATGTTGTGGACACATGTCCACAACTAGGGGGGTCACATGTGGCCCTTGTGTGCTTGCCAGCTGGGATGTGTACAGTGTATGTTGTCTATTCTGTCAGAAATGCTTTGTCACATGATATTGTTAGCATACATCATGTATGTTGCTGTGGACACACTGACTAATGTTAAATCATGTCTTGTCACACACCCTGGGAGAGGGATATGACAACCTCATGTCTACCATTTACTGCCAAACCTTCAGACCATGGAGAAACGCCACATCATCCAGCTATACCGCCTGGATAGGGAAACAATAGTGGAATTATGCTATCAGCTGGAGCCAGATCTGATGCCAGCTAACAGTAATCCAACCTGCATACCACCCATTGCACAAGTCATGTCAGTATTGCTCTTCCTGGCCACGGTGTCCTTCCAACATAGAGTGGCGCTATCTGCTGGTATGTCCCAACCTATGTTTAGTTTGGTGTTGAAGAATTTCCTCTCAGCAATGTTGAAACACATTGACAGCTATATCAGGTTCACCCTACGTGAGGATTTAGCCAACGCAAAGGCTGTATTTTATGGTTATGCCAACCTCAAACAAAAACATGTGGTGGGGACCATTGATGGCACACATGTTGGCTTGGTGCCACTGCAGGGCACTGAACAAGTCTATTGCAAGAGAAAGAACTTCCATTTCATCAAACGTGCAAGTTGCCTGTTTGGCAGAGATCTTCATCTCAAATGTGTGTGCCCGTTACCCTGGATCAGCCCATGATTTCTGCGTAATGTGGAACAGCATCATACCCCAGCTGATGTCACAACTGCACCCAGAGAGGGCCTGGTTGGTTGGTAAGTCATATCTGTCCTGATTGTGTGTGAGCAATGTCAGGTGTTACAATCGTGACGTGAGTCACTCATTGTTGCACTTATGTCCCATTCCTTAACAGTAGACTCAGCATATACAACCTGTCCTTGGTTGTTGACGCCACTGAGGAATCCAGCTACGCCAGAGGAAGTCTGCTTCAGTGAGGTCAATGGAAGAACACGGCGGGCAGTCAAGCATGCTTTTGGGCTCCTGAATACCAGATTTCGGTGTCTGGACAAGGTTGGTGGAGCACTCCTCTACTCACCCAGAAAAGTATGTTCGATCACTGTGGCATGCTGCATGATCCACAACATCATCCTGCGAAGGAAAATCCTGTACATCCCAAGGAGGGCTAGCCTGCAGTGCCACCAGGTGAGAATCCTGAAGTGCCAACTAAGGATGACAGTGGTGAAGAGTAAGGAGCTGACTTACAAGATCTCATCCACAGCCACTTCTCATGAGTGTAAGTTTGTCATGTGATGTCATGGCTGTGACTGTACAATGAACTTTAGTTGTGAGAATGTGTGGATTTTAGTGTTTTCGATACAGGTAAGGAGCTGATACTCAGCAATAATCAGCCAAAGGCTGCTTGACAAGATAGCGTTTGACACATCTCCACTTTGATGATGTTTCTTTGTTTGTGTCAGTTTCCTTGCAATGTACTTGTTTTCCAGATGCGTGCTATGTGACTTGTGTCATATGTATGGTTTCAAGCCTATATTCCTTGTTTTGTTCGTTGTATAGGTACCTTAACCATGACATATTCATGTGGGCATTTCAGAGTTGTGACATTGGCAGGTGTGTGATGGTGTTCTAACATAGAAGTGGACATGGATTGTTGCAGGTAATATAGGTCACAAAGTTTGGGTGTATAAGACCTTGTGCCAAGACACCTTGCACAGTGTTTGGGTGGAAGGTCAGAAGTGCCCATTGGACTTGTTTTGTGTGCAGTGGTGGGCCTGATGAATCATGTGGCCATAAAATATATAGTCCTAGCTTACGATCAAGTCATTTTTCCTTCACATTGGCCAAAAACTCTTTTTGTATGACCTGTATGTAGCAGTAGATGTGTTTCATCATTGTAAGCCACAGTGCCTGTGCAACAACACTGACAGATGTGTGTGCCATACCACCAGATGCATGGGCATTGGATTATGATAGCTCTGTGATCAGGGACTATTGTGCTTCCATCTGTCTGTATCTTGGTGTAGTCTCTAAGAGGTCAATGGTATACCTGTCACATGGATATATAAATACATATAGGGCAAAAGGCAGTGGTGGAATGTTAATGTTCAGTGTCTATTTGGTGCTATACATTTCCTGTCACAAAAAGAGGCTCAGAGACCACAAAAACTAGGTAAATAAGTTATGGATATTGCTAACATAGAGTGTTCACTCATGTTCCCAGTTAGGATGGTGTGCCACAGTGTCCTCAGTTTATTTCCTGCCCTCAGGGTCAGGTTGCAGAAGTAATCCCTCAGGCAAAACAGATACCGCTGGTTAGAATGATGAATACCGTACTCTCTATTGGTTCAGTTTAACAAGGTACTGGGATAGTCGGGATGTGCACGTGTTTTACTGTGATTGGCGGTAACCAACCATAGTGAATTGTCATGCATTCTTTACTATGTATCAGAGTGCCATTGTCCCTGTGCTCGTTTCACCCCGGCCCACCACCTTTGCAAAACCTCTTCCCAGAACCTGGGACTTGCCTGAGACAACAGTCCTCCTGGACACTGGTTGGGAAAGCTTTGGTGTCCTTCTGCCCCGGAGACTCACCGGACTTCTGTGTGCTTCTCGCTTAACTTTTCTTGAGCTCGTCCACCTGGCATCCCTCCGGTGTTCTGGTCTGCTCATGGCTGCGTTCTGTGGCCGCCCTTATCTCTGGTTCCCAGTGACAATCCGTGGACGGCCTTTCCTTACTGCATGGTTTCTCTGCCTCACTCCAGACCTTGGACTCCTCTGGATTTCTGCTGTCCTGCTCTCCGTGCCACTTTTCATACCGCTGCTCCTTCTCAGTGATCCTGACCTCCCACACCCCAGTTTGTTTCAGTCCCTCCTTTTTGCACTGTATTCGTTCATACAGGGTGTGTGAACATCTAGTCTGCTACATTCACTTTCTGTGGGCTCAGAAGTAGAGGCCATGTTGGGGCTGTCGGGTGAACCCAATGCTGTACTACACTTGGATTGTGTGACATGAATTACTTTGGTGTGGTGTGTGATCTCAAGCTGATGACATCAACTGCATCAAGGTTTGCCTATTCTACAAGACAATGCCTGACAAATCCCTTCCTTCCGTGGTCTGGGTGGTCTGTACCTGTCAATATGTTCATTTACTCAGAATGAGTTAATCATTTATGATTTCCAATAGTTCCCACATATTGACAGCCTATGTGCTGAACACTTTAATAAACTTTTTAGTTTGATCAGACTTTTGTATGCATGTGTTTGTGTGGGAGGGTTGTAATTCTGAGCTGGACACTGTGTACATGCAACAAATCCCATCTAGAACAAGTACCTCGGATCATCATTGTGTGGCTCACATGGTCTAAAATATCTACATGGCTAAATATGAAATCAAAATTAGCAGACAATGAGTCAGTGAAGGGTGATTTTATTGTGCAGCTATGACTAATAGAAAATATAAGTGACATGACTCAACAAAAATTCAAATGTGAAGGGGTCAGCCATGGTGAATGAAATCATTGGAGTAGATGCCACACCACTGGGAGTCCAAAGTCCAGAGTACTCATCCCATTGGAAATAATAGGTGGTTCTGGCTCAGTCCAAAGTGAATGTGTAACACACAAAGGAGGTCCTTAAGGAAGAGGGTTATTACTGGCAGTGGTGGGAGTTTTGCCATCCACACCTCCTGGATTCTTTGCTTGACATCCCTGCTTGTATAGGGGAAGCAGTCTGCTGCTACAGCGGCAGGAGTGTCTGGGACTTGTTGTTCTTCTGGCAGGCCCTCCCTTCCAGTAGCTGGCACCGATGTTGATGGGCCTGCTGTTGAGGAACCAAAGGAAGTGGTAGACTGGTTTTGAAAAGTCTGCTCAGGGTGGTGTGTATGTCCCTCAACACTCCCGTTAGTGAGGCCATGTTACTATTGTGGGTCTCCATCTGTTCCTGCATGTCCCCATGCATGTCCATCTGTAGCTGCTTGATTTCCCGGAGTTCAGTCAACAACTGGCCCATCATGCCTTGGAAAACTGATAGACTCCTAAAATGTAGCTGATGGTGTACTGGCCAAGAGCAGCCCAGTGGCATCACCCCGCTGGCCCCCACCATCCCTCCTACCACCCTCCCCCGACGGGCCTGTGCCATTACCACAGGGTGCCCTCTCCAACTTGTTCCTGGACCCTCACTGTCCGAAGTGTTGTGCTGCAACTCAGGATCCAGGACTGGGGAGCATGAGATGGTGGACACTGTGGTAGTGGCACTGGTTGGGGGTGAATTGTTGCCTGGGATGTTGAGACAATAGGATTAGGAGGTGACGTTGTGGGCACAGTGAGACTAACTGTTGCCATCTGATCAGGTTGCCCAGATGGGCCACAACCGTCCTTCACGTCCAGGAGTGTCGTCGTCATTGAGGGCTTCATCCAGTAGGGTAGTGGCAGTCTGTTCCATAGCCTCTGTGTGCCCAACTACAGATCCACCTGTTGATGTAAAACGTACATTGTTACTGGTTTTATTGTGACATCTACCTCAAACAGTTTAGTGTTACAGTGAGCAGGGACTTTGGACAAAGAAAAGTTGTAGTTAATCCAATTGTGGCAGGTATTGGATGATTTGACATTACCTGTGTGAAGAATGCCAACCCAATTTGACGCAAGCAGCTGCTGAGATGTGCAGATCAGATGCACTTTGGAGGATGGCTTGAAAATAACATATTGCCACCAGTGCGGCGAACACAGTGGAGAGTCTAGGTATGGCTTTGACCATTTTGAGGCCTAGTTGAGTGGGATGCAGACAGACCTAGGGCTTTGTGGGTCATGTGACTGGAGTCATCATGTTCACAGTGCTGTGTCAATGTGTCTGTTGTTGCTGCCAAACTAATGATGCGTCTTGAGGCCTTATAAATACTTGTTGTACACACTGGGGAAAGTGTATTTCCTGTTCTCAGTAGTTTCATCTTGGAATAGCAAGTCAAGATGGAGCTAGGTAGACAGACACGTCTTTGATTTGTGCATGATCTGTGCTTGATTACTCCCAGTTGAGTACACCTCATTTTTTAGTTGACAAACAAGGGGTTTGGACATGGGAACACTATGCTGGTGTTTGGAGTTACAGAAACAGGGCCTGCTGGGACTTGCAGTCAGGTCACTCCCTCTACTACACACACTTGACAAATGTTCTCCCCTAGGTGAGTAAACTTCATTTGTGAGTTCACTTACAGATGTGTTGGGGCAAGTGACCATTGGGCTGATCATTGTAGTAACAGACACAGGGTCTGATGGGATTTGCAGTCAGGTCACTCTCTCTACTATGCACACTTGACAAATGTTCTCCCGCCAGGTGAGTAAAATTAATTTGTGAGTTCACTTACGAATGTATTGAGGCAAGTGACCACTGTGCTGATGGTTGGGGTTACAGAAACAGGGCCTACTGGGAGTTGCAGTCAGTTTACTCTCTCTACTCCCAAACACTTGACAACATGTTCTCCTACCAGGTAAGTAAACTTCATTTGTGAATTGACAGACAGGGGTATATGGGCAAGTGAACACTGGGCTGGTGGTTAGAGTTCTTGAAACAGGGCCTGTTGGGAGTTGCAGTCAGGTCACTCTCTCTACTCCCAAACACTTGACAACTGTTGTGTATTACACATCTGTAAGCAGGCTGCATTTGTGTTTGAGCATACGTTTTCATTTTGGATGATACCATGGATTCTGGAATGTATTTTTGTTATTTTGAGATCTCCAGGACCCATTTGGGCAAATGGCATGTGATGGGCCTTGGTAACTGTGATGTTGGGTCCAGTGATACACATTGACAGAGTTTAAACTCAGATACTCTGGGTATTGAATGTTGGTGGGGTACATGAACAAGACAGAGGCAAAAGGTAACCTGTGAGCATGCATGACATGGCATTTTTGTGACTTTTTTGTGTTGTAACTTACCAGACTTCACTCCCACAGGTATTCCTGTCAAGCCCTCAAGTTGAAGGATAGCCAAAACCTTCTCCTCCCAGGGAAAGAGTATTAATGGGGCACTGGGAGGGCTACCGCCAGCCTTCTTGTCCTGCATCTGGTACCTGGAGACCTGGGAATGGACATTGCCCCTGAGTTTGTTCCACCTCTTCCTAATGCCCTCCTTTGTGCTCAGTGTGGTGCCTACAGCATTCACTCTGCCGACGATCCTGCCCCGCATTTCAATTTTCCTACTTAGAGGAATATGATAGGCTTGTGCTTCAAACAATTGTGGCTCTACTCTTATGATTTCTTCCACCACGACTCTTAACTAATCTACAGAAAAACAGGGATTGTTTTCAACATGACATGGTGTGGAAAAAAAAGAAAGGGTGACATGGACTTACTTAACAGGGGAAGTGCAATAGGGTGTGAATGGACAAAAGTGTGTGCATGGTGTTCTATGGGATGGTGAAAAAAGGGGTGCCTAATTATTGTACTCTACAAAAAAAAAAGGTGATCTGGCTTCGTTATTTTTCAGTGGAAATGTAAAGGATTGTGGTCTGTGAAGGGGTGTTTTTTTCAGTGTCCTTTGCAGGTGTGTCCACTTGGCCAATGTGTGTCAGCTGTGTAGTTTTTTTATTCATCTAATGTGCAGTTGTCTGTTACTTTACTGACCACGAACCGTGGTCTGCCACGCCGACAGTGTAATTGTAATATGCTTGGTGGCCGTGACGCTTATGGCACTGGTGGTCTTTCCAGGACTGCCAACATAGCAGTCTGACCCCAAACTCGTAATCAGGCCTTTAGTCTAAAATCCCTACCTCCACTACCAAAAATGTACATGAAAGCAATAGCAGTGCTGGTCCTAATTTGCCCGTCTTGCCTCTGCAAGGAAATCCAATCACCATACCTGTGTGATAGGTAGAGAAGAGATCTATTGGTCTGCTGGCAGTCCTCCCAAGTGGATGGAGAGAAGATGCTGGGCTCAGCAGAACTTGGGCCGCATGATGTTTTATAATAAAACACGTTGTTGTTCTAAGAACTGCCCTGGCGTGATAATATGTCCTTTCTGTGTAAGGTATACATTGGACTCTTTGGACAGGCAATACCCGGCAAATAATCACGTACAGCCTTGAGCTCAGCACAAGATGAAATGTTGTGCTAAAGAGCTAATAAATTCCACATGGAAGGGCAACTGATAATAAGAACAAAACATGACCACTAAAATGAAGCTTTTCTGAAAATAATAAAAAAGAATGAATGAAATGAAGTAAGTGGAAGGGCACAGGCCGCAGGCCTAGAGATAAAAAAAATGTGCCCATGCAGATTTTAATAAGCAAAGTGACAGTATAATGACAAAAAAGTTGAGCTGGTGACATGAGTTTTTAAAGTTTTAAGTAGAGTTGGTGCCGAGGAGCACAAAGTACCAATATTAATCTACGGTCACGGTAGCCCAGGATGCAGCCCACAATGGAACACAGGTCCGATACCCTAACTAGGTTCATCCTGGTCTAAGATATTACCTTCTGTCTTTAGTCACCACAGGAGTACACTTCTGTACCCACCAGGACCTCGATGGCGATGCTTAAAGACTCAGAGAATGGCAGTCTAGTCCAGGTCCAGTTGCCACTGATCAATGAGGAAGTTACAGAAAAGGCCTCTTGTAGCTTGTTGTATCCCTTTATCTTGAACAGGAGGTCAACCTTATGACCTTTGGTGCTCACTTCTTTGTCCTGGATGCAAGAGAGAAAACTGATCCATTCCTCCTCTGATCTTTCTCAAGTCCACAACTGTTTTGAAGTAAATTCCTGGAAATGGCACAAGCTAGTGGGTGGGAATGACCCCTGGGGATGCCCTAAACTATGGGGTAAAGGTACCTGCGGCTAACCCAAAGTCTTCAACCACCCTAAGCTTGGGCTAAGAGGGCTGGGGGTGTGTACGTGGAGAGTGTACTATGGTAAAAACCAATGTCTCTGACATCTAATACCAAGCTCCAGTTTGATGCAGTCCTTGTAGTCAGAACAACCTCAGAGACAGAAGTCTGGTATAACAAAGCTGAGCTTTCAGCAACCAGACAGTAGATACACACTAACTGTTTGTCATTCTGTTTCCCTCCTTTTGAAGTGTGCCCCAAGTGCTTTATGCACACCTTGCAAACATGTCAAATGATCTGTGACATTTTAATGTCAAAGAAGGTCCACTGTGATTGGGGCCTGCCTGGCTGGAAAGACTGCAGAAAGACACTGCCCAAGTGTCAGGTAATAGTTGCCGGTGACTGGTCTTTGAACTGTATGCCAAGTGTCATATTAAAATACTCAGCAGACCTGTCAAGCAGGATGTGACATTCAAGCAGGACTTGAACCTTAATGTTGCGAAGTATCCTCCCAGTCCCCTTGCATTTCCTGTCAGGTTCTGAGGAGTCATCTCTACCCGTTCAAGTCAGCCTATTGTTCTTCTCCTCACACCTCATTCACACCTTATTTATACATTAATTACTGCTAGACCTATAAATATTTAAAAGGAAGGATTAAGCCTGTCAAAAGGGGTTATTGTGACAGGTTGATGTTGCAATTAAAACCTGCACAGCTAGGCTAGTGGTGGCATGCCTACTGTCATTCACTATAGTGGATGGCACAGTGAGTGCTGCAGTCCACTTGTATATTTACTTACAGGCCCTGGGTACACCTTGCTACAATGTACTAGGGACTTTAGGTACGTTAACTGTGCCAATCAGAGTTTACCAGTTTTACCATGTTGAAAGGGGGAGCACAAGTACTGTATCACTGATTAGCAGGAATAAACTGCACAGAGGTCTGTAGGCAGCAAAAATAGGTCTCAGCAAAAAAGAAAAAAAATCAGGATGACCCCACAGAAAGTGCAAATTTCCAACAGAGCCCTGTTCACAGCTACTTTCCAGTCATAGACTGATTTGGCTGCTAATCCAAGGAGCTAGAATGAAGGATACCTATGGTGCTAGAACATCCCCATGCTGTGGTTAACGTTATTGTTCCTGCCTCAAGGACTTTTTAATTCAAAATATCTGAATCCATTATGTTGGGTGATGTAATTCTACGCTCCGCTGTGAGATGCCTTTTCAATAACATTGTGATGACTCAGGTCCTATTACACAGAGCTGAAGAATAGTTTGTGTTTTTAAGGAAGTGGTTCACAATGCATTAAAATAGGATTTGCTATTTCACATCTTCAGAAAAGTACCCTTGAGGCAAAATCCTGTCCAACTATCGAGGTGGCTCAAGCACTTTCCATATTCCCACACTATTTGTTAAATCGTGTCAAACAACATCTGTGGCATCAGAACAACACCTATTTACAGAAGAACACACTACTTGTCACACAAAATCACCTAATTAAGTTTTCCATCCTTACCTGTTTTCTCTCTAACAGAATTTATTTTCTTGTTTAGCTGTTGAACTAATGCTTCAACACCCTTGCCACTTATCTGTAAACCAATCCCTTTAAAACGGGTTTGCAATCTTCAAGCCAACCATTCTCCAGGATCACAATACAGGTGCTTTGTATGTATGTATATGGTATTTCTGTAGCTGGAACCTAGCCAAGAGCGCTGTACATGGTCAACGTATAAAGTCAATGGGCAATAGGAACGAAAGTTGGGTTGTGATTGGTTAATGCATTGTTATGTCTGACGTTGTCCTGGCTGCGAGTGTATCAGAGATGGTGAGCTTGACTGCTAGTTAAGGAGGGGTGCTGATTGTGACAGCTTTGTAAATGAATCAGTTGGTTTTGAGACTAGTGTGGGCTGGCAAAGGGTGTCAGTAGAGTTCCACCAGGATTGGGGTGATATGATCATATTTCACGAGGCCCTGGATAAGACATGTTGTGGTGCCAATGTGGCATTGGGAGACCATCAAGTAGAGCATTACCACCAGGGAATGCGAAATACCCAATGTAAGATAATCCACATTTCAACCCTAAATCAATGAATAAAGTGCAAGTGTGAAGAAATAACTAACATAAAAATAAATGAATAAAGTTTGCCAAGTGGCTAAATTTGCACTAGCCCCTTTTCAGATTTCAGGTTGTACACAATCTATTTCTTTCTACAAATTCCACTCAATAATTTAGTTTGATATTTTTTGGATCCTAAATACCAGAGATTACAATGTGAATTTTGGTCCAGTGGCCAAACTTTATAACAGTGTAATCTCAGGTTATGAACTAACAGTAGAAAGCATGTAAATACCTAAATTTGTCCAAAGCTTCAAAAAGGTCATAGTTCCAAACAAAAAGTGAAAAAAGAAACCATAATGTATATATAGCAAAACAATCACTCAAAACAAGCAGTCATAAAATATATCTGTTATCAAAAATAAATCACTTTCAGTGGTGTGACTCCGATTGATTACTGTCCAATTTGTACATGTAGCTCTTCATATGAATTAGGGCCTCCATGAAATTTGCTGTTAAGTAACATGCTGTACTCTGACTCCATTCTCCCCATCTTCAAAAAATGAAACTCATCATTACCTCTCACATGTACCCTGTGCCAATATCTAACAACAGGGCCTGTAAATGCTCTAAGATTCTCTTTATCATTGGGAAAATGGTGCTGCCTACATAATGTAAGCCATGGGGGAATTGCAAAACATATATTACAAAATCATTTGTGAATGTTATAAATTTTCATATTTTACTTTTTGCCCCTGTGGGTAATGTGTATGTCTTTTTGTTCACACTGTGTCAGCATACTTTACACTTTCAGCATTTGTAGAAAAGCTGTTACTCTTTCAACTGGGAACCTGTTCTACTCTGTAGTGCTTTGTAAATATGTACCAACAAATCCAAGAAGGATTTGCTTTGCCTGTAGGTTACCAAGGGATGAGAGCTTATCAGATTGCCAATCACTGGGTCAGCTTTTATTAGAAACCAATGTTTTCCCAGCATGTGTTTTGTGTGAGTTGACTCACTGTTGAATGATGTGATTAGCCTCTCTGTGTTCTGTGTCTGTGGCTTAGGTATTTTTCTGCGATAAACTCTCGCTTCGTCTCCCTTCAACCTTTTCACAGGCTGCACTCAACAGTTTTGTGGGATACTCTGTAGGGATGAATCTGCCTATCATATTGTCCTGCCCCACTTTTAACAAATATGGAGTACTACTATTGCACTTTGCCCTTTGTATCTCCCCAAAGGGGATGCTCCATTTAAGAGGACTGGGGTAGTGGCTGTGAATGTGTAAAATGATATTTCCTGCAGTTTCATTTCTAAAAAGGCTAGTGTTGATTCTGTCCCCCTCAACTTTGACAAACACATCCAAAAAGTCCATCTCTGACCTGTGGATTTGATAGGTGAATCTCAGATTTAAATTATGCAAGTCCTCATGTGATCCATCCCAAATCGCAAACAGATCATCTATATATCTTGTCCGTAATAATAGATGTTTTGTCCATTTCTCATTCCTTTCAGTCTATATTTGTTCTGCTTCCCACCAGCCTAAACAAATCCCATCATAACTGGGAGGGAAGCAACTCCCCATAGCGGTCCCAGTGAATTGCCTCTATCACTGGTCCCTAAATAGAAAGTAGTTGTTCTCTAAGCAAAAACATAACATGTTTAACAACATCATACAATGATCATAGAAGAGAAGAGGCTTTTCTCTGAAACAATACCGGCAAGCTCGGATGCCCAGCTCATGGTCTATGCATGTATATAATGTCACCACATCTATGGTTACCATAGTGTAATCTGATCTCCATGGAATGGCACCAATCTTTAAAATGAAGTCAGTGCTGTCCCTGCAACAGGATTGCATTCCAAGAACATTGGGTAACAAGAAACAAATCAAGATATGTGGATGATTTTTCCAATAAGCTGTTGCTTACTGAAACGATAGGTGTGACTGGGAGATTTTCCCTATCCTTGTGAATTTTTCGCAGCATGTAAAAGCAAAATGCTGTTGGCTTATCCACATACAGAAACTCATACTCATCAACACATAAAGTTCCCTTTTTGTGCTAATTTGTGGGTGTCTTGTGACAAATGCAAATTGTTTGTTGATATGCTGTTAAAGTGCTTCTTTCATAACTGCCTGATAAGTCTAGATGTCTTTTAGTGCCCTGTTCATATTTGTTGACGTCCCATAATACAACATTTCCACCCTTGTCTGCAGGTTTGATAACAAACGAGGATGACCTGCTAAGGGAAGATAATGCTGCTTTCTGTTCCTTAATCTGATTACTTGCATATTTGCTAGTGTTGGTTTGCCAAATTTTCACTACCTCATGTACTATCACTTAATGGAAGCTATCATTATTATCATGAGGGGTAATGGGATTGCTCTTCGATTTGGGCTTAAAATCATTATGACTATTCTAGTCAACTTTCAAACCTGAACTGCACAATAACTCCCTCTTTGTTGCCCAAATCCTTCCTTTCTCCTCAAATTCTCTTAACACTGACAAAACTTCAATATCACCAATGTGTAAATCATCAAACGTCTGATCATAAGTAACCACATTTTCACATCTTACATTCAAATTATGTTTGCTTTCCTGCAAAGTATGAATTTTAAGTAATTTTTCTCACAAATAAAACAGATCAACACAAGTCCTGGAGTAGTCCAGATTGGCCATGGGACAGAAGGATAGTCTGAGATCCAAAAGGGACTGTTCCGCAGGGCTTAAGTAAGGTCGTCTCACCCCTTACTTGTTCTTTTTTGTTTCCCATACATTTTTCCCTTGTGGCAAAATATCTTTCTTTGCTGTATCTGCCCTCCTGATCTTTCTTCTCTTGTGTTGATTCATCCACTTTCTTTTGGTGGCTCCTGCCGGGGTCCCAGGTGGTTCATGTAAGTCACAGAATTTATCTGAACTGGATTTAGATGTTACCAGTTCCTGCTGCAGTAATGCTCCCAATTGTCTAAATTCCTTTTGTTCTGCATTATATTTCTTGCCAAAAGTTAACACCTTGCCATTCGCGTAATCCAATCTGTCACACAATAATTTTCACTTTTTTATCTTTATTTCCTCTTCTTACTTTGCAAGCCTCAGTTCCATCTCTTTCATAAGTGCCTCAATTTTGTCTTGAGAGGCATGTTTGTCCAGGAACTCCTTAAGCTTTGTGACCCCTTCTGACACCTGATCTAATTCCAGATTTGCGTACTTTGATGATAGTCCCAGCATATCTTTGCACGTTGTTGCCATTAGCTGAAACCATTCTTCCAACAGGTTGGGATTGGGGTTTTGGTATGCTGGTGTTATTAAGATCCGTAAGCTGCGAGGCACCCTTCCCACCTCAATATAATTGTTAAGCGAGGTCACCTCCCATTAGCAATTACTTTCTTTTTTTCACCTTTCAAAATGCAGTAAATTCTGTTTTAAAGTCATTGTGGTTCTCTTTGGCCTGCTGAAATATCAATGGGCCCTGAAAGTGCCCCTGTATCAGTTTCATCACAAAGGCTACATGCTGGGGATTTTGGGGATTGCAGATAACTTTGATGCTCTGTTGGGGCTAGTGATTGACAGCTGCCACTGAGTTAACACCCCTAAATTTTCCCTAAATAAGGTACCTTATAGAATGGATCATTAGGTTATTTGTGTGCAAGTTCTCTAATCAAATTATAGTAAACCTCGGCTTGAACAAACAACATCTATTACAAAAGGTCTAGTGAGACACCACTGTTGGTACTGGTAAGAAGCCTACATGAACTACATTGCAGAGGGAATGACAGAGGCCAGATCCTCACTTTAAATATGCTGGGTTCTGGAAGGATTCCTTTGATAGACAACATGTGTGATTGTTTACATTCTGCATACTACTTCAAAGTACTCCCTTAAAAGGCTGATTAGCCAGAGCCCTCTTGGGTCCACGAAGATGGCTAAAGCTGCTAAATAATTGGGCCTAGGAGGAAACTGTTGCTTTATACCTGGGTGCTGTTCCTTTTGCCAGTTGTCCCTCTTCTATTATGAAAGCCTTCATCCAGGTTGGTGGAGGAAGCTGAAGCAGCCTAACAGTCTGGTGGCCCGCATTCACATATGCTGCTGCAGGTCCTGCTTTAGTTATCAATGTTGCTGTGGGAGACTCAGGAATATCATTGTTTTCTACATGACTCATAAATAGTGGTACATGAGAAGGATGAGCCCGGCATACTAGTGTGAGTCCAGACTTGAACTGAAATAATTATTTTATGTAATCACACTGATACACTAACATGAGAAATGCTTCAAATGAAAAAATAAATGTTAACATAGAAAGTGAAAAGCCTGTACATATTTTTTAAAATGTGTTAACTTAGTGATGAAAAAAAAAATATATTCTGTCTCTTTAAGAACATGTGCTTTGAAAAATAATGTTAGAATAAATGTGAGTAATTCTTGAGTTTGCTGTGGTGCCTTTCAGCAGAACAAGCCCATAGCTGATGTTGAATGTCTGTCAAAGGTTCCTAAAATGTTACGTTAGTAGAATGATTTCATGCCGGCTGTATAAAACATTCTTTGTTTGAATCTTAAGCTTGTGTAAAACTTTTATTAATGACATTTATTTTTTTCAACACTTGTTCTCTGCTGTGTCTCAAGTAAGCAAGGTCATCAGGTATAGTTATCTGTTTGCCAGGCGGAGCTAAATGTGTCAAACGTTTCCGTAGAATTACAAGCTTCTTTTGTTTGAATTATGAGTTTAATCTGTTTGAATTATGAGTTTAATCTGTGTTTTCCGTTCTAATAGAATGTATTTCTTTTGAGGGGAAAGAACTAAATTGAAAGTTTTAATATTTCTTCCTGACTATCATATGGCGAGTGCATTCTGGAATGTGTGGAACAAAAGATCTTCACAAAACCCATGCAGAGAAGACTGCAGGAAATAATAATTAATATCTTTTGTGTTTACGCAAAAAGGGAGAGGCAGAGGAACACAAAATATTTAAATTAATGGTGGAATATTTTCTGATGTGCTGATGTTTTGGGATTGGATGGTTTGTGCACTTATGCAGTTTTCAGCCAATCATAGAAGTTTAGCAAGTTTAATTTAATGTTTGTGAATCAGACATTGGTGTACATTATTTTCGATGGTTTCCAGAGGCTTCATCTCTCATTCTTATGATCTGTCACTTTTACATGTCATGTTTTGCCAGTCAGTCCACTGACTTCTGGTACTTTATTATTTTGAATTAATTTCTAGACTCAATGAAAAAATGCTGGTGCTTATTTTAGCACTTAGTGCTTAGAGCCTATAGTGCCATGCTGCCTGCCTTAAATAATTAATTTGATGGTTCAGAGAACTTAGAGTCCACATTTCTGAATTGTCACCCCTTTTCACTGCCCCTGTCCTGATGCTGAGGTCCCTGTGGTGAAGCTGTAACCTGATTGCTGTTTACTTTAAGGGGAGGTAAATGTATTAATTATGTGTCTATGTATTTGTCTTTTGCAGGTTATCAGCTGCTACTGTTTAAAATTTGGCTGCTATTTTTGATAGTGCCATAGCTAGATGTTTTCTAAATTTATGTTACTAAAATGTTTGCATGATGCCCAACATGCTAATGCTAATTTGAGGTTAGTGAGGTGTTTTCTCTATGCTTATGATTTGTCATTGTTTGTTGCTGAATCAAATGTATTTTATCTCTCTTACACAGACACTCATGTTATTGATTTGTGTTCTAACTATTGAGTGTATTGTTTTACTTTCTCTGTTTAAACTCAGATTTTTTAGGCCAATTCACCAACCTGTGATACTACTTTATTTGTACCATTTGGCGTTGAGAATAATTTTTGTGACTTTAGCATTGCTAATATAGGGAAAAAAATATTTTAATTGAGACTAAAAGGTGTGGTTATTCATGGCCAAATGGGTCATGGTACGTCATATATTGATTCTTTGGTGAATATTATTATTGGTTATTGTTGTTTTATGTGTCAATAATCAATATGTTAATTAATGTGGTAATCAATATAATCCATACAAAAAGGTTCATCGACCTTAAGGCAGCGTCCAATCACTTACTAACATAAAATAGTAAGATGAGACAAGGTTCGCGCTGCAAGACTAGTGACAGAGAGATGGCCTTGCAGGAGTTGTGGAGGCCTAATTATAAGGGTGGTAGGTACATTGAGGTTCAGTGTGCAGGCCAAGGTCACATTCTATAGAACTGGAGTAAGATATTGAATACAGGACTAAAACGTTGGCTATGTACACGGATATGAACTGAAAGGTCTGCAGACAAGTCATAATCAAATATTGGGGCGTAATCTATTAATGTATAGTACATATGTGTTTGCACAAAAAACAACCGTCCTAAAAAATGCTGTGGCTTTTCTTCTAGCAGGGCAAGACTCTCTGCCTCCACCCTTCACCATGTAATTTGATTACAGGCACCTAGCCATTCTAATAAAACTCTTTTATTTCGAAAACGTGCTAAAAGGGCCTTTGTGACCCACAAGTAATAAATGTATGGATTTGATGTTATATTTCCTGCTGTTCCTTGTTTCACCAAATGTCCTCACCCCTTTATTTTCTTCATTCCATTCATTTGAAAAATCAATGAAGCATCTTAACAATTGCTCATACATAAGGAGAAACAAGGTCAGTACCACTCTCGCTAGACTCCTGGGGAGTAAACAAGATAAAGAGTATTTTATAGAAATTACATCTCCCACGGGGACCTCGATAGTGGACTATTTAGGGAAAGTAGCAAAAATCTGCTCCTATTTGAAACTCTCTATGGAGGTTCTTCCCCCATTAAGGAAACAGGAGACTTTCCTGGAGGGCACCCAGCAGTGCTTAATTTGTAGGATAATAAGCGCCGATGCTCAAAGCGCTGTTCAGAAACCGGCAGACCCGGGCACCGGGTACCAGGCTGCTTGGTCTTAAATCCACCTCAGGCCGCTTTGATCCACTGCCAGAAATAAAGGGACACAACAAACTGAAAGTGTTCTGACCGCACTAAGAAATGCAGACAATGCCCGTGGGTTGCAGAACAGGTGTATGAACAGAAGGAGGAGGACAGGAGAGGTAGGCAGTAAGTACTGGGCCCATCACACAGGAGGGAAAAATTCAATAGCCCGGCTCTATTAAATAAGTGCTGGTACGAAGCACCGGAAACCATCAGCACAAAGTAAGCACTGGCACCCACCTTCCCAAACTCACTAACAAACAACTTGCCTTCATTAGAGGGCCTGACCCTCCCAGAGGAGGTCATGCAAGCCATTAATCTCTAAAACAGAATAAGACTCCTGGGTTGGATGGCCTGACAACCAATTTTACCAATTATTTGCTCCAAAGCTGATTCCTAAACTCACAGCCCTGTTCAACCATTGCACCACTGGGGGAGCAGTCACGCTGCCAGTGACTGAGGCTGTGGTCATGGTAATACCACAAAATGTGCCTCGTATGGACTGATTGCCCTATTAAATGTTGAGGCTAAACTGTATAGGAAAATTCTGGCAACTCGCCTTAATGACTGCCTTGCTCCCCACTTTAATACACCCAGATCAGAGCAGTTTTATTCGGGGCAGACAGGCCCATGATAATGTGAGGGCAACTATTCACCTGGCCGAGAAGGTCACCCTCAAAAAGATATTAGATGTACTGTTCTCACTTGCCACTGAGAAGGCTTTTGACTGGGTGGATTGTAAGTTTCTGAGAATCATTCTTCAGAAGATGGACATAGACACAAAAAACATCCAGATGATATTCTCTAACTATGATAACCCCTGTGCCAGGGGGACCCTTAATTGGCACCTTTAGAGACCGGTTCTTCTCTTCAGGGGAACCAGACAAGGCTGCCCTCTTTAACCCCTACTTTTCACCCTTTGTATAGAACCCCTAGCGTGCCTCATTTGACAGACGCCCGCAGTTGCAGGGGGTTACATCTGGCTTGTGTGAATGTAAGATATCCCTTTATGCTGTCAATGCCCTTCTGACACTGGTTTCCCCTCATACCTCACTCCTAGTGGTACGGACTATACTTGAATACTTCCACCGAGCAGCTGGATATAAGGTTAATCATGACAATTCAGAAATTCTAAACTTGACTCTGTCCCCCCACTTTCCCTTTCGGTGGGCTCAGTCTGCCATTAAATACCTTGGAGTCTGACTTACACGCCAGGTCTCTGAGCTCTTTGAGGCTAATTGCTGTCAATATAAAAGTACTCCTGTGCCTCTTATCCTTTATTTCAGCACTTCCCATATGGCTTGATACCTCACATCTAAAGCACATCCAGACAAACTGATGGCCTTTATCTGAAAGGGTAGAACCTCGAGACTCTCCCAAAACCTTATGACGCAGCCTCAGCTGATGGGGGAATTGGCAACTCCTAGTGTTCCCCACTATTATACAGCCGTGCAATAGCAATTGGTGGTAGACTGGTCAATCTTGCTTTCTTACACCATAGTTCACAGGCCGCCTAACACTTAGTTCAGTAACCCTGTGAAAACAACTCTAAGGACCTGGGTTAAATATGGGTCAGTGTGGGGCCTGGGTCCTACCCATTCCCTTACACACCAATTCATTTCAACCTGGCCTTCCCATCCGCACTAGATGATCTCTCCTTCAACTCCTGATGGAAGGGAGGCTGTACAATGATTGCTGACATGTATGACTCTGCTATGCCCAAAACCTTTCAGCAGTGTAAAGCAGCTTACGACCTTCCCGAGTCTGAGCTTCTGCGATATGCCCAGGTTAGACACTGAGTTATGCAGCCCATAATAGGTGCAGGAGCCACTAGAGTCAAAGTACAGTTCCCCAGGCTGGTGGGTATACAGGATACAATCTTGGCGCTCTATCCGCTTTCCCTGGCACACAAAACTCCACAGACATGGAGACAGAACACTGAGTAGGAAAGGGAACTGGGAAGGAAGGTACAATCTAAACACTGGGATTAATTACATAGGGACATACATGATGCATCAGCACCCTTTCTTGAACAGGAAATACAAAATAAATTCTGGTTCGATTTGCACTTCATCCCCCACAGATTGCACCAAATGTACCATAATGCTTTGTCCTGATGCTGGAGGGGCTGTGAAGCATTCCACATATGTTGGGATTACCCAGTTATGAGACCTTTATGGAGTTAAACATCCACATTTCTGCAGGAGGTTTTGCCTTTTATATTCTAGCTACTCCAGAAGTGATGCTCCTGGGCTTGAGATCCCCTGACCTACTTTGCTTGACCAAAGACGATTGCCACATGTGCCTACAGTACCTGGGTGCGGCCAAACTCACAATAGTACACTACTGGAAAAATACAAAAGTGCCCCCATCACACACTGGCACCAGCACCTATTGGTTATGCTAGCTATAGAGCAACTAACGAACACCATTCTGGGGTCTCATTTGGCATTTGAATTAAAGTTGAAGCCCTTGGTCAGGTGCCTGACTGAGGGGATGCCCAGCTTGGCCCTTACCCCATGATGGAGGGCACAAGACCTATTTCACTGACAGTGAGAGAGGGAGAGCTCGCCTCTGGATTACACTTTGTAATTGCACAGGGGAAGCCAACGAACGTCGTGCGGAAAAAAATGATTGCTAGTAACTTTTTGGTTGTCCCAAGTGGATACTTGAGTTGGATTCATCCTTCTCCAGTTGGGGTTAGCAGGAGGCGGGGGGGAGGGATGAGTACAAAGGAGGTTGGCATATGATGAGGAGATGATGAACTTGCTACCTGTGGACAGACGAATACGAACACTGTGCACAACTTTAGCCAGTGGTGTTAATTATTCGGTTTGATCCTCTGTATTTGCGCCTCTTGGTGTACGACTACTGGGTTTTTTAAATGCTAATAAAAAATTTTGAAACAAAAAAGAAAAAACTGGGAAGGGCATAGGAAAAGCCTTCCGAGGGTACTCAACTATCTGAGAGAGTCAGCCAGCAAGCTGTTCACAGATCTTGGTTCTCCTACTTCAGAGTCGGTACAGTGGCCACAGAACGAGTAAAAGAAGTCAACCCAGAGATGTTAGAGGCACTCAGCATCTGGCCTTGGACCAAACTCTGAAGACGTTCCAGATACTTCTGGGATTCTCTTACTGTTATTGTTGCTTTGTCACTGGTTTTACCAAAATCATATGCTTGCTGACTGACCAAAGAGGTTCTCTCCAGCTAAGAACAGACCGGACAATATCTTCGAAAGAAGTCAGATCTCAAAGTTTACAAATCAATTATGCCCAGAATGACTAAAAATTGTGAACAAACATTTCAGAAATGTGATTGTTCTACCTGTGCCAAGAGCAGTGCTGGGGATTTAAGAGTGGCCCTGAGCAGACTGAGGGGAAGAAACAGTATTTGCATAAAAGGAGACATGTTGTGACATGGTGTGCTTATTATTTTTTAAACTGTTTTATTACATTTTAACATGGTATATAACACAACAATAGTGCAGCATAAAGTTCGGGAGCGTTTGGGGGGCCTGGATGGCATATTACTCCTTGGATGTATAGATACCTACTGAATCTTTGTCCACTGGGCCATGATGCGGAATATTTACTGATGAATACTGAGAGACATCTGTATTGTGCTGTTTACAAATGGGGAGAGAGACCAATGAGTGTACTGACCAACTATAAGTTCATGTGTCTGTGGACTGTTGGGGGCTGGCGTGGAACTGTTGCTTATCTCTCTCTAGTTTTGGTGCTTTGATGATCTACCATTATGTAAAGCTTACTTGGGTATGCTAGGTGCCTGTTGAAAACCAAATAAAAAGATTTAACAAAAAATAACCCAACAGTGCAGCATAGGTATGACAAGTCATACATATCGTGATTATGGGGGCTTCGAAAGGCAGGGGTTCCTCAAAAGGAGAGGCACACACAGAAGAGTGGATACAATCACAAACATGCACCCTCTTGCAGATGTGTGTCCAGAAGAAGTGTATAAGTGTCTAAGCGGAGCGGGCTAGTCTAGTCCCGACAACACATCTCGCCCAGCATGGCAAGGCCAGAGCCGGACTGTTCAGCAGTGGCTCTATCATTTCCCCCCATGTGTCCATGTCTTATTCATTTTCTGCAGCTACACCATTCCCACCTAACTCGGCCAGAATATTACCCCAATCTTCAAGGTCCCTCTCCATGTGTTAATCAATGCGCACCTTTTGTAGATGACATTCCTCTGATGCTGCCCACTCAAGAAAGCCAGCCCTCTACTTAGCTCATCTTGGGGGCGTGAGGCCAGCCCAGTGTATGGCTATGTGAGTGCGCTATTACTAAGCCCAGTGTGGCATATCTATATCTCATCTTTTCACCTTTTTGAAGAGGGGCAGCAATCCCAGTATACAATGCATGATAAAAGGTTCCACTAATATCTTTGTTACTCTGCGCACCTCAAATTGCACCCAATCCCAGAACGTCTAAAGCCACAGGCAACCCCATGCCACATGTCCAAAGTCTGATGGGATCACTCTGCACCTAGCGCAGCCCCTCAGGCACATCTGGTGGGCCCAGTGCAGTCACTGTGGTGTCATATAGGTCCTATATAGAAAGTAAAACTGCACTAATTTAAATCAGACATTGCTGGGTACTTCCCACGCGAGAGCCCTGTTCCACTCTCCATCTGTAAGCGGAGTCTCCAATGCATCATCCCAGGCAGTACATTTCTGTGTGATATTCATCTGCCTGCCATTCTTCAGGGCTATATTAAACTGGAATATTATTCTTTGAATGGAGTCAGGGTCCAGGATTGAACAAAGGACCCAGGATTGCTCTGGCTCCTCAGGGAAGGTACTCCAGATTCCTCGTGCAGTTCGGGATATGCTCATAAACTGTAGAGATTGCTGTTGCTTGCACACTCCGTGATGGACTTCAATCTCCTCTGCTGACATAAAAGTGCAGTTAAGGAACAGGTCACTTGCAGTGTGGCAGCCACCCTCTTCCCATTTAGTAACATCCATGGAGTCACAAATATTTTGGAAGGGGCATAGCCACCAGATTGTGAGGAGCTTGGCGTAGGGAGCCCTCCAAAGGACCCGCCGGAAAACTTTCTCCCATGCTTGGACCATCTGCCGAATGATTACCGGAGTCTCTGCGGAGTGGGGACTACCGCACATCAGGAGCTGCCGAAGCTCCAGTATTCTGGTGGAACTGGACAGTAGTTCCTTTTCCCAATTGGGATCTTCATCGTACCACATTGCGACACATTGTAGTAGTCCCGCAAGGTAGTACAGATAGAGAACTGGAAGCCCCAGGCCACTTCGGTAAAGGTCCAGTTTAAGTATGCCAAGCAGACTCTACTCCTCTTACCACCCAGACCAGGTTCACCAGCAGCTCGTCAATGTGCCGAAACAGCAAGGGAGGCAGAACATAGAACAAATTTTGCATGGTGCAGAGGCAGCGGGGCAACAGGATCATCTTGCCCAATGCTACCCTACCCATAGCAGATAGAGGCAATGTGATCCAAAAGCACTTTTAGGCGGTCATTCTGACCGCGGCGGTCGCCGCCCGCCAAACAGTTCCCGCCGAAAGACCGCGGCGGCCATTCCGGCTTACCCGCTGGGCCGGCGGACGACCGCCAGAAGACCACCGGCCGGCCCAGCGGGACAGCCCCTTCAACAATGAAGCCGGCTCGGAATGGAGCCGGCGGAGTTGAAGGGGTGCGACGGGTGCAGTGGCACCCGTCGCGATTTTCACTGTCTGCACAGCAGACAGTGAAAATCTTTGTGGGGCCCTGTTATGGGGCCCCTGCACTGCCCATGCCAGTGGCATGGGCAGTGCAGGGGCCCCCAGGGGCCCCACAGCACCCCTTCCCGCCATCCTGGTTCTGGCGGTGGACACCGCCAGAAACAAGCTGGCGGGAAGGGGGTCGGAATCCCCATGGCGGTGCTGCAAGCAGCGCCGCCATGGCGGGTTCCCTGGGCCAGCGGGAAACCGGCAGGAAACCGCCGGCTCCCCTTTTCCAACCGCGGCTTTACCGCCGCGGTCAGAATCGCCCAGGAAGCACCGCCAGCCTGTTGGCGGTGCTTCCGCCGCACTCCGCCATGGCGGTCATGGACCGCCAAGGTCAGAATGACCCCCTTAGTTCTGAAGTTCCTCCAGCACCCTACCCATGTTCAGCTCATACTAAAGGTGGTGGTCATGTGTTACCTGTATACCTAGATATCAAAAGCTCCGGGTTTCCAATGACAACCCCACCTGAGGGAGATCAGATGCAGCCTTGTCAGCTAGTGCTGCCAGTGGATACAGTATTGTCTTGTGGTGATTAACGTGGAGCCCTGACACTGCACAAAGTTCACCCTCAGCTGCAGGAAAAGGGGCACTGAGCACTCTGGATCCTTCACATAAATCAAAATATCGTCTGCATACAAGGGTACAATATGGGACAGATCCCCCACCTGCACGCCTCAATCTTGCATCTGTTCTCTGAGATACACCTCCAATGGCTTCATAGCCAAGACGAACAGGAGCGGGGACAGTGGGCAGCCCTGTCACATGCCCCTCTTAATATTAAAGGCTTCAGAGATTTCCGCACCAATGCACACTTGCGCTGTAGGTGCTGTGTATAGACGTTGCACCCACATCACAAATCTGTCCCCAAGGCTCATCCATCGTAAAACCTCCCATAGGTAGAGGGAATCTTCAAGGCCTTCTGCCAGAGCCTCTGTCTACTGGGAAAGGGTCCGCTGGGTCAGGAACTCCACCATTCTTGGGGCTTCGACGTGTACGGGGGCAGTATACACCTTAGCCAGATGGTATTGAAGCAGCTGGGTTATAGCCGCCTGACCCACAACGATTGTCATCAGGCCCACTGAGGGTAAATATAAGTGGTGGAGGACGCTCGTGCTTAAGCAACCAGGCTCACATGCAACCCAATTTATTGCACTCCCTACGTAGGCGCTGCCTGTAGTTATTCCTGACATGGCAGTCTGGTCTATCCCAGTGGGCTGCCACCTTCCTGTGTGCTTCCCCCAGTGATTTGTGGCCCCCTCCCATCCTGTGGCTTGTCTCTGCATCTCCACAAGCCATCCTTCCTCTTCTCCTAGTGCGCACTACAGCTTCCTTCTAAAAACATATGTCTTACCCAGGCTGATACCTCAAATAACCACTTTTAGTGCTCTCCAATCTGCACCATGTGATTGGTCGGTGTTCCAGTTTGTGGTGAAAAACATGAGAAGAGCATCGCTCATATCCAGATTATACTCTGGTTCACCCAAAGCTTCAGGGTGCAACCTTCATAAAGGGATGCAGGGTATCAGACCTCTCATTAAACACTCCAACAGCAAGGGGGTATGATCGGAGAGAAAGTTTACCTGGTAGCTCACTTTCACAGTATTAAGGACACCTTCATTAGTGAGTAGGAAACAGTCCAGCCTGGTATGTGCTCGTGGGTGGAGGAGTAGCATGAATATTCTCTGACGGTTGGGTGGAGGTCCCGCCATACATCAACCAGCTGGTCTGTTCATGGTTTCCCGTAACTGTACGACCATGAGAAGCTTCGAACCCACTCGTGGCGGATGACGATCCAACTGCCCATCTACAATACAATTAAAGTCACCCTCCCAGATAGTAGGCAATTCTGCATTAGGTATTAACTCAGTTTCTAGAACTCCAAAAACTCTTTGTCATCCTTATTAGGAGTATGTACATTAAGCAGGCATAGTTCCCGTCCATCCAGCACACAATGCAACTGCACGTATATCCCAACTGCACATATATCCAAGCCAAATCAGCTACATTCCTGCGTAGTTCAAAGGAGGTTCCAGGGGCCCCCCATATAGATACTCCTCAAGCCTAGGATGAATAAGTGGAGGAGTATAGTTGTCCCCGCTATTTCTTATGACATTTCTGTACCTCTTCCTCCAGGAGGTGTGTTTCCTGGAGGAACACAATGTGGACTCTTGATCGTCTAAGATATGTGTGTGTCCTTTATCTTTTAACAAATGTGTTCAGGCCTCTCATGCTCCATGTAAGCATGTGCACCGGATCAGCCATGGGCACAACGCCCCTCCCACTCCTCCCGCTCCCTCCTCACCACAACATGTTGTTACTGCTGCACAAATTTTAATGATTACCCCACAGAAACTTCCACCCACCCACCCTGGGTAAACATCCCTGAACTGAACTAGTGTTTTCCCATTCATTGTAACTGCCCCACCCTCCCAAATGAAGAAGCTAAGTAATACTTCAATGTGAGATTAGTGACAGTGTTGGGTCTTGAACTTGTGTTAATGCTAGGAAGTGAGAGCGGGCCAACTAAAGACTTCTGATCAAATGCCCCAATCACCCCTCTACTCCTGTGTACCCAGTGACCACTATAACCCTGTGCTCAGTTACTCACACACTATGGGGAAGTGGGGAAAGGGGAATAAGTACAAAAGGGAGGTTACATTATAGCCAGAAATAAAGAACAAAGGTCCAAGTGTAAGAAGAAATAAGTAAAAGGGGGGAAGAGTAGGCCATTCGGTAGTCATCCACGTCGTGTGCAGTGATGCCCCTGGAGCCCCCTTGGCCACCACCAGCATGGACCAGTGATGCCTCAGTGATCCCACCGTCCCCCCTGGGGTGGTCAGCGCAGCCACTCATCTGACGCCGGAGTGGCAGTGCCTATGTCATTACACAGTACCTTATCAAGTCTCTGCCTCCACGGTTGATATCGTCGTGTTTCCCCCCCCCCCAGGGGGTCCAAGTATCACGCTGCTGAGTATCTCATGACTCTTCCTTGTCTCCTGGTAGTTGGTCGGGGCTGTCCTGCTGATCCAATTATGCACAGGGTGCTGCAGCAGATGTGACTGACTCAACCAGCGCTCTGGCCTCCTTCCGCTCCTGCTGCTGTGACTCCAGATCAAGAGTGCCATCTGGTCTCACCACCATTCTCTCACCAAAAGGCAACCATTTCCTGTACCTATTTCTCTCCCAAACCATTTCCACGATGGGGTTCAACACAATTCTGACCGGGGCGCCGTTCTGAGGATCGATAACTACCTCTGATCTCCAGTCAGTCCCAGGTTTCTTCTGGTGTCATAAAGAAATGTGAGCAGTCTTCATGGATCACTTTCAGTTAGGCAGGGTATAATAACATGTACTTCAGTCCCATCGTCTCCATTTTCTCTTTCAGTCCGCCGCAGGATTGTCTCTGTAATTGAACTGCGCCGGTATAATCAGGGAAAACGCGAAGAGTATGGTTCTCATATTTCGGATCTCCATGCATCTGGACCATTTGTAGGATTTTGTTCCATTCCCTATAATTGATCATCTTAGCTATGAAAGTACGGGGCTGCCCCTAACCATGGTGGAGGAGGCAAGGATCTGTGGGTAGTTCTACTGCAAAGAACCTGGAGATGCTCACCATCAGGAGCACCGTCATTATTGATTCCTCCAAGAAGACCTCCGGCCCACTTCTCTCTGTGCACACTGGTAAGCCCATGAATCTGAGGTTACATCTGAGGGATCGCCCATCTGTGCCCTCAAAACGAGCCTCCATCCTCCTCAAATGTGTTTTGAGTGCTGTCACTGTGGCCCTCAACTGGGAGATCTCTTCCTGCAGTTCCACTACCTGGCCCTCCATTTCCACAAACCTCTCTGCCACCTTGCACAAGTCTCCTCTGAGTTGGTTCGCATCCAGTGCTTTGGCGTTGATTTTTGCTTGCACCGCTATCCCTGAAGTCTCAATGGCCACCAGGATCTGGGCTCCCGATGGTTCGGTGGGCTCTGTGGGGTCTGGTTTTCCACAGACTGCTGCCCTCAGCCCAAATCCGGGGCAGTGAAGCGGTCCATTTTTGTTTGCTGGGAATCCCTAACTGATCAGTCCTTGCCCATTATGTGTTGGTGAGTCTTTCAAAGATTAAGAGGTCAGCCCTAGTCTGGGACGGACCGGATCGTAGGTCTCAGCAACTACACCTTGCATCACTACTTCCGTTATTTGAGGCCCATCTGGCCCCCGAGACCACATCCAATGTGTCTACAATTCCATGAGACAACTAGGCTGTCAGGCTCAACGACTGGCAACCGTGACCCCTGGAGCGGCAACCCACAGCCAGGAGTCCCACATTGTCTCTGAGTCCACTCTGCTCTTGCTGCTAGTGGTCTGCCCAGGCAGCAGTATTCATGCAGTCACAGGAGCACAGTCCAGCCCAACAGTATCACACAGAGGGAACATATCACCCCCAGCCAAAGCCTGCGCTCCACTACAGGTCGGTACAACACAGCCAATTCCTGTCCATCAGATCCTCAATGGCCATCCATCTCCGTCCCCAGTGCAAGTGGGACCACATATATAGGGGTGCACAGTGTCAATAATCCAGCCTGGGGGGGAAGCAGCTCACCCCCCCAGCGTTCAAGCTATATGAGCAGCAGTGTGGGGGGTGCTTCATCTAGTCAGTATCCCGGTCCCCAAGCATAGCCCACTCTATGCCATCTGTTTCATCTTCAGCCCGGTAACAGTAGGTCCTAGTGTCCACCCCTGTGAGAGCGTGGAGAATGACCAATGCCAGGGTGGGACACTGCATGCCCCTTGCTTCAGGTCACCCCAAGGTCAGTCTGCCAAATCACATCTCCAATACCTACAGGCCTCTGCTTCCAATGGGTTGCTCAGACTCTCTCTCATCCAATCACGAGGGTCAGTATTCTCCGTGGACTGCTAGTACAGGACAAGGCGCACCCTCCAAAGGCCCCGGTCACCGCTCCCCTTACGTCGTCCCCATGGGAGGATGCGCAGCCTCCCACCAGACCTCCTCGTGTAGGTGCTTGTGTCACCTCTCTCCAGATATTGCCAATAGGCAGCTCGCCGCACTCCTCATCAGCGGAGCATCATTGACTTCGGGCAGCTCAATCTGCTCCATTCGTGGCCTCCATGGTAGGTCTCCCTGTGGGCGCCAGAAACCTTTGTCAGCAAAGGGGGAGGGCACCAGATACTGTTGTGGTCAGCCCCCCCGCAGTAAGCAGTCACACGGGGCTCTCCGTTCCCACTCCACTCAGTCTCCTCTGTCCTGCCGGGGGTGGTGCACACACCAGCAACTTCCCTTGATGCCTCCTCCAGACGTAAAGGCACCTCCGATATGCCGAGGACAGCTCGCCGGCTCCCTCAACTCTAAGTGCAGGCCTCCAGCTACAGACAGGCCTCAGGGCCTTCCTGATGTGATGGCCAGCATGGCCCCTATTGATGCCGGGGTGCCCCAATCTTCACTGCTCTGCACTCATCCAGGCATCACCTATCACCGCCGGGCACCGAGGGAGGCTGGGAGTGACAGGATGTGCCAGGATCTCTCTGTCGGGGCTGGAGCATGCGTTTAGTGCTGGCGCTCGGCCATCTTGTTGGCCATGTCCCCTCCATGTTGTGCTAATCATGCTGCCTAATTATGACACAGCCTGAACCACTTTAGTGTTTTTATGCATGCCCATCGCTGACCGGTGTTCTAGGAGCTACTTCGAGTATCAAGTGTGGATAGCGGTGATAGTTGAACAACAAAATGCAGCACTAGTCAAGACATGTCAAACTCAAGCATTTTCATAAGTCAGGTGAACACCATGACTATTTAAAAAGGGGGTTGGTCAAATCATATAATTGCCTCGTTTTAAGAGGGTTGCTCCCAGAACATTTACAAAGACACCCAATTCAAGATGGGATAGAATACTTTCCTGTGATGTTGGTTCTTTTGAATGTCTTATAAAAGGAGGCATTTCCAAGTGCTGCGTGCGTCACACCCCCAGAACCTTTAGTTAAAGTTGTATTCTTCACCGCAAGTGACAGCATCAAATACAACTCCACTGCACTGTTCACAAGCACTCCATCATCTACTTACAAATAAACATGCTTTAAATCAACACTCCTGCCAGAATACACATTCCAAGCCGCAGCTGTGGCAAAATCACAGAGGCAGACTTGCTCAGCGGCCTGAGCATGGATGATGCTAGCCCCCAGACAACCATGACAAGGATATCAGCAACTTTAATAAATGGATCAAGAACTGTGCGGACTCCCTCGCCCCCATCAAACTGACCAAGCATAGTGGGTCAAACAAGCAGACCAGTTTGTACACAGAAGACCTTTGTTAGACCTGGCATCCTTGGCATGTTCTCCCCTGGTTTTTGCCTCTGCTTCCCAGCTTTTGATTGTGTGCTGGACTCTGTTTTTGCTGTTTTTGGTACTGCTGACCGTGCTAAAGTGAAAGTTCTCCCTGTGTAAAATGTATGTGTGATTGGTTTATCCATGATTGTCATATTTGATTTACTATTAAGTCCCTAGTGAAGTGCACTAAAGGTGCCCAGGGCCTGTAAATCAAATGCTACTAGTGAGCCTGCAGCACTGGTTGTGCCACCCACCTGTGTAGCCCTGTAAACATGGCTCAGACATGCTACTGTACACACTTGCCAGGCCCAAACCTACCCTTTTTATACATGTAAGGCACCCCCTAGGGTAGGCCCTAGGTAGGCCCATGGGCAGGGTGCAGTGTATGTTAAAGGTGGGACATGTACTGATGTGTTTTACATGTCCTAACAGTGAAACACTGCCAAATTTGGTTTTTACTGTTGCAAGGCCTATCTCTCAAGGCCTATCTCTCAGTTAGGTTAAAATGGGGGCTGCCTTTAAATAACTTTTGGGAGGAGATTCCCTTTGAGAGCAGATGGAAATATGGAGTTTGGTGTCTCTGAACTCACAAGTTAAAAGTACATCTTTTGGTAATGTTGATTTTTGAATTGTCAGTTTGAAACTGCCATTTTTAGAAAGTGGGCATTTTCCTGCTTAAACAGTTCTGTGATTCTGCCTGTTTGTGGATTCCCTGTCTGGGTATGAATAACAGTTGGGCTGTTTGTGAGTCCCCTCTAGACAGTGAGACAAAGGGAGCTGGGGAGCGGCCTGCATATCTTGATGGGCCATTTGAGCTAGAGTGGAGGGAGGAGTGATCACTTACACCTGAATGGGCTGTGCTAGCCCTCACACAATGTAGTCTCCAACACCCTGGTGTGTGTCTGGGGCCTGGCCTGGGCAAGGCACGATCTTTTGAACAACAGAGACTTTCCTTTGAAGGTTGCATACTTCAAATGTAGAAAGGGGTTTAAGTTGTGGACCCTAAACCCCAGACTTTAGATTTCTTCAAGATTACTTCTGGGATCAAGAAGAACCTCTGCCAAGGAGAAGAGCTGAAGAGCTGAGGAGAAGAGTTGCCCCTGCCTCTGCTTGTGACTGTGCTTTGTTGGGCTATCCTGCAGTTGCTGCTTTTGCATGTGAAAGGGGACAAAGACTGGACTTTATTGTGTATTACTGCTAGAGAATAATCTCCAAGGGCTTGAACTGAGCTTGCCTTCTGTTTTGAAGCCTCAGGGCCATCAAAGACGTCCTCTGCCAGCACTGGACACTCTGCTGAGACTCCTGCCCTAGTGGTGTCCTAACCAGTCCATGGGTCCTTGAGAGGTGAAGTTGGCAGAACAAGGACTGAAATCCAGGCACAGAACACAGTATGGGGATGCTAAACCTGCATTGTGGCTGGGAGATCGATGCATCCCAGCTTGAGAAATGATGCAATACCCGCTTGCGGTTGCTATTAACAACACAAACCCCACATAGCGCAGTTTTCCATCACCGTGTGGACGGATTATACACGCATCATCGCTGGGTGTCAAAGGTCAATGCAAGCCTGAGATGAACCGAGGTGCCCATATGGAAATCGATGCATCGATCACTTGCTGGAGAGAAAATTGTCTCAGCGCCTACCCGACCAGAAAAGAAAACGACGCAGTTCTCACTTTCAAGTGAGAAATCGACACATCACTGACTTTTTCAACAAACGCTCGCCTGTGCATCTTTATTTTCGATGCAAACCAGATACTTTGTGTAACAGCAACATTTCCATTGTTTTCTATGGAGTAAAACTCTTATTCATTTGAAAATTCATATCTTGACTTGTGTATGTTGGATTTTTGTTACTTTGGTCTTGTTTGATTTAGATAAATATTACCTATTTTTCTAAACTGGTGTGGTATCTATTTTGTAGTGCTTTCATTGTATTACTGTGTTTGTTAGTACAAATACTTTACACACTGCCTCTGGGTTAAGCCTTTCTGCTTGTGCCAAGCTACCAAGGGGGTGAGTGGGGGTTAACCAGGTGTGTTTCTCCTTTGCCCTGACTAGAGTGAGAATCCTTGCATGGACAGGGGCTAACCTGACTAACATTTCTAACATTGGTGGCAGCGGTGGGATTGAGCTTGTATTTGTACTTGATATACAATGATTAAGTATACACTACTGTTTTCAGTGCAGACCATTACGTGACCACATACTACTTGTCTTGTTTTTTTTGTTTTTTTTAGCTTTTTCTCTTTTTGGACTGTCTCCTGCTTCCAAATTTTTGGTGATTTCTGTTTTTTTTTAACTTCTCTTGGGAACTCTCTGTCCTTTTTGGAACTTTATATTTTGGAGTGAACCTTACCATCGTGTCTCAATCTAGGGATGCACCATCTGTGTCTACAAAAGCTGTTTTATAGTTGGAGAAACTGGAAGAGCACACAATGGCTCAACTTAAGCAATTTTGTAAGGATCTTGCCTCTCCAATCAAGAGCTCCGCCAGGAAGAAGGAGCTGCAAAAGGCATTGAGGGTCTCTGTGGCAGCTAAGAAGACTGGGAGGCACACAGAGGATAAGGATGGGGAGGTGCAGAGTATTCACAATGTGGTAGTGGATGTGTTATGCCTGCAGGAGGGTCTCCAGGGCAGGTAGCAGTGTCTCTTCCAAGGGTGTGACTCTTGAGGAGGTGCAGGACAGACAGGCAGAGTGTTTGCACCAGTTGCAATTACAGAAGCTTAAAATGGAGATGGAAGAGAGAAGGTTGGCCATAGAGGAGGAAAAGATGCTATTGGCTCATGAGCTCAGTTTAAGGGAGCTGGATCAGAGGAGCCAGTCTAGCAGAGACAGTGGCAGCAGTAACTCAGTGCAGCCTGAAAGGAGGGTACACATTCCAAAGGAATTAGGAAAGGATTATAAGAAGGAGGGTGACATCTATCTGTGGTTTGAGGGGTAAGAGTCAGCTCTCCACATGAGCATGGTCTCCAAAGCACATTGGGGGGTGGGTCTGTGAAAGCACCCTGAGGTAGAGGGGAGAGACACTCTGACATCCTTAGGGGATCGTCAGGGGCTCACCTACTCTATCATGAAGGATGCCCTACTCACAAAATATGGTCTCACCCCTGAGCAGTTCATTGATAAGTTTAGGTCCTACAAGAAGAAGGAATACCAAACTTGGTTGGAATGTGTTGACTTTTTCTGTAGGTCACTGGATAGTTGGGTGAAGAGCAGCAACGTGACAACTTGTGAGGGGCTGTACAATGTGATTGCTTAGGAGCATTTGTCCAGTCTTTGTTTTACAGAGCTGCACAAGCACCTAATTGACAGCAAGCTGACTGACCACAGAAAGCTTGCGCAGGAAGTGGACCGGTGGGAAAGCCCCAGGGTCCAGAAGAGGTATGGGGGAGACGATGACGGGGTGGACAGGGTCCCCATCAGAAGAAGTTGGGGAGTAAGGGTAAATAGGGGGAGTTCTCTGAAGGGCCCCAACCTAGCTCCCAGGGTAAAGATTCCCAGCCCCCATCAGAAAAGAAACCTTGGGTCTCTACAGGGAAACCTGCAGAGAAGGGTCCCCACAAGTGCTTTGCATGTGATCAGGTGGGTCACATAATGGCGGATCCCAAATGTCCCAAGGGGACACCGGCACCCACTGGTGCTCAGTCACAGGGGTTGGCCAGTGTAGCTCTTCGGGAGGACGTGGTTCCAGGTGGGTGGGAGCCAGCTGAAATGAACCTTGTCTCACTAGGGGACAGTAAGATGGTCCAGAGGAGCCTCGTGCCTGAGAGCACTAAGAAATACAGGCAGTGGGTGGAGGCTCTGAGAGACAGAGGAGCCAGTGTGATTACAGTGAGAAGACACCTGGCATCTGAAGAGCAGATAGATCCCCGTGTACTTCACCAAGTAGTTGCAATTGAACAACTCAGAGCGCCTGTGCAGAGTGGCGCAGGTTTTGAATGGTGGGGTCTCAGGATCTTTGAAAGTAGCTGTGAGTCCAACCATGCCTGTGGATTGCTTGCTTGGCAATGACCTGGAGGATTCCGCTTGGAAGGAGGTGGACCGCAAACCTCACTTGGAGATGTTGGGCCTGCCTGGGTGTGTGTGTGTTTGTATACCCAGTCCATGGCAGCTTGTCGGGGTGTTCAGGAGCCCCTGGAGCCTGAAAGAGTGGGCCTGGTGTCTGCCAGAAGGAGGAAGGGCAAGAGACGCTGGAAACCGGCTCCAAAAGTTCTCATAGTCTAGGAGGAGGCTGAACCTGAGGGGGAGGCCCTGGAGCCTACAGGGGAACAGGTGGCTGAACTGGGGGAGGTCCCTGGGCTGCCACAGTGGCAGCAGGAAGTGGGGCCCACTAGGGGGGCATTCTGTGAGGCACAGAAAGTATGCCCTACTCTGGAGGGTTTGCGGCAGCAGGCTGCAGACTATGCATCTGGCAAGGAACCTTGATCACATTTGATTGACTGGGTGGATGGCCTCCTATATAGGGAGCCTAAAGGTTCCTGAGCCTGAGTCAGCCCGTGTGCTGGAGGTACCCCGTGCTTCAAAGCCTTCCTACTGGGTCTGGCTCATGATGGCTCATGATGTGCCTTTAGCTGGTCATTTGGGGCAGGAAAGACCTTTGAGCTACTTGTCACCCCTTTTTACTGGCCCCAAATGCGCAGGTACTCACATGCTCACTGTAGGTCTTGTCAAGCTTGTCAGGCAAGTGGCAAGAGTGGGGGAAATGCAAGGCTCCCCTCCAACCTTTTCCTGTGGTTAGTACCCTCTTTGAAAGACATGGTATTGACATTGTGGGGCCTCTGCATCCCAAGACAGTCATTCCTCTGAGGTCACTCACCTCCCCTGCGGTGGGCCGTGCATTGATGGGTGTTTTTACCCGCATGGGATTCCCCAAGGAAGTGGTATCTGAAAGGGATACTAACTTCATAGCAACATATATAAAGTCTCTGTGAAGGGAGTGTGAGGTAATGTATAAGTTCACCACTCCTTACCACCCCCAAAGCAATGGTCTGGTTGAGAGGTTCAATCACACCTTGAAGGGCATGATTATGGGCCTATCAGAGCCCTTGAGGTGTAAGTGGGACGTCTTCTTACCATGCCTTCTGTTCGGCTACAGGGAGGTGCTTCAAAAAGGGCTTGGATTTAGTCCTTTTGAGCTATTGTATTCTATTGGACCTTTGATTCTGGTGAAAGAGGCTTTGGAGGAAGCCCCCAGTAAACCCCCCAGGATGTATTCAGTTAAATGCTGGCTCTTACAGACCAGACTGCCTACTTCAGGGGTTTCATACAAGAGAACCAAGAGGCAAGCCAGGAGGACATGAAACGCTGGTATCACCAGAATGCCACTCTGGTCAAGTTTCAGCCTGGCCAGAAAGTGTGGGTGATGGCGCCAGTGGAGCCTAGGGTGCTCCAGGACAAGTAGACTGGGTCATTTGAGGTGGTGGAGCGCAAGAGTGAAGTCACCTACCTGGTGGACTTGCGTACTCCCAGGAACCCCTTGAGGGTCCTCCATGTGAACCACCTCAAGCCACACTTTGAGCGAGCTGAGTTAACAATGCTCCTAGCTGATGGGGTGGAGGAAGAGAGTGAGCCTCTTCCTGACCTCCTATTTGTTAAAGAGAGGGATGATATTGTGTAGGGTGTGAACCTCTCCTCCTCCCTGACCCAAGAACAACAGAGGGACTGTCGCCAGGTGTTGGGTGTTCGCCTCTCTGTTTTCCTTGATCCCAGGGGTCACACACTTGTGTACACAGGATGTGGACACTGTGGACAGTCCTCCTGTTAAACATAAAGTTTGCAGAGTGACTGACAAGGTTAGGGCTAACATCAAAGATGAAGTTTCTAAGATGTTAGCATTAGGGTTTATTGAGTTTTTCAGTAGCCCTTGGGCCAGCCCTGTGGTCTTGGTCCCAAAAGCTGCAGTCTTGGTGCCTCTCCAGAACTCCAGTTCTGTGTGGATTAACGGGGACTCAATGTGGTTAACAAGACTGGCGCACACCTCATCCCCCGCGCCAATGATCTCATTGACTGGTTGGGGGCTGCCAAATAGCTAAGTACATTTGATCTTACCTCTGGGTATTGGCAGATTGCCCTGAGGGGGCCTGAGGAGGCCTAGGAGAGGTCTGCATTCTCCACACAAGGTGGGCACTACCAGTTTAGGGGGATGCCCTTTGGGATGAAGAATGTCCACGCCACCTTTCAGAGGTTGGTCAACCAGGTGGATGATTTCAGTGCAGCCTACCTGGACGACATTGCTGTGTTCAGTTTTACATGGGAGGAACACTTGCAGCACCTCTGCAAATTGTTGGAGGCCCTGTAAAAGGTAGGCCTCACTATTAAGGCAAGTAAGTGCCAAATAGGGTGGCCAGGTAGCACCCCTACAGCCAAAAATGTATACTATTCTGGCTTTGGAGCCTCCCAAGACCCAGACTGAAGTGAAAGCCTTTTTAGGTCTCACTGGATACTATGGGAGGTTTGTCAAAAGGTATGGCACTATTGTTGCTTCCTTGACTGAGTTGACTTACAAAAAGCAGCCCAGAAATATGATCTGGACTGAGTCTTGCCAAACAGAGTTTGATGCCCTGAAGGCAGCCATGTGCACAGCTCCTGTGCTGAAGGCACCTGATTTCTCCAAGGAGTTTGTTGTGCAAACTGATGCTTCAGAGCATGGTATAGGAGCAGTGTTATTACAGCTAAATGAAGAGGGCCTAGATAAACCTGTAGCCTTCATCAGTAGGAGGTTTCTTCTCAGGGAACATAGGTGGCATGCAATTGAGCGTGAAGCTTTTGCTGTGGTCTGGGCACTAAAGAAGCTAAGACCCTACTTGTTTGAGACTCACTTCCGGGTTCAGACAGACCACAGGCCCCAAAGATGGTTAATGCAGGTGAGGTGATCCATCTTCCTACAGGGAACAGACTTTACGGTGGAACTACACCCTGGCACAGAACACACCAATGCTGATGGTCCACCTAGTGATGACAAATCCCATGAGGTTGGGCAGTTTCTCCCCACTTTAAGCTGGGGGGGACACGTGTTAGACTTGGCATCCTTGGTGTGGTCTCCCCTAACTTTTTGCCTCTGCTTCCCAGGTTGTTTCTGTGTTCTGGACTCTGTGTTTGCTCTTTTGTTTGCTCTTGACACTTTACTACTGATGACCAGTGCTAAGGTATAAGTGTTCCCTGTGTATATCATATGTGTAATTGGCTTTCCATGATTGGCATATTTGATTTACTAGTATGTCCCTAGTAAAGTGCACCAGAGGTGACTAGGGCCTGTAAATCAAATGCTACTAGTGGGCCTGAAACACTGGTTGTGCCACCCACATGAGTAGCCCTGTAAATACGGCTCAGACCTGCAGTGTCTGTTTTGTGCAGTTTTTAACTGCTGATTCGACCTGACAAGTATACCTGCTTGCCAGGCCTAAACCTTCCCTTTTTCTACATGTAAGACACCCCTCTGGGAGGCCCTAAGTAGCCCTATGGGCAGAGTGCAGTGTATGTTAAAGGTAGAACATGTACTGATGTGTTTTACATGTCCTAAAAGTGAAATACTACTAAATTTAGACTTCACTGTTGCAAGGCCTATCTCTTTCATAAGTTAACATGGGGGCTGCCTTTAAATAACTTTAAAGTGGAGATTCCCTTTGGGAGCAGATAGAAATATGGAGTTTAGGGTCTCTGATCTCACAATTTAAAAATGCAGCTTTTAGTGAAGTTGGTTTTTAGATTGTTAGTTTGAAACTGTCACTTTTAGAAAGTAGGCATCTTCTTGCTTAAACCATTCTGTGACTCTGCCTGTTTGTGAATTGACTGTCTGGGTCAGTTGGTCAGTTGGGCTGTTTGTGAATCCCCTCTATACAGTGAGACAAAGGGAGCTGGGGTGTAGCCTGCATATCCTGATGAGCCATCCATGCTAAAGTGGAAGGAGGAGTGGTCACTTACACCTGAATGGGCTGTTCCTGCCCTCTTAGAATGCGGTCTCAAACCCCCTGATGTGTGTCTGGGTCCTGGCCTGGGCAAGGCAGGATCTTGCAAACAAGAGAGACTTCCCTTTGAAGTAGGCTTACTTCAAAGGCAGAAAGGGGTATAAGTATTGGACTGAAACCCCCTGAAAATGAGATTACTTCTGGAACCAAGAGGAACCTCTGCCAAGGAGAAGAGCTTGAGAGCTGGAGGAGGGGTACTGTCCCTTTGCCTGTGACTGTGCTTTGCTGGGTTGGCCTGCAGTAGCTGCTTCGGCCTGAGAGAGGACAAAGACTGACTTTTATGTGACTTCCCACTGGTGAAGAATCTCCAAGGGCTTGAACTGAGATTGCCTCCTGTTGTTGAAGTCTCAGGACATTGAAGACTTTTCTTTGCCAGCACCTGGACTCTCTGCTGAGACTCCTACCCTGCAAAGCGGTGCCCTATCCAGTCCCTGGTCCCTCGAAAGGTAAAGCTGGTGGAACCAAGGTGGAAATCCACGCGCAGAAGCTGTGCGGGGGACATTTAGATGCACCACCTGCAACGCAGCTGTAAAAAATGACGCACCACCTGCATTGTAGCTAAGGAATCGACGCACCACCTGCATCATGGCTGGGAAATCAGCACATCACCTGCATCGCGGCTGCAGAAATGACATAACAGCCGCTTGCGGCTGCTGAAAATGTCACAACCCCCACCCAGTGCGGCCAGACTTCGCATGTTTCATCTCTCGGCATCAAAATCAACGTGAACCTGCGCAGATCCGAGGTGCCCCATCCAGAAATCGATGCATCGCGCTCTTGTAAGAGAGAAAAAGAACGCATTTCCTACTTGATCTGAGAAGAAAAATCACACAGCCCACTTGCAAGTGAGGAACCGACGCATCGCTGACTTTTCCGATGCACGCTCGCCAGTGCAGCTTTATTTTTTACACAAACCAGGTACTTTGTGTAACAACATTTCCATTGTTTTCTCTAGAGTACAATTCTATTATTTTAAAAATTCATACTTTACTTGTGTATGTTAGATTTTTGTCGTTTTGGTCTTGTTTGATTTAGATAAAATATGACTTCGAGGACTTCTTAAACCTCTGAAAGTGACCTTCAGTATGTAAGGGTAATGGAAGTGAGTTACGTAGGAACGGGCCATCAACATGTAGTATTATGTACTAAAAATTATTAGTTTGTCGCCAGGTGAAAATAGAGTCTATTTTAGATGCCTCACCTTAGGCATCTGGCTCAACAAAATGGTAATGTTGGAGTGCTGCCTGGCCATGAAGGTCCTGTTGTATAATGCATAGATTTTAGACTTTGACTCTTTGTATGGGAGCCAGTTGAGTGTCATAATTGTCGGGAGATGTGGTAATTATGCCCCAAGCCATGGATAAAGAGGGCTGAATAGTTTTGCAATCTTTGGAGGTTGGCCACTGTCTTTGTGGAAGCCGCCTGTACATTCCATTCCAGTTTTCAATTTTGGGTATCACCATCACAAGCTCAAAAGCAATAGGACCTTCTAAGGGCACCACAGTAATAAAATACAGGTATTGATGCTGTTTCCATGGATCAGTGATGGGTGCCTAGAACACACAAGTCGGGGGACATATGGAAGGTGAATTCTAGTGGGCTCACGAAGGGAGGAAAATCAAATGGAAGGTTGGCAGGGTCACCAGACCAAAAGAAAAACATATTGGGCTTAAGAGGTGTTAAAATTGAGCCAGTTCTGCAGTTATGCATACTTTCAAGCCAGTCTGTTGCGTCCTGGATCTTTGCTGTATGTACCTAGCTACAGTGAGCATTTTCTTGACACGGACTTTGTCAGACGCCCATTTCTTCATAGTCCATTCTGCAATGGTAAACTAGAGATTTTAGTATGAATCCCAGATCTCGCAGGTTGCAGGAACCCTTCCTACACTCTCACTTTACCTTCAGGTACGCATTACGATTCAACATTCTGCTGAACATCTTTTTTGTGAGTTTCTGACTTGACCTTGATTTACCTGTAAACATATGCGGATTTTTAGACATAGCCAGAGGTTTCCCTTCTGAGGCAGGCAGTGCTGTACAATAAAGGGTAATGATACACGCCCGACTCTGTATGTCCTTCAATGGTATTCTAGGCCAGGGTCCTCAAACACTTTGAAATTATCGCCGATAAACCTATTTCTGTTCAGCTAGTGCACGCCGTAGGAGTAAATGAAAGCGTTCTTCGAATAACTTAAATTGGGACAGCGTTTTAAACACAGAAATACAAATTAGCAATTTTCACTTTTCTGTCAAAGAGTAGTTGTAATGAGACACGTAAAGAAAGGCTAAATATTAAGCTTCACACGGTCTTTTAGTTTGGTTTGTAAAATAAACGCTCTATCATTACATGAAAACAGGCTTCAAATAAACTATTAACTCCCTAGGCATACTTCTTGCAAGTGGCCTGATTGCGTTTTCGTTGCCTACTTCAACTTGAATATGACCGTAGGTACGAAAGGTATCATGGGTAATGATAGAAATTCCCCTTTCCACTTTCCTAATTACAGTACTTAAAGCAGCGTGGGAGAAGGCATCTGTATAATTCAATCTCTGAATGAGGTGTTGGAAACAACTAGAGGACGAGAAGAAATTGATTTATTGTTTTAATAAATGCCAATCATATAAGCTGTCACAGATTCGACCCAACAAATGGAACACTGGCAGAGAAGGGCCCAAATAGCTTCCTTCCTGCTCTGGTATCTTAATAGTGAGAGTGGAAAAGAAATCTGGCTGCTTCCACAGGGCGGGGCCTGGTGTATTCAGTGAACTAGTTAGAAATTAAACCGTGTCAGTCCTAGTTCTCGATGCTATTACTGCCATGCGGGAGGCCTGGTTGTATGTTTAGTCGTATCAAAATTTGGGCATGGAAGGATCTTAAACGATCTTTATTTTATGTTACACGTTTGTTGTACAGGTCAGCGTCCGCCATTTACATGACTTCCTGGTGCTGCTGATGAAGCAGAAAAAGAAACACTAACAACATTTATATATCATGTAACAAAATCGTATAAGACAATGTGATTTTAGCAAAGAAAAAATAATGTATGTAGAAAATGTGCCCACGAAGTAGATCGCCCTTAGTATAAACAAGCTTAATTAAGCATGAAAATCAACAAATGTATTAATATGTCATAATTGCAGCCATATTCTATGATTTTCTCGTTAAAATTGTTATATGCTTAGCTTAAATTTAGCAGAGGCTTTGGCCTAGTTGTCTGGTCTCAATTTTAGTAGTTTTCACTTGTTTTAACAAAGACGTGTTTTAAACCTGTATTTTTTCAGTAGAATGACTAATACACTTATCTCAAGGTTGCGTGTTAGGCAACTTTCATCCCCTTTGAAGCAAGGTCAGTTTCTGCAGATGCAGACAATAAAGACACTGATGCAGAATTAATTGGCAACTTTGTTGCTAGTTATGTTCCAAAACTCCAAGGACACCTTACACGTAGATGAGTATTAAGAGAAAAGACACTATTCATTGGTCAAAAAGAAATCACCCCATGGACCCTCCAATGGAAGAACCTGAAGAATTTGGAACTTTTCTTACTTAATCCCATCGGACGAAGAGAAGACACGCCATTTTTGAAGCCATATTTTGAGAAGCCATTTTGCCGCCATTTTGATGCCATTTTGCCCCTTTTACCTTAATGACACTTTGATGCTTTTTCTCTATCCCAGAGAGAGAGAGACTAAAGAATTCTCACCCTAGAGACTTTAACTTTACCCTGTCTTGCCCATACAATAACTTTTGCCCCTCCCGTTTTCCTTGCTGCTGCAAGGAAAACTTGACTTTAACTTTGCTCCTCCTTTGGAGAAGCCCCATGCTGATCGAACTGGTACCTGAAGGACGAAGATTTTCCTTGAATGCTGATTGTATTTGGTAATTATAAAAGGATAAATGTATTATTCGTTGTATTTTCCTTCTTAGGTACCAACTGCTTATTTTTGACAGAGCCTAAGCTAGAAGGTTTCTAAATGGATGTTGATTAAATTCATTTTTTGCATTAAGCCCCACATGCCAATGCTAATCAGAGGTTAGTTGAGGTATTCATTTGATGCACCATGCTGAATTGAAACCTTGTTATGCTGACCAATGTATGCAATTAGTCAAATTCAGTTACTTTTATTAGTTATTTGCATTGCTGTATCTGAATGCATTATAATCCAAGTTTTGCGTAGATTGCGTTTCTTCCGTCGCTATGGACAGCCAGTAATGTTCGTATATGTGTATCATTTGATTTTGAGACTTACCTATATTGTATTAGCATTGTTAATATAGGGAAATAAACTCATTAACTTTTAATAAACAGGTGTGGTTATTAATGACTGAAAGGTCATGGCGTATCTAATTACTGATTTTCTGTTTAATTTGTTGATTGATTACTAATCGAGTATTGGTTATTGATTATAAATGATTATTGATTATTGATTTGAGGGATCCGACAATTCTTTGGATGAGGAGAACTCAACCCGGTCAAAAGGTTCACCGACCTCCGGCGTGTCCAAGCATAAGTAATTTATAAGGACTGGACGCGCTATCAGTAGATGGTAGCAGAGCTTGATGGTTTGGCCCTTTGGGACCCCATCCGAACAATAGACGGATTCAAGTTAAAATTTTCTTTAATAAAACAAGTTGGAGAGATAATGATGCCCTAAATCCCCAATGACTTTCCTGGAATCTCGGAGCTTGCGAATGGAGGAAATGGAGGTGTGAGAATGTTTTTGGCGTTTTTAGTGACGGTATGAGTGAAGTTAGGGTTTTGCGCTTGCATAGCTTATGCCGCAGATGATTGTGAAGTTTGTGTGGATTTTTACGGGGGGTTACAAACTCCAATTAAAATTTTAGAGGAGTGTTACTCCAAAGTGTGAAAGTAGGGAAGTCGTCGAACTTCATATGTGTGTAGCGCTTTGTGCAAAAAAATTGTCCACGTGGTTGTTGATGTTGAGACGGGCCCTGCGAGGTCAAGAGACTCCGGAGTATGTTGAAAAGTGTATGAGACACTTGATTGATGTTGTAATTTGTTCTGTTTAGTAGGTTGATTGGGCGTGGTCAACAAGTCAGTACGAATGTTGAGGAATAAAAGAAAATTTTCAACTTTGAGATTTGATGAATTCTAAGGTGCACTAGAATAGTTCATTGATCAGTTGAGAGTAAAGTTTGCAGGTCAAATTTTGCTTGCGAAAGTGGGAAACCGAGAAAGATGGAATAACTGCTGAGGCTAGTGAAAAATCCCTAAGGTTTCTGAAGCGATTGAATTACCTTTTCCTGTAGTAAACCAACAGATTTGTTTTCTTTTTTTTGATTAGTGCTCGCGATATATTGCAGAAATTAGTTTTGAGTGAAGCTGAATGAAGGAGGACACGCCGCGAGACTTTGTCAGCCGCAGTGTGTGAGTGTGACGTCACTAGGCGCCGCGCTGGGATAGGTTGGTTGGTGAGAAGGGTCGCACATGGATTGGACGCAGTCTGTGAAGCGCAATTGGTGGGGAAAGGCAAGCGAAGAGTATTCTGGGAATTAAAGTCACTTATTGATTACATTTTGAGAAAATAAAGGACGGAAAGATTACATTTTTCAAAGCATTTAAGAGTGCCTTGAGGGGAGATGTATATATTAAAGCAAATGTAGGAGAAGAAACACCGCCTGAGGGTACACCAGCTTACATCGTAATTGAAGAAAAGGGTGTTGCACCATGTCTTTGGTTAAAACAATGGTGTAAATTAACAGAAAAGCATGGAAGTGTAGCGTTTCCTATCCATGGGACATTTAATCTAAGAGTTTTGGAGAATTTAAGATTTGCGCTATATGACATGAAAATACCTCCAAGACCAGCACAGTTTGAAGCATTAGCAATTTGGGAACAAATGGCTAGAAGGCAACTACAAAAGAAATTTGAGACAAGAGTGAGAAAAGTAGAAAAGAAACTAGCGGATGCTAGATGGGATAGTGCTCAAAAGGTTTGGAGATCAGATATATTGCAGGGAGTCAAATTGTTTCCTGCAATTACTGACAAAGCAGAGATGGAAGGGAAAAAAGCTACTCATAAAACAAACAGGAGTCAGTCCAAACATAGAGAAAAATAAGAGAACCTCGAAAAGGGCAGACAAATCAGACGATGAGGAGTTCATTCTGCAATTGTTAAATGACCGTCCACCATCATATGTGGAAAACGAAAATGGCCCAAGCACTAGTACTGCCCCTCCAGAACCAATACAGGGTACTGTAACACCGAATTTGAGAAAATTGCAGAAGCAAAGTAGTCCTGAGATGCCTTTTACACAAGAAATACCACAAGTTCAGAGAATATATCCTGACATGACTAAACTGGAACCTGTTAATGATTATCAGCCACAGGTCCAAAGACGCTATTATGATGAACATAATTTGGAAATAACTTCTAATTTAATGGTACAGAGAGGACAGAATTACCAAAGACCGACATTGATCCAAACCAAAGCAACACAAATTTTGATGCCTCAAAAGCAGATACAAGAAATGCCAAAGTACATTCAAACAGCAGAAACACAGTTAGACATGTCAGCAATGATGAACCATAATGTGGGAATTAACATGCCACCGAATTTGGGTAACAGACAGAATCTGGACGCAATATCTTTACCTATCACTGTAGGTCTGCCAGTACCATTATATATACAAGCAAAGCCAAGTGTATGCGATCAAGGTGTAATGACACAGAATGAGACAGGAAGGAAATACATAGAAAATACTCAAGAAATTACTCCTGTAAGAACACTGTCAAATAGATCTGGGTCTATGTTGGAATTTAGTCAGATTCCAATTTGTGTTCCGTCAACTGTGGTAAGGTCAAATCCACCACTAATAATACCGCAAACCTCAAAAATAGAAACATTACAGAAACCATCAGTAGCAGTAGACGTAGATGCTACATTAATGGGGCTAAACGCACAACAGTTAACACAATGGTTGAACAGTCTGAATACCCCAAAGAGTACACCCAAGGGGAAAGGAGAAGAATATTTGAATCAAATAAGATTGGGCATGGAAGCAGGTGAATTCGTAGATGGAACGATGGGTCTGAACAGGTTAGAATCATACACAGAAGAAGAGCTGAGATACATTTGCCCTAGAATTACAAGAGAAGTAAGCAGCATACATAAGAGGTTACAAGAAATTGCAGACAGACACAAAATAGACATAAACAAAACCAAGCACTTGAGCAGAAGTTACAGGTTAGACTTTGAGGCAAAAGATTTTGAACACATGAGGTCTGCAGGAATGAAAACACACCTTAAAGAAATATTGCAAAGCGCGCAGGTTTGGAGATGTTTAGACAAATGGGAGAGTAGGTGGGTTATGAAAAAGGATAAGAAGAAAGAAAATACCCCAGATCAGAATGATAAAATACAACAGAATGGTGATCTTATAACCATGTTACCAATGAGAGAAACAGCAGGAGGAAAAGTTATCCATGTACCATGGCACAGGTGTGACATTCAATCTTTTACGGATGATTACCCTAAATTAAGAGAAAAACCCATCGAATGGTATCAACAAACAGATAGATTCGTGAAACTCGCAAAGTGTCTTTGGGAAGACCTGAATACTTTGTTCGAAATTGTAGATCCAGCAGATTTGTGGGAATATTGTAAAAGGGCTGTTGATTGGCCAACAATTGAACCGGAAAGAGATAAGGACACAGGTGCACCATCGCCTAGGGTAATGAGCATATACCATAAAGTGATTGAGTATTTGAAAACAAAAGTTGCGTCGAAAAATGTCATTTTTGGTTGACACAGGAGCTATACGCTCTACAGTTAGAAGTATCGAAGTACCAAATTTGCCACTTTCAGGGAGAACAGTTCAAGTAGTGGGAGTAGCAAATCGGTATCTGACAAACCCAATTACAGATCCAGTGCAAGTCAAAATTGGTAACTTTCAAGGGTTACATAAATTTGTGGTGTGTGACTCAAGTCCAATATTCCTATTAGGAAGAGATTTATTATGCAAACTAGGATGCTCGATTATGTGCTCACATAATGGAATTAAAATTCAGACAAACAGTGATGAGGAAGAAGAGGACAGTTTAGAAGAAAAAGAAATGGAAACTGTTGATGAAGAATATCCCCTGATTACTCTTTATCCTATGCTCACTGAAGCAGATATTCCAGCTGATTTACAAGAAACTGTTGGAAAGGAAGTATGGGATATGACAGGGAAAGAAGTAGGATTGATCAAAGGAGCAGAACCAGTGAAAGTGACTGTAAAACCTAATGTAAATTTTCCTCAGACTCCACAATACCATATGCAACAAGATACTCTCATGAAAGTCGTCCAAATCATTGACAAATTTGTGAAACAGGGAGTACTGAAAGAAGTACTAAGTAGTCCATGTAATTCACCAATCATGGGACTAATAAAGCCAAGTGGAAAAGTCCGAATTGTTGAAGATTTGAGAAAAATAAATGACATAATAGTCAAATGTTGTCCTGTAGTACCAAATTCAGCTGTAATAATGTTTCAAATTCCCTGTGATGCAGAGTGGTTTACAGTCATCGATTTGTCACAAGCATTCTTTTCTGTGCCTCTTCATGAGGACAGCCAATTTCTCTTTTGTTTCAAATTCCTGGACAGAGTCTACAGTTGGTGTCGAATTCCTCAAGGGTTTTCGGAGTCACCATCAATTTTCAATCAGATTCTAAAGAAAAATCTGGAATCATTGGAATTACCTTTTGAATCAACCTTAGTACAGTATATTGACGATTTATTGATTGCATCCAAAACAGAAAATGACTGTACAGTTGACACTATTGCCTTACTGAACCATTTGGGAAGGAATGGACACAAAGGCGGTCATTCTGACCATGCGGTCACCGCCATTTGGCCGCTCTGCAGTCAAAAGACCGCGGAGGCCATTCTGGCTTTCCCGCTGGGCCGGCGGGCGCCCGCCAAAGGGGCGCCCGCCGGCCCAGCGGGAAAGGCCCTGCAACATAGAAGCCGGCTCCGCAGGGGTGCGACGGGTGCAGTTGCACCCGTCGCGATTTTCACTGTCTGCTGTGCAGACAGTGAAAATCATGCTGGGGCCCTGTTAGGGGGCCCCACGACACCCGTTCCCGCGCTGAATCTCCATGGCGGCGCTGCTTGCAGCGCCGCCATGGAGATTCAGCCCAGACAGGGGAAATCCGGCGGGAAACCGCCAGATCCCCTTTTCTGACCGCGGCTTTACCGCTGCGGTCAGAATGGGCAGGGAAGCACCGCCAGCCTGTTGGCGGTGCTTCCGTGGTCATCCACCCTGGCGGTCATCGACCCCCAAAGTGTCTCCTTCAAAATTGCAATACTGCCAAAAGAAAGTGAAATATTTGGGTCACCAAATAGAAAAAGGGTCGAGAAAAATCATGAAAGAAAGAATAACGAGTGTACTTCAAATGAGTCCACCCAAAACAAGAAAAGAGGTAAAAAAGATTTTTGGGGAATGGTGGGCTACTGTCGCCAATGGATTCCCAATTTCTCAACTCCAGCCAAACCTTTACTGAAACTGACCCAGAAAGATGCGCAGGATGAAATAATGTTGAAAAGAGATGAAATGGATGCTTTTATTGAATTAAAGGAATGCATGTGCAGAGCTCCAGCTTTAGGTATGCCTGATTACACAAAGCCTTTCACATTGTTTTGTCATGAACGTGATGCATGTTCCTTGTCTGTCTTGACTCAAGCCCATGGTGGTGTAAACAGACCAGTAGCATATTTTTCAGCTACTTTGGATCCAGTCGCAGCAGCCTTACCAGGATGCTTGCGTGCTGTAGCAGCAGTTGGTATGAGCCTGAATCAGAGTGAAGGAATAGTGATGGGACATCCTTTAACAGTTATGGTCTCTCACTCAGTCAAAATACTTTTGACACGTTCCCGAACACAGCACATGACTGGTGCTAGGCTCACAAGGTACAAGACAATAATTTTGGGATCACCTAATGTGCAATTAAAAAGGTGCACTACATTGAATCCAGCAACTTTGTTTCCCAGTGAAAATGTTGACATTGAAAATGCAGATGATATAGAACATGACTGTCTTCAAGTGACTGAATTTTGTACTAAACCAAGACCTGATATCAAAGATACTCGATTGGAAGAAAATGATCAGATTATTTTTGTTGATGGTTCATGTTTGAGAGATGCACTAGGAATATTGAAAGCAGGATATGCTTTATGTACAATAACTGGTGTTCTAGAAGCATCTTGGCTTCAAGGAATTTACTCTGCACAAGTAGCAGAACTAGTAGTCCTTACTAGAGCTTGCCAACTTTCAGCATTAATGAAAGTCACCATTTACACTGACAGTCAGTACGGATTTGGAATAGTGCATGATTTTGGACAATTGTGGTCACAAAGAGGCTTTATGACCTCTTCAGGATCACTAGTGAAAAATGGTGAAAGAATAAGAGAATTGTTACATGCTATCCAGTTACCAGGAGAAGTAGCAGCGGTAAAATGCAGTGCACACTCGAAATCACAAGACTTCGTTTCTTTGGGAAATGGATATGCAGATCAAGTCGCAAGGTTTTGCACATTGAACTGTATATTGCTCAGAGACGAATGGAATTTGATAAGTGAGCCAGAACTTGAACCAAATGAAGCCTTTGCTCTAAAAGTTGTAGACACAATAGAAGAAATGAAATTCCTACAAAATAATGTCAGTAAGGATGAAAAACTCTCATGGAGTAAATTACAATGTGTAAAAAAACCAGATGATTTGTGGGTTTCAAGTGAGGGAGATTAGTTTTGCCAGACAGTATTTTGACACAAATAGCTAGGCTATATCACGGACAAGCACACATTGGAAGAGATGCCATGATTAGATTATTCAAAATTGATTGGTTTAATCCCAAATTTCGCTAAGTTGCTGAAGCAGTTTGCCATTGTTGCATCATTTGCCAACAAATGAATGCAGGGAAGGGAACTGTAGTAAATTTGAGCCACATTGGAAGAGCAGGTGGGCCGTTCAGCAGGATGCAAATGGATTTAATTGAGATGCCTATGCATGCAGGCTTGAAATATGTGTTGGCTATTGTGTGTATTTTTAGTCACTGGATTGAAGCATACCCTACACGCAGAAATGACAGTCTCACAGTTGCAAAACTACTCTTGAGAGAACTAATACCACGTTTCGGATTTCCGATCTCTTTAGAATCAGATAGGGGAAGTCACTTCAATAACGAAGTAATCAAATTACTATGTGCAGCATTGAACATTGAACAAAAATTGCATTGTAGCTACCTCCCTGAAGCATTAGGACTAGTGGAGCAAATGAATGGCACGCTGAAATCAAGAATGGTGAAAATATGCGCATCCACAAACTTGAAATGGCCTGACGCGTTGCCTTTGGTGTTAATGTCAATGAGAAACACACCTGATAGAAAGACCAGACTATCACCACATGAAATTCTCATGGGCAGAGTCATGAGACTTCCAGCAGTTCCTGTGAATGCCCTTGTAAATGTTACAGATTATATGGTATTGGACTACTGCAAAGGTCTGGCTGATGTGGTCCGCTCTTTTTCTCACCAGGTAGAGGCAACCACCTTGCCACCGATCCAAGGTCCAGGACACGCCCTGAAAGCAGGTGACTGGGTTGTGGGAAAGAAGCACCTGAGAAAGTCGTGTTTGGAACCCCGTTGGAAAGGACCTTTTCAAGTGATTCTGACAACTACCACCACTGTGAAGTGTGCAGGAGTTCCCAATTGGATTCACGCCAGTCACACGAAAAGGGTGACGTGTCCCACAGAAGAGGAAATTGAAGCACTGAAATTACCAACAGCTAACAGAAAAGTACCAGGCACTGAAACAGAACAAAGAGAGCCTGAAAGCGAACAAGAAGAAATTGAGACAGAAGAAATATTCTCTGAGGGAGACGCAGTCGATCCTTTTGAGGACAACAGAGAAGAAGCCTCAGGAGGTGACAAAGATCCCATCTCAGGTGAAGAAGCAGGAGAGCCTAATAAGAGGAGGGCTTTCCCAGAAGCAGATGATACAGGAAAAGAAGGAGAAAATCTGACTGACCTCCCAGGTGAAGGAGGCAAGACAGAGCAAAGTGAAATTGTTCCAATTCTTCCAGAACCGGTTGCAGGTCCATCAGGTGAAAACAACGCGAAACGGAGACAAAGCATATCACCAGTGAAATCAAAGACTAAAGAAACATTAAACGAAAACAAATGGCCAAAATTGAAGGAAAAAAGAAAAGAAGTGTCTATCATAACCACATCGAATGAAGAAAAAGACACAGCCAAAGAACAAGACATAAGCGAAAGGGAATCGAAAGGAGATGCAAAATTGAAAAGGAAAAGATTAGCGAGCAGAAGATATTCTGGTCCAGAGTAGGCATACACAGCCACTAATGATTGGTCAGACGAATTTCTATCTCTTAGTCTTGAAAATGAAGAAGCAGAACGACACTTTGGTACTTGAAAAGTGAAATTTCATGAACATTACCGAATAAGACATTGATAACCTGATTGACTTTTGAAACCGATTTTGAGACAAAGCTGCTAAACCGATAAGAGACTAAGCTGCTAAAGAAAACCGTGTGAACTTTGACCTCATTGACCCTTTATATATATCTGTAAATTTGATTTGAAAAAGTATCTTCAACTTTCTGATTCTCCATAGATCATGACAGACAATACTACACAAGGACATACAATTTTGTAAATACATATGTATAGGTCTAATAATTGCATGTGTACTAATAGTTATGGCAATGATTCTTGGAATGCATGGAGGGAATGAAAGAGACGCAAATGATGCTTCTACTTTTAAAACCACTACTGAATTAACTCCTTTAAAGAGACTCGAACAAGACGAAAAATATTTACATGACGATACTAACACGAAGAAAGAACTCTCATCTAATGTTTTCTATCGCTTGCTGAATTAGTATGTTGAGACGATGGACACGAAAGATTGTTATATATGTACACAAATCCCTACCTCGGTAATAGAAGGGGTGACATATCATAGCATGCCCCTTACGTATGGAATAACATGTAATTTGTTACTAACCAGATTTTATGGCCAGGAATATATTCAATACTTCTATTCCAATCATGATGTCGTACTTTCATATGTCCTTATAATTGAGTACTTGAGTAAAGCAGCAAGAGATTATTATATAAAATTAGTTAGGGGTTTCTTTGAACCGTTATCACCTTTTTCCACAGTTCACGCTCATAAAGAAAACCTTACATGCTTACTTTCACCCGTAGAGAAAAGCTTTTTAGATCACACTGAAGATAGAAGGAAAATGATAAAGGAAAAATTAGAAAAAGAATTACATAAAAGGACATCCGTAGATAACTATGCTTTTGCCGCAATAAAGACACAAGGGAAACTAGCTTTAGATGCATTACACATAGGGAAACTTTGTATATATAGACCTAAATCATACGATGACACAATCTTTGTAGGAACGAGTGAATGTAAACACGTGTTTTTATTCCAGAGTAAATGGACATTCATGTTAAATGGACTAGATCCAGCTACTTCAGGGGTATACTATATTTGTGGACTTAATGCCTATTACCGTCTTCCAAAGGGATGGTATGGGAGAAGTTATTTGGGAATAGTATTTCCAAAGATTTATCAACTAGATGACTTAAAGAAATTTTCAAAGCTGTCTGAATTACATCGTATTCAGAAAAGGGAGACAGCTTCTGGTGTGGTAGGAGACATATTTGGAGCAATAATTCCTTCAGTAGGAGTTATATTGAATTCAATTAAAATACGAAAGTTGTCTACTATTGTGGATAACATGTTGACAAATTTTTCAGGAGCAATGATCCTGATGGATACTGAACTTGCTGCAGAAAGAGCTATGACTCTTCAAAACCGGCTTGCTTTAGACATTCTTTTAGCAAAGAATGGCGGCGTTTGCAAAATGCTTAGTGCACGTCACTGTTGCTCATATATACCAGACAACAGTAAACAAATTAGAAATATGCTTACAAATTTAACTAACGATGGTACAGATTTGAAAGAATTGAAAGAACCAGGAGTATGGGAAAAAAGTTGGAAAAGGATTTGCTTCCGTGGGAAATTGGCTCAGCAACATTTGGAACGGAATATTACTGAAAATAGTAAAAGGGATATTAATAATACTAATTTGCTTAATAAGTATTTGGGAAATATGGAAAGCTATTAAAATACTGAAATCAAGAAACAAGAGAAGAATTGAAAAGAAGGAACAAAAAGAAATGGTAAAATTATACAGGGAAAAATCAAAGGGAGTCAAAAGGAAAAGGGAAATGACTGACATGCAAAATTATTGAAAAATAATTTTAATGAAATAAAATTTGTGATGGAAGATTTAATGTGATGACATAATTAGTCATCAGAGGAGGGATTGATGAAGCAGAAAAAGAAAGACTAACAACATTTATATATCATGTAACAAAATCGTATAAGACAATGTGATTTTAGCAAAGAAAAAATAATGTATGTAGAAAATGTGCCCACGAAGTAGATCGCCATTAGTATAAACAAGCTTAATTAAGCATGAAAATCAACAAATGTATTAATATGTCATAATTGCAGCCATATTCTATGATTTTCTTGTTAAAATTGTTATATGCTTAGCTTAAATTTAGCAGAGGCTTTGGCCTAGTTGCCTGGTCTCAATTTTAGTAGTTTTCACTTGTTTTAACAAAGACGTGTTTTAAACCTGTATTTTTTCAGTAGAATGACTAATACACTTATCTCAAGGTTGCGTGTTAGGCAACTTTCATCCCCTTGGAAGCAAGTCAGTTTTTGCAGGTGCAGACAATAAAGACACTGATGCAGAATTAATTGGCAACTTTGTTGCTAGTTATGTTCCAGGACACCTTACACGTAGATGAGTATTAAGAGAAAAGACACTATTCATTGGTCAAAGAGAAATCACCCCATGGACCCTCCAATGGAAGAACCTGAAGAATTTGGAACTTTTCATACTTAATCCCATCGGACGAAGAGAAGACACGCCATTTTTGAAGCCATATTTTGAGAAGCCATTTTGCCACCATTTTGATGCCATTTTGCCACTTTTACCATAATGACACTTTGATGCTTTTTCCCTATCCCAGAGAGAGAGACTCTAAAGAATTCTCACCCTAGAGACTTTAACTTTACCCCGTCTTGCCCATACGATAACTTTTGCCCCTCCCGTTTTCCTTGCTGCTGCAAGGAAAACTTGACTTTAACTTTGCTCCTCCTTTGGAGAAGCCCCATGCTGATCGAACTGGTACCTGAAGGACGAAGATTTTCCTTGAATGCTGATTGTATTTGGTAATTATAAAAGGATAAATGTATTATTCGTTGTATTTTCCATCTTAGGTACCAACTGCCTATTTTTGACAGAGCCTAAGCTAGAAGGTTTCTAAATTTATGTTGATTAAATTCATTTTTTGCATGAAGCCCCACATGCCAATGCTAATCAGAGGTTAGTTGAGGTATTCATTTGATGCACCATGCCGAATTGAAACCTTGTTATGCTGACCAATGTATGCAATTAGTCAAATTCAGTTACTTTTATTAGTGATTTGCATTGCTATAGCCGAGTGCATTATAATCCAAGTTTTGCGTAGATTGCGTTTCTTCCGTCGCTATGGACAGACAGTAATGTTTGTATATGTGTATCATTTGATTTTGAGACTTACCTATATTGTATTAGCATTGTTAATATAGGGAAATAAACTCATTAACTTTTAATAAACAGGTGTGGTTATTCATGACTGAAAGGTCATGGCGTATCTAATTACTGATTTTCTATTTAACTAATTTGTTGATTGATTACTAATCGAGTATTGGTTATTGATTATAAATGATTATTGATTATTGATTTGAGGGATCCGACAATTCTTTGGATGAGGAGAACTCAACCCGGTCAAAAGGTTCACCGACCTCCGGCGTGTCCAAGCATAAGTAATTTATAAGGACTGGACGCGCTATCACTGCTTAGTGTATTGACTGGCAATAATGTTGTCTAATGATTGAGGTTTATCGAAATGCGACCCAGACAGACTACCTAGCTAAGGACGGGCTTAGTAGCTACCAAGGATCAATGCCTCTATCCAGGAGTGGCTCGCGGCGTGTGGCGGGGGCAGGGTGGTGCCTGGTGGGGAGGGAGAAAAATGTATTTAAAAAAAAAAAAAAACTCACTTGAATCGCCACCACTGTGCTGCTCCTCTTGCCTTCGCTGTAGCTGTAGGCACAGGCTCCCAACCTGCTCTGCGGCCAATCTGAATGGTGTGTCATGCTGCTGGCAGTATGACAGCAGCATTCGGATTGGTCGGAGCACCTACTCAGGGGACTCCAAGGCAGAGTATGAGTCTCTGCCTGCTGTCTCCAACCCGGCGATGCAGTGCCTGGTTGGAGACAGCCTAGTGTGCATGTGTGTTTGGCCGGCCCGAGTACTCGTCACAGCCCATGGCCTGCCCCTTTTACAAAAAATGATAAAAAACATGGTTTATTCTTGTTTTATTGTAAACATTTGGCAGCTGCTGCTGCTGGTGGGGGGATGACGACGCTCCTCCGCCTTAGCGGAGCAGGCGTGCATGCCTCCATATTCACAGAGATAAGGTTCTCTTCTCCCCTCCCCCTAGCACCGGTGCTGAAAATCAGCCGTGTGCCACGCACATAGTGTTAGAGTGTGTGCGTGAGTCTAGCATAGGTTTTGTACAGGAAGGATATGCTTCCTGTACAAAATCCTATGCCTAGACAAGTGAAAATGATTTTCCTACTTTGTATTAGTGCTGTACATTAAAGCACATATGCAAAGTTGGAAAAGGAGGGAGAAATAAAAACATTTCTCCATTTGGCGGCTGCTTTACAAATGCATTAATTTTGGGCGTTAAACGCTTTCTTCAGTTGTTTCAGAATAGGGTTTAACACCGAAAAGCATGGGTGGTATCACGGGTATGCCCATGTGCCATCCATGTAACGCCCCCTTAATGCAAAGTATTGCAAAGCAGCGTGCATTACTTTGCTACACAAACCAATGTAAATACCTATGTGCGTTGGTTTGTGTATGCCTAAAAAAGTTTAACATTGGTCTAGCGTTACAAGAGCAAAGCTAAGCCGACCCTAAATCTTTGAGAATCCGGGCCTGAATATCAATCGGTGTGGCACAATGCTTCTATACTATGACAATTCTGGGTCAGGCAACTTCACTTTCTGCCTGCCCCAGTATGAGGATCTTCTGCCGTCAGAGGCGGCGATTTGAAACTTGACCAGAATATATGAGGGAAAAGCAGAATAGATGCCCAATATTACTGTGTAAACTGGGTCTGAAAACCTTGTATTTGAGTTCAAGGGCGGTTGGAAAGCTACGTTGGCAGCCTGGTGCTCTAACTCTACCTCAGGGTTTTGCAAATTATCTTTTGAAGAAAGGTGGATGGGTTTTACCACAGTTTTTTTCTAACATCCTAGCCCCAATTAATTTGAATCTTGCATATTGCATGAGCAAGGATTTACTCAGAAGTGATGTATCTTGAGTAATGTATGTATCATACTGTCTTCACTTGACTATGAAATTGTGGCAAAATTGACAAGAGATTTGACATATGTAATCTGTTTATGATGTTCATCAATATTCTCTGAAAAGTGGGTGTTGCATCATTCATCTGCTCCTCCGATACTGTACCTACCTTTCTTGTAAAATAGACAGTGCTCACATTTTCTTTTTGCTGTTTTGTTTATCTGCACATGTGGTGATTGAAAAGAAAATACCAAGCTAGGTCCTCTTTTGAAGTAAAGACACCTGAGTCTGTTTCTTCTTCGCCATGCTACACAGTGCACAGAAGTGTGGGTACTACTGGGAGTGTGTTCTAGAGAGGACAGATTTGTAACCTTCCACCAATCTTGAATGAGTGTGTAGGTTCTGCCACGTCCAACATTGTATGCATTTTACACAATATATTTCTCTCTTTGCATTAGAGCACAAAAATTTTATTTTATTAAATTGCGCCCTTTCGACTTCAAAGAGAATTATGAATTGCTGATTAACATTTTGAATCTCATGAACATACGTTATGTTTTCTTTCGTAAATACCTATGAGTTTTTATAGCACTGGGATTCTTTTTATATTATGATGTCAAAATATCTAGGGAATAATAGCACTCAATATGTTACATACTTTGAATCTCCTTAGTGTGTACCTCAATGAACCCTTACCCGTATTGGCTTGTATTCTGTGCTTTTTTGGTGAATGAGCAGCACTCGGAGAAGGGCACATATGGATGTCATGTGAGCCTTATAAACATATTTCGGTGTCTGACATACTATTGTTTCCAAAATATCGTAAGCCACAAATATTTTGTTGGAAGTATCATAATGTAAAGAATATCAACAGTAAGAATATTGTTTTTTTACATTTTTACATTCTTTTTAATATTGTTGTTAAACATATTGCTGTGTTTTATTTTATAATAATGTATATTGTTGTTTTATGTGTATGCCTATTATGTATATATTGTTTTAATATTTGTGGTTTTAAAAAATAAATCTATAATTTGTAACATATTTTTAAGTCTAGGATATTGTGTTTGAGGGGACTAAGATGGGGAGTAAATTTTAAAATGTACTTGAAAAAGTTTTTTTTCAAACGCTTGTTTTATTTTTTAATTATTTTTTAAAAAATATTTAATATAATTGATTTCCTTATTCAATGTGAAAAACATAATTATTTCTTTTAAAAAATAAGTTTTTTGTAATTTATATTTTATGGGTTTATTTTTAGGTAAATTATTGGTATGCATCGATATTAGTTCATCTTTAATTTGTTCAAGCCTTATAATTTTTATTGATATTACATTGTAATGTTTTATACATTTCTCATGTGTTAAAATGTATTTTTAATTGTTCTCTAAATATAAATTATCAATTGTTTTACTAAATGGTGCACTAGTTTATAATTAATGGTGCTTTTGCAATATTTATAATGGAAATTTGTGTTTAAATATGTGTTTATTTGAATTGTATTCTATTTCTTTTCTAATTAATTTAAATAAATGAACATAACATTTAAAACATGTATTTTGACTGTGAATTATTTTGTCTGTGTGATTTGAAATGTATCTTTCTTTTTATTGATGTGAGTTTTTAGTAGTGTTAGTTTTTTTAATTAATTTTATTTAAATTATTTTATTTGCTTATTTTCTCTGAGATATTTTTGATGATGTACATAATATATTAATATGTACTTTCTATTTAGGTGGTATGTTTTAATACATCTTAGAAAAATAATGTTATTTTATTTTCATATATTTAAATTAGGTAAATATTTAGTTCAGGATTAAATAAGTAACGCTTTAGCATTTTTAAAATTGTGCTCTACATGTTAAAATAAATTAATTTACAGTAATAATTAACATAAATTTTTTAATTTTTTGTTTCAAGTGTATTAAATGTTTTCCCCATATTTTGCCATATGAAAATCACATTACTATTTATTTTAGGTAAATTAATTTTATATAATTATGTTAAATGTAGAACATAAGTTAAAAAATTGAAGCATTAATAACTTAATTTAAACTTATTTGATTATTTTGAATATAATAAATTACAATGATTTTTCTGAGGGTTTAAATTAAAAAAAAACAACTTTCCACCTAAAGTAAGGTTTTTTATTGTATATTAAAAATAATTATTAAAGTGATGTATATAATTAATTGCAATTAAATGTTACATTAATTTTTAAATCAAAACAAAATGGTAAAATAAAATAAAAATATGTTTTAGTTTTATATCAATTTAACAATAAATTACATTTAGTTATATTTTTAACAATTTTAAAACATTTAATTTAATTTAACATTATTTCCTATGGAATTATATATTAATTTCCTGCCTTTATTCTTTTCTATGGGGAGGTGTTGCAGTACCAGGGGTTGAAATTGTATGATGCTGGACTTACCTCAGCTCTGAACTGGAGTACATTTATGGCTGTCTGTTTTGGATCCTTTATGGCTGTTGTAACTTTTGAAGCTTTTGAAGTGCCATTTGTGAATAGGATGGGCTTTCTCTTTTGTGGGTTGGTGCACGTCCCTCCCCTAATTCATACCTTACTCTTCCTTAATCCTTTGTTACTCATCCCTTAACTCCTACCTTTGAGAAATAAGTAGTCCCTATTTTCCAGCATCTCCTCCTCGCCCGTCTCACATTTACCAATAAAACATATACTTACATGTGCAGAGACCCCACAGTCAGAGCGGAGATCACCACATGTAAAAAGATAGGAGAGGTGGAGGAGGAATCTCCAAACATAGGTTTATGAAAATCATTTTGTAATTTCCTTGTAATACTTTTGAAGTACTACTGAACATATTACAAAATGCAGTCTGTGAGTAGTCCCCAATGTGGTCAATCTTTTAAATGGAACACTAAAATAAAATCCTCCTAAGTCCATCTGGTTAAGGCTGGAGGGGTAATGATGAATTAAATCTAACCCCGTACCTACTGTCCAACATTTTCCTAATGTGGTAAACTTTGGAGTGGGAATGCTAAGTCTACTCCCCCTAAGTCTAACAGTTTTCCAAATGTGGATATGTTTGGAGTGGAGATAGTACTTTTCATGTTCTGCAAAGTCCAACACTTTCCCCAATGTAAGTAAATTTGAAGTGGGAATAGTAAATCTGACATCCTCAAAATACAACACCTTCCCCAATGTTGCTAAGTTTGAAAAGGGAATATTTATTTTTACCACCTACCCCACAAAGTCCAACTATTTCCCCAGGTTTGCTATGAATGGAGCGAGGATAATAAATTTGACCCCTTCTACAAATCCCAACACTTTCTCCAGTGTAGTTACATTTGAAGTGGGAATAGTAAATCTTCCCCCCCACACCCAAAACGTCCCACATTTTCCCCAATGTTAAGGTTGGAGCATGAATATTAAATCTCACATCCTCAAAGTACAACACTTTTCCCAATGTTGTTAAGGTTATCTTACCCCCAAACCCTAAAGTCCAGCACTTTCCCCAATGTGGTTAACTATGGAATTAGCATAGTAAATCAAACCCACCCATTCTTTCCCCCCACATTCTAACACTTTCCACAGTGTGGTTATGTTTGAAGTCGGAATAGTAAATCTGCCACCCTCAAAGTGCCACCTTTCTCCAATATTGTTAAGTTTGGAGTGAGAATAATACATTTGTCCCACCAAGTGTAACACTTTCCACAATGGTGATAGGTTTAGAGTGGGAATAGTAACTCCACCCATCCCCAAAGTCCACACTTTTCACTATTTGGGTACATTATGAGTGCAAATAGTAAATCTGACCAACATCAAAGGTCTCCAGTTTCCCTAATATTCTTACATTTGTAGTTGGAATGGTAAATGTGATCTTTATAAAGTGTTAGCATTTTTTGTATATTAATCCATGTCATAATATGTTGCTTCATTTATATATTTTGCGTTAATTATCATTTTTTTACATTTGCTTTGTTATATACATTCTCTAAACATCTTTTTTAATCCATCTTTTTTTTACATTACATTGCTTTTGAATAATTACAACGCATTTTCTGTAGCATTCTTTTATCACCAGCAACATTTTTTATAGCAAAGTCTTCAACATTTCACATATTGTATATTTGTATTGTACATACATTTTTCTTTGTAGTCATACAAGTTTTTGTTATATATGATCTATAACCATTTTTAGCATACAAGTAATTTTTTCATTTTCCTTTTGTTTTTTATACATTATAATATATTTACAATTATTGCAAAAAAATTGTTAATACTATTTTCAGTACTTTATATAAATGTATATTTCACACATTTTACATTTTGTTTTAACATAGAAACAATTGGTCTTTTCACATTATTCATTCATTTACACACATAAATAGGCAATATACATTTTTTCTTCCATTGTTGCAAGTCTTTTTTTCAAGTACCTGCCAATTTATCCAATATCTTTGATTGTGTAGTCTGTCTTTGTCATTTTGAGTTGTTCAAGGAATCTGTGGTCCCCTTTTCCCATTGATGGTTTCTGGTTCAGGTAAGACTATTTTAAAGTTAAAGTTATTTTCTAAGGCTTTTGTATTGGGAGAGGGGGTAACAGTCTGGCGAGCTGTGCATAGTGTTGTTGTCAATAATGTTAATGAAGTCATTTTATATGTCATATTGATGTTATCAATAATGTGTTAGAATATGTCATAAGTGATGTAATATGTGAGATCATAAGAAGTGGATGGCGATGGTGCGAGTTCTAGTTACTTCAAACAACTCTAACTAGTCGATGTCAGTGTTTTTTTTTAGCTTAAAAAGTTATGTTTAAACTGACAATTTCACTTAATTATAATGTCACTTTAACTTTTTTGTTTTTTTTGTGAATTTCTGAGGCTTTTCTTTAATGCAAAGTAAGATATCATTATCATACTTAACTATAATGCCACCTTAACCTTTGTTTTTTTTCAGTGAATCACTACAGTTATTTTAATGTAAAGTAATATTTTATAACCATATGTAATTATGCTAACTCCCTGCCACACACAGCCTTTGGCCGTGCGTGGCATAGGGTTGGCTAGGCCCTGCACACAAACTCCTGCAGGTAGCCATCTCCCCGGCCGGGCACTGCCTTTGACCAGGCATTCACACATTTCCCGTGTGTGGCCACCCCGTGCGCATATGGCCCAAGGCCATGTGCAGAATGGGCTTGGAGCAGGGCCTGGCCTGTGGCCAAGTTCTGCACCCAACTTTCCCGTGGGCAGCCAACAATCCTACCATGCACAGTCAATTGCAGTGCACAGTATGGGCTATCCACAGGGCCAACTGCCTGAATGCAGCCAACCCAACACAGACATTTACGCTCCTCCTTTTTTTGATGGTGTTCCAATCCCATGAAATTCTCAGGAGTCAGTACTGCCCTGGCCTCCTCTAGACTCCTGTGGGAGTAGAGAAGTCCCACTGGCTCCCACAAGAGTACCGCAGGATCATGGCAACCCAAAAAAGTGTTTTTTTAATAATTGCCCCCCACAAGGTCCACAGGTTCAGGGTACTCCCATCATGCCCTCTTATAGTTTTCTTTGTTTTTCAGGACAGTGAGTCTGAGTTCCTGTGTGCCCATATCCTGAAATGGTGGCCACAACATTTCTCCTCCTGTTGCAGCTAGCCGAAGGACTAGAGGGAGGCTGTCGGTCCAGCTGGACCGAGATGTTCAATGGAGAAAAAAGCCTTTTGACCAATCATATCAGTCTAATACTTGAAGTTGTGTGCTCACAGGACTTTGGTGAGAGTCCAGTGAACCCAGCTGTCCAGGTATACATACATTTTGAACCTTACATTTTCAAAAGTTACTGAACAGATTTACAGGAAATCAAAAAAAGCATACTTCCTAAGCAAGATCTAGCTTTCTGCCAAATTTGGTGTAGTTCAGTTCAGTCGTTTGGGCTGTAGCACCGTTCCAAGTTCCATATGGAAACTGCATTTTGGGACCCACCTTTTTTTTCTCTGCCCCCGCTTGATGGATCATCCCAAAACTTTCAAGGAAGTAGCTGAGGTAGATGAACTTTATTTTTTAAAAGTGTTGTGAAGATTTGTCCGATGGGGGCAAAATTCTTAGTAAACAAAACAAAATGCTCTTCCTATGGTACCTAGGTTCTAACTATAACTACATAGCTACAGAGTGGCCATTGTGTTTGAAATATATATGTATTTTAGATATAATTTTCCCTTTAATATCTCAAAAACTACTGAACAAATTTACACCAATAAGCAAAAGTGTACGTACCGAAAGCTAGCTTTCTGCCAAATGTGGAGTAATTCCCTCCAGTGGTTTGGGCTGTAGTAGGGTCTAAAGGTCCTATGGGAAATAACATGGGAAATGCAACTTTTTTGATCTCCCCCTTTTTCTCGGCCCTCGATTGACGAATCACCCTGAAACTTTCAGAGCGCAACAAAAATCACAGTCACACTTTTTTGTTTTAGAAAATTTTCTGAAGATTCGTCAAACGCTACCAAAGAAATAGGCAAATCAAAATGGATATAGGCAAATCAAAATGGCTATGGAATCATGGTCCTAACTACAACCATCTAGTGGTGACTTCCACTAGATAATATATATATATATATATATATATATATAGTAAACAAACAAAAAAGGTTACAGGGACATTATATTTAGGTTCACAATTTGCACATACAAGACCACAGAAATTCACCAGTTATAGTTACAGTTATCTTGAGAAACTATAACTTGTGCCCTAAGGTAACTTAGCTCACACCCCAGCCATGCACAGTTTTCTCATCAACAATTTTGTGGCGAATTTTGCAGTTATTTTATAAATTATGTCATTGAAGATGTCATGACTGATGTAATATGTGGGGTAAGTAGCAGTGCGAGTTATAGTTACTGCAAGTCGCCCACCTTCCCCTTCATTTTAAAAGTATATTCCCACCAAGACCGGGAGGGAGGTGAAATAAAACCAAGCGTGAGTCACCACGCTTGCTTTTCAAAAAAACAAAAAAACAATTCCAGTGGATTTGCAGATCATATGAGAATACACAGTAACATTTAAAAAAATCATTTTTGACCCTCGGAGGGGTTTTGGTGCGATCCCGCCACCAGCAATAGAGAGTCAAGGTATTCCTACCCTACCCCCTTCTGTTTTTCTTTACTTTTTTCTTGGGACTTGACTCAGTCTGAGCCCCAAGATGGCTGCCAAAGCTGACTAGTTGAAGTGGTGGCAGCCAACCACATCTCAACATGAGATCTGTCGGATATGCGGACCCTCCGCGGCCCCAGATAACTATAAATCTTTTTACTTTCATAACTCCAATACTACTGAATGGATTTACACTAAATCACAAAAAGAGATCTTTCTTGACCTAGATCTAGCTCTATGCCAAATGTGGTGTAGTTTCCGTTCAGCGGTTCAGGCTCTAGTCATGTTCAAAATCACCCCAAAACTTTCAAGGCAGCAGCTGAAGTGGGTGGCAAACTGTTTTTGCAAGTTTATGAAGATTCATCAAACAGTGCCAAAGTTACTAGCAAAACAAAAAATGCTCTGTCTGTGGAAACTAGGTCCGAACCTTAACTACCTCCTAGGTGGCTGTCTCCTCTAGGTAGTTATAGTTAGGACCTAGTTTCTATTTAAAAATCATTTTTTACTTGCCATTATCTTTAGCGCCTCTTGATGGATCCTCACAAAACGTTCCCAAAACATTTGCCAGTCACGTCAGCTCCTGTCTGGAAAGTTTTGGGGTGATCCATCCAGGGGGGTTGAGAAAAAAGGGGGGTCCCAAAACATGTTTTCCCCACTCATTTTATCCATAGATATTTTGAACAGCGATAGCGCTTAAACTACTGGTCGGAATTACACCAAATTTGGCAGAAAGGTATGTCCTGGTCCAGAAGGAAATCCTTTTTTGTTTTGGTGTAAATCTGTTCTGTAGTTTTTGAGAAATTAAGGGGAAAACAAATTTGCATATACAGGGATGTGAAGGATTTGTGACCCCTCCCTATCTCGTGCTGAGATCTGATTTGCTGACAACATTTCAACAAGGAAGCCTTTGAAGGGTTGTCAGCCATGTTGGGACTCGAAAAAAGGTAAAAAATAGGAAAAGGGGCCAGGGTACGAACACCCTGACCCCTTAGCTCTGGTTGTTGGGTCCCAAAGGGGGCCCGCCCCGCTAGGGCTAAAAATATATATTTTTTTCACGTTTGGAGTCGCACTGGATCCGCAAAACCAACATAAAATATTTTTTTTTAAATTGAAGGGCAGGTGGACTAAGCCCCGGGGGCATTTACCGAATAATATGGAGGGGGGCTCCTGGGCTCCTTCTGCTGCCCTGGGGACCGCTACCTCCCAGGGGGTTATAAATAATATGCAGGTGGTTGTGAGCCCCCCGCTGCCCTGGAAATCACAACCCCATCGCAAAAATGTTTTTACATTGTGAGGGAGGTCTGATGTTCCCCCCGCAGCCCGGGGGATCACCACCTCCCGGGACAATATGTGAAATAATTACAGGGGGTCCGATTCGGACCACCTTTTGCCCCAGTGACCATCACCTCCCCAGGGCTATATCTTGTTGGAGGGGGGCCGCGTGGCCCCCCTGATGAAGCCACTGATGGCCCTGGGGACCACCACCCCCCAGGGCCAGCTCCTGCTATGTCCTTGGGTGCCCACCCTCGGGACATTGTGGTTTACTGTGGCTTGGCTGCAGCTTTGCAGCTCTGCCAAGCCACAGCAATACTTCGGTCATGTAGGGACCGTGGTGGAGCCCTTGAGTACCTGAAAGCCCATAAAGGGATTGTTAGACCTGACAGCCTTAAGGTGGTCACACCTACATTTTTGCCTACCTCCCTCCACTTTTTGGATACTGTTTTTGCTGGTTTTAAGACTTTGCGCACCTTACCACTGCTAACCAGTGCTAAAGTGCATATGGTCTCTCCCTTTAAACATGGTAACATTGGATCATACCTAATTGGACTATTTAATTTACTAATAAGTCCCTAGTAGAGTGCACTATATGTGCCCAAGGCCTGTAGATTAAATGCTACTAGTGGGCCTGCAGCACTGATTGTGCCACCCACTTCAGTCACCTCTTAACCTTGTCTCAGGCCTGCCATTGCAAGGCCTGTGTGTGCAGTTTAACTGCCAATTCCACTTGGCATTTAAAAGTAGTTGCCAAGCCTAACACTTCCCTTTTTCTACATATAAGACACCCCTAAGGTATCCCCTAGGTAACCCATAGGGCAGGGTGCTGTGTAGGCAAAAGGCAGGACACGTACCTATGTAGTTTACATGTCCTGGTAGTGTAAAACACCTAAATTAGTTTTTACACTGCTGTCAGGCCCGCTCCCGTCATAGGCTAACAGTTGGGCTGCCCTCATACATTGTTTGAGCGGTAGCTGCTGATCTGAAAGGAGTAGAAGGTCATCTTTAGTATGGCCAGAATGGTGATACTAAATCCTGCTGACTGTTGAAGTTGGATTTAATATTACTATTTTAGAAATGCCACTTTTAGAAAAAGGCATTTAAGGCACTTAAATCTTTCTGTGCCTTACAATCCAAGTCTGGCTGGGTTTAGTTGACAGCTCCTTGTGCATTCACTCAGACACTCCCCAAACACAGGATACTCAGCCTCACTTGCATACATCTGCATTTTGAATGGGTCTTCCTGGGCTGGGAGGGTGGAGGGCCTGCCCTCACACAAAATATGTCCACACCCCCTACTGGGACCTGGTGCATTTCTAAGCCACTCTTTGAAGTCTACCCCACTTCAAAGGCACATTTGGGTATATAAACAGGGCCTCTGCCCCTACCAACTCAGACACTTCCTGGAGAAGAAACTTGAACCAGAACCTGCATCCTGCCAAGAAGAACTGCCTGGCTGCCCAAATGACTTACCTGTCTGCTTTCTGTGAAGGACTGCTGCCTTGCTGTTGCTCTGCTGCCTTGCTGCTCTCTGGCTGTGATGAAGAAGTGCTCTCCAAGGACTTGGATAGAGCTTGCCTCCTGTTCCCTGAAGTCTAAGGACCAAAAAGACTTCATCTCTTCAAGAAGGACTCCTTGTGCGGCTAAATTCAAAGTACAGCCTGCCAGAAACAACGCACAACCTACACCGCAGTCAAAATTTCACTGGACGCCGAACTGGAACGACGCAGCCTGACTTCGCATTGAGAAGATCGATGCAGCGCCAGCGTAGTGACCGGAAATTCGCCACACGGCCCACTGGATCGACGCACAGCTGAGCCGGAACGATGCAGCCCAACTTCCAGAGAGGAATCAACACAGCACCTGGCGTGCGGTAGAAAGTTTGACTCAATGCCTACTGGATCGACGCAGCTCCTGTGACTTCTCCTGCCAGCGCAGGACATCCAGGCAACATCCCCGGAGCATCTGAAAACCCCACAACCCAAAGAGGATCCATGACTGAGCGTCGGAAATCGACACACAACCGTCCGTGCGTGAAAACTAAATGACGCATCGCTGTGTGCGGCCGAGAAATCGGCGCACACCCCTTTGTTTCCACGCTTCTCCTCCTCTGCGGTTCTTTGCGGAGATTTTTCACGCAAACCAGGTACTTGAAAGAGACATTGTTTGCTTTTAAATGACTTAAGACACTTTTTATCACTTTTCAGTGATATCTCAAAATATATATATTGCATTTTAATCGCTTTGACCTGCATTTAGCCAGATAAATATATATTTGTCTAAACACTGTGTGGTGTATTTTTGTGGTGCTATAATGTGTTATTGTATGATTTATTGCACAAATACTTTACACATTGCCTTCTAAGTTAAGCTTGACTGCTCAGTGCCAAGCTACCAGAGGGTGGGCACAGGATAATTTGGATTGTGTGTGACTTACCCTGACTAGAACGAGGGTCCTTGCTTGGACAGGGGGTAACCTGACTGCCAACCAAAGACCCCATTTCTAACAGGGCTAAAAAAAATAAGAGTAAGAATAAACCTACAGAATAGCTCAATGTGAAGTTCACAGGCCTTCATACTGAGGGTTGAGGGTTTGAGTACAGCTGGACTCAATTCCCAGTTTTTTTTATTTTATTTTTTGCTAGAAATCTTTAAAGCTCATCCTGAAAGGTAATATTACTCTTTTTAATTTAGAAATACATTTGTCTTTTTTAATTGTCCAGAAATATCTCATTCTAAGAATACCAAATATCAAAGCCTAAAATACTCTCTATCTCTGTCCATCTTTCTCTCTCCCTCTCTCTCTCTGTCTCTCTCTCTATCTCTTTCAATCTTTCTCCCACTCAAACACCCAGTCAGACACTTATGCACCCACTCACAGACCCACTCAGACACTCACACACTCACTCACAGATCCACTGAGATCCTGGTGCATCCACTCACTGCTCCGGTCAGACCCTCATGCAGCCACTCACAGACCCACTCAGACTGTCACCCACTCACTCACAGACCTACTGACATCCTCATGCACCCACTCACAGACCCCCACACACACTGACGCACCCAATAAAGCACTCTCACACCCAGGCAGGGAATCTGACAGCCACTCCCACCCACAGATACACACTCTCACACCTATACTCACACCCAGAGAGGCCGCAGCCAACTTCCACCGCACACGGCCAAAGGGCCGTGCACAGCATGGGGTTGGGTGGTTAGGGGGGGTTGGGTGCCGAGTCCGGTTGCAGCCCAGGCCTTGCGGACAACCTCCCCTGCGCAGTGGCAGTTGTCCACAGGGCCGGGCCCTGAGAGCAACCTCCTATGAGCACCCAACCTTGTACCGTGCACGACCTTCACGTCTGCGCATAGGTCATCTATCAAGTATTAAAGAATGTACGTTGATAATTTGGTGATCAGCAAGTTTCATTTGGTTTAAATGGATTTAGCCTTCGGGTTAACTTGTTTTAGGACTGGTCAGCAGATTTCTGCTACTGTCATCATCATATAAATTCAATGTCACACAATACAGACTTCAAAGTTTGATGTTGGCAGCCAACGTGTGTTTTGTTGGTGTCCCTACTTCTTCAGGGCTGTGAATCTAAAAAGTTTCCTTTCTCAAAATTTTAGGTGTAAATAAAAAAAATCTCCCTCGCAAAGTGACAATGTCTGAATCCTTGACGTGTGTACAATTATCCATGCATTTCTCCCATCAAAAAATCTGAAAATTCAGTTGTCACAGGGTGGTAACCAACTCAGAATATTATTTCTATCAGTGAAGTTATGGGGTTCTTTCTCCACCATGTAGGAGCTCCCGTCATGCTCCGTGGCTGAATCGCTGAACGGCACAGAGAAGGAATGGCACGAGGACGAGGAAGATGCGCTGTGCTGCAGCTTGGATCACCGCAATGCCCGCAAGCTGTTCAGCAGTAATGGAAAGCTGCAAAGAGGCACGGGTAGGAGGAGCGTGAGTCCAGAAGGGGGAAAAAGATTCCCTTTATAAATGATCAACTCCACTACCGGAGGGAGCTTTTCTTACCGTGCCTCTTCTCTTGGTCAGTAGCCTGTAACCCCCTCCCATCCAGCAACAGTACAATAGCGTTGATAGCTTACTTGGGACTGACCCGGCAATAGTAGCTACAGTCGCCCTGCATGGGCCCTTAAAGCTATAACAGCTTTAAAGCTAGGGCATTTCAGATTCCTGGTGACTATAAATTTAAAATTTTCGCTGAGATGTTGGCACTTGCAATATGTAGGAGGTGCACACTTGAGGAGTTAATTCCTGATTTTCAAAAAGCTGGAGTCCCAGCAGGTCATTAGGTTCAGCCAAAGCTCATTTGCATTCAATATGAAATACCAGTGAGGGGGCTGTGCTGCAGAATATGTAACTATGACAGGGGGTGATATAAGGAGGCCACTTGTGGTTCACTTACAGTATGGAGCATCACACAAATCACTATATTAATTCCTTTCTGTTGCTCTAGGCAATCAGGGTGCCATGTCAAGGCACCTCTTTTGGACTAATGAGGGAAGTAGGTTGAAGCAGGGTCACTCGAGGGAGGGAAATTGTCTCAGACTCCCTAGGTGGGAGGGCTTGAGGAGGATGTCACTTAGGGGGAAGAGAGGAGGGATTAGAGGCACACAGAGTAGGGAAGTGGTAGGGGGTTAGATCAATTATTGGGGGGAAAATATGAGATCCCAAAGATGAATAAGTTCAATGTGTGCTTGTATAGGACAAATCACTTGTGGGGAATAAATGATATGCCAGAAATGAATAACTCTAAATGTGCGGCGTAATGGGGGAGAAAGCTGGAGAGTATAATCTGTGCCAAATGCTAAAAGTAATCCTCTCGGGAACACATGAAATTGAATTAAGACAACCTCAGCTACTGCCTCCGGCTTTGTATTGTAGCTTCCCCTACGTGTGTTATATTGCAGGCTTACTTCTATTGTTGACCAATCCAGCTACCGTCATTTTCGAAGCATGCTTTAATGCCTATTTGCTTGAATGGCAATACTGCCTCCTGAGGGACTCGCTGGAGTTTCCAGAGGACTGGACACAGGTAAGTCAATATTTACTACCAATCACCCCCCCATACCTGCATGCCATCTCACACCCACACCCTCACTTCCATCAGTCAACTCCATCACACACTGCACCTACACATCTCACTAATCCCAATGCCAAGCCCTGCATGCTATACCAATGCATGGACACCGCTCCCAGCCCTGCATGGACACCCATCACTAAAGCATGCACAGTATAGGGAAACTAACAATCCCACAATACATCACCATACACTAGCAAAAGCTGGCAGGGCAACACCAACCATAGAGGGGAAGCTTGGGAAGTACAAATGTCATACACTTGAAGCATAATACATAATTTACATCCCACAGGTACCCCAGCCAATGTCAGTGAAGAGGAGGTGCCACCACTATCCAGTACCCCAACAGAAGAGGCTCCCAGTGATGACAGGAACTCTGGACTACTGGATCTGGAGGACCTACCTGGCCCATCAGGGACCACTGGACAGCCGGTCACCCAAGCCCACTCACAGACCACCACAGAGCCTCCCCCATCAGGAACCAACACCACAGCGCCCACCCAATGCCTATTTGCTTGAATGGCAGGATTGAATGTTACTTTGAAGCTGGTCTCTTGAAATCTTAATGGCCTAAACAATAGGAAAAAAGGCACAATTGAAGCGTGGATCAAAGCTGAAAATCCCTCGGTAGTCTGCAAGAGACCCACATTTCAGCCCAAAAACTTTTTCATGTTTAAAAACTGGGCAGACTCTAAGGAGTTTTCAACAGCTCAAGTAGCTCATAGGGGTACCACAGTTATTTTTAAAGGGTTTGGGGCTCAGGTGCTAGACTTTGGTGCGATAAAACTGGGCGCTGGTGCTGGGTGAACTGCTCTGTGTCCTCTAAAAGACTTTGGGCCTGATTCCAACCCGGGAACCGGCATTTGGCCGCCATGCGGGCAAAATACCGCTTCCCTCATTCCGACATTCCCGCTGGGCCGGCGGGCGCTAACCAAGTTAGCGCCGGCCGGCCCAGCGGGATTGGGGGCCGCAACACAGGAGCCGGCTCCAAATGGAGCCGGCGGTGTTGCGGTGGTGCGACGGGTGCAGTTGCACCTGTCGCGCTTTTCACCTACCTGGCCCATCAGGGACCACTGGACAGCTGGTCACCCAAGCCCACTCACAGACCACCACAGAGCCTCCCCCATCAGGAACCAACACCACAGCGCCCTCCCAGCGTACCCAAACCTCTCTCCCCAGGACATGTCAATCAGCAGTGTGCCCACCCGTACAGGGACCCCAGGCCACGCCTCACTCCTAAGACAATCAGGGACCTGGGGTCAGTGCCAGTGGGCACACCTTTCAGGGGACAGGGGTGCAGGCCAACAGGGACAGTGGGAGGACTGCTGTGCACCAGGGGAGAATAGGAGCAGGGAACTGACTCTCCAGGAGGCACTCTCCGAGATCTTGGAAGCATACCAACATTCCCAGGATATGATGGGCCAGATCCTAGACAACGTGCAGGAGAACAGGCGGCTGCAGGAGGGACAGTATCAGGGGATCAGGGAGGACTTGTACGCCTAGAACAACACCCTGATCTCAATAGCAGGGGTGCTGGCAGACATGGCCAACATCATGAGGGAGGCAACATCATGAGGGAGGCAACAGCACACCAGCGGGCCCCTGCCACTAGCCAATTAACTGAACAGCCCTCCACTTCCGCTGCCATTAGTGGCCAGGAGGTCCCGCCACAGGACCCACAGGCCACCAGCATCCTTCCCCCTGCAGAAGGTGAACCACCCCACAAACGTTCCCTGCAACCCAGACAGAAGCCAGAGACACTTGCCAAGACTACCGCCAGGAAATGAGACTCTCCTGATTGTCCCCCTTGTGTCACACCCTGTCACCTTGTCCACCTTGAACTGCCATTGCTCCCCTTCCTATGGCTCCTTGTACACTGCACCTGTGCTACAAACAGACTGGAACAATACACTGGACTTTCCTCCATCATCACCCCATTCCATTGCACTTTCTCCTCTTTTTCTTAGCACTACAATAAACACCCTTGGATAAAACGTGACTACTAGTATTTCATGTATTGCAAATTTGTATTGATTGAAACAGCTACATCCATTGCAAATGAACTGTACATAGTGAGAGCATAGAATGAATAACCTGTTGCTGGCTGTATTGATCACATCAGGACATTGTTGTCATATCACCAACATCTGCAAAATGATAATCCATAGGTGACAGTAAGTAGAGGTAACACGTGATTAATGCCAGAATGCCACTGCCACACAGAATACAATTGTCATTGAAATGTGAATTTACACTGTCTCACCTGTGTGTCATTGGAAGTACTGACAGATCAGTAATGTTCTGTTGTCCACATCCTCATCCTCTGCCTCCTCATCCTCATTGTCCTCAGGGTCCACTGCTGCCACAGGGGCATCTCCAGTCTCCTCCTCCAGCAGAAAAGGCACATGGCATCTGAGGGCCAGGTTGTGCAACATGCAGCATGCCACTACTATCTGGCAAACCTTCTCGGGTGAGTAGCACAGGGATCAACCTGTCAGATGTGGCACCTGAACCTGGCCTTCAGGAGGCCGAAGGTCCTCTCAATGATCCTTCTGGTTCGCCCATGTGCCTCATTATAACGTTTTCAGCCCTTGTCCTGGCATTCCTCACAGGGGTCAGCAGCCACAATAGATTTGGGTAGCCAGAGTCACCTACAAGTATTGAGGGACAACATTTAGCCACACACTATCCTATTTGGTTAACAGCAGAGGCATACACTAACATACACTGGGTGGGGACCAAGGCGCGCCCATAAGCTACACCCTGTGCCTTTGTAGTTGGCCCATCACATGTGGGATGCTGCTATTCCTCAGAACAAAGGCATTATGCACCGACCCAGGATATTTAGCATTGATGTGGGAGATGTACTGGTCCGGCAGGCACATTATCTTCACATTCATGAAGTGGAAACTCTTATGATTCCTATACACCTGTTCATTCTGCCGGGAGGTGGGGGGACAAACGCAATATGTGTTCCGTCAATCGCCCCAATAATATTGGGGATATGTCCCATTGCATAGAATCCGGCCTTCACAGTGGTCAAATCTTCCAGCTGGGGGAAAGCAAAGTAGCTGCACATGTTTTTAACCAGGGCAGACAACACTCTTGCCAGCACAATTGAGAACATTTGTTGTGACATTCTTGCTGCCAAGCCCACTGTCACTTGGAAACAACCTTTTGCCAGGAAATGGAGCACTGATAGAACCTGCACAAGAGGGGAGATCCCAGTCGGATGACAGATAGCTAAGATCAGGTCAGGCTCTAACTGGGCACACAACTCTGTGATTGTGGCCCTGTCCAGTCTATAGGTGAGTATAATGTGCCTATCCTTCAGTGTAGCTAAGTCCACCAGTGGTCTGTACACTGGGGTATGTCTCCATCTCCTATTGATTTGCAGTGGTAGGCATCTTAGGGGCATAAGAGTAAGTAGGCTGTCACAATTTGAACAACTATACTACAACAGCAGTCCACATCGTGCAATTATGTACTGAGACAGTGTAATTTTCAAAGTATGTGCCTATTTATCTTGTGACGCAGCAATTATCGATCGGCCTGTTCCCCCCTCCCTGAAATGGTGACCACCTGTTCTGTTTGGTATGACAGGTGGAAGTGAGGTAATTCCACCGACATTGTGCATCATGGTCGTCGGCGGTGGTGAACCGCCGTGCAATTCCTCATTGGATAATATTGGGCCCTATGGACTACAGTGGCCAATGGGGATGTACGCCACCGGTGACGGTGTACACCGCTGCGGACGTGACTGTCATTTTCTCAATCATTCCTCAGTTGTTTCCTGCCCTTCCACAGGAGAAGACCTACACTGCATGTGCTGCTGTGACCTGTGTCTGGAACCCACCATGGCTTGAGTGACCTGGGAAAGGGTCCCAGTCTTGGAGTTGAAGCGACTGGTGGATGGGGTCCTACCCCAGTACGGACTGCTGTATGGGCCTCCAGACCAACAGGTGAGTACACTGTAGGCACTATGCATGTGGCATGCATGCATGGGGATATGTGTGAAGGCTTTGTGTAAGGGGGGGAATATCTGTTGGTGGTGTACCTGTCATGCACTGGGCAATGTGTGTGCCAATGGTGATGGAAACGGGCATGATAGGCCATGTGTGTGGAAATGGTGGGAGGACCTGAGACAATGGGCACAGGAGACCACGGAGGCCCATCTGGGGATGGCCTCCTAGTGAGAAAGGGGTACTCGTTGGACCCCGGCCCCCCCATGATGGCCTGCATACTGGCCGTGGTGTACCCTGAGCTGGATGGGCGCTTGAGGGAATCACAGCAACCACAAGGGGGTGAGTACAGTGAGTATCATTACAACTTTTGGCTGGTGGGGTGGTATTCGAGTGGTGGTTGTATGTTAGTGGGTGCCCCTAAGGCCAGGCCAGACATTGCCGCGTGGCCTTTGAAGGGTAATGATTGCATGGCAAACACAGGTAACCTAGCTTGTTAGTAGTCACTTCTAGGCAGGACTGCGTGGGTCCCAGGTGTGTGCTCCTCCTTATGCCTTGGTGACTAGCCATTATAGTGGTAGTGCAATGCATAGTGCGTAAGCCTGTTCCCTGTGTGTGAGGGTGCGGTGTACGCCAACGGTGGTGTTGGTGCAGTCATTGACCCAGTGTATCCTTTTTCCCTCTCCCCCTTTTCTTGTTTTTTAATCCTGTCCTTGTGTGCATTAGCATCTTCTGGCGGAGGAGCAGGGGCACTGGTGACAGAGGGAGCTGCATCCCACATGACATTGGAGGCAGAGTCCACTGACGGCGAGGGAACAAGTGGGATGGAGGGCTAGGGGAGCACCACGGCGGAGACTGGAGGGGACAACACAGACTCTGATACCTCCTATGATGGGAGCTCCATGGTGGTTGCAGACACCTCTATGACCACCCCAGCTGCAGGTACAGCCCCCACCCCTGTACCAGCACCACCCTCCCAGTAGCCCCTCAGTGAGTTCCTGTGCCCGCTCACCCAGGAGGGAGGGCATCTCCTTCGCCCCAGGCACCTCAGGCCCTGCCCCAGTGAACCCTGCTGCCCTGAATGAGGAGGCTATTGACCTCCTGAGATCCATCTCTGTAGGGCATTCAACCATTGTGAATGCCATTCACAGGCTGGCATCCCAGATGCAGCAATGCAATGCATTCCTGGAGGGTATTCATGGTGGATTGGCAGCCCAACAGAGATCAATTCAGGCTCTGGCTTCCTCTCTGATGGCAGTCATTGTCCCTGTTTCTACCGTCCCCCCTCCAACTTCCACTTCCCAGCCCCATTCTCCTCATCCCCAACCCATCCCAAGCAGACATACAGATGAGCATGCACACAAGGCAACACACAAGAGTTGGACAGGCAAACACAAGCACCACACTTAATCCCACAGGCACTCACACAAACACCATACCGTTGCAGACATGACAAGATCCACTGCCTCCACTGTCTCCCCTTCCTCCTCCTCCACCTCCATCCCAGTCATGTCCACACTCACACCTGCATGCACTACATCTACATCCACTATCAGCATCACACCAAGCAGAACACACACCTAACTGGCAGACACCTCCACAACAGCCATGCACGCGTCCCCTGTGTGCTCTCCCACTGTGTCTGTCCCCCCTCCTAAAGGACACAAACGCAAGCACTCACACACCCAACAGCCTTCCTCCTCGCATCAGCACACATCCCATGCACCTGCACCCAAATCCAGCAGACAAACACTTCCAACAACCACTCCCTCATCCTCCACTCCCATTACTCTTCCCTCCTCCTGCCCCAACGTCCCTAAAATGCTTTTCCTTTCCCAGATTGACCTCTTCCCTAGACCTCCCCCATCCTGCACATAGAGGCATGGTACCAAGGACACAGCCCACCACCTCAGCCAAAGAGTCCACAGGGACAGTGGTAGCACCAGCTACTCATGGTGGTAAGGATAGCAGACCTACAACACAGAAGGAGAAGGAGCAGGCACCACCAGGGAAGAAAGGGAAGAGTCCTGTACCAGCTGTGAAGAAGGGGAAGGGCCTGCCCCAGCTGTGAAGAAGGGGAAGGAGCCTGCACGAGCTGTGAAGAAGGGGAAGGAGCATGCACCCCGAGGCAAAGAGGGGAAGAGCCCATCCATCCCTGTCAGGAAAGGTAAGGGATCTACGGCCCATGGACAGGAGGAGACAAGGCACTCTACGCCAGCGGAGGCTGCCAGGCTAACACTGCCACCACCACCAGCTGTCACTGGCCCCCACCGCCAGCTGTAGATGTGCAGCAATCAGGGAGTGCAGGGGCTGCCCAGGAGACTCATCCAAACACCACCACAATGCAGCCATCAGTGCATGCAGGGGCTGCCCAGGAGCCTCCTCCAACCACCACCACAATGCACCCATCAGTGAGTGCAGGGGCCGCCCAGAAGACTTCTCCAACCACCACCACAATGCAGCCATCAGTGAGTGCAGGGGCCGCCCAGAAGACTTCTCCAACCACCACCACAATGAAGCCATCATTGAGTGCAGGGGCTGCCAGGGAGACTCGGCCGGCGGATGCCATGTAGGCCACCCTCCAGGGGCTACTGTGTGGGCTGCCCCCTCCAGAATCAGTGGGCATCACCCACTTGGGAGACTGTGGCCTTGCACTCCCCAGGACAAAGCAATGGGCATGTTGCCCCCTCCAGAACCGATGGGCAAGTCACCCACGTGAAAGACTGTGGCCTTGCACTCCCTGGGACAAAGCAATGGGCATGTTGCCCCCTCCAGAACCAGTGGGCAAGTCACCCACTCCAGAGACTGTGGCCTTGCACTCCCCAGGACAAAGCAATGGGCATGTTGCCCCCTCCAGAACCAGTGGGCAAGTCACCCACTCCAGAGACTGTGGCCTTGCACTCATCAGGACAAAGCAATTGGCATGTTGCCCCCTCCAGAACCAGTGGCAAGTCACCCACTCCAGAGACTGTGGCATTGCACTCCCCAGGACAAAGCAATGGGCATGTTGCCTCCTCCAGAACCAGTGGGCAAGTCACCCACTCCAGAGACTGTGGCCTTGCACTCCCCCAGGACAAAGCAATGGGCATGTTGCCCCCTCCAGAACCAGTTGGCAAATCACCCACTCCAGAGACTGTGCCTTGCACTCCCCACGACAAAGCAATGGGCATGTTGCCCCCTCCAGAACAAGTGGGCAAGTCACCCACTCCAGAGACTGTGGCCTTGCACTCCCTAGGACAAAGCAGGGGGCATGTTGCCCCCTCCAGAACCAGTGGGCAAGTCACCCACTCCAGAGACTGTGGCCTTGCACTCCCCAGGACAAAGCAAAGGGCATGTTGCCCCATCCAGAACCAGTGAGGACGTTCCCGCATTCGGCTAAGGTACCCCTTCCCCAGCCCCCTGACGTGCCTTCCCACTTGCAAAATGATGCCCCTGCAGTGTTCTCTCTGGCTGTATCAAGAAACATTTTGGGCCTTGGAATGTGCCCTGTGGCCTTGTGTGCCCTCATGACTTTGGACTGGCCATTGGCCTTTTATGGACATTTGTATATATTTGGTTTGTGTAGTGGCTTTTGCTATGCTAATACATTGTCGTTACTCCAGCATTATGGTCCGTGTTTTATTCTGCTGTTTGTCTTGTGCGATTGGTTTACTGTGCAGCTGGTTGTGTGTATGGTGTGTGTGTTTGTCAGGTGTGTGTCATGCGTGTGTGTGTCACTCTCGTTTTCCTCCCACCCGCCCTTCTGTGCTAGGCGGCTTTACTCACTATCGTCATCTTTGTCGGCATTGGTGTTCCAGGTGGAGCATGACGTAGAAGATCATCGGGAAAACTTGCAGTTCAGGTTCCATGGCGAAGTGGATCTTCTCTGTGTCTCCAATGGTGAGTCCTTTCACTTCTGAGCTCTGTTTCTGCCAGGCTTTTGCTGGCATTGGTACCGCCCTGAAAAAGGTGGCGGATTGCAGCGTCATGATATGGTGGGCGGTACTTTGGGGGTCATTCTAACCTTGGCGGTCCAAGACCGCCAGGGCTAAAATGACGGGGGCACCGCCAACAGGCTGGCGGTGCCCCGCTGGGCATTCTGACCGCGGCGGTTCGGCCGCGGTCAGAAGTGGAAAACCGGCGGTCTCCTGCCGGTTTTCCGCTGCCCAAATGAATTCTGAATTCTGCATTCTGACACCCCATACCGCCATCCTGTTCCTGGCGGTTCTCCCGCCAGGAACAGGATGGCGGTATGGGGTGTCGCGGGGCCCCTGGGGGCCCCAAAAATAATTTCAGTGTCTGCTTTGCAGACACTGAAATTCGCGACGGGTGCAACTACACCCGTCGCACCTTCCCACTCCGCCGGCTCAATTCTGAGCCGGCGTCCTCGTGGGAAGGGTGTTTTGCACTGGGCTGGCGGGCGGCCTTTTGGCGGTCGCCCGCCAGCCCAGTGCAAAACCCAAAATACCCTCAGCGGTCTTTCGACCGCGGAGCGGTATTTTGGAGGGGGAAGTCTGGCGGGCGGCCTCCGCCGCCCGCCAGACTTAGAATCACCCCCTTTGTCTCCCGCCTGGCTGTTGAGGGCTACCGACATGGTGACGGTTGTTTCTGCCATGTCGGTTGGTGTGGTACACTGGCTGTCCATGGGAGTTATCACCACCATGGTCATAATTTGGCGGTACTTACCACCAGCCTGTTGGCGGTATTACCGCCACTTTATCACCCACCGCCATGGTCGTAATGAGGGCCTATATCTGCAAACAGTGGAAAAGTTTTATTCAGACAAAGAGATCACTGTGGGATCCTTAATAGGTCCTGATAAATGCCAAGTGACCCTTTGAGGCATAGGTATTTTGCCTGAAACATGCTGACCCAGAAACGCTAGAGATACTAACTCTCTCATATAGCATCTCCACCTGTTATTAAAATAGTCAGGGTGTTCTCTTGATAAATAAATCAATTCAAGATACCTGAGATAATTTTAGATTTAGGATTATCCGAATATCAAAGATCTCCCTTGATGCTCAAGGTTGAGCTGATCCAGATAATTTAGGTATCTGGATGAGGACTTCATAATGGAGCATGCCACTAGTAACCCTAGTGGTTGAGATTTCTAAAACAAATCCCTAGGGCTACTTTACACAGTGGACATTAGAGAGACAAAAACCCATAATAGTAGGTCCTCAATTTTTGATTATTTGCTTGAATCGGGGACATTGAGGGGACAAAGTAAAACCCTTCTCACTCCCTCATTGTGATTGTAGGAGTGACATAGAACACAATAATGGGGGGGACGGGGAGTGCATTTAGGTCCAGCATGCAAGCTCTCTAAATATACATTTATACAAGTGAAATATGCAGTTCCTAAAAAAATCAGAAAGGAAACAGAACAGGCAGTAAGTCAGGATGGGTCTGGGCAAGCAGATCTGGGGAATCTGATTGCTCAGAAGCAAGAGCCCTCACACATCCAGATGGGTGTCTTGTTTCATCGAAGGCAGCTCCTTGTTGGGCTGGCACTGCAATACTCAACAAGCCCCTTGCAGGGGCTCTTTGCTGGAGGTCTTTTTAGAATAATATGCTGTGTAAGTGGAGGTGCTGTGTCTGTAGATTGGTATAAGCGTGGTATAAAAATAACTAAGAGAGACCCTGAAAGTCTTAATATGTGGGACCTCTTGTTGTAATGAAAAACAAAGGGTGGATGTGTTGGAGACAATGATCTGGTACAGCTCAGAGGAAAGTGAAAATGTCAGTCAACATGTTTTGTGCCATGTAAAGTCCCTGCGTATCTGGGCACTTCGTCAGGGCCATGTAAACTAATCTACCAATTATTGTGGTTATAGTAGTGGTAATTAGCAAGAATGCCCAATCTCAAACAGTCACCTTCAAAGTGTAGGGTATACCTTATGATATCTAAAATCTGACCTGCAATGGAAAAGAGACAAATAGAGAGTGAGAGTTAAAAACAAGGAGGGTATTGAGTAGGCCATACCCTATGGTCACATTGCAATGCTTTAGGCAATTGTAGAAAATCCATGCCGTAGTGCTGTGGGTGTTAAGCATGAATTCCACCTCATTTTTGCTTATCCAGTCCTGGGTTTCAGTTGTCAGCACTACAGAAATAATTTGAGTAGTAGGTCTTGTTGTGGGATTGCATTTTTCTACGCTTTCATTGAGTATAGGAGGCATCTGACTGAAGGGAAAGTGTGCATTACCATTAAATATGACAATATTCTTGGCTGACCTCATGAAAAGTATCTAGGAGTCCCTCTTGAGCTGAATACTGACAAACAAGTGTGTGCATCAGATGGCAAGGGTAGGAAGGTGTGAAGACTTTTGAAAAAGTTTCCTAGTATGTTTTGTTGCAGATTGGAAGTAGTTGTTGAGAAGTCTATTCTCCCAAACCCATTGGAGGTCTTGTCGATTGTACCAGAATCCAGGTTCGTCACCACTCTGAACCTGGCATCTGCATCGTATCAGATCAAATTGCATGGTAGCTGTAAGGATCTTAGTGCATCTGTTACCCCCATTGAATGTTACAAATTTTGCAGGATGCTGTTGGGTCTTGTTTCAACAGTGTTGTTTTTCAGAGGGTTATGCACAATTTAGTAGGTGATTTCATGGGTGAAAGATGTTTTCAAGGTAATGTTCATATTTGAGGCAAGACGAGGGAGGAACACAACTACAGACCACAGAGTGCAAAAAATGTTAGAGCAGTTTGAGGGTGTAAGTCTCACTTTAAAGGTAAGTAATTGCATATTTAAGAAAGGAGAAATTACTTTTTTGGGCCATATTATTTCCCAGAAGAGAGTAAGGGCTAAGAAGGACCTTGTGAATGTCCAGTGCAACCCAGAAGCTCCTCATAATTAGGAAGAGGTGATATTTTTTTTGTCATGGCAGTGTTTAACAGGCAATATATTCCTAGCAACTCAGCTAAGACTGGTGCTTGCAGAAAGATTTGTAAGAAAAGTGTTGTGTGTTTGGAATGATAAATGGAGTGTGTAATTTGTTCTTCTGAAGAAGGAACTTGTTGAAGCTCTGGTGTGTGTGTTTGTACAGTGATGAGACACCTTTTTGGAACTGGGGCTAATGGGAAGGGTCTTGGTGCAGTTTTGTAACAGAAGCATGGAAGGAATGAAACCATAATCATATGCATCAAGAGTATTGAAGGGTGTTAAGTTGAATTAATCAGTTATTAAAAGGGTGATTTTGGTGGTAAGCTGAGATGTAGAGACATTTTATGGGTTATTGTGGGCTTGTGTTTTACATTGTGAGATCAGGTCACAAACCACTGAAGGAGATTTGTAGTTAAAAAAAGGCTCAATTCAGTTTCTGCTCGTGTTCAGAGGTGGATTGTTGAGCTCCAATAGCTGCTCTGGGATATTCCTAAGAGCAACTGTTGCGCCATAGAAGACCTTGTTTTACCTTTGTGAATTAATACATTTCTTGGTTGACAAATGGTGTCGCTGACTGTAGTGGATGAGTATGTTTGTTTGGAGGAAAGTGTCTGTTTAGTTTCACAGGGGGTGGTTTCTGAAGAGGGGTGGCTGAATGAAGGGACATTTGATGCTGTCCTAACAATGTTTGGAGTATGTGTCAAAATGATGGCCAGAAAAGAGATTAATCCAGCCATGTGTTTATTCTTTTTCAAAAGAGAAAGAATAACTAGCTTTTGATAAAATCATGAAAGCATACAATAAGTTACAATATCAATGTTATAAATAAAAGCAACACGGTATAACACAAGTGATTTAAAAGCCATTCAATCAAAACTAATAATGTATTAAAAAGGCAGCATGGCAGTACTACACTTAAGAAGAGGGTGCAACCCCATCATAGTCTGGTGTATTTTAGTAATCTAGCTTTTTCCTAAAAATAAAGCAAGTAAAATAGGCAGAACAAATTGTTTCCGTGGGGTCCTATAAAATATCTAGAAAAATAAGGCCCTCATAATGAACACAGCGGTAAACACCGCACTGCCAGCGGCAGCGGTAAAAACCGCCAACAGACATGCGGTCCGGACCGCCAAATAATTAACCAACTGAAACACAGGCATCCTGAAAACCACCCACCACCAGCAGAGGACTGCCGACAACGGCGGCAGAGCCCTCCCACAGGCCGATGGAAAGGCCCTACCTGCCCATCAAATAATGAAGCTCTAGACCACCGTCAGTTCCGGGGCGGGAACCACCGCCACAGGAGGAAACAAACCAAATATAAGGAAACACTCACCGGAGGCTCACACAACATGGCGAAGCAGACATGGATAGAGAGCTGCAGATCATGCCAGCCCTGCTCCTTGCCATATACCTCCACAACCGAGACTACTGACGAAGCGACGACCGTAAGTACCACAACCTACGAAACAAGGCAAGAAAGGGCACAGTTATATACCCACCCACTCCACCCTCCCTGCAACGCTCCCACAACCCTTCACAGCAGCAGAAGCCATATACCCCACAGCAAGAGGGACTCACCCGACACAAGGCAAATCCAACCTGTCCAAAGTTCATACATGTGCCCCACACCCACAAACAATGAAACAAGAGACCAGGGATCCAGAGTGTGCCTCCATAAACACAGGCCACACATTAACCTTTATTATGCTCACTGAGCAACCGAAGTGGATATAAGGCCAATGGCCAGTCCATCTGAAGACAAGTCCGATGGGCCACAATGACCCCAACCTGACTCCCACAAGTGCTACGGTACTCCACCTCATAGGGGCAACAATGGGGCATCCAGGAACCTCAGGGAACATGGACAGGGGGTGGTGGCGGTGGGGATTTACGACGGGGAGGGTCTTAGATTTTCGTTCGGAAGGTGAAAGGGGTTTCGGTTTGGCCTTGGAAGGTGGGGGAGTGTGTTTGGACCGGGTGGAGGCAGATGGAACAGGCTCAGCAAGGGGCTTCTTCCTCTCTGGGGAAGGGGCACGGGAATGTGAAGGGCGGACATGGGCGGGCTGTGATGTGGAAGGAGTGGACAGGGCAACGAGGTGTGCACATTTACAGACGAGACGGGGTGGGCCAGTGGGTTGGAATAGGTCAGCACGGGAGAGGAAAAGTTTATTTGGTGCAGTTGGGTTGGGCCTGGTGGAAGGCATGGGAGTGGAGGTAGAGGGAGTGGTTGTAAGTGGTGTAGGTGTGCGTGATGTGGGTGCAGGTGACTGGACAGTATGCTGAGGTGTGGTGGATGTGTGATGGGTGGGTGTTTTGGTGCGTTTGAGTGTCTTGGGAGGAGGGGTGTGGACACAGTGGGACAAGACAGGCTGCCAGTGTGAATGTATGTTGTCTGGGTGTCTGCAAGTCTGGTGAGTGTGCTGCTTGTATCAACTAAAGTAGTTGTGGTGAGTGCAGGTGTGGTGTCTGGGGTGCATGTATGGATGTGTGCTATTGTGGTGACTGCAGGAATAGGCTCAGCAACAGTGAATGAAGGTGCAGTGCCTGGGGGTGTGCATGTAGAGGGGACAGACAGGGAGGCGGAAGAGGTGGGCACACTGGGGGAAGTGGACATTGTTGTGTGTGCATGTGTATGTTGGCTGTGTGTCTGCTTGTGGTAGGAGGTGTGGTGCCGGTGTTTTGAAGTGTGCTTCTTGTGTGTTGACGTGTGTGTCTGCGTGTCAGAATGTTTGCTTTGGACGAGTGAAGGGAGTGGGGTGCTGGAAGGGGTAGAGGAGGATGGAGGGGGGACGGAATGACCAGGGACACTGGCTGGCATCCAAGAGGAGGCCAGAGCCTGAAAAGATCTCTGTAGGCCAGACACGGCACCATGAATGCCATCCAGATAGGCATTGGTCTGCTGCATCTCTAATGTTAGCCCCTGGATGGCATTGACGATGGTTGTCTGCCCTACAGAGATGGTTCTCTGGAGGGAAATAGCCTTCTCCGTGAGGGCAGCAGGGCTGACTGGGACAGGGGAAGAGGTGTCTGGGGCGAAGGAGACACCCACCCTTCTGGGTGAGCAGGCATGGTCAACTCGGTGGGGATCAAATCGGAGGGTGGTGATGGTATGGACGGTGGCGGAAGATGACACAGTAGGTGTGGGCCCACTAGGGTCCACCACCGCCAGGGAGCTCCCATCGGAGGAGGTATTGGAGTCACTACCTCCAATGGTAGTTGCCTCCCCGTGGTACTCCCCTCGCCCTCCAACCCACTGGTCCCCTTGGTGTCAGATGACTCTGCCGCCAAGGACCCGTGGGCCGCTGCCTCAGCTCCCTTGCCAGATGATGCTGATGGACACAGACAACACAAGAGAACAGGGATGGGGAGACAAAACAGGAGAGACACTTGTAAATAACTGAATGGAGGTAACATAGTGGCTCATAAATACACCCACCCAGAAGGCCATCCAACAGGCAGCACCTACCGCTATACCCATGGCTATTCCCCTGACTAGTGCCCAGAACCCTGCTCTACAGCCATTCCCCAAATAACCTAAGGACCTGATGTGTAGTAGACCTGACAAAAACACCCCTTCTCCCCACGGGGGCCATAATGTAGATGGACATCAGTCAGAGTCCCTGCAACTAGGCAGCGTAAATCCGAATGCACACACACACACATGCATCAAGGGTCAAATACATTTTATGTGTACTCACCCCCTTGTGACTGCTTCGCAGCCTTCATTTGCCCATCCAGGTCTGGGTTCGCCACTGTCAGGATGCGTTGCATAAGGGGGTGTCAGTGCCCGATAGGCACCCCTTCCCCTTTGGGAGGACTTCCCCAGCTGGGCCTTGCAGATCTTTCGCGCCCAGCGCTGCAGGTCCTCCCACCTCTTCCTGCAGTGGGTGCTCCATCGGTTGTAGATCCCCAGGGTCCACACCTCCTTGGCGATGGCATGCCAAAGACCCCTCTTCTGGTGGGCGCTTACCTAAAAGGGACACACATAAATGTAAAACAGAGGTCAGGCACTGGCCAATCATATACATACGTTCACTATGGGACAGACAGTACAAACCGACTAACAGCACATATACACGCAGCATGTCAGGAACCCTGGCCCATCCAGTGTCAGAGGTACACATATGTATGCAGCCAACACCAACCATTACACACATCCTTGGCCCCCAAGCCTCCTACTCACCTGTACCTCTGGCCGTCCGTAGAGCTTGGCGTACAGGGGCAGGACCCCGTCCACGAGCCTCTCCAATTCCTCTTGGGTGAAGGCCGGGGCCCTTTCCCCTGCAACACGTGACACTTCCATGACCAGAGGCAGGACACAGCAGTACGCTCAGTGGAGTACCTGCTTTCACGAGATCAGGGAGTCAAGTGAAGTTGGGGTGACTAGTTCACGTACGCACCACGGCGGTGTGCACCGTCACCGCCGCCGGCGATCATGATACGCTAGGATTCCCCATTGACATCCATGTTAACTAATGAATTTGCGCACGGCGGTAAACACCGCCTTACGCTGTTACATTAACCGCTAGCGGTATGAGGTCACTTCCACAACGACAGTTCTGGAATACATGGGGCAGACATTTTGGCAAAAACTATGCATTTATAAAACTCACATCTGCACAATGCAGGCCATATTGTTCCCCAAATACCCATAGGTATGTGACAATTAACATTACTGTGTTTGGCCGGGTTCAAGGACGACACGAAGCTCTAGGTTTGATTTTGGATGTGATTTATTGAATAATATTTTGGAATGAATAATGTGTGTTTTTCGTCTTTCTTGTACTGTTTCCTTTATAGCTTCTTTGTCCTTTTCCCTGGATTTTCACCTCTTCCGTGGCCTTTTCCTCTCGTTCAGGGCTCCCAGGAAGCGCATGTGTGGGGAAGAACAAGAAAAGTATCGGTAAGTTTCTTTTCTCTTTGTGTCCCTTTTTTCTTTTCTACACCTTCTTTTCCTTCCTTCTCTGTCGTATCGTATGTATTTCTCTCTCTCTCTCTCTCTCTCTCTGTTAGGGTTTGTGCACAGCAAAGAGCAGTTTCAGGGTGGGGTCGGATTGTCTTCAACCTCCATCAGAACTGAGCAAGGACTCAGGTGAGCTGGGCTTTGACACTCTCTGATCCTGTTTTAAACGTTTAATCTCTCTTTCTCTCTTTCTTTTGTCTCTTCTCTCTATAGAGTTCTGTGTCTCTTTTCCTCTGATAAGATCTTCTGCTATACAGTCTTTTTCTTAGCCCTCTTAGCCTCCACTGTCTCTTTACCGGTCTTCTTTTTCTTTATGGATTCCTTATTCCTATAGCTCCTTCCCCTTCTTTTCCTTGCTATGCTGTTGCCTAGGTTGTTTTTCCTCTGAAAACCTTCCTCCAGGTGGTGAAACTACTGAGGTGCTTCTTTCTGTAGCCTTATTGTACTCCTGGGTGTTCTTTTTGTTGAGTGTAAGATTTTCCTATTGACCTTAGTCCCTTCTCCCTTCTTATCCCAACCACCCACTCCCCCTTGCTCTTTATTCCCTGCTCCTCCCGTCCTCCCAACCCTCTGGTGCCCATCAGTTGGTTAGTGAAACGCACCTGAGTGTGCCACACTTCTCCAGAAGTGTGGCTGGGGGGTCCGTTCCACCGCCTGCCTCCTCCTCATCTTCTTGCTTCGTTTGGGGATGCTTCTTCTCTCCGTCAGTGCCGCTCTCCTCTGCCTCCCTGTTGCACGCCTCTCGTTTTCCAAACGCCGGCTTTTCTCTCCCTCGGGGTTCCGCGGTTCCTCTTCCTGGTCCGTCCGTCACGGTCGTCAGGGACAGCGGATTGGTTCCTGCCCCAGGAAGTTCTGGAGCACCTGGGGCAGTGTCAGCACCAGTCGGTTTTGTGTACGGGCTGCCACGGGTTGGCCTGTCACATACACTCCCCCTAGCGAGCGGCTGATAGAGATGCTCCGAAGTCGGATAGCGCGATAAAAAGTCAGCATTCGCCATGAGGGAACCCGTGGAATATCGTATCTGGAAGGAGAAAGGCTGGAGTGAGAGGAACCATCGGAGTACATGGGAGTAGGTATCCTTATTTTGGGCAAGCCAGGTAAGGGGCGCATGATCAGTCACTAAAGTAAAAGTTCTGCCTGCTAAATAATATCGCAGGGACTCCAACGCCCATTTAATAACCAAACATTCCTTTTCTAATGTGGGGTAATGGAGTTCCTGTGAAAGGAGTTTCCGACTTATGTATACGATGGGGTGTAGGATCTCATCGTCTTGTTCTTGTGAAAGGACGGCCCGAGATCTACATCTGAGGCATCGGTTTGTACGATAAAGGGTTTCTGGAAATCCGGACAACACAACACCGGTCCGGATGTCAAAGCGGTCTTTAGCGTTTCAAAGCTCTGTCGTTCTATATCTGAGAGAGGGGCTAAAGTGTTTGGACATAATTTCCGTAAGAGGTCGGTAAGAGGTCCAGCTATGGTGGAGAATTGTGGTATGAATCGCCTATAGTATCCTACGAGTCCCAGGAAAGCTCCTACATCTTTCTTTGTGCAGGGAAGGGTGATCTTGATGATGGCCTGTATTTTCTCAACCTGGGGTCTATCTTGTCCTTCTCCAAGTATATATCCCAAATATTTAATCATTGTGTGTCCCAACCTGCTTTTTTGAGGATTAGCTGTAAGGTTGGCTTCTCTCAGGGCCTGTAGGATGGTGTCTAAGTGTTTCAGGTGGTCTTCCCAGGTCATGCTGTATACTACGATATCATCGAGATATGCTGCCGCATACTGATGGTAAGATCGCAATATCCTGTCTATAAATCTCTGAAAGGTGGCTGGGGCCCCATGAAGACCAAAAGGAAGGACCGTGAAGTGATAAAGACCGGATGGAGTAGCAAATGCGGTCTTTTCTTTATCTTCCGGTCGTAATGGTATTTGGCAGTACCCTTTCGTTAGATCTAATGTGGACATATAACGAGCTTGACCCAGCCTATCGAGAAGTTCGTCTATGCGGGGCATGGGATATGCGTCAAACTGTGATAGAGCGTTGACGCGTCTGAAGTCAACACAAAAGCGAGTGCTTCCATCGGGCTTTGGTACTAATACCACAGGGGAACACCATGGACTAGTGGATGGTTCAATGATGCCTGCTTCTAGCATAGTTTGCACTTCTTGCTCTATAATTTTCTTTTTCGCCTCAGGGATACGATAGGGCCACTGTCTGGCTATACTGTCTGATTTAATACGACTAGCATGCTGTACTAAAGATGTTCGTCCCGGAGACTTTGAGAACACGTCTCGGTTGTTATTGACCAGTTTATTGAGTTGCAAAAGATACGGGTCTGTAAATGTGGGGTTTATTTGAGGGGTAGGGTCCTCATGTGGTGGGCCAGCGGGAAGGGAATGAAGGGGAATCTCATTGTTTGTCTCCTGTACGATATACAAGACGGGATGTTCATTTGTGGGTTCCTGCCATTTTTTTAACAGATTGATGTGGTATATTTGTTCCCATCCCGAGCCCTGGGGCATGGTGAGTCTATAGGTGGTGGGATTGATCTGTTCTAAGTCCTTATATGAGCCCTGCCACCAGGCTAATAGTTTATTTTCACAACTGGGTAGTAGTACTAATGCTTTGTCTCCCACCTTCAGACTTCGATATGCACTTTTAGTATCGTACAGCTATTTTTGTTTGCTTTGGGCCTCTCTTAATGTAGTATGGGCCTCTTCCCATACCGTGTGGAGGTTTTCTCTTAGTTCTCGGTATATGTTAAGAGGTCCTTAACCTCTTCTTCTGATTCTTCCCATTGCTCGGCCAACATTTCTAAGAGGGTATGGGGCTGTCTCCTGAATAACAGCTCAAAGGGGCTATGTCCTGTGGATGTCTGAACATGGGTGCGTATGGCATAGAGCACTAGGGGTAGTTTCTTTTCCCAATCTTTTGCCTGCTTCGCAAATACTTTTACGAAGTAGGGATTTAATAGTCTTATTATATCTTTCCACTAGACCGTCTATCTGGGGATGGTAACCTGAAATTCTTATTTGTTTAACCCCTAGGGAACAGCATACTTCTGCCACAAGTCTTGACATAAATGGAGTCCCTTGATCTGTGAGAATTTCTTTAGGAAACACAACTCGGAAAAAAATTCTATCATTGCCTGGGCAAGGGTTTTTGTGTGCATACTGGGGATTTGTATGGCTTCAGGATAACGAGTCGCGTAATCAACTAACACAAGGATATATTGGCGTCCTCTTACCGAAGGAGTTGAGGGCTCTACAATGTCCATCCCGACTCTAGTAAAAGGGGTCTCTATAATGGGAAGAGGTTGGAGGGGAGCTAGATGGTGCGGAGAGGGATTCAGGAGTTGACATTTTGGGCACTCAGAACAATGTTTCCTAATATCTCCAAACACGCCAGGCAATAAAACCGCCGCAATACTGCTTCTCCCGTTTTCTCTCTCCCTATATGTCCTTCCCCATTATCGCCATGGGCTAATTGTAGGACCTGCTGTCTATGGCTTCGCGGTACCACTAACTGTAATGCTCTTTCCCCTAAGGTGGAGGAGTTTCTATACAATAAATTGTTTTTTTGGGACCTACCACATGTTCGTCCGGGTGTAAGGCTTGGTGCCATGCATGTTTCAGTGTGAGATCTTCATGTTGACACTGTCGAAAATCTCCCGTGATTGTGCAGATGATGGCTGGGGGGGTTTTGGGGTCTGAATTTATGGGGTCCCGGGCATGTTGATACTTCCGCCGTTGCTCTCTCTTCTGCTTTATACTGAGTTTGATCCGTGGTTTTCTGTTCTCTTCCTCGCTGACTCCAAAAGGGACCTCCTTCCACCAGGCATTATTGACCTGTTCTTGTCCTGCTCTTTCCAGGAGAGAGGTAAAGTTCACGTAATCCATACCGAGGATGAGATCCTCTCCCAGATTAGGAATCACCCCCACCATTATTGTCTCGTCCTCTCCTTTCCAATTAAGGCGTACCGTGGCCACGGGATAGGGTTGTTGATCTCCATGTACACATGCTATCAACACCTGACTCTGTGGGTTCCCTTGTCCGGGTAGGACCAAATTCTGTCTGATAACGCTTTGACTGCACCCCGAATCCACGAGAGCCGTTCTTTCTATATCATTGAGTAGGACTGTTAGAGTATAGGTCAGTCTCTTACCTCTGGACCATAATACTCGTCCTTACATCAGCCCTATTTCCATCAGCTCTTCTGGATCCTTTTTTAATGGACAGTGTCGAGCAATATGGCCCCATTCAGAACAATGATTACATTGGGGCCCTGTGGTTGGATAATTTGGAGCTGCAGAAGCTGCAGGGAGAGACCGATCAGGGCCATGCATGGTCATAGGTCGATGGGTTATACTCTTGGCTAGGGCTGGTCGAGCAGGAGCAGGAAGGGGATGTCTACCGGGGACATTACGAAAATCAGGTGCCCGGTGGTAAGCACAGGCTAGGTCTACGGCGGTCTGGTTAGTTAACCCAGGGTGTTGTCTAACCCAGTTCTATGTGCTGGGTGGTAGGGCGTCCAGATATTGTTCGAGGACAATGGTATTGAACATCTCCTCCCTAGTGGTTTCAGTGGGATGTAACCATTTCCCCGCTGCATGGTGCACCCGGTAATATAAGGTGTGGGGGTTTTCTTGGTGTTGCCACTTTGTCTGTCGAAACTTTGTTCTATAGCTCTCGCTATCCAATCCGATGCGTTCCAGGATAGCCTTCTTCACCTCAGTATAGGGAAGGGTTCCTCCTGGGTTGCTTGCCTGATAGGCGGCTTGCAACTGCCCAGTAAGTAACGGGGCTATATATTGACCCCATTTGTCATCAGGCCAGGTAGCAGTACTGGTTACCCTTTCGAAATTAGTAAAAAAGGAATCTGGATCCTCCTGTTCCTGATATCTTTGAAGCACGCTGCTAGGTATGTTAGGATGGACTTTTGTGTGGGCAATGGTATCAGTCAGTTTTCTCAGGGCTGTTTCATGAACCAACTGGTTATTGGCTATTATGGTGGCTTTACTTTTTAGAGCCGTTTGTAAGGCCTCTCGTTCCTCCTTAGCCTCTTTAAGCTGTTGCTCCCAGACTATTTGTAGATGGCGTTGCCCTTCGGCCATCTGGGCAATCATGTCCGCCAAGGTGAGTTTCTCTTCCATGTCGTCAATGGTCCTTCTTCAAATCCCACTTCTGACACCACTTGTGGTTGGCCGGGTTCAAGTATGACACGAATCTCTAGGTTTGATTTCGGATGTGATTTATTGAATAATATTTTGGAGTGAATAATGTGTCTTTTTCGTCTTTCTTGTACTGTTTCCTTTATAGCTTCTTTGTCCTTTTCCCTGGATTTTCACCTCTTCCGTGGTCTTTTCCTCTCTTTTCCTCTCTTTCAGGGCTCCCAGGAAGCGCATGTGTGGGGAAGAACAAGAGAAGTATCTGTAAGCTTCTTTTCTCTTTGTGTCCCTTTTTTCTTTTCTACACCTTCTTTTCCTTCCTTCTCTGTCGTATCGTATGTATTTCTCTCTCTCTCTCTCTGTGATCCTGTTTTAAACATTTAATCTCTCTTTCTCTCCTTCTGTTGTCTCTTCCCTTTATAGAGTTCTGTGTCTCTTTTCCTCTGATAAGATCTTCTGCTATACAGTCTTTTTCTTAGCTCTCTTAGCCTCCACTGTCTCTTTACTGGACCTCTCTTTCTTTATGGCTTCCTTATTCGTATAGCTCCTTCTCCTTCTTTTCCTTGCTATGCTGTTGCCTAGGTTGTTTTTCCTCTGAAAACCTTCCTCCAGGTGGTGAAACTACTGAGGTGCTTCTTTCTGTAGCCTTATTGTACTCCTGGGTGTTCTTTTTGTTGAGTGTAAGATTTTCCAATTGACCTTAGTCCCTTCTCCCTTCTTATCCCAACCACCCAGTCCCCCTTGCTCTTTATTCCCTGCTCCTCCCGTCCTCCCAACCCTCTGGTGCCCATCAGTTGGTTAGTGAAACTCCCCTGAGTGTGCCACGCTTCTCCAGAAGCGTAGCTGGGGGGTCCTCGTTATGCCTCCCGGGCCGCCGCGATGTTCGTTCCACCGCCTGCCTCCTCCTCGTCTTCTTGCTTCGTTTGGGGATGTTTCTTCTCTCCGTCAGCGCAGCTCTCCTCTGCCTCCCTGTTGCGCGCCTCTCGTTTCCCGAACGCCGGCTTTTCTCTCCCTCGGGGTTCAGCGGTTCCTCTTCCTGGTCCCCCCATCACTGTCGTCAGGGACAGCTGATTGGTTCCTGCCCCAGGAAGTTCCGGAGCACCTGGGGCAGTGTCAGCACCAGTTGATTTTTTGTACGGGCTGCTTTGGGTCGGCCCGTCACAATTACCTCACCTGACAAGCCCTGATCTATCATTGTGGTCAAGTTGCTGTTATGTCACACACACTATGCATTAGTATCAACGACAATCATATCATCACTAAAGGTGTGGGGTAGTAGGAACTGGGGGTGGGCCTAGGTCGATTAACCCAGTGCACCGTGTTGGAGTCGCTTAAGACTCTGAAGTGGGGAAGTCATGGTGGGAAAGTATCCACGTAGGGGGGTGCTATGTAGTTCTACAAGTGGAAGGGGGAGTTCCCTTACGGACTAGGTGGTCTCACACACATAATAGTGTCTTGCTTCATCATTTGACCACCTAGCCCCACCCAAGTAAGATGATACTACTTGGGCGGACTCAACCTCTTGGTTAAAAGAACCAGAGGGAGTGCTGAAATTAGACTTAGACTGGAAAATTACAGAGATCCAGATGGGGTGAGAAATAATATTACCAAGCAAGTCACCAATTACTACTGCTAGTTTTAATAGGGGTGTATGCTGGTAAGGTTAAGAACATAGGGGAACAGAAGGCTCATTAGAGGATAATGTCTTTTAGAGTCTAAAAAGGAATACGTATGACCAACATGTTTCTGCCCTCACTAAGTGCTGGTTGGTCAGGGGCATTCGTCAGGGTCGGAGCACACGAAAATAAGTGAGGTGCTCGAAGTGAAAAATATATATAAGGCCTACCTGAACAGGTAGTTCACGGTGGGGTAGGTCTAAAATGGCTAATAAATAAACCACAGATTATTAAAAGTGAAAAAGTGGCACACCACTGCACACAACACAGCACAAGTGAAAGTGTATGGAGGAAATTCACACACACATGCAAACGTGACTTACTCCGTAGTTGGGGGCGATTTGCCTCTGGTCTGGCTAATGCCGGGGGGGGGGGGGGGGGGGTTCCCTTGTAGTCACACTCTAAGGAGATTAGGAGTGGAACGTAGAGGACAAGAAAGTAAAGCAACAGAAAGAAGTAGAACCTGGTAGGAGAGAAAAAACAAGAAAAGAAACCAGCACACGGGGAAAAAAAATACTATATATATAGAAAAGAAAAGGGGAAGCCAAGTGGGAGCAAAGAGCAGTAGGGGGGAAAAAGGAAGAAAGAGAGAGAAGAAAAGAAAGAAGAAAAAAGGGGGAAGCAAAGGGAAGGGAAAAGGTGAGAAACGGGGAGTGGGGGGGTGAAGGGATCAAGGGGGAAACTGAAGGCAAGTGGCAGAGGGGAGGAAGATGGAAAATAAAAAATAAAAAAAGGGCCCGAGAGCCCGAACTTACCACTCCAAAGGGAATACCATGGGGGGGTACCTACATGCCGGAGCCAGGCCGCTCTGGTACTGACTGAATGGCTGGCCTGGTACTTATGGTAGCCGGTGGCCAATCATAGTGATGCAGGGGGCGGAGTTGAACCCCAATAGCAAGGTCGTTCAGGTGTGCCTGGCGGCGTTGACGGTAGGCACACTGATTCGTCTATTGATTTCCGGGCTGCTCATTGGCCGGCCGCACCCTCGGTTGGGTTTATGCCTGGAAGGGGGCTGGGTCCGGCCCTCCAGGGTCCGGAATTACGCGCCCGGCCGCGGGACCCCCGTGGGGTGGAGTCCCACGGGGCAGGCCGCCCCCGGATGTGGCGTGGAGGGGTGAAGTGCTTCCTCCACGCGAATGTGGGAACGCGTTGTGGGGTGTGCAGTGGTGACGCGGCGCGGGAAGCGCGGCGCGTCACCACCCGCCCGGGGACTCTGGTAGTTGGAGTCCCGTGAAGGAAGGGAACGAAAAAAGGGGGGGAAAAAAGAGCCAGAGAGCGGGGGAAGGGGGTAAAGGGAAAGAAAGAAGGGGGGGAAAGTGGGGGAAAGGGAAAGGAGAAGAGTCAAAAGGAAAGACAGAGGGAACAAGAAAAAGAAAAACAAAGGGAGAGAGCAAACAAGGCAAGAGGGGAGAGAAGAAAGAAAAGAAAGAGGGGGAGAGTACGAGAGGGAGAAATAAAGAGGGGAAGAATAAAGGAAACATAAAAAAGAAACAATCATGGAAGCGAGGTGAGAGAGGAGACAATGGGGTAAGAGGTCATAAGGGTATGGGGAGAGGTGTGATAGAGAAACTAGAATGGTGAGTGCAAACGGGAAGAGAACACAAAAAGAGTAAGAAGGGGGAGAGAGGGGTAGGGGAACACAAGAGTGAAAGAAGGAGTGAAGCAGGGGAAGGTAACAATAGTCTCAGGGGAGGAGGGGACTTCTCAGGGGGACAGGGATATTTTGCTGAAAGGAGGATAATAAGGTTACCAGGTCATGATTACCATCATGGTGTATATCAGGACACGTGGAACAGGGGATAGTCTAAGGTAGGATGGGTACGGGGTCTCTAAATCTAGAGGGAAGGAGACCATATTGGTATCTGGTAGTCAGCCTAAGGCTGACCATTGAATGTTATCATTCAATCCTATAGTGTCAGTTCGCAACCTCCATATCCATCTCTGTTCGTAAAGTAGGAGCTTCTGTTTAACGTTGGTTGTCGTTGGTTTCAATTGGTCCAGTATCACCCACTGCATGTGATCCGGATGGTGATTGTTAGAGATGTAGTGCTCTGTAAGTCTAGTGGCATCTCTTTTGCACCGGATGGTGCTCCTATGCTCACAGATGCGTGTGCCCACTCTTCTTGTCGTTATCCCAATGTACTTTTTGTCACAGGGGCATGTGATCATGTACACCACATTTTTACTGTTACAGTTCGTTAATTGTCTAAGTTCCCAGGGTGTTTGTAGTCCCAGGTCTAATGCAAGGGTCTTTTTGGCAAAGGCGCACACACTGCAGCTGCCGCATGGGAAGTGTCCTTTTGGGGGAGGAAGATCCCAGAGGGTCTTTTGTTTGTTTGTGGTGGGGCTTAATCGTGGGCGGGTATGTACGATCATATCCCAGATACTTGTTGCCTTTCTGTAGGCATTCATGGGAGCCTGAAAGGGAAGACCCCCAGAAGTGAGGATTTTCCAGTCATCGTTTATTATTTTTTTGATCGTGTTGGACGCTGGGTTGAACGTGGTCACACATATCAGTGGGTCTCCCTTATTGGTTCTGCTCCTAGACTGCAGGAGTGTCTCCCTAGGACTTACGCGAGCACGCTTGTCAGCTCTCCTCAATAAGTGGTCAGGGTATCCTCTTGCTCGAAGTTTGTCGGTGAGTTGCTGTGCATGTTTCTTGTAGTCTGTCAATTCGGTACAGTTCCGCCGAAGACGGAGGAACTGACCCACTGGGAGGTTTTCCCTGAGAGAGCGTGGATGGACACTCTGAAACTGAAGGAGAGTGTTACAGTCAGTGGGTTTGTACTATACCTCTGTTGTGAGTGAGCCGTTTCTTTCAGTTATTAGTAAATCAAGAAAGGAGACCGCAGGGTCACCCAGTGTGGCCGTGAATCTCAAGAAGGGATTAAGAGTGTTTAGCCAGGTGATAAAGGTGGTTGCTTCTTCCTTTGTGCCTCTCCAGATGATCAGGATATCATCGATGTATCTTTTCCATAACCTGATATGGTTGACATATGGGTTTTCTTCGGTGAGGACCATTTCTTTCTCGAAGTGGTCCACATACAGGCATGCTAGGCTCGGGCGAAGGTACTCCCCATCGAGGTGCCCTGGATCTGTATGAAAAAGTTTCTTTCAAATTCAAAGAAATTTCTGGTAAGGGCCAGATGGGCTAAGTCGAGGATGAATTCTGGCGGGGTGATGTAGTTCCAGACACCCCTGTTTAGTAGGTCGTTGATCACTTCCAGGGTGGCCTCCTGTGGAATATTAGTATATAGTGATTCCACATCCAAGGTCATAAGATGTTCTTTTTCTTTGTCGAATTCAAGAGTGTTTAGTAGCGCGAGCACATCTGTTGTGTCTTTAAGGTATGTGGGGATCTGTTTTACGAATGGTTGAAGGAACCAGCCGCAGAATTGGGACAGTGGTTCCAGGATGGAGCCGATCCCGGAGACTATTGGTCTCCCGGGGGTGGATGCTTATTCTTATGGATTTTCGGCAGGATATAAAAGTACGGAGTTTTTGGGTCGGGTTGAGTGAGGAAGGAGGCCTCATGCTTGGTGATCCAACCACTGTTCATGCCTTTATCGATCAGGAAAGTGATCTCTTCCCTGATCGCTTCCGTTGGGTCCCTTGATAGTCTCTTATAGTGGTGGACATTGTTTAGTAAACGTAAGCATTCAGCATTGTACATTGCCGTAGGCATTATCACTATGGCCCGCCTTTATCAGCGGGTTTGATCGTGATGGAGGGGTCATTACTGAGATTCTGGAGGGCTGTGAGCTCTTCAGTGCTGATGTTATGGAAAATCTCCCTTTGTGTGTTCTGTAGATTGTCGATTTTCCTACTCACTGATTTTTCAAATGCCAACACTTCAGGTGGCATTAGGTGGGAGGTGGGGGTGAATTTAGATTTGGGACGTAGCCCAGTATTCTTTTCTCGTTCAGTGTTGGGTTCGAGGTTCTGGAGAAAAAAGGTTCTCAGCCTGATCTTACGAAAGAACTCTGCTAGTTCAATCCTTAGTTTAAAGACGTCAAGTTTCGGGGTAGGAACAAAGCCCAGACCTTTCTGTAGGGCTTGAAGTTCACTATTATTTAGTACTTTTGAGCTCAAGTTAACAACGGTGGTGGACCCCTTCTTTATGTTCTGCTTGTACTGGGGGATTCGTCGTCTGTTGGTCCTTCCTTTAGGTTCCAACTGACTCCCTTTTTCCTGCCCCTGCCCCGTCCGGGGCCTCTCCCAAAAAAAGGAACATTGGGATAAGACCAGGTCGTTTGTGGTTGGGGATACAGGTGGGGTTGGAATTGGTTAGGTGGCCCATAGGGCGAGGACCAGGCCCAAGGAGGCATATTGAGCAGCGGGGGCAGAGGGCCTGTAAATGGTGCAGGCCAGTTATTCCGAATATTCCCCCTCCTGCTCTGCCTTGGCCGTGTTGGTTGGGTCCGACTGGTGTCGGAGTCCGAGCTGGAATAGCCCCCGGAGGATGTATCGGATGGCAAACAGGATTGAGCTGCAAAGTCTTCCCTAGAGTAGGGATGTACTCTCTCTAAGGAGAACCTATCCAGGTCTTTCTGGAATTTTGCAATTTTTTCGGTGAGTCAAGTAATCTTTGAACTCACTGATTGTTTTGTTTGTTTCCTCTAATTTCTTTTTGAATGCCGCGGCAGAGAAACCAGTTTTTAGGTTACTTTCTGCTGATTTTATTTGAATCACCAGGGCATCCGATAATCTGGAGGCTGTCTTGATGATTAAGATTAACCAATCACGAGTGCATTTCCAGGCTATCAGTGACCAGTCCTTCCTAAATTCTTTATCTTCTAGGAAGATGCGGGGTTCAGTGGTTATGATCAGACCGTTCGGAGCTGCATTTCTTCTCAGGCACTCCGTTAGGACGGCCCCGTGTAATATGGTTTTTACCTGTGTCCTTTTTAATTCAATCAATGTGTCCCAATCCCCTAATTGGGCTATTGTCTTTGAAAGTGAAGAATCTCCTAGGAGTGAAGGTGCGGCGAGGATGGCCTGAAGCTCCTCCTCGCTAAAGGCTAGTCCTTCTGCCATACTCGAGGAGTGTAACAGGGGGCTTCTAAAATTCCTGTGCGTGTGTCAACGACAATCATGCCAGCAGCGCTCAATGTATAACAATGTGTGCCGATGTATTTGTGTTCCTCACACGTGTTTTCAACTCCTCCTAGGTCCTCCTCCACAGACCCTTGTGGCGAGGAAGGGCCACATCGGTGTACAGACCACTTGTGGATTTGCGGACCATGGTGGAGCGTCACATCATTATCAATTACAGACTCACTTGTGTAACTATTCTTGAAATTTGTGCATTAGTGGGTCCTGCACTGACTCCGGCAAATCGTAATCAGCATGCCGTCCCTACTGAAGTGCAGGTGCTTTCTGCACTCCATTTCCTGGCCACAGGCTCATTTCAAGGGACAGTGGGCATTGGTGCAGGTTTTTCACCGCCAATGTTTAGCATTGTACTGACAAGATTCCTGAATGCATTTGTACGACACCTGCAGTCATATGTGAGGTTTCCCCAAAGTGCTGACCTCCCTGCCATCAAGTCGGACTTCTTTGCCTTTGCCAACATACCCCATGTGATAGGTGCCATCAATGGCACCCACATAGCTATCATCCCCCCAAAAGTCAGTGAACAGGTGTACAAAAACAGGAAGAACTTTCTTTACACGAACATTCAATTGGTGTGTACTGCAGACCAGTACATCACACATGTGAATGCCATGTTCCCTGGTTCAGTCCATGATTCATTTGTGCTGAGGAACAGTAGTGTGCCACACAAGATGGAACAACTACAAGAGGACAGAGGGTGGATCATAGGTAGGTGTTTCTGTCACTTATTGCCACCTAGCTGACAGCCAGGCTGTCTGCCTCTGAGGCTTGTCATTTAAGGTTGTGTTGTGCACCTTTTTCTACGTGATTCTGGCTATCCCAACTTGCGTTGACTCCTGACACCAGTGAGGAATCCTGGAACAGATGCAGAGAGGAATTACAATGAGGCCCATGGACGTACTAGGAGGGTGATAGAGCATACAGTAGGTCTCCTGAAGGCTAGATTGTTTTGCCTATATATCTCTGGTGGTTCCCTGACCTATGGGCCTGAAAAGGTGTGTAAAATAGTGGTGGCCTGCTGCATGCTGCAGAACGTGGCTGTGATGAATTCTATCCCCCTCTTGGAGGAGGAGGGTGCTGTATATCCAGACCAGCTTCCTCAGAGAGGGGATGAGAGTGATGGTGATGATGAAGAAGGGGAAGATGTTAATTCCAAGGCCCAACTGATACAACTCTACTTCCAGTAACTATGTGGGACAATTGGATGAGATTGGTGTCTGTGCATCATACTGTCAGTGTGCCTTGTCATCTAGGGGCGTGTTGGGTCAATACTAATTACCACTGTGACAAGCTCTGCATTGGACAGATTACAATTTAGCCTATTATTTCAACACATATTTAGGCATGTGGTACTTTTCATGCTACTCAGATACAAATAAAGGAGTTATCAACCAGTTGCATCCATACTTCACTTTGTTCATACTTAATGACAGGGGACTTTGTAACAGGTGAAAATGTGTTTTATTTGGTGCAGGGATATAATCATGAAGATTTCAGTGATGGGAGTGGGCTAATGGTGGTTATCCAAAATGGCAACATGGTGGCAGCATTGTTGGCAGTATTGGTAGGTCCATCCATGCTTACATGAGTTTTTATTATTTGTAGCACTGTTTGGTGGTTGATTAAGTGGGACACTGGAGGACAGTTTTTGGCAGAGTCACTTCTTAGAGGGGGCCTTGTTCTTGGCAGGTGTTCCTGTGCCATATCTTTGCCTGAGGGTCAGTTTGGGTGCCTGTTGTTGGCCTGTAGGGGTTGAGATGGATGTCCCCTGTGTGTCCTCAGAGGGTAGTACATGTGAAGTTGCTGCTGATGCTCTTGTTGTCCGGTCTGTATCCTGTGCTGAAGTGGGGGCTTCCTGTTCTGTGTGGGCCTCAGGCTGTGTTTGGACAAGCTGCAGCAGCGTACCTGCTATGCTGGCCATTGTGGCATTGTGCAGTTTCCACTGCTCCATGGCCTCTTGGTGGTGTGCTTGCTGCATCCTCTGACTCTGCTCCAGGTTGAATAATATCTGGGCCAATCTGTCCTGGGTATGGTGGTAGGCTCCCAGGACCTCCGAAATCACATCATGGGTGGCAGCATCCATCCTGTGGCCTCCCCCCTTGGCAACTGATCCCCTCCCACTGGGCCTAGCCACCGGTGCTTGTGTCCCCTGCACAGGTCTGGCGGTACCACTTGTACTGGGGCCATAGTCTTCCTGCCTGTTGGTAGGGGGTGACTGTGGCCTCTGTACTTGTGTTCCACCAGTCTGTGGCCTGGATACGCAGGTGTGTGGACTGTTGCCCTGGCCTGATGTTATTGGCTGGGTGGTAGAGGTGTCAGTGGTAGCCTGGGTGGGGCTGCTGGATGGTGACAGTCCAGGACTGTGTGAGGGGCCAGGCTGATCGTCAGTGTTCAGGGTTCGATTCCCAGTGTCCTGTGAGGTGCTTCTGTCTCCCTGTGGGGCACTGCCACTCCTTGTCCTGTCCATCAGGGTGGCATGGGTGGTGGTGTCTGTTGGGGGAAATGGACATGTCTATTACATTAGCATGGTTGGATGGGGTGCACAGGCCTGGGTGGGTTTGTGCAGGTTACACACTTTGGGGCCATGCAGGATGCTTTGGTGAGGTTAGCATTGCTTTTAGCTTAGGATGTGGAGGTGCATTGTGGGTGGTGTAGTGCCATTGTGATTCTTTGCAAGGGTGGGTGGCTGTGCACAGGGGGAGGGATGTGGGCCTGTTAGTGGGTTTGTGGGCATGCAGGGGGAGTTGATTCAGTGCCTGTGGGCTGGGTGGGGTAGTGGTCCTGGTGGGTGTTGGAGGGGTGGGGTGGTGCATGCAGTCCAGGTGTGATGGATATGGGGTAATTGTAGGCGACTTACCCGAGCCCATTCCTCCAGTGAGTCCAGTGAGGCCCTCAGGGTGCAGGATGGCCAGTACCTTTTCCTCCCAGTCAGTGTAGTCGGGTGGTGTTGGTGGAGGTCCTCTCCCAGTCTTCTGGACTGCAATGTGGTGCCTACATGCCATGAACCTTCCCCCGCAGGTCGTTCCATCTCTTGAGGATGTCGTCCCTGGTGCGTGGATGGTGTCCCACTACATTGACCCTGTTGACTATTTTTTGCCATAGCTCTATCTTCCTGGCGATGGGTGTGTGCTGCACCTGTGCCCCGAACAGCTCCCATTCTGTGAAGCGTGGGTGTTTGGAGGGTGCCATGGTGAATGTTGTGAATGGTGTGGATCTAGGTGAGGATGCTCTTGTGTGGTTGGTTGTAAGTATCGTGGATTGTGGCATTCAGTGTCTGCTTCTGGTGTTCTCTGTCTTCGTTGGCCTACTTTCGTTGCAAAGGATTGTGGGGTGTGTTTGTGAGTGTTTTATAGTGTTGTGGATGTGTGTCAGGTGTGTGGGTTTCTAACTTATCCAATGTGTGCACTTCTTACTGTTGGGTCCACTTGCCGCCTGTGGTGGTCTGCACTGCCAATGGTTGTTCGGCTTCCACCAAGGTGATTTGTGCATCATTATTTGGAGGGCGGGGTGTTGGTGTGCTCGGCGGTGGCGGGGTGGGAGGTCCAGCATTTCCGCCCACAAGGTCCTGGCAGAGACTGGTGGAAGGGTGATTTGTGTCGGATTCAGATTTTTGATTCATTATATGGCTGGTTTCTGTCCACTGCCAATTGCGGTCTTCTGTTCACCGTTGCCACGGCAGTCGACGGTGTTTACCGCCAGGTTCATAATGAGGACCTAAGTTTAAAATGCTTTCAGCAGATAATTATCACACAGGCATTTTGTTAAAGTGACAGACCAATCATTGGTTTTAGGAAAGGTTACAAGCCGACAGAAAATAGCAAGTCCAAGGGCCTGATTTCGAGTGTACTGTCTGTGGCGGTGCGACCACCACAGAATTGCTGCCACCGCCAACTCCTGATGCACCGTGGCGGTCAGGAGAGCAGCAGAATATGGAGGCAGTGCCTGCAGTGCCACATCAGTCCATATTACGATCTGCCTTTCTGTCGACCTCTTCATGGCAGGGACAATGCCATGAAAAGGTCAGCAGAAAGACAGATAAGGGGCCCCCTGCAGCAATATCGCCCATGTCGTGGTCAGTGCACTGGCCTCCCTGCCAGCACAGTCAGTATGCGCACTGTCTGCCATAGCAACAGTGCACATACCAACTGTTCTGGTGGCGCAGTCATTGCAGCTGGCATTAACTTCAGTTCTCCCTTAGAGCTGAAACCAATGTCGTCGCACTGATGCGCCGCCAGCCCTGCAGGAACATCCTAATGCAGGGGTCAGGAGGCTGCCGGCTTGATGGCGTCCTCCCAACCGCCTTACTGGTGGTATGGTGGTCCACCAGGGTCGAAATTAGGCCCTAAATCTTGTCAGAGCAAACCTATGTTGGTGATTATAAACATATTAAAGATAAGGTTGCATGCCATTAGTAATAAGCATCATTTGGTTTTTAACAACACATTATTGAGCTAATTTCACAGATACCATTCGTTCTTCAAAGAGCAATAAACAATGTTTTTTTAATTCCCTCCTGCTTATATGTTGTAATTAGTCTGGGCTATCAAAATATTCTAAACATCCAAATTCCAAACAGGTCTGTCTTTTGAATTTCACCCATGGGATTGGCAAAGACAACAGCGACTTAAGACAGTCATTAAATTATTTAGATTTAAAGCTGTGTCTTTGCAAGCCCAGATTTCATGCCAAAGCAGAAGTGGTTGCATTCTAATTGTGGCAGCTAAAAATGGGATGTTATGTTTCTTGTGGCAAACAAAAGAGCAGCAGCTTTTAGGAACAGGAAGGAGTTTCCCAAAAAAATACATTCTCAGCCAATTGGAGGTACTTGATGTTGCTGTATCTTCAGACTCCTACCCTGTACAATGCCACAGACACACACTTTGCTCTATGAATACTGACCATTTCATTCAGGGATCTTTTGCTAAGTTTAGTTGCAAAGGTAAGCAATGCTGATGAAACTTTTATAAAGTGTAATCTTCTGGTATCAGTGGCCTGTTTCCAAGAGCTATGTGGGTCAAATAAAATCCCCAGGTAAGAAAAAGTGAAGTAAAACTCACCTTAACATCATCTACCTAAAAATCACAGCACTTTATAATTTTCGTTTCACACTTTACTATAATCATTTTACACAAATTCACATTTAAACCCAAAACCTATATATAAGTAAGAAAACAGATAAATAACTGACACAACCTCATGGGGGTATGAGACACGAGCACATCGTTATCGGCATAGAACAAGGCAGTAATCGTGTGATGTCAGATCTGAGGGAGGTCCCTCTTTATTTTACTCAAACAAATAGAGTGAACAGAAACAGTGCAAGAACGCACCCCTGTCTAGCCCCTTTCTCTATGCCAAGGTGCAAGTGTATTCCCCCTTGAGTTCATAACATACCCTAACCCTGCTTCCTTATATCTCTCAAAGAAAAGATATTATCGGTGGGTCAACCCCTAACTCTAACAGCACTTTCCACAATTTATCATGCACCATGTATTCAAATGCACTTGATAAATTGACAAATGTTAAAAATCGTTGGCCCTATTTGATTTGAGTATATTTCCCAATCAACAGGTTTAGATTAAGCCCTTGTCCAATAGTCCACATCCCCCTACAAAAGCCATACTGTAGATCTGACACAATAGCATTCTTTTCTGCCTTTTTTCAAGCCTCCCCAATAATATTTTACTTGTGACTTTCACCAAAGAATCAAACAGGGAGATGGGACGGTATCAAACTGGACTTCTTATAAATAAAGACTATCAAAGAATCGGACCATCTTTTCAAAATACCTTATCTACTACAAGACCCTATTACCTTGGTCAGTATTGGTCCCCAGAGTGGTATATAAACCTTAAAAAGATCAATAGGGATACGGTCTGGACCGGGCAATTTACCACACATAACAGCCCTGTTAATCTCATCCAAGGAAAACGATAGACATCTGTGGTAATTCCTCAACAATGGCGTGATCTGGCCCCAAAGATAACAAATCAGGGGCAGAATAGATCTTTGAAATATAAGACACCTAGTCACTTTCATTAATAGTAATCTCCAATTTAGGGGCACCTTAATCCTTTAATAGAGGGTCATTAATCACACGTGAGAAGGCTGAGCAGTCTTTAGTCTTTCTTGGTTCGAGTAATGATTCCCAAGTAGCAATCTTTAAATCTTTTCCCCTCTCTTTGTGCGCTGGACTATAATCTTGTCTGCGTGTCTGACCTTTAAAGGTATACCCAGGAGATTTCTGGAGAGCTGCTTTGAGTCATCTGTGCACTATATAACATTTATAATCAAACCAGCCTGATCTATTATGCCCAACCTGGGGCACAGGCCTAGTTAAGCTTTCTATGATCCCACTAGAAATCTGAAAAAAAGCTTCCTTAATATCATTGTTGTTGACAGAAGTGTCTGAACATGTGTCAAAAGCCTCCCTTAGATCAATGACCAGTCTTTCAAGGAAACTAACTGTTTCAAACTGAATCCAACATAAGGAGATACCTTTACAAATGGCTATTTCAATATTGTCAACCACTCTCGGTGTGAGGCCTCTCCATACTAATCAGGAGGCTATCATTAACACTCTGAGGGCAGTGATCACTTATCGAAATAGAGTGTGTAGTGAATTTGGATAACAGTGTACTAAGCTTTGATGATGAGAGGATATAATCAATGACAATATTACAACCTCTACCATTAAATGTACGATTAAATGGAGCGGAGGGCGCACAGCAAAACAAAGATCATACTTAGACATCAAATCCTTCAACTTAGCTCCGTAAACTTTATGGATAAAATGAGATTGATACATATCATATATATGCATCATGTTGCAAATCTTTTTGAATGGCAATTTACAAAATTGATTAATAAAATCACCACCTCAAAGAATAAAAAACTCTTTCCTTTCGCTGCAACACATAGCTTCAAGTTCATGGTCCATTTGAAGTAGTACATTGATTATGTCATTTAATAATGCATTATTACAAAAGTTAATAAGAGCGAAACTAAGCTTATGGGAGATTTTGATAACAATAACTTGATACTATGGAGAACTAGTTACTGATTGTAGGAAAGTACCATCTTGCCTGGCATGTTACCCCCATTTTTCACTGTATATATGTTGTTTTAGTTGTATGTGTCACTGGGACCCTGGTAACCCAGGGCCCCAGTGCTCATAAGTGTGCCTGAATGTGTTACCTGTGTAATGACTAACTGTCTCACTGAGGCTCTGCTAATCAGAACCTCAGTGGTTATGCTCTCTCATTTCTTTCCAAATTGTCACTAACAGGCTAGTGACAATTTTTACCAATTTACATTGGCTTACTGGAACACCCTTATAATTCCCTAGTATATGGTACAGAGGTACCCAGGGTATTGGGGTTCCAGGAGACCCCTATGGGCTGCAGCATTTCTTTTGCTACCCATAGGGAGCTCTGACAATTCTTACACAGGCCTGCCACTGCAGCCTGAGTGAAATAACGTCCATGTTATTTCACAGCCATTTTACACTGCACTTAAGTAACTTATAAGTCACCTATATGTCTAACCTTTACCTGGTAAAGGTTAGGTGCAAAGTTACTTAGTGTGAGGGCACCCTGGCACTAGCCAAGGTGCCCCCACATTGTTCAGGGCCAATTTCCCTGACTTTGTGAGTGCGGGGACACCATTACACGCGTGCACTACATATAGGTCACTACCTATATGTAGCTTCACAATGGTAACTCCGAATATGGCCATGTAACATGTCTAAGATCATGGAATTGCCCCCTCTATGTCATCCTGGCATTGTTGGCACAATTCCATGATCCCAGTGGTCTGTAGCACAGACCCTGGTACTGCCAAACTGCCCTTCCTGGGGTTTCACTGCAGCTGCTGCTGCTGCCAACCCCTCAGACAGGCATCTGCCCTCCTGGGGTCCAGCCAGGCCTGGCCCAGGATGGCAGAACAAAGAACTTCCTCTGAGAGAGGGTGTGACACCCTCTCCCTTTGGAAAATGGTGTGAAGGCAGGGGAGGAGTAGCCTCCCCCAGCCTCTGGAAATGCTTTCTTGGGCACAGATGTGCCCAATTCTGCATAAGCCAGTCTACACTGGTTCAGGGGACCCCTTAGCCCTGCTCTGGTGTGAAACTGGACAAAGGAAAGGGGAGTGACCACTCCCCTGACCTACACCTCCCCTGGGAGGTGTCCAGAGCTCCTCCAGTGTGCTCCAGACCTCTGCCATCTTGGAAACAGAGGTGCTGCTGGCACACTGGACTGCTCTGAGTGGCCAGTGCCACCAGGTGACGTCAGAGACTCCTTCTGATAGGCTCCTTCAGGTGTTGCTAGCCTATCCTCTCTCCTAGGTAGCCAAACCCTCTTTTCTGGCTATTTAGGGTCTCTGTCTCTGGGGAAACTTTAGATAACGAATGTAAGAGCTCAGCCGAGTTCCTCTGCATCTCTCTCTTCACCTTCTACCAAGGAATCGACTGCTGACCGCGCTGGAAGCCTGCAAAACTGCAACATAGTAGCAAAGACGACTACTGCAACTCTGTAACGCTGATCCTGCCGCCTTCTCGACTGTTTTCCTGGTGGTGCATGCTGTGGGGGTAGTCTGCCTCCTCTCTGCACTAGAAGCTCCGAAGAAATCTCCCGTGGGTCGACGGAATCTTCCCCCTGCAACCGCAGGCACCAAAAAGCTGCATTACCGGTCCCTTGGGTCTCCTCTCAGCATGACGAGCGAGGTCCCTTGAATCCAGCAACTCTGTCCAAGTGACTCCCACAGTCCAGTGACTCTTCAGTCCAAGTTTGGTGGAGGTAAGTCCTTGCCTCACCTCGCTAGACTGCATTGCTGGGAACCACGACTTTTGCAGCTATTCCGGCCCCTGTGCACTTCCGGCGGAAATCCTTTGTGCACAGCCAAGCCTGGGTCCACGGCACTCTGACCTGCATTGCACGACTTTCTAAGTTGGTCTCCGGCGACGTGGGACTCCTTTGTGTAACTTCGGGTGAGCACCGTTTCACGCATCCTTGTAGTGCCTGTTTCTGGCACTTCTCCGGGTGCTACCTGCTGCTGAGAGGGCTCCTTGTCTTGCTCGATGTCCCCTCTCTCTCCTGGTCCAATTTGCGACCTCCTGGTCTCTCCTGGGCCACAGCAGCGTCCAAAAATGCTAACTGCACGATTTGCAGCTAGCAAGGCTTGTTGGCGTTCTTTCGGCGGGAAAACACTTCTGCACGACTCTACAAGGCAAGAGGGATCCGTCCTCCAAAGGGGAAGTCTCTAGCCCTTTGCGTTCCTGCACAAACGGCAGCTTCTTCTGTCCAGTAGAAGCTTCTTTGCACCCGCAGCTGGCATTTCCTGGGCATCTGCCCATCTCCGACTTGCTTGTGACTTTTGGACTTGGTCCCCTTGTTCCACAGGTACCCCAGATTGGAAATCCAGCGTTGTTGCATTGTTGGTTTGTGTCTTTCCTGCATTATTCCTCTAACACAACTTCTTTATCCTTAGGGGAACTTTAGTGCACTTTGCACTCACTTTTCAGGGTCTTGGGGAGGGTTATTTTTCTAACTCTCACTATTTTCTAATAGTCCCAGCGACCCTCTACAAGGTCCATTCGTGGTTCGCATTCCACTTTTGGAGTATATGGTTTGTGTTGCCCCTATCCCTATGTGTCCCCATTGCATCCTATTGTAACTATACATTGTTTGCACTGTTTTCTAAGACTATACTGCATATTTTTGCTATTGTGTATATATATCTTGTGTATATTTCCTATCCTCTCACTGAGGGTACACTATAAGATACTTTGGCATATTGTCATAAAAATAAAGTACCTTTATTTTTAGTATAACTGTGTATTGTGTTTTCTTATGATATTGTGCATATGACACTAAGTGGTACTGTAGTAGCTTCACACGTCTCCTAGTTCAGCCTAAGCTGCTCTGCTAAGCTACCATTATCTATCAGCCTAAGCTGCTAGACACCCTATACACTAATAAGGGATAACTGGGCCTGGTGCAAGGTGCAAGTACCCCTTGGTACTCACTACAAGCCAGTCCAGCCTCCTACACTGATTTCAGGAGTGAGACAGACAATAAATTAGAAATGTGAAGAGACAACCCCCTCTTTGCTCTGGCTGCTGAGGAAGCTACAGACCGTGAATGGAATGTCATAAATCATTAATGTGAAAACACTCAGATGCCCAAGTTTCCTGGAAACATAAAATACAAAATTTAGAAATAAAATCATACCAGTCCAAGAGATGAACCTTAGAGAGCAGCCCTGCCACATTCCAAAATAGAATACAGTGGGGTTAGCATGTGGGGGTCTCTGTACTTAAGATTAGACTGGAATGATTATCCAAGGCAGTCAAATAAGGGGGTGTATGAAGTCCTGACGCAACAAAAGGACCCCTAGGGTATGATTTAAGTGACCCATCTCCAGGGACCATAAGATCAGCAATTGAACCAACCTTTTTTTCTCAGTAAGTCAATCCACACCTTTCAATGAGGCCAATTGTGCAAAACGGTTATGGGTAGCGATGATGAGGGTACATTTTGTCAGAATGCATAAAAGGTACACTCTGGGGAGATCTTGACCATCTATTGAAAGCCACGGGAATAGAAATAACAGAGTAGTGAAGCAGTAACATGCTGAGGATATCTTGAGACCAAGTTCTTCACAAAATAATATATACCAATCTGGGTCTCGGTAAAGACATGACTGTACAGTCACCAAAAAATTCTTTAACCCTCCTGCCACCCCATTCACCCTCCTGACTGTTTTAATATTGTCAAAGAAGGCCTCTGTCAGTCCTGATTTCTTGCCCACCCAATGTATTGATTTATTCATTAAATTCTCCCAGGTATCAACATCTGATTGATCTAGTGTGGTGACATTCATCAATACCACAAAAAAGGGGTAGCTTCCAGAGGAAGATCTAAAAATGTAGCCACTCCATTAACTGTGGCAGATCCTTGGCCTATCATGGATTGCTTGTTCGTTGGTAAGGTCAATTTATCATTAGGGGTGGCGGAAGATCGAACAGTGGCATTCCCACTGTCCCATTGTGTAACCTGCTTTTCAATAAAATGTTGTTGGGATTTGGCATTTGATGTAAGGGGAGACCAAGCACTGGCTACATTATGGCAGTCAATTTTTCCAGTTGTAATAGCCACCAGGATTGTATATTTAAGAGTGCTTAACTAAAGCTTCTAATGCATGCATGGAGGCATGTAGAGTTTTAAAATCCCCTGAATTAACAGGAGAAGATTTGGGAGCTCTAACCTTTTTATTGTACTGTTTAAATTACTCATCAGCAACTATAGCCCTTCCTTCTGTGCTGTTTCCCAATACTAGCTCCTGATATCTTTTTGCACTTAACAGGTGTTTGGGATAATGAAACGGATGGAAAAATGGGAGTAATAGAGGGAGATTTGCCTTGCACATACACATTGACCTCAGTGTCCCCAGCAATCCCAATGACCTCAGTGTCCCCAATAGTCCTCCTGGGTGAGGTGCTTAATGATAAACTACTTTGTAATTCTGATGAAGTTTGGTGGCAAATTACAAGTCTCTCTTCAACTGTGTTAATTTATTTTTCAGTTACCCCCATTGCACTGGTTAAAAAGTTAGTATTCAAGGTGGAAGTCTTACCCAGAGCCTTAGTCATTACAAAGGGAAAGCAACAAAGATGGCAAAGAAATGACGGAACAAAGCTGAAAAAAAGCCAAGAGAGTTGGCCTAGCCCAGCCTCCTCGGGTCTGATGGGCTCAGATGAGCCTGCTCTTGGCTTGGTCTTCACCCAAGCACATGCCCGGGTGTGTCCCACTCCACAAGCTTCCTTTGTGCTGATAAGTGCTCAAATGATGTTGGAGCCTCTCCTCCTGGGCTCCGGAAAGGAGTGCTGGGAGATGGAGTCTCCCTCCAAAGGCAGCAGTGATACAGACGTCCCATGCTGCATGCTTCAGAAGACTCTTCTGAAATTCTGGTGCTTTAGTTTCATGAGCAGATTGTTGTCTGGGAGGTGGGCCTCCCTTCCTGCCAGGAATTGGGGGTCTGTGACAGGACACGAGTAACAGGGGCGGACAAGGGAGTACCCCTTGGGCACTCCGATGAGTGCCAGAGTATATCTCAGTCCAGCACGGCCTGACATGGAAAAGGTGCTGGGAGGAGCCGTGCAAGAACCTGGAAGAAAAGGATCCGGCGTGGGGAGAACGAGGAGCAGGGCGCCTCTCATCCGAGGGAAGCCGTACTGGAGAAGACGGAAGATGATGAAGAGAAGGAGACAATGGAACGAAGACACCGTGGGGAGCAGAGAGCATCCATTGACAGGAAGATGAGGGAAGAGTGACAGACGAAGAAGCCAGCCATGTTCCTGGAGGAGCGTGGCTTATCCAGATACGAGAATGGGCAGGGGAAGGAGGTGAAACCATCAGAGGGGAGGGAAGAGAAATTCTGGGAGGGGGAGGGCGACGCGTTGGGCACTAACCGACCAACATAAAAAAAACAAGGACAATAAGAGAAAGAAAAGAATAAGAGCACTTATAAGTGATAAATAGCACAAGGTGAAGGGATAAAAGGGTAATACACATCAGACAAGAAAAAAAAGAAAAAAGGAAAAAACAACCCACTCAATACTACTAACATAAAAATCAAGGAGCAACCAGGAATTATTAATTTCACAACTCACCAACGGCACGGAAGGGGACAAGAAATACTTATGGGAAGGGAAAAGTAGAAAGAATGTATTAAGCTACCCCCCTACTTACCTAATAAAGGCTTTGTGTTTTCTTTCCTCTCTCCCTCTCGATGTGGATGAGATTCCGGAGCCTTTGAACCTCCTCCTGGGAAGAAGAACAGAAGGAAAATACGTGAGAGACTTACAAGGTGAAAAGAATAAGGACAAATGAAGACTGTAGAATATACTGATATTTGGATAAGAAAAGAAGGACAGAGAGAAAAGAAATAAAGACGTATACCAAAGGGCCATAATACTGGTGCGAAGAGTTATTAAAAAAAAGTCAGATAAAAAAAGAAAAAGGGAAAAGTATCCTGACATATTAATTACCTGTCACAGGGTCAAACAACCTTCCCATGGTCTGTGTAACTGTGTAACTGTGGATAAAGTGGCTTATAGCTTCAGAGGTTCCTTATGGTATAGCCGCATGGGGAACAAAGCAGAGGTTTGTATTTTTCCAACCATACTTGTATGAGTATTAACTATGTCATTAGTTATTGCGTCTTTTGGTTCTTTTCTAACCTGTGTCAGCTATGGCAAAGTTTGTATTATTTGAATTCCCGAAGATTAATTGAACAGTTGTGCTGTCTTAGGGCCTTCCACCAATCTATGACCACATGCAAGAGTTTCTGTTGCGTAGTGTTTTTCACTCTCTTGAGTCATGCCAGGGGTGTTTGTTCTGAACTGGGTATAGAAACAGCCAATGTCACCTTGCATAGAATTTCCTGGCCCTGTCCTTTCACTCTGTTTTTCTTGACTACTCTTCACTTTTCTTTGTGTCCCAAATGTGACACTTTCCTGTCTGCTATTGCACTCTATCTGTTTCCCTGATGTCATGTCTCCTGTACCTGTGTCTAATTGCCACCTCTTTTGTTGCCAGGGATATTGCCTATGCCATGTGTTGCTCACACTGCAGAACCAAACCCTTGTCATGTGGACATAAGCAGCAGAAACCTACGCCCTAGCATCTTCCTCTTTCTTTGAACCAGCCCCTTGATATTGGAGGAGCGTAAATTTGACTCCACCCCTACATGTCACAATTACACAATATTTATGTGCTTTTAAGACTATGTACTCTGTGTGGTCTAATGTTACTAATGTAAAGTGTTGCACTTGCAATACTGGAGTGAATTCACTATGTTATGTTATGCTAAAAGTTATTTATAGAACGTGCATACACGAGCTGGCTTCTTGCCGCTGAGGACGGGAACGTAATCTACTGCTCAATAGATCACTCATATGCTTGTATGAAAAGCCATGTTTTCAGAAGTTGTCTGGAACTAAGACAGGGGTCTTCAAACTGAGGGGCAGGCCCCTCTAGGGGGGCCTCAATTGATCCCAGGGAGGCACCAGCCTCTGGCCAAAAGAAACATTATGCTGATGACAGGGCTTTGTTTTAAACAGAAAAAATTGAGCAGAAGTAAACCGTTCTGTAATAGGCCATCATTAACATGTTTTGTCATTAACATCTAAGCTTGGAATATGTGTCAAAAGGGAAGGCATCTCAAATACTCTTCAAAACCCCAACTCGCCCCCCTCATCTAATAGTTATGTGGTCATTACAAGGCCTGCCTGAACAAAATATTTTGCTTGGCATCATGTATTCAAGTGCATTTTTAAAACAGAATCAGAATTTAACTGTAATGTTGAAATAGGTCTAGACATATTTAATCATTTCCAATATAATAGACTAATTGTGAACTATTCGGATGGGGGGGCGATGATTTTTTTTTCACGAAGGGAGGCGCAGCATTAAAAAGTGTGAACACCAGTGATCTAGGATAAGAAGAGGTCGATCTGATATTAGATGGAAGGGAATTCCAAAAGCGCAGGCCAGCATAGAAAATCTGGCACCTCGGATTCTCTTCTTCCTAAAAGAAGCGGTAGAAAGAAGGTTCAAGTGGTTAGATCTCAAATTATGAGTAGGAGTGTACCTTAGAGTATGGAAGGAGACATACTCTGGACAGTTGTCATAGAGGGATTTGAAAATGATACATCCAATCTTAAAAGCCGTTTGCTGTTTTACCGGCAACCAGTGTAGTTTACTCATTAGGGGGATGTGACACCTTCATCAACAAGGACTCCCAAACTCTCTATCAAATTCTTAGGCTGGGGGGGTACCTATTGTCTTTTGTCAAAAAGTAGACTGCCATGGATCACAAGAGTTACTAGTTAAGAAGATCTCCGTCTTGACAGAGTTTAATTTAAGTTGATTACTATTCATCCAATCGCGGATGAAAAGCATCATGTTGTGAAGGGTTATTTTGGAAGCTAAAGTATTGTCAATAGCAAAGAGTAATTGCATATCGTCTGCATAGTTATAAGCTCTCACCTTTTCAAAGAATGAACCAAGGGGCGTATATATAAATTGAAAAGATGGGAGGGGGCAGAGAAGACCCTTGGGGGATGCCACAAGTGAGTTGGACATTAGGAGAACCAAAAGGGGATAAGCAGACCGATTAAGAGCAGTCTTTTAAGAAAGAGGCAAAGCAGTCAAGTGCTGGGCCTCGTAAACCTGCGGCCCCAACACGCTCTATCAGAAATTCATGATCGACTGTGTTGAATCCTGCAGAGAGATCCAATAACACAAGCACCTGGGTGTTGCCCCTGTCAACCTCTTCCCTCATGTTGTCTACTACAGAGAGGATCTCCGCTTCAGTAGAGTGGGCTGGCCAGAAACCCGCTCAATGTGGGATCGAAAAAACGGGTTTCCTCAAGGAAGGAGTATAGACAACTAGCAACATTTGCTTCTAAGAATTTTGCTAGGTAAGGAAGCAAAGAGATAGGACGATAGTTATTTAACACATATTGATCATCCCTAGCTTTTTTTTTAGTAACGGGACGACTGTTGCTTCCTTAAACAATAAACAAATTGGGGACCCAGCCTTGGATCAGGGAATCATTAAATAGGGATAAGACAAACTCAGGAGAGTGAGAAAAAACTGCTTCTAGCACTCTAGGAGGACTGATGTCGGAAGGGGCGCCTGAATTCACTTTTGCCAATAGGTCCATGAGGCATGCCTCCCTGCCAGGGAGCAACTAAGTAAGCAAATTAGAGTTCTTCTCAGTAGAGGGTGTTTTCCTGGGGGATATCTTGGGGCAATGATATCTTTAATCACTTTGATCTTGTTGACAAAGAATTTATTCAAAGCATCACAAAAAGTTTAGGTGGGGGAAGTGTTAAAATACTCTGTCAGGGTTTGATAGTTCAGATACTATTCCAAAAATATCCCTTGATTTATTTGTAGAATTTATAATTTTATCAGAAAAGAAAGATGATTTACCTTGTTTAATGGAGTGTTTGTATTGTTTGAGCTGGGAATGATAGATTTCCCTATTCTCAGGCAAGTAGTTCCTTCACCAGTTATGTTCTGTCCAGCAAAGTTGCAATTGAGCAAACTTTAGGTCTACTGAAAACCTTTTCGGATCGTCATGGCACCTAGTCAGCCTAATATTACAAAGGGGGACATGAGTATTACAGGCTTCTGTTAGCCATGTTGCAATGTTTTACACTTGTTGATTAATGTTATCCTGTTATTTAGGAAGGTTGCAGCCAATACATTGCTTAGAGAACCAGTATTTGTGTGGGTCCCTTGTCTGACCAGGGGTTTGGAGAAATCTAGATCCACTAGCAGAAATTGAATAAAAAATGGTCTGACCAAACACAGGGCATGACTGTAAGATTGTCCACCAACAGATTGGTTGTCCATACCTGATCTAAAATATGTCTCTTTATGTGAGTGGGGGAAGTGAGAAGTTGTTCAAAATTCAGGCAACTTAGCAGATGAGTTAGTTCCAGAGATCCTTGCCCACCCATGTCTTCATTAGCCCAGTAATTGAAATCCCCAATAACCGGGATTTTTGCACGGTCCACTACAAGGGGAGCGATATATTCTGTCAAGAAATGTGGAAAGTGGGGCATACATCCTGAAGGTCTATATACCAGCAAACAAGTTAATGGGGTAGAGGCAGAGTCCAAGTTAATCAGTAGACTGCCGGCTGCTGTAATATCAAGAGCAGTCAGACTCATGAAATTCAATTCGCTATGGATTATGGATGCTATGTCTTCACCTATTTTATCTATGGAACAGCTGGCCTGAAGGAGATAATCATTATCTGGAAGTGCTGCTAATATGTCAGGGGATGATTCAGATGATAGCCAGGATTTTCAGAATCTAATAACTGAAATATTTCTAATTGATGTTTGACCATTGAACAAGTGTTCAAATAGATCACCGTAAGCTGATTTCTCGAGCTGTCAATTTTCTTAGGCATACCAGTCGGGAGGCTGGTGGACATACATAACTCGGTAATGGAGCTATTACTGTTTAGTTGCCTTAAATTAAGAAGGCAAGGCATAATAGTGGGCTCCAGTTGGTGCCCTACTGAGTAAAGTTGGTTTAATTTGTTGGAGGTATATTGGAAAATTTTGAGCAGAGTGACTGCTCCTGGCCAGCTGCAGATGGGCACAGATAGACTTGCCTTTGATGTGCCAGCGGCACGCCTGCTGCGCATCTGCACTGCTGCCAGAATTTAAAGGGCTGCAAGTTCTAACAGGTTCTGCCCTCTCAAAAACGATTGGTTTCCTCCTTAAGTTAAATGGCCTCCAAGGTACAGCTAAAAACGGCAAAAGTCTGATAATGTACAAAGTGCAAGCTTTAAGCAGGAAGCAAGAGTTAAAAGCAGCAAACAAAAATTAAAGGTCCCCCTCATTAGTCATACATTTCCCACAACCAAAGATAAACGCGTAACAATTGTAGAAGTAATGTATACCTATACCTGGTGCATCTGCGTCGCTGCCAGCATTTAAAGGGCTGCAAGCTCTAACATGCTTCGTCCCCTCAAAAATGATTGGTTCCATCTGTAAGTTAAATAGCCTCTAAGGTGTAGCTAATGTCTGCAAAACTCTGATAATGTGAAAAGTACATGTTTTAAGCCATGGACACAGGTTAAAAGCAGCAAACAAGAATTAAAAGCCTCCCTCATTAGTCATACATTTCACACAACCAAAGATAAAAGAGTAACAATTGTAGCAGCAACGTAGAACTGTGTCCTAACCTTATTCAATGAAATGTAGTCATTTAAAATGATGTAGAAATCATTCTCATATTACTGAAATGTTTTAACATCAGAAACTAGAAAAATTCATGTAAAAGTGTGCACTAATGTGTTCATGTTGCATTTACATGTAGTTCGCAGTTGCATTTATACTTGTGTATTCAAAGCTGTATTACTTGTATCTAAACTGTACTATGAGTCTAATTGCAATTAATGTACTGACATTCTCATTTATTTGTAGTTATATGTGCACAGTTGACACTCATTTTAAATGTGCACTATTGCATTATACGTTTAAACTTGGCATGACTATGCCTGAATTTCCCTCGACATGAAATACTGTTTTCCATTTCTGAATGTATGTCATTTTCTTTGTAGGAAAGTTCACATGATATGCTAGCTTGGAAATAGATGATCACAGTCTTAGCCATAGACAGCTTGAGAAAAAGACCTTGATGGAAGAACATGGAGAACCCGAGTGTGAACTGACAGTCTCTATTCAGTAATGTTACAGGTGTTCAAGTAGAAAATCGTTCTCAGGACTGCTCTGGGAGAAACTGTAGATGTTGAAGCTTACAATATGAGAAGGGAAAAGACAAGGGAGCCCCTGATGGAGTGAACAAGAGGTGTTGCTTAGAAGAATTTGTGCGATATTAATTAGTGCTCAGGTAGGTTGTTAGGTAGATCTCCTATTGGATTCTGAGAGGCACAGACCTCTATTTTCTCCACTCATTCTGTTCCTTTTTCCTATGTGTGGCTTTGGCTAACACGTAGGCCCAGATTTAAGAGGGCCATGGTGCGCCTAATTTTAAATAGGGCGCACACATGATGGCACTAGGGGGCACTAAGGGACGCAAGAAATGTGGCGCTGCACTAGGTGCAGCGTAGCTTTTCATAAACCTCCCCCTTAATTTCTGATTCTAAGATGACTCTTGGTCGAGCTTCTAAAATGCTGACACCTTCCCTGATATGCACAAATGTATAAAAAAGTTCTCCTTTTTCAACATTTCCCTGACTTTTGAGGTTTTTTTCCTGATTAAATTATTTAGATTCATTTAGGTCCTAAGCTAGATGATCTTAGACATTATTCATGTTTAGGGGAGAGAACTGAAGATTGTTCTCTGAACACCAAATCTTATTGTTAATATTTTTTTATTGCTGTAACTGAACTTCTTGTATGCCTTACTCTGTTGTGCCTAATACTGTTGTGATCTTGTATCTTTATAGCATGTTTTTGAGACTGATTTACACTAACTTAGCTGTTAAGTTGTAATACAATTCCTTAACTTTATTCCTGATTCTTGGTCCTCACTACATAGCCAAAAGTGTTACACTGTTAGTTAGAAATTGTTTTGATTGATGCTAACTCCCAACATCTTTTGAGTCCACTACAAAAGGTCCATCAGATGACCAAATTAAGGAGCGTGGCCCAAACTGATAGCAATGTCAGATGGTTGTCACCAAAGTGAGGGAGTTAGGAAAATTGCCCAAATTCAGCCCAAATTTCCAAAGCTCATGGTTCTTTCAGAGGATTGATGGAGTTCCAGTGGTTTGGGAACAAGGTGTAGCAGCGGAGGTGTGAGTATTAATAGGGTTGGGTATTGCCATTGCTTATGCTTAGCTTGCAGTGTTTTGCAGTGACTGTGAGGCATTCTGCAGAGATATTTTAAATTGTAGTGCGAATGACATGGTACTTACTGCAAAGAAGTGGTTATCAGGTTTGTCCTGGCCCAAGATACCACTACAGGATATGAGAAAAATGTAAAGTACACTGTGTTGTACTTGTCAGTTGTGTTGTGGTGCTAGTTGTGAAAATCATCAACAGCAATATTAGATAGGGACCTTTTATTTGCATGATTATGAGGTGGTTGGTATAGTGAATCTCAGTGCACAGGGAGGAACTGCATCAATCGGAATGAGACCACGCTGGGTAAGGTTTAATTTGAGTGAGAGTCAGAGTATGTCGGAAAGCGTTACTCCAGACCATTTCTTGAAGTGATTGAATAACTTTAATTTCTTTAGAGGAGCAGACAAAGTTAGTTATTGAAGTTACTTGCATTTGTCATCGAGAGAGACTTTGTGAAAATTGTAAAGGAGGGTGAGCTGCAGCATGGAGTGAAGTTGACATTACAGAGTACTGGGCTGGTATTGGTCTGTTGGTGTAAAGCAGCGCTGGTATTGGCAGAATATGTCTTAGAGAATCTCACTGGTATTAGAAGGGGATGCTAATCATTGCTTGGTTTGAACAAAAACTTATTGAAGCATCTGCATATTTTGACTGAAAAATGAAATTCCTTCATGCACTATGAAGTCTTATAAATGAAGAAATTACCACACCTGTTAGACTGGGAGAAGAGGCGCTTCCTGAAGGTAGGCCTGGTCATTATATGGTGATAAATGTGGGTCTTCACACATGTGTTTGGCTTGAACAATGGCATAGGATCACCGAGAAAGAGGTTGCATTGACATTTTCAAGCTTTGACACACGTAATGTGAGGATCATTGAACATTTGAGGAAGATGTTATATGATATGAGACCGCCTCTTAGTTCTGCACAATATGAAGCACTTAATGCTTGGGAATATATAGCCAATCAAAAACTAAAGGAGAAATATCAAGGAAGGGTTAAGAAAGCAATCCACACTTGGGCGGATGCTGGGTGTGATGCAGAGCAAAAGACATAGGGGGTCATTCCGACCGCCAGGGCCGGGGACGGAGGAAGCACCGCCAACAGGCTGGCGGTGCTTCAGGGGCAATTCGGACCGCGGCGGTAAAGCCGCGGTCAGAAAAGGGAAACCGGCGGTTTCCCGCCGGTTTTCCCCTGCCCCAGGGAATCCTCCACGGCGGCGCTGCAAGCAGCGCCGCCATGGGGATTCCGACCCCCTTCCCACCACCCTGTTCCTGGCGGTTTTTACCACCAGGAACAGGATGGCGGGAACGGGTGTCATGGGGCCCGTGGGGGCCCCTGCAGTGCCCATGCCACTGGCATGGGCACTGCAGGTGTGGTTCTAAAAATTCTGGACCCATGTAATTTACTTTGCCACAGCAGTACGATTTTAGTATCAAAAGACCGATAATGACTAGTACACTAAGCATGAGCATTTTCGCTCAATTCCAGCAGCGTTTTCACCTCGAAATCGCCATTTTCGGCCTGCACTCGTGGCTCCCATTTTATACACGGCAGCCATTTTTAAAAGTTGCCCTCACATAGGCTTATAATACAGTCAGATTTGATTCCAAGGACACGTACACCTTGATTGACTTTTCTCTGACCTGGGCAAGCTGGAACCATTGCCTCAGGCCAAACCTGTTTGGTCAGTCCCTCTCCCAGTGGCCGAATCAGATAGCATCAAGGCACACCATGCCATAAAACCCTTATTATCGCTCACACACCCTGCCTAATCTTGCTCACACCTGCACCTGCTCTTTTCTTCTTCTTACTTTACGAGGGGGAGGTGCCCGTTTTTATTGGGGGTCCACACTTATCTGATGTAAATACTAGGCCTTGCCGGGTAATTTATTATGGGTTGGATGACATGAAATATGAGGTTTCATCATGACACTGTTTTTTCCTTTGTAGTGAAAACATGTGAATGACCAACCAAAATGTCAAGAATGTTTGCCTGAAGCTTAAAAAACTGTTTATAAGGAAACCTGACTTTGCATTTAAACACAGTCTCCTGAGAACATACAAACCGTGCTGTTGTACTTCTAGGACGCTTGTTACTTGGCTGCAGCCAATAAATTCAATCTTTGACTTCACCTAGAAGACTCTGAGTTTCTGTGGTCTGAATCAGGAAAGTACCCGAGGTCTTTGGGTGTACCCTGGCACCGCTGGGTTACCGGATCAGTACCGGTTCTGAAAAACCCAGTACCTCAGTTGGCGCCCAACGTGGGGCGATACCAGCGGTACCGGTACAAGCCTGAGGTCCGTGGGGAGCTTCGTGTGAAAATTCTGGAGGAAGGCCGCCACTTCATCGACCCCTGCATGTCGACGTGGTCCGAAAGTCTTTGCTGCGAGGTTCCCTGCTTCCCGACGGCTACGAAGGACTGCTGCCCTGGCTATCGCCCTGATTTGGACCCTTGATGTTTGGTAGAGCGAAACAATAAGACGAGTCTTCTGGTGACGTCATCGATATTTTCAGTTAAGTATAAGTGGAGCGTCTCCCAGTCCTTAGTTGGACACTTGGTTTGGTCCTTAAGTTGGACATTTGGTTTGGTATCCCTTTGGGATCACTTTGATTTGGAACTTACAAGTACCAAAGCCGAAGGACTTGTGTATTCACGAGACTATCGTAAACGATAATCCTTTGAAGTTTGAAGCTAGACTAGTGAGCGAAGATGCCTGGTCTTAGCAGACTTGGAAATTTGTTTTGTCTTGGTTGTAAAAGGGACTCCCGGTTGGAGGACTCATGTCCGGTTCCTCCGATTGGAACTCCAACCTATGAACTATATGTGAAGCATGGAGTAGGCCCCATCACGTTTAATAAAGTATGGGTCCGCTATTCTTGGAAATAATTGAGAAAAGTTTTCTTTTTTTCTTGTGAATATGACTTACAACTAGGATCTGCAAACGGTTCTGTAAGTAAATTGCGACGGCGCTATTTATGAAAAATGGCTAAAGCGCGCTGTATTGTGTGTACTGAGTGTTTTTTGTTTATATCTGAAATGAGCTCAATGTGTGTTTGTGGGTCTTCTTGATGTTTACAGTTTGTTAAGTAAAATGTTGGTTAATTAATATTAAGTGGAAACTTAAAAAAAATCCAGAAATGAACCATGTGATGTGCTAAAATAGCTATATGTTGCTCTTTAATTTATAGAATGAGCAATTGTGCACATATACAAAACTGCCGTTAAATGCTTAATAAATTAGAAAACACATTCAATAGATATAAATAGGGCCCCAAAAAAACGAAATTATCTATTTTTGCAACAACAAAAAAAATACATTTACAGCATTTTTCTTAGATGCATTGTATTAGATGTTCACAGGCAAACTTTTCAGCTGCAGTATAGTTGATAGGAATGTTCAATTCAGCCAGCACTTTCCCAGTTAAACATGGGTGGAATTTTGCATAACCTTCCTTTTAAATGAAAGTGGCGCAAAAATGTGACGCATTTCAAGTTAGGCTTATGCGCTTAGGCTTGTGAGTTAATGTATCCCAAATAATAGGCAAGGGATGCAGCTTGCTTTTATATGTGGAATTATCACCAAAAAAAAAGAATAATTGGGTTCTTATTTATTTATTTATTTATTTTTAAGAAAATTATTAATTATGGAAAAATTATTTAAAAAATAAGTGCCTTTCAAAATCGTTTTTTAATATTTATAAAGCTTAATACCTATACTATGACCTCCTAGCATTAAAATTTAATTTAAGTTATGTTGCACCGCTAAAATGACATTTGTATGTGCAATTTTCCCTTGGCGCAGGAGCAAACAAGCTCATTTCTATAAAGTATAAGTTAATATTTTCAATGGCTGACTCATGGATTGTGTAATAGACATTCTGGTAATGCATATTATGCAAGAAAATTGTAGGATATTGATTTTTAATGCCTAAAATATCAAAGTCGATTTTGGGCAAAAGCACTGTTTAAACTGCATTTTCTTTCATTCAGAGTACTTTTTAAAGTGTCTCAGGCTTCAGTAAATGCATACATTTAGGTTTGATATATATTTGCAGGTTGTGCCTTCTTATGATTCAATGAGTCAATGTGCCAGTACAAAGGCTTGTTTTAATATCAAGGTTGAAGGTTCTAACTTCAGCTGGGCCTACTGAGACGTTCATTCATTCGAGGTTGATGAAATATGTACCATTGCATGGGATTGCAACAAGCATTTATTCTAACAACTGGTATGTGTGTTATTAAGGTTTGTGAATTATTCACAGTAAATGTAGTTTAATAATCTGGAAATAGAGATAATTTTTTTAGTGCCTAAAAAGGAAAAAGAAATTTTTTTAAATAGAGTGAATTATTGCAGGTTAGAAGGAAAAAAGGAAGGCCTACTGTCTTTGACAGATTCAGAATGGCAGAAGCTAGGAGAGCTACAAAGGCTGGCTCAAGTCATGCTGCTGAGATGCTATCTTTAGTTTTCCCATAAACAATGGAGGAGGCTGTCATGTTGACACTTGTGACCTTTTAAATTAGGGCCTTGTCTCTGTGAAATGCAGAATGACCCTACGGGCCTCTAAAAGTGGGATTTCTGGTTTCTCCAGAAGAACATCAATACAATTAAAGAACTTAATTCCAAAGGGAAAATATAAAAAAAGGGGTTTCTTCGAAAGTCCCAACATCATGTTAAATGCTCTGCAGAACTGATACATTTGTGTCTCCGCTCTAAAAAATAAAATGATGCCTGCTAGTTGCTTTTATTTGACAGAAAACGAAGTGTTGCATTAAGTCTTAGCCAGAAAATAAGATGCAGCCCTTTTCTAAAATTTTTAAGGCTACATGCCTTAATGAGAACGATTTACCAATTAAGACTTATTTTTCACAGTGGAAATTGTAGGTGCCAAATTAATATGGAGTGTCAGTGTAACAATTTTTACTTTTAGAAAGGTAAAACTAAGGTGGCTTGATGTTGCGAAGTAACTGACAAGAGGGTAACAGTTAAGTAATGGAAATTTATTTTCATGTATTTGGTCCTATCATGAATTGTTCTGGCTGGTCCTGTATGTTAGAAGAGAAACAGTAAAGTTATATTTGACAGCAGATTTCCATTGCCTGGTGATCTACTGTCAAAAGGAGGGTAAGGATTTTAAACCTGACAAATTAAACAGGCCCAAATATTTGGTTTTGGGCTGCAGGTTTACACATAAAGTACATGACATGGTGTTGTGTGTCACCGCTTATTCACACATGCTATTGTTTTGTCTATGCTTTTTGTGCTTGATACACAGCAAGTATATCTGATAGCTTGATGTTTTGTGCGTTTTTATTTGTTTTTTTTGCATGTTTGTTGCTGCTTTTGATACTATTACAAGCTCCCCTGTGTTGTGAGGGGATTGTCATGACGATGCCCATCGCTACGCAACAGTTGGTTGAACTTGTTCTGGTTACTAAATTCCACAGATAATGATAGTTCATGCTGTGAACATAAAAGACAACACTTCACCAGTGCATGTCTATTTGGCTATAATGGTATTGAAGGAAAATAAAAAGAGATATACAGGATCAAAGTGTGTCACCTGCAGTTAGTCACGTTACTGCCCCTTCCCTTAAAGGAACAGGCAGCCCTACATTTATGTAGCCTTGATTGGACCTAAGGATGAAATTATAGATCTGTGACTCAAGGTGGCCTAATTTCTATATTACATTAGTTAATGATGTTCTGTTTCCTAAGTAACATATGGCTTTCGTTCCTTAAAAGAAAACCAGGTTTTCATTTTTTCCTGAAGAAGGAACTGAAACATTAGCTAGGAGTACCGTATATGGTGTAGTCACCAACGGTAGAGTTAAAATTTGTGTAACTTTGGCCTTTGTGTATCACCCGTACTCTCGGTGTTGTGTCACATGCCTGACTATCACCCAAATAATTTTTTTGTTCTTCCTATAGATTTTTTCTTTTGTTACTTCCCCTGACCAATGTCGCATCATGCTTAGTTATTGAGATTTTAGCTATGTCCTAGTGCCATTTCTCTTTTTCGAATTCCTTTCACCAGTCAGCCCTTTTATTATTATTGATGTATTGTTCAGGTTCACATTTCCAGACTGCAGTGATGTACCAGGGACCCCCATGTTATGTATAATTCCCTTTGGTATGACCAGACTGGTTTTCAAGAATTTGCCTTAGGCCTGCTTCAATGTTTTCCAGCCTGACTGTCAGGGTAGTGATAGACTGGTTAACTGACTCAATATTATAGTAAGACAAGTTTTCCATCTCAATAGGAGATATCTTATGTTTACCTTTTTGAACATGACGAATTTTCAATGTCTATTTTAATTTGGTTTTCGGTTCCCTTCTGTTCCTGCTACTTTAATTTTTGGTGGGATCAGATGTGTCCTAATCATGCAAATATCAGGACCCTCTAGTTCTTGTCTTTTTGTTTGCACATTTGACTATTAGCCTGTGTATTGCATAGTGCACCTGATGCACAGTTTTTAAAGGAAGGTTTATACATGTCCCTGATAATCGGTATCATGTGATTTCTCTATTGAGATGTTCTAAGATAAGGAGGAACACCTAGACTTAATCATTGAGGAAAATATGTGTTTACCCCATTAGACAATGCCACTGTGTGAGGAAATCCATTCAGATAGAATTCTCATGTAGCTATAGATGGCAGAGAATAATGGAGAGAACCCAATTAAAGATGCTAGAGACCCTGTTTTGCCCTTCTGCCTTTGTCTTTGTATTTTATGCCCATGGTGTATGGCTACTCCTTTGAAGATTGCAGACCACCTGCTTGCAGTCCCCTTGTTAAAAACCATGAACTGTTTTTGTACTAAATTGAAGGGAACTAACAACTGTGGCAAATTTCCTATGTCACTAGATTCTGCGGGTATCAAGTCATAATAACCTGCAGGACATTGATTTAAGCCTAATTCCCATCAGTGACAGCTACAGATGAAAGACGGAAGTTTTGGCCCTACAGTCTCAGCACCCAGAAATTAGCAAAGCTGGACAGCGATCGCCAGCGCATGGTATCGTACTTGCTCCATCAGACGGCGTTGGACATCACAAAACCAAAGTTTCAGTGTAAAAGAGCTAAAGAGAAGGATTCCTGTTGTTGATGGCAGAGCTGTTTTGAGGTTTCATTTCTCTACCTGTCATGTGCTGGTAACCTCTGACAGTGTGCAATCCCTTGAGCCCCTTGGCCTGAGTTTTGGCCACACACCCCCTTTTCTTTGCTCCAACGGAAGAAGGGCAGTGCACCGGAGATTTCAAGTTTGGAAAAAGGCACTATATTGTGGTGCCCATGAAAGAGCAGCTTGAGCGTCCTCTGACACTAAATAATGAGTGTTGGAGTCTGAAAGTGCTGCTGAGCTTGAGCTAATTCCCAATTAATGGTGCTTGGGTCTGCACAAGATGATTTGTGCCCTTGATCAATGAAGAGCACATTGTTTGTAGTGTCTGCCACAGAGGAGAGACACTGGTGCATTGCTTTAAGACATTGAGACTTTCGAGTGAGCTGTGGGTGTTTGCCAGGAGGGCACTCCAACTAAGCAGTACTTTTCTCACGAAGAGGCCTGAATTGAGAGGCCCATGTGAAAGAAAACACAAAAGAAAATTTGATAGACAATAGAAGCCTGCCAGGGAGGCTTTTTGAACGTACTCTGGGCATAGTTGGTTTCACAAGAGGTTTCCGTGTGATTGTATAGACTAGGTGTTAGGAGACTGATTGTTTTGCTGGCATTGTTTTAAAGTACTATTCTGTTTAGTAAAAGCAGAATAAAGTCCATTTTCTGTGGAAAGAGTACCCCCTTTTCACCTTAGAGCATTGATGAGAGTCACCACTGTTCCACCTGAACATACCAAAATTACTGAAATGCAGAGGAGCTCTGAAAATGTTACTAGATAATTTTAGGATTTGCTTTTTGGTTAGGGTTGTGAAAAATTATTATTTCATTTGTAATAGTGGTCACTACTTTCTCCCGTTGTCTATATGTTCTTTTGGCGGTCGCCCGCCCACCCATCGGGAAAGTCAAAATGACCGCCGTGCGGTCTTTTGGCGGTCTCAGCCCGGCGGGCGGTGCCCGCCGCCCGCCGGGGTCGGAATGACCCCCATAGAGTACTGAAGTGATTGAGGGAAAAAGACTAGGGTGGTCATTATGACCTTGGCGGCCAGGTGACCGCAAGGGTGGCGATGGCGGTAGTACCGTTGCCAGGCCGGCGGTAATGACTGCCAAATAATGCCTATGGCGGTGATCCCTCCCATAGACAGCCAATGTACCACACCAACCACTAGCGCGGTACGACCACTGAACACGGCGGTAGCCACCTACAGGCAGGCGGAAGACAAGGATCCACCCACCATCTTATGACTTAGCACACTGCCAGGATTTCCGGGGCGGTAGCAATGCCACCAAAAGCCTGGCGGAAACACATCATATAAAAGGAGGCACTCACTTTCAGAGATACAGAGGAGTCCGCGGCCGCCATGGAACCTGAACTGCAAGTCTTCCTGATGCTGTACCACGCCATGGTCGTCCTGGAGCACCAATGCCGACAAAGATGATGACGGTGAGTACAGCCGTCTAGCACACAAAGGAGGGAGGGAGGGGAGTGTGACACACACATGCACAACACAAGCCATATACACACACCACATAGCCAGAACCAGCTGCAGAGTAAATTGACTGTAACAGGACCCAGGAGTAAAGAAAGCCAGGACACATACCTCTGTTCCAACCCCTGTTGGATGAAAAGCCCAAATCCAAAAACATACACAACTGCATATTTACATGCAGGCCCAAAGACCAGTTCAAAGTCTCTAATGCCCACAGTGCAAAGTCCAAGCCATAACTTGACTCCTTACAACATCAGGACTCCACTCATCAGGGGCATCATGTTGGAAATGGGCAGGCACCGCAGGGGGCAGGGAAGTGGGTGGGGGGTGTCTTCTCATTGGGAGGGTCTCCTTGCCTACTGGCTCTGGAGGGTGCACCTTGGCCTCTGGTTCTGGAGGGGGCTCCTTGCCCTCTGGTTCTGGAGGGGGCTCCTTGACCTCTGGTGATGGAGGGAGCTCCTTGCCCACTGGTTCTGGAGGGGGCTCCTTGCCCTCTGGTTATGGAGGGGGCTCCTTGCCCTCTGGTGATGCAGGGGCTGCTTGCCCACTGGTTCTGGAGGGGGCTCCTTGCCCACTGGTTCGGTAGAGGCCCCCTTGCCCTCTTGTGATGTAGGAAGCTCCTTGCCCACTGGATCTGGAGGGGGCTCCTTGCCCACTGGTTCTGTAGGGGGCTCCGTGCCCACAGGTTCAGGAGGGGGCTTCTTGACCAATGATTATGAAGGGGGCTCCTTGCCCACTGGTTCTGGAGGGTACTCCTTGGCCTGTGGTTTGGGATGGGGCTCGTTGGCCTTAGTTTTGGGAGGGGTCCGCTTGGCCTTTGTTTTGGGAGGAGTTTCCTTGGCCTTTGGTTTTGGGGGTGGCTCCATGGTCTTCCCTGTCTGTTTGGGAGGCGGCGGCACTTTAGCCCTCCATTTTGGGGGCAGAGGAGAGTCCTTGGGGCTGGGGGCCGGCGTTGCACTCATGTGCCCCTTAGGCCCAGATGGAGACTCTAGGGGTGGAACAGTGTCAGACTGGGTGCTTGAGGTACTGGGCTGGCTGGGCGTGACCTTCCTCTTACGGGCAGGATGGGGGAGGGGGTGGGAAGAGGTCAAGGAGGGCAAGAAAAACCTTCTTAGGATCAATGGGGCAGGATCTGGGAGGAGTAATGGGAGTGGAGGTAGAAGGAGTGGTTGTAGGAGGAGGAGGTGTGCTGGACTTGGGTGCAGGTGCATTGACAGTGTGCATGTGTGTTGTGGATGGCTATTGGGGGTCTGAATCCGAGCGTTTGTGTGTCTTTGGAGGGGGCAGAACGGGTGGGGGAGGTCAAACAGGACGTGTGGATGGATGTTGTGGTGGTGTCTGCAAATAGGTGGGTGAGCTGCATGAGGTGGTGATGGTTGTGACTGCACATGTGGTGTGTGGGGTGCATGTCTGTGGGTCTGCTGTTGTGGTGACTGTGGGCAAGGCTGTGCAGGTGGCAGGTTTGGGGACTGTTGATGCAGTGCATGCATGTGTGAGTGCAGATGTGACTGTGAGGGAGGAGGAGGAGGAGGAGGGGGAGACAGTGGAGGCAGTGGATGATGTTGTGTGTGCATCTGTGTGTTGGCTGTGTGAGTGCTTGTGGACTGAAGTGTGCTGCCTGTGTTTGTCTGTGCTAGTCTTGTGTGATGTTTCGTGTGCATGCTTGTCTGAATGTGAGCGTGGGATGGGTTTGAGGTGAGGGGACTAGGCTGGGAAGTGGTAGTTGGAGGGGCAACAGAAACTGGGACACTGGCTTCCATCAGTGAAGAGGCCAGAGCCTGAAGCGATCTTTGTAGGGTCACCAAGCCACCGTGAATGCCCTCCAGGAAGGCATTGCATTGCTGCATCTGGGATGCCAGCTCCTGGATGGCATTCACAATGTTTGACTGCCCTGCAGAGATGGATCTCAGGAGGTCAATAGCCCCTCAGTAAGGGCAGCAGGGCTGACTGTGGCAGGGCCTGAGGTGCCTGGGGCGAAGGAGATGCCCATCCTCTTGGGTGACGCGGCACGGGCAAGTTGGTGAGGGGCTACTGGGAGGGCAGTGCTGGTACGGGGGTGGCGGTAGAACCTGTAGCTGGGGTGTCCCAGAGGGGTCCGCCACCACCAGGGAGCTCCCATCGGAGGAGAAATCAGTCAGTGGTATCAGCACCTGTCCCGCCCCGCCATGGTGCTCCCCTCCCCCTCCGTCCCACTGGTCCCCTCAGCGTCAGTAGAGTCTACCTCCTGGGTCCCATGGGCTGCAGCTCCCTCACTCGCCAGTGCCCCTGCTCCTTCGCCAGATGATGCTAATGCACACATGGACAGGATGACAAAGGAGAGAGGGGGAGAAAGAAAGGGAGCACAGGGTCACCCACAGCACCAACAGCACAGTTGGCAGACACATCACTGTCACACACTGAGACTGAGAATGAGCAGTATGGACCACACTGGCATACCATTGGCTAAGTACCACAGCCCTGTCTTACATGGAAAGCCAGCTACCTAGCTATCAAAAACATGCATTTCATCCAGTGAACCTAAGCTGGACCACGCAGCAATGTCTAAACTTGCATCCTGGGGCATCCATTGACTAGTGCCCTGCACCCAAATCCCATGCCAGGCAACAGAGATTGTTGTCAAGCACACTGTACTCACCCCCTTGTGGCTGCTGTGATGCCCTTAAGTGCCCATCCAGCTCTGGGTAGGCCACCACCAGTATGCGGGCCATCAGGGGCGTCAGGTTCTGATGGGCACCCCTCCCTTGTTTGGAGGCTGGCCCCAGCTGGGCCTCCACAGTCTTCCGGGCCCAGCGTCTCAGGTCCTCCCACTGTTTCCTGCAGTGGGCGCTCCACCTGCTATAGACCCCCAGGACCCACATGTCCTTGGTGATGGCATGCCACAACCCCTTCTTCTGATGTGCTCTGACCTGCAGAGGAAACACATACAGTGGGACACCATGAACCAGACAATACAAACTGCATTGCTCCTCATCAGGCACACACATGACATGTACCTCTGCATTAACACAGCCACTAGCCATATCCCCCCAATGACAAACTGCCAGCACACACACACCTCCTTGTAGCCATGTCGCATTCAACGTACCCATGGTGTACTCACCTGTTGGACTGGAGGCCCATACAACTGCCCATACAGGGGTAGGACTTCATCCACTAGACTCTCCAACTCATCCAACGTGAAGTCTAGGGCCCTTTCCCTTGTTACACGGGCCATGGCAGATTGCACAAACAGGTCACAGCAGCTCACGCTGAGGAGATGTTATCCTGTGGAAACTCAGGAATCAAGTGAAGTGGTAGAAGGAAAATGGCGGTCACGTCCGTGGCAGTGAACACCGTCACCGCCGGCATTGATCATCATTGGTTCCCATACTCCAGAAAGGGCCATTTTTGCCAATGAGGAATTGCACGGCGGTGCAGACCGCCTCCCGCCATGGTGTGAATGCTGGTGGAGTGAGGTCACTTCTACCTGTCCCTGCATACAGGACAGACGGTTGCCATTTTGTAATGCTAGTACACATGTACAGATTAATAAGTGCGTCATTGTAGTTGGATGTACACACCTAGACAATTCCAGTGTCCAACATACAAGCATGCTTTGTGTACACTGCTGTAGTGTGTTCATGGTTCCTGTTGTCACTCCCTTCTTATTTTTGGATCCCATAGGTACCAACCGTTGGGGAGAAATAGGAGGAGGAGGCAAGCACCACGCGTGCAGACCCCTTGTGGACTTGGCTACACTGAAGGACAGGCACATCATATTCACCTATCGTCTGGACAGTGCCACAATCACAGAGCTGTGTGCACAATTGGACCCTGATCTGCTACCTGCTATCTGTTGCACAACAGTAATACCCCCTCTTGTGCAGGTACTCTCAGCACTCCATTTCCTGGCAACTGGCTCTTTCCAGGTGACACTGGGCTTGGCTGCAGGAATGGCACAGCTAATGTTCTCTGTTGTGCTTGCAAGGGTTTTGGCAGCCTTGCTCAAACACATGTGCAGCTACATCACATTACCCCAGGTAGATGATTTAACTACTGTAAAGGCTGGATGCTATGCAATGGGACATACACCACATGTTATTGGGGCCACTGATAGGTCCCATATTGCCTTAGTCCCACCCAGGGCCAATGAACAAGTGTACAGCAATAGGAAGCGTTTCCACTCAATCAATGTCTAGATGGTGTGCCTTGCTGATGTGTACATCTCCCATGTCACCGCCATGTATCCAGGGATGCCTTTGTCCTGAGGAATATCAATGTCCCACAGCTGATGGCACAACTACAGAGGCACAGACTGTGGCTTATAGGTGAGCCTGAGTATCCACCTAAGGTATGTCAGTGTATGCCTTCAGGAGTCATACCCCATGCCACTGTTCAGGGCTAATGTGTGTCCCTCACTTCTTGCAGGTGATTCCGGCTGCCCAGACCTGTCCTGGCTCCTGACCCCTGTTAGGAATCTGAGAACAGGGACTGAGAATAGGTACAATGATGCTCATGGGCGTACCAAGAGGATTGTTGAAAGGACCTTCGGTCTCCTGAAGGCCAAGTTCAGATGCCTCCTTCTGACAGGTGAATCCTTATGCTACTCCCTGAGAAGGTCTGCAGGATTGTTGTTGTGTGTTGCATGCTGCACAATTTGCCCCTCAGATGCCATGTGCCATATCTGCAGAAGAAGAGGGGAGGTGACAATGCAGTTGCGGCAGCAGTGGACACTGAGGACAGTGAGGAGGAGAAAAAGGAGGAGGATGTGGAAAACAGGACACATATGATACATCATTACTTCCAATGACACTCAGGTAAGACTGCTGAACATTTTTCCATTTCAGTGTTGTGCTGTGTGGCTGTAGCATGATGCCAGGCACTACCTTTACGTCCCACCTCACTGTGACCTATGCCTTCCCTTATTGCAGATGTTGGTGTGGTTACAACAGTGTAATGCTGTGATGTGTACAGACTGCTGAGACCAAAGCACTATTACTCAAGTTGTGCCCAAGGGTGTTTATTATAAATTTGTATACAATGCAAAGTGCAATAGAGTGGGGTGATGGTTGGGAATAGTCCAGTGTAGTGGGCCAGTCTGTTTGTAGCACAGGTCCATTGTCCAAGGGGCCATAGGAAGGGGAGAAATGGAAGTTCAAAGTGGACAAGGTGACACAGTGGAACACAATGGGGACATTCAGGAGGGGCTAATTTCCTGGCGGTGGTCTTGGCAACTGTCTCTGGTGTCTGTCTGGGTCGCAGGGATCATTTACAGGGAGGTTCACCTTGTGCAGGGGGAGGGTACTGGTGGCCTGTGGGTCCTGTGGCAGGGCCTCCTGTCCACTAGCTGCAGCTGATGTACAGTGCTGGTCAGTAAACTGGCTAGTGGAAGGGGCCTGCTGGTGTGCTGTATAGTCCCTCATGATGCTGGCCATGTCACCCAGCACCCCTGCAATAGAGACCATGGTGGTTTTTAGGGCCTGCAATTCTTGTTTGATCTCTTGGTGGTGTTCCCCCTGCAGCCGTTGGTTCTCCTGCATGATGTTTATCACCTGACCCATCTTGTCCTGGGATTGTTAGTAAGCCCCCAGGACATTAGTGAGTGCCTCTTGGGCAGTCGGTTCCCTGGGCCTGTCCTCCCTCTGGCGCACAGCTGTCCTCCGACCGTCCCTGGCCCCTGTACCTGTGTCCACTGAACGGTGTGCCCACTCTCACTGACCCCAGGACGCTCATTGTCTTGCCTGTGAGGTGTGGACTAGGGTCCCTTTACAGGTGGGCACACTACTGATTGACGTGTACTGGGGACAGAAGACTGGGTAAATTTGTTGGCAGCTGTAGTGTTAGATTCTGAGGGGGAGGCTCTTTAGTGGACTGGGTGTGGGCTGGGTAGCCGACTGACCAGTGGTCCCTGATGGGCCAGGGAGTTTATCCAGATCCAGAGCTCCAGAGTTGCTGTCATCACTGGGGCATCTTCTGGTGGGGGACTGGGTAGCCGTGTCACCTCCTCGCTGCTGAGATTGGCTGGGGCACCTGTGGGGATATAAGTGGTGTATTATGATACATGCCTGTGACATATTGTACATCCCTATCTTCCCCTCTATTGTTGCTGTTGCCTTGCCACCTTTGTTTGTGTATGGTGGTATACTGTGTGCTTGTCAGTTCTCCATGCTTTGCATGCTTTGGTGATGGGTATCCATGCAGGGCTGGAAGGGCTGTCCATTCATTGGTATAGCATGCAGGGCTTGGCATTTGGGTTAGTCATGTGTGTAGGCGCAGTGTGTGGGATGGAATGCAGTGATGGGAGTAAGGGTGTGAGATGGCATGCAGGTATGGGGGGTGCTAAGTGGTAAATGTTGTCTTACCAGTGTCCAGTCCTCTGGCTACTCCAGTGAGTCCCTCAGGATGCAGTAATGCCTAGACTTGTTCCTCCCATGCTGTGAGCTGTGGGGGAGGAGGTTGTGGTCCACCGCCAGTTCTCTGTATGGGGAACTGGTACCTTGCTGCCAAGGGACGTACCTTCCCACATAGGTTGTTCCACCTCTTCCTGATGTCGTCCCTTGTTCTTGGATGCTGTTACATGGCGTTCTCCTTGCCCACGATTCTGCGCATTAGCTCCATCTTCCTTGCAATGGATGTCTGCTGGACCTGTGCTCCAAACAGCTGTGATGACAGTAAATCTGGACTTCAGGATCTGGATCAACAACCTGGCCCATCAGGGACCACTGGTCAGTCCGTCACCCCAGCCCGCACACAGTCGACCACAGAGTCTCCCCCAAGAGTTACCGATACCACAGCACCCACCCAGTGTCCCCACACCTCTGTCCCCAAGACACGTCAATCAGCAGTGTGCCTACCTGTACAGGGACCCCAGTCCACACCTCAGACCCAAGACAATCAGGGACCTGGGGTCAGTCGCAGTGGGCACACCGTTCAGGGGACAGGGGCACAGGGCAACAGGGACACTGGGAGGACTGCCACGCACCAGGCAGAGGACAGGCCCAGGGAACCCACTCTCCAGGAGGCACTCACTAATGTCCCGGGGCCTACCAACAATCCCAAGACACAATGGGCCAGAACCTGAACAACATGCAGGAAAACAAGCGGCTGCAGGAGGAACACCATCAGGAGATCAGAGAGGACTTGCAGGCCCTCAACACCACCATGATCTCCATAGCAGGGGTGCTGGCAGACATGGCCAGCGTCATGAGGGAATGGACTGCGCAGCAGCGGGCACCTTCCACTAGCCAGTCTATTGACCAGTCCACCACATCCACTGCAGCTAGTGCACAGGAGGCCCTGCCACAGGACCCATAGGCCACCAGCACCCCTCCCCCTGCAGAAGGTGAACCACCCCGCAAAAATGTTCTGCGAACTAGACAGAAGCCAGAGACACTTGCCAAGACCATGACCACCGCTAGGAAATGAGACTTTCCTGATTCTCCCCCTTGTGTCACACCCTGTCACCTTGTCCACTTAGAACTGCCTTTCTTTCCCTTCCTATGGCCCCTTGGACACTGGACCTGTGCTACAAACAGACTGAAACAATACCCTGGACTTTCCTTCACCATCACCCCATTGCATTGCATTTTCAGTCACTTATTTGCACTACAATAACCACCCTTGAACACAATTTGAGTGGCACTGTTTTATGTTTTGAAATTGTGCATTTGTGGGAACAGTCACATCGAGTGCAAATGATCTGAACACTGTGATAGCATATACATAATGACCTGTAACTGTCTGTGGTGATCACATCACGACATTGTTGTCATATCACCAACATTTGAAAAATGAGAAGCCATAGGTGACAGTAAGCTGAGATGCAAAGGAAGTGAATGCCATCATGCTACAGCCACACAGATAAATCAACAGTCAGAGTAATGGCCAGTTCCACTGTCCCAGCTGTGTGTCGTTTGAAGTATTGTCGTATAACTGATGTTCTGCTGGCCTCATCCTCATCCTCTGCCTACTCATCCTCACTGTCCTCAGGGTCCACTGCTGCCACAGGGTCATCTCCAGTCCCCTCCTCCTGCGGAAAAGGCACATGTCATATGAGGGCCAGGTTGTGCAAAATGCAGCATGCCACTACTATCTGGCAGACCTTTCCGGGTGAGTAGCACAGGGATCCACCTGTTAGATGGAGGCACCTGAACCTGGCTTTCAGGAGGCCGAAGGTCCGCTCGATTATTCTTCTGGTTCGCCCATGTGCCTCATTTTAAAGGTCCTCAGCCCCTGTCCTGGCATTCCTCACTGGGGTCAGGAGCCACAATAGGTTTGGGTAGCAAGAGTCACCTGCAAGTATTGATGGATGACATTTAGCCTTACACAATCCTTTGGGGACAACACCTGAAGGCATACACTGACATACAGTGGGTGGGGGCTCAGGCTCAACTATTAGCCACACCCTGTGCCTCTGTAGTTGGGCCATCACATTTTGGATGCTGGTATACCTCAGGACAAAGGCATCATACACCAACCCAGGATACATGGCAGTGGCGTGGGAGATGTACTGGTCCACTAGGCACACCATTTCCCCTTTCAATGAGCGGAAACTCTTACGATTCCTGAACACCTGTTCATTCTGGTGGACGGGGCAAACGCAATATGTGTACCATCTATCGCCCCAATAATATTGGGGATATGCCCCATTACATAGAATTCTTCCTTCACAGTGGCCAAATCTTCCACCTGGAGGGAAGCAATGTAGATGCACATATGTTTCACTAGGGCAGACAAAACCTTTGAAGCACAATTAAAACCATTGGCTGTGACATTACAGCTGCCAGGCCTACTGTCACTTGGAAAGAACCAGTTACCAGGAAATGGAGCACTGATAGTACTTGCACAAGCGGGGGGATCCCAGTGGGATGACGGATAGCTGATATCAGGTCAGGCTCCAATTGGGCACATCTGCACCTGCAGTGACGGTGTACGCCACCACGGACGTGACTGCCATTTTCTATCTGATTCCTCACTTGTTTCCTGACTTTCAACAGGAGAATACCCAAACTGCGTGTGCTGCTGTGACCTGTATCTGGGTCCCACCATGGCCTGTGTGACTGCCTTCGGTTCAGGGGAGTTGGATCGATTGGTGGCTGGGGTCCTACCCCAGTATGGACTGCTGTATGGGCCTCCAGACCAACAGGTGAGTACACCTTGGGCACGATGCATGTGGGAAGGATGCATGGAGATGTGTGTGCACGTCATCGGGGGATGTCATGTGGTGGTGAACATGGTGTGCACAGGACGATGTGTGCCAATGGTGAAAGAAATGGGACTGGTGGGCCACATGTGTGACAGGCTGGATTGTATGTGTAATGGTGTCCTCCCGTCTGTATCGCCTCTGCAGGTCAACACCCATCAAAAGAAGGGATTATGGCGTGCCATCACCAAGGACGTGCGGACCTTGGGGGTCTATGGCAGGCGGAGCAACCACTGTCGGAAACGGTGGGAGGACCTGAGACGCTGGGCATGGAAAACTGAGAAGGCCCAGCTGGGGATGGCCTCCCAATGAGGAAGGGGTGCCCCTTGGAACCTGACCCCCCTGATGGCCTGCATACTGGTGGGGCCTACCCAGAACTTGATGGGCGCTTGAGGGCATCACAGCAGCCACAAGGGTGTGAGTACCATGGCTGTTACAACAAAAATTTGTAGGTGGCATGGGATCCGGGTGATGGGTGTCAGTTAGTGGGTGCCCCTTAATGCCAGGCCATACATTGCAGCGTGATCCAGCTCCAGGGTAATGGTTGAAAGGGAAAAGAAGGTAACCTAGCTAGGTTGCATTCCATGTCAGACAGGGCTTAGTGGGTCCCAGGAGGGGTGCAGTTGGCGGTGATTGGCCCTCATCTTGCTGTGGCATCTAGCCAATTGTTTGACAGTGCAATGCATAGTGGTAAATCCTGATCCCTGTGTGTGACGATACTGTGTATGCCTTCTGTGGTGTTCATGCAGTAATGGGCCTAGTGCTCCCTTTCTCTCTCTCCCCTTTTTACTTCTGTCATCCTGTCCATGCATGCATTAGCCTCATCTGGCGAGGAGCAGGGACACCGGCGACAGAGGGAGCTGTATCCCACAGGACCTAGGAGGCAGAGCGCACTGGCGCCAAGGGCACCAGAGGGACGGACGACGAGGGGAGCACCACGGCAGAGACAGGAGGTGACAACACTGACTCAGATACCTCCTCCGATGGAAGCTCCCTGGTGGTGGCGGACACCTCTGTGACCACCCCAGCTGCAGGTACAGCCACCACCCCCAGTACCAGCACCGCCCTCCCAGTAGCCCCTCAGCAAGTTGCCCGTGCCTGCTCACCCAGGAGGGTGGGCATCTCCTTAGCCCCAGGCAGCTCAGGCCCTGCCCCTGTGAGACCTGCTGCCCTGAGTGAGGAGACTATTGACCTCCAGAGATCCATCTCTGTAGGGCAGTCAACCATTGTGAATGCCATCCAGGGGCTAGCATTCCAGATGCAGCAATGCAATGCATTCCTGGAGGGCATCCACTGTGGATTGGTGGCCCAACAGAGATCGATTCAGGCTCTGGCCTCCTCTCTGTTGACAGCCACTGTCCCTGTTCATACAGTCCCCCCTCCAACTACCACTTCCCAGTCCCAGTCTCCTCAACCCCAACCCACCCCATGCACACATACAGATGAGCATGCACACAAGACATTACACTAGAGTAGCACAGTCAAACACATGCATCACACTTCAGCCCACAAGCACTCACGCCAGACAGTAGCACACACAACTACATCCACTGCCTCCCCCCAACCCCTTTTCCTCCACCTTCCTCATAGTCACGTCTACACTCACACCTGCATGCAGGTCAACATCCACCACCGGCATCACCACACCAAGCAGCACACACACCTTACTAGCAGACACCTCCACAACATCCATGCATGCGTGCCATGTGTCCTCTCCAACCTTGTCTGTCCCCCCTCCTAAAGGTCACAAACACAAGCACTCAGACACCCAACAGCCATCAACCTCACATCAGGACACTCCCCATGCACTTGCACCCAAGTGCACCAGACATACTCCTTCAGCAAACACACCCTCAACCTCCACTCCCAGCCCTCCTCCCTCTTCCTGCCCCACCGTCCCTAAAAAGCTTTTCCTTGCCCACACTTGACATCTTCCCTCCCCCTCCCCCTGCCCTGCCCGTACGAGCAGGGTCCACGTGGACAGTGGAGGCACCTTATAGTCGTGGAGGCAAGACAGTGATGGATCCCACTACACCAGCCAGGAAAGGGAAGAAGCCCTCGACTCCTGCCATGAAGGGGAAGGAGGCCACACCACCTGCCATGAAGGGAAGAAGCCCTCAACTCCTGCCATGAAGGGGAAATAGGCAGCAGCTCTTGCCATGAAGGGGAAGAAGCCCTTGACTCCTGCCATGAAGGGGAAAAAGCCCTCAACTCCTGCCATGAAGGGGAAGGAGGCCGCACCTCCTGCCATGAAGGGGAAGGAGGCCGCACCTCCTGCCCTGAAGGAGAAGAAGCCCTCAACTCCAGCAGAGGCTGGCAGGATGACACTACCACCACCAGTGGTCACGGAGCCCTCACCTCCAGCTGAGGCAGTGCAGCCCACTCCTCCAGCAGGGCTGCACCTTCACCTGCTTAGACAGTGCAGCCCTCACCTCCAGCAGAGGCTACCCAGAAGGCACCTTCACCTGCTGACACAGTGCAGCCCTTACCTCCAGCAGAGGCTGGTAGGATGACACCACCACCAACAGTAATGGAGCCCTCACCTCCAGCTGAGGCAGTGCAGCCCACTCGTCCTGCAGAGGCTGCACCTTCACCTGCTGAGACAGTGCAGCCCTCACCTCCAGGAGAGGCTGCCCAGGAGGCACCTTCACATGCTGACACACTGCAGCCCTCACCTCCGGCAGAGGTTGGCAGGATGACTCCACCACCACCAATAGTCATGGAGCCCTCACCTCCAGCTGAGGCAGTGCAGCCCACTCCTCCTGCAGAGGCTGCATCTTCACCTTCACCTGCTGAGACAGTGCAGCCCTCACCTCTAGCAGAGACAGCCCATAAGGCACCTTCACCTGCTGAGACAGTGCAACCCTCACCTACAGCAGAGGGCATATAGGCCACCCACCTGGGACTGCTGTACAAGTAGCACCCTCCAGAACCAGTAGGTAAGTCACCCACCTGAGAGACTATGGCCTTGCACTCCCCAGCACAGAGATATGGGCATGGAGCCCCCTCCAGAACCAGTGGGCAACTCACCCACCTGAGAGACTGTGACCTTGCACTCGCAAGCTCAGAGAAATTAGCATGGAGCCCGCTTCAGAACTGGTGGGCACGTTCTCGGCTTCGGCTGAGGTGCCCCCAACCCTCACCCCCCTGAGGTGCCTGCCCACTTGAAAAATGATGCCCCTACAGAGTTCTGTGCAGATGATGTCAGGAGACAAGTTGGGCCGTGGACTGTGTCCTGTGGCCATGTGGGCCCTTTGTACTTTGGAATGGGCATTGGCCCTTTGTGGGCATTTGTACATATCTCTTTTTTATCCATTTGGTTCATTTGGTGGCTCTTCACATTCAATAAATTCTCATTACTGCCTTCTTGTTGACCTTGCAATATTCTGCTGTGTGTTGTGTGCCATTGTTTTTCCTCTGAAGCTGGATTGTGCGTATGGTGTGTGTGTGTGTGTCTGGTGTGTGTTGTGCATGTGTGTGTCACTCTCCTTTTCCTCCCTCTCTCCCTTGTGTGCTATGCGGCTGTACTCACCGTCGTCATCTTTGTCGGCGTTGGTGTTCCAGGTGGAGCATGGCATAGATGAGCATCGGGAAGACTTGCAGTTCCGGTTCCATGGTGGCGTTGGTCTTCTCTGTATCTCTGTAGGTGAGTCCTTCGTCTTCTGTGTTCTGTTTCCGCCAGGTTTTTGATGGCGTTGGTTCCACCCTGGAAATCGTGGCGGTGTACTGTGTCGTCATATGGTGGGCGATACTTTGTCTTCTGCCTAGCTGTTGATGGCGACGCCGGCATGCGTGGTGTTAACGCCTGGCAGATGGTGTGGTACATTGGCTGTCTATGGGAGTTCTCACTGCCATGGTCATAATTTGGCGGTAATTACCGCTGACCTGTTGGCAGTATTTCCGCCACTTTATCACTCACCACCAATGTCATGATGAGGGTCTAAGTCCAGTAGTTCCTTTGTTTAAACCTGGCATTCAGGAAGTATGACATATACCTTAGCTGTTCCTACTGAAATAGGTACCTCAAGTAGCAATCCTTTGGGCTTAACAATGAGAAGAATACCTTCAGTCCTGACACAAGGAAATGCTCCATGTACTGTACGCGCAGGTCTGACATTGAGTCAGACAGGATTTCCCCCATGAAATAATTCCCCAAAGATCACCACCCTTTTTCTTGCCCAAGATGAATGTACCTTCAAATGCTAAATGCAGTACCCCAAGACAGGAACATTTGCCAAATTCTGACATGTCATTTGGAATTCAGTCGGTAATGTAAATCTGAGTCCCTCTAGAGGAGAGATAATAATTAATAGCCCAAGGTATCAGCAAATTTTTTGTGCCCAGGAATTAGATGATTGGCTCAAATGTATGGACATTCCAAATACAGGTGATGTGGTGCCTTGGGCTTCCACAGCGTCTCCTTCTATGGCCGCGGTGGGATCAGTGGTCGGTATTCCTGGCTGGCCGGTCCAGCCGCGGGCCATTTTTCGGATCGCAGCCGGCTTTCTCACACGTGGTGTGGCCCACGAGTCGTAGAATAGGTGCAGGGCCTCGTCGCACTTGATGGCGGCCTCCTTAGTCTATCTTGCCCCTTTCACTTACCTGTAAATCGTGCCCTCTTCTTTTGTTCTTCTTCCTTTTGCTTTGGAGCTTTATTGTCTCTTTCCTAGCAGTCTATGGGTTCTCTGAATGCACTTCTTTTTTTCTTTTCCTCTTTCAAGATGGTGTTTATTATGTTTTTTTCTTATGTGTTGTTCCCAATTTAAGATGGCGTCAGCAGTCCTTCCTGCATGTCACTTCCTGTTTTAGGGTACATAAAGCACAGAATGCCTTCCTTCCTTGCATTGCAAACACTTCTTTCTTGGTGGTGATCCTCGCTCCTGTTATCAATTTTTTGGAATTCTTTCAAATTTTCCAGTTGTTTTTTTAGTCCGGTTTCTGCCTCCTTGCTGATTCTCTGTTTTCCTCATTTCAGGAGTTCCTATGGTTTAAGTTTTTTTCCCATTTGTTGGGTTTTTCCTCTGGGACTCCTTCTGGGGGGTATGGCCTGCTTTGGCGTTTTCTAGTCCGCAGCACTGTGGCTACTGGAAGGGGTCACCCTTATTTTGGCCAATCCAGAAAAAATAAGAAACAAGGTGGTGTTACAGGTTTTGCAGATCAGAGCGGTAAGAGACAAAAGAACTGTGACAGATTGCAATGCCAAAAGATTCAGTGTTGCCCCAGAACTATGAAAGAACCTCCAGAAGATGTCGTAGAAACAACAAAATTCATGTTTCATACTGTACAACAACAAGCCCAGAAGTTACAACTATGTGCCAAAAATACAGTACTACCACAAGCCCTGGTTTCTAGGTCCACCGATATACCCACTGTTTCTGCCTCGACACCACGCTGTTCTGGAGATCCTAACAAATTGAGAGAGTTTCTTGATTTATTAATGGTATTTTTTGCATATTGGCCCTCCCAATTCACACAAGACAAGACCAAAGTGTGATATTTGATCAGTGCTCTGTCTGGTCCAGCCTTGGCTTGGGCAACTCCGTTGGTAGCCACCGAAGACCTACTGTTGTCTAATTATACTGCCTTCATTGAGGCCTTTAAACAGATGATGAACGAGCTGGGCTGGAGTCAGCTGCTGGGGAGGGCTTATGTGATATTTCTCAAGGCAATCAGGATGTCCTTCAATATATAACCTGATTCAAACAGTTAGCGGCTGAAACCACTTGGGTGGAACGCACCTTTATCACTCTTTTTCGCAGGACTATGAGAAGAAATAAAGGATGAATTGTTGCATTCTACTCAGGTAGAGTCTATGAAAGAACTGATGGACTTGGTGTTAACCATTGAGTGTTGTCTACGAGAATGTAGGATGGAGAAATGGAAAGTCGGATGCAGTCCCAGTCAGGAGTTAATCGTTCTGCAATATGTCACCCAGACGAAAACCATCCTGAGAAACGAGCATCTATAGAAGAAGAGCACTTGTGGGTGGTTTGTCCACTGCTTGCTCCTGGGGAGTGCAAGGCCACAGTCTCTCAAGTGGGTGGTTTGCCCACTTCTTGGTCCTGGGGAGCGCAAAGCCACAGTCTCTCAAGTGGGTGGTTTGCCCACTGCTTGGTCCTGGGGAGTGCAAGGCCAAAGTCTCTCTAATGGATGCCTTCTTCCACTGGTTCTGGAGGGGGCTTTGTGCCCAGTGTGCTTCATCCTGCCAAGGAGGGGTGAGTGGATGGCCTCTTCCACTTGTTCTGGAGGGGGCTTTGTGCTGAGTGTGCTTCATCCTGGCAAGAAGGGGGGAGTGGATGGCTTCTTCCACTGGTTCTGGAGGCGGCTTTGTGCCCATTGTGCTTCATCCTGGCAAGGAAGGGGTGAGTGGATGGCTTCTTCCACTGGTTCTGGAGGGGTCAACATGCCCTGTGATGCAGATGTTTTGGAGTGCAAGGTCACAGTCTCTCACTTGGGTGTCACAACAACAGCTTTTGCAGGGGTCAGGACACACTGCAGCCCATGTAGTCACCACTACACACTGCTCTCCAGCGTTGAGGGCTGCTCATTGAATCACAGTTGTGCTGTAGGTTGAGGTGCTTGCAGTGGTGGTAGCCTCCAGGCCTTCACCTATAGCCACAGATGACTGCCCACTGGGCCTGCTGCTGCTGGCAGTGGTGCTGCTTGCGGCGGTTCAGGTGGCGGTGCTTGTGGCAGTGCAGATGGCGGTGCTGGCCGCGGAGCAGGTGGCAGTGCTAGCGGTTGTGGTGGTAGCCTCCAGGCCTTCACCTGCAGCCTCGGACGGATGAAGTGCTCTGGCTGGTGGTCTGTGCCCCTTCCTGTCCTTTGCAGATGGTGGTGCCTCCTTGCTTCTGCCAGCTGGAGTCTTTGACTTGTCTTTGCTGACTGGTTGTGCCTCCTTCTCCTTGCTGGATGCTGTCCTCTTCTTGCCCTTGCCAGGTGGCGGAACCTTCTTGGCCTTGGCAGGTGTTGGTGGCACACTGGCTGGGCTGACGGGTGCCTCCTTGGAGCCTCTCACAGCTGCAGAAACCACCTTGGACTTGGATTTTTATGGCTGAGGTGCTGGGTTCTGGCCACCCTGGCCCGAAGTGAAGGACGGGAGGGGGAGGGGTAGGGAAGAGGTCAATGTTGACTAGGAAAAACTTCTTAGGGACATTGGGGCGGGAAGAGGGTGAACATTTGGGAGTGGAGGAAGAGGGAGTGCTTGTAGGAGGTGTCAGTCTGCTGTGTTTGGGAGCAGGTGCATGAGCTGGATGCTGTTGTGAGGTGGATGGCTTTTGGGTGGGTGTGTACTTGCGTTTGTGTACTTTGGGAGGAGGTGTGCATGGATGTGGGGGTGGTGACTGCCAGTGAGGGGCGTGTAGTGATAGGCGTGCTGGTGCTTGAGGTAGTGGATGAGGCTGTAGTGCATGCAGGTTTGAGTGGAGATGCTACTGGGACGGGTGGACAAGGAGGAGGAGGGGGACACAGTGGAGGCAGTGGATGTTGGTGTGTCTGCATGGGGATGGTGCTTGTGTGAGTGCCTGTGAGATGAAGTGTGGTGCTTGTGTTTGCCTGAGCCACTTCTGTGTGTTGTTTTGGGTGATTGCTGGTCTGAAGGTGTGCTTGGGATAGGTTGGGGAGGGGATTGGGACTGGGTAGAGGAAGTTGGAGGGGGGAGGCCAGAGACAGGGACAATGGCTGCCATCAGTGCAGAGGCCAGAGCCTGAAATGCTCTCTGTTGGCTGCCACGCTAGAGTGAATGCCCTCCAGGTATGCATTTGTTTGTTGCAAATGCCTTTCGACATCCTGGATGGCATTCAGTATGGTTGTCAGCCCAACAGTGAGGGATCTCAGGTAGTCAATAGCCTCCTCACTGAGAGCAGCAGGGCTCACTGGGGCAGGGCCGGAGGTGTCTGGGGCGAAGGAGATGCCCACCCTCCTTGGAGAGCAGGTACGGGAAACATGCTGGGGGGCTGCTAGGATGACGGTGCTGGTATGGGGGGTGCTGTCTGTACCTGTTGTTGAGGTGAGCACAGAGGTGGACGCCACAACAGGGAGCTTCCATCAGAGGAGGAATCGATGTCGGTAGTGTCCCCTCCTGTTTCCGTGTGGTGCTCCCCTCGCCCTCCGTCCCACTGGTGTCCTCACCATCGGTGGATTCAGCCTCCAGGCCCATGTGGAATGCAGCCCCTCCGCTGCCGGTGCCCCTGCTCCTCCACCAGATGATGCTAATGCACACAAGGACAGGGTGGCAAAACAAGAAGGGGGGGAGAGACAAAGGATACACTTGGTCAATGCCAGCAACAACACTACTGTTGGCGTACACAACACACAGGGATCAGCCCTATGCACTAGGTCATGCACTACCAGTTACAAAGCTAGTCACCAGCCCATGGGGTACATTGCCCAACGCCATTAGCTGCACACCTGAAACCAACAGGACCCTGCCCAGTAGTAGATGCCCACTAACACTATTGGGGTTGGAGTACTTCAGAGCCTGCCCAACAAGGGACCTACCCTGCCAGTTCGCCCTGACCTACGGGCACCCACAGCCCACATCCCCCACCCAGGTTCAACCTTAACGCGTGCAAAATCATGATTCTGAATCTGTACTCACCCCCTTGTTGCTGCTGGAATGCCTTCAAGCGCCCATCCAACTCCGGATAGGCCACCGCCAGGATGCGTAACATCAGGGGGAGTCAGGGTATGACGGGCACCCCTTCCTCATTGGGAGGCCAGCCCCAGCTGGGCCTTCGCCGTCTTCCTTGCCCAGCGGCGCAGGTCCTCCCACAGTTGGTGCTCTGCCTGTCAAAGACCCCCAGGTTCTGCACCTCCTTGGCGATGGCACGCCAAATTCCCTTTTTCTGATGGGCGCTGACCAGCAGTTAAATATGCATAGACAAAAGGGATTAGTCATACTGTCCTGGCTGTTACACTTATGGCCCACAATATCCCTCCCATCCCCTTACGCACAATCAGTGACCACCAGACATGCAGCACTCTGTCCAGGACCCCGCAGGCCCCCCTACACGAGGCTTACACACTCAGCAATCCACTCATTCATGGCCCATGCATCATGCTCACAGTGTACTCACCTGTTTGTCTGGAGGACCATAGAGTAAAGTGTACTGGGGTAGGACCCCATGCACCAGTCTCTCCAACTCCTCCGAAGTGAAGGCAGGGGCCCTTTCCCCAGACACTCTAGCCATTGTCGCTTCCAGACACAGGTCACAGCAGCACTTGCAGTGTAGGTCCTCTCCTGTTGAAGGTCAGGTAGCAAGTGAATGAACAGATAGAAAATGGCAGTCATGTCCGCGGCGGTGCGTACCGTCACTGCCAGCGTACATCGCCATTGGCTCCTGGAACCCATAGGGCCCAATGATAACCAATGCAAAGTTGCTTGGCGGTCGATGACCGTCGACCGCAACGGCACACAACGCCAGCAGAATTGCCTCATTTCCACCTGTCTCTCCTCACAGGTCAGGCAGCTGCCATTTCAGGGGGGCACAGGCCACGTCACCTAACTGTGTCACAGCAGACATGGACACATCAAATGACTTTCGTATTCACATACTGTTTCAGTAAAGGAAAACATGAATTTTTAATTTCACATATGTATGAATATGACCCTCTGCTCACCGTTTTCCACCCTAGAGTTCAACCGCTGAGGATGAATAGGAGATGGAGACATCCCCCCGTGTACAGACCCCTGGTGGACCTTACGACAATGGAGGACAGACACATTATCCTTACCTACAGACTTGATAGGGGCACAATCCAAGAACTGTGTGCCCAATTGGAGCCAGACCTGATTTCAGCTATCCGCCAGCCCTCTAGTGATGGTCCTGTCAGTGCTCCATTTCCTGGCAAGTCGTTCCTTCCAAGCAACAGTGGCCATGGCATCAGGGATGTCTCAGCCAATGTTCTCCAACGTGTTGACCAGAGTGTTGTCTGCCCTGCTGAAATACATGTGCAGCTACATCCTATTCCCCCAGGTGGAGGATTTGGCCACAGTGAAGGCTGACTTTTGTGCCCTGGGACATATCCCCAACATCATTGGTGCCATTGATGGTACACATATAGCATTTGTCTCCCCCTCCCCCCGGAGAAATGAACAAGTGTTCAGAAATAGAAAAAGCTTTCACTCTCTGAATGTGCAGATGGTGTTTTTGGCGGACCAGTACATCTCCCATGTGAATGCCAAGTATCCTGGCTCTGTGCATGATGCCTTTATCTTGAGGAATAGCAGCATTCCATATGTGATGTCTCAACTCCAGATGCACCGGGTGTGGCTAATAGGTGAGCCCATGGTCCCCACCCAGTTGATGTAGGTATATGGGTGTGGGGTTATCCCTAAGGGTGTCTGTGTGTCTAACAGGTATCCCTCGATATTTGCAGGTGAATCTGGTTACCCCAACCTCTCATGGCTACTGACCTCAGTGAGGAATCCCAGGACAAGGGCAGAGGAATGTTACAGTGAGGCACATGCGCGAACAAGGAGGATAATTGAGAGAACCTTTGGCCTCCTGCAGGCCAGATTCCAGTGCCTCAATCTGACAGGTGGATCCCTATACTACTCACCCAACAAGGTGTGCCAGAACATTGTTGCATGTCGCATGTTGCACAACCTGGCCTTGAGACGCCAGGTGCCTTTTCTGCAGGAGGATGAGCCTGGAGATAGTCTTGTGGCAGTGGTGGAGCCTGTGGATAGTGACGAAGAGGAGGCAGAGGAAGAAGATGCGGACAACAGAAGTTCACTCATTCAACAGTACTTCCAGTGACACACAGGTAAGAAATACACTGTAACTTCACTTTCCATTGCAGTTTTGTGTTAGACATTGAACATGGCAGCCTGATTTTCCCATGTCTATGGCCACTTAATGTACCCTTTGGCATCTCTATTTTCAGATCTCTGTGCCCCACTCTGGCTCTTGTTGTATTTACTGCTGCCCACTACCAGTCATACCTATGTATATATAATTGTACATTTGAATTGCAATGTTTACAGCTTGTTAAACTAATTCATATTTCAATCATTTGACAGACTCCATACTTGTATTTGTTCCAAGGGTGTTTATTTATGTGCTAATAAGTGGAGGGGGTATTGCAATGAGCTGGGTTGCTGATGGAGGAAAGTCCAGGGTAGAGTCCAGTCTATTTGTATCACAGGTGCATTTTCCAAAGGGGCATAGGAAGGGCAGCAATGGCAGTACAAGGTGGACAGGGTGACAGAGTGGGACACAAGGGTAACATTCAGGTGAGTCTTATTTCCTGGCGGGGGTCTTGGCAATGTTTTCTGGCTTCAGCCTGGATCGCAGGGACCGTTTGTGGGGTGGTTCTCCCTCTGCAGGGGGTGGGGTGCTGGTGGCCTGTTGTTCCTGTGGCAGGGCCTCCTGTCCACTAGCGTCGGCGGAGGTGGAGGGCTGTTCTTCGGTTTGGCTTGTGTCAGAGGCCTGTTGGTGTGCCACTGCCTCCCTCATGGTGTTGGCCATGTCTGCCAGCACCCCTACATGTTACGACTCGGTCGACCCATCTGTAGGGGCCGCTGTATGGGGACTATCGGAAGCCTGGGAATCACCTTGAACAGTTATCTAGAGTCCCTTGCTGACTCCGGTTTGTTTCTCTTTCGGGCCATGGTATACTTGTGTAGTACTACATTTGCTTCCTGGGACTGCAAATTCTATAATGCACAGCCTGGTAGTCAGGAAAACCCGGATTCTGTTTCCTATTGTTTTCTATGTGAGAAGTCCAGTTGCTCCTTTTCACTGGATCCTCTCCTCCAGGACTTGCAAGTGTGTGAAATTACACACACCTGAGACCTCTCCTGTGCAGCCCAGCTTGGAACTGCTTATAAGCCACCATTTCCTCAAGATTCCCGTCGTGCATTGGAGTTCGAATACCTTTGTGTTACAGACCCCTTGTCGGATGGTGTTCCAGTCTTGTTCCTGTTCCTGTTTCTGTTGCTGATCTGTTCCAGCTTGAACCTGTTTCCTGTTTCTCTGCCCTGCTCCTGATTGTTCCAGCCAGAGTCTGCTCCCTATCTCTTAGCCTTGTACCTGTTTGTTTCTTCCAGAGCCTGCTTCCTGTTTCTCCCCCTGCTCCTGCCTTGTTTCAGCCTGAACCTGCTCTCTGTTTCTCAGTCCTGTTTACTGCTTTTCCTACTCCCTATATTCCAGTCCTGTCCTTGTCTGTTTCAGCCAGAGCCTGCTCTCAGTTTCCCAGTTCTATCTCTGTTTGTCCCAGCCAGAAGTTTGCGCCCTGTTTTCCAGTCCTAGTCCTGCCTTTGCTTCAGCCTGAGCCTGTTCCCAGATCCTGCCTCTGTCTCTTAGTTTGTCTCTTCTATTTCTTCTTGGTTATTTGTGTCTGGTAAATGTTCTATCAGTCTTCACCAGTGTATAAGTGTCCTCATTTGTACTGGGGTTGGCTCCTGGTTTCCAAGAGGCAATTCCAGCCCCCCATCCTTGTCTAGTGTTATACGTTGTCTTTCGTGCCTAACAGTGACAGTGTGCTATTGCTGTTTTCTCAGGAATCGCCACTGTGTTTCCAGCTGGACCCATAAGAGCGTGTCTTGTGTATGTAAGTACTATCCTTGTTAGTGCTCTAGGGTCCAGAGACAGAATCACTTCTGCTGCCTCCTTTCTATGGGGCTGGCAGGGTGACTACCTGTAAGAGCAAACTGCACAGAGGTACTAACATTCCCTGTCACTGTGGGAGGTTCTGCACCTTACTCTATGTACAACCCCAGCGTGTTTGTCCATTAGTAATCTGTTTCCTGTTTGTTCACACAAGGGTTGCTCTGCTTTTACTTTCCTGTGCCTGTCCATAGCTACTCTTTCCGTGTATGCCTTTAGCTGCTCTTCTGCCCCAGTACACTACCTCTTTAGGATATTCGGTGGCCTTAAGGGGTGTCCCAACCAGAGTCCTGATCAGACCCCCTCGAATCCGTGACACTACAATGGTGACCAGGGTTGTGTGGATGTCTTTCAGGTCCTCCCTGATCCCCAGGTACTGTCCCTCCTGCAGCCACTGGGTCACCTGCAACTTGTACAGTATCTGGCCCATGGTCTCCTGGGAATGGTGGTATGCTCCCAGGATCCCTGCAAGTGTCTCAAGGAGAGTGGGTTCCCTGGGCCTGTCCTCCCCCTGTCGCACAGCAGTCCTCCCAGCTTCCCTGTTGTCCTGTGCCTCTGTCCCCTGAACCGTGTGCCCACTGTCACTGACCCCAGGTCTCTGATTGTCTTGAGTTTGTGGGGTTGCCTGGGGTCCCTGTAGTGGTGGACACACTGCTGATTGACGTGTCCTGTGGAGAGAGGGATGGGCCCGCTGAGTAGATGCTGTGCTGGTGTTTCGTGAGGGGGGAGGCTCTGTGGTGGGTTGGGACTGTGGCAGGGTAACCAACTGTTCAGAGGTCCCTGATGGGCCAGGTTGGTCATCGTGATCCAGGCGTGCAGAGCTGCTGTCATCACTGTGGGTCTCTTCTATGGGGGGACTGGATGTTGGTGACACCTCCTCTCGGGTGACATTGAGTGGGGGTCCTGTGGGGATGTAAATGCAGTGTTATTGTAACTGCGTGTGCCATCTTGTGCATGGATATGTTTTCCTCTATGGTTGTTAATAGTAAGACACGTTTGGGTTGTGTGAGATGTTATTGGTTTGGCTAAGTGATTGTCACTAGTTTGCATGCTGTGGTGATGGGTGTCCATGCAGGTCTGTGATGGGTGTCCATGCATTGGTGTTGCATGCAGGGCTTGGTATTGGGATGGGTGGGTTGTGATGGTGAGGTATATGTGAGGTGGTGGAGTGATGGGGGTGAGGGTAGGGGTAGTGGTTTGTGATGGCATGCAGATAGGGTGGGGGATATAGTAGTAAAGATTTGACTTACCAGAGTCCAGTCCTCCTGCTACTCCTGCGAGGCCCTCAGGATGCATGATCGCCAAGACTTGCTCCTCCCATGTTGTTAGTTGTGGGGGAGGAGGTGGGGGTCCACCGCCAGTCCTCTGTACGGCTACCAGGTGTCTTGCAACCACAGAATGCACCTTCCCCCGTAGGTCATTCCACCTATTCCTGATGTCATCCCTTGTTCTTGGGTGCTGTCCCACGGCATTGACCCTGTCCACGACTCTCCGCCATAGCTCCATCTTCCTTGCAATGGATGTCTGCAGCATCTGTGATCCGAATAGCTGTGGCTCTACCCGGATGATTTCCTCCACCATGACCCTTAGCGCCTCCTCAGAGAACCTGGGGTGTCTTTGTGGTGCCATGGGTGTAGTGTGAGTGGTATGTGTGAGGGTGTGTGGGGTGATGTGTTGGGGTGTGTGCTGTGAGGTGCATGGATGGTGTATGGGTGATGGTGTTATGTGGCTCAGATTCAGTGGGTGCTCCTGGCTTGTGTCTCTCTCAGTTGGCAATATTTTTGTTTCGTTGTAAGGGGTTGTGGGTATTGTAGGTATTGTGGGTATGTGTTTTATATTGGATTGGGTGTGTGGGTGTGGTGTGTGTATTTGTGTATAGTTTGAATTGTCCAATGTGGTGTAGATTTGTTAGTGTGTGTGTATTTTGAGTGTGGCGGTGTGTACCGCCAATGGTTTACCGCGGTTGAATGACCGTGCGGTGATTCGTGGGTCATGATGCTGTGGGTGTATTTCTGTTGGCGTATCGGTGTAGATTTTGGTACCGCCAGTTTATCACTGACCTTTGGGCTGGCGGACTTGTGTAGGTGTCTGTATAGTGGCGGATTTCTCTGTGTGGGTCATAATACCCGTAACGTTATACTGCTGCGGTCACGGTATGTTGGCGGCCGTCAGCACGGCGGTTGGCGTCATTTACCGCCAGAGTTGTAATGAGGGCCTTAGTCTCTATTGTGGCAAAGCGGGTCACTTGATTCGAATGTGTCCCATCCGTCCTTCCAGATCAATGGGAAATGCCAACTCCCATCCACTGTGAGAAGGAAGGGGACGGGAGGTCCTGAAATACCTTCTATATGTTCCTGTAAAGAAAATACCATGGTTCTTTTTCTATTGTCAGTCACCTTACAGTGCCCTCATAATCGAGAAGAGCAAGTATTCACATTATTAGATTGTGGAGCAAGTGGAATATATTTGGATGAGACATAGGCTAAAGAAAAAGGAATATATTTTGTACCCAAAGGGGTACCCGAACAAGTCCACACTGTTGATGGCTCCCATCTTACTTCTGGACCAGTTATTGATACCACTTCTACCCTTTGTTTACAATTCGGAAAACATCAGGAATTTATTACTTTTGACCCAATTTCTTCTCCTAATCATACCATAATTTTGGTCATTCCTTGGCTGACGTGGCACAATCCTTATATTAATTGGGAGGCAAGAACAATATTACTCTCATCCTAGTTTTGTCAACAAAATTATTATTCAACAGAAACCTATTGATACCCTAAAGGTCTGATTATTCCTCATAAAGTAGCAAGTTGTACTATTAACATGATACAAGGAGTACCTAGTTGTTATCAAGAATACTCTATCGTGTTCCAGAAACAAAAGAAGCCTGTTCTACCCCCGCATCAGGAATGTGATTATGCCATTCTTTTGGTACCTGGGGAAGTGGTCCCATTCGGAAGAATGTATTTACTGTCTGAGTCAGAGAAAGAGGTACTTAAAGAATATATAGAAGAAAACACAGAGTGAATTGTTACTCCCTCTTCATCACCTGCTGGGCTCCTCTTTTTTTCGTACCAAAGAAGATGAAAGATCTACGTCCCTGTATTGACTTTCGCAGATTTAATAAGATTACCATCATTAAGGATATTTTAGAAGCAGTCCGAGAACCCAAAAAATTCACAAAATTGGATCCGTGAGTCCTAGATTAGGCTCCGGGCAGTGCCTTGCTCAATGGCAGCCTCCTTAGTCTATCTTGCCCCTTTCACTTAGCTGTAAGTCGTGCCCTCTTCTTTTTTCCTCTTCCTTTTGCCTTGGAGCCATATGATCTCCTTCCCAGCAGTCTATGGGTTCCCTGCATTTACTTTTTCTTTTCTTTCCTCTTCCAAGATGGTGTTTACTATATTTTTTCTTATGTGTTGTTCTTAATTTAAGATCGCGCAGCAGTCCTTCCTGCATATCAATAACTGTTTTAGGGTACATAAAGCACAGAGGGCCTGATTACGACCTTGACAGATGGGCTACTCTGTCACAAAAGTGACAGATATACCGCCCGCTGTTTTACAAATTCCATAGGATATAAAGGAACTTGTAATATGGTGGATGGGATATTCGTCACTTTTGTGACAGAGTAGCCCATCTGTCAAGGTCGTAATCAGGCCCTCTGTGCTTGGAGTAGCCCATCCGTCAAGGTTGTAATCAGGCCCACAGTGCCTTCCTTCCTTGCGTTGCAAACAGTTCCGTCTTGGTGGTGATCCTTGCTCCTGTTATCAGTTTTTGGGAAATCTTTCCTAGTTTCCAGATGTTTTTTGATTCCTGTTTCCGACTCCTTGCTGATTCCCTTTTTTCCTCATTTCAGGAGTTCTTGTGGTTTGACGTTTTTCCCCATTTGTTGGGTTTTTCCTCTGGGACTCCCTCTGGAGGGTACGGCCTGCTTTGGTGTTATCTAGTTGGCAGCACTGTGGCTACCGGAAGGGGTTGCCCTTATCGTGGCCAATTCAGAACAAGCAAGAAACAAGGTGGTGTTCCAAGTTTTGCAGACAAGAGTAAGAGGTGTGTGAACCGTGACAGGTGAAGGTTCAGGGAATAGCGGAAATACAAATCAAACCCCTGAAAGAGAAAAGGCAGTAGGTGGGGCTAGATTACAATTAGAATTAAATGAGATGAAACATTGAACCCTTGACATGCTTCAATCAGATACCTACAAAGAAAATGAACTTTTGTTCATATATAAGGATAGAGGACAGGTTTATGAAAGGTTGTCTGACTTAGCTCAGAATTAGGAAGTTGATTTGAGTAAATCCAAAGCATTACAGAAAAGTTAGTGTTGAAGCTTCAGTGACCGAGATCTTTCTAACACAAGACCGTCAGGAATGACATTACAGATCAGAAAACCAATTGGCTACATTAAAAATGGATAGATGGAAAGGCAGATGGGTAAAGAAGAAGGCACCAAAGAAAGTAAAATTAGAATTGCCTCCACTTGCAGCAGATGAGAAAGAGGAGGAGGATATACAAATGCTCCTAACGAGAGAAGATCCTGGTAGAGACTATGCCTATATGCCATGGAGTTGGGTCATTTACAACTGATCTTCTAAAACTGAGAGAAAAACCAGTGGAATGATACAGACAATCTGACAGGTTTGTGAAGGTTTCAAAGGTCCTGTGGACAGATTTGAATACTTTGTTTGAGCTTCTCTTTCCAAGTGATTTGTGGGTTGAATGCAAAATTGCTGTGGAGTGACCTGAGAAAGAACCTATGAGGCATTCAGTGACAAAGGGTCCATCTCCATGGGAAAGTATCACCAGGTGATTACCTTTTTTTAAATCAAAGGTATCTCCTAAAGGCATTGAATGAGTCAAGATTGACAGAACAACCCAAGAGTCCAAAGAGTCAATACATTCCTATTATGAGAGACGGTTGCAGGTTTCTTAACACTATAATGGAACGGAGATGATTGAGACTAAAGACATGACACATTTTGTGTTCAGAGTTGTGCATGGATTGAGATCTGAGATTAGCACTATGATTCAGCAACATTTGATTAGTTGGCAGAGTAAGTCAACTGATTAAATGTTTAGGTATGCCAAATACTGTAGTGATGAATTGGAAATGAAGAAAATGAAATTGAGAGAAAAGCTAATGGCGACACAAATGAAAACTGCGCAATGGGGTCAGAATCAACAGTTTGTAGGGAATGTTGGTCCTATGCAGGGAGTGCATCAGCAGGGAGTTCAAATGATGCAAGGTGACAATGGATTTCAACAACAGAATAGAAGTTGTGGTGTCCCAGTTGAGCCAAGTTCAGGAATTGATGTGGCTACTTTGAAGAAAACAAATCTTTGCCATGTTTGCCACGTTTGCGACAGGATGGGGCATTGAAAGTGGGAGTGTTGTTTCAATGCTAATAACATGGCAAATGAGAAACAGGTTCAGAATGGTGTATTTGAACAGACTCAAGGTAAAATAATCTGGTTAAGACACAGCATGTATAGAAACTAAGAACGCACAATTTTAATGTTCCCCAAACAGAAGGAATGCAGTTTCCACAAGCCCTAATACCACAACAGATTGCAAATGCTCCCAGATCTATTATGAATCAGATCCACAATGCAAACAATAACCCTTTTGTGAATCAGGGTATGTCTTGACAGTACCATATGGTACAAGCAGACAAGGATTACAACTCAGGTCTGTCACAATGATGGTGCTTGAGTGGGGAGGAGGAATGCGTACTTGGCGTATCCTTAGAGGTAGACCAGAGTAGTCCATTCGTGGATGTTGAAGTGAATGTCCACCCCCATATCATTCTTAATCCACGCTAGTTCAGAACTAGTGAGAACAGCAGAGGTTCCCAACCTATCCCTCTCTGGAAAAAGAATCCAACTTGCAGGAGTTGCCAATAAACAATTAACTAGTCCTGTTACAGAAGCTGTACCTGTTAAAATAGGGTCCATTAAAGAGAATCACCAATTTGTGGTATGTGATGTGAGTTCCTTGAGTCTGCTTGGCTTCGACCTTTTCTAAGAACTTAATTGTTCCATTTGCTGTACAGTAAAGTGTATTGAATTTCAGACTCATGATATGAACGTTGCCTTCAAACTTGTAATTCAGAATTCAAATATCAGACTGTACCACATGTTGAGAAGTGACGATTTCCCCCAAGATTTGAGAGACACAGTGTTACCTGAAGGTTGGTACTTTTCAGGAAAAGACCTAGGTCTCAACATATCCGCATAACAGTGAAACCTAATGTGGAATGTGTGAGGATCCCACAATATAATCTGACTCCTGAGACCATTGCTGGGATTACTCCTGTGTTTGAATCCATGATTCAACAAGGCATATGGAAGGAGAGTATAAGAAGTCCATGCAACTCACCAATTTTGGGCTTGCAGAAACCCAATGGCAAGTTCGGCATTGTGCAGGACTTGAGAAAGATTAATGCAATTGTAGGTCCTTGTTGTCCAATGGTACCCAATCCAGCTGGGATTTTAATTCAGATTCCATGTGAGGCTGAGTGGTTCACAGTGATTGATCTTTGCCAAGCCTTCTTCCTCTTTGCATTTCAGTTTGACAGTCGTGTTTTGGCATGGTACTCCCACAAGGTTATACAGAGTGTCCTTCCATTTATGCCAGATCCTTAAAATGAATGTGGAGTCCTTGAAATTTCCCTTTCATTCAGTCTTGGTTCAATATATTGACGACCTGCTGATGGCATCAAATACTAGGGAAGCTTGCAGACATGATACCATTGCCCTGTTGAACCACTTAGGTAAGAATGGACATAAAGGGCCATATTTATACTTTTTGACGCTAAACTGCGCTAACGCAGTTTAGCGTCAAAAAATTTTGCGCCGTCTAACGCCATTCTGAAGCGCCATGCGGGCGCCGTATTTATGGAATGGCGTTAGCCGGCGCAAGCAGACCGGCGCTGCCTGGTGTGCGTGGAAAAAAACCACGTAGACCAGGCAGCGCCGGCGTTGGGCAAAAATGACGTTAGGGCGTCTTAAAATGGGGCAAGTCAGGTTGAGGCAAAAAAATCGTCTTAACCCGACATGCGCCATTTTTTAACGACGCCCATCCCCCATCAACATGACTCCTATCATTGTAAAGATAGGAGTCATGCCCCCTTGCCCAATGGCCATGCCCAGGGGACTTCTGTCCCCTGGGCATGGCCATTGGGCATAGTGGCATGTAGGGGGGCACAAATCAGGCCCCCCTATGCCAAAAAAAATTATTAAAAAAAAAAAAAAAATACTTACCTGAACTTACCTGAATGTCCCTGGTGTGGGTCCCTCCGTCCTTGGGTGTCCTCCTGGGGTGGGCAAGGGTGGCAGGGGGGGTCCCTGGGGGCAGGGGAGGGCACTCTGGGCTCATTTTGAGCCCACTTGTCCCTTAACGCCATGCCTGACCCAGGCGTTAAAAAGCGGCGCAAATGCGCCGTTTTTGGCCACGCCCACTCCCGGGCGTCATTTTTGCCCGGGAGTATAAATACCACGTAAAGGCCTGGGAGTCATTTTTTAAGACGGGAACGCCTCCCTTGCATATCATTAACGCAAGGAAGGGGTTCACGCTAAAAAATGACGCCCACTCCGGGCACTTTGGCGCCCGAAGCGTCTAACGCCATAGTATAAATATGGCGTTAGTTTGCGTTAGTTTAGCGTTGAATTTGCGTCGAAAAAAACGACGCAAATTCGGCGCAACCAGAGTATAATTACGGCCCAAAGTATCCTGACCAAATTGCAGTACTGTAAGACAGAGGTTCTGTATCTCAGACATCACATTGAGAAAGCAGCAAGGAAGGTGTCACAAGAAAGAATTTTGGTGATTCTACAAATGAATCCGCCAACAACTCAGAAAGAAATCAGGATGTTCCTGGGAATGGTGGGCTACTGTCATCAGTGGATTTCCAACTTTTCCGTAGGGTCTAAGCCTTTACAGAAGCTGACACACAAGGATGTGCCAGATACAGTACCTTTCGATGACACTTTCATGTGTTCCTTCTCAGAGCTGAGAAAAAGTCTCTGTTAGGCCCCTATTCTGGGAATACTTGATTACCACAAATGTTTTACTTTGTTTTGCAGTCAGAGAGATGGATGCACTGGCTCATTGCTGACTCAGATACACAGGAATGCTTGGAGATCTGTTGCCTATTTTTGAGCTACACTTGACCCAGTAGCTGCAACATTGCCCGACTGTCTAAAAGCCCTAGCTGCAACAGGTGTCAGCATCGAGCAGTGCCAAAGCATTGTTATGGGTCATCCTTTGAATGTTCATGTCCCCCATCTGTGGAGGTATTGTTGACTTTTACCAAAATCCAATATTTCACGGTTACTTGACGCAGCATGAGCAGACTATACTTGCGGCAACTATATTGAATCCTGCAAATTTTCTTCCTGTTCCTGTGAATGATAATGCCATTGAAAAAGAAGTTGAACATGACTGTCTAGATGTTACTGAACTGTGCACCAAGAACTGAGATTCAAGATGTGCCACTACCAGAATCAGGACATGTAATGTTTGTTGAAGCCTGAGAGCTGCCAGCGCAGTTTGTACTCTCTCAGGTGTGGTCAAAGCTTCTTGGCTTTAAGGAATGTTTTCTGCACAAGTGGCTGAATTGGTTGCTCTTACTAGAGCATGCTGTGTTTTAGATCAGCTGAAAGTTACCATTTTTACTGATAGTCAGTGTGGCTTGTTTGTCATCCATGACTTTGAACAGTTATGGTCACAATGAGGTTATATGACCTCTTCATGTTCTCCTATACATAATCGAGAAAGTGTGCATAACTTGTCAAAAGCATTAGAGCAACCTCCTTAGATAGCGGTGACCAATCATAAACTTTTGTTGAATACAAGCCGTACTTGCAGAGTCCCTTGTCCCTTTGATGATATTTCAGCACCTTTACCTGGAATGCTGGTGCTTATAGTGAGACAAAGGGAAGAGGTTAATTAAGATGTAGGGGACCAACAAGAGATTGGGACAGCACATGTTTGGCCTAAGATGAATCTGAGTGAGTCAACAGTTGATGTCAGAACAAGAGGGTCTCATTCTGAAGTGCTGACTGCATCAAACTCAGATCCTGGCAAAGGAACGAGCGCTGCAGTAGAGAGAGTTGTGGCTGGAGACCAGTGGCCAAAAAGAGGACAGAATTTGCCTGAAGTACAAGTTCCACACACATTCCCAGAAGAAACAAATCAATTTGGCCTAAGTGGCAGTGATGATGAAAAGCCAGTAGTGAGGAGATCAAACAGAGCAAGAATACCCTGTCAGATGTATTCCACACCTAATGGACTATTTTGCTGCCAATGACTGAGAGAGAGAATTTGGAACATTTTGTTCTAACAATTCAAATCTAATTGAGCCTCTTTGAACTGAACTTTGTGGTTGAACTGATCTTTGGAATTGCATTGCCATAAAACAGGCTGAGGCATTTTATACTGAATGTGATTATTAGTGAGTTTGAACTGTGCATTTATTAGAGACATTAAATAAACTTTATAGGGACTAAAGAAGAGAACCAAGGTCTGAGTCTGCAGATTTGACATAGGGTTGACATTTAGATAAACATGGAGTAGGGCTAGAGAAGACTCACAAAGACCTTGCAATTAAAAGTGAATATCATTGCATGGACATTGTTTTGCCACCACTGCACAAGTGAAAATCAGTGGAGAAGACATTTGATGCTGCTGTATTTTACTTAGTCGTCTGAATTTGGAGAAATCATGGAACTTCATAATAATAGCGGTAGACATAGATACATACTTGCAGGAATATTCGTAGTAACATCCATAGTACTAGTCACTTTGCTTGTGGGGTTGAGCTTACCTACACTGTCTAGTGTAGAGGACATTAGATCTACAAGTGCCTCTAAATCACCACTTCCTACTGATGAAAGCGTGTCTTTATATGAAAGGCTTTCAAGTAGATGCATCTAAATGAGATTATTCACTGAATGGTTATTCCAAATTGCTTTATGAATATACTGACACTATGGATGCTAGGGATTGCTATGTATTTATGCATCTACTGCAGAGGGTATAACATATCAACATATTCCTCTGACTTATTGTATCTCATGTAGTTTGTTACTGAGTCTATTCTATGGACTAGGACATTTACAATATTACTTCTCAAACTATGACTTAGTTTTCTCAGAAATTCCTTTGTTGAAACATTTGAATAGGCAGCCTGATACTAACACACTAGAAATACTGGAACATTTATTTAAACCTACTATGACATTAGACACAGCTTATGCAGGTAGACACAACTTGACATGTATACTGCCTGATGTAGAGGAGAAATGTATTGATTCAGTAGAAGACAGGAGAAGAAATATGATGGCAAGACCTACAAATCTCACATGTACCAATTTGGGCTAAAGAGAATCTTGGACATATGGTAGCAGACCACATGGCAGCTTTTTTTAGATTGACAACATAATGGAAAATTGTGTATATTAACTAGAAAATCTAGATTAGACACATATCTTGCAGGTAAAAGTGAATGTGATCACACTTTTGAAATGAGAGAAAATTGGGGATTATATTTTAATGGTGAGTTGGTTATGTTTGTGGGAAAAATACATATTACAGGTTACCTAGGAGATGGTATGGAACATGTTATATGTGAGTACTTTTTCCTAAAATCTACATGTGAGACATTTTAATGATCCCGCAGGGAGAGAAAGCGCAGTTTGAAAAGAGGAGCTAGTTCTAGTGAAAATGTTGATGATATATTTGGTGCAATTATTCTATTTGTAAGAGTGATACTGAATTCTCATAAAATTATAACATTGTCCACTATAGTTGATAAGCTATAAAGCTGGAGCATTTTAGTTATAGATACCGAGATGGTAGCGATTAGATCTATAGTTTTGCAAAACAGACTTTCGTTAAACGTTCTCCTAACAAAGGAAGATGGAGCCTGTTGGATGTTAAAAGTTCAGCAGTGCAATACCCACATCCCTGATAACAGTAAGGATTTGAAGAAGCATATTAAGAACATTACTGATTTAAAGAAGATGTGAAAGGATTGGAAGCAACAGGTGAATGGGAAACAATAGGTAATGGATTTTCTGCTGTTGGCAGATGGTTTGGAAACTTAGGGAAAAGAAGTGTTGGAAGCATCGGAGACCGATATTGATAATTGCCCTTTGTGGATTAATCCTATTTGGAATTTATAGAGGATACAAATGTGCACATGTGAAGGGAGTAAAGAGGAAAAGACAGACATGGAATTAGAAGTCAGACAGTGCAGATACTATGATGACATGAAGCATTTGGAGAAGTCCAGATGAAATGTTTTGACTACACCTATAAGGCTTTGACTGGTCTATCTGATAAGAGATCTACACATTGTTGTGATGGCTTGATTCACTATTAAAGGGGGCATCAGAAGGGCGTAAATTTGACCCTACACCTATATGTCACAATTACGCAATATGTATGTGCACTTAGCACTATATACTCTGTGTGGTCTAACGTTACTAATGTAAAGTGTGGCACTTGAATGCAATAATGGAGTGAATTCACTATAGAACGAGAATCATATAGTGTATTTTAACCTTAAAAAATGAAATATAATTGTTACAACTGACAGCCTGAGGGTGGTCTTCCCCCAACTTTTCGCTGGCCTCCCTTAATTTTTCTGATTTGATTTTGGCTGATTTTAATACTCTGTGCACTTTACCACTGCTGACCAGTGCTAAAGTGCTTATGCTCTCTCCTTTAAACAAGGTAACATTGGCTCATATCCAATTGGTACATTTAATTTACCTATTCTAGTAAAGTGCATTACATGTGCCCATGGCTTGCAAATAAAATGCTACTAGTGAGCCTGCAGCACTGATTGTGCCACACACATAAGTAGCCCCTTTACCATGTCTAAGGCTTGTCATTGCAAGGCATGTGTGTGCAGTTTCTCTGCCACCTCGACTTGGCATTTGAAACTACTTGCAATGCCTTAACCTCCCCTTTTATCATATATGTCACCTCTAAGGTATGCCCTGGGTAGCCCACAAGACAAGGTGCTATGTAAGTAAAAGGCAGGACATGTACTTGTAAGTTTTACATGTCCTGGTAGTGAAAAACTCAAAAAATTGTTTTTCACTACTGTCAAGCCTGCTCCTCTCGCAGACCAGCATTGGAAATTCCCTTATATGCTTTTAAATGGTAATTTTTGATCTGAAAGGAATTACATCTTCATGTTTGGTATGGCTGGAGTGGTAGTGAGAAATCATGCTTACTGGTGAAGCTGGATTTAAAATTACTATTTTAGAAATACCACTTTTAGAAAGTAGGCATTTCTCTGCACTTACTGTTCTCTTTGTCTTACAGCCTGTCTTCAATCCACGTCTGGTCTGTGCTGGTTAACGGCTCCCCTTGTACATTCCACCCAGATAGCCATAAACACAGGACACTCAGCTGCTTCTGCATTCATCTGCATATTGATAGGTCTTTCAGGGCAGGAAGGGTGGAAGGGCGTTCAATTACACTTCAAGGGCTAGTAGCCTGATCTCACATAAAGGACTGATACTCTCACAGATCTCCTGGCAGACAGGACTGGGTTGAAAAGGGAGCTGGCGCACTTCAAACCCACTCTTTTAGGTTTCCCCCACCTCAAAGGTACATTTGGGTATATATACTGGATCTGTGACCCCCTCAAATCAGACACTATTGGACCTACAACTGGACTCTGTCAGAAGAACTACCGTGCTGCCCAAATGACTCATCTGGACTGCTTTTCTGGAATGACTGCTCTCCTGCTTGTTGCCCTGTTGCCTGCTACTCCCTGACTTTGCTGAAAGGACTTTGCCTTCCCCCACAAGTGATCTCCAAGGGCTTGGACTTAGCTTGCCTCCTGTTAAAAAGTCTCAGGGCCGTCAAAGACTTCACCAGAAGGAGAAAGTCCACTGTGCTGGAAAACTGACTCAATGCCTGCAAAAATCAACGTATCGCCTGCAGAATCAACACAGCTCCTGTTTCGCAGCTGAAAAATTGCTGCAGCACCTCCCGAATCGACGCAGGGCCTGTTTCATCATCGCTGCACGTTTTGCATTTTACATGCATCGTCACTGGGCTTCAAAATATAATTCAACCTCTTCATTCCCTGAGACATTTTGAAGACTAATTTCTTTAAAAAACACGGAAGAGATATACATCTTACCAAGCAAAGGTGTTTTATTGAGTAAAGTTCTACATACACACCAAGTTTGGTGTAATTCTGGTAAGTTGTTTTTTCCTCTATCAGGTAAGAAAGAAGCCTATAGGCATTAAAATGGGCTATGTAACTTTTAGTACACCTCACTATCACCCCCTTGTTTTAGCCCACACTTGACAGATCTGCACATCAAATTGCAGCATGTTCAGTTCACTCTTAGAGTTTTCATATTTTTGCCGGCTCATCAGGGATGGCCACAGTTAAAAGGAGTAAAGGGAATCAAAAATGTGACCTTTAACTGTGATATTGTTTCAATAATCTGCCTTAAATGTGACAAACGTTTGTCATATTTGCTTTTCTGTTTGTATGTCATGTTCTATGCAGCTCAGTTAAGTGGGGCAAATTTAAAGGGGGAGTGAAAATCAGCATATGCTAATAATGTTGGTGCTTAACCCAGCTCTCCATTAAATTTGACAGACCCTTATCATGTTTAGCTTACTAATAATATATTGAGGTTCATGTACATCCATCAAGGACGGGTAGAGTTAAATGGAGTGGGTCAAAAGGTGTTTCTTTGCTAATAACTGGTTAATTATTAACGAATCAGCAAGTTATTTAGCAGCCTTTTAGTAAGTTAAGTCCAGTGCTGAAATGTCAGGTTTCAGGCAGAATTCACAAAGGAGCAAAATTAATGGGGTCAAACAATCATTGATTTGTTAATATCCTTGGTGCGGTATCATTTCTAAATTTGGGAGGCTCTGAAGGTGTTTAGCCTATCTTAGCTACATGTAAGTCCCTGAAAGGGAGGGGGCAATTACATGAGGGGTAGAAAATAGGTGTTCATTTTGCTAATAATGTTGGTGCTGGTTTATGAATCATAAAGATATTTGACAGAGTTATAGTAAGTTAACTCTAGTGCTGAAATATCAGGTTTCAGGCAGAATTTACAAAGGGGCAAAACTGAAAGGGGTCCAACAATCATTGTTTTGTTAATATCCTCGGTGCAGTATCATGTTCTAAATTTAGCAGGCCCTTGATAGCGCGTCAGGACCTTGATAAGTAAACTTACAAGGGGACACGCTTAGGCCGATGAACCTTTTGACCACGTTCGGAGATTTCCCAGTACGAGATAACTTTTTGACATCACCATCAATATGACAATAAGTCAATCAATATTCGCAATACCTAATCAACAAGTTAATCAATAACATTCAATAACAATCAATAAAGTGAACACACCATGACCTTTCGGCCAATGAATAACCACGCAAATCTAATTGAGTGTTAGGATATTTATTTCCCTAATTGTTACAATCTAATAGTCATTTCCGATAATCTCATTAGCAATCAATCTCATTAGTAACTCTTCAAACTTGTAATTAGAACAGACTTAATCAATTCATAGAGATCATTTATTCAGCATTGTCATATCATTAATAAGAAGCAGTTTAGCAAAGTCCCAGTTGTGCAAGATTCAACAAAGCAAGAACCCAGTCATTTGTCTATTTGAGTCAGGTTTTAGTGAGCACCTTAACTAACCTCAAATTAGCATCTGCATGTTGGGCTTCATGCAAAACAATTTAGTAAACACAAATTTGTGCTTAAAAGGCTGCTAGGTCCAAACCCTCGCTAACTAAGGCCTAGTAATCTAAGTTGACAAACCCCTAATACATGACTCTAGTTAAGATACGCTAATACAAAACCATACATTAGTACATTATTAATTTATCATTAATTAGCCTTATTAGTCCTTGTATACATTGGTGGCCACTCCCCGTGGGCACATTTCAAACGTGTGCATTATTTTCTACGTTAACACATTTTCTATGCAGCATCATTACAGAATATATTGCAAGCTTTTCATGTTAATATTAATTTCAAAGATCACACTCCAACACCCTCAACGTCTTTAGTTTATCTTAGCTGCATGTATGTTCCTGAAAGAGGGGGAACAGGTACATGGGGTGAGCAAAAAGGTGTTCATTTTGTAATAATGTTGGTTTTGGTTAAAGAAGCTGCAGGGTATTTGAAAGGATGTATGCAAGTTAAGCACAGGTCAGGCTTCTCCGATTTCAGTAAGATCTGATAAGGGGAACAAAGGTAAAGAGGCTACAGCAGGGGATGGCCAGGCCAGAGTTTCTATAGGGATGGAGCCAGATTTTGCACAGTGCCTGGCCCTTTACTGGGGACTAGACGCAGCCTTCCTTTTAGACACACTGGTGCTCAAGATTTGAAAATAAGAAACAACTTACTCCTTATCACAGCTAGAAAATTAAAGAAGTAGCACAGCCTGGCACCTACTGGCATTAAAAGAGCATATGACGTACCTGCCATTCATTACCTTGGATTCCATCAACACCTTGTGTGCCTGCCTTGCATGTATCTTGTCCCCAAATGAGGCCAATGTCACTGACACAGCAATGACAAAACTGCATAGTGAGGTTAAGTGGTAATCCAAATGATTGCCTCTTTCCTGAGGTCTCCCAGACCCCAAACTGTCAAGAGAGCAGTAATCAGGAAGTCAGCTAAAGGGATCAGTGCAGGGAGGCTGACCGAATAAATTTAGAGGCAGATTTAAGTAAAGTGGTGCTGCACCTAGTGCAGCAACACTTTCCTTGCACCCCTTAGTGCCCCCTACTGTCACCATGTGTGTGCCTTATTTAAAATATGGTGCACCATAGCACAGGGTAGGGGGCACATTATAAATAATGGAAGCCTCCTTTTAATGCCTGCTCTGAGTAGGCGTTAAAAGTGCCAAAAAGTGCCAAATAAAATGCCACAAAGAAATCTCTTAGATTTCCTTGTGCCATTTTTTCTGCCCACTTAACATGGGAACGCCCCCCTTGCATACATTATGCCTGGCGCAGGCATAATGTGGCATAAGGGTTTACAAAATGGTGCAATGCATGCATTGCGGCACTTTGTAATGGGGTGCACGAAAAATGGCACTTTAGCGCCACCTTGGTGTAAAAAAATTACGCTATGCCTGCGCTAAGATGGCACTAGGGGCTCTTAAATCTGCCCCTTAGTGTTAATAGTGGGTGCGAGGTGAACATCCTAGCTGCCATTGGCTAATCATGCCAGGGTGCCCACTACTGCTCTGAGCATTGGAAGGTATAGGCTTGGTGTTGCCTCAGTGGTGCATCACAAGATTCTGACTTTGAAGAGTCCATATGTAACGAAAACGCAGGCAACATGGATGTTTCAGGAATTCACTGAATAGATTGTGTTCAGTCGTGAATGCTTTACAAAAAGACATATTGGCTTCATAACACAAGAATCAGGACAATACTGCAGAGCTTCCTAGTAAGGCAAAAAAACACAAACACATTGGCAACCCAGGTCATCTTCTTCCTGGATAGCTCAACGGGCCTAAAACCAGTTATAGGCTTTAGTGGCGTGTCCCCTGTACGCCTAGTTCCTGGACTTCGACCAATTGTACATTAGGGACGACAGAAAGCTTCACTGGGGTTCCGAACCAAGACTTACATTTTGCTAACAGAATATGATTTACACTTTCCTTGTGTGCCGGCAGTCTTCCAAGATGCATCATTAAGGCTGACATTAATGATTGTCTTAATTAATTGGAGAAGCAGCAGCCTGGTCGGTTCCCTGTTTTAGAGTGCATTAAATGACAGTTTCGGGGACAGCTTGGGCAAGATTCTAAATCGATATACAGACTGCTCACACCTTATTAATTTACACAGTTGGATAATGAACTTAGAGAGTGAAAACGTGAGCTGTAGATGGAGTTTAATACCAAGAAAGACCACACCAAGACTGATAGGTCTACACACAGCTGTTCAACTGTTCTGCAAAAAGGGAAATCAAGGGATGTTTGTTCAGAAAAGAAATAGAAACAAGAAGACAGGAGAATTAATACATGTTTTGCAGGTCAAACAGCCATTTGCTCAAAAATTGCTCAGTAAAACAAAAGGATCCATTGAAGGGAAACGTAGGGTCCTGGTAGCAGGAAAGTGAATCATGTCAAGCATATCCCTCAGATCCGATCCCTCTCATCAGACTTGATTCTTCCCAAATCAGATCGCTCCTAATCTATCAAATGTATATAATACAAACTGCACTCTCTTAAGTCTCTCTAACTGTGAGGTTATACTGCCGGGACACGGCGATCTCTCTCAAGTCTGCGATGAGGTCTTATTGTATCTGCAATTGATGGAGCCATGCTCACCTTTGGTCATATTCTCATGTGCACAGAGGACATCCATATTAGGTACCCCAATAGTCATTGAAAGATTCATTTGCTTTAATCATAGAGAAGCTAATGGATTCTATATAAGGCTTCATCTTATACAGCGCGCAATTCATCTCTGGTTTCATTATCAGTCAAAAACATTGCTACTCTCCTTCAATTCATCGCCAAACAGTCCCAATGTTGTAGTGTCTTGCTGATGAGTCTCATCAATTAATTTATACAATCAGAAACAAAAACATGTCTATCAATTAAACAAAAAATAAGTTAAATATTCCTCCACATTAAGACTATGCCTACAAATTTGACTTTGAGTCTGAAGTAGAAGGATGGTTTGCATGCAGTGCGAGTGCATGAAGGTGACTCATTGAAGGCTACATTCAGAATCATGGTCATCGCTTTTAAAAATCAGGTCATGCCACTGGAATTCTGAATCGAAATCTCTGCCTTTCAAAATTAGTCATTAATGTTTTCAGGACTTCATTGAGTAATATTACATGAACAGCTAAAGAAACCTGTATGCCGAAGGTGAGTAATGTCAATTTCACACCCAGCAGGAACAGATTTGAGCTCTGTCATTTCTGCAGGGTAATTAGCCTTGGTTATGAAGAATGAGAAAGCTGTGTTTCCTACATCTACTAGTTTGAGGGAAATCCAGAGCTTCCTAGGTTTTTCAAACTGCCACTTTATTCAAGATGTTTTAAAGGCGGTGGCTAGTATTACTCAGCCCATGAAGCTTTCTTTCATTCAAAAAAACAGTTTATGTTAGCAACTCTACTGCTACATCCTATCTGTAGATGTAGTTTTGATTATAACTTTTTCAGCAGAGTGACACCACCGGAAAAGACCCACCTCACAAATTTCTCGAGTGAACTGGCCCTAGTAGGATAGAACTACCAGGATTGGACTGGCATATTAGGCAATCAGTCAGTGCCTGATTAGTTGGTCTGGCGGACCATTGTGTGTTTTTTTTTTGTCTCTATGTTGGCTATTTTATAGTTTGTTGATGTCCCTGATATTAAAACAGACATTGCCTGCAGCAAGTTCAAACTCATGCAGTTTTCCATACCTTGCAAAACACTTATACAGCATGTCTTTATCAGTTTAAAACTGCCCCAATTTGCAAACATGGTCCATCTTTTTAGCTTTCTGATTCACTAATGGGAGCCAGTTCTGGTGCTCATGCTTTCTTTTTTGTCCCAGTCTGACCCCGCTGTCCACATACGTTATTTCCCTGTTACAAACAACAAATTCACTTTCAAAAGAGGGGCCACCACCAGCTGGTGACATCGTAAGCAGTGACACAGCAGACCAGCCACAGATAATTCCAGTTCCTACAATTGACTCAGATAACAACAGCTAAATAGTTACAGTATTAAAGTAATTCAATGAAAGCCGAGAGAAGTAAGATGACAGGTTTATTCATGCGGTAAAATACGCTCACGACCAACAACATCCTGCCGGCTTGGATCCAGTCGTGGCTCGCTGTGTGGTTAAGGGGTGGGGCAGCGCGTGGGGGGGTACACAAAAACATTTAATTTTAGGAGACAAAAAACGTACCTGTTCTCCCGCCGTGCCTCTGCTCTTTCCTGGTCACTGCTGGCAGGCACCAGCTCCCAGTCCTAATGCTGCATGAAAGCAGCATTAGGATTGGCTGGAGCGCCCAGCCAATGCACTCCCAGACAGACTGGGAGCCTCTGCCTGCTCTTTCCAGCTCTGCAACATAGTGCCGGGTTGGAGAGCGCACAGTGTGCATGTATGTTTGGCCAGCCTGAGACGTCTGGCCACGCACACATGCGCACTGAGGGTAGTGCTCAGTGCACTCCCCCTTGTCTCCGTCAACCCGCATGGCCCTGCCCCTTTAACAACGAAACAATCATATACGCAGTTTATTATAATTTCGTTGTTAAAGGATTTCAGCCTCCTCCGCCATATTGGAGTAGCCAACTCTGCTTGGATTTCTGCTGAAACTGACACAGGCAGCTGGAATCAGTCCGTTCTGGACTGTAATTGCCTACTTCAGTGACCACCAATTGATTTTCAAACAACCTAAACCACTGGCCCCAATTCATTGTTGGTTTGCCAGGTTGTGCTAAAAAGGGAGATTGTTGAGTCATTTTTTGTGCTGTGGTCATGGTTTGCGTGATGCCTGAAATAATGAACAAGGGGCAAATAATGTAGATCACCTTATACGTTACTTAAAGCAGGGTTGTATATTGAGGACTTGTAATGTGTCTTTTTAGGCACTGACCTTGAAGAAGTTATGAAGATCAATGACATGGAAAATTCATCCATGTACGAAAGCAACTGTTAAATCCAGAGTGCAAAAGGATAAAAATGAAATGTAGGAAATTACAACAGTTGTTGAGCTAATTTTGATAAGTGGCCTTGAAGAGTGTCCTTGTTAGCAATGGGGTATTTGGTTGGCAGTCAGGTTACCCCCTGTCCAAGCAAGGACCCTCACTTTAGTCAGGGTAAGTCACACACAATCCTAATTATTCTGGGCACACTCTCTGGTAGCTTGGCACTGAGCAGTCAGGCTGAACTTAGAAGGCAATGTGTAAAGTATTTGTGCAATAAATCATACAATAACACAATATAGCACCACAAAAATACACCACACAGTGTTTAGAAAAATAGATAATATTTATCTGATAAGATGCAGGTCAAAACGATTAAAATGCAATAAGTATATGTGGAAATATTACTGTAAAAGTAATATAAAGTGTCTTAGAATTGAAATATTATTGTAAAAGCACTAAAAAGTGTCTTAAGTTCTCCTAGAAACAACAAGTGTCTCTTGCAGGGCAAAGTACCTGGTTTGCATTGAAAAGTCCTCGCAAGGGACCGCAGAGGAGGAGATGTGTGGACAGCGGTAGGTGTGCGTCAGTTTCACCCCTTCGCACACGGACTTGCATCATTATTTTCCATGCGGGAAAGACGTTGTGTCGATTTCCAGCGCGCTGACTTGGATCCTCTTCGAGGTGCAGGGTTTTCAGACACCCCAGGGACGATGCGTGGAATCCTGGGCTTGCGGAGCAAAGTCACAGGCACTGCGTTGATTCCGGTGGGCGATGGGTGGAAATTTCTCACGCACGGCAGGCGCTGCGTCGATTCCTTTCAGGAAGTCGGGCTGCGTCGTTCAGGGTCAGCTAGCGTTGGTCCAGTAGGGCCGTGCTTTGAAGTTCCGGTCGCGTCGCAGGCGCTGCATCGATGTTCCGTCGCAAAGTGGGGCTGCGTCATTCTGGTCTCGGCGTGTGGTGAATTTTTCACTGCAAGCAGGCTGTAGATCATTTTTGGCATACAGTGTGTCAAATTTTCACCGCACGGGGATTCCAGTTGCAGGAGGGAAGACTTTTTTGGTCTTGAGACGTCAGGGAACAGGAGGCAAGCTCTATCCAAGCCCTTGGAGACCACTCCTTCAGCATAGCAAGAGAGCAGCAAGGCAGCAGGGCAACAGCAAGGCAGCTGTCCTTTACAGAAAGCAGTCAGGTGAGTCCTTTGGGCAGCCAGGCAGTTCTTCTTGGCAGGTTGCAGGTTCTGGTCCAGAGTTTCCTTCCCAGGTAGTGTCTGAGTTGGTAGGGGCAGAGGCTCTGTTTAAATAACCAAATGTGCTTTTGAAGTGGGGGAGACTTCAAAGAATGGCTTAGAAGTGCACAAGGTCCCCTTTCAGTTCAATCTTGTCTGCCAGAGTCTCAGTAGGGGGTGTGGCAGTCCTTTGTGTGAGAGCAGGCCCACCACCCTCCCAGCCCAGGAAGACCCATTCAAAATGCAGATGTATGCAAGTGAGGCTGAGTATCCTGTGTTTGGGGTGTGTCTGAGTGAATGCACAAGGGAGCTGTCAACTAAGCCCAGCCAGACATGGATTGTAAGGCACAGAAAGATTTAAGTGCAGAGAAAGGCTCACTTTCTAAAAGTGGCATTTCTAAAATAGCAGTATTAAATCCAACCTCACCAGTCAGCAGAATTTTGCATTAACATTCTGGCCATACTAAATATGGCTTCCTACTCCTTCCAGATCAGCAGCTACCACTCAAACAATGTATGAGGGCAGCCCCAATGTTAGCCTATGAAGGGAGCAGGCCTTACATCAGTGTAAAACGAATTTAGGAGTTTTACACTACCAGGATAAATATAAACTACATAGGCACATGTCCTGCCTTTTGCCTACACAGCACCCTGCCCTATGGGTTACCTGGGGCATACCTTAGGGGTGTCTTCTATGTAGAAAAAGGGGAGTTTTAGGCTTGGCAAGTACTTTTAAATGCCAAGTCGAATTGGCAGTGAAACTGCACACACAGGCCTTGCAATGACAGGCCTGAGACAAGGTTAAGGGGCTACTGAAGTGGGTGGCACAATCAGTGCTGCAGGCCCAGTAGTAGCATTTAATCTACAGGCCCTGGGCACATATAGGCCCTCATTTGGACCTCTTCTTGTAAAAAGACCGCCGAGGTACCGCCGTGCAGAAGACCGCCAGTGCAGGCGGTTTTCCGAACAGCGTATTATGACTGCTGGCAGCCCTCCGCCCTTTTTCGGACGGAGAGCCACCAGCAGCCATACTGGCGGTCGGCGGTGAAGTGGAGGCTGCTCCACCTCCATCGCCACGTCATCAGAACACCGCCCACCGAATCCCAACCCAGGAATCGGTGTAGCGGTGTTCTGGTGACGGGGAGCTGGTGGCGGAGCAGCCCCCATGGATCCCGTTCCCTCCCGGAGGATCACTGGACCAGGTTAGGTGATCATCCGTTAGGGGAGGGGGGTAGGAGGGTGTTGTGTGAAAGCATGGGGGTGTGCATGTGAGTGTGAAGAGGGGTGTGTGAGTGCGTGTATGCATGCGGGTGTGTGTGTTGTGTGTATGGGAAATGTGTGCGCATACGTCTGTGTATATGTCGGTGTGTATGTGTGCGTGTATTTGTGTGTGTATGTCAGCGTGTTTATGTAGTTGGTGTGTGAGTGTGGGTGTAGGGGGGTGGGGTGTGTGTGTGTGTCAATGGGGGGGTTGGGGAGGGGGGTCCTGCCACCTTTGGGGGGTTGTAGGGGGGTCGTGGGGGGAGGACTCTGGGGGGGAGACCATTATCTGTGCCAGGGAAAGAATTCCCCGGCACTGATAGTGCCTACCGCCATGGATTTCGTGGCGGTACAGAACCCCACGAAATCCATGGTGGTATGCGGGGTTGTGATTCCGCCGGCGGTGTAGTGACGGCCGCCGGGCTTGAGACCGAAGTCTCCAGCCCAGTGGTCGTTACCACCCTGGCGGTCGGAGTGGAGAAGTGGCGGTTTAGCATGGCAGTCACTGCCATGCTTGTAATTTCATTTTTTTTTACCACTGGCCTGTTGGCGGTATTACCGCCACTTCTCCACCGACCGCCAGGGTTGTAATGAGGTCCATAGTGTACTCTACTAGGGACTTAGAAGTAAATGAAATAGCCCAATTGGGTATGATGCAATGTTACCATGTTTAAAGGGAGAGAGCGTATGCACTTTAGCACTGGTTAGCAGTGGTAAAGTGCGCAGAGTCTAAAAACCAGAAAAAACAGTATCTCAAAAGTGGAGGGAGGCAGTCAAAAAGTTACGGGTGACCACCCTAAGGCTGTCAGGTATAACATGTGTCCCCACCAGCTGAAAGTGGGGAGAGATACCCAACCTCCTGGGAGCTCTCATCTCTAAGACGGAAGGATCTGGAGAGACCATCAGCGTTGGTGTGGCCAATCCCCTGGCGATGCTCCACTGTAAAGTCCATTCCCCGTAGGGAAATGGACCACCTCAAGAGTTTAGGATTTTCACTCCTCATCTGCATGAGCCATTTGAGGGGCCTGTGGTCTGTCTAAACCCAGAAGTGAGTCCCAAACAGGTATGGTCTCAGCTTCTTCAGTGCCCAGACCACAGCAAATGCTTCTCTTTCAATAGCACTCCATCTCTGTCCCCGTGGTAATAGTCTTCTGCTAATAAAGACTACTGGTTGGTCTAGGCCCTCCGCATTTAGCCGTGCTAGGACCGCCCCTATGCCATGCTCTGAAGCATCTGTCTGCACGATAAATTCCTTGGAGTAGTCAGGAGCCTTGATCACGGGGCCGTGCACATGGCTTCGTTCAGGGAGTCAGAGGCTTTCTGACAAGCCTCTGTCCAATTCACCTGCCTAGGTTGCTTTTTGGATGTGAGTTCTATCACCATGGTTCCATAGCCCTTGACGAATTTGCGGTAATACCCAGAGAGGCCCAAGAAGGCCCTCACCTCGGTTTGTGTTCTAGGTGGTTGCCAGGCCTTGATAGTTTCAATCTTGGCCTGGAGGGGCTGCACCTTGCCACCACCTATTAGGTGTCCTAAATACACCACAGAACCCTGCCCAATCTGGCACTTACTGGCCTTGAGGGTCAGGACTGCCTGTTGCAGGGCCTGAAGCACCTCCTTGAGGTGGAGCAGGTGTTCCAAACAGCTTTCACTGTAGATGGCAATGTCATCCAGGTAGGCTGCGCAGTAGGCATCCTTGCCAGCTAGGACCCCGTTGACCAACCGTTGGAAGGTAGCAGGGGCATTTTTCAACCCAAAGGGCATCACCCGGAATTGGTAATGACCCTCAGGTGTGGAAAATGCAGATCTCTCTTTGGTCCCCTCAGTCAAGGCGATCTCCCACTACCCTGATGTAAGATCAAAAGTCCTGAGGAATTTGGCAGCATCAAGTCTGTCTACGAGCTCATCAGCTCGGGGGATGGGATGAGCATCAGTCCGTGTGACTGAGTTAAGACCCTGGTAGTCCACGCAGAACTGGAGTTCTGGCTTGGCACAGGGTGCAGCAGCCTTGGGTACCAGCATCACAGGGCTGGCCCAGGGACTACTAAATTTCTCAATAACCCCTAGAGCCAACATCTTGGAGACTTCCTCCTTAATGCTGGCCTTCACCCTATCAGGCAACCTGTAAATTTTGTTCAGGACTGTCTCCTGTGTAAATATCATGGACACACAGGTGTGTGAGTCCAGGGGTGAGGGAAAACAGAGAGGAGTACTGTTCCAGTACCTGGTAGCAGTCCCCTCTCTGGTCTAGGGTCAGGGAGTCAGAGAGAATGACACCCTCCACTGACCCATCACCTTCCTTGGCAGAGAGGAGGTCGGGGAGAGGCTCACTCTCCTCCTCCATACCCTCATCCTTCACCAGAAGCATGTTGAGCCCCGTCCTTTCAAAGTGAGGCTTCAGTCAGTTGACATGGAGCACCCTTAGAAGGTTCCTAGGGCATTGGGTCCACTAGGTAAGTGGCCTCCCCTTTCTGCTCCTTTACTTCAAATGGGCCAGACCAGCGGTCCTGGAGAGAACTATGCTCTACTGGCTCCATTACCCACATTTTGTCTCCCAGTTGAAACTCCACCAGGGTTGCCTTCTGGTCATACCAGCGTTTCATTACCTCTTGACTGGCCTCAAGGTTACTTTTGGCCGTTTTCCAGAAGCGGTGCATCTAGTTGCGGAAGGCCAGCATGTAGCTGACCACATCCTGAGGGGGTGCCTTGGGAGGTTTCTCCCACCCCTCCTTCACAATGCTTAAGGGTCCCCTGACGGGGTACCCATAGAGAAGCTCAAAGAGACTGAACCCCACCCTCTTCTGGGGTGCTTCTCTGTAAGCAAAAAAAAGGCCTGGTAAGAGGACGTCCCACTTATGCCTCAGGGCCTCAGGGAGGCCTTTGATCATGCCTTTCAAGGTCTTGTTGAATCTCTCCACAAGACCATTAGATTGGGGGTGATAGAGTGTGGTGAACTTGTAGGTTACACCACACGCATCCCACATGGACTTCATGTATGCAGACATGAAGTTAGTGCCTCTGTCAGACACTATCCCCTTTGGGAATTCCACACGGGTAAATATCCCCATTAGAGTTCTGGTCATCACCGGTGCAGTTACGGTCCTCAGAGGTATTGCCTCTGGGTAACAGGTGGCATGGCCCACCAAAACCAGGATGAACCTGTTGCCTAGGACAGTTTTGGGGTCCAATGGACCAACAATGTCAATTCCCACAGGAAGTGGGATCAGGGGGTCTTTTAACCTTTTCCCTGGCCTGGCAGGTAGGACAGGACCTACAGAACGCATCTGAGTTTGTCCTCATCCGGGGCCAATAGAAGTGGGTGACAAGCCTGGCAAAGGTCTTGTCTTGCCCCAAATGTCCTGCCAGGAGGATGTCGTGAGCCAGACCCAGTAGGACGGTCCAGTAACACTGGGGGACCACCAGCGCACACGCTGACCCAATGGCCGGAAACTTAGGCTCACTGTAAAGGAGATCATTCTCCCAATAGATATGGTGATCGCCAGAGGCTTCACCTGCTGCATGGGCTGAGGTCTGTTGCCTCAAGCCCTCTAGAGTGGGGCACTCTTTCTGCGCTTTGCAGAATTCCTCCCTGGTGGGCCCACCCTCAACTTGCCAGCCAGCAAGCTCAGGCAGGTCACCTAGGGCGGCAATGTCTTCCCCAGTTGGCTCGGGGGCCTCCTCCTCAGGAACCCCGTCAACCACCGTGGGAACTTCTGGGACCGGTTTTCCGCGCCCCTTGCCCTTCCTCTTGGCAGCTGTCTGTGCCATTTGTTCCAGGCTCCAGATGCCATTGACTTCCCTCCTGGGCAGCCATGGAACGTGTGGTCATGCAGACCAACTCAGGCAATCCCAGCATCTCCAAGTGAGACCTTAGCTCTACCTTCTTCCAGGTAGTGTTCTCCTGGTCGTTGCCTAACAGACAATCTACAGGCATGGCAGGAATCACCGCTACCTTTAGAGTACCAGAGACCCCCCCCCCCCACTTAAAGGGAACCAGAGCTACCAGCTACGATTGTCGGTGACTGTGACTTGGTGTAATGTATTTGGGAGGACCTGCTCTGCTGACATAAGATGACCCCTGACAGTGGTCATGCTGGCTCCTGTGTCTCGCAGAGCCTCCACTCTTTGCCCATTGATGGTGACCCTCTGCCTATACTTGGAAGTATTGGCAGTCATGCGGGTTTTTGGCACCATCTCTGTATCCCCCAGGGACACTAGGGTTACCTCTATCTGTTCCCCAAAACTATCTGGGACTACCTCCTCCCCAAGCCCTACACTAGCCAACCCAGGTGTCTGCCCACCTTTGGGGTTCTGTGCCCTCTTGGGACACTTGGAGTCACCCTCAGAGTGCCCATACTTACTGCACTCTGCGCATTGGGGTAAAAACCTCCCTGTCTTATGGTCAGTGAACCTTTTCCTTTTGGAATCAGACTGGGACTGGTTACCACTATTCCCTTGGGAACTGTTTTGGGGGCCTTTTGAGAACTCCTTGTTTTTAAGTCCCCCTCTTGCTTCTGATGGGAACCCTGACCACCTTTGTGGGTGTCCCCCCCAGCTACCTTTCTGGACACTCTGGTGCTAGTCCAGGAGTCTGCCTCCTCAGCAAGCTTCCTGGGATCAGTCAGCTTACTGTCTTCTAGGTGCTGGCGCAACTCTGTAAAACAAGTACTGAGCATATGTTCTCTCAGAATCAAATTATACAATCCTCTGTAATCATCTACTTTGCAGCCCTGCACCCATCCATTCGATGCCTTACTGGAAAAGTCAAAGAAAGCTACCCTTGTTTGTGTGGACTGTTTGGTGCTGTCCCTGAACCTCTAACAGTATTTCTCAGGGATCAGCCCAAACTTGGCAAGTAAAATGGCTTTCATGTGTGAGAATGTGTTTTGATCCTTTGGTTCCAATGTGAGAAGTGTGCCCCTCCCAATTGCTGGCACATACCCCCACATAGCTGTACCCCATTGCTCTTCAGGGACCCCATGAGCTCTTAGTGCAACTTTATAAGCAGCTAGCCATTTATCAATGTCATCTCCCACCACAAAACTGGGCATACTCCGAACTGCTATCACTGTTGGAGGAAGCCAGAGCCGAGCTCCAATTGTGGTTGGACAACATAGAGGCCTGGAACGGTCAAGCAATTTTTCGGACAACACCAGATCTATTAATTGAATCAGATGCCAGCTGACAGGGCTGGGGAGCCAGATGCCAAGAGATCACCTTGGGGAGAGATGGTCAGAAGACAAACTGTCTCTCTACATCAACTGCCTGGAACTCCTGGTGGGATCCTTCGCGATCAAAGCCCTCACCAAGGACAAAGTGTCTTGTTGCATCCTCCTGAAGATGGACAACATCTCAGCAGTACGGTATGTAAACAGCCTGGGGGGGGACTCGGTCAAAGCCCTGTCCGACCTTGCAAAGTACTTCTGGCATTATTGTCAGGCAAACAGATTTCAGTGACAGTGGAATATCTTTCGGGCTTCAGCAACACGATAGCAGATTGGAACTCCAGGCATTTTATGTGAGCTGGAGACTGGACCAGGATGCCGAGGCAGTGGATGCCTTCCTGCAGGATTGGTCCAAACACACACCATATGCATTCCCTCCGTTTTAAATGATTCCCCGAGTTGCGGCGCAAACTCAGAGACAGATAGCGTCATTGATTCTAATAACTCCGATCTGGAGGTCTCAAGCTTAGTTTCCCATTCTGATGGAGCCTTCTAGGGACCTCCCGATCACACTGCCCTCGTTCCCATCTATACTCAGAGATCCCCTGGGGAAAATTCACCCTCTGGTATTACAGGGCCATCTAACTCGCATGGCTTAGAGGATTTCAGGAGATGATGGAAAGACCAGCGCCTTCCACGGCAAGCTACAGACTTCATCCATCAGGCATGGGCTGAGGGCACATCTAAAAGGTATTGTTCGGTCTGGAGAAGGTGGCATCATTGGGGCCTGGTGAGACAACTGGATCCCATGGGTCAGATATTACCCACATTGTAAATTCCATGGCAGAAATGTCTCAGATAGGTCTAGCGTACATCACGGTTAACTCATTTAGGTCAGCTATTTTGGCAGGTCACAACTCCATTGACAAACTTTCAGTGGGTGAACACCCATGGGTTTGTAGACTTATGAAAGGGATTAGGGTTAGCAGACCCTCGATACTCTGAGTTGTGGGATGTTAACTTGGTCTAAAGATTTCTGATGGGTTGGCAAGAAAACCAATATCTCTCTCATAAGGAACTATTTGCAAAATTGGCCATTCTCTTTTGCCTTGTTTCAAGCAAAAAAGGATTTCGGACGTGCGGGCATTGGACGTATCTGCCGGAGTCTTCACTCTAGAAGGGGTAACCTTTACAATATTCAGGAGGACAAAAACTAATACTAGGTCGGTTGGTATCTTAACCTGCTTTTGCAGACGATCCTAAGTAGTGTGTGATACAATGCATCAAAGCATACATGGGTATGATGGGTAATGGCGGAAGAAGGTATTGATGTGAGGCAAGTTGGCGCTCATTCAGCTACAGGAGCCATGGCATCCAACACCATTCAGGCAGGAGGACGGCTGGAAGATATAATGAATGCGGCAGATTGGTCATCAGAATCGACTTTCAAAACATTATATTTCAAACCAATCCATGATGCTGCATCCTTAGTGGTGAGTAAGCTTTGAACATACATAATCCTCACCTCAGGTCTTGACATAGAATGACAAATTTCCTAGCTAATGAGAAGGAAAGTTTAAATTCTGTTAAGGACATGAGGCGAGGTTTATCCCTCCCAGGAGCTGGGTTACATCTCCTTCCTCCCTGGAACTACGTTAGAGTAAGTACATTATTTCGGTAAAGGTAATGCTGAATATGTAAAGATATTGCACATATCGATGAGTAAAATATAATTTCACAAGGGATTTATCAGAGTTGCCTAGTTGCGTTTGAAAGTATATATTTTTTAAATATGCAACTGCTTCATTTAAAAAACTGAACTCATGTTATGGGCGAATGTAAACGATTAAAGGGTTCATAATACATAGTCGTAAGACCTTTGTCCTATATTTCAGATAATGATCAATAATGGCCATGCAGGGGACGTCGGTGCTTAACTTCCTCCAGCGAAGAAGAAGGAAGAGGGAAGGACGTCACACCAAGATAAACAGTAGATGATTATGTGATTGGAATGTGGTTGCTATGGTGACTATTGGACTCATGGGACATGTAGTATTAACTTTTTTTGCTTCTTTGGTGTTTAAGTATATTCTTTCAAACTGCTGTGACATTAAAGTGGAGAAGAATATGCATAATCCTTGCCTCCATGTCCTTAATAGAATTGAAACTTTCCTTCTCGTTAGCTAGGAAATTTGTGATTCCAGCTGCTTGTGTCAGTTTCAGCAGGGATCTGAGCCAGCCAGATGATGTTATTCATGGGTGTATTTACTGCATGAATAAACCTGTTACCTTACTTCAGCCAGCTCGTATTGAATTACTATATATTGGTGATGAGTCAGCCTTCGCCCATTCACATACCCTTTGGATTTAGGCAAATTTGCCAAGGTTCAGCTTTTTCGACAACGCCTCGACAGCTGAAAGTTCAGTTTGTTTGGTCCTACTTCCTCCTCAGAGTTGTTGTGCGGCACACTGCTCTTCCGAGGTATTTCTACTTCCTGGGTGCTTGATTTTATTTGAACATGCCTTCTTGATCCAGTTTGGCTCCAAAGTCTGTGTTGCCTAGCAACACCTAGTGGCCTATTCATTGCCATAAAACTGGATCTCAGCACATTTCATCACCATCCTGCCCTATGCTGTTTGTGTGTGACGTTAAATGCAGCAGTGGCCATAGTGGATCATGACTGTTAGACCTGACAGCCTTAGGGTGGTCACCCCTAACTTTTTGCCTGCCTGCCTCCCTCCACTTTTAAGATACTGTTTTTGCTGGTTTTAGACTCTGCACACTGCTAACCAGTGCGAAAGTGCATATGCTCTCTCCCTTTAAACATGGTAACATTGGATCATACCCAATTGGGCTATTTAATTTACTTATAAGTCCCTAGTAGAGTACACTATATGTGCCCAGGGCCTGTAGATTAAATGCTACTAGTGGGTCTGTAGCACTAATTGTGCCACCCACTTCAATAGCCCCTTAACCTTGTTTAAGGCCTGCCATTGCAAGGCCTGTGTGTGCAGTTTCACTGCCAATTATACTTGGCATTTAAAAGTACTTGCCAAGCCTAAAACTCCCCTTTTACAACATATAAGACACCCCTAAGGTATGCCTTAGGTATCCCATAGGGCAGGGTGCTGTGTAGGCAAAAGGCATGGTATGTGCCCATGTAGTTTACATGTCCTGGTAGTGGAAAATTCCTAAATATGTTTTACACTGCTGTGAGGCCTGCCTGGCTGCCCAAAGGACTCACCTGACTGCTTTCTGTAAAGGACTGCTGCCTTGCTGTTGCACTGCTGCCTTGCTGCTCGCTTGCTGTGCTGAAGGAGTGCTCTCCAAGGGCTTGAATAGAGCTTGCATTCTGTTCCCCGAAGTCTCAGGACCAAAAAAGACTTCCCTCCTGCAACTGGAATCTCCGTGCGGTGAAAATTAGACGCACTACCTGCCAAAAAGGACGCACAGCCTGCTCGCGGTGAAAATTTCACCGCACGCCGAGACCGAAACAATGCAGCCCGACTTTGCAATGGAAGATCGACGCAGCGCCAGCGACACGACCAGAAGTTCGACGCATGGCCCTACTGGATCGATGCAAGCCAACCCAGATTGATGCAGTCCAACTTCCTGAGAGGAATCGACGCAGCACCTGCCGTGCAGGAGAAATTTCCACGCATCGCCCACCGGAATCGACGCAGCGCCTGTGACTGCGCTCCGCAAGCCCAGGATTCCATGCATCGTCCCTGGGGCGTCTGAAAACCCCGCAACCCAAAGAGGATTCAAGTCTGTGCGCCGGAAATCAACGCAACATCTTCCCCGCGTGGAAAATAACACTGCAACTCCGTGTGCGAAGGGGCGAAACCGACGCACACCTACCGTGTTCCACGCATTTCCTCATCTGCGGTCCCTTGCGAGTATTTTTCAACGCAAACCAGGTACTTTGCCCTGCAAGAGACACTTGTTCTTTCTAGGAGAACTTAAGACACTTTTTATTCCTTTTACAGTAATATTTCAATTCTAAGACACTTTATATTACTTTTACAGTAATATTTCCACGTATACTTAATGCATTTTAATCGTTTTGACCTGCATCTTATCAGAATAATAGTATCTATTTTTCTAAACACTGTGTGGTGTATTTTTGTGGTGCTATATTGTGTTATTGTATGATTTATTGCACAAATACTTTACACATTGCCTTCTAAGTTAAGCCTGACTGCTCAGTGCCAACCTGCCAGGGGGTGGGCACAGGATCATTTGGATTGGGTGCGACTTACCCTGACTAGAGTGAGGGTCCTTGCTTGGACAGGGGGTAACCTGGCTGTCAACCAAAGACCCCATTTCTAACATTGGTGATCAGAGGTGAGGATAGGACTTGTATTTGTGCAGTGACATACAGTAGCTACGTGTACACTACCTACCCACAGTTGAAGGTCAACTTGATTTTTTATTTTTTTTCAGCAATTTTGTTTTTCTGCCTAAGTTTTAACTAAATCCTCACTCAACATGTCTCTGACTGGGTCTCAAGCAGGAGATTTTGACCTAGCCAAGCTGGAGACACATAGGTGGTCATTACAACCCTGGCAGACAGTGTTAAAGGGGTGATAAGACTGCCAACAGGCCGGCGGTAAAGAAATTGGAATTACGACCGTGGCAGAAACCGCCAACAAAGACAGCCACTTTAACACTCCGACCGCCACAGCGGTACAAACAAACAGCACGGCGGTCACCGCCAACAGACAGGCGGAGGACAAAGTACCGCCCACAGTATCACAACCTACCAATCCGCCACCTTTTCCATGGCGGATTCACCACGGACAAAAACACGGCAGAAACAGGACTTCGAAGGGAAAACGCTCACCTCTACACACCCCACGAGGAACCAGGATGCCATGGAACCAGAGCTGCAGATCCTGCCAGCCCTTATCTTCTTGCTCCTCTACCAGGAGCACGAACGCCGGCGGCAAAGACCACGGTGGGTACTGCACCTACGACACAGGGGAGGGAAAAAACAGGGACACACACACGCAACACCCCCAGCCCCACCCTCACCCACGACAACACACACACTAATACATCATGATACATTATAGTTACACCCCCCAACCCCCCCCAGAAGAATGCAAAGACCAAAGAAAATGAGTGTAACCATTGTGATATATGAAAATGTAGTACGCAAAAATATAAATATATACACTATAAACAAAATATACATCAAGAATACTAGTCCAGGTAGTGCTCCATTGAAGTCCGCAGAACACTGGGCACACACGGTATGGGCGAGGCCCACACAAGATCCCCGACCATGATGGCGAGAACACTGCTGGGGCATCAGATAGCAATAAAATAGGCACCTCAGGGGGAGGGAAAGGGGGGGCACCTCAGCCGGTTGAGTGCACGACGCCAAATCCACGAGGGGCCACATGACCACTGTTCAATCCTGGGGAGTGCAAAGCCACAGTCTCTCAAGTCTCTCCAGTGGGTGGGTTGCCCACTGCTTTATCCTGGAGAGTGCAAAGCCACAGTCTCTCAAGTCTCTACAGTGGGTGGGTTGCCCACTGTTCAATCCTGTGGAGTGCAAAGCCACAGTCTCTCAAGTCTCTACAGTGGGTGGTTTGCCCACTGTTCAATCCTGGGGAGTGCAAAGCCACAGTCTCTCAAGTCTCTACAGTGGGTGGTTTGCCCACTGCTTTATCCTGGGGAGTGCAAAGCCACAGTCTCTCAAGTGGATGACAGTCTCCACTGCTTCTGGAGGCGGCTTGGTGCCCAGAGTGCTTCATCCTACCAAGGACTGAGGTAGTGGATGTATCTCTCCACTGGTTCTGGAGGGGCCTTGGTGCCCAGAGTGCTTCATTCTGCCAAGGACTGAGGTAGTGGATGTATCTCTCCACTGGTTCTGGAGGGGGCTTGGTGCCCAGAGGGCTTCATCCTGCTCGTGACGGACTCAGTAGCGTCAGTGCCCTTGGCGCTCATGGGCCAGCGGTGCATGTGGCGGCGGCGCCCTGTTCAGCGGTGCTTCTGGCGGCGGCGCCCTGTTCAGCAGTGCAGTACTTCTCCCATGTTAATGCCAAGTTCCCTGGCTCAGTGCATGACGCCTACATCCTGCGGAATAGCAGCATCCCTTATGTGATGGGTCAACTCCAGAGGCACCGTGTGTGGCTAATAGGTGAGCACCTGGAAGCAAGTCAGTGGGAATGGTTGTCTGGGTCTCAGGATATCCCTACAGGTTAGTGTGTGTCTAACAGTTATCCCTCGCCATTTGCAGGTGACTCTGGTTACCCCAACCTGTCATGGCTACTGACCCCAGTGAGGAATCCCAGGACAAGGACAGAGGAACGCTACAATGAGGCACATGGGCGAACTCGGCGGATAATAGAGCGGACCTTCGGACTCCTGAAGGCCAGGTTCAGGTGCCTCCATATGACAGGTGGATCCCTATTCTACTCACCAAAGAAGGTGTGCCAGATCATCGTGGCCTGTTGTATGCTTCACAACTTAGCTTTGCGACGACAGGTGCCTTTTCTGCAGGAGGATGGTCCAGATGGCGGTGTTGTTGCAGCTGTGGAGCCTGTGGACAGTGAAGACGAGGAAGCAGAAGAAGAGGATATGGACAACAGGAACTCGGTGATCCTGCAATATTTCCAGTGAGACACAGGTAAGAATACAAACCTGCCCACTACATGTACTTTAACACTACTACCTCTCTACTGTCTGTCGTTTTCACCCAGTGTATGGTCACTGAGTTGTCACTTTCCCTTACGATTTCACAGATGCGTGTCCCACAATGTGACATCTGCTTTGTTTCCTCATGGACTACAGCTGTGTGACATAGGTATGTTGACATTACAATTGAAAGAGCATTTTGCCACTGTAATTGCTAATACACTATTTCGAAATCACAGACTGACTCCAGATTGTTTTGTGCTTCAAGGGTGTTTATTTAAGTGCTCAGTATTGGTGGGGGTTGTAAAATGGTGAGGGGTGATGGCGGAGGAATGTCCATGGCAGAGTCCAGTCTATTAGTCTCACAGGTGCATTGCCCAAATGGGCATAGGAAGTGGACCTGGGGCAGTTTGAGGATGAACAGGGTGACAAAGTGGGACAGTAAGCTGACATTCAGGGTGGTCTTATTTCTTGGCGGGGTCTTGGCATCGTTCTCTGTCTTTGTCCTGGATCTCAGGGACTGTTTGCGGGGTGGTTCTCCCTCTGCAGGGGGTGGGGTGCTGGTGTGGTGGTCCTGTGGTGGTCCCTCCTGTCCTCTAGCGCCGGCGGAGGTGGTGGGCAGTTCATCGTCTATGCTAGTGTCAGGGGCCCCTTGTTGTGCCACAGTGTCCCTCCTGGTGTTGAGTACTTCCTTCAGCACCCCTACGATGGTGCCCAGGGTGGAATTGATGGCTCTGAGTTCCTCCCTGAAGCCCAAATACTGTTCCTCCTGCATACGCTGGGTCTCCTGAAACTTGGCCAGTACCGTTGCCATCGTCTCCTGGGAGTGGTGGTAGGCTCCCATGATGGAGGAGAGGGCCTCGTGGAGAGTGGGTTCCCTTGGCCTGTCCTCCCCCTGTCGCACAGCAGCCCTCCCAGTTCCCCTGTTTTCCTGTGCCTCTGTCCCCTGAACTGTGTGCCCACTGCCACTGCCCCCAGGTCCCTGATTTTCTTGGGGTTGTGGGTTAGCCTGGGTTCCCTGTAGTGGTGGACACACTGCTGCTTGACGTGTCCTGGGGACAGAGGTATGGGCCCGCTGGGTGGGTGCTGTGCTGGTGTTTCCAGAGGGGGAAAGGTATGTAGTGGCCTGTGACTGTGTGAGGGGAACCGACTGTCCTGAGGTCCCCGATGGGTCGGGCTGGTGATCTAAATCCAGTTGGACAGAGCTGCTGTCATCACTGTGGGCCTCTTCTGTTGGTGGTGTGGACATGTGTGGACCCTCCTGTCCGGTGACGTTCGGTATAAAAGGATGTTTATTACATCTGTGTGTGCCATGGTGTGCAATAGGTGGGTGACCATGTACCCCAGTGCTTGCATTCCTGTGTGGGACCTTGTGTGATGGTGGTTTAGGGGGGTGTATGGGTATGTGCAGTGGCCATGCTTTGTTGCTGCATGCAGGGCTTGGTGTTGGGATAGGTGGGTTGTGATAGTGGGACATTTGTGAGGAGTAGGAGTGATGGGGGTGAGGGTGGGGGTATGTGATGGCATGCAGGTAGGGTGGGGGATGTAATAGTAAAGCTTTGACTTACCAGAGTCCATTCCTCCATCTACTCCTGCGAGGCCCTCAGGATGCAGAATCGCCAAGACCTGCTCCTCCCATGTTGTTAGTTGTGGGGGAGGAGGTGGGGGTCAGCCGCCAGTCTGCTGAACCGCAAGGTGGTGTCTTGAGACCACAGAACGCACCTTCCTCCGTAGGTCGTTCCACCTCTTCCTGATGTCATCCCTATTTCTTGGGTGCTGTCCCACTGCGTTCACCCTGTCCACTATTCTTCGCCATAGCTCCATCTTCCTAGCTATGGAGGTGTGCTGCACCTGTGAACCGAATAGCTGTGGCTCTACCTGGACAATTTCCTCCACCATGACCCTGAGCTCCTCCTCAGAGAACCTGGGGTGTCTTTGCCGTGTCATGGGGTGGTGTGGGTGATGTGTGGGGGGGTGTGTATAGTGATAAGTGGGGTGATATTTAGTGGTGTGTTGTGTGAGGTGCGTGGAAGTTCTGTGGGTGATGGTATTGTGTGCCTGTGGATGCTTGGTAGTTGTTTGTGGTGTCTCTCTCTGGCCTTCTCTCGGTAATTGTGGTCGTAGGGGTTTGGGGGTGATGTGGGTGTGTGTTTTATATTGTAATGGGTGTGTGGGAGTGGTGTGTGTATGTGTATCAGGTGTGTGCATTTGGAATTGTCCAATGTGGTAGTGTTTTGTAAGAGTGTGTGTATTTTGAGCGCGGCGGTGTGTACCGCCAATGGAATACCGTGGTTGAAAGACCTCTGCGTGGATTCGTGTGTCGTGATAGTGTGGGCGTATTTCTGTTGGCATGACGGTGGAGGATTTGTTTTCGCCAGTTTATCACTGACCTTTGGTGTGGCGGACTTGTGTTGGTGTCTGAATTTTGGCTGATTCCGAGCTGTGGGTCATAATAGCTGAGGCGGTATTCCGCGGCCGCGGCGGTGTGTTGGCGGTCTTCTGCACGGCGGTAAGTGGCTTTTACCGCCAATGTTGTAATGAGGGCCATACTGTTAAACAGCTGAAGGGGTTCTGCAAAGGGCATACTTTCACTTAGACCCCTACTTAGGTGGCCGGCCTTCAGTCTCTATAGAGCTCTGTAAATTAGGGGACCTAGAAAAATGCCCTGAATAGATAATGAGAGTAGTCCTACTATCCTGGCAAATTGTCTCAGTGATAGTCTGTCCCTCCTGAGGACCTTGTGGATCTCTTTCTTCATTTTGGTGATCTTGGTCATTGGAAGACTCAAGGTGGCTTCCCCCGAGTTGATCATGAACCCTAGGAACATGATTTTCCGGGTCAGAATTAGTTCTGACTTGTCCTTGTTGATGACAAAATCCAGATCTTTCAGCAGAGCGATAGTCCTGCTCAAATTGGATGTGATCCATTGTCGAGATTGGTCCATAAGCAGGATGTCATCCAGGTATATAATTAGTCTTACCCCTTTGATGCAAAGGACCTCCACTACCGGATGCAGTAGCTTGGTAAAGCACCAAGTGGCAGTATACTAGCCACTCATTGAACTCTCTCAAATTTATGATGGGTCTGAACCCTTAATCCTCCTTTTGGACTAAGAAGATATTGATTACGAACCCTTCCGGATGTCTTTTTGTTTTTCAAGTTGCCCCCTTTGCGTGCAAGCTATCTTACCTCAGCGTCTCAGTTCTCTCTGAGTGGGGGTCTGAAAGAATTCTATGTGAAAACCCCTGACCATCTGAAGTACCCATGGGTCCATTGTGATCCTTTCCCAATGGTGTGCAAACAGTTTTAACCTCCTCTCCAGTTTGTCGTGAGGGGAAACAAAGGTATTGCTTACCCAACTGTCCTTTCTGGAAGGAACTGGAGCTTCTGCTTCCCCTGAAAGATTTTCCTCTTCCAGACCCTTGGCGTGGGTAGAAGGACCCCTGTCCCCATCGTGTTACATTTGGCCTGTTGTTTAGGGGGACCTTGAGTGTTGTGCAGCCAGAAGAGCGTCCCCTGCCTCTTCTGGCCCCTGTGAAAACCTTCCCCGTGAAGTTCTTTTTTATCGATGGCTGAAACTTGTCAAGGGCTGAAGAGGTCGATCCAAATATTCCAAGCTTCTTAACAAAGAGTTCACCGAAGCGGTATCCATGTGCCACTGCGCCTGCTTCAGGCGTCGCAAGCTTCCCCAATTTAGGGTTGATTTTTGTGAGCAGTAATCTCCTCCTCTCTGCTGCCAGTGCAAAGTGGGCATTGCCCAGAAGGCAAACAGCCATGTGGGGCCAGCCAGCCACTATGTCCGTAGACATTGCCTTCCCCGTTTGCTTGGCCTGCTCTGCCATTTAAATTATCTTTGTGATGGGACCAAGGACGTCCAGCAGTTTGTCCTGGCATGCCCTCCAGGACTGGTCTTTGCCTTTCTTCGGGTCCAACAAATACTTGCTGAAGAAGGTACACATTTCTGGGTCAATATCTGGTCTGGCCGCCACCTTCCTGGCTAAATTAGGTATGGGGCATTCTGCTTTTAACCAAGTCCGGACTTCCTTTTCTAGGGCTTGGTGAATCTTGCTCCCCACTTACTCCGCCGCCTTAGTGTCTCAGGACCATTCGGAGGATCTCGGGTGGTAGATCCCTTCCGGATCAAATGTGTCCGTCTGTCCAGTCTACCCATCTGGTGGGTCTGAGGCCAAAGAGCCTGGACGCCATGGTCTGCCCGAATCAACCTCCTCATCTGAGAATGTGTCTGTCCACCATCCTCTCTGTAAGAACCCCTGGTGTCAGGGTCCAAATTTGGGGTTTGCCAATTTCCATGGATTTGTCAGCCTCCCGGTAGCTCTTTTGGAAGGTTTCATTAGGTCTGTTGAAACCTTCAAGGTGCCCTGCGTCACGCTTCTGGGCCCTCATGCTCCCCACTAGTCCCTGGGCCTAGTGAAACGGGGTCAGAAAACACACCCGGAATGCTTTTGGCCAGTCTGTCGACCTGCTCCTGCAGAGGGGTCAAAGCTCTAGACATGGCCTGTGATAATGCCCTATCTACTTCTGCAGGCAGGCAGTGGGTCCCTGCGTCATCAATCTCCTGTGAGGAGAAATATTCATGATCCCCATTGGATTCCATTTTTAATAACGAGGGGAGAGCACCAGGTGTGAGGGACAGTAAATTCTATATAATTATGCAAAAAAAACGCCCTGTGCACACTGGGTGCCCCCCGAGAGTGCTCAATGTTTTACTGTGTAAGAAAAAACTTGCTGCTAGCGCGCCGAGATCGGCTTGGTAAGCCCCATAGGACTAATACGTACTGCGCTCATGTGGTGTCTTCAGAGGTTGGCAGGTGAGCGCTGGTCCTCTAGGGAATCCCTCTCAGTGCTTTCCTCACTCAAGTACGACGCTGTCAGAGTGCTCAGTGGGCTGCTGTGACAGTGCACACTCGCTTCACAAGTCTCTGACGGCGCGAAAGAGCGCTCTCTGGTGGACCCGTTACGTATCAAAAAGTGCTTGAGCCGAAGCCTGCCACTTTGTCTGTGGTAGTTTATCTATCCGCTTTAGTGTCTACCTTAAAGGGAGTAATTGGCGAGGCAACACAGAAAGATAATAATGCAATCAATTCATTATTTCCCCACTAAGGTGAAGAAAAGAAAAGCCGCGACTTAACTGACTCACGGGAAGAAGAAGGAAGAGGAAGGAACGTCACGCCAAGATATACAGTGGATGAATATCTGATTGAACTGTAGTTTCTATGGTAACCATTGGACTCATGGGACATATAGTATTAATGTTTTTTGATTGTTTGGTGCTTACGGATGTTCTCTCAAACTGCTGACATTAAAGTGGAGAAGAGAATGCATAATCCTCGCCTCCGATCCTGACATAAAAGTCTTACCTACCGTTCTCTGCTAGCACAAGGCATTTAAATAATAAACATAGGATGAGGATGCATTACAATAGCATGAGGATGCATTATAAATATGAACGTTTCACAAGCTTTAAAGATGCACAAGCATTTAAAGATTCACAAGTATTGCCTCTGCATTTGACTTTCTGTTAACCTGTCAGCAGTGTTAAAAGAATAGAAAGGCTAGTGCTCTAGTTTGTTTGCCTTAGTTTATAAGCCTCAACAGCCAACATAGGAAGCTCCTCCTATCATTCCAATCATCCTTACTTCAATTATGCTCAGATATAAACCTAGAGCTATGAAGAGCCATGCAGCAAGCCATGGGCCTGTAGATTTGGCACATAGGTAGTGAAAGACCATCAGAGTAGATGAATCAAAAACCAAATACTGTATAAATATCAGTCTCTATGTACTTACTTAATGCAAACCACTTTCTAAAAGTTCTACACCGGTGACATGGTCAGGATTTAGCAAGCCATTAGGTGACTGCACACTTGTTCGACATAGTGAAGAGTTATTTCCAGTGACTCATAACGAAAACTGAGGTGAATTATTGTGCCAGAAAGAAAGCCAAAAGAAGTCCAATATAAGGACTACATACTCTTTTGTGTAAACCACTACAGTCATGGCATTCATTTGCAATAGACCGTATCATGGACCTACCCTGGTCATAAGCATGTGACATGATTTTATTCTATCTTGATTTCTTTACTATTTTGATATTACTAAGTGAATATCAGCATCTAAGTAATTAACTTAGTTCATTGAGGGGCCATGGGATTCCTTTTGTAGTGACATCTGGCAGATGTCTGCATGCAATATTAACGTTTTGACCTATATTACAGATAGGGTGCACTGCCCAGGTCTGTGACGCAGTGCACCTTTAACTGAGTCCTCTAGGCATAGGTCAAGAAACATGTGTGCTATTCCAGTGAATTCACTCTGCCCAGCATAGCTACTGACTCGCTCCTGCCCTGAGAGCAGCACATTTGTGAAAGCTGGACTTGCTGTTTGAAGCAGCTGGTCTGCCTTGCACTATGCAGACAGCAGCCCGGCCTGCATTTGAAAGGGGCAGAGATCCCCGTGTATGGGGGTGAGCAGTGAGTTACTGCAATCATCTGTAGGGGGATGCCTGTTGGGGATGGTTCTTGGGATCCCTTTTCCCACCTTTCAAGGGGTGCCTGGCGAGGGGTCACTGACTGTGCGTCACCTCTAAGTTACGTGCAGGCAGGGCACTGATGGCCTCTTTGTCTCAGTTACACTGCATCAAATGCACAATAAGTTGCAATATTTTAAGTTAAGGCTTCCTCTTCCCATCTTGGACAAACAACTAACTACTAAAGATCTTTTTTTAAATTTCTTAAAATTGTGAACTCTTGCCCAGTTAGCTTTTATCATCCCCTCTCTTACCCTGGTACAATCAAGGACACTTGCTTTTACTAGTAGCTTTCATAAAGCCTGCACCATTGCCACCACAGGGAAAATATATCCTGCCTCAGCCAGAAGATAGTCAGTTAAAGAGCTTTTCATAAGATAAGGCCTTTGGTGTTCATGTGTGTATTGTATTGGATGAAACCATCCCTGCCATGTCTGGTGTGGTTGAGAAAGATATTATAAGGTTTGACAACTGAATCAGAACTGCTACGGAGAAATTAGCACCTTCTCTCCCACCTAGAACAGGTAGAAGGAAGCCCTTGGTTCTCTGACGATCTTAAGGCAGGGAATAAAACGCTGTAAGATGCTAGAACGAAAAAGGTAGAGAGACTATAACCCACAAGACAGACAATCCTACAAATTAACGTTAAGGCAACACCATATTGCAATAAGAACAGCCAAACAAGTCTACTATGAAGAGAAGATCCAAAAAGCAGGAAATAAGGTTAGAGAAATCTTTTCAGTTGTTAAGAATTTTATATCTGGGGGCGTGGCTTCGGGCGTCAAGATGGCGGTCGCACTCTGAGAGTGCTCTGGACCCCTCCGTCATCCGCCCGTAGTTAGAGTGGCCTGACCGAGCTGAAGACGTCGTCTTGACGGTCCTTGCGACCCCTGGACCCCTGGGAATCTCCGGCGGCGAGCACCTTCATGAAAACAGCCCCGTTCCCGAGCCGCGCCCGATCCGTCCCTGAAAACAAAATGGCGGCCGGGGCTGACTCCCGCGGCTGAGTCGGGGCCGGACCGACGATCCCTCCCGGTGCAGCCGAACTGGAACAGAGGTGTGGCGGGGTAAGGAAAGAACCCTGGAGGTGGCTGAGGCTGCGCTCCAAACGTGGTCCTCGCGGCATGCAGGAGCAGTGCTGCTGCATCCAAAGGGAGAGAGCGCTGTGTGGGTGACGCTACGGCCGTGCGCCGGCTCGAGGACATCGGCCGAGGGGAGCTGAGAGGCTGCGCTGCACCCGGGGGAGACCCCGCTGGCCGGGGCTGGAGCGGCGGAGAGGGACTCCCTGGTGTCATGAGTGACGACAAAGGTATGCTGAGGGTCCACGGAGTGCGGCGGAGACACCGGGACGGGACGAGGCCGTCCTGAAGATACCGACACGACCGAATAACCAGCAATTGAACGGAGAGACTTGGGGCCACCCTCTCTGAGTCCCCGATCTGAATAGGCCCACCGCGGACCGCTGCCGCACCGGGAAACACACCGCGATCCGTCCTAACGGAGGGCGATGGCCTTGAGCGACCTCGTGGCGTCACTGATGCACCGTGATCAACACTAAGGCCGGTCGAGGCCCTACTGAAGGTAACGGCACAAAGTGACAACTGGGTGGGGGAGGGGGGAGGAGTTAGGGAAAGAAGATGCCCTACCCCCCCTTAACACTTAATACCTAATGGCAGTTAGCAGCTGGGCCGGGACGGAGCTGGTCCCATCGTGGAGTCACCGGATACCAAAGGTGGAGAAGACCACAACTTGGGCCTGAACGCCTCTCCCCACTCTTTATAACTGTGGTAACTACAAACGTGCAGGGGACCTAGGCTTGACTTGATAGACTGCAAGAAGTGAGCTACTTGACTCCTGTTTCCGATATTGTGATGGGGAGAGACAAGGCGAACAAACAACCCCCACCCTCCCAGCAAAAGATTGACCAGTTCACGACGACGGCGGGCCAGCGAGGAGAGGGAGACACAGCTAGCGGAGGCCCCGCACCAGACGGAGTGAGTGCCATCCTTCAAGCCATTCAATCATCACAGTCTGCGGTAGAGACTAAGATCGGGGAAGTACGAGAAGACGTGGGTCTTGTTCGACAGGACCTCAGAAACGCAGTGAACCAGATCACCGAGGTTGAAACTAGAGTCTCCCAGACTGAAAACGACCTAGCCGACCTCAGAAGTAAAGTGGCCCAGCTGCAGACCCGAACTGGCGAGCTGCACCGTTGTGCGGAAGATGCAGAAAACCGGTCAAGACGCAATAACTTGCGTTTCATCGGATTTCCGGAGGGCATAGAAGATGGCGGGGCCTCTGAGTTCCTAGAGAAGTGGATTAAAACCTGGATGCCGGAGCAGTCCCTTTCGCCCTGGTTTGCGATCGAAAGAGCCCACAGGGCACTGGCTCCTCGCCCCCCACCAGACGGCCCAAAACGCCCAATGATTGCGCGCTTCTTTAACTTCAAAGATAGAGACAATATCCTTAAAGAGGCTAGGAGGTTGGAAGATCTTCAATGGGAGAACCATAAAATCCTAATTTTCCCAGACTACACCCGTGAGGTCCAGACCCGCCGCCGGTCGTACGAACACGTTAAGCAGAAACTTAGAGCGATGCAACTTTCATACTTGCTCCTCTTCCCCGCGCGGCTCAAGGTCCTCCTGGCGCGGGCGAGCGCACTTTTTTGAAACACCTGAAGAGGCTTGGGACTGGCTGACGGAGGAGGGCATCGGAGCCCGAGGGGGGCCTTCGGGACACTCGGAGAGGGCCCCTCGGGTCGGTCCCCTCACCCCGGGAGGCCCCCGGAGGAGCCGGAGGCGCACCAGATCCCGGAGAGGGAGACCGAAAGACACAAACATCTTGGCAAATAATGAGGAAATCCGAGACTCTGGCTCACAAACAGAGAGGAAACCCGCAGACCCCTCGGGGCCTCAGACCTCAAGCCAAACAATAGATGACAACAACTTGAGCCAATCCCCGGCCCTCGGTTAATACGACGCATTTGACACCCGCTGATGGGACTCCAAAAGACTTGGGATGTCAGACTTACCTATACAGACCTTACAAGGGTCACTACAGAAGGCGTCAAGCCTCTCTACTATATGACACCCAAGACTTGGCAGGTTACCACTAATTGTAATTGATCCGACTATATGGAGGGGTCCACCACTCCACCCCAAGGACAGTCTTGCTGGCTGTCTGGTTTTGGTTGGGTATTTGGGTGACAGATGCTTCCAGGGTGGGAGTATGGGGAGGGGGGTGGTTGGGGGGTTGGGTTTTTGAAGTTAGTTTAGACAGGAATAGGAATAAGTTGGTTAGGTTTCCTATTATTTCATTGTTATGTTTGGAATGGTCGCCCCTGGGTCCACAGCCTGACACTCAGCCCTATGTAACACCTACGCAACTCATGCCTGGCACTCATTAACTCAGGTCCTTTCCTGGAACATAAATGGCCTGTTGGACAAGATTAAGAGGTCAGCAGTATTTAACACTCTCCGCAGGTACTCCCCCTCAGTGGTCCTCTTGCAGGAAACCCACCTCCTTGGGACTAAGTGCCCCATGCTCATGCGGGGAGGATATGACAGAGTATACCACGCGGGCTTCTCCAGGGGCTCTAGAGGGTTAGCCATTTTACTTCACTGCTCTCTGCCTGTGGTGATCACAGCGACGCAGGTCGACCCACAGGGCAGATTCGTAGTGGCCACGGGGACTCTTCATGGAACACCGATAAACTTTATATCTGCGAATGCCCCCCCCGACGAGACCTGATGCCTTCTTGCACTCGCTCCGCCGAGTGGTTGTGGGACTGCCTCAGGGGACCACCCTGCTGGGAGGGGACTTCAACGCGGTTCTCGATTCCGATTTGGATGTGTCCGGCGAGATCACGGCCAGTAGATTAGCCAGGGCTTCGGTTCTGACTGGTTGGACCGAGAGCCTTGGCCTTTGCGAGGTATGGAGAACTTGGCACCCTAGGGATCGTCGGTACACCCACACGTCGGCCGCCCACCGGACGCAATCCAGAATAGATCTGGTATTCATGTCCGCTTTGGACCTCTCGAGCGTCACAGGGACAGAGAAACTTCCCCGGGGAGTTTCGGACCACGCACCAGTGCGGGTCCGCCTGGGTGGAGCAGACCCCTCCAGACGCCCGGTATGGCATCTAAACGCATGGTACTTACAAGACAAAGACTACACCCAGGAGATCAGAAATCTACTAACTCAATATTATGATCAGAATCTGGGGTCGGTCCGGTCCCCGGGAACATTATGGGCCGCCTGTAAGGCTATCCTCAGAGGGCATGCCAAGCACCTTCTCCGCTCCCGCGAGCGAGACAGGAACTCCCAGATCTCCGACCTGGAGGCTAGGGCCCTGAGACTGGAACACCAACAAATGACCTCTTCGTCTGCCACTGCCCTGAGGCAGCTGACTATGGTTAGAGAAGAAATTAAACACATAATGCTAGACTCGGCTAGGTGCATTTGGAGAGCTTCGGTAGCCCGTATATATGGCTGGGGGGACAAAAATGGGAAGCTCCTGCACTGGCTGGCCGCTCACCCTCTGGCCGGCAGGGTTATACCTGAGATTTTAGAACCCTCGGGCTCCCTCTCCAGGACACCTGCTGAAATTGCACAAAGCTTTGCCTCCTACTATGCCCGCCTCTATGCAATGCACCCCCGCCCTGCCATTGAAAAAGAGACTCCCCTCTTGAATGATGTCACTCTCCCCAGGATCTCCCTGGAGGCAAGAGATAGACTGGATGAAACTATTAGCCTTGCAGAAATCACCAGTGCAATTTCCAGCCTGGCATCGGGCAAGACCCCAGGCCCTGACGGACTCCCGGCAAAGCTATATAGCAAATGCAGTGATATATTGGGTCCCCACTTACTCAATATGTATGGAGAAGCCGAGAAACTAGGCCGATTTCCCACCGAGATTGACCAAGCTACGATAGTAGTGATACCAAAAACCCAACCCCCATCGCGGCACTGTGCGGCATACCGACCCATCTCACTTCTGAATATTGAGATCAAAGTGCTTTCCTCGACCCTGGCCTCTAGATTGAAAGAGATAAGGCCCACACTACTGCACCCTGATCAATGTGGCTTTATGCCCACCCGTAGCACCAGGCACTGCATTAGGCGGTTGCATCTGGCTCATCGCAGGACTCTGTCACACACACCCTTGGCATTACTCTTACTGGACTTTGAAAAAGCCTTTGACACAGTGGATTGGTTCTACCTTGAACTGGTCCTGCAGAAAAATGGGCTCGGCCCCAAATTCCGAGGCCTAGTGAGACTCCTGTATTCCAAGCCGACAGCTCGAGTCCGGGTGAATGGAGTGGTCTCCGACCCGTTCCCTATTGGCCGCGGAACCCGGCAGGGTTGCCCGCTATCCCCATTTCTCTTCGCATTAATGATAGAGCCTCTTGCGATACTGCTGCGAGGAGATTCCCTGATCGAAGGCTGGTCCTGGCCCGCTTGCGCAGAGGACCGTGTGGCGCTATACGCAGATGATGTCCTCCTATATATCTCCAACCCGGCTAAAAGTGGCCCCCGCGTGCTAGAGATCCTGGGCCTTTTCGCGGAAGCCTCGGGGCTGATCCTGAATCCCACCAAGTCTCTGTTGGTCCCCCTACACCGCTCCGGAGATTGTGTGGACTGGCAGCGGAATATTCCAGTACGAAGAAACAGCTTTAAATACCTGGGAATATTTATTTCACTTCTCCCCGAGTTGACATGGGAATTTAATGTTACACCGTTAACCAGAAAAATTAGAAGTGATCTCCTACACTGGAGGACACTCCCTCTTAACCTGCTTGGTAGAATAGCGCTCTACAAGATGATAATCCTTCCTAGGCTCCTCTATCTCCTACAAAATTTTCCCCATCCCATTCCTAGGAAATGGTTTGGGGAAATGGACTCATTGGCACGCCAATTTATATGGAGCGGAGCCCGCTCACGGTTAGCACTCAAAACTTGCCAGAGGGATGTGTGTGATGGAGGTTTGGGCATGTCCAATATCCATTACTACCATCTTGCGTCACAAGTACTTGTAATTAATGACTGGATGGGGGGTGGGTGGACAGATCCGGCATACCGACTGGAGCTCCAAACGATGGGGTACCCACGGATTTGGGACACCCTCTATGGAGGTCCGATCTCTCGAGACATCCCGGACGTGACCAAGGTGGTTCTGCAGGGATGGCGGACGGCTCAAAAATAGACGGGGTGGTGGGGACGACTTACCCAACAGACCCCACTGTGGCAGGGGAGGCAATTGGTGGAGGTGGCGGGCCTGGAGGGGTTTCAGAATTGGGATAACATTGGCATCTCCACACTAGGCGATGTCTGGAACGGGTCACACATACAATCCTTCGAAGGTCTCCAGAAAAACTTTTCATTAAATAAGACACAGTTCCACAGATACCTCCAGCTCCGACATGCCTTATCAGTACATATCCGAGTGGGAGAAACCATACCCGAGTGCAGCCCCATGGAGGCCAAGGCATTGATGGGGGGCCTGGGCAAGGGAGGTGTTTCCCAGATATATCGCACCCTGGTCTCCGGCACCTCGGGTTCCCTGGGGGTGCTTCGCCAGAGATGGGAGGGGTGGGTGGGCCCCATGGAAGAGATGGAATGGGGTGAGGCACTAATGGCCCTGCGTGCCCTGGCGATGGCTACCCGCCTTAGACTGATACAAACTTATTTTTTGCACACAGCATACCTCACACCCGACAAACTACACAGAGCGGGCCTCCGCCCCACTGCGGAGTGCCCCCGCTGCAGAAATCCTACAGCCGACTTCTTCCACATGGTATGGACCTGCCTGGCCATGGTGGCCTATTGGGGAGCTGTCTTGGGGGAGGTTTCTGAGGTGTTGCAGGAGAATATAGAGAGAGAGCCTCTGCCCCTCCTTCTTGGGATCATGGATGACACCGAGCTAAGGAGACCAGATCGAATCTTCCTCGGGGTGGCGTGCTTGGTGGCTAAGAGGGATATAGTGGCAAACTGGAAGGCCAAGAGTGCCCCATCATTGGCTAAATGGAGACGGGGAGTGGACTGGTGCGCACAGAGTGAAAAACTTGTATATGAGGCTAGAGGATGTCCGAATAATACAATAGGATATGGGGGAAATGGGAGGCCGCAATAGGCACCTGAATCTCCAATATTAGTGCTGTCTGGGATCACAGGTTCGACCAATGTTGGGTGCCCGTTGGCATCGTGTTTTGACGTTTGTATTATGGTTTTTCTTTCTTTTGCAAAAATCAATAAAAAATTATTTATCAAAAAAAATAATTTTATATCACCTTCAGCATGTGTCAGTTCTCATCAGGTCTCAACGGAGTGGTGCCAACAGCTAGCCAGTTTTCTTCAAACTAAGATTTTAAGCATCCAGGACAGCCTATATCGCCTTACATTAGGTTGAATGAAGATTTACAACATAATGCAAGTCAGTATTGTTACTGTGTCAAGGGCAAAGCTGACTATTTTTTAACCTATTTTGATGGAATGCTTATTGACAGCTTTGAGGGCCTTTAAAGCAGGCTCTCCTGTAGATCCTTGCCTCCTGTGTGCTTCAAGGGCTACCATCATTAACCTACTAGCAAATATGAAACTTAATGCATCCATTGCAACCTCCACTATTCCTATCTCTTGGAAGTAGGCAAAGATTTTATCTTTAGTGAAAATAACACTGGTGGATCCTAGTATTCCATTGAATTATAGGTTGATCTCCTTGTTGCTAGCTTTATCTAAAATATTAGGAAAACACGTGGACAAAAAGCACTCCAGTTATCTGGAAGTGAACAATCTATTACATTCTAGCCATTTGAGCTTCAGACCCCATGTAGTGTTGTTTATTATAAGTTTCAGTTATTTCTTGTTATTTCTTAATAACATGGTTTGCATTGTGATGATTTGGAAGGTCATGATGCAAACTAGTCGGAATGTGTATTTTAGAATTGTGTCTCGGGTTGCCTGGCAAAAAGAGCAGCTAACTGTCTTATCAGGACATCAGAGATGCTGTGGTTCTTTTTATGGCTATTTCTCAAACAGAAATAAATCTTCACCATTTACTGCAACCTTTGTTATGAGTCAAAGCTTTTATCCTTGTTAACCCGCACTACATATTGGTACAAGGAGTGGGGTTAGCAGATTGCTTTAACCCCTTCGCTGCCAGGGCTTTTCCCCCGCCTGTGCCACGCCTTTTTTTGCCTATTTGGGGCAGTTCGCGCTTAGGCCCTCATAACGTTTTGTCCACATAAGCTAACCAAGCCAAATTTGCGTCCTTTTTTTTCCAACATCCTAGGGATTCTAGAGGTACCCAGACTTTGTGGGTTCCCCTGAAGGAGGCCAAGAAATTGGCCAAAATACAGGGAAAATTTCGTTTTTTTCAAAAAAATTGGAAAAAGTGGCTGCAGAAGAAGGCTTGTGGTTTTTCCCCTGAAAATGGCATCAACAAAGGGTTTGCGGTGCTAAACTCATCAGCTTCCCAGATTTCAAGAACAGGCAGACTTGAATCAGAAAACCCAATTTTCCAACACAATTTTGGCATTTTACTGGACATACCCCATTTTTGCAATTTTTTGTGCTTTCAGCCTCCTTCCAGTCAGTGACAGAAATGGGCATGAAACCAATGCTGGATCCCAGAAACCTAAACATTTCTGAAAAGTAGACAAAATTCTGAATTCAGCAAGGGGTCATTTGTGTAGATCCTACAAGGGTTTCCTACAGAAAATAACAACTGAAAAAGAAAAATATTGAAATTGAGGTGAAAAAAACATAAATGTTTCTCTACGTTTTACTCTGTAACTTTTCCCTGCAATGTCAGATTATCAAAAGCAATAAACCGTTACGTCTGCTGGACTCCTCCGGTTGCGGGATATATAGGGCTTGTAGGTTCATCAAGAACCCGAGGAACCCAGAGCCAATAAATGAGCTGCACCCTGCAGTGCGTTTTCATTCTATACCGGGTATACAGCAATTCAATTGCTGAAATATAAAGAGTAAAAAATTGCTATCAAGAAAACCTTTGTATTTCCAAAAAGGGCACAAGATAAGGTGTTGAGGAGCAGTGGTTATTTGCACATCTCTGAATTCCGGGGTGACCATACTAGCATGTGAATTACAGGGCATTTCTCAAATAGATGTCTTTTTTACACACTCTTCTATATTTGGAAGGAAAAAATGTAGAGAAAGACAAGGGGCAATAACACTTGTTTTGCTAATCTATGTTCCCCCAAGTCTCCCGATAAAAATGATACCTCACTTGTGTGGGTAGGCCTAGCGCCCGCGACAGGAAACGCCCCAAAGCGCAACGTGGACACATCCAAATGTTTGAAAGAAAACAGAGGTGTTTTTTGCGAAGTGCCTACCTGTAGATTTTGGCCTCTAGCTCAGCCGGCACCTAGGGAAACCTACCAAACCTGTGCATTTCTGAAAACTAGAGACATAGGGGAATCCAAGGAGGGGTGACTTGCGGGGCTCGGACCAGGTTCTGTTACCCAGAATCCTTTGCAAACCTCAAAATTTGGCTAAAAAAACACATGTTCCTCACATTTCTGTGGCAGAAAGTTCTGGAATCTGAGAGGAGCCACAAATTTCCTTCCACCTAGCGTTCCCCCAAGTCTCCCGATAAAAATGATACCTCACTTGTGTGGGTAGGCCTAGCGCCCGCGACTGGAAACGCCCCAAAGCGCAATGTGGACACATCCAAATTTTTGGAAGAAAACAGAGGTGTTTTTTGCAAAGTGCCTACCTATAGATTTTGGCCTCTAGCTCAGCCGGCACCTAGAGAAACCTACCAAACCTGTGCATTTCTGAAAACTAGAAACCTAGGGGAATCCAAGGAGGGGTGACTTGCGGGGCTCAGACCAGGTTCTGTTACCCAGAATCCTTTGCAAACCTCAAAATTTGGCTAAAAAAACACATGTTCCTCACATTTCTGTGGCAGAAAGTTCTGGAATCTGAGAGGAGCCACAAATTTCCTTCCACCCAGCGTTCCCCCGAATCTCCCGATAAAAATGATACCTCACTTGTGTGGGTAGGCCTAGCGCCCGCAACAGGAAACGCCCCAAAGCATAACGTGGACACATCCAAATTTTTGGAAGAAAACAGAGGTGTTTTTTGCGAAGTGCCTACCTGTAGATTTTGGCCTCTAGTTCAGCCGGCACCTAGGGAAACCTACCAAACCTGTGCATTTCTGAAAACTAGAGACCTAGGGGAATCCAAGGAGGGGTGACTTGCGAGGCTCGGACCAGGTTCTGTTACCCAGAATCCTTTGCAAACCTCAAAATTTGGCTAAAAAAACACATATTCGTCACATTTCTGTGGCAGAAAGTTCTGGAATCTGAGAGGAACCACAAATTTCCTTCCACCCAGCGTTCCCCCAAGTCTCCCGATAAAAATGATACCTCACTTGTGTGGTAGGCCTAGCGCCCGTGACAGGAAACGCCCCAAAGCGCAACGTGGACACATCCAAATTTTTGGAAGAAAACAGAGGTGTTTTTTGCGAAGTGCCTACCTGTAGATTTTGGCCTCTAGCTCAGCCGGCACCTAGGGAAACCTACCAAACCTGTGTATTTCTGAAAACTAGAGACCTAGGGGAATCCAAGATGGGGTGACTTGCGGGGCTCGGACCAGGTTCTGTTACCCAGAATCCTTTGCAAACCTCAAAATTTGGCTAAAAAAACACATGTTCTTCAAATTTCTGTGGCAGAAAGTTCTGGAATCTGAGAGGAGCCACAAATGTCCTTCCACCCAGCGTTCCCCCAAGTCTCCCGATAAAAATGATACCTCACTTGTGTGGGTAGGCCTAGCGCCCGTGACAGGAAACGCCCCAAAGCGCAACGTGGACACATCCAACTTTTTGGAAGAAAACAGAGGTGGTTTTTGCGAAGTGCCTACCTGTAGATTTTGGCCTCTAGCTCAGCCGGCACCTAGGGAAACTTACCAAACCTGTGCATTTCTGAAAAGTAGAGACCTAGGGGAATCCAAGATGGGGTGACTTGCGGGGCTCGGACCAGGTTCTGTTACCCAGAATCCTTTGCAAACCTCAAAATTTGGCTAAAAAAACACATGTTCCTCACATTTCTGTGGCAGAAAGTTCTGGAATCTGAGAGGAGCCACAAATTTCCTTCCACCCAGCGTTCCCCCAAGTCTCCCGATAAAAATTATACCTCACTTGTGTGGGTAGGCCTAGCGCCCGCGACAGGAAACGCCCCAAAGCGCAACGTGAACACATCCAAATTTTTTGAAGAAAACAGAGGTGTTTTTTGCGAAGTGCCTACCTGTAGATTTTGGCCTCTAGCTCAGCCGGCACCTAGGGAAACCTACCAAACCTGTGCATTTCTGAAAACTAGAGACCTAGGGGAATCCAAGATGGTTGTGACTTGCGGGGCTCGGACCAGGTTCTGTTACCCAGAATCCTTTGCAAACCTCAAAATTTGGCTAAAAAAACACATGTTCCTCACATTTCTGTGGCAGAAAGTTCTGGAATCTGAGAGGAGCCACAAATTTCCTTCCACCCAGCGTTCCCCCAAGTCTCCCGATAAAAATTATACCTCACTTGTGTGGGTAGGCCTAGCGCCCGCGACAGGAAACACCCCAAAGCGCAACGTGAACACATCCAAATTTTTTGAAGAAAACAGAGGTGTTTTTTGCGAAGTGCCTACCTGTAGATTTTGGCCTCTAGCTCAGCCGGCACCTAGGGAAACCTACCAAACCTGTGCATTCCTGAAAACTAGAGACCTAGGGGAATCCAAGGAGGGGTGACTTGCGGGGCTCAGACCAGGTTCTGTTACCCAGAATCCTTTGCAAACCTCAAAATTTGGCTAAAAAAACACATGTTCCTCACATTTCTGTGGCAGAAAGTTCTGGAATCTGAGAGGAGCCACAAATTTCCTTCCACCCAGCGTTCCCCCAAGTCTCCCGATAAAAATGATACCTCACTTGTGTGGGTAGGCCTAGCGCCCGCGACAGGAAACGCCCCAAAGCGCAACGTGAACACATCCAAATTTTTTGAAGAAAACAGAGGTGTTTTTTGCGAAGTGCCTACCTGTAGATTTTGGCCTCTAGCTCAGCCGGCACCTAGGGAAACCTACCAAACCTGTGCATTTCTGAAAACTAGAGACCTAGGGGAATCCAAGATGGTTGTGACTTGCGGGGCTCGGACCAGGTTCTGTTACCCAGAATCCTTTGCAAACCTCAACATTTGGCTACAAAAACACATGTTCCTCACATTTCTGTGGCAGAAAGTTCTGGAATCTGAGAGGAGCCACAAATTTCCTTCCACCCAGCGTTCCCCCAAGTCTCCCGATAAAAATGATACCTCACTTGTGTGGGTAGGCCTAGCGCCCGCGACAGGAAATGCCCCAAAGCGCAACGTGGACACATCCAACTTTTTGTAAGAAAACAGAGGTGTTTTTTGCGAAGTGCCTACCTGTAGATTTTGGCCTCTAGCTCAGCCGGCACCTAGGGAAACCTACCAAACCTGTGCATTCCTGAAAACTAGAGACCTAGGGGAATCCAAGGAGGGGTGACTTGCGGGGCTCAGACCAGGTTCTGTTACCCAGAATCCTTTGCAAACCTCAAAATTTGGCTAAAAAAACACATGTTCCTCACATTTCTGTGGCAGAAAGTTCTGGAATCTGAGAGGAGCCACAAATTTCCTTCCACCCAGCGTTCCCCCAAGTCTCCCGATAAAAATGATACCTCACTTGTGAGGGTAGGCCTAGCGCCCGCGACAGGAAACGCCCCAAAGCGCAATCTGGACTCATCCAAATTTTTGAAAGAAAACAGTGCCTACCTGTGGATTTTGGCCTGTAGCTCAGCCGGCACCTAGGGAAACCTACCAAACCTGTGCATTTCTGAAAACTAGAGACCTAGGGGAATCCAAGATGGGGTGACTTGCGGGGCTCGGACCAGGTTCTGTTACCCAGAATCCTTTGCAAACCTCAAAATTTGGCTAACAAAACACATGTTCCTCACATTTCTGTGGCAGAAAATTCTGGAATCTGAGAGGAGCCACAAATTTCCTTCCACCCAGCGTTCCCCTAAGTCTCTTGATAAAAATGGTACCTCACTTCTGTGGGTAGGCCTAGCGCCCACGAAAGGAAATGGCCCAAAACACAACGTGGACACAATATATTTTTTCACAGAAAACAGAGGTGTTTTTTGCAAAGTGCCTACCTGTGGAGTTTGGCCTCTAGCTCGGCCGGCCCCGGGAGGGGCTGTGGGGGGCAGAAATGCCCTAAAATAAATTTGATATCCCCCACCCCCCCGCCCGGGAACGACCCTTGCCTGCGTGACATTGGCGCCAAAAAACAAATCCCAGGTGCCTAGTGGTTTCTGCCCCCTTGGGGGCAGATTGACCTAAAATCAGCCAATCTGCCCCCAAGGGGGGCAGAAATGGCCTAAATACAATTTGCCCCCCAGGGGAGCGACCCTTGCCTGATGGGTCGCTCCCCATCTCTAAAAAAACAAACAAAAAAAAAAAAAAAACACAAAAAAAAAAATTCCCCTAACGCCTAGAGGGTTCTGACCCCCCGGGGGCAGATCGGCCTAATAAATGGCCTAAATTAAATTTGCCCCCCCCAGGGAGCGACCCTTGCCTAAGGGGTCGCTCCCCTTGCGTGAAATTCACGCAAAGAAAAAACTCCCTGGTGTCTAGTAGTTTCTGCCCCCTCATCAAAATAGGCCAATCTGCCCCCAAGGTGGGCAGAAATGGCCTAAATATAATTTTCCCCCAAGGGGAGCGACCCTTGCCTAAGGGGTCGCGCCCCACCTAAAAAAATAAAATGAAACATAAAAAAAAAAAAAAAAAAATGTCCCTGGTGCCTAGAGGTTTCTGCCCCCAGGGGGGGCAGAAAGGCCTTCCCGAAAAAATGCCCCCCATGGGAGCGACCCTTGCCCAAGGGGTCGCTCCCTTATGGAAATTTCAGTAAAAAAAAAAAAATCCCTGGTGTCTAGTGGGGTTTCAAAAGCCGGATTGCAAGCAATCCGGCTTTTGAAACCCTCGGAGAGACTTCAAAGGGAAGGAAATACTTTTCCTTCCCTTTGAAGCCCCTCCGGGCCACCCCCAGTGATTGAAAGAGAAATGCTTTTGCATTTCTCTTTCAATCGCGCTGGAAGCAGAGCTTCCAGGGCGATGGGGGAGGCCCCTGTGACAAATCAGCGCACGCTCGTGCGCTGACGTACAGGGGGGGTGGGCGGTGCACGGGGGGCGCGCTAGCGCTCCCCCAAGTTCCTCTGTGCCTTGGACAAGATGATCTCGTCCAAGGCACAGGGGAACTGTAGCCTTGGACGAGATGATCTCGTCCAAGGCACAGAAGCGGTTAAGATGGAAAGACGGAGTTTGAACTTCAGACGGTTTGCTCGCACACAGGAAATGACGGAGCTTGAACTACGGATGTTTTATTGACAAGTAAGAACCACAGGCTGTTTCCTTTTTATTCTGGAATCTCTCGAATGCATTTGCGACTTTATTCATTTGATTTTGAAGATACGTCTTGAGGATGTTGCAGCATTTTGGATGTTTACAATATTTTTTTAAATTCCGTTTCATACCGTTCACGCTTGTAAGGACAACGGATTTGTCTGCACTATGCACTTTATCGTTTCAATTCTCTGCACATGGCCGTTATATTTAATTACCTTTTAAAGCCTTACTCACTCTTGGAGCTCGAGGACACTGCGTCTAGCTGTGTGAGCTCAAGGCCTCTTCGTTCACTCTGTCAGTCTCACTCCAGTCTTGGGTGCATATATGTCTTACTGATTATCGGATTCTACATACATTTTGCGTTTCCACTTTCAGGATAAAGGAAACGTTTATCTACTTACCTGAATTTTCTCAAGTTTGCTTCCTGCATTCTGTCTTCGGGTTGCTCTACGTTTTTATGCTAAGCATTGTGGGAATTTGTGCAGTGACTTTATAATTTTGACAGCCATTTTTGGTTGGTTTCATTTCAACAAAAACTTGTATGTGTTTAGTCTAATTGCACTAGCAATTACCTACACAGGTTTATCATGGCTGCTTCTCAGAATGCTTTAAGCCCACCATCATTTTTGCCAAAACCCGTAAAACCAGAAATAAAATAGAAACAATGGCTGTGCATTTTTTAATTTTTTTTAGCAGCCATTGATGGATTTTCTTATGGTCCTCCAAGGAAATTTACCTTATTATTTAATCACCTGGGAGTGGCTGGTTAAGATATTTTTGATAATGTTCCTCAAATTCCTGCTTCCAGTGGTGATAGCATCTGGAATGTCTATGTTAAAGCATTAGAAAGACTTAAAAAACAATTTGCTGAGGAAGCTAGTGTTCTTTTAGAAAAGCACAGTTTCCTTAATCGCAAACAAAATAGTGATGAATCTGTGGAGGAATTTGTTGCTGCGTTACAAGTTTTAGCTGCACCCTGTGAGTTTGGAAATTTTGTATACACCTACATCAGAGAACAATTTGTTTTCAACTGTTTTTCAAAGAAAATGCAGCAAAGACTACTTACCTTCAGGAATCCATCTCTTTCAGAGGTTTAAGATATTGCTAAAAGTGTAGAAAGATCAATTATTTCCACACAAGCTCTTACCAGTCATGAAGGATACCCACCTGTATCTTATATTTCAGATAATAATACCATTGTGACAATTAGGAATTTGAAAGGCATTAAAAAACAAACCTTCTGCTATTGATGTGATTCTAAGAATCACATTGGCAACTATCCCTCATGTCCTGAGATTGGGAAAAAGTGTATGAAATGCAAGAAAACTGATCATTTCCAAGCTGTTTGCAGATCGTCATCATCAGGTTCAAATATTAGAATTCACAATGCTGATGTTATAGGATCTCCTCGCAATAATTATGCTTGTAATACTCAAATTCAAGAGTGTGCCAATAGTTTTACAAATGTGGTACTTACGATTAACAGTGATCAAACAGGTACCAATATTAAAGGTCCTACTTGTCAAGCTTTAATAGATGGTAAATCTCTCCAAGTCATGGCGGATTCAGGCGCACCCATTAGTATATTAGCTGATAGCACCTTTTATTCTCTATGGCCCACAAATTTCAAACTTGAAGACCCTGACATTTGTCCCAAGGCATTTGGAGACAACTAAATTGAATTATTTGGCTCTTTTCATTCACTATTACAGATTCTTGGTAGAAGCATATGGACCAAAGTTTATGTTGCTGTTAAAGGTAGAAGTCTTGTGGGATGGATGAATTTAACCAATTTAGGCATTCTTCTCAAACCTGAACATGACAATCCCATTGCACTTGGAGAGATACCTGTACTTTCTATTGAAGTTAATTCTGATGTGTTATCTTTCATGATGTCCAAATTTCCGAATCTTTTTAAATCAGATGTTGGTACTATATTAGGATTTGAACATGAAATCAGATTGAAACCAAAGGCTACATCTGTTGTATACAAGGTAAGTCCAGTACCAATTAGTGTCCGTGAAGATTTAAACATATCATTAGAGAAACTAGAACAAGACAAAATTATCACTCCTACTGAATCGTCAAAATGGGTTTCTCCCATTGTGCTTACTAAAAGAAAACAGGAGAACTCTGCCTGTGTGTGGACTTCAGGTCTCTTAACAATAACATCTTAGTTGATTGTCATCTATTACCTTGCATACAAGAGATGTTAACAAGCATAGGAGATGCCAAATATTTCTCTGTAATTGATTTAAAATCTGCATATCATCAGATAACCTTGAATACTAAATCTCAAGATCTTACCACATTCATCACACCATTTGGTGCCTACAAGTATTTAAGGTTACCTTTTGGTGTGGCATCAGCAGCAAGTGTTTTCCAAAGAGTAATGGATATTTTATTTGAGGATTTAAACAATGTACAAGCCTTTCAAGATGACATTCTTGTTTTCACCAAAACTGAGGGGGAACACCTTACTGCTTCGGAAAAGGTTCTTACCATACTTAATGATAGAGGAATTACTGTCAGACCTGATAAGTGCAAATTTCTAGTACAACAAATAGATAATCTTGGTCATAGTATATCTGCTGAAGGTATCAAGCCCAAGTTCTGCAATGTGGAAGCCAGTCTTAAGGCACCTGCACCTAGTGATAAGGATGCATTGAAATCATTTCTAGGGTTATGTGAGTATTATGCTAGCTTTGTCCCTAATTATGCTTCTACTGTTCCATTGTTGAGAAATTTACTTAAAAAGGCACCAAGTTCACATGGTCTGAAGATATAGATTTAGGTTTTGCCACCATAAAAGGTTTTGTAATTGAAGCCCCTACATTAAGGCCATTTATTCATGGCCAGAAATGTTTCATGAATGTAGATGCTAGCATGAAAGGCATAGGCATTGTTTTGGGTCAATATGTCAAAGGTAAAAATGTACTGTAGATTTTGCATCAAAAAGTCTTGATGAGACTGAAAAGAATTATAGTACAATTGAAAGGGAAGCATTAGCCTGTGTCTGGGTTGTCCAAAAATTCAAAATGTATCTAATGGGCACCTCATTTGGGCTTTCCACAGATCACAAACTGCTAGTATATTTCCTTCAGGGTGATGGTCTAGGTAAGGCTTCTGCACGTCTGGTCCACCTACTATCTAAACTACAAGAGTATGCTTTCACCATTCACTATATTAAAGGTGTAAATAAATATAGTGCTGATTTTCAGTCACGCTTGCCATTGCCGGCAAACCATGGCATCAGTGAAGATTATGAATGTGTTGTGTCCACCATTGATGCTGTTTCAGAGCTGAAAGGAACTGTATCTGAAAAAGAATGGTTGAAGGCCATGTTTCAGGATGAATCACTTTTGAAAGTTGTTGAATTTATACATAAAGGTTGGCCTCCCATTCGTAATTTAGAGAATTCTCTTAAACCCTATGCTCAAATTTCAGCAGAACTTACATGTGGAATGACATTTGTATTAGAGATGGTCGTTTTATTATATATAATTGCTCTAGCGCTTGAGGGGCACTTGGGCATTACCGCCACTTATGAGAAAATTAGAGAACACTCTTGGTGGCCAGCTATCAATAGTCAAGTCAATTCATTTATAAATGTGTGTCCTCAAAGCATAGTTTCAGACAAACATTGGAAAACAGTTGAAAAACCACTTTATTCTGTCCTATTGCCCTATTATCCTTGGCATAAAATTGCTTTGGATTTCATGGGTCCTTTTAATCTACTACCTTCTACTAACAGATTTTTGATGATTCTTTTTGATTACCATTCCAAGTGGATATATTATTAGTTCACACAGTCTCCTAACACTCAGTCAGCCATCCATTTCTTAGACAATGTTTTTTCTTTGGAGGGCATACCTAAGGAAATAGTAATGTACAATTGTACTCATTTTATTTCCAAGGAAATGAAAACTTTTCTCTGTAACCATGATATTAAACATCTTCATGTAGCCCTTTACAATCCTTCTGCCAGTGGGCTGGTAGGGAGAGTGAATCGTTTAATCAAAGAAGGTATTCAATCTGCCCTTTCTTCTGGCATGTATGTGATGAGTTTCTGAGAGATATAATCAATGCTTATTATTCTTCACCACATTCCACAACAGGAGTTTCTCCTTTTGAATTATTAAGGGGAAGGAAGTGTATGTTAAAACCTCTGCCCAATTGGTTAGAATCTGTATACAATTTTTATGAACAAGTTGATCAAGAAGTTTCAATACAAAAAGGGTACAAGGTGAACAACAAAAACAGAAACAGTATTATGATTTCCACAAGCATACCAAAGAAATACATTTTACTATTGGCCAATGGGTACCTATTAAAAAACCTTTCAAAGTCAGGAGAGGAGAATCTCAGTACACTTCACCGTTTAGAATTGAACGTATTATTAAAAATGCTGTTCTTGTTGCTGGTAAGGATTGGTGGAATTAAAGTAGGTTAGTATCCATAACTGATACTCAGATAAAATTGTTCAACAAGACAAACGTGGTGGTATCAGATGATAATTCTATTGTTTTTGAGTATGAAAATTCCAGAAATAGTAGGAAAGACATTGTTCCTGATTCTGTAATATCTACTTGTTGTACTACCTTGTCTGATGCATTAGATTTAGACTTGAATCAATCAAAAATAGACACTGTTACTACCAAAAATGTGAACTCTCCAAGCTCTACTTGTTCTTTGCAAAAAACCATTATGAGTAAGAGAGTTTCTAAATTACCAGTTAGACTTTTGGACTGTAGTCTCAATTAATTTTATGTTAAGAAAGGAAGGTGCTGTAGTGCTGTTTATTTCTTTTTATTTTCTTAATAACATAGTTTGCATCGTGACGATTTGGAACGTCATGATGCAAACCAGTTCGAATGTGTAGTTTAGAATTGTGTCTCGGGTTGCCTGGCAAAAAGAGCAGCTAACCGTCTTGTCAGGATATCAGAGACGCAGTGGTTATTTTCGTGGCTGTTAGACCTGACAGCCTTAGGGTGGTCACCCCTAACTTTTTTGCCTGCCTCCCTCCACTTTTGAGATACTGTTTCTGCTGTTTTGTTTAGAATCTGCACACTTTACCACTGCTAATCAGTGCTAAAGTGCATATGCTCTCTCCCTTCAAACATGGTAACATTGGATCACACCCAATTGGGCTATTTAATTTACTTATAAGTCCCTAGTAAAGTGCACTATATGTGCCCAGGGCCTGTAGATTAAAAGCTACTAGTGGGCCTGCAGCACTGATTGTGCCACCCAGTTCCATAGCCCCTTAACAATGTCTCAGTCATGCCATTGCAAGGCCTGTGTGTGCAGCTTCACTACCAATTCGACTTGGCATTTAAAAGTACTTGCCAAGCCTAAAACTCCCCTTTTTCTACATATAAGTCACCCCTAGTGTGTGCCCTAGGTAACCCCTAAGGCAGGGTGCTGTGTAGGTAAAAGGCAGGACATGGACCTGTGTAGTTTACATGTCCTGGTATTGCAAAACTCCTAAATTCGTTTTTACACTACTGTGAGGCCTGCTCCCTTCATAGGCTAACATTGGGACTGCCCTCATACATTGTTTGAGTGGTAGCTGCTGATCTGAAAGGAGCAGGAAGGTTATATTTAGTATGCCCAGAATGGTAATACAAAATCCTGCTGACTGGTGAAGTTGGATTTAATATTACTATTTTAGAAATGCCACTTTTAGAAAGTAAACATTTCTCTGCACTTAAATCTTTCTGTGCCTTACAATCCACGTCTGGCTGGGTTTAGTTGACAGCTCCTTGTGCATTCACTCAGACACACCCCAAACACAGGATAGTCAGCCTCACTTGCATACATCTGCATTTTGAATGGGTCTTCCTGGGCTGGGAGGGTGGAGGGCCTGCTCTCACACAAAGGACTGCCACACCCCCTACTGGGACCCTGGCAGACAGGATTGAACTGAAAGGGGACCTGGTGCACTTCTAAGCCACTCTTTGAAGTCTCTCCACTTCAAAGGCACATTTGGGTATAAAAACAGGGCCTCTGCCCTACCACCTCAGACACTTCCTGGAGAAGATACCTGAACTAGAACCTGCACCCTGACAAGAAGAACTGCCTGGCTGACTAAAGGACTCACCTGGCTGCGTTATGAAGAGGACTGCTACCTTGCTTTTGCCCTGCTGTCTTGCTGCTATCTTGCTTTGCTGCAGAAGTGCTCTTCAAGGGCTTGGATAGAGCTTGCCTCCTGTTCACTGAAGTCTCAGGACCAAAAAGACTTCTCTCCTGCAGCTGAAATCCCCATGCAGCGAAAATTCGACGCACCACCTGCCAAGAACGACGCACAGTCTGCGCGCAGTGAAAAATTCACCGCACGACCAGTCCTGAACGACGCAGCCCGACTTTCTTGACAGGAGATTGATGCAGCGCCAGCGACGCTACCGGAACTTCAACGCACAGCCCTACTGGATCGTCGTGAGCCGACTCAGAACGACAACGCCTGACTTCCTGAGAGGAATCGACGCAGCGCCTGCTGTGCAAAAGAAAATTCCACACATCGCCTACCAGAATCGACGCAGCCGCTGTGACTTCGCTCCGCAAGCCCAGGATTGCACGTATCGTCCCCGGGGCATCTGAAAACCCGCAACCCAAAGAGGATGCAAGTCAGCACGCCGGAAATCGACGCAACATCTTCCCCACATGGAAAATAACAACGCACGTCCATGTGCGAAGGGGTGAAACCGATGCATACTCACCGTTTTCCATGCATCTCCTCCTCTGCGGTCCCTTGCGAGGATTTTTCAACGCAAACCAGGTACTTTGCCCTGCAAGAGACACTTGTTGTTTCCAGTGTGGAATCACGTTCTCCTGGATCCATTTTGGACCTAGTAGGCCCTGTGATACACAATGAAAATACAGGCCTGTTTCTGTTGAACACCTTACAATGTTGAATTAGCTAGGCCTTGAAGAAATGTCTATTGTGCTTGAAACGCATTATGTTGCAAGGCTTGCTAAACTGACGGCCATAACAAGACATCACCGCATGCTAGCTTGTGAAATCCTCACTGCTAAAAGTACTAACGCATGCACTTATGGTTCCTCTTTCTCCACATATAGATGTACCACAAGACATTTGATTCAGAGGACATTGTGCAAGCTTCTTGTCCATGATTCTAACCCTTATATGGAGCATCACGTGTGCTATATAGAAAGAAATTAATCATACCTCAATATCAAGAACCAATGAAATGTGTTAATGTGTCTGCGGTTTAATGCTATAAAAGATCATGCATTACTTCCTTGTGCAGACTGTTCGAGATGGATTTTGTCCGCTTAGTCTCCATGTACATGTATTTCTTATTATGTCTTATTAGTTCTTATTAAAAGTAATCTAAGGAAGAGTGGCTGGTCTTGGTTTGTTTCCTGAATTGTCTGGATCTGAAATACTCCGACTTGGCTACGACACTAGGAGAACTGAAGACACTTTTGATTGCTTTTACAGTAATATTTTAACTCTAAGACACTTGATATCTCTTTCAGTGATATCCCTACATTTGCTTATTATATCTTTAATTGTTTTTGACCTGCATTTATCCAGCTATATATTATATATTTTCTAAACACTGTGTGGTGTATTTTTGTGGTGTTACATTGTGATATTGTATGGTTTATTGCACATTTACACATTGCCTTCTAAGTTAAGCCCAGTGCCAAGCTACCAGAGGGTAGGCACAGGATAATTTGGATTGTGTGTGACTTACCCTGACTAGAGTGAGGGGCCTTGCTTGGACAGGGGGTAACCTGACTGCCAACCAAAGACCCCATTTCTAACAATGGCTATTTCTCAAACAGAAATAAATCTTCAACATTTACTGCAACTTTCGATGAGTCCGATGAGTCAAAGCTTTTATCCTTGTTAACCCGCACTACACCCCACTAAAGTACTGAAACTGCATTGTTGGAGGTCTCAGAACATAGCAAAGGCATTCTTGAAAGTGGGGGTAATGCTGTACTGATTATGACAGATCTATTAGCCGCATTGGGCACTGTTCAGAATGCCAAGCTGTTAGGGTGACAGGACAGGCCTTGGGCTGGCTAGCATCCTATTTTGAAAAAAGGAGTCAACAAGTTTGGATCCCTCGCTGTTCTGCTAATCCATATGGATTGGTTGTGGGAGTCTCCCAGGGCTCTGCCCTAAGTCCTACCCTTTTTAATAATTACCTTACCCCTCTGGCCGAACTAGCAGAAGACCTGGAAGCCAAAGTGATATCCTCAGCAGATGACTTGCAACTGCTACTTTCAAGGACAAGGGAGATTTGCACACAGATTAAAACCTGTTTACCTGCAGTCTTTTACTGGTTAGCAAAATGTAATGAAAACAAGCATTTGTAATGCAATAGGTCTTGCATTTGCTCCAGTTATAGCTGTTCATGGTGTAAATTCCTAATTAGACTTTTCTTGCCACTTAAAATGAAAATGAAAATTAAAACAGTTGACATAAGCAAGCCGATTCAAGGTGCCATGGCCTCCATGAGCATGAGCTTGAAGCAGAGACACAAAAGGAAAATGAAGTTCGCTCGCAGTCAAACGTATTGGCAATCCTGCAATTATCCATGCAACAGGGTTGATGTCCAAGGCAGTAACTGAACTGCCCCAAGGAGGGACAAACGTAAAGCATTTACCAATGATAACAAAGGATTTGTGAAAGGCAAGCCCGCAAACGAGTGATAGTGTTGGGAGTGCGATGGGCGTAGTTAAAAACCCACAGATAGATTACAACAGGTCAGATCGCTTGAACACTCAACCTAAAAAAGAAGGAGAAAGGGTCTGTCTCTTGCGCCACCCATCAAAGGCCAAATAACCCAGAGAGACCAAGGGAGGTAGGTGGGTCCCGAGACTGAGGTGACTATGCTGCGTCTCAGGACCTCATGAAGCCAGGAAGCTATGGCCACAAGGCTGTGTGAGCTGGCACTCCAAGCCTGCTGTACCCCCGTCAAGTCGGCCACTGCACCTCTAGGGGGCCGCATGAGTTTTTGCTGGAGACCCCCACCGTTGTACAATACAGAGGCACAGAAGATGCAGATGTATGAGGTTGGGCTGTATGAAATTTGAGGGCACCGGGTTCAGAGCTGAATCAAGGTGCTTCTGCCATGTGGGCCTCCATGGTGGGCACGTCTCCTTATGAGGTTGCACCACATCTCACCATCACAAGATAACTACATTTACAAGGCAAGATGTTCTAAACCAGGACATCAATAGCTGTCCATGAACAGTCTTATCACTAACCTAACGTAAAAAACACAATTTTCTGAAGTCATAAAACTGCAAGTATATTTGAATGCACATAATCCTCCTCCTCCCTTTCCCCCGCCCCCCTACACGATAGCCCCCCCCATGATAGCTGGAATACAATGATGATAAATGGAAAGAAGTTGCACTGCGTTATATTTAGACAGTATCTCTGGAACCCTTTACACAACAGCACTCTGGCAGCACTCTTCTTTCCGGATCTTTTTGCAACATTTTATATTGGAGAACATAAAACCTTGTTCATATGATTACTGGAATGGTGGAGATTAAAAGAGCTATATTATTGTTTTCATTATTCAATATCCACATGCCCATGCAGTTAAGTTGGTCGAACAACACCAGATGACTTTTCGAATGCATTCAGACAGCGTGCAGCTCTACGAACTGATACAACTAGGTCATCATGGAAATTTCACAAGCAGAAGTCATGGAAGCAAACAAATAACTAGGAATGCCTGACTCCCCTAGCTAAGCAATATACAAATACATTTGCAAAACTCTTGCAAAAAAAGTTTGTACTTTAATTTTACTAGAAGCGAGTACCTTATCTTTTGCAGTTGTGTTATCTTTTACTGAATGGCAGACAATCCTGCTCTGACTCCACATCTGCTAATAATCTAATGCAGATCTACACCTATTTCAATCAGATAATAAACTTTACTGCCAGTTTGATTTCTTGCTCCCGTAAATTGCTCGAAGTTTGATATCCCTAAATTCTGTTCACTTCCGATATTCCATGTGCATATTAATTACAACTGTGATGGATCTGGTATAATTGTGAACATACTAAACAGGCTTTGTTACCATATTGAGGTATGTTTAATTCAGTGCTTATTAAAAAACGTAACTATTTAAAATCAAACATTTACAAATGCAATAGGTTTGGGCTTATTTGGCCCTCTCTCCAAAATGTGGATATTGTAAATAAGTATTCATCTTGGGTTTTGGAAAGAGGCCTGGATAAACATGCAAACTAGTATAAATGTTACAATAGCTTCACATAAACAGGTTGCTATCTTTTCTGTGCCTGCTTGAACTTTAATTTATGACAAATTACCTACATGTGGCACTACAGTACTGGAAGCGTGGCGGCAGTGTTGCTTGGTTGAAGGTTATTTAAAAAAACGCTATGATGAGGCCAGCACTGACCGCGGCATTGGGACTATTTCTAAAAAACGTTCAGCCCTGCTGCTGTACAACATGGCTAAAAAAAAAAAAGTTTGACAATGCTGATAGGTCTCACTTTGCATGACTGTTTTATAACAACCATATTTCAGAGACTTTAAGGCATGGACAAAGGTGGGGTCTCCAGGACCCGAGCCTTTCCTGGAGGGCCCTGATGGAGCCTGCTCTGTTCTGCAGAGTCTTGCCCTGATGACCTTGAATCATTCTTAAACAGATTGTTTTAAATAGCATTTTCCTTTAATTTATTTTTAATGTGGGTATTGTGTGAGGGTCTATTAGAGAAATTTCACAGAGAAATGTTTTGTTTGCTTCCTGTAACTTCCATGAAAACGTTTTCTATTATGTCGAACCAGGACCTCACATATGAGAAATGGAAGGATGTCACAGAGAATATTTGCAGTAATGTTAGTGAGTTGCTGCTGTTATACAATATTGAAAACACCTCACTATCCTTAAATATTAGATGTAAATACATTTAGATTTTGGAAGAGTGTGTATGTGCACTGTCAGTGACCTGGTCAAAGTGGGCATAAAAGAGCTGAAATTGTATCAGTTCAAAGCTGTTCCGAACATGAGTGTCCGAAACACGTTTGGCCCAGGATCCCCCAATTTCCTTAAAACGTCCCTGCCATATTCAACAAAGAGTAAAACAAAACTGCATGATAATTAAATGACACCTTTGTAATTTCCATATATAACAAATTGCACAATGGATGTCTACAGATCGTCTGTGTGTCAGACAGCATAACAAACTGTAATTCCATATACATACATTCAAAATCGCTCATGTTGTGCACATCCAAGAGAGTAGCTAGCTACCAATCTGCAAAGCCCTTTAACATCTCATCAGTGGTAGTACCCTAAAGATCTATGTGGCACGTTTTAGTGTACAACACGAGGACAACCAATCACCTATGTACTTGATATGAAGCAATTGCACACGTTTTGACAAATCATCTGTGTTTTAATCTGTATTACTGTAGTGGGGACTTAAGTGTGCCAATGTTCAGAAATGATTCTTTGCTTAGTACTACAAAACTGGAAAAAGGCTAGAGGTCTAGCAAAGTGCCCGACTTAAATACCTAACACAACATTAACTGCCTGTGAAAAATGAATTGAATCATGGCATGTGGTGTTTAGTATTAGTGACGAGTTAAGGTTCTGTTTGTTTAGATATGTTTTTTGCAGAGTTTAAAATGTGGCGACTTTTCATATTCGAAGTGCTAATGTTCCTTTTGTAAACCAGTTTGCACCATGCTCATCCCCTTGACAGCAACACAGCATCTCACACGTAGATAGCAATTTCAAGTGAAATGCATTAACTCCATTGGTGTGCAGGTGTTGGACACTGGCGGACGCCTGCACTACCTCCCTGGTGCGCCCCATGACCAGTGGCTGACACTAGGGAGGTATATATGTTTTTTTACTACCCCGAGAGACGCAGAAGAACATTTGGGTCTCCCCCTGCCTCTCTGTGATGTCACTGCACCGCGAGGCACGCTGATGTCACATTTTGTCCCACTAGAACAGCGGAGTAGCGGAGGCCAGGGAGGCATCGATGGAAAGGGGAGAGTCTACAGTTTGGGTAACTCCCCCTTCCATCGATGCCTTGCTCGCACTGTTTCCTGGCCTTGGATCACAGCGCCACTGCAATCCATGTCCAGGAAACGCCCTTAGACACCAGGGATCTTGTTTCGGAGGGGTCAGCCCCCGTGTAAGTGGCCTGCCATCCACTCCGTGGGGGCAGTAACATTTAATAAAAATATTTTGGGGTTCTTCCCCCCAGAATATGAAATAAATATGTTTTTAAAAAAGAAATGGCAGGGTCAGCCCTTCCTACATGGGCCGACCCCTAGGGAGTAATATGTTAAATAGTTTTCCCCGGGAGATTGCGCCCCCCCAGGGAATATGTAAAAAAAAAAAGAAAGAAAATGTTGGGCTAACCCCAATGGGGGCATTTTTTATGCATGTGTGCATTGCCATGGGGTCATGATCGGCCCATGTATACATATATATATATATTTAACAAGAGACAAATATCTCTATAGATATGTATGTGTATATATCTATATATATATATATCTATTTATATATATATATATATATAATTTTTTACATGTGTTTAATTCCAGGAGCCACGATCGGCCCCCAGGGAAACCACAGATATATAAAAGTGATATATATATATATATATATATATATATATATATATATATATATATATATATATATATATATATATATAGAGAGAGAGAGAGAGAGAGAGAGAGAGAAATAGATAAGTCTTGTGTCTAGTGGCAGTTTTGATGCTGTAAAGCAGCACAGATGGTTCATATGCCTGCTGCAAAGGATATACATGTATTTAGCTGAGTGGATTAGTAAAGCCAGGCATTACCTGCACTTTAAATCAAATGAAACATATGTGGAGGGGGGGGCTATGGAGATATGAGGGGCACTTTTGGTGGGTGGTACTGAGGGAATTAGAAGAGGAGGCCATGAGAGGCAGAGCACCAAAAATGACTGTCACACTGGGTGCCACCAGCGCTAAAGGCTGTGATGATGAGTATGTGGTAAGGTGAAGTAATAGTGTGTCTTTTTTGTTTTTCTCAATGTCTTCAGAGAATCTGTAGAATCAGAGAAGAAGTGAAGGTAAGGTAACAACATTTACTGTTGGACACATCACACACACCCACAAGCAATTTTGTGACTCTATCTGCCTTCTACATAGTCTAGTACTTCAGAGGGACAGTTTATCCAGTAGCAGAGATGGCATCTCGTTGGATGACTGCTGCTCAAGCCCTATCTCAGGTTATGGAGGATAGCTCTGAGGCAGGATCAGAGACTGAGACAGCATCTGAGATAGGGGACAATGCAGCAGATTCTGGGAGTGATTTTTCAGCCAGTGGAGTCCTATCCGACAACACCTCTTCCAGTGATTCTGAGGGAGACGATGACAACAGTTGTGCTGTCCTTTCGCAAGCACAGTCTGTGCAGTGGGACAACAGCGGGTTAGCCGAACCCAGAGAGCAGCTGCGTGCGACCGCAAGCACATAGACAGTGCTCTCTTGAAAGCCCCCAATTTAGTTCAGCCCCAAATTCCATCTTTTATTGGTGACGCTGGATGTAAAGTCGATATGGCCAATGTTTTGCTAGTCAACTACGTCCATCTATTTTTGGATGCTTATCCTTCAGGAAATTGTGCAGCAAACAAATTTACGTTCAGACCAATTAATGAGGGTGCATGGAGGCACTCTAGGGCCCCGTTCTAGGGTATGCCAGCGGATTCCCACTTCGCTGGTGGAGTTGAACATATTTTTGGGCCTTATGCTCAAAATGGGGTTAGTGCAGAAACCCACCTTGCAGTGCTACTGGATGACTCGCACAGTTTGGGTAACCCCCATCTTGCACAATACATGAACAGAGATTGTTTTTTGCTACTGCAGCGCATGCTGCATTTCAATGACAATTCTGCTGCATTGCCCCAGGACCATCCAGACAATGGCAGGTTGTTTAAAATTCGGCCTGTCGTGGAACATTTGTCTGTCAGGTTTCCAGAGATCTATACTCCTGGAAAATCTATAGTTGTCGATGAGTCCTTGATCCTGTACAAAGGACAGCTGCTCTTCAGGCAGAACACTGCGAGCAAAAGAGCTCGCTATGGCATAAAGATGTACGTGCTGTGTGAGAGCGCTTCTGTCCATGTGTACAGCTTGAGAGTGTATCCAGGGAAGGACTCTACCCTAAACCCTGTAGGTTGGGGTCAGAGGTAGGATTGTATGGGAACTTGTCCAGCCAGTACTTCACAAACCTAACCTAACATAACCTTTATGTGGACAATTTCTATACAGGAGTAGAGCTGTTCAGTGAGCTCAACAAAGCTGGCACTGTGGCCTGTGGTACACCTTGTTGTAACCGCAAAGTATTCCCGCAGGAGCTTGTTTGCAAGAAGCTCCAGAAATCCCAGAGTACTGCGTTGCATTCCAACGAACTGCTCACAGTCAGGTTTTTGGATAGGCATGATGTATACATGCTCACTACAATTCATGATGACAGCACTTCCCCCATCACAGTTTAGGTCAGATGGCCGAAGTCCACAAGCCCATCTGCATACTTGATTACAAAAATTACATGGGAGGTGTGGACAAGAACGACCAGGTTCTTCAACCATACAATGCGTGTCATAAAACTCGCACTTGCCTCAAGAAACTGTTTGCCCACCTGATCCAGATGGCAACATACAATGCATATGTTGTTTACCGTGAGACAACCACAGAAAGACTCATGACTTTCTTTGACTTCCAGTTGTCTGTAATTGAAAGCCTCACTGCTGTTACAGAAGCAGCAGCCTCCATCTCATATGTTCTGGAGGATGTGGCAAGGCTGCAGGAGTGACACTTTGCTTTCCTAAAACACCCAAAAAGGATTGTCCATGTCGTCACTGCAAAGTGTACTTGAATTCGTGGAAAGCAGCAGGAGAGTCCGTATTACTGTCCCCAGTGCCCATCTCAACCAGGCCTCTGTGTCCCTACTTGCTTTACGTTGTATCATACTTAAGCAAAGAGGAACTGGAAGTACTAGGTAGAGTTACGTCACTTCACAGAAACCTCAGAACATTGATTGGAGTTAATAGCACTCTGAAGTCAACACTCAATACATATTTGTAAACAAAATGTTTCACAAGTGAGTAGGAAACCAGGGCCCATATTTATACTTTTTTAGCGCCGCATTTGTGCCGCTTTTTGATGCAAAAACGGCGCAAATTTACAAAATACAATTGTATTTTGCAAGTTTGCGCTGCTTTTGCGTCAAAAAATGACGCAAATGCGGTGCTAAAAAAGTATAAATATGGGCCCAGGTTTGCCTGGGCACTTAGGTTGGAAGTTAAACAACTCTCAGGGTATGTTTAAGACCAGGTTACTCTCAGAATTGGATTACATTCTGAACCACATGAACTTGGAACAAGATTTGACGGACACAAGGTTTGGATACCAGCTTTTCCAAGGTTGTGCTTTAGACATTGGTGAGGACTTGATTATGTACATTCACATGAAAACAGAATGTTTTTTAAAGTTGGTTGGAGTTATTGACACTCCCAGGATTACACTCCATACGTGGACTTACACTTGAAAACACAACAATAAAAGAAACATTTTAATACATGACACAAGGTTGGGATACCACCTTTCCCAAGGTTGTGTAAGTAACATGGATTGGAGTTTGAAGACACTCCCACAGCAATCTAGAAAACACAGTCATTTTTGACACACAGGTTGGATTTGTGGGCATTCCCAAAATATACCAGAGAATACAATAACACACAGTCGTTGGGATTGATTACCGGCATGAATAATACAAATTGTAACATCCAGATGGCGCCAGGCTTACACATTACCGAGATACGACGAAGGAGTACTTTCCTTCTTCCTTTGAACTTGTAAGGTAAGGATTTTCTGCCACTGATGTTATTGTGATTTCACGGGATGGAGAGCGGGTGAGGATGAAGCAGGTTAAAGATGATGTTTGAAGAAATGTTGTGCTAATCAGTTGCTGCTATTCTTATTGTAATGCTTAATGGGATGGTGTGGCAGTTTGATAGCCTTAGAGATAAGTGTAAGCTTTTATTTCAGGTCCTTAAACTACAGACGAGACACGTATACTTACCATGCCATATGGATGCCAGATTTGCTTAAGTTTGGAATGTTTGTACTTTCTGGTAGGCATGAATTTAAATGGGTTTTTGGATATGGCTAGCCTATTCAAATGGCCTCCCCCACTTATAGTTGTATGGTTTTAATTTTAGAAGCCGGACTCGTCAGTTTGCTATGGCTTTTCGACTTTCTACATATTAACGGCTATTGCTTTGATATAGGTAACAGATTCACCTTTTGTGCTGAGGTGTACTCTTGGAAAAGGCTTAAGTTTTCGTGGTTGAGATAGCACACATATTTATGTTGCATGGCAATTTTCACATTTGGTGGTTAATGACTTTTCTATCTTACTTCACAACCTTTATCTCTTAGCTGTGTCACATATTTTGGTTTTCCTTGATATGTCTTGACGTAACTTTGGATACTATTTGAAGGGTGTGATAAACTGACCTTTTTTGCAATACAAATATGTTGCATGTCCCAATTTAATGGGTTGTTTATATAATGTGTTTATTGTAGCCCTGACAAAGTCGTCTTCACATTTGCCATTATGACGAAACACATGTTGGCTACATGAGCTGTATGAAGTTGCGAACCACATGACCTATTTGGATATGCTTATCACATTACCTATTGGTTGACTCTGAAACAATTTTGAAGACAACAAATAAAGTCTCACGGAACACTTGGACTTGCTATGTATATATCATTTTAAAGCACTAAGCTCTTGGACTGAATGAATTTGTTACTGGCAATGTGGTGGCTCAGAGGGACAACTGATTGATGGAGACTTGTGCGGGTTTCAATACAGGTATGAGGCCAAGCCCCAATGCAAGTTCAGAGGGGCTATTTACACAGAAAGATAAGAATGCACTAGAAGTGCATGCGTCTCATGTGGAGGCTTCCAAAGGCACCTGAAAAGAGTCACAAGTTACATGTATTTGCATAAGATTTAATTGAAAGATGGGGCCAAACCAGTAGCGTGCAAGGTCAAAAACATACCTTTAAGCATTCAAGGAGCTGTTAAAAAAGAATTAGATCATCTCATGGAATACGGGATATTTGAAACTGCAGAGCCTCTCAATGGGTAGCTCCAGTCGTTGTTGCCATGCAAAGTTCAGGGGACACAAGACTCTGTGTCAGGGATCGCGGCATTGCTGGATCTGAGGCGGCGTCAGTTCTGGTGCTGCGGGTCGAAGGAGCGGAAGCGGCATGAAGATGTGTCGGGTCCTTGCTACGGAGCAGTAGAGGTGAGGCAGCGTCGGTGCAAAGCAGTGAATTCACGAACTTCGGGCGGCGTCGGTCACAATGTGGTGCGACGACTTCCACGGAGTTACGGACTTCAGCGAGGCTGCAGCGGTGTCGGGCCTGCGAGGGTCGTCGCACTCCAGTGAGGAACACAGAGTCGGTTGCAGGGGGCGCCACCGGATTCAGCAGCAGCATCGGTCCAGAGTAGTCTGAAGTCGGTTTTCTTAGGTTTTCACCAACTTCTCCTTTCAAGGGCCCAGGGACTGGATAGGGTACCACTTGTCAGGGCAGGAGTTTCAGCAGAGAGTCCAGGTGCTGGTAGGGGAAGTCTTTGATGGCCCTGAGACTTCAGAACAGGGGGCAAGCTCAGTCCAAGCCCTTGGAGATTCTTCTCAAGCAGGAATATACCACAAAGTCCAGTCTTTGTCCCCTTTCACAGGCAGAAGCAGCAACTGCAGGATGGCTCCATAAAGCACAGTCACAGAGAGGGGAGCACTCCTCCTCAGCTCTTCAGCTTTTCTCCTTCTCAGAGGTTCCTCTTGTTTCCAGAAATTATCTTTTTTCAGGGGTTTAAGGAGCTCTTCTTATACCCCTTTCTGCCTCTGAAGTAGGCCTACTTCAAAGGAAAGTCTCTCCTGTTAGTAAGATCCCGCCTTGCCCAGGACAGGCCCCAGGCACACACCAGGGGGTCGGAGACTGCATTGTGTGAGGGCAGGCACAGCCCTTTCAGGTGTAAGTGACCACTCCTCTCCTCCCTCCTAGCACAGATGGCTCATCAGGAAATGCAGGCTACACCCCAGCTATCTTTGTGTCACTGTCTAGAGAGAGGTGCAAACAGCCCAACTGTCAAACTGACCCAGACAGGGAATCCACAAACAGGCAGAGTCACAGAATGGTTTAAGCAAGAAAATGCCTACTTTCTAAAAGTGGCATTTTCGAACACACAATCTAAAAACCAACTTCACTAAAAGGTGTATTTTTAAATTGTGAGCTCAGAAACCCTAAACTCCAAATTTCTATCTGCTCCCTAAGGGTGTTGTGTAGCCATTTTAGTTATAGCTCCATGCACGTTATTTTAACATACTAGGTCTGCAGCTGTGCACTTTAACCTAGATATATTTTATTCAGCTTTGCTTTATTATTGTTACAATAGCCACTTTTACGGTCTTGTTTTATTTCACTTTATGAAACAGTTTTTGCCTATGCCAGCACTCTGTTCTCAAACAAGACATTCTTGCTCACTCTGTGCTTCTTCCAAGGCTGCAGTAAGATAGGTTGCCGGTGAACGTGGTATAAGTTTAGTCTCTGACATTCATAGAAAACACACATCGTTACATAGGGACAGTTTCTCAGAACATCAACTGTTTTATTATAGAAACACTTCCCTGCCCTTTACACGTTAGAGGGAGATTCCAGCCAGAGAACCACGACTGTATGCTGATTGCCGAATGCTTCACTACAGCTGCTAACGCACACTTCAGGCCTTTGCTCAGGCATAGGGGGTATGATGTCTTCCCAGGGGAACATGAAGGGCAGAATTAGAACATGCTGTGCTCTATTATAGCCTAGGTAGGAATTAGTCTATCGATTCTAGTGACAACATGCTAGCGTTATTTCTATGCTTTACTCTCCTAGTCACAATTTTACTCTTATTATGTTGTGTCGTCCTGGTTATTGCAGCTCACGCTTTATTATACAAGATGCAGTCGCTTCATTAAATATTGAAACCTATACTGCCTCTGCTTGTCGTTATGTATATGAGACTAATGTAACTGAGAGAAACGGATGAGACTTGAGTGGCCATGGCTTCCCTGAGAAACCATTTATGTCATGCACTCGGCTACCTAATCATCCCTGCCCTTGGGTAGAGGTGAGGCACTGCTAGTTCGCCGGAGCAAAACCCAAATTGGAGTGACAGGTGTCACCTGCCGTGGGTCGGACTCAGTCTCCCACACCGCAGGCGATTCTGCCACTCAAAACCCAGTAGTCTCATTAGAATAATGAGAGCCTACGCGACAAGGGAATCTGCACTTTAACAAGATTTAAAGGCAGCCCCCATGTTAACCTATAAGAGAGATAGGCGTTGCAACAGTGAAAAACGAATTTGGCAGTACTTCACTGTTAGGAAAATCACCTAAGTACAGGTCCCACCTACCATACACTGCACCCTGCCCATGGGGCTACCTAGGGCCTACCTTAGGGGTGCGTGCCTTACATGTATAAACAGGGAAGGTTTAGGCCTGGAAAGTGGGTACACTTGCCAAGTCGAATTAGCAGTTTAAAACTGCACTCACAGACACTGCAGTGGCAGGTCTGAGTCATGTTTATAGGGCTACTAATGTGGGTGGCACAACCAGAGCTGCAGGCCCACTAGTAGTATTTGATTTACAGGCCCTGGGCACCTGTATTTTGTATCATCCAGAAACCAATGAATGGTGCAAAAATTCAACAGAACACTTTAGGAAAACTTACAATTGGCTGAGTTCCAGGGTCTCAATTGGGTGGAAATGGTGAAGTGTTGTGCGGGGTTGAACAGTATGGGTTTACTTCACATACCACACCTGGCATGAGTCCTGTTGAATTGTTTAAAAAATGCAACCATTGTACACTGATTTGTCCTCCTTGGGTTAAAGTTTATTACAATATGCCTTTTAATGAAAAGATGCTTAGAGAAAAGACTCTTGGGAGGGAACTCTTAATGCAAGAGAAAAGAAAGGAATTGTTTGATCTGTGCTGAGCAGCTAAAACAATGACTATTAACATAGGTGGTGTTCTGAAAGTCAAAATACCTAGGAAAGCACAGGGTTCTCACTTCAGTAGAACCTACAAAGTTACTAAAATGTTTCAGGGGCGATTACGTTGGATGATAGGCATATCTGGAACTTGACAATATCACAAAATAAAATGATGGACGGAGTGTTGCAACTTTTCAAACACTCACCCCCAGTCACAGATCTGGGTTTAATCCATTGTTATTTTGCTTGCCAGGTCACCCCAGTTCAGACCCAGCTATATGCAAATCAGTCTCGACCCTGCTCCAATGGGAGCAATCCAGCCCGAACTGCCAAGCCAGGTCTTCCCTTGACAGGATTCATGCATCCTGGGACTGGTGTCAGGGTATCATCCTTCATCAGCCAGGCTAGCTTGAATCCAATGGCACAGCAAGCAAGGGACCCACGTCTGGGTATACCCTAGCCACTTAGGGCACACATGGCAATAACACAAAAATAAATGATAGACGGAGTATTGAAATTTTTCAAGCACTCACCCCCAGTCACAGATCTGGGTTTAATCCATTGTTATTTTGCTTGCCACATCACCCCAGTTCAGACCCAGCTATATGCAAATCAGTCGTGATCCTGCTCCCAATGGGAGCAGTCCATATCTGCAACTTGAACAGAATTGTGGTCATTAAGTGAGATCTATGTCCCTAAAGCATTTTTTTTTTTTTAAGCTTTGTTCTTCTTTCTTGTTGTTATTGTTTTGGGACTTCCTTTGTATTAATAGAGGGAAAGTGTGTGGTATTGTCATCTTATTATTTATATTGCTTGTTTGGTTGATTCCATCACTTTCCCGTAGCTCTAGGACATGGTTTGTCCTTTATAGAATGTTTGTGTTCGATTGGAGAAGCATTACGTCAGTTGCTCGACTGGATCTCCTTTGGTCAGCTGTGGCTGGAATATCTCCTTCCAATAAAGCTTATACTGTATTCACATTTCATCTTGACCTGCTCATCTTTTATGGATTTCAGATGGGGTTTTCAGCAGTGGAACCACTTTTACCTTTTTCCAAAGTGAAGGCACCATGGCTGAATCCAAAGAGTTGTCAAAGAGTTTCATCAGTATGGGAGGAACAATCCCAGCAGAACTGGACAAAATTACAGAGGGGCATGGGTGGCTGTTTGGTCGTACCTTACTGAGTTGGAAGGCCAGTCTAGTTTTCTTCAAAGAAACATGGTTAAAAGTCAGCTGTCATAATAAAAAACTATGAACATGAAAATTAAAACATACCCAAAGCAATTTACACCACATATGCCTGCTACCCATGATACTTTAGTCTAGTTCCTAACTTATACCTGTGAATGTTATTTGTATATATTCTTGGCTCTAAAATGATGTTATCAGTGCAGTTAGTAATCACTCTAGTATAAATATGCCAAGTCATGTATCCATTCTGGCATACCTCGGACAGCTGTTGGCCATCAGCTGGATACCGGCTATTCAGCAAATACTCTCTCAACAATTGTAATCTGTGTATGCCACCTTCCCCAAATCTTCACCTTTCTTCATACCCTTCCGTCCAGTGATTCTCTATGGAAAAAGAAGGGGGTGTTCTCTGCGCATCCTCTCATTTCATCGCCCATAACAATGGATAATGACTATTACTGGACCCTTTGGACATGGGCATTGTCAACCCCAGCCCCTTTAACAGCTACAGTGGGCAGGGGCATAGCTTGGTCACTAACACTGGGGGGGGGAGCTGTGAGCTTCAGATTTCCTAACAATCACTCTGGCATAGAATGTTAAAATACATTATCGACAAGCAGGGCACACTTTGGGGCAGTGAAAAGGGAGATGAATAGGGATTGGCAGGATACTAAGTGATGAAAAATGCAATGTTTGATAAAATAATCAACATTTTTGAAGACTTTCAAGCAGAAGAAGGTTTGAATGAGTGTAAGCTTTTGTCTGTGTGTATGGAAAAAATACCTTGTGAAATCCAACAGACACTTCACCAAACCAGACTGAAAGCACCTATGCCCAACTATTTATCAGAAAATACATTCATTAGGAGGGTGTAACACCCCAAATACCTACCTAAGCTACGCCCCTGACAGTGGGGGTGGGGTTCCTGATGGGCCTGAGGTTCCTGATGGGCCTCTTCTGTCTGCAGCTTGCCAGACAAAGGCTCATAACTAACGTGAAAGTTTGGGAGGGTGAGTGAAAGGATGGATTTGAAGATGAATGAGTGAAAGGGAATAGGACTGATAGATGAATGGATGGATGAACAGATAGATGGATGATTGAAATGGTGAATGGGTAGATGGCTGAGTGAAAAGGTGAATGGATGATGACAGAAAGGATGGATGGATCAGTGAGTGTAAGGATGGATGGATGGATGAGTGTAAGAGTAGATGGATGGCTGGATGGATGGACTAAAAGGCTACACATGAAGATGGAGTGAAAGGGTGAATGGATGAGTGAAAGAATGGATGGGTGAGTGAAAGGGAGGGTAGATGAATGGTTGGATGAAAGGGTGGATGGATAGATAAGTGAAAGGGTGAATGGGTGGACAAATGTGTGAAATAGTGGATGGATGAGTGACTGAAAGGATAGATGGATGAATGAAAAGGTAAATGTATGGATAGATCAAAGGGTGGATGGATGAGGGAAAGGATGGGTGAAAGGATGAGTAGATGATTAAAGGGGAATGGATTTATGAAAGGATAGATGATGGATGGACAGGTTTGATGGATAGGTTTGAACATGGACGGATAGGTTTGAATATGGATTGGTGGACTTATGGAATGGTCACAGTCTGATTGATTGAAAAAAGATTGAATGGATGACAAAATGTAAAGGTGAAATAGTGAGTATCAGTGGATAGCTGAAAATATGAAAGGATGACTGGATAGATGCTTGGATGAAAGAGACAAGCAAGCTCTTCTGGGGAGGGTTGCAATTATGTGCTTCATTTAATTATTGCCTTAAGATATTTGGTTCAAAGTAGGAGGTATTTTAATTTTCTGCCAGGCCAGTGCTGCAGAGGCACAGCAGATCATGCACTGGGTTCCAAGACCAGACGTTTCAACCCTTCAAAGACACACAACTAAGTAGAGGGTCTACTGCACATTGTAACAGTGCAAAGTGCACCTGTGTGAATAAGCCTCATGTCACCAGTAGCTCTGGCTGTCAGTGTGTGAGTGTAGTGGGTATCTCTGGTTCCACAAACGTGCGGGTCATGATAGCTGCTTAGATGCCTACTGTATTAGAAGAGGTGCCCCTCTGAGTCCTACTGGTTGCCTTCAGAGTAAATCATGCATCTGCTCACTTACACCTACATGTGAAGGAGCTGAGTTTTTGATCACTTCCTCTTCCAAACACTGCCCCCTACACAATAATACTCAAGCAGACACGCATTTGTGCAGTCATTTCCAAATACAATATTACCCACGTGGACACATACAACTAACAAATTTACTCATATTAATACTAAAACTGTACTCATTATTTCCCAATACTAATCCATCACTAATTCTTGTTGGGTTCCAGAGTAGCGTGCTACTCACCGAAAAGCGCTTTGATGCCTCGTCAGGGGTAGTAAGCGGTATATAAATACGATTACAATACAATACAATACATACACATACAAGGATACGCTCATTCGCTCAGAAATGCATGCACAAACACACACTCACTTAAACTGATTCACTATCAAGCACTCACGAAGTGTGTGTGTGAAATTAAATGTGTGTGTGAATGCGTGTACGAGCATGTTGGGTGAGATCAGCAAAGTGAGTGAATGGGTGAAGTGACTGAGGCAAGAGTCTTAGTGACATGACACAAAACACAGACGTACACGCTCATACTGCTGAATTAATAAGAGTGGTGTGAGTAGCCAGGAGGCATGAGTAAGTGTGACTGAGTGACTTGTAGTAATTGTGGGCTGTGTATGTGGAAGGGGTACCGTGTTAAGGGGGGTTGGTTTACTCGAACCTTGTCACCATTTACACCGCTGGGACTTAATATGAGAGCACTCTGGGGCCCAAGCCAAATCTTTGGAGCCGATCTCACGCTATCCTCTGTGAGTGCCACTGTTTCCGCATAATTAAACAAATAATCTGTTCCCATAGACGACAATCCTCTAGACATGCCAAGTTGTGCATACCCTCTGCCACTCTACCCCCAACCCACCCCCAAACTGTGCTTCGAAGAGGCAAGAATAAAAACTCGTGCCTCTGCCCAAGCGACTGGCATATGCGCGCACCAGGATGCCAAAGCAAGCTGAATGCACAATTACTGATCTGCTCGGGCTGAAGACCTAAATGGCACCCGAGCTGGTTCTTTTTGGGACTTGTTGAAAGCAATGCACATCCGTAACAGAAGCACAGCGACGCCTCTTAGAAAAGAGCATTTATTCAGCTTCCGAGCTCCAGTGCTTTGGGACATTGACTGACAGTTGGCACCTTTTATCTAACGCCTTAGTTAGATTCGCAGTAAAGATTGACGTCACCTGGAGGCAAAACGAAATAAAAGATGCTGGTTTTGGCGCCAATCTCTCTAGCATGTGGTCTAATTATTGCATCCTTTCAGTTTTATTTTACCACAGTTGGAGCTGCTATAAAGGAAATCAAAAGCCTTTCTCTTTTTCCTTGAAGAATTCTTTTTATGACTTTATGCTGAAAAATCACTGTAAGAGATAAAAGATAAAGAGAAATTCTACAGAGGGCTAAAGGAACTAATGGATGTAATGAGCGCGGGCGTCAAATACACATCAATCCTTAGGTAAAGAAGGATACTGTGCAAAGGGGTCACTAATGTAAACAAAGATCGCACAGATGATGACCCTTGTATCTTTGTTCCATAGGCCTATAGATTTATTTGTTATACTTTATCTCATTGTTGCTATCAATTTTCGTTGAAAAGGTTGAGGGGTTCGGCTAGGCTTGCTTAAATGTGTTACTTTCACACTGGGCACACAGAACAGGAAACTAATAATTGAGGGGGGGAGGAGGGGAAGGGGTGCTAAACAGCATCCATGTTGGTCAACATTGGAGGGAGTTGCTATGCAACAAATATGATCGCTCTCTTTCAAATGGAAGGGACAAAGCACATTCTTTTACCCTGTAGACCATGGGTACTCGCAAACATTTTCCCAGGGGACAAAAAGTTTGGTCTGTGGTGTGCCTGGGGGCCGCATTGATGCCAGGGCAGTGGCGGTTGGGTGGGGTGGCTGGGGGGGATTGGTGACAAGGTAGGTGTAGAAGAAGCAAAGAATATATATCTAGTGGCTGAAATACACAATAGGAAACCAGAAAACCTGGAATTAATCCCGGCTTACCCACTTTTCCAAATTGTGTGATCCGAGGCAATTTTTGAATCTCTCTTTCCCTCCTTTCTCTGCATTATCACACTTAAGGGGACCTTGAAATATATGATTCATGGTGTGTGATGCACATAACCTGCTTCTATGTTTGATTTAATAAACTATAATTTGGTTCACGTATGATAGGAACCCAGGCCACCCATAAAGTGCACATACCAAGTGACTTGCCTCTTTAATTTACTATTGGTGGTGTTCTCAGGGTAAGGAGAAGAATTAATGTTTCCAAATGTATGTTTGAAAACTATCACTTTTAAATGAATACATCTCAATGCACTGATAAAATACATTGTAGTAAGGCAAAAAGGTTCTGCATGTTAACTAAATACACTTTTTTAATTTTGAAGACTGTCTTAGTTTTACACTTATGCTGTAAGATGTCTTTAAAAATGAAGGTGCTTCTTAAGTTAGGTGCAGGAGTCCCTAGTTACTTCCTTTCTTTAACACCAACTAAGTTTGAACGAAATGATTGTGTGTCTAATATTTTTATTGTTAGTGCGGTCGAGCAAACAGCTGCTCAGTGCTCCTGTTGCCTAAGGGGCCGCATGTAAAGGTCAGAGGGGCCGCATGAGGCCCGTGGGCCGTACTTTGAGTATCCATGCTGTAGACTAATGAAATAGGCAGCTGTGGACTGTGCATAAACGTTAGGTAACTATTGGAAATTAAGTTACCGTGTTGAAATTTTATGTCAAGACCGGAGGCTCTTATTATGCTTATTTCTTGCTTTTAATTTGAATAGCAGTACAGTCAAGAAACGAAAGAACACCAATCCGATAAAGGCCCTAAGAAGGATCTGGGCCAATGGGAACAAATACAGACTATAATGGACCAATCAGGGTCTGACATAACCAATATATACCTATCTAAACCACTAGCAGTCCTCTTTTCTTGCTGCTCGCAGTAAAGATAAGTATATATATTGGTTAAACATCTCTTTTATAGTGTGCCTGTCTGGCTATATAATTATATGCATTATTATTCATTTATCTCTACTGTATGTTGTATGTATTAGTTGTAATTTGCCTTACCACCTTATTCAACACTTTTTCCCCACTCGCGGGCTCATTTGGTGCTGCCCGGCGTCCGTTGTGCTGCTCTCTCCGTCATCGGTGTTCTAAACGCTTCACCTCAGCGTTTCTTCCTGACGCGCTGCCTAAAGCTGAGGATTTACCGGCCTTCGTCAAAATCCATTGGTTTTCTTCAGTTCCTGGCATATTTTCTCCCTGGCAGCATGCTCCGCTCCCTCTCTGACGCTTCTGTTAAGCTCCCTAAGCGTCGTTGGGTGTGACCGTCTGATCTTCCTCCTTTGGGGCGTGGCTTTGGCCTTAAACACGCCTGCTCTTCGTGTCTCCTCATATTAACCCTGTATTTGCTGGTTTCACTGATTTTGTTCGTTTTTCTTTTAAAAATTGATTTCTCAAACTTTTTTCAAGGCAATGACAGTGAGGATGAGTTCAAATCTAATTTGAATGATTTTATTCCATCCTCCGTCGCTAAAGCTGCCTCTCTGTCTATGAACAGGGTCACAAAAAAATTAGAAAACTCTGTTTTATCATATATGTCACAATCTACATCAGCTCTAACTGCGGGGGAATGCAGTAAGTGCAAAGCCATGGTGGCTTCTAAAAATCAACAAACGCCTAAAAAATCTGCGCTTTGGATAGTGAGTCTATCTCACGAGGTTGAGGACGAAGTTCCTCTCAGGCCTCCAAACAAGGAGGGGAAAATTTCAGGACAAAAGAAAAAAATAAAAGTAAAGCACATTAATAGTGTACAAAAGATTGTGATTTCCGCCTTCCATGATACAGATGATGATATTGACCCTGATTCAGATAAAAATACTTTTGATGATGATGATGATGATGATATCTCCGACTCTTGGTCTGGCCCTCCTCCTAAGAGACAAAAGCCGGGGGTCAGCAATGATACCCCTTCAGCAAATCCACTTTGTACTTGGCGGGTATTCCTATATTCGAGCCAAATCTTATTCATCACCCTAATTCCACGAAATGGTTTCCGTCATCTCATGTTGGGGACTATATATCGGCAAAGTTACGCACTCCTTTAGATAAACAAACCAGATCAAAACTCAAAGCGGAATGCCCTAGACCTGCTCTCCCTCTTCACATCACTGCTACTCCCTCCATAGACCCTTCTATGTTAACTTTCTTTACAAAATTTGGTAAAGATCCAAGTAAAGGAGTGGATAGGGCCTGGTCTGTATGCCAGGACAAAATGTTGCACATTGTGGGTCCTTTAGCACAGATTTTTGACTTGGCCGAATCTGCCAGACTTGAAAATTCGTCCATCAATTCAAAAGAATTGTCCTTGTGGGTCCAAAGAGCTTTCAGCTTGTTGGGTAATGCCAATTCAGCTATGACCCATGAGAGGCGTAAAGGTTTATTACTGAAACTAGATCCTAAGCTAGCAAACTTGACTTCAATGGACCCTGGCATTAAAGATGACAGACTACTTTTCGGTGATTCATTCATCAAAGAACTGAACAAATACGTAACAACCTTTGCATCTCTGCATAAGGCCCAGCAGTCTCTAAAGAAAGACTTTACCAATCAGGTTTTTGCCAGGGCCGGTAGAGGCAGGAGTCGCTCTACCGGCCGTTACCCAAGATCTCAGGGTTTCAGAGGCTCCTACAATTCCTACAGTTCCTACAATTCCTCCTCACAGGAATTCCGCCCCCAGTTTTACCCTCAGAGAGCCAGAGGTTTCAGGGGAAGGAATCAACGCTTCCAAAAATCTTCACAACCTGCAAGTAGGTGTTCCTTTTGGCCATCTTTCCGTTGGGGGTCCCCTAAAATTTTCCTTCACAAATGGAAATCTATAAGTTCAGATCCATGTGTTCTAAATACAGTTCAGGGTTATTCTATCAAGCTTTACGACGCTCCTTTTCAAACGTCTCTTCCCTTCCTTTAAATTTCTCGGCAGAAACAACTCTTCTAGTATCTCAAGAGGTTCAGTCTCTCCTTCAAAAACATGCAAATCAACGCACTCTTTTACCCCCCTTTGGCTTTCTTAGTTCCATCTTCTTAGTTCGCAAGAAAAACAAAAAGCTGAGACCGGTTATAAATCTCAGAGAGTTCAACCATTTCGTGGTTTATCAGCACTTCAAAATGGAGACCATCTTACATCTCAGGGATACTCTCCAACAAAACAATTGGATGGTTCGTTTGGATCTCCAAGATGCTTACCTCACCATCCCTATTCATCCAGACCACAGGAAATTTCTTAAATTTCAGTGGCAGGGTTCAACGTACCAGTTTTCCTCCCTTCCTTTCGGTCTCTCTTCAGCTCCTTGGTGTTTTACCAAGCTAATGAAGACTGTGTTCTCCTATCTCAGGACGCTGGGTATACGTCTCATTATCTACCTAGAAGACATTCTGTTAGTGGGTCAGAATCTTCAATCCCTTCTTTCCCAAATGCATCTGACTTGTGAAAACACATCCCGCCCTAGGTAATTTAATTTCTCTGGGACTTGTTTTAGGCCAATGAACCTTTTGACCCTGATTGGAGTCACCTTAAGACGAGTAACTAGTCAGCATATCAACTCAATAGATCAACAGCCTCATCAATATTCCCAACAGCAGATTAATCAAATTAGTTAATAACATTAATAGGAATCAAACTCACCATGACCTTTCAGCCATGAATAACCACACAAATTTAGTAAGATTTTGATATTTATTCCCTATTGGTTACATTCTACTAGCAAGTTTATTAGCCTCAACACCAGAAAACACATCAACAGTGTTATAATGTGGCAACTCGAATAGGATTTGAGCAAAGCGAAGATTATAAACATTAGAACAAAACATGGTGTCAACATAGATCTATTTAGCAGAGTATCATTAGCGCATCTATTCAACACAGCAAAGAATCAGTCATTTTGTCTGTTGCACCCAATATTCATGAACTCCTTGACTAACCTCAAATTAGCATCAGTATGTTGGGCTTCATGCAAAACAATTTAGTAACACAAATTTGGAAAACATCTAACTATGGTCTCTGTCAAAAGCAGTTGGTACCTAGAAAGGAAAGGCAAGCAGACAATTACAATTTCATTATCATATAGTTACCCTTCGTAATGGGTCAGCATACAGAGTCAGTCTTCGTCCTCAGGGCAGTAGTCGATCTGCCATCAGCCAGGATAGAACAGCAAAGTCTCAGCTAACAGGGCAGAAAGTTCTTCCCTCTTAAGGAGGAGAAGAAGTAGATATCAGGCAAGACAAGGTGAGGATGGTTTTGAAGAATCAAAACAGCAAAGGTGAAGACAGAATGCCAGAGTAAAAACAGGGGTGTCCCTCTAATGGCTGATGTCTCTTTGTGACATGACGTTAAATTGAATTTGCCAGACAAGTCTCTAATTTTCCATTCGTCAGTATTTGGTGCACCACTTTCTCTGTCCAATGGTTGAGTGGTCACCTTACTAGAATTTTCACCTAAGCCAGTTCTCATACAGTTCATTGGCTCCTGTGATTTACGTCTTCATCAGGTGAGATGGCAGGTAGGAAAAGTTACCCGCACGGCTTCAGTCAGTAACTCCATTGTCTTTACCAGTTCAGGCGACCTTGTACCTGTTGCGAATTACACTGTTGCATTAAACAAGAATGTCTCCTTGAGCAAGTCGGGTCTCATGAGAAAGAATTTACTACGGTTACACACATCTCTAACTTCTGGAAAAGTACAGCTTTATGTCCTTCAGGAAGACAGCACATTGCATGTTAGAAAAACACATTTAATATGAGACAAGGCAGCTAGGCCCAGACTCTTGCTAACTAAGGCCTAATGATTTATTCAGCAAAACCTTAACATATAACTCTTAATGCGAAAACAGAATCATACATTAGTACATTAATAATTAATTATTAGTCAATTTCATCAATCATCGTATACAGTAGTGGCCACTCCCCGTGGGCACATTTCAAATGCGTACATTAGAAACATATTAATACGTTTTAATACGTTTTCTATGCAGCTTCATTACACGTTATTTGCAAGCAGTTCATGTTAATTTTCGATTATAAAAGCTACACTCCAACAATCCCTCCTCTGATGACTCTTGTCATCACACAATTCCTTCTGTTAACAACCTTTTCACTTCTTTATCTCCTTCATCTCAATTTCTTCCTTTTGTTTTGCCTTTTCATATTTTGCTCTGAACATTTTCTCCCTTTTCTTTTCTTCCCTCCTCGCTTTATGTTTTGCCAAATTTGCCAAATAAACAAGCCAGAATAATCACTATTCCCTGTATTCATTTTCCCAATATCCCATGCCAAAGACTACTAAACCAACTTCCCACACGAGCAAGTCCTTTTCCAACCTTTTCCCAAACTCCTGGTTCCTTTAGTTCCTTCAAGTCTGCACTATCTCTTGTTAGGTTAGTAAGCATACTTCTAATCTCATTACTATTGTCAGGTATGTAGTCACAGCAGTGATGCTCATCAATCATCTTACAGACTCCTCTACTTTTCGCTAAAAGAATGTCTAAAGCAAGCCTATTTTGAAGAGTCATAGCCCTCTTCGCAGCAAGTTCAGTATCCATCAGGAGGATAAACCCTGTGAAATGTGTCCACATGTTATCCACAATAGTGGACAACTTTCAAATCTTTATGGAGTTTAAGACAACCCCTACTGAAGGAATTATCGCTCCAAATATGTATCCTACTACACCAGCAGCAGTTTCTCTCTTTTGTCTAGCACAAAGTAATTCTGTCACTTTCGGAAATTTCTTTAAGTCCTCTAGCTGGTAAATCTTTGGGAAAACTATTCCCAAGTAACATGTCCCATACCATCCCTTTGGAAGACGGTAATAAGCATTAAGTCCACAAATATAATAAACCCCTGGGATCGCTTGATCCATTCCAGTTAGCATGAACGTCCATTTATTTTGAAACAAAAACACATGCTTACACTCACTCGTTCCCACAAACACATTGTCATAATATGGCTTTGGCTGTGTTATGCAAAGCCTACCTACATGTTTCACATCTAAAGCTAGCTTCCCTTGTTCCCTAATCCCATTGTTGCTATTACTAAGAAAGGATCGTTGCTGCAAGCCCTTTTCTAATTTCTCATTTAAAACCCTCCTTCCATCTTCAGTGTGATCTAGAAAGCTTTTCTCTACGGGTGTAAGCAAGCATGTCAAATTGTTGCGCTGTGCATATGATATACTGATCGCTACTCTAGGATTGTAGGTGTACTCTCCTCCTCAATTCAAGCAATATTTCCCAGCCTGCTCCATTATCGTGCACTTCAGAGACTAAAGATTCAACATCTTCGCAAGGGTCTTGCCTATTCATATTCTATCCTGATGGATCATGAATCCCGTATAGAACTCCAATGGTGGTTGGATCACCTCGACGCTTGGAACGGCAGGACTATCTTTGCATTAGCCCCAGATCTTGTGTTAGAATCAGATGCACGTCTGACCGGTTGGGGCGCAAAATGTTGTCAAATATCGACGGGAGGTACATGGTCTCCACAGGAGTCTTCATTGCACATCAACTGTTTAGAGATGTTTAGAGATGCTTGCGGGCTCCTTTTCAATCAAAAGCCTCACAAAAAACAAAGTACATTGTTCTATTCTCCTCTGCATGGACAACCTGTCAGCAGTTTTTTATATCAATCATTTGGGAGGTACAAAGTCCAAACCCTTGGCGGAACTAGCCAAAGGTTTTTGGGAGTTTTGTCCACGCCAAAAATTGTCAGTTCAGGCAGAATACTTCCCCGGAAACCTCAATCGAGTGGCAGATTGGAATTCCCGATTTCTCACAGATTCCAGCTATTGGAAGCGCCATCCTTCAGTGTTCCAATCACTTCTTCCCAAATAGGGACCCTTTCACATAGATCTATTCACATCACGTCTAAACACACAATTACCTCACTTTTTCAGTTGGAGACCAGATCCCCTTGCCCTAGCAACAGATGCCTTTCAACAGGATTGGTCCCAATCAATCAATTATGCATTTCCTCCCTTCCTAATGATCAACAGAGTTCTCTCCCAGGTCCGACGTCAACAATCCTCGATCATGTTGGTAGTTCCCTTATGGCAGTCTCAGGTATGGTACCCTCCGCTTCTGGAGTTAGCCATGGATTTTGCGATAATTCTCCCCGTGTTCCCAGATCTCCTACTCAATCCCGAAGGTCATTCTCACAATCTAATTCTCAACAACTCTCTCACACTCTCGGCTTGGAAAATTTCAGGCCTTCCCAACCTTGGTCAACAATTTCAAAGGAAGCTTCAGATTATATCTCTAAAGCATGGGCTCCCTGAACCCCTAAGGCTTATAAATCAGCCTGGTCTTTATGGCTTAGCGGGTGTGTGGGAAAATCTTGCGATCCCTTTTCAGCAGATATTTCTCTAATTGTTAATTTTCTTGCAGCCCAAGCAAGCTCAGGTAAGTCCTACAGAACCATCAATTTTTATCGTTCTGCAATCTCTCTCAATCATGACCTTGTTAATGGAAAACCAGTTGGGGAACATCTCCTTATTTGCCGACTTTTAAAGGGAGTACAATTCTCTCATCCTCCTATTCCCAAATATAGTGAATTATGGGATGTCAATGTGGTTTTACAACTGTTGCTTTCATGGCCAGAAAACACATCTTTATCTCTTAAGATGCTTTCTGCCAAATTTACAATGTTGTTATGTCTGGTTTCCATAAAACATTTATCTGATGTCAAAGCGTTAGACATTTCCAACCGTCATTTCACTCCCACTGGTATTCTTTTTAAAGTTTGCAGACAAACCAAAACTAATATTTCTTCAGTTTTTTATCCTTATTTTCCAAACCAACCTAAATTATGTGTAGGAAATTGTCTAAAGGTATATGAACAAAAGACAGCACATCTTAGAACGTCCTCTGCCTCTCAACTCCTCATCGCTTTCAAAAAACCTCACAAGCCGGTCTCATCTCCTACTTTGGCCTGTTGGGTCAAGTGGATCATGTCTCTGGCTGGTATTGATACTTCCAAATTTGGCGCTCATTCTTCCAGAGGTGCTATGGCTTCTAAAGCTTTCTGGGCTGGATCTCGCATAGAGGACATTCTAAGATTGGCAGATTGGTCTAATGATAATATTTTTCGAACTTTTTGTTGCAAACCTATTGATTCAGTTGCTTCGGTGGTGATTGATATGCTTTGAAGAAGCATAATAAGAGCCTCCAGTCTTGACATAAAATGTAGATTTTCCTAGTAATTTATGAAGGAAAGTCTTCATTTTATTAAAGACACGGAGGCGAGTATTATCCCTCCACAAAAACTTATATTAATCATTTTTTCTCTCCCTCCCTTCAGTTGCACCTTCTGCCTCTTCAACAAACAACGCATGAAGATTGGAATATTCCTGTATCCATCTCATGGACTCCTAGTCTTACACCGTTACTTTCGGAGATTCCCTCTTCGAACCAACTTCGATTTCCTGTCGAAGTTCTTCATTGGATTCACCTCGTTCAAGACTGTTTTTCTTTGGTTTTGGCCATTCTGATTGTTTGTTCTATTTTTCCAATGTTTTCTTCATATAACTAGACTTCTCGCTCACGAAAAGAGGACTGCTCGTGGTTTAGATAGGTATATATTGGTTATGTCGGACCCAGATTGGTCCATTATAGTCTGTATTTGTTCCCATTGGCCCAGATCTTTCTTAGGGCCTTTATGGGATTGGTGTTCTTTTGTTTCTTGACTGTGCTGCTATTCAAATTAAAAGCAAGAAAAAAGCATAATACTTGCCTCCGTGTCTTTAATAAAAATGAAGGCCTTCCTTCATAAATTACTAGGAAAATCTACATCATTGCTTTCAACAGAATGATAAAGCTGATGGTCTGTTAAAGGGGTGTGGCCAAAGAAATATAACTAGAAATCATTGACAAGGGACGCGGTCTATGTGATTAAAAGTGTGGCCTAAACACTTGACTTAGAATGCTGTGCTTGTGCCTCTTTGTGTGCTTTTTAGGTTTCAGCTGCACAGCGCTTGTGCTTGCGCTGTGCTTGTAAAGTCTTATGTTACTTAAAAAATCTTTATAGGAACTTAGAACCTGCCCCTTCTCCACCCCTTACTTATCTGAACTTCCCCTTTGTTCAGTCAAACGTTGCTCAAACATCACTTGAATGTACTGGCTGTTTATTAGCTAGCAGGTCACTTTCCGTTCTTCTGTTCTGCTTTTGCCATCGCATGAAGCGTGGCTGAAATACACCTTCCAGTTTTTGGTGATTGGTTATTTGTTAGTGTTTGTACTGAAAAGATTAACTGAACCAAAGTCAATTTGCGTTGAAATGTGTGTAAACATTCCAGCCATCTTGCAGTGGAGTATGGAGTGGAGATGTAAAGCAAGCAGTGGGTGGACTCATTATGTTGTGTTTTTCATTACTTAATAATTACTTTTCTGATGAATAAGAGTTGTAAATATTAAAATTATTTGTGTGTTTGTTTCTTAAATTAACACTCACTCATTTTGAAAGAAAAGTATTTTGTATAATTGGGCGACATTTTAGTATTTTAAATTGTTTTCCTCTCTATGACCTATTAACAGGCAGTCACAAGTGCAGTTATCTTGCAGGCACTAGGGTCATAATCTGAATGGTGCAGCAGATGCAGTGGCACCAGGGCCAAAAGTTGTCAGACTCCTCTGAACACTAGATATTGCTATACTTTACAACTAAACAGGCAGTCACAAGTCACAAGTGCAGTTACCTTGCAGGCATTAGGGTCATGATTTGAATGGTGCAGCAGGGGTAGTGGCACCTGGGCCGCAGGGTGTCAGAACCCCTCTAAACACAGATTAGTGCTATATTTTACTACTAAATGGGCAGTCACAAGTGCAGTTATCTTGCAGGCACTAGGGCCATGATTTTAGTGGTGCAGCAGGTGCAGTGACACCTGGGCCAAAAGCTCTAGGAACGCCTCTAAACACCAAATATATCTTTATTTTACTACTTAACAGGCAGTCACAAGTGCAGTTACTTTGCAAGCAATAGGTGATTTGAATGGTGCAGCAGGTGCAGTGGCACCAGAGCCAAAATTTGCCATGACTCCTTTAAGCACCGAATATTGCAATATTTTACTACTAAACATGCAGTCACAAGTGCAGCTATCTTGCAGGCCCTAGGGTCAGGATTTGAATGGTGCAGCAGGTGTATATGCACTAGGCCCAAAATGTGTCAGAACTCCTTTAAACACCAAACATTGCTATATTTTACTACTGAGTAGGCAGTCACAAGTGCAGTTATCTTGCAGACACTAAGGTGATGGGCTTAATGGTACAGCAGGTGCAGTGGCACTGGTTCCACAAGGTGTCATAACCCCTATAAACAGAGATTATTGCTAAATTTTACTATGAAACAGGCAGTCACAAGTGCAGTTACTTTGCAGGCATTAGGGTCATGATTTTAGTGGTGCAGCAGGTGCAGTGACACAAGGGCCAAAAGCTCTAGGAACCCCTATAAACACCAAATAGTGCTATATTTTACTACAAAACAGGCAGTCACAAGTGCAGTTACCTTGCAGGCAATAGGATAATTATTTGAAAGGTGCTACAAGTGCAGTGGCACCAGAGCCAAAAGTTGTCATAACTCCTTTAAGCACCAAATATTGCAATATTGTACTTCTAAACAAGCAGACACAAGTGCAGTTATCTTGCAGGCACCGGGTGCATGGATTTAATGGTGCAGCAGGTGCAATGGCACCAGTGCCACAAGGTAGCAGAACCCCTCTAAACACAGATGATTGTTAAATTTTACTACTAAACAGGTAGTCACAAGTGCAGTTACCTTGCAGGCATTAGCTTCATAATTTGAATGGTACAGCAGGTGCAGTAGCACCCTGCCAAAAAGCTCTAGGAACCCCACTAAACACAAATTATTACTACATTTTACTTCTAAACAAGCAGCCACAAGTGCAGTTATCTTGCAGGCATTAAGGTCAGTATTTGAATGGTGCAGCAGGTGCAGTGGCACTGGGGCCATGAGTCCTCATACCTCCTCTAAATACTAAATATTGCTATGTTTTACTACTAATCAGCAGTCACAATTGCGGTTACCTTGCAGTTAAAAGTGGCATGATTTGAATGGTGCAGTAGGAGCAGTGGCACTTTACTTACTACACATTACTATACTCTAATACAATGTCATATTAAACTCTAGGAGGCTGGCCTGGTTTGTAGTGGGTACCAGGTCCAGTTATCCCTTATTAGTGAAATGTAGGTAGTGTCTAGAAGCCAGGCTGTCCAGAGTTAGCCTTATCGAAAAAAGAAAGAGGGACTGGGAGAGTTCTGGTCCAGTGTACGATCTCCCAAAACCTAAATCTGTAAATAGAATAAGTACACTGTTCCAAAAAATATACATGCAGGGAGAGGACGTGTCAGTATACTCAGGACAGCCCTCAAGCATCGATTAGGACCCTGAGCATCATCATTGGGCAATCTCCACGTCAGACCGGCACTGCAATGTCTGGCGGACCACCCCACACAAGGTGGTGGTACTCAACCGAAGATGATAGCAGATATAATAAGGTCTGCAGCAAGTACTGACAAATAAGGAAAAATGGGAGAGACATATAGATTAAAATTGGCTCTGAGTATACTGACACGTCCTCTCCCTGCATGTATATTTTTTGGAACAGTGTACTTATTCTATTTAGAGTTAGCCTTAGACAAAGCAGCCAAGGATGAACTAGGAGACATGCAAAGCTCTTGCAATACCACTGTAGTCGCACAGTACTTACACACAAGAAAAGACAATACTCAGTGTTACCAAAAAAAAAGGTACTTTATTTTAGTGACACAAGGCCAAAAATATCTTAGGGGCTACATTCCCTTAGGAGGTAAGTAAAACACATAAAATATACACTGGTAACCAAAATTAGGTAAGTGCACAGTCACAAAATAGTGCAAATAGTTAAAATCACAATAGGCTAGAATAGGCCTAGGGGCTACACAAATCATACACTAAAATAGTGGAATGCAAAAGTCGGTTCCATCCCTAGGCAAGAGTAGTGTGTAGAGGGGCACTGGGAGTGTAAGAAAGCACCAAAGGTAAGTAAAGTACCCCACCTCAGAGCCCAAGAAAACAGGAGTAAAGTACAGCAAGTTTCCTCAGAGCACACTAGGAGTCGTGGTAAAGGATTGTGCAAAAACCAAGCCAGACTGCAAGACACCAACAATGGATTCCTGGACCTGAAGACCTGTGGAGAGAGAGAACACCAAGTCTAAGAACAGATGAAGAGTCCAGGAAGAGCAGGAGCCCCTTCTAACCCGGACAAAGGTGCAAAAGTGGATTCTCTGGTTGGAAGAAAAAGTCAGAAATGCACCAAAGAAGACAGCTGCGGGTTCCTGCTTAGTGCAAGAGATGTCCCACGTCAAGTCATTGGATGCAGGCTGGTTTTCGTCATTGGATTCCGCCAACAAGCCTTGGCTTGCGCAAATGTTGTGGTAGGTAGGAAAAGGCACTACCTGGGCCCAGGAGGGACCTGGGGGTCTCAACTCAGACTGAGGAGACAGAGAGGGCTCTCAGCACTTTAGAGAGCCCTCAGAAGACTAGGAAGCACCCACAGGAGTCCCAGGACACGAGGCCAAAGGTGTTGCAGAACGCAGTCATTGTAGCACTAGACAAAGAAATCCCAGTCTGCCAGAGAACAACTCAGGGACCTGAGCCTCACAGAGTGCTGGGGACCTGGGCTATACTGTGCAGAAAGGATTTCTAGAAGAAGCACACAGAAACCCTAGGAGCTGCAAAACACGTTGTGCACAGGGGTACTGTCTGGCTCGGGTAGGCAAGCCTTTACCTCCACCAAATTTGGACAGCTGGACATTTGGACAGTCAGGATCACTTTGGTCCACCACCTGTGTTCCATGGATCACACTCGTCGCCAGGAGAGGAGTCCCTGAGTACCAGTTGTTGCTGCAGAGAGGTGCCTGCTGAAGCAGGGATGTGACCCTGTCACTCCAGGGGAGATTCCTTTGGTCTTTCTGGTGCAGGATGAAGATAGGTAGTCCTCAGAGGGTGCACAACCTGGAAACCGTTGCAGTTGCTGGCAGGAGCTGAAGTTACAGAGTTGCAGTAGCCTTCTTGGATACTTTGTTGCAGGTTTGAGTTCCTGAAGCAGTTCTGCAGTTGATCCGATGGTAAAAGATGAAGCAGAGGTTGCAGAGGAGACCTGCTGGAATCTTGCAAAAAAATCTGAGGAAACACGTAGAGGACAGACCCGAAATAGCCCTGAGAGGGGGATTGGTCACCTAACTAGGTAAGCACCTATCAGTAGGGGTCTCTGAAAACAAAATGGCAGAACCCAGGGGCACTCTGGAGGAGCTCTGGGCCCACCCCTTGGGTGGTGATTGACATAGAGTTGTCACTTCCCTTTCCTTTGTCCAGTTTCGCGACAGAGCAGGGCCTGGGGTCCCTGAACCGGTGTAGACTGGATTATGCAAGGAGGGCACCGTCTGTGCCCTTCAAAGCATTTCCAGAGGCTCTGGGAGGATACCCCTCCCATGCCTGAAACACGTATTTCCAGTGGGAGAGGGTGTAACACCCCTCTCCTAAAGGAAATCCATTGTTCTTCCTCCCTGGGATTGAGCTGCTCAATCCCCAGGAGGGAAGAAACTTGTCTGTGAGGTGGCAGCAGCTGGGGCTGCAGTGGAAACCTCAGAGAGCTGGTTTGGCAGTACTGAGAGTCCATGGTGGAGCCCCCAGGGTGCATGGAAATGGCCCCCAATACCAGAATCGGATTGGGGGTACAATTTCTCAATCTTAGACACCCCACATGGCCATATTCGGAGTTACCATTGGGAAGCTACATATATGTAGTGCACTCTTATAATGGTGTCCCAGCACTCACAAAGTCTGAGAAATTGGTCCTGGACAAAGTGGGGGCACCTCTACTAGTGCAGGGGTGCCCTCACATACAGTAACTTTGCACCTTAGCCTTCAGTAACTGAAAGTTAGACATATAGGTGACTTATAAGTTACCTGGTGCAGTGAAAATGGCTGTGAAATAGTCACTCAGGCTGCAATGGTAGTCCTGAAGGAGTGTTTGTGTGAGCTCCTTATGGGTGACAAAAGAAATGCTGCAGCCCATAAGGATCTCCTGGAACCCCAATGCCCTGGGTATCTAGGTACCATATACTAGGGACTTATAAGGGGGGGGGGGTCCCTTATGCCAATTTGGAGTGGAATACTGGGTTACCAGTATGTAAGTACAAATTTAGAATCAGAGAGAGCATAAGCACTGGAGTTCTGGTTAGCAGGACTCCAGTGACACAGTCAAGCATACTGCCAAAACAGTAAAACATACTGACATGTAGGCCACAAACTATGAGCACTGGGGTCCTGGCTAGCAGGATCCCAGTGGGTCAGTCAAAACACAATGACAAACAGGCCAAAAATGGGGATAACCATGCTAGAAAGAGGCTACTTTCTCACATAAACAAGGTACAAATTACAAGTTTGGAACTCTGGCATATTAATTCAACATACATCACAAGATAAACAACTATTAACGGTTTACCAAATTTAAAACAAACATTATTACAACCTTTTCCTAATATTTATAATCCAGTTAGTAAGATAGAATGCAAAAGAAAAAACAAAGGCGAAACCTATTGGCTTTGCCAATGCTTGTTGGTAATGCATCCAGGTGCATCACACAACAATGAACGCTTTTAAAAAAAGGCAGACCTATTGACTCTAGCAATGTTTGTTGCACAAATGTTGCTCAGGATAAATTAGTGAAAACTGCCCTTCCTTTCACATAATTTTACTCCACAGCCTCCCTTTCTCTGTTACCCAAGCATATCTCTCTGAGGTTCCTCCATCAGCATCTCTATCATTTCATCCCCCTCTTCTCCACCCCTGTCTTTTCACTCACTCCTTCTGCATGTACTTCTTTCATCTTCTTTACTTTGCCACCCAAAGATATACACACACTCTCTCTCTTCTTTTCCTTTGACATTGTCCTTATTTCAACGGCTGTGGACCTCCCGGTACCTCTTTCACACACAGATCTATAATTCATATTGGCACATGTGTCACCATTGCTGTGTGTGCTCAGCAAACAGGGCAAGGATTGAATGAGCATGTGGTCTGACCTAGGGGTGCGAGTAACTTGCGTAATTCCATGTGGCATAACTGTGTGGAATTACCTAAAAATTCTGCAAGATTACGATTGAATTACACAAGAAGAGTATTACTCCATTTAGTGCTATTTCTTAGAGCAAAAATACCCCCTTGTGCCCAAAATGTACACATGGATACATTTTGCACTAAGAAATAGCAGTAAATGTGATCTTCCCAGGCACTGTCAGAAACTCGATCATTCTTCAGCCTCCACTCACATGTCTCAACCATGGCATATCATGAAAACCCACTCACATGCTGAACTCACCCAGACACCTATAGGTGCTACGGTTTGCACTATGTGCCATATAAGACTCACATGGTGCATTAAAATAAACTACACAGCTGGGAAAAGGAAATACTCCTAGGAAATAGGGCTATATTCACCTCAACTTGTAGAACCTGTAAAGTGTTACAGGGACTGCATTACTGACTTACTCTGGATTACTTCGATGTTTCTTGCACACACTTTCGAGAAGGACTTTTCTTGTCAAAGTCATGGCTTAAATATAAGGCCCAGCAGAGACCCTTTTCAAAGTCAGTAATGAATTACTGGCAGCCCTGAGGACTGACAGGATCCGTCCCTCTTAAAACACATGGGTGGTCATTACAACCCTGGCGGACGGTGTTAAAGTGGCGGGAAGACCGCCAACAGGCCAGCGGTAAAAAAATAGCAATTACGACCGTGGCGGAAACCGCCAACAAAGACAGCCACTTTAACACTCCGACCGCCAAGGCGGTACAAACAAACAGCGCAGCGGTCACCGCCAACAGACAGGCGGGAGACAATGTACCGCCCACACTATTATGACAGGTCAATCCGCCACCTTTTCCGGGGCGGATTCACCGCAGATAAAAACACGGTGGAAACAGGAATCCCAAAGGAAAAATGCTCACCTCTACACACCCCACGAGGAACGAGGACGCCATGGATCCGGAACACCAAATTCTCCCTGCAATAGTCTTCCTGCTCCTCTACCAGGAGCACGAACGCCGGCGGCGAAGACCACGGTGAGTACAGCACCTACGACACAGGGGAGGGGGGAGGGAAAAAACAGGGACATAGACACGCAACACCCTTACCCTCACCCACTACAACACACACACTAATGCATATTAATACATAACAGTTACACCCCCCAAACACCCTGGAAGAATGCAAAGACAATAGAAAATGAGTGTAACCATTGTAATATATTAAAAGCAAGTAGGCAGAAATATATATATATACACCATGTACAAAATATATACCAAGCATAGTAGTCCAGGTAGTGCTCTAATAAAGTCAGTGGAACACTGGGACCACATGGTATGGGCGAGGCCCACACAAGATCCCCGACCATGACGGAGAGAACACTGCAGGGGCATCAGAGAGCAACTAAACAGGCACCTCAGGGGGAGGGAAAGGGGGGGGCACCTCAGCCGCTTGAGTGCACGACGCCAAATCCACGAGGGGGCCACATGCCCACTGTTCCATTCTGGGGAGTGCAAAGCCACAGTCTCTCAAGTCTCTACAGTGGGTGGTTTGCCCACTGTTCAATCCTGGGGAGTGCAAAGCCACAGTCTCTCAAGTCTCTACAGTGGGTGGTTTGCCCACTGTTCATTCCTGGGGAGTGCAAAGCCACAGTCTCTCAAGTCTCTACAGTGGGTGGTTTGCCCACTGTTCAATCCTGGGGAGTGCCAATTCACAGTCTCTCAAGTGGATAACAGTCTCCACTGGTTCTGGAGGAGGCATGGTGCCCAGAGTGCTACATTCTGCTAAGGACAGAGGTAGTGGATGACAGTCTCCACTGGTTCTGGAGGGGGCATGGTGCCCAGAGTGCTACATCCTGCTAAGGACAGAGGTAGTGGATGACAGTCTCCACTGGTTCTGGAGGGGGCTCTGTGCCCAGAGTGCATCATTCACCCAGTGACGGGCTCAGTTGCGTCAGTGCCCTTGCCGATCATGGGCCAGCGGTGCTTGAGACAGCGGTGCTCTGTTCAGCGGTGCTTGAGATGGCGGTGCCCTGTGCAGCAGTGCTTGAGACGGTGGTGCCCTGTTCAGCGGTGCTTGAGATGGCGGTGCCCTGTTCAGCGGTGCTTGAGATGGCGGTGCCCTATGCAGCGGTGCTTGAGACGGTGGTGCCCTGTTCAGCGGTGCTTGAGATGGCGGTGCCCTGTTCAGCGGTGCTTGAGGCGGCGGTCTCCATTGCAGGGACTCAGCTGCTGGCGGTCCTTCATGGCCCAGCGGGGCTTTTGCTGACGGTCCTTCATGGCCTAACGGGGCTTGTGCTGGCCTCCTGGGCAGGTGGGCTTTTGCTGGCGGTCCTTCATGGCCCAGAGGGGCTTTTGCTGGCGGTCCTTCATGGCCCAGCGGGTCTTGTGCTGGCGGTGGCCTCCTGGGCAGGTGGGCTGGTGCTGGCGGGCACCTCCTGGGCAGGTGGGCTTGTGCTGGCGGTCCGGTCCTGGGCAGCTGGGCTTGTGCTGGCAGTCCGGTCCTGGGCAGGTTGGGCTTGTGCTGGCGGTCCGGTCCTGGGCAGCTGGGCTTGTGCTGGCGGTCCGATCCTGGGCAGCTGGGCTTGTGCTGGCGGTCCGGACCTGGGCAGGTGGGCTTGTGCTGGCGGTCCGGTCCTGGGCAGCTGGCCTTGTGCTGGCGGTCCGGTCCTGGGCAGGTGGGCTTGTGCTGGCGGTCCGGTCCTGGGCAGCTGGGCTTGTGCTGGCGGGCCTGTCCTGGGCAGCTGGGCTGGTGCTGGAGGGGGCCTCCTGGGCAGCGGGGATGATGGCGGTCTTCTCCGCCGTGCTGCTCTTCCCAGACTTGCCGGGTTTCTTGTGGCCCTTCCCCACCTTGGATGGTGTCACAGCTGACTCCACACTCCCACCGGGACCCCTGGGAGCCGCTTTGGTGGCTGGAGTCTTCCCCCTCTCCCACCGGGCACTGGCCAACTTCTGATGCTTCACAGGTGGGGGACTGTCTGTGCTGTGGCTCCGTGCCACACTGGCTGCCCTGGTGGCCGGTGCACTCCAGATTCCGGTGACTACAGGCACCACTGGCCCCGGAGATGTTCTGGCTGAGGTGCTAGTTTGGGACCTAGGAGACGGATGGGGTGGGGGAGGTGTGGGAAAGAGGTCAAGGTTCGACAGGAAAAGTTTTTGGGACACACTGGGACGGGTAGCTGGAGGGGGTTTGGGAGTGGAGGAAGAGGTAGTGGTTGTAGGAGGTGTTCGTTTGGTGACTTTGGGTGAAGGTGCATGCGCTGGAGGCTGTCGTGATGTGGATGGCTGTTGGGTGGGTGTGTGCCTGCGTTTGTGTATCTTGGGAGGGGGCGTCACAGACACACTGGGAGAGGACACAGGGGACGTGTGAATGGTAGTGGGGGTGGTGACTGCACGTGAGCGGGGTGTGGTGGTGGGTGTGTTGGTGATGGTAGTAGTGGTTGTAGAGGTAGTGCATGCAGGTGTGAGTGTAGACGAGACTGGGAGGGAGGAGGGAGACAAGGAGGAGGGGGACACAGTGGAGGCAGTGGATGTTGGTGTGTCTGCATGTGTGTGATGCTTGCGTGAGTGCCTGAGGGATATGTGGTGCTTATGTTTGCCTGAGCTTCCCTTGTGTGTTGACGTGTGTACATGCTGGTCTGTAGGTGTGCTTGGGATAGGCTGAGGTACAGGGGATTGGGTCGGGTGGAGGAAGTTGGAGGGGGGAGGCTAGACACAGGGATAATGGCTGCCATCAGTGCTGAGGCCAGAGTCTGAAAAGCTCACTGAAGGGCTGCCTGACCAGAATGAATGCCCTCCAGGAATGCATTTGTTTGTTGCAACTGCCTTTCTACACCCTGGATGGCATTCAAAATGGTAGACTGCCCAACAGTGAGGGACCTGAGGAGGTCAATGGCCTCCTCACTGAGGGCAGCAGGGGTGACTGGGGCAGGGCCTGAGGTGCCTGGGGCGAAGGTGATGCCCACCCTCCCGGGTGAGCGGGCATGGGGCGAAGGCTGAGGGGCTGCTGGGAGGGCAGTGCTGCAAGGGGGGGTGGCGGCTGTACCTGTAGATGGGGGTGGCCACTGGTACAGATGTTGCCGCCACCACAAGGGATCTCCCATCAGAGGACGAGTCCGTGTCACTGGTGTCAGCTCCTGTTCCTGCCGTGGAGCTCCCCTCGCCCTCCGTCCCACTGGTGAAGTCCGAGTCCGTAGTGTGGCCCTCCATGGCCATGTGGGATGCAGCCCCCTGGTGCTCCGGTGCCACTGCTCCTCCACCTGATGATGCTAATGCACACAAGAACAGGGCGACCACAAAAAGGGGGGGGGACAACAGAAGAAAGACATGTTGAGTGCATGCATTACCGCTACCGTTGGCGGACACGACAGACACAGAAGCCCCCTGCACTACGCCGCGCTCTTGGGCTCCACTGTTCAATTCCTAGGAAATGGCCTACAAGGCTATGGATGACATCTGCACACATAGATGTCACAGGGGCATGACTAGGTGTACTTGGCACTCTACAGAGGTGGGGTGGGGTGCCACATGGCCTGCCTTACGGAGGGGCCTTGCCTACGGAACTCGCCCTGGCCTATGGGAAACCACAGCCCACCTCCCCCACCCAGACACCTCCACTGCGCGCAATGTCAGCAGAATGAGAGTGTACTCACCCACTTGTGGCTGCTGTGATGCCCTCAAGCGCCCATCCAACTCCGGGAAGGCCACCGCCAGGATCCTGAACATCAGGGGGGTCATGGTGCGACGGGCACCCCTCCCACGTTGGGAGGCCATCCCCAGCTGAGCCTCCGCCGTCTTCTTGATCCAGCGGCGAATGTCCTCCCATCTTTTCCGGAAGTGGGTGCTCCGTCTGTGGTAGACCCCCAGGGTCCGGACGTCCTTGGCGATGGCACGCCAAATATCTTTTTTCAGGTGGGCGACGACCTACATGAAATGTACAGGGGGAAGAGTAAGTAATTACCAACTGCACCGTCAAACTGATTGGCCCCCATCCCTACCCTTGCCATGTGGCACATGCATTCACCGTCTTTCATGCACGCAGCACTCTCCCCCCTTCCTTCTTGCATCCAGCCCTCTCCATACAGGCATAGCTCATACAACATGCTCCCTGTGTACTTACCTGTTTGTCTGGAGGACCGAAGAGTAGCGTGTACTGGAGGAGGACCCCATCCACGAGTTTCTCCAACTCCTCTGATGTGAAGGCAGGGGCCCTTTCCCCAGACACTTGAGCCATTGTCTCTTCCAGACCAAGGTCACAGCAGCACTTGCAGTGTAGGTCCTCTCCTGTCGAAGATCAGGTATCGAGTGATTGAACAGATAGAAAATGGCAGTCACGTCAGCAGCGGTGCGTACCGTCACCGCCGGCGTACATCATCATTGGCTCCTGGGACCCATAGGGTCCACTGTTAACCAATGCAGCATTGCGCTGCGGTCTTCGACCGCCTACCGCGACAGTGTACAACGCCAGCACAGTTACCTCACATCCCATTGTCCCACTTTAGAGGTCAGGCAGCCGCCATTTCAGGTGCCCACATGGCTTCATTTTCAACTGCGTCACACATACTTAGGCCTGGACTCAACACACATACAGGACACCTTTTGTGTATGAATGGTGTTCTGGGTAAACTGTGGGTACGTACCTCTGAGCTGTTTCACTCTGTGCTCGCTGTTGTCCTTCATAGGCACCGTCCGCTGGGACATATGAGGAGATGGCGGCATCCTCCGGTGCACCGACCGTTGGTGGACCTGTCGACAATGGAGGAGCGACGTGATTATCACAGACAGATTTGACCGTGCCACAATCCAGGAACTGTGTACCCAGTTGGAGCCAGACCTGATGTCAGCAATCCACCATCCCACAGGAATCCCCCCTCAAGTGCAGGTGCTGTCAGTGCTCCATTTCCCTGCAAGTGGGTCTTTTCAAACAACAGTGGCCATAGCATCAGGGATGTCCCAGCCTATGTTTTCCAATGTATTGTCCAGAGTGTTGTCTGCCCTTCTGAAACACATGCGGAGCTACATTGTATTTCCTCAGGTGGAGGATTTGCCTACAGTGAAAGGTGATTTCTATGCCCTGGGACACATCCCCAACATCATAGGTGCCATTGATGGGACACATGTGGCTTTGGTCCCCCCAGCAGGAGTGAACAGGTGTACAGAAACTGGAAGAGTTATCATTCAATGAATGTACAGATGGTATGTTTGGCAGACCAGTACATCTCCCATGTGAATGCCATGTTCCCTGGCTCAGTGCATGACGCCTACATCCTGCGGAATAGCAGCATCCCTTATGTGATGGGTCAACTCCAGAGGCACCGTGTGTGGCTATTAGGTGAGCACTTGGAAGCAAGACAGTGGGAATGGTTGTCTGGGTCTGGGGATATCCCTACAGGTTAGTGCGTGTCTAACAGTTGTCCCTCGCCATCTGCAGGTAACTCTGGTTACCCCAACCTGTCATGGCTACTGACCCCAGTGAGGAATCCCAGGACAAGGGCAGAGGAATGCTACAATGAGGCCCATGGGCGAACTAGGAGGGTGATCGAGCGGACCTTCGGCCTCCTGAAGGCCCGGTTCCGGTGCTTCCATATGACAGGTGGATTCCTATTCTACTCACCAAAGAAGGTGTGCCAGATCATCGTGGCCTGCTGTATGCTTCACAACTTGGCTTTGGGACGACAGGTGCCTTTTCTGCAGGAGGATGGTCCAGATGGCAGTGTTGTGGCAGCTGTGGAGCCTGTGGACAGTGAAGACGAGAAAGCAGAGGAAGAAGACATGAACAACAGGGACTCAGTGATCCAGCAATATTTCCAGTGAGAGTACAGACCTGCCTACTACATGTACTTTAACACTACTGCCTCTCTACTGTCTGTCGTTTTCACCCAGTGTATGGTCACTGAGTTGTCACTTTTCCTTACGATTTCACAGATGTGGGTCCCACTGTGTGACATCTGCTTAGATTCTGCATGGACTAGAGCTGTGTGACATAGGTATGTTGACATTACAATTGAAAGAGCATTTTGTCACTGTAATTGCTAATACACTATTTCGAAATCACAGACAGACTCCAGATTGTTTTGTGCTTTAAGTGTGTTTATTTAAGTGCACAATATTGGTGGGGGTAGTGACATGGTGAGGGGTGATGGCGGAGGAATGTCCATGGCAGAGTCCAGTCTATTAGTCTCACAGGTGCATTGCCCATATGGGCATAGAAGGTGGAGCTGGGGCAGTTTAAGGATGGACAGGGTGACAAAGTGGGACAGTAGGATGACAATCAGGGTGGTCTCATTTCTTGGCGGGGGTCTTGGCATCGTGCTCTGTCTTGTTCCTGGATCTCAGGGACCGTTTGCGGGGTGGTTCTCCCTCTGCAGGGGGTGGGGTGCTGGTGTGGTGGTCCTGTGGCGGGGCGTCCTGTCCACTAGCGTCGGCGGAGGTGGTGGGCAGTTCATCGTCCATGCTAGTGTCAGGGGCCCCTTGTAGTGTCACAGTGTCCCTCCTGGTGTTCACAAGTTCCTTCAGCACCCCTACGATGGTGCCCAGGGTGGAGCTGATGGTTCTGAGTTCCTCCCTGAAGCCCATATACTGTTCCTCCTGCAGGCGCTGGGTCTCCTGAAACTTGGCCTGTACCGTTGCCATCATCTCCTGGGAGTGGTGGTAGGCTCCCATGATGGAGGAGAGGGCCTCGTGGAGAGTGGGTTCCCTTGGCCTGTCCGCCCCCTGTCGCACAGCAGCCCTCCCAGTTCCCCTGTGTTCCTGGGCCTCAGTCCCCTGGACCACGTGCCCACTGCCACTGCCCCCAGGTCCCTGTTGTTGTTGGGGTGGTGGGTTAGCCTGGGTTCCCTGTAGTGGTGGACACACAGCTGATTGACCTGTCCTGGGGATGGAGGTATGGGCCCGCTGGGTGGGTGCTGTGCTGGTGTTTCCAGAGGGGGGAAGGTCTGTGGTGGCCTGTGACTGGGTGAGGGGAACCGACTGTCCAGAGGTCCGCGATGGGCCGGGCTGGTCATCTAGATCCAGTTGGACAGAGCTGCTATCATCACTGTGGGCCTCTTCTGTTGGTGGTGAGGACATGTGTGGACCCTCCTGTCCGGTGACGTTGGGTAGGGGTCCTGCAGGGGTATAAAAGGATGGTTATTACATCTGTGTGTGGCATGGCGTGCAATGGGTGGGTGACCGTGTACCCCAGTGCTTGCATTCCTGTGTGGGACCTTGTGTGATGATGGTTTAGGGGGTTGTATGGGTATGTGCAGTGGGCCTGCTTTAGTGATGGGTGTCCATGCTTTGTTGTTGCATGCAGGGCTTGATGTTGGGATGAGTGGTTTGTGATGTTGGGACATATGTGAGGAGTTGGAGTGCTGGGGGTGAGGGGAAGGGTGGGCGTATGTGCTGGCATGCAGGTAGTGTGGGGGAAGTAATAGTTAAGATTTGACTTACCAGAGTCCATTCCTCCACCTACTCCTGCGAGGCCCTCAGCATGCAGAATCGCCAAGACCTGCTCCTCCAATGTTGTTAGTTGTGGGGGAGGAGGTGTGGGTCCGCCGCCAGTCCGCTGAACCGCCCGGTGGTGTCTTGAGACCAGATATCCTCCCGATTTCTTGGGTGCTGTCCCACTGCGTTGACCCTGTCCACTATTCTTCGCCATAGCTCCATCTTCCTTGCCATGGAGGTGTGCTTCACCTGTGATCCGAATAGCTGTGGCTCTACCCAAATGATTTCCTCCACCATGACCCTGAGCTCCTCCTCCGAGAACCTGGGGTGTCTTTGCCGTGCCATAGGGTGGTGTAGGTGATGTGTGGGGTGGAGTGTGTGGTGATAAGTGTGCTGATGTGTAGTGGTGTGTTGTGTGAGGTGCGTGGAAGTTCTGTGGGTGATGGTGTTGTGTGCCTGTGGATGCTGTTGTTCTTGCTGGTGCTGTCTCTCTCTGGCCTTCTTTCGGAATTTTTGGTCGTAGGGTTTTGTGGGTGATGTGGGTGTGTGTTTCATATTGTAATGGGTGTGTGGGAGTGGTGTGTGTATGTGTATCAGATGTGTTTTTTTTTAATTGTCCAATGTGGCTGTGTTTTGTAAATGTGTGTGTATTTTGAGCGCGGCGGTGTGTACCGCCAATGGAATACCGCGGTTGAAAGACCGCCGCGTGGATTCATGTGTCGTGATAGTGTGGGCGTATTTCTGTTGGCGTGACGCTGGAGGTTTTGTTTTCGCCAGTTTATCACTGACCTTTGGTGTGGCAGACTTGTGTGGGTGTCTAGATTTTGGCGGATTCCGAACTGTGGGTCATAATAGCTGTGGCGGAATTCCGCGGCCGCAGCGGTGTGTTGGCGGTCTTCTGCACGGCGGTAAGCGGCTTTTCCGGCAATGTTGTAATGACCGCCATGATGCGAACCCCAACTTTGAGGAAAGATTGGAAAACAGTTTTTGTGGACTAAAATTCGCCTTTGCAGATGATATATTTTTAGAAAAGGGCAACGGAAAGGTATTTTTCACAGTCAGGTCAAATTAAATTGCAAACAAGTTCTCTAAAAATGGTTAGTAAGAAAGCGAGGAAAGCTGCGTTATTCATACGTGAGCAAGCATTATTTATCGCAGAATCAAATGTCTTTTTATTGCAGAATCCCGCAAAAAACCTTTTCAACTAGCATTAAAAGAAATGATCCTCATGCATGAATACTTATGGGCACGTATTCTCACTGTGTTGCTTACAGATCTGGCGAAGGAAGACAATCCTTGTGTTTCTATCCAATTTAAGCTTGTCAACATAGTCCCAAATGGGAGCAAACTTTTCAGCATATGCATTGATTAAATGATTCCCATATAAAATCACTTTTTCATATGGCTATCTTGCAAATTAACCATTTATCTATTTTATTTATTAGCAGTTTTATATATAGACCCAATTGGTTACAGAGAACTTCCAACAGGATTACAAGCAGTAAAAGCGTTCCATGATGTGTAATATAAAATGTGTCATTGTATTAAAAAATAGTTACAATATGTATTATATAACACTACGACCCTCATTATGACATTGGCGGTAAATGCCAACATACCGCCGCCGTGGTGGATATCCGCTAACCATATTATGACACACACACATCAATCCGTCACTATTCAGCCACACACACAAATCTGCCAACAGAACAACGCCTATCACATTATGACCTATGAATCACCACGGCGGACATTCAATTGCGGTAAACCATTGGCGGTACATACCGCTGCGCTCAAAATACACACACACAAACAAAACAACACCACATTGGACAATTCAAACTACACACACACCTGACACCCATAAACACACCACACTCACAAACCCACACCACTATAAAACACACACTCACATTACCAACAACCCTTTACTACCAGAGCCACATACCACCATCACCTATACACCACCCACGCACCTTACATCACACACCCCAACACATCACCCTACAAACCCTCATCCACACCACTCACACTACACTCCTGGCACCACAACAACATCCCAGGTTCTCTGAGGAGGAGCTAAGGGTCATGGTGGAGGAAATCATCCGGGTAGAGCCACAGCTATTTGGATCACAGGTGCAGCAGATATCCATGCTAGGAAGATGGAACTATGGTGGAGGATCATGGACAGGGTCAATGCCGTGGGACAGCACCCTAGAACGAGGGACGACATCAGGAAGAGGTGGAACGACCTACAGGGAAAGGTGCGTTCCATTGCAGCAAGACACCAGATCGCAGTACAGAGAACTGGTGGTGGACCCCTACCTCCTCCCCCACAACTAACAACATGGGAGGAGCAAGTCTTGGCAATCATGCATCCTGAGGGCCTGGCAGGAGTAGGAGGAGGACTGGACTCTGGTAAGTCAACTCTTCACTACTATCACCCCCCTACCTGCATGCCATCGCATACCCTCACCCACCCTCCCGTCACTCCACCACCTCCCACACACCCCACTATCACAACCCACTCATCCCAATGCCAAGCTCTGCATGCAACACCAATCCATGGACGCCCCTCACAGACCTGCATGGGCACCTATCACCACAGCATGCACACTAGAGAGAATCAGCTAGCCCACCAAATAACAACTCACACAAGGCAAAGTTGCCAGGGCAATAGCAACCAAAGACGGCAAACCCCCCATTGCACAAGATGTCACACACAGAAACACTAACACTGCATTTATCCCTACAGGTAACCCAGCCAATGCTACCTGAGAAGAGGTGCCAGCAACATCCAGTCCCCCAACAGAAGAGGCCCACAGTGATGACAGCATCTCTGGTCACCTGGATCTGGATGACCAACCTGGCCCATCAGGGGCATCCGGACAGTGGGTTACCCAGGCACACTCTCACACCACCACAGAGCCTCCCCCCTCAGGAAACACCACCACAGCACCCACCCAGTGGGCAAATACCTCTGTCTCAAGGACTCGTCAATCAGCAGTGTGTCCCCCACTACAGGGACTCCAAGCCACCCCACAAACACAGGACAATCAGGGACACTGGGTCAGTGGCAGTGGGCACACGGTTCAGGGGGCAGAGGCACAGGACAACAGGGAAGCTGGGAGGACTGCTGTGCGACAAGGGGAGGACAGGCCCAGGGAACCGACCCTCCAGGAGGCACTCACCGTGATCCTGGGAGCATACCAACATTCCCAGGACACGCTGGAGAACATGTGGCTGCAGGAGGGACAGTACCTGGAGATCAGGGAGGACTTGAAGGCCATTAACACCACCCTGGTCTCCATTGAAGGGGTGCTGGCAGACATGGCCAACAGTATGAGGGAGGCAGTGGCACACCAGTGGGCCCCTGACACTAGCCACACTACTGAACAGCCCTCCACCTCTGCTGCCGCTAGTGGACAGGAGGCCCTGCCACAGGACAAACAGGCCACCAGCACCCGTCCCCCTGCAGAAGGAGAACCACCCCATAAACGTTCCCTGCGATCCAGGCAGAAGCCAGAGACTATTGCCAAGACTCCCACCAGGAAATAAGACTCTCCTGATTGTTACCCTTGTGTCCCACTATGTCACCCTATCCAGCTTGAACTGCCATTGCTCACCTTCCTATGCCCCCTTGGACACTGCACCTGTGCTACAAATAGACTGGACTCTAACCTGAAATTTCCTCCATCATCACCCCAGCCCATTGCACAACTCCCTCTCCTTCAGAGCACTGCAATAAACACACTTTGATAAAATACAAGTATGGTGTATGTCAAATGATTTCAAAATGTATTTGTTCAAACGTTGCAATTCAACTGTACAGTAATGTTTACATAGGAACAACCTGTAGATGGCTGCACTGAACACACCAGGGGCAATAGTGGGGAACCGACATCTGCAAAAAGAGATGCCAAAGGGTACAGTGAGTGGGCATATAAGTAGGAATTCACAGCCTGCCAGTGACAATGTCACACATCAAACTGGAAATGAAATGTGAAATAACACTGTCTTACCTGTGCCTCATTGGACGTATTGACGAATTACTGCATTTCTGTTGTCCTCATCCTCAACCTCTGCCTCCTTATCTTCACTGTCCACCGGATCCACTGCTGCCACACGGCCATCTCCAGCTACCTCCTCCTGAAAAAAAGGCACATGGCGTCACAAGTCAGGGTTGTGCAACATACAGCATGCCACGATGATCTGGCAAACCTTCTTGGGTGAGTAGCAAAGGGATCCACCAGTTAGATGGAGGCAACGAAACCTGGCCTTTCTATTATCCTTCTTGTTCGCCAATGTGCCTCATTGTAACGTTCCTCTGCCCTTGTACTGGGATTCCTCACAGGGGTCAACAGAGTCACCTGCAAATATCAAGGGACAACTGTTAGCCACACACTCACCCTTAGGGCCCACAACATACCCATACACCAACATCCACTGGGTGGGAACCAGGGCTCACCTATTAGTCACACGCGGTGCCTCTGTAGCTCATTTGGGAGGCTGCTATTCCTCAGGATAAAGGCATCATGCACAGACCCAGGATACTTCGCATTGATGTGGGAGATGTACTTGTACTCCCCCCACCACTACCAGCAGCAGCACCACCACTGCCACCACTGAACAGCCGTCACCGCTGGCGGACAGTGTGTAGTCCTGCATCAATGGGCAATTGTGCGGCTTGTCCCATGCAAATCCTGTGGGTATGACACCCAGCTGAGAGACTGCGACCTTGCACTCCCCAAGATCTGCATCACAGGGCACGATGCCCCCTCCAGAACCAGTGGAGAAGCCATCCACTCACCCCATCCTCCCCAGGATGAAGCTCACTGGGCACAATGCCCCCTCCAGAACCAGTGGAGAAGACATCCACTCACCCCATCCTCCCCAGGATGAAGCTCACTTGCAGGACTCCCCAGGATGAATCTCACTGGGCAAGTCACCCACCTGAGAGACTGTGGCCTTGCACTCCCCAGAACCGAGCACAGGGCATGTTGCCCCCTCCAGAGCATGTGGGCAAGTCACCCACTTGAGAGACTGTGGCCTTGCACTCCCCAGGATAAAGTAATGGGCATGTTGCCCTCTCCAGGACCAGTGGCATTGTACCATCTTCTGGCTGAGGTGCCCCCCGTTCCCTGTCCCCCTGAGGTGCCTTGCTATTTTTGACCTGATTCCCCTGCTTTGTTCTCTTCGTGTTGTTGCAGGAGTGAGGTGGGGCTTTGTACTTTGTAATGTGGCCCTGTGGCCCACGAACATTGAGGACTGGGCAGTGTCCCTTGATTTGTAAATATGTATATACTTTTTGATTTGGATGCACGTATTACTAATATATTTATCTTATTTCACTCACTTTCATCAATTGGTGTTGTCCTTGTATTATTCCTGAGGGGTACGGGGTCAATATGTTTTCTCACTGCATCTGATGTGTGTATGGTGTTGGGGGTGGGGGTGGGGGTGTTGCGTGTTGCGTGTGTGTCACTCTCTTTTTCCTCCCCCCCCCTGTGTGCTAGGTGGCTGTACTCACCGTGGTCGTCTTCGCCGTCGTTGGTGTTCGTAGTGGAGCAGCACGAGAAGAGCATTGGGAAGACATGCAACTCGGGCTCCATGGCAGTGTGGTTGTTCCCTGAGTCTCCACAGGTGAGTCGTTTCCCTTCTGTGCAGTGTTTCCGCCAGGATTTTGATGTCATGGTATCGCCCCAGGAAAGGTTGTGGATTGGGCTGTCTTTATACAGTGGGCGGAACATTGTCTTCCGCCTGGCTGTAGGCGGTCACCGCCGTGGTGCCTGTTGATTCTGCCCTGGCGGTCGGTGTGTTATAGTGGCTGTCTGTCTGAGCTGTTTCCGCCGTGGTCATAATTTGGCGGTAATTACCACCGGCCTGTTGGCAGTGTTATGGCCACTTTATCACCGACCGCAAGGGTTGTAATGAGGGCCTATATGACAATAAATCTATTTTGTAAATAGATAGAAACAATCACATAATGTGACTTCAATATGTGGAGTGATGGGCTCCCTGTGGTATCTGAGCATTTTCATCAACAGTACCAGTTTCCAAAGATTACAACAAAAAGAAAAAGATCTTTTATACACAGACATGGTGCTTATTGGACTTGGTCCTCTCTGCAGGGCCACCCCCAGTCATTTTGCCTTTTACTCTCCACTTTTTGCTGAATTCAATTTTATTGGCCTTAAGACTCTGTGCACTTTACCACCGCTAACTAGTGCTAACATGCTGTGCTTTCTCACCCTAAACAGGGTAAAATTGCTTTACACCTGATTGGCACGTTGAATTTACTCATAAGCCCCTTATAGCGTGGTATACTATGTACCCAGGGCTTGTAAATGAAATGCTACCAGTGTGCCTGCAGCACCTATTGTGCCACTCACTTAAACATATCCCATGACTGCCAATGTAGTCTGAATGAAGTTTTAAACTGCCAATCCAAGTTGGCAATATAAACCCCTTGCCAAGCTGTAAACTCCTACTTGATTGCATGTAAGTCACCCATAAGGTAGGCCTTAGTTAGCCCATAGGACAGGCTGCATTGTAAATAAAAGGTTAGATGTATGCTTTTAGGTTTTACCTGTTCTGATAGTGAAAAATTCCTACATTTCTTTTAACTTACCATGTCCATTTGTCCTATAGGATAACATTGGATTGCCTTATTACATTTAAGAAGTGCTAACGTTTGATTGGTGACAAATAATCATTTCATTTTTGGTATTTATGAAATTGTAATGAAAAATCCTCTTTAATGGTAAAGTTGGATTTTAAGTTACAATTTTGAGGATGGCACTTTTAGTATGTTGGCATTTTACTGCCATTAGCCTTTTGGTGTTTACAGCCTGTCATAGGTAACATGACTAGGTGTAATTGACAGTTTTGTGAATTTCTCCCAGGCAGACACACAATAAAGGGATTAGGTGAGCTTGAATGGGCCATCTTCTGGCAGGATGGGGGGTGGGGCTGGGCACAGCCCCACTTGCAACTGAATAGGTTGTGCTTTGCCTTCCCACAAAGGGTTCATCTCCTCCACATTGTCTCTTCAGCCAGCTTGGAGCTATGGCAGGGGAGTCAGAAAATTCCAAGCACTTCAAAGAGAAACCTCTAGAAACGCCATCCAACTTCAACAAGGCATCCTTGTATAAACATAGGACTCTCTGACCGACTCTTCATATCACTTTCTGAACCAGAGAATTACTTTTAGGGGAATACCTGGTGCTGTGGCCTGCTGTGTACTCCACAGATTGCTTTCCTACACCTATAAGGACTGCTTTGCTGCGTAGAGCCTCTCTTGAACCCTCAGAGGCCTGTCCTGTTGCAAGAGTTCTGCTCCTTCACCTGAACCCAGGACTACCAGAGGAACTGCAAAGGCTAGTTTGCTGGCATCCTGTTCAGAGCCACACGAACGTTAAAGGCTCACACCAGATTGAAGCTGCATCTCGACCCAGCCTGAGAGAGTCCTGAGCCCCCAGTGGGTGTCCAACCAGACCTGGACACTTGACTGTGGTATTAAAGGTCCCCAGATAGCCAAAATCCAGAACTTGGAGCTTAGAATATCTTTGGCAAAAAACTGCTTTGAGAACTGAGGGAAGACTGGGACCAACCTGCTTGTTGATCTGCCCAAGGTGCATTGCTGATTGGCGTGACTTTGCAGCTGCCTCTGCTACGTTCTTCTCCACAGCAACAAATAGATTTCAGTGGTCCTTTGCCAAAGGGTATCCAACCTCCTGGAACTGTCTTTGGCTACATCCTCCTGCTTTCTCCCCGCTGGAGATGGTGCTTAACCCTCTGGTAGCTTGGCATAGAGCAGTCAGGCTTAATTTTAAGGCATTGCGTAAAGTATTTATGCAGCAATTCAAACAATAATAAAGTGAAAACACAACAGAAGAAAAATCCCACACCAATTTTAGAAATTACGGCAGCATTCAATAAATAAATCAAGACTAATACCACAAAAACCTGTCAGTAGAATCAGAGATATGGATTTGTAAATATTTTAAGTTTCAATCATGCCAAAAAGCCCAAGCACCACTGATGGTCAACTGGCATGCAAGACCAGGAAAAAGTCACAAGTTCACGCCGGCCACAATGGAGCGTGGGCCGGATACAAGGACCAGATTGGCGCCACTGAAAAGTTACCTTCTCAGTCCAGTGCAAAGAATCCAGTTGAAGGTGGAGGTGGCCCTGGGGAGCAGAGAAGTGTTCCATGGTCGCTGTTGCAGCTAGAAGAGGAGACAGGGGATCATGGATAGTGGATGCTGTAGCACAAAGATCCTCTTGTTGTTGCGTGCTGTGAGGCCAGAGCTTTGCAATAGTTCTCCTCACAAGTGGTTAAGGCTGTCGCACGAAGGGTCAGGCTGACAGAACTTTGCATTAGTGGGCTGTGCGAGTGACAAGGTTTTGGTACCATCAGGCCCTTTGTGGTTGCAAAGAGACCAAAAACTTCAATTCAGTTCCACTAAGGCCATGCCAGAGTCCAGGACATGAGGAGCACCACTTTGGGGTCAGGGGCTTACTCCAGCTGGATCTGGGTGCTGGTTCAGGTGGCCGGGAGCCTGTTATGTCACTATGGCTCTGAAGAGGAGGCCATTAGACTAGCCCTTGGAGTCACTCTGGAAGCCTGGGTTCAGGTGCAGGTCCAATCCTTGTGACTCAGATAGGAGGGCAGCAGGGCTGCATGGCAACAATCCAGCAAGATAGTAGTTTAGAAGGTCACCAGGCCGGCAAACCTTTCAGCAGCAGAGCAGTAGCAGTCCTGCCTCCTGGCAGAGTCTACACAGGTTCAGAAGAGTAGGAGTCTGATGTCCAATATTTATACCAGGTGCCTCCTTTGAAGTGGTAGAAGCTTCTAGAGGATTCTATTTGAAGTGCACAGGTTTCCTCCCTTGGCTACAGACTACCTTAAGGGGTATGCAGCCCTTTGTGTGGAGGCATGACACAGACTATTCAAGTGTAAGTAGGTCTGAACCCAGCTACACCTTCCCATTCTGCTAGTGATGACCCATCCAGGCACACCTACACTCTTTATTGTGTGTGGCTGTCTAGGAGGAATATACAAACCCCAACTGTCAGCTACTCTCAGTCATGTGACCCAGAGACAGGCTACAGGCACTAAATGGCTATGGCATGAAAATGCCAACTTTCTAAAAGCAGCATTTTTAAAATTGCAATTTATAATCCTACTTTACCATAGGAGAACATTTTTCATTACAATTCCAATGACACCAAACACAGACTGGTTACCTGTACCGTTTGGAAGTTACAGCTTATTAAATGTAATAAGGGTACTTGAATGTTATCCTATGGGAGAGGTAGGCCTTGCAATAGTGAAAAACTAATTTAGGAGGTTTTCACTACTAAGACATGTAAAACTTAAAAGTACATGCCCAACGTTGTAAATACAGCACCCTGGTCTCTGGGCAGTCCTGGGCCTACCCTAGGGGTGACTTTTATGTATTAAAAAAGGAAGATTTGGGTCTGACAAAGTCAAAATGGCAGTCAAAAACTGAATACAAAGGCTGCAATGGAAGAACTGAAACATGTTTAAAGGACTATTTCAGTGGGTGGCACAATCAGTGATGAAGGCCCTCTAGTATTTTGTAACTTATAGACCCTGGACACAGGTAGCACCACTTTACTAGGGCCTTACAAGTAAATGAAATATTCCAATTAGGTATAAGCCAATTCTACCAGGTTTTAGGGAGACACCACAAGCACTTTGGCACTGGTTAGCAGTAATAAAGAGCGGAGAGTTCCTAAGGCCAGCAAAAACAAAGTCAGCAAAACAGGAGAGTTGACGCCACAAAATTGGTTGGAACTTCGTCTTGACATAGACATGGACTCAGACATAAGGGAAGTCATAGTTGGAAATTATGGAGGTGGGACAATGGAAACTGAAAAGACTCAAACACTAGACCACTGATTTTGTTCTCAACTTACACTTACTTTCTGGTGCATTAAAAGTGTTAGCGACATAAGCAGTAGCAGTGCTTAACTTGAGCCGGTGTTTTCCAGAGCTCGGCATCAGGACTTAATTGTCAACACCAGCACTTGGTGGCCATATGGTGGTGCTGTTTTCAGATTTAGAGATGAGCACAGCAACAATTCTTTATTAGTTCAATATACACTAAAAATGCTGCCCAAGCCATCCATATATCTTTAGGGGCCGGAATAGTCTGAATTTTCACACTTGAAGTATGATGGTTAGTAGTTGAGTTTGTACAGTCATTGCAGCGCTGGCAAAAGCAATGGGTACTCCAAGTTGTGGTGGCCTCCTTAGGAGGGCTCTGGCACTTATATTTCTACAAACTAAGGACTGGCCAATAGTTAAGGCACTTTCAAATGTGGAGTTGTTCGTTACTGTGGCACTCCACTTCTTTCTAGTTTGCATCTGTTTATGCAATCCTTACATTTGTTGTTATCTTCACTTTTGGGTCTCACTTTCAGGAATTCACTACGTTTTCTCCATTGGTGTATGTGTGGTTGTCCATGATACCTCTAGACATCTGCTCCCTCTCTCTCATTTGATCATTCAGCTCTTGCCTGCTCCAGTTTCTTGTGGTGTTCTGGGACCTCCTCCTGGGGTATCTGTAGTCGCGGCGGGCATCTGGGCAAAGGGGTGGGGCAGAGGCGGGGGCATACATTTTTTTTTTTTTTAAACCCTACCTTAAGCTCATTGCCGCTCTCCGCCACACTGCAGGCACAGGCTCCCAGCCTGCCTTGTGCCAATCCAGACACTGCTGAGAGCAGCATTATGATTTATTGGAGTGCCCTGGCTGGGTGCTCCATGGCAGAGTGGGAGCCTGGGCCTGCTCTCTCCATCCCGGCAACACAGTGCTGGGTTGGAGAGAGCACTGTGCGCATGGGTGTGGGGCCGGCATGAGAACGCCAGCCAAACATACATGCGCACCAAGGGTAGTGCTCTGTGCACTCCCCTCCGTGGCTCTCATCCCCCTTTTGCCCCGCTCCTTTTAAATATAACGATAATATACATTGTTTGCTATTCTTTTATTTTTAAAGGTTTGCAGCTGCTGCTATTGGCGGGAGGGCGACACTCTTCTGCCATAGCAGAAGAGCCGCCCCTGGTTACCTGAACAGGAGAGGTACTGTTTGCAAAGCCTGTGGACCGATCTGAAATCCCTATTCAAGCAATGGCGCAGTCCTTTCATAAAATACATGATGACCTAGAAAGGGCTGAAAAAGAATGGGGATTTTAATTAAACCAGTTCACCAGAATTCTCCTTCTCTCGTGACTACTGCCTCATCCTCCCAAACCACTGCGGCGTTGACATCATGAAGTAGCATTTGATAGGAAAGAATCAGTGTTACGAAAATTGGTTTCAACAGAAATCCTATTCTTGGAAACTCTTTAAATTTAGCCCTTTCAGAGAAATTTGTAGAAGATCCGTATCCATACCATTTTTTTTTAGTGTAATGCAATTCACAGTTCCTAGCTCATCTATACCAATTTACAGATGTTACTGCACAGATCGCTTTTGTGTCTGACATAGGATGTTCTTAAATAGGTGATGCTTCTGCAATCAGTTGCTCCCCCAGTTTAAGGCAACTTTTGGGAAATAGCATATTGCATGAGTCAAACATGCTGGATTATTAACCCTCAAGCAGGGCACTCAAGAACTTGAGTTATATTAGTCATATTAATCAATTGGTCTCTGAAACTACTTAGACTGATAAGGCTGCTACTACTGCATTCTACCAGGCGCTTAAAGGCAAACTAAAAGACGCTTTTTTACCAGGGGCGTAGGAGACAATACTTTTCTGGGGGGACAGCGACAGCCTTGGGGACTTCTCAATTGACCCTATACAAATCACTTTTTTGTTTGCGAAATGCAGGTTCTGAAAAATGTACACAATCATATAGTTTGCACGTGAAATAGGGAGAAAAGAAGGCGTGTTGTCAGTTTGAAAGCATGTTTTATTGTTATTTACATTCACAAAGTATTAGACCAAATGTGAAAAAAGCATGTTGATTAACCTTGCATCTTCATGCACCAAGCAAATAAAGGTAGGAGGGAGAAAAGGAAGAACATACCTTTTGTGCCCGCACCGATCATGCCTCTCATTTCATGCAAATTGAAACCACACTAGAGATATCAAAAGCGATCAGGTACAATAATTGTAAACTGTGCTCTCAAACAGTAGCTCTAATATCACTTCTGCTCCTCAGTGCGATCTTGGGCAGGTCAGCTCCACATCAGTCAAAACTGGGAACATTTACACTGAAGAAGCTCTTGGTGTTACAGACTATTTAATACCAGGAATTCTGTGATCCCTGTATAAATAGCAGTTATCAAGTTCTATATAATCGACTACTTCTGATGCATCAAGTGACCAAGTGACCGATTATACAGAAAAGACGTCAGAACTTGACTATTATAAGGTTATTGCAGTCCAGTTTTGACTTGCCAGCAGCCAAGGTGAAAGGCAGGTCAGGACATGGAACATAATTAAAGCAGCTCTTTAAAGCAACAAATGTTACATTGCTTTTCCTTCTTCTGCTCTATTTTAATAGTTTAAAATTACAGAAGCTACGCACTAAGGCAGTGATTCCCAACCTTTTGACTCCTGTGGACCGCCACTGAATCACCACTGGAAGTCAGGGACCCCCAAGCAATTTGTATAATTTAAATTTCAAACATTAAAACAGTAATTTGCAAAAAATATACAAGCAAGTTCACACCAAACAAGTACTTGAATTACTAAAGATCTAATTATTTTATATTGAAAAAATATTTAATAATCGACAATTTTTAATGGGAAGGTTGACGCTGCATCTCCGGTAACTAACTTTTCAATGTTTGGTCTTATTTAGGAAAGCTGAATCTTCAGGTCAGCTTTTACATTTCCCAAGCGATTTCTGTTTTTATTTTTTAGGCACATAAGATTTGAAAGGGCTTTTTCACATAAATATGAGGTGGGGAAAGGAAGTAAATCATAAGGGCCTTACATCTCTTCATATCCTCTCTGTCACGTATAATTCATTTGTTTAATAGCACCTCTCATACCAGTATAAGGTTCTTGAGCACTTTACAGGGAACTACAAGGTGTAGGATTCACGTCAGCCACACTGTTAGGCATTTTCTAAGAGTGTTTGGTGTGGAGAAGCACAAAGTCGGGATTCAGAACATAACACAATAGTTAGCTTTGACTTTAATAATAAGAATATATTTCTACACAAGCAAACCTTTATCAGCAGCATAAGAAAAATGAAAGACTGGGAAAACAAAACTTAACTTTCTAGTTTGTGCCATGCAGTTTCCACGCAGCTCTTTGAAGGCAGTTCATAGCTCACTGTGCTAGATTACAATTGTAACTTATGAGCTGTACAGTAACAAAAGAATCTCTGTGACAAAAGTAGTAACCCACTGTGCTAAGTACATAAAATACTGTTCTTTGCATGATACACATTCTTTAGCAGGCATATTAACCATCTGTGCTACCTTAGATGAGTCAAAACTGCCACCAGACAAAACCTCTACCTCTCTCCCATAGGTATATTAATCACCAGAGTTATCTTGATGCTTTTATTTTTGCCTGAAAGCCTCTGGTGACTTCTAAGAAGCGGGGATGGTGAAGCAGGGGGATGAAAAATAAAAAAAGAACACTTAGGGCCTGATTCCGCCGCCCGCCTCGCGGGAACCGCCATATGGCCGCTCTGCGGTCGAAAGACCGCGGAGGCCATTCAGGCTTTCCCGCTGGGCTGGCGGGCGACCGCCAGAAGGCCGCCCGCCAGCCCAGCGAGAAACCCCTCCCCACGAGGAAGCCGGCTCTGAATGGAGCCGGCGGAGTGGGTATGTGCGACGGGTGCAGTTTGCACCCGTCGCGTATTTCAGTGTCTGCATTGCAGACACTGAAATACAAAGTGGGGCCCTCTTACGGGGGCCCCTGCAGTGCCCATGCCATTGGCATGGGCACTGCAGGGGCCCCCAGGGGCCCCGCGGCACCCCCTACCGCCGTCCTGTTCCTGGTGGGCGAACCGCCAGGAACAGGATGGCGGTAGGGAGTGTCAGAATCCCCCATGGCGGCGCAGCAAGCTGCGCCACCATGGGGGATTCCAAGGGCAGCGGAAAACCGGCGGGAGACCACCGGTTTTCCTTGTCTGACCGCGGCCAAACCGCCGCGGTCAGAATGCCCGGCGGGGCACCGCCAGCCTGTTGGCGGTGCTCCCGCATCCCCGGCCCCAGCGGTCCTTGACCGCCGGGGTCGGAATGACCCCCTTAATCTGTGTATGACTGCCATTGCTCCTCGTCCTCTTCTTTTCCTGAGTCCCAGCAGCACGGAAGCACACAGGCTCCCAGACTCCCCTAAGCCAATCAAAATGCTGCTGTCACCAGCATGACAGCAGCGTCGTGATTGGTCTGAGCAGCCTGGTTCAGCACTCAGACAGGGAGTGGGAAACTGCTCATGTTCTCCACCTGGATGTGCAATACAGCTGGGTGGGGAAATAATACTAATTGCGCATTTTTGTTTGGCCGGCTCAAGATGGTTATGGTCCACATTCCACTCCTCCTCCATGTGACACAGCCCAGCCCACCCCGCCCTAACTTGGCTCTGCACTGAAAAATGATAATAACATTGTGCTATTATCATTTTATTTTTATTTTTATGTACTGCTCAGAGCAGTAGGGCAACCCTTCTGCCCCTTAGCAGACGAGCCGCAGCTGCTGGATGTACAAGGAACTTTGCAGTGCTTTTAAAACTGCTCTACAAAGGAAGTAATACATATAAAAACACATGTGTTTCTAGATGTCCCAGCTGGAGAAGTGCCTTTCTGCTGGCCCAGGTCTGTGGATTCCCAGGGAATGTGTCACGACCCTCTGGGGGGCTCAGACCACATGTTGGGAACTTCTGCACTAAGGTTTTAAGTGGCTTGTGGGTAAGTTGATGGTGTAACCATGTATTATATGTGCTATTGTACCCCTTAGTGTAGATGATAAGGATACTGCAAGTCATCTTGGAGTTCCATACTTTATAAACAAGCATTAGCAAAGTCAATAGGTCTCACCTATGCAGAGCTATTGGCTTTGCTAGTGTGTTTTAGCCATGTTGTAAACTAGCATGGCTGTTGTTCAGCATGGCTATAAGTTAATGGCATAAAGGAGAATGACATGTCATAAAGTGTTGTCAATTGGTGTGGCATAGAGTGTCAAGGAGTGAGTAGAGTGTCGCAGAGTGGAGTAGTGTCAGAGTGAAGTAGAGAGGAGAGGCATAAAGAAGACTGGAGTGGCACAGAGTGGAGTAAAGTAATGTGAAGTGCCATAGAGAGAGTTGAATAGGGTGTTGTTTAGCATAGTACATTGTGGTATAGTGCAGTGGCATGGAGTGTCATAGAGTGGAATGGAGTGGAGTAGAGTATTGTAGATTGAAGTGGAATAGAATGTCATGGAGTGGCATAGAGTGGAGTCGTATGTTATAGAATAGAGTGGAGTAAAGTGGCATCGAGTGGTGTAAGGATAATTGTGTATAGTGGCACAGAGTGGAGTAAAGTTTAATGGAGTCGAGTGTCGGAATGGAGTTTTATGGAGTGTAATGTCGTAGAGTGAAGTGTTGTAGAGTGGTCTAGAGTGAAGTGGTGCAGAATACAGTGGTGCAGAGTAGATTGGCGTAGAGTGCATTGGTTTTTAGTAAAGTGGTGTAGAGTGCATTGGCGTAGAGTGCACTGGTTTAGTGTAGAGTGCACTACTTTATTGGTGAAGAGTAGAGCCGCAGAGTGGAGTGGTACAGCATAGAATACAGTGGCACAGAGTGCAGTGGTGCAGACTGCTGTGCCATAGGGTGATGTGGTGCATGGTAGAGTGGAGTGCTGCAAGATAGAGTGGTGTAGAGTGCAGTGATGCAGCATAGAGGGGTGTAGAGTGTAGTGGCATAGAGTGCAGTAGAGTGGCAAAGAGTAGAGTGGTGGTGAGTAGAGTGCAGTGGTGCAGAGTACAGTGGTGTAGAGTTCAGTGGCAAAATGTGCACTGTTGCAGATTAGAGTGTCATAAAGGGCAGTGGTGTAGAGTAGAGTGACATAGAGTGCATTGGCGTAGAGTGCAGTCACATAGGGTGGCATAGAGTACAGTGGTGCAGACAGAGTAGAATAGAGTGGTTTAATGTGCAGTGTTGTTGTGCAAAGGGGGTCATAGAGTGCAGTAGTGTAGAGTGATGTAGAGAGAAGTGGTGTTGAGTGCAGTGGTGCAGAGTAGAATAGAGTGGGATAGAGTAGAGTGCTGCAGTTAACTACAGTGGTGTATAGTAGAGTGGTGTAGCGTGCATTGACACAGTCTCCAGTGGTGCAGAGGAGAGTGGACTTGCCTAGACTAGAGTGGAGTAGAGTGCATTGGCATAGAGTAGAGTGGTACAGAGTAGAGTAGAGAGGTGCAGAATGGAGTGGTGCAGAGTAGATTGCAGTGGCATCGAGTGATCCAGAGTAGAGTGGAGTGACATAAAGTGGAGTATGCATAGTGTGGTAGCACACTGCATTACAGGCAACACATCTTCAACTGAAACGACCATTACATTTGCAAAGACATACAGTTTTACTGATAAAAACATACAGCACACAGTTATTTTGCGGAAATGTAATTATCTAGTGTATTGATGTGTTTCTATCATCTTAAAATATTTGTTTCCACTACACTTATATTCTTAAGTATCTGCACATTTAATTCACAAACATTTGAAGTTTGTTGTGTGATAGATAAAAATAGCATCATAAAGCCTTCCTCCACAACACCCCCAGTAGCTAGCATGATTGTCATATATGTTTTCTCACTTTGAAGTCAGAGAAAGAAAGATAAACGCCAAGCTCCATGGTAAAACAGAGCCTGTAATTTGACCTTGGTCTTCGAATGCACAGCAAGTAAGACAAGATAAGAACAATATTTAAAGGCCTGTTTACAGACATTGAACACTGGTGGAAGGATACAGTATATAAGAGATGCTCTACTGGAGGGACAAACTCAAGCTGGACAGCCTAAATCAAATACAGCTAGCAAATAGAAACCAAGCAAATGTAAGTTGCAAAGCCAAAGGTAAGCAATGGGTGGAACACATTCTCAGGGAAGCTTTCCAAATGTCCTCTAAATGACTTTAGCAAACCAGACAGCTTTGATCTAATGAACTCAGCCTCTAGACTACTTCCTATAGATTTATATGGTACTCCTCTGTGACTGGAACAGTCAAACTGTATCTTGCGATTTAGGGCCTTTTACACATGCTCCTATGGGCCAGGACTGCTGTATTGTTCTGTAACATTATGAAATGTGTGAAGATTTATGCAACTGCATTGATATGAACACTGTATTTCTGATGCCTAGGTTGGCCATCACCAGGGCCATTGGAATTATACGACTGTGCGCTGCAGTGTTTTTCACACAGTTATGGATTTGCCGCATTTGCCACAAAATCTAACATCTGCATAATCTGCAGATTTAAACAAAAACGGTTCAAAAGCTACTAAAAGCGCAGCAACACGTGTTGGTGCACAGTGGAAGCGCCCTTTGCAAACGTTGACTGCTAACCTTTCTTTTGCTTTTTGCTATATTTAGGTGTTAAGATGGTACTAATGAGGTGGAATCTAAGCCCAGAGAGTGTTAACAAGTGTAAAAATGACAAAATAATGAAATACTATCACATTATGTGGCATAATTTGCCTCTTCCGCCTGCATAACAGTCAACCCTGTCACATAATTTGGTCCTCCTCTGCTGCATAATTCTAGTGGCCCTATCATTAAAGTATCCTCATGTAACTGTTATTCTTTATTTGCCATTTTTTCTGTCTCTACTCATAAAAATTGAAAATTAATTTAAACAAATTATAATACAAGTCAAACGAGAATGTTAAATACAGAAAAGATAATATATTTCAATATGCTTAAGTATGTCAAAATAACAACAACATAACTAATAACGCTAGGCAAACAGCCCAAAATGAAACGTGGCTTCTCCCTGTTAGTCATGCTGTAATCCAACCCTTTATTACTTAGATAAAAAAAATTGGCCTGAGTCACAAAGGTAAACTTAGACGTTTGGTCTAAATTTAGACCAAACGTCAAATTTTACGATTTTTGGGAACTCACAAAGGGCATTTACAATTAGTATCTTTACATCTGCACTTGGGGTGGATCTCCTTTACGTATATATGTTAGAAAGAGATACCCTTCTAGTAGCTACATTGTATAGTGTGAAAAAACAAAATCTTGCCTTCCCTGATTTCACTAAATGGTGTGATCATAGGCAACTACAAATACTCAGGGCACAAGTCCTAAAAAAAGAAGTGGGGGGACTAGCCAAGTTAGGCAATATGCAAGTGACATCACAACGCATGACATCATGGCGTGTGACATTGCACTTGGCATCACAACCCATGTTCCTCAAAGAAGGTGGCATCAGATCTTCACACCTCAAGACATATGTTTAGCAGGTCTATCATGAGTACATTTGAGTGCTTTACTATATTTAACAAATTAGATTTTGCTTTGGGGTTGCGCCAAAAAAGTTAGACAACCTTGACATAAAATCTGGGCCTCAATTTATAAATGTATTTTTAAGAGGCTCTGCCACAAAGAAATTGGCATAAGGGAGAAAAGTGGCAGTAAATCAGCTCTGCTTAATTAGTGCAAAGTCTGCATTTTGAAATATCTTGTGGGGGGTTAAGGCATCTGCTGAAGAGATCTTTGTGTGCCCACTATATCTCAGGGAATAATAATAATGTGTATGATGTAAAGCACTTGGACACCCTGCATTGGATTAAGGAGCGCTATCAAAGAAATAAAACAAAATAGTGGAATAGCTTTCTCTAGGCAGGGGGCTATATGTTATTTGTCTAGGCCTGTCTCTCGGGAAAGCAAGACAACAAGTTGGGTATTGTCTGCGTAAGACAAGATCATCACTCCAAATTCCTTTTGACAAGGTCTGCTGACTGGCTTAGATAGATATTAAACAGTGTTGGAATCAATGAGGAGCCCTGTGGGGCCCACATTCTAATGCAAAGGCAACCGAGTAGCAAGGGGCCTCCCATATTTGAAATGACCCATTACTCAAAAATGAGGTGAGCTAGTTCAGGGCAGTGTTTTTGATCCTCGAGTCTCTCATTCTATCGATCAGTGTTGCATAATCGACCATGTCGAAGGCAGCACTCAGGTCAAGATGGTTGATTGCTGCTGAACCACCTTTGTCACTCATAATTTTCAGTTTCTTTAAGATCTTTAACAATGCAGTCTGTGTACTGTGTTGGGGCCGGAAACCGGTCTGAGTTGGATAGAGAAGTGAATTATCCTCCACAAACTGAGGGAGTTTTATGCAGAGAGATAGGTCTATAGTCCCCCGGGCATAACAGGTCCGAATTGGGCTTCTTTAACAGAGGCTTGACCACTACGTGCTTCCACGCTTGGGGAACTATTCCTGTGGAAAGAGATATATCTAAAAAGCTCCACCATTGTGGGTAGAATAGCTTGTGCTGCTTGTGAAAGAATATGGTGTGGAGCAGGATCCAGTGGGCAGACAGATTTTACTTTTCCAACTAAGGTGGGGAGGAGCTCCATAGTGATGGGGGGAAGTTCAGAAGACACATACACCTCTTCTGTGGAACCTGAGTGTCAGGTAGAGTAGACAAGGCCCCTCTTGTCTATTGCAGGTTGCTATAAATATCTACAACTTTGCCTTGGAAATAAGCTGCAAGTTCATTGCAGGGTGGTATAGTGGATTTGGGGAACAAGTTTTCAGCTTTCAAAGTGGTGACTGAGTTAACAACGTGAAAGAGTTTCCTCAGGACATTCGCTGCTTTCGTTATTATTGTTTCATAGTATGCTGTATGAGCTTTTTTAATTTCCTGCTGGTATTGTCTAATAGCTGTCCTATAGCAGTGTTTTAAGATATCATCGTAGTTTTTCCTCCGCTTCCTTTCATGCGTTTTGCAGTCCTTTTTTTTAGGGAGACTACATGGGTCGTAAACCATGGTGCTGACTTTTCTTTCTTTCCCTTCTTTAATATTGTAATGGGGACTACTTCATCTAGTTAATTTTTTATTCTTTCATCTACTGAAGAGTTAGCAGTGTCAGGAATATTTCTAATGGAGTGTTAAGTTGAGGCTAAGAGATTCTTCCAAGATTCCTTGTTCAATTTTGTCCATCTACGCCCTAGAACGGTAGCTGTCATCGCCAAAGGAGGAGAAATGCCCTCCGAGGTAAGTGGAATTAGAGCATGGTCTGTCCAACCCATCGGACAGAGTGTTCCAATTTTTATATTAGAATCACTTCTTATTACGGGGTTCAGGAGGTGTGTCCTATGTCATGAGCAGCATTTTTTACTCTCTGAGTGAGCTCTGAGCTTGCTAAGTCGTATAAGATGTTAAACACCATGGTGTATTGGGCCTTCAAAATGAATGTTTAGATCACCAAGAAGTGTGAAATTGTTTTTTTTCCATAGCCAGGCTGGATACTGACCCTGGTAGGGATTCAATAAATTTAGCACAAGGGCCGGGTGGTCTGTAGATTATTGGCCCTGAGAAGGAGGTCATGGGGGACAGATATATGGTGAAGGAGAGGTTTTCACAGTCTGGAATAGGCAGGGCATTGTGAATACACCTAAATGTATATTTTAAGTCAATAGCAATGCCCCCTCCCCTCTTGTACTCTCTGTCCTTCCCACATATTGAATATTCTGGGGGAAGTGCTTAAATAATATCTGGCAAGGAGCTGCCATGTAACCATGTTTCTGTTAAAAACAGGGTGTCAATCTCTTCATCCACAATCAGTGAGAATAATGCATCCTTATGAGAAACTATGAACCTACATTTAAGGAGTCCGAGGTTTCATTTGTTATGTTTAGACCTTTTGGTTTTAACTACTTCAGGTTTGGAAAAGGGGGAACTACAGACTGAGCAACACCCTGCTTCATTATCTGGCCATAAAGGTGGGCAAGAGAGTTGTGTTGTATGAGGTCTAAGTGCATTTATAACTTGGGCAGAATACCATACTAAGGTTAGGGAAGGAGCAGCAGGGTCTCTGGCCCCTTTCGGGCACGGACGGGCACAGACGGGCTTGCCTTTGGCTCACCAGCAGTGCGTCCACTGTGCGCCCATCTCACGCCTGCCATTTAAGGCAAAGCTACTGATCACTATAGCATCAACCTCCTTAGCAACTCTATGATCCAAGTGGCGAAAATGCTATTCTATGGCATGGCAGTTAGCACTACAATTTCCTTTCAAATCTGTAGATTCTTTGCACATACACCCATGCTCAGCCTTCATGCCTAGACTTCTACGAGTCAGAAAACATGTTTTGCATGACATACAGTGAGTAAGGGCAGTATGGAAGGGCTGCTATGTGTCAGCAAGAGTATGGGATAGGGGGATGTATGAACAAGTGTGTGTGTGTAGAAATGGGTCATACTTGTATAGATGATTGAGAGCCTGTGTCATTTGAACTTGCAGCACAGGAAATATCTTTCCCCATATGTGGCACCATGACACGTTTACACCATACAGTTAATCCTATTCTACAATATGGGCTGTAATTACTTGACAGCACAACATCAGACAGATCCATAACTTTATAGAATCTTCTTGAACTTAACATTTCTCCCATGTCGACATGGGCTGTATTTTTCCACTTTTACTACCTTGTACACTGTCTACTGGTAGTAAGGGGCCTGCGGTTTGTTTGATGAAATCTGGAATTGTGAGTTACATGGACAGACATTTCTGCTTTTCCTCTCAGGTGACTTTTCATTTCCATGTACAGACATTTCCAACATTGTCAAACAACATTGTGTCTCCAGCTATATCATTCAGTTCACTACACTTCAATCGCAACACTTCACCAATGCACAAAAAGGGACTAATTAGCCTGTGACCAAAAAAGCAACCAGTTACTTAGTCAAACATTTCCCAACCAAACATGTACCTCTTCCTTTGAGTTCCCATTTAGCTGACTATACAGGGTCCAAACCTCCCTCGCACGGATCTCCAGCTCCTCTGTGCTGAGGGCAGGGGCCCTGTCACCTGCTTTGCCCGGCATCCCGGGTCCCAGAGGTCAGTAACAGCAGCAAAAAATTAGAAGGTCTTGTTGCTTGCAGTGTTGAGGTAAGTGAGCTTTTTTCAACACTCCACGTACAAGTACATAGCGGATGTGATCCATGATGAAGACGGGCACTTCCATTGGCTTTCGTGCGTAGCTGTCACACTTGTTAGCCTATGGCAGAGTCCGTTGCGGACTGTTTCACCCACTATGCTGACAACCTCCTGTCGGCAAGGTAAGGCAGCCACCGTTTTTAAGGTGTGAAGCTGTGTATTTTTAAATTGGTAGTGTGTCATCAGCACTCAACATGGAGGTTAGTGTCTATGACTATGACACATTAGAAAGTGAACCGTGACTGTATTTGACAACGATAGTGCCACAGAGGAAACAATACCTCCATTGATGGTATTTAAAAAAAAATTTAAAAAACAGTACGTGCAAATATTACATTTCAAATGTATTGTTTGAACATAATTTAAAAAAATAAATGAAAAAATGAGTTTTGAAGTTCAAATAATTTGCTAACAATGTGTGTACCTGTATGACACAAGACATTCCTAATGGAAGCAATACTTAAGATGTGTGTTGATAATCAAGGTATTGTGTGGCCATTTAAGCTGATATTTTCTTTCCCATACATGCAGACCTTTGAACCAAGGCATGGGTAGGACATGATGGCCTCAGGTCTTCCGGCCATTTACAGACCTTGCCGCCAAGGAAGAAAGGGATGTCATTAAGAAGGTCTGGCTAAATAGGCAAACTATCCTGGATTTGTTTCACCAGCTGGAACCCGATCTCCTGCCTCACAATAGGAATACAACATCAATAACACCAGTGGTGAAACACATCGCAGTACTTCATTTTGTGGCCACTGGCTCTTTTGAGTACACTATGGCAGTTTCTAGGGGCATGTTCTAAACAACTTTTAGTGGTGTGCTACAAGAAATCCTTGCTTTAATGATGAGACATATCAACAGCTACATCCAGTTCCCACGACAATAGGATTTGGCCACAATGAAGGAAGAACTTTAAGCTTTGGGTGGACTAACACACGTGGTTGGAGCAATAGATGGCACACATATTGCCTTGTGCCACCACATGCAAGTGAACAGGTCTACCCAAATCGGAAGAACCCCCATTCCATCAATGTGCAAGTTGTCTACTTACTGAATTTATACTTCTCAAGTGTGTGTCCCTGCTTTCCTGGGTCAACACATGATTCATTTGTACTATTAAATAGCCCCATGCACCTGCAAATATCACAATGTGGACCGGAGGGGGCCTGGCTTGTTGGTAAGTACAATTTGACTTGAGGATCATTTGTTTGGATCCTAGTTTAAGAAAGTACAATGACTTGATATGATGATAATCTATTGATATGTTGCTTCGATGTAGGAAACTCACCTTATCCTAACAGATCATGGTTGTTAGCACTGCTAAGGAATCACTAACAATGCCAGGGGAAATCCGCTTCCATAAGGCCAATGGAAGAATACAGAGGCAAGTGGAGTAGGCTTTTGGGCACCTCAAGTTCAGGTTTAGGTGCCTGGACAAGACCGGTGGAGACTGCCTCTACTTACCCAATAAGGTGTACCAAATCATGGCTGCCTGCTGCATGCTCCACAACATCGCCCTGGGACTGAACATCCCAATAAAATCAGAGAAGGGAGATCCTGGAGAGCCACCGGGTAAGGATGTTGAAATGCCCAATGAAGATGGCAGTGGTGAAGAAGAAGGAATCGACCTACGTCAAGATGTTATTGACCACTTCTTCACCTGAGTATAAGTTTACCTTTACAAATTATAACCTTCAATGTCAGAACAACTTGTAACATAGGGAACATTCCAGTCTGCAATGTTAATTTGGTAGGAATGGTCAGTTCAGGAAATTCCAAGGCAAAGAGGTTAGTGGATCAGCATTTCCCTATATTTAATACTGTGGTTATTGACATAAATTAACTCCTAACTTGTCATTTGAGTCAAATTTAATATGTGGAATAATTAATCATCCATTGTTATTCTGTTTCAGGGTCCTTCACCATGTCAGTTCAAAGTTGTGACATTTGCAGTGATATGTTGCTGTTGGAAAGTGCAAAGTGAACATGTTTTAATCCTGGGACAAACACCCACTTGGGATGGACAAATCGTGTACAGAGACAACTTGCACTATGATGAAATGGAAGTTCAGGAGATTATATCAGACCTGTTTTCAGTGTGATGTTGCCATCAAGTAAATATGTGCCACTTAACTTGCTCAAACCACATGTGTATGCAAAGCCATAGTATACTGTTCTTCCTTCACATTGGCTTAATCTTCAAATAGCAAACCACTGAATGGTGGTTGTGCCATTGCACCAGAAACTGCCACAGTGTCCTGTAATGGTCATGTGGCCTGCCATGATGTAGATTATTGGTGTTATTGATGTAGGATTCCTATTGTTAAGGCAGGATGTATGGCTCCAACTGAGGTCATGCATCAAAGATAGTTTGCCTATTTAGTTTGATCCCATGCAATACTCCCTTTCTTTCATGGTATCAAAGTCATGGGATGCCCACCCCTAAATAGCACAGACTATTGGGGTTATGCATGGTTTGTGAAACTCGGCTGTGATTTCGTCTAAGACTTGCTACTTACAAATGTATGTTACCACTACATTGGGATTTTGATTTGTTTTGTTTGAATGAAATAGTTAACACATTGGCCCTCATTACAACTTTGGCGGGCGGCGGAGGCCGCCCGCCAAAGTTGCGCGTCGTGAATACCGCACCGCGATCGGAAGACCGCGGCGGGTATTCAGAGTTTTCCCCTGGGCTGGCGGGCGGCCGCCGAAAGGCCGCCCGCCAGCCCAGGGGAAAACGACCTTCCCACCATGAAGCCGGCTCGTAATCGAGCCGGCGGAGTGGGAAGGTGCGACGGGTGCTACTGCACCCGTCGCGTATTTCACTGTCTGCTATGCAGACAGTGAAATACATTTTGGGGCCCTCTTACGGGGGCCCCGCGACTCCCCCTCCCGCCATCCGGTTCCCGCCGGGAGAACCGCCAGGAACTGGATGGCGGGAGGGGGAGTCGGAATCCCCAAGCCGGCGCAGCAAGCTGCGCCGGCTTGGAGGATTCCTTGGGGGCAGCGGGAAACCGGCGGGAAACCGGCGGGAGACCGCCGGTTTCCCTTCTCTGACCGCGGCTAAGCCGCCGCGGTCAGAATGCCCCGCGGGGCACCGCCGGCCTGTCGGCCGTGCTCCTGCGTGCCGCGGCCCTGGCGGTTCTATACCGCCAGGGTTGTAATGAGGGCCCTTGTCTCTTTGTCATTTCTAATTTTCCTTTGCAAATATTTGTTCAAAATATTTGACAAAATGATGGTGAAAGATAGACATAAAAAATGAGATGCCACAATAAATGCGAAAATAGTCTTGTTGTTTGTGTCCAAATTATTTATTTGCATGATACAAAAGAATAGAAAGGTGGGTCAAATAATGAGAAAATTAACAAAATGTCTATCATGGTGGATGAAAGTGCAGTACTAGAGGCAAAAACAGTTTTGAGTCCAATGTACAAACTTTAACGGTCCACAAAAAAGGTAAATGTGTCCCTGAAATAGTCCACAGAGGGAACGATAAACACACACTGGAGGAAATTAGAATCTGTGCCACTTGGAGGTGTTAGTGGGGGGTCTTGCCATCCTCTCCAGGTGGTCCGGATGGCCGTCCCCTCTGGGGAGGAAGTGGGGCATAGGTGCAGGGAGTAGGGTGGGAGGAGCAGGCTCCTCCTATGGCAGGGCCTCCCTGTCGGTGGCTGTCAGTGGTGTACTTGGGTCCAGATGTGGAAGGACCACAGACAGTGGCAGATGGTATGGGAAAAGCCCCACACATGTAGTAATAGATGTCAAAAAGCACCCCAGTCAGGGAGCTCATTTTGCCATTGTGGTTGCGTATTTCCAACATGAGCTCCCTCTGCACCGCCTCTAGCTATGGTGACCCCTACTGCCCTGTGCCCTGGAGGAAGTGTGCCCCATCCCAGTGGGCCCTGGCACAACTGAAGGCCATGCTGGTGTTGTCTTAGCAGCAGCCAAGACCAGGGTGGCACAAGGCTGGGGTGAGGTTCCATTGGACACAGGAACTGGAGGTATCCATTGGCTGAGTTGTTGTTGCAGCTGGAGTGGGAGGTGTAGGTGTGGGCCGAGTATGACTCACTAAAGCTGTCTGGCCAGACAGACTAGATGGATCAGGCTGCTCCCGATCATCCGGACCTGCAGGAGTGGAATCCTCACTGAAGGCTTAATCCTGGACTGGAGTGGAGGAGGGTGGTACAAAGGCCCAAGGGGGTTGGACCTCAGAAGAAAGCATACAATATTAAATTATAATCAGGTGTGTATCTCATATGTGTCTTTAGCTACAAATGAGACAACCTAAAAAAGTGAAATCAGACTGATAGAATGATTAGGACTTTGTGTGATTTTCATTGTTTTATACAAGCAGGCGGATTTACACAGATGCAAACTCCTGTGATGACGTGGTAGAGATGTCCTGAAATACAAATGTTAGTTCAGTAATCATATATTACATGTGCCAGACATTCAATCCAACATAGTGGTGACTAGATTAGAGTACTGAGTACTGAACCATTCCAATGCCTAGCAGGTTACTGAACATTAGACAAACTGTGGTTCAACTTAAAAGTAAAAACTGACATTGGTCATCATATGGACAGTGCAAAGTAAATTGTGTGTGGATACCACTTCTTTTCAGCATGCCACATCACATGGTAGAAAATCTTGGATTCTGCAGCCTATGAATTATGAGAGCATTTCCATCACTTTGATGTAGCTATGAGAAGGTGCTAACATGCTTGAGGTAGACAGCAACTGACTTTTTCATCCATGACATGACATGGTGACTGTCAAATGCACACGTGTTTCAGATGCGTGCACATATGGAATTAAAGGAAGGTAGAGCAACATTACATTGCACTATTGTTTTGCAAATACAAAAACAGGGCATCATCGTAGTTGTAGTCATCAGTTAACGCAATAGCAAATAGTTGCTAAAACGTGGATTACACATATCTATCTCAATAACTATAGTGGAGATGAACACACATAAACAAACATACACACTTATGGGTGTGATGTGAATAGGTGAAAATACCACTTATAAGCAGTATACCTTCCTGTACAAACGGATGGAGTTTTGAACCTGCTTTTGAGAGAACAACAACATGCATTGATAGAACGCAAGGGACTAGGCAAATGCAAGGGATGATCCATGGAGAACAACACACAATCTGACTAAACATATTGCACATTGTTAAAGAGAGAGACACAACCATGATGCTAGTAATTTGTATGAAACAAGACATTTTGTGGAGTCAAGTTTAGGTATATCTGTTTTGATAAGGGTGTTGGACCATTCAAAACATCTAACTTAAGGGCATAACTCCATTTGTGTTTGTTGAGGCATTGCTAAGTACAACTAGCCACTCTCCACTCCACCAGGGATTCCTGTCAAGCCTTCAGGATGTAGGATCTCCAAGGAAGGAGTTGTAATAGTGTAATGAAAGATCCACCATCAGCCCTCTGGGCCTCTAGGTGATGCTTGGAGGCCAGGGAACACACTCTCCCCTGCAGGCAGTTCCACCTCTTCCTAATCTTGTCCTTTGTGCACAGGTTGTTAGATACAGCATTCACTCTGTCTACTATTCTGGACCACATTTGCCTTTTCTAAGATATGATTGTAGTTTGTACTTGTGCTTCAAACAATTGTGACTCTACTCTAGTGATTTCATCCACTATGACAGACAACTCTCCCTCTATGACACGTGGATTTCTCCTCCCTGCCATAGTGAATAGTTGTTAAAAAAAACTAGTGCCCAAAAAATGAAGGATAATCCAAAAAAGTAATATTAACAAAAAACACAGAGGAAGAGAAACACAGAGTAAAAACCTGGCTCCTGTGTGGCAGTTCCTGCATCCAAATGGTCTGCTGCAGTGTGATGGCAAAGGATAATGATTTGAAATGGAGTGTGTTTAATAATGTGTTTTGCAGGTGTTCACAATTGTACAATATACAACAGGTGAGGGCTGCTAGCATCCAACCAATGGCCACAGCCATAGTACTATACTGAATGGGTTCTGCGATGGACTCCCGCTGTCATGTACCTGCTGCTGACACACTGCCAGCATGAGTGTGTTATCTAAGAAGGTTCTGTGGGATCCCACGGTCAAAATGGCAATGGTGGCATATTTATCAGCACTGGGGTACACTGCATCTGCTGTGGGATGCAGCTGGCATGATGGAGTACACTCCATTGTGGTGGTCTTCGGCTGAGCCACAATACATCTAAATACAGTGGGCTGAACACCGTCGACTTGACAGTCTTTTCAGGTCCCACGCGGCTTGGTGGTAAGACCGTCAAGATCTAAACAAGGCACTTTTTTATGACTCAATATCAGGCCATCAAAGTCCAGAACTTCAAAAAGAACTGAACCCTGTCAGAAGTCATTTAAAGGAGATGACTTGTATCAAATAGAGGTGTTATATTTCCTATGCTCCGAGATACAACAATTGATAATGAATAAGTGTCATGACTCTACAGTAGCAAGGCATCTTGGACAATGAAAAATGTTAGAATTGGACAGTGTGTACTTCTGGGACGTGATTTGAAGTTGTCGATTCAATAATATGTTAAATATGTTCAGTGTTTGCTTATGCCAGTACTTCACAATCACCTACAGCAGGACTATTGTGACCGCTACCCACTCCGACTCAACTGTGAAACATGATCTCAATGAACGTCATTGTAGAGTTACCTATTCCACATGAATATACAACACTACTGGTAGTAGTTAATTATTTTATTAAGATACAATATTTCATTCTGGGCAAGCACTAGTCTACAGCTGTAAAACTTGCTAGAATAATTTTGGTCCACATCTCACATTCACATGGTCTGCCAGATATCATCATCACTGATAAAGGAACACAGCTCACTGCTTTCTTCTGGAAATAAATGCTGAAAAAATGGGGTACTATACATTTAAAATCTGAGAGTTACCATCCACAGACCGATGTGCAAACAGAACAGCTAAACCAGGCCACAGAACAATATCAGAGTGCCTGGTACCAAAGGATTGCTCTTACTCAATTTTCATGTAGGTTGAAGAGGGTTGGAGGCATGGCAGCATGCATTTATTTTTTGTGAGGCAACAATTGTCAATCCTAAAATACGACATGTCCATCCCAGGAAAATAAACAGTTTCATCAGTAAATACATCTGTAAAAATATGAGCACCATCTCTTCTTAATACGAACAACTGGCAATTATATTGATATGTTACTAATAAAACTATAAAAAACTGCACATTTGGAAGTTCGTGGCAGTCTGCAGTAGGTAAAATCACCAAATGAAAGACATTATTAGAATTGTAAAATGTGATCTGCAGTTTAATCATGTAGCCCCAATTTCCCTCTTCTACTTTTGAGCGTGACTTAATGTGACAGTGATTTTTGCTAACCCCTTCAGGAGCAGTGACAGAGATTAAATATGTTTCTCATAAGCATGAGATATGCTTGGCGCTGGCTAATGGAAGTTGCCCAAAGTTAGTACCAGTCACAAAAATCTTAAATTTAAACAGGAACATAGGGGGTCATTCTAACCCTGGCGGTAAAAGGCCCTTACCGCCAGTCAGAAGACCGCCATAACACCGCCGCGGCCGCGGTTAACCGCCACGGTCATTCTGACCCACAACGGCCAAACCTCCAAAATTCCGTCCTCCACTGCAGGCCGCCACATCAGCGGGCAGCGATAAACTGGAGATGACCAAACCTCCACCGTCACGCCAACAGAAATACGCCCATGCCATTACGACCCACGAATCCACGCGGCGGTCATTCAAACGCGTTATTCCATTGGCGCTACACACCGCCGCGGTCAGAATACACACACATCACCAAAACACAGCCACATTGGACAATTTGAAATACACACACCTGATACACATACACACACCACTCCCACACAATCAACCAACTATAAAACACACACCCACATCACCCACATCACCCACATCACCCACAAACCCCTGCGACCATAATTACTGAGAGAAGGAGAGAGAGACACAGCAGACAATCCAAAGCAAGACACACTGAGGCACACTACACCATCACACACACCACATAGTAGCACAAAGCACCACTCACCAACATACTTACCATCACATACACCACCCCACACCTCACCCACACCACCCCATGGCACCCCAAAGGCACCCACGCTTTTCGGACCAAGAACTCCGGGTCATGGTGGAGGAAATCCTAAGAGTGGAACCCCAGCTCTTCGGCTCGCAGGTGCAGCACACCAGTATAGCTAGGAAGGCGGAGCTATGGCAGCGGATCGTGGACAGGGTCAACGCGGTGGGACAGCATCCCAGGAATAGGGAGGACATACGCAAAAGATGGAACGACCTACGGGGGAAGGTCCGATCGATGGTCTCCAGGCACAACATCGCGGTCCAGAAGACTGGCGGCGGACCCCCACCCACCCCTCCCGAATTCACATCGTGGGAGCAAGACGTCTTGAACATCCTGCATCCTCAGGGCCTCGCAGGAGTAGCCGGAGGAATAGACTCTGGTAAGTCCAATCTCAACTACTATATCCCCCCCACCCCACCAGCATGCCAACCCACACCCCCACCCTCACCCCCAACCCCGCAGCACACATCCTCCCTGACAATGTCTCACCAGCACAACCCACCCATCCCAACACCAACTCCTGCATGCCAACACAAATCATGGGCACCCATCACCTAAGCATGATCACTGCACTAAACCCCCCCCCCCTAACTACCCTCACAACACCTCCCTCAAGGGAATGCCTGCACTGGGGGACAAGGGCACCCATAACACGCACGCTATTGCACACACAGAAACAATAACCAAACTCTCTTACCCCATGCAGGACCCGAACGACAACACACCAGCCAGGAGGGTCCAGAAGTGTCCATCCCACCACCGGAACAGGCCCACACTGAGGATAGCAGCTCTGTCGACAGTGAACCTGATGACCAGCCCGGACCATCAGGGACCTCTGGGCAGTCGGTTCCCCTCAGGCAGCCACAGGCCACACCAGACCCGACCCCCTCTGCCAACACCAGCACAGCTCCCACCCAGCGGGCCCATGCCTCTGTCTCTAGGACAGCTCAATCAGCGGTGTGTCTGCCACTACAGGGCACCCAGGCTAACCCAACACCCCAACACCAACAGGGACCTGGGGGCAGTGGTAGCGGGCACACCGTCCAGGGGACAGAGGCCGGGGGAAACCGGGCAGCTCGGAGGGCTGCTGTGCGACAGGGGGGGGAGGAGAGGCCCAGGGAACCCACTCTCCAAGAGGCCCTCACCACCATCATGGGGGCCTACCACCACTCCCAAGAAACGATGGCGACGGTACTGGCCAGGTTCACTGAGATCCAGGCACAGCAGGAGGAACGCTACATGGGGTTCAGGGAGGAGCTGAGAATCATCGGGACCGCAATGGGGACCATCGTCCTGGCCCTCAACAGGATAGAGGACGCGTTGCGGGACCATGGTGCACCACACAGGGCCCCTGTCACTAGCCCGGACCAGGAACAGCCTACCACCTCCGCCGGCGCTAGTGGACAGGAGGTCCCAACACCTCGACAGCCCCCCAGGACCCCACCTCCTGCTGAAGAACAACCACCCCGTAAGAGGAGCCTGAGACCAAAAAAAAAGACAGAGTAGGATGTCAAGACCCCCGCCAGCAGGACATACCCCCTCAAGTCTTCCCACTGTCCCACATTGCCACCCTGTCCAACCATGAACTGCCTCTGCTCCATCCTTCCACAGGCAAAAGGACAATGCACCTGTGAGACTGAGAACTGGACTCTGCCATGGATATTCCTCCACCCCCACCCATCACCCTTAGAATCACATGTACCGATATCTAGCACTGTAAATAAATCACATTTTGCACACAAATCTGTTTTGAGTCATGCTGTATTATTAACAAATGTATTACATATTACTGTTCAATTTCTGTTCTGTCAATTAGTCATGACAACATACCAATGTCAATACGCTGTATTTCATGGGCGAACCAAGCAGAAGTCAGGTACTGAGTCAGACAGCACTGAGAAGGGAAGGGAAAGGCAAAAATTAATGAAAAACATCTGTGGGGAACTACAGAAAGTACAGATCCAGGAGGCTATAAGCAATTGTGAAATGGCGTGGGTGATTCTTACCTGTGTGTTACTGGAAATACTGTTGTATCACTCTGTCCCTATTGTCTGTGTCGTCCTCAGAGTCTTCCTCCTCTTCACTCTCCACAGGCTCCACGGCTTCTACAACACCACCATCTGGACCATCCTCCTGCAGGAAAGGCACCTGGCGTCGCAAAGCCAGGTTGTGGAGCATACAGCACGCCACGATGATATGGCACACCTTCTTTGGTGAGTACATTAGGGATCCACCTGTCATATGCAGGCACCTAAACCTGGCCTTCAGGAGCCCAAAGGTTCGCTCAATCACCCTCCTAGTACGCCCATGGGCCTCATTGTACCGTTCCTCTGCCCTGGTCCTGGGATTCCTCACTGGGGTCAATAGCCACGGCAGGTTGGGGTAACCAGAGTCACCTATTAGCCACACACGTTGTCTCTGTAGCTGTTCCATCACATAGGGAATGCTGCTATTTCGCATAACATACGCGTCATGCACTGACCCTGGGAACTTGGCATTTACATGGGAAATGTACTGGTCAGCCAAACAGACCACCTGGATATTCATTGAATGGTAATTCTTCCTGTTCCTGTACACCTGTTCATCGTCATTTGGGGGGACTAAAGCCACATGGGTCCCATCAATTGCACCAATGATGTTGGGGATGTGTCCAAGGGCATTGAAATCAGCTTTCACTGTAGGCAAATCACCCTCCTCTGGGAAAATGATGTAGCTCCGCATGAGTTTCATCAGGGCAGACAACACTCTGGATAAGATCTTGGAAAACATAGGCTGAGACATCCCAGATGACATGGCCACTGTTGTCTGGAATGAGCCAGTTGCAAAGAAATGGAGGACAGACAGAACCTGCACTAGAGGGGGAATTCCTGTGGGTTGGCGGATGGGGGACATCAGGGCTGGCTCCAGCTGGGCACACAGTTCATTGATGGAGGCTCGGTCAAGTCGGTATCGTAGTATTATGTTGCGTTCTTCCATTGTGGACAGGTCCACCAGCGGCCGGTACACGCGAGGATTCCTCCTTCTCATCGCTAGTCCCAGCGGACGGTGCCTAGGAAGGAGAATATGGAGTACAGAGTCAATCCACTCACAGGTACGTACAACACAGCTTGCACAAGACAGGTAAATGTATGGTTTGATATGTTTGTATGTGTGCCATTGCAAGGCCTAGGCCTGTGTGACGCATTAGAAATTAAGCCATGTGGGCCCTTGAAATGGCCGATGCCTGACCTGTGAAGTGGGACAATGGGATGTGAGGTCACTGCGCTGGCGGGGCACACCGTGGCGGTAGGCGGTCGAAGACCGCTGTGCGAAGACGCATTGGTTAACATTGAAGCATATGGGTTTCAGGAGCCAATGACGATGTGCGCCGGCGGTCGCGGGCCGCACCGCCGCGGAACGCACCGCCGCGGGCGTGACCGCCATTTTCTATCTGCTCAATCATTCAAGACCTGATCATCCACAGGAGAGGACCTATACTGCAAGTGCTGCTGTGAACTCGGTCTGGAAGTGACAATGGCTGCTGCTACTGGTGAAAGGGCCCCCGCCTTCAGTTCAGAAGAGTTGGAGAAGCTCGTGGACGGGGTCCTCCCCCAGTATGCGCAACTCTACGGTCCTCCAGACCAACAGGTGAGTACACTCAGTGCACATTGAATGGGTTATGCCTGTGTGGAGGGGGGGGGTGTAAGTTGGTGGGGTGTGGAGGGAATGGGGAGTGCAACGCACGACAGATGAGAGAATGGGAACCATGACAAGGTTGGGGAGGGGGGGGCATGTACTCCAAACATGCAGATATGTGACGGTTTCTCTTTCCCACCCTGTACATGTCAAACAGGTGAGCGCCCACCAGAAAATCGATATTTGGCGTGCCATCGCCGAGGAAGTCCGGAACTTGGGGGTCCACAACAGACGGGGCACCCACTGCCACAAGAGGTGGGAGGACATCCGCCGCGGAACGAGGAAGACCGCAGAAACACTGCTGGGGATGGCCTCCCGACCTAGGAGGGGTGCCAGTCGCACCATGACCCCCCTGATGTCCCGGATCCTGGCGGTGGCCTACCCTAATTTGGATGGGCGCTTGAGGACAGCACAGCAGACACAAGGGGGTGAGTATCCGCACATTCTCCTATCTGTATGCGCATTGGAGGCGTCTGGGTGGGGGAGGAGGGCAGTGGGTGACATTAGGCCAGGGCGCTCTCTGTAGTGTAGTCCGCTCCCTTAGGCATGGCCCTGTGCCCCCGCCCCCCACCTCTGTAGGGTGCCAAGTGCAGCTACCCATGCTCCAGCATCACACCTGTGCGCGTGTGTTGTCCCTAGACCTGTTTGCCTAGTCAGAAGTACTGAGTAGTGTACCCCAAGTTCGCGACTTAGTGCACGAGGCACCTGTGTCTGTCCTCTCCGCAAAGGGTATTGCTAAGGCATGCACTCAACTTTGTTTAATTTCTCCCCCCACCCTAAATCTTTGTCTACTTGTGTTTTAGCATCATCAGGCGGAGGAGATTTGGCATCGGAGCAGGAGGGAGCTGCAGGTCACCAGGCCCCGGTGGGCACTGACACAGACACCGAGGGCACCAGTGATCCGGAGGGCGAGGGGAGCACCACAACGGGGGCCGGTGGAGACACCAGCGACACGGACACGTCCTCGTTTGGGAGCTCCCTAGCGGGGGCGGCACCATCTGTGCCCCCCGCAACAACAGGTACAGCCGCCACCCAGCGCACCAGCACCGCCCTCCCAGCAGCCCCTCAGTCTTCGCTCCGTGGCCGCTCGGCCAGGAAGGCGCACGTCTCCTTCGCCCCAGGCACCTCAGCCCCTGCCTCTGTTACCCCTGCTGCCCTCAGTGCGGAGCTCATTGACCTGGTGAGGACGGTCATTGTTGGGCAGACTACCCTTCTGAATGCCATCCAGGGGGTGGAAAGGGAGGTGCATCGGAGCAATGCCTACCTGGAGGGCATTCATTCGGGTCAGGCTGCCCATCAACGAGCGTTCACTGCTCTGGCCTCAGCACTGACGGCAGCCATTGTCCCTGTCTCCAGTCTCCCTCTTCTATCTGCCTCCACCCTTTCTCTGTCTCCTGTACCTCAACCTATCCCATCCACACCATCAGACCAGCCTGCACACACCTCAACACCCAAGGCCAGCTCATCCAAACATAAGCACCACAGAAAACACAAGCATTCACCCAAGCAACACACAGATGCAGACATATCAACAGTCACTACCACCTCTGTGTCCCCGTCCTCCTCGTCTCCCTCCTCCCTCCCTGTGACGTCTACACTCACACCTGCATGCACCCCAACATCAGCCAGTTCTTCCACCTCCAGCAAACCCTCCACTACAGTCCGCACATCTGCAGTCACCACCCCCACTGGCATTTACATGTCCCCTGTGTCCTCTCCCACTGTGTCTTTCACCCCCTCTTCCAAGACACATAAACGCAGGCAGACACCCAAACAACAGCCAACCACCTCCCCACAGCCTACGTCCCAGTCACCTGCACCCAAGGACAGCACACCTGGCTCTCATACAACCACATCCTCTTCCTCCACTTCTCTCACCACTACTCCTACCCCTTACCTTGGTCCCAAGAAAAATTACCTCTCTAGTTTTGACCTCTTTCCCTCCCCCGACCCACCCCCTCCAACTGGGAAAAGTCCCAAGGGCACCTCAGCCACCACCAGCCCAACTACTACAGTGCAAGTGGTGCATGGCATGTGGAGTCCACCCTTTGGCGGCAGTAACACTTCGGTGAGCAGCAAGGGGACAGCCAGCCCCCCCCCAGGCAAGAGGACCCGGAAATTGAAGGGCCACCGTGAGCGGACAGAGACGGCTGCCCCCAAGGAGGTGACTCCGGCCACTTCACCGGCCACAGCAGCCAGGGGAAGCAAGGGCCCGAGAGCCCCATCTAAGGAGCGGAAGGACAGCAGGGCGGAGAGGACAACCACCAGGAGCGCGGAGCAGGAGGGCCCCACAAGCCCCATCCCGGCTGCAAGGGACGACACCAAAGGGCCCAGGACTCACTCCCCGAAGGGGCCTGACACAGCACGGTCGGAGGGCGAGTGAGCAGGGTGTCCAGGCCAGGTATGACTCCCTTGACATACTGCAAGAGCACCGCTGAACAGGGCCCCGCCGTGAAGACAGATACCGCTGAACAGGGCCCCGCCGTGAAGACAGGTACCGCTGAAGAGGGCCCCGCCGTGAAGACAGGTACCGCTGAAGAGGGCCCCGCCGTGAAGACAGGTACCGCTGAAGAGGGCCCCGCCGTGAAGACAGGTACCGCTGAACAGGGCCCCGCCGTGAAGACAGGTACCGCTGAACAGGGCCCCGCCGTGAAGACAGGTACCGCTGAACAGGGCCCCGCCGTGAAGACAGGTACCGCTGAACAGGGCCCCGCCGTCTCAAGCACCGCTCCGCTGGGCCCTTCCTGTCAAGCACCACTCCGCTGGACATCGCAATGTCATGCACCGCTGCGCTGGGTCCCGCCGTCTCAGGCACTGTTTATGGTTCACTGCGCCCACCATGCCTCCTCCTTGACCAGTGGACTCTGTAATCCACCTGAGAGACTGTGGCTTTGCACTCCCCAGGATGGCACAGTGGGCAATCCACCCACTGTAGAGACATTGAGAGACTGTGGCTTTGCACTCCCCAGGATGGTCCAGTGGGCAACCCACCCACTGCAGAGACTTGAGAGACTGTGGCTTTGCACTCCCCAGGATGGTACAGTGGGCAACCCACCCACTGTAGAGACATTGAGAGACTGTGGCTTTGCACTCCCCAGGATGGTCCAGTGGGCAGCCCACCCACTGTAGGGACATTGAGAGACTGTGGCTTTGCACTCCCCAGGATGGTACAGTGGGCATGGTGGCTCCTCGTGGATCTGGCGTCGTGGACTCATGTGGCTGTGGTGGCCCCCCCTTCCCTTCCCCCTGAGGTGCCTGTAGTTTTGACATCGGATGCCCCTGCAGTGTTCTCTCCAAAGGACTCAGGTCTCGTGTGTGGGCTTTGCCCTTGTTTCGCAGAACCTTGGCCCACGGACATGTTAGATTCGTAGGATGTGCAGGACTTGTTACTTCAGTGATACACTGATGTGTATATCTTTTTGGTTTTTGTAAATATTTTTCACGGTTGCTCAATTATTTCCAGGTGCTTTTTTTGTACATGAAAATTTATTCCAAATTTGGTTGTGTCATTGTATTTTTAAAGGGTGTTTGTGTGGTGTCACTGTGACTTCCTGCTCTGCATTGGTGTGTACATATTGGGGGGGTGGGGGGGTCGCATATGTGTATGCCCATAACCTTTCTTCCTCCCCCCTCCCGTGTGTCGTAGGTGCAGTACTCACCGTTGACGTCTGCGCCGGTGTTCATACTCGTGGTAGATGAGCAGGTAGACGAGAGCAGGTATGATGTTCAATTCGGGTTCCATGCTGTCCGGATTCCGCGTGGAGTGTCTCGAGGTGAGCGTTTTCCATTGGAAATGTCTGTTTCCGCCGTGTTTTTATCGGCGGTGCTCCCGCCCCGGAAAAGGTGGCGGATTGGTGGGTCGTGATAGGGTGGGCGGTACATTGTCTGCCGCCTGGCTGTTGGCGGTGACCGCCGCGCTGTTTGTTTGTTCCGCCGTGGCGGTCGGAGTGTTAATGCGCCGGGCTGTGTTGGCGGTTCCCGCCAGGGTCAGAATTGCATTTTTTTGACCGCCGGCCTGTTGGCGGGTTGGCCGCCGCTTTATCACCGACCGCCAGGGTCAGAATGACCCCCATAGTGTCCTCACTTGGCTCAGCTAGCTAAGGAACCAGCCTCCCCTTAAATAAAGTCAGTCATCCTAATGGCTGTGAGTCATTGTCCGTGTCTTTTTCTAACACATACTCACTCCCTAATGCTTCAATGGTTGCCAAGATTCTTCTCACAGGGTATACCTAATATAATGGCAAAACAAAGGCATACCCATCTTGATAGCCTGGAAACATCAACATTCTCTCTGGTGATTGCATCTTCTCATGCCCATAAATTCCTGCATGTAGCTACCCTCAAACATTCAAAATCTGATGTACATTAATGGCCTTATTATGAAGTCTGGTGGTCCATCCGCCGGACTACCAACACAACAGTGAGGAGCTGGCCGCCAAGCCGGCAGCCTCCCCACTGCCATAGTACGATGTTTCTGCTGAGCTGGCCGGCAGAAACAGTGCAGCAGCATTGCTGAGGCCAATGCCGTCACACAAAACACCCTTGGAATTTGCACTGTCTGATTGCTGACAGGGGGGCCCCTGCCCTGCCCACAACATGGTGATAGTCAGTGAAGGGGCGCCCTGCAGCCCCCACTCTGCCTTTCCACCAGTATTTTCATGGCAGTGACACCACCATGAAAAGGCTGGCAGAAAGAAAAGTCGTGATTAGCTCTGCAGTGCTGTGGCTGACCACAACTTTCACCACTGCCAACATGTCAGGATCTGTGATCATGGCGGCGGTTTGTTGGTGGTCCGACCTCCAGCATCATAATGTGGTGGTCGGACCACCAAGGTTGCAGCAGTCTGCCTGCCACTGCAAGTATGGCGGTTCATGGACTTCCGTACTAGTAATGAGGCCCTAAGTTACAAATTGCCTGACTGTGGGTGGCTGTTCACCTCACCCAGGCAGTGAAGTATAATCTGATCTGTATGTTGGTTTAAAGGACTGATCATCCAGTGTATATAGGGGCCACAACCTTTTGGGTGGGGAAGCTTTGAATTCCATGACGTGAAGACTAAACCGCTGTAGCTGTCTGTCTGCTAGGAATAGATGAGATCATTTCTCAAAACAAAAATGTGTGGATTGAATCATATATTCACTCATGAGTTTTTAGCCCTTGTGCTGATCTCACCAGTGTCACTCATTTACTTCTCTGCAGGCATACCAGTGGCTCTGTGTTGCCAATTAACTGCCTCTGTTAGTAGCCATTGCTGCAGGGGAAGGTTTGGAATAAGTTGTACCCCCAAAATTTTCCAGCCTATGCATCAGATCTGCCTAGGGTTCACTCTCCAACATTTGGATTTCTGAGGGTCCTGTCCCATTCCTTCTGTGGTGTTTTCAAGTTTGGGAACCTCGGACAAGATCTGCATTACTGCACCTAATGTGGGTTATCTTAAGCCTGACCCTTCAGCTGCCCAGGGAGCAGGCACACCTGAGCTCTCCCAAGTTACCCAATGACTGTTACTTCACAACTGACATAATTCACTTAAACATCCTTATTTCATGCACACAAAATTGTAGGGCTGGTTTAGTGGCAATAATGTGTCAGGTGTGATGTATCCTCAAAAGTCTTTGAGAGGCACCTTCCTGCAGAGCCAAAGCATGTTTATCCTGCCACTAATGGACCTGATGTACAGTGCACAAAAGTTTCAAGCTCATCAGAGACAGATTCTGATATGACACCAAGGATATCAAGGGTTGTTCTGAAAGTCCTTTTTAAATGGTAAGAATGTTATAGGAGCGTGGCCCTGACCAAGCAAGGTTTATGAGGCACAGCAGGCATGCTCCGCTTTAGTGAGGCTGAGCATGCAATCCTAGGCACAAGTTAATAGTAAAACAGTAGGACACTTCAGAGACCTCTGGTATGGTCTTCAAGGACTTCCACATGACAGGTGTTCAGCAAGATTAGTCTTCATTTCACTCCTCCCCCACAAGATACAACCTATATAGGGTTCTCGTCACTCCTAGCACCTTCTGAATAATAATAACAAATAGATTGCAACCAAGTGCTCTAAATGTGTTACCACTTCAAAAAGAGGGCTAGAAGGTTGCAGGACCATGATTAGAAAGAGTGGGTCTTGGAATAATGAAATTAACCACTAAGTAATGAGGGCATTAGCTGTGTGTCTTTCCTCATCACAATCCTTAGGTTTGAGGACTTATAGCAAATAACTCAGGGAGTGTCCAGCAAAAGAAAACACTGCGTCAATGAGAAGCAAGCACACATGAAATGAAGAGCAAAGATCAAAATGAAACCCAAAAAACTCAGTGCTGCATAAATAGCAGTAGTAGACGAAGAAGCCATATGAAGGAAAGCACTTGCAAAGCAAACTGTGAATATATCCAGACACACCTGGATATGTTCAAGAAGCAACCACCATATATGCCAAAAAATAGGGGCACCCCATTGGTCCAAAAGCCTAGGAAATTAGCAAGCAAGTCTAACCTCTCATGGTGGAGCAGAATGTCTACCACCCAAATACTCACAACTGAAAGACACAAATAAAGCATTGGACTTAAGGAAAACTGCTTTACTGAGCAGGTAAACTTGAACAGCACACCCCAGATCAAGGGAATTGATATCCAAACCAGCCGGACAAGACTCGTCTGTTAGATAAGTGGGAAGTCTGTATGCTAACATACATAAAAATGAGAGAGCACTTTAGGCTTAGATGATGGAGATAGTCACATCACCAGAGTAAGGCTCTCTAAAGTGGAAATCTCATGTCCCCCCAAATGTATGGCCAAAGTTATGGCAACCAGAAATGTTACCTTTAGCTGTCAAACACTCACTATGTGCATATCTCAGAAAGGGATTAAAATATCATATCCTAGTCCTGGTCAACTGTAATCCACACAGAACGTGGGAGACACAAGAACTGCAAGGATCAGAACTATGCAGACCCCCCCACTTCACAGAGCTTCTGAAGCACCTTTGGGACGAGAGGAAAAGAAGACATGACAACCAATAGCCCCTATGGCTACAGGAATGATGGTATCCACCCTACCTTCAGCAGAAATCAAGCAGCGCAACATTATATCTGTATGCAGGCTGGTCCAGGAAAAACAGGCTTAACTGTCTTACAATTTTTTGAAAATATCAGGCCTTAGAAAAAAATTCTGTTTCAGAGATTGACACCTAGTTCAACTAAAGGGTCTACATATTCTCCAGGTCTGGACTATGTAATGCTCTGGTTGAAAGAAAGTAAATCCCATAACACCAGAGCATGGGCTAACAGAGTCAAAGAGGATATTTATCTGACAACCCAAACAGAAGATACAAATTCTGCCAATACTGAGCCACCACAAGCTTTTAAGGCTTCGCCCAATCATGCAGTCTCAATGTATGAGTGCTACATAGTGGAGATAGACCAGGATCCGAAACTGGATGATACCTGTTGAAGGCATCATTTAAAAGTGGAGGAGAGCAGAAGAGACCATGGCTGTAAGATACCTTGTCAACCCAAATTGTCCCTCATATGCGCCAGATCTTCCACCAGAACCTCACCTCTTACATACTTCCCAATGACTCCACCTCCAAATACTACTCAGCCTCTCCCTCTAATGGAGGCACATCATCATCCATTCTTGGGACTTTAGGTGCCAGCAGGGGAACATATTTGGCCATAATGGTCTGCACAATAGTCTCAAGCAGGGATTTTGATTGGCCAGCAGACATGACATCCAAGAGCTGCTTAGCTGGAAAACCTGGAACCAGAGTCACTAAACCCCCACTGGAGTATCAGAGTGGAACAACACATCAGGGGTGTGAGCGTGAGGGAAAGCAGTGTAATCCCTGCATGTGTTTGAAATGTCTATTCTTTGACCTATGCCTGCCCTTACTGGATTCCCAAATCTGAAAAGCAGGATAATGGTGTTGGGATTTAGAGGATATTTTGCTGCCTTCTATGGGAACACCAAAGAAATCAGGTCAAAGTACATTAACTCACTTTTCATCCACATGCTCAAAGTATAAGGGTCAGGCTTAAACTCAAAATCAACCAAGGAAAATGTTCAAATCAGTCCTACACAACAAGAGGCCTTGATAAATAAGGGATCCTCTGGGAATGATTGGGTTTTGCCAGTCCTTCTTGCTCTGCAAGCAGCTCCGTATCCTGCAGCCTATTGGGGAAATGCCAAAAGACAGAATAGTCATTTGGGCTGTGAACCATATGTTTCCGACCACATTCCCTAATCACACCTATGACACCACCAGCAATGAATTGGAAGAGAATGCTGAATCCATTGAGAGATGTCAATGGAGAAATATCTTGTGTAATCACATAACTCCAGCATGGGCAGTGCAAGGTGACCCAAAAAAGCATCTGTGACACCTGAGGTCCAATGTCTGAAAACTCTGCGGATCATCTGAGCCCCCACAATGTGGTGGCAGCAATTTTTTTGATTTAAAAAACCTTTGTTAATTTTTGTAATACATACTATAAAAGCATACAAGAAGAGTAACAAAAGTATATAGAGAATATGGTTCTCATGAGTTCATTTACAGAGTAGGCATTGTACCATTACTGCCATAAAGAGGTAGTGCAGACTGTCTGGTGGTTGGACAGCAAGATTCAGGATCACAATAACTTAAGCAGGCAATCATACATTAAATAATAATAATAATAATAATAAAAATAATAATATTATATTAAATTAATAATAATACAAATAATAAAAGCTACAAATCTAGTTAAGAATCAAGAACAGCAATTTACTCAGGAGAGAATCAAGTGTAAGTATCTGGAGCATAATGTCACTAGAACGGGACAGTGGGGGTCTGAGGAACCTTACAGAGGGAGACCTTGGATGCTGATGAAATACTGTGAACACAAAAGAAGCACCGCCTGGGTCATCCGGAACTACAACCTGAACTCCTGGACCGGAAAGAAAGAGTAGCAGAAAAGGATGAATGGTTACGCTGCTTTGATTATCAAAACTATATGGTGAGAGCTCACCCAGAGAGGGACCGCACCAGCCTCCTGCTTGCATGGCTAGTGAACCTGGCAAAGAGAGGATCGGTGATTGTAGAGCTTGCCACAGAAGACAGCTCATGTAAATACCGCCAGGATGACAATAATGACAAATTCTATATGTACTACGCACAACTGTACAGTAAAAGCACTGAACTTCCCCTGGAACTCATAGAAACCTACCTGGCCCCTCTGCAACTCCCAGAACTTCCTAGGGAGAATGCCTCCATTCAGGACATCCAGGCGACTATTAAGACAATGGCCCAAAATAAGATGCTTGTTATGACGGATATCCGGTAGAGTTGTACCCCACATATGCTGAGACTTTAGCCCCCAAATCAGTTAATATGTTTAATGCTGCTAAATTAAGGGAGCTCCTCCCGCAGTTCACTCACGAAGCCTTGATAGTACTCCTATTAAAACCGGGGAAAGACCCATGTGACAAACAGGCCTATCAATCGTTACCAATGTTAAATGCCGATTATGAAATCCTGAGCAGAATCATGGCTACACACCTTTTGCCTCATATACCCACCCTTATTCATAAGGGAGAGGTGGGCTTTATACCGGGACGTAACACTGACCATAATGTCCGCCACCTGTGTATGACAAGGGCGGCCATTCTGGTGGTGGACATTTAGAAGGCCTTTGATAGCCTGAATGGCCCATTCTCTATAGTGTTATGGAATGCTTTGGGCTGGTCTGGGAATTCATCACCTGGACCCAACTGCTCTACACAGACTCGTCGGCTAGGGTCTGCACCAGCTGAACAATATCTGAGAGGTACAGTGTGGAGAGGGGCACCAGACACGGGTGTCCCCTCTCCCCCCTTGTATTGGCCCTCTGCCTAGAATCTCTGGCATGTTAGGCTCGCACAGGAACTGCATACTTATCTTTCTGCATGAGGACCAGGACAACCCGAAGGGTGCCAGGGACATGCTGGAACGCTTTGAGTCCCCCTCCCGTCTCCATGTGAACTGGCCCAAATTATGTTTGGTCCTGGTGCAGGCTTCCAGGCACCCTCCAGAGGAATTGGGAATCCTGGTGTGGGAACCCAGATACCTCCAATTCCTAGGAGTCCATGTCTATCATGATTCACTGGATCTGCTATAGGGAAATGTAGGGAGGGCTGTCAGGGCCCTGCGCGCTAGCTTTGCCTTCTGGGAGACACTGACACTGTCTACGGCAGGCAGGGTGGCATTATTGAATATAGTGGCCCTCATCTGGCTGCTATACTACTTTACGACACTCCCAATCTGGATCCTTGGATCGTATTTTTGATACATCAACAAATAGTTACAGGTTTCCTTTGGGACAAGGGCCGCAGAAGGGTAGCCTTAGCCACACCCCAAAGATCAATAACTGGGGGGGCTGGAAATTACACAATAGATGGCAAGTCGGTTGACTCCAGGCAGAGACATACCCCTCCCAACCCTTGGGCCTTCTAGCCTCACTAGGGTCCTGCTCAGGCTCCCTAGCACTGGAACTAATGACACTGCTCAATTCCAGGTAATGCAGCGCTTTTGGGCAAGAAGCCTACAGGAAGTGCAGATACACACCCAATATTCCCTTGACATTCCAATAGGATTCCATGAGGAACTACCCTATAGCGGGGATTGGAGTAAACTTACAACATGGTGGAAGTATGATCAATTTACAACATGGTGGCAAGCGGGAGCAGCCCCAATGGGAACACTCTTTGAGGAGGGTATGCTCCTGCCCTTCGAGGAGTTCCGTCTTAGATATGACCTCCCCAGGGGCCATTTTCTTTTGCATGGTGCATTGACCGCAGCCATTCATAAGCATTGGAAATCTGGTGTGAGATAATCACAACAGGTAGCATGCTGTTAATATGTGTTAACTGCCTTCGGAACATATAAGGCGGTCACCTGTCCATATAGACGATTACGGAAAGACATTACAGTTCCACTGCATGTGCTGAAGGCGCAATGGGATACACATCTTAGTGTGGTTATAATCAACGAGAGGGCATTCTGTACAGCACAACAAAGGCATCTAGGAATGCCAGGTTTAAATGTATCAACTTATATGTGTTGCTTATGGCATGCCTCACCCCTGGCAGAGGCAAAATGCCCCAGATGCAGAGAGGTAGGAGTAGAGTTCTATCACATATTCTGGGATTGCCCAGAGGTACTCATCTTCTAGGCCGACATCACAGGAACCTTGTCGCTAATATTGAAAGGGAAGTCCCATGCACAGTACAGCGATGTGTTTTGGGCTGGTTTCCCCACACATCTAAAAATAAAGTCACTAGCCAGTTTCAGGATCTGATCTTTGTTGTAGGCAAGAGGGAGATAGCCCGTAACTGGAAGTGCATGAGAGGCCCCCACACGGTTAAATGGAGACAGGAGTTCATCAAAGGGGTGAGATATGAGACAGAAGTGCGACTTCCACGAGGGGACGAGGCACCATCGAGGCAGCTCAGGCATGGGAGACCTTGGCAGATTCCCTAAAAGACCCAAGCGATCAGATACCGAATGACAATTAGCATATCCCCATGCCCCTCCTATAATTTTCATTGCAGAGGGTTGCCCCTTACGTTGCACTGGCTGTCCTGTAGGGAGGATACCTCGCGGTCTTGACATTCTGCAGACCACACTTCACCACACATTGCTACATGATTTTCGTTTCAAACGTCTCATCCATGGAATCAATAGACAAAAGAGGCTTCCAACAGGACATACCATACAGGCGTAGTTTCTGGGGATTGTTCGATGTTCAATTGCATACAAACTGTACTCGGCACATCTACCAGTACCTTAAATCTGCCCTACTGTATAAACTAATGCCAATGTCGAAATTGTGAAAAAGGTCCGGATACATGTAAACTAATATTGCACAAGGCGATACTGTATACGAACTGGACAAGTACCATGTTTGTATGTTTAAAATGCAATAAAATCTGTTTACAAAATAATAATGTCACTAGAATGATCCTTATATGTTACTCAGGATCGACCCTTCTAGGCTATGGGTGGAGGTTATTCACGGGAGCTTTGTGTTAGCCATGAACTTGTCCAGTGTGGACCAAATCAATCCTATTATATTTGGCCTCCCTTTGTCTGCAGTGCATATGACCACGGGTGCATTTTACGTACCTCTATTTCAGTTATACTGCACATTACTATGGAATAGTTTTATGTAATCAGTGTTTTATACCACCAGTATATGACTCGGACATACAGTACTGTTTTTCAGATGGCAGAGTATTACAATTAATATGACTCGGTCTGGGCGTACTTACGATATTTTTGTGCAAGTACGGTTAAGTCCAGCACTCTAAAATGGCGTGCCATTTCAGATCAGATTGGTAGTCCTTGTTTCCTGCGTATACATGAGTTTCAACATGTACCGGGCACTTGGTCTGAAATGATTCCCAAGCAATGTGATGATACTTTAGTAGCAAACTCGAAAGGTAATACACAGCGATTTGAGTAATGCGCATCACTGTTGAATCGAATTACTTAATCAGTGTTCCATACGAACTATGGCCCATATTTATACTTTTTTAGCCCCGTATTTGCGTAATTTTTTGACGCAAAAGCGGCGCAAACTTACAAAATAGTAGAAAAAAAGTATAAATATGGGCCTATGTTTGATACGGTCAGGCGAGCATTACGTTTAGCTTTCCATTGGACTCGTTGTGCACATTATAATGGGCGCATTTTTTATTTTGAAGGACGCTTAACAACTGGTTGAACTTTAGGTGTCTTTACACTAAATTATATTTTGACTTGTGTGCGGAAAGGTACTGTTAGTAATATATATATTTCTTTTGACAGACCATTGGGCTTATCACGGCCAGTGCTTCTTTACTCTGGATTTACCATACTGCTTCTCTGATGGCGATACATTAGAACTATATGGTTACACTCATCTTTTGAGAAAAATTACCGAATCTATGCTTGTGTGGACGCATAATGAATGACACTTTGGATTTGATCATTTGACAATCGGTAGGTATTTTGAGAACATGCCAGTCATGGTTTTGGAACAACCCCATTTCTCTGCACTATTTCACAGGTGTTGGGTACATTTACGGTACTCACTTTACTTTGATTACTGTCACAATTATATTGCTTCATCTGGCACTATGGGTGTGTCTTATTTGTCTTGATGCGAGCTGTATAACATTACGGTGACACTAACCCATGTATATGGTATAAACATGGCAGAATTGTGGCTGCAATTAAGTGCATGGTTATACTTGGTGTAGGCATTCCACCATGGTGACAACACCATGGTACTAAGTTGATAACATCATACCTACATACATAAGTTCATTCTGGTACTTTACAGCCATGATAAAGTCATTTATGACGAAACAAATGTTGGCTGTTGGGTGCAAACAAATTGAACATGAAGAATTGTATTAGAACAAGAAATGGATTGACATTTTCGCAATAAAAGAAGATTTTGAAGTACAATACGGACTGGTCTGAGATACATATGACCTCATGATTGCTGGTTTCTTACCGAGTGCTGTGGTTGTATTGTTCATGTCTTTCCAGGGATGAGCAATAAAACAGCATGTGCTATAGATTACCATCACCTTGGTTGCAATTCCAACAAGTGGGAGTTTCTCTAAGTTTCAACACTCTATGAATTAACATGAATTTAGCTTGGGACAACATCAGAGTGGTCTTGTATAAGAAGGGTGAGTGCAGAATCTTTGACCAGATTGTGGTGTTCTTGGCTGCCTAGCCCTCTCCCACTCAATTATTATGGGTACTTTAAAAAAATTTAAGAGGAAGATGGCCTTAAACATGTGTATAGTTTCATGCACGGACCTGGTTAGAGTGCAAGCGAAGAGAGGCAGTGAGGGGACTTTGTCCAAGAATATTAGTTTCTGAATGCAGGCTTTAAGCTTCTTGAAGTTATAACAGTCCATATTTGTTCAGGTTATATGTTTGTTCTGAATTAGCAAAGGTTATGGGGTGTTCATCCGAGCCCAGCTGGTTAATAGTGAAGATTTCTCAAGATGCCTAGGCGGGCCAACGGATCAGTTGAACTTGCCATTTAATCTTGGAGTTGTGCCATATGGAAGCTTGAGGTGTGGATTATATCTAGAAGGGAATCTATCTGTAGTATGGATGGTTGTATATTGTTCATGCTGTACTTTGAGTACAGTGGGGTAATCTTTTTCAGGGAAAGAAATGAAACAAGGTTTCCTAGGGGGATAATAGAGTTTTTGATTTCTAGCCATACAGGGCTTTATTCGTCGCTGTGAATTAACCAGTGTATAGCTTGCTTGAAGAGGAAGGCTGTTTGGTATGTTTTAAAGTTAGGTAGATATATTCCTTCTCAAGTTTTGTGCAGCCTTAGTTAATTTGAGGGTAGTCTGGGTTTTTTCCCCGCCACAGGAATTTGTTAATGAGACCATCTCTTTTCCTCAAAAACACCTCAGAGTGTGAATGGTAGCATGATGATTAGATAATGTATTATGGGTGCATTCATCATCTTCACTGTCTCTCGTCCTTTACCACTATGTTAAGAATTTAGGAGACCAGCCTTCCAGCAGATCTGTAATTTTCTTGAGAGTTAATGCCTCATTATGTCTGAGAGAGTCGATAACATTATTGGAGAACTGTAGGCCAATGCATTTGATGTGGTGTCATTGCCAGGCTAGCCAGGTGTCTACTAACAATTTCCTGCAGCCTATGTTGTTCAGGGGGATGACCTCAGATTTATCTCTGTAAAGAGTGTATACTGAGATTTTGGAAAATTTGTCAATGGAAATCATTAATTGTGGGATGGATTGCCCTGCGTCTTCTGTGACAATTAAAATATTGTCAGCATATGCTGCTGTTTTCACTGTCAATGTTTCAAATTTAATTCCTGTAATGGCCTCATTGTTCCTAACTTTCCGTAATAGGGGCTCACGGGCTAGAAGGAAAAGAGAGGGGGATAGAGGGCATCCTTGCTAGGTGCCTTGCTTCAGTGAAAAGGCCTCTGATAGGTAACCACCTGCTTCAACTCTGGCACTGGGGTCAGAGTATAGAGCAATTACCATTAGTATAAAGGGGGTGTCAAGGTTAAATTTATGTAGCACTGCTTTAAGGTATCTCCATTCTACTTTGTCAAAAGCTGTTTCTGTGACTAATGTAATTGCAACCATTGGTGTCGTTAGAGTCCGGGCCTTATCAATTCTGTGGCAAAGTAGTCTGGTGTTATCAGTGAATAAGTGCTTTTAAAAAAAAACATTTGGGAAGGGTGAATTAGTTTAGGCATGCAGTTTAGGATTCTAATGGCTATTTTTTCTGCATTAATTTTACAGTCAATGGTGGTCAGGGAAATCGGTGAGTGATTAAGGGATTTAATGACCTTGACAATTTTTTAAATAGTGAAAGAGGAATTGATTATGTGCTCCTCTTCTTCATTAAGACAGGGAAGGGATAAATTATTCAAGAACTTTTCACATTCACTCTCTGTTATTTCCCTATTGGGGAATAAAGGACCTCATACTATTCTTTAAAAGTGTCTGAAAATCTTTGCAGGATTGATTGCTCTTGTTTTTTATTGATGTGATACAGTTCCTTTGTTGTTTGTATTTTAAATAAGATAAAAACATCCTTTCTGCTTTATTGGCCTCATGTAATCTTATGCTCTTTTGTTTATTAATCAAAATCCCTGCTTGTGTACTTAAGAATTGATTAGATTTATATTTTTTAGTAGTGAGGGGAACAAGGAGGGAGTTGTCTTTCGAACAAAGATGGCAATGTTCTAGGGTTTTGATATCCTTTTCTAGAGTTTGTAATTTCTTTCTTTTCTTCATTTGTGACCTGATTTGTATAAGAGTGCCTCTAATCGTGACTTTGAATGCTTCCCATCTACTTGAGGTGGGACACTCTGACTCAGGATTTTCTTTGAGAAATGTTTTAATCGAAGTTTCCACCTGTTCGACATGTTCAGAGGAAGACAGAATTTCATAATTCAGTCTCCAGAGGGAGTTTTTGGTTCTAGCTTTGAACCTTAAGAATGATACGGTTATACACAAGTGGTTTGAGACCAGTCTCGGTTCGATTACCGTTTGGTCACTGTTGTGGGAGTGTTCACCTGAGATCATGATATACAAAATCAAGGAATACATAAAGTAGGGGAGAGGGAGAAAAAATTGTAGTCTTTTTCTGTAGGGTGTTTTAGTCTCTGTGTCCTTTAGATTCAATTTTTCACAGAGTTGTTTCAGGAGTTTGTGTGATTTAGGAGGGTGGTGGCAGAAAGTGGAGTCGCTGTAGACAGTAGGTTCCAATGGGAGGCTAAAATCCCCTGCGAGGAGGAGTCATCCACTAGGAATAGCCAGTAGGTTTTGTGTAAGTGTAGTCCTGAATATTTGGTCATCCCCTTTTGGCGCATAAACGTTGGCTACATAGAAATCAACTTGATTTTTGGACATTTTGGAGCTAAGCCACCACCCTTCAGAGTCTGATTTGGACAAGAGAATATTCATTTTGGGGGCATGAGAAATTAGATTTACAAGCCTGTTTTTTCCCCAGGGGAGCAAGCAATCTCAGCAAAACTATTACATATAGGAGAAAGGGCTAAGTCTTGATTAAGTTTGCAATATTGTGATAGAACAATGTCATCTTGTATATTACGAGTGTAATCTAGGACATTCTTCCTCTTGACCAGATGGTTCAGGCCCTTGATGTTTAGTGGCATCACCTTTAAGGATAACAAATTATGTGTCATGGTGTAGAGGTTACATTGTATAAGATGTGACAATAAAGGGTTTTATTTCGGAGATCACCCAGTGGGATGATACAATGTGGATAATCCAGGACTGCTGTGACGAACAAAACAATGGCATCATAACATTTGGATGCGTAGTTGCATTGTTGGTGCAGTCAATAAAGGTTCAGAAGATATAGATAAACGTAATACGGCTGTGATAGCAAAACAATAGACACAGTAAAGCATATAAAACATGTAAATAAACAAAAATACCTCTAAAAAACAAAATCTCCAGGGATTCCCAATCAGTTCCCCTTCTGCTTCCCTCACCCCTCCTCCCCCAACAACCTGTAGTTAGAGAACGTGATGATCATGGGAAGTTGTAGCCCCACTCAGTTTATGATGGGTGGTATTCAGCATAGTATGAAAAATACTATCCACTATGGAAGGTCATATCTAGAGAGGATAGGTTATCATCAGTGGAAGGGCAGTAGCACCAGTATCAGGAAGTATCAAGGGGGCCTTCATGATTCACATTAGGTGTTAACCAGATACTAGTTGAATTGGTTATTGAACGAGTATTATCTGTCAACACCAGGACAGTGCGCGCTCTACGGGCATCTAGAATGCAAAAAACCAACACTCGCAAGATAATGTAATTTATGCATTGTGATGATATGTTATTGTTTAACCTTTTGCATTGCAGAATTCCATCCAAAACATTAATTTTTAAGGTACTTATAAATACTGTACATTTGCAATGTATTGCTGCAGACATTTAGAGTGTGTTAGGGTGTGGTCCCTTTCCAGGGCCTTCTAGAGACTTTCCCTGCAACATGCCTGGGCATGGTTCTAGGCTGGGCCAAGACTCTATAAAAGAGAGTCAGCCCAACTTTCAGTGCTCACTATTCAGAGGACCCGGTGCAGAGCAACAGCTTCTTCCTGAGCTCCTGTCCCGGCGGCCTATTTGGATTTTCCAGTCTTCTGCACTCATCTCTCATTGGTGATCACTGTTTCCAGGCGGTAAGACGGTGTTTGGACATTTTTCAACACCGTAATTGAGAATTTTGATATTCTTAATTTTAATTCTTAAATGAATAACAGATTACTTGTGCGCTGCCATTTTTTGGAATTTGTATGGTGGTTTGCAAATAGGGAGGACGCGCAATTTATTCCATAAAGATTTGACTTCGTTATTACATTGTTGTTCATTGCGCGCTGATATTTCTTGACATTTACATAATGTTTTACGAGTTGGCAAGACGCGCAACTCGTTTCATGAGCATTTAATTTTGTTGTTCATTGCGCGCTACCTTTTCTTGACATTTACATGGTGGCTCACTTCTCGTGTGTAATTCATGCTGTTCATTGTGTGCTACCATTTTCTGGCATTTACATGGTGGCATTCGAATCGGCAAGACGCGCAATTTTTTTCCTGAGTGCTTTTCATGTTGTTCATTGTGCGCTACCATTTCTTGGCATTTGTATGGTGGAATTTGAATCGGCAAGACGCGCAATTTTTTCCTCGTGTATAAATAATGTCAATTACTGTGCGCTACCATTCTAAGACACGTCGCATGATTTATTCCTTGAATCGATGTTGTGTGATTTCATGGTGCACAATCCTTTACGGTGTTTAATACTCATATAAAAATCTGCAATGTGCGCAATTCACTTTCCAATGTTTTTTCTGAGATGAACACAACAATACCAGAGTTCTAGATGTAATGCTGTGTGTTCCTGATATGTATTCTTAAAAGGAGATTCATATGGTTGTTTAGAAATTGCTCAGAGTGTTTCCTGATTCTCATGCTAAAGAAAGTACTTGAAGCTGAAAGTCCTATTTAACTTTTCCTGTTTCCTCCTCAGGTATTCGGTCATCTAAAGCCTAGTCAGTTTTAGGACTATTCTAGGGTTGTTCATGTTTTTTCGGAAAAGACGAAGCTTAGAGTTGTAGCATGGTACTGATTTCATGAGATGTAATTTTGATGTTGTGTTTTAACCTTTTAACTCCTACAGGTCTCCTTCCCAGCTGTTCCCGTCCTAATCCCCTTTTCCCCACTTGGACTCTCTTAGACTCTGTGATAAATCTAATCAGAGTATTGGAGCTGTCTTGTGGTGGAAGTGTTGGGAACGTGCACAGACCCCCGAGGATCTGGTGACTCTGACATTATCTGGGTACTGGTCAGCTAATGGTTGTGGATCACACAAGTTAGCACAGTGTGAACCTTGGCTGGTATCTGATTGCTAGAGTACCCTCTGTGTCAAACCACTGGTGCAGGCATGTTGAGTATGTTATTGACATAGTGGATCCGTGTGTTAAGGGGAGATAAAGATATATGGAAGTGTCCATCTGGGTTAATTAATTAAAGTCTCTGTGTTTTAGAGTGCAGTGCTGGTCACACGTGTTGTGTATTGTCATGGGCCTGAATATTGTAGGTGGCCTCGGTAACAAAACCATAAACTGAAGGTGCGGCTAAACCGCGGTAATGTTCAGATCATGGCCTATCATCTTTGAACCTCTGTACCAGCATCATAACGCTAGGGTAATCCAGTCTAATGTTAAATTTAAATGACAGGGTGAAGTGCCCATAATGAGGGAGAAAACCCAACTTTTGTTAACAATTTTAGTGCTTTGTGTTAACTACAACAGGGCCGAGGTAAAGAGCCCAATTACCTTGATATCTCTTTACAACATTACATCTTGGAGGGGGCATGGTCAGGCAACATGACTGAATAGACATGCCCTAGGGCTACTCCCGCTACTGAAAAAAAGACTCCTGTGTTGTGGGGAACGGGCCACACATGCCAGTCCCTAAGATGGCAGACAATATGCTGAAAGGCTGCTGGTGAACGATGTGGCTGCACCCAGGTGGGCTGGAACTATGGGCCCTGAAATCCTTGGCAGACATCTCCCCCCTCCCGAAGGACAACAGGTGAGCGGATGTGGGGAACCTTCATGAGCCCAAGGGGAAGCGGATAGTGGAGACGGAGGTGGGAAGTGTGACACGCCCTGAGTTGAGCCTGGGGTGCTATGGCCCCCATGTCTATTTGAGACAAGGCCTCAGCTGCTAATTAGCTCCATATGAACTGGCGGACGGGTGGTGAACTGGCCCACAACGCTCTGCCCAGTCAGAGGGGAGCATGTGATATTTTGCTGTAAATTGCTGGAATACTGGTGACACTATTTCCAAAAAGAGGGAGACTGCTTCAAGTTGTGAGCCCCTGCGGGACAACTATAGACTGCTACTAACCACACCCAATGTAGGAAAGTACCATCTTGCCTGGCATGTTACCCCCATTTTTACTGCATGTATGTTTGTTTTTGCTTATGTGTCACTAGGATCCTGCTAGCCAGGACCCTAGTGCTCATAAAGTGTGCCCTGTATGTGTTCCCTGTGTGGTGCCTAACTGTATCACTGAGGCTCTGCTAACCAGAACCTCAGTGTTTATGCTCTCTCTGCTTTTAAAAATTGTCACTGCAGGCTAGTGACTAATTTTACCAATTCTGATTGGCACACTGGAACACCCTTATAATTCCCTAGTATATGGTACCTAGGTACCCAGGGTATTGGGGTTCCAGGAGATCCCTATGGGCTGCAGCATTTCTTTTGCCACCCATAGGGAGCTCAGACAATTCTTACACAGGACTGCCACTGCAGCCTGAGTGAAGTAATGTCAACGTTATTTCACAGCCATTTTACACTGCACTTAAGTAACTTATAAGTCACCTATATGTCTAACCTTTACTTAGTGAAGGTTAGGTGCAAAGTTACTTAGTGTGAGGGCACCCTGGCACTAGCCAAGGTGCCCCCACATTGTTCAGGGCAATTTCCCCGGACTTTGTGAGTGCGGGGACACCATTACACGCGTGCACTACATATAGGTCAATACCTATATATAGGGTCACCATGGCAACTCCGAACATGGCCATGTAACATGTCTAGGATCATGGAATTGTCACCCCAATACCATTCTGCTGCCAGCCCCCAGACAGTTTCTGCCCCGGGGGCCTGAGCAGCCCAGTCCCAGGAAGGCAGAACAAAGGATTTCCTCTGAGAGAGGGTGTTACACCCTCTCCCTTTGGAAATAGTTGTGAAGGGCGTAGCCTCTCCTGGCCTCTGGAAATGCTTTGAAGGGCACAGATGGTGCCCTCCTTGCATAAGCCAGTCTACACTGGTTTAGGGATCCCCCCAGCCCTGCTCTGGCGCGAAACTGGACAAAGGAAAGGGGAGTGACCACTCCCCTGACCAGCACCTCCCAGGGGAGGTGCCCAGAGCTCCTCCAGTGTGTCCCAGACCTCTGCCATCTTGGATGCAGAGGTGTGAGGGCACAATGGACAGCTCTGAGTGGCCAGTGCCACCAGATGACGTCAGAGAACCCTCCTGATATTTGCTTACCTTTCTCTGTAGCCAATCCTCCTCTGATGGCTATTTAGGGTCTCTCCTGTGGGTATCTCACCAGATAACGAATGCAAGAGCTCACCAGAGTTCCTCTGCACTTTCCCCTTCGACTTCTGCCAAGGATCGACCGCTGACTGCTCCAGGACGCCTGCAAAACCACAACAAAGTAGCAAGTAGACTACCAGCAACATTGTAGCGCCTCATCCTGTCGTCTTTCTCGACTGTTTCCTGGTGGTGCATGATCTGAGGGCTGTCTGCCTTCACCCTGCACTGGAAGCCAAGAAGAAATCTCCTGTGGGTCGATGGAATCTTCCCCCTGCCAACTCAGGCACCAAACGTCTGCATCACCAGTCCTCTGGATCCCCTCTCATCTTGCCGAGGGTGGTCCCTGGAACACAGGAGCTGGGTCCAAATGTCCCCAACAGTCCAGTGGCCCTTCTGTCCAAATTTGGTGGAGGTAAGTCCTTGCCTCCCCACTCCAGACAGTAATCCTGTGTACTGCGTCAACTGCAGCTGCTAGGGCTTCTGTGCACTTTTGCAAGACTTCCTTCGTGCACAGCCTAGCCCAGGTCCCCAGCACTCCGTCCTTCATTGCCCAACTTGCTGAGTTGGACTCCGACTTCGTGGGACTCCCTTTTGTTGTGCTGAGTTGTCCGTCATGCTCAGATCTTCTGAATGCCTGTTCAGGTGCTTCTGTGGGTGCTGCCTGCTTCTGCGTGGGCTCTCTGTGTTGCTGAGCGGCCCCTCTGTCTCCTCCTCTGAGGGGAGACCTCCTGGTCTCTCCTGGGCCCTGGCAGCACCCAAAACCTTTAACCGCAACTCTTGCAGCTAGCAAGGCTTGTTTGCTGTGTTTCTGCGTGGAAACAACTGTGTATCCTCCAGCACGCCGTGGGACATCTTCTGACCAAAGGAGAAGTTCCTGGCACCTTCCGTTGTTGTAGAGTCTTTGGCTTCTTCCACCTGGAGGCAGCCCTTTTGCACCTTCATCTGGGGTTTAGTGGGCTCCTGCCCCCCTGGACACTTGTGTGACTCTTGGACTTAGTCCCCTTCCTTTACAGGTCCTCAGGTCCAGGAATTCATCTTCAGTGCTTTTCAGTCAGTTCTTGTCCTTGCGGAATCCCCCATCTCGACTTTACTGTCTTTCTGGGGTAACTTTACTCCTACTTTTCAGGGCCTGGGGCCCATTCGTGGTTCGCATTCTACTTTTGGAGTGTATGGTTTGTAATGCCCCTAGGCCTATTGTCTCCTATTGCATTATATTGTGTCCTACAGTGTTTGCACTACTTTTCTAACTGTTTACTTACCTGATTTTGGTTTGTGTGTATATTTTGTGTATATTACTTACCTCCTAAGGGACTATATCCTCTGAGATACTTTTGGCATATTGTCACTAAAATAAAGTACCTTTATTTTTAGTAACTCTGAGTATTGCGTTTTCTTATGATATAGTGCTAAGTGATGTATGTGGTATAGTAGGAGCTTTGCATGTCTCCTAGTTCGGCCTAAGCTGCTCTGCTATAGCTACCTCTCTCAGCCTAAGCTGCTAGAAAACCTCTAATCTACTAATAAGGGATAACTGGACCTGGCACAAGGTGTAAGTACCCCAAGGTACCCACTAGAAGCCAGGACAGCCTCCTACACCCAACTACTACTACGCTTGGCCCTGTGGTGAGGCCCTGGCTGGAGAGCAGCTATGTAGATCTAAACTCCTTACACAACTTTTCCAAACAAGGATGCATGTGCAGTTGCCATATGGTGTTTGAACATCTTATTTACAGCTTCATTAGTGGACGCAAGATAGTGTACTGATTGCTTATATTGATAGGTACCTAGAGCCCTGGTCCTATCTGGCACTGCTGAAGTGTTGTGTGAATCTGTGGTAGTGGCTCAGAGAAACCTGGAGAGCCTTGGCAATGCCAAGAGTTTTACATTCACCTGTGCAAGGAGGTGCCACGAAGTGCCCGACCTTTCCTGGTGGGAGGTGCGTGGTGATAAAGAATGCCCTTATTATCCTGCAGGGAGACTAGGCTGTCCCCAGCTGGACCTTGTCTGACCCAGAACAAGCACCCACTGGCTGCGTTCCCTCCTGGTTTGTTTGGTACCACTCTCTATAAGATAAAACGGTGAAAGATAAGGCACAAAAAGGTAGCCAGGCAAATAAGATTGTGCAATATACTGACCCTGCTCTGGGCCCCTTGGTAGTGTGACGGGGGACTCGGATGGATCAGGAACCTGGAGACCCTATCCAAGGCATCACTGAAATCCTGGCTGCCATTCATGGCTCTAGACATAACCATCTACGATTGGACCTATGCAAGTTGCTGAGAGGGTCACCACCCCGGAGGAAGAGGTTACTGTACTGCAATGATCTGTCAAAGAACTTCAGGCCAGGGTCGAGGATTTAAAATGCAGTGCGACAGAAATGGAAAATTGACTGGATGATGCCAAGGGGCATTCCCACAGAAATAATCTATGCTTCCTTGGACTCCCTGGGGGAGAAGAGGGCCCATCCACGGACCTCTTCCTTGAGGACTGGATTACCACTGCGCTCAAACCTAAAAGACTCTCAACATTTTTCTCCATTGAGCAGGCACACATGGCATTGTTACCAGTACCCCGCCTGGGGGGGTGCCCTCCTGGGCACTTATTGCTAGATTCTTTATTTATAGGGATAGGGATGCAGTTCTCCAATATGCTTCCACATGGGCCCCCTCTCTATGGAGTTAAAGTTTTCAAACTATCTCCTGATTATACAAAAAAGTTACAAGACCTCTGAAGAATGTTTCTGGTGATTAAGAGACTGCAGAACACAATATGCAGTACAGCCTCCTATTCTTGGCCAAGCTTCGTGTTCAATATGAGGGCACAATTCACATATATGAATCACCTCAGGAGGCTGTAAACTGGCTTGAATCCTTAGGCTTGGAATCTTGTTCATCAACATAGAAAGAGCAGTGATGCCAGGGACCCCACCAATCAAATTGAAACCACCAAACATTCAACAGCCAGTCAAGACTGGCACACTGCAGGCCTAGACTGCACCCATAGACACACAGAACTTCTTCTCACTCCTGTGTCTGGTTCAGGAGACTCAAAGTGCAGACCTGACCCGGAATTAACTGACCTTGACTGGTATTTAAACAATATACTCTCCTACAACTCAGGTGATATAGTGGGCTACTGGGATGACTAGGAATTTGCAAAGACTACTAATTCACCCACCTCCGTACGGGAACTGTAAGTTACTTCTGTAATAAGTGTTAGTTTGAATTGGGAAATCTAGGTACTCTATAGCTGGGGTGGTCCAGGGACTGAGCCGGTGTTGACTGCTGAGCTCCCCTTTTTGGTTGGGGCTTGCAAGCTGTACTGGTCCTAGTGTCCTAGAATGAAGCTACACTGCTTATTTATTTCTGCTATAGTTGTGTTTTAAGGGATAGGGTGGGTGACTGGGGCAGGTTTTTGCTACCTTTTGGCTCATGGTTGCACCGGGAGATAGTATTGTAAAAAACTGCCCATGGGTAGGTATTGGGTGAGAGGGTTTATGGCTCACTTGTTTATTCATGTGTTATTACTGCAAGTTGTAAGGAGCGAAAGGGTTTCCAGTCACCGTAGGTGCTATAAATTAATGCTTGACATATATCCTCGTCAGAATTCCTTTAAAGATAATGGATACTATTTGTCATGCTCATGGGAACCAAATACAATTGCTGACCTGGAATGTGCGTGGTTTAAATAACCCTGTGAAGCTGAATAGGGTAAATGTCTATCTCCACAGATATGGAATAGCAGTGACTTTTCTCCAAGAGACACACTTATGGGGAGACTGTATCAAGCACCTGAGGAAGGGATGGAGGGGGTACATATATATGGCCCTTATCTGGGTATGCACAGGGGGTGCTTATATGGGTGGCACCTGGGGTCCCATTTAAACAGATGCGAACCACTGTGGGAGGAAATAGAAGATATATAATACTAGAAAGGCACACTAGACACCAATGTCTTAGTATAAAAGAAAGTACGGTCATAATGACCCCCTTTGTTTTATCAATGTATTTGCACTCAATTATGACAATGGTGCCTTTATTGGCCCGGTGCTGGTGGACACCCTGATTCTCCCTACAGCAGAGGTTATTCTAGCAGGTGATTTTAGTTGCATGCCTGATGGACATGGCACCCCCCTCGACATGACAATAAGCCCCATATGACCACAGCCCTCGAACAGGCTCTAACAGTATTGACCCTTGTAGATATCTGGCGCATGCATCACCCACACTCACTCACATACTTATGCTACACACCGGCAGCAGCTACATATAGCCATCTGAACTAATTCTTCATACATGCAACTGAAACATATACGGTGGTGGACACACAGTATTTGGCCTGGTACTTTTCGGACCAATCACCATTACTAATCACATATTCACTGGTGAGAAGGAGACCGAAGATAACCCTATGTGACTCAACACTGACAATCTAACTGATCAGGCCTTTAAAACTACGCTTATAGCCCTCTCCAAATACTTCAACGACAATGTATTTTGTATTTGGAGGGAGACAAAGAGGGACTCATGCTGGCACGACTGATATGATCCAAGACTGTCCTGCATCCCACCTTAGCGATAATAAACCAGCAGCACACAGAGGTGCATGTGCAAAAGGCAATTAATAGGGCCTTTGCATCCCACTTGCAACAGGCGTATACTGAGTACCCACATGAGACCACAACAAGCTCCTTGTCCACATTTCTGGTGGAGCTACTGCTATTCCCCTACAGATTGCGAAGTATTGGGACCCCCCCCTAGATAAACATCAACTCCTTGACATTGTGACCTCATTGAAACCCGCTAAGGCGCTGGGAAACAATGGACTCCCCGCTGAATTCTATAAACTTTTCTCAGACAGCATGGCCAACAAATTATTACCAGTTTACATCGAGGCCCTACAAGGATGTTACCTTCTAGACTCTATGAGGGAGGCTGTCATTGTAATGACACCTAAACCGGGTAGAGACCCTTTGGAGATGGAGTCTTAAAGATTACTCTCCGTGTTAAATGTTGATCCGAAGATCCTCATCCACACGCTAAAGTTGCAAGATAATCCATTTGCGCTGGCCTTTCTTGCCACAGAACAGGCCTTTGACTTGGTGCGTTTGGAGTATACTTGGCAAGTACTAGACTAACTTGGAATTGGGGCGCAAAGATATTATGTGGGTTCAACTGCTCTACAAGTCCTTAATGGTGAAGGTGAGAACAGGCCAAAATGTGTCTGAAACAATTGACAATCGACAGGGGTGCCCCGTTCCCCACTGATTTTTGACATTGCAATGGATCCCTTCGCCTGTTGACTCTGACAGGCCCTACATGGATGGGGTATACACATAGGCAGCACTGAGCATACAGTGTCACTGTATGCAGATGACGTTATGATGTATCTCAGGCAATCCGATATTTCAGTTCTGTCATTGCTCAATATTATGCAAGAGTTCTGGAAATACTCAGGATTGCGAATTAATAGCACTAAATCCATACTGTTACATCTAGGACTTTTGCAAGGCTTGCCTGATGACCAGCTCCCGGAGTCGGGCCTGCCATGGACAGTGGACTAGGTTAAATATCTCAGCATATACATTGTGCATGGAGCGCAACAGACATCTGAATTGAACTTAGGTAGAATGATATGCAACTTACGTCCCTCAATCACATTCTGGAACACATTTAGATTGTCCCTGATGGGTAAGATAACAATAACAAAAATTATGATCTTGCCTCATTGTCTTCATGTCTGACAGGGCTCTATGTATGAAGTTCCTCAGGGACTGTTCAGGAAGCTTGGCTTCCTCTTGATGGAGTTTCTGTGGGCTGGTGGGAGACGCAGAGTGGGCCTCAATACACTTAAAAGAGAGTGGGGCAAAGGTGGAATGGAGGCACCTGACCTGGAATTGTATTATCTCGCTGCTGAGCTACAGCACGCTACGCACTGGCTAGATAATGGTCCCAACTAGGAGAGCTCCCCGTTTGAGGGTATGCATGATGGGTGCCAACTGGAAGGAGTGCTGTTGCGGGGATGGACCATTCTGGATAATCTTCCATGCTTGATCTGACTGATGATCAGACTCTGGGAGAGACTGGTTCGGCGGGTGCTCAGATAACAGACCATATGACAGTCGATAAAAGTCAAGAAGGTGGCTGTATAATGCTATCAAACCTCTACCCTGGGGGACACTTTATTACTATACAGGAGGCAATGGAGAGATTTTGTCTGGGAAGGGGTCAATTCCTTTAATACGCAACAAATTGGAGCCCCAGCACGACAACTATGGCCGACATTCCCTGAGGCCCCCGAAACCTTACACACAATGATGACTCTGTTATCTATGGCAGGAGGACGTGGACTCATAACTTATTTGTATAGGGCCCTTCATGCAGACAAAAGGACAGCACGGCTACATAAAGAGGAGGCGTGGCAACGTCTTAGTGACAAGCCTATCCCCCCCCAAGGACTGGCACAAAACTCATACTGGGGTCCGTAGGGCCTTCACATACACTCAGTTCAAACAGATTCAGTATAACATTGAGCATATGAAGATAAAATATCACATTCCATCTACCTGCAGCCGAGGCCAGTGTGAAGCTGCTGAAGCTGATTTTTTTACATGTTATGGCACTGTATAATTGTTGTACCTGTCTGGGTAGACGTACTCTCCCAACTAAAGAGTGTGACTGACTGGGGTGTGTTGCGTCCGATTACTGGATATTTGCTGGGTCTGACCCCAGAAAACCCCAAACAGACATTGAGTAAACAATACGCACCACTAGGGCTTACAGTAGTGTAAAGGTGAATTGTAATACAGTGGTTGAGTCCTCGACCCCTGACGGCCATGGAGTGGAAAGAAAATCTAATTGAATGGTTTGAAGTGGAAGAGGCACATATCAGGAGAATGCATGGGAATGCAAAGGCCGTGGAAGCCCTGTTGGCATGAGGGGCAATCACCCAGGTGCTTATAGAGTCCTCTGGAAATTCAGGGTGGTTGGTTTGGTGTACGTGACGGAGATGTGGGACTGAAAGCATACCCTGATGGAAAAGATGAAAATACCTGAACATAACTGAACAACCTTATTCATATTTACACTACTTTTTATTACCTGCAGAATTCTATACAAAACAAACAAACAAACAGGGAAAAGACCCAAAAAGCATAATAAATGTCAGTGCACAACAAGATAACTAGAGGAAAATGGGAGGGGAAGGATGGGAGGATAGTTGGGGTGTACTTAAAATGTTTAGTTCTATTCCATTTATATTCACTTACTTTGTACTGACTGTAAATCTCCATTCTTGGGAATATCTGTAATGCTCTTCAGTTGATGTGAAACAGATATTATTGACCATTGTTTTTGATCACTGGAGTCTCTCTACTGCGTGCTACCCTGTACTATTGTTATCCTGATAAATACTTCTGACAAGTGTTTGCATTTAATGCTTGGAGATGCATCAGTAATAATATTGAACTGTACTGTATTGTGTGCTCTCCAGTATAAATAAAGAAATATGTTAAATAAAAAATTACATCTTTACATTATTACTCCTTTACATCATTAGATTACTACAACTTTATCAACGGTTATGACCAGAAAAGGCCCCGTCAGACTGTATTAGCCAAACCTGCATAAGTCAACGTATCAGGGGTTTTTAAGGCAAGTTTTGGCTGTGAGGAGTCCATGTCAGCTTCTTCTTTTTCATCCAGAATCTCACCAAGTCTCCATGGTCCCTGAAGATAGACATTGTAACCTCCAGGTTAATCCAGAATTTTTCTGGGCCATCAAAGGAGAACATGATGTTTTAATTACACAGTCTCTGACATAAGGCAAGGAAGCCTTTCCTAGACTCAGCAGTGGCCTTCAAAAAAAATCCTATGAGATGTAGATTATACTTCTGTTCAGTCAACAACTTTATTCTTCCTCATGGGTTCAAGAGGCTTTTCTGAATGTTGAAACCTTAGTGGTTTGCAGTCGATGGGTCTTGGTTTGTTTGTATGGAAAGACTTGAAGGTAGGTACTCTGTGTGCCCTTTCTATTTCCAGTTTCTTGAGAAATGAGATACTGGTAGTTTTTGGGAGCCACAATTCTAGAAACTTCGAGCATGAGTTGGCCACATCTACTGCCCCCTCTGGTTCATAAAAAATTCAAAGGTTCCCTGTCCTATTACAATCATCGAGTTCTGACATCTGTCTTTGCATTGTTATTGAAGTGGATTTCAATGAAGTGATGTCTTTTTTTTACATTTGCTTGGACATCTTCAAGATTACTGATTTTCTGCTTCAGCGATTCTGTTATTTATCACTTTGATGTCAGATTTGATTGCAGAAATTTCGTTTTGCATCACATCAGTGTTTGTCTTTGTTGATTTAGCCAAGCCATTCACATCTGCAAGTTTTTTTCAGAATCATATCCATGGTCGCATTTATATCTGCCTTTCCTTTAACGGGAGAGTCAGGTTTGGGGGAGGTCGGCTTATCGCCTCCTATGAATTGGTTTGGTTTTTTTGTTGGCCATGGTGTTCCTTGTACTGGTATGAACTTGTGGAGATTAGGTGGGGCTGATGTCACACTGAGCACATGTGCCAGAGATCTGGTTTTTTGGTGTGGATACTTATTGGTGGTTCCTGGAATGAGTGCAATTTGAGACTTACTTGGTGTCATAGCAGAACTCTCCTATTTGAAATAAAATCCAGATCTCTGTTATATGTCTGCACTTGTGTCTCCTGCCGTTCACAACAGGCACTCAAAAAGTCACAGTTGTATCGAAGAAGCGCTGTTACCCTTGTTCTTGCCTGGGCACTGCATTCAGAGTGAGTCGCGATGTGCTGGCTGCAGCTGAGGAGGAGAGATAGCGCACTGGAATGATTGTGTCTCATAATGGTAGGTGAGGCTGGGCTTCTAATAACTAGAGACACTTGCAGGAGGGGACTCTACTACACCACTGTTTGGAGCACTGCTAGGGAACAGTGTTGCTTAATTAAGGCACTGTATTCAGCAGAGAGTTGACTGCTGTGCATTGCTACGTGTGGTCAATAATGCAGTAGTGATAGTTATGGCAATGAGGATGGCAAATGCAATTACACAGTTCTGAGAAGTGCCAGGTGGTGTTAAAAGCTGGGAGGCCCACTGCTCCCGGCTCCTGTCGGACCTACCCCTCTGTCGTGTGGTCTGACTTCTTGCTGAATGTGAAGCCTGGTGTGGAGATAACATGGGTTTTTGATAAGGCATGACGGGGAAGCCCAGTTTATAAATGCCCCTTTGCTTAGGCTGTTGGTGCACACCCTCGAAGTAGTGCATTTTTCATCCCAAATCAATGTGGCCATAAAGCAGCATGAATCAGTAAGGTCCAGCTCCTAAGCACATGAACCATGTGGTTCCGCTTTGCTCCTGCTTTTAATTCAGGCCTTTGATAGGGCGGGATGGTGAGGTACAAATTATGCTCATCCCCTTCATTTAGGTAATTGGTGGGTTCAGTGCCATTTTGTTGTGGTGTGTGCCCTCAGTATGAGCGCATTTTCCTAAAGCCCAAATGGCCACAAGACAGCACAGCATAACAATGTTGAGTCGCAATATCAGGTGGGCCCACACAGGCTGCCGAAGATCGTCGTGGTGCCGTCCTTTCTTGGTTCACTAGGTTGCGGATCGGCAATCCATCAGCATGGGCTCCTCTGCAATGGCGGAGGAGCATTGCTCCACTGGCTAATAGTCAGCAGCTGAAAAATAAAACAACATTTTGTTTCATTTTTCAGCTGCTGGCTCAGCTGAGCCAGCGTTTGAAGGGCAGGGCTGGGCCACGGGAGGGGGGATGAGGAGTGGAGTACACAGAGGTGCGCATGCCATTTTGGCCGGCCGTCTTAGACCGTCCAAACTGACATGCGCACTAAGGTTTCTCCAACCTGGCTGTGTCACACAGCTGGGTTGCAGAAACTGCACAGCCCCCCAATGCAGTGTCTGAGTGGCAGACCAAGCCGCTCAGACCAATCCTGGTACTGCTCTCATGCTAGGCATAGCATGAGAGCAGAGCTAGGATTGGGTGGAGAGCCTGGGCTGGTGTCCCAGGGACTGCTGGGACACCATCAGAAGAGGAGCGTGAGGTGGCCAGCAGCATCAGGACAGCTATGTTTATTTTCATTTTTATTTGCCCTCGTCCACCCCCCACCCTCCCTCGAGATGTGCAGTGGCTGCTGCTGGATCTGATGCTATAAAGGCCAGCTGTGGCCACCCGTGTCGCTGCCTGATGTTAACAGTGTTATTTTCTGGATACAGTCATAATACTTTTCCTCTTACCTCCTTTGTAGTTAAAGGGAGCCATGTTTGAGTTTTTCGTTTCGGCGGTGGACTCCATTAGGTCCCCGGTGCTATATTCTATCTTAGATGCACATAGCTGCTAAGGTTTCGGATTGCTATCTGTGACATTCTCATATTTTCAGTGTAATTATGAGTGACCTTTCAACTACTATGAGTGACACTTTCTTGCAAGCAAAATCAAGCGATGAAGATGAGGGAAGCATAGAAATATCATAATATATTGAGAATTCTATACCTCCAGTTGTACACCAGCACCACCTTGTTGCCTTTGCTAGGTATGCTCCACAGAGTGTTCAGCAAAGAGAGAAACTGGAACAAGAAGGTTTTTACCACACTTCAGGACACAGTTCTTTTGCGTGACAGTCTCAGGCATTACAGTAATGAGGGAAAATTACTGGAAATGCATTATTCTAATGCGAGGGGTGTGCCACTTGATGCAGCTCTGTGAACTTTGCAACTTTCCTGCTGGTCACATCTCAAGGACTTGGTCAGTTTTCTGCAGTGTTCAACATCGATTCAAGAGGTTTAGGCTTTTCTTTCCTTCCGCTTGGATTCTGAGATTGCTAGTTTTTGCACTAAAAAGGAAACACTCGGCACGCAGCCGAAGAGCTATGCTGCCAACTTTCCCTTCGTCCAAGCCACACCGCACTAAGGCCCGTATTTATACTTTTTTTGCGCCGCATTTGCGTCGTTTTTTGACGCAAAAATGGCGCAAACTTGCAAAATACCATTGTATTTTGTAGGTTTGCGCTGTTTTGCGTCAAAAAGCGGCGCAAATGCGGCACTAAAAAAAGTATAAATACAGGCCTAATTTTTTATTCTCCAGGTAAAACTCATGAAGAAATTGAAACAATCACAGTTTTATAAACAGCACTTACCAGAACGATGCGTGCCAAATTGACCTGCTGAAATGACACAACGGAAAAGGGAGTTGCTAGGAGTTAGGAAATGCTCTTACGGGACTAAAATTAAGACACATTAAAAGAATAAGAGGCAGATTAAAAAAAAAAGTGGTGCTGCACCCAGTGCAGCTCCACTTTTCTTGCACACCTTAGCGCCCCCCCTACCGCCACCATGTGTGCGCCGTATTTAAAATACAGCGCACCATGGTGCAGGGTAGGGGGCAATAGAGTCTTTTTTTTTACGCTATTGATGTACTTTTTGGCGCTACTCCTGCAGAGTACATAGGGGCCCATTATAAATAATGGAAGCCCCCTTTTAATGCCTGCTTTGAGTAGGCGTTAAAAGTGCCAAAAAAAAGTGGCACAAGTGATTACCTTATGCCGGTATAATGTGGTGAAAAGGTCTACAAAGTGGCGCAATGCATGCATTGCACCTCTTTGTAAATATGGCATGGGGAAAATGGCACTTTTGTGCCGCCTCAGCGTAAAAAAAAAAAGCGTTATGGCAGTGATAAAGTGGCTCTGGGGTCTCTTAAATCTGCCTCTAAGCTTGGATAGGGGCATGCCATTCGAAAATTTTAATCTTGCAAGGTCTGGGAAGAGGAAGAGTTAGGAGGCGATAATGTCAGGTAGCCCATAGAGATCTCCCACACATCTTAGTTTTTCCATGTAAACCATATAGCTTAGCAACTTTAATGTATGGTTTCGAAACAGGTGCTAAAATGTGTATTTTTTACCCATTACCAAAGTACTATGGGGCATATTTAAGAGCCCCTAGTGCCATTCCAACACCACATTAGCATCATTTTTTTACACTAATGTGGCGTTAGAAAGCCAAAAAGACAGCGTCATATTTACAAAGTGGCGCAATACATGCATGCACCACTTTGTAACAATTTGCGCTACATTATGCCAGTGCCAGGCAAAATGCATGCAAAGGGGGTGTTTCCCCATTAGGGAGGCCAAAAAAACGGCATAAGGAAATCTAAGAGAATATAAGCCATTTTTTCGGCACTTTTAACACCTGCTCAGAGCAGGCGTTAAAAGGAGGCTTCCATTGGTTACAATGGGCCTCTGGGTGCTTTGCAGGATTAGCGTCAGAATTTTGTACGCTAATCCTGCAAAGCGCCGGACTAGCTTCAAAAATTCTGTCGCTAGTACCCTAACTACCACCATGGTGCACTGTATTTTAAACACAGCGCACGCATGGGGGCGCTAATGGACGCAAGAAAAGTAGCAACGCCACTTTTCTTAAATATGCCCCTATGTATTGAACACAAGTTTAATTATGCCTACTGCAATTAAACAGAGATTTGCAGTCTGCATACTGAACCTATAGAGGAGCACGTTTGGTTATGATTAGCACACACAAGTGGCTTTTGTGCTCCAAGAAGTAGCATTTCACAAATGAGGGAAGGAACTGCAGATATAGTAATGGCTTTTACGTTTGTGTGCTTAATTAAAGCAGTCAGAGATACGCCTGGGGTTCTTTTAGAAGCATGCCTCTGCACATCTCTGCATGAGAAAACTAGATCAATAGATACATGGCTTGTTTCATCTACACAAGCTGGAACATGACAGGTTCAGACGGCCTCAAGCACAGCTGAGTCCTGCTGCCTTCTTCAGTGCAGGAAGAACAATAAAAACCTAGGGGAAAATCCATTGCTTTCAGAGAGCTTTCTAATCTTAACAAGGACACAAATTACCACGCTGATTCATCATTCTTTGAATGTATGTTTTAGGCGTTGTTATCTTTCTGCAAATACACTTCAGTCCCCCCGACTCTAACGTATCACACTGTGTTACATCTTGTTGATTCATAAATCCGATATTTCTTCAACCACTTATTGCCATAAAGAACACTTCACAACCATACAGATGAACAAAAAACTATCTAGGAAACTGTCCAGATAAAAAGGTTATCTTGCTTTTGAGGAGTTTATGACTAAGGTAATGTACTCTTATGGCCAGTGAGGTTTGTGCAAGAAATTTCTCATTTTCTGTCATTATTTCATGACAGCATAAATTCATCAATAAATGCAACTGAAATATCTGTCCCTGCATCATAGGGCCCATGAGAAATGGGGTTGTTGGTTGACTGGGGTGTGAGTTCTGGTCAAGCAGCACCCGCAATTCTTGTCAGGGTGAGGCATAAGCAAACCCCAAATTAACCTATGCTCACCCTCTGGTAGTTTGGCACAGAGCAGTCAGGCTTAACTTGAAGGCAATTTGTAAAGTATTTGTATAACACGTCAAGCCGTAAAACATTAAAAACACCATACAAAAAGGATCCCACACCAGGTTAGAAACATAAACCTTAATTTAATAAATAAAACAAGACCAAAATGACATGAATCCAATATGTAGAACCTGTATTATGATTTTTTAAAGAATAAACTGTAAAACAGTGCTTAGAAGCAAGAAACGCCAATCAGGAAAATCTGGTCGTGCCAGACCAGGACAACGTCAAGAATTCAGGCTGACCGCGAGGAGCGTAGGCCGGCTACAGGGACCCAGTTAGGCCTGCTGCAGCAAAATATCTGAAATCCTGGTTTTAAATACACAGCACCTTGCCGGTGGGGCTGCTTACGGCCTATGTTAGGGATGGTTTATTTGTATTAAAAAGGAAAGTTTGGGCCTGGCCAAAGGTTTATTTAACATGGCAGTTTAAAACTGTCCATACAGACTCTGCAATGGTAAGCTTGAGACATGTTGAAAGGTCTAATTAAGTGGCTGGCACAATCAGTGCTGCATGCTCACTAGTAGCATTTAATTTACCGGCCCTGGGCACATGCAGGGCATTTTACTAGGGACTTATAAGTAAATTAAATATGCCAATTGGGGATAAGACATCTTTACCATGTTTTAGGAAAACAGCACAAGCACGTTAGCACTGGTCAGCATAGGTGGAGAATCTTAAGGCCAGCAAAAACAAAGTCAGCAAAAATAGTAGGCCTGAAGGCAAAAGTTAGGGGAAATCACTCCAAGGATGACAGGTTTTACAAATGTTCCCCCCAGCTGAAAGTGAGGACAACTATTCAACCTCTTGGGAGTTCTCTTCACAAGGCAGAAGAACCTGGAGAGACCATCGGCATTGGCATAGTCTATTCCAGCACAGTATTCCATTGTAAAGTCCATTCCCTGTTGGGAGTTGGACCACATCAACAGTTTGGGATTCTCACCCTTCATCTGCATGAATCATCTGAGGGACCTGTGGTCTGATTGAACCCAGAAGTGAGTACCAAGCACCAAACGGGTATGACCCAGCTTCTTCAGTGCCCAGACCACAGCAAAGGCTTCCTATTGTACTCCCTCTCTGTTCCCTGGGAAGTAAATTCCTTCTGATGAAGGCTACAGGTTGATCCAGCCCCTCTTCATTTAGCTGTGAGAGCACAGCTCCTTGCCATGTTCTGATGCATCTGTTTCCACAATTAATTTTTGGGAGAAGTCAGGGGTCTTGCGCACTGGTGAAGGGCACATGGCCTCCTTCAGGGTGTCAAAAGCTTTCTGGCATGCCTCTGTCCAGATCACCTAATGGAGCTGCTTCTTGGAAGTTAGTTCTTTCAAGGGGTCAACAATGCCATACCCTTTGACAAATCTCCTGTAATAGCCAGTGAGGCCTAAGAAGGCCTTCACCTCTGTCTGGGTCTCGGGGGTTTCCAAAGTCAGGATGGTTTCAGTTTTTGCCTGGAGGGGCTGCACCTTGCCTCCTCCCACTTGGTGACCAAAGTAGACCACTGAACCCTGTCCTATCTGGCACTTACTGGCCTTGACAGTCAGGCCTGCCTTCTGCAGAGCCTGAAGCACTTCCTTGAAGTGGCACAGGTGGTCCTCCAAGCTAGAACTGAAGACCGCAGTGTCATCTAGGAAAGCAGCACTGAAGTTCTAAAACTCAGTCAGGACCTTGTTGACCAACCTCTGGAAGGTGACAGGGGCCTTCTTCAATCCAAAGGGCATTACCTGGAACTGGAAGCTCCCTTCTGGGTTAGAGAATGCAGGCTTCTTTTTTAAGGCAACCTGCCAGTACCCAGACATTTAGTAAAAAATGCTGAGGAACTTGGCAGCTTCAAGCTGAACTATGAACTCATCAGCTCATGGGATGGGGTGCGTGTCAGTCCTGCTGACTGAATTGAGCCCACTTTAGTCCACACAGACCCCAGGGTTCAGGTGAAACACCTGGAGGGGCAGTTTTTTGGGACCAACACCACTGGGCAGTCCAAGGGCTGCATGAGGGCTCAATAACTCCTAACACCAAATCTTAGAGACGTCCTCCTTACTGCTGGGTCTCACCTTCTCAGACAACCTGTAAATTTTTATTCTTCACAGGCATGCTGTCCTCAGAATCACAGTATCAATATCATGGGTACACCATTCAGTGAGTCCTGGGATAAGGGAGAATAAAGAGGCAAACTGCCCCAACAACTGAAGGCAGACTCCCTGTTGGTCTAGGGTCAGGGTATGGGAAAGGCTGACAGCCTGCACTGACCCATCCTGCTCCTTAGAAGATAAGAGGTCAGGGAGAGGTTTATTCTCCTCTTTCATCCCATCATCAGTGACTTGCAACATGGTTAGCTCAGACCTCTCGAAGTGGGGCTTGAGGCGATTGATGTGAAGGACCCTCAAAGTGTTCCTGGGAGTCTTGAGGTCCACCAAGTAGCTGACATCACTCTTGCACTCTTTCACCTCATAAGGCCCAGACCAGCATTCTTGCAGTGCCCTGGGCTCCACAGGCTCCCTCACCTACAGTTTTGACCAGGCTAAAACTCCACCAGAGTGGCATTCTGCTCATACCACATTTCATGTCCTCCTGGCTGGCATCCAGATTCTCCTGGGTAAGTTTCCAGAAGAGCACTGTCTGGTTCGGAGTGCCAGCATGTCTCCTACCTCATGTTTGAGGGGTTCCCAGGAGCTTGCTCTCAGCCCTCCATCACCAAACGGACAGGTCTTCTCACAGGGTGCGCCTACAGACATTCCAAGAGGCTAAAGCCATTCCTATTATGTGGTACCTCCCAGTAGGCAAACAAAAGGCATGGCAGGAGGAGGTCCCACTTCAGCTTCATGGGTTTTGACAGACCCATTATTATGCCCTTAAGGGTCCTGTTGAACTTTTCAACAAGCCAGTTGGTTTGAGGGTGGTAGGGAGTAGAGCACCTGTAGGTTACCCCACACTCCTTCCACATGGGCTTCATGTACCCTGACATTAAGTTGGTACTCTGGTCTAAGACTACCTCCATGGAGAAGCCCATGCGGGTGAAGATCCCCCTCAGTGCTCTGGCCACTGCGAGTGCAGTCACCGTTCTCGGAGGGATAGCTTCTGGGTACCAGGTGGCATGGCCCACCAAGACCAGGATCAACCTGTTGCCCATGGCTGTCTTGGGTTCCAGAGGCTCAACAATGTGCATTCCCACCCTTCCAAAAGGGGTGCCAATGACGGGAAATTTTTGCACGGGAGTCTTGCGCTGCCACTGGCCTGACAGGTAGGACAGGTATGCACAACACACCGAGGCCTTCGTCATTGGAGGCCAGTAAGAGTTGGTAACAAGCCTATCAAAGGTCTTGTTCTGCTCCCAAATGGTCTGCCAGGGGTACATCATGAGCCAACTCCAGTAGGAAGGCACTGTAGCACTGAGAGATCACCAACATCCAGGTTGCACCAGATTCAGGATCTTTTGGCTCTCAATACAGGAGACCATTCAGACCATTCTCCTAGTAAATCAAGTGATCACCAGAGGTGTCACCAGCTGCCTGGGTCTTATCCTGCTGCCATAGGCCCACAAGAGTAGGGCATTCCCTCTGTGCTCTGCGGAACTCTTCCCTGGTGGGACCCCCTTAGTTCTGCCTATTGGTAGGTCCCCAGTCCAGCCACATCCTCCCCTGTAGGCCATGGGGCGTTCCCCTCAGGGTCAGCCTCCTCCTGGACCATGGGAGTTTCGGGATCTGGTTTCTGGTGCCCCATGCCCTTCCTCATTTTGGCAGGCTCCTAGGACATTCTTCCAGGCTCCAGTTCCTCCTGACTACCCTCTGGGGCCATCATGGACCATGTGGTCACGAACACCCTTTCAGGCAACCCTAATATTCATGCGTTGGACCAGAGCTCCACCTCCTTCCAGGGGGTATGCTCCAGGTCATTGCCAAGCAGACAATTAACAGGTATGGACAAACTCACTGCTACTTTCCAGGAACCCAAGACTACCCCCATTGAAAGGGAACCAGAGCCACTGGACAGGGACTCTTGTGGTTGTCAGCTGCAACAACTTGGTGGAATGCATTAGGGACTACCTCCTCTGAGGACACTAGATGACATCTGACGGTTGTCATGCTGGCTCCATTATCACTCAGAGCCTCCACCCTTTTCCCAATGATGGTGGCCCACTGCCTATATTTCTTGGTGTTGCTAGGCATGAGGATCTTCTGTATTATCTCCCTATCACCCAGGGACACTAGGGTAACCTCTACTCTATCCCCCACGCTAACTGGGACAATCTACTCCCCAAGTGCTACACTAGCCAGCCCCAGCGACTGCACACTGGCGGGGCTGTGCCCGCTTGGTACACTTGGCATCTGCCAGGCAGTGCCCTTCCTGTTGGCAGTCATAACACTTAGGGGGTACCTTCCCTGAAGACAGACATCAGGGAACTATATTATCTTCTTCTCAATTGGGGGATGGGAGTCCTAATCCAAGGAATTAGTTTGGGGCCTTTATAGATTTCATCTTTATCAAGAGAAAGAAAACAGTCGCAAAACCAATCCATAACAGAAATGCAAGCAATGTCAGTAAAATCCACGCATAATGTCATGGATAAGCCAAATAGTTATTTTTAAGCCATAAGTACAGCTTGCATCTCTTTGAAACAGTTTCAATTGCAGATGTAGATGAAGTTGTAGCAAAGCCATCTTGGTCAATGAAGTAACCAAAAGCAGTGTGTGCAAACATAGGAGCTGGTGCTAAGTTGGTGGATGGATTGGAGTAAAAAAACAGGCACATCTTGGACAGTTTTTGTCGGTGAAGTGGTAACAAGAATTAGCAGAAGCTCATTCTCTACCCTCCCCGTGCTTGAGGAGGCATTTATAGCATTGTTGTACATAATGGTATATTCAGAAGTATTGTTGTTTCTTCTATGAAGAAGTATATCCTGTTGGGCACTGAGGGGACCAGGAACTACCCAAGAGACTTCGGGATCCGCTGTGTGAAGGATTGGCCACATGATGCAATTTGATGCTGTCTATGGAGACAAATCTGTTGCCTTTGGAACCTGCTAGCGGTGGTAAAATGACAGTTCTGGTGCCTTGAATTCCCAGGAGAGGAACCGGTGCTAAGTAAGGTGGGCCAAATTCCTTCTTTACAGCATTCTTCTCACAAACCAGATCCCCAACTTTAGGAATCCAGCCTGTAAAAGGTGTTGGCAAATCCCTTATTGCTAAGGTGGCAGCACTGCGGATGAATTAGCATCGCAAAATTACTGAAGCTCCTGCAAGACAGTGAGACATTCATTTCAGTCAAAAGGTGTGTCTGCCACCACCATACCAGGGCTATCTAGATCCGGGACACACATAGGTATCCCAAAGAGGACCTTATAAGGAGTAGGTCCCCCCAAGGACCATCTTGGCAGATTATTCAGTGTTCTTTGGACACCATATAGGTGATGAAGCCAACTGCATCCTGAACCTAATACTCTAGCTGTTAAGGACTGTTTTAGATCATGATTCCTCCTCTCCACAACAGAATTATCCTCAAGATAATATGGAGAATAGTAATGGAGTTCAACACCCATTGTCCTCATGGTGTCCCTGAATGCCCTACAGGTAAAGGCAGGGCCCTGGTCCGAGTGGAATGCTGCAACCACCTACGTACCATGAAGACCAGCAAGTCTTATAACAAGTTTGAGCATCAGCCGACCGCTGAGGCCATACCCACAGGAATCTAGAACAAGAATCAACCGTGGCTGAGATATATTTGTATGCACCATCAGGTGGTAAGGGACCACAGTGGTCCAGGTACACAGAATGTAGTGCCCTATTGGACACTAAGAGGGATGTCTGCGTTGGGCGTTTGATGTTTGAGCCCTTTATTTGCTGACAAATGTCACAAGAAAGGACATATTGCTTGGCCTGTTTGTGTAGAACAGGCCACCACTCGATCTCCCACCCCAAGAATTGTCACAAAGACAACATTCTGTGCACTGATATGGTAGGAATATTTAGTAGGGTAGACTTTTAGAAGAGGCTTGCCCTCAGCCAAAGCTTTCACAGCAGCCTGAATCTCATTATCAAATCTCGTGTGAGAATGAGTCACTGCAGCAACAGAAGCCATAGCTACTGTGGACTTGGCTGCTTAATCAGCCAAAGTGTTTTCTACCACATGTACTCCTACACGTTGATGGCCCAGTGTATGTACTATATGAGAATCTCGTAGCTTATCCTTAAGATCAGCCACCCCCCCCAGTGAGTTCTGTGTTTTATGGTGTTCCCCTTTGAGTCTCTGAACCCATCTAACTGCCAATGATTGAGATAATCATTTAAGGACTGGACACAGCAATACAAATCACACACAATCAATGTGAGCTGTTCTGGATTCGTATGTTCCAGTGCCAAGATAAGAGTTTTAAGCTCAGCCAAATGAGTGTTGAATTTACCATGGTCTACGTGTAGGTATGTTGAGGGTGGAATACACCATCCTTCATCACTCCGCTTACAGCTCCGCAAGCGGCGGAGTATTGATGTTTTGTACCTACAGTTCGTTGTGCTGAACCATCAGTGTAAATGACAGTTTGGTATCTGTCAAGTAGCAGGATGTTAGTAGGTGAGGGGTACACCGGTTGGTATTGGAGAAATTCTTGTGTTTGAAGTTTTGGGTCAAAGATGTAGTCTACATCAATGGCAGTCAGGGAGATAGTCCATTCAGTCCAACATGGGTGTAATGCTTTTGCATTAGGAATGCTTGCTTTGGTGACAGCCTCTAAGGCTGGCACCGGGGTAACGACAATAATGCATTAAAGGTGACATAGGTGAACCTGATGCCACTAGCAATTATTCTGATGACCAAATTGGTTTTGTTGTCACCTGTGTGAAAGTGTTTTGCTTCTAGCATGTCTTGCTGCAACCCTCTGAGGATGTGTGTGTGTTCAACTGTCCAGTCTCTGCTTGAGAAATCTGGGAGGATTAAATTATAGAGTGTTTTTATGCATTGTGCATAATCTGGAATGTAGGTTCTGCCAAAAGTTAAAGAAACCAAGTAATGACTGTAGTTTCTCATTGGTATTTAGTTGTTGGAGTTGAGCGCATTTTTTCTAAAAAGTGCAGGGCCAGGCTCTTGCCCTTATCTGATAGCTTGTATCCCAGGAACAATATACTGAGAAAGGCTAAGTTAGTTTTCTTAAAATTGAATTTATAGCCTAAGGCAGCAAATGTGATCTGTGAGATAGATGTCATCCACTTAGGACAATGCCCCTGGATCAATATCATGCAATATTGATGTTACCTGGGCTGAGAACAAGGCTAGACTGTTCTTATAGCCCTGGGACAAACAGCAAAAGCGTGATGGTGAGCTAAATGAGAATGCACTCAGGTCCTGACTTTCATGTGCTAAATTTTGGCAGAAAAACCCATTGGAAATATCCAAGGTTGTTCTGTATTTTTTACACAATATGTTTTTAATTAGTGCGGTGCTGTGTGCATTTTGTATTGTGTATGTGCATATGTACATATGTAGTTGTTTAAGTGTCTGTAATCTAAGACTATTCTATATGAATGGTCTGGTTTTGCAATGTGGAATGATGGGTTATTCATTGCAGAGACACAGGGCTCTATTACTCACTGGCACTCAAGCTGAGGGAGGATCTCTCTCATTGGAGCTTTAGCCTCATGTTTGACAGGATTTAGTGGCTGAGGCTGAGGTGTAGAACTAATCGGTATTCCATGGTAGGGGGAGTCATTATCCCACCCTATGTGGTTGCGGTATAGTGCAAAGCCCAGTCAACAGCGTATGCTTCTTTTACCGCATCTGTAACAAGATCTAAGAAAGAAGGCAAAATGACATCTTCCCCATGTGGGAGCGTGTGGATGTATTCTGGTGGCCAGTCTCTTTCTTCCAATAGGATATCACAATTAAGTTCTTCCCAAAAAATTACACTATGTGTCCCTCAATTTGGATTTTGAAATCATAAACCCTGTTGGGTGGGAGAACGCTCCCATCCGCAGATTCAACTATGAGAAAGTCATTAGTTGCTGTCACGTACAGATGATCTTTCAGACTCTGGCGACATATTGTGATTTTTGATGCACTGTCCAGCAGGGCCACTTCCCAAGTCCTGGTCCTCAGCAAAGTTTTCAAGTTTGCTGGCATGTTTTATTGAAATTGCTGCTACCTTTTTCTTTTTAAATTGTGGTGGGGATTTGTCTTCTTTCTTGTCTGAAAAATGGTATGAGTTTTTCTTCTGTTTCACGTAGTCAGTACATTGCTCTAACTCGGGGACTCTCTCACTCCGTCTATCTGGCGTGTCCTGAAAGGAACGAGAGGGACCTGTATCAGTATATCTGTGAGGAGTCTTTAAAGTTTCTCTATTTCTGAGATGATATCTCCTTTCAGAGCTCCCCGGATTCGGAGAGTCTGTGTTTATCCCAGTGTTTTTTAGAACCCTCTTGTGCTTGTTTAGTACCTTCCTTAGGGGTGGTACTCTGAATTTCAGGCTTCTTTGGCTTGACTCCCAATCTATCCCGTCCTATACTAGAACAGGTTTCGGAAATAATTTTTGGTAGTTGACGCTTCTGTTTTAATTGTGGAATCTCCCGGAGCTGCTGGTGTATAGCCAATGCTACTGCTACCCCTTTAATGTTACTTAGTATTACTGAGGAAACTGTGTTGAAGTCGTGCATCAGTTTCATTCCCAAATCGAGGCCTCGAGTAGCCCTGTGTTCATTTTGAATTTGTGTTAACACTTCTGGTAAGTTGTAAAGTGTTGGGGTGCAATGCATGGTAGCATAAATTGCAATTGTACCCCATGTGGTGCACTTGACCACAAAGAGAACCATTCTGAATGCAAGCACATTGTGAAAGAACATGTTTATCTGGGGTTCCCATATGGGGAAACACTGCTTCCAGCTGGTTAGTGTTTTGTGCTATCCAGAATGGAATCTTCTTGCGTTACGTGGGTACCTTGCCCACAACAGAATGTACTGTTTGTGGGTTAATCCCAATAACGGCCAATTGGTGACCAGCTGGTGCAGCCCATGCTGGGGTGGTATTCAAAGTTCATATGAAAAACGGTATCAGTCGCCTGTAAAGTTGTACTAGCTTAATATAAAGTGCGCGTATGTCAGCTATTTGCATTGCCTGCATGGCAGGATGTGGTGTGTATGTGGCAAACATGGGCCACATCGTCCGTCATTACTTAAGGGGCCTAATCTCTCTAGTTGTATTACATGTGGTAGGGTGTATTGAACCTATTTTGATGTTCTTGATAGGAAAGTGGTAGCTCTAGATACTGGTTAGCCTGGTACCGCTGCAGTACGCTAGCTATTTTATTTGTGTGAAATGTATGTGTTGTGTTATCTTCTTCAGGAAAGGTGACCCAGGAATGCAATGTTTCTGTTTGGTAATCCTCATTTGCTTTCACTATAAATGTGACATCCTCACCCTCATCTGTTAAGCCATAGGCTACTAAATTTTGTTTTAATGTATGTCTGATATTTTCCGGAATGCATATGGAATTAACTATGTTGAGTACTAGATGAGAAGGAACACTAGATGGGGAAAAGTCCTTTTTGAACATTCAAGCTTGAACAATCTAGAGCCTAGTTAAGTTCTCCCTGTTCAGCTGAGGAAGATTATTCCTAAGACCATGGATGTCTCGGTATAATGGTTCTTAGGGTACCTACTGTGTGTGAGACAGAGATACTCAGGATATCCGTAAATTAGTGCCAAAACACCATCATTGATGGTGCCATGTCATAGTTGGACTCTTGCTCCTAAGCAAGACTGCTGGTTTAGGGGAGAGAGCACTTTTGTTTGCAGGGGACTGAGTCACTCCTACAAGTCGCAACTGTTGGGCCAACCCTTTTCGGCTCACAAGCAGTACCTTACTAAAACTCAGAAAGCAAAGGTGATTTCTGGCTGCCTTACGCATGGAGTCCAGATAAGACCTCTCAGGAAAGTCGTGGTGGAACCGAAGTTACCCTTTTCTCTCATTAGCAACAAGTCTCATACACTCAAAGGCAGTGAACGAGATGCAGGAACATTTTTAATATGTTTATTGAAATGACTGCAATCTATGATAAAATGCATGTGCTGCAATGATTAGGATAATGAACAGTAAAAGAAGCAGAATTGTGAAGATAAGGGTTGTGAATATAAAAACCCCCACAATCTTACAATAAACATAAGATATAAAATTCCTACCATAGAAAGCCCAATATCTACCCTAATGAGAGCTAGGTATGACAAAATCTATCAGTACCATGTCCTTGAGAAGCGCCCCCCAACCCTTGTTACCCTGGAATGAGGTCTCTAGGTCAGACTCCGTGGTGACACAAAGGCTGAGTTTTGCAGCAAAGTGACATGCAGCATAGATGGCATCTGGTAGGAACCCTTCTAATGACATTGTCCGTGTGAAATGTATCTATACAGATCATGTAGGATCCCTGACGCAGGTATGTTCCTAAACACCTGATAAGGATGCAGACGTGTGGCTGCAATTACATCCCCAACAAGTGCACATTATGTTCCTATCACACATAAGTGAGAAAGGCACATAATGACAATACCTACGTACATCACTGATCATGACGCTGATAGTGATGCCTTCTCAGAGTGGCACTAATAATGCAAATCAAAATATTTCTTATAAAATATAAACCATGGCAGCCAGCTAGAAGAAATAATAAAATAAATGAAATAAAATAGAGCAAGCTAAGTAGGTAAAAAGTCACAAGGTGATGGGGCACAGGCCCGCAAGCCAAAGGCTAAGCTAAACTCCTGAGTCCCCAAAAGAACTAAAATGGATTCACCACAGTAGTGTAATCAAATCACCGTACGGCACTGCACAAACACAAGTCCTATCCTCACCGCTAACCACCAATGTGAGAAATGAGATTGTTGACTGACTGGGGTGTGAACCCTGGTCAAGCAGCAACCATAGTTCTTGTCAGAGTAAGGCACAAACAAACCCCAAATTAACTTGTGCTCACCCTTGTAAGAAGGCACCTCTTTTTGACATGACCAGCCCCACTTCTTGCTCACTGGTACTGATGCTTTTGATTGAACATACCCTGAGTCCCTGCTGACTAGGTCCCAGGGCCAGTTCTCACTCCCTAAATGATATAAATGTTGGTTGTAACCAAATTGGCGAGGACTTTAGTACCCTTTTAAGGCTGGTAAATGGTACCCCTGAGACCCTGGTGATAGGCACTAAAGAGGGTCCCCAAGGGCTGCATCATGTACTATGCCACCCAAAGGGACCCACGTGTAAACTGCATGCAAACTGCCATTGCAGGATGCATGAATTGGTGCAAACCATTCCGAAAACAAAACACAGCACTGCCCACACTGTGTGCAATGCCCACGTACACTGCCTGTATAATACATAAGTCATCCCTACAGCAGGTCTTAGAGCCCTAAGACAGGGTGCATTATATTACCTGTGATGGTCCATCTGCATGTGCAGAGGTACCCCTGTGATACCTAGTACCATTACTAGTCATTCCAAGTGCTCAGGAAGCCAATTGAGAACATGCACTGGGGCACTGGTCATTACAAGTTACCCAGCTATTTGATGGCTTCATTGAAAATACTGGTGTTTGGTATCAAACACCTCACCTTCATATTTCCGTACTGAAGCCAGTATCAGATTTATGAAGACGTACCCAGAGGGCACCTTAGAGGTGCCAAGTAGCCCTTTCAGCCTACTAGTGTGTTGATTGACTGATATTGACCAGCCTGCCCCCATAGACAGGTTTCTGGCCCCCTGCAAGGGAGAGTCAGTGCTCTCAGAGGCCAGGAACAATGCCTCCTTGGCAGAAAGTGTTCTCATCTCCTCCAGCAGGACAGCTAGCGATTTAGAACATCAGAGGCTTCAAAGTCCTGCCACCTTTGAAATGCAACCCCAGCTTCCCCCCAGACCTGGGGAGTGCTACCCCCTGCCCTGTGGCTCATTTGGCACCAGAGCAGATGAGAAATTAGATATTGAAGAAACGTTTCAATCACTGGCTAGTCACACCCCTATGGTGGGCTACCTGAAGTGGTCAGCCAGAAAAGGGTTCCACTATTTTATTTTTAGTGAAAATAGAGACTTCTGGGTCAGGGTTTGCCCACTCCTTCCAGGAAGTGGTCATATATATGGGGTGTAGTCAACCCAGGGGTAGGTAGCCCATTGGTTTCAACCTCATATTTACCTAAATGCCCCTGAATTGAGTACTTAGGGGTCCTCCTGACACCAGATGTACAGATTCAACTTCCTGGGAGCTGAAGAAGGAGAAAGAAGAGACAAAACCCCTAGAACCAAGAACCTGCACAGAAACTGGTGCCAAACCCTGCCTTGCTGCTTGCTCTTAACAATTGCACAGACTCATCCTGCAGCTGAGCATCCTTCTCAGTACTTGGAGGTCTGCCCAGTACTTCAAAAACCTGACTGCATCTGTGTGGTTCACCGTGTTATTGGCCATCAGGTCCACCGATGGAACAACACTTTAGGATGAGGTGTTTTGAAATGCTAGGCTCTCCTAGGGCCCTCTTGCATTAATACCTTGAGTACCAGGGCACTAGCACCTACCAAGGCTTGTACTTAGTCCAGTGCAGACAACACCACCTTGGAAGCCTTCCTGCATGATGAGGGACATCCAGAGCAATGAGGCCCATGACCAGAGTGGCCCTGCTGTTTTACTTTTCCCTCCTCTATGGGGTGACCGACAACTGTGAGAGCCTCGACCTCAAGAGGCGAGCCAGCCAAGCACCCCTGCACCTGAGCCCCCCAGCCTCGGTCAACGACTTCTGTCTGTGTCAACTTGGTCTAGGGGTCCCCACGACTTGATCCCCCAGTGGGTTCAGCCATACTTGTCCCCAAGTTCCTTATTACAGCCTCTTTGTTTCAGGTCCCCTTGTCTTTACAGGTGTGATACTCAAGGCTACCATCCTGACCAGCACCTCTGAACCCAGACAAACCAGTTCAGGTAAAAGAAAACTGCTGGTGGTACTTTGGACAATGGCCTCTTAGCACCTCAAATCCTAAAGGGCCCCTCTGAACTCCGACAGCAAGTACTGCTTTGTTCCATGTATTATTCCTTCTATAGGTCAACATTGGAGAGTTCGAGGTACATAATTAAAAACCGTCATTTGAAAGATTTTTCTATTTTCTTCTAAAAACGATATCTCGGAAAGTACTAAAGTTATTACAAAGATCTTGGTGTCTAAAATAATATACAAATCTACTTTATTTTTCTAAATTGGTCTCAGATTATCTTAAGTGTGTGAACCATTCACTGACTGTGTGTGTTCAACAAATGGTTAACCCTCCTCTCTCATACGCCTAAATTGCTCGACCACACTACCACAAACAGAACACTTGGGATTATTAAAGTAATCCCTGTAAACCAATAGGAACTGTGCAGACTTTTTGCATAGTGTGCCCTTACATTGGCACCACTACATTAAAAGCCAGCTTCCTACATTGGAGGCACAGCAGTGGGATACAAGACTTGCATTTGCTGATACCACTTTTCAATAGGTGTTTTTCTCTTAGAAATCCACAATTGACACTAGTCTAAACCTACTGTTAAATTGTTTCGATTTTTTATTTGTTTTTGTCTAAATTGTCTAATTTGGAGCTGTCAGGACCTTGTGTTAAGCCCCTCATTCCTTTGCATTAGAAATCTAAAATGTATCAGTCATTTAGACGTGATTTCTTTTCTGGAATTTTGCTTAATTCTCTAAAAAGCTCCCAATTTTACTAAACATGCCTGGCCCATGAGATACCATAGAATAACTCAACCTGTTCCCTTATCTGCAGCTTATCATGCAGCAGTTAAGAACCCTCTGTAAGGCCATTAACATTGCTACTAGTTCAAACCCTACAAAAAAAACCTTCAGGAGGCCCTTGCAGATTTCATGCAGCCCAGTTGGCAAAGGGTCCTGCCATTCCTGAGGGAGAGAATGACAGGTCCCTAGGGGCTAGCCCTCTAACCTAACTAGAGAGGATGTGGACCAAAACCAAACTCCTTATCCTATCACTAGGCCTCAAGTACCTTCCCCTTTTGGGGGTAGGTCAACCAACTCAAGGCACAAAGAAATACATGAACTAGGTAAAGAAGATGTATATCTTTCAAGACTACCTATAAATGCAGCCCTTGAAACCAAAATCCTGGCTATCAAAAGAGAAAGGGCTGATAAAGGTCTAGCCCCCATAGATGGTGGCAGCAACAAAATAAATTCGGAGAGAGGCGACATATTTGATCCCAAAATCCCCAAAGGGATTGTGCCCAAATATTTTGAGGGTGATGACATCAGCCTTTGAGAAGGTTTGTAAGATGAGGAAGTTACACCAGAGACACTGGTACTCCCTACAGTGGGAGATGGATTCAGGAAAGTGCAGAGATAGACTTCTGACACTTGACAGGGAAGAAGCTGAGCCATGTAACCTAATGAAGAGTACCCTGACTGAGGGCTTTGGTCACCACTGAAAAGTACAGGGTCAGGTTTAGGGAGACTCACAAAACCTTAAATCAATCCTGGGTAGACTTTGTTGACTTCTCAGTCAAAACTCTAGAGGGTTGGTTGAAGGGCAGTAAGGTACAATATTATGATGGGCTCCATAATTTGTTGAAAAAAGGAACATATATTGAGTACTTGTATCTCTGAGAAACTGCATCAGTACCTAGTGCACTTTGGGTTAATCTCTCCTCAGGAACTTGGGAAGAAGGCTGATTATTGGGTCAAAACAAAGGTGTCCAGGAAGGTCCAGGGTGGGGTGACCAAAAGAAAGGGGTTACTATTACCTCTCAGGGAAAAGATGGGGTGACCACATAGAAAAATCAAAGAAATCTTACAAAGGTCCACAAAAAGCTGTTCAAGGAGGTGGGCCCGAGACTCTTCTCAGTCCAAGGGCAGGTACCAGGGTAAAAACTGCAATCCCAAAAGGCTTGGTGCCATCTCTGTAAACAGAATGAACACCGAACTGGGGACTCTCCCTGCCCCAAAAATGTTCCCCCTAGTGTAGCACCTGCAGGGCCTGATAGTCTCCAGATGGTATTGTTGGTGAACCCTGACCAAGTCAGCGAGCACACTGAAGATACTTTAGTCTCAGAGGGTGGGGTGGATATGGCCACCCCAGGTGTCTGGCCCAGTAACCTGGAGAAATGTAGACAGAAGCCTCTTTTTAATGATTTGAGGTGGAAGCACAGCGAGATAAAGTTGCAAGTGTCACCATGGTGGCTGAAAAACTGATATCCTCAGAACAGTGCTTAACTGGACAGGCATATCCAGTTATCAATGCAGACAATGTCATCAAGGCTCACCCCATGGCTATGGAGACTTTGGAATGGGGAGGGGTTACTGGCCAGAAAAAGGTTGTTCTGTCATCTGCCATACAATTTAAATGTCTGCTAAGGAATGATCTTGAGACCTCAGCATAGGCTGAGGTAGAGGTGAGAACCCATGCAGACATGCTGGGAATACCTTAGTGAGTTTGTGTAAAAACAAGAGCATGGAGCAAAGCCCAGGGTGAAAAAGAGATCTTGGAGCCTGGAATAATGGCCCAAGAAAGCTCAAAGAGAAAAGTCAGGAAGACTTAGAAACCAACTTCCACACAGACAACAGTTCAGGTCCCCTCTGCCCAGGGAGGGAAGTGACCTGAGGAACTTGGGCCCTACACGGCAGAACTTCCGTGCCGGAGGACCCTATATTGAATATATGTGCTGGAAAAATAGAACCTGTCAAGCCCTTGAAAGCCTGAGACAGCAAGCTGCTGCACAGGAAAGGGGAGATGTCAGTGGTTCTCACAGGATTTATTGGGAGAAGGAACTCATGTAAACAGAGGCCAGCGATCCCAAACCCAGTGCCACTAGGAGATTGGTAGTGCCTCAGATGTACAGAGAGTTTCAACTCACTTTGGTCCATGACATTCCCCTACCAGGGCATCTTGGGTAGACCAAAACCTGGAGTAGGTTGGTTAACCACTTCTATTAGCCAAGCATGCCCCAGAAATTAAAGGTGTTCTGTAACTCCTGTGTTACCTGTCAGGCTAGAGGCAAGGCAGGTAGCAAACTAAAGGCCCCCTTAATTCCAATTTCAGTGGCTGGGGTTCCTTTTGAAAGAGTAGGGGTTGACATTGTGGCCTCCGTGACTCTCTACATAAAAAGCCACCTTCCTACAACTCTCTGGTAGCTTGGCACAGAGCAGTCAGACCTAACTTGAAGACAATTGGTAAAGTATTTGTGCAACACTTCAAACAGTGTAACAGTGAAAACACCACACAAAAAAGATCCCATGCCAGTTTAGAAAATAGACTTTAATTTAATAAGTAAAACAAGACCAAAATGACAGAAATCCTATATGTAGAACTTGTGTTATGAATTTTTAAAGAATAAACTGTAAAACAGTGCTTGGAAGCAAGAAACACCAACCAGGGATGTCTGGTCATGTAGAACCATAGACAAAGTCAAAAGTTCTAGCCGACTGCGATGGAGCATGGGCCAGCTTCAGGGACCCATTTAGGCCCTCTTAAGTACCTTAAATCCTAGCTGTGGAGTGTTGTGTGGGTCCGAAAGAAAGATGCATTGCGCAACTGGGGCAGGCCTAAGACATGTTTAAAGGGCTATTTTAGTGGGTGGCAAAACCAGTGTTACAGGCCCACCAGCAGCATTGAATTTACAGGCTCTAGGTAAGTGTAGCACCACTTTACTAGGTACTTATAAGTAACTTAAGTATATCAAAGGTGCATAAGCCAATATTACCATGTTTCAGGCAAAGAACACAAGCACTTTAGCACTGGTCAGCAGTGGTAAAGTGTGCAAAATCCTAAGGCCAAAAAACACACAAAGTCAGAAAAAACAGAAGGTCTGAAGGCAAAATGTTAGGGGAAACCACGCAAAGGATGCCAGGTCTAACAGGGTTGATTCACAAAGCTAGTATTATGTTTGACTCTACTTCAGCAGTGAACTGTTAGGTACCTCACTGAACGTTAACCCTTTACATGTAAATATAAGGCTTTCTGTACACTTGAGTCACCCCAAACGGCTAAATAACACAAAGGTTTCATTTCACTCAGGTAAGAACAGACCACTACTTTATTTCTCTTTTTTACAGATGTCTTCAAACATTTTAGCTCTGAGGTCCCACCCTCCCGCAAAATGCTTTGAAGTCTGGCCCACCTCAAAACATTTATGGCATGGATTGGGGGAGTGGAAAGGGCAGGACGGAGTGCAGGGGATGGGGCTTATGAGATAATTTCAGAGTTTTTTTTTCTGTTGCACATAATCATTATTAAATGTGAGCAAATGCACAAAATAAAATCAGAAACTGACTGAAAAACACTGCTCCCTGTAATTAGGGCGATCTCAGCTCCTGTCATCCCTGGATCCAAACGCAACTGCAACTGGTGCACTAATGATATTTGTGGTTCTGCGTAGCAGGATGTCTCCTGTGCCTCTTTCCCCCTTTTGCCAATATGCCTGGCCATCACTCCAATCTTGAAACAGGCTTTTATTCCCTTTCAGAAAATAAATTAGCTCGCATATGCCCCCCCCCTTCCCGCCCCCCCCCCCCCTCCAGTACAGTCAGGGTGACTTCTGCCCTAACAGCAGCACAGAAATATGAGCCCCATTCTCTCTTTCTAAAGTAAGACTTCCAATAACTATGATATAGTAGGCCCCTCATCTTATGCCCTAATGTCACAGCACCTGCTTTACTAATGATAGCAAATGCCTTACGAAGTGGGCTCTGTTTGCCCATTGTTAAAAACATGTGCAAACATTTTATCCCACCTGCTCCCCACCATCTCTTTGAGCCCAAGTTAAGGAATATTATCTGTTTCAGTTTCCTCCTACCTTGTTCCACTGCTCTGAGGCTTAAAGCAACACTGGCACACAAAGTGTGCACTGGGTCCTCATGAAAACAGGAAAGGATAGTAACAATGCCATAATTGGTGTTTACCTGGCACCTCACACCACTGGAACCCAGTGACACTGCACCTGTAGCACCAATGATACTTACAACCTTGTCTCCTCTGCCAGTTCGACTGGGCCATCACTCCTAGGCCCAAGGCTCTAAGAAGGCTGTCTGCCCTCTGTGTAAAACGAAAAAAGAAAAAAACCACATCTGGTCCCCTGTTGCTTTGGCCCTTTTCTCGTGCAACAAGTGTGTCCTGAGCCCTAAGGCTAGCAAGGAAAATTGGCCCCCATTACTCTTTACAGGGGCAAAACAGTCATAAATGGGGAGTAGTGGCTCTTTATGTTCCTGGCCCCAGTGCATTTACCTGCTGTATTAATGGTAATGATGGTGCTTAAAAAAAGCAAGTCCTCATATCAAACCCCATTCTTCATTGCATCACTCTGAGGAAGCTGTCTCTGTCAATTTGTATAGTAAACAAGCATTGGCAAAGCCAACATGTCTCTCCTATAAGAACTATTAGCTTTGGCAATGGTTTGTAGCCTTGCTGTACAAATGTGTGGCTGCTATGCAGCATGGCTAAAAATACTTTAGAAAAAGGTGCTATGATGTTGCCAGCATTTATGCACTTTTTTAATGAAAAAGCTCAATAGCATTGGCTGAGTCATATAATATATATATATATATTATATAAAATATATACTTTTAGCAGTGTGCCCCCATGACCTCTTGCCTGTCCTTTCACTCACCTACGTCCTTCTCTCCTGCCCTCCCTCCCTCTATGTTGCCTTTTCTACTTACCTACTCTCTTTTCAATCAAAAGGGGGAGTTTTTGGGAGGCAATGCAACACTGAGGGAGGGAGGGCAGGAGAGAGGACACAGGTTGGGGGAGAGGACAGGTGTGAAGTTGATAGAGGAGAACATGGACAATGGAAGGTGAGTTAAAAGGGCTGTGGCAAGCCTATGGACAACGGAGGATGGGCGATATGCCTGGGGCAAACAAACAAACAACAAAGGCTGGTCAGTAGTGGCTGAGATAAACACATGAACGACAGAGGGTGGGCTGGAGGGTCTGCAGCAAGCACACAAACAATGGCGGGAGGGGTTAGGGATAGCAGATAGACAATGGAGATTGGGAAAGGAGCAGGGAAAGCACGCAGACAATGGGGGTTGTGCAGGGGCTGCAGCAGCAGCACATGGACAAGCACATGGACAACAAAGAGTGGACGGGAGAGCCTACGGAAACTCAGGACAACAGATGGAGTGGAGAGAGGGACTGTGACAGAACGTGTTCCATGCAGGATGGGCATGAGGGGAATGGGAAATGAACTTGGAGAGAGAAAACGTACATGCTGGAGACAGATGGAAACACATGCACCCTCGTAGAGTTCTTAATCAAAAAGAAAAATGTAGCATCAGAAAAAACAAGCAGATTAAGGACAAAATAATGCATCTATGTTCCAGTGGAGGGACAAGCAAAAGAAGGGGAAGGAAAATATACAGAAGCTGACAAATAAGAAGAAAACAAATGAGAGTGATAATAAAGCCAAATAATGCAAGCAGTGGATGGCCTCTGGGCCCATTATAAGGTAATAAGAGTTCTCATAAGACTGAAAAGTTAGCTCTCACATTGTGCCCCCTCGTTTGGGCCATTGCTTTGACTACATCTATGGATCTGACTCCTTTCGTCTTTCTCCTGCTGAGTGGTTTAATTTGCATTTATATTTCATTTAAGGTATGTGGTTTACTTCATATGCAGTAACCTGAAGAGGAAATAACAAAAAAATATTTACACAATATTATGTTTTTTTCAGCCACATTGTTAACCGTGATACTATTGACACTGGCCCCCACAGCCCTCACAATTTTAGTTCCCATACTTTTTTATGCACTTCAGCGACTGTAAATGAGGACATTCTCGAAACTCAGCACATAAACAAGGGTGCACTTCAAGGCCATCCTTATTTACAAGTACTTACACAGGCATTTGCACTCCCTAGGAATACAGCAACGGATTTTGAGGGAGGCACTCCTTAGAGGTTGAACCTTTGCTTTATAGCGCGTCTCTCGTAAGAAAAGAAGACACCAGGGAACCGTGTATTAGCTTCTATAATTACTGATGACATGACATGCTCCACTCCAAACCTTCACAACAACAGATTTTCAGGAGAAAGGACACACACCATCAGTCCCCTTGAAGACATCACAGCACACTTACATGGGAAAATCAAAAATATATTTTGCTACTCCTTTCCCCTGACACTTTTAATGACAATACCCACTCCTCTGTTGGAGAAAAACTATACACATTCCTAGTATTGCTTTTGTATAGCATTAACCTGGTTACATGTATCAAAACTACTGTGGGAAGTAGACCAAGTAGTCCATTATAACTACTGTATGTATGAGTAATCTCCTTGTGGAACAGAAGATGTGCAACCATGTTTCATTTATATTTTTTTATGCCTGCCAGGAGTCGTTTTGTGAATTCCTGCAGACGTAAACTGAAGTTCTTTGGACATAAACATTCTGACTACTGAAACTTACTAAGGGCTCTATTACGATATTCCAATGCTGAGGTAGCAGTCGGACTGCCCGGCAGGCTGACGGTGGGTGCAAGTCTAATCAGCCAGGTCGGTGCTGAACTCTGTGTCACCCTGCTGATTATAACCTTGTTCTCTGCCAGCCTTTTCATGGGGGTACCACTGCCATGAAAAGGCTGTCAGAGAACAGGTGCAGGGGCCACAGGGGGTGGTCTGCACTACCCATGCCTGTGACATGGGCAGTGCAGGGCCCCCAATGCACAGCACCCTCGAAATGCACACTGTCTGCTTTGCAGACCATTATGAACCGGCGACAAGGCTGCTGCCACTTTCCTGCTGGGCTGACCGGCGGAAACCTTGGTCTGGAGTTTAGAGGACGGTTGTTCCCATCCGCCGAACTCGTAATAGGGCCCTATGTCATTAGGTCATCGATTATTAATAACCTGTGCATTGTACATTGATTGCCATTGTATACCTTTGTCCTTTCTGCATAGGCATGCACTTATACTATGAGACTTGGGGTTTGTGTAATAGTTTTGCCTATAGTCTAGCATGATCCCTGGGGGACTGCCATCACAATACTGTGGGTTCAACATACTCCTGAAATAACATTGGTACTAAATGTGTATTTTTAATACGTATTGGCAAAGCCAATAGGTCTGATCTTTGCTAATGTAGGGTGTGCTTTATTGATTTGTACTTCAAGCATGAACTACAAAAAGAAAAAGAAAAAAACATGTTGCCACCGACATGTGGCCTTCAAATGCTTGCAATAAGACATGAAGTTTAAAAAACATATTAACCATCACATTAAATTTTGATGGAACATTGTGGATTCTTACCAGGTGTCACTAGAATACGTACAGATAAAACACTTTAGTTTCAAGAAATATGAAACTTATTGATTCTAAGAAAAGACACTATTGGCTTTGTTTTACTGGCACCAAATAAAATATTGTGGAAAAAATATCATGAGGTACAAATATTCTGTCAAAAATATTGTGATGTCACGAATATCATTGGAGAGAATACAGAAGGTAAGAATATATTGTTTTAGATCTTTTACATACTTTTTTAAAATGCAGTTGTACTTAACATTTTTTAAATCGTTGGTTACTTTTTATTATTTTTTAGCTTAAAGTTATTATTTTAATGTTAAGTATGTTTGATTATTTTTTGTGTTATTTTGTTTTGTTCTGATCTGGTGATAAATATTATGTTTTTTTTTAAATTTTATGTCAACTTATTTTTTGGCAGTGCTTTGTATTTGTAGGAAAAATCAGGTGGAACATTTAAAAGATTTATGTTCAGTTTCTTATTGTCTAAAACAAAGTCCAACCCTTTCCCTATTGTTGCTCAGGTTTGAGTGGGAATAGTAAGTGGGACCCCTTCAAAGTCCAACACTTTCCTTACTGTTGGTCCGGTTGGAGTAGCAATAATAAAAATAACACCTTTGACATCCAAGGCTTTTACTACTGTTTCTTACTTTGGAGTAACAATTGTAAAGGTAACCCATTCAAAGTTCAACACTTTCTCTACTGCGGTTGGAATGAGAATAGTAAATCTAACCCCTCCAAAGTCAAATGGTTGTCTGACTGTTGCTTATATTGGATTGAAGTTGGAGGTGGTTTAATATGTATTTTTTTTTATTTTAAAAGTGAGATAATGTAAAATATGTTTCTATTAACGTTTATGTCGTTGTATATGTTTTATATTTTTTATGTTTACTATAAGGTGTTTATTGATATAATTATTTTGACTGCTGTTTTTATGCTTAAATAATAATTGTATTTATTGATTTGCCTCTCAGACCAGTAGATCTGCAGTGTGATGTTCACAGCCCAAGCACCGCCACCTTTGTAGTGCCTGCATGATAGCGATGCATTGTGGTTCTAGCATTTATCAAAATTGAAAACTACAGTTGGATATTATGAACAATAGTTGGCCTAGTCAATCTGATTACTAATCTAAACATGTGAAGTATTTTGTGCACATTGGTCTGAAATCATGGAATGATGCAAACAATTGAGTCAGTCATTAGGGAAACAACAAACCTTTCAAATGCAGTAGGTATCTTTTTATGCAGAGTATGGGCATTTTCCAAAATTGTATCTATTGTCAGATATCCTAATGAACAATTCAGTTATGAAACTAAAGAAAAAAAATTGAAACCAAGTTAATGAAATACATAAAAATATATTGCCACAAAAATGAAGGGGCTCTAACATAATTACTTTGCTAAAAGTAGCTATGAGGAGCCAAAGTGGATAGGTCTATATGGTCATAAAGAAGTAGATGTATATTTGTTTTCTTACTGAAAAGAAGCAATACCACACAGGAGAAAATACATTTTTTTAGTTATGAAGTTTTGAAAAAGTGAAACATTCTGCTTACATGCTGCAATATTATCAAGCTTGGCATAACATGTTCTTGCTTACAGACCTAGACAAAAAGTGTATAGTTTTTCAAGAGAGGTTCTTCAGATTCCTGTCCACAATTTCCAGGGGTAGTGGGCTCCACACCTAGGTTCACAGTTGAATTTCCAATATGAACCAGACTAAAAGATTTATTTGGAGCAATAATGGCATCCACTGTCTGCAAAGGAATGCTGCATTTTCTAAATACAAGACAATAGAACCAGAGGGACAGACAGGAGTAACACATGCTGTAGGAGGCTGGCCTGGTTTGTAGTGGGTACTTTGGGTACTTACACCTTATAACAGGTCCAGTTATCCCTTATTAGTGAAGTAGTAGTGTTCTAGCAGCTTAGGCTGATAGAGGTAGCTCTAGCAGAGCAGCTTAGGCTGAACTAGGAGATATGCAAAGTTCATGCAATACCACTTATAGTTATACAGTACTTATACACAGCTAAAGACAATACTAGGTGTTACCAAAAATAATGGTATTTATTTGGGTGACACAGTACCAAAAATATCTCAGAGACAATACTCCTTCTGGAGGTGAGTATTATACACAATATATACACTAGACAGCAAAAGTAGACAAGTAAATAGTCATAGAACAATGCAAACAATAGGAAATGCTATAGATTGCAATGGGAGAAAATAGGTCTAGGGGCAACACAAACCATATACTAAGAAAGTGGAATATGAGTCACAAACTCCCCCCTAGACAAGTGTAGTGTGTGCAGAATCGCTGGGAGAGTAAGAATACAGTAAAGGTAAGTAAATTACCCCACCCCAGAGCCCAGAAAAGCAGAAGTGAAGTGCTGCAAGTTTCCTTAGGACACACTACACCTTGTGATTGGGATTTTTGCAGCAGCCAAGTCTGCAAAGAACAACTGCTAGATTCCTGGACTTGAATACCTGCAAAGGAAGGGGACCAAGTCCAGAAGTCAAAAGAAGTTCCAGGAAGGACAGGAGCCCCTGCCAACCCAGAAGAGGGTGCAAAAGAAGAGTCCCTGGTTAGTTGAAGACTGCAGGAATGCACCCTAGGAAAATGCCAGCGGGTTCCTGCATGATGCAAAGGATGTCCCATGACATGAAGATTGTTGCAGATGAGATTTTGTGTTGGAAGTCGCCAACAAGCCTTGGCTACGACAAAAGTGAGTTTTGCATCAAAATGGAGCTGGATGGACCCAGGAGGGACCTGGGGGCCTCAACTCCTCTGTGTGAGGAGGAGGAAGGGGCTCTCAGCACTTTAAAGAGCCCTCAGGATGCCAGTCAGCACCCCCAGGAGCCACAGTATCCGGGTACAAAGGGGGTGCAAAATGCAGTTGATGCAGCACAACAAAAGAAATTCCCATGCCGCAGTAGAACAACCCAGCGAGTTGAGCATCACAGATGGAGTGCTAGTGACCTGGGCCAGGTTGTGCATGGAGGAATTTTGCAAAGAGTGCGCAGAGGCCTCAGGAGGTGAAGAAGTCGCAGTACACAGGGGTACAGTTACTCTCGGGGAAGGCAAGGTCTTACCTCCTCCAAATTGCATCAGCAGGACCTCAGGACAGTCTATGTCAACAATGTCCACCCTCTGTGTCCTTAGGAGCATGCTCGTCACCGTGAGAGGAGTCCAAGGGTACCGGTTGTCATCTTGGAAGGTGCCTGCTTGGAGCAGGGGAGTGACTCTGTCACTCCACTGGAGATTTCTTTGGCCCTTCTGGTGCAGGATGAAGGCAGGGAGTCCCCAGAGTGTGCACACCATAGAAACTGTTGAAGTTACTGACTTGGAGCTGAGGTTGCTGAAGAAAAGTGTCTCTTGTAGTTGCAGTTACAGCGTTTCTTGGAGCAGGCTGCGGTTGATCTGAGGTCAGAGGAGTTGTTGCAGAGGATTCCTGAAGGAAACTTGCAAGCAGAATCTGAAGAGAACCCACAGGAGAGACCCTAAATAGCCCTGAGAGGGGGATTGGCTACCTTTATCAGGTATGGACCTACAGGAAGGGTCTCTGATGTCACCTGCTGGCACTGGCCACTCAGAGCCCTCCAGAGTGCCCCCACACCTTGCAAAGCAAGATGGCTGAAAGTCTGGAACACACTGGAGGAACTCTGGGCAGCACCCCTGTGGTGGTGATGGACAGGGGAGTGGTCACTCCCCTTTCCTTTGTCCAGTTTCACACTAGAACAGGGGAGAAGGGGTCCCTGAACCGGTGTAGACTAATTTATGCAAGGAGGGCACCATCTGTGCCCTTCAAAGCATTTCCAGAGGCTAGGGGAGTCTACCCCTCCCCAGCCTGTAACACCTATTTCCAAAGGGAGAGAGTGTAACACCCAGAGTAAATGCTTTGTTCTGCCTTCCTGGGGCTGGGCTGCCCGGACCCCAGGAGGGTAGAACCCTGTCTGTGAGGTGGCAGCAGCTGCAGTGCAAGCCTCAGAGAGCTGGTTTGGAAGCACTGGGAGTCCATGGTGGAGCCCCCAGGATGCATGGAATTGACTCCCCCATACCAGATTTGGAATGGGGGGACAATTCCATGAACCTAGACATGTTACATGGCCCTATTCGGAGTTACCATTGTGAAGCTACATATAGGTATTGACCTATATGTAGTGCACATGTGTAATGGCGTCCCCGCACTCACAAATTCCGGGGAAATGGCCCTGAACCATGTGAGAGCACCTTTGCTAGTGCAAGGGTGCCCTCACACTTAGTAACTTTGCACCTAACCTTTAGCAAGCGAAGGTTAGACATATAGGTGACTTAAAAGTTATTTAAGTGTAGTGAAAATGGCTGTGAAATAGTGTGTGCACTATTTTACGCAGCTGCAATGGCAGTCCTGTGTAAGGGTTTGTCTGAGCTCCCTATGGGTGGGAAAAGAAATGCTGCAGCCCATATGGATGTCCTGGAACCTCAATGCCCTGGGTACCTAGGTACCATATACTAGGGACTTATAAGGGGGGGTCCAGTGTGCCAATTGAAATTGGTCAATGAAGTAACTGGCCTACAGTGACAAATTTAAAATCAGAGAGAGCTTAAGGTTCTGATTAGCAGAGCCTCAGTGACACAGTTAGGCACTACACATGCATACACATTAGGACATAAATTATGAGCACCGGGGTCCTGACCAGCAGGATCCAAGTGAGACAGGCAAAAACATACTGGCATGCAGGTAAAATTGCAGGTAACATGCTAAGGAAGATCGTACTTTCCTACACATGCCAAGAGTTTTCACCACGTCTGGTAGAGTCCTCTTGGCCTCCTGCATGAGAAGGTTTACCTTCCAGACATGTGGAGCGGATGAATGAGACAAGTATCCTATGGCTCCCATGATTATACTAGGTGATATGGCCTATATAGGGATGAACCATCAATCTCGTCACAGACCAATACTGGGTTCCTTTCATCTGCCCGAATAGCACATAAAAGGCACACAGATTATTTACATCTAGGGCTTCACCATACCTAATCTTCTAGCAAAATGGTAGCAAAATGGTATCAAAGTTCAAGTTTATATTGGTATTACCAAACAAAAAGAAGGCAAACAAAATGAAATAAGCTTCATGGTCATTTGCATATCTATTTTACATGTCCTGGCACTGCAATGCTTGTAAGTGCAAAGGAGAAGTCTGATTGTGGAAGGTATTTTTTAATTTACAATTTAACGTAAATTAATTTAATTTAAAATGATATACTTTTTGAGTTATTTAATTTATTTCAATGATTTTCTCATTTTGCATTATTTTTTTAATTATTTGTAAGTCTTTATTATTTTAAAAATATTCGTATTTTTTACATATTTTCAAATATTTATTATAATGCTTGAATACATTTAGAATATATTATATTTGTTAAAAAATTAATAATTCTTAAATAGGTATGTTTTGTTGTATTCTTTAATCAAAATTACCAACTTTACATGTTTTTTACAAATTATTTTTACTTGTGCAATACATATATTCTAAAGTATAATTTAATATTAAAATTGTTACTTTTTGATTATTTGTTTAAGATTATATTTATATTTATATTTGCTTTAATTTGTTTCAATTGGGCAGCTTGTTGAGCTGTCCAAAACTCTCATTTGGAGGTGAGAAAACAAACTTGTTTTCCAGGCCTACATCTTCCTTTCCAATTCTTATAATTTACCCCTAGGGTAGGCCCTGAAGGCTCATAGGTCTAGGATACATTGTATTTAAAAAGGAGTACATGTGTACTTCAGTTTACATGCCCTGGCAGTGAAAAACTCCAAAAGTTGTATTTCACTGTTGTAAGGCCTATCTCTCCCATTGGCTAACACTAGGTTATCTTATTACCGTTAATAAGTGATAACATTTGTTTGGGTGACAATAGAGCTTTAGAGCCCTATTACGAGTCTGGCAGTCCGAACACTGCCAGACTCGCGGTGGAGGTGGGACCGCCGCGTCTGTGGCGGTCCGACCGCCACATTATGACCCTGACAGTCAGACTGCCAACAGACCGCCATCTCCACCATGATCTCTGATCCCGATGGGATGACAGCGGTCGCAGTTGTAATCAGCCATGGTGTCGCTGAAGGCAGCGCCGCCATGCTGATTACAACCATGTTCTCCGCCAGCCTTTTCATGGCAGTTAAACCACCATGAAAAGGAGAGCAAGTGCTGGGGGCGACAGGGGGGCCCCTGCACTGCCCACGATGTGCAGGGTCCCCTGTGAAACAGCATTGGACTTGGCTTCATCTGGAGCTAAGTCCAATGCTGCTGCACATTTTCCACTGGGCTTACCGGTGTAAAACTTGTAATGGGGCTGATGGGGAGCCCGCTAGCATGGTGGTCTCCTCATCGGGTCTTTGGCAGTCATGTTTTTCTGACCGCCAAACTCGTAATCAGCTACTTAGGTTTTTCGCTCAAATGAATTGTAAGGTAAAATCCTCTTTGATGGTGAAATCTGATTTGAAATCACAATTTCTTAAATGCCAATTTTAGAAAGTTGGCATTTTCTTGTCCTACCTATTTGTGCCTTATGCCAGTGTCCTGGGGAACATGGCTGTAAATGGCTCTGCTGTTGTGGTTAGTGAATTCCTTCCAGACAGTGGCGCAAAGGGGACTAGGGACATATTTTCAAAAGTTAGTGTTTGCAATTTCCAAATAGCAGTTTTTTGCTATTTGTAAATTATGTGCCAGATGGACGGTGTACCAGGCGAACACGCAGACACACATCTGGAACAGATGTATTCCCCCACCTCCACAGCCAAGTCCTGCTGAGAGTGTGTCCAACTCCAGAGGTCGTAAAAAGTGACTTTTGTAGACACTCAAAAGTACGAGACTACTTTGTTATGTGTGTGTTTTCAAGCTTTGTTACTTTGTAAAAAAAACACATCCTATAAGGATACAGTTGATGATGAACGGTTACAACGTCAAGAAAAGGCAAATTTTTAGTCATGCGCAAAACATTAACATCATGTGTGTTGTCTATTTCTTAGATGTGGCCATAATTTTTACCTTAAAAATAGTTGTTGGTGATCTGTGTGCTCCAAACTCAACTCTCTGCTGCAAGTGTCCCATTCTGCTGAATCTGTAGCGGAGATAGTTTGCCATCTGAGTTTGATTCTGGCTCTATGTTGATGTTGTGCAGACCCTTCCTCATGGTTATGTTGTGGACAATGGCACATGTGCCAATGATTTTGCAACAGGTTTCTGGTCTGCAGAGTAGTCATTCACCAGTTTTGTGGAGACATCTGAATTGAGGCTTGGGTATTCTAAAGTTATGTCCAATTATTGTTGTCTTATATGCCCTGTTGTACTGCCTTTCACTTCAGGTTCTTGGATGATAGTATGGTGCCTGTATCCAAGGGCACAAGGCATATGCAATGTCTCCTTAAATAGTATGAGAAGGATAGACTATTAGATAATTTTACAAACACACTATTGGACATTTTATGAATTCTCTTACCAAGCAAAAAGCCATCACCAAAATCACCCTGAGACAGATAGTTATTTATTCCACTGTGGAGGAAAATTAAGGAGTCATGTCTACTGCCTGGGAATCTGCTACAAGGACAGTTATCACACACTACTTGTACTTTGAGTGAATGCGTGCCTTTTCTGTTTGTATAAATGAATTTATTGCAGAGAGGCACTATGTGTGCCATCAACGCAACCAATTACAAAAGCAAACTGTGCTACACAGTAAAATATTAGTTTGTACTGTTGCAAATATTGTGGAGAATTTTGAAAATAAATATATTGCTTCACTGTGCTAACCATGGTGTCACTGCCAGAAGCTAAAAGGTGTAGACTACATAATACTTGTACATGTGGTGGGATTGCCTTGCTTTTGACTGTTGGGGTCTGAGGTTGTAACTCAGCAATTAAATCAAGAATTACCTCACTACTTAGGGGGTCATTCTGACTCCCGCCGGCGGCGGTAACCGCACGCCTGGCGGGAGCCGCCGAATGACCGCACCGCGGTCAAATGACTGCGGCGGTCATTCTGAGTTTCCCGCTGGCCTGGCGGGCGACCGCCAGAAGGCCGCCCGCCCGCCCAGCGGGAAACCCCCTTCCACGAGGATGCCGGCTCCGAATGGAGCCGGCGGAGTGGAAAGGGTGCGACGGGTGCAGTTGCACCCGTCGCGATTTTCAGTGTCTGCTATGCAGACACTGAAAATCTTTGTGGGGCCCTGTTAGGGGGCCCCACGACACCCGTTCCCGCCAGCAAGGTTCTGGCGGTCAAAACCGCCAGAACCAGGCTGGCGGGAAGGGGGTCGGAAGGCAGCGCCGCCATGGAGGATTCCTCAGGCCAGGGGAAAACCGGCGGGAAACCGGCGGTTTCCCTTTTCTGACCGGGGCTTTACCGCCGCGGTCAGAATTGGCCTGGATGCACCGCCAGCCTGTTGGCGGTGCACCCGCGGTCCCCGGCCCTGGCGGTCTATGACCGCCAGGGTCGGAATGACCCCCTTAGTCTGTACTTCTCATATATCTCCTCCTCACTCTGTTCAAACAGGGTGACCCTCACTGTAAATGTCCTCTCATCTCCTTCTCTGCCCACCAGCCAAAATCCTCATTCTCCTCACCAAGACATACAGAGGCGCCATTCTGAAAGATCCAGATGCATTTAGGTTTTCACCTGGTTACCACCTGATACACATTGATGGTAATTGCATTTCCTAAATGGTCATTTTGTGACTATTCACAATTAGGAAATCCTTTGTGCACAGTGTTAGAGATTTGCTATTTGGAAATCCTAATTTGTGATTTCCTATTTAGGAATTCCCAAAATTCGATTTCTACATGATGGAAATCACAAATTGCACCACTGAAAATGCCTTTTGTACACACCGAAATGGCATTTTGCATTTCCTAATGGCCTTAAATTGTGAATCGCACAGTTAGGAATTGCAAAATGCCCTCCTAAATATGGACCTAGATGTGGGTAGAATGGGCCATCTTGCCAGGATGGCTGGGAGCAAAGCTGTGCCCTGCCCCATTTACACTGCAAAGGGCTTGTCTCTAGCACACACACACCTTTTGTCACCCCAACCAGTTTGGAACCCCCACAGGGGACGAGATGAGCTTTCTAGAATCAGTTGTGGGTGCAGGACTATGTGCCCCCCCAGATACAAAGGCTGTCACCCGGTATAAATATTGGACTCCATAACCACTCTTCAGAACACTCCTCATTGTATGGAAGACCCAGGAGAAGGATTTGTCTGACACTCTGCTGCCCTGCTGTTGGAAGGACTGTCCTGCTTTCTTCCCTGCTGCCCTGCTGCCTGAGGAAGGAAGACAGGACCTGCTTCTTGAGAAAAAGAACTGTTGTGTCCTGGTGCTTGCAGTCTGCCTTTCTATCTCAGAAGGACAATTGAACTTGCTCACCCTTATCCCAGGCTAACCTGAGTGACTTCAAGGGTCACTTGGCTTACTTTCTGCGTGAGCTACAGGGACACAATAAGCTCCAGAGGCCTTCCCCCAGTTGCCCAGCTGACCCACAGTAACTGGACCTTCCTAAACCTGCAACTGATCCTGAGCCCTACTGCTGGCATCTGCTGGAGCGAGTCGCTTTCCATAAAAGATGCCTTCCAGGTTGTGAACCCTTGATGGGCATCAGTGAGAGCTCCTTCTAACTTCACTGAACATTCCGTCATATCTGGCACAAAGCCTCACTACACAGCTGAGTTCACACTGGAACTGAAGCCAAGCAACACTAAGCCCCTCCCTACAAGGACATAAGGTACAACTCCCAGTAGGCCAAACTTATTCCTGGGCCTGACTTGCGCTCTTTCATGGTTGACCTGAACTTGTGACTTTCTCCTTCTTCAGCGCTTGCACTTTTAGGTACTATGTTCCCTAAAACTTTAACATTGAGTATCTCCAGTTCTACTGATTTTTGTCATTCCGGTATAATTTTCTATATCAAAATGTACTCTATTCTCTCAATTGGTTTGGGATTTTTCTTGTGTTGTTTTTTCACCTAAGTTCTACTTGAGAGCTTCATAAATACTTTACACATTGCCAACAGGTTTAGCATGAGTGCTTTGTACGGAGCTACCAGAGGGTTATGCACAAGATAATTTAGTTACCTTTGTGGTTCACCCAGGGAAGGATTGTGGTTGTTCCCTGAGTCTTCACTCTACTCCTTCAAACAAAAACCCAATTTCTTCAAGCAAACTGATCTCTACTCGGGTGCAGGTGTGACCTTCTTTCTCAGCTGGCATGAGGGGCAAAAAGGCAAACTAGGGATTTTTGTGACACTGAACTTGTAACCTCCTGGAACTCTACAAGCCTTATCTCTTCTTTTTGTGCCATAGATCATATTCTTCTTGGTGCATAAGCTCCTGATCAGCCTGTATTGCACCAAAGGAAATGCAAGCCTTCAAGATACAAATACTTGTTATCTGCCTCAGTGTGAATTGATCTACAATACAATTTACCTAACCATTAATGTAGTTTTATGCCCATAAAGTGTTCTGCTGTGAATAAAAAACACTCCTACTGCAGAGAACTAATGGAACTTACCAAGTGCAACAAAGATACAGCTGGACCCCAAGCAAAAGAGATTCAATAGGTTGTATTCCTGCTCACCCTTCTCCCATGCCCCACTTCCCACTCCACACAGTGCCGAAAACCACCTCCAGTGCTTCTCCCCCTTCAAATACCTATTTAATGGCAGCTGGACTGCCAAGAACTCCACCTACTTGCATGCATACCATTCAGCCATTGCCCGCACGACACTCCACACTCTCATGCATGCTCCTCATCACCTGCTCTGCTTGCTCAGCACACACGTCACAGAGATATGGGACCTGCGCCCAGCAAGTCCTGGACCTGCTCTTCCTCATAGTAACTTGGCTGGACACAACCTCCACACCTGACATTGCCCCTGCCATCCCTGCTGGCTACATGATCGCCAGACAAGACTGTTAGTACAAGCCCAAAGGAGGAGATGTGTAATATTCCAGGACACCATCAGGTGCTATAATGCCATGAACACCATGAACAGCAAAACAGAGCACCTCACCTTCAAGCTACAAATCACCCTGTGCCCTTGTATATTGTGTTTCAGGAACACATTCCAACTTTGCCAGTGACATCATAGAGTTCATCATGCCCCTCTTCATTTACTCCCACAGCTTTATCCTCCTATTGGACCAGAACTCCAACCTGGAAGACCACACCTACTCCAACTCGACTGTCCTCCTAGAAAATCTCAAGAACCTCGGTGTCACCCAGTGTGTCACCAGATCCACCTACACCACTGGATAGCTTCTGGACTGGATTTTCTCCTCATTCAGCAACATCACATTGACAAACCACCGCTTATTACCTGGACAGACAACACCCATGTCAGCTTCCACATTCCTGTTTCAAACCACAAGAGACCCACTACCTCTGGACCTGTCCACTGCTGCTGGAAGAACATCCAAGACATAGACTGGGCTTCTGCCCTTTCCACAACGAACTGAAACCCACCAGCAACCTGATAGAAGACATCAAGAACTTCAAACACTGGATCACCAGGTGCACTGAAAGCCTAGGCAGACCCACCAAAGCTCACCAGATCAATCTCCCTCCTACTATATTCAGCCAATGTTTTAGTTTGCCATCTGGATGAAGCCCAACTGCATCATTCTCATGACAGAAGCAGTGATCTTTGGAAAAACACCTCACTATAGGGCTCCACCTGATGGCTGGATGATCTCAGACCTACACCTAGCCCACCCTCCCATACCAGGGACTTTGAGATCATCATTGACAAGTTGGACATGTCCGCACAAGTCAGAGACTTCAGAGTTTCCTGTTTCTAAACCTTGAGGATGCTGCAAAGATGTTCAAATGGCTCCCAAGCAAAACTAGAAAATAGTCACCCACTCCCTTGTCACCAGCAAGCCGGACTAGGGGGAACACGCTCTATGCCTAGAAATCCCTCAGAAAACTGCAAAACCATCCAGAATGTGGGGGTTAGACTCGTCCTTTCCCTTCCACCTCAGGGAGCTCCACTGACTCCCAAAACACATGTGTATGTAGTTCAAACTCCTCACTCACACATTAAAAGCACCACACAACATAGTTTCGGCTTACCTGAACAATCACATCATTTTCTATCAACAAGTCAGACACCTCCACTCAGACTCCTACTCGCACACATCTCATGCATGCAAAGAAACAGAGCCAGAGGTCGCACCATCTCATACCTCATTCCTAAAACTTGGAGTAACCTCCCACTTCACATTAGAGCCTCCTCCTCTGTACCTGAGCTCCGCAAGAAGCTGAAGACTTGGCTCTTGGAGTAACACCACACCTCTTCCCTGGAGACAAGTCCCATACACCTGCTCAGCGCCAGGACATCTTTGCGGGTGATATCACGCTTTACAAATAAACATAACAATCACTTAACCTTACTTTCTAAAAAGAAAAAAGTGTAATGAAATCTGATTCTCGTTTAAAGCACTCAGTGCTCTCAGACAAAGTTCACACTATATTTAAACTGCAAAAAACAAACTGTTAAGACGATCAATTACATCACTCATACCCAGCCACTCACACTTCATTGACTAACATCAACTCACAACCGCTCAAAGAATCAGTCACCTGTACATGCTGACAACACGAGATACCCTCAGATATTCATAACCGCTAGCCTCTCACAAGAACTTCCCCAAGAACACTAACACAGCCGTTCATAAGCCACATATTCATCCACTCTTAGGTACAGTCGGTCACTAGCATCAGCACTCAACAACAATCAACAAGCCAAACCGAGACTGTGGCAACCACTGTAATGACAACCGACAAATACTCAACAAACCACCCTCGCAAATTAAAGTTCACATACAACAGTGCACCACACTAGGGCGTAATGCAAGCTTCTGCAGCCTCTGCGGTAGGGGGCTGGGAGAAGGGGGGGTTTCCAATCCTTTAGGGGCCCCCTTTCAGCCCAGAGCAGGCTGGGTTCCTTTTTGCCTTCGCAGGGGGCCCATCGTGTTGCCTTACACAGCTGACACCGTCATCAGCAAAATTATAGCACAGCTATGATGTGACTGCACATATCAGCGATTCATATCTACAATGGGACACAGAATAAAAGCTAGGTGCGCCCCACAAACACCAGCGTGTGCAAAGTGTAAAATAAAATAAGTACACTCTGTATACCATGCAGTATTTTATGTTCTTATATCGATATATGCATGGAGTAGCGAAGATTATCCGTGGGTACAAATATTTCCACATGAAGACACGCAAACGCTCGTCTTCTTACAGTCTACCTCTTAGAAAGGATCTGCCTCAATGAAGGCCATTTAAAGAGGGATGATTAGGGAATTGTCACAGCATATTTCAGATCTGTTCAGGTTCCCCAAACATGGAAGCCGAGTCGAATCAATGCATCTTTATTTACAGTCTACCTGATAGGAAATGGGAGATTAAGGGTTAAGCCCATCTGCTTACGCTGTTTCATATCCGCCACCCTTGTCTGTGTGCATTGCGTTCTGAACAGCCGAGATGGAAATTAATTTTCTTTTAGCCTAGGAAATCAGGCGCTGTGAAGCATGAGTCAACAATCTCCGTGTACAAGTTGCTTGTTAAGCAGGGTGTGCCGGAGACAATTAATAGGTTCTATAAACCTGTGCCATGAACATCTTGTAATGATTGCTCAATTCAAATGCATTTTATGATGGGGAAGCCGGCTACAGCTGATCGCAAACTTTCTATGCACCTCAATACACAGCATGGATATATGAAATTCTTGAAACATCAAACAGCACTAATGAAGTTGACTACATTGGTCAGTTTAATCTAATATACGTCATGGCCTTATCGTCTTGTCTTAAATTAATTGTGCACGCAATGCATGAGCGCTTACCTACCCTTTGTGAAAGCAAAGCAAATTATGTTTGTAGAAGATAATTGGGAATTAACTGATAGGTGCCGAACCTTCCCATCATCAAATGCCCAATACAAGAGGAATCTGTTCAGTCAGGTACCAGTCGCTTTGACTAATAGTGTAAGGCTTTTGAGGTCGGTAAAAAACATTCAGGGCCGTATTTATACTTTTTGGCGCACAACTGCACCAACGCAGTTGTGCGTCAAAAAATTTAACGCCGGCTAACGCCATTCCAAAGCGCCATACGGGCGCCTTATTTATGGAATGACGTTAGCCGGCGAAGCTGCCTGGTGTGCGTAAAAAAAAATGACTTACACCAGGCAGCGCCGGCGTAGGGGAAAATGGAGCTTGGGCGTCAAAAAATGGGGCAAGTCAGGCTGAGGCAAAATTTTCGCCTCAACCCGATTTGCGCCATTTTTTTTTACTCCCAACCCCCATTTTAATGACTCCTGTCTTAGCAAAGACAGGAGTCATGCCCCCTTGCCCAATGGCCATGCCCAGGGGACTTATGTCCCCTGGGCATGGTCATTGGGCATAGTGGCATGTAGGGGGGCACAAATCAGGCCCCCCTATGCCACCCAAAAAAAAAAATATATATATATACTTACCTGAACTTACCTTAAGTTCCCTGGGATGGGTCCCTCCATCCTTGGGCGTCCTCCTGGGGTGGGCAAGGGTGGCAGGGGGTGTCCCTGGGGGCATGGGAGGGCACCTCTGGGCTCCTTCCGAGCCCACAGGTCCCTTAACGCCTGCTCTGACCAGGCGTTCAAAAATGACGCTAAAGCGGCTGGACATCATTTTTTTTGACCCGCCCACTCCCGGGCGTCATTTTTGCCCGGGAGTGTAAATACGGCGCACATGCCTTGGACTCATTTTTTAGAAGGGAAAGCCTACCTTGCATATCATTAACGCAAGGAAGGTGTCCACGCAAAAAAATTACGCAAAGTCCAAGATCTTTGGCGCTAGACGGGTCTAACGCCAAAGTATAAATATGGAGTTAGTTTTGCGTCGGATTTGCGTAAAAAAAAACGACGCAAATCCGGCGCAAACAGAGTATAAATATGCCCCTCAGTGTAACAAAAGAAACTCCAATAACTTGAAAAGATTTCATATCCCTAAAAATGTATGTATTTTCATAAAAGATCATTTCAGACTAACATTTGAGACATTGCTACATTCACCGTGGTACTGTGCAACCACCATATTCTACATTGTAGGGATACATTCGAGAGGATAGCCCTGACCACATAATCTATAAACCCGTTAGTCACCTCAATGAGATCATGATTAACTCAACTTTTTTCTAATATTCACTAGAGTGTTTCATTATTCTCTATCCCCGTAGTCAAGAACAAAGTGCAGTAATGGGGGGTCAGAGGCCAGAGCGGAGGGGGATCGTTGTGCATATTGCCACAGCCCATATTTGTGCTCAGGAAGCACATCACACCATTTGCCTGAGTTGGCTAATAGATCCACCCGTTGAAGTATTCGGTCTAGATTTACTAAGGGTTGCGTAGGTTCTCGTAAGACACTCCATAACTTTGCACTCCCGCAGGCTATAGGTAAATAAATTGACACAATGTTCTGTGTCACTTTACACACATCAGCACCAGCACAATCATTTAGTAAAGAACACCTTCGGTTTGAAAAAGCCCACCCAAGTTTATACTGACAGCCCTCCTCATCAACTAACATTTTGGGTCATAATGACCCAGAAATACTGTGACTATTTTTAGTAAAATCGCTTTATTGTCATGGCTTGATCCAGTTTTCTTAGCTCTTAATTTCTTTTTGAAATGTATCATGATAAACTGTCAGACTATATTTCCTCGATCTGATCATTTAATTTTTTTTAAGCCCCCCCTCTCACTTTTATGTATATATACATACACACACACACAGACATGACACAGACATTTCCCAACGGCAGTTGTCTAGGTAGTTATAGTTAGGAACTTTTCATGGGAAATGCATTTTTGTGTTGCTAACTTCTGCCCTGTTTGATGAATCTCCATTAAACTTTCCAAAAAATGTTACTTTTGACTAGTTTGCTCATGCAACATTTCGGGGTGACCCATGAAGCAGGGGCTGAGACAAAAGAGAGGTCCCAAAACAAATTTTCCCCATGCATTTCTCAGATCTAGGTCCAGAAAGTGTGCTTTTTAGATTTTGTGTGCACATCGCACGCTTGCGAAGGCTTTTGTTTAAAAAAATAAATCTTAAAAGGGACATAGACCCTACCCCTCACTTACCTGAACTTACCACTGGCCCAGTCCAACGTCGCTCTAATATACCGGTTTCTGATTGCACAGCATGTTGTCTGCTTTGACTTCCTACTTCTTCCTGCTCTGCTGTATTGTGGATTCCGGACAAAGTACAGCTTCTGGTCACTGTTAGTGGCAACTGACCAGTTTCCTTCCGCTAGCTACTTGTCGTTTTGCAGGTACTTCTTTTTCTATTACTGCCAGCACTCCATAGGTCGCATTCATTTTTCAGACAACGGGAGATTTATATCCCCAATCACCATCGTTGTCTGCCCCCCTTCTCTGTTGTTTGTTTTCTCGTCCTTGCTTGTTTATTTAGCTCTCTCAGCAAAGCTCTCTCAGCAAAGCTCTCTCCAGGTGAAGGTCCTATAATTGTAGCAAGCCTCACATTGCTGCTGATGTTTTCTGTTCTATTTTTTCCCCCCTAACGTACAGGATGTGTGAAAAAAGCTGCCCAGAAGCAGCACCGCCCTCTTTGCTTGATGCACACAACCTAGCGACTTCGACATTCTGTGCATGCACAAATTCAGCCGGTAAATCAACAAATGTCCAATTTTTATTTCTTCAGCTCCACTAAAGCAGATTGAAAACCTATTTCTAAGATTTGCCCAAACTGGGCAACACACAGGGGGGCATTCTGACTTTGGCGGGCGGCGGATGCCGCCCGCCAAAGTCGCGCCGGCAGAATACCGCTGCGCGGTCAAAAGACCGCCGCGGTAATTCTGAGTTTCCCGCTGGGCTGGCGGGCGACCGCCAGAAGGCCGCCCGCCAGCCCAGCGGGAAACCCCCTTCCATGAGGATGCCGGCTCCGAATGGAGCCGGCGGAGTGGAAGGGGTGCGACGGGTGCAGTTGCACCTATCGCGATTTTCAGTGTCTGCGTGGCAGACACTGAAAATCTTGGTGAGGCCCTGTTAGGGGGCCCCTGCAGTGCCCATGCCATTGGCATGGGCACTGCAGGGGCCCCCAGGGGCCCCACGACACCCGTTAACGCCAACCAGGTTCTGGCGGTCAAAACCGCCAGAACAAGGCTGGCGGTAAGGGGGTCGGAATCCCCAGCGCCGCCATGGAGGATTCCCTTGGGCAGCGGGAAACCGGCGGTACACCGCCGGTTTCCCGTATCTGACCGCGGCTGTACCGCCGCGGTCAGAATGCCATGGGAGCACCGCCAGCCTGTTGGCGGTGCTCCCGCGGTCGTTGGCCCTGGCGGTCCATGACTGCCAGGGTCAGAATGACCCCCACAGTCTAGTACTGTCTCAGGGAGGTCCCGGGAGCGGGGGGGAGAATAGCCAAGCTTCGGGGTCTCCCCGCCTGGGGAGTTTGGGGAAGTGGTGCAGCCCACGGGCACTGCTTGGGCATTCTTTGGGCTACGCAGCAGGGTATTTAACCGGTCATTTTAAGTACTGGTCACCATTTTGAGTGGACACAATGACCGGTCAGCAGTTTTTTGTCGCCTTGGGGCAGCGTCGTGCAGATAAAAAAAACAAAACAAAAAACAACTGAGTTAGGGTTTAGGCTGCAGGAGAGTAGTTAAGTGGCTCGGGGGTGTGAAGATACACACTACAGTGTCCGTTGGTTCTTCTTACCGGAGACTGCGTTGCACGTGGGGTTGAGGCAGCATGGCGTCAGATGCGAAGGTGCAGGAGGCCCTCCGACTGTTGTGGGAGGCGGGCCGCCTGGACATGGTGAGGGAGGAGGCACTCCATGCGCCGCATCCGGTGCAGAGAGCGGTGAGTGGGGTGGTGGTGGCCGTTTTGGCCTGTTCTTCCGCACGCCACGTGCCGTCCAAGGAGCTTGAGGTGAGTGTGCAGCGTGTGGGAGGGGTCGGGGAGAATTGAGTCTGGGTGGGGGCGGGGAAGGGGAATCTTTGCCCGCCGTGTGCGCAAAGCGCCAGGCAGTGGCTTGCCGGTGGGTCCCTGAGTGAAAGGGAGCGGCTTGGGGCCCGATGCCGTGGAGGTAGAGGGGCGGGGGAGAGGCATGTCGCGCGGGGTGGGCCGCCGAGTGCAAATGAAAGGCCCGGGGCCTTTCAGCAATATGCCGAAAGGGAGGGAGGTTGTGGAGGGCAGGGCACAGCCTGGGACTCCGCCCCTATTGGGAATCAGTGCTTCGGAGCCGGGAAGAGATTGGCAATTGGCAGCGGCGAGGGGACGAGCGTTAGCGCAGCCCAGGCAGCCGGGCCATCGCTATTTCAAGAAAGTACAGGGGGGCTGGGGGAGGGGGGTTTATGGGAAGGGGAGCAGGGGGAAGGTCCTTGGGTTAGCTCAGGGGACTCCATGAAGGGAGATGCCCCCTGGGGAGAGACAGAGTATCTCCCCCATTTTAGGTGGGATTGGAGCGATGAGGAAGGGGAGGAGGGATTGAGGTGGAGGAGGATGGCATACCTTTGAAGGTTCAGCCACCGTGCAGGACCTATGGGAAAGGGGCAGGTTTCAGCGGGCACGTAGGGGACCACGTTGAGGGGGGGAGGGAAAGGGGGTGTGGGTAGTTACAGGAAAAGTGAGGTTTAGAGAGCGTAGGGGTAGTAGGGGTCAGTCTATCCAGTGTTCCGGCTGTGTTGTGGCAGGATGTGACATCAGGACAGCGTGAGCCGGGACGAGCACGGGTGGCCCGTGTACCCCGGGAGGAAGAGAAGGCGGGGGCCCCAGGTGGCCAGCTAGATGGTGCAGAGGACGGACTCAGATAACGAGGAGGTGGAGGCCAGGGTTAGGCTGCAGGGGTTGCGTTTTGGAGTGGGTGTTGCACCCCCCCACTGCGGAGGCAGCCCGGGTGCGGCGGCCTACCCGGGAGACAATGGAAGGAGCCGGGCCCTCACGGAATTGGAGAACGGAGCACCCCGGATGTAGGATTTGGGATGCCCAGGACAGGGATAAGGGGAGCTCCCTGCCTGGGGATATGGAACACCACATGGAAGAGCTTGACTATGACGAGGTTAGCATGGAAGAAGGGGAGCTTCGGGAGGGGGCAGAAGAGGAGTGGTGGGGTGTCAAGGGGGGGAGTCTAATGATGTTTTTAAGTCTTTACAGACTGACCGGAGGTTTGGCGGAGTTCCAAGGTGAGCGGCTCAGGAGCGGCCCCGGTTCTTGACACCAGGTAAGAGGACACACTCAGTGGTGTCTGTGGCTGTGGAAGCGAAGGATGTGGTGACTGAGCGTTTGCACGACGGACGTAGGGGTTGGACCAGATGCTGGGGTGCAGGGCACAGGGAGCAGGAAGAGAAGAAGACATACACGGGTGCACTGCGAGGGGACAAAGGTAAAAACCTTCCCTACATGGGCACGGCAAAGTCACTGGGGTCCCACCTGATGCTGAGCACCAAGGAAAAGATATGGAAAGGCGAATATGTGGAAATGCTAAAATTATTGCATAGAGAAGTGAGGTCAAAAGAGGAATCTAAGGAGGAGGAATATAAGTTGGCCAAGAGACCTAAGGTGCCTGTTACGATTGAAAACTGAACGACAGCCTTTTTGATTTACACCAGCGTATATTGTGAGCGCTTCCCGGCGAGGTCGGTGGCGCTACTAAAATACATGGATGTTAACCCGGAAGGCGCAGTTGAACTATGGCGGGTACGCCTGGGTTCAATACGATGAGGAGTTTGGGGCACGATGATGTGAGTCTGATGACCTCAATGCGTGGATGATGGAGGGAGTACTACCAAAATATTGTGATTAAAAAAAACATCTGACAGAAATTTCTGATGGATACTTGTGCTGATTTCTCACCTCTTGACTGGATCCATCAGTAGATGGCACCATCGGCCTCCAAAATGACTCCGTCCTGCTCTGGACATGACGATACCAAGCCACATATAGGGGCCACTGCTGTATACTGCCCTCAGTCCCTTTTCTACCTTCTATTCTACCCGGATCTGGAGCTCTGCTCCTACCAATGTCAAACAGTTTCTTTAAAGTTTGAACTATCCTCTAAATTAATTCAGCGTATTATGGGATGAAATCGATGCTGATTTATGGCAGCATACTATGGGCTCTGCAAAATTTGGCAAAACGGTATTCACAGCCAGTGAGCTCCCGATTACGTATCGGCCCTTTCGGGATTGCCCCACTGCGGGTGGGGGGGGGGGAGCAAACACCAAGGTTTCCGCCGGGACAGGTGGGACAGGGACAGTTAAGTCAGGAGCATGCTGGGACTACAACAAGGGTTTGTGCACCCAAGAATATTGCAAGTTTCGGCATGAGTGCTCTCGCTGTGCGGGAGACATGCGGTGCTCCATTGCTATGCATCAACACCTACAGGGTCGACCGGATCTGGACAGGCCCAGTCTTCCGGGGGAAACAGTTCAGGGAACCAGGGTGCCGCAAAATATAGGACTGGGCAAGGTTCTTTGGGAAAAGGCTCATACTCCGGTTAGGCTGGAGAGGTTGCGTTTCTGGCTTGACCAGTGCGTAGACCGGACGGCGGCGCGGACTTTACTCACGGGGTTTTCTGAGGGTTTCGGGCTTCAGTACCGGGGCCCGCAGGTGCGTCGGTGGGATGACAACTTGAAATCAGTCAGGGGAAAAGAGGCAGTAGTGCAGCAGAAGCTTGATAAAGAAGTGGCGGAGGGTAGGATGGAAGGCCCATTTACAGATTGGCCGTTGGACAACCTCCTTGTGTCCCCCAGTGGGGTTGTGCCAAAAAAAGAACCTGGGGAGTTTCGCCTTATCCACCATTTGTCATGGCCGGCGGGAGCCTCAGTTAATGACTTTATACCTGAAGCCTTGGGAAGGTTTCATATGCGTCGGTGGGCGTCGAGATTGACATGGTTCACGCGTTTGGGGAAGGGGCACTGATGGCAAAGACGGACATCAAGTCGGCATTTCTTCTCTGCCCGGTGTCTCCTGGCGACTTTGAGTTACTGGGTATCCAATACAAAGGTCGATGGTATGTGGACAAGGCGTTGCCTATGAGATGCTCCATCTCTTGCTCTCTTTTTGAGCAGTTCAGCAGCTTTTTGCAGTGGGTTTTTACATGCCAGACGGGACACAAAGCGGTAACGCATTACTTGGATGACTTTTTCTTTGTGGCGCCATCGGGATCTGACCATTGTGCAGCAATCCTGTGGCGGTTTCAGTGTATCATGGGGGACCTGGGTGTGCCCCTAGTCCCCGAAAAGACAGTAAGACCCGCCACATCTTTGACTTTTTTGGGTATTGAGTTGGACACAGTAAAGATGGTGGCGAAGCTGCCACAGGACAAAAAGAGGACTATGATTGACAAGATTACAGACATGGTGCGGAAGCCTAAAGTCACAGTGCGGGATGTTCAGGTGCTTCTTGGACATCTCAATTTTGCTTGTCGGGTAGTTCAGGCGGGACGGACATTTTGCCGGCAGTTAGGACTCGCGCTGGCAGGATGGGGCTTGCCTCACCATCATCTGCGGTTGAGAGTTGGAGTCTGAGAGGACTTGCGGATGTGGTGCATGTTTCTGGACCAATTTAACAGGATTCCCATACGGTCCTGGTAGGTATATGAATGTGATGTGCAGATTTTCTCAGACGTGGCTGGGGGGTCAGGCTTTGGAATATACTGGCAAGGCAGATAGTGTGCCGAAACTTGGCCGGTGGCGTGGACCATGGGGGGAAGGAGTGTTGCGTTTTTTGGAGTAGTTTCCCTTGGTGGTTGCAGTTTTTATTTGGAGACATCTGTTGGAACATCAAAAAATGCTATTTAGGGTTGACAACTTAGTAGTGGTTCAGGCGCGGGACACGCAGGTGCTGAAGCTGCTGCGAGTGTTTGTGCTTCAATGTTTGCGGCATGACGTTTTATTTAGGGCAAGGCATGTGCCCGGGGCGGACAATGACATTGCGGATGCGTTGTCTTGTTCGCAGTGGGAGAGATTCCATGGGCTAATTGCGGGAGAGCCATTATCCAGGACGCGGATGTCTTTCACCCTGTAGACGGTGGGAGAAACAGGATGCTCTACTTGGTGCTGAATTCCCTGGCCCCATGTACACGTGAAGCGTATATTCGGGCTTGGTGAGAGTTTGTACATTCGGGTGCTCTTCGGCGTACTGATGCACACTGTGCACAATGGTCCAGGGATTTTTGTGAAATGGTAGGCGGAACTTACTCCCAAGAGAGTGTTCCTTCATCAGCACTTTATCTCCAACATGTAGGTCTGAGGCTCTCGCACTACGCTTACGGCTGGCTTTCCAATTTACACTGACTCATCTCTGGGGGACTTGACACTCATCAATGGCTCCAGGGACCCACTGCCGGTGATGCGGAATATAATCCACCACTGCTCTACCTAAGGAGATGTGCCCGGGAGCCTGACCAGTAGTTGAATGAGGAGTCTGTCTGTAGTTCCGCAGAAAGGAATATATGGCATGTTCGTTTGACTGTCCACTGGCTGCAGCAATTCTTACGACTTTGTTCAATGTCTGCATGAATCTTTTGACCTCCCCATTCACCTGGGGCCATCGCGGCTTGATCCGTCTGTGTCTGATGCCAGTAGTCTCAAAGTAAGAAGCAAGCTCTTTACTCTGAAATGGGGGGCCATTGTCACTTTTTATCTCCGAGATAAAGCGGTGAGTGGCCAGGATCTTCTCAATCCCTGGAATCACAACTTCAGCCATAAGAGAGGGGATGATTTCCACCTCAGGATATTTGGAGAAATCATCAATCATCACCATGGTGTATTGGCCATCAGGTAGACTCCCAAAATCGAGACTGGCTGAAACCCAGGGTTGATGTGGGCCTGGTTCTGTCTCAATAGGGACAGGCTGGCTGGGTTGCCCAGAGGCATGGCACCATTCGCACGACCGCTCTGTGTTCTCTTTGTGCTCGTCCATTAGGGGAAACCATACCTTCGTCCGTAGTCGACTCTTCGTTTTTACCATGCCTTGGTGTCCATTATGTGCCAACTGTACCACTCGGTCAGTAAGGGAGGATGGAATTACTAACGTGTAGCCTCTCAGCAAGCATCCATCGGGGTCCACTGACAGCTCATTGCGGACATGATATAAGCTTTCCATTATTTGCTTGGAGATAGGTGTGAGTGAGGATAGTTGCTTCTTCTCAGCATGCCACTGATTGAAATAGATGCCTGCAAAACTTTTTGAAGGCAGTCATCTTGCGCGGTGGCCTGAATTATCGTGTCAGTTGGGACAGGTAAGGGCCGGAACCTGTCACACACATACCTTACATACTCTTCGATTTCACGAGCTTCGTGGAACTCACTAGCGGCAGTTCGTGGATGACGAGACATGTAGTCAGCCAGATTATCCAACCCTGGTCGGTACTCCAACCGACATCTATAGTCCTGCAATTGAAGTATCCACTTCTCTATCGGTGGTGGGGGGGGTCCCGTTAAGATGGAAATGAGGGGCTTATGGTTGGTGGTGACGAGGAATGGTTGACCATATACATAAAGGTGAAAACTTTTGCAGCCCTAGTGCACAGCTATGGCCTCTTTCTCAATTGGCAAATACAGTTGCTCAGTGTCAGTCGATGACCAGCTCGCAAATGCCACTGGTGACCACTCATTATTATTTTGTTTTTGGAGCAGCACGGACCCCAGGCCTTTTGGGCCAGCAGCAACTGCAATTTTTGTGTCGTTGCGAGGATCAAAATATCGTAGAATGGTGTCACTGGACAAGGCATACTTGGTGGCTTCAGACGCAGTTTGCTGGGCGGAACTCCATACCCAAGGGTCTGAGGATTTCATCAGGTCTCTGAGTGGCTGTGTCAACGAGGGAAGGTTTTTAATGAAACGGCAGCAGTAGTTGACCATTCCGAGAAAACTTCTGACTTCAGTCACATTGGTGGCTTTATGTCCTGCACCTTCTCAGGATCTGGTGTCATGCCGTTTGCTGAGAATACTTATCTGAAAAACTGGATCCTATTGGTGAGAAACTCACACTTTCAGCAGTGAAGGGTCAGACCGGATTCTTTGATTCTCTGCAACACGTCTTTGAGCCTGGTATTATGTTCGGTAATGGTCACTGCATGGATTAAGATGTCATCACTAACATTGATAGCGCCCAGCAGATCTGCCAATAGTTCGTGAATGACATTCTGGAAAACTTCAGCAGCGCTAGAATGCCAAAATATAGGCCCTCATTCTAATCCTGGCGGTGTAACACCGCCAGGGCAGAGGGCAGAGGAAGCACCGCCAACAGGCTGGCGGTGCTTCCTGGGCCATTCTGACCGCAGCGGTAACGCCGCGGTCAGATAAGGGGAACCAGCGGTTTCCCGCCGGTTTTCCCCTGGCCCAGGGAATCAGACAGTGAAAATTGCGACGGGTGCCACCGCACCCGTCGCACCCCTGCAACTCCGCCGGCTCCATTCAGAGCCGGCATCCTAGTCTTTTGTAAAGCTGTCACCCAACTTGCATCGAGAACGTGGCTATATAGCGTGACTCCTTGGCTAGAACCAACTGGTGGTACCCTGAGCACAAGTCCAGCTTGGAGATCCAACAGGATCCGCTTAGCTCACCTATCAAGTCATCGATTGTGGGGGTCAGATGTCTTTCACGTTTGATAACGACATTGGGGCGATGCATTTCTACACAGATGCGTACTTCCCCTGGCTGTTTGGGCTTCCGCGTGACCACTATCGGAGATACCCACGGTGTAGGTCAGGTGATGCGTTCTGTGATGCCGGCTGCTTCATGGTGATCCAACTCTTTCTCTACCTGTGGTCTGAGGTGGAACGCAATGCGTCAGTGCCGGAGCACCACTGGCTGCACGATCTTATTGATGTGTAGTTTCACCTCTCTATGACGCAAACAGCCTATACCTTCAAACATGTAGCGGAACTAGTGGAGGAGTTGTTTGGCACACTAATGGCATCCCATGTCCTTCTTTAGCCACATAGACATGCGTGCGGACTGACCGCGATCCATATGCAATGGATGTTTAGCATCTGCCTTTGCAGACTTTTACCTTTGCTGCTTCTAAGGCGGGTGCTGGAGCCATCTGGTGATACACATCAGCGGCCAAGATGTTTATGGAGGCCCCGGTATCAACAACAGCAAGAGTTTGATGGGTTCCTAACTGGATTTGGCACCGTGGCAGTTTCTTGGACGACTGGGCTGCATTACTGATGGTGAACAAGGAATGGATGACATGTTCCTCAGCGTGTTCGTCATCCATGCCACTGCCTCTCTCGGACCTGCTTGTGTTGGCATGAACAGAGGTGTTTCCTGGTCGTGGTTTGCTTTATCTGCATACCTTCAGCAAGTGATTAAGCTTCCCGCAGCCTGTGCATTTTGTTCCTTGAGCGGGGCAGTCACTTGGTCGGTGTGATGGTCCATCACAATACCCACACTGTTTTGATGAAGGCCTGCTGTTTCGGGGTCTAGCTTTGTTAGGAGGTAACGCTACAGTGTTAACTGGCTCTTCTTTAATTGATCTCTCGAGTGCGGCTTCCAAATGTGAAGCTCGGGCCTTGGACAACTCTTTAGTGTGTCCCATCATGAGGATGTCAGGTAGGGACCGCCACAACTCTTCAAAGATTCTGTCTCACAGCTTTGCTGCCGCACACCCCTCGATCACTTGGCATCTGATCTCTTCAGTCTCATCTGCGAACCCACATGTGCTGGCTAGGTCTTTGAGCCTCATATGGAATGAATCAATTGATTTTTCTGCTTGCTGTCTGACTTACCTGGACACACAACATTTGTAGTCTGTGTTAGTCATGGGTTTGAAGTGCCTGCTTAGGGCAGCTATGAGGGTTAAATGTGTTCTGGGAGTGTCCTCCGGGAGGTTCTTGGATATTTTGTAGATGTCTTTTCCCCCTAGGTGTAAGATCATGGCTTTCTTTTGTCCGTCTTTCCATCGCGGTGCTTGTGCAGACGGGGCCCCTTTAACGACAAAAGGCGCAACTGGGGGGGTGGCGGATGTGTTGAGTCAGAGCAAGTAATGGATGACGTGGCAGTTTCTAGTTTGCAAGGCGCGAGATGGGGGGAACTTTCTTCTCTCTCACAGTATTTCTGTTAACTGTGGTTTGAAACAAGTACTTGTTCTGTTGTGCCGCTCCACCCGTGTAATGTCTATGTGGTATGGACTTTGGCTTGTTTGCGGTATTCAGTGGTACAATATTTAGCACCTGGCATTTTTTTCTCTTCTTTTTCACGTATATATTATTTCCTTTCTCTTTCAGTGATGTACAGCGCTATGGTATTTGAATGGGAATATTCAGAGCTTCTTCCTTATATATTCTTTATATATTTCGAGTCTCCTCTATTTTCTGCTTGTGTGCCCTCTGAGACCAGTACAGTACCTTCTGGGGAAGCACACGGGGCAGGATGACACAGTTTTAGCCAACTCTGCACACGTTCCGGTCCCACCATGCCTGTCTCGGTGTTAGACAGCATGCAGCAGCATGGCTTTGACTTCTGGATTCCGACCAGGGGTAGGCAGTGCTTTTCGGGCAGACGAACGTACTGGAGCACGCACTGAAAAAAAGACGTGTCGCTCTTCAATGCTGGCTCGAGGTGCTTCCGACAGACCAGCAGTGGACTCTGGGGCCTCCCACGATTGTCGGATGCCAGGAGCAACGTCGCCATGAAAACGCATGCGGCACATGCACTGCGTGTAATCTGCGGCCACCACAGCGTGTTGGATCATGGTAGGGTGCTTCTCCCTCATCCCGAAGTGTAGTGTTGACACACTACACTATCTGAGCTGGCGCTGAAATAATAAGCTGACACGCTTTATGTATTCATGTGGCATCTGCCTTCCTTATAACTACGTGTGTTCCTCAAAACTCCCACCCACCGGCCACGCTTCATTTTATCACCTTTCACACGTGACCATTAGGTCAAACACATTAACAAACAAGAACAGAGGGGAGTCAGAGCAGCTCCCCTCAGATTACATTTTTCTGACGGTGATAGTACCCCGCGACCAGTTACGTCACTGGTGCGATACCACAAGCATCTAGGCTGTGATTTGGAAACTCCCCCGCCACTCTTTCTCTGTTTTAGCAATCACCATTTTCACCCCCTCACCCTTGCCATTCCAAGAAGACTCTGAATAAACTCAATATGTCACTCCGTTTATAAACTGGAGGGGCCCGCATTCATGTACGATTTGCCCACCTTTCCTTCAACGATTTTTATTTTCAGTTTTATATGGTGTGAACTGATCCAAAAGCATTAGAGCGCGTTACATGAGCATCAATTACATTACACAAGGACACATTCATTTTTATTAGGTTTCACCTGCATGGCGCTTGCATTGTGAGTGTTTGTTTACTATTTTCTTATTGGTAAATTTTCTAGATGGTTTCATATTTATTGCCGTTCCCTGGAAGGGTCAACAACTTATACCAAAACTATATTTTTTCTGCTGTCTGCACAGTGAAACTATACAAGCCAACCCCACTCCCTATGCTTTTCAGATACTCTGTCACAGTTTTCACTGGGCTTACCGTCGAAGTTGATGAGGGTTGGGGAACGACCCCGGTTCCGGCAGGTTCTGCTCTGGCCGAGGAAGGGGCGACCCCTTCCGGTGGCCACGGTGCTGTTTGACAATAGCAAGCCACTACAGTCCGTGCCCTCCAGAAGGAGTCCCAGAGGAAAAACCCCAATAGGGTAAAAAACCTCCAACAGGAACTCCCTGAAACAGAAGGAGGACACCAAGGCGTTAGAGCTGAAGATCCGAGGGTACAAGAAGACTGGAGATGAAGACAGGTCAGGAAAAACTGGATTCACAAGAAGAAACCAGCCGGAGCGTGACTACCACCAAAGGAGTGTTGCAACGCAATGAACAAGCAGCTGAATTCCCCTTATATACCCCTAGACAGGAAGTAGGAAACAGGAAGTAGAAACACCACCATCTTGGATTGGGGAAAAGAGTATAATAGTGAATAAAGCACATGCGTCCAGAGAGAAACAATGCATGCTGGGAAGAGAGGAAGTGGGTAGCATGCTGGGAAAGGGAAAAGGCAGGCATAAAAACACCACCATGTGCAGGTATTCGGCTTTTGCCTGTAGATACTGGTAAGTGGTGAAGCAGAAGTTTTATGTAAAATAATCTGAATGTAAAGTGCACTAAATGCGCTATGTGCGGCAGGTCTGAAAACCCACTCGGGGTCTCAAGTCCTGCCGCGTCTGCCCATGCGGCAGGAACGAAAGAAGGGGGCACGGCGAGTGCTGCAACCCCTGACCAGGCTCGCGGCTTCTCACGCGGCCTGTGTGCAAGCCGCGACTTCTCCCGCGGCCCTCACACAGGCCGCGGTATTAAACAAATGCCGCGCCGCGGCGACCCAAGCCTGCAGCCGCGGCTGCCACGGGAGCCGCAGAGTGACAGTAGCCCCCCCACCCCAGAGGCCCCAGGTTTTTGAGGGAAGAGTCGAAAAAAGCGACGGACCAAAAGAGGGGCATGAACTGAAGGGGCATCCTCCCAGGAACACTCACTCAAAGGGTAGCCTTTCCAATGAATAAGATATTGGAGGCGCCCATGGAAAAACCGAGAGTCACAGATTTCCTGGACCTCGTACTCGGGCACATTATCAACCAACAGAGGGGGAGGACAGGAAAATTGCCTGTGAAAAGGATCAGGAAGGTAAGGTTTAAGTTGAGAGACATGGAATACAGGGTGAATCTTCCACGTCCGGGGCAGGCGAAGATGCACAGACACTGGGTTAATCTTTTTGAGAATCAGGAAGGGACCATAAAAAAGGGGTTTGAGTTTGTTCTGAGTGAGTCGGAGAGGTAGGAATCTAGAGGAGAGACAAACTTTATCATGGACCTGATATTGAGGAGCCGCACAACGTCTCCTATCTGCTATCCTTTTCATGCAGGACTTAGTGGTCACAAGGTTGGAATGGATAACACGTTGGACACCCCGTAGCTGTCGAACATAGGAGGATATGGCAGGAAGATTGGAAGTATCTTTCAGGGGAGTTGGAAAGGCCTTGGGATGGAAACCGTAGGAGCCATAGAAAGGGGAGACCTTCGAGGCGCTGTGTATGAAGTTGTTATAGGAGAATTCTGCAAGCGGTAAATAGGTAGCCCAATTACTCTGCGTAGCATTGCAGAAGCTACGTAAATATTGTTTGAGGCCTTGATTGAGTCATTCCGTCTGTCCGTTAGTTTGAGGATGGAACCCTGATGATAAGGCCACTTTGATTCCCAAGGTCTTACAGAATTGATTCCAGAATCGGGAGATATATTGAGGACCCCTATCTGATATAATGACCTGAGGTAATCCATGAAGTCGAAAGATTTCCTGTGTAAAGATTTGACCTAAATCCTTTGCCGTTGGCAACATTCTTAAGGCCGTGAAGTGAGCCATTTTAATGAAGGAGTCCACGGTTACCATTATTAAATGATTTCCCATTGAAGAGGGTAATGAGCACATGAAATCTGTGGAGATGGTGTGCCATGGACCTGGGGGAACTGGTAGTGGGCGAAGTAACCCTACTGGTTTAGTACGGGGTGTCTTGGCTTGAGCACATATAGGACAGGATGATACATATTCTTCGGTATCTGTCTTGAGAGTTGGCCACCAGAAGGAGCGAAGCAGAAGTTCTTGCGTAGCTTTCATTCCTCGATGACCTGCGATGGGGGAATCATGGCACATACGTAAGGCTTCAGTCTGTACTCGTTTAGTGGGTAAGAACAGGGCCTTATCATGATAGTAATACCCTTGCTCAAACAACAAGTGATGGACGGAATGCTGAACATTGTCAAACATTCACCCCCAGTACAGTGATCTGGGCCTAAATCCATCGTTTTTTTGCTGCCCATGCCATTCCAGTTTGGACCCAGCCATATGCAAATCAGTCTTGACCCTGTTCCCCATGGGAACAGTCCAGCCCGAACTGCTAGGCCAGGTCTTCCCTGGACTGGAAACAAGCATCCTGGGACCGGTTTCGGGGTTTCACCCCTCATCAGCCAGGCTAGCTTGAATCCAGTGGCATGGGAAGCACGGGACCCACGTCTGGGCATACCCTTCCCACTTAGGGCGACAAAGCAAAAACAATAAGTGATGGACGGAATGCTGAACATTGTCAAACATTCACCCCCAGTACAGTGATCTGGGCCTAAATCCATCGTTTTTTTTGCTGCCCATGCCATTCCAGTTTGGACCCAGCCATATGCAAATCAGTCTTGACCCTGTTCCCCATGGGAACAGTCCAGCCCGAACTGCTAGGCCAGGTCTTCCCTGGACTGGAAACAAGCATCCTGGGACCGGTTTCGGGGTTTCACCCCTCATCAGCCAGGCTAGCTTGAATCCAGTGGCATGGGAAGCACGGGACCCACGTCTGGGCATACCCTTCCCACTTAGGGCGACAAAGCAAAAACAACAAGTGATGGACGGAATGCTGAATATTGTCAAACATTCACCCCCAGTACAGTGATCTGGGCCTAAATCCATCGTTTTTTTGCTGCCCATGCCATTCCAGTTTGGACCCAGCCATATGCAAATCAGTCTTGACCCTGTTCCCCATGGGAACAGTCCAGCCCGAACTGCTAGGCTAGGTCTTCCCTGGACTGGAAACAAGCGCCGGGTATGCCCAGACGTGGGTCCCGGGCTCACTGTGCCACTGGATTCAAGCTAGCCTGGCTGATGAGGGGTGAAACCCCGAAACCGGTCCCAGGATGCTTGTTTCCGGTCCAGGGAGAACCTGGCCTGGCAGTTCGGGCTGGACTGTACCCATGAGGAACAGGGTCAAGACTGATTTGCATATGGCTGGGTTCAAACTGGGGTGGCATGGTGAGCAAAATAATGGATGGATTAAACCCAGATCTGTGACTGGGGGTGAATGTTTGATTGGTTCCGCATTCCGTCCATCCAGTTACGCTATCCCACAGCGTTTGTGTTTTGCTTTGCTTTTGCCGCCCTAAGTGCGCCGGGTATGCCCAGACGTGGGTCCCGGGGTCACTGTGCCACTGGATTCAAGCTAGCCTGGCTGATGAGGGGTGAAACCCTGAAACCGGTCCCAGGATGCCTGTTTCCGGTCCAGGGAGAACCTGGCCTGGCAGTTCGGGCTGGACTGTTCCCATGAGGAACAGGGTCAAGACTGATTTGCATATGGCTGGGTTCAAACTGGGGTGGCGTGGTGAGCAAAATAATGGATGGATTAAACCCAGATCTGTGACTGGGGGTGAATGTTTGATTGGTTCCGCATTCCGTCCATCCAGTTACGCTATCCCACAGCGTTTGAGTAATACCCTTGCTCTACATGACGTTGCGGCCGCAACTTATTCAATTCTGTGTCTTCTAGACGGGCATATTCGGACCTGACTTGGTCTAAAAAAGTCTGTACTAAACCAATGATTTTGTTATTGTCAAATAGGTTCTGAACAGGAGAATCACTGCACTCAGGGTAACGTCGGGACAAGGCATCCGCCAGGATGTTCTAAGAACCAGGGATGTATGTGATATAAAAGTCATATTGGCTAAAAAAGAAAGCCCATCGAGCCTGCCGGCTATTCTGACACTGAAAGTTTCTTAGGCACTGTAGATTTCTGTGGTCTGTCCGGGCTTCAAAGGGTTCTTTCGAGCCCATCAGAAAGTGTCTCCATTCTGTGCATGCGGTCTTTAAGGCGAGTAATTCACGTTCTAGCACGGAATAGTTCCGTTCTGAGTCGGATAGGATATGGGAAAGGTAGAATACCGGGTGCTCTAAATCATCATCGTCTTGTCTTTGCAGTAAGGCAGCCCCAATGGCTCTTTCGGATGCGTCTGCGACCACTATGAATTGTTTGCTGGTGTCTGGGTGTCGTAAAATAGGGGCTTGAATAAAGGCTTTCTTTAGGTCTTGAAAGGCTAACTCTGCATCTTGTGTCCAACAAAAGCCCTTTCTTAGATGGTCTTTTTTGAGGGTTTGAGTAAAATAGCTGGTTCTCTGTGCAAAGTCTGCTATAAATTGTTGATAAAAATTGGCTAATCCCAAAAAACACTGAGTCTTCTTGATGGAAGAAGGAGATGGCCAATTCAATATAGCTTGCACCTTGTCTGAATCCATGGCGACTCCGGTTTGGTTAATGCAATACCCCAAGTATTTTACTTCCGTCTGATCAAACTCGCACTTTTCCGGTTTGCAGAATAGATGGTGTTGTCGGAGTCGCTCTAGAACTTGGCGAACATGCTTAGAGTGTTCCTCTGGGTGAACAGAAAAAATTTAAATATCGTCGAGATAAACCATTACTGTTTGTTGCAAAAGATCGGAAAAGATAGAATCCATGAACCTTTGAAAAATGGAGGAAGCATTGGTGAGTCCGAATGGCATTACTCGATATTCGTAGTGACCAAAAGGTGTTCTAAAAGCGGTCTTCCACTCATCACCTTCTTTAATTCTTAAAAGATGGTAGGCTCCTCTGAGATCCAGCTTGGTGAATCTTTTTGCCCCTCTGACTGCTTCTAGGATGTCCTTAATGAGGGGTAACGGGTACCGATCCTTAATAGTGATTCTGTTTAATCCTCTAAAATCAATACAGGGACGCAAATCTTTAGTCTTCTTAGGAACAAAGAAGAGAGGGGCCCCTGCAGGTGAAGAGGAGGGAACAATCAAGCCGCTCTGTAGGTTCTCATCAAGGTATTCCTTAAGAATCTGCTTCTCAGGTTCTGTGAGAGAGTACATTCACCCGAAACGAACCACTGTATTTGGTTCTAAAGGAATGGGGCAATCGTATTCTCTATGGGGTGGCAGTTCAGGCCTTTCTGGCTTCTGGAATACGTCGGCATATTCCTGGTATTGCCTGGGAACTCCCTGTAGGACGTTAACAGAGCATCCCACCTTAGGGGGTGCGATTAGAAGACCTTTTGGGGACCAATAATCTCCTGCTAGGTAGCAGTGGTGCTGGCAAAAGTGAGAGGATAAAGAAATAGTTCTTGTTTCCCAGTTGATGTAAGGGTTGTGTCGTGTGAGCCATGGAATTCCCAGAATCATGACGTGGTGTGGTGATGAAATTAAATCAAACAAAAGGTTTTCTTGGTGTTTCCCAAACTGTAGGCAGAAAGTAGGGGTGGTATATTGTACGGGCCCTGAGGCCAAGAGTGACCCATCCACCGTGTGTACTTGTTCTGGTACTTCCTTATGTAGTTGTGCTATCTGGCGTTCTTTGGCCCATGCTTCATCTAAATAGATGCCACTGGCTCCGCGGTCTAATAAAGCCAGGGTTCTTTCTTCTCGGCCATCAGTCAAGTGAAGGATAACTGGTAAAAGAAAAAGAGCAGTTCCTTCCTCCTTGGAAGAACAAATGGAAGGTATTTCACGATATCCCATCCTCACCCTTCTCACTGAGGACGGGAGTTGGCGTTTCCCAAAAGCTTGGTCGGACGAATGGGACAGGTGCGAATTAGGTGACCAGCTGCACCACAATATAGGCAAAGTCCCTTTCTTCGTCTGTTCTCTCTTTCACTAGCTGATAAAGGTCCTCGAGCCGTGTCAATTTGCATTGGCTCTTCTTCGGTGGCTCCCTTGGGTTCAGGACGGACTTCCTCTGTACGATGAGAGAAGGTTCGAGATGTCACTGAGTGTGATGGCAAACGACTCTTCCATTTCTCCATTCTTCGTTCATTCAAGCGATATTCTATAGTCAGAGTCTGATCCATCAATCCTTTAAGGTTCTCTATCCTAGCAGACTGCACCAGTTCGTCCTTAATGTCCTCTCTGAGACCTCTGCGGAACAGTGTCACCAAGGTACGTTCCACCCAGGATGTTTCTGCTGCTAATTGTCTGAAGCGGGTGATGTATTGTAATACATCTTGATTCCCTTGTTGGATATCGCAAAGAGCTTCTTCTGCTGAAGCCTCGAGTCCAGGGCGCTCAAACATCTGTTTAAAGGTAGTGACAAAGGTGGAATAATTAGACAGGCAGGGATCATTTCTTGTCACTAAAGGAGTGGCCCAAGCCAAGGCTGGCCCCGATAAGGTGCTAATCAAATCCCCCACCTTGGTCTTGTCTTGCACAAATTGCGAGGGGCGAAAGGCAAAGTAAACCGTCAAGGCATCCAGGAATTCTCTCAATTTGTTAGGCTCCCCGGAGAAACGAGGTGTAGTGGCAGATACTGAGGGGACGTGAGTGGTCCTGGATGCAAAGGCTTGTCGATAGACGGTATTTTCAGTACGTAGCTGTTGGAGTTCTTGAGCCTGTTGTTGTATTGTCATGAGCAGGGTCTGACTGGTGGGTTCCGTATTTGCCACTGGATTATCCATGGTTCTGGACTGCAACTGGATTTTTTGGCGTTGCAATCTGTCACGGTTTTCACTGGGCTTACCGTCGAAGTTGATGAGGGTTGGGGAACAACCCCGGTTCCGGCAGGTTCTGCTCTGGCCGAGGTAGGGGCGACCCCTTCCGGTAGCCACGGTGCTGTTTGACAATAGCAAGCCACTACAGTCCGTGCCCTCCAGAAGGAGTCCCAGAGGAAAAACCCAAATAGGGTAAAAAACCTCCAACAGGAACTCCCTGAAACAGAAGGAGGACACCAAGGCGTTAGAACTGAAGATCTGAGGGTACAAGAAGACTGGAGACGAAGACAGGTCAGGAAAAACTGGATTCACAAGAAGAAACCAGCCGGAGCGTGACTACCACCAAAGGAGTGTTTTAACGCAATGAACAAATAGCTGAATTCCCCTTATATACCCCTAGACAGGAAGTAGGAAACAGGAAGTAGAAACACCACCATCTTGGATTGGGGAAAAGAGTATAATAGTGAATAAAGCACATGCGTCCAAACAGAGAGAAACAATGCATGCTGGGAAGAGAGAAAGTGGGTAGCATGCTGGGAAAGGGAAAAGGCAGGCATAAAAACACCACCATGTGCAGGTATTCGGCTTTTGCCTGTAGATACTGGTAAGTGATGAAACAGAAGTTTTATGTAAAATAATCTGAATGTAAAGCGCACTAAATGCGCTATGTGCGGCAGGTCTGAAAACCCACTCGGGGTCTCAAGTCCTGCCGCGTCTGCCCATGCGGCAGGAACGAAAGAAGGGGGCGCGGCGAGTGCTGCGAGCCTGGTCAGGGGTCGCAGCACTCGCCGCGCCCCCTTCTTTCGTGACATACTCCAGATTACTGATATTTGAGGAAATCAATAATGACTGCATATTTATGAGAGTCTATAGGGATTACTCAAATACACATGTTAATAAACAGGCAATACTTGTTTTTCATTTTAAGACAAGCTGCATGTAACTGTTAGAAATGGGGTTCCTTGTTGGCTAGGGTAGGCACCTAAGCCAGGCAGCAACCACCACTCTAGTCATGGCAAGGGAGCTACACACCTAAGATAACCCCTGCCCATTCCCCTTGGTAGCTTTGGCTAGATCAGTCAGGCTTATCCCAGAGGCAATGTGTTTGGCATGATGCAAAATAAGGGCATGCATTTCCCTATAGCATATCTCCTAAAACAATATCATCCCAGTACATGTATTGTAGGTCCTGAAATTGGTTTGTCATTATTAGCAAGGAAAAACAATATCACCCAACAGGGCATAACACACATCGGCAAGGAAACATTACTGTGCATACCATTCGGTAGCAGTATTCTGTGCCACTGGCTGCAGAAAGCACAACCTACAATATTGGGCCATCTGCCCACTTCCAACAATGATTCCAGCCCAGAGGGGGGCAGACTTAGCAGGCACGGGAGCTCCACTGAGGTTTCCTCCCCTGTCTTGCAAGCCCCTGCTGAATGCTTCTGCAAGAATAGAAGGAGAGGTGGGGGTCATGCACCTCTCACATCAGCAGGGACACCTCTCCTGGTCTCCCATCATAGAGAAAAAGGTTTTTAGAGTGCGACTTGGATCCCTCTCAGCCACATGTCTCCAGCGGCAGCCTACTGCAACGCACAGGAGGGCTGCAATGCTCTTCTGTGCCTCACGGGTGATGATGGCCTCTCCAGGCCTGATTTAATCTTCTGGGGCTGTGGCGGTGACTGCACAATACTAGGTGTCTGCTTGTGCCCCAGGGGCACCAACTGATGTGTGCTTCATCCACGCTGCCCCAAAAGGCTGCCGGCAGCTCCTCTCATGCTGGCAATGTCCAAATCTCCTCATGCTCATATCCTCACCAAACGCCTTCCTCCTCCTCCACACTGCTCCGGGACCCGATACAGTGCTTAACACACACTGCCTGATGGTCAGGAGTAGTGCTTTCCTCACACCACTCTCCTGAGGAGACCACAAAATGAGATAGTGCTCACCATGCACTTTCCCCTCAATACCACGCTCACAGGCACTGGGGGCAACAAAGCACAGCACTGGCTCTGTGCTACAAAGTATGAAACAGGGGAAAAGAGGGCACACCACCCAGCCCCTGGAGAACACTGGGGGCACCAATGCAGGGTGCAGGCAGGCCAGCACAAAGGTCCTGGTGAACAAAAGTGGCAATCCTTCTGGTGACCTAGCATGTCACAAGTCAGCACCTCAGCAGAGCAGTCCCAATGGCGGTTCCTGGCAAATCCTTCCAGCAGCATCTTGTCCCAAATCCCCGCAGTGTCTAAAAACACGGGGAACAACCCCTGTACTTATACTCATTTTGTGTTTGATCTCCGGGGGCACTTCAAAGGACTTTTAGAAGTGTACAACACCCCTTTTAGCCCCATCCCTGGCACCACACATCAGTAGGGGGTAAACAAGCCCTTTGTGTGAGGGCAGGACACAGCCTATACAAATGTAAGTGTGTCGGCCTCTCCCTCTGCCAGCTCAGGAAGTATTCAGTATGCAGATGTAGTCCTATCACACCTCTATCCTCCCTGTGTAATGGCTGTCTGGAAAGTAAGCACAAAGCCCAGCTGCCACTCTTCCCCAAATGTGGATTACAGTAAGGCTGTCAAGCACAAGAGTCATAAGCATAGAGAAATGCTCACTTTCTAAAAGTGGTATTACTAAAATGATTTTAAAAAAATCACCTACACCAATAAGCAGGATTTCTCATTACCGCTCAAAACATACCAAACATGGCCACGCTACTCCTCATAGATCAGAAATACTACTTAAACATTAGCAAGGGCATTCCTAATGGAAACCTATGAAAGGAGCAGCACTGACAGCAAAGAGAAACCAAATTAGGCTGTTTGTCACTACCAGGACATGCCACACAATAAAGCCACAGGTCACACCTCTTACCTAGATATCACCCTGGCACCCTGCTCATAGGGCTACCTGGGGCCTACCTTAACTGTGACCTTAATGTAGTAAAAGGGGAGTTCCCGGCCTGGCAAGTAAATTTAGATGCCAAACCAATGTAGCAGTAAACTGCACATGCAGGCCCTGCAGTGTCAGGCCTGAGACAGATTTAAACATCTACTTCTGTTGATGGCGCAAGCTGCTTTGCAGGCCCACTAATAACATTTAATATACAGGCCCTGGGTCTAAGGGATACACTATATAAGGGGCTTACAGATAAATTACATGTGCCAGTAAGGTGTAAGCCAATCATACCTAGTTTAGAAAGGAGAGCACATGCACTTTAGCACTGATCAGCAGTGATAATGTGCCCAGCGTCCTAGAGCCAACAAAAAGTGGGTCAGAAAAACAGGAGGATGAAGGCAAAAAGTTTGGAGATGACGCTGCAAAAAGGGCCAGTCCAACAGTAACATATCTATTGACAAAAACAAGAGTTTACAGAGGCGAAACCTATTGGCTTTGCCAATGCTTATTGTAATTAGGTGCAAATCTATTTAGCAGCTTTTTAGCAAGTAATGGCTTTGTATATCTAGGGATGCGGAGCCTCCGCTGACTCCGACAGATATCAAGCTGACTTCTAATAGACTAGCACCACCTCAACCAGGAAGTGGTGGTAGCCATCTTAGGACCCTGGACTAAGTCCAGAGTCTTAAAAAAAAAAAAGCCACAAGGGGCAGGATAGGAATGCCCTGACCCATTAGGCCTGGTAGGCCCCTTCCTGGGGCCAAAGATATATATATTTTTTAATTTTGCAGCTAATTTGCATTGGATCCACAGCAAAATAAAAAAAAAAGTGGGTGAACTTGTACTTGCTTTTCAGAAAACTTCCTAGGTGTGGGCAAGGCCTGTGGGGGGGGGGGGGCGTTGATTTTTGGGGGTGAGGGGCATGTGTGCTCCCCCTTCCTATACTACTTTTGGTCCCAGGGAACCCATCCCCAGGGCCTGATGCACTTTTCAAGGGTAGGGGAGCATGCGCCCACCCCTCCCCAGGCTGCATTTGACCACATCCCCTGAGGCAGGCTCAGATGCCATGTCCCTGGGACCCTACCTCTGGACATAGCGGTTTCCCAGCCCCCCACAGTGCATGCTTGCCCTCTCGCCTTAATTTTTAAAAATGACCATGAGGGATGAGGTAACGTTTTAAACTCAAAAAAGCACTACAACTCACCAATTATAGTTATAGCAATCTCAAGTAACTATACCTCATGCCCTAAGGTAACTATAACTCGAGCCCTCACCAGGCACTGCCAATAACCCCACATAATACATCGCCCAAGACATCTTCTATGACACCATTAATAATATCACTGCACATGGTGGGGACACAAGTTATAGCTACCTTTGGGCACAAGTTATTGTTACTTGACATAATTATAACTGGTGAATTTCAATGGTCTTTAGAATTTAAAACTATGTTGGTGCTGAACATTTCACCTAGCTGTAACATTCCTTAAACTTTGTTTTTTCAGTGAATATATATATACATATAAAAAGCAAGGATCATCTGAGGTAGACCTGTTTGTATAAATGTAGGTACTATGCACTATCCAACGGCCTTAAGGCTATTACGGACCAACACCGATACCCTCATTTTTTATATTGTGAGTAGATATTTATATGTCAAGTGGCTGGTAAGGAAGAGGCTGGGGCATCCTTTATGAACTAGTGTACCCTATTTGTGCCGAGTCCTACTTTTCTTCAACTGATACAGTCAATCAATTATGAGTTTTAATTGTAGATTTGATTCATAGTTACCATTCTTTTCTCCTTATATGGTACTAAAGCTTCTTCTTACCTGCTGTATATTTTACTTTCTACCTTAATACCGGTCCAGCTGAGCGGTCCCGTTGAGTGTGTTTCTACAATCTTCTATATAAAACGTATCTAGCCTTAAGAGACACCGGCCCTATGTCATATATAAATTGTTGATCTGCTGTCTATATAAGGTCTGGAACCTAATGCAGCTTGATGTTTTTTTTTTTTTATTCACTTTTTATATTTTTGCATTTTAATTAAATGGCTTAAGTATTAAAAGATGTTTTATAGTGCCTACTTTTTTTAAGTATGATGCTTATTTATTGACCAATATATTTATTTGATTTTTATGCTACTTGTGTATGTTTTACGGGGTTTTATCCCTGAAATAAACATAAAGAATATGGATATATATATATATATATATATATATATATATACATATATATATATATATATATTTATATATACACATACACACGCGGACATATATATTACCATATTACCTACTGGAAATAGCCAGTAGGTAGCTATAATTAGGATCTAATTCCCATAGGCAAAGCCTCTTTTTGCTTTGCTAATACCTTTGGTGAAGTTTGACAGATCTTCACAAAACTTTCAAAATTAGTACGCTACTAACTTCAGCTGCTGTCTTGAAAGTTTCTGGGTGAGCTGTCAAGTGGGGGCAAAGAAAAAGAGGGGGGTCCTAAAAACACATACTCCTCATGCAATTTCCCATAGAGATTTTGAACTTGACTACAGCCCGAACCGCTGAGCGAAATTACAAAAGATCTTTTTTCGTGATGTGGTGTTAATCTGTTCAGTAGTTTTAAAGCTATTAAAGAAAAAATTATTTGTATATGTATAGGGATACGATTGTCATGCTGAGATCTGATTTGCTTCTAGCACTTCATCCAGGTGGTAAATAAAAAAACGTAAACAGAAGGGGGCAGGGTAGGAATACACTGACCCCTAACCACTAAGTCTGGTGGTGGGGTCCCACAGGAACCCCACCGGGGATCAAAGATATTTTTTTGTTATACTTTTTTTGAGTGAAATTGCGGTAGATCTGCAAATCTGCATCAAAAATTTTGAAAAAAGACCCAGCTATCCCTGTGCTGCTACATTGCTCTTGCCCCGTCTTCTCTTTGCTTTTCCCCCCATTTTTGAGTGCCTTCTTCATGCCTTTTTTTTGTTCTCACTGCTTTCTCCTTGCTTCTTCCCTGTTGTTTTGGTGCCCGCTCCTTGCTTGCCCCTCAATTTCACTGATTTCTCCTTGCTTTCCCACCCATTTTTGTGAGCCTTCTCCTTGCTTTTCCCTTGTTCTCACAGCTTTCTCCTTGCTTTTTCCCTCATTTTTTGTGTGCCTAGTCTCCTCATTTTCACCGCTATCTATGTGCTTTATCCTTCATTTTTTGAGTGCCTTCTCCTTGCTTTTCCCTCATTTTCATTGCTTTCTCCTTGCTTTTCCCTTGTTTTTTTGTGTGCCTTCTACTTGCTTTTTCCTTATTCTCACTGCTTTCTCCTTGCTTTTCCCCATTTTTTGTCTTTCCTTTGTGTTTCCCTAGTTTCCACTGATTTCTCCTTGCTTTTCCCCCCTCTTGTGTGTGTGCCTTCTCTTTGCTTTTCCCTTGTTTTCACAGCTTTCACTTTGCTTTTTCCCCTCATTTTTTTGTGCACCTTTTCCTTGTTTTTCCCTAGTTTTCATTGCTTTGTTTTTGCTTTTCCCCCATTTTTAGTGCCTTATCCTTGCTTTTCCATAGTTTTAATTGCTTTCTCCTTGCTTTTTCTCCTTCTTTTACTGCCTTCTCCTTAGATTTCCCTCGTGGCGTGGGGTTGGATGCATGCAAGAGGTTGGGTGCAGGACATGCACGGCAGGGTTTTGGATGCACGTGGGGCGTGGGCCATACTGCCTCCCCGCTGCTTTAAAAAAAAACCATAGAAATTAGCTGAGAAAACCAAAGGTTACAGGGACATTACAGTTAGGATATAGCATTTTAAAAGCCTAGGTAATTCACTAAAAAGAAACAAAGGTTACAGGGAAGTTATAGTTAGGATCAGATTTTACACACACAAAACCATCGAAAATTCAGCAGTTATAGTTATCTCAAGAAATTATAACTCGTGCCCTAAGGTAACCATAACTCACATCCTCATCATGCACAGCTAATAATCCACAAATGACATCCGTCATGACATCTTCTATGAAATCAATGATAATATTGCAGTAATATTTGCAATAAAATTATTGATGAGAAAACAGTGCAAGGAGGGGACCTTTCTTTTTTTAACGCAGCCCCCTCCCTGAGCCTTTATGACCTCATGAACCTCATCCCCTAAGGATTTTCTTTTCCTAAGAGGAGGGGGTCACACAGCCCCTCTTCCTGATCCAATAGTGGTTCGAGGCACCAAATTTCCCAAGGTCTAAACATACTTCTAAAGGGAATTTGGATGTGTGGATCTCTCACTAGCCAATAGTGGCCCTAAGGAGCCCACCCCCCATGGCCTTACCTAGGTGCCCCAGTGCCCACCCGGGGCACCACAGCACAGTATGTTGGGGACAATGGGAGTAGCCCCAGGGCCGTTGCGGCGCTGCCAGCTCCCACATGCACCCATTCTAGGTGCATCTGGAGCTGAGTTTCCAGCCCACAAGTGCATGGAACTGGAAATGCACTAAATATTATGCAAATGCATGTTATGGGAAGGCCATAGCCAAAGATGATATAGTAATAAATGTTAGCGAGCACCACTGCCGCCACCCTCCCTCCCCACACATGTGAAGTGAAACATTTCCTACAAGACATAAGGGAAGCTAGTATTAGCTCTTAGGAAGAAGTATTTTAAAAACTCACTGCCTAGAATTCCTGCACACCTATTAACCTAACTATCATCAATATCCAATATAAAAAGATTAATTTTGTGCACTAATTAAACCACAAGTCAAACTTCATGCGCCTAGAACATAGAAAGACATTGATATACCAGAACAACTAACTATTACACAGCATGAAGAACACTTTCTCCCGCATGGCAATGGAAACAATGACAAGCGATTAATAATTTATGCCACACAAAACAATTTACTAAAAGTCACTGAAATGTGAATGATGGATGGCACCTTCAAATCTTGCCTTTCGTCATTCACACAAATAGTCCATGGCCTAGATCAAGAGATTAACATACCCCTAATGTATGCAGTATTACTTAACAAACCAAATACACCATATTATGAACTTTCAGATGAAATTAAAATCAAAACAATAACTAGCAGCTTCGGAAAATAATAATCTATTTGGAGCAAGCAATGATCCATACAACCCTGAAAGTGTACCCACACACAACCAAACTAGGCTGCTATTATCAGGTTAACCAAAGCCTTTGGAGACCCCTGCAAACATCTGCACTCAGTGTAAAATATGCAACAAGAAGTGAATGTATGTTCCTATCGAATTTTAAATCACTAATACCCCTGACATTTGTGTCTTTCACTGGAGTTGCACACTATTTGATTTTACTATTTAAATCAGAATATTATCAAAGACATGAAACAAAACTAAGCCTCGTGGACTACTTTGAAGATACTTGGGTCGAACACTAACCCACATTTCGAATTCTGTTGTGGAGAGTATATAACAATGCTCTAAATAAAGAAGATACAATCAATAACTCACTAGAATGGTGGCATAAATCCTTTAAAGCCTCACTAAGCAGAAGGCACCTAACTCTATGCAAACATTCAGCAATCCTACAAAAGGAACAAAGCTACCAAGAGCTCAGAGCCCAACAACCAATACATCAACTAATGTCTAAAATCGCAAAAAAACAGAGATGCAAGAAATCTTACAATATAAAGTAAATCTCTTTGTAAATCACCAAGAACTAGACTACTTAGAACTAATCGCTACATCAATCCTCTAAACAAATCAACCACAAAGTAGATAAGGAAAATATCTTAATTTAGCCTATAAAATGCATTACACACTATTTGTTTCACTAAAGGATGCTTAATAAAAATGCACAACACATAGAGCATAATTAAGTAAAAAAATGCAATAGAAACATTACAATAACAAATAGAAAAACATTTGATAACAAATGACATTCGTCCCCCAAAACAATAATGCAAAATACTGTCAGGGGTCCAGCAGGGAACTATCTGGAAGAGACTGGGAGGAAACTGTACACTGGATTTGGGTGAGTTCTTTGAAGGGAATACAAACAAGACAGGACCTAGAGGCTGGAAGGGAAGCAGGACAGGAGCAGAGGATTAAAGTAGGTTGGGACAGGCTGTGAATTGGGCAATGAAAGTCTGCAGCCAAAACACAGCAGGAACAGGAACATAAAGCAGGGAAATGAAAGGCAAACTAACATTATTGATAGTTTGTCTGCTTCTCGGAAATTATCTCTCTGTGAGCTGAAAAGATCTTATACCAAGGAAAGGAGCAGATTAGTCTCACAGAGTTCTGGGAAGCACCCTATATCTCCCAAGGAGAAGGTGTGCTGGGTGGTTCTCTGTGCCAAAGGCACAAGCCTTGGAATCTAACTGGCACTGTTGGAAGCAATGAAAATACAAATAACAATACAAGACAGAACAACAGGAAACAGAACAAGGAACATCAAAAACGTAAACTGGGCTCAGGCAAAGCAGGACTAGAATCAGAGTCAGGATCAGGACTGAAATTCTTAGAAAAAGTCTAGGAACGTTCTGCACTCAAACATGGCAAGACTGAAGTATGCAAACAAAAAAGTACACAGAATACAAGGCCAGGAGTTTGCATATAACAGTGCAGATCAAGAAGAGTGCAGACAGGAGACTATTAACTATGGCTAACACTGGTACAGAGATGCAAGAAAACAAGGAACAGAAACAGGAGGCTATGAACTATGGCTTACACAGCAACAGAGCTACAGGAAAACTATGGACAGAAACATATACTACAAACAGCCAAAAACAGGACACCAGGTTCAGAGAAAAAAGGGAATAGTATCAAAGGACAAGCCTGTAGTAACAGCAACAGGAACACAGAGCACAAGGAGGCGAATGAGAAGTCAGTTGCAAGTCGGACCACGCTGCACTCACAGGGCTGAAAAAGCTGGAGGCTCGGGATGAACAGAGGGGCAGGGAGACAGCCAGGTGCAAGGAATTAACCAGGTGCAGGGAACCACCAATGAAGGGAAGGCTGAACTGAGGCTTGTAGGAAGGAAGACCAAGAAAACAAAGTGACACAAAACAGGGAACAGGAAAACCTGGAACAGAGTGTGGATCGAAGCAAACATAGAGATGGGTCCAGAATGCAGACATAAAGGGTTCAAAATAACTGTCAGATCCAGGAACAACTCTAGCAAACAAGAAACCACCACCAGGATCTACGAAGGGTATGAAGACATAAGGAACTACAAGGACCATGATGCACCAGGACAATAGAGTAGAAGTCAGGACTGGTATACAAAGTGTATCTGGCAAGGCAGAATGTAGAACTGTATAATCTCATATTTAGTGATAAAGGAAGGAGTCCAGAGGGCCTTTGTGAGCACCGCCTAGTGGCAAGATGCCACTTATGATTTTGTAGCTAAACTCTTGGTGCGCCTCTTCAATCAACCACAAATCAATCCACAAACATAGTCAAAATAGTAATCTCAAAAAATGCCAAGTTAAATCCATATTCCTAGGTATTCATTAAAAAGTCATAACAATTTCAAAGAATAAACTATTAACGAAATCTAAAAAAGAATTACAAATAATACTGTTAAAAACATAAAAAACACATATTCCTTTTAAAAGAACAAGTTAAAAATTAGTGAAAATCCAGTACTCCAAGGCAACCCTTGAAGAAACTAGAAAAAAGTAATGAATAAAAGCTCCTGGAAACCCAAAAAATAAAAGAAAAAATGAACTTATGGTCTTATAAACAGACCCAGCAAATATTTATTTAATTTTAAAAGTATCCAAGGACAAGTAGAAATGCAGTACTAAACTTGAAAACCTGCAACAAAAAGAAAACACCCACCCTCAAAAACGTACAACTCACAAAACTAATATAAGCATTAATATATGACATTATAAAGTAAAAAACATATGTTACACTATAGTTACACTATATTTAGGCCTACCACATTACACAACGCTAAACTATAATGTTTCAGTGGGTACAAGTGGGACTAGGTCCAAACCTTGGGTTTTTTTTCTCCACAGGTTCAACGCAAGTGCAGTCCTTCTTCTGTCTTCCAAAGGTCCAGAGGTAGTTTGAAGAGGGTACTGAAGGTGCGACCTCTATGCCGAGTTTCACCCCTGGGTGGAGCAAAATCCTGGCCACTCCTTAACAAATGCAGTAAAATTTCACAGGGGTGCCCCTACTCACTTTTGCAGCAATTCCTGTTTGTTTTACTGTAAACTATCCCACAGTGCCCGCCTCTTCCTACAACCAAAATGGCAGAACCCTTCTTCTCGTGTAAAAAGCTCTGGGCATACTCCGGAGGCATGACTAGGGAAATTAGACATTTCCACTCTCAAACCTACTCTGTAACAGGTCTTTCCCCCACAGGGAATGGTACCACTCTGGCTACTTTTAAAATGGCATGGAGAGGCCTGGGTGTGAGTTGCAGCTTGGCAATTGGTGGACCCTTCCCACCCCACCATGCTGTCAGGAGGAGGTCACACTGCCTCCCAGCCAGGGCCCTTATGTTTCCTTTTCTGAGAGCCATTCACACCTCCTTGCAGGGGGGCAGCAAGCCGTCAGGTGACAGTTGGGGATTAACTCTAATGGGAAAATGCTAATACATTTTTTAGACAGGAAAATGTAAACTTTCCTAGAGTGTAATTTTCAAAATAGTAATTTTAAAAATGGTTTGATCATAAGGGTGGATTTTAAATTTCTATTTGTTTAAGTCCTTGAATCATAGTTTTAGCTAATCCCAATCTGATGTTATGCATCATATGGAGTTATAATGTAACCCAATCTTTTCTATAGGAAAAATAAATTTGCCACAATGAATAGGAGCTTGAGAGGGTTATCTGTGCCAGGACATGTAACGCGTAAGTACCCATATCCTACTTTTTAAGTACTGTGTACCCTGCCCTAAGATCATTTAGGGCCTTCTTAGGGGTCACTTATACTTATTCAAAAGTGAGGTTTAACCCTGGCAAAAGGTTTATTTTGCCAGGTCGAACATGCAGTTTTAAAACTGCTGCAGGGGCATGTTTGAAGATATGCTTTGCATTACCACTTTAATGGTGGCACAATAGGTGCTACAGTCCACTAAAAACATTTAACTTTCAGGCCGTATGTACACTGGGTACCATATACTAGGGAGGGTTTTTAACCAATTCAATATGTTTTTAGGAGTCATAGTGCATGCAGCAGGGCCTGCTTAGAGGAGTCCCATTCTACAGAGTCCAAAAGCCAACAGCATCATTTCAAAGAAAATGGGGGTGATCATGCAAAATAAGTTATTTTCTTACAGACAGCAATAGAGAAATGCCTTTTATTGATAAAGGTGTATTGTTGAAGCAGGGTCACACTAAAGTAAGTCATTTTACTTTAGAAGAATAGAAGAAGCATTCTAATTTGTTCAAGAGTGGTTACACATTATTGCCCACAGTGCAAAGATAATCTGTTTTTCCATCATACAATGTATGTCATATCTGGAGTCAAAGGTATTAACCATAGCACTTTGGTCTTGGTTATTGACTCTTCTGTGTTGCATACTATGTATGTTCCATCCATACACACAGCATGCACAGCCCATCATGTATGCATCGGCTATGAAAATATTTGGGCCCCATTTTAAGTATAAGGGCCTAGTCTAGTCTGCTCTTGCAAGTCAAAGCAAAAACTCAGTAATCATGTTTTCTTCCCAATCTTGTCCTTACTGGATAAGGTTAGTCTGTCTCCCCATAAAGGCTCTCTTTTTCAACGGTATCATTTTTACCAAACTTTGAAGCTCCTTTTACTCCCTTTGGGGGTTTCAATAGTCCAGTTGCCATTACAGTTATGAAAATGCGGTTTTGACTGGCTTTTGAGAAGACACCCAAAGTCTTGTGGCACATGGCTGTGTAGGAAATACTTTTAGCATATTTGTTTGGCCATGTGTAACCTGGTGCATGGGGCGAGTAATAGGGCCCAGTCATTGCAGGGACCGTGTCAATAGAGAAACAGACATGATCCTTGAATTGGAAGGAGCTGGTTGGGATCAGATTAAATGTTTCAAGCAACATTTCGGAGGTGCTCCTGTCCTCTTACTATTGGAAAATAAGACTGCCAAAGCTCATGTGGCTCAGCAAGGTGAGCTGACGCTGGCACTGTCTGACATAGTTATCTCTGGGATGCAGTGAGCAAGGAATGCCTATTTTTAAATTAATCCAATCATCATCAAATGAGTGAACACACATAAAAACAGTCAGGTTGAGCACAATCTTTCCTCTTTTCAGAGAGGGGGGCATCTGTTAAATTGATTTCTGGATCAGGGAATTGCTACTCTGCATCTTTGCTTCACGGGGAGAAAGGAAGTGACATTGGTCATGTCCTGTGCATGGCAGAGAGAAGTCTGTAGTCATTTTCCATGTTTGCCACTGTTGATCTTTTTAGATTGTGGTGATATAGTCTTATCTTTTGGCTCTGGCGACTACATGAGCCGTAACGGAAGCCACCATTAATGCTACATTATCTCCATCCAGGAGACGTAGCCACAGTGCTTCTACTGAAGACTTTAATTGCAAGAGGAATGGAAGATTTTAGCCTTCTCAGTAGCTGAAGTTAAAAGGTAGCAATATTTTGTTAGTTTGTGTCAGGGAGACCAGATCCTCGGGGTCTGCGCACGTTCCCAACATGTCCACCACTAGACAGCTCCAAGACTCTGATAGATAAAATCACAGAGCCCAAGAGAGTCCAAGCGGGGGAAAAGGGGATTAGGATGGTAACAACAGGGAAGGAGACCTGTAGGAAGCAAAAGGTTAAACTGCACAATATCAAGATTATATCACATTGATTTTCACTAGACTATGATTTTAAGCATTGTCATACTGTAACCATGGATAACTTAAGAAAGGACTATTAACTAGGCCTCAAGACGTCTGGGTACCTGGGAAGGAATCAAGAATGATTAATACAACTTCTCAAATGAACTGTTACACATTGTCTAGGATTTTAAGAACCTTCTAGAATTGTGTTTTCAGAACAAACATGGTCTTTTTACATGAGGACAACAAGTAATCTGAACATTTCCTGGGACACGATAGGAATTGTAATAAGGACTTGATATGCACAAATAATGTAACATCTTGAATTCTAACACCTAGTTATAAAATGAGGGAAATGAATCGCGCACACTGCCGATTTCAACAAGGATATGTGAATGCCATGAAATGATTGCGCACTCTGCAAGTGATCTAAAACATCAGTTTTAAATGCGGGAATGAACCGCGCGTCTTGCCGATTTGAGTACCACCATGTAAATGCCAGGAAATGGTCGCGCACAATGAATGTCAAAGTTTTAATGCAAGGAATGAATTGCGCGTCTTGCCAATTCCAATGCCACCATGTAAATGCCAAGAAATGGTCGCGCATAATGAATGTCAAAGTTTTAATGCAAGGAATGAATCGTGCGTCTTGCCGATTCGAATGCCACCATGTAAATGCCAAGAACTGGTCACGCACAACGATTATCAAAGTTTTAATGCTAGGAATTAATCGCACGTCTTGCCGATTTGAATGCCACCATGTAAATTCCAAGGAATGGTAGCGCACAATGAGCATCAAGAGTTAAATGCAAGGAATGAATCATGCGTCTTGCCGATTCGAATGCCACCATGTAAATGCCAAGAAATGGTAGCGCACAATGAGTATCAAGAGTTAAATGCAAGGAATGAAACCAAGAAATGGTAGCGCACAATGAGTATCAAGAGTTAAATGCAAGGAATGAATCGCGAGTCTTGCCGATTCGAATGCCACCATGTAAATGCCAAGAAATGGTAGCACACAATGAGTATCAAGAGTTAAATGCAAGGAATGAATCGCGCTTCTTGCCGATTCGAATGCCACCATGTAAATGCCAAGAAATGGTAGCACACAATGAGTATTAAGAGTTAAATGCAAGAAATGAATCGCGGGTCTTGCCAATTCGAATGCCACCATGTACATGCCAAGAAATGGTAGCGCACAATGAGTATCAAGAGTTAAATGCAAGAAATGAATTGCGCGTCTTGTCGATTCGAATCCACCATGCAAATGTCTAGAAATGGTCGCGCACACTGTTGACGACCCAAATCTCAAAAGTCAAATGGCAAGAATGAATTGCGCATCTTGCTGATTCAAATATCAACATGTAAATGCCAGAAACCACAAGCACATTCACACGCGCAAGGAAAAATCTTCCAACATGAAAACTAGGCCCAAAAACTCGGATGCCTTCGAAAACGGAATCAGGGGCCCAGCCCGACCTCCGTCTTACTGCCCTGATCAAGGATCACCAATACAATGAACAGCAAAGGCCTGGAAGAACAAGATAGGCCTCCGGAACAGGAGCTCAGGAAATTGCTGCTGCTCTGCACCGGGACCTCTGAATAGTGAGCACGAGGAGCTGGGCTGGTTCCCTTATATAGAGACTGGCCCAGCCCACAAACCACACCCAGTCATGCTGCAGAGAAAGCTTCTAGAAGGCCCTGGAAAGGGACCACACCCTGACACACTCTGAAAGCCTGCAGCAATACATTGTAAATGAACAGTATTTACAAGCACCTTGAATACAAGTCTTCAGGATTAAACTCTGCAATGCAAAAGGTTAAACAACAGCATATCAACATAATGCATAAATTATGTTAGCTCATAAGTGCTGGGTTTTTGCATTCCCGTCGCCCATAGAGCGCACACTGCCCTGATGTTGACAGATTGGAGATGTTTTCAGACATGCTATGATTTTGATCAGTGATGAAACAAAGCAATTTGGAAGCAAGATCTTGGAGGCAAAATATATTGTTGTTTCTATTGAAACTTTCTCATTTCTATAATCTGTTTCTGGCTCATCCAACTCTCTGCTCCCCCTGATTTCTGACCTGGAGCTTCCAGTGGTAGGGTTTGAACAAAAGGTATTAACCTCTGGCAAGGCTTGCAGTCTCCCTCAAATGCAATCTACTCCTCATTTGTAGAAACATTGATGGGAGCCTTTTCACAGATGGGATGCTACTGGTTGGCTTGATGCAAGACTATGTGAAGGGCTTTACATCCTGATATACCTTCATGGCGATATCTAAATGGCGTAGCAATTTCTGCTCTCTGTCTTCAATAGGTCTCAAGTATGGCATTTAGAGATCATTATTGGGAGCTATGAAACTCATGCTCTCAGTCTGTCGAGGGAGTTGACTGTGCCACTAACTCTTTATAAGACCTTAGTACCATCTGGCTACTTCTGTTGGGGCTAAAGTTATTCCAGGGAACGCTATGGCATCAGTGAAAGAAATATTTATGGAAAATATTGACTTTCCCTTTTTCTGGTGGTGTTTATGCCAGAAGACAGATTCTGTGAGTTGGGTTCCCTATCCTATCTACAGATTTTTTAGATAATGCCATTCTGCACTTGGAGCTCTCCATTCAGGCCAAACAAGGAGGGTGTAATACTTAAAGAAATCTTTACAAAACCGACTACTCCTTATCCATTCATTAGATGCTTGAAAGACAATACAACATGGCAGCTTTTAATGCTGGTACTACCCTGTTGCCAGCTTGGGCAGAGGATATAGCCATTTGAATCCAGTTTGTGTAGTTGGTTATACCAGCCATTTCTATCTCCTAGGAGGCAGAGAGTATTTCCATTCCTGCAAGAATTAGCAGTAGACATACTTTGAGCATATCTTATTTCTGAACGAGAGACATCTCGGGTGGAGATCTGCAGAGCAACCACGTGGAAAATGCTTTTGACTTTTACACTTCAGTGAGCTGCTCCAATGCAAGGTATACGAGTCCAGGAATTTTGGGATTTTAGTTCTTTCATGATGGAACAGCTCCAAAAATGGGTTGCTGCATGAGCTGGTGTAGTACTGAAATATTCATCATGGGTGTTTGCATCAAACATTGGTACCATCATAGTTTTATTTTCAAACTGGGCATCGTCTTGATACCTCGCAGGCCCATGCACTGCTTTCTATTAGATAGGCGTCATCCAATAATGACTGGAATGAGAAATAGGACTGGGTTGTACTCTTTCAGCTACTTAGGGCCGTATTTATACTTTTTGACGCAAAACTGCGCTAACGCAGTTTTGCGTCAAAAAAATTAGCGCCGGCTAACGCCATTCTGAAGCGCCATGCGGGCGCCGTATTTATTGAATGGCGTTAGCCGGCGCTAGCAGACCGGCGCTGCCTGGTGTGCGTGGAAAAAAACCACGTACACCAGACAGCGCCGGCGTAGGGGGAAAATGGCGTATGGGCGTCTTAAAATGGGGCAAGTCAGGTTGCGTCGAAAAAATCGTCGTAACCCGACTTGCGCCATTTTTTTTCGACGCCCATCCCCCATCAACATGACTCCTATCATTGTAAAGATAGGAGTCATGCCCCCTTGCCCAATGGCCATGCCCAGGGGACTTATGGTCATTGGGCATAGTGGCATGTAGGGGGGCACAAATCAGGCCCCCCTATGCCACAAAAAATAAAAAATAAAATACTTACCTGAACTTACCTTAATGTCCATGGGATGGGTCCCTCCGTCCTTGGGTGTCCTCCTGGGGTGGGCAAGGGTGGCAGGGGGGGTCCCTGGGGGCAGGGGAGGGCACTCTGGGCTCATTTTGAGCCCACTTGTCCCTTAACGCCATCCCTGACCCAGGCGTTAAAAAGCGGCGCAAATGCGCCGTTTTTGGCCACGCCCACTCCCAGGCGTCTCTTTTGCCCGGGAGTATAAATACCACGTAAAGGCCTGGGAGTCATTTTTTAAGACGGGAACGCCTCCCTTGCATATCATTAACGCAAGGAAGGGGTTCACGCTAAAAAATGACGCACACTCCGGGCACTTTGGCGCCCGAAGCGTCTAACGCCAGAGTATAAATATGGCGTTAGTTGGCGTTAGTTCTGCGTCGAATTTGCGTCGAAAAAAACGACGCAAATTCGGCGCAACCAGAGTATAAATATGGCCCCTGGTGTCATTGAATTACGTCTCCAAGGTTTAGACTGGAGAAAATGGAGAATGTCCCCTGAGTAAGTGGTCCCATACAACACTCCTGGAGAGAGGGAGAGGAGGTTCTAATTTTGGTTAGAAGGGAAAAGTGCTATCAGGCTGGAAAGACAAACTCACCCTGTATAGTAATGAACATCAGGATGCAGATTAGACTCTGAGCAATCACTGATAAGTAATTGAAAAGTTAGTACTCTGTGCAATGATCCGAGGTTGAAAGCCAGAAGGAAGAAACAGCCACAAGGTTACCACGTTTGGTAAATGTCTGATCTAGTCCAGCAGCATTTACAAACCACGTGTAATTAAAAGGGGTCGCACATGTGCTCCCTTGTACTGTGTAGAAATGCAGATGAAGTACGCGCGATGCAAGGCAAAGAATGGTTCTGTCTATGAGTAATGCATAAATCGCCCGCAGCAGCTGTCACTGGTGTTTGCGCACCGGTGACAGTAACAGTATCAAGGTCTGAAAACATAAATACTGTAACTAGTAATCTCTGCAAACACACTTACCAGTTCTCGGTTACGGACACATCAATCGACTGCTCAAAGCGGAATATCCCACAGCTACTGACGTTTTCCATAACAATGACGAAATTCATAAGGGGGTAACCCCTGAGAGGCACTTGCTGCAAAGGGCATTCACGTGGAAACCCAGAGAGCCTGGTATGAGCTGCTTGGAAGAGCTGAATAATTGTCTAGGTTTCCAGCAAGAGAAGCCTCTGTCGCTTTGTGTAAAGCAGGTTGCCTTTGCTGCGATGCCTCTTGGCAGGCCCATCGCTGCTGGCCCAGATGAGGTACTTCAAAAGGCACGTAGGTTGTAGCTCTGCTCAATGGTTTCCTAAAGCAAGGCCTCCTGCTAGGGATGCACGTTAGGTGCCCTGGTGTTCTTCGTTATAACTCTGCCCTCATTGAACTAGTGCCCAAGATGGCTATATCTCATCGCTGCTTCCCCTACAGTTTGAACCCACTGCAAGAAAAGCCTCTTTATTTCCTAATGTGCAAGAGTATAAATATAAAAAGAACATTATGGCATATGCTGAAACGTCCAAGTGTCAGTGCAGAAGGTCCCGCATTCAGCTATCGAAGACACTAAAAGAGTAAAGAGGAAGAATGTTCTTTGTTTTTGATATTTTGAGTTACTAGTGGATTTATTTTATATTTTAGTTGTGGGTGGATTTCATTTTGTGGTAATGAAGGCACATAGCTCACATTCACAGGTCAGCAGTAACGGAACAGCATAACATAGCCATGCTTGATAACTCTTACAACCCTCAATGGGATGCCGGTGCATGTGGATGTCAGCACCTCCTATTTCGAGCCAGGCGATGCAGCAGAACAGCTCCTAAATTGACTTCAGTCAGACTGGCATGGCAGCTGCTATGTCTGCTGCTAAGCTGGACGTGTGGTGGTAGCAGAAGAACTGGTGTGGGTGAAATAACAAAAGAAACATAAGAATACATTGGCAGTCCAAGAAGCGGGGTCGGAGAGTAATGGAAAGGGTGGATATTGCAGAAGGTTATGCACCTACACAAAAGCAAGCGATAGTAGGAAGCACTAAAAACGAGTGTAAGGTAGGCTTCCACAGGCCTCATTTATACTTGATAGATATCCTATCCACTTTATTACAAGTGCATTATAGCCCATGGCACTTGTGATAACCTGCATGGGATATTCGTAAAGTATGTAATGGAGTAACCAGTCTGCCAAACTTTAAATCAGGCCCCAAATCTCTTAAGTGGCTGATGAATAGAAGGAGGAAGGAAGCCCACAACTTCAACCCTCCTCTTTGGCAAGGGGGTGTAATAAAGTTCCGCAGGGCTTTCAAAGAACAAAGAACACAGTGATCTGGAAGGAGTGCCTGGGTTTGGTAAAGAGAGGAAGCATTCTGACAGTCATTCACCAGGTGCTACTTCCTTCCTAAACATGCCACAGTGCTAGTCCCAGGATGCGTATAAGGATTTTGTTATCAGCATGCCCCTCACCATGCTCCTGGTCTTTTGTCCTCACACTTGAGAAGTAATGGTGCCATACCCACTTACAGTAGGCAAACACCAGTTCCCCACAACACAAATTCATGTCTGCGAACTAATGCAGGGGTTACAGTGAGGATGCAGAATTATAATCTTGCCTAGCAGCTAGGAACATGTAAAACACAAATTGGTGATCAGCCTCAAGTGCTGCTTACAAATGTTGTTGGGCCTATAACACCATCAGTAACAAACCATGTTGAGGTTTGGTAATGATATTATGGAATGAGTCCCTTCATGTGAAGGTCCTTGGCTTAGACTTAAGAATGGGTGCAGAGTGTCTCTCCTCTCTCTATTAGGGATCATATCTCTTGAGAAACTTAAGCCCAGATTTACTGAGTTCTTGTGTTTCCATTGCATCACATAAGGCTATGCAAGCCTTTGAGTCAGATTTACTATGCCACACAGAGACATCTTGCATGGCTCTGTGTGTCATAGTAAATCTAGAGTAATGTTTTACCCTTCATTGGGAAAGCATTCCCTGGGTGGAGTTTGGGTGTTCCGATGCTTCCACCTATGGTTTTTGGCTCATTCCCATATTTAATAAGACTAGTAAACCTGGGAATGCATCAAAATACTATGGGGGTCATTACAACATTGGCGGTAAAAGGCGCTTACCGCCATGCAGAAGACCGCCAACACACCGGAATCCGCTGAAATTCAGACACCCACACAACACCGCCACACCAAAGGTCTGTGATAAACTGGCGGAAACAAATCCTCCACCTCCACGCCAACAGAAACACGCCCATGCTATTACGACCCACGAATCCACGTGGCGGTCTTTCAACCGCGGTATTCCATTGGCGGTACCCACCGCCGGGCTCAAAATACACACACTTCTACAAAACACCGCCACATTGGACAATTACAAATACACACACCTGATACACATACAAACAACACTCCCACACACCCAATACATTATAAAACACACACCCACATCACCCACAAACCCCTATGACCAGAAATTCTGAAAGAAGGCCAGAGAGAGAGCACAGCAATTGACAACCCCATCACACAGAGGCACACAACAGCATCACCCACACAACATCCACGCACAAAATACCACACACCACTTCACTCTCCACACTCATCAACACATACACCACCCCACACTTCACCCACACCACCCCATGGCACGCCAAAGACACCCCCGCTTCTCCTAGGAGGAGCTCCGGGTCATGGTGGAGGAAATCGTCCAGGTAGAGCCACAGCTATTTGGCTCACAGGTACAGCACACATCAATAGCCAGGAAGATGGAGTTATGGCGGAGAATAGTGGACAGGGTGAACGCCGTGGGACAGCACCCAAGAAATAGGGAGGACATCAGGAAGAGGTGGAACGACCTACGGGGGAAGGTGCGTTCAACGGTCTCCATGCACAACATCGCGGTACAGCGGACTGGCGGCGGACCCCCACCTCCTCCCCCACAATTAACAACATGGGAGGAGCAAGTCTTGACCATCTTGCATCCTGAGGGCCTCGGAGGAGTCGGTGGAGGATGGGACACTGGTAAGTCAAATCTTATCTATCATATCCCCCCACCCTACCAGCATGCTCCCACACACCCCCTCCCTACCCCCCCTATCACAAAAACTCCTCACTAATGTACACATGACACCAACCACCCATCCCAACACCAAGCCCTGCATGACACAACTAAGCATAGACACCCCTCACTAAAGCATGCTCACTGCAAATACACAGAACACCCCCTCCAACCATCATCACACAAACCCACACACAGGAATGCTTGCACTGGGGTACACGCACACCCACCCATTGCACACCATTACACACACAGATGCAATAATCATGCTCTTATATCCCTGCAGGAACCCGAAGGACCGTCACCACACCAGAGGGTCCAGACAACACCACTCCACCCCCAGAAGAGGCCCACAGTGACGAGAGCAGCTCTGCCCTACTGGATCTTGATGACCAGCCCGGGCCATCGTGGGCCTCTGGACAGTCGGTTCCCCTTGCACAGGCACAGCCCAACACCGACCTTCCACCCTCTGGTAACACCAGCACAGCACCCACCCAGCGGGCCCAAACCTCCCTACCCAGGACAGGTCAATCAGCGGTGTGTCCACCACTACAGGGCACCCAGGGTAACCCACCACCCCAACAACAACAGGGACCTGGGGGCAGTGGTAGTGGGCCCACAGTCCAGGGGACGGAGGCAGAGGAACACAGGGGAACTGGGAGGGCTGCTGTGCGACAGAGGGAGGACAGGCCAAGGGAACCAACTCTCCACGAGGCCCTCTCCTCCATCATGGGAGCATACCACCACTCCCAGGAGACGATGGCTACGGTCCTGGACAAGTTGCAGGAGACGATGCGCCTGCAGGAGGAGCAGTATTTGGGGTTCAGGGAGGAGCTCAGGACCATCGGCTCCGCCCTGGGCACCATCGTAGGGGTGCTGAAGGACATACAGCAGACCTTGAGGGACACTGTGGCACTCCAAGGGGCCCCTGACACTAGCCAGGACGATGAACTGCCCACCACCTCTGCCGGCGCTAGTGGACAGGACGCCCCACCACAGGACCACCACACCAGCACCCCACCCCCTGCAGACGGACAACCACCCCGCAAGCGGTCCCTGAGATCCAGGAACAGGACAGAACAAGATGGTAAGACCCCCGCCAGGAAATGAGACCACCCTGATTGTCCTCCCACTGTCCCACTTTGTTACCCTCTCCATATTCGAACTGCCCCAGCTCCACTTCCTATGCCCAGATGGGCAGTGCACCTGTGAGACTAATAGACTGGACTCTGCCATGGACATTCCTCCACCATCCCCCATCACCATTTTACAACCCCCCTTCAATTTTTGAGCACTTAAATAAACACCCTTGAAACACAAAACAATCTGGAGTCAGTCTATGATTTGGTAAAATGTATAATCAATGACAGTGTCAAAATGGCTGTACCATTGTAAGGCTAACATACCTATGTCACACATCACAAGCCCTTGAAGGATGCAAGCAGTTGACACGTAGGTAACCACACCTGTGAAACCGTAATGGAAGGGTACAACTCAGTTAACAAATAGTGATTTAAATTGAGGAACAGGATAGAGGTAGATGTGTGAAAGTGAATGTAATGTTAAACATGAAAATGTTCTCACCTGTGTGTCACTGGATATATTGCTGTATGACTGACTCCCTGTTGTCGTTTTCTTCTTCCTCAGCTTCATCCTCATCACTGTCCACAGGCTCCACAGACTCCACAGCTGCTACAACACCGTCATCTGGATCATCCTCCTGCAGAAAAGGCACCTGGCGTCGCAAAGCCAAATTATGGAGCAGGCGATGATGATGTTGCACACCTTCTTCGGTGAGTAGAATAGGGATCCACCTGTCATATGGAGGCACCTGAACCTGGCCTTCAGGAGGCCGAAGGTGCGTTCGATCACCCTCCTAGTCCGCCCATGGGCATCATTGTACCGTTCCTCTGCTCTGGTCCTGGGATTCCTCACTGGGGTCAATAGCCAGGACAGGTTGGGGTAACCAGAGTCCCCCAATAGCCATACACGGTGCCTCTGGAGTTGACCCATCATATCAGGGATGCTGCTATTCCACAGGATGTAGGCGTCATGCACTGAGCCAGGGAACATAGCATTTACCTGCGAGATGTACTGGTCTGCCAAACAGACCATCTGGACATTCATCGAATGATAACTCTTCCTGTTCCTGTACACCTGTTCACTCCTGTGGGGGGGGGACCAAAGCTACATGGGTCCCATCAATGGCACCTATGACGTTGGGTATATGTCCAAGGGCACAGAAGTCACCTTTCACTGTAGGCAAATCCTCCACCTGAGGGAAAATGATGTATCTCCTTACGTGTTTCAGCAGGGCAGACAACACTCTGGACAACACGTTGGAAAACATAGGCTGGGACATCCCTGATGCCTTGGCCACAGTAGTCTGAAAAGACTCACTTGCAAGGAAATGGAGCACTGATAGCACCTGCACGTCAGGGGGGATTCCAGTCGGATGGCGGATCGGTGACATCAGGTCTGGCTCCAACTGGGTACATAGTTCCTGGATAGTGGCACGGTCAAACCGGTAGGTGACGATGACATGTCTTTCTTCCATTGTCAACAGGTCCACCAGCGGTCGGTACAACGGAGGATTCCGCCATCTTCTCAATTGTCCCAGCTGACGGTGCCTACGAAGGACAACAGCGAAGAACCAGTCATTATTCATCCAGGTATGTACCCACAGTGACACACAAGACTACAACAGACACAAAACCCTTCCTGTATGTGTGTTGAGTGTAGGCCTAGCCATGTGTGACGCAGTAGTAAATGAAGCCATGTGGGCCCCTGAAATGGCGGCTGCCTGACCTCTAAACTGGGACAATGGGATTGTGGGGTAACTGCGCTGGCGTTGTACACCGTCGCGGTAGGCGGTCGTAGACCGCGGCGCAATGCTGCATTGGTTAATATTGGATCCTATGGGTCCCAGGAGCCAATGAACAGGTGCGCCGACGGTGATGATGCGCACCGCCGCGGACGTCACCGCCGCGGACGTCACCGCCGCGGACGTCACCGCCATTTTCTATCTGTTCAATCACTAGATACCTGACCTTCGACAGGAGAGGACCTACACTGCAAGTGCTGCTGTGACCTCGGTCTGGAAGCGACGATGGCTGCTGCGTCTGGGGAAAGGGCCCCTGCCTTCACTGCTCAGGAGTTGGAGAAACTTGTGGATGGGGTCCTCCCGCAGTACACGCTACGCTACGGTCCTCCAGACCAACAGGTTAGTACACAGGGAGCACGTTGTATGGGCTAGGCCTGGGTGGAGAGGGCTGGTTGTAAGAGGGAAGGGGGCAGAGTTCATAGAATATTAATGCATGGGAATGAATGGGCCACATGGCCAGAGTAGGGAGGGGGCCACTCACCTTGATGGTGCAGTTGGTAATGACTGTTCCTCTTCCCTTGTGCATGTCATGTAGGTCAGCGCCCACCAGAAGAGGGACATTTGGCGTGCCATCGCCAAGGAGGTCCGCACCCTGGGGGCCCACCAGAGACGGGGCACCCACTGCCGTAAGAGATGGGAGGACATTCGCCGCTGCAGCAAGAAGAAGGCGGAGGCTCAGCTGGGGATGGCCTCCCAACGTGGGAGGGGTGCCCGTCGCACCATGACCCCCCTGATGTTCCGGATCCTGGCGGTGGCCTACCCGGAGTTGGATGGGTGCTTGAGGGCATCACAGCAGACACAAGGGGGTGAGTACAACCTTATTCAGCTGACTTTGCGTGCAGTGGAGGGGTTTGGTTGGGGGAGGTGGGCTGTGGGTGTCCCTAGGCCAGGGCGAGTTAGGTAGGCAAGGCCCTTCCGTAATGTAGGCCATGTGGCACTCTACCCCACCTCAGCAGAGTGCCAAGTACAGGTATAGTTGCCCCTGTGGCATCCATGTGCGCAAATGTCCACCATTGCCATGTAGGCCATATCCCAGAAATTGCGTGTGTAGAGTGCAGGAGCACGGCTTAATGCAGGGGGCTGCTGCGTCTGTCTTGTCCGCCAACTGTAGCGGAATGCCATGCACTAAAACTCTCTTTCTTCTGTCTCCCCCCCTTTTCCTGCTCTCCCTGTCCTTTTGTACATCAGCATCAACAGGCGGAGGTACAGTGGCACCAGAGCACGAGGGAGCTGCATCCTCCATGGCCATGGAGGGCCACACCACGGACTCTGAATGCACCAGTGGGACGGAGGGCGAGGGGAGCTTCACGTCGGCCACCGGATCACCAACCAGCGACACGGACTCGTCCGCCGATGGGAGCTCCCCTGTGGTGGCGGCACCATCTGTGCCCCCCACTTCAACAGGTACAGCCGCCACCTCCCCTACCAGCACCGCCCTCCCAGCAGCCCCTCAGCGTTCGCCCCGTGCCCACTCACCCAGGAGGGTGGGCATCACCTTCGCCCCAGGGACCTCAGGCCCTGCCCCAGTCACCCCTGCTGCCCTCAGTGAGGAGGCCATTGACCTCCTCAGGTCACTCACTGTTGGGCAGTCTACCATTGTGAATGCCATCCAGGGTGTAGAAAGAGAGTTGCAACACGGTAATGCATTCCTGGAGGGCATTCATTCTGGTCAGGCTGTCCTTCAGCGAACCCTGCAATCTCTGGCCTCAGCACTGATGGCAGCCATTGTCCCTGTGTCCAGCCTCCCCCCTCCAACCTCTTCCACCCAGACTCAATCCCTTGTACCCCAGCCCATCCCAAGCACACCTACAGACCAGCATGCACACAAGTCAACACCCAAAAGTAGCTCAAGCAAACATAGGCACCACACATCCCACAGGCACTCACAGAAGCATCACACCCATACAGACACAGCAACATCCACTGCCTCCACTGTGTCCCCCTCCTCCTCTTCTCCTTCCTCCCTCCCAGTCTCGTCTACACACACACCTGCATGCACCACATCTACAGGCACCATGAGTCGCACAAGGAGACCCAGCACCCCAAGCCGCTCACCTGCACTCACCACCTCCACTGCCATTTACACATCCCCTGTGTCCTCTCCCAGTGTGTCTGTGACACCCCCTCCCAAAGTACACAAACGCCGGAAATCACTCACCCAACATCCATCCACCTCACGACAGCCTCCAGTACCTGCACATGCACCCAAAACACCTAAAGTGACACCTCCTACAACCATCTCCTCTTCCTCCACTCCCAGACCCCCTCCAGCTACCCATCCCAGTGTTCGTCAGAAACTGTCCATCTGTAAAATTGACCTTTTTGCCCCCAGCCCCCCCCCTCCAATTCATCAGTCCCGTCGTAGCGCCTCAGCCAAAAAGCCTCCAATACCAGTGGTGCGTGTTCAAGGCTTGTGGAGTGCACTGGCCACTAGGGCAGGCAGTAGGACCCGGAGCCAAGGCACTGGCAGCCCACCCCCTGTAAAAGCTCTAAAATTGGAGAGTGGACGACAGGACCGTGTAAAAGACACCTGGTGGGACAACAACTGACATGGGTTCGAAGGGGATTGGTGAGTCAGCTGTGACTCCACCAAAGGTGGGGAAGGTCCAGAGGAAGTCTGCCCAGCCTGTTGTGAGTGTCACGGCGGAGAAGTGCGCCATCATTTCCGGCGGTCCTGCCACAACTGCCAGCACCGTCGTCACTGGTCCAGAGACCACCGCCGGAGTCACAGCCCAGGAGGGCTCAAGTATCGTCACTGGTCCAGAGACCACCGCCAGAGTCACAGCCCAGGAGGGCCCAAGTATCGTCACTGGTCAGGAGACCACCGCCAGAGTCACAGCCCAGGAGGGCCCAAGTATCGTCACTGGTCAGGAGACCACCGCCACTGCTGGAGTCACAGCCCAGGAGGGCCCAAGTATCGTCACTGGTCAGGAGACCACCGCCAGAGTCACAGCCCAGGAGGGCCCAAGTATCGTCACTGGTCAGGAGACCACCGCCACCGCCGGAGTCACAGACCAGGAGGGCCCAAGTATCGTCACTGGTCAGGAGACCACCGCCGGAGTCACAGCCCAGGAGGGCTCAAGTATCGTCACTGGTCCAGAGATCACCGCCACCGCCGGAGTCACAGCCCAGGAGGGCCCAAGTATCGTCACTGGTCAGGAGACCACCGCCGGAGTCACAGCCCAGGAGGGCTCAAGTATCGTCACTGGTCCAGAGATCACCACCGGAGTCACAGCCCAGGAGGGCCCCGGCTGCCACAGCCCCGCTGGGCAATGATGGAACGTCATGCCACACACCAATGTCCAGTGTAGAGATCGTCATGCCACACACCAATGTCCGTATCAGAACCGCCATGTCAAAGCACCGCTGAACAGTCCAGAACCGCAATGGCAGAGCACCGCTGAACAGGGCAAAGACCGCCATGGCAAAGCACCGCTGAACTGTCCAGAACCGCCATGGCAAAGCACCGCTGAACAGTCCAGAACCGCCATGTCAAAGCACCGCTGAACAGGGCAAAGACCGCCATGGCAAAGCACTGCTGAACAGTCCAGAACCGCCATGTCAAACCACCGCTGAACAGGGCAAAGACCGCCATGGCAAAGCACCGCTGAACAGTCCAGAACCGCCATGTCAAAGTACCGCTGAACAGGGCAAAGACCGCCATGGTGAAGACCGCTGAACAGGGCAAAGACCGCCATGTCAAAGCACCGCTGAACAGGGCAAAGACCGCCATGGCAAAGCACTGCTGAACAGTCCAGAATCGCCATGTCAAAGCACCGCTGAACAGGTCAAAGACCGCAATGGTGAAGACCGCTGAACAGGGCAAAGACCGCCAATGCAAAGCACCGCTGAACTGTCCAGAACCGCCATGGCAAAGCACCGCTGAACAGTCCAGAACCGCCATGTCAAAGCACCGCTGAACAGGGCAAAGACCGCCATGGTGAAGACCGCTGAACAGGGCAAGCACCGTGTAGGAATGAAAAGGCCGCCACATCAGGCATCCTTATCCCATGTGCAGCTGGGACAGTGACAGGACAGGAACTTTCACGGGGAAACTCATCCAGTCTGGGCACCAGTCCCACCCAGTACCAGTAGAGAACTGCATCTACTTGAGAGACTGTGGCTTTGCACTCCCCAGGATGGCACAGTGGGCAAACCACCCACTGTAGAGACTTGTGAGACTGTGGCTTTGCACTCCCCACGATGGCAAAGTGGGCAAACCACCCACTGTAGAGACTTGTGAGACTGTGGCTTTGCACTCCCCAGGATGGCACAGTGGGCAAATCACCCACTGTAGGGACTTGTGAGACTGTGGCTTTGCACTCCCCCGGATGGCACAGTGGGCAAACCACCCACTGTAGATACTTGTGAGACTGTGGCTTTGCACTTCCCAGGATACATCAATGGTCATGGAGCCCCGTCGTGGATCTGGCTTTGCAGTCATCTGATGCCCCGGCAGTGTTCTCTCCGATTGTGGTCAGGTATATTTGGTGGGCCTCGCCCATGCATTTTTGGACTGTTGGTGCACGGACATTGTTGTGTACATATCTGCACTACTTCTCGTATTGTAAATATAATTATGAGTGATTTTCAAATATATATCTGTATATTTTTGTATGACATGTATATTGGCACATTATAATGTTTGACCGAATTTCGCATTGTCTTTGCATTCTTCCGGGGGGATTGTGGGTTGTTATTGTGATTTTTGTGAATGCATTGGTGTGTATGTTGTAATATGCGAGGGTGGGGGTGGGGGTGTTTGGTGGGTGTCCCCCTAACTTTTGCCTCCCCCCTCCCCTATGTCGTAGGTGCAGTACTCACCGGTGTCTTCGGTGCCTACGTAGCTGTTGCTCATAGAGGAGCAGAAAGACAAGGGCAGGGAGTATTTGTAATTCCGGGTCCATGGTGTCTTCGTTCCTCGTGGGATGTGTTCAGGTGAGCGTTTTCCCATAGCAAAAGCTGTTTCCGCCGTGTTTTTATCCACGGTGAATCCGCCCCGGAAAAGGGGGCGGATTGGTGGGTTGTAATACTGTGGGCGGTACATTGTCTTCCGCCTGTCTGCTGGCGGTAACCGCCGCACTGCTTGTCTGTACCGCTGTGGCGGGCGGTGTGTTAAAGTGGCTGTCTTTGTTGGCGGTTTCCGCCAGGGTCATAATTCCCTTTTTTTGTCCGCCGGCCTGTTTGCGGTATTTCCGCAGCTTTAACACCATCCGCCAGGGTTGTAATGACCACCTATGTCTTCCCAGGTGAGGAGTACGCGGAGATACTTATTTCTCCTTGTTTTTCCAATTTCTTTGTGAAAAAGGTGAAAAATGCCTCAGAGGATTGTTTTTCTGCAGGAAGACGCCCCTTCCTGCACAAAACCAACCCTGGCGGTAACACATGCACCTTTTTTGCAAGGGCGCCTGCATTGCCGCTTGGCAGTCACAAGTGCACTACTGCTGAGAGAGGACAGGAATCTGCCATATGCAAGTAAATAGGCGCATTTCTGTCCCCTCCATTGGACTCAGTGCAGCAAAGCAAGTTGTCTTGATGTGTAGGGTTGCACCAAATGTTAGTAAATCCGTCCCTTAGTATATTGTAATAAGGTTTCCTCTGTTGGGGTAGCACTAAAAATGAATGTTCTTCATAACCATTATGAGATATTGGCTTGTTGTTTGACTTAGGTGGGAGGCCTGGTGAAGCAGCACAAGAAAAATGCCACACCAATTTAGGAAAATAAAGTACATTTTAATAAATTATTTGACAAAAAGACAAAAATTAAATCATTAGAAGCGTAGTTATGAATTTAAAATTGGACTTTACCTTCAAATAAGTTTTTTCAATGCAATTTCATAAATACCAAACATGATGTGCTTATCTGTCTTCAATCAAAAGTTAAAAGAACAGATGATGACGGAATGCTGAACAACGCAAGCATTCACCCCCAGTCGCAAAGATCTGGGTTTAATCCATAATTGTTTTGCCTACCAGGCCACCCCAGTTTGGACCCATCCATGTGAAAATCAGGCTAGACCCTGCTCCCCATGGGAACATTCCAGCTCTAACTGCCAGACCAGGTCCTCCCCAGAATGGACACAAGCATCCTTGGATCAGTTTTGTTGTATTACTCCACATTAGCCAGGCTACCTTGAAGCCAGTGTTCAATGAGCATGGGACCCACGTCTGGGCATACCCTTCCCGCTTAGGGCAACAAAAGCAAAATGAAAAGATGATGGACGGAATGCTGAACAATGCAAACCATCACCCCCAGACACAAAGATCTGGGTTTAGTCCATCATTTTATTTCCCACCCCAGTTTCCACCCAGACATATGCAACTCAGTCTTTACCCTGCTCCCCATGGGAACAGTCCAGCTCGAACTGCCAGGCCAGGTCCTCCCTGGACTTGAAACAAGTATCTGGGACCGGTTTTGGGGTATTACCCCTTAACGGCAAGGCTAGCTTGAAGCCAGTGGCGTAGTGAGCATGGGACCCACTTCTGGGCATACCCTTCCCACTTAGGGCAACAAAGGCAAAAAGAACAGATGATGGACGGAATGCTGAACAATAAATCACCCCCATCACAAGGATCTTGGTGTATCAACAATACATTCACCTCTGTCACAAGGAACTTGGTTTAATCCATCATATTTGGTTTAATCCATCATTTTTTCCCACCACGCCACCCCAGTTTGGACCCAGCCATATGCATATCAGTCTTGACCCTGCTCCACTTGGGAACAGTCCATCCTGAACTGCCAGACCAGGTCCTCCCTGGATCGGAAACAAGCATCCTGGGACGGGTTTCAGGGTATTACCCTTCATCAGCCAGAAAAGTTAGAAGCCAGTAGTGCAGTGATCATAGGACCCATGTCTGGGCATACCCTTCCCACTTAGGGCAACAAAATTAAAAAGAACAGATGATGGACGGAATGCTGAACAATGCAATCATTCACCCCCAGACACAAGGATCTGGGTTTCATCCATCATTTTTTTGCCCACCACACCACCACAGTTTGGACCCAGCCAAATGCAAATCAGTCTTGACCTTGCTCCCCATGGGAACAGTCCACCCCAAACCGCCAAGCCAGGTCCTCCATGGACCAAAAACAAGCATCCTGGGACCGGTTTTCTTCTACAAAGATATAATAATCATGATTTTGTACAGTAAATGTTCACTTTTCCAAGTGAACTCAAATGCATTCCACAAACCTCAAACCTGAATCAAGCAACTCTGCATCTAATTCTTCTGACCCTGCATTGATACACTGCTATAAACACTGTCAAGCTGGGCCTCTGGTCGCCCATACCACAACCTTCCACAGCAGAGTCCTTCAGACTCCCACTGATTCTGAAAATGCATCAAACCCTAAGTACCACCTTAATGCCTCCCATTCCAATTGAGGTAACTGGTATTTATTGGCATTTTGGCTTTGCTGGCATTTGTCTGTATTTTGTATTTGGTCATTTGTGTTTTGTATTTGGTAATCTGTATTTTGTATTTGGTCATTTAATCTTAATCAGTAAAGTTTTACTTGGTATTATTCCTGTGACTGTTCCAGGCTGGATCTGGTTTCTTCCATTTTAAGGCGTGCTCTGTTCCTCTGACGTTTCCCGCTCCTCCTGCCATTTTCCTCCCTACAACCACTCTCCTGCCTCCTGTACAGGTCCTCCCACCCTCAGGACTACTTATGGAGGCTGCTGTTTGGCGGTGCCGCTGGCACACCGAAGCCGCCCCAAGGGCAAGCCTGTCTGCTCCCATCAGTGACTGGACTGCGCTCAGTGCCAAGATCCCTGGCCAGCCTAACCACCCACCTCTACACTGCCAAGGACCTCCTGCCCATAGACATTGGATGCCGCAAAAACAACAACAACAACAACTGGTTCATGGCCTCCGCACGATCAACCAAAGGACCCTTTACCTGCCACCACTGCGGTTTCTCATGCCGCACAGGACCACTGGCCTGCACTGGACCCAACAGGCACAATGCTGCGCACAACCCAGCACCTCTCCAATGCATCCTGCTCAACGCCAGTTCCCCTTGCAAACACGCCATAGAAATTTGGGACACCATCACCACCCTCGCCCCTGATATAACCTTCATCACAGAAACATGGATAAACCCCACTGCAAACCCCGACATCGCCACTGCCACACCCACATGCTACAAAATGATACACAGAGACCCTGCAAAGAGACATGGCTTCATGAGGGGTCCCCATAATCTTCAAGGAAACCACCTGATGCACCAACACCCCTCATGGAACACCTCAACTTCAGACTACGAACCGACACCATGACCATGATAAGATACACCCTAGCTTACTGGCCACTGGCACTCTAGCCAGCCGCCTGAGATGCCATCTCCAACCTCAGTGCCCACCTGGCCATCAACTCCCACCACTACGTCCTGCTTGGCAATCTCATTATCCACATCAACGCCCCCAGTGACATCATCACCACCTCCCTCCTAGAGAACCTCAACAACATCGGCCTCACCCAACTCGTCACCAAACTCACACACAAAGCCAGACACACACTCTATGCCATTTTCACTTCCAGAGACAGACTCAAATTCACCCATGTGGGAGAGCTCACCTGGACCGACCACACCGTCATCCACTTTAACATGCCCAGCAGAGCTTAACATACAACCACCAACAACCACAGTGCCACCCATGGCAGTTGGGGAAAAGTTACCAAGACGCAATGGACCCAATCACTCAGCACTACGCAACCCAAACCCTCAGCAGATCTCAACCTTGCCATCCAGAACTTTGCCACCTGGATCACCAAATGCACCAATGAAGTCACCTAACTGAAACCAGCCAAAACCAATAAAGCCTCGAAACAAGCCAGCTTGTACAACCCAGAGCTCAGAACCACCAAGCTCAAGTGCTACCGACTCAAAAAGCAATGGTGAGTTTCAAGGACCCGGTGACAGATCTACCCACAAAGTAGCCTTTGATGTTTTACTTCCTAGGATTACATATAAAGATCAAAGAAGCCAATATATATGTCCATATGTAGTTGTTTTATTTATGTAGATGTATCTTCCTATGGAATACAGTATTTGTATTTGTATTTGTATTTAAGTATTTATAAAGCGCATTCCGGCCTTAGCATCGAAGCGCTAAAAAGAGTACAGTATGAGTCCGAAGAGAGACCCAGATGCAGTGCCAGACTAATTAGCGAAGAAACAGCCAGGTTTTCACCAACCTCCCGAAAGTCAGGAAGTTGTCCTCCTTCCTAATGTCCCAAGGGAGCGAATTCTAGTGCTTCGCCACCGCCACTGTGAAAGCTTTGTCTCCCCATCTTGCCCTACGAGTGGGACAGACATGAATCAAGTGAGCATTTTTAGATCTAAGTTCCTGACAAGGGCTGTACCACCATAGTGTAGCCGCTAAGTAATCTGCTCCTCCTCCATGTACCGCCTTGAACATTAAGCATAGAGTTTTAAATATGATCCGCTTTGCAATCGAAAGCCAGTAAAGTCGTTTTAGGCTGTAGCTGGCAGAGGCTGAGTGAGGGAAATCTAAAATCAATCGGGCTGCATTATTTTGGATTAATTGGAACTTACTCAATTACATTTTATCCAGGTCCAGCAGCAGAGAGTTACAATAATCCAGTCTGGAAATAACCAAAGCCAGAATGACTGTCACTCGCTCCTCCTGCTGCAGAAACGGCAGGATTTTCCTCAATGTTTTTAAGGTCCAGTAGCTAGTTTTGACCATGACATTTACTTGAGGCCTAAAACATAGACAATTAACGAAGATGGCTCCCAAATTGTTGGGAATTCCACACCTCATTGCTGGATCCAAAAAGCACAATTTCTGTTTTGTTGCTCTTAAGCTTTAGCCAATTCTGACCCATCCAGCGATTGATCTCACGCATACAGTTACAAAACTGATCAGCCACTTCCTCCCAGTTGTTCCTGGACACTGGAATGATCAGTTGGGTGTCATACGCATAAGAAGTAGGCATAAAGCCGTACGAACGGATCAGTTTGGCCAAAGGGGCAACATAAACATTGAACAGAGTAGGGCTGAGAGCTGAGTCCTGAGGGACCCCACATGGCAGACAAAAGGCAGGAGCCTAAAGTCGGCCCAGCTCACTGTAATCGGTCTATCGCCTAGAAAGAATTCCAAAATCTTAAGGGCAGAATCTCTAATCCTTGCTTTATTGAGTTGAGATACCATAATCTGAGGAGAAATGGTATCAAATGCAGCAGAAAGATCCAACAGGGCCAAGACTGCACCCTGACCCTCGTCCAACAACCTGCGTATAGAGTCAGAGGTCGTCATAAGCGCTGATTCGGTGCTAAGGGCCTTGTTAAGACCGATCTAAGCTACCTGCATGATGAATAAAAGTAGATAGCTCGTGGTTAATATGTTTCTCAAAAATGTTATCCAACGTGGGAAGTAAGGAAACTGGTCTTAGGTTGTCCAGATCATGTGATGCTCAGTCCGGTTTCTTTCTCAGAGGGATGACGGTTGCTTCCCTCCAAGATGGGGGGAAGACTCCAGAATATAGCTCCCGAAAGACTGGCACAAGCGCCGGCGCAACTAATTCAGGAACCATCTGTAGGATATATGGGGGACAGGGATCATTCGAGGAGCCTGACTTAATTCCCATTAGAAGTTCTGTGATCCTACCAGGAAGTAATGGCTGAAAATCCATAAGCAGGGGAATGTCGATGTCTGAAGTGGAGTTCATGACATTGGACGGACAATGCATCTCAACAGAGTGCGAAACATTTGAGTGAATTTGTAGGATTTTGGATTTAAAAAAAGATGCCACTCTATTGCAAAATTCCTGCGAGTTCTCCACCTCAGTGGAAGGTGGGGGTGTAGTCAAAGACCAAACCACCTTAAATAATTATTTTGGGATGTTGGATGCACTTTTAATCCTAGCAGTAAAATAGTCAGTACAGATGATTAATCATTTTCTCCTCTTTTCTTCACAGGTCCAGAATCAGGTGATTCCCTCGCCGGTCCCCACCGGTCCTTCAGAGGAAAAGCAAAACTTAAAGGCAGGTAAGTGACCTACTCTCCATTTGTTACACCACCACCTTCAGCCTGTTCTATAGTGATAGTTCCCTTTGTTCGTTATATATTAATAGTGCTCAGTGCTTTACAAAGAAAAGAAAAAAACAATGATCTACTTAACTATATGCCACTTTGCTATGACCCCATTAGCCATTGCCGTGTGAGGAAGAAAAACAAAACAAACAAAAAAATAATTATTGCACAAAGACAAGCACCACTTCAGGAGGCCTGCGATTTAGCCCTCTTTAGTATCACTCTCCCACCTTGACCAGATCATGCACCTGAAGAAGCCACGCTCTCCCGGAAGTTTGGCTGGGACAGCCAGCTCACCGATGGGGATTGTTCTTAGACGACAGGATTTGGTCACTCCATCCACTGCATTCGGCCCCCTCACTGATGGCTTGGTCTGCTGCCTCATCTCCTTCTGGTCTCAAAGGCACTGCTCCTGTTCCGTTGTCTTGGACATTGCTTTCCGTTTCTGCCTTCTCAATTCTCAGTTTGTCAACGCTCTCTGTGAATCCTGTTGGCGTCTTAAGTCTTCATGTCTCCTCCCTTTCCAGCAACAACGACGAAGCACTTCATTGTTCTCACCTACCTCATCAGTATCCTCAACATCTTCATCTCCACATCAATCTTTCCATACGGATTGAAACACTCGGAGGTCAGACCCCTCCTGAAAAAGCCCTTGGCCGACCTCAGCAACCTCAAAAACTTCAAACCAATCTCCCTGCTCCCATTCTCAGCTAAAATACTTGAGAAAGCTATCAACCAACAGCTCACTAGATACCTGGAACACAACCAACTACTCAATGCCTCACAATCTGACATTGTGAGGCATTGTCATAGACAACATCAGATCTCTCCTCGACCGGTGAGAAACTGTGGCCCTCCTCTACCGCTCTGCTGCATTTCCCACCACACCCTCATCGACAGACTCCACACCGCCGACATACAGCAAAATGCCTTCAAATGGATCACTTCTTTCCTCTCAGGATGCACACAGAGCATCTGAGTGCCTCCCTTCTTCTCTGCACCCAAAGACATCACCTGCGGCGTAACCCAAGCATCATCCCTCAGCCCCACCCTATTCAACATTTACATGACCCTCTTGCAGATGTCATCAGATCCCACGGCCTTAATGAAATCTCTTCAACTGATGACACTCAACTTATCCTCTCACTCACAGAGGACCCTACCAATGCCAAAACCAACTTCCGCAGCATGCAGTCATGCAGGCCCTCGTCACCAGCTGCCTAGACTCTGTCAACGCTCTTTACATTGGAATCTCCACCCAACTACTCAAAAGACTCCGGACCACACAGAACTCCGCACTCAGACTCATCCTGGACCTTCCCAAATGGACCTACATCACGCCTCACCTCAGAGACCACCACTGGCTCCCCATCCTTAAGAGATGCCAGTTCAAGATCCTCATGCATGCCTTAAAAGTGCTACACAATCAAGGACCATCTTACATCAACCATCGACTGAACTTCCTCCTGCTCGCAAGACACCTGCACTCTGCCATACGTGCTGTTGCACATAGCCCCCGTATCCATTGCAGCCACAGCAGGAGCTGACGCTTCTCCCACATCACCAACAAGACCTGAAATTCCTTACCCCTCTACCTCCAAACAACTCCCTCCGTGGTGGAGTTCAGAAAGAAGCTCAAGACCTGACTTTCCGACGGAGCCACAGCACCTCAACACCGAGATAACCCTTAGGGTGACTGTGTGCTCTACAAATACTGATTGATTGATTGAACAAGACCTCAATAGAACTGACCAACTCCATTACCAAATGTGGATATGGGTATAGCGCACCATTTAGAAATCATACGTTTCAAACTGGCTGTTGATTTTACAGCTCAAAAATGCAGTTTCTTCATGCTATGTTCTCTTATGAACCCACTTTAGAATGTTTGCAGATCCCCAGAAATCACTGTGCCAGTTGTAGGGAGTCAAGGAATGGCTTATAGTAGTGCATTCATATTTTAGTTGCCCCTGTCACATCACTGTTTTCGGATCTCCAACGGGCCTCCATTGATGTCTAGCTAGCTATGGTTTGCTTGGTAGCATTACAACCTCGTGATGGAGCCCTTTGATGGTTGGCTAAACAATGCTTCCATTTCATGGCTTGCTCTGAGGATATGCTCTGAGGATATGCAAGAAACCTTTTTGATAATGTGTGTATGTGAAGTGTTATGCCAAAATTTCATATCAAGTGGATGACACAATTATTTATTTCAATGGATCTAATAATGTAATGCATCTTTTGAGATTCCAGGTCCAAAAAGACAGTGGTTAACATAACTGATGCTTTGAGGTATGAGAAATAATGGAATGAAACTCACAATACTGGTGCTAAATCAATTTTTACTTTGTTTAGGGGAGAATACAAATGTGATTTTAGTTTGATGAGGATGGACACAAACGGCCTGAAAAAACATAACTAGGCAAAAGAGCTATAATTGCATTCTCTTCATCAACTAATACAGTCTGCACAGACAGTGATATTTTCTATTAATGAATTTCTCTTGTGCAGCAATAATGTTTAGGTATACATGGGTACATGATGTTAAAGAATGTCGATGCACATAAGGAGTGATTTGTTTGTTTTTGACAATGGATTCAGCAAACCATAAGAAAGTAAATGTTGTCTCCAAAATTATTATCCTCCAGTGAATTATTTCTGACTAGTGTGTAGAACATGAAAATCCAAAAAAGTCTAGCTTTTTCTTGGCACTTCTGCCAATCACATAGGAGGATATAATCTGTAGGAAGTTGGCTCTGTATATACTTTTTCAAAGTAAGAAATAGCGTGCACAGAGTGCAAGGGTTCCCCTTAGAGGTAAGATAGTGGCAAAAGTAGATAATTCTAATGCTCTATTTTGTGGTAGTGTGGTCGAGCAGTAGGCTTATCAGAGGGTAGTGTTAAGCATTTGTTGTACACACACAGGAAATAAATGAGGAACACACACTCAAAGACTTACTCCAGGCCAATAGGTTTTTATATTGAAAAATATATTTTCTTAGTTTATTTTAAGAACCACAGGTTCAAGATTTACAAGTAGTACTTTAAATGTAAGGTACTTCACTTAGATACTTTAGGAACTTTGAATAAAAGCAATATCACATACAGTCTTTGTAAAAATGGCAATAAGCTATTTTCAAAGAGGACACAGTCAAAAATCAACAGTTCCTGGGGGAGGTAAGTAAAGGTTAGTTTTTAAGGTAAGTAAAACACTTACAAGTCTCAAAGTTGGGGCATAGGTAGCCCACCGTTGGGGGTTCAAGGCAACCCCAAAGTTACAACACCAGCAGCTCAGGGCCGGTCAGGTGCAGAGGTCAAAGAGGTGCCCAAAACACATAGGTTTCTATGGAGAATAGGGGTGCCCCGGTTCCAATCTGCCAGCAGGTAACTACCCGCGTCCTATGGGGGCAGACCGGAGGGGGGTTTGTAGGGCACCGGGGGGGACACAAGAAGGCACAGAAAGTACACCCTCAGCGGCACAGGGGCGGCCGGGTGCAGTGTGCAAACAGGCCTCGGGTTTTGTATAGGAAGTAATGGAGGGACCCGGGGGTCACTTCAACGATGCAGGAAGGCACAGGGGGGGCTTCTCGGGGTAGCCACCACCTGGGCTAGGCAGAGGGTCACCTGGGGGTCGCTCCAGCACTGGAGTTTGGTTCCTTCAGGTCCTGGTGGCTGCGGGTGCAGTGTTGGTTCCAGGCGTCGGGTCTCTTGTTACAGGCAGTCGCGGTCAGGGGATAGCCTCTGGATTCTCTCTGCAGGCGTTGCTGTGGGGGCTCAGGGAGGTTGTCTCTGGTTACTCACGGGCTCGCAGTCGCCGGGGAGTCCTCCCTGACGTGTTTGTTTTCTGCAGGTCGAGCCGGGGGCATTGGGTGCAGAGTGGGAAGTCTCACTCTTCCGGCGGGAAATGTGAAGGCTGTTCACAGGAGTTTCTTGGTCCTGTAGTCCAGGGCAGTCGTCTGAGGCTTCAGAGGTCGCTAGTCCCTGTTGGATGCGTCGCTGGAGCAGGTTTTCGAAGTTGGAGACAGGCCGGTGGGGCTGGGGCCAAGTCAGTCATTGTCTTCCTCTTCTCTGCAGGCTTGTAGGTCAGCAGTCCTTCTTCTTTCTTCAGGTTGCAGGAATCTGATTTCCTGGGATCTGGGGAGCCCCTAAATACTGAATTTAGGGGTGTGTTTAGGTCTGGGAGGGCAGTAGCCAATGGCTACTGTCCTTGAGGGTGGCTACACCCTCTTTGTGCCTCCTCCCTGAGGGGAGGGGGGCACATCCCTATTCCTATTGGGGGAATCTTCCAAAACCAAGATGGAGGATTTCTAAAGGGAGGGGTCACCTCAGCTCAGGGCACCTTAGGGGCTGTCCTGACTGGTGGGTGACTCCTCCTTGTTTTTCTCATTATCTCCCCTGGACTTGCCGCAAAAAGTAGGGGCTGTGTCCAGGGGGTGGGCATCTCCACTAGCTGGAGTGCCCTGGGGCATTGTAAAACGAAGCGTGAGCCTTTGAGGCTCACTGCTAGGTGTTACAGTTCCTGCAGGGGGGAGGTGTTAAGCACCTCCACCCAGAGCAGGCTTTGTTCCTGGCTACAGAGTGACAAAGGCATTCTCCCCATGTGGCCAGCAACATGTCTGGTGTGTGGCAGGCTGGCAGGAACTGGTCAGCCTACACTGGAAGTCGGGTATGTTTTCAGGGTACATCTCTAAGATGCCCTCTGGGTGTATTTTGCAATAAATTGCACACTGACATCAGTGTGCATTTATTGTGCTGAGAAGTTTGATACCAAACTTCCCAGTTTTCAGTGTAGCCTTTATTGAACTGTGGAGTTTGTGTTTGACAAACTCCCAGACCACATACTCTTATGGCTGCACTTACAATGTCTAAGGTTTGGCTCATGCACATATGCCCTCACCTGTGGTATAGTGCACCCTGCCTTAGGGCTGTAAGGCCTGCTAGAGGGGTGACTTACCTATGCCACAGGCAGTGTGAGGCTGGCATGGCACTCTGAGGCGAGTGACATGTCGACTTAGTCATTTTCTCCCCACCAGCACACACAAGCTGTGAAGCAGTGTGCATGTGCTGAGTGATGGGTCTCTAGGGTGGCACAAGACATGCTGCAGCCCCTAAAGACCTTCCCGGGTATCAGGGCCCTTGGTACCAGGGGTAGCAGTTACAAGGGACTTACCTGGGTGCCAGATTGTGCCAATTGTGGAGACAAAAGTACAGTTTAGGGAAAGAACACTGGTGCTGGGGCCTGGTTAGCAGGGTCCCAGCACACTTTCAATCATAAATTAGTATCAGCAAAGGCAATAAGTTAGGAGGTAACCATGCCAAGGAGGCATTTCCTTACACAATCTTTTTAGAGAATTATTTTATTTAAATGCCTTCTGCTGCTGCAAAACTCTTGCTACTGCCAGCACTGCATGCTGGGGTCTGCCGTGCACCAAGATCTATCTTAAGTAAGCTTTGTTCTCCAGCCAGTGTAGTCTTTGTTCCTTTTAAGGAGAAAGATGCCTTCTTTCATATAAGACTAAGGCCATTTTCATTTTTTCTCAAGCTAAATCCAATGCTGCATTGTTTTACTCTGGGTCAAGACCATTTTCCTTTCCTCTATGGCAGCTTTCTTTTCCTCCATGACTATTTTTCCTCTGTTTCAGAATTCAGGTAGCCAATTTAATCTTTGCATCCCTGGCTGACCGTTTCTCTCCCATATCCAGACTCTTGGCGTCCACCTCACCGTGAGACAGAAATTTGTGTAAAATGCAGCTTTTAGCCTTGGACAATGCAAGAGAATAAAGGAGGATGCAGTTTTTCATTGTATGACCCCTTTTCTGCCTCCTATTACTCCACTAGTGGAGTGATGTGTACATGAATCGTTTATTTCCAGGCTCAGGGGACATACTCAAGCTCGTTTTTCTGCTTTTCTGCCCAGAAGGAGCCCTGTTCCTGATCAGCACCTTCATGGCCACTTGAAAATGATTGCATTTTTGTCATGAAACTACACATGATTTTGAAAAAAAATACATTTATTCTGAAATTTATTGTTGCCGGTATTTGACATCAAAATTACAAGCTAATGTTGGATATGGTTGTTTCTGCAGGGTCATCCCAAGACCTTTTTACCTTTTCCCTCCACTTTTTGCCTAGTTTGTTTTTGTTGGCTCTAGAACTCCGACACTTCACCGTTGCTAACCAGTGCTAAAGTGCATGTGCTATCTGCTTAAAACATGGTAAAACTGGCTAATCCATAATTGGCATATTTGATTTAGTTGTAAATCCCCAGTAAAGTGCACTGTAGGTGCCCAGGGCCTGTAAATTAAATGCTACTAGTGGCCCAATAGTGCTGGCTGTGCCACCCACTGCAGTAGCACTTTAAACATGACTCAGGCCTGCCACTGCAGGGCCTCTGTGTGCAATTTTAAATTGCCATTTCGATCTGGCAAGTGCACCCACTTGCCAGGTCCAGACCTTCCTTTTTATTACATTTAAGTCACTCCTAAAGTTTGCCCAGGATAGCTCCAAGGGAAGGGGCAGTGTATTTAGAAAGTTGGACATGCACTTTTAACATGTCCAGGTAGTGCTAAATTTGTTTTTCACTATTGCAAGACCCATTTCTCCCATAAGATAACATTGGGAGTATCTCCCACTTGAGAAAAGATAGAAGTGTGGGGTTTGGTGTCTCTGGGCTCACAATTTAAAATCATGACTAAGGGTAAAGTTGGATTTTAAAGTATAAGCCTGAAGATGCCACTTTTAGAAAGATAGCATTTTCTTACTTCAACCATTCTGTGCCTCTGCCTGCCTCTGAATACACGTCTGGGTTGGCTGACAGCTGGGCTCAGTGCATTCCCTTTAGACAGCCACAGACAATGGGAGATTAGGTGTGACTTGATGGGCTTTAATGGACATTAATGGGCCATTCACTGGCTTGATGGGGGGAGGGGCAAAGCTTGGCACTGCCTCATTTAGACCTGAATAAACTTGTCCTGTCCACCCACAATAGGGTTTAATGATCGTGCATTGCCACTCCAGCCAGCTTGGAGCAAGGACAGGGAAGGCAGGACATCTGTGCATTTTAAAAGCCTGCCTCTGCAAGCTTCTCCCACCTTCTAGAACCAGGGCACCAAAGTATAAATACAGGACACCCCAAAACCCCATCAAATCAGATCTCTACTGTAACCATGGACACTGTGCCAGGAAGAAGGACTGCTGTGCTGCCAGGAGGGACTGCTACTCTGCAACTGCATTGCTGTGTTGGCCTACTGCTTGCTGTGTTATAGGAGGGACTGCCAGTTTGCTATTTGATTTGCTGTGTTGACTTACTGCATGCTACTTCTGTCTTGCAGTGACAGGGACTTCGCTTGCTCTCTACATCCCTGAACCCAAGAATCTCCAAGGCCTTGTTGGCTTGCCCCCGTTCTTCTTCAGTCTCAGAGTTTCAGTGCTTTTGCTATCCATTGAATTTATACCCAATTCTAAATCTAGGAGGATGTCACGTAAATCCCTCCTGTCCAACAGGTTTTTGGCCACCTTGTTGTCCTGCCTATTGAGTTTCAAATGGGATTTCTCTGCCAGGGACCACTTTAAAATGTCTTTGTACACATTGCCTCTTAAGTTAAGCCTGACTGCTCTGTGGCAAGCTACCAGAGGGTAAATACAGGTTAATTTAGGTTGTGTATCTGACTTATCCTGATTAGGATTGTGGTCCCTAGTTGAACAAGGTGTATACCTCTGCCAAATAGAGACCCCAATTTCTAACACTAAGACATACCTCTTGTACAAAGGGCACATACGTTTCCATTCAATCAAGAGACTGGTTGAAGTGGAAGTTCTCCTGGAGGATATGTTCTACTGGAATAAGTCTACCACGTTAGAAAATCATGCAAAATTCTGCTTTACACAAAATAGCTAAATATTCTCACATTTCACTAGACGTGAAATTTCCAGATTTCACAAGATTATGGTCATGTATCAGATATTTCACACAGATTTACTGACAGATCACACATTGCAGCCAGATCAGTCTCCATGGATACCTTAAGCCCTCAAACCTCAAAACTGATCCAAACTGAAACAAATTTGATTCAATGGAAAATTAAAATTTCTCAATTAAAAATAAATAAAAAACATTAACCCTTAATCTGGTACAGGCATTTTATATCTTCAATTCCTAGGGTTCTGTGGTAGTTGCTGGTCAAAGAAAATACTTAATCACTTTACTGGTCAACAATGTAGAAAACTGTATTGTTAAACTTTGGGTGTTAAAGGACCAAGTCTGACTATGATCTGCCACTGAGCTTTGACAATGTTAAAATGATCTAGCTCCTTGATATTAAATGATTTCTGGGAGAAATCCTGAAGTTATTCTTGGTGTGTGGCACAAGCAGCAAAGTCTTCCTCAGAGAAACGTGCATGTGGTATGTGATCATCAACAGCAAACCAGAATTATAGTTCCCAAATAAACAAGATACAACTCCCACTCTAAATTAGTTACAAGTAACAAAAGGTAATGTTCAAATAACATCTAAACGAAGTAAGTCTTATTTAGGAATGAGAAGTTACTAAAATGCGAAATAGGGGGCTTTTCAAATCAAAGGCGGTCTTAAGATCCCAAATATAAACAAACCAATGAGTTATCTTCGAGTCTTAGGTAAAGTGAGAAGATAACAGTGCTGCATTCATGTTTCCCCTGAAACAAAGCAATACCCTTGTAGGAAGGGTTTTATAACAGAAAACCTTTTGGGAGCAGCCGGCCATTAAAAGCACAGTCTTACTCAAACGTAGCAAATATCCTTGCTTAAAAGAAGGTGAAAGAAAATGTCAAAAACGTCAATGCTGGTTCTATAATGAGCTCCCTGGTTCCCCTGGAATGGTTGCTGGACTCCAAGGCATGGGTTCTAGTGGAAAAAAAGTTTAACCCCACTTCCATTTAGCCATTGCTACAAGCCCAGTCTCAACCTGTTTCCGCGGTTTTCTTACAGGTGGACGCAGCTCCTTCAATTACATTTTACACTTTCTCTGCCACAGAAGAAGAAGCTCCGCTACAGGTAATCTCCTTCTGAACAGTCATGGATCCTGTGATGCGTGTGGTTCATGAAGAGGCTGGCTTTCCTGTCAGTCGGAGAAGACTTTGGTGTCTACAGACCTTCACCAGGACAGGAGCTCTTTCTAGCAGGTTGTCTTCTTTTTTATCTGACAGGTATACTTGTTTCACCCCACTTGGATGAGGTGGTTTCCTTTAAAAGCACTGGTGAAATATGGTGAGTCTAGCCTGATATGCACGTTGTGATGATAATTGTGTATAAGACTTCAGGCTCAACACTCTAGCTGCATTGTTTTATTAGTTAACTTCTTCAGTTCCGTACTGTTTGGCTCAGCGTGAGAAATGTGATGTGCTCGGTCATTTGCATGTATCGTTTGTGGGCATTCTCCAGTCTCCTCACTCCTTAACCTATGTGTCTGCTGTTAATACACCCATAGTGTATCTTACAATATCACTATGGTGGACGTTTAGTTTTCAATTGTGAGGCTCATTCTATTTCACTGACCCTGTTTTACTTTTGGCTACAGATTGTTTCCAACTCTGCCTGCAACTTGAGGGATCCTACCATCAGATTTCATGGTGGGTACACCACGGCCTACGTTATTTCTTTGCACCCACATATGCTTCAGGCCTTTATTGGATTTATGCAGGTGTGTCTTTTTTCGCACGTCACTTTATAAAAAAATGTGTTTTGCTATAATTGACTTGGACTTATTAATAATGTCCTTTGCTTATCTTCAGCTTTACTCAATACTTAGAGTTTCTTTTGGATCAGACTTGTTAGTGGACGCTTATAGCTCACATCCCTGTTCTTTGGACAATTTTTTTGGGATATTCACTGTTATGCGTTCTTTTGGTTACTGTTAGTGCCCATCCCCACTATTTTGAGTGACCCTTTATTTATTTTAATACCTCACCTTCCATTTTCCATTTTTATGAGCACATGCTGTCCCACCCTTTTTACTGTTTCCTCTTGACTCTGGACTTTGTCTCAGTTACTGCTTTACTTGTTTCGTGTAATTGTTCATTCTTTGGCGATACTAAACACTTATTTATGCTTCTCTGTATCATTCAATAAAGTACTCTCAGTATGTTTGGTGGAGAAACAATACTTCATGTATAACTCATTCACACAACATATATCTACATCTTAATGGTCTTATCCCATTTCTTATGTGAGATTTGTATTCCTTTATGTATGTACAGCCTCGAGAAAGTCACTATATGTGACGAAACACATGTTAGCTGTTAGTTGGGCTATGTTATACTCAGGAGAGCATACTTAGCCGGACCTGGCACTCAATAAAGCCTGAAAGGAGAAAAAAAATGGAACTGTCTTCGGAATCTTATTTGAAAGAGACTGCTAAATGCACTATTTGAGTAAACTGTTAAGTGTGTTGTGGTATTTATTTTAGAATTTATGGGTTTTCACTGTGTTTTGGCTCATTCCCACAGGCATCTTTGGTAGTCGGATACCTCATGCCACAACTACACCTTTTCAAAAACCTTTGTTATTGAATTACATCTGACCTATATTTGTGTTGCATGTAGGATGTGTGATGTGTATACTACTAGTACAACACTGTTTGTATTTAAAAAAACTGGTATCTACTAGAAAACCACCCTGCTCTGACAGAAGACACTACCCACAAATGGGCTTCAGAAGGGCCCCTAATCTGAAAATAATACTATGCTCCTCACACTTTGACTAATAATCCACTGAAGAAACAAAAACTAAAAAACAATATACAATAAATTAACTACTCAATTGCAATAATACAGTCAGAATGTATGCAATGGAACACTAAACTAGGTAGGTGGACATACAGGTCAACTCTGCCTGCCCTTGCGCTGTTGGGCCGTCGGAGTGGTGTATCTAAGGTGGAAACAGAGTAGCCTTTGCCGTTTCCTGTGGAGTACCGTTTCCACCAACATAGAAATTAGGCCCTGAATCACAACAGCTCATGAATAGTTTAAATCAGAGCCACAACCAGAAATGGTATTGCTCCATGTCATATGTAAATATTTATATCTTCGTGTCAGAGATGTTTAGCCAGGTTACAGGTCACACTCACCTCACGTTCCTTCCTGTACTATTAAACTACACTACCAGAATGTCAGAACAATTTAAGAATGGGTGGCCTTCTTACTGTGACAACTTGAGCTACATTAACGTGGTGTTTTCCCCAATAATTTTGGGTTTCCAGATGGTAAATCCCAAAAGCTTCAAAAGGAATGTGACTTTTTCAGAGAAAAGGATATCTGGCTGGTGTTTGTCACTCCTCTTGTGAGATATTATGGTCTGATAGATTGAGAGTGTTAGCAGTCAGAAAAACGTGACAGGCAGCATCTTGTCTTCAGGTTTCGTAATGTAGTGCCCTGCCCTGTACCCCAAAATCACACAGCGTTTGGCACTTTATATTATGCGGGTATATATTATACTCTATTCATCTACAAATCACGTATGTTAGCATGATTGTTATTATTTGGCTGTGGAGGATGCCTAGAGCGCAGTCAACTCTACTGTTTAGGATTAAAATAGATTTTTATATTTCTATGGTTTTCTTTGGACATTTATTAAAAATGTCTTAAGCTTCCGATCTCTACAATCTATGTTTATGGTTTTGGTGCCTTTTTAATTTCAGAATGTTACTTTTCACTAAATTGATTTGGGAACCTTAATGTATTTTTTATTTTTCTAACTGTAATGTAATTTTCGTGCTGCTGTACCACAGGCAAATTTCACTGAGGAAGGAGACCTTACTGCTTGCGCTACGCTACCAGGAGGAGTTCAGGACTGCTCACAGAAACCTGCGTTTACTATTTAGGGGCTAGCTTGTTCTGACCGAACAAGTTCTCATCCACAGCTCTTATCACATCTATCTATCTATCTATCTATCTATCTATCTATCTATCTATCTATCTATCTATCTATCTATCTATCTATCTATCTATCTATCTATCTACCTATCTATCTATCTATCTATCTATCTATCTATCTATCTATCTATCTATCTATCTATCTATCTATCTATCTATCTATCTATCTATCTATCTACCACAATGTCCAACCCATGCACAGGTCTTGTGGGGCAACTGAGAGTCCAAAGAACTGAGATGTGATGTTAAGGGGGGCATTATGATGTTACTGATCAAATTGCCAGTTTATAGTTGGCCTCCAAAAGCATAGAAAGTTCTGTGCTAAGTATACTAAGGCTTTACCACACTAGGTTGAGCTTAGGGACAAAAAGGTGGTCAGCAAATGGGCACAAATTTCTCATGGGTTGGTATTTCACACATTTTCTGCGCTGAACTGTGTGGGGACGATAGATATGATAGATTCTGAGCATAATACTGAGAGTCATGAAGTTTTCTCTTTGAAGAGTCAGAAATACGCACAGACTCTGCAGTTCATTGTCCACATTTTTAAACTGTTTGAGCCCCAAAATAGCTTTCAAAGTAGCATTCTGAATATGCTGTAGTCTTGCAAATTCAATGAGAATCAGACAAGAAAAATGAGTGAGTTACAATCATTTATCCTGAATCTATGCAAGAAGGGGTAAAAACCCTGGAACTGCGCTGGTCTAAATTGGCTTAATATAGGATTCAGACTTTTTGCTGTTTACTCTAGTTAGAGGGCAGTACCCACACGGTATCAAGTGCAAATTTAGATTTTAAAAGATAGGGAGATCAGTAAGTAGTGTTTTATATACAATTTCAATGAGATATATTTCTTATATTCGAAGAGACAATTAAAGTCACAATTCACACTCTAAGTGCAATAGTTTATTTCGAAATGAGTGAGGCTGGGACAGCCAACACTTGTTTCACCCCTTCAGTGGTATGCAGGCCTGTGGCTTTTTGAAGGCTGTATGATTTTTAAAATAACAAGAAGTATATAAAGAAGACATTTATATCAGAAATACAAAAATGAGCATTTGACAAATAAATAAAAATAAATGGTGACAAACAGAAAAAATATGAGAATAAAAAAGAATAAAAAATAAACAAAGATATATAGTTAAAGTACAATAATTATTCATACAACCTATGTGTCAAAAACTAGTGCTAACAAACACTCCCTGTCAATAGTCAGTTGGGTGGTAAGATGTTTGCTCACTGAGGGAGCCGAGGGAGTAGAGGCCAATGGAGCTGCACTGTTTCATCCGGGCTGACCGACAGAAATGTTGTAATACAACGTTTCCACTGGTAAACCAGGTGAAAACATCATAATACAACGGTGTTGAGGCCGCCGGCTTCACAACCGCCTTACCACTGCTGTAGTGGAGTTCAGGCAGTCAGACCGCCAAACTTGTAATCCCCCAAGGCCTGATTGCGAGTTTGGTAGTGCATGCACTGAGTGGAGGAGGTCCGACCACCATCGACCTGGGGGTCAGGCTACTGTACTACAATGTTTGCAGTCCCATAGAGTGGTCCCGCTGGCACCGCTAGGCAATGCCGATTGCCGCGGTGACGAGGCAGGCCAAACAGGCAACAGAGTCAGTGTTTCCATGTGACACATTATAATTTTGCACACCTCCAATGTGACTGTGGTGTCCAACCATCATGTTCCAGCAGGCAGAAATGGTGAATATAAAGGGAGCAACTCACCTGCAGGCAGAGTTACATGTTCTGTGCCACCATGGAGCCCATCACACACATCCTGCTGCTGCTTCTGCTCATCGAAGGAGACAAAAATCCACATTCCTGAGGACGCAACCGACAATAAGAACATACACCTACCTGTGTCATTGAACTCAACAACAGATCATCGCACCATCATCGACACGATATGAGGCTCACGCTACGGGCACCAAGTGCACATGTCATTGTGCCCACAGTCGGAGTCATTCACAAAGAATGACACATTCACAGCCACTAAACGCCCCCTATTGGCTGGTCACTGACACAGCACGCCACACTCCACAAAAACACACGTCTGCTCATCTAACTCACAGGTACAGTGAAGTGTGCAGAACATTGTGCCACACAACAGCACCACAACATCACAGCAACATCAAACATAATTAAAATGACACCCTCACATTGCACACATGCCATGGACTGTCGTCAGATTGAAGAAACATGTGTATGGATGTGTTATGGAACACAAATACCCCTCCCATGAAACAGCCCTGCAATTGACTCACACATCACCCACATTTCAACACAATGGAAGGTCAATGGAATGAACAACAGTTTGTGTGACAAATATCAAAAGTTCACAATGCAAACAATCCCTGCTATGTATGGATTGGAGTGTTGTGTAGCTATTTTAGCCATGTTTCAGGCGTTTTGTTTTAGCTAACTAGGCCTGCAGCTATGTACTTTCACCTGCTTACGTTTTATTCAGCATTGCTTTGTTTTAATAGCTATATCTTCATTTGCGGTGCTGTTTTATTTCTCTTTATCTTGTTGTTCTTTCACCTGGGAAAGTATTGTGTTATTAGTAGGACATATAGATCACTTTGTGCTTTTTCAAGGCTACAGTAAGATAGAGTTGCTGACAAACGTGGAATGCTGTGTCTCCTGCATTCACAGAAAACAACACACTCATACGTGGGGACCATTTCTTAGAATGTCAGGTGGTTTACTATAAAACACCTCTTAGTCCCTCTTAGTCCCAGACACTAAGAGATGCTGATTGCTACAAGCTTCGCTACAGCTACCTGCTTAGACGGCCGAGCCCTGATCCAGATGGGGACGGTATCTCTTTAGATCTCAGGACTCTTCTTCAGGTGTGAGGGATGATGTTCTTCCAGGGGAAAACCCGAAGGGCAGATTAGGCTTAGTATGCTGTGCCCCTGTTTAGACAGTATGGTAGGACTGTTCTTGTGCTTTACATTCCTAGTTACATGCTTGCTCCTATTGTCTTTTATTATCCTCGATATTGCTATGCACCTGCTTTTATCTAAGATAGAGATATGTTAATAATTGCTTATTTAAATATATTCTGCCTCTGTTGTCTTTGCCTGAGGAAGATCTTAGTAACTGAGAGAACAGGATGCTATCTGACGTACCACGATTACCTGGGGAGTCTATCTTACCATGAGCTCGGTTGCCACAATCATCTGGGTCAGAGATGGGGCGCTGCTAGTCAGCCGGAAACGCTGGATTAGGCCGACAGGTGTCACCAGGTGTGGAATTGTGCTCAGTACCCACAACCTAGGCGATCCTACTGCCCCAATCCAGTAGCCTTGTTACCCTAATGAGAACGTACGCGACAGGGGCATCAGGAGCACTCATGGAAGGATGCTGTCCTGGGACACATTTCAATTTGCACATTCCCTAAAACACCATTTGCACAGAAGCTGGCCCTTCAAGTATCTCAGGGACAAACAATACCAGAGCCAAGAGACATGCCTATCCTCATAATGTGTAAGTGCAAGTCAAGAAAGCACATACAACAGCAACAGCATGGTCATATATCTAGATGAAGTAGCTGCAAGGTACACACCTCAAAATGAGCACATGTTCAGTCAAATGCAAAGGATGCTAGCACAATTGAACACCCTCTATGTGTGGGCAAACAAAACTTGAGCTTTCACACATGAGGTGAATGTACACTCCATATCAGGGGGACAAGTCTAACAATTTATGTGCTAACATTGGCCAACACAAGATTAAGGGGCATATTTATACTCCGTTTGCGCCGGAATTGCGTCGTTTTTTTTGACGCAATTTCGAAGCAAAACTAACTCCATATTTATACTTTGGTGTTAGACGCGTCTAGCGCCAAAGTCCATGGAGTTAGCGTCATTTTTTAGTGTGGACACCTACTTTGCGTTAATTATATGCAAGGTAGGCGTTCCCGTCTAAAAAATCGACTCCGAGGCATGTGCGTCGGATTTATACTCCTGGGCAAAAATCACGCTCGGGAGTGGGCGGGTCAAAAAAAATGACGTACGGCCGCTTTTGCGCCGTTTTTTAGCGCCTGCAAAAGGCAGGCGTTAAGGGACCTGTGGGCTCTGAAGGAGCCCAGAGGTGCCCTCCCATGCCCCCAGGGACTCCCCCTGTCACCCTTGCCCACCCCAGGAGGACACCCAAGACTGGAGGGACCCATCCCAGGGACATTAAGGTAAGTTCAGGTAAGTATTTTTTTTAAAAACATTTGTGGCATAGGGGGGCCTGATTTGTGCCCCCCTACATGCCACTATGCCCAATGACCATGCCCAGGGGACAGAAGTCCCCTGGGCATGGCCATTGGGCAAGGGGGCATGACTCCTGTCTTTGCTAAGACAGGAGTCATTTCTATGGGGGTTGGGAGTCGTAAAAAATGGCGCAAATCGGGTTGAGGTGAAAAAATTGCCTCAACCTGACTTGCCCCATTTCTTGACGCCCAAGCTCCATTTTCCCCTACGCCGGCGCTGCCTGGTGTACGTCGTTTTTTTAACGCACACCAGACGGCGACGGCGGCTAAAGCCGGCTAACGTCATTCAATAAATACGGCGCCCGCATGGCGCTTCAGAATGGCGTTAGCCGGCGCAAATTTTTTTGACGCAAAACTGCGTTAGCGCAGTTTTGTGTCAAAAAGTATAAATATGGGCCTAAATACTTAACATACCAAACATAACACACCAATTGGATTACCACCCCCATACAGTGAACATCTACCTTTGTCTTGGGTGACATCAGCACTACTGACAAAGTCATATATTGCAAAAAACAGGAAATGGATCAGCGATCAGGGTGAAACACACACATCTGTAGGCATACCACACAAGTTACTCAGTAACAACGTAAAGGTAGAAAAGTAATTGCAGGACAAATGTGTACCCAATAAAAAAACAACTTGGGTTTATTGAATTCAAATGCTTAAGAGCAAAGGCCATCGGCCAGTCCACATTAGTTAATGCATATTACTGTGCCCACACTGGTTGTGCCAGCCATGAAGGATACAAGGGTGTGAACCGCACATTTGTAGGATGATCTAATTTGGTGCAGTAGAATCTCCTAGCTTCCAATACATGATTTATCACAGACACTTTCAACACATGCACAGTGGAGGCTTTGGGAGGGGGCACACCTATTTTTTACATGGGTCCCTATGTACGGTGCATGAAAGGTCAGGCATGTCCTCTATACTCCTACAAAGTCCTACTATGACATCGATGATCTTCACAGTTTTGCACAAACTGTGCATCATGGTGGACCATTTCTTGTATATTGAATACACATGGTGGTGTAAGAGGGTGCTAAGGGGCACAAATGAGGTGCACTGGGGTAGGTACTGCACCATTTCTCATGATTCTGCCAGATGGTCTTTCATGGCAGGCTAATTTGTATTCCTATGTGTGCGACACAATGCAGCAGACAGGTGTATGTGCACACTACAGTTATGTCAGGTATGTGTAGATGATATGTAGTTGATAATGGCACCACTTGGGTGGTGTTTGATAGAGGTGCTGCCAGAGGCTTGCACACCATGATTTACGTGGGGCTATGCCTATGTGTGACTTTCTTTACATGGCCATGGCCTATGCCATTGACATAGCTGAGCTATTCTTATTTTAGCGTAATGTGTGTCGGGTCTGTATTATTTGTCAACCAGTGGACACTTGTAGTGGTTTTTGCCCAGCTTTCTGTAGGCAAAGTGGACATAGCTACACCTGTCCTCACGTGGTGTGCCAGTCAGGTTGTGGCTGTGTATGTACACGTGGGTGTATGTGTGTGTGATGTGCAATGATTACGGTGTAGTGTGGCATATTGTATATGTGTTGTTGCCTGTAAATCTGTGTTCCCCTGCCCATGTGTATTTAGTGTGGTATATGTCTAGTTTGTCCTACATGGTTGGTGTGTTGTGTGTGTAATGATTGGTATGGTGGCTTACCTACGAGTAGCTCTTTGCCATATTGTCCATCCTGGAACTGCTCGTTGAGAGTGGAATGGTGGAATGTGAGTCCAATCACTGCCAGGGAACCTTCACAGGAAGGGGCATCAAGTGGGCAAGCAGGCACCTCAGGGATCATCTTTGTGTGGGGTGGGGTCAGATTTGGGATAGGTGGGTTTGGGAGAGGGGGGCTTTTTCTTTGGAGGGGTGGGCTTCTTCTTTGGAGGAGGGGGATGTGTGCCTGCAGTGGGGACAGGTGTGACAGGAGAGGACTTGGATGCGGAAGAGATGAGTTGGGATGTTGGTGGGGGCCTCTTGGGTTTGGGAGGAGGTATGGAGGTAATAGGGGAAAGGGCATGCTCGAAAAGGAAACTCTTTGGGAAAACGGGTGGAGTCATCAGAAGGGGTTGGGGATTTTGTGGTTGAGGGAGTAGTTGACCTGTCTGTGGGTATAGCTCCCTTGGGTGTGTGCTTGTGTGAGGTATGCTTGTGTTTGGGTGGTGTCTGTTGCATGTGTGAGTGTGGACATTTGCGTGTCTTGGAGGGGCTGGGAGGTGGAGGTCCTGGTTGATGTGGGAGTGGTGGATGTGTGTGTGTCTGTTCGGGTGATGTTGGTGGGTATGTGGGATGTTGTGGATGTGGCTGTGTGTGTTGATGTGGTATCTGTGGGTATGGTGGTTGTGATGGATGTGTCTGTGTGTTTTGGGGTGGGGTCTTTGGGTATGGATGTTCTGGTGGATATGTCTGTGAGTGTTGTGCCAGTGTCTGGAGATATGGTGTCTGAGGTGTGCGGGTCCATGGGATGTGACCTGTTGTCTAGGTGTATGATGGGTGTGGTGGAAGTGCCACTGGCTGTTGTGGTGGTGTCTGTGGGTATGCTGGATGTGATGTGTGAGTCAGTGGGGGTGCAGGGGGTGGCTGTTGAAGTGGTGGCTGATGTGTTTGTGGGTGTATGTTGAGTGCCTGTGTGTAGGTATGTCTTGTGGTATAATGTTCATGTGTGCTGCTTGTGTGTATTGAGGTGGGTGCAAGCAGATGTGTCTATGTGTTTGGAACAGGTAGGGGAATAGGGGATTTGTATTGGGTAGAGGGAGGTGGAGGTGGAGGGGGAGAAATGTGGAGGGTGGCTGGCTTCCATCAGTGAAGAGGCCAAAGCCTAAAAAGATCTCTGTGGCCCATGCATGGCACTATGAATGCCTTCCAGGAAAGCGCTGGTCTGCTGAATTTGGCTGGCCAGCCCCTGGGTAGTATTCACAATGGCAGTCTGCCCCACAGAGCTACGCCTCAGGAGGTTAATAACCTTTCCACTCAGGGCAGTAGGGGTAACAGGGCCTAGGGCTGAGGTGCCTGCAGCAAAGGAGATTTCAACCCTCTTGAGTGAGCGGGCACAGCCATCTGGGTGGGGAGCAGTAGTGAGGGTGGCAATAGAACTGGGTTTGGCAGACAAGGATGGTACATGAGCAGGTCCTGATGGTTCCGCCACCACTAGGAAGTGGCCACCTGAAGTTGAACCTGATGATGACGATGTTGATCCTGTCTCCTCTGTGGCACTCCCCACACCCTTCAAGCCTCCGTGTCAGTGGTGTCATGACTGGAGGTACCGTGGCCAGATGCTTCCCCACTTGGTTGTGCCCTGTCTCCTTTGCTTGTCTGGGATGATGCTGCAAATACAAAGAGGAAAATGGTCACCACATGTTCCTGATCACACTTGAACAACAGCTGTGATTAGCAAACATTACCATGACGTTAAGTAGGCCCCAGCAACAAACTACATCAAAGTGGCTCCTACATGTACCATACAATATACATGTATGCCACCTGAACTGTCAACAGTTACCCACAGGGAAATTGGGATCTCAGACAACTTCAATTGCATGGCTGAAGTTGTGTGATCACAGTAACCATTGAACGAGTAGGAGACAACATCACCTTCGATGCTTTGCCTCATGGAGCATAACTTAGTTACCTGTTGTCATACAACAGTAGGCTGATGCCATGTTCATTCCCACAGATCCCACATGAGGTCATGCAGACATCTATTTGTCACATACACAATAACACGACAATAGGAAATGATGCTCCAAAAACCTGACATGTTGCTGACAGCAGTACAGTAGCCTGAAGAAAGTGACATGGAAATACTCATGCCACACCGGAAACATATCAACAATGCACACTTCATCATGTGTAATTTGTCTTAATGGAGTCATGGAGATAGTTCTAATGCTGCTCAGATATGTTACACATTTGGGATGGAAATGTACACTGTCGACAAAATGTGCAAGTTGTCAGGGAGATATTTCTCTAAAATCGACAACACAATGAATCAGCAAGCCCCAGGGAAATAGCCACCTCTGTCTGGCACCCCTTACAATGACTTACTGTGATTTCATCAGTAGAAGTTTAGTCCTTTGTGTGTTGGAGAGGCCCAGTGATTTGCAAGTTATTGTAGAAGGCCCTCAACATGTTGCCCAATGGGAAGCTACACCACTGTCTCCATTTTGGTCCTGCAAACTCAGATGTCCATGGATGAATGGTTGTATCCAACCACATGTGATTCCAACATAACTGCAAGTCACTTCATGATGCAAACCTTCCCCATTACACATGTCCTGTCTCTCATTGCTACTGCAGTTGTACATGCCAAATGACATTCAATGAGGGGTGAGTGTATGTATGAGCCAACAATCAATGTTGACACACTCCTGTCTGGGGCACCACATGAAATATAGCCTTATTGCTAATGTCCAATTCTAAACACATGTTGTCATGCACATACTTGTGAAGGAATGCAGAAATCATCACATGAACACAGGTTGACCATGCATGAAACAGCAGTGTACGCATTTTGTGAAAAGAGAAAGGGACGCATGGTAACATGTAGACACAAGGAATGTTGGCAACAGTGTTAGCACATTAATCACGTCAATGGATATTTCCCACTTACCAAGGAAAAGTTTTGATCTGTAGCTACACCCAAAGAACCATGTATGCTCTGTCATATGTATGATGGCCACCTTCCCATGACAGATAGCAATGAGGCACCAGCACTCATCACACAGTGAAGACAAGTGTCCTCTGGGGGGCAGATGCTAATTTACTCACTTGACCAGACACATGGCTGAGGACAGTGATCCCTCACTTCTTTTTCTTTGGTGTCTAACACTGAGGGGTAGTGGTCCATAGCATAGAATTTACACCCACTACAACAACAAACATTATTTGATTTATCGATGTACACAGCCATGTGTTGTCCCTGGAGAACAAAATGTACCCAGTTGTGTCCTAGGTCCCTCGTCTAATAGGCAAGGCACATCAGTATGCACCACATTACATATCTAAACAAACAGTTACTCATCATGTGTGTCACTCATGGCCCATCCGCAATCATCGGAGATAGATGTCAGAACCTAACACATCAACGTGGCTATGTGACAGGCAGGAATATGCCCTGTACCCAACCCCTTGTGGCTGCTCTGCTCCCCTCAAACGCCCATCAAGGTCCGGGTACGCCAACGCCTGAATGCTGGCCATTAGTGGGGTCATGGTCCGATGTGCAACCTACCCACGTTGGGAGGACAGGCCCTGATGGACCTCCGTGATCTTCCGGGTCCAGCATCTCAGGTCCTCCCACCTCTAGTTACAGTGGGTGCTCCGCTGGCTGTGGACCTCCAGGAGCTGCACCTTCCGGGCAATGGCTCTCCAAATCTCCTTCTTCTGATGGGCGTTTAGCTGTATGGATGCAAGAGACAAATCAACCGATTACAATCACAAGTTTTTGCCAACAAGCAAAAAATTATTAATTTGTCAACACAATATAAGTTTAAAGCACACATGCCAATAAGTACAGGGACATGACTGCACACTTTTTTATTCATCTGCAGACTAACTCACTACCCTGCTCATGGCCTACAATGACTAAGCAAACCTACTGACATTATGTAGCCCATGCTCCAGCAACATGTACTATGATGTCAGCCACAATGAACCACTACACACCAATGTGGCTTCTGAAGGGTAAACTCCTTGGGCCTGACTGGACCATCACATTTATACTCTGCAAGATTTGCTCACTGTATACAGTTCCTACAGGCAATTATCATAGTACAGACTTCACCCTTACACTTGAGTTACAATGAAAGGGCTGGCATGGTGGCTAAGGAAAGTGTCTTCCCTGTGCATGTGTGGACATGTGGCCTACCAAATGCAGACTCATGCTACTTCTGAGTGGGTGTCTGTGGTATATACCTATACCACTGGAACACTCTTTTGGACATATGTTTCAAAACTACAGAGATGGCATCCAACTTACAAAGGTATGCATTGTACAATTTCTGCTATGTAACCAAGCTACTGAGTGACATCTCAGGGCCTCCCAGGAATCTATACACTGTCTGCACTGTAGATCTGTAATTTGTGCAAAAAGCGTGTACAGAACAAATATGACTTCTGTGAAGGTGACAACAGAGCTGTGCGAGTAAGGGTCCTGCCATGAGTCAAAGACACACTTTGACAATGATGCAAAATGCACATATGGACTAGTTCTGTGATTTACCTCAGTACCCATTCCTAATGTAGTCAATGGACTGAGCCATTCAGGACAAGTGTTGCAAATAGAACCTTATATTGGCCACATGACAGGATCTGCATTTCTACAGTTAATGGGCACAATGCCACAGTTGCATAGCCACAGTGACTATCCCACAGCCTGGCCTATGTCCCATACTGGGAAATACATTTCACACGCCCTGGTCTCTGCAGGCTTAGCATACAGAACCTACATGACACTCACTTTTCCACGCCCTTCCATACATGACAGTACATCATGTGGCCATCAGCAATGTGGCTTGTGACTTGTGTGGCAACCTGAAGGGAACATTGAATCATGATATGCCTTCCAGACAACAGTCTGGCAAGGCCAAATGTGACAAATACACATAGCTTACAACATCCCCAGATGACTCAGACAAGATGCATACACAGCTCATGCTATCATGCTCATACATGTTGTCTAACATGTATAACCATCATAAACAAAGAAATGTCATTGGATGGCAGTAAAGTCTCCTTGTCCAGTTCTGTGTATTCAACACAAGGAGGATCTAGGCCCAGAAAAACATCACACAACACAATGTGAATGAACACAACATATAGTACTGGCCACCAGTACCTGCACCATATACATCCACACAGACTACAACATCAGGCACACAAACAGTCTAACTTGGATACAGAGGCACAATGTAGCCTGTGAGGAGGGAAAGGATGAGGTTGAACAGAGTTAAATGTGCTAATGAGGTACTTACCTGCTCCTCTGGTGAGCCATTGAGCTGTCCATACAGGGGAAGGACCTCACTCACATGCCTCTCCAGCTCCTCTTGAGAGAAGGCAGGAGGCCTTTCACCTGCTGGACGTAGCATGATTGCTCCCAGAGACGGCACACAGCAGCTGAAGTGGTGGAGGTGTTGCTGGCAGCAGTGTCAGGAGTCAAGTGACTGATTTAGCACAAGGTGGCTTATACGTACGCCACGTATGCGGTCATCACCGCGAAGGACACTGTCATTGGGCCGCGACTGCCACGAGCAACAACGTTAGCCTACTGCTGTGTCAGTAGCAGTTGGAACTGCCTACAGCATGGATGACCTCTGCCTGCAGACGTGGGCGGTTCCTGATGTGCAGTGGAGTATGTCATGCATCTGCGATTTTGGTGGCTTTTAATGCTGTATACAGACCCTGAAAAATGCATCAACAATATACGTTTATTGGCATAACAATCATCCTCAATCTGGCTTGTTGTGTAGGTCCGACTACACAACCTCCAATGTAGTGTGTTGCAGGGCAGATGACATATGATGGCGGTGCACGGTTGTTGGACTTTTGCCCTTCTGCAGGGCCATCCCCAATCTTTTTGCCTCCTGCCTCCTATTTTTTCTGACCTGTTGCTGTTGGCTTTTGAACTCTGGGCACTTTACCACTGCTAACCAGTGCTAAAGCACATATGTTCTCTGTGTAAATTGTATGGTTAATAGGTTTATCCATGATTGGCATATTTGATTTACTAGAAAGTCCCTAGAAAAGAGCACTAGAGGTGCCCAGGGCCTGTAAACCAAATGCTACTAGTGGGCCTGCAGCACTGGTTGTGCCTCCCACGTGAGTAGGCCTGTAATCATGTCTCAGACCTGCCACTGCAATGTCTGTGTGTGCAGTTTTTAACTATAAATTCGACTTGGCAAGTGTACCCACTTGCCAGGCCTAAACCTTCCCTTTTCTTACATGTAAGGCACCCCTAAGGTAGGGCCTAGGTATCCGCAAGGGCAGGGTGCAGTGTATGGTTAAAGTAGGACATATAGGCCCTCATTACAACCCTGGCGGCCGGTGTTAAAGCGGCGGTAAGACTGCCAACGGCCGGCGGAAATAAAATTGGAATCACGACCATGAAGGAAACTGCCGACATAGACAGCCACTTAAACACTCCGACCGCCACAGCGGTACAAACAAACAGCATGGCGGTCACCGCCAATAGACAGGCGGAAGACAATGTACCGCCCACACTATTATGAGAGGCCAATCCGCCACCTTTTCCGGGGTGGAACCAACGCGAACAAAAACACGGCGGAAACAGGACTTGGAAGGGAAAATACTCACCTCTACACAACCCACGAGGAACCAGGACGCCATGGAGCCAGAACTCAAAATCCTCCCTGCGATAGTATTCCTGCTCCTCTACCAGGAGCATGAACGACAGCAGCGATGACCACGGTGAGTACTGCAACTACAACACAGGGGAGGGGGGAGGGAAAAGAGAGTGACACACACATGCAACACGCAACACCCCCACCCCCACCCTCACCCACAACAACATACACACTAATACATTCTGCAACATTACATTTACACCCCCCCAACTCCCCCTGGAAGAACGCAAGGACAAAAGGAAATGAGTTGAACGATTGTAATCAATAATTAATTAATCAAAACTTGAAATACAGTATAAACAATTATGTACACCAACTATACAAGTGCGGATAGTGCACCATTCATAGTCCGTGGACCACTGGGCCCAAAATGCATGGGCGAGGCCCACACCCGATACCAGACTCCAAACATAGAGAACACTGCTGGGGCATCAGATCGAAATGAAACAGGCACCTCAGGGGGAAGGGAAGAGGTGGCACCTCAGCCGGATGAGTGCACAACACCAGCTCCACGAGGGGGCTCCATGCCCATTGATGCATCCTTTGGAATGCAAAGCCACAGTCTCTCAAGTCTCTCCAGTGGGTGGTTTGCCCACTGCTTTATCCTGGGGAGTGCAAAGCCACAGTCTCTCAAGTCTCTCCAGTGGGTGGGTTGCCCCCTGCTTTATCCTGGGGAGTGCAAAGCCACAGTCTCTCAAGTCTCTCCAGTAGGTGGTTTGCCCACTGCTTTATCCTGGGGAGTGCAAAGCCACAGTCTCTCAAGTCTCTCCACTGGGTGGGTTGCCCACTGCTTTATCCTGGGGAGTGCAAAGCCACAGTCCCACAAGTCTCTTCAGTGGGTGGCTTGCCCACTGCTTTATCCTGGGGAGTGCAAAGCCACAGTCTCTCAAGTGGATAACAGTCTCCACTGGTTCTGGAGGGGGCTTTGTGCCCAGAGTGCTTCATCCTGCCAAGGACTGAGGTAGTGGATGCCTTTCTCCACTAGTTCTGGAGGGGGCTTTGTGCCCAGAGTGCTTCATCCTGCCAAAGACTGAGGTAGTGGATGTGATACTCCACTGGTTCTGGAGGGGGCTTTGTGCCCACAGTGCTTCATCCTGCCAAGGACTCAGGTAGTGGATGCCTTTCTCCACTGGTTCTGGAGGGGGCTTGGTGCCCAGAGTGCTTCATCCTGCCAAGGACTGAGGTAGTGGATACCTTTCTCCCCTGGTTCTGGAGCGGGCTTTGTGCCCAGAGTGCTTCATCCTGCCAAGGACTCAGGTAGTGGATGCCTTTCTCCACTGGTTCTGGAGGGGGCTTTGTGCCCAGAGTGCTTCATCCTGCCAAGGACTGAGGCAGTGGATGTGATACTCCACTGGTTCTGGAGGGGGCTTTGTGCCCAGAGTGCTTCATCCTGCCAAGGACTGAGGTAGTGGATGCCTTTCACCACTAGTTCTGGAGGGGGCTTTGTGCCCAGAGTGCTTCATCCTGCCAAGAATTGAGGTAGTGGATGCCTTTCTCTACTGGTTCTGGAGGGGGCTTTGTGCCCAGAGTGCTTCATCCTGCCAAGGACTGAGCTAGTGGATGCCTTTCCTCACTGGTTCTGGAGGGGGCTTTGTGCCCAGAGTGCTTCATCCTGCCAAGGACTGAGGTAGTGGATGTGATACTCCACTGGTTCTGGAGGGGGCTTTGTGCCCAGAGTGCTTCATCCTGCCAAGGATTCAGGTAGTGGATGCCTTACTCCACTGGTTCTGGAGGGGGCTTTGTGCCCAGAGTGCTTCATCCTGCCAAGGACTCAGGTAGTGGATGTGACACTCCACTAACGGTGGTGCAACATGCAAGCTGTCCAGGCTCCTGGAACTGACCACCAGCCTCGGACGACTGACCACTGGGGATGGCAGCCATGTCTGCGGTGGTGCCACTGGCTCAGGATGTGGCAGGGGCGCTGGCGGTGCTGGCAGCGGTGTCAGTCGTGGCGGTGCTTGCGGTTACCTCAGTGGCATCGGTGCTGGCGGCGGTGTCAGTAGCGGCGGTGCGGGCGGCGGGCTCTGTGGCATCGCTGCTGGCGGCGGGCTCTATAGCATCGGTGCTGGCGGCGGGCTCTGTGGCATCGGTGCTGGCGACGGGCTCTGTGGCATCGGTGCTGGCGGCGGCCTTTATGGAATCGGTGCTGGTGGCGGTCTTTGTGGCTGCGGTGCTGGTTGTAGTCTTTGTGGTGGCGGTGCTGGTGGCGGGCTCAGTGACTGCGGTGCTGGTTGTGGTCTTTGTGGCGGAGGTGCTGGTGGCGGGCTCAGTGACTGCGGTGCAGGTTGGCGACGACGTGGACCTGCCCTTGATTTTCTGGCCCTTCCCCACTTTGGATGGTGGCGCAGCTGTCTTGCCACTTTCCACTTTTGTTTTGCCTGAGCCCTTGGTGGCAGGTGTTTTCGCCTTCTCCCTTCGGGATGTGGGCAACTTTTTGACTTTGGAATGTCCTTGCCCTCGCTCCGTGGGACACTGGCAGCCCTGTTGCTTGGCGCACTCCAAAATCCGCTATTGCTGGCACCATCGTGCCCGGTGATGTGGTGGCTGAGGTGCTGGGTTGGGACCTGGAAAGGCGGGCCCTAGGGGACGGAGGGGGGGGAGGTGTAGGGAAGAGGTCAGCATTTGATAGGAAAAGCTTTTTAGACACACTGGGACGGGTAGATGGAAGAGTTTTGGGAGTGGAGGAAGAGGTAGTGGATGTAGGAGGTGTACGTTTGCTGACTTTGGGTGAAGGTGCATGGGCTGGAGGCTGTTGTGAGGTGGATGGCTGTTGGGTGGGTGTGTGGCTGCATTTGTGTAGTTTGGGAGGAGGGCTCACAGATACACTGGTAGAGGACACTGGGGATGTGTGAATGGTAGTGGGGGTGGTGAATGCCCATGAGCAGTGTGTGGTGATGGGCGTGCTGGTGATGGAGGTAGTGGCTGAAGATGTAGTGCATGCAGGTGTCAGTGGAGACGAGACAGGGTGGGAGGAGGGAGACGTGGAGGAGGGGGACACAGTGGAGGCAGTGGATGTTGGTATGTGTGCATGGCTATGATGCTTGTGTGAGTGCCTGTGGGATGTGTGGTGCTTATGTTTGCCTGAGCCATCCTTGTGTGTTGATGTGTGTGCATGCTGGTCTGATGGTGTGCTTGGGACAGGCTGAGGTACAGGGGATTGGGTCTGGGTGGAGGAAGTTGGAGGGGGGATGCTGGACACAGGGACAATGGCTGCCATCAGTGCAGAGGCCAGAGCCTGAAATGCTTGCTGTTGGGCTGCCTGGCCAGAATGAATGCCCTCCAGGTATGCATTTGTTTGTTGCAACTGCCTCTCTACACCCTGGATGGCATTCAGAATGGTAGACTGCCCAACAGTGAGGGATCTCAGGAGGTCAATAGCCTCCTCACTGAGGGCAGCAGGGCTGACTGGGGAAGGGCCTGAGGTGCCTGGGGCGCAGGAGATGCCCACCCTCCTGGGTGAGCGGCCACAGGACACACGCTAAGGGGCTGCTGGAAGGGCGGTGCTGGTAGGGGGGGTGGCGACTGTACCTGTTGATGCAAGGGGCACAGAGGGGCCCACCACAGCAAGGGAGCTCCCATCAGAGGAGGAGTCGCTGTCACCTCCTGTCCCAGCCGTGAAGCTCCCCTCGCCCTCCATCCCACTGATGGCTTCAGACTCCGTTGTCTCGCCCTCCAGGGCCATGTGGGATGCAGCTCCCTCCTGCTCTGGTGGCACTGTTCCTCCGTCTGATGATGCTAATGCACACAAGAAAAGGGAGATCACAAAAAGTGGGGGTGGAAAACAGAAGAAAGACATGTTCAGTGCATGCAATGCCGCTACTGTTGGTGGACACTACAGACACAGCAGCCCTCTGCACTACACCATGCACTTAGAGTTCCCTAATTAATCACAGGGTCATGGGGTACAAGGCCTATGCCCTATTGCTGCACACATGGAAGTCACAGGAGCCTGACTATGTGTAGATGGCTCTTACCACTGGTGGGGTTGGGGTGCCACATAGCCTGCCTCACGAAGGGACCTTGCCTACAAAACTCGCCCTGGCCTAGGGGAACCCACAGCCCACCTCCCCCACCCACACACCTCGTAATGCGCGCAGAGTCAGATGGATATAACTGTACTCACCCCCTTGTGACTGCTGTGATGCCCTCAAGCGCCCATCCAACTCGGGATACGCCACCGCCAGGATCCGGAACATCGGGGGGTCATGGTGTGACGGGCACTCCTTCCACGTTGGGAGGCCATCCCCAACTGGGCCTCCGCTATCTTCTTGCTCCAGCGGTGAATGTCCTCCCATCTTTTCCGGCAGTGGGTGCTCCGTCTGTGGTGGACCCCCGGGGTCCGGACATCCTTGGCGATGGCATGCCAAATATCCTTCTTCTGGTGGGCGCTGACCTAGAGGAATAGTACAGGGGAAAAGGATAATCTTGAACCGTCCGGACCGTAACAGTCATTGACCCACGTTCCCACCCTTGCCCTGACGTACATACACTCACAGTCCGCTCATGCAGGCCTCAGTCCCTTCAATCCACACCACTCCAAACAGGCATTTCCCATACAGCATGCTCACAGTGTACTCACCTGTTTGTCTGGAGGACCGTACAGTAGCGTGTACTGGGGGATGACCCCATCCACTAACTTCTCCAACTCCTCCGAAGTGAAGGCAGGGGCCCTTTCACTAGACACATGAGCCATAGTTGCTTCCAGACTGAGGTCACAGCAGCACTTGCAGTGTCGGTCCTCTCCTGTTGAAGATCAGGTATCAAGTGAGTGAACAGAGAGAAAATGGCGGTCACGTCTGCGGCGGTGCGTACCGTCACCGCCGGCGTACATCGTCATTGGCTCCTGGGACCCATAGGGTCCAATGTTAACCAATGCAGGATTGCACTGCGGTCTTCGACCGCCTACCGCGACGGTGTACAACGCCAGCGCAGTTACCTCATATCCCCTTGTCCCACATTACAGATGAGGCAGCCGCCATTTCAGGGGGCAACATGGCATTAATTTTAAATGCGTCACACCTATCTAGGCCTTGCATACACACAGTGACAGGCACATTGCGGAATGACAAATGTGTGCAATAAATTCTTTTTTTAATACCTCAGTGTTGGCTGACTCTGTGCTCGCTGTTCTCGTCCATAGGGCACGTCCGCTGGGGCAGGTGAGGAGATGGCGGCATCCTCCGGTGTACAGACCGCTGGTGGACCTGTCGACAATGGAAGACAGACACATCATTATCACTTACAGACTTGATTGTGCCACAATCCAGGAACTGTGTGCCGAGTTGGAGCCAGACCAGATTTCAACTATCCGCCATCCCACAGGAATCCCCCCTCTAGTGCAGGTCCTGTCAGTACTCCATTTCCTGGAAAGTGGGTCTTTTCAATCAACAGTGGCCATTGCATCAGGGATGTCCCTGCCAATGTTGTCTAACATGTTGTCCAGAGTGTTGTCTGCCCTGCTGAAACACATGTGCAGCTACATCGTTTTCCCTCAGGTGGAGGATTTGCCCACAGTGAAAAGTGACTTCTATGCCCTGGGACATATCCCCAACATCATAGGTGCCATTGATGGGACATATGTGGCCTTGGTAACCCCCCCCGCAGGAGTGAACAGGTGTACAGAAACAGGAAGAGCTACCATTCTATGAATGTGTAGATGGTGTGTTTGGCCGACCAGTACATCTCCCATTTGAATGCCAAGTTTCCTGGCTCAGTGTATGACGCTTCCATTTTGAGGAATAGCAGCATCCGTTATGTGATGGGCAAACTCCAGAGGCACTGTGTGTGGCTAATAGGTGAGGACAAGGATCCTATACCGTGTGAATGATTGTCTGGGTCTGGGGTTGTCTCTAAGGGTTAGTGTGTGTCTAACAGTTGTCCCTCGACATTTGCAGGTGACTCTGGTTACCCCAACCTGTCATGGCTACTGACCCCAGTGAGAAATCCCAGGACAAGGGCAGAGGAACGCTACAATGAGGCACATGGGTGAACTAGGAGAGTGATCGAAAGGACCTTCGGCCTCCTGAAGGCCAGATTCTGGTGCCTCCATATGACAGGTGGTTCTCTCTACTACTCACCAAAGAAGGTGTGCCAGATCATCGTGGCCTGCTGTATGCTGCACAACCTGGCTTTGCGACGACAGGTGCCTTTTCTGCAGGAGGATGGTCCAGAAGGAGGTCTTGTGGCAGCTGTGGAGCCTGTGGACAGTGAAGAAGAGGAGGCAGAAGAAGAGGATATCGACAATAGAAACAACGTTATCCAGCAATACTTCCATTGAGACACAGGTAAGAAGACATCACTGCCTCCTACATCTCATACAATTGTTCGACCTATCACATGTCTGTCACTTTCACCCAGTGTATGGACCCTGACTTGTCACTTTGCATTTCCATTTCACAGATGTGGGTCCCACTGTGTGACCTCTGCTATATTACCTCATGGACTAGAGCTGTGTGACATAGGTATGTTGACAATACAATGGACATTGCTATTTTCCTTAGTTATAGCAAATACACATTTGTGAAACCACAGACTGACTCCAGATTGTTTTGTGATTCAAGGGTGTTTATTTAAGTGCAAAATAGTGGAGGGGGTTGTAAAATGGTCAGGGGTGATGGTGGAGGAATGTCCACGGCAGAGTCCAGTTATTAGTCTCACAGGTGCATTGTCCAAAGGGGCATAGGAAGTGGAGCTAGGGCAGTTTAAGGATGGACAGGGTGACGAAGTGGGACAGAAGGATGACATTCAGGGTTGTCTCATTTCTTGGCGGGGGTCTTGGCATTGTTCTCTGTCTTTGTCCTGAATCTCAGGGACCGTTTGCGGGGTGGTTCTCCATCTGCAGGGGGTGGGGTGCTGGTGTCGTGGTCCTGTGGCGGTGCCTCCTGTCCACTAGCGCCGGCAGAGGTGGTGGGCTGTTCATCATCGAGGCTAGTGTCAGGGGCCCCTTGTTGTGCCACAGTGTCCCTCCTGGTGTTGACAAGGTCCTTCAGCACCCCTACAATGGTGACCAGGGTGGTGTTGATGGACTTGAGTTACTCCCTTATCCCCAAATACTGTTCCTCCTGCAGCCGCTGGGTCTCCTGAAACTTGGCCAGTACCGTTGCCATCGTCTCCTGGGAATGCTGGTACGCTCCCATGATGTTGGAATGGGCCTCGTGGAGAGTGGGCTTCCTGGGCCTGTCCTCCCCCTGTTGCACAGCAGTCCTCCCATTTCCCCTGTTTTCCTGTTCCTCTTTCCCCTGAACCGTGTGCCCACTGCCCCCAGGTCCCTGATGTTCTTGGGTTGTTGGGTTTGCCTGGATTCCCTGTAGTGATGGACACACTGCTGCTTGACGTGTCCTGGGGACAGAGGTATGGGCCCGCTGGGTGGGTGCTGTGCTGGTGTTTCCTGAGGGGGGAGTCTCTGTGGTGGCATGTGCCAGTGTGTGGGGAACCGACTGGCCCGAGGTCCCAGATGGGCCCGGCTGGTCATCTAGATCCAGTTGGACAGAGCTGCTGTCATCACTGTGGGCCTCTTCTGTGGGGGGTGTGGACATGTCTGGATCCTCCTGTCCGGTGACGTTGGGTAGGGGTCCTGCAGGGGTGTAAAGGCATGATTATTGCATCTGTGTGTAGCATTGTGTGCAATGGGTGGGTGACCCTGTACCCCAGTGCTTACATTCTTGTCTAGGACCTTGTGTGATATTTGGTTTGGGGATCTGTGTGGGTATCTGTAGTGGACATGCTTTGGTGATGAGTGTCCATGCTTTGGTGTTGCATGCAGGGTTTGGTATTGGGATGTGTGGGTTGTGATAGTGGGACATATGTGAGGTGTTGCAGTGATGGGGGTGAGGGTGAGGGTGGGGTATGTGATAACATGCAGGTAGGGTAGGGTAGGGGATGTAATAGTTAAGATTTTGCTTACCAGAGTCCATTCCTCCTGCTACTCCTGTAAGGCCTTCAGGATGCAGTATAGCCAAGACCTGCTCCTCCCATGTTGTTAGTTGTGGGGGAGGAGGTGGGGGTCTTCCACCAGTCCTCTGAACTGCAATCTGGTGTCTTGAGACCACGGAACGCACCTTCCCCCGTAGGTCGTTCCATCTCTTCCTGATGTCATCCCGTGTTCTTGGGTGCTGTCCGACTGCGTTGACCCTGTCTACGATTCTGCGCCGTAGCTCCATCTTCCTAGCTATGGAGGTGTGCTGCACCTGTGATCCGAATAGCTGTGGCTCTACCTGGACGATTTCCTCTACAATGATCCTGAAGTTCCTCCTCAGAGAACCTGGGGTGTTTTTGCAGTGCCATGGTGTGGTGTGGGTGATGTGTGAGGTGGTGTGTGTTGTGATGTGTGAGGGGATGTGTTTGTGTGTGTTGTGTGAGGTGCGTGGATGTTGTGTGAGTGATGGTGTTGTGTGCCTGTGGATGCTAGTTTGTTGATAGTGGTGTCTCTCTCTTGCCTTCTCTCGCAATTCTGGTCGTAGGGTTTTGTGGGTGATGTGGGTGTGTGTTTCATATTGTATTGGGTGTGTGGGAGTGGTGTGTGTATGTGTATCAGGTGTGTGTATTTGGAATTGTCCAATGTGGTTGTGTTTTGTAAATGTGTGTGTATTTTGAGCGCGGTGGTGTGTACCGCCAATGGAATACCGCGGTTGAAAGACAGCCGTGTGAATTCGTGGGTCAGGATAGTGTGGGCATATTCCTCTTGGCGTGACGGTGGAGGTTTTGTTATCGCCAGTTCATCACTGACCTTTGCTGTGGCGGACTTGTGTGGGTGTCTGGATTTTGGCGGATTCCGCCCTGTGGGTCGTAATAGCTGTAGCGGATTTCTGCCGCCGCAGCGGTGTGTTGGCGGTCTTCTGCACGGTGGTAAGTGGGATTTACCACCAATGTTGTAATGAGGGCCGTAGTAATGTGTTTTATATGTCCTGACAGTGAAATATTGCTAAATTCGTGTTTCACTGTTTTAAGGCCTGTCCCTCTCTTTGGTTAACATGGGGGCTACCTTTAAATATGACTAAAGTGTAGATTCCCTTAGGGAGCGGATGGACATGTGGAGTTTGGGGTCTCTGAGCTCACAATTTAGAAATACATCTTTTAGTAAAGTTGATTTTGAAGATTGTGTGTTTGAAAATGGCACTTTTAGAAAGTGAGCCTTTTCTTGCTTACACCATTTTTGTGACTCTGCCTGTTTGTGGATTCCCTGTCTGGGTCAGTTTGACAGTTGGGCTGGTTGCACCTCACACTAGACAGTGACACAAAGGGAGCTGGGGTGTAGTCTGCATTCCCCGATGAGCCATCTGTGCTAGGAGGGAGGGGAGGAGTGGTCACTTACACATGAAAGGGCTGTGCCTGTCCTCACACAATGCAATCTCCAACCCCCTGGTGAGTGTCTGGGACCTGGCCTGGGCAAGGCAGGATTTCAAATCAAGAGAGACTTTACTTTGAAGTACGCCTACTTCAAAGGAGAAAATGGGTATAAGAAGGGCACCAAAAACCACAGACTTTAGAACACTTCTGGAAACCAAGAGGAACCTCTGCCTGGAGAAGAGCTGAAGAGCTGAGAAAAAAGAGCTGCCCTGCCTGTGACTGTGCTTTGTTGAGCTATCCTGCAGTTGCTGCTTCTGCCTGTGCTAGAAGAGAAAGACTGGACTTTGTGTTGCCTTCCTTCTTGTGAAGATCGCAAAGGGCTTGATTTAGAGATTGCCTCTTGTTATTTGAAGTCTCAGGGACAGCAAAGACTTCTCTCTGCCAGCACCTGGAGTCTCTGGAGAAGAGACTCCTACTCTACCAAGTGTTGCCCATCCAGTTACTGGGACCCTGAAAGGAGAAGCTGGCAGCCCAAGAGTGAGAAATCCACACACTGACTGCTGTGCGGGGGAAATATCGACGCAACTCTGATCTGCGGCTGAAAAATCGACGCACCACTGGCTTTGTGGCTGAAAATCGATGCTCGTCTGCAACCCGACCCGAAGATTGATGCCCGGGACTGGAGAAACAATGCACAGCATTGCTGACGGAGGCTGGTGAGATCGCAACCCGCGCTGAATAATTTTTGGATCATTGTGCGGCTGGATTTCCAACTCAAGTACTGCTGGGCGTGTAAAAACAACGCAAGGCCTGCCCAGACTCGAGAGTGCTGACCCTATCGATGAGTCGCTCTCCTGCAGAGAGAAGAAACCACGTGCCCGACCCGACGAAAGGAGAAACGACGCAAGGTCTCACTCGTGAGTGAAATCGATGCATCGCTAGCCCTTTTTGACGCACATTCACCTGTGCGGGGTTATTTTTGACGCACCCAAGGTACATTTTCACGCTAACAGCATTAGCGTTGTGTTTAAAATTACATGAAGACCCTTTTTGGTTTTTGATTGACGACTTGACTTGTGTATTGTGTATTTTTGTCATTGTGGTCTTGTTTTGTTTAGATAAATATTTTCTATTTTTCTAAACCTGTGTTGTGTTATTTTGTAGTGTTTTCATTTAGTTACTGTGTGTGTTGGTACAAATACTTTACACCTAGCACTCTGAAGTTAAGCCTACTGCTCATGCCAAGCTACCAAGGGGGTAATCAGGGGTTAGCTGAGGGTGATTCTCTTTTACCCTGACTAAAGGGAGGTTCCTTGCTTGGACAGGGGGTAACCTGACTGCCAGCCAAAGACCCCATTTCTAACAACAGTTCACTACTGCTGATTGTATTTTTGGTGGGCAATTGTGTAGCAGATTGTTGGGTGCCGTACAAATCCATGTTGTGGACACATGTGTTGACAACCATGGGGGTCACATTTGACCCTTGTGTAGTTGCCAGCTATAATGTATTTTGGGTGTCATGTCTATCCAGTCAAAAATGCTTTGTCACATAATATTCTTGGCATGCATCATGTATGTTGCAAATGACTAATGTTACAAATCATGTCTTTTCACACATAGGTACCCTGGGAGCGAGAGAATGCAACACACTCCCGTCTACTGTCCATTTCCAGACCTTCAGACCATGGAGAAATGCCATGTCATCCAGTTGTACCATCTGAATAGGAAAATAATAGTGGATTTTTACCATCAGTTGGAGCCAGATCTGGTGCCAACTATAAGTAATCCATAGTGCATACCACCCATTGTACAAGTCATGTCAGGATTGCACTTCCTGGCTACAGGGTATTTCCAACATACAGTAGCCCTATCTGGTGGTATGTCCCAATCTATGTTCAGTCTGGTGTTGAAGGATTTCCACTCAACAATGTTGAAACACATTGACAGCTATATCAGATTCCCCCGACTTGAAGATTTAGCCAGTGTGAACGCTGATGTGAATGTTGGCTTGGTGCCACCAGAGGCCACTGTACAAGTCTATTGCAACAGAAAAAACTTCCATTCCATCAATGTGCAACTTGTCTGTTTGGTGGATCTCTACATCTCAATGTATGTGCCCGTTATCCAGGATCAGCACATGATTCCTTCATGATGCGTACAGCAACATACCCCAGCTGATGTCACAACTGCAACCAGAGGGGGCCGGGCTGCTTGGTAAGTCACATCTGTCCTGATTGTGTGTGAGCAATGTCAGATGCCACAATCATGAAGTGAGTGACTCATTGTTGAACTTATGCCCCATTGCTTAACAGGAGACTCAGCATATCCAAACCAACCTTGGTTAGTGATGCCGCTGAAGAGTCCAACTACACCAGGGGAAGTCCGCTTCAATGAGGCCCATGGGAGAACAAGGCAGGCAGTGGAGCAGGCTTTTGGGCTTCTGAAGGTTAGATTCCGCTGTCTGGACTGGTGGAGCCCTCCTCTCCTCTCCCGGGAAAGTGTTTCCGATCACTGTGGCTTGCTGCATTCTCCACAACATCGCCTTGCGTGGGAATATCCTGTATACCCCAGAGGAGGGAGAGCCTGCAGTGCCACTGGGTGAGAATCCTGAAATGCCAGCTGAAGATGACAGTGGTGAAGAGGAAGAAGATGACTTGTGAGAAGATCTCTTTCACAGCTCCTTCTCATGAGTGTAAATATCTCATGTGCTTTCATGACTGTGACTGTATAATGAACTGTAGTTGTGAGAATGTTGGAGTTTAGTGTTTTCAAAACAGCTAGGGAGTTGATACACTACAAAAATCAACCAAAGGCTGATTGATAAGAGAGCTTTTGACACTTTCCCACCTGATGATGTTACTTTGTTTGTGTCAGAATTACAGCAATGTACTTTGTTTTCCAGATGCTTGCTGTGTGACTTGTGTCACATGTATGCTTTCAAGCCTATATTCCTTGTTTTGTGCATTGTACAAGTACCTTTCCCATGACATCTTCTTGTGGGCATTTTAGAGTTGTGACATTGGCAGGTACGTGATACTTTTCTGACATACAAAGTGGACATGGATTGTTCCAGGTAATGTAGGTCACATAATTTGGGTGTATGAGACCTATGCCTAGACAGTTTGCACAGTGTTTGGATGGAAGTTAAGAAGTGCCCATCTGACTTTTTTATGTCCTGTGGTGGGCTTGATGGTCATAAAATATGTAGTCCTAGCTTACGACCAAGTCATTTTCCATTCACATTGGCTAAACACTCTTTTTGTATGACATGTATACACCTGTAGATGGGTTTCATCATTGTAGGCCACAGTGCCTGTGCCGGAACACTGACATATGTTTATGTCAAACCACCTGATGCATGAGCATTGAATTATAATTGCCCTGTAATCAAGAACTGCTGTACTGCCAGCTCCTCGAATCTTGGATAGTGTGATGTTGGATTACTTTGGTGTGGCATGTGATGAGGCTCAAGCAGATGACATCAACCACTTCAATGTTTGCCTATTCTACAGGACGATGTGTGACAAATCCCTTCCTTCCATGGTTTGGAGGTCTGTACCTGTAAATATGTTCATTTACTCAGTATGAGACAATCACTTAAGTTTCCAGTAGTTCAGACATATTGACAGCCTATGTGCTGAACACTGTAATAACTTTTTCAGTTTGACCAGACACTTGTCTATATGTGCTTGTGTGGGATTGTTCAAATTCTGAGCTGGAAATGAACTACATGCAACATATCCCATCTTAAACAAGTACCTTAGATCATCATCGTATGGTGCAAATGGCCTGATATTTCTACATGGCTCAATATGACAGGAAAATCAAAAGACAATGAATCAGTGATGGGTGATTTTGTTGTGAAGCTACGAACAACAGAAAATATATGTGTCATGAATCAACCAAAATAAAATATGTGAAGGGGTCACTCATGGTGAATGAACTCATTGGAGTAGATGCCATGCTACTGGGAGTCCAAAGTCCAGAGTACTTCTCCCATTGGAACTGGAATGTGGTTCAGAATCAGTCCACAGAGTGAATGTGTGGCACACAAAGGAGGACATTAAGGAAGAGGGTTATCGCTGGCAGTGGTGAGTGTATTGCCTTCCGTACCTGCCAGATTCTTTGCTGGATGTCCCCGCTTGCACGGGAGGGTGTTCAGCTACTACAGAGGCATGGGTGTTGTTGGCTGGTTCTTCCTGTGGCAGTGCTCCCTTTCTGTGGCTGGCCCATGTTGATGGGTCTGCTGTTAATGAGCCAAAAGAAGGGGTAGACTGGCTTGGAAAAGCCCTGCTCAGGGTGGTTTGTATGTCCCTCAACACCTCTGTTAGGGAGGCCATGTTGGCATTGTGGGCCTCCACCTGTTCACATATGTCCCTACACATGTCCCTCTGTAGCTGCTTGATTACCTGGAGTTTGGTCAACACCTGGCCCATCACATCTTGGAACTCTTGTGAGACCCCCAAGACATGGGTGATGGTGTTGTGGCCAAAAGCTGTCCCATTCACCTCACCCCTCTGACCCACAGCATCCCTCTTATGCAACCTACCCCTAGGAGGCCTGTGCCCTTGTCACAGGGAGCCCTCTCTAACTGGTTCTTGGACTCTGACTGTCTGAAGTGTGACAGCATCTCAGGATCCAGGACTGGGGGCACAAGATGGTGGACACTGTGCTAGGGACACAGATTGTAGGGGAAGTGTTTTCCAGTGATGCTGATGGAAGAGGGCTGGGAGGTGACGCCGTGACCACAGTGAAACTCACTGTTGCCGTCTGACCATGTTGCCCAGATGGGCCAGAACCGTCTTCCACATCCAGAAATTCAGGAGTGCCGTTGTCACTGAGGGCTTCACCTGGGGGGTAGTGTTAGTCTGCTCCATGGCCTCCATGTGCCCAGCAGCAGCTCGATCTTTTGATGAAAAACTTACATTGTTGCTGGTTGAATTGTGACATCTACCGCTAACAAAGTTAAGTTGTAGTTAATCCAATTGTGCCAAGTAACCATGGTATAAGGTGCTATGATGTGGCATGTGTGAAGCATGCCAACCCAGTTTGACTCAAGCATATGTTGAGATGTGCAGATGCACTTTGGAAGATGGCCTGAAAATGACATTTTACCACCATTGTCGGCAACATGTGGCTTTGACCATTTGGAGGCCTAGTTGAGTGGGATGCAGGTAAATGCAGGCCTTTGTGGTATATGTGACTGGAGTAATCATGTGCACAGTGCTGTGTCAATGTATTTGCTGGTGATACCAATCTGTTGATGCATCTTGAAGCCTTAGGAGTACTTGTTGTACACACTGGGTAAGGAATCATTCCTATTTTCAATAGTTCCATTTTGGGTTAGCTAGTCAAGATGGTGCTTGGTAGACAGACATGGTTCTGAGTTGAGCATGATCTGTATCTTGATCACCCCCAGGTGAGACCACTTAAATTGAGAGTGGACAGACAGGGATATTTGGGCAAGTGAACACTGTGCTGGTGGTTGGAGTTACAGAAACAGGGCCTCCTGGGATTTGTTGTCAGGTCACTCCCACTACTTCACATACTTAGCAAATAGTATCCTCCCAGGTGAGTAAGCAGCATTTGAGAGTTTACACAGTGATCTTTTGATATTAAACTTATGTTCCCAGAGTGTTACAAACATTGTACTGTATTCTTTTGATATTAACTCTATGTTCCCAGAGTGGCGCAAACATTGCACTGTGACCTTTTGGTATTAACCTTATGTTTCCAGAGTGATGCAAACTTTGCACCATAATCTTTGATAATAATCCTATGTTTTCAGTGTGATCAAAAGACACCAAATGTGTGCATAAATTAACCCATGAATGTCTGCACACCTAATGACCTGAGAACTTGTTGTCATTATGTGTTACCTATTTAAATGTCTATGGAGTTGAGTAAGTTAGCATCTTAGGAAATCTCAGCAAGGTCATCAAACAAGATGTTCACGGAACGTCAAGTACATTTAGGTAGGCATTAATTAAGGTGACGTGGGATCGATCTGGGATCACAGTGGGAGTAGTCATAGATATTATGGGAGGTTCAAGGTTCTTATTTAATTACAGGTAATCCACAACATTTCCAGAAAATTCCTAGGGAGAGCCATCTAAAGCAGGAAAGGGGAACCTAACAGGTACACCTAGTTTGCACGTAGTAGTCAGAGACTAGTAAATACATGGTTACCAGTTATGAGCTGTTTGGCTGAAATTTAATTTATCATAGGAAATTGCAGCTCTTCAAGAATCATCACCGGTCGTTCAGATCTGGATCTGTGGCTCCAGTGTGTCTCTCTCATTTTTATCCATCACCTTTCCCCTGGGTAGTTCCGATGCCGATCAAGTGCTTTGAAGTGAGAGGCATGTAACATCTAAGAGGAATTGGGAATAAGCAACTTGGTCAACATTGTGTCTTCGTGGGACAAACAGGTTAGTGCTTGACAGTACAGCAAGCCCACGTTCAATTTCTCACCTAGACACAATGGAGACACAAGAAGTTTCCCTAGCAGATTTAGCTCACATGTTAGGGAGTTTGCAATGTGAAACCCAGGTATTGTTACAGAGTTGAATGTTCTTGGAGTAAGGCCTCAACCATTTCCTGTGGGTGCTGCTGAAAAACAATCACCGATTAAGGCCTTGGTAATTCAGGTCACTACACCATTTCCAGTACCTTTGCCCCCCCCCAGAGGGCTATGTAGAGGATACTGCTAAGCTTGCTGTATTTTTAAATCAATGCCACCTTATTTTTTATGTCGACCACCCTCTTTCTCCAATGAGCAGTCTAAGGTGGCATTTGTTCTTTCATATTTGGCCGGCACTGCTGCCTCATGGTCTATTCCTTTAGTAGAATGAGATGATTCATTATTATATGACTATCAGGCCTTCAAACTGAAATGAAAATATTGTTTGACAAGCATACATGTATGCAGGCAGTAGACTCGAAACTGCTTAATCTAAAGCAAAAAGATAGGGATTTGCTGACATATTTAACTGCCTTTAATAAACTGGTGGCAGAGTCTGATTAGTCGCTAGAAAAGAGGGGGTCCTTGTTTTATAGAGGGTTAAAAGATACATTTCTGGATTTTTTAATGCAAGTAGTTAATCCACCTGATTCTTGCGAAGAGATAATTCATTTAGTGGTCGAGATGGATCACCATTAATTGGAGAGACAGAGTGACAAATGACGCACTGACCACAAGCTGTTAGTAACCAAAATAGGAGATAAGACATAAACAAAAGCACTAATGAAGGTGAACCGATGCAAACCAATACCTTTAGAGGCCCACTTACCAAAGAAGAATGACAACAAAGACTTGACCAAAAGTTGTGTTTGTATTGCGGAAAAAAGGGTCACTTTTGAAAGTATTGCATGGTTAAGCCTAAAAAACAGTCTGTCGGGGCCAAAAGCTCTGAAAGTTTGAGGGAAACTAGATCACCCAACTACAGTGGAGCCTAGTTGTTTGGGTGTGAAAAGATCAGAAGTCTCCCATTTTTTGGCCCAAACCAGTTCCAAGAGAGAATTCCATCACTAATATATATCTGTACAAATGGAATGGCAATTGTTAGATCACCCAGTTCTGCTCGAGCTCCTGGTGGATTCGAGGGCCACTGGGAATTTCATGGACATCGCCTTTGCAAAACAACTTGGGATTCTGCTTTTGCCTAAACCCAGTCCTGAGGTAGTTAAACCTATCAATGAGAGCCCTTTGTCCTCAGGCCCAGTCACCAAAACTACATGTGAGTTAGTAATGTGCTTATACTCTAATTATCATGAAATTATACAATTCGATCTGATATGTGCCCCCCCAATATATAGTTATATTAGGAATCCCATGGCTGCAAAAGCATAATCCCTTTATAAACTGGGCTATTCAAAGTGTTACCTTGCAGTCGAAGTTCTGCACAGACCAATATTGGGCGGAATCCCAACCAGATAAAGATATTGCTTAGAGCGTAGGAAATGCAGAGAAAGAAGAACCTGAGCTACCTTCAGTATACCAAGATTTTGCAGACGTCTTTGACAAGGGGAAGGCCATCTTGTTACTGCCACATCGCCCTTTGACTGGTGGACAGATTTACAGCTAGGCTCGCAAATTCCTTGCAGTGGAATTTATGCTGTAACTGAAAGTGAGAATTCACATTTGCAACAGTATTTAGATGACATGCTGGCAATAGGATTTATAAGACCTTCTAGGTCCCCAGCTTCGTCACGACTATTTTTCGTTCCTAAGAAAGGAGATGAACTTATGCAATGTATTAATTATAGAGTTGTAAACAAAATTACAATCAAAAATAGATTTCTGTTACCGTTGAACTCAACCCTTATAGATCAGGTTAAAAATGCTTGCATGTACACAAAATTGGATTTGTGAAGGGCGTACCATCTTGTGAGAGTCCAGGAGGGTGACGAGTAGAAAACAGCCTTCTGGACCAAATTTGGTTTATATGAGTACCTCATCATGCCTTTCGGACTCTGCAATGCCCCTGCTGCTTTCCAATATTTTATCAAAGAGGCACTACGTGATTTGTCTGTATTGACAATATTTTGATCTATTCCAACACATCTGAAGAACAAGTCACACATGTCAAGGCCCTTTTACAAGCATTACGACAGCATCACCTCTTTGCGAAGATAGAAAATTGTAGTTTCCATGTTCAAGAAGTGGAATTCCTCTGGTATATCCTAAGTCCAAATGTGGTACAAATGGACTCTAAGAAAAGTTGAAGATATTGCTCAGTGGGAAGCTCCACAGAGTCTCAAAGAAGTACAAAGCTTCCTTGGGTTTCACAATTTTTATAGACATTTTATCGATCACTTTTCCACCATTGTAGCTCCCATCACATTGTTACTTTGGAAAGGAATTAAGTTTCAGTGGGGGGAAAGGCAGATCAGACTGTTCACCAATTCAAAGACAAGTTTAGAACCGCCCCAATTTTACGACACCTGGATCCTACACACCCATTTGTGGTAGAGGCAGATGCCTCTTGAGTAGTAGTATGTGGGGTCTTGCCTCAACGCGATCCTGGAACTGGTGAGCTCCATCCTGTGGTTTACTTTTCCCACAAATTGAATCCAGCCGAAACTATTCAGTAGCAGATCGATAATTACTAACAATTAAACAGGCCTTTGGGGAATGGAGGCATTATCTCCTAGGGTGTTTACATACCGTTGCCATTTTAAAAGATCATAGGAACTTGCAATTCCCCTAGTCCACATGCGCTCTGTCTACACAACAGCTGAGAATGGCCTCAATTCTTTAATGATTATGACTTTATTATCCAGTTCCAACCAGGTCGCATGAATGGAAAAGCAGACACACTTTCTAGGTTAGCTCACACCATTACTGAACAAGTGGAAGAACCACCTTTTATTATTTCATCAGACAAGACAGTTGGGGCCACTACCTTTGATTTGCATTTTATGCAAAAGGTGCAATGATAGCAGGAAAGTACAGTAGCCATAGAAACTCTGCAACACCAAACTACTGACATTACTAGTCATGGGCGATTGAAGTATGTAGCACAAAAGTTTTACCTACCCACAAAAGCACTGCAAAATAAAGCCTGTGAGTGATGCCATGTTAGTAAGCTTGCTGGTCACCCAAGGGAGAAAAGGACTCTAGAGATCCTTCAATGACACCTTTGCACAAGGGAAGAGTTTACATCAAGCCCCTGCTGGTCTTTTACAACCCCTGCCCACACCACCTGCTCCTTGGCACACTGCATCTTTAGACTTGGTGGTAGAATTACCAAAATCTCAGGCTGGGTTCACCACTGTTCTAGTAGTGCTAGATCATTTGACCAAAATGGCACATTTTAATCCCTCTAAAAGCTTTACCCTCAGCTTTACAATTAGCCCATGTATTCCTACAATCAATAGGCTATCTAAATGGTCTTCCTTCAGTAGTCATGTCTGACTGAGGGCGCAGTTTGTGTCCAAATTTGGGAAATAACTTTGTCAGGAATTGGATATGGATGTCCATTTGTCATCAAGTCACCACCCATAATCAGATGGGCAAACTGAGAGAGTTAGCCAGTGTATGGAACAATATCTGCGTTGTTATCTTCTAAATTCAGAAGTGGATTGGGCTGAGTGCTTGTGTGCAGCAGAATTTGCATACAACAATGTAATCCATGTATCCACTTAATATTCACCCTTTTATTTGAATTATCTGTATCATCCTTGAATGTTGGATTTGAGTGTAGGACCTCAGTTAACCACTCCTGCTGTACATGACTTTTATAACACTTGAGCGACATTCAAAAACAGGCGCAGGACAACCTATCATTAGCAAAACAGACATACAAAATATATGCAGACAAAAAAAGATGTAGGGACCAAGCTGTGAAGCAGGACAAAAGGTTTGGTTATCAACTAAGCACTTTAATTTGAAGGGAGCATGAAAATGTCATCCAAGATTTGTTGGTCCTTTTACCATCATCAAAAAGATTAGTGAGGTGGCAGTGAAGCTCGAACTTCCCACTTCACTACTGATATACCCAGTGTTTCACATCTCCTGATTTAAACAAGAGGCAGACTCAATGCAATGCCCAAAAAGACCCCTTCCAATCTCAGTGGATAATCAAACGAAGTATGAGGTCAAGGCCATATTAAACTCTAAATGAGTACGTAATAAACTTTACTACTTGTTCGACTGGAAAGGTTTTGGGCTGGAGAATCATTCATTGGAACCAGCAGGACATGTGCATGCACCCTGATTGGTTTGTCAGTTCCACCATCGATACCCCAAGAAACCGAAACCAATTGGGAGGGCCTTGGGAGGGGTGTACTGATGGGACTGCGAGCCTGGATGTGCTCCAGTAAAGAGCTCTTAATCCAGTCATCTGCCTTTGCAGGGACCAATGTTTGTTGTAACCCCAGAAAAATGTTTTACAGATAGCAATGCTTGTTCACAAAGGCCAATGCTTGTTGGTACCAATGTTTGTTTAGGACACATGTTGCTCACGCCTCCAGCATCCCTATGACTCAGACTGGTTGTTGCTCCCTATGACTCAGACTGGGTGTGGCTGGATGCAGCAGGTACTTAAACCACACTTGTCGTGAGTGAATTGCTTGCTGTAAAGGTCACCGGCTGCAGAGAAGGAGTCTCTTCTTCTCCATGTCTGATCTTTGTGTTCTGTTCTGTATCCTGGATGCCGCTTCTAGGGAGTTGAAGAGATTAAGAGAATTGACTACTAAAAAGGTGGTAACCCGCTGCGCGTGTTCAAAATGCATTTATTTGTGAAAACTTGACACTTGCTGACTTGATATTCGAAAGTCGGATGTTTTGGAGCACGATGCGACTAAGAAGGAACATCACTGGCATTTAAGGTCACTGGAATGCTTGCCGCCAGTTGCCTAGTAACGCTTATCATTGTTGCTTGCTATATATCACAGAAAGGAAATTCTTTAATGCACTTATCTTTAAAATTATGTATTATGAATACATTTCTTATCGCTCAGTTTAATACGACATTTGTATAATTGGTGCTGGTGATAAGGAATATTCTGTGAATGGCCTGAAAGCTTCATTGCTATGCTCAACGTAGGCTGTGATGTAACAGTGATAAAACCGATCGCTTGCATTATTGATATTGACCCTATGTTCCCAGAGTGTTACAAACATTGCACTGTGATCTTTAGATATTATCAATCTAAAGTAACGGGCCATCTATAAACCATATTACATATTCAAACAAAAATATCTTAATGTGCTTTAATTAGGTATAATGAATGGACGCGAAGAAAACAATCATGGGATTCAGAAAGAAAGCATCATATTGCACGTAACTAAAGTATACATTTGGCATGATTCTTGAAGTGAACAATGATTTGTTATCATGATATAAGTGAAGATTGTAGTCTTTTAAAACATGTTCCTGGTCAAGTTGAGGAATCAGCCGACACAAATTTTGTCCCAAAAAATGAGACTTCTTCAGGGCTGATATCAGAAAAAACAAACGGTGTATCTTCAAACACTAATGTTCATAGGTTAAAAGAATTACTTTTTCATGAGCTTTTTGTGTTTATATATAACATGATCATCTGATCACCATAATACAATTTACAGAATTAGGATTTATATTCCAAAAAATATATAACTTTTTAGTTGCAAGAATCACCGTTGGTGGATTCCAGAGAGTTTAGGAATCATGGGTTCATTAGTGTACAAAACCAGAAAAAGTGTAAGAGTGTGTGCCGAAAGTAAGTGAAGGTAGGAGACAAGAGTACTAACTTACTAAAAAATTATTCTAAACCCAGCTGTCCAATAGATAAGAAGTCTATCCCATAGTATCAGAAATTAAATGTTTCATATTGTTTGGTGACTTAAAAGTCGAGCACCCAGGTAGAAAACGTAGTTTGAACATCGAGAAATATTTTGAGAAGATTCCCCAAATGTTATAAAGAGAAAGCGTAAAAAACTTAAACCTTACCAAAAGCCAGTTCACTAAAGGGTACCTCAGGAAATAAGTGAAATATACATCCTGATATTCTGTATAACGGGATGTTGAGAAAGGCGAAATTAAAAGAATGAGTATGTGTTATTATTTTGAAATAACGTGTTTACTTTAAATGTATGACGAAGGGAACTAACCTTTCACAGAAACCCAAATTTTGGGTCAGAACCACTTCTGTATGAGAAGGTTAAGGAAATCTTCTTGTTATCTTGAAAGACCCGCTTAGCTCCGTTTTATTAAGTTTCAAGTGTGTAATTTTGCCAGTAAAGAGCATCAGTTAATTGCGGTCTATCGAGAGTCTTGGTACGGTTCCTGGCCCACATTACTGTAAAGACACACAAAAAAGGACATTTGTATCTACCCTGTTGCGAACAATATGGACCAAAAAAATATAATGTTCAAATCAAAATATGTCACTGTGAACAGTATATAAATAGTGATCAATCCACTATTCATAAGTTTTGGAAGTTAAAGAATTATGAATATCAAATCTAATGGTAATTTAATTAGTTTCTTACACATTAAGTAAACAAACCACTTATCAAGTGTAAGTAACTGCCGAAAGTTGTTTGAGTATCTATACAAGATGGGAGCGACAGTACAGTGGTCTGTATTCCATTTGGCCTCAGATAAAATGTAAAGACACACAAAAAAGGACATTTGTATCTACTCTGTTGCGAACAATATGGACCAAAAGAATATAATGTTCGAAAAAAAATATGTCATTGTCAACATTATATAACTAGTGATCAATCCACTATTCATAAGTTTTGGAAGTTAAAGAATTATGAATATCTAATCTAATGGTGGTTTAATTAGTTTCTTACACAATAAGTAAACAAACTACTTATCAAGTGTAAGTAACTGCTGAAATTTGTTTTAGTATCTATACAAGATGGGAGCAACGGTACAGTGGTCTGGATCCCAATTGGCCTCAGATAAAACTGCCACAACATCTCTTAATTATATCGCTTGATACAGTTGAGCATCTCCAAAATAGAAAGACGACAAGTATAAATATAAATATCAATAATATAATCCACATTGTTTCCCGAAAATTCCTAGCGAGTGGGAGAGCCATCTAAAGAGGGAAAGGGGAACCTAACAGGTTGCACATAGTAGTCAGAGACAAGTATATACATGGTTACGAGCTATGAGCTGTTTGACTGTTATGTAATTTATCATAGAAAAATCGTGGCTCTTCAAGGACCATCACCAGTCATTTGGATCCGGACTTGTGGCTCCAGTGTTTCTCTCTCTCTTTTTCATCCATCCCCTTTCACCCCAGGCTTCCCATGCTGAACATGTGCATTTAAGTGGGAGGCACGTAACGTCTAGGAGGATTTGAGAATAAGAAACTTAGTCAACATTGTGTCTCCGTGGGAGAATCAGGTTAGTGCTTGACACTCCCTCTACTACAAACACTATAAACATGGTATCCTCCCAGATGAGAACACTTCAATTGAGAGTTTACAAATAGGAGTATCTGGACAGTTGAACACTGGGCTGGTGTTAGTGAAACTGTGCCTCCTGGGAGTTGCAGTCATGTCACTCTCTCCACTACACACACTATACACATGGTATTGTCCCAGGTGAGTACAGTTCCATTGAGAGTTGAGGAATAGGAGTATTTGGACAAGTGAACACTGGGCGGTGTTTGGCGTTAGAGAAACAGGGCCTCCTGGAACTTGCAGTCAGATAACTCTCTCTACTACACACACTAGACTGTCGAGACGGGCCACTCAGCTGAAAAGCAGGATGTCTGCAGGGGCAATGGTATGCCCTCTGACCTCCTGGAACACCTCTCAGCACTTCCTGGTGGACACAGAAACCCCGGCAGGTCCCAAAAGGAAATGGGGAGTGGAAGAGAAAGAGACAAAACACTGCCACGTCTTGTCGGTTCAGCCAGGCACCCTGTATCTTCGGGGGGAGCAGGTCGTTGTTGACAGAGTGATAGTAGAGTTAGTGCATTCAACTTCATTGAAATTGAATCTCTCTTTCTGATATGGGCACAGGAGCGGTAGAAGAACACCGGGATGATCCAGCACTTTTGTTGGATAATAATAACTGTTGGCACAATTACTAACACTGCATTACCAAAAAAACAAACTGAGTACCATAACAATAAGTACTGCAACACTAGGGCTGGCTTCACAGAGATTCACTGTTGCACACTACAGTTAGAACTGTGGTTGCACTTATCATGCACAAGAAAGACAAACAAGGGCATTCATTATATCACATATTACTTTCCTGCATGCATAGGGTTAAACTAGAAGGAACAAAAACAATCCAAGAAATACAAATGGCCACTCTGGGTTTAAACAGTTAGGGTGGCACAGTTTGATTTGGTTTCACTGTGTGTGTGAAAAACCCTTCAAAAGAAAATTCCTCAAAGCTGAAACACAGGCATGAATAACACAATTCAAATCCAAGAGTTATGCTATTAGAGAAAGAAAAGTAACGTAAATGATATTTTAAAATTGCACTGTCACTTTTTGTAGTACTTGAGCTCAAGCAGATTTCCTGAAGCACATTTAGGCAAGTAAATACAATAATAATGTAGAATGTTCAGAAATGCATTAGTCTCTTCAAAATAAGCACTCTGCCAAAATACGAGGTTTGAAATACACCAGCTGTTCTAGGAAAGCGCAACGTTAAAAAAAAAAAACTCCCTGGAGAAAACTAGTCACTTAGCTGCAGTCTTTTCCAAAGTGCTGGAGGAATGCCTGGTGTCAGCTGGTACAGGAACGAAGAAAAGAATTGCCTCAAAAGTCCTGAATACGAGGATGACAGCAGGTGCTGGACTGCCAAATCAGATGCTGAGATCAGGAAGCAAAACAAAGCCAAGCAGGGAGGAATGCTTCACTCTGGTATTTATAGCCAATTAGGAAAGCAGTTGAGTTTCCACATGTGGATGAGTAACCACACCCAATTAGAAGCACATGTCTACACCACACCCAATTAGAAGCACATGTCGACACCTGCTCACACTAGCAAACAAGCATTGGTAAAACAAGTATTGATAAAACCAATTGTGTAACACAGCACATTATGTTCACTTAGAAACATGAAGGTTTAACCAAGAACAAAGATATGATTTAACCCTAATCCCTGGGGATGCTGACAGATAACTCAGGAGGCACCTTGATTTTTTGATATTGTAAGACTTACAGGCACCATCTGGACATATGACATGTGATGCGCCTTGGTAGGTGTGACATTGGATTCAACAATACAGATTGAAAGTGCTAACACTCTGATACTCTGGGTACTGAATCTTGTTGAAGTAAAACAGTGGCAAAAGCCGAACTGTGAGCATGCATTTCTGTGACAGTTTTTGTGTTGTGACTTACCAGAATCCATTCCCCCAGGTATTCCTGTCAAGCAGTCAGGATGAAGGATGGCCAAGACCTTCTTGCCCCAGGGAAATAGTATTAATGGGGCTCTGGGAGGGCCACCACCAGTCTTCTTGGCCTGTAGCTGGTTCCTGGAGATCAGGGAATGCTCCTTGCCCCCGAGGTCATTCCACTTCTTCCTGATGTCCTTCTTTGTTTGTTTGCAGGGTGGTGCCTACAGCATTCATTCTGTTGACTATCCTGTCCCACATTTCCATTTTCCTACTGAGACATGTGTGCTGGACTTGGTCTCCAAACGATTGTAGCTCGACTCTAATGATTTCATCCACCATGGATCTCCACTCATCTTCTGAAAAATGTAGATTTTTTGACCGTGACAAGACTGCCAATAAAATGGGTGACAGTGACTAGTGACTATGGGGGAAAAATAGACGATGTGTGTGAAGGGTGTAAAATGTGATGGTGGAAAAAAGGACTACCTTGTAACGAAAAATGGATGACATGATCTGTAGTCTGTCTTGCAGTGGAAATGCAAAGGACTGCAGTCTGTAGAGGGGTGTGTCTTATAGTGTGCCTTGCAGGTGTGTCCACTTGGCCAATGTGGATCAGCTGTGTTGTTTTTTAATTCCTCCAAAGTGCACTTGGTGGACGCGGACATCGTCGTTCAACCACCATTGACTGACTGCCACAAGGAGACTGCTACATCAACTGTGTGTTTGTAATAAGCTTGGTGATTGGTCACGGTGCTGGCGGCATTGGATGTCAGACCACCTTGTTACAAGCCGCCGGATTGCTGGCGGTCCACCTTTTTTGCTTGGCGGATGGTGGTTCTGCCTGTATAGCTCGTAATATGGCGGTCTTGGGACCGCCGGCAAGGCAGTCATTTTAGAACCGCCAAAATGGCGGTCTGATGGTCCGACCGCCAAACTTGTGATCAGGCCCTTAATGCTCTTTTATTTTGAGGGGTGTTTTTCCCTTGGGCCAGTAGGAAATAAACAAGATAGTTCTTACTTGGAAGATCCCCAAGTTGTGACAATGTTGTGTTGTGGTTATCTAGAATGGCACTTGCACTTTATTAGGTCATGTGGAAGTGGGACAAAGGATGTTTTAACAAGAGTTTTGATGCCACCTTATATGTGACATGTCGAAGTCAATTTGATGCCTTTGTCTCTGAATGTTTTAGTGTACGGATGATTTTTAAGTTTTTCACTCAAGAGTAAGTGTTGTTATTTGTCTGTTTTTTACAATGTGATTTCCTTTTACCTGCTGCACTTTTATGGCTACTTTGGTGTACAAAATAAAGATTTTACTGAAAATTACATTCTTGGGTGGACATGAAGAGGGTTATGTACTTAGATGATCATGGTTATGGGTTGCATTAAATGTCTTGTAGCCAGTAATTCATATCTGTATCTTTGTTGAGTCCTTTTCTGATAGTGGCCAATTTCATGATCAATTTACTTTCTCGTTACTTCATTTTCAATTAATGATTACTACCACTTGATTATGGGTTAATTTGTTCTAGTACAAAGAATTTGAAAGGTTATTGTGGGGCTGTTCCTGGTAGAAGTGCTCCGTTAGTACCGGGCCTATGACAGGTTTGATTATGTTTCTGTAGTGGTCCTAGATCCTGGTTTTGAATAGGCCTGGACTGAGTGAACGTAGTTTGGCTTCATAGAATTCCGCAGAGTTGAAAAAAAACTCAGCGGAATTCCGTGAAGCTGGAGTTCCGTGCCCTGCGGAGCCCTCCTGATTGCGCTCATCTCAGAAGCACTAAGCAGGGTCAGGCCTGGTCAGCCAGGCCCAACCCTGCTTAGCGCTTCCAAGATGGGCACATTCAGGAGGGCTATAGGCAGTTAACGCTGCTGTTTCAGGCCTCTTGTGCACCGGCCTGTCCTGTGTGCAGTGCACACAGGGCAGGCCGGTGCACAAGAGGCCCGAAACAGTAGCTTTTTTTAGTTGCCTATGGGCCTGGCCTGAATTCAGTGCACAAACAACGACAACAAAAGAGCTTACCTGGGTCTTCCAGGGGGTCCTCCTCTCCTCATCATCTGGCGGCAATGAGCCTCAGCGCTGCCGCCTCTCTCTGGTCTGCTCCGGTGCACGCTGCAGCCCAGTTATGAGCTGCACAGAGCAAGCGCAGAGTGTCTGTAAAGAAACTTGGATCTCAGGTAAAACAAGTGGATTTTATAAATGCAGCCATTGTAACATATGTAACGTAGCTTTGCACAGAACTCACGATTTTAGCTTCAATGGGAGTAATACATACAAAATTGAGACGTTCATAAATTGTAATGCCAAATATGTTGTTTACATATTACTATGTAAATGTGGTAAAATGTATGTGGGTAGTGCCATCAGGCACCTTAAAGAGAGAATTCAGAAGCATATGCGCTCATTAAGAAATAATGACCTATCTTCCCCTATACTGCGCCACATTAGTAGGACACATCCTATATCAGAGATCCCAGTGATTAAATTTGTGGGCATTAGCCAAAATCCTGTACATCCTAGAGGAGGGAATAGGATGATGGAATTGAGAAGAAATGAGGCAAGATGGATAATTAGATTAAAAATCATAGAATTAGGCATGAATATAGATGATGAAATACATCTTTTTTTATAACTGTATACCAAATAATGGAAAACTGTGATATAGATGTATCATATGGTGGATATTTTTTTTTAATGAAATGTGATTATTATGACCAACGGATGGAGGCATACAATGGTTACTAGTGGTTGTATTTTAATGACTGATAATAATTTAGAATGTTCAGAACACCTTATTTGTATATGGAGACAATATGATATGTGAAACAATCCCAGAAAATATTACTAATCATCTATGCCTTGCAACTATGAATCTTTGCATGTTACCATCTCCTTCTAAATACACAGGGAGATTCTTCAAGTTATCTTTTCCTCTCTAATTACTAATTATGATCAAGACTAAGTACAACTTAACTTTATGATTATCAACAATCTTAAAGGGGTCATTGGATCCTAGGATATGAGGCTCAATAGAATGATATTTGGTTTGATTCTGATAATGAGATTCAATTGGCAAAACAATGTGATTTATATGCCTCAGGGTATTAGGTATATATGGTTCTATCAAAATATGAGAGACCATAGAATGCTGGAACATCTGTGATCTATCTATCTATAATATAATGCTCTTTTAGTTTTAGGGCATCTTTTAGTAGTATATGAAGTTGCCCGCTTCTCGTAACACTTGTTGTGGCTTTCATGAATACTTATTGTCCACATACCTTTTACTTTTGGAATCTGGTGGATACTATAAATAGACAGTGAGTGGAACTGTGACTAATACTAAAATTTTGCCTTTTCAAAGATGACGACCGATTTCACGGTGGGACCGTTTGAACTCCTGTTTAGATTGAAGGTACTAAAGGTCCATGGGACATGCTGCAATTAATACTTTATTCATAAAAATAGATTTAGCAAATAGGTTTAATGTGTTGATGACTGATGTGGAGGCTCTTCTTTCTTCTTTTTTGGGTCCTACGCAGTGTGATGGACATGCGAGAAAGATTGCTTTCACATAAATCGGAGTGTGCATTTTATGGGTAAATGACCACTTTGATTAGCGAGTGTCAATATCATGGTATTACTTTGATTGGAAAGTGTTTTTAAAATTTATTAGACAAACAGTTTTGACCCATACTCATATAAAATAAACAGATAGATGCAGGTTTGCTCTCACGTACTTTGTACGCCATGTAGGGTTGAAAGTAGAATTACGAAAATACAGGTAAGAATACTGTTAAGGAATGCAAAAATGGATGTAAAAGAGTATTCAACTTTTTGGACTAAAGAGTTGGTGCTTAAAGCGTAAGCGCATTAATGTGTGTTGTCCGGGAACGTTTTAAACACTAACCATTTTTAATATCATATAAGTACGACCGTTTTCTGCTTATGATTAAATTTTTTGCCTTTTGAGATGAGGCTGTTGAAATTAACTTAGGTTTGCTAGAGTGTGTCAGATACGGTATGTAGGGCTTCATGCATAGTCACATGTGTATGGATATGAACACTGTATTAGAGGGAAAATGACATTGTAGCCGTAGTACGTAGTGGAGATTTATATATGATATTGACATACATATATGGCCCTGAATTTTTGTCTTGGGATATTTAAATACATTGTATCAAATTATGTGTTGTGGATATGGTTTAGCTGACTAAATTATGGATGAATGTGTCATTACAAATAGATTTTTTAGAATTAAATATCTATATTTTTCAGCACTTTATTCTAATGTAGATTTGGATTTCTTTTGTTGTCTGCCTTGTCCAGATACGCATGAATAAAGCACTTACAGTGTACATGGCTATTGAAATTTGGAGACTCCATTCAGGAACAAATATATAAACGTTGTGCCAAATTGAGACTTTGCAAAACATATTTTGAGGAAAATATAAGGTTGGTGTATCTGTAGCTTGTGGGCACTCACTTTGTAGTACATTTAGTCAGAAATATGCAGTTTTCTGATGGATTTTCAACTCTCCTTTTTAGTGTTGTGTTCTTTGGAATTAAGATGTTCTTAGGAATGGGAATAAGGTACATCTAGCCATTGAATTTCTATTGCATGGGACACTATGGTCTTACTATAATTCTAACCTTTCACCCCTGTATAATTTTAAAGCATGGTTAATGGCATATGGGATTACTAGGGGTTTCTTCTTTAACCCTATACCTATGTTTGGAATGGACTCTGGGTGTTGGAGCACTTGTTATTACATTCCTTTCCTATAGGTTATTTGGAAAATTTTATTTTTGGGACACATGGGGCCGTATTTATACTCTGGTTGCGCCGAATTTGTGTGGTTTTTTTCGACGCAAATTCGACGCTAAACTAACGCCAACTAACGCCATATTTATACTATGGCGTTAGACGCTTCGGGCGCCAAAGTGCCCGGAGTGTGCGTCATTTTTTAGCGTGAACCCCTTCCTTGCGTTAATGATATGCAAGGGAGGCGTTCCCGTCTTAAAAAATGACTCCCAGGCCTTTATGTGGTATTTATACTCCCGGGCAAAAATGACGCCCGGGAGTGGGCGTGGCCAAAAACGGCGCATTTGCGCCGCTTTTTAACGCCTGGGTCAGGCATGGCGTTAAGGGACAAGTGGGCTCAAAATGAGCCCGGAGTGCCCTCCCCTGCCCCCAGGGACCCCCCCTGCCACCCTTGCCCACCCCAGGAGGACAGCCAAGGACGGAGGGACCCATCCCATGGACATTAAGGTAAGTTCAGGTAAGTATTTTATTTTTGATTTTGTGTGGCATAGGGGGGCCTGATTTGTGCCCCCCTACATGCCACTATGCCCAATGACCATGCCCAGGGGACAGAAGTCCCCTGGGCATGGCCATTGGGCAAGGGGGCATGACTCCTATCTTTACAATGATAGGAGTCATGTTGATGGGGGATGGGCGTCGGAAAAAAATGGCGCAAGTCGGGTTACGACGATTTTTTCGACGTAACCTGACTTGCCCCATTTTAAGACGCCCATACGCCATTTTCCCCCTACGCCGGCGCTGTCTGGTGTACGTGGTTTTTTTCCACGCACACCAGGCAGCGCCGGTCTGATTGCGCCGTCTAACGCCATTCCATAAATACGGCGCCCGCATGGCGCTTCAGAATGGCGTTAGACGGCGCAAAATTTTTTGACGCTAAACTGCGTTAGCGCAGTTTAGCGTCAAAAAGTATAAATATGGGCCATGGTGTCTTTGGATAATGCATTTTAAAATGATTTTCACACTTGGCGGTTTTAGTATTGGAATTTTTAGTAACAATTTGTGAATTAGTAGATATATGGAAGAGGTTGTATAATATTATCTTCTCATGCTGACACCCAATCAGTCTTGCGAAAGTCCTGGAAGGGGACAAAACACGTGTCAGCTGAAGTCTACATTAATTGGCTGAGAATTTACAAAGATTGCACATCTGAGATTTACAACTACTGTTGAATGAAATTTTATGTGAACTGTTATTTGTTTCCAAATTAATATTTATAAGTATTTTTGTAAACAGAATCAGTAAAGATAATGAGAACTAAAATGATATACACCCACATGGTTATATAATTCCTTTTTTTCTCTTTCATTTATCCCCTGATTTAATCTGTGTATCTAATATAATTATTTGTGTGACTATAACAAATACTATTCCAATAGTTTAATGCAAAATAATTGAGTTATGGTGTGCTCCACTATTTTTTCGTTTTATGTCTGTGCTTATGCTGGGCAGCCCACACTGAGCTGCAGCGTGAACCTGGTGAGCTCCGCTTCGCTGGCGGGGCTAGCAGAGTTTTTTGGATAACTCCGCGCTCTGCTCCGGTAGCTCCACCAGCAGAGCGGAGCTCACCGCATACCCCTAGTTTTGAGTGGACTAATAGTGCTGCCTACATATAGGGGGTCATTACAAGTTTGGCGGTGTCAGGACCGCCATGTTGGCCATGTTGCCAAATTATGACCATGGCAGTACTTTCAACAGAACACAGCCAAACCACTGCCAGCACTGCCAGTGTGGTCAGGCTGCCAAGGATGACGGTAGACACCTGCAGGCTGTCGAAGACCATGTTTCCACCGGACAGATTACACTGCCCTCATGTTTGGGTGACATATTTTGCATATGTGCAATATAAGCTGTGTTGTGTGAAGACATGTGGTGATAGCTCTGTGCAGCTACTCAGAGGTTACTATTTGTCATAATAAAATGAATAAGTCCAACAATATGTGAGATCTATGTATAAGTGCTAAGTCTGAAACACATTGACAGTTACAGTAGTTACTAAAGTTATATCCCATTGTTATGTTTGGCAATGTGCAACAAGGAGGGTGAAATAGGATACATAGCTATGTGTGATACTGTATATGTTAGATGATGTAGCTGTCCTCGACAGCTGTTAGGTGTGATGAATGTAAATAGCTGTATAGCTGTATACATGTAATATTTTTACAGTTTAGATTTTATATTATTACTTTAAAATATAGAGTAACATGCTTTAGGGGCAGGATGTGAGGATATAAGGGTACTGGAGAAAGAGATGTATTACTACTCAAGAATTAATAAAATACATAGGAATTTAATTTCACTTACAAATTAGTATTAATTTAAAGTAAAAACATTGTGTTTAGTGTTTAAAAAAAACAAATATACATTTTAGGGGTGTGATGTTAGTGATATGGGGTGATGGGTAGAGAGTGTATTCATACTCAGGTATCAATTAAAATACTTGGGTATTATTAGTGACTGCAATGAAAAATGACAACTATAATATTAAAGATATACAAATTTGAACTTTCACTTAGTGAAAGTTTAAATATATTTTCCAATTAAATAGAAATATAGAATAATACATGATGAAAAAAAAAATTTAATAAATGTAACAAAATACAAATACAAAATAATTTTGAAGATAAGTACATTTGGTTAATGTAGTTTTGAAGAATAAAAATGTACTGTATATGTATTCATAAAACAATTATTATTTATTTTAAGACATTTATTAAGAATTCTAAAAGCACAAAGGCCCTCATTATGACATATGCGGTAAGTCCTGCTTACCGCCATGCCGACTGCCGCCAACATACCGCGACCGTGGTGGTATACCGCTCCCCATATTATAACCCACACATAGCAATCCGTCACTATTCAGACACAAACACAAGTCCGCCAGCCCAAAGGTCAGTGATAAAATGGCAGTAGCAAAACCCACACCATTATGCCAACAGAACTACGCCCACAGCATTATGACCCACAAATCACTGCGGTGGACATTCAACCGCGGTAAACCATTGGTGGTACATACACACAACCAAACAAAACAACACCACATTGGACAATTCAAACTACACACACCTGACACACATACACACACCACACCCACACCACTATATAACACACACACACATTACAAACAACCCTTTATGACTACTAACCATTGCCAACAGAGAGAGAGACACACCAAGAGCACCACAGATCCAGAGTCACAGAACACCATCACCCATACACCATCCACGTGCCTCACAGCACACACCCCAACACATCACCCCACACACCCTCACACACACCACTCACACCCTTGGCACCACAAAGACACCCCAGGTTGTCAGAGGAGGAGCTAAGGGTCATGGTGGAGAAAATCATCTGTGTAGAGCCACAGCTATTCTGATCACAGGTGCAGCAGAAATCCATTGCAAGTAAGATGGATCTATGGCGGAGAATCGTGGACAGGGTCAACGCCATTGGACAGCACCCCAGAACAAGGGATGACATCAGGAAGAGGTGAAACGACCTACGTGGGAAGGTGTGTTTCGTGGTTGCAAGACACCAGATAGCTGTACAGAGGACTGGCGGTGGACCCCAACTTCCTCCCACACAACTAACAACCTGGGAGGACCAAGTCTTGGCAATACTGCATCCTGAGGGCCTGGCATGAGTAGCAGGAGGACTGGACTCTGGTAAGTCAAATCTCTATTACTATCACCCCCCTACCTGCATGCCATCACATACCCCCACCCCTCACCCCATCACCCCGCCGCCTCGCATACACCCCACCATCACAACCCACCCATCCCAATACCCAGCACTGCATGCAACAATAATGCATGGACACCACTCACAGCCCTGCATGGAAACCCGTCACCACAGCATGCACACTAGAGAGAGGCACCTAGCCCACAAAATAACTACTCACACAAGACAAAGCTGACAGGGCAGTCACAACCATAGAGGCCAACACTCCCCTGCACAAGATGTCATACGCAGAAACAATAACACTGCATTTACATCCCCACAGGTCCCACATCCAACGTCACCGGAGAGGAGGTGCCAGCAACATCCAGTCCCCCCCCACAAGAGGTCCACAGTGATAACAGCAGCTCTGCTCGCCTGGTTCTGGATGACCAACCTGGCCCATCAGGGACCTCCGGACAGTCGGTTACCCAGGCAAAGTCCCATACCCCCAAAGAGCCTCCCCCTCAGAAAACACCACCACAGCACCCACCCAGCGGGCCCATCCCTCTGTCCGCAGGACATGTCAATCACCAGTGTGTCCACCACTACAGGGACCCCAGGACACCCCACAAACACAGGTCGATCAGGGACCTGGGGTCAGTGGCAGTGGGCACATGGTTCAGGGGACAGAGGCACAGGACAACAGGGATGAGTGACACGGGAGGACAGGCCCAGGGAACCGACTCTCCACGAGGCACTCACCAACATCCTGGGAGCATACCATCATTCCCAGGAGACGATGGGACAGATACTAGACAAGTTGCAGGAGACCCAGCGGCTGCAGGAGGGACAGTACCTGGGGATCAGGGAGGACCTGAGGGACATCCACACCCCCCTGGTCACCATTGTAGGGGTGCTGGCAGACATGGCCAACACCATGAGGGAGGCAGTGGCACACCACCGGGCCCCTGACACTAGCCACACCGATGAACAGCCCTCCACCTCCGCTGACGCTAGTGGACAGGAGGCCCCGCCACAGGAACAACAGGCCACCAGCACCCCTCCCACTGTAGAAGGAGAACCACCCCCCAAATGGTCCCTGCGATCCAGGCAGAAGCCAGAGAACATTGCCAAGACCCCAGCCAGGAAATAAGACTCTCCTGATTGTCACCCTTGTGTCCCACTCTGTCAGCCTGTCCACCTTGAACTGCCATTGCTCCACTTCCTATGCCCCCTTGGACAATTCACCTATGATACAAATAGAATGGACTCTATCCTGGACTCTCCTCCACCATCACTCAAGCCCATTGCACATCCCCATTTACTTCTCAGCGCTGAAATAAACACCCTTTGAAAAAATACAAATGTAGTATGTCATATGATTTAAGTATGTGTTCCTTTGACAATCTGTAGACATTGCAATTAGACTGTACAGTAATGTATACATATGTTTGACCTGTATTGTGCTGCAGTCAATACACCAGGAGCCAGAGTAGGGCACAGATATCTGTGAATAGACATGTCAAAGGGTACAGTAAGTGGCCATAGTAGTGGGAACAGCAGCCTGCCAGTGGAAATTTACAACACAAAACTGCAATGGAAGGTGAAGTTACAGTGTCTTACCTGTGTGTCACTGGAAGTACTGTTAAATGATAGATGTTCTGTTGTCCACATCCTCATCCTCTGCCTCCTCTTTGTCACTGTCCACAGGCTCCACCACTGCCACAAGCCCATCTCCAGCCTCATCCTCCTGCAGAAAAGGCACCTGGCGACTTAAGGCAAGGTTGTGCAACATGCCACGATGATCTGGCACACCTTCTTGTGTGAGTAGCACAGGGAGCCACCTGTTAGATGCAGGCACCGAAACCTGGCCTTCAGGAGGCCAAAGGTTCGCTCTATAATTCTTCTTGTTCGCCCATGTGCCTCATTGTAACGTTCCTCTGCCCTTGTCCTGGGATTCCTCACTGGGGTCAGTAGCCATGAGAGGTTGGGGTAACCAGAGTCACCTGCAAATACCGAGGAATAGACACTAACCCTGAGGGCCAACCCCACACCCACCAACATACACTGGGTGGGGACCATGGGCCCACCTATTAGCCACACCCGGTGCCTCTGGAGTTGAGCCATCACATATGGGATGCTGCTATTCCTCAGGATAAAGGCATCATGCACAGACCCAGGATACTTTGCATTCATATGGGAGATGTACTGGTCCGCCAGGCACACTATCTGCACATTCATCGAGTGAAAGCTCTTTTGATTTCTGAACACCTGTTCATTTCTTCGGGGGGGGACAAAGGCAATATGTGTACCATCAATAGCCCCAACAATGTTGGTGATATGTCCCATTGCATAGAAGTCAGCTTTCAATGTGGCCAAATCATCCATCTGGGGGAATACGATGTAGCTGCGCATGTGTTTCATCAGGGCAGACAACACTCTGGTCAGCACGTTAGAGAATATTGGCTGTGACATTCCTGCTGCCAAGGCCAATGTCACTTGGAAGGAGCCAGTTGCCAAGAAATGGAGCACAGATAGGACTTGCACAAGAGGGGGGATCCCAGTGGGCTGACGGATAGCTGAGATGAGGTCTGGCTCCAATTGGGCACACAGTCTGTAGGTGAGGATCATATACCTGTCCTCCATTGTTGCCAAGTCCACCAGGGGCCTGTACATGGGGGGATGTCTCCATCTCCTATTCATCTGCAGCGGATGGACAACTGGTCAGTTTCCAACATTTCCTCAAAGTACGATGCATTGCATGTTGTGACAGAAACAGTATGTTGATGTTTAGTCCCAAATTGTGCTTATGTCTGCTGTGATGCAGTTAGGTGCTATAGCCTTCCCCCCCATGAAATGGCAGACACCTGTCCTGTGTGGATGGACATGTGGAAATGAGGTGATGCCGCTGATGTTGTGTGGCGTTGCGGGGGCGGTCGTTTACCCTATGGGCCCTATGGGTTACAGTAGCTAATGGTGATGTATGCCGGCGGTGATGGTATGCACCGCTGCGGACATGACTGCCATTTTCTATCTGTTCACTCACTTGCTACCTGACCTTCAACAGGAGAAGACCTACACTGCAAGTGCTGCTGTGACCTGTGTCTGGAACCGACCATGGCTCGAGTCTCTGGGGAAAGGGCCCCTGCCTTCACCGCTGCAGAGTTGGAGAGACTGGTGGATGGGGTCCTACCCCAGTACCGAATGCTGTATGGGCATCCAGACCAACAGGTGACTACACTGTGAGCACGATACATGGGGCATGAATGCATGGAGTGCTGTGTGTGAAAGCCTTGTGTTAGGGGGGGTTGGTTGAGGGGTCCTGGGCAGCATGCTGCATGTATGGTGGGCACTGTATGTGAGTAAGGGGATGGAAGGGATATGGTGGGCCATGACTGTAACAGGCCGGACAGTATGACTGATACCATTTTCTATTTTTATTTTTCTGCAGGCCAGCACCCATCAGAAAAAGGGTATATGGCATGCCATCGCCAAGGACGTGCGGACCCTGGGGGTCTACGGCAGGTGGAGCACCCACTGTCGCAAACGGTGGGAGGACCTGAGATGCTGGGCAAGGAAGACGGCGGAGGCCCAGCTGAGGATGGCCTCCCAACGAGGAAGGGGTGCCCGTCAAACCCTGACCCCCCTGATGTTCCGCATACTGGCGGTGGCCTATCCGGAGCTGGATGGGTGCTTGAGGGCATCAAAGCAGCCACAAGGGGGTAGTACAGTTCCCAATATACTACTTGCGAGTGAAGGGGTGGTCTCTGGGTGGGGGATGTGCGCCTGTTGGTGCCCCTAGGCCAAGCCCGACATTGCAGGGTAGGTTCCATGTTGGACAGGGGCTGATGCACTCCACCCCCAAACAAGCTAGTGGGCATCCACTACTGGGCAGGGCTTCATGGGTCTCAGGTATGCTGCAACTGGCGTTAGGTATAACTGTCTCTGGCCTGGTGACCAGCATTGTGACTGGCAGTGCATCGCCTAGTGGGTAGGGCTGTCCCCTGTGTGTTGTGTACGCTGACGGTGGTGTTGTTGCTGGCATTGATCAAGTGTATCCTCTGTCTCTTCCCCCCCTTTTTGTTTTGTCACCCTGTCCTTCTGTGCATTAGCATCATCTGGTGTAGAAGCAGAGGCACAGGTGACAGGGGGAGCTGCATCCAAAAGGGCCCAGGAGGCTGATTCCACCGATGGTGAGGGCACCAGTGGGACAGAGGGCAAGGGAAGCACCACGGCGGAGACTGGAGGGGACAGTTCTGAAAGTGATACCTCCTCCGATGGAAGCTCCCTGCTGGTGGCAGACACCTCTGTGGCCACCCCAACTACAGGTACAGCCACCAACCCCCATACCAGTATCGTCCTCCCAGCAGCCCCTCAGCGTGTTTCCCGTGCCCGCTCACCCAGGAGGGTGGGCATCTCCTTCTCCCCAGGCACCTCAAGCCCTGCCCAGGTTAGCCCTCCTGCCCTAAATGAGGAGGCTATTGACCTCCTGCGATCCATCTCTGATGAGCAGTCAACCATAGTGAATGCCATCCAGGGCCTGGCAGGGCATTTGCAACATACAAATGCATTCCTGAAGGGCATTCACTCTGGCGTGGCGGCCCAACAGAAATCATTCCAGGCTTTGGCCTCTCCCTGATGGCAGCCATTGTCCCTGTCTCTAGCCTCCCCCTTCCAACTTCCTCTACCCAGTCTGATTTCCCTCAAACCCAACCTATCCCAAGCACACATTCAGACCAGCATGCAGCCAAGACAACGCACAGGAGTGACTCAGGCAAACACAAGCACCACACATCAACCCACAGGCACTCACACAAACACCATCCAGATGCAGAAATACCAACATCCACTGCCTCCACTGTGTCCCCCTCCTCCTCCTTGTCCATCTCTCTCCCAGTATTGTCTACACTCACACCTGCATGCACTACATCCACACCCACTGCCTCCATCACCATCACGCCTATCAGTACACTCCCCTCACTGGCAGTCACCACCCCCACATCCATGCACATGTCCCCTGTGTCCTCTCCCACTGTGTCTGTGCCCCCTCCTCCCAAAGTACCCAAACGCAAGCACTCAGACACCCAACAGCCATCCACCTCACAACAGCATCCAGCCCATGCACCTGCACCCAAACACAGCAGACAGACACCTCCTGCAGCCACTCCCTCTTCCTCCACTCCCAAACCTTTACCCTCTTCCCACCTCAGTGTCCCTAAGAAGCTTTTCCTCTCCACCCTTGACCTCTTCCCTCACCCAACCCCCCGTCCTTCACTTCGGGCCAGGGTGGGCAGAGCCCAGGCCGGCACCTCAGCCACCCAGTCCACGGCTACTGTACTTTTGGCAGCTTCTGCAAGTGTTAGAGGCTCCAAGGAGACACCCATTAGCACTGGCAGTGTGCCTGCACCAGCTGCCAAGGGGAAGGGCAAGGAGGCACCACCAGCTGCCAAGGGCAAGGAGGCACCACCACACAGCAAGGGCAAGGGCAGGGAGGCACCACCACATGGCAAGGAGGCACCACCAGCTGCCAAGGGCAAGGGCAAGGAGGCACCACCAGCTGCCAAGGGCAAGAGCAAAGGGCCTGCCCCTGCAGGCAGGAGGGACAGGAGGCCTGGTGCTGTGACAGGATCTGAGCCCCCACCACCAACCGTGGCACTTCAGCTGTCCCAAGCTGCAGGGGAAGGGCTGGAGCCTCCCTCCACCACTGACAGCACTGCCACCTGCACCACCATCAGCACTGCCACATGCACCGCCACCAGCACCACTGGCAGCAGCAGCAGCCCCAGTGGGCAACCGTCCGAGGCTGCAGGAGAGGGGCTGGAGTCTCCCCCCACCACTGGCAGCACCGACACCTGCACCGCCATCAGCACCACCACATGCACCGCCACCAGCACCGCTGGCAGCAGCAGCAGTGCTAGTGGGCAGCAGTCCGAGGCTGCAGGGGAAGGGCTGGAGCCTCCCCCCACCACTGGCAGCACCGACACCAGGACTGGCACTGCCACCACTGTGCAGCCGTTGCCACAGGCGGATGGACTGTAGTCCTGCCTCCATGGAGTGTTATGCATCCTGCCCACTGCAAATCTTGTGGGTATGACACCCAGGTGAGAGACTGTGACCTTGCACTCCCCAAGTGCTGAATCACAGGGCACAAAGCCCCCTCCAGAACCAGTGGAAGAAGGCATCCACTCACCTCCTCCTTGCCAGGAGGAAGCACACTGGGCACAAGGCCCCCTCCAGAACCAGTGGAAGAAGGCATCTACTTGAGAGACTGTGGCCTTGCACTCCCCATGACCAAGCAGTGGGCAAACCACCCACTAGAGAGACTGTGGCCTTGCACTCCCCAGAACAAAGCAGTGGGCAAACCACTCACTAGAGAGACTGTGGCTTTGCACACCCTAGGACCAAGCAGTGGGCAAACCACCCACTAGAGAGACTGTGGCCTTGCACTCCCCAAGACAGAGTGATGGGCATGTAGCCCCCTCCGGGACCAGTGGTGTTGTACCATCTTCTGGCTGAGGGGCCCCCCTTTTCCCCTTCCCACTGAGGTGCCTGTGCATTTTCAACCTGATACCCCAACAGTGTTCTCTCCGTGTTGATGCAGGAGTCAAGTGGGGCCTTGCCCTATGTGATGTGGCCCTGTGGCCCACGGACATTATGGACTGGGCAGTGTCCCTCCATTTGTATATTTTTAAATACTGTTTTGAATTTTGAGGACTTATTTCTAGTTTTTTATCTTATTACACTCTCACTTCAATCACTTCCTTTTGCCCTTGCATTATTCCTGAGGGGTCGGTGGTGGATGTGTAATGTTGTTGCATCTCTTTGTGTGTATGTTGTTGGGTGTGGGGGTATTGCATGTGTGTGTGTCACTCTCTTTTTCCTCCCCACTCCCTTGTGTGTTAGGCGGCAGTACTCACCGTGGTAGTTGTCGCCGGCGTTGATATTACTGGTGTAGGAGGAGGTAGACTAGCATGGTGAAGATCTGCAGTTTGGGCTCCATGGCGTTGTGGTTCTTCATTGAGTCTCCAGAGGTGAGTCCTATGCCTTCTGTGTACTGTTTCCGCTGTGCTTTTGTTGTCGTTGGTAACGCCCCAGAAAAGGTGGCGGATAGGCCGGTCATAATAGAGTGAGCAGTACATTGTATTCTGCTTGGATGTTGGCGGTTACCGCCGCAGTGCTTGTTGCTACCACCGTGGCGGTAGGTGTGTTAAAGTGGCTGTCTGTGTTGGCGGTTTCCGCCGTGGTCATAATTCAATATTTTTACCGCTGGCTTGTTGGCGGTATTACCGCCCGCCAGGGTTGTAATGAGGGCCAAAATTACTATTAAAGTACATTTCTAAAACATTTTCTACACTTTCACATTCATTTCAATGGGAGGAATTGGTAGTTAAATGTTACCTGAGGCTTAAATGTCTGTACTGTTATTTTTTAAATAATTTTACTTCTCATACAGATTGTGTTGATTTGTGTACATTGGTCCAGTTGTTATTTTTTGTTTTAATTTAGGGTTTAAAAAGAAGTAAAATAAAAATTTAAAACTTTTTTTTTACACCTAGATGAAACAATAACAACTATTTCATATTTAACTCCTTCGCTGCCAGGCCTTTTCCCCTCAGGTGCCAGGCCTTTGTTTTGGCTATTTGGAGCTGTTCGTGCTTAGACCCACATAACTTCTTGTCCACATAAGCTACCCACACCAAATTTGCATCCTTTTTTTCCAACATCCTAGGGATTCTAGAGGTACCCAGACTTCATTTGCTGAAATACAAAGAGTGAAAAATAGGTATCAAGAAAACCTTTGTATTTCCAAAATGGGCACAAGATAAGGTGTTGAGAAGCAGTGGTTATTTGCACATCTCTGAATTCCGGGGTGTACATATTAGCATGTGAATTACAGGGCATTTCTCAAATAGACGTCTTTTTTACACACAGTCTTACATTTGGAAGGAAAAAATGTAGAGAAAGACAAGTGGCAATAACACTTGTTTTGCTATTCTGTGTTCCCCCAAGTCTCCCGATAAAAATGGTACCTCACTTGTGTGAGTAGGCCTAATGCTCGCGACAGGAAACCCAACATGGACCCCACATTTTTACATTGAAATCTGACATGTTTTTTGCAAAGTGCCTAGCTGTGGATTTTGGCCTCTAGCTCAGCCCGCACATAGGGAAACCTACCAAACCTGCACATATTTGAAAACTAGACTCCAAGGGGAAGCCTAGATGGGGTGACTTGTGAGGCTCGCACCAGGTTCAGTTACCCAGAATCCTTTGCAAACCTCAAAATTTGGCTAAAAAACACACTTTTTTCTCACATTTCGGTGACACAAAGTTCTGGAATCTGAGAAGAGCCACAAATTTCCTTCCACCCAGCATTCCCCCAAGTCTCCTGATACAAATGGTACCTCACTTGTGTGGGTAGGCTTAGTGCCCACAAAAGTAAATGCCCCAAAACTCAACGTGGATACATCACATTCTCCCAAAGAAAAAAAAAAAATAAATTGCAAATTGCCTAGCTGTGGATTTTGGCCTCTAGCCGGCACCTAGGAAAACCTACCAAACCTACGCATTTTTTAAAACTAGACACCTAGAGGAATCCAAGATGGGGTGACTTGCGGGGCTCTGACCAGGTTCTTTTACCCAGAATCCTTTGCAAACCTCAAAATTTGGCCAAAAAAACACTTTTTTCCTCACATTTTGGTGACAGAAAGATCTGGAATCTGAGAGGAGCCACAAATTTCCTTCCACCAAGCGTTCCCCCAAGTCTCCCGATACAAATGGTACATCACTTGTGTGGGCAGACCTATTGCCCACGAAAGGAAATGCCCCAAAACACTATGTGGACACACTACCTGTTTTTGCAGGGGGCACCTGTGTTTTTGGTCCTGGGCTCAGCAGCCAACTAGGGAAATCTACCAAACCCAGACATTTTTTTAAAACTAGACACCCGAGGAAGTCTAGGGAGGTGTGACTTGTGTGGATACTGCAAAGTTTTCTTATCCAAAATCCTCAGCAAACCTCAAATTTAGCAAAAAAAATCACATTTTTCCAACATTTCTGTGTGGGATCACCGCACCAGGACAAATTTCCTGCCACCCAACGTTCCCCTCAGTCTCCCGGTAAAAATGATACCTCACTTGTGTAGGTGGGCCAAGTGCCTGTGACAGGGAAGAGCCAAAAACATGTTGAAATTGTGGGGGAACCACAGTGGGTCTTAAAGGGCAGTTTGGAAAAAAACATTTTTAGGCTGACAATTGCTGCTGAATTTTTATCGGTATAGATGGAACAATGCTGGGTGGTAGAAATTTTGTGGATTCCTGCAGATTCAGGAAGGCTCCATCACAAAAATGTGGGGAAAATGTATGATTTCCAGCAAAGTTGGAGGTTTGCAGTCCATTGTGGGTAAGAAAATGGTGCGGGTCCATGTGAAATGGCCTATAAATAAATTGCCGCCCTGGGGAGCACCCCTTGCCCAAGTGGACACTCCCCTTATGAGCAAGAATATTTTTAAAAAAAGAATTCCCTGGTGTCTAGTGGTTTCTGCCTCCCTTATGGCTGATTGGCCTAATAAAAATAGGCCGATCTGCCCCCAACAAGGGCAGAAAAGGCCTAAAAGTAAAATTGCCCCCATGGGAGCGACCCTTGCCTAAGGGGTCGTTCCCCACATACATAAAACAAAAACAAAAAAAATCCCTGGTATCTAGCAGTTTCTGCCCTCCCTGGGGGCAGATCGGCCTAATTATAATAGGCCGATCTGCCCCCAGGGGGACAGAAATGGCCTATTAATAAATTGCTCCCGTGGGGAGCAGCCCTTACCCAAGGGGCCGCTCCCCTTATGCCATAAAAGAAAAAGAAAAAATCCCTGGTGTCTAGTGGCATTTCGCATCTAGATCAGGCAGCAGAAATGCTGAGAGAGTCATGAAAGGAGAGGAAAGCCCTTTCCTCTCCTTTCATGCCTCTCTGCCCCCTCCACGTGATTGGAAGAGAAATGCTTTTGCATTTCTCCTCAGATCCGTGCTGGAAGGCATGCCTCTGATGAGGTCAGCGCACGATCACGTGCTGACCTCATCAGACGCCATGGGGAGGTCGGGGCGGGGGTGGAAGTGGAAGCGATTCCCCTTCCACTCATGTCTGTGGGAGGGGGTACCAGGCCCCCGGGGGAGCGCTAGCACTTCCACCGAGGGTCACTGTCTGGATGTAACGGTTACATCCTGGGCATGCTGCCCAGGACGTAACCGTTACGTTCACGGCACCCGAGGGGTTCAAATCATGTTTCTTATCTGTGTTTTACTTTTAATGAAGAAAACAACACTCAAAATGAGAAGTCTATTTTTTAACTGAATTACCTTTTTTGGCTTATAGGAGTCGTTTCTTGAAAATACTTTAAACAACATTATCAGGATGTTTGGGCCTCAGTTGGAAAGGTTTTTAGTGCATTAAAGAACGTTTTTTAAATTTTGTTTTGCATTTTTACAATTTTCATCTTTTCAGTTGTGGATAGCGGCTACAACTGAGACTCTAGGTGAGTAGTTCAGTAAAAAATCACCGTGAGTTGAAGAAAAAAGACAACTTCGGGTAGGAGATTTTAAAAATAAAATACTTTTTTATTAATATTTATAAAATTGCAAATCTAAATAAAACGTTTTGTTAAAACAGGAGAATAAAACAAATTAAGGGTTTGAGAGAATACTAGTGTAAAATGCATGCAAAAAGTTCTACATCTGGGGCGTGGCTAAGATACCCACCGAGTAGGAGTTTTCCTTTGGAGCTCCACTATCGCCCCATGGAAAAGACCAGAAGGGGCGCCTGACAACTCCATCCAGGGGTGCGGTAGCGACCCCATTGTCTCCTAGAAGCCCCAAGGCTTGTCTGGGTCAGTGAGACACACCTCAGGGTGCCGTGGCCCCACTGAAGGGCTTGGAGGAGGGTCGTGAGGTAGGCCTCGGCAGGCAGCAAGTGACGTGGCAAGAAGATTGTGGCCTAGCGGGACGGGGACGGGGACGGGAGAAGGAGAGTTGAGACCAGCACCCTCTCTTCACTAGGCTGTGTGCACAGAGGATTGGCTCTGCCATGCGGTGGTTACTGCAGCCCGGTGGGTGGGCCCCGTTGAGCAACGGGATTGGGCGCCGACCGGGCCGGTGCTGGCGCAGTGCGTGTGGGAGCCCGGGCCGCTTGGAGCAGACGCCGTGGACAGGGTGGAGACCGGAGTGGAGGGGGCATGGATGAATAGCCCCCACTGAAGACGAGGAGATGCTTAGTGAAGCAGCTGAGGCAGGGACTGGGGAGGAGGTCGTCCCCACCGTGATGGTGTGGAGCACAGCCAGCAAACGCATGTGGTGCCTCAGCCAGCCCTGCCCATCAAGCAGGCCCTAGAGGCCTATGAACCCAGAGAACAGCGCTGGGCTTGTGCAGACAAGAGAGGACAGACATCTCTGGAACAGGGGCCCAGGAGGAACAGCGACTCTCGCCTGCCATCACGGGCCTGGCTGCTGCCTGTGTGGCCACCGGCGTGGGCTGCGTGGATGCCTGGGTGGTGCAGGGCGGGTGCTGGAGAGCGGGCAGGAGCTGGGGGAAACAGGTGAGGAGCCCTGACCAGGGTCAAGGAGAAGGCCTGTGCAGAGACTGCTACGGGTGCGCATGGTACGCCCGCCAGCCAAGGTAGTGCATTTTGAAGCTGGCCGGGGCCTGCGATGCCATGTACAGTCTAACCTAGCAGCCAAGCACCAGAGTCTGGCAGGCCCAGAGTGTTGGGTGAGCGTGGGCAGGAGGAAGCTGGCGTTTCATGAGCAGGGCCCCGGGTGGAATTGAACAAGGTACATTTGGAGCTGGTGCGGCAGCAGCAGTGCGCCCATCGTGACAATCCCGCACGCTGGACCCCACCACTGCCTGACTGATGGGTACTTTGTCCTGGACACTACTTAGGCCTTCGGCGCCCTGCTCATCTGTGGAATAGCACAGCCATTGAAGACACCAGTGCAAACGTAAACTCCTGGGGCAGCGAGCAAGCTGAGGCCACGGACGGGAAACTGTAATCCAGACAGGGCCTATAACAATGCACGAATCAACAGGGATGGCATCCCAGAGACATAACAAGAAGGAGGGCTCCCTCAAAGACCTCTTTAATAAAACCCCTGCCAAGAAAGCGACTCCGCCCGGGGTCCCGGCGACAGAGGAAGGAGAGACGGTGGAGCGGGGACCATCGGAAGGCGGAAAAGTGCCATTGACGAGAGCGTTCATGGAGCAGCTCTTTGGGTCTCTACGTGGAGATTTTGTCATACTGAAACAGGAAATAGCAGCAGACGTTAAGGACCTAAAGGGAGAGGTGGTTGACGTGGGACAATGCATGGACACGCTGGAACGGACCCAGGACGCATGCGAAGAGGAATTTGACTGTCACAGGAGAGAACTCCTCACCTTACAGGACAAGAACCAAGAATTAGAGGACTTAGAGAACAGATCGCGGTGCTCTAATATTCATATAAAAGGAGTACCAGCACAGGGGCCCTGGAGGACTTTGTGGTGCGACTCTTTCTCCATGTGGCCCGACACTGAAAGATCGAAACATTGTGCTTGACAGAACACATAGAGCTGGCCATCCTGCCCGCTCTCCGGGCCAGGCTCAGGACACACTAACCTGTCTACATTACTTTAAACAATGAGAGGCCATAATGGCGGCAGTCAGTGACCAAACATCGATTGAGTTTGAGAACCACCAGATCGGCTTGTTTCAGGACGTATCGATGCTTACATTACAACACTGTAGAACGCTTCGGCCGGTGACGGACATCCTCAGAGAGAAAAGTGTTAGATATAAATGGGGTCACCCCTTTCGCCTCCACTTTATGTGGCAGAATGAAACCCACAGCATCCGCACACTGGAAGAAGCGCAGTGCCTGGATGGGATGCCACCGCACCTCGGAGACCAAACCCAGCAATCAGCATCTCAGGTACAGCCGCCATAATCTGACAGAGGGTGTTGCAAAACCCACAACCGACAGAATAGATCTCATAAACCTACAATGGTGGACAGCCAAAAGGAGAGGGTGGCACTGCTCAGAAGCCTACGCAGCCATGACAGCGTATCAAAGGCAGACTTCAGACCAATGATATGGACTGGCACACCGCATGGGACTCCCCCCTGTCTACAAGATGATGCCTGTAGGGTAATCTGAGTGGGCAGACCACGATCTGGTAAAGGTAAAAAGACATTAGACTGAGACACCCGGATTCCGGCGCTCTGACTCATCGGAGCAGTGGTCGAACAACCGATGTACTGGTGATTTGGTCCAAACCCCTGAACTTGCTTGTGATTGTTCCCAGGCGGGAAACACTGTTAAAAGTTCACCTCATGTTGATTGACCCTTTTCACTACCTTCCCACATTGGCCCGGATGTGGTGGCCCCTTCTCTCCTCACTATTCATGGGCTCACACATTAGGGCACTCCATAATGAACTGGTCATATAACATACAGTATAGCGACACTCATTCATCTCCCCAATGATAACCATACTTAGTCTTAACGTAAAGGGACTTAATGCTCCAGTCAAGAGACAGGTCCTTCTATTGCAGCTCAGGGACATGAAGAGTGATATATGGCTACTACAGGAAACTCACTTACTCTGCTCAGACTGGAAAAGTCTGAGGTCACACTGGTTTGACCGCCAAATCCACTCTTCGGGTCCTAGGTGGCAGACAGGAGTGGCAATCCTTCAGGCCACAAATGTTCCAGGGAAAGTAATCTGCATGCAGGTTGAGATTCCTGGGAGGCTTCTCTCCCTACATATTCAATCAATCAATCAATCAATCAATGCATTTATAGAGTGCGCTACTCACCCGCAAGGGTCTCAAGGCGCTAGGGAGGGGGGAGAGGGTTACTGCTGCTCAAAAAGCCATGTCTTGAGGCGCTTCCTGAAGGCGAGATGGTCCTGGGTGGTTCTTAGGTGGTCCGGGAGGGAGTTCCATGTTTTGGCTGCCAGGTAGGAGAAGGATTTACCTCCAGCGGTGGTTCTGCAGATACGTGGGACGGTGGCGAGGGCGAGGCTGGCTGAGCGAAGCTGACAGGTGGGCGTGTAGAAAGAGAGGCGTCCGTTGAGGTATTCGGGGCCCATGTTGTGGAGGGTTTTGTGTGCGTTGGTGAGGAGCCTGAAGGTGATCCTTTTGTTGACGGGGAGCCAGTGCAGGTGTTTCAGGTGGGCCGATATTGACATATGGGGGTACAGGCTAATGACAGCTAATATTGATGGCCCGAATGAACACCAGGAATGCTTCCTAAAAGATGCACTGGGGAAGATCCTAACAACACCTGACAAGGACATTGTAGTAGGCGGGGACTTTAATATAGTCCCAGATCCCCAATTAGATAGGTCCATCCAGAGATGTGGCCATACAGAAGCCTTCTCAAGGGGTTTTCAGAAATGGCTTGAAGGGGCAGGACTGACTGACTTCTGGTGCCGGCAAAATCCAGCGGACAGAACATACTCCACTTTCTAGGCCGCCCACCAGGCATATGCCCGTACAGACCTTTTCCTCACCACCTCACATATTACCAACTTGGCTATCAGCTCTATGATTGGGGTGGCCTCTATCTCAGATCACTCCCCACTCACATTCTCCCTTGCTCTTCCGGCTCACACCACAAGTAGACTACACTGGCGTCTTAACACAAGGCTTCTAGCATTTGAGGATATTTTGGCAGAAATAGGGAACATGATAAGCCACTTTCTAACCTTAAATGATACCCCACAATCATTATCACAACCCTATGGGAAGCCCTTAGAGCAGACATCAGAGGTAAGTTTATATTGATAGCAGCAAGACTAAATATCACACGCCATAATAAGCATCAACAACTAGAAGACAACATAAGGGCCATGGAGGTGTCACATAGTCAGACTGGGTCCCTAGCAGTGAGGAGGCAACTCACCAGAATTATGGGCTTTGGATTAGTAGATCCGATGCAACTATGATAAACCTAGAGCCCTATTGTTTGCCTTATACAGTATATGGAGCCGTGTGCTGAGCATATACCGCAGCACACAGACATATTTCGCTTGCCAGTTGGTGGTAGATCACATAAACTGGCTCTCTACACAGATGATGTGCTCCTCCACCTGTCCCAGCCTCAAACTTCTCTCCCCAGGGTCATGGCGGAGCTGACGGCCTTCAGTAAAGCATCAGGTTTTAAAACCAATCACACTAAATCATCCGTATTGAACTTCACCATCCCTGCAGTTGAAAGGGCTCCCTTGGAGGTTAATCTCCTTCATGCTCCACACAAGGGATTACGTACTTGGGCCTGTAGGTGCTTACCACAATAGGGGCAACAGTAGACCACAAACTACAATAGGTTACTAAACACTGCACGCTCAGACTTGAGGAGATAAAGGCACACTGTCTTTCCTGGCGTGGCCGCCTAGCTGCGGTCAAGATGACACTTCTGCCTAAAATACTTTACCTTATGCAGACCCTGCCATTACAACCGCCCACTAACGATCTACACAAATTGGAAGTGCTTATCTGAGAGTACATTTGGAGTGGTAAGAGGACCAGAATGTCAAAGACCCAGGCCTACCTCCCGCAGACCTAGGGTGGGTTGGGAGTCCCTCATCTGCTGAGCTACGCTACATGGTCGAATGGGCCCCAGCCCTCACGGAAAAATACTGGTGCTTTATCGACCAGGCCGTGGCTGGAGTCCACATCTGGAAGGTACCATGGCTGCCAAAGAAACATCGACCACCAGGGGTATATGTCTCCCCTATCTTGAGGACTACAATGGGAGCATGGGACAAGGCAGGTTATGAAAGGGCTATCCACACCTATCTTCCCACAGACACCACTCATCGGTAATCCAGACTTTCGTCCCGCACTTAGCGACCACGTTTTTACACCCTTGCTGGAATCAAACTGCAAGAGGATAGGCAACCTCTTTGATGAGGACTGAGTCATGGACTTGACTGGCCAGATGTCCTTCACTGGGCACAAGTCACAGCATGCACCACGAATACCAAAGAATTTTTTTTGAAAATAGCCCATTACATGTACTATACACCTGAATCGATGGCCATGTGAATGGTGCATGGCAATGGTGGATGCTGTCATCGGTGCTGACAGGAAGTCCCACTTACTCACATATTTTGGCAATGCCTGAAAATCGCCTTTTTCTGGCACTCCATCCTCCAAGTGATAGACGAAATACATGACAATAACGTACCACGGTTCCCAATCTATGTGATACTGGGCTTCCCCAACCCTCAAACATATCCACTTTGCACACCTAAGGGTCGGGCTATCACTTGGGCTCTGGGGGCTGCTAAACACCTACTACTTTCGCGATGGGGCTCGGAAAACATTCCTACTCATACTGATTGGCTGCACAAATTATGGGCCCTCATGGGTATAGAAAAAAGTTGACAGCAGCAGCAACCGTCCCGCTGCCCCTCTTTGATAAAACCTGGGGCCCTTGTATTCGATCTATGTCAGATGAATTCAGGGAACTAACATGCCCATCATACCTACACATCCTCCAACTGACAAGTCCTGTTAAGACTTCCTCTGAGTTAATTTGGCTGATATGCTCCCAACAGGGGATTCCCTGCCTGCAACGTACACTTTAAGTATACCCATTGAATTATGTCACTGTCTTACTGCAAATAATGTGCCTCTCTTTCCCTCTCCTTCTACTTCCCCCTCTCTGTTCACCTGTCCCCCCCCACCCCCACCGGCCAGTTGTATTGTTCTTACTTCCTTTAAAAACCAATAAAAGAGATCTTAAACCTAAAAATGTCTACGTCGACTAAACCTCCCAACATAGAAAAGTGTTGGATTTTGGCCTATACTCTTTCTGACACTTTGACAGTTTTTTGAGAAACTCGAGATGCAGTCTACATGTTAGTGATTGTGCTTGTCTCATTTCCTGGAAACTTTCGGGGTCCTTATGAGTTTGGTGATCCTAATGCGGGACTGCCAAACTTGTGGGGCCCCCTTGCGGTCCCCGGAACTAGCTTTCCACCACCCTTTTCATAGCAGAGTCCCCACCATGAAAAGGCTGGCAGAAAGAGGGTTGTAATCAGCCAGGCAGTGCTGAGTTCAGCGGTGCCATGGCTGGTTACAAGCCCAATTGCTGTCATCCCATCAGGATATTTGATCTGGGAGGAGATAGCGCTCTTTAGGTGGGTCCGCCCGCTAATCTTGTAATTTGCAGTCAGACCTCCACAGTCGCAGCGGTCCAACTGCCACTGCAGGGCTGGCAGTCCTGGGACCACCAGCTTTGTAATAAGGCCATCAGTTAGTTTCAGGGTTCACTAGAGGTGGCACCGGTTGTTTTAATGTACTGGACATTTTCTCACACTCTGTTGCAGAGGCAGAGTGGTTATGTTTGGTAGGTTTTCCACAGTATCACCGAGTTTAGCAGCTCTGCCTTCGCAGTGGGTTGAGACATAGTCCACACAACTTCAGTGACTCCTGGACTCAGGCCCTGATCACAAGTCTGGTGGTCCCAGACTCACGATGGCGGTTGGACAGCTGCGACTGTGGTGATCCAACCACCACATTGCGAGGTTGGGGGCAGATCCCCCAACCTACTGCCATCCCCACCAGGATCCTAGATCCCTACGGGCTGGTTGTAATCAACCTGGGTGGCGCTGTTCCCTGCTAGCCTTTTCATGGTCGTTCCACTGCTATGAAAAGGCTGGCAGAGAACAAGTGCAGGGGATCCTCAGGGTGGCCCCTGCACAGCTACATGGCAAGGACAGTGCAGAGGTCCCCCTGTGTGTGGCAGCTGAGTCCAATACCGTCACACAGGGAGGCTATCCAGCACCCTCAGAATGCACAGGGGCCCCAGCACTGCCCATGCCATGGCACTTGTTCTTTCTCAGCCTTTTCATGGCATGGTCCCCACCATGAAAAGGCTGGCGGAGAACAAGGTTGTAATCAGCCAGGCACCCTGGCTGACTACAACCAAGAACACTGTCACCCTGTGGAGATCTGTGATTCCTGCGGGGACGGTGGCCTTTAGGCAGGTCCGCCCGCCTAACTCATAATGTAGCGATCAGATCACCACCGTAATGAGGCCCTAAATGTTTGATCTGTTTTTGATGGAAAACATTAAGTATTGCCAGTTTTACTCTCTTTGGGCCAGATGTATCAAAGGACTTTGCATTCGCAAACGGTGCGAATCGGTAACATCCACCATTTGCGAATGCAAAATCGCCTTTCAAGATATATGAAAGGCATTCACAGAGCGAATTAAGATAGCAATTCCTTAAAATTGTGAGTAGATAATGCGAATCGCACGCACGCTTGCAAATACAGAATCGCAATTCAATGTATCAAGCATTCGCAAATTGCGATTAGTAGCAAAATTGGGTTTTGCATGTGCAATTTACCATAAATTGAAATCAGGTGGTAAACAGGTGCAACCTATATAAACCTATATAAAGAGTCCCAGAAGGCATCAACCTTTTTCAACAATGGCTGCACTCTACGTCATGGTGAGGAGCATGAGGATACTGGCAGGTTTGAGGAGAGGGAGGAGGAGACATTTATTTGAACAGACAGAGGAGGAGATTTTTGATAAGTACAGGTTAAACTCTGCCATATTACTTTGCAACCCCTAATGCAGCAAAAAACACACAGAACCAATGCCATACCCACTCATGTACAGGTATTATGCTCCCTGCACCTCTTAGCCTCAGGAAGCTATCAAGGGGTCATGGCAGCAGCTGGAGGTGTCTCTCAAAGTGCTCTTTCATGCGTCTTTATTGCATTCGTAAATGCCCTGCTAATCAAAATCCATCTGCCATAAAATTCCCCAACACCCGCCAGGATTTGCAGAAAACAAAATTTGATTTCTACCAGGAAGCCCAATTTCCACATGTCATTGGCTGCATTGATGGGACACATGTAGCTATCTGCCCACCATCTGACACAGAGTATGTTTATCAGAACAGAAAGAGTACACATACCATGAACATACAAGTCATATGTAATGCCTCCAACATAATGACAGATCTTGTTGCCAGATACCCAGGTAGCACACATGATTACTATATCTTCAGGCACAGTGGAACACACACAAGACTTCTTTCTGGGGAGTTTGGCGAAGGATACCGACTTGGTAATGTCACAGTTGATAATGTTGCATAACGTCTATGTCATGTCACAGAGAACAATAACTCATTTTACTCTCCTGTTATTCTAGGAGACTGTGCATATGCAGTGCGGTCATTCATCTTGACACCCTATCTTAATCCTGCCATGGCAAGTGACAGGAGGTACAATGCAGCACACAGGAGGACACGTAGCGTGATAGAGAGGACCTTCGACCTGCGGAAGAGTCGTTTCAGGTGCCTGCACAAGAGTGGGGGTGCACTGCAATACAGTCCAGAAAACACCTGCAAAATCGTGGCCACATGTGCTACCAGTGGCATACCAGTGGAACCCACGGAGCCTGACTCCGATGAGGATGACAATCCCTTGCCAGACAGAACCAATGCGGTAGAGAGCAGACAAAGACGTGCTGAGATCACGCGCAACTATTTTTGATGTAAGTAATGACAACACCACGTCTACTTTCATTTACTGCTGTAGGTAGCACATTTATTGCCTTGATGTCAGGTAATATATGTGTGAATAGGACATGGGTATACAGTATACACAATCGGGTCTCAGATACAGTGTGTCACTATTAACATCATAGTATCACTGCATTGCTACATGATATGCAAGTCACCTGTACTTCTCCACATTACTTTTTACGTCCATGCACTCCACTTGAACACTCAGTGGTCTCAGAGACACCTCTTGTTGTGGGTTCAGAGACAATACTGTGTCTGGAACTGAGACAACTAGGATCCATCACAGGGGCTGTGAGACTGCTGAGGCTAAAGAGTTCCTCACTATCCCCACCACCCAGTTCGCTTTTTGTAGCACTCCGGGCTGTCTGCATTGTCTCCAATACATTGGTGATTGGCACTAATCCTCGTGCAACGTCCCGACTACAATTTGCCATCTCCACTTGCATGCCCACAGCACGTGATGACACCAAAAGCAGTTGTGGTAGTGAGCCAATTGACAGATCTGCTGAACCCATCCAACCTGCCCATCAATTGGTGATGAAGCCTAGGTGGGTGACATGCTCTTGCTGCATTACAGTACAGAGTTCCCTAATGGCGTTTGTCATCTCCCTTACATGTTCTGCTGCAGCTTGCTGTCCCTCGTGCAGCTTGCACATGTTGTTATTGAGAGACTCCAACTGCTTGCGCATTGATCCCATGTTGTCATTGATAGACCCAAACTGCTTGTGCATAGATTCCATGTTGTCATCGATAGACCCTAACTGCCTGTGCATTGATCCCATGTTGTGATCGATTGACACCAACTGCCTGTGCATTGATCTCATGTGTTTACATTGCAGGCGCTGCACTTTCAGCATGGATGCCTTAAGGCCACCAAACAGTGATGGGCCCTCACCTTCCTCTGTGCACTGTCTGCCTTCTTCGCAACGCCTCCTGAAGGGAGAGGACTAATGCTGGGACAGGGATTGCTGTCTGTCGGTGCTTCTAACCTCTGGAGGTGGTGTGGGAAATTCATCGGAGTCCAGGTTAAACTCAGGGAGGGGTAGCACTCTTGCCCTGCATCTAGTAGGTGCTTGTTTGATGGACTCACTGGTGTTTGAATCGGACTATGGCTGACTTTCGTCATTCCCCCCATTTCTACTTTCTGCTGCGTTAGGGCCCGAAACATCTTCAACAACAATGCCCAGCATGTAATATTGGATATGTACTCTCACAGTTACTTAAATTATAAAAATGTACCCTGGCATAGTATCTCTAATTGTCTGTTGTGTGATTTACACTATCATGAGATTTATGTAGTAGATGCACTTTAGGGGTATGGACTAACACTCCCAAAAGGCATTGTTGTGTTGTATGTAATATGTGGCATGGACTATTTATCACAGTGCATAGTGCCATTGCTATTTTCTAAGGGGCATTTGTACATTCACATATGGTGATTCAAATCATTACTGCCCTTACCTTTGCTGTGCTGGGTGTGCCTGGGTTTTCAATGTCAGTGACACCGCTAACAGCTTCAGGCAGCAGTGTTGACTTCACCATGTCTTCCATGGGTGTGAACGGTGTCTGGGTGGGTGGTCCTCCTACAGTGCTCCTTGCCTCCTTCAGCCTGCTTCCTACCCTCTCTTTGGCACATGCACCCATGTCATACCAGCGCTTGTGTATCTCCTCGATGGAACGCTGCGCAACGCCCAATGCACATATTTTGGTCCGGATGTCAGCCCACACTTTTCTCTTCTCACTTTCTGGGACCTGTAGTGAGTGTTTTCCAAATAACTGGTCATGGTTCTTGACCACCTCTTCTGTGAGCACCTCCAATTCCTGCTCACTGAATTTCAGTTTGCGCTTCATCTCTCCTGTGTCCTTCCCATTTCCATCAGTGGCCATAGTTTTTTCTGGTCCTGGCTGACTCTCCTGAGTGCCTCCCTGGTGCTGTGCTGGGTCTCTCTTCCGGCTCCTGTGGCTCCGGCTTCTGGAAACAGCATGCAGTGACACACTTCCTGGTTGTGATGTCACTAAGCTGCTCCAGAATGCAAACATTGCCAAATACCGATTCGCTATTTTAACAAATCACAATTTGGTACTCGCTATTTGCAATTGCGAATTTTAAGAAATCGCAAAAATAATTGCGATGGTGCTGCTACATCGCATTTTGCGAATCCCAGTTAGCGAGTCACTAAAAATTGCTATTTGGTATTCGCTAATGCGAACCTTGATACATATAGTCCTTCGTTTTTAAACTGTTCCTTCAGTTTACAGCACCTTCCCCAAGTTGGCCCTCGTTAGAGTTGGGGATGGTAAATCTGCCCCATTTCAAGGTCCAGCAGCTTCCCTGACTTGGCCCTCAATGGAGTTGGGAATAGCAAATCTGCTACTCCTTCAGTGTCCACTACTTTGCCCAAGTTGGCCCTCAGTGGAGTTGGGAAAGTAATTCTACCCACACTTCAGTGTCCACCACTTTCCCCGAGTTGGCCCCCCCGGAGTTGGGAATAGTACATCTGCCCACCCTTCGATATCTAACACTTTCCCCGAGTTGGCCCTCACTGGAGTATGGAACAGTAAATCTGCCCCCTTTCGGGGCATAATTATGATGCCCGTAGCACCACCTTGCGCCACATTGGCATCATTTTTTTTATGCAAATATGGCATTAAGGTGTCATTTCAAACGCGTTATATTCATAAAGTGGCTCAATGCAAGCATTGTGCCACTTTGTTAACCCTTGCGCCACATTATGCCTGCGCCAGGCATAATGTATGCAAGGGGGCGTTCCCACGTAGGGAGGTCCAGAAAAGTGGCGCAGTGAAATTTACTAGATTTCACTGCACCATTTTTAGTGTAATTTTTAACACCTGTCTAAGGCAGGCGTTAAGATGACACTCCATTTTGAAAACAATGGGCCTCCCTGTGTTTTGCTGCATTAGCACCTTAATTTATTGCACTAAACCAGCAAAGCACCAGATTAGCATCATAAATTATGACACTAGTGTGGACACAACTGCCATAGTGTCATTAGGGGGACTCAATGGGGTGCCAGAAAAGTGGCACATCATGAATGACTCGCCACTTTTAAATATACCCCTTAAGGTCCACTACCTTCCCTGAGTTGGTCTTCAGTGAAGTTGGGAATGGTAAATCTACCCCTCTTTCAGTGTACAGCAGATTGCCCTCACTGGATTTGGGAATAATAAATCTTCCCCTTTCAGTGTCCACCAGCTTCCTTGAGTTGGCCATCACTGCAGTAATATTAGACAATTTGCAACCTTTACTCTCAAGCTTCCCTCAGATGTCCTTTGCACTTGTTACAATTAATGTTAAAAAATATATAAAAATTCAGGGGTAAAATTGATTTCATCTAAACTTACTTCAGGAAAAACCTTTATTTTTCTGAGGTAATCCAAGGAATTGAGTGGTCTCCCTGAAAAAGTACAGGTCTTCCTAAGTCATTGTTTCAAGTTCTAAAAAAAGTGTTTTGAAAATTCATACCATATTTTTGAAGCATTTCTGTCTTTACTAGGCCCAATACAATAGACATAATACTGAATGGTTATGCTCTGTAGTTTGGTCCACAATATCATCAAGTAGATTTGCCTTTGCAATGGGTTTAGAATTAGACTACACATCTTCAATGAACCTGGACTCAATAAGTCTTTCCTTACGGTAAAGGTACCCACCATATTAAAGTAGTTTATTGCCCCGCTTAGAATAGATGTTGTTGCTGACTTCCCATGTTTTGACTTCTGAAAGAAAAAAATGGAAAATCTCGATAATATGTTTTGAATTGTCTTACATTTTGTGCTTACTCCTCCTAAAAGAAAGAAAATGCTGATAATTTTGAACACATTATCCTAATAAAAGAAAAACATGTTAATGGCTTGATTTCTGTTGGTGGAAAGATTAAAATGATATTTAGGGCTCTATTACGAGTTTGGTGGTCCATGGACTGCCATGGTAGCATTGAAGGTCCTGCTGATGTCGGGTTGGTGGCCAGACTGCTGTAGTACTAGTCATGCTGGCCTATGAAGCAAAGACCGATGTGTCCTGCCGTTTTCCTCAGGCAGCACAGACTGCCAATGTCATGAGGAAGCACAAACAGGCCGGTGGAGCCTGTGTTGCCGCCAGACACATTCTGAGGTTGTACACCACCAATGTGCCAGCAGGCGGAAACGGGGACTATTAACGGAGACACTCACCTGCAGGCAGCCTTACACATCTGGTGCCATCAAGGAGTCCTCATACATCTCCTGCTGCTGCTGCTGATTGAAGGTGCACAAAATCAATGCTGTCGTTAACGCAACTGACCACAAGTAGACACACCTACCTGTCTCATTAACCACATCAACAGATCGATGCACCGTCATTGACATGATATGGGGGTCACACTAGGGACACCAGGTACACATGTCATTGTGTCCCGGCTTGGAATTATACACAAAGAAGGACACATTCACAGTCACAACATGCCCCTTTGGGCGGGTCACTCACACTGCACCAAAACACTACACAAAAACACGTTTGCTTATCTCAGGCACAGGGACAGTGAAGAGTACACAACATTGTCTCACACAACACCAACAACGCACCAACATCACATACACAAATACAACTCACACACTCACATTCCTCACATGCCGTGGGCTGTCCTCGCATTCAACACACATATGTATGGATGTGGCATGGAACACAAACAACACTCCCAGTAAACAGCCCTGCAGTGGACATACACATCACAAACATTGCAACATATTGGAAAGACTGTGAGATGCACAATACACAGAGAGACAAATATGCAAACCTCACTATGCAAACAACCCCTGCACAATAGGGATGGGACCTGCAGGAACACCCAGGAAAGGAGGCTGCACTGGGACACATATCACCTTGCAAATGCTCATAAGACAACTATTGCACAGGAACTGGCCCTTAAAGTATCTCTGGGACAATCAGGACTAGACCCAAATGACATGCCTATCTTCACAATGTGGAAGTGCAAGTCAACAAAGCACATACAATTCCAGCTGCATGGGCCAAACCTCTACACTAAGTCGCTGTGAGGTACCCACAGCTAAATGGACACATGCACAGTCTAATGCAAATGTAGCACAACTGAACACACTCTACATCTGCACAAACAAAACTCAAGCAGCCACTCAGCAGATGAACACATAATCCATATCAGGGGGACAAGTGTAACACAATACATGCTCACATTGGACAACACAGATGAAATACTTACCATAACAAACAGTACACAATGCCATGACACCATCATTACATTTACAGCCACATATCCATACACTCAACATATACCCTTGTCTTGGGGACACCAGCACTACCCACAAACTCAGATACTGCAAACAACAGTAAATGGATCGGAAAGCAGGCAGAAACCACAAGCAACTGTAAGCACAAATCAGAGGTTACTCAGGAATTACAGGACAAATGTGTACGCAAAAACCCCCAACTATTTAGATTTATTAATATGAACTTCAAAATGTCCAAGGGTTTTGGCCAATCCATACTCAATGGTCAATGCACATCACTATGTCCACACTTGACTCTTAACTGTCAGGGAACCTCCACAGAAAGGGGCATCAAGTGGGGAGGCTGGCACCTCAGGGATCAATCTTGGGAGGGGTCCGATTTGGGAGGGGGGGTTGGTCGTGGGTTTGGGAGGGGTGGTCTGCTTTTTGGGAGGGGTGGACTTCTTCTTGGGGGAAGAAGTATGGGTGCTTGAGGGGGACAGGTGAGGCCTTGGAGGTAGTAAGGAACAGCTAGGAGGTGGGTGGGTTCCTCTTGGGTTTGGGACAGGGTGGAGGGAACAGGGGAGTGGTTGGGACATGTGGACAGTCAGCAGAAGGGGTGAGGGTTTGGAGGTCGAGGGAGTGGTTGTCTGCTGTGTAGGTGTGGGTGTTGTGGGTGCATGCTTCTGAGAGGTATGCTTGTGTTTGGTTAGTGTCTGTTGGATAGGTGAATGAGTGTGTTTGTGTGTCTTGGGGGTTTGGGAGGTAGAGGTGCTGGAGTAGTGGATGTGTGTCGTGTCTGTTGGGATGGTGATGTGGGGCTCTTGGATGTGGTGGATGTGTGTGTGTCTGTCTGGGTGGTGTCTGCGGGTATGGTGCTTCTGCTGAATGTCTGGGTGTCTGACGGGGTGGTGTCTGCATATATGCTGGAGTGGTGGGTGTGTCACTGACTGTTGGTGTGGTGCCTTTGGGTATGCTAGTGTGTGTGTACTGCTAGAGTTGGTGGGGGTGTCCGGGAAGTGGTGATTGTTGTTGTATCTGTGGGTGTCTGTTGTTTGCGTGCATGTCGGTGTGTTATGTAGTGCTTGTGTCTCTGTGTGCTGCTCTTCTGTGATGAGGTGGATGCATGCAGATCTGTCTGAGTGGTTTGGGTAGGTACGGGAAGGGGGAATTCGGATTGGGAAGAGGGAGATGGAGGGGGGATAGAAGATAGGGGGTGACTGGCTGCCATCAATGAGGAGGCTAGAGCCTGAAATGATCTCTGTAGGCCAGCCATTGAACCATGAATGCCTTCCAAGAATGCATTTGTTTGTTGGAGTTGGGTTGCCAATCCCTGGATGGCATTCACAAAGGCTGACTGACCCACAGAGATATTTCTCAGGAGGTCAATAGCTTCCTCACTGAGGGCTGCAAGGGTATCATGGGCTGCGGCAGAGGTGCCTATGGCAAAGGAGACGCTCACCCTCTTTGGTGAGCGGGCACGGCCAACTTGGTGGAGAGCAACAGGGAGGGCAGTGTCAGAACAGGGGGTGGTGGACAAAGATGGTACAGGGGGATGCCCTGAAGGGTTCGCCACCACTAGGGAGTGTCCACTGAAGAAAAAAGCAGATGATGAAAAGGATGTTCCAGTCTCCCCCATGGCACTTGCCTCACCCTCTAGGCCACTGGGTTACTATGTGTCAGTGGTGTCTTCACCGGGGGTCCCATGTCCATATGCTTCCCCACTTGGCTATGCCCCATCTCCTTCGCTTGCCAGTGCTGACGCTGCAAATACAAAGAAAAATAGGATCATCACATGTTCATGATCACACTTCAACAGCAACTCAGATTAGCAAACATTACCATGATATTGAGTAGGCTCCAGCAACAAACTACACCTAAGTGGCCCATACATGTACTGTACCACATGCATGCATGCCATCTGAACTGTCAACAGATGCCCACAGGAAAATCAGGAACTCACACCAATACAATTGTATGGGTGAAGTTGTGCAATCACAATAACCATTCAACAAGTAGGAGACCCCATCACCCTCAAAGCATTGCCCCATGGAGCAGACCTCAGTTACCTGTTGTCATACAATAGTAGGCCAATGCCACATGAATTCCCACACATCCCACACAAGGTCATGCACACATCTATTTGTCACAAACCTAATGACCCAACAATAAGGAATGATGGTCCAAAATCCTGCCAAATTGCCAGCAAAAGTACAAAAGCCTGGAGAAGGTGACATGGAAATACTCATGTCACACTGGAAGCAGGTCCACTATGCAAACATCACCAAGTGATATCTGTCCCAATAGAGTCATGGAGGTAGCTTTAATTTTGCTCATTTAAGCCACACATGTGGCATGGAAATGGACACTGTAAACATCATTTGTAAAATGTCTGGGAGAGATGACCACAAAATCCACAACAAAATGAATCAGCAAGCACCAGGGTAATCACCACTAATGTCTGGCACCCCTTACAATGACATACTCTGGGTACATCAGTAGACGCCATTAGATTCTTGGATGTTGGAGAGGCCCTGGGATTTGCAAATACTTGTAGAAGGCCCTCAACATGTTGCACATTTGGAAGCTAAATCATTGTCTCCATTATGGTCATGCAGACCCAGATGTCTGTCTGTGGATGAATGCCTGTACCCAGACATATGTGATTCCAACATAACTGCAAGTCACTCCATGATGCTGGCCAATAGTCAGGTCACAAACCTTACACATTACACATGTGCAGTGCACTTTTCCACATGATACTACGTCAAGGGGATAGATTTACACATTGTGGCTCAAACCTCTAGGCCTACCTGTCATGTCCCTCATTGTTATTGCAGTTGTACATGCCAAATGACATGCTATGATGGGTGAGGATATGTGCAAGCCAATAATCGATGGTGACACACTTCTGTCTGTGGCACAACATGAAATGTACCCACATTGCAAATGTCTCATGTCTCATGGAATGCAGACATCATCCCATCAACATAAGTAGACCATGCATGAAACAGCAGCTTACAAATGTTTCTCAAAAGAGAAAGGGACACATGCTGATGTGTAGGCACAAGGAATGCTGGAAACAGTGATGGTACATAAAAAATGTCAATGGACATTCCCCACTTACTAAGGGAAAGTATAGATCTGTAACTGGCCCAAAGAACAATGTAAGCTCTATCACATGTATGTTGGCCATCTTCACATTACAGACTGTAGTGAGGGACCAGCACCCGTCATGTGCTGAAGACAAATGGCCTCTGGGTGGCAGATGCCTGTATACTTATTTACCCAGACACATAGCTGTGGACAGTGATCTATCACTCACTTATCTTTGGCCTGTAACATTGAGGAGTAGTGGTCTGTTGCATAGAAATTACACACACTACAACAACAAACAGTACTGGATTGATTAATGTACCCAGCCATATGTCGTCCCTGGAGACCAAGTGGGTTAATGAGTCTACCCAGATGTGTCTTAGGTCTCTGGGCCAATAGGCAAGGCACATCAGTATGCACCACATGACAAAGAATCACTCATCTATTGTGTGACACATGGCTCATCCCTAATTGTCAGGGGGAGGTGTCAGAACCTAGCTCATTCACTTGGCAACATGACAGGCAGGAATATGCCCTATACTCACCCCCTTGAGACTGCTGTGCTGTCCTCAAATGCCCATCAAGCTCTGGATAGGCCACCGCCAGAATGCGGGCCATTAGGGGGGTCATGGTCTGGGGGGCACCAACTCCACTATGGGAGGACATCCCCAGCTGGACCTCGGGGATCTTCGAGGCCCAGCGTCTCAGGTCTTCCCACTTTTTCCTGCAGTGGGCACTCTGCCGGCTGTGGACCCCCAGGGTCGGTACCTTTCGGGCAATGGCTCTCAATAATACCTTCTTTTTGAGGGGCATGGACCTGTATGGATGCAAAAGACAAATGAAGAGATCATGATCACAAGTTTCATCTTAACTGGGTGAGTCACATACATGTCAGTAATATCAAGCTAGAACTTTCCTGTTTATCAATACTCCCCAAGTGTGACACACACAAGTCAATAAGTACAGGGACATGACTACAAACACAAAGTTTTCCATCTCAAACTAACTCACTACACTGCTCAGGGCCTTCAATAACTAAGCAAGCTTACTGACATCAGGTAGCCCATGTCTAGCAATGTGTACTGTGATGTGAGCAACTATGAAACACATTACGCATTTGTGGCTTCTGGTAAACTCCTTAGGCCTGAATGGACCAACACATTCACATTCGGTGAGAACGACTCACTGCATACAGTCCCTACAGGCAACTGCCAAAGTACAAACTCAAACATTACACATGAGTAACAATGAAGGGACAGGCATGGTGGTTACAAAAAGTGTTTTCCCTGTCCATGTATGGACATGTGCAATAACAAATGCGGACTCATGCTCCACTGTCAGGAGGTGGGGTTCTGTGGTATGTACCAGTACCACAGAACACTCCTTTGGACATATGTGTCCATCCTACACAGATGGCATCTAACAAAGGCATGTGTTATACAGTTTTTGCTATGTGACCAAGCTACTGATTCACATATCATGCCCTCCCAGGAATCAACACATTGGCTCTCATTTTAAGAACAGCGGAAAAAACCACATACCGCCGCGGCGCCGGCCACCAAAAGACCATCGCCGTGGCTACCAGCCATCCGCCATATTATGACCACAGCCGGATTTCCGCCACAAGAAGGGCGGAAATCTGGCTGTGGCCATACTGGTGGTTGGCGGTAAGGTGGTGCTGCTACCAGCCATATCATGACACACGATACGGCCTGGTGGTGTTCTGCTGGCGGGCACTGCTGGCGGTAGCAGCGCCCCATCCCGTCTCCTGCCAGAGGACACCCTGGATCCAGGTAAGTTGGGTCTCTGAGAGGGGAGGGGGGTGGTGGGTGGGGGGTGTCGTGTGTGTGTGTGTGTGGGTGTGAGTGCATGTAGGTGTGCGCGTGAATGCGGGTGTGTTTTGAGTGTTGAATGCATGTGTGCATGTATGGACGTGTGAGTGTGTGTATGTTGTGAAATGTGAATGCTTGTCTGCATGTGTGTTTGGAAGTGTGTGCGGATTTGTGTGTGATTGGATGTATGCATGCGTGTATGTTTGTGTGAATGAGTGTGTGTATGTGTGTGTGAAGGGGGTGTACATGTAGGGGGGAGTGGGTGGGTTTGGAGCGGTAGGGGGGGAGACCCCTATCAGTGACAGGGAAGGAATTCCCTGTCACTGATATGGCCTACCACCATGGTTTTTGTGGCGTTCCGAATGCCACAAAAACCATGGCGGTAGGCGGGGTCATAATCCCGCAGGTGGTATAATAGCAGCCGCCGGGCTGGAAAAGGATATCTCCAGCCCGGCGACTGTTACCGCCATGTCGATCGGAGTGGTACATTGGCGGGTTGGCTCATAATGTGGTGGTAAGTACCACCAGCCTGTTGGCGGTACTTACCGCCACATTATCGCCGGGGTCGTAATGACCCCCATTGTCTGCACTGTAGGACTGTCATTTGTGCAATATGCCTGTACAGGACAAATATGACCTGTGGGAGGGTGACAACAGAGCTGTGGGAGTAAGGGACCCGTCATGAGTCAAACACACACATTGACAATGATGCTAAGTGCACATATGGCTTAGAATAATTACATACCTCTGTATCCATTCCTAATCTACTCAAAAGAATGAGGCATTCTGGGCAGGATTTGCCACCAGAGCCTCATATTTACCACATGAAAGGATCTGCTGGGGTACAGGGAGTGGGCACAGTGCAACAGTTGCATAGCCACAGTCACTCTACCCCAGCCTAGACTAGGTCCCATACTGGGAGGTACCTGTGACAGGCCCTGGTCTCTGCAGGCTGAGCTGACAGAACCTACATGACCCTCAATGTCCATCACTTCCATGCATGACTGTACATCATGTAGCCAAGGGCAATTTGGCATGTGCTGTGTGTGGCAACCTGAGGGGCAGAGTGAGTCATTATATGCCTTCCATATAACAGTTTAGCAAGGGCAGATGTGTTCAGAAATCTGTGGCACCATACACATTGCCCACATTACGCTCAACTGACTCATACAACATGCATAGTCCGCTCATGCTGTCATGCATATACATGTTGTCAGATATTTACAACAATCATGAGGAAAGAGATGTCAGTGAATGGCAGTAATGTCTCCTCACCTAGCTATGTGCATCTAACACAAGGAGGATCTAGGAGCCCAAAACCTCACACAACACAATGTGACTGAACTTAACATATGGCACTATCCACCAATACCTACACATTGTCCCTCCCATTAATGCCACACAGACTGCAACAGAAGGCACATGAGTAGTCTAACTGGCACACATGGCCGCATTCTAGCCTGTGAGGAGGGAAAGGATGGTGAATTGCGCACATGAGATTCTTACCTGCTCCTCTGGTGAACCATAAAGCTGTTCATACAGGGGTAGGACCTCAGACAGTCAATCAGTATTTGTAAAGCACGCTAAAATCACCACGTGGGTATCTAGTTGCTGCATAGGAGGGGAGCTACTTGAACATCCATTTCTTGAGAGTCTCTAGCCTCTCCAGCTCCCCTGAAGAGAAGGCAGAGGCCCTATCACCTGCTGGACGTGACATGATAGCTCCCAGATGTGATATACAGTAGCTCAGGTTGTGGAGGTCTTGCTGGCAGCAGTGGCAAGCATCAAGTGAATGAATCTGCAGAACATGGCAATCACATCCACCACATAGGAGATCCTCACCACTGGCGAACACAGCCATTGGCCTGCAACCGCCACTGACAACAATGTTAGCCTATGGTCGTGTCCGTCAGGGATGCAACCACCTACTGCCATGATGACTTCTGCCGACGGCCGTGGGCGGTTCCTAATGTCTAGTGGAGTAGGTCAGGCATCCACCATTTTGGCGGCTTGAAATGCTGTATTGGGCTTCACAAACTGTGTCACATCTTCAAAAATGTATTTTTGACCACAGACATGCTTATCGTCTCTTGTCATGTAGGTCCTACTAGTTAACCACCATTGTGGTACGTTGCAGGGCACAGATCGCCTTTAATAGTGGGGCACAGTCCACCACCACAGATGGTCATTTTGACGGTAGGGATATCGAGTCACATTCCGAGGGGCAATTGTGTTGCACATCTTTGAGTTTGGTCCATATACATGTTGTGGACATGTGTGGAAAACCATAAGGGTCACATGGAACACTTGTGTTATTTGCAGCTGTGATGTGTACTGTTTGCCATGTCTATCCATTCAGAAATGCCTTGTTACATGATACCTTTGATGTGGCTAATGTACATTGCTGTGTACACACTGACTAATGTTGGAAATCATGTCTTTTATACATAGGTACCCTGGGAGAGGGAGGAGGGGACAACCCTCTGTCTATCGTTCACTGCCAGACCTTCAGACCATGGAAGAATGCCACATTATCCTCCTTTAGGACCTGAATAGGCAAACAATAGTGGACTTATGTCATCAGTTGGAGCCAGATCTGATGCCAGCTATTAGTTATCCAACCAGCATACAAGGCATGTCATTATTGCACTTCCTAGCCACCGGGTCCTTCCAACATACAATAGCCCTATCAGCTGGCATGTCCCAAACTATGTTCAGTCTGGTGTTGAAGGATGTCCTCTCAGCAATGTTGAAACACCTGGACAGCTATATCCATTTTCCTCGGCATGAGGATTTAGCATATGTGAAGGATGACTTTCATGGTTTTGCATGCATCCCACATGTGGTGGGGCCATAGATGGCCCACATGTTAGCTTGGTCCCACTGCAGGTCAATGAACAAGTGTACCGCAACAGAAAGAATTCCCATTCCATCAATGTGTAAGTCGTATGTTTCACGGATCTCTACATTCTGGTCTGTGCCCGTTATCCAGGTTCAGCCCATGATTCTTTCATAATGCAGAACAGCACCATACCACAGCTGATGTCACAACTGTACCCAGAGAGGTCCTGGCTGGTTGGTAAGTCACATATGTCCTGAGTGTGTGTATTCAATGTCTGGTGCTACAATCATGAATTGAGTGACTCATTGTTGCACATATGTCCCATGCCTTAGCAGGAGACTCTGCATATTCAAACCGTCCTTGGTTGTCAATAAGGAATCCAACTTTGCCAGGAGAAGTCCGCTTCAATGAGGCCCATGGAAGAACAAGGTGGGTAGTGGAGCAGACTCCTGGGCTCCTGAAAGCCAGATTCCACTGTCTTGACCGGACTGGTGGAGCCCTCCTCTGCTCACCCGGAAAAGTATGTCAAATCACTGTGGCATGCTGCATGCTCCACAACATCGCCCTGTGGAGGAATATCCCATACATCCCAGAGGAGGGGCAACCTGCAGTGCCACCATGTGAGACTCCTGAAATGCCAAGTGAGGATGACAGTGGAGAAGAGGAAGGAGCTGACTTGTGGGAAGATCTCATCAACAGCTACTTTGCATGAGTGTAAGTATGTCATGTGATGTCATGATTGTGACTGTACAATGTACTGTAGGTCTGAGAATGTGTTAAGTTGAGTCGTTTGGTAACAACTATGGAGCTGATACTCTGCAATATTCAGTCAAAGGGTGCTTGATGAGTTAGCCTTTGACATATCCTCACCTTGATGATGAAGCTTTGTCTGTGACAGTCTCATTGCAATATTATCCCATTTTCCAGATGATGCTATGTGATTTGTGGAATAGGTAGGTTTTCAAGACCATACTCCTTTCTTTTGTTTTTGTACAGGTACCTTCACCATGATGTTTGGCATTTCATAGTTGTGACATTGGCAGATATCTGATGCTGTTCTGACATAGGAAGTGGACGTGGATTGTTACAGGTACTGTAGGTCACAGATTTGGGGTGTATGAGACCTGTGCCAAGACAGCTTGAACAGTGTTTGTGTGGAAGGTCTAAAGTACACATTGTACTTGTTTAGCGTGCTGTGTTGGGCCCATTGCCTCATGAGTACCATCATGTGAGTATGAAATATGTAGCCATCAATTGCGAGCAAGGCATTCACCCTGTACATTGGCTACACACTCTTCGTGTATGACCAGTATATAGCAGTAGATGTGTGTCATCATTGCAGGCCACAGTGCCTGTGCCACAACACTGACATATGTTTGTGTCATACCACCAGTTGCATGGTCACTGGACAACGATGGGCCTGTGGTCAGGGGATGTTGTACTGCCCTCTGTCTGTACCTTGGTTTATGTGATGGTGAATTACTCTGGTGTGGTATGTGATAAGGCTCAAGCTGGCGACACCATCCACTTTTCTGTTTACCTATTCTACAGGACAATGTCTGACAGGGCTCTTCCTTCCAAGGTCTGAGAGGCTGTACCTTGGTAGGTGTACCTTGACTCAATGAGTCAGCTATTCTTGGCTATGACAGTCCAGACATTCCAACAGCCTATGTGCTATACAGTGCAATAAAATGTTTGGTGTGACCAGACACTTGTTGCAATGTGTTTGTGTGTGTTGGTAGTAATCCTTAGCAGGACACTGTACCTGTACCATATCCCTTCTTGCATTAGTATCTTGTGTCTTCCTCATTTGCTACACATGGTCTTACATCTCTGCATATAAAAAAAGTGGGACAGAAGCAAGCAGACAATAACTTTGTGATAGGTGAATTTATTGGAAATGTGTGCAGAATCTAAATTGGGGCATGATGGAACAGAAAAGTGAAGGGTTCAGTCATGGTGGATGAAAGCATTTTATACATGCCACACTATTGGAAGCCCAAAGTCCAGTGTACTCCTGTAGTGTGGTCAGTTTCATGTATCCTTTGCGCGTTAGCTTTGGGCTTTAGGCCTTCGTACACTTTGCCCTGGATGTATCTTATTCCTTTGCTCGCAGCATAGAGCCTCTGTGCATTTGCTCTAAATGCTTTTTATTCAGCTTCGTACTGTTATTTTCCAAATAGCCAGTTCTACGGTTTTGTTTTATTTTCTTCTATCACACTGATTAGCTTACTTCAGCACCGGCGTTCTCAAACAATACATTCTTGTTCGCTCTGTGCTTCAGTCAAGGATACAGTCTGGTACATTGCCGATAGACGTGGTAGGAGTTTAGTCTTTAGGGTTCGTAGAAAGTATACATTCTTACGTAGGGACGTTTCTTAGAACACCGGCGTGGTAGTTATAAAAACACTTCCTAGTCCTAGTACAGGGAAGAGGGAGATTCCGACCAGGGAACCACAACTAGACGCTGACTGCCTGAGGTATGAGGTATGAGGGTTGATGGTTTCCCAGGGAATCTAAAAGGCAAGCTAATAGCTTAACATGCTTTGCTCTAAATATAATCTATTGAGAGAGAATAGAATCTATTAACACCATGATAGCACTGTTTTTTATGTTTCACTCTCATAGTGACTATTTCAATCCTACTGTGTTGTGTGGTTCTGGTTATTGCGGCTCATGCCTTAATATCTAAAATACAGTCGTTTTATTAAAAACAATCTATAAAACTTAAACTGTCTTTGTCATTTGTATATGAGATCATGCGATAAATGAGAGAGCTAGTTGGGACCTGAGTGACCACGACTTCCCTGAGAAGTTCTATAGATGTCATGCGCTCGGCTGCCTAATCATCCCTTCCCCTTGGGAGAGATGAGGCACTGCTAGTTAGCCGGAGCAAAACCGGATTGAGGGTGACAGAGGTCCTTCTAAGTGGGTCAGACTCAGTCCCCCACACCAGGAACGATCCTGCTACCTAGAAATCCAGTAGTCTCATTTAGGATAATGAGAGCCCACGCGACACTCCTCCCACTAGAAATACAAGGTTTAAGAACTGTCAACAGACTGATTATGTGGCACACAAAGAAGGTCATTTTGGAAGAGGTTACTTGCTGGCAGTGGTGGATGTCTTCCTACCCGCACCTTCTGGGTTCTTAGCTGGATATCCCCGGTTTGCATGGGGTGGGATCTACAGAGGGAGGGGTGTTTGGGGTGGGTTGTTCCCCTGACAGGACCTCCCTTCCACTGGGTAGCACCGATGAAGAAGGGCCTGGTGTAGATGTGCCAAAGGAAGTGGTAGAGTGTTTCTGTCGGTCTCTACTCAGGGTGGTGTTAATGTCCCTCAGAACCCCTGTTAGGGAGGCCATGTTGGTATTGTGAGCCCTCCACTGTTCATGCATTTCCCAATGGGAGTCAGTCTGCAGCTACTTCATTTCCCCGAGTTAAAAAAGTACATGGCCCATCACGCCTTGGGACTCCTGATAGACCATCAAGACATGGCTGATGGTGTCCTGCCCATGACCAGCCCCAGTGGCCTTAACCCGCTGGCCCACAGCACCCCTCCCATGCACCGTACCCCCATGGCCATGTCCGCTTGCCACAAGGTGCCCTCTCCCACCGGTCACTGGACCATCATTGTCAGAGGTGTTTTGTTGTGGCTCAGGTTCCTGGACTGGGGCACGAGATGGTTGACACTGTGCTAGGGACACAGGTTAAGGGGCACCTGGTTGCCTGTGATATAGAGACAACCGGGCTGGGAGGTGTTGATGTGGCCACAGTGAGGCTCACTACTGGTGTCTGACCAGGATGCCCAGATGGGCCAGAACCATCCTCCACTTCCAGATGTTTAGGAGTGTCTTCATCATCAAGAGTTTCATCCACTGAGATAGTGCCAGTTTCTTCTGTGGCCTCTGTGTGGCCAGTTTTAGCTCTACCTGTTGATGTGAAAGATAAATATTACTGGTTGTATTGTGACATCTACCTCCAAAACTTTACAGTGACATTTCGCAAAGACCTTGTACATATTTGATTTGCGGGAAATCCAATTGTGACAGCTACACATGGTATTGATTGTATTGACATGAGATTTGTGGAGCATGCCAGATCTCCTTGCCTGAAACAGCTGCTGAGATGAGCAAAACATTGTCCCTTGGGAGGATGGCCTGAGAATGTCATCTTGCCACCAGTGCAGGCTGAACTGTGACTAGGCAAGCTATGTTTTTGGCCCATATTGAGTCCTAGTCGCATGTGATGCAGGTAGACCCAGGAGTATATTGCATAGGTGAAAGGAGTCATCATGTCATTAATGCAGTGCTGATGTGTCTGCTGCCAATACCATTCTGGTGGTGCATCTTGAGGCCTCTGGGATAATTCTTTTGCACACTGGATTAAGTGTCCTTCCTGTCCTCAATATCTGGGGTTAGCAGGTCAAGATGCAGCTAGATAGCCAGAGACATCTCAGAGTTGGGCATTATCTGTATCCTGGTCACTCCCAGATGAGTAAACCTTAAAGCTGACTTAGCAGGCAAGGATGTTTGATCAAGTGACCACTGGTGTGGTGTTTTGAGTTGGGGAAACAGTGCCTCCTGGGAGTTACAGTCATGTCACTGTCTCTACTGCACACACTTGACAAGGCTCATCCTCCCAGACGTGTGTAGTTCATTTGGGAGTTCTCTACTAGATGGATTTGGGTAAGTGAAACAGATTTTGTTGTTGGAGTTAGGTAAACAGGGCCAATTGGGCTTTGTATTCTTGTCACTACCTCTGCTTCCAACCATTTTCTATATGGTTTCCTCCCAGGGGAGCTTCAATTGGGATTTCACAGACATGGCTGTTTGGGCATATGGACCCTGGGCTTATGTCTGGAGTGATGGATACAGAGCCTCCTAGCCTTAGCAGTCATGTCACTCCCTCTACTATACACTTTACAAATGGTATCCGCACATCTGAATAAACTTATGCTGTGATTTGCCAAACTGGGTTCTTTGATCTAATGTACACTGTGCTGGTGGTTGGAGTCAGAGAAACTTTGCCTCCTGTGAGTTGCAGTCAGGTTATTCTCTATACTTCACATACTTGACCAATGTCATCCCTCCAGGTGAGTAAACTTCATCTGTGATTTGATAAACAGGGGTATTTGGACACGGGAACACTATGCTTGTGTTAGGGATTATGGAAACAGTGCCTCCTGGGATTTGCAGTCATGCCACTCCCTCTACTATACACATTATACAGATATCTTCCAGCCAGGTGAGTAAACTTCATTCAGGAGTTACCAAACCAGGGTATTTTGAAAGGAGGAAACTGTGCTGGTGAATGGGGTAACAGTATCAGAGCATCCTGGGATTTGCATTCATGTCAGTCCCTTTACTACACACCATCCATATGCTGTCCCCCCAGGTGAGTACAATTCATTTGTGAGTTGAAAAACAAGGATATATGGGCAAATGAACGCAGGTCTGGTGTTTGGAGTTACAGAAACAGTGCCTATTGGGCTTTGTAGTCATGTTACTCTATTACACGCAATTGACAAGTAGTATCCTCCCAGGTGAGTAAACGTCATTTGAGAGTTCACTAACAGGTGTATTTGTACAAGTGAACACTGGGCTGGTGTTTGGTTTTGGAAAAACAGGGGCTATTGGGCTTTACAGTTATGTCACTCTCTTTACCTCCAAACAGTTAGCTCATGGTATCCTCTCATGTGAGTACACTTCAATTGTGAGTTCACAAACAGGAGTATTTGGAGAAGAGGATACTGTGCTGGTGGTCGGAGTCATTATAAAAGTGGTTCCTGGGAGTTGTAGTCATGTCAGTGCATGTATTACACACCCTTGGCAATCGTTATCCTTCCAGGTGAGTACACTTCAAATGGAAGATGGCAAACAAGGGTATTTGGTGAAGGAAACACTGGGCTGGTGGTTTGGGTAACAGTAACAGTGCCTGCTGGGAGTTGTAGTTATGTCACTCCCTGTACTACACACACTTGACAAATGTTATCCCCCCAGATAAATACACTTCAATTGTGAGTTGCCAAATAGGGGTTTTTGGACAGGTGAACACTGGAATGGTGAGTGGACTGACAGTAAAAGTGGCATGCATGACAGCATTTTGTTAACATTTTTAGTGTTGAGACTTACAAGACTCCACTTCCCCAGGAATTCCTGTCAAGCCCTCAGGATGCAGGATGGCCGAGACCTTCTCCTCCCAGGGATAGAGTTGTAATGGGGGAGCTGATGCCTGGAGACTAGGGAATGGAGCATCCACCTGCGGTCATTCCACCTCTCCCCAATATCCTTCTCTGTGTGCAGGGTGGTGCCTACAACATTCATTGTGTCAACTATCCTATCCCACATTTCCATTTTCCTACTGAGAGGAGTGAGAGGGACTTGTGCTCCAAACAATTGTGACTATACTCTTATGATTTCATCCACCATGACTCTCAACTCATCCTCAGAAAAACGTGGATTTTTGAAACGTGACATGGTGGATAAGAAAAAAAGAGAAATGTGACAGTGACTTACTAAAGAGGGGAGGTGCAAAAGGGGGTGACTGGACAAAAGCATATGCTGGGTGTGAAATGAGACGGTGAGGAAAAAAGTGGTGCCTAGTATCTGTGCTGTGTAGTCAAAATTGGCTCTGGCTTCAGTGTGTTGGAGTGTAAATGCAAAGGATTGTGGTGTGTGGAGGGGTGCGTTTTATAGTGTCCTTTGCAGATATCTCCATTGTGGTAATATGTGTCAGCTGTGTTGTTTTCAAATCCATCCAAAGTGCTGTTGTATATTACTTTGATAACAGCGAACCGCCGTGGTTCGGAACTTCATGGGTGTCTGCAACTGCGACTTTAGACTTGCAATACGGTCAGTGGTGGTTCGTTGTGCTGTCGGCGCTGAAGGTTGGACTGGTTATTTGTAGGCCTCTGCGCCACTGGCGGTCTGCATTTTTTGGTTGGCGGTCCTACCAGTCTAACTCATGATAGGGCGGTGTGAAAGACTGTCAAAATGGTGGTCTTTTCAGGACTGCCAACATGGGGGTCTGATGGTCCGACCGCCAAACCCGTAATGAGGCCCTCAGTTTCTTGTTTGCAGTAGAAATATTCATTACTTTTTGTTGTACAGGAAATGTAAATATATTTACCTGTTGTTTTGAAGTACTAGTCCTAGATCTGACTTCTGTTTTGAAGTCTTCTTTTTTTAATTTCTTTTGGCTTTTCGAAGTCAATTTCATTTTGTTTGTGTAGATTTTTGTATTGAAATACATGAAACTTCCATGTTGAGAAGTTTAATGTCTTATTTACTATTCTTAATCCTGTCAAATGAAATATAATGTTGTACCTTCCAATCGCTGTTTTCAAAAAACAAAAATTGTTCTTGGTTTTAATTTGGAACAAAAAAATGTAAAAATTATCTTTATTTGCCTGTTTGTACGTGGAAAACTGGTTATTATTTTGATTATAATTATTTGTAGAAGAGTTTACCTGATGGTTTACAGATTTGCTATTTGTTGAGAAAATTTATTTCCTTTTTATATTGTGGTCATTGTTATTCTAGATGATAAGATGTTGAACTTGAATTTTATAATAAAGATACATTTATGGTTTCAATTATGAAATATTTGATCTGTTTTTGATGAAAAACATAAAGTATTCCAAACTTTTCTTTCTTTCTCTTCATTCTCACTTCCCCGAGTTGGCCCTCATTTCAGTATATCTGTCCCTGTTTCAGTCTCCACAATCTTTCCAAGTGACCCTCAGTAAATAGTAAATCTGCCCCCTTTCAGTGCCCACCACCTTCCATGTGTTGGCCCTCACTGGAGCTGAGATTAGTAAATCTACCCACATTTCAATGCCCATCACTTTCCCTGAGCTGGCCCTCACTGGAGCTGAGAATAGTAAATCTGCCCACCCTTCTGTGTACACCACCTTCAGCAAGTTGGACCTCATTGGAGTTGGGAACAGTAAATCTGCCCCCTTCGGTGTCCATCATTTTCAGTGAGTTAGCCCTCACTTAAGTTGTGAATATTACATTATTCCCCCCCACCCTTTAAGTGTTGGTCCTCACTGGATATGTGGATAGTAAAACCCCCATTTAACCCCCTTCATTGTCCACCACCTTCCCCAAGTTGGAACTGGAGTAATAATAGACAGTTTGCCCCCTTCACTACTGAGCTTCCCTCAGATGTACCTTAAACATGTTACAATAAATATGAAATATAAGTAAAATTTGCTGAGGGGGATTAATTTTAGCTAAACTCACTTCAGCAAAAAACATTTATTTTTCCGGGGTAATCCAAGCAATTGATTGTTCTCTGTGAAAAATTACAGTTAGTATAGTTCTTTCTCAGCAATTGACTCAAGGTCTACAAAAATTTGTTTTGAAAATGAATAGAATGTTTTAGCAATAATGTCTATATTGGTATTAATACAATAAAAATAAAACATTTACAGATAGGTGGTGGGGTGTATACAATGTGGCTATGCTTGTCCCTCTAAGTCACTCTAATACATGTGGTCGCCTCGTTGGCCAGTATACCACTGTTTACAAAATGGGGGACTTCTGTTTTTATGTGCTGAAACTGTATGTTTAAGCAAAATATGCATTGGCTTTGATGACAATTTACAAATTAATCATGACTGAACCTATAATGTGCAAGACATTTAGTACAAACCATATCCATGATTTCCTGGGCACATAGGGCCTCATTACGAGTCTGGTGGCCTTTTGGCAAGACCGCAGCGGTGGCAGTCACCAAAAGACTGCCATATTACTACTCACACTGTGAAGACCACCAAAAAAAATGCCAAAAATCCAAAACCGCCATTACACAGGAGGACGGGAAAGAGGTGGTCCCACCACCAACATCGCCAGCCAGGCAAAAAGCCACCCACCAGACACAAAACACCACAGCGGTTCTTCCATGGTGGAAAACCATTGGTGGTCGAACCGTGGTGGTTGCAACTCACTACAGTCAGAACACCACACCACATTGGATAGTTTGAATACCCTACACTTGACACACATCCACACACCCAACACACCTACTATCTGCACTATATAACACACCCTAACACAACCTACAATCCTTTGCAAACAGAATGCCGTTCAGATACTCCAAGGAGCCAAACATATAGATTAAGCTCTTTTACACTATAGGCATACATACACATCTCACTCAGCACACACCCCATATCAGCACAACTATCACAATACACGCATCACTAGCACACACAATCCACAACAACAGTCTCCAACTCACATTGCAGCACCCACAACTCACCATTTACCTAACACTGCACCCTTACACTCACAATACCCCCCACACCTTCTACACAACCACTACCATGTCCCCACAAAAACACCCATGTTTCACTGATGACAAGTTGAGGGTCATGGTGGATTAAATTGTCAGGGTAGAGCCACACCTCTTTGGAGCACAGGTCCAAAGGACATCTATTGCCAGGAAAATGGAGTTGTGGCAAAGGATAGTCGACAGGATGAATTCTATAGGCAGTCATCTACACACAAGGAACAACATCAGGAAGAGGTAGAATGACCTACGAGGGAAGATGCATTCCATGGCATCCAAGCACCAGAAAGCCGTGCAGAAGACTGGTCCCCCACCTCCATCACACAGTTCATATCATGAGAGGAGAAGGTCTTGGACATAATACCTGGGGGCCTGGAGTCTTGTAAGTACCACAACATTCATGTCACATGATGTCCGTCCATCATCCTTTTGTGTTGCTAAAGTTGCCCAAAGTGGGAAGGGTATGCCCAGACGTGGGTCCCTTGCTCACTGTGCCACTGGATTCAAGCTAGCCTGGCTGATGAAGGGTGAAACCCTGAAACTGGTCCCAGGATGCTTGTTTCCGGTCCAGGGAGGACCTGCCTTGCCATTTCGGGCTGGACTGTTCCGATGAGGAACAGGGTCAAGACTGATTTGCATATGGCCGTGTCCAAACTGAGGTGGCATAGTGAGCAAAAGAACAATGGATTAACTCCGTCCATCATCCTTTTGTGTTGCTAAAGTTGCCCTAAGTGGGAAGGGTATGCCCAGACATGGGTCCCTTGCTCACTGTGCCACTGGATTCAAGCTAGCCTGGCTGATGAAGGGTGAAACCCTGAAACCGGTCCCAGGATGCTTGTTTCCGGTCCAGGGAGGACCTGGCTTGGCATTTCGGGCTGGACTGTTCCCATGAGGAACAGGGTCAAGACTGATTTGCATATGGCCGGGTCCAAACTGAGGTGGCATAGTGAACAAAAGAACGATGGATTAACTCCGTCCATCATCCTTTTGTGTTGCTAAAGTTGCCCTAAGTGGGAAGGGTATGCCCAGACGTGGGTCCCTTGCTCACTGTGCCACTGGATTCAAGCTAGCCTGGCAGATGAAGGGTGAAACCCTGAAACCGGTCCCAGAATGCTTGTTTCAGGTCCAGGGAGGACCTGGCTTGGCAGTTCGGGCTAGACTGTTCCCATGAGGAACAGGGTCAAGACTGATTTGCATATGGCTGGGTCCAAACTGGGGGGGCATAGTGAGCAATAGAACGATGGATTAAACCCAGATCTGTGACTTGGGGTGAGTGTTTGCATTGTTCAACACTCCGTCCATCATCCTTTTGTGTCACACAATTGACTAGTCCTGCATGCTTCCTCACCACCCAAATCCTCCCTATTTAACTATTTTAGCCACTAGACCTCTTACCTAATCACCTAAAGCCCCTCTCTGGCATGCCTCCTCTGTACTCAGCCCAACTGCCCTCACAGCCCTTGCAAATGGCACGTTAACTAAATCAAATCATTAACATTTATGAAGCGCGCTACTCACCCGTGCGGGTCTCAAGGTGCTAGGGGAAAAGGGGGGGTTATCGCTGCTCGAACAGCCAGGTCTTTAGGAGTCTCCGGAAAGCGGAGTGGTCCTGGGTGGTCCTGAGGCTGATCTACAGGCTGATCAGATCACTAAGACTCCCAGAAGGCACTAACCCATCATTGTGAAAACCTGGATTGTGCAAATTACATCACATGTTATGCATGTACAACTAAAATACTAGCTATACCATCTAGAATGTTCTAGTGAGGACTAGTATATGGCAATGACAGCAATGCAATGGCACGCTCACAATAGCAACCATAGTAAAACACAGTTGCAGCTGAGTAAACATTCCAAATGGCACATGCACAACATTTAGTTACAGGATAATTTCCCTTGCATACTCATATACTGTGCATTGTGCAGCGTTAATTTGTGACATATAGCAAGCCAGACTATTCACCAGGTAACAGTGCTGAACAGTCATGTCATATATCAGACATAATCAGAATACATCTGCACAAAATTCCGTACCCAATTAGTATGACAGCTCTCAACATGGAGTAAGGAAAACAAGTCACAGAGTTGTATGTACAACTAAGGTATGCTGTGGTGCATCTATCAATGTCATTGCAGGGAATCATGTTGTCACTGCATATCACAAAAAAGCAACCAAAGACACATTCTAACCTGAACTCTGTGACACACTCACTCCACAGATAACCTTGCCATTGCCACCATGGAGAGGATACCTGAGACTGTCAGTTCCCCTCAGGATGAAAGCCCCAATGAGAACAACATGGTTGGATGTCTCAACGACTATCAACCTCACCCTATCCATATCAACTCCACCCAACACTGTAGCATCCACATCACAGGCAACCATTTGCTCCCAAACCTGTGTCCCAAGGAGTGTTCAATCTATTGTTTGCCCCACGGTACAGGGACCTGAGTCTAGCCTTGACACCCCTGACAATAATGGACCTCCAACCACTGTGAGTGGGATGTTGTGGGTCAGAGAATGAGGACTTAATGAGACACAACTGGCAAGGAAAATTTAGGGAGCTTACGAAAGTTCCCAAGACAAGATGAGCCATTTCATCACCATGTTAGGGGAAAACCAAAGACTGCAGAGGGAACACCACTAGGAAGTCATGTAGCAGTGGCAGGCACAAAATGCCCACATGGCTACCATTGTAGGGGTGCTGAGTGACATCAATACCACCCTGATTCGTTTCTCCTCACAACATTAGGTCTCTTCCACTAGCAATGTTATATCTGCCCCATCTACATCTGCAGTAGCTAGTGGAATGGAGGCCCTACCAGGGGAAGGACATGCCTTAGACACCCCACCCTCTGTAGCTGAAGAACCCGCCACAAACACGGACGTCCACGCAGACATCCAGCTAGAGCAGATGCCAAAACCAAACCCAATGCCAGGAAGTGTACCTCTCCTGATTTGTCACCCTTGTGTGCCACGCAAACACCCTGTGGACTGTTTAGAAACCTAATTCAATTTTCCCATGGTACAAGGACACTGGACTCATGTAACCAACTGGTGTAGCAGTTGCCCTGATGAATACATCAACCATGACTTCACTCATCACTTTTATTTTCATGCGTGGACTTTAATTGTATAATAATCACAATTAATTACAGATATTGTGTATGTGTCCTTTATAATACATGTAAAAAAAAAATTGCTTGCCAAATGTGTTCTGGTCATGCCCCCCTGTATCCAACAGCCAGAGTAATGTCATCAGATGGAGGCTCCCTCAACAGGAGGCACATTACAACAGAAATGTCACAGGACAGATGTCAAAGAGGGTGAAATCCAGGTCAACACAATTGTATAGTCAGTATTCCAATCTGCAAATAGAGCATGACAGAGATGTACGCCTTGGTGTCATACAATGCACATACACAGGTTATAGAAGACAGGCCCATGGTAATGTACCTACAAAGCAGGGGTACACAGATAGGTCCTCTATATCACCATGTAGAGGCTCTTCACAAACCCATACCATGACTACAATATCACATATCCCATGAAACACACAAAGAACATGACAGAGGAACCCAGTAATTAATACAATGGCCCCATACCTTTAGGACTGTCACTCACTTATGTCAGTATACAGTTTCATGCCCCTTGGACAGCAAAGTTAGAACACAAACACAGCTAGGTCCCATGACCATCACAAAGTACTCCACCCATTGCGAAGCTAGAGGCCATGATTAAACCTTCTCACATGTGCCACTAAGTTCACCTGACACGTTATACACCATTTTACATCCTCCTCAACCCCACAGGTAAAAGAAAAGGACTCAGCATTTACCACTCCACTTGTATGGAGGATAAACTATCAAGGTACCACCCCACTGAAACTAATCTCATTTTACCAGGTATCTGTCAGGTACACCTCTCATGTCTGTCAGCAATACACATTGGCTACTGACACTAAATACCTCAAGCCTAGGTTGCAGTGCCAAACAGGATAAAGATAAATCAGTGAGTGGAAGGAAAAGAGTATAGGAGATTGCATGACACGTAGCTCAAATCTGAGAAGTCTTTACTAGGAGTGTATGTTAGCATCTGCTGTTACAATACATGAAAAAGCAGACCATTCTGTCTTGTACACATTACAATTTATCAGTCGGCATCCACAACTCACACATAGGCATTGAAGGTCATTACACTCCCACTGATGGAGCTAGAAAGGAGGTGTAATGGCAGCCATCCACTACAAGTTGTGCACATTCATCACAACAAAAGGTCCATTTCACATACCTGTATGTCAGTTGAAGTACTGATTGATGAGATCTGCCCTAGAATCACCTGCTCTTTCTTAACCTTGACCAAGACCCTCGATGATCAATAAAATTGAGGTTTGTGAGGTCCTTGAGCCAATTTGAATCCTTTTCTCTCTGACTGTAGGTCCAAATTTGCCCCTACGTCTCTCTGATCACGACACGCATGATCAGTTAAGATCTCCGGCAAAGTGCCCCCTTGAGGGGCCCATCAGACATTGCAGTGCCAGTCTGACGAGGAGCATGCCCTATGATGAAGCATGACATCCAATGGATGTGTGAGGGCTTTTGCTTCTGTTTTGTGAAGTGCCTAGTGGATTTCTGTTCTTTTCTGTTGAACAGTGTACCTTTTTGATTTGTATCACCATATTTACTCACTCAACACAGCTTTTACTTTACATTTGCACATTTTGTTACACGAACATGATCGCACTACATACAGATATACAGCGCTTTAGGGGATTAAGTGAATGACGCACATTAGAATACACTTTCACCTATGAAATGTGCCCAAAATAGCAGGTGCCTGACCTACTGAACTGGACAGGTGGAAGTGATCTAAGTCCGCCGGCGGAAGTGGTCATGGTGGTAGGCGGTCGTAACCGCTGGGTAACTTGCCATTGGAAAACGCTGGTGTCTTTGGCAGACTTGGCCGTAAGGTGATGTACGACATCGGAGATGGTCATGTATGTGGTGGCCGTGACCGCCATCTTCTGCACTGTTGCTCACTTGACTCCTGACACTGTTGCCAGGAAGACCTCCACGATGTGAGCTGATGTGTACTGCCTCTGGGAGCCATCAAGCCATGTCCTGCAGGTGATAGGGTCCCTTCCTTCACCCCAGAAGAGCTTGAGAGTCTAGTGGAGGAGATCCTACCCTTGTATGGACAGCTATATGGGGCACCAGAGGAGCAGGTGAGTCCAATGTCCTAGTGGTAGGTGTTCTGTAGGACATATATATATATATATATACATATGTATGTTGCTGTATAATCCTACCCATCTAGTTCTTCCTGGTCCATTTATCTAATTATATGAATATGTAGCTCTAAGGTGTCAGAACACTCCCATCTGTTAAGATCAGCTATATGTGCTACATAGTGCCTGACAAATGTGGTACAGGGCCTAGTTACCCAGTGTCCTGGTACACGTATTGACTCCATGTGAGGCTGGCATCTCATTCTGCCAATAGATATGTCCAGTATTGGACTGTTCATATGGGGTTGTGGAGGTGTCCCCATTGTCCCTTCATATTCATGCTATGGGGTATGAGAAGGTAGTAACGGAAGGATATCCAACTATAGGTGTCTGATTTTGTCTATTTGCCCTTACCAAGCATTTCCATGTCACTGAAACGTTGGCAAATCACTTGTATCCCAATGCCTATGTTTTGGAGGAGGTAAGTGGGTAGGCTGTCCTACCCTTTGACAATGTGCAATGTCCATGCTAGATGTGACAATGCCCTACAAATAAGAGTGAAACATATGACATTAGCTGCCTACATCATGTCTTAATGGTTACTTGGGGGCAGATTTGTACCCTTAGCCTAGCTGATGTGGGCAGTTTGGACAGAAATTGGTGCTGGCTGACCTCATATTTCAAGATGTCATGGATTAGCTGTACTACTATTTCTCATACTGGTGTTGTTTTAGAAGGGATATGTGCAATGGCAGTCATGTAGGTCCGTGTTTACATCATGGGTACATGTATTGTCAGTGGGATATGTGTGTTGTTTGGACATAGCTACTGGAATTCACATGTCAGGAATGGTGTGAGTGATGTTGGTGTACTCATGTTGTTATTTCTTGGCTCTGTATCTGCATGTCAGGTGGAATGTAATGTGCCCTGTTAGGAATTTGTAGGCTGTCCTTTGTTTAATTGTTGTAACTATGCTCTATGTGATTGTCAGTGGATGGCTCATGTGTGCTAGGTAGGCCACTGCAGCTGTACATGCATTTCTGTTGTGATATGGAATATCTGTGAATAGTGACTGCAGCTATTCCTTTAAGATTTGGCACATTTAGTAATATAGCTCTTCTCCAGACATGGAATGTGAAAATGTGATGGCAACTGTATGGGCCTGCCACATGTTGTGTCTTCATGTATTTATTTCCTCCTCTCTGCCTTTTAATATTGTTCACTGAGTATCTACCATCTATTGGCCTTACCTTAGTCCGCCATTTAGGAGTACTTCCCCTATCTTTTTGACTCTCCTGTTCCACACAGTTATAACTAGACACTACTACTCAGGACATAATAGATGTATGTGTGATTGTCTTTTTTCTGTTGCTTTTCTTTGCATTATGACCATTGATACTTCTATGACCCACATAGAGTGACGTCAGACCAGTGGCTTGCATCTTTCCAAGGAACCCGGTCCTCTATTTAGGAGGGTAAAGCAACTTTTTATTGGGAGTTTGATCACATTTAGCATGGCAGCACATTCACACTGAATGCCACAACACTAGTAGGTGTGTAATGCACTTTGATGTATACACTATATTTACCTGGTTTTATATATTTTTTCTGTCCTCATGTTCCCCTCTTTTCAGGCTTTCAGTAGTGTAGCATGTGATGTAAGTTACGTTTTGTCCTTCATACTCAGTCGAGGACAAGTATTGTAGCTTAGGAGTTCACTGTTTTGGTGCTGATGAAGTGCCACGTGATCCGGATGGACTTTTTAGGCGTGAAACATGTTGACCTGATTCTATAACTAGAGGGAGAGTGTCCCTTTTAGCTCCCTTGGATTGTTAGAGTGGTGGAACATTATTCCTTTCCCACTCTCTTGTGTTTTTAATCTTGACCAAGATCCTCAAAGCCCTCATTAAATTAATTTTTGTTGAGGTTCTTGAGCCGCTTTTATCTCGCTCTTCTCCTGCTCTTTCCCTACAGTAGGTTTACTTCATCCCTACTGTACCTATCCTGGCACACACTTTATATTCAAGATCTCCGGCAAAGAGCCCCCTTGTGAGGCCCGTCAGACATTTCAACACCAGTCTGATGGGGAGCTAGCCCTATGATGAAGCATGACATCCATTGGATGTGTGAGGGCTCTTGCCTCTAATTTTAGACGTGTCTTGAGTACCTGTGCACTATTGTTTCCTTTCAGGAACAGTGTACCTTTTTGATTTGTGACATAATTAGGGAGGCTGTACACTGGACCTTGTTATTCTCCCTGTCCCCCCTTTGTTTCGTAGTTTATTGAGAGGCATTTTGTGGTAGAATATAAAGCATGATGGGGAGGTCCTTTATCAGGAGTTTATCAACAAAATCTTAAAATTTAGAAGCTAAGACATATAAAAGCTCTTGAATATTTATTAGTTTTTACTCATGTGGTTATCTATAGGAGCAATATTATTTTGCTCGCATGGTAGCCTAGCCTGAGTCCAAAAGGGAGGCCAAAATGAGCGCACTAAATTGAGGGAAAAGGGGGCAATATTGCAAGCTAATGAAGTGGCAAATGTCAGATCAAAGGTATGTCCTAGGGCCAATGGCTGCTGAAGGTTAAAAGCTGCATAATATGGAACAGATCCAAAATTAAAATCACAGAGAATTAAAAGGCCCTTATTTTAAGCAATGGGGCCAGTAACAGAAGTTACAGCCTTATTAGGTGTATGGTGCAAGCCTTGGGCTTTGCTGCTTCCGAGTACCTGGCCACCATGTACGTCTGGTCAAGTTTCTCTTCATCTTTGAAGCCAGGGTGCACGGTCTTCGGCTTCTTGCAAAGGCCAGCACTTGATTGACAGGGTTTGTGCTCCTCCTCCTCAGTGATGGGCCGTGCTATGCTGGTTGGCAGTGGTTTGATATTCCTTGGACTGTCCCCTGCTGGAAGCCAGCCCCTTTTTGACCTTTGCAGGTGGTGGCCTTCTTTTCTGTCGGTGGCCCACTTAGACCGTACTGGACTAGCAGGGACCAAAGTGGATGCAGATTTGGTGGCTGAGGTGCTGAGCTGGGATCTGGACATCCTGGCCCTAGGGGAAGGACATGGGGGGAGGTGAAGGGCTTACAGGCACACTGGGAGAGGACACAGGGGACGTGTGAATGGTAGTGGGGTGGTGATTGCAGGTGAGCGGTGTGTAGTGATGGGCATGCTGGTGATGGAGGCAGTGGCTGATGATGTAGTGCATGCATGTGTGAGTGGAGACGAGACTGGGAGGGAGGTGGAGGACGTGGAGGAGGGGACACAGTGGAGAAAGTGGATGTTGGCTTGTGTGCATGGGTATGGTGCTTGTGTGAGTGCCTGTGGGATGTGTGGTGCTTATGTTTTCCTGAGCCACTTTTGTGTGTTGATGTGTGTGCATGCTGGTCTGATGGTGTGCTTGGGATAGGCTGAGGTAGAGGGGATTGGGTCTGGGTAGTGGAAGTTGGAGAGGGAGGCTGGACACAGGGACAATGGCTGCCATCAGTGCTGAGGCCAGACCCTGAAATGCTCTCTGTTGGGCTGCCACGCCAGAATGAATGCCCTCCAGATATGCATTTGTTTGTTGCAAATGCCTCTTGACACCCTGGATGGCATTCAGAATGGTTGACTGCTCAACAGTGAGGGATCTCAGGAGGTCAATAGCCTCCTCACTGAGGGCAGTAGGGCTGACTGGGGCAGGGTGTGAGGTGCCTGGGGCAAAGGAGATGCCCACCCTACTGGGTGAGCGGGCACGGGAAACACGCTGAGGAGCTGCTGGGAGGGCAGTGCTGGTAGTGGGGGGTGGCGGCTGTACCTGTTGGGGTGGGCACAGAGGTGTCTGCCACCGCCAGGGAGCTTCCATCGGAGGAGGAGTCGCTGGTATCCCCTCCTGTCCCCGTCATGGAGCTCCCCTCGCCCTCCGTCCAACTGATGCCTTCACCCTCCGTGGATTCACCCTCCAGTGCCATGTGGGATGCAGCTCCCTCCGTCGCCGGTGCCTCTGCTCCTCCGCCAGATGATACTAATGCACACAAGGACAGGGTGACAAAACAAGGAGGGGGGGGGGGAGACAGAAAATACACATGGTCAATGTCAGCAACACCACTACCGTTGGCGGACACAACACACAGGGAGCAGCCCTATGCACTAGGTCAAGCACTAGCAGTTAGTAGGAAATTCACCAGGCCATGGGGTACAATGCCTAACTCCATTTGCTGCACACCTGGAACCCACAGGAGCCTGCCCAGTTGTAGATCCCCACTACAAACATTGGGGTTGGAGTACCTCAGAGCCTGCCCAACAAGAGACCTACCCTGATAAGCTCGCCCTGGCATAGGGGAACCCACAGCGCAGACACTTCGTAAAGCGCACAGAGTCAGCTTAATGACACTGTACTCACCCCCTTGTAGCTGCTGTGATGGCCTCAAGTGCCCATCCAACTCCAGATATGCCACCGCCAGGATCCGGAACATCAGGGGAGTCATGGTACGATGGGCACCCCTTCCACGTTGGGAGGCCAGCCCCAGCTGGGCCTCCGCCGTCTTCTTGCTCCAGCGGCACAGGTCTTCCCATCTCTTGCAGCAGTGGGTGCGCCGTCTATGATAGACCCCCAGGGTCCACACTTCCTTGGCGATGGCACACCAAATACCCTTCTTCTGGTGGGCGCTGACCTAGAGGAAAAGTACAGGAGGAAAGGAAATTACTCATCTTCTGGACAGTCAGACTCATTGCCCACCAGTTCCCACCCATGCCCTGACGCACATACACTTAGCATCCTCACATGCAGCCCTCAGCCCCCCCCCACATGTATCTTCCATCCACACCACTCCAAACAGGCATTGCCCACGCATCATGCTCACAGTGTACTCACCTGTTTATCTGGTGGACCACAGAGTAGCGTGTACTGGGGAGGACCCCATCCACCAGTTTGTCCAACTCCTCCACGGTGAAGGCAGGGGCCCTTTCCCCAGACACTCGAGCCATAGTCGCTTGCACACTCAGGTCACAGCAGCACTTGCAGTGTAAGTCCTCTCCTGTTGAAGGTTATGTATCAAGTGAGTGAACAGATAGAAAATGGTGGTCACATCCGCAGCGGTGCGTACCGTCGCCGCCGGCGTACATCATCATTGGCTCCTGGAACCCATAGGGCCCAATGATAACCAATGCTGAATTGCGCTGCGGTCTTCGACTGCCTACTGCGATGCTGCACAACGCCAGCGCAATTACCTCATTTTCCCTTGTCCCTCCTCACAAGTCAGGCAGCCCCCATTTCAGGGGGGCACATGGCATGGCACCTAACTGCGTCACAGCACAATTTGGCAGATATACGGACAAACTACGCCCCACACAGATTTACTCATATTACTGCAAACACATTTGTGCAACCTATGTGGTACATCCGCTGGGGCAGATGAGATGGCGTCATCCTCCTGTGTACAGACCCCTGGTGGACCTGTCGACAATGGAAGACAGACACATCATTATCACCTACAGACTTGATCGTGCCACAATCTAAGACCTGTGTGCCCAATTGGAGCCAGACCTGATGTCAGCTATCCGCCACCCCACAGAAATCCCCTCTCTAGTGCAGGTCCTGTCAGAGCTCCATTTCCTGGCAAGTGGCTCCTTTCAAACCACAGTGGCCATGGCATCTGGGATGTCTCAGCAAATGTTTTCTAATGTGTTGACCAGAGTGTTGTCTGCCCTGCTGAAACACATGCGCAGCTACATCGTGTTTCCCCAGGTGAAGGATTTGCCCACAGTGAAAGCTGACTTTTATGCCCTGGGACATATCCCCAACTTCATTGGTGCCATTGATGGTACACACGTCACATTTGTCCCCCCTGCAAAAATGAACAAGTGTACAGAAATAAAAAAAGCTACCATTCGATGAAATGTGCAGATGGTGTGTTTGGCGGACCAGTACATCTCCCATGTGAATGCCAAGTATCCTGGCTCTGTGCATGACGCCTACATTTTGAGGAATAGCAGTATCCCTTATGTGATGGGCCAACTCCAAAGGCACCATGTGTGGCTAATAGGTGAGCCCAAGGTCCCCACACAGTATGAGAAGGTGTCTGGGTATGGGGTAGTCCCTAAGGGTTAGTGTGTGTCTAACAGTTATCCCTCGACATTTGCAGGTGACTCTGGTTACCCCAACCTCTCATGGCTACTAAGGAATGCCAGGACAAGGGCAGAGGAACGCTACAATGAGGCACATGGGCGAACTAGGCGTATTATTGAGAGGACGTTCGGCCTCCTGAAGGCCAAATTCCGGTGCCTCCATCTAACAGGTGGCTCCCTATACTACTCACCGAAGAAGGTGTGCCAGATAATCGTGGCATTCTGCATGTTACACAACCTGGCATTGCGACGCCAGGTGCCTTTTCTGGAGGAGGATGGGCCTGATGATGGTCTTGTGGCAGCGGTGGAGCCTGTGGACAGTGAAGAAGAGGAGGCAGAGGAAGAAGATATTGACAACCGAACGAACATCATCATGCAGTACTTCCAGTGACACACAGGTAAGAGACTGTAACTGCTCCTCACATTTCTGAATACTGTAGGACATTGTATAAGTCAGCCTCTTCACCTCTGTCTATGGACACTGACAGTTCACTTTGGCTTTCAATTTTTCAGATCTGGGTACCTCGTTCTGCCTTCTGCTATATGTGCTGCTGCCCAACAACTGTCATACATTGGTATGAGCAAATGAACATTTACATTGATACTTTTTGGTGATGTTGTAATAATACATTTGTGAAAGATCAGACTGACTCCAGATTGGTTTGTGATTCAAGGGTGTTTATTTAGGGGCTAATGTGTATAGGGGTATTTGGAAGGGGCTGGGGTGATGGTGGAGGAAGGTCCATAGTAGAGTCCAGTCTCTTGGTATCACAGGTGCATTGTCCAATGGGGCATAGGAAGGGGAGTAATGGCAGTTCAAGGTGGACAGGGTGACATAGTGGGACAGAAGGGTGACAATCAGGAGGGTGCTATTTCCTGGCGGGGGTCTTGGCAATGATCTCTGTCTTCTGCCTGGATTGCAGGGACCGTTTGCGGGGTGGTTCTCCTTCTGCAGGGGGTGGGGTGCTGGTGGGCTGTTGTTCCTGTGGCTGGGCCTCCTGTCCACTAGCGCCGGCGGAGGTGGAGGGCTGTTCCTCGATTTGGCTAGTGTTGTGCCACTGCCTCCCTCATGGTCTTGGCTATGTTAGCCAGCACCCCTGCTATGGTGACCAGGATGGTGTAGATGTTGGTGAGGTCCTCCCTGAACCCCATGTATTGTCCCTCCTGCAGCCGCTGGGTCTCCTGAAACTTGGCCAGTACCGTGCCCATGGTCTCCTGGGAATGGTGGTACGCTCCTATGATGTTTGATAGTGCCTTGTGGAGGGTCGGTTCCCTGGGCCTGTCCTCCCCCTGTTGCACAGCAGTCCTCCCAGCTTCCCTGTTGTCCTGTGCCTCCGTCCCCTGAACCGTGTGCCCACTGCCACTGATCCCAGGTCCCTGATCGTCCTGGGTTTGTGGGCTTACCTGGGGTCCATGTAGTGGTGGACTCACTGCTGATTGACGTGTCCTGGGGACAGTGGCATGGGCCCGCTGGGTGGGTGCTGTGGTGGTGTTTCCTTAGGGGGGGAGGTTCTGTGGTGGCGTGGGACTGTGGCAGGGTAACCGACTGTCCAGAGGTCCCTGATGGGCCAGGCTGGTCATCTTGATCCAGGCGTGCAGAGATGCTGATGTCACTGTGGGCCTCTTCTGTGGGGGGACTGGATATGGCTGGCACCTCCTGTCCGGTGACGTTGGGTAGGGGTCATGTTGGGGTGTAAATGCATTGTTATTTTATCTGTGTGTGCCATCTTGTGCAATGGTTGTGTTTACCTCTATTACTGTGCTTGCACTATCGCTTTGGCCCTTGTGTGAGTGGTGATTGTGTGCCATGGGTGAGTCTCTCTATTGGATTGCTTTGGTGATGGGTGTCCATGCATGTCTGTGATGGGTGTCCATGCATTGTTGTGCATGCAGAGCTTGGTTGTGGGAGTGGTGGGGCGTGATGGTGGGGTGTGTGGGAGATGGTGGAGTCATGGGAGTGAGGGTGAGGGAGGGAGTATGTGATGGCATGGAGGTAGGGTGGGGGGGATATAATAGTAATGATTTGACTTACCAGAGTCCAGTCCTCCTGGTACTCCTGCGAGGCCCTCAGGATGCATTATTGCCAAGACTTGCTCCTCCCATGTTGTTAGTTGTGGGGGAGGAGGTAGGGGTCCACCACCAGTCCTCTGTATGGCTACCTGGTATCTGGATACCACAGAACGCACCTTACCCCGTAGGTTGTTCCACCTCTTCCTGATGTCATCCCTTGTTCTTGGATGCTGTCCCACTGCATTGGCCCTGTCGACAATTCTCCGCCATAGCTCATCTTCCTTGCAATGGATGTCTGCTGCAACTGTGATCCGAATAGCTGTGGCTCTTCCCGGATGATTTCTTCCACCAAGACCCTGAGCTCCTCCTCAGAAAAGCTGGGCTGTCTTTGAGGTGCCATGATATGGTGTGAGTGATGTGTGAGGTGATGGTTGATGTGATGTGTAGGGTGATGTGTTGGGGTGTGTGGTGTGATGTGCATGGATGGTGTATGAGTGATGGTGTTGTGTTCCGCAGGATGCTGGTGCGGTCTTTGCTTTTCTCTCTCTCCAATTTTTTTGCTGTAAGGGCTTGTGGGTAATGTGGTTGTGTGTTTTATAGTGGTGTGAGTGTGTGGGTGTGGTGTGTGTATGTGGGCCAGGTGTGTGTATTTTGAATTGTCCAAAGTGGTGTAGTTTTGTAAGTGTGTGTGTATTTTGAGCGTGGCGGTGTGTACCGCCAATGGAGTACCGCGGTTGAATGACCGCTGCATTGATTCGTGGGTTGTGATACTGTGGGCGTATTTCTGTTGGCGTAATGGTGTGGGTTTTGCTATCGCCAGTTTATCAATGACCTTTGGTGTGGCGGACTTGTGTGGGTGTCTATATAGTGGCGGAATTCTCAGTGTGGGTCATAATACCCGTTGCGGGTTTCTGCCGCGGACACGGGTTGTAATGAGGGCCTTGGTTTTTGTTGTAATTTGTCTGGTTTAATAGGTCAATCGGGCATGGTTGACAAACTCAAGAGTGCGTGTTAAAGTCAGTGAAAGGTTTTTCGACTGAGATCTGGCGAGTCCTATGTGCACAAGGACAGACCCACTGGTCAGTTGAGAGTGAAATTTGCGGGTCCAATTTTGCTCGCGAATCAGGAAAACTGAGAAAGAAAGATTAGCTGCTAGAGTGAAAGGCTGACAGTGAAAAATCTGTAAGGTTTCTGAAGCGATTGTGTTACCCTACCTGTAGCAAACAGACACAATGGGTTTTGATTTTGTTCAGTGCTCTCAATTATTTTGCGTTAGCTTAGCACGAATCTGAGTTGAGGAGGACGAGCCGCAAGACTATGTCAGCTGCTGTACGTGTGAGTATGAAGTCATTGGAGCCACACTGGGATAGGTTGGTTACTGAGAAGGGTCGCGCAGCAATTGGTGGACAACCGTGAAGCATCATTGGTTGAGAAGTTCGGCGAAATGGATTTTGGGATTTGAAAGTCGCTTCCTGATTTGATTGAAGGTAGCATAAAAGTCACAGATATGACATTTTTCAAAGCTTTAAAGAGCTCCCTTAGGGGGAGACACGCATATTTCAACGAGTATAGGAGAAATTACACCGCCAGAAGGTACACCCGCCTACATTGTATTTGAAGAGATGGGTGCTACATCATGTCTTTGGCTGAAACAATGGTGCAAAGTGACAGAGAAAGATGGGAGTTTAAAGTTTACTGCCCATGGAACATTTAATTTGAGGAGCTTAGAGAATTTGAGGAGGGTACTATATGATTTGAAACCTCTTCCAAGACCAGCACAGTTCGAGGCATTAGCAATTTGGGAAGTAGACAGCAACAAGAATTAAAATTTGAGAGGAGAATGAGAAAAGCTGAGAAGACACTAGCAGAGGCTAGATGGGACAGTGATCAGAGATTTTGGAGAACCAAGACTTTACAGGGAATTACGTTGTTTCCTGCAATTACACAAGAGAATGAGAACGAAGCTAGAAAGAGCACCATAGAGAGGGATTTGTATCCTTCCGATAACAATTGGCAGAAATCCACAGGATCTAGGAAGTCTTTGACACATGATGAAGAGTCAGATGTTGATAAATTCATTTTACAGTTATTGAGAAATCGTCCCCCACCATATGCAGCACATGCGAGAAGCTCAAACACCAGTGTAGATCCTAGAGCCCCGGTATCAGTTGAATCAACACAGATCCAGATACAGGTTAGCCATAATTCTCCAGTTCCTTCGGCAGTTAAAAGGCCTATGCCGCAAATGGATATTCCAAGAATTTACCCTGAAGTGCCTAATGTAGATACTGCAAAGAACTTGATAGTGACAACAGGACAAGTTTACCAGAAACCAACATTGTTCCAGATAGAGTCAACCCCAAATCTGATGTCCCTGATGCAGACACAGACAGTTCCAAGATACACCCCTTGTAACAGGATCACAGACAGAAATGTTCACATTGACAAATCAGAATAGAGGAGTAGTGCGCCCACGAGAGCCAAATGTCAGACCAAGCCCAGATGCAGTGTCAGTACCAGTTACCATAGGTCCGGTTGTACAATTGTTTGCCCAGCGAAATAATGTGAACGGTGAGCAGAAATCTCTGAACCCAAGCATATAAGGGGAGAGATACAACGCAAATGCAAGAATGACAACTCCCATGATACCAATGTTTGATGGAACAAGCCCGTTAATTGATTTAAGTCCTTTTAGGACTCCTCCAAACAATGAGGTGAGATCATACATAGGTCCAAATCCAAGCATGGTGACACCAGAAACCTTGAATCGAACAGTACAGCAAGTACCAGATGTGAGTCACAATAACATTACGCTACAGGGTTTGTCAGCTCAGCAATTAACTGATTGGTTAGAGAGGTTGAGTAGTACTCAAGGAGATTCTAGCAGAGGAAGTGCCCTGAATTTGACCAGACTTAGGCCCTCATTATGAACTTGGCGGTAATCACCGCTGACCGCCATGCTGACGGTGAACAGACCACCAGTGGCGGTGGACTGCAACACCGCCGAATAATGATGCCAAAAAGATAAACCTCCAAAACTCCTGCAACCTCCACCCACCGCCAGGGCCAACAACGGCAGAAAAGCAGTACACCCCACCCCGCCACCGCCATACAGACAAACCCTACACCCACCAAACAATGATGCACAAATCAGCTTGGCAGAGAGTGAATGCCGAATGACCATTGGCAGCACGGACTGCCACGGCCAGCAATGGGACCCACAAACAACAAATGCACGCATTGGCAAGTTCGAAACCCACACACCTGACACACATCCACAACACTATAAAACACTCACATACACACCCCACAATCCTTTGCAATGCCAATAGCACTACTGATATTGACAACACAACACGCATACACTGAACTCAATATCATACAAGTCACACACAAAACTACGACCAAAACTCAAACACTGCACATCCACCATCACACACCACACTCCCAATCACACAACAGCACCGTCACCAACTCACCTACAACACACCACCCACAATGCACACCATGGCACCCCCTAAGGACCCCAGGTTCACAGACAGGGAGCTAAGGACCATAGTGGACGAAATACTCAGGGTCGAGCCACAACTATTCGGGGCACAGGTGCAGCATACACCCAGGGCCAGGAAGATGGAGCTATCGCAGAGGATAGTCAACAAGGTCAACTCGGTGGGAAACAATCCACGCACAAGGGATGATATCTGGAAGAGATGGAATGACCAGCGTGGGGAGGTTCGGCATCCAGACACAACATCGCCATACAGAAGACTGGTGGAGGTCCCCCACCTCCTCCCCACAAATACACTGACTGGGAGGAGAAGGTCCTGGCTATCTTGCACCCTGAGGGCCTCACCGGACTCACTGGAGGACTGGACTCGGGTAAGTCAACTACAATATCTCTACATTTACCACACCTGTAATGTATGTATCACCCCATCCCCTTACTACCACCAGGACCCCATCCTCTACCCAGTCCACAACCCCCACATCCATGTCTCCTGCATGCCCAGAATCTCACAAAGAAATCTCCATCCAACCCCCTGTGCACAGTCACCTACTCCTGCATGGAATACCAGTGGCACTACAGCACCCACAATGCACCTCCACCCCCCACAAGAAAATGCACAAAAATGTACAGGAAGGGACCTTGCATGCCACTACAGGGGAATATAAGCATAACATAGTGCAGACCAGTGCAGCAATTGCTGAAAAAGTACATTCTCCCACACACAGGCACCACCACCCATGCGACCCGGACGGAGACGTCAAGGAGTACCAGCTCTCCACCTGAAGATGGATGCCCCACTCAGGAGAGTGCAGAGGGATGTCTGGACACAGAGGATATCCGTGGCCCATCCCACAGTCCTGGACTGTCACCCTCCAGAAGCCCCACCCAGGACATCACTGACACCCCTACCACACAGCCACCATCATCAGCTCTCGCCAAACGACCCCACACCAGTTTCTCCCGGCCACTGACTGGCTGCCCACATGTACAGAGACCAGAGTCTCCACCCACCAACAGGCGGGACGATGAAGGGCCCAGAGCAAGTGGGACTGCCAGACCTGTGCAGGGGACACAGGCACAGGGGGCTAGGGCCAGTGGGAGGGCATCAGTGGCCCAGGGGGTGGCCCAAGGAGGGATGCTGCTGCCCAAGATGTGATATCATAGGTCCTGGGAGCATACCACCATACCCAGGACAGGATGTGCCAGATCCTATCCACCTTGGAGCAGAATCAGAGGCTGTAGATAGCACTCACCAGGAGGCCATGGAGCAATGGAAACACCTCAATGCTACCATGGCCTCCATTGCAAGGGTGCTGCACCCTCCTGCAAGCCCCTACCACTAGCCAGGACACTGCCCTGCCATCTACATCTGCAGCATCCACTGGACTGATGGTACTGCCACAGGACTCACATGAAACCAGCACCCATACCCCTGCAGCCCAGCTGCACCTTCGCAAACGTGCACTCAGACCCAGATATCCTACTAAAATACCAGCCAAGACCAAGCCCAGCGTCAGGAAGTGACTGCCCTGAACTGACTCCCTTGTGTGACACAGAGCTACCTTGTTGCCATGCCACTGCCATCACACCATCTTCCAATGGCCACATGGACTATACTCAAGTGCAACCAACAGCTGAGCATATGTACCTGAGTATGTTTTCACCATGTGCATACTCCCTTTTACTGTCCCAAAACCTATGTATATTTTGCCATTGAATAAATACACCTGTGCACTCAAATCGTATGTCCTTCATCAATATGAGAGATCAATTGTGAATGTGAATGCATTAGCCAGTTACTATCAATATCACTCCTTTATTACAGGAGGGGATACAACACACTGTAGTGTCTGACGTATGTCACACTGTACCTAATATTAGGTTCCTTGGCACATGCCATTTCAGTCATGATTTAGCATTGTCACTGACAAAAGACACCACCGTACTTCTTACATGAAACAGACTGTAACTATGCAGTGAAGACATAAGCATCATTGAACAGTACCTTAGAGTAACTGAAAGTATAGCTGGATTAGCTGGGTCCCGGAGTTGAGATCTTCCCCCTCTTCTTCCTCACCATCACTTTCATCCCATCTCTGAGGTTGCAGGGCTGGTTGGACAGCACCCTCCTCTTCCAGAAGGGCGATAGCTTTCCTCACACCCAAGATGTGCAGCATGCAGCAGGCCACCACTATCTTACACACCTTGTCAGGGACATAGCACAGGGATACCCCAGAGAGATGGAGACAACAGAATCATGCCTTCAGGAGTCCTATAGTGCACTCCATCACCCTCCTAGTATGACCATGGGCCTCATTATAATTCCTCTCTGCATCTGTCCTGGGATTCTTCACAGGTGTCAGGAGCCATTGCAAGTTGGGGTAGCCAGAATCACCTGCAAAAGCGGATGAAAGAGGACTTGAAAAAGCTGCCTTTACTTGCATACAGTCTGGCTGTAAGCTATGTAACTGATCCAGTGTCATACACACTCAACTATGAGCCAAGCTCTGTCCCCTTGTAGTTATCCCATCATGTGTGACACACTGCTGTTTCTCAGTACGAAAGAATCATGGACTGATCCTGGGAACCTGGCATTAACATGTGATATGTACTGATCAGCAGTACACACCAATTGTACATTCATGGAGTGATAGTTCTTACGATTCCTATACACCTGTTCATTCACTCTTGGGGGTATGAGAGCTATGTGGGTTCTATCAACGGCACCTATCATATGGGGGATAATAGCGAAGGCATACAATCCAGATTTGATGGCGGTGAGTTCAGCCCTTTGGGGAAACTGGACATAAGTTTGCAAGTGGTGAACAAAAGCATCCAGGAATTTGGACAGGATGAACATTGGCTGTGAGACCCCTGCAGCCATGCCTACTGTCACCTGAAATGAGCCCTTGGCCAAATAATGGAGCACAGATAGCACTTGCACAGTTGTAGAGATGGCATGCTGATCCCGATTGGCCGGCTTAAGACAGGATCCATTAATGCAAAGAGGTCATGGATTGTAGCTCTATTGAGTCAGTAGGTGATAATGATGTGACGTTCCTCCATAGTGGTCAGATCTACCAGGGGTCTGAAACAGATGGGGGCCCTCCCTCGCCACATGGGTCTGTACCTATGGGGGGAAGAACACATTCTGAGCATCAACATACACTTGCATCACATATTGGGCCAGATGCAGGAAACAAATAGCGAGTCGCAAACGGCAAAAATTGCCGTTTGCGACTCGCTATTCGCGTTTCCCAATGCAGAAATGCATATTGCGAGTCGGTACCGACTCGCAATATGCATTTCAAAATCGCAAATAGGAAGGGGTGTTCCCTTCCTATTTGCGATTCTGAGTGGTATGCAATACCATTTGCGACCGCATATGCGGTCGCAAATGGTGTCGCAGTTACCATCCACTTCAAGTGGATGGTAACCCACTCGCAAATTGGAAGGGGTCCCCATAGGACCCCTTCCACTTTGTGAATGGACCCACAAATATTTTTTCAGGGTAGGTAGTGGTCCAGGGGACCACTACCTGCCCTGAAAAAAAAACCGAAACTAAAGGTTTCGTTTTTTTTTTTAAGTGCAGCTCGTTTTCCTTTAAGGAAAACGGGCTACACTTAAAAAAAAAAAAACTGCTTTATTTAAAGCACTCACGAACATGGAGGTCTGCTGACGACAGCAGGCCTCCGTGTTTGCGAGTGCCTAGACTCGCTATGGGGCCGCAATTAGCGACCCACCTCATGAATATTAATGAGGTGGGTCATTGCGACCCCATAGTGAGTCGCAGTCGGTGTCTGAGACACTGTACTGTATACCAATTTGCGAGTTGCAAATTGTGAGTCGCAGGGACTCGCAATTTGCAAGTCGCAAATTAGCATTTTGTTACATCTGGCCCCCTGTCACTGTACTTGTCAAAATGCGTCACATAAGTAACGCACACAAACGGAAAGAATGAGGTACACTGTCAGGCAAATGTGTGCTGAGGTTTCTTTGTCACAATGGCATCACAGTGTGAACAAACTTCCAACCATGGGTACATGTGGGGATCATAGAATCATGTCAGCAAGCGACGAAGGGGAGAGAGAATGGGGCCATGGTTGATGCCCCCGGCAAGGCTGTGGAGACGTGGTGGGAGCAAAATGGCAGCCTCCTGCCATCCAGGAATGATAGAGTGGAAGTGACTTAATTCCGCTGACGTTAGTCGTCATGGCGGAAGGCGGTGTTCACCGCCGTGCACCTGATCGTTGGATTACTTGGTTGTCAATGGGGAACCTTGGCCAATCATGATCACTGCCGGAGGTGACGGTGCACACCACCGCGGTATCTACCACCACTTTGTCAGAACTTTGACACTTGACTCCAGAATCATGTGAAGGGTAGTACTCCACTGAGTGTGCTGCTGTGTCCTGATTCTGGTCATTGAGATGGCGTGTGTCACAGGGGAACGGGCCCCGGCCTTCACCGCAGAGGAGCTGGAGAAGCTGGTGGAAGGGGTCCTACCCCTGTATGTGAAGCTGTATGGGCGACCAGAGGAGCAAGTGAGTTGCCATCTGTCATCCTTAGATGTGTGTGATTGCTGCGGATGCCTGTATGCATGTGTGTTCGATGTGTGACTGCCCAGCCCTAGGTTGTCTGGCATGTTCTGCCTGTAATTTGTACAAATGCATGTCAACATTGGCCGTTCAATATGGAACGGCATGGCATTAGTATACGGGGCCCCACACTGACGTCTGTTTCTTTTCACTCTGTGTTCCGTGCAGGTCAGTGCCCATCAAAGGAAATGCCTGTGGCAAGCCATCACCAAGGAAGTGGGGACCCAGGGGGTCTACAACCGGCAGAGCACCCACTGTAGGAAGCGGTGGGAGGACCTGAGGTGCTGGGAGAGGAAAACCGGAGAGGCCCAGCTGGGGAAGGCCTCCCAACGAGGGAGGGGTGCCGTCGGACCCTGACCCTCCTAATGACCTGCATTCTGGCGGTGGCCTATCCGGATTTGGATGGGCACTTCAAGGCAGCACAGCAGCCACAAGGGGTGAGTACCAACACAGTTGTGATACCACTTTGATGGTTGAATTTGCGTGCTGTGGGATGTATGCATTATAGTACCAGGCTTTTAGACAGGTGTGTCCCTGCAGTCATGCCCCCTCCAAGTCCTTGGGATGGTGTAATAGCTAGTTTTGGCAGGCTCTATAGGCCTATGAGGGGTCCCATTTTTGTCATCTGGTATTCATTGTGCCTTATGGACTTGTAAGTGAATTGGCTGGGCATGGTCTCTCCTGGGTGTACTTCACACAGTGTATCAGGGCCGTGTTTCATGAGGGTTATGTGGTGTATTCCGGGGTCATGCCCACTAGTCAGGTACACATTCATAATGTATGTTGTTTCTGCTGAGGGTACGTGCCAGACCTGCGTGGGAGTGTGTGTGACCCAAAATGCACATATATGTAAGATTTTACATACTTCTTTCTTGTTTTGTTTCCCCACCCCTGTGCTCTTGTGTCCCTCTGTACAATACCATCATCTGGCGAGGGAGCTGAGGCACCGGCGAGTGGGAATGCAGCACCTCACAGTTCCAAGGAGGCAGAGTTGACCGACACCAAGGGGACCAGTGGGTTGGAGGGTGAGGGGAGCACCACGGGGGAGACAACTACCAATGGAGTTAGTGACTCTGATACCTGCTCCGATGCAGCTCCCTGGTGGTGGTGGACCTTACTGGGCCCACCCATTCTTTTTCATCTTCCGCCACCCTCATACCATCACCGCCCTCCATGTTGCTCCCCACCGAGTTGCCCGTGCTTGCTCACCCAGGAGGGTTGGTGTCTCCTTCGTCCCAGGCACCTCATCCCCTGCCCCAGTCAGCCCTGCTGCCCTCACAGAGGAGGATATTGACCTCCTGAGAATCGTCTCTGTAGAGCAGACAACCATCGTGAATGCCATCCAGGGGCTGGCATCCCAGATGCAGCAATGCAATGCATACCTGGAAGGCATTCACGGTGCCATGTCTGGCCTAGATCTTTTCAGGCTCTGGCCTCCTCTTTGACGGCAGCCAGTGCACCTGGTCTTTCTGTCCCCCCTCCCACCACCTCTACCCTTTCCAGCACCCCACTCCCTTCACCCATCCCAAGCACACATACAGACAGCCATGCACACAGATCAACACACAAGACTCACACAGACAAACACAAGCACCACACTTCCCACCACAGGCAGGCACACACCCAACATACCAAAGCACACACCAAAAAATCCACTTCCCCCAGTGTGTCAACCTCCCCCGCCACCCTGTCTGTCACCTCACCATGCACACCCACACACACTGCACCCTCAGTCACTGCTACTGCCCCTATTCATGCAGTCACCACAACATCTGACATCCAGACATGCACCCCTGACACCACACCTGCACTCACCACTACTACATTTACAGACACTTGCAGCACACTCACCAGACCTACAGACACCCAGACAACATCCATCTACACTGGCAGCCTGTCTTCTCCCACTGTGTCCACCACCCCTCCTCCAAAAACACTCAAATGTTCGCACACATCCACACCACACACATCCACCACACATAAGCATACTATACAGGCACCTGCATCCACATCCGGCACACCTAAAGCTAGTACAAGCACTCCCTCAACCTCCACTCCCAAACCAGCCTCCAAATCCCCTTCAACTGCACCTAAGCAGCTTTTCCTATCCCATGTTGACCTGTTTGAACCCACTGGCCCACCCTGTCTTCTCCCTAAATGTTCCCATGTCCTTGCCCAGTCCACTCCTTCCTCGTCTAAGTCCACCCCAGTTCTCCCTTCCCATTCCCGTGCCCCTTCCCCAAGGAGGAAGAGGCCCTGTGTTGCCCCAGGTCCCTTTGCCACCCCCCAGTCCAGGCCCACTCCCCCTCTTTCCAAGGGCAAGCCCAAACCCCCTCCACCTCCCAAACCTAAGCCCAAGACCCCCCTTTCCAGACCTAGGTCCCCACCCCCACCATCCCCTGCCCCTGTTCCCTGAGGTGCCTGGCAGCCCCATTGATGCCCCTTTCCAGTTGAGTACCCTTTTCACACGTGGGAGTCCAGTTCGGGCTATATTGGTCCTTCAGGGACTTAACGATGGACTGGCCAATGGCCTTATTTGAACATTAGTTTTGTTATGTCGAATAAATTTAAGGTGCCCAGCAGTGCTGTAGGCACAAGAAAGTGACGTTGTTCAGCGTTTCACTGTGGGGGTGTGGTGTGCACAGATGTGTGTATTGGTGCAGGTATTTGTTGGCTTGTATCTGGTAAGTACATCTTGTTATGGTATGTATGGCTTGGGATGTGGGAGGGGTTGGGAGTGCATTGCGGGGTGGGTGAGGTGGGTGTGTAACTGTGCCCTTTCTTCCCATGTGTACTAGGCTGCGATACTTACCGTCGTCGTCTTTGTCAGTCACGGTCCTGGAGGAATATGGCAAGGAGAAGCACTGGCATTATTTCCAACTCTCGCTCCATGTCTGGGTCGGCGTGTTCTGTGTCCCTCCGGTGAGTGTTTCCTTTTATATTGTTTGTTTCCACCACGCTTTGCCTGGCAGTGGTTCCCGCCCCGGAACTGATGGCGGTCTGGTGTTTCATTATTTGGAGGGCGGGAAGGGCCTTTCTGCTGGCCTGTGGGCGGCCTCCTCCGTCATCGTCGGGACTACAAAAATGGCAGTGTGTGGATGGACCGCTACTTGTTTCTCATGTGCTTCATTATTTTGCGGTCCGGACCACCAGCCTGTTGGCGGTAGTTACCCCATCGCTGGCAGTGCGGTTTTTACCGTCATGTTCATAATGACCACCTTAGACTGGAGGCAGAAGACATAATTGAGGGAACCATAGGTTTAGCCTGGATTGATACATTCAAGGAAGACGAGTTGCGTTACCTAAGCAAGCTGGTCACTAATAAAGCCTTAGCAGAGAAATACAACATAGAGGTTGAGAAAATGAAGCGCTCGAAGAGGAGTTACAGATTAGATTTTGACTCCAAAGATTTTGGGAACATGAGAATACCAGGAATGAAAATTCTCCTTAGGGAATTAATTCAGAGCATTCAAACATGGGGAGCATTAGACAAGAGGGAAGGCAGATGAGTGTAGAAAAGAGACAAAAGGAAAACAGATTCTGTAAATCTTACTGTAAATGTGCAGCAGGTTGAAGACCCAGTGAAAATTCTACCAATGAGAGAGATTCCAAGGGGGAATTTTGTTTATGTCCCTTGGAGCAGAAGTGATATTCTGTACTTTACAAATGATTATCCCAGGTTGAGAGAGAAGCCAGTAAAATGGTACCAACAGACAGACAGGTTTGCGAAACCTGCAAAATGCCTGTGGGAGGACTTCAACACCAAATTAAAGACAATAGTTCCAGCAGATCTATGGATTGAAAGCAAGAGGAGCATAGGTTGGCCGACAAGGGAACCTCAGAGAGATCCAGCAACGGGTGCACCGTCCCCTGACATAATGAAATATTCCTATAAAGTGATTGAATTTTTGAAAACGACAATTTCACCCAAGAACATTGGCTGGCAGAGAATAGGCAGGACAGCCCAGGAAGCAAAAGAATCAATACATGCATATTATAAGAGGTTGTTGCGGGCGTTCAAACATTACAGTGGTCTCTACAGTGGTACAGAAACAATTGCGCCCAAAGACATGATTCATTTTGTGTTCAGATTTGTTGAAGGATTGAGACCTGAAATTAGCCAGATGATTAAGAGTCATTTGATTTGCTGGCAATCAAAGTCAATTGATGAGGTGTTGCAGTATCAAAGTACTGTAGTGACGAGATCGAATTGAAGCAGAGAAAGTTGAAAGAGAAGGTAATGGTGATGCAGATCAAAGTGGCACAAACAGTAATGCAGGGAAATTTTCCGCAGCAACAGCAGCAGGAAAATGTGGTGTTTCAGAATCAAGCAAGAGGTAGAGGTCATGGAGGAATTGGAAATGGGAACTGTAGTCCTGATTTGAATCCTGTAGTGGTTCAGAATGATGTGGTGAGAGAATTTGTGAATTGTTGCAAGCTATTCAAACAGACTGCCGTGGTGAAATGCAGTGCACACCTGAAATCACAAGATTTTGTGTCAATGGGAAATGGATATGTCGATCAAGTCCCAAGGTTTTGCGCATTGAACTGTATATCATTCAAAGATAAATGGGAATTGTTACCTGTGGAAGATGGGATGTGCCCCTGTTATGCATTACATGTTATAGATGCCTTGGAAGAATTGAAAGCATTTCAAGACAATGATGAAAGGGAAGAGAAAAAGTCATGGGTCAAATTGAAATGTGTCCAGCGTGAAGACGAACTATGGGTTTCAGAAGAGGATCAATTGGTCTTGCCAAATAGTTTGCTGACTCAAATGGCTAGATATTATCATGGTCAAGCACATGTTGGGAGGGATGCTATGATTTGAGTGCTTAAACAAAATTGGTTCAATCCAAAGTTTGAACAGGTTGCAAAAGCAGTTTGCTATTGTGTCATTTGTCAACAAATGAACGTGGGCAAAGGGATAGTGGTGAATTTGAGCCACATTGGAAGAGCAGGAGGTCCATTCAGCAGAATGCAGATGCATATTATTGAGATGCCTGCATGTGGAAGATTGAGATATGTGTTGGTGATTGTCTGCATCTTTAGCTATTGGATTGAAGCTTACCCTACACGAAGAAATGACAGCCTCACGGTAGCAAAATTACTGCTTAGAGAACTGATATCACATTTGGTTTTCCGGTCTCTTTAGAATCAGATAGGGGAAGTCACTTCAACAATGAAGTAATTAAATAACTATGTTCAGCTTTAAACATTGAGCAGAAGTTGCATTGAAGCTACCGCCCTGAAGCCCAGGACTTGTGGAACAGATGAATGGTACTTTGAAATCAAGAATGGCGAAAATGTGTGCATTCACGAATCTGAAATGGGCGACGCACTACCGTTAGTTCTGATGACAATGACGAACACACCCGACAGGAAGACAGGACAGTCACCGCTTGAGATCCTCTTGGGCAGGACATTGAGGTTGCCAGCGGCTCCTGCAAATGCTCTTATGAACATAACAGATGACATGGTGTTGGACTACTGCAAAGGTCTGGCTGATATGGTTTTTCTCTTTCTCTCATCAGGTGGAAGCCACAATACTGCAACTGTCTCAAGATTAAGGACACAATCTGAGAGCAGGTGATTGGGTTGTGATCAGAAAGCACATGAGGAAGATGTGTATGGAGCCTCGGTGGAAGAGTCCTTACCAGGCAGCGCTGATCACTACCACAGCTGTGAAGTGCGCTGGAGTTTCAAATCTGATCCATGCAAGCCATACAAGGAAAGCGGCATGTCCATTAGACAATGAAGAGGAGTTGTTGAGAGTACCAACAACGTCCAGACCAACTCCAGAACTGGAGAGGGGAGAAGGAGAAACTGAGACTGAATCTGAGCAAACTGAAAGCGGTTCTGACACTCCAGTGAGAGACGAAGGAGAAGACCCACAGGAAAATAAAAATAAACCAATCTCAAATGAGGCAGCAGGAGAGTCTAGTCGGAGGAGGGCTCTCCCAGAATCAGACGGTCTTGAGAGGCAAACAGAGCAAACGACAGACCCCACGGTGGAAGGAGTTGAGGCAGATCAAAGCCAATGTGGTCTGACTCTTCCTGAACCAGTTGCAGGTCCGTCAAGAGAAAATCCTGCAGAACAAGGAGAAATTACAAGTCTGACACTGAAAAGAACATTAAGAAAAGGTCCACTGAAAGGAGATAAGTGGCCGAAGCCACCAACAAAGAGAAAAGAAGCAATTATATTATCAACAATCAAGGAGGAAGTAGACACGACAAGGAGAGAACATTTGAGGGATGGAGAATTAAGTGAAGATCAAAGGTTGAAAAGAAAGAGAATTGCAAGTCGAAGGTCTGCTGGTCCTGAATGGGCCTATGCAACAACAAGTTAATGGCAGAGAGAATTTTTGTCCTTTTGTTTTGATCGAGACATTCCAGGTCAATATTTTGGCACTTGAAGGAAATCACCGCACTGAACTGTTGAAAACTGAAATTCTAAGAAAAGGAGCAAGAAGAGACTATTGAAAGCAACCTGAAAATACTTTTTGATACTCACTTAACAAGGAGGACTGGGAGATTAGACTGGTCCAGTGTACTTACTCCCTATACGTGAACCTATAATAAATGTGTACACTGTTCCAAGGAAAAGAATTAAAGAGGGCGAGGAAGAAAGACTGTAAAGCCGGTGTTGTAGGAGTACCCTCAAGCATCACAATAGGATGCTAGGCATCATCATCGGGCTAACTCCTCACCAGACCGGCACTGCAATATCTGACGGGCCACCACACTGAGGTAGTGACTCTTCAACCAGAAGATGGTTCTACAGATCAACTTAAATCCGCAGAATGTGCTGACAGAGGAGAAAAAGGAGAGAGAAAAGTAAAATTGGCTATGAGCACCTGATAACTAATTTTAATGTTAATAATGAGGGTCAGGCCAAGGTTAAAAACTGGTAGGAGTATTCAGGGAATAATGTCTCCTATACTCCTAAAAGAAGGGAAGGAGGGAAGAGTCTTCACTCCTAACACTGGGTCGACATGTTTCGCGCCTATTCGGTCAAGGATTGATCCACTGGCGCTTCATCAGGACCGTTTAGTTGTAACTTCTACTTCATATATCAAAAAAACAAAATAAACCAGTCAGTCTAATAGAAAGTCGCCCATCGCGTCCCTATGATGCCCTATCCTCACATGGGATGGGCGACTTTCTATTAGACTGACTGTGACGAATGGTCCATAGACTGTAAGTGACCTCCCAGCATTTACGGTCTCTACTTATCTTTTGGTTTATTTTGTTTTTTTGATATATGAAGGAGAAGTTACAACTAAACGGTCCTGATGAAGCGCCAGTGGATCAATCCTTGACCGAATAGGCGCGAAACATGTCGACCCAGTGTTAGGAGTGAAGACTCTTCCCTCCTTCCCTTCTTTTAGGAGTATAGGAGACATTATTCCCTGAATACTCATACCAGTTTTTAACCTTGGCCTGACCCTCATTATTAACATTAAAATTAGTTATCAGGTGCTCATAACCAATTTTACTTTTCTCTCTCCTTTTTCTCCTCTGTCAGCACATTCTGCGGATTTAAGTTGATCTGTAGAACCATCTTCCGGTTGAAGAGCCACTACCTCAGTGTGGTAGCCCGTCAGATATTGCAGTGCCGGTCTGGTGAGGAGTTAGCCCGATGATGATGCCTAACATCCTATTGTGATGCTTGAGGGCACTCCTACAACACCGGCTTTACAGTCTTTCTTCCTCGCCCTCTTTAATTCTTTTCCTTGGAACAGTGTACACATTTATTATAGAAATACTTTTTGATAACCTGATTAGACAAGCTGCTGAGCTGATTTTGACAACTTACCTATTTTTGACAAAAGGGTAATGGAAATAAGACTGAAAGCTGTAAATATTGCTAAAGAAGATTTTAAGATTTGTTTTTGATTTTTGCTGCATAGTTATAATTTTCTCTTCTACTTTCTGATTTTTTACAGATCATGAGTAACCTTAGTCAATGGGGTATGAAGAATAGGTGCTGTAAATACATGGGTACTGGATTGGCGATTATATGCCTGATGTTGTGCCTGGTATTGCTTGTGGGTATGACTGTTCTTGACAAGAGTAAAGCCAACCATACCTCAACTTTAGGCACAACTACTGCACTCACAGAAATAGAGAAGTTTAGGCTAGAAGAGAAATATCTGCATGTAGACAAGGAGAACATTCTTCTAACGTTTTCTATCACTTATTGAGTGAGCATGTTGAGATGATGGATGCAAGAGATTGTTATGCGTGCACGCAGATTCCTTCATCAGTCAAGGAAGGAGTTACTTATCATAGTTTGTCCCTTACTTACAGAATAAGTTATAGTCTATTACTAACAAGATTCTCTAATCAGGAGTACATTCAGTATTTCTATTCCAGTTATGACGTCGTGTTTTCGTTTATCCCTATAATAAAGTACCTGAGTAGAGTAGCTAAGGAGAACACTACAGAATTATTCTGAGGATTCTTTGAGCCTACGTTGACCTTTGGCACCTCATACGCACAACCCAACAATTTAACATGCTTGCTTACACCCATAGAAAAGAGCTTCTTAGATCAGATAGATGAGAGGAGAAAAGCATTAAAGGAGACATTAGAAAAGGGCTTAGAGAAAGGGACATTTAAAAATGATTATGCATTTAGTGAAATAAAGACACAAGGAAGGTTAGCTTTAGATGCGCAGCACGTAGGAAAGCTGTGTGTATGTAAGCCTAAATCTAGAACTGATACATTGTTTGTGGGAACGAGTGAATGCAGACGTGTGTTTTTGTTTCAGAGTAAATGGACTTCATGTTGAATACACAGGATCCGGCAATTCCTGGAGTTTATTACATCTGTGGACTAAATGCATATTACCGTCTTCCAATAGGATGGTACGGCACATGTTACTTGGGGATAGTTTACCCAAAGATATTTCAGATAGAGAGCTTGAGTAAATTACCTAAAATGACTCAATTACATCATACTAGGCAAAAGCGAAAATCATATTCTGGCATAGTTGGAGACATATTTGGAGCAATAATTCCTTCAGTAGGAGTTGTTCTGAATTCATTGAAAATTCGAAAGTTGTCTACTATTGTGGATAACATGCTGACAAATTTTTCAGTAGCCATGATCCTAATGGATACAGAAATGGCTGCAGTAAGATCTATGACTCTTCAGAGCCACCTTGCTTTAGAAATTCTTTTAGCAAAGGATGGCGGAGTTTGCAAACTGTTGAACTTGAAACATTGTTGCTCATATATTCCTGAGAATAGCAAAGAAATTAGAAGCTTGATTAGTAATCTGACTAATGATAGTACGGATTTGAAAGAGCTTAAAGAAACCAGGAAAAGGTTGGCAAATGATTTACTTCTGTGGGAAATTGGCTTGGCAATCTAGGAAAAGGGATAGTATTGAAAATAATACAAGGGATATTGATTATTGTGATTTGCATTATTGGAGCATGGGGAATATGTAAATTGTATCATGTGATTAAATTAAAGAGAATACAAAATGATCAAAGGAGGGAAGAAATTAAAATGGAAAAATTGTACAGGGAAAATTTGAAAAGGGAACGAAGAATTAAAAGAAATAGGAAGGACAAACTTTTGCAGAGCAAAAATTAGTGTGGGAAGATATAAGACTGATGGCATTTTTAGGCATCAGAGGAGGAATTGTGAATGCTGATTTTTTTTACTAATAAATACTCATGTATTCTAAATGTTGAATCTGCATGAAAAATGAATTAACATAGAAAATAATGCACGACTTGGAAAATGTGCCTACTTGAGTGGCCGTCAGAAATCACGAAGTGTCCTTATTAATTGCTTATTAATATGAAATGACGTGCTCATGTTAAGATAAAGGTACTAGTTTGTTATATTAATGATTACGTGTTATGTATTTGCTTCATTAATTGTAGGCCTTAAGTTAGCGAGATATTGGGCATAGTTTCACAGCCTCATGTTAAGCTGCGCTGTTTAAATAATTTCACCTAAAATGGCTGTTTAGAGAATTGAATACCTGCATTGTTCCACTGCATTGACCAAATGCTAGTAAATGCTTTCTTTACCATGAGAACTGCTTGCTAGAATATGCTGTATTATCTATCAATACATTGTAGAGTTTAGTGTGTGTGAAAACAATGTTCCAAGGAGCGAACAAAGGATGCTGTCACAGTGCCCTTTCCTCTGGATCTGCACGCTGCTGAACAAAAGGCCCACCTCCGGTGTCACAACTCAGAACGCTATTATAGCACAGAGTTATGATGAAGCCAGGCGGGAGGGAGGGAATTAGGGTAGGGAACTGCAGGGAGAGAGATCTGAAAAGAAACGGTTAGAACAAATATGCATACATTCATTCATAACAGTATAACTCACCAATAGACTCTTGAATAAAGGTGTCTCAATTATATCAGATTGAGACCCTTTGTGAATTGGGCGTAGCCCCTTCTTTGAATCATGGAACAAGAACAAATGCAACCTCTAAACCTAGAGATGGCAAGAGCTTTAGACTATGGTCATACTCTAAATATCAATCATGTAACAATTATGCATTCATAAGATAAAAGTTTGATCTCAGCCTAGAAATTCTCAAAAACTGAAATATGTATCTCACATATTATGCTTCCCAAAAAAAAACAATGAAACTATAATTTGCTTATCTCTGAAACGTTTTCACATTTGCTACCTAGGTCTGAAAGTTTACTCATTGAACTTGAATCTTTTTGTTCATTGGGCAGAAGCGCCTTGCTTGTTGTTCATGAATCGCTTTATTCATCATACATGAAGCGCTTTGTTCATTATGCCAAAGAGCGCTTTTACTTGCTTTGTCTAAAGCGCTACGCTTGTTATGCCAAGGGGCGCTTTACTCATGTAGCCTGAAGCGTTTTGATACTCGTGCCCAGATCGTTTTAGTCATGTAGCCTGAAACGATTTGATTGTCGTACCAAGGGCGCTTTACTCTTGTGCCTGGAAGCGCTTTGCTCGTTGTGCTAAGGAGGCACTTTTACTCATGTGGACTAAAGCGTTTTGATCCTTGTGCCAATGCCGCTTTACTCATGTGGACTGAAACGCTTTGATTGTCGTGCCAAGGGCGCTTTACTCATGTGGACTTAAACGCTTTGATTATCATGCCAAGGGCAATTTACACGTGTGGCCTGAAGCGCTTTGCTCGTTGTTCTAAGGGGCGCTTTACTCCTGTGATCTGAAGCGCTTTGATCGGCACGCCAAGGCCGCTTTACTCTTAAAACTGGAAACGCTTTGCTTGTTGTGCTAAGGGGCGCTGTACTTTTGGAAGTAACAACTTCCTTCAAGATTGGGCTCATCAAGACCTTACCGCTACGAGTACGACCTACTCGTATCTGAATTCACCATGGAAACAAGGATACTCCGACTTGCTGTCAATCTGCCATGCAGGAAATCTGCTCTTCTTCAGAAGAACCCCCACGAGGTCTGACTGCATCGAAGTCTTCAGAATAGTGAGCAATGTGCTTGGGTGTGGCTGGGCTTTATAGGCCTGCCACACCCCAAGATGGCCGCTGACTCAAAAAACCTGGGAATTGTAGTTCCCTCATTGAATAGCACTGATAAGTACATCTTGTCCACCAATGTCCAGACCCTGCAGCTACATGAGCTTTACCACAGGGCAGGCGATGCTGATGACCACTTTTAGAACAGGAAGGGAGGACAAGTGGTGCGCATGAAGCGCCGCAAATACGCACAGCGGAATTTCGGGCGGGACCTGGACCGCGCACAGCTTTATTCCTGGCAGATGCATTTACTGAAGGACAGAGAGATACAAAATTGTTTCCTGACGAGTCCGATGATGGGAATAGGAGAAGAGGAGTCAATCATCGACATGTGAAAGACAGTTACGTTATATCTTAGACTTGAAGTTCTACTTTCATTGGACTAGATGCAAATGTAGGATTCTTTAACCAATAGCAACGTGGGAAGAGTTCTAGAGACTTTTTAACTTAGCCTGACTGTACCGAGAGAGGGGAGCCACTTTTCAGTTTCCTTCTTCACCAATGAGGTGTACTCACTTTGATTCCTTTATTTAGAGAATTCTATCTTGAACTTTTTTGCTTAGAATTTGATGCTGAAGGTTGAGCCTTAGACTATGTTTTACAAATGGTTCTGATAGTTAGAGCCCCCTGTTCTGAACCATTCTCTTTCATGGTCCGATGCTGATGCTGACTAAACAGGTGTCCAATTGTCGAAGACAAGTTGCAGCTTGCTGATCCATACCAAGGAGAGGTACTAACCAAATAATATTGTTTTATGTAACTTTTCTTTCGTTCCTAGGTACCAACCGCTAATTTTGATAGAGCCATAGCCAGATGTTTTTTTCCAAATTTATGTTGACTGCATTGTTTTGCATGAAGCCCAAACATGCTATTCTAATCAGGTTAGTTAAGAGATTTACAGAAGGTGTTTGCTAAATCTTAACAGTTGATGTCATTTCTTTGCTGAACCTAAATGTATGCTATTTCTATTGTGCAGTTGTTCTTGCTATTGATTTGTACTGTAATGTTAGAGTGTTAAACAATACATGCTTTAGTTAAATTGAGATTCTTCAGAAGATTTTGCCAGTGTTGTTCCTATGTGTTTATCGTCTGATTTTGAGACTCTATCTCGCGATTCTCTGCATTTTGGCTAATTAAATTGGTGAAATGATCCGACTCCTTTCATTTCAACCCTTCACCAGTTCTTTGTGCTGTTTGCTCAAATATTATCAGTTGTTGTGGTGTTTTGTTCCGAATATCTTTTGTAGTTAAATGAGTAATCAAAATATGAAAAATCATATGTGGCTGAGTTTATTTTAACTAGTGTAACTGCGTGCTTACACATTGCTAGTAAAAACAAAAAAAAATGTCCCTCCAGCAAAGCTTGCAACTGTGCGACGTATCAGCAGCGCACGGAAACCCTGCAATGCTGCCCTCTAGCGGTCACTAGGAACATTTGCGTCTTGTACATGAAACGTGAGCTTTTTATTAAATCCTCCAGCCTATACTTAAAAAACTTCTTCAAAGGTGACAGCTGCAGTTGAAACTAAGATCTTTGCTTTTCCTCCATTTTATAGTGTGCTTTTAAGAGTTTGTAGGCTGTCTGAAACGAACACTAACACATCTCATGTCAACAGATCCACCCCCAGTCTGTCGATTAAGCTGCAGGAATGAAAGCCCTTCTATCAAACTGATGGGCGAACGCTGCTTCCACGGAGAAACAAAAACAGAACTGTAAAAATAATGCAATTTACAGCTTGTAAAAGCAATAATGACCTCTGGGACTGTATATTTCCTCTGTTTTAATGACGGGCTTCAACTCTTTAATCAGCAACTGCTAGGAAATAGCCCAGAGCCATGTATTGCTATTTAAGTAATAACAGAAAAATGAAAGCCTGTGATAGGCAATTGATGTGGGGATACAGTGGGCGTACGATAAAAGAGCTCATCAACTCTTTACATTTGTGAGTCGAAAGAAAGAAAAAGTCGAACAAGAAAATAAATTACACATTCTGAAAATAAATAAAATGCTAAAAGCAGAATTATAGGATTATCTCGTAAAAAAACAAGAGTCCATATATCTATCATAAGACCGAATTCTGGGATTGTCGGTCCAGCAGACAGAGCAATTTGTATTTGCTTGCATCGGGAACTGTAGAAAATACAGACGTCGCCTTTTCGACTTCTTCAAAGAGCTCACATTTACAGAAAATATTGCCTCAACGAAGCACACTACGGGATTTAGAACTGGATGAGACGGCATGGCGGCCCCCTTTGTTAGAACTGGATGCGGTGGTTGGGGCCCACCTCCCCAGGTAGAGCAGGATGCGACTGGTGTGGGGGTCCCCTCAATGATATTCCTCGTATGCGTCTGTGGGGCCAGTGGCGTAGGCAGTGTGTCATTGACCCTAATGCAAGGGAGGAAATACCTCCAAGGCCTCAGATTTTGTTTGAATTTTAGAGTACATCAATAATCATGGTTCAAATGCCCCCTAGGCGTCTAGGCCCCGGTGCCACTGCACCAGATGCATCATTGGAAGCTACGCCCCTGTGTGAGGCAAAGTCAGCAGTTCAATGACTATCGGAGCAGGTCAATTATAGCAGGTTTCCTAAAATGCTGGTAGCTCGGTTCTGCAATTAATCAAGGGTCCATCGCATGTCAGGGTTTGCCAGCTTGAACTCCAGTGATAAACTCCAAGTGCCAGAGTGAAAGTTCCTGGTTGGAATGTAATGTGGAGTAAACGTATTCCGGTTTGCCATGGGGCTTTACTCAAGTAGGCATTGTGAATATTCATTTAAACACGACCCATGATGGCTTCACAAGCCTATGGAAAGCTTTCATGGCTGGCTTCACATGGTTTATTGGTAACACAGATTTATGCCCTAAGTGGAATGGGGAACTTCCTCAGAAATAGAAAAAATCTGCAGTAATCACGCGTGCAAACACCAGTGATTCGGGTTATCCCTCATTTAAAGCAGGAAAACTGTGAATGGGGAGGTAAACCCACAGTGAGGAAAGTGTGCTCTTTGTGTCAGTATTTTCCTAGGCAGTTTTTCCACACCTAAATTCTGTCCCACTCAGAATCAAGTCTTACTGATGGCCTGGAGTTGAAGTCTGCAGTGGGACGATGTTCTAGTTTGGACTGTGGATGTAGCTCACATTGTGGTTTGTAGGAGCAGTGACAATTTCTGGAACCCAGAGACCTGCATGTTGACTCCTGTGGCTATTAGTTTAAATGTGAGGTTTGTGTCGGAAATAATAGAAAGGGTCTCAACTTTCTGTGAAGTGACTGGCACGTGGGGGTGCAGATATGTGGGCCGTTAAGTGGGGCGTAAAAGCATCCGCCTCCTCGAACAAGAAAGTGATAGATTCGTGTTTGCTGAGACTATGGAGGCTTGCGCAACCATCAATGTACTTGGTCTAGAGCTCGGCCTCTGAGGAAGTTTGAGTAACTCCTATAACTGCTATTCATTCAGATTTATATGTGGTTGTCACTGGTGCACATCTAAAGATCCATTTGGTACACTCTAATGCCTATATGGGTGATCTTTAGTACCCGTAAGACATTTCATATTAAGTGGTAGAGTGTCTGTGGAATAAGACAAACACGACCAAACTAGATTGACAGCGGACTTTGAATAACTACAGCATGGCTATCTGGATAGCACTGAATTATTACTGGGAGCATTACCAGTGAAACCAGCAGTGAAAGAGTGACAAGAAGGTGAACTGACAGGGAAATACACCTGTACAAAAGTGATAGCATCTCCCATACTTTCTCATTCATTCACCTATGCCCTCATCTCAGTAGACCAAGTAGCTGCTACAGAAATCTGTGTAATCTACATGTCACCAATGCCTAAGCTGTGTATGAGATGTCAGTAATGGAAGCATGCACTAACATGCTGTACGACACCCGGTGTTCAGAGAAAGGATCCGTGCACTGTGGCTATCTTCTGAGACAGCAAGAAGCTTGTTTTATTGCTTCCATACTACATGTGTTCTGTGGGAGATTGTAGATCTGCTGCTCCCCAATTTGTACCTGTTCGGTGAGTGAGGCCTGAATCCTAAAACTCTTTCTGCCCATAAACTCTACCCATCCCTGAACCCTAAAACTCTACACTACCCCTAAACTCTACCCGTCACTGAACCTTAAAAACCCTTCAACAGCCCTAAACTCCATACATTTGTGAACCCTAAAAACACTCAACACCCCTGCAATCCACCCATCCTTGAACCCTAAAACCCCTCACCACTCCTAAACTCAACCCATCAATAATCCCTAAAAACCTCATCACTAAACAACACCTATCCTTGAGCCCTAAAACTCCTCCTTAATTCATATATATCAGGCTTTCACCGGTGCTTCCAAGCTTTTTGCCTTTTCAGTGAGGAAAGTGAACTTGCACTACAGGTGCCATGGTGCACCTCTTCTGTGAGGGAGAGAATGTTTCACTGCTGCTGCCCAGTGTGTACCTGTTCTGTGAAGTGGTGATGCTTACCTGAAGATACTTGAGATGGAACCCTAGCTGCCAAGTTTCCAGGGTCCATGCGTGATGTGCTGCTCTAGTCCAGTTTTCTTCCTTTAAATTCTGGAACTTATGGTTCTATTTAATAATGAAATAAACAAGCCTACGATTCCCAGAATTCAAAGAAAAAAACTGGAGTAGCACATCACGCATGGACCTGGGAAACTTGGCAGCGCTGTCAGAGGAGCTTGCTTATGAAGGGAGATAACCCTGCACTGGTAGAGCCTCAGTTATACATGTTCTGTGAGGAAAGGAAACTTGCTTTGATTTGCTGTGTGCGATGTGTACCTGCTCTGTGAAAAAGGGAAGTTTGTGCTGCTGATAAACGTGGACCTCTTCTGTGTGGGAGAGAAGCTTGGTGACTGTTCGAGCCATAACTATCCTGTAGGGGAGGGAAACGCTCTATTGTTACATGTGTTGCTCCTATTTTAGGCGTGTTAACAGAACCATGTGCTTGTTCTGTCCCTATTATTTGTGTTACACGGGCCTGCAGTAATGCTGCATGCTACCCTATTTATTGTGTGAAAATGATGTTTGAAATAAATATTTTCACTATGCAAAAGCAAAAACGATTGGCATTGCCATTGCTTGTATTAATATATGGTGCAAAAGAAAGAAAGAATTCTCACAAAATAAATTTTGGCTTTGCACGTGAAACAGGCAGTCAGTTTTCAGACTAGATGAAACCAAAATTGGATTTTTGAAATCATGACAGTGTGGCAAGCACAACTACAACCCCTAGAGTGCAACATGCTTTTGGCTGAAAATCTAGCACTGGCTGATGAATCACACGGGAAATAAAAGCACTAGGTAGCACTATAAAAATAAAAGGTACTTCATGAGGTTCTGCCCACTCCATCACTCAACGGTACCTTGTAGGCTTTATTTGGCATAAAAAGCGACATTTATTCATGGTAACAGCCCCCGCTGACCACTACAAAGTGTAGTCTTTTTTGCCGTGCACAAGAGCCCTGCTCTAATTGGACTATAAAGATTCTCAAAAGCAAGTTATCATCGTTTATCAGTCGAGTGCGGGAAAGGATGGAGAAGGTTTTTGAAATGCAGATGTGGTAATCCTAGACCTAATGAACATACATTAACAGTCTTCTAAATTAAGGGGGCATGATAGAAAGCTTTGTTGTGGCGACAATGAAAGCCTACACGGGGTTGGGTGATTAGCAGAAGCTGATGAACATGCCTGAGGAGACGCAGGACACGAACCTGTTCAGCAAAGTCTGGTGCCCTCTCATATGCTGCCCCTGCGTGACGTGCATTCTGCCTTGAACCGGGTTACAACGAGGAATGGCACTGAAGAACTGACAGTGACTGAAATAGAAGGCCCGGTAGGCCCATTACAATGTTTCTTTTTCGATCTGGCTAGTGAACGGTTTAGTAGCCTGATAGTAGCCATTTTATCAACACACAGAAATAGTCAGAAGCCCTTGTTAGGCGTGTCCTCGTAATTCTGATAGGGACGGTAATGTCAGCTATTGCCCCCTTCAGAATTATGAGCTCTGCCATGAGTCTATTTAGTTTCATCCAGAAATTTGTGCTTCTAACAGTATCTGAAATATTTGGGCAAATTCGTGGGAGAATGAGAAATTACCTTGGATATCAGACTTGGAATTACTGATTGCCCCTGCAATGCCTGCATTCCTCACGAGAATCACTGGGTTCCACCTATAATCTCCATTACCTCTGACTACCCCCTTAGAGTTTCTAATGCCTCTGTTATTGGTAAATCTGTGGAGGGGCTGACTTAACAGGGCCAAATCCAGTGCTCTCATGAGTCCCAGAGATGAGGTTTTTGACTCAGATTCGTTCAACAAATTGCCTGTTTTGGTCAGCTCCTTTCAACTGTTGTTTATTTGCAATGACTTTCATATTTGTTACACTATTGTATTGCTTTCTCAAGTTATTTCAACATGTCCATGGGAGTCCCACCACATATCTAGTCCCACACGGAAATACGCAGAGTCCTAAACCTCCGACAAGGAAAAACACTTTCTCCTTCCATACTAGGGGAAAGCCCTGCATCCCATGATACCCTACACAGCCAGGATCCTAGAACCAATCTCTGACGAATACTGGATCAATGTGTAACCTCCTCAGCATGCTCAGTTCCCCTTAATTATGCAGACATTCGGTGTCCTCTACCTTCATGTGAAGAACTAACAACCCCTCAGCTACACAAATTCAGAGTTCCAAAGCAGGGACCAGTGCTGAGGAGGAGAGGTAGCCCAACGGTTTCCAGACTGATTCAAACTTCTGGTGATCCCAATGACGTTGCAAGTAAACCCCCCATCACCAAAAAGTTGAGCATGCCACTGCACTAGGGAGGAAGGATCTTGCTGCTGTAGTTACTTTATTGGCCCCTTGACACTGCCAAATAACAGATCTGTCCTTATGCCTCAAAATGGAACATCCCGATCAACAATATTGCGGTGTCTTTTGGAAGACAATATGCCCCGATTCAATCTTCCAGCAATTTGTGAGATGTGGACAATTCCACCTAAGTGTCTTTCAGTTTTTTTAAGAGCTCAGGTGCATTTAAGTTTTGCAGAGCTGATTGGTAAGGAGTGCATGTCTGTCTTTGCATACGGTGCAAAGTGACACTAAACAGACGTTAACGATGCCTAATTTATAAAATATTACAAAGGGAGATTCTATACAAGACTTTTTTTGACTGGCCAATATTTCCTTTGAAATACATCATTTGTGAGAGTAAATGTCAAATGGAAAGAAGGAATTATCACCGTGGTAAACCAAGCCTAAGGCATAATGTAAATGAACCTTGGAGAAGCTGCTGTCAGAACTGTGCATGAAGAAGTGGCAGCCCAGTGCCAAAGCCAGCAGAACAGAATCATGAGAGGAGTGATAACAGTGAGAAATAGTTTGAAAAGATTTATGTCAGGTTGTTTCCTTGGTCTAAATCCCAATAATTTTTCTGAAACTTTACTTATGCACAGCTAGATATATAACTCCAAAACCAGTGATATATTTTCCCATTAAGTAGGCTGCAAAGTGCCTTCTAGTTCCGTGGAAATGGACTCACCAAAATAGCAGGGGTAGAGGAAGTGACACCACACACCCTTTAACCTTAATGGCATCACAGTGAGTTACATCATGTAACATTTGACACTAATTTTCCTAAGACGTCATGTCACATTACCTTAACCCTGAAGCCATCACAACAATTTACATCATTCAAGTTCCATAATAACTGTATGATTAATATAACAACACAACATGTACAAATCTCTATTTCAGACCCCATCTATAGTAAGGTGCAGATATGATCTTTGAAACTGGAGGGGCATAATATTGGTTCTGCACTGAAACAAACAAGTGAGCAAGACCTCTTCTAGAAAGGTTCAGGGGCTTCTCCACTGAGAATAAAATTAAAATTGGGTCAAATAGTGTATTTTAAAGCACAATTTTCAAATAAATTTGTTAAAAAGGCATAGGTTCTGAAAGGGCACTCATAAAATATGAGTGTGCCAAGCTAATGAAAGCTTACTCTCACTCACTTGCACTCACATATACTCTCACCCAAACTCACTCATTCTGACACACTTGTATTCACTGAAACTCAATCACACTCATTGCCACTCATTACCGTTCACTGACTTTCACACAACATGCTTATGATACAAACGCACAAGCTCACACATACAGACACTCTCATTAAAAAAAACACTCTCACCTGCAAGCATGCACACAAAAAGCATTTTTTTACATACGTTGGCTGCCAGCGAAGGTCCTGTGCTAGCTAACTGTGCTCCACTTTTTATTCCATTAATTCAGTATCATTAAGTATTAGTATGATATCAAATTTAGCAGAGAACAAGGAGAGCAGGGCTCAAAAGCACATAAGGATGATACGCCTTATCTTGGCACTGATTTTGCCACCTGTGAGGCTGGGGTCACAGAGGTAGTGCCAGAGGACATTAGTGGCAAGCCAGCGGGTGCATCTGTGACCCATGGCAACTCCCAAATGAAATCCATGCGTAGTTCATGGATTGGAAAGTAGTGATAGATGCCAATGGGGTGGAAACATGTGATCATCTTAAATATTGAGTAAAAAAAGACTTTCACATCATCACACTCCATAATTTATTTCAATGTGGCCTCCTCTGTCACAGCAGATGTCAGATGACATCTGGACAGGCCCCTTCATTTGTCCCATCAGGCAAACACCAATCCGTGTGGAAGGGAGCTATCACAGAACTGGTTTGGAGTGACCACTGAGGAGGGGCTGCTCATTTCCATGGTCACACCTCTAGGGTGTATAAATATATGTACAACAAAAGCTCCATGTGGACCTTTTACAACTGGATCAATTACAGATAAAGAAACGTTAAGGAACAAGCAGCAATCAATAACCATTCACTGGTAATAACATAAAACAGGACCCTCTAATATGTCTTCATAAGATATTGTATATCTAGCATCATAAAAGTGCTCAGGTGGTTGCAAAATGAGTGACCAAAAAAAGTGCAAAAGGCCCAATTGTCGAGATCATCAATGGCATTTGGGCCCATAGTATTGTGACAGTCATCAAGTAAGCATTTCATGTAAAGCAATAGCAGAGTATGAGTGTTTAAAAAAGGAGTGGTTCACTTTTTGAAAAACGCTTTAATTTCCCAAATAAACAGATCTTCACAAGATCAACTAAACAAAAAAGGCTATGTTGAACCTATCATGAATCAAGGGAATGGAAGCAATTATTTGCTTTGCAAGTGTGCTTACCTGTGGAGCTTCAAGAAGTCAGCACGTAATGGAAACATCTGTGCTAGTTGGCATCCTGCACTCAAACTGAAAGGATTGAAATACACAAGGAGCATCCACAGTGTCATAATGGCTACCCACCAGCTCATGGCAACCAGCTTGGTAGAAATACTATAAGATGGTGTAGCAATCAGTCGGGTGCCAAAGGCTTAATTATTTTAAATATTCTTAGACCTGTTAGCCTTAGGGTGTTCTTCCTCTAAACTTTTTCACTTACTCCTCCATTTTTGCTGATCTTATTTTTGTTGTCCTCAGGATTCTGTGCACTTTTCCACTACTATATCATTGCTAAAGTGCATGTGCTCACACCTTTAAACATGGTCAAATAGGCGTACACCCAATTGGCACATTTAATTTACTTGTAAGTCTTTAGTAAAGTGGTACTACTTGAACCTGGCTGAAGATTCATGTTTCTCTCTCTTGGAGATTGTTCGCGATGGAAAATTTTCTACAGCAGAGTTTCACACAGATAGCACTGATCTCATGAAGCCCTCTTTAGCTACAGCCTGCAGCTGTGCCCAGCTGCAGAAACCTGAGCTCCAATACAGTGACTATGTGCAAAAGATGAAATCTTAATCAGGTGAAAGTGCCAGAGTATCCTGCTGGCGAGGGATCTTCCCTGGGTTCTAAATTCAAATTTCTCCCGCTCTGAGCTTTCCAGCCAAAAAAACAACAGCTTCACTGGGACTGCGTTCAATGGCTATCTGAACTTGTGGAGCCCTCTTTAGTTACTGCCTGCTGCCTTTCCAAACTGAAGACTTAGGAATTTCATTTTTGAAACTAAGGCCCTCATTTCAACCTTGGCGGGTGGCAACCGCCGCCTGCCAAGTTGAAACCGCTGGGCAGCCGCCAATGGCCCGCACTCCAGCGGGGTCTATTTGGAGAGGATCTCGGCTGCAACACGGGAGCCGTCTCCAAATGGAGCCGGCGGTGTTGTGGCTGTGCGACAGGTGCAGTTGCACCCGTTGCGCTTTTCACTGTCTGCTAAGCAGACAGTGAAAAGCTGCATGGGGCCGTGGCAGGTTCAAACCGCCATGAAAAGGCTGGCGGAAGGGGGACTCGTAATCCCCTGGGGAGCGCTGCCCTGGGGGATTTAAACCACCGGGACAAAAGTGGCGGGAAACCGCCGGTCCCAGTGGTGCGACCGCAGCACTTCCGCCGCGGTCGTAATTCCCTGGGAAGCACCGCCAGCCTGTTGGCGGTGCTTCCGACAAAACAGCCCTGACGGTCAAAGACCGCCAGAGTTGTAATGAGGGCCTAAGTCCCAAGATAAATCCTCCCACTGCGTCGAACATGGTCCCTAAATCCAACTAAAACTCCATTACCATTGGCCTCACACCACGCCTAGGTCCCAGTCTACCATAACTAGTTGACCTTGGTTGGCGCGTGGTGCCTTTAGGCGCTATTTTTATTTAAAACTTTAAAATGTAATATCTCCAGTTCTCCTTTTTGGATTTTTGGAATTTTGGTGTCATTTTATTCATCTATTATTCTAATTCAGTTTGGGATTAATATTGTGTTGTGTTTTGACTTTATTATTGTTCTATTGCATACATGTTTGACATATTGCCTTAAGTTAAGCCTGCCTGCTCTGTGCCATAGTTACCAGGGGTTGAGCTCAGGATAATTGAGTGACCTTAGTGGTACATCCTGACAAAGATTGTGTTTGTTTCTTGAGGTGGGTAGTCATGCTCCTCAACTAACAACCCAATTTATTACACTCAATTCCTAATTTGCAAAAGTATAAGTGCTAGGGCCCACATTTTGAATTCAAAGGCTATCTAGTTTTGGTTTCATGTCATGCCTCTTTCATCCACTACCACACACTCCGTGCTCCTGTATCTCACTCTGTTTTCCTAGTTTCTCACTGTTTTCCCCATCTTTGTCTTTCTCTTTCCTTCCCCCTTTTCTGCCTTTCTCTTTCTTGTTCATGGTGTGATGAAAAGTAAGTCCTCATCCCTAAAAATGATTACCAGTTGGACCTGCCTGCACCCACAGGCTCAAATTAAGCACCATTGAAACTTGTAATTTTAAATTTACCACTATGTGCCAGTGGCAGCTATTTATTCAGCCACCTATTATACGTTTCTCCACTATTTAGTTGGCAATAAATATCATAGTATTTGGCTAGCAGCTAGGGGAAAACTGAACAAACTTCAGTATTTGTCTGGATGGAGGATAAATATCAGACATTAGATTTCTACTTATTGCTTCTACTTAACACTCACTCTTACTCCTGCTCATTATATTAACTCTTACTCTTAGCCCCAGTTATATCCACCTACACATCTATCTTCTACTCTCACTCAGGAACATATCCATTAATCCACATCTAAGTATTCATCCATTAACACACAACCAAGCATTCATCCACCCATCCACTCTTACATCCCTCCCAGCTATGCAATCATACTCACCCATCTTCCACTGCATGCACCTTCAGCCATCTACTCATTATTGTAAACAACCGCACAGCCAATGATCCATCCACGCATCCATCAAGTATCCACGTATGTCTACATTTCTGTATGTATGTTGTCTGATTGCATGTGCATGTGTAACTATGCACATCTAGATATTGTCTTTATACATTTGACTGCCCATATGGGTGTTTTCTATTGTATGCAAACATCACAACACAACCTATGGTCATTACAACAAAGAACACATACACCTAGAACAGGCCAGACTCATAGGCTTTTCCAGTCCTGTTTTTTTAATGTGTTGTCTACCAGACAGCAGAAGCTGCCTAGTTGTGAAAGACCTATAGTGGATCTATTATGGAATTCCCTAAAACGGACAGTGGGCTTACAGCCCACCTATTGCTTACACCTGACTGGCTCATTTGTCATCCCCAATTGCTTACTTCTTATTTTATGGCTCGCCTTCTCCTTTTTCTATTTGTCCATCCCCTGGAGCATCGCTTCTTTATCAGTCTTTTGACTGGATGGCTTGTAACCTTCCACTGCTCACATTTAGGAAACTACTTTTTTTGGTTTACTTTCAGCACTCCATGTGAATGCACATATTGTGGTAGCTCGCTCCCTTGTGTGCTCCTTCCCACCCTCAAAGCACCTGCTGCCCTGTGAGCTCTATGTTGCTCTCTCCCTCTTGAGCTGCTCTTTCTCTTGTGTGCTACTCCCAGGCCATGTATTGCTCTTTCCTTTGTGTGCTGCTCTTTCTATCTCGTCTGCTCTCCCACTGCTCCTCAATGCGCCGTGTTGCTCTCAGCCTTGTGTCCTGCTTTACCCACATTCCCCCACCCGGCTATATTTTTATTTCATTTCTTACTCTCCCCGTGCTGCACTCCTCCTACTTAATTGCTCCCCCATCTCTCCTGAGCACTTCATTTTTTTTTTGTGCACTTTTTTTCGGAGGACTTGGCAGTTGTTATTTACTGCAATATAACAAAAGTACACTGTTCCATAAAGAAGAAAAGAAAAGAGTTAGAAAAGACCTGAAATATCAGGAGCAAGGACCCTCAAGCATCATAATAGATGTCTGGCATCATCATTGGGTAATGCTCCTCGTCAGGTCGGCAGTGCAATACCTGACGGGCTCCCCACAAGGAGGAGCACTGAACCGTAGTGTTCTGATAGTTACAGATAACCACGAACTATCTAAGGGGATCAGTATTATCATTTGAGCATCTGAACCCAGTGGAGAGAACAAGAAGGTTAAGGGTAAAATTGGTAAAACAGCCCTACATATATCATCATTTTAATCAATAGTCAGGGATGTAACCAAGATTAAAAACAGGGGAAAGTAATATAATGAGTATCAATGCTCCATTACTTTCGATAAGCAATAAACTAAGAGGAAAAACTACTAGGAATCCTCCTAAAGCAAGGTCAACATGTTTCGCGTCGTGTGGTCCCTGCGGATCCAATGACGCTTCATCAGGACCAAAATATTAATGTGCTCTTCTCCAATCAAACAAAATTATACTCACAAAATCGTTTGCTTGCTTAGTGGAGTAATAGGTTAAGTCACGGTCAGGTCGCCCTAGGAAATATAATTGGAAACAAAGCACCAAATTGTGCCCAGTAGTGGTAAAGAAAAATATATAATAATTCATGCAAACATTGTGCAATCAATCAAGAAAAGAAAAACAGAGAAATATAAAAAGTTATATAAAAAGTTATGATGACAGTAAGATAGGCTTACCACCCCTAAGTCGGGAACGGGCTCCTTCGTAAGTACGTCCCCAAGACTCAGCTATCAGCTAGACATAGCAAGTAGGTGTCATTAGTACAAGTGTTCATCAATGATCTGGTGTAGAAGTTTACAAATGCATTGGAAAACAACACGTCGTTCTAAAAATCTTATTCAAGTATAGTAAATATTATTCACCGTTCATCTAGTTAAAGTAATATTAGTACTGTGTCGAGTTTATAATGAGCTGAACGCTATTAATATTAACGATGTGTAGAAAAACGGTTTATGACCACCAACGGTCAATGAAATATTCAAGCGTAAGTAGAAATTATGTTAATCGGTACGTAATAGAATCACCAAATCAGATAAAGTGCCATTCCGCTTGTCAAGGCATCGTCAATGCCTTAAATTAGTTTAGGAAATAAGGGCTTGTACAAGGGAAAGCGCGTCCAAACAACATGACAGGAGCGCGAGGGAGCCCGTAATAATATCACCAGGTCGAATGAAGTGCCATTCCACTTGTAGTGGCACTATAAATGCCTTAAATTAATTTAGAAAAATGGGGGCTCTTAAAGGGGAAGAGCGCGCTCAAACAGTATGACAGGAGCGCGAAGGAGCCCGAGCGTGACATGTAGGTTAAAAAACCAGACCTCCACAGAGGTCTTGCAATTTACTCACTGTGTGCGCCGAGAGTCCAGATTCTGGACCTACCCAACGGGACGTCGAACCGTAGACAAACGCGGTCAGACTTTCTCGGTGTATTTCAAAGTACCGGCGACCCGGAAGTGAGGTCCGGTCTTGAATCTCATAGGACTTCCCACAGTGGTAGAAGTATAGTTGACATAGAAGAGGGCCTCAGAAAATTTGGCGGCCATCTTAAATGAGGAAAATTTCGATCGTTTTTAGCCGAAGAAACACTCCCATCCTGTAGGTATATTTCAAATATAGATCGAAAAAAGTACTGACCATAACTGTTATCAGTCACCAAAGAGGCCTCATTGAAAAAGCCTATTGTGAATCCAGCGATGTAAGTTAGTGGGTCTGTGATAAAATATCTGGAAAAACAAGACAAAAAGCATCTAAATGTCTTCTGGATGCAGTTATTTACTGTCAAACACACTGGAAATCAAAAGCACTTACACACACATAGCACTGCTTTTTCTTTTCAACCAATCTGAGTGATGCCCGCCACCATAAATCGGTCAATAAAAAAAGGAGAAAAGGAATACGATGCCCGCATCATTCCCTCTGTGCATGCATGGTGATACTTATGTGTGGTATAGAATGAAGCAGCCAACAACAGTGAGCACATCATCACAACTTTTTTTAATTTTGTTGTTTCTGCTGATGTTGCGCAGTATCGGGACAAAGCATTGGCTAAGCCAATATAAACCAAAAGGTGAAACCTACTGGCTTTACCAATGCTTGTTTCTTTTACTGGAGCTGAGCCCCGGCAGGTACCTGCCAACTTCTATCACTGCCATTCTGCTAGTACCCATTTCTATATACATATATTCATACATACTAATATTAAAACATATACATACTAATGCACTTTGGAAAATCTTAGTGTTGTTTTAGTAATAGGATGACGAACCGTCCCGGATTTCCCCGGACAGTCCCGGTTTTTAGAGGACTGTCCCGGTGTCCTGACGCTTTTCTTCATTTTAAATAAATGTCCCGATTTTTGGGACAAAGGTCAGTTTATTAAATAAATGTCCCGGTTTTTGGGACAAAGGTCAGATGATCTAGGTAAGCATAAGTTAAAGACACCTACAAAGTATGAAATGTATCTGTTACTGTCAGTCCAACCCTGCAAACCCAACCCGCCCCCACCAACCTCTCTCTGCTCCCCACTCTGTCCGGGAGCAGACAGAGTGGGGAGCAGAGAGAGGTTGGTGGGGACAGGTTGGGTTTGCAGGGTTGGATGTCAAGCCATAGCTAATTTTATATATGTAGTCTTGTAAATGTGTGTAAATATGTGTGTGTGTGTATATATATATATATTTATATATATATATATATATATATATATTTAAAGCACACAAATGTATACGCACACATTCACAAAGCTACGCAAAAAAAACGGGACAGGCCAGATATAAAAGTGAGTGTAAAGTCGGTTAGTCCTTCTTTTATGTCTGACCTGTCCCGGTTTTTGCTCCTGAAAATCTGGTCACCCTATTTAGTAAAGACTACGGGGTCATGTGGCTGCTACCACAATTTGATGAGAAGCTTAAGACACGCTTTATTTCACTGATTATTACTTGGGCCGAAAAGGTGCTGTCAAAAACAGTTTCCAAATGTCGCCTGAAGAAACCCTTTTGTATTAAATGGGCATTTAAAGAAAAGGCAGCAAGAGAGAACACATGGTACAAAGCCTGCACGCGCTCTTCCCCAATTTAACAAAGTGTCATCAATTGGCAGACACATGCAAATTAAATCCCCCGTGGAGTTTACTTTCAGATTAAAAAAACAGACGATATATGAGAGCCGCTCTCTTGCAGGCCAGGTCCCGCGACTGATATTAATCGTGCTCACATTTCAGGTCAGCAAACATGTTTTTTCTTGTAAGAAACAATAGCGTGATGCCCAGGGCTGGATGTACTATAGCCCCTTTTGTTCTAATGAGGAGCAGAGCGAGAGGGGAGAAGAAAAGGACGAAGATGAAACCCGGGGCCTCTCCTCACGCAGAGGATAAGATCCATTTGCACAGGCCGGGATAAACAACTACAAAGGAAGGCGTGCACCGGAGAGGAGCAGCGAGAGCCAAATGGAAAGCTGGGAACAAATTAATCATGAGAGCAATTTAAGCGCCGTGGTTACAGAAGCAAACGAGATTTTCGGACAGAGGAAAACGGAAGTGGGAATGCAAAACAAGCGTAAGAGGATGGGCATAGGACATGGACTGTACCGAAAGCTGTCTTGGACATAAACAAAGCTCTCAAGTTTACCAGGTTCATGCACAACTTGCAGTCCAGATTTTTTTCTTCTTTTCATTCTGAAGACTTGTTGTCACGATCTTATTATGAGATGAATAGGGCAACAAACCTATTAAGCAAAGAAAAAACCTGGACTGGATTAACAAAACGATCATGGATCTCTCCAAGTTTAGAGCTCTGGAAAGCTAAACAGGGATAGAGAGCAGAGCTAAAAAGTGGGCTTGGAAAGAAAGAGGGTTTTGTAGAGAAGCAGAATTATCGAGAACTTCAGAGAGAAGCTAAAGAGTTTGACATATTTTAACGTTGAATTTTACTAATGAATATTCATGGTATCTGACTGTTGAATTAGCAAAGAAAATGAGTTAACGTAGAGAAATAATGCACGCATTTGAAATTGCGCCTACTTGAGTGGCCACCAGCATTCACGAAGCGTACTTATTAACCTCTTATTAATGTAAGTTGTTGAGCTCATGTTTGGATTAATGTAGTACCATGTCATATTAACGGTTATGTATTATGTATTTGCTTTATTAATCGCGGGCCTTAATTTAGCGCAGTCTTGGGCCTAGTTGCACGGCCTCACGTCAAGCTGCATTTCTTAGGCGAATTATAAAATGGATGCTTAGAGAACTAAATCCTGATTTTCCACTGCATTGACTGAATGTTAGTAGCTGAAATTCTTTCTCATGAGAAATGCTTGCTAGAATATGCTGTACTACCTATGGATACATTGTATAACTTAGTGTGTGTAAAGATGACCTTCCCAGGAGAAGACAATGGATGCACTGACTGGAGTATAAGCTGATACAAACTCGTTACCTGACAAGCCCAATGACAGGAGAAGAGGAGCCAACTATTGACATGTGAACAAGTGTACTAGTAAATTCTTAGGTTTGGGGTTCTACTTCATTGGACTAAACGTAAATGTACGATTCTATAACCAATAGCAATGTGGGAAGTAGTTTTAGGAGATCTAACTTAGCCAGACTGCATCAGGAGGAGAGAAGCCATTCTCCCCATCTCTTTTAGAGTGTTCAGGTATTATTCTTTCCGAACTGCTTGAAGAGACTTTACTTTCTTGAACTTTAATGCTGAATTCCAATGCCTTGCTGTCTGAACCGATGTCCAGTTGACGAAGACTGCCACCGCTTGCTGAACCATACTGAGGCAAGGTATAAGACAATGTTACTGATTGCTATGTCTATTTGCTTTTGTCCCTAGGTACCAACCGCTAATTTTGATAGAGCCGTAGTTGGATGTTTTTCCAAATTTGTGTGGACTAAATTGTTTTGCATGAAGCCTAAACATGGTATTTTAATCTGAAAGTTAGTTAGGGTATTCACTGTTGATACTGGCTACAAGTAATAACAGTTGATGTCTTTTTTTTTTTTGCTGACTCTAAATGTATGCCATTTCTTTTGCACAGTTATTCTTGCTATTGATTTGTACCATAACCTTAGAATATGTTAGTGGTCCAAGCTTTGATTAAATTGCGATTCTTTAGGCGATTCGGGCAGTCAGTATTGCTTCTGTAGGCTTACCATTTGATTTTGAGACTAAGGGCCAGATGTATCAAAGGTTTTTACCCATTCTGTGTCTATGGGAAAAAGTGTTCGTACATATGGCCCTAAGTTACGTGACTTTAGCATTGTAAATATAGGGAAATAAACATTCTACCTTTTACACAAAGGAGTGGTTATTCATGGCCGAGAGGTCATGGTGTGTGGAAATTACTGACTCCTATGATTGCTAATGCTATTAATTGTTATTGTTATCGATTTGTATTTGTACAGGGTCTCATGGTGGAAACTAAGCGCAGTTAAAAGGTTCATCAACCTATAAACGCGTCCCCTTATAAATTTATGTAAATTAACCAAATAAGATCTGACACTCTAACACTTATAGTAAAAAAGCGATAGAGGTGTTTACCAACTTGCAACGTACACTTCCGCTAATCAATTAGAAGTTAACTTGTGTAAAACAAAAGTGGTTCCCTTTGGGAGGAAAAAACATTTGGGCTTTAGATGTTACTATAAGAACCGCAAACTTGTTTCCGACCAGTCCTACAAATATCTAGGGGTACATTTTGATTTGAGGGGCAGTTTTGTTAAACATAAGAAAGCAAACTAACTTAAAGCTGTGGCTTTGCAGGTGGCTTTTTCCAAATTAGCTAAAGTTTTAAAGGGGCCGACCGTCATTCCCCTAATGGAAGTTATGAGAGCAAAGATCACCCCTTTGTTGGTCTATGGTCAAGAAATTCTGTTGGGCAAAGGCTCCTGCCTATCAAGTAGGTTGGTTAATAAAATCTATAAAAGAGTTTTTCATGTTCCGCAACTGGCTTCACCCGTGCAGGTACGATTGGAGTTTGGGCTTCCGGATTTGGTGGCAGTTAATGCTGGTGCTTTCTTGAAGTTGTGTCATAAACTGCGTCAGGCCTCAGACGGCCATCTGGAGGCAGTCCTGTGGCAAGAAATTAGTGAGCTGAAATCGAAGTGCACTTATTCCCAATTTTTGGTTGATTGTAAACGGCGAATGGATGCCTGTGATCTTTGGGAAAGCAATCCCTCCTACTCTTTGTTTAAATCAGAGATTAAAAGGCTTAATCAATTGTACTCTTATCACTCAGACTGTTCTGTTCTGAGATCACGCGGATCTCTTCTTGTCCATCGGAAGCATGCCTGGGAAGTAATTGGCTCCTTTAAACCAGGTATGTCCTCCAGTTTCTGCTCCTGCACATATGGGTTTTGGTTGAAAAAGGAATGGTAGCTACCCCCCAGGGACAGTGTGATATGCAGAGGCTGCAGCAATGTGGAGGAAACCATTGACCATGTGGACTGCCTGTGTCCAGCTTTATTAACGGAGCGTAGACTTTTGCTCCGGAGCAAATGGAATCAATTAGGAATCCGCTCCTGCTGACAGGCTATTATCCAGTCTCTGGACCCAGGCAATCCAATGTTAAATGTGTTACTGACCAAATTTATAAAAATTGCACGATCTAAATTTAATGGCACTGTGAGCAATGAACACGCTTAGTTGGAATTTTTCCATGCTCTTGCCATTTTGCCAGTTATTGGTTAGGACGAGGAATTCTATTGGTATTTGATGATGTTCAGTGCAATTATTATTTTATGCACCACGCACTTTAGGGCTGTGCCCATGTGTATTGGCTTGTGTTTATGCGGGACTTTGGGTCAGGTGGCTTGTATTGTATTGTATTGTATCATAATGTCTTTTAACATGTTGCATGTGCAATTTATGGTGTGTTTTTAGTTTGAACTCAGTTCCTGAGGGTATTTGTTTTTGATTGTTTGTCTCTTTCTTTCTTTCTTTTGCTTTGCTTATTTGTATTAGATTTTATTATCTGTACAATAAATTATTACTTACTTTCTTACGATAGGAGTGGGGAAGAGATTGAACAGAACTAATTTTCAGAGACGGACGGCTTTAGCGCTGTTAGCGCCAAGTGCGACAATCTTTATTGGTGGCCTCCCCTATGACCTCCTCCTCTAATTCCCTCACTACATCCTGGACAAAGTGCCTCTCATAGCCCATCTCGCACTGGTAATGGCTGGCTTTACCAATCCACTCATGTTAGTAATGGGGTTTCTGGTTGGCTAGGGTATGCACCTCAGCCAGGCTGAACCTACCCACTCTAGTCAGGGCTAGGGAGTTACACGCGCAAGATAACCCCTGCTCACCCCCTTGGTAGCTTGGCACGAGCAGTCAGGCTTAACCTGGAGGCAATGTGTAAAGCGTTTGCACAACACACAACACACGTGACGCAAAATATACACCACAAAGTCAACACAACACTGAGTTTATGTAAAAATAATCTGTATTGCACAAAACATAATTAGACCAACATTACACGTGAATAATAGCCTGCTACCTTAGCAGTTGTCAGAATGTTACACAAGTTACTAATACTCTGCAAGAATATGCAGTTGTCACATTAGAACACGCAAGTACTCAGGATTCTGCAACATAAGCAGTAGTCAGGAATTATAGTAAAAGGTATATGCACTTGTCATGAACAATTCCTAAATACCCATCAAAGGAACATTAGAGAATATACATCAAGTCATGTAAATACATATCAGCCAGACATGCCCATAAAAGGAATATTAGCACATATATGTATAACCAGTCACCAGGTAGGAAATAGTAAGCACCTACAAGTCTGTATTAGGCTCCTAGAGCCTAGATTTCCTAAGGAGTACCTGGGTTTTGGTAGAGGAGGCACTTCTAGTGCCTAGAACGAGCACGGGGGCCCCCGGCGCTCCGGTGCGCAAAACGGGGGGGCCTCCCTCGTGGTGGGGCCTGCCTCGGCCTCCTCACACCCTGTCCGTGGGGTGGGGGGCTGGGCGTGGCCCAGCAACAATTGCCGGATGAAAAACGGGAAGGGACCTCCGGTCAGGTCTCCCTTCCCGATGCCGGTGTGGAGAAAAGCTGCAAAAGTCCAGGAGCGTCCTGCTCCTTGGGCAGAGTCTGGAGAATGGGTGTTCCCCGCGCCTTCTCCGAGTCCTGCAGGCTGTTTCCAGTGAGCTCGGACCCCTCTGGGGGCCCGAGAAGGCACTCGCGTGCACCCGAAGCGGTGCGTGAGTGTTTTGAAGCTGTTCCCGGCCACCAGGGACGCTTCTAGGAAAAGAGGAGGCGGCTGGGGCCCCAGGGGCACTCCTAGGAGCGGACCCTGCCCCGGGGGCACCGCTAGGAGCCCGCCGGCTCCAATGGACATATCTTCGTGCCCCGGGGGCACTTGGAGTAGCGCAGATCTCGCACTAGGTAGAGCCCAGCAATCCGGGCTGCGGCGGTGATTTCTGGGGACAGAAATAAAGCGTTTTGAAAGCGCTAAGGCCAATCTGAGGCCCGGGCTGCGGCGGTGATCTTCTGCAGCAATTTTTAGGGGTGAGCGCTTTTCCAAAGCGCTAAGAAAAAGCTGGAGAGATCGGTGCAGGGGTCAGGGGCACAGCACCCTGCCCCTGGGAGCAATCAAGGGCCAAAGACGCACAGAGCTGGTGGGCTCAACTACAGACCAGCACAAGGGGTGCAGATGGTGGCAGTTCCTCCTAGTGACCAGGCAGGTCAGAGGTCATCACAACAGCAGCAGTCCAAGGTGGTTTCCTGGTGAGTCCATTCATCAGCGTTCTAGGTCCAGTTTCCAGTTCCAAGAATGTTCTGTGATAGTAATAAAAAATACACCTACACCAGTAAGCAGCATTTCTTACCACTGTCACAACCATACCAAACATGCCTACGCTAGCCCTCATAAATCAGACAATACCCCTTACACATAAGGCAGGGCATTTCCAAGGCAATCCTATGAGAGGGCAGCACTCACAGCAGGGAGACACCAGGTTAGGCTGTTTGTCACTACCAGGACAGGCCACGCAACATGGCACATGTCCTGCCTTCTACATACATGGCACCCTGCCCAAAGGGCTAGCTAGGGCGTACCTTAGGGGTGACTTACATGTAGTAAAAGGGGAGTTCTGGTCCTGGCAAGTAAATTTAGATGCCAGGTCCCTGTGGCAGGAAACTGCACACACAGGCTCTGCGCTAGCAGGCCTTAGATAGGTTTGACAGGCTACTTCAGTGGGTGGCGCAAGCAGCGCTGCAGACCCACTAGTAGCATTTAATTTACAGGCCCTGGGTATAGGGATACCACTTTACAAGGGACTTATAGGTAAATTAAATATGCCAATCAGGTAGAATCCAATCATACCAAATTTGTGAGAGAGAGCACGTGCACTTTAGCACTGGTTAGCAGTGAAAAAGTGCTCAGAGTCAAAACGTCAGCCAACAAAGGTCAGAAAAATAAGGAGGCAAAAAGCAAAAAGTCTGGGGAATGACCCTGTAAAAGGGCCAGGTCCAACATGACCCCCTACCAGCCGAAAGCCAGGGGAGAACAATCAATACCTTGATGGACTTCCTTGATTAGGGTGATAGGACCAGGACCCTGGCCTGCAACTGCAGGGACATGATCCAGTTCTACGCCAATCTGAACCTAGTTGAATTCCTCTGTCTATGCTCCCAAGACAATCTAAGCTAACCCATGGAGGCGTCCTAGTTGTCTGTGGCCAGAGCCAGGTCCCAGGCCAGCCCGGGGCATCTGGCCTCTGAAACCTCTCAGAGTGGGGGGCGTGAGCCCCAGGTGCATAGCATCCTGTTTCCACTCTCCTTCCCACCAGTTCAGGAGCTACCCCCTGCCACTGGTCTTCTAGCCTAGGGACTGGTCCCATAGCCTGAATAGGGCCCAGGGGAGAATCTCTCCTCCTGCCCCTCCTTCTAGGGTTCCGCCCCCTTCGAGGAGCAGTTGTACCCCCAGAATCCAGAACTGCCAGGGCGCTTGTTACAGTCGTCCTGGTCAGCTCACCCACCAGTTCAGAGGATCCCCCCTGTAACTGGTCTCCCAACCCAGGGTCCTTCCCCTCTGGGAGAGCTGGGGTCAGGAAAGAGCCTTTCCTCCTCCTGTCCCTCCTTCTAGAGTTCCGCACCCTCCCATCAGGAGTGATACCCCCCGAAGTAATAGTAGAGAGACTGGGGACAGCCTTCTTCACCTCCAGGTCAAGGGAGCTACCCAGGACCTGGTTCTCCAACCTAGGGACGGTACCCTTGGGCTGGTAATGAGTTAGGGGAGCGTCCTCCCTCAAACTCTCCCTCACAGGAACTGAATCCCTAGGGCATGCATCTTCCAACCTAGGGACGTTACCCTTTTGCTGGACAGGAGTCAGGGAAGTGTCTTCCCGTGAATCCCCCCTTGAAGGAACTGAATCCCTAGAGAATGCATCAGTAGAGATGCTGGTTACAGCAGTCTCTATTTTCAGATCTAGGGGGTTGACCATGATCTGGTTTTCCAACCTAGGGACAATATCCTTTTGCTGGAAAGGAGTCAGAGGAGTGCCCTCCCTCAAACTCTCCCTTACAGGAACTGAATCCTCAGGGCATGCATCTTCCAACCTAGGGACGTTACCCTTTTGCTGGACAGGAGTCAGGGAAGTGTCTTCCCGTGAATCCCCCATTAAAGGAACTGAATCCCTAGAGAATGCATCAGTAGAGATGCTCGTTACAGCAGTCTCTATTTTCAGATCTAGCGGGTTGCCCATGATCTGGTCTTCCAGCCTAGGGACGTTACCCTTTTGCTGGACAGGAGTCAGGGGAGTGTCCTCCCTCAAACCCTCAAAAGGAAGCACCTGCACCCCCCTCTGCGGGGTGGTGGTGCTGATATCCACAGTTGGAGCAAACCTGTTCCCAGGTATCCGCCCTTCTCCTTCAGACTTTAGGGCATCCTTTTTACAGGCTTGGCCTTCGGTAACGACTACCCTCCCGCCTTGGGGCCCCTCTCGGGCACCTTCCAAGACCTGCGGAGGAGGACAGGTCCCTGTGGATCCTGCACCCTCCCCGCTCAGAACGTTGGTATGGTTGGTTAAATTCTCGCCTCAGTGCACCGGGAAGGAGCCCTTTAAGGCATAGGTAAGAGGATAGGTCCTTAACAATCCTACTTCCTCCCTGCTGAAAACTTGGTCTGGAGTACCCAGAACCACCCCACCCCTTCCAGGGGTGAACCTAAGACAGCCCTTGATGTCTGACCATTTCCCCTGGCACTAAGCCAGAGGTCAGCCTCCTTTGCAAGCTCCCTTGGGTCAGAGAACTTACAGTGAGACAGGTGTTGGCGTAGCTCTGAAAAACAGCAACAGAACATGTGTTCTCTTAGAATGAGACTAAACAGCCCTTCATAAGTGGTTGCTCTGCTACCCTCCACCCATCCTTTTAGTGCTTTGCAACAAGTCCCCATAAAATCCTCCCAAGACTGGCGAGACCGCTTCCTGCTGCCTCTGAACCTCAACCTGTAGTCTTCAGGTGTGAGACCATACTTTTCTAACAGGGCCTTTCTGATGTGGGGATACCCCTGCCTGTCACTCCCTTCTGGGGCCAGTAGGACATCCCTTTCTACCTCAGGAATACAGCTCTCTAGGACAGTTCCCCAATATTTTTCAACTACAGACCAGCACAAGAGGTGCAGATGGTGGCAGTTACTCCTAGTGACCAGGCAGGTCACAGGTCAGCACAACAGCAGCAGTCCAAGGTGGTTTCCTGGTGATTCCATTCATCAGCGTTCTGTGTCCAGTTTCCAGTTCCAAGAATGTTCTGTGATAGTAATAAAAAATACACCTACACCAGTAAGCAGCATTTCTTACCACTGTCACAACCATACCAAACATGCCTACGCTAGCCCTCATAAATCAGACAATACCCCTTACACATAAGGCAGGGCATTTCCAAGGCAATCCTATTAGAGGGCAGCACTCACATCAGGGAGACACCAAGTTAGGCTGTTTGTCACTACCAGGACAGGCCACGCAACATGGCACATGTCCTGTCTTCTACATACATGGCACCCTGCCCAAAGGGCTAGCTAGGGCGTACCTTAGGGGTGACTTACATGTAGTAAAAGGGGAGTTCTTGGCCTGGCAAGTAAATTTAGATGCCAGGTCCCTGTGGCAGGAAATTGCGCACACAAGATCTGTGCTAGCAGGCCTTAGATAGGTTTGACAGGCTACTTCAGTGGATGGCGCAAGCAGCGCTGCAGGCCCACTAGTAGCATTTAATTTACAGGCCCTGGGTATAGGGATACCACTTTACAAGGGACTTATAGGTAAATTAAATACACCAATCAGGTAGAATCCAATCATACCAAATTTGTAAGAGAGAGCACATACACTTTAGCACTGGTTAGCAGTGAAAAAGTGCTCAGAGTCAAAACGTCAGCCAACAAAGGTCAGAAAAATAAGGAGGCAAAAAGCAAAAAGTCTGGGGAATGACCCTGTAAAAGGGCCAGGTCCAACAACTCAGCTATGCTATTCACATAAAATACAGACCTGTTCTGTGCAGCAGGCATATTAATCCTCTGTGCTGCTTCAGTGCAAGTCAAAACTCCCACTGGAGACAACTCTGATCTGTCTCTCTAGCAGAAACATTAATCACAAGACTTATCTTGACATTTTTATGGTTGCCTGAAAGCTGGATGCACAGTGAACTCTGCAGTAGGTGCTTTTTAATGTTAAGTTATTGGTAAACACAGTCCCACCCCCCCCCGGTCAGTGCCCCCCCTCCAGGTCAGCACCCAGTACGGCTGCACTAGTTGCACTCCTTAAAGCTGACCCAGTTCACAGGTGTCCAATGGAAGTGGGTCTGAACAAGAAAAACACAGCCAGTAGGTTCAATGCTAAATCTTAGGGCCAGATGTACAAAATGTTTTAGCGGTCGCAAACTGTCCAATTCACAGACTCGGCCCGTTTGCAACCGCTAAAATCATTTCTGTATGTACCAAGGGACGCTTTCCCTTTGTGAATGTTTGTGAAAATATGTTTTAGGAGATCTCAAAAAATGAACAGAAAACTTTATTTTTTATTTTTGAAAGGCATCCAGTTTTCCTTTAAGAAAACAAGCATTTAAAAAAGAAATAGATTTATTTAAAAGCAATCACAGACATTTTGGTCTGCTGATCCCAGCAGGCCTCCATCCCTGTGATATTTTGTGATTCCCAATGGGTCGCATAGAAAGACCTTCCTCATGAATTTTAATGAGGCAGTTGTGTTTGGGAACTATTGAGACTCACAAAATGTGTCAAGGACTCATTAAAACATGAGTGTTTGCAATTATCAAATAGCGAATCGCAAAAATTCACTATTTGATAATCGCAAAGCCAATCCTATGTACATCTGGCCCCTAATAACCTACATATTTGCAAATTTATTGGCAAGCCACTTCCAGTCCTTTATACCACCAAACATCAAATGACATCTTAGAAATAGACAAAGAACTGGAAAACCTGCTTTACAGTGCTCTAACCTATTCAATATAATAGCCATTTCCACACATCTAACAGAGTTAATGTCTTGGAGTTTTTCATGCAAAAACAATTGTTTCAAATACATAGAGTGGGCTTTGGGGCAGACACCTTCAGATGTCGGTTTGAGACTTTGTCAATCAACTATTGAACCAGTCCACAAGTGCGCCATATTTTACATATTAAAAATAAATTACATAATTATTTAACAATTAATAATTAATTTTAAATTAATATTACTTAACTTCCCACCATAAACCCCTACAAACTTAGCAGCCCGAAACGAAAATATAATTAAAATGAATAAGTATTCTATAATTTACATATTTAAAATGCAATTAAATAATTAATTTACAAATAATAAATAGCTAATTAATTGTTACTTAATTAACTTCCCACCCTATACCACTACAAACCTAGCATCACAACAAAATATATCTAAAATAAATCATGATTCCATATTTTACATAATTAAAAATCATTTAAATTATTCATTAATAATTGATAGTAACTTGTTACTTAAGTATTACTTACCTTCCCACCCTGGATACCCACAAACCTACCAGCCCGCAATTAAAATATTTGTAACATAAATGAGTATTCTATAAATTACATAATTATTTTTATCACCCTCTGTCGAAGGATACTTCGTGTTCTTATTGAATTACTTTGCAGAGTGTACCAAACTGATTCTCAAAACAAATCAAATGATACACTGCCTTACCCTGTACTGTTAAACAACATTCCAAAACCACCATCCCTCCTCTCTTTCCCCCCTTTGACAAACATTCCCCTGAAGACGTTTTTTCATAGGAAAGGGAACTATTTCTTCGCAGGCTCTAGGCTCAACATTTTCAAAACAGAACTTGTTATATCATGCTTGATTATTTTTTAGGTCCAAGTCTGCTAGACAGTGCAGGTGTCTGGTCATGAAAGACTTATTGACGAAATGTTGATAGCTGACCTGGAAAGCAATTCCACCCACTGGCTTTTTACTTTGTCACTCTTTTTTTGCCTTATATTCATTGGTTTTATTTATTTTTAGCCATCAGTCTAGTCTTTATCCCTCCAGTGGAGCACAGCCTGTTTACCATGTCTCTGACTGGCTCTTTTTATGCTTCCAGAATTGCCTACTTTTCTGGATCTTTTCTTTTCTTTTTTTAAAAGCACTCCATGAGAGTGCATGTTTACCCCATCCTCTATGTTTTCCCACTTGTCCCAGCAGATTTCTTTTCATAACATTACACAACTCTGTCTTTCGAGACGCTTTTAGGTATGCTTTCACTCTTATATAGCTTTACCCTTTGAGCCTTTCACCCGTGCTCTTTAACTCCACATTGCGAAGCCTCTTGTTTATTAATTTCACCCACACTTCACATTGCTCTCTCTCTCTCCATTTGCTGCTTCCAACCCCATGCACCCTCATTGTGCTTACACCCACCCTCCTGTTGCTTCCCCGCCCTGTAATTCTACATTCTGTGTTGCTTTCCCTTCTGTGTTATTTCCCCCCACCTGAATTCTTTCCCCTTACACCCTCGTGTAATTTGTTTTGTTACCTCATCCAAGTTGGATCAGTAAACAGAAGGGGAAAAAAGAATGAGTCATGTTGTAGGCGTGCATGCTTTGTGAGCTAGGCGACAAAATGACATAGCTGACCGTATAGGCCTTTTTCTGTTTGGTATCCAGGAGTAGAGGATCAGAAAAGGATGGGAGTGGAAAGCATAGGGTGTAGGGAATGTTAAATATGGGTACCTGCTGCACGCAGAAACAAATGTTAAAAGCAACTGAATCTGAATCACTGGATCCAAGCCGGAGGGAGATTGCTGCATTCATGACCTTACTACCGGAGCTTGTACACTTCTCATAAGGTTGGTATCCTGGCAGTGGGTCCAGCTGCCCATGCCAAAGGCCGGCCCTGGCTGCATTTATCTGACTAAGTCATTCCTTACTTATCCTGCTCTATAATCAGGCTGGTAGTACTTGATGTCAGATTTTCTACTCAAAAGCATTGTGACCAGTAGCAGACTCCCATCTTAATGGAACCCATTTGATACAAAATCTGGGTATTATCTTATATAGCTTACTTGTTACATTGTTTACTCTCAAAAGCACCACAGAAAAGACAGAAAAGAAATAGATGTCTCAGAAATTGACCACCCGGCATTCACACATAGCTGTTGAATGCCTATCTAAAATTAAACCATGTCTAAGCAGCTTCCATTCTCATCTTTTGTCCCAGTAAACAATCCAAAAGTGTCTCAATAACATTCAGATGGATATAGTCTTCCCTTGATGAACCAAAGCACAAAATCCCTTGGCTTCATCTCTGACTTAGAACGTGTGAGGGAATGCATTTTATTATATGGTGTGGTTGTGTGACCTGATCATGTAATAAACTCACAAACCCATCTTAGGTCCAATCAGGCTCTTTTGTAAATGCCAGGGTTTATCAAAGGGACAAGTGCAGAGCATTTCGAAGTACAAGACCAACTGAATAAGAAAGAACCACGCCACAAAGGAACTTCCACACCAATTGGTAAATATAGATCCTATTTTTATGAATTTGTAGACACAATAATGAACACAATCCATCAGAGGGTTCTGGACATATAAATTATCAAACAAATCATAAGTCCCTGCTAATTACTGAAAATGCAAACAAGCATTGGCAACTACCATGGTTTGCTGTTACTTTAAAAACTTTTGAAAACCTTTTATAAAGTTGTTTTTGAGTACTATGGCCCACTTTGGGTGACCAAATCTGGCAGAGAGCAAGTCAGAGGGCCCAATAAGGCTTAACAGGACAGTTACTTGGAGCAGTCTCCAGTCCAGTTCAAGGGTTTATGGGCAAACTCCCACAGACATCAATGGAGTTGTCCTGATGCAAGGGACACAAGATGCTGAGAATACCGATCTGGTTGACAGAGGTCCACACCAAACCTCAGTCTATGAACATGGTGGGGCAACTTTGGACATAGGGGTTGATGTCTCTTGAACCCCAGATAAAGTCCAGCTAAACATCAGTTGCCACTGGTTTACTGGTCTCAAAAACCAGCGGATCCCTTTAACTATGGCTAGTGTCCGTATTAGGTGACCATACTGCACTATGAAAACTCTCTGGGTCCAGCAGACTCAGGTGCAACTTTTGAATGTTGGGGCTCGATCTCCCCGAGTGTGCTTAGAGCTGAGATGCGACTAAGCAATTCTGGCTTCCAACTTGCCAAGGAATCTTCTTCAGCTTTTATGGCCCTAGAGCTGTAACAGTAAGTCAGCCAAATGACTCTTGGAGCGCTCCTCTTTTGCCTGGAGCTCAGGATAACTTTTCCTCGAGCAGGGCACCAAAGGGAGAATCCTCTTTTTGCTAGCCCAGGAGAGGCAGGTGCAGTCAAGTCTTTAGGGCAGCCTCTCTTTGCCTGGTCCGGGGAACAGCAGCTCAGTCCTCCTTCAATAAGACATGATCTGAGGTCTAGGTGTCACAGACACCACTTTAAACCCACAACTTGCTCCTGGGAGATGTGCTGACTGCTAGCTACCTAGCCATAATGGGCTAACATGTCCACTCTTGCCTGATGCTAACTTCCTGCAATGTGTGGCATCTAGCTATCCCAGAATGGAATATTTTGCTCACTTCCTAGATGGCAGAAACTTTCGCTTGGTGTCTGAAGCTTGATAGCCCACCCTAGAGGTGTGTCTACATGAGAGTTGCACGCCCAAAGAAAACTGTTTTGGTAACTGTTTTTCCCTCTCTTTCCCCAACGCCAACCGGACTACCAGAGCAAAAGAGCAACCCCTCTCGTGTGTGTCCACCATTGGCCCTTCAAAGGCAGGTTCCCCTTAGAAGCTTGCCTTTTGTACTCCAATCCAGTGTCGCTTCCTGACAGGAAGAGGTCAAAACTTGGGCAAGCGTGGCAACTTTCAAAAGTTGTTTTATACTCATATACTCACTGGGCATCAAGTTGAATCTTGTGATACCCTGAAGTACCAACTTTAATAGTCCCATCCAGAAGCTAGCACAGCTGAGTTGTCTACGCACAATGCTGTACTTGCTAATGGGAAACTAGCCCTTGAACAGTAAAAATGTTAATTTGAGTTTTTTACTGTTAGGACATATAAAAATGCATGCCCTACTTTTTAACATATAGCAACCTGCCTTAGGGCTCAACAGGCTTACCTTCGGAGTGACATATGTATTAAAAAGGAAGATCTGAACTTTGTCATTAGTTTAAATGGCAACGTTGAGTTTGAAGTTTAAAAGTGCTCTACCAGTCTGCAGTGGCAGGCTGTGAGACATGTTTTACTTTGTCACACTCCTGATGGCACAATAAGTGCTACAGCCCATGAGGGATATTAAATTATAGGTCCTGGGTACCCCTGGTACCATTTACTAGGGACTTCCACGTAAGTTAGCTTATGCTAATCGAAAATAAACCAGTTAAACTTACACTATTAAGGGTCAGAGCACTACTGTCTGGTTAGAAGGCCTCAGTACACTTTCAGAGTCGAAAAACCAGCATCAATCCAAAACTTTGGGGGTGATCATGCAATAAGAGGCATTTCTTTACAGACCTGCTCTTCAAAATGTGATCACATCTTGTTCAGACCCACAGCATATTCTGCGGGTACAAGGTAAGAGATAGCGAGCGGCAGATTTGAGGGTTGGTAAAAACAAAGACTGCTGGAGAAAAGAAGCCTAGGGGCTATAGGTAAGCAAATACAGGTTGGTGATAGGGTGATAACTGCCTCCTCACTCTAGCTTATCACAGCCTTAACACATGAAGGTGTACCAAGTAGTCAATCTGCACATTCAGAAGACAAACACCATGGAATGAAAGACGGCTGCAACAATGTGCAGGGTTAGTAATATCACAGCTAATGTTGTCCATCACTTGATACCTACAGAATGTTCCCTGGCCTGGGATGAAGTTATTGGAGAGGGGAGGTTGGGATAAAAAACAAATAAAGAGAAGTGAATTGACTACATACAAGATGGTGTACTAGAGAGAGGTGAAATGCTTATGAACTCTGATTTCAAGCCTGGCAAGAAAGGGAGTTGGGTCTTATCCCAAGGGCTTGGAGGAGCTCAATGTGGTATCATGCTGGCACATACTGTAAGAGCAGGGGAGCATTGTAAAGGGGCGCAGTGCCAGATAATGGTTGGTACTGAACACCACAACCAATAGCAGGTTGCACTGTGTGATGATTGTTGAATGACGGAGGGGAATGCAGAATTGGGGTGTAGTGCTGCATACATGTAACAGGCTGTTGCTCTGGAAGAGCATGTAAGTGAAATGTGATGATGTGGTTGATTTAATTTTCAAAGCTATAAAGTAATATTCTTACCAAAACCTGTCAACCTAGAAGGACCATCAATAGCAGTTGCATGTAAGGACCGCTGGTTCTGCTACTTTTGCCATGGTCACAAGATCTGTGTGGAAAGGTAGCATGGCCCATTTTTGGACCATGTTAAAACAAAGCATGAGTCTTGCAATCCTCCACAGGCTTTTTCATAAGAGCTTTAAATCGGGGACCTAACCACATTGCTTTAAGGAAGAGCAGATGAAGCAACAGCCAGTGCCAAGGTGTCCTCCAGCTGATGGCTTCTTATCAAAGTCAGCATTGGAATAGGCTCTTTGCTGTTAACCTTCAGGAACTGGACTCTATTAAGCCTGACAAGACAACAGGAGGGCAAGTTGACAATGACATATTATGATGTCCTGTGATACTATCAGTAGAGGTGCGTTGTAGGATTTCAAAATAATCAAGGTCAATGCTGTCTAAAGGATAAGTGTCCCCTAGTGTGTGGTTGTATCAGAAAGGCGTATGGGCAGTGGCAAGAACCAAGCACATAATAACATATTTAACTATGTAGATGATTAAATGAAGGCAAACAACTGTGCCTGGCATTTCCAAGTGAAATCCACACCTCAGCAGGAGGGTCTGTTAAACCCTCCCAGGTGAGACACTAAGGTGTTATAGCAGAACATCGCTAAACATGGATTATCAATGAGAAACAGCCCTCAGAGCTGCCTCTGCCCCTTCCAGCCAGCATCCCTGCTGTCGTCTCACTTCTGCTTCTTAAAAATGCTGCTCAAGAGAGTTTATCCTTCAAAACATGCTTTCATAGGTTAGCTAGCATATGGTATACAAATATAGCATACAAATCCCTTGTGTTATTTGTATGGTGCATCCTGAAAATATAGTCACGTATTCTTCTGGACTGATAATGTATGTTAGAGTCATTAACTCTAGCACGGAAATGTCATTGTCCTTGAAAGAATTAAAAGACACTTACGTCCAACTTAAGATGTTTTAAATGTGCTAAAAATGTACGCTATTCATCAAAATGCCCTTCATATTGTAAATGGGTTGTCCTATGTTGTATCAGGGAATGACACCAGGAAAACTAAGGGAGAGGAGTACTTGACTCTCGGCATAGCAAGCAGCCACAGGCCTCTCAGGGAGGAAGTATTGGGAACATGAGCTCAGAACTCAACAATCAACCAACAGACACAATAACTTCAATGTCCAGCCAAGTGGCGATTCTAGTCATGAGTCTCCCTTGTGGGTCTACACCCGCTGATTCCCCTCATGCTATCTCCCACCCTGGTGGTCCTTGATAAGCTTGTGCCCTATGTAATCACAGAAGAAATATGAATCAGCCTCAAGTGTTGATTTTGCTAGCCCACAAGTCAAATGTCTCTTCATATGTAGTTTTCGGTTTAGTACACTGCTGATCCTGGCACTTCTGTGCAGGTGTGAACTATGCTGCCTTGGCTCATCTGACAAGTAAAATGAATGTAGACCCTCTAGGGCTGCTGCCTAATACCAAAGCAGGTCAAGGCCCCATCTAGGCCAATATGATCATCAGGATAGTTGCTGCCCCAACTGGGCTGATAGGTCCACAAAGGTAGTTGCAGCCCTTGACTGGACAGAAATAAACAGGTTCAGGCCCCACCTGAGCCAATATTATCACCAGGATAGTAGAAGGCCCAGCATGACTGATTCATTCACAAAATCAGTTGCAGCTTGGACCAGACCTTTGTGTTCACATAGGTACTTCCTAGTTCAATCAATCAATCAATCACTGCATTTGTAAAGCGTGCTACAGACCCTTGAGTGTCTCAAGGCGCTGGGGAGGGGGGGGGGTGCTACTGGTCAAAGAGCCAGGTCTTGAGGAGTCTTCTGAAGGCCAGCAGGTCCTGGGTCTGTCGTAGTTCCTGCCTGGAACCTTCTGAGAGACTGAGATATTATGCAGCACTGACTGCTACTGGCTTCACTCAGACAGTCACCAGTGTCTCTCCATCCTGGGACATGCTGGACGACTCCTCCTGGGTGGCCTCTACTCCTGGACAGTCTCTCCTCCTTCAGGGCCAGGCAGACTTGTTCCCTCTCTTGGGAGGCAGGCTTCTGGGCACTATGCAGACCCTCTGCTCCTCCAGCAGAGTGCAGATTTTACTTCACTTCTGTGAAACGCTTTGTTGGGCATACAAAAAGCTCTAGTCACACAGCAGTCCTTCAAGTAATCTGAGAAGCACTCCCTTTGTCATGAAGGAATTTGAACTAGAGAAAGTGAGGTGGTTTGGGTCCCACTTTCACAGACATTTTCTCAACAAGGTATGTGGGACCACTGTTTCCAGTTTAGAATGGGTTTTGGTCTAATTCTCTTTTCATGTTCCCTTCTCAGGCTGCTCTCTACAAACAACCTTTGTGGAGCAATACTTGCACAGAACTTAGAGCTCTGGCTACCTCCAAACTGGAGCACATACAACATTGGCGCAGTGAACTGTAAGGTTTCTGTACCTGGCTGTCATCAGTCCCTTAAGCAGTAATCAGGGATAGACGAAAGAGCAGGCTTGACATAAAAAACTTCCACACTTTGCACAATGGAAACAGCAGTCCCTCTCATCTCTCTTGCCATTAATAGCAGTGCTTAGGAAGAACTAATTAACAGCCACTTGAAAACAGAAATACTAATGGAATTCTAAAGGCAGCATTGTCTTCATCCTTCTCACTTCAGTCGGAATATCAGTCGATACATCCCACTGTCTGGGGAAGTTGTCCTCACCCTCCATCTTGTCCCATGCTAAACCAGGAACTTCCAAAAGGAATCCCACTGGAGTTAGTACTCATACACAATCCTAATACTGTACATGTGCTACATAAACACTGTGCGCGCACAAACACACACACAAACACAAACACACACACGCACTCGACATACACACAGCATGTCAGATTCTGGACATTCATATAACAATAGACCTTTACATGAAAGGGGTCTGTAAGCCACACTCTCAGTGACACAGAGGACTAGTCATGCTATCAATCTCAAAACAAGGTATACTGCCGCCACCGCTTTACGAGCTATATGTAGGAAAGGAGCAGTAGGTCTCTGTCTCTTATGTGGACATGCTTGGTGCACACTTTAAGATCACAGGACAAGTCATGTGCCTCAAATAGACAGGGGCAGGCCTAAGCCTCTATGTTCACGCTTAGATTAGCGTGACACGTGGGGCCAAAATAAAAGTCAGGATACCAGATACACACAGTGTCAGGCACTGAAGGCAGGGGGACACGCCAATCTACCATGTCGGGAATGATCCTGTGTCAAGCAAATGTTTGCTTAAATTTGTGAAAAGAAGAATAAGGAGACTAATTAAACATAGAATGGAGGGAAGGTGGACTTATAGGAAATAAAGGAAGTAATGAGTGCAGAAATGAGGGAAGAAAGACATGTATGCCACATCAAGATGAAGAAAGAACTAATGGAGTTGTGAGGTAAGAAAAGGAATCAAGCAAGACAGGCGTAACGGAATCACTGTCTGGAATAAAGGTAGGGTGAATGAAGGAAGAAATGGGAGGTCTGTGAAGGAAAGTATGCCATTAGGCATTAATGAGTGACGAAAAAGAGGAAAAAAGGAGCGAACTATGGAGGGATAGATGAGTGAGGAAATGTGGGCAGTAAAACAATCTACGTAGAAGCCAGAGTTCTCGGTCTAATTATTTTGTGACTCAGTTATACTATTTCGGGAAGACTTAGAAATATTTTGAATGAGAGCCCTAATTCCTGTAACATGTCTTCTTGTTCATGCCTGCACTGTGCAAGCTGCATGTAGAGATTCTGCCTCCCCATCGTTCCCTGCTGCTAAGGATGCACACATTCTGAGCATTGCACAGAAGTCTTTGGAATACGAGCAGCCTCTTTGTTTGTTTACTCTCAAGCGTGACCTTTTATCATCTGCACTAATCTGGGTGAACAAGTACCCCCACTTCGTATTAGAAAAGAGTACCTGGTTAATGCCCAGACAAGAACGCCTATGCGAAATTGGGACCTAGAGCAAAAAGGACTCCTCGGCTGTTTTGGTTCTAAATAATACCCACTGTTTGCAGACAACCCCGCCCTCTATTCAAGGAATTATTGTTTCCTTCAAAAGTTTCTCTATGAAACCTTGGGCAAAGTTATACCTATTGTTGTCTCAGTATTATTATCGAGGGCCTCCAGTAGAAGAATAGAGAGTTATTACGTTTTCTTGGAGTGTACCTATATAAATAATAATGACAATAATGTGATTTTAAATTAGTCGCATCCTGTATTTGATTCCACACTGGCTAAGCCTAGTCTTTCGGGTTATAATGAAAATCTGATAATATACGGTGAAACGATTTTATTACCCCATTAGAAATGATACTACTGAACACATATAGCATCTTATAGTAGCACACAACCAAAGAAGAGTCCTTTGTACAGTGTTCGGGGTATTATCCACTGTTGATTTGACTTCCCTGCAGGAGAAGCAAGTATTTTTTTCTCGGAAAGGGTAGGCAGAACCGAAGATGACACTTTTTTTTCGGTTTGTGTCTGAGGATAAAAAGCTAGGATAATTCCTTTCGTTATATATGAAGAGTCATTTAGAGCGGGAAGTTGATTTAATTAAAGTTAACTTTATGTAAAGATATTTTGTCCTTTAACAGATCTATTCTCATTCAAGATAGTACTCTGGAATTTCTTGATTGTTGTACAGTGTCAGGGCCTTGAGGACTCGCTTTACGAGACTGCATATGAGAATTGTAAAAGCTCTAATGGGTTGTACGACAATAATGATGTGGATTTGGTGGAGATGAAACATGCTTCTACTTGGCTGAAACGTAATTAATATACATGTGTGTATATATAGAGAGATGATTAATTGATGCCTTTATATGCAAGTCGTCAAGAACACCCTGTGAATGTATCTTTTGCCACTGAAAGATACAGTGGTATTCAGGTCTTACAGGTCTAAACTTCCAATTCCAGGATGCATGACTGAGCCCTCCATCCTTTGGTGGGCTAGAAACTGTGGGATCTGTTTTTTTTAATTGTAGTGTTTAATGCAATTTTGGATGTGACATCATAATGTATCACTTTCACTGTTGTTTTTCACTGAAATAAAGTATTGTGGGCTTTACACTGAAAAGACAAAGATTCACTCAGTCACTCTTAATGAGATGTATCTAATCAAGGTCACCCAAACTGTCTCAGACCGAATAGCATACTATGAAGCAAGTCATCTCACTTGAATAGATTCTGAGAATGTCTGAATCTAATGTAGTAGAATTGTGAGAAAATCTTCACATGTGTTCTGTAGTGAAATGCGTCTTCTTACCTATGCCCCAATGGTACTTACACTGGAAACTATGTATTGGTGTAGTGAATGTAGAAACTCCTTTGTCTAATCCTTTGTGAGCTCTCACAATGTTTCGCTTTCTTAGATGGCAGACCTATAAAAGATTTTCCATAGAACTTTATGGGGTCTTCTTGTACTCAATTAATATATGCTTTTATTCTTAATTGACTGATGGTCCTATGTTTGTATTCTCTACTTATATTATTTGAGTAAACTTTTAAACGTTTGTCCTTGCCTGTCATTCCTATTTAGTATGGTTACAGCTTTGTCCTAATGTGTGAGATTTAATTAAGTAGAGACAGGTCTATCAGGAAGCACCAAAGTATGTAAGGGACTACACCACTCGTGGTCCACGGGGATGGCATACATTAGGCAAGTAAATAAGACACTGGTTATATTGTGGAATATTAAAATTGGGAATTTACAGTGGATAGAAACAGAAAACGTGTGGTCTGAAGGACTATTTATAAAACACATTATCACTGATTCACAACTCCCCGAACTTCACTACCAGCTTCACTGCTCTTTGGAAATTTTGGTCAGTATAACTATAAAACTGAATAAGTTTTTGTTGTCATTAAATTTACATTAAATGTTGACGTTACATTTGCTGGACTTTTTGCTGCTGTAGTGAAGTGTTTGTGTTAAGGTTGGATTAAGTATTTTTCTATTTTTCGTAGTAATCTTTGGTGCAGTGCAATGATGGCCAGAGGGGCATGTTTTTGCTCTAGAAAATATTTACGCAAAATAATAAAATTCATCACACCTCTGCTCCTGAGACTGGTTGGACTTGGGAAAGATAAAGTTGGATTGACACTGATTGCTGCCCTCTCCTGCCTTCAACGTTCTGTATCTTTACAAGATGGCTGACTGAATGCACACCATGGTCAAGATTTAAGAGGGCCTAGCACCTCCTTGCACCACATTAGTGTAATTTCTTGTACACTAATGTGTCCCAGTGGCACCAAAATCGCCGCACCAGGTTTTCAAAGTGGTGCAATGCATGCTTTGTAACTCCTTGCACCACATTATGCCTGCGCAAAGCATGATGCATGCAATGGGGGGCGTTCCCCCATTAGGAGTGCCGGAAAAATGGTGCAAAGAAATCTAAAAGATTTTTTCGCGCCATTTTTTCAGCATTTTTAACCCCTGCTCAGAGCAACTGTTGAAAGGGGGCTCACCATTTGTTACAATGGGCCCCTATGTACTGTTCAGGGTTAGTGCCAAACTTTTGGTGCTAACCCTGAGCAGTACATCAATAGCGTCAAAAATGTGGCTCTAATGTCCCCTACACTGCGTCATGGTGCTCCGTATTTTAAATCTGGCGCACACATGGTGGTGGTAGGGGGGCACTAACGGGTGCAAGAAAAGTGGCGTTTCGCTAGGTGCAGTGCCACTTTTTTTTATATCTGCCCCAATGTCTGGCTTACTGTACACATTTTTTTAATTTGTTTCCATTCCTCATCCTCTCCTTCACTTCATACTTATTTTTCCTTGTCTGCAGTGCCACTGAATTCTTCCTCTGCACTGTCACCAGCCCACAGCGTTCAAAAAACGGAAAGTCTTACCAAGGTAAATTTCTATTTAAGATGTGCACACAAACACAGTTGTCATCTGCTGTCTTCAACACATTTGTGGGTCATGATGTACATTAAGTCCCTCATTACAACCCTGGCGGTCGGTGGTAAAGCAGCGGTAAGACCGCCAACAGGACGGAGGTAAAAAAAATGGAATTATGACCGTGGCGGAAACTGCCAACATAGACAGCCACTTTAACACTCCGACCGCCACGGCGGTAGAAACAAACAGCATGGCGGTCACCGCCAACAGACAGGCGGAAGACAATGTACCGCCCACACCACTATGAGAGGCCAATCCGCCACCTTTTCTGGGGCAGATTCAACGTGAACAAAAACACGGTGGAAACAGGACTTGGAAGGGAAAATGCTCACCTCTACACACCCCACGAGGAACCAGGTCGCCATGGAGCCGGATCTCCAAATTCTACCTGCCATTCTCTTCCTGCTCCTCTACCAGGAGCACGATCGACGGCGGCGACCACCACAGTGAGTACTGCACCTACGATACAGGGGAGGGGGGAGGGAAAAGAGAGTGACACACACACGCAACACGAAACACCGCCATCCCCACCCTCACACACAACAACATACACACAAATACATGTTGAAACATTACATTTACACCCCCGCTGGAAGAACGCAAGGACAAAAGGAAATGATTTGAACGATTGTAATGAGTAAAAATCCATTAGTCAAAAATATATATATACACTATTAACAAATATGTACACCAAGATTTCAAGTCCATGTACTGCACCTACATAGTCCGTGGACCACTGGGGCCAAAATGCATGGGCGAGGCCCACACAAGATACCCGATCCAAACGGAGAGAACACTGCTGGGGCATCAGATCGAAATAAAACAGGCACCTCAGGGGGAAGGGAAGGGGGGGGCACCTCAGCCGGATGAGTGCACAATGCCAGCTCTACGAGGGGGCTCCATGCCCATTGAGGTATCCTGGGGAGTGCAAATCCACAGTCTCACAAATCTTTCCAGTGGGTCGTTTGCTCACTGCTTTATCCTGGGGAGTGCAAAGCCACAGTCTCTCAAGTGGATGTCATTCTCCACTGGTTCTGGAGGGGGCTTTGTGCCCAGAGTGCTTCATCCTGCCAAGGACAGAGGTAGTGGATGTCATTCTCCACTGGTTCTGGAGGGGGCTTTGTACCCAGAGTGCTTCATCCTGCCAAGGACAGAGGTAGTGGATGTCATTCTCCACTGACGGTGGGCCAACATGGAAGCTGTCCAGGGCCCTGGAACTGACCACCAGCCACGTACGACGGACCACTGGGGATGGTAGCCATGTCTGCGGTGGTGCCACTGGCACAGGATGTGGCGTGGCCACTGGCGGTGCTAGCGGCGGCCTCAGTGGCGGCGGTGCTTGCGGCGCTCATTGGGCAGCGGTGCTGGTGGCTGGCTCTGTGAGCGTGCTGCTGGCAGCGGTGTCCTGGGTGGCGGTGCTGGTGGCTGGCTCTGTGAGCGTGCTGCTGGCGGCGGTGTCCTGAGCGGCGGTGCTGGTGGCTGGCTCTGGGAGCGTGCAGCTGGCGGGGGTGTCCTGAGCGGCGGTGCCCATGGCAGCGGTGCATGTGGCGGTGCCGGTGGCGGTCTTGTCCGCCGTGCAGGTTGGTGGCGACTTCCCTTTCTTCCTCTGGCCCTTCTCCACCTTGGATGGTGGCGCAGCTGTCTTGCCGCTCACAATTGTAGTCCTGGGAGAGCCCTTGGTGGCAGGTGTTTTGGCCTTCTCCCTCCAGGCTGTGGCCAACTTCTTTACTTTTTGAGGTGGGGGAATGTCCTTGTGCTGGCTTCTTGGCACACTGGCTGCCCTGCTGCTTGGCGCACTCCAGAAGCCGGTTACTGCTGGCACCACTGATCCCGGTGATGTGGTGGCTGAGGTGCTGGGTTGGGACCTGGACAGGCGGGCCCTAGGGGACGGAAGGGGAGGGGGAGGTGTAGGGAAGAGGTCAAGGTTTGACAGGAAAAGTTTTTTAGACACACTGGGACGGGTAGATGGAGGGGGTTTGGGAGTGGAGGAAGAGGTAGTGGTTGTAGGAGATGTAAATTTGCTGACTTTGGGTGAAGGTGCATGGGCTGGAGGCTGTCGTGAGGTGGATGGCTGTTAGGTGGGTGTGTGACTGTGTTTGTGTAGTTTGGGAGGAGGGCTCACAGACACACTAGGAAAGGACACTGGGGATGTGTGAATGGTAGTAGGGGTGGTGAGTGCACGTGAGCGGTGTGTGGTGATGGGCGTGCTGGTGATGGACGTAGTGGCTGAAGATGTAGTGCATGCAGGTGTGAGTGGAGACGTGACAGGGAGGGAGGAGGGAGATGTGGAGGAGGGGGACACAGTGGAGGCAGTGGATGTTGGCATGTCTGAATGGGTATGATGGTTGTGTGAGTGCCTGTGGGATGTGTGGTGCTTATGTTTGCCAGAGCTGCCCTTGTGTGTTGAGGTGTGTGCATGCTGGTCTGATGGTATGGTTGGGATAGGCTGAGGTACTGGGGATTGGGTCTGGGTGGAGGAAGTTGGAGGGGGGAGGCTGGACACAGGGACAATGGCTGCCATCAGTGCTGAGGCCAGAGTCTGAAAAGCTCGCTGTTGGGCTGCCTAACCAGAATGAATGCCCTCCAGGTATGCATTGGTCTGTTGCAACTGCCTCTCTACACCCTGGATGGTATTCAGAATGGTAGATTGCCCAACAGTGAGGGACCTGAGGAGGTCAATGGCCTCCTCACTGAGGGCAGGAGGGCTAACTGGGGCAGGGGCTGAGGTGCCTGGGGCAAAGGAGATGCCCACCCTCCTGGGTGAGTGGCCACAGGATACATGCTAAGGGGCTGCTGGGAGGGCGGTGCTGGTAGGGGGGGTGGCGGCTGTACCTGTAGATGCGGTGGGCACAGAGGGGCCCGGCACCGCAAGGGAGCTCCCATCAGAGGAGGAGTCGGTGTCGCTAGTCTCAGCTCCTGTCCCCACCGTGGAGTTCCCCTCGCCCTCCGTCCCACTGGTGAATTCGGAGTCCGTAGTCTCGCCCTCCAGGGCCATGTGGGATGCAGCTCCCTCCTGCTCTGGTGTCACTGCTCCTCCGCATGATGATGCTAATGCACACAAGAACAGGGAGACCACAAAAAGGGGGGGGGGAGAAAGTAGAAAGACATGTTCAGTGCATGCAATACCACTACCGTTGGTGGACACTACAGACACAGCAGCCCTATGCACTACACCATGCTCTAAGAGTTCCCTAATTAATCACAGGGCCACGGGGTACAAGGCCTATGCCCGATTGCTGCACACATGGAAGTCACAGGAGCCTGACTAGGGGTAGATGGCTCTTACCACTGGTGGGGATGGGGTGCCACTGAGCCTGCCTCACAAAGGGTCCTTGCCTGCAAAACTCGCCCTGGCCTAGTGTAACCTACTGCCCACCTCCCCCACCCAGACACCTCCCATGCGTGCTGAATCAGCTGAATGAGAGTGTACTCACCCCCTTGTGGCTGCTGTGATGCCCTCAAGCACCCATCCAACTCCGGATAGGCCACTGCCAGGATCCGGAACATCAGAGTGGGTCATGGTGCGACGGGCACCCCTCCCAAGTTGGGAGGCCATCCCCAGCTGGCCTTCCACCGTCTTCTTGCTCCAGCGGCGAATGTCCTCCCACCTTTTACGGCAGTGGGTGCTCCGTCTGTGGTGGACCCCCAGGGTCCGGACTTCTTTGGTGATGGCACGCCAAATATCCTTCTTCTGGTGGGCGCTGACCTACAGGAATAGTACAGGGGAAAAGGAGAATATATAACCGTCCGGACCATCACTGTCATTGGCCCACGTTCCCACCCTTGCCATGACGCACATACACTCACTGTCCGCTCATGCAGGCCTCATCCCCCACTTCTCCCATCCACACCACTCCAAACAGGCATTGCCTATACAGCATGCTCACAGTGTACTCACCTGTTTGTCTGGAGTACCGTAGAGTAGCGTGTACTGGGGGAGGACCCCATCCACTAGTTTGTCCAACTCCTCCAAAGTGAAGGCAGGGGCCCTTTCCCCAGGCACTGTAGCCATTGTCGCTTCCAGACTGAGATCACAGCAGCACTTGCAGTGTAGGTCCTCTCCTGTCGAAGATCAGGTATCAAGTGAGTGAACAGAGAGAAAATGGCGGTCGCGTCTGCGGCGGTGCGTACCGTCACTGCCGGCGTACATCGTCATTGGCTCCTGGGACCCATAGGTCCAATGTTAACCAATGCAGGATCGCGCCGCGGTCTACGACCGCCTACCGCGACGGTGTACAACGCCAGTGCAGTTACCTCATATCCCATTGTCCCACCTTACAGGTCAGGCAGCCGACATTTCAGGGGGCCACATGGCATTAATTTTAAATGCATCACACATATCTAGGCCTTGCATACACACTAAGACAGGCACATAGCGGACTGACAAATGTGTGGAATAAAGTTGTGTTTTCGTACCTCAATGTTGGCTGACCCTCTGCTCGCTGTTCTCATCCATAGAGCACGTCTGCTGGGGCAGGTGAGGAGATGGCAGCATCCTCCGATGTACAGACTGCTGGTGGACCTGTCGACAATGGAAGAGCGACATGTAATTGCCACCTACAGACTTGACCCTGCCACAATCCATGAACTGTGTGCCCAGTTGGAGCCAGACCTGATGTCAGCTATCCACCATCCCACAGGTATCCCCCCTCTAGTGCAGGTCCTGTCAGTACTCCATTTCCTGGCAAGTGGGTCTTTTCAAACGACATTGGCCATAGCATCAGGGATGTCCCAGCCTTTGTTCTCCAACGTGTTGTCCAGAGTGTTGTCTGCCATGCTGAAACACATGCGCAGCTACATCGTTTTCCCTCAGGTGGAGGATTTGCCTACAGTGAAAGGTGACTTCTATGCTTTGGGACATATCCCCAACATCATAGGTGCCATTGATGGGACACATGTGGCCTTGTTTCCCCACCGCAGGAGTGAACAGGTGTACAGAAACCGGAATAGTTACCATTCAATGAATGTGCAGATGGTGTGTTTGGCCGACCAGTACATCTCCCATGTGAATGCCAAGTTTCCTTGCTCAGTGCATGACGCTTACATTCTGAGGAATAGCAGCATCCCTTATGTGATGGGGTAACTCCAGAGGCACTGTGTGTGGCTATTAGGTGAGGACATGGACCCTATACAGTGTGAATATTTGTCTGGGTTTGTCCCTAATGGTTAGTGTGTGTAAAACAGTTGTCCCTCGACATTTAAAGGTGACTCTGGCTACCCCAACCTGTCATGGCTATTGACCCCAGTGAGGAATCCCAGGACAAGGGCAGAGGAATGGTACAATGAGGCACATGGGCGAACTAGGAGGGTTATAGAGAGGACCTTTGGCCTCCTGAAGGCCAGGTTCAGGTGCCTCCATATGACAGGTGGTTCCCTATTCTACTCACCAAAGAAGGGGTGCCAGATCATCGTGGCCTGCTGTATGCTGCAGAACTTGGCTTTGCGACGACAGGTGCCTTTTCTGCAGGAGGATGGTCCTGAAGGAGGTGTTGTGGCAGCTGTGGAGCCTGCGGACAGTGAAGAAGGGGAGGCAGAAGAAGAGGATATCGACAACAGAAACACTGTGATTCATCAATACTTCCAGTGAGACACAGATAAGAAGACATCACTGCCTCCTACATCTGATACACTTGTTCTACCTCTCATCTGTCTGTCACTTTCACCCAGTGTATGGACCCTGATATGTCACTTTCCCTTTTGATTTCACAGATGTGGGTCCCACTGTGTGACCTTTGCTATGTTTCCTCATGGACTAGAGCTGTGTGACATAGATATTTTGATAATACAATGGACATTGTTATTTTCCTCAGTTATTGCAAATACACATTTGTGAAAGCACAGACTGACTCCAGATAGTTTTGTGATTTAGGAGTGTTTATTTAAGTGCTAAATAGTGGAGGGTGTTGTAAAATGGTCAGGGGTGATGGTGGACGAATGTCCATGGCACAGTCCAGTCTATTGGTCTCACAGGTGCATTGTCCAAAGGGGCATAGGAAGTGGAGCTGGGGCAGTTTAAGGATGGACAGGGTGACAAAGTGGGACAGAAGGATGACAATCAGGGTGGTCTCATTTCTCTGTCTTTGTCCTGGATCTCAGGGACCGCTTGCGGGGTGGTTCTCCATCTGAAGGGGGTGGGGTGCTGGTGTTGTGGTCCTGTGGCGGTGCCTCCTGTCCACTAGCGCCGGCTGAGGTGGTGGGCAGTTCATCATCCAGGCTAGTGTCTGGGGCCCCTTGTTGTGCCACAGTGTCCCTCCTGGTGTTCACGAGTTCCTTCAGCACCCCTACAATGGTGCCCAGGGTGGTATTGATGGATTTGAGTTCCTCCCTGAACCCCAAATACTGTTCCTCCTGCAGCCGCTGGGTCTCCTGAAACTTGGCCAGTACCGTTGCCATAGTCTCCTGGGAATGGTGGTAGGCTCCCATGATGTTGGAGAGGGCCTCGTGGAGAGTGGGTTCCCTGGACCTGTCCTCCCCCTGTCGCACAGCAGCCCTCCCAGTTCCCCTGTGTTCCTGGGCCCTTCCCCTGAACCGTGTACCCACTACCACTGCCCCCTGGTCCCTGCTGTTCTTGGGGGTGGTAGGTTAGCCTAGGTTCCCTGTAGCGGTGGACACACTGCTGCTTGACGTGTCCTGGGGACAGAGGTATAGGCCCGCTGGGTGGATGGGTGCTGTGCTGGAGTTTCTAGAGGGGGAAGCTCTGTTGTGGCTTGTGCCAGTGTGAGGCACACCGACTGTCCCGAGGTCCCAGATGGGCCGGGCTGGTCATCTAGATCCAGTTGGACAGAGCTACTGTCATCACTGTGGGCCTCTTCTGTGGGTGGAGTGGACATGTCTGGAACCTCCTGTCCGGTGACGTTGGGTAGGGATCCTGCAGGGGTGTAAAGGCATGATTATTGCATCTGTGTGTGCCATGGTGTGCAATGGGTGGGTGACCCTGTATCCCAGTGCCTGCATTCCTGTGTAAGACCTTGTGTGCTAATTATTTAGGGGTCTGTGTGGGTATGTGTAGTGGCCATGCATTGGTGATGGGTGTCCATGCTTTGGTGTGGCATGCAGGGCTTGGTGTTGGGATGGGTGGTCTGTGATAGTGGGACATATGTGAGTTGGAGTGATGGGTTGAGGGTGGGGGTATGTGATAGCATTCAGGTAGGGTGGGGAATGTAATAGTTAAGATTTGACTTACTAGAGTCCATTCCTCCTGCTACTCCTGCGAGGCCCTCAGGATGCAGTATAGCCAGGACCTGCTCCTCCCATGTTGTTAGTTGTGGGGGAGGAGGTGGGGGTCCGCCGCCAGTCCTCTGAACCGCGATGTGGTGTCTTGAGATCATGGAACCCACCTTCCCCCGTAGGTCGTTCCACCTCTTCCTGATGTCATCCCATGTTCTTGGGTGCTGTCCCACTGCGTTGACCCTGTCCACGATTCTGCACCACAGCTCCATCTTCCTAGCTATGGTGGTGTGCTGCACCTGTGATCCGAATAGATGTGGCTCTACCTGGATGATTTCCTGTACCATGACCCTGAGCTCCTCCTCAGGAAACCTGGGGTGTCTTTGTGGTGCCATGCGTGGTGTGGGTGATGTGTGAGGTGGTGTGTGTTGTGATGTGTGGGGTGATGTTTAGGGGTGTGTGGTGTTTAGTGCGTGGATGTGTATGTGTGATGGTGTTGTGTGCCTCTGTATGTTGGTGTTGTCTTTGCTGTGCTGTCTCTCTGGCCTTCGTCTACATTTTTGGTAGTAAGGGTTTGTGGGTGATGTGGACGGGTGTTTTATATTGTATTGGGTGTGTGGGAGTGGTGTGTGTATGTGTATCAGGTGTGTGTATATTTGGAATTGTCCAATGTGGTTGTGTTTTGTAAATGTGTGTGTATTTTGAGCGCGGCGGTGTGTACCACCAATGGTTTACTGCGGTTGAAAGACCGCCACGTGGATTTGTGGGTTGTGATAGTGTGGGCGTATTCCTGTTGGCGTGACGGTGGAGGTTTTGTTATCGCCAGTTTATCACTGACCTTTGGTGTGGCGGACTTGTGTGGGTGTCTAGATTTTGACGGATTCCGAGCTGTGGGTCGTAATAGATGTGGCGGAATTCCACGGCCGCAGCAGTGTGTTGGCGGTCTTCTGCACGGCAGTAAGCGGCATTTACCGACAATGTTGTAATGAGGGCCTAAGTCCCTTCAAGGGAGTGAGAAAACGCTCACATTGGTGCGGTTTGGCATTCAAAGGATAACATAAATTGAATGTGATTTCACTCCATAGTTGCTGCGAAATTGCTTAACCGATACAATATTTTACTAGCAGGTTAATTTCAGATTGAGTGACAGAAGTAGATAAGAAATCAAAAGCTATGCTTGGTTTCGCCATTACTGTGATTCTGCATGAACTGAACTATAGCATCTGGCAGCATGGTTGTTTAGACTGCTGGAGCACCAGATTTGTAAGCAAAATATTAATAAAGTATTCACGGTATAAAATGAAGCAAATAATATAAATATTTTGAGGCAGAAAGTCTTAGTTTGAATCCCTATTTCAGAAAGACAGTAACATCGATCTGTGATGAGCTACCCAATAATCTATTATGTAACACTTTGGCCATAGCAACAACAAACACATTTTATATGCAATCAATTTTGCCCAATTGAAATCTGCTCTCATTTCATTTACCTTAAAGAATGAGATAAACCTGCGGAATATAGACCTCCAAATTATACGGGAATTTCGACATTGAACACATCACTCATTCCATTCTGTCACCAGCTTTCTTTTTACACCTTTACTAAACTGATTGTAACTGGTTTGGTACGTGTAATGATTTGTTTAAAGAAGATGTTAGCCTGGTTCCCACAGTGATTTGTAAAATTTGGTTAATTTTCGTCTGCTTGTCTAACTCTCCGAAGAATCGATGAAGCGGATGCCTGGAGCGTTTGCATGTTGTTGAATAATGTCGAACTTGCATATTAAGTTACTTCTGACGATTGACAGGGTCTGCTTTGCTTGGTAATGTAAAACCCTCGGTTACTTTGAAATTCCCAAGATGGCCGACTGCAATCAGCAGCTTTGCCTCTACAGATCACACTCTCAAAGACCAGCTGGAATGACACTGTGCATGCTTAATTGCCTTTAAAGGACAAACTAATCTAAGCGTTTTATTTCATCCCCAATTCAGGACTCCTGAACTGCAGATGTGTCTACCTACAAGTATCTATGTGATCTCTTACATCTGCACATTGAACGATTTGTTGACACTCCTCTTGTAACTTTTTTGGAGCCTTTAATGATTTAATTTGCAAAGTGCTAACACGATTGTTTTCATGGCCGAAAACCAAAGTCTTGCGTATGCGCTGTTTTCACAAGCGCCTACACAGCCTCTCTCGCCTGTCCGCTGAGCGAGGCAGCTCACGTTTCACCTTTAATGAACACAATTCATGCACCAATACTTCAGACTGCAACCTGCATTTAATTGGAACGAAATATAAACCCTGTCGTCAAGTTATGCACTCTGGAATTCGCAAAGACTGTAACCTGAGCACTCTTTTCAACGTGTGACTAGAGTTTCGTTGTAAGATGTTTTATCTTCTCCTATCGGTGAACTATCTCTCGTACAAATATCAAGACCTTCATTCGTCCCTGAACCCCATGAAATAAACATTTCTGAGACATCTAATATTACTGCGTTGTTACTTCTTCATGAATGTTGATGGCCTTCAACAGCGGCCTAAAAAAGAAAAGTCCAAAGCCCATAAGTCTACACTATGCATTCTGGGCATAGGAGGGCTAAAATGCTCTACTGTCCGGCTGCCTACTGTGCAGAATATTTTCATATCATGTTGCAGTGTGGGAATGAGGTTCATTTCCATCAAAGCGTGTACGATAAAATGAAATCTAACGTGGAAACATACAGATGTTCAAATGATACCTGATAGGGCTCCATCTCTCTGACACCGCATGTCAACCAGCCTTCATATGAAGTGCCAATTCTTCTGTAGTATGCCATCAAAAGGAACCATGAAAGCAGGCTGAGAACCCTTCATTTAATCCTGTCAGCTTCTACACTGTAAATAATCAACTCCTCCTATCACAGTAATAAAAAGTGTACACTCTGTAATATGTGTAATCTGAAGCTGATAGTGTGTTCCATGTACGCATCTGGGGCCGTAATACAGAATGCGGCACACAGTTCTTGTTTGTACCGGATGCGCCTTTCAAAAGATACACCCAGTGCAACCAAGGAAAGCGCGCCGTATTATGCTGAATGCGCTGCTCTCAGGCCACATTTATGAGAAATAGGGGAAGCTGTTTAAAAGCTGCTGCGTGTTGCTCTGTGCAGATGGCACCCCGTCTGCACTATTAAGGGAGATTAGATATCCCCTTGCAGGTGTGCCAGTGAGTGACTGCACCAGCCTACAAGGGGATGTCTGAGGAGTCCCTGAGACCCCTTTTCTCACCCCCAGAGGGCTGCCTTTAAAAGGCACACTGTAACTGTGCCCCCATTTTGTGGTGCACTTTCCCTGTACCCTCTAAAGGCATGTTTGCCTCTGCACCCACGCCAGTAATACAGCGCAAGCACAGAGCCAAAGTGATTCCCTCATTTGCATGGGGCCACGCCCCTATGCAAATGAGGGAACGCCCTCTGATGATTACACTGGCACTATATGTGCGCTAGCACTTTCGATATTACAGAAGGGGCCGCACAAGTGTCTGCAAACACCTGTTGCGGCCCTGGAGCACTTTATGTAATACGGCTCCTTCCCTGTATTCAGATACTTGAAGTTGTTTTTCCAGTTTCTAACACAATTCATGGACACATTTGTCTCACATTAGTCTCAGTACCCAGAGCTCCCAAAACTGGTGTTTAGAAAAGCAGATGGAGCCCCAGATTGAACAATTGTTGAATGGTCAACAGTTTTGTGAAATAAACTCTTTTTTTAGGTACATCTGTGAAAGATCATGTCAGGAGCACAGCTGCAAATGCCCAGTGTCAAACATCGGCTGAAAGAAATGTCAGCCTAGGGCCTTAAGGATACAGTTTGTCCACTTGTTCTTGGTGCTGCAATGAATAGTGCTCTCTCGCAGCTGGTGGCAAAAGAGCATGATTCTTGATGGGACATTAATCAACTGTTTGCCTAATTCCGCAATCTTGCTCTGATCTTTACATCAGGAGCCAAGGATCAAATAGGGTCCAGGGCAAATTGTAATTGCAGTAGGGAGTTTTTGATCTCCAGTTTACTACAAAGGAGCGCAGCACTCTTTTGTCGGCACTTTAGCAAATTTGCTCTTGCTGGTTTGCCTAAATTCCCACTGCCGTTTTAAAGGCCTTTTAGGACACAACACCTTGGTTGTACTTCTGGCTCCTTCAGACAGCTTTAGTTGTCTGCCAGCCTTGTATTTTATCCCAAAGTAATAATATTTCATAAAATAAATACATACATAGACATAGTAGGGCTTTCTTCCTTCAGTCATTGATCACAGAAATATGATTTATTTTTACATGTTTATATTTCATGATTGTTAATTTTGGACTATTAGTTTAATTTGCCATTTTATGGTTTAAAGTTTAGGAATGGTAGTAAAAAGTTTCAAAAAGATTTTAATTGCTAATAGTAATTAATTTATTTTATATTTTAATATATAAATATGTATATGTAGGTTTGTAGTTTTGGTAAGTGTGTTTTTAGATTACATTTTATTTAATTTTAAAGTAACAAAATGTTTATGAGTATGGAGTATTGATTGTGTATTTGAATGGTTTAACATGTGTTATCTTGTTTAAAATGTTTTTTATTGAAGTGGATATTGTAAATCTTACATTTTTAGCCTCCAATATCCTTTTCAAATAGCCTTAGTTAGGAGTGGGGATAGGAAATGTCACCCCTTTATTGTCCAACAACTTCTCCAAAATCGTTTATATTGAGTGGGAGTAGGATATGTCACCCCTTTAGTGTCGAACACCTTCCCGCAGTATGGTTAGGTTGGAGTAGAAACACACTAGATGTCACCCATTCAGTGTCCAATACCTTCCCCCAATATGGTTGGATTGGAGTGGGAAGAGTAAATGTCACTCTATTGGTGTCCAACCTCTTCCCAAATTCATTTAGATTGGAGTGTGAATAGTAAATGTCACCCCTTTAGTGTCCAACACCTTCCTCCAATATGGTTTGATTCCAGTAGGAATAGTAAATGTCACTACTTTAGTTTCTAATACCTTCCCCAAATTGGTTTAGATTGGAGTGGTGTAGGAAAGTAGCCTCTTTCTAGCTTGGTTACCCACACTTTTGGCCTATTTGTCAGTGTGTTTGACTGTGTCTACTGGGATCCTGCTAACCAGGACCCCAGTAGTTATGCTCTCTCCCTGAAATTTCATTCGTTAGTTACTGTTATCACAGTATTTCACCCACAATTGGCATACTGGTACCCCCTATAATTCCCTAGTATATGGTAACTAGGTACCCAGGGCATTGGGGTTCCAGGGAATTCCTATGGGCTGAGGCAGTTATTCTCATACCCCAATACCTTTGCAAGGACTGGTTGTATGATTCCAGGCACACTGGGGGCTCCTTAGAGGACCCCCAGTATTGCCATCTCAGCCTTCTGAGGTTTTACAGGCAGCCCCAGCTGCTGCCACCTTACAGACAGGTTTCTGCCCTCCTGTTGCTTGAGCAGCTTGAGCCCAGGAAGGCAGAACAAAGGATTTCCTTGGGACAGGGGTGTTACATCCTCTCCCTTTGAAAATAGGTGTTACAGGCTTGGGAGGGGTAGCCTTCCCAAGCCACTAGCAAAGCTTTGAAGGGCACATTTGGTGCCCTCCTTGCATAAACTAGTCTACACCGGTTCAGGGACTCCCCTGGTGTGAAACTGAACAAAGGAAAGGGGAGTGACCACTCCCCTGTCCATCATCACCCCAGGGGTGTTGCTCAGAGCTCCTCCAGAGGGTCCCTAAGTTTTCCCATCTTGAATTTAAGGTTGGCAGGGAACTCTGGGAGCATCTGACTGGCCAGTGCCAGCAGGTGATGTCAGAGCCCCCTCCTGATAGGTTATAACTCAGCTAAGTGACCAATCCCCCTTTCAGGGCTATTTAGGGTCTTTCTTTTGGGTTGTTCCTCAGATTCGGATTGCAAGACTCCAGCAGGAATTCTCTGCATCCTCTACTTTGACTTCTCACTGAAGAAACTGCATCTTGACCCTCCAGGAACCTACAAGCTGCAACAAAAAAGCAAGACGCCTGTGCAACATTGCATCTCCGGCTCCTGCCAGCAATGGAAACAGTTTCCCAGTCGTGCACCCTCTGAAGACAGCCCGTCTTCTGCCTGCATCAGAAGACAGAAGGAATGTCCCTTGGGGTGAAGGAGTCACTCCCATGCTTCAGCATACACCAACTGCGTAGAAGACGGGCTGTGTGGATCCCCCCTCCTGCTGAGCTGCGTGGATCCTGCATCACGGGTGGTGGACTGAAGTGGTCCTGATGGTCCTCTCTTTCAGCTTTCCCACTTTGGTGGAGGTAAGACCTTGCCTCCCCACGCAAGAAAGTACCCCATGCACTGTGTCTTTTGGAGATTCCAAGGCTTGTTGGCATCCTTCCTCCAAGTCCTTCGTGCATCTTGTAGCTCCAGCCCCCGGCACTCTATCCTGCGACGTTCAGCTTCCTGAGTGGTTCTGAGGGCCCCCCTAGACTTCCCCTCCTGGGTGGAGTCCACCTGGTCCTTCCTGGTCCTGGCAGCATCATTTTATGCTAACAGCGAGCTTTGCGTATGCCAAGGCTTGTTGGCGGACTCCGACGATGAAAACCCGACTGCAATCCTCCATCCAACATGGGACATCACTTGCACCCTCCAGGAACCAGACTTCGTCTTCTTGGTGCAGTGCTGACTTTTCTTCTTCATCAATGGTTCTCCTTTTGCCCCTTCATCCGGGTTAGCAGGGGCTCCTGCTCTTTCTGGACTCTTCTGTGCTTCTTGGACTTGGTCCCTTCTTTTCCACAGGTCTTCTTGTCCAGTAATCCACTGTTGGTGCCTTGCAGTCTCTTCTGGGTTTTGCATAGTTCTTCTTTTCTTCTCTGTGTGATCTGGGAAACATACTGTGATTTACTCCTGCTTTTCTGGTCACTGGGGTGGGCTGTAGTACTTACCTTTGGGCTTTTCTAGTACTCCCAGCTCCCCTCTACACACTAAACTTGCCTAGGTGGGGGACCGACATTCCTATTCCACTTTCTTAGTATATGGTTAGTACCTACTTCTGCATACAAGTGTATTTAATTTGTGTATTACTTACCTCCTAAGGGGGTATGGTCTCTATAGTATTTTTGGTATTTATGTCACCTAAATAAAGTACCTTTATTTTTGTAACACTGAGTGTTTATTTCATGAGTGTAAGTACTAAGTGTGACTTCTGTGGTATTGAATTAACTTTGCATGTCTCCTAGATAAGGCTTGGCTGCTCATCTACAGCTACCTCTAGAGAGCCTGGCTTCTAGACACTGTCTACACTACACTAATAAGGGATAACTGGACCTGGTATAAGGGGTAAGTACCATAGGTACCCACTACACACCAGGCCAGCCTACTACAAGTGGGATTAGTAAATGTCACCCCTTTAATTTCCAACACCTTCCCGAAATTGCTTTAGATTGGAATGGGAACAGCAAATGTCACCACTTTAGAGTTCAACACCTTTCCCAAATTGGTATAGATTAGAGAGAGAATAGTAAATGGCCACTCTTTTATGGCCCATCTCCTTCCCCTATTATGGATAGATTGGAGTGGGAATACTAAATGTCACCCCTTTATTGTCCAAAACCTTCCCTAAAATGATTGGATTGGAGTGGGAATAGTACATTTCACCTCGTTAGTGCCCAGAGCCTTCCCCAAATTGGTTTAGATTGGAGTGGGAATAGTAAATGACACCCCTTTAGTGACCAACACTTTCCTCAAATTGGTTTTGATTGGAATAGGATTAGTAACTGCCACCCCTTTAGTGCCCAAATGCTTCCCGAAATTTGTTTAGGTTGGAATGGGAAGAGAAAACACCATCTCTTTAGTCTCCAACACCTTCCCCAAAGTGGGTTAGATTTGAGAAACAAGAGTACTTGTCACCCCTTTAGTATCCAACACCTTCCCCAAATTGGTTTAGATTGGAGTGTGAATAGTAAATATCATCCTTTTAGTGTCTAACAATTTTGAAATGATTTATTTTGGATTGTGCTTATTTAACTTTATAATTTTATTCTGAAATCCTTTATTTTACTTTTATTTCTATTTAATAGACATACTTTGGGCCTCATTACCAGGCTGGCGGTCTTAAAACTGGCAGCCTCATGGTGGCGGTCATGACTGCCACTGCAGTGGTGGTCTGACTGACACATTAAGACCCTGGCGTTTAGACCACCATGGTTTCGCCGTCTCCACCGGGATCAGTGATCTTGACGGGTTGATGGCTGGTGGAGGTCGCAATTCGCCAGGGCAGTGCTACATGCACGACCTCATTCTCCACCAGCCTGTGGTGGAGAACAGGTTCAGGGGGCCACGGTGCCCTGTGCCCAGAACCCTCCCAATGCTCACTGTCTGCTGTGCAGGAAGTGAGCATTGCTAGGGTGCAGGTGCACCCTGCAGACAACTGCATTGACGCTGGCCTTGATTTCGAGCCAGAGACAATGCTGCCGCTTGTTTTTAGCTAGGCTGATGGGCGAAACCTTGGTTTCGCTTGTCAGCCTAGCAGAAAACTCCTAATAGGTCCAGCGGGGTAGTCGCCATTATGGGGGCAGCCACACTGTCGGGAGTGTGGCAGACGGGTTATCCCGCCCATCAAACTCATTATTAGGAGCTTTGTGTTATTTTATTATTACTGTTGGTGATTAGAAATATAATAAAAAAGAGGTGTATGTTTGTAAGTAATAATTTTAATGATTATATTGTTTTGTGGAATAAAAACCAGCCATACATTTTTCTCATTTTTATTTTTATTACATTTATTATGTTTTCAAAGTTTATTTATTGTATATTTTTACATTTTCAATCATATATTTCATCTTAAAAATAAAAATGTATATTAAGTTAAGTAAATGAAACTTTTTTTTATTATTTTTATTATAAAAACAATGTCAATTATATTTAAATTATGTTGTATGTTTTCAACTTTTATTTTCCATTGTTTAACAATTTTATAACATTTCTTAAATTCGTTCATATACTGTCGTGCCGCGGCGACCCGCGGCGTCTCCTGATCGGGCCGCGGTGGGAGCCACGGTCCGTGTTAAGGGCCGCGCGGTGTCCTTTTTGCCACGGCGAGGCCTGGAGCCCAGGATTGGGCGTCGGTCCTCGACGCGCGCGGCGCAGGTTTTGTCGTGGGGTATCTGCGCCCCCCCCCCTCGCATCACACACTTACCGGGTGCCCCATTTCAGGGCCTTCCTTTCCTCCTTCTGACTAATGGAGCCATGCCTTCTCCTTCCCAGCACACCTTGCACATCTCTTTTTCCCTGCATGCATCTGTTCCCTTTTTGCTATGGTGTCTGTTCCTATCTATTGCTATAGCCCCTTCCCAATCCAAAATGGTGGTGTTACTTCTTCCTGTCTATCACTTCCTGTCTAGGGATATATAAGGGGAATCAATTCTTCTTCTCATTGCTTTGCAACACTTCTGCTGTGGTGGTCACGCTCCGGCTGTTCTTCGCTTGGACTCCAGTTATTCCTGTTTTCTCCTCTGCTTTCCAGTATTTCCAGGCTTCCGAGTGCTAATTCCTTGTGTCCTCCTTCTTTTCCAGGGAGTTCCTGTTGGAGTTTTTTTCCCCTTGGGGTTTTTCCTCTGGGACTCCTTCTGGAGGGCACGGACTGTGGTGGCGTACTATTGTCAACAGCACTGTGGCTACCGGAAGGAGTCGCCCCTACCTCGTTCAGAGTAGGACTTGCAGGAACTGGGGCCGCACACCCTCCCTCTCTGATCCAGACGGTAAGCCAAGGGTGAATCGTGACATATACATGTTTTAACATCATTTTAACATATGTTTCCTCAGTATATATTAAATAATTGTATATATTTTATACTATGATTTAGTTTATACTTTAGGATTTTTTAACATTTTATCACATCATTTTTTATATCTTTTACATGTTTAATATTTTTTTCCTTTTTTATGCATTTATTAATGATCGTTTGATTATTTTGGTGATAATATTGAAGTTGATATTGTATGAATCGATATTTTTGACATATTGTATTTTTATTTACAATATTTTTGTTTCCGATATTTTTGTTTTCGATATTTGTATTCTCGATATTTGTGGTTTTACTAGTGAAATATAGGAAGTCAATATTTTTGTTGTTGATGTTTAATTTCTGATATTTTTGTGTTTCAATACTGTATGCTTCAATATTATGTCAGTGATTCTCAATCAGGGACCCACCCCACCCTTCCCGGCCCTAATTCTTTATTTGCCTGATCCAGATGTACCTAGCAGTCTTGGACCAATTATTCTATCTATTCCACCCACTGCTTTACCTAACAGCCTTCTCACATATATCCTGTCCAATTGGCTCCAATCTCCTCTCATTCTTCCTACTAGCAATGCTAATTCCAGCACCCTTGTCCCAATCCTAACTCATCCTACCTTTCATGCACTAATCCCATTCCTATAACCTCTAATATTGTTGCAGATGCCACCTCAGCTTGCTTACGCCAACTATCCCTCTTCCCCTCTCCTCCTAACTCATACAGTAACTTCTACCTTCTTTCCTCCACTACCAAATCTCTAACTGGTTCTCCTACAAACACCAACATTTCTTATCAGGTATCATACTCATCACAAACAAAACAGTTAAACTGCTCTCCTGATCTTACTCCCATGATGACGACTCTCCTCAAACCACTTCTGATTTTGCCTACTCTATCACCTCCTCCCATACTTTTAGCCTCTCTGAATCTTCTACCTATGAAAATTGACTCCCTGTCTCAAGCGGTTTCTCTACTGTCTTCCTTGTTGTCCATACTCAAGTACTGCTCACACTGTAACCTTCAACCTACTGTTCACTCCCAGAAGACCAACTCCTGAGATGTCAATTTACCTAGAAGCAATTGCAAATTTAGACCTAACACAACATATCCTGCACTGAAAGATAATAATCCTAATCAACTTCTCAAAATTTATGGTAACTTCAGCGCAGGCCATAAACTCATAATGGGGTCCAAGACATCTCCTCCATCCCTACCATATAGAATCACATATGCCCCAACTATGAAAAATGAGCTTAGCGAGCACATTGAGGTTTCCACGAAACATTCTAGCTGTCCTCTCTCTAAATCCACTTACTCAGCTCTGCGATGTATGCTACATAATTAACTTTCCACAGATAAACACTGCCTGGAGTTTTCGCACAAGATTGTGAACTGCAACCTTGATACTCTGTTGCTCACAGAATTGTGGCTGAATGACACTTTGAATAATGCCGTTGACCTTTCCTCCCACAATCCATTCTCTTCTGAGACTGTGATATCAGAGAAGGTGGGGGCGCAACAATAATTCACAAGAGTATTCGTAGCTGAAACCACTTCCAATTGAAAACTTGCGTTCCTTCCAATATATTCCTCTTGAGATCTGTGCTTGCAAGGCCTCTAATCTGAGAATGGACGTCATAGACCATTGTCTTGGTGAAAAAAATGTGTTTGTCGAGAAATGCATGAAATTTATATCATCACAAACGATATGTTCGGAGTCCTTCATCTTCCTTGGGGACTTCAATATTTCCTTCAGGTAAGATAACTGCAAATCATTTAACCTGATCTCTTCTTTCCTCTGGGACAACAACCTTCTTCAACATTGTCAGAAACTAACACACTACAAATGCTATATTCTTTACCTCATTGTCTCTAAGGGAACACCTGCTGAAGACACCATTCCTGTGGATTGGTCTCATCACCTGTCAATTCCTTTCAAGCTATCCTTAGCCCATCAGTAAACAGTGGAAAAATTCAAGAGATAAAAATCATCACAAACCTTCCTAACAAGGCTCAGAGAATCCTTCCCACCCCTGATCCTGACCAGTACATTAACTGCACACCAGAAAAATACAACAAATGCATGGATAACCTAATCAATGAATATGTTCAGTGAAATGCAAGGGTAAACAACATGAGCTTTCTCTCAAAGGATCTGTGTGCAGAAAGAAAACATCTGAGACTTCTTGAGAAAATATGGAGGCAAGCAAACTCACCCCTAAATCTTACAATCTAAATCTAGCTACATTAAATCCATGTTTGATGCTACTGAAAATCATCAAAAGATGCACTTTGATATTATCAAACAACCAGCCCTCCACCATGACAGTCTCTGCACCACCATCTAAATGTGAAGAATGTGCAATCTTGTTAGTACAGATTGAAAAGTCTATTGAGCAATTACTTCTGCTTATATCTACTGTCTCAGATGATTGCACACTGATCCATAAAGCAGACTGAACTTGGTTGAACTTTTGAGCCAGAGGTACTTAAAAATACAACTAAGGTCAAACCTTTCAATCACCTTTCTGCTGCAAAGCCTAGCATGCAGTGCAAGGAAGTGGCCAAGATGCTGCTGCAATACCGGACCTTCCTAGTTAACTCCTCACTGAAACAAGGTATTTTCACCGACAATTTGAAAAGTGCCCAGGTGTTCTCCATTCTGAAAAGCCCAATTGTGACACAAATGATCTGAACAACGTTCTCCGATTTTAAAACTTCCCATCTTACAGAAGATGCTATAAAGCTGTGCAGCATCATAACTATCAGTACCCATCCAGGCTAAATAATCTTCCCAATATTTTCCAATCTTGATTCATATAAGAATGTAGCACAGAAAAGGACCTTCTGCAAATTGTGGATGAGTTTCTCTGCCTCCTCAGCTCAGTCTGTCTACTTGTGCTTCTGGACTGTTCAGCTGAATTCAGTACAGTCAAGCACTATGTTTGAATTAACATCCTGAAAAAATGGATGGACATGTACATTGTATGATTAATTGAAATCTTCATAATAAAAACATTGTGGTATAAAAATTTTAAATTGTGCAGAAGTATAGTTTTGTTAAAAAGAGATCACATACACACATGTTGTACTGTTGTGCCCACTACTGGGACCACAGCCCTTGAGTACATTAACTTTCGTAAGCAGCCCACCAGTCAATAATGATAAACAGTGCCTCCTAGGAATATGATTTTAGAATCTTGTAATCAACAAAGTTTGTACAACCACCTAATGCAAGTACTTAATTAAAACAGATGACCTACAGTGCAGAATATAAAGTGCAAGGTCTGATCTATAGTACAAATAAGTAAAAACAAATTCTTTGTGACCACCTTATGCAAGTACTTGATTAAACACATATAATCCACAGTACAAAGTATAAAGAGAAAGGTTTGGTCTATGGTAGCAACCACCTTATACAGCCATTGCATTTAGCCCAAGGGGCAGAAATATGTAAGAATGCAATTTGAGCAGCATTTGAGGACTGTGGGAAAGTGCAATGTGAATTAATAAAATCATTATTAGTGACATTGATGGGCAGCCATTGCATGGGGTCAAGGGAACAAAAAAACGTGGATAAAACCATTCAGTGCATTCTGCAAAACTTCAAAGGGAAATGCATACAGTAACAGTTCTGCATGTCTTGTGACATGTATATCTGCCACATACAAGTGATTCCCTTCTGGTGTCTCAGGTGTTAAGTGCCCTCAGCAGATTCCCTACTATGGAATAATATTTAGCCTTTCTAGCTAATTCCATTGGAATGTCACATGTGTAAATATAAGTGACCACTTCCCTACAAGTTCTTAACCCGTGCTTTAGGAATAGAGGCCACAGTAAAAGGTGCCTATTGGGTATCAGCACAGGGCACCAACATAATAAGTGGCTCAGTGATTTTGTGCCATATGTACACAAACAACAACACTGCTGACCCCCACTTTTTGATTCCCAGTGTGCCCTGAATTCTCATAGCAGTAGTGTCAAAAGTCCCAAGTATAGTACATTGTTTAAGGGGGTACTGCCCATTGGGGCTTTCAAATATGGCTGAATGACCTCGTACGATTGAAGCAAGCCCGGGGACCCCCAAAGTATGTGTTACTTCCTGCAAGACAAGCACTTTAAACAGATGCCTTTCTTGTGTTTTTAAAATATACTTCAATTGATATTGTGTCACTGCCATATGTTTTATGATTCCAAAATTCAAATTCAAAGAGTATTGAGGGCATTCTGCAAATAGTTTGACCAGGGACTCTGCTTGTGTCAGACAGCCAAAAGCCCAAAAATTTACATTTGTTAGCTGAAGGTATATTGAGCAGCCCCAACTTTCACAGTGTTAGCTGTTAGGCAGTTATTTGTGTTGTAAGTATACAATACACTTAGTACCCTCTGCATCCCAATGCAGGTATGATCCAAGATGACAAGATCATCTGCGTGTTGGGTGGACATCAAAGAGACAGTCTTAAAGTGGTTTGATTCCCATTTGTCTAACCTTTCACAAATGGTGAAATTAGGGAGGTTTATTTCTGGTGAAACCAACTTAAATCATGGGGTCCCAAAGGTCTCTATCCTATAACCTACCTTGTTTTTATCTGTATCTTGAGCCCCTTGGTGAGATTTTGAGAAAACCTGAGTTCTTTATCAATATAGAGATGCTACCCACATTTACCTGAAGATATCATCACCTTAAGATATTATTCATTCTCTTCCCTACCCTCAAAAGAATGCAGAAATGTGTGACTAACTACCACTTAAAACTCAGCCCAACAAAAACTGAGGTGGTCATTCTGACCCTGGCGGCCTTCGATCGCCGATGGGCCAGTGGTGAAGACTACTAGATTACAAGTGTGGCGGTTTGGCCTGTGCCAAACCTCCACTTACCCGTTGCAACCGCCAAGGCGGTTGGACCCGCCGGGGCCGGAGATAAGCATCTCTGACCTAGTGGTCCACCCAATACCACTGGTGGTATCATGAGTCCCCTTTCCATCAAGGATTTCATGACAGTGAATCCCTGGTGGAAAGACTACAGGCGACAAGAATTTGCATTCCTGTCGCCAGTAGACAACTCCCCCACCCCCAACCTACCCAAGAGCCCCCACCCCCTGTAGTGTGGTCAGTTTTATGTATCCTTTGCGCGTTAGCTTCAGGCTTTAGGCCTTTGTGCACTTTGCCCTGGATGTATTTTATTCCTTTGCTCGCAGCTTAGAGCCTCTGTGCACTTTGCTCTAAATGCTTTTTATTGGGCTTCGTACTGTTATTTTTCAAATAACCAGTTCTACGGTCTTGTTTTATTTTTTATATCACACCGTTTAGCCTACTTCAGCACTGGAGTTCTCAATAACACATTCTTGTTCACTCTGTGCTTCAGTCAAGGATACAGTCTGGTACATTGCCGATAGACGTGGTAGGAGTTTAGTTTTTGGCATTCTTGCGTAGGGACATTTTGTGATCACACTGACATGTTAGTTATAAAAACACTTCCTTGTCCTAATACACGCAAGAGGGAGATTCCGACCAGGGAACCACAACTAGACGCTGATTGCCTCGTTGCAGATGCTGAACCAGATCACAGGCCTTTGCTCAGGTATGAGGGTTGATGGCTTCCCAGGGAATTTGAAAGGCAAGTTAGAAGCTTAACATGCTGTGCTCGAAATAGAACTAGCTGAGAGAGAGTAGAAATTATTAACACCATGATAGGATAGCGTTATTCTTATGTTTCACTCTCCTCGTGACTATTTCAATCCTACTGTGTTGTATGGTTCTGGTTATTGCGGCTCACACCTTAATATCTAAAATGCAGTCGTTTTATTAAAACAATCTATAAAACTCAAACTGCCTTTGTCATTTGTATATGAGATCATACTGTAAATGAGAGAGCTGGTTTGGATCTGAGTGACCACGACTTCCCTGAGAAGATCCAAAGATGTCATGTGCTCGGCTGCCCAATCATCTTTTCCCCTTGGGAGAGATGAGGCACTGCTAGTTAGCCGGAGCAAAACCGGATTTGGGGTGACAGTGGTCCTTCCGAGTGGGTAAGACTTAGTCCCCCACACCAGGAACAACCCTGCTACCTAGAAATCCAGTAGTCTCATTTAGGATAATGAGAGCCCACGCGACACCCCTTTTCCGTTACAATATTCCCACCTCCTACCTCCCCGAACCTCCTATTAACCCCCCGCTCCCAGTGGTCATCCCCCCATACCGCCAATCTCTGTACTTACCCCCACGATCCCTGTACTTACCCCCACTCCCCAGATACACGCATGCACCCACAGACATGCACAACCCAACACACATTCACTCGCACTCACAACACCCTTACACTCACGCACACACAACACCCTACAAATCCAAACACACATACACTCACACACGCACAACACCCCTACTCCCACACGCACTCACTACATTCACCCCCATTGACACACAGACACTCCATCCCCCACCCCTCCTTTTCTCAACATACATACACACAACCCCCACCCGTCTACATGCATGCACACACGTCCCCAACCCAGCATACACATTCACCCACACAGTCATCACCACATTTACACACAGACATACACGTATGCACAAACACTCCCCTCCCACCGCTCCATTCATTACACGCATACACACACTCACACACATCCATTCACACACCCCACCCCCTCCCCTTGCAAAGGACACTTACCTCGTCCAGCGAGGTGCTCCTCCCTGAGAAGACGGGACCCGGCGCTCCCATCGTCGTCAGTGCCCCACCATCAGGACACCACCAGGCCGTATTACATGTCGGAATACGGCTGGCGGATTCCCTTTGGTGGGGTGGGCTGGTGATGGAACCGCCTTTGTGCCTCCGACCGCCAGCACAACTACTGGAGGCTTTCCACCCAAATTGTGGCGGATATCCTTCAGTACTCATAATATGGTGGTCTTCTGGCACCTACAACTTTGGCGGTCTAAGGAAAAGACCGTCGAAGTCGGAATGACCACCTGAATGTTTACTAATTTCACAACAAATCCAACCTTCCCATCCCAGAATGGCTGGAATTCCTCTCTCCACTGAAATGCAAGCCAGCCATTGTTGAGAATGGCCAATTGCTCAGCTTTACCCTTGACAATGTCTGGACCTCCAGGAGCAATTCCAGCTAAGGCTGCAATTCTCAGCCACCACCAAAAGCACATGCCACCAGCTAAGACTGCTCTGGGCATCGGGCAGTTCATTCCTGAATGTGAAACCCCTTGACCTGGCCCTAGTTCTTTCCAGACTGGGTTATGGACTCTCACTCCTCTCTGACCTCCCAAATGTGCACCTCTCTCCCCTGAGAGATGCATTCCTCACAGCTGCCAGCTTCGCAACAGACCAAAAGAAATTCAACCACAACTCTCCTATCCTTCATACCCTGCAATGGCTCCCCATTGATGCAAGGGTCCAATTTAAGACTGCATGTATTACTCATAAAGTCCTCCACAACACCACTCCCTCCCACCTGGGTGTAAAACTGAAAGTCTCTGGAGTTAAACGAGGATCATAAAATGCTGCGCCCTCTTCCTTGAACATATGACCTTCAGACAAGAATGATGCATGAGACAGACATTATCTGGGAGAGCAACAAGGCTCTCAAACACCCTCCCACCAGAACTCTACCCAACTGCTTGTCTCTTCACATTCATAAGGAAACTTGAAATACTCTTATTTGAGAGACACTTTAGTTAAAGTGGGAAATGTTGCACCCATCTCCTCTGTTGACTTGGTTGGTCTATCCTGTCATGAAGCGTTTGCACTTTCTGCTCTCTTGCTACTTTTTATTACGATTGTTAGATAAGTATGTCTTATGCTGTAGCTCCTTACTTGTAAGAACTATTTGTTCCTTTTTTTCCTGGTGCTTTCTGGTGTTTTATGATGTTGGTTTGCCAGAAAATACATCCTGCTCTGTGTGTACCCTTAATGCTGAAGTCAGAATATCACTGGTACTAAATATCAAAGATAAAATATTGAGAATATCCTTATATCAAGGTAAGTAATATCATTGGAAATTGTATTGTTTTTCTATTTAATACAATGTTATAAAAGTTTTAAATATTTAAAATGTACATTTTTGTTGTATAATAATATTGTTTTTAAATGTTTTAATGTATTATTTATGTGCACATTTTATATTATTTATTTGACTTATAAATGTGCCTATATACTTTTAAACATGTTTATTACATTTTATATAGATTACCTATTGGTGGTCACCAGTTGATTGTTATAGCTAGGACCTTGTTTCCTTAGGAAACTAGTTTTTCGTTTTGCTAATAACTTTGGTGGCATTTGACAAATCTTCACAACATTTTTAAAAGTAGTGTACCAGTCAATTTAGCTGGTGTCTGGAAAGTTTCGGAGTGATTCATCAAGCGGGGCAGAGAAAAAGGGGGGGCAAAACACATTTTCCTCATGCAATTTCCCATAGGGATTTCAAACAGGACTGCTGCCCGAACCGCTGAACAGAATTATACCAAGTTTGGCAAAAAGTCAGATCTTGGTCCAGAAAGCCACTCACACAGCCGCTCACACACACCCTCACACACTCATTCACACACTCAGACCCACTCACAAGCCCAGAAAACCATTACCACACCCGCTCACAGACCTATACAAGCACTCACACACTTGCACACCCATTCATAGACCCAGAAAGCTACTCGCGCACCCACTCAGAGACCTATACAGCCACTCACACACTCTCTGATACATCTACTCAGAGACCCAGAGAACCACCAACATACCCATACAGCCCCTCACCACCCACTTACATTACCATATACAGATCCATACAGCTTCTTACATGCCGACTCACCAACCCACACAGCCACTCACACACCCACATACACACTCAAACATCAAGGTATGCACCCACAAAATCACTCATACACCCACTCACAGACCCAGAGAACCACTCACATACCCATACAGCCACTCACCACCCACTTACACTACCATATACAGATCCATACAGCTTCTTACACGCCGACTCACCAACCCACGCAGCAGCTCACACACCCACAAACACACTCAAACATCCAGGTATGCACCCACAAAATCAGTCATACACCCACTCACAGACTCATGGGGTTGGCTGCATATGGGGGTTGGCCACAGGCCAGACCCTATGGACAATTCCCCACCACAGCAGCTCTACTAATATATAGTAATTAAATATTACTTTACAATTAAAAAACCCAGAAATTCACTGAGAAAAACAGGGATGCTACAGATAGGAAATAACATTTAAAAACCATGAAAATTCACTGAAAAAGCCAAAGGTTACAGGAATGTTATAGTTAGGAAAAAGAATTTAAAAAAAGCCTTAGCAATTCACCAAAAAGCCAAAGGTTACAAGGATGTTTTGGTTAGGTTCAGATTTTACAGGCATAAAACCATAGAACTTCAGCATTTATATTCATCTCATGAAACAGTGCTGGGGCCACAAGGCGGCCCTGCACTGCCCACAACCATGCTGTGGGCAGTGCAGGGGCCCCCCTGCCCAGCAACCTCTGCTACGGCAGAGAATGTGCATTCTGATGGTGCTGGAGGCCCCTTCTGTACGCCGGCATTGGCCTCAGCTCCATAAGGAGCCAAGGCCAAATATGCCACACTGTTTCCACTTGGCTGACTGGTGGAAACCTCCTAATACGGAAGTTTCCGACAGTCATCCCAGTGACAACATCATAATAGGGCTGGGGGGAGACCGCCAGCTACGCAGCGGTTTCCTCTCTGCGGAGATAGTGAGCTGGCATTCAGCTTGCCAGCCTCGTAATGAGGCCCAGTGTTTTTTGGGAGTGTTGGGTATTGTATGGGTTTAGGATCAGTAGTGTATTAACTATGTTCAAGTTTTAAAATGTTTATGAAACTGATTTTTTTGTTGTATTGTTTAATATTTACTTGTATTTATTACTTGGACTGTGATTATCTTGGATTTGGTTGGGTAGTTTATTTAATTGATGTTTTAAAATGTTATATATTTTTTTAAATAAAAAATAACTTATTTATTGATCAAGTATTTGGGTGGTTTCTGTATTCTTTTTATTAATTATTTTAAATTAATTACTTTTATTTACTTTTGGGCTATTGATTATTTTTGTGTTTGCATGTGTGATTTATTTATTTTTGTTTATAGAATGTTATAAATATTTTCTGGAATTTCATAACTTAAAGATGTGATTCTATTAGTTATAGTTAGGCATTTTGGGAGTTTATGGGGGTTTGGGTGGGTAGTGTATTAGATTGTTAATTGTAAGTACATTTGTAAATGTTGGGTTTTAATTTTAATTGAATGTACATTTTTTATGTTATTTGTGTTATTTTTTTCATCAGGTATTAGGGATTGGGTGGGTAGCGTACTTAATTTTAATATTGTGATTTAATTTTCAAATTATATTTTTATAAGTGTAATTTAATTTGTGTTTATTATTTTTTTTATCTGTTATTTATATTTTTTTCATTGGTTTGTTGGGTTTACAAAGGTTTTTTAGGTAGTGTACTAAAGACCATTATTGAAAAATGTACATTTTTATTTATAATTTTTAAAATCTCAATATTTTGTTCTATTTTTTTAGGTTTTTGTAGGTGGTTGATTGTTGCCTGTTGCACTGTTTTAATAATATTACATCGCAGGGATGGGTATTGCATTGGTTTATTGATTAGTTTTTAAGGTGCAGAGATGTGTAATGCATGGGATTACTGGCTAGATTCTAGAATGCTGGTGTGGTTTTTGCAATGGGTTACTAATCGTAGGTAGTTTTTAGGCTGCTGGGATATGTTCTGCACCAGGTTAATGATTTGTTTTTAGGACACTGTTGTTAGTATTGCTAGAGGTTACTGATTAGTTTTTAGGAAGCACGGATGCTTATTGCAGCGAGTTACTGATGATTTTTAGGGCTCAGGGTAGAGTATTGCACCGGGATGTTAGTATTGGATTGATCGATGTTGATGCATACAGCAACACAGTTTTACACAAGAGCGACACATTTTCATACACAAATAAAGTCTCATCACATTGTTAGACTCCCCTGTCAAGAACTCTCCATCAACACCAGCACGTAGGTGTATGGTCAGGCAGACTCTGAGATCTAGGCCTGAGGTTAATGACTGACAAGTCAGAGGTGGAGTAAGTCTTAGACGGCAGCCATACGCATAAGCAGGAAAATTTAGGTCCGATCCCACAAATAGGCAGCAGCACTACAACGGTTCCTGGAAATGGCCCCAAAAAAACACACATGGCCAGAGGAATGCATGCAGTCCCAGAAACACCATAACGTTAGATGTCACATATAGTTAGGTACACTTAGGCAATCAGGACACAGCACACAGCAAATGCAGTGACCAAGCGCTCCTCAGGTCAGACATCTAGACACGTTATGACTCCTTGACAAGTGTTCACATTTTTTACCAAGAAAAGAATGTCTTTTATGGTTTTATTGCGCACAGAGAAATGTATTAAAACGTGCTTCAGTCCAATGTACAATGGGAGACATTCCCCAGAGCCCGGTTCTGTCACTGCTCTCTCGCCTCTAATGTTAATTTAACAAACCATTCCTGTTTTGTCAGAAACTGCTGGTCTTTTTCTTTAAGGTAAATTCTTTTTTGAGCAACATTTTGGCAAGCAGCCAGGTGCAGATTTGTTCTTTGAGTCCGAATGAGACCCAAGGAAGGAGGCCCAGCTCGGATGGATTCACATTTGCGCAATAAGAAAGGTGTGCAGACACCGCAATTGATTGGAACTTCTGCTGAATAAGTGGGTCGGAGGTCCATCCTGAACCTGCCATCAGAAGAGTAAGAGACTACATCAGAGCCTTAGTCCTAGCATTTGATGTGTGGCAAAGTAGGGAAAAAAAGGCATACCGGCATAGTTCACGGAAGTTCCCTTTGTTGATCATCAACATCAGGGAAGGTGAATATTGTTTGTTTTTTTAGCTTGTTAGTTTTCAGTTGCTGATCATTTGGACCACTGGGTTTGACACAGATGGTAAGCAGAATGCCCTGGCTGTGACATAAGGTCAAAACCTCTGTTGTAAGGGATGTATTTCGCTTGGACCACTGGGCATGACACAGATGGTACGCATAGGCTCTGGGTGTGATATAGGGCCCACACTTCGATCTTATTAGGCTAAAGAGATTTTCTCAATGCTACCAGTTTATTAACACTGCTAGCATCTGAAAGAAATGAAAAGGCTGTTCACTTGGACTGCTAGGTGTGACACACATGATACGCAGGACCCCGGGGTGTGACATAGGGTGTAATTTGGGTTAGTGAATTAGAACGATTGGGATCTAGGAGATCAGGCATAGCTTGTGTCTTGCCGTGTAGAGCCTATGTTTATTGAAGGTACCCCTTCCTTTCTCCACATAAATTGTTGTAATTTTCACCCCTGAGCTGATATCGACAAGATTATCAGGCTCCCTTAGTCTCTCACATTGCGTACAGGATAACGTGCGCTAAGAGTGTGCTAAGGTATTGCTGACAGGCCATTCCCTTTATTTCATTTAGGGCCAGATGTAGCAAAGTCCCAAATTGCGAGTTGCAATTTGCGAGTCCCAGCGACTCGCAAATTGCAACTCACAATTTGGGATGCAGAAAGGTGTCTCAGACACCTTCTGCGAGTCGCTATGGGGTCGCAAAAACCCACCTCATTAATATTAATGAGGTGGGTCGCAATTTGCGACCCCATAGCGATTCAGGGCACTCACAGGGATGGTGGCCTGCTGGGAACAGCAGACCACCATGTCCGTGACTGCTTTTAAATAAAGCAGTTTTTTTTTTCTAAGTGCAACCCGTTTTCCTTAAAGGAAAACGAGCTGCACTTTGAAAAAAAAAACGAAACCTTTTGTTTTTGTATTTTTCAGGGCAGGTAGTGGTCCATGGGACCACTGCCTGCTCTGAAAAATTATTTTTAATGCCAGACACAAAGGGGAAGGGGTCCCTTGGGGACCCCTTCCCGTTTGCGACTGGGTTACCATCCACTTCAAGTGGATGGTAACTGCGAGTCCATTTGCGACCGCATTCGCGGCCGCAAATGGAATTACATCGCATTGCGAGTCGCAAATAGGAAGGGAAGACCCCTTCCTATTTGCGAGTCGGAAATGCATTTTGCGAGTCGGTACCGACTCGCAAAATGCATTTCTACATCTCAAAATGGCTTTAGCGACTCGCAAACGGCGATTTTCGCCGTTTGCGAGTCACTAAAGCTTTCCTACATCTGGCCCCTGGTGCCTTATCAGCTTTACGGTCTTCCAATCATTTTGATATCGTGATGCTGGTGAATTAGTATGACTGTGTCTTGTCTTCAGTGTTGTGTCTGTTTGTGACCAAATGTACAGTATCAGCAAATGTATGCAGTTGTGTTTTACCTTAAGTACAGTGTTTGTCAAGAACTTAAAATGCTATGAAGGTATTGCTGATTCTTACAAATTATTATTTGATACCAATGTAAGGCTCTCTATTTTGATGCCAAATTCCAAATTGTTTTGAATTAATAATTGCACTTTTTCATATGTTGTGCTTCTTCATATGCATTGATGTTTGTGTTTGTTAAATGTTTACTTTTGATGCATCTGTGAATAACATTGATCTGATTAGATCTAGTAACCCAAGTGCATTTTTTCTCACTACCAGAGTAGATCTAGTAATACATTTATACATATTTTTCCACCATCATAGTAAAACTTGGAAAATACTATAAAAATTGAAATGTTAGGATGCATGTAACCTAAAAATACCCTAAAACTGTAATAAACTAAAAGAGTAACTATCTCCTAAAAGACTTCCCGAACGCATCATGGAAACCCCTTTAAAGCATATGCAGAGTAAATTCCCCACTGAGGCTAAAAAGCTAAGCAAGTTCTGCCACGAGTTACCCACACAGACAAACCAAGGCACACACGTTCCCTGGCCCCAAGAGGGAACCTTCGATACCAATATAATTGAACATACAGACAAACAAAATACATAGGCCAATATGAAAATGCTCCCCTCAATGCCTGCTATCCCGCATTAGAATGACTAATCCGCCAGTTGAGGGAGCCCAAGGGGCCCACACTGAACAGCAGGCTGCTAGGTCTAGTCATGGTGGGCTAACAGGCTGACAGGCCCGACAATCCCTGCACCACCCCAGTACTGCACTAGTACTGCACTAGAACTCCCTAAAGCTTGACCCCCCTTGTCTGTTGCATTCAGGCCACCAAATCCCAGCTGTAGAGAGAGCATCCACCCCTGCTGATTTTGGGGAGCAAACGCAAGTATCATGGAGATTCCTAGCAGTTGCAATTAGTGATAGGGTGGAAAGGGATCCCATTTTCCAGGATCTGACAACGAGAGTGGGTCCTGCTGGGCCTGAGCGCATGACAATCGGAGGCTCACCCCTCAGGAGATAGTATAAAGAAATTATAGGGAATTCTTTGCATGCCCATTCTGAGACTTTTTGGCATACTGGAGTAAGGAGGAGAACCAATTTGGCCATTTGAGCCAGAGGACATGGCTTTGGCAGAGTACTACATCAAATATGGGAAGGGGAATCCCACCTGGAATTTCCCCTACATGCAGCAGTGCCTCACAAAGTGGGAGAGAAGTCAAGTTAAAGCAAGAAGGGAAGAGAAAGACTGTGACTGCAATGGCACAGAAGGCAGTGGCACCAATGGTGGTGCCACCGCAGAGGTTCAGAGAGTACAAAGCACATAGTAGCAGGATTTGAGGAGGTTGTACAATGGACTCCCAAGGCCAGGACCAGGCCACAATACCACTCCCGCTCCCAGAGCCAGATAAGCAGCGGGCCAACATGGATCAGCTCTGTGTTCCATTGGATGACACGCACTCACCCATTCTCAAGTCCCCTGCACTGTCAGTAACTAGACAGTCTGAGGAGGAGCCTACTGTGACAGTACTGTATGTTACTGTACTGTAACTAACCTCCTGTTGTATGTACTGCATCTTCCCCTTCTTTACTTTTTACCCTCTCTGGGCAAGTGCAGTCAGGAGGGCTATTGTGTCCTGATGATGAAGGTCTTCTGTGGGACTTCATATCAAGATGTTGTCAGCATATTGTATCAGGGCAATATCCGATTGCAAGTTAGCAAGGTCCTTTCCCACTATCCTATTGAACATACTGGGGGACTCACAGTACCCCTGCTGTAGTCTCTGGTATAGCAGCTGAACCCCTCGGAAATTGAATGCAGTCAGGTACTGACTGTCAGGGTGAAGCATAATTCTAAAGAATGCATTCTCGACGTCTACCACTGAGCTGAGAAAAAGCAGGCTTCTGCAAGTATGTTGGTTAGTATGATGTAGCGGTCTGGCACCACAGGGAATTCCTGGACCACAATCTCATTGAGGGGGTGCAGGTCGTGCACCAGGTGCCAGGTCACTCTCTTACTCTTTTTGGCCAGGAAAATAGATATATTGCAGTGGGAGACCCCCACGTGGAGGACCCCTGATCAATTAGTGCTTGTATTGTGGGTGCTATACTCTCATCAGCTTCTTTGGAGAGAGGGTAATGACACACCTGAGGTAGGATGGCCCCTTCTCGCAAGGTTATCTTTACCGGCTCGGCGGTATTCATGAGCCCCATGTCATAAAGACCACTTGTCTATAGCTCTGGTTCTATTACTGACAAGTCTTGCTCCTGCCCTGTTGACAATACCGCCATGGGCGACGGAGCCTCATTTTGCAGTTCCACCCTAACCTGAACCGAGTCAGGAAAGACGTTCTCTGAGGACACTTGGTGTACAGTTGTTCATCAGTTACCTTCTGTACACTGAAACCGGGTGTGACAAAGATGATCATACCCACATGGTGTCCACTTTGTCCATGCCCCCATTCTCAGACTGCACCTCAATGACCTACAAGAAAGGTAACACTTCCTCTTGGTGTTCCGTATCAAGGTGACCCTCCAGGCAGAATACAAATTTGCGGGGTAGCTGCAGCCTATGACCCAGCAGTCCCAGTGCATTAGTGATGATTGTGAGGCGCTGTGTTAGTAAAGGCTGTCAGGTCGACGGGTACCACTCTTATTGGTAGGTCTGTACATTGTGGGTGAGCTAAAGACATAAGTCTGGATGGGAAACCCCAGGGTTTGAACAGGTCATTTTCCCATCTTCTGAGAAATGTATGGACATGTTTAGCTTGGCCATTAAGTCTCTCCATAGGAGATTAGTCGGATGAGAGATGATGTAGTAGCCATCCATTCACACAACTGCCTCCTACGTCTGACTCCAGGGGTTTCGTGACGGGGACCCTCATGACTGTGCCTGAAAACCCCTGCACGTCCATGGAGTCTTTGGATGAGGGCACAATCCCATCTTGCAAGCACAATTTTGTTGCCCGCTGTATCTATTAGGATGTGATAGGGTATGTTATTTAATGTACTGGACATGTACTTGCTGGCTCACATTGTGTCCATTCCAGGTCGAGGCCCACCTGCGTCCACTATCTGAAAGCAAATTTACGACCCCTTGACACTGTTCGCATTTTTCACCAAGAAAAGAATGTCTTTTATGGTTTTATTGCAAACACAGAAATGTATAAAAACTTGCTTCAATCTGAGGTACAATGAGAGACAGTCCTCAGACCACGGTTCTGTAACTGCTCTCCCGGCTGTAATGTTTAATTAAACAAACCACTCCTATTTTGCCAGGCGCCTCTTGTCTTGTGTTTTTAAGGTACATTTTCATTCGAGCAACAGGGATTAGTATTGTTTTGGGGTTCAGGGGGATATTTTTTTAAATATAAATATATATGTGTATCTTTTTCCCATTTCAATTAATATTCCCCACCAGACAATAATATTTCCCGTCTACATATATGTTAATTTGTTGAAGAAATATTTGTTTTTTATAGTTGTTGTATGTTTTAAATGCATTATTTTTATTTTTCATACTTAAATAAAACTGTAATGTATTTACAGATCTATATTTTTCACTTTATAATTTTTCAAAGCTTTTTCTATATAATATGTTTCTGAATTTACATATATTGTTAAGTATATTTTATAGGATAATTACATTACTGATTTATTTTAATTGTATTATATATTTTATTAATATGTACGTTTCTAAAGTTTACATTTATTTTAGTGTATTAAATGTATTTAATGCATTAAAAATATATTGTTTTGTTTTTTAAGTCTAGATTTAGGTTTTTGATGTTTTGGTTATTTTTAATGTTAATTTAAAATATCTATACTATTGTTATCTATAATTTGGGTTTCACTATTTTTCAACTTTAGACATACTTATTTAGTTAGATATTTTGGATCTGATATTTTGGTCATTTTAATTACAACTGGAAGATTTACGATATTTTGGTATCAATGTTTAGGTCTCAATAGTTGTACATGTCAATATTTTTATTATCAATACATACTACTATAATTCCACTGTTCTCTTGTGAAGTCCTCTAATGCCCTTTCTCGAAGTACATGCTATACAAAATTGCAAATAAATTAATAAAATAAATGGTCTACACACTCTGCTTTCCAATTGTGCTCTTTTAGTATGTACACTTTAAAGATTGGCTGTTGCGGTCTTTGTACCCCAATACGTAGTTCAGCAGAGCAGGTACATACTGCCTATAACACAGTAAGAGTATTCTAATCAACATTATCATTGTGTGTGCATGCTTACAAACATAGGCCCATATTTATACTCTTTCAGTGCCTCATTTGCGTCATTTTTTTTACGCAAAAGCGCCACAAACGTACAAAATATAATTGTATTTTGTAAGTTTGTGACGCTTTTGCATCAAAAAATGATGCAAATGCGACGTTAAAAAAGTATAAATATTGGCCATAGTTTAGTGGTTTATTTTTGCCTGTTGTGATGACGTGAGGTGGTGTACTCAATATGGCCATTACATTAATTGTGTAAAAACGTGTCCTTCTTCCATGTTTACATTTATTAGGGAAGCAGTGGCTCTCGCAGTATTTGTGCCCTCAATCAAACAAGTATTACCTGCAATTGTGGGTTGTTACAAATCTGTTTGGGTGCTGTTTAATGGGAAAACCACCAACGCAAATAGAAATACAGGTGGATGTCATCCTTAACACCATGCCAGATAAGTACAAGTCTATGTCTTTGTGCAGCATCTGTAGAGCTTCTGTCCCCAAACAGTCAAACGTAAAAATAAGAAACATTCCTTGGGATTCATCCGAATACAAGTTTATCTTAGGGAGCCTCAGTGTGTGCAAGTGTGAAACTCTCATATCAGTAAATAAACAATATGATACAACATTAGAATACACATGTATTATGTACACAGAAATGAAGCAACATACAAGTTTGATGATAGGTGTTCCTGGTGAAGGGACAGTGCAAATAGTTAAAGGTGCACCAAAGTCATGTACAATGTACAACGGTCACATAGAGAAATATTGTGAGAAACTGGGGCTGATTGCAGAGGCCCCCTAACTTTTTGCCCCCATTTTCCACTTTATGCTGGTGTTTTCCTGACTCTGATGGTGCCCTGGGTACTGCTAACCAGTCCCAGGGCCTGTGCTCTGTGTAAAATGGATATGCAAATTAGGCTAATTATAATTGGCTAAGTTAACCTACCTATAAGTCCCTAGTATATGGTAGGGCATGTAGGTTTAGGGACCACAGCATAGGTGGTGCACACCTAGGTGCATTGCTGAGGTGCCCAGTGTCATTTTAAAAGCAAGCCTGCCTTGCTGGCTGCTTTTAAATTAAAGTTATATGCAAATTCGACTTTGGAATTAAAGGTACTTCCAAAGTCTTAAACTACCTTATTTTTACATATAAGTCACCCCTAAGGTGTGCCCTATGTGCCCCTAGGGCTGGGTGCCATGTAACTATAAGCAGGGACTTTATAAAAATAGATTTATAAGCCCTGGTGAGGTAAAAACAGCCAAATTCGTTTTTCCCTCATTGAAGTAAATGGCCTTCATAGGCTAGAATGGGCAGACTTTATTTTAAATTTTAAAGTCTCCTTAAATGTTACATACCAAGAATTTGGTATCAAATTGATTGTTGTAATAAATCCCACAACTTCCAGTTGTTGGATTTAATATAACTAGTGCAGGTAAAAAGTTTAGACTTTACCTAAAAAGTTGCCAATTTCAGCTCTGCATTGTTTTTGCTGCTGTGCTCTGATTGGCCAGCCTGCAGCAGCTTCTGCCAGGCTACTTTGATGAGGTGTGAAGTGGCCTGACTTCACACAAAGGAATGTGCTTGGGGGAGAGAATCTCCCCTCAGCAGATGGTGAGGCAGGAAGGGGGAGGGCTGCCAAACTGGTCTTCAAAGGCAGAGAAGGACATCTGGAGCACCCAGCAACACCCCCACATCCTGCAACCCCAGACAGCTAGGTGCCCCCTTGATTAGATTAGGAGAGGGCAGGAGAGGGGTGTGTTTATGATTTTTAGCCACACCAGTGGGTGGGCTCAGCCAGATCTCTCCTCCAAAAATCAGATTCATCCATTTTGGATTTTTAGAGACTGTTGCCTTCTGGGATGGATTTTTGCCACACTTCCCAGGAAGTGGTCATCACAGGGGGACGACCCTGTCCCTGATTGGAGAACCAGGGCCCCCCTGCTTTTCACCCAGGAGCAAGGATAAAACTGGCAGACCTGCACCCACGCCTCAGATCCCCTCCAGAATTCAACAAGAAAGGAACTAAAGAAGAAGAAGGACTGCCCTGCTGGACCCCTGGCCTGCACCTGGACCCTGCACTCAGAAAGACTGCACCAGCTGCACACTTGGGCTTCACCACAAGAAGGACTTTGCCTGGCTTCAACTGGTTCAAGGAGGGACTCCCTGTTTGCTACAGGTGAAAAATTGCTAACCAGAGTCCCCTGCACCAACTCCTGAAAGAAGCGACCAGCTGACCACTGCCCAGTGGCCAAAAAGGAGTTTGCGCCAGGTGCACTCTGGGAGTTGAAGTCCGCACTTCCCAAGGACCATCACAGAACTTCTGGACCCTTGGGGTGAGCTGTGGACCCCAAAAGAACCTTAAAAGAACATCTGGGTGAAGCCCCAGAAGTTTGGAAAAGATTGGAGAAATTTTGGAAAAAAGCTCCATAAAGTGACCGACCCGACGCGGAAATTCTAGCCGGCTTGCCTCAACCGCGACCCGGCCTGACTTCGTGGTTCGTCCCGGTAAAGAAAAACATCCGAAAAAAAGACTAAGTCCGAACGTAAAAAGTTGACCGGGACCTTCCAGCCATCGTATCCGAGAAGGGCTCCACGGACGTCGGATCAAGATCCAGGTTTACCCCGGTCGAAGGATTTTCTTCTCGAAAAAACGACTAAGTCCGAAGGTAAAAATCACCACCGAGGAAACCGACTTCGCGTATCCGGACAAGGGCTCCAGGAGGTCGGATTCAACTGGCAGGTTCGTCCCGGGGAAGAAAAACATCAAAAAAGAGACTAAGTCAGAAGGTAACTTTTTAACCGAGGCCTCCCGCGACTTGTAGCCGAGCAGGGCTCCATCGCGGTCGGCCTGAAAGTTTGACTTTGCCCCGGTCCTGGTGCAACCAGATGACCCGATTGGCGCTTTTTGTTTCTATGCGCTAGAAAATAATAATACTTTAAAAATTCATATCTCCGGTTCCCCTGAACCGATTTTAATCGTTTTTGTGTCATTTTAAAGATAAAAATATAAGCTATTTTTATAAATTGGTTTTGGATTTTTAAACTGTTTCCTGTGTTTTATTTAATTACTGTTGTGTGATATTTGAATGCTTTACACTTTGTCTCCTAAGTTAAGCCTTGACGCTCGATGCCAAGCTACCAAGGGTAGAGCTGGGATTAATTTACTGAGACCTAACTGTACTTTTGTGGAGGTTTGTGGCTTGTTGCTAGGTGTAGGTACCTACCTGCCCTACCAATAACCCATTTTCCAACAAATATATTAATAGCCCAGGTGCAGATACGTTAACAGGGGTATCCAGTTCACAGAAAATGAGTGACCAAGTAATAGGTTGTTGGCATTTTGCCCTACAATGTGAGTTTGAAAAGGTCTTCCTCACACATTAAGTCAGTGTCACAATCACCCAGTCACACACTAAAACTCAGGAGTCAATGCAAAACCGTTAACAGATGTAAAAGGCTATACTTACTGACTTTGCCAATGCTTGTTCTGTGTGGCAGTCAGAATGAATAAAGCTGTCTAAAAACCTACTTTAACTAGCTTTTTGTGGTGCACAGCGCCTTTTAAAAAAGACCCTGGCACATGAGGTACCCAACAATAACACACAGCCAACCAATTGTGCATGTTGGTTCAAATTGCAATTACAAAAAGCCAATGGCTGAAGAAATGATACAGGAACATGGGTAATCTATGCATCTGAAATCCAAGCCTCAAATGTGAAAAAATCTAAAAGTCTGCTCATGGTCTGGTCCCAACATAATCATTTGTGTTTTTTATGAGAAACCTAACTGCGAAACTCAGATTCTCCTAAGAGAAAATATACAAACAGAGTGTATTATATAGTAGTGGAAGCATCATATAAGTGTTTTGGTGGGGACTTTGGCACGTCCAGTGGTATACTGTACAATGTTTCATAGTAACTCTACATTATACTAAGTTATTTATACTGTTACCAAAATTATTTGAGTATACACAGTTTTGTGAAGTTGTAAGCTATAAGTTATGACTTTAAGGGATATGTGGTCACCATCAATATACAGGACATTAGCAAAGGGAAAAAAGAGATATGGATCATATACAAACTGCCTCGGTCAAATGGTTATGAAACCCTGTAAGGACACAGTACATTTCAATTTCCATTTAAGAAATAAATATGGTTCATCTGACGCTTGTCTCAAATAATATCATTTCAAAAAGCCCGTCAGCTGCTTAAAAATACCGAGTTCACCAAGTTATCAAAATAGAGGCCTGGGGGTGTAAGAGCATATAGCCAAAGCACGCCGAACATGAAGACGTGGTGCATTTCATCAAACGTTCAGCACAACACAACTGTGCAGCCGAAAACACCTTAGGTTCGGTAATTTGTGTGGGAAGGGTAATTAATGGCTAACAGAGAAACTCGAATGTGATTTTTATTTTAAGAAAGAAAGGTAACGTCATAAAACTCACGGTAGCAGAACAATGGAATCTACACCAACATTGCAAGAAGCGCTAAAATAACACTGACTAAAATTAACACATCACTTTGGATGATTGCTGTTAGCACTAGGCAGCGTTTAAAACAATGGAAAGATGATCTTCTTTAAGTGCATGTTATGTAATGCAGTAATTCCAAGCGCTTTTCCATTCTACAGTGCAATTATGGCAGTGCGTGAAAAAGACGAAACTACTGTGAAGAAAAACATTATTATAAAGAAAATAAAATTACGAAAAGTGAAGTTTAAGACTTTTTATTTTGAGTAAGAAGAACAAACATCACACATTGGAATTTAAAAAAATTATTTCAGAATGGGAGGAGGGCGCTAGCAATAGGGTTAGGGTTAGACTTGTTTGAAAGGTGAGTATTATGATAACACTTTAGTTTAGGGTTGGGGATATGGCTATGTTTGCATTGGGTTGTGGTTAGGTTGTGGGCTAATGACAAGGGTAAAGGATAGCTGGGTTTATGGTTAGGTTTGAGATTAGGTTTATGATAAAAGTTAGTTTGGGTTAAGTTTATGGCTAGCGTTATTATCGGCCGTATTTACAGTTTGGCATAGGGTAGTTTGAAGGGTAAGTCCTAGGGTATTTGGTTTGTTGATGATTTTCTTTAATCATGTTTTCTTAATTGCCAATGAAATGCAAAAACTTATTTTTTCATAATAGGTTCCTTTTATTAACTTTTTCAACTATCTATGTCTTCGTGTTTGCATTTTCTTTCATTCAGATCTCAAGCATTTAAAAGTTCCGAATGCTGCATCTTTTCCAGTGTTTTTGCATATCAAAAGTCAGATTAAACTAATCCCATTAAAGCAAAATCTGTCATGAAACGTATGCAAAAAGCCACATAAAGGCATCGAAAGATGTCTATAAACCAAAAGCTTCTTCTCTAGATACACCATTCTGATCTGTCCAAAACAATGTGGTAACTATTGCACTGTTTTATTATAGACTACATGTGAATAATTAAATATTATAGCCCGCTACCGGGGACGGGAATAATAATAATGGTTGTTAATTACCATTACGGGCCCTGAGCCACTCCATTGTCGTGAATTGAGTACCCAACATCCCAATGCTCTAATTATTGTTAAAGCCTTGAAAATAATTGTGGGGACGCGCTTACGAAAACCACAAAAGTAAACAAGCCAACTCACTCTGACTAACACAATAATTACTCCTCCTCCATAGAATCTGCTTTGGAAGAAAGCAAACACTAAACATATGACTACTAAGAACCTGTGGAGCTTGCATCATAAATCAACAGTCTCCACTTCCTGCACAGTTGTAATGTGGTATTGTAAGAAGAGAGAGTGGCTGAGTGCACACCTTTAGCATGACTGTCTTGTAGGCTCTCATTATTCTAATGAGACTACTGGATTTGAGCTAACATAACAACGGATATTGTTGGAATGTGACATATTTTCCCATTCTAAGTGTGTAGATGTCCTGAGAATTATGAGTGGACTGGATTTTTGTATTACGTGTACACATGTTTTTCTCCCTTTTACATGTTTTCTTAGAAATAACGACTGATTGTCGGTTTGCCCATCCCTGCAAAAAAAGTGCCCATAACTGGATGGTAAGCATATTTTCATACGCGTTCTTCCTTTGAGTCTGCTATGATGACCATTTTGTTTTATTTTTATTAATGAAGTTGGACTAATTGTATTACTTTTCTGGAATAAGGTGGGAAAAAAATTATCGCACTATTATGTACCACACTAAAAAAAACTTTTTTTGTGTGCTTTTGACTACAGGTATGGTTCATTTGTAGAGAGCCTACTGAGAAATTTTTGTGAGTAGAGTCTCACTATTAGAGGTCTGTGCAAAAAGTTACTGTGACTATTGAACATTGTTTCTTTTTTTTTGGTTGGAGAAGACTTCACTCAGTCCTGAAGAAGCGCCATTAGATCTGTGATGACATGGTAAGGCGCGAAACATGTTGACTTTCAGAGTGGTATAAGAAATATTATTCTAAACCACCCCTTGTTAGAGTAAAGGATCATCAATTCCCTTAATTCGCTTTTGTTTTTAACCTTGACCAACGCTCTCTGATACTAATTGAAGGAGTTATTTAGGGAGAGTTGAGTCATTTTTAACACCTTTTTCTTCTCTCCATCTTCTTCATTCTATTATTTTGCACAGAAGTTTGGCTAAGTGGCCCGTCAGACATTGCAGTGCCAGTCTGACGTGGAGAAAGCCCAATGATGACACTTGAGGGCCCTTGCTTCTGAAGTAGCCATACTTGAAGACAGTCTGGAGATTTTCAGTGGTTGTCATACTTTGGAACAGTGTACCTTTTTGAGAGATACTGGATTTGAGCGTTAGAATCGCCTGCCACTTGGGAGACTGAGTCTTAGCCCACTACAGATGACACCTGTCACCCCAATCTAGGTTTTGCTCCAGCTAACTAGCAGCGCCTCATCTCTACCTGAGAGCAGGGATGATTGGGCAGCCGAGCACATGACACAATTGACTCCTAAGGGAAATCGTGGTTACTCAGGTCTCATCCGTTTCTCTCAGTTACATTAGTCTCACATATACAAATGACAAACAGAGACAGTATATGTTTCAATAAGGTTTTAATGAAGCAATTGCATCTTAGACAATAAAGCATGTATTGCAATAACCAGGACGATAAAGCTTAACAGAATTAAAATTGTGACAAGGAGAGTAAAGCGTAGAAATAACGCTAACATGTTGTCACTAGAGCCAGTAGACTAATTCCTACCTAGGCTATATTAGAGCACAGCATGTTAAGCTCTAGTTCTGCCCTTCAGGTTCCCCTGGGAAGACATCATCCCCCATACCTGAGCAAAGGCCTGAAGTCTGCATAAGCAGCTGGAGCGAAGCGTTCAGCAATCAGCATACAGTCGTGGTTATCTGGCTGTAATCTTCCTCTAACGTGTAAGGAACAAGGAAGTGTTTTTATAATAAAACAGCTGATGGTCAGAGAAAATGTTCCTACGTAAGGATGTGTATTTTCTATGAATACCAGAGACAATACTTTTACCACGTTCACCGGCAACCTATCTTACTGCAGCCTTGAAAGAAGCACAGAATGAACAAAAACGTATTGTTTGAAAACGTAGTGTTGGGCTAAGCAAGAACAGCTAGATAGAGAGAAATAAAACAAGACTGCAAAAGTGGCTATTGCTAAAATAATAAATGAATAAAATATATCTAGGTTAAAGTGCACAGCGGCAGGCCTAGTGTACTAAAATAACATGCATGGAGCTATAGCTAAAATGGCTACACAACAACAGTATGTTCATACCCTTTGCCAGGGTTTTAGACTCTTGAAAGGGAGGCTAAAGATACATCCAGTTTAACCTGAGTCCAATGAGGATGGCAGTGTTGAGATAAAAGCAGGCGTCATATTGATATCTACTTTTGTAGTCAAATAACCCCCTGCTCTGTCACAAATTTCAAAAGTGCAGAAAAACCGAAATCAGTGGATCCTTGTATTAGGAGGAAGTTTGTAATCTGAACATTGTGCTGGCCATGCAATTCAATTTCTCTTGAATCCAGGGCTTCCTCTGAATTGCTGGTTTTGACTTGGAAAACAATATTCTTTTCTTAGCGGTAAGCAGACTGGAAATTCAAAGTTCTTTTCAAATCTGCCATTGTTTTGTTTTTTACAGAAAGATTGGGACAATGGGTGCATTAATCCTCATTTTCAAAGTTTCCTGCTGTGAGATTTCCACATCTCTATATATTTCTCTTGGTCTATAATGAATCTGAGAGAGCACTGGTCAGAACTTAGATGTGTAAGAGATCCAGCATTGGAAATACAGCACTGGTCTTTACAACTGAGAAACACTGCTCCACAACCATAATAACCATCAATGTATTGCAGAAACTTTACTGACTACTTGTCCAAAATTAAATACAAAAACACTGGTGCCAAAAATGCAAACATGAGGTTTCATTTGACAACACAACTAGTCAACTTCCCCTGGTTTTAACTCTAACAAACCCACCAGCAAACCTCCTTGTCACGCCCTTCACAGCTACTCCCCTCCACTGATGCTGCCTATCTCCCTATTCCTAAGAACTACTAGTCCACAGCGCAACTTCAATTCACAACCAAATTAGAACCATCTAACCCTTCACATTAGCCTAACTTGCCCTCCTCAGCATCAGAACCCCCCAATGGTCTGACCAATAGACCTTGCCTTCCTTGCTACTCCCCATTAGGTCACTACCCAAACTCAGAGATGTGTTACACCTACTTGTCAGGGCAGACATTCTGAATGGCCCCATAACTGATGGTTTTGTCAATGTTCTGCCACATTCTCAAGCTTGTCGTTCTATAAAAATATAAAATATGTATACTATACATATCATATAAACCATAAACCAAACTCTCATAAAACAGTGATTATTTTGCCAACTAGGCAATTGTCAAACATCACTAGTGCAATAAAATAAATATTTCCACATTGCACAGGTCATCAAAACACAATCACTGAACAGATTATACCATCACACTATATAATATATGTTTATCTTGACAAGGCAAGGCATAAAACAACATAATACAGTGAACACTGGGGGCATAAAATGCAGTGATTAGATGTCAAATGTAAATGCGTCCAAAACATCTCTATATCCACATTAGTACTGACACCCCACCATCAAGGTATGGGACATAGCACTCCTGCACTCCTATTAGATATTAGAGGGTAGCCTCAGCTACCCAACGTAGAGTGTAGGACCCCATGCACTTTACTACGTGATATATGGTAAAGTTAGGACCTCAACTTGGAATACAGTCCGGCGCAGTTCTGGGATACTCTCCTGAAGATTCATCCCCAAGAATGCAGGACTCAAGGACCCACCCAACCTGGCACACCAAGTAGGGGAGGTGGAGGGAAGCCACACAGTGATGGCCTCACAAGGCCCTCAGGAGGGCCACAGCACCCTCTCCTCCTCTGCACGATTCTGCAAGGGTGTGGCGGATCCTGGAAGGCCGGCAACATGCCCGCATCGGCGATGGAACCGGCTCCTCGGCTTGCGCCCACACTGCTGCTCAGCTCGCAGCAGAGTGGGGTGCTGCGTCACCTCAGCTTCCAAAGTGGATGCTTACTTGTGCTCCGGGGGCATAGGGAGTGTGAGCTTCATCTGTGCCGCACTGGACACTGCTGGCGGTCCTTGACATACTCCTCCTTCTCCCTGGCTCCCTGGATGGGGGGAGCAGCGCAGCACTCTGGATATCGGTGCCAACAGGAATACGCATCCACGGGGAAAACAGGAGCACTCACCACGTGCTTCCTGCAGGTTGGGAACAGTGCTCACCTCACACTGCTTCTCCTTAAACCAGACGAGGCAGCAGAGCATTGACGTGCTCACCACGCACTTCTTCCTTGGCACAGCGCTCACTCACCGCAAAACAGGGAGGGGGACACACCACCCAGCCCCTGAAGAACTACTGGGGAGCACAAAGATACAGGGAACTAGCAGCAGGCCAACACATCAGGGCCCTTAAGCAGAGTAACAACCCTCCTTGTAGCCTAGCAGGCCACAGGTCAGCACAACAAGCAGGTCAGTCCAATGGTGGTTCCTCCTCACAGCATAACAGTTCCTTCTGGCAGAGTGCAGTCTGTAGAGCCAGTAGCATCTGTTTACAAGTCTACGCAGTGTCTAAAAACATGGGGTTGCAACCCCTGTACTTATACTCAAAAATGTCTTTGATCTAGGGGGCACTTCAGAAGAATCTTAGAAGTGCACACCACTCCCTTTCAACCTCAGCCCTGGCTCCAGACAACAGTAGGAGGTAAATGAGCCCTTTGTGTGAGGGCAGGAGACAGCCTATACAAATGTAAGTGCACCCACCTCCTTCTCTTCCAGCCCAGGAAGACCATTCAGTATGAAAATGTAATCCTGTTACACTGCCAACGTCCCTGTGTCATGGCTGACGGAAAGTATGCACAAAACCCAGCTGTCACTCTATCCCAGGTGTGGAATGGAGTCATCAAAACCCAACTAAAAGAGGGGTTTGGAAAAAGGGAGATTTGGATAGAAAAATCCTGGTCCTGTGTATAGAGCTCCCAATACATGTACAAAAACAAGGTATACACAGTTCCACAACGTAAGTATAATCAGGAAAACCACATTGGGTCCTGATCTAAGGAAAAGATCGTAAAAAAGAGAGAAGAAAGAAGAAAGAAAGCCAGGTCCCTGGAAAATTAATTATTTTGGAACAAGAGCCCTCACTCACCAAAGGTGACATGCTTCATCCTCGGGCTTTGCTCCACGTCAGGCCGGCGCTGCAATGCCTGACGGGCCCCTCAAGGGGGGCTCTTTGCCGGAGATCTTTTGAGATATATGCCCGGTTTAGAAAGAATAGGGTATAGGATTGGAAAAATTCTATTTAAAAATAACTAGAGGTTAGGCAAATTTTATTAAATAATCCAACCACTGTCATGATTAAAACCAAAGAGCGGGGAGAGAAAAGAACAAGGTCTATGCTCCCCAAAATATTATTCACTTCCTCACTCAATTTGAGGTTAGGAATTGTACGCACAGGATCCCCTGTACGATTCACCAGAAGGTCAACATGTTTCTCGCTATTGATGTCCTATGGATCTAACGCGATTCTTCAGGACCTAAACTACCTAATCCTATGTGTAAATATAACCTATAATAAGGAATATTAGTACAATGCAGGGACCTGAAATGAGAAGAATAACAAACAAAAAGAACAACACATTATTCACATGCACAATATCAACAGCAATGTGCTCTGTGCAGATCCACACATAGGTGAAGTATGCCCACTGTGGATCAACGTGTAAATCAATGTGAAAATAATGATGAAATAAATGCTTACCCTCCTCATACTAGTGGATGGGCCGCATCAGGTAAAGCACCAAGTAACGGAGGTCCTACTGAGCTAAATGCGTGAGTTCAATTATCAGATTGTATTTAGGGAGAAAGACAAAAACAGTAATACCCGGAAGTTGAGGGATATAGCGTTTGCCAAACATTCACGTGTCCCATAATCAAATGTAGCAGGATGGTACACATATTATGACTGACCAGGTTTTTAAAGTTCACTTAGCTGAGAAAACATCAAATAAACGTAAAATACGTGGTGTGCTGATTGCAGATGTTGACAGCATATATAAGGAATGTCATAGACACATATATGTATAAGTATATATAACACGCTCAAAAACGCTGTAGCCAAGTATGCAGCGGCGGTGTCTACACACGAGTGTTCGTGGTGGGAAATGCGTGTAAACAACAAAGGACCAAATCAAAGGGTATATAACTGCCTTTTCCCAAAGTAACGTGAAATGATCCTAAGGATTCCCATCTAAACACCCAACAATATTACCATCCACTTACTTGGGACCTGTCCGAAGTTTGCGGCATCACCTGCCCCGTCTCGGTGTTCCTGGAATAGGAAAGAGCACCCGGTAGGCTGGGCTATATATCTTCAAGCCTCAGCATAGAAAGAGGACAGAAATGGCGGCCATCTTGTGTTAGGTCCAGCAGTGGGATAGAAATTAAAGAGGGACTCCATCATGTAAGCCCCCAAAAAAAGGAAGAAAGGGGTCGGCCATCTTAGTGTTACAGAAAACCAATTTAAAAGACACAGAACTAAGGCTCAAATATATGTGTCGGAAAAAGAATGGGATTAAGAGGCAAATTGCTCAGACTTAAATAAGCATAAAATCTATGGAAAGAGATGGAATAGCCACAACCAGTAGTGAGTGTACTTAAACCTGGTCAAGAGATTCCTTAATCATGATCGATGCACAAAGTCTGTCCATGGTATGGCATCATTAAGTCCTATAATATGTGTCTTAAGTCGATAGACCCAACGTTGCTCTTTTTCAAAAAGGCGGTTTGTGGATTCTCTTTGGTCTCTGATGGTCTCAAGTATAACCCACCTGAGATCATTAGGGGTGTGATGTAAATCAATGTAATGTTTCGTCAATTTTGTGGAGGACCTCTGACATCTAATAGTACTGAGATGTTCATTTATCCGAATCTTGATCATCCTAGTGGTCATCCCTATGTATCGTAGTTTACACGGGCAAGTGATCATGTAGATACAATTCTTAGTACGGCAATTGGTATGTATCCTTAACTGCCAGGTATAGGGTTCTCCCAAATCTAATTCTTGGGTGGTAGTGGTAAGTGAGCAAACATTACACCCACCACAAGGATGATGTCCCCTGACCCCCAGCCAACGTGTCTTTATCAATTCTCTAGGTTTTGGCACAACAGGTCTGGTATGGACTAGTAAATCTCTAATGTTTTGAGTTCTTTTGAAAGCAAAAAGAGGACGTTCTAGGGATTCTCCCGAACTGTTCAGGATACTCCAGTGTCTCAAAATGACCTTCTTGACACGGTTACTCAGAGGAGTAAAGGTAGTGACACATGTCAGTCTGGTTAGTGGTTCTCGGACATTGGTGGCTAGCAATGTATCCCTTGGGATATTCTTAGTTCTCTTCTTAGCCTGTTTTATAACAGAGTTGGGATAGTTCCGCTCTTTAAGTTTTTGACTCAAAATATCTGCCTGTGTATGAAAATCAGCCAAATCAGAACAGTTACGTCTTTTCCTTAAGAATTGGCCGAATGGAAGATTGTTCCTTAAGGATTTAGGGTGGTGACTGTCGTAGAGCAGGAGACTATTCCTGTCAGTGGGTTTGTGAAAGATGGATGAATGTAGTACTCCATCTGTAAGTATGATCCGTAGATCTAAAAAGGAAACTTCTTTGTCAGAATATTCAGCACTGAAGCGAAGATGCACATCAAGAGTATTAATCCACTGGATGAAGGCTTTAACTTGATCCACATCTCCTTTCCAAACCACTAGTATGTCGTCAATATAACGACGCCACAGTCTGATGTTGGAAAAGAAGGGTTGAGTAGGAACCAGTATGTTGTTTTGTTCGAAGGTGTACATATACAGACAAGCCAGACTTGGTGCAAAAGTGCTGCCCATAGATGTACCTTGTACCTGGTGATATAAGTTATCTTCAAATTGGAAGAAATTTTCTTTAAGGGCCAGGCTCGCACATTGCATTATAAAACTGATGGGGGTATTGCGAGTCCAGGGAGTGGACATCAATGTGTCTTGTACTGCTGTAAGTGTAGCTTCCTGGGGTATGTTAGTATATAGGGCTTCAACGTCAAGAAAAATTAACATATCCGTTAAGCCTGTAGTGTTAATGTGATCTAAAAGGACGAGAGTATCCTTAGTGTCTTTTAGGAAAGTGGAAGTTTGTTGTACAATAGGTTTAAAGAAGAAATCGCAAAATTTAGAGAGAGGTTCCAACAGGGATCCTATCCCTGATACAATCGGTCGGCCTGGAGGGGGGGTGCCCTTATGAATTTTGGGGAGACAGTAGAAGTATGGCACCCTAGGTTCTTTGGTGTCAAGGAATTTGGCTTCCTGTTGTGTGATCCAACCTGCTAATTCTGCTTCGCTAATCATTCCACGAATGATGTGTTGAAGGCGGGCTGTAGGATCAACATTAATAGGTTCGTAGTATGTATCATCACTTAGGAGTCTCAGGCATTCTTGTCTATAGAAGGTGGTATCGAGTATCACAATAGCACCTCCTTTATCCGCAGGTTTGATGGTAATGTCAGGATTCGAAGATAAAGAACTAATGGCTGTTCTTTCTAATCTAGACATATTCTGAAAAGGACGAGTAGGTAAAAGATGCTGTAATTCATGCCGTATCGCCTTCTCAAAGGTTAGAACTTCTGTTGGAACAGAAGTGGACGGAGGCATGAAGGATGACGGATTCCTTAAATTCGTATCACCCAGGGGTATCGAGGGGATACGATCCTTAAAGAAGAAGTGTAAACGTACCTTCCTAAACATTGCTGAAATTTCGCAATTTAGCCGGAACTGGTCTTCTTTTGGGGTAGGTACAAAACCTAAGCCCTTTTCCAAAACTGACAGTTCAGAGGGGGATAGTATGGTGCCAGACAGGTTAACCACTAAGGATTGTTTGTTGGTGTCGCACTGCGGCTCCTGGTCACCATTTGTGGTTCTTCCTGGTTCTTCCTGGGCCCAGTGCACGTTCCTGCCTCTTCTTTTGTTTCTGCCTCTGCCTCTGCCCCGGCCTCTCCCTAAAAAAGGATTGAAACCAAACTGGGGTTGCGGTTGGAAAAATGGGTATGGCGGTTGTTGCCACATAGGAAATTGATGGTATGGGAAAGTCGGTGTCATATTCATTAATGGGACCTGACGATTCTGATAAGATTTTCGGCCTTCATCACTGCTCCATTCATCCGAACTGGAGCTGGGATGTGAGCCCCGAGGTCTATGTAGTGAACTGTCCGAGTCATCGGAAGTATCGGAGGTTCCTACTGATTGAAAATCTTGTTTTGTGTAAGGATAGACTTTCTCCCTACTAAATCGCTTGATATCTTTTTGTAATTTGGATATCTTCTGTCGTGTTAGTTGTTCTTTAATCTCATTCAAATCTGAGTTCATCTCTGCCAAACGAGTTTTAAACTGGGACAGTTGTATTGTAGTCTTTATGGAGGTTTCAATCATAGAGATCTGAATGGTGATCGAATCACCCAATGTGGTTTTCCTGATTATACTTACGTTGTGGAACTGTGTATACCTTGTTTTTGTACGTGGAATGGAGTCAGACTGCAAAGCACAAGAGTCATAAGCACAGTGAAAAGCCCACTTTCTAAAGGTGGTATTTCCACAATAGTGATAAAAAAAATCCATCTACATCATTAAGTAGGATCTCTCACTACCATTCCAGACATACCAAACATGCCCACACTACGCCTCACAGGTCTAAAATTACCACTGAAGTACCTTTAAGGGAATTCTCAATCCTAGCCAATGAGCGGAGTAGGCCTCACTGCAGTGAGAAACCAAATAGGCTGTTTGTCACTACCATGGCATGCCACACAATGAAGGCACATGGCCCAGCTTTAACATACACTGTACCTTGCCTATTAAAATCATCACACCAACAAAAAGAGGGACAGAGAAACAGGAAGAGGAAGGCAAAAAGTTTGGGGATAAGCCTGCAAAAAGGGCCAGACACAACAGCACTGCCACCTTACAGGCCAAAATGAATGGGCACAGCTTACACTTCTTCCTCGACAATATAGCTGACATCAGGCACCAAGAAACTGCATGCACATTCACTCTGCCACGAGCATAGAGAGACCTCTACAAACTAAAAACAATGGGAATCCCCTGTGTTCTTTTCTATTTTTGCATGATGTGTGCAATATTCTAAATTGGGATGCATTTTTGTGTTGCTTATACTGAATCATTTGATAGCCCTGGCCTGAGCAGTACTCATCTGTTAGGGAGTGATTTGATTTTATTTAAGGTGGATATTGCTGGCATTTATCGACTGTTCTAATATTTAACCTGGAATGATAAATGCTCTTTAAAATCTCTCGTTCAGCATCAATGGTATTTGTTTAATGCAATGCTTACCAGAGATATGAGTAGAAAACAAAGTTTCTGACTGTTTGATGCCTTACTACTTGCCATGGCCTCCATTTAAAATGGCAGACTCCCTCGGCTGCTGTAGTCTATGTGCTGAATCGCCGGCCTCCACTTCTTGGCAAAGTCTTGGAACTGGTTTCATTGCGCTCCTACTTTTTATATAAGAATATTTTATTTTTTGTTGTTTTATATTGTGTTCATTATATGTGCATTGTACAGTTTTACTCGGGGACGATGCTCATGCTCAACAAAAAAAAGTCTGACATACAGTCAACACTCTCACCACCTCAGAATGCATCAAGTGTCAAACACATGAAGTGTCCATCTCATACTGAAAGAAACTGTAGGTACTTGATGGCACAATTCTTACTCTTGTGCCCCCATCGGCTCCCCTCTCATCCCAAGGAGGCCTTCCCGAGTGGCTAATGTCCTTTTCTGAGCCATCACTACTGACTGTCTCTGAATTGGCATCTAACGCCTTGTGGTGATGCAGAGCCCCAGGTACCTGTGCTGGACCTCTTTCACCTTTAAAACATTGACAATATATAGCAGCCTGCTTGTCAGCTAGCAAGCTGATCTCATGCACTATTTTGCAAGCCAGGTTAGAAAGTTTGAATAAGCTGCAAACGCTCATGAAAGGTACCTGCTGTCCAGACAGCCTGAAAAGTCCACGAAAGTAACCGGAAATAAAAATGGAGCAACCACTACACCAGCACTAATACCTCACCAATGGCTGCTGGACAGAGGCTTGAGCTCAAGACCTTGATTCTACCTCACAAGGGAGCGTATGGCGCTCTAAAGGCAAACTTCAGGCACCGATGAACCTCTACTTCCAGCCCAGGTCCTTGAGGTCTGCTTCCCTCGTCTGCCTCTACAAGTCCCACAAGATGCAAAGGCTTTGGGGAGACCCAAGGGGCACCCAATTTGAATATCCATCCTGCTGCCCCACCAGCTGGAGAACAGCCGGACGTACTAAAACGTACGGCAAGTGCCCCTTATCGGTGTTCGGCTCATTCACAGGTGAAGTTTAGGCATATCAGCTTGACCTCTTACAACCTATCTGTGAAAATCCAGTCTTCTTCTTCCGTCGCACAGATGCTACTTTGGGGTGCAAGCATATGCAGCAAGCCTGAATGTAATAAAAACAATTCCTGATAATGCAATAATTAATGGTAATAACTCAGTTACCATAATTAACACAGAGCGTGCTCATCACTCACTGAAAAATTAATTTTTACACCAACAAAATATATGGCAGCACCAAAGAATGTACATATTTATGAGTCAGATGAGTACAGGCTCTGTCACCAGGATAAGATAGGAAGGAGCTGGGTGCGACCGAAGACTCAGATTACAACGTGAGACTGCGCGCAGCCTTTCTTAACTTGAACCTCCAACATCCAAACTAAACTGCACTGAGTTGTGAAAACAAGGTACAGTCTGCCTTCTCTGATACTGCCTCCTGGTGGCACATGCCTTTTCTTCCCCACTGGCATCCAGGAGACCAATGGAGGAAATTCACAGGCCTCCTTGCGCCTACCATGCAGGACAGCCTCAGGTAGCACGCAGTGGAGTAACAAAGGCCCTCGAAGCCCCACGGTGGGAGGGGGGTGTAAGCTCCAGGGGGCTCTCTGCGCTGTACACTGTGCAGTGGCGGCAGCCCCTGACTGGGTCCAGGGGGCCCCTTCAACTTTCTTTACGCCACTGATTCCACGGTCAGAAATCTATCTGCTCATTCGCCCATTGACAACTCTTGCATGGGCGTCAATTCACCAAAATGCCAGGGGTGGCGGAAATGACATCTCGCGCCCCAAGACCTCCACTTTCACTCACAAACATACTTGCACATACAAGTTCACACTTACACACACACTGACATAAACACACGCTCTCCCTCAAGCACGCACGCAACATACATTTAAAACATTTTCACTTACCTCTTTTGTCATGGAAGGGCATATTCACATTTGTATTACACGCACGCAACATACATTTAAAACATTTTCACCTACTTCTTTTGTCATGGAAGGTCATATTCACAGTTGTATTACACTGATAGTGAATCATTTATTATGAATCACTATTAGAGTAATAATTTTTTTACAAAAAGCATTGGGAGGAGCCCTGACTGACGTCCATAATTACGAGCTGCAGGTGTGTTCCTTGCACTGAATCCCGGGGTCGCAAAGGCAGTGCTAGGGGTCGCTAAGGGCAAGACAGGGGCCGCAGGTGCGAGCCCTAAATGATGTCCATTAACTCTTACTCCTCAGGCAGTCAAACTTTCGGCCCTCCATCAAGTAATACAGATCCCAGAGTGGGGTTTCTTTACAGGACGATGACGCCCTCGATTCTCTCGCCTAGAAGATACCTCTTCTAACGCCCTTATTACAGGTGACCCTTTAATTCAGATTTGGGAGTTTCCGCGCAACAAGTGATGTGCAATTTGCACCTGTTTCCGGATACACGCCCACTAGCTAAAAGGAGGTGTACATATGCAAGGAAAGGGGCCAGATAACTGGGAACAGTTATAGTATTACTGTTTCCCGCACGTTGTTCCTCATTTCGGGGGCGAAACTTGTATTGGTCGGATAATAAAGCGGGACTACCGCCCATAAAATTCTTATTGGGTGCTGCGTTACCGGGGTGCTTGTAATTTGGCCCTAAATGTAATATGCCTAATTTTTAATGTTCGGTCTTACTCTACTAAGAATAATAAAAAAAAACTAATAAAAGCACGGTGCACCAGGGCCCTTATCGCGTGCACACTCGCTCTGTAAAACCTATATCTAGGTGAAAATACAAATTGAAGGGCAAAGGAAACTAAATAAAATCGTTCCCGTGGTTATCCTGCTTCTGCAATTCTCCGTATATTCTTTGACGGTTTATTTTTTTAAGTAAAACACAGGAGTGGGGGATATGTCGTATTCCATTTTCTACGTCTACTTCTTCATAATTTCCCTCTGCGCCATGTAAAAGGGGGAAAGGCGCTATAGAATGGTGCTAACGTGGCCTCACCGTGCAGTGCGCTGTTTTATTGCTCTAGTATTAAAGTTCACTCCAAGCTGGGGTCTGCCGGGCAGAATCTGCCCCCGTGCGTCCTTCTATTGGGAATGGTGGATGCTGCTCCCGTGTTTACATACACACGAACCCAGACACGTCCGACAGGATGTTTGTCGGTGCTCGCGCTACCTCGGTGGGAGGCAAATTGATTCAGAGTCATTTATTATTATTATTTTTACTTTGAAACGTTCCTTCTAGGTTAGAACAGCGGAGAGCGGCATTCAGAGCCGGGGCCCCTCCTTCTCTCGCCTCCCTCCCTCCTGCTCGCCGCCTGTCTCTGTGCTGAGAGAGGAAACTTCAGCAGAGACGGCGCTGCTGCGGAGTGTGCGGGCGGCAAGCGCTCAGGGTGGATTTCTGCGCGCACTTTGTCTTGTTTCGTTCTTGGCAAGAAACGGCACCTTTTAAACTTCATTTCTGGCCACATGTTTGCTGTTTTCGGATTGAAGTAAACTTTTTGCAGTGTTTTAAAGTTACTCTTGTGTACAGGTGTTTATTCCGGCAGCTTTTCGACAGGTTGGCAACTCTGCCTGCCCAGCAGCATTCGGGACAACAGATTCAAGTTTCCGTGGGTGGCTTCAAGAAGAGGCATGCGGCGCCCCCGCTGCGTTCCCCGGGACCCCCTGGAGGGTGATGAGCTGGAGAGCCGAGAGCTGAGCGGCGGCAGAGGCCGGTGAGGGTCCCCCTCGGGGCATGCCTCCCCCGCTGGAGGCGGGAGCCGGGGAGCCGCTGGGACTCTCCGAGATGAACTTTGGAAGGGACCCCTTCATCCTGAACGTGGGGGGCGCGCGCTACTCCCTGTCCCAGGAGGTGATCAAGGACTTCCCCCTGCGCAGGGTGAGCCGGCTGCACGGCTGCGCCTCGGAGCAGGACGTGCTGGAGGTGTGCGACGACTACGACCGGGAGCGCAACGAGTACTTCTTCGACCGGCACTCGGAGGCCTTCGGCTTCATCATGCTCTACGTGAAGTACGGCAAGCTGCGCTTCGTGCCGCAGATGTGCGAGCTCTCCTTCTACAACGAGATGATCTACTGGGGCCTGGAGCGCTCGCACCTCGAGTACTGCTGCCAGCGGCGCCTCGACGACCGCATGTCGGACACCTACACCTACCTGACGGACGAGAGCCCACCCGACGAGGCGGGCCCCGGGCTGCCCGACGACGACCCGGGCCCCGAGGGCCGGCGCTGGCTGGAGCGCATGCGGCTCACCTTCGAGGAGCCCGCCTCGTCGCTGGCGGCGCAGGTGCTGGCCACCGTCTCCATCCTGTTCGTCATCGTGTCCATGGTGGTGCTGTGCGCCAGCACGCTGCCCGACTGGCACACGGCGCAGAACCGCAGCGTGGAGGAGCACAGGTATAGCGACAGTCTCAGGGAGCCCTCGGGGTACGAGTAGCCATTCTCACTTCTTTCTCTGTCCGTCTGTCCTGGTCTTTGTGTCCCGCCCGCTCGAGTGCTAGGGAACGCTGACCCCGGGATACCGCAACCTGCGCACGGGATGGGTTTCCGATACACACCCGGACACCGCCAAACTAGGATGCAATATTCAAACCGTTAGTCACTCAGTAAAATCCCAATTGAACTTCAGAACCGCTAGGTTGAAGGTAGCATACTTTCAAACACCTGGGCGTGGAAGGATAAAGGCTGTATTGCAAGCACCCTTCTGCAACCTACTGGTCATTGGGTCGAACGCAGGTCAGATAGATTCAGCCATTCATCTTTCCAGTATTGTAAAGATCGTGGTGCTGAATCTGCCTGAAAACCGAGGTTCTCGGAGTAAAATCCAAGCAAAGTCGACTCAGACTTTCATGCTTTAATTAATAATAAAATGAGTACCACGGTATTGGGCCGTAGCAGGCGCTGTTATCGAGGGAGCAACGAGGTCGCTACACTGTGTCACTACTGGATAGAAATACGTTCCTATTCATATATTTTAAAGAGTTACCCCTTGAACTGGAAGTGCATGCTGACTTGACTAAAATACCCTCACATGTGAGCTGTCTATATCTCGAGTCATCATACGAACACGCTATATGTTTTTTTTAAATATACATTCAAATCTCTGTTTAGAAAAAAGTAAACCGGAAATGGAATTTTGAAGTCATACAATTTTTCATGTCATGTCTTTGGAGTTTTTTATTCCAGAGTATGGTGTGCTGGAAAATGCGTAGACTTTGTTACTGAATGTCCTTAGTCTTCGCACTGGACAATCATTGTGTGGTCTTGGGCAAAATCGTGATATTGCCCGTTGTCTAATTTCTTAGTATTTATAAACATACCGACTCCAGTGCTGTAACACACGAGCTTTTGAGCTTCCGACCCCTTTCCATACGACACAGTTTGTAGTGGTGTAACTTCCTCCATAACAGCCACCTGTCACAAGTCACTCCATCTTATCAAGAGGCTGGAAAACCTGACAGTTTTGCTAGCTTACATACACGTGTGTTAGAGAGAAACACAATTATTTCACACACGTTTATGGTTAAGTGACACCTGTTCTTTAATACACACGTTTTCCCGTTTATAATGCGCCGTTTTTCAAACAATACCAGCTGTTCAAAAGCGAGATCTAAAAATGCAATATGCAAAAATCCAGACAGAAATAATTTAAATAAACAATCCTGATTAAAATGTTAACTCTAAAACACTTCATGTATGAAAACACTACCAGCCCGTTCCTCTGTGGCGATCCTACCCCCTCCCAGTAATTGCACCCACTTGATTTCTGAACAGATGTGTGCACGTGCTTGTAGGAAGAAGCGATCCCCAGTGTCTCGTGCCCATAGGAAGAAGCGAGCCCCAATGTCTCGTCGCCTGTTTATTGTATTGTTGGTTTTGTGTCTTGTTCACAAGTTGAATTAAACATTAAGCCTCTCGAGTAAACTCGAATGCAATGTTTCTACGGATTGCCCCTGTGACGCTGTCTTAAAAGGAGAGATTCTCATTCTCAAATAAACACTAGTCGCATGTAGCGCGGTACAGTGGTGTCTTATAAAATAACAGGGTGTCTTCAAAGCTTCTCGAGGGTTCTGATTAAGCTCCTCTTCGATACATAAATGTCAAACCGGTAGTGTGAAACCGTCAACAATGTCATCAGTTTTAGGGACATTGGGATTTCGGCATGTTGCCAGTGTCTTCTATGCAGCCTCGGCTCTACCTACTGGCTAGACCCAGTACCTCAGGCAGTGCAGGGGTTTGTTGTGTCCACTGATCAGAGGAGGCAGTGTAGGTTGATGCATAGCATGGCAGACATTCTGCGTGGCAGGACTGAATACCTTCCCTTTACTGCAAGTACAATCCTTTCAGGGATGGGCACTTGGCCTCTTCATTGAAGCATATGGGTGCTGGGGGTTTGGCCTCTTTGAAACATATTGATGATGAGGGAGGGCATGGCCTATTTGTTGAAGACTATCGGTGATGGGAGCTTGGTTTCTTTGTTGAAGACCATCGGGCATGAGGGCTTGGCCTCTTCTTTGAAGCCTAGCAGTGATGGGGGCATGGCCTCTTTGAAGCCTACTGATGATGATGGCTACTTCTCTTCTTGGAAGTCTTTCAGTGATGAGGACCTGGTCTTCTCTTTGAAGCCTGTTGGTGATGGGGACTTGGCCTCCTCTTTGAAGCCTTTCAGTGATGGGTCTTGACCTCCTCTTTCAAACCTATCAGTGATGGGGGCTTGGTCTCTTTGTTGAAGACCAATCGGGATGAGGGCTTGGCCTCTTCTTTAAAGCCTATCAGAGATGGCTCTTGGCTCCATCTTCAATGCCTATTAGTGATGGGGGCCTGGCCTCTTTGTTGAAGGCCTTTGGGAATGAGGGCTTGGCCTCTTCCTTGAAACCTATCAGTGAAGGGGGCTTGGCCTCTTTGAAGCATATTGCTGATGAGGGCTTCATCTCTTCTTTGAAGCCTATCAGTGATGGGGCTTGGCCTCTTCTTTGAAGTCTTTTATTGATTAGGGTTTGACCTCCTCTTTGAAGCCTATGGATACTGAGGGCTTCACCTCTTTTTTGAAGCCTATCAAAGATGGGGGCTTGCCCTCTTCACTGAAACCTATCAAGGATTGATGCCTGTATTCCCGTTTGAAGCTTATCAGTCGATTGGGGCTTGGCCACTTCATTAAAGCCTGTCAGTGAAGGGGACTTAGCCTAAGATATTTTTGTATAGCAAAGGGATACTGTGTAACAGTGGTGGTGCTCCGTGTGAAAGGTGCTAAAGATGCAGATGTGTAGATGGCAGAAATCACATGGACACTGCAGGGGATCAGTGTGATTGAGGTGTATTTTTCTGGAACAGAGATTAATTTCCATCAGATGGCGTTTTGACATTTACAGTGTCTCTGAGGGAGACAACTACTGTTAAGTTGTGACATTAGTTCCTAATCAGAGGTCTGTAGCGTGAGAAGGCTGTTGTTTTATACATTCTAGGTGGAACAATTGTTAAACTAGGACAGTACTCAATGGCTAACTGAATGCTGTAACAGCCGGCCTGCCCTTGAATCGTATGGCTAAAATACTCATGGATTCATACTGCTCTTGGTACAAACACAACTCAAAGTCTATGATTAGTTGAACAGTGATTTCTAGATCAGAGTGCATTTGTGAGTTGCCTTCTAGTTTTATTTTGTTTATGTTCTGTGGTGAAGCCCTTGTGCTGCTAGATGGCTGCTTTAGAGTACTGAGGATGTGAAGGGGATGACAGGGAGGTCCAGGGAGTATCATCAAGTCAATGGTCCAGGATTTGTTTACAGAGAAGAATGGATGGGTCTTCACCACACTTCCGAAGTTCAGCCTACCAGGGTTCAGACAGTGGTACAGTGTAGTGTGTTGTTGATAAGTTTCTGACGAAGTTCACGTTCATCATACTGGGTTGCCGATGCAGTGAGTTTCCCATAGAGGAGATATCCTGCAAAACCAATGTAATTCAGTTAGCAGACTAGCATGTCTCTGGAGGCCGAGTTTAGGCGGACCGATTAAGTTACAAAATAGCAGTTACTTATATTTTTGTCAGTGAAATATTGACCCTTGAGTGTTGGTCTGAAACGTAACAAGAAAATGTTGGTCTTCTTGTGTCTTAGTAAAACATTGACTGGGGTTGTGTCTTACTTGACGATAGAGAAGGAAGACCAAAGAAAAATGTAATAAATGTCTCCAGTTATTAGGAACACTAAAAAGATAACTTCCCTAATTTAGAAATATATGTTTGTGATAATAACAAGAACAGGAAATTTAGACAATGGACAGCCTGCTTTAATATGAGCTAACAGTTGATCACAAGTTGTTCTGGTTCACCGTCATACTGATTCTTTAGAGGCCTGACAGTGATGTAACATAGGCCCCCACAGTCCCCACTGTGCGGGGTGCCCCCAAGCTCCAGGGGGTCCCCTCAGCACGTGCCCTGGCCAGGGAACTCCTGACTGAGCCCGGAGGGGGCCCTCCTTGTACCTTGCAGGGGAGCCCCCCTAAGTTTTGTTACCCCACTGAAGCCTGAAGAAGGTCAGCTCCACTTCCAAGCCAGTGCAGTATTTGTTGTCCAAACAAGTGCTGTTTGTTGCCAGAATTCAGATGCCAAACATTTGTTTCGTTGCAATAAAACACTGTTTTTGTTTTCTCACAACAGGATAATTGAAGCCATCTGCATAGGCTGGTTCACTGCAGAATGCATTGTGAGGTTCATTGTCTCCAAAAACAAGTGTGAATTTGTCAAGAGGCCCCTGAACATCATTGACTTGCTGGCTATCTCTCCGTACTATGTCTCCGTGTTCATGACAGTCTGCACAGGGGAGAACCCCCAACTGCAAAGAGCTGGGGTCACTTTGAGGGTGTTGAGAATGATGAGGATTTTTTGGGTGATTAAACTTGCCCGGCACTTCATTGGCCTCCAGACACTTGGCCTGACTCTAAAACGTTGCTACAAGGAAATGGTCATGTTGCTTGTTTTCATTTGCGTTGCCATGGCAATCTTTGGCGCCCTGGCTCAGCTTTTGGAACACGGATTGGACCTGGAAATAAAAAATGAAGACTATGCCAGCATCCCCGCGGCTTGCTGGTGGGTGATCATCTCCATGACGACGGTAGGCTATGGGGACATGTATCCAATCACAATGTCTGGAAGGATCCTTGGAGGCGTGTGTGTGGTTAGTGGAATAGTCCTGTTAGCACTGCCAATCACTTTTATCTACCATAGCTTTGTACAGTGCTACCACGAGCTCAAGTACAAATCTGCCCGGTATGGCAGAAGCCTTTCTTCTGAATTTTTAAATTAATGAATGCGTTTTCAATCCTCTTTACTATGTTCAGAAAGTGATATTTAACTTTTATAGGCTGGCTATGTCTATTTATTTTTTGGAATGTAGAAAACGCTTTGCTCCGAAGTAGCCAGAAGAAGTCTCATGTTTTCATTCTTTGTACAACCACGTTATCATAATAAATAAGACATTAATCCGAAAACGTGAATTTTGTTCCAAAGGAAGGATCTCTTTGGCATACGAAATTGAATTTGTGTGCATGTTAAGGGGTATTAAGGTCAACATTTGCCAAAAAGATAGCCCATGCTGACTTGATCTTAGAAATTATTTCTGTGTTTATTTCCAAAGAAAAAAAACAAAGTCTTTGGTAAATGTGATTCAAATAGGTTTTTCTGCCTTTCACTGCCGTTAAATGTTGCCTCTCAATAAGATATCTGTGCCCCTCAATTCACCTCCTTTATTATAGCAAAGGAATAACAATGTGATAATTTATCTAATTTTTATGTCCCATCGCTTTTTCATCAATCTCACACTTCAGATGACTTACTAAAAGCTGTGTTCTGTCCAAATAATCTGTATATATTTAGAAACTGTTAGAATGGCAAAATGCATTTGGTATAGATGACATTTTCAAAACTCAACACACACCACGTCTGTCTTAGCTAGAGTGGCACATGGCACCAGAAGGGTTTTGAATGGTCTGTCTGTTGGAGAGTGACAGGTGGGATACGGTTTGAATATGAACCTACCTCAAAGAGGTTTGCTTATGTCCCCCCACCGAATATTCGAAGCAATACAGTTTTGCTTCTTAATAACAAAAGATGCATCGACCCTCCCTCTGATCTAGAGCAACTACTGGATGTCTGCTAAACGGTCAGAATCTCACTAAACGCAGAATTCTGCAAGGTAAATTATCAAAAGTGGCATGTATGTTCGAAATGTATCTTTGAAAACCAAAGTTATTCAATGTGTCTTTTAGAGGTACATGGCTGCCGCCACCAATGAATGCGTTACTGAACGAAACCTGAAGGAAACACCTGCCATGCCCTACGCCTTTGCCCTGCAAAGGTAGAAGCTCTGATATGGCGAAATATTCATATATATAAAATAACACTTAAAATTTGCATACAGGATTCGTGTGAGACGGGCACTGTTTAAAGGCTTACAATTTACCGAAATTGATTGCTTGGAGGGGTTGCTGAGCATCAGGTATAATTACAGCTCTGCCATCCTTTGAGATGTTTGAACCTCGGAAATGTTCTTGGTAGAACAACAGCAGCCCTAACAAAACCTCGAGATTAGCCGAAGGAATACCAATTTAGCCAATGTACGAAGTAGACCTCCCTAAATTTCTGCTGCTGAGAGGGAGTGTTGTGTCAGAGGCAAGTTAGGTCAAGATGTAGTCGGACTGAGATTTCTGTGAACCTCCAAAGTATATTAAGTAATCAGTGGTATTGCATCAAACGTTAATTCTTTTGGTATTTCTTTTGAACTCTTCATAACTAAACCCTTACATCCTACCTTCTCCTCCCACACCTGACCCCGACCGTTAGTACGAATGGCCAGTTGTTAAAAGGGGCATGTCGGCCCTTCTCTGGGTTTCTAATAATGCCCCTTTAAATGTGCCTCAGACAAGCTGCCTTGACCAGAGCAATCAATGTGTGCTTTAGGAGTGAAGTCCAGGTTACCCTGCCAGTTAAGGGGGAATTTCTGCATCCCTGTATGCTCCACCTTAGAGGGAAAGGGATATGGACCGATTGGTAAGTAGAAAGGAGAATGGGATGTGTTCTTAAGTTTAGCCCAGGGGACAATAGGAGCCAGGATGGCCCTTCAGGATGCTGCTTTTCATGTGTGTTTGGAGACAGATCTTCGTTTCGTCTGAGTCATTTTGTGTTTGTAGAGCTCTGGGGTTGTCTTGTTTTAGAATATGTCTTATTGAGGCATTCTCGGCATGTCTGTGCCTCATGTGTAGGTGAGGTTGAGGGTCCTGGAGACAACCAGCAAATAATATGAAGCTAGTGGAGTCTCCTCTCTCATGTCTACCCACAGTAAAGCTGATATGATTTGATATACCTGAACAAAAATTAAAAACCTATTTAAAAACTGTGTATTTCATGAACGTTTCTTCCACAAGCATGGGATAATTCTCAGCATGTTTCCACATTGTAGGTGATAAAACACTGGCCCCTGTTCCTTCACTCTAACTACGCTTTAGCACACGACTTTCACACACAAAACACACAACAGCTCCACCATGACGTGTGGCACGTAGAAGGCTAAGAGCAAACAAGACAGCAGGGTGAGGCCTTGCCTTGCAGGTATATTTCATATAAGCTGCACCCCCTCACTTGTGTCTGTAAGAGACATGAGTCACCCACTAGAAGACAAAGGAAAATCATAGCTTGAGGTGTTGTCTTGTGGCAAAACTATTGTTCCCATGTGAGCCGTTGAAGCCGTGGAGATGCATACACAGGCAAAGGGCAAAGCCTGCAGAAATCATGTTCTTTTTTAATTGCCTAATATCACCAAGTCCTTATTATTCCATCGTCTTCATCTAACATCACGATTTTTGCTAATTAGTGCCAGGTGACACGCAACGTCGAATGGCAGAAAAAACACCACATGCTTATATTTTAGGAGATGGGTGCAGGCAGTCGTGTCTCTGGTCGTTTAGTTCCTTTCAGCCCTCCTGAATGTTTTATCATCCCTCTACTTCTCTGACACCTTCATGACTTTTTACCTTTGCTGTGACTTCTAGCAACTTTGCATTACTTTTCAAGGCAGTATATCTAATACGTGATGCCAGTTACAGTACTGCCTGGTTAAGGTTTACCTGAAGTAGCATGAAGGCATGGCCTCCTCAGGGGAGTGGTTGGCAGATGTTGGGGGACACACCGAAAATGATTATTCCTGTCTGCAAACAGCACACTGTCTGTGTGCTTGGAGGAAAGGCCTACCTTTCAATCATCTAGCACTTATGCTGCAGGGGGAAGGAGCAACGAGGGAGTGCAGTAGGCATTGCTTCTGATCGGAGATCTGGCCTGTTGATATAACTGGAGACCGACTCCTTCGTTTGCCACAACAGATGGGCTGCCAGCTCAGACATCAGACGAATTACAAAAGCGGTGGTGCTCTGCGGTGGAGAACTGATCGAGGTTAAAGGCCCTGGGGCCAGACAGGGCCCAGAGCCTGGGCTTGAGCCAAATCTGATCACTTTTGACTGCCAGGGTGTTTATGTACATATGCGATATAGCATTAGCAAGTGACATGGGGAGACTTTCTCATTTTATTTATTAGCAATATGAGGTGAAAACGGGAGCTGGGGTCTCATTCTCTTAGCTCCCGAGGCTAAGGCAAGCCGAACACTTAAGAAAACAAACCTTGAACTGCTTTCATAGAGTATAATTGTAACTCGTCCTGCATACCTCGAGGGCGTAGTTCTTGCTTCATGCAGTGCTTCCAGTTCGGCTAATTCTGAAAACTTGAGCCTTTATGGTCGCCTGAAAACTGGGCGATGCCATTTATACATATACAACGGACTTTTGTTTCTTGTGCATTTGTCATAAGCCTCAGGAAGGCTCATTTCGAAGGTAAAGCACAAAGTACATCAGTTTTGTAGAATGAATTGGTTTTAGCAGATTTACTTCTTAAATCTCCCCACCTTAAGAAACTAAAGATCCTCTATAGTGCACAATGGATGCCCTTCCATTTCACCACTGATACATATTTAGTGTGAGACTCTCTCAGTTCATAATAGTCCCTCGCTTTGGACTTCTGTCAGTGGGTCACAATGAATGCCCTTCCATCTCACCACTGAGACATATTCACTGTGAGAATTTCTCAGTTCGTAATACTCCCTCCCACTGGACTTCTGGCAGTGTGACAATGAATGCACTGTCCACTTACAGGCCATGCTCTTTCTTTAAATGCACCCTCCCGTCTTGTGGTTTTTGAGAAAGAAAGCTGCCTGCTGTGTCTACTCTCTACACCTTTCACACAGTGTTCCAGCCCTTCACCTTTCCTCAGCCCCGCCTGACTATTGTCTGTGTAAGTGGAACATGAGACATGTTACCTCAGTGCTGCAAAATATAGAATCTTGACAGCTCGCCAGGTACATATTCTCCATAGTGACCACCTCTGAAACTTAATTTCTCGTACAAAGATGGGGGGTTGCTTCACCGAAACCAAACACTGTTTTTTGGTCTAAGGACTGCGCAGGATAAGCCTGAAAGAGGTCATGATAACAGTAAACAGCGAACCACACGGGCACATGTATATGCATCGCCTTCTGCGTCACTGGCAACACTCTGCAGGGCCTGGCCTGACCCTTTCTCTCTCACTTCATCCGTCTGCCTGTTTCTGTCTGCTACCGACTCGCATGCTCCTTCACCTCAGCACCAGTTCCGCCATTTACACGATGACATCACAGCAACCTTGACCTCTGCCTGGCTCTGGAACATTCTGCGCAACAGCACACCAACATACACCTGTCACACACAGAAACACCACAAACACTGCACCGCAACGCTCAATCAGATAACAAAAATGTCCCTTTGAAATCCGTTCAGTTTAAATGCCACTGAAAATTCTGTGCAGCACACTGGCGTCACTCCAGGTAAACAGTCTTTCCAGTGCGAGCACTTGAATTATTGACTTTATATCCACTACAACCAGATGGATGGGAGGGGTGAACCAAGGGAGGCACAGGGAAAATAAGCTAAAGCTGTCACATTAGTTAAAGCCGCCACACCGACCTTGCCGTACACATCTCCGAGTCTTGCGAGCTACTCAGTGGTTTTCGGCCCTGAAATTTGGCACTGGGCGTCTCGTCGTCTCTTGTTCTTCGCTGTCTCGTGTGTTTCAGCGTCAGCCAGGCGTCTCGTCGGTTCTTGTTCTTCACTGTCTTATGCATTTTAGCGCGTTGACTGACTCACACATGCGGAGTATTCATGCATTTAGTAAAGGGGTGCCGGCTTTGGCATACACTTTGGGTAAAACGTGGAGGAACCTCACCATTTTTATAATCCAGCGAGGTCACTGAAATATAAAACGTAAACACAGACAGCATGTCCACAATCTAATGCACTCAGTTCTTTGCGTTAGAAATGTAACTTTTCTCCTCACAAAGTAAACGAGTTGGGTTTGAACTGTTCGCAGCGCTGTGGTGCATTTTTGTGAAATCACTGAGGATTTATAATTCTATATACCAATCCTATAGGTATTTGTCCCTGGTCATTATAAAGCTGCACGTTTGGCCAGCATGGAAACTAGTGTTCTTTAATATAACACGCATGGGGACTAACTGACGCTTAGCGAAATGTGTGTAACTGTCGGACGTAGAATAAAGCATAAAAGTCAGAAAGATGCGCAAAGTTTCAAAACACCCTTGTGGTTTCTTATGGGTGACCCTGTTTTCTTCACTGATTGCCGTGGGACTACACCCTGCTAAAATAAATAAAATGCGCTAGCGGCGCCGATGCAAGCGTGAAATGTGGTTATACAGGGACTATAAACGATGGGCCACTATGGAATTTTTAATCCCGGAAACTGTTATCAGGCTTACAGCTTTTCAGACGCTGCCTCTGAGAATGCATACTTATAACATTCATTCTGTATTCGGGGAAGGGATTGCGGTTCGTGTCCTGTTTGCAGCTGCTCATGTAAAACCCAGGGCTGTGGCGGGATTGCTCCTGTCGAGTGTCTGCGTGAGAGATGAGTGCACTTTGAAAGATGGCAGGTCCGTTCCTGGGCGCGCGGCCACATCCGTCAGCGGTGACTCTAATGAGAAGTGGCACTGCCTCTTGCTGGTGGTGCTGAGCATTGCAGTTCTCCTGCCCTTACTCAATGCCCGGCTCTGGCGCCGAGTACTCAACCTGGCAGATCTAGGGCATGTGCCTTTGGAAGGCAAGAGAGGGTGCTCTGGGGACTACGTCACCCTGGTTGTTATTGGATTTCGGGTGAAAAAGAGGAAATCTATATTTATATGCAAAGTGCTGGATCATAACCAATCAGTCAGCAAGAGGAGAAGGGGTGGGGGTGGGGAAGAGGAGTAGAGTACTGCTTTTCATTCAGTTCGATTATTTTCTTACGTGTAGTTAGCCGGCTGAAAATAGAAGCCATTGTCTTTTTTCTTACCTGCTTCATCTTAACCCGTCAATCGACGAATGACCTTTCAGCCTCACAGGAAGTTCAGGTTAGAGACCCTCAGACCTCCTTTATGCCAGGAGTTTGATAAATACAGCTTATGTGTATCTGTTTTCACTCTGATTTTAGGTGTTTGTGTGTGTGTTTAAAATCATTTTCACTATAACTTATTCATTTAGTTCCTGTGCTAATCTAGTAAAATATACCGATTTTGTTCTGCATCATTTACCTTGGCATTTTATTTGCTATGTATTCATCTATGTGGGTGGTGCTTAAAAAACAGATTCTTTCAAGTATTCATTTGCAGTCCGTTTCCACCGTGTTTGTCTAATGCATTTTTAGTGTGTTTATGGCATGAGAATGGTATTTTAGAAATTATTTATCATCCTTAAATATTGATACTGAATGGAATAATTTGGCTGCACTATGCTCTAAAACTTCATTTTTTTGGTCGCAGCTTACTAGACAGCGCAGTTGACATCTTAGGGACTTTCAGAAAGTTGACCTAGGAGTGCATTCCATTTGTTGATTACCATTGGCTTTGTGGTTTGTAACTTACATTTTCTGACTTTCCATTTGCTGCCTTAATTTGCTCTAGGCTCTCCAGGACCAGGTAGTCCCTCCTGTTGCCTAAACCATGTTTATGGTATCGTTTCACTAACTCGCTTTTTGTTAACAGGCCTTTAAAACTTTTCCTTATCATATCACATTTGCTATGCATTCAAAGACTGAGGTCAGATGTCAGGCGCTGTCTTCCAAGGGTGCTTGTTTACCTATCTTTCCCTGGCTTCAAAGTTAGAGGGTTTATGTGGCAATCTTGCTAGGTACTGGGGGTAGGAAATAGTTTTTTTTCTAGCAAACAACAACATTTAAATGAACTGTGTAAGTATTTTAGAATATATCAGAATCATGAACACATAAATGAAGCACATTTTTTGTTATTTCTGCAGTGCATTGGAAACAAATACTTTAATATGATCAAAACAAATCATTAAACTAGGCAATGCAATTTCCACACATTTTCCTCTGTGCACTGTATAGTTTTATTAGTAAAACTGCTATGTCTGTGAAAATGTAATGTCATTTTGATTGAAAATATGTTGTCTGTAATGTCAGTTTGCTACCACACCATCAAATACACCACTCTATGCCACTCCACTCTGCTCTGCATCACTCAACACTATGTCACTCCACACTGCACCACTCTATGCCACTGCACTCTATGCCACTGCACTCTACTCTACTCTACTCTACTCTACTCTACTCTACTCTGCACCATTCTACTCTGCAGTACACCATTCTGCGCAGCTCCACTCCACTCTGCACCACTCCACTCTGCACTACTTCACTTTACTATGCACCAGTCTAATCCATGCCACTGCATTGTATGCCACTTAATTCAATGCCACAGCACTCTCGCCACTACACTCTGCAACACTTTACACCAGTGCACTCTACACCAGTCCACTCTACTCTGTGTCACACCAGTGTATGGTTTTCTACTTGACTCCACACTTTACTACTCCAATACGCAACACTCTGCCACTCCACTGTACAGCACTGTACTCCACTCTTAGCCATTCCACGCTACGACACTCCACACCACTCTCCTCTATGCCACTAACTTTTAACCATGCTGAACAGCAGCCACAACATGAATAAAACAGATGGGCAAAGCCAATAGCTCTTGCACAGGCGAGACCTATTGGCTTTACCAGTGCTAGTTCTTATTCTGCATCTTGCTAGTCTTTGCTTCAAAACAGCCATGTTTTTGACTATGGATATGTCTGAGACAGCTATAAAAATAGCCCTCTGCTGTACGCTCAATACATTATGGATGTTCTGCTTCCTGTGGCGCACCTGGAGGCATGCCCCAAAGCACACAGCGAAAGTACTTTGCAAAGGTAGATGCTCGTTTCTCATGCGCAATCATTGTGACATGTGGAACCATACTTCCTGTCCCCAAAGCTTTTTGAGTCCCGAAGGACAAGCCACCTGGTGACTGCGGTATAACTAATTAACGAGTGAAAAGCTACACTTTTCTGCTGCGATTAAAGCTGGCAACTGGACATTTTGAAAGTGCTGTTCAGTGATCTGAATATTTTTAATTTGTGGTCATTTAAACATTTCAAGTCATTCAATATCGAAGCACCTTATTAGCAAATTATCACTTTTAATAGACCACGATTTAATACATTTGTATATGGTTTGCTTTTAAGTTGGTCCGTCACTTCACTTTCTCTTGTTTATGATTTTTATGTATTATTTGAATGTTATGTTAGACAAAAAAACAGACTTTTGAAAAGCTTTCAAAAGCTACATGAAATGCATGACATACACAATTTAATACACATGCCACTAATTACATATAAATGAGGGAACTGCACCCACCGAATCAGGGTCTAAAATGGGTGTACATTTTTTCACTTTTGGTATTCAGGAAATATTCATAGGTTGTGCCTTGAAACCTGAGACGTTCACATGTTTTCAGGCATTCTCCTGGAAACCGTTTGTGAATTGGCAAATGCATACTGTCCATACACTTATTGTACATAAGGCAGAACTCTACAGGGGGAAATGGCAAACCATTTGTTTTTCTTTTTTACCCCTTCCTGCACACCCCCACCAGTTCTGGGGATGTTCCCTTCTCATTTTGTAAAATGGTTTACTTCTGCATATGACAGCAGTAAATCTTCCTCTCCCATCCTGGAAATTGACCAGACAGGGCCTTGCGAATATATACAAATGTGCAACTTTGTGGGTATTCACAAATTCATAGGGCACTTCCATCCTTCAACACACACTCCCCACACCTGCTAAATCATTGCAAAAGTGTGAAAACATCTCTTCTGATTTGGAAAATTGGTGTTGCACTCGTAAATCAGGGTATTTCCCTATGTAAGTCTGACTGGTGCACACAAATAGCTTTACGAATCAGGCTCTTTGCATTTGCTCTAGTAGAAGCTGGGATAATAGAAGATAATGTTATGTTATGCAGAATTATCAAGCACATCATCACCCAGGAAGGTATGCTGGCAGTAGGTGTGAGTTAAGTCAAACCTAGCTCCTAATGAGACTACTTGAAAAGCCAGTTCTTCAGCTTCTACTTCGGAACTGAAAAAAGTGAGGAGGAGGCTCTAACGTGTTGCGGCAGGTCATTCCAAGTTTTAGGAGCGATGTAGGAGAAAGCTCAACTGCCAAATTTGTTTTCTTAGAATGTGTGTGATGTATGCAAATAGGAGTGTGGATGCTTTGAAGTGTATGGAAGCTGATGCGAATATTGAGTTGTGCTGGGTCAGAGTTATGTTGTGCCTTGAATGTGTGGGTTAGAAGATTGAACTGTGCTCATTTGTGTATGGGGAGCCAGTGGAGCTCCTTCATGTGTGGTGCGATGTGAGTGCAGCATGGGAGGTTGAGAGTGATTCTAGCTGCTGAGTTCTCAATGGTCTACAGCCTTCTGGTAAGTATTCAGTTGAGCCTGGCATTGAGGGTCCCAGCATAGAGGGTCTTTCCCTTAGTCCAACTTGCATGTGACAAAGGCATGCATGGCAGTGCTGATAGCGAGCTATTTGAAAAATTTCCTCAGCATCCTCAGGTTGTGGAAGCATGAGTCAGTGACGGTGTTGACTTGATAGGTCATGTCAAGTTTACTTTAGATTACAACCCTGAGGTTCTTGGCATTGTTGTTGGTGGTGGGGGAGGGTGCACTTCCTAGCTCTGTTGGCCACCAGTTGGAACTCCACGAGTGAAGTGCTCTTTCCCAAAATCACAGTTTTGGCCTTGTTGGTGTTCAGCTTCAGACAGTTGATCTTCATCCAGTGGGTGATTTTAGTTATGCATGCGTTGAACTTGACCCTTTTACTGGGCACCTTCCTCGTGAGGGCAAAATGAGTTATGCGTCATTGGTATAGGAGAGGACGTTACCTTTAATTTTGTGAGAGCAGTTAATCCTGACTAAAGGGATTATGTATGCATTAATAGTCGGGCTCCGGGAGGATCCTTGTGGAACTCTGTAGATGAGGTTGTAGGCATCTGAGGTGTACAGTGCAAGGCTGACTGACTGAGATCTTCCAGTCAGGAGAAAATCCATCAGTGTGTGTCCTTGTATTCCGATGTGGTGTAAGATTTGGATAAGGATGGGGTGGAAGATCATGTCAAATGTTGCAGATTGGTCTGGAGGATGAGGGCCGCCATATCTCCTCCATCCAGAGTCCTGTGGATATCATAAATGGTGGTGATGAAGCATTTTTGCTGAAGAAGTGAGAGAGATTGTTGCAGGGGTCCTGCAAGGGGCTGATTGAGTTAGAGCCAGCAGGTGAGGAGAAATCCTTCACAATGGCGAACTTTTCTTTACTTTTGTTGGTGCTGGCATCAATTTGGTTGGCCAGAGCAGTAGGTTTGGTAGTCCAGATCATTTGATGGTAGCGTCTCAGGGCAGGTTTGAACTTGCTCTTGTCTGAATTGTCCTTGTCAGTAATGCTGTTCCAGTTTCAGCTGTCTGGTCTGGCCGTGATGCGTTGGGTCAGGACGGGGATGCTAAATTTGAAAAGGGCATGGTCTATCCAGGGGACTGGTGTGGGCTTGTTGGCTCAAATGTTGTAGAGAGTGGTAAAGATAGAGGTGTCCATGGATGTGGGTAAGTCCCTTTACTCATTGGGTGAGGCCCAGGCTTTTAAGGGCTTTGATGAGTGCTTTTGATTTCAGGAAAGTGTGGTCTTCAGGTGGAAGTTCAGGTCTCTTAGTAGGATGTAATTTCTAGCATTGAGGGCGAGTGGTGTGCCGAAGTCTGTGATGGTGTTTTTAAGTTGGTGTGCAACCTCGGTCGTCTATATATGAGAGTGCCGCTTAGGGTGAAGTTGGCTGTGACATGGAGCTTGAACAACAGAGGTTACAGGTTAGAGGACGAGGTGTGTGTGTTGTGGAACCTGCTTTGCCTGGTGATCTTGTAGTAGGGGTATGGTTGTGGCGATGACAGGTACCAATATGGGGTTGAGCCACATTGCCAGGAGGAAACGTAGGTCTGGGGCATTGTCATGCAGCAGGTCACAAATCTCTAACTTGTTTGGTGAGTGAGCGGGTGTTGAGGAGCACGCAAATGAGCAAGGATTGTTGTGTGGGTGGTTGCAGGGCTGGTTGAGTGTAAGAGAGTGACGTGTGTAGTGCTATCGGTGCATGTGTAGTGAGTGCTGGGTATGGGTAAGTGCATGAAAACTTGCAGGAAGTGCAAGAGAATGCTCCCTCGGAGTTGTGTGTGGTGTTGAGGCAGCAGCGTGTAGAATGACAGCCAAGGTTGAAGGAGCAGAGGATCACAGTGCGGTAGTGGCAGAAATGGAAAGGACCAGTGCCCCTGCTGCGGCCCAGGCATGGACATGCGCAGATGGGTTTGCCATTGGGGTGCCTTTGGTGCACCAGTGATGCACCTACTGCACATCTGGGTTTCAGCCACCATTAAGCAGAACCTGGGAGTGGGTAGGAGTAATGTCACTTCTTGTGCAGGCCGATGATAGGAAATCCATTGATGCCACTTTCTAGTGCAGATGGATCATGAGAAATGCAGTGATGTCACTTCCTGTGCAGATGGATGATAGAAATGAGTCCTCTTGCTTGGCTTTTTCTTTTAAATACAACTTTTATGGGAAACTAGTGATGTCACTTCCTGTGCAGATGGAGGAGAGGAAATCCAGTGATGTCACTTCCTGTGCAGATGGATGATGGGAAAAAACTGTGAAGTGTTCTCAAGGGCATTCAGGATTTAGGCAGAGTACATACAGTAACAATTTGAGCCCATGGATGTTTACTTAATAGGCTATACATTTTAGCCTGCATTCTGAACAGCTTAAAACAACCTACAGCATGAATCATTAATAATGCGAAAATATCGTGTTTTAAATGTGGACACTCACCTCAAAGACTCAAGCCTTTTAGGTTTTCTAGAATGGAGACTTCTAGTCATGACAGAGAACAGGCTATGGCTATTTCCATGCTGTATTTGCCCCAGCTCATTGTGCATTTATTGACTTAAAATGACTTCAACCCTCAGAAGAGTGCAAGTGTGTTACAGACACACACCAGGGCACCCAAACATAATTTTCTTTCAATGTGTTAATTCTTGACCAATGTTTGGTATTCTCTCCTGTCTCCTCCTCTGTCCTGCAGATGCATGGTGCTAGGGACATCCCATAGCATTCAAAGTAGGGGTGATCTGTAGGCAATCCTCAAGCAAAAGAGGGAAAAGCAGATCTGCTCACCTTGTATATGTACTGCACTAAACACTTGATGGCAAAGGATTTCTGATTCCCTATACAGGAACTAACTATTAAATAGAATTCCTTCCCCCACCAGTGTACCTTCTAAGTTGAAGTCCCATCTGCCAAAGCTCCATCAAGTCACATAGATGCTTGGCATCTGTAAATCTGTATCACACCTTGAATGTGTATTTGCTGTTTCTCAGTTTCTTGCCTGTTCATAGGTTGTCTGAGAAAAGCATCTGAGAACTGGCATTATCTTGGTCATTTAGTTAGCAAGCTGTCTAGGCTGTTTGATCTGAATTTAGCAATTTGATTTGATGTCCTAATCAGTTTTCTTGTGCATTTCAAAAGTGTGAGTGTAGCCCTTGTTTAGAAAAGAAAGGCCCCATTTACAAGGGTGTAGGGGGCGCCACACTGTGCCACCGGGAAAGGGCAGATATGCACTGTATCCATAAGATATGGCACATTTCTGTCCTCTCCCTCTGTGCTGGTGCACAAATTGCTGCCATGCGCCAAAGCAGGCACCCTTGCACCATGGTGCAAGGTTGCCTGTGCTGTGACACCTTCCTGCACAAAAAACAATCACAAGAGGTGTTTTCCTCTTTCTATGTGTGCTGCAGACTGCATTACACATAGAAAGAAGATAAAACAGGCAGAAATAAATACATTTCGGCCCATGTACAATTCTTACACCCCCTCTGAGGTGGTGTAGGAACCTGACGCATTCCCAGACTTGTAAATTTGGGAATGCCCCAGATTCCTTTTGGTTCCATGGATGTTGCATTGGAACACCCCAAGCAACACCCATGGGATGCCCCTTTCATGCAGTGTTATGCGTGAAATGGTTCCATATTTACAAGCCAATGAAAAGCCATGCAAGGTGGCTTTGCATGGTCTTGTAAATATGGGCTTGCACACTGTGCCACTGGAGCGTAAAAAAAAACGGAACCTCTGATGGCGCAGTATGCAGCTAGGGCCTCATAAATGAGACCCAAAGTGTGTAACTTTCCTTGCTTTGGTATGTATTTTAAAGGTACTTCAGAACAGATTGGGTTGTGTGGGGAATGCTGTTTTTGACACCACACAGTGCTTTGATATTTATTTTGTTTGCAATTTTGATTGTGATTTGAATTGTATCGGTTAGCCACAAGATACATTTTATTGCACAAGATCAAAACATTCACAACATCTCCTACTTCTAAGCAGTGCTAACACGTTTCAGCTCTCAAAACTCCATGACTATGACTATGCTTTCTCAAGGACACACTATCTTATAATACATTACAAAAAGAACTTCACAAAGGTATTAACAACCAGTCCACGGTCTTGCTCGTTCTGTATTTCAGTTTTAATAATAAGTATAAAAAATGGGGTCATTCTTGGACAATTTTAATTTGAACTTTTTTTAATATGCCCTGGGTTGCTGTACATGCTGTTGAGCGAGTGGAGGCAGCCAAGCTTATAAGACTGCACTGCATATAAAAGGCTAGGGTCTGTTTGGTAGATGAAAAGGACGTAGTGGATTTGCAGTAACATCACTGAAATATTGGAGCTTCAATGTTAGAAATAAAAAGTTGAATGATTGGTTAAGAATAGGTAGAAAAACACATTTTACACAATTATTTTCGTCGTGAATTTCCAGCAGTGTAATTGGTTTTGTTTGCCCTGGGGAAAAATGGCCGATGATGAAAGGAGGCACTGGATAGTTCACAGTGAAATGTAAACACTACATTAGCAGTTTGTAAGGATAAGTGAAATTATAAAAAAATAACTCATAGAAATAATGAGCATAGATTTACACAGATAAAGGAAGCAGAAATAAGTGTAAAGAAAGTTATTCCAGAATATTATATGACTATAATAAGTGGTGGTCAGGACATTGTGACTACAAAAACACAAACAAACAAATATCGAGGGTAAGTAACTATATTGTTTTTTTACAATAATATTAACATTAACCCCTCCGCTGCCAGGCCTTTTCTCCCTCCTGTGCCAGACCTTTTGTTGCCTATTTGGAATAGTTCTCGCTTAGGCCATCATAACATTTTATCCACATAAGCTACCCACGCCAAATTTGCGTCCTTTATTTCCAACATCCTGTGGATTTTAGAGGTACCGAGACTTTGTGGGTTCCCCTGAAGGAGGCCCAGAAATGAGCCAAAATACAGTGAAAATTTCGTTTTAAAAACAAAATGGGAAAAAAGGGCTGCAGAAGAAGGCTTCTGTTTTCCCCCTGAAAATGGCATCAACAAAGGGTTTGCGGTGCTAAAATCACCAGCTTCCCAGCTTTCAGTAACAGGCAGACTTGAATCAGAAAACCCAATTTTTCAACACAATTTGGGCATTTTACTGGGACATACCCCATTTTTATGATTTTTTGTGCTTTCAGCCTCCTTCCAGTCAGTGACAGAAATGGGTGTGAAACCAATGCTGGATCCCAGAAACCTAAACATTTCTGAATTCAGCAATGGGTAATTTGTGTAGATCCTACAAGGGTTTCCTGCAGAAAATAACAACTGAAATAAAAAAATATTGAAATTGAGGTGAAAAAAACAGCCATTTTTCTCTACGTTTTTACTCTGTAACTTTTTCCTGCAATGTCAGATTTTTGAAAGCAATATACTGTTACGTCCGCTGGACTCTTCTTGTTTGCGGGGATGTATAGGGCTTGTAGGTTCATCAAGAACCCTAGGTACCCAGAGCCAATAAATGAGCTGCACCTTGCAGTGGGTTTTCATTCTATACTGGGTATACAGCAATTCATTTGCTGAAATATAAAGAGTCAAAAATAGGTATGAAGAAAACCTTTGTATTTCCAAAATGGGCACAAGATAAGGTGTTGAGGAGCAGTGGTTATTTGCACATCTCTGAATTCTAGGGTGCCCATACTAGCATGTGAATTACAGGGCATTTCTCAAATAGACGTCTTTTTTACTCACTGTCCTATATTTGGAAGGTAAAAATGTAGAGAAAGACAAGGGGCAATAACACTTGTTTTGCTATTCTATGTTCCCCCAAGTCTCCTGATAAAAATGGTACCTCACTTGTGTGGGTAGGCCTAGTGCCCGTGACAGGAAATGTGCCTGTGACAGGAAATGCCCCAAAACACAACATGGACACGTCACATTTTTCTACAGAAAACAGAGGTGTTTTTTGCAAAGTGCCTACTTGTGGATTTTGGCCTCTAGCTCAGCCGGCACCTAGGGAAACATACCAAACCTGTGCATTTTTGAAAACTAGAGACCTAGGGGAATCCAGGACGGGGTGACTTGTGGGACTCTCACCAGGTTCTGTTAGCCAGAATCCTTTTCAAACCTCAAAATGTGGCTAAAAACACTTTTTCCTCACATTTCGGTGACAGAGAGTTCTGGAATCTGAGAGGAGCCACAAATTTCCTTCCACCCAGCGTTCCCCCAAGTCTCCCGATAAAAATGGTACCTCACTTGTGTGGGTAGGCATAGTGCCCGCAACAGGAAATGCTCCAAAACACAATGTGGACACATCACATTTTTAACAGAAAACAGAGGTGTTTTTTGCAAAGTGCCTAGCTGTAGATTTTGGCCTCCAGCTCAGACGGCACCTAGGGAAACCTACCAAACCTGCACATTTTTGAAAATTAGAGACCTAGAGGAATCCAAGATGGGGTGACTTGTGGGGCTTTCACCAGGTTCTGTTACCCAGAATCCTTTGCAAACATTAAAATTTGGCCCAAAAAACACTTTTTCCTCACATTTCGGTGACAGAAAGTTCTGGAATCTGAGAGGATCCACAAATTTCCTTCCACCCACTGTTCCCCCAAGTCTTCCGATAAGAACGGTACCTCACTTGTGTGGGTAGGCCCAGTACCCGCAAAAGGAAATGCCCCACAACACTATCTGGACACATCAAAATTATCAAATACAAAACTACCTGTTTTTGCGGGGGGCACCAGCGTTCTTGGTCCTGGGCTCAGCAGCCATACAGGGAAACCTACCAAACCCAGACATTTCTGAAAACTAGACACCCGAGGGAGTCCAGGGAGGTGTGACTTGCGTGCATACCCCAGTGTTTTCTTACCCAGAATCCTCAGCAAAACTCAAATGTAACTAAAAAATCAAATTTTTCCCACATTTCTGTGTCGGATCACCGCACCAGGACAAATTTCCTACCACCCAACATTCCCCTCAGTCTCCCGGAAAAAATGATACCTCACTTGTGTAGGTGGGCCAAGTGCCTGTGACAGGGAAGAGCCAAAAACATGTCAAAATTGAGGGGGAACCAAAGCGGGTCCAAAAGGGCAGTTTGGAAAAAACATTTTTAGGCTGACAAGTGGGGCAGAATTTCTATCGGTATAGATGAGACAATGCTGGGTGGTAGGAATTTTGTGGATTCCTGCAGATTCCGGTAGGTTCCATCACAAAAATGTGGGAAAAATGTGTGATTTCCAGCAAAGTTGGAGGTTTTCAGGGCATTGTGGGTAAGAAAATGGTGCGGGTGCATGTGAAGCACACCACCCTGGACTCACCCAGATGTTTAGTTTTCAGATGAGTCTAGGTCTTGTGGATTTTGCTACATGGCACCGTCCCAAAGTCCAAAAAGTGCAGCCCTCACCATTCCAAGTGGGATGATTTTGAGAGTTAGCCAAGCTCTCATGGCCCAAATGTAAAACCTAAACCCCAAATAACCAAATGTCCACTTGCTTGCCGTCGGATAAGATGTTTTTGTGTGCGGGGGAGAGCTGAAAGACTGTAACCCCCTTCAGTTGGGGTGGGGACATAACCATGCCCATACTGTTGGTAGCCACCACCCCACTATTTTTTAGAGTTTTTTTAATTCCCTGGCATTTAGTAGACTTCCTGCCCCCGGGGTGTGGATCGGGGGTAATTGCCCCATCTGCCCACTGGTGGGCAGAACAAATGTGGCCCCATTTATTTGCGGTGGGGGTATGGCCATACCCACCCTCTTATTTTGAAAAAAAATCTGCGTGAAATTTTTGCACTGGTGTCCAGTGGTTTCTGCCCCCCCCGGGGGCAGATCAGCCTAATTACAATAGGCCAATCTGCCCCCAAAGGGAGCAGAAATGGCCTAAAACAAATCTCCCCCCCCCCCCAGGAGAGCGACCCTTGCCTAAGGGGTCGTTCCCCTCAAGTGAAACTGACAAAAAAAAAAAATCCTGGTGTCTAGTGGTTTCTGCCGTCAGATTAGCCTAATAGAAATAGGCCGATCTGCCCCCAAGGGGGGCAGAAATGGCCTAGAATTAATTCTGCCCCCAGGGGAGCGACCCTTGCCTAAGGGGTAGCTCCCCACAAATAAAAAACACAAAAACAAAAAATCCCTGGTGTCTAGTGCTTTCTGACCCCCTTGGGGGAAGATTGGCCTAATAAAAATAGGCCGATCAAGGGGGGCAGAAATGGCCTAGAAAAATGTTGCCCCCAGGGGAGCGACCCTTGCATAAGGGGTCGCTCCACACAAATAAAAAATACAAAAACAAAAAAACAAAAAATCCCTGGTGTCTAGGGGGGTTTCTGTCCCCCCTGGGGGCAGATCGGCCTAATTGTATTAGGCCGAGCCAAAAAACGAATTGCCACCCTGGAGAGCGGCCCTTGCCCAAGGGGCCGCTCTCCTTATCGAGTAAACGAAAACCAATAAAAAAATCCCTAGTGTGTAGTGGCATTTCTGCTGCCCGATTGCATCGTGATAGGGCAGCAGAAATGCTCAGAGAAGCCTGAAAGGAGAGGAAAGGCCTCTTGCAAAGCATTTCTCCTCCGAGCGCCGGAGGGAAGACCTCTGATGAAGCTGACATCATCAGACACCACAGGGGGTCACCGGGGGGCGGGGTGGAAGGGGAAGCGATTCCCCTTCCATCCCTGCCCAGGGGAGAGGGGTGCCTGGCCATCGGGCCCATAGCAGGACGAATTGATCTCGTCCAAGGCACCGGGGAACCGGCGCCGCGGACGAGATCACCTCGTCCAAGTCACCCAAGAGGTTAAACATTGTTTATTACAATATAAAATATATGATATTGATTTAGTTTGTTTTATTCAGTTTATATTTTTGTTATAGTTTGATATAGAAACATATGTTTCCTTATTATTTTATAACATAGATGGTATGCTTTTCCTTTTGTGGTCACTGAGTGGGTAGCATTTTTATAACGATGTAGTAATTAATTTTAAAATAACTTTTGTTTATGATAGTTCTTTTTTTGCTGTTTGTTCTTTATACATTTAGTTATTTATTATATTGTTATAAATGTATTATATATATTTTTTGAGACCCAGGATTTGCTGAAGATTTGGAAGGGTAGTGATTTCATTAAAAAACATTTTAATTTACATTAAATTATTATTTAATTATATTATTCATTTAAATTTTTATTTAAGGTAATGGATAAGAATGTTTTAAAGATGAATATTGGTGTTTATCAATTTGTAGTAGAACAATTTTGATTTTATATATATGTTTATATATATATGCATATATGTGTGTATATATGTGTGTATATATGTATGTATATATATATATATATATATATATATATATATATATATATATATATATATATGTGTGTTTTTTTTTTTTTGGTAATGGGGTGTGTACTCTACCCTTATTATTGATACTATTTTGCATAAATATTAGTTGAGGGTTTATAGTGATATTTTTCTTTGTTTCTTTTCAAAATATTAAATAGTAGAATGGTAGATTATCTATCAATCTGTCTATATTTATATATGGGTTCAAAATTACTTTGTTTGGATAACTATATTTTTTCTGTATTTCTACATTTATTTAGCATAATATTTATAGTACATAATAATTACAATAAACATTTAAAGACTGTTGTTACCACTTTTAATATGGTTTGCCAAATAAAAAAATAATTGACTAAAAACGAATGTGATTGAAGAATAGTAAATCTTCACACCCCAAATACACACATTTTCAGTTTTATGGGACTGAAGTTATTATTGTAAATCTGACTCCCAAATAGATGTACGTTCCCCAATATAAGTTGGTCTGTAGTTAAAATATTAAACCTGACCCTCCAAATTTATCCATGCTCCCTTAGGCTCCCCTATGGATCTGGGACTGGAATTGAAAGTATATCTCACCCCGTTAAACATATACTGTTTCCCCAATTTAAGTAAGGAGTTTGAATAGTTAATCTACCAGCCCCGTATATGCACTTAACCCAATGTCAATAACAATATATTCAAACTGTAGGAGGGGTTTCTGGCAAAAGGGGACACTAACACACCTATTATGGCACTTCCCTAAACTGCAACGGTATTGGGAGGAAGTCCTGACCACTACAGTATTAACACATCATTTTTCACGAATGTCCCACAGTTTCGGCCTACAGCCTACTCCGTCTACCTATCAAACTGACATGTTGGCCCTCATTATGAGTTTGGTGGTCTTTTGGCAAGACTGCCGTGGTGGCAGCCGCCAAAAGACTGCCAAAATCCGACCGGCGTATTAAGAGTCACACTGTAAAGTCTGCCAAAAAACAGCCACATTTCTGAAACAGCCAGGACACTGGAGGATGGAAAAGAGGCAGTCCCACCACCAGCACTGCCAGCCCAACAAAAATCCTCCCATCAGATTACGATCCACAAATCACAACAGCGGTTCTTCCATGGCGGATAACCATTGGCGGTGCGAACCGCGGCGGTCTCAACTCACTTCAGTCAGAACACCACACCACATCTGGGAAGCATACCAAAGTTCCCAAGGCGTGATGGGCCAAGAACTGGATAGTTTGAAGACCATGCACCTGATACAGATCCACACACCCAAAACACCTACTCACTGTACTATATAACACACCCCTACACAACCCAAACTCTTTTGCAATCAAAACCCAACACACAGACAACCAACATCCCAGAGAGTATAAAATAGCTAGAAGAAACACCCATTTACACTTCACTATGTACACATCACACACCTGCACAACATACAAAACACACATAAGCACCATACACATACCACAACACTTGTCACCCACTCACATCACAGCACCTACACCTCACCCTTTACCCAACTCTGCACCCTTTCACTTTGAACACAACCACACCGTCTTCACAACCACTACCATGTCCCCACAACAACACCCACATTTCACTGATGAAGAGTTGAGGGTCATGGTTGCTGAAATTCTAAGGTTAGAGCCACACCTGTTCGGAGCACAGGTACAACAAACATCTATTGCCAGAAAAATAGAGTTGTGGCAAAGGATAGTCAACAGGGTCAATTCTGTAGGCAGTAATCCATGCACAAGGGAGGACATCAGGAAGAGGTGGAACGACCTCACGGGGATGGTATGGTCCATGGTATCCAGGCACCAGCTGTTGTTACTCAAGACTGGCAATGGGCCACCACCTCCTCTCCCTACGTGCACATCTTGGGAAAAACATCTATAATGAATTATGAGAGGTTTCCCAACAAAAAGCTGCTGCCTGGTTAAGGCAAATAGATCAGGAAAATTTACAGAAGGCATTAGCTTTTGTGGGTAATGGAATTAACACCCTGTCCGACCGAATATATACTTTAAACAACATTGTTTCTTCTACTTTAGAAAAAATACAAAGCCTCATGTCCTCTTTACACCCTGGACAAAGTCAACTAAGATCCATTATGCAGTTAGGTTGGACACTACAAACACGGAAGGCACGTCGCGTTCCCTGGCAACACGTTAGCGTAAGAGCCATATTTTCCACATTTAATTTAACGCGACAACAACAACTAATGGCTAAGAAAGAAGCAACTTATGTCATGTTTGTTTAATAATGCTTTATTGAATAAGTTAGCATACACTGGTACAATAGAATAAATACATTGTAACTAAAAGGAAAAAAAAGAAAAAAATAATCATAATCATAAAGATAATTATTATATCTATAAGAAACAATTTGAATACACATCCAGACTATAATATTGTACCGTACAATAATAGCATTTTTTGTTATGTTTTAGTAAAGAAAGAAAGAGAAGAGAAAAAGGAAAGAAAAGAAAAATTAAAACAATGCAAATAAAAAATCACATAGTTACAATAAAGCAACCATTAAGTATTAACAGTAGTATGAAAGGTCTTGTGTTGCGAAAGGAAAGAGGTGAGAGGAAGCTAAAGCATGTCCCTTTTAATTAACAGTTGAGTACTATTAGCATTTGCTCGATCCATTCTGTGATTATAACAAATCAGATTCCACCAAGTTACAACAGATATTTTTGTAGTATCTTTCCAATTAGAAGTTATAATTTGCAGTGCACTAGCAATGAGCAAATCAGCCAATTTACCAAGCAGTGGTTGGGAATACCAAATAGATGAATATGTAATATATTGAAAGGTACATTGATGGAGAAAGTCTGATTAACATTATCCCAAACTTGTTCCCAAAAAGTATGAACTGCAGGGCACTCAAAAAACATGTGCATATAATGACTGTTTTCTTTAGAACACGACCAACACTTGCTATCTGTAATAAGTTTAAATTTATAAAGATCTACAGGAGTATAGTACAACCCATTATAAAAGTAAAATAACATTTGGGTTGTAGATACTGAACGGGATGTTGTATGAAGTTTTGACCATATTTTTTTCCATGTAGATATAGGAATGTTTTGATTGAACCCCTGCTCCCATGCTAATTCTATTTTAGATTTTGGTCTCACAAGACTGGTATGTGTAAGGGTTCTGTATATAAAGGATGCTGGGACTTGTGAGGAAAAATTATAAGGTTGGGAATTAGGCAGTGTAGAAGAGGGAGCCTCCAAAGATTGGGACAACAAGTTATAGAGGATAGCAAAGAGAGTTTGATATTGCACAGCCTAATAAGTGGAGATATGAAATGTCCGTTGAATATCTTGAAATTCAAGTACAGCGTTATCTAGAATTAAATGATCTAAAGTTACAATGCCTTTGTGCATCCACTCTTTCCATACTAAAATTCTATTATGAAATTTAATATCATTATTGTACCATATAGGAGTTTGCCTAAGGTTCTCATATGAGGAGTGAGAGGCAAGAAGTAATGGCCTGCCAATAGAAATAGAATAAGTTATTATCGGAGAGAAAAGAAATTTAGGAGGTTTTGAAAGCAGAACTGCATCTCTAAATGTAAATGGTGTAATTTGTGAGTGTTCCAATTGACTCCATAGAGAGGTCCCTTTATGAAAAGTGGGAGAAAGGGACAACCATACTTGTTTTAAAACAAATGCAGAGTGATATCTTCTAAGCCATGGAAAATTTACACCTCCATTATCTCTAGGTTCCTGCAGTTTGACTAGAGATATACGAGATTTACATTTGTTCCATAAAAAATTCATAAATAATGCATTTATAGTTTTAAAAAAAACTAGACGGAAGTTTAACTGGAAGCATAGATAAATAAAAATTAAAAATGGGCAACAACATAATTTTAATTGTGGCCAGTCTTCCCCACCAAGTTAAATAAAGAGGATACCATCTGTCAAGTAATTTCAAAATCCTTGACTCTACCTCTTTGAGATTAGTTTGAATGGTGTCTTTAAGAGAGTTGGAATAGGATATGCCCAGGCATTTGATATGCTTAGAGTTCCACGTAAAACCAGTATCTTTAAACATGTCTGGTAGACAGTAAGCATTTAATGGCAAAACCTCTGATTTATCTACATTAAGCTTATAACCTGAGACACTTGAGTATTCTTGTAATAAGTAAAAAAATTCCAGAATAGTCTTTTGAGGATTAGAGATAAAAACTAAAATATCATCAGCATAAGCTGTGAATTTAATCTCAGTGTCTTTATGCTTAAAACCATGAAAATCAGATGACCTACGTATTTTCTCTAGAAGGGGCTCAAGTGCTAATATAAATAACAGAGGTGAAAGAGGACAACCTTGTCTAGTACCTCTGTGCAGGGGGAAGTAATGGGATTGTTTACCATTAACTAAAATTGATGTAGAGGGCGAAGAGTATAAAAGTCTAATATGTTTAATAATATGAGGACTAAAACCATGCCATTTTAATGCTCCAAACATAAAATCCCAACAAACTCGATCAAAGGCTTTTTCAGCATCTAGAGTTATGGCAGCTATAGGATCCCTGGACTTAGAGGCAAGATGGATAATATTGAGAAAAGTTCTAGAATTATCCGATATGTATCGCCCCTTAACAAAACCTGACTGATGAATGTCTATTAAGTCTGGGATAAAATGATTAATCCCTAAGGCTAGGACTTTTGCAAAGATTTTACAGTTGACATTAATAAGGTATATAGGTCTGTAATTACCGCATTTGGATAAATCCTTATCCTTTTTAGGAATCAAACACAACATAGCTTCAGAAAAAGCGCCCTTTACTTGATATTTTGATATGAAATATTCTATAAGTGTTAATAGCTTTGGAACTAAAATAGATGCAAAAGTTGAGTAAAATTCTATTGAAAAGCCATCTGGGCCAGGAGCCTTATCTTTAGGAAACTTGGTAATGGCATTTTTAATTTCTGTTTCAGATAGGTCAGAGTCTAATGGTGACAAATCTACTTTTTGTTTTGAAGGAATAGATTGGAAGAAGGTATCTACTTCAGTCATATTAGGAGTATTTTCAGGAGTATATAATGTGGTATAATAGTCGGTAAAGCATTCCAGGATTTTTGAATCTTTAATGTGTCTGTTTCCAAATGTGTCTGTGATAACAGTAATTTTAGACTTTTGTTTTTTGATCTTTAAATAATTTGCCAATAGTTTACCCGCTTTATTTTTCCCCCGTAAAATGTGCAATTTATTTTGAGTAGAGTTCCACATGCACTTTCCATGGAATGCTTACTGTAAAGTAATTTAGCATCATTCAACCTGGATAAGGTGTCTGGTTTGATAGATGAGAAATATTCATGCTCAAGACATTTTATTTGTGTGAGCAGTTGAGAGGAAACTTTAGATTTTTCTTTCTTTTTAATGGCAACATAATCTATAATAAAGCCTTGAGCAGTAGCTTTAAATGCATCCCATATAAAGTTCATCTGAGTATCAGGGGGTAAATTGTGCATAAAAAATTCTTTAGAAAACATTGTAAATTGTTCAATAAATAAATGATCTTGCAATAAAGTGTTATTAAACCTCCAGCAATTAGAAAAGGAGGGATTTCCTGGAAGGCTCATATCAATTATCACTGGGGCATGATCTGATAAAAGAATAGACCCAATATCAGCATATGAAATTGTTTGTATAACACTTTGTGTAGCAAATATATAATCTATTCTAGAATATGAGTGATGTACTGGAGAATAAAACGTGTATTCTAATACATCTGGGTGAGCAATTCTCCATACATCACGTAAACCTCTGGAGGAAGCTGCTTGATAAAATGTTTTTTGCATTTTATTAAGGATATAGGTTTGAGAGCGACGATCTACAAAAGGATCCATAAATTAATTACAATCGCCTCCCACCACAAGATTTGTAGAGTTGCAAGATAATAACAAAGAAGAAAAGTTAACCCAAAATTGAGGCTCTACTCCAGTTGGACCATAAACATTGCAAATGGAAAACAGCATACCATTAATCTTAACTGTCAGTAAAATCCATCTTCCTATGTCATCCTTAATCTCCTCCACAACTTGTATTTGTAAAGATCTATGAAACAATAGTATTATCCCATTCTTATTATGAGCTGCAGAGGAACCAAAAACATGACCAACCCAATTTCTATTTAAACTTTTAAAGTCCTGCTCTTTAAGATGGGTTTCTTGTCCAAGAGCAACTTGACAATTCAATTTGTGTCGGCACAGCAGCACTGTGCCGCAGGACGTAACCACTACATCCGCGGCACAGAAGGGGTTAAGAACGCATTGCTGACCTAGGTGAGGAGCAACAAGATACAGAAAATAAAACAAGAGCGCAAATGTGGCTGTCATTAAAATAATATAACGATCGCGCGCTGACTTCATTATGGGGTTCTCGCCGCACAGGAAGCCATTTGCTTCCTGTGCGGCGAGCGGAGAAGAGGTGAGTTCCTCTTCCCGGTGGGTGGGGGGTTTGGGCTAAAGAGGCACCGGGGGAAAGGAAATGCTTTTCCTTTCCCCCGGTGTCTCTTTGAGCATTCCTGCTGCCCGATCGCATTGCGATCGGGCAGCAGGAATGCCCACTAGACACCAGGGATTTGTTTTTTTTGTTTTACTTGTGTGTTTCTGGCTTGCGGGGAGCGGCCCCTTGGGCAAGGGTCGCTCCCCTTTTGGGGGCAATTAGTTACGGCCATTTCTGCCCCCCTTGGGGGCAGATTGGCCTACTTTTTAGGCGGATCTGCCCCCAAGGGGGGCAGAAAACACTAGATCACCAGGGTGTTATATTTTTATGTGCATTTTATGTGGGGGGGGTGCCCCCTTGGGCAAGGGGCGCCCCCCCCAAGGGGGCAGAGAACCTTTGGCCTTTTCTGCCCCCCTTGGGGGCAGATCGGCCTATTTCTTTTAGGTCCATCTGCCCCCAAGGGGGGCAGAAGCCACTTAGGCACCAGGGATTGTGTGTGTAGTGGATGGGGGGGCGCCCCCTTGGGCAAGGGTCGCTCCCCTTTGGGGGGCATGTCTTTTAGGGCCATTTCTGCCCCCCTTGAGGGCAGATCAGCCTATTATTTTTAGGCTGATCTGCCCCAAGGGGGGCAGAAACCACTAGAACGCCAGGGATTTTTTTTATGTGTTTGTTTTTGTGGGGTGGCGTCCCCTTGGGCACGGGGCGCCCCCCCAAGGGGGGCATTGACCAGTTGGCCATTTCTGCCCCCCCTGGGGGCAGATGGGCCTATTTTTGTAGGCCCACCTGCCCCCAAGGGGGGCAGAAGCCACTTAGACACCAGGGATAGTGTGTGTGTGTTAGTGGATGGGGGGGGGCCTTGGGCAAGGGTCACCCCCCACTTTGGGGGCACATGTACCCAGGCCATTTCTGCACCCCTTGGAGACAGATCAGCCTATTATTTTTAGGCTGGTCTTCCCCCAAGGGGGGCAGAAACCACTAGAACGCCAGGGATTTTTTTTTATTTGTTTATTTTTGTGGGGGGGGCGTCCCCTTGGTCACGGGGCGCCCCCCCAAGGGGGTCATTGACACATAGTGTGTGTGTGTGTGTGTGTTAGTGGATGGGGGGGGCCTTGGGCAAGGGTCGCCCCCCACTTTGGGGGCACATGTACCCAGGCCATTTCTGCACCCCTTGGAGACAGATCAGCCTATTATTTTTAGGCTGGTCTGCCCCCAAGGGGGGCAGAAACCACTAGAACGCCAGGGATTTTTTTTTATTTGTTTATTTTTGTGGGGGGGCGTCCCCTTGCTCACGGGGCGCCCCCCCAAGGGGGGCATTGACCTGTTGGCCATTTCTACACCCCCTGGGGGCAGATGGGCCTATTTTGTTAGGCCCACCTGCCCCCAAGGGGGGCAGAAGCCACTTAGACACCAGGGATAGTGTGTGTGTGTGTGTGTGTTAGTGGATGGGGGGGGCCTTGGGCAAGGGTCGCCCCCCACTTTGGGGGCACATGTACCCAGGCCATTTCTGCACCCCTTGGAGACAGATCAGCCTATTATTTTTAGGCTGGTCTGCCCCCAAGGGGGGCAGAAACCACTAGAACGCAAGGGATTTTTTTTTATTTGTTTATTTTTGTGGGGGGGCGTCCCCTTGGTCACGGGGCGCCCCCCCAAGGGGGGCATTGACCTGTTGGCCATTTCTACACCCCCTGGGGGCAGATGGGCCTATTTTGTTAGGCCCACCTGCCCCCAAGGGGGGCAGAAGCCACTTAGACACCAGGGATAGTGTGTGTGTGTGTGTGTGTGTTAGTGGATGGGGGGGGCCTTGGGCAAGGGTCGCCCCCCACTTTGGGGGCACATGTACCCAGGCCATTTCTGCACCCCTTGGAGACAGATCAGCCTATTATTTTTAGATTGGTCTGCCCCCAAGGGGGGCAGAAACCACTAGAACGCAAGGGATTTTTTTTTATTTGTTTATTTTTGTGGGGGGGCGTCCCCTTGGTCACGGGGCGCCCCCCCAAGGGGGGCATTGACCTGTTGGCCATTTCTACACCCCCTGGGGGCAGATGGGCCTATTTTGTTAGGCCCACCTGCCCCCAAGGGGGGCAGAAGCCACTTAGACACCAGGGATAGTGTGTGTGTGTGTGTGTGTGTGTGTGTTAGTGGATGGGGGGGCCTTGGGCAAGGGTCACCCACCACTTTGGGGGCACATGTACCCAGGCCATTTCTGCACCCCTTGGAGACAGATCAGCCTAATATTTTTAGTCTGGTCTGCCCCCAAGGGGGGCAGAAACCACTAGAACGCCAGGGATTTTTTTTTATTTGTTTATTTTTGTGGGGGGGCGTCCCCTTGGTCACGGGGCGCCCCCCCAAGGGGGGCATTGACCTGTTGGCCATTTCTACACCCCCTGGGGGCAGATGGGCCTATTTTTGTAGACCCACCTGCCCCCAAGGGGGGCAGAAGCCACTTAGACACCAGGGATAGTGTGTGTGTGTTAGTGGATGGGGGGGGGGCCTTGGGCAAGGGTCGCCCCCCACTTTGGGGGCACATGTACCCAGGCCATTTCTGCACCCCTTGGAGACAGATCAGCCTATTATTTTTTGGCTGGTCTGCCCCCAAGGTGGGCAGAAACCACTAGAACGCCAGGGTTTTATTTTTATTTGTTTATTTTTGTGGGGGGGGCGTCCCCTTGGTCACGGGGCGCCCCCCCAAGGGGGGCATTGACCTGTTGGCCATTTCTACACCCCCTGGGGGCAGATGGGCCTATTTTGTTAGGCCCACCTGCCCCCAAGGGGGGCATAAGCCACTTAGACACCAGGGATAGTGTGTGTGTGTGTGTGTGTGTGTGTGTTAGTGGATGGGGGGGGGGCCTTGGGCAAGGGTCGCCCCCCACTTTGGGGGCACATGTACCCAGGCCATTTCTGCACCCCTTGGAGACAGATCAGCCTATTATTTTTAGGCTGGTATGCCCCCAAGGGGGGCAGAAACCACTAGAACGCCAGGGTTTTTTTTTTATTTGTTTATTTTTGTGGCGGGGGCGTCCCCTTGGTCACGGGGCGCCCCCCCAAGGGGGGCATTGACCTGTTGGCCATTTCTACACCCCCTGGGGGCAGATGGGCCTATCTTCTTAGGCCCACCTGCCCCCAAGGGGGGCAGAAGCCACTTAGGCACCAGGGATAGTGTTGTGTGTGTTTTTTTGTTTTTTTGTTTGTTTGAGGGCTGTCCCCTTTGGCAAGGGTCGCTCTCCATGGGGACACACTACTAAAGGTATTTTCTGGCTTCCTTGGGGCAGACAAGCCTATTTTTTTAGTAGGCCCATCTGCCCCTATGGCAGAATCCACTTAGGCACCAATTTCTAAATGTTTGATGGTGGGGTGTTTGTCAACTGAAGAAGTCTTTGCATTTGTGATAAAAAATGTTTTCCTCCTTTTTGTTCTAGTTCAAAGCTTTTGCTTTATTTGCTGTGGCTCCTTGCGGTTTTGGCGGTGGTTGACCTGCAGTTTGCACAGTTGCATGTTTTAGGTAAGTAAAAACAATTTACTCCAAAGGAGTATTGTTGCCATGCATGAATGACATGTTTGTAGGGGGTGTACTAAATGCAGGATAGTGTGTGAAATTGTCCTTAGGTTTGTGCACAATGATATTTGTTTTGTCTTATTTCTAATTTGCCTTTCTTTCTTTATTTTTAGTGGGATATCATTGGTGATTGCTGTGTAGTTGCTGGTGAATCAAGCTTTTTCAGGCAAGTGAGCGGTATAGTTTTTGAGTTTATAACTCTTACTAACAAAGCTAAACTTTGTTACTTGTCTTACACAGTGCTGGTTGTTGGTGGTGAATTTGTCCAGTTAATTTTAGCAGGAGAGATCATGGCTAGCCGCAGGATGACCGCTCAGCAGGTGGTTGGTATGCTTTTTGAGTCACAGTCTGATCATGACTATGAGACGGACTCTGCATCTGAGGCAGAGGAGGAAGTCAGAGATTCTGGCAGTGATGTTTCTGTTGGAGGGGAATCCTCTGATGATGAAGCCACACTCAGTGCAGATGAAGGGCCTGTTTTAGAGGACATTGATGTGCCAATAGTGCAGCAACCTGGGGCTGAAAGGTTTCCCGTTATAAGACCTGATGTCTGGGTTGCCCCAAACATGGAGCAGCCAGAGTTGCCTGCCTTTACTGGTCTCTCGGGGTGTAACGCCAATACAGAGAACTTTATGCCTATCAATTTCTTTGAGTTATTCATGGCTGATATGTTTTTGGAAGAGATTGTTGAGCAGACTAATTTGTATGCGGAGCAGCATTTGAGGGACAACGCTGCTAGACTTAGGCCACACTCTAGAGCTGCCCAGTGGATTCCCACAAATTTGGAGGAGTTAAAAAAGTTTTTGGGTTTGACTTTTTTGATGGGGTTGATAAGGAAGCCGTCACTGGCTTCTTATTGGTCTACTAGTCCCTTGATGGCAACAGCTATATTTCCAGCGACCATGAGTCGTAATCGGTATTTGCTTCTTCTTAGGATGGTGCATTTTGTTGACAATGCATTAGCCTTGCCACGAGATCACCCAGATTCTGACCGTCTTTTTAAGATTAGGCCTGTCCTTGATCATTTTGTAGATCGGTTTTCGGAGGTCTATGTTCCAGGCAAAGAGTTAAGTGTGGACGAGTCTTTGGTCCTCTTCAAGGGTCGTTTGGTTTTTAGGCAGTACATTCCTAGCAAAAGGGCACGATATGGAATTAAATTGTATATGCTGTCTGAAAGTAGGACAGGATATGTGTATAGTTTCCGTGTGTACACTGGTAGGGATTCCAATATTGACCCCCCTGGTTGTCCTCCCACTTTTGGAGTTACTGAGAAAATTGTGTGGGATCTTGGTAGACGACTGTTCAACAAAGGTCACCATTTGTATGTAGATAACTTCTACACTGGTGTGCAATTGTTCAAGGAATTGTTTAGAGTGGACACAGTTGCTTGTGGCACAATCCGTTCTAACCGGAAAGGCTATCCAAGGGAGCTTGTCTGTAAAAAACTTGAGAGAGGACAGTGCTGTGCCTTGCGGAACGAGGAGCTGCTAGCTTTGAAATTTTCAGACAAGAGGGATGTCTACATGCTAAGTACCATCCATGATGAGAGTACTTCCCCTGTGACTGTTTGGGGCCAGGTTGCTGAAGTGCGCAAACCTGTGTGCATTTTAGATTATAATAAGCACATGGGAGGTGTAGATAGAGTTGACCAGAGGTTGGAACCTTATACTGCTATTCGTAAGTCTTACGTTTAGTATAAGAAGTTAGCACTTCACCTTTTCCACTTAGCAACCTTCAATGCTTTTATTGTGTTTAGGGATAGGTCTCCAGAGTCAAAGATGACATTTGTGAAATTTCAGGAGTCAGTGATAGAGAGTGGTGGAGGATGTGGCTAGATTGAAAGATCGCCACTTTGCTGAGCACATTCCTCCCACACCCAAAAAAGACTTTCCAGCTAAGAAATGTAGAGTGTGTTTTCGAAGAGGTATCCGGAGGGAGACTCGAATGTACTGCCCAGATTGTCCTTCAAAGCCTGGGCTGTGTGTCGGTGCTTGTTTTAAGAATTACCACACCCAGAAGAATTTCTGGGAACACCCATGAGTGTAAACTCAGGTCTGTTTTGTATTTTCATGTGTTTAGTTTCATGGTTAGCATTTCTGTCATGTTCTTAGTTAGAGCTTTTGTGTTTGTAGTTTTGTAATTCTTTCTACTTAGTTAGGGGTTCCTCTCTTAAAAAAAGAAAAAAAAATGATGCCATTGTGTGTGTAGTGGGGCTTGGCTGAGAGTGTACATATTGACTTGCTGTTGGCTACTGCAACACACTGCCAGCCAAACACCAGTCCACACACTCCCATCAGCTGGTGTGATTGTTGTATCAGGCATGTGGGCGTATGTAAGTGATGGGCCCTTGAGTGGCGCTGTCTGTCGATGTGAGTGTTGTAATGTGCTGGGCCCGTGGCTGGCGGTGTGAATGGCCTTGTGTGTGTCATGTATGAAAGTTGTGTGAATGGACTGTAAAGCGGTTGGTGCCTTGTCGCGGCTTTACAGCTCACGAGCTGTGAGTCATTGGTTCAGTTTTTTGCCTTTCAGTTACTAACAGTGCATTTAATTTTTGTGAAAGCTCTTGTTAGTAAAATTTGATCCACTGAACCATCACTCACCCTCGTGCCAAATCCAACCAGTATGTGTGGTAAAAATGACAAAACCTGCTCCGCTGTAATCAGGTGTCGCAGCACACCTGTGACACGCTAGGTGCCTCAGGTGGGACCCCGATGATGAAGCATGCCACCAACTTGGTTGGTGGGTGAGGGGTCTTTTTCACATAACCTAAGTGTGTTTCTTTTCAAAATTTTAGTGTTTGGCACATCACAGACGTATGTGGGCACATCAAAACGATATATTACAAAACTACCTGTGTTTGGGGGGGAGAGGGCACCTATGTTTTTGGTCCTGTGTGCGGCCTTCATCTAGGGAAATCTACCAAACCCAGACATTTTTTAAAACTAGACACCCCAAGGAGTACAGGGAGGTGTGGCTTGCGTGGATCCCCCAACATTTTCTTACCCAGACTCCTCTGTAAACCTCAAAATGTGCTTAAAAAATCATATTTTCCTTACTTTTCTTCGTAGGATCACCACTCCAGCACTCCCCAGTGTTCCCCTCAGTCTCCCAAGTAAAATGACACCTCACTTATGTGGGACCCCAAAGCAGAGTCAGTCTAAAGATGTATAAAAGAATATGTCCTTATAAACTTGCTGTGCTATCCCCTCAATCTCTACAAGTTTTGGGCCTTATTCTGTTGCAGGCACCTGGCCCACCCACACAAGTGAGGTATCATTTTTACCGGGAGACTTGGGGGAACGCTGGGTGGAAGGAAATTTGTGGCTCCACTCAGATTCCAGAACTTTATGTTACCGAAATGTGTGGAAAATGTGTTTTTTTAGACAGAATTTGAGGTTTGCAAAGGATTCTGGGTAACAGAACCTGGTCAGAGCCCCGCAAGTCACCCCATCCTGGATTCCCCTAGGTCTCTAGTTTTAAAAAATGCACAGGTTTGGTAGGTTTCCCTAGGTGCCGGCTGAGCTAGAGGCCAAAATCTACAGGTAGGCACTGTTTTCAATGAAAAAATGTGATGTGTCCACGTTGCGTTTTGGGGTGTCTCCTCTCACGGGCGCTAGGCCTACCCACACAAGTGAGGTATCATTTTTATCGGGAAACGTGGGGGAACGCTGGGTGGAAGGAAATTTGTGGCTCCACTCAGATTCCAGAACTTTCTGTCACCGAAATGTGTGGAAAATGCATTTTTTTAGACAGAATTTGAGGTTTGCAAAGGATTCTGGGTAACAGAACCTGGTCCGAGCCACACAAGTCACCCCATCTTGGATTCCCCTAGGTCTCTAGTTTTCAGAAATGCACAGGTTTGGTAGGTTTCCCTAGGTGGCGGCTGGGCTACAGGCCAAAATCTACAGATAGGCACTTTGCAACAAACACCTCTGTTTTCCTTCAAAAATTTGGCTGTGTCTACGTTGCGCTTTGGGGCGTTTCCTGTCGCGGGCGCTAGGCCTACCCACACAAGTGAGGTATCATTTTTATCGGGAGTCGTGGGGGAACGCTGGGTGAAAGGAAATTTGTGGCTCCTCTCAGATTCCAGAACTTTCTGCCAGAGAAATGTGAGGAACATGTGTTTTTTTAGCCAAATTTTGAGGTTTGCAAAGGATTCTGGGTAATGGAACCTGGTCCGAGCCACACAAGTCACCCCATCTTGGATTCCCCTAGGTCTCTAGTTTTCAGAAATGCACAGGTTTGGTAGGTTTCCCTAGGTGGCGGCTGAGCTACAGGCCAAAATCTACAGGTAGGCACTTTGCAACAAACACCTCTGTTTTCCTTCAAAAATTTGGCTGTGTCTACGTTGCGCATTGGGGCGTTTCCTGTTGCGGGCGCTAGGCCTACCCACACAAGTGAGGTATCATTTTTATCGGGAGACGTGGGGGAACGCTGGGTGAAAGGAAATTTGTGGCTCCTCTCCGATTCCAGAACTTTCTGCCACAGAAATGTGAGGAACATGTGTTTTTTTAGCCAAATTTTGAGGTTTGCAAAGGATTCTGGGTAACAGAACCTGGTCCGAGCCACACAAGTCACCCCATCTTGGATTCCCCTAGGTCTCTAGTTTTCAGAAATGCACAGGTTTGGTAGGTTTCCCTAGGTGGCGGCTGAGCTACAGGCCAAAATCTACAGGTAGGCACTTTGCAAAAAAAACCTCTGTTTTCCTTCAAAAATTTGGATGTGTCCACGTTGCGCTTTGGGGCGTTTCCTGTCGCGGGCGCTAGGCCTACCCACACAAGTGAGGTATCATTTTTATCGGGAGACGTGGGGGAACGCTGGGTGGAAAGAAATTTGTGGCTCCTCTCAGATTCCAGAACTTTCTGCCACAGAAATGTGAGGAACATGTGTTTTTTTAGCCAAATTTTGAGGTTTGCAAAGGATTCTGGGTAACAGAACCTGGTCCGAGCCACACAAGTCACCCCATCTTGGATTCCCCTAGGTCTCTAGTTTTCAGAAATGCACAGGTTTGGTAGGTTTCCCTAGGTGGCGGCTGAGCTACAGGCCAAAATCTACAGGTAGGCACTTTGCAACAAACACCTCTGATTTCCTTAAAAAATTTGGCTGTGTCTACGTTGCGCTTTGGGGCGTTTCCTGTTGCGGGCGCTAGGCCTACCCACACAAGTGAGGTATCATTTTTATCGGGAGACGTGGGGGAACGCTGGGTGAAAGGAAATTTGTGGCTCCTCTCAGATTCCAGAACTTTCTGCCACAGAAATGTGAGGAACATGTGTTTTTTTAGCCAAATTTTGAGGTTTGCAAAGGATTCTGGGTAATAGAACCTGGTCCGAGCCACACAAGTCACCCCATCTTGGATTCCCCTAGGTCTCTAGTTTTCAGAAATGCACAGGTTTGGTAGATTTCCCTAGGTGGCGGCTGAGCTACAGGCCAAAATCTACAGGTAGGCACCTTGCAAAAAACACCTCTGTTTTCCTTCAAAAATTTGGATGTGTCCACGTTGCGCTTTGGGGCGTTTCCTGTCGCGGGCGCTAGGCCTACCCACACAAGTGAGGTATCATTTTTATCGGGAGACGTGGGGGAACGCTGGGTGGAAAGAAATTCGTGGCTCCTCTCAGATTCCAGAACTTTCTGCCACAGAAATGTGAGGAACATGTGTTTTTTTAGCCAAATTTTGAGGTTTGCAAAGGATTCTGGGTAACAGAACCTGGTCCGAGCCACACAAGTCACCCCATCTTGGATTCCCCTAGGTCTCTAGTTTTCTGAAATGCACAGGTTTGGTAGGTTTCCCTAGGTGGCGGCTGAGCTACAGGCCAAAATCTACAGGTAGGCACTTTGCAAAAAACACCTCTGTTTTCCTTCAAAAATTTGGCTGTGTCCACGTTGCGCTTTGGGGCATTTCCTGTCACGGGCGCTAGGCCTACCCACACAAGTGAGGTATCATTTTTATCGGGAGACGTGGGGGAACGCTGGGTGGAAGGAAATTCGTTGTTCCTCTCAGATTCCAGAACTTTCTGCCACAGAAATGTGAGGAACATGTGTTTTTTTAGCCAAATTTTGAGGTTTGCAAAGGATTCTGGGTAACAGAACCTGGTCCGCGCCACACAAGTCACCCCATCTTGGATTCCCCTAGGTCTCTAGTTTTCAGAAATGCACAGGTTTGGTAGGTTTCCCTAGGTGGCGGGTGAGCTAGAGGCCAAAATCTACAGGTAGGCACTTTGCAAAAAACACCTCTGTTTTCCTTCACAAATTTGGATGTGTCCACGTTGCGCTTTGGGGCGTTTTCTGTCGCAGGCGCTAGGCCTACCCACACAAGTGAGGTATCATTTTTATCGGGAGACGTGGTGGAACGCTGGGTGGAAGGAAATTTGTGGCCCCTCTCAGATTCCAGAACTTTCTGCCACAGAAATGTTAGGAACATGTGTTTTTTTAGCCAAATTTTGAGGTTTGCAAAGGATTCTGGGTAACAGAACCTGGTCCGAGCCACACAAGTCACCCCATCTTGGATTCCCCTAGGTCTCTAGTTTTCAGAAATGCACAGGTTTGGTAGGTTTCCCTAGGTGGCGGCTGAGCTACAAGCCAAAATCTACAGGTAGGCACTTTGCAAAAAACACCTCTGTTTTCCTTAAAAAATTTGGCTGTGTCTACGTTGCGCTTTGGGGCGTTTCCTGTCGCGGGTGCTAGGCCTACCCACACAAGTGAGGTATCATTTCTTATCGGGAGACGTCGGGGAACGCTGGGTGGAAGGAAATTCGTGGCTCCTCTCAGATTCCAGAACTTTCTGCCACAGAAATGTGAGGAACATGTGTTTTTTTAGCCAAATTTTGAGGTTTGCAAAGGATTCTGGGTAACAGAACCTGGTCCGAGCCACACAAGTCACCCCATCTTGGATTCCCCTAGGTCTCTAGTTTTCAGAAATGCACAGGTTTGGTAGGTTTCCCTAGGTGGCGGCTGAGCTACAAGCCAAAATCTACAGGTAGGCACTTTGCAAAAAACACCTCTGTTTTCCTTAAAAAATGTGGCTGTGTCTACATTGCGCTTTGGGGCGTTTCCTGTTGCGGGCGCTAGGCCTACCCACACAAGTGATGTATCATTTTTATCGGGAGACGTGGGGGAACGCTGGGTGGAAGGAAATTTGTTGCTCCTTTCAGATTCCAGAACTTTCTGCCACAGAAATATTAGGAACATGTGTTTTTTTAGCCAAATTTTGAGGTTTGCAAAGGATTCTAGGTAACATAACCTGGTCCGAGCCACACAAGTCACCCCATCTTGGATTCCCCTAGGTCTCTAGTTTTCAGAAATGCACAGGTTTGGTAGGTGTCCCTAGGTGGCGGCTGAGCTACAAGCCAAAATCTACAGGTAGGCACTTTGCAAAAAACACCTCTGTTTTCCTTCAAAAATTTGGCTGTGTCTACGTTGCGCTTTGGGGCGTTTCCTGTCGCGGGCGCTAGGCCTACCCACACAAGTGAGGTATCATTTTTATCGGGAGACGTGGGGGAATGCTGGGTGGAAGGAAATTCGTGGCTCCTCTCAGATTCCAGAACTTTCTGCCACAGAAATGTGAGGAACATGTGTTTTTTTAGCCAGATTTTGAGGTTTGCAAAGGATTCTGGGTAACAGAACCTGGTCCGAGCCACACAAGTCACCCCATCTTGGATTCCCCTAGGTCTCTAGTTTTCAGAAATGCACAGGTTTGGTAGGTTTCCCTAGGTGGCGGCTGAGCTACAAGCCAAAATCTACAGGTAGGCACTTTGCAAAAAACACCTTTTTTTTCCTTCAAAAATTTGGCTGTGTCTACGTTGCGCTTTGGGGCGTTTCCTGTCGCGGGCACTAGGCCTACCCACACAAGTGAGGTATCATTTTTATCGGGAGACGTGGGGGAACGCTTGGTGGAAGGAAATTCGTGGCTCCTCTCAGATTCCAGAACTTTCTGCCACAGAAATGTGAGGAACATGTGTTTTTTTAGCCAAATTTTGAGGTTTGCAAAGGATTCTGGGTAACAGAACCTGGTCCGAGCCACACAAGTCACCCCATCTTGGATTCCCCTAGGTCTATAGTTTTCAGAAATGCACAGGTTTGGTAGGTTTCCCTAGGTGGCGGCTGAGCTACAAGCCAAAATCTACAGGTAGGCACTTTGCAAAAAACACCTCTGTTTTCCTTAAAAAATTTGGCTGTGTCTACGTTGCGCTTTGGGGCTTTTCCTGTCGCGGGCGCTAGGCCTACCCACACAAGTGAGGTATCATTTTTATCGGGAGACGTGGGGGAACGCTGGGTGGAAGGAAATTCGTGGCTCCTCTCAGATTCCAGAACTTTCTGCCACAGAAATGTGAGAAACATGTGTATTTTTAGCCAAATTTTGAGGTTTGCAAAGGATTCTGGGTAACAGAACCTGGTCCGAACCACACAAGTCACCCCATCTTGGATTCCCTTAGGTCTCTAGTTTTCAGGAATGCACAGGTTTGATAGGTTTCCCTAGGTGGCGGCTGAGCTACAGGCCAAAATCTACAGATAGGCACTTTGCAAAAAACGCCTCTGTTTTCCTTCGCAAATTTGGATGTGTCCACGTTGCGCTTTGGGGCGTTTTCTGTCGCGGGCGCTAGGCCTACCCACACAAGTGAGGTATCATTTTTATCGGGAGACGTGGGGGAACGCTGGGTGGAAGGAAATTTGTGGCTCCTTTCAGATTCCAGAACTTTCTGCCACAGAAACATTAGGAACATGTGTTTTTTTAGCCAAATTTTGAGGTTTGCAAAGGATTCTAGGTAACAGAACCTGGTCCGAGCCACACAAGTCACCCCATCTTGGATTCCCCTAGGTCTCTAGTTTTCAGAAATGCACAGGTTTGGTAGGTTTCCCTAGGTGGCGGCTGAGCTACAAGCCAAAATCTACAGGTAGGCACTTTGCAAAAAACACCTCTGTTTTCCTTCAAAAATTTGGCTGTGTCTACGTTGAGCTTTGGGGCGTTTCCTGTCGCGGGCGCTAGGCCTACCCACACAAGTGAGGTATCATTTTTATCGGGAGACGTGGGGGAATGCTGGGTGGAAGGAAATTCGTGGCTCCTCTCAGATTCCAGAACTTTCTGCCACAGAAATTTGAGGAACATGTGTTTTTTTAGCCAAATTTTGAGGTTTGCAAAGGATTCTGGGTAACAGAACCTGGCCCGAGCCACACAAGTCACCCCATCTTGGATTCCCCTAGGTCTCTAGTTTTCAGAAATGCACAGGTTTGGTAGGTTTCCCTAGGTGGCGGCTGAGCTACAAGCCAAAATCTACAGGTAGGCACTTTGCAAAAAACACCTCTGTTTTCCTTCACAAATTTGGATGTGTCCACGTTGAGCTTTGGGGCGTTTTCTGTCGCGGGCGCTAGGCCTACCCACACAAGTGAGGTATCATTTTTATCGGGAGACGTGGGGGAACGCTGGGTGGATGGAAATTTGTGGCTTCTCTCAGATTCCAGAACTTTCTGCCACAGAAATGTGAGGAACATGTGTTTTTTTAGCCAAATTTTGAGGTTTGCAAAGGATTCTGGGTAACAGAACCTGGTCCGAGCCACACAAGTCACCCCATCCTGGATTGCCCTAGGTCTCTAGTTTTCAGAAATGCACAGGTTTGGTAGGTTTCCCTAGGTGGCGGCTGAGCTACAGGCCAAAATCTACAGGTAGGCACTTTGCAAAAAACACCTCTGTTTTCCTTCAAAAATTTGGCTGTGTCCACGTTGCGCTTTGGGGCATTTCCTGTCACGGGCGCTAGGCCTACCCACACAAGTGAGGTATCATTTTTATCGGGAGACGTGGGGGAACGCTGGGTGGAAGAAAATTCGTGGCTCCCCTCAGATTCCAGAACTTTCTGCCACAGAAATGTGAGGAACATGTGTTTTTTTAGCCAAATTTTGAGGTTTGCAAAGGATTCTGGGTAACAGAACCTGCTCCGAACCACACAAGTCACCCCATCTTGGATTCCCCTAGGTCTCTAGTTTTCAGAAATGCACAGGTTTGGTAGGTTTCCCTAGGTGGCGGCTGAGCTACAAGCCAAAATCTACAGGTAGGCACTTTGCAAAAAACACCTCTGTTTAATCACCTATATCAAACCAAATAGTATGGCTGCATGTTGAGATGCACATGTGACTGTATCATGTGTGTAACTCTACTCAGCCATACATATGTGTAACCTGCTTTGTCATCCTTCCCACCTAGTGTTCCCAAGTCCATTTACCCAAATGGTAAGTTGTATAGCTCTTCAATCTCTGACCAGTCCTATTCCACTGGATCTAGCTCTATGAGCAACATTGGATCTGACGGATGAGTAACAGGACCAAGTAATCCTATGTCCTGAAACAGATGGACACTTCATGTGAGGCTGTCATCCCAATCAGGCTTTTGGTATGGCCAACTTACTACACTCCCTATGTGGTTTAAGTAGGTGTCCCCATTGTCATTTCAGATTCATACACTGGGAAACCTGATGTTTAATCAGGGTGGACATCCTACACTGTGAAATTCATGGTGACAATAATACATTGACATTTCATGACATTACATTGACATGTGTACAAATACCCTTTATCCTAATGTATTTGTTGTTGAGAAGGTAAGTGGCTAGGCTGCTGATCCCTTAGCCCATGTATACTGTCCATGCTACATAGGGCAATACCATAATCATATGAGTGTAACAAATACTATTTCCTGCCTACATTATGTGACAATTGATACTTCGTGCCTATTCTTATTGTGACACCTCTTCTTTGCCAAACTTACCTTTGCTAATCTGAGGCTATTTGGATGGTTTTGGTAAAGGCTCTGCTCATTTCTGCCTGACATAATGGTGTAGTAGGTGTTCCATTTGACATACACATGTTGGTGTTATGGGATATGTTGTCATTCTATTTGCTTGACCCTAGCTGTATGTGTCATTCATAGTTACATTAGTAATCAGTTATGTAAATGTTAGTTCTGGACTAAGGTAATAGGTATCACATGTCTGGACAGTTGTCAGTGATGTAGGTGTTTGATGTTGTCATGTAGTGGTTTATAATCAGCATGTATGGTGGAATGCTATGAGCCCTTCATTTACATTGTTTGTTGTCCATTGTATTGTTGGTGTTACTATGCTCCCTGTGGCTGTCTGTATCCTAAGTAGGCCCCAATTGCAGTACATAGAATTGGTGTCTATGTGTCAATGAGCTATATAAGTGGGTCCAGTTACTCCTAATGAATCTTTTCCTAGTATTTAGATAGGTGTTTCAATGACATGCTGTGTCATTTTGTGATGCACATTTTATGGGTATGCCATATGTAGTGTCTTCATCTGAGGTGTTTGCCATTGTGTAAGTTGTGTACAGATTGATAAGTTAGGCATGTGATTGGAAAGTAACTTGCTGTGTCATATTTGAAGTGAGATGAGTTTACTTTAATGGAACATGACTACTGGTGATGGACTGGGCAGGTGTGGAGTAGGCTGAGGCATGATATTGTGTTGTCAGTAAACTGCATTTCCTTAGACTGATTTGTTGATAGACAGTGATGATCTGTATGGAGACAGATTTTTGATGTAGCCAATCTGTCTTGTGCATGATGCTTTTTAGTTACTGCTGAATTGATGGGATGTTGATGTAGTGGTCAGATGGTTGGCTTATGTTGTGTGTGAGACTGTGGTCATATGGGAATGTTGGAAGTATCTTGTTGTGACATGATGTAGGCTCTGAATGGTTTCTACCTAGGGTTTTATTTGACATAAATGTGCTGTTACTGTTGTGCATGTTGTAATGCATTTGTATGTTAAGAATGTGATGACCCTCCTTCTCTTTCTGTGCATCAGCATCGGCAGGCGAAGGAGACGGGACACAGCCGAGTGGGGAAGCTGCTGGCCACGGGACCCGTAGTGCTTAGACCACTGACACCTTGGGACCCAGTGGCCCATAGGGTGAGGGGAGTGCCACTAGGGAGACAGGATCAACGTCCTCATCATCAGAATCCTCCTCCAGTGGACACTCTCTGGCGGTGGCGGACTAATCTGGGACAACTCCAGCACCATCTTAGTCCACCACCCCACTTACTACCACTGCCCTCCCTGTAGCTCCCCACCCAGTTGGCCATGCCCACTTACCTAAGAGAGTGGGCGTCTCCTTTGCTGCAGGACCCCCTGCTCCTGCCCCTGTCAGCCCTGCTGCCCTCAGTGAGGCTAGTGACCTCCTGAGGTTTGCCATCGTGACTGCCATCCAGGGACTGGCAACTCAGATACAACAGAGCAATGCGTTCCTGGAAGGCATTCACAGTGCATTGGCTGGCCTACAGAAATCATTTAAGGTTCTAGCCTTCACACTGACAGCATCCAGTCACCCTTTGTCTTCCGTCTCCCCTCCACCTTCCTCTTCCCCGACCCAGCCTAAGTACACAGACAGACAAGCATGCATCCACCTCAACATCCAAGGGTAGCTCAGAAAACACAAGCACCACAAGACACACCACCGGTATGCACACAAGCAACATACTGTACACCTGCACACATATCAACATTCACAACTTGCTCTGACAACCCTGCCGTGGCGTGTTTGTTGTGTGTGTGTGGCTTTCTGTAAGTATGTGTGTTAGTGTGCAGTTATGTGTAAGTGGCGCCCTCTTACCCGCTTCCTGAATGTATGTTGTGTGTACAAAAATTGTCAATATATAACAATAACAGGTAAGAGTGTGTACTTTTGGTTGCTGTTGTTGTCGCAGATTCCGAAGTCATTGGGCGAGCAGGAACAGTGGGAAGATGTAGTTCTGTTCCACGGCAGCTCCTTACGAGTATGGCTTCCTAAAGGTGAGTGTTGCCATTTGTACAGTTGGTTTCCGTCTGGGTTTCTGTGGTGGTGTGACCGTGGCAGGAACCTTGGCAGTGTGCAACCTCGTAACCTGTCTGGCGTTAACATGGTCTCTGTCTGCAGGTGATTACCTTCGTCCAAGGTGGCTGGACCGCACTGGCGGTGCCGGCGGTGCTTTTGCTGTATTCTGTTGGGAATACCGCCAAGGTATTGATATGGCGGTCTTCTCTGCCAGCCTATTGGCGATGCGACCGCCAAGATGGCGGTCCTCGAACCGCCAAACTTGTTATGAGGGCCATTGTCTCCACTTGGACAAGGCAAGTCTATACTATTAGAGCTATGTGCAGCTAAACAAGCTATTACTGCACTACGGAGGATAGAAAAGGCTCTGGTATGCAATATATGGCTCACTAGAATGTGGTAGCTGTTGGGAATGGAGACAATCTCGGCTAGCCTGGAGGGGAGAGAGGATCAATTTGAGAAACTTTGAAACCCTTGCACAGCCTTCCTAGCTCACAGGTTTGGGGGGCTTATATGTCCAAAATACTTATGAGTACTCCACCTCACACAATCCTACGGCACTCAGTGAGGAATGATTGACCTCGTGGAGCTTCCAAGAGGAGGGTGGTCTTTGAGGTGGGCTCCAGTGATGGTACCCACCTCTCCCAATGCTGACTGGATTATTTTGTTTATTTTCTTCTCTTTTCATAACTGTGGCAGCTGGAGTATGGGAGTGTGAGGGGGTAGATGAGGCTTTGGTTTTACATATTTTTGCTTTTGTGACATTTAAATAGCCCACCGGCCAATGGTTGTAGGTGGGTTTATATGTAGCTACAATACTGTCAATAAAACAGTTAAAAATAAAAATGGCAATAATCTTTATTTGTTGTTATTGCTGAGTTGAATAGCCGATTACGTATATTTTTATTCCGTTTAAAGGCAAATAAAGGTTTCCATAATTGGGGTGAGTCATTATTCACATTGAGGATGTGCCATTGTGTTAGAATTATCTTTCTGATTTTGTCATTTAAATTGGAGTGTTGTACTAGACAGACCAATTGTTCTTCCTTATCTTTGTCTCTGTGTTCAGATATACTGTCTCTATTATAATATTTTGCTCTTTTGTACGAATCTCATATAAGACATCTTGGGTATACTTGTTGCAGTAAGTTTTGTTGTAGGACTTCCTCATGTCTATTGAAGTTGTCTAAATTAGTACAGTTTCTGCAAATGCAAAGGAATTGACAAAACGGTGTGGCTTGTTTCTGACATCTCGGTGGAAGCTTTAAAAATAGGGGATAGTGTTTCTAGCTGTGGGCCTAGTGTATAAGGATACTTCAATCACCTGATTTTGGTGTTGTATCCATATATCTAAGAACTCAGTCTTCTCTTTGCTCTTATTCGCTGTAATCTTAAATTGGAGTCGCATGCTTTCATCCCGGTGCAAAACTCATCAAGTTGTTCTTCCTGTCCTGTCCAGTTAAAAAAGATATCGTCGATATATCTGGAACATTGTTGGATGTTTTCATAAAAAGGGGCCATTTCATTGTATATACGTCTCTTCTCAAAAACGCTGATAAAGAGATTCACCATACTGGGTGCACAGGCCGCTCCCATGCTTACTCCTTTCTTTTGCTGATAGACTATACCATCAAACTCAAAAAAGTTCTCCTTAGAGACAATCTATAAGCACTGTAACACAAATCTATGATGGTCAGTCATTCCCAAAGAGTCAAAAAACTCTTTTACTGCCTTTAGTGCCTGTCTGTGTGGGATGTTCGTATAGAGCACTTCAATGTCCATGGTCACTGTTAGAACTGGGGTCCTTGGTTGGCAGTCAGGTTACCACCTGTCCAAGCAAGGACCCTCACTCTAGTCAGGGTAAAGGAGAATCACCCTCAATTAACCCCCACTGACCCCCTTAGTAGCTTGGCATGATCAGGCAGGATTAACTTCAGAAGCAATGTGTAAAATATTTGTACCAGCACACAAAGTAACTCAGTGAAAACACTACAAAATTACACAACACAGGTTTAGAAAATAGGTAATATTTATCTAAACAAAACAAGACCAAAAACGACAAAAATCCAACATACGCAAATCAAGTTATGAATTTACAAAGAATAAGAGTCTTACATCTGTTAGAAAACAGTGAGAACCTTGCTAGCGTACAAGAGTACCTGGGTAGCGTCAAAATAACACCGCACGGGCGAGTGTGCATTGGAAAAGGCCAGCGATGTGCCGATTTCTCACTCACAAGCTAGACCGTGCGTCGTTCCTCCTCCGGTCAGGTCGATGTGGGGCATTTCTTCTATCCTGCAAGAGAGCGATCTGTCGATCCGGACGGGTACCTGAGGTCCGGACAGGCTTTATGTTGTTTTTCCATGCCAGCGATGTTGCGTTGAAAATCTGGTTGCATGGTATCCCAAAACCGCGCTGCTTGGGGTCAGCCTCCTTTACCGGTGTTGCACGTAATTTCTCCAGCCGTGTTCCATCGATCTTCCAGCCACGACACAGGTGGAGCATTGATTTCAGCCGCAAAGCCGGCGGCGTGTCGTTTATCAGCAACGTCACGGAAGGTGCATAAAAAATTTCACCATACAGCGGTCTGTGCATGGGTTTTCAGTCTTTGTCTGCCAGCTCATCTTTCAAGGGCTCAGGAACTGGATAGGGCACCACATGGCAGGGAAGGACTCTCAGCAGATAGTCCATGTGTTGGCAGGGGAAGGCCCTGAGACTTCAACAACAGGAGGCAAGCTCAGTTCAAGCCCTTGAAGATTCTTCTCAAGCAGGAATGCAGAACAAAGTCCAGTCTTTGTCCCCTTTCACAGGCAGAAGCAGGAACTGCAGGATAGCCCAACAAAGCATAGTCGCAGGCAGGGGCAGCACTTCTCCTCAGCTCTTCAGCTCTTCTCCTTGGCAGAGGTTCCTCTTAATTCCAGAAGTTATATAATTTTCAGGGATTTCGGGTGCTCTTCTTATACCCTTTTCTGCCTTTGAAGTAGGCCTACTTCAAAGGAAAGCCTCTCTTGTTTGTAAGATCCTTCCTTGCCCAGGCCAGGCCCCAGACACACACCAGGGGGTTGGAGACTGCATTGTATGAGGGCAGGCACAGCCCTTTCAGGTGTAAGTGACCACTCCTCCCCTCCCCTCAGCCCAGATGGCTCATCAGGATATGCAGGCTACACCCCAGCTCCCTTTGTGTATCTGTCTAGAGGAGAGGTGCAAACTGCCCAACTGTCAAACTGACCCAGACAGGGAATCCACAAGCAAGCAGAGTCACAGAATGGTTTAAGCAAGAAAATGCCTACTTTCTAAAAGTAGCATTTTCAAACACACAATCTAAAAACCAACTTACTAAAAGATGGATTTTTAAATTGTGCTTCAGATACCCCAAACTCCACATGTCTATCTGTTCCCAAAGGGAATCTACTCTTTAACTGTGTTTAAAGGCAGCCCCCATGTTTACCTATGAGAGATAGGCCTTGCAACAGTGAAAACTGAATTTGGCAGTATTTCACTGTCAGGACATGTAAAACATATAAGTACATGTCCCACCTTTAACATACACTGCACCTTTCCCATGGGGCTACCTTAGGTCTACCTTAGGGTGCCTTCCATGTATAAAAAAGGGAAGGTTTAGGCCTGGCAAGTGGGTACACTTGCCAAGTCGAATTGGCAGTTTAAAACGGCACACACAGAGACTGCAGTGCCAGGTCTGAGCTATGTTTACAGGGCCACAAATGTGGGTGGCACAACCAGTGCTGTAGGCCCCATAGTACCATCTGATTTACATGCCCGGGACACCTCTAGTGCACTGTACTAGGGACTTACTAGTAAATCAAATATGCCAATCATGGAAAGTCAATTACACATACATTTTACATAGGAGCAGTTCCACTTTAGCACTGGATAGCAGTGGTAAAGTGCCCAGAGTAACAAAAACAGCAAAAAAAGAGTCCAGCACACATCAACAACCTGGGAAACAGAGGCAAAATGTTAGGGGAGACCGCACCAAGGATGCCAAGTCTAATGGTCACTAAAATGTTCATAAGAGGGTTGAACGACTTACCTTCTAATTTTGAAATCATATGTCCACTATCTTTGACATAAGGTGGGAGGGTCCCCACCACTGGTTTAAGGAACGTCTTTACAAATTTGGATAGTGGCTCTGTAATAGATCCAGTAGTGGACACAATGGGATATAGCCGAGGATCTAACTCATCTTTATGTGTTTTACAGACTCAGTAGATGCAAGATATTCTGGTATGGCTAGGGTTTAGAAACTCATATTCCTTATCACAAATGAGACCCCTCTCTCGGGCCGATTGACTAATTCTTTCAATTCTTGTTCTTGTCCTTGTTTCCCAGTTACCTCTCCCTATACAGGAGTGTTCTGAGATTCTAAGCATAGAGTTCATCTTCTGTCTGTATATTTCTGTGTCAATAATGACAATCCCTATGCCTTTATCACATGGTTTAACTGTTATTTGCTTATCTTTCTGTAATCTAAGCAGTGCACCATATTCATTTTTAGAGAGATTGTATTGGGGCATGGGTGTAGATTTAAACATATTCTGGATTTTCATGGTTACTGTCTTCTCAAAAATCCCCATGTCCGGTCCAATAAGATCCAGACTTGGCATAAACGTAGATACTGGTTTAAGTCCCGACCTATTAGTGTCTGCTCTAATAGATCTATCACAGAAGAATTTCTTTAAAAAAAGTCAAAGAGATCCCTCATAAGACCAAACCCATGAGTTTCCACTCCGAGAGTCGTTCAACTGCTTTTTGTCCCATTGTCCAGCATGTGCATCATCTCATAGTGCTCTGCATATATAAGAGACTCTATTGGAAGCTACTGATGTTAATATGATGAGTTATGTTACACTAACCAAATATCTTCAGACTGACCCACTGTCCCTATCTTGGGCGTCCATAAGCTAAGGTGAGCCTGGAACTAAACCTGTGATCCACAATTAGACAAACAAATATTATGTCACATAGGGCAACAGGATATCAACATGCAATACTAACACGAGGAAGAACAAGGACAAGAGAAAAAGAAAAAAGGAAAAATAATCCTCACAGTAATGTGCCAGGAATGTAACCACTAAAACAAGAGAGTCCCTGACCCACACTAGTGGCCCCTCCAGGGGCAGAATCCATATTCATACAACAAAAGACTACCCTGTTTAAATCTAAGCAGCCATTAGATAAATAGCATTTTATATTGAATTACGATAAATGCCTCTCTAGTCTATATGTATATCTTATAATATAATATCTTCTTTATTGAAATTCGCAAAACATATTGATTTATATTTATATAAGAACATTTTTATTCTCCATACATTATAGCAGAATAATACTACATCAATAAAAAGAAACAACAACAACATCAGCCCCCCACGATAAAAAACACCTCAAATATACCACATCAAATCACCTAATTCAAACCCAGGCATACGATTCACATCAAGAACCAAGAACATTCCCTCATTATTCAGTTAAAAGTCAGTTGTATATATAGACATAACAACAACCGTATGATATACAATTCATTCATTTCCTTCAGTCCTATGCATGATTAGTGGATTTCAATCTACAGATCACCTAGTGATCTTCACTCATACAATGATAGATAGTTGATAGTCCATTCATCCTACAAATGATTGATAGACCTAAGACTAAATATTTCCCGATAACTCATAGTCTTATATCTGAGAACTGGATACGCCGAAGCGCGTTTCGGTGTCTCTCCTCTTAGGGAACCACCTTCATCAGGGCACCTCCAATTTCCAGACTCTTATGGGGGGACAATTATTTAAACGACTTGTTGAAATTCAGATGCGTCTACCATAAAGAAAGTTCAAATGTTCTTAATAAAGTCTTACCTAATCAGTATGCGGGTGAGAACAATACAGGTCCATGAATTGTTAAGATGCTAACACGCTTCCCGTTCACGTGTCTATTTGAATGTTATGAGCTGGATGCTACCGCGCTCCTAGAGAATGCACAGTGGATCTTGAGATGTTGAATTATAAGGTAAAAATACCTTTAGGTAACAATAGCACCAAAAGTTGTAAAGTGCCAACTGTGGATATCTGGTTGCACCCGACCCAGATAAAGTCAAGAGTTTAGGCTAACCGGGATGGAGCACGCGCCAGCTACAGGACCCAAATTAGACATGCAATCCTGGTTTGCCAAACTTTGCATGGATCCACATCAAAGATGTGTTGCACAGCTGAGGCAAAGCGTCGGGTCTGAGATTCAGCGATGCTGTGGTGCGAGAGCCTGTTGCATCAACATTGAGGATCCCATTGATGGTGCTTGTGATACGAAGTCCGGTGTTGGGGATTCAGTGTGCTGTTAGGCTAATGGATCAGTTCCAAGGAGCTGCGAGGCTGCGATGCAGAGTCTGCCATTGTCGTTGAGGCTACAGTTGACAAAAGATGCGTTGGCCTGCACCAGGCAAGCATCCCACAGTGGTGATTCTGAAATCAGTGTGGGTTTTAAGTCCTTGTGATGGGTCTAATCCATGCAGTGGGAGCAATGCGTTGGTTCTGCTCAGGTTTGCGCCGCACAGCAGAGAAGATGCATTGGTTCAGCGGGATCCATAGGGTGGCAGAGCACCTTAGGCCCACTTTTAGGGGTCGGGATTGGGGTGGCACCTTTTGGCAGGACAGACTCACAGATGGCAGAGCCCCGGTCAATCTGGGGTCCTGGGTTCAACAGATGAAAGTCCAGTCCTTCTCACCCAGGCAAGAGGGCAGCAGGTCAACACAGCAGGACACCAGTCCTTCAGAGCAGGTTTCCAGAAAAGTGGAGGTCCTTTCAGTAACACAGCAGTCCTTCTTCCTGGCAGAGTATCCTCAGGTACAGAAGTGTACTGAAGAGTTGGTGTATGAAGTCCAATATTTATTACCAGGTGCGCCTTTGAAGTGGGGAGAAGCTTTTAGAGGTATGCCTCTTTCAAATGCCCAGGTGTCCTGCCCTCCTGGCCCTGGCTTCAGACTAACTACAGGAGTTATGCAGTCCTTTGTGTGGGGGCAGGACACAGCCTTTTCAAGTTTAAGTGAGGCTGTGCCCAGCTCCTCTCTCCCATCCTTCTAGTGACTGGCCATCAAGGCACATCTAAGCTCCCCATTGTGTGTGGCTGTCGTGGAATAAACAAAACCCAACTATCAACCACACCCAGTCATGTGACCCAGAGACAGGCTGCAGGCACCTAGGCCCTGATTTATACTTTTTGACACAAACCTGCGTTAGCGCAAGTTTGCGTCAAAAATTATACCGTGGCTAGTGCCATACCTGGACACCAGCCGGGCGTCATATTTTAGCTATGACGCTAGCCGGCGGTAAGGCCCAGTTAGCGTCAAAATTATTGACCCTAACCGGGTGGGCGAGGCGTAGAACAAAATTGGAGGTTGTGAGTGAAAGAATGGCGCTAGTCAGGTTAGCGTTAAAAAAATGACTCTAACCTGATTAGCGTCATTATTTCCACGCACAACCCCCAAGGACATGACTCCTGTCTAAGTAAAGATAGAAGTCATGCCTTAAGACCCCTGGGCATGGCCATTGGGCACAGTGTCATGTAGGGGGGCCCAAGTTATGCCCCCCCAATGGCACTTTGCAAAAAAAATAAAAATACTTACCTGGACTTACCTGTGATGGGTCCCCCCATCCTTGGGTGTCCTCTAGGTTTGGGTGTGGGTGGGTGGGGGTGTTTCTGGGGGCAGAGAAGGGCATCTGTGGGCTGTTTTCATGGTCTCTGACCACGGAAAAAGGCTCACAGGTCCCCTAACACCTGTCCTGACCCAGGCGTTAAATAATGGTGCTAAGCAGGCTTAGCACCATTATTTAAGGCCCTCCTTCTCCTGTGCATGATTTTTGCACGGGAGGCTAAATAAGGCGTATGGGCCTTTGAGTCATTTTTTGCCCGGGAATGCCTACCTTGCATCTCATTGACGCAAGGTAGTTTCCCACAGGCAAAAAAATACTTTAACTCCAATATTTTGGCACAAGACATGTCTAGCGTCAAAATATTATTAATGGAGTTGAGTTTGCACCAGATTTGTGTAAAAAAAAAATGGTGCAAATCCAGTGCAAACAGAGTACAAATATGCCCCTAAATGTCTAACGGAGGAAAACACTTTCTAGAAGTGCCATTTTCAAGATTGTAATTTAATGTATGACTTCACCATAAGGTAGGATTTTTCATTACAACCCCATAGACAGTAAACTTGATTACCTGTTCCTGTTTGGAAATTACAGTTTATTAAACATAATAGGGTAGCTCCAATGTTTTCCTATCAGAGATGTGGGCCTTGCAGTAGTGAAAAACAAACGTAAGAGTATTTCACTATCAGGACATGTGAAACTAATAAGTACATGTCCATCATTTTAAAAACACAGCACCTTGCATATGGGCTGCCCAGGGCCTACCCTAAGGGTGACCTATATGTATTGAAAAGGAAGGTTTAGGCTTGGAAAAATCAATCAATCAATCAGGAATTTGTGAAGCGCACTACTCACCTGTGAGGGTCTCAAGAGGCTGAGGTGGGGAGGAGGGAAGGTGCTGCTACTGCTCGAACAGCCAGGTCTTGAGAAGTCTCCTGAAGGTAAGGAGGTCTTTGGGCTGATGCAGGTGGGTGGGAAGAGTGTCCCACATCTTGGCGGCGAGGTGCGAGAATGATCTGCCACCGGTGGTAATTCTGCATATGGGTGGGACGGTTGCGAGGGCGAGGTCGGCGGAGCAGAGTGTAAAAGGAGAGCCGTCTGTTGAGGTATTCTGGTCCGGTTGTGCAGTGCTTTGTGAGCGTGGGTGAGGAGTTTGAAGCTGATTCTCTTGCTGACTGGGAGCAGTGCAGGTCTCTCAGATGGCCTGTGATGTGGCAGTGGCGGGGGATGTCCAGGATGATGTGTGCAGAGGCGTTCTGGATGCATTGTAGCCTCTTCTAGAGATTGGCCGTGGTTTCTGCGTAGAGGGCATTGCCGTAGTCCAGTTTGCTGCTTACGAGGGCTTGGGTGACTGTTCTGGTTTCGGTGGGGATCCATTTGTAGATCTTTCGGAGCATGCGGGGGGTGTTGATACCGGAGAAGGAGATGGCATTGACTTGCTGGGTCTTGGATAATGAGGAGTCCAAGATGAATCCTAGGTTGCGTGCGTGGTCGGTGGGAGTCAGAGCGGATCCGAGAGTGGCAGGCCTCCAGGAGCCATCTCATGCGGAGGGGTGGAGCCGAAGATGAGGACTTCCATCTTGTCGGAATTGAGTTTGAGGCAGCTGTTCTTCATCCATTCGGCGATGGCCTTCATTCCTTCGTGGAGGTTGGTCTTTGCGGAGTCCTTGGTGAGGGAGAGGATCAGCTGGGTGCCGTTGGCGTATGAGATGATGTTAATGTTGATGTTTATTTTGCCAGGTCAAATGGCAGTTCAAAAGTGCATGCACACAGGCTGCAATGGCAGGCCTGAGACATGTTTAAAGTGCTTATTAGGTTGCCAAATTAGTACTGCAGGCCCCCTAGTAGCCTTTAATATACAGGCCCTGGGCACAGGTAGTGCCTCCTTACTAGAGACTCACAAGTACAGAAAATTGGTAATATGGGTATAAGCCAATTCTACCATATTTTAAGGAGAGAGCACAAGCACTTTAGCACTGGCTAGCAGTGGTAACGTGTGCAGAGTACTAAGGCTAACATAAACAAGTCAGCAAAAGGTCTAAAGCAAACAATTTGGGGGAAAACTACACCAAGGATGCCAGGTCTGACAGTGTTCTTCCATAACAATAACATTGTTGATTCACTAATGGCTTTTGTACTGAGTCCTGCACGAAATTTAGTTGCCATGTCACTTTGCCCAATGATAGAGCTCAGTAACAAGTTATCAAGTGCAAGCACTCTCACCCAGCATCAAGTCACCAAGTACCCACACCAAGCAATGGATTACCATGCCACCCTTAGCAGACAGCCCCCGTATCTGGCATAAAGACTATATAACCCAGTATTTCCTAATGAGAGAGGGAAGGACCATCTAAATACTTGTGAGCTAAGCCCATTCCAAGGGCATTCCTACTGATAAACTAGTGGCCCAGTTGTGTGGGGTGTATCATGATTTGAAAGAGGGTTAGATAGCTCTGCAGAACTGGAATGAAATGTAGGTTAACATTCTCACTAACACGCTACTAACACGCTACTAAGTTTATTTTTATTATTTTGACTCTGATTTATTTCACATTATGGAAAATACTCTTTTAGTCAAGATGTTCTACAAAAGGTTAGGGTAGAATATATCCACAATAGTATAATTACCTAACATTTGCACACTGATGGCCTCATTATTAGTTTGGTGGTCCCACCTTGGAACCTCCAAACTGGTGGGGAGGATGCCACCCCCTGCCCTATTACATTGTTCCTGCTGGTCTGACCGGCGGGAACACTGCAATAGAGCATTCTTGCTGGTCAGACCAGCAGGAACAGTGCTACGAGATAGCACTTGGCACCCTTAAAGGAGCAGAGTGCTATTTGTAGCAGCACTCAGCCTCCTTAAAGGAGCTGAGTGCTAGCTCTTAGCACAGAGGGGGTAGACTGGCACCTTCGGAAGGCACACTGTGTGGGCAGTGCAGGGGCCCTCCTGTGTCCCCTAGCACACCCTCGCCACCAGCTTTTCCATGTCAGCGAAACCGCCATGGAAAGAGTGGCACAGAGGGGAGTTGTAATCAACAAGGCAGCGCTGAGTTCAGCGCCGTACCTGCTGAGTATAGCTCAGACCACCGTCATGCCATCAGGAACCATGTTACCGGCAGGGACAGCGGTCCCCTGATTGGTCTGCCCACCAGGGTTGTAATTAAGTGGTCTGACCGTCAACGTGAGTGTGGCGGTCCTCCGACTGCCACACTCGTAATGAGGCCCGAGTTCTGGAACGGGTTCAAAACAGAATAAGTTCCTCATGCTTCCTGCAAGATCTCTGCCAAGTATTATTCTGCAAATGCCCTTTCTTCCAATGTGTATAACACAGAGGGGTGTGAGACACCTTTCAGTTTTCCCTTTCTCAGTAGATGTATGACTATATCTACATCTCTGAAGGCTAGAGACCGAGCTGTGCCCAAATTATCTGTAATGATGCACAGCTAACTCTCACTTGTCTTTCAGGAAAAAGTGGATCCGTGTGAATTTTATGGTGGCTGAGGCTAAAACCAATTATCTTGCTCGCAGCATGAAATCAAATACTTAATTGTAGGAAAACCAATTAACTTTCTATGTAGCACTAGCCCAATTCATCTTCAGACTCAGCTATTATTCCAGAATCCTCAAAGTTATGACTGCCATGTTTACCCTCTAAATTATGAAAGCCTACTTTCAGAATCCTTTGGCATTTCTTTTGTCATTTCAGATATTATCTACTGGTACTCACTACTTCTCTCCTAGATTTGATGATAACCTACAGTTGCTTCCTCTAGTCATTTAGGCCCTCATTATGACGTTGGCGGTAAAGCTCACTTACTGTCATGCTGACGCTGCCAACATACAGCTGCAGCCGCGGATATCCGTTCACCATATTATGACACCCACCCACCAGTCCGTCACTATTCAGACACAGATGCAAGTCCGCCACACCAAAGGTCAGTGATAAACTGGCGGTATCAAAACCCATACTGTTACGCCAACAGAACAACGCCCACCACATTATGACCCACGAATCACCACGGTGGACATTCAATGGCGGTAAACCATTGGCGGTACATACCGCCGCGCTCAAAATACACACACACATACAAAACAACACTACATTGGTTTAAATAACACACACCTGACATTCATACACACACCACACCCACACCACTATAAAACACCCACCCACATTACCCACATCCCTTTACCATTACAAACCATTGGCACGAGATAGACACCACGACTACAGACAAACCAGAGTCACACACCACCTACACCACCTACACCTATACATCACCCACGCACCGCACATCACACCCCTCAACACATAACCCTACACCCCCACACCTACACAACTCACACAACACCAATGGCACCCCAAAGGCACCCCAGATTCTCAGAGGAGGAGCTAAGGGTCATGGTGGAGGAAATCATCCAGATAGATCCTCAGCTATTTGGAGCACAGATGCAGCAGATGTCCATTGCTAGGAAGATGGAGCTATGGCGGAGGATCGTGGACAGGGTCAGCGCTGTGGGACAGCACCCCAGAACAAGGGACAATATCAGGAAGAGGTGGAACGACCTACGGGGGAAGGTACGTTCCATTGCAGCAAGACACTAACCCGCTGTACAGAGGACTGGCGGTGGACCCCCACCTTCTCCCCCACAACTAACAACATGGGAGGAGCAAATCTTGGCAATCATGTATCCTGAGGGCCTGGCCGGAGTAGCAGGAGGACTGGACTCTGGTAAGTCAACTCTATACTACTATCATCCCGATATCTGCATGCCAAGACATACCCCCACCCTCACTCCCATCACTCCACCACCTCCCACACCCTCCACCATAACATCTCACTCATCCCAATGCCAATCCCTGCATGCCATACCAATGCATGGACACCACTCCCAGATCTGCATGGACACCCATCACTAAGCATGCACACTAGAGAGAACTAATCATCCCACCATATTCCAAAGTACACTAGTGAAAGATGCCATGCCAAAGGCAAACAAAGAGGGCAACCCACCGATGCACAATATGTCACACACAGAAACAATAACACTGTATTTACAACCCCACAGGTACCCCAGCCAATGTCAGTGGCGAAGCGGCGCCAGCACTATCCAGTCCCCCCACAGAAGATGCCCACAGTGATGACAGCAACTCTGGTCGCCTGGAACTGGATGACCAACCTGGCCCATCAGGGGCCTCTGGACAGCCGGTTACCCAGGCCCAGTCACACACCACCACAGAGCCTCCCCCATCTGAAAACACCAACACAGCACCCACCCAGCGTACCCATAACTCTGTTCCCTGGACACGTCAATCAGCAGTGTGTCCACCACTACAGGGACCCCAGGGCACACCTCATACCCAAGACAATCAGGGACCTGGGGTCAATGGCAGTGGACACACAGTTCAGGGGACAGAGGCACAGGACAACAGGGAAACTGGGAGGACTGCTGTGTGCCGGGGGAGTACAGGCCCAGTGAACCGACTCTCCAGGACGCACTTTCAGAGACCCTGGGAGCATACCAACATTCCCAGGATACGCTGGGCCAGATCCTGTACAACGTGCAGGAGAACAGGCGGCTGCAGGAGGGACAGTAACAGTACCAGGGGATCAGGGAGAAATTGCAGGCCATCAACAACACCCTGGTCTCCATAGCAGGGGTGCTGGCAGACATGGCAAACATTATGAGGGAGGCAGCCTCACAACAGCGGGCCCCTGCCTCTAGCTAGACATCTGAACTGTCTTCCACCTCCGCTGCCGCTAGTGGACAGGAGGCCCCGCCACAGGACCAATAGGCCACCAGCACCCCTCCCCCTGTAGAAGGTGAACCACCCTGCAAATGTTCCCTGCGATCCAGGCAGAAACCAGAGTCTATTGCCAAGACCATGCCAGGAAATGAGACTCTCCTGAGTGTCACCCTTGTGTCCCACTCTGTCACCCTGCCCACCTTGAACTGTCATTGCTCCCTTTCCTATGTCCCCTTGGACAATGCACCTGTGCTACAAATAGTCTGGAAGAATACCCTGGACTGTCCTCCATCATCACCCCATCCCATTGCACTTGCCCCCTTCTTCTTAGCACTTAAATAAACACAATTTGAAAAAATACAAGCATGGAGTCGGTCAAATGTTTTAAGTATATATTTATTTAACGAGGTTCAAATATTGCAATTCAACTGTACAGTAATGTTGACATAGTAAAGACCTGTAGTTGACAGCAGTGATCACACCAGGAGCGATAGTGGGGCACCAACAACTGCAAAATACATTGTCAGAGGGTACAGTGAGTGGGCATAGAAGTGGGAATTAACAGCATGCCAGTGCCATAGATATTTAAACAAAATGACAATGAAATGTGAAGTGACACTGTCTTACCTGTGTGTCATTGGAAATATTGTTGAGTCACTGCAGTTCTGTTGTCCTCATCCTCACTGTCCACAGGGTCCACTGCTGCCACACGGCCATCTCCAGCCTCCTCCTCCTGAAGAAAAGGCACATGATGTCTCAAGGCAAGGTCGTGCAACATGCAGCATGACATGATTATCTGGCAGACCTTCTTGGGTGAGTAGCACAGGGATCCACCTGTTAGAGGGAGGCACCGGAAACTGGCCTTCAGGAGGCCAAAGGTACATTTGAAAATCCTTCATGTTCGCCCATGTGCCTCATTGTAACGTTCTTCTGCCCTTGTCCTGGCATTCCTCACAGGGGTCAGTAGCCATGATAGGTTGGGGTAACCAGAGTCACCTGCATATATCGAGGGACAACATTTAGCTACACACTGTCCTATAAGGCCCACACCATACCCATACACCAACATCTACTGGGTGGGACCCAAGGCTCACATATTAGCCACACCGGATGCCTCTGTAGTTGGCCCATCATATTTGGGATGCTGCTATTCCTCAGGATAAAGGCATCATGCACAGACCCTGGATACTTAGCATTGACATGGGAGGTGTACTGGTCCGCCAAGCACACCATCTGCACATTCATGGAGTGAAAACTCTTTCGATTTCTGTACACGTGTTCTTTTTGACGGGGGGGACAAATGCAATATGTGTCCCATCAATTGCCCCAACTATGTTGGGGATATGTCCCATTGCATAGATGTCAGTCTTCACTGTGGCCAAATCTTCAACCTGGGGGAAAACAATGCAGCTGCACATGTGTTTAATCAGGGCAGACAACACTCTTGTCAGCACTATTGGGAACATTGGCTGTGACATTCCTGCTGCCAAGCCCACTGTCACTTGGAAAGAACCAGTTGCAAAGAAATGGAGCACAGATAGAACTTGCACAAGAGGGGGGATCCCAGTGGGGTGACGGATAGCAGATATCAGCTCAGGCTCCAGTTGGCCACACAGCTCCATGATTGAGGCCCTGTCAAGTCTATAGGTGAGGATAATGTGTCTGTCCTCCATTGTTGCTAAGTCCACCAGAGGTCTGTAAACAGGGGTACGTCTCCATCTCCTATTCATCTGCACCAGTTGCAGTCTAAGGGACAAAAGAGTGAGGAGCCGGTCACAAACTGTACATTGGAGATACAACAGTACATTGCATGATGTTAACAAGTAATGGGTAATTGGGATTTGTCCTGTATGTCCTATTTTTAACTGTGACTCAGTTATTACCAGGGCCTGCCCTCCCCCCATGAAATGGCATTCGCCTGTCCTGTGTGGAGGGACAGGTAGAAGTGAGGTAATTCTGCTGACGTTCTGCGGCGTTGTGGGAGACAGTCGTGAACCGCCATGCTACTCCTCATTGGATAACATTGGGCCGTATGGGTTACAGTGGCCAATGGTGATGTATGCCGGCGGTGACGGTATGCACCGCCGCGGACGTGACCACCATTTGCTATCCGGACACTCACTTGCTACCTGACCTTCAAGAGGGGAGGACCTACACTGCATGAGCTGCTGTGACCTGTGTCTGGAACCTATCATGGCTCGTGTGACTGGGGAAAGGGCCTCTGTCTTCACCTCAGCAGAGTTGGAGCGACTGGTGGATGGGGTCCTACCCCAGTACGGACTGCTGTATGGGCCACCAGACCAACAGGTGAGTACACTGTGAGCACGATGCATTTGGCATGAACGCATGAAGTGGTGTGCGAAGGCCCCGTGTAGGGCTACAGCTTGTGTGCTGGGCCCTGTGTGTGCAAATGTCGATGTGAAGGGGTATGGTGGGCCATAAGTATAACAGGCAGGACGGTCTAACTGATACCTTTTCCTATGTGTATTTCTCTGCCAGTCAGCGCCCATCAAAAGAAGGGTATATGGCATGCCATCGCCATATACCAAGGAGGTGCTGACTTTGGGGGTTTAAGGCAGGCAGAGCACCCACTGTCGGAAATGGTGGGAGGACCTGAGATGCTGGGCACGGAAGACAGCGGAGGCCCAGCTGGGAATGGCCCCTGAACGAGGAAGGGGTGCCCGTCGAACCCTGACACCCCTGATGGCCTGCATACTGGCGGTGGCATATTCAGAGCTGGATGGGTGCTTGAAGGCATCACAGCAGCCACAAGAAGGTGAGTACAGTGCCCTTCATTATTACTTATGCATGGTAGGGGGGTACCCGGTTGGGGGATGTGTGTCAGTGGGTGCCCCTAGGCCTGGCCTGACATTGCAGAGTAGGTCCCATGGTGTGCAAGGTTCTGAAATGATAATCCTGCTACCCAGCTTGTAGGCATCCTCAACTGGTCAGGGCTGTGTGGGTCCAAGGTGTGCTGATTTTGGTGGTATGTGCCCCTTCCCATGCCTTGGTGCCTTGCATTATCACAGGTAGTGCATTGCATAGTCCGTAGGGCTGTTCCCTGTGTGTGAGGGTGGTGTGTACACCAACGGTGATGTTGGTGCAGCCACTGACCAAGTGTATCCTTTGTCTCTCCCCCCCTTTTTGTTTTGTCATCCTGTCCTTATGTGCATTAGCATCATCTGGCGGAAGAGCAGAGGCACCGGTGACGAAGAGAGCTGCATCCCACAGGACCCAGGAGGCAGAGTCCAACGACGGTGAGGGCACCAGTGGGACGGAGGGCGAGGGGAGCACCACAGCGGAGACAGGAGGGGAAAGTTTGGACATAGATACCTCCTCCGATGGAAGCTCCCTGGGGGTGGCGGACACCTCTGTGACCACCCCAGCTACAGGTACAGCCACCACACCCCAAACCAGCACCACCCTCCCAGCAGCCCCTCATTGAGTTGCCCGTGCCTGCTCTCCCAGGAGGGTGGGCATCTACTTCGCCCCAGGCACCTCAGGCCCTGCCCCATTGAGCCCTGCTGCCCTGAGTGAGGAGGCTATTGACCTCCTGAGATCCATCTCTGTTGGGCAATCAACCATTGTGAATGCCATCCAGGGGCTGGCAGCCCAAATGCAACAGACAAATGCATTTCTGGAGGGCATTCACACTGGCTTGGCGGCCCAACAGAGATCAATCCAGGCTCTGGCCTCCTCTCTGATGGCAGCCATTGTCCCTGTTTCTACCTTCCCATCTCCAACTACCTCTTCCCAATCCCATTCCCCTCAACCCCAACCTATCCCAAGTACACAGGCAGCCGAGCATGCACACAGGACAACACACAAGAGTGGCACAGGCAAACATAAGCACCACACATCATCCCACAGGCACTCACACAAACACCATCCAGATACAGACATTCCAACATCCACTGCCTCCGATGTGTCCCCCTCTTCCTCCTCCACCTCCTTCCCAGTTGCCTCTACACTCACACCTGCATGCACTACATCCTCATCCACTACCAGCATCACCACCACACCTAGCAGAACACACACCTCACTTGCAGACACCTTCACAACAGCCATGCACACATCCCCTGTGTCCTCTCCCACTGTGTCTGTCCCCCCCTCCCAAGGTACACAAACGCAAGCACTCAGACACCCAACAGACATCCACCTCACAACAGCATCCAGCCCATGCACCTGTACCTAAACACAGCAGACAGACACCTCCTACAACCACTACCTCTTCCTCCACTCCCAGACCTTCTCCCTCTTCCTGCCCCAGTGTCCCTAAGAAGCTTTTCCTGTCCACCATTGACTGAGTTATTATTTATTGCATTAATCATGATTACAGGTTGTGCAGTAACTTCACATGGATTGTCACTGCACGCAAAATGTTTTCCAAAGACATAGGTGGTCATTACAACCCTGGCGGACGGTGTTAAAGCGACGGTAAGACCGCCAACAGGCCGGCGGTAACAAATTTGGAATTACGACCGTGGCGGAAACCGCCAACAAAGACAGCCACTTTAACACTCCGACAGCCACGGCGGTACAAACAAACAGCTTGGCGGTCACGGCCAACAGACAGGCGGAAGACAAAGTACCCCCCACAGTACCACAACCTACCAGGAAGGCAGGTTGGGAGCACACTGCCTCACATCCCAGTCGAGTTCGCCCCTTTGCATCCTGGTAAATGCAGTTCAAATTTAACGCTTACTTGAAAGTGTCCGTAGTTTTTCACTAAAGTTAGTGCAGTCATTGCTGTTCATCTCTATACACGTGTTTCAGGGTAGTTGCCCCTCATCAGTACAGAGTAGAAAGCATCAAAATATATCTGGGGTTGCTGGAAATGCTGCCAAAATCGTCTCAGGTCTAGTACCACTCACAGGCTCACAGGTGCGTCTCCAGAGCTCGTCAGCTCAATGGCTCAAGGGAGCCTTTTAACAGGAAGGCGGGTTGGGAGCACACTGCCTCACATCCCAGTCGAGTTCGCCCCTTTGCATCCTGGTAAATGCAGTTCAAATTTAACGCTTACTTAAAAGTGTCCGTAGTTTTTCACTAAAGTTAGTGCAGTCATTGCTGTTCATCTCTATACACGTGTTTCAGGGTAGTTGCCCCTCATCAGTAGAGAGTAGAAAGCATCAAAAAATATCTGGGGTTGCTGGAAATGCTGCCAAAATCGTCTCAGGTCTAGTACCACTCACAGGCTCACAGGTGCGTCTCCAGAGCTCGTCAGCTCAATGGCTCAGGGGAGCCTTTTAACAGGAAGGCGGGTTGTGAGCACACTGCCTCACATCCCAGTCGAGTTCGCCCCTTTGCATCCTGGTAAATGCAGTTCAAATTTAACGCTTTCTTGAAAGTGTCCATAGTTTTTCACTAAAGTTAGTGCAGTCATTGCTGTTCATCTCTATACACGTGTTTCAGGGTAGTTGCCCCTCATCAGTAGAGAGTAGAAAGCATCAAAAAATATCTGGGGTTGCTGGAAATGCTGCCAAAATCGTCTCAGGTCTAGTACCACTCACAGGCTCACAGGTGCGTCTCCAGAGCTCGTCAGCTCAATGGCTCAAGGGAGCCTTTTAACAGGAAGGCGGGTTGTGAGCACACTGCCTCACATCCCAGTCGAGTTCGCCCCTTTGCATCCTGGTAAATGCAGTTCAAATTTAACGCTTACTTGAAAGTGTCCGTAGTTTTTCACTAAAGTTAGTGCAGTCATTGCTGTTCATCTCTATACACGTGTTTCAGGGTAGTTGCCCCTCATCAGTAGAGAGTAGAAAGCATCAAAAAATATCTGGGGTTGCTGGAAATGCTGCCAAAATCGTCTCAGGTCTAGTACCACTCACAGGCTCACAGGTGCGTCTCCAGAGCTCGTCAGCTCAATGGCTCAAGGGAGCCTTTTAACAGGAAGGCGGGTTGGGAGCACACTGCCTCACATCCCAGTCGAGTTCGCCCCTTTGCATCCTGGTAAATGCAGTTCAAATTTAACGCTTACTTGAAAGTGTCCGTAGTTTTTCACTAAAGTTAGTGCAGTCATTGCTGTTCATCTCTATACACGTGTTTCAGGGTAGTTGCCCCTCATCAGTAGAGAGTAGAAAGCATCAAAAAATATCTGGGGTTGCTGGAAATGCTGCCAAAATCGTCTCAGGTCTAGTACCACTCACAGGCTCACAGGTGCGTCTCCAGAGCTCGTCAGCTCAATGGCTCAAGGGAGCCTTTTAACAGGAAGTGGTACTAAACCTGAGACGATATCGGCGGCATTTCCAGCAACTCCAGATATTTTTGTTGTTCTTTGGTCTCTACTGATGAAGGGCACTAACCCAGAAACACGTGTCTAGAGATGAACAGTACTGTCTGCACTAACTTTAGTGAAATACTACAGATTTTTTCAAGGAAGCGTTAATTGCTCAAACTGCATGTACCAGGATGCAAGGGGCGAACTCGACTGAAATGTTAGGCAGTGTGCTCCCAATCGGACTTCATACCACAACCTACCAATCCGCCACCTTTTCCAGGGCGGATTTGCCGCGTACAAAAACACGGCGGAAACAGGACCTCGAAGGGAAAATGCTCACATCTACACACCCCACGAGGAACCAGAATGCCATGGAACCAGAGCTGCAGATCCTGCCAGCCCTTATCTTCTTGCTCCTCTACCAGGAGCACGAACGCCTGCGGCGAAGACCACGGTGAGTACTGCACCTACGACACAGGGGAGGGGGGAGGGAAAAAACAGGGACACACACATGCAACACCCCCACCCACACCCTCACCCACGACAACACACACACTAATTCATCATGATACATTATAGTTACACCCCCCAGAACCTCCGGAAGAATGCAAAGACCAAAGAAAATGAGTGTAACCATTGTAATATATTAAAATGCAGTACGCAAAAATATACATATATACGCTATTAACAAAATATACACCAAGAATAGTAGTCCAGGTAGTGCTCCATTGAAGTCCGTGGAACACTGGGCCCACACGGTATGGGTGAGGCCCACACAAGATCCCCGACCATGACGGAGAGAACACTGCAGGGCCATGAGATAGCAATAAAACAGGCACCTCAGGGGGAGGGAAAGGGAGGGCACCTCAGCCGGTTGAGTGCACAACGCCAAATCCACGAAGGGGCCACAGGCCCACTGTTCAATCCTGGGGAGTGCAAAGCCACAGTCTCTCAAGTCTCTACAGTGGGTGGTTTGCCCACTGCTTCATCCTGGGGAGTGCAAAGCCACAGTCTCTCAAGTCTCTACAGTGGGTGGTTTGCCACAGTCTCTCAAGTCTCTACAGTGGGTGGTTTGCCCACTGTTCAATCCTGGGGAGTGCAAAGCCACACTCTCTCAAGTGGATGACAGTGTCCACTGGTTCTGGAGGGGGCTTGGTGCCCAGAGTGCCTCATCCAGCTAAGGACTGAGGTAGTGGATGGATCTCTCCACTGGTTCTGGAGGGGGCTTGGTGTCCAGAGGGCTTCATCCTGCCAAGGACTGAGGTAGTGGATCTATCTCTTCACTGGTTCAGGAGGGGGCCTTGTGCCCAGAGTGCTTCATCCTGCCAAGGACTGAGGTAGTGGATCTATCTCTCCACTGGTTCTGGAGGGGGCCTTGTGCCCAGAGTGCTTCATCCTGCCAAGGACTGAGGTAGTGGATATATCTCTCCACTGGTTCTGGAGGGGGCCTTGTGCCCAGAGTGCTTCATCCTGCCAAGGACTGAGGAAGTGGATGTGATACTCCACTGGTTCTGGAGGGGGCCTTGTGCCCAGAGTGCTTCATCCTGCTAAGGACTGAGGAAGTGGATGTAATACTCCACTGGTTCTGGAGGGGGCTTGGTGCCCAGAGTGCTTCATCCTGTCAAGGACTGAGGTAGTGGATGTATCTCTCCACTGGTTCTGGAGGGGGCCTTGTGCCCAGAGTGCTTCATCCTACCAAGGACTGAGGTAGTGGATGTATCTCTCCACTGGTTCTGGAGGGGGCCTTGTGCCCAGAGTGCTTCATACTGCTAAGGACTGAGGAAGTGGATGTGATACTCCACTGGTTCTGGAGGAGGCCTTGTGCCCAGAGTACTTCATCCTGCTAAGGACTGAGGAAGTGGATGTGATACTCCACTGGTTCTGGAGGGGGCTTGGTGCCCAGAGTGCTTCATCCTGCCAAGGACTAAGGTAGTGGATGTATCTCTCCACTGGTTCTGGAGGGGGCCTTGTGCCCAGAGTGCTTCATCCTGCCAAGGACTGAGGTAGTGGATGTATCTCTCCACTGGTTCTGGAGGGGGCCTTGTGCCCAGAGTGCTTCATCCTGCTAAGGACTGAGGAAGTGGATGTGATACTCCACTGGTTCTGGAGGGGGCTTGGTGCCCAGAGTGCTTCATCCTGCTAAGGGCTGAGGTACTGGATGGATCTCTCCACTGGTTCTGGAGGGGGGCTTGGTGCCCAGAGTGCTTCATCATGCCAAGGACTGAGGTAGTGGATGTTTCTCTCCACTGGTTCTGGAGGGGGCCTTGTGCCCAGAGTGCTTCATCCTGCCAAGGACTGAGGTAGTGGATGTATCTCTCCACTGGTTCTGGAGGGGGCCTTGTGCCCAGAGTGCTTCATCCTGCTAAGGACTGAGGAAGTGGATGTGATACTCCACTGGTTCTGGAGGGGGCTTGGTGCCCAGAGTGCTTCATCCTGCCAAGGACTGAGGTAGTGGATGTATCTCTCCACTGATTCTGGAGGGGGCCTTGTGCCCAGAGTGCTTCATCCTGCCAAGAACTGAGGTAGTGGATGTATCTCTCCACTGGTTCTGGAGGGGGCCTTGTGCCCAGAGTGCTTCATCCTGCTAAGGACTGAGGAAGTGGATGTGATACTCCACTGGTTCTGGAGGGGGCCTTGTGCCCAGAGTGCTTCATCCTGCTAAGGACTGAGGAAGTGGATGTGATACTCCACTGGTTCTGGAGGGGGCTTGGCGCCCAGAGTACTTCATCCTGCCAAGGACTGAGGTAGTGGATGTATCTCTCCACTGATTCTGGAGGGGGCCTTGTGCCCAGAGTGCTTCATCCTGCCAAGAACTGAGGTAGTGGATGTATCTCTCCACTGGTTCTGGAGGGGGCCTTGTGCCCAGAGTGCTTCATCCTGCTAAGGACTGAGGAAGTGGATGTGATACTCCACTGGTTCTGGAGGGGGCCTTGTGCCCAGAGTGCTTCATCCTGCTAAGGATTGAGGAAGTGGATGTGATACTCCACTGGTTCTGGAGGGGGCTTGGTGCCCAGAGTGCTTCATCCTGCCAAGGACTGAGGTAGTGGATGTATCTCTCCACTGATTCTGGAGGGGGCCTTGTGCCCAGATTGCTTCATCCTGCCTAGGACTGAGGTAGTGGATGTATCTCTCCAATGGTCTGGAGGGTGATTCATCCTGCTTGTGATGGACTCAGTAGCGTCAGTGCCCTTGGCGCTCATGGGCCAGCGGTGCATGTGGCGGCAGTGCCCTGTTCAGCGGTGCTTGTGGCGGCGGTGCCCTGTTCAGCGGTGCTTGTGGCGTCGGTGCTCTGTTCAGCTGTGCTTGTGGCGGCGGTGCCCTGTTCAGCAGTAGTGCTTGTTGCAGCAGGGTCCTTTGCAGTGACTCAGCTGCTGGCGGTCCTGTCTGGGCCAGCGGGGCTGGTGCTTGCGGTCCTGTCTGGCCCAGCGGGGCTGGTGCTGGCAGTCCTGTCTGGGCCAGCGGGGCTGGTGCTGGCGATCCTGTCTGGCCCAGCGGGGCTGGTGCTGGCGGTCCTGTCTGGCCCAGCGGGGCTGGCGGTCCTGTCTGGGCCAGCAGGGCTGGTGCTGGCGGTCCTGTCCTGGGCAGCAGGGCTGGTGGCGGTGGCCTCCTGGGCAGCGGTGATGATGGCGGTGGCCTCCTGGGAAGCGGGGATGATGGCGGTGGCCTCTTGGGTAGCAGCGCAGGTGCTGGCGGTGGCCTCCTGGGCAGCGGGAATGATGGAGGTGGCCTCCTGTGCAGCAGCGATGATGGCGGTGGCCTCCTGGGCAGCGGGGATGATGGCTGTGGCCTCCTGGGCAGCGGGGATGATGGTGGTGGCCTCCTGGGCAGCGGGGGTGATGGCGGTCTTCTCCGCCTTGCTGCTCTTCCCAGACCTGCTGACTTTTTTGTGGCCCTTCCCCACCTTGGAAGGTGTCGCAGCTGACGCCACACTCCCACCTGTACCCCTGGGAGCTTATTTGGTGGCTGGAGTCTTCCCCCTCTCCCGCCGGGCACTGGCCAACTTTTGATGCTTCACAGGTGGGGGACTGTCCGTGCTGTGCCTCCGTGCCACACTGGCTGCCCTGGTGGCCGGTGCACTCCAGATTCCGGTGACTACAGGCACCACTGGTCCTGGAGATGTTGTGGCTGAGGTGCTAGGTTGGGACCTGGAGAGTCGGGCCCTAGGAGACGGATGGGGTGGGGGAGGTGTGGGAAAGAGGTCAAAGTTGGACAGGAATTTTCTTTGGAAACACTGGGATGGGTAGCTGGAGGGGGTTTGGGAGTGGAGGAAGAGGTTGTGGTTGTAGGAGGTGTTCGTTTGGTGACTTTGGGTGAAGGTGCATGCGCTGGAGGCTGTCGTGAGGTGGATGGCTGTTGGGTGGGTGTGTGCCTGCGTTTGTGTATCTTGGGAGGTGGCGTCACAGATACACTGGGAGAGGACGTGTGAATGGCAGTGAGGGTGATGACTGCACGTGAGCGGGGTGTGGTGGTGTGTGTGCTGGTGATGGAAGTAGTGGCTGTAGATGTAGTGCATGCAGGTGTGAGTGTAGACGAGACTGGGAGGGAGGAGGGAGATGAGGAGGAGGGGGACACAGTGGAGGCAGTGGATGTTGGTGTGTCTGCATGTGTGTGATGCTTGCGTGAGTGCCTGTGGGATGTGTGGTGCTTATGTTTGCCTGAGCTTCCCTTATGTGTTGACGTGTGTGCATGCTGGTCTGAAGGTGTGCTTGGGATAGGCTGAGGTAGAGGGGATTGGGTCTGGGTGGAGGAAGTTGGAGGGGGAGGCTAGGCACAGGGTCAATGGCTGCCATCAGTGCGGAGGCCAGAGTCTGAAAAGCTCGCTGAAGGGCCGCCTGACCAGAATGAATGCCCTCCCGGAATGCATTTATTTGTTGCAACTGCCTTTCTACACCCTGGATGGCATTCAAAATGGTAGACTGCCCAACAGTGAGGGACCTGAGGAGGTCAATGGCCTCCTCACTGAGGGCAGCAGGGGTGACTGGGGGAGGGGCTGAGGTGCCTGGGGCAAAGGTGATGCCCACCCGCCTGGGTGAGCGGGCACGGGGCAAAGGCTGAGGGGCTGCTGGGAGGGCGGTGCTGGTAGGGGGGGTGGCGGCTGTACCTGTAGATGCGGGGGGCACAGATGTTGCCGCCACCACAAGGGAGCTCCCATCAGAGGACGAGTCCATGTCACTGGTGTCAGCCCCTGTCACCGCCGTGGAGCTCCCCTCGCCCTCCGTCCCACTGGTGAACTCCGAGTCCGTTGTCTCACCCTCCAGGGCCATGTGGGATGCAGCTCCCTCCTGCTCCGGTGCCACTGCTCCTCCACCTGATGATGCTAATTCACACAAGAAAAGGGAGACCACAAAAAGGGGGGGGACGACAGAAGAAAGACATGTTGAGTGCATGCAGTACCGCTACCGTTGGCGGACACGACAGACACAGAAGCCCCCTGCACTACGCCGCGCACTGTTCAATCCCTGGGACATGGCCTACAAGGCTATGGACGACATCTGCACACATGGATGACAGAGGAGCCTGACTAGGTGTACTTGGCACTGTACACAGGTGGGGTGCCACAGGGTCTGCCAGAACAAGAGGACCTTGCCTACTAAACTCGCCCTGGCCTAGGGAAACCCACAGCCCATCTCCCCCACCCAGACACCTCCACTGCACGCAAAATCAGCAGAATGAGAGTGTACTCACCCCCTTGTGGCTGCTGTGATGCCCCCAAGCGCCCATCCAACTCCGGGTACGCCACCGCCAGGATCCTGAACATCAGGGGGTCATGGTGCGACGGGCACTCCTCCCACATTGGGAGGCCATTCCCAGCTGGGCCTCCGCCGTCTTCTTGCTTCAGCGGCGATTGTCCTCCCATCTCTTACGGCAATGGGTGCTCCGTCTGTGGTAGACCCCCAGGGTCCGGACGTCCTTGGAGATGGCACGCCAAATATCTTTTTTCTGGTGGGCGCTGACCTACATGAATTGTACAGGGGGAAAAGAAAAGTTATTACCAAATGCACTGTCACAGTCATTGGCCCCCATCCCTACCCTTGCCATGATGCACATGCACTCACCGTTGTTTCATGCACGCCTCAATCCCACCCCCCCCATCTTTCATCCACCCCACTCCACACAGGCATAGCCCATATAGCATGCTCCCAGTGTATTTACCTGTTTGTCTGAAGGACCGTAGAGTAGCGTGTACTGGGGAAGGACCTCATCCACGAGTTTCTCCAACTCCTCCGATGTGAAGGCAGGGGCCCTTTCCCCAGACGCACGAGCCATTGTCTCTTCCAGACCGAGGTCACAGCAGCACTTGCAGTGTAGGTCCTCTCCTGTCGAAGATCAGGATTCGAGTGATTAAACAGATAGAAAATGGCGGTCACGTCGTCATTGGCTCCTGGGACCCATGGGGTCCAATGTTAACCAATGCAGCATTGCGCTGCGGGCTTCGACCGCCTACCGCGACGGTGTACAACGCCAGCACAGTTACCTCACATCCCATTGTCCCACTTTACAGGTCAGGCAGCCGCCATTTCAGGGGCCCACATGGCTTCATTTTTAACTGCGTCACACATACATAGGCCTAGCCTCAACACACATACAGGCCAATTTTTGGATTATGATTTGTGTTCTGTATAAGCTGTGGGTACGTACCTCTGCGTTGTTTGACTCTGTGCTCGCTGTTGTCCTTCATAGGCACCGTTCGCTGGGACATGTGAGGAGATGGCGGCATCCTCCGGTGTACAGACCGCTGGTGGACCTGTCTACAATGGAGGAAAGACATGTGATCATCCCTACAGGCTTGACCATGCCACAATCCAGGAACTGTGTGCCCAGCTGGAGCCAGACCTGATGTCAGCTATCCGCCATCCCACAGGAATCCCCCCTCAAGTGCAGGTGCTGTCAGTACTCCATTTCCTTGCAAGTGGGTCATTTCAAACAACAGTGTCCATAGCATCAGGGATGTCCCAGACTATGTTTTCCAACGTGTTGTCCAGAGTGTTGTCTGCCCTGCTGAAATACATGCGGAGCTACATCGTTTTCCCTCAGGTGGAGGATTTACCTACAGTGAAAGGAGACTTCTATGCCTTGGTACATATCCACAACATCATAGGTGCCATTGATGGGACCCATGTGGCTTTGGTATCCCCGCAGGAGTGAACAGGTGTACAGAAACTGGAAGAGTTATCATTCCATGAATGTGCAGATGGTGTGTTTGGCAGACCAGTACATCTCCCATGTGAATGCACAGTTCCCTGGCTCAGTGCATGACGCCTACATCCTGCGGAGTAGCAGCATCTCTTATGTGATGGGTCAACTCCAGAGGCACCATGTGTGGCTATTAGGTGAGCACCTGGAAGCAAGTCAGTGGGAATGGTTGTCTGGGTCTGGGGATATCCCTACAGGTTAGTGTGTGTCTAATAGTTGTCCCTCACCATTTGCAGTTGACTCTGGTTACCCCAACCTGTCATGGCTACTGACCCAAGTGAGGAATCCCACGACAAGGGCAGGGGAACGCTACAATGAGGCCCATGGGCTAACTCGGCGGATAATAGAGCGGACCTTCGGCCTCCTGAAGGCCAGGTTCAGGTGCCTCCATATAACAGGTGGATCCCTATTCTACTCACCAAAGAAGGTGTGCCAGATCATCGTGGCCTGCTGTATGATTCCCAACTTAGCTTTGCCTTTTCTGCAGGATGATGGTCCAGATGGCGGTGTTGTTGCAGCTGTGGAGCCTGTGGACAGTGAAGACGAGGAAGCAGAAGAAGAGGACATGGACAACAGGAACTCGGTGATCCTGCAATATTTCTAGTGAGACACAGGTAAGAATACAAACCTGCCTACTACATGTACTTTAACACTACTACCTCTCTACTGTCTGTCGTTTGCACCCAGTGTATGGTCACTGAGTTTTCACTTTCCCTTACGATTTCACAGATGTGTGTCCCACAGTGTAACATCTGCTTTGTTTCCTCATGGACTAGAGCTGTGTGACATAGGTATGTTGGCATTACAATTGAAAGAGCATTTTGCCACTATAATTGCTAATACACTATTTCGAAATCACAGACTGACTCCAGATTGTTTTGTGCTTCAAAGGTGTATTTAAGTGCTCAATATTGGAGGGGGTTGTAAAATGGTGAGGGGTGATGGTGGAGGAATGTCCATGGCAGAGTCCAGTCTATTAGTCTCACAGGTGCATTGCCCAAATGGGCAGAGGAAGTGGAACTGGGGCAGTTTGAGGATGGACAGGGTGACAAGGTGGGACAGAAGGATGACAATCAGGGTGGTCTCATTTCTTGGCGGTGGTCTTGGCATAATTCTCTGTCTTTGTCCTGGATCTCAGGGACCGTTTGCGTGGTGGTTCTCCCTCTGCAGGGGGTGGGGTGCTGGTGTGGTGGTCCTGTGGTGGTGCCTCCTGTCCACTAGCGCCGGCGGAGGTGGTGGGCAGTTCATCGTCCATGCTAGTGTCAGGGGCCCCTTGTTGTGCCACAGTGTCCCTCCTGGTGTTGAGTACTTCCTTCAGCACCCCTACGATGGTGCCCAGGGTGGAATTGATGGCTCTGAGTTCCTCCCTGAAGCCCAAATACTGTTCCTCCTGCAGGCGCTGGGTCTCCTGAAACTTGGCCAGTACCGTTGCCATCGTCTCCTGGGAGTGGTGGTAGGCTCCCATGATGGAGGAGGGGGCTTCGTGGAGAGTGGGTTCCCTTGGCCTGTCCTCCTCCTGTTGCACAGCGGCCCTCCCAGTTCCCCTGTGTTCCTGGGCCTCCGTCCCCTGGACCGTGTGCCCACTACCACTGCCCCCAGGTCTCTGTTGTTGTTGGGGTGGTGGGTTAGCCTGGGTTCCCTGTAGTGGTGGACACACTGCTGTTTGAAGTGTCCTGGGGACAGAGGTATGGGCCCGCTGGGTGGGTGCTGTGCTGGGCAGAGGGGGGAAGGTCTGTAGTGGCCTGTGACTGTGTGAGGGTAACCGACTGTCCAGAGGTCCTCGATGGGCCGGGCTGGTCATCTAGATCCAGTTGGACAGAGCTGCTGTCATCACTGTGGGCCTCTCCTGTTGGTGGTGTGTACATGTGTGGACCCTCCTGTCCGGTGACGTTGGGTAGGGGTCCTGCAGGGGTATAAAAGGATGTTTATTACATCTGTGTTTGGCATGGTGTGCAATAGGAGGGTGTCCGTGTACCCCAGTGCTTGCATTCCTGTGTGGGACCTTGTGTGATGGTGGTTTAGGGGGGTGTATGGGTATGTGCAGTGGCCATGCTTTGGTGATGGGTGTCCATGCTTTGTTGTTGCATGCAGGGCTTGGTGTTGGGATGGGTGGGTTGTGATAGTGGGACATTTGTGAGGAGTAGGAGTGATGGGGGTGAGGGTGAGGGTGGCGGTATGTAATGGCATTCAGGTAGGATGGGGGATGTAGTAGTAAAGCTTTGACTTACCAGAGTCCATTCCTCCATCTACTCCTGCGAGGCCCTCAGGATGCAGAATCGCCAAGACCTGCTCCTCCCATGTTGTTAGTTGTGGGGGAGAAGGTGGAGGTCCGCCGCCAGTCCGCTGAACCGCAAGGTGGTGTCTTGAGACCACGGAACACACCTTCCCCCGTAGGTTGTTCCACCTCTTTCTGATGTCATCCCTATTTCTTGGGTGCTGTCCCACTGCGTTGACCCTGTCCACTATTCTTTGCCATAGCTCCAACTTCCTAGCAATGGAGGTGTGCAGCACCTGTGATCCGAATAGCTGTTGCTCTACCCGGACGATTACCTCCACCATGACCCTGAGCTCCTCCTCTGAGAACCTGGGGTGTCTTTGCCGTGTCATGGGGTGGTATGGGTGATGTGTGGGGTGGTGTGTGTAGTGATAAGTGGGGTGCTATTTAGTGTTGTGTTGTGTGAGGTGCGTGGAAGTAATGTGGGTGATGGTATTGTGTGCCTGTGGATGCTTGGTAGTTGTTTGTAGTGTCTCTCTCTGGCCTTCTCTCTGTACTTGTGGTCGTAGGGGTTTGTGGGTGATGTCGGTGTGTGTTTTATATTGTATTGTGTGTATGTGTATCAGGTGTGTGTATTTTGAATTGTCCAATGTGGTAGTGTTTTGTAAATGTGTGTGTATTTTGAGCGCGGCGGTGTGTACCGCCAATGGAATACCGCGGTTGAAAGACCGCTGCATGGATTAGTGTCTCGTGATAGTCTGGGCGTATTTCTGTTGGTGTGACAGTGGAGGTTTTGTTTTAGCCAGTTTATCACTGACCTTTGGTGTGGCGGACTTGTGTGGGTGTCTGAATTTTGGCGGATTCCGTGCTGTAGCGGACTTGTGTGGGTGTCTGAATTTTGGCGGATTCCGTGCTGTGGGTCATAATAGCTGTGGCGGAATTCCGCGGCGGTGTGTTGGCGGTCTTCTGCACGGCGGTAAGCGGCATTTACCGCCAATGTTGTAATGAGGGCCAAAATCACAAAATGTATCCCGATGCAATATAATCCTGGACGAGCATTTGCCTCGTACCCAGATCCAAACACAATGTTGTGAGTACTTTACTATTCACTTGCATTTTAAAGCACTATGCCACCACCCTAGAGTGCCTACATCCACAGCTCCCAGAAGAACACAAGTTCATGGATTAAGCTGAGACTTATGCCCATCTGTTCAACGCCTTTGCCACCTTTCTGGCCTGACACATTCTGAGTTGACCGTCATAGGCACGGCCATTCTCTAGCGGTAGTCCATAAGGAGTGCAGAGCCTCAGCCTTCTGGGAGGCTTCTTGACTTTTAACCCTCTCCCCAAGTGACACATTCCTTTAGAACATTCAGGTATTGGACATTCTAATCCATCTACCTAGCCAATCACACACCTACTCTGTGATCTTGCAATACAGGCCATGCCCGCACTGTCCATCAATCTTTATTCCTTCTGCTAATGGAAGCCTGCTGTTAAACCCCTTCTACTCCCCTACCCCCACACCAGGCAAGGTAAAGCACTCCAACCTTAGGGGACAAAAGGAGTACGTGCTCAGAGCATCCACTCTCCTAATAATGTCTTTCACATTCGCCCCTGTTCACCTGTCTGTAGACTCTCTAGGATGGACCTCAAAGCATAAATACACATGATCACGAAATGCCCTTCTTCCAGCTCTCACACAGTAAAGACTGTAGCGAGGAAGAAGTGGTATCAGGTTAATCTCGTAATACAATCTTTACACTTGATTTAAACGGGCATTCTTAACTGCGCCTTGAGAGGCATGCAACCATCATTCTGAAAGTCACCGTAAAGACACCACAGAGATTTGAAAAGATGTGCCTCTGCCTTCCATTTGACACAGATTTCAAAATAAAGTTCACCATGAGAGAACAAATGAGAGGAGTGTAGTTTCAATACTGTTCTTTCTGTGTATCTTCAACTGTAGGTTTTCTTTACAAATTAATACTTAAGCTCCCCCTATGATGGCTGCTTGAATTTGCATTTGTGGCATATGAAAGGTTGCATTCAAACCACTCATATTTGTTTTAAAGGACATTCAATATTTTCTATGCACGCTGTTAATTACCTGGAACCATCTCACAATAAGTGATTCTGTTAGAAAATAATAAACATCATAATAAATGCAGGCATAAATAAACTGCACGTTCCAAACAATCGATATTGATGTAGCAGTTGCTATAAAAATGCCATAGTCACTCAGTCGCTGAATTATTCATTACTGACATGTTCTAGGCTAATTGCAGATGGAGTGAAAAACAAAATATGTGCTGCTGCACATAAAGAATGAAAATTAAAGCGTTGCTTCGTAAGCTCATTTCTAAAATACATGAAAGGCCATTCTGTTCACTGTTTTGTTACATATTTTAATCATTGCACTGCCCTGTCCAAAATATACATCTGTGCATTTGGTTACTGTGGGAATGGAACCATTTACTGAAAATGTGATGAAAGAGCACTTATGTGGTGTGCCTTTTTTCAGACCAGATCCAATCTAGGTTCATCTAGTAGTTTTGTCTTCAATGCCAACAGACCACATTGGTTGTGTAGGCTTGTTCCTTACAAGTGTCCTAAATGAAAGAAATAATGATAATACAAAAAACAATGGTGGTTAGGTTATTAGGGCCACACACACTCAGTGTACAGGATCAGATATGACAATACAGTTAAATGATCATCCAATTATCACAGGTGCTCGAAAAGGAAGAGAGGCCACCAAGTCTTCTTCAATCGGAGCAATATCCATAACATAACAAGCATTTGCAATGCAATGGGTCTCACGTTTGCTCAAGTATGAGCTATTTGAAAAAAGTAGTCCAGAAACCATACAGAAAACACTGAGCCTCGTATGTTTTCAGTAGTTGGTCAGTGCGCTCGAGGAGGAAAGCCACCGGAAAAGGCATGACGTATGCATGTCTTCCACTAATGAAAGCAAGCAAATTTTCAATTTAAAAGACAAGCCCACGAACCAACCAAACTCATGGGCTTGCGCTGGGCATGGTTACAAGCCCATAGAGAGATTACAGCAGGGACAGACCTCTTTGCGCTCAGCACTAAAAAGAGATCTCAAGCAGTCCAAAAATGATCAATAACAAATTCCTTAGTGTTCCGTATTTTTATGTTCTTTATTTGCATACAGTAGTCTGTGAATCTCTGTTGTTTTCTCCACACACTAGCCAACATGTTTCGTCTTTGAAGGTTAATACACAACCAGACTTCATCAAGGCTAACAATGTATAGGCATCAGAAATCAAAGGTCTGAGTTCAGTGGTTTATTTTAATGAAATTCCACTCGGAGTGCACTCCTGTCTTATGTTACAAGAACCCTATCTATCTATCTATCTATCTATCTATCTATCTATCTATCTATCTATCTATCTATCTATCTATCTATCTATCTATCTATCTATACAGGTTGTATGATGGAATCACACATGCCTTAACCACGCATCCCTTAAAAACGCCATCTCAACAACAACAGCGCATGCCTTCACAATGAATTTTGATGTAAAAGCATGTGGTAAAGAAACATATGTTTTTAAATTGTCCCCCACCATGCCCCTTTACACCTGATACTATACTCTGCAATCCTCCCCACCCCAGCCCTTAAAACTGCCCTGCCCTAAAAACTACCCGACCCCTGCCCTGACCCCTAAAACCTACCCCACCCTGTCCTAAAAACTACCCGACCCCTGCCATAAACCCTAAAACCTACCCCGCCCTGTCCTAAAAACTACCTCGACCCCCTGTTCCCGACCCCTAAAACCTACTCTCCTAAACACTACCCCTCCTCCAACCCCATCCTTGAACCCTAAAACCTATCTCGCCCATTCCTAAAACTACCCCGACTCCCACCATGCCCTTAACCCTAAAACCTACCCCACCCTGTCCTAAAAACTAGCACGATCTCTCCCACCCCTGCCCTGAACCCTAAAACCTACCCCACCCTGTCCTAAAAACGACCTCGACCTCCCAACCCTGCCCTGAACCCTAAAACTTACCCACCCTTTCCTAACAACTACCATCACCCCCACCCTGCATCCCTTAACTTACCCCTCCCAGACCTAAAATGACTCCCCTGCCTTGAACCCTAAATCCTACCCCGCCCTGTCCTAAAAACTACCCCACCGCAGCCTTAACTGTAAGTCCTACCCCACCCTCTCCTAAAAATTACCCCCACCCTGCCCCGTTCTGTACCCTAAAACCTACCCCACCCTGTCCTAATAAGTACCCTGAGCCTCCCCCCCTTCCCTGAATCCTAAAACCTACCCCACCCTGTCCTAAAAGGTACCCGAGCCCCCACCCCTGCCCTGAACCCTAAAACCTACCCCACCCTGTCCTAAAAACTATCCCTACCCCGCCACTCCCCTGAACCCTAAAACCTACCCCGCCCGTCCTAAAAACTTCCCTAACCCACCTGCCCTGAACCCTAAAACCTACTGTGCCCTCTCCTAAAATCTACCTTGACCCCCCCAACCCGGCCCTGAATCCTAAAACCTACCCCGCCCTGTTCTAAAAACTTCCCCAACCCCTCGCCCCGCCCTGAACCCTAAAAACTACACCACCCTGTTGTAAACACTACCCATCCCCCCTGCCCTGAACCCCCAATCCTACCTTGCCCTGTTCTAAAAACTGCCCAGCCCACCCGCCCTGAACCCTTAAATCTACCCACCCTGTCCTAAAAACTACCCCGACCCACCACCCCGCCCTGAGCCCTACAACGTACCCCGCCCTGTCCTAAAAACTACCCTGACCCCCGGCCTGAACCCTAAATCCTACATCGCCCTGTCCTAAAATCTACTCCACACCCACCCTGAACTGTAAATCATACCCCACCCTCTCGTAAAAACTACCCACGCCCCTACCCCTTTCTGAACCCTAAAACCTACCCTGCCCTGTCCTAAAAAGTACCCAGAGCACCCCACCCCTACCCTGACCCCTAAAACCTACCCTGCCCAGTTCTAAAAACTACACCTTCCCTGCCACCTCCCTGAACCCTAAAACCTACCCCGCCCTGTCCCAAAAACTACCCGACCCCCTGCCATAAACCCTAAAGCCTACCCTGCCCTGTCCTAAAAACTACCTCGACCCCCTGTCCCTGACCCCTAAAACCTACTCCGCCTTCTCCTAAACACTACCCCTCCTCCAACCACCACCTTGAACCCTAAAACCTATCCCGCCCATTCCTAAAAACTACCCCGACTCTCACTATGCCCTTAACCCTAAAACCTACCCCACCCTGTCCTAAAAACTAGCACAATCCCTCCCTCCCGCCCCTGCCCTGAACCCTAAAACCTACCCCACCCTGTCCTAAAAACGACCTCGACCTCCTACCCCTGCCCTGAACCCTAAAACGTACCCGCCCTTTCCTAACAACTACCATCACCCCCACCCTGCATCCCTTAACTTACCCCTCCCAGACCTAAAATGACTCCCCTGACTTGAACCCTAAATCCTACCCCGCCCTGTCCTAAAAACTACCCCACCGCAGCCTGAACTGTAAGTCCTACCCCATCCTCTCCTAAAAATTACCCCCACCCTGCCCCGTTCTGTACCCTAAAACCTACCCCGCCCTTTCCTAAAAAGTACCCTGAGCCTCCCACCCCTGCCCTGAACCCTAAAACCTACCCCACCGTGTCTTAAAAAGTACCCGAGCCCCCACCCCTGCCCTGAACCCTAAAACCTACCCCACCCTGTCCTAAAAACTACCCCTACACAGCCACCCCCCTGAATCCTAAAACCTACCCCGCCCGTCCTAAAAACTTCCCTAACCCACCTGCCCTGAACCCTAAAACCTACTGTGCCCTGTCCTAAAAACTACCTTGACCCCCCCAACCCGGCCCTGAATCCTAAAACCTACCCCGCCCTATTCTAAAAACTTTCCCAACCCCTCGCCCCGCCCTGAACCCTAAAAACTACACCATCCTGTTCTAAACACTACCCAGCCCCCCTGCCCTAAACCCCAAAACTTACCTTGCCCTGTTCTAAAAACTGCCCAGCCCACCCGCCCTGAACCCTTAAATCTACCCACCCTGTCCTAAAAACTACCCCGACCCACCACCCCGCCCAGAACCCTACAACGTACCCCGCCCTGTCCTAAAAACTACCCTGACCCCTGCCCTGAACCCTAAATCCTACATCGCCCTGTCCTAAAAACTACTCCACCCCCACCCTGAACTATAAATCATACCCCACCCTCTCGTAAAAACTACCCCGCCCCTGCCCCTTTCTGAACCCTAAAACCAACCCTGCCCTGTCCTAAAAAGTACCCAGAGCACCCTACCCCTACCCTGAACCCTAAAATCTACCCTGCCCTGTTCTAAAAACTACCCCTACACTTTCACCTCCCTGGAGCCTAAAACCCACCCGCGCTGTCCTAAAAACTACCCTAACCCACCTGCCCTGATCTCTAAAACCTACCCCACCCCGTCCTTAAAACTACCCTGACGCACCTGCCCTGAACCCTAAAACCTACCACGCCCTGTCCTTAAAAATACCCTGACCCCCATCCCCGCCCTGAATCCTAAAACCTAACTTGCCCTCTCCTCAAAACTACCACACCACCCAGCCCTGAACCATAAAACCTACCATGCCCTGTTCTAAAAACTATCCCGACCCCCTGCCCTGGACCCTAAATTCTATGCCACCCTGTCCTAAAAACTACCCCACCCTGAACTGTATTTCCTACCCCACCCTCTCGTAAAAACTACCCCCTCCTTATCCTGTTCTGAACCTTAAAACCTACCCGGCCTGTCCTAAAAAGTAGCCAGAGCACCCTACCCCTGTCCTGAACCCTAAAACCTACCCAGCCCTGTACTAAATACTACCCGACCCATCTGCCCAGAACCCTAAAACCTACCCCGCCCTGCCCTAAAAACTACCCTGACCCTCATCCCCGCCCTGAACCTTGAAACCTACCTTGCCCTGTTCTGTCAACTACCCGCCCCCTCCCCTGTCCTGAACACTTAAATCTACCCCACCCTGTCCTAAAAACTACCACGACCCACCGCCCTAGCCCTGAACCCTAAAACCTGTCCTAAAAACTACCCCGAACCCCCGCCCTGAACACTAAAACCTACTCTGCCTTGTCCTAAGTGCTACCCGACCCCCACCCCTGCCCTGAACCCTAAAATCTACCTCACCAAGTACCCAGACTCCCCCGTCCTGAACCCTAAATCCCACCCTGCCCTAAATCGTACCCCAAACCTCCCACCCTCAGCCCTAAAAGTAACCCTGCCCTGTCCTAAAAACTACCCTGCCCCGCCCTGAACCCTAAAACCTACCCCACCTTGACCTTAAAACTACCCCAACCCTCTGCCCCTACCCTGAACCCTAAAACCTACCCTACCCTGTCCTAAAAACTACCCTGACTCCCCCACCACACTCTGATGCCTAAAATCTACCCTGCCTTGTCTAAATACTACCTGAACCCCCCACCATGTCCTAAAACTACCCTCCCCCTACCCTGAACCCCAAAACCTGCCTGCCTTGTCCTAAAAACTACCCCAATACCCCTCTCCCACCATAAACCATTCCCAAACCTGTCCTAATACTACCACAACCCCAACCCCCGCCACAGCCTTAACCCCTAAAACCTACCCTGCCCTGTCATAAAAACTACCCCGACCCCCATCCCCGCCCTGAATCCTAAAACCTACCCCGCCGTGTCCTAAAAACTACCCTGACCCCCACCACACCCTGAACCCTAAAAACTACCCTGCCTTGTCTAAATACTACCTGAACCCCCCACCATGTCCTAAAACTACCCTCCCCCACCCTGAACCCAAAAACCTGCCCACCTTGTCCTAAAAACTACCCCAATACCCCTCCCCCACCCTGAACTTAAAAACATACCCAACCCTGTCCTAATACTACCACAACCCCAACCCCCGCCACAGCCTTGAACCCTAAAACCTACCCTGCCCTGTCATAAAAACTACCCCGACCCCCATCCCCGCCCTGAATCCTAAAACCTACCCCGCCGTGTCCTAAAAACTACCCTGACCCCCACCACACCCTGAACCCTAAAAACTACCCTGCCTTGTCTAAATACTACCTGAACCCCCCACCATGTCCTAAAACTACCCTCCCCCACCCTGAACCCAAAAACCTGCCCACCTTGTCCTAAAAACTACCCCAATACCCCTCCCCCACCCTGAACTTAAAAACATACCTAACCCTGTCCTAATACTACCACAACCCCAACCCCCGCCACTGCCCTGAACCCTAAAACGTACCCTGCCCAGTCCTAAAAACTACCCTGATCCCCATCCCCGCCCTGCATCCTAAAACCTACCCTATCCTGTCCTAAAAACTACCCTTACCCCCCAACCCCACCCTGAATCCTAAAACCTACCCGCCCTGTCCTAAAAACTTCCCAACCGCGTGCCCCTGCCCTGAACCCTAAAACCTACTGTGCCCTGTCCTAAAATCTACCTTGACCCCCCCAACCCGGCCCTGAATCCTAAAACCTACCCCGCCCTGTTCTAAAAACTTCCCCAACCCCTCGCCCCGCCCTGAACCCTAAAAACTACACCACCCTGTTGTAAACACTACCCATCCCCCCTGCCCTGAACCCCCAATCCTACCTTGCCCTGTTCTAAAAACTGCCCAGCCCACCCGCCCTGAACCCTTAAATCTACCCACCCTGTCCTAAAAACTACCCCGACCCACCACCCCGCCCTGAACCCTACAACGTACCCCGCCCTGTCCTAAAAACTACCCTGACCCCCCGCCCTGAACCCTAAATCCTACATCGCCCTGTCCTAAAATCTACTCCACACCCACCCTGAACTGTAAATCATACCCCACCCTCTCGTAAAAACTACCCACGCCCCTACCCCTTTCTGAACCCTAAAACCTACCCTGCCCTGTCCTAAAAAGTACCCAGAGCACCCCACCCCTACCCTGACCCCTAAAACCTACCCTGCCCAGTTCTAAAAACTACACCTTCCCTGCCACCTCCCTGAACCCTAAAACCTACCCCGCCCTGTCCCAAAAACTACCCGACCCCCTGCCATAAACCCTAAAGCCTACCCTGCCCTGTCCTAAAAACTACCTCGACCCCCTGTCCCCGACCCCTAAAACCTACTCCGCCTTCTCCTAAACACTACCCCTCCTCCAACCACCACCTTGAACCCTAAAACCTATCCCGCCCATTCCTAAAAACTACCCCGACTCTCACTATGCCCTTAACCCTAAAACCTACCCCACCCTGTCCTAAAAACTAGCACAATCCCTCCCTCCCGCCCCTGCCCTGAACCCTAAAACCTACCCCACCCTGTCCTAAAAACGACCTCGACCTCCTACCCCTGCCCTGAACCCTAAAACGTACCCGCCCTTTCCTAACAACTACCATCACCCCCACCCTGCATCCCTTAACTTACCCCTCCCAGACCTAAAATGACTCCCCTGACTTGAACCCTAAATCCTACCCCGCCCTGTCCTAAAAACTACCCCACCGCAGCCTGAACTGTAAGTCCTACCCCATCCTCTCCTAAAAATTACCCCCACCCTGCCCCGTTCTGTACCCTAAAACCTACCCCGCCCTTTCCTAAAAAGTACCCTGAGCCTCCCACCCCTGCCCTGAACCCTAAAACCTACCCCACCGTGTCTTAAAAAGTACCCGAGCCCCCACCCCTGCCCTGAACCCTAAAACCTACCCCACCCTGTCCTAAAAACTACCCCTACACAGCCACCCCCCTGAATCCTAAAACCTACCCCGCCCGTCCTAAAAACTTCCCTAACCCACCTGCCCTGAACCCTAAAACCTACTGTGCCCTGTCCTAAAAACTACCTTGACCCCCCCAACCCGGCCCTGAATCCTAAAACCTACCCCGCCCTATTCTAAAAACTTTCCCAACACCTTGCCCCGCCCTGAACCCTAAAAACTACACCATCCTGTTCTAAACACTACCCAGCCCCCCTGCCCTAAACCCCAAAACTTACCTTGCCCTGTTCTAAAAACTGCCCAGCCCACCCGCCCTGAACCCTTAAATCTACCCACCCTGTCCTAAAAACTACCCCGACCCACCACCCCGCCCAGAACCCTACAACGTACCCCGCCCTGTCCTAAAAACTACCCTGACCCCTGCCCTGAACCCTAAATCCTACATCGCCCTGTCCTAAAAACTACTCCACCCCCACCCTGAACTGTAAATCATACCCCACCCTCTCGTAAAAACTACCCCGCCCCTGCCCCTTTCTGAACCCTAAAACCAACCCTGCCCTGTCCTAAAAAGTACCCAGAGCACCCTACCCCTACCCTGAACCCTAAAATCTACCCTGCCCTGTTCTAAAAACTACCCCTACACTTTCACCTCCCTGGAGCCTAAAACCCACCCCGCGCTGTCCTAAAAACTACCCTGACCCACCTGCCCTGATCTCTAAAACCTACCCCACCCCGTCCTTAAAACTACCCTGACGCACCTGCCCTGAACCCTAAAACCTACCACGCCCTGTCCTTAAAAATACCCTGACCCCCATCCCCGCCCTGAATCCTAAAACCTAACTTGCCCTCTCCTCAAAACTACCACACCACCCAGCCCTGAACCATAAAACCTACCATGCCCTGTTCTAAAAACTACCCCGACCCCCTGCCCTGGACCCTAAATTCTATGCCACCCTGTCCTAAAAACTACCCCACCCTGAACTGTATTTCCTACCCCACCCTCTCGTAAAAACTACCCCCTCCTTATCCTGTTCTGAACCTTAAAACCTACCCGGCCTGTCCTAAAAAGTAGCCAGAGCACCCTACCCCTGTCCTGAACCCTAAAACCTACCCAGCCCTGTCCTAAATACTACCCGACCCATCTGCCCAGAACCCTAAAACCTACCCCGCCCTGCCCTAAAAACTACCCTGACCCTCATCCCCGCCCTGAACCCTGAAACCTACCTTGCCCTGTTCTGTCAACTACCCGCCCCCTCCCCTCTCCTGAACACTTAAATCTACCCCACCCTGTCCTAAAAACTACCACGACCCACCGCCCTAGCCCTGAACCCTAAAACCTGTCCTAAAAACTACCCCGAACCCCCGCCCTGAACACTAAAACCTACTCTGCCTTGTCCTAAGTGCTACCCGACCCCCACCCCTGCCCTGAACCCTAAAATCTACCTCACCAAGTACCCAGACTCCCCTGTCCTGAACCCTAAATCCCACCCTGCCCTAAATCGTACCCCAAACCTCCCACCCTCAGCCCTAAAAGTAACCCTGCCCTGTCCTAAAAACTACCTTGCCCCGCCCTGAACCCTAAAACCTACCCCACCTTGACCTTAAAACTACCCCAACCCTCTGCCCCTACCCTGAACCCTAAAACCTACCCTACCCTGTCCTAAAAACTACCCTGACTCCCCCACCACACTCTGATGCCTAAAATCTACCCTGCCTTGTCTAAATACTACCTGAACCCCCCACCATGTCCTAAAACTACCCTCCCCCTACCCTGAACCCCAAAACCTGCCTGCCTTGTCCTAAAAACTACCCCAATACCCCTCTCCCACCATAAACCATTCCCAAACCTGTCCTAATACTACCACAACCCCAACCCCCGCCACAGCCTTAACCCCTAAAACCTACCCTGCCCTGTCATAAAAACTACCCCGACCCCCATCCCCGCCCTGAATCCTAAAACCTACCCCGCCGTGTCCTAAAAACTACCCTGACCCCCACCACACCCTGAACCCTAAAAACTACCCTGCCTTGTCTAAATACTACCTGAACCCCCCACCATGTCCTAAAACTACCCTCCCCCACCCTGAACCCAAAAACCTGCCCACCTTGTCCTAAAAACTACCCCAATACCCCTCCCCCACCCTGAACTTAAAAACATACCCAACCCTGTCCTAATACTACCACAACCCCAACCCCCGCCACAGCCTTGAACCCTAAAACCTACCCTGCCCTGTCATAAAAACTACCCCGACCCCCATCCCCGCCCTGAATCCTAAAACCTACCCCGCCGTGTCCTAAAAACTACCCTGACCCCCACCACACCCTGAACCCTAAAAACTACCCTGCCTTGTCTAAATACTACCTGAACCCCCCACCATGTCCTGAAACTACCCTCCCCCGCCCTGAACCCAAAAACCTGCCCACCTTGTCCTAAAAACTACCCCAATACCCCTCCCCCACCCTGAACTTAAAAACATACCCAACCCTGTCCTAATACTACCACAACCCCAACCCCAACCCCCGCCACTGCCCTGAACCCTAAAATGTACCCTGCCCAGTCCTAAAAACTACCCTGATCCCCATCCCCGCCCTGCATCCTAAAACCTACCCTATCCTGTCCTAAAAACTACCCTTACCCCCCAACCCCACCCTGAATCCTAAAACCTACCCGCCCTGTCCTAAAAACTTCCCAACCGCGTGCCCTTGCCCTGAACCCTAAAGCCTACACCATCCTGTTCTAAACACTAACCAGCCCTCCCTGCCCTGAACCCTAAAACCTACTGTGCCCTGTTCTAAAAACTGCCTGGCCGCCTGACTGCACCTGAACCCTTAAATTTACCCGCCCTGTCCTAAAAATGACCCACCACCCCTCCCTGAAACCTAAAACCTACCCTGCCCTGTCCTAAAACTACCCCGCCCTAAACCCTAAATCCTACCCCACCCTGTCCTAAATACGACCCCAACCTGAACTGTAAATCATACCCCACCCTCTCGTAAAAACTACCCCACCCTTGCCCCATTCTGAACCCTAAAACCTACCCCGCCCTGTCCTAAAAAGTACCCCGAGCACCCCACCCCTGCCCTGAACCCTAAAACCTAATCCGCCTGTCCAAAAAACTACACCCACCCCATCACCTCCCTGAACCATAAAACCTACCCTGCCCTGTCCTAAAAACTACCCAGGCCCACCTGCCCTGAACCCTAAAAATTACCCCGCCCTGTCCTAAAAAATACCCTGACCCCCCATCCCGCCCTGAATCCTAAAACCTACCCCGTCCTCTCCTAAAAACTTCCCCAACCCGCGCCCCCACATTGAACCCTAAAACAACGCCACCCTGTCCTAAAAACTACCCCGAACCCCTGCCCTGAGCACTAAAACCTACCCCGCCTTGTCCTAAAAGCTACCCCGACTCCCCCGCCCTGAACCCTAAAACCTACCCTGCCGTATCCTAAATACTAGCCCAATCCTCCCGCCCTGAGCCCTAAAAGTAACCCCTCCCTGTCCTAAAAATGACCCTGCTCACGCCCTGAACCCTAAAATCGACCCGCCCTGACCTAAAAACTACCCCAACCCCACTGCCCTGCCCTGAACCCTAAAGCCTACCCTGCCCTGTTCTAAAAACTAGCCTGACTCCCCCACCCCACCCTGAACCCTAAAACCTAACCTGAGTCCTAAAAGTAACCCCACCCTGTCCTGAAACTACCCTGACCCCCAGCATGAACCCCAAAACCTGCCCGCCTTGTCCTAAAAACTACCCCGATCCCGCCCTGAACCCTAAAACCAACCTCTCCCTGTCCTTATACTACCCCAACCCCCGCCCCTGCCCTGAATGCGAACACCTATCCTGCCCTGTCCTAAAAATTACTCCAAACCCCATCCCGTCCTAAAACCTACCCCGCCCTGTCCTAAAATTTACCCCAACCCCCACCCCACCCTGAACCCTAAAACCTACCCTTTTCTGTCCTAAAAACTACCAGACCCCTACTCTGAATCCCCAAATCTACCCCATCCTGTCCTAAAAACTACCCGACTCCCCCACCCTGAGCTCTAAAAGTAACCCTGCCCTGTCCTAAAAATGGCCCCAACCCTCCCTGGCCCCAACCTGAACCCTAAAACCTACCCGGCCCTGTCCTAAAAACTACCCCGACTCCCCAGACCCACACTGAACCCAAAAATCTATCGTACCCTGTCTAAAAAACTACCCGAACCCATTTCCCTAAATCCTACCCCGCCCTGTCCTAAAAACTACATTGACCCCACCGCCCTGAACCCTAAAACCTACCCTTTCATATCCTAATAACGACCCCAACCCTGAACCCTAAAAACTACCCCGCCCTATCCTAAAAACTACCCTGACTCCCCACCCCCACCCTGAACCCTAATACCCACACTGTCCTGTCCTAAAAATACCCTCACCCTCCGACTTTGCCCTGTCCTAAAAAATACCCCAACTCCCCCCCTCAACCCAGCTCTCTCTCTCTCCTCTGCTCCTTCCTGTTCCAACCAGACAGCTAGACCGCTCTCTCTGCCTTCACCACGCATATGTGTAGTAAAGGCACGCACGCTATAGGCATTCATGCTAAACACATATGCGTGGTAAATGCATTGCGTTGCATTGACCTCGTTGTAATAACGTTTCCCATCTATACATACACACATATATATGTGCCAAAAAAACAAAGGCGAAATGACAAAGGTTAAGGTATGGTAATAAGATCTTACTTTACATTAACACAACACAGACATTTACTGAAAAAACACAAAAGTTAATGTGATGTTATAGTTAGGCACTCTATAATGCTTTTGCATTTCTCCTCCGATCATGTGAAGGGGCTGAAAAAGGCATCAAATGACTATACACCACGGATCTTTGTTTTTGTTGTATTAATGTATATTGGGCGAGAGCCGCTCCCCGTAGGGGCACATATTAGATTGACTGTCCGCAGAGGGGGCAGAAACCCCCTAGATACCAGGGATAATTTTTTTGTGATTATTCATTATATGTGGGGAGTGACCCCTTAGGCAACGGTCGCTCCCCGGGGGAAAAATTACTTTTAGGCCATTTCTGCCACCCTTGGGGGCACATCGGCCTATTTTTATTAGGCCAATCTGCCCCCAAGGAGGGCTGAAACCACTAGATACCAGGGAATTTTTATTTTATATTATTGGATGAAGGGGGGCGGCCCCTTGGGCAAGGGCCGCTCCCAAGAGGGGCAAAATATTTTTAGGCCTTGGCCTATTATAATTAGGCCGATCTGCCCCCATCGGGCAGAAACCCCTAGACACCAGAGATATATATATTTTTTTTGTTTACCATATTTTTTTATATATGGGGAGCGACCCCTTAGGCAAGGGTCGCTCCCCTGAGGGGAAAATTGTATTTGGGCCATTTCTACCCCATTGGGGGCAGATCGACCTATTTTTATTAGGCCAATCTGGCAGAAACCCCTAGACACCAGGGATTTTTATTTTTTTTCGTCAATTTCACACAAGAGGAGCGACCCTTTAGGCAAGGGTCGTTCCCCTGGGGGGCAAATTTGTTTTAGGCCTTTTCTGCCTCCCTTGGTGGCAGATAAGCCTATTTTTATTAGGCTGATCTGCCCCAAAGGGGAGCAGAAACCACTAGGCACCAGGGATTTATTTTTGCATCAATTTCACACAAGGGGAGCAACTCCTTAGGCAAGGAACACTCCCCTCCTTGTGGGGGGGATTTATTTTAGGCCATTTGTGCTCCCCTGGGGGGTCAGAAGCCACTTAGGTACCAGGGACTGGTGTGTGTATATGTATGTGTTTTGTTTGTGGGGCAGCCCCTTGGGCAACGGTCCCTCCCCATGGGGGCACATTACTGTTGACGATGCAGACTGGCCTATTTTTGGAAGGCCCATCTGCCCCAAGGGGGCCCAAAAGCCCACCAGAGACCGGGGAAGATATTTTTTCCAAAATAAGACCCCAAATAAATGGGGCAAAGTTGTTCTGCCCACCAGTGGGCAGATAGGGCAATTACCCCCCCAACCACACCCTGGGGGGGGGGGGGGGAAGAAAGTCTACTAGATGGCAGGGAATAAAATAAAAAAATAGTGGGGTGGTGGTTACCAACCAGTATGGGCCTGGTTATGTCCCCACCCCAAATGAAGGGGTAACAGTCTTTCAGCTGTCCCCCCACACACTAAAACATCTTATCCCACAGCAAGCAAGAGGACATTTGGACATGTATTTGTACTTGACATACAGTGATTAAGTGTACACTCTGAAGTTAAGCCTACTGCTCTGCCAAGCTACCAAGGGGGTAAGTAGGGGTTAGCCGAGGGTGATTCTCTTTAACCCTGACTAGAGTGAGGGTCCTTGCTTGAACAGGGGGTAACCTGACTGTCAACCAAAGACCCCATTTCTAACATTGGTCTCAGCGGTTGGGATTTGACTTGTATTATTTTGGGTTTTGGTTTTACATTTGTGCTATGAGAGCTTGGCTAACTCTCAAAATCGTCCCACTTGGAATGGTGAGGGCTGCACTTTTTGGACTTTGAGATGCTGCCATGTAGAAAAATCAAGACCTAGACACATCTGAAAACTAAACATCTGGGTGAGTCCAGGGTGGTGTGCTTCACATGCAACCCGCACCATTTTCTAACCCACAATGCCCTGCAAACCCCCAACTTTGCTGGAAGTCACATATTTTTTTCCCCATTTTTGTGATGGAACCTTCTGGAATGTGCAGGCATCCACAAAATTCCTATGACCCAGCATTGTCTCATCTATACCGATAAAAATTCTGTCCCGCTTGTCAGCCTAAAAATGTTTTTTTTCAAACTGCCCTTTTGAACCTGCTTTGCTTCCCCCTCAGTTTCGACATGTTTTTGGCTCTTCCCTGTCACAGGCACTTGGCCCACCTACACAAGTGAGGTATCATTTTTACCGGGAGACTGAGGGGAACGTTGGGTAGTAGGAACTTTGTCCCGGAGAGGTGATCCCACACAGAAATGTGGGGAAATGTGATTTTTTAGCTAAATTTGAGTTTGCTGAGGATTCTGGGTAAGAAAACACTGGGGGATCCATTCAATTTACACCTCCCTGGACTTCCTCGGGTGTCTAGTTTTCAGAAATATCTGGGTTTGGTAGGTTTCCCTGTCTGGCTGCTGAGCCCAGGACCAAAAACGCAGGTCCCCACACTTGTAAAAAACCGGTAGCTTTGTATTTGATAATTTTGAGGTGTCCAGATAGTATTTTGGGGCATATCCTTTCACGGGCACTAGGCCTACCCACACAAGTGAGGTACCATTTTTATGGGGAGACTTGGGGGAACGCTGGGTGGAAGGAAATTTGTAGCTCCTCTCAGATTCCAGAACTCTCTGTCACCGAAATGTGAGGAAAAAGTGTTTTTTTTTACAGAACCTGGGGAGAGCCCCACAAGTCACCCCATCCTGGATTCCCCTTGGTGTCTAGTTTAAAAAAAATGCACAGGTTTAGTAGGTTTCCCTAGGTGCCGGCTGAGCTAGAGGCCACAGTCCACAGCTTGACACGCTGCAAAAAACAGCTCTGTTTTCTTTGGGAAAATGTGATGTGTCCATGTTGTGTTTTGGGGCATTTCCTGTCGCAAGCACTAGGCCTACCCAAACAAGTGAGGTACCATTTTATCAGGAGATTTGGGGGAACGCTGGGTGGAAGGAAATTTGTAGCTCTTCTCAGATTCCAGAACTTTATGTCACTGAAATGTGAGGAAAAAATGTTTTTTTTTTGGGCACAATTTGAGGTTTGCAAACGATTCTGGGTAACAGAACCTGGTGAGAGCCCCACAAGGCACCCCATCCTAGATTCCCCTAGGTGTCTAGTTTTAAAAAATGCACAGGTTTGGAAGGTTTCCCTAGGTGCCGGCTGAGCTAGAGGCCAAAATCCACAGCTTGGCACTTTCCAAAAAACACATCAGATTCCAATGTAAAAATGTGATATGTCCATGTTGCATTTCCTGTCACGAGCATTAGTCCTACCCATGCAAGTGAGGTACCATTTTTATCAGGAGACTTGGGGGAACACAGAGTAGCAAAACAAGTGTTATTGCCCTTTGTCTTTCTCTACATTTTTTCCTTCCAAATGTAAGACAGTGTGTACAAAAAGACGTCTATTTGAGAAATGCTCTGTAATTCACATGCTAGCATGGGCAACCCGGAATTCAGGGATGTGCAAATAACCACTGCTTCTCAACACCTTATCTTCTGCCCTTTTTGGAAATACAAAGGTTTTCTTGATACCTATTTTCCACTCTTTATATTTCAGCGAATGAATTGCTGTATACCCGGTATAGAATGAAAACCAATTGCAAGGTGCAGCTCATTTGTTGGCTCTGGGTACCTAGGGTTCTTGATGAACCTACAAGCCCTATATATCCCTGCAACCAGAAGAGTCCAGCATAGGTAACTGTATATTGCTTTCAAAAATCTGACATTGCAGGAAAACGTTCAGAGTAAAACGTGGAAAAATGGCTATTTTTTCACCTCAATTTCAATATTTTTTTATTTCCCTTGTAGGATCTACACAAATTACCCTTTTCTGAATTCAGAATTTTGTCTCCTTTTCAGAAATGATTAGCTTTCAGGGATACAGCATTGGTTTCACACCCATTTCTGTCACTGACTGAAAAGAGGCTGAAAGCACAAAAAATCGTTAAAATGGGGCATTTCCCAGTAAAATGCCAAATTGTGTTGGAAAATGGGGTTTTCTGATTCCAGTCTGCCTGTTCCAGAAAGCTGGGAAGATGGTGCTTTTAGCACCGCAAACCCTTTGTTTATGCCATTTTCAGGGAAAAAAACACAAGGCTTCTTCTGCAGCCCTTTTTTCCCATTTTGTTTTTAAAAAACTAAACTTTCGCTGTATTTTGGTTAATTTCTCGGTCTCCTTCAGGGGAACCCACAAAGTCTGGGTACCTCTAGAATCCCTAGGATGTTGGCAAAAAAGACGCAAATTTGGTGTGGGTAGCTTATGTGGACAAAAAGTTATGAAGGTCTAAGCGCGAACGTCCCCAAACATCCAAAAAAAGGCTTGGCACCAGAGGGGGGAAAAGGCCTGGCAGCGAAGAGGTTAAAACCCTAATGGACAGCTACCAGTCTACCAGTTTATGCAGAGCCTATGACTTCTAGTCCCCTGACAGAGGACCAATTGACATATACAGAGATCCACAGTTGCCGGTGGGAAATCTAAAGCCTTAACTGCAACTATTGGTGCAGCAGTTGCAGTGAAGACTGTGAACTTTGCTGAGTAGGTGCCATAATTGTTGTGTCCTCTCAGCAAAGTTTTTTGTTGTCCAGAAAGTAAACTTCTGAAGCAGGTGATGTTCCTGGAAAATAAAAAACTAATAAGTGTGACATGGTCAGACCTCCGTTCAGAAAGCCATGGTGCAGCAGGCGTTACGGGACCCAACTGATGTTGTTAGGGCCTTTTACCCCTGATGTCCCAGTGCCCACCCTACCATGGATCCTGCTCACCTGGGTCATGCACCACCTTCTACACCTGACTCTCAGTTAGGTAGTGTAGCTAAAACAGTCAAGCCTCCTTCAGGGAAAGCTCAAATACAAATCAGTAAACATGACTTATAACTCAAAGTTCAGGCAGCGCAACATTAAATCAATGTTCAGTCAAATACTCTTTTTTCTATAAAAAAGTATTTTAGTTCTAACTCTATGCATGCCAAGGTAAGGGACATTCAAAAAGCAATAACACAATTGCCTTGAGGTCAGAGCTCTAGTAGTTGTCAAGCCACTCCTTGTCCTCTTACCTCTAGTGCAACGGGTTTGCTGTTATTCTCCATTCACTCATGGCTGCCTCCAGGAATTGTAAATTAAAAGGCCGAACTCAAGTCTTCCTCCCTCAGACTCTGCAAGTAAGTTTAGTTTTAGAGTCCAGGGTCTAGCAGCACTAATGGTGGTATGTCCCCTGGGGCCCTGAAGGCCTAGTTCTCAGATTACTCATTCCGGCGGCCAAGTAACTTGCAGTGGTGCAGCACGGTCCTGTTCTAGATTGGCTGAGTTGGGCCACTTGCGGTCACATGTGGCAGCCCCTGGCAGGTGCCGTCTCTCTTCCCTGAGCTGTGCTACCTTCAGAATCCAGACGGGTGAGGTGCTCCAGTGGTCATGCGGTAAGCATTTCCATCCTTTGGCAGAGGGTGGAGCGGTGGTTTCCCTGCTCTGACGGGTTCCGTGGGTGCAATCCACAAAATGAGTCCATCTTGGTCACAACAGTTTCCCAGTCCCGGGTGATGATCCGGACCTCTCGGTTCAGCATCTCAGTTAGCCACTCCTGACATACAGAGCCGCCCTTCTAGCTTCACAAACCAGTGATGCTAGCCTCATGTGGGTGGTCATGGCGGTTCCTCCTATTATAAGATGTTGCCAAGACAGTTCAGGTCACTGGTAGTGGCCCAATTGATGCAGGGATGGGGTTCTCCCCCCACAGGCTTTGAGCCACGCAACGGCAGCCTGTGGCCCATTCGCCAAGTCAAAGTTAGCACACAGGCAATCGTACCTCCTGGCTTCTGGAGTCACCCTGTTCAGTAGGCACACTGGCAATGGCCTGATCGGTGCTGGGAGCTGGTTTTCCCACCCACACTCCTGCATATCAGCTCACAACAGCCCCTTCTGGAATACGGTGTTGGTAATGAATTCCAGCAGAGGGCCTATGGCCCAATTGGTGCAAGATGAATGCCTCACACCTCACGCGGAGTCCTCACACCAGGGCTCTCTTTGGGGCCTTGCTCCCTCCAACACTCTACTCTCCCTCACACGCACCCCTGTCTTGGTGAGCAGGCAGGTGTTGGTGCTCCAGGTTCCAGGCAGGTGATTTTGGCTTCCCTGGGTGTTGTCCTCCTACCCAGCAGGGAGAGTAGTATGCTGGGCCCCTAGTCCTTGTCACAGGCAGACGTCTTGCAGAGCTTCACCTCTTCACAAAGCCTGGTTAGCTGCTCGGCAGATGACAAAGTTAGAAGTCTCAAACTCCTCTACTTGTAGTTCTTTTCCAGACACCAATTTTGACTTAGGGTCTGGACCTTGGATGTTTTGTGTTGAGGTTCTGCTTCTTTGAAATGGACATCTCTCTCCTTTACTCTTTCTCCTGAAGGATGTCTGTGATAGCAGGTAAGATGTTGGAGCTGAAAAACCCACAACAAGATTCATGAGAATGACCAGAGTTCACGCCTGAATGACAGCCACAGTGATATCTGCATCAGCAGTTAATCCTGGGCCCTCAGCCCTACTTTTTATGATTCCCTTATCAGCCCCATGTTCCTCTTCCTGTGATGTGTCCAGGCCCCTTTCCTTGTGTTCTGTCACTGAATCAAAGAGCCCTCTGTAATCCATAAGGAAAGCCTGGCTCCCCCCCTCATTCAGTGCCTGTCCCACCCAGCTTACAGGAATGCAGCAATATACAACTCCTTCTGGGGGTATTCCTCTACTACTTAGGTTTTCACAACTCAGGCCTGGGCTTCCCAACTTGGAACCCAAGGCCCTCCATGTAATATACCACTGCAGGTGCTTCTGCACTCAGTGAACATTCATAGCGTACTCCACTGTCTAGTACTGTTGTGCCAGTGTATCATGCTACCATCAGCACTCCCACATGAGGCACACACACACAGTCTGTGCACACTGTTCAGTACTACAGTCTCTCTGTACTGTACCAGAGTGTGTTATTGAAAAACACACCCTGCCAGCACACATATATTTATCATGTGCACACTGTACCTTTGTGTAGTTTATTTCTCGTGAGCACCCATGCACTTAGCACATGTTTTTACCACACATGCACTTCCACATCAACCTGTTGTAGCCCAGGGATGAGTTAAACACACAGCAGCTGAACCTTTAAAAAGGTGAGTGAGCCTGTATGCCTCACTCCAGTGGCACAGGGTAAACTACTATTTACAGATGCTCACTACTACTGATCACTACATGGCATGCTGTCACCACCATGCTTGTGCTGTTTAACATCTGGTGAAGACAAGAGCCTTCCACCACTGTGAGGATAGTGCTTTGTGCACCCCTCCCAGTCCAACAAGACTACAATCCATGAGGCAGACCTACGTCATGGCTGATTTGCATGTTCTTTGTTCGCTTATGACAAAAAAATCAGCTTTAGGGATCCAGACAATGATATTCAGCGGCCCTGGGCATTCAGGGCAGGGGTAAACATCTCTCACAAAGCAATGGACTTTTCCATCCCAACAGACATAATGGGAGTTTTATTACTGCGCGTAAGAGCCATTAATTAATTTCCCTGCCGGGACCGTCATGCCTTGCATGACAGTCTTCAGTAGGACCATATCGTCATATCACGCAACTGTAAGTAGGTGGAACCTCCATCACTATTTCCTGGGTCGAATGGGCTATCAATGCATGAGTTTCTGCTGGTGGAGACGGCTAAACCTCCACTGACAGAAACCTTGCAGTTTCCCTAGAAGATTGCAGAGATAACAGAGAGGGAGAGCCTCTGAGGTGGACCACAGACTTGACAGAGCTGGGTAACCACTGACTAACAACAGTTCTTCTGCTCCATAAAACCCTAAATGACCCTTTAAACGTTTATCCAAAGAGAAATAACTGATTTGTTTTCTCTGTGTTTGTTATTCTTTCAAGTTTTCCTGATATCACATATTTCTTTTGTTTGATTTCCTCCTTTGGAGTTTATGTGTGAAATAAAGTTTTCAGTGTGAACAAAATCACACTGTACTAGGGAATACACTGTGCTGTAGGCAAACACATTGCTGCTGGCATCCACTCTTTTTACAGTCAATCTGGCAACAGAAATGTTACAGGGTCACACACTCAGGCACAAACTCAGTGCTTGAGTTACATATTGGCAATAGACTTTAGTCTTAATCTCCCTTTGACATCTAGTACTTATATAATGTGGTTTTGCCCACTCATCAGGTGCAAAGCCTATTTTCATGTCCACCCTAGATGCTGCTGCATCCTTTTCCTTTTTGCCACTCCCCTGATTAGCTTTAGTGTAATAATATTCAAGGCCTAAGCAAAATTAATGTCTGCCATTTGGACAATCTCCATTCTCTTACAACAAGTGAATTGTTGAAGCTGATTGTTGTAATCTGGCACCCCATTGTACAACTACAAGTGTATCATACTACGTCTGCACAGTGCAGATAGGGTCTACTTGGCTCCAAACGTAGTGGTTGAGGTCATTTGTCACTGGTGCCCAGGGTCTTTCCAAGTATGATCTCTGCAAACCTGGCCAAGAAAAACATTTCCATACTTATCTCTCTGGGTTGCATGGTCAAGCTTTTTCAGGCTTCTTAGGTGGGAAAATGAAGTGGTGGTACATGAGCTCAGAAATACACAACCAACAGACACAATAACTTCAGTGTCCAGCACAGTGCCTTTCTATGAAAAAGAAAGTACTTTTAATCAAACAACAGTATTAAATGCTGCATAATTCAAATGAAGGTATAAGTCAGTGACCCTAGCAATGCCTTCCATTGGTGGAGCTATACCTGTGCTAAACCTAGCTTGGGTGACCTGACAATAGTCTGTCTTCCCTAGTAGGGATGCCAAAAGGCATGAATCAGGCACATGTGCAGTCTCTAATATCCCCTACAAGTCATTAACAAACTTAGTCAACCTATGCATCAACCTCACACTCAAGGAACACATTGCTATGGTACCAGCTGTCTCTTCTAAGAAAGTCAAACCATTTCTTTCAGAAGTCAACTTCAGAACTGCTATTCATGCTCTCATACTCTCACATCTAGATGGTGGTAATGAACTGCTCCATGGTCTCACAGACTCCACACTTGCACCCCACCATGCCTCATTCAGGGCCTACAGACTCACATCTTTAAAGAACACTATATCACAATGCATTGACCATCCACAATACAGCTTCCTCTCCCACTGTTCAATGGCTTTATGGTTGTCTTTGACCATGCACAGTGTTCTGGTACCTTTTGGCTTGGTTCACCCTATAGAAATACCATATACATACATACATACATATATATATACATGCATATAGTCCACTTCGTTTTCAAGATTCTTACCCCTTCTAATGACTGTGCGTCAGTATGCGGTGCTCTCTTTTGGGTGTATTTGTCACTTTTGGGTCTTTCCTGTGGATGAGCCACAACATGTAAGAGAAATGTAGGGGGTCAACTTGTGAGCCAGGCATGGCTGCATCTTTGAGGGCACAGCTGCCTGGCCCAATGTCTGCAATGCATTGGTTGACGCACATGGAGTGAAGAAGCAGCCAGAGCGGGGCAATTTTGTCTTATTGCCAGTGCAGCCTGAGCATGTCAGTATTGTTGCATGGCAGTTGCAACCATGTAAGACCAAGTTGGTACTTCCAGACAGTGGGTACCTTAGTAGGTAGTTGTAGCCAAGGTCAGGCCAGTATCATTGTTCAGTAGTTATGGTCCCACCGGTCCCAATATCACTGTATGACCCGTCAAATAGGCAGTTCCAACCCTAATTGGGATGGGCTCGTCAAAAGGCAGTTGCAGCCCCGACTAGGCAAAACAGATGAATATATGGAGGTAGCAGTTCTGCATGGGCTGCTCCTAGGTTGGTCTCGGCAGTCCACTTCCTCTAGATGTCCCACAGCCCATGGACATGCTAGACCTCTCCTTCTAGGCACTCTCTCCACCAGCACCGCCAGGCAAACTCCTTCCCTCTCTCATCAGGCAGCTTCTAAGCACTCAAGGAGACCCTATTCTCCTCAAGCAGAATGTGAAGACTGATGAAGTCTCCTCACTTGTGGGAGACTGGCTGTCAGGAAAACACCAAGTCCTGGTTACACAGCAGCCATTCAAGTACTCTATGGAGGAGATTAAGGGGGTCATTACGACCTTGGCGGGCGGTATCAGCCGCCCGCCAAGATCTGACCGCCGTGCGGCTGTCAATGCGGCCGCACCCCCGCCGCGGCCATTTGGAGATCCCCGCTGGGCCGGCGGGCAGAAACCTGATTTCCGCCCGCCGGCCCAGTGGGGATCACGGCCGCAACATGGGGCCGGCTCCAAATGGAGCCGGCGGTGTTGCGGCCGTGCGACGGGTGCAGTTGCACCCGTCGCGCTTTTCACCGTCTGCATAGCAGACAGTGAAAAGCTGCATGGGGCCCTGTCAGCGGGCCCCTGCACTGCCCATGCCAGTGGCATGGGCAGTGCAGGGGCCCCCAGGGGCCCCTACGACTCTCCGTTCTGCCAGCCTTTTCCTGGCAGTGCAAACCGCCAGAAAAAGGCTGGCGGACGGGGACTCGTAATCCCCTGGGCAGCGCTGCAGAAGTGGCCGGGGCAGAAGTGGAGGAATACCGCCGGCCCCGGCGGTGCGACCGCGGCGCTTCCGCCGCGGTCATAGTAGGCCAGGCCAGGCCTGTTGGCGGTGCTTCCGTCATTTTAGCCCTGGCGGTCTCGTACCGCCAGGGTCAAAATGACCCCCTAAATGTCAGGAAAACACCAAACCCTGGTTACACAGCAGTCATTCAGGTACTCTATAGAACACTTCCTTGATCTTGAAGGACAAGGACATGGAATTGGAACAATATTCGGTGGTTTAGGTCCCACATTTATACACATTTTGTATGTGGAGGGAATGTGGATCCTATGTCTTGTATTTCAGACCAGGTTTGCATTGGTTGTCTTTTCAAGTGTCTTTCTCAGTCTGCTCTCCAGACACAGCCTTTGTGTAGAGTGATGCCTCTCACAGCAGGTAGCACTGGGGCTGTCTCCATATCGGAGAGCCACAACACAAGCACAATAAGGTATGAGGGTGCTTGACCTGGTTGATATCAGTCCAACTGAAGCAGCTATTAGGGATAAACAAAGGGGGGGGGGCTGGCCTAGAAATGTCCTCACCTTATGACTCTACCATCAACCAAATGCCAGTGGTCAGGAACTATTAACCAACCTCCCCTTCCTAAAAAAGCATGTCTCCAGCCCCCTCACTTTAGGGTCTGAATCTACCCCCTCTGGCCACAGGGATGCAGGTAACACACTTCCACTGTCTGGGGAAGCTGTACACATTCTCCATCTTGTGCTATGCCAGGTCATGGGTTCCGAAATGGACCCCACTGGCTTCAGCACTCAGGCTTACGCACATACATAGTCCTACCCCTGTACATGCAATACACAAATGTGAACACACTTGACATTAATACAGGATGCAAGTGCAAAGTTCTGGACTTACAAATAACAGCTGACCTTTACACAGGTCACTCTCAGTGATAGAGGTAAAAATTCTGGTCACACTAATAAACTTTCATAAAATGGTTGTTAGACCTGCCATCCTTTACATGATATCCCTCCAAACCTTTTCCCTTCACTCCCTTGCTTTGTTTAACCCATTTTTGTTTCAAAAGTTATTTTTGTTTGTTGTAAGGCTATGTCTCCGATAGGTTATCACTGGGTTTACATTCCTTTTTAATAAGTGCTAACTTCCGATTGGGAGTACTTAGGTAAATTAGGTTTGCACATAAAGGAATTGTAATTTAACATCCTCTTTAATGCTAAAGTCAAATTTTAAGTCACAATTCTGAAAATGCTACTTTTAATAATACCTTTAAATAAGCTGAATGTTTGTAATGAGGACCTACCTGGAAGGAGCAAGTAGGAAAACGAAAAGAAACACAGAACTCCTAATTCCAGTTAGTTATTAGAGCTCTTTGTCTGCCTAGACAAATGTCATCCTCTCACAAATAATGGCTACTCTTCAGTTTACAAAGTCATGCATATTCATGCAACAAACATATATGCACCTTTACATCAATAGTACATCACCTGCGTTAAACAACAACTACAAGAGGGTGCCATAAGATCCTTTAACAGTATAGATGATTAAGGTGGTCATTACAACGTCGGTGGTCTTTTTACAAGACCGCCTAGGGACCGCCGTGCGGAAGACCGCCAGTAGTGGCGTATTATGACTGTTGGCTGCTCTCCGTCCTTTTTACGATGGAGAGCCGCCAACAGCCATACTGTTGGGCGGCAGGGAAGTGGAGGTTGCTCTACCTCCACCGCCAAGTCAACAGAACACCGCCCACCGAATCACGTCCTGTGATTCGGCGCTGCGGTGTTCTGTTGGCGGTGTGGTGTCGGCGGAGCAGCCCCCATGGCTCCCGTCCCCTTCCGGAGGATCGACGGACAAGGTAAGTCGATCGTCCATTAGGGGAGGGGGACGGGGGGGTGTTGTGTGTTGTGTGGGTGCATGGGTGCGTGCGTCTGTGTATGTAGAGGGGGGTGTGAGTGCGTGTATGCTTGTGGGTTTGTTGCGTATGTTGGGAATGAGTGCGTGTATGTCTGTATGTATGTCTGTATGGATGTGTGCGTGTATGTCTGTATATGGGTGTGCGTGTCTGACTGAGTGTGTGGATGTAGACATCTATGTTGGTGTGTGTGCGTGTATGTGTGTTGGTGGTGCCTGCGTGCGTGTCGTGTGTGTGTGAGTTATGTGATGTTGGGGGTCGGGGTGGGGAGGGGGGCCCTGCCACCTTTGGGGGGTGGCAGGGGTGGTGGGGGTGGTAGGGGAGGGAGTCGGGGTGGGGGAGACCCCTATCAGTACCAGGGAAGGAATTCCCTGGTACTGATAGGGCTTACCGCCATGGATTTCATGGCGGTTCCTACCGCTGGAAATCCACGGCGGTAAGCCGGGTCGAAATACCGGCGCCGGTATTGTGACGCCCGCCGGGCTGGAGACCCAGGTCTCCAGCCCAGCGGTCGTCTCCGCCCTGGCGGGCGGAACGGTGAAGCGGCGGATGACCATGGCGGTAACCGCCATGGTCATAATACTCAAAAAAAAGACCGCCAGCCTGCTGGCGGTCTTACCGCCACTTTAACACCGTCCGCCAGGGTTGTAATGACCCCCTAAATTTTTTCACATTATTTATGAATTGTAAAAGCTATGTGTGTTTCCAATAAATATCTGTTCCTGTATCTGAAAAAAATATTCCCTAACACCAGCTGTAAATATGTTTAATCCTCCACCCCCAACAAAAGCTTTTGGAAAGTATATTTTTGTCATTCAAATACCAGTTCTTCAATTTCTGTAAATACACAAGGCTGGTTCCTACATATCAGCAGGCACTCATGTGGACTAAAAGTCTACCTGGACATAAGGAACCTCAATTGCTTGTGTATCAGAATACTAAGGCAAGGTGCCAGTGGAAATCATGTAATGCCAGCTGCCACCATCTGCGAGGGTACCCATCAAAGTCCATGAAAGTCTTATACGGTGGGGAGCATTATGCAAGGGGTACCCAAGATATGCTATGGAATGCCATCTTGTGTCAAGGACATCATTGTTAGGGACGACCATCATAATGCCTTTAATTCCCACAAAAAGCCAAGAAGTTTGTCAGAAGTGGGTGATTACTTTGGGAAGGAGATACCCTTAACAAAAAGTGAACACAATTTGATTAGGTCTTAACACAGTTCTATGAGAAACTCTGCGAAACCCCCGGTAGACGAGGCACAATCAGCAGCTTTTCTCCAGAGAAATGTGTGTTAAGGGCAAGCAGTGCTAATGATTTTGAGCTAATAAAATACAACACAATAAAATTCCCAAAACAAATTAGAAAATAAGTTAGCAAAACAACACTATAACAATTAAAATCAGAGCATGACAAATAGAGATTTGAATGTTTAAAGTTCGGTTTTACATGATTTTGCTCTCCATTACAATAATAACGTATTTTTATTATTATTATTTTTCAATGATACAAATTACACAGGCAATAAAACATCGCGGTTATATTTTAATTTTGATAGAGTACAAACGGGTATAATGAGATATCTGCTGATGAATTTAACCCCTGATGTACGATGTCAGTTGTTGCTGTTTCAATAAGAAGCAAACTCTAAACAAACTTAAATATTGCCTGAAGTGTAATTGTTTATTTTGTCTATTACTATGGTGGAAAGAAGAAATTTTTTAAAACGGGTACTTACGAAATCAGGTATACCTACAGTGAACAGACTTTTCAAATATTTAAGTATTAATCTTAGATACTTAGATAGTTGCAGGGCCGACTGCATTCTTTCTTATGTATAAATGTACACCGTATCGATTGTTTATCGATTACGTATGTGGCATCTAATAAACTTATTTTCAATAATATTTTATATAGTGCTATCTCCGGCCCATCAGTCCTATTTAAGCACCATATATGCAAATTGTTACTGTCACTCAATTTATTGGAACGTAATTTAGCAATCTCAGAAGGTTGGAAGGCCGAGTTGGACAAGCTTGGATTTTAACTTGTGACCTGCAGATCACAGTAGATGGAAGCAGTGATTGTTTAAATTACTGCCATATCTCATCAGCTATTGATGGAATAACAGAGCTTTCTGTACTGCTACTATTTCCCAACTAGAAACGTGAAGTTATCTGTCCTAAAATCAACGACCGGAGCTATGCTGGCGTTGGTAGTAATCATCACCGGAATTGGGCTGTTACAAGGATTTCTTTGTCTATACTTGTATTAAAAAGCACCATTGCGTTGGTCCTTGGACTTCAATCTCTCGATGTCTTGCTATATCTAGATAATGGATCAGACGTCATCCAAATGACGAAGGGCCAGATGTATCAAAGGGTTTTACCCATTTTGTGTCTATGGGAAAATGTGTTCATACATATGGCCCCAAGAAACACACAAGTCAGGCAGTGAGATAGAAAGAATAAAAATGCTTCATGAAATGAAATGAAAATAACATTTATAAAGTGACAATCTGCTCAGAAGACAGCTTCTAGGCTCTAATTACTTGATTAACAAACCCTTCAAGAACGAAAGACAGATGGCATAAGGAAGAAAAAGAAGAAAAGGAAAGCAAAAAGTATTTGAAAACCTGCTTGAAAAAAAGAGGTTTTCAGCCCTTGATGAAATAGAGATTAATCCAAACTTGAACGGAGGGCAAAGGCAAACCATTCCATAATTTAGCTCCCAGAAGGAGCCGCCGACATGTCTAACTGAAAGAATTTTGGGTGATTGCAGAATAAATGTATTAATTGACCTCAGAAGTCTGAAGGGAGTATAGAAGAAAAAAGATTCTGAAGACCTATTGGGACAACTCTGTGCACCACACGATGAAAATGTAATAGCATTTTAAACTAGAGGGACTGGTAATCAGTGAAGGTCCTTAAGTTTCAGGAACACTGAGCAGTGCCTATGAATGTTGAGTAGCAGCCCGGTTGAAGCATTTTGAACAATTTGCAATCTATCAGTAAGTTGTTTAGCCATACCTAGATGTAAGGCATTGGAGTAATGCAGCCTAGAGATAACCAGTGCCTGGACCACAGTTTTCCTGGCCTAAAAAGGTAAAAATGGAAGCACCTTATCTAGAGTTTTTAGGACACCAGTACAAGTATTGGTGACCCTCTGAACCTGCAAAGAAAAAATAATTGTGAGTCAAATTTCACTCCCAGATTGCACACAGATTCAACCGTGCAAGACGGTGCACCTAGTTCAGTTGCCACCAGTCATTCGTCCAGACTTGAGGATTCCGACCACAGAACAATAACTCAGTTTTCTCAGGGTTTAACCTTAGATGATTTTGGGACAGCCACTTAGCAAATTATGTCATACATTGAACTTGAGTTTTGTTTGTCTGTCGCCCATCATCAGTGGCACAATTAATTGAGTGTTGTCTGCATAAGAAAACACTTTGAAACTAGACCCCTTCACAGGTCTGGCAAGGAGCCAGCCATATAGATATGAAAGGGGGTCAGACTCAATGATGACGACCGTGGTACACCCGATCAATTGGCACCAAAGAAGAAGAATAAGAAGAACTTTTAATGACTTGGCTCTGATCTTTCGAGAAATCTAGGAACCAATCCAAGGCAATGCCCCAACACCAATTTCCCGCAGACGACTTAAAAGAATATTGCGGGAAATTGTGTTGAAGGCAAACGGAAGATCAAGCAATATAAGCCCTCCCGTTCCCCTTGTGTATAATTGACATTTCAAGTTTTGTTTCACAATAAGCAGAAGTGATTCATTGGAGTGTGCTCCCAGAAGCCACAAAGTGTGGGATCCAAAAGATTAGTAGTATGGAGGTATTGGGTAAGAGAGAAATGTATGTGAGACTCCAACATCTTGGTTTATGCAGGTAGTAAAAAGATAGGCCTGTAATTTGCCAAATTTGAAGGATCTACATTAGATTTTATTAAGATGGGCATGATTTTAGCCAGTTTCCACAATGTTGGGACTTGAACCAATATAATAGAATAATTTAGCAAGGAACAAAGGAAAGGGAGACTGGTAGCAGCACCCAATTTTAAAATATGTGGGGACAGGAGTAGTTCAGGGATTCTGAAGAACACCGAGTTAAAAGCTTCTGCATGTTTTGGTTAGTGATAAGTGGAAATTCCTTTAGGGACAGGTCATCCCTACTTGCCTCATTCAACATGAGTGCAGGTTCTGGTTTCTTCAAAGACCCTGCACATTGTCTTGGAATCCCCTGATTTGAGCTGCTAAAGTGGCCTCAACTTAAGTTCACCAAATCACCATGTTTCCTTGCCTTGGAAGCCATTTAATTGCTGAGGCCATTTCCTTTTGATTGTTATTGGAAAGTCGAGTCCTCATCTTTAATGCATATAGTTGTAGAACAAATACGTCTCTCAGGTGTGTCTTGAATCTCCAACCAATGAACTTTTAAAACCTAAAGCTGGATTTTCAGAAGGAGAGGAGTTCACGTGGTAACTGATAGTGACATACTACTTGCTTACCTACTCCTACTTGGCCTTTGGAGGTGGCACAACAACCAATTTCTTAATATATGGGGCAGATCTGCTACCCTTACTGTGTTGTACCCTATTAGATGAGCTAGTCCCTGGTTGAAGACCAGTGGGTTCACTGAACATAGCAATCACTGAAACCTTTTAAGTGTGGTCCTGACTGGCGCATAAGGGGATGCATCCTGAGTTATGAAAGATATGAGAACGCCCCCTATTGATCATAGGAAGGATCCACTGAATCATTTCCATCTTAAATTGTTCGGTAAGACTACATCTGTTGCTCTCTTCGGGTTGATTAGTCTATGCTTGCTCATTGATTTCTGGATAAGGAAGATTACTGAATGAACAACGAGGTTCTGTTCCTGGACCACAATGAGGACCACCACTCACTACAAACTAATATAGCTCTAAACCACCATCTGGAAGCAACAGGGGATGCATCATGATGGTCTTTGCTGGTGCAGGGCCAAACGTCTGTTTTATGTGCCTGTAGTGTATAAAGTGAATTAATTCAACCAAAAGTTCTCTGAGTTAATTCTTTGTTTTCATACACATAAGCTCAGAATCAGAAAGATACAAACAACAACTGTTCTGAACTCTGTGCTACAATAAACAATGAGTCACTGACTACTTGTATTGTAAGAATGCTTGATATATCGCAGTGCACAGAGAAGGCAATATGAGTGGTCAGAGAAATTTGGAATATCTTTGCCTACTTTCCAGAGAGAACTGAACAAATCAGAAACAAGAAGAGTAGTTCCTAAGGCCAGGATTCAAAGAAAATTAGTCCAAGCATATACCTACAGATTGCACTGATTTGTTTATTGTTTGCATATCACAAAATGGGCACACTCCAAGTGAAAATGTGACTTTCATAGTTTTCCTTGTATGCTCCTCTAATCTCTAACCAAACAATTAGAACATAATCTAAAGAGTGGGAACCCACAAATAAATTTCCAATTGAAGTTTGTTCAAATGTGGGTTATTGGTAGTAATAACTATGAACCTACCCCTGGCAATAAAGGCCACTGACCAGATATAGGTTCAGTAAAGATCCCAGTAAATTAGCCCCTTGCTTAACCCTTTGTAGCTGTAACCCAGCAGGCCGGCCTAAATTGGGTGACAAGAGTGTGAAGCATTCAAAAGTATCAATACAGTAAATGAGACACAACACACAATAAAAATCCTACAGAAATATATAAACATAAGTTACATTTGTATGAGTAAATAGACACCAAAATGACAAAAATCCAATGTAGAAAACCAGAGATATGAATTTTTAAAGAATAAACATGTTCTAGTGCTTAGAAACACAAATCTAAAGGTCTGGAATCTTTTGAATTGTCCTTGGAAAGCCGGACCACAATTCTCACAATGCACCTGGCCAAATCCTTAGAAGTCCACTGGATGCACTCCAGGCTGGGGACTCTTGCTGGAGATTATGCAGGTGAACCTCTGTTAACCTGTAGCATCAGGAAGTCCACTCCTGAGTCCTTCTTGAAGCAAGGCCCCTTCCCCAGGGCTGTAGTACCAGATTGTGCAGCAGACACAGTGCACTCAGAAGTGCAGGCCAAGGGTGCACATCCAGATTCCAGCAGGGCTGTCCTTCTTCCACTTGTAGTTTTCACATATTTATTCCCAACTCCTGTGTATCAGGAAGGGGCCATCCCTGACCAATAAAATGCAGGGTGACACCGAGATGCATGACCACTTCCTCCAAAGTGTGTCATATTCCTATCATTCTTCCAAAAACCATGATGGATGAAATTTCAGGAGAGGAGTCAGAGCTGACGAAACCAGCCCCCACTGTACTAATTTCCATAGCTTTCCTCCTAACATCTGCAAATTCCTTCCTTAAGCCTGGTATCTGGCTGAGGGGTCCAGAAGGTGGGGGTTAGGTGATCTGGCGCTCCCTGCCTGTCCCGCTCTCCTTTGGGGCTGTATGTTTTATTACCTCTCCCCCTGCTCCGGAATTCCTGTGTAGCCACAGAGCTGCCCTTCACCAGATAGCCTCTGCCCTGGACAGCCACATCACCTAATCAAGCAATTCTGCTAATCCTGTTATCACTGACCAATCAGAAGGGACATTCAGAAGGCTAGATTTTATAACTTATTTTCTGTACAAGTTCTGATAAAGTCACCAATGGCAAATTGCCCGATTTATCAAAACAAATCTTTTAAGTCCGTGAATGACTTGTCAACTTGTTTCCCTCCTATATTTACACTAACATATAATATTGCAATGTTAGCCTATTGAGCCCAGTATCTACAATAAAGGGAAATAAAATGAGCAGTTTTTCCCTCACCATGGTTTATAAAACATCTTTTATACAGACCCTGCTTATAGTTACATGACCCCACACACCTGGGACAACAAGGGGAGCCCCTGGGGATACCTAATATGGGAGATAAGGTAGATTATCCCTTTTAAAGTGTCCATTGCACCAAAGTCGATTTGGGACACCATTTCCATTTAAATGCCATCTGCAGAGTTAGGCTGCATTTAAAAATGACAGAAAACTCCCAGCAGTGCCCACATGCAAAGGGCAGCAACTCTGCTGGTCCCCCACTTCCATGCCCTATTATGTACTAGGGTCTTACAGGTAGTTGGCACCCCCTTGCCCTGCTATCTACTAGGGACTTATTGGGGCTGTCATGCAAATGGTAAGAAGTTCACTTTTAAAAACAGGGTGCAAGACAGGCCTGCATTTAAAAGGACAGAACGCACACAGCAGTGCACACATGCAAGTGCAAAAATTCTGTTGAGCATCTAATCTCTATGCCCTATTATATACTAGGGACTTATAGGTAGATTATACCCCCTTGCCCTATTATATACTGGGGAATTACAGGGTCTGTCAGGCCATTTGTAAGGGCACTCTAATACCTAGTGTACTCTACTACACATGTGTGTTTTAACATAGCACTGGGCTTGTGTCTGGCTAATAGAGCCAAGGGCACAGTCAGAGTCAGTTGCCATCAGAACCAGTCAGCAACAAAAATTGGGGAGAACAGGGCAAAAAGATTACTTTCCAACAAAGTTATTTCCGCTTCTCTTATTTGATTCATCTGAAAATACGTTTCCATGTGAGGAAATTCCTTCCCCAATGAACTCTAAATAAAATGGCAGATCCTGAGTCACAAAAGGAGTATTACATTTGCAATCAAAATATGTTCATGAAAGGGTGCAGATTTGCCACGTTTTGAAATTCTCTAACATTCTTAATAGTACTCATGGAAAGCTGTACCAGTTACAGCTTTCCAGGCGTACTGTGGATAACACTATGCAAATTTTAGCACATTGTTATTTCCACAGTCTGAAATTGTATGCACTGTACAAAGCTGCACTGAAAGAAGCCAGCACTTTCCCCTGGAAATTCTGAAACTCTATTCCTTTGCAGGAACACATCGTCTACCATTTCAATGGTGGAAGATGATCAGAGAGGAGTTTATAAATTCTTCACAAACTCTCAAGATAAGTCTTGACTTGATCTGCCCACTCCGTTCCCCATTCAGCATATGCATAATTACATGGTTTAATAAATCAATTTACATGATTTTTCCCCTTGTGTAATATGAAAGTGAGCAAACCCAATTTGCATGAGCTATGTCAAAGAAAGGGTTTTCACCAAAATTCAGAAAATTAATTGTGAAACAATAGGCAAAACGTACTGCTTATGAATTCATTTAAGTGAAAAGCCAATTTTAACAAAGAAATCATAATCAAAGAAAAATCCTAAAAAATTAAAACTAATTTCGCTATATTTTCATTATAAAATTAATAGATAATTAAAAGAACTGATTTTGTTTAATGTGAACCCATATTTTGCACCGAGAAGCAGAGAAAATCTCTTTCATCCTTATGTTAGTGTGTATAAAATAAAAACTGCATGAAATCATATGCCCAGTGTTTTGCTGTACTGTAAATGCCATTTGCGTGGTTCCTCTTACCCAAGAAGCACAAATTGTGCAACTGGATTTCCACTGTTCATTTTGCAAAAGTAAAATGTTTCTATAATAAAGGACAACATGTTCTGCAAACACATGCCCTCATTAAGACATTGTCGGTAATGACCGCCTATCACCGTGGTGACGGCCGCCCAAACACCGTTGCCGCAGCTACCTACTGTCCGCCATATTATGACCGTAGCCGGAATTCCACCAGAAGGCTGGCGGAATTCCAGCTATGGTCATGGCGTCGGACGGCGGTAAGGTGGCACTGCTGCCAGCAGCAGCACCACGCCAGTAGACCGCCGCAGACAGTATCATGATCCATGATACGGCCTGGTGGTGTTCTGCTGGCGGACGCTGCTGCTGGCAGCAGCGCCGCATCCCATCTCCTGCCGGAGGACCCCCTGGAAGCAGGTAAGTCGGGTGCTCCGACAGGGGAGAGGGGTGGGGGGTGTTGTGTGTGTGTGCATGTGATTGTGTGCATGCATGCAGGTGTGTGGCGTGTGGAATGCATGTGTGCATAAATGGGTGTAAGTGTGTGTGTATGTTGTGTGGTGTGAAGGCGTGTGTGCTAGAATGTATGTCAGTGTGTGTGGATGTGTATGTGAATGTATGTATGCATGCCTGGGTGAATTTGGGTATGAGTGTGTGCATGCGTGTGTATGTTGGTGCTTGAATGTGCGTGTATGTCAGGGGTTCGGGGGGGAGGGTGGGTGAGCAGTCTGGGGAGCGGGGCGGGGGAGACCCCTATCAGTGTCAGGGAAGGAATTCCCTGGCACTGATATTGCCTACCGCCATGGTTTTCGTGGCGGTAAGATTGCCACGAAAACCATGGTGGTAGGTGAGGTCATTATCCCGTGGGTGGGACATTGACGGTCGCCTGGCTGGAGACTGAACTCTCCAGCCCGGCGGCTGTTACCGCCCTTGCGGACGAAGTGGTACATTGGCGGTTTGGCTGAAGCCAAACCGCCAATGTCATATTTTGAGGAAAGGAACCGCCAGCCTGTTGGCAGTACCTTTCTCAAAAATACCGCTGTCCACCAGGGTCATAATGACCCCCCCAGTGCCCACACGGTTCTCTATGACCAGATGGTAGATATATAAAAAAAAAATGTTATGTCAGCCTCAGAGTCTTTTTCAGACTCATGCTGGAGTGTGGTTGAACATGCACCTGTTTCAATAGACTGCTCCAAAGATGGAACCCAACAGCACTACCCTACTTTGTCTATTGGGACAGTAGATCTGCATAGAAATAATAACTGCTGCACTATGCATGTCAAACTATCTAAATACTAGGGCTTGGGTGTGTAAAAATTTATTTAGACTGACCTACTCCTTTAAAAAGTCCACCAGCCGGGCAAATAAATCACATCCGGTAGTAGAAAATGCTGAAGCTGACATCACAAGAGCTCTCAATGATGCTATCTCCAATTTCAGCACTCCTCCTAGGGCGGCCTCCTGAGTCAAACCTGCTCAGATTCTGTTACAAATGTAACCTTTTGTTCATTGAGAAAATTGATCAAATTATCATAGAGATGTCCATGATTGTAACACAGTATTCCTTTCCCAATGCTTCATCCTACAGCCTCTCCTCCCCAGTGACCACATCAGACTGTACTTACCTGTCTGCTCATTGAACCCACAACCCACTGTCCTTTTAGCTTCCTATAACAACATTGTTTCTACAGAGAAAAGATGAGTTATGGTCTTGTCAGAATCCATTAAATTTTGATAATCTTCACTGAGCATGAATTTATTTAATCAGAAGTAGTTCTTGTTGAATGATTTTTTTGTGAAATTACATATTTTTCTATAGCGAAGCATACACTGTTTATGATGTCTTTCAAGCCGTTGGCCTTAACTAATGCTGTTGATTTGGATCAGCGGACAGTGTTCCAGAGGGAGGTTCTCATCTGCAGAATATTCACTAAATGTTCATCTGCAATTCTTTCCCACCATGCTTGAAATCATGCTTGATCTTCCTTTGCACAAAATAAATTGATTGTTGTTCTGGCTCTGAACATATTGTTTTCGCTGTATCAGTACATACTGTCTCGCAGCCCAGTATCTTGTCTGTTGTAATTGGGTTATCATACAGATTTGTCCAAAGGTACATTGTGCCATATGACATTTTGGCTGCGTGGAGGGGGTCTCATCAAGTGCCACATGTGTCCATGTGCTAGTATGTATGTCTGCATTATTTGGTGCCCTGTGTGGTGCATGTTGTCTGGATCGTCAGTGTCTTCAAGGAAACTGTCAGTTAGATGCCATCCTTGGCAATTATGTTGGTTGCATGATCATGCTGTTTATGTGTCATTTCTACAGCGCTCTAGGAAGGCATGCCTTATTCTTCATTCTTAGTGTCCTCTCCCTAGCTGTACAATACGCTCCAATTCACATCAAAATGTCCAATGAAAGGCTTACCCATGTGGAGTGAGAAGAGCAGGTGAGTGGGGCGAGAGAAGGGTTAGAGATCTAGAGAAATGGGTTAGAGATCTAGAGAAATGAAGAGTTTTCGGGGTTATGTGACGTAGGATGGATGTGAGATCCAACTACCTGACTCTTTCCTGGTAGGTGTAGGCGCCAATTTCACATCTGACTAGTTGACAGAATGATTGTAGTCTGTGCCAATATGGATATGAAGGATGGAATAAAGTTTGTGCAAGACCTGGTCACTATTTAAATCTTAGACCCAAAAGATAAAGCTACATATACATATTTGCATTATATACGATGTTGACAGGTCATAGTATAACCACTGGTCAAATCTAGGGGGTATGGACATGTAGAGCATGACACTGTTCGTTTCAGCTCAGCATTTCCCAATTATCCTGCTTTTACATAACACATTTTTTCCTGTTGTTCCATCGGAGTTGTATAGGTGGGATAATCCATGCTCTCAAGTTTCTTTTCAGTTGTTTGCACAAAGAGCCTTCCGTACCCCTGGTCTTTTTTGTATTTCTCACCCATAATACCTCCGTTTTTCAGCCTCATTCACCCATGTGGCCATTGGCGTGCAGTTACGGGCTGGGCCTTAGTTCACTCAAACAAGCAATGCTATCCTCCCCATAAAGTCTTCCAAACTCTACACAGAAATGACTAGATTCTTGCTCGACTACCAGCACAAAACAGTGTAAAATAACACCCCTCAGTTTACCTTAATAATCAGTCGAATAGAAAAGTATTTATCAATTCTACCTTCTAAACAATTAGATCACACATAATTTATCATGCATTAAAGAACAAGTTGTGCCAATATACAATTCATTAAAACAAGCCACTTTTTGAATTAGCATTCATTGCAATTCTTTGTAGAGAGAAGAAAGATGAGAAATGGTCACAAGTGAGTGAGCGTGGTTAATATGAAAACTGTAATGCGTGTGAATCCATTCTTGTGAGCAATGAATTCTGTTTCTACTGAATAGGAAAATCTATTAGCACCAGTCCTTGTAATCTTATAATGCAGGGACAATTATTCTTATCATTCATTGTGGTGTCCCATAATTCAGAGTTTAAAGGAGGGAGGAGTAAACTGTGAGCCACACGTTTGTCAAATACTGGAATAATTCTAAATAACTGGTGCCCATCAACTTTTTAAAATAAAAATGTCCTTTGACCCTTCTGTGTAGTGTTGTGTTTTGATCTGCAGAAAAAGGGAAAAAAGGACTAACTTCTGTGCCGTCAAAGGATTGTCCTGACTGGAAAGTCCAATTATTCAGTCTTTATCTCTGAAGTGTTGTGTCAAATGGTCGGTTCTTTGCCCACCATTCTTTTTCTTTGCAGGACTGTTTTTCTTTAGGGGTACCGGTGTTGGTTGGTGGGCCAGGCACTAGCCAAGGAGCCATATGCCACCACCCATGTTCATTCAGAGGTGAACAGTTACCATGTGTTCCTTTTCTGTAATGCTTCGTGTGGGGCACTTTGAAAGGATGAAAGGCAGAGCCTGAACAAAAGTGAACAAAAAATATTGCATTCTGACATCGGCTTGAAGTCAGAACGTTCTAGTGATCATTTTGCCCAATTCAGGTAACCTTGATGTGTTTTTGATGGGTATATGTACGTGGTTGTAAGTGCCAGCATTGCCCTCTGATCTGTATATAACTTGTAGGGCATTCTTTCGAAACCCTTTAAGGACATTTCAGCATTTCATTCTTAAGAGATTGATAACATGGGTATCGCTCAGTCAACTAATTAGAACACTTTTCACTTATAGTAGTACAGTATAGCAATGCACGTTTTATCAAGCACCACATACACACGCCATTATATATTTGTGCAATGAAAAAACAACCAAGGTATCTATGTAAGTTATTTACAATAGATGTTGGCTAAGACATATAAACAAGTCTAAAAATACTGAAATGAAAAGCAAAATACATAATCATATCATATAAATATCTTAACCATTCTTGAGTAACCTAGGGAGGCATGTCCTAGAATAATGGTGTTCATTCAGAATTAGTTGGGGATTTTGAATATATGTGTTTTGTTTCTTTGCCATTTTATAAGATTAACATTCTGCACCCATAATACCGTTAATTTCTGATGAATTTGATAACAGTGATTAAGCAGTGCTGCATAGCAGACAGTTAGGAATTATCTTTCCATGTCTGCTTAGTTAAGGGCATGCAGGATCACTAATAATGATCAGGTTACAACAGATACAGACTTAATAATGAAGGATATCAAAAACTTCAAGACGATTATAAAACCAAGGGGCATATTTATACTCCGTTTGCGCCGAATTAGCGTCGTTTTTTTCGACGCAAATTCGGCGCAAAACTAACGCCATATTTATACTTTGGCGTTAGACGCGTCTAGCGCCAAAGTATGGGCAAATAGCGTCATTTTTTTGCGTGAACGCCTTCCTTGCGTTAATGAGATGCAAGGAAGGCGTTCCCGTCTAAAAAAATGACGGCGACGCAAATGCGTCGTATTTATACTCCCGGGCAAAAATCACGCCCGGGAGTGGTCGGGTCAAAAAACCCCGCATTTGCGCCACTTTTTAACGCCTGGGTCAGGGCAGGCGTTAAGGGACCTGTGGGCTCAAAATGAGCCCACAGCTGCCCTCCCATTCCCCCAGGGACCCCCCCTGCCACCCTTGCCCACCCCAGGAGGACACCCAAGGATGGAGGGACCCACCCCAGGGACATTCAGGTAAGTTCAGGTAAGTATAATTAATTTTTTTTTTTTTTTTGGGGTGGCATAGGGGGGCCTTATTTGTGCCCCCCTACATGCCACAATGCCCAATGACCATGCCCAGGGGACAGAAGTCCCCTGGGCATGGCCATTGGGCAAGGGGGCATGACTCCTGTCTTTACTAAGACAGGAGTCATGTAAATGGCGTCTGGGCGTCGTTTAAAATGGCGCAAATCGGGTTAAGACGATTTTTTAGCGTCAACCTGACTTGCGCCATTTTTAAGACGCCCTAACGCAATTTTTCCCTACGCCGGCGCTGCCTGGTGTACGTGTTTTTTTTCCACGCACACCAGGCAGCGCCGGTCTGCTTGCGCCGGCTAACGCCATTCAATAAATACGGCGCCCGCATGGCGCTTCAGAATAGCGTTAGCCGGCGCAACATTTTTTTACGCTAAACTGCGTTAGCGCAGTTTAGCGTCAAAAAGTATAAATACGGGCCCAAGTTTGATAGGGGAAGGCAAGGAAAAACACGTGTATCTCAGTATCTAGTGACAACAGTTCAGATGATTGAGAATATGGTAAAATATTGACCAGATGTGTGGAACGTGGTTATCTCTCAGTTTAAGGTGCTGTTTTAGATTGCTGCCACTCTGCTAGTAGGGGAATCTATGTTCATCACAGGGGAGGTGGTGTTTGACCAGTATAGATCGAGAGGGGATTGTGAGAGGTTGTCCATCTCTCTGGGGAGATGGAGTTCCAAGTTTTAGGAGCTTGACCCAAAAAGGACTGTTTTATGGATCTGGATTTTTTTCAGTTTTATAATTTTCAAGAGGAGTGATACCACACTCGCTGGGCACTTGAGATCTGTAGCTTCTTTTGCTATATAGGCGTGCAATCATGTACCGTTCTGTGTGTGGTGCAGGCAAGTGTAAAACTGTGTCAAGGCTTAGTTTGGAGCCAGTTGAGCATGATCAGGATGGGGATATATGGTCAAATTGTCTTGGCCCAAGACCAATCTGGAACCTGCATGCAGTGCATACGATGCTGCTTTGAGGGGGGTTAGGTGCACATTGAGAATTCCAAATAGGACAGAGTTTCCACAATCCAGTCTTGGGAGAGCTAGTGCTTGAATAACATATTTGTACTCCTCTACCAGGATGATTGATTTTATTCCTATCAGAAGTCTGAGCTGGAATTGTGCTCCCTTAGCAATATTATTGATGTGGGTATAGGTTAAGGTGTTTGTACATTTACTTTGCAGGCTCAATGATGGTTAGCAGGGTGTTTAGAGTAAGGTTTTCCTCAATGCATGTTTGTATTGGGGTGTTACAGTTAGGGGTGAGATAAGGAGGAATTCAGGTTTTATTGGATTAAGCTTCATTTGAGAAGAGGAGGCCCAGAACTCAAGCTCATTGGGGGCGTTGGAGAGAATCTCCGTGGGGGAGGATATTTTTAACATGTGTGTCATCTGCAGATAAATGGTAGTTGATGTTTGATTGATCAGGGGTTGAATATAGATGTTGAAGGCAGTGGGTGACAAGATAAAACCTTGGAGTACTAATTGGAGAAAGTCTGATGGATCATAGAAGAAGTTGCTGAATTTGATTTGTTGGCTTCGTTTTCAAGGAACGATGCAAATCATTTGAGAACTATGCCACTTATGCACATCATTTCTTTGAAGGTAGTCAGAAGGGAGTTGTGTTTCACCATGTCAAAGATTGCTGACAGAGCTAGGAAGATGAGTAAAAAGGAACCACGTCACTGTAAGATTAGTAACATGTCATAGATTATTTTTTGGATGCCAGTTTCTGCATTATGAACTCTGAAGACTGATTGCAGTTAATCTAGCAGCTTATTTTCTTCTGTAGCAAGTGTTCTAGGAAGAGTAGGTTGGTTGCTTGTCATCAGGATTGGCTCCCTGTTCTTTTACTAGCTGAGTGACTTGACACACTTTGAGGGGGCTGGGACTATTCCTTGTGCCAATAAAAACTTCATAATGTTCAGCAAGAATAGAGCTCGTGCCCTAAATTTATTTCAAAGATAATATTGGACTGAGTTCCCACAGGTGACATGGTGATCTGACTTTGGTGATGTTTCCAATTATATTAGTTACATCACTTTCTCTAAATGTGCAGCAGCTATTTCTAGATTTTCTGAACAGGCGATTTTGGATCTGGAAACTTGATGTGTTTACCAGGGAATGTTCAATCTTTCTAATAATTTCTATGAAGAAGTTAAAGAACCCATCACACTTCTCCTTGGAAAAATATGTCATTGTAGTGGGTGAGTTTATGGCATTCTTTATGATATGAAACAGCCTTTTAGGATGATTCTTACCATGGTCTAGTTCTTTCTTGATAAACTGGGCCTTAGCTTCAAAGATGTTTTGTTTGTGGTTTCTTCTTACTGCCTTAATGTGGACAGGGTGTTGTTGATGGGTTTTGTTGCCATCTTCATTCAATCATTCAGAGGGCTCTCCTTTCTTCATTTAGTTCCTCTTGATATGCAAAAAATACCTCTTCACAAAGTTTGTGTTTACACTTGTCATTGGGTGAAAGAAAAGCTATGCATGTGAAGAATATTGTTAAGGTAACTGGCAAATGTGAAAACTGTCCAGAGAGATGAATTCATTTTTTCCCACTTAACTGGCTATAGGAACTGCTACACATGAAAAATAGTATCTGATCACACCAGGACTGCTCTACTAAATGTAGGACGTGTTTAGAAGACTGGAAATAAGCAAGGCCAATCAGCACCTCTCAGAGGAAGACAAAGGATCATCTTGGAGTATTACCTCATCAACAATTCATTAAAGCTGATGCATAATTAAAGGAAAGATTGAAAGATAATGTAGTTACTGCAATAAAATCAATTTCCATGGATTAGCCTTTTGTGTTGACACTGAGATACATTGCTGATTCAAAGAAAAATACTTCTCAGTTGCATTTAGCCTATTCTTGAATTTAAACAGTTTTTCCATTTGAATAATTATAAATATAAAGAGTCAACAAGAAGGAGTGTGTCTTTTATTTTTTTTAATTATGCAATTAATTTATTGACACATGAGAATCCAAAATTATGGGGCCATACAATATCTAGACCCAAGAAAGCAAAGCATTATGGAATCCAACTAAATATTAGTTGTGCCAATTAGATTAAACTATTATTTTTTCGTGTGCTTGATAATTACAATGTAGGTTGACAATTTTCTAAAGTGAATTTACGTTGAGCATAGTGATGGACAAAAATGTTTTGATCTTTTGACCTCTAAAATGTCATGACCTTGAAAGCCACAGGTCACATTCATCTGAAAACATCATCAGCATAAATGTCATTAATTAAGGGCTGCAAGCTAGGTTTTGCCATGTTACCTGTTTGCAGAGTTGGTTGCATGTGCTCTTAATGGCCTGAATTAGGTGGCCCAACTGCACATAGAGTATTGTCGTCAGAGTTTTGCAGGTACTCTATACGTTCTTCTCAACTGTACCCCACAGGTTGTCAAATTTGGTAGTGGACATGCAGGAAAATACCTTTGTTGTACAAACAATTATATATAAGATACAAGTAGGACAACCTGGAGGGATTCTACCAGCCCTTTATAGGAACTATTCTGAAATTTGTCAAACTTTGACTGACAGAAATGAAAGTGATTGACAGTGATTGACAATCACAAACAGCTATTTTACTTATACAATTTGAACCACCCTGTATGGGAGTCTTGAATGTTGTTGATGCTACTGCAGCACTCCCTCCTGGTACCAGCAATAAATGTTATGTATTTGAGGACATGGCAAAGGAACTCATCTGGAAGGAGATTATGAAATGTCTACATCTGTAAACAAATTTATGGTTGTATGATGCTGGACTTACTACTGTTTATTTTTTGGCCATAGTAACTTGGGGCCAGATGTAGGAAAATTGCAAATTGCGACTTGCAATTAGCGAGTCCTTCCGATTCGCAAATTGCAAGTCGCAATTTGCAAAGCAGAACGGTGTCTCAGACACCGTCTGCGAGTCGGTATGGGGTCGCAGAGACCCACCTCATTAATATTAATGAGGTGGGTCGCAAATTGCGGCCCCATACCGACTATAGGCACTCGCAAACATGGAGGCCTGCTGTAGTCAGCAGACCTCCATGTTCGTGACTGCTTTTAAATAAAGCAGTTTTTTTTTTTTTTTAAGTATAGCCCGTTTTCCTTAAAGGAAAACGAGCTGCACTTAAAAAAAAAAACGAAACCTTTAGTTTTGGTATTTTTTCAGGGCAGGTAGTGGTCCCTTGGACCACTACCTGCCCTGAAAAAATAGTTTTGGGTCCATTCGCAAAGGGGAAGGGGTCCCATAGGGACCCCTTCCAATTTGCGAGTGGGTTACCATCCACTTCAAGTGGATGGTAACTGCGACACCATTTGCGACCGCATATGCAGTGGCAAATGGTATTGCATACCACTCCGAATCGCAAATAGGAAGGGAACACTCCTTCCTATTTGCGATTCTGAAATGCATTTTGCGAGTCGTCCCCGACTCGCAAAATGCATTTCTGCATTGGAAACACGCATTTGCGAGTCGCAAACGGCAGATTTTGCCGTTTGCGACTCGCAAAGTGTTTCCTGCATCTGGCCCTTACTCTCATAAGATTTGCACACTCCGCCCCTCTTTTTTGAGGGGGTGGATACAGGTTAATCAACATTTTTGAGTAACTTTACATTTGAATTTTGTGTTAGTGAAAAGTAGTTAAGTTGCACAAAAGTGCAAGAGTAAATTACACATGTAAATTACTCACAAGGGTAAGTTACCTTTGTGAATAGACCAGAGTGAATGGAGTGTTTCTGAACAAAAACAAAGTCAAAACCACAAATTCTCTCCTCCTTAAGCTGGTATTGTCATTTTCTCGATTTTCCCCCTTTCTCGCAACCGAAATCAGCAGTGATAGGATGGCTTTCCCAGAGATAAATGAGGTTGTGATCTTATTATTAGTGCTTAGTCAAAACAATCTTTTACACAAAGGTTTGGGTAGTGCAACCATCCAAGCTGATGGATGCTCACATCCCACATTACTAACTCATAGTTACAGTCCATCAGTTCTTCATATAGACTTTAAAAAACATTACCAGAATGCAGTATCATGTTCTAATCAGTTTTTGTAACAGAATACTGCAATAAAATTATACTAAAATTATTAAGCAGGCCATATTGGGGCTTATTCACAAACTGCATTTTGTAGTACGTTTAGTAGTACTACTAAAGTACAAAAAAATGCAATCACAAACCTACGAGCATAAATCTCCACCCCTCCCATATTTTCTATGGGAAGATCCTTACACATGGACCCCATACTACTTAGTAGTAAATGTGACACGGACAATGAGGAGTGCCTTTAAAAAGGGACATGCTTACTACTAAACGGGAGAGGTATAGGGAGGAGTAAGGAAGGGTTTAAGGAGGGCTAGGGGGGTATGCAATTGTCTTGTAGGCTCTCATTATCCTAATGAGACTACTGGATTTGGGCGGCAGAATCACTTGCACCGTGGGAGTCTAAACCCACTAAAGGTGACACCTGTCGGCCTAATCTGGATTTTGCTCCGACTAACTATCAGTGCCTCATCTCCACCCAAGAGCTGAGATGACTGGGCAGCCGAGTGCATGACACAATTGATTCCTCAGGAAAATCGTGGTTACTCAGATCGCATCAGTTTCTCTCAGTTACATTAGTCTCACATATACAAGGACAATCAGAGGCAGAAAGTATTTCAATACGGTTTAATTGAAGCAACTGCATCTTAGATAGTAAAGCATGTACTGCAATAACTAGGACAATAAAGCATGACAGGATTAACATTGTGACAAGGAGGCTGAAGCATAAAAATAACCCTACCACTAGGTCACTAGAATCATTAAAATAGTTCCTACCTAGGCTATGTTGCAGCACAGCGGGTTAAACTCTATTTCTGCCCTTCAGGTTCCCCTGGGAGGACATCATCCCTTATACCCGAGCAAGAAGCCTGTAGTCTACATAAGCAGCTGTAGCAAAGGCTTCAGCAGTCAGCATACAGTCGTGTTCATTTGGCTGGAATCTCCATCTAACGCGTATGGGACAGAGAAGTGTTTTTATAATAAAACAGCTGATGTTTCAAGAAAGGATCCCTACGTAAGAGTGTGTATGTTTCTATGAACACTAGAGACAAAGCTTTACCAACTTTGCTGGCAACCTATCATACTGCAGGTTGAGAAAAGCACAGAGTGAAAGAAATTTCTTGTTTAAGAACACAGTGCTGCCCTAGGCAAAGAACAGCTAGATAGAGAGAAATAAAACAAGACCGCAAATGTGGCTGTTATTAAAATAATAAATTAAGCTGAATAAAATATGTTTAGGTTAAAGTGCACAGCGGCAGGCCTAGTGTGCTAAAATAAAGCGTATGGGCTATAACTAAAATGGCTACACAACACACTCACCCACAAAAGAATTAGCCCATTGCTATTCACGAACTGCACTCCTATAGCCAAAAAGTGACCCTAAATAGAAGTAAATTACTCCAACTCAAAGCTGGAGTAAATCTATCACAACACATGGACACCCACTAGTATTGCAACACCTTCCTTAGTAAGTAATGGATTTAGAGACTTAAAATAACCCCCATAAGAAATAATGTTAAATTAAATTATTTACAGCAGTTAATAACATACATAAATATAACATATTGTAATAATATCTAAATATAAAATATATTGAACATGTGATTATAAAATATTTTACCAAATGTTTTAAAATGTATAAATTAATATAACATTAATATTTATTACAAAATAATTAAATTTCTTCTAATAAATTATATGCATCTGTTTTGTCAACTATTAATGCATAAGTATTTTCTTCACTTTAGGATAGAATTCACGTTTTTCACATCAACTTCACAATAATATTTAATTTAATTTATAATATTTAAATTAAATAAAGAGTTAAACACACTTTTATAGGGATAACTAAAAAAGTTTATTTGGCTGCTGTAGTGAGTGTAGTGAAATTTCTCCAGCAATTGCTGACAGTCTCTCTGCTGCTCAATTAGTGTAGGGGAAGAGCAATGCTCCTTCCTCTGAACCATACTAGGCATTATGGGACAAGGGGTCTGGGGGATGTTCACATTCCTCTTCCTCCCTACCATAAGTGACCATCAGCATAGTCATGTCCTCATAGTCAAAGTAGGGCTTCAAACGGGTAACATGCATCACCCTGTGAGGGTGTCTGGGGGTACCAAGGCCAACCAGGTAGGGATTCACTGATTTTCTCCAGTTCTGTGTAGGACCCAGTCGATTTGTCTTGGAGGGCCCTGTGAACCACAGGCTCCATAATGTACACCTTTTGGCCTAGTTGGTATCCCACCAAGGTCTCCTTTAGGTCACACCAGTGGTTGATTAGCTCCTGGCTGGCCTCTAACTTCTTGTTAGCTCTTTTACTCAGGCAGGAACAAAGACCGAACACATATTCTACAATGTTTTGTTTGGGTTTCTTGAGAGATTTCTTCCACCTTTCTCAAACAAGACTTAAGGGACCTTTGAGAAATTCGGTTGATGGTTGACCAGGGTCAAGCAACAGCCACAATCCCTTGCAGGGTGAACCACAAAAAGTCACTAATTTAACCTCTGCTTAACCCTGGGTAGCTTGGTGCACAGAGCATTCAGGCTAAACTTAGAGGCAATCTATTAAGTATTTATGCAATACACAAATAGCAACAAAGTGAAAAAACACAACACAATAAAAATCCCAAACCAATTTAGAAAAACAGAGAACATTTGAATACATTATTTGACACCAAAACCATAAAAATCGAATTAGAAGTTGGAGTTTTTATGTTTTACATGTAAAGTAGCTCTAAAAACGAAAAGCGCCAAATGCGAACTTCTGGTCTTGCTAGACTCTGGCAAAGTCAAAAGTAATGGCCAATCGCAATGGAGCGTGGTTCAGATACACAAAGTGTATTGCGTCCGGTCAGCGATACCTTCTGACTTAAATTTTTTTTGAAGAAAAGGTCTCTGAGAAGGTAGACGTTCAGCAGAGAAAGGCTGCAGGAATGTCCGAGAAGGGAGCATCGTTGTCGGGTAGCCGTGGAGCAAATCTGTGGTGCAGATTTTTACCTTCCGACTTAGCCATCGAAATGGAAGTCGAAAATCTCCAATGGGACGAGACAGAAGGCTGTAGCCAAACAAAGTTCCACAGGGTCAGATACCTCAGATACCCCTTTCTCAAAGAGCAGCTGGAAAGGATTTGCTGCTGTGAAGAAGAACGTAGTGGAGAAACCGCAAAGTCAATCCGACCGGAGATGCACCTCAGGCGGATAGGTGAGCAAGTTGGTCCCTGTCTCCTCCGGGTTCTCAGAGCAATTTTAGTCCAATTTTTCTATCTGTCCTCACTTCTGGAAATCGGTCTTCTGGGCACCTTTAAGACCACAACCAGGGGTCCAGGGGGGAATAGAGACCTCTTGGTGGGTTCAGGACTCACAAGGCTGAGTCCAGGTGTGGGTGCAAGATAGAGGGAACCTGTTATGTTCCTGTGGCTCATAACAGGAAACCAGCTAATTTAGCCCTTGGAGCCACTTCTGAAGTCCTGGATGCAGGTGAAGATGCAGGGCTCTGCGGCAGAGCTGACCTCTGAAGGTTCAAAGCAGGCTCCAGGCAACGAGGCAGTCCTTCCAGGTACAGCAGCAGTCTGGCATAGTGCAGAGCAGGTCACAGCAGCAGGCAGTCCTCTGAGAGTCCTCCTCCTGATCCAGTAGTGAACTGAGAAGCAGGTCTGAGAGCCCTATTTTTATACCCTGGCACCCTGCCCCTAGAGATTGGGTGAAGTTTCCAGAACGGTTCTCTGAAGTTCCAGGAATTTCCGCCTGCCCTGTCTTCTAGCTGGTTGCACTGACATTGCAGGGTCATTAAGTCTATTGTGTGGCCACAGAGCTCAGCCCATTCAGATGTAAGTGAGGCTGTGCTCAGCTCCGCCTCCCCGTCTTGCCAGTGGAAAGGCCTTTTAGGCCTTGCCAATCCCACTGTTGTGTGACTGTCTGGAGAATCCACAAAGTCCCAACTGTCGGTTACATCCAGTCATGTGCCTCAAGGCAAGCTACAGACACAAAGGGCTAAGGACAGGAAAATGCCACCTTTCTAAATGTGCCATTTTAAAACTTGTAGTGATAAATCTGACTTTACCATTAAAGAGGGTTTATCATTACGAGTTCATAGATACCAAGCAAGACATACCCACCCACTCTGGTTTAGGAATTACAATTTATTAATTTTAATAAGGAATCCCCAGTGTTACCCTATGGGAGGAGTAGGCCTATCAGTAGTGAAAAAACTAATTTTGGAGGAGTTTTTCACTACCATTGGATGTAAAACTAAAATGTACATGTCTTACCATTTAAATACACAGCACCCAGCCTTATGGGCTACCTAGGGCCTACCTTAGGGTGACGTATATGTAATAAAAGGGGAGTTTAAGGCTTGGCAAGGGGTTTTAAATTCCAAGTCAGCTTGGCTGTGGGACACTCCCTTCAGGCTGCAATGATAGGCCTGGGACAAGTTTCAAGGTGCTAGTTATGTGGGTGGCACAATAAGTGCTGCGGGACCACTGATAGCATTTATTTTAGAGGCCCATGGGTATATGATAGACCACTCTACAAGGGACTTACATGAAAATTAAATATGCCAATCAGGTGTATGCCAATCAAACCATGTTTAGGGGAGTGTGCATATACACGTTAGCACTGGTTTGCAGTCCTAAGGTCGACAGAGCAAAAATCCAGACAAGATGGTAAGCAGGCAAAAAGTTTGCGGGAAGACTACCCTAAGGCTGGCAGGTCTAACAGAACCTCTGACAGAGTGTCCATTCTAAAGTTTAAAGGAGCTGAAGCTCACTCTATTTTGTGGAACCTTCCTGTAGGCAAATACAAGGCATGGGAGTATGACATTAGATTTCCTACAGAGTTTTTCAGACAATAATCATGCCCTTTATTGTCTTGTTGAATCTCTCCACAAGCTCGTTAGTGTGGGGGGCAATAAGGTGTGGTGAACATGTAAGTCACCCTGCGCTCATCCCACATAGCAGACATGAAGCTTTTGCCCCTCTATGAGGTCACCTTTTTAAGGAACCCTACTCTGGTAAAGGTACCAAGAAGAGCCCTGGCCATGAGAGGCACAGTTATTATCATCGGAGAAATGACCTCAGGGTACTGAATGGATTGGTCACCACCACCAAGATAAATCTGTTCCCTGAGGCTGTTTTAGCATCTAGGGGCTCAACAATGTCAATTCTCCCCCTCTCTAAATGTGCCCTAACCACAGTTATATTGTGGTGAGGGGATCCTTGGGTTACCCTCCTGTCTTGCGACTGGTTTGACAAGTGGTGCAGGAGTGACAAAACTCCTTCACCTTTTCAGACATCTGGGGCCAGCAAAACTGGTTGACTGACCTGCCCCAGTTTTTGGTCTACCCTAAACGAGCAGCCAAGTTGATATCATGGTCAAATCTAAGATGAATATTCTTTAAAGCTGGGGGACTACTGATCTCCTGGATGCCTCAGCTTGCATCTCCTTGTTTTTGGTTCTCAGCTTGACTCTGAAGACCTTTAAGGGTTGGGCACTCTTTCTGCACTTGGCAGAATTCTTCCCTGATGGGCCCTCCTCCGCAACCAAGTCAAAGAGTTTTGGCAGGTTTCTCAGGACAGGATCCTCTTCCGGCTTAGGCTCCACATCTGGCCCTTGGGGAACAGAATCCTTCTGGGCCACAGAACGTTCTGTGGCTGGTTTCCCACACTGCTTGCCCTTCCTCTTGGTTGCCGGAACCTGGACCATTGTTACAGACTGCAGGCTCCTTGGACTTCCCTGACAGGCAGCCTGGGCCCTTTTGGCCCCACACCCAACATTTCAGCATTTGTCCTCCTTTCTACCTCCACCCCTGCAGAGGTCACAACTAACTTCTTAGGGCCAGTAAGCTCACCAACTCAAAGGTGACCATTGCTATAGAATTAACTTTTACTTTATTGTCAGCGTTGACTATCCTATGGAGAACATCTGAGATGATCTGCTCTGGAGAAACCAGCAAGTCAACCACTGTGGTCATGCAGCCCACTATGCCTTGGAACCTTCACCTTCATTCTGTTGGTGACTGGCCACTGCTTGCACTTCACCGTACTGAGCCATAAGATGGCCAGGACCTAAACATCCTCCCTAGCCACAGAGATGACGTGGCTTCAATCCAATACCTGGTTTCTGCTGTGAAAACATCCACCCTTGCTCCTACACTAATAATTCAATGGGACTTCCCACCTCTGGGGGGCTTCTTGGAATAGACTTAGCCTGCCTTCTTGTGTCATTGCTTATGATAGTCTAGGCTAACCCCAGCCTTAGAAGCATCAACACGGACACTGGGCTTCTTCTCCTGATCAGATGCTCTTATGAGAAATCCCTCCTTTTATCCTGGTTGCTCCTGTCTTTTCCCTGAGTGGAGGGTGGACACTCTTTCCTGGGATCACTCCCCTAGGACTTTTAGACACCTATATTTTTAGCTCCCTTCCCAAGCTGTCTCTTATCAGACAGCTTGAATTCCACTAGATACTTGTGTACCTCTAAATGACAATTGCTTCAAATGTGCTCGCTCATGATCAGATTATATAGTAGATCATAAATGATGACTGTATTGCCTTTGATCCAGCCCGCCAGTGCTTTTACTGAGACATCCACAAAAGCAACGCAGGATTGTTGTCAATCTTTGCCTTTGTCCCAGAACATCTTTCGGCACTCCTCAAATGTAAGCCCAGACATCTGCATAGGATCATCCTTCATGTGAGGGCTGGAGTTAGTTACCCTCTCTTCTAGAGTCAGACATGTATCCCTCCCTAGTGCAGGTACTAGCACCCACAGTAGGGTGCTCCAGGAAGGCTTTTCAGTACTGTTTACCCACCCTGCCCATTCTTAATGTGCTTTCATAGGAGACAAACCATTTGTCAATGTCATCCCCCTCCATAAAGCTAGGCACAATGCCCTTAGGCAAGCAAGGGGTGTGTGGCCCCTTTATGGACACCTCAACATTGTTGCCATCATCTTCTTTGGACTGCCGGCCTTCTCCACCAAGGCCAGTCTGTTTCATCAAATGAAATTGTTTTTTTACACTGGTGCTATGAGTGCCAGTTTGGCCTGCAGCTCCCTTGCTGATTGCTTGTCACTGAACTCCATCTGGCAGATATTCAGGGCTTATCAGAAGGGCTTATCCCTAGGTTGTCCCTTGCCACTTCTTTCTCTGGGGTTTCCTCAATCTCTTCATCCTTAGAGGGGATCTGTGCTTGGCAGACCTCTTCCCAGGGCGCAAGGGCTTTTTTAGTCTGCCTTCGTAGCATTCAGGCACAATTCAACTTCCTCCCTGCATAAGGCCTTTGTTTCCTCTGACGTGAGTTTAGCCACAGTAGCCAGATTCAAAACCATCAAATAAGAATAATTTTAAAAAATCACAGATTACCCAAAGATCTGATGAAAATTAAATTAAAAATCAACGATCTATTCTTTTTGCTGTCAGTTCAATTTAGGGATTTTTTATTTTCAACTTAATAGCCAAGAGCTGCTGCTAAACACACAGGGGGTCATTCTGACCCTGGCGGTCATCGACCGTCAGGGTCGACGACCACGGAAGCACCGCCAACAGGCTGGCAGTGCTTCCTTGTGTATTCCGACCGCGGCTGTGAAGCCGCGGTCGCCCAGCCGGGTCCGGCGGTTTCCCGCCGGGTTACCCCCGGCTGGGAGAATCCTCCATGGCGGCGCTGCTTGCAGCGCCGGCATGGGGATTCCGACCCCCTTCCCGCCAGCCTGTTTCTGGTGGTTTTCACCGCCAGAACCAGGATGGTGGGAACGGGTGTTGTGGGGCCCCTGGGGACCCCTGCACTGCCCATGCCACAGTGCAGGGGCCCCCTAACCAGAAAGATTTTCACTGTCTGCAATGCAGACAGTGAAAATCGCGACGGGTGCAACTGTACCCGTAGCACCCCTGCAACTCCGCCGGCTCCATTCGGAGCCGGCTTCATTGTTGCAGGGCCTTTCCGGCTGGGCCGGCGGGCGCTCCTTTGGCGGGCGCCCGCCGGCCCAGCGGGAAAGCCAGAATGGCCTCCGCGGTCTTTTGACCACAGAGCGGCCAAGTGGCGGTTCCCGTTGTGAGAAAGTGAGTTATGAATTGGGTGGATAGTAGTCCACCACAAGTAATAAGGTCACTATCTTGTTAAGTCCAGTTAAAGGTTTTAGTCATTTAAACCTCAAATTATTGTAGCTATGGCACAGAGGAGACAGGCTTAGAAGTACCAACAAAGTTAAAAAGGCAAAAACACATCACAATAAAAATCCCAATCCAATTTATATGAAGCTAGAGAATAGTTTAGTTAGCAAAATGACACAAGTGCAATATGGCACAGAACAGACAGGCTTAGTTTAGGAAGCAGCAAAACAGTTAAAAAGACAAACACACATCACAACAAAAATACCACTTCAATTTACATAAAACAAGAGAATAGTCTGGTTAGCAAAATGACAAAATTGCAATACGGAGAATCTGAGACATTAGCAATATGAATTTTCAAAGTTTTGAATAAAAATAGCACCAAAAAGAGCGAAGTGCCAATGGTAGTCAATGATGTTGGTAAACCTAGACGTATGCACAATTTCAGGCTAACCACAATGGAGTGCAGGCTGAATACACCTACCAGATTTGACTAGGCTGAGATATTGTCTTTGGATTTAGAGCCTGATTATATATTGGCGGATGAATATCCCTGTCACAACGGCGATCGATATCCCATCTACCTAAACCAAAATCCCATTGTATCCTATGGGATTTAGGTTTTGGAAAAAGGGATATCCATCACCATTGTGATGGAGCAACTGTCCGCCAATATCTAAATCAGGCCCTTGTTTTTTTCTAGATGTCAAAATACTTCACCTTGGCAAGGCAGCAGGCTGTATTCGGGTAGGGTTCCATAAGGGCAGATAGATTTGGGATGAGGTCCCAGTGAATCAGTTGATTTAGGCAGAAAAGATCCATGTGGCAGAAATTCACTTTTTATGCCTAGGGAAGTCCTTCTCCCGACAGGATATTTTTGGTGCCTTCAAATTCTAAATCATTGTGTTTTTCAGAGCTACGAATACTCCAGGGGGCAAAGCTATGCACTGTATCTGAAGAGAGCTACAAGAAGCCAGATAACTTCTATGTGAGGTCAAGCTGAATCAGGGTTGCTGCTGTAGAGGTGCTTTAGGTGGGGAAAACCTGTGTCTTCAGCTCAAAGGCAACACACTTTCGGCAGGTTGGCTTAGCAGGTTTGTCCCGGCCCTCCGGAGTTCTTCAGTCCACAAATTTTCTAAGACCAAAGTTTTTCAGGGATGTTAGGAGAAGTCCACTCAAACTCATCCAAGGGACACAGAACCTCGGAAACAGCACTTGGGGATCAAGACTTGCTCCAGCAGAGGACACCAGCAGGGTCCAGGGCAAGTTCAGTAGGTTTTGGTCAGCTGGGCTCTTCAGGAAAAGGCCTTGTGCAGCTTGTTGTGGCCCTTTAGCTTACACAACACGTCAGTCAACTGACCATTGGAGTCCACTTCTTTGTCCTGGGTGAAAGTGGGAGTGGGCCTCAGTGTTCAACCACAGGCCCAGTAGTATTCTGAAGAAGGTACCCAGGGGTGCCACGTTTATGCCTGGCACTAGCCTGTGGGTGTAAGTGACTCCTGCACCTATTAATCAAGAGGTTAAAAGTTCCCAGTGGCAAACTAACTAACTTTTGCAGCAGTTCCCAATAAATTACACAGTGCCTCGGTCTCACTAAATCCAAGGTGGAAGAATCCCCTCATGCACAGAGCCTGTGTGCCCACCCAGATGTAAGGCCAAGGTAATGAGCAGTCTCCTCCTAATGGACACCCCAAAGTAGTTCTGGGCAGCTCTCCTCCAACTTGGTGTGGTGCCTGCCAGAGTAGAAAGAAAAAAGAGAGGTCCTGTACAGGTACGAGCTACATCTGTGTTTGTCACAGGATGCCCCTTTGAAGTAAATTAAATTCCTGGGCACAGCCCAACTGGTCTTCCTGTCAGACGGACAAAAACACTTAACCGCACCAGGCCATTATATCTGCTCTGGGAGCAGTTTTCACACCTCATCAGGGCTATTCATAATAGAAATGAAAATGAGCCTCCACAGACTTTAGGTATGGAAAAAGTGACTTTCTAAAAGTCTATTTTCCTTTATATTTATTAGAAATCAGGTTTGAATATATACTAAATATAGTATTGAATTATGTTTCTAGCAGGCCCGTCTTCTGAGATAGCAGGATAATATTTATTATCACATTCCAGGGTTTCTCAATTGGGCAGCCAGCCTTCCTACAGTGAAAATAGCTTTGGGTCATGATCACTATAAGGACAGGTTAACTTTGACTTTTTATACATTTTAAACATCATACACCCTGCATTGTAGGATACAAGACCTACTAAGGAGTGACTGTTAGACCTAGTATCCTTGGTGCGGTTTCCCCTGACTTTTTGCCTTCAGGTCTCCTGTTTTGCTGACCTCGTTATTGGTGGCTTAGGACTCTGGGCACGTTAACACTGCTAGCCAGTGCTGAAGTGTATGCGCTCTCTGCTTAAAACATGGTAACATTGGCTTAGCCACAATTAGAATATTTATTTTACTTAAAAGTCCCTAGTAAAGTGCACTACATGTGCCCAGGGCCTGTAAATAAAATTATACTAGTGGGCCTGCAGCACTGATTGTACAAAAGTGGGAGTAACCTAGGAGATCACTTATCCCATGCCATTATGTGGACGCCAAAAACTAAAGCCAAACAATCCATTACCGCAGCTTGTGGCTACCACCTGTTTTAAGCCACTTAAAATGCCAAATCATTTGAATCAGGTATTAACACATATCCCCTGTGGCAACTCAGCAATTGCAGATCCCCAAATGTAATATATGCCATATGCTGTCCGTGTAACCTGATCTACATCAGGCAAACAAACAAGATGGTCAAGGCATGGATCATTCAGCACAGAAGTAGAATCAGGTGTCAAGTAGAGAACGCCCCGTTGGTTGCCTACTTTAGGGCCCTGAACCATACTGAAAATGACTTTACATGGCAGGTGGTTGACCATCTTACGCTTCAAGTATATGGAGGTGACCTCTTACAGCTACTCCTATGATTGGAATGACATTGGATCTCTCCCTACAATTCTGTTGACAATGGCCTGAATACTTTGGGGGGAGTGGAATAACCTGGTTGTGACTAGAACTGTTTGTATATAATGTTTGACAACCATAGTCACTGAGGAAATACCCACTCCTCTTTGAAAACTCATGTTAAATCAACTTTTAAAAGCATTTTGTGTGACTTACTGTTCGAGTGCTATGTTAATATTATTTTGCAAACATTTGATTTTTGACACTTTTTTACCATTGTTTCGGAGCTTTAACACTCATGCCATGTAGTTGAAATGATGATTAGAGAGTATGCCCAGTATGGGATAGACCTTGCATTGGTTCATTCCTTCTACAACATGCTTTCCGTAAATAGTGCCCCAGGGGAACCACACATACTACTGTGTTTCAAATTGTTAGCGTTCTAGCATGTGGGGCATTTCCCGTCCCCTTGAATTGAAGTCAGTTTCTGCTTGGGACATTATATCTGATTCACTTAGAACACACAAGCACGAACAAGACACCACTTTTGGGACTCTAGGTGAGTGTCACCCGGGCAATATTTCTGTTTAATTGTTTTTAGTGTAGACATGGCATGCGCAGCATAGCGTGACTCTTGTGTCATTTTCTTTTTGGCAGATTGAATCGCAGGTCCTGTCGACAACAGGAATCGGGTTTCTTCCTTGCTTACTGCATTGGATTACATGCCGTATATATCTGACCAGTTGCTTTAAATGGTTACTGTATTCCATCACGTTCTAAGTACTACACCAGAAATAATCAAAAAGGTTGATGATGTTGTATTAGTGTTACTGTATAACTCATGCATAACATTTTTGTAAATTATTTCCAATACAGTAGGCCAGCAGCAGTGGTTGTGCCACTCACTTCAGTAGCCCTTCAAACATGCCTCAGACCAGCCACTACAGAACCTATGTGTGTAGTTTTAAACTGCCATTTCGACCTGGCAAGTTAACCCTCTTGCCAGGACAAACCCTTCCTTTTTAATACATATAAGTCATCCGTAAGGGAGGAGCTAGACATCACAAGGGCAGGGTGCAGTGTATCTGAAAATTAGGACACATACTTTAAATTTTTACATGCCCTAGTAATGAAAAACTCGTAAATTCATTTTTAACTACTGCAAGGCCTTAATCTCCCATAAAATAACATTGGGATTATTTTATTACATTTTATAATTGTAATTTCCAATTGGGAAGAGATGGGACTCCCAAGTTTGGTGTCACAGGAATCACAATTTAAAATCGGAACTTACGGTGAAATCAGATTTTAGGTTGTAATTCTGAAAATGCCACTTTTATAAAGTTTTAGAAAGGCACGAATAAATGGGAGTTTAGGTGTGTCTATCCACAGTCTAATAGGCCCTCCTCGGCAGGAGAGTGAGGAGCGGACATGCCTGAATTTGCTGTGTCCTGTCCCCACATAAGGGGCTGCGCACCCCCATGCAGTGAGTCTGTAGCCAGAGCAGGAAGGGCAGCCACCAACTCAGTACACTTCTGGACTTGTGGATACTCTGCCAGGAAGAAGGACTGCTGAGCTTCTGAAAGGACTGTTACTTTGTTGGATTCCTGCTGTGCTGTGCTGGCCTACTCCCTGCTGCCCTCCTTGCCTGGGAGCTGAAAGGACTGGACCTGCATCTTTTCAACTGTTGCAATTGGGTTGGACCCATTCAGTACACCCAGATATTTTGCTTTTTGGGACACCTGTTTTTTTACTTTTAACTGTGGGTGAGTCTCATTACATGTGTTTCACCCACGGTAGTCACATGACAAACAAACTGCCTGTTTACCACCTGTGTCCGCCTTTCAAGAAAAGGCCACTACCACACAGCAAAGGTAAGGGGCACTTGGCTGGTTACACATGAATATGTGCGCACACACATGTAGGTGTTCACCTGTGATAGGCCTTATAATTTTAGTGTATGCTAATAGGGAAGGTCAGTGTGATTTACTGTTTTATTTATAGTGACACTTTATTATACACATAGGGAGAGAACTTCCTTAGAGTGCAGTTTTACTCCCTTGGGCCTACAGAGACCATTGACGTCTTGACTTAGGGTGTAACCTCTGCAGGAAAATCAATTATGTAATTTCCAAAATGATAGCTGTACAATTTGTGGGTTATCCATATTTTTCATATTTCCCTGGCTCAGCTCAGGATCAGAGCCCAGGCCTTGTGTCACCCTGCTGTGCCTAGATAATTACATTTCTCTCTAGCAGCAGCAACAAAGGCTGCCCCACACAAAGGGATCAATAACAATACCTCATCTAGCTCCTGAGGAGAAAATAGGGGGGGGCAGAATGATCTGCATCAATCACCAGCTGCCACACTGTACCAGGGATGGCCATGCCCAAGCCCATTGAGCAAAGGAGAGAGCCCAGACAACTGGAGGCAACCTCGAGTTGTGTTCTCTTTGAACTTCTAGTGTGCAAGTCCCTGTCAGTGATGTCAGCAAGGGGCAGAGCTGAGACCACAGGAGCAGATGTGACCAGTAGCTCCTGGATGATGATGAAAATTTTTGAATTGCCCCAGCATGCTGTGAGAAGGATTGGGACAGGGGTGGAGAGCTGACGTGGCACCCTAGAATTGGCCAGGGGTGCCTGACTTCTGGAATCTTCCTCTCCCCTGTAAAAACTCTTGTGCAAGAGGGAGACTCTCTCTTGTCTGTGGATTTTGCTGCACTTTGCTGCTGGACTCTGGGACTACCATGGAGAACTAGAAGGAGGAGCCCCCTGGCAAACACAAAGGACTAAGGACTCTTGCCAGCTGAGCACAGGATCAGTAGGTCTCCCCAGGGCCAGTATGTCTGGTCCCTTTACACCACCTGAGGACCAGTTGGGGGACGAAATGGACCTTTGTGTACAGAAACAAGATCAGGTGGAGGGCTGGTAGAGGGAGTCAGGAGACCCAGTTCCCTGAGAACTGCACTGCTTTGGATGTGAGGAGGTCTGCTGCACCTGCTAGAGCTCAGCCCAAGATCGTCAAAGTATAGCCAACAGTCCCTGAGTTATGACATTTCAAAGTTTGGTGACCTTTTGCTCGTTGCCGAAGCGTGTGGACTCAGCTGCCGTTTCCTACTTTACCCACAGAGTGGGCTAAGTCCAGGGGGTCGGCGCTTGATTAATTTCTCAGGCAGGGGCTGTGCGTGGGACCCCCCATCCACAAGGATTACTTATCATCAAGGAGCCCAGGACCCCATCCCTGACCCCTGAAGGCCAAGCAAGATGGGGGAGTACTGTCACACCCCACTTAATCGCGGTGGTCTCACCCATGTTTCCTGTACCCTTGCCAGGGGGAGCAGGGTGGCCACCACAGAAGGCTGCACTCTGCCCGCAGGAAGGAGAGAGGTGCTGCCGGCTCCCTTGGCTGCAGTTGGATGTGCGGGCCATGTGGGAGCCAGCAGGGCAGCGAGGCATGAGCTCCCTTGACTGTCCCCAATGAAATGGTGGTGGGGGTGCCCAAGTGGGACCAGGCACCCCTAAAAAAAGAAAGGAAACCAGCAAACCAAAGATACACTGGCTCCCGGCACAACGGGAGACCCACTGCTATAATAATCGCTGCTCCAAGAGGAGCACCCCATAATCACCTGTGGGGCTTGACTCTTTTTGCACTCGTTTTGGTTGGTTCTTCCTTTGTGGTTGCTTCAACATAGCTCGATCCCCACCAACAACATCAAGAAGTATGCAGCTTCCCCCAGGACAGACTTGAGGAATCCCCACCCTAAGTTGGGTGGGACTCAAAAACACTAACCTCCCTGGAATTTTCCTCACATTTTCAAACACCCCCAAGGCTGGAGCTGTGAGCGCTGCACCCTCTAGAGGTTATGTCTGTGGTTGCAGTTGGAATGGTTGGGAAGACCTGAAGGTGGTTAAAAGAAATACATGACTTGAAGTGCCCCCTAGGGGGCAAGTGGTATGGTTGCAATGCAATGTCATTACTATGTGATGCCCTCAAGGGGATGCTTTTATAATTGCAGTTTGGTGGTTAAAAATGTATTAAAAAATACACAAACACAGCTTTCACTCGTTAAAAATGCGTTGTTGGTTCCCATAATTATGACAAAGATTACTGCTTAAATCAAATATGTTTTATTTAATATTAATAAGTGCATTTATACAGGATTATTATTTTTAACAATTCAATTAAGTACAAAATGGTGATAGTAACATGTTGGTTGTTATTCTTGAACCTTGACACAACAAATAGACTCACTTGATATGTTTGTGTGATCCATTTAGTGGGTTAAAGGTGAATATGAAATGTCATATATGGTATTTTGCATCTGCTGCGAAGGACATCAACTTCTATGCAAAAGTACGAAACAGTTGACTAGAACATTTGCAATTCACAATACAATCAGGTCTCAGTTAAATCAGACAAAGACTGTGATGAAATTAATTAACAAGTGGTTCAATTAATAAATGGCTTAAACAGGAAGAAAACGCCACAAACTGGAATGAAGATGGCGGATAACAGTAAATGCAAGAGTTAACAGAGTTAGTTGCAAGATTAAATGGACAGTGTACCACAAAGCAATAGAGAACCGAAAAATACAACAATGAGCTACCAAAGAAACCCAAAGATGTCACCAGTAGTTCATTTGTTTTTTCTAGCAGAATAATTTCCCAGCGTCATACTCAAAGCAGAGGAACACATGGGTGCTAAGTACGCAAGTACCTTGTGTCCACTACAATATAAGATGCTATGGCAGCGCGTTCGTACAGCATTTAGGACTGGTACTTTGTTCTGGCGTCTTTTTAAAAGTTTAAGTTTTCGATCTTTACTTTTTAGACTCTTAAGATATAACTGGTACTATTTTGCTCAATGTTATATTTAGGGCTCTTTGCTCATTATTATTTTCACAGTGCACCTTCTTTGTTTTAATTTCGATTACTATGTTATCTTTAACGTGTGCTTTACATCGCACGCTGGTGACGTGCCTGGTGACTTCGTAGTGAGAGGCGGCGGTTTTCGACCCAGAACTGGTACCCACCTGTCCCTCATTCGTGTTGACGAGCAGAAACCATCTCCGGGGCCATGCTGGAATTAGAAGAATATTTTATTACACAAGTCCCTTATGCCATGTGCCCATCATATTGTAAAAGAGCCATTGCAGTACATAAGCACAGCATCTACACCGAAGGCCTACTAAAGAGAAGCCCGTCTAGGACCCGGGGCCGTTTTCTCCCAACACCTCTATCTATATGTAATGTGACCAGAAACACGCTTATCTATTCTTCTTGTAAACTCATTTGTTAAAGACCTATGTAGGCGTGCTTTCAGATGAAAACTTATGCAAATTCCAAGCGCTTAATGTTCGCTCATTCTCTTAACCTAACAAATACTGCATTGAACGGACACATTTCCAACATACTTCCTTTGTCCCCCATGTTGATTCCAGTGCATTATCTCAAGGGGCATAGCTTAGCTTATAAATGTATTTTTAAATAAATAGTTGGGTGCAGTTGTGTGCAGTTGGGTGCAGGGGCTTTCAGTCGGCTATAGTGCGGTGTCTGTCGGATTTCCCAATAAATGTTTACATACACACAGACAAAAGCGAAAACACACTTGCCATCTCTCTGTTTTGAAAGTCCTAAAAAGTTATTTTAACATTATGTGCTACAGTGATTGATGGAAAATCTGAAGCTAGCACCCCCAAATCTAGCTAATGGCCTAGCATACTGAGGTGGTCCAAGACACGGCTCGAAGCCCTGTGGGGACATCATCGTCCGGAGAAGAGCCCCCTCCCAGTAGTTGAAGGTCTACTGCGGCGAAGAAGCAAAGGTTTGGACAGGTTGGTTTGGGCCTTCAAATCAAAAAACCTTAGCCCAACATTAGGACTGGCCTCCATTGCTTACCGCACGGGTGCTCAGTTCCAATGACTCGGGTACTCGGAGGCGGTGATGACAGAAAGAACTAGAGCCAGGCCGGGCACCATCTAGTGCATCCGAGATGCCCAAGAAGCAAACTGGAACCTTACATACAGATATAGAAGAGCCAACGAAATGGGCGCACTGGAGTTAAAATGACTTCTAGTGTGGTATTGTAGACAGTTGGGTTGACTGTCCAAAGCCTTCTTCCATCATCCTGAGCATGCTGGAGGGACTAGCACACATAAACTGGAAAATCAACGCCAGTGCCCGCTGACACAGAGTCCGGTGCATTTCTGTGGAGATGGAAAGTGCAGGATATCGCCCTCATTGCCTAACCTGTAAAAAGCTGGGGCGGCTGGAAATGGTATATATTGAGCAGGAGACAGGGCCCCTTTACCAATGGGATGTGGCACCTGCCAAAGTACTTCAATTAAAATTTCCCCTTGGAGAGATCACCAGTTATTCGGCATCCATAATATTTAAAAAACTATGGCCCTCATTACGACCCTGGCGGACGGCGGTATTTTGGAGAAAAGTACTGCCAACAGGCTGGCAGTACTCCTCCCCAAAATATGACATTGGCGGTTTGGCTGAAGCCTAACCGCAAATGTAGCCCTCTGTCCACCAGGGCGGTAACAGCCGCCGGGCTGGAGACTTCAGTCTCTAGCCAGGTGGCCGTCACTGTTTCACCGGCGGGATTATGACCCCGCCTACCGCCATGGTTTTCGTGGCTTCCTTACCGCCATGAAAACCATGGCGGTAGGCACAATCAGTGAAAGGGAATTCCTTCCCTGTCACTGATAGGGGTCTCCCCTCCCAGAGACCTCCACCACCCTCCAGACCCCCCCACAACAGACACACACATTCACACACCATCATACACACACATACACACACTCATACCCACATTCACCCACACATGCATACATCCATTCACTCACACATCCACACACACTTACATACATACAAGAACCCACACATTCACACAACACAACATACACGCACACTCATGACTATGCATGCACACACACATTCCACACACCACACACCCGCATGCATGCACACACATACACCCCCCCCCCCACATACACACACACACATCACCCCCACCCCTCTCCCCTGTCGGGGCACCCAACTGAACTGATTGCAGGGGGTCCTCCGGTAGGAGACGAGACACAGAGCTGCTGCCAGCAGCAGTGTCCACCAGCAGAACACTGCCAGGCTGTATCATGTGTCATGATATGGTCTGCAGCAGTCTACTGGCGTGGTGCCACCTTACCGCCATCTGTCACCATGGCCGCAGCCGGAGCACCACCATCTTTCTGGCAGAACTCCAGCTATGGCCATAATATGGTGGATGGCAGGTAGCTGCAGCAAAGTTCTTTTGGCGGCCTTCACCGCAGAGGTAGGTTGTCAATACCACCATTGTCATAATGAGGACCTATATCATTGCCATTGCTTGAATTGGATTTGAAAATGGAGGAACACTCTGCTAAGTTCAGTCAAATAGTGCAAGCAATCCTAGATATGAAAGGCACTTTAGAGACAAAGATAGACACAGGGGCCAAGGGCATCAACCTTTAAAGGTAAGAGCTTAAGAAAAAGTGCTAACCCATGAAATCTCATTGTAGGAAGCTGGCCTGATGTGTGGTGGGTACCTATTGTACTTACACCTTATACCAGGTCCAGGTACCCCTCTCAGTGAAGTGTAGGCAGTGTCTAGAAGCCAGAGTCTCTAGAGGTAGCTATGGATGAGCAGCCACGGCTTATCTAGGAGTCATGCAAAGCTCATGCAATACCACAGTAGTCATACAGCACTTACACACATGAAAGAAAACATTCAGTTGTACAAAAATAAAGGTACTTTATTTTTGGAATAAATCACCACAAACTACTAGAAGGGCAACACACCAATAGGAGGTAAGTAATACACTAAATATATACACCAGCAATCAGGAATAGGCACACAAAAGGTTAGAAAACAGTGCAAATAGCAATAACCAATAGTGACCATAGGGGGAGCACAAACCATATACTAAAAAAATGGAATGTGAATAAAGTACCCCCACCTGGGTAAGTAAAATGTGTAGAGGGGAGCTTTGAGTACTAGAAAACCACAGATGTAAGTAACACAGCACCCCCCCAGCAAGCCAGGAATGCCGGAGTAAATCACTTGATTTTCCCCAAACCCCCGAAAAGGAGGAAAAGAAGAAAAAGAAGACACCCAGAGAAGACTGCAAGAAAAAAACAGCAGTGGATTCCTGAAGAAAGAATACCTGTGGAGAGAGGGGACCAAGTTCAAGAGTCACAGTGGAGTCCAGGAGGAGTAGGAGCTACCACCCACCCGGCTGTGGTTGCAGGAGGTGGTTGACGGTGATGAAGAACAGGTCAACACTGCAGCCCTGGAGCCAGAGAAGAGTTCCTGATGGATGCAGATGGTGTCCCATGCTGGAAGGAAGATTGCAGATGGGGTAGTTGCAGGAATTCCATCAACAAGCCTTGGCAAAGGCAAACGTGCGGTTAGTGGAAAAGTGTTGCTGCCGGGGACCGGCAAGGCACAGGTGGACTCAACCCAGGAGGGGGGAGTCACAGGAAACCCACAGTTTCACAGGAGGCCACAGTAACAAAGGCAGCAACCGCAGGGTCCCACAGGATGGGGACACAGGAGTTGTAGAAGAGGCCCATGCAGCACTACAAAAGAGGATCCCATGCCGCCGGAGAACCACACAAGAGGCTGTGCTTTGCAGGAACGAGTGCTGGGGGCTGGGGCTACAAGTCAACTGAAGATCTATTTGGAGGAGATGCAAACAAGCCTTGGCAGCTGCAAGAGACGTGGTGCATGGGGGTACCGTCCTGCGTGGAAAGACAAAGGATTACCTCCACCAAAGTTGGACAGCTGGCAGAGAGGACCAAGAGGACTACTCCTAACCACCACCCATGATACAGGATCCACACAGATCAAGATGAGGGGAGAGCCATGCAGCCTGTCATCACTTGCTGTAGTTGCCTGCCTAGAGTGACTCCTTCACTCCAAGGGAGATTCCTTCTTCTTCTTGTTCAGGCTGAAGGATTGCAGTCTTTGGAGGATGCACGGCCAGGCAGGAGATGGCAAAGCTGGCAGGAGACGTGGAAACAAAGTTGCTTAAGAATCTTCTTCGTCGTAGCAGTGTTTGTCAGTTCCTGGAGTGTCCAGTCATAGTAGCAGTGGCTAGAATTCAATGCAGAGGTTGCAGAGGAGTCCTGCTGGAGTCTTGCAAGTCGAATCTGAGGACTCACACAAGAGAGAGACCCTAAAAAGCCCTGAAAGGGAGATTGGTCACCCAACCAGGTAAGCACCTATCAGGAGGGGGCTCTGACATCACCTGCCTGGCCCAGCAACTCAGATACTCCCAGAGTTCCCTGCCAACCTTGAAAACAAGATGGCAGAACCAAGGGACCCTTAGGAGGAGCTCTGAGCACCACCCCTGGGGTGGTGATTGACAGGTAAGTGGTCACTCCCCTTTCCATTGTCCAGTTTCACGCCAGAGCAGGGACAAGGGGTCCCTGAATCGTGTGGACTGGTTTATGCGTGAATTGTGCTGGGGTGGCTACAGTGCTGCCCAGCCAATGGTTTTGACACAAATCTGTACCCCATTCCACGATCTTCATGTGCCCTTCAAAGCAAACAAGTGGCTTGGGGAGGCTACCCATCCCAAGCCCGTCACACCTATTTTCAAAGGAAGAGGGTGTTATCTCCCTCTCCGAAAGGAAATCCTTTGTTCTGCCTTCCTGGGCTTGATCAGATCAAGCAGCAGGAGGGCAGAAACCAGTCTGAGGCGTGGCAGCAGCTGGGCTGCCCGGAAAACCCTGTAAGACTGGTGGTAGCAATGCTGGGGGTCCTCCAAGGAGCCCCCAGAGTGCCTGGAATCATACTTCCAATACTTGCAAAAGTATTGGGGTATGATTCTGACATGTTTGATACCAAACATGCTCTGGTTCGGAGTTAAAATTATGTAGCTGGACATAGGTAGTGACCTATGTGCAGTACACATGCAAAATGGCATCCCCACACTGACAAAGTCCAGGAAAATGAATGTGGAGTTTGTTGGGGCACCTCTGCTAGTGCAGGGGTGCCCTCACACACAGGTACTTGCACCCTGCCCTCTGGGTTGAGAGGGCCTACCAGAGGGGTGACTTACAGAGACCTGGTGTGGTGACCTGTAGTGAAAACGCGTGCATGCACCTCTTTCAAACAGACTGCAATGGCAGGCCTGCAGAACCCTTTGCATGGGCTCCCTATGAGTGGCAGAATAGCTGCTGCAGCCCATAGGGATCCCCTGGAACCCCAATGCCCTGGGTACCTAGGTACCATATACTAGGAACCAAGTTTAAAAGGAGAGAGCATAATCACTGGGGTCCTGGTTAGCAGGATCCCAGTGAACACAATCAAACACACTGACAAATAGGCAAAAAGTGGGGGTAAGCAGGCTAGAAAAGGGCTACTTTCCTACACTTCAGATGCCAACACTAGCTATACCTATACTCCAACAGACTTTCGAAGAGTAACACGAGGAATCAGTAGATTGAGTTGGAACAAGAGACAGGTAACGGAGGGGCCGAGTCCAGAATTCATCCTGGAAGAATGGCTGATTGCCAGATCTACAGTGGTCACCCCTACAAAATTTAGTTGGTGGAAATAACACACTGGGTCCTGGGTGATGTCGGGCTTGCAAACCCGAATATGCTCCAGAACCCACATCTAAAATGTATTAAAGTGTGCCCCTAAGCAAATCACCTGCTCTTGTATGGGTCATTGATTGTTGTTGCCTTTGAGAAATGTTTACTTGAGCCAATGCTTATTTTAGAACTTGTGTAGGAATCTGGGGCAAGTGTCACCTTGTTGCCTGAGCTTGTGGCATCCTCATGACTCAGACTGGGTGTGGCCAGGTACAACAGCCTCATGACTCAGACTGGGTGTGGCCAGGTTACTCATACTGGATGTGCGTCAGGTGCAGCAGGTAGTTAAAGCCTTACCAATCTTGAGGTGATGGCTTGCTGTCAGAGGTCTTCAGATGCAAAGTGGGATTCTCTGCTCCTCTGCGTTTGTTCCTGGATCATGTATTCCACAGCCCAGCATCGCAGATTCTGATCCTAGAAAAGAAGAGATCAAGAATATTAGCATCATAAAAGGCGGTAACGCGTTGCACGCACTTTGAAGACTTCTTACCGGTTACCTTTGATAGTTGATTGCTGGATGTTCAGACACGACGTGCAATGCTCATTGTTTTTAGCTTGTAATGACAGTACAGATTTGAGTGCGTGTTGGACAATTGTTATTTTAACAATGTACTATGAACATGTTTGTTATAGATGAGTTTTATGTAGCATTTTTGTGATACCAGTCATTGCCTATGATAAAGAACACTCAGTTTGTGGCACACACTAGTTTCAAAATATGAATCAAAGGTCTGTTATTTCCATGTTCAATTGTCAGTGTGATGTAACAGTGATGACACCAACTACATATTAACTGCATATTAACCCTATGCTCTTACTGTGGTTAAAACACTGAACTGTGTTATTTCCGATACTAACACGCTGTGCTGATTAATCCTGAATATTTGAAAAATCTAAATACTTAGGAATTGATTTTCTTTCTTTATCGCCTGTTATATGTCTATGATTGGAAGTGTGACTGTGTTTTAGAAAGTCTCATGAAGACCCAACGAGTCAGACGTACACTAAAGTTCTGGAACACTTTCAGTAGATTTTCCAGTGGGGCTACATTGAGTTGGGAACAAGGTGGGAATACATGTAGATAGAATAGAAGACTAAACATTGTATCTGGTTGGAGGTTCCATACTGTTTCTTGAAGATCCCTAGAGAAAGGGGAGAGCCATCAAAAGCAGGAAAGGGGACCCTGACAGCTACACCTAGTTTGTAGAAAATGGCGAAGAGTAGTTTTAGTATATTGGTTACATGAAAGTGTTTTTTGGACTAAATGTTTAATTAATCATAGGAGATATCTGCTCTTCATAGACAACCGCTAGCCATCCTGATCCTGCCAAGCAGCATCTGTGTTTCTCTCTCAATCTCTCCCATCCATCACTTTTTCCCGAGAACGTTCCTGTGCCCATCACGTACAAGTAAGTGGGAGGCAAGCAACGTCTAGGTGGAGCTGGGAACAAGCTAGTTGGATCAGCATTGTGCCTCCGTGGGATGAACAGGTTAGTGCTTGACAGGGAAAGTACCCCCCAAACAGGGGCCCATCGCAAGCCATAGTGGCCCAGTAGCTCAATTGTAGGGACACACACCAAATATTACAGAACACAGAAAATAGAAGGGAGCGATCTATACATTTTTCTGGACTATACTGCAGAAATTCAAAGACAAATAAGTTATTTTCTATCTGTCAAATGAAAATTACGCAAATTGGAACTTCGTTATGCTCTCTTGTTCTTGGCATGTGTAGGAAGTTGGCTCTGTATATACTGTTTCAAAGTAAGAAATAGTGTGCACAGAGTCCAAGGGTTCCCCTTAGAGGTAAGATAGTGGCAAAAGCAGATAATTCTAATGCTCTATTTTGTGGTAGTGTGGTCGAGCAGTAGGCTTATCAGAGGGTAGTGTTAAGCATTTGTTGTACACACACAGGCAATAAATGAGGAACACACACTCAAAGACTTACTCCAGGCCAATCGGTGTTTATATAGAAAAATATTTTTTATTAGTTTATTTTAAGAACCACAGGTTCAAGATTTACATCAAACACTTTCAATGTAAGGTACTTCACTTAGATACTTTGGGAACTTTGAATGAAAACAATATCATGTACAGTCTTTGTAAAAATGGCAATAATCTATTTTCAAAGTGGACACAGTGCAAAAATCAACAGTTCCTGGGGGAGGTAAGTAAAGGTTAGATTAGGAGGTAAGTAAAACACTTACAAGTCTCAGTTCTGGGGCATAGGCAGCCCACCGTTGGGGGTTCAAGGCAACCCCAAAGTTACCACACCAGCAGCTCAGGGCCGGTCAGGTGCAGAGGTCAAAGAGGTGCCCAAAACACATAGGTGCCTATGGAGAACAGGGGTGCTCCGGTTCCAGCCTGCCAGCAGGTAAGTACCTGCGTCCTCGGGGGGCAGACCAGGGGGGTTTTGTAGAGCACTGGGTGGGACATAAGTAGGCACACAAAACACACCCTCAGCGGCACAGGGGCGGCCGGGTGCAGTGTGCAAAGCAGGCATAGGGGTTTCAGGTAGGAAACAATGGAGGGACCCGGGGTTCACTCTAGCGTGCAGGCAGGCACAGTGGGGGGCTTCTGGGGACAGCCACCACCTGGGCTAGGCAGAGGGTTGCCTGGGGATCACTCCTGCATCGAAGATCGGTTCCTTCAGGTCCTGGGGGCTGCGGGTGCAGTGCTGGTTCCAGGCGTCGGGTCCCTGGTTACAGGCAGTCGCGGTCAGGGGAGCCTCTGGATTCACTCTGGAGGCATCGCTGTGGGGGCTCAGGGGGGACGTCTCTGGTTACTCACGGGCTCGCAGTCACCAGGGAGTCCTCCCTGAGGTGTTGGTTCTTTGGATCTCGAGCCTGGGGTGTCGGGTGCAGAGTGGAAAGTCTCACGCTTCCGGCTGGAAACATGAAGTCTTTGGAAGTTGCTTCTTTGTTGCAAAGAAGTAGCTGGTTTTGAACAGGGCCGCTGTTCACAGGAGTTTCTTGGTCCTTTAGTCTTCAGAGGTCGTTGATCCCTGTCGGATGTGTCGCTGGAGCAGGTTTTCAAAGTTGGAGACAGGCCGGTAGGGCTGGGGCCAAAGCAGTTGTCGTCTTCCTCCTTCTCTGCAGGCTTGTAGGTCAGCAGTCCTTCTTTCTTCAGGTTGCAGGAATCTGATTTCCTAGGTTCTGGGGTGCCCCTAAATACTGAATTTAGGGGTGTGTTTAGGTCTGGGAGGGCAGGAGCCAATGGCTACTGTCCTTGAGGGTGGCTACACCCTCTTTGTGCCTCCTCCCTGTGGGGAGGGGGGCACATCCCTAATCCTATTGCGGTAATCCTCCAAACTCAAGATGGAGGATTTCTCAAGGCAGGGGTCACCTCAGCTCAGGACACCTTAGGGGCTGTCCTGACTGGTGGGTGACTCCTCCTTGTTTTTCTCATTATCTCCCCTAGACTTGCTGCCAAAAGTGGGGGCTGTATCCAGGGGGCGGGCATCTCCACTAGCTGGAGTTCCCTGGGGCATTGTAACATGAATCCTGAGCCTTTGAGGCTCACTGCTAGGTGTTACAGTTCCTGCAGGGGGGAGGTGTTAAGCACCTCCACCCAGAGCAGGCTTTGTTTCTGGCCTCAGAGAGCACAAAGGCCCTCACCCCAGGGGGTCAGTAACTCGTCTCTCAGCAGCAGGTTGGCACAGACCAGTCAGTCCTGCACTGAAGGATTGGGTAAAATACAGGGGGCATCTCTAAGATGCCCTCTGTGTGCATTTTTTAATAAATCCAACACTGGCATCAGTGTGGGTTTATTATTCTGAGAAGTTTGATACCAAACTTCCCAGTATTCAGTGTAGCCATTATGGAGCTGTGGAGTTCGTTTTTGACAAACTCCCAGATCATATACTTAATATGGCCTCAACTATACTTACAATGTCTAAGAATAGACTTAAACACTGTAGGGGCATATTGCTCATGCAGCTATGCCCTCACCTGTGGTATAGTGCACCCTGCCTTAGGGCTGTAAGGCCTGCTAGAGGGGTGACTTACCTATGCCACAGGCAGCATTTTGTGTGCATGGCATCCTGAGGGGGATGCCATGTCGACTTTGCCTTTTTCACCCCACGAACACACACAATCTGCAATGGCAGTGTGCATGTGTTAGGTGAGGGGTCCCTTAGGGTGGCACAACATATGCTGCAGCCCTTAGGGACCTTCCCGGGTCACAGGGCCCTTGGTACCATTGGTACCTTTTACAAGGGACTTATTTGTGTGTCAGGGGTGTGCCAATTGTGGAAACAATGGTGCATTTTAGGTGAAAGAACACTGGTGCTGGGGCCTGGTTAGCAGGGTCCCAGCACACTTCTCAGTCAAGTCAGCATCAGTATCAGGCAAAAAGTGGGGGGTAACTGCAACAGGGAGCCATTTCCTTACACAAGCCCCCCCCCCCCCCCCCAGCCCACAGGCGAGGAGACTCAGCCAAAGCTGGGAGAGTCTTCCTAGTCTGTCAGGCGAGGTAGAGTAGGGAAAATAGGCTGGTTTGTTGCAGGGCCTACTCTGCCTTACATCCTCCTGTTCAGGTCATTCCTTCTGGGGAACTGACCCACTTCCACAGTGATAGGTGTGAAAAAGGAATCTCCAAATTCTTCAAGAATATTGTAGGTTCTTTATTGAAGCATCCCATCCACCAGCAGCCCTGTACAAACAGCTCTCCTCTCTGCTCTCCTCCAGCCCGCACGCACATTGAACATTCTATCATGAGATCATATGTGACCTCAGCTTGAGGCAAAGCATTGTGAGCATTCCGCTCCTGCTGAGATCACATAAGCCATCTACCACACACTTTCCCTCTTTACAGTAAAACTTCGTATAGAAATTTTTAACATATATACATAGAGATAAATACGATTCCAAAAGAACAAGAAAAAACTCTTACATGTCTTCACAACATTATCTTACTCCTTTTAGATATGACAACTCTATTAAGATTCCACACTCTTCCATCCTTAATTTTGACAGCATTCCTAAAAAGTTTGATAACTTCAAAGGGTCCTAAAAATGTACTACCACTTTTACACATAGTTGGTTTTCTAACCAGAATTTGATCCCCAACTTTCACATCAATGTAATGTGTACTTTTCTTGTCTTCATAGTATTCCTTTCTTTTTTGTACACGTACCTTCTCATACTCATTCTCCTCACCCACATCACCCTTAGGTGCACTATCATCTTTACCCCAACACACCCACGAGGGTGAGAGAAGAGTGTTAGCTTTGCGACCTCTGAAAAGATCAAACGGAACCTTACCAGACGTAGAATGTGGTGTAACCCTGTAAGCATGAAGAAATCTTTTCAGACCGTCTTTCCAGTTCCTATTATACACAACCTCTAACTGTATACATTCATTCACACACCTGTTAAATCTCTCCACCGTACCATTCCCTTCTGGATGATACAGTGAACACTTCTTATGCTTAATGCCAAACTTCTGAAGAAATTCCTCCATTTCACCTGAAACAAACTGTGGTCCATTGTCCATCACAATAGTATTGGGCAAACCATCACAACCAAAAATATCCTTGAAAAATTCAATTATCCTTTCGGTCTCAGTGGAACTACAAATACCTATTTCTGCCCACCTAGAAAATTGATCAATCAAAACTATAAGATAGTTAGAACCACCTCTTCCATGCACAGGTTCCACAATATCTGCAGCCACTATTTTCCATGGTTTGTGCGGCATGTCCCTTGTACACATAGGAGGCACCCTAGTCTTGTAAACCTTATCACTGTTGCAACAGTCTGCACACTCCCTTACTATTCTCTCAACCATCAAATCCATTCCAGGCCACCAATATTTAAGACGAATCCTTGCCTTCGTTCTACTCATACCCTGGTGCCCTTCATGCCCTAGCTCTATAATTTTTCTTCTCAACACTACTGGAACTACTAACCTCAACCCACGTAAAAGGATGCCATCCTCCACTGACAACTCATCCTTCACTTTCCAGAAACCACACAAATCCTTATCCTGTTTTGCATTATTTCTCCATCCTAATCTGAGTTCCTCACACACTTCTTGCAGTACCCTATCCTCAGCTACAGCCTTCTCCCACTCATTGTGTTCCACAACACTTCCAGTTACACTGCAAACACTCATACCTTTTTGTCCCTCTTTCTCAGGAAACTCTTCTACTTCTGAACTTAATCCGGATAGGCAATCCGCAACTTTGTTGTAAGACCCTGGGACATATTGCACTGTAAAATTGTAATCTTGTAGACTAATAACCCATCTACTAATTCTTCCAGAAATCATGTCCAGACCCTTCCTCATAAACACTTCCACCAAAGGTTTGTGATCTGGAAAGATTTGAAACTCTCTTCCCCACACAAAGTTCCTTAGTTTATTAATCGCCCAATAAACACCCAGAGCCTCTTTTTCTATGGTGGATTAGTTGACTTCTGGTCCCCGCAGCATTCTGGAACAAAATACTATGGGCTTAAGATCACGATCATCCATTTCCTGTAACAATACATCTCCCAGTCCTCTCTCACATGCATCAGTCATTATCACACACTTCTTGTCAGGATCAAACGATTTTAAAGTCCCGATTGTTGATAACTCTTCCTTGATATTCTCAAACTCTCTCAGACACTCATCTTCCCACAAGAACTCAGCATTTTTCTTCAAAAGTTTACGCATGCAGACCGTTTTAGATGCCAAATTAGGTAAAAATTTAGCATGGAATTCTATCATCCCAAGAAAAGATACCAACTCCTCCTTTTTCTCAGGAACACGCAGGTTCAAAATATTCCCAACCAATTCCTCCTTAGGACATAACCCTTCTGCTGTAATCCTATGTCCAAGATATTCAACAAAAAAACACTTTTTTAACTTGAGAGTCAAACCATGATCTTTGAGAATGCCCAGAACTTTCCTAACTCTCATGTTATGTTCATCCAGAGTTCTTCCATGTACCAAAATATCATCCTGGAAACACTTCACTCCAGGTTCGGAGCCAAACAGATTGTACATCAGTCGTTGGAATACTGCAGCTGCTCACACTAAGCCAAAAGGCATCCTTATGAATCTAAAAGTGCCAAACGGAGTAATGAAAGTACAGTAGTGTAGTCACACGAATCCGTATGCAATTTAATCTGATGGTATGCAGAAGTCAGATTGAATTTGCTGAAGTACTTGGATCTGGATAGCATCGCGACCATTTCTGAGATGTTTGGCAAGGGAAAGTGATCGCTGACCACACATCTGTTGAGGTTCCTCAAGTCAATGCACAGCCTCAACTCTCCAGACTGTTTTCTTGCCACAACAATCGGTGAAATCCATTCAGAGGACCCTACCGGCTCAATAATGCCCTCTTCGCACAACCTCTTAATTTCTCTCTCCACATCATCTTTTAAGAAAATAGGGACAGGACGCACTTTAGCAGCCACTGGAATAGAGCCTTCTTTTAACCTTATCTGATTAGTATATTTCTTCAGACAACCTAATTTCTTGCTAAAGACTTCCTTGAACTCCTCAACAAAATCCGGTAAAGACTCCTCCTTCTGCACATCTAATTCACACATGCCATGCAAAGTGTTAACATAGTCATCCTTGATCATGACGGGGTAGGAGAGTTTGGATCCAGAATAACTCTCAAACCTTTCTGATGTGGCCAACTCAGGACGCTGTCTCCTTTAACAGGCACATAAACCTTCCCACAGATAGTGTTTGACTTGAAGGTAATCTCAGTTTCAAAATATCCTCTTAGATCAATGACTTGACCTCCATAAACCCCTGGAACAACATCAGGGTCTTTTAACTTTACTCTTTGACTCAGTTGTTCATCAAAAACTTCATTGGAGATCAAAGTCAACCATGCTCCAGAGTCGAATAACATTTCACTTGTTACTCCTAAAATGGTGACGATATCTTTCGGATGTTTTTTTTTTCTATGCCCATGGAGACTGATAATATGCAGTCCTCGACTACTTTCACCGACGTCTGGCTCCTTTGCGATTTACAGCATTTACCAAAATGTCCTTTCTTATTGCATAACCTACAGGTTGAGTTTATAGGTGGACATTTCCTGTACGATGCTTAGTGTCCAATGTTCCCACAGCGAAAACACTTTGCATCCTTGAACCTGTTCACCTCTCCTTGATCAACTTTGTCATCCACTCGGTCAATGTTGTTGCCTTTCGCACCAGATAGTTCCTTTTTCGTAGTGATTTTGTTGACGCCTATATTTTTTCCCTTTTCAAGTTCTTCAACACAAGCTAAAGTGTGCTCTACACTCTTGGCAAGGATGATAACCTCATGCAACGTCGGATCATCCTTGCTCCATAACTCTTGTCTGACTTTGTCACTAGCACACCTTAACATAAACTGATCACGGATCCTTTCATCAATAGTGCTCCCAAATTTACACGTAGCTGCTAGTTTCCTAAGGGCAGTAATGTACTCTTCAATGCTTTCACCTGGTCTTTGCTCCCTCATACCAAAATGATAACGTTCCAGGATAGTACTAATCTTAGGTAAGTAGTGTAGATCAAGTTTCTTCAAGCACATCTCGAACTCATTAAGATCTGTAGCCTCTTCACCAGGATCCGGTAGGTTCTCGAATATTTCCTGTCCCTCACAACCCAAACAATGCATAAGAAGCGCTGTTTTTCTCTCATTGGACAAATTTGATACACAGACCCTGGAATAATGGAGGAACGTTTTTTTCCATTTGGACCATTTTATCGGTGGTTCGGCAGGCATGGTCAAAAAGAAAGGAGGTGGTGGAATGTTCTGCATTATTTGTAGATTTTATTAACCCAGAAAATAAAAATTATTTTATCCAAACCTCTTTTAAAAAAAAATATATATATTTTATTTTTTCCACCTATACTTTCTTCAGCAATGTAAAGCTGCAGAAGTTAGAAACAAAAGTCATTCAATACTAAAAGCTTAAAATGGGCTTAAATACATGATATGTAGACTAAACTTCTCATGCGAAGCAACCCATGTCTTTATGTCAAATGCTGCCATCGGGTTGTTTTTTTAAAGAAAATAGCCCTTGTTTTCTTTTTTTTTATATCTTTTCCGAAGACTCGAGGACCGGCGAGAGATGATGAGAGAGCAACGCGGTTGAAAATGAAAACCACAGAGAGCACGGTGCTTCAAACCTACAAGCGAATCCTTTTAATGTTGCTTGCGCGCTCCTGAGCGCGAGTAAAAGAAAGGCTTCAGCGCGAGTGCATCGCAAGCCGTGCCAGCATGAGAGAACTTGCGCGCTCCTGAGCGTGAGTAGAAGAATGGCTTCAACGCGAGTGCAGCGCAAGCCGAACTGGCACGGAGAGCGCGCTGATGGAGCGCGACACCAAACAACCGTTGATGCAGGTAAGAGCAGAAGATTTAAATGGTATAGCAATAAAAGTTCAAGTAAAAATGAAAGTACCTTGTAGATTACCGATCCGATGAACTGAGCAGAAAACGGGCACAGGAGTAAAAGGATTCCTTATTAAAAAAAATCCAACAATGACTTGCCAAGAGGTATTGAGTGCCAGAGTCCGAAAATAAATTCTTTGAGATAACCGTTTGTGTTGAGATGCTCCAAAGACCCTTGTCACCAGTATGAAAAAGGAATCTCCAAATTCTTCAAGAATATTGTAGGTTCTTTATTGAAGCATCCCATCCACCAGCAGCCCTGTACAAACAACTCTCCTCTCTGCTCTCCATCAGCCCGCACCAACATTCTACATCTATCATGAGATCATATGTGACCTTAGCTTGAGGCAAAGCATTGTGAGCATTCCGCTCCTGCTGAGATCACATAAGCCATCTACCACAATAGGACCTAGTCTGAATTACCTCTTTTCTGTGCTTATAAAGTCTTCACCCATTCTCTCTATTTTGGGGTTAGAGGTATCCACCTCTGCTAATCTTATCTTAGCCAGGGTCACCCCTAGCTTACCAGAAGAGGTTACCACGAGCTGGAGCAACCCCACCATGAACAACAGGGTCAGGGGGCCTAACCTGTTATTTGGCATGGGGTCAGACCACCATGCCAAGGATAGTGCAGCCATAAAGGCTAATACCCAGCAGAGGCCACTGACAGCTGTCAGTGCCCAGAACCACACCTTTAGCTCTTCACCTGCAAGGGAAGGAGCTAAGTTACAGGCATCTTTGGGTTCAGGGTGCCTGTCTGCTGTGTAAGAGTGGGGGGTTACTACATCTTGTAGTAAACGCCCTTCTTCCACTCTTTCCTTTGTTAACTGAGGAGCCACCCACTCAGGTTTAACAGTTGCCTGACTAGCCAGGACTTCTTGTGGGTCAGGTTGGACCTTACCAGTGCCACCTTTGGAGCTTTTCCCTACTGGAGCAGAATCTCCTTGGCTTGCTGGAACCTTGGCTAAAGGTTGTCCATCCTTCCTACTCTGTTTTCTTTTCATTTTCTTCTGGGGCCTACTTGCAGTTACTGCAGGGGTAGCACCTCCAGAATCCTTGGGAGAGGACTGGCACTGGACCAGTTCCCCTCTTTGGCTCTGACTAACCTCTGGGTAGTCATTTCCAAGGAGACAGTCAAGCGGGAGGTCTGTACTGACTACCACCCTTCTCCAGCTAAAATTTCCACCCACGTCTATGGGCACAAAAGCCACAGGCCTATCAGTGACCCTGTCTGGGCTAACTCTCACTCTGGCAGCCTCACCTGGGATGTACTGGTTTGAGAACACCAGCCTGTCATGCACAATAGTGTGACTGGCACAAGTGTCTCTCAGGGCAGTGGCTGGGATTCCATTCACCAGTAGGTGGTGGAAGTGTCTACTTCCCTCTGGAATCTCCAACTCACCTGTTGGGCCCTTTTTCCAGTTGAAGGATATGAAGACCTCCTCATCTGAGGAGTCATCCCCAGTGGCTACACTGCTCACCCCTGGGACATTGTTAGGGGGTTTGTTTTTGGGACAAGAAGTGTCCTTGGTGTGGTGCCCTGTCTGCTTACAGTTTTGGCACCATGCCTTTGTGGCATCCCAGTTCTTACCCTGGTACCCACTTTTGTTTTGGGTTGTGTCTTGGGGCCCACCCACCTGGTCTGGTTTTTGGGGGTCTACAGAGGACTATTTTTCTTTATTTCTAGTGTCACCCACTTTCTCCTGGGGAGGCTTTGTAACCCCTTTTTTTTTTCACCCCCAGTGGAAGTTTTGGTTACCCTAGTCTTGACGCAGTGGTCTGCCTTCTTTCCCAATTCTTGGGGAGAAATTGGACCTAGATCTACCAGATACTGATGCAACTTTTCATTGAAGCAGTTACTTAAAATGTGTTCTTTCATAAACAAATTATAAAGCCCAACATAGTCATGCACTTCATTTCCAGTTACCCAACCATCCAGTGTTTTCACTGAGTAGTCTACAAAATCAACCCAGGTCTGGCTCAAGGTTTTTGAGCCCCCCTGAACCTAATCCTGTACTCCTCAGTGGAGAATCCAAAGCCCTCAATCAGGGTAGCCTTCATGAAGTCATAAGATTCTGCATCTTTACCAGATCTTTACTCATCTTTACCAGAGAGTATGAGGAGTCTATCCCTATACTTTCCAGTGAACATTTCCCAAAGGAGAGTTCCCCAGTGAGATCTGTTTACCTTTCTGGTTGCACAAGCCCTCTCAAAAACTGTGAACCATTCGGTGATCTCATCACCATCTTCATATTTTGTTACAATCCCTTTGGGTATTTTTAGGATGTCAGTATTCTCTCTGACCCTATTTATGTTGCTGCCACCATTGATGGGAGCTAAACCCATCTCTTTTCTTTCCCTTTCTATGGCTAGGAGCTGCTTCTCCAAAGCCAATCTTTTGGCCATCCTGGCTGACAGGAGGTCCTCTTCATTGAGGCTGCCCTCAATGCTTTCAGAGGTACTGGTCTCCCCTGTGGAAGAACCCGTCTCTCTGACTATAATTTGAGGAGTCAGGGTTTGAGGGACCCTGTTCTCACTATTTAGGACAGGAGGGGGGAATTTATCCTCCTGTTCACTAATTTCCCCATCTGAAGGATTATCCTCAGAGAGGTGGTCCCTTCTGAACTCTGCCAAAAGCTCTGGGAGCTGTACTTTGATAGGGTTGGACCCAGTTTTTATCTTTTTTAGCTTACAGAGAGTCCTTAACTCTGACATCCTTAGATGCAGGTAAGGGGTGAGGTTGAGTTACCCCACCATCTCATCTGTGCTAGACATTATCACTCTAAAAGTTGGGATTACTTTTTAAGAATCTAAAAACTACTTCTAGAACTTACATCCAAACTTTTACAAACTTTTAAACTCTAAAAGAAATGCTAACAGGGACTTACACAAGGCCCTAGCAGGACTTTTAAAAATTAGAAAAATAGCTCAAATTTCAAAAATCAGTTTCTAATGAAATTTTTTGAAATTTAGTCATGTGATCAGGTATTGGCTGATTAGTCCAGCAAATGCAAAGTCTTAGACCCCACCGCTGATCCACCAATGTAGGAAGTTTGAAGTACTGGGTTTTTCAGAACCCAGTGGTGCCAGGGAACACACCCTAAGACTTCGAGTCCTTCCTGTTTCAGACTACTTCTTGGTGAAGTCAAAGATCTTGTTTATTGGCTGCAGCCAGTAACAGGTATCCTAGAAGTACAACACGGTGTATATTCTCAGGAGACTGCTCCTCTTGCAAAGCTAACCTTCTCTTTTATACAAAATATTATGCTTTGGGCAAACATTCCTTATTTTACAGTTGACCATTCACATATTTTCACTACAAAGAATAGCAGGGTTATGATGACAAGCCCATATTTCAGTTTGTCCAGCCCTCAATCAATTACCCGGCAAGGCTCAGTACTTTCATCAGATATCAACGGACCCCCAATATAAACAGGCACCTCCTCCTTGTAAAGCAAGTCATAAAGAAAGAAACAGGGACAGGTGTGTGTAAGATTAGGCATGGTTTGTGTGTGATGAAAGGTTTTATGATGTGTTGTGCCTTGATACTAATCTCATTCGGCCACTGGGAAAGAAACTGGCCGAACAGGTTTGGCTTCAGGCAGTGGAGTCAGCTTGCCCAGGTCACAGAGGAGTCAGCAAAGATGTACGTGTCCTTCAGATTCGTTTTCAGCATTAGACATTGGCCTATGTGAGGGCAATCACAAAATGGCTGTCGTTTAAATGGAACACGAGGGCTCAGGACGGAAACTCTGATATTCGGGTGATTTCGTTACCCGAATATGAATACAATGCTTGTGCATACTATTCTAATCATTCTCGTTCTGCTGATACCAAAATCGTTGTGATACGACGATGTTTATAACACGGGTCCAGAATTTTCAGTACCACAGACCCTCCTTTTGCCCTTACATAGGCAATAACCTATACTCACGCTAATCTGAGTCCAGGTCTATATTCATAAAGTCGTTGAGATGTTGCTGTAGCATCATCCTATTACCTAGCTCGTCCCTTGATACAGGTTTCCTTACACACGATGTAGCACAGAGGCCACATATTGCAGGAGCACACTGTACACACAGACAGGACAGGAAAAGAATGGCTAAGATCATCCCAATGACTACCAGAGTCTTCCATCCCCAGGCGGATATCAGCTCCCAGAACCACCCCATCAATGACCAATCTCCTTTATCCACGTGAATAGACTCAGAGATCTTATGCAGTTTGGAAATGGCCTGGTAGACTGTCGGAGCGTTATCTGGGATGAAAACACAGCAACTTGATTGGATCACTTTACATACCCCACCTCGGTCTGCAAGTATGACATCTAATGCGACCCTGTTCTGAAGAGTCATAAGGCTATCCGACTGGAGCTCAGCAGTCAAATTACTAAGGGCACCGGCGGTTTCAACTACCGTGGATTCAACCACCTTTGTCAATTGCCTTATGTTTCTGCTGTTAACCATAGGACCCCAAAACGGCAGAAAACCCTTTACGAAATCTCCAAATTCTTGTCCTGTAGTGTCTTCTTTACTTATGACACCTCTAACTATCCTTGTCTTATGGTAATCTGCCGCGGCCGTGTAGGTGGGAGGTAACAGGAACGAAACAAAACATGTGCCTGAGAAGTCAGGGGGCAACCATGTATAGGCTCTATTATGGCAGATGAAATAGGTACCCTTAGCTGCTAAGAACGAAGGAGAAGTCTGAGACGCAAAAACATATGTTTCAGTGCAGATACTTTTCCCTAACTGAGCTCTGGGATTCTTGCCATTACCTTGCAGACATAGGTGACCCTGATGGGGTACAATCCAAATCGGGGAGGATCTCTTTGCTCGCTGGTTCCCACTCAGAGTAACTCCATATCCTGTTATGTTCCATCCAATATATGCTAGTGTCTCATCTCTCGGGATAGTCTCATAGGAAATATCTTCCCTAATCATATCTACTATATCCTTAGCTAGAGCACTATTCTTAGGATTATCTTTCACAGAACGTAGGGGGTTGGCTTCATACGCGTATATGAACACCGTTCTATATGCCCATACAGAACCATTATGGCTGAAAGGCAGGACCAGATAAGGGATACCTTTATCAGTAGTATGAGGCATAAGACCACACACCCAACAGTTAGTTGTGTTCACTACTAATTGGTGTTGGTGGAGAAGCTGAATGAATGAATTGTTGACAAATTCTAATCTTCTGGCAGACTCGTGTTCAGGCAGGGGGTGAAAAGAATGCGAGGAAACAGTAGAAGGAGGTATGGGCTGTGTAATGGGTGCAAATGTCACTTGAAAAGAGAATAAAACATATCCTATTAAAAACGTCATTACACTAAGCAACATGAAAATACATAATATCAAAAATCGTTTCTTTGTCATTATTATACACATTCTGGCTTTAAAGTCCATCTGTCTGGCAGGTCTCTCATTCTTGAAAAACTCCATCCTCTCTAATTGCTGCTCGTGGTGGTAGGGTGTTCTATGCTAGGGAATGCTTCTTTTTCCGTTCCATTCGAACAGCTGATCTTGTTGAGAGAAGGACGAGGTGGGGGCCGGTCCAACAGGGCTGGTCATTCTTTGTCCGCTGAAAGTTCTTGACCAGCACCAATGATCCAGGATCGATAAGATGTCCTGGAGCTTCAGAGACCTGAGGCAGAGTATTGTGAACCTGTTGGTGTAGAAAACGCAATTTAGCCGTCAATTCATACAAATAATCAAGCAGTACAGGGTGTTCGATCTCACTGAATTTTGTTGGTCTTGGCACTCCCCATATGTTGGCCGGGCGGCCGAACACAATTTCATAGGGACTAAGTCCCACTCGTGAATGCACAGTCATTCTTGTTGATAGGAGTGCTAAAGGCAGAGCGTCAGGCCATTTAAGACCAGAGCTCGCTTGTATCTTTGCCAACTTCAGTTTTAGCGTGCCATTATAGCACTCTACTAGTCCAGCTGATTGGGGGTGATTTGCAGCGTGGAATTTTTGCTGGATACCTAGCCCCTCACATACTTTTTTCATCACTCGACCCACAAATTCACTCCCATTATCACTCCAGACCATTCTCGGCATTCCAAACCTAGGGAAGAATTCTTTGGCAAGGGCTTTAGCTGTGGATAAGGCAGTGTTGTCTTTTAAGGGATATGCTTCTACCCATCTTGAAAAAGCACAAACAACAACGAGTACGTATTTCAGATTGTTGCACCTTTCCATGTGGATGAAATCTAGCTGCAAAACCTCGAACGGATACGTTGGAGGCGCAAAATGACCAGCTGGAGTTGGGGTTCCCCTACCAGGATTGTATTTCAGACACACCATGCAATTCTTGACCACATTCTCTGCACATTTAGGAATTCCAGCATTTTGCCATACTGGAGCCAACAACTTACAAATCCCTTTCACACTGATATGGGCCATTCCATGAGCCATTGTCACCACTGCAAGCACATACGCATCGGGCAACAACCATCGTTGATGTTCTGACAAGTCAACCCAACAACCATTTTCATCCAATTTACCCGTACTTTCTTTCCACACACTCAACTCTTTCTCTGAAGCTTCAGCTTGAAGAGACTTCACACCCTCTATCGTATCTTCACATATTCTAACGTCACCAACCCATCTTGCGGGGCCTGCAACATACATTCGATTCATCACATCTTTTGCTGTTTCTTTTGCAATCTCGTCAGCAAATGCATTGCCACGACCGACATCATCAGTAACCTTCTTGTTTGCACTGCATTTCACAATCGCAACCTGTAATGGCAAGGTCAGTGACTCAAGAAGCTCATTCACCAACTGACCATGCTGAATTTTAGCTCCATGCGAAGTCAGGAACCCACGTTCTTTCCACAATCGTCCAAAACTATGGGCCACACCAAACGCATACTGGCTGTCGGTATATATGGTCACTTTCATTCCTTTCGATAACACACACGCTCTCGTAAGTGCAATCAGCTCTGCTGCTTGAGCTGAATTATGTGGTATACGTGCAGCTTCAACAATCGTATGCAAAGTTGTGACAGCATATGCTGCAGTCGGATCACCATTCGGAAGCTTGAAGCATGAACCATCCACCCATAAGGTACCATCACACTTTACAAGAGGAGTATCTTTAAGATCTACTCTCCCTTTCGTTTCTTCTTCTGTCCTAAGAAAACAATCATGTTGTTCAACATCATCTGTCTCTACTGAAATCGGCAATAAAGTGGCTGGATTCAACCTATTGCACCTCTTTATGTGCACATGACTCGCTAACAGTGTCAACTCGTAACCTGACAATCGAGCACTAGTTAAATGCTGTGTCTTGGTCCTGTTTAACAACGTGTCCACTGCATGTGGAACCATCACAATCAACATATTATTCATCACTAACCCAGCAGACTGTCGAATAGAAACAGCTGCGGCCGCTGTGGCTCTCAAGCAACTCGGCAATGCTTTAGCTACCGGATCCAAAGTTGACGAAAAATATGCGCATGGGCGCTGCTTGTCTCCAAAAGACTGTGTCAGCACTGACAATGCACAACCCTCTTTCTCATGGACATACAGTGTAAAGGGCTTACTGTAGTCGGGGGTACCCAACACAGGAGCCGAACACAATGCATTACGCAATTCGGAAAAACTTTTCTGACAATCTTCAGACCACGGAACGGGGTTCGGTGTATCTTTATAGGTCAATGCTACCAAAGGTTTGGCCAGCAAAGAAACATTTGGTATCCATTGGCTGCAGTATGATGTAATGCCCAAGAAAGCACGTACTTCTCTCTGTGTCCTTGGCACACTCACTTTTGCAATTGCCTGAATTCTTTCTGAGGTCAGTTTCCTTCCCTCCTTCGATAAGAGATGACCTAAGTAGGTCACTTCTTGTCGACAATATTGCAGTTTTGAAAGGGACACTTTGTGATGTAAATCAGATAAATGACGCAACAACGACAAGGTGGCTTCTTTACAAATCTCTTCAGTATCTGTAGCGACTAGCAAATCATTGATGTACTGAATAAGGGTAGCGCCGTCAGGTAAAACAATTGCATCAAGCTGTGTTTTTAAAGCCTGACTATATATTGATGGACTTTCACAGTAGCCTTGAGGAGCGCGCTTGAAGCGGAAACTTCGGCCTCCTAAACTGAAGCCAAAAATATCCCTGCTCTCCTCTGCAATCGGGATGCTGAAGAAAGCATTCTTTAAGTCAATCACCGAGAACCAGGTGGCGGAAGCTGGAATCATAGTCAATAGGGCAGTGATATTAGGAACAACTGGAAACTGTGGCACAACTATTTTATTTACTTCTCTAAGATCAATCACGAGCCTGTAAACAGGTGGCTTAGAGGGGTCAGTACGTTTCAAAACAGGCAAAACAGGACTATTACAAAAGTTGCCTCTTGTCTCTTCAATTACATCTTTTTCTATTAAATCATAAATGATCGCTAGCAACGCCTTTTCACCTTCCCTAGAGATCTTGTATTGTTGAATGCGTGGTAATTTAACATTGGCTTTCAATGTCACAACATAAGGCGGTATTTCCAAAAGATCCACGTCATTAGGACCAGTAGCCCAAATGGTATCAGGAAGAAACGACAATTCGGTCGGAAGTTTATCCTTCGACAAATACCTACCCAGTGTAAGTTGTACTCCCGAAGGAGAACAATATAATGTTGCATACAATCTTTTCAATGAATCCAATCCTAACAAGTTTTAACCACAACCTGTCGTCAGAATAAGGGGTGCTTCCAATTCACAAGGTCCAACAGAAAGGGACATAGGACTAGAAATCGGGTTCCTAACCGGGGCGCCAGAAAAACCTACTGAAACATTCATCTCGCCAGACAAAGGTGCGCCAGGGAGTTTTGAGTGCATAATAGAACTCTTTGTAGCACCAGTATCCAACAGAAAAGGCTCCGACACACCTGAGGTAATCACCTTAACATAAGGTCCATTCTGATCTATTGGAACTAAAAAAACTCCCTCTCTTCGTCTATGGCTGTCATAGCAATTATTACCTTCCAGATTCTCATCTTCTGCATAGTAGTCGTCAGCATAGTACTGAGCCGTCCTACCAGACGCGTTATGTTGCTGGTCAAAACTATTCATTGAGTTTTGAGACGGAAAGGAACGCGTGTTCTGGGGAAAACTTCCACGTCCTCTACCTCTAGGAGCTTGTTGAACACCTCGACCTCTTGCGCCAGAAGCACCATTCGTACGCTGTAACAAAATAGGACAACTATACTTGAAATGACCCTCTTCTTTACAATATGAACACTGATTGGGACCTACAGGAACACGTGGTTGAGAAAACTCGAACCTTTGCGAGTTTCTCTGGAACTGTTGAGGTTGCTGATAGTTACTCTGACCACCACGTGGCGGATACGCCTGTTGTAAAAGAACCTTCGTCTTTAATTCTTTAGTTTTCTTGTCTGCTCTATCCTTCTCATCTTTATCCCTATTTTCGTAGTACTGTGCAGTAGCCAATATTTGTGCTGAAGAGGAAACGGCCCAAGAACTCTCTGAATCCTTCAATTTCTTACACAGCTCGGCAAGCAAATTGTGCACAAACTTGTCAACGAACAACCGTTGACCACCTTCTGTACTCATATCTTGACCACTGTGGTCGATAAACATTTCCTCAAACCTGGTGAAGAAATCAGACACTGTTTCATCTTTCTTCTGCTTACACGCAGACAATTTATCCCAATTCACACGCATCGCAGGCATTAAAGTCTTCATGTAAGTAATGATCCTAGCAGGTAGTTCTGCTACCAAAGGCTCAGGCTTGGCACCACCAACTTGTCTATCGTTTGCAGCACTAATATTAGCCCATGAGTCACCTAACTCTTGCGCATGATCTGTATGGCGAATCAATCCCCTCAAAGGCTGTGGAACAACATTCCCAAATAACATGTCTATGTCGGCTAAATTCATAATGCATGAGTCTGCAGTCTGTGATAATTCCTTATAATACCCTGCAGGGTTTTTACGGGGATCAGGCAAAGTCTGCTTAAGGGCTAAAACTTCAGCTCGCTTCCACGGAACATGTACCCAAACACGCTGAAAATGAGCTGGAACAGCATCAATTTGATTAGCAACATCAGCCGCAACGGCGTCCTTCCATACCGGAGGGACTTCTCTCATTGGGTACTGTCGCACCTTTTTTTTAACAGAGGAGTCATGTTCGAACAATGACTGAGAAGGATCCTTATTCCTAAAGGACAACAACGTCGCAACTGCTTTCTCAACATCGGGACCCACAATCGTGCCTTTTTCAAACTCAAACCGTACACGGCACAAATCAGGCGGATTTGTTTCCAAATCATTATCCTCCAATTCCTCACAAAGGAAAGCACACATTTTCTCAAAAACGTATCTTTGTTTCGGTGCTCCCCATTGACGGAAGACATCCATAACAGACTCTACATCGTATCTTAAAGGGTAAACAACCCATTTACGCGCCATACGGTCAAACATTTCTCTCTCTTGAGAATTAGGCAGTTGACTACGCGACTGTTTACGCTTCGAATCTGGGGTCACACCAGACGACCCAAAGAGAGGAAATATAAGGCTGGCAACAGTATCTGTCATTCTCTGTCGGACAGAAGGAGAAGTTGATGAAAGAACAGGAGGAAAAACAGAGGGAGGCAAGGCAGACGCAGAAGCAGACGCAGAGGCAGTATCAGGAAGAACACCAGAAGAGGCAGTCGATGTAGTACATAAAGTCGCAGGAGGTACAGATGAAGCAGGTAGCGAAGTCGGCGGCCCTTGAAGGGGCTGTGCCATAGTAGTAGGAGCCAACTGAAGAGGAGCTGGCGGCTGTGGAAGAACCTGAGGCACAATAACCGGAGGTTGCACAGCTAAAGGTTGCGGAGGTGCTGTAGCATTCTGCGCATAATGGGTGGCGAACTCAACAAGTGTGACATTAAAGGATCTTTCTCAAGTTCTTTTGCTGCATCTTGCTGAAGAAGCGGAAAAACTGGATAACATTTATCGGTCACCAATTTACGTTGCCTGTGCAACTGCTCATTCATCTGTTCTTCATCATCATTAAACTGCATGGCAGCTTGCATTATCGAGATACCCTCTTCCCTCTTATTTCTCTTTGCTAATTTAATTTCCTTCTGTTTGGCTTCCTCACGCCATAGGCGGAAAGAGTCAAACATCGCCGGCCGGGCTTTCTTCTTGAAAAGTTTAACCTCCAGATTATCCAGAATCTCTGTGTCAAAACTACCATATTGGGGCCATTTTAAAACTCCATCTTTCCTGGTGTATCGGATCCATACTTCATTATATGTGAGGGGGCCTATGCCATGTTTCACATATAGTTCATAGGTTGGAGTTCCAATCGGAGGAACCGGACACGAGTCCTCCAATCGGGAATCCCTATTATAACCAAGACAAAACAAATTTCCATGTCTGCTAAGACCAGGCATCTTCACTCTCCAGTCTAGCTTCAAACTTCAAAGGATTATCGAATACGATAGTCTCGTGAATACACAAATCCCTCGGCTTTGGTACTTGCAAGTTCCAAATCAAAGATCCCAAGGGGATACCAAACTAAGAACCAAACTAAGGACTGGGAGACTCTCCACTTATACTTAACTGAGGTATCGATGACGTCACCAGAAGACTCGTTTATCGTTTCGCTCTACCAAATCATCAAGGGTCCAAAACAGGGCGATAGTCAGGGCAGCAGTCCTTCGTAGCCATCGGGAAGCGGGGAACCTCGCAGCAAAGACTTTCGGACCACTTCGACATACAGGGGTCGATGAAGTGGCGGCCTCCCTCCAGAATTTTCACACGAAGCTCCTCACGAACCTCTGGCTTGGACCGGTACCGCTGAAATCGCCCCACGTTGGGCGCCAACTGAAGTACTGGGTTTTTCAGAACCCAGTGGTGCCAGGGAACACACCCTAAGACTTCGAGTCCTTCCTGTTTCAGACTACAGAAACACAGAGTCTTCTTGGTGAAGTCAAAGATCTTGTTTATTGGCTGCAGCCAGTAACAGGTATCCTAGAAGTACAACACGGTGCATATTCTCAGGAGACTGCTCCTCTTGCAAAGCTAACCTTCGCTTTTATACAAAATATTATGCTTTGGGCAAACATTCCTTATTTTACAGTTGACCATTCACATATTTTCACTACAAAGAAATAGCAGGGTTATGATGACAAGCCCATATTTCAGTTTGTCCAGCCCTCAATCAATTACCCGGCAAGGCTCAGTACTTTCATCAGATATCAACAGACCCCCAATATAAACAGGCACCTCCTCCTTGTAAAGCAAGTCATAAAGAAAGAAACAGGGACAGGTGTGTGTAAGATTAGGCATGGTATGTGTGTGATGAAAGGTTTTATGATGTGTTGTGCCTTGATACTAATCTCATTCGGCCACTGGGAAAGAAACTGGCCGAACAGGTTTGGCTTCAGGCAGTGGAGTCAGCTTGCCCAGGTCACAGAGGAGTCAGCAAAGATGTACGTGTCCTTCAGATTCATTTTCAGCATTAGACATTGGCCTATGTGAGGGCAATCACAAAATGGCTGTCGTTTAAATGGAACACGAGGGTTCAGGACGGAAACTCTGATATTCAGGTCATTTCGTTACCCGAATATGAATACAATGCTTGTGCATACTATTCTAATCATTCTCGGTCTGATGATACCAAAATCGTTGTGATACGACGATGTTTATAACACGGGTCCAGAATTTTCAGTACCACAAGTTGGCTCTGTATACACTATTTTAAAGGACAGCCACCACCTGGGCTAGGCAGAGGGTTGCCTGGGGGTCACTCCTGCGTCGAAGTTCGGTTCCTTCAGGTCCTGGGGGCTGCGGGTGCAGTGCTGGTTCCAGGCGTCGGGTCCCTTGTTACAGGCAGTCGCGTCAGGGGGAGCCTCTGGATTCTCTCTGCAGGCGTGTCTGTGGGGGCTCAGGGGGGTTGTCTCTGGTTACTCACAGGCTCGCAGTCACCGGGGAGTCCTCCCTGAGGTGTTGGTTCTCTGGCTCTCGAGCCGGGGGCATCGGGTGCAGAGTGGGAAGTCTCACGCTTCCAGCGGGAAACGTGAAGTCTTTGGAAGTTGCTTCTTTGTTGCAAAGAAGTAGCTGGTTTTGAACAGGGCCGCTGTTCACTGGAGTTTCTTGGTCCTTTAGTCCAGGGCAGTCCTCTGAGGCTTCAGAGGTCGCTGGTCCCTGTCGGATGCGTCGCTGGAGCAAGTTTTCGAAGTTGGAGACAGGCCGGTAGGGCTGGGGCCAAAGCAGTTGCCGTCTTCCTCCTTCTCATCTCTGCAGGCTTGTAGGTCAGCAGTCCTTCTTACTTCAGGTTGCAGGAATCTGATTTCCTAGGTTCTGGGGTGCCCCTAAATACTAAATTTAGGGGTGTGTTTAGGTCTGGGAGGGCAGTAGCCAATGGCTACTGTCCTTGAAGGTGGCTACACCCTCTTTGTGCCTCCTCCCTGTGGGGAGGGGGGCACATCCCTAATCCTATTGGGAGAATCCTCCAAACTCAAGATGGAGGATTTCGCAGGGCAGGGGTCACCTCAGCTCAGGACACCTTAGGGGCTGTCCTGATTGATGGGTGACTCCTCCTTGTTTTTCTCATTATCTCCCCTGGACTTGCTGCCAAACGTGGGGGCTGTGTCCAGGGGGTGGGCATCTCCACTAGCTGGAGTGCCCTGGGGCATTGTAACACGAAGCCTGAGCCTTTGAGGCTCACTGCTAGGTTTTACAGTTCCTGCAGGGGGAGGTATTAACCACCTCCATCCAGAGCAGGCTTTGTTTCTGGCCTCAGAGGGCACAAAGGCCCTCACCCCAGGGGGTCAGAAACTCGTCTCTCAGCAGCAGGCTGGCACAGACCAGTCAGTCCTGCACTGAAGGATTGGGTAAAATACAGGGGGCATCTCTAAGATGCCCTCTGTGTGCATTGTTTAATAAATCCAACACTGGCATCAGTTTATTATGGGTTTATTATTCTGAGAAGTTTGATACCAAACTTCCCAGTATTCAGTGTAGCCATTATGGAGCTGTGGAGTTTGTTTTTGACAAACTCCCAGACCATATACTTAATATGGCCACAACTGTACTTACAATGTCTAAGAATAGACTTAGACACTGTAGGGGCATATTGCTCATGCAGCTATGCCCTCACCTGTGGTATAGTGCACCCTGCCGTAGGGCTGTAAGGCCTGCTAGAGGGGTGACTTACCTATGCCACAGGCAGCATTTTGTGTGCATGGCATCCTGAGGGGGATGCCATGTGGCCTTTGCCTTTTTCTCCCCACCAACACACACAATCTGCAATGGCAGTGTGCATGTGTTAGGTGAGGGGTCCCTTAGGGTGGCACAACATATGCTGCAACCCTTAGGGACCTTCCCTGGTCACAGGGCCCTTGGTACCACTGGTACCTTTTACAAGGGACTTATCTGTGTGCCAGGGGTGTGCCAATTGTGGAAACAATGGTACATTTTAGGTGAAAGAACACTGGTGCTGGGGCCTGGTTAGCAGGGTCCCAGCACACTTCTCAGTCAAGTCAGCATCAGTATCAGGCAAAAAGTGGGGGGTAACTGCAACAGGGAGCCATTTCCTTACAGCAAGGCTCTAGGTTGCATGACACAGCATCACGCATGTCTATGCCATTTCGGAAGAAGTATAGCACTGGCTAGAATCCATCGGAGTGCGAACAGATGACAGGACTAAATCTGTGGTAGGCAGAAGAGGGAGGCACAAGTGAGTGCAGCTGAACCGATAGCATACCAGAAGTAAACCAGCAAAGGAACAAGCAGCCAAGAATTGTGCACAATTGCTTGTGCAACTAACTCAACTGGGACCAAATAGACACTGAAGATTAAGGGCCACATGTACAAAGATCCGGTTTTGCGACTTGCAAACTGCGAGCCTTATCGACTCGCAATTTGCACTGTTTGAGATCCCCAATGGGGTCACAAATGTCCTACCTCATGATTATCCATGAGGTAGGTCACAATTTGTGACCCCATTGGGAATGGCCACCCTCACAGGGATGGTGGCCTGTTGGAGACAGCAGACCACCATGTCTGTGACCGCTTTTAAATAAAGCAGTTTTTAAAAAAAAATTGTAATGCAGCCCATTTTCCTTAAAGGAAAATGAGATGCATTTCAAAATCAAAAATGCTAAGTTTTCTTTTCATTTTTTCAGATTAGGCAGTGGTCCGTGGTAAATAGATTACCGAATCCCAAAATAGGCTCTCTACATACCCCAAAAAATGTTCCTGTCGCAAACGGTCCCATTCTGCGAATCAGGCCGTTTGCGACAGGAATAATGGTACGTACATGTGCCCCTAAGTGCTGCAAGCAATGGTGATGATCCAGTGAAGCCATATGATACTGAATTGGAGTGAATCCCAGCAATTGCCTCAGAGAATACAGCTGATGTTCTTTGAACATTCACTGTTGTTTTGTTTTATATCATTGCTTTGTTTTTTACGGAGGAAAGCAATTTTTGCAATGTCCCTAAAAACAGCAATTCAGTGATCGTTCATTTCTCCTTCCCAGCCTAATTTTCCCCTTTATCGAGGGGCCATGGTTCATTCTCCAAGCTAGCCCTCCCCTCAAGTGTGAGGGTGCAGGTGCACACTTTAGGTTGCGTATTTTAACTTTTTTGAGGCGGGCAGATGGGAGTCCAGAGTTGCATAGTTCTCCTGACAGCCCCAAGGCACTAGGTGCTTTCATGGGCCAAACAGAAGTAACAAGTTCTAAAGTTTTCATTTTATTTTTGGGTAGCCAGGCAAATTCCGAAATTTTGACTGGGATGGGGAGTTATACCGGACCCTCAGATGCTAAAGACATTAATGTTGCGGGTAAGTGTGGCACTTGTCTTTGAATGTTGAGCGCCTAACTTCATGTACAGACAAAGTGTATCAGAATTGGATGGCGAACAATATATTTGTGCCTTGGTTGCCTGCACAGTTTCCTAAAAAGTAATAATGTGCAGGGTCATTATCAATGTATAACATGGAATGTCAGCGGGTTGGGCACCCCAGACAAAAGACATCACAAAACACATATGACCGCTCAGGAGTTCACTAAGTTAAAAAAGAAATGGTATGGACAACTATACGGTACCAGTTACTCTGCTTTCTCAAGAGGCAAACTGATCTGGCTAGCTCCAGGGGTGCCCTATACTGTACATGGTTCTGACGTGGATAGAGAATGTTATTATCAGTGCTTAATTTGTGCTTGCTGTTTCCGGTGCAGCACTGGTACTTATTTTTAAGGGCTGGCGCTTATTCTTCTGCCTCAAGCATTTTCTGCGAGCAAAAGACACATATTGGAAAGATGGGGGGAAGGGGAAAACGAAAAAGCGTCAGTAAGGGAGGAAGTCGAAAGCTGCAAGAGTGAGCTGAAGGGGCAGGGATGGCTTTGTATGGATTGAAGAGGCCCGAGATGGCTTCAGGATTACGCCGCCTCAGTATTCTGTGTTCCGAAATTTAATTGCAGCACCGGCATATGTAATAGGGGGGCTTTCAGCACCGGCACGTTTTTATTTACAAATTAAGCACTGGTTATTATATGGTTCTCAATGGGACACTAGGCGGAAAGACCCTTGTTCTGGGCTGGTCTTATGTCCCCTACGTCCATCATGCAGCCTCTCTTGATACTTTGAATCCCTGTGATTCAAATATTTGTTAGTCACATATCTGTAGGGTTGGAGTTTTCGAGAGGCATCAGATCACAATCTGCTTCTACTGAAGCTCATCAGGCCCAGACCCTCAGTGGTGATTCCACCATGGTGTATGCAGGTAGCAGCAGTCCTGCACTCGCTCCCACCCACTGATTGGTGAGCACGTAGATAAATATTTGTGTGAAAACTTGGACACTACTGAAAATCGAGCAGTTGAATCGAGCTTTTAAAGAGGCAATCCATGGCCACTGTATTAAGACCTCTTATGGCGTTAAGAAAGCAGCATGTATCTTAGATCTCAATGTCAAGATGTGTAAATGCGAGATGGAGGTTATTTTGGATTGGAACCTGAAACTAAGCTTTCGCGAAATGCAGAGACAGTATGACGCTCATTTAGATAGAATGAAAAACATTGATTATAATTATAAGTAGCGAAGCAACATGATCAGGGGAACAGGGCAGGACACCTGCTAGCATGGTTACTGAGTTCTGAATTAGCTGTGCGTCTGATATACATGATGTGTAACTGGGATGAAGCCCTAGTCCATGAAAAGCAAGATGAAAAACAGTGTTTGCTGATTACTAGGATAATCTATACACACCTCCACGGGAGAGAAGCACACCAAACATACAGGGATTTTTAGACAGACTATTCCTTTTGCATTTTATGGAAGATCAATCCCTGACCTTAGATGCACTTATGACAGTGAAATATATAATAACTGACTGAACAATTGTCTAAGGGTAAAGCACCGGGGCATGATGGTTCGTATGCAGTTTTTTACTCTACCTATAAAACATAAACCTGGCACCACAACTGTCATGCATGTATATAGATGCATATAATAAAGGAATACTAAGCCAGTCAGCCAGATAGGTGGGAATTGTAGTTTTGCTTAAACAAAGTCTTGAAGCCACATATGAACGATTTTACAGGTCGCTTTCGCTCAGTAATACCAATGGTACAATTCTGGTTAAGCTAGCAGCCAACAGAGTGCAGGGACAGTAATGATTTGGTGCATCCTTATTTATGTGAGTTCATCCTTGACCAGAATACCTTTTCAGTCTAAGGAGCCTGTTTCACCTAATGGATCAACTACGACATGGGAACACAAGGCCTGTTATACAATTTACTGATACAGAAAACGTGTTCAATGCCACATTATGCCCAATTTTATTCACAGTACTTAAAAAGATGGGCTTGGGAGCCAATTTCCTAAGATGGATCAAGCTACTGTACACATGGCCTTTGGCCAGGGGTCACATGGGATGTGTGGCATTCAAACAATGGCTCATCTCGCGAGGTACAAGGCAGGGTTGCCTCAATCGCCATTATTGTTTGCCTTAGCCATGCAACAGATGCCTTACTTGCTTAGAGAATGGGAAAGGAAATGGGAACTACCACATCAATGCCATACATATTCTGTATATGCTGTGTATGATGATAATGTCCTTCCGCGTCTGCAAGATCCAGAATCTATCTTGAAAGATGTGATGGTAGTGTTGACTGATTTTGGCAAAGTATCTGGGCTCCAGGTCACCTGGAACAAGTTCTGTCTGTTTTCACTGAAACCGTCAGCTTTATGACACAATTTCTCCTATTATCTATGCTGGTCTAGATGCAGTAGTTAAAATTCACTGGGAAGGGAAATGATACTGCAATAACCCAAGGTGGTCAGAAGTAATCCACAATTTAAAGGTGCACAATTTAATTATCTGCACTAGGTGTGTTTAACGTCTAAAAACTGCAAGAAGGTACCAAGGCCCAGTGGACAACTGTCCTCACTGTCAGATGTCCAGGCAAAGTTCCTTCATGTGGTGTGGGACTGTGCAATAATTGCACAGTTCTGGGCTGAGATAGAGATGATTTTGACTGAGCAGTCAGAGAGAACAATGTGTCAGGACATATCATACTGGGTCAGATGCATAGACCCAAGTTGGCTAAGGAAATGTGCAAGTTCCTGAGCCTTGCGCTGTTGCTTTCCAATAATAATATTGTCATGGCACAGAAAGTCGGACTTAAAACGGGTATAAAATTATGTTTATCAGTTGTGTAGCAATGGACTAGAGCCAAATTAGGGATCTTAACTAAGCATCACAAAGGGAGGGGCGGTGGAATTAATACTACAGAGTGGGATATTGATAAGACTACAGGCCAAGACAAGTGAGAGACCCCTGTAAAGCTAGACAATTCACTGGCACCTGGTTGGTGACTGCCTAAGATTTCACTTCTATCCATGCACGTGAGAGGCTGCAGAAATTTGCGTAGGGGTTTGACCACTGGCATGACTCAATGTGAGAAAGTAGCCTCTTTCTAGCATGGTTACCCCCACTTTTGACCTGTTTGTGAGTGTCTCAGTGTGTTTTTACTGTCTCACTGGGATCCTGCTAGTCAGGACCCCAGTGCTCATAGTTAAATCCCTATTTGTCAGTGTGTTTTGCCTGTCTCACTGAGATCCTGCTAGTCAGGACCCCAGTGCTCATAGTTTGTGGCCTAATGTGTGTGTTGTCAGTAGTGCTTAACAGTGTCACTCAAGTTCTGCTAACCAGAACTCCAATGCTTATGCTCTCTCTACTTCCAAATTAGTCACTATAGTCTAGTGACTTCACATTCCAACTCCAATTGGCACACTGGACCCCCCTACAAGTCCCTAGTATATGGTACCTAGGTACCCAGAGCATTGGGGTTCCAGGAGATCTTAATGGGCTGTAGCATTTCTTTTGCCACCCATAAGGATCTCAGACAAACCTTTCTTCAGGACTGTCATTGCAGCCTGAGTGAAATGGCGCACACACTATTTCACAGCCATTTCCACTGCACTTAAGTAACTTATAAGTCACCAATATGTCTAGCTTTCATTTACTGAAGGCTAGGTGCAGTGTTACTAAGTGTGAAGGCACCCTTGCACTAGCAAAGGTGCCCCCACGCTGTCCAGGGCCAATTCCCCAGACATTGTGAGTGCTGGGATACCATTACACGCGTGCACTACATATAGGTCTATACCTATATGTAGCTTCACAATGGTAAGTCTGAATATGAACATGTGAGGTGTCTAAGATCATGGAATTGTCCCCCTATTCCAAATCTGGTATTGGGGGGGGGCAATCCCATGCATCCTGGGGGCTCCACCATGGACCCCCAGTACTGCCAAACCAGCTCTCTGAGGCTTGCGCTGCAGCTAAAGCTGCTGCCACCTCACAGACAGGGTCCTGTCCTCCTGGGGTCTGAGCAGCTCAGTCCCAGGAAAGCAGAACAATGCATTTCCTTTGGTAGGAGGGTGTTACACCCTCTCCCTTTGGAAATAGGTGTTACAGGCTTGGGAGGAGTAGCCTCCCAGAGCCTCTGGAAATGCTTTGAAGGGCACAGATGGTGCCCTCCTTGCATAAACCAGTCTACACCGGTTCAGGGACCCCCAGTCCCTGCTCTAGCGTGAAACTGGACAAAGGAATGGAGAGTGACCACTCCCCTGTCCATCACCACCCCTGGGGTGGTGCCTAGAGCTCCTCCAGTGTGTCCCTGGCGTTAGCCATCTCGTTTTGCAAGGTGTGGGGACACTCTGGAGATCTTTGAGTGGCTAGTGCCAGCAGGTGACCTCAGAGACCCCTCCTGATAGGTGCATACCTGGGTAGGTAGCCAATCCCACTCTCAGGGCTATTTAGGGTGTCTCCTTTGGGTTCCTGTTCAGATTCAGCTTGCAAGACTCCTCCAGGAATCCTCTGCATCCTCTGCTTCAGCTTCTGAAAGTCAGATCAACCGAAGACTGCCCCAGAAACTGCTGTAACTGCAACAAAGTATCCAGGACAACTCCTGTCACCTGCAACTTCAGCTCCAGCCAGCATTTGCAACAGTTTTCAAGGTGTGCATGCTCTGAGGACTACCTGTCTTCACCCTGCACCAGAAGAACCGAAGGAATCTCCCGTGGAGTGACGGAATCACTTCCCTGCTCCTGCAGGTACCTTCTAAGATGACGACCGGTTCTCTGGGATGCCTCTCATGATGTGCATGCTCCCTGGAGCACAGGTGGTGGACCTGTCCATATTTGGAGGAGGTAAGACCTTGCCTTCCTGGATTGCAACAGTACCCCTGTGCACAGCGTCATCTCCAGCTCCTTGGGCTCCTGTGCACTTATTCCAAGAATCCTTCGTGCACAGTGTAGCTGAGGTCCCCAGCACTCCATCTTGCGATGCACATCTTGCTTGGTTGTTCTCCGCGGCGTGGGACCTTCTTTTGTTGTGCTGCACCAACCGCAATTTGCACCTCCTTTGTCCCCATGTCCTGGCACTCCCGTGGGTGCTGCCTAGATTTCTGTGGGCTCTCTCCAGTGTTGGGAACCCCCTATGCCTCCTCAGTCCGAGTAGAGGCCCCCAGGTGCCTCCTGGGTCCAGGCAGCGCCATTTTGACGCAAACCGCAACCTTGGTCCACCATTTGTTGCATGCAGTCTTGCTTGGTTCTTGCAATAACTCTTTTCACGACTTGTAGTGTGTCCTGAGGAAACTTGCTGTACTTTCCTGGGCTCTGGGCTGGGGTATTTTACTTACCTTTGGTGTTCTTTTACGCTCCCAGCACCCCTCTACACACTACACTTGCCTGGGGGGAGTTCGTGATTCGCATTCCACTTTCTTAGTATATGGTTTGTGTTGCCCCAGGCCTATTGTATTCTATTGTATTTTCTATTGTTTGCACTGTTCTATGACTATGTACTTACCTGATCTTGTTCTGTAGTGTATATATTGTGCATAATACTTACCTCCAGAAGGGTATTTAGATATTTTTTGCCTCTTGTCTATATTTTTGGGTATTTTTGGAAACAGTGAGTATTGTCTTTTATTGTGTATAAGTGCTGTGTAACTATAGTGGTATTGCAGGAGCTTTGCATGTCTCCTAATTCAGCCTAAGCTGCTCTGCTACAGCTTCCTCTAGACAGCCTAATATGCTAGAACACTGCCTACATTTCACTAATGAGGGATAACTGGACCTCGTATAGGTGTAAGTTCTTACGTACCCAATGCAAACCAAGCCAGCTTCCTACACTCACAAATGTTGTTCACAGTACCATAACATAAAGGGGCAATCCCATGGTTTCAGCATTGCAATGACTATCTTGGATCGGCCACAATAGACACAAACTCTATTTTGATATACATGACAATGGTAATTAAGGGACCAGAGTTTGTATAAGTGTTTCACTGTTCAATGTTTGAGTGGTATGTTACATAAATGCAATAATCTTATTTGTAAAACATAATGGCCCTCATTACAACCCTGGCGGTCGGTGATAAAGCGGCAGTAATACCGCCAACAGGCCGGCAGTAACAAAAATAGAATTATGACCACAGTGGAAACCACCCATAGAGACAGCCACTTTAACACACCGACGGCCACTGTGGTAGCAACAAGCACTGCGGTGATAACCGCCAACAGCCAGGCAGAAGACAATGTACTGCCCACAGTATTACAACAGGCCTAGTCGCCACCTTTTCAGGGCAGGACCAACAACATCAAAAGCACGGCGGAAACAGTACACAGAAGGCAAAGGACTCACCTCTGGAGAATCATGGAAAAAATATTAGGCCATGGAGACCGAGTTGCACATCTTCCCCATGCTGCTATACCTCTTCATGAATTACGAACAGCAACGCCGGCAAAGATGACCATGGTGAGTACTGCCGTCTAGCACACAAGGGAGGGTGGAGTAAAAAGAGAGTGACACACACATGCAACACCATACACACAAACAGATACAGTAACATTACATATTCACCCCCTACCCCTCAGTAAATAATCCAAGGACAAAAGGAATTGATTAAAGTGAGTGTAATAAGATAAAATAGTAGACATTTGTGCTTCAAAATCAAAACAGTATATACCTATATACAAATGGAGGGAACCTGCCCAGTCTTCAATACCCGTGGGCCACAAGGCCACATCACATAGGCCAAGGCCTCACTTGACTCCTGCAACAACACTGCAGGGGCATCAGGTCGAAAATACACAGGCACCTCAGGGGGACAGGGAACGGGAGGGCACATCAGCTGTAACAACACCATTGGTCCTGGAGGGGGCAACATGCCCATCACTCTGTCCTGGGGAGTGCAAAGCCACAGTCTCTCAAGTGGGTGGTTTGCCTACTGCTTGGTCCTAGGAAGTGCAAAGCCACAGTCTCTCTAGTGCGTGGTTTGCCCACTGCTTGGCCCTGGGGAGTGCAAACCACAGTCTCTCAAGTGGATGGTTAGCCCACTGCTTGGTCCTGGGGAGCGAAAAGCCACAGTCTCTCAAGTGGGTGGTTTGCCTACTGCTTGGTCCTGGGGAGTGCAAAGCCACAGTCTCTCTAGTGGGTGGTTTGCCCACTGCTTGGTCCTGGGGAGTGCAAAGCCACAGTCTCTGAAGTGGGTGGTTTGCCCACTGGTTCTGGAGGGGGCCTTGCGCCCAGTGTGCTTCATCCTGGCAAGGAGGGGGTGAGTGGATGGCTTCTTCCACTGGTTCTGGAGGGGGGCCTTGTGCCCAGTGTGCTTCATCCTGGCAAGAATGTGGTGAGGGGATGACTTCTTCCACTGGTTCTGCAGGGGGCATTGTGCCCAGTTTGCTTCATCCTGGCAAGGAGGGGGTGAGTGGATGGCTTCTTCCACTGATTCTGGAGGGGGGCTTGTGCCCAGTGTGCTTCATCCTGGCAAGGAGGGGGTGAGTGGATGGCTTCTTCCACTGGTTCTGGAGGGGGCTTGGTGCCCTGTGATGCAGCACTTGGGGTGTGCAAGGACACAGTCTCTCACCTGGGTGTCACACCTAAAGGATTTGCAGGGTCCAGGACACACTACGGCCCATGGAGGCAGGACTACACACTGCCCGCCGGCGGTGATGGCTGCTCAGTGATGGCAGTGGCGGGGCTGGATTTGGGGATGCCAGTGGTGGGGGAGGCTCCAGCCCTTCCCCTACAGCCTTGGAGAGCTGCCCACTGGGGCTGGGGCTGCTGCTGCTGGCAGTGGTGCTGGTGGCGGTGCAGGCAGTGGTGGGGGGAGGCTCCAGCCCTTCCCCTGCAGCCTCAGATGGCTGCCCACTGGGGCTGCTGCTGCTGGTGGCGGTGCTACTGTCGGGGATGCCAGTGGTGGGGGGAGGCTCCAGCCCTCCCCCTGCAGCCCCGGACGGCTGCCCACTGGGGCTGCTTCTGCTGGTGGCGATGCTGGTGTCGGGGATGCCAGTGGTGGGGAGAGGCTCCAGCCTTCCCCCTGCAGCCTTGGACGGCTGCCCACTGAGGCTGCTGCTGCTGGTGTCGGGGATGCCATTTGTGGGGGGAGGCTCCATCCCTTCCCCTGCAGTCTCGGATTGCTGAACCGCCATGGTTGGTGGTGGGGGCTCAGAATCAGCCCCAGCACCAGGCCTCCTGTCCTTCCTGCCTGTAGGTGCTGGACCCTTGCCCTTCCCTTTCGCAGCTGGTGGTGCCTCCCTGCCCTTCGCCTTGGCAGCTGCTGGTGCATCCTTGCCCTTCCCCTTGGCAGCTGGTGGTGCCTCCTTGCCCTTCCCTTTGGCAGCAGTTGGTGCCTCCTTGCCCTTCCCCGTGGCAGCTGCTGGTGCATCCTTGCCCTTCCCCTTGGCAGCTGGTGGTTCCTCCTTGCCCTTCCCTTTGGCAGCTGGTGCAGGCACACTGTCAGTGCTGATGGCTGGTTCCCTGGAGCCTCTCCCATCTGCAGTAGCTGCAGACACTACTGTGGCCATGGACTGGGTAGCTGGGGTTCTCGCCTGGGTTCTGACCACCCTGGCCCGACACGAAGTGTGGGGGGGGACGGGTAGGGAAGAGGTCCACAGCGGAGATGAAAAGCTTCTTAGGGACAGTGGGGAAGGAAGAGGGTAAAGGTTTGGGAGTGGAGGAAGAGGGAGTGGTAGTAGGAGGTGTCTGTCTGCTGTGTTTGGGTGCAGGTGCATTGGCTGGATGCTGTTGTGAGGTAGATGGCTGTTGGGTGTCAGTGCTTGCGTTTGTGTACTTTGGGAGGAGGAGGCACACACACAGTGGGAGAGGACACAGGGGACGTGTGCATGGATGTGGGAGGTGGTGACTGCCAGTGAGGTGTGTGTAGTGATAGGCATGATGGTGATGGGGGTAGTGAATGTGGATTTAGCGCATGCAGGCGTGAGTGGAGACACTAATGGGAGAGTGGTGGAAGAGGAGGAGGAGGGGGACACAGTGGAGGCAGTGGATGTTGGTATGTCTGCATCTGGATGGTGTTTGTGTGAGTGCCTGTGGGATGATGTGTGGTGCTTGTGTTTGCCTGAACCACTTCTGTGTGTTGTCTTGGGTGCAAGCTGGTCTGAATGTGTGCTTGGGATACGTTGAGGGGAATGGGACTGGGTAGAAGAAGTTGGAGGGGGGAGGCTAGAGACAGGGACAATGGCTGCCATCAGGGAGGAGGCCAGAGCCTGGATTGATCCCTGTTGAGCCGCCATGCCAGAGTGAATGCCCTCCAGGAATGCATTTGTTTGTTGCAAATGGCCTGCCAGCTCCTGGATGGCATTCACTATGGTTCACTATGGTTGATTGCCCAACAGAGATGGATAGCAGGAGGTCAATATCCTCCTCACTCAGGGCAGTAGGGCTAACTGGGGCAGAGCCTGAGGTGCCTGGGGCGAAGGAGTTGACCACACTCCTGGGTGAGCAGGCACGGGAAACATTCTGAGGGGCTGCTGGGAGGGCCGTGCTGTTACAGGGGTGGCGGCTGTACCTGTATTTGGGGTGGGCATAGAGGTGTCCATCACCAGCAGGGAGCTTCCATTGGAGGAGGTATCACTGTCAGAACTGTCCCCTCCTGTCTCCGCCGTGGTGCTCCCCTAGCCCTCCGTCCCACTTGTGCCCTTACCGTCGGTGGATTCGGGCTCCTGGGCCCTGTGGGATGCAGCTCCCTCCGTCGCCGGTGCCTCTGCTCCTCCGCCAGATGATGATAATGCACATAAGGACAGGGTGACAAAACAAAACGGGGGGAAGAGACAAAGGATACACTTGGTCAATGGCAGCAACAACACCGCCGTTGGCGTACACAACACACACACATACACACACACACAGGGAACAGCCCTACGCACTAGGCAAAGCACTACCAGTCACAATGCTAGTCACCAGGCCATGGACAGGAATACCTAACGCCAATAGCAGCATACCTGACACCCACAGACCCCTGCCCAGTAGTGGATGCCTACTAGCTTGTTAGGAGGTGGTGTTCATCAGCCCCTACCCAACATGGGACCTACCCTGCAATGTGTGGCCTGTCCTAGGGGCACCCACAGGCCCACATCCCCCACCTGGAGACCACTCCACCACGGGCAAGTAGTATATTGGGAAACTGTACTCACCCCCTTGTGGCTGCTGTGATGCCCTCAAGCACCCATCTCGCTCCGGATAGGTCACCGCCAGTGTGTGGGCCATCAGGGGGGTCGGGGTTCAACGGGCACCCCTTCCTCATTGGGAGGCCATCCCCAGCTGGGCCTCCGCTGTCTTCCTTGCCCAGCGTATCAAGTCCTTCCACCGTTTGCGAGATTGGGTGCTCCGCCTGCCGTAGACCCCCAGGGTCCACACATCCTTGACGATGGCACGCCATATACCCTTTTTCTTATGGGTGCTGACCAGCAGAAAAATAAACCTAGAAAAAGGTATCAGTCATACTGTCCGGCCTGTTACACTCATGGCCCACCACTGCCCTCCCATCCCCTTACACACAGAAATTGCCCACCATACATGCAACACGCTGCCCAGAACCCTTCCACCAACCCCCCACAGGAGGCCCTCACACACAGTACTCCATGCATCCATGACCCTTGCATCGTGCTCACAGTGTACTCACCTGTTGGTCTGGAGGCCCATACAGCTTTCGGTACTGGCGTAGGACCCCATCCACCAGTCCCTCCAACTCCGCAGCAGTGAAAGCAGGTGCCCTTTCCCCAGTGACACCAGCCATGGTAGGTTCCAGACACAGGTCACAGCAGCACATGCAGTGTAGGTCCTCTCCTGTTGAAGGTCAGGTAGCAAGTGAGTGAACAGATAGAAAATGGCGGTCACGTCCGCGGTGGTGCATACCATCACCGCCGACGTACATCACCATTGGCCACTGTAACCCATAGGGCCCAATGACAATCAATGACGAGTTGCACAGCGGTACTCGACTGCCTCCCGCAACAGCGCACAGCAGCATTACCTCATTTCCATATGTCCCTCCACACAGGACAGGCAGACACCATTTCAGGGGGGCAGGCCATGGAACCTAACTGCGTCACAGTACACATAGGCACCATTTGGCCTATCCAACTGCATACTCTTACAGTCACAACATGCAATGCAGTTTAGTGTTTAGAAATGTGGAATACTGACCAGCTGCTCCCCGTTTTCCCCATAGATTACAACCGCTGCGGATGAATAGGAGATGGAGACATCCCCCCGTGTATAGACCCCTGGTGGACTTCGCAAAAATGGAGGACAAGCACATTATCCTCACCTATATACTGGACAGGGCCACAATCACAGAGCTGTGTGCCCAGATGGAGCCAGACCTGATATCTGCTATCCGTCAGCCCAATGGGATCCCCCTTCTTGTGCAAGTCCTATATGTGCTCCATTTCTTGGTAACTGGCTCCTTCCAAGTGACAGTGGGATTGGCAGCAGGAATATCTCAGCCAATGTTCTCAGTAGTGCTGACCAGAGTGTTGGCTGCCCTGATTAAACACATGTGCAGCTACATTGTTTTCCCCCAGGTGGAGGATTTTGCCACAGTGAAAGCTGATTTCTATGCAATGGGACATATTCCCAACATTATTGTGGCTATTGATGGTACACATATTGCATTTGCCTCCCCCCCCAGAGAAATGAACAGTTCTTCAGAAATCGAAAGAGCTTTCACTCGATGAATGTGCAGATAGTGTGCCTTGTGACCAGTACATCTTCCATGGCAATGCAATGTATCCTGGGTCTGTGCATGATGCCTATATCCTGAGGAATAGCAGCATCCTATATGTGATGGCTCAACTCAAGAGGCACCAGGTGTGGCTAATAGGTGAGCCCAGGGTTCCCACCTAGTATATGTTGGTGTATGGGTATAATGTTGGCCATAAGGGTTAGTGTTTGGCTAACAGGTATCCATCGATATTTGCAGGTGACTCTGGTTACCCCAACCTCTCATGGCTACTGACCCCTGTGAGGAATCCCAGGACTAGGGCAGATGAATGTTACAATGAGGCACATGGGTGTACAAGAAGAATAATAGAGAGGACATTCAACCTCCTGAAGGCCAGCTTTTGTTGCCTCCATCTAAAAGGTGGATCCCTGTACTACTCACCCAAGAAGGTGTGTCAGATCATCGTGGCATGCTGCATTTTGCATAACCTTGCCTTGAGACGCCAGGTGCCTTTTCTGCAGGAGGATGAGGCTGGAGATGGGCATGTGGCAGTAGTGGACCCTGTGGTCAGTGAAGATGAGGAGGCAGAGGATGAGGATGAGGACAACAGAACAGCTATTATACAACAGTATTTACATTGACACACAGGTAAGACACTGTAACTTCACTTTGCATTTACAGTTTTGTATTTGACATTTTACATGGCAGGCAGATTCTCCCAATTCTATGGCCACTTACTGTACCCTTTGGCATCTCTATTTTCAGGTATCTGTGCCCTACTCTGGCACCTGGTGTGTTGACTGCAGCCAACTACAGGTCAATCCTCTGTATACATTACTGTACAGTTGTATGGCAGTGTTTAAACCTTGTTAAACAAATACATACTTAAATCCTTTGACATACTCCATACTTGTATTTTTTCAAAGGGTGTTTATTTAAGTGCTAATAAGTAGAGTGGTATGTGCAATGGGCTGGGGGGATGGTGGAGGAAAGTCCAGGATAGAGTCCAGTCTCTTTGTATCACAGGTGCATTGTCCAAGGGGGCATAGGAAGTAGAACAATGGCAGTTCAAGGTGGACAGGATGACAGAGTGGGACACAAGGGTGACAATCAGGAGAGTCTTATTTCCTTGTGGGGATCTTGTCAATGTTCTCTGGCTTCTGCCTGGATCGCAGGGACCGTTTGCAGGGTGGTTCTCCTTCTGCAGGGGGAGGGGTGCTGGTGGCCTGTTGTTCCTCTGGCGGGGCCTCCTGTCCACTAGCGGCAGAGGAGGTAGAGGGCTGTTCATCGGTGTGGCTAGTGTCAGGGTCACGGTGGTGTGCCACTGCCTCCCTCATGGTTTGGCCATGTCTGCCAGCACCCCTGCAATGGTGACCAGGGTGGTGTGGATGTCCTTCAGGTCTTCCCTGATCCCCAGGTACTGTCCCTCCTGCAGCCTCTGGGTCTCCTGCAACTTGTCTAGTATCTGGCCCATTGTCTCCTGGGAATGGTGGTATGCTCCCAGGATGTTGGTGAGTGCCTCCTGGAGAGTCAGTTCCCTGGGCCTGTCCTCCCCCTGTCGCACAGCAGTCCTCCCAGCTTCCCTGTTGTCCTGTGCCTCTGTTCCCTGAACCGTGTGCCCACTGCCACTGACCCCAGGTCCCTGATTTTCTCGGATTTGTGGGGTTGCCTGGGGTCCCTGTAGTGGATGACACACTGCTTATTGACGTGTCCTGGTACAGAGGTATGGGCCCGCTGGGTAGGTGCTGTGCTGGTGTTTCCTGAGGGGGGAGATTATGTGGTAATATGGGACTGTGTCTGGGTAACCGACTGCCCGGAGATCCCTGATGGGCCAGGTTGATCATCCAGATCCAGGCGTCCAGAGCTGCTGGTGTGGGCCTCTTCTGTCGGGGGACTGGATGTTGCTGACACCTTTTCTCCAGTGACGTTGTGTGGGGGACCTGTGGGGATGTAAATGCAGTGTTATTGTTTCTGCGTGTAACATCTTGTGCATGGGTGTGTTGCCCTGTATAGTTGTGATTGACCTGTCAGCTTTGTCTTGTGTGAGTAGTGATTTTGTGGGCTTGGTGATTCTCTCTAATGTGCATACTTTAGTGATGGGTGTCCATCCAGGGCTATGAGTGATGTCCATGCATTGGTGGTGCATGCAGGGCTTGGTATTGGGATGGGTGGGATATGATGGTGGGGTGTATGTGAGGTTGTGGGGTGATGGGGTGAGGGTATGTGATGGCATGCAGATAGGGGGGGTGATAGTAATAGAGACTTGACTTACCAGAGTCCAGTCCTCCTGCTACTCCTGCCAGGCCCTCAGGATGCAGTATTGCCAAGACTTGCTCCTCCCATGTTGTTAGTTGTCTGCCAGTCCTCTGTACAGCTATCTAGTGTCTTTTAACCACAGAATGTACCTTCCCCCAGAGGTCGTTCTAACTCTTCTTGATGTCATCCCTTGTTCTGGGGTGCTGTCCCACGGCATTGAACCTGTCCACGATTCTCCGCAATAGCTCTATCATCCTTGCAATGGATGTCTGCTGCACCTGTGATCCGAATAGCTGTGGCTCTACCTGGATGATTTCCTCCACCATGACCCTTTGCTCCTCCTCTGAGAACCTGGGGTGTCTTTGTGGTGCCATGGGTGTAGTGTGTGTGGTGTGTGTGAGGGTGTGTGGGGTGATGTGTTGGGGTGTGTGCTGTAAGGTGCGTGGATGGTGTATGGGTGATGGTGTTATGTGGTTCTGGTTCTGTGGGTGCTCTTCGTGTCTCTCTAGCTCTGTTGACAATTTATTTGAGTCATAAAGGGTTGTGGGTAGTGTGTGTGTGTTTTATAGTGGTGTCGGTGTGTTGTGTGTATGGGTGTCAGATATGTGTAGTTTCATTTATCCAATGTAGTGTTGTTTTGTATGTGTGTGTGTAATTTGAGCGCGCCTAAGTGGGAAGGGTATGCCCAGATGTGGGTCCCGTGCTTCCCATGCCACTGGATTCAAGCTAGCCTGGCTGATGAGGGGTGAAACCCCGAAACCGGTCCCAGGATGCTTGTTTCCGGTCCAGTGAGGACCTGGCTTGGCAGTTCGGGCTGGACTGTTCCCATGAGGAACAGGGTCAAGACTGATTTGCATATGGCTGGGTCCAAACTGGGGTGGCATGGTGAGCAAAAGAACGATGGATTAAACCCAGATCTGTGACTGGGGGTGAGTGTTTGACAATGTTCAGCATTCCGTCCATCACTTGTTGTTTTTGCTTTGTCGCCCTAAGTGGGAAGGGTATGCCCAGACGTGGGTCCTGTGCTTCCCATGCCACTGGATTCAAGCTAGCCTGGCTGATGAGGGGTGAAACCCCGAAACCGGTCCCAGGATGCTTGTTTCCGGTCCAGTGAGGACCTGGCTTGGCAGTTCGGGCTGGACTGTTCCCATGAGGAACAGGGTCAAGACTGATTTGCATATGGCTGGGTCCAAACTGGGGTGGCATGGTGAGCAAAAGAACGATGGATTAAACCCAGATCTGTGACTGGGGGTGAGTGTTTGACAATGTTCAGCATTCCGTCCATCACTTGTTGTTTTTGCCCACTGGATTCAAGCTAGCCTGGCTGATGAGGGGTGAAACCCCGAAACCGGTCCCAGGATGCTTGTTTCCGGTCCAGTGAGGACCTGGCTTGGCAGTTCGGGCTGGACTGTTCCCATGAGGAACAGGGTCGACTGATTTGCATATGGCTGGGTCCAAACTGGGGTGGCATGGTGAGCAAAAGAACGATGGATTAAACCCAGATCCGTGACTGGGGGTGAGTGTTTGACAATGTTCAGCATTCCGTCCATCACTTGTTGTTTTTGCTTTGTCGCCCTAAGTGGGAAGGGTATGCCCAAACGTGGGTCCCGTGCTTCCCCATGCCACTGGATTCAAGCTAGCCTGGCTGATGAGGGGTGAAACCCCGAAACCGGTCCCAGGATGCTTGTTTCCGGTCCAGTGAGGACCTGGCTTGGCAGTCCGGGCTGGACTGTTCCCATGAGGAACAGGGTCAAGACTGATTTGCATATGGCTGGGTCCAAACTGGGGTGGCATGGTGAGCAAAAGAACGATGGATTAAACCCAGATCTGTGACTGGGGGTGAGTGTTTGACAATGTTCAGCATTCCGTCCATCACTTGTTGTTTTTGCTTTGCCGCCAATGGTTAACATGGTTGAATGTCCGCCGCGCTGATTCGTGGGTCATAATGCTGTGGACATAGTTCTGTTGGCGTAATGGTGTGGGTTTTTGCTACAGCCAGTTTATCTCCGGCCTTTGGGCCGGCGGACTTGTGTGTGTGGCTGTATAGTAACGGATTGCTATGTGTGGGTCATAATATGGGTAACGGTAACTGCCGCCGCGGCGGTATTTTGGCAGCAGTCGGCATGGCAGTAAGCGGGACTTACCGCCAATGTCATAATGAGGGCCAAGATGTTTGTTGAATAGCAAACTAATATTGGTGTATTAGATATATTCCAATATTGGAAATTGGCCTTTTTATTTAATTGCTAATTTCGGCACAAGAAGGTTCTGTTTTGTAATAATTTACAATCATAAGATTTCAATTTAAACTAAAAAATCAGGCTCAACTGCTCTGGCACTAAAAAAGAGGGTGGGGTTGCTTTAACTTTTAAAAGCAAATTCAAAATATTCAATAAGCAAAACCTGACCATTTCTGACTACTTTTACACGTACCAAACTCAAATGCTGTATGTCCTTTTAGCCCTTTTACTAAGAGAAGATCCTTGCATAAAGTAAGTCTTGACCAATTAAAGGAATCACTATCTTACCCACCAAATATAGATTGTCCTGTTTCAGGCTTTTCTAAATATATTCGGTGGTCTACGGCAATTAGAAATAGAATTGCACCCGTACCTACTTAGAAATAATGAAAAATCTAAACTATTTCCCTGGTTCTGATGATAAAACATTCTACATAGAAAGTTTTTACAATAAAAAATAGCCATTCCTGCAAGGAGGTTTACTCGATTTACCCACACAATGCAATCAACCGCAAAAAGAAACTCAAAACAATAAATGAGCATTCTAATATTTGATACATTTTTTATATATTTTAATTAGCAAACACATTCTAAGTGGAAATTTTGACTGGGCATTATATAATCGGGTATCGGGATAACACCAATATACAATCTAATGATATTTGGCCCATCCACTCATCTCAAAAAGAAAAAGGCCTTTAATCACCTATTGAATTACCATTTAATATTTGTCAAAACTCACCGGGAGTCATTACGAGTCTAGTAGTCACTGGACGGTCATTGGCAGTCCAAGCACCACATTACAACCCTGGCAGTCAGGCCATCAGAGAACCACCAGATCTGCCAGGATAGGAGATCCAAGCAGTCTGGAGGTGGTGGCGGTCCTAATCCACCAGGGCAGCACTGCAAGCAGCGCTGCCGTGGGGATTACAACCCCTTTCTCCGTCAGCAGTTTCATGGCGGTACCACTGCCATGAAAATGATGGTGGAGAATGGATGTAAGGGGCACTGCCCATGCACTTGGCATTTGCAGTACAGGGCCCCCCCGGCCAGCACCACCGCAATGTTCACTGTCTGCTTTACATACCAGAGACAATGCTATAGCCTGCTTCTGCCCACTGACCTAGCGGGAAACTCTTAATAGGGGCCAGCAAGGAGATATCCTGTGTGGCGGCAACCTCCCTGTCGGTAGTTCAGCAGATGGTAAAATAATTTCAGCCAAACTCATAATGACCCCTACTCTGCCTCTTTCATCTTGTGAGTTGTGCACTAAGTAACTCTAACAGTGACCAGATATTTTTAGGCCTAGATCTGAGAGGCATCTGTGCCCTTAAATAATCTGTCTTATTAAGTCTTGTATCCAGCCTATTACCTTGGGGAGTGGGCCTTTTCTCAACTTCATTACTATTGGTGCTCTGATAGTAGGAAAACCAACACTATGGGCCTCATTACGACCCTGGCGGCCAGCGGTAAGCTGGCGGTAACACCGGCAACAGGCTGGCAGTGTTCCGCCAGCTATTTTGACTGTGGTGCAATAGCCACGGCCATACCGCCGGCCCCTCCACTATACCCCCAGACTTTCATTATGAGTCCCTGACCGCCAGCCTGGCCACGGTGGTAAACACCGCCATGGAAAGGCTGGTGGTAAGGAGGACTTGGGGTGCCCCCGGGGGCCCCTGCCCTGCCCATGCACTTGGCATGGGCAGTGCAGGGGCCCCCAGGCATAGCCCTGTCACGCATTTCACTGCCTGAATTTCAGGCAGTGAAATGCTCGACAGGTGCATTGCCGCTAGCTCTATTACCAGCAATGTTGATGTGACTTTTCCGCTGGCCCAGCGGAAAAGTCATAATAGGGAGCCAGAAATACTGCCGGCAATGGTGGTATTCTGGCTCCCGCAGCCTCGGCGGTCTTTGTAATGAGGGCCTATGTATTTTCTAACTTCTACTCATTTTCTTTTGACATTTACTAGCAAAGTCACCAATGGTGATAATTTGAGTGTGTGGCCTACCATTTTCTCTGTCTAAGCAAGTGAGAGATACCAGGACACCTCGAAGCCAGGTGCATGGGGTGTGCAGGGTCATAGTTATGTCACTGGTATCTATCAGCAGATAAACTAATTTTATGTTTTTTATAGTAAGAACATTTTATTGTTTAATATATAGCAAATTTTACATAATGTTGTATTTTTTCCACTGAAATATATATATACATTTACATGTCTCTTATTTGCATTTATAGAAATCTGTTTTACTTTACTGTACATTTTATAACATTTTTATAAATAAAGGTAAAATATTAAAAAATAATATATTTCTATTTTGCATTGCTTTCTGTGGAGTTTTAGGGCCTTATTACGAGTTTGGTGGTAGGAACGCCAGACCGCCTTGCTGGCAGTCCTTTAAAAGACTGCTATGTTGGCGGTCTTCCAGACCACCCTATGACATGTCATGCATGTAGGACCACCGAACGCCAAGCAAAAAAGGCAGACCAGCAGTGGCGCGGAGGTCTTGTAATAGGCGGTCTTACCTCCAGCGCTGACAGCACCACGACCAACAACTGACCGTAGTACAAGCACACAGCCACTGGTGGTCCGAACCACGGCAGTCAGCAGTCACCAAAGTAATACACAACTGTACATTGGATGAATTTGAAAACGACACACCTGACACACATTGCCACACTGGACACACCGGCAAAAGATGCTATAAAACACACCCCTTCATACACCACAATCCTTTGCATTGTCAACATCAAACCCTGAAGTCAGAGCACCTTATTTACAAAACACTGCATAAAATAGGCACGCCTTTTCATACCATCCCATAGAACACTCTGCACACACTTTTGTCCATTCCCTCTTCAATAAGTCACTGACACACTTTTTTCTCCCACCATGTCATGTTCCAAAAATTCCTGTTTTATGAGGATGAGTTAAGAGTCATGGTGGACGAAATCATAAGAGTAGAGCCACAATTGTTTGGAGCACAAGTCCAGCATACTCCTCTCAGTAGGAAAAAGGAAATGTGGGACAGGATTGTCGACAGAGTCAATGCTGTAGGCACTACCCTACACACAAGGGAGGACATGATGAAGAGGTGGAATAACCTCAGGGGCAAGGTCTGTTCTCTGGTCTCCAGGCATCAGCTTCAGGCCAAGAAAACTGGTGGTGGCCCTATGAGTGCCCCATTACATCTCTTTCCAGGGGAGGAGAAGGTCTTGGCCATCCTGCATCCTGAGTGCTTGATTGGAATACCTGGGGTAGTAGAGTCACAACAGTAAAAATGTCACCAAAATGGTGTCATACATGTGTTCAGCTCACCTTTTGCCACTTTTACTGTCACTCCACTCACCAGCCCAGTGTCCACCAGTCCAAAGACCTCTATTTAGCAACTCACATTTGAAGTGTACTCACTTGGGGAAATGACATTTGTATAGCGTGTGTAGTACCGGGACAGACATGACTACAACGCCCAGGAGGCACTAATCCAAAACTCCAAACACCTGCCAGTAGTCACATGCTACTGTACATCTGTTAGTGAACTCTCAATTGAAGTGGACTCACCTGGGAAGTTAACATTTGTATAGTGTGTATAGTACAGGGAGTTACATGACTACAACTCCCAGCAGCCCTTGTGTATGTAACTCCAAACACCAGCACAGGGTTCACTTGCCCAAATACACATGTTTGTAATCTCACCAGTGATCTTCACTCACCTGGGAGTATTTTATTTGTCAAGTTTTGGGAACTAGAGGGAATGAGATAACTGCAACTCCCAGTAGTCCCTGTAATAGTAACTTCAAACACCAGACCAGTGTTCTCTTTCCCAAAGACCCCTGTATTCTACCTCTCAATTGAAGTGTACTCACCTTGGGGGTGCTATTTGTATAAAGTGGGTAGTACAGGGAGTAACATGACTGCAACTCTCAGGAGGCGCTGCCTAACTAACACAAAACACCAGTCCAGTGTCCTTTCCTCCAAAGACTGCTGTCTGGTAACTCACACATAAAGTGTACTCTCCTGGGGGGATAATATTTGTATAGTATTTGTAGTACAGGGACTGACATGGCCTCATTTCCCAGCAGGTTCTGTTTCTGTACCTCCAAACACCAGCAGAGTGGTCACTTGCCCACATACCCATGTTTGTCAACTCACAAACAAAGTATACTTACCTGGGGGAGAACTTTGGAAAAGTATGTGAACTAGATGGAATAACCTGACTGCAGCTCACAGGGGGCACTGTTTCAGCAAGACCCCTGTTTCTCAACTCCCAATCTATATTTACTCAGCTGGTCGGATACCATTTCTATAGTGTGTGTAGTAGAGGGGATGACATGACTGCTAAGGCCAGGAGTCTCTGCCTCTGTTACTTCACTCACCAGCCCACTGGCCTCTCCTCCAAAGACTCCTATTTGTTAACTAACAAATGAAGTTTACTCACCTTGGGGGATAACATGTGTATAGTGTTTGTAGTACAGGGGGTTGCATGACTGCTAAGACCAGCAGCCCTTGTTTCTGTTACTCCAAATACCAGCCCAGAGTTCTCTTGTCAAAACATCCCTGTTTGGCAACCCAATCCCAAATGAAGTTTACTTACCTGGGGGGGGGGATACTATTTGTCAAGTATTAGGGAGTAGTGAGAGTCACCATACTGCAACTCCCAGGAGGCATTGTTTCTGTAACTCCAACCACCAGCACAGCTGTCACATGCCCCAATACATCTGTTGGTGATCACTCAAATGAAGTTTACTCATGTGGAGGATAACATTGGTCAAGTGTTTGTACTAGAGAAAGTGACATGACTTAAACTCCCAGCGGGCACTGTTTCTGTAACTCCAAACACCAGCCTAGTGTTCTCATTGTCAAATACCCCTGTGTCTTTACTCTCAAATGAAGTTTACTCATCTGGGAGGATAACATTTGTATGGTGGTGGGAAGTAGAGGGAGTCACCGGAATGCTAAGCCCAATAGGTCCTGTGTCTCTAACTCCAACCACAAAAACAATGTTCACTTGCCCAAATTTATCCATTTATGAACTCTCAATTGAAGTTTATTCACCTGGGAGGGACCAAGATACAGATCACGTTCAACTCACAGATATGTCTGTCCACCTAGCTCCATCCTGACCAGCTAACCCAAGATGAAACTATTGAGAACAGAAAGGACACCTTATCCAATGTGGAAAACAATGATCCCAAAGGCCCCAAGATGCATCACCAGAATGTTATTGGCAGCAGACACATTCACAATGCAATGACCACATAATGACTCCAGTCACAGATGGGTCTGCCTGCATCACAATCAACCAGGCCTTAAAATGCCAAAGACATATCTTGCCAAGCACTGTTTTGCCTGCACTGGTAACAAATGCAGTGGTGGCATTCTCAAGCCATCCTCCCAAGGGCTAATGATCTACACATTGTAGCAGCTGCCTGACTTAGATGGAATCGACATGCTTCACAAATGTCAGGTCAATAGAACCAACATCATGGGAATGTGCCGCAAAATTACTTTTTACAAGGCCTATGCTTAATGTAACACTAAATTGTTGAGGGTAGATGTCACAATACAACCACTAACATTGTATCTTTCACATCAACAACTGGGCACACAGAGGCCACAGAAGAGTCTGCCACTACTCCCCTCAGTAAAGAAGACACTCCTTTATGTAATGACGTGGACGACGGTTCTGGCCCAACTGGGCAACCTGGTCAGACACCAACAGTGAGTTCCACTGTGACCACATCAACACCTCCCAGTCTGGTTTCCTCAACATCACAGGCAACAATTCCAACAATGAATTCCAGGACCCAGTGGGAGAGGGCACCCTGTGGCAGGGGCACAGGCCAATGGGTGTAGGGTGAGTGGGAGTGATGCTGTGGCCCAGTGAGTTGAAGCCACTGGGGTGCTCCTAGCCAGGACACCATAAGCCACGTCTTGGAGGTCTATCAGGAGTCCCAAGGCATGATGGAGCCAGGTCTTGACCGAACTCAGGGAAATCAAGCAGCTACAGAGGGACATCCGTAGGGATATGTCTGAACAGTTGGAAGCTCACAATACCAACCTGGCCTCCCTAACAGGGTGATGAGGGAGATTAACACCACCCTGAACAAGGGCTCTACAACACCACTCCACCTCTTTCTTTGGTGCATCAACGCCAGGCCCTTCTTTATTGGTGTCAGCCACTGGAAGGGAGGCCTGCCAAAGGAATAAGACCCAGACACCCCTGCCTCTGTAGCCCCCCAGACCACGGAAGGGAGGGATTTTTCAGACATTGTCCTGTAGAATAGGCAAGCATTAAAGTGGATGATGTCAGCAGCTTGAGCCTTATTACATACCACACCAAAGTAATCCAACACTACATAATCCAAGATACAGACAGATGGCAGTACACCAGTCCCTGAGCACAGGCCCATCATAATCCAATGACCATGCATCAGGTGGTATGACACAAACATATGTCAGTGTTGTGGCACAGGCACTGTGGCCTGCAATGATTAAACAGATCTCCAGCTACATACAGGTCATATAAGAAGAGTGTTTAGCCAATGGGAAGGGTGAATGCCTTGCTTGCAATTGATGACTACATTTTTCATGCCCACATGATGACACACATTTTGCAATCAGGCCAACACAGCACATAAAACAAGTCCAATGGGCACTTCTGACCTTCCATCCAAACACTGTTTAAACTGCCTTGGCACAGGTCTCATACACCACAAATCTGTGATCTACATTACCTGTAACACTCCAAGTCTACTTTATATGACAGTAAGGCATCAGATACCTGCCAATGTCACAATCCTGAAATGCCCACATGAGGCTATCATGGTGATGGTACCTGTACAAAGACAAAACAAGGAGCATAGGCTTGAAAACATACCCTTTACACAAATCACACAGCAAGCATCTAGAAATGAAATTACATTGCAATGAGACCGACACAAAACAAGCATCATCATCAAGGTGGGGATATGTCAATAGCTAACTCTTCAAGCAGCCTTTGGCTGAATATTGCAGAGTATCAACTTCTTTGTTGTTGCTAGAACACTCAACTCCACACAGCCTCACAACTAAAGATTATTGTGTAGTCACAGTTATTACATCACATGCATACTTACACTCATGCAAAGTAGCTGTTGATGAGATCTTCCCACAAGTCCCACAAGTCTGCTCATTCCTCTTCATCCTTACTTGGCATTTCAGGAGTCTCACCTGGTGGTACTGCAGGTTACCCCTTCTCTGGGATGCACAGGACATTTCTCCACAGGTGTAGGAGGCTGGCCTGGTTTGTAGTGGGTATCAAAGGTACTTACACCTTATACCATCTCCAGTTATCCCTTATTAATGAAATGTAGTCAGTGTCTAGAAGCAAGGCTGTCTTGGGGTAGCTGTAGCTGAGCATCCAAGGCTGATCCAGGAGACATACAAAGCTCTTGCAATACCACTGTAGTCACACAGTACTCACACACATGAAAGAAAATACTCAGTGTTACAAAAATAAAGGTACTTTATTTTGGTGACAAAAATGCCCAAAATACCTTAGAGACTATACTCCCTTAGGAGGTAAGTAATTCACAGAATATATACACTAGTAACCAAAAACAGGTAAGTAAAAGAAAGTTAGAAAACAGTGCAAATAGTGAAAATCACAATAGGTTGCAATGGGCCTAGGGGGAACACAAACCATATACTAAAATAGTGGAATGCGAATGTCGGTTTCCCACCTAGGCAAGTGTAGTGTGTAGAGGGGTGCTGGAAGTGTAAGAAAACACCAAAGGTAAGTAGAAGAACCCACCCCAGAGCCCAGGAAAACAGGAGTAAATCACAGTAAGTTTCCTGAAACACACAAGACAGGGCACCATGCAGCTTTTCACTGTCTGCTTTGCAGACAGTGAAAAGCGCGACGGGTGCAACCCGTCGCACGGCCGCAACACCACCGGCTGGCCCAGCGGGGATCTCCAAATGGCCGTGGCGGGGTTGCGGCCGCATTGGCGTCCGCATTGCATTCAGATCTTGGCGGGCGGCTGATGCCGCCCGACAAGGTCGTAATGACCCCCAAAGTCAGTTATGCGTCCAAAAAGGCAGATGTGGGTTCCTGGTTGGTGCAGAAGATGCTCCATGCTGGATGGATGATTGCTGTCTGGTTTGCGTCACTGGATTTTGCCAACAATCCTTGGCACACGCAAAGCTTGCGGTTAGCAGAAAATGGTACTGCGTGGGACCAGGCGGGACCTGGTGGCCTCTACCCAGGAGGGGAAGACAGAGGGGGCTCTCGGCAACTCAGTGAGCCCCCAGAAGACTAGACAGTGCATACACTAGTCCCACACCACAGGGATGAAGAAGGTGCAAATGGAGGCCCATGCAGTACGACACAAAGGGATCCCACGCCGTCGGAGAACCACTCAGGAAGCTGTGCGTCGCAGGATGGAGTGCTGGGGGCCTAATCCGTGCTGTGCATGAAGAACTTTGTGGAAGGTTGCACGTAAGCTTTGGCAACTGCAAGTTATGCAGTGCATGGGGGTACTGTCTTGCGTGGGGAGGCAAGCTCTTACCGTCACCAAAGTTGGACAGCTGGACCTTGGAACTATCAGGGCCAATTTAGTCCACCACCCATGTTGCTAGATCCATGCTCATCATCTGGAGAGGGGACCCATGCCACCGGTCGTCCTTGCAAAGAGGTGCCTGCTGAAGCAGGGAAGTGACTCCATCACTCCACAGGAGATTCCTTTGGTTCTTCTGGTGCAGGCTGAAGACAGGCAGTTCTCGGAGGATGCATGACCTGAAAACATTTGCAGCTGCTAGCAGGAGTTGCAGAAGTAATCTTTGCTTCTTTGTTGCAGTATGTAGAGTTCCTGGAAGGATCAGCTGCGGTTCCATCTGTAGAAGATGAAGTGAAGGACGGTGCGGATTCTTGCTGGAGTCTTGCAATCTGAATCTGAAGAAACACTCAGAGAAGAGACCCTAAATAGCCCTTAAAGGTGGATTGGTTACCTAAACAGGTAAGCACCTATCAGGGGAGGGCTCTGACATCACCTGCTGGCACTGGCCACTCAGATGCTCCCAGAATTCCCTGCCCATCCTGAAAACAAGATGGCAGAACCCAGGGACCCTCTGGAGGAGCTCTGAGTACCATTCCTGGGTTGGTGATCGACAGGGGAGTGGTCAATCTCCTTTCCTTTGTCCAGTTTCATGCCAGAGCAGCGACTGGGAGTCCCTGAACCGGTGTAGACTGGATTATGCAAGGAGGGCATCATCTGTGCCCTTCAATGCATTTCCAGAGGCTCTGGGAGGCTACCCCTCCCATGCCTGTAACACCTATTTCCAAAGGGAGAGGTTGTAACATCCCTCTACCAAAGGAAATCCTTTGCTCTGCCTTCCTGGGCCTGAGCTGCTCAAGCAACAGGAGGGCAGAAACCTGTCTGTGAGGTGGCAGCAGCTGGGGCTGCCTAGAAAACCTCAGAAGGCTGGTATGGCAGTACTGGGGGTCCATTGTGGAGCCCTCAGAGTGTATGGAATTGTGCACCCAATACCATGTCCAGTGCATGCGTAAAAGGGCATCCCTGCACTCACACAGTCCAGGAAAATGGTCCTGGGTGACATGGGGGTGCCTCTGCTAGTGCAGGGGTGCCCTCACACACAGGTACTTTGCACCCAGTCTTCAGGGTGGGAAGGCCTGACATATAGGCAACTTATAAGTGACCTGGTGTAGTGAAAACTGGCTGTGAAAGGGTGCATACACCATTTCACGCAGGCTGCAATAGCAGTCCTGCATAAGCCTTTGCAGAGGCTCACTATGGGTGGAAAAAGTAATGATGCAGCCCATAGGGATGCCCTTGAACCCTAATGCCCTGTGTTCCTAGGTACCATACACTAGGAACTTATAAGTGGGCACCAGTGTGCCAAATGGGGATGAAGTACTGGGTTAACAGTATGCAGTGACAAATTTGGGAAAAGAGAGAGCATAAGCACTTGGGTCCTGGTTAGCAGGATCCCAGTGACACAGTCAAGCATTGTCAAACATTGTCAAACAGTCAAACATACTGACAAACAGGCCAAAAACCATAAGCACTGGGGTCCTGGCTAGCAGGATCCCAGTGACACAGTCAAACATACTGACAAACAGGCCAAAAATGGGGGTAACCATGCTGGAAAGAGGCTACTTATCACAGCAGGGCGATGTTGTGCAGCATGCAGCATGCCACAGTGATCTGACACACTTTTCCGGGTGAGTAGAGGAGGGCTCCACCAGTCCGGTCAAGACACCTTAATCTGGCCTTCAGGAGCCCAAAAGTCCGCTCCACTACCCGCCGTGTTCTTCCATGGGCCTCATTGATTGTAGCACCTGACAGTGCACTCACATAAACAGGACAAATGTGACTTATCAACTAGCCATACCCTCTCTGGGTACAGTTGTGACATCAGCTGGGGTATAGTGCTGTTCTACATCATGAAGGAATTATGGGCTGAACCCGGATAATGGGCACAGACCTGTAAAATGTAGATATCTGCCAAACAGACAACTTGCACATTGATGAAATGGAAGTTCTTTCTCTTGTGGTACATTTGTTCATTGGGCTGCGGTGGGACCAAGCCAACATGTATGCCATCAATGGCCCCCACCACATGTGGGATGCGTGCAAAACCATAAAAGTCAGTTTTCACATGACCTAAGTCATCACGTCGGGAAAATTCGATATACCTGTCCATGTGTTTCAACATGGCTGAGAAAACATCCGTCAACACCAGACTGAACATAGGTTGTGACATACCAGTAGGTGGAAACTGTATGTTGGGAGGGCCCTGTGTACATGACTTGAAAAATGGTAGTATGCTGGTTTGATAACTAATAGCTGGCATCAGATCTGGCTCCAACTGATGACAAAAGTCCACTATTGATTGCCTATTCAGACGAAGAGCAGGATGATGTGTCGTTCTTCCATGGTCTGAAGGTCTGGCAATGGACAGGAAGTTGTCCATTCCTCCCTTTCCATGGGTACTTATGTATGACAAAACACAATTTGTAACATTAGTCAGTGTGTCCACAGCAACATACATGATGCATGTCAATGATATCATGTGACAAGGCATTTCTGAATGGATAGACATGGCAACCAGTACACATCACAACTGCAATGAACACAAGGGTCATATGTGCCCACCATCGTTTTCCACACATGTGGTCACAACACCTATATATGGACCAAACTCAAATATGTGAAATACAATTGCCCCTCAAAATGTGACTGGATATGCCTACCACCAAAATGACCAAATGAGAATTAAAAAAAATTATAAAGAGAATCAAAACATTTGGATAATTTTGATTAAATATTTTATATGAATTTGAAGATTTATGTATATTTATACATGGTTATAAAATAAAAGAATAAAAAAATATATTTTACATCTCTTAAGGTTATTATGTTAGATTGTGCTGCCTGTTTAGAGTTACAGGAGAGAGATATACTTTCTACTTGTTGTACTCTACCCTGAATCTCTTTCCTTATGAGGCCAGGGACCCTGTGCTTCTATGTTTGACTAGCATGTAGCAAAGTGCCCTGCATATGTGTATTGTGTAAGGTATGTAACCTGACTCTTGGCATGCACCATGAAGTGACTTGCAGTTATGTTTTAATCACATGTGTTTGGGGATTCATCCACAGACAGCTATGTGATCCTGCATGACTATAAAGGATTTAATTATAAAGCCTCTAAATCGACAACATGTTGAGGGTCTTCAACAGGTACTTGCAAATCTCAGGGCCTCTCCAGCATCCAAGGGACTAATGGTGCCTACGGATGCACTCAGAGTATGTCATTGTAAGGGGTGCCAGATATTAGTGGTGATTACTCTGGGGCTTGCTGAGTCATTGCGTTGTGGATTTTGGGGACATGTCTTCCTGACATATTGCACATGATGTCTACAGTGTTCCTTTCCATGCCACATGTGTGGCCTATTTGAGCAACATTAATACTACCTCCATGACTCTATTGTGACAAATATCACTTGGTGAAATGTGCATTGTGGAACTGCTTCCAGTATGCTTCCAGTATGACATGAATATTTCCATGTCACCTTCTCCAGGCTATTGTACTTTTGTCAGCAACATGGAAGGATTTTGGAGCATCATTTCGTATTCCTGGGCCATTATGTATGTGTGAAATAGATGTATGCAGGACCTTGTGTGGGATCTGTGGGAATGCAGTTGGCATTAGCCTACTATTGTAGGACAACAGGTAACCGAGGCCTTCTCTATGGGGCAAAACTTTGAGGGTGATGAGGTCTCTTACTTCTTTAATGGTTACTGTGATTGCACAACTTCAGGAATGCAATTGTAGCTGTCTGAAATCCTGATTTTCCTGTGGGCAACTGTTGACGGCTCAAATGGCATGCATGCATATGGTATGGCACATATATGGGCCAGTTATGTGTAATTTGTTGCTGGGGCCTACTTGACATCAGGATAACATTTGCTAATCACAGCTGTTGTTCAAGTGTGATCATGGGCATGTGATGACCATTTTTATCTTTGTATTTGCAGCATCAGCACCGGCATGCAAAGAAGACAGGTCACAGCTGAGTGGGTAAGCATCTGGCCATGGGACCTCGGGTCAAGACAACACGGACACAGAGGGATCCAGTAGCTCGGAAGTCGAGGGGAGTGCCACAAGGGAGACCAGAATATTCTTTTCATCATCGGAATCTTCTTACAGTGGACATTCCCTAGTGGTGATGGACCCATCGGGGCATACCCCTGTTCCATATTTGTCCACCACCCCAGTTCTGTCACCGCCCTCCCTGTTGTTCCCCACCCAATTGGTTGTGCCCGCGCACCCAAGAGGGTGGGTATCTCCTTTGACACAGATACCTCTGTCCCGGCTCCTGTTACCCCCACTGCCCTCAGTAAGGAGGCTATTGACCTCCTGAGAAGTATCTCTGTGGGTCAGACAGCCATTGTGAATGTTATGCAGGGATTGACAACCCAACTCCAGCAGACAAGTGCATTCCTAGAAGGCATTCATGGTGTAATGTGTGGCCTACAGGGATATTTTCAGGCTCTGGCCTCCACACTGATGGCAGCCAGTCACCCCACCCCCCACCGTCCATCCCCACTTCACCGCCTTCTTCTCAATCCAAATCCCTCATTCTGCTATCTTCCCAAAGCACACAGACTGATTTGAATGCACCCACCTCAACACGCAAAAGCAGCACACACAGACACAAGCACCACAAAACACACCAGCATTAAAGCAAACAGACATCCATAGACACAACATGAGTCACTACTTCCCCCAGACAACCCCTCTACCCCCACATCCCACACATATCAGGCATACCCACAGGCACAACCACAACAGTCAGTGGCACACCCACCACACCCAGCATACCCACAGACACTACCCAGACACACAGACATCCACCACACCTACCATACCTGCAGACCCCACCCCAACAGACACAAAGACATCCACCACATACAGCATACCCACGGACACCACCCCAACAGAAACATTCACATCTACCACTTCATCCCCCAGCACCTCCACCTCCCAGCCCCCCAAGACACACAAATACACACACTCACCCATGCAACAGACACCAACCAAACACAATACCTCCCACATGCATGCACCCATGATATCCACACTGACACAGCAGACATCAACACCTCGACCTCCAAATCCCCACCAACTTCTGCTGACCATCCCCATGTTCCTAAGAAAGATTTTTTGTTTGACCTTGACCTTTCCCCTGTTCCATCCACCCCAGTCCCAAACCAAAGAGACGCCGACCCACCTCCCAACCCCTCCCTTCCACCTCCAAGTCCTCCACTTTCACATCTGCCCCTGCAAGAACCCATAACCCTCCCTCCAAAAAGAACCTGACCCCTCGCAAGAAGCAGTCCACCCCTCCAAAACCCAAGACCAAACCCTCCCATCCCAATTCCGACCACCCCAAATATGATCACTGAAGTGCCTGCAAGCCTACTTGATGCCCCTTCCTGTGGAGGTTCCCTGGCAGTAAGGAGTCCATTGGCGCACCATGATATGCCTGTGCAGGGGCATATGGACTGGCCAATGGCCTTCGACTTTACAAAATTTCAAGTTAATAAACCCAAACAGTTGGTGTTTTTTGGGTATACATTTGTCCCTCAATTCCCTTTTCTACCTTAATGTTGTTCCTGAGTTACTTGTGTTGTCTGCTGTAGGAGGCTGGCCCTCTATGTAGTATGAAAAACTAGGCACACTGTTGAGGGGGTCCAGGCAACCAAATGTTGGTTTCCAGAGGCACAAATCAGACCACCTAATGCTCCAGGTTTGGGGTAGCTAGTTGAGCAGTTAGGCTAATCCAGGAGATGTGTTAAGCATTTGTTGTACTCACAAGATCAATCATGAACCACACACACTCAATGAATAACTTGAGACCAGAATTTATAAAAATACTTCAGACTTTTACATAATTTTTAAGACCAAAATGGTTGAAACGTTAAGTACTTTTTGAGTTATGATTTTAAAAGTTTTAATGAAGTTGGTCTTTCTGTGCGTAATTACACAACATAGGAATCAATGGAAGGCCACCTGGAAAATGCATAAAAAATCACACAGGTGAGTTTCCAGTCTCTTCTTTTGTACAATGGTTGATGAGGTTGGTGGCCACACCGTACCAGCTGGAGAGTCTCGGGTGGCTCCCAGTTCCAACGGGAGCAGTGCTAGAAAGTCTCTTGGCCACTTAAAGGGGCCACCTGGAAAAGGAGCTGGTTTGCAGACTAAAGGTGATGCCTTAGGGTCCCCTTGGGTTGTCAAGGTCACAAGGGTTAGGGACCCGTGGAGCACAGCTGGTTCCTCATTGCAAGGTGCAGGGTGCTGGATGCAGGGCGAGTTGGAGTTCCAGGAGCTGTGGGCAATGGAGTCTTTTGGAGCTTTAGGTGAGTATCTTTGAGGGCTGCTTACAGGACAATGGGGGGACTCTGGTGGGAGGTCCAGGGTGATCCTGAAGTCCCTTGACTGAGGCTTCCCCCTGATCCTTTTTCAGCTCTGAGGGAGCTGTTTTTCTGGTTGTCTGATGTCAGCTGACCGGTACCCAGGGTATTAGTGTAAAACGGCCACTGGAGGGCACAGAGCCACAAAGCTTGGCACGCTGGTAGATTGCATCCGGGCTGTTGATGGTCTTTCATCGGGTTTGGGTGTGACTTCCGGTTGCGGAGATATCAGCCAGTCGGGGAGGTGACCCTCACTGGTTTGTTGGTTCTTGCTTGGTTGTTGAGTGGTGCCTCTCCACTCAGAAGGGAGATCTGGGATGATTTTTAAAGCCTGGAAGTCCCCTGGGTTTTTTGGGGTCAGTCCGGTGTCCAGCTCCTCTGTAGCAGCGGTTTTCAGGTCCTGTGTGCAGCAGGCAGGGTTTGGCGCCTTTTCTTGTGTAGCAGGTCCACAGTTCTCTTGCTTTGGATCTTCTTTGGTGTAGTGAATCCTATCTTGTTTTAAATGGGAAACAGGAGTCATCTTAGCCTTCTGGCTTGCAGACCTTTGCCTCCATCACCTAGTGACTTTTACCCTACTTAGCTTGCTCTGTTTTAGCGCAATTATTTAATTATATTTTCTAAGATGGCTGCATTGTTTTTAGTTAGGACAATGTTTTAGTTTTGTGCTGTCAGTGCGACTCTGCTAAGGCATCACTATCAGTAGATAAATAAGATGTAGGTATTCACATTAGGTACTTTCCCACTTTGGGCTTTCAAGGAATTGTTTATGTAATTGCCGCCCCAAACATATCTTGTTATCTATTGTTTGGGAACAGACCTACGTCAGGGGTCCAAGCAGATCTGTACAAATGCACCTCAGATAGACAGATTGTCAGAGGGATTCCGACCAGATGCCATCACAGCTGTTGATGCCGCACGTCGCCATGACGCTGACCCAGTCTTCGTGTCCCTAAGGAGTCTGAGCTAGAGACCTCATTCCAAGGTAACAAGGGTTGGGGGGCTCTTTTCATGGACATGGCATTGGCAGATTAGGTTTAACACACCTAGCTCTCTTCAGGTTAAAGATCAAGTTCATCATGCTAGGGCATATAAGGACATATTTCATATCTCATGTCATTTTATGTTATTGCAAGATGGTGGGGGTCATTGTATTTATGACTCTTGTCTTTACCATTCTGTTCCTTGCATTGTTCATTATCCTAATCATTGCAGTTTTGTTAGTAAAACCTATTGAAAACTTTACTGCATCTCCTTCATTGCCTGTGTGACTGAGCCATGTTGTTCATGGGAGAAAGGGGTAATCTCCGTTTAACCACAACAGTCCCTGAGATTCACACTCTTGAGTTCATGCGTAAAGGCTGCCATAAATCACCTTTTACTGTTTGGGTTTTTGGTGAGGTGCTGCTTATGAGCCAGGAAGGTTGGGACGACAGTTGTGACTTGTTGTAGGACTGGCATAGTCATGTACAAACATAAGTACTGTCATCCTTAAACCAGCAGTCTTCCCTAGAGCAAGAGTCAAACTACGATATGGTGCCACCAACAATGGTGTTTAGGCACTAATTTATGGATACCCTGACTATCACTGTCTCACATACAACAGGTACCCTAAGTACCATTATACGGAGACGTCTGTGATCCTAGGGAAGATCCTCCTCAGCTGAACAGGGAGTACCTAATTAGGCTGTAGGTTGTTTGAGTTCGAACCATTAAAAGGTCTTTTGTCCCCACTTGGGCCCATATTTATACTTTTTTAGCGCCACATTTGCGTAATTTTTTTATGCAAAAGCGGCACAAACTTACAAAATACAATTGTATTTTGCAAGGTTGCGCCATTTTTGCATCAAAAAGCAGCGCAAATGCGGCGCTAAAAAAGTATAAATATGGGCCTTGGTGTTTAATCTCTTTACCTATTACACAATATGGCTAACTCCATAGACATTCCTGAGAATGCTAGACAAGCATTAACATTACACCTAATAGCGCATGGCTTAACAGACGAGGATGGGGATGTCACATTCATAGCAGAAGCTAGTGAAGCTTACCAAACAGAAACATTCTACTCTTGGGTCACCTTTCCTGAGGAAGACCAAAGACCATTCACATTCAACACATACAGAATTGCAAATGTACCTCAACGGTACCAAGCATACCAGTATCTTGAAATTCTGATTACTTATCAAGAACATTGGAACTTGTTTAATGGTGTGTAATACAACCGATGAGATTAGGTCCCTTAGGTAATGAAGGACGAACATAGCCTATGTTTGCCACATAAACACCTCACCTAGGTATACAAAACAAGCAGGCAGCTTATCTGCGAAATCTGTACATTGAGCTAGTAACACTAGATAGACGACTTGTTCAGTTCATAATGCGAACTCTGAACACAACACCAGGGCGTCCAGCACCCCTAGCACCTGCTGGATCCCAATTGGCTACTACTGCAATTTATCCACAAACAGTACATTCTATCATGGGTAAAGTACCCACAGAATGAGAGAAAATTCAGTTCTGGATAACCCAGTAAACAATTAAGCTGGAAGCTGTGTTTCCCCATACGGGACCACAGGAAAAACATAGAATTCTCACAATGTGCTTGCCTTTCGGAATGGTTCCCTCGGTGGATGACTGCGCCACATCGGTACAGTCTTCGCTGCAATATATACTATCACCCATGGTACCCAGACACTTGCCAGTTTACCGGAAGTGCCATGCTTCAGAAGAGAACCTCCATGAGAAATATGGGGAGCTATTTGCTATTGAATGTCTACCTGTACCAGTAAATAGTCAAAGTATATGTGTATATGATGTTTTCTTCATGAAAAACCCCAGAAGGCAGCTACATTATTCATCAAAACATAGTGAATTCGAGAAAACATATATACCACAAAATAAAAAGCATACACCAACCCTTGCAGAGTCTCATGTCTTCCTATATCTTGCAGCTGTTCTTCATTCATAATATGTCATAGCTCTCTGGCAACTGCACATGGTTAGGGGTGCTCATAATCCGTCAAGTTCAGGGTCTAAAATGGAGTTAGAGCCTCTGTCCCATATTACCATTTCACTGTTCAATGCATTAATGGTCTGTTGCACTTCTATGTAAAATAATTATGGCCATACACATTGACTATAGTAAACTGCTTTCCCTCTAGTTTCCCTATTACTATTATATATCTTCCATTTGAGCCTGCTAGTGCTGTGCTAATGCATAATCTACACCTTTATCTTATCCGTATGAGTACTATTCTGCCATGATCGTTAAACAGGGTGTTATACTACGTATTTCTTATTCTGCTAGTCTTACTAATGGTGCTCTGGGGTGTAGGTTGTGTTTCTTGTATGAGGGCAACATGTACAAAATGCCTTTCTACGTAGGCTTCTATATATCATATCTTAATATAATGATTTAAACCTCTGACATTCCTGTTGAGTAGACACATTTTGAGATTACCTCTCATCCCTACCATACATCTCTTAGCCAATTCTAATGTGTGTTTGGCTGCCTAGCGTGTTTCTGACCCATAATGCAGCCAGGATTGTGTATCAGAAAATCCATACCTGTCAGTTATGCATATATACATTCCTTCCCTCCATTCCACACCGCCACAAACAACTTTCAGTGAGCTGCTCCCTCCCAACTTAACAGATGTAGTTATCTTGAACTACTGCATGTGTGTAACACACCCAAGTACCAAGCAGGCCCTGATCATAACCCGCTGCTTCATAGCAATGGTGGCTGTACATCAGTATCAAGAGCAGGGCACGTTGGAAGAGTTCCCATTGCTGCTACTTCTCGTATCACCCTTCACTATCTGATATTTGAGCGTATCTACAGTAACAGAGACATTTCTATGTGATTGGAATCACCACAGTTTAATTGTTGCGTTCCCCGTTTTGTCTTATCTATACTTCTGTTACTTATGAGTGCACTATACAGTGTAAATATATTAGCAACTTAAATTTTTAATAAACAGAACCTGAGATCAATACTCATCACATGCCATATGTGAATTACTCTAGAAGACTAGTCATTCTCATCTAATATATTTATAATGCATGCATACTTCATAGCGCGTGCAGCCAGTATGATCCCCCCTATCTGCTTTGCTGACATGCCCATCCGCAGCATGTTTCTTCCGGGCCTTCATTGCCTGCGGAGGATCAGAATATGGCCTGTTATGTTCTTAAATCGGAGCCTGGCTGGGTAAGGCATAATATAAATGATGATTAATGACTGCAGCTTCTGTTGGACTAGCAACAAATATCTCCGGCCTTCCTGTACCAATAGGGAAATGGAGGCTTCAGGGTCTGTTTCTCGTGCGCTTATCTGAGAGAGACATCGCTATCTCTATAGTTCAATAGCTGAACAATGATAGGTCTTAGGACTGCCCCAGAGGCCTGGCTATTAGGAATTTGTTTTTTGGTGCGAACTGTTTTGAGCTCTTTTGCCATTCTTTGTAGAGCATTTCTAGCACTCATCGCTTTTTCTTCTATTTCAGACACACGTCGTTCCTCCGTATCTGCCCCTAAAGCCCTCTTGCCAGGTCTCTCAGTCTTACGGTCCATTCTGAGTACTAATGTATCTATTTTACCATCAAAAGTCTTTCAACTGTGCTGTGCGTTCTGCAATATGTAATGAATGTCACCATTTTCTGCTTCTGTCCCCTGCGCGTCCACAGCTTGTCCTTGTGTTGAGTCTCTATCCAGACCACGCACTGACTTCCTGACTCAAATGACAGCATAGGTTACATTTTATATGATTTCCTCAAGTATGTACTTCGGGACGCCCGCCAACACAGTCCAAGATACAATGCAGCCCTGGGACCTCTTTTCTTTAATACAGGAGCTTAAGTGTCAGTTTGGGTCGCAAAACGCACAGGAGATTTACTGACACCTGCACATTTGTTTGTCTGTTTTCCAACGGCACACATGCCTCGGTCAGGGGAGACTATTCTTCCCTTCTCCACACCAACACCCAGTGTTGCTGGAACTCTCGCAAATCAGCGAGGCATTATGCTGATAATGTAATGCCTTGTGTCATTCCCAATCCAGTAACAACGAGAGCATTCAAAGTCTTGTTATTGTGCCACAGCTCACTTTTAACCCCACCAATACCTCTGCTTAACACAGGATATTTTTAGTGTAATATTCAATCATAGATTATTCTTGTGAAGTGCTTCTTCTCTGGTGAGCGATGTTGCTGTGGAAGCTAATGGAGTTTTCCTTCCCTTAGAAATGGATCAGTGTTATAATTTTTGTTGTGATAATCTGCATTCTCATTTGCTCAGTATGTGTTATCACTAGTCATGCCATGCTGAAATTGCAGTTTTTGCTTACTACCTATTTATAAAATGTATATAAAAACCCTTGGTTTGGGGTTGATCCAGATGCTTTCCTTTTTTGCTGTAGGGGTGCTGTCCTTTCCACACATTAATTTTGTTGCTTATTGGGACTTTAAATAATTCTGAATTTTGACTACTTACACTATTTCTGAGCCTTCGTGGCATATATTTTGCATTTCTCTGTAATCATGTCTCAAGAGTTTGTATTAAAACTCTTTAGCTTTTTCCTATGATGTAGAACTCAATTATTGAGTGGTTTCAGTCACTATTTTATAACTCTGCTAAGTTGATTCATGGGTGCCGATGTTGAAGAGGGTGGGGACTCATTGCAAGATCATGGGTGCAGGAGCTGAGCTGCCAGAAGTACATTTTGGGCTGATCAAAACATAGGGAGGCAGTAAAATATTGGGTTTCGGCTCCTGCACAAACATTGAGATGAAAGAGGCTTAGGGGTGAGAGGTGACCGGATAAAATCTGGAGGTGTTTGGTTGCATTTAACCTTCAAACAGTATATTTTCGGAGCCTGATTATGATCTCAGCAGAAACAGTCCCGCTGTCAAAATGAAGTCAGATCCCTGTCCACCTAGTTGGTGGTCTGTCTGCTGTATATGATATTGGCCGGTGGCTGAACGAGAGGCTGTCAGAGTCCCACTGTCGCCACCAGCCCCATCAACGCCACCAGCCATTCGCCAACCGCCTCAACGGTGGCATGGGGAAAAGCAGCTGTCACAGGGTGGTACAGACAAAGTTCCTGCCTTCCAGATTACTAAGCACCTTTCCATTAAGCAGACTGTGGTAGGGAGACTCGCTGCCTAAAGATGGCGGAATCAAAGGAAATGGGGGTGCAAGTCCACCCATTTCCTTCTTTTCCCTTCAGACTCCAGCGTGGCCTCCTATGTCCAGGACCCCCCTTCACAGCAGTAACTTAAACCTAAAGAAAATGACCCACTGGGGGACCAAAATCCAAGTGAGTACGTTTCACACTTTTCCCATTGACTGGACTGGGCACATATGGTCCGGACTCTAGCAACGGAAAAGTACTCATAAAAGGTATGTTTTCACATCTGTCATATATATGTGTAAATTTAACACTTATTTAGTCAAAATGTACACACCTGCGTCAACACATTTGAAAAATGTTTTCTTAAATTTGCTGAACACATCCTGCGATGGCCCTCCACCATCAGAAACACCACAGTTGAGCCAGCTGACATCTAAATACGGTGGCTGAGAAACTGTCAACTCAACGGAGTACTTGGTACTGCCGCTGTGGCAGGATGGCTGAAAGACCTTCAAGATCGTCAACAGGCCCCGAGTCTTGAGCTCTTTTGCCATTCTTTGAGCTTTCTGGCACTATTCAGATGTGCACAAACCTGCTATGAAGAATGCAGAAAAACTTTAATATTTGAAGATTTTTCGCCATTTGCTTGTGAGTGGAATTCATTCCATTCACCAATTGTCCAGTTCGCTGAATTTTGGGGTAATCATTTAACATGAAGGTGCTTTCTAAAACATTTATTAAAAGGGGAAGTGATACATGAAATATAGTCATGAAAATGGATTTAATTGCTTCAAGTGAAGATTTGGTACAATATGTGATTGCATTAACAGGCACTCAGATTGTGTGATCTCCTAAAAAATGCGATACACGAAATGCATTGAGAATTGTGAAATGCGCAGATGGGCCAAAAATGTGATGTGTGATAAAAAGTTGTGAAAAAAAAGTAAAAACATACAATCATAAATAAAATATTTAGTGGATTCAAGAATTGGGTAATGAACATTCATTAGGAAATATGCGTTTGAAAACACAGTAAGAGTTAACAGATTAAACATTAATATAAAAGTTAATTGAAGTCTGCTACTGTTGTGTGTGTTCTTTTTCGCAACTTCGATGAGAAGTCACAATTTCAAGTTCCGCAGCTCCAATCAGATTGCGCCTCCAGTTTGGAAATTCTCCTTCGCGCTTGCGGTCCTCTCTTATGTGTGTCCCCTGATGGTTTACGCATGAACTTACAATAAGAGGAGAGAGAGCATGAACGGTGCAAGGCTGAAGTTCCATCTAACACTGAACCTTGTTGAAAAACTGCCCTTTGAAGCTGAGACTACAATAAGAAATAACTCAATAAATCAGGTCCGTAGCCAGCAGTATATTTTTTGGGGGGCGTGGCCCTCAGCTATGACATAACATTAAAGCTGTGCTCTCTAGGTGCATTCTTTCCCAAATACTGGTTGTGCTACTAAATAACGAGCCCCCTCTCCGGATATCATGGTACAAGTATATTGACAGAATATTAAAAGGTAAGTCTATATAGAGAAGTATAGAATTACTATTCCTAACACCACATCTACTTACCCGAAGATAAATATATATGTATCTATACATATATATATATATATGTATATATATATAGCTTACATGTGGAGAGATGAATAGAAAAACTATACTTATCTGTTGATTTTGGATTTGATGCTGTGTTCTCGATATTCTGAGCAGTCGATATCCTGGTTACAATATTCAGGGTGCACACAGTGTGATTCTATATGAAGGAATATGTAGATCTTTTAGGGTACATGCTAAAGCACAGCTATTCATAAAGCATCTTTAAAACCTATCAATTATATGGGAGTTAAAGTAGAAGGATGGAATTTAGAAAACTAAACTGATTCGCAGCTTTATGTGACCCTCACCTCAGAGCTCTCCCTGCCAGACCTCTCTCTTGAGGTGGCGGTTGTACAGCCTCCACACTCAAAATTTGTTTGCTGAAGGGAAACCAACATGGGAGCATTCTCTATCAGGACATTATCACACCTGGAAGGCTTGAAAGGATTAACTTCACCCCAAGTTAAAGTTAGGAAACTTCATCTGCTTAAAAAAATGTGGAGTTTCCTAATTTTAACCAACTTTGTGAGTAAGGTTCAACATAACTTGGCAATAATTTAAAATAACTGTACAGAGAGCTTGCAACATATCCATCAAGAGCATTTTGGGAAATTAGCAGTGAACAATATGTTTTAAACATTTTAGGGATGCAACAATGGGAAAAACTAAATGGAATGTAAATGTCTTTTTACAGGGGAAATTGGGAAGGTCCAACAACGAATTTCACTGTAAGGTTGTGAAAAAAGATGGTTAGTTCAATTTCATCAAAAGCACCAATCAAAACTGCATGACATGCTCTGATATTGGCATACAAACCTTATAGTTACAGGCAGGTTGTGTGAAAAATGTTGTACAAAAGAAGACCTTTGTTAAACATCGACTAACAACACAGGTAAGCATGGGAAAGTATAGGTGATTGTGTGAGTCCAGGATGGGTCAATGCCAGGCCTGTATCCTGGCTAAGGTCACAAGCAGCTTCACTGCCTCTAATGCTCTGACTGATGGTTTCACAGTTTGCATCTAGGATCCTCCTCTGTGATAACCTCTCTCTTTGATGGTGCTTGCAGGGTACCTCCCATATGGATGCTACAGCATCTACTTCCAGAATTATCGCCATTCTCTACTCTTTCAAATGCAATTGGCTCTTAGCATAGGACCCTCTAGGTGGCACTCTACATGTAGATAACATTGCTTGGATGACAATGCAATTTTCTGAGTGCTGACTGTAGAAAGTATGGCTGCTTGCCTGGTGTACTAGAAATGGAAAATATTTATTTGCAGATGGATTATTCAGCATTATTATGGGTGCAGATAAAAGCCAAGCTTCGTGTTATGAACAGTTAAGAAACTGCCACACTAGAAAGGCAAATCTCCTCCTAAATAGAACTTTAAATTCTCAGTAAGTAGCCTGTACTTTCCAGCAAATGTAGACATGGCTGATATGCAATAAAGGAGAAGGAATCAGCACTTCTCACCAAGAGTATATAGCCACAAATAACAAGGGGATACCTCTGTTAAGCAATTTTCAAAAAGCAATGTGTATCAACTAACAATGGTTAGGCCTTATTAGTATTTTAAAGACCACTATTCAAGGTGATTATTGGATCTTGCAATAAGATCTATTTTTAGAACATAAAGTGCAAAATTATGCTTTGAAATCTCATTGGCCCAGGTGTATTGGCCAAAACATGACAAGCTATAAATTATACTTAACATCTCTAGTCATCATTTCTCTACATGTACCTAGCTTTCATTTTGCTTCTTAAGGATCTCTCATACTTTCTCTATTCACTCCAAAACTCCAATATCAGCCCCCACTGCCTCTCTCAACCTTTTCCCTACTATTTCTTTCTGTTTGCTGGTGCATCTATCTTCCCATTCTTGTCTGTCCTGCTCTTGATTTCTTTTTCCTATTTACTCCCCTTTTTTCTTACTCTTGTCTGCTTTTATCAAACCCTTTCTCTCTATCTTGTTTTCTATCTTCTTTGTACTTTTCAATATTTTTATTCTCCCTCTGGCCCTTTTCTCCATTTATGACAAATGAAACTTTCTCTCTCACCTTTCTTTGACCACTGAGATTTCGCTATTCCTCAGTCCTAGAAGTCTACCATCCTGGGGGCCTCCTGGTACTAGGGAGGTCCCCTACAATCATGGAATAAAGAAGTTAATGCAATGTGGCCATCACATCCCTGCATCTTGTTGGATAGGATATATGACTGCATGGGTTTGGTGGGTTTTAACTGCTCTAGGGCAGAGGATGACCCACTGAAGTTCACCATACTACTTTTACAGTGTGATGGACTTTAGCTCGTCATCCACAGTACTGGAAAAGAAAATACTTCTGGTAAAAACACCAGAAACATTTTCTTTTTGTTAGAAATTGGGTCTTTGGTTGGCAGTCAGGTTAGCCCCTGTCCAAGCAAGGACCCTCACTCTAGTCAGGGTAAGTCACACACAGTCCAAATTATCCTGTGCCCACCCTCTGGTAGGTTGGCACTGAGCAGTCAGGCTTAACTTAGAAGACAATGTTTAAAGTATTTGTGCAATAAATCATACAATAACATCATATAGCACCACAAAAATACACCACACACTGTTTAGAAAAATATATAATACTTATCTGGATAAATGCAGGTCAAAACGATCAAACATGCAATAAATAAATATAGAGATATTACTGAAAAGTGATATAAAGTGTCTTAAGTCTTTTAAAAGCAAACAAAGGCGGTCATTATGAACACGGCGGGAAACACCGCAGACCGCTGTGGCGGCGGTGAACAGAATCCTGCTGTTGGCGGTGAATGGAAACACACCAAATAATGAACGAAAATCCCATCCCGCCAAAAAACACCAGACCACCACTCCCCGCCATGACTCTGTCGGCGGGAATCGCGGACCTCCCCACCCCGCCACCGCCAAGCACACCCACATCCCACCCTCCAAATAATGATGCACAAATCATCTTGGCGGACAGTGGAGGCCGGACGGCCATTGGCGGCTGCGACCGCCACGGGCGGCAAGTGGATTCAACAGCAAGAAGTGCACACATTGGATAAGCATATAACCCACACAGCTGACACACATCCATAACCCCATAAAACGCCCCTAGACATACCCCACAATCCTTTGCAACGAAACTAGGCCAAGAAGACTGAGAGCACCAGAGGCAGACAGCGAACGCCAGCATACAGGAGACGCACACCGACCCACTACAGAGCACCCTCACCTCATTCCCAGCCTCAACACCATTCACCACACTCTCCATGTCACCCCCCAAACATCCACGCTTCACCAAAAGGGAGTTAAGGACTATGGTGGACGAGATCATGAAGGTGGAGCCACAATATTCAGGCCGAGGTGCAGCACACACCCATTGCAAGGAAGATGGAGCTATGGCCGACCATTGTGAACAGGGTCAATGCAGTGGGACACCATCCACACACCAGGGACGACATCCGGAAGAGATGGAACGACCTGCGGGGGAAGGTCAGGGGCATGGCATCAAGGCACCACATCGCAGTGCCGAAGACTAGGGGAGGACCGCCACCAACTCCACCAGAATACACAGAATGGGAGGAAAAGGTACTGGCCATCCTGCACCCTGAGGGACTCACCGGACTCACTGGAGGAATGGACTTGGGTAAGTCATCAACATATACCCCAAATACACCATAGCTGTAATGCATGCACCACTCCACCCCACCCACACCGACCAGGACCAACACCTCACCCAGACATCCACTAAATCCACCCCCCTGCATGAGCACAAACCCACTAACAGGCCCACATCCCTCCCCCTGTGCACAGCCACCCACCCCTGCAAGTACCCACAATGGAACAACACCCCACCACCACAATGCAACCCCACACTGGCGCTAAATGCAGTGTCAACCTCACAAAGGCACCCTGGAAGGCCACTGAAAGTAACACCAGCACAAAATAGCCCAGTCCTGTTCACCTCAAACGTTCATGCAGCTGTAACAGACATGTCTATGTCCCCCAACAGGCACCACCACCCATTCAACCCTGACGGACGGGACAAGGAGTGCCAGTGCCCCCCAGGGAGACAGAGGCACCTCACAGGACACAGGTGAAGGATCCCTGGACACTGATGAGCAGGCAGGCCCCTCACACAGTCCTGGACTCTCACCATGCAGCAGCCCCACCCAGGAAACCACTGTCACCCCTACCACCAGTCAGGACCAGCAGCCCAGGGCAAGCGTCCCCACACCAGTGTATCCAGGCCACAGACTGGTGGAACACAGGTACAGAGGCCACAGTCTCCCACTCCCAACATGCAGGAAGATGAGGGCCCCAGTACCAGTGGTACAGCCAGACCTGTGCAGGGGACACAGGCACAGGGGGCTAGGGCAAGGGTGGCGGTGGGCCAGGGGGGAGGCCACAGGATGGATGCAGCAGCCCAGGATGTGATATCAGAGGTATTGGGGGCCTACCAGCATACCCATGACAGATTGGCACAGATTGTGTCCACCCAGGAGCACAGTCAGAGGATGCAGCAGGGACACCACCAACAGGCCATGGAGCAGTGGAAAGAGCACAATGCCACAACGGACACCATAGCAGGAGCACTGCTGCAGCTGGTCCAAAATCAGTCTGACACCCACACAGGACAAGAGGCCCCCACAACCACAACAACATTGGACAACCACCATGAGATTACACCATCAGCAAAACCATCCCAGGAACTACCCTCACAGGAATCCCAAGGGCCTACCATGTCATCCCCTCAAGATCAACAGCAGGCGCCCAAACGGACCCTCAGGCCAAGATATGGCACAGGAACCCCAGCAAAGAACAAGGCCCCCTGCAAGAAGTAACTCAGCAACTATCTGCACAGCAACCATCCCACCCAATCCCCAACCAAACATTGCTAAGAGACAATATGTACTAATGTAAGACAAGATGGACCAATCATTAGTACCAAGAAGGCTGCCACCATGTTGGTCTGGAGGACACCCACCCCTTACGACTTGCCATCACTGTAAATAGCACTTTTCATTCACATCAACCAATAAAACACATACCACACCTGTAACACTGTCCCCTGTGTTAAATTGTAAACAAAGTGAAGTATAGATGCAACTGGATGATAACTACTTTATTGTCAAATCTGTGCATGAAGGGAGTCCTGTGTGCCTAAATGGTGGCAATGAGTAGATGCATAAAATTTCAATCTGAAGCATGCAGAAGTGGATCATGTTTCACCTATCATGACCAACCCCCCCATATGACTGAGCACACTGACAGTATTTGTCACAAACCCCAATGTCAGGCCCAAGTCCCACACAGTTACTGGAAGTAGAGTTGTATCAGTTGGCTCCTGGAATTGACATCTTCCCCATCATCAGCATCACTCTCCTCCCCTCTCTGAGGTAGCTGGTCAGGACATACAGCACCCTCCACCTCCAAGAGGGGGATAGAATGTCTCACTGCCACATTGTGCAGCATGCAGCAGGCCATCACTATTCTTCACACCTTATCAGGCCCATAGGCCAGGGAACCCCCAGAGATATGTAGACAACAAAATCTAGCCTTCAGGAGACCTATAGTTCGCTCCACCACCCTCCTAGTACGTCCATGGGCCTCATTGTAATTCCTCTCTGCATCCATCCTGGGATTCCTCACTGGTGTCAGGAGCCATTGCAAGTTTGGATAGGCAGAATCACCTAGAAAAAGGTGCAATACAGAGTCGTCATTGTTATGCCCCTTAGTCAGACAGCCTGGCAGTGTCAGTTAGTGACAGGCACACTTACCTATGATCCATCCTCTGTCCTCTTGGAGTTGTTCCATCTTCTGTGACACACTACTGTTCCTCAACACAAAGGAATCATGGACTGAACCTGGGAACATGGCATTCACATGTGAGATGTACTGGTCTGCAGAACATACCAATTGAATGTTCATGGAGTGAAAGTTCTTTCTGTTTCTGTACACCTGTTCACTCACTCTTGGGGGGATGATCGGTATGTGGGTGCCATCGATGGCACCTATTACATGTGGTATGTTGGCAAAGGCATAGAATTCAGACTTGATGGCAGGGAGGTCAGTACTTTGGGGAAACCTCACATAGGACTGCAGGTGTCATACAAATGCATTCAGAAATCTTGTCAGTTTCAAGCTGAACACTGGCTGTGAAATTCCAGCACCCATACCCACCGTCACTTGAAATGAGCCCGTGGCCAGGAAATGGAGTGCGGAGAGCACCTGCACTTCAGTAGGGACGGCATGCTGATTACGATTTCCCGGAGTTAGTGCAGAATCCAGTAAAGCACAAAGTTCCTGAATTGTTGCACGTGTGAGTCGGTAATTATGATGTGACGCTCCACCATGGTCCTCATATCCACAAGTGGTCTGTTCACCGATGGTGCCCTTCCTCGCCACAAGGGTCAGTACCTACGAGGAGTTTCAAGAAGGTGTGATGAAGGCACATACATAGGCACACTTGTCATCATTTGTGCACTGCATAGTTCACTGTAGTGGCTCTACATTAACTGCTTCCTGACAGATCTACATGTACATCACAAAGAGGGAACAGAGTGTTTCATGTGTTTTAGAATAAGGAATGGACAGAGGATTAGGTGCCTCATGTGGCTAGTAGGGCCTGCATTGTGAAAAGTTTAATGATGCGTAGTTCATTCCAAAATGTCTGCCCACTGTAATTCTGCCCTTTCATTGTGGAAGTGACCTCATACTGCTAGCGGTTGACGTCACAGCGTAAGGCAGTGTTCACCGCCGTTCGCACCCTCACTCATTAACATGGACGCCACTGGGGAATCCTGGCGTATCATGATCGCCGCTGGCGGTGACGGTGCACACCGCCCCAGGACGTACGCAAGTTTGTCATCAATTATTCACCTGACTCCCTGATCTCGTGCGGACAGGTACTCCACTGTGTGTACTGCTGGGGCCTGCCTCTGGCTATGGATGTGCCTTGTGTTGCAGGGGAAAGGGCCCCGGCCTGGAGAGGCTAGTGGACGGGGTCCTGCCCCTGTTTTCAAAACTGTACGGACGGCAAGAGGTACAGGTGAGTCTGAGTTTGGGGGGCACTGTTTGTGTGTAATGGCTGGTGTTGATTGGACATATGTGTGCACCTCTGAGCCTGCATGGGCCATGGTGCATGGCATGCTGCGTTCGTATGTCCTGTATGTCTGACAGTACTGTCCGTCCCATAGTGGACGATTAGCCAGCTGTACCTATCGTGCAAGTGTCTGACCTCTGTGTTCCATATCTGTGTCACCCTTTTAAGTCAGCGCCCACCAGAAGTGCGCACTTTGGCATGCCATCGCCAAGGAGGTGCGGACCTTGGGGGTCTACAACCAGCAGAGCACCCACTGTAGAAAGAGGTGGGAGGACCTGCGGCGATGGGCGCGTATGATCTGTGAAGCCCAGCTGGGAAAGTCCTCCCAATGTGGAAGGGGTGCCCGTCGGGCATCGACCCTCCTCATGCGGCGGATCCTGGTGGTGGCGTACGCAGACCTGGATGGGCGCTTGAAGGCTGCACAGCAGTCACAAGGGGGTGAGTACCCATTTCACAAACTTCAGTCTGGAAGGATGTCAGGGTGTGCATCAGGGTTCGTGCTTCTTAGAGGCAGGGACTTCGACTGGTGTCCATCTACTTTATGGTCCCCAAAGGGTGTAGGGGTGTCTTTGTCAGGTCTCCCACACGTCACCTCCTTAGGTAGTCCAGGGGATGGGTGTAGAGCAGTAGTCTGATCATTAGTCAGGGGCATAGCCATGGGCATAGTGAACGGTGCTGCCTGTTGGGTGTGTTTTCTGGGTGGGTGTATGTCTGGCCATTATGTACCTCCATTCAGCTACTTACAATTGTCCCTCCTGTTTTGTCCCCCCATCTCTGTTCTCTTGTGTTGGTTTTGTACAGCATCATAATCTGGCAAGGGAGCTGAGGCACTGGCAAGTGGGGAAGCAGCGGCCCACGGATCCTCGGAGGCAGGGACAACTGACGCCCAGGGGACCAGTGGGTGGGAGGGCGAGGGGAGTTCCACGGGGGAGGCAACTACCACAGGAGGTAGTGACTCCAAGACCTCATCCGATGGGGGCTCCCCTGCGGTGGCAGACCCTAGTGGCCACACCACTACCGTGACATCTTCCGCCACCCCCATTCCATCACCGCCCTCCCTTCTGCTCCCCACTGAGTTGCCCGTGCCCGCTCACCCAGAAAGGTGGGCGTCTCCTTCGCCCCAGGCACCTCCTCCCCTGCCCCAGTCAGCCCTACTGCCCTCACAGCAGAAGCTATTGACCACCTGAGAACCATCTCTGTAGGGCAGACAACCATTGTCAATGCCATCCAGGGGCTAGCATCAGAGGTGCAGCAGACAAATGCCTATCTGGATGGCATTCACGGTGCTGTGTCTCCCCTATAGAGATCTTTTCAGGCTCTGGCCTCCTCTTGGACGACAGCCAGTTTCCCTGGCCATTCCATCCCCCCTCCAACCTTCTCTACCCCTTCCAGCACCCCACTCCCTTCACCCGTCCAAGGCACACATTCAGACACGCAGTCAGGCACATCAACACACAAGAAGCACACTTCAAAACACAAGCACCACACCTCCTACCACAAGCATTCAGACAGCCAACAGACACATACACACACAACAACATCCACATTCCCCAGTGTGCCCACCTCTTCCGCCTCCCTGTCTGTCCCCTCTACATCCACACCCTCATGCACTGCACCTTCAGTCACTGTTGCTGCTCCTCTTATTGCACTCACCACAATAGCAGACATCCTTACATGCACCCCGTGCACCACACCTGCACTCACCACAACTACTGTAGTTGACACATGCAGCACACTCACCAGACTTGTAGACACCCACACAACATACATCCACACTAGCTGTCTGTCCTCTCCCACTGTGTCCACCACCTTCTCCAAAAACACACAAACGTACCAAGTCACCCACCCATCAGACATCCACCACACCACAGCATACTGTCCAGTCCCCTGCACCCACTACACGCACCCCTACACCACATACATCCACTGCCTCCACTCCCACGCTCTCATCCAGGACCACCACAATTGCTCAGAAGAAACCTTTCCTCTCCCGTGCTGACCTCTTCCAACCCATTGGTCCACCCCATCTTGTCCCCAAGCGTGCTCACCTCCTTGCCCTTTCCACTCCTTCCACATTACAGCCCACCCCTGTCCGCCCTTCACATTCCCGTGCCCCTTCCCCAGATAAAAAAAAAGGCCCGGACTGAGCCGAGTCCATCTGGCTCCACCCAATCTAAACACCCCCACCCCCTTCAAAGGACAAGCCCACCCCACCTCCACCTTCCAAACGTAAGTCCAAGGCCCATCCCCGTTGCAAACCCCACCCCCACCACCCCTGCCCCCATTCCGTGAGGTGCCTGGATGCCCATATGTTGCCCCATTAGGTGGAGTACCATGCACTTGTGGGAGTCAGGTTGGGTCCGTTGTGGCCCATGGCAATTGTAGCCATACGGACTGGCCATTGGCCCTGTTTGGAGTGTTTGGCTCTGTGAGCTTCACATTAAAGATTTCTGTGTTGCCTGTGATTTGGCAGCACGCTGTTGAACCCTGGTCTTTTGTTTCATTGTTTATGGGTGTGGGGCATTTGTGTGTACTATGGACAAGTTGGATTAGCCTTGCGTCAGGTAAGTACCTCTTGCTGTGGGGTGTATGACTTGTGCTGCTGTGAAGGGTCGGGGGACCTAGCAGGGTGGGCAGGGTGGGTGGATATGTAACTGTGCCCTTTCCTCCCTTGTTTCATAGATTGCAGTACTTACCGTTGTCGTCTTCGTCGGTGGTCTCAGTTGTGGAGGTATATGGCAAGGCGCAGGGCTGCCATGATCTGCAGCTCTCTATCCATGTCTGCTTCAGCGCATTGTGTGGCCCTCCGGTGAGTGTTTCCTTATATTTGGTTAATTTCCACCTGGCTTTGCATGGCAGTGGCTCCAGCCCCGGAACTGGCGGCGGACTGATGGTTATTATTTGATGGACGGGGTGGCTTTCCGTTGGCCTGTGGGCGGACTCTGCTGTCGTTGTTGGCACTCCTCTGCTGGCGGTGGGTGGTTTTCGGGATGCCTGTTTTTCATTTGGTTCATTATTTGGTGGTCCTGCCCGCTCCTCTGTTGGTGGTTTTTACCGCCACTGCCGGCGGCACGGAAAGGACAGCCATGTTCATAATGAGGGCCTAAGTCTCTTTCAAGCACAAAGTACCTGGTTCGCGTGAAAAATCTCTGCAAAGAACCACAGAGGTGGAGATGCGTGGAAACAAAGGGGTGTGCGTTGATTTCTCAGGCCGCACATGGCGATGCGTTGTTTAGTTTTCACACAGGGACGGCTGTGTGTCGATTTCTGGCGCTCTGTTGGGAATTCTCTTCGGTTTGCTGGGTTTTCAGACGCCCCGGGGATGGTGCGTTGATTTCCTGCACTGGCAGGATGAGGTCACAGGAGCTGCGTCGAACTGGTGGCCGCATGGCAGGTGCTGCGTGGATTTCTCTCTGGGAGTCGGGCTGCGTCGTTCTGGTTCAGCTGTGCATCGATCCAGTGGGCCGTGCATCGGATTTCTGGTCGCTACGCTGGCACTGCGTCGATCTTCTCATTGCGAAGCCAAGCTGCGTCATTCTGGTTTGGCATGCAGTGAAATTTTCACTGCGGTGCAGGCTGTGCATAGTTTCTGGCAGGCTGTGCATCGAATTTGGCCGCACAAGGAGTCCTTGTTGAAGAGATGAAGTCTTTTTGGTCCTGAGACTTCATGGAACAGGAGGCAAGCCCTATCTAAGCCCTTGGAGAGCACTTCTTCACCTCAGCCAGAGAGCTGCAAGGCAAGGCAGCAGTCCTTCACAGAAAGCAGAAAGCAGTCAGGTGAGTCCTTTGGGCAGCCAGGCAGTTCTTCTTGGCAGGATGCAGGTTCTGGTTACAAGTTTCTTCTCCAGGAAGTGCCTGTGAGGTAGAATGGTTACCCCAAGAAGTGTCTAAGTTGGTAGGGTCAGAGACCCTGCTTAAATACCCAAATATGCCTTTGAAGTGGTCTACACTTCAAAGAGTGGCTTAGAAGTGCACAAGTTCCCCTTTCAGTTCCATCCTGTCTGCAAGGGTCCCAGTAGGGGGTGTGGCAGTCCTTTGTGTGAGGGCAGGCTACTGTCCTTTGACATGCAAGTGTCAAGCCCTTCACCCTCCCAGCCCAGGAAGACCCATTCAAAATGCAGATGTATGCAAGTGAGGCTGAGTATCCTGTGTTTGGGGTGTGTCTGAGTGAACGCACAAGGGAGCTGTCAACTAAACCTAGCCAGACGTGGATTGTAAGGCACAGAAGGATTTAAGGCCCAACTTCACCAGTCAGTAGGATTTTGTATCACCATTCTGGCCATACTAAATATGACCTTCCTATTCCTTTCAAACCAGCAGCTACCACTCAAAACAATGTATGAGGGCAGCCCCAATGTTAGCCTATGAAGGGAGCAGGTCTCAAAGCAGTGTAAAAACGAATTTAGGAGTTTTACACTACTAGAACATGTAACCTACACAGGTACATGTCCTGCCTTTTGCCTACACCGCACCTTGCATATGGGTTACCTAGGGTATACCTTAGGGCTGTCTTATGTGCAGAAAAAGGGGAGTTTTAGGCTTGGCAAGTACTTTTAAATGCCAAGTCGAATTAGCAGTGAAACTGCACACACAGGCCTTGCAATGGCAGGCAGGCCTGAGACAAGGTTAAGGAGCTACCTAAGTGGGTGGCACAACCAGTGCTGCAGGCCCACTGTAAGGAAATGCCTCCTTGGCATGGTTACCCCCTAGCTTTTTGCCTTTGCTGATGCTAAGTTTTGATTGAAAGTGTGCTGGGACCCTGCTAACCAGGCCCCAGCACCAGTGTTCTTTCCCTAAACTGTACCTTTGCTTCCACAATTGGCACAACCCTGGCACTCAGATAAGTCCCTTGTAACTGGTACTCCTGGTACCAAGGGCCCTGATGCCAGGGAAGGTCTCTAAGGGGTGCAGCATATCTTATGCCACCCTGGGGACCCCCTCACTCAGCACATGCACACTGCCTCACAGCTTGTGTGTGTTGGTGGGGAGAAAAAGACTAAGTCGACATGGCACTCCCCTCAGAGTGTCATGCCAACCTCACACTGCCTGTGGCATAGGTAAGTCACCCCTCTAGCAGGCCTTAAAGCCCTAAGGCAGGGTGCACTGTACCACAGGTGAGGGCATATATGCATGAGCACTATGCCCCTACAGTGTCTAAGCAAAACCCTAGACATTGTAAGTGCACGGTAGCCATAAAAGTATATATTCTGGGAGTTTGTCAAACACGAACTCCACAGTTCCATAATGGCTACACTGAAAACTGGGAAGTTTGGTATCAAACTTCTCAGCACAATAAATGCACACTGATGCCAGTGTGCAATTTATTGTAACATACACCCAGAGGGCATTTTAGCGATGCCCCCTGAATACCAATCCGACTTCTAGTGTAGGCTGATCAGTTTCTGCCAGCCTACCACACACCAGACATGTTGCTGGCCACATGGGGAGAGTGCCTTTGTCACTCTGTGGCCAGGAGCAAAGCTTGTACTGGGTGGAGGTGCTTCTCACCTCCCCCTGTATGAACTGTAACACCTGGCGGTGTGCCTCAAAGGCTCACCCCTTTTGTTACAGCGCCGCAGTGCATCCCAGGTAGTGGAGATGCCCGCCCCTCCGGCCACTGCCCCCACTTTTGGCTGCAAGGCTGGAGGAGATAATGAGAAAAACAAGGAGGAGTCACCCACCAGTCAGGACAGCCCCTAAGGTGTCCTGAGCTGAGGTGACCCCTGCCTTTAGAAATCCTCCATCTTGAGTTTGGAGGATTCCCCCAATCGGATTAGGGATGTGCCCCCCTCCCCACAGGGAGGAGGCACAAAGAAGGTGTAGCCACCCTCAAGGACAGTAGCCATTGGCTACTGCCCTCCCAGACCTAAACACACCCCTAAATTTATTTACCCCAGATCCCAGGAAATCAGATTCCTGCAACCTGAATAAACAAGAAGGACTGCTGACCTAAAAGCCTGCATAGAAGGAAGAAGATGACAACTGCTTTGGCCCCAGCCCTACCGGCCTGTCTCCAACTTCAAAAACCTGCAACCAGCGATGCATCCGACAGGGACCAGAGACCTCTGAAGCCTCAGAGGACTGCCCTTGACTAAAGGACCAAGAAACTCCATTGAGCAGCGGCCCTGCTCAAAATCAGCTACTTCTTTGCAACAAAGAAGCAACTTCCAAAGACTGCACGTTTGCCGCCGGAAGCGTGAGACTTCTCACTCTGCACCCGACGCCCCCGGCTCGAGATTCAGAGAACCAACACCTCAGGGAGGACTCCCCAGCGACTGCGAGCCCGTGAGTAACCAAAGATGACCCCCTTGAGCCCCCACAGCAACGCCTGCATAGAGAATCCAAAGGCTCCCCCTGATAGCGACTGCCTGTAACAAGGGACCCGACGTCTGGAACCAACACTGCACCCGCAGCCCCCAGGACCTGAAGGAACCGAACTTCAATGCAGGAGTGACCCCCAGGCGACCCTCTGCTTAGCCCAGGTGGTGGTTGTCCCGAGAAGCCCCCTCTGTACCTGTCTGCACTGCTAGAGTGACCCCCGGGTCCCTCCATTTTTTTTTGCCTGAAACCTGACGCCTGCTTTGCACACTGCACCTGCCCGCCCCTGTGCCGCTGAGGGTGTGTGTTGTGTGCCTACTTGTGTCCCCCCCAGTGCTCTACAAAACCCCCAAGGGCTGCACTCCGAGGACGCAGGTACTTACCTGCTGGCAGACTGGAACCGGAGCACCCCTGTTCTCCATAGGCGCCTATGTGTTTTGGGCACCTCTTTGACCTATGCACTTGACTGGCTTTGAGCTGCTGGTGTGGTAACTTTGGGGTTGCCTTGAACCCCCAACGATGGGCTGCCTATGCCCCAGAACTGAAACTTGTAAGTGCTTTACTTACCTCCTAATCTAACCTTTACTTACCTCCCCCAGGAACTGTTGATTTTTGCACTATGTCCACTTAAAAAATAGCTTATTGCCATTTTTACAAAAACTGTATATGATATTGCTTTTATTCAAAGTTCCTAAAGTATCTAAGTGAAGTACCTTACATTTAAAGTGTTTACTGTAAATCTTGAACCTGTAGTTCTTAAAATAAACTAAGAAAATATATTTTTCAATATAAAAACCTATTGGCCTGGAGTAAGTCTTTGAGTATATGTTCCTCATTTATTGCCTGTGTGTGTACAACAAATGCTTAACACTACCCTCTGATAAGCCTACTGCTCGACCACACTACCACAAAATAGAGCAGTAGAATTATCTAATTTTGCCACTATCTTACCTCTAAGGGGAACCCTTGGACTCTGTGCACACTATCTCTTACTTTGAGATAGTATATACAGAGCCAACTTCCTACACCCACTAGTAGCATTTGATCTACAGGCCCTGGGCACATATAGTGCATTCTACTACAGACTCATAAGTAAATTAAATAGTCCAATTGGGTATGAGCCAATGTCACCATGTTTTAAGGAGAGCGCATATGCACTTTAGCACTGATTAGCAGTGGTAAAGTGTGCAGAGTCCTAAAGCCAGCAGAAATAAGGTCAGAAAAAGAGAAGGCGGAAGGCAAAAAGTCTGGGGATAACCCTGCAGAAAGGCCATTTACAACATATCCCCCTTCCAGACTAAAGCCAGGGTAGACTAATTAACACTCTGATGGACTTCCCTGCTTAAGGCGAGAAAACATGGACAGTGGCGCACTACTGCAGGTGCACTTGCCAGTTCTACACCTTTCTGACTCAGTGAGGCTCCTCTGTTTACATTCTCTGGGGCCACTGAACTGACCCATGGGGAACCCTTCTCATCTCCTGAGGACCCCATCTGCGAAGCTCCTAACTTTAATTTTCTCACAGATGCATCCCAGTATGCAGACAGTACCACCATGGCCAACAAAGTGATGTGGCCCGTTCCGTACCTTGGGTCTGACTTTTGTCCCGACCCAGGGAAAACTCTGTCTGCAAGACAGAAACCAACAGACGCTACTGACAGCTGTCAGTGTCAAGAGCCGGGCCCCTGACCATTCACTGCTAAGTGGAGACCCTGAGTGGGGCCTTTGGATGAGCTTCTCCTCTAGCTGGGTGGCTGGAAGGGAGCTTCCAAGTGGCTCCTGAGGCATCCCAGAATTGGGGGCAGTAGCCCCACGGGACTTGCACCCCTTCTCCATTCTCACCAGTTCAGGGATGGGTCCCTGATACTGGTCACTCAGCCCAGGGTCTGTACACTGAGGCTGAACAGAGGACAAGGGTGAGTCCTTCCTCACCTTGCCTCCACATCTGGGCTCACATACCCTCTTCTGGGGAGTGGTACTGCCAGACAACTGAACTGTCAGGACGCCCCTAGGGGTCAACCCTCTCAGTTCAACTGACACTAGGGGTAACCCATTTTCCAGAATGCAGTCAATGGGCAGCTGGGGACTAACTATGACCCGCCTCTGGGTCACCTCCCTGCCCCACTCTAGGGACACTAGGGCCATGGGGTGGAAGAAATCCTCCCCAATGGCTGGAGTCACTCTACACACCTGTGCGGTGTACTGCTCTGGTGACACTAGTCTCTCCACCATCATGGTAAGACTAGCCCCTGTGTCTCTCACAGCGGTGACTGGGACCCCATTCACTCCCACCTGGTGGAAGTGATGACTCCCACCCTCAGGGATCACCAGTTTACCCTCTGAGTCCACCTCCCAACTAAAGGAGATGAAGGCATGGTCTACGACCTGCCCCTGGGGATTACTTTCCCCTAAGGCCACATGGGACACCCCTGTAGAGGTCCCAATAGTAGGTGATTTCTTTGGACCGACAGAGTCTCCTTTCCTGTGTCCTAGCTGGGAACACTCAAAGCAGCGGGGTTGGGAATGGGATGCTTTGGGCCACTGCCCACCAGAACCACCACCCTGTTTCTCAGATGGGGCATGGGAACCCTTTCCTCCCCCCTTACTCTGGGACTTGTCCGGGTCATCTCTAACCTCCCCCTCACTCTGTTGGGAAGAACCGGAACCACCCTTCTTGGGGGCACTCCCAGATACCTTTTTGGACACTCTGGTACTAGTCCAGAGGTCCGCCTCCTCAGCAAGCTTACTGGGCTCAGTCAGCTTACTGTCAACCAGGTGCCGGCGCAACTCTGTAGAACAAAGACTGAGCATATGCTCTCTCAGAATTAAAGTAAATAAGCCTGTGTAATCATCTACTTTGCTGCCCTGCACCCATTCATTCAGTGCCTTACCAGAGAAATCAAAACAGTCTACCCAAGTTTGTGTAGAGAGTTTGGTGCTGTCCCTGAACCTCTGACGGTATTTCTCAGAAGTCAGCCCAAACTTGGCAAGTAAAGCGGTCTTCATGGGTGCATATATGTTTTGATCCCTAGGATCCAGTGTAAGAAGTGTGTCCCTCCCAACAGCTGGTACATACCACCACAAGGCTGCCCCCATTGCTCTACAGGAATCCTATGAACCCTTAGTGCAACTTCGTACACAGCCAGCCTCTTATCAATGTCATCTCCCTCTGTTGTAGTTTAGCAGCAATTAAATTAAGCATTAGCAGAAGACATCTGTATTTAGTAACTATTCTGAACATTTCTCGGAATCCATTTTGTATTCATGGCAGCCATTTTCTCTGCCACATGCTGCCATGTGCTCACCATGTGCTCTTTCCTACCTTTCTGTTAACTACTCTTGAAATCTGCCTAGTGACAAGTTATATTTAGCATCTCCCACTTTCGCACATGCTCAGTAAGGTCTGCAGCTGTTAGTCCTTGAAAACTGTTAGCTCCTCCTACCTGTCGACTCTGCATTTTCCACATGACCTTACATGTATACAAGTCTTCCTTCTATAATTGTACCACCTCCTTTTAGCCCCTGCGTGGGTATAAAAGGACCATGCTCTCTCAGTTCAGTGTGCTACTTCAAGCATTACCTAAGGGTGCTGTTTGAACTGTAGTACCACCTCATGAGGTTAATAAACTTTGTCTTTTATTTCAGTTCCTGTGCCATCTTCTTCCTACATGGTCTAAGGGCTTTGTGCAGAGAAAGGTGAACCCCTTGCACTAGTAGGCCTTGCTGAGGCTTACTTCAACAAATTGTTGCCCGAACAGGGACTCATCGGTGACTCGGATGCCCAACGGATTGGTCGCGACAAAGGATTGGGATCTCGCTGCGGACGATCAATGCCTGAGGAGACCCAAGTCTTGGCAACCACTGCGTTTTTCCCTTCTTTCTGATTTGACCATCCAGGTGGCGCCGGTCCTCGACTGAGATCCTTTTTGTTCATTCGTCATGCAGTGACCATTTGGTCGATTTTAAAACTTGGCAGTTGGAACCTGGACACCCTGTGATTGGTAAGAGACGTTTTACGGCACTTGCTGTGGGTTTTGATGCCTTCGTTTGGTAATGTAGTGTAGCACTACTTACTTTGGCTCTTGTATTTTGGGTGACTAGTCAATTTGTGTCTTTTCAATTGATATATAAATTGCAATTTATATAGGCAGGTAATGAGGAGAATTTTCACCAATTTAATTTTGATTTGAACGGCACCTTAAGTGCTACTTTGATTATAATATTGCATATTTTGCACTATTTTTGGCATGCCTGTTTTTAGCGCACTTCGTAGGATGTGTTGCTTTTATAATGGTACCAATTTGAGACTGGAAGAATCGCAACCTGCACCCCCAGAGGGGACGCCAAATAGAGATATGTATGTTAAACATGGTCTTTCTTCTATAATGTACAGCACATTATGGAATAAATACACTTGTGCGGATCCTGAGTTACGTTGGCCTATGCATGGGTCATTTGATTTGCAAAAGATCGAGTATGTGGAACAATGTATGTGTAAGCGAAAGTCTAGGCAACATATGTTTGACTGTGTACGAATGTGGGAGAAAGAAGTGCGTGGACAAATGAAGCGTGAGCAAGCCTTGCTTGAGAAAGAGCAGCGGAAGAATGTATATGTGAAAGCACTGGAAATGAGAAAGAAATAAATAAATGACTTAAAGGAGCTAGAAGAGAAAGAACGTAAATTACAGGTAACTGGCCATTACACCGTTAGGCAACCTCTCTATCCTATCCTTAATAAACCACATGATGATTTATTGTTACTAGATCGCCCTCCACCTCCGTATGTCGTCCCTTCTGCCCCTCATGAGTTAGCTAAGGTCTCCAGTTCGGAGCAACAGAAGATGCGAGACAGTCGCTATATGTTGCCTGCTGACTGTGCGTCTGAGCTTAGATCTATTGCTCGTAAAACAATTCGTAGCGTTGTCTCTGCTTCTGAACTTTTAGACAACACTAAAGGGTGGACAGAAAAAGAGCAGCTATATTTTTTCCTGAGGCATTTGGCTCAGAAGTTATTGAACTATATCGGAAATATTCTGATGAGTTAGAGCCCGATGATGTAGCAGCTGATCATAAGCAAATGCGTGATGGTCTTTTTGTTTTCTCCCAGGTGGCTGATGCAATCAGGCGTTTGGTGAAATTATGTGTTACGGCAGTCCGCTTGCAGGGGGTGAAAAGGGCTGTGGACGTAGTTGCACGGACATCTCAGACCGGTGGGGTGCAAGCTTCCATCTTCGGAACAGATAAGACTATGATAGTTCACGCGAAACCAATGAGGGAGGCCACGCCTTTGTATGTTCCTCCTAAAGGATTGGGTACAAGTGATGATAAAACTTCTGTTGATGCTAAGGGTTATTTTATTTATAATTGGGTGTATACTCCTTGGAAAAGGGCAGATGTAATGGCACTTAAAACAGCATTACCTGACCCGCGGAAAAATCCAGCCGCCTTTTATGAGGAAGTTGAGGGAGCAATTAGTTCTTGTACTATGACTTTGGCTGACATTGATTTATTTTTCGGATTGATATTACCGCCAGATATGTGGAGAACTGTTTGTAAAATTGATGATCGTGCAGTTTTTGGGGCGTCATGGAAAGAATTAGAACAGATGGACGGGGATAGGGAACCTGCGACAAAGCCATATCAGTTGATTCTAGATCTTCCTGCAGCCATATTAGTTAATTTAAAAACGATTATTCCCCCTAAAAAGATAGATTGGACTGTTTTAGTGTCTTGTAAGCAAAAGGCAGATGAATCAGTCTCTGATTTCTTTACAACCTTTGAAGAAGCATTTCATGATTTTAGCGGTCAGTTATTGTCAGATGATACGGGCAGACATTTGTTTGTCGATAGATATGTTGCAAATCTGTTACCAGGAATAGCCAGTCGTCTAAAAGCTAGTGAAAGTTCATGGACTACCTCTACTCCGGTTTCTCTTGACTATGGCTCGGTATTATGAACGTCAGGAATTAGAAGCAAAAGGTAGTGAGGACAAAAAATTTAAGAATTAAAGATGAAGGTTATGTTGGCTCAAGCTTATGGTCCGCCTTTTAGAGGTAGTGATAGAGGTGGACGTGGATCTTATGGTTCTTCTTACACTCGTTCAAATTTGTCTGTTGATCAGTGTACGTATTGTAAGAAATTTGGGCATTGGGCTGTCGATTGTCCAGCACTACGTGTTCAGCAGTGTTCACGTGGTCGGGGACAAATGAGAAATCGCCCAGGATATTCATGACCTAGAAGAAGCACGAATGATCATGCTAGGGTTGATGCTAATGTACGAGGGCAGGATGGGTTTAACACTTCTGATAGACGGAACCAATACCAGATGTCTAACTATGTGCAGCCTGATTTCCAAGATTCTGCTTATGCATAGGATTGCCTAGGATGGGGTAAGGAATCAGTTGAAGTTCCAGTAGATCAGAGGGGTCCCTATGTTACAGCACATGTTTTGGGTTCTACTGATCAGTTTCTGGTTGATACAGGAGCTACTCGTAGCGCCTTGTCTAAACAATTGATTCCAAGGGCTCCCCTGTCTGGCTTAACCATTACATCGATAGGTTTCGATGGAACACCTTCCCCTAGCCCATTGTCACAACCACTTGCATTCCATGTTGATAAATTTATTGCTCCATGTCCATTTTTGCTTTCTCCAAATACACCAGACAATATTGTGGGTCTTGATATGCTCAAGTATTTCAGGGCTACAATACGATGCTCTCCTGAAGGGGTGCGTGTTATTTTAAATGATAATCATCCTGTGATGGAAAGAGTTTGTCTTGTTAAAGAGGATATTGCATTAGCTTCACTCCCTAGTACTTTGTGGGCTACTTCAGATACTGATGTGGGACAAATGATTATTCCACCGGTACATATTAGTGTCAAGGAGGGAGCTGTATTGCCACGTTTGCCTCAATACAAAATTTCACAGGAGGGCGAAGAAGCACTCACACAAATTGTGCATGATCTTCTTTCAGTTGGAGTTGTTGAGGAAGTTCTGTATAATGTTTGTAACAGTCTGATTCTTCCTATTCTGAAAAAGGATACTGATACTAGGATTTACTGATTCATTATTGATTTATGAGAAGTCAATAAGATTGTGATACCACAATATCCTGAAGAATGCTTTCTTTTCGATCCCTATTCATCCTGACAGCCGATATTTGTTTGGTTTTACTTTGAATAAACAATCATATAGATTTTGCAGAGTTCCTCAAGGCTATATGGAGAGTCCAAGTATTTATAGTCAAGCATTAAAACGACAACTTGATTCTTTTGTTTTGCCTGAAGGTGTGGCTCTCATACAATATGTCGATGATATTTTGTTGGCGGCTGATACCCCTGAGCAATGTGAAAAGTGCACTTTGTCCTTACTTTCTTTTCTTGCTTCATACCATCATAAAGTGTCACGAAAGAAATTGCTATATTGTAGTACAAAGGTAACCTATTTAGGTCACCTTTTGTCTAAGGAGGGCCGTGCACTTACATCAGATCGTATTCAAGCAATTTTAGACACACCAGTACCCTCTACTCAGAAAGATGTTCGGGCATTCCTTGGTCTTACTTCTTTTTGTAGGCAATGGATATTAGGGTTTTCACACATTGTCAAACCTTTGTTAGCACTTTTGACTAAAGATACTCCAATGCCCCTCCCATGGACAGATGAATGTGAGACTGCTTTCAGGCAGCTGCGACAAGCCCTTTGTTCCACACCAGTGTTAGGTACTCCAGATTACATGAAGCCTTTTGCACTTTACGCACATGAGAAAGATGGATGTGCATTGTCAGTTTTAGTACAGACACATGGCGATAAGCAGCGTCCCTGTGCATATTTTTCAGCAGTACTTGATCCTGTCGCTCGAGCGTTGCCTGGGTGTTTTCGTTCAGTTGCCGCAACAGCTGTGTCAATACGTCAGAGTGAAGGGATAGTTTTGTCACATAAGCTGTAGGTGTTAGTACCCCATGCGGTTTATGCTCTTTTACATTAAACAAAGACACAACATTTAACTAGCGCCCGTATAACAGGATATGAGTTGACATTGCTGGCTCCTCACATTACACTGAAGAGATGTGCAACACTAAATCCAGCCACTTTGTTGCCATATCCGGTGACTCAGCCTCAGTCACAAGAAACACATGATTGTATATTCCTTACCGAAGAACAGACAAAGGGTTGTATTGATTTACAAGATACGCCCCTTCCAGATATAGATGGGGAATTGTGGGTTGATGGGTCTTGTTTGAAGTTGCCAGATGGTACGACCTCAGCTGCATATGCAATCACCACAATACACACGGTAATGGAGACAGCGCGTGTACCACAGAAGTCAGCTCAAGCAGCTGAACTAATAGCTTTGACACAAGCATGTGAGCTTAGTACTGACTTATGTGTGAACATTTATACAGACAGCCGCTATGCTTTTGGAGTGGCTCATGATTTTGGTTTGCTTTGGAAGGAGAGAGGCTTTCTCACATCCCACGGGATGCAGATAATGCACGGAGAATTAGTGCATAACCTCTTGACTGCATTGACATATCCAAAGAAACTAGCTATTGTGTAATGTAGTGCACATAAGAAAGTGACCGATAAGATAGGGCAAGGTAATGCTCTTGCAGATTGCGTAGCACGTGAGACTGCGATGCAGCGAAGTACTACTTCTATGTATGTAGTGAAGTCACAAGCTGAACGTTGGCATAATGCTAGACAAGACGTATTAGATATACAGAAATCTGCTTCTGTGAAAGAACGTGAGCAATGGTCTGAAGATGGAGAATTGGATAATGAGGGCTGTTGGCGGAATAAGCAGATGGATAAATGGAAATTGCCTATAGCTTTTGTACAACCTATGGTTCAGATGGCACATGGGCTGGCACATGTTGGAGCTTCAACAATAACGAAGTTGCTTACGCAAGTTTGGGAGCATCCAGAAATTTCCACTACAGCTAAGAGAGTAGTACAGTCTTGTTTGATCTGTTTACAATACAATCCTGGAAAAGGGAAACGTACTCCTGCGGAAGGGTTTGCTACACCAACTGCACCTTTTGAAGTTCTACAAATGGATTATATTCAACTTGAACGCTGCAACAATTTAAAGTATGTCTTGGTGGTGGTTTGTGCCTTCAGTAAATGGATAGAGGCGTACCCCACAAAGGATAATACTGCCATTACCACAGCGAAGGTGCTTTTGAAAGAATTTTTTCCCTAGGTTTGGTGTTTACAGACTTTTATGGAGTGATAACGGACCTCATTTTGTTGGGGAAGTTATTAAGTATGTCCTGAAAGGATTAGGGATCAAACAGAAGTTCCATGCGGTTTTCCACCCACAATCAGCAGGGTTGGTGGAAAGGTATAATGCTACTTTGAAGCTGAAGTTAGCGAAGATACAGGCTTCCACATCCTTAACTTGGCCGGATGCATTACTGTTGGCATTATTGTCTATTAGGTCAGTGCCACACTCTCGACTCGGCCTTAGCCCATACAAAATAGTATTCAGAAGGCCAATGAATATTTGGGGAGTCCCTAAGCCAAAATTTGTATATGATGTACCTTGTGTCCTAATGAATGATTATTTGGCACAGTTAACCGACAATTTGGTCTCTATTCATCAACAGGTTCGAGAAGCACTTCCTGACAGATCTACAGGTGAAGGCCATGAACTCCGACCTGGTTACCAGGTGATGATTAAGTCTTTTGAAAGATCAAGCAGCTTGGAACCACGGTGGCGAGGCCCAGAACAGGTGCTCCTTGTGACAAGGACAGCAGTTCGAGTGATGAACCGAAAGAATTGGGTCCATAGTACTCACTGCAAGAGAGTGCTACCTACCTTGGTGGAACCTGCTGTGCTGACCGATCATCGAGAGATTTTGACTACGAAGAAAGGCCGTGCTATATCACCTGATGAATCTGCAGAGGTCTTCCCGGACCATACGACTTCTGAAGTGTCGCGATATAATTTGAGACCGAGGAAAGAATCAGAATGTTTTTTTAAACAAACTGGTTGAGCTACCGCCCTGGGTTAGTGAAACGGAGAGCCAATGTGGCAAGGGGGGGGGGGATCAGCCATGCATTAGAGTAGTGACACCCGTCTTGGGCCTTGGTGAAGATATCAGCGGCTGCCCAGGGATAAGAGCTCCAACTATTGTTTTTAATCAATTTCTGAAAGGGTCGATTATCACTGTTGCTAAAATGAATAACAAATTGATCATTAGTACTATGGGGTTTGTTGTTGTTTTGTTGAAAAGAAGGCTCCTGCTTGTGAGTTTTTTGTTGCCACTACTCCAGTACCAGAGGATCACTATTACATTATGCTTCCCTATCAGGAGCAGAAGCACCATCAATCGTACTTCAATAATACTTTCATTCAGATGTTGCATCATACTCATAATTCTACAAATACTACTAACTGTTGGGTATGTGGAATGATACCTGCGCATCAAAAGAAAGGAGGAACACCTTTCATTCCTCTTCCTTTTTCACACAATGGTTCTTGTCAAGCTTGGTACACGCTTTTGTTTGCATCTGGAAAACGTACAGAGGGCGGACTTCTTTTTCACCTTAATAAAGTATGCTACCAAGACAAAGATGGGTATCCCCAAGCCAAAGGAACTAAATGGGAATGGGAAGAGTATCAACAGGACAATGTTTCTATACCATATGTCTTCACAAATATAAGAGACTCTGACAAGAAAGAACAATTTGTGATTTCTGTTACAAAAACTAAAGCAGATTTATGTATACGTAGCATTGGGCGAATTCCAGTAGGGATAAGAGATTGTACCTTGATTTTAACTATTGAGGGTGTAAATAATAGTAGTTTTACAGCTTCATATAATACATATTTTGTTTGTGGTAACTATGGATATTACCAACTACCTGTTGGGTGGTCAGGTGTGTGTTATGTATCTTTTCTATTACCCCCTGTGTTTTTGGCCCCTGCATCTTATCACCGAGATTTTAAACTGTTCAATGACATCATTAACAATAGATATGAAAGGGAAATAAGTACAAATGAGGTAGACCAAACGGATACTAGCCTGCAACAATATGTTGATTTTAATTTAGGATTGTTCCCCTTTGTGGGTGCTGCGTTAAACAGTAGGAAAGTGAGACGATTGACTAGGGTTGTGGAAGCTGTTACCAATCAGGCAGCTCTGGCACTTGGGAATATTACTGAGGAGCTCCAAATTTCGAGGATTGTAGCGCTCGAAAATCGTATGGTACTAGATGTGATATTAGCTGACCGAGGTGGTGCATGTCGCATCATAGGTAGTAGTTGCTGGGTTTTCATTCCCGATCACTCACCTTCAGTATATGATGCAATATCTAAATTGCATAAAATTGCTTCAGAAATCCACACAGAGACTGGTACTTGGACTTTTTCTGGATTGTTTTGGGCTCTTGTTTCCACCTGGGGCTGGAAACTACTGACTGTCCTGTGTGTAATGATTGCAATATTTTTCACATGCTGTATCTGTATTCAGTGTGGTCCAATGTTCTGCTCCATGTGTATTACTGCTTGTATGCCTACCAAAAGAAATATTACAGAAATGAAAGCACAACATATGTTAGATAAGGAAATAGCTGAAATGATGAGCATAAATATACAAGATGAATATTTAGATTATCCCAGAAAGACGAATGTCTTCAGCTAATGCTGAAAGGGTCGTCTGTTGTAGTTTAGCAGTGATTAGATCAAGCATTAGCAGAAGACATCTGTATTTAGTAACTATTGTGAACATTTCGCGGAATCCATTTTGTATTCATGGCAGCCATTTTCTCTGCCACATGTTGCCGTGTGCTCACCATGTTCTCTGTCCTACCTTTCTGTTAACTACTCTTGAAATCTGCCTAGTGACAAGTTATATTTAGCATCTCCCACTTTCTCACATGCTCAGGAAGGTCTGCAGCTGTTAATCCTTGAAAACTGTTAGCTCCTCCTACCTGTCGACTGTGCATTTTCAACATGACCTTACGTATATACAAGTCTTGCTTCTATAATTGTACCACCTCCTTTTAGCCCCTGCGTGGGTATAAAAGGACCATGCTCTCTCAGTTCAGTGTGCTACTTCAAGCATTACCTAAGGGTGCTGTTTGAACTGTAGTACCACCTCATGAGGTTAATAAACTTTGTCTTTTATTTCAGTTCCTGTGCCAACTTCTTCCTACATGGTCTAAGGACTTTGTGCAGAGAAAGGTGAACCCCTTGCACTAGTAGGCCTTGCTGAGGCTTACTTCAACACCACCACATAACTGGGCACAACATTTTTAGGTATACAAACCTTTCTTTCTCCAGCAGGCTCTGCATGCATGCTGCCACCATCACTGCTGGACTCAGACTGTCTCGCCTCGATCTCCTGCTCCTTGAGACTCCGTTCATGAGCCAACAAAAGTATTTTCTCAGCCAAGGGTCTCTCAGCGGCTTTTGCTTCTCTCTCTGCCCTCCTTTCCTCCTGTTGAGCCTCAATTTTCACCCTTGCCATTTGCAATTGAAATTCCCTCTCCTCTCTCCTTTGCTTTGCGGTCAGGCCCTGATCAGAGACACTGCTCCCTGGTTTGGCAAGGGGCACAACTGCAGCGGTAATTTCATCCATGGATGGCAAAAAATCCTCTGAGAGTCCATCCTCTGGACCCTCTTCCTCAACATCCTCCTCTGTTTGGGCTTCTGCCCAGGCCCTCAGCGCCATTTGGAATTCCTCCTTCCTGGAGGCTTTCTAGATAGGTACACCCATATCCCTGCAGATCGCCTTCAGCTGTTTAACAGTGTAGGTCTCCAGCATAGCCATATCAAAATCTTCATCTCCTTATTGAGACCCAGCCAGAGACATGTTGAATGAGGATTTTAGTCCAAAAATTGACAGGAAAAATGAAATTGCAGAAAAAGATAAAAAATCAAGTTGACCTTCAACTGTGGGTAGGTAGTGAAGTACTTAGCTACTGTATGTCACTGCACAAATACAAGTCCTATCCTCACCGCTGATCACCAATGTTAGAAATGGGGTCTTTGGTTGGCAGTTAGGTTACCCCCTTTCCAAGCAAGGACCCTCACTCTGGTCAGGGTGAGTCACACACAATCCAAATTATCCTGTGCCCGCCCTCTGGTAGCTTGGCATTGAGCAGTCAGGCTTAACTTAGAAGGCAATGTGTAAAGTATTTGTTCAATAAATCATACAAAAACACCATATAGCACCACAAAAATACACCACACAGTGTTTAGAAAAATATATAATATATATCTGGATAAATGCAGGTCAAAACCATCAAAGATGCAATAAGTAAATGTAGAGATATCACTGAAAAGTGATATAAAGTATCTTAACTCTTTTAAAAGCAAACAAAGTCTCTTTCAAGCACAAAGTGCCTGGTTTGCATGAAGAATCTCTGCAAAGGACCGCAGAGGAGGAGATGTGTGGAAACAAAGGGGTGTGCGTCGATTTATTGGGCCACACACGGCGATGCATCATTTCGTTTTCACGCAGGGATGGCTGTGCATCGATTTCCGGCACTTAGCTTTGGATCCTCTTTGGGTTGCGGGGTTTTCAGACGCCCCGGGGAAGGTGCGTGGATTTCCTACACTGGCAGGATGAGGTCACAGGAGCTGCATCGATCCGGTGGGTGTTGCGTTGAATTTACTACCGCACAGCAGGCGCTGCATCGATTCCTCTCTGGAAGTCGGGCTGCGTCATTCTGGTTCAGCTGTGCGTCGATCCAGTGGACCGTGCATCGAATTTCCAGTCGCTACGCTGGCGCTGCGTCGATCTTCTTGTTGCAAAGTCAGGCTGTGTCGTTCTGGTTCGACGTAGGGTGAAATTTTCACCGCGGGCAGGCTGTGCGTCATTTCTGGCAGCCTGTGCATCGAATTTGACCGCACAAGGAGTCCTTCTTGAAGAGATGAAGTCTTTTTGGTCCTGAGACTTCACGGAACAGGAGGCAAGCCCTATCCAAGGCCTTGGAGAGCACTTCTTTACCTCAGCCAGAGAGCCTCAAGGCAGCAGGGCAACAGCAAGGCAGCAGTCCATTACAGAAAGCAGTCAGGTGAGTCCTTTGGGTAGCCAGGCAGTTCTTCTTGGCAGGATGCAGGTTCTGGTTACAAGTTTCTTCTCCAGGAAGTGTCTGTGAGGTAGAGTGTCTACCCCAAGAAGTGTCTAAGTTGGTAGGGTCAGAGACCCTGCTTAAATACCCAAGTATGCCTTTGAAGTAGGGGAGACTTCAACGAGTGGCTTAGAAGTGCACAAGGTCCCCTTTCAGTTCAATCCTGTCTGCCAGGGTCCCAATAGGGGGTGTGGCAGTCCTGTGTGTGAGAGCAGGATACTGTCCTTTGACATGCAAGTGTCAAGCCCTCCACCCTCCCAGCCCAGGAAGACCCATTCAAAATGCAGATGTATACAAGTGAGGCTGAGTATCCTGTGTTTGGGGTGTGTCTGAGTGAATTCCCAAGGGAGCTGTCAACTAAACCTAGCCAGACGTGGATTGGAAGGCACAGAAGGATTTAAGTGTAAAGAAATGCTCACTTTCTAAAAGTAGCATTTCTAACATAGCAATATAAAATTAAACTCCACCGGTCAGTAGGATTTTGTATCACCATTCTGGCCATACTAAATATGACCTTCCTACTCCTTTCAGATCAGCAGCTACCACTCAAAACAATGTATGAGGGCAGCCCCAATGTTAGCATATGAAGGGAGCAGACCTCACAGCAGTGTAAAAACTAATTTAGGAATTTTACACTACTAGGACATGTGAACTACACAGGTAAATGTCCTGCCTTTTGCCTACACCGCACCCTGCCCTATGGGTTGCCTAGAGCATACCTTAGGGGTGTCTTATGTGCAGAAAAACGGGAGCTTTAGTCTTGGAAAGTTATTTTAAATGCCAAGTCGAATTGGCAGTGAAACTGCACACACAGGCCTTGCAATGGCAGGCCTGAGACAAGGTTAAGGAGCTACTTAAGTGGGTGGCACAACCAGTGCTACAGGCCCACTAGTAGCATTTGATCTACAGGCCCTGGGCACATATAATGCACTCTACTAGGGACTTATAAGTAAATTAAATAGTCCAATTGGGCATGAGCCAATGTCACCATGTTTTAAGGATAGAGCATATGCACTTTAGCACTGATTAGCATTGGTAAAGTGCGCAGAGTCCTAAAGCCAGCACAAATGAGGTCAGAAAACGAGAAGGAGGAAGCCAAAAGTCTGGGGATAACCCTGCAGAAAGGCCGTTTCCAACACTTTTCCATAATCGAAGTCTGTATGCAGCGGAAATGTTTCACCATAGTCTGAAAATTGATTTTGCGTTTTGATGTATTGCACAACATGCTGTGCACTCTGACTTTACATTGCGAAGCATAATGAAAATAGATCACACAAACAAATCTGTAGGGAACCACAAGTGTTTACTCTTCTCCCAATCACAGTAGTATACCACCTTGTGTGACTGGGCTACTGTCTGTGAAAGGTAAAGCTCCCTAGGATCCCTATGACACAAAGAAAGACCAAGGTTTTGTCATGCAAATTGATTCATTAATTCAATGTGGGTAGCTGAGGTATTTAGGCCAGGGCTTGGTCAGCAAACATTTCTGAAAACAAGGTACCTAGGAAAGTCTGTGGTGGTGTAGTTTGTGTGGACCCCAATACTTTTTCTTAACCAGAACGCCCTGCAAACACAAAACTTTGAAGGAAAGTTCCGGAATCTGAGAGGATCCATAGAATTCCTAACACCAAGTTTTTCCACACTTCTCCCAATAAAAATCTGAACCAAAATGTTTACCAACTCGTATCCATTTAGTACATTAATGACCTAGGACATCATAACAGAATTTCATCTGCTTTGACCATGCATAAGATAAAGCAGAATCAATAAATTTCAAAAAGCATATTCATTCTACACAGATCATAAATTACAATATACAAAAGCAGAAAATGTTAGTTGATGTTCTACGGTGATGTCTAGAGAGGTCAATTACAGTACAGAATGGTTCAGCCTCAAATGCCCTGATTATTGCTTCTACAATATTTGGTCCAAGGAGATAAATCCTGAGTGTATTGACCCTGGCAGGGTCTTCTAGTTATTAAACCGTTTTCGAAATATAGGTGGTCATTCTGACCCTGGCGGTCTTTGACCGCCAGGGCGGAGGACCGCGGGAGCACCGCCGACAGGCCGGCGGTGCTCCAATGGGGATTCCGACCGCGGCGGTAAAGCCGCGGTCGGACCGGCACCACTGGCGGGCTCCCGCCAGTGTACCGCCGCCCCATTGAATCCTCCACGGCGGCGCAGCTTGCTGCACCGCCGCGGGGATTCCGACCCCCCCTACCGCCATCCAGATCCCGGCGGTCGGACCGCCGGGATCCGGATGGCGGTAGGGGGGGTCGCGGGGCCCCTGGGGGCCCCTGCAGTGCCCATGCCACTGGCATGGGCATTGCAGGGGCCCCCGTAAGAGGGCCCCTACATGTATTTCACTGTCTGCTGCGCAGACATTGAAATACGCGACGGGTGCAACTGCACCCGTCGCACAGCTTCCACTCCGCCGGCTCGATTCCGAGCCGGCTTCATCGTGGAAGCCTCTTTCCCGCTGGGCTGGCGGGCGGTCTGAAGGCGACCGCCCGCCAGCCCAGCGGGAAAGTCAGAACGACCGCGGAACGGTAATCTGACGGCGGGACTTTGGCGGGCGGCCTCCGCCGCCCGCCAAGGTCAGAATGAGGGCCATAGTCTGTTATAGCAGCCCTTATAGTGACATGGCAGGCTAGAATGCGTTGTTTCAGATTCACACTACTGCTAGTTAGGGTATTTACACCCGTCTGTAGCAGGCACATCAACCTAACAAAGTATCTGGCTCCTACAAATAAAATAATGATATGTAGAGCAAATACATTACCTTACCAGACTATGGCCCTCATTCTGACCTTGGCGGTCGCCTTCAGACCGCCCGCCAGCCCAGCGGGAAAGAGGCTTCCACGATGAAGCCGGCTCGGAATCGAGCCGGCGGAGTGGAAGCTGTGCGACGGGTGCAGTTGCACCCGTCGCGTATTTCACTGTCTGCGCAGCAGACAGTGAAATACATGTAGGGGCCCTCTTATGGGGGCCCCTGCAATGCCCATGCCAGTGGCATGGGCACTGCAGGGGCCCCCAGGGGCCCCGCGACCCCCCTACCGCCGGGGTCTGGATGGCGGTAGGGGGGGTCGGAATCCCCGCGGCGGTGCAGCAAGCTGCGCCGCCGTGGAGGATTCAATGGGGCGGCGGTACACTGGCGGGAGCCCGCCAGTGGTGCCGGTCCGACCGCGGCTTTACCGCCGCGGTCGGAATCCCCATTGGAGCACCGCCGGCCTGTCGGCGGTGCTCCCGCGGTCCTCCGCCCTGGCGGTCAAAGACCGCCAGGGTCAGAATGACCACCTATATTTCACCACAGACAACTGTAGGCTAGAGCAATGTCAGTCAAATACAAGTTGTACCCGACTTGTGATAACTCTGCATTGAGACAATAGGCTAATCAAATCAGAATTCGGTATTGGAGTCTTGAGTTTCCTGATTGGACATTGCTTCTGACTGACTGGTAGGTTTGGGTAGTGGGAACCACTTATGTATCAGGATTAGAAAATGTCATAAAGGTTTCTGTCTTAAGAACAACATGACTAAAGATCCTGTACAGCTTGCAATCTCTTCACACAGCATATTTTTGTTTGACATACCATATGTGAAGGGGAGGAGGAAGTCCAGCTAATGCCCACTGAATTCTTGGCCTCTCAGCTGAGATGCTAACTAGTGTTGATACTACCGTTCATATCAGCTCGTCACACACAGCACTGTAGCATCCCACAGGGGTCCATCATGTCCCCTCTACACTTCAACATCTATCTAACCTCCTTACCAAACCTGATTAAATCAGTCAACCTCACCTGTAACAATTATGGAGTTGACAGTCAAATCATTTTATAAATAGATGGTCTGAAATACCTCTACAATTGAAAACGTGATGACTGCCTTCAGACTATAAACACATGGACGATGAACAACCATCTAAAGCTAAATACAGCAAAGGCAGAACTTATGACTTGGAGACAATTACAAAAATACCAGCCTGCCTTCATATGGTCTAAAGAACGTGAGACCCCTCCAACAATATCAAGAAGATTCAGAAACCTTGTGATAACCAAAGATTTAGACTTGTATTTGATACTATATGTTAACAACATAAAACAAAGAGGCTTCTACACAATAGAAAAAGCACATTACATCCTCCCATTCCTTGGATACCAACAGAAGCTGCAAGCCATCCTCACAATCATAATCCCCAGCTTGACTATGCCCACAACCTATGCCTTGGTACATCAGCATTCATAGGAAGCAAAATACAACTCGTCCAAAATACTGTTGCAAGATTTCTTCTCTGCCTTCCATCAAGAAAACTCCAGTCTTGCAAGCACTCCGCTGACTAACTGTATCAAGGAGAGCAATGATCAAGGTACTTTGCATTGTTCCCAGAGCCTCCGATGAAAAATACTGCTATACCTATAAGGTAAATTCAAGCAATAAAAACAAATCAGGACAGTGTGCTCCAGGCTTCCATCACTTATCATATACTACTTTACCATAAGAAATATGTAGGTCGCACTGCTTTCTCAGTACAAGCCAAGCTCTGGAACACAATACTGGTCGGCATTCAGAGCATCTAGGAGCCAATACACTTTAGAAGACTGTTGAAAACTTTGCTATTTCCAAGACAACTATACCACCAAACTTCTCAACAACAGAACCTGGAAAGACAATTGTACCCTCAAGCTCAATTTTTTGCTTACAATCCACAGATAGGAAACAACCCAACAAGTAAACTACTTCTGATAAGCTAGTAAGTTAAGGAGAGCTGACCTATGCGTTGCTGGGGTAATACATTGCTATGTCAGTTCATACATAACATTTCTGGCCCACACTAATACTAATACTAAAACTCTCAGCGGTTGTCAGCCAACTGTAACTTACACCTCTTACATTCAAATAAGGCTTATATGCTACCAGTGCTTAATTTGTAAATAAACACATGCCAGTGCCCAAAGCTCTCCTCTGAAAGACCTGCTGCAATTAAATGTGCCAGTATGGAATACCGAGGCAGTATAATCCTGAAGCTATCTCAGGACTCTTTAATTCATTTACAGCCACTCCCTGCCACTTGAGCACACTCTTGCAGCTTTCTTTTTTCTCCCTTTGTGATGTTTTTTCATTTTTCTCTTCCTCTGTCTTTATAATATGTCTTTTGCACGCAGAAAATGCTTGAGGCAATAGAATAAATGCCAGCCTTCATAAATAAGTGTGGTGCCCACACCGAAAACCACCTACTCACATTAAGCACTGTATGGTATGAGGGTTGTCCATCGACAGTACTGTGCAGCCAATTAACCAGCCATCATTAAATGAACAAGCATGGAATACCTGACGAGATCTGTTATACACTCATGGTCACTCGAAGGACTTTAATTTAGTCCATGACTGCAGGTTCCAAATATCTAAACACCATGGCTGCTTCTTTTCATCTCACAATCGCTTCAGATATGAGCTGATAGTAGCAATTCACATCCCAGCAGATCTCTCCACTTCTCTCCTCCTCCAAGAATGCCAGCTATGGCCCAGATATTCACTGGGGGCATATTTACTAAGATTTTGCAACTGGGCTGCGTCACTTTTGTGGCGCAGCCCAGATGCAAAATCATTTTTATTATTTACTAAGCCATGCAAAGTCACCTGGCATGGCTTTGCACAGTTTAATACATGCAAACTAACTTGAGACAGTGGCTATCACTGCCTTGCGCTAGGAAGGCGTTCCTTGGGTGGAGAATGGACGTTCTTATGGATCAACCCATGTCCTGTGGTGCGTTGCTAGATTTTATACATTTAGTAAATCTGGGAAAATGCTATGCCTTCCCCAGTGAGGCATAACGAGGAGGAATATCTTTCTTTCGCCTTCTCACTTCCTCTTCCTATATGTGCTGCATTGTTCAGCAATCGTAGAAAGACAAATATGCATCTTGGGATTGTTTTTGTGTAGGAAGTTGTCCATTCCTGCTCAGAAACAATCCTGCTTGTAACGGAGGCACTCTTGCAACGTGGCACATGACGGCCAGCATTGGGGCTAGGTAGCAAACAGTGCACCAATACTAGGAGACAGTAGAAATGTGCCCTATCTTTGTATATATGACTAATTTCTGCTGTCTTCCTTTCACGCAACACAGTGCAGCAAGTTGCCTTGCTGTGATGCATGAAATGTAAGTAAATCTGCCCCAAAATTCCTGATGGAAGAACCCAGTGCAGTGGCCAGTTAAGCAGACTATAATCAAACGAAATACCATATTGGGATCTGGAGAGCTGTTCAGAGCTGCCAGCTGACTGAAAAACCATAAACTGTGCATTTGTGTCCCTCACACCTTATCTTTCTTCACATGGCTACACTCTGTGTCTCATAACACTATAACCACACCTCGAAGGTCATCAGGCACAACATGGAAACACTTCTCGCATTGGCTCACAAAACAAAGACAACACCCTTGTAACCATACACTACTCTATCTGGCATAACTTGTTGCTCAGGTAGGTAAGCGCTTCTGTGCCACACATAGCGGTAGTAAGTGCTATACAAATGTCAATACAATAGAATACAATATTTATCATTTGTGCATTACCAAAATATGTTTTGATCGTATTAATATCTTAGCTTTCATCACATTTCACAATTATAAATCAAATGTGCTTCATTTGTGCTTTCGTAACTGCTGGTGTATCATGTTAAAATATTTACACAGTTCATTTACAGGTATTTCATTTTTTGTGCATTAAGTAATAACAAATTGACATCCTACTGCATTTACTTTTGCACACCCTGTACACAAGGCCACTAGATTTATGTGATTCTGCGGCTGTTGTATTCTGTGAATCTGCAGATTTTTTACAAAAAAATTGCTTCTAGAGCAAATAGGTCAAAATTACTACAAAATTATTTTGTAACACGTTCTGCCTTTCAGGGGAAGGTCCTATGCAAAGGTTTCAGTTACAGTTGTATTTTGATGTGGAACTCCTACTAATGAAGTTAAACCTTTGCCCATACAGTGCTAACGTGCAAAAAGTACAAAGTAATGAAGTGATACTATTAAAAGCAGTGCTTTAAATGGGCCGTTACTGTCCGGTACTGAGTACCAGCACTTTTTTATTTTGAGAGGGAGAGTACCGGCACATCTCAAGAAAAACGTAATACTTTTAATTGGAGAGTACGGCACTTCTCAGGAACAAGCAGTTACTCTGGCACAGAGTACCGGCACTTTAATTTTTCCATTTCAAGCACTGATTAAAAGTATGCTGCATTAAGTCACATCATTTGTGTGTTTCTTGCCAAATAATTTAGTCAACATTACTGCATGATTTAGGCCTCCACTGCTGCCTAAATCCAGGGGCCCTGTCTGTACCAGTGATTGCCATAGTTTACTTTTCAAATCCTCTCAATTTGCCCAAAGGAGGGAAAGTTAACAACATCTCCTCTTCAGAAGAATAAGCAGCATTTTTTTTACAAAACATACCCTCACATTTAACCTTTCTTGGAACACGCAGCAAACACAACAAGATTACAACACTTAAAGAAATTGTTATTGCTCATTCACTGTCTGAACTCCTGCATCTCTATACTGAGCCAGGTGCCACAGTCGTTTGGGGGGGGGGTGGGCAAAGATACTTATGGTCTGGCCTGGCCCTTAAATGCCACCCCGTGGCTACGGCCCTTCAATAAACTATTCATATTTGAAGTTGAATGTCGGTCACACAGTTTCAGTAAGAAAACCTTTGCTTAACACCTGGTAGCAAAGGCACAAGGAATTATGCCTTTCTACGGGTAAATGCATGTTAAGTATTTAAGAAGCAACAAAATTACATTAAATTCAACTAATAAACCCAGAAAAACCCCAGCAAACTGAGTAAAGGAACCAAAATTCTAATATTCCAATAAGAAAGTGACACCAACATGGTCATAATAGTAGCAAGGGAACTTTTTGAAGTTTTTAAGTAAAAAAACATCATGAACCTGCAAAGCATATGTGGATGTAGGTATCCTAGATCAAGGTGCATTTTTAGGCCGACTGCGATAGATGAGCTGTCCTGTAAAGTGAGTGGGATCTGCCGGTCTGGAATTTTCATTGAGTGTTATTCTTGGGACAAAGCTGAACGTTGTAGCCAGCAAGGTCTATGGAAAGTTGAATACTGAATTATTGGGATCATGCTGAAACCATATGTTTGGCATCAGGAGCCCAGAACTATAATATTTTACAGTCCCTTTGTCACAGTGATCACTTTACCACTGTTTCCCACTCTTGAGTTTACCTTCTGACTATCCTCCAGTTCGATATAGTTGAACTTTTCAGCCAGGCAAGGCTCCACAAGGCTGTGCACATTCTCCATGAGGTGCCTCTACACCTTTTTCTTCATGGCAAAAGCTCTAGGCAAAATAAACCTGGAAATCCTTCTTAGGTTCTTGACTTTCTCTGATATTCTTAGCACCTTGTCCTGGCACTCTGGAGATTGAAAAAATTACTAGGCCCAATCTTTTTCCAGATACTGAATATCTGTCTCCTGGTCATCACTGAAGCGTCCAGCATGTTAAAGAATGCTCCCAGAGGACACAGGTCAAAGGTGGCAATAGGAGGCCAGTTCAACCACTCACTCTAGCCAGCATTCCAGCAAAGACCAGTCCAGTCTAGTTCCAACTGGTCAGCTGCTTCTTCCGCTGAGTAACCCTTGTTTTGTCTTTTATATCCCTGGGACTAAAGGAGATTATTTGGTGAGACCATCTGACCATTTAGAATCACTTTTGTGTACAGGTCAGCAACAGGCAAAGGCCATCATCCTCCCTTCTGGCAGACAGGCAGAAAAATCTCATCTTCTGATCTTCACCAAGTCCAGTTGTGATCTGAGAGGCTGGTGGTAGGAAGCTTCTCTTATAGAGGTCTCCAGCCAGTGATTGGTGACAAATCCAAACCCAATCTGACAAAAAAATTCACAGTCCACTCAAACCTTTTTTGCAGCCCCATAGAAATGAGAACAATCCCCAACAAAAACAAAGCCTGGCAGGCTCAACGGCCAGTTTCCCTTTTTGCTGTGAGCAGAGACATCCTGGCTGTTAATAGTTAAGCTTCGAAGGTACCCATGATAGTACAGCACTGATTACAATACCAATGCTGTCATGTCTTTTAAGGATAATCTGCTGTTCCTGCACACTCTTCTTGTCCATATTTCAAGATAGCTAGTCAATAATTTGCCCTCCCTGCTTTCCCGTTCATGGGCCAAGGCCTGATGTTCCTTCCCAGAAAGGTATATGACACCTCTTAGAGTAGCCAGTTATTGCTATGAAGGAGGCATGAATGAAAGTAAATACTGTCTTGCACATCCAACAGAGACAAACATGTTTCAATAAAATCATCTCTCCGATCTATTTAAGAACAATCCATTTTCACTATTGGTATCAACTTTTGATAAATTGATGGTGCATGGATGATTTCTGTAGCTCTTTCCTAGCATAGCATAAGCAGTGAAAAATAGCTTCTGTATTCTTTCAGTGCAGAGAAGTACCAGTCTAAGTATTAGGTATGCCCTACTTTTGCACATTATGCAACCAGACCTTCTGAGCTCGTAGGCAGTCAAAAATGATATGAAAAGTAGGTATTTTTATATTTAAACATGTAAAAACAGTATCCTTTGACGTGGCCCTGTTGCAGCTTTACTCACAGCAGTTAGAGACAGCACTGGTAGGCTTGCAGTTATGCCTTCAACGTCACTCATATTAGTCATCTAAATCTACACTGAATGTAGCATATGACATTTTACTTTTATATCTGACATTTACCTGTGCCATATAAATGTGGTGTTACATAAAAGTAAAATATGCCAACTTGGGGTAACTAATCTTTCGTCATGTTTTGGGATCTGGCCTGTAATGCGAGGCTGGTTAGCATTCTGTCAATGCTCAGAGACAAACATGCCAGCAGATCCTAGCCAGAAAAATAGGACAACCGAAAAAGATGTGCTTTTGTACAACAAATTGTGTTCCCTGTGCCATCCTATGTTTACTCCATAAAGAGGCTGAGGGCCTTTTAAGCAGATGATCGGTGGTGGTCCAGCACTCAAATAAAGAAAACAATTTTTTGGGCACTGAGAGAGGCAGCATTAGACTGATATAGAGATGCAGGACTAGAAATGCAGGATTCTCATTTTGTGAGAATGTAGTTCACCAGCACACTGTACCGCTGTGCCATCTCTTCACACTACAAATACACATTTAGTGTGCCCTTTAATCCCACCACAGCCATGCACGGATTTTGGCTGGTAGCAGCTTGGTCTGTTTCTATTTTACTGGTTTCATACTGCTTCCTGGCCTTCCTGTGTAAATTAAGCCCAGAGGTTTGGAGCGAATGGTTGCCATTTCACAATTATTTTTTTTAATGAATGCAATGTTCACAAACATTCCAGCTACAACTGTGGCTGTAGCCCTTCATGGACATTAAAAACTAAGGCCCTCATTACGGCTTCAGCAGTCTTTTCGCAAGTCCGCCAAAGCTGCTGCTGCCAACAGACCGCCAGTGTTGGCGGTCCGAAGACCACCATATTTGGAGTTGCTTTGGATTTCTGCCCATTTACGGGCAGAAATCCAGCCCAGTTGGCCTGGCTGACGGAGGAAGAGAGGTGGTTCCACTGCCAGCATCACCACACCAACAGAACTCCGCCCGCCGCATTACGATGCATAATACAGCGCAGTGGTGTCATGTACGGTGATGCAGTGCTGGTGGTGGCAGACACCAGGACCCATCCCCTCCCTGACGACCACCTTGCCGAAACATGTAAGTGGACTGCCCGAAAAGGGTGAGGGTGTTAGGTGCATGTGTGTGCGTGTATGTGTAGTGGAATGGGTGTGCATGAATGTGTGTGTGTATGAATGTGTGCATGGAGGGTGTGTGGGTCTGCATGTACGTAGAGGGGAGGGGGACGTGTTAGGGTGCGAGTGAGTAGGTGTGTGTATTGGGATGCATGCAAGTGAGGGTGCATGTGTGCAAGTCTGCGAGTGAGTGGGGTGTCTGTGTGTATGTGTGCAGATGATGGGGTGCATGTGTGCACCCCCTCATACAGTGAGTGAGTGGGGGTGTCTGTGTGGATGTGTGCGGATGAGGGGATGCATATGTGCAAGTCTGAGAGTGAGTGGGGGTGTCTGTGTGGATGTGTCCGGATGAGGGGTGCATGTGTGCAAGTCTGCGAGTGAGTGGCGGTGTCTGTGTGTATGCTTGCGGTCAGGTGGGGGTGTTTGCATGGAAGTGGGGGTGTTTGTATGGATGTTTGTGTTGTGGGGGTGTTTGTATGGAAGTGTGTGGATGTAGTGGTGTTTGTATGGAAGTGTGCGGATAAGGGGGATGTGAATGATTGCGGAGGGGGGTGCATATGTGTGAGTGGGAGTGTGTGTATGTCAGTGTGAGAGCGAGAGGGGGCTGGTATGGATGTGTGCGGTTGGCTGCAGGGGGTGTTTGGAAGTGTGCGGACGGGTGGGGGTGTATGCATATGAGTAGAAATGTAGGACAGCGTGAACAGGTGACAAGAATGGAGATTCCTGTCTCCGGGTGTGTTACTGACAGGGATTTTGTGGTGGGATGACCACCGTGAAAAGCATGGCAGTTCGCTGCCTCCTAATACAGCTGGGGGCCTTAGGCCTGCCACCGACCCAGAGGAGCTCACTGCCGGCTGCGGCGGTCCGACGGTACCGGCGGGACAGGCGGCATTGTGGTGGCTTGGCTTCGGCCAAAGCCCACAACTCGTAATGTGGATGTCTCTCCCGCCGGGTCTGAGGAGGTTAGTCCACAGCCACGAGTTTGCTGCCAAACTTATAATGAGGGCCTAAGTATGGTAAATGCTTTAAATGCTGTTAATGCACCTGCCATTATGGTTAGACATCGGTGTTCACAAACATTTACTTTAAGGTCAAATGTAATTTGCAGGACGACAAGTGGATGTTGGTGGCAGAAGTCAACCCCATTCCACACTTCATCCTTTTTCTTCTTTCTTACTGGCCTGTCTTAAGAGAACAGATATAATTTTGCACCAAATCATCACCTTGGAAGCCGCACCTGGGCATCTGAATTCTGTGGAGAGGTGGAGAGGACCCTCTCAGACAGTTCTCTGAGAAGGGAAAAACTGAGAGTCTTTCTGGCTGTAGTTCTGTTGGAGAGCAAGTTAATGAATAAAATGCTGGAGTACTAATTAATAGAGTAAAATGTGTGTTTAAAATGAGCATCATGTAAAATCACAAACATGGCGGACACCATAAGCTATACGTCTAAATGGAAAAAATTAATGTTTGATATAGAAATATTTTGTTATATATTAATATGAATTAATATGAACCCTGATGTGATTGTATTAAATGATTATTAGGTTTAAATAATTTAAATGTGAAGTAAAATGTTTTATTAAATATAGGGCTATGTGAACATGCCTAAATCTAATCCTACGTTTAAAGGCCTGTGCAAGGTCTCAGAGAAGACCGCCGAAGCAGCTGCAGTCAGCATACCGCTTGTGCTGGCGGTATGCTGGCTGCCCTTTTAGGAGATTTCCACTGGGCCAGCGAGCGAAAATAGCTTTCCACAGCGCTTTGTGATCGAGCCGGCGGCAATGTGTGGCATCGGGTGCTGTCGCGCATTTCACTGCCCAAATGCGAGACAGGGCTGTCCATGGGGGCCCCTGCACTGCCCATGCAAAGGGCCCCAATGCCTCTTTTCCACTAGCCTTTGCATGGCGGTGAGACTGCAGTGCAAAGGCTGGTGGAAAGGGAACTCGTAATCCCCAGGTCAGCGCAGGTCTGCCCTGGTGGATTGCGTCTGCTGAGACCGCGAGGCTGTCGACAAGCGGAAACCCTGCGGTGCCAAGTTCGGATGGTGGCCCATTTGCCACGGTCATAGTAGAGCAGTTGGACTGCCCTGTCTGTGCCAGTCTGACCGCCATTGCGAGTGTGTAGGTCTTGAGACCACCACACTCGTAATGAGAGGCCTCAGTGTTCATTATTCATTTGTTTGCTGACCTTTCATAAACATATCAAAATGTATTAGACCGGTAGTTATTCAACATCCTGTGTAACTTGCATATTGTGGAAATTTGTTTTGTCTTCCTGGGATGAGATAATGTATACCCAGGAACAATATTCTTCAGTGCTAATGTATAACCTGCAACAAATGTATTCTGCTGCAGAAACTGGTGGCTGGGTGCAAGAGAAGATGGTCCAATTATGAATGCAGGAAATGAAGGATAGATGCTTCTGAAACGTGGAGTAAAGTTTATTGGCTATGACCTAAACCACCCCATAGACTGTCCAATGGCTGCCTTGCTAGTTGCTGTCTAGGGTTTTAATATAGCAATGTTTAAATTATGTAAGCTCAGTGTTATTGTCAGACTCTCAGACTGTCAGAACTTTATTTACTCTGCTTGTGAAAAGATGTTTTGTGTTCTTAGCTTTCTGCAGTTGACGGTTCAGACATCACAAGACCAAACATCACTGAACTGTGTCCCCTGTTCATGTCCTGTTCGAGTGAAGACCGAAGATGTTGTACTGATAAAAACTTTGCCGCTTGCTGAACGAAACCATTAAGGAGAGGTATAACCAAATGTGCATTTGTTCTTTTTGCAAATTTTTATGTTTTCTCTCTCTTAGAAATCCAACCTCATTTTTGGCTAGAGCCCTAGATAGATGATTTCCAAATTAATTTGTATCTTTTTCTTTTTGCAAATTTCCCAACATGCACTTCTAATTAGTGTAATAGTTAAGGATGTTGTATTTAAAATTAGTTCAAATGAAATTGAATAGTTATTGATTCATCAGTGCTAACTAAGGCCCTCATTATGACACTGGTGGTAAGTCCCGCTTACCGCCGCCAACATACCGCCGGCGTGGCGGTTTACCGCTACCCACATTATGACACACACATAGCAATCCGCCACTATACAGCCACACACACAAGTCCGCCAGCCCATAGGTCATTGATAAACTGGAGGTAGCAAAACCCACAACGTTACGCCAACAGAACTACGCCCACAGCATTATGACCCACGAATCACTGCGGCAGACATTCAACCGCGGTAAACCATTTGCGGTACATACCGCCGCACTCAAAATACACACATACATACAAAACAGCACCACATTGGACAATTCAAAATACACACACCTGACACACACCACACCCACACCAATATAAAACACACACACACTACCCACAACCCTTTACAACTAAAAAAAATTGACAACAGAGAGAAAGAGACACCAAGAGCACACACAGAACCAGAGCCACAGAACACCATCACCCATACACCATTGACACACCTTACAGCACACACCCCACCACCCTTACACACACCACACACACTACACCCATGGCACCACAAAGACACCCCAAATTCTCTGAGGAGGAGCTAAGGGTCATGGGGGAGGAAATCATCCAGGTAGAGCAACAGCTATTCGGATCACAGGTGCAGCAGACATCCATTGCTAGGAAGATGGAGCTATGGCGGAGAATCGTGGACAGGGTCAACGCCGTGGGACGGGGGTCAGTGTCAGTGGGCACACGGTCCAGGGGACAGAGGCACAGGACAACAGGGAAGCTGGGAGGACTGCTGTGTGACAGGGGGAGGACAGGCCCAGGGAACTAGCTCTCCAGGAGGCACCAACATCCTGGGAGCATACCACTATTGCCAGGAGACAATGGGCAAGATACTGGACAAGTTGCAGGAGACCCAGCGGCTGCAGGAGGGACGGTACCTGGGGATCAAGGAGGACGTGAAGGACATCCACACCACCCTGGTCACCATTGCAGGGGTACTGGCAGACATGGCCAACACCATGAGGGAGGCAGTGGCACACCACCGGACCCCTGACACTAGCCACACCGATGAACAGCCCTCCATCTCTGCTGCCACTAGTGGACAGGTTGCGCCGCCACAGGACCAACAGGCCACCAGCACCCCTCCCCCTGCAGAAGGAGAGCCACCACGCAAACGGTCCCTGCGATCCAGGCAGCAGCCAGAGAATATTGCCAAGACCCCTGCCAGGAATAGGACTCTCCTGATTGTCACCATTGTGTCCCACTCTGTCACCCTGTCCACCTTGAACTACCATTGCTCCCTTTCATATGCCCCCTTGGACAATGCACCTGTGATACAAATAGACTGGACTCAATCCTGGACTTTCCACCACCATCAACCCAGCCCATTCCACTACCCCCTCTACTTCTTAGCACTTAAATAAACACCACTGAAAAAAGTATGGAGTCTGTCAAATGATTGAACTATGTATTTGTTTAACAAGCTAGGAACACTGCAATACAACTGTACAGGAATAAATACATAGGAATGACCTGTAGTAGGCTGCAGTCAACACACCAGGTGCCAGAGTGGGACACAGATATCTGAAAATAGAGATGCCAAAGGGTACAGTAAGTGGCCATAGCACTGGGAGAATCTGCCTGCCATGTACAATGTCAAACACAAAACTGTCAATGTAAAGTAAAGTTACAGTGTCTTACCTGTGTGTCACTGGAAGTACTGTCGTATAATTGCTGTTCTGTTGTCCTCATCTTCACTGTCCTCAGGGTCCACTGCTGCCACACGCCCATCGCCAGCCTCATCCTCCTGCAGAAAAGGCACCTGGCGTCTCAAGGCAAGGTTATGCATGCCACAATTATCTGGCAGACCTTCTTGGGTGAGTAGTACAGGGATCCACCAGTTAGATGGAGGCAATGAAACCTGGCCTTCAGGAGGCCGAATGTCCTTTCTATTATTCTTCTTGTTCGCCCATGTGCCTCATTGTAACATTCCTTTGCCCATGCCCTGGGATTCCTCACAGGGGTCAGTAGCCATGAGAGACTGGGGTAACCAGAGTCACCTGCAAATATCAAGGGATACCTGTTAGACACACACTAACCCTTATGGCCAACACCATACCCATACACCAACCTCCAATGGGAGGGAACGAGGGCTCACCTTTTAGCCACACCCGGTACCTCTGGAGTTGAGCCATCAAATATGGGATGCTGCTATTCCTCAGGATAAGGGCATCATACACAGACCCAGGATATTTTGCATTGACGTGGGAGATGCACTGGTCCACCAGGCACACCATCTGCACATTCATCGAGTGAAAGCTCTTTCGATTTCTGAACACCTGTTCATTTCTCCTGGGAGGGACTAATGCAATATGTGCTCCATCGATTGCCCCAATGATGTTGGGGATATGTCCCATTGCTTAGAAGTCAGCTTTCACTGTGGCCAAATCCTCCACCCGGGGAAAACGATGTAGCTGTGCACTTGTTTAATCAGGGCAGACAACACTCTGGTCAGCTCTACTGAGAACATTGGCTGTGACATTCCTGCTGCCAAGCCCACTGTCACTTGGAAGGAGCCAGTTTCCAAGAAATAGAGCACAGATAGGACTTGCAAAAGAGGGAGATCCCAGTGGGGTGATGGATAGCAGATATCAGGTCAGGCTCCAATTGGGCACACAGCTCTGTGATTGTGGCCCTGTCCAGTCTATAGGTGAGGATATTGTGCCTGTCCTCCATTGTTGCCAAGTCCACCAGGGGTCTGTACATGGGGGATGTCACCATCTCCTATTCATCCGCAGCGGTTGTAAACTAGGGGGCAAAACGGGGAGCAGCTGGTCAGTATTCCACATTTCCAAACACTACACTGCATTGCATGTTGTGACTGTAACAGTATATTGTTGGATATGCCCAAATGGTGCCTCTGTGTACTGTAACGCAGTTTGGTGCCATGGCCTGCCCCCCCCTAAAATGGTGTCCGTCTGTCCTGTGTGGGTGGACATTTGGAAATGAGGTAATGCCGCTGATGTTGTGCGCCGTTGCGGGAGGCGGTCGAGCACCGCAGTGCAACTCCTCATTGGTTCTCATTGGGCCCTATGGGTTACAGTGGCCAATGGTGATATACGCCGGCAGTGACAGTACGTACCGCCGCGGACGTGACCGCCATTTTCTATCTGTTCACTCACTTGCTACCTGACCTTCAACAGGAGAATACCTACACTGCAAGTGCTGCTGTGACCTGTGTCTGGAACCTACCATGGCTTGTGTCACTGAGGAAAGGGCTCCTGCCTTCACTGCTACGGAGATGGAGAGACTGGTGGATGGGGTCCTACCCCAGTACTGAATGCTGTAGGGTCCTCCAGACCAACTGGTGAGTACACTGTGAGCATGATGCATGGGGCATGAATGCATGGAGTGCTGTCTGTGAGGGCCTCGTGTAGGGGGGTTGGTGGCAGGGTTATGGGCAGCGTGATGCATGTATGGTGGGCAATGTCTGTGCGTAAAGGGATGGGAGGGCTATGGTGGGACATGAGTGTAACAGGGCAGACGGTCTGACTGATACCTTTTTCTATATGTATTTTTCTGCAGGTCAGCATCCATCAGAAAAAGGGTATATGGCGTGCAATTGCCAAGGATGTGCGGATCCTGGGAGTCTACGGCAGGCGGCGCACCTACTGTCGCAAACGGTGGGAGGACCTGAGACGTTGGGCAAGGAATACGGCGGAGGTCCAGCTGGAGTGGCCTCCCAATGAGGAAGGGTGCCCGTCGAACCCTGACCCCCCCCTGTTGGCCCGCATACTGGCAGTGGCCTATCAGGAGCTGGATGGGAACTTGAGGGCATCACAGAAGCCACAAGGGGGTGAGTACAGTTTCCCAATATACTACTTGCGTGTGGTGGGGTGGTCTCCGGGTGGGAGATGAGGGCCTGTGGGTGCCCCTAGGCCAGGCCAGATATTGCAGGGTAGGTCCCATGTTGGGTAGGGGCTGATGAACACCACCTCCTACCAAGCTAGTAGGCATCCACTACTAGGCAGGGGTCTGTGGGTGTCAGGTATGCTGCTATTGGTGTTAGATATTCCTGTCCATGTCCTGGTGACTAGCATTGCTACTGGTTGTGCATTGCCTAGTGCGTAGGGCTGTTCCCTGGGTATGTGTGTGTCGTGTACGCCAATGGTGGTGTTGTTGCTGCCATTGACCAAGTGTATCCTTTGTGCCTTCCCCCCCTTTTTGTTTTGTCACCATGTCCCTATGTGCATTAGCATCATCTGGCGGAGGAGCAGAGGCACCGGCGACGGAGGGAGCTGCATCCCACAGGGCTGCCCAGGTGGCCGAATCCTCCGACTCTGAGGGCACCAGTGGGACGGACGGCAAGGGGAGCACCATGGCGGAGACAGGAGGGGACAGTGATACCTCCTGCGATGGAAGCTCCCTAGTGGTGGTGGACACCTCTGTGCCCACCCCAACTACAGGTACAGCTGCCACCCTCTGTACCAGCACCGCCCTCCCAGCAGCCCCTCAGCGTGTTTCCCGTGCCCGCTCACCCAGGAGGGTGGGCATCTCCTTCGCCCCAGGCACCTCAGGCCCTGCCCCAGTTAACCCTGCTGCCCTGAGTGAGGAGGCTATTGACCTCCTGCAATCCATCTCTGTTGGGCAGTCAACCATAGTGAGTGCCATCCAGGGACTAGCAGCCCATTTGCAACAAACAAATGTATTCCTGGAGGGCATTCACTCTGGCATGGCAGGCCAACAGAGATCAGTCCAGGCTCTGTCCTCTTCCCTGATGGCTGCCATTGTCCCTGTCTCTAGCCTCCCCCCTCCAACTTCCTCTACCCAGTCCCATTCCCCTCAACCCCAACCTATCCCAAGCACACAGGCAGACCAGCATGCACACAAGACAACACACAGGAGTGGCTCAGGCAAACACAAGCACCACACATCATCCCACAGGCACTCACACAAACACCATCCAGATGCAGACATACCAACATCCACTGCATCCACTGTGTCCCTCTCCTCCTCATCCTCCACATCCCTCCCAGTAGCGTCTCTACTTACACCTGCATGCACTACATCCTCATCCACTACCACCATCACAGCACACCTATCAGTACACACCCCTCAATGGCAGTCACCACCCCCACATCCATGCACACGTCCCCTGAGTCCTCTCCCACTGTGTCTGTGCCCCCTCCTCCCAAAGTACACAAACGCATGCACTCAGACACCCAACAGCCATCCACCTCATGACAGCATCCAGCCCATGCACCTGCATCCAAAGTCAGCAAACAGACACCTCCTACAACCACTTCCTCTTCCTCCACTCCAGACCTTTACCCTCTTGCCACCCCAATGTCCCTAAGAAGCTTTTCCTCTCCACCACTGACCTCTTCCCTACCCCTCCCCGCCATCCTCACATCGGGCCAGGGTGGTCAGAACCCAGGTGAGCACCTCAGCCACCCAGTCCACGGCCACAGTAGTGTCGACAGCTACTGCAGGTGGGAGAGGCTCCAGGGAACCAGGCATCAGCACTGAAAGTTTGCCTGCACCAGCTGCCAAAGGGAAGGGCAAGGAGGCACCACCAGCTGCCAAAGGGAAGGGCATGGAGGCACCACCAACTGCCAAAGGGAAGGGCAAGGAGACACCACCAGCTGCCAAAAGGAAAGGGCAAGGTGCTGGCACCAGCAGGCAGGAAGGACAGGAGGCCTGGTGCTGGGACTGATTCTGAGCCCCCACCACCAACCATGGTGATTCAGCCGTCCGATGCTGCAGGGGAAGGGCTGGAGCCTCCCCGCACCAATACCTGCACCATCACAAGCACCACTGCCAGCAGCAGCAGCCCCAGTAGGCAGCCATCTGAGGCTGCAGGGGAAGGGCTGGAGCCTCCCCCCATCACTGCCAGCCCAGACACCAGCCCCGCTACTGCCACCACTGAGCAGCTGTCCCCGCCGGTGGGCAGTGTGTAGTCCTGCCTCCATAGGCTTTAGTGCGTCCTGGACCCTGCAAATCCTGTAGGTGTGACACCCACGTGAGAGACTGTGACCTTGCACTCCCCAAGATTTGCATCACAGGGCACAAGGCCCCCTCCAGAACCAGTGGAAGAAGTCATCCACTCACCCCAACCTTGCAGGATGAAGCACACTGGGCACAAGGCCCCCTCCAGAACCAGTGGAAGAAGCCATCCACTCACCCCATCCTTGCCAGGATGAAGCACACTGGGCACACGGCCCCCTCCAGAACCAGTGGAGAAGCCATCCACTCACCCCATCCTTGCCAGGATGAAGCACACAGGGCTCAAGGCCCCCCTCCAGAACCAGTGGAAGAAGCCATCCACTAGAGAGACTGTGGCCTTGCACTCCCCAGGACCAAGCAGTGGGCAAACCACTCACTAGAGAGACTGTGGCCTTGCACTCCCAGGGACCAAGCAGAGGGCATGTAGCCCCCTCCAGGACCAGTGGCATTGTACCATCTTCCGGCTGTGGTGACCCCCCTATTCCTCGTCCCCCTGAGGTGCCTGTGTATTTTCGATCTGATGCCCCTGCATTGTTCTCTCCGTTTTGTTGCAGGAGTGAGGTGGGGCCATGGCCTATGTATAGTGGCCCTGTGACCCACGGACATTGAGGACTGGGCAGTGTCCCTCCATTTGTAAATATGTTCACACTTTTTGATTTTGAAGCATGTATTTATCCTATTTTATCTTATTACACTCACTTTAATCGATTCCTTTTGTCCTTGCTTTATTCCTGAGGGGTACGGGGTGGATATGTAATGTTATTACATCTGGTTGTGTGTATGGTGTTGGGGTGGGGGTGTTGCGTGTTGCGTGTGTGTGTCACTCTCTTTTTCCTCCCCCCTCCCTTGTGTGCTAGGCGGCAGTACTCACTGTGGTCGTCTTCGCCAGCGTGGATGTTCATAATGCAGGAAGAGGTATACAAGCATGGGGAAGATGTGTAACTCGGGCTCCATGGCGTCGTGGTTGTTCCCTGAGTTTCCAGCGGTGAGTCTTTTGACTTCTGTGTTTTGTTTCCGCTGTGCTTTTGTTGTCGTTGGTACTGGCCCGGAAAAGGTGGTGGATAGGCCTGTCTTAATACAGTGGGCGGAAGACATTGTCTTCCGTCTGGCTGTTGGTGGTTACCACTGTGGTGCTTGTTGCTACCGCCATGGCGTTCAGTGTGTTTAAGTGGCTGTCTGTCTGAGCGGTTTCCACCATGGTCATAATTCCATTTTTTTTTACCGCCGGCCTGTTGCCGGTATTACCGCTGCTTTATCACCGGCCGCTAGGGTTGTAATGAGGGCCTAAATGTATTTAGTTTTTATCTTACATATTCTTTCATTATTGCTTATTATTGTTATTCTTGAGTGTCTGATGTTAAATGCTTTAGTTAGATTAAGGTTCTTTAGCTATTTTGGTCAGCCTGTGTTGTTTCTCTATTTGTATCACTTGGTTCTTCCTATGGTTTACGTGACTTTAGCATTGTTAATCTAGGGAAATAAATATTTTGAACTTTACTAAATTGTTGTGGTGATTCATGGCCATATGAGTCATGGTGACCAAGGTTTCTCCCCATCAGCGCAGTGGGAAAGTGGCGGCAGCACTGTTGCCGGCTCGTAAACGAGCCAGAGGCAATACTGCCACCCTTATGGGACAGCAGCACCCTTGTAATGCGCACTGTCTGCAAAGCAGACAGTGCATATTACGAGGGTGCTGGGCAGGGGGACATCTGCATTGGCATGGGCATGGGCAATGCAGGGGCCACCCTGTGGCCCTCTGCACCTGTTCTCTGCCAGCCTTTTGAAGGTGGTGGAACCACCATGAAAAGCCTATCAGAGGACCAGGTCGTAATCAGCAGGGGGGCTCTGACTTCAGTGCCATCCTGGCTGATTACAACTTGCACAACCATCAGCCCATCAGGAACATTGTCCCCAGTGAAGAAGGCGGTCGTTTAGTGCTCCGACCGCCATACTTTTAATTTGGAGGTTAGACCGCCAAACCGGCAGTGGGCATAACCGCCACCATGAGTCTGGCAGTCTGTTGACCTCCAAACTTGTAATGTGACCCCTAGTTTCCGTAGGAAGAGCTTTTTTTGGTTTTGCCAATAACTTTGCACAACCAGATGAATCTTACAAAACAAATTTAAAACTTGAACTGAACTGGGTTTAGTTGCTGTCTTGACATTTCCAGGAAGATCCGACTAGCAGGGGCTGAGAAAAAGGGGAGGTCCCAAAATGCATTTTTGCCATTAATTTTTCCATAGGGTCTTTAGACACACCTACAGCCCAAACAGCAGAACCGAATTACACCACATTTAGCAGGAAAATAGATCTTGTTGTGCAGATTGTGCTTTTTGTGATTTGGTATAAATCCGTTCAGTAGTTTTGGAGATATTAAAGGGCAAAAAATATAGATATCTAGGGACACAGATCCTCTGCGGATCCAACTGTCCCTGTGCTGATATCTGATTGGATGCCAACACTTCAACAAGGAAGTGTTGGCAGCCATCTTGGGTATTGGCTTCAGCTGAGTCCCACAAAAATGTAAAAAAACAAAAAAAAATAAAGGGGCAAAGACGGGGTCAACCTGAGCCCCTAGCCTTGGTCTAGGGGTCCTTTACAGACCCTGAAAGAGCTCAAAAACATTTTTTTTTAAATCTCAGAAAAATCAGCGTATCCAGATCCGTGTATTTATGTGTAAAAAAGAGGGCGTCTCCCTCCCTCTTCTTTTATTAGGCCTCCGGGTGGGCTAGGTCTTGGGATCAATGATGATTGAAAAGGAGAGTGGGTGCTTGGGGCTCCCCTCCTAGAGCTTATATTAACCTCGGGGACCACCACCTCCCCGGGGTGATTAGCCTAAAATGTGCACGAGGCCGCCCCATGCACCAGGGACCACCACCTCCCTTGGGTGAAATATTTGTTTTACATGGGGAGGCCCATACAGCCTCCCCCACAGCCCTGGGGACCCTCACTTCCCCAGAGCTAAATACATAAATTCTGTGGGGAGCCAATGCAGCCCTCCCACAGCCCCAGGGCCACCTCCTCACCGGGGCTAAATCTTTATTTTAACAGGCCTTCCCCACAGCCCAGGGGAACACCACCTCCTCGGGGCTAAATGCAGAATTTGTGTTGTGAACCCACATGCCCCCCTCTCCCTCAGCAGCCCTGGGGACTGCCACCTCCCTGGGGCTGAAAAAAATGAATGACAGGGGTCTGTCGCAGAACCCTGTCCCTGGGGACCACCACCTAACATAGGCAAAGTTAAACATTGGAGGGGGGCCACCCCCATCGTGGAACCAATGATGGCCCTTGGGACCTCTACTCCCCTGGACCTGCTCTTGTTATGTACCGGGGTGCCGACCCCCGGGACACAGAGGTTTGGTCTGACTTGGCTGGAGCTTTGACACCATGCACGGTCCCACTCTTCCATTTAAAGAAGGCTGGGCCCTGAGGGTTGGGGTCCTCGGCCCGAGATTGTCTGAGGAGGGGGGCCATAGGGCCATCCTCACCTGTTGAATTGTAGTGGGCCCCAGGGCTGAAATCGGCCTAAGAGGGGGGCCGCACAGCCTCTCTCCTGGACACTGGCCATTTACCCAATGAGGTAGCACTTAGTAAGTAACTAGTGTACAGTACTCCACATGGATAGACATTTTGTGCAAAACTGAAGATTCTTGTTGGATAAACGAGCAGATGAGTTTCCATTCTGGCCATGATGCTTATTTCACAGAAATTAAACCCCATTAGGAAGCACTTACAAATATAAACATAGCAGGTGCCCCAGTTGAAGCTCCACTTTTGGAAAGGACAAATTATCCTAATTATTGAAAAATTATCTGAAATCCTTTGTGGAGGTGAATGCATCTTTCATCTATTGGAGAACAATCTGTATCTGACAGTGACAAGTGGGTTCTTTCTTGTCCTCTTCTGGTGAGAGCAGAGTACATGGTTCTCCCTTTAAATTGCTACGAGTATACAAATGTGCAAATCACCTGGAAGTTCTGCTCACTTGGCCCTGTCCACCTCAGTAGTATGCAAAGGTATTCCCGCCTCTTGCTAGGATGATGGGCAGTTTACCAAAGGACCCCTCAGTGTCTTTCCCACTGATTTTGGTGGCCTGTTTTTGATGTTAAGGAAAATTAGGATATCCTTATCAAACAAAGAAGCACTTACATCATACAGCTAAGAGGAAGGACCATTGTTTGGTGGAGATTTATGTCTTTGTAGTCTGGTTGGTCTCTCTTTAGGAGGATTCATGTTATCACAGAATTCTGGAGAGAAAAGCATGAGGGACCATCACAATGCCAAATGCACACAAGGTCGATGGAGACATTTCCGCATGGTCCATTACGCAGCTTTAGTGTAGAATACATACTGGACATTTACCCAATGAGGTAGCACTTATTAACTAACCAGTATAAAGTACTTCAGTTGGGTAGACATTTTATGCCAAACAGCAGACTATTGCTAGATAAATGGGCAGGTGCAGTTCCTTTGTGGCCGAGTCACTCATGCAGCTACTGACACATCCACACAGACCCTCACACAACCACTCACAGATGCACTCAGACTTTCACTCATCCATATATGCACCCACTCGCTGATCCACTCAGAGACTCGTACTCAAACATAGACCCACTCAGACACTCACACACACACTCATAGACCCACTTAGGCACTCTTGCACCCACTCACAGACCTACACAGGCATTCATGCGCCAACTCACAGACCCACTCAGGCTCACTCTCACCCACTCACAGACCCTCCCAGACATTCATGCACCCACTCACAGACCCACTCAGGCTCACACACCCACTCATAGACCCACTCAGATACTCATGCACTCTCTCACAGACCCAGTCAGAGCACTCAGTCACAGATGTACTCAGAGACTCATGTACCAACCCAGAGACCTACTCAGATTCTCACACACTCACTCGCAGATCTACTTACACACTCAAGCGCCCGCTCACAGACTCAGTAAGAGTCTGACGCACCCACTCACAGACCTACTCAGACACTCACACACCCACTCAGACACTCTCACACCCACTCACAGATCTACTGAGACACTTATGCACTCCCTCATACATTCACTGTCAAAGGTTAGAGGTTAGTTAGGAAATAAAAAAATTTAAAAACTAGAAATTCACTTTAAAAAAACAAGGGTTACAGGGACTTTATAGTCAGGAACAACATTTTTTTTTAAACTTAGAAATTTGCTGAAGGAACCAAAGGTTACAGGGATGTTATAGTTAGGAAACAAAATGAAAAACCCTTAGAAATTCACAGAAAAAACACAAAGGTTACAGGGACATTATAGTTAGGCTCACGTCACTCGTGCAAAACCAGTGAAATTCAACAGTTATAGTTACCTGAGCTAACAATAACTTATGGCTCTGCAATGCACTGCTTATGACCTCACATATTACATCACTCAGGGAAAGACATGACAGTATTACTCCACCACACAGGGATCTGCATTTGCAGCAGCTCCCTGTGTGCGGGAGAAATGCCGGCTCCCACAGGAAACGGTGAGTCAACTGGGACTGCAGTGTCCTTGAAGCCACCCCCCGCAGTCCCCAACAAGAATTAAAAGAAAACTTTTTGCAGGGCAACTGCAGAGAAAACACTGCGGTGCACCTCAAAAAGTTAGTGGAGAAAAACGCTATAGCAACAATTACATTGGCAAAGTTACAGACACAAAAGGTCACTGAAGACATTACCTTGGTGTCCTTTACGCAGCTGTCATGTAGAAGATGCTGTACACATTTACCCACCGAATTAGCACTTATGAATTAGCATTTACTAATAGGCAGGTGCCCAAATTCAAGGTCCACTTCTGTAAAGTATTAATCATCCTAATTTGTTGCGCATGGTCAAGGCAAAGCAAGTGTTTTTAATCTGTATTTTCACCTTGAAAAGTTATCGGTAATCCTTGATGGAGGTATTTGCATCCCAGCTTTTTTTAGCGCAATATCTTATTTAGTGACTGTGGCAAACGGGTTTGTTCTTGTCATGGTATGCTAAGGCCAGAGATTATCTTCATCCTTTTAAAAACTACAAGTATGTAAAATGGCCTAGAAGCCTGGCCCTTTTTGCCCCACCCCATTTTCCCAGGATGATGGCTAACTTAGTAATGGGATCCTGTGAGTGCGTATTACTCTGATTTTGAAGACGCTTTCTTGATGAACAGGAGTATGATTACATCTCCACGAAACAAAGGAGCACTTCATGAGTGCCGTGGGGTAGGCCGCAGGCTAAAGGCTGTGCATGTTGCAGGGTTGGTGATTATAGGTGGCTGACCGCACCCAACTCCTGCCACAAACTGCTAAAGGCCATGTGTGGTTTGGTGGTTATAGGGGGTTGGCCACAGGGTCTGACCGCAGACCGTGCCCTGCAGTCAACTCCTTGTTGTGCACGCCCAAAGGCCATGTGTGGAGTGAGGTTGGGTGGTTATATGGGGTTGGCCACCAGACCTGCCCACAGGTTAGGCCCTGTAGTCAATCCCCGCCATGCATGGCCAAAGGCTGTACGCAGCAGGTGGTAACGTAAAGTAATTACAATTACTTTACATTATAAGGTAAAGTAATTACAATTACTTTATATTTAAAAAAATCGAAATTTCATGGAAAAACCAAAGGTTATAAAGACGTTATAGTTAGGAAATAGAATTTAAAAAATCAGAGAAATTCACTTAAAAGACAAAATTATAACTTGCACCGTCACCATGCTCTGCTATTTACCACAGATATCACAGCACTCATGCACTATCGATAATATCTCTGTAAAATTTACAGTTAAGTTATTGATGAGAAAACTGTGCATGGCAAGAGTGCGAGTTATAGTTAACATACCGCACGAGTTATAGTTACTTGAAATAATTCTAAAACAACTGAATTTCTATGGTTCCTTATATATGTATATTTATGTTCCTGATGCAGGCTTGAATTAGCAGAAAATAGACAATAAAATTCTAAGGCCCTGATTTATACTTTTTTGCGCTGCATTACCGTAATTTTTTGATGCAAAAGCAGTGCAAACTTACAAAATACAATTGTATTTTGAACGTTGGCGCCACATTTGCGTCAATAAATTGCGATGCAAAAAAAGTATAAATCAGGGCCTAAGTTGTTCCGAACAGAGGCCTCAAAATCTGTATGGCTCGGGCCCCAAAAATTCTTAGGGTGTCAATGTTTCAGGAAGGTAGCAACATTAAGAGTCAACACACACCTAAATCATGATCTTCACTGTCGCAGTGAGTGGGCTGTAATGATTAAATGGCTGTAATCTGAAAGCAGTGAATACCCTGATAAAAGTTAGAACCCGATAGACGATTATCTGTTTTGTCATAAAATGAGGGATATGGATGACTCACCAAAAGGTAATTCTATCAGACCTATCATACTTCTTAAGCATGGCAGCTTTTCAATACTTATGGGCTCAATATGATTTTGGCAGTCAAACAGGCCAATCTCCAAACTCGCAGGGATGAGGCTGGCGTCAATCTGGCTACCTCACCCCCCCCCCACTGTATTACCGGGTTCCCACTGGGCTAACAGGTGGGAACATCGTATTAAGATGTTCCTGTCAGTCAGTTAGGCAAGAACAGTGCTGCAGTATTGGTCTTGGCTCCCGTAATGAAGCCGATACCATAGCACAACAGCGCCCATGGAATGCGCACTCTCTGAAAAGCAGAAAGTGCGCATTCCGATGGTGCTGGGCAGTCGCCCCCCTGCACTGACCATGCCACAGGCATGGGCAGTGCTGGGCCCCCCCCTGTGGCCGCCACTGCTGTGTTTCTGCAAGGCTTTCCATGGCGGGGTCCCCACCATGGAAAGGCTGGCGGAAACAAGAGTCATGATCATCACAGTGGTGCTGAGCTCAGCACCACCAGGGATGACCAGGAGACCAACTACGGTCAGCCTGTCAGGAACCTTGTTCCTAGTGATGACAGTGGACAATGGCGGTCAAACTGCCAGGGTCATAATGTGGCGGTCGGACCACCTGGAATGAGGCGATCCGACTGCCACTGCGAGTATGCTGGTTCTTGGACCGCAAGAATCATAACAAGGCCCTAAAAGACTGGTCAGCCTGTAAAAATGTGGTTAGGGTCCCGAATTTTACCATCCAAATATACTAAAGCTCTGGGTCTAATAGGACCCCACTCTTCAAAGGGGCTGCAAGGCTCACATTACCCGTCTCCGGCCCCCAATCTCCTGTCTGGCCCCCCAAGCACCCGAGTACCAACTTAATTTCAGTAGTACCAAAGGCTGCAAAATGTTCTAGAGTGACAAGGACATACCAACTGCCCTGAGCCTCACGACTCATGGTTGTAAATGGCTGTTATTGTGAGGTTGGCACCAAGGACTGCATGTCTCATTGTGGGATCTGAAGTCGCCCTTCGGAAATTGAAACATATGCGCTCTGTTAATCATGTAGCCCACTGTTTAAGCAGTAAATCAACAGAGGGCTGTGCCAAGTCAGTTAAAAAGAAACAACCATACCCTGCCAGTGCAATTGACTCGGTGAACATCGTGCCCAGCTTGCCACCGGCTTGATTGTTCAAGACGCCTGGCAAGAGCGGAATTTCTGCTCTCTCACTTCTTGCGACAAATCATGAAGTATGCTTTTAAGGCACATGATTTATCACTACTTCTGATCTCTCTCACAGTCGTTTTTTAGGTACTTGATTTGCAGCAGTGCACCATTTTACCGGTGGCATTTTAGCCACATATCTGCAGAAATCTGGTGCAGGCTTTGACTCAAATTTCATTTAGCTCTCTTGACAAATAGCCAAAAATGTATTCCTTCAGTATTAAAAGGCAGAATTTGCATTCAGGTGCCTCTTTTTTCAGACAAGGTAAATCAATCAAGGAAAGTGAGTCCGTACTTAACTTATTCTTTAGAATAGGCATGTCTATCTATCTATCTGTCTATCTATCTATCTATCTATCTATCTATCTATCTATCTATCTATCTATCTATCCACCCAAATAAATCTATCTATCTATCGAAATGTGGAAATAAAAAAGTGAAACGCAAACCTTTTAGAAATTATTGTTCCACCAACAAAACATGAGTTCATACAGCAATTTCTTGTTCTAAATCCGCCCACTCAGTTGTTCTCAGCGATTCAAAAGCAGAACTGCAGGGGCGGATTTGCAACGATGGAGTTAAAGACATCTGTGCTGAGATGATGTTATGTATCCTCATGCTCTGTTCCTTCACTGGGTAATCACTCCTGCATCCCAGCATTGCTCGCTTTCATCTCTGTTTTATCTGCCATCCTCGGAAGAATAACCAGCAAACTGCCTCCCCTGCTCTGCTTTTCAAAGTCTGACATGACTATTATAAGGTTAGATGTTCACACGGTGGCTCCCAGGCTTCAGTGCCCTCTTTCGCCATACTCCTGGCATCCCCAGCCCCCACACTTTGTAGTGCATACAGCAAATGATGTACTGAAAAGTTGTCTGCAATGGATTTTTGCTAAGGTTTTTAAAAAGTGTAAGACGCCTTCTATGTATCTGTTTTATTCATTCTGGCGTGAAAGGCTAATGCGTTACTGATTACATTTGGGACTCCTCAAGACCTGGCTCTTTAACCAGTAGCAGCCACCCTCCCCCCCCCACCCCCTCAGTGCCTTGAAACCCTAACCGGTACGTAGTGCGCTCTATAAATATTGTGATTGATTGATTGATTGATTGATTGAACGTACGGGAGAGGTCTATCCACTTTGAATGATTTGATACATTTTTCCTCATGGGCAGAGCATTGGCACTATATTGTAAAATGGTCATTTCTTAGATCTGAATGGAGCATGCGAGACAACATAGATGGAGAACACCTGCTCACATGTTAGTCTTTCTGTGTGTATTAAGGAAGGCCGCGTCAGAAGCATGACGTCATTTGTAGCTCGGGACTAGAACAATACCCTCTGCATCTGTGTCTCCATACCAGCTGCGTGAACGCGAAAGTGAATGAGCGTGGAATGTTCATTTCGATATGGGACTGGACAGCGTACCTGCCAGTCCCTTGTGTGTTTGTGCGTGTCTTTAGTTAACGTGAGTGGGTGAGGGAATGAATGGAACTATGCTTGATCTAGAGCGGGAGAGACTGGTTCGAGTAAGACATATTTTATTTCGTTCTTCTTGAGTTAGCCTACATAAGCGGTGTCAGTCAGTTCCTGATACAGAGAGAACGTAGAGAGACGTGTCTGAAAACTCCAGGTTTATTCCATGGGAATCTGTACAGATGGATTTCAGTTCTGAAAGATATTTCTAAACAGAAACTGGGAACCAGCCAACCAAGTGTAGTATGCTTAATTTGTCCTGGTGTCATTTTCCGTCATTGAGACACGTTTATCTGTGCTCACACATTGTCTGCTTTCTGTTTGGAGATGCAACCTGCATGAGATGAGTGGGCTTTCTTATTTTCAATTCAAGCTATGCCCACAACAAAGGCGTTATTTAAAGGGCCATCAACTCTTCTATTGTTCAGGTATCATCTTGGCTAGGGGCCATCCGGAGACGACACCTAGATGCCAATGCAATGGAAGGAAACACATCTTATCACTTCACAAGTAATTTCGAGAAACTAGATTTGGAGGCAAATTTTTGACTTTGTTCAACCCCCTTATGTAAGAGATGTGCTTGCACTGTAAGAATGACAGATGTATCTGTGTGTATGAATAATAACACAATGTTTTAAATGGCACTTACTAATTTATTTTGTATTTATTTCTTTTATAATGGTACTCATCCCAGTGCAGGGGGTCAGGGCGCTTTACATCACACACCGAGAGACAAATCATACAAGTGTGCAAATCAATAAACAGAAAATGTTACATAAGACAATGAAGGTTATATGGTGTAGAAGTTACATATCAGCCAATGCTTGTAAATATTATATGTTCAGAGTGCATGGTTGAGAGAAACACAAAGTCAAGATTTAAAACGGAATACAGTGATTTACGTTGCATGGATTAACTAAACTTTATTATTACCCAAAGCAACCCTTCTTTACAAAGCTTAATATCATAATATTGAGAAAATGACAAAACGGATCTAACCCATGACTTGCAGTTTGCATGCAGCTCTCTTATTCTGGTTCATAGTTCACTGTGCTCTGTTAGAAGGATTGCAACTTATGAACTGAAAGTTGCAAAATGATATCTTTGTCAAAAACAGTAACCCCCTATCTAGCTACAGAAAATAGAAACATGTGATCTGCATGCCACAATATATTTTGCAGCAGACACATCAGCTGTCCATGCTACTTTATGAATCAAAACTGTGCCCAGAAAAAAACAGATTTCTCCCGGAAATGCTCTAAGCACCAAAGGTATATAAGCATAATTATTATCCCCTGAAATTTGCTAGCCACTCAAAGATCTCTTCAGCAGGTGCCTTAACCCATAAGATATTTTAAAATGCAGTTTTTCTGTCAGCAATTAATTAAGCAGAACAGATTTACTGTCACATTTGTCCTTGTTGCTGGTTTCTTTGCAGCAGATTTTTTTATTTTTTTATTAATTGACCGTCAAACGCTACTTTTCATGATGCTGCCTATTGTGACTCTGCCTCTTTTTCTCTGAAAAACCATGACTCTCAATTTATGGGTTCCTGGAGTAGATTTGTTTTCTAATTTCAGCACAGGAGGGAATGCAGCTCATGGCCATTTATAGAATAAGATTGGGTTTCTGGTCTAGCAGATTCCTGCAGTCTACAGAAGACCAATTTTGTGTTTCGTGCCTCAACATCTGAACCAAAAGCTCCGTTTTTAGAAGCCACAACCACCCAACAAGCCACCTGTGGACTTGAACTGTGTTTCTGGCTATCCAGGCCAGACTTGACTATCCATTTCATCTTTCTGAGGAGAGGAGGTCAACCTTGTTAGCCAGAATCTCATTAGTGATTCCATTTCATGGTGTACTCGACACAGCATACTCTCCACAACCCCCCTTTGTTCATGGATCACATTTCCTGTAGTGGCAGGGACTGCGAGATATATATATTTTTCTAGTGGTATGGAACAGCTATTTTGTTAATAAAAGCTTGCTCAGTTCATGGATTGCCAGGTGAGATCTCTTGGCACTTCCAACATTTACCAGTAGTTATTTAGTGTATACCCTGTATGGCATTTCACTTCTTTGCAAGATGAGCGCATGATATATCCACTTTATAGAGCTCCAAAGTCCTTCACACTGGGAACGTGACCCTTGTTTTTCCATCTATGAGGACACATGGTGAAAGAATGGCAGTCCATTACTACAAAGCAATGCATCTTTCACTACTCGCCCAACTCTCCGGAAGCTCAGTGCTGAGATAAGCAAAAAACACAATAATGGATCCCGATGCCTAAGCAAAAACATCAGTAAAGTAACCAAAGAAATGAAAAAAGAAAATGAAATTGGGTTTCTGTCATATAAATGCACCGTAATGCTAACAGCAGGATATGAGAAAGTATATCAGAGGCATTAAGAGCATAAAGAAATATACACACTAGAGAGGCCAACAGGGAAAATAGGGCAGAGGTATAGTGGCTCTAATTACTGTTATTCGATTAAGGGAATTTAGAATTCAAAAAGTATTTGAAAACGCAGCGTAGGAGTATGCCTTTAAAAGGAGGAGGGCAGAGGAAAGAAAGAGAAGGTTCACAATGACTGGTGGAAATGTAAATAGAAATGAGAAAGCGACCAGTGTCTATACGGAGGAACAGAATGTTAAGTTCTGCAATGCATGGAAAGGACATAGATGAACACTTTTTCTAGAGGGTTCATACCCTGCTCAAAAAGCATAGTATCAAGTATTTTCTTCAAAATACCCGTTTATCAGGTTGAATTCATCAACATGGGCTTTGATTTTGAGAACGTCGAAATCAACCTTTCAGAATGAGACCTGCACAGACGGAAAATTGTTTTGCCGTGGTCTGGCAGTGCAAATACCAGTGCAACATTGCCCAGCCACCAGGTTTTCCAATAATTATGATAAAAACATTATGAATCCAAGCAAAACCAACAATCAAGAAACAGTATGCATCTGCGATGGGACAAAGAGGATTGGCAAAGCTGGCAACTATTATGCCAGTAGCGTTTGAGATGACTGTAAGAGGTTGGGCAACACCAGCGGCTGGGGGTGAGAAGCTTCCAAGATGACCCAGCGAGTTCCATTGATGCATATAGAATCAGATGTAATTTTGCAGATACCAGCGTAAGGTCACCTACACCACGGGTAGGATTCTGTGCAAGGTGACAGAGAAGCACAAAGCATCTGCTGGCAAGAATAGCCTGCAAGCGAGGAGCAAAGCAAGACTGCCTCTCTGGTGATGCTGTGGAATGCTTGCAAGTACAAGATTCAAGTGAATCCAGCTCCTCTACCCCAAGACTCCCGAATACTCAGCCAGGCTCGCTTTACGCTACACAGCTCTATACGCCTGGTGTTCATGTGGAATATATGTGAGAAGTATGAATGCAAAAACCTAGAAATATATTTATGAAAAAATTATCATGAAAAATATATTTTACACTGCATTGACAATTATGAAGAAAATATTGCGAACAATATCCGAACTAAGAAAATCTATGGCCTAACACTATCTCTAATCCTTACAATTACCCTTTAATCTCTTCGCTGCCAGGCCTTTTTTTGGCTATTTGGGGCAGGTCACGCTTACACCTTCATAACTTTCTGTCCACATAAGCTACCCATGCCAAATTTGCGTCCTTTTTTTCCAACATCCTAGGGATTCCAGAGGTACCCAGAGTTTGTGGGTTCACCTGGAGGAGACCAAGGTCCACATGTACGTACATTTTGCGACTCGCAAATAGTTTGCAGCGCTATTTGCGTCCATGCAAAAGTGAAATGGTATGTACAAATGCCATTTCGGAGTCCCAAATAGCGACGTGACCAATTACAGAATCGCAAACATTTGCAACTCGAGTTTGCGACTCGCAATTAAGAAATCGCAATTTGCAAGTCGCAAACAGAATGTACAAGACAGTCGCAAATTGCGAATAGTCGCAAATAGTCAATTTTGCACACCCAGATTAACACTGACTCCAAACAGGTGGTAACTAGAACTAAAGTATAAAAGCAGACCCAGAAGGCATCTGGGTTTTTCAAAATGGCTGCACTCAACGTGATTGCAAGGAGTAGGTGAGTCCAGGCTGCCCAGCAGAGGAGAAGGAGGCGGACACAGGAGAGGGTATACCGAACAAGGCAGACCATATTTCAACAGACTGAGGAGTAAATATGTGACAAATATAGACTGAGCAGCGCAGTCATTTTAGAGATTATAGAACTGCTGTGCTCATTGCACCTCTTCGTCTCCGGGAGCTACCAGGGGGTGATTGCAGTTGCTGGTGGGCTGTCCCAAAGTGCCCTGTCACAATTCTTTAGAAGGTTCCTAGATGCCATACTCTCACACATGTCCAGATACATATAACTTGCCAGGAATGCGGAGGAAATACACAACACCAAATTGGACTTCTAGAGAATTGCAAACTTTCCCCATGTAATAGGGTGTTTGGACGGGACACATATACCCATATGTCCTCCTGCAAATCTGGAAAATGTGTTCCGCAATAGGAAATGTACTCACTCACTCAACATCCAGGTGGTATGTGATGCCCATAATGTCATAACGGATATAGTGGCAAAATTTCCAGGGAGCACACATAGGTGGTCATTCTGACCTCGGCGGTAAAAGGCGCCTACCGCCGGTCAGAAATCCTCCATAATCCCGCCGCGGTCGCGGAAACCCGCCACGGTCATTCTGACCCGCAGAAGGCAAACCTCCGAAAATCCGACCGCCACAACAGACCGCCAGACCAGCGGTCGGCGGAAAGGTGGAGGTGACCAAACCTCCACCGCCACGCCAACAGAAATACGCCCATCCCATTACGACCCACGAATCCACGCGGCGGTCATTCAAACGCGGTATTCCATTGGCGGGACACACCGCCGCGGTCAGAATACCCACCAACGAACAAAACTCACCCACATTGGACGATTTGAATCCCACACACCTGATACACATACACACACCACTCCCACACACACAATACAATATAAAACACCCACCCACATCACCCACAAACCCCTACGCTTACAAAATCGTAAAGAAGGCAAGAGAGAGACACCAGCATCCAAAACATAACAGCCACAGCCACTCAACACCATCACCCACACACTATCCACACACAAAACAACACACACCACCACACTCAACTCACTTAAATACACATACTCCACCCCACACATCATACACACCACCCCATGGCACCCCAAAGACAACCCCGCTTCACAGACGAAGAACTCAGGGTTATGGTGGAGGAAATCGTTCGTGTAGAGCCCCAGCTGTTCGGCACACAGGTCCAATACACCAGCATTGCCCGGAGGACGGAGCTATGGCAGAGGATTGTCGACAGGGTGAACGCAGTGGGACAGCACCCCAGAAATCGGGAAGACATCAGGAAGCGATGGAACGACCTACGGGGGAAGGTGCGTTCCATGGTATCCAGGCACAACATCGCCGTGCAGAAGACTGGCGGAGGACCCCCACCTCAACCCCCACAATTCACATCATGGGAGGAGGAAGTCTTGAACATCCTGCATCCTGACGGCCTCGCAGGAGTCGGCGGAGGAATGGATACTGGTAAGTTGAAGCTTCAATACTGCTTCCCCCCCACCTGCATGCCAAATCAGACCCCAACCCTCACCCCCATCCTCGAACCCCACCCTCACCCCCACCCCCATCCTCACCCCCACCCTCACCCCCACCACCATCCTCACCCCCACCCTCACCCCCACCACCATCCTCACCCCCACCACCATCCTCACCCCCACCCCCAGCACACCTATTCCCCGCCAATGTCTCACCATCACAACCCACACATCCCCAAACCTAGGCCTGCATGCGTCCACTAAGCATGGACACCCATCACCAAAGCATGCCCAATGCATATACACATCCCCCCCACAAGCCACCCTCACCAAAGCCCCCACACACGAATGCCAGCACTTGGGGACACGGGAACCCACAGATACACCCATATGCCACACATTGAAACTATAACCATACCTCTATACCCCTGCAGGACCCGACCGTCAACACACCGCGGCGGAGGGGCCAGAATTATCCACACCCCCCACCCAAGAGGCCGTCAGCGATGACAGCAGCTCTGTCGATCTGGACACCGATGACCAGCCCGGACCATCGGGGACCTCTGGACAGTCGGTTCCCCTCACACAGGCACAGGCCACTATAGACCCTAACCCCTCTGGGAACACCAGCACAGCTCCCACCCAGCGGGCCCATGCCTCTGTCTCCAGGGCGCGTCAATCTGCGGTGTGTCTACCACTACAGGGCACCCAGGATAACCCACCACCCCAACAACAACAGGGACCTGGGGGCAGTGGTAGTGGGCACACCGGCCAGGGGGCAGAGGCCCAGGGAAACAGGGCAACTCGGCGGGCAGCTGTGCGACAGGGGGGGGAGGAGAGGCCCAGGGAACCCACTCTCCACGAGGTCCTCACCACCATCATGGGAGCATACAACCGCTCCCAGGAGACGATGGCGACGGTACTGGCCCGGTTCCAGGAGATCCAGGTGCTGCAGGAGGAACACTATCGGGGGTACAGGGAGGACATCCGAGCCATCAACACCACCCTGGTTACCATGGTAGGGCTGCTGCAGGACCTCGTAAACAGCAGGGCGGACACTGAACAACACCCAAGGGCCCCTGCCACTAGCCGGGACCAAGAACAGCCATCCACCTCCGCCGGCGCTAGTGGACAGGAGGCCCCCGCACAGCAGCAGCCCACCAGACCCCCACCTCCTGCAGGAGAAGAACCACCCCGCAAGAGGGCCCTGAGATCTCGCAAGACAGAGTAGGATGTCAAGACCCCCGCCAGCAATGGATACCACCTGATGTCATCCCACTGTCCCACATTGTCACCCTGTCCATCCTCGAACTGCCCATGCTCCATCTCTCCACAGGCCTCTGGACAATGCACCTGTGTGACTGTTACTCTGGACTCTGACATGGACATTCCTTCACCATAGCCCCCACCCACTTGAAACCACCCATCCCATTTTGAGCACTTCAATAAACACCAATTTTGCACCAAAATATCAGGAGTCTGGCTGTGATTTCAATAGATTGTAATTGACATGACAGTGCAAATATGTCCTTGTACATGGTGAAGTCAACAAACAGCTGCCACAAAGCTGTAGTCCATGGGGAAACGAAGCACAGGACTCGTAGTGGGGACCCCAGATCTGAAATAGGGAGGGAAAAGCCAAAACTCAGTCATCATACACTGGGGCAAATAGACAGGCAGCAGAGATGCTGCAGAGTAGTTAACTTTTACTAAATTATCTTTGAAATGTTACCTGTGTCCTATTGGAAGTACTGTTCAATGATTCTGTCCCTGTTGTCTGTTTCAGCCCCGTCGTCTTCCTCCTCGTCACTCTCCTCAGGTTCCACCGCTGCCACAACACCACCGTCTCGACCATCCTCCTGCAGGAAAGGCACCTGGCGGCGCAAAGCCAGGTTGTGAAGCATGCAGCAGGCCACGATGATGTGACACACCTTCTTAGGTGAGTACATTAGGGATCCCCCGGTCATATGCAGGCAGCGAAACCTGGCCTTTAGGAGGCCAAAGGTGCGTTCGATCACCCTCCTAGTACGCCCATGGGCCTCATTGTACCGTTCCTCTGCCCTGGTCCGGGGATTCCTTACTGGGGTCAGTAGCCACGACAGGTTGGGGTACCCAGAGTCCCCCACTAGCCATACACGGTGTCTCTGTAGCTGTTCCATCACGTAAGGGATGCTGCTATTCCGCATGATGTAGGCGTCATGCACTGACCCTGGGAATTTGGCATTTACATGCGAGATGTACTGGTCAGCCAAACACACCACCTGGATGTTCATTGAATGGTAACTTTTTCTGTTCCTGTACACCTGCTCCCTGTCCCTTGGGGGAACCAAAGCCACATGGGTCCCATCAATGGCACCAATTACGTTGGGAATATGTCCAAGGGCGTAGAAATCACCCTTCACTGTAGCCAGTTCGCCCACCTCAGGGAAAATGATGTAGTTCCTCACGGATTTCATCAGGGCAGACAACACTCTGGATAACACCTTTGAAAACATGGGCTGAGACATCCCAGAAGCTATTCCCACTGTTGTCTGAAATGACCCACTTGCCAAGAAATGGAGTACTGACATGACCTGCACCAGAGGGGGAATCCCTGTGGGTTGGCGGATGGGGGACATCAGGTCGGGCTCCAGCCGGGCACACAGTTCATGGATAGTGGCACGGTTAAGACGGTAGGTCAGGATAATGTGGCGTTCTTCCATTGTCGACAGGTCCACCAGCGGTCGGTACACGGGAGGATTCATCCGTCTCCTCGCCCAACCCAGCGGACGGTGCCTAGGAAGGACAACATGGAGCACACAGTCAGTCAAGCCACAGGTACGTACTCACAGCTAGCACAGTATACGATTCTCTATGCAGTGAATGGCGTGTATGAGTGGCTATGCAAGGCCTAGGCCTGTGTGACGCAGTTGAAATTGAGCCATGTGGGCCCTGGAAATGGCGGCTGCCTGACCTGTGAAGTGTGACAATGGGATGTGAGGTCAATGCGCTGGCGTGGCACACCGCGGCGGGCGGCGGGCCAAGACCGCGGCGCGAAGCCGCATTGGTTAACATTGAAGCCTATGGGTTTCAGGAGCCAATGGCGAAGGGCGCCGGCGGTGGCGGGACGCACCGCCGCGGTACGCACCGCCGCGGACGTGACCGCCATTTCCTATCTACTTATCCACTTGCGACTTGAACTTTCACAGGAGAGGACCTATACTGCAAGTGTTGCTGTGACCTCGGTCTGGAAGGGACAATGGCTGCTGCGACTGGGGAAAGGGCCCCTGCCTTCACTGGAGAGGAGTTGGAGAAACTTGTGGATGGGGTCCTCCCCCAGTATGCGCAACTCTACGGTCCTCCAGACCAACAAGTGAGTTTAATTCTATCTAGATTTGGGGCCACTGGCTGGCTTGGGGGCCTGGCGGGGATGGGGTGCATGTTGGGGCTGGCGGGGGGCCTGGCGGGGATGGGGGGCATGTTGGGGCTGGCGGGGGGCCTGGCGGGGGGCCTGGCGGGGGCCTGGCGGGGATGGGGGGCATGTTGGGGCTGGCGGGGGGCCTGGCGGGGGGCCTGGCGGGGATGGGGGGCATGTTGGGCATGGCGGGGGGCCTGGCGGGGGGCCTGGCGGGGATGGGGGGCATGTTGGGCATGGCGGGGGGCCTGGCGGGGGCCTGGCGGGGATGGGGGGCATGTTGGGCATGGCGGGGGGCCTGGCGGGGGCCTGGCGGGGATGGGGTGCATGTTGGGCATGGCGGGGGGCCTGGCGGGGGCCTGGCGGGGATGGGGGGCATGTTGGGGCTGGCGGGGGGCCTGGCGGGGGGCCTGGCGGGGATGGGGGGCATGTTGGGCCTGGCGGGGGGCCTGGCGGGGATGGGGGGCATGTTGGGCCTGGCGGGGGGCCTGGCGGGGGGCCTGGCGGGGGGCCTGGCGGGGATGGGGGGCATGTTGGGGCTGGCGGGGGGCCTGGCGGGGATGGGGGGCGTTGGGCCACTGGAAAGGAAAATGCTGAGTAACTTGAACGTGGTATTTCACCCTCCCTGTACGTGTCACATAGGTCCGCGCCCATGAGAAGATTGGGATTTGGCGTGCCATCGCCAAGGAAGTCCGGGGCCTGGGGGTCCACCATCGACGGGGCACCCACTGCCGCAAGAGGTGGGAGGACATCCGCCGCGGGACCAAGAAGACCGCCGAGTCTCTGCTGGGGATGGCCTCCCAACGTAGGCGGGGTGCCTGCCGTCAACTGAGCCCCCTGATGTTCCGGATCCTGGCGGTGGCCTACCCTGATTTGGATGGGCGCGTGAGGGCAGCACAGCAGACACAAGGGGGTGAGTAGAAGCATCATCTACTCTGTTGTCGTGCAGTGGAGGTGTCTGGGTGGGGGAGGAGGGCTGGGGGTCCCCCTAGGCCAGGGCGAGATCTGTAGGCTGGGCACCCCCGTAAGCCCCTGTGTCCCCAGCCACCACCCTCAGTAGTGTGTCAGTACAGCCATCCCTGGGCCGTGTCATCCATGGGTGCAGTTGACAACTCTAGGCGTGTAGAGCATGTTCCACGGAATGCGTAGCGGACCCCAAGTGCGCAACTTAGTGCAGGGGGCATCTGTGTCTGTCATGTCCGCTAACTGTACCGGAGATCCATGTACTCAATATCCCTTTATTTCTCTCTCCCCCCCCCTTTTTGTTTGTCTTTCTGTGCTTGTGTGCATCAGCATCATCAGGCGGAGGAGAAGTGGCATCGGGGCAGGAGGGAGCTGCATCTCACATGGCCCAGGAGGGCCATGCCACAGAGTCAGACTGGACCAGTGAGACGGAGGGCGAGGGGAGCTCCACGACGGGGACGACTGGAGCCTGCAGCGACACGGACACGTCCTCGGAAGGGGGCTCCCTTGCGGGGGTGGCACCATCCGTGCCCCCCGCCATTACAGGTACAGCCGCCACCCAGCGCACCATCTCCGCCCTCCCAGCAGCCCCTCCGCGTTCGCCCCGTGCCCGCTCTGCCAGGAAGCCGGGCATCTCCTTCGCCCCAGGCACCTCAGGCCCTGCCCCTGTTACCCCCGCTGCCCTCAGTGAGGAGGTCATTGACCTCCTCCGAACGCTCATTGTTGGGCAGACTACCCTTTTGAATGCCATCCAGGGGGTGGAGAGGGAGGTTCATCGCAGCAATGCGTACCTGGAGGGCATTCATTCGGGTCAGGCTGCCCATCAGCGATCGTTCCAGGCTCTGGCCTCAGCACTGACGGCAGCCATTGTCCCTGTCTCCTGCCTGCCTCTACTAACTCCCTCCTCCCAGTCTCCTGTTCCTCTGCCTGTCCCACCCACACCATCAGACCAGCCTGCACACACCTCAACACCCAAGAGAAGCTCATCCAAACATAAGCACCACAGATCACGCAGACATTCACACACGCAACATTCCGATGCAGACATGCCAACAGTCACTACCACCTCTGTGACCCCCACCTCCTCGTCTCCCTCCTCCCTCCCTGTGACGTCTCCACTCACACCTCCATTCACCTCACCATCAGCCAGTGTTTCCATCACCAGCACACCCTCCACTCCAGTCCGCACACGTGCAGTCACCACCCCCACTGCCATTTACACGTCCCCTGTGTCCTCTCCCACTGTGTCTGTCACCCCCTCTTCCACACCACACAAACGCAGCCACCCACCCACCCAACAGCCATCCACCTCACGACAGCCTATCCCTCCTGCACCTGCACCCAAAGACAGCAAACGTGACTCACCTACAACCACATCCTCTCCCTCCACTCCCATTCCCACTGTACCTACCACTCTCCATTGTCCCAAGAAGCTCTTCCTCGCCACTACTAACTTCTTTCCTGACCCTGAGCCCCCCCCTCCTTCTCGTCGGGGTAAGAAGAGCACCTCAGCCACCACCAGCCCTGCAGCCCCCTTGACAAGGGTGCAGGGGTATTGGAGCCCGCCAGCCCGCATGTCTGGATCTTCACCCAGCAGCAAGGGGACAGCCAGCCCACCCCCTGGGAAGAGGAGCAGAAGGCGGAAGGGGCGCCGCAGGAGCCCGCCTTCTACATCCCCCCCGGACACCACCCAGAGACAGTCACCAGCCACAGCTCCAAAGGGAGGCAAGGGCCACAGGCCGACGACTAAGGAGGGCAAGGGCAGCAAGTTGGAGAGGTCAGGCAGCAGGCCTGCTGCCCAGGAGGAGCCCACAACCCCCATAGCCGCTGCCCCGGGAGAGCCCACCACCCCCATAGCCGCTGCCCAGGGAGGACCCAGCCCAGCTGGCCAGGAGGGCCCCACCACCCACAGCCCAGGTGGGCAGTGAAGGAGCACCATCCCCGCTGCCCAGGAGGGCACCACCATGCAATTAGCAGTTGGCCATAGACCGTCCGCCGTCTCAAGAACCGCTGACCTGGGCCCTTCAAGGCAAGAACCGCTGAACTGGGCCCCGCCGTCTCAAGAACCGCTGAACTGGGCCCTTCAAGGCAAGAACCGCTGAACTGGGCCCCGCCGTCTCAAGACCCGCTGAACTGGGCCCTTCAAGGCAAGAACCGCTGACCTGGGCCCCGCCGTCTCAAGAACCGCTGAACTGGGCCCTTCAAGGCAAGAACCGCTGACCTGGGCCCCGCCGTCTCAAGAACCGCTGAACTGGGCCCTTCAAGGCAAGAACCGCTGACCTGGGCCCCGCCGTCTCAAGAACCGCTGAACTGGGCCCTTCAAGGCAAGGAGCGCTGAACTGGGCCCCGCCGTCTCAAGAACCGCTGAACTGGGCCCCGCCGTCTCAAGAACCGCTGAACTGGGCCCCGCCGTCTCAAGAACCGCTGAACTGGGCCCTTCAAGGCAAGAACCGCTGACCTGGGCCCCGCCGTCTCAAGAACCGCTGAACTGGGCCCTTCAAGGCAAGAACCGCTGACCTGGGCCCCGCCGTCTCAAGAACCGCTGAACTGGGCCCTTCAAGGCAAGAACCGCTGACCTGGGCCCCGCCGTCTCAAGAACCGCTGAACTGGGCCCTTCAAGGCAAGGAGCGCTGAACTGGGCCCCGCCGTCTCAAGAACCGCTGAACTGGGCCCCGCCGTCTCAAGAACCGCTGACCTGGGCCCCGCCGTCTCAAGAACCGCTGAACTGGGCCCTTCAAGGCAAGAACCGCTGAACTGGGCCCCGCCGTCTCAAGAACCGCTGAACTGGGCCCCGCCGTCTCAAGAACCGCTGAACTGGGCCCTTCAAGGCAAGAACCGCTGAACTGGGCCCCGCCGTCTCAAGAACCGCTGGACTGGGCCCTTCAAGGCAAGAACCGCTGAACTGGGCCCCGCCGTCTCAAGAACCGCTGAACTGGGCCCTTCAAGGCAAGAACCGCTGAACTGGGCCCCGCCGTCTCAAGAACCGCTGACCTGGGCCCTTCAAGGCAAGAACCGCTGACCTGGGCCCTTCAAGGCAAGAACCGCTGAACTGGGCCCCGCCGTCTCAAGAACCGCTGAACTGGGCCCCGCCGTCTCAAGAACCGCTGAACTGGGCCCTTCAAGGCAAGAACCGCTGAACTGGGCCCCGCCGTCTCAAGAACCGCTGAACTGGGCCCTTCAAGGCAAGAACCGCTGAACTGGGCCCCGCCGTCTCAAGAACCGCTGGACTGGGCCCCGCCGTCTCAAGAACCGCTGGACTGGGCCCTTCAAGGCAAGAACCGCTGGCCCTTTGGCAGACGTGGCAGGGCAGGATCTATCTCGCGCAGGGCTGCAGGATGTCCTCTGGCCAACTTGCCTCCTCCAGTGGCAGTGGGGTCTGTTATGGACTGTTTGGACTGTGGCTTTGCTCTCCCCAGGATGGCCCAGTGGGCGGGCCACCCACTGTATGGACTGTATGGACTGTGGCTTTGCTCTCCCCAGGATGGCCCAGTGGGCAGGCCACCCACTGTATGGACTGTATGGACTGTGGCTTTGCTCTCCCCAGGATGGCCCAGTGGGCAGGCCACCCACTGTATGGACTGTATGGACTGTGGCTTTGCTCTCCCCAGGATGGCCCAGTGGGCAGGCCACCCACTGTATGGACTGTATGGACTGTGGCTTTGCTCTCCCCAGGATGGCCCAGTGGGCAGGCCACCCACTGTATGGACTGTATGGACTGTGGCTTTGCTCTCCCCAGGATGGCCCAGTGGGCAGGCCACCCACTGTATGGACTGTTTGGACTGTGGCTTTGCTCTCCCCAGGATGGCCCAGTGGGCAGGCCACCCACTGTATGGACTGTATGGACTGTGGCTTTGCTCTCCCCAGGATGGCCCAGTGGGCAGGCCACCCACTGTATGGACTGTATGGACTGTGGCTTTGCTCTCCCCAGGATGGCCCAGTGGGCAGGCCACCCACTGTATGGACTGTATGGACTGTGGCTTTGCTCTCCCCAGGATGGCCCAGTGGGCAGGCCACCCACTGTATGGACTGTATGGACTGTGGCTTTGCTCTCCCCAGGATGGCCCAGTGGGCAGGCCACCCACTGTATGGACTGTATGGACTGTGGCTTTGCTCTCCCCAGGATGGCCCAGTGGGCAGGCCACCCACTGTATGGACTGTTTGGACTGTGGCTTTGCTCTCCCCAGGATGGCCCAGTGGGCAGGCCACCCACTGTATGGACTGTATGGACTGTGGCTTTGCTCTCCCCAGGATGGCCCAGTGGGCAGGCCACCCACTGTATGGACTGTATGGACTGTGGCTTTGCTCTCCCCAGGATGGCCCAGTGGTCATGGAGTCCCCTCGTGGATCTGGCGTCGTGTACTCAAGTGGCTGAGGTGCCCCCCCTTCCCTTCCCCCTGAGGTGCCTGTCCTATTTTCTTTCTGATGCCCCTGCAGTGTTCTCTCCGTGGAGTTCTTGTCGTGGGACTGGGCCTTGCCCCTTTGCACAGGACCCCTGTGATCCACGGACAGTGGTTGGACTACATTTAGTAGCTGTATATATTTTGTACATAGTTTTTTTCAATATATCTGGCCGTTTCTGATCTCTTCTTTTGGTCTTTGCATTATTTCGGAGGGGGGTGGTTTGTGGGTTGTGACAGTGATCTGTGGGAATGCATTGATGTGTGTGTTGTAGTGGGTGTGGGTGGGTGGGTGTGTGCCGGTAATCTTTTCCCTCCCCTGTGTCGTAGGTGCAGTACTCACCGATGTCTTCCGCGCCGCCGGGCGTGCTCCTGGTATATGAGGAGGAATAGGAGTGCGGGGATGACCTGCAACTCTGGCTCCATACTGCCGGAATCTCCCGTGGAGTGCGTAGAGGTGAGCGTTTTCCCGTTCGTAGTCTGTTTCCGCCGTGTTCTTATCGGCGGTGCTCCCGCCCCGGAAAAGGTGGCAGATTGGTGGGTCGTAATAGGGTGGGCGGTACTTTGTCTGCCGCCGGGCTGTTGGCGGGAACCGCCGCGCTGTTTTTTTGTACCGCTGTGGCGGTCGGAGTGTTAAGTTGGCGGGCTGTGTTGGCGGTTCCCGCCAGGGTCAGAATGCCATTTTTAATACCGCCGGTCTGTTCGCGGTCCGACCGCCGCCTCTCCGCCGACCGCCAGGGTCAGAATGAGGGCCATAATGCCTACATATTCAGGCACAGTGGGATACACCACTGCCTAGAACGTGGGGAGTTTGGTGCAGATTATTTATTAGGTACTGTGTATTACACACCAATGTCAGAAATACATTTCAATGCATAACCATGTGAAGCCATGCTCGCATATGCTGTTTTGTTACAGAGATGACAATGCATATGCTCTGAGGCCATGGATACTCACCCCATACCTAACACCTGCCAATCAGAATGAGAGGTGCTACAACATTGGACATAGGCGAACCAGAACCATCATTGAGAGGACCTTTGGCATGTTGAAGTCACATTTTAGATGCCTGAACAAAAGTGGAGGTGCACTCCAGTATGCCCCAGAGACTACATGCAAGATTGTGGCGACATGTGCCATCCTACACACAATATAGCAACCAGACGTGGGCTACATCTCACCCTAGATGACAAAGATTCGGAGGATGAGGAGCAGGAGCCACCACAACGACAGCCTGGAGATGGTAGCATTGTAAAGGAGGGCAGACGGAGACGTGATCACTTAGCAACTCCTTACTTTGGCAGATAAGTGCCAACCGTAACAGCACTCACAAATGTAAGACACACATAGCCAGGCACATAGCTAGCAGCAAAGAAATATAATGTAACAAAGTCTTACACATTAAACTCATGTGCCTTAGGCTAAACCTAGGGAGACAACATCACACCCTCCTACGGCTACGACCACCATGGCCTGTGCCTGGTTGGTCCACTGATGTCTGGCGGGCATGGCTACTACGCATGATGCGGGTATCTGAGGCAGAAAAGCTCCTTACGCTTGATATGTTCTCACTATTCTGAGGGGTGTCACCAATACCTCTTGCTGCCTGGGAGGTATAAATTAAGTCAGCTGCAGCAGTAATGCATCCTAGTCCCCTTGACACATCTCAAGCAAAATGGCCTAGTTCTACCTGGAGCATGGCAGCGCGCCCTGACAGGCAGGTAGCTGTAGTGGCTAGGCAGCCAATGGACTGATTGAGCCGATCCAAACGTGCAGCTGTGTTGCGCTCTCTGCGCCTTGCATGGGCCCGATCCACAACCATTTCCCTATACAGGTCATTGATGATTGTGGTGAGGTTGACCATGTTGGTGTTCATGGTGCATAATTGGTTCTCAACATTTCCAAATCCCTATGTGAGGGTCTGTTGCACTCGGTGCAGGTTCCGGTTAATCATCCGCATTTGTTTGTTCTGCAGGTGGTGACTGCTCAGTAGGGATGCCTCCAGTCAAAGTAATTATTCTGTCGTGACATCCTCTTCACCTGCATCATGTGCCAGAAGACGCCTTCTACGCCCAGGCCCAGCTGTACGCAGTGGCCGACTCTCACCCATCTGTGGCCCCGGTGTCAAGTTTACTGCCTCATTGTCCACATCTCTCTCCTCTGTGGTGCCACGTGCATGGTGAACAATCGGTGTGGTACTGCACTCCCCTGCGGAAATGCTGACTGCCTCATCTGCTGTCATGGTGGCATCGTCATATACTTCCACACTAGGGTCATTGGTGGTTACTTGAGTGGCTTCTCAAAATAAATATTCCTCAAAATTTGGACTACTGTACTACATTACCTAAATGCACTGAACTTGAGGTTGGCATATTAGCATTGAACAATTTGGATAATGCATGCTTTTGTGGACTGTGGTTGTGTGCATGATGCCTTGAATAGTGTAAATAAGTGAGATTTGCTACTTACTTTTGGAGGTTCCAGGTGCTGAACTGTCCAGGTCCCAAATTCCTACAACAGCCTCTGGCTCCAGAGTGGTGTCCACCATGCTCTCTATTGCTGTGGGTGGTGGTACTGTGGATGGTTCCCCACCTGTTCCATGTACCCCCTTCAACGGCTCTGCTACCCTTTCCTTGGTTCTGGACCTGAGGTCATACCATCTTTTGCGCACCTCCTCGATGGAGCGATGACTGACTCCTATGGCATTTATCTTGCTTTGTATGTCCAGCCAAATCTTCTCTTTTTGTGAGTCAAGGACACTCATTGCTGCCTTCCCAAACATGACCTCATGGTGTAGGCAGCACTCCTCAGTGAGGATCTCTAACTCTTTGTCTGAGAAATTGAGCTTTCTCTTCCTCCCTGCAGTGTTTGCCTCCTTAGTTTGGCGTGCCGTGGCTGCAGTTGCTCCTCTCAGCTGGGTATGCCTCTGCTGTATGGGCTGGCTAGACTCCTCCCACTTCCATGGGGGGGACATCCTGGTACTGAGGTCATCATCCAGCACCAGGGACTGTGATTTGTCTTTTTTCTGCACTCAGTCGCAATTTGTGATTCTGTTACACACCCGTGCGCAATTTAGGAAATCGCAATTCGCGATTTCACAAATTGCAATGCGACTCGGCACCGAATCGCAAAATTGATTTGCGATTTTTTGTTACATCCCATTTTGCGAGTCGGAAATAGCGATTCACAGTGAGTTACTATTTCCGAGTCGCAATTTTTTAGCTTTGTACATGTGCCCCAAGACATTATCCAAAACACAGCAAAAATATCGTTTTTTTAAGGCTTGTTATTTTTTCCCTGAAAACGGCATCAACAAAGGTTTTATGGTGCTAAAATCCCCATCTTCCCTGCTTTTAGGAACAGGCAGACTTGAATCAGAAAAACACATTTTTCAACACAATTTTGGCATTTTACTGGGACATACCCCATTTTTACTATTTTCTGTGCCTTTAGCCTCCTTCCAGTTAGTGACAGAAATGGGTGTGAAACCAATGCTGGATCCCAGACAGCTAAACATTTCTGAAAAGTACACAAAATTCTAAATTCAGCAAGGGGTCATTTGTGTAGATCCTACAAGGTTTTTCTATAGAAAATAACAGCTGAAATAAAAAGAAAATTGAAAATGAGGTTAAGAAACACCCATTTTTCTCCACATTTTACTCTGTAACTTTTTCCTTCGATGTCAGATTTTCAAAAGCAATATACCGTTACATCTGCTGGACTCTTCTGGTTGCGGGTATATATAAGGCTTGTAGGTTCTTTAAGAACCCTAGAACCCTAGGTACCCAGAGCCAACAAATGAGCTGCACCTTGCAATGGGTTTTCATTGTATGCCGGGTATACAGCAATTAATTTGGCAAAATATAAAGTTTGAAATATAGGTATCAAGGAAACCTTTAGATTTCCAGAATGAGCACAAGATAAGGTGTTGAGAAGCAGTGGTTATTTGCACAACTCTGAATTCCAGGGTCCCCATACTACCATGTGAATTACATGGCTTTTCTCAAATAGATGTCTTTTTTACACACTGTGTTACATTTGGAAGGAAAAAATGTAGAGCAAGACAAGAGGCAATAACCCTTGTTCTTCTATTCTGTGTTTCCCTAAGTCTCCTGATAAAAATGGTACCTCACTTGCGTGGGTAGACCTAATTTCCGCAACAGGAAACGCAACATGGGCACATCACATTTTTACATTGAAATCTGATGTGTTTTTTGGAAAGTGCCTAGCTGTGGATTTTGGTCTGTATCCAGCCGGCACCTAGGAAAACCTACTAAACCTGTGCATTTTTTAAAACTAGACACCTAGGGCCATCCAGGGTGGGGTGACTTGTGGGGCTCTCACCAGGTTCTGCTACCCAGAATGCTTTTCAAACCTCAAAAGGTAGCAAAACAAACACCTTTTTCTCACATTTCGGTGACAGAAAGTTCTGGAATCTAAGAGGGGCCACAAATTACCTTCCACCCAGCATTCCCCCTATTCTCCCAATAAAAATGGTATCTCACTTGTGTGGGTAGGCCTAGTGCCCGTGACAGGGAATGCCCCAAAACACAATGTTGACACATCACATTTTCCCAAACTGACCTGTTTTTTTGCAAAGTGCATAGCTGTGGATTTTGGTCTCTAGCTCATCTGACACCTGGGAAAACCTAGCAAACCTATACATTTTTTAAAACTAAACACGTAGGAGAACCCAGGATGGGGTAACTTGTGGCACTCTCACAAGGTTCTGTTACCCAGAATCCTTGGCAAACCTCATAATTTGGCAAAAAAACACTTTTTCCTCACATTTTGATGCTGCAAAGTTCTTAGAATCTGAGGGTAGCCACAAACGCCCTTTTACCCAGGGTTTCCCAAGGTCTCCCGATACAAATGGTACCTCACTTATGTGGGCAGGCCTAGTGCCTGCGTCAGGAAATGCCCTAAAACACTACATGGCCACATCAAAATAATCAAATAAAAAACTACCTGTTTTTGCAGGGATGTGGAGGAGGCACCTACGTTTTTTGTCCTGGGCTCAGCAGCCATCTGGGGAAACCTACCAAATCCAAACATTTCTGAAAACTAGACCTGAGGGAGTCCAGGGAGCTGTGACTTGCATCAATCCCTCAGTGTTTTCTTACCCAGAATCTTCAGCAAACCTTAAATTAGGTAAAAAATCACATTTTTCCGACATTTCTGTGTGGGATCACCGCACCAGCACAAATTTCCTACCACCCAATGTTCCCCTCAGTCTCCTGGTAAAAATGACACCTCACGAGTGTAGGTGGGCCAAGTGCCTGTGGCAGGGAAGAGCAAAAAACCTGTCAAAAATGAGGGGGAACCAAAGCTGGTCCCAAATGACTGTTTGAAAAAAAAAAACGTTTTTAGGCTGACAAGTGGGACAGAACTTTTATCGGTATAGATGCAACATTGCTGGGTGGTAGAAATTTTGTGGATTCCTGCAGATTATGGAAAGTTCCATCGCAAAAATGTAGGAAAAATGGGTGATTTCAAGCAAAGTTGGAGGTTTGCAGGGCATTGGGACCACCCTGGACTCACCAAGATGTTTAGTTTTCAGATGTGTCTAGGTCTCATAGATTTTTCTACATAGCAGCGTCCCAAGCTCCAAAAAGTGCAGGCCTCACCATTCCAAGTGGGACGATTTTGAGAGTTAGACAAGCTCTCATGGCCCAAATATAAAACAAAAACCCAAAATAATCAAATGTCCTTTTGCTTGCCATGGGATAAGATGTCTTAATGTGTGGGGTGAAAGCTGAAAGACTGTTACCCCCTTCATTTGGGGTGGGGGCATAACCATGCCCATACTGAATGGTAGCCACCACCCCACTATTTTTTATTTGTTTTGAATTCCCTGGCTTCTAGTAGGCTTTCTGCCCCCCGGGAGTGGATTGGGGGTAATTGCCCCATCTGCCCCCCGGTGGGCAGAACAACTTTGTCACCATTTAGTTGGGATGGGACTCTGGCCAGACCTCCAGCCTCTTTTTTTGAAAATAAATTCATCCCTGGTCTGTGGTAGGCTTTCTGCCCCCTTTGGGGACAGATGAGCCTTACAAATATAGGCCAATCTGCCCCCAGTGGGGGCAGAAATGGCCTAAAATAAATTTGCCCCCAGGGGAGCGATCCTTGCCTCAGGGCTTGGTCTCCTTGTGTGAAATTGGTACAAAAAAAAAAATCCCTGGTGTCTAGTGGTTTCTGCCCCCCTTGGGGTCAGATTTACCTAAGAAAAATAGGCCGGTCTGTCCCAAAATAAAATTCCCCCCCCGGGGAGCGACCATTGCCTAAAGGGTAGCTCCCCACCAGTGAAAAAACAAACAACAAAAAATCCCTGGTGCCTGGTGGTTTCTGCCCCTCTTGGAGGCAGATTGGCCTAATTATTGTAGGCCGATCTGCCCCCAGGGGGCAGAAAAGGCCTTATTAAAAAAATTGCTCCCTGTGGAGCGACCCTTGCTTGAGAGGCCACTCCTCTTATCAATGTAAACAACAACAACAACAAAAATCCTCGGTGTCTAGTGGTTTCTGTCCCCCCCACCCGGGGCAGATCAGCCTAATTAATATAGGCTAATCTGCCCCTGAGGGGGCAGAAAAGGTCTAATAAACAAACTGCCCATTGGGGAGCAACCCTTGCCTAAGAGGTCGCTCCCCTTATCAATAGAAAAAAAATCCCTGGTGTGCAGTGGCTTCTGCCTCCCCTGGGGGGCAGATTGGCCTAATTAAAATATGCTGATCTGCCCCCGGGGGGTCAGAAATGGCCTTAGAAAAAATGCTCCCCCCCTTGGGGAGCGACCTTTGCGAAAGGGGTTGCCCCGCTTATACCAATTCCCCCCCACCCACAAAAAATCCCTGCTGTCTAGTGGTTTCTGTCCCCCTGAGAGGCAGATCGACCTAATTAATATAGGCCTATCTGTCCCCGGGGAGGCAGAAAAGGCCTAATAATAAAATTGCCCACTGGGGAGCCAACTTTGCCTAAGGGGACGCTTTCCTTACAAACATAAACAAAAACAAAAACCCTGGTGTCTAATGGATTTTGCCCCACCGGGAGGCAGATCGGCCTAATTATTATTAGAAATGGCCTTTGAAAAAATGCCCCCCTTGTGAGCAACCCTTGCCAAAGGGGTCGCTCCCCTTATACCAATTTCCACAAAATAAACTCCCTGGTGCCTAGTGGCATTCCGACCTCCCCTGCCCCCATAACGAGGAGAAACTAATCTGTTTCTCCTCTGATCACGCAGGAAGCATGCTTCCAGCGCGATGGGAAGCGACCTCTGCTGACTTCATCAGATGTCACTGGGGGGGCAGGGGTTGAGGGCTGTTGGGGTGGAAGGAAAGCAATTTCCCTCCAGCCCTGCCCTGGGGGGGGTGTCCTTGGGGGAAGCACTAGCGCTTCCCCTGAGGGCCTCTACCAGGACGTAACGGTTACATCCTTGGTGCATCTGTGCCACAGCCAAGTACGTAACTTAACATCCTTGGCTGTTAAAATGGTTAAGCTAATCCATTGTTCAACAGAGGGAAAGCTAAACAAAGAGATTTTAGTGCCTGTAAAAGTAAACTGTTGGCTAGAAGTGAGTGGATGGCATATGTGAAAAGAGAACTATTTCTACATTTCATCCTTAGTGCGTTTATCATTAACAGGCTGTGCGGTAGTATAACTAACAATCGAGAAAAAGTACTTGGGAATTGAATAACATCAATAAAAAGGGTGTCATAAAAAAGACAACAATGCCTTCAGAAGCTATGGCATTACTCAACAAATAAAGGGTAAGGTTCCACAACTGATAAACAAGGCAGTAGTGCACCGGTTGTGGCTAAAAAGAATGCTATGGTAATAAAAGGAATGGCATGAACCATGTGCTGAAATTCTGAATCATATCAATTTAACATGCTCAAAAGACTTGAGAAGACACAGTGGTCCAAGGACTGTACATTGATAAAGCGGGCTGTCAGCTAACCAATGTCCAGAAGGCCAATCTGGTACCAGCTTAGAAAGAGTAGGTCTTGGACCCAGCCCTCCCTGTGTGGTAACTCTATATTTTTGTCTTCCTTTCATAAACCAGTTTTTGTTGGATTTTAGATTCTGTGCACTTTTTTTCTGCTAAACAGTGGTAACGTGATTGTGCTCTCCCCTTTAAACATGTTAAAATTGACCAACATCTATTGCTATGTTTAATTTACTTACATGTGACTGCTAAATGGTGCTACATATACCCAAGGCCTAAAAATTAATTCTACTAGTTGGCTGCAGCACCTGTTGTGCCGCCCACTAAATAGCAGTGTAAAACGTTTGTATGACATTACAGCATATGCTTTCATTATGCATGCCATTACCGTACAGTCTTTACCAACCATATACCTTTGCCACAAAAGTACATAGGATTACATTATAGTAACCATTAGCACACATTCTTTTACCCCACATGCATTTACCACACAGACCTTTAACACACAATTGTGTATGGAAATAATGGAAATAAATATGAAAAAAATAAAATGATATTTACATATACAACTTAATTTAATTTCAATTATGGTGTACCATATACATTTTTTACATTTTTATACAAAAGGTAATTTGTGAGAAGCACTTTTGTATGCAACAGAACCTAATACAATGCAAGATGTTGCAACTCAAAGCAATGCATTGCAACCACACGGAAATATTTTCAGGATCATATCACCATGCAGCACAACACAAGACATTGAACACTTTCAAACCTGAATATATAACAACACAACACATTAGAACACAACACAGATGTTTTCAACAGTATTCAAACACTATGTAGATGTAGAAGTTCACCTTTTTTCATTGCTGCACAACCAAACAACCTGTCCACAACCAACGTGGTAGACAAACCCTGTGAGAAAGGTCAAAAGCATATTAAAATTTAACAGAATAATAATTATAACTTTAGTCACCTTTTGCTACAGAAAAAACTTAGTTTACAACACATTTTATTTTAATGTAAATTATGGTTAGCTCTTCGGTAGTCAGTGGTACACTGCCTTCTAACATGACCACATGCACCAGGGTGTGCACAAGTATCTATGAGTGGGGGGAAACTGTGCTGATTGCAGAAGCCCCCTAACATTTTGCCTCAATTCTTTACTCATGCTGGTGTTTTCCTGGCTCTGATGGTGCCCTCGGCACTGCTAACCAGTCCCAGGGTCTGTGCTCCTATTAAATGGATATGCAAATTAGGATAATTAATATTGTCTGTCTCAACCTACCTATAAGTCCCTAGTGTATGGTAGGGCATGTAGGTTTAAGGACCCCTGCATAGATGTGCACCCATAGGCACACTTCTGAGGTGCCCAGTGTCATTTTAAAGGCAGGCCTGCCTTGCTGGCTGCTTTTCAATTAAAGTTAGCTTCAAATTCGACTTTGGAATTAAAAGTACTTACAAAGTCTTAAACTTCCTTATTTCTACATATGCCACCCCTAAGGTGTGTTCTAAGTGCCACTAGGGCTGGGTGCTATGTAACTATAAGCAGGGACTTTATAAAATATGTTTTACACGCCCTGGTAAGGGGCTAATAGCCAAATTCATTTTCCCTCACTGTAGTGAATGGGCTCCATAGGCTAACATGTGAGACTTTATTTTTAATTAATAAAGTCCCAAAATGAGCTAGATATTTCAAGTTTTATATCAACCTTATTGTTATAATAAATCCAACAACTTGTTGAATCTAATATAACTAACTCAGGGAAAGAGTTTTAGAACTCTGCCTGAAAGTTTCAGCTCTGTGGTGCCCTTCTCTGATTGGCCAGCCTCTGGCAGCCTGGCCAGGCTGCCTTGATGAGGTGGAAGTGGCCTGGGCTGAACACAAAGGAACTGCCTGGGAGAGGAGATCTGCCTCAGCAGATTGTGAACCAGGATGGGGGGAGAGAAGCCAAACCGAACTTCAAAGGAGGGACTGACATGTAGAGCAGCCCATATCCTGCAAACCCAGACAACTAGGTGCCCCACTGTGTAGAATAGGAGAGGGCAGGAAAGGGGTGTGCTAAGGGATTTTGGCCATACCAGTGGGTGGGCTCAGCCAGACCTAACCTCTAAGATTGAATTTCTGCCATGTTGGAATTTTGAGGAATGTTGCTCCCCAGGATTGATTTTTGCCACACTTCCCAGGAAGTGGTCATCCAAGAGGATGGTGGCATGCCTGTGATCGGACAGTTGCACTCCCCCTGCTTTCCAACCCAGGAGCAAGGATAAACATGGCAGAGCTGCACCCACACTTCAGATCCCTACCAGGAACAAAGACAAGAAGAAGGACTGTCCTGCTGGACCCCTGACCTGAACCTAGACACTGCACTCCGAAGGACTGCACCAGCTACACACTTGGGTTTCACCACCAAAAGGACATTGCCTGTCTTCAACTGGTTCAAGACGGTACTCCTTGTTTGCTACAGGTAGAAAATAGCTAACCAGAATCCGTGCATCAAAGCCTGAAGAAACTGACCAGCCGACCACTGTCCAGTTGTCATTTTTGAGTTTGAGCCAGATGCATTCTGGGAGTTGGAGTCCTAACCCTCAAGGAACAAATCAGAGCTTCTGGAACCTTGGGGTGAACTGTGGACTCCTAAAGGACCTTCAAAGACCTTCTGGAAGAACATCTAGAAGTTTGGAGAAGATTGGAGAACTTTTGGTAAAAAGATCCATAAAGGGACCGACACGACATCGTGAGTCAAACCGGCTTACATTGACCATGACCTGGCCTGACTTGCAAGTTCGTCCTTCTGAAAAGCTCTAGAGCCCCAGACTTCCAGGATTACACCAGGGGCTCCTGGAAAGGCTATCCAACGATGTTGACTCAAAATTGGCTTGATGTGGAGGGTCGTCCCACATCAGACAGAAAAAGCTAAAAAAAAAGACAAAGTCAGAATGTAAAAAGTTGACCGTGGGTTCCGGCGCAGCATATCCAAGGACAGCTCGAGGGATGTTGGATCCAATTTCAAGTTCAGCCCGGAAAAAGATTTCTGTCACAAAAAAGTGTCTAAGTCCGAGGTAGAATTCTTCACTGAGGTCTCTTGTGAAGTGTATCTGAAGAGGGCTCCAGAGAGGGTGGATCCATTCTGCGACTTCATCCCGGTGAAGAAAATCTTCAAGAAAAAGACTGAGAGCCTCATTACGAGTTTGGCGGTCCCAGGCTGGCGGTCTAGCCACCACAGACGATGGTAGAAACCTGCAGGCTGGTGGGGACCATGTTTCCACCGGACAGATTACGTGGATGCACGCCGCCAAGGTTTCTGCCATGGTTGCACCACCACGGAAAACCAGGCGGAACCCAACCGTATAAAAGGAGACACACACCTTCAGGAAGCCATGCTCATCTGGAGCCGCCATGGAACCAGAACTACACGTCTTCCTGCTACTCCTGCTTGTCCAACGACTACGAAATCTGCGATGACGACAGCAAACGTAAGGGCACACTCTTCCTGTTATTGTTGTATATTGACACTTTTCGTACACAACATACATTCGGGAAGAGGGAGCAAGGGCGACACTCACACGTAACTGCACAACACTTACACTCACAGACAGTTACACAAATACTTGCATATACACAACAAACACACCATGGCCACCACACAGCACACAAACATCACAAACACACACAGGTATCCACAGAAACACCCCACAGGCCCACACTCACACCCTACCACATAACACCACAACATGTCACAAAAGCAACACATCCTTACCAACTATAATCACTTGGCAGGGACACACAGGGCACACTACCCAGGGACACATTACACAGACTTCATTACGTCATGCCAACACGCATAACACACATACAAGCAGACAATCAAACTATTTACCGGTAGCTGTGCAAAGAACTCCATATCCAAAATTTCATAAACATAATGACTACACACTCAATGCACACAAAGCCACCCAACACACCAACAAACACATCAGCACACCAACAACACACAATACCAACACAACTAATCCCTTCAAAACACAAATGTCCATGACACAGCACATACCCAACCACTTATGGACAAAAAACACTAGACACAACCACACATTCTGAACAAACAGCACACGTAGCCCAAGCAGAACACACACACATACATACACACAACTAGTGTCAGCCAGGAACAACTCCATACTAGGGAAAGAAATGCATGACAAAGATGTAACCAGGAAACCAACCACTGGTTAGTTCAAGTAATTATTTAAAAAATAATACTATATTCATAACAAAGGCCATAGGTCAGTCCACAATGCAGACATGCTGCATGCACGTAGTGCACAGATGTGTGCCCCAAGCTTGACTCCTGGCTGCCATGTTACCTCCACAGGAAGGGGCATCAATGGGGTGAGCAGGCAGGTACCTCAGGGATTATCTGGGGTAGGCGGAGGTGGGGTCGGGTTTTGGAGGGGGGCCTTTGGGATCAGACTTGGGTGGGGGGAGTTTGGACCTGGACTTAGGTTTAGGGGAGGACTGGCTTTTAGGTGGAGGGGTAGACGTCTTGGCACGGGGAGTGGCATGAGAACCTTCAGGGGGGCAGAGAGGGCCTGGAGGTGGAAGGGCCGAACTTGGGAGGGACACCAAAGGTTTAGAGGTCTCACAGGGTGGGAGAGGAGTAGGGAAAAGGGCAAACTCTGAAAAGAAAGTTTTTTTTAGACACACGGGGATAGTCATAGCAAAAGGGTTTGGGTGTGGATGAAGAGGGAGTGGTTGAAAGAGGTGTTGGTGTGGATGTCTTGGTGCACGTTTGTCCAAGGTATGCTAGTTGGTGGTGGGTGTCTGTTGGCGAGGTGACTGCAGGTTTGGTGGATGTGCTGCATGTAGGCATGTCTGTGGCCGGGGTGCCTGCAGATGTGGTGAATGGGGTGGATGTCTGAGGGTCTGCTGTGGTGTTGTCTGTGGGTAAGATAGGTGTAGTGGCTGTGAATGTTGGTGTGGTGTCTGTAGGTGTATCAGGAGTCATGCCTGTGTTGCGTGGCTAGTGGGGTTGTCAGTGCAGGTTCTGACTGTTTATATGTGTGCAGGTGTATGTTGCTTGTGTGCCTGCTGGTGGTGTGTCTTGTGGTGCTTGTGTTTGTCTGAGCTAGCCTTGGATGTTGAGGTGGATGCATGATTGTCTGTCTGTGTGGCTGGGTTGGGGAAGAGGGGTTTGGAATTGGGAAGAGGAAGTTGGAGGGGGACGGAAGACAAAGGGTGACTGGTTGCTGTCATTGTGGAGACCAGAGCCTGCAAGGATCTCTGTAAGCCAGCCAGTACACCGTGAATGCCCTCCAGAAACACTTTGCTCTCTTGTATCTGACTTGCCAGGCCCTGGATGGCAATCACACACGCACTGACCACATAGATCGACCTCAAGAGGTCAATAGCCTCCTCACTGAGTGCAGCAGGGCTGAAAGGGGCAGAGGTCCCTGTGGCAAAGGAGACGCCCACCCACTTGGGTGAGCGTGCATGGCCAACAGGGTGGGGAGCTATAGAGAGGGTGGTGGTAGTAAGGGGGGTGGTGGGCAGAGATGGTGCTGGGGTGGTCCCAAGTAGGTCCACCACCGCCTGGAGTGTCCACTGGAGGAGGATTCCAATGATGAACACATGGATCCTGTCCCCCCTGTGGCACTTCCCTCGCCCTCTGGGCTACTGGTTCCCTCGGTGTCGTGATCTCAGCACTCTGGATACCATGGCTGGCAGCTTCCCCACTCGGCTGTGCCCCGTTTCCTTTACCCACCAATGCACAGAAAGAAAGAGAGAGGGTCATCACATTATTCACACACACATACATTACAACATGAACAACAGTAACAAAACATCTATGTCAAATAAAGCCCCAGTTAGAAACCATACAGAGCCTACATCGTCACAACAAGATATTTCCAATATTCCCGTATGACCACAGTCTCACCCACAACATAAGCCAACCATCTGACTACTACATCATCATCCCATCAATTGAGCTGTAACTCAAAAGCATAATGCGCAAGATGTAATGGCTACATCTAAAATCTAGCCCCATACAGCTCATCACTGTCCATCATCAAATCAGTCTAAGGAAATGCAGTTGACTGACAACACAATGTCATGCCCCCCCACTCCACGCCTGCCCAGTCCATCACCAGTAGTCATGTTCCATGGAAGGAAACTCATCTCACCTCAAATACAACACAGCATGCTGCTTTCCAATCACATGCATGACTTATCATTCTGTACACAACTTACACAATGGCAGACATCACAGATGAAGACATCACATATGGCATACCCATGCAGTCTGTATCACAAAATGGCATAGCATGTCAGTGAAACATCTACCTAAATACTAGAAAAATATTCATAAGGAGTTTCTGGACCCACTTATCTAGTTCATTGTCACATAGACAACAAATCTGTGTTCTGCAAAAGGATACATCCACAGAGAACCACAGGGAGTATAGTAACACCAACAATACAAGGGACACCAAACAATGTGCATGAAGGCCTCACAGCATTCCACCGTACAGGCTGAACAGAAACCTCTATATGACAACATCTGAACACCTACATCACTAATAACTGATCAGGCATGTGATTCCTTCTACCTTAGTCCAGAACTAACACTTACACAACTGATTATCAATGTACCCATGAATGACACATACACCTAGAGTCAAGCAAATTTAATGACAACATATCCCACAAAATCAACATGTGTATGTGAAATGGAACACCTATTACACCATTATGTCAGGCAGAACTGAGCAGAGCCTTTACCAAAACTGTTCAAACAGCCTCAGATATGCAAAGGTAAGTCTAGCAAACAAGAGGTGTCAGCATCAAATTAGGCCCAGGGAAGAAGTATCAAATGACACATGTTGTAGGCAGCAAATAGCATATGTTGCACTCATATAGGTATGGTATTATGTAGCATGGGCAATATACATGAGCTAAAGGATCAGCAGCCTAACCACTTACCTTTGCAACACCAAATATATTAGGATAAAAGGTATTTGTACACATGTCAATATAATGCCATGAACTGTCAATGTATTATTGTCACCATGAATTTCACATTGTAGGATGTCCACCCTGATGAAACTTCGCATTTCCCAATGTATGAATTTGACATGACAATGGGACACCTCCTCAAACCTCGTAGGGAGTGTAGTAAGTTGGCCATATCAAAAGCCTGTTTGGGATAACAGCCTCACATGAAGTGTCCAACTATTTCAATACACAGGATTACTTGGCCCTGTTGCTCATCTGTCAGAGCCAATGTTGCACATAGAGCAGATCCAGTGAAATAGGAGTGGTCAGAGACCAAAGAGGTATACAACTTACCATTTGGGTAAATGGACTTGGGAACACGAGGTAGGAAGGATGACACAGCAGGTTACAAATATGTTTGGCTGAGGAGACACAGTCACATGCGCATCTCCACATGCAGTCATATTATTTTGTAGACAAAGGTGATTAACTTGTTTTCATGCACAATAAAATGGCCACGTCTGTATTGGTATGTTGGCAACTGTAGTACCATGTCGTCCTACTAGTCACCATACCTGTAGCACTTACCACATTGTCACAGATGTAATACTCAGACATCATACACTAAACCTTTAGAGGCAAGTACATGGGTTCTGCCAGTACTTACCCCTTTGTGGCTGCTGTAATGCCTCCAAATGCCCATCCACCTCGGGGTAGGCCACCACCAAAATGTGGGCCATTAGAGGGGTCAAGGTCCGATGGGCATCCTTCCTTCGTCGGGAGAACATCCTCAGCTGGGCCTCTGCGGTCTTCTGGGCCCAGCATCTCAGGTCCTCCCATTGCTTCCTACAGTGGGTGCTCTGCCAGCTGTGGACCCCCACACTTGATTGGCGATGGCACTCCAAATTCCCTTCTTCTGATGGGCGTTGACCTGCATGGATGACACAGACAAAAGGAAAAAGTCATGCCCATATGCACCATACCAATAGTAATGGACAGTACACTTCTGTGACAGCAAGTCGGAAACATTCCCATCATCTCACAATACTCATTTACAAATTATCATCGGCATGCATCAACACCTTCACTACTTTACATTTCAGGTACACCATCATACACCATATCTATCACACATTTGTATAGCATTGGACTCACCTGCTCATCTGGTTCACCATATAGCTGTTCATACAAGGGTAGGACCTCCTCCACAAGCTTATCCAGCTCTTCAGGAATGAAGACTGGGGCCCTATCACCTGCAGGATGTGACATTATAGCTCCGAGAGGCAGTACACAGGTGCTCAGGTAGTGGAGGTCTTGCTGAGAGCAGTGCCAGGAGTCAAGTGAGCAATATTGCAGACATGGCGGTCACGTCCACCACGTACATGACCGTCACCGCCAGCGGACATCGCCATTGGCGTAAGTCTGCCAAAGGCAGCAATGTCTTCCAATGGCAATTTCCACGGCAGTTCTGACTGCCTACCGCCATGACGACTTCTGCCGACAGACTTAGGTCACTTCCATATGTCCAGTGCAGTAGGTCAGGCGGCTGCCATTTAAAGCACATTTAATGCATGGACGAGTTTTAGTATCTGCAACATTAACAGTACCGCATATCTTGCAGTACAACTGTAAGTACTGCCTTCAGGTTCAGTTGTCATTTTGTGCATCTTTGCAGTAAATGCTGTGTTACTGGAGGAAATGTGGTGATAGCAATGTACACCTACTCGAATGTTCCCATGTGCTTTGAAAACGTATATAATGTGCAACAATATGCGTAAAACATGTCTATTGGGTTGGACTTACAACCATGTACAGTTACAGATGATTCTGTATGTGTAGTTCAATAGTTTTTTGGGGGAATGTGTACCAAGGAGGGTGTCATCGGGTTCAAACCTAAGTGCTGTACTGTAGATATCAGAGTTTGTAACCAACCTCGACAGCAGATATGTGTGAGTTGTTCATGTGACTTTACAAGATGTTTGCATGCTGCCGGTCACATACAATGTTGACATATTTTCACATAGTTTTCCTGCCATGAGGAGAGGATGAAAACCACCAGTGTACCGTCCACTAGTAGACCTGCACACCATGGAGGAGAGACATTGTATCCAGATTTATCAGCTGAATCGTCATAGTATCATGGATCTTTGTGATCAATTGGAGCCAGATCTGGTGTCTACCATTCGCATTCCCTATATCATACCTCCCATCATTCAAGTCTTATCAGTGCTACGCTTCCTGGCCACTGGGTCCTTTCAGAATACAGTAGCTCTAACTGCAGGAATGTCTCAGCCCATATTAAGTCTGGTTTTTAGGGATGTACAGTGTGCATTGTTGAAACACCAGGACAGCTACATCAGGTTTCCCCAATGTGTGGATTTGGCCTATGTGAAGGCAGAGTTTTATGCTATGGGGCATATTCCACATGTGGTTTGTGCCATAGATGTCACCCATGTAGCCTTGGTTCCCCCCAGTGCCAATGAACAAGGGTATAGGAACAGGAAAAACTACCACTCCATAAACGTTCAAGTGGTGTGTCTGGCAGACCAGTGCATTTCACAAGTCAGTGCTAAGTATCCAGGATCAGTCCATGATTCTTCATCATGCGGAACAGAAAATTCCCACTGCTTATGGCACGACTCCACACAGAGTTGGCCTGGCTTATTGTTAAATAACAAATGAAATGTGTGCTTGCAATGTATGTCTCCTGCCATCAAAATGTTGCATGTCCCACATATATATTTGGGTGTTGTCCTACCAATTTGTTCACAAGTGACTCTGGCTATCCAAACCGTCCTTGGTTGTTGATACCAGTGAGGTAACTAACCACGCAAGGGGATATCCACTACAATGAGGCCCACGAAAGGACAAGGTGTATCTTTGTGCAGACTTTTGGGCTTGAAGGCAAGATCTAGGTACTTGGACAGATCAGGAGGATCCTCCTCTACTTACCCAATAAGGTATGTCAAATAATAGTTGCCTGTTCCACAATCTTGCCCTGAAACCACAAATACCATTTATACCAGATGAGGGGGAGCCAGCAGAACCTGTGGGTGAAAATGCAGCAGAACCTGTGGGTGGAAATGCAGATTTGCCAAGTGATGACGAGCCAGAGGAAGAAGAAGCAGGAGAATCTAGGGCATATTTCATCAATCAGTACTTCAACTGACTAAAAGTTAGATGTAATGCTGGGGTTCTAATTTGTAACCTGAAGTAGATGGGTAGCATGTTACTTCCTTTTTTGCACCATCTGTGGGGTTGTAAATAGCTCCAATGCCTATGACGGAGTTGTGCATGCAAACTGAAAATATGTATTATGTACAGAACAGAGTGGTCTACAGTATCATGTATTGTTCTAGCAGATGCAAAGTTACACTTGTGGACATGACTTCTTTGATTTGGGGAGTGTATTTCGCTTTGTCCTTTGCCTCTTCTCTTACAAACACACATTTCCCTAGATCCTGTTTAGCTCATCAATCTTGGCAAACGACTGTGTCAGAAGCAGATGGGAATTGCAGATAGACATGAGAAGTGGACATGGCTGATACCAGGTACTATGAGTCTTGCTTATGTGGAGTGTGACTAACATTGTTAGACTATCAGGATACTGGGGTAGAAAAATGCTTTCCTATCAAGGTCACCTGTAGGGTACAGGAGGTTGTCAAGTGTTGTAATTTGTGTCTGGATATGTGGCTGGTGGCTCGTGTAAATATAGGGCCAAAGCCTCTCCCTTCACAATGGCAACAGTTGTATGTATTCTACCTTGAATTTAGCTGTCTGTGTGTTCCTACTTTGCAGACCAATGTGAACGCCACTGTGGACTGACATAGGTGAGTGACAAGCCTACAGGTATGTGACCAATGTAAGTGAACATTTGCAAGAATGGGTAGATCAGTACTGATCTCTGTCTGTACCATGGGATATGTATGTATGGAAGTAATGGTATGGATAGGTGATAAGGTTTTACCAGGTGATACAATGAACCAATCTGTGTGGCTCCTGCCTTGTTGATAAAGTTACATGACCCTAACTTCTGTATCGTGTAGTTTAGCATTGTGTTACACCTTAGAAGACAGCATGATGCTACTCTCAGTCATGCTCCTTGTGCTGTTAGCATATCTATCACTGATTGTGTGTAGTTGTAGTTTACAACCTATTTGGAATCTGTCCTGTTACAATCTTATTGTAATGAGTCTCCTGCTGATGGAGTCCACGTATGTGGTCCATAACAATGGGTGTACAATACAGAGGGACATGATCAGACGAGTTGGCATGCATAACTCTTGTAGATGGTTGATAAATGAGACATACACAGGATCTGTGTTTCAATGTTACTTATTGTGGAGATACAAAAAACATATGTGACTACTAACGTAAAACACACACAACAAAATGGTGCTAAGTGTAGTCATGTTGGATGACATCATCAGGGTAACTGCTACACCATTTAGGAGCACAAGTCCAGTGTCCTTGTACCACAGAAAAATGGAGATTGGTTACAGATCAGTCAACATGGTGCATCTGTGTAACACAAGGTGAACAGTTCAGGAGAGGTTTACTTCCTCGCAGTGGGTTTGGTCTTGACATCTGCTCCTGCTGGATGTCTGGGTGGACATCCATGTTTGCAGGGGGAGTGGTTCTTCAACAACAGAGGGTGGAGTGTCTGAGGCATATTGTTCCCCTGGCAGGGTCTCCATTGCACTAGCAGTCGCAGATGTAGAAGGGCCTAATGTATCATTGATAGTGGAAGGGGGCATATGTTGGGAAAAAAGCTACTCAGTGCCTGTCAGCACCCCTGCAATGGAAGCCAAGTGGGTATTTTGTGCCTGCCACTGCTACATGACGTCCTGGTGGTTGTCCCTCTGCAGCTTTTGGATTTCCCCCAACATGGTGATAACTTGGCCCATTGTGCCTTGAGAACTTTGGTAGGCTCCCAAGACTTAGGAGGTGGTTTCCTGGTCAGTAGTGTCCATTTAAGACCCCATCCTCTGGCCCATGGCATCCCTCCCATACACCCTGCCCCAACATGCATGTGCCCCTGGCACAGTGTGCCCACTCCCAGTGGTGGCAGGTCCATCATTGTCAGGGGTGGCAAGGTGAGACTCAGGTAGCTGTACTGTGGGGCACACAATGGATGAAACAGTCCTTGGGACACAGGTTGGGGAGCGAATGGTTGTCTGTGATATAGATGCAATAGGGCTGGGAGGAGTTGATGTGGGCAGGTTGAGGCTGACAGTTGTTGACTGACCAGGTGTCGCAGATGGACCAGGTTCTTCATCAGTGTCCAGACATCCGGGGTGTTCTCCTCACTGGGGCCCTCATCCAGAAGGGTAGTGAAAGTCTCTGGTATCCTCTCCATGGTGACAATGTCAAGGTTACTTGTGGAGGGAGTGGAACACAGAGTACAGGTTACAATGGGGGTATTTTAGCAGTTGTGTGAGATGCAGACAGTGCCTTACTATGAACCCCAGCAATTATATTTACAGCTGATGCACTATGTAACTTGGTACAACATGAAACTCTGTAACTTCAATTCCATACACCATGTTTTATGCTGGTAAACAATGTTTGTTGTGATTGTACTGCTGATGACATCTGATATTGTCTGATAATTTACATGACTGTTCACTTCTGTTACCTAGTGAACTGTCTGGCATGGTAGCAGGCACAAATAAGAGCTGTACAATGCACATTGGTGTCCTTCTAGGAACACAGTACATGAGCTTACAAATGACTTTCCACACCAGGTGAGTATATTTCTAGCTTGGGATCTTTGATCTGTGGCCATTATATATGGCTATAGCTGTGTTTTTCTTGGGATGTTAGTGTGAGTGAGCCATTGCATTGCTGTGATTGCCATGTACTCTTCCACACTAGAACAATCAGGATGGGTTAGATAGAATATTGGTTTGACATGCATGACAAGTAATATTTGGTGCAGTGGACTAGTGTTGAATATGTTGGGATATTACATTCTGGAAGTTGTAGTGCTATAATTAGCCAGTACTCCATGTGCCATTTCCAAGGGATGAGGTGCTAGATGAGTTTAGTGGACATGTTAAATGCCGGGGAAGGGTATTAGGTGACTAGGAGAGAGTTGTAGTGGCTGGTGCGTAAATTGGGGTGGGTATAAGTGGTGAGGGAGTATGCAGGATAAGACAATTGTGTGACATGAATGTTGTTGGTTCTTACCAGGCTCCACTCCCCCGGGTATTCCTGTTAGGCCCTCAGGATGCAGGATGTTCAATACCTTCTTCTCCCAAGATGTGAACTGTGGGGGAGGAGGTGGGGGCCCATTTCCAGTCTTTAGTACCAGTAGCTGGTGCCTGGATGCCATGGGCCATACCTCCCCCCTGAGGTCGTTCCCCCTCTTACCGATGTCCTCCCTTGTGCGTGGATAACTGCCTACAGAATTTACCCTGTTGACTATCCTTTGCCACAACCCCATTTTCCTGGCAATAGATGGTTGTTGAACCTGTGCTCCGAAATGGTGTGGCTCTACCCTTACAATTTCACCCACTATGAACCTCTACTGCTTATCAGTGAAACGTGGGTGTTTTTGTGGGGACATGGTAGTAGTGGAGAAGACGGTGTGTTTGTGTTCAAAGTGAATGAGTGCAGAGTTAGGTAAATCGTGAGTTGTAGGTGCTGTCAAGGGAGTGGGTGACGGGTGTTGTGGATTGTGTGTGGTACTAATGTGTGTGTTTTATATGTTGTGCAGGTGTGTAATGTTTGCGTAGTGAAGTATAAATGGGTGCCTATTCTTGCTATATTGAACTTTCTGGTATTTTGGTTGTCTGTGGTTGTATGTGGCATTTTGATTCCAAAAGATTGTGGGTTGTGCCGTGGTGTGTTATATAGTGCAGTGAGTAGATGTGTTGGATGTGTGGATGTGTATCAGGTGTGGGGTATTCAAACAATCCAATGTGGCGTTGTGTTCTGGCAGAAGTGAGTTGAGACTGCCATGGTTTGCACCGCCAATGGTTTTCCTCCATGGAAGAAGCTCTATTGTGATTTGTGGATCGTAATCTGATGGGAGGATTTTTGTCAGGCTGGCGGTGCTGGTAGTGGGACCACCTTTTTTCCATCCTCCAGTGTTCTGGTGGTTTCAGAAATTTGGCTGTTTTTTGGCGGACTTCACAGTGTGACTCTTAATACGGCGGTCAGATTGCCGCCAAAATGCCGATCTGTTTGTGGCCGCCACCGCAGCGGTCTTGCCAAAAGACTGACAAACTCGTAATAAGGCCCTAAGTCCGAAGGTAAACTTTTGACAGAGGCCTCCTGCTTGCTACAGCCGAACAGGGCTCCATTGTGGTTGGGCTCAAATTTTGACTTTGCCCCAGTTGAGTGTGACCAGATGTCCAGATTGGCGCTTTTACTTTAGATGTGCTAAACATTTTTTATTCTTTTAAAATTCATATCTTCGGTTCCTTTTATTGGATGTTTGTCGTTTTAGTGTCATTTTAAAGATAAAAAGATAATCTCTTGCAATGTGGGTGATAAGTGTGGGTCTATTGCGGGGATGTTGCATGGAAGGGGTGTTAGGGTTAAATGGCACATCCATACATATGTGTCTTCCATATCATGAAAGGCCATGGCATGTGAGCAATGTGAGGGTGTATATTCCATTAGTAAGTGTGATATTGACGTTGTGTTGCTGTTGTGTGACACAATGTTATGTCCACTTCACTGTCCTTGAAACTGGGATATGCAGCTACGTCTGGTTTTGTGGAGTGCGGGGGTATAGTGTCAGTGGCCTGCCCAAAGGGGACGTCATGGGGCTGTGATTGGGTCATACATTCTGTACAACTCCGATCCGGGACACACAAAATTCTACTTGGTTAAAGGAGCAAAGCCACCATACCAGGTCAATGTTGGTGTGTTGATTTGTTGTTGAGGTTGGGGACATGGGTATGTGTTTGGTCTTACCGTCGGTTGGTCCATGGCAACATTGATTTTCGGCTCCATCTATCAGCAGTGGCAGGATGTGCAGTATCGGCTCCATGGCAGCACAGGATGTGTGAAGTTGCATACAGGTGGGTTCCTGCCTTATATGCCTCCATTTCTGCCATCTGCGATATGGTGGTTGGACCTCCACAGTCATGTCGGCGGAAGGCAAATTTCATAATATGTCTTGTGGAAACAGTGGCCAGTCTGTCCTCTGGCAGTCTCATTGGCTTATATGGCTGCCGCAATGGTCTGCGCTGCCTAGCAGTGCCGGCGGGGCCATGGTGGTCTTTTGTGTATGAACCTCATGCATCGTAATAAGGTGGTCTGACCGCCAACCTGACGGCAGTCAGACTGCTGCCATGGTGGTCCACGGACTGCCAAAGTCATAATCAGGCCCTTAGTCCTTTAAGCCCCAATCCGCCAAAGAAGTACACCATCATGGGAGGCACTAAGAGACTCACAGGGTGTCAAACAGAAGATTTAGTCCAGGTCCAATTGCCTCTTGAAGCATATTGCATCCCTGTAGCTTGAAAAAGAGGTCAGCAGTATGACTCTTTGATTAGTCTTGGGTACAAGAAGGAGCAGGTCCAGTCCCACAGGGCTGCTCACGGGTCACAGGCAGCAGTTCTGGTCCTTTTCTGACCTTCCCCAGGTCCAGAAATTGTTCTGAGGTGAATGCCTGGAGGTGCCACATTTATGCCTAGCACAAGCTAGTGGCTAGGAATCACTCCTCGGTACACCCTAATAATGAGTTAAAGGTTTCCGGGGCCAGCCCTAATCATTGTGGGCATTTCCAAGATGGTGAAAGTCTTTGGCTACACTAAATGTAGGCTCTTATTCTGGGTGTGTGTGGGGAGTATACTATTTTAATCTTAGTATCCGCCCACATCTAACACTAAACTCCAGTTTGCGGCAGCCACTTTACCCACAATAAACCCAGAGACAGAGTCCTTGTAGGAAAAAGCAGAGTTCTTCAGTAACCAAACAGTGGACCCACAAGGATTGTCTGGGCATCCTGTTCTCTTACCTTTCAAGTGTGTACCAAGGGTTATAGGTAAACCCAGCAGAGCTGTCTAGCAGGATTGGAAACTCACACTGGATTTGACACCATAGTATAAAAAAGGATACCCCTGTCTCCACCCTGCATATTCTACACATTTCAGAGGACGCACCCCTGCCCATCCAGGTCAGCCTATTTTTTGTTCCTTTGAGGCATTTCACACCTATTTACACCTATTCAAGACTAATCACTTACTAGAAGCTGATGGAGGATATGTTATTAGCCTTCTGACAGTTCAGGCAGGTAAAGGGTGACTTTCTGAAAGTTACTTTCCCTTAATATCTATAAAAATCGGACTTCACAATTGAATTGGATTATAATAGCTAATAAAAAGATTGGTTTAATTATTTTTCTAGCTGGTCCCTTTCCAAAGATACAGTATGAGCATTTGATATTGCTTCCTTGTGTTTTGCTATGGGCCAGCCAGACTTCCTACAGTGAAAACAGCATTTAGGGGCTAGCCACTGTAGGGATATGGGAACTTTAAATGTCCATATCCCCTGCTTTTAAATACCATGAACTCTGTCTTGTAGGTTACAAGGCATACATATGGGTAACATATTAAGGTTTTTACTTGTCAAAATGTTTTTTCTTTGACATATAGCAGTGTATGTTTTACACTGCTAGTCATGCTATAGTGGTAGGCCTGGAGCAATCTTTGCACCACCACTGTAGGTTATGGCACAATAGGTGCTGCAATCCACTAGTGGCATTTAATTTCCAGGCCATGGGTGCACCTTGTACCATATACTAGGGACTCAGAGGTAAGTTGAACATACCAGTTAGGAATATGCAAATTAAACCATGTTAAAATGGGGAGCATGGGCACTTTACTACTGTATAGCAGGGGTAAAATGAACATAGTTCTGAAGGCATCAAAAATAGAGGGTCCCAGAAGGTAAACAGTCTGTGGTGACCACATAGAAAAAGTAGATTTCCTACACATCCACCTATGTCACATCTAGCTTGGTAACCCAAAGTGAGAGTAATTAATCTTTTTCAGCTGACCAAGATGAAAATAACTTGGAATTAATGATAAAGTGCAATTAAATATGTTTAATCCATTTGATTGTCTGCTACAGTTAAAACATATAATTAATTTAAAAAAAAAATAAGAAAACAATGAAAAATAATTTATTGGTATCAAAAAAGAATATCATTGCACTGAACTTGACAAAATTCTCTGTGCCATGTGGAATTGATGGAAATGGTAGAATTCCATCCCTAACATCCTGACACTATTAAATTAGTTAAGAACCTTTAGAGTACAGCCCTACAAAAGTAGGGAAATGCATGATTGAATAATAAAATGCTTTTGAATCATAGCTAAACCCTTCATTTGACCTTGAATGACTGCCAGCTCTCTACATATGGTGTAGAACTGTGATCCTAGTGAGTGTAGAGGCACTGTATGGGCAATACCTGATGAAGGAATGAAAAATCACCATAATAAGGAAAACTATTCATAAGCTATAACTAACTATGTAACTACATGGTTCTTCATAATCAAGTGAACTATATTTTCTTAAATTCACTCCTCATTTGTTTCAAAGCAGATATGTCCATGGACTGGCTGAGATTCCCATATTAGGGTGAAAATTATGTTAGATATGGATTGTAACAACTATTTGTAATCAATACGCAGTGAGGTTTATAGGGTATTTTTCTTACTGCATCCCACGTGTGGAAGAGCGGAGTGGAGATGATCAGGTTGAGGATAACTGGGGGGTAAGGGGGTGTTAGGCCAGGGTGAATCTACAGGACACAACTGGGAAAAGAGGGAGGGACAGAAGACAGCAACGAAATACTGACACTGGGGGAGGGGGAAGGACAATGCACTGTAGGTGAGTGTTCAAAGTCAAATGCTGTCTGTAAGAATTTTGATTATTTTGCAGTGATTCTCCCAGGAAACAGACAAACAAAGGACGGCTTCTGGTGAAAGATCATCCACAGATGTCCACAAGGCAAGGGAAGAACACATTTTTAGGTAATTTAAAGGGCTAGTGTTCTTGCCTGCTTTCTAGACATTAGTTTGCATGCCTCTATTTGCACAGGTGCAGTCATGCTTCTGTGATGTATGCATTTAATCACCAGTTCTGTCCTGTAATTAGGGTAGATGCTCAGGTTACATTTTCCATCTCTCATAATATCAATGACAAAAATATTGTATGGACAGAACATGGTGTCAAAAATAGAGACAACCAAAATATTGGAAAGGTAAGTGCAAATAATTAAGTATAGATTTTCCATTCTCATCTCTGCATCTACGTACCTTGATATATATATATCATCAAGGTGTTTATATGTGGAGTATAGTAAGCATAATACACGTTTGCTTACCCATAAATAATTACCTTTATGATTTTTGTGTCCTCAATATCCTTCATACAGTATTTTGTCCAGACAATATTTTAATTCGATATTTTGTCCAAACACCTAAATCAGTTTTGCACAGACACGTAAGAATTATTCTAGAGTAAAACAAAAGTACAAGCGTAGGCCGCTTGTGTGGCTGCACGGGTGACACCTCTGGCACCATGTATGGGTTTCTATACACCTGCAGGCTAATCTATTACTCAGAATTTCTGTTTCAGTTTGTTATTCATGGCATGCATTAAAAAAGATTCCCAGTGGACATTTCTCTACCTCCTGTTTGATTAAAGAGTAGCTGTCAGAGAGGATTTCTGTTCTTATTCAAGCTCCAGTGCCTGAACAGCCAGGCTAGGAAAACAAATGTATCCCCAGTCCTATTTCATTACCAATGATTAAAATCGTGGAGCGCGTGAAAATGGCAGATTTAAACATGAGGCCAGACAACAAAGTACATGCCTGCTGGTAATTCGCTGGAAACATTTGTCACATAGTAAACCGGCCAAGGCATAATAGATTTGCAGTCACAAAGAAACGCAGGTGGCGCAAATCGACCATGCTGTGGCACTGTCTGCTCTCTGACTCAAACTTGTAATCAGAACAAGCACTCTACTGCTTGCTAGAGCCTGGAATCAACGACGAAGGCCATCACGCTTCCTCCTATAAGTGGGCGCCAATGAAACTGACGGCCTGTCACATGGGAGACCAACAATTAGCCCCGTGGGGGCAGTTACTGCTGCAGTCTCGAACGTAAAGATGGCTTCGCCCCAGCGGACTTTGAAAAATGAAAGACCATGACGTCACTTGTGGCTCTTAAGGTAAAATACTGCTATTCTGGATAAGCTTTCGCACCTCGATTTAATTACACTTACGACAAACTGGTTTAAATATGGAAGCAAGCACTACAGGAAAAATTGAACTACAGATATATTTCCTAAAAATAATAACAATAATGTAAGATAAAAATCTACAATTATGGCTCCAAACTCTTTGTCTCATGACAACGTAGTTTTGATATTGCTACATGAGGTCGCCCACCTATTATGCTGTTCTTTCTCCCCTCCTCCTTCACCCATCCTTCTAAATATTCTGAGCAACATCAGAAAATAAATCATCTCTGTTGGTCTATGCTCCGCCAATAAGACATGCCCTGTTCTGTGGGTTAGACAGTTTGTTAGAAATGTGGTTTCCTGATAAGGCAGGAACCATAATCCTAGTCTGGGTAAATCACAAACGCACCCTAAATTACCCAGGGCTCACCCTCTGGTGGCTAGGAACAGAGCAGTCAGCTTTAAGAGGCAATGTGAAAAGTATTTGTGCAACACTTCAAACAGTAAAACTGTGAAAACATCACTTGAAAGTATTCCACACAAGGTTAGAAAAAAATAACTTAATTTAATACTTAAAACAGGACCAAAATGGCAAAAATCCAATAAGTAGAATTTAAGATTTGAACATACTGTAAAATAGCGCTTAGAAGCAAGAAGCGCCATCCTGAGACATCTGGTTGGGCCTGCCAAAATCAAAAGTTCAGGCCAACCGCAATGGAGCATGGACCAGATACAGGGACCAAATTGGGCCCGCTGAATTTTAATCCTGTTTGTGTCAACTTCAAAGATGTGGGGTGCAGGCTGAAGTGATGAGTTGGAGTTGATCCCCGCAGTGGCAGCGATATGAAAATTCTTTCCACACAGTAGTGAAAGTGCATCAATTATCTCCACATAGCAGCGGCAATGTGTTGGGTCCACAATGCAGCAGTTCCAAAGGTGATGTGCTGAGGTCGATCCACACTGAAGAGGCAATGCATCGACTCTGATCCATGCAAGTTAGCCGATACACTGGTTCCGATCCACACAATAAGAGCGATGCGCCACTTCCGATCCACGCAGGGGTGGTGATGCATTGTTACATCTGCAGCAAACACCTTAGGCCCACTTTCAATGGTCCAGGACTGGGATGATACCACTTGGCAGGACAGACTCACAGGTGGCAGTGTTCAGGCGTAGATGTGTTTTGGGTGGAAGTCTCATGTTCCTGAGACTTCAATCCAAAGACCAGTCAGCTGGCCCTTGGAGTCTGTCTGGGTTGGAGAGATGAAGGTCCAGCCCTTCTTACTCCCAGGTAAGAGGGCAGTAGGCATCAGGTCAGCACAGCAAAGTAGGGATCCAATAGAGTAGCAGTACAGCAGGGTGGCAGTACTTGTAGAAGCACAGCAGTCCTTCTTAATGGCAGAATATTCAGGGGGCATTGACTTGTACTGAGTTGGTGGTGCCAGAGGTCCAGTATTAGATGCAGTTTGGCTCTTGGAGCGGAGGAGACTCAAAGACAGGCCTTTGAAGTGCACATAGATCCTGCCATTCCTGCCCTGGCTCAAGACTCACTATAGGGGGTTATGTATCCCTTTGTGTGGGAACACAGCCTATTCGGGTGTAAGTGAGGCAGTGGCAAGCTTCTCCCAGCTTCTCGCTCCCATCCTTCCAGAATGGCTCATCAAGGCCCAACAAGTCACACCTATGCTCCCATTGTGTGTGGCTGTCTGGGGGAGTACATAATGCCAAGCTGTCAACCCACCCCAGACAAGTGATCAGAGACAAGCCTCAGGCACCAAATGGCTTAAGTAAGAAAAAAACAACTTTATAAAAATGGCATTTTCAGAATTACAATTTAAAATCTGCCTTCACCAATAGCTGTGATTTTAAATTGTGATTCCAGAGACACCAAACTCGAAAAACACATCTCTTCCACATTGTGAATTACAATTATAAGATGTAATAAGGTAATCCCAATGTTATCCTATGGGAGAGATAGGCCTTGCTGTATTAACTTTAGAAGTGTTTCACTACCAGGACATGTAATACTTAAAAGTGCATGTCCTGCCTTTTAAATACATTGCACCCTGACCTCTGGGTTGGCCAGGCCCCACCTTAGAGGTGATTTATATGTATAAAAAGGGGAGGTCAGGAACTGGAAAAAGGGTTATTTTTTCAGGTCGACAATGTAGAGTAAAACTGCACACAAAGGCTCTGCAGTGCGAGACCTGAGACTTGGTTAGAGGGCTAAAATAAGTGGGTGGCGCAATCAGTGCTGCAGTTCCACAAGAAGTGTTTAATTAACACACCCTGTGTACTTGTAATGCACCTTACTAGGGATTTATAAGTAAATTAAGTATGTCAGTCAGGGATGAGCCAATGTTATCATGTTTTAAGGCGAGAGTTCAAGCAATTTAGCACTGGTTAGCAGTGGTAAAGTACACAGAGGACTAAAGCCAGCAAAAATAGAGATAGAAAAAGTGGAGGAAGAACTCAAAAAGTTTGGGGGTGACCCTGCAGAAATGGCAATTTCCAACAGAGCTGATCTACAGTACTGCATTTTGGAGGAAGGGCCTTTGTGGTATCTTCCTTCTGGCTGGTATCTCCATCCTGGATTTTCTGTTCTTGATGAGATTAATCTGTTCTAGAATACCTGTATTCATGTTAAGTTGCTTCTTTGTATATTTAAATCAATCCTGGTATTTCTCTGATGGCGGCTGAGGTGCTTACTAAATAAAGCTGACAACTTTCCAAGAGTTTGGAGTTGGCCCATTGTTTGCTTATTTTACACTAGAGACAAGGGTGCTTCAGTGTGCTGCACTTCAACACGCCAAGAAAGATACTGGTGACGCTTTGAATAAAGGGGGGAGTGCAAATAGAAGGACTCAAAAAATTGGTGAGAGGATATTTCTTTGTGGTGAATTAAAGGTACTGTTTGGTCATGGTGAAGTAATACTTTGCTTGCAAGACTAATAAAATACAGATTGAAAGAAATGCATAACCACAGCTTCAACAGAGTTTCCTGCACGAGCCAGGCAGTCTAGGCGGAACAAGAAGAGAGGGGCAAAAGAGTGCAGCATCAATTGTGCTTCAGCACGAGACGGGCAGAGCAACACATGGAGAAAAAGCGTGTGACTCATGCAGAATGGATCTATAAAGACGTTGCATTCCAAGGAATGGAATGGAGGACTGCATTCCAGCTGTGGAATGCATGCAAGGAGGATACTTCTGCCAGAAGTGTGGACACATGCACCAAAGACAATTATTTTAAAAACATTTTGGCCCTCATTCCAACCCTGGCGGTCGGTGTTAAAGCCGCGACCATACCGCCGACAGGCTGGCGGTCCAAAAAATGGAATTCTGACCCTGGCGGTTACCGCCAACAGAGACCGCCGCTTCAACACTCCGACCGCCACGGCGGTACAAACAAACAGCCTGGCGGTCACCGCCAACAGCCCGGCGGGAGACAATGTACCGCCTACCCGATAACGACCCACCAATCCGCCACCTTTTCCGGGGCGGGAGCCCCGCCGATAAAAACACGGCGGAAACAGACTACGAACGGGAAAACGCTCACCTCCACATACTCCACGCGAGATTCCGGCAGTATGGAACCCGAGTTACAGGTCATCCCCGCACTCCTATACCTGCTCCTGTACCAGGAGCACGCCCGGCGGCGCGGAAGACATCGGTGAGTACTGCACCTATGACACAGGGGAGGGAAAAGATTACCGGCACACACCCACCCACCCACACCCACTACAACACACACATCAATGCATTCCCACAGATCACTGTCACAACCCACAAACCCCCCCTCCGAAATAATGCAAAGACCAAAAGAAGAGATCTTAAACGGGCAGATATATTGAAAAATGGACAGCAGTAATCCAAATAAATAAATAAACTATGTACAAAATATATACATCTACTATATGTAGTCCAACCACTGTCCGTGGACCACAGGGGTCCTGAGCAAAGGGGCAAGGCCCAGTCCCACGACAAGAACTCCACGGAGAGAACACTGCAGGGGCATCAGAAAGAAAAAAGGACAGGCACCTCAGGGGGAAGGGAAGGGGGGGCACCTCAGCCACTTGAGTACACGACGCCAGATCCACGAGGGGACTCCATGACCACTGGCCCATCCTGGGGAGAGCAAAGCCACAGTCCATACAGTCCATACAGTGGGTGGCCTGCCCACTGGGCCATCCTGGGGAGAGCAAAGCCACAGTCCATACAGTCCATACAGTGGGTGGCCTGCCCACTGGGCCATCCTGGGGAGAGCAAAGCCACAGTCCATACAGTCCATACAGTGGGTGGCCTGCCCACTGGGCCATCCTGGGGAGAGCAAAGCCACAGTCCATACAGTCCACACAGTGGGTGGCCTGCCCACTGGGCCATCCTGGGGAGTGCAAAGCCACAGTCCAAACAGTCCATAACAGACTCCACTGCCACTGGAGGAGGCATGTTGGCCAGAGGACATCCTGCAGCCCTGCCCGAGACAGATCCTGCCCTGCCACGTCTGCCAAAGGGCCAGCGGTTCTTGCCTGGAAGGGCCCAGTTCAGCGGTTCTTGCCTGGAAGGGCCCAGTTCAGCGGTTCTTGCCTTGAAGGGCCCAGTTCAGCGGTTCTTGCCTGGAAGGGCCCAGTTCAGCGGTTCTTGCCTTGAAGGGCCCAGTTCAGCGGTTCTTGCCTTGAAGGGCCCAGTTCAGCGGTTCTTGCCTTGAAGGGCCCAGTTCAGCGGTTCTTGCCTGGAAGGGCCCAGTTCAGCGGTTCTTGCCTTGAAGGGCCCAGTTCAGCGGTTCTTGCCTGGAAGGGCCCAGTTCAGCGGTTCTTGCCTGGAAGGGCCCAGTTCAGCGGTTCTTGCCTTGAAGGGCCCAGTTCAGCGGTTCTTGCCTTGAAGGGCCCAGTTCAGCGGTTCTTGCCTTGAAGGGCCCAGTTCAGCGGTTCTTGCCTAGAAGGGCCCAGTTCAGCGGTTCTTGCCTTGAAGGGCCCAGTTCAGCGGTTCTTGCCTGGAAGGGCCCAGTTCAGCGGTTCTTGCCTGGAAGGGCCCAGTTCAGCGGTTCTTGCCTTGAAGGGCCCAGTTCAGCGGTTCTTGCCTTGAAGGGCCCAGTTCAGCGGTTCTTGCCTTGAAGGGCCCAGTTCAGCGGTTCTTGCCTGGAAGGGCCCAGTTCAGCGGTTCTTGCCTGGAAGGGCCCAGTTCAGCGGTTCTTGCCTTGAAGGGCCCAGTTCAGCGGTTCTTGCCTTGAAGGGCCCAGTTCAGCGGTTCTTGCCTTGAAGGGCCCAGTTCAGCGGTTCTTGCCTGGAAGGGCCCAGTTCAGCGGTTCTTGCCTGGAAGGGCCCAGTTCAGCGGTTCTTGCCTTGAAGGGCCCAGTTCAGCGGTTCTTGCCTTGAAGGGCCCAGTTCAGCGGTTCTTGCCTTGAAGGGCCCAGTTCAGCGGTTCTTGAGACGGCGGTCCCCAGCGGAGCGGTGCTGGAGACGGCGGCCATTCTATGGCCAACTGCTCATTGCCTGGTGGTGCCCTCCTGGGCAGCGGGGATGGTGCTCCTTCAATGCCCACCAGGGCTGTGGGTGGTGGGGCCCTCCTGGCCAGCTGGGCTGGGTCCTCCCTGGGCAGCGGCTATGGGGGTGGTGGGCTCTCCCTGGGCAGCTGTGACGGTTCCTCCCTGGGCAGCGGCTATGGGGGTGGTGGGCTCTCCCTGGGCAGCTGTGACGGTTCCTCCCTGGGCAGTGGCAATGGGGGTGGTGGGCTCTCCCTGGGCAGCTGTGACGGTTCCTCCCTGGGCAGCGGCTATGGGGGTTGTGGGCTCCTCCTGGGCAGCTGTGACGGGTCCTCCATGGGCAGCAGGCCTGCTGCCTGACTTCTCCGCCTTGCTGCCCTTGCCCTCCTTAGTCGGGAGTCTGTGGCCCTTTCCTCCCTTTGGAGCTGTGGCTGTTGACGGTGGCTGGCTAGTGTCCTGGGGGGATATAGAACCCGGGCTCCTGCGGCGGCCCTTCCGCCTTCTGCTCCTCTTCCCAGGGGGTGGGCTGCCTGTCCCCTTGCTGCTGGGCGAAGATCCAGACATGCGGGCTGGTGGGCTCCAATACCCCTGCACCCTTGTCAAGGGGGCTGCAGGGCTGGTGGTGGCTGAGGTGCTCTTCTTACCCCGACGAGAAGGAGGGGGGGGCTCAGGGTCAGGAAAGAAGTTAGCAGTAGCGAGAAAGATTTTCTTGGGACAATGGAGAGTGGTAGGTACAGTGGAAAGGGAGTGGAGGGAGAGGATGTGGTTGTAGGTGAGTCACGTTTGCTGTCTTTGGGTGCAGGTGCAGGAGGGATAGGCTGTCGTGAGGTGGATGGCTGTTGGGTGGGTGGGTGGCTGCGTTTGTGTGGTGTGGAAGAGGGGGTGACAGACACAGTGGGAGAGGACACAGGGGACGTGTAAATGGCAGTGGGGGTGGTGACTGCACGTGTGCGGACTGTACTGGAGGGTGTGCTGGTGATGGAAACACTGGCTGATGGTGAGGTGAATGAAGGTGTGAGTGTAGACGTCACAGGGAGGGAGGAGGGAGACGAGGAGGTGGGGGTCACAGAGGTGGTAGTGACTGTTGGCAAGTCTGCATCGGAATGTTGCTTGTGTGAATGTCTGCGTGATCTGTGGTGCTTATGTTTGGATGAGCTGCTCTTGGGTGTTGAGGTGTGTGCAGGCTGGTCTGATGGTGTGGGTGGGACAGGCAGAGGAACAGGAGACTGGGAGGAGGGAGTTAGTAGAGGGAGGCAGGAGACAGGGACAATGGCTGCCGTCAGTGCTGAGGCCAGAGCCTGGAACGATCGCTGATGGGCAGCCTGACCCGAATGAATGCCCTCCAGGTACGCATTGCTGCGATGAACCTCCCTCTCCACCCCCTGGATGGCATTCAAAAGGGTAGACTGCCCAACAATGAGCGTTCGGAGGAGGTCAATGACCTCCTCACTGAGGGCAGCGGGGGTAACAGGGGCAGGGCCTGAGGGGCCTGGGGCGAAGGAGATGCCCGGCTTCCTGGCAGAGCGGGCACGGGGCGAACGCTGAGGGGCTGCTGGGAGGGCGGAGATGGTGCGCTGGGTGGCGGCTGTACCTGTAATGGCGGGGGCACGGATGTTGCCGCCACCACAAGGGAGCTCCCTTCCGAGGACGTGTCCGTGTCGCTGCAGGCTCCAGTCGTCCCCGTTGTGGAGCTCCCCTCGCCCTCCGTCTCACTGGTCCAGTCAGACTCTGTGGCATGGCCCTCCTGGGCCATGTGAGATGCAGCTCCCTCCTGCCCCGATGCCACTTCTCCTCCGCCTGATGATGCTGATGCACACAAGCACAGAAAGACAAACAAAAAGGGGGGGGGAGAGAGAAATAAAGAGATTTTGAGTACATGGATCACCGGTACAGTTAGCGGACATGACAGACACAGATGCCCCCTGCACTAAGTTGCGCACTTGGGGTCCGCTACGCATTCCGTGGAACATGCCCTACACGCCTAGAGTTGACAACTGCACCCATGGATGACACGGCCCAGGGATGGCTGTACTGGCACACTACTGAGGGTGGTGGCTGGGGACACAGGGGCTTACGGGGGTGCCCAGCCTACAGATATCGCCCTGGCCTAGGGGGACCCACAGCCCTCCTCCCCCACCCAGACACCTCCACTGCACGACAACAGAGTAGATTATGCTTGTACTCACCCCCTTGTGTCTGCTGTGCTGCCCTCACGCGCCCATCCAAATCAGGGTAGGCCACCGCCAGGATCCGGAACATCAGGGGGGTCAGTTGACGGCAGGCACCCCGCCTACGTTGGGAGGCCATCCCCAGCAGAGACTCGGCGGTCTTCTTGGTCCCGCGGCGGATGTCCTCCCACCTCTTGCGGCAGTGGGTGCCCCGTCGATGGTGGACCCCCAGGGTCCGGACTTCCTTGGCGATGGCACGCCAAATCCCGATCTTCTCATGGGCGCGGACCTATGTGACACGTACAGGGAGGGAGAAATACCACGTTCAAGTTTGTCTGCATTTTCGTTGCCAGTGGCCCAACGCCCCCCATCCCCGCCAGGCCCCCCGCCAGGCCCAACATGCCCCCCATCCCCGCCAGGCCCCCCGCCATGCCCCCCCGCCAGGCCCAACATGCCCCCCATCCCCGCCATGCCCCCGCCAGGCCCCCCGCCAGGCCCAACATGCCCCCCATCCCCGCCAGGCCCCCCGCCAGGCCCCCGCCAGGCCCAACATGCCCCCCATCCCCGCCAGGCCCCCCGCCAGGCCCCCGCCAGGCCCAACATGCCCCCCTTCCCCGCCATGCCCCCGGCCAGGCCCAACATGCCCCCCATCCCCGCCAGGCCCCCCGCCAGGCCCAACATGCCCCCCATCCCCGCCATGCCCCCCGCCAGGCCCAACATGCCCCCCATCCCCGCCAGGCCCCCCGCCAGGCCCCCCGCCAGGCCCCCCGCCAGGCCCAACATGCCCCCCATCCCCGCCAGGCCCCCCGCCAGGCCCAACATGCCCCCCATCCCCGCCAGGCCCCCCGCCAGGCCCAACATGCCCCCCGCCAGGCCCCCAAGCCAGCCAGTGGCCCCAAATCCATATTGAATTAAACTCACTTGTTGGTCTGGAGGACCGTAGAGTAGCGCATACTGGGGGAGGACCCCATCCACAAGTTTCTCCAACTCTTCTCCAGTGAAGGCAGGGGCCCTTTCCCCAGTCGCAGCAGCCATTGTCCCTTCCAGACCGAGGTCACAGCAACACTTGCAGTATAGGTCCTCTCCTGTGAAAGTTCAAGTCGCGAGTGAATAAGTAGATAGAAAATGGCGGTCACGCCCGCGGCGGTGCGTACCGCGGCGGGGCGTACCGCCACCGCCGGCGCACTTCGCCATTGGCTCCTGATACCCATAGGCTTCAATGTTATCCAATGCGGCTTCGCGCCGCGGTCTTCGACCGCCTACCGCCACGGTGTGCCACGCCAGCGCATTGACCTCACATCCCATTGTCACACTTCACAGGTCAGGCAGCCGCCATTTCGAGGGTCCACATGGCTCAATTTCAACTGCGTCACACAGGCCTAGGCCTTGCATAGCCACTCATACACGCCATTCACTGCATAGAGAATCGTTTACTGTGCAAGCTGTGACTACGTACCTGTGGGTTGCTTGACTGTGTGCTCCATGTTGTCCTTCCTAGGCACCGTCCGCTGGGTTTGGCGAGGAGAAGGAGGAATCCTCCCGTGTACAGACCGCTGGTGGACCTGTCGACAATGGAAGCACGCCACATTATCCTGACCTACCGGCTTGACCGTGCCACTATACATGAACTGTGTGCCCAGCTGGAGCCCGACCTGATGTCCCCCATCCGCCAACCCACAGGGATTCCCCCTCTGGTGCAGGTCCTGTCAGTACTCCATTTCTTGGCAAGTGGGTCATTTCAGACAACAGTGGGAATTGCTTCTGGGATGTCTCAGCCCATGTTTTCGAAGGTGTTATCCAGAGTGTTGTCTGCCCTGATGAAATACATGAGGAGCTACATCCTTTTCCCTGAGGTGGGCGAATTGGCTACAGTGAAGGGTGATTTCTATGCCCTTGGACATATTCCCAACGTCATTGGTGCCATTGATGGGACCCATGTGGCTTTGGTTCCCCCCCAAGAAAGTGAGCAGGTGTACAGGAACAGGAAAAGTTACCATTCTATGAACATCCAGGTGGTGTGTTTGGCTGACCAGTACATCTCCCATGTCAATGCCAAATTCCCTGGGTCAGTGCATGACGCCTACATCCTAAGGAATAGCAGCATCCCTTATGTGATGGAACAGCTAGAGAGACACCGTGTATGGCTATTGGGGGACTCTGGGTACCCCAACCTGTCGTGGCTACTGACCCCAGTAAGGAATCCCCGGACCAGGGCAGAGGAACGGTACAATGAGGCCCATGGGCGTACTAGGAGGGTGATCGAACGCACCTTCGGCCTCCTAAAGGCCAGGTTTCGGTGCCTGCATATGACAGGTGAATCCCTAATGTACTCACCTAAGAAGGTGTGTCACATCATCGTGGCCTGCTGCATGCTTCACAACCTGGCTTTGCGCCGCCAGGTGCCTTTCCTGCAGGAGGATGGTCGAGACGGTGGTGTTGTGGCAGCTGTGGAACCTGTGGAGAGTGACGAGGAGGAAGACGACAGGGCTGAAACAGACAACAGGGACAGAATCATTGCACAGAACTTCCAATAGGACACAGGTAACAATTCAAACATAATTTAGTAAATGTAAACTACTCTCCTGCATCTCTGCTGCCTGTCTATTTGCCCCAGTGTATGATGACTGAGTTGTGGCTTTTCCCTCCCTATTTCAGATCTGGGGTCCCCACTACGAGTCCTGTGCTTCGTTTCCCCATGGACTAAAGCTTTGTGGCAGCGGTTTGTTGACTTCACTATGTACAAGGACATATTTGCACTGTCATGTCAATTACAATATTTTGAAATCACAGCCAGACTCCAGATAGTTTTGTGCAAAATAGGTGTTTATTTCAGTGCTCAAAATGGGATGGGTGGTTTCAAGTGGGTGGGGGCTATGGTGAAGGAATGTCCATGGCAGAGTCCAGAGTAACAGTCACACAGGTGCATTGTCCATAGGCCTGTGGAGAGATGGAGCATGGGCAGTTCAAGGATGGACAGGGTGACAATGTGGGACAGTGGGATGACATCAGGTGGTATCCTTTGCTGGCGGGGGTCTTGACATCCTACTCTGTCTTCTTGCGAGATCTCAGGGCCCTCTTGCGGGGTGGTTCTTCTCCTGCAGGAGGTGGGGGTCTGGTGGGCTGCTGTTGTGCGGGGGCCTCCTGTCCACTAGCGCCGGCGGAGGTGGTTGGCTGTTCTTGGTCCAGGCTAGTGGCAGGGGCCCTTTGTTGTTGTTGAGTGTCCGTCCTGGTGTTGATGAGTTCCTGCAGCAGCCCTACCATGGTAACCAGGGTGGAGGTGAGGGCTCTGATGTCCTCCCTGTACCCCCAATAGTGTTCCTCCTGCAGTACCTGGATCTCCTGGAACCTGGCCAGTACCGTCGCCATCGTCTCCTGGGAGCGGTTGTATGCTCCCATGATGGTGGTGAGGGCCTCGTGGAGAGTGGGTTCCCTGGGCCCGTCCCCCCCCTGTCGCACAGCTGCCCTCCCAGTTCCCCTGTTTCCCTGGGCCTCTGCCCCCTGGCCGGTGTGCCCACTACCACTGCCCCCAGGTCCCTGTTGTTGTTGGGGTGGTGGGTTATCCTGGGTGCCCTGTAGTGGTAGACACACCGCTGATTGACTCGCCCTGGAGACAGAGGCATGGGCCTGCTGGGTGGGAGCTGTGCTGGTGTTCCCAGAGGGGTTTGGGTCTGTAGTGGCCTGTGGCTGTCTGAGGGGAACCGACTGTCCAGAGGTCCCCGATGGTCCGGGTTGGTCATCAGTGTCCAGGTCGACAGAGCTGCTGTCATCGCTGACGGCCTCTTGGGTGGGGGGGGTGGAGAATTCTGGGCCCTCCGTGGCGGTGTGTTGGCGGTCGGGTCCTGCAGGGGTATAGAGGTATGGTTATAGTTTCAATGTGTGCCATATGGGTGTATCTGTGGGTTCCCGTGTCCCCAAGTGCTGGCATTCGTGTGTGGGGGCTTTGGTGAGGGTGGCTTGTGGGGGGGATGTGTATATGCATTGGGCATGCTTTGGTGATGGGTGTCCATGCTTAGTGGACGCATGCAGGCCTAGGTTTTGGGATGTGTGGGTTGTGATGGTGAGACATTGGCAGGGAATAGGTGTGCTGGGGGTGGGGGTGAGGATGGTGGTGGGGGTGAGGATGGTGGTGGGGGTAAGGGTGGGGGTGAGGATGGGGGTGGGGGTGAGGGTGGGGTTCGAGGATGGGGGTGAGGGTTGGGGTATGATTTGGCATGCAGGTGGGGGGGAAGCAGTATTGAAGCTTCAACTTACCAGAATCCATTCCTCCGCCGACTCCTGCGAGGCCGTCAGGATGCAGGATGTTCAAGACTTCCTCCTCCCATGTTGTAAATTGTGGGGGTTGAGGTGGGGGTCCTCCGCCAGTCTTCTGCACGGCGATGTTGTGCCTGGATACCATGGAACGCACCTTCCCCCGTAGGTCGTTCCATCGCTTCCTGATGTCTTCCCGATTTCTGGGGTGCTGTCCCACAGCGTTGACCCTGTCGACAATCCTCTGCCATAGCTCCGTCCTCCGGGCAATGCTGGTGTATTGGACCTGTGTGCCGAAGAGCTGGGGCTCTACCCGAACGATTTCCTCCACCATGACCCTGAGTTCTTCGTCTGAGAAGCGGGGGTGTCTTTGGGGTGCCATGGAGTGGTGTGTATGATGTGTGGGGTGGAGTATGTGTAGTTAAGTGTGTTGAGTGTGGTGGTGTGTGTTGTTTTGTGTGTGGATATTGTGTGGGTGATGGTGTAGTGTGCCTCTGTGTGATGGTGTTCTATGATCGCTGCTGTGTCTCTCAGTGCTTCTTTTTGGATTTTGGTCGAAGGGGTTTGTGGGTGATGTGGGTGTGTGTTTTATATTGTATTGTGTGTGTGGGAGTGGTGTGTGTATGTGTATCAGGTGTGTGGAATTCAAATCGTCCAATGTTGCTGAGTTTTGTTCGTTTGTGTGTATTCTGACCGCGGCGGTGTGTACCGCCAATGGAAAACCGCGTTTGAAAGACCGCCGCGTGGATTCGTGGGTCAGAATGGCATGGGCGTATTTCTGTTGGCGTGACGGTGGAGGTTTGGTCACCTCCACTTTTCCGCCGACCGCTGGTCTGGCGGTCTGTTGTGGCTGTCGGATTTTCGGCGGTTTGGCTGCTGCGGGTCAGAATGACCGTGGCGGATTACCGCGACCGCGGCGGAATTATGGATGATTTCTGACCGGCGGTAAGCGCCTTTTACCGCCGAGGTCAGAATGACCACCTTTGTGTGGTTCATATTTTTTTAAGGGGTTTCAACAATTCTATTATGAATAGAACATACTGCCTGTACTTCTAATTTTACAATTCTTCTGTCTGTTTATGAACATTGGTAAAATACTTGAGAGATAGTATTTTGCACTTTTTCAGCAATAACCACAATTTGTGTCAGAGTGAACAACAAAAGTCACTAAATGAACCAGTGCTTAACCCTCTGGTAGCTTCACATGAAAGCAGTCAGGCTTACATTAGGGGCAATGTGTTAAGTATTTATGCAGCACTTAAACAGTAATAAAGTCAAAACACCACACAAGAAAAACTCCAACCCAATTTAGAAAATCAGACTAAATAAAAAAAAAAAATTGAGACAAACAATCCAAACAGTAGAACTGGAAATAAGCAATTTAAAGAATTTATGTAAGTATAGCCTCTAACAGCACAAATCACCACTCTTGATCATTTGATCAAGCTGGACCAGGGGAAAGTTACAAGTTCAGGCCAACCCTGATAGAGTGCGGGCAGGGTACAGGGACAAGGTTAGTCCAGCTAAAAAGTTACCTTCTCAAGTCTGGCATGAAAAGTCCAGGTCGCTGTGGAGGAGAACGCAAAGAGAGAGAACAATATCACAGATGGTCATTGCTTTGGCATCAAGATCCTGATGGGCACTGCGGACAGTCATTGCTGGAGATTCCCACTGGTGAAAATTACCTTAAGGTATATTGTTCCGAAATATGTTCTTCAGGCATTCAATTAGGGGTCTGGAGTGTTAGTAGTCACCTAAAGTATTTGCTTTGTAGAAGCAAGTGACCCTCAGCCACCCAGAGGTGGTATGCTTCATCATTGGGCCTGCTCCATGTTGGCTGGCACTGCAATTCCCAATAGGCCAAATAGTTTTTATTTTGCCAGAGATCTTCTCAATGTGCCAAAGTGGTACCAGAGATCTGAAGTATATTCCAGTATGTCAATTAGGAAGACTGGAGAAAGATGTGATATAAAATTAACTAGAGATATTGCTAAACATTTTTAATACAAATGCCAATATCTATGCCAAGGTTAAAAACATGACATGGGGGAATCTGAGGGATATGACGTTCCTGGCTTCTCCTAAATAGAAACAGCGTAGTCTACTGAGTCGTTAAACTTGTTAGGTTGATGTGTTTCATGTCTGTTTCGTCAAGACAAACCAAGCAGCATTTCATCAGGACCAGAATCTATAAAGGTGTACCCTAATCTTCACTCGGGTAGACTAATGGTACTCTACAAATAAGTGTTACCCCATAAGGATGTGTAGTGTTAATTACCTGTTAAAACAAAGAAAACAAATATATAAAACAATGTATAGAAGCACTTGAAAGCACTTTCTTCATGCTCACAAATTGTGTGCACATGCATATCCTGGTGGTTGGTGTAATGTGCTTAAAAGTCACCCCAAACCCATGCTCTCACATCTGTAGGACACATGTGATGAATCCACACACATGCTAAATTAATCATAATAGAAGGAACCTTACTCTCCTACAGTGAGGTGCGGCCTCAGCATTTTTAATAGTAAGCCCAAGGTATGATCAAGTTTGAAATTTCTCTTGCATAGTGATTGGTCACAAGAAGTATTATTTCTATGTCATTAAAGAAATCTATATCCAATTTGGTCAAGTTTCTCCATCAGTATCAGCGTACATAGTTAAAGGAAAAGGGCATCTATCTACATGTTGGAGTGCTACTGGGTGAAGAGCCTGTGATTTGAGTTTCGGGGCAGATCACAAGCTGAATGGAGTGTAGTCTATACAAGTTGTTATGGATGTCTCTATACTCGGTTCTCATGGTTTAGGACCCTGGGCTCCAAAACAATCTGCTGCGAATTGGCTAAAAAAAGGATCCATACTCCCTCCGTCTATCAAATCCTTGTATTGACGGGTGCTACTTAAAACCGTTTCATTATAGGGCAAAGGTGTCCTAAAGTATTGGCCTACATCTATAAAATCATCAATAGGGTGCCATATCCTCACTAGTGACCAGCATGAACAATTTACATTTTAAACAAATCCCTTGTTTGAATGAAAAAAGATTGTCATAATGTGTGTTATGAAAGCAGATATGGACAGGTAGCGCACCTCATAAGAAACTATGGGGAATATTTATGCCAAATCTGCATCATTTATTTAGTCAAATTCGGCGCAAAACTAACTCCATATTTATATTTTGCCATTACACCAGTCTAACGTCAAAATATTGGACTTTGCACCATTTTTTAGATCAATGAACCTACCTTGCGTCAATGAGATGCAAGGTAGGTGTTCTCACCTAAAAAATTGTGCTTACCCCATAGCCCCATATTTATACCTCTGTGCTAAAATGACACACGGGTGGGAGGAGGGGCTAAATAATAGTGCAAAGCTTGCTTTCACCATTATTTAACACCTGGGTCAGACCAGGCATTAAGGGACCTGTGGACCCATTTCCATGGTTAAACAACATGGAATGAGTCCACAGGTACTCAAGCCCCAGGAGCACCCCCACTCACACCAGACGGACACCGGAGGATGGGGGACCCCTTCCCAGGAAAGTAGGGTAAGTATAGGTAAGTAATTTTTTTAAAATTAAAGTGCCATCGGGAGCCTAACTTGGGGCCCCCTGCATGGCACAGGATGCAATGGCCATGCCCAGGGGACACTGGTCCCCTGTGCTGGCCATTGGGGTGGTAGGCATAACTCCTGTCTTTTCCAAGACAGGAATCATGTTGTATGGATGGTTTTGTGTCAGAAAATGTCGCTAGGCTACTTAGAGTCATTTATTTGGTGTAAAACCCTTTTCTCCCATACCACCAGCCCCACTGGCTAACGTAATTTTTTTTTACACTAGCCCACCCTTTGCACCGGCTTGCACCATTCCATAAATATGGTGCCCAGTTGGTGTTTAGAAATGGCGCAAGCCGGTGCTAAACTTTTTGACACAAAACTGCGTTAGTGCAGTTTTGCACTAAGAGTATAAATATGCCCATATGTATCAACAAGGTTACAGAAATTGCTCCGACTGGGGTGTATTCCAGAAAGATGTATATGATATGGGATATGTTCGAAATGTTGTCTCTAGTTGGCAGAGGAATACAACCTTGTTCAAATAGGGACCACAATCCTAGTCAGGATAAGTTACACAAAATCCAAATTATCCTGTGCCAACCCTCTGGTAGCTTGGCACTGAGCAGTCAGGCTTAATTTAGAAGGCAATGTGTAAAGTATTTGTGCAATAAATCATACAGTAATACAGTGAAAACACCACAAAAATACACCACACAGATTTAGAAACATATAAGATATTTATCTGGTTAAATGAAGGTCAAAACAATAAAGATTCCATAAGCCTAAATTGGGATATCACTTTTGCAAGTTTAAAAAGAGTCTTCCATTTTGGAAATCAATAGTTGTCTCTTGTTTGCACAAAGTACCTGGTTTGCGTCACAATTACCACGCACGGAGACTGCAGAGTAAGAGATGTGTGGAAAAATAAGGTGTGTGTCGGATTTTCCGATGCAGCACAGACGATGCGTTATTTCTTTCCACAGTGCAAGGGGCTTTGCGTCGATTTCCGGTACGAAGTCTTGGTTCTTCACTGGGGTGGGGGGATCTTTGGACACCCAGGGATGATGCAGGAAAAATCCTAGGCATGAGGGAGGAAGTCACAGGCATTGCGTCGATCCGGTAGGCAATGCCTAAAATTTTCTGTTGCATGGCAAGAGCTGCGTTGATTCTTCACTCAGGAAGTCAGACTGCAGCATTCCTACTCAGCTGTGTGTCAATCCAGTAGGGCTGTGCGTCACATTTCTGGTCACAACGCAGGTGCTGCGTCAAGCTTTGCTCAGGAAGTTGGGCTGCGTCATTCTGGTTCGGCTGTGCAGCTATTTTCTCGTTGCAGGGCAGGCTGTGCATTGTTCCCAGCAGGCTGTGCGTTGATTTTCAGCACACAGGTAGTTTCCCTGAAGAGATGAAGTCTTTTTGCCCCTGAGACTTCAGAAAACAGGAGGCAAGCTCAATCCAAGCTCTTGGAGAGCACTTCTCAGCAAAGTCAGAGGGCAGCAGGGCAGAAGTCCTTTACAGCAAAGCACTGCAGATGAGTTCTTTGGGCAGCCAATCAGAACTTCTTGACAGGTTCCAGGGACAGGTCCAGAAGTATTTGATTTGGTGGGATCAAGGACCCCATTTATATACCCAAAAATTCCTTTGAAATAGGGGAGACTTCAAAGAGTGGTTTTGAAGTGCACAAGGTCCCCTTTCAGTACAGGTCTGTCCGCCAGGGTCCCAGAAGGGGGTTAAGCACTCCATTGTGTGAGTGCAGGCTACTAGCATATGAAATTTAAATGTCAAGCCCTCCACCCTCCCATCTCAAGAAGACCCATTCAGTATTCACATGAGTGTAGGTGTAAATGCGTATATTGTGTTTGTGGTTGTTTGGGTGAAATGTACAAGGGAGCTGTCAACCAGCCCAACCAGACATGGATTGGAGACAGATGGATTTTAGGTGCAGAGAAATGCTCACTTTTTAAAAGTGGCATTTCTAAAATAGTAATATAAAATCCAACCTCATCAATAAGCTGGATTATAAATATGGCCTGGTTACCCTTTTCCAATCAGAATCTACCACTCAAACAGTATTTGAGGGTAGCCTTAATCCTATCCTATGAAAGGAGCAGGCCTCACAGTAGATGAAAACAAATGTAGGCGTTGCTACTACCAGGACATATAAAACACACCTGTATATGTCCTGCCTTTTACCTACATAGCACCCTGCCCTATGGATTACCTAGGGCCTACCTTAGGGGTGACTTGTATGTTGAAAAAGGTGAGTTTAAGACTTGGCAAGTACTTTTAAATGCCAAGTCGAAGTGGCAGTGAAACTGCACACATAGGCCTTGTAAGGACAGGCCTGAGGCATGGTTAAGGGGCTATTTATGGATGGCACAACCAGTGCTGCAGGCCCACTATTCGCCCTTGGCACATTTAGTGCACTTTAATATGGTCTTACTAGTAAATCAAATATGCCAGTTGGGAATTAACCAATGTTACCATGTTTAAGGGAGAGAGCATAATGCACTTTAGCACTGGTTAGCAGTGGTAAAGTGCGCAAAGTCCTAAAACCAGCAAAAACAGTGTTAGAAAGGAGGTAGGCAAAAAGTTGGGAGATGACCACCCTAAGGCTGTCAGGTCTAACAGGATACATGTGGTAACTGGTCATTATATGGCCCAAGTCCATGCTAACAAACAAAGTGTAGCTCATGTATAGTAAACCAAATGCCAATCATAGTTACAGAGATGGTTCCAACCAAGGTGCATCACAAAACATATTGCTTTGTCAGGATTAGATAGGCAACTGCTAATTATATATCCCAAGTCAAAACTTGGAAGAAAGGAACGGTTCATATATGACATACCCTGTGGAACTATAATGAGAGATCCTAGTTAAAGCAAGGAAAGTATAGGGAAAGGGGATGAATGCACATCATTTTTGTCAGGAAGATGATTGTAATTATCAGATTTGAGTCCAAGGTATTTCATCATTTAGTCCTGCAATGTTTGTTCTCAACTTAAAAATCCACCTTTGTTCCTTCTCAAAAAGATTTTTTTGGTGATGAAGTCTGTAGTGGTTAGGTTCTCTAAGATAACCCAACATAAATCATCAGGACTGTGATCTTCCGCAATTAAACGGGTGCTCATCTTGGTCGCTGTGCGCTGACACCTGATGGTGCGGCAGTTTTCGCTTATCTGAGTCCTCACAGGTCTTTTTACCTGCAGTGGTGGAAGGAAACGTAAGGGGGCCCCCTACAAAGTACCTCTTTGGGGCTCCCTCCCCCCTGGACACAGTCAGGGACCTGCCACCCATGCAGTGTACTGTGCTGAGGGGGCCCCCTGGAGCTCCGGCCCTTTATTACGCCACTGGTCATCTGTTCAATGTAGTGAAGGCCACAGAGGTGTTAGATTTGGTATATGCAGATTTTGGTCTTACAGTGGGTATGTGTATATAAGATCCAGACCCAAGCTGAACCTAGATGTACCCGTTTGGTAGTTGTTGTGAGAGGACAGACATTTTACTTTTCAAATGGATAATGTCATCTAACTGCTGGCATGCCCTAACTGTGGTTAATACTCTCTCTGTTAATGACGTCATGTCATATTCTAGTATGGACCACCAAATCCCTGATGTATTGCCGCCACTATTCAGTATCATCCAACGTTTATTGATGATCCTCTTGATCAGATTGGATGAGGGGGTGTATGTAGTAATACATGTCAATCTGGTTTGTTCTGACTTGGGCTGAGTGGCCAAGATGGCTTCCCTATTGTTATTACAGGGATTCTTAAGTGCCATGTTGATGAGGTGAGACAGACAAATATGTTTTTGCAATTTCCTGGTCAGTTCTGTTTTCTGTATTTCGAAAGTGCAGACTTCACTGTAATTCTGTCTGAGTCTCAAGAATTGGCTGTATGGCAAGTTGGTTCATAGAGCCTTTGGGTCATGGCTTTCAAAAAGAAGGACGCTGTTTCTATCGGTATTCTTATAAAAAGTTGTTTTCTTGGGTTTTCCTTCATCAATGGAAGTAAGGAGATCTAAAAAAGTAAGGGCCAGATGTACGAAGCAGTTTTGAAGTCGCAAACAGCAAATCAGCCTATTTGCGCCTTGAAAAATGCTATTTGGGATGTACAAAGCCCAAACTGCAATTCCGTAACTTGGTACTGAATCGAAGTTTGGGTTTTGCGGTTGGGTATTAGGAAGGGGTGTGACAAGGGCGTCCCTTCCTAATACCGAATCCAGATGGTATTGTTTTGTGACAGTGATTGCAGTCGCAAAACAATGCCAGTTAGCACCAGTTTCAAACTGGTGCTAACCCATTCGCAAACGGGAAGGGGTCCCCATTGGACCCCTTCTCCTTTGTGAATGGTAGTGAAAATATTTTTACGAACCACTGCCTGCTCTGTAAAAATGAAAAAAATAACTTTTCATTTTCGTTTTTGAAATGCATCTTGTTTTCCTTTAAGAAAGACGGGCTGCATTTAAAAAACAAAACTGCTTTATTTAAAAGCAGTCAAAGACATGGTGGTATTCTGTCTCCAGCAGACCACCATCCCTGTGAGGGTGGCCATTCCCAATGGGGTTGCAAATTGCGACCTACCCCATGAATATTCATGAAGTAGGTCATTTGCGACCCCATTGGGAATTGCAAACAGTGTCATTGACACTGTTGTACATCAGGTTTTGCTACTCGCAAATTGCAAGTCGCTCTGACTCGCAATTTGCGAGTCGCAAAACCTGATTTTTGAACATGTGGCCCAAAGTGCCTTGTTAGAAACAGTGGCTGTGACTCTCAAGTATGGACCACATTCATTGTTCCAAGTGATGAACTCCAGAATGTCATTGGTATTGTGGTTCTAGATAATAAGAATGTCATCTATAAATCTGTGCAACAATTGGATGCCTTGAAAAAAGGGGTTACTCTGTTTGAGGATAACCTTCTGTTCAAAGTTGTGCATTTAAAGACATGCCAGGCTCAATTTGTGGGCAGCAGGTAAAGCGGTATTAAGGGGCACAGCCAAAGACTTGATACGGAGACAAGAACATGCACGAACCGAACACATTGAACAATTAGAGCTTTGTGCAATGAAGCTTGAAAAACAAAACACAACAGACGACAGAACTGAACGACAACTAATCCTAATCTGGGAAGAGATCCAGGACCAGTCCCTGGAAGCAGCAAAACACCTGTGGAGAGCCACCACAGCGAGGGTTTATGGGTGGGGGGACAAATCCAGGAAAATGCTATATTAGCTGGTGTCACGCCACCATACCACCAGGATAGTCCAGGAAATCTATGACGGGGAGGGGAACCCTGTGGTAAAACACCCAGAAATAGCGAACGCCTTCGCTAAGTACTACCAAACACTGTATCAAAAGTCTGCCCTGGTCGACCTGGAGCAGGCTCAACGCATGCTAGACGAGGTCCCCCTCCCGCAACTGCCCGCAGTGGAGATGCAAATTTTAGACTAAGCTATCAGCTCAGAAGAAATAGGACTAGCCATATCGACTCTTGGCGCCGGGAAAACACCGGGACCCGATGGGTTCCCCGCTGAATACTATAAAGCCTTTAAAGAGGACGTAACACCATACCTGCTAAAACTCTATGCAGAGGTTGAAAAGAGTGGATCCTTCCCCGAGAACTAGATGCCACCACCATCGTGGTACTCCCTAAATCACAACCTCCCTCACTACACTGCGCTGATTATAGACCAATATCACTGATCAACACTGAAGTAAAAAATGTTGCTGCTATTCTCGCTAACCGCCTTAAAAGGGTCTTGCCACAACTGATCCACCCGGATCAATGTGGATTCATGGCCACTCGCAGCAGTCGACACTGCATCCGTCATCTACACGTGGCCCTGGCCGAACGCCGCCAGTTACACAGGGATCTTGCCCTTCTACTCATAGATTTTGAAAAGGCCTTTGACTCAGTGGATTGGGGCTTTCTCTTCCTAGTGCTTCGGTGAGCAGGCTTGGGTCCAAGATTCTGTCATCTGGTTCAGACACTATATACTAACCCCACAGCCCGCGTGCAGGTGAATGGAATCTTGTCCCCAACGTTCGTAGTACAACGGGGCACGCATCAGGGATGTCCCTTGTCTCCACTCCTGTTTATCCTGGCCATTGAGCCCCTAGCCCAGATGATCAGGGCAGACCCGGTGTACCGCGTGTGGAAATGGGGTCACTCACAAGGGGATAGAATTGCGCTATATGCAGATGACATTTTGCTGTACATGGAAGACCCCAATACAACGGGCCCACATAGCCTTTGCCTTCTACGGCGCTATGAACGGACGTCGGGATTGAAGGTGAATCCCACCAAATCAATGCTGATCCTGCTGGCTAGCTCATGTGACTGCTTTGACTGGCAGGACACAATACCACTACGTCTACTTAGTTTTAAATACCTGGGCGTCTGGGTGTCCACCCTACCCGAACTGGCTTGGGCCAAAAACCTGACACCGTTACTGACATGCCTCAGGTCAGACCTGCAGAGATGGCAAACCTTGCTGCTGAATGTAATGGGCCACGTAGCCCTTTTCAAGATGATGGTCCTGCTGAGTCTCCTGCATATCTTTCAGAATTTTCCACTGCCGATCCCTCGCTCCTGGTTCAAAGCTCTCAAAAACGCCACAGGCCAGTTCCTGTGGAGAGGTGCCAGACACCGAGTAGCGACCCACTGCTGTAGGAGAGGAACATATGACGGAGGCCTAGGTGCCTCAGACCCCTACTTGTACTATCTAACCACCCAGCTAATAGTGATTCACAACTGGTTTAATGGGGGATGGGGTGACCCGGCGTACCGAGTGGAACTTGAGATCTTGGGGTTTCCACACATCCTAGGAATACTGTATGGGAAGCCCCTCCCCCGGGGTATGGGAGAGGTGACCAGAGCAGCCTTCTTGGCATGGCACGCAGCTTTAAGACACACCCGATGGAACGCCATTATTACACACCAGACCCCATTATGGGCAGTGAGATGGCTAAGCGCGACAGCGTCATTGGAGGGATTCACAGATTGGGACCGGTTAGGCATTTCCTTGGTGGTTGACGTGTGGAAAGGTGAAACAATTAAGTCCTTTCGTGACATGCAGGTAGATTTCCAACTAGCCCAGACACAGTTCTTCAAATACCTTCAGCTCAGGCATGCCCTGAAGGTCCACTTACCAACCACCGGCCTCCTGCTTGAGTTCAACCCTCTCGAGGCAAAACTACTCATGGGTAACCTGGGGGGAAAGGTGTTTCCCAAATATATAAAATGCTAATTAACAATGCTCCCAGAGACCTGAACTCCATCAGAATAAGGTGGGAGTCATGGGTGGGGGCCTTGGAGGAATCGGAGTGGAGGGAGGCTCTGATGGCGGCCAGGAAGTTGGCGGTGTCGGCCAGACTTCGCACCATGCAATTTTATTACTTACACAGAGCTTACCTACCACCGTCCAGACTGCACCGTGCGGGTCTGCGCCCCTCTGCCCAAAGCCCACGATGTGGAGGTGGTAATGCCGACTTCTTCCATATGGTCTGGCCCTGTCACCTGATGCAGATACTCTGGGGTGGGGTATTCCGGGAGGTTGGGGCCGCCCTGGGACGGGAGGTTCAAAGGTCTGCTAAGTTGGCCCTGCTGGGGGTGAGGGAGGAGATGGGAGTCCATGAGCGAAACGAGCCCTGGCTGCTGCGGCCATGCTGGTTGCCAAAAGAGACATTGCCGCTACCTGGATCTCCCCTGAGAGCCCATCAATTCGAAAGTGGCGAAAAGGTGTTGACTGGTGCGCAAACCAAGAGAAAGTGGTATATGAATCTAGAGGCTGCCCCCAGAAATCTGAGAAAATCTGGGGGGGATGGATGGTTGTATGTTCATAGAATGGACAGAGGATACAAACATGGTTGCGGTAACGGAGCTTACGCTGGATGTCCGTGTCAGTCCATGTCCACGTCCAAACTGTTGCCTGTGGTGGCCTGTTGCTAGAATGTATTGCCCTGTAAATGTCCGCTGCTCTGTCTACCTGCTTTGCCTGAAGTTTTCTATGCTCTTTGAAACAATAGAAATTTGTTTATCAAAAAAAGGCATGCCAGGCTCAGAGTAAATATGCTGCCCATCAATGTGCCCTGATGATGGAGTTGTTCCTCAAATTGAAAGAAGTTCTATTAAGGGTGTATGTTTTGCATTCAACAATAAAATGAATTTGCGGGGTGCGTCCCAAGTTTCCAGGGAGTCCCAAGTTTCCGCCTTCAACATTTCATCTATAACTGTCATGGTTGCATCTTGCAGGATATTAGTGTAGAGGGATTCCACATCAAGGCTGATTAAAAAGTCAGTGGACCCCAGTGTGCTGATGTCTTCTATAAGAATCAATGGGGGTCATTCTGACCCTGGCGGTCGGTGATAAAGCGGCGGCCAACCCGCAAACAGGTCGGCGGTCCAAAAAATGGTATTCTAACCCTGGCGGGACCGACAAACAGCGCGGCGGTCACCGGCAACAGGCAGGCGGCAGACAATGTACCGCCCACCCTATCACAACTCACCAATCCGCCACCTTTTCCGGGGCGGGAGCCCCGCCGATAAAAACATGGCGGAAACAGACAACGAACGGGAAAACGCTCACCTATACACACTCCACGAGGAAGGAGGGCAGCATGGAGCCAGAATTACACATCCTACCAGCTCTTGTCTACCTGCTCATCTACCAGGAGTACGAACGCCGGCGCAGACGACAACGGTGAGTACTGCACCTACGACACAGGGGAGGGGGGAGGAGAAAAGATTACGGGGACACACATGCGCCATACACCCACCCCCCCACCACAAATACCTACACCCCATTGCCGAGCAACAAGTCAGAGTGACACCACACAAACCCCCCAGAATAATGCAAAGACACAATTTAAATTTTCGACAAAATATATGTATAAATAGCTCCATAGAAGGAATGGCAAATATGCCATATAAAATATAAATAAATAAGGAATGAAGATAGTCCACAAGATATCCATAGGCAAAAAGTCCTGCACATTCCGTCAAAGTTCCATAGTCCGTGGGCCAATGTGCACAAACACATGGGCAAAGCCCACACAGGAGACCAGATACGATTGGAGAGAACACTGCAGGGGCATCAGATGATAAAAGCACAGGCACCTCAGGGGGAAGGGAAGGGGGGGCACCTCAGCCACATGAGTCCACGACGCCAGATCCACGAGGGGCCTCCATGCCCACTGTCCCATCCTGGGGGGGTGCAAAGCCACAGTCCATCAGATGGATTACCGACTCCACTGTGATTGGAGGAGGCATGGTGCCCCGAGTGCTCCCTGAAGCCCTGCTCGACACTGAACCAGCACTGTCAATGGGCCAGCGGTGCTTGACAGGAAGGGCCCAGCGGAGCGGTGCTTGAGATGAAGGGCCCAGCGGAGCGGTGCTTGAGACGGCGGGGCCCAGCGGAGCGGTGCTTAAGATGAAGGGCCCAGCGGAGCGGTGCTTGAGACGGCGTGGCCCAGCGGAGCGGTGCTTGACAGGAAGGGCCCAGCGGAGCGGTGCTTGAGACGGTGGGGCCCAGCGGAGCGGTGCTTGACAGGAAGGGCCCAGCGGAGCGGTGCCTGAGATGAAGGGCCCAGCGGAGCGGTGCTTGAGACGGCGGGGCCCAGCAGAGCGGTGCTTGAGATGAAGGGCCCAGCGGAGCGGTGCTTGAGACGGCGGGGCCCAGCGGAGCGGTGCTTGACAGGAAGGGCCCAGCAGAGCGGTGCTTGACAGGAAGGGCCCAGCGGAGCGGTGCCTGAGATGAAGGGCCCAGCGGAGCGGTGCTTGAGACGGCGGGGCCCAGCGGAGCGGTGCTTGAGATGAAGGGCGGAGCGGTGCTTGAGACGGCGGGGCCCAGCGGAGTGGTGCTTGAGATGAAGGGCCCAGCAGAGCGGTGCTTGACAGGAAGGGCCCAGCGGAGCGGTGCTTGAGATGAAGGGCCCAGCGGAGCGGTGCTTGAGACGGCGGGGCCCAGCGGAGCGGTGCTTGACAGGAAGGGCCCAGCAGAGCGGTGCTTGAGATGAAGGGCCCAGCGGAGCGGTGCTTGAGACGGGGGGGCCCAGCGGAGCGGTGCTTGACAGGAAGGGCCCAGCGGAGCGGTGCTTGACAGGAAGGGCCCAGCGGAGCGGAGCTTGAGACGGCGGGCCCAGCGGAGCGGTGCTTGAGATGAAGGGCCCAGCGGAGCGGTGCTTGAGACGGCGGGGCCCAGCGGAGCGGTGCTTGAGATGAAGGGCCCAGCGGAGCGGTGCTTGACAGGAAGGGCCCAGCGGAGCGGTGCTTGAGATGAAGGGCCCAGCGGAGCGGTGCTTGAGACGGCGGGGCCCAGCGGAGCGGTGCTTGACAGGAAGGGCCCAGCGGAGCGGTGCTTGACAGGAAGGGCCCAGCGGAGCAGTGCTTGAGATGAAGGGCCCAGCGGAGCGGTGCTTGAGACGGCGGGGCCCAGCGGAGCGGTGCTTGACAGGAAGGGCCCAGCGGAGCGGTGCTTGACAGGAAGGGCCCAGCGGAGCGGAGCTTGAGACGGCGGGGCCCAGCGGAGCGGTGCTTGAGATGAAGGGCCCAGCGGAGCGGTGCTTGAGATGAAGGGCCCAGCGGAGCGGTGCTTGACAGGAAGGGCCCAGCGGAGCGGTGCCTCAGATGAAGGGCCCAGCGGAGCGGTGCTTGAGACGGCGGGGCCCAGCGGAGCGGTGCTTGAGATGAAGGGCCCAGCGGAGCGGTGCTTGACAGGAAGGGCCCAGCGGAGCGGTGCTTGAGATGAAGGGCCCAGCGGAGCGGTGCTTGAGACGGCGGGGCCCAGCGGAGCGGTGCTTGACAGGAAGGGCCCAGCGGAGCGGTGCTTGACAGGAAGGGCCCAGCGGAGCAGTGCTTGAGACGGCGGGTCCCAGCGGAGCGGTGCTTGAGATGAAGGGCCCAGCGGAGCGGTGCTTGACAGGAAGGGCCCAGCGGAGCGGTGCCTGAGATGAAGGGCCCAGCGGAGCGGTGCTTGAGATGAAGGGCCCAGCGGAGCGGTGCTTGACAGGAAGGGCCCAGCGGAGCGGTGCTTGAGATGAAGGGCCCAGCGGGGCGGTGCTTGAGATGGCGGGGCCCTGTTCAGCGGTGCTCCTCCCGGCGGGGCCCTGTTCAGCGGTTCTTGGCCCGGCGGGGCCCGTTCAGTGGTTCTTGGCCCGGCGGGGCCCGTTCAGCGGTGCTCCTCCCGGCGGGCCCTGTTCAGCAGTTCTTGGCCCGGCGGGGCCCTGTTCAGCGGGGCTCCTCCCGGCGGGGCCCTGTTCAGTGGTGCTTGCCCCGGCGGGGCCCGTTCAGCGGTTCTTGGCCCGGTGGGGCCCTGTTCAGCGGTGCTCCTCCCGGCGGGGACCTGTTCAGCGGTGCTTGCCCCGGCGGGTCCCTGTTCAGCGGTTCTTGGCCCGGCGGGGCCCGTTCAGCGGTTCTTGGCCCGGCGGGGCCCTGTTCAGCGGTGCTCCTCCCGGTGGGGCCCTGTTCAGCGGTTCTTGGCCCGGCGGGGCCCGTTCAGCGGTTCTTGGCCCGGCAGGGCCCGTTCAGCGGTTCTTGGCCCGGCGGGGCCCGTTCAGCGGTGCTCCTCCCGGCGGGGCCCTGTTCAGCGGTGCTTGCCCTGTGTGCCTAGGGAGCCAGACCTGGGCAAGACTTCCTGCTCATTCCCCATCCGAACTTGCGGTCGCGGCGCCCTCCTGTGATGGAGTCCTGGGCCCGTGGGTGTCGTCCGTCACACCCGGGATGGGGCTGGTGGGGACCTCCTGGGCAGCTCGCCTGCTGCCTGACTTCTCCGCCCTGCTGCCCTTGCCCTCCTTCGCTGGAGCTCTGTGGCCCTTGCCTCCCTTGGATGATGTGGCAGGTGACGGGGCAAGGCTACTGTCCTTGGTGGCATCCGTCTCAGGCTTGTCGGGCCGGGCCTTTTTCTTCCTTGTCCTCTTCCCAGGGGGGGGCTGGCTGTCCCCTTGCTGCTGGCGGATGTTCCTGCCCTAGGATCTGGTGGACTCCAATAGCCCTGCACTATGGTCACAGTAGATGCAGGGCTGGTGGTGGCTGAGGTGCTTTTCTTGGTCTTACCAGATGGAGGGGGTGGGTCAGTGATTGGAACGAGTTCAAGGTTGGAAAGGAAAAGGACTTTGGAAGGACAGGGACGGGTAGGTGTAGTGGGTTTGGGAGTGGAGGAAGAGGATGTGGTTGTAGGAGAGTCAAGTGTGCTGTCTTTGGGTGCAGGTGCTTGTGATGGAGGCTGTCGTGAGGTGGATGGCTGTTGGGTGGGTGGCTGCCTGCGTTTGTGTGCTTTGGAAGAGGGGGTGACAGACACACTGGGAGAGGACACAGGGGACGTGTAAATGGCAGTGGGGGTGGTGACTGCACGTGTGCGGACTGTAATGGAGGGTGTGCTGGTGATGGAAGTACTGGCTGATGGTGGTGTGCATGCAGGTGTGAGTGGAGACGTCACAGGGAGGGAGGGGGAGATGAGGAGGTGGGGGACGCAGAGGTGGTAGTGACTGTTGGCATGTCTGCAACTGTATGTTGCTTGGGTTAATGCTTGTGGGATCTGTGGTGCTTATGTCTGGATGAGCTGCCCTTGGGTGTAGAGGTGTGTGCAGGCTGGTCTGATGGTGTGGATGGGATAGGCAGAGGAACAGGAGACTGGGACTGGGTGGAGGGAGTCAGAAGAGGGAGGCTGGAGACAGGGACAATGGCTGCCGTCAGTGGTGAGGCCAGAGCGTTGAACGATCGCTGATGGGCAGCCTGACCCGAATGAATGCCCTCCAGGTATGCATTGCTCCGATGCACCTCCCTTTCTACACCCTGGATGGCATTCAAGAGGGTAGACTGCCCAACAATGAGTGTCCTGAGGAGGTCAATGACCTCCTCACTGAGGGCAGCAGGGGTAACTGGGGCAGGGCCTGAGGTGCCTGGGGCGAAGGAGATGCCCGCCTTCCTGGGCGAGCGGGCACGGAGCGAAGGCTGAGGGGCTGCTGGGAGGGCGGGGCTGGTGCGCTGGGTGGCGGCTGTACCTGTTGTGGCGGTGGGCACGGATGTTGCCGCCACCGCTAGGGAGCTCCCTTCCGAGGACGTGTCGGTGTCGCTGACGTCTCCACGGGTCCCCGTTGTGGAGCTCCACTCGCCCTCCGTCTCACTGGTGTACTCGGAGTCTGTCGTATGGCCCTCCGGGGCCATGTGAGATGCAGCTCCCTCGTGCTCCAATGCCACTTCTCCTCCGCCAGATGATGCTAATGCACACATGAACAGGAAGACAAAGAAAATGGGGGGGGGGGTGGAGAAATGAAGACAGGTTGAGTGCATGTATTGGCAACACCGTTGTCGGAGAGGACAGACACAGAAGCCCCCTGAACTAGGCCGCGCAATGGGGGTACACTACTCAGTTATTGTGACTAGTCCTACGGGTCTATGGACGACAAATGCACACATGGGTGAGGCCGGACCATGGATAGCTGTACTTGGCACCCTACAGAGGTGGGGGGCGGGGGCACAGGGCCGTGTCTAACGGAGGGGCCTAGCCTACAGAATGCGCCCTGGCCTGGAGATAGCCACAGCCCTCCTCCCCCACCCAGACACCTTCCCTGCGCGCAAAGATAGCAGAATATGCTGATACTCACCCCCTTGTGTCTGCTGTGATGTCCTCATGCGCCCATCCAAATCGGGGTAGGCCACCGCCAGGATCCGGGACATCAGGGGGGTCAATTGGCGGCTAGCACCCCTCCTACGTTGGGAGGCCATCCCCAGCAGAGACTCAGCGGTCTTTCTGGTCCCGTGGCGGATGTCCTCCCACCTCTTTCGGCAGTGGGTGCCCCGTCTGTTGTGGACCCCCAGGGCCCGGACGTCCTTGGCGATGGCACGCCAAATGTCGATCTTCTGATGGGCGCTGACCTATGTGACATGTACAGGGTGGTAAAAGAAATCGCATCAGTTTTCTGCCTGGTCAATGTGAGTGCCCCCCCCCTCCCCAACCTTGCCATGTGGCACATGCTCTCATCTTTCGTGCGTTGCACTCCTCATTCGCTCCCCTCCCCACCATCTTACATACACCCCACTCAACACAGGCATAGCCCATTCAACGTGCACCCTGTGTGCTAACCTGTTGGTCTGGAGGACCGTAGAGTAGCGCATACTGGGGGAGGACCCCATCAACAAGTTTCTCCAATTCTTCGGAAGCGAAGGCAGGGGCCCTTTCCCCAGTCGCAGCAGCCATTGTATCTCCCAGACCGAGGTCACAGCAGCCCTTGCAGTATAGGTCCTCTCCTGTGGATGATCAGGTCTCGAGTGATTAATCAGATAGAAAATGGCGGTCACGCATACGGCGGTGCGTACTGCGGCGGTGCGTACCGCGACCGCCGGCGCACATCGTCATTGGCTCCTGAGAGCCATAGGGTTCAATGTTAACCAATGCTGCTTTGCGCAGCGGTCTTCGACCGCCACGGTGTGCCACGCCAGCGCAGTGACCTCACATCCCACTGTCACACTTCACAGGTCAAGCAGCCGCCATTTCAAGGGCCCACATGGCATGATTTCTACTGCGTCACACAGGCCTAGGCCTTGCATTGGCACTCATACAAGCCATTCAATGCATCGCGATTCGTGTACTGTGCAAGCTGTGTGAACAAACCTGTGGGTTGCTTGACTGTGTGCTCCATGTTGTCCTTCCTAGGCACCGTCCGCTGGGACTTGCAAGGAGAAGGATGAATCCTCGTGTGTACCGGCCACTGGTGGACCTGTCGACAATGGAAGAACGACACATCATACTTACATACCGGCTTGACAGAGCAACCATACATGAACTGTGTGCCCAGCTGGAGCCAGACCTGATGTCCCCCATCCGCCAACCCACAGGGATTCCCCCTCTGGTGCAGGTTCTGTCAGTACTCCATTTTTTGGCAAGTGGGTCTTTTCAGACAACAGTGGCCATATCATCTGGGATGTCTCAGCCTATGTTTTCTAAGGTTTTGTCCAGAGTGTTGTCTGCCCTGATGAAATACATGCGGAGCTACATTATTTTCCCTGAGGTGGGCGAATTGGCTACAGTGAAGGGTGATTTCTATGCCCTTGGACATATCCCCAACATCATTGGTGCCATTGATGGGACCCATGTGGCTTTGGTTCCCCCCAGTGGAAGTGAGCAGGTGTACCGAAACAGGAAAAGTTATCATTCGATGAATGTCCAGGTGGTCTGTTTGGCTGACCAGTACATCTCCCATGTAAATGCCAAGTTCCCTGGGTCAGTGCATGACGCGTATGTCATGCGAAATAGCAGCATACCTTATGTGATGGAACAGCTACAGAGACACCGTGTGTGGCTAATAGGTGACTCTGGTTACCCCAACCTGTCGTGGCTACTGACCCCAGTGAGGAATCCCCGGACCAGGGCAGAGGAACGGTACAATGAGGCCCATGGGCGAACTAGGAGGATCATAGAAAGGACCTTCGGGGTCCTGAAGGCCAGGTTTAGGTGCCTGCATATGACAGGGGGATCCCTCATGTACTCACCAAAGAAGGTGTGCCAGATCATCGTGGCCTGCTGTATGCTTCACAATCTTGCATTGCGACGCCAGGTGCCTTTTCTGCAGGAGGATGGTCCAGATGGTGGTGTTGTAGCAGCTGTGGAGCCTGTGGAGAGTGAAGAGGAGGAAGACGACGGGGACGACACGGACAACAGGGAGACAGTCATACAACAATACTTTCAGTAGCACCCAGGTAAGAATCAGCCACCCCATTTTACATTTACTGAAGGCCTCATGCGTCTCCACTGTCTGTGTTTCCCCCCAGTTCCTGGTAACTGATTTGTGACTTTCCCTTCCCTTTTCAGAGCTGTATGACCCACTGCCTGACATCAGCTTTGTTTGCCCATGGACTAAAGCTTATTGAGATTGGTATGTTGTCATCACAAAGTAACTGGACATTATTGCACCGTTATGTGTAATACATTTGTTGAAAATACAAGCAGACTCCTGTGTTTTTAAGTGGAATAAGTGATTTAATTTAAGTGCTACATATGGGTACATGATTGGGAAACGGTGATGGGTGGGGGTGGAGAAATGTCCATGGCAGAGTCCAGTTCTCAGTCGCACAGGTGCATTGTCCATATGCCTGGGGAAGGATGGAGCAGGGGCAGTTCAAAGTTGGACAGGGTGACAATGTGGGAAAGTGGGATGACATCAGGGGGTATCTTAGGCTGGCGGGGGTCTTGCAATCCTACTCTGTCTTCTTGTGAGATCTCAGGTTCCGCTTGCGGGGTGGTTCTTCTTCTGCAGGAGGTGGGGTTCTGGTGGCCTGTCGTTGTGTGGGGGCCTCCTGTCCATTTGCGCCGGCGGAGGTGGTAGGCTGTTCCTGGCCTGAGCTAGTGACAGGGGCCCTTTGGGGTGCCACATGGTCCCGCAATGTGGTGACGATCTGGGTAAGGGCCAGGACGATGGTCCCCATTGCGGAACCGATGTTCCTCAGTTCCTCCCTGAACCCCATGTACCGTTCCTATTGCAGTTCCTGGATCTCCTGGAACCGGGCCAGTACCGTCGCCATCGTCTCCTGGGAGCGGTGGTATGCTCCCATGATGGAGGAGAGGGCCTGTTGGAGAGTCGGTTCCCCGTGCCTGTCCCCCCCCTGTCGCACAGCTGCCCTCCCAGTTCCCCTGTGTTCCTGGGCCTCTGTCCCCTGGACGGTGTGCCCACTACCACTGCCCCCAGGTCCCTGTTGTTGTTGGGGTGGTGGGTCAAACTAGGTGCCCTGTAGTGGTGGACACACCGCTGATTAACGTGTCCTGGAGACAGAGGCATGGGCCCGCTGGGTGGGAGCTGTGCTGGTGTTCCCAGAGGGGGTTGGGTCTGGTGTAGCCTGTGGCTGTCTGTGGGGAACCGACTGTCCAGAGGTCCCCGATGGGCCGGGCTGGTCGTCTGGCTCCAGGGAGACAGAGCTGCTGTCATAGCTGGGGGCCTCTTCTGGGGGTGGGATGGACATCTCTGGACCCTCCGTGGCGGTGTGGTGGCGTTCGGGTCCTGCAGGGGTATAAAGGTATGGTTATTGCTTCTGTGTGTGGCATTTCGTGTGATGGGTGGGTGTCCGTGTACCCAAGTGCAGGCATTTCCTTGTGGGGGCTTTTATGAGGGTGGCTTGTGGGGGTGATGTGTGTGTGCAGTGGGCATGCTTTGGTGATGGGTGTCCATGCTTTGTGGTCGCATGCAGGGCTTGGTGTTGGGATGGGTGGGTTGTGATGGTGAGCCTTTTGCTAGGGGTTGGTGTGAGGGGGGAGGGGGTGAGGGTGGGGGTATGATTTGGCATGCAGGTGGGGTGGGGGTGGGATGCAGTAGTGAAGATTTGCCTTACCAGAGTCCATTCCTCCGCCTACTCCTGCGAGGCCCTCAGGATGCAGTATGTGCAAAACTTCCTCCTCCCAGGCGGTAAATTCTGGGGGAGTAGGTGGGGGTCCGCCGCCAGTCTTCTGCACCGCAATGTTGTGCCTTGATACCATGGAACGCACCTTCCCCCGTAGGTCGTTCCATCTCTTCCTGATGTCGTCCCGATTGCGTGGATGCTGTCCCACCGCGTTGACCCTGTCCACTATCCTTTGCCATAGCTCCATCTTCCTGGCAATGGTGGTGTGCTGCACCTGTGCCCCGAAGAGCTTTGTCTATTCTGTGCTCTCTCTCTAGCCTTCGTCAATGATTCCGGGTCGTAGGGGCATGTGGGGGATGTGGGTGTGTGTTTTTTATTGTGTAGCATGGAGGATGATCTCTGTGCTAGCAAGGAAGACTCCCCTGTTCACTTTGGAATGTGTCTGCATCTCCTGAGCAGATATGTGTGTGTATTGGATACTAGAGATAGGAAAAATTTATAAGTGATGAGCGTTTATGCCCTCCCCCCCCCCACATTTAAGCAAACAGTCTAGGATAAGCTAGGGCAGATACTCCTAGAAGAGGAAGCTGAGAGCCACTTATTAGACAGAAACTTTAACAGAGTTATGGACCCATTGCGGAACAGGTCAAAGGGAGGTGGAGGTCCCTCAGGGATTGTATCACCTCTGGCATATTTTGCACACTGGGTAGGTCTTGTTGATGTATAGAGGGCAGGACACCCCACTGATCGCCATTACTCCTTTTTGTCTGGGGTTCACAAGACCTTTTCACTGCTGGACTATGTTTTCATACCAAAGGGGAATGCCCTGGTTCTGTTAGTGTAGAATGCCTTTGCATTGGGACCTCCAATCATGTCTCCCTTAAGGTGGCGCTGGGGCACACAGGAGGTGTTTGGGGCCAGAGTGGAGACTTAATGGGTAGGACCTCCAGGACAAGGAAGTGGTTGAGGAAGTTAGGTTAGATTTGGGGCTTTATTTTGAGGAAAACAAGGAGTCAGTACTCTCAGTTGTGACTGTATGGGAGGCATTTAAAATGATTCTTAGGGATACAGCTCAAAATGTGATTGATCAGGAAAAGCAAGCATGCACAAGAACACATCCACGAGATGGAGAGCAAGCTAGTAGCCTCTGACAAATCAGAATCCAGATGTGCGGTGCTCCTTCAATAGGCCCATATCACTTTTGAATACAGAGGTCAAAATTCTAGCTAAAATATTGGCAATCAAGCTGGCTCAGGTTATACCCTCCCTCGTCTTTGAGGAAAAGATGGGATTTATACCTGGCAGGGCGATGCACCAGAATCTCCATCTCCTGCATGTCTGTCTGGAATGCCAGAAACACACACAGGACACGTTAGCTCCTCTAACCTTAGATGCAGAGAATTCTTTCGACTTTATTGGCAATATCTTCTCCTGGTGCTGTGGCCTCTAGGGCTTGGCCCAGTTTTCTGGAAATGGGTGAAATTGCTGTACTGTAAACCAATGGCAAAGCTGAGAGTAAATGGTGTGTTTTCAGGAGTCTTCCCATTAGAATGGGGTACCTGAAAGGGCTGCCCGCTATCCCCATTTTCACCCCCTGCTTGTAGCCACTAATGACTTTGGTCCGCATTATGGAGACGTGGTGAGATTCCCAGTGGCGGGGGTCAAAGGCCTGACAAGATGTCACTGTTTTCTGACAATATCCTACTATATCTCTCCAACTTTGAAACATCAATACCCACGGTCCTCTCGATAGTCCATAATTGTAAAAAATATGAGGGGTACAAGATTAACTAGAGAAAAACAACCCTCTTCAGGTTAGGTGATAGAAGGGGAGTTCCTTCAACCCCATTCCCCATCAAGGTGGTGACAAAGGGTTTCTGGTACCAGGCAATTGTGATTACCCTTGATGAGAGCCTCTTTCTCAAGAAAAACTTGCTCTTGACCTATTGGGAGTTTCAGGAAGATGCAGCTAGATGGAGATGGCTGCCACTTTCATTGATGGGACTCATCATTTAAAATGACTACCCTGTGTAATTCCTGTATTTGTACAAAATACCCACTTCCTTATTTAAGACTCCTTCTTTAACAATGTAGATGGTGCCATGGGGATCCTGCTGTGGGATGGTGGGGTCCAGGAATAGCCCTGCAGACATTGCAGAGAAATGTATATAACAGGCATATCCATTTCAGATCTGCTGGCTTACTATTTGGTCTCCCAGCTTCATGAATTGAATGAGTAGGGTTCGCCCCCAGAGAAGACCCAGCATTGAGGGTAGAATGGTCCCTGATGGATGTGAATGCACACATGCGCCGCCGTCAGAATGACCGCCTAAATGTTTCCCTGAAATGCAGAAGTAATTCAACTTAGTTCCCTCCCAGAAATACACTTACCAGGATGTACAACATGCCCTCAAAGCAGAATTGATTGATTGGGAGGGCCTGGAATACAACAACCCTATTGAAAACAGAGTACTAATGGAGGAACTGAACAGAAAGGCAATCTCATGCACATACCACATACAAAATACCAATAGGCCAGACAACTTGCAGAGACTTAGAGTGAGCTGGGAGGTAGATGTGGGCACACTGAACAATGCAGCATGGGAGAGAGAATGTATGCACCTGCTTGAAGTAGCAATTACAGCAAGCTTCTGCTCATTCAGCTAACAATACTACATCAGGTATAATACAATCAAAGCTGTCTATTCAAGATGGGTCACGTGCCCTCCCCAAATGTCTGAGCCATGACTCTGGGGAAAAGTCTCACTTCTACCCCTTAGTGTCCTGCCTGCTTATTCAACGATACTGGCAAGATATAATCAGGGAGCTCTTGATGATTCTTGGAAAGCCGCTGTTGAACTCTCTACAGTTTTTCCTTCTGGAAGTACCGGGGGATGGACACCTGCCCAGGAGATAGATGACATTTTGCATGTTAGAGTTGGCCTTGAGGAAGGGAGACATAGTGAGAAACTGAGGGGCCCCATCACCTGACCAAAGACATGTGGAGGATTGGTATTGGTATGACCCACTGCATGGAGGCAGAAGGAGTTGTAAGAGGCCAGGGGTTGTCCATAGAAACTTGTGACAGTGTAGGAAGCCTGGAGATCCTATTGTGGACTAGACTGGGAGGGGGAGCTGACACCGGAATTGCCTCTATGGGAGCTGTCCCGTCTGGTGGGGGTGATAGAAGGAAGACAGGGAATCAAGTGATCTCCCTCCACCCGAGATGGGAGAAATTCCACCCTCCTGACATGCCACCGATTGCCATGTTTTGGAACTGTGGTGTTGTCCAATGAGAGCCGCCATGGGGGATTTATCAACTTGTCCAGATAACTTGTGGCACTTATGTGTATGCCTATTGGTGCATATTTGTGTTGTTTGTCTACAAAAACAGGCAAAACAATACAGTGGAAAAAGAGTAAATGTTGGGAGGGTGTCAAACTTACTCTTCTCAATCCACTGCAGTAAACATGGGGAAAAAATAAAAATTAAGGGAAAGATCATATTTACTAATCAAACTCCAGGATAACAAACATTGGGGAAAGTGCATTGGTAGTCACATTTACTATTCTAAATCTAATCTAACAAACGTTGGGCTAAGTGCAAATGTTTTTGGCGGTAGACTAAATATTCTAACTTCAGTTACATAAACACTGGGGAAAGTGTAGAAATTGTGGAGTTCAAATTTTCTATTCTAGAACAAATTTAACAAACCCTGGAGAAAGTGTAAAATGGGGAAGATAAATTTACAATTCTAGTTCCAGTCCATAGGCACGATATGCCTTGCAGGTAGAACAAATAGACTGGGCCTTGGTCGTGAGGCCAGCCGCATGGAACATTGGGTCTTAAATGAAGAAATAGGTTAAAAAGTGGTGTCCCATATATACCACTCCATTCTGAACAACAAGCTGGACACTCTGGTGAACCTAAGGGTGTCCACTAATTTTTTAACCCCATTGAAGATGTGGACTGGTAGCCGGCCCTGGTGCAGCACTGAGAAGTACCCATAAAGTTCAAGCTGAGACTAGTCCAGATAAAAATCTTCCAAAGCATATATTATAACAAAAGCCAATTGTACAAGATGGACTGGGCATCTGACCAATACTATTTGCAATGCAGGATGGGCAGAACCACATTCTTGCCTACCCTCTGGTAATGCACAGGCGTGGCTGGGTACTGGGCCACCATGGTTAGGGAACTAGAAAAAATCATAGAATGACCATCCATGCCAATCATCAGTTCCTCCTTTTGGCGATCCCTTGTGACATTAACCTCATACGAGTCAAGCTCTTGCCCTTTTATCTAGGCTTTATGTCGAAGAAGAGAGAAATTGCTATGCACTGGGGTAAGCAACAATTGGTAATGATACGACAATGGACTGCAGGCATGGACTCATATACGGAGGCAGAATTGGCAGTTTACAGTGCTAAGGGGATACCCAAGAAACTTTTGATGGAATCTGAGGTAGCTGTAGAGAACACTATGAACTGGGTTAGGGAGATGACACAAACTATCATGAAGCCCTGATGTCTGGGACAAAGGGGACACAACTGACCGGGCCCTAGGGAGATCTGGAGGTGCTATATGTGGGAGCATTGAAGGGTCTGTGACAGTTGACAATGTATACTTTGTAAAAGCTGCAATGACATAGTGATAAAAGAACATTAGGCTTACCTTCAATATTTTGGTCTACAATGTTTTGTATGACAGTTATAACATTTAGCATAGATGAGGCAATGAGCCCCTAATGATAAGATTCCAACAGCATTTCAAAATACAATAAATAACAAAGAGATCCTCATTTCTTTCTGATGAACAAAACAAAAATCAGCACCAAGAAGAAGAAAATGTTGCAGAATCACAAATAAGAAAAAGAAACTGAAACTCCGGTTCATGAGAAAGTAAAGTTGAAAGTTTCAGAAACCCCTAAGGGAGAGAGGATCACAGAAAGTCAAGTTGCTGATACAGATGAAAGCACAAATCCAGTTTACAGAAAGCAGTAATGACAAGAGAATATGAAGAAGCGTATCCTGAATCTGTAAGAAAAAGCAAAAGGTTGTAATAGAAGACTCAAAGACCAGAATCGATTAAAGAGCCAGAGACAATTGAATTAGACTTTGAAAATAGTGAAAGTGGATCCGAAGTAGCCAAAAGACCGACAAGAGAGAGCGTGCCAAACACAATATACACATCACCTGAATAGAACTAATTAGCAACAGTCTATGATTTGACGAATTCCTGTCAGTTCAGTTTTGTGGAGGAACCTGCAGAACTACTTCGAACTCAATAAAAATAAGTTTTGATTACATTTTGAGCTGAAATTTGAAAGACACAAGATGTGTTTCCTCTCTCACTTTTATTTATTTATGTATTTATTTTACTTGATAGAAGAGGGCTACCTGAGTGTAAAGGCAATGCACACTTTTTGTGTATTTTCATTGGCAATGAAATTGATTATCTTAGTTGGACTGTTGATGTGTTTGGTTTCTCCAGTTGGATACACTCCACCTCCACAAGTTGAATTAATGTCTACACACAACTATATATTACATACAAAATTAAGAGATAGAGACAGATCTTTAGGTAATCATATGGAGAATACGTACACAAATCTTTTGGATGAATATATCAGTATGATAATAGTTAAGGACAGTTTTGTCTGTATGTATTTGCGATCCTCAGCATCAGACTGTGCAGCTTACTCTCAATTGCCCATCTCCTATTCTCTTTCCTGTAATGTTTTTGTTAGTTTTCTTTTTTGTAACAGATAATTTCTGTCACTATATCTTTTGGTTTTCAACACTTTGTTGGAAGAACTTTCTGCATATCAAATTCCGGGGGATTGTATAACTTTTTCTAAATACTTAAAAGTGACCACACCACCTAAACTGAATACCAATCAGTCAGAAATGTGTTTGAATGTAGCCTGAATGAAAAATGAAAAAGAGTGTGTTTATTAAGCAAAAGAATTAGAGATGGGTAAACATTTTGAGAGATTGGCCGGGTGGAAGTGAAATTAAACTGCAAATTCAGTCTAAAGAGAAATTTAGAGATTCAAAAGTGCATCTGATATTGAGAATGGAGCATGAAAGAAAGTGAACGTTATGTAGGGTGCTTCAGAGATCACGGTGCATAATTCAATAGAATTTGTTGAAGAAAGTGAGTGTGAAAGGAGTTAGGTTGTTGACGATGTATTTTTGATGGTGAAGAATACATATTTAGAGGAATTTATTATGTTTGTGTTAAAGACTACTATTCTGGGAAGCTGCTACCTTGCATTGGTATTCCCTCAGATTTACCATGTGAATGAGATGAATGATGTTATTGGTTTGAAAAGAGTGAAGAATGGATTTGAACAAATTGTGTTAGATGAGCTCGGTGCTAAGATTCCATCTATTGATGTGGCTTTGAATGATGTGAAGATTAGGAGATAGGCAACTCTGTTTCATCGCTTTGCCTCTAACACTGCTGGAGCACTAACTTAGATTAACAATGAATTAATGGGTTAGTGTCTATCATTACGCAAAATGGCCTTGCATTAGCTATCCTTTTTGTGAAAGAAGTGGGAGACTGTTGTGTGTTGAAGGTTCAACAGTTCAGCGCCATCATTTCCGAAAACAGTAAACTTATTAATGAAAATATAACAAATGTTACTAGTATTTCTTGTGAATCAAAATCTTTTGAGGAGTATAGTATGTGGAAATCAGAAGTTTCCAGGTTTGGTGGGATTGGAAAAGGTTTAGTAAAGTTTGGTGAGTGGCTAGATAACTGCTAGTGTAAAAAGAAAGTGCCAGCAAAATCATCGAACAAAAGAAAGAGAGAAACTTATGAATTAGAAGACCTTAAAGTACAAGCTTATGATGAGCAAAGTGTTGGAAGAAGCAAGACGCAAAAGACAGAAAGTGATGCATACTGTATTATGAAGTGTAATAGTGTGATATTGGTGATGATTGTAATCATCACAGGGAGAGGGGGAATTTTGTGGGTGTTATGTTGTGATTAGAATTATAAGTATCTGTTAATTAGTAATTCACAAAAAATAAAGATGTGATGTTTAGAGCATTATTTGTTGTGCTTTAATCTAACTGTTCCTTGTCTAGGCCTCAACTCCATTTTGAAATGTAATGGCTGTAGTGCTATAATATTCATCATGTGTTTACATTTCTCATTGACATCGTATGCACCATAATGTACACAGTTCATTCTGCAATATGTTGTTCTCAAATACCTCTGGAGGAAGCCTTTAGATATTTTCAAGACCCTTCCTTCTCACACAATGTATTGTATTTATTCATGAGTCTTTTATTTGTTCATCTAACTAATTTTTCACAACTCCTCCATTGTTATTATGTCAGAAGGGACAAATGAATATTCATGTAGTGGGATAGTGCTAGAATAGAGGGATTACATGACATTTTATAATGCTTGTAAGGAAATGTCTCCTTGGCATGGGTACCCCCTGACTTTTTGCCTTTGCTGATGCTATGTTTTGAATTGAAAGTGTGCTGAGGCCTGCTAACCAGGCCCCAGCACCAGTGTTCTTTCCCTAACCTGTACTTTTGTATCCACAATTGGCACACCCTGGCATCCAGGTAAGTCCCTTGTAACTGGTACCTCTGGTACCAAGGGCCCTGATGCCAGGGAAGGTCTCTAAGGGCTGCAGCATGTATTATGCCACCCTGGAGACCCCTCACTCAGCACAGACACACTGCTTGCCAGCTTGTGTGTGCTGGTGAGTACAAAATGAGTAAGCCGACATGGCACTCCCCTCAGGGTGCCATGCCAGCCTCTCACTGCCTATGCAAGTATAGATAAGTCACCCCTCTAGCAGGCCTTACAGCCCTAAGGCAGGGTGTACTATACCATAGGTGAGGGCACCAGTGCATGAGCACTGTGCCCCTACAGTGTCTAAGCCAAACCTTAGACATTGTAAGTGCAGGGTAGCCATAAGAGTATATGGTCTGGGAGTTTGTCAAACACGAACTCCACAGCACCATAATGGCTACACTGAAAACTGGGAAGTTTGGTATCAAACTTCTCAGCACAATAAATGCACACTGATGCCAGTGTACATTTTATTGTAAAATACACCCCAGAGGGCACCTTAGAGGTGCCCCCTGAAACCTTAACCGACTATCTGTGTAGGCTGACTGGTTCCAGCAGCCTGCCACAACCGAGACATGTTGCTGGCCCCATGGGGAGAGTGCCTTTGTCACTCTGAGGCCAGTAACAAAGCCTGCACTGGGTGGAGATGCTAACACCTCAAAGGCTCACCCACTTTGTTCCAGCACCACAGGGCACTCCAGCTAGTGGAGTTACCCGCCCCCTCCGGCCACGGCCCCACTTTTGGCGGCAAGACCGGAGGAAATAATGAGAAAAACAAGGAGGAGTCACTGGCCAGTCAGGACAGCCCCTAAGGTGTCCTGAGCTGAAGTGACTCTAACTTTTAGAAATCCTCCATCTTGCAGATGGAGGATTCCCCCAATAGGGATAGGATTGTGACCCCCTCCCCTTGGGAGAAGGCACAAAGAGGGTGTACCCACCCTCAGGGCTAGTAGCCATTGGCTACTAACCCCCCAGACCTAAACACGCCCTTAAATTTAGTATTTAAGGGCTTCCCCGAACCTAAAGATTTAGATTCCTGAAACTACAAGAAGAAGAGGACTGCTGAGCTGAAAGAACCCTGCAGAAGAAGAAAAGAAGACACCAACTGCTTTGGCCCCAGTCCTACCGGCCTGTCTCCTGCCTTCTAAAGAAACCTGCTCCAGCGACGCTTTCCCAAGGACCAGCGACCTCTGAATCCTCAGAGGACTGCCCTGCTTCAAGAAAGACAAGAAACTCCCGAGGACAGCGGCCCTGCTCCAAAAAAGCTGCAACTTTGTTACAGAGGAGCAGATTTAAAGACCCCTGCAATCCCCGCAAGAAGCGTGAGACTTGCAACATTGCACCCGGCGACCCCGACTCGACTGGTGGAGAAACAACGCTACAGGGAGGACCCTCTGGCGACTCCAAGACTGTGAGTAACCAAACTTGTCCCCCCTGAGCCCCTACAGCGACGCCTGCAGAGGGAATCCCGAGGCTCCCCCTGACCGCGACTGCCTGACTCTAAAATCCCGACGGCTGGAAAAGACCCTGCACCCGCAGCCCCCAGCACCTGAAGGAACGGAACTTCAGTGCAGGAGTGACCCCCAGGAGGCCCTCTCCCTTGCCTAGGTGGTGGCTACCCCGAGGAGCCCCCCCCTTGCCTGCCTGCACCGCTGAAGAGACCCCTTGGTCTCCCATTGAAACCTACAGAGAACCCGACGCTTGTTTGCACACTGCACCCGGCCGCCCCCGCGCTGCTGAGGGTGTACTTTCTGTGTGGACTTGTGTCCCCCCCGGTGCCCTACAAAACCCCCCTGGTCTGCCCTCCGAAGACGCGGGTACTTACCTGCTGGCAGACTGGAACCGGGGCACCCCCTTCTCTCCATTGAAGCCTATGTGTTTTGGGCACCTCTTTGACCTCTGCACCTGACCGGCCCTGAGCTGCTGGTGTGGTAACTTTGGGGTTGCTCTGAACCCCCAACGGTGGGCTACCTTGGACCCAAAACTGAACCCTGTAGGTAATTTACTTACCTGCTAAAACTAACAATACTTTACCTCCCCCAGGAACTGTGAAAATTGCACTGTGTCCACTTTTAAAACAGATATTTGTGTTTTATGTGAAAAGTATATATGCTACTGTAATTATTCAAAGTTCCTAAAGTACTTACCTGCAATACCTTTCAAATGAGATATTACATGTAGAATTTGAACCTGTGGTTCTTAAAATAAACTAAGAAAATATATTTTTCTATAACAAAACCTATTGGCTGGATTTGTCTCTGAGTGTGTGTTCCTCATTTATTGCCTGTGTGTATGTACAACAAATGCTTAACACTACTCCTTTGATAAGCCTACTGCTCGACCACACTACCACAAAATAGAGCATTAGTATTATCTCTTTTTGCCACTATCTTACCTCTAAGGGGAACCCTTGGACTCTGTGCATGCTATTCCTTACTTTGAAATAGCACATACAGAGCCAACTTCCTACAATGCTTAAATGTGATTTGCTGTCATGTTGATACTTTTGCTTGCATCATGTTGACTTTGCATTTTTGATTGCCGTCTTTGGTAAATATTACTATGTAAGACCCCTAAATTTGGGGGTGAGCCGGACTCTTTTCTGAGCCCCTGGAGACACTGCTTGTTTCTCTGCCAATTTGTTGAACATTCTGTACTTAGACTGTTTTTCAGATCCTGCTTATTGCTGCACCTATTTATATTCTGAAGATCTTCATGGCAATTGATTTCTGACTTATGTGTGATGTATTAAGACTGCTATATGTTTACCTTTCTTCATTGTACTTTAATGTTTTAATAAACAGAGCCACCTGATGGAGATCTTGCCAACTAGGTTCCAAGCAATTTTTGCGAACATGTTTCTTTGCCAGTCACAAGGTTGCAGTAGGTGGCCCTGGCTTCTTCTGGTGATGGTGTTGCCTTGTCCACCTGATGAAAGACAGATTTCCACATCAGCCAGACCTTTGCAGTAATTCTATACAATGTCATAAAGTATTGATCCAAGTGCTGCCCAAGAAATACACAGGATTCTCATTGCGATAAACTGGGATATTGGTGGAGAGGATGAAACCCTGCTCGAGTAACAACTACAATCCTTGTCAGGGTGAACCACAAAAGTCACCAAATTAACCTCTTCTTAGCCTTCTGGTAGCTTGACACCAGAGCAATCAGTCTTAACTTAGAGGCAATATGTGAAATATTTTTGAAACACTCAATTTGTAACAAAGTGAAAAATCCCACCCAAACTTAGAAACATAAAGTAATTTTTAATAAATAAAATTCTACCAGAACAATAAAAATCCAATCAAAAGAACTGGAGATATGAAACTTCAAAGTTAAATGTAAAAGTAGCACCAAAAAGTGCAACGAGCCAAATTAGGTTATTTGGTCATGCCGGACTGGGACAAAGTGACAAGTTCAAGCTGACCACGGTGGAGTGCAGGTGGTTACACGACCAAGTTTAGCCCACTGGGCCTTGTACCTGGTTGTACTTGGACTAAGATGTGGGGTCCTGCAAAATTTTGTCGATTTGGGTCGGTTCTGATGGGGCTGATGATCAAGGGCTGTGAGGTGCTGCATCAAATTGTGTCTTTCTGTGTTCGCTCTGTAGAGGCTGCTGATCAGGAGCTGCAATGTGCTGGAAAGCGAGGTCCTGTGTCGCACTGCATCAAGTTGCGTCGGTTCTGTGGGAACCCACAGCAGTACCACGAGAAGTACGCTCTGGGAGGCAGCTCGTTGTAATTAGGACTCACTCCAGCACAGGCTAGCAGCAGGGCACAGGCAGGTCTAGTTGATCCTGGGCAGCTAGGCAGATGCCAGGCAGTTCTCTGGAGCTTGCTATGTCCCTATAGTGCAGAGCAGGAGGCCAGCCAGACAGCCGTTGGAGGCACTCTGGAGGTTCTGGGTTCAAGGAACTGGTTAAGTCATCCTTCCTGGGGCAGCAGGGCAGTCCTTCTCATAGCAGGGCAGCATGACACTCCTTCCAGTTGCAGAACAGTCTCCTTTCTGAGTCTTCCACAGGCCCAGAAGTGATCTGAAGAGTTGGCCTGAGGGCCAATATGTATATCTTGCACTAGCCCCCACATCTGGTTCTGGAATGTCCTTCCTTCCCCTGCCCTGACTTCAAGGGGCCTGGGGTGACAATAGTGTGAAATCTTTTGTGAGTGTGCTGAGGCAGCCATTAGAGTGCAACTGTTGTAGGTGACAGCTTTGCACTTCGCATCAGGTCAAGATGGCCCATCCTTCCAACACCAGGTCCCCCTAAACGATGCTGTTTGGGAAGATTACACAAAGGTTACCAGCTACATCTAGTCATGTGACCCAGGACACAGGATGCAGGCACCAAATGTTTTGCACACGAAAATGTCACGTTTCTCAGAATTGTGACTTGAAATCTGACTTTACTATTAGATAGGGTTTTAAATTACAATTAATTTAAGCTCAAACTTGAAATTTCTACCTGCTCCCAATTAAAAGTTGTCACATATTAAATGTAATAGGGTAACTCAATGTTATCCCATGGGAGAGGTAGGCCTGCAGTAGTGGAAAGGAATTCAAGACTTTTTCACTATCAGAATGTGTAAAACTTAAATGTACATATCCATTTTTTTTAAATACACTGTACCCTGCCCTGGGGCTGTTTATGGACTATGCAGGGGTGACTTATTTGTGTAAAAAACAAAGGCTGTGGCCTGGCAAAAGGGCTAGTTTGCCAAGTCCAAATGACAGTGTCAAACTGCCCACAGGCTGCAATGGCAGGCCTGAGACATGGCTAAGAAACTACTTATGTGTATGTCACAATGAGTGTTGCCGACCTCTTAGTACCATTTGATTTAGAGGTCCTGGGTGCATATGGTACCACTTTAATTGGGACTTACAAGCAAATTAAATGTGCCAATCAGGTGTAAGCCAATCAAACCATGTTTAGGGCGAGAGCATAAACACTTTAACATTAGGTAGCAATGGTAAAGTGCACAGAGTTCTAAAGCCAACAAAACAAATTCATCACAACTTGCAGTGTGAAGGCAAAAAGTGAGAGGGGCTACCACCCAAGGGTGTTTCGAGTCTAACACTTATCGTCCTCTCCAACAAAACTTTGTGTTGGGAGAAAACTGTCTCTTTATTTCTGGTGCTTCTAATGCTCATCAACACAGGTTGAAGTGTAACTTTCCACTTTAAAATTGTTGAGGCACATATCTTGGCTAGCTTGAATGTTATTGTCCCATTCATCTTTTCCACCGCTCCTGATGCTTCTGGATTGTAACTGCAGTGGATTTGCAAAGTAGTACATAATATCGTTAGGATCTCATGTTTAAAATGGGTACCTCTGTCTTAATGGAAATTGACATGCCAAATCATGATACAACCGATCATTTAGATTTCTAAATAAGGTCCTTAGTCCCACTGCTAGAGAGATCCCTTTTCTTTTAGTTTCAAGGATCCGTTGCTATCAAATACCAGGCTGAGGTATTTGTACTCACTAGTTTCATTGACCTTGATAGAGTCAAGAAACCAACTAGACTTTCCATTGGTTCTTATGCAGCAGTTAATGATTTTTCTCTTCTTGGCATTTATTGTCAGGCCCTTCATGGTGGAGTATTATTCAGTGGCATTCAGAAGGTGTTGCAGACTGACATTCCTCTGACTGATCAACATCAGATCATCCGCATAGAGAAGATTGAGAGGAGTATGGTGCTGGACTTCGGGCATGGGAGTTGATAGAGGTCAAATCGGGTGGTAGATCAGCCAGGAACAGATTGAAAATTGTAGGGACCAAGACACACTCCTGTTTAAGTCTGCAAGTCATTGGAATGGCCCTGAATAGGTAGGCACCGCTTCCCAGCTTGATTCTGACCCAGGTGTTAGAATACAGATTTTCAATTGCTCTTAGAAGTTTGGTGGGTTTGAGGAGTGAAACAATAGTGACAAGGCCATGTTGTTTGTAGAGGTCCCAGGTTTTTTTGTGAACCCTGTCTGATTGATCAGGATAACTGAGTTGTAGCGGCCCAGTCAAGAAGGCCCATGTGGCCTATGTGGGAGTAGAATGCCCACATAGTATTTTGCCTCATTATCTATGAGGGCAATGAGCCTGTAGTTTTCTGCTTCTGATTTATCAAATCCTTTGAAGATGGGCAATATGAAGAAGCCTTTCCAAGATGCTGGTATCATGGCTCTAGTTAGAGCATGGTTGAACAGTGGGGCCATCTGCTGAGCCCATTTTGTTGGGTTAGTCTTGTAGGTGGCCTGTGGGACTTTGCTTGGACCTGGAGCTTCCTTGGTTCTACCCTTAGTTATCTGTTGGTGTATGGAGCTTTCGTCAATGATGGGTGTTTGAAAATGGCCCTCTCTGAAGGGTCACCCCAAACATTTTGCCTTCTTCTTCCTCTTTTTCTGACCTCATTTTTGTTGGCTTTAGGACACTAGGCACATTAGTACTGCTAACCAGTGCTAAAGTGCATGTGCTCTCTCCCTAACACAGGGTAACATTGGCTCATACCGAACTGGCATATTTAATTTACCTATAATTTCCTAGTAAAGTTCACTATATGTGCCCAGGGCTTATAAATTAAATGTTACTAGTAGTCCTGCAGCACTGATTGTGCCACCCCCATAAGTAGCCCCTTAACTATGACTTGGGCCAGCTACTGCAGGGTCTGTGTGTGCAATTTCACTGCCACTTAGACCTGGCATTTAACACTACACGCCAAGCCTTAAACTACCTTTTTATTACATATAATTCACCCCTAAGGTAGACCCTAGGTATCCCACATGGCAGGGTGCTATATAGGTAAAAGGCAGGGCATGTAATTGTAAGTTTTACATGTCCTGATAGTGAAAAACACCCAAAGTCATTTTTCACAAGTGTGAAGCCTGCTCACCTCATAGGCCAGAATTAGAAATTCCCTAATATACTTTTATTTGGTAATTTCTGATCTGAAAGGAGTGACATTTTCATGTGTGGTATGGTTGGAATGGTAGTGAGAAATCCTGCTTACCTTGTGAAGTTGCATTTAACAGCCATTTTGATTGCCAAATTTGGAGTGACCCCTGAGAAGCATCACCTAAGATTCAGGGACAGTCACAAACTCCACAACCAGGTAGGTTTCATTGATTACTCCAGTAAGGCACTGAATGGCTGGATGTGGGGCAGCAAAGTTAATGATTATGTTGGGCTGTACAATTTAATCATGAGAGAGAGCACCTTCTCAGTATCAGTTTTACAGAGTTGCACCAGGACCTAGTTGACTGTAAGCTGACTGATCCCGGGAAGCTTTCTGAGGAGGTGGACAACTGGGCTATCACCAGAATGTCCAAAAAGGTACCTGGGAGTGACCCCAAAAAGAGTGGTTCAGGTTCCACCCAAGAGAGTGAGGGGGAGGTTACAGGTGACCCAGACAAGTCCCATACAAAGGAGGGAGGGAAGGGTTCCCATGCCCAATCTGAGAAACCGGGTGGTGGTTCTGGTGGGTGATGGACCAGGGCACCCCCATTGCCAAACCTGTTGTTCTGAGTGCTCCCAACTAGGACAGACGCAGGGGGATTCTGTCAGTCCAAAGAAACCACCCACTGGTGGGACCTCTACAGGAGTGGCCAATTTGGCCTTAGGGAGAAGCAGTCCCCAGAGGCAGGTCATAGACCATGCCATAATCTCCCATAGTTGGGAGATGGACTCAGAGGGTGAGCTGGTGATCCCTGAGGGTAGGAGTTGTCACTTCCACCAGGTGGGAGTGAATGGGGTCCCAGTCACTGCTCTGAGCGACATCAGGGCTAGTCATACCATGCTGGTGGAGAGACTAGTTTCCCCAGAGCAGTACGCCAGGTGTGTTGGGTGACTCCAGCCCATGGGGAGGATTTTTTCCACCCTATAGCCCTGTTATACCTGGAGTGGGGTGGGATGGGGAGGTGACCCAGAGGAGGGTCATAGTTAGTACCCAGATGCCCATTGACTGTAATCTGAGGAATATGTTACCCTCGGTGGCAGGAGAGGTGACGCCTAAGGGCACCCTTACAGTTCAGTTGTCTGGAAGTACCACTCCCCAGAGGAGGATCCGGGAGCCCAGATGTAGGGGCAGAGTGAGGGAGGAGACACACCTGCTCCCTGCTCAGTACAGTACAGAACCTTGGTTGGAAGACCAATTGCAGGATACCATCCCCTGAACTGGTGGAAGGTAGAGTGGGAAAAGGGTGCAACGCACCTGTGGCTACTGCCCCCCACCCTGAGAAACTTCAGAGGTCAGTGTCTTGTGTTGGTTGTTGCCCTTATGAAGAGAGTTTTTCCTGGGGTAGGGACAAAAGTCAGACCCAAGGGGTGGACTGAGCCACAATATGTTGTTGGCCATGGCCGAACTATCTGCCTACTGGGAAGAATCTATGAGGGTTAGGTGCTTCACAGATGGGGTTCAGAGATGAGAAGAAGGGTTCCCCATGATTTAGTTCTGTGGCCCCAGAGAGTATAGAAAGTATGAAGTCCATCAATGTATTATTAGTCTACCCTGGCTTTAGGCTGGAGGGGGTTGTATTGAAAAATGGTCATTCCAAACTTTTTTCCTTCTTCCTCCTTTTTTCTGACCTCCTTTTTGTTGGCTTTAGGACTCTGGGCACTTTACCACTGCTAACCAGTGGTAAAGTGCATGTGTTCTCTCCCTAAAAGATGGTAGCATTGCTTCATACTCAATTGTCATATTTAATTACTTATAGGTCCTTAGTAAAGTGAACTATATATGTCCAGGGCATGTAAATTAAATGCTACTAGTGGACCAGCAGTGCTGATTGAGCCACCCACATAAGTTGCCCCTTAGCCATGTCTCAGGCCTACCACTGCAAGGCCTGTGTGTGCAGTTTCACTGCCACATTGACTTGGCATTTAAAACTACATGCAAAGCCTTAAACTCCACTTTTATTACATATTAGTAACCCCTAAGGTATGCCATCGGTAGCCCATAGGGCAGGGTGCTATGTAAGTAAAAGGCAGGACATGTAATTGTAAGTTTTACATGTCCTAGTAGAGAAAAACACACAAAGTCATTTTTCACTATTGTGAAGTCTGCTCCCCTCATAGTCCAGCATTGGACATTCCCTTATATTCTTTTAATTGGTAATTTCTGATCTGAAAGGAGTGACATTTTCATGTTTCGTATGGTTGGAATGGTAGTGAGAAATCCTGCTTGCTGGTGGATTTAACATTACTCTTTTAGAAATGCCACTTTTAGAAAGTAGGCATTTATCTGCACTTCCTCCTTTCTGTGCCTTGCAGCCTGTCTCCAATCCACATCTGGTCTGCGCTGGTTGACAGCTCCCCTTGTGCATTCTACCTAGACAGCCATAAACATAGGACACTCAGCTGCATCTGCATTCATCTGCATACTGATGGGTTTTTCTGGGGAGGAAGGGTACAGGGATTCTCACTTCAAAGGCTAGTGGCCCGACCTCACACAAAGGACTGATAATCCCCCACAGATCTCCTGGCAGACAGGGCTGGGTTGAAAGGGGAACTGATGCACTTCAAAACCACTCTTTTAAGTTTCCTCCACTTGAAAGGCACTTTTGGGTATATATACTAGGTCTGTGACCCACTAAAATTGGGCACTTCTGGACCTTCAACTGGACTCTGTCGGAAGGACTGTTGTGCTGCCGAAAGGACTCATCTGGATTGCTTTTCTGGAAGGACTGCAGGAAGCCTGCTGTTCCCCGACTCTCCTGTAAGGGCTTGGTCTTCCCCAACAAGTGATCTCCAAGTGCTTGGACTGAGCTTGCCTGCTGTTAAGAAGTCTCAGGGTCAACAAAGACTTCACAAGAGAGAGAAAATCCACTGCACCAGAAAACCGATGCAACAACCGCATAATTCGACGCACCGCCCGTCTTGCGGCCGGAAAATCACTGCATTGCCTACCAGATTAATGCAGCATCTGTTTAATCCTCACAGCATGTTTTGGATTTTCAATGCATCATCTCTGGGTGTTAAAATATCCCCGCACCACTATAAGGAGCGAACGCACCCAGAAATCGATGCATCATCTTGCCATGAGGAAAGAATCAATGCATCACCTCCGCCACACCGCAAAAATCAACTCAATTAAGATAGGCCAACACATGCAAAAATCACTTCCTCAGGGCACCAAATGATCTATAAAACAAAAGTAACAGTTAGATTTTTATTAAGTGGAGCTTCTGTATACCTTTATGTTTAAGTGTGATTTTTTCCAATCTTTGGAGTTTTTGTTCAGTCAACCCTTTGAAATTATACTTAATATCAACAATTATTGATTATATATTAAGTGTTTATTAATGCTATGTGTAACTTACTTTTTTGAAATGTAGATATTCACCTATGTGGTTTGATGAATATTTGAGTAATTAACAAGTACTGCTTTTTTACAATAAGAGATTGTTGTTTTCCATCCATTATGTCTTGGTCTTTGTAATTTATAGATGCTTATATTATTGTATATATGAGCTTGGTCACTTGCACTTTTTTTTAAAGATAATTTGGATATATGTTACAGGACCTGATAATTTTTTTTTTATTGTAAAACACATGTTGGTTTATCTTAATGGTGTTACCTTATTACATTTAGTAAGCTGTATCTTCTAAATGGGAACAGGTACCAATTCAAGTGTGGTGTCTTTGAAACTGTAATAAAACATCCTTTCGTATGGTAAAGTCGAATTATAAATTACAATCTTGAAAATTGCATATCTCTGGTTCTTGAAAATACCACTTTTAGAAAGTTTGCATTTTCCTGCCTTAGCAAGTTAGTACCTGCAGCCTGTCTCTGGGTCACATGACTGGGTATAGCAGACAGTTGGGCTTTGTGTATTCCTTCTAGACAGCCACACAGACTAGGGAACCTTGGGGGGCCTGGATAGACATTACTGGCAAGATGAAAGGGCAGAGCAGGGGATGGCCCTTCTTACACTTGAATAGCCTGTGGCCTGCCTCCACACATGGGGCTGCATACTCTCTGTAGTTAGTGTGAACCAGGGCAGGGGAGCCAGGAACCATGTGCCCGTCAAAGGGGAACCTCTGGAAGCTTGTTCCACCTCAAAAGAGACACCTGGTTTAAATATTGAACCTTAGACCCCAACTCTTCAGTATACTTCTTGACCTGTGAAGACTCTGCCAGTAAGAAGGACTGTGATGCTGCTGAAAGGATTGCCACTTTCCTGGACTGTTGTTCTGCTGTACTACTGCCTTGTTGGACTGCTGCCTTGCTGGATTACTGCCCTGCTGCCCTCATGCCTGAATCAGAGGGATTGGACCTGCACCTGAACTCAGGACTCCCAGAATGACTCCAAGAGCTGGTCTTCTGGCTTCCTGTTCAGAGCCAAAGGGACATAACAGGCTTTTAACCACATGAATCAGCACACCGTTCCAGCTAGAGCAAGCTCCTGACCCCAAAGCGGTGCCCCTCACGTCCTGGACCCTTGTGTGGGCTCTGTGGAATTCAATTGAAGCTCTAGGTCTCTTTGTGGCCATGAATGGGCCCACTGGTGCCAAAACCTTGTCACTCGTACCATCCTCCATTGTGACATTCCATCAACTCGACCCTCCGCGCTACAGCATTGACTTCTCATGGAGTGTGCCACTATGAAGCGCCGCCCCAAACATTCACGATGACAATAGGATGCTCGTGCTATAGTGATGCTCATCTGTGATGCCAGACCTGCTCTTCGGGCTATAATGATGACCGTCCAAGATGCTTCCCTGCTCCTTGTGACCCCCTCCACCACAAACATAACTATTTGCACCAGATGGAGAAGGTAACCTTTCAGAAGGACTAATTTTGTCCCTGGATCTGACCCACCCACCATCATGGTCGGGCTGAACTCAAAACGTTCACCCAGTCTAGCACGACCAGATTGCAGTGAGTAGAGCTTTGGGCTTTTTTGAGCTATTTTTCACTTAAATCTTTAAAACTGCATATCTCTGTTTCTACTGATGGCAGGTTTGTAGTTTTGGTCTTGATTTATTTACTAAGTGTTGCTCTGTTTTTCTAAGTTGGTGTGGGATTTTTTTGTGTTGTGTTTTCACTTTAATATCATTTGAAGTCCTGCATAAATACTTTATACATTTCTTCTATGTTACCAGAGGGATGAGCACAGGTTAATTTGGGATTTGCTTGTGCCTCACCCTGACAAGGATTGTTGTTTCTGTTTGAGTAAGGGTTTCACCTTCCCCCCCCACCACCCCAAAAAGTAGCCGAATTTCTCACAAATTATAATCGATTTGCAAATCGTTAGATGGAAAGTTAAATGTTATGCCAACAGCAGGGCTATCCCTGAGGTTAGACAGATTGCCTGCAATTCTAGATGGAAGCAGCCGCTGTGGAGCAGCATAATTTAAAGTTTCACCCCTTTTTATAGGGAACCCATAAAATAGACATGTGTGATTATATTATTCTGTGTACATTATATTAATCAATTGTAGTGAGCTGTTGTTTACCAATGTAGATGAGAGTCACCCGCATGTTTAGTGGAATTAAAATAAATGTATTCATATAAAGGGAATGCATCTTTTCTGAAATGTATTTAGTATATTCAACTATGATAATTGTGCTTGTTTAGCGTCTATTCTGAATCTAATGTTGGCCTAAATCGCAATTAGGTGCACATGTCACATTTCCAAAAATTACATGCTGCAAGTGCCTAGCTTTGCTCTTTCTTGCAGGTGTCTTATCACGTGCCTCTTTAGATTATAATAGGTTATTTTTGCGTTGTATTAAATTATGTGCATTGTTAAATTAGAATAGGGTATATGTGCATTAGGTTAGCAGACTACTGAACTGTTTGATTAGGAATTGGCCTCGGATATGAATATTGAGATGGTGGGAGAGACCTCCAATACCAGGCAGACTAGACTGATGTTACATCTAATTTCGTTGATTGAGAGCTGGGAAACGAGAAGCCTGTTTCCATAGAACACTGTCTTCAGATTGGCTTGTTTGGTGAAACCTGGTAAGAAGAGGCCTTTTAGAATGTTCTTTTAAGCTTTATATGTGTAATATTTAGAACTGCAGGAGAGACCCTGTCCTGACTTCATGAGAGAAGACTTCTTCTCATCTCTGCTGATTTCCCCTGCCCAGTGTCTTGAGTATCATGCTTGACCCCTTATACTTCCCTTTTGAACCTTAAACTTGATTCATCTGATGCTGACACCTTCCTCTTAGAATTTCCCTTGCCACTTTTGATACCACTTGATACCACTTTTGATGCCACTTTTATTTAGAATATGGAAGTTCCTATATGGAACCTGCTTGGTTAATATTTTGCTTGCTTCGTGTTATTCTATTTTTCATTTTCGTCTGACTACATACAAATTCAGATTGCAAGCTAATTTTAACATGCATGCTCTTACCATATGTTTCTTTTAATTTTTCTGACTGATTTAATTTGTAACCTGAACTAAATCGTATTAATAAAACCCTTAAGAATGAACTCCTTCCTCTCTGTAGCTTTTGTGGAGGCACATTGGTTTCACATTATTTGAAATATATTGCCAATGTTAGCTCCTTTCTTACACTTCGAGTCGACAGTCATAGGTTCATATGAATATTGGGGAATTCTCTTTGATGATATTGCCAAAGGATTGAGATTTAAGAAACTCTGCTCCATTTAATGGTAGAGACGAGGATGGTTTGTCACTAAAGTGTATGGAGCTAGAACACTCCAGAAAAAATCTAAAGCATGTTCATGTCCAGTCCATGTCCCAATTCAGAAGATCAGCAGTATTTTGGCAGTTCTGAAGGCAGTTGATGTGACTTAGGAGTATAAGTAGGGTTTTGCGTCACTACTTGTCTATGTCAAGCTTGCAGTGTTGTGTTGATATTGTGTGTTTTGCATTGTAATGATGTATTTGATTTGATTGTCTGATTGCATATGCGCGTAATGATGAGTAGCTCAAGTTGTTATCAGGCTCGTCACAGTCCAATATCCCAAGTCAGATAAGAAGTATATTGTTGTTTAACTTGTCAGCTAAGTTTTGTAGTGTTGGTCTGTGAGGTACATTTGGCTGCATGGGATTTGTAACTGATTGTTGTGAGTGTAATAATAGTGATTGGTATTGGTAGATTCTGTTGCACAGAGAGAAATTGCATGAGTCAAGGTGCCATGCTGCTGGCCGAGATTTCACCTGTGTGTGTGCTGAAGTTGGACAGTGTTATTTCCTGTCATTCCCGGGAATGAGTGGTTACTTTGAAATTCTTTAGTGGAGTAGACAAGAGTTATTTATTATGCTTGCTTTGGTGCTAATATGCTTGTGCGAAGAAATTGTGAAGAAGGGAGAGTACCTTTGAGGTGCTGTAGCCAACATCATCGGGTGCCACACTGGCATTTTGTCTGTTGCTAATATTGGTTGTTGCATCATCAGGTGTTAGCTATGATAGGTTTGTGTAGACTGTGCCACACTGAGAGTAGATACTAGTACTGCTACGTATTACATTGTGATTTGGTAGGAATCGCCGTCTGTTTGACTTCACTGTTTCTGAAGTGTTCGAAGATTATTGCAAAAATGAAATGTTTTAAGGCATAAGGAGATTTGGTGAGAGTTGACATGAGAGTTCCTGTCCAAGTGGGCAAGGAAGCTGCACTGGAAGGTATACAAGGTCATTATATGGCCATAAATGTCAGTCTTCACACATGTATTTGGCTTAAACAATGGAACAAGATTACTGAGGAAACTCCAACCCAGACCAGTGCAATATGAAGTCTTGAATGTTTGAGAGCATGCCACCAATGCAAAGGGTAAGGAAAAAAAACACGAAAGGGTGAAAAAGGCAGTATGCAGTTGGGTTGATGCTAAATGGGATATGGAACAGCAAGTGTGGAGAAGGGATATGATTGAGGGAGCTAAGCTGTATCTGCTAATGACCAATAAAAAACCTGAGAAGAAGAGAGCTCAGGGAGAGAAAGATGAGGAGGTACAGAATATGTCTGATACTTGGAGAACCAGCTGTCTTCTTGACTACCACCTTATAAAATAGTTTAACCTGCTAGAAACGGCGGTGCTGCTGATAGTGGAAATTCTGGTACTGCTCCCATTGACCCAGAAGTAACTCAGACAAGAGGACCTGCCTCGACAGCCCCAGTTGTGACTATTCCAGCACCAACATCTATTATTATGACTGTCTCAGCTACTACTGTTCCAGTTTGACCCATTCCTGGAGTATTGACTCCTGATATAATGAGCAAGACACTGACTGCTCCTACTGTAACTGTCCCGCTAACTGTGGCTTCAATGATTATAGTTTCTTGAGCAGTGGTTGGCCTACCTGCTACTGTTATTACACCCTCACCACAGAATCCATACATAGCAATTTGGAGTCCTAACCAATTTGCAAAGCCTTTAAGACAAGGTAGGGCCCTAGTGTTCACAACCCCAGTTGACCAAGGTGCCATATGGTTCTTGGACTTTAGAGAGATACCTTCATTCTTTGGTAAATTCCCCAGACAGTGGAGAGACTGAGGCTCTCATTACGAGTTTGGCGGTCAGTGGACTGCTGCGGTGAAGATGGCAGTCACACCGCTGTGGGCCTCGCGGTGCAAACTGCCATATTACGAGTACTGGGAAGGCACCTGCAGAACATAGTCAAGTTTCTGTCCGGACCGCCATTGTGGATGGACCTCTGTTGCCGGTGGAAGGCCCCATTGGGCCAGAGGTCACACAGTCTCCACCCACTGTATTACGAGGTTGCACACTGCCAGGACTTCTGGGGAGGTATAACCGCTGTGAAAACTATGGCGCAAACGAACAACATTAAAGGAAGCACCCATCTAGAACACAGGCATATCCATAGGTGCCATGGCACGCATATTGCAAGTCTTTCCACTGCCCCTGCTGGCCATTGACATCCAGGACCAGTGACACCGACATAGACACCAGCTATACATACCCCAGCCTAGCACACACTGGAGGGAAGGATTTAGCGCACACACATACATGCGCAAGGAAAGCCAGGACAAGCTATGTAGCATCCGCACCAACAGTGCTGTTGTAGATAAATATGTTTATAAATATAAAAACTGTAAAGAAAACAACTGTTCATATAATGCCATAAGGGCCAATACATAAGTGTCCAAATGTCCCAGGCACACTGGATATTTGAGGAGTGCCCAACTTGACTCCTGACTGCTTTGTGCAGACCTCCACAGTGCAGGGGCATCAATGAGGCATGCAGGCATCTCAGGGATGGGGGTTGGGGGCTGTATGATAAGGGTTTGGATGGGGGTCCCTCCTCTTGTTTCCAGGCCTCTCCTCCTTGCTGTCCTGCTTTCTGGGGGATGCCTTAGCCTTGCCCCTCTTTCCTGCCTTCTTTGGTGGGACAGCGGTGGAGGCCACAACAGCAGGGGACACAGATGGAGTATTACCAGGCCTGGAGGTGTGAAGGGCAGGGCTGCTTGTCGTAGCAGCACTGCAGACTGCTGTCTGCGCGGCATGGCTTCACCCACAGAAGGACAGGGAGGTGGAAGGCAGGGGTCTGGGAAGGGCAGCAGGGCATTTGGAGGGGACAGGGACTGGACCAGGGGACAGGAACAGGGAAAACTCATGGAGGAATCTTTTTTTCGGGGCAGTGGGTAGGTCATAGTTAAGGCATTTGGGAGTGGAGGGAGAGGGGATGGTTGACATGTGTGGATGTGGTTTGGTTGCTGGTGCATGGGTGTATGACATGTGACATGTGTGTGCTGGGTGTGTGTTGGGTGGATGTGTGTGGGCGTATAGGTGTACTGGGAGGAGGAGTGGAGGAGACACAGGGAAATGGAAGGGGGCTGTGTGAGTGAATGTTGGGGTGGTGTGTGCAGGTAGGGTGGATGTGCGGCACGTGGTAGTGTTGACTGTTGTGCGTGCGGATGTGGTGTATGTGGTGGATGTATGAGGGTCTGCTGTTGTGGTGAGGGTGGCAGTGACGGCACATATGGCTGAACCTGGGTCTGATGAAGTGGTGTCTGCATGTGTGAGTAGCGATGTGACTGTGAAGGTGGTAAGCGGGGGAGCCAGTGTGGGGAGTGGATGTTGTGTGTGCATCTGAATGGTGGGTGTGTGCATGCTGGTGGTGGTGTTTGTGGTGCATGTGATTGTAATTGCACTCTTGGTCTGTTGGAGGGATGCATACTGGTATGAAAGTGTGCTTTGGATGGGAAATGGGAGAGGGATGTGGGAGTGGGAACAAGTAGTTGGATGGGGACGGAAGAAGAAGGAACACTGGCTGCCGTCAAACATGTAGGCAGCTATATCAGGTTCCCCCAACGGGACGATCTGCCTAGTGTGATTGTAGCCTTCATGTGCCACATGTGACCAGGGCTATTGAAGGGACCCACATTGCCCTGGTGCCACCCAGGAGGAGTGAACAGGTGTTCAGGAACCGTAAAAACCTTTACTCAACCAATGTGTAGGTGGTTTGTATCGCAGACCTCCACATCACACAAGTGACTGCCTGGTTCCCAGGTTCAGTGTGTGATGCCTACATTCTGTGGAAAAGCAACATCCCACACCTGATGGCACCACTGCAAAGGGATCGTGCCTGGCTCATTGGTATGTATCATGTCATATGTGTGCCTCTGTATACTGAACACTCCACACCACCTGGCCGGTTTACCATCATTTTTCAATATGCCTATTACCTCTGTGCACACAGGTGACTACAGCAGCTGAAAAACGTTTCAATGAGGCCCATGGAAGGACTCGACGGGTCATTGAATGCAACTTTGGAGTGCTGAAAGCCAGAGCCCAGGGAAGGACTCGACGGGTCATTGAATGCAACTTTGTAGTGCTGAAAGCCAGATTCCAGTGCCTGCACCTTACTGGAGGGGCCCTTCTGTACAGACCTGCAAAAGCGTGCCAGATCATTCTAGTTCTCATATGTGACATCCCATTACTGTATGCTGAGGAGGGTTTAGTTGTGCCAGTGGCTGATGAAGGGGACATGGGGAGTGATGAGGAGGAGGATGACGAGGATGCAGCTGATTCCAGAGCAGAGCTGATACAACAATACTTCCACTGACATACAGGTATGTGTAAAAGCCATGCTATGCAACCAGTAGCATTGTCTGCCGTGTGGACGGCTCCCACCAGGGGTATGTTTCAATGTGGGTTTTGGGTGAACCCATAATTTTAGCTGTGGTGTTGGTATCTGTATTTTGGAACTTGCAAATAATTGCTCCCCCTTCTGGCACTGTCACATACATTGATAGGTCAATGGTCTGCCTGTTACACCTCATTGCTGTCTATTTTGTAATCATGGTAGATAAAGACGTAGGCAGTAAATGTGCTCAAAGGTGTTTATTCTTATTAGACAAGAGCAAGAGCTGATAGGTGTGGTCATGGCGAGTGGGATCATCAGAGAATTTGGCACACCTGTGGGGAGTGGAAGTCCAGTATGATGGCCATGTGAAAACGGAGTTATGACAGAGGACATTCACCAGGGTGTCGCTGTGACACACAAGGGGGTATGGTCTGAAGTGGCTCACTTCCTGGCTGTGGTCTTGGTCTTGGCATCAGTGGAGGCTGGATGTCTGGTTGGACATCCTCACTTGTGTGGGGGCTCCTCAGCTACAGGGGAAGGGGTGCTAGTGTCCTGCGTGTCCTATGGCAGGGCCTCTATTCCACTGGCTGAGGCTGACGTGAAGGGCTCAGATGTGATCTGGCTAATGCTAGTGCCCTGCTGGTGGAAGGTGGGCTGATGCAGTATGATGGTAAATTCCATCTGCACCCCTGCTATGGAGGCAATGGTGGCATTGTTGGTCTGCCACTGCTGCATAGCCTCCTTATGGTTCTCCCTCTGAAGCCTCTGGGTCTCCTTCAGGGTAGTGAGGATCAGAGCCATGGTGTTCTGGGTTTGGTGACATGTACCCAGAACTTGGGTGAGGGGCTCCTGGCCAGTCTGATGTTGTTGCTGCCCCCTCCCTTGGACCAGAGATCACCTCCCACTACCACTGGACCACTGTGCCTGTGCCCCTGACACAGTGTGCCCACTCCCAGTAGCACCACGACCTTCATTGTCTTGGGTAGGTGTCCTTGACTCAGGCCCCTGTAGTGTGGGGCACATCTCTAATTGAATGGTCCCTGAGGCACAGGTTTAGGGTGGAGCAGCTAGCTGAGGTGTTGTAGCCACATGGGAGGGTGAGACGGGGTATCACAGGTTGTGGCTGCAGTGGGTGGACTGGCCAGTCGCCCCAGATGGCCCAGGCAATTCGTTGTCCTCCAGACTTCCACTGGCACCTTCATCCTGGGGAGGGATGTCTGACCCTGCCATCCTCTGCTGGGTGCCAGTAGCAGGGTAAGCTGTGGATGGAAAGGGTGAGAGTTAGTATGCGGATATATCGTTGTAGTGTTATGGTGTGCTGCTTGCAGTGGAAGGATTTGTTACCCAGGGATGGTAATGACATTTTCAGCAATGCAGACACTGCATGGAATATGGGCTTTGGGCCATGCTTTTCATATCATATGTAGTCGTGGGTTTGCTGTTTGACATTGCTGTAATTGCCATAGGTAGTGAGGCAGTGTTGGCTAGCAGATGGGGTGGGCTGTGGGATGATTGTCAATGCAGGTGCTCCACTGTGAGGTGTGACTGTTACTTGGATCTGCGTGAGTAGTGATGGATTGTGGGAGTGGTAGTTGAGATTGTGAAGGTTTAGCTGTATTGTGCGGGGTGGGTGTGTGGATGGTGGGAGAGGGGTGGTGTGGCATGCAGGAAGGTGGGGTGATAGTGTGGGGTACAGTCTTGTGGTTTGTGATAGTGTGGGGAGTGGTGGGTGCTTGGGAGGCATGCAGGACTGGAATGGTTAGTCTCAGGGGTGGTGTTGCCTCCTTACCAGAGTCAATCCCTACAATGATTCCAGTCCGGCCCTCAGGATGCATGATGTCCAAGACCTTCTCCTCCCAGGACGTCAAGTCAAGGGGAGGAGGTGGGGTTCCACTGCCAGTCTTGTTGAGGGCGATGTTGTGCCTGGATGCCATGGAAGAGACCTTTCCCTTGAGGTCGTTCCACCTCTTTCTAATGTCCTCCCTTGTGCGTGGGTAGCTGCCAATTGTGTTCACCCTGTCGACGATCCTCTGCCATAGCTTGGTTTTCGTGACCATAGATGTTTGCTGGACTTGTGCTCCCATCAGTTGTGGGTCTTTATCTGACGATCTTGTCCACCATGACCTGCAACTCATTGTCAATGAAACATGGGTGCTTCTAGTGTGACATGTTGTGGGGGTGCGTGCACCGTGTAAAATAATGCTCAATGTGCAGTGGTTCGTGGGTCATCTATCTATGGGTCGTGGTAGTATTCGTAAGGGTTTGAGAGGGTGAGGGGGCGCGTCTTATGGAGCAGTGAACAGGTGTGTGTAGTGTGTGTATGTGTTTCAGGTGTGGGGTATTCGACCGGTCCAATCTGGTGTTGCCTTCTATTGGCAGTGATTTTCTATACCGCTGCTGTGCGCACCACCAATAGTTTCCTGCCATGCATGTTCCCCTGTGCTGAAATGTGACTCATAATATGGCAGCCGGAATGGTGTCACATGGCGGCCCCGGTGGGCGGACAGTCGCTCTTTCACCATCAGTGGCACTGGCGGTGTTGGATTTCTGGCTGTGTTTCGTTGGCTTGGTGATTGTGACTCGTAATCCGGCGGCCACTGTACCGCCAACACAGGCGGGATGGTGGTGGCATTTTCCATGGTGGTCTTGCCCGAAGACTGCCAAACTCGTAATGAGGGCCTGAGTTTGTCAAAAATGAACCATAGGTCTGGGCCAGTTTGAGACCTTCAGATTTTTCCAGACTGACAGTAGGGTTAGAGGAGCTCATTTGGGGAAGTCTTGACATTAGTCATGTGGACCAGTATCCGGAGAAGAAAACCTTATCTTTTTGAGTGAAGGTGTTCAACCACATTAGACAGTTCCAGATACACACACCTGATACACATACACACACCACTCCCACAAACCCAATACAATATAAAACTCACACCCATATCACCCACAAACCCTTACGACCAGAATTTCTAAAGAAGGCCAGAGTGAAACACCACCATCAACAACCTAGCATCCACAGGCACACAACACCATCACTCACACAACATCCAAGCACCTCACACAACACCCACAAACACATCCCCTCACACATCACAACACACACCACCTCACACATCACCCACACCACCCCATGGGACCGCAAAGACACCCCAGGTTCTCTGAGGAGGAGCTCAGGGTCATGGTGGAGGAAATCATCCGGGTAGAGCCACAGCTATTAGGATCACAGGTGCAGCACACCTCCATAGCTAGGAAGATGGAGCTATGGCACAGAATCGTAGACAGGGTCAACGCAGTGGGACAGCATCCAAGAACACGGGATGACATCAGGAAGAGGTGGAACGACCTACGGGGGAAAGTGCATTCCGTGGTCTCAAGACACCAGATTGCAGTTCAGAGGACTGGTGGCGGACCCCCACCTCCTGCCCCACAACTAACAACATGGGAGGGGCAGGTCTTGGCTATACTGCATCCTAAGGGCCTCGCAGGAGTAGCAGGAGGAATGGACTCTGGTAAGTCAACTCTTTACTACCATATCCCCCACCCTACCTGCATGCTATCACATACCCCCACCCTCACCCTTGAATCACAAAACAATATGGAGTCAGTCTGTGCTTACAAAAATATGTATTCGCTATAACTGAGGAAAATAGAAATGTCCATTGTATTGTCAACATACCTATGTCACACAGCTCTAGTCCATGAGGTAACATAGCAGAGGTCACACAGTGGGACCCACATCTGTGAAGTGGAAAGGCAAAGTGACAGGTCAGGGTCCATACACTGGGTGAAAGTGACAGACATATGATAGGTCTAGCAATTGTATGAGATGTAGGAGGCAGTGATGTCTTCTTACTTGTGTCTCACTGGAAGTATTGCTTGATCACGTTGTTTCTGTTGTCGATATCCTCTTCTTCTGACTCCTCTTCTTCACTGTCCTCAGGCTCCACAGCTGCCATAAGACCTCCTTCTGGACCATCCTCCTGCAGAAAAGGCACCTGTCGTCGCAAAGCCAAATTGTGCAGCATACAGCAGGCCATGATGATCTGGCACACCTTCTTTGGTGAGTAGTACAGAGAACCACCTGTCATATGGAAGCACCAGAACCTGGCCTTCAGGAGGCCAAATGTTCTTTCTATAATCCTCCTAGTTCACCCATGTGCCTCATTGTAGCGTTCCTCTGCCCTTGTCCTGGGATTTCTCACTGGGGCCAATAGCCATGACAGGTTGGGGTACCCAGAGTCACCTGCAAATGTCGAGGGACAACTGTTAGACACACACTAACCCTTAGGGACAACCCCAGACAACTATTCACAGGGTATAGGGTCATTGTCCTCACCTATTAGCCACACACGGTGCCTCTGGAGTTGCCCCATCACATAAGGGATGCTGCTATTCCTCAGAATGTAAGCGTCATGCACTGAGACAGGAAACTTGCCATTCATATGGGAGATGTACTGGTCGGCCAAACAAATCATCTGCACATTCATTGAATGATAGCTCTTCCGGTTTCTGTACACCTGTTCACTCGTGCAGGGGGGTACCAGGCCACATGTGTCCCATCAATGGCACCTATGATGTTGGGGATATGTCCCAGGGCATAGAAGTCACATTTCACTGTAGGCAAATCCTCCACCTGAGGGAAAACTATGTAGCTGCGCATGTGTTTAAGCAGGGCAGACAACACACTGGACAACATGTTTGAGAACATAGGCTGGGACATCCCTGAAGCTATGGCCACTGTAGTCTGAAAAGACCCACTTGCCAGGAAATGGAGTACTGACAGGACCTGCACTAGAGGGGGGATTCCTGTGGGATGGCGGATAGCTCAAATCAGGTCTGGCTCCAACTGGGCACACAGTTCATGGATTGTTGCACAATCAAGTCTGTAGGTGACTATTACATGTCTCTCTTCCATTGTCAATAGGCCCACCAGCGGTCTGTACACCGGAGGATGTCGCCATCTCCTCACCTGCCCCAGCGGACGTGCCCTATGGACGAGAACAGCGAGCACAGAGTCAGCCAACACTGAGGTAGTAAAAAAAGAATATATTGCACACATTTGTCAATCCGCTATGTGCCTGTCTCTGTGTGTATGCAAGGCCTAAATATGTGTGACACATTAAAAAATAATGCCATATGGCCCCCTGAAATGGGGGCTTCCTGACCAGTAATGTGGGACAAGGGGATATGAGGGAACTGCGCTGGCGTTGTACACTGTTGCAGTAGGCGGTCGAAGACCGCGGCGCAATCCTGCATTGGTTAACATTCGGCCCTATGGGTCCCAGGAGCCAATGATGATGTACGCCGGCAGTGACGGTACGCACCGCCGTGGACGTGACTGCCATTTTCACTCTGTTCACTCACTTGATACCTGACCTTCGACAGGAGAGGACCTACACTGCAAGTGCTGCTGTGACCTCAGTCTGGAAGCGACAATGGCTCCTGTGTCTGGGGAAAGGGCCCCTGCCTTCACTTCGGAGGAGTTGGACAAGTTAATGGATGGGGTCCTCCCCCAGTACACGCTACTCTACGGTCCTCCAGACAAACAGGTGAGTACACTGTGAGCATGCTGTACGGGCAATGCCTGTTTGGAGTGGTGTGGATGGAAGATACGGGGGGACTGAGGCCTGCATGAGCGGACGGTGAGTGTATGTGCGTCAGGGCAAGGGTGGGAACGTGGGCCAATGACTGCGACGGTCCGGACGGTTAAAGTTTTTCCTTTTCCACTGTACTATTCCTGTAGGTCAGCGCCCACCAGAAGAAGGCTATTTGGCGTGCCATCGCCAAGGACGCCCGGACCCTGGGGGTCCACCACAGATGGAGCACCCACTGCCGGAAAAGATGGAAGGACATTTGCCGCTGGAGCAAGAAGACGGCGGAGGCCCAGACAGGGATGGCCTCCCAATGTGGGAGGGGTGCCCGTCGCACCATGACCCCCCTGATGTTCCGGATCCTGGCGGTGGCGTATCCGGAGTTGGATGGACGCTTGAGGGCATTACAGCAGCCACAAGGGGGTGAGTACACTCTCATTCAGCTGAATCTACACGCATTAGGAGGTGTCTGGTTGGGGGAGGTGGGCAGTGGGTTCCCCTAGGCCAGGACGAGCTTTGTAGGCAAGGTCCCTTGAGAGGCAGGTCCAGTGGAACCCCAACCCCACTAGTGGTTAGTGCCATCTACACCTAGTCAGGCTCCTGTGACTTCCATGTGTGCAGCAATCGGGCTTAGGCCTTGTACCCCATGGGCATGTGAATAATCTAGGAACAATAAGTGCATGGCGTACTACAGAGGGCTGCTGTGTCTGTAGTGTCCGCCAACGGTAGTGGTGTTGCATGCACTGAAAATTTCTTTCTTCTATCTTTCCCACCCCCTTTTTGTGGTCTCCCTGTTGTTGTGTGTAATAGGCATCCACTACCTCTGTCCTTGGCAGGATGAAGCACTCTGGGCACAAAGCCCCCTCCAGAACCAGTGGAGTATAACATCCACTATCTCAGTCCTTGGCAGGATGAAGCACTCTGGGCACAAAACCCCCTCCAGAACCAGTGGAGACTGTTATCCACTTAAGAGACTGTGGCTTTGCACTCCCCATGATGAAGCAGTGGGCAACCCACTCACTGAAAAGACTGTTGAGACTGTGGCTTTGCACTCCCCAGGATGAAGCAGTGGGCAACCCACCCACTGAAAAGACTTGTGAGACTGTGGCTTTGCACTCCCCAGGATGAAGCAGTGGGCAACCCACCCACTGAAAAGACTTGTCAGACTGTGGCTTTGCACTCCCCAAAATACATCAATGGGTATGGAGCTCCCTCGTGGAGCAGTGGTGTTGTGCGTTCATCAGGCTGAGGTACCCCTCCTCCCGCTCCCCCTGAGGTGTCTGTTTCATTTCGATCTGATGCCCTTGCAGTGCTCTCTCCGTTTCCAGTCAGGTATCTAGTGTGGGCCTCGCCCATGCATTTTGGGCCCAGTGGTCCACGGACAATGATTCGTGCACTATCCGGACTTGTGTAGTCAGTGTACATAATTGTATATGCTGGATTTGGAGTTTTGACTACTGGATTTTCATTGATTACAATCGTTCAAATCATTTCCTTTTGTCCTTGCGTTATTCAATGGGGGGGGTGAAGAGGCGTAAATGTAATGTTGCAGCATGTATTTGTGTGTGGTGTTGTGGGTGAGGGTGGGGGTGTTGCTTGTTGCATGTGTGTGTCACTCTCTTTTCCCTCCCCCTCCCCTGTGTTGTAGTTGCAGTACTCACCGTGGTTGTCGCCGCTGTCGTTAGAGCTCCTGATAGAGGAGCAGGAAGACCATTGCCGGCAGGATCTGCAGTTCTGGCTCCATGGTGTCCTGGTTGCTCCAGGGGTGTGGAAAGATGAGTGATTTTCCCTTCTGTGTACTGTTTCCGCTGTGTTTTTATTCGCGTTGGTTCCGCCCTGGAAAAGGTGGCGCATTGCCGGGTTGTGATAGGGTGGGCGGTACATTGTCTTCCGCCTGTCTGTTGGCGGTTACCACTGCGCTGTTTGTTTGTATCGCAGTGGCAGTCGGAGTGTTAAAGTGGCTGTCTATGTTGGCGGTTTCCGCCGTGGTCGTGATTCAATTTTATTACCGCCGCTTTAACACCGACCGCCTGGGTTGTAATGAGGGCCTATGTTGGTCCAAACTAAGATGGCACAAAAGGGATTTCAGAACGAACCATATGTGGGAAATGTTGGTGAGAGGCAGGTTGTTGGATACGAAGGTGGAGTACAAATGATGCAAGGTGGAAGTGTTGTTCCATAAGGCAGAGATTGTGGTGTTCCAATCTGTGAAAAATGGGGTTGTTGGTTGACTGGAGTATGAGCCCTGGTGAAGCAGCAACTACAATCCCCATCAGGGTGAGCCACACACCAACCATAAATTAGCCTGTGCTCAACCCTCTGGTAGATTGGCACAGAGCAGTCAGGCTTAACTTAGAGATGTGTAAAGAGATGTGCAAAGTATTTTTGCAACAATTCAAACAGTAATAAATTGGAAACATCACACAAAAAGAATTCCAATTTTAAAGATTTTAGTAAAAATAGTGGCAAAAAGCACAAAGCTTCAACTGTGGATTGTGTCAGATTGGGACTAAGGCCCTCATTATGACATTGGCGGTAAATCCCACTTACTGCCACGCTGACTGCCTCCAACTTACTGCCACCGAGGTGGATATCCGTTCACCGTATTATAACACACATACACCAATCTGTCAGTATTCAGCCACATACACAAATCCACCAGCCCAAAGGTCAAGGATAAACTGGAGGTATCAAAACCCACACTGTTACGCCAACAGAACAACGCCCATCACATTATGACCCACGAATCACCACTGTGGACATTGAACGGCGTAAACCATTGGCGGTACATACCACCACGCTCAAAATGGACACCCACAAAGAAAACAACACCACATTAGACAATTCAAACAACACACACCTGACACCCATACACACACCACACCCACACATCAACACCACTATAAAACACACACCCACTTTACCCACAACCCTTTACGACTACAAACCATTGCCACCAGACATCAAAACAACAGACACAACCAGAGCCACACACTATACACACCTATACACCACTCATGCACCCCACATTACACACCCCAACACATTACCCAATACACCCTCACCTACACACCTCACACAACACCCATGGCACCACAAAGACAGCCCTGCTTCACAGAGGAGGAGCTAAGGGTCATGGTGGAAGAAATTGTCAGGGTAGAGCCGCAGCTATTTGGAGCACAGGTGCAGCAGATATCTATAGCAAGGAAGATGGAGCTATAGCAGAGAATCGTGGACAGGGTAAATGCCGTGGGACAGCACCCAAGAACTAGGGATGACATCAGGAAGAAGTAGAAAGATGTACGGGGAAGGTAAGTTCCATTGCAGCAAGACACCAGCTCGCTGTACAGAGGACTGGCGGTGGACCCCCACCTCCTCCCCCACAACTAACAGCATGGGAGGAGCAAGTCTTGGCAAATCTGCATCCTGAGGGCCTGGCCGGAGTAGGAGGAGGACTGGATTCTGGTAAGTCAACTCTCTACTAGTACTACCCCCCATCTGCATCCCATCACATACCCCCACCCTCACTCCCATCACTCCACTCCATCCTGCACATCCAACCATCACATCTCACTCATCCCAGTGCCAAGCCCTGCATGCTTTAACAATGCATGGACACCACTCACAGCCCTGCATGGACACTCATCACTAAAGCATGCACACTATAGAAAACTAACAATCACACCATACACCAACATACTCCAGTGAAATCTGGCAGGGCAAATACAACCAAAGATGGCAAGCCACGGATGCACAATATATCAGACACAGAAACCATAACACATCATTTACATCCCTACAGGTACCCCAGGCAATGTCAGCGGAGAGGAGGTGCAAGCAATATCCAGTCCCCCAACTGAAGAGGCCCACAGTGATGACAGCAACTCTGGTCTTTAGGATCTGGATGACCAACCTGGCCCATCAGGGACCTTTGGACAGCCGGTTACCCAGGCCCAGTCACAGACCACCACAGAGCCTCACTCATCAGGAAACACAACCACAGCAGCCACCCAGAGTACCCATACCTCTGTCCCCAGGACACATCAATCAGTAGTGTGTCCACCTCTACAGGGACCCCAAGCCACACCTCGCCCCCAAGACAATCAGGGACCGGGGGTCAGTGGCAGTGGGCACACAGTTCAGGGTACAGAGGCACAGGCCACCAGAGACACTAGGAGGACTGCTGTGCGCTAGGGGGAGGACAGTCTCAGAGAACCGACTCTGCAGGAGGCACTTGTAGAGATCCTGGGAGCATACCAACATTCCCAGGACAGGATGGGCTAGATCCTGGACAATGTATAGGAGAACAGGTGGCTGCATGAGGGACAGTACCAGGGGATCAGGGAGGACTTGCAGGCCATCAACAACACCCTGATCTCAATAGCAGGGGTGTTGGCAGACATGGTCAATATTATGAGGGAGGCAGTCACAGAACAGCGGGCCCCTGCCACTAGCCAGACATCTGAACAGCCTTCCACCTCCTCTGCCGCTAGTGGCCAGGAGACCCTGCCACAGGACTCATAGGCCACGAGCACCCCTCCCCCTGCAGAAGAAGAACCACCCCTTAAACACTCCCTGCGATCCAGACAGAAGCCAGAGACACTTGCCAAGACCCCCGTCAGGAAATGAGACTCTCCTGATTGTCACCCTTGTGTCCCACTCTGTCAGCCTGTCCACCTTGAACTGCCATTGCTCCCCTTCCTATGTCCCATTAGACAATGCACCTGTGCTACAAACAGACTGGAACAATACCCTTGACTTTCCTCCATCATCACCCCATCCCCTAGCACTTGCCCCTCAATATTTTAGCACTTCAGTAAACACCCTTGCAAAACAAAATGTTTGGAGTATGTCAAATTTTTCAAGCATGTATTCATTTAAACGGGTACAAACATTGCAATTAAACTGTACAGAAAATGAGCATAGATTCCCTGTAGCTGGCTGGAGTTATCACACCAGGAGTATAAATGCGGTCACCAACATCTACAAAATGAATTGCCAGAGGGTACAGTAAGTGGGCACAGATGTGGGAAATAACAGCATGCCAGTGCCACAGAAATTCAAACAAATGTCAGTGAAATGTGAAGTAATACTGTCTTATCTGTGTGTCATTGGAAGTATTGTCTGATCACTGATGTTGTCCTCATCCTCTGCCTCCTCGTCCTCACTGTCCACAGGGTCCACTGCAGCCACACGGGCATTTCCAGCTTCCTCCTCCTGCAGAAAAGGCATATGGCGTCTCAGGGCAAGGTTGTGCAACATGCAGCATACCACTACTATCTGGCAGAGCTTCTTGGGTGAGTAGCACAGGGATCCACCTGTTAGATAGAAGCATCGGAACCTGGCCTTCAGGAGGCCAAAGGTCCTTTCTATTATTCTTCTGGTTCGCCCATGGGCCTCATTATAACGTTCTTATGCCCTTGTCCTGGCATTCCTCACAGGGTTCAGCAGCCATGATAGGTTGGGGTAACCAGAGTCACCTGCAAATATTGAGGTACAACATTTAGCCACACACTATCCCATATGGCCCACACCATACACCAACATATACTGGGTGGGAACCAGAGCTCACCTATTAGCCACACCCTGTGCCTCTGTAGTTGGGCCATCACATTTGGGATGCTGCTATTCCTCAGGACAAAGGCATCATGCACTGACCCAGGATACTTAGCATTGACATGTGAGATGTACTGGTCTGCCAAACAAACCATTTGCACATTCATTGAGTGAAAACTTTTTTGATTTCTGAAGACCTGTTCATTTTACCGGGAGGGGACAAATGTTATATGTGTTCCATCAATCGCCCCAATGATGTTGGGGATATGACCCACTGCATAGAAGTCAGTCTTCACCGTGGGCAAATCCTCCACGTGGGGGAAAACAAGGTAGCTGCACATGTGTTTAATCAGGGCAGCCAAGCATTGACGTGGGAGATGTACTGGTCCGCCAAACACACCATCTGCACATTCATTGAGTGATAACTTTTATGGTTTCTAAAGACCTGTTCATTTTGCCAGGGCGGGTGACAAATGCAATATGTGTTCCATCAATCGCCCCAATGATGTTGGGGATATGTCCCATTGCATAGAACTCGGCCTTCACTGTGGCCAAATCTTCAACGTGGGGAAATACAATGTAGCTGCACGTGTTTAATCAGGGCAGACAATACTCTTGTCAGCACTATTGAGAACATTGTCTGTGACATTCCTGCTGCCAAGCCCACTGTCAATTGGAAAGAACCAGTTGCCAGGAAACGGAACACTGATAGAACTTGCACAAGAGGGGGGATCCCAGTGTGGTGACGGATAGCAGATATCAGGTTAGGCTCCAATTGGGCACACAGCTCTGTGATTGTGGCCCTGTCCAGTCTATAGGTGAGGATAATGTTCCTGTCCTCCATTATTGCCAAGTCCACCAGGGGTCTGTACACGGGGCCTGTCTCCATCTACTATTAATCTGCAGCGGTAGCAATCTATGGGGCAAAAGAGTGAGGAGCCGGTCACAAACTGAACAATGGAGATACAACTGAACTTTGCATGATGGGTGGGGGTCATTTACCTGTGGTTACTGGCATTCAAAACTGATCATTCGGGGAGGGGGCACAAAGTGGTGATGCAGGGTGATGACCCCCCGTCGGATCTGGTGTATTGCTGGTCTTCTTTTTCCAGGATTTTACCAAACATCTCCAGGTTTGTTTTTGTTTGTTAAGATGGTTCACAGTTGCAGTCACACCAGTTACTGTCAGTTTTAAAGATGGCAAATAAGAAATTGCTTTTGTCACTGCAATTCTATGGTACATATTCATTTCGGATTGGGGCTGCTACAGAAGGTAGGCAACTGGGACAATCAGACCGGGCAATAATGGATTTGGGGCATTTGAGGTCTCAGTGCTATAAGTGTTATGTTAGACCTAGTCCTTCAGGTTTATGTTAATTGTACATGCAGTCATTTGTTTTGGGTAATTTTGTGTTTCTTACCTTTTCAGGTTGTGCGGCTAGCCCGGACAGAGCAGTTTGTTCGGTTTGGATAGTGGGGCATTCCTTCGTGCATTGGTCCGAGACGTATTCAGCAGCAAGACATTTTGGTCTGCAATTGGGGTTGGACGGGGCAAGAATAAAGGCTTACTGGGTAGGAAAAAGTGGTATGAGGTGGAGGAAATTGTTATATCTTCTTTCCAAGAAATTAGCCAAGTGGTTTCATCCAGATTTACTAGTGATAAATTTGGGAGAAAATGAGTGGCTTTGTCAGGTGCTGGGCTTTTGAAGGCCATGAAGATGGATCTTTTGAGGATTAAACAGGAGTGGACTGGGACACACATTCTTTGGACTGACCTGGTGCCTAGGCGAGTTTGGGGGGGGGGGGCAAGATCTTTCATTGGGATTGAGAAGCAGCTTAAAAATGTGAACTGGGAAATGAGAGATTTTTGTTACTTGCAAGGCATTTCGGTAGTGCAACACAAGGAGATTGGTTCCAAGGAGGTACAGCTTTTTAGACAGGATGGTGTTTACTAATCCTTTTTAGGTAATTAGCATTATTTGTTGGACCTTAGGATGCGGATTGTAGACCTTTTGGGGGAAAATTTGTGGGACTGAGATTGAGAGTAATTTTTGGTGGGGTAGGAAGCCACCTGGCAGGTTTTCCTTTGTGGTGGGTTTTTTACAGACATGCCTGGGGGGGGGAAGGGCACAGATGCACAAATATGACAGGTCAGGGATTTTGGAGAAGGAACAAATGGAGGAAAAGGCAATGGTAACTACAAAAGGTGGACAGCAGGACAGATGGGTACTGGATTGGTCAGGCCAAGGTGGGATGATAAGGGGGTATTGATGAGGGGGAGGTTCATTAGAGGGTGGGGGTAGGGTTTAGGAAGTTACATGTATTTGTTAGGAGGTTTAGTTTTGTAAGGCTTAATGCCAAGGTTATTGTTTCCAGACCTGTTCTATTAAAGCAGCCTTTTACCCCTAATTGGTGAGTTGTGGTTTGTACACCATTTCGTCTGACTGGGAGTCCTGCACCATCAGTCATTATATACATCGAAGTCATATATTTAGGTGTAGTTTGGAAGTAATGGGATAGTTCTTCCCCTGTTGGCTTGTGAGTTGGGGAAACGTATGAAACATTAGACAGGGATCCCAACAAAATGAATGAAGGATAAATCAATTTAGGAGAGTAGTACAGACTACTGAAGTCTGTGGAGGTGCAGGTGTATTGCTTAATAGGAGGCTACAACCTCCAAACGTGGCCATATTGGGGAAAAGTAGAGAAACCCCAAAGGAATGTTTGAGGGTATTATAAATAAACTTGCAACGTAAAAGAATATATTTCTCAACTGGTCCGTTTACTGTGAGAAGGTATTGTAAATAGTTGTTTGCAGTCCTCGTGTTGTCCTGTTCAAAATATATCAGATTCCAGCTTGTCATTGTTATATGCAAATACAGGATTGCAGACTTTTTGGGTTGAGTTTGTCAAGGGTGACAGATTCTGGAATTCCAAAGGCTTTATGGTGATTAGATATTTTTGTTAGGACAAAGTCTTCTTTTATGGTAAGAGTTTAATCTGCAATACAGGACACAATGCATGCATTTTTTTTCAGCTACATGCAAATATTTTGATTTATAATTGATAATATTCAGCTGGGGGCAGAAGCAGCCTGTTGGAAAATGGGTTATTGATAAGGGCTGGTAAGAACCTACACTTAGCAATAGGCTACTAACCTCCACTTGGGTCCAGTTAGGTCTCAATAAATTAAACCCAGCTCAACCCTTGGTAGCTTGGCAAAGAGCGACAAGGCTTAACTTAGAAGACAATTGTGTAAAGCATTTAAAAATCACAAAACAGTAAATAAGTAAAACACAAAACACCTTAAATATCTAATACCAATTTATTGAAAAAGATTATATGTTTATCTTTAAAATGACACCAAAACGATTAAAATCGGATAAGGGGAACTGGAGATATGAATGTTTAAAGAATTAATGCTTTCTAGTGCATAGAAGCAGCAAACGCTCAAAGGGTTAAAAAAAAAAGGTCACACTGGAAAGGAACAAAGTCCAGAGTTCAGGCCTCTCATGAGGTAACACTGTCACACTTACTTTCAGAAGTGTTTCTTGATTCAGGAAAGTGGTCCACATCACCAGCCAAGGGTTCAGAGCCTCTTGGGGTCTGGGACTACAACTCCCACAATGCACCTCTTCAACTTATGGAGTTGCTCCAAACGTCCCCAAACTTCTGGATCTTCTTCCAGAGGTATTTTTTGGGTCCTTGAAGTGTCCACAACTTGATCCAAGGTTCCAGACGTTCTGAGTTGCTCCTTGGGAGTTGGGACTACAATTCCCAGAATGCACCTGGTCAGAATCCTCAAATGGTCACAGGACGCTGGCATGCTGGGCACTGCTTGCAGGACCTGATGCAGGGGACTCTGGGCAGCTCTTCTGTACCTGTAGCAAACAGGGAGTCCCTCCTTGAACCAGCTGAAGCCAGACAAAGTCCTTCTTGTGGTGAAGCCTAAGTGTGCAGCTGGTGCAGTCCTTCAGAGTGAAGTCCAGATGCAGGTCAGGGGACCAGCAGGCCAGTCCTTCTTCTCCTGTAGTTCTTCCTGGTAGGGATCTGAGGTGTGGGTGCAACTCTGCCATATTTATCCTTGCTCCTGGGTGAAAAACAAGGGGGTCCTGGTTCTCCAATCAGATGCAGAGTCTTTTCCCCTGTGATGACTCCTTCCTGGTAAGTGTGGCAAAAATCAAGCCCAGGGAGCAACGTTCTTCAGAAATCCATCATGGCTGAAACTGATTTTTGGAGGTTACATCTGGCTGAGCCCACCCAGTGGTGTGGCTAAAAATCTTAAACACACCCTTCTCCTGCCCACTCCTAATCTAATCAAGAGGGCACCTAATTGTCTGGGGCTGCAGGGTGTGAGGGAGGTGCTGGGTTGCTAAATCCAACAATTATAAATTGTAGGATTTATTATAACAATTAATTTGATACCAAACGTGAGTAATCTGATACTTAAGGGGACTTTATAAATTAACATAAAGTTTCCCTGTTCAGGCCTATGGAGGCCATTCTCTACAATGAGGGAAAAACTAATTTGGCTGTTTTACCCTACCAGGGCTTATAAAACTATTTTATAAGGTCCCTGTTTGTAGTTACATAGCACCCAGCCCTAGGGGCACATAGAGAACAACTTAAGGATGACTTATATGTACAACTAAGGTAGTTTAACTCTTTGGAAGTACTTTTAATTCCAAAATCGAATTTGCATGTAACTTTAATTTAAAAGCAGCCAGCAAGGCAGGCCTGCCTTTAAACTGACACTGGGCACTTCAGCAGTGCACCTGTGGGTGCACTACCTATGCTAGGGTCCCTACACCTATATGCCCTACCATATACTAGAGACTTATAGGTAGATTGACATAGCCAATTGTAATTAGCCTAATTTGCATACTTATTTCATACAGACACAGGCCCTGGGACTGGTTAACAGTACCCAGGACACCATCAGTCAGGAAAACACCAGCAAAAAGTGAAAAACAGAGGCAAAAAGTTAGGGGATCTCTGCAATCAGGCCTGTTTTCTTACACAGCCCCTAGTCAAAATCAAACCTATGGGCATTGGGAATTGGTATGAGGTGTTGCACAAGCACTCATACCAGGATTTAATTACTGAATTTCTTGATAAACTATACGCAAAATATCATTGTAGGATCTCAGAAGGTGAATGGCACCTTACTTTCGAGAGATAGGCTATAAATCCTTGAGGGCAACGGATTACAAGAGAAAGTCCTGTTTGTCTAGATGGCTTGCATTTTACACTCCTCAAGATCTACATAGGATTTTTTGGTGAGATTCGAATCAATGTTTTTGGTGTAAGCAGCACAGAACGGGCGATTGGGTTCATATTTTTTATGTTTGCCCCAAACTCTTGCGGTTTTGGCAGGGCTTATTCTCAGCCATTAACAAGGATAGTCAGTCCAGGACTATACTGGAGTCCAGCCTAGTGTTATTTGGGGTCTCAGTTGAAAACAGCTAGATATGTAAGCATGGGCAATATTTTATTTCTATGGCATTGGTGGTAGCACAATTGCTTATTTTTCAATATTGGAGAACGCAGTAGGTTCCAACATTCTAGGCCTGGCCTCAAAAATGCTGAGAAACTAATCTTTTGAAGAAACCTATGCGCAATGGGCTGGGAGTGTATTGAGGTCTTTTGTTATTTGGGAGGTATTAGATCCCACTTAAAAACTAACTTAACTAAGGGTCAGTGGGGAGGCTTCTCAAAAATTGATGTTCAGATTGAGAAGTGTGTCTCCAATGTCACTAATGAGACTGATTCTGTAATTTCTGCATTCTATACATGCACCTTCTTTACTGTGGGTCTATGTCCAGCTTTGTACGCTATGTTCTTAGGCTGCTCAGGGTATGCTCAATATTATTTTAATCTCTATAACGTTATCTCTTGGATATAGTCTTTAATGATGCACTTTGACAATTTCAGGTGACTTGTGAAAGAACTGGCTTCTATTCAATTTAAGTTTGTGTATTTTTTTCAAAATGCGCTTTGTCACTTTAAGATTATTACCTTCGGACTATCTGGAATATTTTGATGTGATATTATATTTCACGTTTTTCATAATTTTAATATCCAAAAATACACTTTCTCACTTTAAAACTGCTATCTATTGATTGAGCGAGTCTTTAATGTTATATATTGGTGCTTTATTGTTATATTTGCACAAGTTGAATAGTCGTTGGCTTTAAGTACTCAACACTTTTTTCTATTTGGATATGGGCTGTTGCAATATGAAAGAAAATGTATCTTTGCACAATGCACTGTCACTTTAAGATTATTACTTTTGGACTATCAAGGATTTTTTTGATATTATGTCCTACTGAAATATTTTTCAGTCTGAATAGCTGACAATGCACGGTTACTTAAAAACTGCTATCTCCTGATTAGTGTGAATCCTTGACGTCATGCACTTATGCTTTATTGCAATTTTTGCACAATCTGAATAATAGTGGCCTCTAAGTATGCACATTTTTTCTATTTAGATGTGGGCAGGGGAAAAAATGCTTATTCATATTATTGTGCTAACTAAGATGGTCTGCTTCTGACATCTTTTGTTCTATTTGCCACTGGTAGTCCGCCTAGTCCTTAGTAAGTAAACTTACAAGGGGACGTGTATAGGCCAATATCAATAGCAGTGTTCAGCAATCAGTTTGTCAATCATTTGTCACTGTCAACGTCACCCAAAGGATCCTTAGCTAACCCAGATTAGCATTAGAATGTGGGACTTCATGTGAAAACAATTTAGAACCAAAAATTTTGAAAACGTCTAGCTAGAAGAAAAACTAATAAACAGCGCAGTTGGTACCTAGAAGAAAAGGCACAAAAGTTAATCAGTCACATTGTCATGGCTACCTATCCATGGAATGGATCAGCAACAAAGTCAGAGTTTGTCTTCAGGTAATCAATCGATCAGCAACGCATCATGCTCTCAAGAGCATGAGCCTAATGACAGAATCTCAAACTGCGTCTCTTGACATCATTAATTCTCCCCTCGCATCTAAAGTTTTAGCCCCTTGTCATGACTTTTTATTAGAGTTTTCCAGTCCATCACCCTAATTCCTAATTGGTCAATTAATCACTATATGTGACGCTACCCAATACATTCAATTCTACAAATCTGTTAATTCTAGTATTTCGCCGTTCTCAGTTCATTGATTGGTACACTGTACGATGTCCTCATCATCCGGCTCATCAGGTATCGAAAATGTTGCATCTTTCTCTTCAGTCAGTGTCTCTATTGTTTCAGTCCTGGGAATGTACATCTCGTCTGCTCTACACATAATTGTATAAATTTGATTCCATCATCTCCTGTCTGTCGGAACATTGCAGAAAATTCTAGCTAAGCAGACTTTAACATTGGGTGGTTCAAGGGTAATTTATCATGGTCGCTTTCCTCCAGCATGCTCTAATAATTCAGCTTCTGCATGAGGCCTGGCAAAAACTAGACCACAACTTCGGCTAAGTTAATTCTACAATATAATGCAAAACATAGGTTATACATCTCATTATGGCACATTACTACATTATTATTACACATTTTCATTATTTCACACATTTTTTATCATTTTAGTGCAAATTCGTATAAGTGGCTATCATTCTTCGTGGGCACATTTTCAAACGTGCACATTATTTTCTCTACGATTTATTTCTCTATGAATTTTTTTTGTTAATCAAAAAACATAAACATTCATTAATAATTTCTAATTAGTACATCTGCTTCAATACCGCCCATTTTATACTTGTGTATAACTGCTCAAAAAGAGGCATTGCACATAGCTTATACAGTCCTCTAACCCGCTACTGTGCGGCCAGAGCTGCTTACTTTGGAACTGGGGCACCAGGTGTGAGTAGAGGCGCTCCGATACCTTCTGGTCGACCTATTTAAAACTGTTGAAAAAAAAGCAATGCGGGAGACAAAGAGTTTGGAACGGAGTATGTTTCAAGCAAAAAAGCTAAAATAACAGTATTTTATATTTTGAAAATGTGGAGTCCCCAGATTAATTTAAGAGTTGGCATGCGCCGCACACCTTGCGTTTAGTCGCGCATTGAAGGGAAACAAAACTTGAGACGGTGACTAAGTCGCAGACAGAGTGACGTCATCTTCCAGCGCGCCCAAGACACGCTTCCGCTTTCCTTTTCCCTTCTGCAGGCTGTCAGCTATCAGGCGGCTGCATCCTATCCCGGCACCATGTACTACAAGTTCAGCGGCTTCACACAGTCCCTTATCGGGACCTCAGCGCCTGGAGCCTACAATCCCCAGGTAACGGGAATGGGAGGGAGGCAGGGAACTGGAAATTTACCCCGATTGGAACACCGGCGGATTAGTATTGCCTCTTGACCCTGAAACATACTGCACGAGAGCTGCACAGTTCGACCTTGAGTGAATCTCACGCAGATGTGGAAACTCTCTCTCTGCTCTTCGCTGTGATAGGCTTTCCCTTAAATTGTCTGACTATCAAGCGAATAATTTGACGAATGCACAGCTCTGACCTTACCACGAGGGTTCCGATGAAGGCTGTGGTGAAGGCACACTTCTAACCTTCATAGCGAGGGCTGAGGAGAGCGGCCACCTTTTGCGGTCCTAACGATGACTGGGGAGAGTACACACCTCTGACCTTCATTCTGAGTATTGGTTGTTCACCGGGACTTAAACAAAGCGATTGTATGCCTAGACCTTTCGTCTGGAAGTGCGTTTGTGTCCCTTCTTTATCCTTAAAAATATACGATTTGAGAGTAATTGTTTTTTAAACAAAACCGGTTAATGTTCTGTCGAAATTAATAGATTGCAGGAATATTTTGGAAGCTTACAGAAGGATGTGGCTATTGATTTTTTTTTTTCGGTCATTGGGCGTAAATTGAGGTTTCACTTTTGAAGTGAGGGTTACTTGTGAGTCTCCATCAAATACCTGCAACGACCATTCTCTAGCAGTGGTCTGGAAAATATATACTTCTCTTATAAATTTCGCACTTTACTTTAAAATTAAGTTTTCAGAATCGCGTGTTTGGTTATTTACATTTATATTTTTATTTTAAGGCACTTTAAAATCAAGTACGTTTGTGAATCATGTATTTGACTGTTTAAATTGTATTTTATTTCAGGACCATAAAGTAAAACAAAAAGTTATGCGTGAAAAGCTATGACTAAATAAAATAGAACTGTTTTCAGATCTGATGAAGCAAATATCCTGCATGTAGGACAGACATTTTTAGGCCCTTGGCTGGTTCATTTCCTTCATTGTATAATGCAGTTAAAACTAATTTATAACCCTGCCTCATTTTTTGAGAACTGTTGATAAGAAACTTTACAACCTTTCCTTTTATGTGGGAGTCCTCTGAGTGTGCTGAGGCAGAGTCTTTGTGATGCGTATGTATGGTCGGTGACAACTCCTCCCACTGGCAAAGGTGGCTCAGCCTCACAACACCTAGCCCCTTTGTCTTACTGTCCAGGAGAAATACACAGAGACCAACTGCCAGCTGCTCCTACTCACGTGACTCAGAAAACCAGCTGCAAGCACCAAATGGATAGAACAGTAAAATGCCAACTTTCTAAAGGTGGCTTCAAAATTGTGACATAAAATCCAACTTTACCATTAAAGAGGCATTTAAATTACGTACCTTTGGAGACCAAAACCAACCTTCCTACCTGCTAGCAGCTGGAATTTATTGTTCATTAAATTTAACAAGGTAACCCAATGTTATCCTATGAGAGAGGTAGACCTTGCAGTAGTGAAAAAGGAATTGAAGGGTTTTTCACCACCAGGACTTCTAAAACTTAATGGTACATGCTTCACTTTGAATGTGTGGAACCCTGCCCTCTGGGCTGTGTGGTGCTTACCTTAGTGGTGACTTGATGTAGTAAAGGGAAAGGTTTGGGCCTAGCAAAATAATTATTTTGCCAGGTCGAAAAGAGAGTTTAAAAACTATACACAAGGGACAATAGCAGGGCACATTTGAAAGGCTTCTTAGGTGGGTAGCACAACAAGTACTGCAGGCCTACTAGTAGCATTTCACTTACAGGGCCTGGGTACAGGCAGCACCACTTTATTAGGGACTTACAAGTAAATTGAAATTTGCCAACTGGGTGCAAGCCATTGTTACCATGTTTTAGGAAGAGAGCACACATACTTTTCCACAGGTTAGCAGTGGTAAAGTGAGCAGAGTCTTAAAGCCAGCTAAAACAGGAGGATTGAAAGCAAAGTGTTGGGGAAACCAAGCCAAAGATGTCAGGGCCAACAAAACTTTAAATAAGAAAGTGATCTCAGTGCCAAGGGCGGTGGCCCACTTACTTATCTGGACAGAGGACAAATCTGTAACCTGCACATGCATGTAAGTTATTTCAATTTGATATCTAAAAATAAATAATAAAAAAATAACAATTTCTGTCCTTCCCATCCCTCCTCCTTCTCACTCATTCCAGTCTTTTCCTACTACCACGGATTCCCAAACATCCATCTCAGTTTCACCCCTAATTTTTTAGCTTTGCCACCTGACTCACAAGCACTCCTTAAAAAAACATATTAACTTCCCCTTTCAAATCCATTCCTATCATTCTATCCCTACCCAAACTCACATAAAATCAAGAGCACAAACGTAACACAACTAATGCACAAGGAAAAAAAATAATTCATACTGACCTACGAACTATTAATCTTGGGTTCTGGAGTCGCATGCTACTCGCTGAATAAACGCGTCAGTGCCTTATCAGGGGTAATACACGATATATAAGTACATTCACAGTTTACACCATGGGTTGAGATGCCAGCATATCCCTGATCCAAGGATTGTGGGTTGAAGTGAGTCCACATTTGAGGACTTTGCACCCAGACATGAAGTGAGAGCCCCAACTCTGGCTGAGGTCATTCAATTTCTATGTACTTTGCTTGTAAGCTTATACTCCAACCTTCACATTTTGAGGGTTGATGTGGAGACTGCATACCACATACCTGCAAACTGAAAGCACATAATGAACCATTTTACTAAGGTATGAGGCTTGTGTGGACAACACACTTTAATACTGAGTGTTAACAGGGGCGTGGGATCTTATACAATATCTACTTGTTTAAAGGACAAGTTGCTTCACAGACATATTTGTCCTGTTAAAAAATCCATCTGCCCCTTGTGGTGCTGTTCATTAAGGGGACACATGGCAGAAATTTCATTATATCCATGGTCTGTTAATAGTCTCTCTGGTCATGCCAGGGCTTATAATATATCAAGGCATGAATTCTAGCAAAGTTTTGGTTTTTCCCACTGTTCTGCCAATCTATATAAAGGGGCTGAAAGTAGTGTGTAAGCAGTAGTTCCAGGGTTGGACTGACAAGTTAGCTTGTGCACACCCACATACCTAAATACATGAAGAGTATTTAACAACACCTCTTTAGTCTCCATCCACTCATTAAAAGGTTGGAAATTTATTCTTGACAAGGGCAGGAGTAAAACCTATTACAGAGTGAAAAAAGAGGGTGCAGGGAAAGTGAAGCTACAGCCTCTTGCAGATTTAATGCTTGTATTTTTGCTCTTACCAAAACGGAATTTACAAGCATTTGCTAACAATATGATTTCCAGGCCTACTTTTGTGAAATCTTGAGCATTTGTGAAATTCATAAATCTGCTCCAGTGCAAGGAAATATGCATATTGGTTCACGTTTTGCGACTTTTCCAAATAAATTTATTTTCAGATTGCCCACAATAATTTTACAGATTCTCCATTATTAATCTTTTTTTCTAATATTTTCATGCATCACTACAAATAATGCTTTAGAGAAATGCTGTTTAAAGTTTCCCAGTAGTTTAGCAAAAAGTTTTTTTTTTTTTCTCAAGCTGCAGATTTTTTGTGTACGTTTTAGTTTGAAAGCAACCAATCGCCAATCTTGCATTTGCGCTGCATAAACACTTTTTAGTCTCAAGTTGTCAATTTTTGCAGAAATGTACAAAAGTGTATATTGCAGCCATTCTCAGTAGTACTGCTGAGCTCCTAACTAAGAACTTCCTTAGCTCCCATGCCTGTTAGTAAGGGCTTTGTATTAATTAATCGTATATACAAGCTTGAACAAAAACTATACAACAGGAACAATCTTGTTTCGCTGACCCTAGCAATGGTAACTTTGTGTTCTTGGCCTCAAATTATATGTCCTGGGCTTCGGATGATAGGAAGTCCACACCGTACAATTAAACTAATAAGTGGTCTGAAGTGTCTCACTGCGTGGATATATGGATATCACAGATTTTTTTAAAAAACAAATTTGGGAGCATCTCACCATTTGGCATGGCCTCTGCCCCACGCCCTCCCCCCACCACTTTTATGGCTGGTGTAAATTATGTGCATATCACATATCATGAACTTTAAAGTGGGGTTGATGTTTGTCCCATTAACCAGCATTTTTTCACTTGCACTGTTGATTCACATTGGTACCTATTACTAACAGTAAAGAGCACGTGCAGGCCAGAGTGGTGTTATCTAGCCAACTTTAATAGCAGTTTCTTGGAACAGACATTTATTGCTACTCTGTGCAGTGGTTCATCAACCCTGCGAGGATGAAAGTCTGAGTGGACTTTCCAGGATCAGAATCTGTGTTCAGGCAGTTGAACACAGGTCCCTCTAGTTACTACATTGGTTCTCCGACATACCACAACCCTCAATTGGATTGAACCCCACAGTGTATTAAATAGCCCTAAACTTAGTTCTGCCCTACTCACAGGGCCTAATGTTAACCCAAGGCCCAAGCTTAACCTGCAGCTTGGTCCGTGTAATGGTGGGAAATAACTATACAAATAAAAGTAAAAAAACGTACAGCCTTAGCACCAAGCCAAACCTTTGATCCTGCTTGAGCCATTGTCCAAAGTTAACTCTAAAAGTATATGGAACTTGATCCTCTGGCCCAAAAATTAGTAATCAGAAGCCCCAAACCAAATGCCAAGCTTCATTTTACATTTGTCATTCTGGTTAGAGATGGACGTATTAACCTCAAGTTTTGCCATATCTACTGTGACACCCCGTTGTTGTCAAGTAAATGGGTTATTGTGAATTTCTTTTGACTCTCTTCAAAGTCCAGTTCTACTGTTTGGATTTTTGTCGTTTTGGTGTGATTTTATTTATTAAAATATTCTCTATTTTTTCCAAATTGGTTTGGGATTTTTCTTGATTTGTTTTGTCACTTTAGTGCTGTTTGTATGCTGCATAAATACTTTAAACTTTCCTTCTAAGTTGAGACTGACTGTTTCTATGCCAGACTACAAGATGGTTAATATCTGGTTACTTTAGTGACATTTTGTGGTTCACCCTGACAGCATTGTGATTGTTGCTTGTGTGTGGGGCTTCCGACCTCATCTATCAATAACCTGCTTTATAATAATTACTTTAAAAAAATCATATGGTGATGGGACCAGTAATAAACTCCCAGCAGTCCAGGTAATATTTGGATCCCCCACACATTCTGCTGTTTACAGTCTGAGATGACCCCTGTATTGGTTACCTGTTCGGCAATGATGAGTCATAATTAGAGAAAAAATGGCTAATATGAACTGCTTCCTGGTAAATCCAAAGCATTGTGCTGCCAAACTCAGCAGCGGCTCAGCATCTCATGACAATCTCCAGTAGAGAATACATACCTGAACCTCCAAACCTCTATACTGGCCTTCAGTGGCCCCCTGATTCCCAGTTTATTAATTTTATAAACAATATTAATGATAAAGCTTCACAATATCTAAACAAAATTTACAATTCTACTAACCTGTCAGAAGTTAAGGTCTTCTGGGAAAACAAAAGTCCCCTAGGAAACACCAGAAGAAGCATATCATGCTTCTTATGGAACTTTTCCAGGAAATTTGAGTAATACTGACCAAATGTGCTGTTTCGGAAAGCCCTAAAAATGTACCTGCATTAAGCAGAAATTGCTCTTTTCAACAGTACTTCTAGTTGCCTTTTCTTGTATTTACTGCTTTATAAATCATTTATGATTGATTGCTTGTGGAAGGGACTCCAAGATAAGAATGAGGGAATCGTGCAACCTTACACCAAACCCTTGTGTGTGAGAAATGTTTTTCAACTAAGATGTTGGTTTTGTTGGTGTGCGTGTTTGTGTAGTCAGAGTGGTTGGTGCACCAAAGTGAAAAAGAAGGGGTGTGGGGAGAGGGGGATATTACTACCATCCACTGTACCCATATTGAGGTTACAATGGAAGGTCAATGCTTGATGCTGGGAGGTCGTGATTGTCTATTATTGTGTGTGTGCCAGATGGTCTCAGTGTTGTGACTGTTCATGGTGGAATCCTCGTTCTGGTCCATGTGAACTCATGTTCCCTGGCTTTGAAGAAATTGATTTAGTGATCACGGTAGGGGTTTGTGGGATCTGAGAAAGTGAATGGCAGCAGGGTGAGTAAGGCAACCATGATGTTGGGAAGAGAGGAAGTTGGTTATTTGTCAGGCTATAAGAGATTGGGGAATGCACAGTGTGGGTGTGATGAGCACGATGATCAGGAATTTTAGGCAGTAGGGATTACCACAGCTGATGGTAGACGAGAGACTGGCAAATAGAATGGTTGGGTTGATGAGAAACAATGTGCTGAAAGGATGGTAAGAGTGAAGAGAGCGGTATGATAGGTGAGGATGCAGTGGAAAGCGGTGTTTAGAGTGAATGAAGTTGGTAGACGGCTTAGAAAGATGGGTAAGTGTAGGAAGTTGGCTCTGTATGTACTATTTCAAAGTAAGGAATAGCATGCACAGAGTCCAAGGGTTACGCTTAGAGGTAAGATAGTGGCAAAAAGAGATAATACTAATGCTCTATTTTGTGGTAGTGTGGTCGAGCAGTAGGCTTATCAAAGGAGTAGTGTTAAGCATTTGTTGTACATACACACAGGCAATAAATGAGGAACACCCACTCAGAAACAATTCCAGGCCAGTAGGTTTTTGTATAGAAAAATATATTTTCTTAGTTTATTTTAAGAACCACAGGTTCAAATTCTACATGTAATATCTCATTTGAAAGGTATTGCAGGTAAGTACTTTAGGAACTTTGAATAATCACAATAGCATATATACCTTTTACATAAAACACATTTAGCTGTTTTAAAAGTGGACACAGTGCAATTTTCACAGGTCCTGGGGGAGGTAAAGTAATGTTAGTTCTTGCAGGTAAGTAAACCACCTACGGGGTTCAAATTGGGGTCCAAGGTAGCCCACCGTTGGGGGTTCAGAGCAACCCCAAAGTTACCACACCAGCAGCTCAGGGCCGGTCAGGTGTAGAGGTCAAAGAGGTGCCCAAAACACATAGGCTTCAATGGAGAAGGGGGTGCCCCGGTTCCAGTCTGCCAGCAGGTAAGTACCCGCGTCTTTGGAGGGCAGACCAGGGGGGGGTTTTGTAGGGCACCGGGGGGGACACAAGTCAGCACAAAAAGTACACCCTCAGCAGCGCGGGGGCGGCCGGGTGCAGTGTGCAAACACACGTCGGGTTTCCAATAGCTTTCAGTGGGAGGCCAAGGGGTCTCTTCAGCGGTGCAGGCAGGCAAGGGGGGGGCTCTTCGGGGTAGCCACCACCTGGGAAGGGAGAGGGCCTCCTGGGGGTCACTCCTGCACTGGAGTTCCGATCCTTCAGGTCCTGGGGGCTGCGGGTGCAGGGTCTTTTCCAGGCGTCGGGATTTCAGAGTCAGGCAGTCGCGGTCAGGGGGAGCCTCGGGATTCCCTCTGCAGGCGTCGCTGTGGGGGCTCAGGGGGGACAACTTTGGTTACTCACAGTCTTGGAGTCGCCGGGGGGTCCTCCCTGTAGCGTTGTTTCTTCACCAGTCGAGTCGGAGTCGCCGGGTGCAGGGTTGCAAGTCTCACGCTTCTTGCGGGGATTGCAGGGGTCTTTAAATCTGCTCCTCTGGAAACAAAGTTGCAGTCTTTGTTGAACAGGGCCGCTGTTCTCGGGAGTTTTTTGGTCTTTTGGAAGCAGGGTAGTCCTCTGAGGATTCAGAGGTCGCTGGTCCTGGGGAAAGCATCGCTGGAGCAGTTTTCTTCTGAAGGAGGGAGACAGGCCGGTAGGGCTGGGGCCAAAGCAGTTGGTGTCTTCGTCTTCTCTGCAGGGTTTTTCAGCTCAGCAGTCTTCTTCTTTAAGTTGCAGGAATCAAAATTCTTAGGTTCAGGGGAGCCCTTAAATACTAAATTTAAGGGCGTGTTTAGGTCTGGGGGGTTAGTAGCCAATGGCTACTAGCCTGAGGGTGGGTACACCCTCTTTGTACCTCCTCCCAAGGGGAGGGGGTCACATTCCTATCCCTATTGGGGGAATCCTCCATCTGCAAGATGGAGGATTTCTAAAAGTTAGTCACTTCAGCTCAGGACACCTTAGGGGCTGTCCTGACTGGCCAGTGACTCCTCCTTGTTATTCTCATTATTTCCTCCGGCCTTGCCGCCAAAAGTGGGGCCGTGGCCGGAGGGGGCGGGCAACTCCACTAGCTGGAGTTCCCTGTGGTGCTGGAACAAAGGGGGTGAGCCTTTGAGGCTCACCGCCAGGTGTTACAGCTCCTGCCTGCGGGAGGTGTTAGCATCTCCCCCCAGTGCAGGCTTTGTTACTGGCCACAGAATGACAAAGGCACTCTCCCTATGTGGCCAGCAACATCTCTCGAGTGTGGCAGGCTGCTAAAACCAGTCAGCCTACACAGATAGTTGGTTAAGTTTCAGGGGGCACCTCTAAGGTGCCCTCTGGGGTGTATTTCACAATAAAATGTACACTGGCATCAGTGTGCATTTATTGTGCTGAGAAGTTTGATCCCAAACTTCCCAGTTTTCAGTGTAGCCATTATGGTGCCGTGGAGTTCGTGTTTGACAGACTCCCAGACCATATACTCGTATGGCTACCCTGCACTTACAATGTCTAAGGTTTTGCTTAGACACTCTAGGGGCACAGTGCTCATGCACTGGTGCCCTCACCTATGGTATAGTGCACCCTGCCTTAGGGCTGTAAGGCCTGCTAGAGGGGTGACTTATCTATACTGCATAGGCAGTGTGAGGTTGGCATGGCACCCTGAGGGTAGTGCCATGTCGACTTACTCGTTTTGTCCTCACCAGCACACACAAGCTGGCAAGCAGTGTGTCTGTGCTGAGTGAGGGGTCCCCAGGGTGGCATAAGATATGCTGCAGCCCTTAGAGACCTTCCCTGGCATCAGGGCCGTTGGTACCAGTTACAAGGGACTTACCTGGATGCCAGGGTGTGCCAATTGTGTAAAACAAAAGTACAGGTTAGGGAAAGAACACTGGTGCTGGGGCCTGGTTAGCAGGCCTCAGCACACTTTCAATTCAAAACATAGCATCAGCAAAGGCAAAAAGTCAGGGGGTAACCATGCCAAGGAGGCATTTCCTTACACAACCCCCCCCCCCCCCCCAAACTAAAGAGGATGAGACTAACCTTTCCCAAGAGAGTCTTCATTGTCTAAGTGGAAGAACCTGGAAAGGTCATCTGCATTGGCATGGGCAGTCCCAGGTCTGTGTTCCACTATAAAGTCCATTCCCTGTAGGGAGATGGACCACCTCAACAGTTTTGGATTTTCACCTTTCATTTGCATCAGCCATCTGAGAGGTCTGTGGTCAGTTTGAACTACAAAGTGAGTACCAAAGAGGTATGGTCTCAGCTTCTTCAGGGACCAAACCACAGCAAAGGCCTCCCCCTCAATGGCACTCCAACGCTGCTCCCTGGGGAGTAACCTCCTGCTAATGAAAGCAACAGGCTGGTCAAGGCCATCATCATTTGTTTGGGACAAAACTGCCCCTATCCCATGTTCAGAGGCATCTGTCTGCACAATGAACTGCTTGGTGTAATCTGGAGCTTTTAGAACTGGTGCTGTGCACATAGCTTGTTTCAGGGTGTCAAAGGCCTGTTGGCATTCTACAGTCCAGTTTACCTTCTTGGGCATTTTCTTGGAGGTGAGCTCTGTGAGGGCTGTCACAATGGATCCATATCCCTTCACAAACCTCCTATAGTACCCAGTCAATCCAAAGAATGCTCTGACTTGAGTCTGGGTTTTTGGAGCTGCCCAGTCCAGAATAGTCTGGATCTTAGGCTGGAGTAGCTGAACCTGGCCTCCACCTACAAGGTGTCCCAAGTAAACCACAGTTCCCTGCCCTATCTGGCATTTGGGTGCCTTGATAGAGAGGCCTGCTGATTGCAGAGCCTTCAAAACCTTCTTCAGGTGGACCAGGTGATCCTGCCAGTTGGAGCTAAAGACAGCAATATCATCAAGATAAGCTGCACTTGCTGGCTTGGAGTCCTTTAGGACTTGATTCACCAACCTTTGGAAGGTGGCAGGGGCATTCTTTAAACCAAAGGGCATAACAGTGAACTGATAATGCCCATCAGGTGTGGAGAATGCTGTCTTTTCTTTTGCTCCAGGTGCCATTTTGATTTGCCAGTACCCTGCTGTTAAGTCAAAGGTACTTAAGAATTTGGCAGCACCTAATTTGTCTATCAGTTCATCAGCTCTAGGAATGGGATGGGCATCTGTCTTGGTGACAAAATTAAGTCCTCTGTAGTCCAAACAAAACCTCATCTCTCTCTTTCCATCTCTGGTGTGAGGTTTGGGGACTAAGACCACTGGGCTAGCCCAGGGGCTGTCAGAGTGCTCAATTACTCCCAATTCCAGCATCTTGTGGACTTCCACCTTGATGCTTTCCTTAACTTGGTCAGACTGTCTGAATATTTTGTTTTTGACAGGCATGCTGTCTCCTGTGTCCACATCATGGGTACACAGGTGTGTCTGACCAGGGGTAGGGAAAAGAGCTCCGCAAACTGCTGCAGGACCTTCCTACAGTCAGATTGCTGTTGGCTAGAGAGGGTGTCTGAATAGATCACTCCATCTACTGAGCCATCTTTAGGGTTTGATGAGAGGAGATCAGGGAGAGGTTCCCTCTCCGCTTCCTGGTCCTCATCTGTTACCATCAACAGATTCACATCAGCCCTGTCATGGAAGCGCTTTAGGCGGTTCACATGGATCACCCTCTTGGGGCTCCTGCTAGTGTCTAGGTCCACCAGGTAGGTGACCTGACTCTTTTTCTCTAGCACTGGGTAAGGGCCACTCCATCTGTCCTGAAGTGCTCTGGGAGCCACAGGCTCCAAAACCCAGACTTTCTGCCCTGGTTGAAACTCAACCATTGCAGCCTTTTGGACATACCAAAACGTCTGGAGCTGTTGGCTGGCCTCAAGGTTTTTGCTTGCCTTTTCCATGTACTCTGCTATTCTTGAGCGAAGGCCAAGTACATAGTCCACTATGTCTTGTTTAGGCTCATGAAGAGGTCGCTCCCAGCCTTCTTTAACAAGAGCAAATGGTCCCCTTACAGAGTGGCCAAACAGAAGTTCAAAGGGTGAGAACCCTACTCCCTTCTGAGGCACCTCTCTGTAAGCGAAAAGCAGACATGGCAAGAGGACATCCCATCTCCTTTTGAGTTTTTCTGGGAGCCCCATGATCATGCCCTTTAATGTCTTGTTGAATCTCTCAACAAGGCCATTAGTTTGTGGATGATAGGGTGTAGTGAATGTATAAGTCACGCCACACTCATTCCACATATGTTTCAGGTATGCTGACATGAAGTTGGTACCTCTGTCAGACACCACCTCCTTAGGGAAGCCCACTCTGGTAAAGATACCAATGAGGGCCTTGGCTACTGCAGGGGCAGTAGTCGACCTAAGGGGAATAGCTTCAGGATACCTAGTAGCATGATCCACTACTACTAGGATGTACATATTTCCTGAGGCTGTGGGAGGTTCAAGTGGACCCACTATGTCCACACCCACTCTTTCAAAGGGGACCCCCACCACTGGAAGTGGAATGAGGGGGGGCTTTGGATGTCCACCTGTCTTACCACTGGCTTGACAGGTGGTACAGGAGACACAAAACTCCTTAACTTTCTGGGACATGTTCGGCCAATAGAAGTGGTTGACTAGTCTCTCCCACGTCTTGGTTTGTCCCAAATGCCCAGCAAGGGGAATATCATGGGCTTAGGTCAGAATAAACTCTCTGAACTCCTGAGGCACTACCACTCTCCTAGTGGCACCAGGTTTGGGATCTCTTGCCTCAGTGTACAGGAGTCCATCTTCCCAATAGACCCTATGTGTTCCAGTTTTCTTGCCATTGGACACTTCAGCAGCTTGCTGCCTAAGGCCTTCAAGAGAGGGTCAGGTTTCTTGCCCCTTACACAACTGCTCCCTTGAGGGTCCCCCTGGGCCTAAGAGCTCAACCTGATAAGGTTCCAACTCCATAGGCTCAGTTCCCTCAGAGGGCAGAACTTCTTCCTGAGAAGGGAGGTTCTCTTTTTGTTGTTGTGTTGCAGCCGGTTTCCCAGCTGGCTTCCCTTTCCTCTTGGTAGGCTGGGCCCTTTTTCCAGACTCCAGCTCTACTTTTTCACCCTGAGCCTTGCACTGTGCCCTTGTCTTGACACACACCAGTTCAGGGATACCCAGCATGGCTGCATGGGTTTTCAGTTCTACCTCAGCCCATGCTGAGGACTCCAAGTCATTTCCAAGCAAACAGTCTACTGGGATATTTGAGGAGACCACCACCTGTTTCAGGCCATTGACCCCTCCCCACTCTAAAGTTACCATAGCCATGGGATGTACTTTAGTTTGATTGTCAGCATTGCTAACTTGATAAGTTTGTCCAGTCAGGTATTGACCAGGGGAAACCAGTCTTTCTGTCACCATTGTGACACTGGCACCTGTATCCCTCAGGCCTTCTACACTTGTCCCATTAATTAAGAGCTGCTGCCTGTATTTCTGCATGTTAGGAGGCCAGGCAGCCAGTGTGGCTAAATCCACCCCACCCTCAGACACTAATGTAGCTTCAGTGTGGCACCTGATTTGCTCTGGGCACACTGTTGATCCCACTTGGAGACTAGCCATTCCAGTGTTAGCTGGAGTGGAGTTAGAAGTGGGTGTTTTCTTGGGACAGGCCTTGTCTCCAGTTTGGTGTCCAGGCTGATTACAGCTATGACACCAGGCCTTTTTGGGATCAAAGGTTTTACCCTTGTACCCAAAATTGGTTTGTGAAGAGGCTCTGGGCCCACCCTCCTGTGCAGGTTTTTGGGGGCCTGTAGAAGACTCTTTACTATTTTTGTTTTTGGATGTCTCAACACCTTTCCCCTGGGGAGGCTTTGTGATCCCTTTCTTTTGGTCACCCCCTGTGGAAGTCTTGGTCACCCTAGTCTTGACCCAATGGTCCGCCTTCTTTCCCAATTCTTGGGGAGAAATTGCTCCTAGGTCTACCAGATGCTGATGCAGTTTGTCATTGAAACAATTACTTAACAGATGTTCTTTCACAAATAAAATTGTACAGCCCATCATAATCATTTACACCACTGCCTTGAATCCAAACATTTAGTGTTTTTACTGAGTAGTCTACAAAATCAACCCAGGTCTGGCTCGAGGATTTTTGAACCCCCCTGAATCTAATCCTATACTCCTCAGTGGAGAATCCAAAGCCCTCAATCAGGGTTCCCTTCATGAGGTCATAAGATTCTGCATCTTTTCCAGAGAGTGTGAGGAGTCTATCCCTACACTTTCCAGTGAACATTTCCCAAAGGAGAGCACCCCAGTGAGATCTGTTCACTTTTCTGGTTACACAAGCCCTCTCAAAAGCTGTGAACCATTTGGTGATGTCATCACCATCTTCATATTTAGTCACAATCCCTTTAGGGATTTTTAACATGTCAGGAGAATCTCTGACCCTAGTTATGTTGCTGCCACCATTGATGGGTCCTAGGCCCATCTCTTGTCTTTCCCTTTCTATGGCTAGGATCTGTCTTTCCAAAGCCAATCATTTGGCCATCCTGGCTAACTGGATGTCCTCTTCACTGGGATTATCCTCAGTGATTTCAGAGAGGTTGGTCCCTCCTGTGAGGGAAACAGCATCTCTGACTATTATATTTGGAGGCAGGGCTTGAGAGGCCCTGTTCTCCCTAGTTAGGGCTGGAAGGTGGGAATTTTCCTCCAAGTCACTATCTTCATCCTCTGTGTTGCCATCCTCAGAGGGGTTGGCCTTTTCAAACTCTGCCAAAAGCTCCTGGAGCTGTAGTTTGGAAGGTCTGGGGCCCATTGCTATTTTCTTTATTTTACAGAGTGACCTTAGCTCCCTCATCTTAAGATGGAGGTAAGGGATGATGTAGAGTTCCATCACATTCACATCTGTACTAGACATTATGCTTCTAAAAGTTGGAATACTTTTTAAGAATCTAAAACTAGTTCTAGGTTCTAATTCAAACTTTCACAAAACTTTTAAACTCTAAAAGAAATGCTAACAGGGACTAACACAAGGCCCTAGCAGGACTTTAAAAAAATTAGAAAAATAGTTCAAATTGCAAAAATCAATTTCTAATGACAATTTTTGGAATTTGTCGTGTGATCAGATATTGGCTGAGTAGTCCAGCAAATGCTTAGTCTTGTATCCCACCGCTGCCACCAATGTAGGAAGTTGGCTCTGTATGTGCTATTTCAAAGTAAGGAATAGCATGCACAGAGTCCAAGGGTTCCCCTTAGAGGTAAGATAGTGGCAAAAAGAGATAATACTAATGCTCTATTTTGTGGTAGTGTGGTCGAGCAGTAGGCTTATCAAAGGAGTAGTGTTAAGCATTTGTTGTACATACACACAGGCAATAAATGAGGAACACCCACTCAGAAACAATTCCAGGCCAATAGGTTTTTGTATAGAAAAATATATTTTCTTAGTTTATTTTAAGAACCACAGGTTCAAATTCTACATGTAATATCTCATTTGAAAGGTATTGCAGGTAAGTACTTTAGGAACTTTGAATAATCACAATAGCATATATACCTTTTACATAAAACACATTTAGCTGTTTTAAAAGTGGACACTTGGTGCAATTTTCACAGTTCCTGGGGGAGGTAAAGTAATGTTAGTTCTTGCAGGTAAGAAAACCACCTACGGGGTTCAAATTGGGGTCCAAGGTAGCCCACCGTTGGGGGTTCAGAGCAACCCCAAAGTTACCACACCAGCAGCTCAGGGCCGGTCAGGTGTAGAGGTCAAAGAGGTGCCCAAAACACATAGCCTTCAATGGAGAAGGGGGTGCCCCGGTTCCAGTCTGCCAGCAGGTAAATACCCGCGTCTTCGGAGGGCAGACCAGGGGGGGTTTTGTAGGGCACCGGGGGGGACACAAGTCAGCACAAAAAGTACACCCTCAGCAGCGCGGGGGCGGCCGGGTGCAGTGTGCAAACACGCGTCGGGTTTCCAATAGATTTCAATGGGAGACCAAGGGGTCTCTTCAGCGGTGCAGGCAGGCAAGGGGGGGGGCTCCTCGGGGTAGCCACCACCTGGGAAGGGAGAGGGCCTCCAGGGGGTCACTCCTGCACTGGAGTTCCGATCCTTCAGGTCCTGGGGGCTGCGGGTGCAGGGTCTTTTCCAGGCGTCGGGATTTCAGAGTCAGGCAGTCGCGGTCAGGGGGAGCCTCGGGATTCCCTCTGCAGGCGTCGCTGTGGGGGCTCAGGGGGGACAACTTTGGTTACTCACAGTCTTGGAGTCGCCGGGGGGTCCTCCCTGTAGCGTTGTTTCTTCACCAGTCGAGTCGGCGTCGCCGGGTGCAGGGTTGCAAGTCTCACGCTTCTTGCGGGGATTGCAGGGGTCTTTAAATCTGCTCCTCTGGAAACAAAGTTGCAGTCTTTGTTGAACAGGGCCGCTGTTCTCTGGAGTTTCTTGGTCTTTTGGAAGCAGGGCAGTCCTCTGAGGATTCAGAGGTCTCTGGTCCTGGGGAAAGCGTCGCTGGAGCAGTTTTCTTCTGAAGGAGGGAGACAGGCCGGTAGGGCTGGGGCCAAAGCAGTTGGTGTCTTCGTCTTCTCTGCAGGGTTTTTCAGCTCAGCAGTCCTCTTCTTCTTTAAGTTGCAGGAATCTAAATTCTTAGGTTCAGGGGAGCCCTTAAATACTAAATTTAAGGGCGTGTTTAGGTCTGGGGGGTTAGTAGCCAATGGCTACTAGCCCTGAGGGTGGGTACACCCTCTTTGTGCCTCCTCCCAAGGGGAGGGGGTCACATTCCTATCCCTATTGGGGGAATCCTCCATCTGCAAGATGGAGGATTTCTAAAAGTTAGTCACTTCAGCTCAGGACACCTTAGGGGCTGTCCTGACTGGCCAGTGACTCCTCCTTGTTATTCTCATTATTTCCTCCGGCCTTGCCGCCAAAAGTGGGGCCGTGGCCGGAGGGGGCGGGCAACTCCACTAGCTGGAGTGCCCTGTGGTGCTGGAACAAAGGTGGTGAGCCTTTGAGGCTCACCGCCAGGTGTTACAGCTCCTGCCTGCGGGAGGTGTTAGCATCTCCACCCAGTGCAGGCTTTGTTACTGGCCACAGAATGACAAAGGCACTCTCCCCATGTGGCCAGCAACATGTCTCGAGTGTGGCAGGCTGCTAAAACCAGTCAGCATACACAGATAGTTGGTTAAGTTTCAGGGGGCACCTCTAAGGTGCCCTCTGGGGTGTATTTCACAATAAAATGTACACTGGCATCAGTGTGCATTTATTGTGCTGAGAAGGTTGATACCAAACTTCCCAGTTTTCAGTGTAGCCGTTATGGTGCTGTGGAGTTCGTGTTTGACAGACTCCCAGACCATATACTCTTATGGCTACCCTGCACTTACAATGTCTAAGGTTTTGCTTAGACACTGTAGGGGCACAGTGCTCATGCACTGGTTCCGTCACCTATGGTATAGTGCACCCTGCCTTAGGGCTGTAAGGCCTGCTAGAGGGGTGACTTATCTATACTGCATAGGCAGTGTGAGGTTGGCATTGCACCCTGAGGGGAGTGCCATGTCGACTTACTTGTTTTGTCCTCACCAGCACACACAAGCTGGCAAGCAGTGGGTCTGTGCTGAGTGAGGGGTCCCCAGGGTGGCATAAGATATGCTGCAGCCGTTAGAGACCTTCCCTGGCATCAGGGCCCTTGGTACCAGGGGTACCAGTTACAAGGGACTTACCTGGATGCCAGGGTGTGCCAATTGTGTAAAACAAAAGTACAGGTTAGGGAAAGAACACTGGTGCTGGGGCCTGGTTAGCAGGCCTCAGCACACTTTCAATTCAAAACATAGCATCAGCAAAGGCAAAAAGTCAGGGGTAACCATGCCAAGGAAGCATTTCCTTACAGTAAGCATGCTTGTGGCAGTGTTGTGGGGATGGATCTGTGGTTGAGCTCAGCCAATAGGCAGATGGTGTAGGAGGGGGTGTAGTGGGGGTTAGTTTAGTGCCCGGTGGATCGGGAAGGAGTCCTCCTAGGTAAGACACCCAGAAACCAGGGCTCATACTATAGTAGGGCTTGAATACTAGCAAGTTCCTAATTTTGGCACCTTTCAGCAGATCTACATTCTGAGACTGGAGATCGGGGTAAGCAATAGTTTTAGGGTTGAAATGCCCTTTTGAGTCTGTACAAACCTACTAACTTGTATGTTTTAGGGGTTTTCACCAGCTCTTCTCTAATCTTTTTCCATATTGGAAAAGGTTGGAAATTTAATCCTAACAAGGGCAGAAGTAAAACTTCTTCCAGGATTGGGAATAGAGAGGTTGATAGGAAGGTGAGCTTATAAACACTCAACATATTTTCCCATGAGCAAATCTACACATGCAGATTTGCTCCTGCTAAAATACAGTTCACAAATATTCTTGTGATTTCATAAAATATGTAAATCTGCACTAATTTAATTTATTTCACATGAAGTGTATCGGCACACAAAGTAGTTTTGTTCAGTGCCAGAAATTACTGAGGCAATGTGTGCTTTTTTTAGACCAAAAATATTTTTGCTTTTTACCAGTGTTCGTTACGATGGTGAGGGCTCAGCAGCTCCCATAACTATAACGTTTTACAAAGCCCATGCCAAAATGAGACACACATCGAACAAAACCAAAAGACTGACCACCAGTGTCGGACGTACTGACTTTGCCAATGCTTGTTTATTTTCATGTTTCCCATAATCTTGTTAAGTGGTTTGATGAGACAATTTTCCATTATGAATATTTTTTAGAAATACTAGAATAAATCAAAACATTTTACTGAATGATGCGTCAAAGAAATGGTGCCTAAAATTTCACTGCTTTAGCTAAACATCTTTTTAACCAGTTGCATTATTTGTGAACATTTCACTTTGAAAGCAAATAATCATCAACCTTGCTTTCAATCTTCTGCAGATATTTGCATCCAATCAGAAAGCATTCTCGGAGCATTACTTGTAGCCTCATTGTTAAAATTTGCAAACATGTGTACACATTTATTTTACCTCAACCACTGTCAGTACTGCAGTCCGAGCTTACAACATGTATTTAGAGCACTCACCCTAATAATAAAGGCTTTGCATCAATGAACCATAAGTATTAGCATATGGACACAAATATTACCTCAACTGCAGACATTTCCCTTCCCTGGTCCATAATGTGGTTCAGTAAACTGACAGTCAAAGGGTTTGTGCTGAAGGAAGTTGCTCCTGCTTGTCCCAAGGACAAAATATGCATGAAAACATGTTGTCCTTGACCCGTAACAATATGTCCTGGGTGTCGTGCTACAGGGATTCCACACCCCTGCCCCCTTAAAATTTATTCCTTACACAGCCTAATGTTAAGTTTACATTCAGGTTGTACAAAAACTGGCACTGAGGTCAGAAAAGGTTCTATTGCTGTTATATAGTCTCCTATAATACAAATGACAACGTGACTTTCATAAGGTGCGGAGGACACAGTGCTTAGGTGTGTGCTAAACTTTAAAATATTAAAAAAAGACACCAGCAATCGTTCATGGTTCTTACAGTAAGATGTTCAAATAAACGTGCATAAAACCTAACGGTGTTGCTTTGTCAATTTTCAAAAAACCAAAGGAGATAAATGTAGATGTTTCAAACCCTAGTTAATGAAAGGGTCTCCTCAGGACAAAGTTCTCTAGCCTCAAATCTGCATATGTCAGACTGAAACGAGTTCAGTCATCAGTATGCAAACGATACACACGTGTCTGTATAGTGTGTAATGTATGTTTCCACCACTGACTCACCAATTCATTATGAGATTGTCAGATAGCACTCCCACTGAATATGGCCCATATCCACTGAATTAATCTGCACAATAGATACCTAGAAAAGTGCTTGCAAATTCCATGTGCCATGTGTAGGAAAGTAACATCTTTCCTGGCATGTTACCCACATGTTTCACTGTATATATGTTGTTTTAGTCTAGGTGTCACTGCGACCCTGCCAGGCAGGGTCCCAGTGCTCATAAATATGTGCCCTGTATGTGTTCCCTGTGTGATGCCTAACTGTCTCACTGAGGCTCTGCTAACCAGAACCTCAGTGGTTATGCTCTCTCTGCTTTCCAAATTTGTCACTAACAGGCTAGTGAGTAAAATTTACCAATTCACATTGGCATACTGGTACACCCATATAATTCCCTAGTATATGGTACTGAGGTACCCAGGGTATTGGGGTTCCAGCAGATCCTTATGGGCTGCAGCATTTCTTTTGCCACCCATAAGGAGCTCTGACAATTCTTACACAGGCCTGCCAGTGCAGCCTGAGTGAAATAACATCCATGTTATTTCACAGCCATTTACCACTGCACTTAAGTAACTTATAAGTCACCTATATGTCTAACCTTCACCTGGTGAAGGTTGGGTGCAAAGTTACTTAGTGTGTGGGCACCCTGGCACTAGCCAAGGTGCCCCCACATCGTTCAGGGCAAATTCCCCAGACTTTGTGAGTGCGGGGACACCATTACACATGTGCACTGTACATAGGTCACTACCAATGTACAGCGTCACAATGGTAACTCCGAACATGGCCATGTAACATGTCTAAGATCATGGAATTGTCCCCCCAATGCCATTCTAGCATTAGGGGGACAATTCCATGATCCCCCGGGTCTCTAGCACAGAACCCGGGTACTGGCAAACTGCCTTCCCGGGGTCTCCACTGCAGCTGCTGCCAACCCCTCAGACAGGTTTCTGCCCTCCTGGGGCCCAGGCAGCCCTGGCCCAGGATGGCAGAACAAATGATTTCCTCTGAGAGAGGGTGTAAGACCCTCTCCCTTTCGAAATAGGTGTGAAGGCTGGGGAGGAGTAGCCTCCCCAGCCTCTGGAAATGCTTTGATGGGCACAGATGGTGCCCATCTCTGCATAAGCCAGTCTACACCGGATTCCCCAGCTCTGCTCTGGCGCGAAACATGAACAAAGGAAAGGGGAGTGACCACTCCCCTGACCTGCACCTCCCAGGGGAGGTGCCCAGAGCTCCTCCCGTGTGTCCCAGACCTCTGCCATCTTGGAAACAGAGGTGTCTGTGGCACACTGGACTGCTCTGAGTGGCCAGAGCCAGCAGGTGACGTCAGAGGCTCCTTTGATAGGCTCTTACCTCTCTTGGTAGCCAAACCTCCTTTTCTGGCTATTTAGGGTCTCTGCTTTGGGGAATTCTTCAGATAACGAATGCACGAGCTCACCAGAGTTCCTCTGCATCTCCCTCTTCACCTTCTGCCAAAGGATGGACCACTGACTGCTCAGGACGCCTGCAAAACCGCGACAAAGTAGCAAGACGACTACTAGCAACCTTGTATCGTTTATCCTGCCGGCTTTCTCGACTGTTTCCAGGTGGTGCATGCTCCGGGGGCAGCCTGCCTCCTCTCTGCACCAGGAGCTCTGAAGAAATCTCCTGTGGGTTGACGGAATCTTCCCCCTGCAACCGCAGGCAACAAAAGACTGCCTCACCAGTCCTCTGGGTCCCCTCTCAGCACGAATAGCGTGGTCCCTGGAACTCAGCAACTCTGTCCAAGTGACTCCCACAGTCCAGTGACTCTTCAGTCCAAGTTTGGTGGAGGTAAGTCCTTGCCTCCCCACGCTAGACTGCATTGCTGGGTACCGCGTGATTTGCAGCTGCTCCGGCTCCTATGCACTCTTCCAGGATTTCCTTCGTGCACAGCCAAGCCTGGGTCCCCGACACTCTAACCTACAGTGCACAACCTTCTTAGTTGTCCTCCGGCGTCGTGGGACTCCCTTTTGTGACTTCAGGTGGACTCCGGTTCACTCTTCTTCTAAGTGCCTGTTCAGGTACTTCTGCGGGTGCTGCCTGCTTCTGTGAGGGCTCCCTATGTTGCTGGGCGCCCCTTGTGTCTCCTCATCCAAGTGGCGACATCCTGGTCCCTCCTGGGCCACAGCAGCATCCAAAAACCCTAACCGCGACCCTTGCAGCTAGCAAGGCTTGTTTGCGGTCTTTCTGCGTGGGAACACCTCTGCAAGCTTCTTCACAACGTGGGACATCCATCCTCCAAAGGGGAAGTTCCTAGTTCTCTTCTTTCTTGCAGAACTCCAAGCTTCTTCCAACCGGTGGCAGCTTCCTTGCACCCTCAGCTGGCATTTCCTGGGCTCCTGCCCACTCTCAACACTGTCGTGGCTATTGGACTTAGTCCCCTTGTCTTACAGGTGCTCAGGTCCGGAAATCCACTGTTGTTGCATTGCTGGTGTTTGTTCTTCCTGCAGAAACCCCCTATCACAACTTCTGTGCCCTCTGGGGGTAGTAGGAGCACTTTACACCTACCTTTCAGGGTCTTGGGGTGGGCTATTTTTCTAACCCTCACTGTTTGCTTACAGTCCCAGCGACCCTCTACAAGCTCACATAGGTTTGGGGTCCATTCGTGGTTCGCATTCCACTTCTGGAGTATATGGTTTGTGTTGCCCCCATACCTATGTGCTCCTATTGCAATCTACTGTAACTTTACATTGGTTGCATTCCTTCCTTTTGCTATTACCTGCATAATTTACGTTTGTGTACATATATCTTGTGTATATATCTTATCCTCATACTGAGGGTACTCACTGAGATACTTTTGGCATATTGTCATAAAAATAAAGTAACTTTATTTTTAGTACTTCTGTGTATTGTGTTTTCTTATGATATTGTGCATATGACACCAGTGGTATAGTAGGAGCTTTACATGTCTCCTAGTTCAGCCTAAGCTACTTTGCCATAGCTACCTTCTATCAGCCTAAGCTGCTAGAAACACCTCTTCTACACTAATAAGGGATAACTGGACCTGGCACAAGGTGTAAGTACCTCTGGTACCCACTACAAGCCAGGCCAGCCTCCTACATTGGTTGTGCAGCCGTGGGATAAGTACTTTTAACTACTTACCACTTTGTCATTGTGTACTTTTCATAAGAGAATAATATACAAAACAAGTTCAGTGTATGTACACCTAACCAAAAGGTTTTGCTTTTCTTCTCTCAAACTGTTTACAAAGTTCTGAAAAGTTTCCCTAAACTTCTAAAAAGTTTCTAAAAGTTTGAAAAAAGTTTTTTTCTCTGTTCTTTAAAAAGTTCTGAAACTTTTTCTTTCTTCTCACTGTCTCTAAACCTTCTTCTATCATGTCTGATGTAGAGTCTACTCTTAAAATGGTCAATACTACCTATGACAATTTGAATTACAAGAGCCTAAGGAGTCTCTGCTTAGATAGAGGTTTAGTGATAGGAAAGAACCCCACAAAAGAGTTTCTTTATAACATGCTTATTGTGAATGATGAGTCTCTAGGAGGCACTTCAAATGAGAAGTTAATAGATGGCTCCCATTCTGACTCGGGGGATCTCCTTGAGGGAGGTGGGGAGGGTTCTGTTCCAAATCTGCCCCTTAGCAGGCCACCTAGTAATGCTGGTAGTAATAGGGATTCCCATCATAGTAGGGGTGTCTTTATTCCTGGAGGCCAGGTTATTAGAGTCCAGTCAGTTAGGGACAGATCTCCCTCTGTTGTTGTTTCCAATTTATCTTCTGTGTCCTAGCATTCCCAACTCACCCACCCTGAAGACAATATGTTAGAAAGGGAACTCAAAAAGTTGAGAGTGGAAGAGACCAGACTGAAACTTAAACAGCAACAGCTGGCTCTAGATAGGGAATCCCTAGACCTGGAGAAGGAGAGACAGAGATTGGGGTTAGGACCCCATGGTGGCAGCAGCAGTATTCCTGATAGTAATCCTGTTACAGAGCATGATTCCAGGAATCTGCACAAGATAGTCACCCCTTACAAGGAGGGGGATGACATCAACAAGTGGTTTGCTGCACTTGAGAGGGCCTGTATGGTACAGGGGGTCCCTCAAAGGCAGTGGGCTGCTATATTGTGGCTATCTTTCAATGGAAAGGGTAGAGATAGGCTCCTTACTGTTAGAGAAAGTGATGCTAACAATTTTGCAGTTTTGAAGGATGCACTCTTGGATGGATTTGGCTTAACCACTGAACAATACAGGAGTAAGTTCAGAGACACCAGAAAAGAGTCCTCACAAGACTGGATAGACTTTGTTGACTGTTCAGTGAAGGCCTTGGAAGGGTGGTTACATGGCAGTAAAGTTTCTGACTATGAAAGCCTGTATAATCTTTTTCCTGAGAGAGCATATTTTGAATAACTGTGTGTCTGACTTGTTACACCAATATCTAGTGGACTCAGATCTGACCTCTCCCCAAGAATTGGGAAAGAAGGCAGACAAATGGGTCAGAACAAGAGTGAACAGAAAAGTTCATACAGGGGGTGACAAGGATGACAAGAAGAAGGATGGTAAGTCTTCTGACAAGGGTGGGGACAAAAGTAAAACTGAGTCTTCACCAGGCCCACAAAACTCCTCTGGTGGGGGTGGTGGGTCCAAATCCTATTCAAATCAAGTTAAAAAGCCTTGGTGTTATTTGTGTAAAGTCAAAGGCCATTGGAAAACTGATGCCAGTTGTCCAAAGAAAAACACCAAACCTCCCACTACCACAACCCCTACTGCAAATTCTAGTGTCCCTAATAATAGCAGTGGTGGTGGGAGCAAACCTACTAATAGCCAATCCAAGGGAGTAGCTGGGCTCACTTTTGGTAATTTAGTTGGGGTTGGTCTTATTAAGGAGACCACAGAGGCTGTGTTAGTCTCTGAAGGTGCCATTGATTTGGCCACCTTAGTTGCTTGTCCCCTTAATATGGATAAGTACAAGCAACTTCCCCTAATAAATGGTGTTGAGGTTCAGGCCTACAGGGACACAGGTGCCAGTGTTACCATGGTAATAGAGAAACTGGTACACCCTGAACAACACCTACTTGGTCACCAGTACCAAGTGACAGACGCTCATAACAACACTCTTAGCCACCTCATGGCTGTTGTGAATATCAACTGGGGGGTTACTGGTCCAAAGACAGCTGTGGTTGCCTCAGATTTACCCGTAGACTGTCTACTAGGAAATGATTTAGAGACATCAGCTTGGGCAGAAGTGGAGTTGGAGGCTCATGCAGCAATGCTGGGCATTCCTGGGCATATTTTTGCTTTGACAAGGGCTCAGGCCAAAAAGCAAAAAGGACCGGGTAACCTGGAACCTGAAACAATGGACCAAGTGCTCCCTAAAGCTAGGGTTAGCAAGGGTAAATCCCTACCCACTATCCCTCCCTCTACAGATGATTCTCCTTCTGAGGAAGAAGAATTTCCTCCCTGTGCAGAACCTTCACCAGATGAGCTGGCAGCAGACACTGCTGAGCTTTTGGGTGGAGGGGGCCTGCCAGGGAAGAGCTGAGTGTGGCACAGCAAGCCTGTCCCACATTAGAGGGTCTCAGACAGCAAGCTGTCAAGCAGCAAAATGGGGATGTCAGTGACTCACATAGAGTTTACTGGGAGGACAACCTCTTGTACACAGAGGCAAGGGACCCAAAACCTGGAGCAGCCAGGAGATTGGTCATTCCCCTGCAGTACAGAGAGTTCCTCCTAACTCTGGCACATGACATTCCTTTGGCTGGGCATTTGGGCCAGATCAAAACATGGGAAAGGCTTGTCCCCCTGTTTCACTGGCCTAGGATGTCAGAGGACACAAAAGATTTCTGTAAGTCTTTTGTGACCTGCCAAGCCAGTGGCAAGACTGGTGACACACCAAAGGCTCCCCTTATTCCACTACCTGTGGTTGGGGTCCCCTTTGAAAGGGTAGGGGTTGACATAGTTGGCCCCCTTGACCCTCCTACTGCTTCAGGCAATAGGTTTATCTTGGTGGTTGTGGACCATGCCACAAGATATCCTGAAGCAATTCCTCTAAGGACCACTACAGCTCCTGCAGTGGCAAAAGCTCTCCTGGGAATCTTTTCCAGGGTGGGTTTCCCAGAAGAGGTTGTATCAGACAGGGGTAGCAACTTTATGTCTGCATACTTGAAGGCTATGTGGAAGGAATGTGGTGTAACATACACATTCACCACTCCTTATCATCCACAGGCTAATGGACTGGTAGAGATGTTTAATAAAACTCTCAAAGGAATGATAATGGGACTCCCTGAAAAACACAGGAGGAGATGGGATGTCCTGTTACCTCCTTTCCGGGGTACCTCCTTCTGGGGTACCTCCTTGAAGGGGAGGTACCCCAGAAAGGAGTGGGCTTCAGCCCCTTTGAACTCCTCTACAGGGCAGCCAGCCCCCTCATGCATGGGCAACCATGCAGGGATCACTAGGACCTAAAGCTATAGAAGTGTCCAGAGACCAACGTGCCTCTAATTGTGTGCTGCAGTGTAAGACGTTAAACTACACAGGGTGTCCCATAATACCAACTATATGTGGTTCACATAGGTCCCAGAGTGTGTGTCATTGTGCCTGCCTGCTAGCATGCAGAGCTGTAAATGTCAGATCTGAGAATTCCACGTGCATAGGGTCCCAACATGAGAGCAAAGGGAACAAACCAGCCTGTAGGTTGGAAGGCTCTGTGCTAACAGGACACCTAGCACTGTGCAAATGGTGATTTTTACAGCGATTAATGGCTTCTGTGCTACCCAGTCTGAGAAGGGCCTGCTCGATCCCCACAACATGTGTGTTTACTCCGAATACCCCCTCCACCCACATGCAGTTGTCATGCATCGGTTGGTGCACCTCATGATCTATCTACTCATCAAGAGTCGTCACTACTCCTCTTTGAGAGAAATATCGTACTTTTCAAAGTCACATATATAAAGGTAAGTAACACATAAGATTCCTACACTCATATCTTCAGAGAACCTCCTGCATACTTTGTGTAAAAAAAAAAAAAACAATTGCCGGTGCATGTGTTCGCCACCGTAACAAGGCCGATGTTCGCCAAAGTAACAATCCAGCACTCAAACAATTACACATTAAACTTATGGTGCAGAAATTACCCATCACCCATTTCCAAGGCAAAAGATTCCAATTATTTTCCAAGGTCACCCCTGCTCAAATTCAGCAGGTGTCAACACTTGTAGAGACACATACCAAATGTCTCCAGAGAGGAGCACACACAGCTCGTGTGTATTAAAAAGGTTGTGCATGTGGCACTCATACAGATAGGCTTGTCCCTGGGTTCTAAAAGAACTTCACATACATACAATCATCAGGTGCCACTCACCAAAAAGAGAATTGTCAGGCTATCTCCTAAATTCTTAAGTCGTTACAAAATCAAAAAGTAGGCAACACATGTTAGAACCTTTTGTGAGCTCTGACATAGTTATAACCATGCCTATACACATACTTCAGCGGAACACGCAAAGAGCTCCATCCAACAGCTACGTCTAGCAAATAGTCTTACAGACAGGGAAGACGTGGCAGATACTTACTTATCTCTTGTAGTGTTTGAAAAGCACTAGACCGCTAACTGAGGCTGGCATCTTGAATCCCCAAACATCGTTCATTCCTATACTCGTCGGAGATCAAGTGAACATGTGAACCGTCCAGCTCTTAAATGTTAAAACTAAACAACTGATGTTTACTATCAATTGGAGAGCTCTTCCTATTATCCAGTTATTTATCATTGCTGACCTTTCTGAGAAACATCCTATACCTGAATCTCATTGTCGGCTCGAGCTTCAGTACCCTCCAGTCACGGCCATCAATCATGTCATGTCGTCATTTGTATTTGTACTGTATGAGAATGTATAACGGCAATAGAAACCTTTCCTATATCAGTGCCTGTTTTGAACAACCTAAATGTAAATTTAAAATTAGGATGCGTAAAGAATACATGTATTGAGAGGGACCTCGGATTTACACAATGGGTTTCCATCCTATGCTTTTTAAAAAGAGTCCTCCTGTGGATGCTGTATTTGTATATTATTCTGACCCTGCTGCCCGTGGGCATAGTGGGTTGCCCTGGTGACATTATATTGACAGCCCACTAGTAGCATTTAATTTGCAGGCAGTGCCAATTTACTAGGGACTTGTAAGTAAATTAAATGTCAATTGAGTGTAAGCCAGCTCTACCATCTTTTAAATGGAGAACACAAACACTTTAGCACTGGTGTACCAGTGATGAAGTGCACAGAAACCTTAGACCAACAAAAACGAATTCAGCAAAAAGTGGAAGGCAAAGGCAAATAGTTTGGATTACCTGGTTGAAAGGGCCAAGTCCAACTAGGGGTGTTGTGGGATCAGTGGAGTAAACTGAGACCGGCAGCTGGACCAGAAGAAAAAAAAGAAGGTGGTTGAAGGATGTGCTGTGGTGGTATTTTATGGTGCTGTTTGGTTGTGCATGGTGTGTAATGGAAATGTAGTTATGGTGCAGTGAGCCGTTTTATATGGGTTATTTTTATGGCTCTGAATATTGGATGAGGATGACTTGTATGTTAAAAATGGTTGTGACTGAGGGCTTGGCATGGTTGCATAATTTGTACACTGTGATGAAATTGACCCCTATTTGTGCAGTTTTGCTACTGTTAAATACAATATATGGACTACTTGTTTTTTCTTTGTTATGTATAATGTGGTTGAGTTCAACTGGAATGATGTAATAATACCATGTCATTGTGTGGTGTGTAGTATGTTGGGTTTGCTAGGGTGAGGTGGCACAGCAGTCTGAAAGCCCATAGCAAGGGATGCATGGGCCTGCTCTCACTCTCCTGTATAAATACCCCCTCTTCCTAGAGGGCACAAAGCGAAACAGGTTAGTTGAAGGTATACAGAATGGAGGGAATAGAAAAAAGGAGAAAGCAATGAATCAAGGGTGGATGAAGAAGCAGTTAAGAGAAGGTAAGGATGAAATAGTGAGGGAACAATTGGTGGCTGGAGGAGACTGTTCAAGTGGGCTATAAAAAAAAAAAGGAACCCTACTAGAGGCAACTGATGTGGAGTCAGTGGTTAGTTACCTACTTTGGATCTAGAAATTCTGCGTTTTAATCCCAACTATCTCACTTCTCTGACATTGTGTGATTTTGTGCTCATTTTTTATTAATGTGTTCTTTATTTCAAGTTTAGAAACATTTAGAAACGTACATCACGTGTACTAGGCTTATCTTACTTTTTTGTGAAAAGCATGTGTTAAAAACAATAGACATTTTATGGGTGGAGTAATATTAAATTTGGTGTGTTGATTTCCCCAGGAGAAAGACGCAGGAGTTAGAGTATTTTAATCTGATGCTACTTGTCAGGCTGTTTTAGGAGGGGCTGTTTTTTTTGTGCCCACTGTCATTTTTTATGTTTGTAATTTCACGAAGGAGTGCTGATCGTTGCTTTGTGGGAAAGCATGGGTTTCATAAGGTAGGACTGAGAATTTTTTGTGGTGACATGCAACAATAAAGCCTATGAGCTGGTTGATTCTTCGGGAAACATTAAGTCAAATGCAATAGATCTGTTCTGTTATGAAAAGGTTCAACAGTGGCATTAGGCCTGCATTATTTATTGTGATAAGTATATAATAATGCCAAAAGACCTACTGTTTCGCTTTGTTAAAGCCTGATATTTGGAGTCTTAGTAGGCAATTACTTTTGTGATGTTCACTATCTGGGTAACCGTTATGGTAACAGATTTGCTTTGTGAGAATCCTTGGTATTGCCATTTAGGTGTGGTTGTTTATTGTATTTGTAATTTTGTACATGTATGCCTGGTGGTTGCCTTGCAGAAAAGCTTATACTAAATACAGTAGACCAGTGCTATTTAGACTGACAAGCCAATGATAAAGGCTACAGACCTGGTTGGTTAAAAAGTTGCCAGATGCCTTTTGCCTGTGTTACAAAAAGCTATTGACAAAGGCTGTAGGGTAGCCAGACCTCCCTCCCCAGGGGTGTTGCAGAATGGCATAGAATACAGGTTCTTAATCTTTTGACTTCTGTGGACCCTCACTTAATCATTATTGGAATCCAGAACCCTCTGCATCCAATTGATCTTCATTTGAATCTAGATGCCCCCACAGAGCCACCACTGGAAGCCATTTCAATGACTTCAACCTCAAAACAGTACACAAAAATACAGAGACGAGCATTCATCAAATAAATATACAAAGGACTAAGGCCTTTAATACAGCTTTGGTGGTCTTTTTGTGAGACTGCCGAAGCCACTGCAGCACATTGAAGGACTTTTATGGGCGGGAGTCCAACTCCGAAGAGGCGGTTGCATCGCCAGCACTCTGCCTGCCGTATTACGAGCCATGGTACAGCTTGGCGGAGTCTTGCTGGCGTGGTGGGGCTGGCGGTGCAAAACCGCCAGAACCCATCCCCTCCCGGACAGCCTCCTTGACAGAGAAAGTAAGTGATCATCCAAAAAGGGGGGGGGGGTGGATGCGTGTGTGTGTATGTGTGCAAATGTGGGTGCATGTGTGCAAGTGTGTGTATGCGGAGGGGCGAGTGTGTGAATGCATGTGTTCGTGCAGGGGTGTGAATGTGGATGGGGAGGCGGGGGTGTTTGTGGGTGCATGTGTGTGTGAGTGAACAGGGAGAGTGGGTGAGTATGAATGTGGCGCAGGGGGGAGGAGAGTGAGGGAGAGAGCTGTGAATCTTTGTGGAGGGTGTGTGTATGTGGGAGTGTATGTCAGTGTGAGTGCGGGTGTGGATGTTTGGAGGGCTATGTACAGTTGGGGGGGTGTTTGAAAGTGTGTGGTGGGATGGGGGTTTGTAAGTGTGTGGACGGGTTCATGGAGGTGTGGGAACGTGTGTATGTGTGTATCGGCGACAGGAATGGGGATTTCTGTCGGGTGCGTTACCGCCAGGGTTTTCGTGGCTGAGTGACTGCCATGGAAAGCCTGGTGGTCGGCAGCTTCGTAATGGAGGTGCTCACCGCCTGCCACATCGGTGCGACTGCCCCACAACTTGTGATGTGGCGATCTTGACCGCCGGGTCCGCGTCAGTAAGACCGCCACGCTGCTAGGCTCGTAATGAAGGCCTAAATATTTAATTTACAAACAAATATAAAACAATTTTAATGTAAAGGGTTAGGGCTTTTCTAAATTCAACTGAGCTCATCCATCTTCCATACTATATTCCGTCTGATGCACTTGCACTGCTCCCATAATTCAATCTGAGGACACCAACTTAATTTGTTTCCTCCAATTTCTTTAATTTATGGAATGTTTCAAAATTTTCAGCTTTACATTTTGCTTTCCGGTCACTTTATTATTCTGTTTAATAATATTGAGTTTTCTAAGTAGTTGCAGGCCCCCTTGAAGAGGTGTGTCTCCCCCCCTCCCCCTTCTCTTCCACTGGGACTTAGAACCCCAGGTTAGGAATCACTGGCATTAATATTTTGGCCACCCCTACCTAATATAAACTTGGACCTCTTGAGCCGGGTACCTCCCTCTACTGAAGGAGCTCACTCAGCTTGTTTGCTGGAGCTGTGCCAGGCTGCGCTACTCTCGCAGACATGCCAAGATAGCTGCAACTGACTTTTCAGTGTCATTTTTATCCTTGTGCATTCTGCAAAGCAGTTTGGAACCTAGGTTGTACATTTGTAACCTTTGGCACTAAAACAGAACATAAGGCTACCGCATGTAATTATTGTCCTAGGAAACCGTGATTTTTTTTTTTTTTTTTTTGTCCCCACATACAAGAAGAGAGATGTGCTGCATAGAAACCACACTGTAATATGTTCTGCAGGGAGCCGAAGAGAAGAGAGAACAACAGAAAATATTTGTGCAAATGGTTTTCATCTGACAGTGTAACTCAACATTTATTAACCCCTTTTAGTGACCAACAAAAGAGTTTGAGGGGGGGGGGGTGTTGTTTGGAGAGGGTCAGGGTTGCTTCACTCACGTTTGAAAATGGAGCAGACCCTTCAGGAGCCTACGTGTTTTCATACTGAATCATAAAAATTATGCAAGGTCCGTTGCTTGAATTTTTATGCCAGTCACAAATATTCTATGTAATAGGCCTTGATTTTTCAGCATTAACTCCATGTAACGGAGAGATAATGTTAGCAACATAAAATCCTAGTTTGGATTTAATTTTGAAAGTCAGTGAGTATCACAACCAGGGTTTTGAAATGCTTATTTATTTCATTTTGTCTAAACCGGCAGTTACCTGCTGACCGGGGAAGAGAGCACCACGCATGAGAGTACCAGCCTTCATTAAACATGTTAACTTCATTCAAGAGGAGGCTTTATCTTCACTACACTTTCCCTATCTGCCAGGCTTTCGTGGTAAAAAAAAGTTAATAAATATACATACACGTAGGGAAGCTTGGTTCAGCCCTCGCTCGGCTGTTGATCTGTTTGAATCGTTCACATCTTGTTTCCTCCCATGACAGCTCGTAGCAAGGAGCAATAAGTCGGTCCTCTTTAGCCGTTCACTCTACAGGGAGTGCAGAATTATTAGGCAAGTTGTATTTTTGAGGATTAATTTTATTATTGAACAACAACCATGTTCTCAATGAACCCAAAAAACTCATTAATATCAAAACTGAATATTTTTGGAAGTAGTTTTTAGTTTGTTTTTAGTTTTAGCTATGTTAGGGGGATATCTGTTTGTGCAGGTGACTATCACTGTGCATAATTATTAGGCAACTTAACAAAAAAAAATATATACCCATTTCAATTATTTATCATTACCAGTGAAACCAATATAACATCTCAACATTCACAAATATACATTTCTGACATTCAAAAACATAACAAAAACAAATCAGTGACCAATATAGCCACCTTTCTTTGCAAGGACACTCAAAAGCCTGCCATCCATGGATTCTGTCAGTGTTTTGATCTGTTCACCATCAACATTGCGTGCAGCAGCAACCACAGCCTCCCAGACACTGTTCAGAGAGGTGTACTATTTTCCCTCCTTGTAAATCTCACATTTGATGATGGACCACAGGTTCTCAATGGGGTTCAGATCAGGTGAACAAGGAGGCCATGTCATTAGATTTCCTTCTTTTATACCCTTTCTTGCCAGCCACGCTGTGGAGTACTTGGACGCGTGTGATGGAGCATTGTCCTGCATGAAAATCATGTTTTTCTTGAAGGATGCAGACTTCTTCCTGTACCACTGCTTGAAGAAGGTGTCTTCCAGGAACTGGCAGTAAGACTGGGAGTTGAGCTTGACTCCATCCTCAACCCGAAAAGGCCCCACAAGCTCATCTTTGATGATACCAGCCCAAACCAGTACTCCACCTCCACCTTGCTGGCGTCTGAGTCGGACTGGAGCTCTCTGCCCTTTACCAATCCAGCCACGGGCCCATCCATCTGGCCCATCAAGACTCACTCTCATTTCATCACTCCATAAAACCTTAGAAAAATCAGTCTTGAGCTATTTCTTGGCCCAGTCTTGACGTTTCAGCTTGTGTGTCTTGTTCAGTGGTGGTCGTCTTTCAGCCTTTCTTACCTTGGCCATGTCTCTGAGTATTGCACACCTTGTGCTTTTGGGCACTCCAGTGATGTTGCAGCTCTGAAATATGGCCAAACTGGTGGCAAGTGGCATCGTGGCAGCTGCACGCTTGACTTTTCTCAGTTCATGGGCAGTTATTTTGCGCCTTGGTTTTTCCACACGCTTCTTGCGACCCTGTTGACTATTTTGAATGAAACGCTTGATTGTTCGATGATCACGCTTCAGAAGCTTTGCAATTTTAAGAGTGCTGCATCCCTCTGCAAGATATCTCACTATTTTTGACTTTTCTGAGCCTGTCAAGTCCTTCTTCTGACCCATTTTGCCAAAGGAAAGGAAGTTGCCTAATAATTATGCACACCTGATATAGGGTGTTGATGTCATTAGACCACACCCCTTCTCATTACAGAGATGCACATCACCTAATATGCTTAATTGGTAGTAGGCTTTTGAGCCTATACAGCTTGGAGTAAGACAACATGCATAAAGAGAATGATGTGGTCAAAATACACATTTGCCTAATAATTCTGCACTCCCTGTATTAATCTCTGTGTAATAGTACATTGCTCCATGACATGAGCACATCTGCCTGAAACTGAGTGTTCTTCAATGCCAGAGCTCGTATGCCAGTCAGTTCAGTTTGTCATTCGATACATTTATAGGCCCTTTTTTTCCTTTCTTTTCCTTTCTTTTCTTATATTTTTTTTAAGTGTCCCGCAGCTGCCTAGTCTGTGATACTGGGCCACTCGTTTACTTCTCATTTCATCTGTAGTGCACTGCATCGCGTGTCGCCTCTCCATCTAAACTGCACAGTCATCTTGAAGGTTATTGTCCATACTGTATCACTGTTTTACTATTCAATGATGAATTTAGATATTTAGAGCAGAATGTCAGCCATGACATGCATGATTGGTACAGAAGGTAGTAACAGTACACAATACCATTCCAAGGCCACTCACTGCTATGTTTAATTTTGTACTTATTTTCTGTTGTAAGAACATGCCCGTTACTTTTATGTAGTTGCATGTTTCTTTTTTCTATTTTTATTCTTGATGTGTCTTGGTTCTACTTGTTTAGTTTGTGTTTTAATATGAATGAGTGCTTGAGTGAATGTAAGAATGAATCTACTGATTAATGGTTGCCTGGATGAGTGTAAGAACGAGTCTGGTGTGTGATTAGATGCCTGAGTGCAAGGATAAGTGACAAAGTGCGTCTAAGATGCGGTTTTGAGTACCAAAACTCACCGGCAACTGAAGAGTCACTTTTACTTATAAGCCGGACTTACTGCCATTGTCAATGCTTGTTTTGATATTGTTGGAGACCATCTATTTTCTGCCCTTCAAGTGATTGTCGAGCATGGTGTGTATGGAACTCGAGTGGTTAAGATAATGAAATCCCATTTATTTATGCAAAATAGAAAGCTGTTCACATATTTAGTAGGTGTAAAACAAAGGCTTTATTTTTTTCATGATTGTTTAAATGTATGTCGCTTGTGGCACACTTTGATCCGACAATGAGCACTGGTGCAATTTAACATTATAGTTACTTTGTAACTAAATGGTAGTGACAAACCATAATCATTGATATTCATCTTTATATTTAATACTAATCTGTGGGTTTTCTAAAGTATATCTAAGACAGTTTACTTGTGTGTGCTGCCAGTCAGCATTTTTACCAACTTAACAATTGGCCATACATGAATGATCAGTTTATCCACAGGTGGGTATTTCTTTTAAAAAACAAATGTGTGTTGTGGCTTAGCCTCTATTGTTGTTTTTTGTAGCCATTTAATCTTGTCAATTTTATCCAACAGTATGTTTTATTCTGTCCTTTTTTTAAATGAAAAGACAAGTAACCAACCTTATGAAAGTTGCAGAAACAACATTCAGTTTGTGAATTGGGTTTTTCCAGTTTACCACGTTGTCCAATTTCTATGGTAGCAGAGTTGGGGATCCAATTAGGACATATCTAGAGCTGAAATCAAGTAGAAGCCCCAGGTCAGATTATTTACAGTAAAAAAATAGTCCAGTGTTTGAACCCACTAGTCTGTGAAGATTGCAAATGCTGTTATTATTTGACAAATAATTTTGCTGCCTGGTAACTAAAACACCAGGTTTCCAGAAGGTCAGCACTCTCTTCATAAGTGGTTGTTTGATGGACTGCGGTAGGAGTCACGAAGGCTGCCAGGCTTCACTTTTAATAATGCAACACGTAGAAAAGGACTTACATATGACTGAACCATTCTGTATTTGTGGAATTTATTCTGTCTGCACATTTTCTGCAGTTGCCGCAAAATTCTCTTTGGATGTATATCTAAAGAGGGTAAGCAAGGGGGGGGGGGAAGTTACCCCCTTAATGATAATTCGAAATTGCAAGCTTCTGACCTATGTCTCTGCAAGATAGGCTATGGTAGTGTTTACTGATCATTTTTGGGACTCTGGCAACGTCCTGTCAGAGTAGACTTCTTGGGATCTATGGGCCAGATGATCAAAGCAATTGAGCGATCGCATACGGTCTGATTCAGAGTCGGGCCATTTGCAACAGCTAAAAATCTGTCTGGTATGTTCCAAATTGCGATTCTGTAACCTGTTACCGAATTGCAATTTGGCATTGAGATTTGGTATTGGGAAGGGGCGTGTTTAGGGAGTCCCTTCCTAAAAGCGAAACACAGTGGTATGATAGAATGTTTTGCGACCGAATTGCAGTCACAAAACATTCGAAGGTTACCACCAACTTCAAGTTGGTGGTAACCGATTCACAAACGGGTAGCAGCCCCCAAGGGACCCTGTAAGAGCATTTTTTAAGAGCAGGCAGTGGTCAGACAGACCACTGCCAGCTCATAAAAAATTAAAGGAAAACTTTTAATTTCCCTTTTTTAAACTCATCCCATTTTCCTTTAAGAAAATTGGGCTGCGTTTAAAAAAAAAAAAAGAAAAAAAATGAAGAAAAAAAATGATTGTTTTATTTAAAAGCAATCACAGATATGGTGGTCTGCTGACCCCAGCAAGCCACCATACCTGTGATTATTTTTTTTTGCGATTCCCAGTGGGTCGCAAAGCAAGACCTACCTCATGAATATTCATGGAAGAGGTCTTTTTGCGACCCACTGCGAATCGTAAAAGAAACTCAAACAAGTTTCAAACATTTAGAACTGCGCTTTCCTAATTCTGATTCACATTGAATCGCATTTAGGAAGTCGCAATTACAAACGTATGGCCATCTGGCCTTATTTGTAACCCTAATGCAGTGTTTGAGGCTGAACTGTTTTTGTTTCATATTTCTGTTTCTGAACTAGTATGTAAACGGTCAAGCCTTATTCTCTTATACACAAGTTGACCTGTCCTTAACATTTATGTTTATTGTGAGTTTGGTTCTTGCCCCAGTGCGCTTGTGATTAAGAAATGCATGTTAGCTCTCTTTCTAAAGAGCCTTTCCCTGCCTTTGTCTCTTCTGTCCAGAAATTTTACCTACCTATACCAGTTTTTCCCACTGCATGCTGATTCTAACTATCCTTATTCCTGAGCCTAAAGCTGCCCAGTTTTCAGCCTCATGTTGTGGTGTCAGTTGCGGTTGTTTTCAACCCGTATAACTTTTGCACTACAGCATACTCCATTGCCTTACTTATCTTTCCAACATTCACGTGGCCTTGGCTGGTGTGTTTGGTTCTTTGATGAGGGTAGTGAAGAGTGTACCAAAGGGGTCAAAAAGATTGTAGCAATCCCAGTGTGAGAGGAGCATACCAAGTAAGTAAAGTGACAAGTGATTTAGATTGGCAGGAATGGGGTGGCTTTTGGTCGATTCGAGAATAGCACAGAAAATAGTTTTTTCGAAGAAACTGGCAGTGCTTGGTAAGACCGATGGGGTGAGTAGTGAATTGCATGCAGTGTGACTGGAAACCAGATTGAGTATGTTGCTGTTGTGACAGTGGATGGCAGGTGGGTGGTGGTGAGAAGTTGTGGGAGTTTGTAAATCTTTGTGTATTGGAAAGAGGGTGGACATGTAGGTATAATGGGGTAGAAGCTACAAGGTTGTATGATGGTGGGAGGACAGACAATTTGTAAGATATGAGAGGGGAGGTATTGAGTTACGAGTTGTCAGTATAGTGGAATTATGAGGTGATACCCAGGGAAGGCTGTTGAGATGGAAGCTGTTGTAAAGAATTTGGTTATGGATGCATTTCTGTTGGAGACAAATAGTAGGTCATTGTCAGTATATTTTGGCTTGGTGTTGTGGTGATTTTGTCAGTAGCAGTATTCATTGTAAGGTGCAAGCAAAGTGTGAACTAGTGTGGTGCTGTGTAGTGTGTACACAGGTCTTCCAAACGTTGTAGTTTGTTGTAGTGCTTTGTGTTTAAAAGGTGTGGTTTGGTGTTGGAGAGGACTGAAATGGTATGCTATGATACTGTGTGTTAAGCAGTATGCGGTGTAACATTGTGGTGTAATATGTGATATGGCATTGCCAGGTTTGGTTTTGTGTGAGGGTTTTAGTTGTAGTGTGATTTTATAGATGGGTTACGTTGCATATGTGCTGTATAATCTAGCAATATGTGCATTGTTTTAAAAATATGTCAGCAAAAAATACAACGGTCCATTTGAATGTAAATAATTATTTGGATTTTTATTTTCCCGCCCATAGTTGTAATGGTTTGCTTATATAAATGTTAATTTCGCGAAACGTTGGCCTTTTTCAGTTAATGTCGAACAGCACAAACAGGAAAGCATCGTCTTGAATTAAACTGAATTGCATGACCTCAGCGTGGCTGAACAAGCTGAAAGAGTCATTGGGTGCAAAGGAGGAGAGCTTCGGTGCACTGGGAAGGGGAATCAAGCTTTGATGAAGCCAACTTGTTTAGCCTTCTAAATAGGGCAGATTCAGCCATACAACACCTGTTTAATTAGGGGAAGTACTTAGTACAGGGACATGGATATCCATGCCTCATCCACTTATCCATCAGATGTGCTCTGTGGAGTGACAGGCTCAACCATGCAGCGTCTCTTATCCAGTAGATGTCATCAGTATCGCATATGCCTAACTGCATACAGCACCTCTTCATTCAATTGACTTGGTCACCATTGACAGACCTAACCACCTAGCGCTGTGCATGAACCGGTCCTTCCAAGAGGTAACTTGTTGTACAGAAGTTCTCTCCAGGCAAAGAAAGCAGTCGGGGAAGAGATCTAACCATGCAGCAGAACTTTACAGACGGTGAGCACACTCACAGAAGAGAGGATGAAGATCGCAAAACCCTGTAAACACCCTCTCCTGTGCTGCATGTTGTTTTTCAGTTTAACTCCTGCATGACATGCCAGATGCCCTATCTTTAAGGACTGGTCTTAAGCCAAACCTAAACTAATAATTTTCCTCAGTTAAAGAGTTGGGAGTAATGATTAGTACAGATCTGTGCAGCTGAAGAGATGCTAGAAAGTTAAAGGTCAACTTGAATCCCTTCTCATCAGGAGTCTTGAGACCTATCAGGTGCGTATACTGCCTGATTGCAAGAACATAGTGTGTGCATTGAGCAGTAACTTTGTCGGAGTTGATCTTTGGCACCAAGAGCCAGTCTTGGTGCATGGGGAACAAGATGACGTTTCTGACAGTCTGAATATTTCTTTCTGGGGAACCCAACACAAGTCGATGCCACATTTATTTGGGCAGATGGCAGCGGTTTTACAATTTTCCCAGAACCTTCCCTAGTGCCAGGTGGAAGCAAAGCTACATTACTTGTTCAGTGGGTTATATCATCCTTTTGCAAAATGGTACAGGTTCCTCTAGTGTAGATGGTAAGTGGTGTTGTGGGATATGTATGATTTTTTAATACCACATATTATTAAGTTAGAGTGGATGTGTGTTGAAATGAGTCACCGTAAGAGGTCTGTCATCCTGGAGCCACCTTTAAGCAGTCTCTGGTGTACATGATCTGTACTAGTCATATCTCGCAGAAACATTGGGGCTCTCTGCGTCTTCACTCCAAGTGCAGCAGAGTAAGAAAAGGATCAGCTCCTGGCAGCAGGTGATTCTCTTATACCTTCCTCTCCCCAACAATGCTGCCGTACAGTGAAAAGCAAACTCAACATTCTAATTGCGGGTTCATGACCCAGGGAGGAGTGGTCATCTAATCTGAGTGAATTCCATAAAGTCACTAGACCACCTGATTCGAAAGTCCAATCTAGATCAAGCAGCCAGTCCTCTTATTTTATCAATTCACAGCTTCAGGCGAGGCATAGCCCTTTGAAAAATACCACATCATAGACTAAACCCCTGACACTTTCAAACATGGCTACTTCATAAAATGAAAATATTTACACTAACTTTACTCCTTTTGGCCATTAAAAAGATTAGGTATTGTTCTCCTGCTCTACCCTGATCTGCCTGAGTGAAACGTTGATCAGCTGGCAAGCACTTAAACCTAACACTGTGCAAAGAGATAAAGTAATGCATGCTTTGCTGCACAGCAATTTTTGATTAAAGCTTCCTCATTTGCACTGTACCAAGGCAAATGGTATCCGGAATATAATAATGAAGGTCTTCTTATTCTGTAAATGGTTCATGTAGTGCTCTCAATTCCCTTTGTACTTTTAAACTTGCTCTGTAAGAAGGCTCTTCCTTTAAGAAGATACATAAATATCTGATATCCAACTAATAAAATACTGGCAATCACAAACACCAGCAGGCCATGAGAAAAAACCTTCCTCTCTCCCTGTTGCTGCCTAACTATTCCTGGATCCAGTGATTGGCCCGCCAGAGAGTGTTTTTCACTAAACTGGCTTGAGAAAGGTTTTCGTCTTCATCTCTCATTTGTGCATCTTGGCCAGCTGAGTGCCCAGCAGGGTGGGAGACAATACTCTTTTTAATGAGACATGACAGACTTCAGACTTCTATGATACTGGTTGAGATGTATATTCAAGCTAGAGTATTCTGGTATATTGCTTAACAAGTCTCTAGTTTGGAAAGGAAATGCTGATCCACAAGCCCAGGCTCTAGTAAATTAAATTTAGGTGGAACCAGCAGTTGCTTACCATTTGAAGGTGCCTTCCAAAATGAGAGATGCCTGTTAACACTATTTTAAATTATCTTGTGCTTTACAGTTGGACTCTGAAAAATTACTATTTCTTGTACAAGCAATTAAGTGCAAGAAGTGCCTGGTGGCAGTAATATGAGCTTAGGTAGCTAAATATTTAATTGCTCACATTTTGGTGTTGTGGAGTTACACAAGTTTGCAATAATACAGCTTTAGTTTCACTGCTATGCCTGCCACCATTGCCCTTGCAGGACATCCTGAAAGGGACAACCCCTACAGAGGTCTCATTGAAAGGGTTCAACAACTCCATTGGAATTGACGTTCTGCCGATTTTGGTGATGTGAGGAGCATTTCTGATCTTTCTCAAGATAGACTGGTCCAGGCAGTTAAAGTTTGTTTTGTATTTATTCTACCTTAATCAGTTTTCCAATATCTATTTATGATTGGAATCAGAAGTAAATTGATCCTTTACTGAGCAGCCTCGAGTGGCATTAACTGGTTTGAGAACCAGACAATGCATGTTGGGCAGAACAGCTGCCTTGATTAATCTAATTTTATTTTCCAATTCGGACTGTGTCCTATACCAATCTCAGAACATAAGGTGACTTGTGAAACACACCTCAGCAGGAGGAGTTAAGGCGACAGCAGTCTGTATACCATCTCCAAAATTATGTTTCTAAACATACTGCCCTCTACTTGTGTGCACCCAATCTATGTTATACTAGTTTGTTTTCAAATTCCTATGTTCATTTCTAGGTCCAGTTCGCAAGCGCTTTGACCTGTTGTAAGTATTGTGGGCTTTTAACCACGTCTACCACATGCCCAACACTTTCACTCATTCCTGGGCTTGCATTTCAAAATTCCTTTGTTTTCATTGGTAAATGCTTTGTTTGTTCCCCCTTGGGGTGGTTTTGTTACTGCCTTGCAAACTGCCCCTGTTACATGGATAATTGCATGATTGTCGATACGTTTGACTGCGAGCAAACTTCTTTTCGTTTTTGTTATTGTGTCACTCCTTCACGTTAATGGCAGCCATGGCGCTTTGAATCGGCTCGCTTATGTCAACTGTTTTACTTTTCATTTTTAATTTAAGTGGCAAGTAAAGTCCAGTTAAGAATTTACAACGCTAATAGCTCTAACTCGAGCAAACCCGTGACCCATTGCATTGCAAATGCTTGTTTGGTCTGGCATAATGGGGTAGCCGACAGTGACTTCATGATCACTACAGAGAGAAGGGCTAAAACTCCGTCAACAAATTTGTTACTTGGAGTATTGCATTTAATTGATCAGACTCACACTGAAAAAGAGTCCTGACTGCATTCTGTGCAGAGACTAGAAAGTCTAAGTGCACAATTACCCAGTGATTATTTTTGAAACAAGTTGCTTATTATCATACACCTCTCCAACATACAGAGCATGAACAGAACCTGTTACTGCTTGCCCTAGTCCCGATGAAATCTCAGTGAGTTCTCCATACTCTAAAGCTGCTTGCTTCCCCCAGTCCCTGGCATGGGCGCAACCCCTCAGATAGCAGATGTGGCTGGTCATGCACCCTGACAAGCAGGCTAGACAGATGAAGAGCTAAGCATGAAGGTGAGTAATGTGCCACTGGTTCATGGCGCATGTGAGTCTGTCCGAGTGCAGGCTGTTCCTTTGTGAGTTTAGGATGAGTGGTGTTCCAGGGTGAGTGGTGGTGAGTGTGGTGTATGAGAGGTATGTCTGTGAGTGTAGGGTAAGCGTCATGAATGGTGGCATATGTACCTGAATGAGTGCAGTCTCAGTGATGTGCCCCTGTGGCATTCGGAGTGGTGTACCTGTGTGAGTGAAAGGTAAGTGGTGTACCTGTTGCTGCATATTGTGACTTTGTGAGTGCGGGGTGAATGGCATGCCAGTTTAAGTGAAGGGTGAGCGGCTTGCCTCTTTGAGGGCAGGTGAGTGGTGTTCCCATGTGTCCATGAGTGCAAGGTGCAGCACATTAAAGCCAGACCTATAGGCCTTGTCAATATTTGTTCTTTCTTGTAATGTTCATTGTGAATTGGCTCTGTGTGCTGAGATGCCGTTCAGTAACTGCCGTAAAAGTTACAGCAAAGAAAGCAAACTGTCATGTGATAGAAATAGTTTGATGTCTTTGTGAAAAAGATATCTTGAGCAATTGCAGTATTGACTTCGAAGACGCCTTCTTTATTCAAAGTGGTGTAGGTACCCGCAGACTATAATCTTTAGAATAGCATTCACTGCCCATTAACTGTAGGGGAAGCTACTGAACTTTACTATAGGTAAAAGTATTTTTTTATAAACGTCAACTGATTTTTAAATCTAGATCATATAATTGCATTGAGTATCCCTGGCAAAATTTGACTTTAGGGGAAACAGTGTTGAAATTATGATTTTACTTAAGAATGTTGCCACAGAACTGCCCCAAAATAGGCCCAGCGGATGGCTAACACTTTTGCAAAAATGAGCAATTTCATCAAGCTTGGGAATGTTCACTTAAAAAAACGCAAAGCTCTAGTACAGCGATTCGTAGCCTTTTGACTTCTATGGACCCCATTGAATGATTACTGGAAACAGGGGGACCCCACTGACTCACTATTGAAAGCCGGGGACCCACAACCGAAGCGATTTCTATGATGTGAACTTCAAAACATTTCAATATTTGTGCTTTTGTATGGTGCATACTTGTTTTTGCATTTTTGTGTATTATTATTTTAATTCACAAATATAGAAAAACATTTTTCACAATGTCAGTTCTGCTTCCTAATTGGTACTTACTTCATTAGTTTTAATGTATTCATTTTAATGTTAATGAATTTTGTGGAATGGTCGTGGACTCCCTGAGTAAGCCTCGCAGACCTTCAGGGGTCCTTAAACTTCAGGTTAAGAACAACTGCTCGAATATGGTTGTTGCCTTCTAGAAAATGCTTATTTGTCCTTGATAAAACTTTAGAATTACCTCTTGATCTTTTGGGGAAAATCGTGCTAAGTATTCCAGCTACTGTAACAGACTCCACACTCTGGCTAACTTTGAATGGTGCTATATCCAGTATAATACATTGGATATCATTGAAGAGCATGTAGTGGAACTGCAGCTCTTTTATACAATGTAGAGCTAATCGCTCATGCACCATATCTTGGACCTTATTTTTATAATTGAGCAAACCTTCATTGAATACTTATGCCTGTAATGTATTTATTTAGTGCGTAAGGTTTATGAAAATTAGGAAACATGTTAATTATTTACTTCATTCTTGCATTGCCTAGAGTGTGTCACAGTTCTAGTCCCTTTTCTGTGTGTATCGCCTCCTCGACAATCTTTCTGTGCACCAAAGGTGCAAAGAACTATGGTTAAGGAGGAGGGAAGCTAGCAGAAATATGAACTTACTGTAACAATAACGTGTAATATAGAAGGGTCCTAAATATATTAACTTGATGACTGGGAGTTGGTGCTTCGGTGACTGACAATCCCCTGGACAGAAGCTCCCTGGGTGGGCACTTCTAATTGTAATATATCCCTAAACTATTATAGTCCTTTAATAATGGTTAGAGTTAAAGATTTGTCATGCATTTTTAAATGAATAATTGCTTATTTTTGTCTGCTTTTGTTTCTAGGGTTTTAGGCCTCCTGTTGTCTCTGATGCACCAGCTTTAGTTTTTGGCACACCTGTCAAATATGCCTCTGAATCTGGCTCTGCTTCTGAATTCCTGGGTAAAAACAGAGTTCCTGACCTACAAAGGTTGTTTCAGGTAAGAACAATACATTACTTGTCTTGCACATTGATAAAGTGTGAAGCGTGCAGCAATTCTCCAAAACAAATAGTATTAACTCTGTGTGAAACTTTATGTATCAAATGTATGACTATCAGATTATCATGTATGCCTATGTATGAAGTAATAAAGGTCTATAATAAAAACGAAATAATGAATGAATGTAATGTGACTTTAGACTTCGATTCAACTGTGATCAACATAATTTATTGAGATCATCCGCTTCAGTGTTGTATGTGGAGCCTCGATGCAAGCTAGCTGAAAGCTAATACTGGGTAGCTTTATGAAAAATCTTGTGGTATTTAAAGCAAAATAAGGATTTAGGATTAGATTGAATATATAAAGGCCACAAAGTCTCATTCGTTGATCATCTCCAAAAATGCTCTGTAGACATTCTGGGGGTCATTTCAACCTCGGCGGGCTTTTCACAAGACCGCAGAGGGACCGCCGTGCTGAGGACCAGCCGCTCGGCAAATTTTGACTGCAGGAAGCCCTCCTTTTCCGGACAGAGAGCCGCCAGCAGCCATACTGGCGGTCGGCGGGGAAGTGGAGGTTGCTCCACCTCCATCGCCCCGTCAACAGAACACCGCCCACCAAATCACGTTACATGATTCAGCGTGGCGGTGTTCTGTTGATGGGGTGCTGGCGGCGGAGCAGCCCCCATGGATCCCGTCCCCTCCCGGAGGATCAACGGACCAGGTAAGTTGATCGTCCGTTAGGGGAGGGGGATGGTGGGGGTGTTGTGTGTGTGCATGGGAGGTGTGCGTGTGAGTATGAAGAGGGGGTGTGTGAGTGCGTGTATGCATGCGGGGTGTAGTGTGTTTGGAAATGTGTGCGTGTCTGCCTGTATGTATGTCTGTATGGATGTGTGCGTGTATGTCTGAATGTAGATGTGCGTGTATGACTGTGTGTGTGTCTGTTGGCATGTTTGTGTGTGTGCGGGTATGTGTGTTGGTGGTGTCTGCATGCGTGTTGGGTGTGTGTCTGTGTAGTGATGTCGGGGGTAAGGGTGGGGAGAGGGGTCCTGCCACCTTTGTGGGGATGGGGGGTGTCAGGGAAGGACTCGGGGGTAGGGGGTGGGGGAGACCCCTATCAGTGCCAGGGAAGGGATTCCCTGGCACTGATAGTGCTTACCGCCATGGAATTCATGGCAGTGCCCAACCCCATGAAATCCATGGCGGTTAGCCGGGTCATGATACCGCCGGCAGTCTTGTGACGGCCGCCGGGCTGGAGACCCAAGTCTCCAGCCCAGCGGTCGTCTCCGTCCTGGCGGTCGGTTCGGAGAAGTGGCGGATGACCATGGCAGTAACCGCCATGATCATAATTCCAATTTCTTTACCGCCATCCTGTTGGCGGTAAGACAGCCACTTATCTGCCAACCGCCAGGGTCGTAATGAGGGCCTCTGTGTTCGGTCTAGTCTCAACTGGGTTAATTGTCTACTACAATTTCCTGTTACCTTTATTTCAACAGTTATACCCAGTAAGTACATTCATACAGGCAAAGCTTCATCACATCTGGTGCCCATTGTGCAATATAGCAATTAGTCTTTGAGTTAGTAAAGTGATAAACCATATTCTTTGGTGCTTAATACATTTAGTGGATGTAGTTAGAGATTTAGCTGTGAATGCTAGTAAGAATACATGACCGTCGTATATTGCAATGTTGTAATGTTAGGGCCAACAGTATATGTTGTAAGGAACTCACTGGTATCAATCCTAGTCTTCTAATAGGAGAATCAGAATAATGGCAGATTAGTGTTGATGTACTCTGTACTAAGAGTAGAATTAGCCAACTATATTTTGAATTTCCAGATCTTGACTGGTTGTCTCGCTAAGGAAACAACCCCTCCTTTGTTTATTGTAGCTGTCTTGCAGCACCCCGGCCAGTGTAAAAAAAAAAAAAAAATCCTACTATAAAACAGGAATCCTTATTTTATTCAACCTCTTCCTCCATGTAAACTGTTTTCTTAATACCTTATGTGGTATTACCTGTGACAGAGGACCACAGTAGCTGAAATCGCGTCCTAGTCTTTTTCTCTTATTTAAAAAAAAGTGTTTGACTTTAAATGTCAAATGTGTTAGTGTTCTTCTTTACTAGGGAAATTCCGTCGCTCTGTTGAAGCCTATTAGCCCGGTTTTAACATTATGCTCTTATACACTCATCACTATAATTTACTTGATGAGAGCTAGGTCTGTATGACTCACCTTTGCAGCATTTTGGCTTGTCTTCTCAATGAGCAAGTAACTCAGGCAGAAGGGCCCACTCTGCTTAAACAAATAGTTTTAACATTGTCATATGCAAAGTGCAATCATCAGTACTTATCACATTTCTCTTTTCCATGGCAGCCATATTAGAATTAATGGAACAATATATGTATGAATAGTTCAGCATGGTGGCTTAATCTCTGTTGAAATCTAATCCAGTTTTCTAATGGTGTTGTGATGTCGTATTTATACAAAATAATTTTTAAATCCAGAACGTTTTGTATTACCTGTTTTTCCTGTAGAGTTATAGTGTTTAGTAATATAGATTGTCCCAACTTATAAGGACTGCTAGTATATGGTCTCTGTTGTAGCTCAAAGCACAGGACACAGAGGCAGCATCAACACAGCCTTTCCTATGATTTGAGTGCCTTCTGGCCAAGCCACTAGGCTAAAGCTCGAATCCAAGGTCGAATCTGGACCTGGTGGAACTGGTTTCCATGTTTAGGTACACCAGATAAGGTCATTCCGGGGAATTCATATTGAAAGACAGCTGGTGCGTTTGGCTTCTAAAGAATTCAAGAGGGAAGGGAGATTCTAAACGAGCAGTATTTGGGGACAATCGGGAAATGGGATACCCCTGTATCGGATTACTACTAACCTGATGTAGCACCCACAACCTTGGGAGCGTATTTAATACTAGGCATATACCACGGGCACCCTATCCTGAGGATTCCACTTCAGATGCATCCAAGCACTCACATTTTTTCTGACCTATAAAAAAGAAATCTAATCAACAGGCTGTGGGTGCCATTAATTCAGTTACTTTATAATTAGTAAATCCGATACTCAATGTTAAGATATTGTTTATTAAATATTATTGAGTTACTTTTGCATGTCTCAAATGGATTTTCGGTCCCATTCTGCCTACTTGGAAATTACTCTTACAAGCCATACTGGTGTCTCTAGTTTTGCTCAGTAAGCAAATGGTTTTAACCTTTTGTTTTCGTAAAGTTTCTTATAAATTAATTGTATAGTGGTGGCAGCAAATTGGTAGTGATATTGAATGTTTGTAGTTCTGCCAATGAGAAAAAATGACAGCTGGAATCAATATATTGTGCGTTAAGGGGTGATGTGAGAACAGGATGGATCCATGAAGAGCGGCATCATGAGGAGCCTATGCGTTATGTTTGACAAGCTGTGCCCCATTGAATGGACAAGGACAAATGTGATACATTTGTTTTGACTCACTTAAACCACCACAACTAGACTATATTAAACTTCCATATTGGGATAAGGCACTTACTTCAGAGATATGTATCTATCCAGTATGTTTCGGGGTGTAATACTGGTAAGATAATTCATTTAGGTAATGCACTTGCTGCAGAGATATGTGTGCAAATTCTGGCCATGTTCACAGGGTTGACTCATAACAATATTGCTTAAATTGCTAATGTACCTTATGAAGAGCATAGCGTTTAACATGCGTGTCCCGTATTTTAATTTGTGATAGCTCAGAGGTTTAATGCTTTTGCAGAACTCATGTTCCCTGCAGGTCACAAGTTTAAAAACGTGGTAATCCAGCTCAGCTAGTTATTAACTCACATTTAGCAGCTTCTTGTAAGGTGCTGCGGGTAAATTTGAAACGTTGCAGGTTTTATCTTAATCTTTTTTTTATTGAAAGGTTGATAAACTCTTTTGTTTTGGGTAGTAATAAACATTTGATAGTACTTGCTGTGTTTTATTAGTGTTATACACACAAATAGACATAACTATTTTAGAGTGTGCATCAACCTTTGTTTCATACAGAGCTCATGAATGTCAAGGTAACGCTTTAATATAGTAAAGTGTGAAGTGAGGCACTGAGTTACTTTTTTTCTTTTTCGCATGAACATCTATCGATCTGAGCTCTGCGGAAAGACATTAGATTATAGCTTTGCTTCTTTTGCCCTCCAACTGCCCCTCACCAAAATAAGTCGGAACAAAGGAGTTGCCTATTGCATTTTTAGGTAAGGTGTTTGTTCTACCACAAGGTAAAACAAGCATTTGCAGTGCAATGGGTCTCGCGTTTGCTCGAGTTATAGCCAGTGTTTTAAATGGGAAAAAATAAGTGCAGGTACTCATTAACATATACTAGTAGTGTGGTGGGTGGGGCTAGGGGCGGGGCTAAGAGCAAGACATGGGATACTTTGACTTATATACCAGTTGCAGCACATGCCAAGGCCCATGAGAAATGTGTTTGAATAAACAAAACAAGTTAACTCGTTAAACGAAATGTAAGCGAAACACATTATTTATCTTACTGGCATACATATTTGCTGTAGTTTTGCACAATACTATATATTCTTGAACGTGCACACACAGAAAGAAACAAGCAGACACGCACACACAAAGCATTCCACACAGTCCTCCTTAAAGTGCCCCGATTCTCTCTCTTTCATTCGCCTTTCTCTCACACAAAGACACACACATACCAGCAGGCAAACACACTACATAAGCATACCCTCGTTCAAGAGACTCAGGTGGGATCAAAGCCATTTTAAACTTTCCTCCCATGGCTTTCTTAATTGTCACTGTCAGCGGGGCTGCCTCAATTCCTGTGTTTACACAAAAGCACACAAGTGTGTAAATGTGATTGACAGCACAGGGCCTGAATGGACCCTGTTCTGACAAACACAGCGTGATCGTAAATACCCAGACATTAGGCACATAATCCCCACTGAATAGCTCAGTGCGGGTCAGTTTAGGGCGACAGAAGCACCTTTGCTGTCAGAGGCGGGTTCAACTCTGAGAGCCTAGTGCTCACCAGCACTAGCAGCTAATGAGCCTACCTTTCATGAGTACCGGTACTCTCCTTGGCAGCAGAGAAGTGCCGGTACTCAGAGTGAAAAAAATAAGAAGTGCCGGTACTCAGTACCTGTGTGTACCGACCCATTTAAAGCACTGGTTATAGCTATTGGCATTGTAAATTCCTAACTGGACTTTTCTTGCCACATAAATTGAAAATTAAAAATAAAACAGTTGACATAAGCGAGCCAATTCAAAGCACCACAGCTGCCATGAGCATTAGCGCGAAGTAGAGACACCAAAGGAAAAATAAGTTTGCTCGCAGTCAAAAGTATCAGCAAACAAGCGATTATCCATGTAACAGGGTTGGTTGGTGTCCAAGGCGGTAACATAACCGCTCCAAGGAGGGACAAACGTAAAGCATTTACCAATGATAACAAAGGATTTTTGAAAGGCAAGCCTACGAACGAGTGAAAGTTATGGGCATGAGGTGGGCGTGGCTAAAAGCCCACAATTCTTACAAAAGGTCAAAGCGCTTGTGCACTTGACCTAAAAAGATAGACGAGCCCTCACTCACCACCTGAATGTTGCTGTATACTGATGAGTGGGTGCTGTATTTCTGATGTCTGCAAAGTGCACCAGAACACAGTCAGGCTGATTGGCTGATGCTAGTTGAACCCGGTTCCTACTCTAAAGTAGCTTCTAGAACCAGAATCCTATTCCCATACACTATATTCCCGGTCTGCTTTTTAGTCTGTAGGGCTGTGCGTACTAAATCATTTTTGTAACTGTTCGCTCAGTGGGTAAAACGTATTGTCATTCATAAAGTGATCTTAAAAACTGATTGACGTGCATTCAGTTACTGCTTGATTTAAAAGTGTCACCACTTTGTAAACCATGTTTCATGAAAGTGTGTCTTTACCTCTCTCTAGACGTCTGATGGATTGCCAGTGCATCTAAAGCGTGGAGTTCCAGATCGACTTCTATATCGCACCACTATGGCTTTAACCGTTGGCGGGGCCCTCTACTGCTTGGTAGCACTGTACATGGCCACACAACCAAGAAACAAGAAATGAGTCAAGAACTGAAGTTGATACATCTGGGCTTTGTGACAGATATTTGCACAAAGCTATCTGTATTTATTTGAAAGTGCCACCATTTGCATTGATCTTGTTTTTTGATATGATCTTTATCAGATGTAATTTATCTTCCAGACATAAAGAAATATTTTAACAAGCACATTTATTGGCATTTAGTTTAATTGGTCATGGAGATTGCATTTGTTCAATTGTGTTTATTGTTCTTCATCAGCCTTTACATCTGACAAGACAGTACAGGCATAGGGATTGCTGGTTACTCACTGTTCACGCTGCTGATTTATATTATATGCACCTCATCAATGTTTCTGTGTCAGTAGTGGATTTCAGATACTTATGAGCATATGTTTTTCTCAAGGTGTGTAACTTGTGCCTTAGTCACACCTCTTTATTTACAAAATGTAAATATCCCAATGCATTGTTTACTATAGCCTGTAAACTGGGTAGAGACAGTAGTCTGTATGGTAGGTACACTGTTTGAATTTACCAATAAATGTCTGCCTTCTGCCCTACTTTCTCAGCAGTCCTGAATGCAAATCTCAACAAATCAGTTTGATTGATATCATGTAGTTGGAATCCAGTTCAAAGAGCCTGAAATCCCACTAACCTCAAAGCACCTGAAAACCCACCAACCAAAAGCTATAGGGGTTGTGTCCAAGTCATTGATGTGTTCATAAAGTTTGTGTGTTAACGGGGCCAACAGGTGTATGGTGGTCTGCCTGACATAGCTTAGGGGAGGCCCCTTAGAGTTCAAATTGGTGACAAAGGTACAGTTCATTGGAAGGGGATAGTTGATACTGTCATGTATGTAGTACCCAGACTACGTAATTTGCAAGTTAACTCTTAACATCAGGACTACCGCCTCGTGGTCTTTTGAGGCTACATCGAATAGCAGTCATGTCCTTGGTTAACCTCGCACTAGGCTGGCTGAAGATGTTCATAATGACATAGACCAGAGGTCTTCAAACTGGGGGGTGGGACCCCCTAGTGGGGCCTCGAGTGATCCCAGCGGGGGCCCCAGACTCTGGCCAAAATAAATATTATACAGATAATAGGCTTTTTTTTAAGCAGAAGCAGGTTATTGCAGTTTAAAAAAGGTAACAGTACTTACGTGCAATGTTTAAATAGGTTTAGACATATTTAAACATTTCCATGTTTATAAAATAATTGTGAAAAATTCTAAGGGGGGGCCCAGTGATTTTTATTTTTCAACTGGGGGGGCGCGTCATTAAACAGTTTGGAGACCTCTGACATTAAACTGTACCGAGCTAGTGTTTGCCTTTTTTTTTTTTTTTACGAAGTTGTTGTCACTGGCAAGATGTCGAGCCAACCAGAGAACAGTTTTTTTTTTTATTTAATTTTTTAGCTAACACTTCTTCTGGACTCTTCTGCTTTTACTGAGGACAGGAAAGGGGATGACACAAAATGGAATGTGGATTACATCTGTCAGGCAAGGCCTTCCTTTCGTAGCTGATAATGTGCAGAGGTCATGTGGTAGTTTAGGAGCAGACGAATGGGCACTCTGGTACTGTTGATGAGTATAGGCTGGCTAGCCTGAGAAGCAGTGTATATTTCCCAAAGTCCACCAGAGTCCTGCATGGTCTCTTGAGGCTGAGCTTCAGAGACAAGTACGTAAAGTTTGTCACATCCAGAAAGGGGAGTGAAAACGTCCTGAAGGGGAACCACAGTTATATGTAACGTTCACCTTATTCTAACTACATCATTCACTGCACACTTGGTCAGCCTAGTCACATGCACAACATATATGGCCTACCTAGTTCTATATCACTAAACACAATCCACCACTTTGAAATTATCACTGTCTTGCATAAAAACACTACTACATTGCATTAGCTAAGAAAAAGGATGTGCCTAGTAACCTTAAGCCTATTACCTGACCTTACGTAAGCATTACCCTAGTTTTATGTCTAAACCTTGCCCAGACACTGAGCATAAACCTAAAACTGAGCCTTCCCCGTTCCCCGGACGTTAAACAGAGTTTAGCCTTGCCCCTAAAACTAGTACTATACCTTAAATTAAGGCTAACCCCTACCTTAACCATAAACTTAACATTCCCACTCTTTCACACTTATTCATACCTTTGTACTTGATTCATTCAACGTGGTATTTTCAGCAGTGGTATTCTCCTTATTGGTGAACTTTATGTAGTGACATCTATGTAATGATAAAATCGATTTAGTGAATTCTCTGTGGGATGCACCACCGTGTGTAGCAGAGTACTCACAGGGAGTACCATTTATGGGGGGTTGAATGGAGTTTACAGGGGAGATGATAGTATGTCTTCTCCTTTTCAGAGTCGCATTTAAGAAGGCCTGCAGCCCTGAAATCTGGCCAGCTGCCAATAGACTTCCACAGATCCGTTTGATGAAGCAATAGTGATACCTAAATAGGGGTTTCAGTGTGCATATTGGCCGTACATGCTGGGCAGCAGATTGTTGTGCTCTGGTCGTGAAACATGGAACACTTCCATTTATCTCACAGATTGTCAATTCCACTGTAAGGAAAAGGCAAGGCCAGGCCAGGCCAGGAAAAGTCAATTTGGGCATTGCGACACACCTTTGTTAGCTGTGCAAAGACCTCTACTCCTAAAGTTTACTTGTGTTTGTTGGCAATGCTGTTAAAAAGAGGTTTGGTGTGATGTTGCTCATTGCATTTTTCTTTTAACATGGGTATAAAGCAGCTGAACTTACATTTGTTCTTTTGGGATACAATCAGTGAGGTTAAGCCTTACTAAGATAGTAACAGCCATTGTTTCACACGGCTGGACACATTCAAATGTGCACTTCTTGAAATAATTTTTTTACCTCCACCAGTCCCCCTATGTTTCTGTAGTTAACACCAGTTTCCAAAATTCACTCTATGGATTAGTCTGTGTTCAGTGTGGGGTTGCTGCATTGCACTTCTAGTTCTGACAAGTGGCAGTCTTTTGTCACAATTGTTTACAGAATAATGTTGATGGGGGTATGCAGGCGAGAAGCCACACTCTTAATAAGCTATGATTGAGCTTTTCGAGGGCCCCAGCTGTCTGGCCCACAAATTTGAATGGTTTCGGTGAGGAATCCTGGTGCCTCCTTTGGAAGCTTAATGCAAGCAGTGCGGGCTTCCTCCATGAAAATCAATGTGTTTCTATAGTACTTAATTTATTCATTCCCTGTTATCACCCTTGAAGTGTCTAGTAACTACAAATGGTGGTGAACCATGTTAGGTGACTGTAAACACAGCAAAAGTAATTTTTCAGTAGCACATCAACGTCATTTGTAACATCCCAACAGCCAGCCAATGTGGTGGAGGTGGTGAGCTCTCTGCTTCCCCTTGTTGGCCACCATAGTTCAGATGCGTATGTTTTTATACATCTTGACTTATACTTGGTCTTCCAGTGTCAACCAGTTCTAGCCTCGGCTTCATTAACTGCGGTTTATTTAAGGAGTATTTCAGACTTTTCACCTTCTGACTGAGGGGGCACTGGCAACTGTCACTATGGCAGAGTAATGCTCCTTACCAGCATAATAAGCACATTTTAGTAAGGTCTCAGCACAAGTCTCAATGAAACTCTGCTCGCCCTTGGTAGCTACAGCACAAGCAGCAGGCAAATCCCCAGAGAAATGTGTTGAGGTCAAGCTATTCCAACAATTTTATAGTCCAGTGTAAAAAAAAAAAAAAAAGCTCCCAATCTAATGTAAAAAAAAAAAAAAGAGAGAGAAAAATTTAAGAAGCAAAAAAGGTTACAATTGGATAAGGTAACACAGAGAGATCATTTTTGAAGGCAGAAAGGACCTATAAAAAGTAAAGGCCAATATAAAGTCTCATGTCACAGTTGACCAATACGTAGGTGGAGACCAGCTACACAAGGCAGGCCCAGGTCAAAGTCTTTACCTACAGAGTAGGTTTATGTTATGCAGGGCAAGGTCTCATCATGCTGAAAACCTTGTGTTTGATGCCAAAAGCTCAGTGTGGGACAAAACTGGATTTCATAGCCACCATGGTCACTTTGTAAGTGCAATAGATTTGCCACCTTGCTCCAGTTGAAGGTTTTACCTCTAGACTTAATCACTGTCACTTATCAAAATTGACCAGTGGGGCAAGGCTAGAATCTGCAGCTGGGCATATATTGACAAGGACAGACACCTTCTCTACAAGGTCCTGAATAAAACGGGGTTCATTGTGACAAAAAGTTCCAGGTAGGACAAACCGTTCTACCCCCCCAACCCCCGCTGATAGTGTGGCTTCTCTTGGCAAGCATCAGCACTTTATCCCGTTCCTCTGAATTTGGAAAACAATTGTAAGTCCTACAAACTGCCTGTAAAGTTCCTCCAGGTCACTCCTGCAGCTTCAGGTTCTCAGAGCAGGGTTTACAAACAAACTTGCAAATCTGAAGAAAAAAAAAAATGTCCCTGACACACTGCCCATTTTCTCCCAACGTGTTTTTTTTTTTTTTTTTTTTTTTTTTTTTTTTACTTTAATGTTCTGGACTGGCAGGATTTACCTTGCAGCCCCAAACAAGAAACAATTGTCAACATTCACAGTTTACTTCCACTTGACCCTGACATCTCAATTTACTTCCCAGGCCTGGAACTCCCCTTTTACAACATATAAGTCACCCCTAAGGTAGGCCCTAGCTAGCCTTATGGGGCAGGGTGCTATGCATGTATAAGGGAGGACATGTGCCTGGTTGTGTGGCCTGTCCTGGTAGTGCCAAACAGCCTATTTGGTTTCTCACTGGTGTGAGTGCTGCCTTGCTCATAGGATTGCATTGGAAATGCCCTGCCTTATGTCTAGGGGGTATTGTCTGATCTATGAGGGGTAGTGTAGGCATGTTTGGTATGGCTCTAATGGTAGTGAGATTTTTTATTACCAATATACAAATGCCACTTCTAGAAAGTGAGCATTTCTCTGTGCTTCAGACATGGACTGGAGTCAAGCTGCAAAACAGAGTGACAGCTGGGTATTGTGCATACTTTTTCAGACAGCCTGTACACAGGGTGAATGGAAGTGTCACTGCGGTGCATCTGCATATTGAATGGTCTTCCTGGGCTGAGAGAAGGGGAGACAGGGCACACCTGCATTTATAAAGGCTGTACCCTGGCCTCACACAAAGAGCTTGTTTACCCCAAACTGATGTTTGGAGCCTGTGCTGGAGGAGAGAGGGAACACTCCCAGAACCAGTTGGAACTGGTTAGAACCTCTTATCCCCCTTTTGTGAAAGCTTGTGCAAAACTGAGTATAAGTACAGGGAGTTTTCCCCAGGAAAATGAGACACTTTGAGATATTCTTGAAGAACTGACCTGGAATGCTGCTGGAGGGACTCACCAGGAACTGCCTTTTGACTGCTGCTGTTGTGCTGACCCATGACCTGCTGGGTCACTAGGAGGAACTGCCATTGACTGCAACTCCTTGTGCAGGCCTGCTTGTTGGGCCCTACCGCCCTGTGCTCCCTCTTGCTGTCTCCAGGGACTGAGTGCTGTTCCCCTGCCATGTTATTGCTCAAAGCGCGAGGACAGCGCTCAGTTTGAAGGCTCCTGTGCTGGAGCGTAGAAGGAGACTGCTGGAGTGATCTCTGACCTGGCAGGATCCCAGGGAGGGTCCCTTGCGGGGGTAGGTGTCCTGCCCCCTACCCTCTCTTTTCCATTGTTCTTCGGGATGGCAATTGCCCCCGCAGATTGCAGGATGGGGTGGTGACCCTCAACGGAGGTCTTCAGTCCTGTCAGATGACCTTAGCAGCACAGTAGTGCCATATTCCTTGATGCTGGTACCAGGGAGGTCCTGTCATTTGGGAGTTTGTTCTATGGCATGTGCATTCCTGACTTTCTGCGTTCAGGCATATGTATGTTTCACCTTGTGTGCACTCATAGTAATACCTAGGCATTCCTAATAGTATGTTTTACTATGACGTGCACTCTTATAGTAATGTTTACTTGACTACTGCTTATGTTGAAGGATAACCAGCAACTTATGTGTTGTATGTGACTACTGCTGGCTTTTGCAGAGTAATAGTATTGTGTGATGTTCTGACAACTGCTTCGGTAGCAGGGTATTACGGACATGTTGCGTTTGGTCTGATAATGTTTTGTACAATACAGTTTATTTTTAATGTAACTTGGTGTTGTGTTTCCTTTGTGGTGGGGTTAGCGCATCACGTGTGTTGTGTGTATTGTGCAATCGCTTTACACAATGTCTCTGGGATAAGCCTGACTGCTCGCGCCAAGCTACTTATGGGGTGAGCAGGGGTTATCTTGGGTGTGTAAGGACCTCGCCCTGATTAGAGCGGGTAGGTACTGCCTGGCTTAGCTGCATACCCTAGCCAACCACAAACCCCATTTCTAACAAAAATGTATCTGCTTGATAGGCAAGAATTAGAAAAAGAACTAAGGTGGTATTCTGTGGGTATGCATCCACCATTCAGTAGTGCTCTTTCTAAAGTTCAACAATTTTCCACACTTTTTATTATCTAAACAACCTTGTGGAAAAAATCCTTAAATCTTCAAGCCTGGCTTCCCGTATTATTTTCCATGGTTTTCAGTTACAGGAGGTTTCCCACAATTCGTATTTCAGGCCCATTGCAAATTGTTCACTTTAGATTGGTTCACTGGCGTTCTCCACAGCAGATAACTTTCTCTGTCCTCACACATTTTGCGACCTACCTTACAGATGGGAGTTATGCATGGGCACACAAGAAAAATGTCCGATTGTGTATCAGTCAGTAAAATTCTTACAGAGAGGCATTGGTGCCACAGTGGCTAGCAGGCTTTTCTGATAGATCCTGGTTCTCTTTAGGCCCAATGGTCAGCATGATTCTGGCACAAACTGCCCTGCAGGAAGGTTAAAGTCGAACGTTTCAAGACACAAATGAATTATTTTCTTCAATCCTCTGGTAGGTAGGAATTCTTCATTGAAAGACAGGGATATCGTTTCTTTAGTTCCATTCAGAATATCAACTTTCATTGGTGGGAATTGGGTTTTTAAAGTGGAAAATAGCAAGTTATTGGTGGTGGGCTTCAACTTTTTAGCAGTGTTACAAACTTTCTTTGCTTAGAGCACACTTCATGCACTAAAATTATCTCGGAGTCCTCTGCACCCAAACAAACAAGCTGGCAATTCTCTGTTTTCTGAAGCTCTGCATTGGTCCCTGGACTGCCCACATCAGCCCATTAAGTTCCCAAGGAAATGTTTCCATAGAGCCCAGTCAATTCAGACCTCCTGTAGTGCTTGGACGAGATGATCCCTGTTTTGAGTAGTTGAGTTGTTTCAGAGGTCAACAGACACGTCTAATTTTGCAGTATCCGGGGGCCGTTTCGGTGATTTTAGTATAATTGTTCAAAAGCGCGAAACAAATACTTTTAGAAAGCAGTTGAAACCTGATGTTGTAGGGCCTCTGGAAAACATGCATTTCTTAAAATTACAGGTTACGTTTTAAGGTGGAAGTTGGAAGGGTGCACCAATATTTTCCCTATGAGATTGACAGATGAGCTATTTGAAAAACATCTATGCATTCAAACTGAGCAGAATTGTCTGTGCTCATTTAAGGAGCTGCAACTAGGGCAGCAGTCAAAATATCAAATGGGCAAACCAAAAAATGCGGCAGAGGCGAATAGTTGTAAGAAGATGGGTTTATTTATTAGGTGTTCCTTAAATAATTGATTGTGCAAGTGCCTCTCACACAGTTCACCATAAACCTCAACTATATTTAAGTATATGTCATATCTGTAAATATGTTTGGGTACTTGCAAAATCTGGAAAACAGCAGTTTTAAGAATGTCTTGGTGTAGACTCAAGTGTTATTTGGTCTGCGGTGAAAAAAAAGGTTTTACATGACCTAGAGACCAATAACAATCATATTTTCTAAATGGGCAATTGGCTTTTGTTATGTGCTATAAATGTCGACTGGTTCATAACCAGATGTTCTTCATGGAATGCTTATGAAAATGATCCAATTTAAATCCTTTTCAACTAATATTTTCATAAGATGGCCAGTCTGTTAGAGTTAAGACATTCTGTAAATTGTGCGTTTATATTTTATATCTTATATCTATATAAAATAACTATTCCAAGTTTACAACATATCATATTTATAGTTGATGCAAACGTTTTCTACATATGTGCAACAAGTGTACCCATTTTTTTTTTGTTTTTTTTTTAACGGCCATATCTCTATGTATCAGCACACCAAAAGCTACCATAACTAAATGTTTTGTAAAACGTTTTGCGTTCTAAGAAATACACAGCACAGCATTTTGTTAAACCTTTTATTGATTTATACAAATCTTGGTAACACGCAGGAACAGATTTCTCTGAAGATGTTTTTGTGAACTACTTCTGCTAAGTTATTTCTCTTTTGTGGCTCAATTTACAAGAATCTTAAATTATATTTTGAAAGATTTTTTATTTTTTATTGTAGTATATAGATACAGCAATAAAAATGCACTTATTTTCACATCTTCTGCATTGCTGGCTTTTTTTCTGCTTTTCTGTAAACTGTATGAAGTAAACCACAGTTATGTATAAATGCCCTGTATTTTTAGGGCTCCAGGTGGGTTTAGGTGTTCCAGATCTCATGTCATGAACAAACACATTAGAAACAGAGGGCTTTAGGTCATCCCTGCTCAGTAATTATGTACTGAAAGGGTGCTTCCTCTTTACAGTCTTGCTGGTCTATGATTGAAAATTACTTGTTTCTTGTTAGCTGTGATGAGCACGTTTGCACGAGGAGAACGCCTGTATGCTCTCCTATCACTGAAAGGGCTGTGATTAAAGGATATTTGGTGGCAGGAATGGCAGTGATCTTGGGATATAGAATTGCACCACAGTTGGTAGGTCAGCAAAGCTGGAGCCTATGAGTGATATCACACATGATAGAGAGCAATGATCATCAGTATAGTCTTCCAGGGACCTCCTTTGGATTGTGTTGGCAAGACCCTCATTTAAGATGTCTGTATTTATAACATGGCTCACCAGTGTGTAGGACTCGTGGGTAAACAACGGCCAAAGAATCACTGCAGGGGTGAAGGAGAATAAGCATTGAAGTTTGTGTGAGGAATACACTGTTTACAATTAGCATCTATGCTCTGAAACGTGCCTTGAAGCTAGGCTGCCTGTGTGTGTTTGGTAGGCTACAGGCCTACTGCAGTTCCCCTAGTCCAGAAGAGGGCATTGCCTGTCTCAAAGGTGCTTGACTGGCACTTGTTGGCAAAAATGACCTGTTACGTAGTGATATGATTTCCCTTAGCTACAGTGTCAATCTGAGGTGGCACAACACCTTATCACTTTTAATGGTGGCCACCATAGCGGAATGGAACCCCTTGCAATCAGAATGTTTTTTTTAGTCAGCTATTTACTTTTGTTTCAGTAATGCACCGCCAATCCCACTTTGGTGTACCTGTAGGCTTCCTGGGTCCAGGGGTAGATGTGTATTCCATTGCAAGGCTTGAACTATTCACAAAACTAGTAGTCCTTTCTTCCTTTTGTTAAGACTTACATGCTGTCAAATCAAGTTGGTGCCTAAAAGTAAAAGCAAGTTCTGTGAGGAACCACAAACCTGCCTTTTCTGTACACTGTGATGGAATTCTTGTGTTCCCCAGGCCAGTTATTGTACAAATTAATCCCAAAATGCTTTGTTACCAAATTTTGCAAGTTTGCAGAGCTAGTCATGTCTCATTTTATAGTCTTTTTCACTTATCTCCTTCGAAAGCCAACCTTCTCTGGCCCCTTTAGAATCAAAACACACGAGAAAGGTCTTCAGGTGGCAACTCAAACAGCGGTAAATTTGTAATAGTTTGGCATGTGGAATAGTTTTTCACCCAAGTCCTACCTAAAGTAAAGTACAGAGCAGAAGGTAACAAGGTTCTCTTACTCCAGTTGCAACATTGTTGGTAATGTTGATACCTCAGGGGCTTGGCAGATATGTGACAAATGGTCTGATAGTTATTCTCATCCCTTGAAATCCTGTCACCACATTACCGAATAGAAGATCTCTTCATGGCCAAATCTGAATCAGATTTTCAAGAAAATCACTCTGGTCTTAAAATAGCCCGTGATGAAAGCATAGAATGAGTGCAGAAAGTTGTGCACATTGTAGGTGCATGATTGTAGTTTGACCGGCAGGAAAGGACATGTAAGGTAAACTGAAGTACAATTTCCAAGAATGCGGAAAGATACATGAGTTTTTGTAGGGTGAGATCTGTGTAATGTATAAGGAGCATAGAGTTAAATTTCAGTCCTTGCACTGTGTTGAAATACTTCTCAATGCAATGGGTCTTGGTTAGCTCAGTCACAAGTCAGAAGTGAAATAGAGTAGAAAAGCATAGGAAATTATTAGGTAATGACAGTCCTGCTGGCCGCAATCGTATTACGAGTCCAGTTTAATTGCATGTCTAATAAGCTCAGTGTTCTTCTGTTTCTTGCTCTCGTTCAATTTCTGTTTAACACCACTACACTATCTTCTCATCTGGCTTTCCGCAGGTGAGAAAAGGCAGGGACGGGTGACTCAGCAGGTAATTCTTAGCAAAGTAACAAGACAAGGAACATAACAGGCAGCTCATAGAAAGCTGGTCACAGGACTGTTGGAGGCCATGTGCTGGTAGTGAGCAGAACAAAGAGAGAGACAGGAGACGACCAAGTGAACTGGCAAGCTAGGTTTGATCAAAGTAAAGGATGTGTCGGGTGTCTCGTGGCAACTTAAGAAAAACCCTTGGAAAGTATGCAAGCAGACGTGTCTTCACAGCAGTAGCAGAGCAAACGCATAGTTTGGACCTGGTTTATAGAGTGTTGTACTCCTAAATTGGGCAGATAAGATTCGTAGCGACCTTGACACAAAAAACTACATTCTTTGCATTACTTGATCGGAAAGGACCCCAACTCCGAGTACACACTGTAAATGAATACAAGACTGCAACAGACAGTAGGCCTACTTTGGAGTGGACCAGAAAACCAGAGCGGAAATAACTAGAATACTGGGTAGACAAAGATTAAGAGTGGAACTTAGATAAAACGAAAGAATATTTAGCAGAGACTAAGGGCAGGTACTGAAATCACAAAATGGAATGCAGAAATTAAGAACAGGCTCTATGCAAAAGGCAGTGGGACAAGTAATGCTCTGCTGGAAAATAAAACTAATGCGGGAACTTGTATACAATAACAGAGAAAAGAACCAGACTGAAAGAAGAAAAGAACCTCAGTGAATAAGTAGTCAGAAGCACAACAGGAGGCAGAACACTGCAAAAGCAGCAGCAGGAATCTAGACTCATGTCAGATTCTTAAAGATGGACTCAGCAATGGAGGCAACTGAAACAGAAAGCAGGAGCTCCCAATAACAGCATTTCATATCATCCTCCCTGGGAAAAAAGCCAGTTTTAATCCTTCCTTTCTGTCCAAACAAAGGGGGACTGATGACAACTGGTATGGCCTAGTTGCGGCACAGTGCAGGTGAAAGCATTTAGGGGGTTATTCTAACTTTGGAGGAGGTGTTAATCCGTCCCAAAAGTGACGGAAAAGTGACGGATTTACCACCAGCCGTATTACGAGCCCATTATATCCTATGGAACTCGTAATACGGCTGGTGGTATATCCGTCACTTTTGGGACGGATTAACACTCCTCCAAAGTTAGAATAACCCCCTTAATCGCCTACTCTACCTCTGTAGGAGAGCATGAAGATTTCAGGAAGCAACAAGTGGGCAGAAGCAAACTCTCAAATGGAGCATGCAGTGCATGCTGTTTCAAAACAGGACAGGGAAACATGAGAGTGCACAGGGATATGGGTGAGGTGATAGTCCAAGACTCATTAGATTCATTTAATATCTTCTCTCATGTTCCAGCCTCAGAAGATGTGGAAGTACTACAGTGCAACAGTGGTTGGAAAGCAGTCATTGTAATGAAAACAATGTAGTTATTGTAACATCGGAGTTTCCATAGTAAGAGTGTTTTTTTGTTTTTTGTTTCGTTTAGAAATTTGAAGCTGTTTGATTAATTCTTACGAAACCTTTAAAACATCCACTGAGGTTCTTGGAAAGCTGTGGTGTGATCCGTCAAGCAGGGACAAAGAAAAATGGGGTTCGAGTGTCTCAAAACATTGGTTTTCTATGTTAATTTCCACAGGAACATTCTGTTACAGCTACAGAAAGTCAATACATCCATCGTTGTATGCCAGTACACCTGCTAAGATATGTGCACACAAACAATATCATAAACCAATACAATCCTGACATGCCATCCACCCATCATATGACTAATGCACCCACCTTCATATGTCCAAACTAGCAGCATCACACAACAACATATACGCCATACACACAAACAAAACCAAACATCAGACATCCACACAACCTTTTGTACACCAAGACAAACACATTCATATACCAAACGCACATCATCAAAAGTACACACAGCATTATATGCCAACACACGACCCATAGTATGTCTACAAAACAAACAATTCAGACATATATATCATCATACACTAATGCACCCACTTTCGGGTGCCCTCCGAGCAATTTCATTCAACCCACCATAATATGCTAACATATCCACCTTAATACATGTCCACCCACCATCAACCCCCTTAATGACGTCCATGCTCTTAGGTAGGTCATCAAAAGCAAACAGAACAGATGATGGATGGAATTATGAACAATGCAAACATTCACCCCCAGTCGCAAAGATCTGGGTTTAATCCATTTTTTTTCCCTAATTTGCATATGGCTGGGTCCAAACTGGGGTGGCGTGGTGGGGAAAAAAAACATGGATTTGTGACTGGGGGTGCATGTTTGCATTGTTCAGCATTTCGTCCATCCTCTGTTCTTTTTGCTTCTGTTGCCCTAAGTGGGAAGGGTATGCCTAGACATGGGTCCCGTGCTTACTGCCTCACAGAATTCAAGCTAGCCTGGCTGGTGAAAGGTGATACCCTGAAACCGGTTCCAGGTTGCTTGTTTCCGGTCCAGAGAGGACCTAGCCTGGCAGTCCGGCCGAGAATGTTCCTAAGGGTCGAAACTGGGGTGGCGTGATGGGTAAAAAAAAAACATTAGATTAAACCCAGATCTTTGTGATTAGGGGTGACTGTTTGCATTGTTCAGCATTCCATCCATCATCTGTTCTTTTTGCTTAGGTAGGTCATGGCATGAGGACCGGCCCTCTCCTCACACTATTTAGTTTTTTTACAAATTTAGCTGGTCTGCACTAGAAAGGCTCTTATTTACCGTTTGGCAGATGGCATTCTCCATCATAAACATTCCGGATGGTCAATCCACAGTATTACAAGTGCATCATAACCTACAGCACTTGTAATACGATAGATGGTATAGATATCACATTTTTTTGCAAGCTATCCCATCCACCCAACTTAATAAGGCCAAATATCAATATAACTCCCACCCCAGCATTCAGTATTTGATATATCATACACATGTTCAAAAAAAATGATCATAATATAAAACATCATTAAGTACATCATGCACCTCCACCATCGTGTATAGCTTTATAAGACAAATCCACCAGCTTTCATATGTGTCCACCCAACATCATGTGAAACACATCAACAATCATTCATCTTAAGCTCAACAACAATATATGCCTTCAGAAGCACCATCAACGTGCACACAAAAACAGGTGTATTACCACCAGAGACGTTTTAAGGCATGGGTAAATTGGGTGCTGGTCCAGGGCCCCAGCCTTGCAGGGGCCCCTGATAGAGCCAACTCTGTTCTGTAGAGGGTCTTGCCCTAATGAGCTTGAATAAGTCTTAGACAGATTACTTTACATATAATTTTCCTTTAATTTATTTTTAACGTGGGTGATGTGTGTAAGTTCATTACAGACAATTTGCAGAGAAATTGTGTGTTTACGTTGCGTGCAACATCCATAAAAAGGTTACTTTTAGATCAAAACAAGGCGTCACATAAGAGAAATGGAAGATTGTCACATATTATTTGCAGCAATACTAACGAGCTACCGCTGTGTTACAATTTTGAAAGCGCACATCTCTGTGCCTGAATCTTAGATGTAAACACATTTAGAATGTGGATAATGTTGGTGCACTGACAGTGACCTGGCCAAAGAGATCATGTAAGACCTGAAATTGGATCATAAATTCAAAGCTTTTCCGAACAGATGCCCCCAAAATACATTTGGCCCAGGGCCCCCAAAAACCTAAGACGTCCCTGATGACCACAGATCCTCTGTTATACAAACGCACACCATGTTTGTATGCCCATATTCTAGCAAAATATGTCTATATCCAATATCAAATGGCTACATCTGTATATCCAAAATCAAATGGCTACATAGTCACCAGCCTGTACCCTTTCTCACAACTGTACGTCAACAAACCAGCCTTCTTACATCCGAGCACATAGTATAAAATGCTCAGAACAACTGTAATACAGCAACATACCCAGCAGCATATGCTAAAACAATGACCCAAATACCCCGATAGCACCACTGCTTGCCAATGCTGTACAGTGTCACTGCCAGAAATTAGTCATACAATCATGCATTCTTTTACACACCTACAGACATAATAAATTACTATTTCATATGCATCACATTTCTAGTTTACATAAATTAAAACAGAGGTGACATACTCACACAGTCACAACTGCACACCAACAAAACTAGCATCATACATCCAAATATATAAATATGTATTTCACAATGGCAGTAACCACTGTTTAGTTATGGTTCAGAAACACTTTGCATTGAAAAACATTTTTCATTTACTTACAGCGTATGACCCCATTGGTGCATTTGTATAAAAGTTGGCATATCACTGGATTAGTTAGCTGAAGACCAGCATGCGGATTCACTTGCAGATCCATGCATTGCAAAACAGATTAAATGATGGTGAAAAAAAATAAGTATTTTCCCATTTTATCTTCTATAGGAAACTTTGTTCACACCTTTGACTGATTAACTGAACAGACTTATGACACACTTGGCATGAAAATACAATCTGTGTAATTTTGTTAAGTACGTTTTGAGATATACGTGTGTTTCAAAAGGTTAACACTTATATATAACTGTGCAGTTTACAATCATGATTCAGAAATTCAAGATTACTGTTATTCACGTTTGACTTTTCTATCAAATGTAATTGGCCAATGAGGGTGTGGTTTGTTTTATTTCAACCATATTTAAATTTGCGATTTTCAATTTTATGTGTAGGTTTATTTTGATGTCAATTTTGTTTTATCTAATTTGGATCTGGATTTAAGTTTTTCAGTTTTCTCTGCTACTATCTCTGCAGCCTCATGTGGCCAGTTTTCTCGTTTGTTCAGTCCTCAGGCAGAAGCTAGGACCAAAGGTTCAGCAGCCAGCAACAGAACCTACAGACCCAGAAAAAAGACCACAGCCCCAGCCAAGACCAAGCACCAACGAGCCAAAATGCTCCTTATGCCTTCTAGATATACTTTTTTGCCCCCACAACCGCATGCAAAGTTTTAAAATAGGAATTTCTTTGGCAAGCAAAGAGTAGTGCTGACCTGGACATCTCGCATACTAAGAAGCCATTCACCACTTGTAAGCAATCCACCAAATACAACATGTAAGGCAAATTTGCAACAATTGTAGAATGTGTCTAGAACATAGCCTCGGATCGCTGGACATTGTCCGTCATGAGTTGAACACAGAAGCTCTGTAACATATTTGGCAACAATTAGAGGCTATGCCAGCATGTCCAGACCACGACTTTACTTAATTCAGCAAATTTGTGTTTTGTCGAACAATGGAACACTGCACTTGTTTATGCAACAAAGAAAGACTTGAAACACACAATGAAACATTCACAATTGTAGTCTATAGGGAACCTCTTCAGGCAAACTTCATTTGCTGCGTCAATTTTTTTTTTTTTTAAGTTTTAACTAGAGTTGAACAAATGTTTGACCAACTGCAATGGGTTTGAAAAACTAATTTTCCAAAGACACGCTATTAACTGTGTTTCAGACAGAAATGTTAAATAATTCAATAAATGCAGTACCATGCAATAAGTTATTTCTCTCGCGTTACTGTTGTTGTTATTGTTCAAAACAAGTTAATAATTCACATCTATGTGATATATAAATCCATAACACCATTTCTTCACTTGGTGTGATGCAAACGTCTCTTTTCATGGTGACTTAGAATTCATTTTGAGACCCATTTCCTAAGGCTTGTAAAAAGTATCTCATCTTGTCTCCCTGACCACTACTGAACACGTGCTAATTTAATTATATATATTCACTACTTTAAAGAACATTACTCAAACACTATGTGAAATTCTACAGCATATCCCATTTTGCAAATGTGAACAACCTGAAAAAGTAGGTCCCGCCAACATTAGCATTAATTCATTTATTGAGCTATGTTTATTTTTTTGTTTATTTTTTAAAGTAGAGGATCTCTGGCCCCTTTCTCTTGCAGTGTGGATAATCCCCAGCACCACATAGCCAAACTGGCCATGAAACCACTGGGCATTTCCAGTTCGCTGGAGATGTAGAACTAAGGGCCAGATGTACCAAAGGATTTTACCCATTCTGTGTCTATGGGAAAAAGCTTTCATACATATGGCCCTAATTTATTACCGACCACCAGCTGCCATCTGCCTCTGTCCAGTCCCCTAGAACAACGGTTTTTAGCCTGTGGTCTGCGGACCCTTTGGCGTCCTCAACACCTACTCAGGGGGCCCGCAACTGTTTAGAAATGTATGTAATAATTGCAAATTATTAAAGCATGTATAAATAAAGATGGAAAATGTAAAGTTTTGAAAATTCTTTAAACATGAAGTAATTTGAAAGTGTAGTCTAACATTTATGTTGGTATCATTTGCTTCATTTGTGGGAGCAGCGTAATGATAGCGAACAGAATATAATGTAAGTGATGGGTAGCCTCAGTTGAAGTGCTGACAAAAAGAAAGCAAGCATTACGGAGAAAAAAAGTGATACACTAGTATTTAGCATATTGCTTTGTCTTTTAGAATTAACAAGCATTTGTAAATCCAATAGATCTTACCTTTGTGTGAGCTATTGGCTTTGCCAGTGCCTTTCAGCCATTCTGTGTAACAGCACAGCTACTATTCAGCCTGGATAAAAATTAGAAGTGTAAAGGAGAGTGGAGTAGAGTGAAATGGAGTGGCGTAGAGTAGCGCTGAGTGAGTGGCATAGAGTAGAATAGAGTAGAATGAAGTGCCATACGGTAGAATGGTGTAGAGCAGAGTGAAGTGGCGAGTAGAGTGGCATAGACAGGAGTGGAGTGGCATAGAGTGCGGTGGAGTATAATGGAGTGGCATAGAGTGGAGTGGTGCAGAGCAGTTTGGCGTAGGGTGTAATAGAGTAATGTAAAGTAGAGTGACGTATACTGGAGTGGCACAGACTAGACCTGCATAGAATGCTGTAAAGTGGCAGAGTGAAGTAGCGTAGAGTGGCACTAAGTGGTGTGTAGTGGCAGAGGCTGGCATGTACAGTAGGCATAGAGTGGAGTGGCATACAGTGGTGTTGAGTGGCATAGTGTGAGTGACATGGAGTAAAGTGGAGTGGCGTGAAGTAAAATCGAGTGGCTTAGAGTTGAGTAGAGTAGGGTGGCATGGATTGGAGTGGCGTAGCATAGGGTGGCGTGGCATAGAGCAGAGATGCACAGAGTGGCATAGATTGGAGTGATATATCACAGAGGGCATAAAGTAGAATAGCAGAGGGTAGACTAGTATAATGTGGCATACAGTGGGATGAAGTGACAGAGTGGCGTGAACTGGTGTGTAGTAGAGTCAAGTGTCGTAGAGTGCAATTGAGTAGCATAGAGTGGAGTAGTGTAGATTAGAGTGGCAAAGACTGGAGCAGCATAGAGTACTGTGAAGTGGCATTGTATGGAGTGGCATACAATGGTGTCAGTATGACTGGTATGGAGTGGTGTAGAGTGGAGTAGCATAAATTCGATGTGGAGTGGCATGGAGTGGGGTACAGTAGAATGGTATAGAGATGAGTGGCGTTGACTGGTGTGGCATAGAGTGGTATAGACAAGTGGAGTGGAGTGACGTAGAATAGAGTGGCATTTAGTAGAGTGGTATAGAGTAGATTTGTATTGAGTGGAGTGTCAGAGTAGAGTGACGTAGAGTAGATTGGTATAAATTGGAGTGACAGAATGGAGTGGCTATACTGGAGAGGAGTGGTGTAGAATACAGTGGCATAGAGTGGGGCGGAGTGGTGTAAAAGGGCATAGAGTAGAGTAGGGTGGCATAGAGTGGAGCAGAGTGGCATACAATTCTGTACAGTGGCAATGTGTGTAGTGAGTGATGTAGACTAGAGTGACATAGATTGGAGTAATGTGTAGAGTGGAGTGGCGTAGAATAGAGTGGAGTGGTGTAGAGTGGCACAGAGTAGAGCAGAGTGGAATAGAGTGAAGCAGCGTTGAGTTGAGTAGAGAGGCCTAGAGTAGTACAGTTGTGGGTGTAAGTAATTAAAACATCAATAGAGATGGCAAATAGGGTGAAAGCAGCATAAATAAGAATCAGTATACCTGTGTGAATAGTAGGAAAAAACATTCCATGTCCAAAAATAATACTGAAACGCTTAGTAAACAAAATGTGTTGCAAAAAGACAAGGAAGAATACATGCACTTGGATCATGCTCTAGGGAGGATCTAACACAAGAAAGGAAGGGAAGCCTGCGGAAGCTATGCAATTAAAAGATTGCAAATGAGAGTGACAAGGAAAACAACTAATGGCACGTCTAGCTTGTTAATGTTATGGGCACTAGAATCCTCATGGTTCTGGACGGGCTCGGAACAGGAAGTAATTAATGTGCAGGAGGTGTTAAGGTGTGGTGAACAGAATTTATGATGTAAGGCACAGTTTATGAGTGTATGCTGGGGAATAAAGTCATGTTTGACCGCAGCTCCTGTGTGGTGTAATTCATTGTTGGACCTGGCCCTTTCCACAGGGTCATTCCCCATATGTTTTGCTGCCTCCTTCTAATTTTTCTGACCCTTTTTGGCTGATGTTATGACGCTGGTCACTTTATCACTGCTAATCAGTGCTAAAGTGCATGTGCTCTCCCTTGTAAACCTGGTATAATTGGCTTATACCTGATTGGCACATTTAATTTACCTGTAAGACCCTTGTACAGTGGTATCCCTATTCCCAGGGCTTGTATATTAAATGCTACTAGTGGTCCTGCAACGCTGCTTGCGCCGCCCACTGAAGTAGCTTTTCAAACTTGTCTCAAGACTGCTAGCGCAGGATCTGTGTGTGCAGTTTTCCACCACTGGGACCTGGCATCTAAATCTACTTGCCAGGCTTAGAACTCCCCTTTTACTATATATAAGTCATCCCTAAGGTAGGCCCTAGCTAGCCCTATGGGGAGGGTGCTATGTATGTAGAAGGCAGGACATGTTCCTAGTAGCCTGGCCTGTCCTGGTAGTGGCAATCAGCCTTTTTGGGTTCTCACTGCTGTGAGTGCTGCCTTCTCATAGGATTGCATTGTAAATGCCCTGCCTTATGTCTAGGGGGTATTGTCTAATTTATGAGGAGTAGCGTAGGCATGTTTGGTATGGTTGTAATGGTACTGAGAAATGCTGCTTACCGGTGTAGGTGGATTTTTTATCATTATAGAAATGCCACTTCTAGAAAGTGAGCATTTCTCTGTGCTTAAGACTCTGGTGTTTTGCAGCTTGACTCCAATCCACGTCTGAGCAGAGCGACAGTTGGGCTTTGTGCATACTTTTCAGACAGCCTGTACACAGGGAGGGTGGAGGTGTCACAGAGGTACATCTGCATATTGAATGGTCTTCCTGGGCTGAGAGAAGGGGAGGTGGGGCACACTTGCATCTGTAAAGGCTGTGTCCTGGCCTTACACAAAGGGCTTGTTTACCCCCCAACTAATGTTTGGAGCATGTGCTGGAGGACAGACGGGACACTCCTAGAACCAGTTGTAACTGGTTGAAACTTCCTCTCACCCTCACTGAAAATGCTTTGCAAAACTGAGTATAAGTACAGGGGATTTTTCCCCATTAAAACAGACATTAATGGACTACTGAACTGGACATAGAATACTGCTGGAGAGACTCACAAGGAACCACCTTGGACTGCTGCTGTTGTACTGACCTGTGACCTGCTGGGTCACTAGGGGGAACTGCCACTCTCTGAAACTCTTGTGCTGGCCTATTTGTTGGGCCTTGGAGCCCTGTGCTCCCTCCTTTTCTGTCTCCAGGGGCTGGCTGCTGGGGGCCTGTCCCCTGCATCCACTTGTTTATAAGCACAGGAGCGCTTTGCCATAGATTTCTACGGGTGCAAAACAGAGCGCTTAATTTTCTGAACAAGCACCTTGGGAGCGCTTCCATTTGATGGTGTTGTGGCGCAGCCACTCACCTGAAAACCAGGCTGTCTGCAGGGGCGATGACTTTTCTACCGGCTTCCTAAGGCACCTCTCGGTGCTGCTTATTGCACCAGGAGCCCAGGCAGATGCCCCAAAAGGGAAGGGGATTTGGAAAAAGAGAGAAAGAAACACTGCACTCCTTTTCACAGGGTCCAGCCGGGTGCGGTTCTTCGGGTTATGGAGGACTGTCGGTGGAGCCCCTGGAAGTTGCCTTTCTGTGATGAATTACGGTTTTGGTGAAGCTATGTGCTATTAAAAGACTGTTTCACAACATTCAATAAAGCATGCACTGGTCTCATTAAACACCATTCAAAAGACATGCATGGATCTCATTAAATTTGTCTATTTAGGTTATCACAGCACATTCACCTGGTAATATCAGTAAATTGGCCCTCTCTCTCTTCTCACAGATTAATATATACAAAAGGTGATGAAATCTGAATTTCTAAACAAATTAGGAAGTTCTGCAAGTCTCTTTCATGGATCTGCACTTTCACATTAGGTTTTCTATGGTAAAACTACAACATAAAACGAGTTGCAATACCATAAACAAGAAAACTCACATACAGAGTATTCCTAGCACTGAATTGCATAATCACATAAAACGAATTGCAATACCGAAAGTAAGTAAATTCACTCGTAAAGTAATCCTAGCACTGAATTGTACAATCACTTTTAGTACAAAAAATAAACAAGTGGAAGATAGTGAAGTTCTGTCACAGTTCTCAGTTACAAAATGAAAGTTGGCCCCAGCTCTAAATCTGTTATTCAACCCTCATCAAGGCCCCCACTCATAAATCATGTGCGTATCCTTAGAAGAGCCCTTTCAAAGTCTCAAGAAGACTAATGTGCAATCAATCTCAATTTTCAGCTTTCACCAAGAAACAAAGCGACCATAATAAAATTCTACACAAACAGATTCCAGACAGCATGCTCAATTTAGCTGACAGGACTGTGTTCTTTCCAGAAGATCTCTTCTGAGGCTCTTTGCTGCCAGCCAGAAGGCAGAAGGTGGGGCCTGGAGGGAATTCCAGAGTGCAGAGGGCTTTCCTTGCCAGACAGGTGGAAAGCCAAGCAGAGTCATGTGCACAGCAAGAGTATTTATAACCAGCATGACTCATGCTGTTGAAAACACCTGTTTCCTGGAGACCTTGGGGGCGTGGTGGTTGCCTGGCAACCAATATATAAGTGAACCTGACACATTTAGAAGCAGGAGTACTTGACACAGTCACATGTGTTCAACAAGCATTGGTGAAAACAACTATATAGTGCAACAAGCATTGGTGAAAACAACTATAAAGTGTGGCAAGTATTGGTAACATCAAGTACATAATAAAACATTGGCAATATCTATCCAGAAATGCAGACAGTACAATGACGTTACAAGCAACCCAGTGGTGCTACATGCACATGATTAAAACAATGCTCCGAGGCTGTTGACAAATTAGGCAGAGTTGTTGGGTCCTGACAGGTGGCCATGGCGCTTTGAGCGCACTATTCAGTGTGACCTGAGGGAGCCTCACTGCCGTAATTCGGGTGGGTTAAGAAAATCCAGAGCACATGGAGCATGCTCGTGGGTTAGTACTGCTGTGGCACAGGAGCGCTGGAAGATCTCCCTCAGAGCACCAGCAGGAACTGCTCTTTGCTAAGGCTCACCGCCGCAACCTGGGGAAAAACAAGGTTGCCTGCTGATCGGGCAGGACAAAGGCTCTGCCGGTGGAGTGAGAGGTCGGGTTGGCATTGCTCTAAGGAGGCGCAGGGCTGGTGTACCCACGACGGCAGTAGGAGCTGCCCTTTCAGGCACAGGTTAGCAGCGGCCCCGGGAAGCCCTAGGGAGGATCTGGGTGTGCTGTCTGCTGCAGCCGCTGAGCGTGTTGTGAGCGCGATGGGATAGCTGCCCCAAGTGTGACAGGGAGCTCCCCATTTCCTTTCCGAATGGAGTGTGTAAACTTCTCGCCCCAACGTTGTGGGCTGTGACCCACTGAGTAACCCCCCATATATTGAGGTTGCCCCCATGAGAGCAGTGGGGGCACCCCGTAAGTGCCAGGTGAGTGAGGCCCAGGCCTCGGTTCTTCGTTGGCAGTGGTCGTGGACTGGCATGATGAGGAGGGGAACCTCGACGGATGTACCCTGCCTGCCCAGCCTTCTTGGAAGAGATTTCCATATTATATATATCCAAGTTGACAATACTAGTGACCTGCCATTTAGGGAAGGATGTTCACAATATGTGCAGCCATGATGTTGTTTGGCATTGCTGGTGATATGTGGTGACCATAACGTGAATTCATGATAATCATGTCTTAGCCGTTATGATACTGTGCTCATCCGGACATATGTCTATTGGTGGATGTTTCCCCTAGTGTGCATTCATAAAGTTGCCTAGGCATGCATGATGGCACGGTTGGTGTGACCTGTACATTTCTATAGTGATGATTTCCTGACTACTGCTTATTTTGCAAAATAACAAGTAACCTGAATTATGTGTGACTACTGCTGATTTCTGCAGAGTAACAGTAGTATGTAATGTTCTGACAACTGCTTGGGTAGCAAGGTATTACTGACATGTTATGTTTGGTCTAATGATGTTGTGTACAATACAGATTGTTTTACATAACTTGGTGTTGTGTTCCCTTTGTGGTGTATTTATTGTGTCACTTGTGTTGTGTGTGTTGTACAAATGCTTTACACTTTGCCTCTGGGTTAGGCCTGACTGCTCGTGCCAAGCTACCATGGGGATGAGCAGGGGTTATCTTGGACATGTAACTCCCTTGCCCTGACTAGAGTGGGTGAGTTCTGCCTGGCTTAGGTGCATAACCTAGCCAACCAGAAACCCCATTTCTACATTCATCATACCTCTGACCTGAGGAAGATGCTACAGCTAGCAACGAGTTGGTAATACGTGCTCAAGAAGGTAGACTGCTCTCTCTGAGCGTTTGCAACAATATGGCAAACTGCTTGTGTGTGCCATGTGTGCCCAGAATCGATACAGAGTGGTCTACGACTGGCACATGTGGAGCCAAAGCTCTGCTCCAGCCCATACTCAGTTGCAGAAGAGATCACAAGCCCTGCAGGGGAGCACAATCAAAATGCCTGCGAAAACCGCGGGCGAGGTGGTCGACAGAGACGCTGTGTTGTGCCCAAAATATAGAATGATTATTCAGATGAAGCAAGAAATAATGACCACATCAGCAAGATACAAGAAACAAAGAACTTACTCACCAGCAAGGGCGATTGACATGTACTGTGGCACATATTACAGTAGTGAACTCTGCTTGCAGAAGTTGTCAGGGCACCCTGTGTGGCAAAAGCTGTCTGAACAGCACGTGCTCTCAAGGGTGGTAGAAGGGAGCACGAAATGCAATGCAGCTGTGTTAGACCTCGCATCCTTAGGGTGGTCTTACCCCAAACTTTTTGCCTTTCTCCTCCTATTTTTCTGACCATCTTTTTGTTGGTCTTAGGGCCCTGGGCACTTTACCACTGCTAACCAGTGCTAAAGTGCATATGCTTCTTCCCTAACACATGGTAACATTTGTGTATCCACAACTGGTATATCTAATTTACATGTCCCTTGTAAAGTGGTATACTATATACCCAGGGCCTGTAAAGTGAATGCTGCTAATGGGCCTGCAGCACTGATAGCGCCACCCACTTAAGTAGCCCTGTAAACATCTCAGGCCTGGCACTGCAGAGCCTGTGTACAGTCTCACAGCCAACTTGACTTGGCATTTAAAACCTGTTGTCAAGCCTTTAACTCTCCCTTTTTATTTTACATATATGTCACCCTTAAAGTAGGCCCTGGGTAGCCCATAGGGCAGAGTGCCATGTAAGCAACAGGCAGGACATATAGGCCCTCATTATGTCATTTGCAGTAAATCCCACTTACCGCCACGCTGACTGCTGCCAATTTACCGCCGCCGCAGAGGATATCCATCCACCATATTATGACACACACACACACACTAATCCATCACTATTAAGCCACAGACACATTTCCGCCACACCAGAGGTCAGTGATGAAGTGGCGATATCAAAACCCACACTGTTACGCAACAGAACAACGCCCATCACATTATGACCCACAAATCACAAAAGCAGACATTCAATGGCAGTAAACCACTGGCGGTACATACTGCCACGCTCAAAATACACACACTCAAACAAAACAAAACCACATTGGACAATTCAAACAACACACACCTGACACCCATGCACACACCACACCACTATAAAACACACACCCACATTACCCACAACCCTTTACGACTACAAACCATTGACACGTGACAGACGCCAAGACCAAAGACAAAACCAGAGCCACACACTACCTACACCTATACACCACCCACACACCCCAACACATCACCCTACACACCCTTGCCTACACACCTCACACAACACCCATGGCACCACAAAGACACCCCCGATTAGGAGGAGCTAAGGGTCATGGTGGAGGAAATCATCAGGGTAGAGCCGCAGCTATTTGGAGCACAGGTGCAGCAGATATCGATAGCTAGGAAGATGGAGCTATGGCGCAGAATCGTGGACAGGGTCAACGCCGTGGGACAGCACCAAAGAACTAGGGGTGACATGAGGAAGAGGTGGAACGACCTACGGGGGAAGGTAAGTTCCATTGCAGCAAGGCACCAACTCGATATACAGAGGACTGGCAGTGGACCCCCACCTCCTCCCCCACAACTAACATGTGAGGAGCAAGTCTTGGCAATCATGCATCCTGAGGGCCTGGCCGGAGTAGGAAGAGGACTGGACTCTGGTAAGTAAACTCTCTACTACTACTACCCCCCTACCTGCATGCCATCACATACCCCCACCCTCACTCCCATCACACCACCACTTCCCACAACCCCCACCATCATATCTCACTCATCCCAATGCCAAGCCCTGCATGCCATACCAATGCATGGACACTACTCAACTCAAAGCCCTGCATGGACACCTATCACTGAAGCATGCACACTAGAGAGAATCAGCTATCCCACCACATACCAATGTACACAAGTGAAAGCTGCCAGGGAAAATACAATCCCAGGAGGGCAAGCCACGGATGCACAATATGTCAGACACAGAAATCATAACACATCATTTACATACCCAAAGATACCCTAGCCAATGTCAGCGGAGAGGAGGTGTCAGCAATATCCAGTCCCCCCTCAGAAGAGGCCCACAGTGATGACAGCAACTCTGGTCTTCAGGATCTGGATGACCAACCTGGCCCATCAGGGACCTCTGGACAGCTGGTTACCCAGGCCCAGTCACACCACCACAGAGCCTCCCCATCAGGAAACACCACCACAGCACCCACCCAGAGTACCCATACCTCTGTCTCGAGGACACGTCAATCAGCAGTGTGTCCACCTCTACAGGGACACCAGGGCACACCTCATACCCAAAACAATCAGGGACCAGAGGTCAGTGGCAGTGAGCACATGGTTCAGGGGACAGAGGCACAGGACAACAGGGAAACTGGGAGGAGTGCTGTGCGCCAGGGAGAGGACAGGCCCAGGGAACTGACTCTCCAGGAGGCACTTGCAGAGATCCTGGGAGCATTTCAACATTCCCAGGACACAATGGGCCAGATCCTGGAAAATGTGAAGGAGAACAGGCGGCTGCAGGAGGGACAGTACCAGGGGATCAGGGAGGACTTGCAGGCCATCAACAACACCCTAGTCTCCATAGCAGGGGTGCTGGCAGACATGGCCAATATTATGAGGGACGCAATCTTACAACAGTGGGCCCCTGCCACTAGCCAGACTTTTGAACTGCCTTCCACCTCCGATACCGTTAGTGGAAAGGAGGCCCCGTCACAGGACCACAGGGAGCACTCCTCCCCCTGCAGAATGAGAACCACTCCACAAACGTTCCCTGCGATCCAGACAGAAGCCAGAGACACTTGCCAAGACCCCCGGCAGGAAACAAGACTCTCTTGATTGTCCCCCTTGTGACCCACACAGTCACCCTGTCCACCTTGAACTGCCATTGTTCCCCTTCCTATGTCCCATAGGAAAATGCATCTGTGCTACAAATAGACTAGAACAGTACCCTGGGCTTTCCTCCATCATCACCCCATCTCATTGCATTTGCCCCTCTTTTTATTAGCACTTCAATAAACACCCTTGTAAAAAATAGACGTATGGCGTAAGTCACATCTTTCAAATATGTATTCACTTAACCAGGTTCAAACATTGCAATTCAACTGTACATTAAATGAGCATATGTGAATGACCTGTAGCTGGCTGCAGTGATCACACCAGGAATTATTGTGCGGCACCAACATCTGTAAAATGAATTGCCAAAGGGTACAGTAAGTGGGCATAAAAGTGAAAAATAATTACAATGAAATGTGAGGTAACACTGTCTTACCTGTGTGTCATTTGAAGTATTGTCTGATTACTTCTGCTCTGTTGTCCTCATCCTCATCCTCTGCCTCCTCAGCCTCACTGTCCACAGGTTCCATTGCTGCCACACGGGCATCTCCAGCCTCCCTCATCCTGCAGAAAAGGCACATGGCATCTCAGGGAAAGGTTGTGCAACATGCACCATGCCACTATTATCTAGCAGACCTCTTTGGGTGAGTAGCACAGGGATCCACCTGGAGGCACCTGAACTGGCCTTCAGGAGGCCAAAGGTCTGTTCTATAATTCTTCTGGTTCGCCCATGTGCCTCATTGTAACATGCTTCTGCCCTTGTCCTGGCATTTCTCACAGGGGTCAGAAGCCAAGATAGGTTGGGGTAACCAGAGCCACCTGCAAATGTTGAGGGACAACATTTAGCCACACACTATCCCATATGGGCCACACCATACCCATACACCAACATATACTGGGTGGGGACCAGGGCTCACCTATTAGCCACACCCTGTGCCTCTGTAATTGGCCCATCATATTTGGAATGCTGCTATTCCTCAGTGTAGGAAAGTACCATCTTGCCTGGCATGTTACCCCCATTTTTACTTGTGTGTCGGTTTGTTTTTGCCTGTGTCACTGGGATCCTGCTAGCCAGGACCCCAGTGCTCATAGTTGTGACCTATATGTGTTCCCTGTGTGGTGCCTAACTGTTTCACTGAGGCTCTGCTAACCAGAACCTCATTGTTTATGCTCTCTCTGCTTTTAAAATTGTCACTGCAGGCTAGTGACCATTTACACCAATTCTGATTGGCACACTGGAACACCCTTATAATTCCCTAGTATATGGTACCTAGGTACCCAGAGTATTGGGGTTCCAGGAGATCCCTATGGAGCATTTATTTTGTAACCCATAGGGAGCTCAGTCAATTCTTATACAAGACTGCCACTGCAGCCTGAGTGAAATACCGTCCACGTTATTTCACATCCATTTTACACTGCACTTAAGTAACTTATAAGTCACCTACATGTCTAACCCTCAGTTGGTGAAGGTTAGATGCAAAGTTACTAAGTGTGAGGGCACCCTGGCACTAGCCAAGGTGCCCCCACATTATTCAGGGCAATTTCCCCAAACTTTGTGAGTGCGGGGACACCATTACACGTGCACTACATATAGGTCAATACCTATATGTAGCATCACAATGGTAACTCCGAATATGGCCATGTAACATGTCTAAGATCATGGATTTGTCCCCCCAGGCCAAATCTGGTATTGGGGTGCCAATCCAATGCATGCCCGGGGCTCCAGCATGGACCCCGGGTACTGCCAAACTTGCTCTCGGGGGTTTCCCTGAAGCTACCGCTGCTGCCAACCCTCAGACAGGTTTCTGCCCTCCTGGGGTCTGGGCAGCCCAGTCCCAGGAAGGCAGAACAAAGGATTTCCTCTGAGAGAGGGTGTTACACCCTCTCCCTTTGGAAATAGGTGTTAAGGGCTGGGGAGGAGTAGGCTCCCCCAGCCTCTGGAAATGCTTTGAAGGGCACAGATGGTGCCCTCCTTGCATAAGCCAGTCTACACCAGTTCAGGTATCACCCAGCCCCTGCTCTGGTGCGAAACTGGACAAAGGAAAGGGGAGTGACCACTCCCCTGTCCATCACCACCCCAGGGCTGGTGCCCAGAGCTCCTCCAGTGTGTCCCCGACCTCTGCCATCTTGAATGCAGAGGTCTGAGGCACAATGGAGACCTCTGAGTGGCCCGTGCCAGCTGGTGACGTCAGAGACCCCTCCTGATAGGCTCTTACCTGGTTAGGTAGCCAATCCTCCTCTGAGGGCTATTTAGGGTCTCTCCTGTGGGTTTCTCCTCAGATAATGAATGCAAAAGCTCACCAGAGTTCCTCTACATCTCCCTCTTTGACTTCTGCCAAGGATCGACCGCTGAGTGCTCCAGGACGCCTGCAAAACTGCAACAAAGTAGCAAGAAGACTACCAGCAACATTGTAGCGCCTAATCCTGCCGGCTTTCTCGACTGTTTCCTGGTGGTGCATGCTCTGAGGGCTGTCTGCCTTCACCCTGCACTGGAAGCCAAGAAGAAATCTCCAGTGGGTCAACGGAATCTTCCCCCTGCTAACACAGGCACCAAAATTCTGCATCACCGGTCCTCTTCGTCTCCTCTCATCTTGACGAGCGTGGTCCCTGGAACACAGGAGCTGGATCCAAATTACCACAGCAGTCCAGTGGTCCTTCTGTCCAAATTTGGTGGCGGTAAGTCCTTGCCTTTCCATGCCAGCCAGTAATCCTGTGTACTGCGTGATCTGCAGCTGCTAGGGCTTCTGTGCACTCTTGTGAGGATTCCTTCGTGCACAGCACAGCCCAGGTCGCCACTGAGTTGACCACCGGCTTCGTGGGACCCTCTTTTGTTGTGCTGAGATGTCTGCTCTGCTCAGATTTCTTGAACGCCTGTTCAAGTGCATCTGCGGGTGCTGCCTGCTTCTGCGTGGGCTCTCTCTTTTGCTGAGCACCCCCAATGTCTCCTCCTCCAAGGGGCGACCTCCTGGTCCTTCCTGGGCCCTGGCAGCACCCATCATCTTCAACCTCTACTCTTGCAGCTAGCAATGCTTGTTTGTGGTCTTTTTGCGTAGAAACAACTCTGCACCCTCCAGCACGCTGTGGGACATCTTCTGACCAAAGGAGAAGTTCCTGGCACCTTCCGTTGTTCCAGAATCTTCAGCTTCTTCCACCTGGAGGCAGCCATTTTGCACCTTCATCCGGGGTTTATTGGGCTCTTGGACTTGGTACCCTTCCTTTTCAAGTCCTCAGGTCCAGGAATCCGTCTTCAGTGCCTTGCAGTCAGTTGTTGCCTTTGCAGAATTCCCTATCTCGACTTTACTGTGTTTCTGGGGTAGTAGGGTAATTTTACTCCTAGTTTTCTGGGTCTTGGGTGGGGTATCTTGGACACCCTTAGCGTTTTCTTACACTCCCAGTAACCCACTACAAACTACACTAGGCCTGGGGTCCATTTGTGGTTGGCATTCCACTTTTGGAGTATATGGTTTGTGTTGTACCTAGGCCTATTGCATCCTAGTGTGTTCTACAGTGTTTGCACTACTTTTCTAACTGTTACTTACCTGATTTTGGTTTGTGTGTATATTTTGTGTATATTACTTACCTCCTAAGGGAGTATATCCTCTGAGATAATTTTGGCATATTGTCACTAAAATAAAGTACCTTTATTTTTAGTAACTCTGAGTATTGTGTTTCTTATGATATAGTGCTATATGATATAAGTGGTATAGTAGGAGCTTTGCATGTCTCCTAGTTCAGCCCAAGCTGCTCTGCTATAGCTACCTCTATCAGCCTAAGCTGCTAGAACACTACTAATCTACTAATAAGGGCTAACTGGACCTGGCACACGGTGTAAGTACCATCAGGTACCCACTATAAGCCAGGCCAGCCTCCTACACTCAGGACAAAGGCATCATGCACCGACCAAGGATACTTAGCATTGACGTGGGAGATGTATTGGTCCGCCAAGCACGCCATCTGTACATTCATTGAGTGGAAACTCTTACGATTTCTGAACACCTGTTCATTTTGACGGGGTGGGTGGACAAATGCAATATGTGTTCCATCAATCTCCCCTATTATGTTGGGGATATGTCCCATTGCATAGAACTCCGCCTTCACTGTGGCCAAATCTTCCACCTGTGGAAATACAATGTAGCTTCACTTGTGTTTAATCAGGGCAGACAACACTCTTGCCAGCACTATTGAGAACATTGGCTGTGACATTTCCGCTGCCAAGCCCACTGTCACTTGGAAAGGACCAGTTATCAGGAAATGGAGCACAGATAGAACTTGAGCAAGAGGGGTATCCCAGTGGGGTGACGGATAGCAGATATCAGGTCAGGCTCCAATTGGGCACACAGCTCTGTGATTGTGGCCCTGTCAAGTCTATAGGTGTGTATTATGTGCTTGTCCTCCATTGTTGCCAAGTCCACCTGTACACGGGGGTATGTCTCCATCTCCTATTCATCCACAGTGGTAGCAATCTATGGGGCAAAAGAGAGAGGAGCCGGTCACAAACTGAACAATGGGGCTACAACAGAACATTGCATGCTGTTAACTTGTAATGGGTCAGTGTGAATTGTCCAGTATGTCCAAATTTAAACAGTGATGCAGCAATTATCCATGGCTTGCCCCCCACCCCTGAAATAGCGTCCGCCTGTCCAGTGTGGAGGGACAGGTGGAAGTGAGGTAATTCTGCTGATGTTGTGTGCCATTGTGGAAGGCGGTCGGGAACCGCCGCGCAACTCCTCATTCGTTATAATTGGGCCCTATGGGTTAGAGTGGCCAATGGTGATCTACGCCGGCGGTGACGGTATGCACCACCGTGGACGAGACTGCCATTTTATATCAGATTCCTCACTTGCTACCTGATCTTCAACAGGAGAGGACCTGTGCCTGGAACCTACCATGGCCCGTGTGACTGGGGCAAGGGCCCCTGCCTTTACTTCGGCGGAGTTGGAGAGACTCCAGACTAAGAGGTGAGTACACTGTGGGCACGATTCATGTGGCATGAATGCATGGAGTAGTGTGTGTGAAGGCCTCGTGTAAGGGGGTGGGGGGATGTCCTCTGGATGGCACATTGGTTGTGTGCTGCGCCATGTGCGTGCAAATGGTGATGTAAAGGGGTATGGTGGGCCCTAAGTGTAGCAGGCAGGACTGTCTGACTAATACTATTTTCCTGTTCTCATTTTCTCTGCAGGTCAGCACCCATCAAAAGAAGGGTATATGGCGTGCCATCGCCAAGAACGTGCAGACCCTGGGGGTCTACGGCAGGCGGAGCACCCACTGTCGGAAACGGTGGGAGGACCTGAGATGCTGGGCATGGAAGACGGCGGAGGCGCAGCTGAGAATGGCCTCACAATGAGGAAGGGGTGCCCGTCGAACCCTGACCCCCACTGATGGCCCGCATACTGGCAGGGACCTATCCAGAGCTGGATGGGTGCTTGAGGGCATCACAGAATCCACAAGGGGGTGAGTACAGTGCCCATCATTACTACTAATGCCTGGTGGGGTGGTATCCGGGTGGTGGATGTGTGTCAGTGGGTGCCCCTAGGCCAGGCCTGACATTGCAACGTAGGTGCCCTGGTGGCTAGGGTTCTGAAGGGATAGTCCTGCTATCTAGTTCTTAGGCATCCACTACTGGTCAGGGCTGTGTGGGTCCCAGGTGTGCTGCATTTGCATGTGTGTGCCCCTCCCCATGCATTGGTGACTAGCAGTATCACTGGTAGTGCAATGCATAGTGCGTAGGGCTGTTCCCTGTGTGTGACAGTGCTGTGTACTCCAATGGTGGTTTTTGGTGCAGCCATTGACCAAGTGTATCCTGTGTCTTGTCCCCCCCTTCTAGTTGTGTCTTGTTGTGTCACCCAGTCCTTATGTGCATTAGCATCATCTGGCGGAGGAGCGGAGGGAGCTGCATCACACAGGACCCAGGAGGCAGAGTCCACCGACGGTGAGGGCACCAGTGGGATGGAGGGTGAGGGGAGCACCACAGTGGAGCCTGGAGGGGACAGTTCTGACACAGATACCTCCTCTTATGGGAGCTCCCCGGTGGTGGCGCACCCCTCTGTGACCACCCCAGCTACAGGCACAGCCACCACTCGGTACCAGTACTGCCCTCCCAGCAGCCCCTCAGTGAGTTGCCTGTGCCCGCTCACCCAGGAGGGTGGGCATCTCCTTCGCCCCAGGCACCTCAGGCCCTGCCCCAGTGAGACCTGCTACCCTGAGTGAGGAGGCTATTGACCTCCTGAGATCCACCTCTGTAGGGCAGTCAATCATTGTGAATGCCCTCCAGAGGCTGGCAGTCCAGATGCAACAGACTAATGCACACTGCCTTGGTGGCCCAACAGAGATCGATACAGGCTCTGGCCTCCTCTCTGATGGCAGCAATTGCCCCTGTTTCTATTCTCCCCCCTCCAACTTCCTCTTCCCAATCACATTCTCCTCAAACCCGACATTTCCCAAGCACACAGGCAGACAACCATGCACACAAGACAACACACAAGAGTGGCACAGGCAAACACAAGCACCACACTTCATCCCATAGGTACTCAGATAGACACCATCCAGATGCAGACACACCAACATCCACAATTCCCACTGTCTCCCCCCCTCCTCCACCTCTCTCCCACTTCCGACTACACTCACACCTGCAGACACTACACCATCATCCACTACCAGCATCACCACCACACCTAGCAGAACACACACCTCACTGGCAGATACCGTCATGCTCATGTCCCCTGTGTCCTCTCCCACTGTGTCTGTCCTCCCTTCCTAAGGTACACAAACGCAAGCACTCAGACACCCAACAGCTGTCCACCTCACAACAGCATCCAGCCCATGCACCTGCATCTAAAATCAGCAGACAGACGACTCCCTCTTCCTCCACTCCCAAACCTTCACCCTCTTCCTGCCCCAGTGTCTCTAATAAAATTTCCTATCCACCATTGACATCTTCCCTTCCCGTCCCCCTGTCCTGCACATTTGGCCAGGGTGGAAAGAACCCAGCCAAGCACCTCAGCGACCCAGTCCACAGGCCCAGTCGTCACCACACCCACTTGTGGTGGAAAAGGATCCAGGGCACATGTCCTGTGGGTGAAGGAGCCTGCCCAAGCTGCTGCCAAGAAGGGAAAGGCGCCTGCCCAAGCTGCTGGTAAGAGGTTAAAGGAGCCTGCCCCAGCTGCTGCCAGGAAGACTAAGGAGCCTGCACCAGCTGCCAGGAAGATCAAGGAGCCAGCATCAGCAGGCAGGAAGGGAAGGCGGCCTGGGGTAGGAACTGTGAGGGAACCCACACCACCAACCATGGTTGTGCAGCCGTCAGCAGCTGCACGGGCTAGCCAGGTGCCTCCCCCCCAGCAGCAGCACCACCACCATTGGGCAGCCGTCACTGGCGGATGGTATGTAATCCTGCCTCCATGGGCTGCTGTGCGGCCTGCGCCCTACAAATCCAGTGGGTATGACACCCACCTGAGAGACTGAGACTTTGCACTCCCCAGGATCAAGAGCGCAGGGCACGATGCCCCCTCCAGAACCAGTGGGTAAGACACCCACCTACCCCAGCCTCCACAGGATCAAGAGCACAAGGCACAATGCCCCCTCCAGAACCAGTGGGTAAGACACCCACCTACTCCAGCCTCCCCAGGATCAAGAGCACAGGGCATGATGCCCCCTCCAGAACATGTTGGTAAGACACCCACCTACCCCAGCCTCCACAGGATCACGAGCACAGGACACAATGCCCCCTCAAGAACCAGTGGGTAAGACACCCACCTACCCCAGCCTCCCCAGGATCAAGTCACCCACTTGAGAGACTGTTGCTGTGCACTCCCCAGGACCAAGCACAGGGCATGTTGCCCCCCCTCCAGATCATGTGGGCAAGTCACCCACTTGAGAGACTGTAGCCTTGCACTCCCCAGGACCAGGCACAGGGCATGTTGCCCCCTCCAAACCATGTGGGCAAGTCACACACTTGAGGGACTGTTGCCGTGCACTCCCCAGGACCAAGCACAGGGCATGTTGCCCCCCCCCTCCAGAGCATGTGGGCAACTCACCCACTTGAGAGACTGTGGCCTTGCACTCCGCAAGACCAAGCAGAGGGCATGTTGCCCCCTACAGAGCATGTGGGCAAGTCACACACTTGAGAGACTGTGTCCTTGCTCTCCCCAGGACCAAGCACAGGGTATGTTGCCCCCTCCAGAGCCAGTGGTCTTGTTCCATCTGCTGGCTGAGATGCCCCCATCTCCCATCCCCCTGGGGTGTCTGCCTATTTCCAAACTGATGCCCCTGTAGTGCTCTCTCCGTGTTGAGGCAAGTGCCATGTGTGGCCTTGGAATTTGGCCTGTGGCCATGTGGACAACGTACATTGTGGACTGGGCTGTGTCCCTTTTTATGTACATATGTATATATCTATTATCTTGCCTATGTTATTTATCTTGATGTGTTGCTCTCATTGCATTCACTTTTTCTAAAACGTTTTGTCCTTGCATTATTCATCCGAGGTACAGGGTAAATATGTTTTAGTAATGCAGCTGATTGTGTGTATGGTGTTGGGGCGGTGTTGTGCGTGTGTGTCACTCTCTTTTTCCTCCCTTGTGTGCTAGGTGGCTGTACTCACCGTAATCGTCGTGGGTGTTTGTGGTGGAGCAGCACATAGAAGACCATGGGGAAGACATGGAGCTCGGGCTCCATGGCGGCGTGGTTGTTCCCTGTGTCTCCAATGGTGAGTCCTTTCACTTATGTGTTCTGTTTCCGCCAGACTTTTGATGTCGTTGGTACCGCCCTGGAAAAGGTGGTGGTTTCCTAGGTCATAATATAGTGGACGGAACATTGACTTCCGCCTGGCTGTAGGCAGCTACCACCGTGGTGCCTGTTGTTTCCGCCCTGGTGGTCGGTGTGGTACTTTGTTTGTCTATCGGAGATAACACTGCCATGGTCATCATTTGGTGGTAATTACCAACGGTATTTTGGCGATATTACCGCCACTTTTACACCAACCGCCAGGGTTGTAATGAGGGCCATAGTTTTAAGTTTTCATGTCCTCGTAATGAAAAACTCCCAAAGTAATTTCTCACAGGCCAGCATTGGGAATTTCTTATACTACCTTTAAACTGTAATTCCTGATCTGAGAGGAATAGCTGCATCATGTTTAGTACCATTGAAATGGTAATAATACATTTTCTTTACAGGCAAAGTCAGATTTATTCTTACTATTTTAGAAATGCCACTTTTAGAAAGTAGGCATTTCTCTGCACTCACTGCGCTGTGTGCCCACAGCCTGTCTCCGATACATGTCTGCCTTGGGCTAGGTGAGAGCCACACTTGTTTATTCCCTTCACACACCCACAATATATGATACTCAGCTACATATGCATTCATCTGCATACTGATGGGTCTTTCTGAGGAGGAGGTTGGGAACGGCTCACACTTACACCTCAAAGGGTAGTGACCAGAGTCCACAGAAAGGGGCTGATTACTTCCCACTGTTAGTCTGGTGCCAAAGCTGACCTGAAATGGGGACCAGCGCACTTCACAAAATCCCTTAGTAGTCACGACTTTCTTCAAAGGCACTTTCTAGTTTAAGTACTGGGTCCCTGACTCACTAGAATCAGTATACTTCTGGACTAAAAAAAAACGCTGCTGCAGTAAAGAGTGCTGGGTGCCAGGATGGCCACTCTGCCAGGATTGTTTGCTCGTAGGAACTGTTGCCTTGCTGTGCCACCCTGCTGCCTGCTGATCTCCGCCTGGCAGCCCAAGACCTGTTCTCTAAACCCAGAGTGACGCAGAGCGACTTCTGCTGTCCATTGTCACTTGCTACTTTCAATCACAACCTCAGCGGCTTTGCCAAACATCGCTGCTTGCATCTGAGAACGGCCCAGAGCGGCCCTGCTTTACTTTGCCGCTCACTACTTTCTGTCAACCCGAGCAGCCTTCCCGGATTCACTACTTGCATCTGTGGACCACCCGGAGTGGCCCTGCTTTCCTTTGTCACTTGCTACTTTCAGTCAACCCGAGCGGCTTTGACAAACAGTGCCTTTGGCACCTGTTTACCTCCTGGAGGGGCCCTACTCTCCCTTTGCCGCTTGCTGCTTTCACTCAACCCTTCGATAAACCTTGCTGGTTGCACCTGTGTACGTCCGGAGCAGCCCAGCTTTCCCTTGCCGCTTGCTACTTTCAGTCAACCTGAGCGGTTTGACAAATCTTGATGCTTGCATCTGTGACCCTTCTGGAGTGGCCCGGCTTTCCTTTGCTGCGCACTACTTTCAGTTAACCGGAGTGGCTTTCACAAACTTTGCTGTTTGCATATGTGAACCGTCCGGAGCGGCCCTGCTTCCCTTTACCACTGGCTGCTTTCAGTCATTCTGAGCGGCTTTACCCAACTTTGCCACTTGCATCAGTGAAACTCGGAGCAGCCAGGCTAAGCCTTTGCTGCTCCTCGCTTCAGTCAGCCTGCGCAAGGTATGAAATAATAGATGAACGCTTAAATGGATCTAAATCTATCCATAGAACTTGTTGACTCTCTTACCCATCACACCTTCCACAAGGCAAAATTAAGGGTGGTGGCCCTGCCCTGCTTCTTCCTGGCACTGACAGGCACAGGACGGGCATGCCCTTGTCCTAGGCTTTGCCCAGAATCAGGGCAGTGCTATATATCTAGCATCCATTTTATCCTCAAAGGGCCTGTATCTGAATCTAAGAGGGTCCCCGCATATCAATGAGCAAAATCCTAGTAGGAGTTTTAGGTTTTATCTATCTAGTTGTTATAGAGTATTTTTACTCTCTTAGTGAGGATTAGGAATCATATGTTAGATCCTTATGAAGCGCCACCAGATCCCTGTGACTACATAGGCGGGAAACATGTTGACCATTGGTTCTGTAGTGTAGGGAATACATGCACACAGTCTTTCCATACATAAACCAACACTTAAGGTGTTAGGTATACACATCTTCACTACATAGGCAACCAGACCATTACAATCTGCTGTTTTCCCTTTTTCTGTTTTTAATCTTGACATCGGTGTCAGGTTGTGGTAAGGATTGTCTTTTTTAATCCCATAGTTTTGACTCCCATAGTCAATTTTAGCACACTTGTTCCAGTTCCTCATACATCCGTTCATCTCCAGCAATCTCTTAAAAAAGATCCCCGGCAAAGAGACCTCTAGTAGGGCCCATCAGGTATTGCAGTGCCGGCCTGACAAAGAGCATGGCCCTATGATGAAGCATGTCACCTAATGGTGAGTGAGGGCCATTGTATTTAAAAAGCTAGTACTTGTGGGGACTGAAGACTCCCACCCTAATCGGTAGAGCGGAGCCTTAAATTTTGGAACAGTGCACCTCGGTTTGTAGATTAGGATTATTTTGGGAGTTGGTGCACTGGACCGTATATCTCTCCCCATTTCTTGCCCTTCCTTGCTTTTTGTGATGCACAAGTACTTCACACATTGCCTTCTAAGTTAGGACTGCCTGCTGTGGTTCAAGGTACCATAGGGTGAGCATAGGCTAATTTATATTGTGTCATTGACTTGCCATGACTAGGATTGTGGTCCCTATTTGGACAGTGTGCATATCTCTGCCAACTAGAGATCCAATTTTCTACAAGCTGTGATCCTGAAACCACCCCCACCTTTCAAGACTTCTAAGAAGCAAAACATTGGTGCCAAGTGGGCTGCATGGATTGAAACAGTTGGTGACTTCATAAATGCACTACAGGAAGAAGATGACAAGAAGATCATCAGTTATTTGAAAAACCTGGCAGGCAATTGAGTGAAAGAAATGCTAAAGAAAACATCACAGACTGGTGCAAAATCATACCAAAAGGTAAAAAGAAGCATTAGAGGCCAAATTCAATCCAATGTCAAATGTCAACTATGAAAGGTATATCTTCAACCAAGCGCAACAACAAGTTAAAGAAAAAATGGATGAGTTTGTTGAAAGACTGGATGTATTCATTAAACATTGCAGGTTCTGTGACTTCATCGATGAATGGCTGCCTTTCAAATTCGTTTAGAAGGTGCCTGCTAAACGAAACACACAGTCTAGAGAAAACGTTGATTGCTGCGAAAGTAGAAGAACAAGCAGGACGGCAAGCTGCTGACATGGAAACAGGAACTGCACACCACGAATCAGCACTGACTGTGAAAAGAAAGCACAAACATAAACAAGAGAAACATAGGTCCCCATTTTCAAAGAAAACAACGATATGCTTCTGATGTAGATTTTCATTTCCCCATGAATGTAATTGTCCAGATGCAGGACAAGTTTGCAAAGGTTGTGGGAAGGAGGATCATTTCATAATGGTGTGCGAAACCAAAAAGAACTTAAATGCGTCACAATTGCAAGAGAAAATGGCAGCAAGAAGGTTCCAGAAACACCCCTAAAGCTGAAAAGTTATGACAAGCAGCCACCAGCACAGATCCTCCATGGCCGTGGTCCAGATCCCCTGCGAAACAGAATCAAGTGATATTCTCCAGGTAGGTAACTTCGCTCTTCATCATTCAATCCTGTATACTTTGCTAGATTCAGGAAACTAAAACAGGGAGGACAAGCCTTTCTGATCAGAACAGCCCAGCTGTGGAATTAATAACCTATCTCCCTTTGCTCCTTGGTAAAATTACTACATTTTAGAACGGCGTTAAAAATATGGCTCTTCCTGAAATAATTTTTCTTTTTAGCACCTTCCTAGTTGGAGCTATCAGCTTTTGATTCCGGTGTTATCATAACACCAGGATACCAGTTTGGTGGCAGTGCACTCTACAAATACCTTAAATAAATTAAACCAGGCAAGATCAGTCATCGTCAAACACATCGTACAAAGTTTCTTCATCGTCACTATCGAGTACCAGCGTAGAAGATGGATGTGCACTGATTATATGTACCAAAAAAATGTGTACATGTGGGGTTGGCTACTTGTAATGAACATCACAGTTCAGAGAGATCTCACCAAACAGAGTGACAAATATAATTTGGACACTGTCCCAAAATTATGTTGAAAGTGAACAATTATCCAATAACTTTCATTATAGAGAGTGGTGTCTTGATTAACACACATCAGTAGAAAGGTTTAACAGCCTGTAACCTATACCTCGCCTCACTTCATCAGGTACACATGTGCATACCTGCGCTGCTTCTGAGCCATTGCAAAGTCAAGGGTCATTCCTAGCGACAATGCGACACAAAAAGACATTGGTGCAAGTCACCATTTATGTCTTACAAGGAATTTTGTTGAGTGCCTATTTACTGTGTTTTGCCACTGCTGCTGACATGGGACTGATATCTCTCAACCACAACCCCTGTGCTCAGTCCGAGACTATAAGCCGATTCCTGTTGGTCCATGACCTGGAAAAACCCAAGAAAATGAAAGTACAGCTTCATATAAATGAGATATTCATACTGTTGCTCAGCAACACCACAGAATTGCTTTCCATCCATAAGAAGCTGTAGAGAAAGAGTTGGGAGCCCTCTTATTACATGACATCATTGAACGCACCACATGCTGCACACCATGGGGTTCCCCCATTGTAGTAGGTCAAAAAAAGCACAGTAGTGGAGCGGTCCATGTTTGAATTGGCATTGACATGCACGAAGTGAGCAAAGCCACTGAAATGGAGAGACACCCTGGTCTACACATAGCAGACATAATCATGCAAATGAACAGAGCCAAAGTCTTTTCTCGCCTTGACCTGAATAAAGGATACCATCAACTCCAATTACAGAAGAATTGTAAGGGACATTACTACCTTTTCAACTCATGTTCGTTTGTTTAGATATAAGATACTGAGTTTTGGCATATCTTTAGCTGCTGAGATATTTCGGGCTGTTATTTGCCAAGTAATCGAACCTGTTACACCTGCTTTCAATTACAGTGATGACATACTGGTTTTGGGAGAAAACAAAAAGAGCATGACAATGCCCTTACCCAAGTGTGCCAGCTACTTGCTGATGCAGGTCTTGCTCTGAATGCCAAAAAGTGTGAGTTTCAAAAAACCAAACTCAAGTTTTTTGGGTACATATTCTCTGATAGGTGAATGACTCCAGACCCAGACAAGGTACAAGCACTGTCACCAACCTGCCCTACCTCCCAGATGTTGCCAATCTGCTATCCTTTCTGGTCATGGCTAGTTATTGCTTAAGATACATTAAAAAGTTTGCTACAGTGACTGCCCCTTTGAGAGACTTGACAAAGTGAAATGTACCTTTCCAGTGGTCACCAGAATGCAACCAGAGTTTCAAAGACATTGAACATGTGATTGTGAATACAACAGAAATGGCCTACTGTGACACCAAGTTACTCATTGAAATAACAGTTGATGTGAGCCCGGCAGGGCTAGTGGCAATCCTTGCTCAACACTATGGCCATCCAAATGCTCAGAGACACATCAGGGCCTATGCCAGTCGAAGGCTGTCTGATACAAGAACGGGCTTACTCTCAGCCAGAGAAAGAGAGCCTGGCTGTGGTGTGGATCTGCAAGCACTTTCATGTATTCCTCCATGAAAAATTATTAATCGTTGTCAAGGATCACCAGGCGTTGCTTACAATTTTTGGAAACCTGAAAGGTAAGATGCTCCTTCGCATCAAGAGGTGTGGGTTAAAACTACAAGAATATGACCATGAGAATGTGCAGAAGCTGGGGAAGAATCAAAACCCAGCAGATTACTTTTCATGGGTGCTGCTGCATTTTCACAGTTCAACATTCAAGACAGCTGAAGCATGTCTCACCTTTATTGTGAAATCCAGCACACCAGTGGCTCTATCTGTGCAACAAATCACTGCTGCTGCGAATGCACAGTCATGGAGGAGAAGTACCCGGTCCCTTGCTGATGATGTTGAATTCCAAACGTTCAAAACTGTGCAGGATGAGCTACCAGTCACCCAACAAGGCATAATACTACAAGGCTTGTGAATCATCATATCTGGAAGCCCAGGACAGTGGGTCATCGAGCTGGCCCATGAAGGATACAGTGGTGTTGTAGCTGCCAAGAGAGCATTAAGAGTTCAATGGTGGTTCCCTTGGCTAGATGAGTGAGTCAAAAAGCAGCAGAAGGTGTGCCACATTTGCAACTGTTTGTCCCCTAAGGTGACGTAGTACCCACTGATCTTCCTGCCCCTGTCTGGGAGAGAGTTGCAGTGACTTTTCTGGGCTGCTAGGAAATGGACACCATCTCATGGTAATCATAGACAAATACTCATGTTTTCCTTTGGTGGATGACCTATCTTCGACAACCTATAACAAGGTCATAGAATAGCTTGATGACATATTTGCAACGTGGGGCATCACAGAAATCCCCAAATCTGATAATGGTCTGCCCTTTAACAGCAAAGAGTTCAAAGAATTTCTTGTCTGACTCAACATCAGACACCAAACTACTAAACCCCTCTGGCCCCAAGCCAATTGTGTAACTAAACAATTCATGGGGACCCTCAAGAGGGTCATTCAATGAGCGTCCCTGGAGAGAATCAAGCCCTGTGTTAGGCCCTCTGAGCCTATTGATCAACTCCTCAATCCACAACTGGTGAGAGTGCAGACACCTTGCTATTTGGGAGAGTCATCAGAACAAAATAACCTAAATTGACCCCGGATCGGTCAGTGAATACTGACAAGATTCGTGGCACCAATGCAGCTTGGAAAAAGAAAATGAAAATATATGCAGATTAGCGTCGCCATGCCTAAGGGACAGTTTTTGACAAAGGAGACTGGGTATTGGTTAGGCATAAATGCAGATGGAAAACGGTGATCCATTACAGTTTATGGCATGCAAAGACATATGGTAACAGCACATTGTACTGGGCAATCCATCACTCGGGACAACCCACATTTTAAACACCTACAGCGATACTTGTCGAGTTCTGAAACCATAGGAAGTGACCTCTCCAGCAGTTCCGACTCAAGCGCCAAAGCCTATGTCGCCGTTGCCTGATCAGGTTGGACCTTGATCATCTCGGATCACCCATGCCGGCAAACAAGTGCGAGCACCTCGTCAACTAATTGTGGAAATGTGACTTGGTGATGTCTGACACCTTTTTATTTAACAAAGGAGGAGATGTAGCATATTGATGTTATGAGCACTAGAAGTCTCGTGGTTCTGGGTGGAATCTGAAGAGGAAGTATGTAATGTGCGGAAAGGTGTTAAGGTGTGGTTAATGGAAAGTATGATGTAATACACAGTGTGGTGAGTGTATGCTGAGGAACAAAGTAATGTTCAACTGCAGCTCCAATGTGGTGTAATTCATCTACATGCTCCTGGGCTAGGGAAGACGCTACAGTATGCAGTGGGCAAGATGTAGGCTCACTAAATGGTAATCAATACCTCTGCACTGTGTAGAAGAGAATTAAAAACCAAATTTAGAAACGTTCAAAGCTTGCGATTAAAATTACAATTTTGATATTTCTAGATTTGTTCATGAATGAAATATAATATTTAATGATTGTGCATTGAGTTGGCATATACCCGCTCTGTAGCTTTTTGTATTGTTTTGAGGTTCAAATCATATAAATTGCTTAGGGTCCCTGGGTTCCAGTAATGATTAAGCGGGGGTCAACGGAAGTCAAAATGTTAAGAACGCTGCCCTAGAGTTTACGGAAGCAGGCTGAGTGAAGACTGTGCTTTGCAGTGCGTACTGCAGACAACGGAACCAGTTCTTAACTGAACAGAGTGATGATGCAGAGGGCAGCTCAAGACAGCTAAGAAACTTCTGGAATGGCTTCACTGCATCCTTTGGACCCCATGCAGTCCTGGCTCCTGGGGAGATGAAAGCATTGGAGGCCAGTTTCCGATGGCCCCCCGTCACTCTCCAGCTCACCAAGAACGTTCCTAGCAGGACTGTGCAGTGGAAACAGCCTGAGACTCACAATAGCATTGGTAGGGCTAGCGGCTTGGCAGTGACCACCTCCATCAGTGACCCACCCCTTAACGTCCTCTTAAATATGGCACCCGGCTTCCTCATCTGTCAGTGCGCACATGCGGCCACCCCAAGAGCTCGAGAAAGGATTAAGACAGGATCAAGTCGCTACTGGGGAGCCGGAGATTCTCGGTTCGATGTAAAGCTTTGCAGGTTTGAAAAGCTTTTGCTTCGTACAAAAAATAAGAACTCATATAATTATTTTTTTTTGTATTTCATCAACGGTTGTAACTATTAGGCATTTACATAATTATTATGAGGTTTTTGGGTTGTGTGATTGATTGTTAGTAGTATTGTCTATGTTCATGCTTGGTAGTGTGTTTATGCTGTAGAAACTCTACTGAAAGAAGTCCTTGCTTTCAAATCGAGCAGTTTGCAGATTCTTGTGCCCCTCCTCATCAGTTTGGGGCTCTGGCACTGCTTTCCGGTCATCTCCGTGCAGACTCGAGTATATTCATCCGTCTGAGAGGACACCTCCAGGGGTAGGTATGAAGCCTTCCAGACAACTACTGTCGCCATGACTACCGTTTCAGCTTTTCTCGGGGTGCTTTCTTTCTTTCCGGTGCCTGAAAACAGTTTGTGCCCAATTATCCTGCAGCGCCCCTTAGGAATGCGCTGAGGACCCCCGTACTGGAACCGTTGTCTCCGAATGTCTCTTACAGGAGACTGACAGATTCTGCGTCATATAACGTTTGCTGTAGTGAATATGAACTGGTGGAACAGCCTCCTTCCTGGTGCCTGCAGGACAGTGAAGGCTCCCGGGAAAACTCTGAGCTCACAGGTTTACAGTGTTCAAAGGAGTATTCAGCCCCTGTCTCATCCTTGACAGTGATTTCGTCCGTGTATTTGAAAAGTACACCACTAAATCTAATACGAAGAACATATGTCGATTTTTACAAGGCTTCATTGGCTGTTGGGAGTGAGGTGGTGGTAGTAAGGCTGTGGGCACTGAAGAACTGTATAGATAGTTACATGATCTGCGGAGAGCTGTAGGGGCGGGTGTGGAGAGCTGTGGGGAGGGTCCGTAAATGACGACGGGGAGCTGTGTGGGGCAGCTCTTGATAAAATGTTCTGTTGTACGGATCCTTTGCGGTGTTAAAGACTAGTGGAAAAGGTATACTAATGAATGAGGATGGCTATATTAAACAATTCAGCACAGTTCTAAAGGCCAAAGGAATTGTCATCTGGTGTGCCTTTCACCCTGTAATGAAAAGGGTTTCTCTCCACATAATGAATGATCTTCTCTCAGCCAATCACAAAGCGATGCAATCCGCCCTCTTACTACAGGTGTGAGCTAGGATACATTTTATAAACATTCTCCTTACTCGCAAAGTAAGGCAGATGTGAAGACCTGGGCCCTAACAAGTTAAACACACAGGGGAGTAGGAGACGCTGAATTTCTGGGGGGGGACAGGGACAACCTTGAGGACCTTCCAGTGACCCTATACAAATCGCCCATTGCATGCAAACCATACCCCGGGTAAACTAACACAATTGCATAGTTTTGAAGTGAAATATTGAGAAAGGCATGTATGTAGTCACAGTTTGCAACTATGCTGTATTGTTATTTACATTCACAAAGTAATTGGTCCATTGCAAAAAAAAAAAAAAAAAAAAAAAAATAATACATTTAGGACTCTCGCATTTCCATGCACCAAACGAACAAAGGTGGGACAAAAAAAGGAAGAATAAACTAAACGGTCTTGGTGAGATTCCTAAATCTCAACATGCAATTGGCATAATTAGAAATTATTTTGTTCCTGCTGCAGGTATCTATAATAAAGTTATGAACTTGAATTTGAAAAGCCAAATAATTTCTTGCACCATTCACTGCGGAGGACAAATTGGTTCGCTATTTTCTGTAGGTCAACCAAGTCCAACATCTCTTTACGTATATTGCTTATGGCAACATGATTCAGTCTTTTCTGGGACATAGTTGATCTTACCAAGTATTAAGACGGCGGAGACCACTCAAGCTTCTCTCAGCCTCACAAGGAGATACTGGAATAATTAAAAGAATCTGCAGTAGTTTCTCAACCTGTGAAAAGAAAGCTCTCTCTTGGAAGCATTTTTCTGAGTGTCTGCCAGTTCTGGGACTGAAGAGTATTTGAACATACTACATAATATAGTTAATTGAGCCTTGAGCAGCAAAGGGTAAATTTCCTTGTACTGAGCAATAGAGTCCATGCCACTGCCTGTCAAAAGCACCTGTTCAAGGTTTTCATGTGTTTGGATGCCTTCCTGGTCAAATCGCTGAGTGAGGTATACAGAAACTGTATCCAAAGTTAAAAGTACTGAGGGCGATAGTAGTCCCCCACGATTGCAGGATGAAACATTTCATCATCTATTCTTTTAGGAGTTTGCCACAGTCATGGCAATTCAATGACATTAAGATGGTACTCAGCAGTCATGTGGTTAGTGGAATCGAGCAGACCGTTGAATGACTGTAGGAAAGTACCATCTTGCCTGGCAGGTTACCCCCATTTTTACGTGTATGTATATTTTTGCCTGTGTCACTGGGATCCTGCTAGCCAGGACCCCAGTGCTCATAAAGTGTGCCCTGTATGTGTTCCCTGTGTGCTGCCTAACTGTATCACTGAGGCTCTGCTAATCAGAACCTCAGTGTTTATGCTCTCTCTGCTTTTAAAATTGTCACTGCAGGCTAGTGACTAATTTTACCAATTCTGATTGGCCTACTGCAACACCCTTATAATCCCCTCGTATATGGTACTTAGGTACCCATGGTATTGGGGTTCCAGGAGATCCCAATTGGCTGCAGCATTTCTTTTGCCACCCATAGGGAGCTCTGACAATTCTTACACAGGACTGCCACTGCAGCCTGAGTGAAATAACGTCCATGTTATTTCACAGCCATTTTACACTGCACTTAAGTAACTTATAAGTCACCTATATGTCTAACCCTCACTTAGTGAAGGTTAGGTGCAAAGTTACTAAGTGTGAGGGCAACCTGGCACTAGCCAAGGTGCCCCCACATTGTTCAGGACAATTTCTCCAGACTTTGTGACTGGGGGGACACCATTACACACGTGAACTACATATAGGTCAATACCCAGGAAGGCAGATCAAAGGATTTCCCTTTGGAAATAGGTGTTAAGTGCCTGAGAGGAGTAGCCTCTCCTGGCCTCTGGAAATGCTTTGAAGGGCACAGATGGTTCCCTCCTTGCATAAACCAGTCTGCACCGGTTCAGGGATCCCCCAGCCCCTGCTCTGGAGTGAAACTGGACAAAGGAAAGGGGAGTGACCACTCCCCTGTCCATCACCACCCCAGGGGTGGTGCCCAGAGCTCCTCCAGTGTGTCCCAGACCTCTGCCATCTTGAATGCAGAGGTGTGAGGGCACAATGGAGACCTCTGAGTGGCCAGTGCCCGCAGGTGATGCCAGAGACCCCTCCTGATAGGCTCTTACCTGGTTAGGTAGCCAATCCTCCTCTGAGGGCTATTTAGGGTCTCTCCTGTGGGTTTCTCATGAGATGATGAATGCAAGAGCTCACCAGAGTTCCTCTGCACTTCTCTCCTCGACTTCTGCCAAGGATTGACCGCTGACTGCTCCAGGACGCCTGCAAAACCACAACAAAGTAGGAAGAAGACTACCAGCAACATTGGAGCGCCTAATCCTTCCGGCTTTCTCGACTCTTTCCTGGTGGTGCATGCTCTGAGGGCTGTCTGCCTTCACCCTGCACTGGAAGCCAAGAAGAAATCTCCTGTGGGTCGACGGAATCTTCCCCCTGCCAACGCAGGCACCAAACTTCTGCATCACCAGTCCTCTGGGTACCCTCTCATCTTGATGAGCGTGGTCCCCGGAACACAGGAGCTGGATCCAAGTAACCCCGACAGCCCAGTGGTCCTTCTGTCCAAATTTGGTGGAGGTAAGTCCTTGCCTCCCCACGCCAGGCAGTAATCCTGAGTTGACCTCCGACTTCGTGGGACCCTCTTTTGTTGTGCTGAGACGACCGCCATGCTCAGATTTCTTCAATGCCTGTTCAGGTGCTTCTGTGGGTGCTGCCTGCTTCTGCATGGGCTCTTTATATTGCTGAGCACCCCCTCTGTCTCCTCGTCCAAGGGGCGACCTCCTGGTCCTTCCTGGGACCTGGCAGCACCCAAAACCTTCAACCACGACTCTTGCAGCTAGCAAGGCTTGTTTGCGGTCTTTCTGCGTGGAAACAACTCTGCATCCTACAGCACGCAGTGAGACATCTCCTGACCAAAGGAGAAGTTCCTGGCGCCTTCCGTTGGTGCAGAATCTTTGGCTTCTTCCACCCAGAGACAGCCCTTTTGCACCTTCATCCGGGTTTAGTGGTCTCCTGCCCCCCCCTGGACACTTGTGTGACTCTTGGACTTGGTCCCCTTCCTTTTCAGGTCCTCAGGTCCAGGAATACGTCTTCCGTGCTCTGCAGTCAGTTGTTGCCTTTGCAGAATCCCCTATCTCGACTTTAGTGTGTTTCTGGGGTAGTGGGGTAACTTTACTCCTACTTTTCAGGGTCTTGGGGTGGGGTATCTTGGACACCCTTAGTGTTTTCTTACACTCCCAGCGACCCTCTACACAATACACTAGGCCTAGGGTCCATTCGTGGTTTGCATTCCACTTTTGGAGTATATGGTTTGTGTTGCCCCTAGGCCTATTGTCTCCTGTTGCATTCTGTTGTGTTCTACAGTGTTTGCACTACTTTTCTAAGTGTTTTACGTACCTGATTTCGGTTTGTGTGTATATTTTGTGTATTTTCCTTACCCCCTAAGGGAGTATATTCTCTGAGATACTTTTGGCATATTGTCACTAAAATAAAGTACCTTCATTTTTAGTAACTCTGAGTATTGTGTTTTTTTGTGATATAGTGCTATATGATATAAGTGGTATAGTAGGAGCTTTGCATGTCTTCTAGTTCAGCCTAAGCTGCTCTGCTATAGCTACCTCTATCAGCCAAAGCTGCTAGAACACTACTAATCTACTAATAAGGGATAACTGGACCTGGCACAAGGTGTAAGTACAACAAGGTACCCACTATAAGCCAGACCAGCCTCCTACAACGACTCATCACTACGAAGCTTCAGTATAGCACTTTTTGCTACATTCACAGCAGCCAGTAGCCCAGACATAGTTTGCTGGCGGCCTTGGATGGCAATATTCAAACATTCTGGAAGCTGCAGTACTTGGAGAGCAATCTGAAGACCTAGGACAGTTGTTCTTCTCTGAAAGTGTGCTAGCAAACCACAAGCATGAGCAGACATATCACCACTGGACTTGGATGTTGATAATTGTTCTAGGGTTTCCAGAATAGATTCATAATTATCCATTACTTTTTGTATAGCTTTTACACAGACTGTCCAGAGTATTGGACACAGTGGCTTTATTTTTAACACATTTGTAGGGCCTTCAATGCTGTGCTGGATGAGGTCTGAAAATATTGTACGACGTGTCAAAGATTGTCCAAACAGATTTCCAAGTTCTTGGACATAAAGCAGTGCATCTTCCATTATGGAACATTTATGTGCCGCAGCCTGCATAACCAGATTCGTACAATGTGCTCAATGAACATAAAGAGCATTTTCTGGCAGGTGCAGTTTCACTGGTTGTGCGCTTCCTGCTTGCCAGGTGTTGTCAGGCTGTGTGCTGGCGCCTGCCTATGGTGTCCTCATAAGGCTGCGCTGCCTGCCGGGCCCAGCGCTTCCATTCAGATCCTGTGTGGCCTGCAATTCCCTGTCTGCTGGGCCCTTTGCTGCCTTTTAAGCAGTGACAAGCTCTGTGCTGCTGTCAGCTTGTGAAGTCCTAAGAGGCCTGTGCTGCTGCCTGTTGGGAGCTTTCTATCTAGTCAGGCGGTGTCAGACTCTGGGCCCCCACCTGCCTATGAAGTCCTATGAAGGATTATGGTTGCTGCTAGGTCCTTGTCTGACTTTCAAGTGGCAGTCTCTGTGCTGCCATCTTCCTGTGAACTGTTGTGCTGTCTGACAGGGCAGGCCTTAGTGCTGGTGGTGCCCTGTGCGACAATATTTGTTGGCACCCCCCAATGACCACCTCCGACACTGATTCCCTCACTACCATCCATAACCACTCTCTCTCTCAGATGCATTTCATTGGTTTTATAGCACCACTCATACTGGGAAACATCACTTCGAATGTGGTCAATGCAATGCAATGCATTGACCACGCTGCCACTACCACACATATGGGTCTAGCGTGCTTGCCTTTAGCACACATGCCTTTACCACGCATATGCATGGTTACAGCAGAGAGAGCGGTCTAGCTGTCTGGGTGGAACAGGAAGAAGCAGAAGGCAGAGGAGAGAGAGGAAAGTTGGGCTGGGGCTGGGTTTGGGTAGTTTTTAGGACAGGGTGGGGTAGGTTTTAGGGTTCAGGGTGGGGCAATGGGTCGGGGTCGTTTTTAGGGCAGTTCAGGGTAGGTTTTAGGGTACAGGATAGGGAGATCAGGTAGTTTTTATGACAGGACAGGGTAGGTTTTAGGGTTTCAGGGTGGGGGCGGGGGTAATTTTTAGGACTTGATGGTGTAGGTTTTATGGTACAGGGTGGGGGCGGACCGGTTAGGTTTTAGGGTACAGGATGGGGAGGTCAGGTAGTTTTTAGGACAGGGCAGGCTAGGTTTTAGGGTTCAGGGCAGGAAGTCAAGTAGTTTGTAGGACAGGGCGGGCTAGGATTTAGGGTTCAGGGTGGGGGGGTGAGGTAATTTTTAGGACAGGACGGGGTAGGTTTTAGGATTGAGGGTGGGGGTGTTGGGGTAATTTTTAGAAGAGGGTGGGGTACGTTTTAGGGTACAAGGCGGAGTGGGGGGGTGGCTAGTTTTTAGGACAGGACGGGTTAGGTTTTAGTGTTCAGGGCAGGGGCTGGGGGTCAGGGTAGTTTTTAGGGCAGTGCAGGGTAGGTTTTAGGGTATGGGACGAGGAGATAAGGTAGTTTTTAGGACAGGGCAGGACAGGTTTTAGGATTTAAGGGGCGGGGGTCAGGGTAGTTTTTAGAACAGAGTGGAGTAGGTTTTAGGGTTCAGGGTGGGTGCATGGGGGTAGTTTTTAGAACAGGCAGAGTAGGTTTTGAAAATCAGGACAGGGGCATTGGGGTAGTTTTTAGGACAGGGTGGGGTAGGTTTTAGGGTTCAGGGCAGGGGCGGAGGGGCGGAGGGGTCAGTTTAGTTTTTAGGAAAGTGTGGGGGTAGGTTTTGGGGTTTAGGGTGGAGGCGGAGGTCGGGGTCGTTTTTAGGACAGGGCAGGGTTACTTTTAGGGCTTAGGGCGGGGGCGTTTAGGGCTCAGGGCATGGGGTGGAAAGGGCAGATTTAAGCACTTGGGTGAGGTGGAGTATTAAATCAGTTGTAAGAGGGCAAAGCAGGAAGAATTTACCCTGCATGTTCCTTTACCAAACATGCTTTTACAACAAATTTTGCTGTAAAGGCATGCTTGGTAAAGGCGTGCATGGTAAAGGCATGCGTGGTAAAGACGGAGTCGTTGTTGAGACCGCGTTGTTGTTAATGCATGCGTGATGTACATATGTGTTGTTGCATCACACATCCCTCATACCAGTGTAGGGTGTCAGAGCACTTTACATCACACAGACATTACACAGAGACAATCATCATATGTGTGTAAATCAGTATATAGGAAATGTTACATAAGACAGAGGACTACAAGGTGTAGGAGTCACAGGTCATCCATACTGGTACCTTGTATAGTTTAAGAGCGCCCTGTCTGGAGAAGTGCAAACTCAGAATTTAAAACATAACACCATGGTTTGGGGGCTCTCTTTAATAATAAGAATTGATTTTCACTCAAATAAACCGATTTTGCAACATTGTTAATGAAAAACTGGGGAACAATCATAACGCTCAAATCTATAGCTTGCAGTTTGTATGCAGCTCTTTGATGGCAGTTAAGTGCTCACTGTTCTGTATTATGTTTTAACTTATAAACTGCAAGGGACAAAAGGTTCTCTCTGACAAAAGAAGTAACCCACAGACCTATTCACATTATATGCACTTTGTGATCTGCAAGTAGAAGTTCTTTTCAGCAGGCACATTAACCCTGTGCACTAGTACTACCTTATGATGACTCAAAACTTCCACTAGACAAAACTTCAAACTCTCTCCAGGAAGACCATTAATCACTGGATTGAGATTTTTATTGTTGCCTGAAAACTGTTGGGTACACCCAGCAGGTTCTTTCAAAGCCACTTACAAGCACGGATGTCACCTCAGGGGACAATAATTAGCACTGGGGCAGTCAAGACCCCGGAGACAGGGAGACAGACAGCAACAGAAACGAGGCCCTAACAAACATTTTCAAACAGTGTTCCACCAGCACGCTAAAGCCTGCCCTGCTCTTATCCCACAGTGAATCAACAATACTGTATTTAAAAAAGGAGATGCTCGGCAACACAGCACTTTATTTAAAAAGAAAGGGAGATACTTTATTTAATTTCCCAAACCTCCTCACCTTATTCAAATCTTGCTGCTATCTTCAGAATTCAGTCTAAAGGGCGGAAGGAACGGATTGCAGACAGCAATCAACAAAGGGCCTCTCTCCCTTTGTTCTTAGAATTGGAGACTGCAGGCAACCGTGGCAGTGGCGGCCGGCAGCTTTAGGAGGGAGGGGGGCGGGCGGGAAGCACACACACACTCATTCTTGAACGCACACACACACACACATGCACACACTCTCTCTCTCTCTCTCTCTCTCTCTCTCTCTTACCTTCAGCCTTGGAGGTCCCAGAAGGGTTGGGACTGCTGCCTTCCCTCACAGGGAAGGCAGCAGTCCCAGCCTCGTCACAGAGTGGGATGGGGTCAGTGAGACTGCTGACCCCACCCCACTGTGTGACAAAGTGTCACTGATTGACACTCGCGCTGGGCGCTTCAGGGCTTAAACCTGAAGCACCCAGGTCGAAGTCAATGGGTGACGTTTTCCTCCTCACCCGGGGGAGGGCCTCAATGCACCTTTGCTGAGCCGAGGGGGTCATGCTCATAGGAGCTGTGACCTCCTCAGCCCAACAAAGTTCAGCTCAGGCAGCCAGGAGTCTGCGCAAATCGCGCATGTCTGCTCCTGGCTGCCTGACCTGAAGATGAAGAGTGTCTGTCAGGCTGACCTTTGTTCAGCCTGACAGACACTCTTCATGAGGGGCAAAAGGTGGGTGGGCGTGGCCCCTCCGCCCTAAAGGACGGGCTGCGACTGAGCTGTGGGCTGTGGGCTGTTGGCGGCAAGGTGAGAAAGAATTCCTTGGGTGCTGCAGCACAAGAAAAGGGCAGAGGGCAAGTGGCCTTTGTGACGTCACCCTTATTCTCCGACCATCAGATTAGTCACAGGTAGCTGGAGGCAGGTCACAGGTCAAATGCAAGGTCAGTTTAGGGCGCGCCTTCGCACGCTAATGGCCCTGCAAATCAGAGAAGAGAAGGGGAAATCATTTTGTCCCCTTGTCCCCCCACCCTTGTCCCTCGTGTCCCCCCCACTCCAAAATCTGAGGGGGGATATGCCCCCACACCCCCCACACTTCCTACGCCCATGTAAACACACATATGAAATAGTGGCCTTGGGAATGCTCAGATAGTAGCTTCATACTCCAGTGGAGGCCTTGCAGTCCTATTTTTTCAAAATGTGGTTGGATTAACCTTCTCGATGCTATTCAGGGCCCACTAGTGTCACAGTTTAATAGTTACACTTGTACATCATGACGTGACAGCTCTAATGGGTAACCTATGGCTGTCAAAACAGATGCTCGTCATGAGAGGTCCAAGTGTTTCAATACTCACAAATAAGTACACAGTGCAAGACATAGTAGAGGAGTATTGTTATAGCTTCGTGGCTGTCATAGTCGTGAAATAGCATTGCATGCTTCAGGTTAGTACAGAGGTGCACTTTGAGAGCCTTAAGCAGATCTCATTAGTGGAATATCAGTGTAAGCCTGTATATGACGCTATATGCTGTAAGAGTCCTGCTCTTTCCAGAGAGGTATATATCATACCTCTCCGGAAAGAGCAGAACTCTTACAATACATAGCCTATGATGTATCAGGTGGGCACTGTTTCTACTGTATCACACTTGTATTTGGCTGCTGCACGTTCAATATTTTGTATCTGACACAATTTTCTCCTGTACACATGGCTAGTATCAAAAACACAGGACTACGGCTACTGTAACATAATGAAGTATTTGAATAGTTCCTTAATTCGTCATTAGAACTGTCTGTAAATGTTGTCTTGGTAGACAATGTCATAAAAAATAATGCCATATAAATGCAGAGTTCAGCCTCCATTTTTCAAAAACATTCTTAGACTTGGGAACTTCCCCAGCTCTCCTGGAGAGGCTATGTTCGCTCTCTCAGTTCAGTGAGGGTCTAGTATGACTTTTTTGGCAGGGCTGATATTGGTCCCTGTGAGGCTCTGTCACACTTCCCTGCGACCACATATCGTTACCTCACTAGTCCTCCTCCGCCCATCCCTATCCCACTCCCCATTTTTGAGGGCCTGGTAGCTGCTAAGTGCTATTGGTCCACAGGCTTTCTTTTTAACGCTTGCGAACATATTATTTTGCATTTTCATTTTGCAGTTCTATAATGGACATCAGGCAAGATGCTACCGTAACATTTAAAACAAAGCCAAAATGCCTGCTAGGTCATCGACAAATGTGTCATGCAGACGTCACATGCAGGTTCTTGCATTGCAACACATGCTTAGAAACAGTGGGCACATTGAAAATTAACCCATTCCAAAATGGCGCTTTGTTCCTGCAATTGTGAAAAGTATGAGCGGTATTGAAATTCCCTACTAGTTCTAATAGGAACAGTAGCTCATTTGTTTGGCTTTCACCTATGTTTTTTTATAAGTTAAGGGAATGCCAAATGTGATTATCAGAGCCAATTTACCTTTTTTTACTCAGATTTGAACTAACCGACATATTAAATTGAAGCCCTTATTAGAAATAAATTTAGTAGGATGCTTACGGTGTACTGGTCTTCTTTAAGAATGACAATCTGATGGGCACAATCTGATGAACTGTGAACACTGAAGCTGTGATCAATAGCAGATAGACTGTAAACACTTATATATATATTTGAAGCTGCAAATACACATTTTGTCCTTGGAGCAGATAACCTATTTTCTTTAATGAAAGGACTAGATTGGAAAAACATTTATTTTCTCTGTTAGTCACAAACGATGTAATTTCTCTATACAGATATTGCAGATAAAGGGCACAATTGAGAGACCTTGATAGTGCGGGTTCCTGTGGAAATGCAGAATGTTATATATGTTTTCCATCATCTCAGATTCAATCAATGAATCTCTTCCCTCTGTTTGAATAATGGATGTGCAACCAGGACACACAGACATCTTTCAAAAATATTTGTGCAGCATATTAGCATATGGGAGCTCATGCATTTAACGTGTTATTGGAATTCTCGTTGCCGGGCAGAACCGGTGGCCATAGCTTTCTATCTAAGCAGAGGCACCTGGCGTGGCAGCAAAATTCCAGAGGCTCCAATACCTCCCGTATGTTCCCAGGCCTCTCCGCGCCTGAAAGTTTGATTTTTTTGATAATTACCTTGTCTTTCAATTCTTCAGAATCATGTAGTTCAAACATAATAAATAGGAGTGCATGTAAAGCTGTGTTTGTCATTGGTTGTTTGGGGACTCTCCGCTGGTTGTCTCTTGTATTCCACGAAAGATACATTCACTTGCTCAGAAGGAATGGCTGATATTTTAGTTATTGTTTTTGTGTAGCGCTCAATTCGACCAGGCAGCTGCATCAAAGCTCTTCTGAAGGATGAGGAGGTAGCATTGCAATGGTGATGTGTTTGTGGCTGCAGTGAGCAGAACAATTTGTTTGTCGTTAGCCCAGTGGCCCGACATAACAGATAGGTTTCAGACCTTTCAGAAGCTTATTAAATTCCACTTCAAAGCCGATCTACAGTGGGAGATAGTTTCAGATGGTTCAGTCTTGGAAGCGTTGAGCTGTTTTCCTATAATATTGATGTCTTGCTAACAAACGTTTTGATCTTGGCAGTCACACATAGGCAGTTGGTAGGGGCAGCAATCTGCAGAAGGTCTGGCAGCTGAGTTCTGAATGTGTTGTAGTTTTTTCATACTAGATAGAGATGATCCCTGGTAGAGGCCATTGGTATAATCCAGTTTGGATAGTATGAGATAGATAGTAGCATGCACCTTGTGTGGAAATCCGAGGTGGGGGAAGATGCGTTGCAGAGTCTCCAAGGTGATGAAGGTTGATTGTGCTAATTTGTCCACTTCGGCATTTATTGTTAACTTGGAGTCCATGGTAGTTCCAAGGTTTTTAACTTACTTGGATACTTGAGGAGGTGGTCCTAGATCGTCAGGCCAGGCGCACAGTGGGTCATAATGTTTCCAGTCGCCACATGTGAGTATTTCTGTTTTGGATGCATTTAATTTGAGGTGGCTCCAAGTCATCCACTGATCGATGGCTCTGAGGCCATTGAAGATTTGGGAGTTTTCAATGTCTTTGGGGCATTCCAATTTAAGTAGTATTTGTGTGTCATCTGCATAGTTGTAGCATGGGAGTTGAAAATCATTGATCAATTCTGGTAATGACATCATGTAAATGTTGAAAAGTATAGGTGAGATGATTGATCCTTGTGGGAAGAGAATATATAATATTAGTTCTTTTTTAATGTAGGTTGTAATCCAGTTGAGAGCAGAGAGCAGTCCCTTCTATGCCAGCTTCATGGAGTCTTTGAATTAGGATGTCATGGTCAACAGTATCAAAGACAGCCAAGAGGTCCAAGAGAAGTAGTGCAGAAACTCCATTGTGGTCGACTGTGTTTTTAAAATCATCCCAGATTGTTATGAGTGCCCATTCAGTGCCACTTCCTGGGCAGAATACAGTTGGGTAGTCTGAAAGTATGGAATTGTCTTCAATTAACTGTGACATCTGGGAGAATGCTGCTCTTTCTATCAGTTTGCCCAGAAAAAGGTCCATTTGTGACTGGTCTGTAGTTGTTGGGGTCCTGTGGGTCTAGGTTTGTTTTCTCTAATAAAAGATGTATGCATGGCTTTTTCAGGTCTTTAGGAAAAGGTCATGTAGTTAAAAGGTTATTGATGATTCTTCTCACAGTTGTGGCAGCAGAAGTAGATAAAAGACTGTTTTTGAAGATGTGTGTTGGACCAGGGTCAGAAGGGCAAACTGAAGGCCTACTTGCTTTGACCAAATCCATAAATTCACCTTGTGATATTTGTTTGAAGGAGTGCAGAGGCTGGGTTGGTTTATTTCTGGAGGGGATTTTAGGAAAGGGGCTGTTGCTGATGGTTTTCTTCTGTTTTAAATAGGAGTCGAATGTGTCTGCCTTGGTTGTGTAATCAGTTGCCAGTTTGTTTGTGAAATCTTGAGTAGTGGGATGACTTCCTTCCATGCATTTAGGTTTTCGAAATTAATTGAGAATTTTATAACATTCTTTGGTTGCAGATTCAGCATTTACAATTCTGTCTGAGTAATATTTTTTTTAGCTTTTTTGATTGATGATTTGTATATTATGTTAAGTTTGTGTAGCTGAACATTGTCTTGAAGGTTGTTTGTTTTGAGCCAGGTCCGTTGCAGCCTTCTGATTTGTTGCTTTATCTTTTTAAGTTCTGCGTTTCCCCAAGGTGTTGGTTTTCTTTTGTCCTGTTTAGTTTTTCTAAGTGGTATTAGGATATTGTTAGACTCTTCATCCTTTGCGTGGTCTCCCTTACTTTTTGCCTCTGTTCCCCAGGTTGTTGATGTGTGCTGGACTCTGATTTTGCTGTTTTTGATACTCTGGGCACTTTATCACTGTTAACCAGTGCTAAAGTGCAAGTGCTCCTTTACAAAATGTGTATGTAATTGGCTTATCCATGATTGGCATATTTGGTTTACTAGTAAGTCCCTAGTAAAGTGCACTAGAGGTGCCAGGGGCTGTAAATCAAATGCTACTAGTGGGGCTGCAGCATTGGTTGTGCCACCCACATGAGTAGCTCTGTAATCATGTTTCAGACCTGCCACTGCAGTGTCTGTGTGTGCAGATTTAACTGTAACTTTGACTTGGCAAGTGTACCCACTTGCCAGGCCCAAACCTTCCCTTTTCTTACATGTAAGGCACCCCTAAGGTAGGCCCTAGGTAGCCCCAAGGGCAGGGTGCAGTGTATGGTTAAGGTAGGACATATAGTAATGTGTTTTATATGTCCTGACAGTGAAATTTTGCTAAATTCGTTTTTCACTGTTGCAAGGCCTGTCCCTCTCATAGGTTAACATGGGGGCTACCTTTAAATCTGGTTAAAGTGTAGATTCCCTTTGGGTGCGGATGGACATGTGGAGTTTGGGGTCTTTGAGCTCACAATATAAGAATACATCTTTTAGTAAAGTTGATTTTGAGATTGTGTGTTTTAAAATGCCACTTTTAGAAAGTGAGCATTTTCTTGCTTATACCATTTCTGTGACTCTGCCTGTTTGTGGATTCCCTGTCTGGGTCAGTTTGACAGTTGGGCTGGTTGCACCTCACACTAGACAGTGACACAAAGGGAGCTGGGGTGTAGCCTGCATATCCTGATGAGCCATCTGTGCTAGGAGGGAAGGGAGGAATGGTTACTTACACCTGAAAGGGCTGAGCCTGTCCTCACATAATGCGACCCCCTGATGAGTGTCTGGGGCCTGGCCTGGGCAAGGCAGGATTTCACATTCACAAGAGACTTTACTTTGAAGTAGGCCTACTTCAAAGGAGAAATTGGGTATAAGAAGGGCATCCAAAACCATAGACTTTAGAAAACTTCTGGAAACACGAGGAACCTCTGCCTGGAGAAGAGCTGAATAACTGAGGAAGAAGAGCTGCCATGCATGTGACTGTGCTTTGTGGAGCTACCCTGCAGTTGCTGCTTCTGCCAGAGTAAGAGGGCAAAGACTGGACTTTGTGTGCCTTCCATCTTGTGAAGAAATCTCCAAGGGCTTGATTTAGAGCTTGCCTCCTGTTGTTTGAAGTCTCAGGGACAGCAAAGACTTCTCTCTGCCAGCCCCTGGAGAGACTCCTGCTCTGACAAGGGGTGCCCTATCCAGTCCCTGGGCCCTTGGAAGGAAAGCTGGTGGAAATTCAAGGAAATCGACTTCGGACGACTTCGGACCGCTGCCGCTGCTGAATCCGGTGATGCCGCCTGCAACCGACTCCGTGATCTTCGCTGTAACGCGATGACCTTCGCAGGCCCGCTGCAGCCCCGCTAAAGTCCACAACTCCGTGGAAGTCGCCGCACCACGTCGTGACCGATGCCACTCGAAGTGCGTGGATTCAACGTTTCGCACAGACGCCGCGATCCCCGACTTTCCGCATCGACTTGTATTCACTATTCACCAAAGGTACTGTACCTGGGGGCCTACGCGACTCCGTGTCCAGCGCAGCTGGTGTCAGATTGTTGGGAACGACTCCATTACGACGCCGTGTTAACACCTCATCGAAGTGTTTTTTGTTTCTAAGCGCTATTTTTGAGTTTAATCTTAAAAATTCATAACTTGACTTGGTTATGTCCGATTTTTGTTGTTTTGGTCTTGTTTGGTTTAGATAAATATTTCCTATTATTCTAAACTGGTGTTGTGGCATTTTGTAGTGTTTTTATTAAGTTACTGTGTGTGTTGGTAGAAATACTTTACACCTAGCACTCTGAAGTTTAGCCTACTGCTCTGCCAAGCTACCAAAGGGGTAAGCAGGGGTTAGATGAGGGTGATTCTCTTTTACCCTGACTAGGGTGAGGGTCCTTGCTTGAACAGGGGGTAACCTGACTGTCAACCAAAGACCCCATTTCTAACAGATATTAAAAGCTTCCTGTAGCCACTCATAAAGTTTTGTAACAGAATTAATTGTATCTAGATCTGTGTTGGCTGTTAGTTGTGTTTCTAAGTCTTCAAAATTGAGTTTGCTCCATGTTCCATAGATGCATGTATGTAAGTTGCTATGGGGTGTGTTAATATGTGGTGTTTTATGTTGGAAAGGTATCAAATTGTGGTCTGACTATGTAATTGGTGTGATGTTATGAATGGTAACTAGTTCAGGTTTTGCAAAAATTAGATCTAGGATGTGTCCAGTGATGTGTGTGGGATTGCGTATGATCTGATGTAGGTTCAATGTGACTAGGCCATTGGCGATATGGGGCTTATTGGGATTGACAAACCAAATGTGTAGGTTCCCAAGAATGCATAGGTTTGAGTATAATGTTTTAAGGCTTTGAGACAATATCTAGAAAAGTGTCTGGGAATGTTGAGTTGTTAGATGGAGGTCTGTAAAGGAGGAGAAAATCACAGGAGGAAGTTGGTGTAGGGTTGCATCTGGTGAGGAGGGCTTCACAACCTCATATGGAAATGTTGTCTGTTTTACTGAGATTTATTGCTTCTTTGAATATAATAGCTAGTCCACCTCCTCTCTTGCCTATAGGGTTTTGTGAGATGGTTTAATAGCCCAGAGGTACTGCTTCATGCAACACTGGGGCCATGTCATCTCCCAACCATGATTCCATTACTAATAGTGAATCAGGTTGTGTGTCATGAGCAGGTCGTAGATGTGGTGCTTGTCTTTTTAGAGTGATCGAGCATTTATGAGCAGATACTTTAGAAAATGTGCATTTGCGGTGGTGTTGTTTTGTTTTGGAGAACGGTGAGCAGTATATTTTGAGCTTGTAGCAGGTGTGTTGTTAGTTGTGATAACTGTGTGAGGGTCACAATAGTCCTGTTTTTCAATATAGTGTTCCTCTTCCAGCAGGCTTAAGAAGCATTTGGTTGGGTCTGTTTGTGTTGGTGGTGGACTTGGTGCCTGAGAGAGACATGAAGAGTGTATTCTTTTTGAAGTGTAACCTTATTATGTAATAGACAAAGGGAAGCAAAGTTGTTATGAGTGGCATGTTGTTTATTTTGTTTCCATCTGCTTAGTGTGGCAGGAGTATGGGTTAGGGGAGGTGGAGCAGCATGTAGGTCAGAATATAAGGCTTTAAATTGTGCAATGGATGAGAGGCGGGTAAACGAATGTTGCTGTGTTGGGGTGCTTGTGGTAGATGTTTGTGAAGAGTGAGAATGTAGGAGTAAAGGTTGATCAGGATTTGTATTTGTGTAGTCATGAGAGTGGGATTGGGTATGACGGAAAGTATTATGAAAGTTTGTGTTATGCTGATGTGCTGATGTTTGTGGTCTGTTTTGTTTTTGTGGAATAGTAAGAGGAGATATTGATGTAGTGGTTTCCTGTGAAGGATTTGTATGTGAGTTAGTATTGGTGAGTGGTATTAGACTATTACAGGGGCTGTTGATGTGTTTTGGAGAAGAGTGTATGAGGTGTGTAAAAGGGGCTGGATGTGGGTCAGTGGTGTTTGTGCTAGTTTTATTCACTGGAAGAGGTAATATGTGTGGTGGAGTGGAGTGTAAGGATTGTATGGTTGTGTGTAATTGGTGAAGAGAGGGAGGAGGGTATTTGTAGATGGTTTGTTGGAAGAGTGGGTTTAGGTATTTGTGATGATAAAAGGGGGTCTGGCAGGAGTAAATAGAGGATAGTGCTGTTGGTTTGTGTGAACAGGGAGTGTGTATCTGGATGGCTGGAGGTCCTCATGAGTGTGTTTTCAGTGCTTCTGTTTTACACAAAAAACAAGAATGAATGAACAGACAAGCTGTCTCTTGTCTCAAAACGAACATGCTTCAAGTATGTTATTGATTTCACTTCCATGATTTTCAAGAAGTGTTTACTGTGGTCCTATTAAATTATCACAGTTCATAAAACATTTCTGTGTCTCTCTGAAATGTTTACATATGAACCTTCAATAAGGCGTATGTTGTTGTAAGTGTTCCGATTGCTAGTTTATGATAATAACATAACATTATTTGTCCTGTATTTTATTTAGACTTTATAAAAATGGGTTGTAATGTAAACATTCATAAAAACATAAAGTTTTTCCTTTTCAAGCTAAGCTGCTTTGAGTCACGTTAAACAATCCTAGGTAGGTATTATAGTCCAATCTGACACAAAGAGCACATTGTTTTCCACCACAAATTCTCTGCTGGATGTGTGTTTTTTTTTAGCTGGTAACGCTCTGGAAGTGATGTTTGTGATCGGTCTACTAACCTGTATTCTTCTTTGTGCATATGTGACACTGACATGCATTATCAGTGCATGTAACACCTGTACTGTCCTGCTGCCTGTTTGGCTATTTTTCCCAGCAACAGCAGTAGAATATTGTAACGTAATGTAAAGCTACTCTTTTTATCTCCACATTAATCACAAACAGTACAAGGCTAGCAATGGCATTCTTTTTTCGTTTCTCTTTTTTTTAGGGTCAAGCCTGTGAGCGCATGTGCCAGCGCATACGTTTCACTTGTCAGATTCGGTTCTGTGCAGTAAAGGGCTTGGAACCCACCTGTTGCTTACCATTTGTTGGCTTGCGTGACACTCTTCTTTACAGCCTCGTAATTCATCACTGCAGGTCTAGCATCATTTCCGTTCCTCTGTGTGGAGCAGAGACCAAGCACTGACTGATTCAACTTAATCAGTGCCCATCCGCTGTTCCCAACGCGACTGAGGTACTTCTTTTTAACTTCTAGGGCCCTGCAAACAGAAAGCGTGAGTCCAAAATAATCTGCTGTACTGTAATCCAAAACAATCCACCCCACTCCAATCTGCCTCACTCCACTCTGCCCCACTTTAATTGAAAACAATCTGCCCCACTCCAATCCAAAACAATCTGTCCTACTCAAATCCACCCCACTCCAATCTAAAACAATCTACCCCTCACCAGTCTGCCCTATTCCAATCTAAAACAATCTGCCCAACTCAATTCAAAACAATTTTACCCAACCCCAATCTACCCCAATTCAAAATATTCTGCCCTACTGTAGTTTACTGCACTCCAGTCCAAAACAATCTGCCCCACTTCATTCTGCCCCACTGCAGTCCAAAACAATCTGCCTCACTCCAATCCAAAACAATTTGTCTCACTGCAATCTACTGCACTCCAGTCCAAAACAATCTGCCCTACTCCAATCTGCCCTACTGCAATCCAAAACAATTTGCCCCACTCCAATCCACCCCAATCTCCCCCACTCCAATCCAATCCATCCCACTCCATTTAAATTCACCCCACTCCCATCCAGTCCACTCCACTCTCATCCAGTTCACCCCACACCAACCTAATCCACTGCACTCCAATCTACTCTGCCCCATTCCAATCTACCCCACTCAAATCCAAAACCATCTGCTCCACTCTACTCTGCCCCACTTCAATCCAGAACAATCTGTCCTGCTCCAATCCGCCCCACTCCAATCCAAAACAATCTGCCCCACTCCAATCTGCCCTACATCAATCCAAAAAAATCTGCCACACTCCAATCCATTTCAATCTGCCCCATTCCATCCTGCCCCACTTTAATCCAAAACAGCCTGCCCTACTTTATCCTATCCCAGTCCACCCTTCCCCACTTCAATCCCAAACAACCCACACCTATCCAAAACAATCTGCCCAATCCAATTCACCCCTATCCAATCCAGTCCACATAACCCCAATCCAATCCACCACACTCCATCCCAATTCGCCCCACTCCAATCCACCTCCATCCAGTACACCCCATACCAATCCAGGCCACCCCACACCAAGCCAATGCACCACAATCCAGCCCGGTCAAATCTACCCCACTCCAATCCAATACACCTCATGCCTATCCAATCCTGCCCCAATACAACTAAAACAGTCTGCATCACTCCAATCTGCCCCACTTTAATCAAAAACAATCTTCCCCACTCCAATCTGCCCCACTCCAATCCAAAACAATAGGTCCTACTCAAATCCGTCCCACTCCAGTCCATCCCACTCCAATCCAAAACAATTTGCCCCTCCCCAGTCTGCCCCACTCCAATCCAATACAATTTGCCCCACTCCAATCTAAAACAATTTGCCCCACTGAAATTCAAAACAACCTGCCCCACCACAATCTGCCTCACTCCAATCTGCTCTTCTTTAATCAAAAACAATCTGCCCCATTCCAATCCGCCCCACTCCATTCTGCCGCACTGCAATCCAAGACAATCTGTCCTACTCAAATCCACCCCAATCAACATCACTGCAATCCAAAACAGTCTTCCCCACTCCAATCCAAAATCATCTGCCCCACTCCAGTCTGCTCCAATGTAATCCAAAACATTCTGCCCTACTCCAGTTTACCCTACTCCAAACTGCCTCACTTGATTCCAAACTATACGCCCCACACCAACCCAATCCACCTCAATCAAATCCAATCTGTCCCACTCATTTCCAAACCTATCCGCCCCACTCCAATCTGCCCCACTTCAATCCAAAACAATCTGCCCCATTCCAATCTGCTCCACTTTAATCCAAAACAACCTGCCCCACTCCACCCTGCCCTACTCCACCCTGCCCCACCTCAATCCCAAACAACCCACTCTAAACCAAAACAATCTGCCCTGCTCCAATTCCCCCTACTCTAATCCAATCCAGGTGACACCAATCCAATCAATCCCACTCTATCTCAATTCAACCCACCCCAATCCTGTCCACCCCACTCCAATCCTGTCCACCCTACACCAATCCACCCCACCCCACACCAACCCAATACACCCCAATCCAGCCCAGTCCAATCTACCCCACTCCAATCCAATACACCTCATCCAAATCCAAAGTAACCCACCCAATCTACTCTAGTCCAATCCACTCCGCTCCAGTCCAATCAACCCCACCCCAGTCTGATCTACCCCACTCCAGTCCAACCCACCCCACTCCGATCCAATCCAATCCAATCCAACCCAATCCACTCACTGCAGTCCACCTCACTCCATGGGGTGAATTTGGATTTGATTCACTGGATCGGAGTGGGGTGGATTGGAATGGAGTGGGGTGGATTGGATTGGGGTGAATTGGTTTTGAGTGGGGTTTATTGGACTGAGTAGGGTGGATTGGATTGGAGCAGGGTGGATTGGAGTGGGGTGGGCTGGATGATGGGATTAGAAGGGGACATACTGAAATGGATGAGAAGGGTGAATTGGGATAGAATGTGGTGGATTGGAGTGAGTGTGGTGGATTTGAGTAAGTGGGGTGGATTGGATTGGAGTGGGGTGGATTGAATTGGAGTGGGGTGGATTGGAGTGGAATGATTTAAAATGGGGTGGGGTGGATTGAATTGGGGTGTGGTGGGCTGCAGTGGGATAGATTGGATTGGAGTGGGGTTGGGTGGATTGGAGTGGGGTGAATTGAAGGGGGTGGATTGGAGTGGGTGGATTAGAGTGGTATAGATTGTAGTGGGATAGGGTGGTGGATTGGATTGGGTGGGGTGGATTGGAGTGGATTGGGTTAGATTAGAGTAGAGTGGGGTGGACTGGGTAGGCTGGATGTGTTGGAATGCAGTGGATTGAACTGGGATGGGATGGGGTGGATTGGTTTGGGGTAGAGTGGGTTGGACTCCAGTGGGGTGGATTGGAGTGGGGTGGAGTGGATTGAAATTGGGTGGGGTGGGTTGGATTGGAGTGGGATTGACTGAAGTGGGGTGGATTAGGTTGGTGTGGGTTGGACTGGAGTGGGGTGGATTGGAGTGAGGTGGATCAGATTGGGGTGGATCGGATTGGAGTGAGGTGGATTGAAATGAGTGGGGTGGATTGAAGTGAGTGGGGTGGATGTGATTGAGTGGGTTGGATTGGATTTAGTGGGGTAGGATAGGGTGGGGTAGGATGAACTGGATTGAGTGTGGTTGGCTGGATTGGGGTGGATTGGATAGTGGTGGGTATATTGTATTGGGATGGGTAGGAGTGGAGTGGACTGCAGTGAAGTGGTGTGGATTGGAGTGGGTTGGATTGTAGTGGGGTGGATTGGGGAAAGGATGTGGTGTAATGGTCAGAGCTGCTGACTTTGGCCCTCAGGAACCAGGTTTGAGTTTCGGTGTAGGCTCAACATCCAGTAATTCAAGGCAAATCACTTAGGGGCTGATTTAACAGCCCCTGGTGCCTCCTTGTGCCACATTGGCATAATTTTATTATGTCACAAATTTTCATAAAGGTAGGGGTATATACCATGAATAGCATTATAAAATATCCTCACATATCACTCCTTGATATTTAGCATAAAGAGGAAAATAAATTCCGTATACGCAGGACTCACAAATTCAATATAAATGGTTATGGTACTGTGTTCGGTTAAAATGCATGGAGAACAGACAAGGGGGACACTACACTAAGAGATCCAAAAAAGTGGTGAGGAAGAGCAGAAAGAAGAAATTATAGTTGAGTTCTGTATAATGAGTAGGGTAGATACATTACTCATGCTTCTGTCATGACTTATTCATAAAAGAAGTTTTCTGCAATATGTTTTGATATGTAAGCTAGTGTGTGGGTTATGTAGTCAGGTCAAGTTTCTGTAAATACTTATACAGGATGTTCCATAAGTTAGAAGCTCATGTTACATTCTGTAGTGGAGTTTGAAGTGAGTTTTGTGCACCCCAATTGTAGGTGGCCCATATCCACCAAGTATGTACTGAAATACAATTAGGGATTTCCTGTATATCAAAGATATTAATGAAGGCCTAGTGCCTCCTTCCGCCACATTAGCGTAATCTTTTTGTTCAAATGTGCCCCAGGAAGGCCAAAATCGCTGTGACAGATTTACAAAGTGGCGCAATGCATCCATTGTGCCACTTTGTAACCCCTTGCACCACATTATGCCTGCGCCAGGCATAATGCATGCAGGGGGGGGCGTTCCCCCATTAGGGGGGCCAAAAAAGTGGCATAAAGAAATCTAAATGATTTCTTTGCAACATTGTTTACGCCATTTTTTAACACCGGCTCAGAGCCGGTGTTAAAAGGGGCACACCATTGGTTACAGTGGACCCCTGTGTACTGTTCAGGGCTAGTGCCAAAATGTTGGCATTAACTCTGAACAGTACATCAATAGCGTCAAAACTTTTGATGCCATTCCCCCCTACCCTGCACTGTGGTGCACCATATTTTAAATACGGTGCACACATGGTAGTGGTCGGGGGCGCTAAGGGGCTCAAGAAACGTGGCGCTGTAAGCTGTGCAACGCCACTTTTCTTAAATCTGCCCCTAAGTTTCGTAGCAATAGTCAATAATAGGTCAATGAGTTTTACATTTGGTGTTGATAGCAGTTTTTTTTGTGGAGCTGCAAGAATTGCCCAAGCAACTGTCATAATGTCTTGCTCGAGTTGAGTTTTGAAAATGTATTGAGGTGAAGGGAAACGTTGTCCCAAAAACGCTTTGATCAGTTTACAGCTGAATAACAGATGCTCAAATTTGCCAAACGTCTTCTTGCAGTTCCAATATGCCGCAGAGTTTGCTAGACCAATTTTAGCAGGTGTACAGGGGACTAGAATGCCTGCTGTAAATTCAATAGTCTGAACGGGTTAATGATGGGATGATGTTGTGTTTGCATGTATCTCACAAATAGTTGTCCTACTTTCCTTTTGGAGAGGATTTCCATTTATATTTATTTTATATTTTAAAGCTCTGCTTCCCATTTAAATTGAAATGGTGATGGATATATAATGTTGCATATATTAAAGATCTTCTACATTTTTGATGCTAGGTGACTGATTTTCCTTCGTTTACTTAGCAAGGTGGCAGATCCTGGCCTTAGAGGCACCCTACTTTATATGTTTTTTAAACTTTTAAAACCTATATTGGAGAGTGAGTAGATTGCGGTATCACGAATTAGAGAGAGTTCCACCTCTTTAATTTAGGTCTTTTAATAGGAAAATCACTTTGTTCACCCAGAATGACCAAATAATGGTGTTGATGCTGATTTTATTGTGTCACAAGAACATTAGGTTTGATTATCATTATTTATTTTTTTTGATTTTCTTTTCCAGTTGAAGAACAGCCTTGTCAATATCCTGTATGATTCATTCTGAGGGTTGTGCCATGATTGGGTTCATGATTAGGTTCGTGAGAACAGAATATAGGTAGGTTAAGACCCTTCTCAATGTGGAACTGATCATCAAAGTTTTCTATGAACCAATACCAGTCTTGTTTCCCTAGGAAGGTAGTTTGGCATTTGTACCAATTTGGGAATCTACATCCACCATGTTTGCCTACATATTGGTGTCTCTATACCACAACCATAGCCTGCTGCAACATGGTGTGGTACATTACATGGGGGAGGGAGGGTTGAGACACTATCTACAATATCATGCACATCAGGTGGGGATTGCACAAATACATTTCACATTTTTAGACACAGTGAGATTAGGTCATTTGCCAAGAATCGCACAATGTTGAACCAAGCACTGAGGATTAGATTTTAACCTGGATCCCCAGATTCCAAGGTGTGCAACTCTTGCTACTAGGTAACATCTACATAGAAGTGGATAGATGGCCAGAAGGAAAAGTAGGGGAGAGAGAAGACAACTCTGCCAGGTACAGTGACTGAGATGAGGTAGAAGCCATTAACTTTAATCATTGCCTGAATTTAAGGCCACTTCCACTGAATGAATTGATCACCAAGAGCGTACTGTTGCAGAGTGATATGCTAAAAAAGACCAAGAGACCTTATGAAAGACCTTTTCTGCATCTGACGCTATTGCGAAAGTGGGCAAGTTCATAACATGGCGAAAATAGGGAAAATACAGCGTTAATGCTCACAATTCTGCCTTTTACAGAGCCGTTTAATGAAGGGTGAATTAACCTTAGGATAACCTTTTCCAACCATTCTGCTAGTATCCTTGTGGAAATCATGGCTTCTGCATTTATGGTTGAAATAGATTTATAGTATTTTTGTTAGGAATGAGTCTTTCCCCTCTTTTGGAAGGACTACGGTTATGACCGTCTGCTGTGCTTCCTCTCTCAGTGCAAAATGTTGCAGGACTACTTCCAGAGTGTCAATTATCACCAAGAAAAGTCTTGCAAAAATGTATTAAAGTAGCCATCTGGCTCAAAGCTTTCCCACTAGGTATCGAGGAATTTGCCTTTCGGGTTTCCTTTCTCTCAATGGGCTTTGCTAGTGCATTTTAATATGTCCAATAGGACGATAGGAAAGCACATCATCCGGGATTCTCTCAAATGAATACATGAATGGCTTTTTTTTCAACATTTCTTCTGCATCAGAATCATTCTGCATGGCAGATTAATTCCTTGAAAACACCATGCCTTAATTTTTCCTAAAGCTGGCATGATATTTTATAGAACTAGTTTCCAAATGAAGAGCATTCCAATGCTTTGCCACACTTATTGAAAAAGATCTGCCACCCATTCTGGATCTCCTAAAACTGGTAACAGAAAGGAAATTATCAGAACGGAGAACGGTGGTGGAGGAGTACCGGGATATAAACCTTTAAAGATTTTAAAGGGCAATGCATTATAGAGATTTCGGACAGAAGCAAAGTGCTTTAAAGATCCTACACGTGGCCACAAGAAGCCAATCCAAAGAGATGACATAAGTGGAAACAGAGGAATGGGAAATAAGAAGGAACCCTTATTATTACGCAAGCTGCTGCATTTTGTAATGGTTGAAGCCTACAGCTCATACAAATAAGGAGACCCGGAAAAAGGATATTGTAATAGTCAGTCCAAGCCATAATAATATCCTGGTTGACACTTTTGCGGTAATCAGCAGGGATGAAAGGAATAACTTTCTGCAGAGTGCGAACATGGTAAGAAAAAATCAAACATTTCTCCCAGAGTCCATGCCAAAGTAGTAGTAGGAGGAGGAGAATCCAGCTCACACGGCCACCATGCAGAAGACCAAATGGAAGGAAGACTAACAAAGAAAAGGACGAGTCTTGTCTCTGCTCACTTTCATTGAATTGGATGACATTCATTTGGCCACCTCAGGCATGCAGAATTGAATGTTGGTAGAGACATCTTTAAGACACTAAAGGGAAATGTCAACTAAGTACTATCTCAATGAGACAAACAAAAGATTTGATCAAGATAGTGGGAGGGCTGATGTAAAGTCTGAACAGTTTGAGGCAAGGGGTTGAACCCACGGAGAACCACATGTAAAAGGCTTACAATCGGAGCGAAAAGAAGGCAGAAACACTTGTTGGTGGCTAACTAGAAAGACTGGAACTTAGGAGAACGCCCACTTAAATGTGAAAAAACTCTGACAGCCAGCAGTGGCGTATAGAAATATGAAAAAATGAAAAGAAACAAAAAAGATAAATGTGGAATACCAGCTGGGATTGAACGTCTCAGAGGAACAATGAGCTGAATCTGACTGTGGTAAATCTTTTAACATGGATGCAGCAGTGTAGTACCACAAACCACCACCGTAGACCTAAGACTATTGTGACCTTGATTGCCCACTTGGGTGCAAACATCTAAACTTAGATTACAAGGTTTGTGAGCTGCATTGAATGAAGCTGCTGAGAGGCAGTGCAGGAGGTACAGGATGATCAGAGCTTCTGAATATGAATATGAATGTAATCCAACCCTTTGGGGACACCCTTCCTAACATCTCTTATCCTTGTCTGAACTTCGACCCAGAATGGAAGGGGGATGATCCTGACACTGACTTTCGTGCATAGCATGTTATAGACAGAGTAAACATGATCCTTCTCCCACACCACCTACCCTTTGAAGTATCCCTTGTCGGCGATGCCGAAACTATGCTTCCTTATTGACACCCCACCTACAAGCATTATTTCAGTAGATATTTGACCCTGGAGTACTGCCTTATGATGTATGGGGTGCACTAATCCTAGTGATCCTGAAAGCCAGCAAATCATGTAATAGATACATATCCTATTACCCTACACCGATAAACTTAGAGATGAAGGTCCTACCCAAAATATTAACAATAGTACATATCCTTTCTGTTAGAAATGGGGTCTTTGGTTGGCAGTCAGGTTACCCCCTTTCCAAGCAAGGACCCTCACTCTAGTCATGATAAGTCACACTCAATCCAAATTATCCTGTGCCCACCCTCTGGTAGCTTGGCACTGAGCAGTCAGGCTTAACTTAGAAGGCAATGTGTAAAGTATTTGGGCAATAAATAAAACAATAACACCATATAGCACCACAAAAATACACCACACAGTGTTTAGAAAAATTTATAATAATTATCTGGATAAATGCAGGTCAAACGATTAAAATGCAATAAGTATATGTTGAGATTTCACTGAAAAGTGATATAAAGGGCCTCATTACGACCTTGGCGACTGGCGGTAAGCTGGCGGTAACACCTCCAACAGGCATGCGGTGTTCTGCTAGCTATTATGACCGTGGCGCAAAAGCCACGGCCATACTGCTGGCCCCTCCACCATACTGCCAGGCCAGGGCAGCTCTGCAAGCACCGCTGCCCTGGGGATTATGAGCCCCCAACTGCCAGCCCGCCAGCACAACAAAAATACACCTCACAGTGTTTAGAAAAATACATAATAATTATCTGGATAAATGCAGGTCAAACGATTAAAATACAATAAGTATATGTTGAGATATCACTGAAAAGTGATATAAAGTGTCTTAAGTCTTTTAAAAGCAAACAAAGTCTCTTTAAAGCACAAAGTACCTGGTTCGCGTGAAAAGTCTCTGCAAAGAACCGCGGAGGAGGAGAAGCGTGGAAACAAAGGGGCGTGCGTCGATTTCTCAGGCTGCACGCGGCAATGCGTAGTTTAGTTTTCATGCAGGGATGGTTGTGCGTCGATTTCTGGTGCTCAGTCGTGGATCCTCTTTGGGTTGCTGGGTTTTCAGATGCCCTGGGGACAATGCGTGGATTTTCTGAGCTGGCAGGATGAAGTCACAGGAGCTGCATCGATCCGGTGGGCGTTGCGTAAAATTTTCTACTGCATGGCAGGCACTGCGTTGATTCCTCTCTGGAAGTCAGGCTGCGTCGTTCCAGTGGGCCGTGCATCGAATTTTCTATCGCTACGCTGGCGCTGCTTCGATCTTCTCATTGCAAAGTCGGGCTGTGTCATTCTGGTTTGTCGTGCAGTGAAAGTTTCACTGCAGTGCATGCTGTGCATCGTTTCTGGCAGGTTGTGCATCACATTTCACCGCACAAATAGTCCTTCTTGTAGAGATGAAGTCTTTTTGGTCCTGAGACTTCAGGAAACAGGAGGCAAGCTCTATCCAAGCCCTTGGAGAGCATTTCTTCACCACTGCCAGAGAGCAGCAAGGCAGCAGGGTAACAGCAAGGCAGCAGTCCTTCACAGAAAGCAGACAGGTGAGTCCTTTGGGCAGCCAGGCAAGTCTTCTTGGCAGGGTGCAGGTTCTGATTCAAGTTTCTTCTCCAGGAAGTGTCTGAGTTGGTAGGGACAGAGGCCCTGTTTGAATACCCAACTGTGCCTTTGAAGTGAGGAAGACTTCAAAGAGTGGCTTAGAAGTGCACAAGGTCCCCTTTCAGTTCAATCCTGTCTGCCAGGGTCCAGTAAAACGGGTGTGGCAGTCCTTTGTGTGAGGGCAGGCTACTGTCCTTTGACATGCAAATGTCAGGCCCTCCACCCTCCCAGCCCAGGAAGATCCATTCAAAATGCAGATGTATGTAAGTGAGGCTGAGTATCCTGTGTTTGGGGTGTGTCTGAGTGAATGCACACGGAGCTGTCAACTAAACCCAGCGAGATGTGGATTGTAATGCACAGAAAGATTTAAGTGCAGAGAAATGCTCACTTTCTAAAAGTGCCATTTCTAAAATAGTAATATTAAATCCAACTTCACCAGTCAGCAGGATTTTGTATCACCATTCTGGCCATACTAAATATGACCTTCCTACTCCTTTCAGATCAGCAGCTACCACTCAATCAATGTATGAGGGCAGCCCCAATGTTAGCCTATAAAGGGAGCAGACCTCACAACAGTGTAAAAATTAATTAAGGAGTTTTACACTACCAGGACAGGTAAACTACACAGGTACATGTCCTGCTTTTTGCCTACACAGCACCCTGCCCTATGGGTTACCTTAGGGGTATCTTATATGTAGAAAAAGGAGAGTTTCAGGCTTGGCAAGTACTTTTAAATGCCAAGTCGAATTGGCAGAGAAACTGCACATACAGGCCTTGCAATGGCAGGCCGGAGACAAGGTTAAGGGCTACTTAAGTGGGTGGCACAATCAGTGCTGCAGGCCCACTAGTAGCATTTAATTTACAGGCCCTGGGCACACATAGTGCACTCTACTAGGGACTTTTAAGTAAATTAAATAGTCCAATTGGGTATGATCCAATGTTACCATGTTTAAAGGGAGAGAGCATATGCACTTTAGCACTGGTTAGCAGTGGTAAAGTGGGCAGAGTCTTAAAAACAGCAAAAACAGTATCTAAAAAGTGGAGGGAGGCAGGCAAAAAGTTAGGGGTGACCACCCTAAGGCTGTCAGGTCTAACACTTTCCCACAATAGTGCATATCCTATCCCACAATAACCAAATCAGCTTTACAACTTTATGCCTTGGAGAAGCACCCAGCACTGGTTTTGATGACTACATATGGCACTGGCATGACCCATGAACTGCAGGGGAGTGCAGCACTGTTGTCGGTAGATTTGAATTTTTTTTTCAATTGGTACTCTAGTCCTTCCTGTAAAATGTACTTCAAAGTATGGGTTTTGGGCCTTTATTTCTCTGATATATAGCTACACTATACAGAACTTAAAGTACCCAAGTCAGAATAAATGGGATACTCTCTAGGCCCTTTGCAATAGAACTGCGCACATGAGCTGCCTGCTATCCCTGTTGTTAGGGATAGAGTCAGTGGAAGAATGGATATGCTATAAGAAACTCAGTTAGCAGGATTCCCGTGGAGAGATCGGCAATAAGATAGGGTGTCACTGTATGCAAACATCCTGCAACTCTATATTCTTCAACATGAGCATTCCATCCCTAGACTATCTAAACTATTATGGGTCCATGGTGACACTTCTGCCCTCGAAGTGGGACAATTCTATCTATATGTGTGAGAAAGGGCCTCTTTTGACATGGTTAGCCTCCACTTTTTATCGGGTATTTGATGTGGTTTCAAAGTTGTTAGCGACCAGGTCCCCTGCTAACCAGTTTCCCTGGGTCAGATCTTTTTTCCAAGAATGTTGTGATGCATTGACCCAATTAAAAACACCTTTAGGTGCCCCTATAACTCCCTAGTAAATGGTACTAAGGCACCCAGGGCATGAGGTACTAAGGGTAGGACCCTCAGGGCAGTAGCACAGATTGTGCCACCCTCATGGACCATGCATCCAAGTGCCCCCAGCACTGTCATTGCCGGCTGAGTGTCCTGGTGCAATCCTAAAATGCAAAACTGACATGGCACACAGCCTGTGTGCCCTATCCACTACACACTGCATGAAATATAGGTAAGTCACCCCTCTGGCAGGCCTGCCAGCCCTAAGGCACAGTGCACTATGCTGTATGTGTTGGCATAGATGCATGAGCAATATGCCTCTACTGTGTCCCTGCAAAACCTGGGACATGTTAAGTGAACAGAGCAGTCATTTTATATACATGTGCTGGACACTGGTCAGTACGAGTTTCACAGCTACATGATGGGCACTCTGCACAATGGGATGTTCGGTATCAAACAACTCAGAATGATAAATCCAAACTGGTACCATTATTGGATTTATTGCAAAATGCACCCAGGGGCCACCTTGGAGGTGCCCCTTACAAAAGCTAACTACCCCGGCATGGTTGCTGGCTAGCCACAACCAGCCTGCCACCACCAGACAAGTTTCTGGAACTCCGGGTAAAAGCCTGTCCAGAGAACAAAGCCCTTCCTGGGCAGAGGTGTTACACCTTCACTCCCAGGAGTGTGCCCAGCCCTACCTACGAGCTTCAAAAGGCTCACCGCCCTTGAAACTCAACCCCTAGCCCTGTTGCTAGCAGCAGGTGGCCACCCCTGTTGCAAACTCACACTTTTGGCAGGAGCAATGGTGGAAAAAAGCACAAAGGACAAGAGGAACCACCCCCAGCTTGCACCACCCCTAAGATGTTGCATGTGAGGTGACCTCTCCATTTAATTTTCCTCCATCTTGCATGGTAGGAAATTAGCCTATTAGGGATAAAGCAATGGCCTCTGCCCACAGGAAGTGGTCACTTATTGGGCATAACTACTCTAAGGTAAATTCCCATTGGTCACTACTAGGTACTCCCCTAAATGCTCACTAAATGCAGTATTTAGTGGGCACCCTTAGGCCTGCAGATCAGATTCCAAGAACACAAGAAGGCCAGCAACAAAGAAGACCTAAGGCTTGAGAACTGCATTCCTGCTGCACAAATTAAAAGGTAACAAACCCTGCCGAACCCAGGACTCGACAATAACCACTGAAGGGTTGCTCGGACATCAAACAGACTCTAAAAATCACCAGAGGACTGCCACTCTTCTGAAAATTGACAAAGATCTCCCTCCAGAGTGAAGGCATCACTCTTTTGGAATGAAAACCCAAAGACCCGTGAAGTCCAGTTCACTGACCGGCTGCTGACCAAGGAACCGAAAACCACAGCCAGACCAAATTTCACTAAATGAACCCGAAGGACACACTCTGCAAGTGTGACAAGTTTGATGGCACTGCAACCTCCAGTGTCTGAACTGTGCAACAGCCTGGGGTACTGGTCACTCAACCTTGGTCACCTGGAAGGAAAGTCTGTAGGAAAGTACCATCTTTCTTGGCATGTTACCCCCAATTTCTGCCTGTTTGTCATTGGGTTTTACCTGTCTCGCTTGGATCCTGCTAGCCAGGACCCCAGTGCTCATAGTTTGTGGCCTATGTGTGTGTTGTCAGTATGCTTAATTGTGTCACTGAAGTTCTGCTAACCAGAACTCCAGTGCTTATGCTCTCTCTACTTACCAAATTTGTCAGTACACTTTAGTGACTCCATATTCCAATTTTGATTGGCCACTGGACCCCCTTATAAGTCCCTAGTATATAGTACCTAGGTACCCAGGGCATTGGGGTTCTAGGAGATCCTTATGGGCTGCAGCTTTTCTTTTGTCACCCATAAGGAGCTCATACAATCCTTTCATCAGGACTGCCAGTGCAGCCTGAGTGAAATAGTGCACACACTATTTCACAGCCATTTTCACTAGAGTAACTTATACGTCACCTTTATGTCTAACCTTCAGTTACTGAAGGCTAGGTGCAAAGTTACTGTGAGTGAGAGCACTCTTGCACTAGCAAAGGTGCCCCCACGTGTCCAGGGCCAATTCCAAGGACTTCATGAGTGCGGGGATACAGTTATAACCATGCATTACATATATGTCAATACATATATGTAGCTTCACAATGGTAACTCCGAATATGGCCATGTGAGGTGTCTAAGATCATGGAATTGTCCCCCCAATCCAAATCTGGTATGGGGGGCAATCCCATGCACCCTGGGGGCCCCACCATGGGCTCACAGTACTGCCAAACCAGCTCTCTGAGGTTTCCATTGCAGCCCCAGCTGCTGCCACCTCATAGACAGGTTTCTGCCCTCCTAGGGACTGAGCATCTTAGTCCCAGGAAGGCAGAACAATGCATTTCCTTTGGGAGAAGGATTTTACACCCTCTCTGTAGGAGGCTGGACTGGCTTGTAGTGAGTACCAAGGGGTACTTGCACCTTGCACCAGGCCCAGTTATCCCTTATTAGTGTATAGGGTGTCTAGCAGCTTAGGCTGATAGATAATGGTAGCTTAGCAGAGCAGCTTAGGCTGAACTAGGAGACGTGTGAAGCTACTACAGTACCACTTAGTGTCATATGCACAATATCATAAGAAAACACAATACACAGTTATACTAAAAATAAAGGTACTTTATTTTTATGACAATATGCCAAAGTATCTTAGAGTGTACCCTCAGTGAGAGGATAGGAAATATACACAAGATATATATACACAATAGCAAAAATATGCAGTATAGTCTTAGAAAACAGTGCAAACAATGTATAGTTACAATAGGATGCAATGGGGAAACATAGGGATAGGGGCAACACAAACCATATACTCCAAAAGTGGAATGCGAACCACGAATGGACCCCAAACCTATGTGGCCTTGTAGAGGGTCGCTGGGACTATTAGAAAATAGTGAGAGTTAGAAAAATAACCCTCCCCAAGACCCTGAAAAGTGAGTGCAAAGTGCACTAAAGTTCCCCTAAGGACAAAGAAGTCGTGTTAGAGGAATAATGCAGGAAAGACACAAACCAACAATGCAACAACTGTGGATTTCCAATCTAGGGTACCTGTGGAACAAGGGGACCAAGTCCAAAAGTCACAAGCAAGTCGGAGATGGGCAAATGCCCAGGAAATGCCAGCTGCGGGTGCAAAGAAGCTTCTACTGGACAGAAGAAGCTGAGGTTTCTGCAGGAACGAAAAGGGCTAGAGACTTCCCCTTTGGTGGATGGATCCCTCTCGCCGTGGAGAGTCGTGCAGAAGTGTTTTCCCGCCGAAAGAACACCAACATGCCTTGCTAGCTGCAAATTGTGCGGTTATCGTTTTTGGACGCTGCTGTGGCCCTGGAGGGACCAGGAGGTCGCAAATTGGACCAGGAGAGAGAGGAGACGTCGGGCACAACAAGGAGCCCTCTCAGCAGCAGGTAGCACCCGGAGAAGTGCCAGAAACAGGCACTACAAGGATGCATGAAACAGTGCTCACCCGAAGTCGCACAAAGGAGTCCCACGTCGCCGGAGACCAACTTAGAAAGTCGTGCAATGCAGGTTAGAGTGCCGTGGACCCAGGCTTGGCTGTGCACAAAGGATTTCCGCCGAAAGTGCACAGGGGCCGGGGTAGCTGCAAAAGTCGCGGTTCCCAGCAATGCAGCCCAGCGAGGTGAGGCAAGGACTTACCTCCACCAAACTTGGACTGAAGAGTCACTGGACTGTGGGGGTCACTTGGACAGAGTCGCTGGATTCGAGGGACCTCGCTCGTCGTGCTGAGAGGAGACCCAAGGGACCGGTGATGCAGCTTTTTGGTGCCTGTGGTTGCAGGGGGAAGATTCCGTCGACCCACAGGAGATTTCTTCGGAGCTTCTGGTGCAGAGAGGAGGCAGACTACCCCCACAGCATGCACAAGCAGGAAAACAGTCGAGAAGGCGGCAGGATCAGCGTTACAGAGTTGCAGTAGTCGTCTTTGCTACTATGTTGCAGGTTTGCAGGCTTCCAGCGCGGTCAGCAGTCGATTCCTTGGCAGAAGGTGAAGAGAGAGATGCAGAGGAACTCGGATGAGCTCTTGCATTCGTTATCTAAAGTTTCCCCAGAGACAGAGACCCTAAATAGCCAGAAAAGAGGGTTTGGCTACCTAGGAGAGAGGATAGGCTACTAACACCTGAAGGAGCCTATCAGAAGGAGTCTCTGACGTCACCTGGTGGCACTGGCCACTCAGAGCAGTCCAGTGTGCAGCAGCACCTCTGTTTCCAAGATGGCAGAGGCCTGGAGCACACTGGAGGAGCTCTGGACACCTCCCAGGGGAGGTGCAGGTCAGGGGAGTGGTCACTCCCCTTTCCTTTGTCCAGTTTCGCGCCAGAGCAGGGCTAAGGGGTCCCCTGAACCGGTATAGACTGGCTTATGCAGAATTGGGCACATCTGTGCCCAAGAAAGCATTTCCAGAGGCTGGGGGAGGCTACTCCTCCCCTGCCTTCACACCATTTTCCAAAGGGAGAGGATGTAACACCCTCTCTCAGAGGAAGTCCTTTGTTCTGCCATCCTGGGCCAGGCCTGGCTGGACCCCAGGAGGGCAGATGCCTGTCTGAGGGGTTGGCAGCAGCAGCAGCTGCAGTGAAACCCCAGGAAGGGCAGTTTGGCAGTACCAGGGTCTGTGCTACAGACCACTGGGATCATGGGATTGTACCAACTATGCCAGGATGGCATAGAGGGGGCAATTCCATGATCATAGACATGTTACATGGCCATATTTGGAGTTACCATTGTGAAGCTACATATAGGTAGTGACCTATATGTAGTGCACGCGTGTAATGGTGTCCCCGCACTCACAAAGTTCAGGGAATTGGCTCTGAACAATGTGGGGGCACCTTGGCTAGTGCCAGGGTGCCCTCACACTAAGTAACTTTGCACCTAACCTTTACCAGGTAAAGGTTAGACATACAGGTGACTTATAAGTTACTTAAGTGCAGTGTAAAATAGCTGTGAAATAACGTGGACGTTATTTCACTCAGGCTGCAGTGGCAGGCCTGTGTAAGAATTGTCAGAGCTCCCTATGGGTGGCAAAAGAAATGCTGCAGCCCATAGGGATCTCCTGGAACCCCAATACCCTGGGTATCTCAGTACCATGTACTAGGGAATTATAAGGGTGTTCCAGTAAGCCAATGTAAATTGGTAAAAATGGTCACTAGCCTGTTAGTGACAATTTGGAAAGAAATGAGAGAGCATAACCACTGAGGTTCTGATTAGCAGAGCCTCAGTGAGACAGTTAGTCACTACACAGGTAACACATTCAGGCACACTTATGAGCACTGGGGCCCTGGGTTACCAGGGTCCCAGTGACACATACAACTAAAACAACATATATACAGTGAAAAATGGGGGTAGCATGCCAGGCAAGATGGTACTTTCCTACACAACCCCCCTCCCCAAACGAAGGACAATAAGACTAGCCATGACCTGATGAGTCTTCATTGTCTAAGTGGAAATATCTGGAGAGTCCATCTGCATTGGAGTGGCTACTCCCAGGTCTATGTTCCACTGTATAGTCCATTCCCTGTAGGGATATGGACCACTTCAACAATTTAGGATTTTCACCTTTCATTTGTTTTAGCGGTTTGTGGTCTGTCTGAACAATGACGTGAGTGCCAAACAGGTATGGCCTCAACTTCTTCAGAGCCCAGACCACAGCAAAGGCCTCCCTCTCAATGGCAGACCAACGCTTTTCTCTAGGGGTCAACCTCCTACTAATAAAAGCAACAGGTTGATCCTGGCCCTCAGAATTAAGTTGTGATAGGACTGCCCCTACTCCTAATTCAGATGCATCAGTCTGGACATAGAATTTTTTAGAGTAACAAGGGCTTTTCAGGACAGGTGCAGAGCACATGGCCTGCTTCAGCTCCTCAAAAGCTTTCTGACAGTTTGCTGTCCATAATACCTTTTTAGGCATTTTCTTGGATGTGAGGTCATTAAGAGGGGCTGCAATGGAGCCATAGTTCTTAATGAACCTCCTGTAATACCCAGTGAGGCCTAGGAAGGCTCTCACCTGAGTCTGAGTGGTAGGGGGAACCCAATCAATAATTGTTTGGATTTTCCCCTGAAGTGGTGCAATCTGTTCCCCACCAACAAGGTGTCCCAGATAAACCACCTTACCCTGCCCTATCTGGCACTTTGAAGCCTTGATAGTGAGGCCTGCCTTTTGCCGGGCCTCCAAAACTTTCCATAGGTGGACCAGGTGATCATCTCAGCTGGAGCTAAAGACAGCTATATCGTCCAAATATGCTGCACTGAAAGCTTCCAGCCCTTGCAGGACTGTGTTCACCAACCTCTGAAAAGTGGCAGGTGCATTTTTCAAACCAAAAGGCATTACAGTAAACTGGTAATGTCCTCCAATGGTTGAAAATGCAGTCTTAGGTTTAGCATTTTCTGACAATTTGATCTGCCAATACCCTGCAGTCAAGTCAAAAGTGCTTAGATACTTGGCAGATGCCAGTGTATCTATGAGCTCATCTGCCCTGGGTATAGGGTGAGCATCAGTTTTGGTTACCAAGTTGAGACCTCTATAGTCTACACAAAACCGCATTTCCTTCTTTCCATCTTTGGAATGGGGTTTTGGTACCAGTACCACAGGAGAAGCCCATGGACTGTCAGAGTGCTCAACCACTCCTAGTTCTAACATTTTCTGGACCTCTTGCTTTATGCAGTCCCTGACATGGTCAGGCTGCCTATAGATCTTACTTTTGACAGGTAAACTGTCTCCAGTATCTATAGTGTGCTCACACCAAGAAGTGGTACCTGGCACAGTAGAGAAGAGTTCAGAGAATTGATCTAGGAGGTTTATGCAATTGTCTTTCTGCTCAGCAGTAAGACAATCAGCCAAAACTACACCTTCCACCAGAGCATCTTGTTCTGTGGAAGAGAAGAGATCAGGTAGAGGATCACTGTCTTCTTCCTGTCCCTCATCAGTTGCCATGAGCAGGGTGAGATCAGCTCTGTCATAGTAGGGTTTCAGGCGGTTGACATGGAGCACCCTAAGGGGACTCCTGGCAGTGCCTAAGTCAACTAAATAGGTGACTTCTCCCTTCTTTTCAACAATTGTGTGGGGTCCACTCCATTTATCTTGGAGTGCTCTTGGGGCCACAGGCTCCAAGACCCACACTTTCTGCCCTGGTTGGTACTGAACCAAAACAGCCTTCTAATCATGCCATTGCTTCTGGAGCTCTTGGCTGGCCTGAAGGTTTTTACTGGCCTTTTTCATGTACTCAGCCATCCTTGATCTGAGGCCAAGTACATAATCCACAATATCCTGCTTAGGAGCTTTTAAAGGTTGTTCCCAACCCTCCTTTACAAGTGTGAGTGGACCCCTAACAGGGTGTCCAAAAAGAAGTTCAAAGGGGCTGAAGCCCACTCCTTTCTGGGGTACCTCCCTGTAGGCAAAAAGGAGGCATGGTAGAAGGATATCCCATCTCCTGCGGAGTTTTTCAGGGAGACCCATAATCATGCCTTTGAGAGTTTTATTAAATCTCTCCACCAGTCCATTTGTTTGTGGATGATAGGGTGTTGTGAACTTGTACGTTACACCACACTCCTTCCACATGGCCTTTAAGTATGCAGACATGAAATTGCTTCCCCTGTCTGATACTACTTCCTTTGGGAAGCCCACCCTGGAAAATATTCCCAGGAGGGCCTTTGCCACTGCAGGTGCTGTAGTGGTCCTTAAAGGAATAGCTTCAGGATATCTTGTGGCATGGTCCACTACCACCAAGATAAATCTATTGCCTGAAGCAGTAGGAGGGTCAAGGGGGCCAACTATGTCAACCCCTACCCTTTCAAAGGAAACCCCAACCACAGGCAGTGGAATAAGGGGTGCCTTTGGGGTGCCACCTGTCTTGCCACTGGCTTGACAGGTTTCACAGGACTTTCAAAATTCCTTTGTGTCCTCAGACATCCTAGGCCAATGAAACAATGGAACCAGTCTGTCCCAAGTTTTCATTTGACCCAGGTGCCCAGCTAGGGGAATGTCATGTGCCAGGGTTAGGAGGAACTTTCTGTACTCCTGAGGAATCACTAATCTCCTGGCAGCTCCAGGTTTAGGATCCCTATGCTCAGTGTACAAGAGGTTGTCCTCCCAGTAAACTCTGTGAGAGTCACTGACATCCCCATTAGCCTGTTTGACAGCTTGCTGTCTGAGACCCTCTAATGTGGGACAGGTTTGCTGTGCCACACTCAGCTCCTCTCTGGCAGGCCCCCCCTTCACCCAAAAGCTCAGCAGTGTCTGCTTCCAGCTCCTCTGGTGTAGGTTCTGCACAGGGAGGGAATTCTTCTTCCTCAGAAGTAGAATCCACTGTAGAGGGAGGGATAGTAGGAAGTGGTTTGCTTCTACTAGCCCTAGCTTTAGGGAGCACTTGGTCCATTGTTCCAGGATCCAAGCTTCCCTGTCCTTTTTGCTTTTTGGCCTGAGCCCTTGTCAAAGCAAAAATATGCCCTGGGATGCCCAGCATTGCTGCATGGGCCTCCAACTCCACATCTGACCAAGCTGATGTCTCCAAATCATTCCCTAATAGACAGTCTACAGGTAAATCTGAAGCTACCACAACTTTCTTTGGACCAGTACCCCCCCCCCAGTTGAGATTTACAACAGCCATGGGGTGGCTAAGTGTGTTGTTGTGAGCATCGGTTACTTGGTACTGGTGACCAAGTAGGTGTTGTTCAGGGTGGACCAGTTTCTCTATGACCATAGTCACACTGGCACCAGTGTCCCTGTAGGCCTGAACCTCAACACCATTTATTAGGGGTAGCTGCTTGTACTTATCCATATTAAGGGGACAAGCAACTAAGGTGGCTAAATCAATAGCCCCCTCAGAGACTAACACAGCCTCTGTGGCCTCCCTAACAAGGCCAACCCCAACTAAGTTACCAAGAGTGAGCCCAGCTACTCCCTTGGATTGGCTATTAGTAGGTTTGCTCCCACCACCACTGCTATTAGTAGGGACACTAGGTGTAGCAGTAGGGATTGTAGTGGTAGGAGGCTTGGTGCCTTTCTTTGGACAACTGGGATCTGTTGTCCAATGGCCTTTTATCTTACATAAATAGCACCATGGTTTCTTTTCCTTGTTCTGATTAAAAGAGGATTTGGGCCCACCACCCCCACCAGAGTGTTTTTGTGGGCCTGATGAAGACTAATTTTTAGATTTGTCCCCACCCTTGTCAGAAGACTTACCATCCTTCTTTTTGTTGCCATCTTTGTCACCCCCTGTATGAACTTTTCTGTTCACCCTTGTTCTGACCCATTTGTCTGCCTTCTTTCCCAATTCTTGGGGAGAGGTCAGATCAGAGTCCACCAAGTACTGGTGCAACAAATCAGACACACAATTATTAAGAATATGCTCTCTCAGGATCAAGTTATACAGGCTGTCATAATCAGTAACTTTACTGCCATGTAACCACCCCTCCAAGGCCTTCACTGAATGGTCAATGAAATCAACCCAGTCTTGTGAAGACTCCTTTTTGGTCTCTCTGAACTTTATCCTGTATTGTTCAGTGGTTAAGCCATAACCATCCAGGAGTGCATTCTTAAGAACTTAGAAATTATTAGCATCATTTTCTTTCACAGTAAGGAGCCTATCCCTACCTTTTCCACTAAATGATAGCCATAGGATAGCAGCCCACTGCCTTTGAGGGACATCCTGTACAACACAGGCCCTCTCAAGTGCAGCAAACCACTTGTTAATGTCATCCCCCTCCTTGTAAGGGGGAACTATCTTGTGCAGATTCCTGGAATCATGCTCTTTTGCAGGATGACTATGGGGAATACTGCTGCTGCCACCATGGGTTTCTAAACCCAGTTTCTGTCTCTCCTTCTCTACTTCTAAAGTCTGTCTATCCAAATCCAGCTGTTGCTTCTTGAGCTTCAGTCTGGTTTGTTCCACTCTCAATCTATTGAGCTCCCTTTCTAACAATCTGTCATCAGGGTGGGTGGGAGGGACATGCCTTGAAACAGAAGTATGGTGAGAATGGACAGAAGGAGACCTGTCCCTTACAGAAGCCACCCTAACAGCTTGGCTAACAGAAACATCACTACCAGTATGGTGAGAATAAATGCTTTTGCTATGATGTGAGACAACACTATTTATATGGTGTGGCTCATCATCATTACCAACTATGCTAGACTGTCTAGTAATGGGCAGGCTAGGAAGTTTCTTTCCAGAATCTTTTCCTGGGGGAGTCCCTGGATCAGATTGAGAACCATTAGCTACTTTTTCAACAGATGGGGCACTTCTAGCCTTATCCTGTTCTCTAAGCATGTTAAGTAACAGTTCCAAGGAAGGATTCTTCCCTACACTCAAACCTCTCTCTACACAGAGACTCCTTGCTCCTTTCCAGCTAAGGTGGTCATATGCAAGTTTGGACAGATCAACATTTTGGCCTGTGCCAGACATTTTTAGAGAGAGTTAAAGTGATAGTAAAAGATAAAAAGTTTGTCAGAGCTTTTAGAAAGACAGAGAAAAAAAACTTTTACAACTTTTTAGAACTTTTTAGAAAGTTAGAAGTACTTTTCAGCACTTAGAAAAGAGTGAAAAGAGGAAATGCAAAACTTTTTGGCTATGTGTATATACACTGACCTTGTTTTGTATATTTTTCTCTTATGAAAAGTACAATGACAAGAGTGGTAAGTAGTCTCAAAGCACTTATCCCACCGCTGCACAACCAATGTAGGAGGCTGGACTGGCTTGTAGTGAGTACCAAGGGGTACTTGCACCTTGCACCAGGCCCAGTTATCTCTTATTAGTGTATAGGGTGTCTAGCAGCTTAGGCTGATAGATAATGGTAGCTTAGCAGAGCAGCTTAGGCTGAACTAGGAGACGTGTGAAGCTACTACAGTACCACTTAGTGTCATATGCACAATATCATAAGAAAACACAATACACAGTTATACTAAAAATAAAGGTACTTTATTTTTATGACAATATGCCAAAGTATCTTAGAGTGTACCCTCAGTGAGAGGATAGGAAATATACACAAGATATATATACACAATAGCAAAAATATGCAGTATAGTCTTAGAAAACAGTGCAAACAATGTATAGTTACAATAGGATGCAATGGGGAAACATAGGGATAGGGGCAACACAAACCATATACTCCAAAAGTGGAATGCGAACCACGAATGGACCCCAAACCTATGTGACCTTGTAGAGGGTCGCTGGGACTATTAGAAAATAGTGAGAGTTAGAAAAATAACCCTCCCCAAGACCCTGAAAAGTGAGTGCAAAGTGCACTAAAGTTCCCCTAAGGACAAAGAAGTCGTGTTAGAGGAATAATGCAGGAAAGACACAAACCAACAATGCAACAACTGTGGATTTCCAATCTAGGGTACCTGTGGAACAAGGGGGCCAAGTCCAAAAGTCACAAGCAAGTCGGAAATGGGCAAATGCCCAGGAAATGCCAGCTGCGGGTGCAAAGAAGCTTCTACTGGACAGAAGAAGCTGAGGTTTCTGCAGGAACGAAAAGGGCTAGAGACTTCCCCTTTGGTGGACGGATCCCTCTCGCCGTGGAGAGTCGTGCAGAAGTGTTTTCCCGCCAAAAGAACACCAACATGCCTTGCTAGCGGCAAATCGTGCGGTTAGCGTTTTTGGACGCTGCTGTGGCCCTGGAGGGACCAGGAGGTCGCAAATTGGACCAGGAGAGAGAGGAGACGTCGAGCACGACAAGGAGCCCTCTCAGCAGCAGGTAGCACCCAGAGAAGTGCCAGAAACAGGCACTACGAGGATGCGTGAAACGGTGCTCACCCGAAGTCGCACAAAGGAGTCCCACGTCGCCGGAGACCAACTTAGAAAGTCGTGCAATGCAGGTTAGAGTGCCGTGGACCCAGGCTTGGATGTGCACAAAGGATTTCCGCCGGAAGTGCACAGGGGCCGGAGTAGCTGCAAAAGTCGCGGTTCCCAGCAATGCAGCCCAGCGAGGTGAGGCAAGGACTTACCTCCACCAAACTTGGACTGAAGAGTCACTGGACTGTGGGGGTCACTTGGACAGAGTCGCTGGATTCGAGGGACCTCGCTCGTCATGCTGAGAGGAGACCCAAGGGACCGGTGATGCAGCTTTTTGGTGCCTGCGGTTGCAGGGGGAAGATTCCGTCGATCCACGGGAGATTTCTTCGGAGCTTCTGGTGCAGGGAGGAGGCAGACTACCCCCACAGCATGCACAAGCAGGAAAACAGTCGAGAAGGCGGCAGGATCAGCGTTACAGAGTTGCAGTAGTCGTCTTTCCTACTATGTTGCAGGTTTGCAGGCTTCCAGCGCGGTCAGCAGTCGATTCCTTGGCAGAAGGTGAAGAGAGAGATGCAGAGGAACTCGGATGAGCTTTTGCATTCGTTATCTAAAGTTTCCCCAGAGACAGAGACCCTAAATAGCCAGAAAAGAGGGTTTGGCTACCTAGGAGAGAGGATAGGCTACTAACACCTGAAGGAGCCTATCAGAAGGAGTCTCTGACGTCACCTGGTGGCACTGGCCACTCAGAGCAGTCCAGTGTGCAGCAGCACCTCTGTTTCCAAGATGGCAGAGGTCTGGAGCACACTGGAGGAGCTCTGGACACCTCCCAGGGGAGGTGCAGGTCAGGGGAGTGGTCACTCCCCTTTCCTTTGTCCAGTTTCGCGCCAGAGCAGGGCTAAGGGGTCCCCTGAACCGGTGTAGACTGGCTTATGCAGAATTGGGCACATCTGTGCCCAAGAAAGCATTTCCAGAGGCTGGGGGAGGCTACTCCTCCCCTGCCTTCACACCATTTTCCAAAGGGAGAGGGTGTAACACCCTCTCTCAGAGGAAGTCCTTCTGGCTGGACCCCAGGAGGGCAGATGCCTGTCTGAGGGGTTGGCAGCAGCTGCAGTGAAACCCCAGGAAGGGCAGTTTGACAGTACCAGGGTCTGTGCTACAGACCACTGGGATCATGGGATTGTGCCAACTATGCCAGGATGGCATAGAGGGGGCAATTCCATGATCATAGACATGTTACATGGCCATATTCGGAGTTACCATTGTGAAGCTACATATAGGTAGTGACCTATATGTAGTGCACGCGTGTAATGGTGTCCCCGCACTCACAAAGTTCAGGGAATTGGCTCTGAACAATGTGGGGGCACCTTGGCTAGTGCCAGGGTGCCCTCACACTAAGTAACTTTGCACCTAACCTTTACCAGGTAAAGGTTAGACATATAGGTGACTTATAAGTTACTTAAGTGCAGTGTAAAATGGCTGTGAAATAACGTGGACGTTATTTCACTCAGGCTGCAGTGGCAGGCCTGTGTAAGAATTGTCAGAGCTCCCTATGGGTGGCAAAATAAATGCTGCAGCCCATAGGGATCTCCTGGAACCCCAATACCCTGGGTACCTCAGTACCATATACTAGGGAATTATAAGGGTGTTCCAGTAAGCCAATGTAAATTGGTAAAAATGGTCACTAGCCTGTTAGTGACAATTTGGAAAGAAATGAGAGAGCATAACCACTGAGGTTCTGATTAGCAGAGCCTCAGTGAGACAGTTAGTCACTACACAGGTAACACATTCAGGCACACTTATGAGCACTGGGGCCCTGGGTTACCAGGGTCCCAGTGACACATACAACTAAAACAACATATATACAGTGAAAAATGGGGGTAACATGCCAGGCAAGATGGTACTTTCCTACACTCTCCCTTTGGAAATAGATGATACAGGCTTGGGAGTGGTAGCCTCTCAGAGCCTCTGGAAATGCTTTGAAGGGCACACACAGTGCCCTCCTTGCATAATCCATTCTACACTGGTACAGGGACCCCCAACCCCTGCTCTGGCACAAAACTGGACAAAGGAAAGGGGAGTGACCACTCCTCTGTCCATCACCACCCCAGGGGTGGTGCCCAGAGCTCCTCCAGAGTGTCCCTGGTGTTAGCCATCTTGGATTCCAAGGTGTGAGGACCCTCTGGAGAACTCTGAGTGGCCAGTGCCAACAGGTGATGTCAGAGACCTCTCCTGACAGGTGCATACCTGGGTAGGTAGCCAATCCCCCTCTCTGGGCTGTTTATCAGGGCTATTTAGGGTCTCTACTCTGGGTGTTTCCTCGGATTCGGTTTGAAAGATTCCTCCAGGACTCCTCTGCATCCTCTGCTTCAGCTTCTGACTGTCGGATCAACCGCAGACTGCTTGAGGAACTGCTGTAACTGCAACAAAGTATCCAGGACAACTCCTGTGACCTGCAACTTCAGCTCCAGCCAGACTTTGCAACAGTTTCCACGGTGTGCATGCTCTTAGGACTCTCTGAACTGAAGGAATCTCCCATTGAGTGACAGAGTCACTTTCCTGCTTCTGCAGGCATCCTTCTGTGACGATGAAGGGTACTCTGGAACTCCTTTCCTGATGGCGAGCGTGCTGCCTGGAAGACAGGTCCAAAGGTCCAGCTGTCCAAATTTGGTGGAGGTAAGAGCTTGCCTCCCCGTGCTGCAACAGTACCCCTGTGCACTGCGTCTTCTGTAGCTCCTTGAGCTTCTGATCACTTCTTCCAAGGATTCTTCATGCACAGTGTGGCCCAGGTCCCCAGCACTCCGTCCTGTGACGCACAGTTCCCTGTTGTTCTCCGGCGGTGTGAGACCTTCCAGTGTAGTGCTGTGACAACCGCACTTTGCATCTTCTTTGTTCCCATGTTCTGGGACTCCCGTGGGTGCTGCCTGGTCTTCTGAGGGCTCTCTGAAGTGCAGAGAGCCCCCTCTGTCTCCTCAGTCTGAGTTGAGGACCCCAGGTCCCTCCAGGCTCCAGGCAGCTCCTTTTTGAGGAAAACTGTGTACTTGCTTGAACCAAGGCTTGTTGACAGAATCCAGCGATGCAAACAGCCTGCATCCAACAACTCAACGTGGGACATCTCCTGCACCAAGCAGGAACCCGCAGCCATCTTCTTTGGTGCTCTTCTGTACTTTACTTCTGACTGTAGCATCCACTTTTGTACCTTTTTCTATGTTGGCAGGGGCTCCTGTCCTTCTTGGACTCTTCTTCAACTTCTGGACTTGATCTCCTCTCTCCACAAGTCTTCAGGTCTAGGAATCCATTGTTTGTTGCTTGCAGTCTTGCTTGCTTCTTGCAAAATCTCTTATCAAGACTTGTATTGTGTCCTGAGGAAACTTGCTGTACTTTACTCCTGCTTTGCTGGGCTCTGGGGTGGGGTACCTTACTTACCTTTGGTGTTTTCCTACACTCCCAGTGCCCTTCTACACACTACACTTGCCTAGGGGGAATTCGTTATTCACATTCCACTATTTTAGTATATAGTTTGTGTTGCCCGTAGGTCCATTGCAATCTATTGTATTTTCTACTGTTTGCGCTATTCTATGACTGTTTACTTATCTGATTTTGGTTACTAGTGTACATTGTGTATAATATTTACCTCCAGTTGTATTGCCTCTAAGATATTTGTGGCCTTGTGTCACTAAAATAAAGTACCTTTATTTTTGGTAACACTGAGGATTGTCTTTCATTGTGTATAAGTACTTTGTAATTATAGTGGTATTGGAGGAGCTTTGCATGTCTCCTATTTCAGCCTAAGCTGCTGTTCTGCTACAGCTACCTCTAGACAGCCTAAGCTGCTAGAACACTGCCTACATTTAACTAATGAGGGATAACTGGACCTGGTATAAGGTGTAAGTACCTTAGGGACCCGCTACAAACCAGGCCAGCCTCCTACAAATTTCACTCTGGACTCCAATAGGTCCAGGAGGAAGCTCCAGTTGAGGTCTTCCAGAAACCATCAGAACCACCCACCAGAGTGGGTGGCCCTGCTAACCTGAAAGCAACCCTCAAAGTGACCTTTCTCCTGCTTCCAAGGGCACCTTTCTGCACAGCTCTTGGCTCATCTATCTGCTCTGCACCCAGCCTCCCCGGGCCCTGCACCAGAATCCAGCTGTGCTCTAAGGGTTCCCCAACCCTTGTGACTTCTGCACTCCAAAGGGACCCACTGGACCCACCTTGAAGTCCACCAGTGCATTGCTTTTCCAAGTGATCCTCCTCAGTGGTCCTGCACTGATGACTTTGAGAAAAAAAGGAGACACCAATAAATGCATTGCCTGATTTTATATGCATTTTTCTCCTATTGATTCCTATGATGCGTAATTAAGCACAAAAAGGCTATTTTTGCTCAACTTTGAAAAATCATAACTTAAAAAGTACTTACCCAATTTTTATGATCTTGGTGTTAACATTTTTATAACAATATCAAGTATTTTGGTAAAATGGTCTTGAGTTATTCCTTTCAGTGTGTGTCTTGCTTTATGATACTGTGAGTAAATCAAATGCTTTGCACTTTTTTGCAAGATTCGCCTAACTGCTCGACCAAGCTGCCATAAAAATGAGAGCATTAGGTGGTCTAGTTTTCACCTCTGTAAACCAACGTTTGGTTTGCCGGACTCTCTGCACAGTGTGCCTGGTTTTGCACACTACATAGAGAGCCAGCCTCTTACATACATGCCAGTATTGGGGGCACTGCTGCCCTGCATAAGAGATGCTGAAGTTGTGGTAACAGACAACTATTTGAAATACATGGTTTTGATTGTGACCCAAAAGGTGAGCCAGAGCTGGAAGATGATCATTGCCTCACTTGATAAGTAAGCTAAACAATAGTTAAAGGGGTAGGCACCTTTGTCACTCTACATGATGTTCAGGGGAGCCCTCAGTACAATGATCTTCTTTCCCCAGCTCCAGTATACTTTAGTAAATTATCCACACTTGCTTCTATCCTTTTTTGTTATCACTCATCACATGTTAAAAGACATCGCTGACGATATGTCAAATAGCATAAGTGATGGCATCGCTGATGACATCACAGATAACACTGATAACACCATAGTAATTTAAAAACATAGCTGTGTATTCATGTGGGTCCATAGCATGGAAATAGCATATGCCCCTGAAACAAGTGTGATTGTGCATGTTGAAAGGTATATAGTGCACTGTTGGAAATGGTTTTGCAGGGTCATCCCCATACTTTTTGCCTTCCTCATTCTCTTTTTCTGACCTCATTTGTGCTGGCTTTAGGACTCTGAGCACTTTCCCACTGCTAATCAGTGCTAAAGTGCATATGCTCTCTCCTTAAAACATGGTAACATTGGATCATACCCAATTGGACTATTTAATTTACTTATAAGTCCCTGGTAGAGTGCACTATATGTGCCCAGGGCCTGTAGATTAAATGCTACTATGGGCCTGCAGCACTGATTGTGCCACCCACTTAAGTAGCTCTTTAACCTTGTCTCAGGCCTGCCATTGCGAGGCCTGGGTCTGCAGTTTCACTGCAAATTCGACTTGGCATTTAAAAGTACTTGCCAAGCCTAAGGCTCCCCTTTTTCTACATATAAGACACCCCTAAGGTATGCCCTAGGTAACCCATAGGGCAGGGTGCTGTGTAGGCAAAAGGCAGGACATGTACCTGTGTAGTTTACCTGTCCTGGTAGTGTAAAACTCCTAAATTCATTTTTACACTGCTGTGAGGCCTGCTCCCTTCATAGGCTAACATTGGGGCTGCCCTCATACATTGTTTGAGTGGTAGCTGCTGATCTGAAAGGAGTAGGAAGGTCATATTTAGTATGGCCAAAACGGTGATACAAAATCCTGCTGACTGGTGAAGTTGCATTTAATATTAATATTTTGGAAATGCCACTTTTAGAAAGTAAGCATTTCTCTGCACTTAAATCTTTCTGTGCCTTACAATCCACGTCTGGCTGGGTTTAGTTGACAGCTCCTTGTGCATTCACTCAGACACACCCCAAACACAGGATACTCAGCCTCACTTGCATACATCTGCATTTTGAATGGGTCTTCCTGGGCTGGGAGGGTGGAGGGCCTGCCCTCACACAAAGGACGGTCACACCCCCTAATGGGATCCTGGAAGACAGGATTGAACTGAAAGGGGACCTGGTGCACTTCTAAGCCTATCTTTGAAGTCTCCCCCACTTCAAAGGCACATTTGGGTATATAAACAGGGCCTCTGCCCCTACCAACTAGGACACTTCTTGGGATAGACACTGTGCCTCACGGACACTTCCTGGAGAAGAAACTTGAACCAGAACCTGCATCCTGCCAAGAAGATCTGCCTGGCTGCCCAAAGGACTCACCTGTCTGCTTTCTGTGAAGGACTGCTGCCTTGCTGTTGCCCTTCTGCCTTGCTGCTCTCTGGCTGTGGTGAAGAAGTGCTCTCCAAGGGCTTAAATAGAGCTTGCCTCCTGTTCCCTGAAGTCTCAGGACCAAAAAGACTTCATCTCTACAAGGAGGTCTCCTTTTGCGGTGAAATTTGACGCACAGCCTGCCAGAACAACGCACAGCCTGCACCGCACGCCAAACCGGAACGACGCAGCACGACTTCGCAATGAGAAGATTGACGCAACGCCAGCGCAGCGACCGGAAATTTGACGCACAGCCCACTGGATCGAAGCACAGCCGAGCCGGAATGCCGCAGCCCAACTTCCAGAGATGAATTGACGGAGCGCCTGCCATGCGGTAGCAAATTCAGCGCAACGCCCACCGGATCGACGCAGCTCCTGTGACTTCATCCTGCCAGCGCAGGAAATCCACGCATCGTCACCGGGGCGTCTGAAAACCCTGCAACCCGAAAAGGATCCACGACTGAGCGCCGGAAATCGACGTAAGGCCGTCCCTGTGTGAAAACTAAACAATGCATCGCTGAGTGCGGCCTGAGAAATTGACGCACACCCCTTTGTTTCCACGCATCTCCTACTCTGCGGTTCTTTGCGGAGATTTTTCACGCGAACCAGGTACTATGTGCTTGAAAGATACTTTGTTTGCTTTTAAAAGACTTAAGATACTTTGGGCCTCATTACAACTTCAGCGGTCTTTGGCAAAGCCCGCCGAAGCTGCGGGCGTCACTATACCTCCAGTGCTGGCGGTATTCTGTCTCCCTATTTCGACTTTTCCGCTGGGCCAGCGGACGGTAACAGTGTTACTGTCTGCTGGCACAGCGGAAAAGTCACATCAACATTGCCGCCGGCTCATAATAGAGCCGGCGGCAATGCTGATGTGCAGAGGGTGCAGTAGCACCCATTGCGCATATGCAGTGAAATGCACGTTGGGGCTGCGCCTGGGGGGCCCTGCACTGCCCATGTCAAGTGCATGGGCAGTGCATGGGCCCCCAGGGGCACCCGAGTCCCCCTTACCGCCAACCTTTCCATGGCAGTGTTTACCGCCGTGGCAAGGCTGGCGGTTGGGGACTCATAATCCCCAGGGCAGCGGTGCTTGCACCGCTGCCCTTGCCTGGTGGTATGGTGGAGGGGCCAGCAGTATGGCTGTGGCTTTTGCGCCACGGTCATAATAGCTAGCAGAACAACGCATGCCTGTTGGAGGTGTTACCACCAGCTTACCGCCGGCCGCCAGGGTCGTAATGAGGCCCTTTATATCACTTTTCAGTGATATCTCAACATATACTTATTGCATTTTAATCATTTTGACCTGCATTTATCCGGACAAATATTATATATTTTTCTAAAAACTGTGTGGTGTATTTTTGTGGTGCTATATGGTGTTATTCTATGATTTATTGCACAAATACTTTACACATTGCCTTCTAAGTTAAACCTGACTGCTCAGTGCCAAGCTACCAGAGGGTGGGCACAGGATAATTTGGATTGCGTGTGACTTACCCTGACTAGAGTGAGGGTCCTTGCTTGGACAGGGGGTACTCTGACTGCCAACCAAAGACCACATTTCTAACATGCACCATGTATAAATCACTTAAGGTTGGGGTGCAAGTATAACTCTATCTTAAACAAGATAAAGACGGAACACTCTAGTTGCGTGTTGCAGAGGTATGTTTAAAAGTAGGTTGTGGCTTAAAGCCAAAGCCTGTTTCAAAAATCTGTGAGAAAGACCAGAGTTTCTGTTGACAACAGATTATCCACCAGTGAATATCTGGCCATATGCCCATATTAAACAGTTGTCACAAAATTCTATAGATATGTTCAGTGTAGCAAGGATGTGAAAAATGTGTGGATGTTTATTTTCAGATCTACATTTAGGATTTGAGCCATTGAAGATTGCTGAATAAAACAGAATGTAAGTGTATCCCACCTAGAGGTGATTTGTTCAACAATGGCATTGTAGCATGGCTGTAACGTTTAAATTGTACCCCTTTAAGGAATGCATGTGCTGTATTTTATCAAACTGCAGAATGTTCTCCGCAGTCCCTGGCATATGCATATCTGTGAATCTCTTGACTCAAAAATGCAGGTCATGTGAAGACTTTTTGAATGTAATCCCATTAAGGTGAATAGAAAACGGCCACAGTTGCAGCATGTGGAATTACTAAAAATCTACAAACCTTTTAGGATGCTGTCACAATGACTGGATAATATCATCAGTGATGTCATCACTGGTGTCATTTGAGATGCCATCAGTGATGTTATCAATATTGTCATTTAGCATGCAATGCCTGATGAAATATGTGAGGTCATAAGTACCACATGATGTGGGCGTAAGGTATAGTTAACTGAGAATAGAGTGTCCAACCCATCCTACACTGTCCCAATACATGAGTGTCCTGCTAAGAGCACTCCATGAGCCAGTGAAAATAGGGCATTCCTGTGCACTAATGCAACCACTAACCTCTTGAGTAAGGATTTCCCTGCTCACTATAAACTAGGCCATCCTGTTCCTGGTCTTCCTTCCTAAATCCCACTCCACCTGTGCTTTTTAGAAATCTTCCCGGGTATGCACTCCAGCAGCTAGCTATCTCTGCAGCTCTGGAGGTGACCCTGACTCCAGCACCTGGTCAGCTTCAGGAGCCTCATCCTCCCCTCCGTCTGGAGTAGAAGCAATGACCTCCTTGGCCATTGCCTTCCGCGAATCTGCCCTTTTCTTCAAACTACCTTATCCTGGTACCTGCAAATCAGGAATAATCCCAGTCCCACTCTGACTGGTGTGCAGTCTGTGCTATTATAGGTGTTGCTGGGTCAGGATCTTTCACCTGACAATCTCGCCTAACGTGTCCCGCATTGTGTTTTTTAAGCAAGTCACCTCCATGGAAGCGGAAGGACTTCTCTGTCCTCCCTTCTAATGATGCCCATGCCTGGACACATCATCACCATTCCCATGTTTCCTGGGCCCTCCTCCAGTGCTAAGAGAATTACCATGGCCCTTACTGGCAGTTTAGGAGCAGTATGTGGAGCAATCCTCTTCCCCGTGGCTTAGTACCATGCTTCTCCAGCCCTTTGTGAACCCTGTTAGCTAACCACGTGTCAGCAACACTGCAAGTTTCTCTGGATCCCTCCCTGCCAAATCAGACAGGTATTGCCTAAATGGGGTAGAACACTCCTCCGTGAGTCACTCTGTCACCATCAATTGGTAAAGTGACTGAAAGTCCTTGGCCTTTATCCCCCTTACCCATTCATTCCAGTCCCGCAATACACCATAAAATCAAGTATCAAAGTGAACACCATCTGCTCTGTTGCAGTCGTGGAGTCTTCTAAGGTACTAAGCTGGCTTCAGCACAAACTGTCTAATCAGAGCTTCCTTGATTTGCTCACAGACCATCTGGTCTGCCACAAGCATTCTCCCAACAACTGCTGTTCCTTCCAATGGCATGCATCCATTTAAGGCAGCTGCATTAGACACCTCATTTAAGGCCTGTGTCTTACAAGTGACCTCAAAGCTCATAAACAATCCCAAAATGCCCTCACTTTCAACATACACATGCAAAAGATCTTTTGGAAGCTTGGCCACAACCTGGCCTGACCTGGATGTAGGGTCACTTATCCCAGATGGAGGTGTCATTGTTGCAATCCTAAGTTTCTCTCTCTCAATGGCTATCTTTTCCACTTCCAGCTCTCTTTCCTTTTCCTTCTGCTTCTCCTCCTACTCGCACTGCTTTTCCTACCTTTCTCCCTGTCTCTCCTCTCTCCCTCTCAGTGTATTTTCCTTGGCCCATTCCTCCTCTCTGTCCCCCTTCCTCTACTGTTGTTCTCAGTTAGCTAGCCTTATCTTCTCCCTCTCAAATGCTCTGCCCTTCTCATCTTCTTCAGTATTAGCTTTCTGAAGCCCCAACTGTAAGCTCAGGGTCTCTTCTAACCTCAACCCACCCAAGGGATTTATTCCTGAAATTGTCAATAGTGGTATCCTAGAAAATTGACATGGTGTACACACCTGAGGTAGTCTAGAAACTAAAGGTGGTGATTTTCTTGGTGTAAAAATAGAAAATGTATTTGGGGACAGGCTCAGTGTCTTTCTGGAATAGAGATCCTAGTGCCTGAATCTCCCGCACTGTCTTCCTGGGTTCCTACCATGGATCCTGCCCCAGAGTCAACTACATCCTCATCTCTTTCACCCTGTGTCTCAAGCTGGTCTGTAAGAAAATTGGTGGGGACCTCTCTTTCCCTACTCCTGCGAATCTTCCACCCTCTGTTCCTGCATAAATTTGTCATCTGATCTGTGGACATGGTACTGAGGTATTTTTCCAATGCTGTATTTTCCACTGTCTATGCATGTCATTGTACTACTAGCGTAAATGGGAAATGGCAAATGCTACTCCTGTAACCAGGCTCCTAAAAATTAGGCACCCCACCGTTTGCCGCCAATTATTGGAACCCTACTTAGAAGGCCAAGTGGCAAGCAGGAGTTACTGAGACTTTTTACTCCTGATGTCCCGGTGTCAGACCCACTAGGAATCTTGAGCAACTGCACCAAGTATCTCTTGACTCTCAGGAATATCATGGTCTGAGCAGTTCAAGGCACCCAGGGTGAGGTACTGGGTTTTTCAGAACCGGTACTGATCCGGTAACCCAGTGGTGCCAGGGTACACCCAAAGACCTCGGGTACTTTCCTGATTCAGACCACAGAAACTCAGAGTCTTCTAGGTGAAGTCAAAGATTGAATTTATTGGCTGCAACCAAGTGACAAGCGTCCTAGAAGTACAACAGCACGGTTTGTATGGTCTCAAGAGACTGTGTTTCAATGCAAAGTCAGGTTTCCTTACATACAGTTTTTTAAGCTTCAGGCAAACATTCTTGACATTTTGGTTGGTCATTCACATGTTTTCACTACAAAGGAAAAAACAGTGTCATGATGAAACCTCATATTTCATGTCATCCAACCCATAATAAATTACCCGGCAAGGCCTAGTATTTTACATCAGATAAGTGTGGACCCCCAATAAAAACGGGCACCTCCCCCTCGTAAAGTAAGAAGAAGAAAAGAGCAGGTGCAGGTGTGAGCAAGATTAGGCAGGGTGTGTGAGCGATAATAAGGGTTTTATGGCATGGTGTGCCTTGATGCTATCTGATTCGGCCACTGGGAGAGGGACTGACCAAACAGGTTTGGCCTGAGGCAATGGTTCCAGCTTGCCCAGGTCAGAGAAAAGTCAATCAAGGTGTACGTGTCCTTGGAATCAAATCTGACTGTATTATAAGCCTATGTGAGGGCAACTTTTAAAAATGGATGCCGTGTATAAAATGGGAGCCACGAGTGCAGGACGAAAATGGCGATTTCGAGGTGAAAACGCTGCTGGAATTGAGCGAAAATGCTCATGCTTAGTGTACTAGTCATTATCGGTCTTTTGATACTAAAATCGTACTGCTGTGGCAAAGTAAATTACATGGGTCCAGAATTTTTAGAACCACAAACCCTCCTTTTGCCCTTACATAGGCAATAAACCTATTCTCATGCTAATCTGAGTCCAGGTCTATGTTTCTAAAGTCGTTGAGATGTTGCTGTAACATCATCCTAGTATTTAGCTCGTCTCTTGGTGCAGGTTTCCTTATGCATGATGTAACACAGAGGCCACATATGGCAGGACAAAGTAAGGAATACCTCTATCTGCAGTAGGTGGCATAAGATCACACACCCAACAATTAGTGATGTTCACTACTAACTAGTGTTGATGCAGAAGCTGTACAAAAGAATTGCTTACGAATTCTGATCTTCTAACCTGCTCATGTTCAGGAAAAGGGTGAAAAGAGTGCAAAGAAACAATAGTAGGAAAAGACATAGGTTGGGAAGTGGGTGCAGAAGGCAATTGAGTAGAGAAAAACAATCCCACCCATAAATGACAACGTCATGTTTAAAAGACACTAGAAAACACGTTATTAAGAACATATAGACAACGGGAGAAAGTAGTGACCACTATTACAAATGAAATAATAATTTTTCACAACCCTAACCAAAAAGCAAATCCTAAAATTATCTAGTAACATTTTTAGGGCTCCTCTGCATTTCAGTAATTTTGGTATGTTCAGGTGGAACAGTGGTGACTCTCATCAATGCTCTAAGGTGAAAAGGGGGTACTCTTTCCACAGAAAATGGACTTTATTCTGCTTTTACTAAACAGAATAGTACTTTAAAACAATGCCAGCAAAACAATCAGTCTCCTAACACCTAGTCTATACAATCACACGGAAACCTCTTGTGAAACCAACTATGCCCAAAGTCCGTTCAAAAAGCCTCTCTGGCAGGCTTCTATTGTCCATCAAATTTTCTTTTGTTGTTTTCTTTCGCATGGGCCTCTCAATTCAGGCCTCTTCGTGAGAAAAGTACTGCTTAGTTGGAGTGCCCTCCTGGCAAACACCCACAGCTCACTCGAAAGTCTCAATGTCTTAAAGCAATGCACCAGTATGTCTCTCTCTGTGGCAGACATTACAAACAATGTGTTCTTCATTGATCAAGGGCACAAATCATCTCGTGCAGACCCAAGCACCATTAATTGGGAAATAGCTCAAGCTCAGCAGGACTTTCAGACTCCAACACTCATTATTTAGTGTCAGAGGACGCTCAAGCTGCTCTTTCATGGGCACCACAATATAGTGCCTTTTTCCAAACTTGAAATCTCCGGTGCACTGTCCTTCTTCCGTTGGAGCAAAGAAAAGGGTGTGTGTGGCCAAAACTCAGGCCAAGGGGCTCAAGGGATTGCACACTGTCAGAGGTTACCAGCACATGACAGGTAGAGAAATGAAACCTCGAAACAGCTCTGCCATCAACAACAGGAATCCTTCTCTTTAGCTCTTTTACACTGAAACTTTGGTTTTGTGATGTCCAACGCCGTCTGATGGAGCAAGTACGATACCATGCGCTGGCGATCGATGTCCAACTTTGCTACTTTCTGGGTGCTGAGACTGTAGAGCCAAAACGTCCGTCTTTCATCTGTAGCTGTCACTGATGGGAATTAGGCTTAAATCAATGTCCTGCAGGTTATTATGACTTGATACCCGCAGAATCTAGTGACGTAGGAAATGTGCCACAGTTGTTAGTTCCCTTCAATTTAGTACAAAAACAGTTCATGGTTTTTAACAAGGGGACTGCAAGCAGGTGGTCTGCAATCTTCAAAGGAGTAGCCATACACCATGGGCATAAAATACAAAGACAAAGTCAGAAGGGCAAAACAGGGTCTCTAGCATCTTTAATTGGGTTCTCTCCATTATTCTCTGCCATCTATAGCTACATGAGAATTCTATCTGAATGGATTTCCTCACACAGTGGCATTGTCTAATGGGGTAAACACATATTTTCCTCAATGATTAAGTCTAGGTGTTCCTCCTTATCTTAGAACATCTCAATAGAGAAATCACATGATACCGATTATCAGGGACATGTAGAAACCTTCCTTTAAAAACTGTGCATCAGGTGCACTATGCAATACACAGGCTAATAGTCAAATGTGCAAACAAAAAGACAAGAACTAGAGGGTCCTGATATTTGCATGATTAGGACACATCTGATCCCACCAAAAATTAAAGTAGCAGGAACAGAAGGGAACCGAAAACCAAATTAAAATAGACATTGAAAATTCGTCATGTTCAAAAAGGTAAACATAAGATATCTCTATTGAGATGGAAAACTTGTCTTACTATAATATTGAGTCAGTTAACCAGTCTATCGCTACTCTGACAGTCAGGCTGGAAAACATTGAAGCAGGCCTAAGGCAAATTCTTGAAAACCAGTCTGGTCATACCAAAGGGAATTATACATAACATGGGGGTCCCTGGTACATCACTGCAGTCTGGAAATGTGAACCTGAACAATACATCAATAATAATAAAAGGTCTGACTGGTGAAAGGAATTTGAAAAAGAGAAATGGGACTAGGACTTAGCTAAAATCTCAATAACTAAGCATGATGCGACATTGGTCAGGGGAAGTAACAAAAGAAAAAAATCTATAGGAAGAACAAAAAAATTATTTGGGTGATAGTCAGGCATATGACACAACACCGAGAGTACGGGTGATACACAAAGGCCAAAGTTACACAAATTTTAACTCTACCGTTGGGGACTACACCATATACGGTACTCCTAGCTAATGTTTCAGTTCCTTCTTCAGGAAAAAATGAAAACCTGGTTTTCTTTTAAGGAACAAAAGCCATATGCTACTTAGGAAACAGAACATCATTAACTAATGTAATATAGAAATTAGGCCACCTTGAGTCACAGATCTATAATTTCATCCTTAGGTCCAATCAAGGCTACATAAATGTAGGGCTGCCTGTTCCTTTAAGGGAAGGGGCAGTAATGTGACTAACTGCAGGTGACACACTTTGATCCTGTATATCTCTTTTTATTTTCCTTCAATACCATTATAGCAAAATAGACATGCACTGGTGAAGTGTTGTCTCTTATGTTCACAGCATGAAATATCATTATCTGTGGAATTTAGTAACCAGAACAAGTTCAACCAACTGTTGCGTAGCGATGGGCATCGTCATGACCATCCCCTCACAACACAGGGGAGCTTGTAATAGTATCAAAAGCAGCAACAAACATGCAAAAAAAACAAATAAAAAATTATAAAAACGCACAAAACGTCAAGCTATCAGATATACTTGCTGTGTATCAAACACAAAAAGCATAGACAAAACAATAGCATGTGTGAATAAGCGGTGACACACAACACCATGTCATGTACTTTATGCACTGTAAACCTGCAGCCCAAAACCCAATATTTGGGCCTGTTTAATTTGTCAGGTTTAAAATCCTTACCCTCCTTTTGACAGTAGATCACCAGGCAATGGAAATCTGCTGTCAAATATAACTTTACTGTTTCTCTTCTAACATACAGGACCAGCAAGAACAATTCATGATAGGACCAAATACACGAAAATAAATTTCCATTACTTAACTGTTACCCTCTTGTCAGTTACTTCGCAACATCAAGCCACCTTAGTTTTACCTTTCTAAAAGTAAAAATTGTTACACTGACACTCCATATTAATTTGGCACCTACAATTTCCACTGTGAAAAATAAGTCTTAATTTGGTAAATCGTTCTCATTAAGGCATGTAGCCTTCAACATTTTTGAAAAGGGCTGCATCTTATATTCTATCTAAGACTTAATGCAACACTTCGTTTTCTGTCAAATAAAAGCAACTAGCAGGCATCATTTTATTTTTTTAGAGCGGAGACACAAATGTATCAGTTCTGCAGAGCATTTAACATGATGTTGGGACTTTCTAAGAAACCCCTTTTTTTTATATTTTCCCTTTGGAATTAAGTTCTTTAATTGTATTGATGTTCTTCTGGAGAAACCAGAAATCCCACTTTTAGAGGCTTGTAGGGTCATTCTGCATTTCACAGAGACAAGGCCCTAATTTAAAAGGTCACAAGTGTCAACATTACAGCCACCTCCATTGTTTATGGGAAAACTAAAGATAGCATCTCAGCAGCGTGACTTGAGCCAGCCTCTGTAGCTCTCCTAGCTTCTGCCACTCTGAATCTGTCAAAGACAGTAGGCCTTCCTGTTTTCCTTCTAACCTGCAATAATTCACTCTATTTAAAAAAAAAAAAAAATCCTTTTTAGGCGCTAAAACAAATTATCTCTATTTCCAGATTATTAAACTACATTTACTGTGAATAATTCACAAACCTTAATAACACACATACCAGTTGTTAGAATAAATGCTTGTTGCAATCCCATGCAATGGTACATATTTCATCAACCTCGAATGAATGAACATCTCAGTAGGCCCAGCTGAAGTTAGAACCTTCAACCTCGATATTAAAACAAGCCTTTGTACTGGCACATTGACTCATTGAATCATAAGAAGGCACAACCTGCAAATATATATCAAACCTAAATGTATGCATTTACTGAAGCCTGAGACACTTTAAAAAGTACTCTGAATGAAAGACAATGCAGTTTAAACAGTGCTTTTGCCCAAAATCGACTTTGATATTTTAGGCATTAAAAATCAATATCCTACAATTTTCTTGCATAATATGCATTACCAGAATGTCTATTACACAATCCATGAGTCAGCCATTGAAAATATTAACTTTATACTTTATAGAAATGAGCTTGTTTGCTCCTGCGCCAAGGGAAAATTGCACATACAAATGTCATTTTAGCGGTGCAACATAACTTAAATTAAATTTTAATGCTAGGAGGTCATAGTATAGGTATTAAGCTTTATAAATATTAAAAAACGATTTTGAAAGGCACTTATTTTTTAAATATTTTTTCCATAATTAATAATTTTCTTTAAAAAAAAAAAAAAAAAAATATTCTTTTTTTTTTAATGATAATTCCACATATAAAAGCAAGCTGCATCCCTTGCCTATTATTTGGGATACATTAACTCACAAGCCTAAGCGCATAAGCCTAACTTGAAATGCGTCACATTTTTGCCCCACTTTCATTTAAAAGGAAGGTTATGCAAAATTCCACCCGTGTTTAACTGGGAAAGTGCTGGCTGAATTGAACATTCCTATCAAATATACTGCAGCTGAAAAGTTTGCCTGTGAACATCTAATACAATGCATCTAAGAAAAATGCTGTAAATTTATTTATTTTTTTGCAAAAATAGATAATTTCGTTTTTTTTTTTTGGGGCCCTATTTATATCTATTGAATGTGTTTTCTAATTTATTAAGCATTTAACTGCAGTTTTGTATATGTGCACAATTGCTCATTCTATAAATTAAAGAGCAACATATAGCTATGTTAGCACATCACATGGTTCATTTCTGGATTTTTTCTAAGTTTCTACTTAATATTAATTAACCAACATTTTACTTAACAAACTGAAAACATCAAGAAGACCCACAAACACACATTGAGCTCATTTCAGATATAAACAGAAAACACTCAGGGCACACAATACAGCGGCGTTTAGCCATTTTTCATAAATAGCGCCGTCGCAATTTACTTACAGAACCGTTTGCAGATCCTAGTTGTAAGTCATATTTACAAGAGAAAAGAAAACTTTTCTCAATAGTGTTCCAAAAAACTGCAAAAACAGCCTCACAAACATTTATATCCAAGAATAGCGGACCCATACTTTATTAAACGTGATGGGGCCCACTCCGTGCTTCACATATAGTTCATAGGTTGGAGTTCCAATCGGAGGAACCGGACATGATTCTTCCAACCGGGAGTCCCTTTTACAACCAAGACAAAACAAATTTCCAAGTCTGCTAAGACCAGGCATCTTCGCTCACTAGTCTAGCTTCAAACTTCAAAGGATTATCGTTTACGATAGTCTCGTGAATACACCAGTCCTTCGGCTTTGGTACTTGCAAGTTCCAAATCAAAGTGATCCCAAAGGGATACCAAGCCAAATGTCCAACTAAGGACCAAACCAAGTGTCCAACTAAGGACTGGGAGACGCTCCACTTATACTTAACTGAAAATATCGATAGCGTCACCAGAAGACTCGTCTTATCGTTTCGCTCTACCAAACATCAAGGGTCCAAATCAGGGCGATAGCCAGGGCAGCAGTCCTTCGTAGCCGTCGGGAAGCGGGGAACCTCGCAGCAAAGACTTTCGGACCACGTCGACATGCAGGGGTCGATGAAGTGGCAGCCTTCCTCCAGAATTTTCACACGAAGCTCCCCACGGACCTCAGGCTTGGACCGGTACCGCTGGTATCGCCCCACGTTGGGCGCCAACTGAGGTACTGGGTTTTTCAGAACCGGTACTGATCCGGTAACCCAGTGGTGCCAGGGTACACCCAAAGACCTCGGGTACTTTCCTGATTCAGACCACTGAAACTCAGAGTCTTCTAGGTGAAGTCAAAGATCGAATTTATTGGCTGCAACCAAGTGACAAGCGTCCTAGAAGTACAACAGCACGGTTTGTATGTTCTCAGGAGACTGTGTTTCAATGCAAAGTCAGGTTTCCTTATATACAGTTTTTTAAGCTTCAGGCAAACATTCTTGACATTTTGGTTGGTCATTCACATGTTTTCACTACAAAGGAAAAAACAGTGTCATGATGAAACCTCATATTTCATGTCATCCAACCCAAAATAAATTACCCGGCAAGGCCTAGTATTTTACATCAGATAAGTGTGGACCCCCAATAAAAACGGGCACCTCCCCCTCGAAAAGTAAGAAGAAGAAAAGAGCAGGTGCAGGTGTGAGCAAGATTAGGCAGGGTGTGTGAGCGATAATAAGGGTTTTATGGCATGGTGTGCCTTGATGCTATCTGATTCGGCCACTGGGAGAGGGACTGACCAAACAGGTTTGGCCTGAGGCAATGGTTCCAGCTTGCCCAGGTCAGAGAAAAGTCAATCAAGGTGTACGTGTCCTTGGAATCAAATCTGACTGTATTATAAGCCTATGTGAGGGCAACTTTTAAAAATGGCTGCAGTGTATAAAATGGGAGCCACGAGTGCAGGACGAAAATGGCGATTTCGAGGTTAAAACGCTGCTGGAATTGAGCGAAAATGCTCATGCTTAGTGTACTAGTCATTATCGGTCTTTTGATACTAAAATCGTACTGCTGTGGCAAAGTAAATTACATGGGTCCAGAATTTTTAGGACCACAAGGGGAGGTGGGCAAAAGGAGGCGAATATAGGCTCATAACTCAAAATACGTGCAGTAGCAGCAATAAATTATTGGCCAGCCAAATACTCATTTGAATGATAAAATAAGTATTTTATTTTACCGCTAACAACACAAAGAAAATATGACATTCACAAACAACTTACCAGTACCCCTGACGTCAGGGCTCTATTGTTTTGTAGGCAGTTCCTATGTCCCATTCCTTCCTTGCTCTTCCAACAGTGATTATTTCCCATTCACTCAAGGCAAGATCAAGGGTATGCCCCGATAGTAGTCTGAGCCTGAAGAGTCCACTATGACAAGTCAAAAGTGTTACAAGGTCGCAGTGCTATCTAGCAAGAAAGTTCCCCTGGGGCCAGAGTTCCTGAGTGCACCCCTTCTGCAGGTGCCAGAGTGGCAGTGGCTGGTTCAAGTGAGTTTGATGCACGTGGCCCAGGAAGGTTGCACTTGATGACCACAAAGTTCCTCAATCCAGGTTGCACTCCCACAGCAACTGGTTCCTCGCTGCTCCTTATGGCAGGTTAAATCTTTCGTCTGTCCCACGGTGGGGGGAAGGTGGTGCAAAGTTCCTGATGCTGATCCCTTGTGCAGGTGTAGTTGCTTAGATTTTCCCACTGTACCCTCACTCCTCCAGCAATACTCCTGGTCAGGTCACATTTCTTGCTCGTTCTTTTTGTTTTTGCAAGTTCTGGTGATCCCTCTGGCAAATGGGGGTGACTGTATCTCTACTGGACACTGACACAATCAGCACAGCAGATGGCTGCATGTTTGCCCCTCCTGGCATATGGAGTTGTCAGCTTCTCACTTCACAAGGGCTATTGCCCACTCCGCATGGATTCCATCTACGGTGGCCCCTCCTGGCATACGGGGTCCCTGTTCCCTCACTGCACATGGGCTCCAGCCTAATCGACACAGCAGCACTTATAGTACATGTTGTCGTGGCCCCTCCTGGTATACAGCATTGAAGATGCCTCACTCCGCATGAGCTCTGGCCCAGTCCACACAGCGATACTAATCATTTTACAACGCCCCTCCCCTGGCATACAGGGGTCACAGACTTTGTCTTCCATATGGGAAACAACTCAATCGGTACTCCAGCCATTTCCTCACATCTCGCTCAGGGAATCCACTCAACAGGATTTCCCACTGGATCTTGCTCTTTCCCACGTGCTCATCTTCCTCACAGGTTACACTGGTCTTGGCAAGCAGGCATGAGTTGTTACTCGAGGCTCCACGTCAGGTGGTCTTGGATTCCCTGGGTGATATCCCCACACCCAGCAGGGAGACTAACAGGCCTTAGCCCCAAGTAGTGGTCACAGGCAGTAGTCCGCAAGCGATTCTTGTCCTTGCACAGCCCAGCTGGCTGTATGATAGTTTACAATTTTTAGGGTCTCAAAATCTGCTTCTTATGATCCAATACCAGACACCAAATATGATTTAGGGTCTGAGTCTTTGAAGCTTATTTTAAGGGGTCTGCTTCATTTGAAGTGCCTACTTCTCTGCCCTCTCTTCCTTGTGAAAGCAATCTGTCACAGCAAGAGTGACTCCAAAGCTGATAGCCCCACGACACAGCCCATAGGAGGGACTAGTGCTCACACTTGGATGTCAGCCATAGTCTTTGTGTATCAGAAGGCTACCCTTTATGATTCTCTTATCAGCCCCATCTCCTTCCTGAGATATGCCCAGGCCAATTTATTGTGGTCTCTCTCTGAACCAAAGAGCTCCCTTTGAAGTGTATGGGGAAGCCTGTTTCTCCCCTCTCCAGTGTTTCCCACGCTGCTTACAGGAAGGAAGATACAGAAATCTGTCTGGGGGGATTCCAATACCTCTTCACCTCAGGTTTCATGGTGAAGCCCTGGGTCTCCCAAAATGGAAGCAACAGTCTGCCATGTATTGCCTCATTTACAGGCAGACATACATCCAGCACATGCATTTAACTCATACTCACTGCATAGCACTTTATCCTTCCTGTAAAACTGGGCCACTAATAGGCACCCATACACCCAGAACATGCATTCAATATGCACGCACCATACAATATAGCATTATCCCTATATTGTATCCTTCCCAGGCAAATATTCATAAATACACCACTCATGCGTTGCATTGTACCCCAACATCAAATCAATGTAGGCCATGGGGTGAGTTAAGCATACAGCATTAGAACTTTGAATAAGTGAGTCTGTAGGCCTCACTCCAGTGACACAGGTAACAGAAGACTTGTTCAGTCCTACCAATCACTACACAGTAAGCTGCAACCACCATGCTTGTGCTGCTTAGCTCCTGATGAAGGCAGTAGCATTTCACCACTATAAGGGTAGCACTTTAGACGCCCCTCCCGGTCCAACAAGATCGCAATCTTTGATACAGGCCTATGTAATGGCACACATGCATGAACCGTGTTTGTCTATAGAAATGAAAATCAGCATTAGGGATCAAGACACCAGTACAGTTGGGACTCTCAAGGTAGGGGTACAAATTCATCACCACGTGGAGGACTTTTCCGCCCCAACATATACTTACGCACCGCCCTTCTCTAAACACTAAAAATCCCTAAATACCCCTGTACTTCATAATTCCCTGAAACCTAAAAACTAGTCCTTACCACCACTCATACCTGAACTCTAAAACCCCTTACCACTATCCATCCCTTAACTGTAAAAAACACTTGTTACCTATTCCCACTACCCACCCTGGAGCCCTAAAACTTTAAAAGCCCTTATTATCACTTAACTCCACCCATCCCTGAACCATAAAAACACCTTATTACCCCTTACTTACCCCTCAACCCTAAATGCCCTTTACTACTCCAAAACACAACCTGTCAGTGAACCCAAAACATAATTTATTACCTTATACACTGCCCATCCTTGAAATCTAAAAACATTTATTACCCCTCACCAGTACCCTTCCCTGAACTCTAAAAACCCTTACCTACTGTACCTATTCACTACCCATCCATTCATCGTAAAAAACCCTAACTATCCATCAGCACTACACATCCTTGATCCCTAAAACCCTTAAAAATCCATGCTGCTACTGTTAAACCCTAACAACATATTGCTACCCCTTCCTAGTACCCATTTCTATACCCCACAAAACCCTTACTACCCATATAAACTAACCATCAGTGTATCCTAAAATCTCCTTTATTAACCCAATACACTACTCATCCCAGAACCCTTAAAATTCTTCTCCTTGCTACCTCAAAACTACACCTATCTCAAACCCTTATTCATCCCCAAACACCACCACCCACGCACCCTTAAATCCTTACATTTGTAGTAAATGTAATATATTGTAACTTACTGCATTGTAGTGATAAATGCATTGTAATGGTCCCTTGTTGAAGTGGATGCTTTGTAGTGGTGTAATACCACATTGATGTTATAAAGGGTCTAAAGGATTTGGCCAAAAGTAACACTTGTGAATCGTTGCCTTGGCCCAAGGAAGCAGAGAATGTTTTTGCCACCTCGAAGACCCAGTTACTCAAAGCCTTTTATTCTGTATTGTCATGTGTTAGACCTGTCATCCTTGGTTCAGTCTCCTCTGTCTTTTTTGCCTCTGCATCCTATGTTTTAACTGTGTGCTGGACTTCGTTTTTCCTGGTTTTGGTACTCTGGGCACTTTACCACTTCTGACCAGTGCTAAAGTGCAAGTGCTCCAGGTGTAAATTCTACGTGTAATTGGCTTTTCCATGATTGGCATATTGGCATATTTGATTTATTAGTAAGTCCCTAGTAAAGCGCACTAGAGGTGCCCAGGGCCTGTAAATTGAATACCACTAGTAAGCCAGCAGCACTGATTGTGCCACCCACATGAGTAGCCCTGTAAACATGGCTCAGACCTGCCACTGCAGTGTCTGTGTGTGCAGTTTTAAACTGCCAATCCAACCTGGCAAGTGTGCCCACTTGCCAGGCCGAAACCTTCCCTTTTTATACATGTAAGGCATACCTTTGGTGGTAGGCTCTAGGTAGCCCCATGGGCAGGGTGCTGTGTATGGTAAGGTAGGACATGAACCAATGTGTTTTACATACCCTGAAAATGAAATACTGCCAAATTCGGTGTTCACTGTTGCAAGGCCTATCTGTCTCATTGGTTACCATGGGGGCTGCTTTAAATATCGTTTAAGTTCAGTTTTCCTTTGGGAGTAGATAGAGATTTGGAGTTTGGGGCCTCTGAACTCACAATTTAAAAATACATCTTTTGGTAAAGTTGGTTTTTAAATTGTCAGTTTGAAAATGTCACTTTGTGACTCTGCCTGCTTGTGTATTCCCTGCCTGGGTCAGACTGACAGTTTGGCTGTTTGTAGATCCCCTCTAGACAGTGACACAAAGGGAGCTGGGGTGTAGGCTGCCTACCCTGATGGGCCAAATGAGCTAGAGTAGAGGGAGGAGTGGTCACTTACACCTAAATGGGCTATGCCTTTCCTCATACAATGCAGTCTCCAACCCCCTGGTGTGAGTCTGGAGCCAGGCCTGGGCAAGGCAGGGTCTTGTTTGCCAACTTCAAAGGCAGAAAGGGGTATAAGTAGTAGACCCAAACCTCCAGATTCTTATATTACTTCTGGATTCAAGAGGAACCTCTGACAAGGAGCAGAGCTGAGCAGCTGGAGGAGGAGTACTGCCCCTTTGCCTGTGGCTGTGCTTTGCTGGGTTGGCCTGTGGTTGCTGCTTCTGCCTGAAAGGGGACAAAGACTGGACTTTGTGGTGTATTCCTGTTTGTGAAGAATCTCCAAGGACTTGGACTGAGCTTGCCTCTGGTTTTGAAGTCTTAGGGCCATCAAAGACTTCCTCTGCCAGCACCTGGATTCTCTGCTGAGAGTCCTGCTCTGCCAAGTGATGCCCTGTCTAGTCTCTGGGCCCATGAGAGGTGTATTGGCAGAACAAGGACTGAAATTCACACAGAGAACACCGTGCGGGTAAATTTCGATGCACCAGCTGCAACGTGGCTGAAAAACATGCACCACACACTTCGCGGCTAAAATCGATGCTACACCTGCATCGCAGCTGGGAGATCGATGCATCAGGGCTGGAGAAATGATGCAACAACCGCTTGCGGCTGCTGATAACGATATAAACCCCACGCAGTGCGGTTTTCCAACACCGTGCGACCAGATTTCTCACGCATCATCACTGGGTGTCAAAAATCAACTCAAGCCTGCGCTGATCCAAGGCGCCCGTCTGGAAATTGACACATCGCTCTCTTGCGGGAGAAAAAAACAACGCATCGCCTACTCGACCGGAGAAGAAATGACACACAGCCTCACTTGCTAATAAGGAATTGACGCATTGCTGACTTTTCTGATGCACACTCAGCCGTGCAGCTTTTTTTAAAATGCAAACCAGGTACTTTGTGTAAAATCAACGTTTTCATTGTTTTCTATGGAGTAAGACACTTAGGCCCTCATTACAACTTTGGCGGGCGGCGGAGGCCGCCCGCCAAAGTTGCGCGTCGTGAATACCGCACCGCGGTCGGAAGACCGCGGCGGGTATTCAGAGTTTTCCCCTGGGCTGGCGGGCGACCGCCAAAAGGCCGCCCGCCAGCCCAGGGGAAAACTACCTTCCCACGAGGACGCCGGCTCGTAATCGAGCCGGCGGAGTGGGAAGGTGCGACGGGTGCAGTGGCACCCGTCGCGTATTTTACTGTCTGCAATGCAGACAGTGAAATACAAAGTGGGGCCCTCTTATGGGGGCCCCTGCAGTGCCCATGCCATTGGCATGGGCACTGCAGGGGCCCCCAGGGGCCCCACGACAAGCCATACCGCCATCCTGTTCCTGGCGGCCGAACCGCCAGGAACAGGATGGCGGTATGGCTTGTCAGAATCCCCTCGGCGGCGCAGCAAGCTGCGCCGCCTTGGAGGATTCAAACGGGCCACGGGAAACTGGCGGGAGACCGCCAGTTTTCCTGTTCTGACCCCGGCGTTACCGCCGCGGTCAGAATGCCCTGCGGGGCACCGCCAGCCTGTCGGCGGTGCTCCCGCGTGCCGCGGCCCTGGCGGTTCTATACCGCCAGGGTCGTAATGAGGGCCTTATTCTTTTGAAAATCCATATCTTGACTTGTGTATGTTGTTTTTTTGTCGCTTTCGTCTTGTTTGATTTAGATAAATATTCCCTATTTTCCTTAACTGGTTTGGTGTCCATTTTGTAGTGTTTTCACTGTATTACTGTGTGTGTTGGTTCAAATACTTTACACATTGCCTCTGAGATAGGCCTGACTGCTTGTGCCAAGCTACCAAAGGGGTGAGCAGGGGTTATCTCCATTACACTGACTAGAATGAGGGTCCCTGCTTGGACAGAGTGCAAATTAACTGCCAACCAGAGACCCCATTTCTAACACCCATCTTGCCCTGTGGGCCTTTCAGTGCATTTGCAGATTGATTTCTTTCAGATGCCCTGATGCTGCACTTATCAATATGTACTGGTTACATTTTTGGTGTTTGAAGCATACTTGTGGTAAGGCGGGTGAAAACATTAGTTAAAGTTAAAAGAGTGATTCACTATTTTATCCCAGTGCTTGGATTCTCCCTCAAGATTTGGAGCAACCAAGGGTGTCACTTTCTGGTTTCTGTATTGAAAGAACTGAGCAATGCCTTTAGTATACATTATATTTGTTTTTACCACCCCGAATGTCAGGAATCCCCAAGGTGCCTCCTGCGGTATCTGTCAGCATCCCCAGGTATTAGGGTTAAATCATATCTCTTTTCTTGGTTAAACCTTCATGTTTCTAAGTAAACATAATGTGCTGTTTTACACAATTGGTTTTTATCAATGCTTGTTTTACCAATGCTTGTTTACTAATGTGAGCAGGTGTAGACATGTGCTTCTAGTTGGGTGTGGTGTAGACATGTGCTTCTACTTGGGTGTGGTGACTCATCCACATGTGGGAACTCAACTGCTTTCCTGATTGGCTATAAATGGCAGAGTGAAGCATGCCACCCTGCTTGGCTTTGTTTTGCTTCCTGATCTCAGCATCTGATTTGGCCGTCCAGCCCCTGCTGTCATCCTCGTATTCAAGACTTTTGAGGCAATTCTTTTCTTCGTTCTTGTACCAGCTGAGACCAGGCATTCCTCCAGCACTCCGGAAAAGACTGTAGATAAGTGACTAGTATTCTCTAGGGAGTTTGTTCTTTGAGCGCTGCGCTTTCCTAGAACAGCTGGTGTATTTCAGACCTCGTATTTTGGCAGAGTGCTTATCTTGAAGAGACAAATGCAATTCTGAACATTCTACATTATTATTGTAGTTACTTGCTGTAGGAAAGTACCATCTTGCCTGCCATGTTACCCTCATATTTCACTGTATATATGTTGTTTTAGTTGTATGTGTCACTGTGACCCTGCCAGCCAGGGCCCCAGTGCTCATAAGTGTGCCCTGTATGTGTTACCTGTGTTATGACTAACTATCTCACCGAGGCTCTGCTAATCAGAACCTCAGTGGTTATGCTCTCTCATTTCTTTCCAAATTGTCACTAACAGGCTAGTGACCAATTTTACCAATTTACATTGGCATACTGGAGCACCCTTATAATTCCCTAGTGTATGGTACTGAGGTACCCAGGGTATTGGGGTTCCAGAAGATCCCTATGGGCTGCAGCATTTCTTTTGCCACCCATAGGGAGCTCTGACAATTCTTACACGGGCCTGCCACAGCAGCCTGAGTGAAATAACGTCCAAGCTATTTCACAGCCATTTACCACTGCACTTAAGTAACTTATAAGTCACCTATATGTCTAACCTTTACCTGGTAAAGGTTGGGTGCTAAGTTACTTAGTGTGTGGGCACCCTGGCACTAGCCAAGGTGCCCCCACATTGTTCAGGGCAAATTCCCCGGACTTTGTGAGTGCGGGGACACCATTACACGTGTGCACCACACATAGGTCACTACCTATGTGTAGCTTCACAATGGTAACTCCGAACATGGCCATGTAACATGTCTAAGATCATGGAATTTCCCCCCTAATGCCATCCTGGTATTGGAGAGACAATCCCATGATTCCCCGGGTCTCTAGCACAGACCCGGGTACTGCCAAACTGCCTTTTCTGGGGTTTCACTGCAGCTGCTGCCAACCCCTCAGACAGGTTTCTGCCCCCCTGGGGTCCAGCCAGGCTTGGCCCAGGAAGGCAGAACAAAGGACTTCCTCAGAGAGAGGGTGTTACACCCTCTCCCTTTGGAAAAAGGTGTTAGGGCTGGGGAGGAGTAGCCTCCCCAGCCTCTGCAAATGCTTTCATGGGCACAGATGGTGCCCATTTCTGCATAAGCCAGTCTACACCGGTTCAGGGATCCCCCAGCCCTGCTCTGGCGCGAAACTGGACAAAGGAAAGGGGAGTGACCACTCCCCTGACCTGCACCTCCCCTGGGAGGTGCCCAGAGCTCCTCCAGTGTGCTCCAGACCTCTGTCATCTTGGAAACAGAGGTGCTGCTGGCACACTGGACTGCTCTGAGTGGCCAGGGCCAGCAGGTGACGTCAGAGACTCCTTCTGATAGGCTCCTCGAGGTGTTGCTAGCCTATCCTCTCTCCTAAGTAGCCAAATCTCCTTTTCTGGCTATTTAGGGTCTCTGCTTTGGGGAATTCTTTAGATAATGAATGCAAGAGCTCATCAGAGTTCCTCTGCATCTCTCTCTTCACCTTCTGCCAAGGAATCGACTGCTGACCGCGCTGGAAGCCTGCAAAACTGCAACAAAGTAGCAAAGACGACTACTGCGACCTTGTAACGCTGATCCTGCCGCCTTCTCGACTGTTTTCCTGGTGGTGCATGCTGTGGGGGTAGTCTGCCTCCTCTCTGCACTAGAAGCTCCGAAGAAATCTCCCGTGGGTCGATAGAATTTTCCCCCTGCAACCGCAGGCACCAAAGAACTGCTTCACCGGTCCTCTGGGTCTCCTCTCAGCACAACGAGCGAGGTCCCTTGAACTCAGCAACTCTGTCCAAGTGACTCCCACAGTCCAGTGACTCTTCAGTCCAAGTTTGGTGGAGGTAAGTCCTTGCCTCCCCACGCTAGACTGCATTGCTGGAAACCGCGTGTTTTGCAGCTGCTCCGGCTCCTGTGCACTCTTCCAGGATTTCCTTTGTGCACAGCCAAGCCTGGGTCCCCGGCACTCTAACCTGCAGTGCACGACCTCCTGAGTTGTCCTCCGGCGTCGTGGGACCTTCCTTTGTGACTTCGGGTGAGCTCCGGTTCACTCCACTTTGTAGTGCCTGTTCCAGCACTTCTGCGGGTTCTGCCTGCTTCTGAGTGGGCTCTTTGTCTTGCGGGACGCCCCCTCTGTCTCCTCACGCAATTGGCGACATCCTGGTCTCTCCTGGGCATCAGCAGCACCCTAACCGGTTTTTCTGCACGCAAATACCTCTGCAAGCTTCTTCACAACGTGGGACATCAATCCTCCAAAGGGGAAGTTTCTAGCCCTCTTCGTTCTTGCAGAATCCACAGCTTCTACCATCCGGTGGCAGCTTCTTTGCACCCACAGCTGGCATTTCTTGGGCATCTGCCCACTCCCGACTTGATCGTGACTTTTGGACTTGGTCCCCTTGTTCCACAGGTACTCTCGTCTGGAAATCCATCGTTGTTGCATTGCTGGTGTTGGTCTTTCTTGCAGAATTCCCCTATCACGACTTCTGTGCTCTCTGGGGAACTTAGGTGCACTTTGCACCCACTTTTCAGGGTCTTGGGGTGGGCTATTTTTCTAACCCTCACTGTTTTCTTACAGTCCCAGCGACCCTCTACGAGCTCACATAGGTTTGGGGTCCATTCGTGGTTCGCATTCCACTTCTAGAGTATATGGTTTGTGTTGCCCCTATCTCTATGTGCTCCCATTGCATTCTATTGTGACTAAACATTGTTTGCACTGTTTTCTATTGCTATTACTGCATATTTTGGTATTGTGTACATATATCTTGTGTATATTTGCTATCCTCCTACTGAGGGTACTCACTGAGATACTTTGGCATAATGTCATAAAAATAAAGTACCTTTATTTTTAGTATATCTGTGTATTGTGTTTTCTTATGATATTGTGCATATGACACTAGTGGTACTGTAGGAGCTTCACTCGTCTCCTAGTTCAGACTAAGCTGCTCTGCTAAGCTACCTTTTCTATCAGCCTAAGCTGCTAGACACCCCTCTACACTAATAAGGTATACCTGGGCCTGGTGCAAAGTGTAAGTACCCCTTGGTACCCACTACAAGCCAGTCCAGCCTCCTACATTGGTGGCAGCGGTGGGATAAGTACTTGCAACTGCTTACCACTTTGTCATTTTGTACTTTTCATAAGAGAAAAATATACAAAACAAGTTCAGTGTATGTACACCTAACCAAAAAGTTTTGCTTTTCTTCTCTTACTCTTTTGCTAAGTGCTGAAAAGTACCTCTAAAACTTTTAAAAAGTCCTTAAAAAGTTTTAAAAGTTTTTTTCTTTTCTTTAAAAAGTTCTGAAACTTTTTCTATCTTTTTCTATCCCTTAAACCTTTTCTATAATGTCTGGTACAGGTCAAACTGTTGATCTGACCAAAATTGCTTATGATCACCTTAGCTGGAAAGGAGCAAGTAGTCTCTGCATTGAAAGAGGTTTAGGGGTAGGGAAGAATCCCTCAAGAGAACTGTTAGTTAATATGCTCATTGAACAGGATAAGACCTTAGTTGGCACATCTGTAGAGAAATTAGCTGATGGTTCACACTCTGACTCTGGGGCACCCCTAGTAAGAGAGTTAGGAGGGAACCTTCCCAGCCTGCCCCCTAGCAAGCCACCTAGCATGGCTGGTACTAATGTGAGTTCTCATCACAGTAGGAGTGTTACTTCTGTAGGCCAGAGTGTTAGAGTGCCATCTGTTAAGGACAGGTCTCCCTCTGTCCATTCACACCATTCTTCTGTGTCAAGGCATGCCCAACCCACCCTCCCTGAAGACAGAATGTTAGAAAGGGAACTCAATAGAATGAGAGTGGAAGAGTCCAGGCTGAAGCTTAAAAAGCAACAGCTGGATCTAGACAGGGAAGCATTTGACTTAGAAAAAGAAAGACAGAGGTTGGGGTTTGGACCCCATGGTGGCAGCAGCAGTATTCCAAATAGTCATCCTGTAAAAGAGCATGATTCTAGGAATCTGCACAAGATAGTTCCCCCTTACAAGGAGGGGGATTACATTAACAAGTGGTTTGCTGCACTTGAGAGGGCCTGTGTTGTACAGGAGGTCCCTCAAAGGCAGTGGGCTGCTATCCTATGGCTATCTTTCAGTGGAAAGGGTAGGGATAGGCTCCTTACTGTAAAGGAAAGTGATGCCAATAATTTTAAAGTTCTTAAGAATGCACTCCTAGATGGTTATGGCTTAACCACTGAACAGTACAGGATCAAGTTCAGAGAAACCAAAAAGGAGTCTTCACAAGACTGGGTAGACTTTGTTGACCATTCAGTGAAGGCCTTGGAGGGGTGGTTACATGGCAGTAAAGTTTCTGACTATGAAAGCCTGTATAACTTAATCCTGAGAGAGCATATACTTAATAATTGTGTGTCTGATTTGTTGCACCAGTACCTGGTAGACTCTGATCTGACCTCTCCCCAAGAATTGGGAAAGAAGGCAGACAAATGGGTCAGAACAAGGGTGAACAGAAAAGTTCATACAGGGGGTGACAAGGATGGCAAGAAGAAGGATGGTAAGTCTTCTGACAAGGGTGGGGACAAATCTAAAAATGAGTCTGCATCAGGCCCACAAAAACACTCTGGTGGGGGTGGTGGGCCCAAATCCTCTTCAAATCAAAACAAAGAAAAGAAACCATGGTGCTATTTATGTAAAATAAAAGGCCATTGGACAACAGATCCCAGTTGTCCAAAGAAAAGCACCAAGCCTCCTACCACTACAACCCCTGCTGCTACACCTAGTGCCCCTAGTAATAGCAGTGGTGGTGGGAGAAAACCTACTAATAGCCAATCCAAGGGAGTAGCTGGGCTCACTTTTGGTAATTTAGTTGGGGTTGGTCTTGTTAGGGAGACCACAGAGGCTGTGTTAGTCTCTGAGGGGGTCATTGATTTGGCCACCTTGGTTGCTTGTCCCCTTAATATGGATAAGTACAAGCAAATGCCCCTAATAAATGGTGTTGAGGTTCAGGCCTACAGGGACACAGGTGCCAGTGTTACCATGGTAATAGAGAAACTGGTCCACCCTGAACAACACCTACTTGGTCACCAGTACCAAGTGACTGATGCTCATAACAACACTCTTAGCTACCCCATGGCTGTTGTGAATCTCAACTGGGGGGGGGGGGTTACTGGTCCAAAGAAAGTTGTGGTTGCCTCAGATTTACCTGTAGACTGTCTACTAGGGAACGATTTAGAGACATCAGCTTGGGCAGAAGTGGAGTTGGAGGCTCATGCAGCAATGCTGGGCATTCCAGGGCATATTTTTTGCTTTAACCAGGGCTCAGGCCAAAAAGCAAAAAGGACAGGGTGACTTGGATCCTGGAAGAATGGACCAAGTGCTCCCTAAAGCTAGGGTTAGTAAAGGTAAAACACTACCTACTATCCCTCCCTCTACAGTGGATTCAACTTCTGAGGAAGAAGAATTTCCACCCTGTGCAGAACCTACACCAGAGGAGCTGGAAGCAGACACTGCTGAGCTTTTGGGTGGAGGGGGGCCTGCCAGGGAGGAGCTGAGTGTGGCACAGCAGACCTGTCCCACACTAGAGGGTCTAAGACAGCAAGCTGTCAAACAAGGAAATGGGGATGTCAGTGGCTCTCACAGAGTTTACTGGGAGGACAACCTCTTGTATACTGAAGCAAGGGATCCAAAACCTGGAGCTGCCAGGAGATTGGTGATTCCTCAGAAATACAGAGAGTTCCTCCTAACTCTAGCCCACGACATTCCCTTAGCTGGACATTTGGGGCAAATGAAAACTTGGGACAGGCTTGTCCCCTTGTTTCATTGTCCTAGAATGTCAGAGGACACAAAGGAATTTTGTAAGTCCTGTGAAACCTGTCAAGCCAGTGGCAAGACAGGTGGCACCCCAAAGGCTCCCCTTATTCCACTGCCTGTGGTTGGGATCCCCTTTGAAAGGGTAGGGGTTGACATAGTTGGCCCCCTTGACTCTCCTACTGCTTCAGGCAATAGGTTTATCTTGGTGGTAGTGGACCATGCCACTAGATATCCTGAAGCAATTCCTCTAAGGACCACTACAGCTCCTGCAGTGGCAAAGGCCCTCCTGGGAATCTTTTCCAGGGTGGGCTTCCCAAAAGAGGTGGTATCAGACAGGGGAAGCAATTTCATGTCTGCTTATACTTAAAGGCCATGTGGAAGGAATGTGGTGTTCCATACAAGTTCACCACACCCTATCATCCACAAACAAATGAACTGGTTGAGAGGTTTAATAAAACTCTCAAAGGAATGATAATGGGACTCCCTGAAAAACTCCGCAGGAGATGGGATGTCCTGGTACCTTGCCTCCTTTTTGCTTACAGGGAGGTACCCCAAAAAGGAGTGGGCTTCAGCCCCTTTGAACTCCTATTTGGACACCCTGTAAGAGGTCCTCTAACACTTGTTAAGGAGGGTTGGGAACAACCTTTAAAAGCTCCTAAGCATGACATAGTGGACTATGTACTTGGCATATGAACAAGGCCAGTAAAAACCTTCAGGCCAGCCAAGAGCTCCAAAAGCAATGGCATGACCAGAAGGCTGTTCTGATTCAGTACCAACCAGGGCAGAAAGTGTGAGTCTTGGAGCCTGTGGCCCCAAGAGCACTCCAATACAAATGGAGTGGTCCCCACATTATTGTTGAGAAAAAGGGAGAAGTCACCTACTTGGTTGACTTGGGCACTGCCAGGACTCCCCTTAGGGTGCTCCATGTCAATCGCCTGAAACCCTACTATGACAGGGCTGATCTCACCCTGCTCATGGCAACAGATGAAGGACAGGAAGAAGAGAGTGACCCTCTCCCTGATCTCTTCTCTTCCACAGAACAAGATGCTCTAGTGGAAGGTGTAGTTTTGGCAGATTGTCTTACTGCTGAGCAGAAAGACCACTGCATAAATCTCCTGTGTCAGTTTTCTGAACTCTTTTCTACTGTGCCAGGCACCACTTCTTGGTGTGAGCACACTATAGATACTGGAGACAGCTTGCCTGTCAAAAGTAAGATCTATAGGCAGCCTGACCATGTCAGAGACTGCATAAAACAAGAAGTGCAGAAAATGCTTGAACTGGGAGTGGTTGAGCACTCTGAAAGTCCATAGGCCTCTCCTGTGGTACTTGTACCAAAACCTAATTCCAAAGATGGAAAGAAGGAAATGCGGTTTTGTGTAGACTATAGAGGTCTCAACTAGGTAACCAAAACTGATGCTCACCCTATACCCAGGGCAGATGAGCTAATAGATACACTGGCATCTGCCAAGTATCTAAGCACCTTTGATTTGACTGCTGGGTATTGGCAGATCAAGTTATCAGAGGATGCAAAAGCAAAAACTGCATTTTCAACCATTGGAGGGCACTACCAATTCACAGTAATGCCTTTTGGGTTGAAAAATGCACCTGCCACTTTTCAAAGGTTGGTGAATACAGTCCTGCAAGGGTTGGAGGCTTTTAGTGCAGCATATCTAGATGATATAGCTGTCTTTAGCTCCACCTGGGATGATCACCTGGTCCACCTGTGGAAAGTTTTAGAGGCCCTGCAAAAGGCAGGCCTCACTATCAAGGCTTCAAAGTGCCAGATAGGGCAGGGGAAAGTGGTTTATCTGGGACACCTTGTAGGTGGAGAACAGATTGCACCACTTCAGGGGAAAATCCAAACTATTATAGATTGGGTTCCCCCTACAACTCAGACCCAGGTGAGAGCCTTCTTAGGCCTCACTGGGTATTACAGGAGGTTCATAAAGAACTATGGCTCCATTGCAGCCCCTCTTAATGACCTCACATCTAAGAAAATGCCTAAAAAGGTATTATGGACAGCTAGCTGTCAGAAAGCTTTTGAGGAGCTGAAGCAGGCCATGTGCTCTGCACCTGTCCTGAAAAGCCCCTGTTACTCCAAAAAATTCATTGTCCAAACTGATGCATCTGAATTAGGGGTAGGGGCAGTCTTATCACAACTTAATTCTGAGGGCCAGGATCAACCTGTTGCTTTTATCAGCAGGAGGTTGACCCCTAGAGAAAAGCATTGGTCTGCCATAGAGAGGGAGGCCTTTGCTGTGGTCTGGGCACTGAAGAAGTTGAGGCCAAACCTGTTTGGCACTCACTTCACTGTTCAGACAGACCACAAACCTTTACTTTGGCTAAAACAAATGAAAGGTGAAAATCCTAAATTGTTGAGGTGGTCCATATCCCTACAGGGAATGGATTATACAGTGGAACATAGACCTGGGAGTACCCACTCCAATGCAGATGGACTCTCCAGATATTTCCACTTAGACAATGAAGACTCATCAGGTCATGGCTAGTCTTATTGTCCCTCGTTTGGGGGGGGGGGGGTTGTGCAGGAAAGTACCATCTTGCCTGGCATGTTACCCCCATATTTCACTGTATATATGTTGTTTTAGTTGTATGTGTCACTGGGACCCTGCCAGCCAGGGCCCCAGTGCTCATAAGTGTGCCCTGTATGTGTTACCTGTGTTATGACTAACTGTCTCACTGAGGCTCTGCTAATCAGAACCTCAGTGGTTATGCTCTCTCATTTATTTCCAAATTGTCACTAACAGGCTAGTGACCAATTTTACCAATTTACATTGGCATACTGGAACACCCTTATAATTCCCTAGTATATGGTACTGAGGTACCCAGGGTATTGGGGTTCCAGGAGATCCCTATGGGCTGCAGCATTTATTTTGCCACCCATAGGGAGCTCTGACAATTCTTACACAGGCCTGCCACAGCAGCCTGAGTGAAATAACGTCCACGTTATTTCACAGCCATTTACCACTGCACTTAAGTAACTTATAAGTCACCTATATGTCTAACCTTTACCTGGTAAAGGTTGGGTGCTAAGTTACTTAGTGTGTGGGCACCCTGGCACTAGCCAAGGTGCCCCCACATTGTTCAGGGCAAATTCCCCAGACTTTGTGAGTGCGGGGACACCATTACATGCGTGCACTACACATAGGTCACTACCTATGTGTAGCTTCACAATGGTAACTCCGAACATGGCCATGTAACATGTCTAAGATCATGGAATTGCCCCCCCAATGCCATCCTGGTATTGGGGAGACAATCCCATGATTCCCCGGGTCTCTAGCACAGACCCGGGTACTGCCAAACTGCCTTTTCTGAGGTTTCACTGCAGCTGCTGCTGCTGCCAGCCCCTCAGACAGGTTTCTGCCCCCCTGGGGTCCAGCCAGGCTTGGCCCAGGAAGGCAGAACAAAGGACTTCCTCAGAGAGAGGGTGTTACACCCTCTCCCTTTGGAAAAAGGTGTTAGGGCTGGGGAGGAGTAGCCTCCCCCAGCCTCTGGAAATGCTTTCATGGGCACAGATGGTGCCCATTTCTGCATAAGCCAATCTACACCGGTTCAGGGATCCCCCAGCCCTGCTCTGGTGCGAAACTGGACAAAGGAAAGGGGAGTGACCACTCCCCTGACCTGCACCTCCCCTGGGAGTTGCCCAGAGCTCCTCCAGTGTGCTCCAGACCTCTGCCATCTTGGAAACAGAGGTGCTGCTGGCACACTGGACTGCTCTGAGTAGCCAGGGCCAGCAGGTGACGTCATAGACTCCTTCTGATAGGCTCCTCCAGGTGTTGCTAGCCTATCCTCTCTCCTAAGTAGCCAAACCTCCTTTTCTGGCTATTTAGGGTCTCTGCTTTGGGGAATTCTTTAGATAACGAATGCAAGAGCTCATAAGAGTTCCTCTGCATCTCTCTCTTCACCTTCTGCCAAGGAATCGACTGCTGACCGCGCTGGAAGCCTGCAAAACTGCAACAAAGTAGCAAAGACGACTACTGTGACCTTGTAACGCTGATCCTGCCGCCTTCTCGACTGTTTTCCTGGTGGTGCATGCTGTGGGGGTAGTCTGCCTCCTCTCTGCACTAGAAGCTCCGAAGAAATCTCCAGTGGGTCGACGGAATCTTCCCCCTGCAACCGCAGGCACCAAAGAACTGCTTCACCAGTCCTCTGGGTCTCCTCTCAGCAGGACGAGCAAGGTCCCTTGAACTCAGCAACTCTGTCCAAGTGACTCCCACAGTCCAGTGACTCTTCAGTCCAAGTTTGGTGGAGGTAAGTCCTTGCCTCCCCACACTAGACTGCATTGCTGGAAACCACGTGTTTTGCAGCTGCTCCGGCTCCTGTGCACTCTTCCAGGATTTCCTTTGTGCACAGCCAAGCCTGGGTCCCCGGCACTCTAACCTGCAGTGCACGACCTCCTGAGTTGTCCTCTGGCGTCGTGGGACCTTCCTTTGTGACTTCGGGTGAGCTCCAGTTCACTCCACTTTGTAGTGCCTGTTCTGGCACTTCTGCGGGTGCTGCCTGCTTCTGAGTGGGCTCTCTGTCTTGCTGGACGCCCCCTCTGTCTCCTCACGCAATTGGCGACATCCTGGTCCCTCCTGGGCCACAGCAGCATCCAAAAACCCTAACCGCAACCCTTGCAGCTAGCAAGGCTTGTTTGCAGTCTTTCTGCACGAAAACACCTCTGCAAGCTTCTTCACGACGTGGGACATCCATCCCCCAAAGGGGAAGTTTCTAGCCCTCTTCGTTCTTGCAGAATCCACAGCTTCTACCATCCGGTGGCAGCTTCTTTGCACCCACAGCTGGCATTTCCTGGGCATCTGCCCACTCCCGACTTGATCGTGACTTTTGGACTTGGTCCCCTTGTTCCACAGGTACTCTCGTCTGGAAATCCATCGTTGTTGCATTGCTGGCGTTGGTCTTTCTTGCAGAATTCCCCTATCACAACTTCTGTGCTCTCTGTGGAACTTAGGTGCACTTTGCACCCACTTTTCAGGGTCTTGGGGTGGGCTATTTTTCTAACCCTCACTGTTTTCTTACAGTCCCAACGACCCTCTACGAGCTCACATAGGTTTGGGGTCCATTTGTGGTTCGCATTCCACTTCTAGAGTATATGGTTTGTGTTGCCCCTATCCCTATGTGCTCCCATTGCATTCTATTGTGACTATACATTGTTTGCACTGTTTTCTATTGCTATTACTGCATATTTTGGTATTGTGTACATATATCTTGTGTATATTTGCTATCCTCCTACTGAGTTTAGTTTAGTTTAGTTTTTAAAATTTATAGAGCGCATGGCGACCCGAAGGCATCCAAGCGCTAAAAGCAACAAGGCACGAATAGGAGAGAGAGTCTAAACTAATTACAGAATAAAAAAGTTTTAAGCTTTTTCCTGAAGAGGCGCTCGGAGGGTTCATAACGGAGCTCCGTAGGATGAGTATTCCAAAGGTGGGAAGCCTTACTGGAGAAGGAGTTGTTGCCCCAGGCTCTCTTAGACCGAGAAATGTGTGCATACCTAAGAGAGGAGGAACGTAAGTTCCTAGAAGGAGTGTGCAGGAAAATACGTTTCCTCAGAGAGATGGGACCTTTACCATGTAGGGCCCTATGGACAATGCAGAGAGATTTAAAATGGATCCTTTCTTTGATGGGGAGCCAGTGGAGGGTGGAGATAGCCAATTTGGCGGATGAGTATTTTGAGGAGTGAGTAAGAAGCCTGGCAGCTGCATTTTGCACTCTTTGCAGCTTCTTTATAACATAAAGAGGGGAGCTGAGGAACAGGGAGTTTCCGTAGTCCAGACGGGAAAGAATTAAGGCTTGAATGAGAATTCTTCTGGCTGTAGGAGGGAGAAGGGTGAGAATCTTTCTGAACATGGGCAAGAAACCAAAACAGGTAGAGGAGATTTTACTGGCTTGGGAATCCATGGAAAGCCGGGGGTCAAGCATCACACCTAGAGTTTTAACCTGAGATTTGGGGAGAGGAAGAGTACTGAAGGCGTCTGAAAGCAAGGGGAGAGGAAGAGCAGGGGGACCGTTGCCCAAGACCAGGACTTCCGATTTTCCATCGTTAAATTTGAGTTTGGACACGGTCATCCATTTGGCGATGTCACTCATACAGCGGGAGAGATTAGCCACCGGTGAGTCTCCAGAGCTGAAGAGGGACACCACTAGCTGGGTGTCATCTGCATAAGTGACCAGAGACAGATTATGAGGGGCGATTACTCTAGCTAAAGGTGACAAGTAAACGTTAAAAAGAGTGGGGCTAAGGGACGAGCCCTGGGGGACTCCACATGCCAAAGGGAAGAAGCCAGAAAAGAAGGTACGGTCCAAAACTTGGAAAGATCTATCTTTAAGGAAGGAGGAAAACCAAGAGAAAGCGGAACCTCCTACTCCTATATCTGATAGTCTCCAACAGAGAAGATCGTGGTCAACAGTGTCGAAAGCTGCACTTAGGTCAAGCAGGATGATGGCTACGTGAGACCCTAGGTCTAAGAGCTGGCGGGCCGACTCAGTTACTGTAAGAAGGGCTGACTCAGTGCTGTGCAAGGCTCTAAAGCCCATTTGGGTGGAATGAAGGAGTTCATTGCTTTCGAGATAGCTGGTTAATTCAGTGTTGACATGTTTCTCAAGGATTTTTGCGGAAATAGGGAGGAGGGCAATAGGTCTGAAATTTTCCAATAGAGTGGTGTCCAGTTTGGGTTTCTTCAGAAGGGGCTTAACAACAGCGTGTTTAAATGACTGGGGAAGGGAGCCCGAGGATAACGAGTTGTTAAGAATTTTAGTGAGAGGAGGAACAATGATGTCTGCTACCTGCAAGAGAGCAGAGGGAGGGGCGGGGTCTAGAGGAGAGCCGGATTTAATTTTGGACAAGAAGTTAATGGTCATCTCCTCGGTAAGAAGGGGGAAGGAGGTTAGAGAAACTCCTACAGGAAGGGAATCTGTATCTTTACAAGTAGGGAGATGATTCATATAGGCGGGGAACCCAGAGTATATACTGATAACTTTGTCCTGAAAAAAGATGCCAGTCGATCACTGTGGGAGACGGAGGCCTCCGTCATAGGGGTAGATATGGGAGGGCAAGTAAGATCTTTAAAAATTTGAAAGATTTCTTTCTGACGACATGAAGAACATTCTATTTTTTCACCATAAAAGGTGGACTGGGCAATTTTAATATTGTGGTGATAAGTTCTGATTGATTGCTTGTAAATCTCTCTGTTAGAGAGTCTGTAGTTTTTACGCCACAGTCTCTCAAGTTTTTTACAGTTCTTTTTAAGTTCAAACAGGTAAGGGGAGAACCAGGGTTTAGATTTGTGGGATGAAGAAATCTACTCTGGTTCTGATGGGTAGAACAACATCCAGAGAGGATGAGATCCATTTATCAAAAGAGTCTGCAGTTTCTGGGGCAGAAGGGTGATAGGTTTTATCAGGGGCCAGGAGGGCCTTGCGCCATTCTTCCGGGTCCAGTTTTGACCAAATATGTCCAGATGTAGTAGTGCTGGGGAGATGCCCTTGGATGGCATCATACGGAAAAGTGAAAGAGAGAAGGGAATGATCGGTCCAAAGTTGTGGCAGGGGGGGCGCCGTCAGCAAGTTGGCAATGTTGCTGAATATAAGATCTAGCGTATGACCCTTCTGGTGGGTGGGACCAGATACATGCTGAGTTAGTTGAAGTGCTGTGAGAGAGGTTGCCAATAATGTAGCCGAGGGGCAATCCGAGTTGTCGAGATGAATATTAATGTCTCCTAAAATAGTTAGATTGGAGAGATTGCAGATATGACTGGCTGCAACCTCCGGAAGAGAATCCAGGAAACGTAGCACAGGTCCAGGAGGTCGATAGAGCAAAATTCCTGAAAAAGTGAAAGTGAGGGTACTCACTGAGATACTTTGGCATATTGTCATAAAAATAAAGTACCTTTATTTTTAGTATATCTGTGTATTGTGTTTTCTTATGATATTGTACATATTACACTAGTGGTACTGTAGGAGCTTCACTCGTCTCCTAGTTCAGCCTAAGCTGCTCTGCTAAGCTACCTTTTCTATCAGCCTAGGCTGCTAGACACCCCTCTACACTAATAAGGGATACCTGGGCCTGGTGCAAAGTGTAAGTACCCCTTGGTACCCACTACAAGCCAGTCCAGCCTCCTACACTTGCCTAAATGTGCTTCAGGAAATCTGCTTGAGCTCAAGTACTACAAAAAGTGACAGTGCAATTTTAAAAGAGCTTTTACGTGATTTTTCTTTCTTTAATAGCATAACTCTTGGATTTAAATTGTGTCATTCATGCCTGTGTTTCAGGTTTGAGGAATTTGCTTTTGAAGGGTTTTTCACATACACAGTGAAACCAGACCAAACTGTGCCACCCTAACTGTTTAAACCCAGAGTGGACATTTGTATTTCTTGGATTGTTTTTGTTCCTTTTAGTTTAACCCTATGCATGCAGGAAAGTTATATGTGATATAACTAATGCCCTTGTTTGTCTTTCTTGTGCAAGATAAGTGCAACCACAGATCTAATTGTAGTGTGCAACAGTGAATCTCTGTGAAGCCAGCCCTAGTGTTGCTGTACTCATTGTTATGGTACTCAGTTTGGGTTTTTGGTGATGCAGTGTTAGTAATTGTGCCAACAGTTCTTATTATCCAAGAAAAGTGATGGAACATCCCGGTGTTCTACCGCTCCGTGCCCATATCAGAAAGAGAGATTCAGTTTCAAGGAAGTTGAGTGCACTAACTCTACTATCACTCTGTCAACAATCACCTGCCCCCGAAGATACAGGGTGCCTGGCTGGACCGGCAAGAAGTGGCATTGTTTTGTCTCTTTCTCTTCCACTCCCCCTTTCCTTTTGGGACACCTGCTGGGGTTTCTGTGTCCACCAGGAAGTGCTGAGAGGTATTCCATGAGGGCGGGGCGTACCATTGCCCCTGCAGACATCCTGATTTTCAGTTGAGTGGCCCGCCTCGATATAAAGCCAAGCCACAACATACAGGGATGCCTGGGTGATAGATTCCTCAATGGGTGCTTTCAAAGGTTTAGCATAGGCTTTACCAGCTGATTAGGATGCTCCATCTTTATTAGATTTAACTAGGGCCCTTGCGGGATTTCAGAAGGAAGTTCTTTCCTTAAATCAAGAGAACCTGGAGTTGCACACTGAACTACAGTGGTATAAACCACAAGACACCCCCTGGGGAGGAGTCAAACTAAAACAAAGATCTCGAGTACTACAGGCCCCTCGGTGTGACCCCGTCTAATCATGTTCTTAGACCCGATTCAGGCCCAACAACTTCCACCACACAACACATTTAGGTAATGGTCACAACACCAACCCCTGTGCCCTTAGCTCCTCCAGAAAGGTTTTTTGGAGACAGTGCCAAGTTCAACATTTTTCTTAACCAGTGCTAGCTACAGTTTTTGTGTTGGGCAGCTGCATTCCACAATTATGCTGCAAAGGTAGCTTTTATTATCTCTTATTTGGCAGGCAATGCAGCTAATTGGTCTATTCCGCTGGTGGAGCGCAATGACCCTATACTGTATGATTTCAACCGGTTCAAGGAAGCCTTGCGGAAACTGTTCGCCAAACATCTCTTTGTGAAAGCCAGTGACAATGAGTTGCTGAATTTGCACCAAGGAAACAAGGATCTACTGTCCTATATCACCTCTTTCAATCAGTTGGTGGCAGAGACTGAGTGGCCCGAGGAGAAGAGGACCTCCTTCTTCTATTGTGGCCTTCGGGACGATCTCAAGGATGTTCTAGCCCAAATTGTGGAACCTCCTACGGAGTGTTCCAAGTTCATTGACCTGGTGGCACGATTGGATCACTGCTTGAATGAATGTAAGGGAGAAAAATTCTGGGGTGACACACGCTTAGTGGTGCTCAAAACTGAGAAAAAGGAGTCCACCATTCCCACTCATGATACAGCTGAGCCCATGCAAATTAGCAGTGTGCAGGGACCACTATCTAAGGAAGAGAAAGAACGTAGGAAAAAATTGAAACTGTGTTTATACTGCAGTAAGGCAGGGCATTTTGCTCGGGAATGTCCTAACAAACCTACTGCTCCAAAGAAAGCCATCAGAGCGGTTACAGGGCCTGAATTTTCTCTTCCTGACCAGGCGTAAAAACTAACTGGCTTGATAACTTCTGAGACCATTTTATCGAGCGCTTCTTTCAATATGGTCTCACATCTTCTGGCTAAAACCACCAGTCCAGTACCTCGACAACTAACCCTTATTGTGACATTAGTGTTTTCCCCTCATGTTCGTAAGGTCATTCCCATATTGCTTGACTCTGGGACTACCGGAAACTTTTAAGACTTGAGTTTGGCTAAAACCCTAAATATTACGACTGTCAGAAAAGACATCCCTGAACCAGTCAGAGCCGTGGATGGCTCAGAACTGCCCTCCGGGCTTATCGTTTATTAAACAACACTCTTGTCCATGCTTTGTGCAAACAACCATACAGAACAAATTCAGTTTGACCTCATAGATACCCCAGTGCAGGATAGTCCTCCTTTTTGCCCTGGTTACCCCCAAACTTTTTGGACAGGTACTGGTGGTTACTGACTCTTGGCTGTGCCCTGGGTACTGCTTACCAGTCCCAGGGCCAGTGATGTGTGTAAAGTGGATATGCAAATTAGGCTAATTATAATGGGCTAAATTAACCTACCTCTAAGTCTCTAGTATATGGTAGGGCATGGAGGTTTAGGGACCCCAGCATAGGAAGTGCCCCCATAGGTGCACTGCTGAGGTGCCCAGTGTCAATTTAAAGGCAGGCCTGCCTTGCTGGCTGCTTTTAAATTAAAGTTGCATGCAAATTCGACTTTGGAATTGAAAGTAGTTCCAAAGTCTTAAACTACCTTATTTCTATAATTATGTCACCCCTAAGGTGTGCCCTATGTGCCTCTAGGGCTGGGTGCCATGTAACTATACGCAGGGACGTTATAAAAATAGTTGTATAGGCCCTGGTGAGGTAAAACAGCCAAATTAGTTTTTCCCTCATTGTAGTGAATGGCCTCCATAGGCTAGAATGGGGAGACTTTAGTTTAATTTTAAAAATCCCCTTAAGTAACACATACTAGAAGTTTGGTATCAAATTAATTGTTATAATAGATCCCACAACTCCCAGTTGTGGGATTTAATATAACTTGTTCAGGTAATGAGTTTTAAACTTTACCTGAAAAGTTGCCAACTTCAGCCCTGCAATGTTTTTGCTGCCTTGCTATGATTGGCCAGCCTCTGGCAGCCTGAGGTGTGAAGTGGCCTGGCTCAACACAAAGAGATGTGCCTGGGGGAGGATATCTCCCCTCAGCAGATGAGGAAGCAGGAAGGGGGAGGGCTGCCAAACTGGTCTTCAAAGGCAGAGAAGGACATTTGGAGCAACCCAGCAACACTCTCACATCCTGCATTCCCAGACAATTAGGTGCCCCCTTGATTAGATCAGGAGAGGGCAGGAGAGGGGTGTGTTTATGATTTTTAGCCACACCAGTGAGTGGGCTCAGCCAGATATAACCTCCAAAAATCACTTTCAACCATGATGGATTTTTGAGGAATGTTGCTCCCTGGGATTGGTTTTTGCCACACTTCCCAGGAAGTGGTCACCACAGGGGGAAGGACCCTGCCCCTGATTGGAGAACCAAGACTCTCCTGTTTTTCACCCAGGAGCAAGGATAAAACTGGCAGACCTGCACCCACACCTCAGATCCCTATCAGATTCCAACAAGGAAGAACCACAGGAGAAGAAGAACTGCCCTGCTGGACCCCTGGCCTGCACCTGGACACTGCACTCTGGAGGACTGCACCAGCTGCACACTTGGGCTTCACCACAAGAAGGACTTTGCCTGGCTTCAACTGGTTCAAGGAGGGACTCCCTGTTTACTACAGGTGAAAACGTGCTAACCAAAGTCCCCTGCACCAATTCCTGATGAAACCAACCAGCTGACCACTGTCCAGTGACCAAAAAGGAGCGCCAGGTGCATTCTGGGAATTGTAGTCCACACCCTCAAGCAGCATTTCAGAGATTCTGAAACCGTGGGGTGAATTGTGGAACTCAAAAGAACCTTAAAAGAACATCTGGAAGACGATCCAGAAGTTTGGAGAACTTTTGAAAAAAAGCTCCATGGAGGGACCCACCCGCCGCAGCAACTCTAGCCGGCTTGCCTCAATCGCAACCCCGCCTGACTTGCAGGTTCATCCCGGTGAAGAAAATCTCCAAAAAAGAGACTAAGGGGGTCATTACAACATTGGCGGTAAAAGCCGCTTACTGCCGTGCAGAAGACCGCCAACACACCGCTGCGGCCGCGGTATTCAGCCACGGTCTTTATGACCCCATGGCCGGAATCCGCCAAAATTTAGGCACCCACATAAGTCCCCCACACCAAAAGTCAGTGATAAACTGGCGATAACAAAACCAACACCGTCACGCCAACAGGACTACGCTCACACTATCACGACCCACGAATCCACGCAGCGGTCTTTCAACCGCGGTATTCCATTGGCGGTACACACGTCACGCTCAAAATACACACACATTTACAAAACACTACCACATTGGACAATTCGAAATGCACACTCCTGATACACATACACACACCACTCCCACACACTCAACACAATATAAAACACACACCCACATCACCCACAAACCCCTATGAAAAAAATCGAGAAAGAAGGCCAGAGAGAGACACCACCATCAACAACACTAGCATCCACAGGCACTCAACATTATCACTCACATAACATCCACGCACCTCACACAACACACCTCTACATATCACCTCACACATCACAACACACACCACCCCACACATCACCCACACCACCCCATAGCCCCACAAAGACACCCCAGGTTCTCTGAGGAGAGCTCAGGGTCATAGTGGAGGAAATCTTCCGGGTAGAGCCACAGCTATTCGGATCACAGGTGCAGCACACCTCTATAGCTAGGACGATGGAGCTATGGTGAAGAATCGTAGACAGGGTCAACGCAGTGGGACAGTACCCAAGAACACTGGATGACATCAGGAAGAGGTGGAACGACCTACGGGGGAAGGAGCGTTCCGTGGTCTCAAGACACCACATCGCGGTACAGAGGACTGGCGGCGGACCCCCACCTCCTCCCCCACAACTAACAACATGGGAGGACCAGGTCTTGGCTATACTGCATCCTGAGGGCCTCGCAGGAGTAGCTGGAGGAATGGACTCTAGTAAGTCAAATCCTAACTATTACATCCCCCACCCTACCTGCATGCCATCACATACCCCCACCCTCACCCCCATCACTCCAACTCCTCACACATGTCACAATATCACAAACCACGCATCCCAAACCCAAGCCCTGATTGCAACACCAAAGCATGGACACCCATCACCAATGCATGGCCACTGCACATACCCATACACCCCCCTAAACCATCATCACACAAGGTCCTACACAGGAATGCAAACACTGGGGTACAGGGTCACCCACCCAATGCACACCATGGCACACACAGATGCAATAATCATGCCTTTACACCCCTGCAGGACCCCTACCCAACGTCACCGGACAGGAGGGTCCAGACATGTCCACTCCACCCATAGAAGAGGCCCACAGTGATGACAGCAGCTCTGTCCAACTGGATCTAGATGACCAGCCCGGCCCATCTGGGATCTTGGGACAGTCGGTTTCCCTCACACTGGCACAAACCACTACAGAGCCTCCCCCCTCTGGAAACACCAGCACAGCACCCACCCAGCGGGCCCATACATCTGTCCCCAGGACACGTCAATCAGCAGTGTGTCCACCACTACAGGGAACCCAGGCTAATCCACCACCCTCGACAACAACAGGGACCTGGGGACAGTGGCAGTGGGCACACGGTTCAGGGGACGGAGGCACAGGAACATAGGGGAACTGGGAGGGCCGCTGTGCGACAGGGGGAGGACAGGCCCAGGGAACCCACTCTCCACGAGGCCCTCTCCAACATCATGGGAGCCCACCACCATTCCCAGGAGACGATGGCAACGGTACTGGCCAAGTTTCAGGAGACCAAGCGGCTGCAGGAGGAACAGTATTTGGGCTTCAGGGAGGAACTCAAATCCATCAATTCCACCCTGGGCACCATTGTAGGGGTGCTGAAGGAACTCGTCAACACCAGGAGGGACACTGTGGCACAACAAGGGGCCCCTGACACTAGCCTGGATGACGAACTGCCCACCACCTCCGCCGGCGGTAGTGGACAGGAGGCACCGCCACAGGACCACCACACCAGCACCCCACCCCCTGCAGAGGGAGAACCACCCCGCAAACGGTCCCTGAGGTCCGGGACAAAGACAGAGAACGATGCCAAGACCCCCACCAAGAAATGAGACCGCCCTGATTGTCATCCATTTGTCCCACTTTGTCACCCTGTCCATCCTTAAACTGCCCTAGCTCCACTTCCTATGCCCCTTTGGACAATGCACCTGTGAGACTATTAGACTGGACTCTGCCATGGACATTCCTCCACCATCACCCCTGACCAATTTTACAACCCCTCCAATATTGAGCACTGAAATAAACACCCTTAAAGCACAAAACAATCAGGAGTCTGTCTGTGATTTCGAAATAGTGCATTAGCAATTACAGTGGCTAAATGCTCTTTCAAATGTAATGTCAACATACCTATGTCACACAGCTCAAGTCAATGAGGAAACAAAGCAGGTGTCACACAGTGGGACCCAAATCTGTGAAATCGTAAGGGAAAGTGACAACTCAGTGATCATACACTGGGTGAACATGACAGACAGTAGAGAGGTAGTAGATTTAAATTAGATGTAGCAGGCAGTGTTGTCTTCTTACCTGTGTCTCACTGGAAGTATTGCAGGATCACCGTGTTCCTGTTGTCGATGTCCTCTTCTTCTGCTTCCTCTTCTTCACTGTCCACAGGCTCCACAGCTGCCACAACACCTCCATCTGGACCATCCTCCTGCAGAAAAGGCACCTGTCGTCGCAAAGCCAAGTTGTGAAGCATACAGCAGGCCACAATGATCTGGTAAACCTTCTTTGGTGAGTAGAATAGGGAACCACCAGTCATATGCAGGTACCGGAACCTGGCCTTCAGGAGGCCGAAGGTCCGCTCTATAATCCTCCTAGTTTGCCCATGGGCCTCATTGTAGCGTTCCTCTTCCCTTGTCCTGGGATTCCTCACTGGGGTCAGTAGCCATGACAGGTTGGGGTAACCAGAGTCACCTGCAAATGGCAAGGGACAACTGTTAGACACACACTAACTCATAGGGACATCCACAGACCCAGACAACTATTCCCACTGTATTGGGTCCATGTGCTCACCTAATAGCCACACCTGGTGCCTCTGGAGTTGCCCCATCACATAAGGGATGCTGCTATTCCGCAGGATGTAAGCGTCATGCACTGAGCCAGGGAATTTGGCATTAACATGGGAGATGTACTGGTCTGCCAAACATACCATCTGCACATTCATTGAATGGTAACTCTTCCGGTTTCTGTACACCTGTTCACTCCTGTGGGGGGGTACCATGGCCACATGTGTCCCATCAATGGCACCTATGATGTTGGGGATATGTCCCAGGGCATAGAAATCACATTTCACTGTAGGCAAATCCTCCACCTGAGGGAAAATGATGTAGCTCCGCATGTGTTTCAGCAGGGCAGACATCACTCTGGACAACAAGTTGGAGAACATAGGCTGGGACATCCCGGATGCTATGGCCACTGTAGTTTGAAAAGACCCACTTGATAGGAAACGGAGTACCGACAGCACCTGCACTTGAGGGGGTATTCCTGTGGGATGTCGGATAGCTGACATCAGGTCTAGCTCCAACTGGGCACACAGTTCTAGGATTGTGGCACGATCAAGCCTGTAGGTGATGATCACATGTCGCTCCTCCATTGTCGACAGGTCCACCAGCGGTCTGTACACCGGAGGATGCCACCATCTCCTCACATGCCCCAGCGGACGGTGCCTATGGAGGAGAACATCGAGCAGAGAGTCAACCAACTCTGAGGTACGTAAACACAGCTTACTCAGAAAATATTAGCAATTCGACATTTGCCTGTATGAGTGTTTAGGCAAGGCCTAGGTATGTGTGACGCAGTCAAATATAATGCCATGTGGGCCCATGAAATGGCGGCTGCCTGACCTGTAAGGTGGGACAATGGGATATGAGGTAACTGCGCTGGCGTTGTACACCGTCGCGGTAGGCGGTCGAAGACCGCGGCGCAATTCTGCATTGGTTAACATTGGACCCTATGGGTCCCAGGAACCAATGACGATGTACGCCGGCGGTGACGGTAGGCACTGCCGCGGACGTGACCGCCATTTTCTATCTGTTCAATCACTTGATACCTGATCTTCGATAGGAGAGGACCTACACTGCAAGTGCTGCTGTGACCTCAGTCTGGAAGAGACAATGGCTCGTGTGTCTGGGAAAAGGGTCTATGCCTTCAGCATGGAGGAGTTGGAGAAACTCGTGGATGGGGACCTCCCCCAGTACACGCTACTCTACGGTCCTCCAGACAAACAGGTAAGTACACTGTGAACATGCTGTATGGGCAATGTCTGTGTGGAGTGGGGTGGATGAAAGATGGGGGGATGAGAATGAGGCATGCATGAAACGACGGTGAGTGCATGTGCATCATGGCAAGGGTAGGGATGTGGGCCAATGACTGTGACGGTGCGGATGGTAATATCTTCTCCTTTTCCCCTGTACCATTCCTGTAGGTCAGCGCCCACCAGAAGAAGGACATTTGGCGTGCCATCACCAAGGAAGTCCGGGCCCTGGGGGTCTACCACAGACGGAGCACCCACTGCCGGAAAAGATGGGAGGACATTCGCCGCTGGAGCAAGAAGAAGACGGCGGAGGCCCAGCTGGGGATGGCCCGTCTCACCATGACCCCCGTTATGTTCAGGATCCTAGGGGTGGCGTACCCGGAGTTGGATGGGCGCTTGAGGGCATCACAGCAGCAACAAGGGGGTGAGTACAGTCTCATTCTGCTGATTCAGCGCGCATTGGAAGTGTCTGGGTGGGGGAGGTGGGCTGTGGGTTATCCTAGGCCAGGGCGAGTTTAGTAGTTAAGGTCCCTTCTTCAGGCAGGCCCTGTGGCACCCCACCCCACCTGTGTACAGTGCCAACTACACCTAGTGAGGCTCCTGTGACATCCATGTGTGCAGAGATCGGCCATAGCCTTGTAAGCCATGTCCCTGGGATTGAATAGTGGACTCCAAGTGTGCGGCATAGTGCAGGGGGCTTCTGTGTCTGTCGTATCCGCCAACGGTAGCGGTATTGCATGCACTCAACATGTCTTTCTTCTGTCTCCCCCCCTTTTTGTGGTCTCCCTGTTCTTGTGTGCATTAGTATCATCAGGCGGAGGAGCAGTGGCACCGGAGCAGGAGGGAGCTGCAGCCCACATGGCCCTGGAGGGCGACACTACGGAGTCAGAAGTCACCAGTGGGATGGAGGGCGAGGGGAGCTCCACGGCGGGGACTGGAGCTGACACCAGCGATACGGACTCCTCCTCTGATGGGAGCTCCCTTGCGGTGGCGGCCCCATCTGTGCCCCCCGCATCTACAGGTACAGCCGCCACCCCCCCTACCAGCACCGCCCTCCCAGCAGCCCCTCAGCGTTTGCCCCGTGCCCGCATTACCTTCGCCCCAGGCACCTCAGGCCCTGCCCCAGTCCCCCCTGCTGCCCTCAGTGAGGAGGCCGTTAACCTCCTCATGTCCCTTACTGTTGGGCAGTCTACCATTTTGAATGCCATCCAAGGTGTAGAGAGGCAGTTGCAACAGACCAATGCATACCTGGAGGGCATTCACTTTGGTCAGGCAGCCCTTCAGCAAGCTTTTCAGACTCTGGCCTCAGCACTGATGGCAGCCATTGTCCCTGTCTCTAGCCTCCCCCCTCCAACTTCCTACACCCAGACCCACACCCCTATACCTCAGCCTATCCCAAGCACACCATCAGACCAGCATGCACACACCTCAACACACAAGGGAAGCTCTGGCAAACCTAAGCACCACACATCCCACAGGCACTCACGCAAGCATTACACACATGCAGACACACCAACATCCACTGCCTCCACTGTGTCCCCCTCCTCCTTGTCTCCCTCCTCCCTCCCAGTCTCATCTCCACTCACACCTGCATGCACTACACCGTCAGCCACTACGTCAATCACCAGCACACCCACCACCACACCCCGCTCACGTGCAGTCACCACCCCCACTACCATTCACACATCCCCTGTGTCCTCTCCCAGTGTGTCTATGAGGCCACCTCCCAAGGTACACAAATGCAGCCACACACCCACCCAACAGCCATCCACCTCACGACAGCCTCCAGCCCATGCACCTTCACTCAAAGTCACTAAACGGACACCTCCTACAACCACTACCTCTTCCTCCACTCCCAAACCCTCTCCAGCTACCCGTCCCAGTGTTCCTAAGAAACTTTTCCTGGCCAGCCTTGACCTCTTTCCCACACCTCCCCCACCCCTTCAGTCTCCTAGGGCCGACTCTCCAGGTCCCAACCTAGCACCTCAGCCACAACATCGGCGAGACCATTGGTGCCAGTAGTCACCGGATTATGGAGTGCACCAGGCAGCAGGGCAGTCCCCCACCTGTCAAGCATAAAAAGTTGGACAGTGCCCGGCAGGATCAGCCACCAATGCCGCTCCCAGGGGTACAGTTGGGAGTGTGGAGACAGCTGCAACACAATCCAAGGTGGGGAAGGGGCACATTAAAACCGGCAAGTCTGGGAAGATCAGCACGGCGGACAAGACCACCAGCAGCCCCTCTGCCCAGAAGAAGACCGCCAGCAGCAGCCCCGCTGTCCAAGACAGAACCGCCAGCAGCAGCCCCGCTGCCCAAGACAGAACCGCCAGCAGCAGCCCCACTGCCCAAGATAGAAGCGCCAGCAGCAGCCCCGCTGCCGAAGACAGAACCGCCAGCAGCAGCCCCGCTGCCCAAGACAGAACCGCCAGCAGCCCCACTGCCCAGGAAGAGACCGCCACCAGCTGAACCTCTGCCCAGGACACCGCTGCCCAGGACACCGCCACCAGCAGCACCGCAGGCCAGTGAGCGCCAATGATTCCCATGCTACTGAGGCTGCCACAGGCAGGATGAAGCACTCTGGGCACCAAGCCCCCTCCAGAACCAGTGGAGATTCACATCCACTACCTCAGTCCTTGGCAGGATGAAGCACTCCGGGCACCAAGCCCCCTCCGTAACCAGTGGAGATTCACATCCACTATCTCTGTCCTTGGCAGGATGAAGCACTCTGGGCACCAAGCCCCCTCCAGAACCAGAGGTGATTCACATCCACTACCTCAGTCCTTGGCAGGATGAAGCACTCTGGGCTCCAAGCCCCCTCCAGAACCAGTGGAGAAAGGCATCCACTTGAGAGACCGTGGCTTTGCACTCCCCAGGATTGAACAGTGGGCAAACCACCCACTGTAGAGACTTGAGAGACTGTGGCTTTGCACTCCCCAGGATTGAACAGTGGGCAACCCACCCACTGAAAAGACTTGAGAGACTGTGGCTTTGCACTCCCCAGGATACATCAATGGGCATGGAGCCCCCTCATGGATCTGGCGTCGTGCACTCAACCGAGGTTGCCCCCTTCCCTTCCCCCTGAGGTGCCTGTTTTATTTCTATCTGATGCCCCTGCAGTGTTCTCTCTGTCTTGTTCTGGTATCTTGTGTGGGCCTCCCCCATGCCTTTTGGGCCCTGTGATCCACGGACTGTGATGGTGGAATCCCTTGGACTTGTGTTCTTGGTGTATATAATTGTACATAGTATAAATGTATATATTTGTAAATATTTTTGATTTATGTAATTTAATATATCACAATTATTCGACTCATTTCCTTTTGTCCTTGCATTCTTCCAGGTGGGTTTGGGGGGTGTAACTGTAATGTATCAACATGTATTAATGTGTGTGTGTTGTGGTGGGTGAGGGTGGGGGTGTTGCGTGTTGCATGTGTGTGTCACTGTTTTTTTCCCTCCCCCCCTCCCCTGTGTCATAGGTGCAGTACTCACCGTGGTCTTCGCCGCCAGCGTTCGTGCTCCTGATAGAGGAGCAGGAAGAGAATGGCAAGTAGAATTTAGAGTTCGGGCTTTATGGCGTCCTGGTTCCTCGTGGGGTGTCTAGAGGTGAGCGTTTTCCCTTCGAAGTCCTGTTTCCGCCGTGTTTTTGTTCGCAGTGAATTCTCCCCAGAAAAATTGGCGGATTGGTGGGTTGTAATGGTGTGGGTGGTACATTGTCCTCCGCCTGTCTGTTGGCGGTTACTGCTGCGGTGTTTGTTTGTACCGCCGTGGCGGTCGGAGTGTTAAAGTGGCTGTCTATGTTGGCGGTTTCCGCCACAGTCGTGATTCAATTTTTTTTTTACCGCCGGCATGTTGGTGTTGGCGGTTTTACCGCCACTTTAACACCAACCGCCAGGGTTGTAATGACCACCTAAGTCCGAATGTAGGAAGTTGACCAGGACCTCCCAGCCAGCGTATCCGAAGAGGGCTCCACGGACGTCAGATCAAGCTTCAAGTTTGCCCCGGTCAAAAGATTTTCACCTCAAAAAAACTACTAAGTCCGAAGGTAAAAATCTCCACCGAGGGCTCCCGCAACGCGTATCTAAGGAAGAGTTCCAGGACGTCAGATTGGACTGGCAGGTTCGACCCGCTGAAGAAAATCTCCAGAAAAACGACTAAGTCCTAAGGTAAACTTTTGACCGAGGCCTCCTGCGGGCTGTAGCCGAGCCGGGCTCCATCGCAGTCGTCCTTAAACTTTGACTTTGCCCCAGTCGAGGTGTGACCAGATGACCAGATTGGCTCTTTTTGTTTCTATGCACTAGAAAGCAATAATTCTTTAAAAATTCATATCTCCGGTTCCCCTAATCCGATTTGATTCGGTTTGGTGTCATTTTAAAGCTAAAAATATTTACTATTTTTATAAATTGATTACGTATTTTAAACTGTTTCCTATGTTTTACTTAATTACTATTTTGTGATATGTGAATACTTTACGCTTGTCTCCTAAGTTAAGCCTTGTTGCTCGTTGCCAGGCTACCAAGGGTTGGGCCAGGTTTAATTTACTGAGACCTAACTGGACCTAAGTGGAGGTTGGTGGCCTATTGCTAAGTGTAGGTACTTACCTGCCCTTACCAATAACCCATTTTCCAACACCCAGTATTTGGAGCCATTTTGAGGATGCCCTGGCTTCAGTTGCACAATCCCAAAATTGACTGGGCAGCAAGGACAGTGACATTAGACTCTAAACATTGCTGGAACTCCTGTTACCAAGACAAACCATTACTAGTGACACCCTTGCATTGTGAATCCACACATAGTACGGCTATCAAGCCGGAGGACACACTGGCAATTCCTACACCATATAAAGACTTCCATGATGTCTTTAGTGAACAGAAGGCCACCCAGCTGCCCCACATAGGTCATACGATTGTTGTATAGACTTGATTCCGGGGGCAACGCTACCATGTAGTAGGGTGTATGCTCTTTCTGAGCCTGAGAATCAATACTTGCAAGACTACCTGGATGATCTTTTGGCTAAGGGTTTCATTCATCATTCAACATCACCAGTATCGTTGTCTTTGTTCTTCATGCCCAAGAAGAATCGCAAGCTGCACGCCTGTATAGATTATCGCGCAGTGAACAAAGTGACCATAAAAAATCGGTATCCTCTTCCGTTGATCCCGGTACTTTTAGATCAGGTACGTCAGTTGACCATTTATAGTAAACTCGACCTCCGGGCACCTACCACTTCATCCGAGTGATGAAGGGGGATGAGTGGAAGAAGGCGTTCTGAACTAAATTCGGACTCTTTGAGTACACAGTGATGCCCTTCGTGTTGTGTAACGCTCCTGCAGCGTTTCAATTTTTCATCAATGAAGTGCTTCAGGAGTTTCTGGATATCTGTGTAGTGGTATACATAGACGACATTTTGATCTATTCGTCTTCCACTGAGGAACATATAGGGCATGTAAGAGCGGTTTTACCATGGCTTTGTGAGCATCATCTCTTCGGCAAGCTGGAAAAATATGTTTTTCATGCTACAACTGTAGAATTCCTGGTATATGTGATCACTCCCAATGGAACTTCCTTGGATAGGTCCAAGGTACAGGCCAACCTGGTTTGGGTAGCCCCAAGATCCATCAAGGAAGTGCAACAGTTTTTGGATTTCACAAATTTTTATCTGAGATGTATACTCCACTTTGCTACCTTGGTATCTCCCATAACTCGTCTCCTACGAAAGGGGGTTAAGTTCCTCTGGGATGCAGAAGCTGAGAAAGCTTTCCAACATCTTAAAAACACATTCACTGAAGCACCCATTCTCCATCATCCGACCCGGCTCAGCCATTTTTCGTGGAAGCAGATGCTTCCCAAATTGCAGTGGATGGTGTCTTGTCCCAACGACATCTTGAGTCTGGGCATTTCCATCCAGTAGCTTACTTCTCAAAGGAATTGCTACCCGCAAATCAAAATTACACTGTGGCGGAGCGGGAACTTCTGTCCATCAAGCTTGCCTTCCAGGAATGGCGTCACCACCTACTAGGAGCTAGACACACCGTAACTATTTACACAGATCACCGTAATTTACAGTTTTTTCAAGCGACCAAGGCCCTGACACCTTGTCAATTACGCTGGCTTCTATTCTTTAACAAGTTTGACTTCGTAATCACCTATAGGCCCAGTACTACACAACAAAAGGCAGACACGTTGTCTAGGATGGGTTTCTCCTCTGATGTTGCCCTAGAACAGGTCAGAAGCACTATACCCCCAGAAAAAATCGTGGCTGTGTGCACTTCCCAAGAGTTCCTTGAGAAAATACAGGTAGCCCAACACAAGATTCCCTGTTCAACTGATGTGTATGAAAAAGAGGGTTTACTATACCATGCTGATCAGTTGTACGTCGCTACCAAATAATTACGGGATACAGTGTTACATTGGGGACATGATTCTGTCCTTGCAGGTCACCTGGGTGAGAAAAAGATGTTAGATCTCTGTCAAAGATGGTTTTGGTGGCCCACACTTGTACAGGATGTCAGAAGCTACGTCCAGACTTGTTCCACCTGTGTTCGGGCTAAAACCCCACATAATCCAGCCACAGGATTGTTGCATTCCGGTGGCTCTATGGCCTCCCATAAGTATGGATTTTATTTCTGATCTCCCAGCTTCCAATGGACACACTGTCATATGGGTGGTTGTAGATTACCTAACTAAAATGGCTGATTTTGTTCCATTAAAATTCCTCCCTATGGCTTCCAAGCTCTCTGATTTGTTTGTCCAAAACATCGTATGGCTTCATGGGTTGCCCACCGCAATTTATATCATGGTTTTGGCATAGCTTCTGTTCCTCTGTCGGTATGGACTTCCGCTTGTCATCTGCATATCATCCACAAATGGATGGGCAGACGGAATGTGCCAACCAATGGCTGGAGCAAATCCTGAGATGTTACATTGACACATGGTCCACAGAGTAGGATAAGGCTTTACCTCTTGTTGGATTTGTATATAACAACAGTGTCCACATGGCTACAGGAGAGTCCCCATTTTACTGTTTGTTTGGTCTGCACCCAAGAATGCTACCTATAACTGGGTGCCAAACATCCACAAGAGTCCCGTCAGTACATAAACACCATAAAGAGTTACGGGAGATTCAAAAACAAGCACAACACCATTTAAAACTGTACCAAGCTCAAGTAAAAAAACAAGCAGACAAAAGAAGGAGACCTTCTCCCTCTTATCAGATAGGAGATCAGGTGTGGCTCTCATAAAAAAATCGCCATCTTGTAGGATCCAGAAAATAAACCACCCGATTTCTAGGCCCCTTTCCTATTGCCAAAATCATCAATCCTGTGGTAGAAGAACTGACATTGCCGGATGATTTCAAGGTACACCCCGTGTTTCATGTGTTGTTACTCCGACCCTTTTCCCCTGATACCCGCGATGCCCCACCACCTCCCCCGGTAAAAGTACACGGGCAATGGGAATTTGAAGTGGCCAAAATTCTTGAATCCAGGCGCATCCGTGGTGTTCTACACTATTTATTGGCTTGGAAAGGCTATGGGCCTGAGGACAGTTCTTGGGAACCCGCGTCCACAGTTCATGCTCCACGTCTTACTAAAAAATTCCATCTCCTGCACCCTTCCAAGCCCCGCTCTTTGAGAGGGTCCTTGGTGGGGAGGACTGTCAGGAATCCCCAACGTGCCTCCTGCATTATCTGTCAGCATCCCCAGGGATTAGGATTAAATCATATCTCTTTTTTGGTTAAACCTTCATGTTTCTAAGTAAACATAATGTGCTGTGTTACACAATTGGATTTATCAATGCTTGTTTTACCAATGCTTGTTTGCTAATGTGAGCAGGTGTAGACATGTGCTTCTAATTGGGTGTGATGTAGACATGTGCTTCTAATTGGGTGTGGTGACTCATCTACATGTGGAAACTCAACTGCTTTCCTGATTCGCTATAAATAGCAGAGTGAAGCATGCCTCCTTGCTTGGCTTTGTTTTGCTTCCTGATCTCAGCATCTGATTTGGCAGTCAAGCCCCTGCTGTCATCCTCGTATTCAGGGCTTTTGAGGCAATTCCTTTCTTCGTTCCTGTACCAGCTGACACCAGGCATTCCTCCGGCACTCTGGAAAAGACTGCAGCTCAGTGACTAGTATTCTCCAGGGAGTTTGTTCTTTGAGCGCTGCGCTTTCCTAGAACAGCTGGTGTATTTCAGACCTTGTATATTGGCAGAGTGCTTATCTTGAAGAGACATATGCATTTCTGAACATTCTACATTATTATTGTAGTTACTTGCCTAAATGTGCTTCAGGAAATCTGCTTGAGCTCAAGTACTACAAAAAGTGACAGTGCAATTTTAAAAGGGCACTTACGTGACTTTTCTTTCTCTAATAGCATGACTCTTGGATTTAAATTGTGTCAGTCATGCCTGTATTTCAGGTTTGAGGAATTTGCTTTTGAAGGGTTTTTCACACACACACAGTGAAACCAAACCAAACTGTGCCACCCTAACTGTTTAAACCCAGAGTGGACATTTGTATTTCTTGGATTGTTTTTGTTCATTTTAGTTTCACCCTATGCATGCAGGAAAGTTATATGTGATATAATGAATGCCCTTGTTTGTCTTTCTTGTGCATGATAAGTGCAACCACAATTCTAATTGTAATGTGCAACAATGAAACTCTTTGAAGCCAGACCTAGTGTCGCAATACTTATTGTTATGGTACTCAGTTTGGGTTTTTGGTAATGCAGTGTTAGTAATTGTGCCAACAGTTATTATTATCCAAGAAAAGTGCTGGAGCATCCCGGTGTTCTTCTACCGCCCCGTACCCATATCAGAAAGAGAGATTCAGTTTCAAGGAAGTTGAGTGCACTAACTCTACTATCACTCTGTCAACAACGACCTGCCCCCCCCAAGATACAGGGTGCCTGGCTGGACCGGCAAGACGTGGCAGTGTTTTGTCTCTTTCTCTTCCACTCCCCCTTTCCTTTTGGGACACCTGCTGGGGTTTCTGTTTCCACCAGGAAGTGCCAAGAGGTGTTCCAGGAGTTCGGGGGCATACCATCGCCCCTGCAGACATCCTGCTTTTCAGGTGAGTGGCCTGTCTCAACACCGAATCATCAGGCAAAACTAGTCATTTCAAAACAAGTTTGGAAGGCAAGATACCAAATAGTATGCCGAGGCAGGACTGAAGTTGCCTGACACTTAAACCTAAACCTAAACCTAACCTAAATGAAAGCTACCCCTCATTAAAGAGGCGACCCCTGATTCTTCCCCTGCACCTAAATACACCCAGCTTTACAAAATATACATTTCTGTTCATGTTTTACTGAACTACTGCAAGCAACTGATCTGACTTCTGAACATCAACCTTCTCAGGCTGAAGACAATCTACCAACAAGCCCAAATGAGGCCTGCCACTATCTGCAACCCAAAGATTGGGCACACATGAAAGTTGACCAGTAAATGGCATTGCCTCAACCAAGGTGGTAGTGTCTTTTCCAGGTGCTGATAATGAGTACCAAATTAGATATAAAGTTCTGAGAACTGTCCTCTTGTATCCATGCAACCTATTGCAGAGGAACAAAAGAGCCTGAAGAAGGGGGCAGCAAACAAAGAGTCTCTCACATTTGATTGGGAAGAACAGTGCATCTCCATGGCAATTTTATCTCAGAATGTGAAAGAAACATAGGCTTTATTACTATAGAAGAAATAGTTTCCCATTCTTGATCTAGACAGATCCCCCTCCTCATCATTCAACCTAGCCACTGTTGCCCTAGGGTTAGTATGTGAAAAAGGAAATGACAGTATCTAGGTAGGAAGAAATATCACCCAGTGTCTTGCTCTCTCCCTAGCCCTGGCGCACAATCAGGTTGCCAAGCGCCCCAATTACACCTAGTGTAAAGGTATCTGTGTGGGTCTAGCATAGATTATGTACTGGAAGGGTACCCTTCAAGTACAAAATGCCATGCCTATAGAAACTTTAAACCTTTTCCCACTTTTTAATGTGTGCTGTACGGTATAGCACACCCTCAAAGTGGAAAAAATTAAGAGAAATAAAGGCTTTTTCAAATGTTATTATCTGCTTCAAAGTGGCATCTTTTGGTGCAAAACCCTGTGTTCTTTTGTTAGTAGATAGGGTTTTACATCAACGTCCAAGAGTGTGATTGCATGTAAAGGGCCTATGCGCCAACCATGGAATACCCTGTTGATGCAGAGTAATGCTGCTTTCCATATCACAAAGGCAAATTTCCAGTACAAAACAGGTTTTGCAATGGACATTACATTCCAAAACATTTTGTGCACGCTTGTGTCACATTTGCAATGAAAACCTGTTGCACAATATTTGTAAATCTGGGCCTATGCACGAGCAACCAATGAAAATATTTGGCATGTATATTGTGCACAAACATATTGTGAAAATATGATAGTCTCTTCATAATTCAAAATGTGTATTTCTTTAACATGCAGAAGCGTTTCACATTAGTGCATCAGAATATGAACTGCACAGACCGGCTTTTATTAAAAGTGATAGTTTTTAAAACATGAAGTAGAAATATTAAGGGCATTTGTGAACTAAAAGGCAAGTCATTAGTCACAATAAACCCTAAACATGGCCTATATTCTTATTATAGATGGAGCAACATTATAGTCTATTAAGTCAAACATAAGAGGTAAATGTATAGCACACATCCTGAACTCAAATATGTAAAAGTGCTCTGATATGTGATAATAAAGAAAAAGGAGGCTGTTAGACCTGACAGCCTTAGGGTGGTCACCCCTAACTTTTTTGCCTGCCTCCCTCCACTTTTTGGATACTGTTTTCACTGGTTCTTGGACTCGTCAAACTTTATCACTGCTAACCAGTGCTAAAGTGCATATGCTCTCTTCCTTAAAACATGGTGACATTGGTTCATACCCAATTGGCTTATTTAATCTAATTGTAAGTCCCTAGTAAAGTGCACAACATGTGCCCAGGGCCTGTAGATTAAATGCTACTAGTGGACCTGCAGCACTGGTTGTGCCACACACATAAGTAGCCCATTAACCATGCCTCAGGCCTGCCATTACAAGGCCTCAGTGTGCAGTTTCACTGCCAATTGGCATTTAAAAGTACTTGCCAAACCTAAAACTCCCCTTTCTCTACCTATAGGTCACCCCTAAGGTAGGCCTTAGGTAATCCATAGGGCAGGGTGCTGTGTAGACAAAAGGCAGGACATGTACCTGTGTAGGATAATGTAGATGCAAACCAGGTGCTTGGAAGAGCCACTTAGGCCCTCATTATGACACTGGCAGTAAATCCTGCTTACCGCCATGCTGACTGCCGCCAAGATACCGCTGCAATGGCGGATATCCGTTAACCACATTATGACACACACACACACCGATCCAACAGAATACTGCCACACACACAAATCTGCCAGCCCAAAGGTCAGTGCTAAAGTGGCCGTACCAACACCCATACCGTTATGACAACAAAACAACGCCCACCACATTATGACCCACGAATCCCCACAGCAGACATTCAACGGCGGTAAACCATTGGCGGTACATACCGCCACGCTCAGAATGGACACCCACATATAAAACAACACCACATTGGCCATACACACACCACATCTACACACCCACACCACTATAAAACACACACCCACAGTACCCACAACCCTTTGCCAACACCAATATACTGCAAGACTTAGCCACCGACAACACAGAGACAACTACAAACACATCACTGACACTCATACATCCCTCGCGCACCCCACATCACACACCCCACCTCATCACCCAACACACTCTCACCAACACACAACATTCAACACCCATGGCACCACAAAGTCACCCCTGTTTCACTGAGGAGGAGTTAAGAGTTATGGTGGGAGAAATTGTCAGGGTTGAGGCACAGCTGTTTGGAGCACATGTACAGCAGATTTCCATTGCCTGGAAGATGGAGCTATGGTGGAGAATTGTGGACAGGGTGAACGCCGTGGGACAGCACCCAAGAACAAGGGACAACATCAGGAAGAGGTGGAATGACCTACGGGGAAAGATACCTTCCATAGCAGCAAGGCATCAGCACGCCATACAGAGGACTGGCGGTAGACCCCCACTCCCTCCCCCACAACTCACAACATGGGAGGAACATGTCTTGGCATTACTACATCATGAGGGACTTGCTGGAGTAGCAGGATGACTGGACACTGGTAAGTCAACATTTAACACTTATCAGCCCCCATACCTGCATGCCTTCTCACACCCTCACCCTCACTCCCATCACTCCACTACAACCCACACACTGCACCTACACATATGACTAACCCCAATGCCAAATCCTGTATGCTATACCAATGCATGCCATACACAGCATAGGGAAACTACAATCCCACAATAAATTCACCATACACAAACAAAAGGTGTCAGGGCAACAGCAACCATAGAGAGGAGATAGGGATGTACAATATATGTCATACACATAAAGCATAATACATCACTTACATCCCCACAGGTACCCAAGCCAATGTCAGCGGAGAGGAGGTGCCACGACTATCCAGTTCCCCAACAGAAGATGCCCCCAGTGATGACAGTAACTCTGGACTTCTGGATCTGGATGACCTACCTGGCCCATTAGGGACTACTGGACAGCCGGTCACCTAAGCCCACTCACAGACCACCACTGAGCCTCCCCCATCAGGATCCAACACCAGAGCACCCACCCAGCGTACCCACACCTATGTCCCCAGGACATGTCAATCAGCAGTGTGCCCCCCTGTACAGGGACCCCAAGGCCACAACTTGCCCCCAAGACAATTAGGGACCTGGGGTCAGTGGCAGTGGGCACACCGCTCAGAGGCACAGGCAACAGGGACACTGGGAGGACTGCTGTGCGCCAGGGGAGGACAGGACCAGGGAACCTACTCACCAGGAGGCACTCTCCAAGATCCTGGGAGCCTACCAACATTCCCAGGACACGATGGGCCAGATCCTAGGCAATGTGCAGGAGAACAGGTGGCTACAGGAGGGACAGTATCAAGGGACCAGGGAGGACTTGCAGGTCATCAACACTACCCTGATCTCCATAGCAGGGGTGCTGGCAGACATGGCCAGCATCATGAGGGAGGCAACAGCACCCCAGTGGGCCCCTCTCACTAGCCAGTCCATTGACCAGCCCTCCACTTCCACTGCTGCTAGTGGGCAGGAGGCCCAGCCACAGGAACCACAGGCCACCAGCATCCCTACCCCTGCAGAAGGTGAACCACCCCGCAAACATTCCCTGTGACCCAGATAGAAGCCAGAGGCACTTGACCAGACCACCGCCAGGAAATGAGACTCTCCTGACTGTCCACCTTGTGTCCCACACTGTCACCTTATCCACTTTGAACTGCCTTTCCTCCCCTTCCAATGGTCACTTGAATACTGCACCTGTGCTACAAACAGAGTGGAACAATACCCTGGACTTTCCTCCATCATCACCCCATTCCATTGCACTGTCCCTTAATTTTTAGCACTGCAATAAACACCCTTGGACACAACTCGACTACTTGTATGTCATGTATTGAAAATGTATATTCATGGAGACAGTTACATCCATTGCAAATGTACTGTACATTGTGAGAGCATAGAAATAATGACCTGTAGCTGGATTTAGTCAGCACATCAGTACACATTTGTTATATCACCGACATCTGCAATATGACAAGCCATAGGTGACAAGAAGTAGAGGTAAGAGTAAGTGAATGCCATCTTGCCACAGCCACACAGAATACACCAATAGTCATAGAAATGTTAATCCACATGTCTCACCTGTGTGTCACTGGAAGTACTGACGGATTACTGATGTTCTGTTGTCCTCATCCTCAGCATCTTCATCCTCACTGTCCTCAGGGTCCACTGCTGCCACAGGGGCATCTCCAGTCTCCTCCTCCTGTAGAAAAGGTACATGGCGTCTGAGGACCAGGTTGTGCAGCATGCAGCATTCCACTACTATCTGGGAGACCTTCTCAGGTGAGTAGCTCAGGGATCCACCTGTCAGATGGAGGCACCTGAACCTGGCCTTCAGGAGGCCAAAGGTTCTCTCCATGATCTGTCTGGTTCGTCCATGTGCCTCATTATAAAGTTCTTCAGCCCTTGTCCTGGCATTCCTCACAGGAGTCAGCAGCCATGATAGGTTTGGGTAGCCAGAGTCACCTGCAAGTATTGAGAGACAACATTTAGCCACACACAATCCTATGGGGTTGTCACCAGAGGCATACACTAACATACAGTGGGTGGGGACTAGGGCTCACCTATTAGCCACACCCTGTGCCTCTGTAGCTGGGCCATCACATTTGGGATGCTGCTATTCCTCAGAACATCATGCACTGACCCACGATACTTAGCATTGTATTGGTCCGCTAGGCACACCATTTGCACATTCATTGAGTGGAAACTCTTACGATTCCTGAATACCTGTTCATTCTGGCGGGGGGACAAATGCAATATGTGTCCTGTCAATTGCACCAATAATATTGGGGATATGTCCCATTGCATAGAACCCTGCCTTCACTGTGGCCAAATCTTCCACCTGGGGAAAGAAATGTAACTGCACATGTGTTTCACCAGGGCAGACAAAACTCTTGCCGCTTGGAAAGACCTAGTTGACAGGAAATGGAGCACTGATAGCACTTGCACAAGAGGGGGGATCCCAGTGGGATCACTGTAGGAAGGTAGCCTCTTTCTAGCCTTGTTACCCCCACTTTTGGCCTCTTTGTGAGTATATGTCACGGTGTTTTTACTGTCTTACTGGGATCCTGCTAGCCAGGACCCCAGTGCTCATAGTGAAAACCCTATTTGTCAGTGTGTTTTATATGTCTCACTGGGACACTGCTAGCCAGGACCCTAGTGCTCATAATTTGTGGCCTGAATGTGTTCCCTATATGGTGCCTAACTGTGTTACTGAGGCTATGCTAATCAGAACCTCAGTGCTTATGCTCTCTCTGTCTTTAAAACTGACACTGCAGACTAGTGACCATTTTTACCAATTCTTATTGGCACACTGGAACACCTAGTATATGGTACCTAGGTACCCAGGGTATTGGGGTTCCAGGAGATCCCTATGGGCTGCAGCATTTCTTTTGCCACCCGTAGGGAGCTCAGACCATTCTTACACAGGACTGCCACTGCAGCCTGAGTGAAATAACGTCCACGTTATTTCACAGCCATTTTACACTGCACTTAAGTAACTTATAAGTCACCTATATGCCTAACCCTCACTTAGTGAAGGTTAGGTGCAGCGTTACTAAGTGTGAGGGCACCCTGGCACTAGCCAAGGTGCCCCCACATTGTTCAGGGGAATTTCCCCGGACTTTGTGAGTGCAGGGACACCATTACACATGTGCACTACATATAGGTCAATACTTATATGTAGCTTCACAATGGTAACTCCGAATATGGCATTGTAACATTTCTAAGATCATGGAATTGTCCCCCATGCCAAATCTGTTTTTGGGGTGCCAATCCCATGCATCCCCTGGGCTCCAGCATGGACCCCGGGTACTGCCAAACTAGCTCTCAGGGGTTTTCACTGCAGCCACCACTGTTGCCACCCCACAGACAGGCTTCTGCCCCCCTGGGGTCTGGGCAGCCCAGTCCCAGGAAGGCAGAACAAAGGATTTCCTCTGAGAGAGGGTGTTACACCCTCTCCCTTTGGAAATAGGTGTCAAGGGCCTGAGAGAGTAGCCTCTCCTGGCCTCTGGGAATGCTTTGAAGGGCACAGATGGTGCCCTCCTTGCATAAATCAGTCTACACCGGTTCAGGGATCCCCCAGCTCCTGCTCTGGCACGAAACTGGACAAAGGAAAGGGGAGTGATCACTCCCCTGTTCATCACCACCCCAGGGGTGGTGCCCAGAGCTCCTCCAGTGTGTCCCAGACTTCTGCCATCTTGAATGCAGAGGTTTGAGAGCACAATGGAGGCCTGTGAGTGACCCCTCCTGATAGGTGCTTACCTCACTAGGTGGCCAATCCTCCTCTGAGGGCTGTTTAGGGTCTCTCCTGTGGGTTTCTCATCAGATAACGAATGCAAGAGCTCACCAAAGTTCCTCTGCATCTCCCTCTTCGACTTCTGCCAAGGATCGACCGCTGACTGCTCCAGGATGCCTGCAAAACCACAACAAAGTATCAAGAAGACTACTAGCAACATTGTAGCGCCTAGTCCTGCTGGCTTTCTCAACTGTTTCCTGGTGGTGCATGCTCTGAGGGCTGTCTGTCTTCACCCTGCACTGGAAGCCAAGAAGAAATCTCCTGTAAGTCAACAGAATCTTCCCCTTGCTAACGCAGACACCAAACATCTGCTTCATCGTTCCTCTGGGTCCCCTCTCCTCTTGACGAGCATGGTCCCTGGAACACAGGAGATGGATCCAAGTGACCCGACAGTCCAGTGGTCCATCTGTCCAAATTTGGTCGAGGTAAGTCCTTGTCTCCCCACGCCAGACAGTAATCCTGTGTACGGCGCGAACTGCAGCTGCTAGGGCTTATGTGTACTTTTGCAAGGAATCCTTTGTGCACAGCACAGCCCAGGTCCCCAGCACTCCGTCCTACATTGCTCAACTCGCTGAGTTGACCACCGGCTTCATGAGACCCTCCTTTGTAGTGGTGAGATAACCACCGTGCTCAGTTTTGTTGAACCTGTGTTCAAGTACTTCTGCGAGTGCTGCCTACTTCTCCATGGGCTCTCAGTGTTGCTGGGCATCCCCTCTGTCTTCTCTTCCAAGTGGCAACCTCCTGGTCTTTCCTGGGCCCGGGCAGCACCCTTTTTCTTTAACTGCAACCTGTGCAGATAGCAAGGCTTGTTTGCGGTCTTTCTGCATGGAAACAACTCTGCATCCTTCAGGATGCCGTGGGACATTTTCTGTGCAAAGGAGAAGTTCTTGGCATCTTCCGTTGTTGCAGAATCTTCAGCTTCTTCCACCTGGAGGCAGCCATTTTGCACCTTCGTCCGAGGTTAAGTGGGCTTCTGCCCCTCCTGGACACTTTTGTGACTCTTGGACTTATTCTCCTTCTTTTACTGGTCCTCAGGTCCAGGAATCCATCTTCAGTGCTTTGTAGTCAGTTGTGGTCTTTGCATAATCTCCTATCACGACTTAAGTGTGTTTCTGGGGAAGTAGAGTTACTTTACTCCTACTTTTCAGGGTCTTGGAGTGGGGTATCTTGGACACCCTTAGTGTTTTCTTACACTCCCAATGACCCTCTACACACTACACTAGGCCTGGGGTCCCTAAGTGGTTCGCATTCCACTTTCTTAGTATATGGTTTGCATTCTATTGTATTCTACAGTGTTTTCACTACTTTTCTAACTGTTTACTTACCTGATTTTGGTTTGTGTGTATATTTTGTGTATTTTACTTACCTCCTAAGGGAGTATATCCTCTGAGATATTTTTGGCACATTGTCACTAAAATAAAGTTTTTTTTTAGTAACTCTGAGTATTGTGATTCTTATGATATAGTGCTATATGATATAAGTGGTATAGTAGGAGCTTTGCATGTCGCCTAGTTCAGCCTAAGCTGTTCTGCTATAGCTACCTCTATCAGCCTAAGCTGCTAGAACACTACTAATCTACTAATAAGGGATAACTGGACCTGGCACAAGGTGTAAGTACCATCAGGTACCCACTATAAGCCAGGCCAGCCTCCTAAAATGACGGATAGCGGATATCAGGTCAGGCTCCCAAGGGCACACAGCTCTGTGACTGTGCCTGTCCTCCAGTGTAGCCAAGTCCATCAGAGGTCTGTACACAGGGTTATGGCTCCAACTCCTATTCATCCACAACAGTAGGTATCTAAGGGACACAAGAGTGAGGAGGCTGTCACAATTGGAACAACAAAACCACAACTGAAGTCCACATGGTGCACTTATGTATTGGGACAGTGTAAATGTTGAAGTATGTGCCAGTCTAATCTGTGACGTAGTACTTGTCGATAGGCCTGTAACGCCCCCCTGAAATGGCTACCGCCTGTCTTGGATGGAGGGACAGGTGGAAGTGAGGTAATTCCACCGACTTTGGGCGTCATGGTGGAAGGCGGTCTTGCACCACCATGCAATTCCTCATTGGATAATATAGGGCTCTATGGAGTACAGTGGCCAATGGGGATCTACGCCAGCAGTGACATTGTACACCACCGCCGACGTGACTGCCATTTGATTCCTCACTTGTTTCTTGACCTTTAACAGGAGAACACCTACACTGCGTGTGCTGCTGTGACCTGTGTCTGGAACCTACCATGGCCTGTGTGACCGGGGAAAGGGCCCCCTGCCTTCACTTTGCAGGAGTTGGAGCAACTGGTGGATGGGGTCCTACCCCAGTACGGACAGTTGTATGGGCCTCCTGACCAACAGGTGAGTACACTCTGGCCACGATGCATGTGGCAAGGATGCATGGAGATGTGTTTGAAAGTATTGTGTAAGGGGGGTGGGGGATTGTCTGTTGGCAGTGTACATGTTGTGCGCTGGCCTATGTGTGTGCCATTGGTGATGGAATTGGGTATGGTGGGCCATTTGTGTGACAGGCTGGACTGTCTTGCCCCTGCAGGTCAGCACCCATCAAAAGAAGGGATTATGGCGTGCCATCGCCAAGGACGTGCGGACCCTGGGGGTCTATGGCAGGCAGAGCACCCACTGTCAGAAACAGTGGGAGGACCTGAGACGCTGGGCACGGAAGACCACAGAGGCCCAGCTGGGGATGGCCTCCCAACCAGGAAGGGGTGCTTGTCAGATCCTGACCTTCCTAATGGTCTGCATACTGACTATGGCCTACCCTGAGCTGGATGCACGCTTGAGAGAATCACAGTAGCCACAAGGGGAGTAAGTACAGTGGGTATCAGTACATATTTTGGCTGGTGGGGTGGTATCCAGGTGGTGGATGTGTGTTAGTGGGTGCCCCTAAGGCTGGGCCAGACATTGCAGCGTGGGTCAACTAAAGGGTAAAGGTTGGAAGGCAAATACAGGTAACCTAGCTTGTAAGCAGTCCATTTCAGACAGGGCATTGTGGGTCCCAGGTGTGCTGCAGTTGGCGGTGTGTGGTCCTCATCTTGCCTTAGTGACTAGCCATATTACTGGTAGTGCAATGCATAGTGCTTAAGCCTGTTCCCTGTGTGTGACGGTGATGTGCATGCAAATAGTGGTGTTGGTGCAGTCATTGACCAAGTGTATCCTTTGTCTCCCCCCTCTTCTTGTTTTGTCTTCCTGTCCTTGTGTGCATTAGCATCATCTGGCGGAGGAGCAGGGGCACTGGTGACAGAGGGGGCTGCATCCCACAGGACCCTGGAGGCAGAGTCCACCAATGTCGAGGGAACCAGTGGGACGGAGGGCGAGGGGACCACCACAGCGGAGTCTGTAGGAGACAACACAGACTTATATACCTCCTCCGATGGGAGATCCCTGGTGGTGCGGACACCTCTGTGACTACTCCAGCTGCAGGTACAGCTGCCACCCCCGTACCAGCACCGTCCTCCCAGTAGCCCCTCAGCGAGTTGCTCGTGCCCACTCACCTATGAGGGTGGGCATCTCCTTTGCCCCAGGCAACTCAGGCCCTGCCCCAGTGAGCCCTGCTGCCCTGAGTGAGGAGGCTAGTGACCTCTGAGATCCATCTCTGTAGGGCAATCAACCATTGTGAATACCATCCAGGGGCTGGCATCCCAGATGCAGCAATGCAATGCATTCCTGGAGGGCATTCACAGTGAATTGGCGAAACAACAGATATCGATTCAGGCTCTGACCTCCTCTCTGATGGCAGCCATTGTCCCTGTTTCTACCGTCCTCCCTCCAACTACCACTTCCCAGTCCCATTCTCCTCAACCCCAACCCATCCCAGGCACACATACAGATGAGAATGCATATAAGACAACACCCAAGAGTGGCACAGGCAGATACAAACACCACACTTCATCCCACAAGCACTCACGCAAACACCATACAGTTGCAGACACAACCACATCCACTACCTCCACTATCTCCCCCTCCTCCTCCTCCTCCACCTCCCTCCCAGTCACGTCCACACTCACACCTGCATGCACTGCCTCAACATCCAGCACCAGCCTCACCACACCAAGCAGCACACACCTCACTGGCAGACACCTCCACAACATCCATCCACTTGTCCCCTGTGTCCTCTCCCACTGTGTCTGTACCCCCCTCCGAGAGGCCACAAACGCAAGCACTCACACACCCAACAGCCATCCACCTCATACACGCACACTGATCATGCACCTACACCCAAGTCTAGCAGACGTACACCTCCAACAACCACTCCCTCAACCTCCACTCCCATCCCTCCTCCCGCCCTACCGTCCCTAAAAAGCTTTTCTTTGCCAAACTTGACCCCTTCCCTCCCCCCGTCCTGCCCATAGAACCAGGGTGCCAACCAGCCAGCCCAGTACCTCAGTCCACGGGGACAGTTGGTGCACTTCCTAGTCGTGGAGACAGGACTGTGAGGGATTCCATTCCAACAGCCAGAAAAGGGAAGGAGCAAACAACACCTACAGCCAGGAAGGGAAAGAAGCCCACAACACCTACAGCCAGAAGGGGAAGGAGTCCACAACAACTACAGCCAGGAGGGGGAAGGAGTCCACAACAACTACAGCCTGGAAGGGGAAGGACTCCACACCTCCTGCCATGGAGCGAATGAAGCCCTCAACTCCATCAGAGGCTGGGAGGGTGAAACCACCACCAACACCACCACCGCCAACACCTGTGGTCACGAAGCCCTCACCGCCAGCAGAGGCAGGCCAGGAGGCGCCGTCACCTGTTGCCACAGAGCAGCACTCCACACAAGCTGAGGCAGTGCAGCTATCACTGCCAGCAGAGGACATGTAGGCCATCTGCCAGGGACTGCTGCACAAGGGGCCCCCTCCAGAAGCAGTGGGCATGTTCCCCACCCGAGAGATTGTAAACTTGCACTCCCCAGAAAAGAGAAATGGGCATGGAGCCCCCTCCAGAACCAGTGGACATATTCCCCAGCTCAGAGACTGTAACCTTGCACTCCCCAGCACTGAGAAATGGGCATGGAGCCCCCTCCAGAACCAGTGGACATGTTCCCCAGCTCAGAAACTGTAACCTTGCACTCCCCAACACTGAGAAATAGGCATGGAGCCCTCTCCAGAACCAGTGGGCAAGTTCCCCAGCTCAGAGACTGTAACCTTGCACTCCCCAGCACTGAGAAATGGGCATTGAGCCCCCTCCAGAACCAGTGGAAAAGTCACCCACTCCAGATACTGTGGCCTTGCACTCCCCAGCAAAGAGGAATGGGCATGGAGCCACCTGCAGAACCAGTGGGAAAATTCCCGTATTCGGCTAAGGTCCCTCCCCGCATCCCCCTGAGGTGCCTGCCCACCTGCAAAATGATGTCCCTGCAGTGTCCTCTCCAGATGTGTCAGTATGCAAGTTGAACCTTGGACTGTGCCCTGTGGCCTTGTGTGCCCTTATGACTTTGGACTGGGCATTGGCCCTTTATGAACATTTGTATATATTTGGTTCATGTGGTGGGTTTTGCTATGCTGATACATTGTCAGTACTTCCGAAATCTGGTCCTTGTTTTATTATGCCATGTGTTGTGTGCTATTGGTTTATGTGTGTACCTGCTTGTGTGTATGGTGTGTGTGTCGGGTGTGTGTTATGCCTGTGTGTCTCTATCGTTTTTCTCCCTCTCTCCCTTGTGTGCTAGGCGGCTGTACTCACGGTCATCGTCTTCGTTGGCGTTGGTGTTCCAGGTGGAGCATAACGCAGAAAGTCATTGGAAACACTTGCAGTTCGGGTTCCATGGCGGCATAGTTCTACCCTGTGTCTCCAATGGTGAGTATTTTCACTTCTGAGCTCTGTTTCTGCCAGGCTTTTGTTGCCGTTGGTACCGCCCCGGAAAAGGTGGCGGTTTGCAGTGTCTTAATATGCTGGGCGGTACTTTGTCTTCCGCCTGGCTGTTGCCGGCTACTGCCGTGGTGTGTATTGTTTTTGCCCTGGCGGTTGGTGTGGTACATTGGCTATCTATGGGAGTTATCACCGCCATGGTCATAATTTGGCGGAACTTACCGCCAGCCTGTTGGCGGTATTACCGCCACTTTACCACTCACCACCAGGGTCGTAATGAGGGCCTTATTGCTTTTAAGAACTTAAGACTCTTTTTTATCATTTTTTTAAGTGGTATTTCAACGTGTACTTACCAATCCTGATTGTTTTGACCTGCATTTAATCAGAAACATATTCTATATTTTTTCTAAACCTGTTTAGTGTATTTTTGTGGTGCTTATACTGTATTATTGCATGATTTATTGCACAAATACTTTACACATTGCCTTCTAAGTTAAGCCTGACTGCTCAATGCCAAGCTACCAGAGGGTGGGCACAGGATCATTTGGATTGTGTGTGACTTACCCTGACTAGAGTGAGGGTCCTTACTTGGACAGGGGGTGACCTGACTGCCAACCAAAGACCCCATTTCTAACAGAGGTTCTGTCAAATAAAATCTAGGATCACAGAATTTGGACAAGCTGAGAAGCCCGTATTGATTTCAAGTTATTTGGTTTCTCAATTTTATATTCAGCTACTAGATGTACATCTGGCGTTCTCCCTCCTGTTTCACATCAAAGGTCGCTGTTTTAGCTTTCATTCTTGTCTCTCTATGAGAAAAATTGACACAGACATAGCAGACCCAACTCAGAGCCTCCAGACCCAACTACCAAGCCAAGACTGCATTATATGGGGGTTTTCAAACCTCAACGTCCCCAAGCTACACCCTTGCATAAAAGGAGGTACACACATTGATTGTGCTAACAAGTGGCAAACACTCTTCAACTCGGGAGTGAATTAAAGTGACTGTATTAACATTCTGCACGTAGCATAATGCTTCTGGACAAACGCTGGTGCTATTATGTCAAGTAGTGTGATCCCTTCTCCCTATAACTATCATCTTCTTCGATTACCTGCCTAACTTAACATAGGTTAATCATGTAACTTGATTCTAGAAACGTTTGATAACGCTATAAATTGTGTGCTGCCAAAACCTCACAGAGCTCCTCGTGTTGATGACTGCCAGGAAACCTGTGCTTAATTTTCATGATCACAACTTTTAAACAGATACATTTTTCAGTCCCAATCAAAATGCAGAGTACTGAAGTTTTCTTCTATCCACTATTAACTCTTGCATACTTAATTAGTCTTGCAACACGCATGATTTCCCTAAATCACATTTGTTTTCGGGTTTAACTCAGACACACCATTTCTGAAGAGTCCTCATTAGTCAGTCTTTCAAATTCACAATGTTTTCATGGAATATGCCATGAGGAGTTTTACGCTCCAGGTGGAGTCTTGTCACACAGCTGGAAATGGCAAGTTATAAGGAAGGATCTGGAAGAATAAATCGGAGAAACGGGCACTGGTAAACAATCTCGGTGGCCTAGGACCAAAGCAAGTACAGGCTTATAAGCAAACTGTATTCTTTTTCATTCTAAGCCGCTGTGATATAATATGACCATGCCTATCCTGGTTCTTACAGAGAGATTCTCTTCATGTGAAACAACTCATGCATAACCCTTAACAGGGATACACATCCCAAAAATGCAATTTTTATTAGCTTACATTTTCTTTAAATCACAAGTTTTTAATTTGAAAAATATGTTTGTTTGGACCTTAGACTTTAAAACATTACACGATTCAAACAATCGTAATGTGTACACACCATAAAATTATAAAACAATCATTTACCATATACAACCATACAACATCTACCAAAAGCACTTTTAAAAAAGCCACTTCATATAAAATCTTTTTGGCGTCTTGCTATGTTTTAATCCCATATTTCATAAAAACAGGTTTTTAAATTCGATGTCTCAAATCTATAAAATATAAGGTGCCCAGTAACATCCCTTACTAAGATGCCATATGAAGTGACTCCCATTTCTCCTACCACCTTATGAGTGTATAGATGAGGTAGGCCCATGATTAATCTTAATTGAGCAGTACTCATTGTATTGTTTGGTAATTTCTGCCAAGATGCCGCAAGTAAACTGTAGCGTTCTTTCGTGAAACATATTCAAGGCTCTTTGGGGCAGATTTATGGAAAGTGGTGCTGCAGCGAGTGCAGCACCACTTTCCCTGCGCCCCTTAGCACCTCCCTAATGCCACCATGTTGTGCGCCGTATTTAAAACACGATGTACCATTGCGCAGGGTAGGGGGCAATAGCGTCATTTTTCATGATGCTATTGATGTACTCTGCAGGAGGAGCGCCAAAATATTGGTGCTACTCCTGCAGAGTACATAGGGCCCCATTCTAAAGAATGGAAGCTCCCGTTTAACACCTGCTCTTAAGCAGGCGTTAAAAGTGCCATAAAAAATTGCTCCATTTTTCCAGCTCCCCTAACAGGGGAACGCCCCCTTTGCATACATTATGCCTGGTACAGGCATAATGTAGCGCAAAGGGTTACATAGTGGCGCAATGCAGGCATTGCACCACCCTGTAAATACGGCACAGGGATTTCGGCCTAGTTGGGCCACATTAACTTAAAAAATAATGACTTTAATGTGGCGCAAGGTGGTGCTAGGGCATTATAAATATGCCCCTTTGTTCTTAAGACCATTAAACTCACATTTAGGGGCACATGAACGTACCATTTTTCCTGTCGCAAATGACCCGATTTGCAGATTGTACAGAGCCTATTTTGTGATTCTGTAATCTATTTACTGAATCGCAAAATAGGTTTTTGAGTCACAATTAGGAAGGGGCATTCCCTTCCTAATTGCGAGTCGCAGCGCGATGTAGCATTGTTTTGTGACCGAGAACGCGGTCACAAAACAATCGCAGTTAGCACCAGTTTCAAACTGGTGCTAACCCATTTGCAAAGGGGAAAGGGTCCCCAGGGGACCCCTTTCCCTTTGTGAATGACAGCGAAAATATTTTTTCAGAGCAGGCAGTGGTCCCACGCACCACTGCCTGCTCTGCAAAATTGAAAAGAAAACTTGTAATTTTTGTTTTTGAAATCTATCTTGTTGTCCTTTAAGGAAAACGGGTTGCATTGAAAAAAAATGCTTTATTTAAAAACAGTCACAGACATGGTGGTCTGCTGTCTCCAGCAGGCCACCATCCCTGTGAGGGCGGCCATTCCGAATGGGGTCACAAATTGCGGCCTACCTTATGAACATTCATGAGGTAGGTCATTTGAGACCCCATTGCGAATCGCAAACAGTGTGAGGTACACTGTTGTACATAAGGTTTTGCGCAAACAAGTCGCAAATTGCGAGTCGCAAAACTCAGAGTCGTACATCAGGCCCTTAATTCCCTTTTTAAAGGATGGCTTGATGCCTCAATATTAAAATGATCTGACTTAAGGCCACTTGGTATCTGGGCTAGATGCCCCATACTTGACTGGTTCATTCTAGTTTGCTCCGAATAATTTATTTTGTGCCATAGGTCAAGATTTTTAACGATTTGGGGCCTGATTTAGAGTTTGGCAGAGGGGGTTACTCTGTCACAAATGTGGCAGATATCCCGTCCCCCGAATTAGATTTCCATTATAGTCTATTGAACTTGCAATACGTTTGAGACAGAGTAACCCTTTCTCCAAACTCTAAATCATGTCCAGAGCTCTTAGTTGTTTCTGCCAAAAGCAGAGTTTAGCGACTATAAAAGTGTAGACTTTTAGGTTGACTTTGAGTCTTAGTGTTTGGACCATAGCACAGACCCAAGAGATTTTTAAGGCAACACCTTTCTGTTGTCTCCCAGGCAACCTTTTTTTACCCAAACGCAATACGTATACACCATATGACATTGCAGGAGGTGTCATTGCATCACACACAGACAACACTGGTTGCATTGATGGTTCCCTAGAAATCTCTTTCAAATTTCTTTAACCCTCCTAGCATGGTCATGATTGCCCTCATGGAGGAGGAGGTCATCCGGTCTACTGGATGCGCAGGAAGTCAATTGTACAGCTGCTCGACCTCACTGCACCACATCTGGAGCCAACGGTTGAACGGTCCACCAACATCTCACCGCTGACCAAGCTCCTGACTGTGCTTCACATCCTTGCATCTGGATTCTTCCAGAGCAGAGCAGCACAAATGGGTGGAGTATCGCACCCCTTCCTGTCTGTATTCCTGCCCTCTGTTCTGGATGCAGTCATCCGCCTCACACCCCAACACATCCTCTTTCCCAATGGCCAGGAATTGCAGCAGAAAATTAAACAGGCCTTCTACGCAATTGCTGGTTTTGCCCATGTCCTCTGAGCCATGAACTGCACACATGTGCAACTTGTACCACCTGCTGAAACAGAACACGTGTACCGCAACCTGAAGCACACACACTTGATGACTGTGCAGGTCATTGTGGATCACAGCGGCTTAATCCTCAATGTGCTGGTCAAATACCCAGGCAGTGTCCATGATGCGTACATCTTCTGCAACCCCTTCACCGATCAGACGTTTCAGGATGGACAATATGGGAATGGCCTGCTTGGAGGTAAGCAAATAGCAAGAACCTAACAGACACAAGAAAAAATAGATATGGGGGACAGAATACACAGATCAATCTGCCTGCACAGATAGGAACTGCATGTTGAGTCCTATCACACAAACATGCACTCTGCTACTGTACGCATATCTAATGCTATTCACCCAGACATACAGGTAAACACATCTCAACATGGTTTTGCATAAGTTGATGTAAAGGCACACAGCCATGCATGGCAGACAGGAAACCTGCTGTACATGTATGTGGGCAAGGGGGGTTTACCATCTACACTGGAGGGGTGGTCACATGCAACACACATGGGACATCAGCCGTGTCAGGCCCCATACATCAGGGTTTAGTGGCCTCAGTTACCAGGCTCTTGCGCAACTTTGTGCCACCAGAGCAACATTTGTATGATGCTCTGCTGGCACAGTGTGCCAGGCCATATTTAAAAGGCCATGCAAAACCACCTTGCGTGGCTTATCCTGGCCTTGTAAATATGGACAACTTACATGCACAACACTATGTGAAAGGTCATTCCATGGGTGTTGCTTGGGGTATACCGATGTAACAAACATGAAAGACAAACCTAACTGATGTAATCACAGATTTGCAAGTCTGGAAATCTAGCACAATTTTATGCCATCTCAAGGTTGGTGTAACAGTGACGTAACGGGGCACTATGCAGCACATATAGAAAGAGGTAAACATCTCTGGTGATGGTTTTTGTGCAGGAAGGTGTCCCGTCCTGTACAAAAACAATCATCCACATAATGCAGGAACCCTTGCACCATGGTGCAAAGATGCCTGCCTTGGTGCCAGGCATGCATTTTTGCATCAGTGGATGGGAAGAGATAAGAAAGGTGCCATATCTTGTAGATATGGTGCATACCTGCCTTTTCCTGGTGATGCATGGTAGCACAGCAGTGCACTTGCTGAACTACCCTGTGCCCTGGGCTTCATAAATGAGGCCCTAGGTGCTCGATGAGAAAGCAAAGCACATGGCTAGGTGACATGTAGCAGTACAAAAGTCGAATGCAATGTTAATTAACTACACACAGACATCACTCGCCATGCTATTGAGGCAGCAGCCTTAGCTGTAAGTTGCACCTGTACACACAGATTCCATCCTGAAACCTACGAAGTACACCTACAACCCCTGATGCAAGTGTGAATGTGTACTTGAGAGGCAAATTCTGTTTAAGTACAGTCCTATGGACCCCAAATTGACATGAGGACCAACTTAATGTGTACCAGCTCCCCTTCTAAGAGATGTAGTACAGTGCAGGAAGTTGTGTAGCTGTCCTATAGAAGACCACACACAAATCTGCAGGATACATGTCACATGTGAATACATTTTTTACAAATCTGTCTCACATGTACACAACGTTACAACACGTGACATGCAAATATGGATTGGGAAATGGCTGTTGCCACATCATGTCACTCTGTTTGGATGTGTGAAGGCATACTCTGTGGATGGCATCATGTCAACTGTCATGGACAAAATAGGGCAATCAAAGGCATGGGCAAATGTTATGTAGGGCAAGAACAACATCTGTGGAGGAGCCTGGATATATAAATGTGTCTGTGTCAGCCATCTCTGGCATGTCACACCAACCTAGGCTGGATATACAGAAACAATTCACAGCCACATTCTGTCCCACCACACATGTAGTGGCAGCACAAAACATTGAGTGGACCAGAGTGACGGGAATCAGACATCATCCAACCCTGCTGCACAAATATGCCTGTCAGGAACTTGATTTGGATGATGTAGCTGCCCATGTACTGCATTGGACCTCACATACAGCCAGTGAACAGGCCTATGGACATGGCAATACACTACTATTATGTACATACCATGTGTTCATAATTGGGAGAAGTTTTTGACAATACAAATACACATGACACACGTGCAGGCTGAATGGAAATGCAGTGAACCATATCAATTACTTTTTTTCCTCTAACATTACAGCTGACCAAGGTTATGGCATCTAGCCAAGGGTAATGACACCTTTTGCCAATCCAGTAACCAACATGGAGAGGGGCCATAGCCAGGCACATGTCTGGACCAGGAACATTGTGGAGAGGACCTTTGGCTTGCTAAAAGCCCGCTTTCGCTGCCTGGATGTATCAGGTGGGTGACTGTTGTGTCCCCCAATCATGGTCTGCAAGATGATTGTGGCATGTGCCATTTTGCACAATATTTGTGCTTCCTGAGGAGCAGGAGCCTCCCAGGAAGAGGAGGAAGATGACATGCGAAATCATCCAGACATTCAGAACTCTGCTGCCAGTGCACGGGAAAATGCCCACATTGTTCAGCATTTCTTCAACTGACTACATGTGGAATAAAACATGACTGCCAAATATATGAATAAATGTTCATGTACAACATATCTCTCTGAGTATTTGGCACAGTCCCATTTCCTAAAGAGTCTACATCTAGGAAACCATGATTTTTGTCCAGCCCTTAAAACTGATGAAAATATAGGCAAATTATTGTATGACTATCCGGCCTTCACGTTTAGAAGAAGTCGGTCCTTGAAAGATATGTAAAGCCACAGTTTAACATCCAGTAATGAAAAAGCAAAGTCTATTCAAGGTTTTTACACTTTTGGTAAATGCAAAGCTTGTAAATACAGTTTTAATTGTAAGGAGGTGTATTTTCCGGGGACACTAAAACCATTTATAATAAGAAAGCATGTCTCATGCCTATCGGATTATTGTATTTATGCTTTAAAATGCCCATGTAACAAATTCTACATTGGTAGTACAATACACATGGCGAAAAAACGTATTCTGGAACATATGAGAGCAATTAGGAATGAAGACAAATCATATCCTGTGACAAGAGATTTCAAGGAATATCATGACAAAAATGTAAATAAATTACAATTCATGGTTCTTGATAGGATCACAATGAGAGTGAGGGGTGGTAATAGGACTTTGGATTTAAGAAAATTTGAATAAAGGCTGATTATCAAATGTAATACAAAGGAACCCACAGGAATGAATAAGGATGAAGAATTATCCGTACATCTGTATTAACTGGTCGTGAAACTAACATTAGTTTTTTTATATAGCATTTGTAATTATCATATGATTCATGTATGGTTATGATATTATTAATGTTTCCCCATTTCTATTTTCCTTGGCAGGAGGTCAGATTGATCAAATAAAAAAGCAAAAGAGCTATTATATTGATAAAATTAAAGGATTATGTGAACGGTATAATTAGGATGAAGACCAATGATACTACAAGAGGTATGATCATTTAAGTAAGACATTAAGGAGTTGATGTAATTCAGAATAATTGTAGTCCGTTTTTTATGTTGATGTTCATGGTATTATTTAAAATGGAAAGGGAAATGGGGCTGAGAATATCTCTGTGAGGAAGGTAGCTTTGTCTCCTGAAACGCGTTAGAGAGTTACTTTTTGCCGTTTTTGTTTGTTCTGCCTGGTTAAATTCATTTTGGATCGTGACACAAGTGGCTGTGACATTGTCTTCTTCTTGAAGAAGTATTTTGTTGAATTGAAAAGGGTTCGCAACCCTGTTACAGCCAGCCGCGTTGGGGCTGACTGACTCGCGTCTTTTTCTCATATATATATATATATATATATATATATATATATATATATATATATATATATATAGAAAGAGTGTGCCTATGTAAGATTACACATAGCATCACAACCAGTGTGTGACAAAATTACCTGCCCAGTCACAGTTTGTGAAAATCATTCATTTTCCATTTACTACATTTTGTCACTGAAAATGGTGTGGACTGACCTTGTATGTACCCTGGGTCTGCTAACCAGGCCTATGTCCAATACTCTGAACAATAGGCATGAGCTAAATTGATACAAGCACAATTGCCAATGACCGACTCCTGTAAGTCCCTAGTAGATAATAGGGTAATGTTGAATCGCACTACCTATAAGTCCCTAGTAGATGGTAGGTCAAGGTTCAATTCCACTATCTATAAGTCCTTGGTAGATAATAGGGCAGGATGGAATCACACTACCTATAACTCCCTAGTAGATAATAGGGCAAGATGGAATTGTACTACTGGTAAGTCCCTAGTAGATAATAGGGCAAGGTTGAATCCCACTCCCTATAACTCCCTAGTAGATAACAGAGCAAGGTGGAATCGCACTACCTTTAAGTCCCTAGTAGATAATAGGGCAAGGTTGAATCCCAGTACCTATAAGTCCCTAGTAGATGATTGTGCAAGGTTGAATTGCGCTACCTATAAGTCCCTAGTAGATGATTGTGCAAGGTTGAATCGCACTACCTATAAAGCCCTAGTAGATGATTGTGCAAGGGTGAATAACAATACCTATAAGCCCCTAGTAGATTAAAGGGCAGAGAAGGTTTGACTGTCTGATGTATGTGGTGCCAGGTGCAGACCCCATGTCCTGTGCCAAACTCCCTGTGTTCCCTGATGGGAGGCCCCTGGATGAGGGAAACATAAGCAAATTGCACCATTCATATATCGATATACATGTGTGCTAAGGGTCTGATTTACAAGCCCCTTGCACCATCGGAGTGTCACTCTTGTGATGCTCCAGTGGCACTGTGCCCTGCTCCAAATTTATGAGGCGGTATCAAACCATGAAAAGTAGCTTGACGCCGCCTTGGAAACATGGTGCAGGGCACAGTGCAAACGAAGCATCATCCAAAAGTGAAGCACCTGTGGTGCTAGAGGCTTGTAAATGAGACCCTAAGTATCACAACACTCGTGTGCACCATGCACTGTAAACCCCCCCCCCCCCCCCCCCCTTTGCGTGACAGCTTGCTGTCTTCACTTTGGGACACAGCACATATTGTTTGATGTGTGCGCAGTCCTACATGTGGGTGTACGGGCCACATTCCACCGCTTCAGAATGTTGCCTCATGTGCCACCTATGTGTTGGCACTTCAGTCCTTTGCTGGGGGTAAACTCAGCAAAGGACTGAAGTGCCAACACATAGGTGGCACATGAGGCAACATTCTGAAGGTGTTGTGCCCATGAATTATAGGAAACGTGGCCCATGCATTGTCTGATCCTTGTAAGGCATATACTCTCACCCTTGCACACTTACAATACATATATTGGACACATGGAAAGAGAGGAGCATGTGGAACACAACTATTCACAGGCAACACAGCAATCCACATGACTGTAAAAATTATTTCCACATGACACCATACATCTTTACACATATCACAGTCATTGACGCATTGTCCAAATGTGTGTTCTTTGAATCCATTGCGTCTGTCAAAAATGATTCACCCAATGCAACGTGTTGGAACGGCCTCATGATGCCTTGTCATGTGACATGAAAAATTCATGCATTGGTGCATAGCGTAAAAAAAAAACCTACGCATTGGCAAAAGGTGCATCATCACCACAGGAAGTCAGGTAATGGACCTGCAAGGCTGCAAACCATTAACTGCAATGTTACTAGCACTTTCTCTTACAGTCACAGTTTTGTGTCTGTATTGGAGAGGGGTTGTGTGTGGTTGGAGTCTGTTTGAGGAGTGCTGGTAGAGGTGTCTTTTGTGCTGTCTTCTGTCTCTGGGGTGTCCCTGATGTCTGTTTTGTCCTGTCTATTTGTGATTTGTATTTTTTGGGATTGTGGTTTGGGACATGTCGGGGAAGAGAAGGGCCCGTCACCTCAGTGCTAATAATTTGGGAGGATTCATCTGGCTCATCACACACTACCTCTCTAATATGGTGGCCATGGAGGGAAGAGTCATCCAGGGATACTGGACAGAGGAACGCAAGCTGCGGTGGGGGAAGGTACTGCTCCACATGACTTGTGTCTTTGAGGTTGAGCACACAGCCCACCAATTAAAACATCGATGGGCAGACATCATCCAAAGGGAACATCTGGACCACTGGGGAATCAAGGTTGGTTGAACTATGAGTGAGTACAAAACCTATGTGGCCGACTCCTGTTTGGCAATTGCAAGAACTGTTGGCCATAGGGCATCCTTTACCAAGCTATGGCAAAGGGTAGGGCTGTGAGTAGTGTGTATGTGTCAAACAGCATCCATGACAAGGGCAGCAATGAACCATTAAGTAGACAAATGGCATAGTCTTGTCTTTGTCCCCAGTGTTTAGCCACTAAGTTCTGATATGCACCAATGTTGACACACCTGTGTCCTGATGCAAGGTACATGGTTACCAGGGAAAACTGTCCATGCCCACTAAGGGCCTGACACCTGTTGCATAGTGTTAGAAATGGGGTCTTTGGTTGGCAGTCAGGTTACCCCCTGTCCAAGCAATGACATCCACTTTAGTCAGGGTAATGGAGAAACACACTTAGATAACCCCTGCTTACCCCCTTGGTAGCTTGGCGCAAGCAGTCAGGCTTATCTCATAAGCAATGTGTGAAGTATTTGTACCAACACACACAGCATTACAGTGAAAACACCACACCAGTTTAGAAAAATAGGTAATATTTATCTAAATCAAACAAGACCAAAATGCCAAAAATCCAACATACACAAGTTAAAGTGTGAATTTTCAAAAGAATAAGAGCCTTACTCCATAGATAACAATGGAAACGATGATTTTGCACAAAGTACCTGGTTAGCATCAAAAATAAAGCCGCACTGGCGAACGTGCATCGGAAGAGGCAGCGAAGCGTCAATTCCTTCCTCGCAAGGGACGCCGTATGTCGTTTCTTCTCTGGTCAGGTTGGCAATGAATAATTTTTCTCCCTTACAAGAGAGCGATGCAGCGATTTCTGGACGGGGCACCTCAAATTCGTGCAGAGTTGGGTTGACTTTGACGCCCAGGGACAATGGGTGGAAAATCCTGTTGCACGGTGTTGGAAAACTTCGCTATGTGGGGTTTGTTTCTTTATCAGCAGCTGCAAGTGGGTGTTGCGCATCGTTTCTCCAGCCATGATGCGTCAATCTCCCAAGCATGATGCAGGTGTAGCATCGATTTTAGCCCTGCAGCCGGCAGCGCGTTGCAGATGGTGCATCATAAATTTACCCGCACGGCGTTCTATGCGTGGATTTTCAGCTCTTGTCTGCCAACTTCACCTTTCAAGGGCCCAGGGACTGGATAGGGCACCACTTGGCAGGGCAGGAGTCTCAGCAGAGAGTTCAGATGTTAGCAGAGGAAGTCTTTGATGGCCCTGAGACTTCAAAACAGGAGGCAAGCTCAGTTCAAGCCCTTGGAGATTCTTCTCAAGCAGGAATGCACAACAAAGTCCAGTCTTTGTCCCCTTTCACAGGCAGAAGCAGCAACTGCAGGATAGCTCAACAAAACACAGTCACAGGCAGGGGCATCACTTCTCCTCAGCTGTTCAGCTCTTCTCCTTGGCAGAGGTTCCTCTTGAATCCAGAAGTGATCTTGAGGAAATCTAAATTCTGGGGTTTTGGGTCCACTACTTATACCCCTTTCTGCCTTTGAAGTAGGCAAACTTCAAAGGAAAGTCTGTTGTTCAACAGATCCTGCTGTTCCCAGACCAGGCCCCAGACACACACCAGGGGTTGGAGACTGCATTGTGAGAGGGCAGGCACAGCCCATTCAGGTGTAAGTGACCACTACTCCCTCCATTTTAGCACAGATGGCTCATAGGATATGCGGGCTACTCCCCAGTCTAACTTTGTATCACCTTCTAGAGGGGATTCACAAATAGCCCAATTGTCAAACTGACCGAGATAGGGAATCCATAAACAGGCAGAGTCACAGAGTTGTTTAAGCAAGAAAAGTGGCATTTTCAAACTAACAATCTAAACACCAACTTCACTTAAAGATGTAATTTAAATTGTGAGTTCAGAGACCCCAAACTCCAAATTTCTACCTGCTTTCAAAGGGAATCTGATCTTTAATAATATTTAAAGGCAGCCCTTATGTTAACCTATGAGAGAAATAGGCCATGCAAAAGTGAAGACTGTATTTAGCAGTATTCCACTGTTAGGACATGTAATACACATCAGTACATGTCCCACCTTTAACATACACTGCACCCTGCCCATGGGGCTACCTAGGGCTTACCTTAGGGGTGCCTTACATATATGTAAAGGGAAGGTTTAGGCCTGACAAGTGGGTATACATGCCAAGTCGAATTGGCAGTGCAAGACTGCATACACAGACACTGCAGTGGCAGGTCTGAGACATGTTTGCGGGGCTACTAATGTGGTGGCACAGCCAGTGCTGCAAGCTCACTAGTAGCATTTGTTTTACAAGCCATGGGCACCTCTAGTGCACTTTACTAGGGACTTACTAGTAAATCAAATATGTCATCATGGATAAACCAGTTACCAATGCAATTTACACAGAGAGCATATACACTTTAGCACTGCTTAGAGTCCTAAAGCCAAAAGAAACAGGTCAGAAAAATTAGGAGGAAGGAGGCAAAAAGTTGAGGGATGACCCTGCAAAAATGGCCATTACCACCCCCACCAGCTTAAAGCCAGGGGAGACCAATCAATACCTTGATGGACTTACCTGATTGGGGCGAAAGAACAGGGACCCAGGCCCACAACAGCAGGGGCATGTTCCAGTTCTGTGCCTTTCTGACTCCAATTGGATCCCTCTGTCCATATTCTCAGAATCCACTAAGTTAACCCATAGGGAAACCTTCTCCTCATCTGCAGATCTCATCTGTGCAGCACCTAACCTTACTTTGCTCACAGATGTATCCCAGGGGGCAGACAGTGCCACCATTGGTAACACAGTGGTGTGGCACGCTCCATCCCCGGGGTGTGACTTCTGCCCCCCCACCCCAGGGCCAGTCTTTGTCCCCTTTCACAGGCAAAAGTAGCAACTGCAGGATAGCTCAACAAAGCAAAGTCACAGGCAGGGGCAGCACTTTCCTCAGCTCTTTTCCTTGGCAGAGGTTCCACTTGAATCCAGAAGTGATCTTGAGGAAATCTCAAGTCTGGGGTTTTGGGTCCACTACTTATACCCCTTTCTGCCTTTGAAGTAGGCCTACTTCAAAGGAAAGTCTCTGTTGTTCGCCAGATCCTGCCTTCCCCAGGCCAGGCCCCAGACACACACGAGGGGGTTGGAGACTGCATTGTGAAAGGGCAGGCACAGCCGATTTAGGTGTAAGTGACCACTCTTCCCTCCATTCTAGCACAGATGGCTCATCAGAATATGCAGGCTACACCCCAGCTCCCATTGTGTCACTGTCTAAAGGGGATTCACAAACAGTCAAACTGTCAATCTCACCCAGACAGGGAATACACAAGCGGGCAGAGTCACAGAATGGTTTAAGCAAGAAAATGCTTACTTTCTAAAAGTGGCATTTTCAAACAGACAATCTGAAAACAAACTTTACCAAAAAGATGTATTTTTCAGAGACCCCAAACTCCTGATCTCTAACTGCTCTCAAAGGGAAACTGCACTTTAATATTATTTAAAGGCAGCCCCTATGTTAACCTATGAGAGAGATAGGCCTTGCAACAGTGAAGACTGAATTTAGCAGTATTTCACTGATAGGACATGTAAAACCACATCACTACATGTCCTACCTTAAACATACACTGCACCCTGCCCAAGGGGCTTCCTAGGGCCTACCATAGGGGTGCCTTACATGTACAAAAAAAAGGTTTGAGCCTGGCAAGTGGGTACACTTGCCAGGTTGAATTGGCAGTTTAAAACTGAACACACAGACACTGCAGTGGCAGGTCTGAGACATGTTCACAGTGCTACTCATGTGGGTGGCACAATCAATGCTGCAGGTCCACCAGTAGCATTTGATTTACAGGCCCCTGGCACCTCTAGTGCACTTTACTAGGGACTTACTAGTAAATGAGTAATGCCATTCAGGGCTAAACCAATCACCAATACAATTTACACAGAGAGCATATACAGTTTAGCACTGGCTAGCAGTGGTAAAGTGCACAGAGTCCTAAAGCTAACACAAACTGGTCAGAAAAACCACATTAAAATTGCCTTCTATCAGCCAAGGTGGATGTGACCATTCTGCTAGACTTGAAGATATAATTCAGAGAAACAAGTCTTGTTCAGTATTTGGTGTGTATATGCTGCCTAGGACCAACATTTCCCTGTCGAGAGACCCTTAGACAAAGACACAGCACGCATTTGCTACAATTTTAGTGGTTTGTGCCTCAAAAGGAATTCCAGCCCTCAACCAGACAGCTGTCCCACCGGCAAACCTCACATATGTAATGGCAAATAACTGACCTCTCCATTTGGTAGGCAGTTTAGTGGCCACTAGGGCGGAGAGGTGGTTCTCCTGCAGGTAGACTATATTCACCTTCCGCCAATGAAGTTGTGCTAGAATTGTATGTCGCTTATGGATTGACCCCCATACCCTTAACATTCCAAATCAATATTTTATAGTGCTGTAACGTAGTTGACATGGTAACATTTCACAACCAGTCAATCTGGTGGGAAACCTCTTGATGTATATATGTACATGGTAGACAGAGAAACAGAGTAACAAAATGAAAATTTCCCAAATACCAGGTCCAACAGAAACCACTCATTCAACCAATTCAATCCACCCCACCCCATTTCAAATCATCCCACTCCAATCCAATCCACCCCACGCCAATCCAAGCCACCCCACTCCACTCCACTCCAATCAACCCCACTTACTCTAATCCACCACATTCACTCCAATCCACCACAAACTATCACAATTCACCCACCTCATCCACTTCAGTATGCCCTACTCTAATCTAATCCATCCAGCCCACCCACTCCAATCCACCCTACTCCAATCCAGTCCACCTTACTCAATCCAATCCACCCTACTCAATCCAATCCACCCTACTCAGTCCAATAAACCCCACTCAAAACCAATTCTCCCCAATCCAATCCACCCCACTCCATTCCAATCCACCCCACCCCAATCCAATGAACCAAATCAAATCCAAGTTCACCCCATGGAGTGATTGGTGGAGGAAGGAAGCAAAAAGATTTTAATAGGTCTGTTTTATGTGGCTCAAATACATTCATTTTTATATAATGCTTTAAAATATTACTTGCTGAAAGCTTCACATAACGAGTAGATGAAGAAGCTGTGAATAAAACATTGATCATTTATGGGACTGAATGTCAGTGAAATACATTTAATCCACTCAAAACAACTGCCTTTAGAGGGTACAGTGTTTGTTTCTGCAACTGATCGCCACTAAAACTTCTGATAGCACTTTAGTTAAAATGAAACTGTACACATTGGAAATCCTAATATTAAAATGTTTTTCACCACCTTTGTGTTATTTTCATTTGGTTTCGAAATGTTCAAAAGTTTGGATTTTGGCTATATTACTATTTTTCCTTCCACTCAGTTATGTGCATTATTGATTTGAAATGCTTTGCCAGCTTCATTCTGAATGCCACTAACACACTGGACAGCAATTTATTCCAGTTAAAGTAAAAACACAATAATACCCATTTATTAAAAAAAAGCCCACTTCTGTTGACTTTCCAACCAGTTTGCACTTTTGTAAATCCTTGTGTTTAGTTTCCGTTATTATTTCTTACTTCGCTATATCAAATGTGCTGTTCTCTCTATATGGTTGGCTTCAGCAGTGACTTACAGTGTGTGCAACGTGGGAAGTTTGACATCTTGCTGTTTGCGGCAACTTCGTTAATGTGTATTCCACATATGCCGCTCTTTTCAACAAGCATCATTTTCACTTGATTATCTTGTCCCTGTTTCGTTTCACAACATGTCTAGAAAAAATTCGAATGTTTCACACTACTCCAGACTTTTAGGTGTACTCTTCCTTTTTAGGGTCGAGCGTAAAGTGCTTCATCCCTGTTTTCTCTTTGGGCTTTTAACCATACCCATGTCACGCCTGTCAATTTCATTGGCTCGTGGACTTGCCTTTTACAATTCACTTGATTTAATTAGTGAAAGGCATGCATACGTCATGCCTTTCCCGGTGTTTAGCCCTCCTTGAGCGCACTGGCCAACTACTGAAAAATTAGAGGCTCCATGTTTTCAGTATGGTTTCTGGACTACTTTTTCTCTTTAGTTCATAGGCAGCGCTATCTTGCTGGACAGTAGTCGTGCGCTTTGCATTACATCGACCCTGTTATATGGCTAATTGCACTTCTGCCGGTTATGTGGCTAATTGCACTTTTGTCGATATGTTTCACTGTGAGTGAACTTCTGTTTCCTTTTGTGTGTCTCCGTCGCGCTTCATGACAACTGTCGGCTCGCTTATGTGAAACTGTTTTACTTTTCAGTTTATGTGGCAAGAAAAGTTCAGTTAGGAGTTTAAAACGCGAATAGCTCTAACTTAAGCAAACATGAGGCCCGTTGTATTGCGAATGCTTGATTACAAAGTGTGAATCCCTTACAAAAAGCATTCTAAAGTGCACATTTAATATTTTTTCTTATAGAAAGCTTCTTGCAACAAACTGGTGTTGCTTTCTTTTTGGTGGGGGAACTCACATTTATGCATACAATTTATTTACTTATTTTTTTCCCAATTATGTGCCAAATTATGTTTATGGAAATTAAACACAGCAATATTTTCAACTTATTTATTTTCAGATTGCTAAACAGTTTACTGCTATATACGAAGCTGTATGGTTTTGGTGTTTGAAAGTGCACACATTGGAAATAATCTTACTGGTCTACGGAACTTTAAAGTTCAATACACTTTACATACTTTTTTGAAAAAATAACTCATTTTGCACAGAGTAATAAAACTGTGAAGGCAGTACCCACAGATAATTATGACTGAGCTTATCAAGATGGCTCCACCCCTATCAGGGTTAGCCCCCCACCTTCCGAAGTCTATGTCTAGTCTTGTCCTGATGCCTTCTGTATACATTGTGACAAAAGATGAGGAGCTCTTAGTGAAAAATGTGCATTACCGGCTGGATACAGCTGCACTGCCTCATTATTTCACATTACCCAAAAATACCCATGCTGCACTGCACATGCTGGAATGCCAGCATCAGAATCAGTCTATCTAAAATGCCAAGAGTGCATACACAGTGCTGTGGTGCTCAATTCCTCTTCAGTGCATGCTCACATCTAATATCAGGGCCTCGAAGTAAGAACAAATTCCTGGCAAGTAATCATCTTATTTTATTTTCTTCACATCGTAATGTCATGCGAAATTCCCAAATTACCATGGTACCCCACTTTCAATCCTGACTACAAAGATTGAGATAGCTGAACTCTGTACGCATTGCATATACGTTCTTCGAGGGGAGTGGGGAACAGGTGCGACTCCTCCGCTAAGGTGGAAGAGTGCTGCCCCCGCCACCAGCAGCAGAATCTGCAAATCTTGTACAATAAAATGATAATAATGATTGTAAAAGGGATGGGGCCATGGGCTGTGATGAACCCGTTGGGGGAGTGCACAGCACTCCCCCTCAGTGCTCATGTACTGTTGGCCCACAGTCTCGGGCTGGCCAAACATACATGCACACTAGGCTTTCTCCAATCCGGCACTATGCTGCCGGGTTGGAGACAGCAGGAAGCTTGGACACAGCAGGCAGAGACTCCCACTCTGCCTAGGAGTGCCATGGCTTGGCACTTCGACTAATTCGAACACTGCTGTCATGCTGCCAGCAGCATGACAGCAGCATTCAGATTGGCCACAGGCCAGGCTGGGAGCCTGTGCCTGGGGCTGCAGTGAAGGCAACAGGAGCAGTGCAGTGATGGCGGCGGCCATGATGATTCAGGTAAGTGGTGCTCTTTTTATTAAATTAATTTTTCTCCCCCCGCGCGATGCGCCGCACTCTGAGCAACTCCTGGTGGGGAATCCTTCAGTATAGTCTTTCAGAAGAAAATCTATGCTTGCACATTAATTTCAGAAGCTACGCTCCCTAATTGATACAAATACCTTTAAACCTTTTGAAAGTGGATTGTTGTATTACATTTGTTTTTGTTCAGAAGGAAATAAAAATTATGCTTGTGTATCCTCACTGATACCGAAGGTGATTGTGTTGATATCTCTGTAACAATACTTGCTTGTACACTTGCATGTCCTCAATAAAGACTGCAAAACACTCAACTGCCTCTAATACAAATAAAGGCTGCCTCAATTTACATAAAAAAGAGCCAAAGTGACTCTGATGTAGCAAGAAAAAAGCTAGGTTTCTGTCTCTCATGCCTGTGAAAGGTACTTAAGCTTGGGCAACAATGCTGGCTCTATTCCCTCCTAGGAAGTCGTGAGTCTCATATTTATTTTCCCTTGGTCAAAAACTCGACAGCCTGTGAAAAAGCAGGTTCGATATGGTGGTTCATATCTTTTGATGACGAATGCTCTGTTCGTCTTAGACTTACCGTTGTGCAGCATAGAATCCTTCTGCCTCTATGGAGAATCACCCTGCCCCACGGTTCTACCTATGAGCAGTATAATATCCTCATGCAGCTTTGATGAACTCACTGTGCAGTGTTTCACACACAGTGTACTAATATTATCTTGGAAGGCCGAGTCTACCTTGCTGGGATTTACACTTGTTGCTTGCAACATCTCGCATTGTGTCAGCAGTGTAGGTTCTGCTCACTAAACCATTCTACTGGCTTTTGAACGATGGGTCCTCGTTTTTTTTCTGTCCCCTTGCTTACCCAGCCCCACCCAGTCAGCGAACATATGGCCCAGGTTTGGCTGGACCAGCACACCATTTGCCACATTATGAAGCTCTGCCTATATGTTTGTGGATGTCTGATGCGTTGCTAGGTGTTTGTGTAAAAATCCCTTCTGTCCTGTAACCATCTTTGTGTAGTCTGCATTTTTATTTCAAATACCCTGCTCGCTGAGCATCAAGGCCAGTTTCCACAGTTCTATGGAATATTTGTGGAAGGAGATGTGGATGCCACGAAGACACAGTGCCATCAAAGCAGTTCAGACCTGTAGTACCAGTCACCTCATTTGGGCATACTGCGATCCCTCATTTTACTTCCATTTTCTAGTTACTAATCCCTCAGTACTGATGACGCAGAAATGAAGGTTTTACATTTATAGCGCATAAACGTAGTGCCGCAATAATCAAGTGTGACTTTAACCGAACTAATAAAGATTGTACGGGGACAAATGTGCCCTCAGAGTAGTTTGCCAACATTTATAAGCGTGCTTTATATAACGTGATGTATTAGAATTGTACTAATCTGACATAATCGTAAACGTGTGCTATGATTTGCTTGTTTGAAATGTTTTAACTTAGCATAACTTTAGTGGAGGCTTTGGCCTAGTTGCCTTGTCTCACGGTTTAGATGCTCGTGTTTTTCCAATGTGCTAATAAACGTGTATTCTTGCTTGAAGCTGTACTTTTCCAGTGAGATCGGTTCACATGCTTATCTTTAAGGTTTCGTGCCAGCCTGGCATCTTCTTCTTTGCTCCAAGGTCAATCTGCAGGTGCAGACAATGGACGCTCTGAAAGTGAGTTAATTGGTAAAATATGTTGCAACTTACATTCCTGACTCCAAGGATAATGTATGCCTAGGTAGAAGCTTGTGAACTGTTGTTTTTGATTGGACAATTTGAAGCCAACCTATGAACCCTCCAATGGAAGACCCTACTGGATTTGAACTGTTGATTATTTAAACCTAGTGCACAAGAAGAAAGCAGCCATTTGCCATTTTTTGCCATTACAGACATTACCCGGACATCAGCCATTTTTTTTGCTATTACGGACATTGCCCATTAGACATTTGCCATTACCCGCCATTTTGCAGGACATTGCGGCCATTATGGCCCATCTTGCCGACCTCGTCATTTTGCCATCTTCTACGATGCCAATTGATGTTCGATGAGACTTTGATGCTTTCTCTAATCGAGAGAAAGAGACTTTAAGTAATTCTCGCCCTAGAGACTTTAACTTTGATTTGCCCCTTTGCATGAAGTAGTAGTTTTATCTTGCCGCTGTGAGGCAATTGCCCCGTCCACCCTGCCCCTTTGCCCCGTCCCATGCTGATCGAAATCGGTACCTGTGAGACGAAGACTTCCTTGAATGCTGATTGAACTTGGTAAATATGAAAGGAAAATGTACAATTGCATTGTGTTTCTTTTTAGGTAACCAACTGCTGATTTTTGATAAGAGCCCTAGTTAGGAGTTTTCCAAATTAATGTTGCTAAATTGTTTTTGCATGAAGTCCCACATGCAGATGCTAATTTGAGGTTAGATGAGGATTCATTTGTTGCACGATGCAATTTGAGACCTTGTTATGCTGACTAATGTATGCAATTAGCCCTTTACAGATTATAGTTTTAGTGGTTTGCGTTGCTATTATCGAATGCATTGTTATTCAAATGCTGCATAGATTGCATCTTTTTCGCCGTTATGGACAGCTATTAAAGTTCATTTACATATATCATTTGGTGTTGAGACACATTTATATCGTGCTAGCTTTGTTAATATAGGGAAATAAATGCATTAACTTTGAATAAACTGGTGTGGTTATTCATGGCCGAAAGGTCATGGTTTCGCCGAAATGTTTTCTGGATTAATTGTGAAGTGTTATGTTGATCAGGGTATTGCTTATGTTCGTTATTGATTATTGATTTGATTAAATTGATTACTCTCGGGTGAAGAGAGCCCCACTTGGTCAAAAGATTCATCGACCCAAGAGCGTCCAGATACAGGTAATTTATTAGGTTGGAACGCTCTATCAGTACTATTGTACTGTGGGAGTTAGACTCCAGTTTAACTTCAGATGATTGCTTGTTTTCATCTTGTATATATTAATACAATGACATTTATTTACTCAAAAAGTTGGCAAGTGTGTGTAACGGCTCTGTGCATTCTTTTACTAACTGAGGCTATTATTGAAAGGCTACGTTTTTGTGATTCTTGCTTGTCCCTTGGCGCTCATCAGAAACAGCCTTTGTTATATTTGGCTGCGTGTGCTCAGTCTGATTTGTTATTTCGCAGGTGCCTAGGAACAGGTGATCCTACTTTCAACTTGAGTGTGTGTTTTTATGGGACACCACTTTAGAGTGAACCTTTGTGTTTTATTTGAAGCCTATTTACTGTGTTTAGCCTTAAGTGGCGCCTTGAAGGCATGTCAAAGAACTGACGAGAAGTGTACATTCAGATTAACTGTAACTACACATGTAGTAATGGTAACACCTGTTTATTACAGCGCTTGGGAGCTCTGTATTAAACTTCAAGGGTTGTAAAACTATCCTGTCTTTCTTTCTTTCAGTGCATGCAGTGACAGACAACACAACAGTGATCTGTGCGTGCACAGGGAACAAACACCCAGGCAAGCGCACATATATGCGCTGCCTGTGTGGTGCACGGATGCATACAATCTGTATGCACGGAAGACGTTTGTGAGTGTGTTCATGTGCTGTGACAGGTTGCATGTGTGGTTGTTGTCTGTGTACGTGTAATTGCTTATAGTGCTGTCGTTCTTTACATGCACAAAAGCGAAGCCAGACCCATTGCCTTTCCCAATGCCCGTTATTTATATTGTAAGAACGATTGTGAACTGTTGATGCCCATGCCCTGTCTTGCATACTTGCCATTGTTATGCAGGCTTTAGAACATAAAAGTCTGGTGGAATTTGCTGTCAGTGACTTCATGTGCTTTGCTTATGCTTTTTGGAATGGGTGCGCATAGCTTTGCAGGTTGATATAGCCGGTTGTAATGATTAGCAGGATGTTTTGTTCCATTGTTGCCATGGAAGCATTGGAAAGCTTGCTGATGGTTATTTTATTTTTATCTGTGACAGTCAAAAATGCTTAGTAATGCTGCCTAAGTCAGGGCATTCCTTTTACAAAACACCTTTTGCCCATAACTCTCCATGTTCGGGTCCTAGGAAAATGGGACCACCATCACAATGTTCAGCATGATGCACTCTTTCTGTCAAGAGCATCTCTGGGTCCCCACACTAGGTTGGGGGGCGGTGCAAAATGATGACTCCTCTCACCAGTCAGTGTCTTTTTAAGCTTTGTTTTACAGCTGGGAATAGCTTGTATTTTAAGGGCCTTGTTTGTAATATTATTCTAGTAGCCCTGCTAGCATACCCACTCGGCCTTCAAATGTGTACTGCTCTACACCCTCTAGGGGCTAAATATATGGTTACTCTGCATTATTTTGTGACATTCTGTTTTCATGTGGTTATGCTCTCTAGGGGCTGACTATATGGTTAAATGACCATGGGGGTCATTCCAAACTTGGCAGGCGGCAGGAGCCGCCCGCCAAGCGGGAACCGCCAGAAGACCGTACCGCGGTCAGAAGACCGCGGCGGTCATTCTGAGTTTCCCGCTGGGCTGGCGGGCGACCGCCAGAAGGCCGCCCGCCCAGCGGGAAACCCCCTTCCACGGGGATGCCGGCTCCGAATGGAGCCGGCGGAGTGGAAAGGGTGCGACGGGTGCAGTTGCACCCGTCGCGATTTTCAGTGTCTGCTATGCAGACACTGAAAATCTTTGTGGGGCCCTGTTAGGGGGCCCCTGCAGTGCCCATGCCATTGGCATGGGCACTGCAGGGGCCCCCAGGGGCCCCACGACACCCGTTCCCACCAGCCAGGTTCTGGCGGTCAAAACCGCCAGAACCAGGCTGGCGGGAAGGGGGTCGGAATCCCCATGGCGGCGCTGCCTGCAGCGCCACCATGGAGGATTCTTCAGGCCAGGGGAAAACCGGCGGGAAACCGCCGGTTTCCCTTTTCTGACCGCGGCTTTACCGCCGCGGTCAGAATTGGCCTGGATGCACCGCCAGCCTGTTGGCGGTGCATCCGCGGTCCCCGGCCCTGGCGGTCTATTACCGCCAGGGTCGGATTGACCCCCCATGTTTCTTACAAATGTTATTTTTATAGTGGTGCCCTCTAGGGGCTGTTCTGAGCATTACAGTCAAGATACTACAATATTTGCTGCACTCAGAAACTCACCCATAATGCTTTCCTTTTACAAAGCATTTTTGCTCATAACCCACCACACTATGAGCTCTTTCTGTCTAGGCCATCTCTGGGTCCCCACACTAGGTTGGGGGGAATCCCAAAATAATAATATAAAAATGTATAATAAATAATGGCAATATTTTCATTTTTTGCTGCAGATAGAGGAAGAAGGTAAATGGAATTGCTTTAGTTATATGTAGGGCCACTGGAATTATGTGGCAGAGAAGACCAAGTTATGTGGCAGGGTTGACCAATTTATGTGGCAAGAAAAGTCCAGTTATGCATTTACAATGCCAATAGCTCTAACTCAGTCAAATGCGAGACCTATTGCATTGCAAATGCTTGTTATCTTATGCCAGCATTTGGTGTATGCCGCTCTTCGCGCCAGCTCTTGCTTAGGCAGGCTGAACTCCAGTCTAATTTGTGCAAGCGATGTGAACTTGGGGAGTTTAAAGATCATTCTATAGGCACCCACTACATTACTATCTAGGGTGAACGCTTCTCTGCCTCTCATGGCTTTGCTGCTGTAGGTGACTGTTGGGACCAGGTAAGCCTGAATAACTTGGAGAAGAGGAGTGAGGTTAGAAATGGCTATGGTATTCTTTACGTTTTTGAGGATTAGTGCTAATGCAGTTCCTTTCTTCCTCAGTACTGTTCCTTTGGTGTGCCTTACAACAGCAAAGGAAGTTTAGAAATATTGTCCACACCACTCACCTTTGGTGTAAAGCATTGCATTTATTATCAGCTGGGCTCCACACATAAGATGTGGGGCATGTGTTCCTTATGCAGGTTTTTTTGTTCAATGTATAATAGAACTATTGAACCTGCTAATTTTAAAGATATGGCTGATGTAACCTGTGCAGTCTACTAATCTCAACAATGGTTATTGATAAATAAGCCAAAGTCATCACAATTATTCAACATGGTTAGGGACTCTGTACATTTCATTAGCTCTTTTCCAGGGAGGTTGAGATCTCTTGGTCAGGCAGCAGCCTATCTGAAAAAAGGAATGTCATGCAACTCAAGAACCTTTCTTGAACCAACATACAATCTTTACTTTAACATTCACTTTCTCTTTGAAAAAGGTGATACATTGAACTGGCTTACCACACAGGTACTCAGGATTTCAGGTTCCTGAATGGATTATTTAAACTGCAGCTGTAATTTTCCTCTGTTATCTGCCATCCACTTTGGCTGGTGACAGCAGGCATTATGATGCCACAACTCAACTGTAATAACATATTTCAGTTGGGTATCTGTGGCATTTCTTTAGTATAGGTTGCTAGAGACTTAAGAACCCAACTGTAATAAGGAAATTAGAGAGGGGCTTGTATAGGGGGAGTGCAGTCTCCTATACACCATACCCTGTATTAATGTCATTCATAGTGGTTCACCAAACATCCTAATAATAATGATCACATCTCTTGAGAGTGCTACACTAATACAAGAGTTGGTTCAACTGAAGACAGGTCAAGTCATGAATGGATCCAACTGATGTCAATAGGAGACCCCACGCAAGGGCTCCCAATGCCCTTGGTTGGATAAGTTCCTGTCACTGGGACTAGGCCCAGCCACAGAAGTGGTGCAGCATTTGTATTGGCACAAGTGGGTCAATGCTGTGTGGTAGGAACTTTGGGGATTCCTGTGAATTCCGGAAGTTTCCATCACAGAAATGTACGGAAAGTGCATGATTTCAGGCAAAGTGTGAGGTTTGCAGGGTATTGTGGGTTAAAAAAAACCTCGTGGGATCCTTCCAAGTCACCCCTCCCTGGATTTCCCTAGGTGTCTAGTTTGATAAAAAGTACAGGTTTGCTAGGTTTCCCTAAGTGCTGGCTGAGATAGGGCCTAAAAACTACAGCTAACCACTCTGCAAAAAACAGGTCAGTTTTGCTTGGAGAAAAGGGATGTATCTATGTTGTGTCTTGGGCCATGTCCTGTTGCGGCCTACTCACACAAGTGAAGTACTATTTTTATCAGAAGACATAGAAGAATGCTGGGTGGAAGGAAGTTTGTGGCTCTGCGCAGATTCCAGAAATCTCCATCACAGAAATGTGAGGAAAATGTGTTTTTTTAGTCAAAGTTTTGGGTTTGCAAGGGATTCTGGGTAAAACAGCCTGGTTGGAGCCACACAAGTCACCCCATCCTGGATTTCGCGAGGTGTCAATTATTTAAAAATTTATAGGTTTGCTAAGTTCCACTAGGTGCCAGCTGAGATAGGGCCCAAAAGCCACAGCTACCCACTTTGTAAAAAAGGGTCAGTTTTGCGTGGAAAAATGTGATGTATACGGACACTAGACCTAACTACACAAGTGAAGTACAGTTTTGATCAGAAGATTTAGGAGATTGCTGAATGAAAGGAAAAGCGTGGCTCTGTGCAGATTCCAGAACCTTCCATCACAGAAATGTGAGTAAAATGTGTTTTTTAGTCAACGTTTGAAGTTTGCAAGGGATTCTGGGTAACACAACTTGGTGAAAGTCACCCCCTCCCTAGATTCCCCTAGGTGTCTAGGTTTCAAACATGTATAGGTTTAGTAGGTTTCCCCAGATGTCAGCGTAACCAAAACCACAGCTACCCACTTCCTGTTGAAGTCACCAGGCCTACCCACAGAAGTGAGGTACCATTTTTAGACTTAGAGGAACTCATAATACAAGAACAGGTGTTATTACCAATTGTATTTCTGTGCATTTTCACCTTCCAAATGTAAGACAATGTGTAAGAAAGAAGTAATTTTGAGACACACCCTCCAATTCACATGCTTGTATGGGTACCCACACATTCAGAGATGTGCAAATAACCCCTGCTTCTAAACTCCATATCTTATGCACATTTCGGAAATACATTGGTTTCTTTAATACCTACTTTTCACTATTTATATTTTACCATATTGCTGTATACCTAGTACACAATGAAAAACCATTGCAAGGTGCAGCTCATTATTGGCTCTGGGTACCTCAGGTTCTTGGTGACCCTATAAGCCCAATATATATCCCTGCAACCAGAAGAACCAGTGGGCATAATGGTATACTGCTTTCAAAAAGCTGGAAAAGTCAGAAAGAGTTACAGATGAAAACGTAGACACAAGTAGCTGTTTTCTTAAACTCATTTTCAATATTTTTTTATTTCAACCATTACGTTCAATAAGAAAGCCTTGAAGGATCTACACAAATGACCCCTTTCTGAATTCTGAATTTTGTCTATTCTTCAGAAATGTATAGCTTTCTGGGATCCACCATTGGTTTCACACCTATTTCTTCCAATAGCCAGAAGGAGGCTTGAAGCAGAAAACGTAGGAAAAATGGACTATGTCCTTGTAAAATGGCTGCCGGTGTATACCCCCACATTATGAGTGTGGCAGGTTGGCCGTTGCCAACCCGCCACATCTCCACTCATACCGCCATGGCGATATGAACCGCTGAGCCAGAGATGTTGATCTCCGACCCGGCGGTCCACAGAAAACCGCAGGCCGCATTATGAGCAGCCCTACCGCCATGTTTACCGTGGCGGTAGCACTGCCATGAAAACCATGGCAGTGGAGATACTGGTGACAGGGAATTCCTTCCCTGTCACTGGTAGACAGCTCCCCCACACCCCCAGCAGGCACTTGAACCCGCATATATACATAGAGCCCCCCTCCCCGTACAGTCACCACACCCCCACACCCCTTTCCTGCATACATGCACACACACCCACACGCATCACGCATACACCCATTCACCTCCACTTCCATACATGCATTCACTCACACTCATCCACACACGCAATCACTCACACTCATCCATGCACGCATTCACTTACACATACTCACATGCATTCAGGCACACATTCACACTAACCTGCTCACATTCATACACACTGACATGCAGAGACGCACTCGTAGCAACATTCATACACGCATTCACTCACATGCATACAAGCACACACACAACCACAAAACTCACAGACGCATTCACACACGCGCACACACATTCAAACACACAGGCAGACACCACACACAACACCCGACTTACCTTGTCTGGGGAGGAGGTCGTGCGGCAGTGAACGGGAAGAGGTACTGCTACTGCCTGCCAGCAGGACACCACCAGACTGTATTAATGGCCATAATACAGCTGGTAGCGTCCTTCTGGCAGGGTGGTGCAGGTGGTAGCACCGCCCAGGTGCCTCGACCGCCAGCATGGCTACTGCTGGATATCTGCCCTTAATGTGGCGGAAATCCAGTAGCACCCATATTATGGCGGGCAGAAGACCGCCAGCACTGGCAGTCTTCTTGTGACCGTGGCATCGACGGTCTTAGGAAAAGACTGCCGATGTCATAATGAGGGCCTTGGTATTTACAATGTAGAACATTTATATATTTTACATGCACTGACAGTGAAATACCTCCGAAGGTGTTTTTTATTGTGGCAAGGCTGACTTTCCCATAGGTTAACACTGGTTCATACTATTACATTTATTACATGTTAAATTCAGTTTGGGGTTAGTTAGAAACATGCTCCAAGGACACATTTTAATGGTAATTTAAAATCCAACTTAATGGTCAAGTCAGGTTTCATATTTCTATTTTGGAATTACACTTTTAGAAAGTTGTCATTTTTCTGCCTGATACCAAAAGGTTTCCTTCAAATCTCCAGTTGTCACTTGACCCCTGATGGCTCCTTGGTTGTGACATGTGTATTGTTTTCAGACTGTGGGCTCTGGGTGTGCAGAAGGGACTTCCCTTTTGACAGGATGCCATGGGGTGCTCTGTCAAGCCGCTTCCTAAGCTTCAAAGGATGCCTACTTTGTACCTGGAAGATGAAGCTCACACCTATGCTTACCTCCCCTTTGTCTCTCAAGTTAGGCTAGCACCAAACCCAGTGGGGGTAGAGGAACTGACCCAAAATGGGTAAGGAAACAGACAAAGACTTGCTCTCCACCCACGGGCAGGCAAAGGACATAAAAGTGGACATCACAGATCTCTCCTCAGAACATTTGTGGACCTGTGAAGAATCAGAAGGTCTGCACTGATTTCTGAAGAGCCTGAAGGAAGACTGGACCAGCTTGCCTTTAAACCAGGACCCCTGAAGTGAACTCCAAGAGTCAGTTGGCTGACCTCTAGTTTGAGCCACAGGGACACAACGGGCTTCCAGAGACCTATCACCCTGCAACTGCCCAGCTGACCAGGTCCACCTGGACCTGCCCTGGATCCTACTGCTGGCCTCTATTGGAGTGAGTCTTAACCCTCAAGGGATACCCCCAAGTCCTGGACCTCTGGCTAGTGTTGGAGTGTTCTCTTTCTGTCTCAAAGAACTTGTCAACTTTCTGCTCGAAAAACTGACAAAGACCAGGATTGCTGTCGAAGTCACAACTTTTCACATTGAATCAAAGGATGGCCTCAGGTTCCTGGTTTGTTCGTTTAAAGGAAATCTGACTTCCAGAAAAGTTTCTAAGTTCAAATGTAAAGGGCTTTATCAGGACAGATGCACAGACTTTGGACTTCGCACTCTCAGAGTTTTCCAACCTTTGTCTACAGCCACAACTTTAACAACTCACCGTCATTGAGCCCCGCTGTGAATCCACTTAGCAGCTTGACCTGCCGACATGTTGACAACCACTTTTTCTCCATAAATGTTTGTCCGGAAGAAGGAAAACTTTCCAGTGGGACAAACCTGGTCCCAGTTTTGACCTGAGCTCCATTGCGGTCAGCCTTAACTTTTGATTTTGATCTGGCCTATCACAATTGTGCTTTTTTAGCGCTATTGTTAATTCAATCAAACAATGGATTTATAAAGCACGTCTTTTTGCCCTGGGGGTATCCAGGTGCTATGGTTTATTGCTGTGGGCTGATGGATTCTCGTCAAATAGCCTCTTCCTGAAGTCAGGGAGGGTGAGAGTGATGTGCAGGAGGCTGGGGAGGTAGTTCGAGGTTTTGGCAGTGAGGTAAGAGAAGGATCATCCACCACTGTAACTGCCGTGAACTCTCAGACTTGAGTAAAGGTGTGAGTTGGGGAATGGTGCTCCCTGGTGGGCCGGGGTAAGAAGAGTCCATGGTTGATGAGTTTGGGTCCAATGTGGTGGAGGGCTTTATATGTGAGGGTAAGAACCTTGAATTTGCACCTCTTGTGTACGGACTTTCCAGTAGAGATCTCTGAGGTTGGAGCTGATGCAGGTCCACCTGGGGAGATACTGGGTTAGTCTTCCTGCAGCTTTTTGAATGGTTTGGAGGTGGAGAATGAGCAAGGCCAGGAGTCCAACATAAAGGGCATTTCCGTAGTCCAGTCTGCTGGTGATGATGGCCTGGGTTACTGTCTTTCTCATTTCAGTAAGGATCCATCTGGAAACAGGAAGAGGCCACTGCGCTTATCTGTCATTTGAAGGTGAGTTTGCTGTTGACGATGATGCTGAGGTTGTGGGCATGGTCAGTCAGGGATCGTCCGAGCTGGAGGGCCACCAGGAGTCATCCCAGGGGAGGTGTTGTTTACAAAGATGATCACCTTGGTCTTGTCTGTGTTCAGTTTGAGGTAGTTGGATCTCGTCCATTTGTATACGAGAGTCAAGGCGTTGTTGAAGCTGGTTTTAGGGGAGGTGTGGTTTTCGGAGAGGGACAGTATAAGTTGAGTTGAGTCATCAGCGTATGATATGATGTTGAGTCTGTGGGAGCGAACAATCTTGGATAAAGGTATCATGTAGATGTTAAAAAGGGTGGTGCTGAGTGAGGATCCCTGGGGGGCATCGCATATGATGCTCTTTGGTTCTGAGGTAAGGGGAGGGAGGCAAACTCTCTTGGTGGTTCCTTTGAGAAAGGCGTGAATCCATTTGAGAGTGTTGCTTTGGATCCCGATGTGGTGTAGTGTGGCGGTGAGGGTGTGGTGGGAGATGGTATCAAACGTGGCAGAGAGGTCGAGGAGGATCAGGGCCACCTTTTCCCTGTGGTCAAGAAGGGATCTGAAGTTGTCTGTCCCGGCGATCAGGGCAGTCTCAGTGCTGTAGTTGGTGTGGAAACTGTATTGGGAGGCGTCCAATAGATTGTGTCTTTCCAGGGGAGGAGAGCTGTTGGTTGATGGCTCTTTCCAAGACCTTAGCTGGGAAGGGAGAAGAGTATGGGTTTTGTAGGAGCAGCTTGACTGCTGCTTGCTTTCAAGCTTGGGGATGGAGGCGGTCCTGATAGAGGTGTTGAGGACGGGCGTGAGCATGGTGCTGATTTCCTTCTGTCCCAGGTTGAAGATGTGCTGGGGGCATGGGTAGTTGGGTGAGCTGGAGTGGGTCAAACTCATTATGGGTGCTGTCTCTTGAATTGACAGAGGCTTCCAGTGAGTGATTGGGTGGTTGGGAAGTCACTTTGATGGTTCAGCAGGTCGTCAGTGCTGGTGGGTTGGGGGTCAAAGTTGCTGTGTATGTCTGTGATTTTGTCATGGAAGAAGTTGGCTAGAGAGTTTAAGAGGGTGTGACAGGGTTAGATTGTGTTTTCAGAGGCTGCTGGGCAGGAGAACTCTTCAATGATCTTGAAAAGATTCTTCGAGCTGTTTGTGCTTTCCTCAATGCAGCTGTGTAGGGTGACCTTTTTTGCTTCTCTGGGGCAAAGATGATATTTATTCGCTGTTTGTTTTTTAAGGTGGTGCGGTCTGCATGGTTTCTGCTGCTGTTCCACTGTCTTTCGAGTCATTTGCAATCTCTCTTGGTTGAACCACCTGGTGGGCTTGCTGGATCTTCTGGCAGTGAAGTTCCTTATGGATGCAACTTTGTCAGTGCCGTGGAGGATCCATTTGGATAGATCGCAGGCATCTTGCTTGAGGATGCCGGTGAGGATGGGTTTTGCTGGAGTGGAGGGTGGTGGTCCATTGGGTCACTGTGATTTTGCCCCAACTGCAGAGGGGGGGAGAAGAGGGTGTGATGAATGGCTCTGGTCTGCCGGTTATGGAGAAATGTAACAGGTGGTTGTTGGTCCATGTGAGCTCTGTTGTGTGGGAGAGCTTAATTCTGTTACTGTCTGTAAAGATGGGGTCAAGGATGTGTCCTGCAGCATCCGTGGGGCTGGTGACTAGCTGTTTGAGTCCGGTGTTGTTTGGGTTGTCAAGGAGGTTGGTCATTGGGGTCATCTATGTGGAAATTTTGATCTTCCAGAAACATGTAGTGTGTTGAGTCTATGGCCAGGGAAGGCAATGACATCGGCAAATTCCTTGCAGAAGGTGGAGCAGGGGCATTTGGGTCTGTAGGCAAAGGTTCACCTGATGGTTATTCTAGCGTTGATTTTGATTTGGAAGTTGAGGTGTTCCATAATTTGAGACATATCATCCTTGGAGGTGGTACACGGGAGACTATACTTATGCATAATGGTGATGCTTCCTCCATGCTCGTTTTGGCTGCCTTTGTGGGTCAGATTGTAGCCTTGCGGGGTTGTGCAGGAGATGCCAGGGGCCAAAACCGGTGTGTGCCAGATCACGGTGATGAACATCAAGTCCGGGCTGAAGGTGGTTACGGTGTTCCATATTTCTATGGAATGCTTGCAGACGGGTCTTGCATTGAGTAGTAGACATTGGAGCTGTTTCATAGGCTTGGGGGGGCAGGGGAGTGGGATCAGAGTGTCACGTTGGGCACCATGTTGCATGGGCTCTCATCATCCTAGTGAAGCTGCTAGATTCAGGCAGCAGCATCACCTGAAATGTGGGGAACTGAGTCCAATGCGACACCGGGTAACAACTGTCAGCCTAATCCGTTTCTGGCCAAATAGCAGTGCCTCATCTCTGTCCGAGTACAGGGATGATTTTGGCAACTGGGTGCATGAAAAGAATGACTTCTCAGGGCAATTGTGGTGTATCAGATCTCATCCTTTTCTCTCAGTTACATCAGTCTCATACATGCAAAGACAAACAGAGGCAGAGAATGGTTCAATAGGATTTATTGAAACAACTGTGTCTTAGATAAAATGGCATGAATTGCAATCATTAGATTGATGAAACCTAATAGAAGCAAAATGGTGACAAGAAAAGTGAAACACAGGAAATGTCCCACTGTACTATCACTATGCGTAATATATGCGGTTCCTAGCTAAGCTATGTTAGAGCACAGCGTGATCAGCTATAATCTGCCCTTCAGGTTTCCCCCCAGGAAGACATCATCCTCCATACCTGAGCCAGCAAGCCTGATGTCTAGAGAGACACCATCCTCATGTAGGCCAGGAAACCGGTAGTCTCAGTAAGCAGCTCTAGCAAAGTCAATCAGCATGCGGTCGTGGTCATCTGACTGGAATCTTCCTCTAACGTGCATGAGACAGAGAAGTGTTTTTGTAATAAAAACAACTAATTTTCTGGGAAAATGTCACCACGTAAAGATGTGTATGTTTCTGTGAATGCTGGAGACACAGTCTACCACTTTGCCGGCAACTCTATCTTGCTGCAGTCTTGAGGAAATCACAAAGTGAGAAGAATATCTTGCTAAGAAACGCAATGTTTTCCTAGGTGAAAAAGCACCTAAATAAAGAAAATAAAACAGCACCACGAATGGGGCCGATGCTGAAATAATAAAACTTCAGAATAAAATGTCACTGTGCTAAAGTGCACAAGCGGCAGGTCTAGTTGCTAAAGTAATGTGCCTAGAAGCAGCACTAAAATGGCTATACAAAAGGAGTAGGTCTTAGTATTGCAGGTGAAGTGGCATTGGCGGCAGGCAAAGGGTCCGACCATGGTATGGGGGAGGTGAGGCCACAGTTGTTGTCTCAGTTCCTGGGCTGAAGGATCCGGAGCTTAGTGGCGGAGTAACAGTGGATAGTGGGAGAGCCAGCGTTCCTGGCGCTGGATGCGGTTGGGGCATGGACAGGCACAGACAGGTATGCCTTTGATGCACTTTCAGTGCACCCACTGCACTGCGACTGCCATTAAGTAGGTCCTGGAGTAGGAGGGGTGCAGTGGAAGGAGGACGGTGGGGGGCAAAAGGCAGGAAAAAATGGCAGGAGGGTGGGAGGGCAGCGAGGGTGGGGGGCAAGAGGGGAGCAACAAAAAAGAAAAGCGGGGTAAGCAAAACACCAGACAGGCCAAACGGCACCCTGCACCTACTCAGCAGAGTGGGCAGAGGCACCAGGCAGCGGGCAGAGCTTGCACAGGACCTGCTCAGTGTGGTCGCGCTGGACCACCATTAAGTAGATCCTGGGGTTGGAGCAGCGCAGTAGGAGGAATGGCGGTGTGGGGCAAAAGGAGGGGAAAAAAACGGCAGGAGGGTGGGAGGTCAACAGGGGCGGGAGGGCAACAGGGGCACAACAAAAAAGAAAGGAGAGGCAAGCAAAAGGTCAGACAGGCCAAATAGGTCCCTGCATCTACTCGGCAGAGTGGGCAGAGGCACCAGGCAGTGGGGGGACCTTGCACAGGACCTGCAGAAACTTTAAAAATCTATATCTTCGTTTCTACGTATTGGATTTTAGTCATTTCGGTGACATTTTGTTTATTAAAGTAATTCCCTATTCTTTCTAAATTGTTGTGGGATTTTTCTTGTGTTTTTACCTTCTTACTGTTTAAGTGCTGCATACATACTCAACACACTCCTCTACGCTAAGCCTGAATGCTTTGTGCCAAGCTACCAGTTAAGAGCAGGCTTATTTAGTGACTTTACTGGTTCACTGTGACCAGGGTTATGATTATTAATTGAGGTCTCCCCCCCCCCCTTCAAACTAATCGTGCACTTTCTTGCTGTCTTGTCCCAGGAGCAATAGTCTAGCCTGGACTGCCAGGCCAGATCGCTTCTCAAAGGGAACGCAAACTACCCCAAACTGGTGCATCTGAGCTTGGAGTGTGGGGGTGACTCGTTCACCTTCTGTCGCCTGGTGACTTTACTGTCTACATCTCCTTTGACCGCAGCGTACGCTCGTTTATAAAGTTCACTAAATGTCACCACAGTTTTCTGTCTTTGGCCAAAGCAGGAGTAGGGGAGGAATAAGACGAATTTGCACAGGAAAAGGAGCAGGCCTATTTGCGCTGTCAGCATCGTCCTTTGATCTATGGAGCATCCTAAAGCCGTATTAATTAAGCGTTCAAAGGACAGATTCTGACATTTGAAAATACCGTGTCACGGGCCTTCAGAACCAGCCTATCTGTGCAGCCGGCTTTGCCCTCAGACTGCATATTTATAGTGAAGGTGAGTTAGGCTGTTTCTGATTGAAGAAATGCAAAGTCAATGGATAATGGCTCAATGACGATGGTTTTCAATTCTTCAGTAAAATAAGTGAGCATACAATTTAATGTGAACTACGTTAACACATTTAATTGCCCTTTCATGTGTTTTAATGATGCATTTAATGCTAGGCCACGATAATAAGCAGCGTAGGTAAATGTTCAGAGCAGAGATCACTACCCTTTGGCTTACTAAATCAGAGCAGAAATATTTCATGAATTCACTCGACCATAAATCAACGTTTGAATGATCTGCAGCTTAATTGCTAGAAGCAGAATTGCAATGAATTAACGGCTTTACTACCCAAGGCTAAAGCATTGAGCTATCTTACACAGTAATACATTTAAAGCAATATGCATGTTTTGTGCTGTGGTATATTTTACTGCCTGCTCCATTTTTGGACTTTTTATTTACCTTAGGGCCATTTTTTAAATCAGATACGTTGTGGCTGTATAGGGCAAGTGGAGCTAATTTATCTTGGCAGATACGTTCTCTAGTTATCGACAGGGATATTAACACATTGTAGTTACTGGTACTAAATATTTGGCAAGTACAAGTTGATGAAAACTGTAGACTTCGGGCCATCACAAGCTCACTTCACAATATGCGAAACGTGTTTGAAAATTAACAAATACTCTTTGGCAAACCACACGCTGTCATTTTGTGCTCGACTGCATCCCATTTAAAAATAAGAGCAGATAAAATGTCACTCAGCCACAACGTATGTAAGTAATTAAATCATTTAAAGCTTTTAACCTAGCCAGGAACCAACAAAGAGCTATACAATGGCAATGACTCATATGGCATCTTGTAGATTTAGGACTGAGAACATAAAGACTCTTAGAGGTTAGGAGCAAGGAGCGCAGCTCCAGTTCAAGAATTTTAAAAACCCCAGGAATTTTTTTAGCAGAGACTCTTTTCTTGAAACTCTCACTATAGAAAAAAAAGTAGATGTCTAAACCCAAAATCAGACAAGAGAAATAGTTTTTTGTGGATGGAAAACGAATTATATGTGTCTATTGTAAACCTACAGGAAAAGGTTCTTCACCTCTGCCATGACTCACCTTCTTTTAGTCATTCAGGTGTTCGATGCACTAAGAACTGAATGCCAGATTACTTTGCTGGCTTTAGAGGTCATAACGTACACAACTATATGAACAGTCCAGTGGTATCTACATGCAAGCAAAATCACGATGAGCTAAACCTACTTAAATGCTACCAGTGATACCTACTCCCAATAAACCAGGCAGCATGATTTTAATAGACTTCACTGTTGATCTGCTGTCTCCTGAACACCACAGAACAAAAGACAAATGCATACAGCAATGGACATAGCTGAAATAATTGTGAGTTTACATGGGCTTACAGCTAGCATTATCATTGATATGGAACACAATTTATATAAAAGCTATAGCCAGCTCTTTAAAAAACACTTGGCAGACATGATCAAAATTCCTGTAGCTTCCATCCACTAGTGGTTGGACAGACTGAAGTCGGTAGAGTGATGATCGCTGAACACTGAATTCATGTACAGCATTACATTACACTCCTCACTTACATACTCACCATTTTATTCCTATTATACTTTCCATACCTGCAGGTGTCCTCTCTTTCCTTGGAGCTCTAGGATCAACTCTGTCTTGTTTTTACTTCCATATATTCAAGGCATTCAGGCATATTTAATACTTTACTCCAGCATGCTCAAAGAGGCATGTAAGAAGTATACTGATGGTCACCACATTTCACCACATTCCAGCCTCGTTTTGTTGGTCCTGTTTGTGTGTGTTAGACCTGATATCTTTGGTGATATACTAAACATTGCTAAAGTGCTTGTGCTCTCTTCTTAAAACATGGTAAAATTGGCCTCCACTTGATTGGCACATTTAATTTACTTGCACGACCATGGTTAATGGTATCACATGTACGCAGAGATTACAATGTAATGCTAATCGTGGGCAGCAGCACTCATTGCGCTAACCGCTAAAGTAAGCACTGTAAAACATGTCTCAGGCCTGCTACTGCAGCCTGTAGTGCAGTTTTGAACTGCCATTTCGATCTGGCAAAACAAACCATTTCCTAGCCTAAACCTTCCTTTTTATTAGCTCATAGGGCAGGTTACATGTATACAGGGCCCCTGTATTTGACACCTACTCCAGTTCAAACATCTCCAGTACTACGGATTGGATTTTGTTCATTTTCATGCCATTTTGTTTATTACATTTATGATATTTTTCTCAATTGTTTTGGGTTTTTCTTGTGTTGTGATTTCACACCATTAGTGTTTGAGTGCTGCATAAATACTTTACACATTTCTTTCAAGTGAAGCCTGACTGATTATGTGCCAAGCTACCAAATGTTAAGCATAGGTTAATTTATTGACTTAAGTGGTTTACCCTAACAAGGATTGTGTTTATTATTTGAGGGAGCTTCCATTCCTTTCAACTGTTATTTTCAATTGAGTATCTGTTTGCATCTGTTTTCCTAGCTTCATGTTTCCCTCCTTCATCCTTCTCTGCCTGGTTGGTCTTTTTGTCCTCTTCCTTCTATGGTAATGAATGGGTGTTTGTAGTATGAGGTTGCTGGAATGTTAGATTTCGGTTTTGTCATGCTCAACTACAGTTTTTCGCTGACTAGAAATTGTACGGACATCAGGAATGTTCAGGGGAACCAGTTTCTCTTATGCATGCTCTTGCATTGTTTGTTTTTTCCACAAGCAACACAGGGGGCCCTTCAGTGGTGTGGCGTCGCTCAGGATTCAGTCTCAGGTACATATTCTTTGTTATACACCATTGGGCTGGTTCCGGTGTCATGGTTGCACTACTCTGGCAATCCAAATCAATCAGGAACTATGCCATCATCCACACTTCTCTGAACCCATTGATGACCACGCAATGGATATCCATGCTGCTCAACAGTAGCTGGGGGAATGATGCATGGGAAATGAGAGAACGAAACAGAAGCAATCAATAGTTTCAACTCGTTTGTTGTTACTGCCTGACTCAAACTGCACTGCAGATGAATTGATATCTACAGCAAGAAATAACTCTTTTAGTTTCACTAGCTCCACGTGTCAATAGCTGCAATAGTGTTCAGAATCGCAAATAGGATGACTCAACCATTAAAGCATAAATAAAAGTCTAAGGGCCTGGTTTAGATTTTGACATGCAGTGTAGTGTCTGTTGGGATGGTGGAGGGCATTAATCCTACCATTCTGACAGTACCCTTTTTTTCAAATTTAGAGATGGCTGCTGGCCCTGTGGTGCTCTGTACCTTGAAATAAACCACTATTGTTAGAAATGGGGTTTCTGGTTGGCTAGGGTACTCACCTAAGCCAGGCAGATGCCACCAATCTAGTCAGTCTAAGTAACTTACACACCAAAGATAACTTGTGCTCACCCCCTGGTAGCTTGGCACATAGCTGTCAGGCTTATCTCCAGAAGTCATGTGCAAAGGGATTGCACAACACACTTACACCAATGACACAATAAACACAAAACAAAAGAGGCTCCATACAGGATTGTATGAAAAATATGATTCTTATATCATAAATACACCATAAGACCAAAACGATGTGAATCATGCTACTGTGCATAGTATGCAAATCCTAATATAATACCCATTGTCCTGACAATGTAGAGCAAAGCAACCTATGTCATACAATCAGGGAATAAAGTAATATAGTATCCATTTTCCTGCCCACTTAAAGCAGAGCAACTCATGTTGTACCATCAGGGCATAAAGTGATTAACATATCAGACCTATCACAGTGTACACTAAACAAGGACATGAGTCATCAAGTTAGTGTAAATAATGACTCCCATATGTCACCAGAAAGCCATAAATTACCAATTATTCCCACAACAGCATAGTTGGAGTGCACTTGCACTCCTATTACATGGTATATGGTAGAACTGGATTCCTGGTGGTGCACAGGAGTACTGGCTTGCCTATCAGGCACATGACAGTTATTTCTTGTGAGAAACCCCTACCGTGCCTTCCTGGATGCGGAGAGGGTTCCAGATGAGGAGCAAGACCACCGTTGAGTTTCCTCCTCAGGATGTGTCTTCAGCAAAAGCCACCCCATCCCCCAGGTATGCCACGTTAAGGGGGAGAGTGCTCTCACTTTAGGGGAAGGCAGGGGAGACCTTCCCGTTAGACCCCCCCACAGCAAGAACTGAAGTTGTGACAGCTACCCGTGAATGTACAGTGCAGCAGTCAGAACCCCGGGGAGCCCACAGTACCTTAAGAAGCTCCTGGTGGCTCTATATGCCAGATGGCGAAGAGAACAAATCTCGGCGGGTCTACTTTGGCCCAGGATCACATAGGCAATGCTGAAGTCACTTCCACTGGCTTTTCCTCCCTACTGTGATGCCCCCTGAAGCAGGCCAAACTCACGATCGCGACTAGTTCCTCGCCATTGTCACCCCTTAACAATGGTGGTCTCGAGCAGCGTGGAGCACTGCCTGCAATCTGCTGGATTCGGGTCACAGGGCAGGCAGGTGGACTGTTCTGGGCTGCTCTCTCATCCTTGAGAAAAGCCCATTGGTCTACCGTCTACAAGGTATTGCAGGGGCGGGGAAGGCACTCTCACACCCCACTCCGAGCACTGGTGACTCTTTCTTCTGCTCAGGTGCAACACTAGAGGGCACAGAGTACTTGTGTCCAGTGCTGCCCTTGGCTACAAAACTACACCACAGCCCCATACGCTAACCAGGGAGGAGTGAAGCACTTAGTTGGAAGGACACAGGACAGGCCTCCACCCCTGGGGGAACACTCAGTGACACAGAGGAAGGCCAGCTCACCCGCTAGATTGGGAAGTGGCAGTCACTCTCTCAATACAGTAAACAGCAGACAGCAGGACAGTCCAATAAGGCTGTTTAGTAGGAATGGTGGCGCCCACTGGCTCACAGCAGTATCTCAGTGGAACTTAAAGAGATCAGAGTCAAGGCACAGCTGGCAGCAGGGCAACACGTAGAAAAGCAATCCAGAGAGTCCTTTATGCCATCCAGCAGCAGCAGGTAGCAGGGTAGCAGGGTGGCAACAGAAGAGCAGTCCAGATGAGTCCTTTGTGCAGCTCAGCAGCCCTTCTGACAGAAGTTCAGTCCCAGTTCCAAAAGTGCTCTCCCAATCATGGGGTCAAAGCTCCTGTACTTTCCCTCCAAAATACCTATGTTTAGTGGATGCCTTCAAAGAAACCCTTTCAAGTGAAGCACAACCCTCTTTCAACCCAACCCTGTCCTCATACAGCAGTCGGGATTATTCAGCCCATTGTGTGATGCCAGGACACAGCCTATTGACATGTAAGGTGTGAACGACCCTCCCTTTCTCCAGCCCAGGATGACTATCAGTATGCAGATGCCTCTTCTGACCCTCCCAGCCCCTCCTGTGTTATGGCTGTCTCGAAAGCATGCACCAATGGTAGCTGTCAATCTACCCTACATGTGGATTGGAGTCAGGCTGCAAAGCCCTAGAGTTATAAGCACAGAGAAGTGCCCACTTTCTAAAAGTGGCATTTCTAAAATAGTAATGTAAAATCCACCTACACCAGTAAGCAGGATTTCTCATTCCAATCCAAACATACCAAACATGCCCATGCTACTACTCACAGATCAGAAATTACCACTTAGACATATATAAGGGAATTCCCAATGCAAACCTATGAGAGTAGCAGTAGTGAAAAATGAAATAGGCTATTTGTCACTACTAGGACATGTAAAACATATAAGAACATGTCCTAACTTTCACATACACAGCACCCTGCCCACAGGGCTATCTAGGGCTTACCTTAGGGGTGACATAGGTGTAGTAAAAAGGGAGTTTAGAGTTAGGTAGTTAGTTTGATTTGCCAAGTCAGTGTGGGAGTAAACTATGCACGCAGGCACTGCAGTGGCAAGCCTGAGACAAGTTTGAAAGGCTACTTCTGTGGGTGCCGCAATCAGTGCTGCACACCCACTAGTAGCATTCAATTTACAGGCCCTGGGTGTATGGTATACCACTTTACAAGGAACTTACAAGTACATTAAATAAGCCACACAGTGCAATCCAAATATTCTAAGTTTTAGATGAGAGAAACATACACTTTAGCACTTATTAGTAGGGATAAAGTGCCCAGAGCCCTAAAGCCAACAACAAGAGGGTCAGAAAAATAAGAGGAGAAAGGCAAAAGGTTTGGATATAGCCCTGCAGAAAGGGCAATTTCCAACAACTGTCATAACATTTCTCTTCAAAGTACAAATAGCTGGTGGACAGCCTCCCTCGGTTTTGATAGCCATTCACCAAACATTTTTTGTTTTTGAGAAACAAACTCCCAAAGTGGGAGTTTGTTTGTAGAAAACAAAAAAACTAAAGATTTCCTCATCCTGGGAGTTTCATTCTAGGGTGTAGGGAACATTATTTGTTTCTGTCCCTCACAGCCTGGTAAATCCTGGGCATTATACTTTGTTGGTCATGTCAGAAGAAGCTTTCCATCAATGGAGCCAATGGGGGCTACATCAACAGAAAACACACGGTGTTCCTGTCTCCAAATGAGGTGGGTGCTCTGGGTGTTTGCTGGACAACATACTCCCTCATGTTTCCACTGGATTACCATGTCTGCCAAACTCTAAATCAGGCCTTAAATCCTTGGTCTCCAATGTTTACCAAGAGTGCTCAACAAAGAATATGGCCCTTGTCAACTCTCATTGCAAGCACAATGAATTATAGTCTTGTGGCAACAAGATTCTGTTTGCAACAACTAAGTATCATGATTCCCTATCACAAAATTGGCTGAACCTTGATGAACCTATATTCAATGGATCCAGTATTCCACCAACATTGTAAGTATTGAGAGAGTCCCTTGGCACTCTGGAAAATGTTTTTTTCATAGTGCAGGCATTGAAACTGCAAAGCCTCACACTAAGTGCCATCTACACTCTGGGTGTACTGCTGATATTCTCTGGAGTGGAACACTTCAGCACCATAAAGTTCAGAGGAACACATCTTCGAGGATGCCCAGTATTCACAGGTGAGCATGGGCCATGGGTAGTGACACACCACATCCTTTTCCCAAATGCTTCTCTGTAGCTCTAAGTACATCAAGGTCTAGAGGCTGTGGCAGCCATCACTTTCATGGAAGCTGTGATTTATGACATTTTGTCAGTGATGCCCCTTCTAAAGCAAGATGGTGGACATCCTTCAATTCCAGAGACAGTTAACTCAGTACAAAATGGTGGGGACAAGGGGAACCTGCCCTATGGATTTCCTGTTCCCATGCAGGTCAGGCTGCGAACTATAAGTAGCTGCCTCAATCTGTAGTGTGTCACCTGCTAAACATGTGCATTGTTGGTTTTTCTGGTGTTTAACCAGCTTGCATCTGGCTCCCTGTTCCTCACATTAATACCTTTGTTATTTGCATGGATGTTCCACTTTAGGGTCTGAATAACCTTTCAGCCTTTTCAGTTTCCTTCTCCTCAGGTTGGACCAGCTACTGAGCCTTAGTTTGCATTCCCTGACCCTGGTTCAGGTGAAGATAAGGTAAGTTTCTGTTTTTGCCATAATATGACTTCCTTGTTTTGTCTGTGGTGTAACCATAATCTTATTCTACAGGTGGGTTTGTCCAGGCCAGAATGGGGAAAATAACAGTATTACGCCTGTGCTCTACCAGTTCTGTACCACTGCCTTCCAGGACAGGGCTTTTTCTTATTTTACCCTGTTTCTCCACTGTCTTGTGCACCAGTGAGAAGTATATACCTCTGCCATGCCGCTTCTTTAGATTATAGGGAAGCTGAGGGGTACTCAGTAGTCTCATTCCCTACTTATAAAGTGAAGTCCATTATACAATGAGTGACAGGATGGCAGTGAGCTCCCAGCTTGCTTCAGCCCTGGCTGCATTAAGTCCACAGTTGCTGATGCCTTCTACAGCACACAACCGTGTTGCCCATGGGTCAATGACACAATGAAAATGTGAGACAGGATTGGAAAGGGTGGGAGTTGTCATATATGGAGTCCATCTGTAGGTAGCGCTTACCAGTGTAAAAAGAAGTATGCAGAGGTTAGTTACAAAATCAGCGAGAGGCAGAAATTCTGGAGAGGAAAACTTCAATTCTGCATTTAATTTCCCAAGAAAGAATATTGTTCTGGAGTGTTTCAGTACTTTGCTGACACATTATTAATTTTATGCTCTAATTTTCATTGCAGTCACTATGTGTGAGATGAATTCCATCTAGAGACAGGAAACTTCAGGAAAATGCTGCAAATGAAACTCCTGCTCACCTCTAGTTTGGCATCATAAATGTGCAGCTAATCCCAGCATCCTACTATTTTGTTTCTGTCTCAGACGTACTGGGACCCATTCTGAGATAGAACTCCCACCGTCACCTCCTTGCTTCTATTTTTCTGCCATGCCTGGGATTGGTAGGTGATATAATGAGGGAGCTGGCAACTTGGGAGTGCATCAATTGATCCCTGCTTCTCAGTACTTGTCAGTGTGCCTCTTACTGATGAGTGCACATGGAAAAATCATGTGAAGCATGGAGTTTCTCTGCTCCCTTCTACTACTTGCTAAAGCTTTCATGATTCCTGATGGCTTCACACCTGATGGTAATTCTTAGTGGTGCAAGACAGGGGAGGTGTTGCTCCCTACAAATGTAAGGATATTGGTGTCTTAATTCTGTGCATGCACGTTCAACCTAATGATCATCACAAGTGTGCACATGCATAAATATTTGTTTTGTTTGAAAGGTAATGTTGGATAACAGCTCTCAGTAATTCTTCCTCCTGAAGGGATTATGTGATTTGTTTTTTTTATTACCAAAGTCTGGTGGTTTGGGGGTACTTTGTAATTAATAACGATCTTGCTGTCTCTATGTTACATCACAAGGAAGTGTTCACACAAAAAGAATATGCAGTGCAGTCTTCAGCCTCTTCTGATTCTCACTTTTCTCCTGATCTGAATATCGCACATCATAGGCCTGATTCACAAAGGTAAATTACACTTTTGAGTACATTCACATTTTTGAGTACGTTTACTACTTTTTTCTTTATAATTTTACTAGCATTTCTTTAGAGTACAAGTCCAAAGAAATCATGGATGCTGTTACAATCAAAATTGAATCCATGTGAATGAAGGTATAATTTGCTGAAATGCAGCATGCCAGATTGAGTTAACAACAACCGACTAGTACCCACGACTACAACTCCACAACCCTGCTAGACAACCTCATGAACCTCAGACTCAAGCAACTGGTCACCTCACCCACTCAGTCAGCAGGAAACACGCTTGACACAATTTTCACCTCCAGCAACCACTTCACCTTTACCCACACAACCGAACTCCACTGGACTGACCATCACTGCGCCCACGTCTCCTTCATGAAACCTCCCACCCACCACTGACAACACACCGCACCCTACTGAATGTGGGACAAGGTCGACAGAGAACACCTGAACGCCAAACTCATACAAGCTCCACCCCCCATCACCAACGACCCCAACATTGCTGACCACAACCTCACACAATGGTTAACAACTTGCACAGACTCCCTCACCCCACTGAAAAGAAACAACAACACCCGCACCATTAAGACCGCCCCCTGGTTCACCACAGAACTCCAAGCCTCCAAACGTGAATGCCGCAAAATTGAGACCCCTCAATGAGCAATTTCTCCACCCTCAAAACAACCATACGCAAACACCACCAACTCATCCGGACCACGAAACGGTCATTCTACAAAGAACGCATAGATAATAACTCTTACAACAGCAAGGAACTCTTTACCATCGTCAAAGAGCTCACCAAACCCAAATCCAGCACCATCGACCCCCCTCACACCAAAACTCTTTGTAACTCCCTCTCCAACTACTTTCACCTCAAAATCAAAGACTTACACAACAGTTTCACAGCATCTGCACCCACCATCACCACCACCGACACCACCGACATGACCGACAGCACAACACCCCCCCCCACAGCAACCAACTACACACCTGGACCCCAACCAATGATGAAGAAACCGAAAAAAACATGAACTCCATACACTCAGGCTCCCCCACAGACCCCTGACCCCACCTCATTTTCAACAAGGCCAGCAAAATCCTCGCTCCCCGGCTCCGCGCCGTAATCAACAGCTCCTTCGATGCGGCAACCTTCCCAGACACCTGGAAGCATGCCAAAGTCAACGTGCTCCTCAAAAAACCCAAAGCAGACCCGGAAGACCTCACAAACTACTATCCCATCTCTCTTCTCCCCTTCCCAGCCAAGGTCGCTGAGAAGATAGTGAATGCCCAACTGTCTCACTTCCTAGAGGAAAACAACGCACTCAACGCCTCCCAGTCTGGATTCCGCAAGAACCACAGCACTGAGACCGCCCTCATCGCCTGCACAGATTACATCAGAACCAGAGTGGACAAGGGCGAGACCGTCGCTCTCATCCTTCTGGACCTCTCTGCAGCTTTCGACACTGAATGCCACCAAATCCTCTGCGCATGCCATTTTGACGCAGGAATCCGACACAAGGCCCTAGACTGCCTCACCTCCTTCCTTGCCGAAAGAACCCAAAGAGTTTGCCACCCTCCCTTCCGGTCCCCAGCCACCAAGATCATCTGCGGGATCCCCAAGGATCCTCCCTCAGCCCCACCCTCTTCAACATATACATGGCACCCCTCACCAACATCCTCCGCCCCCACGGAATCACCATCATCTCATACGCAGACGACACCCAGCTCATCATCTCCCTCACCAGGAACCCTTCCACTGCCAAGACAAACCTACACGCTGGATTCCTCGACATCGCCAAATGGATGACAGCAAGCCACCTCAAACTCAACACCAACAAAACAGAAATCATCATCTTCAGTCCCAACAAGACAGTATGGGAAGACTCCTGGTTGCCCACCACCCTCGGACCACCCCCAACACCCTCCACCCACGCACGCAACCTCTGCATCATCTTAGACTCATCTTCCTCCATGGCCCAGCAAATCAACACCATATCGTCCTCCTGTTTCAACACCCCTCGCATGCTATGGAAGACCTTCAAGTGGATTCCCTTAGAAACAAGAAAAACGGTCACCCATGCCCTCATCAGCAGCAGACTGGACTACGGCAACGCCCTCTACGTTGGTACCACAGCCAAGCTTCAGCAAAAACTCCAGCGAATCAAGAACGCAGCCGTACGTCTCATCCTTGGCCTGCCTCGCCAAGAACACATCACGCTCACCTCAGATCCCTACACTGGCTGCCCATCAGCAAAAGGATCATCTTCAAAGTCCTTATCCATGCTCACAAATCCCTCCACAACACTGGACCAGCCTACCTTAACGAACGAGTAAACTGGAACCTGGACCTGGAACTCCCTCCCCACCAACCTACGTAAGACCCAGGACCTCCTAACTTTCAGAAAGCACCTCAAGACATGCTTTTTGAGCAGTGAACGGCAACCCTTTCCCCTCCACCTCCCTTCAGCGCCTTGAGACCCTAACGGGTAAGTAGTGCACTTAATACATTTTTTGATTGATTGATTGATAGTACAAGCTCAGCCGGAAACATCATAGATCACTGAAACCGTAAAAAAGGAAGAAACAAAAACAGCACAACCCCACCCACAGCCCCCAACTGCCCCCACCTCTCTATACTTCATCATCTAGTCCAGTCAGTGTCACTCAGTGGCTCCTTTTGTTATCCTGTTGTACTATCTTAGGGCAAAAATAAGCAGCTCATTCCCCAGGTTCAGCTGCAGACCAATATACCACATGTACATACTAAAGTGCTCATATCAGGAGCCTCACTTTGTTTGCAGTCGGGCCCTCAAGGGGTCTGGCGTCGGGAAGGTCAGTCAGGGCATTCATCATGGCTCCCCATTAGAGCAAGATCATCAGTCAGTTTCTCATCAGGCCTCACCTTTTTCATATGTACCTCCTCCAGCCCTGCATATTCTATTAAATCTCATTGCCATTCCATTCCCAGGGGGCAGTGGGCTCAGTGATCTGATGGCAACACACCTCTTAGCTAGGGCCAAGCATCATAAATTTCCACTGATTTATTTCCCTATTGGGGTGCAGACCCAGTAGGCACTGTTTAATTGTGAGGGAAACCGTCCAGCCCGTATTAGCGCCACACACCATGGCTATCTCTCTGACAATGCACCCATCCTGGGCCTCCTGCCAAATATATAGCATGTAGTTGCTTGAGGGAAAGGTAAGCAATAAAGGTGATATTGTACTGTATAAACATAAAGCATGCATTGATCAGCACCTCTCACAGTCCACCATGTATTCGGGCCCATTCCATAGCTGTAATATGGTCATCCCTAATCTGCTGCCAAGCATCCTCATCTTTCAGGGTTGCCAGTGGCTTATGAGCCCACAGTGCTGGATATAATGATTAGTTTCTGCCCTTCTGCCACATATAACATGACGATTATTGTTTGCGTGGGTGCAGTGGCTTTGGGGAACAAAGGCCAAATTTTTCTTGTGTTCTGGAGTAACTGTTCAGGTCCCAGCCCAAAAGCCTCAAACTCAACTTGCATGGTGATAAACTGGGCTTATTACATCCACCGTCTCACTACCTTTCAATGGCCATGTTTTGAGATATCTGTGCAGAGGGTCTCATCATCCAGACATCTAGATCTGACACTATCACTCCCTGAACCGCTCTCTCCCAAAGTTGGCATACCAACCTAATCACATGTGGCAGAGTCTCAGGCACTCATTTCCCTCTCATTAGAAGGGCCCCTAGACTACTATCGCCATATGTACCTGCATTAGAGACCTTTCCCAGTTGCCCCCCTCATCTATAATGGTGGCATGCTGGAGCTCGGCTGCTAAATAGTATAATTCGAGGTCTGGTACCTCCATTCCCCCTTTGACCCATTCCAGTTTAAGTATAGAAAATCCCACTCTTCATCTTTTCCCTGTTCAAAGGAGCTCTACCAGAAGCCAATCCAATTCTCGGAAACCCCACATGGAATCTCATGCACAGTGTCCTGAAACACAAACAGACAGGGGAGTAACACTACCATATTGATCAGGGCTATTTCCTTCCATCAGAGAGAGTTTTAGAGTATTCCACAACTTAATAGAAGGACGAAGGTTGCTGATGACCCTCCACAGGTTCAGAGCATGATATTGTGGTGCCCAGTGTGCAACGTGGAGCCTGAGACAGCAGAAACACTCTATTTTACAGGGCAGCCCTGCGTTTGGAAGGGATTCCCAGGTTACCACTGTTCAACTGTCCAAGTGGGAACAGGGTGGATTTTGAATGATTAACATGTAGCCCCAATATATCCCCAAACTCTTTCATGGCACACAGGAGAATCTGGCTGACTAATGAAGATATATCATTGTGTTGACTGCATAGAGAGACACAACATGAACTGGCAAGCCCACAGGGATTCACCAACCATGCAGCACCTGACGGAGCTGACATGCCATTGTCTCCATTGTCAGGGCAAACAGAAGGTGGGACAACAGTCATCCCTGCCTAGTACTCCTTTGGAGTAATATCTTGTCAGAGACATGTTTCTCAGTCCTCACATTCACTATTGGTTGTGTGTATAGCAGCTTTATTCACTGGACATATTTAGGCCCAAATCCCATTCTCTCTAACACTATCCAAACATACTCCCAGCCCATAGAGCCAAGGGCCTGTTCTGTATCTAGAAAGGCCAGCGCATATTGATTCTTTTCAAGGCAAGAGGCATGCAGTAGGTGCACTAAGTGCTGCAAGTTGCAGAGTGTATTCCTATGTGGGATAAACCCCAACTGTTCAGCATGAACCAGTTTCTGGAGATGCTAAGTAATCACGCCACGAAGGACATGGCTGAGTATTTTTTGATCCACATTTAACACTGAGAGGGGGCGGTAGGATAGTGCATCCATCGGGTCCTTCCCTGGCTTTAGCACCAAAACAATGAGGGCTCCTCTCATGGAGTCCGGGAGCACTGCTCTCTCCAAGGCCTCCACGTAGACCAACAGTAATCTGTCATCAGGAGTCCCAGAAAAAGCCCTGTACAGCTTACTAGGGAGTCCATCCCCCCTCCCTGGAGCCCTAGCATTCATAATGGAGGCTATTGCCCACAAGATTTCTTGTTTAGTGAGCAGTGCCTCAATCTCCATGCCCCACCTCCTTAAGCTGTGCCAGTGCCAGCACAGTCACATAGTTAATGACCAAGGGCTCTGAGGCCGGTCGGCATGGAGTATTCACCCCTCTGAGGTGCTCCACAAATACATCATTTATGGACTGCTGTTTATAGACCTCCCATCCTATCCCTAATAGAATGAGCAGTGTGTAGTTCTCATCTTTGATCAACATGGCCAGCATGCATCCTGCCTAATTCCCTCCATATGTAGTCTCCACCTGTGGGAAAGCCACCCATGTTGCTCCAACCAATCCCATAGAGCATATAAACACTGTTTGGCTTTAGCCCATTCCCGTCGTGCTCCCTGATAGATCAGATTGGCTGCTACCAGTGCCGCCAGTTTCCCTTCCTGGAGCTTCAAGTTTGATGTATACCTGTAGAAGCAGCCATACACACTCTTTCAACACCACGTTCATCGCCTCCCACTCCACAGCTCTGTGAAGCTTACCACCCCAATTGAGAGTAAAGTAGGCAGTCAAGGCTTCTGCTAGTGCCTCCGGGTAAGATGCGGAGCCCTGATTATTGGTGTGGTGGGTGGAAAAGCCCACCTGCCAAACTCCTGCAGTCGGGTTACCACCTATGCAGCAGCCCTCTCACAGCTCCTATTATGAGTTTCCCACTGGGCCAGCAGGAAACAGCCCACAACCTTGACACCAGTTCGTAATGAAGCTGGTGGCAATGATGTGGTGTGTCTGGCGCAACAGCACCTATCGAGCTTTTCACTGTCTGCTAATCAGACAGTGGAAAGCCCTATGGGGCTGTCCTTGGGGGCCACTGCACTGCCCATGCAAAGTGCATGGGCAGTGCAGGGACCCCAATAGGGCCCCTGGCACCCCGTCTCCACCAGCTTTTACATGACATTGCAACCGCCAAGTAAAATCCGGTGGAGAGGGGACTCGTAATCTCCAGGGCAGCGTTGCAATCAGCGCTACGCTGGCGGTTTGGGACCGCCAGACTTGTAATGAGGGCCAGGGTCTGATAGGGCCTCTACTTTCATTCGCCACTACGGCACTCTGGGCACCGGTCTAGCCAAAAAGTATGTAATCAGAGGAGGCAAACGACCCAACAAGTATCTAGCAAAATAAGCTTTGTCAGTAAATGGAGTACAATAGGAGAATGCAGGTGTTTGTGGGTGATGGATCCCCCATATACTCACCACTCCTATGCTTGTCGTCGCCTGTTTGTGGGCTTCCGTCATATTGGCCAAGTTTACTAATTTCAGTATTCACAAACTGCACTTTTGGAGTAACTTCTACTTTTGCAGAAGCTTAGATTTTTGTAGTAAGTCCAGCACTACACAAGTCTAGGCACTGGTACTGCAACACCCTCCCACAAAATATATGAGAGGTAGGGACTTAAAATAAAAACCTTCCGGAAATAATTTTAATAGAAAATAAATTAAAATATTTAATAACCTATACTGAATTAAAAAAATAAGGTGACAATAAATGTTATTCATTTTTAATAACATTTATTTTTACGTTCATTTTTAAATTAATGTATTATTTTTATATATTTTAACATTCATTTAAATTTCATTATATTTGTAGCTATTTTAAATACTTTAATCTCATTTAGCATTATTTCCTACGGGATTTTATTTCAAGCCCCTAGCTGTTATTTTCTGTAGGAGGGTGGTGGTTATGTGTAGTGCTGGACTTACTACAATAGTGGAAGTTAATACAAAAGTTGTAAGCTACTACAAAAGTGCAGTTTTTGAATACTAAAAAGATGCTTTAGTAGTTGTTGTATCAACAAAGTAGGTACATTGCTAAGGATCTCCTTCCTGTGATGTTAGATCATATATACATAGACATAGGTTTTCATGCTTCTGATGTTCCTGCTCCTAAAATGTCGTCCATTACTTTGTTCCAGTAATCCTACGTTTCTTTCAGTATAGGCTTTCTAGTCATCTTCATGTTCTGGATGTTATGCTTCATGAATGGAAGCATCTGGATCACAATACTTTACCTCATGTAATTGATCATTTATTTATTCATCAGTGAATCTGGACACCAACTTGCCCAACTTTATCTCTGGTCTTATTGATATCCAGTTTTGTTAGTTGCACTTCTTCATTTAAAGGACCTTATGTAGGATTTCTGAAGCTGATGTAGAATCTCATTGCAATCTTCCTCTGAAAGACCAGCATAAAGATGCTACTTGTTCTAGGGCTTTGCACGGCAGGAGAGATATTGGCTCTTGCATTCCACTGGTAACTGTTCTGCTGTGATTTTGCTTCCTTTTTGTGTGTTTGACTACTTCCTTGCCACTGTTTATCTAAATACATTTTTCTTCCCTTCCTTGGAACTTTTGTTAAGTTTACCAGGTAAAGGCGGGGTCATTGGGCTAGACACGGTGAAGCAAAAGGCGGGGTCATTGGGCTAGACATGGTGACAGTTTTTGACTGTTTGGCCGGCTCCCAGGTTTCTGGGGATTTTTTATAATGTGCAGGGGAAGGGATTTCTGTGCCTCAAATGTGTTTCAGTTTTTTTAATATTACGGTAGAGATCCCACTGTACCCACTCATTCTTTTTTACAGGTCAAGTCCCCACCTTACCCCTCTACCTCATGCTCCTCTGTACATTGTCTTCTTTATCTCTCCTTCTGCCGTATTGTGTGTTTGCACTGTGAGGAGAAGGCAAGTAGAAAGGTGAGGGAGTGGTATTATAGAATATGCATACCAAATCTGCTTATGATGCTTGGTTTCTCTAACTAGTGAGGATGGGGCTAAGTCATCAAAATGTCCTCTCCTTTCCCAAATCGAACCAATGCTGTGGCCACAATGTATGATGAGGGAGTGGCATTCTCCCAATCTTAACAGCCTTTGCTTCAAAAGGCAGGTCTCATTTCAGATTGGGGGCCCAATTATGATTTTGGCGACCATACTACCAGCCTGCCTCAGCAACGCTGGAGAAAACACCACCAAGCTGGCGGCATCTCGACTGTAGTATTACGAGTTGCCCGCAGGGCTGGCATTGTGTGGGCAGTGCAGTCATGGCGGCGGCACGCTTCTGCTCTGCAAAAGAGTCAGTAGTCAATGCCGGCCCATACTGCGGTGCCTCCAGCCAGTTGGGCGCACTGTTTCCTTGTATCATGTTGTGCAAGTGAAACAGTGCGCACACCAACCTTATGGCATCAGAGGTCACTACTTGGGCACCAGTTATGTTACACATTTGCTCTAGAGCCATTTATTTGGCTTATTACCTGCCTTTCTGCCGACTGTCACATGGAGATGTTCCCACCATGAAAAGGATGGCGGTAAGGCAGTTCGTGTTTAGCATGGCGAGAAAATTGCCAGGACCATCTTCCTTGGCCGCTTCTGCTTCTCCTGCAGCCACTGCGGGAGCTCTGATATTGGCGTCAGTCTGGAGGCAGTATTCCCACACAGATCCTTATTGGGGGGTCAGACCGCCAGATATGTTACACATTCGCTCTAGAGCCATTTATTTGTCTAATTACCTGCCTTTCTGCAGACTGTCACATGGAGATGTTCCCACCATGAAAAGGATGGTGGTAAGGCAGTTCGTGTTTAGCCTGGTGGGAAAATTGCCAGGACCATCTTCATTGGCCTCTTCTGCTTCTCCTGCAGCCACTGTGGGAGCTCTGATATTGGCGTCAGCCTGGAGGCAGCATTAGCACACAGATCCTTATTGGGGGGTCAGACCGCCAGATATGCAGGCGGTTGGACTGCGGAAAAGTGACGGCAGTTCCCTTACTGCAGAAGTCGTAGTTGGCCCTTAGGTATGGGTTGTGTGGTGTTGAGCCTACTCCCTAGTGTGTCAGGAATTGTCAGGAATCTCATAGACTTACAGGCTGTGAATGCAGTCCATAATCTTCAAAATGGAAACACCGCAGAGGTTAATTCTACTGATGGCATGAATCACACTACATAAAACAATCACTCTATAGGATGCATTCTTTCAGATCCCAGTGATAGCCAGCCATTATTGGTTCCTCAGATGTTGTGACCAGGCAGTCACTTTTAGTACTGCGATTCAACCTTTGTCCTCTGCCTCAAATTGTAAGCAAGATGGTTGCTCCATTTTTGGCAGTTCTCCATCATGAAGGGTGACCAATCTTTATTTGAATGTATGTCACTACATCAGCAGTCACAACATCAGGATTTACTTCTTTGAGGCCACTACATCGATAGTAACTATATCAAGAGAGTCACTATATCACAACCATCGTTACACCAGAGGTACTTTTTTAATACTGTTCCACACCTATATATGAATGAAACAAGAACTGATGTTTAACAGCTGAAAAGGCACTGAAATTCACCAGTCATAGTTTTGTAAACAAATGGTAAATTGCTCCCCCATGATTTCATTTGTGACGTTATTTAATGTGTCATGGGTGATGTAATATGCGAGATCATATGCAGTGAATAGTAGGAGCACAAGCTATAGTTGACTATACTATAACTGGTAAATATATATATATATATTTTTTTAACATTAGTTTTTGTCTCATTCCATAAACTAAATATAACAATACTTTAGCCTTCATTTTTTAATGAATGTCTCAGGTTTTTTAATAGAAGTTATGATCTTATTAGCATCCCTAACGATAACGTCACTGTAACCACCTTTTACAGTGCATTTCCGTGTTTTTATAATATTCTAAATGTAGCATCTGAAACGCTATCTTCAGGTACACAGCTCCTCTGTGCATGGAATACGGTTATGCTCAGGGTGTGGGGGGAGTAGCACAAGACCTGGCCCTTGGCCATTCCTTGAATCCAACCCTTTGCAAGAAACCAACCTGATCTGTTCTGCAAGCAATATCTAGTTGGAGCCTGGAGAGTCTGTTTTTTGTGTATCTTTTTGCATAGGTTTTTTATACCTTTTTTAGTTTGAATATTTTGTATTTGTTGAAAACTAATTTACAGCGCTGATCTTCTGTATTTTTTACTTTTTATTTTTCAATATTTTTCAATAATGCAATTTTTTAATTCCTTTTGTTTTTTGTACAAGTCTTTGTGTTTTGCATGGCTTTTGCAAAAATACACTACTGGTCTCCCCTGAAACCCCAACTTTCACAAAATGTTTGTAGTTTGTAGCAAATTGCTATATATTATCATCATCATCTTCTTCCAGTTGACACTGCACTTCCAGTGGTACAGTTTCATCTCCTGCTCCTTCTTGACTTCTCCCCATCTTGGTTTGTGTGATGTTCTTGGGATGCATAGCCCATAGGAGCTTCCACATCCTCACTTGTGCCCAATGTTTATTGGCCTGGTTTGCCTCCATGGGGCACCTGTTGCCTCCGTGGGACACCTGTTTGCACAAGGTGCATTTAACTTCCTGGCTATTCATTTTTTTGCTGACCTGGATAAGAAAATAACTTCCACAGCACTAATTCCTTTTAGCGCCTAGATGTTTGTGCTGCTTTAAATGTTGACATCAGCACAAAGATGTATTCATCAGGTGATGTTCCTGCAGGAGTAGAACCTATGGATGGAGTCTTAGGTGGTTGCTGCTGTGAAGTTTGTCCAGAAGCAATGACACCAATGGATTCACCGGGCAGGAGTCTCCCTGTGTAAAACACAAATATGCCTATGGTGTTCAAAAAAACAATTAGTTATTTTTTCTGAAAGCTGTGGGCCTATTTTTTTAGTAGTTTACCCTAAGTGGCGCATCAGATGCCTGCTTTCATTTTTTTGTTGTTGTGCCATTTGTACTGCAATACTCCTATGGGACCTATAGAGCTAATGATAGAGTGCTGAGTCACTTCTGTGAAAATCCTTCTTCCTTTTCTAGATCCCACTGCAGTATCACAGAACCTAGAAATTTTAGAAGGAAGTTTACTTTACTGTGAAGAGGTACATTTTTCAAGATTGAGCCTAGGGGCTTCCCAACTGGCCCAAATAACTAAGAAATATTGGCCCTCATTACAATCCTGGTGGTAAATGCCGCCCACCGCCATGCTGACGGCCGCCAACATACTGTGACTGCAGTGGTATACCGCTACGGGTATTATGACCCACACAGAGAAATACGCTACTATATAGACACCCACACAAGTCCGCCAGACCAAAGGTCAGTGATATTATACGCCCACAGTATCAGGACCCAGGAATCACTGCAGTGGTCTTTCAACCGCGGTAAACCATTGGCAGTACACACCACCGCGCTCATAATAAACACACACCTACCTGAATGCCATCACAAACTCCTGCCTTTACCCTCACCCCATCACTCCACCACCTCACATATACCCCACCATTACAACCCACCCATCCCAACACCAAGCCCTGCATGCAACACCTATGCATGGACACCCATCACAGACCTGCATGGACACCCATCACTAAAGCATGCCCATTAGAGAGAATCACCTAGCCCACAAAAGCACCTTGCACACAAGGCAAAACTGACAGGGTCATCACAACCATACAGGGAAACACACCCATGCACAAGATGGCACACGCAGATACAATAACACTGCATTTACATCCCCACAGGACCCCCACTCAACGTCACTGGAGAGGAGGTGCCACCAACATCCAGTCCCCCCACAGAAGAGGCCCACAGTGATGACAGCAGCTCTGCACGCCTGGATCACGATGACCAACCTGGCCCATCAGGGACCTCTGGACAGTCGGGTACCCAGGCACAGTCCCATACCACCACAGACCCTCCCCCTCAGGAAACACCACCACAGCGCCCACCCAGCAGGCCCATACTTCTGTCCCCAGGACACGTCAATCAGCAGTGTGTCCACCACTACAGGGACCACAGGCAACCCCACAAACACAGGATGATCAGGGACCTTGGGTCATTGGCAGTGGGCACACGGTTCAGGGGACAGAGGCACAGGACAACAGGGAAGCTGGGAGGACTGCTGTGCGACAGGGGGAGGACAGGCCCAGGGTACCCACTCTCCATGAGGCACTTGCAGGGATCCTGGGAGCATACCACCATTTCCAGGAGACCTTGGGCCAGATACTGGCCAAGTTGCAGGAGACCCAGCGGCTGCAGGAGGGACAGTACCTGGGGATCAGGGAGGACCTCAAACACATCCACACCACCCTGGTCACCATTGCAGGGGTGCTGGCTGACATGGCCAACACCATGAGGGAGGCAGTGGCACACCAACTGGCCCCTGACACCAGCCACACCGAAGAACAGCCCTCCAACTCCGCTGGCGCTAGTGGACAGGAGACCCCGCCACTGGAACAACAGGCCACCAGCACCCCACCCCCTGCAGAAGGAGAACCACCCTGCAAACGGTCCCTGTGATCCAGGCAAAAGCCAGAGAACATTGCCAAGACCCGCACCAGGAAATCTCCTGATTGTCACCCTTGTGTCCCACTCTGTTACCCTGTCTACCTTGAACTGCCATTGCTCCCCTTCCTATGCCCCGTGGACAATGCACCTGTGATACAAAGAGACTGGGCTCTAACTGGATATTCCTCCACCATCACCCAAGCCCATTGCACATCCCCCTCAGCCTCTTAGCACTTAAATAAACACCCTTGAAACAAATACAAGTCTTGAGTCTGTCAATTGATTGAAAAATGTATTGGTTCAACAATCTGTAAACATTGCAATTCATATGTACAGTTATATATACATTGGTATGACCTGTAGTGGGCAGCAGTAAACACACCAGGAGCCAGAGTGGGGCACAAAGATCTGAAAATAGAGATGCCAAAGGGTACAGTAAGTGGCTATAGGCATAGGGAGATCATGCAGCCATGTCCAATGTCCAACACAAAACTGCAATGTAAAGTGAAGTTACAGTGTCTTACCTGTGTGTCACTGGAAGTACTGCTGTATGAGAGAACGTCTGTTGTCCACATCTTCATCCTCAGCCTCCTCTTCCTCACTGTCCACAGGCTCCACTGCTGCCATAAGACCATACCCAGGCTCATCCTCCTGCAGAAAAGGCACCTGGCATCTCAAGGCAAGCTTGTACAACATGCAACATGCAACGATGATCTGGCACACCTTTTGGGTGAGTAGTACAGGGATCCACCAGTCAGATGGAGGCACCTGAACCTGGCCTTCAGGAGGCTGAAGGTTCTTTCAATTATCCTCCTTGTTCGCCCATGTGCCTAATTGTAATGTTCCTCTGCCCTTGTCCTGGCATTCCTCACTGGGGTCTGGAGGTTGGGGTAACCAGAGTCACCTGCAAATATCGAGGGATACCGTGTGTTATGTGTGTGTGTCACTCTCTTTTTCCTCCCCCCCTCCACCTCCCCTGTGTACTAGGTGCAGTACTCACCGTGGTCGTCGTCGCCGGTGTTGATACTCCTGGTAGAGAGAAGATACACCAGCATGGGTAACACCTGTAGTTCGGGCTCCATGGCATCCTGGTTCTTCCTTGAGGGTCGAGAGGTGAGTGGTTTCCCTTCAAAGTACTGTTTCCACCGTGCTTTTGATGGTGTTGGTACCGCCCCCGAAAAGCTGGTGGATAGGCAGATTGTAATGGGGCGGGTGGTACATTGTGTTCTGCCTGGCTATTGGCGGTGACCGCCGCGGTGTTTGTTGCTACCGCCGTGGCGGTCAGAGTGTTAAAGTGGCTGTATGTGTTGGCGGTTTCCGCCGTGGTCATGATTCCATTTTTGTTACCGCCGGCATGTTGGTGGTATTACCGCCACTTTAACACCAACCGCCAGGGTTGTAATGAGGGCCATTGTGTTTTTTATTAAAATATCTGTGTTTTTGGTAGAAATGGTACCACCTACCAATGACTTCCAGTTAAACCACATCTAAATAGTTTGGTGTGATTGTATTCACCCAATTGGAAGAAGTTACAGGTCAAGTTCCTGCATAAGGGACTTGGGTATCACTTGGGTCTCACCTTTTGAAATAGGTCCTTATTTTATGGACTTTCTATTTTTTGGAGTGATTATTCAAAAAATAATGTGATGAACGGCATCAAAAGGTGACCATTCTTAATCTCAAGACCCTGAATCAGCAGGAAGAAAACAGAGGGTACCCAAATCCATTGCTCAGGAGTTCTTTTTAATACCATGGTAGGGAAGTAGAAGCTCTCTACAAAGAAGGAAACATGCAAGATCTGAGACAAGAGCTCCTATCCGAGGTATTATTTTTGGACGTGAGGAATGCAGAAACACCTGAACACATGGCATTCCAGCAGATGAATGCTGTGAAAAGAAGAAGGCAGATGCTCCGGGGGCGTCCAATTCTGGCACTGCCCACCGGCATATTGAGGCTCCTGGTGATACATTTTTGCCTGGTGTCCTAGTAGCCTCACAGAAGGACTGTGATTCATGCTTTGCCAGAGCTGGACTTTTCTGTCTAGACTGTGGCAAAGTTATTGTTGAATGAGTAGAGTACCACTGCCAAAAAGAGCAAGGTGGTTGCTTACGAAGCCACATGTAAAAAGTGTTTTTTGTTTCTTTTCCCAATTTCATGCACCCCATTTTATTCTATTTTTAGGTTAATCCACTAAAAACAGAAAGATGCAAAAAATGGATTAAAAACGTTATGTTGTTTATGTTATGTCTGTCTATCACTGTTGGCTGTGTGCAGCGTGGGTTGGCTGCATAGACTGGTGTATGGCCACACATGGCACCCTCCCTTTGTTAAAGCAACCTCCCATTCTCCCGCCCCCCACGGCCAGGCCCAGTGCCCAACCTGTTGAAGAAAGCCAACCCCAATGCGCACAGCCTACAGCTATGAACAGCAGTGGTTGGCAAGACTGCATGATTTGTGTCCTGGTCATGCATGCAACCCATCTTGAGAGAACCAACCCACAGGACTGAGTCCCCAATTACTTTTTATTCAACTGAAATCCGGTGTTGGGGCCTGGCAATAAGATCATTTTAGTGCCTTGGGACCAGTACTATTACCAGTACCACAGTACTGAAATGGCTGATGGGAAAAAAACTTCCTCTGCCAATAAAATTCAACTATTTTTCAATTTTTTGGCACCAGAGGAGTGTTGCAGTATCATACTACCTGGAGTACCACATGAAAAACCATCCAGATATCTCTGTTTATGAGGGTTAACCCCTTCATGCCCAACGTCAACCTCTCTCTAAATGCTAATTTATTTAAAAAGGCTGAAGGATTTATACCAAAACACACAAAATGTGCGCTTTTTTCCAAATGTGAAGCAATTGCGGTCAGCCATTTGTTCTAAATCATAGAGCAAATTTTCCTGCTGGAATTACCATGGGAAATTGCAGTTTTAGTGCTGCATCCTCGCTTGACAGATTGAAAGGAAACTTTGTCCAAGAAGAGTGGATTAACTTTTTTTTGGATAGTTTCATGAAGATTCATCAAACTGCGTCTAAGTTATTAGCAAAGCAAAAATACCTTTAATGTAACCTCTGACCTAAGATTAGTGTACTAGTAGTATTTATGCATGCTTCCACAAAATCTTTTGTTACTAGAAGTCCCTTAAGTCAGACACAAATAATTTCCACAGCAGGCTGCAGTAACTTAGGCAGCTACTCAAAGTCTCTGGTGTCAGACACAAGTGTGAGAGACATTACAGTGTACATTGTGTGAGTGGTGTGTGTGATAAATGTGCGTGCAATGTGAGTATTGGGATTAGTGTTTTGTAAGGCATATGAGTGATATAAGCAGTGTGAGTGATGTGTGCAACATGAGTGGTATGGCTGGTGTTGGTGCAAGTGATTTGCTTGGTATAGGCTCTCTGAGTGGTATGTGCAAAGTGAGAGGTATGATGTGTGTTAGTATGAGCACTATATTCTGTGTACAAGCAGAGTCTGCTCCTACAGTTGTGGAGATAGGTTTGGTCACAGCAGGTGATCATGGAGCCAAGTAAACAAACTGCAGCACTGATTATGAGTCTGGCGGTCCTATGACTGCCAGACTCATGGTGGTGGTTCGACCGCCGCAAAAACGGCGGTTCAACAGCCACATTATGACTGTGACAAAAGCGCCATGGTCTGACCGCCGGCACCACTACTTTTTTGCCCGCCGACGGCCTGGCAGTGCTGGCGGTCTTAATCCACCAGGGCAGTGCTGCAAAAGCTGACAGACATGGGGTCCCCATGGGGGCTCCTGCACTGCCCATACACTTGGCATGGCCAGTGCAGGGAAAGTGTCTGGGCAGGGGAGGGGCCCCCATGGACAGCCCTATCGCACTTTTCACTGCCTGAATTACAGGCAGCGAAAAGCGAGATGGATGCTGTTGCACCTGACGCACCGCAACGTTGAGCCGGCTCGATTACGAGTTGGTATCAATGTTGTGGGTAGTTTCCCACTCAGCCAGCGGGTGGGAATGCTGTTTTTGCCTGCTGGCATGGTGGCCCAACGGGTAACTCATAATAGGGCCAGATGGCGGAAGACCGTAGTAGCGTTTTTCCGACCTAACGAGTTTGGCGGGCGGCCTCTGCTGCCCACCAAACTCAGAATGAGGCCCTCCATGTCTGTTGGTGTCTGAGATCAGAATGCTTCCTATATGTAAATATCAGCCTGAGTTCAGAATGCTTCCTAAATGTAAATATCAGTATTACTGTCTTTATTTTAAAATGTATCTAGACAAGCAGAACATTTAAGGACAGTCAAGCTAATTGTATTCTTTTAACTGTATTAAAATGTAAATATGTAGGGGGTGGGCACAAGAGAGCCCACAGCAAGATGGCTGCACTCTAGTAGGCTGGCAGGGACTCTAAGTCCATCAACAATCCTGACATCTGGCACACATTCACCCTAAAAATGGGGAACATGGTGTGCAGGGGGGTGCTGAAGCTTTTCGCAAGCCAAAAAACTGCATGCAGGGGTGAGGAGCACAAACCTGACCTACTACGGGCCTCCGCATGCCTACCTGCCTGCACCTAAAATGGTGGCTGCATGAACTGTTGCGGTCAGCATCCACTCCCCTAGTGTGATCTTGCCTGGTGCGATGGGCACAAAGGTACGGTGGAGCAGGCGAGGGCCCCATTGGAGCGCAAGAAAGTGCGGACTGTCTGGACGGAGCTCTAAGGCCAGTGGGGATTGCACTGTGGCATAGATAGTGTGAGAACCTGTGATTTACAGAGCACAGTGGGGACTAAGGCCTATGTTACATTGCACCTAGGGTGGCGGCAGGCGGGATCTCCACAATGGCATGCATTTAGGGGCTCTGACCCAACTGCCACAGGCTTATATCGAGAAAAACATTCAAGCCCCTAATAACGTACCTACTGGTGCAGTTGACACTGATGGTGCTGTGATAAAAGGCAGGCCACCCACGAGTCCCTGTGGCAAGATGGGACTGTGGTGATCGTTCTGTGTATTGGACCGCCCGTGAGGGCAGACCGTGCTGACTAAACCTGAGGTATGAAGGAGAGGGGGTGGGCCTCTGGGAACAAATAAAGAGGCGACTGCTCAGATGTGCTGTTCAGTCTGAGAAGACCAAGGTGCAGCATGAGTGACTGAGAAAAGCTGCAACCTCTAAAGATAGCAGGAAGTCTGGGCGGAGTTGATCGAGATGGTGCCATCGGGCCACGGTGGGAGCAGTTTCTAGTTTGCAAAGGATGATATAGAAGGCTTGCTTTGCTCACCACAATCCCCATACTTATCTGAAGTGCAGTTGCTGTGTGAGGTACATCTAGACCCGTGATATCATGCTGAACCTTTCAACTGTGCAGATTCAATTGGGCCTACAATACATCTACGTCTGGTGGCTGGGAACCTTGACGCAGGGGATGTGCCTGCAGTGTGGCCCCTGGCGATATTGGGTACGTGGGCCTGAAAGAAATATCACTGGCTGCCTCATACGACGTGGTGGCTTGGAGTAGGGAGCTCATTAATACTCTCATCTCATTGCCGCTTACACTCTGACACTAGGATAGGGAAGGCTGATAGAAACCAAACTCATCTAACATTTGAGACTCAGCTTGCCACCAGGTCTCAGACAGACTACCCTCTTGGACCCCAAGTACGATCCTCAGATCCAGGGTGCAACTGCAGTGGTATAACAAAGACCCTTGCAGTGTGGGGGGCTGAGATGCAGGGGGCCCTCTCAGCACAGTACACTGGCCTGAGACCTCCTGAGTGAGTCCCGAAAGGGGGCCCCTCCTTGTAATGTGAACGGGGCTCCCTCAAGTTTTGTTACACTACTACACCACTGCACTTGAAAGCACACTAATGGCCATGCAGCAAAGTCTACAATCTATTGATGGCAAAATTGATACCCTCAATATAAGTAGGATTACATGGTGGCCAAATTAGACAAGCAGACAGCATATATCACAGCAATAGTGCAACTTAATTCAAACACTGAAAATGACCTACATTCAGTATCCATGAAATGTTTAAACATGGAAAGATTCCTGGCAGTTATACAGGCCAAAAATGAGGACCTGGAGACACCTTCCCTGCCGGAACAATCTGAGGATCACCGGAGTTCCGGAATCCACCAACACCGGCAAAAAAGAGGAGTTTGTGGAATCCATGCCTTGTGAACTATTTGGTATGGAAAATTTGTCAACGATGTTGGTAATGGAATGAGCACACAAGTCTCTTGGTGCTAACCCCCTCTGGGATGTTACCACACCCCAAAATAGACAAGTTACTCGATTGCTGTGACATGGTGCTTCATCTACCACATGAAAAGAAGAACAATTAGTACCAAGGTAACAATATTGCATTATTTCCCAACTTCACTGGAGCTGTGCAGGCGGCACGCAAAGAATTTCTTCCCATCAAAAAAGCTTCACCTTACCAGACTGTGCATCAAGCACCAAGAGTCACAGAAAATACTGGGTACCACTGAAGCAACATGGGAATATGTCAAAACACTCACCTCAAAAGTTGTGAACAGCCTGAGTCAGACCTGGATGAACTTGGTAGCTAACTCTATGGATTTCTATGTCTATTTACAATGCCCAACACCTCTGTACTATGAGGGGTATGTAATTCCACTTTTGGGATGGGGAAGTCCCAGTCTCATGTGTGCAGGGGATTGTAGAGAATGCCCAGCTGCCATAGAGTAGGACTTCTCCAAAGCTCTGTGGCTAATCAAGTCATCTGACTGGGCTTGAGTGCTGCCTGTGTGGCTTCACAGAGACGATGGCTTTGTTAGTCACTTAGGGCCCTATGTCTCTATGTGACAAGATATTGTGTAGCTGATGACCTCTTACTATTCCTAGTCACCTCTTCCCACCTGGATGGTTTTTCTGTGCCACTAGCTGCCCCCTGCTTTGCCTTGCTTCTTGTGTTAAGGTATCTTTGGCATGATTGGGATGCTGAAGTGGGGGGTGTTTCTGTTGATTCACCACAACTGTACTGCCAATTGCTGTTTTTGCAAAGAATGCCGTGAGATGCCGGAGAGTGAGAGGAGCTTGATACAGGACTGGTTGGAATGTAATGTCTCCTGGTAAAGGGCTAATATCGCTACTAACATGGAATTTCCATGGACTGAACAACCCTAGTAAACCCTGTCAGGTGCTAGCATATTTGGACATGCATCATGTACAGATCACCCTCCTACAGGAGACGCATCTTACCAAATACACTGAGGGTGCCATGGAGTCTCGCTGAGTATGCACCTAGGTAGCCTCCTCCTAATCCTCATACTTTAGGGGGGTCTTATTACTGGTAAAAAAGGGAGTGCCTTTCACCCTCAGCCATTCTGAAATGGATGACTAGGAGCACTATGTGGTGGTGCAGGGCAACCTCTGTGGTGCATTGATCACCCTAGTAACCTCATGTAGGCCAAACACAGATGAACCTGAATTTTATACATGAATATGGCACCGCTTCCACCTGTTGTATGGGGGGGCTAAAAACGTATTTGGACCCAAAACTAGACCAGTCGGCCACTGCGGATTGGCAGGGTAAACATTCTGCTCAAGTTCTCAGGGTGGAATGGGTGACCATGGTCTGGTTGATTTATGGAGACTGTGGAACCCAGACAGCAGGGAGGGCCCATTCACTTCCTCAGTGCATGGAACATGGTCCAGGCTAGATTATTGGTTGGTGACTCAAGATATTAGCACTTGGGCAGTTGAGGTGCAACATAAGCCAAGAACATTATCAGATCATGTGCCAGTGAAGCTAGTGGGGGAGGCACCCATAAATATCCCTACACAATTTACTTGGACGTTTCAGCCCACACCATTACTTAACCCAGTGTTTCGGGAAGGAATGCACACAGCAATGCTTAATAATTTGAGAAAAATGTGGGTTCTGTGACAGGGGCGGGCACTCTTTGGGAGGCATTTGAAGTTTCCATCAGAGGGGTTTCTATTGGCGCAGTGGTGGATACATTGAAGGCCTTGTGAATGCAACTACAAACAACAGAGCAAAATATCCAGCACTGGGAAATTGAATACAAGTCTGCACATAGCCACCATACTACAGCTGGCATTAGGGACCAGATCATAGCTTATGATGACACAGCGACACAAGAAGTGTCATCAATCTAAAAGACAAGTGGAGAGGTCATATGGTGAGGGAGGCCATCCAAATTGAAAGACCCTTGGGCACACCCAACACTGTAACCTCCCTCAAAGGCGTGACATGTCACGATACTCCAACCAGCCTGACTACTTATAGGGACTTTTATGCCTTCTATCAATACGAAAAGCGCAGTACGGCCTTCAGGGGCAAAGTAGCTGCCTACTTAGAGAACGAGGCAATAGCATAGCTCTCCCTGGGGCAACGTGAATATCCAGTATGTCCTCTCATTGTGGACAAGGTGAAGGAAGCCATCCCTGATTTACTTAATGGCAAGACCACAGGTATGGATGGTCTATTGGGCAAATGCTTTAAAGAGTTAGTTGAGATATTGGTCCCACACCTGCATGCAGTATATGAGGAGGTGTACACTCAACCAATGTTATCCCCATCCCCCCGAGTAGCCCTCATTATCACTTTGCTCATATCTGAGTCTTATCGACCACTATCTTTAATTAATACAGATGCCAAAATCCTGGCTAAAATCCTGGCCGCCAGGCTCCAGCTTCTACAGTATTTACCAATATGGTATTACCGGACCAATCTGGCTTCATCCTCACTTAATCAATAGTGCATAATATATGCACTCTCTCTCCGCTACTTCAGCAATTAAACCCAACCCTGCAGGCAGTGGCAGTCATACTAGACGCTGCCAAAGCCTTTGATTCCATTGAGTGAACATACATGTTCACAGTCCTGCATCGCAAGGGCATACCCCAGGCATTCCGGCAGTGGGTGTTTCTGTTATATACTAGTCCACTGGCACAGGTGAGGATCAATGGAAACTCATCTGAGCCACAAAACATATGTAGGGGCAGGCAACAGGGATGTTCGCTGTTCCCAATTTTATTTGCACTAGCTCTAGAACCCCTGGCTTGTGTGATTCAGCAGAGGCATGCTGCAACTGCGCTGTGCTTTCCTAAATGCCCACTCGCTATATTGTTATAAGCTGATGATATGGTGCTTCATGTCTGTGACCCATGCACTCACTTAACACCGGTTATATGGGGATATATCTGGTATGAGGACTACTCTGGCTTAAGTACTAATTGGTCGAAATCCACTATATTTCCTTTGACCCACTCCACCCTTCTGTATCAGTTGGACTTTCAACTGGAGTGGAACACAGACCCAGTCAAATACCTGAGGGCTGGGTGCATAGAGATCCTGACTTAGTGGGCCAGTATAACTATGGAAGGGCAACTTTGAACGTTGAGGAACGGGTCACTAGATGGTTTTGTCTGTCTCTGTCTCTAGCTGATAGGGTGGCAATAATGAAAATGATAGTACTACCTAGGTTTCTCTAGCTTCTCATTAATATACCCATTTCTTTGACACAACACTTTTTTAAAACTCTTAGATCGCACATGATAACCATAGCCTGGGAGGGCAAATAGCCTCGAATTAGTTGGGACAGACTCACACTTCCTTCTGACCAGGGTGCATTCAGCGCTCTGGATATACACCTTAATTATCTGTGTGCTCAGACAAAATTTGCCCACTACTGGTTTTACCCCATCTCAGTATATGCCACACTTTTTTTTTTTAAATCTGTTTATTGAACAAGGTGCAAAAACTTGTAACGCATTACAATTAGTACAGAAGAATATGCAGCATCTTTGCTTGTATATATTCACCAATATGTTTGAGCTCTAGGCTGCGTAATCAACATTAACTTTACTAATATGCATCGAAAAGGAAAGAAAAACAAATAAAGAAAAGAAAAAACTGTGGGATATATAACTATAGTCACTCTGATTGTAGTTTTTATGTATGCGTACGTAGTGGCGCTATAGGTAATGAGGGTAGCATAAAAGCACATGGGGGGAGGAGATGTACGTCTAATGTGGGTCCGAGCGTTAACAACAGGAGCAAGGTTTAAGTGGGTCAGGCTTATTCAGGTTAGCTTAGCGCAGTGCTCAGTATGCGCATTGAGGGCCATGCTATTTTTTTCTTGGTTTATATGTTAATTAATTATGAGAGTCTACACGCTTTTGGCGTGGAAGTAGTAGTGGGTCATGGGGGGAACAAGTCGTCTCTAGTTTCTATTTTTACTGCATAGTTGTCCCATATTTCAACTCCCTCCTGTGGCTTGCCCCTTTGTTGTAGTTGTCTTAATGTATATGCTTCTGCTTGTGTGCGACTGTGTAAGTTGTGGAGCCAAGCGGAGTAAGGAGGGGTTTGAGGGGCCTTCCAATGTATGGCGATCAAGCGCTTGTATACCACAAATGCTAGATCTATAAATCTGTGTAAGTGTTTATCACCTTTGGGGCGTCGGCGTATTCCCAGTAAGCACGATTCCGGGGAAGGAGTGAGTGAATGGTCAGCGATTTCTGATGTAGTTTCTGTGATTCGCTGCTAGCTTGCTTGTATTGAGTGACATTCCCAGACCATGTGAAAAAAGTTAGCTGAGTGTGTGGCGCATCTAGGGCATTCTGATTTAGCGCTAGGGTAGATTCTGTTAATGCGGGCTGGGGATAAGTAGGTTTGATGAATATCATTAAATTGAGTGTATCTTAGTCTGGTGTTACGAGACACAGTTTTCACCGTGGCTAGGGCAGCTTCCCAAGTTTTTTGGGAGATTGGTGCAGCGAGGGCGGTGTCCCAGTGGGATTTAGCTGGGGATAAGTCTGTGCGGGCGTTTGCTAATAGTGCTTTATATATTATTGAGATAATGCCCTTGGCATTACGTATAGTTAGGAGTATTGTAAGTAAAAGGGATTCGTTGGGTTCAATATGATAGCTACCCCAGAGATTGCGTAGACGTTTGATGATGGCGCCATGTATTAGAAATGCTCCTGCTTGCATCTTCTCAGCAGCCACCTGTTCTATAAAAGTGGTTGTATGGAAGTTAGAGTATAAGTCTCCCACGTTTAACGTTTTAGTTACTCGTATATCGTGATGAAGTGATAGGTCCTGTACCTTCAGTATTTGAGATAGAGGTATTGAGGGAGAATAAGGGGGGAGATTAGTTCTGCCCTGGATGTATCTTTTCCAGCAGAATTTAGCTACGGTTAGTATTGGAGATCTATTTAGTGGATTGGAGGAGCCAGCCAATAGTGTCGTTAGGATTGTTTGTGGTGTTGTGTGTGCATTCAGCGCTATGTATTCTGGGGAGGTTGGATTGTTGAGCCATGAAGCTATCCACTGCAGCTGAGCAGCTGCATAATATAGTTCCAGGTTTGGCATACCTAGTCCACCCTCTACTTGTGGGTTTTGTGTGATTGATAGCGCAACCCTTCGTCTATCTCTGCCCCATAATAGATCAGTCAGGAGGGAGTGTAATTTTTGGAAGAATGTGCGAGGCAATGACAGCGGAAGGGCCGTGAAATAGTATAGGAAACGCGGCAGGATTACCATTTTAGCTATTGCAGTCCGGCCCATAGGGGATAGTGGGAGCGAGCTCCAGAATGACATGGAGCCACGGGTAGATCTGATCAGTCGGTCCAGATTACCCTCCTTTAGGTCTGTCATAGAATGGTAAACCTGTATGCCTAGATATTTAAAAGTTGAGAGAGACCAAGGAAGTTGATATTGGGATAATCTCCTGTGTTGTTCAGTTGGTGTAGGAGCGAGGGGGAAGATGCATGATTTGGAGCAGTTTATGTGTAATCCGGAGGCCTGTGCAAAGCTATCTAATATTTGCATTATCTCTGCAACAGATGTACAGTGTTTACGTAGGTATATTAGGGCGTCATCAGCGTATAAAGACACAGGTCTCAGACCGCCGGGGCCAGGGTCGGCGGGAGCACCGTCGACAGACCGGCGGTGCCCCGCAGGGCATTCTGACCGCGGCGGTTTGGCCGCAGTCAGAAAGGGTAAACCGGCGGTCGCCAGGAACAGGATGGCGGTAGGGGGTGCCGCGGGGCCCCTGGGGGCCCCTGCCGTGCCCATGCCAATGGCATTTGCACGGCAGGGGCCCCCGTAAGAGGGCCCCACAAAGTATTTCAGTGTCTGCCTAGCAGACACTGAAATACGCGACGGGTGCAACTGCACCCGTCGCACCTTCCCACTCCACCGGCTCAATTCTCAGCCGGCATCTTAGTGGGAAGGTTGATTTGCCCTGGGCTGGCGGGCGGCCTTTTGGCAGCCGCCCGCCAGCCCAGGGCAAATCCCAAAATACCCTCAGCGGTCTTTCGACCGCGGAGCGGTATTTTGGTGGGGGAACTTCGGCGGGCGGCCTCCGCCGCCCGCCGAAGTTAGAATCACCCCCACAATGTGGTATGAGTCAAATTCTGGAATGCCCCATTTGTGAGCATTACTGCGGAGTTTAATTGCTAATGGTTCCATTGCTATAGCAAATAATAGGGGAGAGAGCGGACAGCCCTGCCGGGTACCCCTCCCTATAGGGAATTCTTCAGAGATAATTTGTCCAGATTTAACTTGGGCTATGGGTTTGTGATCTAGGGCCAGATGTAGCAACAGAAAGTTTTGCGAGTTGAAAATTGCGAGTCAGACCAACTTGCAAAATTGTATGCAGAAAGGTGTCTCAGACACCTTCTGCGACTCGCTATGGGGTCGCAAAGACCCACCTCATGAATATTAATGAGGTGGGTCGCATTTTGCGACCCCATAGCGAGTCCATGCATTCACAGGGATGGTGGCCTGCTGAAGACAGCAGACCTCCATGTCTGTGACTGCTTTTTTAATAAAGCAGTTTTTTTTTTTGAATTGCAGCCCTTTTCCTTAAAGGAAAACGAGTTGCAATACAAAAAAATAATGAAACCATTTGGTTTAATTTTTTCAGGGTAGTCAGTGGTCCATTGGACCACTGCCTGCTCTGAAAAATTATTTTTAGCGACATTCACAAAGGGGAAGGGGATCCCTTCCCGTTTGCGAATGAGTTACCACCCACTTCAAGTGGGTGTTAACTGCGAATTGCTTTGCGACCGTTTTCGCGGTCACAAAGCAATTCTGCATTGCGGTGCGAGTCGCAAATAGGAAGGGAACACCCCTTCCTATTTGCAAGTCGTATTCACATTTTGCGAGTCGGTACCGACTCGCAAAATGTGAATCAGTATCGCGATGGCCGTTTTGCATGGCGCAAACTGCGTTTTTCGCAGTTTGCGACATGCAAACCGGTTCCTACATCTGGCCCCTAATGTCTTAATCTAATTTATGAAGCCACGTTGGAACCCGAATGCCTCTAATGTACGGTAAAGATAGTCCCAGCTGAGTGTGTCAAAAGCTTTTTCTATGTCCAGGGACATAGCCACTGCCTCCTCTTCGACGGTGCCATGCATTAAGCAAATTAATCTTCTGATATTTAAGAAAGTGTTTCTACCTGGTATAAATCCAGATTGATCTGGGTGTATTAAGTTTGGTAAATAAGGGAGTAGTCTGTTTGCTAGGACCTTCCCTAGAAGTTTACAGTCAGAATTGAGGAGAGAGAGAGGTCCATATGACCTGACGTCTAGGGGATCTCGGCCTGGTTTTGGGAGCACGACTATTAGTGCTTCACGCATGGAGTCTGGGGGTTGCTTTCTGTTGTGGGCTTCGTTGAACACCTCGAGAAGGGGTTGCAAAAGGTGATTGGGTTGTGAGTTAAAGTATTCCGCTGGCAGACCGTCCGGGCCTGGGGCTTTATTACGTGCCATTTGAGAAAGAGCCGACCGTAGTTCTTCTATTGTGACAGGGCCGTCTAACATTTCTGTGTTACTTATTATGTGCGGATTTTGGGGGATCATTGTTAGTAATGCAGACAGTTGTTGTTCAGTAGGGGAGGTGGAGGGTTGATATAAAGTGCGGTAATACATATGAAAGGCTGTAATAATTTCGACCTGCGTGTTAATGACAAGGCCTGTGTGTAGTCTAATCGCGCCTATGGGTGATGACTGCATAGGCTGACGAACCAGCCAGGCTAACATTTTCCCAGATCTATCCCCCTCTGCGTGTTGTCGTGCCTGATAGTGTCTGTAATCTTGTTTACATAGTCTGGTGTCTGCGTCCCTGTAGCTGGCTCTAAGAGCACTCAGTGTTTCCGGGGAGGATATATTCATGGAGACCTCCACTTCGGTCTTACGTAGCTTGATTTGAAGCTCTTATAGCTCTTTAGTAAGTACTCTTTTGACTCCCACAGTGGCTGCCAGACAGTGGCATGGATCACAGCTTTGTGAGCACCCCATTCGATAGCACGCGTTGAGGCGGTATTCTTATTTGACGTGAAATAGTTTGATAAGCATTTGGATATCTCTTCTTGGAAGGGGGGATATGTGAGGGCTTCTGGTTGTAAGCGCCATGTAGGGATGCGAGCATAAATACGTCCCCATAATAGTGTGGCATGTAATGGATTATGGTCCGAGATGGTGCGGGCGAGATATTTTGACGTGTTTATTTTATGAACTATGTCAGGCGTAGCGAATAACATATCTATTCTGGTGTGAAGTTTATGTACTGAAGAATAGTAGGAATATTCTCAGTGCGTGGGGTGTCCCGCTCTCCAAATTTCTTTCAGACCGTTATTAGAGGCCCATTCTACTAGATCGGTGGATGTACGTCTGGCTGGGGCAGAGGATAATGGGGGAGTTGAGCTGTCCATATGTATATCTAGTACTGAGTTGAAATCACCGCCCCATATGCTAGCCTCGGATGGGTCTCTAAGTTTGCTGTTGTTAAGCGCCCACAGAAACTCTTGTTGCCCTGTATTAGGGGTATATAAAGCGATTAATGCTAAGGGATAACCGTCTAGGACCCCTTCCAGTATCACATATCGTCCGTGTGGGTCATTTTACGTTCGGGACATTACGAATGGGACCCCTGGTGCTACCCAGATCACCACCCTGCGCGCAAAGGTCGAAAAGGTAGTGCCATATAATTGTCACTGCCATTTTGCACGTAAGCTTTCTAGTGAGGACCCATTAAGGTGAGTCTCCTGTAGCATGGCGATGTGTATCTGATGTCGCCTAAGGTACGCATAAATCCGTTGCCGTTTGCGTGTGGAAGCCATGCCCCTGATGTTCCATGTGATTATTTGGTATTGTGGGGTGTTATGTTGTGATTGAGGGGTCATGGTGTGTACGCTGTTTTATTGAGCTTGGTAGATGTACTGCACATGAGCTATGCATACCCATGATTTCCTCACTGTACTTTATGGATAGGCAATTGCCAGCTATGGTATTGCCTACTATGGATGTGTTGGAAGTACAATTGTAACGCCAGTTACTGTGATCGTGATTTACATTTCGTGTCCGAAGTGGATCTCGTTTGGTGACATAAAAAACAATAACTATGTAAAACATGAACTGTGCATACAACACGGCCGATGGAGGGCCAGTGTCTGCCATCTTGGAGAACCAGTCCGTATGGAGCGGGGGTTGCTTCAGGTGCATGTGCTCGAGTCGGTAGGTTTCCCGGCCCGTAGCACTCTTGTTCCTGATGCGTCCGCATGGGGGTCTCCGGTGACGGCAGGGCTGTAGTTTAGGTTAATAATGAGGCTTGGTTGTACGCCGCTCGGGTCCGAACAACCAAGCAGGATAGTCAGATTTTACGGAGAAGGAGCATGTCCCAGGTTGTGGAGATATTCTAGGCCTGCATGATTAGCAAATGTCATCTGCTGTGCGCGGCGTGAGGTTAGGGCCGCAGTTGGAGTCTGTGGAGTCATATTGTGCGTCATGATCGTGCTCTGCTTCGTTTTGGGTAGATAGAGAAGTTGGGGATGTGTTTACAAAACGTGTTGTGGCCTGCAGTAGTGAGGAGCGCTCTGCTTGAGCCTATTCGGGTGAAGGTTTAGTGTCTTGTTTTCTGCGGGGTTTGCGTCTAGACTTTGGGGATGACCATTTTTCCACTGAGTTTCTTTGATTTGTCTGGTCGGCAAGGCCTTTGGCGTGCAGCCAGGTCCAAGCATCCTCTGGGGCAGTGAAGAAGAGAGTGCGGTTTTCGTCCTGTATACACAGTTTTGCAGGGAACAGCAGAGCATAATTAATGTTGTGTTCTCGCAGTCTTTCTTTTACCCTGAAGAAGGAGTTACGTTTCTTTTGTACTTCCATAGTGAAGTCTGGGTAAGCCGTGATCTCTGCATTTTCGTACCTTACTGGCCTGATTTTTGGAACAATTGCAGGATGAGGTCTCTATCACGGTAGTTAAGGAGTCTTGCAATGAGCGGGCGGGGCGGAATGCCCAGGGGGGGGGGGGTCTTCCAGGCACCCTGTGTGCACGCTCCACGGAGAGGAATTTCGGGATCTCATTTTGTAGTATTGTGCCCATTAGCCATTGTTCAATGAATAGTTCTGTGCTAGGGCCTTCAGCCCGTTCCGGAAATCCCACGAAGCGAATATTTTTCTGTCGTGATCTGCCCTCGGCATCCTCAGCCCTGCGCTTCAGGGCTTCGACCTCGGTTGTTACTGTCGTTAATTGCAATTGGAGGTCTTTTATCGATGGTGCTATCCGTGACTCATCCTCTTCCAGCGTTGTTACTCTTTCCGTAAGGGCATGTTGGTACGTGCAAAGGAGATTGACATCTTCCGTGACCAATCCTATTTTTGCTTCTAGTGTGATTCTGGTGTCTAGGATGGCTTGAAGTATTTTCTCGAATTGCGTTGTATGAGTTTGTAAGGTTACCTCCAGCTTCTGTAGTGCTTGATATGTAACCGAGGGTTCAGGAGGTGGAGCCGGTTTGTCTACATTCATGTTTCCTGGTGGTGCCCGTGGGGTCTTTGGCTTGCCCATTCGTGGTCTTAGTTTGGCTCGGGTTGATTAAGTGAAGCTATCGTATTGTCTGCAAGTCAATCTGGGGACTTTATTAATTATATTTACCAGTGGTATCTGGCTCAGTTGTGCTCTGGGGGCGACGATCAAAGGTTGTAGTATGGGGTTGATATAAATATGCGAGCCTTTAGTTTTGCCAGAGTGAGGGCAGTGTCCCAGTTTACAGGAGCTTGAGCGCAAGGCGAATATTGCTGTTTTCGTACGATGAATTGTATTTTTAGTCAAATACTAGTTAATTCCCTTGTGTCTTACATATAAGAGCACGACGTGTGCAGTATACAGGTTTAGCACCAGCGATGTTAACCTGGTGCAGTTGAGCGATACTTGTTCGGTTGGGTAATTTTGCTTTGTTTTGTAGCTGGCTGTTGTTGTAGAGTGCGGCCGGTTGAGGACGATTACTGTGCACAGAGCAGTTCTACTACAGGGAGTACGATGTTGAGGAGCAGCTGTTTTGTTTTCCAGATGCTTATGTGGGGCCTGGGCCACTCCAAGGGGCCCCGCGACCCGATCTATGTTGCCGGAGGGGCACGGAGCATCACTCTGTGGGGAGTAAGGTGTTTCCAAGCTTTAGGCAGCTGATATGCTTCTCTGTGGGAGCTGTAGGATCACCCCAGTCTGTGGATTGGGTGGGCCGATATTCCTATTGGTTACTGTGGGAAAGGCTCCCCTTTGGGAGTTATGTCAGTTTGATGGAATATCAGAACGGCGAGCTTGCCGTTTGGGGTCGCGCGTGCCCATCGGGGTGGGGGCGGGGTCCTTTGGGCCCAAGGGACCGATGCCAAGGAGCCGGATGCGGCCCAGCAGCCGGGGAGGCCTGCAAGGCCGCTTCCCTCTGCCGGGCCCTCACCTGTTTTACGGGCCGCGAGCCCGACTCCTCCAACTCAAGGCCGCGAGTGTAAGCGCGGTCCTCGGCCGCGCCTCTTCTCCTCCTCCGGTTGTTACACAGAGGCCGCTGGGTCCGTCGTCGCGTGCGGCCAGAGTTCTCTACGCAGCGCCCGACCTGGGCGTCCAACCTCGCTATCGCGGTCCAGCGATCCCAGGGGCGCCCGGAGCGTGTCGTGTGCCGCCAGAGGGGTCCCGATGACTGCGCAAGCGGCGCCTTCTGTTTTAGGGAGACGGAGGCGACTTGTGCAGGATTTTGCCGTGGGCCGGGAGCGGAGCTGCGTTTTATGCGACCGCTCCGGCCGCCATATTGGCCACGCCCCCCCAGTATATGCCACACTTAACAATAGAAAGTGATGCTGCACATCCTATTCCACTCGCAGCAAATATGCCATGCAGAAGGGCTGAGAGACCCCCTAAATAGAAATTAGCACCTTTAGCTGCACCACAAGGGCAAGATTTCACTATTTGCCCCAGCTCTCCTTCTGAGGTACCCCCACCTATCTCAGGCACTTACCTTACTTAAGCAGCAAGGGTTAAGGACAATGGGAGGTGCATATCCCGGAGGGATGTTTATTTCTATGTCAGATTTGCCATGGACACAGCATCAGACTCTACTCCTGTCATGTAGATATCACTGACTATTGGCCACTATAACAGAGTTATACCCCTAGCTCCCTGCTGAACCTCCGGCTCTTAGTGCACTACAAACTACTCACTAGCGCCACACGCAAGAAACTTGTCACTAACCTATATAGTGCTTCACAATGGGATAGACAGTTTGCAGTACTCACAAATTTAAAGAAGTAGAACGCTGTTCTGAATACACCTATAATTCCGGAAGACTGGGACTTTTGTTGTGCACTAAAAAGAACAGGTACACCCAATTGTAATTTGAGAATAATTCATTTTAAATACTTAAAACAAATATATAATACTCCTGTATGATTGTTCAATTATCGATTCTGTGTGGATGCCAAATGTGTGCGTTGTGAAGCAGAGGAGGCAGATTTTCTGCACTTAACATGGCAGTGTGCCCTTTTCAGACAGTTCATACAGCAGGTGGTAGCTGATCTTACTGACATAGTGCTTGAGTTTGTGGAGTGCACTCCTCGGCTGTGTCTGCGTGGATTGATTAAACCACTACAGCAGGCTAATCAAAACGTGGTGGTGGCGGTGGCTGTTTCTCTTCTATTAGCAAAAAGCGAACACTGGGGAAAGAGACTGTACCCAAAATTGCTAAATGGTTTAAGGATATGACATATCGTCCACAGCAACGTGAACTGTATGCAGAAGAACTGCTGAAGCCCTTGAGACCAAAAGATATGTAGAGCCCTTTTACATCTTATTTATTGTCCAGGCCTGAAGTACCCTAATGTACAAATACATCTTGATGTTCTTGGCTAATGGTACTTAGATGTATAATGATTGTAACTGCCTCTGTGGTGATCTATGGCCTGAATGTTCAATGATATTTACACACAGCATATTTGCAGCAAAATATTTTTACATTGTGCTGTTTGTTGTTAAAACTCAATAAAAAGAACAATAAAATGTAATCTGTAGAACAAAACAATTTTGATTTTCAAGAATTTCAAAAAAGAATGTCTTTTCTACTAGTTTGTCGTGCTGTACTCGCAGCAGTTCCCGCCTTATGATAAGAGCAATTGAAAGAACACAATTTTTGATCCGACGAGTCAAGTGAATTCTTTTACTGGTTTCAGTAAAACAAAGGGAGGAAAATGCATCTGCTTATTTATCACTGGCTTTACATTTTTTCAGTGTTTTAAAACAGTACTATTCCGTTTCTGTTCTGCTTTTCCCTTTCTCCTCTAACTACTCCTTTTTCGGTTGACAGCACAACACCCTTCCAACTGTAGTGTCCTGCGTCAGGTGCCGCACTCTTAGGGCCATATTTATACTTTTTGACGCACAACTGCGCCAACGCAGTTGTGCGTCAAAAAAGTTAACGCCGGCTAACGCCATTCCAAAGCACCATGCGGGCGCCTTATTTATGGAATGACGTTAGCCGGCGCAGCTGACTGGTGTGCGTCAAAAAAAAAGACCCACACCAGGCAGCGCCAGCGTAGGGGAAAATGGAGCTTGGGCGTCAAAAAATGGGGCAAGTCAGGGCTGAGGCAAAATATTGGCCTCAACCCGATTTGCACCATTTTTTTTTACTCCCAACCCCCATTGAAATGACTCCTGTCTTAGCACAGATAGGAGTCATGCCCCCTTGCCCAATGGCCATGCCCAGGGGACTTATGTCCCCTGGGCATGGTCATTGGGCATAGTGGCATGTAGGGGGGCACAAATCAGGCCCCCCTATGCCACAAAAAAATAAATAAATAATACTTACCTGAACTTACCTTAAGTTCCCTGGGACGGGTCCCTCCATCCTTGGGAGTCCTCCTGGGGTGGGCAAGGGTGGCAGGGGGTGTCCCTGGGGGCATGGGAGGGCACCTCTGGGCTCCTTCCGAGCCCACAGGTCCCTTAACGCCTGCCCTGACCAGGTGCTAAAAAATGACGCAAAAGCAGCTGGACGCCATTTTTTTGGACCCGCCCATTCCCGTGCGCCATTTTTGCAAGGGAGTTTAAATAAGGCGCACATGCCTTGGAGTCATTTTTTAGACGGGAACGCCTAACTTGCATATCATTAACGCAAGGTAGGTGTCCACGCTAAAAAATGACGCTAACTCCAAGATCTTTGGTGCTAGACGGGTCTAACGCCAAAGTATAAATATGGAGTTAGCTTTGCGTCGGATTTGCGTTAAAAAAAACAACGCAATTCCGGCGCAAACAGAGTATAAATATGCCCCTTAATATAATAATCAGGGCACACGAGTCGGAGGCCTCGGTCTTCCTTGTACGTCCTGTTCTTCCTCTGACTTCACCTCCCTCCCGGTCCCACTTTTATTATTTTATCCACGTGACCCGTGGGTCACACCAACACGTCATTCTGGACGGGGGTTGCCTGTGCAACACCCCTATCTCTCACACTTCTATGGTAGTGCTCGCGCTCCTGTTACTTCACGGGCGCAACACTACAGCTCTCCCAAAATCACACAACAAACAAAATCATAAACTGATTACACAGGAGATATGATATTTCAGCATTAATTAACTTATACCAGGAAATCACGCAGCTTCGTGGAGGGCACAGGGTTACTTCTTAGATGATACCTCGATTTCTCACCCTTCCTTTGGATGACCCGGTCTCACTGGGGTCTGTGGCTGATTCGCTACTGAGTCTATCAGGTGCGCTGTCACTGTTGTTTGGGTTCGGGCTAATCAGAGCATTCTCGGGTTCATAGTCATCCCCGGATTCCTCCAAATCTGCCGTTGGGATGTTGTGTTCTCGGCCAGCCCCAGGTGACTCTTTCGGAGACTGAAATCTCTTGAACCCGGAAATGTTCCGAGCTACTTGTTTGGACCCTCTTTCTGCCACCACAAGTGAACCCTGCTGCTTTATGACTTCCACGGTTTGTCCTCGAATAGCAGACGGAATTTGTTCCCTGGGAACCTATCTCGGACTAGCACAGAGTCTCCAACTCGAATGACCTATAGACGGGATCTCCTGTGACGGCTCTCCAGTCATTCAATCGTTTCCTTTTGGCGTTTTCCCTCTCTTCATTGACAGGGGCCGGCTTCCACGATTCATGATGCGGTATGACATCGGTCACTACTTGACCCATCGACAGGTGTCCAGGGGCCACTCCGGTGGTGGAGTGAGGTGTCATTCGATATTCGCGAAAAAAGCAGTATACAGCTCTTTCTGGCGTTTCACTCTTAGCCACTGCTATCCTGACTACTTTGTTCAATGTCCTCATGAATCTCTCGACCTCTCCATTAGCTTGAGGCCATCGGGTGTGATTGTCTTGTGTTTGACACCTAGTGACCTCAGGTACTCTGCAAATTTGTTTCCGTGAAATGGCGGCCCGTTGTCAGTCTTAACTTCTTCCACTAATCCTTGAGTGGCAAACATTTTCTCCATTTTTGGGATTACTTCAGACGCTGTCAGGTTTCGGACTACTTCTACTTCTGGTCAACGAGAATAGTCATCAATCATTACCATCAGATGATCCCCATTGGGTAGGCTTCCGAAATCAAGACTGGCTGATATCCATGGCTTGTGAGGTGGTTTCTCTCTCTATCGGGATCGGCGCATTGGGCGTCCCAGTTGTTTGACACCAGTGGCATGAACGCACTAACTCTTCTACCTTTTCATCCATCCTTGGGAACCATACCTTTGTTCTTAGTCTGCTTTTGGTCTTCACCATTCCTTGGTGACCAGCGTGTGCGAGCTGAACTACTCGATTAGCGAGGCTGGAAGGGATCACTAACCTATGGCCTCGGAGAAGGCATCCGTCTTCACTGATTGTCAATTCTTGTTGTACTCTGTGCAACCCCTCCGTGACCATTCGTGCTTCTGGGGTAAGGGACTGCCACTGTTTCTGTCCAACACGCCAGCTGTTGTTTTTCACAGCGTGCATCACTCTCTGGAGATTCTCATCCTCCTCAGTGGCCTGTCTTACGGCGTCCATTGAGATAGGTAGAGGTCGGGACCTCTCTGCTACGTATTTCACATACTCTTCTGTCTCGAGGGCGTCACTTTCTTCAACAGGGGTGGTAGGTCTCGAGTGCCTTGAGAGATAATCCGCCGGGTTGTTTGCCCCTGGGCGATATTCTACTTTACAGTTAGACTCTTGCAACTGGAGCATCCATTTCTCGATGCGTGGAGGTGGTTTGGAGGCAGTGCCTTGGAAGAGTGGTATTAGCGGTTTGTGGTCTGTGGTGACAATGAAAGGGTGTCCATACACATACAGGTGGAAGTGTTTGCACCACCAGTGGATGGCAATCGCTTCTCGCTCAATCAGGGAGTACCTTTTCTCAGTATCCGTCAGCGAACAGCTCGCATACGCAACAGGGGCCCAGTCATCACCTTGAACCTTCTGGAGAAGTACAGCCCCTAGCCCTGTCGGGCTGGCATCCACGGCAATGGAAGTTTCTCATTGAGGATCGAAGTATCGTAGTGTAGTGTCCGCCGACAGTGCTTCATTAGTTGCTTGAAAAGCATCCTCTTGTTCAGGGTCCCAGGACCAGGTCGCTGTAGCTTTTGTGAGGTCTCTTAGGGGTTGGGTTAATGATGTGAGGTTTTTTATGAAACAACCGCAGTAATTCACCATCCCCAAGAAACGTCTGTCTCTGGTTACCATCGTTGGTGGCAGAGCATTCTTTATGTCCTCCACTTTTCCAGGATCAGGAGCAACGCTGTTTGAGGATGACGTATACCCAAAGAATTGTATTGTTTCTTTTAAGAACTCACACTTTTCTTTGTGAAGGGTGAGACCTGACTCGTGAACATGCTGGAGAACTTTTTTGAGTTAGGTATGATGTTACTGAATGGTTTTGGCAAAGATTAGAATGTCATCACTGACGTTGATGACACCCTTCAAATCTCTCAGTAGTTCTCATATGGTATTTTGGAAAACTTCTGCTGCACTTGAGATTCCAAAATTCAGTCTCTTGTGGCGGCGAAGTCCAGCATGGGTGGAGAAGGTTGTAATATACCTGGACTCCTCTGCTAGGACCAACTGGTGATACCCCAACCTTAAGTCCAGTTTGGAGAACCACTTTGCCTCACTCAGTTCTCCTATAAGGTCATCGATGGTGGGTGTGATGTGTCGTTCATGCTTTATAGCCACATTTGGTAGTCTCATATCGACACAAATCCTAAGCTCTCTGGGTTGTTTGGGTTTCTTCGCTACCACAATCGGTGATACCCATGGTGTAGGACCAGTCACTTTTTCGATGATCCCTGCAGATTCTAGTTTGCTTAATTCCCTCTCCACTAGGGGTCTGAGATGAAATGCTATCCTTCGGTGTCTTATAGCTACTGGTTGAACTGATCTGTTGATGTGTAGTGTGACTTCTTTATTCTTTAAGCATCCTATGCCTAGAAGACATGGGCATATGACTCTATGATGTCACTGAGGGACTATACATATATCCAGAAGGTGAACGTCACAATGCCTAAGGCTTCCGCAGTGTGACACCCTAGGAGAGTCTGCTGTCCTTCTTCAGCGACGTAGATGTATGCCTCTGTCTCTTGAGATCCATGAGCCACAGTAGTGCGGAACCTCCCTTTCATTGTTAGTGGTTGTACTTGACCGTATGCAAACACTCTAATGTGTGTCGGTTTTAGAGGCGGAGGTGGGTACAATGTTTGAAATGTCGCTTGTGCCATGATGTTAATGGACGCTCCCGTGTCCACTATGACTATTACTGGACATCCGGCTACTTGTATTTGGCATTTGGGCAGTCTTTCATGTCGCTGTGTAGCCGTGCTAATGGTGAAGAGTAAGTGACCTACCTGTGTCTCTTCCTCATCATCATCCATATCACTGCCATGGGATTGTACCTCAATGGCAGTATTTACTGTGGTTTGGGTGGTTGTGCCTCTCGTTGACTGGCACATTTTGACAAAGTGGTTGAGTTTTCCGCAACGTCCGCGTTTTTTCCCTTTTGCGGGACAACTAGCAAGGGGTTGGTTCATTCCTCCACATCTCCCACATGTTTTCTTTGACTGTGTGGGCTTTTGCAATCTTGGCTTGGAGGAAGTCAGCATCATTGCTGCCACCTGTTCTGTCTTGATTGGGGTCTGGAGGGCAGCTTCCATATGGGACACTCTCGCCTTCGATAGTTCTTTGGTCCTTCCCATTGTTAGGATATCCGTTAAGGAACGCCCTGATTCTTTGAGGATACGTTCTCTCAACTTCGATGACGCACATCCCTGAATAATTTGGCCTCTGATCTGGTCATTCTCATTGTGGAATGCGCACGTAGCCGCAAGTTCCTTTAACCTCATGTGGAACATGTCAATGGACTCGTCAGTATGTTGGCAAGCTTGCCGAAATATGAATCTCGCATAATCAACGTTGACCATGGGTGCGAAGTGTGTCCGAAGCGCTGCAATGAGTGTTAAGTGCGTCTTTGGTTCCGCTTCAATTATTGTTTTTGATATGCAGTAGATGTCTTTTCCACCTAGGTGCACTACCATCGCCCTTTTTTGCTCATATTCAGTCTTTGTGGCTTCAAAATAGAACATCAGATGCTCCACCCACTCATTCCATCGGGAGGCCTGTGTGGACGGGGCCCCCTCTACTATAAAAGGTTCAATGGGGGGTACTGAGTTCATTTTGTGGCCTCTGAGAGGTTAGTAACTAGTGTCTTTGGCAGTTGGTCTTCTTAACTCTGCAGGGTACTGTCTCTTTAAGAAAAATAAGTTTGCTCTCCTTTTTTGAAGAAACAGTGTGCTGTCCCTTTAAGAAAACAGTGTACTGTTTCTGTGAGATGAGGTTTGGGGGCATGGCTTGTCAGCTTCTAGCTGAGTAAAATGCCTGTGGGTATGCTCTTTGGAGCCTGCAGGGGGGGCGTGGCTCATCAGCAGCAATCGGGCAGGCTTTTCTCTGGACTGGGGGCTTACCGGCAGTCGGACGGCAATTTTCTTGTGAGTCCCACAGGATCCTCGATGCCTGCTCGGCAGAATTTGGGGCCAGATGTAGATCCCACGGGCTGCCGTGGTAGCGAGCGGCCGCCTCGCCACGTGGAGGTGGGCGTTGGAGAGGTACGAGCACTGTGTGACGCAACAGCACTGAACTCGGTGCAGGTAGGCGTTGCCCACCCTTGTCGCCAGTGTGGTGTCCTGCGTCAGGTGCCGCACTCTTATTATAATGACGACCAGGACACTTGAATCGTTTATAATCAGGGCGCACAAGCCAGAGGTCTTGGTCTTCCTTGTACGTCCTGTTCTTCCTCTGACCTCACCTCCGTCCCGGCCCCACTTTTATTATTTTATCCATGTGACCCGTGGGTCACACCAACATGTCATTCTGGATGGGGGTTGCCTGTGCAACACCCCTATTTCTCACACTTCTATGGTAGTGCTCGCGCTCCCGTTACTTCACGGGCGCGACACTACACCAACCACCCGCATCAGTGTTTGCAGCTGAGCTCAAACTTAGTTTTTCAGAAAACAGCTTAATAATGTTTCTTGCACATTGAAGTCTCTTAAGATGTACAAACTACCTCTTCTACCTCATTCCTATAACAGTCTGGGGGCCAAAATTTTCATTAATTCATGCAGAGTAACGTAGCAGGACAACTTGCTGCGCTGCATCAAAGGGAGAGAGCAGGAAAGTGCTATATCTGCCAAGATATGGCGCCTTCTTCCTGTTCTCTCCTTTTACTGGTGCACTTGTGGCTGTCAAGCGCCAACGTAGACACCCTTTCACCATAGTGCAGAATGCAAAAAGAACATATGATGGACGGAATGCTGAACAATGTCAAACATTCACCCTGAGTTTCGCCCACCATGGCACCCCAGTTTGGACCCATTCATATGCAAATCGGTCTTGACCCTCTCCCCATGGGAACAATCCAGCCCCAAATGCCAGGCCAGGTCCTCCCTGGGCCAGAAACAAGCATTCTGGGACAGGTTTTAGTATATCACCCCTCATCACCCAGACTAGCCTAAATCCAGTGGCACAGTGAGCCTGGGACCCATGTTTTACAATACCTAGTGCACTTGGGGCAACAAATGCAAAAAGAACAGATGATGGACAGAGTGCTTAACAATGTCAAACATTCACCTCCAGTCAGAGAGCTGGGCCTACATCCATCCTTCTTTTGCCCACCATACCATCCCAGTTTGGATCCAGTCATGTGAAAATCAGTCTTGACTCTGCTCCCAATGGGCACAGTCCAGCCTGAACTGCTAGGCCAGGTCCTCCCTGGACAGGAAACAATAATCCTGGAAATGGTTATGGGGCATCACCCTTCATCAGCCAGGCTAACTTGAACCCAGTGGTACAGTGAGCCCAGGACCCATGTCTTGGCATACCTGATGCACTTATGGCGACAAATGCAAAAAGAAGAGATGATGGATGGAATGCTGAACAATGTTAAACATTCAACCCCATTGCCCATCATGCCACCCCAGTTTGAACCCAGCCATAAGAAAATCAGTCTTGACCTTGATCCCAATGGGGACAGTCTAGCCTCAACTGCTAGGCCAGGTCCTCCCTGGACCAGAAACAAGCATCCTTGGATTGGTTTCAGGGTATCGCACCTCATCAGCTAGGCTAGCTTGAATCAGGTGGCGCAGTGAGCCCGGGACCCATGGCTGGGCATACCTGACACACTTGCACCTACAAATGCAAAAAGAACAGATGAGGGACAGAATCTGAGTAATGTCAAACATTCACCACCAGTCACAGATCCGGGCCTAAATCCATCATTTTTTTGCCCACGATGTCACCCCAGTTTGGATCCAGCCATCAGCAAATCAGTCATGACCCTGGTCCCTATGGGAAGACTCCAGCCCAATCTGCCAGGCCAGGTTCTTCCTGGACCAGAACGAGGCATCCTTGGACTGCTGTCAGAGTATCAACCCTCATTAACCAGGCTTGCTTGAGTCCAGTGGGACAGTGAGCCCGGAACCCACTTCTGGGCATATCCAGCACACTTAGGGCAACAAATGCAGAAAGAACAGATGATGGAGAGAATGATGAACAATGTCAAACATTCACCCCCAGTCAGAGATCTGTGTCTAATTCCATATTTTTTTCTGCCCACCATGCCATCCCAGTTTGCACCCAGCCATATGCAAATCTATCTTGACCCAGCTCCCAGTGGAAACAGTTGAGCCCATTCTGCCAGGCCAGGTCCTCTCTGGACCAGAAACAAGCATACTGGAACTGGTTTTGGGGCACCACCCCTCATCAGCCAGGCTAGCTTGAATCCGGTGGCACAGTGAGCCCAGGGACCACATCTGGGCATACCCAGCACACTTAAGGCAACAAATGGAAAAAGTATGGATGATGGAGGAAATGCTGAACATTGTCACACATTCACCCGCAGTCAGAGATCTGGGCTTAAATCAATTTTTGTGGTCTGCCATGCCACCCCAGTTTGTACCCAGCAAATCAGTCTTGATCCTGCTCCCCATGGAAACAGTCCAGCCCAAACTGCCAGGACTGCACACAAGCAACATGGGACCAGTTTTGGGATATCACCCTTTATTAGCCAGCCTAGCTTGAAACCAGTGGCACAGTGAGCCCAGAACACACATTCCTTAACAAGGCAGCAGACCTTTAATGACCGGTATAGCCCAACTACAGCAGGCTATGAGGCTATTAGAACATTCCATCCATAGAGGGCAGAATGTTCTTATTATTAAAACAAAGGCCTCAAGGAGCCCAATGGGATTAAAACTCCCTTGGGCTTCATGAGGCATTTGTTCACAGCAATCGCTGTGAACAGCAAACATTGGAATGTTGGAGCTCTGGGCTTTTACCAGCCATTAGAAGCCTGGAGCACTCCACTGCCTTCAATGGACCTCCCAACATTCCAATGTTCTAATATAAATTAGGTAATTGTGAAGATAATGTACAAATGTTTGTCTGTAATCATAAATTAGTGTATGTTATATATGTATTATAATCAAAACATGTTTTTATAAATATCTAATATTAAATAATGTTGTAATATGATTAATTTGATAATTTAGTGTTATAGTCTGATTTTATGTACTCATTTTAATATTTTTAAATTCTTTAGCTATAATATTGTCTGACCTCAACTGCCACAATGTCCTACAGTTCCCCCCTCCCTCCTATCCCCATTTCAGCCTCCACCGGTTTATTAAGAAAGTTGCTTTTGTTTCCTACTGCATACTCAACATTCTCCATATGATACCGCTTACTGTCGCTCTCTTTGTTCACTCACCCAATACTGCTGTATATTGTTGTTAAATCTACCAATTTGAATATAGACTGACACACAATGTGATTGTTACGGGTTACTCAGGGAGGTCCTTAGCACCACCACTGAGGCCTTTCCCTTAGGTCTGAGCATCTCACAAATCAGATAAACTTGAGTGAGTTTGTCCTCAATAGGTATTTATTCCTGTTTGTGCGTTTCTTTTTTTCTTTATTTTTACACTCCTTAATAGTGATCTTTTAATAGCCTTTTTATTTAATGATCTTACATCAGTCTCTATCTTCCTTCTGTCTCTTCTTTGCGGTTCTTTTTCATTATTCTCCCTCTTGTCTTTTTCAGCTGGATCTCATAGTTGGGTCACCGCCATACAGGAGCATGAAGACAAAAACAAAAGACAGAGCAGCAAAAGGTAAGTGTATTATTCTGTGGATAGGTATATTTTATGGTCTCTATAACGGGGAAGGTAAGTGAGGGTCTAGTGCCAAACGTGATCACTCTGTGAAAATTCACTTCAGTTTGTGCTCATAGTGTAATTGTGAAATGTGCTTCAAGAATCATGCTTTTCTTAAGAAACTTAATTTATCTCATAGTTGTCCCTTCTTCTTTTATGGTAGAACCCCTTTCTCCCCCTCTTTTATTGTAGTTCCTCGCTTCCTTCTCCCTCTTTTTAAATAACGCGGTAGTAGAGCCCCAAATACGGGCACGTACCTGTGCTAGCCACGTCCTTCCTGGAACGTGGCGGGCTGCTGGGTCACGAAACTGGGCTTTGTCAATTTAGCCGACACTTTGCTCTCCCTCGACATCCTCTTTGTACCGCTGTTCCGCCTCCTCGTAGTTTTGGTCCGCGTCTCTTATTCTGCTGCACATGTCTCCTTTTATCTCTGGGTGTTTGGGCTCCCCAGTCGTCTTCTTGGTGCCCCCTCTGTCTTCCGGGTATGCGCACGCCTTCTCTCCTCTTCCCAGCATTTCGTCTTCCGGGTTCTTGTTGGGGACATGTTGAAAACGGCACGGCATTCCCTCTACCTTGCCCCTGGGGCACTATCTTATCAGCCCCGAACCATCGTATGTCCTGTCAGGGCCGATTACCTGCTGGCTCCCCCTTGTGAGTGACTGATTGAGTCCTGAATCTACAGGAAGTCTTGCGGTTACCATTTGAGATCCAGGGGAATGTTGTATCTGAAATACAAAAGGTTGGAGGGCCATGAACTACCGTAATACTCTGGGATTGGTGTCTTTATTGCGAGCTAACCATGTTAGTGGGGCATGGTTGGTGATTAGCTTAAATGGATGCCCTAATAGATAGTATTGCAGGCTTTTGATGGCCCACTTTATGGCCAGGCACTCCTTTTCTATAGTGGGATAGTGTTTTTCCCTTGATTGTTTGGTTATACCTTTCTACCAACCCATCTGTTTGAGGATGATAAACAGAGGTGCGAATGTGTTTTACTCCAAGTAGTTGGCATATTTGGGACATAAGCCGGGGCATAAAAGAAGTACCTTGGTCTGTCAATAATTATTTTGGGAATCCTACTCGGGAAAAAAAAACTATCATAGCATGGGCCACACTTTTAGTGGTCATGCTTGTGAGAGGAATGGCTTCAGGATAATGAGTAGCATAATCTACGAGGACTAGAATATACCTATACCCATGTGAGGAGGGGGTTAAAGGTCCCACCAAATCCATTACTACACGATAAAAAGGGAGATCATTAATGGGTAAAGGGTAGAGTGGGGCCCTTTGGACCACCCCCGGGTTAATAAGTTGAAACTTGGGACATTGGGCACAGAATTTGCGTATGTCGGAAAATACCCCTGGCCAATGAAAGTGACGGAGGAGATAGTCCTCGGTTTTCTCTCGCCGATAATGTCCTCCCCCAACCTTACCATGTGCTAGATGGAATACCTGTATTCGATATGGGGTAGACACTACCAATTGAGTTTTTGGCACGTTATTATTGTGAACGATCCTATATAGTAGTCCGTGTTGTATAAGAAAATAAGGACCCACCTGACCCGTTGATTCCGTGACAGCAGAAGTCCAGGCGTGTTCCAACACAGGGTTTTCTCTTTGACAGACTCTGAAGGGCGGTGGAATCAATAAGACAGTTCTTTCTGTGGGGAACAGAGGAAGAGGATTGTTTTTGACATAAGTTCGGTATTTTCTTTTTTGTTCTCTTTTCCCTTGCCTGCTTAATTTCAGTTTCCCCTTACCCTTTTCAAATTAAATATGGGTAAAAGGGGATTCCTTAAGCCAAAAATCTCTACCATTGTCTTCGTTTGTGCTTTCAAGAAGCTTGTGGAAGTCGTAATAGTCAGTTCCTAGGATCAATTACTCCACTAGATGAGGTACTATACCTACTCTCAAGTTTTCTTCCCAACCTCTCCATTTTACACTGATCTCAGCTGGTGATATTGTTTACTGTCACCATGCATACAGCAAATGCACACTGATTCTCCCTTCCGCCATTAGTCCTTCGATAGTAATTCGACCTTCATTACTGATTGACTACATCCGGAGTCAATCAGTACCGTAATGGGGTTATTATTCACTAGCATCTCTTTGATGTATTGTGGTGTATTTCGGCCTGCACATAAAACCCTGCCTCAAGTCACTCCTATTTCCATTGGTTCGGGTTTAAGTGACTTATGGGGACAGTTGTGTGCAATGTGACCCCACTCCGCACAGTGATAACACTGTGGGGTTTGATTAGGTTCCTTTTCTGTAAAGCGTATACCGGGAATACTCTCTGGACAATTCGGAGACCGAGGTTTTGATTGAGGACTGACATTTTTGGCTACTATAGTTTGTCCTTTCAGTGGGGTCACTCTGAAGTCGGGAGCTCGATGATAGGCACATGCCAGGTCTATGACGGTGTTTGTTGTAATATTTGGGTGTTGTTTAATCCAGTTCCACGTTTGGACCGGTAATGCCTATAAAAACTGTTCCAATACTATTATTTGTATCACTTCTTCCCTACTAGTACCAATGGGGTCCAACCATTTCAAGACTAGATCCTGTACCCTATTGTAGAGAGCTCTGTAGCGCCCCGAATATGGGCATGTACCTGTGTTAGCCACATCCCTCCTGGGATGTGGCGGGCTGCTGGGTCCTGAAACGGGGCTTTGTCAATTTCGCTGGCGCTTTGCTCTCCCTCAACGTCCTCTTGTACCAATGTTCCCCCTCCTCGTAGTTTTGGTCCACGTCTCTTATTCTGCTGCACGCGTTTCCTCTTCTCTCCGGGTGCTCGGGCTCCTCAGTTGTCTTCTCGGCGCTAGATGGAGCTATGGCCAAGAATCGTGGACAGGGTCAACGCCATGGGACAGCACTCAAGAACCAGGGATGACTTCAGGAAGCGGTAAAATGACCTACGGGGGAAGGTACGTTCCATTGCAGCAAGACACCAACTCGCTGTACAGAGGACTGGCGGTGGACCTCCACCTCCTCCCCCACAACTAACAACATAGGAGGAGCAAGTCTTGGCAATCATGCATCCTGAGGGCCTGGCCGGAATAGGAGGAGGACTGGACTCAGATAAGTCAACTGTATAATACTATTACCCCCCCTACCTGCATGCCATCGCATACGCTCACCCTCACTCCCATCACTCCACCACTTCCCACACACCACCATCACATCTCACCCATCCCAATGCCAAGCCCTGCATGCTCTACTAATGCATGGACACCACTTACAGACCTGCATGGACACCTATCACTAAAGCATACACACTAGAGAGAATCAGGTAGCCCACCACATGCCAACTTACACAAATGAAAGCTGCCAGGGTAAATACAACCAAAGAGGACAACCCACCAATGCACAATATGTCAGACACAGAAACAATAACACAGCATTTACATGCCTACAGGTATCCCAGCCAATGTCACCAGAGAAGAGGTGCCAGCAACAACCAGTCCCCCCACAAAAGAGGCCCACAGTGATGACAGCAGCTCTGGTCGCCTGGATCTGGATGACCAACCTGGCCCATCAGGGAGCTCTGGACAGTCGGTTACCTAAGCCCAGTCACAGACAACCACAGAGCCTCCCCATCTGGAAACACCACCACAGCACCCACCCAGCGTACCCACACCTCTGTCCCCAGAACACTTCAATTAGCAGTGTGTCCACCTCTACAGGGGCCCCAGGGCACACCTCATACCCAAGGCAATCAGGCACCTGGATCAGTGGCAGTGGGCACTCGGTTAAGGGGACAGAGGCACAGGCCAGCAGGGAAACTGGGAAGAGTGCTGTGAGCCAGGGGGAGGACAGACCCAGGGAACCAACTCTCCAGGAGGCACTCTCTGTGATCCTGGGAGCATACCAACATTCCCAGAACACGATGGGCCAGATCCTGGACAATGTGCAGGAGAACAGGCGGCTGCAGGAGGGACAGTACCAGGGGATCAGGGAGGACTTGCAGGCCATCAACACCACCCTAGTCTGCATAGCAGGGGTGCTGGCAGACATGGGCAATATTATGAGGGAGACAGTCCCACAACAGCAGGCCCCTGCCACTAGCCAGAAATCTGAACTGCCTTCCACCTCCGCTGCCGCTGGTGGACAGGAGGCCCCGCACAGGACCAACAGGCCAACAGCACCCCTCCCCCTGCAGAAGGAGAACCACCCCACAAACATTCCCTGTGATCCAGGCAGAAGCCAGAGACTATTGCCAAGACCCGCACCTGGAAATTAGACTCTCTTGATTGTCACCCTTGTGTCCCAGTCTGTCACCCTGTCCACCTTGAACTGACATTGCTCCCTTTCCTATGTCCCCATGGACAATGCACCTGTACTACAGACTGGAACTCTACCCTGGAATTTCTTCCATCCTCACCTCATCCCATTGCACTTGCCCCTCAATATCTTAGCACTTAAATAAAGACCCTTGAAACAAATAGATGTATGGAGTATGTCACTTTATTTAGGTATGCATATGTTTAACCATGTACAAACATTGCAAATCAAATGTACAGTAAATGAGCACATATGAAAGACCTGTAGTTGGCTGCAGTGATCAAGCTGGAGCTACTGTGAGGCACCAACATCTGTAAAACAAATTGCCAAAGGGTTCAGTGAGTGGGCATAGAAGTGGGAAATAACAGCATGCCAGTGCCAAACAATTTTAAAATAATGGCAATGAAATGTGAATTTACACCGTCTTACCTGTGTGTCATTGGAAGTACTGTCTGATCACTGCACTTCTGCTGTCCTCATCCTCTGCCTCCTCATCCTCAGTGTCCAAAGGGTCCACAGCTGCCACACGGGCATCTCCAGCCTCCTCCTCCTGCAGAAAAAGTACATGGCGTCTCAACACAAGGTTGTGCAACATGCAGCATGCCACTATTATCTGGCAGACCTTCTTGGGTGAGTAGCACAGGGATCCGCCTGTCAAATGGAGGTACCAAAACCTGGCCTTAAGGAGGCCAAACGTTCTTTCTATGATCCTTCTGGTTCACCCATGTGCCTCATTATAACGTTCTGCCCTTGTCCTGGCTTTCCTCACAAGGGTCAGAAGCCATGATGGGTTGGGGTAACCAGAGTCACCTGCAAATATTGAGGGACCACATTTAGCCACACACTATCCAATATGGCCCACACCATACCCATACCACATCTATTGGGTGGGAACCAGGGCTCACCTATTAGCCACACCCTATGCCTCTGTAGTTGGGCCATCACATTTGGGATGCTGCTATTCCTCAGGACAAAGGCATCATGAACTGACCCAGGATACTTAACATTGACATGGGAGATGTACTGGTCCGCCAAGCACACCATCTGTACATTCATTGAGTGAAAACTCTTGCGATTTCTGTACACCTGTTCATTTTGCCATCAATCACACCAATTATGTTTGGGGAATGTCCCATTGCATAGAAGTCATCCTTCAATGTGGCCAAATCGTCCACCTGGGGAAATACAATGTAGCTGCACATGTGTTTAATCAGGGCAGGCAACACTCTGGTCAGCACTATTGAGAACATTGGCGGTGCCATTCCTGCTGCTAAGCCCACAGTCACTTGGAAAGAACCAGTTGCCAGGAAATGTAGAACTGATAGAACTTGCACAAGAGGGGGGATCCCAGTGGGGTGGCGGATAGCAGATATCAGGTCAGGCTCCAATTAGGCACACAGCTCTGTGATTGTGGCCCTGTCATGTCTATAGGTGAGGATGATGTGCCTGTCTTCCATTGTTGCCAAGTCCACCAGAGGTCTGTAAATGGGGTTATGTCTCCATCTCCTATTCATCCACAGCAGTAGCAATCTAAGGGACAAAAGAGTGAGGAGCCGGTCACAAACTGAACAATGGGGCTACAACAGTACGATGCATGCTGTCAAATTGTAATGGGTCAGTGAGAATTTTCCTGTGTGTCCAAAATTAAACAGTGATGCAGTAATTATCCAGAGCCGCCCCCCCCTTGAAATGGCATCTGCCTGTCCTGTGTGGAGGTACAGGTGGAAGTGAGGTAATTTTGCTGACGTTGTGCGCCGTTGCGGGAGGCGGTCGGGAACCGCTGTGCAACGCCTCATTAGTTATAATGGAGCCCTATGGAGTACAGTGGCCAATGTAGATGTATGCCGGCGGTGACGGTATGCACCGCTGTGGACATGATCGCCATTTTCTATCTGATTCCTCACTTACTCCCTGACCTTCAACAGGAGAGGACCTACACTGCATGTGCTGCTGTGACCTGTGTTTGGAACCTACCATGGCTCATGTGACTGGGGAAAGGGCCCCTGCCTTCACTTCGATGGAGTTGGAGAGACTGGTGGATGGGGTCCTACCCCAGTACGGAATGCTGTATGGGCCTCCAGACCAACAGGTGAGTACACCGTGGGCATGGTGCATGAGGCATGAATGCATGGAGTGGGGTGTGAAGACATTGTGTAAGGGGGGGTGGGTGGAAGTCCCCTGGGCAGCGCACAGGTTGTGTGCTGGGTGATGTGTGTACAAATGGTGATGTGAAGGGGTATGGTGGGCCATAAGTGTAACATGCAGGACTGTCTGACTAATACTATTTTCCTGTGTGTATTCCCTCTGCAGGTCAGCGCCCATCAAAAGAAGTGTATGTGGCATGCCATCACCAAGGAAGTGCGAACCCTGGGGTTCTATGGCAGGTGGAGCACCCACTGTTGGAAACGGTGGGAGGACCTGAGATGCTGGGCACGGAAGACAGTGGAGGCCCAGCTGGGGCTGGCTTTCCAACTAGGAAGGGGTGCCCGTCGAACCCTGACGCCCCCTATGGCCTGCATACTGGCGGTGGCTTATCCAGAGCTGGATGGGAGCTTGAGGGCATCATAGCAGCCACAAGGGGGTGAGTACAGTGCCCATCATTATAACTTACTTATGGTAGGGTGGTATTCGGGCGGGGGATGTGTGTCAGTGGGTACCCCTAATTCAGGCCTGACATTGCAGCATAGGTCTCCTGGTGGCTAGGGTCCAGAAGGGATAACCCTGCTGCCTGGTCAATGCTGCGTGGGTCCCAGGTGTGCTGGATTTGGCAGTGTGTGCCCCTCCCCATGCCTTGTTGGCTAGCAATATCACTGGTAGTGCAATGCATACTGCGTAGGCCTGAACCCTGTGTGTGAGTGTGCTGTGTACGTCAACGGTGGTGTTGGTGCAGCCATTGACCCAGTCTATCCTTTGGCTCTTCCCCCCCATTTCGTTTTGTCACCCTGTTCTTATGTTCATTAGCATCATCTGGTGGAGGAGCAGAGGCACTGGAGATGGAGGAGGCTGCATCCCACAGGACCCAGGAGGCAGAGTCCACCAATGGTGAGGGCACCAGTGGGACGGAGGGCGAGGATGGCACCACAGCGGAGACTGGAGGGGACAGTTCTGACACAGACACCTCCTCTGATGGAAGCTCCCTGGCGGTTGCAGACACCTCTGTGACCACCCCAGCTACAGGTACAGCCGCCACCCCCATACCAGCACCGCCCTCGCAGCAAACCCTCAGTGAGTTGCCCGTGCCCGCTCACCCAGGAGGGTGGGCACCTCCTTCACCCCAGGCACCTCAGGCCCTACCCCAGTGAGCCCTGCTGCCCTGAGTGAGGAAGCTATTGACCTCCTGAGATCAATCTCTGTAGGGAAGTGAACCATTGTGAACGCCATCCAGGAGCTGGCAGCCCAGATGCAACAGACTAATGTATTCCTGGAAGGCATTCACACTGGCTTGGCGGCCCAACAGAGATCAATCCAGGCTCTGGCCTTCTCTCTGATGGCAGCCATTGTCCCAGTTTCCATCCTCCCCCCTCCAACTTCCTCTTCCCAATCCCTTTCCTCTCAACCCCAACCTATCCCAATCACACAGGCAGACGAGCATGCACACAAGACAACACACAAGAGTGGTACAGGCAAAAACAAGCACCACACATTATCCCACAGGCACTCACACAAACACCATTCAGATGAAGACATACCAACATCCACAATTTCCAATGTTTCCCCCTCCTCCTCCTCCTCCACCTCTCTCCCAGTTCCGTCTACACTCACACCTGCATGCACTATATCCTCATCCACTACCAGCATCACCACCACAACTAGCATAACACACACCTCACTGGCCGACACCTCCACAACAGCCATGCACACATCCCCTGTGTCCTCTCCCACTGTGTCTGTCCCCCCTCCCAAACGCAAGCACTCAGACACCCAACAGCCATCCACCTCACAACAGCATCCAGCCCATGCACCTAAAATCAGCAGACAGAAACCTCTTACAACCACTCCCTCTTCCTCCACTCCCAAACCTTCTCTCACTTCCTGCTCCAATGTCCCTAAAAAGCTTTTCCTATCCACCATTGACCTCTTCCCAACCCCTGCCCCTGTCCTGCACGTCTGGCCAGGGTGGCAAAGCCCAGCCAAGCACCTCAGCCACCCAGTCCACGGGCCCAGCAGTCACCACACCCACTCATGGTGGGAAAGGATCCAGGGCACATGTCCTGAGGGTGAAGGAGCCTGCAGCAGGCAGCCTCAAGGGTAAGGAGCCACCTGTTGCCAGGAAGAGCAAGGAGCCTGCCCCAGCTGCTGCCAGGAAGAGCAAGGAGCCTGCCCCAGCTGCTGCCAGGAAGAAGACGGAGCCTGCCCCATCTGCTTCCTGGAAGACCAAGGAATCAGCATGAGTAGGCAGAAAGGGAAATGGGCCTGGGGCAGGAACTCTGATGGAGCCCCCATCACTAATCATGGTTGTGCAGCCATCCGAGGCTGCAGGGGATGGGCTTGGGCTTCCCCCCACCACCAGCAGCAGCACCACCACCACCAGTGGTCAGCCATCCGAGGCTGCATGGGATGGGCTTGAGCTTCCCCCCACCAAAAGCAGTATCATCACCACCACCAGTGGGCAGCCATCCGAGACTGCAGGGGATGGGCTGGAGCCTCCCACCAGCAGCAGCAGCAGCACCACCACCAGTAGGCAGCCATCCGTGGCTGCAGGGGATGGGCTGGAGCCTCCCCCCACCAGCAGCAGCACCACCACCACCACCAGTGGGCAGCCATCCGAGGCTGCAGGGGATGGGCTGGAGCTGTCCCCCACCAGCGGCTGCAGCAGCACCACTTCCACCACTGAGCAGCCGCCACCGCTGGCAGACGGTATGTAGTCCTGCCTCCATGGGATGCTGTGCGGCCTGCCCCCTGCAAATCCTGTGGGTCTGACACCCATCCTGAGAGACTGTGACCTTGCACTCTCCAGGATCAAGAGCACATCGCACGATGCCCCCTCCAGAACCAGTAGGTGAGACACCCACCAACCCCAGCTTCTGCAGGACCAAGAGCACAGGGCATGATGCCCCCTCCAGAGCATGTGGGCAAGTCACCCACTTGAGAGACTGTGGCCTTGCACTCCCCAGGACCAAGCACAAGGCATGTTGCCCCCTCCAGATGCAGTGGTGTTGTTCCATCTCCCAGCTGAGGTGACCCCTCATCCCCTGTCCCCTTGAGGTGCCTTCAAAATTATTAAAAATAGAGGTTAATTATTCTTGATGGGCCCTTCCCAAGACACATTATTAATAGTGTAATCTGTACTCTGGTTCTCTCCATAGGACTGCTAGGCTACTCACAGTAAAGACAGATTTTAGGTTGTTGTCACTGTAGGGACATGGTAACAATCATTTTCCACATTTCCCACTTTTAAATACAATACACACCACCTTGTGGGCGACAAGACCTACATAGGGATGACTGTCAGAGTCACCAGATCCTCGGGGTCTGCGCACGTTCCCAACATGGCCACCACAAGACAGCTCCAATACTCTGATTAGAATGTCACAGAGTCTAAGAGAGTCCAAGTGGGGAAAAGGGGATTAGGTAGGGAACAGCTAGGAAGGAGACCTGTAGGAAGCAAAAGTTTAAACAACACAACATCCGAATAAAATCACATTGACTTTCACTAGACTATGGTTCTAAGTATTGTCTTACTGTAACCATGGATACTCTAAGAAGTGACTTTAACTAGACCTCAAGAAACTCTTGATACCTGGAATAAATCAAGAATGATTAATGCAATGTTTCATATGAGCTTTTCACAACATGTCACATAGGCCCTCATTACAACCCTGGTGGTAAATCCCACTTTCCGCCATGCAGAAGACCGCCAACACACCGCTGCGGACGCGGAATTCCGCAACAGCTATTACGACCCACAGCTCGGAATCTGCCAAAATCCAAAAACCCACACAAGTCCGCCACACCAAAGGTCAGTGATAAACTGGCAATAACAAAACCGACACGTCACGTCAACAGGAAAACACCCACACTATCACGAACCACGATTCCATGCGGGGGTCTTTCAACCGCGGTATTCCATTGGCGGTACTCACCGCCGCGCTCAAAATACACACACATTTACAAAACACAACCACATTGGACAAATCGAAATACACACACCTGATACACATACACGCACCACTCCCACACACCAAATGCAATATAAAACACACACCAACATCACCCACAAACCCTTAAGACCAGAATTGCGATAGAAGGCCAGATAGAGACACCACCAGAAACAACACTAGCATCCACAGGCACACAACATCATCACTCACACAACATCCACACACCTCAGACAACACACAGAAATACATCCCCTCACACATCACAACCGACACCACCTCACACATCACCCACACCACATCATGGCACCTCAACGACACCCCAGGTTCTCTGAGGAGGAGCTCAGGGTCATGGTGGAGGAAATCGTCCAGGTAGAGCCACAGCTATTCGGATCACAGGTGCAGCACACCTCCATTGCTAGGAAGATGGAGCTATGGTGCAGAATTGACGACAGGGTCAACGCAGTGGGACAGCACCCCAGAACATCAGGAAGAGGTGGAACGACCTACTGGGAAAGGTGCGTTCCGTGGTTTACAGACATCAGATTGCAATACAGAGGACTGGCGGTGGACCCCCACCTCCTCCCCCACAACTAACAACATGGGAGGAGCATGTCTTGGCGATACTGCATCCTGAGGGCCTCGCAGGAGTAGCAGGAGGAATGGACTCTGGTGAGGCATCTCTTAACTATTATATCCCCCACCCTACCTGCATGCCATCACATACCCCCACCCTCACCCTCACCCCCATCACTCCAACACCTCACATATGTCCCCTTATCACAACCCACACATCCCAACACCAACCCCGGAATGCAACACCAAAGCATGGACACCTATCACCAAAGCATGTCCACAACAGATACCCACACAGACCCCAAACCAAATGTCACAGAAGGACCAAGACAAGAATGCAAGCACTGGAGTACAGGGTCACTCACCCATTGCACACAATGGCACACACAGATGCAATAATCATGCCTTTACACCCCTGCAGGACCCCTACCCAACGTCACCGGACAGGAGGTTCCAGACATGCCCAGTCCCCCCACAGGAGAGGCCCACAGTGATGACAACAGCTCTGCACAACTGGATCAAGATGACCAGCCTGGCCCATCTGGGACCTCTGGATAGTCGGTTCCCCTGACACTGTCACAAGCCACCACAGAGCCTCCCCCCTCAGGAAAAGCCACCACAGCACCCACCCAGCAGGCCCATCCCTCTGTCCCCAGGACACGTCAAGCAGCAGTGTGTCCACCACTACAGGGAACCCAGGCAAACCCACCACCCCAAGAAAATCAGGGACCTGGGAGCCGTGGCATTGGGCACATGGTTCAGGGGACAGAGGAAAAGGAAAACAGGGGAACTGGGAGGACTGCTGTGCGACAGGGGGAGGACAGACCCAGGGAACCCACTCTCCACAAGGCCCTCTCCAACATCATGGGAGCGTACCACCATTCCCAGGAGACGATGGCAACGGTACTGGCCAACTTTCAGGAGACCCAGCGGCTGCAGGAGAAACACTATCTGGGGATCAGGGAGGAACTCAAGTCCATCAACACCACCCTGGTCACCATTGTCGGGGTGCTGAAGGACCTTGTCAACACCAGGATGGACACTGTGGCACAACAAGGGGCCCCTGACACTAGCCTGGATGATGAACAGCCCACCACCTCCGCCGGCGCTAGTGGACAGAAGGCACCGCCACAGGACCATGACACCAGCACCCCACCCCCTGTAGATGGAGAGCCACCCTGCAAACGGTCCCTGAGATCCAAGAACAAGACAGAGAACATTGCCAAGACCCCCACCAGGAAATGAGACCCCCCTGAATGTTATCCTTCTGTCCCACTTTGTCACCCTGTCCATCCTTCAACTGCCCTTGCTCCACTTCCTATGCCCCTTTGGACAATGCACCTGTGAAACAAATAGACTGGACTCTGCCATGGACATTCCTCCACCATCACCCCTGACCATTTTACAACCCCCTCCACTTATTTGCACAAAAATAAACACACATCAATCACAAAACAATCTGGAGTCAGTCTGTGCTTTCACAAATCTGTAATTGCAATAACTGTGGAATATAGCAATCTCAATTTAAATGTCAACATACCGCTGTAACACAGCTCCAGTCCATGAGGAAATATAGCAGAGGTCACAAAGTGGGACCCACATCTGTCAAATGGAAAGGCAAAGTGAGAAGTCAGGGTCCATACACTGGGTGAAAATGACAGACTTATTATAGGTCAAGCAACAGTATGAGATGTGGGAGGCAGTGATATGTTCTTACCTGTGTCTCACTGGAAGTATTGCTGGATAACGTTGTTTCTGTTGTCAATATCCTCTTCTTCTACCTCCTCTTCTTCACTGTCCACAGGTTTCACAACTGCCACAGGACCTCTAGCTGGACCATCCTCCTGCAGAAAAGGCACTTGTCATCGCAAAGCCAGGTTGTGCAGCATACAGCAGGCCACAATGATCTGGCACACCTTCTTTGGTGAGTAGTAGAGAGAACCACCTGTCATATGGAGGCACCGGAACCTGGCCATCAGGAGGCCGAAGGTTCTTTCTATAATCCTCCTAGTTCGCCCATGTGCCTCATTGTAGCGTTCCTCTGCCCTTGTCCTGGGATTTCTCACTGGGGTCAGTAGCCATGACAGGTTGGGGTAACCAGAGTCACCTGAAACTATTGAGGGACATCTGTTAGACACACACTAACCCATATGGACAACCCCAAACCCAGACAACTATTCACAGGGTATAGGGTCCTTGTCCTCACCTGTTAGCCACACACGGTGCCTCTGGAGTTGCCCCATCACATAAGGGATGCTGCTATTCTTCAGAATGTAAGCGTCATGCACTGAGCCTGGAAACTTGGCATTCTCATGGCAGATGTACTGGTCAGCCAAACACACCATCTGCACATTCATCGAATGGTAGCTCTACCGGTTTCTGTACACCTGTTCACTCCTGCGGGGGGTACCAAGGCCACATGTGTCTCATCAATGGCACCTATGATGTTGGGGATATGTCCTAGGGCATATAAGTCACCTTTCACTGTAGGCAAATCCTCCACCTGAGGGAAAACGATGTAGCTGCTCATGTGTTTCAGCAGGGCAGACAACACTCTGGACAACGTGTTAGAGAACATTGGCTTGGACATCCCTGATGCAATGGCTACTGTGGTTTGAAAAGAACCACTTGCCTTCAGCGTGCCAGCAGTGTGTCCACGCCGGCATGCTCCTGAAGAAGGAGCAAGGCAGGAAGTAGTGAGGCATTAGCACACGATCTACAAAAATGGCTGTATGCCAGACCTGGATGTGAGTAAAAGTCGGCACCCTCTCCACTCAATCAGCCAGAAAGACTGCGGCGGACCGGAAGGTGTTGGAAACAAAATAACAAGGCCCACCCACCCAAACATAGCCCCAGAAATAAATTCAAAATTTTAATAATAAAACATAGCACAGGGCAACACAAAAAATTGCTCACAATTTAAGAGTGAGGCCTTCATTACGACTTTGGCCAAATTAAGACCTTGGTGGTATTCACACCAGAATACAGCCAAAAACACCGCCGGCATCGCCACTGTGGTGTGGCTGCCATGGGCAAATGTAGCCACCTGCAAGCCGGCAGAGACCATGTTTCCAATTGGACAGATTATGAAGTTTCACACCACCAAGGTTTCCCCTGCAGTCGCACCACCACGGAAACGCAGGCAGAAACGAACTGCATAAAAGAAGACACATCTTCAGGAAGCCATTCTCGTCTGGAGCCGCAATGCAACCAGAACTACACATCATCCCGCTGCTCCTGCTCGTCCAAAGACTTTGTAATCTGCGACAATGACAGGAACTATAAGTACACATACCTACCTGTCACTGTTGTATATTATACATTTTTGTATACTTACACAACATACATTCGGGGAGGGGGCACGAGGGTGACACTCACATAACAGCAAACTCAACCACACACACACAACCACACATACACAACAACCATGCTATGGCCAACACACACACAAATACACACATACACATGTCACAAACACACACATGTAAGCACGGAAACACTGCATAGTCCCACCCACCCACAGTACCACGCAACACGTCACAACTACAAAACAACTGCATCATCTCCAATTTCCTGGAAGGAACCCACATTGGACACTACCAGGGACATACCACACATACATCACAACATACCACCAACAGAGAACAAGCACCCACAATTACACAACCATACTACTTACCGATCGACTTATATAGAACATTGTATTCAACAGACCATGCACAAAACACGCACACAGTCAAAGCACACAAAGCCACACAACACACCAAGAAACACATGTCAACACAAACACCACTCAATACCAACACACCAAAATGTTTCGAACACACAAATGTACATCACACAACACACACCCTAGCACTGTCAGATAAAAGCACTACACAGAACCTCGCATCCTGGCTGAACAACACAGGTAGCACAAGCACCACACACACAAACACACACACACATACGTACAAACAACTACAGGACTAACTCCATACTAGGGAGAGAAATGCATTACAAAGATGTACCCAGTAAACCAACCACAGGTTGGTTCCAATATATCAAAATAAATAATAGATGTGCAACACAAAGGCCATAGGCCAGTCTAACATATGACAGTGTTGATGCACACAGTGCACAGATGTGTGTCCTGAACTTGACTCCTGACCGCCATGTAACCTCCACAGGTAGGGTCATCAAGGGGGCAGACAGGTACCTCAGGGGTTATCTGGGGGAAAGGAAGGGGTTTGGTTTAGGTTTTGGAGGGTGGGGGGCTTTGTGATCTGGCTTGGGAGGGGGGGTTGGCTTTGATTTAGGTTCAAGGGGAGAGTTTTTTTTTGGGTGGAGGTGTAGACTTCTTGGCAGGGGGAGGGGTATGGGTACTTGCAGGGGGGCATTAGAGGTCTTGGAGGTGAAAGGGCCGGATTTGGGGAGGGCCACTGAATGTCTAGGGGTATCACGGGAGAGAGGAGAAGGGAAAAGGGCAAACTCAAAAAGGAAAGCTTTTTTAGGCACACAGGGACAGTAATAACAAAAGGATTTGGATGTCGAGGGAGAGGAAGTGATTGTCTGAGATGTAGGTGTGAATGTCTTGGGTGCATGTATGTGTGAGGTATGTTTGTGTGTCGTGGGTGTTCGTTGGGTGGATGGGTGAGGGTGTTTATGTGAATTGTGATGAGAGGGGATGGAGGGGCTGGGGGATGCCGTGGTGGGTGGTTGATTGTGTGTTGGATATGTGACTACAGATATGGTGCATGTGCTGCATGTAGGTGTGTCAGTGGTTGTGGTGTCTGTGGTGACTGGGGTGGATGTCTGAGGGCATGCTGTGGTGCTGTCTATGGGTAGGATTGGTGTAGTGACTGGATCTGTAATTGTTGGTGTGGTCGCTGCAGGTGTGTAAGGTGTGCTGTCAGTGATGCTAGGGGTGGTGGGGTTGTCAGGGCAGGTTGTGACTGCTGCTGTGTATGCATCTGAATGTTGCTTGTGTGAATGCCGGTAGTGTGTCTTGTGGTGCTTATGTTTGTCTTGGCCATCCTTGAATAGACCCTGAAAGGATCTCTGTAGTTCAGCCAGTACACTGTGAATGCCTTCCAGGAATGCATTGCTCTGTTGGATCTGAGCTGCAAGTCCCTGGATGGCATTCATGATTGTCGACTGAACCACAGAGATGGATCTCATGAGGTCAATAGCCTCCTCACTGAGGGCTGCAGGGCTGATAGGGGCATGGCCAGAGGTGCCAGCGGCAAGGGAAATGCCCACCCTCTTTGGTAAGTGGGCATGGCCAACTGAGTGGGGAGCTAAAGGGAGGGCGGTGCTAGTAAAGGGGGTTGGTGGACTTAGATGGTGCTGAGGTAGTCTGAGATGGGTCCACCACCACCATGGAGGGTCCACTGGAGGAGGATTCTGAAGAACTGGATCCTGTCTCCCCTGTGGCACTCGCCTCACCCTCCGGGCGATTGGGTCCCTCAGTGTCGGTTGTAACATGACTTCAGGCCATGTGGCCAGCAGTTTCCCACTTGGTTGTGCCCCGTCTCCTTCGCCTGCCGATGCTGATGCTGAGAAACAGAGAGAGAGAGGTAGGGTCATCACATTCCTTACATACACATTCATTACACCATACACAACTGTAACATCACATCAATATGTAAAACACCCCCAGGTAGGAACCACATTGAGCCAACATCATGTCACAGCAACATACTTTCCACAACCCTATATGACAACAATGTCACACACATCACACACAACATAAGCCAACTATCTGAGCACTACATCACCATCCTATCAGTACAGCTATAACACAAACTATTCCTGCACAAGATGATTTGTCAAAATAAAAAATGTGTCCCTATGTTAAGTATGCAAGTATGCCAAGTGAATTTTCGGATTGAGATCACACCCTCACATGAACTTTACATCTAGTTCACAACTCATGAATAATTAGCCTGTTTCTCACCTGTCAGTCCCTATGTTGCACATAGAGCTAGATCCACTGGACAAGGGATGGACAGAGACTAAAGACCTGGACAACTTACCAAGAGGATATCTGGGGCATGGATCAGTAGGTGGGAAGGATGACCCAGCAGGTTACATATAGAGCAGTGTAGTGGTACACATATGACACATTTACATGTGCATCACCTCATGCTTTAATACAATATGGTTAACATAGCAGAGTTGTATGTCCCTATACACAATAGAATGTCCACAACTGTATATCAATGTTATTAACTGTACATCTAGGTGTTACTAGGGGACCATTTGCCTTTAGCACTTACCACATTGTCACAGCTTAGATAATTACACAATATATACTGAACTGACAGTGGGATGGAAATGTGCGTAGCCGGTACTTACCCCCTTGTGGCTGCTGTCCTGCCCTCAAATGCCCATCCACCTGAGGGAAGGCCATCTCCAAAATGTGGGCCATTAGGGGTTCAAGGTCCAACGGTCACCCTCCCTCGTTGGAAGGACATCCCCAGCTGGGCCTCTTCGGTCTTCCGGGCCCAGCGTCTCAGGTCCACCCACCACTTCCTAAGTGGGTACTCTGTGGGTTGTGGTCCCCCGGGGTCCGCACTTATTTGGTGATGGCACGCGGGATTCCCTTTTTTGATGGGCATTGACCTGCGTGGATGACACAGACAAAAGGAGAAAGCCATGTCCACATTCACCATACCAACACAAGTAACCAAAACACTTCAGTCCCAACAAGTAGGCTAAAATTCCCTTCCTCTCAGTTCAAACTCCTTCTCAATTTTCCATCTGCAGTCAGTCCATGTGTAAAGTGGAGTCACTCATATAACATGCATTATTAGTACCAGGTATTGACTAGACACATATGACCAGGCCACAGGATTGTCCATGACATGGTATGTCTCTTTTAATATTTCTTACACCATTATTGTTGGACGTGCTGCAATCTATGTTGTGTATGGAGGGAGTTAGATTACACACTATCTACCATGTATCACCACTGTATGTCTGCCTATGCACATGTACACATGTCCATACACCCACACATGAGTGCCCAATCCTTCACTACTGTACATTTCATGTACAGCATCATACACTCCACCTTATAAATATTGGTATACCATTGAACTCACCGTTCCTCTGGTGCACCATATAGCAGTCTGTACACACCTCATCCACAAGCCTGTCCATCTCTTCTGGAGTGAAGGATGGGGCCCTATCACCTGCAGGACGTGGCATGATAGCTCCCGGAGGCAGTACACAGCAGCTCAGGTAGTGGAGGTCATGCTGGCAGCAGTGTCAGGAGTCAAGTGAGGGATTCTGCAGAAGATGGCGGTCACTTCTGCCATGTACATGACTGTCATCGCTGGCAGCCATCACCATTGGCCCAAGTCCGAATTGTGTTTCAATGACAATTTCCACCACGGTTGTAACTGCCAACCGCCATGACGACATCCGCCGTCACTTCCTCATGTCCAGTACAGTAGGTCAGGCAGTTGCAATTTTGAGGCAATTAAATGTATGGGAAAGTAGCGGAAGGTGCATAATTTACAATAAACTATTTTTTATGAACACATTTTAAGTGCTGCTTTCATGTTTAATAGTCTCACTGTGCATGTGAGTAGTAAAAGCAGTGTAAAAGAGGTCTGTGGCTGATAATGGAAATGAAAATCTATACCCAATAGCATATTTGCGACTTCAATGAAGTATATGTGCAACAAAGATGTCTCACAGGTAAACTGGGTTGGACTATCAAACAGTGCCAGTCATATATATATGCATGTAAACTACATCTGAGGGTTTAGGGAATCTGCATCAAAGGGAACTGACATGCAATATGCTGTATATCAAATGTCATATTTTTCATCTGACATCATATCGAGATATATGTGACTTGTATATGAACATATTCATTGTCTGTACATTGTAAAATTCACCTACAATCTGTTTCTCTTCCACATAGTTACCCTGGCATGAGGAGAGGAAGACAACCTCCAGTGTACTGCCCACTAGTAGACCTGCACACCATGGAGGAGAGACACATTGTACATCGGCTGAATAATCATACAATCATGGATCTATGTCATCAGTTGGAGCCAGATCTGATTCCTGCCATTTGCAATCCTAATAGCATACCTTCCATTGTTCAAGTCATGCCAGTGCCGCACTTTCTGGCCACTGGGTCCTTTCAGAAAACAGTAGCCATAACTACAGGGATGTATCATTGTACATCAGCTGAATAATCATACAATCATGGATCTATGTCGTCAGTTGGAGCCAGATCTGATGCCTGCCATTCACAATCCTAATAGCATACCTTTCATCGTTCAAGTCATACCAGTGCCACACTTTCTGGCCACTGGGTCCTTTCAGAAAACAGTAGCCCTAACTGCAGGGATGTCTCAGCCCATGTTCAGTCTGGTTTTGAATTCTGTACTGTCTGTATTGTTGAAACACCTGGGCAGCTACATCAGGTTTCCCCAAAGTGTGGATATGGCCTATGTGAAGGCAGAGTATTATGCTTTGGGACACATTCCACATGTGGTTGGATCCATGATTGGCACCCATGTAGACTTGATTCCCTCCCCCAGTGCCAATGAACAGATATATAGGAACAGGAAAAACTACCACTCCATCAATGTCTAAGTGGTGTGTTTGACAGACTAGTACATTTCACAAGTATGTGCAAAGAATCCAGGATCAGTCCATGATTCCTTCATCCTGCTGAACAGCAATATCCCACTGATGATGACACAACTCTACACAGAGAGGGCTTGACTGGTTGGTAAGTCACATCTGGCATATGTGTCTGCAAAGTTTTAATCCTGCTATCACAAATGTGCATCTCTAAGATATATGTTTGTGTTGGTATACCGATTTCTTACAGGTGACTCTGGCTATCCAAATCGTCCTTGGTTATTGACACGGTGAGGTACCCAACCATACCTGGGGAAGTCTGCTTCAATGAGGCCCATGGAAGGACAAGGTGTGTCGTGGAGCAGACACTTGGACTCCTCAAGGGAAGCCTGGGCAAATCTGGGTATGTCTAGTTATTGTTGCTGCTGCATGCTCCACAACCTTGCCCTCAGATGTCAAATACCATTCATATCAGATAAGGGGCAGCCAGCAGAACCTGTGGGCGGAAATGCAGAATTTTGCAAGTAAGGATGAGCCTGATGAAGATGAAACTGGAGACATCAGGGTAGAAGTCATAAATCAGTACTTCAACTGACTAAAGGTATGTGATGTGTTCTTAAAAGTGAGATTCCATTTGTAGTCTATAATTGATTCCTAGCATGTCACCTCATTTTTAAAGTCCCAGGTTGTTCCAATGCCAATGACTCAGGTATGCACGCTGATTTTTAGTTGTTATTGTGTACTGAACAGTGTGGTATACAGTGTCATGAGTTGTTACTGCACAAGCACAGTACCATTTGTACAAATGACTTGTCTGAATAGATGTCTGTTTACAATTGTGTCCTATCCCTTATCTTGAACATTCACAGGTTTTCTGAGTTTCTGTTTGGTTCATCCTCAATGGCAAATCACAGACAGTGTCAGAGGCAGATGGGATTTGCAGGCAGACACGAGAAGTGGACATAGGTGGGACCAGATACTGATTAGTATGAGTTTGTGAGAGTGTCACTTATATGTCAGGACACTGGGATGGAAGTGTGTTTTCCCTACAATAATACCTGTTTGGTACTGGAGGTGGTCAAATCGTGCCGTGTGTATGTACATATGTTTCTGACACATGTGAAAAAGGTGAACCAGAGCCTCTACTCTAATAATGGTTTCTGTTGTATGTGACCTACCTTGTACATGGCTGTCAGTGTGTTAATAGTTTCCCGACCAATGTGCATGTCTCTGAGGACTGACATAGGTGAGTAACAAACCTACAGTTACTGGACCATGGTAAGTGAAATGTTCCAGGACTGGGGACATCAGTACTGATCTCTGTCTGTATCATGGGGTGTGATTATTAGGAAGCTAAGGTGTAGGTATGTGATAAGGCTTTACATGGTGATACAAAGAACCAATTTATTTGCCTCCTGGCTTCTAGAAAGACTGACATGTCCCTAACTTCTGTATCCTGTGGGTAATTAGTGTATGGCACCTAAGCTGACATTCTGAAGTCACCAGCAGTACTACTCTATCTACTGATTGCCAATCTTCTAATAAATGTGTGGAGATGTACAATACAGCTGATTTGGGTTATGTCTATGGTACAATACCAATGTAATGAGTCTCCTAGTTATAGCGTACACATATGATGTCCATAACAAAGGTTGTACAATACATATTGGGACAAGAGGTGTCATACATGAGAGTTATAGATGGTTGATACATGACACTTACACAGTACCTGTGTTAAAGTTGTATTTATGAGAGAGTGCAAAACAATATGTGTGAATTGAAACTGGAATAACCAAAAGTCAACAGTGAATTGTTCTGTCACGGTGGATGAAATCATCAGGAGAGATGCTACACCATTTAGAAACACAAGCCCAATGTCCTTGCACCATATGAAAATAGAGTTAGGTATCAGAACAGTGGACAGGGTGTATTTGTGGCACACAAGGGCAATCAATCACAAGAGGTTCACTTCCTGGCAGTGGGTATGGTCTTGGTATCTGCTCCTCCTGGATGTCTGGGTGAACGTCTACGTTTGTGGAAGGGGATTCCTCTGCTACAGAGGTTGGGGTGTCTGAGGAATGTCCTTCCCCTTGCAGGGCCTCCTTTCCACAAGCAGCCATAGATGTTGAAGCAGCTGATGACTCATTACTAGTGGCAGAGGCCTGATGTTGTGTGGCAGACTTACTTAGGGTAGTGTTGATGTGTCTCAGCACCCCAGCAGTGGACGTTAGGGTGGTATTTTGTGCCTGCCATTGCTCCATGGCTTCCTGGTGGTTGTCCCTCTGCAGTTGGTGGATTTCCTTCATCTTGGTGAGTACCCGACCCATCATGCCTTGGGAATTTTGGTGGGCATCCAAGACTTGGGAGATGGTTTCCTGGGCAGTATTTTCCCTTTGAGTCCCCATCCTCTGGCCCACACAATCCCTCCCATGCACCCTACCCCCACATGCCTGTGACCCTGACACAGTGTGCCCACTTCCAGTGGTAGTGGGCCCATCATTGTCAGGGGTAACAAGAGGAGACTCAGGTACCTGTACTGGGGGCACAAAATGGAAGTAACAGTCCTTGGGGCACAGGTTTGGGGGCAAATGGTTGCCTGAGATATTGAAGCAACAGCGCTGGGAGGAGTCAATGTGGGCAGGGTGGGGCTGACATCTGTTGACTGAGGAGGTGTCCCTGATAGGCCAGCTTCGTCATCAGTGTTCAAACATTCAGGGGTGTTGTCTTCACTAGGGCCTTCATCCAGAGGGGTTGTGGCAGTCTCTGGTATCCTTTCCATGGTGACATTGGCAAGGTTACCTGTGGGACAAGTGGAACACACAGTTGCTGTAAGTGATAACACAAGGTATGTTTAAATATGAGTAGAAGTGATATTGTGTGAGATGCACAAACTGCCATTACATGCTCTCCTGAAATGACAATGACAGCTGCTGCCAAATCTTATGAACATGGTAGCAATCACCGCTCCGCCGGCGGTAACTACCGCCAACAGGCTGGTGGTCCGGACCTCCAAATAATGAAGCACATGAGAAACAAGTAGCGGTCTATCCACACACCGCCATCATTGTAGTGCCGCCGACGATGGAAGAGGCCGCCCACAATCCAACAGAAAGGCCCCACCGCCAAACAAATAATAAAGCACAAGACTGCCATCAGTTCCGGGGCGGGAACCGTGGTGGAAACAAACCAACTAAAAGGAAACACTCACTGGAGGCGCACACCACATGCCGAAGCAGACATGGAGAGAGTTGCAAAGAATGCCAGTCCTGCTCCTTTCAATATACCTCCACGATCATGACCGCCGACGAAGATGACGACGGTAAGTACCGCAACCTAGTAAACATGGGAAGAAAGGGCACATTTACTCACCCACCCACCCTGCAACGCACTCCCAACCCCTCCCACCATCTCAAGCCATACACACCAGAATAAGAGGTACTTACCCGACACAAGGTAATAAAGACCTGCACCACAGTACACACATGTGTACACACACCCCCAAAATGAAATGATGAACCATGTCTCCATATTGTGCCATCAGCACCACTGGGCACACAAACTTTAATAGAACATCAAAATAGTAATGTCCAAATAAGGCCATTGGCCAGTCCATGCAGGATACCCTGAAGGGCCCACATGTGCACAGGGTATACCACTGTAAATGGACATCAATGGGGCAGCTAGGCACCTCAGGGAACAGGGACAGTGGGTGGAGGGGGTAGGGACTTATGCCTGGCATGGGTGGGGCTTGGGCTTACATTTGGTAGGTGGAGGGGGTTTGGGCTTGCCCTTGCAAGGTGGGGGAATGGGCTTGGATCGGGGGTGGCAGAGGGACCTGGGGAAACATGGGGCTTCTTCCTCTCTGGTGAAGGGGCATGGGAATGGGAAGGTCGGACTATGGTGGACTTGGATGAGGAAGGAGTGGACAGGGCAAGGAGATGGGCATGTTTCAGGATGAGATGGGGTGGGCCAGTGGGTTCAAACTGGTCAACACGGGATAGGAAACGTTTCTAAGGGGCAGTTGGGGTGGATATGGAGGAAGGTGTGGGAGTGGAGTTAGAGGAAGAGTTTTTACCAGGTGTAGGTGTGCTGGATGTGGATGCAGGTGCCTGTACAGTATGCTGATGTGTGGTGGATGTGTGTTGAGCGGGTGTCTGGGAATGTTTGAGTGTCTTGGGAGGAGGGGGAGTGGACACAGTGGTACAAGACAGGCTGCCAGTGTAAATCGATGTTGTATGGTGTCTTCAGGTCTGGTGAGTGTGCTGCATGGGTCAGTCAATGAAGTTATGGTGAGGGCAGGTGTGGTGTCTGGGGTGGATGACTGGATGTCAGCTGTTGTGGTGACTGCAAGAATGGGGCCAGCAGCAGTGACTGAGGGTGTAGTAATTGTGGGTGTGCATGTTGAGGTGACAGACAGGGAGGCGGAAGAGGTGGACACACTGGGGGAAGTGGATGTTGTTGTATGTGCCTTTGTATGTTGGGTGTGTATATGACTGTGGTGAGAAGTGTGGTGCTTGTGTTTCTCTGTGTGCTTCTTGTGTGTTGAGGTGTGTGCATGGCTGTCTGAACGTGTGCTTGGGATGGGTGAAGGGAGTCGGGTGCTGGAAGGGGTAGAGGTGCTGGGAGGGTGGACGGAAAACCAGGGACACTGGCTGCCGTCAAAGAGGAGTCCAGAGCCTGAAAAGATCTCTGTAGGCCAGACATGGCACTGTGAATGCCTTCTAGGTATTCATTGCATTGCTGCATCTGGGATGCTAGCCCCTGGATGGCATTCACAATGGTTGCCTGCCCTACAGAGATGGTCCTCAGGAGGTCAATCGCCTCCTCCGTGAGGGCAGCAGAGCTGACTGAGGCAGGAGGTATCAGAGTCACTACTGCCAGTGGTAGTTGCCTGCCCATGGTACTCCCCTCGCCCTCTAACCCACTGGTCCCCTTGGGTTCTGCCGACTCTGCCTCCTTGGAACTGTGGGCCGCTGCATCCCCACTCGCCAGTGCCACTGCTCCCTCGCCAGATGATGCTGATGTACACAAAGAACACAAGAGCAAGGGGTGGGGAGACAAAACATGAGAGAAATCTGTAAATACCTGTATGAATGTACATACTTGGTGCACACACAACCACATCCAGCTTACACACCTACACGCAGCACCTACAACAATAATCATGACTATGCCCCTGACTAGTGGCCACTACCCCAGAATACAACTTATTTCCCACATGAAACACGCACCTGAAGAACTGTGTGGACTACACACATGGGGGTCCATGGCCAGTCGATGCACCCACTAGTCCATGGGCCCACAAAGAATCCTACAGTACAGGAAGATCAACCCCCATGGGCCTATTTGGGCCACCGACACCTGCCACAGGTGGGTGCTCCACCGGTTGTAGACCCCCAGGGTCCGCACCTCCTTAGCGATGGCTTGCCAGAGTCCCCTCTTCTGATTGGCGCTTACCTGTATGGGACACACAGAGAAGAAGAACAGACGTCAGGATATGCCCATCTTATACAGCTGAGATGTCGTCTCCTATGGGATGGAAACTTCACAGGATCCTTTTAACAACTTACTAACAGTACATGCCACACAATCTACGCCTGTGCAGTTACAAATCAAGCACACATGCATACAGGCATCCGCCACCATCACACACATCCGTGCAAGCCAACCGCCAACTCACCTGCTCCTCTGGTCATACATATAACTTGGCATACAGGGTTGCCTGCCCTACAGAGATGGTCCTCAGGAGGTCAATCGCCTCCTCTGTGAGGGCAGCAGAGCTGACTGGGGCAGGAAGTATCAGAGTCACTACTGCCAGTGGTAGTTGCCTGCCCGTGGTACTCCCCTCGCCCTCCAACCCACTGGTCCCCTTGGGTTCTGCCGACTCTGCCTCCTTGGAACTGTGGGCCGCTGCATCCCCACTCGCCGGTGCCACTGCTCCCTCGCCAGATGATGCTGATGTACACAAAGAACACAAGAGCAAGGGGTGGGGAGACAAAACATGAGAGAAATCTGTAAATACCTGTATGAATGTACATACTTGGTGCACACACACCACATCCAGCTTACACACCTACACGCAGCACCTAGAACAATAATCATGACTATGCCCCTGACTAGTGGCCACTACCCCAGAATACAACTTATTTCCCACATGAAACACAGACCTGAAGAACTGTGTGGACTACACACATGGGGGATCCTGGCAAGTCGATGCACCCACTAGTCCATGGGCCCACAAAGAATCCTACAGTACAGGAAGATCAACCCCCATGGGCCTATTTGGACCACCAACACCTGCCACAGGTGGGTGCTCCACCGGTTGTAGACCCCCAGGGTCCGCACCTCCTTGGCGATGGCTTGCCAGAGTCCCCTCTTCTGATTGGCGCTTACCTGTATGGGACACACAGAGAAGAAGAACAGACGTCAGGATATGCCCATCTGATACAGCTGAGATGTCATCTCCTATGGGATGGAAACTTCACAGGATCCTTTTAACAACTTACTAACAGTACATGCCACACAATCTACGCCTGTGCAGTTACAAATCAAGCACACATGCAGACAGGCATCCGCCACCATCACACACATCCATGCAAGCCAACCGCCAACTCACCTGCTCCTCTGGTCATACATATAACTTGGCATACAGGGTTTGGACCCCGTCCACCAGCTTCTCAAGCTCCTCCGTGGTGAAGGCCGGGGCCCGTTCCCCTGTGACCCGTCCCATTGGAGTAACCAGAGTCAGGACACAGCAGCACACTCAATGGAGTACTTGCATGCACGGAAATCAGGAGTCAAGTGGGATTAGGGGGATGACATGGCGTACGCTCCACGGCGGTGTGCACCGTCACTGCCAGCGGCGATCATGATAGGCCCAGTTTTCCCATTGACAACCATGTAAGCCAATGAATGGATGCACGGCGGTGAACAACACCTTCCACCATGACAACTACCACCAGCGGAATGATGTCACTTCCACTCCTTCATATCTGGATGGCAGGAGGCTGCCATTTTGCTAGCACCACACACATATTTCCTGGTCAGGGGACCCGTTCAGGGCCTACAAATCCCAGCCCTTAGTGGCCTGCCCACATGAGTGTCTGTTCCTCACATTCATCCATCTCATGTAATGTGTCCACACTGCCATGCCATTAGACCAGAGGTACCTCTGCATACATGTGCCTAACATTGTACATCATACATCGCTTGTGTGTGTAACCTACGTATTGCATACCAGTTATTCATTCACAACATGTTTTGCATGTGTATGTGTGTCTCTCATATGTGTTTTTTCTTCCCCATAGGTACAGACCCATGTGGCGAAGAAGGGCCCCATTTGTGTACAGACCTCTTGTTGATTTGGATAACATGGAGGAACATAACATCATTGTCACCTACAGACTCAATCGTTCAACAATCCTGGAACTATGTGCTTTACTTGATCCTGTACTGAGACCGGCTAACCGAAATCAGCATGCCATCCCTACTGAAGTGCAAGTGCTATCTGTACTCCATTTTTTGGCTACGGGCTCATTTCAGGTGACAGTGGGCATGGGTGCAGGGTTCTCACAGCCAATGTTTCGCCTCATCCTGTCCAAATTTCTGGATGCATTTGTACAACACATGCAGACATATGTCCAGTTTCCCCAAAGGGCTGTACTCCCTGCCATCAAGTGTCAATTTTATGCCTTTGCTAAGATCCCCCATGTGATAGGTGTCATTAATGGGACCCACATAGCTCTCATCCCCCCAAGAGTGAATAAACAGGTGTACAGGATGAGAAAGAACTTCAACTCAATAAACATACAATTGGTGTGTACTGCTGACCAGTACATATCACATGTCAATGCTAGGTTTACAGGATCAGTTCATGATTCCTTTGTCCTGAGGAACAGCAGTGTGCCTCACATGATGCAACAACTACAAGGTGACAGAGGTTGGCTCATAGGTGAGTGTGCATGACACTGGATCTGCACATAGCTGACAGCCAGGCTGTATGCAAGTAATGGCAGTTTGTTAAAGTCCTCTTTTGCCTACTTTTTCAGGTGATTCTGGCTACCTCAGCTTGCAATGGCTCCTGACACCCGTGAGGAATCCCAGGATAGATGCTGAGAGGAATTATAATGAGGCCCATGGACGTACAAGGAGGGTGATAGAGCACAATACAGGTCTCCTGAAGGCTAGATTTTGTTGTCTCCATCTCTCTGGGAGATCCCTGTGATGTGGCCCTGAGAAGGTGTGTAGAACAGTGGTGGCCTGCTGCATGCTGCACAACTTGGCTGTAAGGAGAGCTACCCCTTCTAGAGGAGGAGGGTGCTGTACATCCAGACATGTAACCTCTGAAAGGGGATGAGAGTGATGGTGAGGATGAAGAGGGGGAAGATGTCAACTCCAGGAACCAGCTGACCCACCTATACTTCCAGTGACTGTGAGGTACTATTCACTGATGCTGTTGTCTGCACTGCATAATGTTTGTCAGACTCATTTGCTTGGGGATGTGGTGTCTGTAGTTATTGACACTGTTACCTGAAGACTGAGGTGGCATGTGCCATGGAAACAAACATGGTGTGCATTTTGACTTACTCCAGACAATGTTGTGCATGGGGTACCATTCCCTCAATAAAGGTATGATTATGGAGCTGACTGGCTAATGCATTCACATTAACAATTGACTAATCATAATGACAGGGGACATTCAAATTGGTGTAGATGTGTTTTATTATGTGTCACAATTTCAAAGGTGCGCTGTACAGTGATAGGGAGTGGGCTCATGGTGCATATCCATACCAGGTACATGGGCTCAGTGATTGGTGGCAGTGGGTATTTGTCCATATGTCCCTTGCAAGTTGGCATGTTGGTATTGGCGGGTCTAGATGGTAGCACAGTGGCACACATGGCAGCCAGTTCAGGCAAGAGTCACTTCTTAGCAGGGGCCTTGGTCTTGGCAGGTGTTCCAGGGCCATATCTGGGCCTGAGGGCACATTTCAGTGACAGGTGCTGGGCTGCAGGGCTAGGAATGCTGGTCTCCTGTGTGTCCTCTGCCAGTGCCACCAGTCCAGTTGCTGCTGCAGATGTGATTGGCAGGTCTGTGTCCTGGCTAGTGGTAGGGGCTTCCAGGTGTGTGGGGGTCTCAGGCTGGCTAGGGTAGGTGTTCTGCAGCACCCCTGCAATGGTGGCACTGAGCTGCTTCCATTGCTCCATGGCCTCTTGGTGTTGTGCTATCTACAGCCTTTGATTCTGCTCCAGGGTGGCCAGGATCTGGCCCACCCTGTCTTGAGTATGATGATATGCTCCCAGGACCTCAGAGATCACCTCCAGGTTTCAGCATCTATCCTTGGCCTCCACCGTAGTCCACGGATGCCCTCCCACTGGGCCTAGCCCCCTGTGCCTGTGTCCCCTGCACAGGTCTGGCAGTCCCACTTGCACTGGGGCCATCATCATTCTGCCTGTTGGTTGGTGGAGACTCTGGCCTCTGTAATCTGGCCCGCCAGTCTGAGGCCTGGAGACACTGGTGTGGGGTTGTTTGGACAGAGCTGATGTTGGTAGCTGGGTGGTAGGGCTGTCAGTGGTATCCTGGGTGGGGCTGCTGGAGGGTGACAGTCCAGGACTGTGTGACGGGCCAGGGTATTCCTCACTGTCCATACATCCCTCTCCCGTCTTCTGAGTGGGGCCTCTGTCTTCATGTAGGGTGATGGCACTCCTTGGCCTTTCTGTCCGGGTGGCATGGGTGGTGGTGCCTGTGGGATGGAGTGGCCATGTATGTTACATGTACAAAATCAGATAAGGATGCACAGCCCTGTCCTATTTTATGCTGTTTATTCCCCTGCCGGGCCATGCAGGGACCTTTTGTGGGATTATCCTTTCATTTTGCATGGGATATGGAGGTGCATTGTGGGAGCAGTAGTGCCATTGTGAATTTTTGCAGGGGTAGGTAACTGTGCACAGGGGGAGGGATGCACGCCTGTTAGTGGGTTTATGGGCATGCAGGGTGACTGGATATGGATGTTGTGGCCTGGGTGGGGATGTGGTCCTGGTGGTAGTTGGAGGGGTGGGGTGGGTATGAGGTAACTTTAGATGACTTACCCGAGTCCAGTCCTCCAGTGAGTCCAGTGAGGCCTTCTGGGTGCATGATAGCCAATACCTTCTCCTCCCAGTCGGTGTAGTCGGGGGGTGTAGGTGGGGGTCCTCCCCACATTCCTGTACCGCAATGTAGTGCCTGGATGCCATAGACCTCACCTTCCCATGCAGTTCTTTCCATCTCTTGCAGATGTCATCCCGTGTGCGTGGATGGTTTCCCACTGTGTTGACCTTGTTTACAATCGTCTGCCAGAACTCCATCTTCCTGGAGATGGGTGTGTGCTGCACCTGTGCCCCGAATAGTTGTGGCTCGACCTTGAGTATTTTGTCCACCATTGGTCCTTAGCTCCCTATCTGTGAAGCATGGGTGCTTATGGGGTGCCATGGTGTGTGTTATAGGTGTGGTGTCCTGGGTGTATTGGTGAGGGTGCTTTTGTGTATATGTGTGTGTGACTTTTGTTATGTTGTGTACAGTGTATGCGTGTAGTGGTGTCAGTCTGATTCATGAAATTGCAGTTTCAAAGGAATGTTGGGGTGTGTATGTGTTTTATACTGTTGTTGATGTATGTCAGGTGTGTGGGTTTCAAACTTGCCAATGTGTGCATTTCGTGCTGTTGGGCCCCATAGCTGGCTGTGGCGGTCCATCCCGCCAATGGTCGTTCGACATCCACTATCCACCACGGTGATTTTTGCATCCTTATTTGGTGGGCGGAGGATTTGTCTGCTTGGTGGTGGCGGGTGGGGTGTACAGTCTTTCCGCCATCATGGGCCCTGGAGGTTGCTGGAGGTTGCAGGATTTTTGGAGATTTCTGTATTTTGGCATCATTATATGCCGGGGTGCTGTTCACCGCCACTGGTGGTCTTCTGTTCACTGTCGCCATGGCAGTCGGCGGTGTTTCCCGCATATCCATAATGACCACCTTAGTTTGGACAAAGTGAGACTCAGAATATTCAATTCTATACACCGTGCTATAAGCTGTTTAACTATGTTGGTAGTTCGCTCACTGCTAATACCCTCTTATGTTGTCTGACTAATGACATGAGTGATTACATTTGTTGCCTTGTAAAGTGTCTGCCATCATATATTCAAATGAAAAGTGAACAATACACAATAGCAACAGAGTTGGCACACAGTATAGAGTTAGCAGTTGATACTGGCCTCCAACTGGATGTACTGCAAGTGCATCCGGTTTGGCATCTAGTTTTCCACCCCAGGTGAGTCAATGTCAATCTTAGGAAACTTTCTCTAAGGGTAGTTTGATAGGGCACTCAGCTGTAGCTGTGTTTTGCTATTAATGGTAGTGGAAGTGGGCCATTGCATTGCTGTCATTGCCATAAACTATTTAATAGTGGAAGATTCACAATGGGTTACATTACTTGTTAGTTTCACATGCAAGACATCTCAAAATTAGTGCACTGTACTGGTTTTTTTATGGTGAAATAGTGCATTCTAGGAGTTGAAGTGCTGTCAGTTCCCAGTATTTCACATGCCATTCCCAAGGACTGTGGAGCCAGGTGACTTTAGTAGACATGTGTCATGCCAGAGTGGTATTTGTACATTTGGCACAGAGGGGTGGTGGGTGGTTTGGTAATTGAGGTGGGGAAAGGTGGTGAGGGAGCATCCAAGACAATACTTTTTGATGACATGGCTCCAGTCCCCCAGGTATTCCAGAAAGACCATCAGGATGCAGGATGTCCAAGACCTTCTCCTACCATGATGTGAACTGTGGGTGTGGAGGTGTGGATACCATGTAACGTACCTTCCCCCTGAGGTCATTCCACCTCTTTCTGAGGCCGTCCCTTGTGCGCAGGTAGCTGCCTACAGAATTGACCCTGTTGACTATTCTTTGCCACAACTCAATTTTCCTGGATATTGATGCTTGCTGTACCTGTGCTCTGAAAAGGTGTGCTCTACCCTGATAATTCTATCCACCATCACCCTCAACTCGTCATCTGTGAAACATGGGTGTTTTTGTGGAGACATGGTAGTGGTGGTAAAGACGGTGAGGTAGTGTAACAGAAAAAGGTGGAAGGAACCATTAGTGATGAGGTGTAGGTGCTGTGATGTGAGTGGGTGGGTGAGGGTTTTTGTGTATTGTGTGTGGTGGTAACTTTTGTGTTGTGTATGTTGTGCAGGTGTGGGATGTACATGTGGTAAATTGTGTATTGGTGGCAAAAATTTTTTTTTGCTAAGTCTGGAATTATTCTTCCTTCTCTGTGGTTGTGAGTGGCGTTCTGTTTGCAAAGGATTGTGGGTTGTGCAGGGATGTGTTTTATAGTGCGGTGTGTAGGTATGTTGGGTGTGTGGATGTGTGTCTGGTGTGGGGTATTCAAACTATACACTATGGTATGGTGTTCTGTGTGATGTGAGTTCAGACTGCCGAGGTTCGCACCGCCAATGATGTTCCATCATTGAAGAACCGCTGTTGTGATTTGTGGCTCGTAATCTGAAGTTAGGGTTTTTTTTCGGGCTGGCAATGCTGGTGGTGGTACTGCTTCTTTTCCATCCTCCAGTGTCCTGGCAGTTTCAGATTTTTGGCTGTTTTTTGGCAGACTTCACAGTGTGACTCTTAATACGGTGGTTGGAAGACTGCCAACATGGCCGTCTTTTGGCAGCCACCACCGCAGTGGTCTTATCATCAGACCACCAAAGTCGTAATATAGGCCCTGAGTGTTGCTGGAGCCCAGAACCCGGGATCCCCTGTGCATCCCCACCAGCATGCTCCCAAAGAAGGAGCAAGGCAGGAAGTAGTGAGGTACTAACACACGGACCCACAAAAATGGTGGTGTGCCAGCACTGGAAGTGAGTAAAAGCCAACACCCTCTCCGCTCCACCAGCCAGAAAGGCTGCGGCAGACCGGATGGTGTCGGAAACAAAATAACACAGCCCACCCAAAACACAGCCCCAGAAATCAGATCAAAATAAAAAAAAACAGGTAAAAACTTATAATAAAAAGTAGCTCAGGGCAAAACTAAAGATTTCTCACGATTTAGGAGTGAGTGTTGTGGGAGCTAGGGATCTCCTGCAACACTCTTAAGTTGGAGTTGTTACAAGTTAACACTATTAACTTGGAGTTTGAGTACAGCAAAAAAATAGTGAACTTACACAAAAGTGTGAGTTTACCTTTGTGATTCAGGCCCTATGTGTCTAGAGCCTGTCTGTTCTCAGTGACAGAAAGCAATACATCCTCACATCAATTGGTTCACCAATGAAAAGCATGTATTTTGAATTTAGCACTAAGGGCCAGATGTATCAAAAGTTTTTGCATTCGCAAACGGTGTACTGCAGCGCAGAACACTAAGGACTCACAGCATACCCACCCATGTGCAGGTATTATGCTCCCTCCACCTACTCGCCTCAGGGAGCTATCAAGGGGTCATAGCAGCAGCTGGAGGGGTTTCACAGAGTACCCTCTCCAGATTTTTCAATGCATTTATCAATGCCATGCTAAGCAAACTCCAACAGTACATCAGATTCTCCCACACCCCACAGGAAATACAGCAGACAAAAATAGAGTTTTACCAGATAGCACAGTTCCCCCACATCCTAGGTGCCATAGATGGCACACATGTGGCAATATGTTCACCATCAGCCACAGAGTATGTGTACCGAAACCATAAATACCAACATTCCTGAATATTCAGGTAATATGCAATGCCTCCTATATCATAACTGATCTCGTGGCCAGGTACCCAGAGAGCACACATGATTCGTTCATCTTTCGCCACAGCGGCATTCACACAAGACTGCTAGCTGGGGAGTTTGGTGAAGGATATCTACTAGGTATTTTCCCTCTGTACACTGGTGCATTTATGCAGTAGTGACGTCTGATGGCTCACTTACTCATTGTATCCCTGTTCCTTCCAGGAGACAGTGCCTACGCATTGCGCACCGACATGATGATGCCCTACCTCAATCCCACAGCACCAGCAGAACAGAGATACAATGCAGCACATAGGGCAACCCGCAACGTGGTGGAGCGCACATTTGGCCTGCTGAAGAGTCTCTTCCGTTGCCTCCACAAAAGTGGAGGGGCACTACAGTACAGTTCAGAGACCACATGTAGAATAGTGGCTACTTGTGCAATCTTGCACAATATAGCTACAACCAGGGGCATACCTATAGCAATCAGTGACACTGAATCAGATGAGGATGACGATCCCATACCACCTCTACAGCTAGCAGACAGGACCAGTGCAGCAGAGGGAAGGCAAAGGCGTGCCGACATCACACACAACCATTTCAGATGTGAGTATTAATGACACAAATCCACTGACAACTGTACCTGTAGTGATATATATTTATTACCTCACGTCAGGTAATGTATGATTGAGAAATAAATGAAACAAGTGATGTCACAAACGGAGAAAAAATAATGACCAGAGTCAATCACTATTCCCTCATAATGGCAACAGCAGTGTAATGGCGGCAAGAGTCACTTTTTTCTCCCACGCACACCACTCGGGTGCCCAGTTAAGTCACTGGCACCTCTATTGTCACCTGCAGTGGCAGTGCTGTGCCTGGCACTGCGCCGTCTGGAGTCTGCTGCTGGTACGGTAACACTGGTGAGGCTTGATCTGTCCTCAGTGTCCCCCAAGGCTACCTCACTTGGAGTGGCAGAACTTTGTCCCATTATGTGTTCTATCACATTTGTGATTTGAACTAGTCCCTGGATAACGTCTCTGCTGCTATGTGCAGCCTCCACTTGCGCTGCCACTGCGCGACGGGCGATCAATGCAGTGGAAGTAGCCATCCTGTTGGAGGACCTGCAGTAGCTACCAAACATTGTCCGGAATCTGTGTTCCTGTCTGCGCTGGCTAAACCTCTCATGGTGCAGCTCCTGGCAGAGGTCACGGACAGCGCTTGTTAGGTCCCTGGTGTCCTCTGAAGCCTGCACCTGTCCCTCACGCAGCTGTATGATATTGCCATTGAGTGCGTCCAGTTGGCGATGCAGGCCCATCATGTTTCGGTTGTGTACTCGCAGGTTTCTGTCTAAACTGAGGATCCACTTATTTTGCAGACGCTGCTGCTGCAACATAGCAGCTTCAAAGCCCCCAAATAAGGACGGACCCTCACCTGCCTCATGATGTTGTGCCCGGGACTCTGTCGCAATCCTGCGTGGTGCTGTTGTTGGCTGACCCCTACCCTCCAAACTCTGGCTGCGCCTGTCTGGTGCTGACGGTGTGCTTGGCCCTTCCAAGTGCTCATCAGAGTCGCCGCTGAACTCTGGCAGTGGCAGTGCCCTGGGCCTGCGTCGGACAGTGGACATGTGAAGGGACCCACTGGTGTTTGTATCCGAGGGCTGATGGGTGTCCGTCTCTCCTACACATGTACTTTGTGTGGCTGTTGGGCCTGGCCCACCTGCAACAACAATATGCAGCATGTCAGTTCTATTTGTTACATTATCTGTCAGAAAATGGCAATAAAGGTACAGGTACTGCTCTACACGGTGTTGTGTGTGTTGTGTTACCTTGGGTGTAACTATACTTCATTACATTGTTATGCTACTGTCTGTACTAGTTTGTGGACTGCCACTCCCATAATGCATTGTTGTGCTGCTTCTAAGATGTGGACTGGACTACTTCACACACTGCTTCACATTACATGCTAATTCCTAAGGGGCTTTTGGGCATACACATATAGGGTTCCTAAACGTCATTGCACTTACCTTGGCTGGTACTCGGTGTGTCAGAGGAGTCGATGTCTGTGACCCCAGTCACAGCTTCAGCGAGGAGTGTAGATTCCACCAGGTCCTCCAATGGTGTTGATGGTGCTTCTGTAGGTGGTCCGCCACCTGTACCCCTGGCCTCCGCAAGTCTCCTTGCCACCCTCTCCTTTGCACGGGAGCGCAGGTCGTACCACCTTTTTTTGATTTCTTCGATGGAGCGCTGTGCCACTCCAATGGCGCAGATTTTGGATTGTATGTCCAGTCATAATCTCCTCTTTTCGCTTTCAGGCACCTGGAGTGAGCTTTTTCCGAACAGGCGGTCATGGCTCCTCACCACCTCCTCAGTCAGGACCTCAAGCTCCTGTTCACTGAATGTAAGCTTGCGCTTCCTTTCAGCCTTCTCCTGTCCTTGGCCTGGGGTCTCCATCCTGGCTCAGGTGTGCTGGCTCCTTCTGAGTGCTGCTCTGTGTCGCTGGGCTGCTCTCTCTCAGGATGCTGGTTTGGGTGTGGCACCTGAAACTGCCTGGGATGACTCATTTCCTGCTGGTGAAGTCATCAGGCTCCTCCAGGTGTGCAATCTCGAACTTTCTCGCATTTTGCGTTTTTTACTGAATCGCAAAAAAATCGCAATTTGCGAGAATGCAAATTGTGATTCGGTAAATGGGCCTCGCAAACCACAAATAGCGATTTTTAAGAAATCGCTAATTCCGAATCGCAATTTTGTTTCATGGCCAATTGCGACTCGGAAATAGCGATTTCTTAAAAATCGCTATTTGCGATTCGCAAGCTCATGTTTTCATACATATGGCCCTAATACTCAACTCATCTCACATCGAATTACCTCAGGCAGCTTCATGCATTACACTTAGAGACCACAAGCCGGTATATTTGGTCACTACTATATAATCCAATCAAGCAGCCTTTTCATTCACCTTCTCAAAATGACTGGTTAAAAAAAGGGGTCTCCAAACTTTTTGGTAATGAGTAGGTTATGTTCAATGAAAATTATATCTACTCATAAATCCACTGGGCAACGTTTTTCTGTTTCCGTATTTATTGTTTAAAATTATTTCACATGAGCACTACAGCTTTTAACACAAAAATAGTTAACAGTTAACTTTTGTGGTTAGAAAAATTAAGACACCTGATTTTGCTCTATTTTGCTCCATTTTGCTGGTTATATAGCATAAGGGGCGAACTCATTTTGACTACGAAAGTAGTGCCATTTCCAAGTAGGAATCAAAGAAAATATGTCTGTGTAATTTCTTTTTCATTAAAGAAAGCAAACTATAGCACATAAACAGTGCTCTAAATGTTACTGTTCTCTAAAACCTAAAAAGCAAAAATGATACAAAATAGATTAGTTTCACATTGTACACGAGTAAAAACTAGGGCAAACCTACGTGTTACCAAACAAACCCCTAACAAATAATGATTCAGAAATATAGTCCTGCTATTGACTTTATTAAATAACACTGCACTGCTTAATTCTTTACATTAGGAATGTTTTTTTTGCCTCATGTACACAAACATAGGTATCCTGTCCCGACACAAAACCACATACACAGCCCTCGTGCTGAACTTTCCGGTAACATTGCAGCGAACATCAATCAATCAATCAATCACTGCATTTGTAAAGCGCGCTACATACCCGCGAGGGTCTCAAGGCGCTGGGGAGGAGGGGGGTGCTACTGGTCGAAGAGCCAGGTCTTGAGGAGTCTTCTGAAGGCCAGCAGGTCCTGGGTCTGTCATAGGATGGTGGGGAGAGTGTTCCAGGTTTGGGCGGCGAGGTAGGAGAAGGATCTGCCACTGGCGGTGGTTTTTCGGATGCGGGGGACTGTGGCGAGGGCGAGGTTGGCTGAGCGGAGGCTTCGGGTGGGGGTGTGGAAGCTGAGTCGGTTGTTGAGGTAGGTGGGTCCGGTGTTGTGCATTGCTTTGTGTGCGTGGATCAGGAGCTTGAAGGTGATCCTTTTGTTGATGGGGAGCCAGTGCAGGCCTCTCAGGTGGAGTGTGATGTGGCTGCGGCGGGGGACATCGAGGATGAGTCGGGCCGAGGCGTTCTGGATGCGTTGGAGTCGTCTCAGGAGCTTGTTTGTAGTTCCTGAGTAGAGGGCGTTTCCGTAGTCGAGTCTGTTGGTGATGAGGGCCTGGGTAACGTTTTTTCTCGTGTCGAGGGGGATCCATTTGAAGATCCTGCTGAGCATACGGAGGGTGCTGAAGCAGGACGCGGAGACGTCGTTGACTTGCCTGGTCATGGAGAGAGTGGAGTCGAGGATGACCCCCAGGTTGCATGCGTGGTCCGTGGGTTCCGGGGCTGTGCCTAGTGACGTGGTCCACCAAGAGTCGTCCCAGGCTGATGGGGTGGGTCCGAGAATGAGGACCTCCGTCTTGTCTGAGTTCAGCTTCAGTCTGCTGTCCTTTATCCAGTCGGCTACGGCCTTCATTCCTCGGTGGAGGTTAGCTTTGGCGGTGTGGGGATCTTCGATGAGGGATATGATCAGCTGGGTGTCGTCGGCGTAGGAGATGATGTTGAGGTTGTGTTGTCGTGCGACGTGGGCGAGGGGGGCCATGTAGATATTGAACAGTGTCGGGCTGAGGGAGGATCCCTGTGGGACGCCGCAGATGATCTCAGTGGTTTTGGAGCGGAAGGGTGGGAGGCGGACGCTCTGGGTTCTGCCGGAGAGGAAGGATGTGGTCCAGGCCAGGGCCTTCTCTTGGATACAGGCGTCATGGAGGCGTGCTGATAGGGTGCGGTGGCAGACCGTGTCAAAGGCTGCTGATAGGTCCATGAGGATGAGTTTCTCCTTTGTCCATCAGGGTCCGGATGTCGTCAGTGGCGGCGATGAGGGCGGTCTCGGTACTGTGGTTACTGCGAAAACCAGATTGGGACGGGTCCAGGATGTTGTTGACTTCGAGGTAGCGGGTCAGCTGTTTGTTGACAATCTTCTCGGTCACTTTTGCCGGGAAAGGGAGCAGGGAAATGGGACGGAAATTCTTGAGGTCCTTGGGGTCCGCCTTGGGCTTCTTCAGAAGGGCGTTGATCTCGGCGTGCTTCCAGCTTTCTGGAAAGGTTGCTGTCTCGAAGGAACAGTTGATTGTTTTCCGGAGGTGGGGCGCGATGGCTGCGCTGGCTTTGTTGAAGACGTGGTGAGGGCAGGGGTCCGATGGGGATCCGGAGTGGATGGAGTTCATGGTTTTGATGGTGTCTTCGTCGCTGACGCTGGACCAGGCGGTCAGGCGACTGGTGCGAGTGGTAGTCGCAGGGGTGGTGGACTCGGTGGTGGGTGCGGGGTGGTCGGGGTTGAAGCTGTCGTGGATGTCGGTGATCTTGCGGTGGAAGAAGGTGGCCAGGGAGTCGCACAGGTCTTGAGATGGCGGGATGTCGTTGGTGATGGAGCTGGGGTTGGAGAGTTCTTTCACGATGCTGAAGAGCTCTTTGGTGTTGTGTGTGTTGTTGTCTAGGTGGTCCTTGAAGGCGGTCTTCTTGGAGGTCCTGATGAGTTGGTGATGTCTGCGGGTGGCGCTCTTGAGGGCTGTGTGGTTGTCTGGTGTTAGGTTGTGGAGCCATTTCTTCCCCAGCTTCCGACAGGTGTGCTTGGAGATCTGGAGGTCCTCGGTCAACCAGGCGGCTTTCTTGTTGGTGTGGTTGGTTGTAAAGGTCTTGAGAGGGGCGAGGGTGTTGGCGCAGTCGTTGATCCACTGTGTGAGGTTGGTCGCGGCAGTGTCTGGGTCGGTGGGGTCGGTGGGTGGTCTCAGGGCGAGGGCGGTAGTCAGTTGGTCCTCGGTGACCTTGCCCCAGCAGCGGCGTGGTAGCTGTTGGGTGCGGTGGTGTGTGGTGGGTTTTCTGAAGGTGAAGTGGACGCATCTGTGGTCGGTCCAGTGTGGTTCGGTGGTGTGGTTGAAGGAGACGTGGGGGCTTGCGGAGAAGATGGGGTCGAGCGTGTGTCCAGCGGCGTGAGTGGGTGTCGTTACGAGCTGTTTGAGTCCGAGGTTGGCGAGGTTGTCGATCAGGGTGGTGGAGTTGGTGTTGTTGTTGTTCTCGAGGTGGAAGTTCAGGTCCGCGAGGAGGATGTAGTCCGTGGAAGCGAGGGCGTGGGTGCTGATGAGGTCGGCGATGGTGTCACTGAACTGTGGGCGGGGTCCGGGAGGTCTGTAGATGAGGATGGTGTTGGGGTCGGTGTGGATCTGGAAGTGCATGTGCTCGGCGGTGGTGAGGGTGTCATCGGTGTTCGTTGAGATTTTGATGGAGTCTTTGTGGATGATGGCGATTCCTCCTCCCACTCCGTTGGTGCAGTCTCTGCGGGAGATCTTGTAGCCCTGTGGGATGGCTATGGCGATGTCTGGTGCTGAGGTGGCGTTCAGCCAGGTCTCCGTCAGGAAGGCGACGTCGGGGCAGTGGAGTCTAGGAGGTCCCAAAGTTCGATGGCGAGCTTGCGAGCGGAGCGGGTGTTGAGGAGGATGCAGCGGAGGTAGTTGGGTTCTCTGGCTGGTGGTGTGGAGGGTTGGATGCTGGTGAATCTGCAGTTCCGGCAGGTGAAGGGCCCCTGGGTGCGTTTCGGGGTGGCCCGGTAGCAGGGGTGGTCTCGTCTGGTGTTGAGTGCGTGGAGGGTGCTTGCGTCGTAGAGCCCCAGGGGGCTGCGTATCACAGATATCACGCGGTATTATTTTACCTGTACCAGGCCACTACTCTTTTGCAGGTGCAATAGTGAAAAACATGCAGGAATTTGAGTTTCCGCATATTATTCCCATTTGCAGGTAGATTTTTAACATCAACATTTCTCGGGCATTAAGCGGGTGAAACGTCAGGGTCAAAGCTCACGAGCTGCAGATTCCTGCGCACTATGTATTATGCATAATACTGATGCGGGCGGTAATCAGTGCTTAATTTGAGCTGGTGTAGCCCACTGGCATTGCTTTTAACTCCAGACTTTAACTCCAGACTTTGATCCAGAACAAGACAGAGAAAAACACTAAAAAGAGAAAGAAGGAGGAAGAGACAGGCAAAAAACAGTGACAAAGAGTGAAACAGGGATGCTAGAACCTGCAAGAGTGAGATAAAGAGGTAATAGGAGTCTGGTGATTTAAAGAGGAGTGAGTTGTGATTAAGAGTATGCAGTCCTGGTATTCGGTACCTCGCCTTTGATCGAGCGGCCACGGGTTTCCGAGCAAAACCTGGGTCCTAACAGTTAATCTTTTGTAAATTAAGCCCTGAAGGCAACTCAAATTACTGACCTCATTGGGTTTACTGGGTCCCGGTGATCATTAGCTCATTGTATAGATATCAGAAAGCAGCTTTCTGTGTGCAGCTGTTAAGAGCCAATTGCTTGTAAAAGTGTATGTCGGACGTTCACGGTGTGGCTAAGAGTGAGGGAGCTGGTTTGACCTAAACGAATAATCAAGTAATTGAATTTCCTTTCTAGGTGTTGACTATTTCTCTTGGAGACACCAGGGTGAAACTCAATACAAACGTGAGTGACTATGGTAACCACTGCTTTGAGGTGCAATTCCTGGAAAAACAAGTAATGGCCTTGAAAAACTGAAAATTAGGCTCTCAGAAGGAAAACAACATTATATCCGTCTTCCTCTGAAAAGGAATAATGTTTGAAGGCTTGGATATATAAGTAATATGTTGCAGCGGTCACTAGACTGAACTGAGCAGGGTGGTTTTAACATGACAAATGTGCAACATTTCTGAAATCTATTTTCACCATTTGGCTGATCGCAGACTAAGAAATGCAGCAGAGAGGGTTTTTGAGAACAAGTCAAGGAAGGAATACATCTGGGTCTACTCATAAACAGAGCTCTCTGTGAGCGCTTCGTACAATAAAGGAGTGAAATGTAAAAGCACCTAAAGTTAGACAGAGTATTCTAAGCGATGTAGAGAATATTCGAGATGATTCTAATAGCAACAAGCATTTGCAATGCAATTGGTCTCGCATTTGTGACAGATAGAGCTGTTGGCGTTGCAAATGCATTATTGGCCTTTTCGTACATAAATTGGTCAACCCTGCCTCATAATTTGGCTATTTCCTGCCACATAATTCCAGTGGCCGTGCATAAAATTAAGCTGCACTGGGTTATGGAAGCGTACTTTAGCAAAATGCGCAGGGGTTCTCGTGCACATCTGCAAAACTCACTAATAGTTGTTCACTTTGGTACTAGTTATTGAGGAAGTCTGGCCACCAAAGGAGGGAGTACTCTGCACCATCCAACAGAAGAAGTTACACAAATATAACACTGACCAGTACTCAGAAAGAGCCCAAGCACTCAGAATGACAGGGTATGAATTTTACAACCCTTCCGTCCAAGGCCAGATGCTTTGCAGTCAATAGGAAAACACATACAAGCAGGAACAAATCAAGGTCACCCTCTTATCATTCAGCAATTAAGACCTCAACGATTATGTAATACTTGCTGCTACAAGTTTACAGAGCAAGAGAAGAGATGCAATTTGATACATTCCCAGGCACCATTTAACCTCTCGCTTAACTAAAGTTTATTAACCCTGCTCCCAATTTAAAGCGCTGGAATTATGTACAGTGAGACCTGGTGAAAGATAAAAAATGAGACCTGTACCCAGACCACCAGCGTTGGACGACCAAAGAAAGGTTGATGCATACTAGGGAGAAGCCCATTAAACCAAGCTTAAATCCAGCAGGTTATGACGCCAGTTCACAGCGCGCTGCTTGTTCCCACCTACTACCACCCACCACCACCTCACTCCTATTTGCCTGTGGAGCTCAAAGTTCCGAAGTAGCATACTCTGAAAACATAACCCAGCCTTGCGCCTGCGTCAGGCGCTAAAGTCACAAAGGCGGCCATATCTGAGACAGGCATGCTAATAATTACCTGCTTCTGTTTGATCATTTTTCCAAATTCAAAGATACTCTACCTCAGTGGAACAGTGTACATTGGTTCTAGTGGTTACCTTCTGCATTGTTGTCAACTTTGATATGGTAAACAGCCACAAAATCAGTACGAAAGAAAGCCCCACCAGGGCTCCACCCTCACATTGATAAGGACAGAAGTAGTTTGAAATTTACGGCTATAACAAGAACCCAATGCTGTCTCTGCTTATCAGGCTGTGGACCATGAAATAAAACAAGCAACTTGACAGAAGGGGCTAGGGACAGGACAGGAACACCAGGCACAAGGGAGAGTGGGCTGGGCATGCAGTGACATGGGAGGAGTTGGGAGAGAGGAATGCTATATTAAAATGCAAGCAGCCACGGGTGCCTAATCTGAACACAGGCAAATAGTAAGAGAAACAGGAAAAGAAGAAAAAAATAGCCGCCAAAGAACAGATAACAAATCAAAGCACAATCATACAGTACTTGGTCCCTGCTCCCAGAGGGAAAGAAGGAGGGACAAAGAAGTAGGACTGACCACTAACAAGCAAGGAAAGATTTTTAATAGTCACTGAAACAAACAAATGAAATGGCTTTAAGCCCACAAGAAGTATACTGAAGTATACAAGAGGTTGTACAATTACTCTCAACCTAAAGAGGACTGTGGACACTCAGATTGTAATGAAGGGCCACGCAGGCTGAACGCACAACCAAGCAGTTGTTTGTATGCACATACATTGTGTAAAGTGAATTCATTTAAACACAAAAAGAGCCCTGGGCTCTCAGTGCTCGCTGTGTTTTGTATTATTTGCAGCACATCTCTGAATAACAGTGGGCACTTTCAAACCTCAGCCATTTCACATTAAAGCACGCAGAGGTGTGACATTAAAAACACAACTTCCATTGCTGGTTTTGTAAGTATGTGTAAAACTACATTTATTTCAGTTGATAACTATGATTTTGTCTTTTTTCACCTGAAACTTTAAGGAAGCATATTCTGTGGTACTTTATTCAGAGCATCAAAGTATTAAAAGTATCAAAGAATTAAATCATAGCACTACAGTAGGACTTTATTTTTACTGCCTGTCCAAACTTCCTTCTGGTTTTCTTCTGATTTTTTTTGTCACATTTGCCTTCTTCTGTGATTTGTTTACAACAGGGCTGTAGCTTTTCTGATAGGTTTTCTTGACACTCTGGCATAGTTTTAAGAGCACTGTTTCAGGAAAGCGACATTATATAATGCATCCAAGAAATTTGGAGCCATAATATCAATATCAAAGAGTTCTGAAATGGAGGCAACAGAAGGGGGTGCACCAGTTTCCAAATAATTCTAAATAACAGTGCCTATTTATGTTTATGTGTGGAGATCTCAGCACTCATAGATTTGTGCATGCACTGAGAAAAAATTGTCATCTGGCTGCAGTTCATCAACTGAGCAAAGATATTCACTTCCAGTAAGATTACGTGTCTCCAACACCTTACGTGACGGTGTGTGGACATATACTACAGAATTTATGACTATAAATTTGCTACTGTGTTCTTTTCCTATTTAAGGTGTATACCTATACATACCTAGTTCTGTGCAGCATGGGCACAGAACCATGAACTATGAACATGAACTATGAATTGAAATGAATAAGAAAACAATCATTAAATGAGGTACATCACACACAAAACTAACAAACAATAGCACTGCAAGCACAAACGTACATCCCATACCCTGGGCTATGCCTAGTGGTGTTTGGACAAAATATTGAATAAAAACTATTATGATACAAAAATATTGTGTTGACAATATCAGGATGTCAAAAATATCATCAACAGGAATATCGAAGGTAAGAATATTGTTTTAAGTGTTGTTTTTAATATCAATGTAAAAAATATCAATTTTGGAAATATTGCAAATTATATTGTATTGTAAGTGTTATGTTGTATATATTTTAGTGTAGTGTGTTTGATTTTACATTTTTAATAATTTGTATTATTTGTGTGTATAGTAAGATAATTTATAAAGTATGATTTATTTTTAAATTGTATTTTGAAGTTACAGTAATTAAATATTATCTTTTTTAGTAGAGGGATGTAGGAGATAAGGATGGTGAGATTTTAAAAAAGTTAATTTTTTAATCCAAATGTAATATTCATTACTTTAATGGTATGCAGATTAATAAAGTGAAATGTACACATGTATTTTGTTAAATATAAGAAAACTGGGCTCTTTGTAGATGTACACCCCCAATTTTTGCCTCCATTTGGCCTCCTAGATCTGTTTTTTCAACTCTGATAATGCACTGAGACCTGCTAATCAGGCTCCAGTGTATGTTTTCTTTACCTTAATTATTTGTCAACATGGTAATTCCCTGATTGACGAAGCTTTACCCCCTTGTAAGTCTCTAGTAAAGGGTCCCTAGGGCATAGGTAGTAAAGGGGTCCCAAGGCTGCAGCACAAGTTTGTGTGACTCTAGATGACCTATGAAAACTACTGATGGCAGGCCTGGAATTGCAGACTGGCAAAGTAGTGCAAACTGTTCGAGTTCCGCTGTGCCCTCACCATGAGTGGCAGAGTCCCATGCACTGCCTATATATATGTTAGACACCCCTAAGGAAGGCCTCTGCAGCCCAGGAGACAGGATGCATTATATTTAAAGTGCAGGCATAAAAGCACAAGCTTATAAGTCTCTATAGAGTCCTTTCCACTAAGGTACGCTATAGTGTTATAGGATAACATGGGACTTAAGTCCCAACAGACCAGGTCTGCTAGCTCCATTGTGGAACCGCCTAGATATGTTGAGCTTGGTATCAAACAACTTGCTTTCTCTCACCCAAGACAAACCTGGTGTCAGGGGGTGGCTGGAATGCACCCAGGGGGCACACTAGAAGTTGCCTACTTGTTTACCACCCTTCTTTGTGCTCTAGCGGAGCAGCCCACACATTTTAGCACACTTGCTTCCATCAAAACAGGTGTCTGGCCTCCTGCCAGGCAGCCTGGGTGCTTCCACAAGTCAGGAACAAAGGCTGAGACAGGAAGGAGGTCACACCTTTTACCCTCCCCAGCTGGGCTAGTGAATAGAGCCATCAGGCCAGTGAGCTTCAAAGGTTTCACTTCATTGCCCCTGATAGCCATATGTGCCATCACACACATGTGCAGGCACATTTGGTCGTGGACAGGCAGGAATTTAGGTATGCAGGACTGTGCACACCCACAGGAGGCTGACCGCACCTCTAGTGTGAGCAGCCCGGTCTGTACACTAAATTTTGATTTCTGCCATCCTAGGAGTTGCTGAATAGAGGGTTCTGGGTAGCTAAAGGTGACCTGTCCCACTGATGTGGTCACCTCAGTGGCGGATTAGCTGTTGGAGCTAACTGTCCATTGGCCACTAGTCTCCTCATCCCTACCTCCCCTAAATACAGAATTTAAGGGACAACCCTGACACCAGAACCTCAAATCTGACCAACCAGCTTTGAAGGACCAGGAGGAGCTCTGCATCACTGACAACTGGACTCTGCCCACTGCACCAAGGCAAAAGGGGTATACTCTGTCACTGAGGCAACAGACTGGGAACTGTGTGATCAACCCTCGTCCTTGGGTGAAACTCATCACTCCTGATCAGAGGGATCCCTGTGAAAGCCAGAAACACCTTCAGTCTCCCTTGGACTAATGACATTGCTCCCCTGCAAACTACAGCAGGCAAAAACACTTACAGATTCAGAATCTTCACCGGCCATCAGGCCCGCCGTGGGATCGTAGAAAACCAGGTGGTCCAGTATCTTCTGGGAGTTAAAGTCTAGCCTGCCTCCAAGGTTTAGGCTGTTACACCGCTCCCTCCTACCCTAGGAATTTCCTAAATTATTTCTGCACCCATACCACTGCCAATGTTTGTTGGTTTCCAGTCCAGTAACTAACCACTACACTCGACACTGCAGGTGCGGGGTACAGCATGCAACCCACATGCAACCCATCCCCAGCACTGATTTTGCATCAGTTTGTCAGCAACGTAGTGTAAGCTGTAAAATGAGCACCAGTGCATGTCATGTTCAGCAGCACAGACAGGCAGGACAACTCTGCACCCGGACCCCACTGACCCGGTAGAAGTGAACTGACTGCTGTAGCCCAGTCCCAGGACCCGCACAACAATAATCGTGCAAGGGTTCCTCTCAGCACAACCTCAAAGTGGTCGTTTGTCACCAGTGACTTCCTACAGTTGATTTCAAAGCAAGTTCCGTTCAGCAGCACGGACAGCCAGGACAACTCTGCCACACGCCAGGTAAACTGCACTGACTGTTGTGATGTAGTCCTAGGACTGCACAAAATTAACCCCAAAAGCCTTCCACCAACTTGCTTTCTAAGTGCATTTTTGCAACCAGTGATATTTCTTCCTTAGATTTCAATGCAGTGTTTAAATGCCAGTTCTGCTGTGATTTAATATTGGTTCTGAATTTTATAACTCTGGCATTCTTAACAAATTCTATTTGCTTTGGTGACTAAATTTATATAAAAATAAGATATATTTTTATAAATTGCTGTTGTTTTTTTTTTAAATTGTGTCAATTACTTATTGTCCATGTTTGTGCTGTGAAATGCTTAACACATTTTCCTCTACGTGTAGGAGGCTGGCTCCCTATGCAGTATGCAAAACCAGGCACACTGTGCAGAGAGTCTGGGTAACCACAGGTTGTTTTACAGAGGTAAAAACTAGACCAACTAATGCGCTAAATTTAATGGCAGCTTGGTCGAACAGTTAGGCCAATCTTGATAAAGTGCAAAGCATTTGTTGTACTCACAGAATAAATAAAGCAAGACACACACTCACAGGAATAACTTGAGGCCAATTTACAAAAATACTTCAGATTATTATAACATTTTTAAGACCAAGATCTTCAAAATCCGGGAAGTATTTTTTAAGTTATGATTTTTCAAATAAAGCCTTTTTGTGAGTTATTACGCACCATAGGAGTCAATGGGAGAAAACTTTAAAAATGAATATAAAATCAGGCAGTGCCTTTACCAATGTCTCCTTTTGTTCTTCGGTCGAGGTCACCAAGAAGTCCTGTGGGCCATCAGAGGATTTCAGGTGGATGCCGGTTTTGGTGAGAGGAGCTGCTAAAAAGTCTTTGGAGCTGGTGCAGGACCACTTGGAAAAGCAATTCACAGGTGGACTTCAAGGTGAGTCTAGTGTGTTCTCTTGGAGTCTAGAGGTTGCAAGGGGTTGTGGACCCTTAGAACACAGTTGGTTCTCTAATGCAGGGCCCAGGGAGGCTGGGCGCAGAGCAGATGGGTGAGCCAAGAGCTGTGCACAAAGGTGCCCTTGGAAGCAGCTCACTTTAAGGGTCCATTACAGGTCAGCAGGGCCACTTTGGTAGGTGGTTTGGGTGATTTCCAAAGTCCCATAACAGGGGCTTCCTACTGGTTCTTTTGGAGTCCAGAGTGGACTTTCTTTCTGGGTGTTGGATGTTGAGTGACTGGTACCCCGGGCTATTAAACGGTTCAGCCACTGGAGATCGCAGTGCCACCAAAATTGACACACTTGCAGGGTTTGTCCTCAGAGTCAATCAGGTGAAGGTTGGTCTGGCTGCGGTGTCTGGTTGCTTGTTCATCATGGGCTTCACTGGTCTTTGGGTCTTTGTTGCAAAGGAGTGATCCCTTCACTCTAGAGGGAGATCTTTGGCAATTTTCAGAAGAGTGGAGGTCCTCTGGGGATTTTTTGAGTCCCTCTGATGTCAGAGCAACCCCTCAGCAGCGATTGTCAAGTCCTGGGTGCAGCAGGCAGGGTTTGACTCCTTTTTCTTTGTGCAGCAGGAGTGCAGTTCTTGAGCCTTGGGTCTTCATTGTTGTTGGTCTTCTTGTGTCCTTGTAATCTGATCTGCAGGATTAGGGTTGCCCACTTAATACTGAATTTAGTGGGCATTTAAGGGAGTTCCTAGTAGTGACCAATGGGTCATCTACTTGAGGGTGGCTACGCCCACTAATAGACCACTTCTTGCGGCCAGAGGTCACTTCCCTATCCCTGATAGGCTATTTTTCTTCCATTCAAGATAAAGGAAAATGAAATGGAGAGGTGATCTCGCATGAAACCCCTTAGGGGTGGTGCAGGCGGGGGGTGGCCACTCCTCCTGTCTTTTGTGCATTTTCTTGCTGTTGCTCCCACAAAAAGTGGGGGTTTGCAAATGGGGTGGCCATCTGCTGTTAGCAGCAGGGCTGGTGGTCAGGTTTCAATGGTGTTAAGTCCTTTGAAGCTCATAGGCAAGGCTGTGCACATTCCTGGGGATGGAGGTGTAATACCTCTGCCCAAGAAGGACATTTTTTTGCTCTGGACCCAGATAGTACAGGCTCTCACCCCGTGTTCCAGAATCTTGTCTGGTGATGACGGACTGGTTCTGACTGGCCAGCAACCATGAGAGGATAGTTAGCCTTTGCAGGGGGCACATCTAAGGTGGCCCCTGAGTACATTTTGCAATAAATCCAATACTGCTTCCAGTTTGGATTTATCATTCTGAGTTGTTAGGTATCAAATAACCCAGGGTGCAGAGTGCCTTTCATGTAGCTGTGAAACTCATACTGACCAGTGTCTAGCACAGACATGTAAAATGGCTGCTCTGTTCATTCACTTTGTCTCAGGTTTGGCAGGGACACAGTAGTGGCATATTGATAATGCATCAATGCCCACACATGTAGTAAGGTAAACCCTGCTTTAGGGCTGAAAGGCCTGCCAGAGGGGTGACTTACCTATTTTGCATGCAGTGTGTAGCGGACAGGGCACACAGGCTGTGTGCCATGTCAGTTTTGCATTTTAGGGTTCGACAAGGACACTCAGCCTGCAATGGCAGTGCTGGGTACACTTGGATGCATAGTCCCTGAGGGTAGCACAATGTATGTTGTGGCCCTCAGTGGCCTACCCTTAGTACCCCATGCCCTGGGTACCAAAGCACCATTTACTAAGGACTTATAGTGGTAGCTAAAGGTGCTGCCAATTGGGTCAATGCATTTGAAATTTTAGGGAAAGAACACTGTCACTGGGTGCCTGGTTAGCAGGATCCCAGTGCACTCCAGCCCATGTTGCATCCAGAGACCAGGCAAAAAGTGTGGGGCAGACTGCAACAGGGTACCAGTTACCCACACAACCCCCCCACCCCCAGCCCACAGGCCAAGAGACTGAGCTATCTGGAAGAGTCTTCCTAGTCTGTCAGGTGAGGTAGAGTAGGGAAACAGGCTGGTTTGTTGCCAGGCCTTTTCTCCCTCACATCCTACTGTCCATCCTACTGTCCTTCTCTCCCTCACATTCTACTTTCACATCCTACTGTTTATACCTACACTCCCTCACATCTTACTGTCCACCCTACCGGTCAATCGGTTTGGAGAACTAACCTACCTCAACAGCTATAGGACCCAATCTGAAATGTCTTGCACCTGTGCCACCAGTGTCTGCACTTTTCCCTTCTGCTTTGGGGTCAGAAGTATCCATCTCTGTTATCCCTATCTTAGCCAGGGCACCCTCTAACTCACCCAAAGAGGTCACTCATAATGTGAGTAACCCCACCATGACCAACAGGGTCTGGGGGCCTAACCTACCATTTGGCATGGGGTCAGACCACCGTGGCCAAGGACAGTGCAGTCATAAAGGCTAACACCCAGCAGAGGCCACTGCCAGGTGTTAGTACCCAGAACCACACGATTAGCTCTTCACCCACAGGGTGCCTGTCTGCTGTAAAGGAGTGAGGGGTCACTACATCCTGTAGTAAACACTCTTCTTCCACTCTGTCTTCTGCCAGCTGAGGATCCACCAACTCAGGTTGAACAGGTGCCTGACTAGTCAGGACTTCTTGGGGGTCAAGTTGGGCTTCACCAGTTTCAACAGTGGAGTTCTCCCCTATTGGAGCAGGAACCCCTTGGCTTTCTGGTGCCTTAGTTACAGGTTGCCCACCATTCCTACTCTTTGCCTTTTTTTTTTTTTTTTCAGCCTACTTGCAGACACTGTAGGGGTAGCACCTCCAGAATCCCTGGGAGAGGTTTGGCACAGGGCCAGCTCCTCTCTTGGGCTCTGACCAATCTCTGGGTAGTCATTTCCAAGGAGACAGTCAAGGGGGAGGTCTGTACTGACTATCACCCTTCTCCAGCTAGGAGTCTCAGCTACCTCTAGGAGCACAATGGCTACAGGCCTTTCAGTGACCTTGCCTGGTATAGTCCTTACTCTGGCAGTCTCTCCTGTGATGTACTGGTTAGAGAGCACCCACCTATCATGCACAACTGTGTGACTGGCACAGGTGTCTCTCAGGGCAGTGGTTGGGATTCCATTCACCAGTAGGTGATGGAAGTGTCTACTCCCCTCTGAAATCTCCAACTCACCTGTGGGGCCCACCTTCCAGTTAAAGGTGAAGAGGACCTCCTATGGCTACACTGGGTACCCCTGGGGTTTTACTAGTGGGTTGGGTTTTGGGATTAGAAGTGTCCTTGGTGTGGTGCCTTGTCTGTTTGCAGTTATGGCACCATGCCTTAGTGGCATCCCAGTTTTTACCCTTTTACCCACTTTTGTTTTGTGAAGTGTCTTTGGGCCTACCCTCCTTGACAGAAGTTTGGGGGCCTAAGGACTAATTTCTTTATTTTTAAGGTGGTCCATCTTTTTCCCCGGGGGGGGGGGTGTTTACCTGAATCGTTCTTTTGGTCACCCTCTCCATTTCTAGTTTTGGACACCCTAGTTCTTACCCAATGATCAGCCTTCCTCCCAAACTCTTGGTGGGAGACAGGTCCCAAAACTTTTCAAGGACACAATTACTCAAGATGTGCTCTTTCATCATAAAATAGTACATCCCTTCATAATCATGTACCTTGTTGCCCTCTAACTTACCACCTAGCATCTTTACTGAGAAGTCCACAATTTCTACCTATGACTGACTCTGGGTTTTTTGAGTTCCCCTGAATTTCATGCGTATTCCTCAGTGGTAAATCCAAATCCCTCAATTAGGGTACTCTTCCTGAGGTCCTAGGATTTAGTATCTGTTTCACTCAGTGTCAGGAGCCTATCCCTGTACTTGCCTGAGAATAATTCCCATAACAGAATGCCCCAGTGCTTCTTTAGATGTCCCTCCAAATGCAGACTTTTTCAAAGGCAATTAACCACTTCATGATCTCATCTCCTTCTTGGTAAGGGTGAACAACTCCTTTTGGGAGTTTTAGGTTGGAAGATCTAACTTCCTCCCTATTTATTGATATGCTGCCACCAGAGATGGATGGTAAGCTCAACTCTTTTCTTTTTGCTTCAATTTCTAAAAGCTGGGTCACTACTGTCAGTCTTTTGGTCAGCCTGGCTAAGGCCACGTCTTCTTCTGTGGGTGCACTAATGCTAAGGGAAGAGGAGCTACTCTCATTCCCATTGTCTAAAGAATCGTCATCTCCACCAGAGATTTCTCCCTCTACTTCCTCTGTGGACTGGGCTTTTTCATGCTGAGCTACCAGGAATCTAAGCTGGTCAACTTTAGCATGTTGTCCAGTAGGACGTTTGTACAGCTTGCAGAGTTTCCTTAACTAGGCATAGGTATATGCCCTGTAAGGTGCTAGGTCGAGCTTCTGGCTCTGGTTCTCTGAATCTGACATGTTTACTTTACTAAAGTTGGGACATTTTTAGAAATTTGGAACCCCTTTTGGATAAGGCCAACTAAAGTAAGGACTTTAAATTCTAACTACTGTTGTAGGGATCTAACCAGGGCCCTAGCAGTTAGTTTACAATTTTGCAAACGTTTTAGCTAATTGAAAAAAATGCAATTAAGCTAAAGATGATTTTGAGAGTTATTCATGTGCTCACAAATTGACAAAGTGATATAAGCAAATTAAAGTCTTTATCCCACCGCTGAGACACCAAATGTAGGACACTGGCTCTCTCTGTAGTATGCAAAACCAGGTGCACTGTGCAGAGTGTCCGGGCAACCACACATTGGTTTATAGAGGTAAAAAGTAGACCACCTAATGCTCCAATTTAATGGTAACTTGTTTGAGCAGTTAGGCCAATCTTGGAAAAGTGTAAAGCATTTGTTTTACTCTCAGTATCAATAGAGCAAGACACACACTCAAAGGAATAACTTGAGACCAATTTACAAAAATACTTCAGATTTTTATAATTTTTTTTATAATAAAATCATCAAAATCATGTAAGTACTTTTTAAGTTATGTTTTTCAGTTTATCAAAAATAGGGCCTCATTATGAGCTTGGCGGTCATGAGACTGCCAAACTCGTGGTGGTGGTCGGACAACCACAGCTGTGATGTTCTGACTGACCAATTATGATTTCGTCAGGCAAACCCACCTGAAGACCTCCGTCCCGACCAGGATCATAGATCCCATCGGGTTGACGGTGGTTGGGATTGTAATCAGCCATGGTGGTGCTCAACTCAGTTCCGCTTGGCTAATTACAACCCCTCTTTTTGCCAGCCTTTATGTGGCAGGGACCTTGCCATGAAAAGGCTGGTGGAAAGCCAGTGTCAGGGGCGACGGGGGGGCCCTACACTGCCACTGTCATGGACCCGAGACCAATGCTGTCGCACAAGGGGCCCCCTAGCACTCTCAGAATGAGCACTATCTGCACAGCAGACAGTGCACATTCTGCCAGTGCTGCGGAGGTGGGCCCCTCTCCTGCCCATGACAATGTCAAGGGCAGTGGAGGGAATGTGGCCCCCTGCACTTGTTCTCTGCCAGCCTTTTCATGGCAGTTGAACCCCCATGAAAAGGCTAGCGGAGAACACGGTTGAAATCAGCATGATGCCGCTGACTTCAGCACCACCGTGGCTGATTATAACCATGACCTCCGTAATCCTGTCAGGATCAGAGATCCTGGTGGAGATGGCATTGTTTTGGCGGCAGTCACCCGCCAATCCTGTCATATGGCAATCAGACCGCCACAGCCGCAGTGGTCCGACCTCCACCGTGAGTCTGGCGTTCATCGGACCTCCAGACTTGTAATAGGGCAGTAAGGGCTAGATGTATCAAAGAATTTTGCATTCGCAAAATGCGAATGTCCGTTTGTGAATGCAAAAATGTGTTTCACGATGTATGAAATGCATTTGCAGTGGGAAAATAAGAAATTGCAAAAATTTCTAATTTTTGCGAATGAGAGATGAATTTGCGTGTCGCAAGCAGCGTATTGCAAATAGCAATATTATTTACTGAATCGCTGTTAGCGAAACACTAATTGCGATACAGAATAGCGATTCGCAGATAGCGATTTCCTGAATCGTGCCGCTATTTGCGAGATGCAGATTGCGACACGCAAAAATGGATTTGCAATGCGATCTAGGAAAAATTTGTAATTTGCGATTATTCGCAGAATGGCCGTTTGCACATGCAATTTAGCACAAACTGAAACCAGGTGGTAACCAGGTGCAACCTATATAAAGAGGCCCAGAATGCCTCAGCTCCTTTTCCACAATGGCTGCACTCTACGTCATGGCGAGGAGAATGAGGATCTGGGCAGGTTTGAGGAGCGAGAGGAGGAGACAGGAGCGTATTTTCAGAGTGCGCATAACCCTTTTTGACCAGACTGAGGAGGAAATTTATGATAAGTACAGGTTAAGCTCAGCCCACAGGCAGTACAACAAACCAAAGTTTATTTTTACCAGATATCACAGTTCCCACATGTTCTAGGTGCCATTGATGGGACACATGTAGCAATCGGTCCACCATCGGCCACCGAGTATGTGTATCGCAACCTTAAAAACCATCATTCTATGAACATACAGGTGATATGCAATGCCTCCTACATCATTACCGATCCCGTGGCCAGATACCCAGGGAGCATACATCACTCCTACATCTTTTGTGACAGCGGGATACACACAAGACTGCTAGCTGGGGAGTTTGGGGAAAGATATCTACTAGGTAATCTGATAGTTCACAATAATGCATTGATGTAAGCATGATGTCGGACAGCAAATGTACTCATTTTACTCTCTGTGCATTCAGGAGACAGTGACTACGCAGTGCCCACCTATATGCTAACGCCCTACCTGAGCCCTGCCACCCCAGCAGAGAGGAGGTACAATGCTGCACATAGGGCTACCCGCAATGTGGTGGAGCCCACTTTTGGGCTGCTGAAGAGCCGTTTCAAAGGAGTGGAGGTGCACTACAGTACAGCCCAGAGACAACATGCAAAATTGTGGCCACATGTGCTATCCTGCACAACATAGCAACCACCAGGGGCATACCAGTGGAACTCATGGAGCCAGGCTCAGATGAGGATGATGATCCCTTACCACCCCTTCTACCAGCATCTTTATTACCTTGACTTCAGGTAAATATTGTGTCAGTAGGACATAGCTATTCACAATGGGCAGACATGATCTATTGACAGTGTCACACTATTAGCATCATAGCATGAGTTTATTACACATGTTGAGGTGGTCCCCTGTAGCCCTCAACATCACTTCTTCCGTCCATGCACTCCACTTGAGTGCTCAGTGCCCTCGCTGGCACCTCTAGTAGCAGGTTCACCTGCAGTACTGTATCTGGCACTGCGACGCCTCGGATCAATCACATGGACTGTCAGACTGCTGAGGCTAGAGGATTCCTCACTGTCACTAACACCCAGTTTGCTGGTTGTGGCACTGCGTGCTGTTTGCATCACATCCACTATGTTGGTCATTTGCACCAGTCCCTGTGCAATGTCCCTAATGCAATGTGCCATCTCCACCTGTGTGGCAATGGCACGCCGTGATATCTGGGCTGTTGTACTTGCAAGCCCATTGACTGATATATAGAAGCTGTCAAACTTAGCCATATATTGGTGATGGCGCCTGCGCTGGCTGACGCACTCCTGCCGTATCTCTGTGCATAGTTCGCCAATGGCCTGTGTCAACTCCTTGGTGTTCTCAGCAACTCTTTGCTGTCCCTCAATCAGGGTCTCCAAGTGATTGTTATGTAAGCCCAAATTGCTATTGTGAGACACAAACTGTCTGTGCAATGACTTCAAATGTTTTCATTGCAGGAGCTGTACCTTCAGGATGGAAGCTTCCAGGCCGCCAAAGATTGATGGGCCCACTCCTTATTCTGTGCCCTGTCTGCCTGCATTGTGGTGCCTCCTGTGGGGAGTTGACTGGCACTGGTGCAGGGACTGCTGTCTTCCTGTGGGACTCGACTCTGGTGGTGGTGTGGGTTCATGTTCTGGCATCTCACCTGAGTCCAGATTGTACTCTGGCAGTGGTAACACCCTTGCCCTGCGTCTAGTCAGAAAAATACTGTAGGACTCACTTGTATTTGAGACTTATTGTGGCTGTGTTTCTGCTTCCCCCTCTTTTTCTGATCCTGCAGCAGCAGGGACCGAGTCATCTGCAAGAATAATGTGCAGCATATCTGTTGTAGCATTTGTCACAGATGTCCACAGTGTTGCTTTATATGTACTATTAAAATTGTGTCACCCTGAGTCATTGGTGGTGTTTCTCTATGTGGCTGCCCACTATCTTGCTATTTATGTTGTGTATTCACCTTAGGGTTGTGTACTACCACTCCCACAAGGCACTGTTGTGTTGTATGTAAGATATGACATGGACTACTTTTCATTATGCATCAAGCTATGTTCTATTTTCTAAGGGTCATGTGTACATGCACATGTGGGGATACACATAATCACTGGCCTTACCTTTGCTGGTGCTGGGTGTCCCTGAGGTGTCGATGTCAGTTACACCACTGACAGCTTCTGGCAGCAATGTGGACTCCACCAGGTCTTCCATAGGGGTGGACGGTGTGTGGGTGGATGGTCCGCCTCTGGTGCTCCTTGCCTCCCATAGCCTGCTGGCCACCCTCTCCTTGGCACGGGACCACAAGTCGTACCATCGCTTGCGTATCTCCTCCACAGAGCGCTGCGCAACACCCACTGCGCATATTTTTGTCTGTGTGTCAGACCAGAGTTTCTGCTTCTCACTCTCAGGTACTTGGAGTGTGCTCTTGCCAAATAGTCTATCATGGTTCACAACAACCTCCTCAATGAGCACCTCCAATTCTTTCTCACTGAATTTCAGCTTCCTCTTCCTGTCTCCTTTCTCCTTCCCATTGCCAGCATTGGCCATGTTGCAGTTTGATCCTGGCTTCCTCACAATGCTGACTCCCTGGTGCTGGGTGGTGTCTCTCTCACTGCTCCTTTGGGTGTGGCTCCTGGAAACAGCATGGGCTGACTCACTTCCTGGTTGTGATGTCATCAGGCTGTTCTGGTTTGCCCTTTTCGCTATTTGCAGTTTTCAATTACCGATTGGCAAATTTATTTCACTTCCATCACCCCACCACCTCCCATAAACCCCACCATCACATCTCACTCATCCTAATGCCAGGCCCTGCATGCCACACCAATTCATGGACACCACTCAGAGACCTGCATGGACACCTATCACTAAAGCATGCACACTAGAGAATCACCTAGCCCACCAAATAACAACTCACACAAGGAAAAGCTGCCAGGGCAGTAACAACCATACACAATATGTCACACACAGAAATAATAACACTGCATATACATCCCCACAGGTATTGAGGTACTGGGTTTTTCAGAACCGGTACTGATCCGGTAACCCATTGGTGCCAGGGTACACCCAAAGACCTCGGGTACTTTCCTGATTCAGACCACAGAAACTCAGAGTCTTCTAGGTGAAGTCAAAGATCGAATTTATTGGCTGCAACCAAGTGACAAGCGTCCTAGAAGTACAACAGCACGGTTTGTATGTTCTCAGGAGACTGTGTTTCAATGCAAAGTCAGGTTTCCTTATATACAGTTTTTTAAGCTTCAGGCAAACATTCTTGACATTTTGGTTGGTCATTCACATGTTTTCACTACAAAGGAAAAAACAGTGTCATGATGAAACCTCATATTTCATGTCATCCAACCCATAATAAATTACCCGGCAAGGCCTAGTATTTTACATCAAATAAGTGTGGACCCCCAATAAAAACGGGCACCTCCCCCTCGTAAAGTAAGAAGAAGAAAAGAGCAGGTGCAGGTGTGAGCAAGATCAGGCAGGGTGTGTGAGCGATAATAAGGGTTTTATGGCATGGTGTGCCTTGATGCTATCTGATTCGGCCACTGGGAGAGGGACTGACCAAACAGGTTTGGCCTGAGGCAATGGTTCCAGCTTGCCTAGGTCAGAGAAAAGTCAATCAAGGTGTACGTGTCCTTGGAATCAAATCTGACTGTATTATAAGCCTATGTGAGGGCAACTTTTAAAAATTGCTGCCGTGTATAAAATGGGAGCCACGAGTGCAGGACGAAAATGGCGATTTCGAGGTGAAAACGCTGCTGGAATTGAGCGAAAATGCTCATGCTTAGTGTATTAGTCATTATCGGTCTTTTGATACTAAAATCGTACTGCTGTGGCAAAGTAAATTACATGGGTCCAGAATTTTTAGAACCACAAACCCTCCTTTTGCCCTTACATAGGCAATAAACCTATTCTCATGCTAATCTGAGTCCAGGTCTATGTTTATAAGGCCATGGAGATGTTGCTGGAGCAAAATTCTAGTACTTGGTAACTCTCTCTGGACAGGTCTCCTCGAACATGAAGTAGCACAAAAGGCCACATATGGCGGGACAAAATAAGGAATACCTCTATCTGCAGTAGGTGGCATAAGATCACACACCTAACAATTAGTGATGTTCACTACTAACTAGTGTTGATGCAGAAGCTGTACAAAAGAATTGCTTACGAATTCTGATCTTCTAACCTGCTCATGTTCAGGAAAAGGGTGAAAAGAGTGCAAAGAAACAATAGTAGGAAAAGACATAGGTTGGGAAGTGGGTGCAGAAGTCAATTGAGTAGAGAAAAACAATCCCACCCATAAATGACAACGTCATGTTTAAAAGACACTAGAAAACACGTTATTAAGAACATATAGACAACGGGAGAAAGTAGTGACCACTATTACAAATGAAATAATAATTTTTCCCAACCCTAACCAAAAAGCAAATCCTAAAATTATCTAGTAAAATTTTTAGGGCTCCTCTGCATTTTAGTAATTTTTGTATGTTCAGGTGGAACAGTGGTGACTCTCATCAATGCTCTAAGGTGAAAAGGGGGTACTCTTTCCACAGAAAATGGACTTTATTCTGCTTTTACTAAACAGAATAGTACTTTAAAACAATGCCAGCAAAACAATCAGTCTCCTAACACCTAGTCTATACAATCACACGGAAACCTCTTGTGAAACCAACTATGCCCAGAGTCCGTTCAAAAAGCCTCTCTGGCAGGCTTCTATTGTCCATCAAATTTATTTTTTTTGTTTTCTTTCGCATGGGCCTCTCAATTCAGGCCTCTTCGTGAGAAAAGTACTGCTTAGTTGGAGTGCCCTCCTGGCAAACACCCACAGCTCACTCGAAAGTCTCAATGTCTTAAAGCAATGCACAGTGTCTCTCCTCTGTGGCAGACACTACAAACAATGTGCTCTTCATTGATCAAGGACACAAATCATCTCGTGCAGACCCAAGCACCATTAATTGGGAAATAGCTCAAGCTCAGCAGCACTTTCAGACTCCAACACTCATTATTTAGTGTCAGAGGACGCTCAAGCTGCTCTTTCATGGGCACCACAATATAGTGCCTTTTTCCAAACTTGAAATCTCCGGTGCACTGCCCTTCTTCCGTTGGAGCAAAGAAAAGGGGGTGTGTGGCCAAAACTCAGGCCAAGGGGCTCAAGGGATTGCACACTGTCAGAGGTTACCAGCACATGACAGGTAGAGAAATGAAACCTCAAAACAGCTCTGCCATCAACAACAGGAATCCTTCTCTTTAGCTCCTTTACACTGAAACTTTGGCTCTGCGATGTCCAACGCCGTCTGATGGAGCAAGTACGATACCATGCGCTGGCGATCGCTGTCCAGCTTTGCTACTTTCTGGGTGCTGAGACTGTAGGGCCAAGACGTCCGTCTTTCATCTGTAGCTGTCACTGATGGGAATTAGGCTTAAATCAATGTCCTGCAGGTTATTATGACTTGATACCCGCAGAATCTAGTGACGTAGGAAATGTGCCACAGTTGTTAGTTTCCTTCAATTTAGTAAAAAAAAGGTTCATGGTTTTTAGCAAGGGGACTGCAAGCAGGTGGTCTGCAATCTTCAAAGGAGTAGCAATACACCATGGGCATAAAATACAAAGACAAAGGCAGAAGGGCAAAACAGGGTCTCTAGCATCTTTAATTGGGTTCTTTCCATTATTCTCTGCCATCTATAGCTACATGAGAATTCTATCTGAATGGATTTCCTCACACAGTGGCATTGTCTAATGGGGTAAACACATATTTTCCTCAATGATTAAGTCTAGGTGTTCCTCCTTATCTTAGAACATCTCAATAGAGAAATCACATGATACCGATTATCAGGGACATGTAGAAACCTTCCTTTAAAAACTGTGCATCAGGTGCACTATGCAATACACAGGCTAATAGTCAAATGTGCAAACAAAAAGACAAGAACTAGAGGGTCCTGATATTTGCATGATTAGGACACATCTGATCCCACCAAAAATTAAAGTAGCAGGAACAGAAGGGAACCGAAAACCAAATTAAAATAGACATTGAAAATTCGTTATGTTCAAAAAGGTAACCATAAGATATCTCCTATTGAGATGGAAAACTTGTCTTACTATACAATTGAGTCAGTTAGCCAGTCTATCGCTACCCTGACAGTCAGGCTGGAAAACATTGAAGCAGGCCTAAGGCAAATTCTTGAAAACCAGTATGGTCATACCAAAGGGAATTATACATAACATGGGGGTCCCTGGTACATCACTGAAGTCTGGAAATGTGAACCTGAACAATACATCAATAATAATAAAAGGTCTGACTGGTGAAAGGAATTTGAAAAAGAGAAATGGGACTAGGACATAGCTAAAATCTCAATAACTAAGCATGATGCGACATTGGTCAGGGGAAGTAACAAAAGAAAAAACATCTATAGGAAGAACAAAAAAAATATTTGGGTGATAGTCAGGCATGTGACACAACACCGAGAGTATGGGTGATACACAAAGGCCAAAGTTACACAAATTTTAACTCTACCGTTGGTGACTACACCATATACGGTACTCATAGCTAATGTTTCAGTTCCTTCTTCGGGAAAAAATGAAAACCTGGTTTTCTTTTAAGGAACAAAAGCCATATGCTACTTAGGAAACAGAACATCATTAATTAATGTAATATAGAAATTAGGCCACCTTGAGTCACAGATCTATAATTTCATCCTTAGGTCCAATCAAGGCTACATAAATGTAGGGCTGCCTGTTCCTTTAATGGAAGGGGCAGTAACGTGACTAACTACAGGTGACACACTTTGATCCTGTATATCTCTTTTTATTTTCCTTCAATACCATTATAGCCAAATAGACATGCACTGGTGAAGTGTTGTCTTTTATGTTCACAGCATGAAATATCATTATCTGTGGAATTTAGTAACCAGAACAAGTTCAACCAACTGTTGCGAAGCGATGGGCATCGTCATGACCATCCCCTCACAACACAGGGGAGCTTGTAATAGTATCAAAAGCAGCAACAAACATGCAAAAAACAAATAAAAAATAATAAAAACGCACAAAACGTCAAGCCATCAGATATACTTGCTGTGTATCAAGCACAAAAAGCATAGACAAAACAATAGCATGTGTGAATAAGCGGTGACACACAACACCATGTCATGTACTTTATGCACTGTAAACCTGCAGCCCAAAACCCAATATTTGGGCCTGTTTAATTTGTCAGGTTTAAAATCCTTACCCTCCTTTTGACAGTAGATCACCAGGCAATGGAAATCTGCTGTCAAATATAACTTTACTGTTTCTCTTCTAACATACAGGACCAGCAAGAACAATTCATGATAGGACCAAATACACAAAAATAAATTTCCATTACTTAACTGTTACCCTCTTGTCAGTTACTTCGCAACATCAAGCCACCTTAGTTTTACCTTTCTAAAAGTAAAAATTGTTACACTGACACTCCATATTAATTTGGCACCTACAATTTCCACTGTGAAAAAATAAGTCTTAATTGGTAAATCGTTCTCATTAAGGCATGTAGCCTTCAAAATTTTAGAAAAGGGCTGCATCTTATTTTCTGTCTAAGACTTAATGCAACACTTCGTTTTCTGTCAAATAAAAGCAACTAGCAGGCATCATTTTATTTTTTTAGAGCGGAGACACAAATGTATCAGTTCTGCAGAGCATTTAACATGATGTTGGGACTTTCGAAGAAACCCCTTTTTTTATTATTTTCCCTTTGGAATTAAGTTCTTTAATTGTATTGATGTTCTTCTGGAGAAACCAGAAATCCCACTTTTAGAGGCTTGTAGGGTCATTCTGCATTTCACAGAGACAAGGCCCTAATTTAAAAGGTCACAAGTGTCAACATGACAGCCTCCTCCATTTTTTATGGGAAAACTAAAGATAGCATCTCAGCAGCGTGACTTGAGCCAGCCTCTGTAGCTCTCCTAGCTTCTGCCACTCTGAATCTGTCAAAGACAGTAGGCCTTCCTGTTTTGCTTCTAACCTCCAATAATTCACTCTATTTTTAAAAAAAAAGTTGTCCTTTTTAGGCACTAAAAAAAATTATCTCTAGTTCCAGATTATTAAACTACATTTACTGTGAATAATTCACAAACCTTAATTACAGACATACCAGTTGTTAGAATAAATGCTTGTTGCAATCCCATGCAATGGTACATATTTCATCAACCTCGAATGAATGAACGTCTCAGTAGGCCCAGCTGAAGTTAGAACCTTCAACCTCGATATTAAAACAAGCCTTTGTACTGGCACATTGACTCATTGAATCATAAGAAGGCACAATCTGCAAATATATATCAAGCCTAAATGTATGCATTTACTGAAGCCTGAGACACTTTAAAAAGTACTCTGAATGAAAGAAAATGCAGTTTAAACAGTGCTTTTGCCCAAAATCGACTTTGATATTTTAGGCATTAAAAAATCAATATCCTACAATTTTCTTGCATAATATGCATTACCAGAATGTCTATTACACAATCTATGAGTCAGCCATTGAAAATATTAACTTATACTTTATAGAAATGAGCTTGTTTGCTCCTGCGGCAAGTGAAAATTGCACATACAAATGTCATTTTAGCGGTGCAACATAACTTAAATTAAATTTTAATGTTAGGAGGTCATAGTATAGGTATTAAGCTTTATAAATATTAAAAAACGATTTTGAAAGGCACTTATTTTTTAAATAATTTTTCCATAATTAATAATTTTCTTTTTTTTTTAAAAAAAACCCAATTATTCTTTTTTTTGGTGATAATTCCACATATAAAAGAAAGCTGCATCCCTTGCCTATTATTTGGGATACATTAACTCACAAGCCTAAGCGCATAAGCCTAACTTGAAATGCGTCACATTTTTGCGCCACTTTCATTTAAAAGGAAGGTTATGCAAAATTCCACCCGTGTTTAACTGGGAAAGTGCTGGCTGAATTGAACCTTCCTATCAAATATACTGCAGCTGAAAAGTTTGCCTGTGAACATCTAATACAATGCATCTAAGAAAAATGCTGTAAATGTATTTTTTTTTTGTTGCAAAAATAGATAATTTCGTTTTTTTTTTGGGGCCCTATTTATATCTATTGAATGTGTTTTCTAATTTATTAAGCATTTAACGGCAGCTTTGTATATGTGCACAATTGCTCATTCTATAAATTAAAGAGCAACATATAGGTATGTTAGCACATCAGATGGTTCATTTCTGGATTTTTTCTAAGTTTCTACTTAATATTAATTAACCAACATTTTACTTAACAAACTGTAAACATCAAGAAGACCCACAAACACACATTGAGCTCATTTCAGATATAAACAGAAAACACTCAGTACACACAATACAGCGCGCTTTAGCCATTTTTCATAAACAGCGCCGTCGCAATTTACTTAAAGAACCGTTTGCAGATCCTAGTTGTAAGTCATATTTACAAGAAAAAAAGAAAACTTTTCTCAATTATTTCCAAGAATAGTGGACCCATACTTTATTAAACGTGATGGGGCCTACTCCGTGCTTCACATATAGTTCATAGGTTGGAGTTCCAATCGGAGGAACCGGACATGAGTCCTCCAACCGGGAGTCCCTTTTACAACCAAGACAAAACAAATTTCCAAGTCTGCTAAGACCAGGCATCTTCGCTCACTAGTCTAGCTTCAAACTTCAAAGGATTATCGTTTACGATAGTCTCGTGAATACACGGGTCCTTCGGCTTTGGTACTTGCAAGTTCCAAATCAAAGTGATCCCAAAGGGATACCAAACCAAATGTCCAACTAAGGACCAAACCAAGTGTCCAACTAAGGACTGGGAGACGCTCCACTTATACTTAACTAAAAATATCGATGACGTCACCAGAAGACTCGTCTTATCGTTTCGCTCTTCCAAACATCAAGGGTCCAAATCAGGGCGATAGCCAGGGCCGCAGTCCTTCGTAGCCATCGGGAAGCGGGGAACCTCGCAGCAAAGACTTTCGGACCACGTCGACATACAGGGGTCGATGAAGTGGCGGCCTTCCTCCAGAATTTTCACACGAAGCTCCCCACGGACCTCAGGCTTGGACCGGTACCGCTGGTATCCCCCCACGTTGGGCGCCAACTGAGGTACTGGGTTTTTCAGAACCGGTACTGATCCGGTAACCCAGTGGTGCCAGGGTACACCCAAAGACCTCGGGTACTTTCCTGATTCAGACCACAGAAACTCAGAGTCTTCTAGGTGAAGTCAAAGATCAAATTTATAGGCTGCAACCAAGTGACAAGCGTCCTAGAAGTACAACAGCACAGTTTGTATGTTCTCAGGAGACTGTGTTTCAATGCAAAGTCAGGTTTCCTTATATACAGTTTTTTAAGCTTCAGGCAAACATTCTTGACATTTTGGTTGGTCATTCACATGTTTTCACTACAAAGGAAAAACAGTGTCATGATGAAACCTCATATTTCATGTCATCTAACCCATAATAAATTACCCGGCAAGGCCTAGTATTTTACATCAGATAAGTGTGGACCCACAATAAAAACGGGCACCTCCCCCTCGTAAAGTAAGAAGAAGAAAAGAGCAGGTGCAGGTGTGAGCAAGATCAGGCAGGGTGTGTGAGCGATAATAAGGGTTTTATGGCATGGTGTGCCTTGATGCTATCTGATTCGGCCACTGGGAGAGGGACTGACCAAACAGGTTTGGCCTGAGGCAATGTTTCCAGCTTGCCTAGGTCAGAGAAAAGTCAATCAAGGTGTACGTGTCTTTGGAATCAAATCTGACTGTATTATAAGCCTATGTGAGGGCAACTTTTAAAAATGGCTGCCGTGTATAAAATGGGAGCCACGAGTGCAGGACGAAAATGGCGATTTTGAGGTGAAAACGCTGCTGGAATTGAGCGAAAATGCTCATGCTTAGTGTACTAGTCATTATTGGTCTTTTGATACTAAAATCGTACTGCTGTGGCAAAGTAAATTACATGGGTCCAGAATTTTTAGAACCACAGTATCCCAGACAATTTCACCAGAGAAGAGGTACCAGCAACATCCAGTCCCCCCACAGAAGAAGCCCACAGTGATGACAGCAGCTCTGGTTATCTGGATCTCGATGACCAACCTGGCCCATCAGGGACCTCCAGACAATGGGTTACTCAGGCACACTGTCACATCACCACAAAGACTCCCCCCTCAGGAAACACCATCACAGCACCCACCCAGCGGGCCCATACCTCTGTCACCAGGACACGTCAATCAGCAGTGTGTCCATCACTACAGAGACCCCAGGGCTACCACAAACCCAGGACAATCAGGGACCTGGGGTCAGTGGCAGTGGGCACACAGTTCAGGAGACAGAGGCACAGGACAACAGGGAAGCTGGGAGGATTGCTGTGCACCAAGGGTAGGACAGGCCTAGGGAACTGACCCACCAGGAGGCACTCACCGCGATTCTGGGAGCATGCCAACATTCCCAGGATACGCTGGGCCAGATACTGGAAAAGATGCAGGAGAACATGCGGCTGCAGGAGGGACAGTACCTGGGGGTCAGGGAGGACTTGAAGGCCATCAACACCACCCTATTCTCCGTTGCAGGGCTGCTGACAGACATGGGCAACAGTATGAGGGATTTAGTGGCACACCAGGGGGGGCCCTGACACTAGCCAGACTACTGAACAGCCTTCCACCTCCGCTGCCGCTAGTGGACAGGAGGCCCCGCCACAGGACCAACAGGCCACCAGCAACCCTCCCCTGCAGGAGAACCACCCCCAAACATTCCCTGCAATCCAGGCAGAAGCCAGAGTCTATTGCCAGGATCCCCACCAGGAAATAAGACTCTCCTGATTGTCACCCTTGTGTCCTACTCTGTCACCTTGTCCACCGTAATCTGCCATTGCTCCCCTTCCTATGCCCGCTTGGACACTGCACCTGTGCTGCAAATAGACTGGACTCTAACCTGGACTTTCCTCCGTCATCACCAAAGCCCATTGCACTACCCCTTCTTCTTCAGAGTGCTGCAATAAACACACTTTGAAAAAATACAAGTATGGAGTATGTCAAAAGATTTCTAAATGTATTCATTTACCAAGGTTCAAACATTGCAATTCAAGTAATGTATACATAATAAAGACCTGTAGTTGGCAGCAGTGAACACACCAGGAACAATAGTGGGACACCAACATCTGCAAAAAGAGATGCCAAAGGGTACAGTGAGTGGGCATAGAAGTAGGAATCCACAACCTGCCAGTGACAATGTCACACATTAAACTGTCAATGACAAGTGAAATAACACTGTCTTACCTGTGTGTCATTGGAAGTATTGACGAATGACTGCACTTCTGTTGTCCTCATCCTCATCCTCTGCCTCCTCAGCTTCACTGTCCACAGGGTCCACTGCAGCCACGTTGCCATCTCCAGCCTCCTCCTCCTGCAGAAAAGGCACATGGCATCACAAGGCAAGGTTGTGCAACATACAGCATGCCACGATGATCTGGCAGACCTTCTTAGGTGAGTAGTACAGGGATCCACCAATTAGATGGAGGCAATGAAACCTGGCCTTCAGGAGGCCGAATGTCCTTTCTATTATCCTTCTTGTTCGTCCATGTGCCTCATTGTAACGTTCCTCTGCCCTTGTCCTGGGATTCCTCACAGGGGTCAGGAGCCATGAGAGGTTGGGGTAACCAGAGTCACCTGCAAATATCGAGGGACAACTGTTAGCCACACCCTAACCCTGATGGCGCACAACATACCCATACACCAACATCCACTGAATGGGAACCATGGCTCACCTATTAGCCACACCCGGTGCCTCTGGAGTTGGGCCATCACATTTGGGATGCTGCTATTCCTCAGGATAAAAGCATCATGCACCAAGCCTGGATACTTAGCATTGACATGGGAGATGTACTGGTCCGCCAAACACACCATCTGCACATTCATTGAGTGATAACTTTTATGGTTTCTAAAGACCTGTTCATTTTGCCAGGGCGGGGGACAAATGCAATATGTGTCCCATCAATCGCACGTATGATGTTGGGGATATGTCTCATTGCATAGATGTCATCCTTCACTGTGGCCAAATCCTTCACCTGGGGGAAAACGATGTAGCTGCACATGTGTTAAATCAGGGCAGACAACACTCTGGTCAGCACTATTGAGAACAGTGTCTGAGACATTCCTGCTGCCAAGCCCACTGTCACTTGGAAAGAACCAATTGCCAAGAAATGGAGCACAGATAGGGCTTGCACAAGAGGGGGGATCCCAGTGGGGTGACGGATAGCAGATATTAGGTGAGGCTCCAATTGGGCACACAGCTCTGTGATTGTGGCCCTGTCCAGTCTATAGGTGAGGATAATGTGCCAGTCCTCCATTGTTGCCAAGTCCACCAGGGGTCTGTACATGGGGGATGTCTCCATCTCCTATTCACCAGCAGTGGTTCCAATCTATTGGGCAAAAGAGTGAGCAGCCGGTCATTATCTGTATATTGTAACCACTACAGTTCAATGCATATTGTGATTGTTACAGTTGTTTGGTGTCAGATGTCCAAAATGTTAATTTGTGTACTGTGACATAGTTAGGATCCATGGCCTGACCCCCCCCTGAAATGGCGTCCGCCTGTCCAGTATGGAGGGACATGTGGAAATGAGGGAATTCCTCTGACGTTGTGCGCCGTTGCAGCAGGTGGTCGAGAACCGCCGTGCAACTACTCATTGGTTTACATTGGGCCCTATGGAGTACAGTGGCCAATGGTGATGTGCGCCGGCAGTGACAGTATGCACCGCCGCGGGCGTGACCACCATTTTCTATCTGTTCACTCACTTACTACCTGACCTTCAACAGGAGAGGACCTACACTGCATTTGCTGCTGTGACCTGTGTCTGGAACTGACCATGGCTCGTGTACCTGGGGAAAGGGCCCCTGCCTTCACCTCGGCGGAGTTGGAGCGACTGGTGGATGGGGTCCTACTCCAGTACCCACTGCTGTATGGGCCTCCAGACCAACAGGTGAGTACACTGTGAGTACGATGCATGGAGCATGAATGCATTGAGTGGTGTGTGTGAAGGCCTCATGTGGGAGGGGGTTGGATGGGCTCTGGGCAGCATGCAGCATGTATGCTGGGCCATGTCTGTGCTAATGGTGATGGGAAGGGGCATGGTGGGCCATAAGTGTAACAGGCAAAACAGTTGGACTAATACCTTTCCCTGTGTGTATTTCTCTGCAGGTCAGTGCCCATCAAAAGAAGGTATATGGCGTGCCATCACCAAGGACGTGCGGACCCTGGGGGTCTACGACAGGCAGAGCACACACTGTTGAAAACGGTGGGAGGACCTGAGACGCTGGGCACGGAAGACGGCGGAGGCCCAGCTTGGGATGGCCTCCCAACGAGGAAGGGGTGCCCGTCGAACCCTGACCCCCCTGATGGCCACCATACTGGCAGAGGCCTATCCGGAGCTGGTTGGGTGCTTGGGAGCATCACAGCAACAACAAGGGGGTGAGTACAGTGCCCTTCATTACAACTTACGCCTGGTGGGGGGGGTATCCGGGTGGGGGATGTGGGCCTGTGGGTGCCCCTAGGCCAGGCCTGACATTGCAGAGTAGGTCCCATTTCGGGCAGGGTTCTGATGTGAATGTCCTCCATCCAAGCTAGTAGGCATCCACTACTCGGCAGGGGTTTGTGGGTCTCAGGTATGATGCAATTGGTGGTATGTGTCCCTCTCCATGGGCTGGTGACTAGCATTGTAACTGGTAGAGCATTGCCTAGTGTGTAGGGCTGTTCCCTCTGTGTGTGTGTGTTGTGTATGCTAACAGTGGTGTTGGTGCCACCATTCACCAAGTATATCCTTTGCCTCTTCCCCACCCCTTTCTGTTTTGTCACCCTGTCCTTATGTGCTTTAGATTCATCTGGTGGAGGAGCAGAGGCACCGGCTACAGAAGGAGCTACATCCCACAGGACCCAGGAGGCCGGATTCACCGACGGTGACAGCACCAGTGGGACCGAGGGCGAGGGGAGCACCACAGCGGAGACTGGAGGGGACAGTTCAGACACGGAAACCTCCTCCAATGGAAGCTCCCTGGTGGTAGGGGACACCTCTGTACCCACCCTCGTTACAGGTACAGCCGCCACCCCGCCGTACCAGCACCGCCCTCCCAGCATCCCCTCAGCGAGTTGCCCGTGCCCACTCACCCAGGAGGGTGGGCATCTCCTTTGCCCCAGGCACCTCAGGCCCTGCCCCAGTGAGCCCTGCTGCCCTGAGTGACGAGGCTATTGACCTCCTGCGATCCATCTCTGTAGGGCAGTCAACCATTGTGAATGCCATTCAGGGCAAATGCAACAGTCCAATGCATTTCTGGAGGGCATTCACACTGCCTTGGCAGCCCAACAGAGATCAATCCAGGCTCTGGCCTCCTCTCTGATGGCAGCCACTGTCCCTGTTTCCACCCTCCCCCCTCCAACTTCCTCCACCCAATCCCATTCCCCTCAACCCCAACCTATCTCAAGCACACAGGCAGACGACCATGTACCCAGGACAACACACAATAGTGGACATGGCAAACACAAGCACCACAATTCATCCGACAGACACTCACACAAACACCATCCAGATGCAGACATACAAACATCCACTGCCTCCACTGTGGCACCCTCCTCCTCCACCTCCCTCCCAGTTGTGTCTCCACTCACACCTGCATGCACTACATCCTTATCCACTATTTCATCACCAGCACACCTATCAGTACACACCCCTCACTGGCAGTCACCACCCCCACAATCCATGCACTTCCCCTGTGTCCTCTCCCACTGTGTATGTGACCCCTCCTCCAAAAGTACACGAACGCAAGCACTCAGACACCCAAAAGTCATGCACCTCACAACAGCATCCAGCCCATGCACCTGCACCCAAACACAGCAGACTGACACCTCCTACAACCACTCCCTCTTCCTCCACTCCCAAACCATCTCCCTCTTCCCTTCTCAATGTCCCTAAGAAGATTTCCTCTCCACCGTGACCTCTTCCCTACCCCTCCCCTGTCCTTCACATCAGGCCAGGGTGGTCAAAACCCAGGCAAGCACCTCAGCCACCCAGTCCACGGGCATAGTAGTGTCCCCAGCAACTCAAGGTGGGAAAGGATCCCGGCCACCAGCCAGCCAGCCAGAAAGGGTGCCTGCCCCAAGTGTTGCTGGAAGGAAGGGCAAGGAGGCAGCCCCAAGTTCTTCAGGAATTAAGGGCAAGGAGTCAGCCCCAAGTGCTGCAGGAAGGAAGGGCAAGGGGCCTGCACCAGCAGCCAGTGAGAACAAAGGGCCTGCTGGGACTCAGTCGAAGACCCCACCACGAACCATGGTGGTGCAGCTGTCCAAGGCTGCAGGGGATGGGCTGGAGCCTCCCCCCACCAACACCAGCTCCGCCAGCAGCACTGCCATCAGCACTACGAGCAGCAGCAGCAGCACCAGTGGGCAGCCGTCCAAGGCTGCAGGGGATGGGCTGGAGCCTCCCCCCCACCACCACCAGCTCTGCCAGCAGCACCACAACTGCCACCACTGAACAGCCGTTACTGCCGGCGGACAGTGTGTAGTCATGCGGCCATGGGCTATTGTGTGGCCTGGCCACTGCAAATCCTGTGGGTATGATATCCATTTGAGAGACTGTGATCTTGCACTCCCCAAGATCTGCATCACAGGGCGCAATGCCCCCTCTAGAACCAGTGGAGATGCATCCACTCACCCCTTCCTCCCCAAATTGCAGATCACAGGGCACCATGCCCCCTCCAGAACCAGTGGGAATGCCACCACTCACCCCATTCTAAACAGGATGTAGCTCACTCGGCACAATGCCCCCTCTAGAACCAGTGGAGATGCCATCCACTCACCCCATCCTCCCCAGGATGAAGATCACAGGGCACGATGCCCCCTCCAGAACCATTGGATATGCCATCCACTCACCCATCCTCTCCAGGATGGAGCTCTCTGGGCACGATGACCCCTCCAGAGCCAGTGGGCAAGTCACCCACTTGAGAGACTGTGGCCTTGCTCTCCCCAGGACAAAGCACAGGGCATGTTGCCCCCTCCAGAGCCAGTTGGCAAGTCACTCACTTGAGAGACTGTGGCCTTGCACTCCCCAGGACAAAGCACAGGGCATGTTGCCCCTTCCAGGGCCAGTGGGCAAGTCACCCACTTGAGAGACTGTGGCCTTGCACTCTCCAGGACAAAGCACAGGGCACGATGCCCCCTCCAGAGCCAGTGGGCAAGTCACCCACTTGAGAGACTGTTGCCTTGCACTCCCCAGGATCAAGCACAGGGCATGTTGCCCCCTCCTGGACCAGTGGGGTTGTACCATCTTCTGGCTGAGATGCCCCCTGTTCCCCATCCCCCTGAGGTGCCTGACTATTTTCGAGCTGATGCCCCTGCAGTGTTCTCTCTGTATTGTTGCAGGAGTTAGGTGGAGCCTTGGACTTTGTAATGCGGCCCTGTGGCCCACGAACATTGAGGACTGAAAAGTGTCCTTTGATTTGTAAATATATATATTTGTTTTTATTTGGATGCACGTATTGCTACAAATTTGTCTAATTACACTCTTTTTACTCTATTGTAGTTGTCCTTGCATTATTCCTGAGGGGCACTGGGTAAATATGTTATGTTGGCACATCTGCTTGTGTGTATGGTGTTGGGGTGGGAGTGTTGCATGTGTGTGTGTCACTCTCTTTTTCCTCCCTCCCCTGTCTGCTAGGTGTCTGTAATCACCGTGGGCGTCTTTGCCTTCATTGGTGTTCGTAGTGGAGCAGCACATAGAAGAGCATGGGGAAGACATGCAGCTCGGGCTCCATGGTGGTGTGGTTGTTCCTGAGTCTCCACAGGTGAGTCCTTGGACTTCTGTGCAGTGGTTCCACCAGGCTTTTGATTTCATTGGTACTGCCCCGGAAAAGGTGTCGGATTGGCCTCTCCTAATATGGTGGGCGGAACACTATATGAATATAATAATATGAACATTGTCTTCCGCCTGGCTGTTGGCGGTTACCGCCATGGTGCCTGTTGATTCCGCCCTGGCGGTCGGTGTGTTGAAGTGGCTGTCTGTCTGAGCTGTTTCTGCTGTGATCATAATTTGGCAGTAATTACCGCCGGCCTGTTAGCGGTATTACCGCCACTTTATCACCGACTGCCAGGGTTGTAATGAGGGCCTAAATGTCATCTCTCTAGAGCCCAACACCTTCCTCAAATTGGATTAGACTGGAGTGGGAATACTAAATATCACACGTTTAGTGTCCACCATCTTTTTCTGAATGGCTAAGATTGGAGCGTGATTATTTAATGTAACTGTTGTAGAGTAAAATGCTTTTTAAAAATTGTATCTCTTTTTAGGAGGAGTATTTTATGACATTTAATTAGCATTATTGATGTTTTGAAAGATAACTAAAAGCAGTAGTTAGTTGTCTATTTGTAATAAATAACACCATTATTTACATATTTCCATAAAATAAGGACAAGTAACACATTTACATTTATTATTTATTTTTGAAAGTTTATTTAAGGTATATTTTTACTTTTAAAATACATACATGTCTAGTTAAACATGTATATATTGGTATAAAACACATTTTATAAACACTGTAAATCATATATAAGAATATTGCATGTTGTACATTTTCCAGTTTGTTTCTATTGTTTACTGTTTTCAATTTTTTTTTATTGTTTTATATACATATTTCTAACATCATTTTAACCTAAGTTTTTTCAATAAATGTTAAGTAATTGAATATTTTTATACTATAAGTTGATTTACATTTAAAAAAAATTAAACTATTTTATAACTTTTTTGTAATTGTTTTGCATGTTTATTTTCTTTTGATTTTGATAATACATTTCTTCAACATCTTTTACTTATTTTTCCATTTGCTTTATGGGAAAATAGTCCCTTTTTTGTTGAATTTAACGGCCATTTTTTACTGCTCCCTTTTATTTTGCAGTCTATTTGTGTCATTTGCAGTCTATTTTATGGGATCCAGGCCATGATGAGGTGCTGCTGTTCATTGAAACAGATAAGAACTTTTCAAAAAAGATTTTTTAGGGTTCTGAGGGTGTGGAAGGTCTAGAGATAGTTATAGTATTGTTTTGGGGTTTTCTGTACATTTATGGCCTCATTAGGAGTTTGGCGATCACACAGTGAGATCTCCATGTTGGCTGTTCTAAAAAGACTGCCATGTTAGCGGTCTTTTAGACAGCCACATTACAAGTTATACAGGCAGGACCGCTGACTGCCTAGCAAAAAGCAGCGGCGCGGAGGTCTGGAACTAGGCGGTTTGACCTCCAGCCTTGATAGCACAGTGACCAACCACAGACTGATTAGAAGTACAAAGTCGCAGTGCTGTGCACTCATAGTGGCCAGCTAATGATGGTCTGATTGACGGGGGTACCCGGTCACCAAAGTAATGCACAACAGCACATTGGATGGATTTGAAAACAACATAGCTGACACACAGTATCACACTGGACACACCTGCAAAGGACACTGTGAAACACACCCATTGGCATACAACATTCATTTGCATTATCAACGTCAAAGACAAAAGCCAGAGCCAATAATTCAACACAGCAGCACAGATACTAAGCATAACTTTTTCCTCACCATCTCTTTTCACACCCAGCACACAAGTTTTTCCAGTCACACCTTTTTCGCACTTCCCCTCTTTAGTAAGTCATTGCCACATATGAATTATTTTGAAATTCTACAGTGTCATGTTATAAAAATCCACATTTTTCTGAGGATGAGTTGAGCGTCATAGTGGATGAAATCATAAGAGTAGAGCCACAAGTGTTTGGAGCACAAGTCCAACATACTCCTCTCAGTAGGAAAATGTTAATGTGGGACAGGATAGTTGACATAGTGAATGCTGTAGGCACCACCCTGCGCACAAACTAGGACATCAGGAAGAGGTGGAACGACCTCACGGGAAAGGTCAGTTCCCTTGCCTCCAGTTACCAACTGCAGGCCAAGAAGGCCGGAGGTGGCCCTCCCAGTGCCCCATTATATCTATATCCCTGGGAGGAGAAGGTCTTAGCCATCCTGCATCCCGAGGGCTTGACAGCAATACCTGGGGGAGTCTGGTAAGTCACAATACTAAAAATGTCACCAAACTGCTATGTCATGCATGCTCACAGCTCACCTTTTGCCACTTTTAATGTCACTCCACTCACCATCCCAGTGTTCACCTGTCCAAAGTCCTCTATTTGACAACTCACGATTCAAGTGTACTCACCGGGGGAGATTACATTTGTGTAGTATGTGCAGTACAGAGACTGACATAACCACATCTCCCAGCAGGCACTGTTATATAACTCCAAATACCAGACCAGTGGTCACGTCTTCAAATAACCCAGGTGACTGATAAAATTTGTCAAAAATGTGAAGTACAAGCACTGACATGACTATAACTCCCAGCAGGCACTAGTCCTGTAACTACAAACAATGGCACAGTGGTCATATGCTACAATACACCTCCCAACCCCTACTTTTCACCTCAAAAGCCTCCCTGTGCCCTCTCGCAAGCACCTATACCTATTTCCCCAAGAAGAAGGCCACCCCTCCCAAAAAGTAGACCACCCCTCCCAAACCCAAGACCAAACCCCCCTCCCAAATCTGATCCCCCTTTCCCAAGGATGATCCCTGAGGTGCCTGCCTGCCCACCTGATGCCCCTTCCTTTGGAGGCTCACTGACAGTAAATGGGTCAAGTGTGAGCACAATGGTGTGCCTGGACTGTGGCAAATGGACTGGCCAATGGCCTTGGACTATTTGAATTTCAAAATAATAAACCCAAATAGTTGTTTGTTTAGGGTACACATTTTTCCTGTGATTCCATTTCTTCCTTTATGTTGTACCTGAGTAACTTGAGTAGTCTGCCTACAGTTGTGTGTGTTTCAGCCTGCTTGCTGGTCCAACTGCTGACGTTTACAGTATCTGACTTTGTAGGCAGTGCTGGTGTCCCCCATGATAAGGGTATATGTTGACTGTATGGTTATGTCAGTGTACATGCAATGATGGTGTCATAGCATTGTGTACTGTTTGTTATGGTAAGTATTTCATCTTGTGTTGTCCAATGTGAGCATGTATGGTGTTAGGCTTGTCCCCCTGATATGAAGTATGTATTCATCTGACGTGTGTCAGCTTGAGTTTTGTTTGTACAGACATGTAATGTGTCCAGTTGTGCTACCTTTGTTTTTTATTAGACTGTGTATGCGTCCATTTAGCTGTGTCTGACACAGGATACAATGACACATGTACTTGGTGCCCTTAGCGTGACTCTCATACCGTGTGAACAATTGTGCAACGATCTGTAGTTGAGCCTAATGACACAGGTAGGTAGGTGTACTTACGGTTGGATGTGCCCTCGGCATCATGAATTTTGGGTTTCATCGATGATCATCAAGAACAGCAGTAAGTGTGTGATGGGCTCCACAGTGGCACTGGACGTGAGAGGCAGCCTGCAGGTGAGTGTCTCCCATTATAGTACCTGTTTCTGCCTGCTGAGACATGGTAGTTAGACCGCCATGGTCATATTGGTGGTTTGCAACCTCATAAAGTGTCCATCAGAAACATAGGCTCTGCCAACCTGTATGTGCAGCCTCATGACTGTGGGGGTCTGTGCTGCATAGTCACGGTGCGGACGGGAATATAGCGATCTTTGCTCCACAGACCAGCTTGGTTCATTATCTGGCAGTCTGACCACCAACCCGATGGCGGTCGGACCGTCACTGCCACCATCGCAGTCAACAGACCACCAAGGTTGTAATGAGGCCCTTAGTTGCCTTAATTATAATGTTTTCATTAGTGTGTTGGTTTACGTTTTTGTACACTGATTTAGTGATTTATTGGTATGTTATATTGCATTGTGTTCCTTGTTTTATGGTGATTAAGTGTAATGTATATGTACTTTTGGAAGGGTTTTCTGTTTTACTTTTCAGGGTTTTCTCTCCAAGCACGTTCTATGGGCATTTGGATTGACTATTTTTTTAAAAGGAAATCTCTTTTGGTTCATAATAAACCAATGTATTTAACTTCTATTTCCTTGTTTTGGGTTTCCAGGAGCATTTATTTTTGTAAACACATTTTCAGATTGTTTTGGTTCCTAGATATTTTGGATTCCTTTGAGGGATCCCTATTCGATAAATTGTATTTTTGCTTTTCTTTGGGATTTTTTTTAAATCCCTTCCCTGTGTTTTTTGGTGGATTACTCTTGTTGACTGCTTATACGTATTAAAAAGGAAGGTTTGAGGCCTGGCAAAAGGTTTATTTTGCTAACTCCTTGCACACCTATTCTAATCCAGATTGGCTTCGATAATTTCTCATGTGTGCAGTCTGTGTGCGCACTGTCCAGTTTTGCACCACTGATTCTATATTGTGAACGTGCTGGTAGGGAACCCAGTTGCCAGCCTCCAGACGCCCTTCACTGCGACCCGAAGGTTCATCAATATTGTGTTTCCTCTAATATACACTCAGGTGCTCATCACAAGTTTGGCAGTATTTCCCGAAGAGCACCGTCTAAGCGGGTGCCGAAAGACTGCCACTGATGGCGGACTGAAGACCACCGTATTACGAGTCACCAACAGAACACCATTCATAAACAGCCTAAAACCTGAAATGATCGGCCTGACTGACGGCGGGAGAGATGCACTTCTACTGCCAGCATAGCCATGCCGACAACATCCCGCCCTCCATATTACGACCCACAAATTAGCACCAAGGTCTTTGCACGGCAGTAATCCATTGGCGGTCCGAACCACCGCGGTCACAAATGCACCTCCAACAGAACACAACACCACATTGGACAATACGAATACCCCACACCGGATATACATACACACATCACACATACCTGATCACAGCACTATATAACACCCCCCCACAATCCTTTGCATACAGAAGCATTTGGCAGAGAGAAGGAAGACCGTACCAACAGAAGACACTGCACCTGGATTTCATAGGCACCATCACATTGAACACGCAACCGCATCAGCAACACAACACGCACATCACTACTGTACACAAACACCACAAACCACGGGCACACCCTAGCACTCAACCTCACCCCAACAAACAGCACTCCCAGCATCCCTGCACATCACACACCCCACCACCCACAACACAACCACCATGGCACCACAAAAACACCCATGATTCACATACGAGGAGTTGAGGGTCAGGGTCAACAAAATTGTCACAGTGGAGCTACAGGTTCAGCAGACATCCCTAGCCTGGAAAAGTGAGTTATGGCAGAGGATGGTCGACAGGGTGAATGCAGTGGGAAACCATCCACGCACAAGGGAGAACATCAGGAAGAGGTGGAATGACCTATCGGGAAAGGTGTGTTCCATGGCATCCAGACACCAGATTGCCATCAACAAGACTGGTGGTGGACCCCCACCACCTCCTCCAGAGTTAACGTTGTGGGAGGAGAAGGTCTTGGCCATTCGACTCCCAGAGGGTCTGGCGGGAATACCAGGAGGACTGGACTCAGGTAAGTCAACAGCACTCCCCTGCACTATGTACTCCTGCACAGCATGCACCCCCACCACCCTGTCTCCCCCTCACACCACCCTACGTGCGCCAATTCACCCTGAACCCAACGCCCTCCCCTGCATGCCACACCACCCCACTAACTCCATTCCCATACATCCCCACCTAATGCATGGATTTCTCACACTGCAGCAAGTACTACCGCAATGTAATACTCCCAACCATTGTAGAACTGCTAATTCCATTCCACATTCAGACACTTGCACGTATAACCATGTCACCCCCTCATCATCAAGATAATCTGAATGCACATCAGTACATGGCAATGACAACAGCCAATACCACCATCAACCATATAGCAAAATAATACAATAGCAACTTTCAACAGACCCAAAAAGTTGCTGTTTACAAGACACTGTCAGTGCCTTCACTGGTCAGCAATTGCAAGCAATTACTGCAAACAACCATGTGTACCACAACTACTATACCATCATGTAACAGACTTCCTCTCACTCCATAGGTATCCCTAGTACTGCCACACAGCAGAGGATGCCAGAGACTGAAAGCTAGCTCCTGGAAGTAGGTCCTATAATGGAAGAATACCCTGGATGTCCAGAAAGGGACAACTTACTTGGCCCATCAGGCATTACTGTTCAGTCCACCACCACCAGCCTCACCCTGTCCACAACTGAATCCCCCTCCCTTGTGGCACCTACAACACAGCTGAGTCCAACTCCCCAAACCTGTGTCCCAAAGAGAGATCAATCATCAGTGTGCCCCACAGTACAGGGACCAGAGTCGACATCCCAAACCCAAGACAATGAAGGTCCTGGTGTCAGTGGGAGGGGGAACACTGTGCCAGGGGCACAGGCATAGAGGTCACGGATGAGTGGGAGGACAACTGTGGGCCAATGGATGAGGCAGCAACCCGACCTGACTGGCCAGGAGGCCATCTCCAGAGTCCTGTGAACCTACCGGCAATCCCAGGGGCCGATGGGCCAGATACTCATCACCCTGCAGGAGAACCAGAGGCTGCAGAGGGAATACCATCAGAAGGCCATGAAGCAGCTACTGGAATGGAGGGCCAGCAAGAGGACCCACATGCCACCAGCACCCCTGCAGCTGAGGAACCCCCTGCAAAAACAGTTATCCATCCAGATATCCTTCAGGACCTGAGGCCAAGATCAAACGCACCGCCAGGAAGTGATCTATCTCCTGAACATTCTCCTTTGTGTGCCACTGATACACTGACTGGCCAATGCCGAACACCATTTTCCCCTGGCTCATGGATACAGGACCTTTGGAGCCAACAGCTGGACCACCCACTCTGATGACTTCAAAAACCATGACCCCACTCCTCAGAACTGTGATGGTAAAATAAACACCAATGAACACAAGTATTGATGTATATGTCTTGGGGCATGGCAAAGACTCGCATGGAGTAGGCAGCAGACTACGGGAGCTCCGGGACCTGCGGCCGCCTGTTCTTCCCCACTGTTTATCCTGAGATGAAATTAGAGCAGGGGAGATACTGCTAGTCTCCTGAGATCCCTGGGAAACAGGCGGAATTACTGGGGTTAAATTTATAGCCCCGAACTAACTCTTTTCGGCCGCGAACAAGGCGCCGCCACTGTGAATCGGGAGCTGGGGCGATGCTGTGAAGTGGAGCGCCCTGAGAACAGCGAGTGCCTCCTGGTGTCGATGCCGGAAGGAGACGGAGACTGAAGAGCCACTGGCGAAGCGAGCACGGGACCCAAAGTAAACGCCCGGACCGGCTGACTCTCGCACGCCTAGGAGGGCAGAGGCGATCGAGCGCGGCCGTGGCTAAGAGCTGCAGAGCTCTTCAAGGAGGTGTGACAGCTGGGGCGGATCGGGAGTCTGCAACCCGGAGAGGCACCAACCCAATGTACTGGAGCGCTGCCCAGAGTCCCATGTTCAGAGGGACTTGGGCAGCGCAGACTCGGCTCGAATGCCTGTACCCCGGCAAACAGTGAGGGACCTGCGGAAGACACGGGGAGACAAAGTGTGCATCCCAGATGACTTTGCCGGTAAGAGAGAGGCATGACGTCGGGGACCTGAATTACCCATTCTACTGAAGATTTGCACATACTGGGGAGGGAACTGTCCCCCTTGGGGTTCACGGGAACACTGGCACCTGGGGCTCCTCTAACAAGCACTTTACCATGGATGGCCAAGATCCCAGTAAGAGGTGGGGCGTTTGGACGGTCCCCACTGCTAGAGGATAACCAAGTGAACGCATCTGGGACCACTGAAGTAGGATCGGTTTGTTAGTCCCCAGGACCGGTGGCTGGGCTTCAGAAACAGTGCACAGCGTGCCGCTACAGACCCTCGGGCCTTCCAGGGGAGGTGACGCACTACAGATAGGAGGTACTTTCAAAATGTTAAAAGTGCAGCGTCTTGAGCCTCCAACTTAAGCTAAAGATTCATGTTACCACGGGACAGTGCTACTTCATCACTTTATAATCCAGACTCACGTACGTGAGTGAGCAGTGAGAGACCTATCCTTGGCTTACAAATGGGGAAGATCCTGAAAAAAAGAGACTGCGACATGGGTGGCCTCTTCCGCCCCAGACCAAGCAGGGGGGCGGGGGGGACTCGGTCACACATACTGTACCAGAGATAGAGTCCACCGTGCCAACACTCCAGGATGTGCTTCAAGCCATAGCGGGCTCCTGGACAGCGCTGGAGGTTAAAATTGATATGCTGAGTATAGACCCTGACCTCCTACGGGACGATCATAAGAGACTGGCAGAGAGAGTTACCACAACGGAACGGGACCTGGCCGATGCAATTCCCACCTTGGCTCTAGTGAATAACCGGTTGAATACCATAGATAAGTGCCTCAAAGAACTGGAAAATAGGGCAGAAGACGCAGAGAACAGAGCGAGACGTAATAACATCAGAATTATAGGGATTCTGGAAAAGAGTGAAGGCCCTGATATGGTGGAATTTCTGGAGAACTGGTTGAAGACGGTAGTTGCCCCAGAGGGTCTGTCCACCTTCTTTGCCCTGGAAAGAGCTCACAGAGTGCCTAGCAGGGCACCACCTCCAGGGGCTCCTCCAAGGCCTGTGATAGTGAGACTCCTTCATTTTCAAAATAGGGACCATATACTACGCCAAGCCTGGCAAAATGGTGAGATGACAATAGCAAACAGTAAAATTTCCATCTTCCCAGATTTTTCTTGAGAGGTGCAACGATGATGAGCAGAATATAACTCAGTGAAGCGCAATCTTCGTGACCTGGAGATTCCTTACTCGATGTTATTTCTGGCCAGAGTCCGGGTAGTCTGCACCGGAGGAAACCTGGGCCTGGTTGGAGTTGTGCTCTGCTTCAGATCCCATTAACAACTCTAACCACAGAAAGAGGAGACGTCGGCCTAGGTCAGGAAGGTGACAGACATCACATAGCATTGACCCACCCACCCCAGATGAAGTACAGAAAGAAAGACAGCGGGTGATGGAGGCGGTGGCGCTGTTTGGTGGAGCGCTTGGGGGATCGGATGCGGCTTCGCCCTTGAGCCTACAGAAGGAAGATGGACATTCGGACTCCGACTGTGAGACTGCGACCTCTACTCAATCGAGCATAGTCCTACCTGCGATCACTCCTGGAACAGCTGATGAAATAATTTAATTGGAAAAAGCTGCCACGACAAGACTACATTAACACTATGCTGAGTCACTCAACAGGCAAGCTCTCGAATAAGATGGTGCGACTGATGGAGTACACTACGCCCACACCACTAATGTTTATAGACTACCTATGGGAATATTATCTCATCATACCTGCTACATAAACGACTGACGAAGGGTGGTCAGGCCGGAGACGCCCCGGAGCTTCCAGCTGTCGAATACTGAGACTGCCACCCCCACAATTACTGTGTGTTACACAATAGAGACTATGATCACTGTTGAAATACTGTTGTTGTTTAATAGTCTGGGTGAAGACATCACGTCCTTTGCTCTGGGGAAGGGGAGTTGGGATTTCAGTTGTTTAGCTATGATCCAAAACACGCTGTGTTGCCTAGGCAAACTGCATACTTATAGAATGTGGGGTGATCAATTCATTATTGATGGGTTGTCCACTGAGCCTGAAATTCCTTACATGGAATGTTCGAGGGATAAGGTCCATGGCAAAGCATCATAATGTATTCTCCATTCTCTCTAGAGGGGGAATCCACATAGCGATTGTTAGACCTGACAGCCTTAGGGTGGTCACCCCTAACTTTTTGCCTGCCTCCCTCCACTTTTTGGACACTGTTTTTGCTGGCTTTTAGACTCTGCGCACTTTATCACTGCTAACCAGTGCTAAAGTGCATATGCTCTCTCCCTTTAAACATGGTAACCTTGGATCATACCTGATTGGACTATTTAATTTACTTATAAGTCCCTAGTAATGTGCACTATATGTGCCTAGGGCCTGTAGATTAAATTGGCATGGGCACTGCAGGGGCCCCCAGGGGCCCCGCGGCACCCCCTACCGCCATCCTGTTCCTGGCGGGAGACCCGCCAGGAACAGGATGGCGGTAGGGGGTGTCAGAATCCCCATGGCGGCGGAGCGCGCTCTGCCGCCATGGAGGATTCTCAAGGGCAGCGGAAAGTCGGCGGTACACCGCCGACTTTCCGTTTCTGGCCGCGGCTGAACCGCCGCGGTCAGAATGCCCAGCGGTGCACCGCCAGCCTGTTGGCGGTGCTACCGTGGTCATTCGCCCTGGCGTTTTTTACCGCCAGGGTTAGAATGACCACCTTTGTTTGCTTTTTAAAGACTTAAGACACTTTATATCACTTTTCAGTGATATCTCTACAATTTCACATTGCATCTTTATTCGTTTTGACCTACAATTAACCTGATAAATATTATATATTTTTCTAAACACTGTGTGGTGTCTTTTTGTGGTGCTTATTGTGTTATTGAATGATTTATTGCACAAATACTTTACACATTGCCTTCTAAGTTAAGCCTGACTGCTCTTGCCAAGCTACCAGAGGGTGGGCACAGGGTAATTTTGGATTGTGTGTGACTTACCCTGACCAGAGTGAGGGTTCTTGCTTGGACAACCTGACTGCCAACCAAAAACCCCATTTCTAACAGCGATGCTCCAGGAGACACATCTAGATGCTAACAAGAGTCGTGCTCTTCAGAAGCGTTGGAGAGGTCAGGTCTTCTGTACCACCTATTCAGCCTTTGCCAGAGGGACACTGATTTGGGTACCTTACCAGCACATGACAACGATGACAATCATTTTTGAACCTTTGGGTGGCTACACTGTTATTTCAGGAAAACTCGATGTTAGAATAGGTAAAATATATGGCACTAACACAGATCAGGGAGGATTTTTGGCTTCCATGTCGACAAGGCTGGCAGCGTACCTAGCTGGACCAGTAATCTTGGGAGGGGACTTCAATTGTATAGCAGATATGATGTTGGATAGATCACACACCCCTTATCTTCATCCCCAACCATTCAAACAACCCAATCATACCGGACATGGCAACCAAACTGGGGACTAGTAGACACTTGGCGCGTCCAACACGCAGAAGACCGGGACTATTCATTTTACTCACCCATGCATGATTTACATGTCAGATTAGACACCTTTCTCTCCTCACCAGGGGTACATGGGCTAGTTCACGCAAGCGAATACCTTACACGTACAATCTCAGACCATAACCCACTTCTCCTTAGTCTGAGATGGTCCAGAGCACGGACACCAATACCTACATGGCGGCTCTAGCCTTCTCTGCTGAAGGACCAGGCATTTAATCACACCATTGGTTTAGCAATAGACACTTATTTTAGAGTGTTAGAGTGGAATGCGTTTAAAGTGGTCATCAGAGAGAATTGTCTTTCTGCAGTAGCCGGTAAAAGATGTGCACTGCTTTGTTATATAGAAGAGGCCGAACGGAATCAGAGAGGGATAGAGCGGCAATGCCCCAAGACCCCAGAATTGCGAGCGTCAATGTAGTCCGTGCGAGAAACAACTATAGCGTCAATAGACCGGCTGCGCTGATATGAGTATAGGGCCTTTTTGACACGAACGCATGCAGACGGTGACCATGCGAGTTCCTTGTTGGCATGGCTGGTGAACCCAGCAAAGAGAGGCTCAATAGTAGTAGAACTCATACAACCCAGAGGAAATTGTATTGGTTCTCAATTGGCTATTAACAATGAGTTCAGTAAATACTACACAGACTTATACACTAGTAAGGTACATCCTTCAGATGAGGAAATACAAACCTTCCTGCACCATCTACCACTCTCTATGGTATCGGCCCAAGATGCAACTGCACTGGGTGCACCAATTACGGTGACCAAGGTGAAAGATGCCATAACTTCTATGGCACGCAATAAAACACCTGGCCCAGATGGGTTCCCAATAGAATTTTATTTGACTTACTTATCCAAGCTGGGGCCTAGACTGGCAGCGGTCTATGAGGCGGCGGTTGAATGTCAGACCCTCCCAATGACTGCACGGGAAGCCCTGATCATACCATTGTTGAAACCTGGGAAAGCTCAGATGGATGTGGCTTCGTACCACCCACTATCGATGCTTGCAGTAGATTATAAAATACTGAGTAAAATATTAGCGCTCCACCTCATGTATTACATGCCTCACCTGATACATACAGATCAGGCTGGATTTATTCCAGGGCACCAAACAGCACTGAATATACGACGCCTCCTTGCTTTAATACATGGTGATGGATATGACAAACGAGAAGCGGTAATCTTTGCCATTGATTTCGAAAAAGCTTTTGATAGTCTGGAATGGCGCTATTTATATGAAGTTCTTCACAAGTTTGAGCTAGGAAATCACTTTATAGCCTGGACAAGACTGTTGTACAGTAGCCCGTGAGCTAAAGTCCGAACAGGCAATACTATCTCTGAAGGTTACGAGGTGGCTAGGGGAACTAGGCAGGGTTGCCCTCTTTCCCCTCTACTCTTTGCATTAGCAATAGAGCCATTGGCCTGCATGTCCAGAGAGGGTAGAGCTTATAGAGGTATCACGCTGGCAGGCCAGACTCATCATATAGCATTTTATGCAGATGACTGCCTACCCTTTTTGAAGGATAGAGAAAGTGATCTGCGGGGGACTCAGACGTTGCTAAAAGAATTTGGTGCTTTGTCTGGGCTGAGGGTGAACTGGCAGAAATACAGCCTATTCCCAACTATGGAGGGAAGAACCAACCACCCAGACATAGGGGAATTACAGTGGGAACCTAGATGCCTGACATATTTAGGGGTCCATGTCTACCACGATGTCCAGAACTTGTCTGAGGGGAATGTGCAGCGGGCTCTGAGGGGCATTAGGGGCTCCATGGGGTTCTGGGCTACCCTGCCAATTTCAGTTGCAGGCAGGGTGGTGCTCTTGAAGATGATAGCCCTCCCCAGACTGCTATATCTTTTTGCAACCTTACCAGTGTGGATCCCGGGGTATTTCTTTAAAGATCAGAATTCTATGATCACGAGATCTATATGGGAAACGGGTAGACGAAGACTGGCACTCGCGGTGCTACAACGTTCTCTCGAGGAGGTGGACTGGCTGTTCCAGACTTTGAAGCTTATTACCTGGTAGGTCAACTACAATGGTTAACCAGATGGATAGCGAGCCGTGTGAGGCCAGGACATGAAGTGTTACCTCTAACCCCCGAACTACCCACAGTGGCCAGGGTGATCTTGGGTCTTGGCCTCCCAGCGACATCTAGACCTCAGGCATTGGGTGTAATCCATAAATGCTGGAGACGCCACCTGCGTAGGATAGGGTTCCCCAGAGCTTATGCTCCTGAGACACCGATGCGATGCCTGTTAATGCTACCGCATGGGGGACACTGGAGGGGGGGAAATCAGAAGATGGCAGATGGTGGGGGCTACTACCCTGGGTGCCTTATATGAGGCAGACTCTTTGTTGCCTTTTGAGGACTTTCGAACCCAATATCAGATTCCAGCAAGGAATTTCCTACTTCACAGAGTGATCATAGAGGTGATGGGCAGGCATTGGCAAACCGGGAGTACGGAACCCCCTACTTCAGAGGTGACTCAATACCTTGTAAGTGCCACGGGGACGCATAGGGCGGTGACCTGCCTTTGTAGAAGAATAAGAACCACAATGTCCCAACCACTGACAGATCTTAAATAAAAATGGGAAATGGATTTGGGAACCACTATAGAGGACAAAGGTTGGGAGGAAATACTGACTTGGACCCGAGAGCCTCTAGGAACGCTCAATTTAAATTGATCAACACATATGTTTTACACAGAGCATATCTGACCCTGGGTAGAATCAAGAGACACTTTGGGGCCCTGGGGGCCGGATGTCCCAGATGCGCTGAGGAGGGTGCTGAATTCATCCACATGTTCTGGCTCTGCCCAACATTACTGGAATACTGGCAATAGATCACGCAGCTCCTCACTGACATTGTTGGACGGGAGGTACCTAATGACCCCAGACACTGTTTGTTGGGAGGCTATGGCCAACAGCCCAAACATAAATATACTAATCAATTTCAAGATTTGGCCTTGGTTTTGGCCAAAAGAGAAATTGCAATGACATGGAAAGCAGCAGCTGGACCACGGTTACACACATGGAAAAGGGAAGTCCTAAAATGGGCTAAAGCTGAGGAGACAATAAGGCACCAGGAGGCACAGAGAGGCCAGGGCCCAATGCAAAGAACTAGGGCTTGGAGTACACTAGTAAACGACTGGGACCAGTGAGAGGAGGACATATTAAACTCCTGAATACCTCACAGGGCTACAGACCCTCAAAACTACCCACAGTACAATAAAATAAATATGTACTGAGACAGGAACGAACCAATAAAACTAATTTTTTAGGGTATATAAATTGTCACCTCACAGGGAAACACATGTACCCTGAAATCTTTTGACACATAGCATTGACCAGCCACATGACCGGCAAGTGGGAAGGGAGGGGGGAGAGAGGGCATTTGATCCCTTCAGAGAGAGGCTCATATCATAGCAATGAAAGGAGGGGTCACTTGGCTGATCCTAGAATCTAGACTTACTGACTCTTTAATGTATACTCATGCATAAATTGCGATTTAATGGAAACTGCAAACTATGGCCCTCATTACAACCCTGGCGGTCAGTGTTAAAGCGGTGGTAATACCGCCAACAGGCCAGCGGTAAAAAATATGGGATTTGGACCCTGGTGGTTACCGCCATCCAACACCACCACTTTAACACACCGACCGCCAGGGTGGTAACAGCTGCTGGGCTGGAGACTTCAGTCTCCAGCCCAGCAGCCGTCACATTCCCACCCTCGGCATTACGACCCAGCCTACCGCCATGGTTTTCGTGGTTTCTGTACCGCCATGAAAACCATGGCGGTAGGCACTATCAGTGCCAGGTAATCCTTTCCTTGGCACTGATAGGGGTCCCCTCTGCCCCCCACCTCTGCCCCAGAGTCCTCCCCCACCCTCCCCCACCCTCCCCACCCTCTCCTGCCCCCAAACATATACACACCCACATGCGCACCCATGTACACACATGCACACACACATACCCACCTCCACCCACGCATTCACACATACATACCCACACACCACAACACACACCAACATACCTTGTCACACCACGCATCCACAACACACAACACTTGCAATCACTCATTCATGCATGCATCCAACGCGACTCCCACCTGCATCCCAAAACATACACATCCCCCCCCCATACATACACACAACATCCCCCACCCCTCTCTCGGGTCTAAGACGGTCTGCAGCGCTGCTGTCAGCAGCAGCGTCCGCCAGCAAAACACTGCCATGCCGTATCATTGCTTGTACCTGTCCTCCCCATCTGTAGTTGGATATCTGACTGGAGTCAGGAGGCAGGGCAGGTTGGGGTATCCAGAGTCACCTGTGTAGACATGGGAACAGTACATTAGGGAACTATGATAGACATAGAGCTGACTGTGCGGAGAGGTAGTTCAGACGTCTGACATGGACATCAGTACACTTACCAATGATCCAGGCCCTTTCTCGCTGTAGATGTAACATCAATGCAGGGACACTTCTGTTCCTCAGGATGTGGGAATCATGTACCAAACCAGGGAATTTCACAGTCACATGTGACATATGCTGCTCTGCAAGACACATCATTTGAACATTAATCAAATATGTCCTCTTCCGGTTTCTGTACACCTGTTCATTGGCCCTCCGAGGTACCAAGGCGATGTGAGTACCATCAATGGCCCCTATTGCATGTGGCACATCAGCTATGTTGTAAAAGGGAGCCTTAACAGTGTTGAATTCTGGTCGTTGTGAGAACCTTAGGTACCTGTCAATATGCTTTAGTAGGGCATTAAGCACATCCTGTAACACTACACTGAACATCGGCTGTGAAATCCCTGCAGCCAGTCCCACAGTCACCTGAAATGAGCCAATAGCCAGAAAATGGCGGACAGACAACACCTGTACTGTTGGAGGGATGGCATGGGGATTCCTTAAGACTGGCAGGAGGTCAGGCTGCAACTGGGCAACAAGTTCCCTGATGGTCAGATGGTTTAGTTGATAGTCATCATAATGTGCCTCTCTTCCATGGTTTTCAGATCTACTAGGGGCTGGTAGACTGGTGCATTCCTCATCACTCAAATTTGGCGGTATCTAGGCAAGGGAACAAACAGTACTCAGTACATTTCTTACACTGTCGTGACCAATAACTATCATAGGATAATCAGAAAGGATTGGTCCTGTAAGTTGTAAGGCATGTTGCAGATGGAAACATTTATTCACACACCATTCCTACCCAGACATTATGGTAGTACCCCATATTGCCATACTTGTGACTGCGGGACATGTACAGGAGATGACGTCATGAACAAACAAAAGCTTCCTATATGTTTCATAGTACGGAATGTTCTTACATGGATATGCACATACACCTAAAGTATTGCCAGCTGACACCCACTTCATATGTGAGTATCAATGAGTTGACACCTTGCATTAAGCATTTTGAGAAAATATTCAAGTAATGACGCAGTGGGATCACATAAAATACATTTAAATATGTAAAATGGCAGCCTGTCCTGCATGCAGAGGACAGATGGAAGTGTCCTCATTCCGCCTGCAGAAGTCATCATGACAAAAGGCGGTCGGATCCGCTGTGCAACTCCTCTTTGGTTAACATTGATGTCTATGGGAAACTGGAGCCAATAATGATCACAGCCTGCGGTGACAGTCATGACTGCAGAGGATGAGCCTGCCATTTTGTATAGCCCAGCTCACTTGACTCCTGTCATTCGAGCAAGCAAGACCTCCACTGTTTGAGCTGCTGTGTTCTGTATCTGGGAGCCACAAGGCCCATGCTGCAGGGAATAGGGCCCTAGCTTTCACTCTAGAAGAACTGGAAAAACTAGTGGAATGGGTTCTTCCCCTGTATGGTTAGTTGTATAGGGCTTCTGATAAACAGGTCAGTACAGCATTTGATTACTTACATCTCGGGTGGTGTTTGACAGAGAAAGTATGTGCACATTGAAATGGGATGTCAGAAAGGTGGAATGGCATGGTAATCATGTGCGTGGTGTACAGTGTACTGGGTACTGGGTATGTGCATGTGCTATGTATGCTGTATGTCAGTAAATACTGATGATGTTTAGTATCATCTACATGTGGTTCTCCTTTTTTTGTCCGTCTCCTATGCAGGTCAGCGCCCAACAGAAGAAAGGGTTATGGAGAACCATCGCCAAACAAATGCGGACCCTAGGGGTCCATAGCCAGTGGAGCACCCCCTGCAGGAAGTAGTGGAAGGACCTGAGACGCTGGGCCCGGAAGATCGCAGAGGCCCAGTTGGGGACAGCCTCCCAGTGAGGAAGGGGTGCTCATCGGACACTGACCCCCCTAATGGCCTGCATACTGGTGGTGGCCTACCCCGATTTCAATGGGTACTTGAGGGCAGCACAGCAGCCACAAGGGGGTGAGTGCAGATTGTTAGGTGACATTTAAAAGGTTTTCTACTCTGTCCCTTACTGGACATAGGTATTGATGAGGTCTAATGGAAATAGAGGGGTATACAGTCATGTTTGTGACTCCAATTGTGTTGCAGTGATGTGCGTTAGCTTTGTAAAGCCATGCAAACAGTGATGTGGTGGTGCTGTACCAAATTGTCAACTGCAATTAGTAAATAATTTAATACTGAGGCATTCTACAACCTTCATTCTCTATCCCTGATTCTACTTTACTCGGCCAAAGTTTTGACAGGTGTGTGTAGTGAACATTGAAAGAGGATTCATTGCAATAAGAAAAGAAATGTGTACAATATGTATTCCACGCATACCTGTCATATTGTATGTGTATACAGTACCTCTGAAATGTATTTATTTTTCATTGTGTTATGATTGACATGTAAGTAAGTATGTTCATGGAGTTTATAAATAAACATGTGAGTACAAATGAAAGACAGGTAGGAGATTCAATATTGTCTCTTGGGTGAAGAGGTGAGGTAATAGGTTGCATAGTTAGTCATGGTTACCTGAGCTATGTTTATAGCATTTGTGTCATACCCACTAATAGTCACGCTGGAAAAAGTGGCTATCTGGTCGGTATGTGTACAAGAGGGGTAGGTATTGACCCTTTCTCCCAATCTCCTTCTCTGTCCTCCTCTGTCTGTGTGTGCATTAGCGTCATCTGGCGAAGGATAAGGGCCACTGGCAAGTGGGGAAGCTGCATCCCATAGGACCCAGGAGGCAGAGTCCACTGATGCCGAGGAGACCAGTGGGACTGAGGGCAAGGGGAGCACCACGGGGAGACTGGATGGTGGCTCCTTGGCAGTGGTGGACTCATCGGGGACCATCCCAGCACCATCCTTGTCCGCCACCCTCCTTTCCAGCACTGCCCTCCCCGTGGCTCCCCACCCAGTTGCCAGTGCCCGCTCACCCAGGACAGTGGGCGTCTCCTTTGCCGCAGGCACCTCTGCCCCTGTCCCAGTCACCCCTGCTGACCTGAATGAGGAGGCTATTGACCTCCTGAGGTCCATCTCTGTGGGGCAGTCAACCATAATGAATGCCATCCAGGGACGGGCATCCTGGATGCAGTAGTCCATTGCCTGTCTGAAAGGCATTCACAGTGCCTTGTCTGGCCTTCAGAGATCATTTCAGGCTCTGGCCTCCTCTTTGACAGCAGCCAGTGTCCCTTCATCTTCCGTTCCCCCTCCAGCTACCTGTTCCCAATCCAAGACCCCTCTCCCTTCACCCATCCAGAGCACACCTACAGACCAGCATTCATCCACTACAACAGACAAGGTGCGCAAAGACATACACAGGCACCACAAGCAACACCACAAGCATGCACACACACAACACACATCAACAAACAAAACAACAGACACTTCATACACTTTGTCCCCCACCACTTCCTCCTTTACAATCACATCACCAGTCACACCTCCTGTCGAGACGAGGCCCCTCACCTGAAAAGCAGAATGTTTGCAGGGGCGATGGTATGCCCTCCGACCTCCTGGAACACCTCTTGCACTTCCTGGTGGACACAGAAACCCCAGCAGGTGTCCCAAAAGGAAGGGGGGTGTGGAAGAGAAAGAGACAAAACACTGCCTCGTCTTGATGGTCCAGACAGGCACCCTGTATCTTCGGGGGGCAGGTCGTTGTTGACAGAGTGATAGTAGAGTTAGTGCACTCAACTTCCTTGAAACTGAATCTCTCTTTCTGATATGGGCACGGGAGCCGTAGAAGAACATTGGGATATTCCATCACTTTTCTTGGATAATAATAACTGTTGGCACAATTACTAACACTGCATTACCAAAAACCTAAACTGAGTACCATAACAATAAATACTGCAACACTAGGGCTGGTCTTCACAGAGATTCACTGTTGCACACTATAATTAGAACTGTGGTTGCACTTATCATGCACAAGAAAGACAATCAAGGGCATTCATTATATCACATGTAACTTTCCTGCATGCATAGGGTTAAACTAAAAGGAACAAAAATAATCGAAGAAATAGAAATGTCCACTCTGGGTTCAAACAGTTAGGGTGGCACAGTTTGGTTTGGTTTCACTGTGTGTGTGTGAAAAACCCTTCAAAAGCAAATTCCCCAAACCTGAAACACAGACATGATTGCCCTTTTAAAATTGCACTGTCACTTTTTGTAGTACTTGAGCTCAATCAGATTTTCTGAAGCACATTTAGGCAAGTAACTACAATAATAATGTATAATGTTCAGAAATGCATTTGTCTCTTCAAGATAAGCACTCTGCCCAAATACGAGGTCTGAAATACACCAGCTGTTCTAGGAAAGCGTGGCGCTCAAAGAACAAACTCCCTGGCGAATACTAGTCACTTAGCTGCAGTCCCTTCCGGAGTGCTGGAGGAATGCCTGGTGTCAGCTGGTATAGAAACAAAGAAAAGAATTACCTCAAAAGTCCTGAATACGAGGATGACAGCAGGGGCTGGACTGCCAAATCAGATGCTGAGATCAGGAAGCAAAACAAAGCCAAGCAGGGAGGCATGCTTTACTCTGCTTTTATAGCCAATCAGGAAAGCAGTTGAGTTTCCACATGTGGATGAGTCACCACACCCAATTAGAAGCACATGTCTACACCTGCTCACGTTAGCAAACAAGCATTGGTAAAACAAGCATTGATAAAACCAATTGTGCAACACAGCACATTATGTTTACTGAGAAACATGAAGGTTTAACCAAGAACAGAGGTATGATTTAACCTTAATCCCTGGGGATGCTGACAGATAACGCAGGAGGCACCTTGGGGATTCTTGACAGTCCTCTCCACCAAGGACCCTCTCAAAGGGCGGGGCTTGGAAGGGTGCAGGAGATGGAATTTTTTAGTAAGACGTGGAGCATGAACTGTGGACGATGGTTCCGAGGAATTGTCCTCACGCCCATAGCCTTACCAAGCCAATAAATAGTGTAGAACACCATGGACGTGCATGGAGTCAAGAATTTTGGCTACTTCAAATTTCCATTGCCCGTGTACTTTTACCAGGGGAGGTGGTGGGGCATTGCGGACATCAGGGGAATAGGGATGGAGTAACGACACATGAAACACGGGGTGTACCTTGAAATCATCTGTCAATGTGAGTTCTAGTACCACAGGATTGATGATTTTGGCAATAGGAAAGGGGCCTAGAAATCGGGGGGTTAATTTTCCGGATCCTGCAAGATGGAGATTTTTTGATGAGAGCCACACCTGATCAGGTCTCCATCTTTTGTCTGCTTGTTTTTTTACTTGAGCTTGGTAGAGTTTTAAATGGTGTTGTACTTGTTTTTGAATCTCCTCTAACTCTTTATGCTGTTTCTGTACTGATGGGACTCCTGTGGATGTTTGGGACCCAGTTATAGGTAGCCTTCTTGGGTGCAGACCAAACAAACAGTAAAATGGGGATCCTCCTGTAGCCATGTGGACACTGTTGTTATATAAAAATTCAACAAGAGATATAGCCTTATCCCACTCAGTAGACCATGTGTCAATGTAACATCTCAGGGTTTGCTCCAGCGATTGGTTGGCACGTTCCGTCTGCCCATCCGTTTGTGGATGATATGCAGAGGACAAGCAGAGTTCCATACCGACTGAGGAACAAAAGCTATATCAAAACCGTGATATAATTTGGGCCCACGATCTGAGACAATTGTGGTGGGCAACCCATGAAGCCGTACAATGTGTTGGACAAACAAATCAGAGAGCTTGAAAGCCGTAGGGAGGCATTTTAATGGAACAAAATGAGCCATTTTAGTTAGGTAGTCTACAATATGACAGTCTGTCCATTGGAAGCTGGGAGATCAGAAATAAAATCCATACTTATGGTATGCCATGAGGCCATCGGAATTGGCATGGGAAGTAACAATCCTGTGGCTGGAGTATGTGGGGTTTTAGCTCGAACACTGGTGGAACAAGTCTGGATGTAGCTTCTGACATCCTGCACAAGTGTGGGCCACCCAAACCATCTATGACAGAGATCTAACATCATTTTCTCACTGGGTGACCTGCGAGAACAGAATCATGTCCCCAATGTAATACTGTATCCCATAATTCTTTGGTAGGGACGTACAACTGATCAGCATGGTATAGTAAACCCTCTTTTTCATACACATCAGTTGAACAGGGAACCTTGTGTTGGGCTACCCGTATTTTCTCAAGGAACTCTTGGGAAGTGCACACATCCACAATTTTTTCTGGGGGTATAATGCTTCTGACCTGTTCTAGCGCAACATCAGAGGAGAAACCCATCCTAGACAATGTGTCTGCCTTTTGTTGTTTAGTACCGGGCCTTTAGGTGATTTCGAAGTCAAACTTATTAAAGAATAGAAGCCAGTGTAATTGACGAGGTGTCAGGGCCTTGGTTGCTTGAAAAAACTGTAGATTGCTGTGATCGAAGTAAATAGTTACGGTATGTCTAGCCCCTAGTAGGTGGTGATGCCATTCCTGGAAGGCAAGCTAGTTGGCCAGAAGTTCCCATTCCGCCACCATGTAATTTTGCTCTGCGGGTAGTACTTTCTTTGAGAAGTAAGCTACTGGATGGGAATGCCCAGACTCAGGATCACGTTGAGACAAGACACCACCCACTGCCATTTGGGAGGCATCTGCTTCCACGAAAAATGGCTGAGCCCGGTCGGGATGATGGAGAATGGGTGCTTCAGTGAATGTGTTTTTAAGATGATGGAAGGCTTTCTCAGCTTCTGCATCCCAGAGGAACTTAACCCCCTTTCGTAGGAGACGAGTTATGGGAGATTCCACAGTAGAAAAGTCGGGTATAAATCTCTGATAAAAATATGTGAAGCTCAAAAACTGTTGCACTTCCTTGATGGATCTTGGGGCTACCCAATCCAGGATGGCCTGTACTTTGGACCTATCCATGGAAATTCCATCGGGAGTGATCACATCCCAGGAATTCTACAGTTGCAGCGTGAAAAACGCATTTTTCCAGCTTGGCGAAGAGATGATGCTCACGAAGCCATTGTAAATCTGCTCTTACATGCCCTATATGTTCCTCAGTGGAAGACAAATAGATCAAATGTTGTCTATGTATACCACTACACAGATATCCAGAAACTCCTGCAGCATTTCATTGATGAAAAATTGAAACCCTGCAGGAGTGCTACACAACCCGAAGGGCATAACTGTATACTCAAAGAGTCCGAATTTAGTTCGGAACGCCGTCTTCCACTCATCCCCCTTCATCATTCAGATCAAGTGGTAGGCGCCCCGGAGGTCGAGTTTAGTATAAATGGTCGACTGACGTGCCTGATCTAAAAGTACCGGGATTAACGGAAGAGGATACCGATTTTTTATGGTCACTTTGTTCACTGTGCAATAAACTATACAGGCGCGTAACTCATGATTCTTCTTGGGCACGAAGAACAAAGACGACGATACTGGAGATGTTGAATGATGAATGAAACCCTTAGCCAATAGATCACCTGACTGGGTGGCCTTCTGTTCACTAAAGACATCATGGAAGTCTTTATATGGTGCAGGAATGGCCAGTGTGTTGTCCGACTTGATAGCCATACTATGTGTGGACCCAATATGCAAGGGTGTTACTAGTAATGGCTTGTCTTGGTAACAGGAGTGCCAGCAATGTTTAGAGTCTAATGTCACTGTCCTTGCTGCCCAGTCAATTTTGAGATTGTGTAACTGAAGCCAGGGTATCCCCAAAATGGCTCTAAATACTGGGGTATCTATGAGGTAAAACAGAAATTGTTCTGTAGGGTTGTTTGCACAAAGCATGGGCAAGGGTGTTGTTTGATAAACGGTAAGCCCAGAGGACAATTCTGAGCCATCCACGGCTCTGACTGGTTCAGGGACTTCTCTTATGATAGTCGTAATATTTAGGGTTTTAGCCAAACCCAAGTCTAAAAAGTTTCCGATAGCCCCAGATTCAAGCAATATGAGAATGACCTTACGACAACACTAACGTCACAATAAGAGTTAGATGTCGAGGTACTGGACTGGTGGTATTTGTCAAAGCCCAGCTCACCTGAGTTCTTGTTCAGTTCTGATGGAGGTTGAAGACAATCCGACCCCACCCTGAAACTGCTTGTTCCAGCACACTAGTTTTTAAAACAGTGCACTAAGAACAGAAGCTCAAGGGAAGGGGGGAAGTGGATAAAATAAAAAAGAGAGACAACACCGTTCTTGCGTTTCCACTGTTGAAGTGCTGCACAAATCTGCAGCCCTTTCTGACTTCTGTAGAAACTGGTGCCTAATGAAACATAAACAAAGAACAGATAAGTGCAACCTATTCCTAAATGGGTTCCTGACTATCCCTTTAATTATTAGAAATTCTCTTCTAAAAGTACCTCTTGGATCCTGGTCTCTAGTTTCCAGGTTTGGAATGTGTTACTGCTCTGGGATGTGTTTTCTATTACTGTAAAGCTTCTAAAATATTAAACAAATACCGTTATCAGAATTACCAATATCAAACATTCATCATAATATAACTAAAGCCTAAATTCCCAATAGCAGACTCACTTTTCCCATATTTCCAGAATCTTTTATAAAACAAATACTGTACTTTTACATCAAAATACAGCATGTAATTTGTGCAAGTCCTTGATTTACTGTTTGCCTTGCTGTTAATGGTTTCCACTGTTCGATTCTTAAAAGTTCCATGAGAAAAAACAATGTTTGCTTCACAAAGTTCTGCAAAATATTCTTGTAACAAAGAGTTTGAATCACAATGTTCGTGGAAGGTATTTCGTTTCAAATTGTCTATACACGAATCCAGAAATTGTTGTCAAAGTTCTTTCAGGTAATAAAAGGTTTTGCACTTACTTGTTGCTGGCAAAAGATACTGATCAGTCTAACCTTGTCTTCTTTCTCTTTTGCAGGTTACTCATAGGAGAGAGGCTGAAGCAAGGAGGAACCGGAAACCGGAAGAAGGAAGAGCCAGAAGCTGCGCCCATTGAAGTCAATGAAAGTCTGTAAAGAGCAGGAGTGCCAGCGCCGAGGGATCTGTTCTCAGGTAAACGGGAGGTAGACGAGCACAAGCACTGGGTGAGGCTCGGGGGATGCCTTTTATAGACAGGGCTGGGTGTGGTTTGAAGGGCTGGGTGTGGTCCTCACATGCTGCACATGTTCTTGGAAGGTGTGCAGAGCTGGGTGTGGTTTGAAGAGCTAGGTGTGGTCCTCACATGCTGCACATGTTCTTGAAAGGTGTGCAGAGTTTCAGTTATTATACAAATGAGTTGGATTAACACATGGCCTAGGGAGGAGTATTTTAAAGAAGCCTTGGTAAAAGCAAGGCCCAATGTGTAAACAAAACAGCACATTAAACAACATACACAGAAGCCTAGGGGGGGGAAGGTGAGATAACAAGAAAGGCTTTCAATAGTAAGTTTAAAAGGGAGCTATTACAGAACCCACTAGTGCAGTGAGAGGGGACATGCTCTTTGCCGTGTACAAACCCTAACAGTATTAGCCAGAATATACTACCCGGAATTTTTCTCCCTTATGTTCACTCAAGCGGTGATCCAATCGTACCACTAGGTCAATTAACTCGGAACACTCCTTAGGAGGTTTCACAATTTGGGCTAGAACATCCTTGAGATTGTCCCGAAGGCCACGATAGAAGAGGGAGGTCCTCTTCTCCTTGGGCCACTCAGTCTCTGCCACCAACCGATTGAAAGAGGTGATATAGGACAGTAGATCCTTGTTTCCCTGGTGCAAATTCAGCAACTCATTGTCAGTGGCTTGCATGAAGAGGTGTTTGGCGAACAGTTTCTGCAAGGCTTCCTTGAACCGGTTGAAATCATACAGTATAGGGTAATTGTGCTCCACCAGCGGAATAGACCAATTAGCTGCATTGCCTCCCAAATAAGAGATAATAAAAGCTACCTTTGCAGCATTGTTGGGGAATGCAGCTGCCCGACACAAAAACTGTAGCTGGCACTGGTTAAGAAAAATGTTGAACTTGGCACTATCTCCAAAAAACCTTTCTGGAGGAGCTAAGGGCACAGGGTTGGTGTTGTGACCATTACCTGCATGGGTTGTGTGGTGGAAGTGGTTGGGCCTGAATCGGGTCTAGGAACATGATTGGACGGGTCAAACCGAGGGGCCTGTAGTTCTGGAGATCGTTGTTTTAGTTTGACTCCTCCCCAGGGGGTGTCTTGTGGTTTATACTGCTGTAGTTGAGTGTGCAACTCCAGGTTCTCTTGCTTTAAGTAAATAACTTCCTTCTGTAATCCCGCTAGGGCCCTAGTTAAAGCTAATAAAGACGGTGCATCCTGATCAGCTGTTAAAGCCTGTACTAAACCTTTGAAAGTGCCCATTGAGGAATCTATCGCCCAGGCAGCCCAGTATGTTGTGGCTTGGCTTTATTTCGAGACGGGGCCACTCACCTTAAAAGGAGGATGTCTGCAGGGGCGATGGTATACCCCGACCTCCTGGAATACCACTCAGCACTTCCTGGTGGACACAGAAACCGCAGCAGATGTCCTAAAAGGGAAGGGGGAGTGGAAGAGAAAAAGACAAAACACTGCCACATCTTGCCGGTCCAGCCAGGCACCCTGTATCTTTGGGGGGGCAGGTCGTTGTTGACAGAGTGATAGTAGAGTTAGTGCACTCAACTTCCTTGAAACTGAATCTCTCTTTCTGATAAGGGTACGGGAGTGGTAGAAGAACACCGGGATGCTCCAGCACTTTCTTGGATAATAATAACTGTTGGCACAATTACTAACACTGCATTACCAAAAACCCAAACTGAGTACCATAACAACAAGTACTGCAAAACTAGGGCTAGTCTTCACAGAGATTCACTGTTGCACACTACAATTAGAACTGTGGTTGCACTTATCATGCACAAGAAAGACAAACAAGGGCATTCATTATATCATGTATAACTTTCCTGCATGCATAGGGTTAAACTAAAAGGAACAATAACAATCCAAGAAATACAAATGACCACTTTGGTTTTAAACAGTTAGGGTGGCACAGTTTGGTTTGGTTTCAATGCGGGTGTGGAAAACCCTTCAAAAGCAAATTCCTCAAACCTGAAACACAGGCATGAATGACACAATTTAAACCCAAGAGTTATGCTATTAGAGAAAGAAAAGTCATGTAAATGATCTTTTAAAATTGCACTGTCACTTTTTGTAGTACTTGAGCTCAAGCAGATTTCCTGAAGTACATTTAGGCAAGTAACTACAATAATAATGTAGAATGTCCAGAAATGCATTTGTCTCTTCAAGATAAGCACTCTGCCAAAATACGAGGTCTGAAATACACCAGCTGTTCTAGGAAAGCGCGGCGCTCAAAGAACAAACTCCCTGGAGAATACTAGTCACTTAGCTGCAGTCTTTTCCGGAGTGCTGGAGGAATGCCTATTGTCAGATGGTACAGGAACGAAGAAAAGAATTGCCTCAAAAGTCCTGAATAGGAGGATGACAGGAGTGGCTGGACTGCCAAATCAGATGCTGAGATCAGGAAGCAAAACAAAGACAAGCAGGGAGGCATGCTTCACTCTGCTATTTATAGCCAATCAGGAAAGCAGTTGAGTTTCCACATGTGGATGAGTCACCACACCCAATTAGAAGCACATGTCTACACCTACTCACATTAGCAAACAAGCATTGGTAAAAAAAAAAGCATTGATAAAACCAATTGTGTAACACAGCACATTATGATTACTTAAAAACATAAAGGTTTAACCAAGAACAGAGACATGATTTAACCCTAATACCTGGGGATGCTGACAGATAATGCAGGAGGCACCTTGGGGATTCCTGACACCTGCTGTCACTGCATCATCACACCCTCATACTGCCACCAGTCCTGTCATACCCTCAGACACCACAATACCAGATGCACAGACACCCACCCCACACACTACATCCGCAGTCACCACAACCACCATCACTACCACATGCAGCACATCCTCCTCACTTGCAGCCATCACCCCAGCATACACTCACACATCTTCCATTCCCTCTCCCTGCATCTCTTCTCCCCTCCTCCCAAGAAACACAAACTCACTCACTCACCCACCCAACATGCATGCACCACACACAAGCACATATTTCACACGCCTGCATCCATGTCCAGCACACCAACACATCAAACAAGCAGTCCCTCTACTTCCACTCATAAACCTTTTTCAGTTGACCACACCCATGTCCCTAAGACAGTCTTCCTAGTCTTCCTAGACCTGTTCCCTACTCCTGTTCCACCCCGTGTTGCCCCTAGATGCCATGCAGCCCTGCCCCTATCCAGCCCTTCCACCTCCCAGTACTCCCAGGGCCCCCCTACTAGTGCCCATGTCCCTCCCCCTGCCAAAACCCCACCTGACCTTCCAGACAGAAGCCCCAAGCCCCACCTCCCCCAAACCCAGACCCAAGGACCCCCCTTCCAAACCCAAACCCCCACCTACCTACCTCGGCGATGCCTGCCTGCCCCATTGATGACCCTTTAATATGGAGGCCACTTTGCTGTCAGGAATCAAGTTGGAGCCAGGAACTCTGCCCAGTGTGCCTGGGGCAGTTGAAAAATTTGGACTGGACATTAGACCTCTGTTGTATGTAGTTTTATAATTTTATTCGGACATGATTTTAATATATCTGCACCAGTCACCCATTGGTATCATGGTTTACATACTTGTCCTGCCTTTCCTTCTAGAGTTATGTGTTGTATATGTGCAATTTGGTGTATGTCGTGAATGTATGTGATGTGTTTGTGTAGCAGCATGAGTTGTGTGGGTGAGTTGTGCTATGGGCTTGTTGTGATGTGTTGTGTTGGTGTTGTGTGGCATAGTGTGGTGGTGGTGCGCATGTTGTGACGCATCTGTGATGTACTATGTGTGTTGGGTGGACGTGGCATGTGATGTGACACGTTGTTTGGGACTGTGATTGTTTGTATTGGTTGTGTGCTGTTGTTACGTGTTGCTGGTAGTATGTGTTTTCCTGTGGAGGTGTGTTGTGCCTCTCTGCCAGTGCGTTTGTGTGGTTATGATGGTGTTGCGGTTGTGTGACTCGGTGGTGTCGAGTGTGGATGTGTCTGACAGTGGCGGTGGTGTGTGTGTGCTGTGTGGTGTGTGAAATGACGTGTATGTTGGATGTGTTGTGTGTTGTTTGTGCATGTGTGTATGTACATGTGTGTGCTGGTAAGGTACGTTTGTTTGCAGTGTGTGGCCTTCGCTGTCCATGCCAGGTGAGTGTGTTGTGTGTGGGTGTGTAATGCTGCCTTTCCCTCCAATGTGTGCTAGGCGGGGGTACTTATGGTTGTTGTCTTCGTCCTCATCGCTGCCATGAAGGTGTAAGGCAAGGTACAATACTGGGAAGACTTGCAGTTCGTTTGCCATGGCGGCCGCGGATGTATCTGTGTACCTGGAGGTAAGTGTCTCCTTTTATACTGTCAGTTTCAGTCAGGCTTTTAGTGGCGGTGCACCGCCCCAGAAATCCTGGCGGTCTGCTGACTCGTAATATGGTGGGCGGCGAATTGGTCCTTGATGACCTGAAATTGCTACTGTCGTTGGCGGTGGTCCGACCGCATTAGCGGCACAAGCGGTGTCTTGCCTGTGTTGCGGTTGGATCACCGCCATGGTTTTAATATGGCAGTCTACTCCACCGGCCCACAGCGGCGCAACACCACCTCCACCGAGGCGGTCCTCGGCCCGCCAAAGTCATAATGAGGACCTCAGTTTTCAAAAGCTTTTTGAATAAATGTTCCTTAAACACGTTATTAGATGAATCTCCTTTTATTGACTATTCCTTGTTTATTATTTTCATTTGTTAACATGATTCTCTTCAACTGTTAACATCCATCTCGGCATAACATCTTGTTCAACAAATTTAACTCTCCATCACCTGGCGACTTTTTATCCCCAATGCATTTTGAGTCATGGGACCCTTCATCAGAGGTCTCTATAGCAAAACAACATATCACTGTATGTATCATGCACACCAGAGGACCACAATTAAACAATTAAACAACAAAATGTACGACTCAAAGACAAATGACACCTCGGTTCTTTGTGCCCAAATTAAATCTGCCATGCACCACCAATGACAATTACCTTGTGAGATAATTTCCAAACAAGGTGGCTAATCCTACTAATTAATGTAGAATTCTGAGATGCAAACTGAGCAATGTACATTTTCTGTGCACTTATTACGTCCTTGAAAAAACATGAGAATAAAACCAGTGAAAAAAAGTCTGTAAACAAACCACAATGCTGAATGTGTCCGAATTCCCGTGTTCAATCGTTGCACTACTGTGTTGCAAACCTCACAATTCAATGGTAAATACAGAGCTCCATAAATCACAATGCTTGTGCTCCTTTTCTTAATGCTGCACTATTATGCTGCACACCTCTCAGTTCAATGGAAAATAAAGTACTCCATGCGAAAATGTGCTTCTGCTCTTACTTGACCAACTTCACCAATTATATTTTCTTATGTATACCAGCTACTGCTGGCAAAAGTGAACAAAGTGCCCCATGATAGAATTCACCGTAAATGTGCCTCAGACTTGTGCTACTATTCTCTCCACCACGCGGTGCCCTGGAAGGCATTCTTATAACTCCGGATGGACCATGAATGAACCAGTCAGCCATGTAATATTGGGTCCGGAATGGGCCAATTTTAATGTAAAGGAACCACACAGTTTTCCACAATACCATCCTGAGCGGCGCATTATTATATATATGATAAAACTGCATGACCCACTCGGCCAAAGTGAATAAGCATAACTCGTGTGCTGTGTAGTCCCGTACGGACAAGTGTGAAACTAAACAAAAATGAATATAAATAAAACTGGCAAAAAATGTTCACCCATGCTCCTGACTTGTGAGTAACTCAAAAGTGCTCATATGAAGCCCTACTGGATTCAATCCTTAGGGGTACATTATGAACACGGAGGTCTAAACATAGACCACCAGCCCCTTTGAGACCCGCTGGCCGTATAATCAACATTCCACTGGGCCGGCGGAATGCTGGGCCAGGACATTGCCGACAGCTCCACATGGAGCCGTGGTCAAAGCCGCAGTGCGGTGTGTGCAGCAGCACCTGTCGCGCAAATCACTGCCCATAAATCGGGCAGTGACCTGTGCAACAGGGCTGTGCATGGAGGCCCCTGCACAGCCCAGGCCAAGTGCATGGGCAGTGCAGTGGCCCACAGGGGGGCCCCGGAGCACCCCTTCAGCAAGCCTTTTCCTGGCAGGTGAAACTGCCAGGGAATGGCTGGCGGAACACGAGTTCTTCATCCGGAGGCCAGCGCTGCTTGCAGCTCTGCCCTGTCGGAAGAAGAATTCTGCCATAGTCAGGCTGCCTGTCGGTGGTAGCCGGTGGTGGTGGTGGGCCGCCTGTGGCAGTCCTCCCTGTGTTCATTATGTGGCGGTCTCGACCGCCGTGTTCATAAGGAGCCCCTAAAACCCCTGGCATATACTAAACAGAACAGCATAGGTAAATGACTCCCCCAACATACTTATATATGGCTGTAATTGTCACACTTCCCTCCCCACAAATTTGAATGAATTCCTTGGTGTTTGAATTATTACCTGACCCATACAAAGCCTAACCTACTCCTGAAGAGGATTATGGAAATGCCTAAAAACTGGCTGGCAATAAAGATGCCTCACAAACCCAAAACATTATCTCTAACCCTGTAAGCTCTATAAACCTGATGTTACCCAGGGAGCATGCTGAAAAACAAAAATACAAAAACATGTCAACATATCAATATAGCAATCATGACAACTGACTACTTAGGTCCTACTGAACTCAGAAAGTGAGATGATTTTAAACCATTTTCTTTGAATTGTTAATAAAAGTAAACAAGCGTACTCCAGTTTATCATTCATCCCATGTGGTTGCATAGTTTCTAGTCTTTTCAGATTGTGAAAGCCTCTTATGAGTGTCTATCCACACCCTTGGTATGACTACTTCCAGAGCCTGAAATTGAAATTGTGTAATGTTTTGGCCTGTCTCGAACCAATAGGTGGCTACACTGGAGGTTTTTGATTTATTGCGGATATTACTCTTGTGTTGGGTGATTCGAACCTTAATTTTTCTCTCAGTTTTTCCAACATACATCATTCCACATGGACATTTCAAGGGGTATATTACATTTTTTGTACAGAAATCAGCAGAACGTTTCATCCTTATTTTGTTGCCCTTTTTAGAATATGTCACTGTGTCGCCTGGTTTAACATTATTACCATGGACACAATTCAAACGTCTTTGCAAGCCTCAAAATTTTTCTTTGTGTTTTGGGTGCTTTACAAATAAAATCTCTTTGATATTCCTGGATCCGTTATGTGCAAACAGCGGCTTATCCATGAGAATCACGTTCGCTTTGTAGAATTTCCCACCTTTTGTTGATGATGTTTTGGATTGTTTTCAATTTTGTGGAATGTTTCAACACACATAACATCCTTCTCAGATCAGCTTTGACAGTTTTCTCCAAAAGATGTTTTCTCCTGTCTAAGATCTATATTCGGTTCATTGGTTGATCCAAAATTGAATGAGGCTAACCTATGTTTCGGAACCTTGCTTTGAATAACACATTTGTTGAGTGTAAGTGTAGGAGGCTGGCCTGGTTTGTAGTGGGTACCTTGGGTACTTACACCTTATACAGGTCCAGTTATCCCTTATTAGTGAAGTAGTAGTGTTCTGACAGCTTAGGCTGATAGAGGTAGCTATAGCAGAGCATCTTAGGCTGAACTAGGAGGCATGAAAAGCTCCTGCAATACCACTTATAGTTACACAATACTTATACACAAGTAAAGACAATACTCAGTGTTACCAAAAATAAAGGTCGTTTATTTGGGTGACACAGTACCAAAAATATCTTAGAGACAATACCCCTTCTGGAGGTAAGTATTATACGCAATAAATACACTAGACACTAAAATAAGGTAAGTAATTAGACATAGGATAGTGCAAACAATAGGAAATGCTATAGAATACAATGGCAGAAAATAGGTCTGGGGCAACACAAACCATATACTAAGAAAGTGGAATGCGAATCACAAATTCCCCCCTAGACAAGTGTAGTGTGTGCAGAATCACTGGGAGAGTAAGAATACAGTAAAGGTAAGTAAATTACCCCACCCCAGAGCCCAGAAAAGCAGGAGTAAAGTACTGCAAGTTTCCTTAGGACACACTATACCTCGCGATTGGGAAATTGCAGTAACCAACCAAGTCTGCAAACAACAACTGCTGGATTCCTGGACCTAAAGACCTTCAAAAGAAGGGGACCAAGTCCAGATGTCGAAAGAAGTTCCAGGAAGGGCAGGAGCCCCTGCCAACCCAGAAGAGGGTGCAAAAGAAGAGTCCCCGGTTGGACGAAGACTGCAGGAATGCACCCTAGGAAGATGCCAGTGGCTTCCTGCATGATGCAAAGGATGTCCCACGATATGAAGATGGATGCAGATGTGATTTCATGTTGGAAGTCGCCAACAGGCATTGGTTACAACAGAAGTGTGTTTTGCTTCAAAATGGCACTGGCTGGACCCAGGAGGGACCTGGGGGCCTCAACTCTGTGTGAGGAGGAAGAAATGGCTCTCAGCACTCCAGAGAGCCCTAAGGATGCCAGGCAGCACCCACGGGAGTCCCAGGACACAGGGACAAAGGAGGTGCAAAACACGGTTGGTGCAGCACAACAAAGGAAGGTCCTACGCCTCTGGAAAACAACTCAGCGAGTTGAGCGTTGCAGGATGGAGTGCTGGGGACCTGGGCCAGGCTGTGCATGAAGGAATTTTGCAAATAGTGCACAGAGGCCTCAGGAGGTGAAGAAGATGCAGTACACAGGGGTACTGTTGCTCTCTGGGAAGGCAAGGTCTTACCTCCTCCAAATTGCATCAGCAGGACCTCAGGACAGTCTATGTCGATGGAGTCCACCCTCTTTGTCCTTAGGAGCATGCTTGTTGCTGTGAGAGGAGTCCAAGGGTACCTGTCATCATCTTAGAAGGTGCCTGCGTGAGCAGGGGAGTGACTCCGTCACCCCACAAGAGATTTCTTTGGTCCTTCTGATGCAGGATGAAGACAGGGAGTCCCCAGAGCTTGCACACTGTGGAAACTGTTGCAGTTGCTGGCTGGAGCTGAAGTTGCAGAGGAAAAGTATCCCTTGTGGCTACTTTGTTGCTGTTACAGCGGTTCCTGGAGCAGACTGCGGTTGATCCGAGGTCAGAGGATGAAGTAGTAGTTGCAGAGGATTCCTGAAGGAAACTTGCAAGCAGAATCTGAAGAGCACCTAACAGGAGAGACCCTAAATAGCCCTGAGAGGGAGATTGGCTATCTTATCAGGTAAGGACTTATCAGGAGGGGTCTCTGATGTCACCTGCTGGCACTGGCCACTTAGAGCCCTCTAGAGTGCCTCCACGCCTTAGAAAAGCAAGATGGCTGATGTCTGCGACACATTGGAGGAGCTCTGAGCACCACCCCTAGGGTGGTAATGGACAGGGGAGTGGTCACTCCTCTTTCCTTTGTCCAGTTTCATGCCAGAGCAGGGGACAAAGGGTCCCTGAACCAGTGTAGACTGACTTATGCAAGGAGGGCACCATCTGTGCCCTTCAAAGCATTTCCAGAGGCTGGGGGAGGCTACCCCTCCCCAGCCTGTAACACCTATTTCCAATGGGAGACGGTGCAACACCCTGCTCTCAGATGAAATGCTTTGTTCTGCCTTCCTGGGACTGAGCTGCTCAGACCCCAGGAGGGCAGAACCCTGTCTGTAAGGTGGCAGCAGCTGTAGCTGTAGTGCAAGCCTCAGAGAGCTGGTTTGGAAGTACTGGGGGTCCATAGTGGAGCCCCCAGGATGCATGAAATTGGCTCCCCACTACGAGATTTGGAATGGGGGGACAATTCCATGACCTTAGACATGTTACGTGGCCATATTTGGAGTTACCATTGTGAAGCTACATGTAGGTATTGACCTATATGTAGTGTACACTTGTAATGGCGTCCCTGCACTCACAAAGTCACGAGAAATTACCCTGAACTATGTGGGAGCACCTTTGTTAGTGCAAGGGTGCCCTCACACTTAGTAACTTTGCACCTAACCTTCAGCAAGTGAAAGTTAGACATATAGGTGACTTATAAGTTACTGAAGTGCAGTGAAAATGGCTGTGAAATAACATGTGCAATATTTCACGCAGGCTGCAATGGCAAACCTGTGCAAGGGTTTGTCTGAGCTCCCTATGGGTGGCAAAAGAAATGCTGCAGCCCATATGGATCTCCTGGAACCCCAATGCCCTAAGTACCCAGGTACCTTATATTAGGAACTTATAAGGGGGGTCCAGTGTGTCAATTGAAATTGGTAAATGAAGTCACTAGCCTAGAGTGACAAATTTAACAGCAGTGAGAGCATAAGCACTGAGGTTCTGGTTAGCAGAGCCTCAGTGACACAGTCAAGGACTGTACAGACACACACATTAGGCAATAAACTATGAGCACTGGGGTCCTGACCTGCAGGATCCCAGTGAGACAGGCAAAAACATACTGCCATACAGGTAAAAATAGGGGTAACATGCCAAGGAAGATGGTACTTTCTTACACAAAGTCTTAAGGATCTGAATTAATTATTTTTAATATGATGACCTGTGAAAACGAGAGATGATATTTCAAGGCTGCTTGATGGAAACTGCAATAATGAAGACTGTTGTTCCTGTCCATGGTTTCTGTGCAAATGCTGGTTCGAATGCCTGTAGTTGTGTTTTTAACCAAAATATCCAGAAAGGATATTTGCTCTTAATCCAATGTTTGCGAATTGCCTTTCCATATCAGAAAAATGTCATCTATCAACCGTTTTTACATTGTCAGATTTTTCTACCAGTACTCATTATCCAACACAAAATGTGTCTAAAATATAGGCATAAAATGTTAATGTAGCTCAGTGCTCCTGAAAAACCCATGGAAGTACGCCTCATTTACAAATAGAAGCTGTCTTGCCAATGAAAGTACATGTGATATAGGGTGAAATGAAAACTTTGTTGACACCTATTTCATCTTGTTGCAATAAGGCCCCCTCTATTGCTCCCATACCCTCACTGTAAGGAATGGACATGTACAACGCATTCACATCTATGGTGCACAACCACCAATGTGACATGTCATCTGCTGGTAATTAGATTAATGTGTTGAGGAAGGCTACAGTTTCTTTGATGTATGACTGCCACAGTTGTAAAAATAGTTGAAGAAAAAAGTCTGGATATTGTCCAACAGGTTCATGCAGAGACTCTCCAGCCAATGCCATCAGTCTGAAGGGTGATTCACAGGAATGTTTATGAATCTTAGGAAGCATATATGACCTGGGTCTCTGAGTGTATTCAATTGTCAAAAAAGACTTTGGCCCTCTTTACAACCCTGGCGGTCGGTGTTAAAGCAGCGGTAATACCGCCAACAGGCCGGTGGAAAAAAAATGGAATCACGACCATGGCGGAAGCCTCCAACACAGACAGCCACTTTAACACTCCAACCACCACGGCGGTAGCAAAAACCACTACGGCGGTCACCGCCAACAGACAGGCGGAGGACAAAGTACCGCCCACTGTATTACAACACACCTATCCACCACCTTTTCCGGGGGGAAACAACGCTATCAAAAGTATGGTGGAAACAGTACACAGCAGGGAAACCACTCACCTCTCGACACCCAACGAGGAACCAGGATGCCATGGAGCCCGAGTTACAGGTCCTCCTTCTGTATAGGGAGCAGGACAGACACCGTCAACGACCACGGTGAGTACTGCACCTACAACACTGGGAGGGTGAAGGGATAAGAGAGTGACACACACACGCAACACGCAATACCCCCACCATCACCCACAACACCATACACACAAATACATGCAGCAACATTACATATACACCTCCTCACCCCCTGGAAGAACACAAGGACAAAAAGAAATGATTGTAACGTGTGTAATCAAGAAAAATCAGATAGTGCAACTTCTAAAATCAGTATATACAAATATGTACACCAACTACACAAGTCCGGATAGTGTTACAATCATTGTCCATGGACAAGTGGTCCCAAAATGCATGGGCGAAGCCCACACAAGATACATGACTCGAAACGGAGAGAACACTGCAGGGGCATCAGATCGAAATTAAACAGGCACCTCAGGGGCATGGGGGGCACCTCAGCCGGATAAACGCACAATGCCACTGCTGCACGAGGGGGCTCCATGCCCATTGCTGTATCCTGGGGAGTGCAAAGCCACAGTCTCTCAAGTCTTTCCGGTGGGTGGTTTGCCCACTGCTTTATCCTGGGGAGTGCAAAGCCACAGTCTCTCAAGTCTTTCCAGTGGGTGGTTTACCCACTGCTTTATCCTGGGGAGTGCAAAGCCACAATCTCTCAAGTCTTTCTAGTGGGTGGTTTGCCCACTGCTTCATCCTGGGGAGTGCAAAGCCACAGTCTCTCAAGTGGATAACAATCTCCACTGGTTCTGGAGAGGGCTTGATGCCCAGAGTGCTTCATCCTGCCAAGGACTGAGGTAGTGGATGTATCTCTCTACTGGTTCTAGAGGGGGCTTGGTGCCCAGAGTGCTTCATCCTGCCAAGGACTGAGGAAGTGGATATATCTCTCCACTGGCTCTGGAGGAGGCTTGGTGTCCAGAGTGCTTCACATGCAGTGTGCTGGTCCCATTACCTCACATGGGTGTGTGTGCCATGAGATTGCCTAGGAAGAGGTAACATGATACGCCATGGAGGCAGAAACATACTCCACCCTGCTGCGGCTTCGCCTGCCACATGCAGGTGCAAACAGTGATGAGAGTCATGCCTCATGGAAGCTGGGCAGGGTCCAGGAAGTCTCCTCCAGCTTCGGACTGCTGCCCACTGGGGATGGTAGCCATGTCAGATGTGTTGGCACTGTCTGAGCACGTCGCTGGGATGGTGGCGGTGCTTGCGGTGGTGTCTGTGGTGGAGGTGCTGGCGGTGGTGCATGTGTCAGCACCTGTTGAGGGACACAGCAGGACGTCTCCTGCAGCCTCGGACAGCTGCCCACTGGGGAAGATGCTGAGGACTGTTGCTGAGGCTGCAGACGTGCAGGTGGCAGTGCAGGTGGCAGTGCAGGTGGCGGTGCTGGTGGCGGTGCAGGTGGCGATGCTGGTGGCGGTGCAGGTGGCGAGGCCCACCGCCGTACAGGTTGGTGTAGTGGTTGACAGAAGGGGTGACTCTAGTCCCTCAGTCGGAGCCACTGTGCCCTGTCCTGACCTGCTCTTCGGCTTGTGTCCCTTCCCCACCTTTGATGTTGCCACAGGTGTCTTGTCACTGTCCCCTTTTGGATTGGAGGAGCCCTTGGTGGCTGGTAAATGCGGCTTCTCCCTCCGGGATATGGGCACCTTCATCACCTTGGCAGGTGGCGGAATGTCCTTGGCCTCACTGGGTGGCACACTGGCAGCACTGATGGGTGGCGCACTCGATGACACTGCAGTTGCTGGCACCACTGTGCCTGGGGATTTGGTGGCTGAGGTGCTGGGCTGGGACCTGGAATGCCTGGCCCTAGGGGAAGGACGTGGGGGGAGCTGTAGGGAAGAGGTCAATGTTAGCCAGGAAAAGTTTTTTAGACACACTGGGACGGGAAGATGGAGGGGGTTTGGGAGTGGAGGAAGAAGTAGTGGTTGTAGGAGGTGTACGTTTGCTGAATTTGGGTGAAGGTGCATGGGCCGGAGGCTGTTGTGAGGTGGATGGCTGTTGGGTGAGTGTGTGCCTGCGTTTGTGTACTTTGGGAGGACGGCTCACAGACACACTGGAAGAGGACACTGGGGATATGTGAATGGCAGTGGGGGTGGTGATTGCACGTGAGCGGTGTGCGGTGATGGGCATGCTGGTGATGGAGGTAGTGGCTGAGGATGCAGTGCATGCAGGTGTCAGTGGAGTTGAGACTGGGAGGGAGGAGGAGGACGTGGAGGAGGAGGACACAGTGGAGGCAGTGGATGTTGCTGTGTCTGCATTGGGATGGTGCTTGTGTGAGTGCTTGTGGGATGTGTGGTGCTTATGTTTGCCATGTCCACTCTTGTGTGTTGATGAGTGTGCATGCTGGTCTGATGGTGTGCTTGGGATAGGCTGAGGTACAGGGGATTGGGTCTGGGTGGAGGAAGTTCGAGGGGGACACTGGACACAGGGACAATGGCTGCCATCAGTGCTGAGGCCAGAGCCTGAAACGCTCTCTGTTGGGCCGCCATGCCAGAATGAATGCCCTCCAGATATGCATTTGTTTGTTGCAAATGCCTCTCAACACCCAGGATGGCATTCAAAATGGTAGATTGCCCAACAGTGAGGGATCTCAGGAGGTCAATTGTCTCCTCACTGAGGGCAGCAGGGCTGACTGGGGCAGGGCTTGAGGTGCCTGGGGCGAAGGAGATGCCCACCCTCCTGGGTGAGCAGTCACGGGACACACACTGAGGGGCTGCTGGAAGGGCGGTGCTGGTACGGGGGGGTGGCAGCTGTACCTGTTGATGCGGTGGGCACAGAGGTGACCGCAACCTCAAGGGAGCTCCCATCAGAGGAGGAGTCGCTGTCGCTGGTGTGTGCTCCTGTCCCCGTCATCGAGCTCCCCTCGCCCTCTGTCCCAATGGTGGCTACAGACTCTGTTGCTTCACCCTCCAGGGCCATGTGGGATGCAGCTACCTCCTGCTCCGGTGCCACTGCTCCTCCACCAGATGATGCTAATGCACGCTAGAACAGGGTGACAAAACAAAAAGGGGGGGAGACAGAAAAAACACATGGTCAGTGCATGCAACACCACTACTGTTGGCGAACACAACACACAGGAAGCACCCCTATGCACTAAGCCATGCACTAACAGTTCTTGACAAATTCACATGCCCATGGGGGACGATGCCTAAGCCCAATTGCTGCACACCTGGAAGCCACAGGAGCCTGACTAGGTATAGATGGCTATTACCAGTAGTGGGGATGGGGTGCCACAGAGCCTGTCTAACAAAGGACCTAGCCTACCAAGTTCGCCCTGGCCTAGGGGAACCCACAGCCCACTTCCTCCACCCAGACACCTCGTAAAGCGCGCAGGGTCAGCTGAATTAGAGTGTGGCTGTTGTGATGCCCTCAAGCACCCATCCAACTCCGGATAGGCCACCGCCAGGATCCAGTACATCAGGGGGTCATGGTGCGACGGGCACCCCTTCCACATTGGGAGGCCATCCCCAGCTGGGCCTCCGCCGCCTTCTTGCTCCATCTGTGCAGGTCCTCCCATCTTTTACGGCAGTGGGTGCTGCGTCTATGGTAGACCCCCAGGGTCCGGGCATCCTTGGCGATGGCAAGCCAAATACCCTTCTTCTGGTGGGCGCTGACCTAGAGGAAAAGTGAAGTTACAATGGATGTTTCTATCCCGTACATTTAATTTCATGCATTGCCAAACACCTCCCACCCTGGCCCAGAGATACATACACACACAATCCTGACATGCTCGTCTGTCCCCCTCCCCACCCTCTTCCATCCACGACACTCTAAACAATCATGTGCCATCCACCATGCTCACAGTGTACTCACCTGTTTGTCTGGAGGACCGTACAGTTGCGTGTACTGGGGGAGAACCCCATCCACCAGTTTATCCAACTCCTCTGAAGTGAAGGCAGGGGCCCTTTCCCCAGACACTGTAGCCATCGTCGCTTCCAGACACAGGTCACAGCAGCACTTGCAGTGTAGGTCCTCTCCTGTTGAAGGTCAGGTATCAAGTGAGGGAACGGTTAGAAAATGGCTGCCACGTCCGCGGCGGTGCGTACCGTCACCGCCGGCGTACATCGTCATTGGCTCCTGGGACCCATAGGGCCCAATGTTAACCAATGCAGAATTGCACCGTATTCTTTGACCGCCTACCGCCATGGTGTACTACGCCAGCGCAGTTACCTCATTTCCCCTTGTCCCACCTTACAGGTCAGGCAGCCGCCATTTCAGGGGGCCACATGGCAGGAAAAAAAACTGCGTCACTCCTATTTAGGCTTGGAATACGGACAGATAAAGGCACATTGCGAATCTCCAATGTTTTAGCAAATAACGCATTGTGATACCGAAGTGCTAGATGACCCTCTGCTCACTGTTCTCCTCCATAGGGCACGTCTGCTGGGGCAGGTGATGAGATGGCGGCATCCTCCGGTGTACAGACCCCTGGTGGACCTATCAACAATGGAAGAGAGACACATCATCATCACTTACAGACTTGACCGTGCAACAATCCTGGAACTGTGTGCCCAGTTGGAGCCAGACCTGATGTCAGCTATCCACCAACCCACAGGAATCCCCCCTCTAGTGCAGGTTCTGTCTGTACTCCATTTCCTGGCCAGTGGGTCTTTTCAAACAACAGTGGCCATGGCATCAGGGATGTCCCAGCCAATGTTCTCTAACGTGTTGTCCATAGTGTTGTCTGCCCTGCCGCAACACATGTGCAGCTACGTCGTTTTCCCTCAGGTGGAGGATTTGCCCACAGTGAAAGGTGACTTCTATGCCCTGGGACATATCCCCAACATCATTGGTGCCATTGATGGTATACATGTGGCATTTATCCCCCCCCGCAGGAATGAACAGGTGTACAGAAACCGGAAAAGCTACCATTCAATGAATGTGCAGATGGTGTGTTTGGCAGACCAGTACATCTCCCATGTGAATGCCAAGTATCCTGGCTCTGTGCATGACGCTTACATTTTGAGGAATAGCAGCATCCCTTATGTGATGGGGCAACTCAAGAGGCACCGTGTGTGGCTATTAGGTGAGGACATGGAGCCTATATAGTGTGACTAGGTGTCTGGGTCTGGGGATGTCCCTAAGAGTTAGTGTGTGTCTAACAGTTGTCCTTCGACATTTGCAGGTGACTCTGGTTACCCCAACCTGTCAAGGCTACTGACCCCAGTGAGGAATCCCAGGGCAGGGCAGAGGAACACTACAATGAGGCACATGGGCAAACTAGGAGGATTATAGAATGCACCTACTCACCGAAGAAGATGTGCCAGATAATCGTGGCCTGCTGCATGTTGCACAACCTGGCTTTGCGACGCCAGGTGCCTTTTCTGCAGGAGGATGGGCCAGATGGTCGTCTTGTGGCAGCTGTCGAGCCTGTGGACAGTGAAGAAGAGGAGGCAGAAGAAAAAGATGCAGACAACTGAAACAACATCATCATGCAATACTTCCAGTGAGACACAGGTAAGAAGATGGAACTGCTTCCAACATCTCATACTATTGTTGGAGCTAGCATACGTCTGCCATTTTCACTTAGTGTATGGACCCTGACTTGTTACTTTGCCTTTCCATTTCACATATCTGGGTCCCACTTTGTGCCCTCTTCTATGTTTACTGCTGGCCTACAGCTGTGTTACATTGGTATGTGAACAAGTACATTGACATTGCTATATTCCAGAGGTTTGGCAATTACACATTTGTGAAAGCACAGACTGACTCCAGATTGTTTTGTGATTCAAGGGTGTTTATTTCTGTGCAAATAAGTGGATGGGGTTGTGAAATGGGCTGGGGTGATGGTGGAGGAATGTCCATGGCAGAGTCCAGTCTATATTTTTCACAGGTGCATTTTCCAATGGGGCATAGGAAGTGGAGCAATGGCAGTTTAAGCTGGACAGGGTGTCAAAGTGGGACAGAAGGGTGACATTCAGGGGGGTCTTATTTCCTTGCGGGGGACTTGGCAATCTTCTCTGTCTTGTTCCTGGATCTCAGGGACCATTTGCAGGGTGGTTCTCCTTCTGCAGGGGGTGGGGTGCTGGTGGCCTGGTGTCTCTGTGGTGGTGCTTCCTGTCCACTAGCGCCGGCGGAGGTGGAGGCCTGTTCATCGGCCATTCTAGTGCCTGGGGCCCGTTGGTGTGCCACTATGTCCCTCCTGGTGTTGACAAGGTCTGCGAGCACCCCTGCAATGGTGACCAGGGTGGTGTTGATGGACTTCAAGTCCTCCCTGATCCCCAGGTAGTGTTCCTCCTGCAGCCGCTGGGTCTCCTGACACTTGTCCAGTACCTTGCCCATGGTCTCCTGGGAATGGTGGTAAGCTCCCATGATGTTGGAGAGTGCCTCGTGGAGAGTGGGTTCCCTGGGCCTGTCCTCCACCTGTTGCACAGCAGTCCTCCCAGCTTCCATGTTATCCTGTGCCTCTGTCCCCTGAACCGTGTGCCCACTGCCACTGCCCCCAGGTCCCTGATCATCCTGTGTTTGTGGGGTTGCATGGGGTCCCTGTAGTGGTGGACACACTGCTGATTGACATGTCCTGGGGAAAGAGGGATGGGCCCGCTGGGTGGGTGCTGTGGCGATGTTTCCTGAGGGGGGAGGTTCAGTGGTGGTTTGTGGCTGTGTCAGGGGAACCGACTGTCCAGAGGTCCCTGATGGGCCAGGGTGGTCATCTTGATCCAGGTGTGCAGAGCTGCTGTCATTACTGTGGGCCTCTTCTGTGGGGGGACTGGATATGTCTGGCACCTCCTGTCTGGTGACGTTGGGTATGGGTCCTGTTGTGGTGTGAATGCATAATCTTAATATCTGTGTGTGCCATCTTGTGCAATGGGTGAGTTAACCTCTACTCCTGTGCTTGCATTATTGCCGTGGTCCTTGTATGATTGGTGATTTTGGGGCATGAGTGAGTCTCTCTACTGGACATGCTTTGGTGATGGGTGTCCATGCATTGGTGTTACATGCAGGGCTTGGTTATGGGATGTGTGGGTTATGGTCATGGGGTATCTGTGGGGTGTTGGGGTGATGGGTGCGAGGGTGAGGGTGGGAGTATGTGATGGCATGCAGGTAGGGTGGGGGATATAGTAGTAAAGCTTTGCTTTACCAGAGTCCAGACCTCCTGCTACTCCTGCGAGGCCCTCAGGAAGCAGTATTGCCAAGACTTGCTCCTCCCATTTTGTTAGTTGTGGGGGAGGAGGTGGGGGTCCACCGCCAGTCCTCTGTACAGCAATCTGGTGTCTGGATACCACGGAACGTACCTTCCCCCGTAGTTCGTTCCACCTCTTTCTGATGTCATCCCGTGTTCTTGGATGCTGTCCCACTGCGTTGACCCTGCCAACGATTCTCTGCCATGGCTCCATCTTCCTAGCAATGGATCTCTGCTGCACCTGTGATCCGAATAGCTGTGGCTCTACCCGGATGATTTAATCCACCATGACCCTGAGCTCCTCCTCTGAAAACCTGGGATGTCTTTGAGGTGGCATGATGTGGTGTGGGTGATGTATGAGGTGCTGTCTGTTGTGATGTGTGAGGGGATGTGTTGGTGTGTGTTGTTTGAGGTGCGTGGATGTTGTATGAGTGATGGTGTTGTGTGTCTGTGGATGCTGGTGTTGTGGTTTGTGGGTGATGTGGGTGTGTGCTTTATATTGGATTGGGTGTGTGGGTGTGGTGTGTGTATGTGTATCAGGTGTGTGTATTTCGAATTGTCCAATGTGGTTGTGTTTTGTAAATATGTGTGTATTTTGAACACGGCGGTGTGTACTGCCAATGGATTACAGCGATTGAATGACCGCCGCGTTGAGTCGTGGGTCGTGTTAGTGTGGACGTATTCTTGTTGGCGTGACGGTGTGGGTTTTGGTATCGCTAGTTTATCACTGACCTTTGGTGTGGCGGACTTGTGTGGGTGTCTGTATTGTGGCGGATTCCGAGCTGTGAGTCGTAATACCTGTAGTGGAATTCCGCCACCGCAATGGTATGTTGCCGGTCTTCAGCACAGCGAAAAGCGGAATTTACCGCCAGGGTTGTAATGATGTTCTTTGTGTGATCACTGATCCACTCCATATCAACAGCTTTCATGAGTTTATTATTTAAGGTGGATTGGGAAACCTCAGTGGGGTCTATGTCAAGCAGCATGTAGATGTCTGTTTTATTGACATGTGTTGACTTTATTCTTATAGTATGAGACATCCATTACCAACAAGTTTCCCCCTTTGTCAGTTGATTGAAAAGTTATCTTCAGATGAACCACCAAAGATCACACAGTGCTCCATTATTTGTTTGTCAAGTTCTTTGATGTTTTTGCATCAAACCTCACTGATTTCACATCATTTTTCACCAGATTTACAAAAGAATCTAAAATGTTATAAGACACGGGTACCATAAATGTACTCTTTGGTTTGAACTCCTCGTATTCAGGAGGATCCTGTGGCAAAGTTTGAGATTCTACAGTACTAAAGAAATATTTCAGTCAAATGTTTCTCATGAAACTAAAAAAAAACGATCTCACTCTCAAGGATGTTTCTTTGATAAGTAGGCATGAAAGATGTGCCCTTGTTCAATGTTGCCATTTGAAAAGGTGTCAAAGTGACTGAAGATATATTGATGACGATGGGCCTGATTTAGAGCTTGGCGGATGAGGTTACTCTGTCACAAACATGACAGATATCCTGTCTGTTATGCAATGATCCCACTATACCCTTTGGGAATCAGAATACTGCAGATGGGATATCCGTCACATTTGTGGCAGAGTAACCTGTCCCCCAAACTGCAAATCAGGCCCTAAGTCTTCGACAGGCTATGTAGTTCCCTCCAGTCTATCTTTTGTTCTTTTTCTCTGTCTTCTCCTTGTTTTCCCAAACTTTTTCTGGTCTGTTGTTGGTTGCAGGGCTGATGGTTAAAAAAGCCACTTTTGAAGGCTTAAGTGTGGAGTCACTTGTGGAAGTTTTCTCTGTTTGCGACCCTAGAATTTGAATCAGCTGCCGATCCGTCGCATAATCTCCTTCTGCTACCAAACTTTCTTCAGAAGACACTGTGGTGTTTTTTTTTAAAGCCACCTCTGTGAATATTGTACAGCCCAGGCGTTCAGTTCGTCAAGTCTATAATTAATTGTATCCTTTTCAAACGTCTTGAGCTTTCGGTCATGGGTTTTGTTAGAAATGGGGTATTTGGTTGGCAGTCAGGTTACCCCCTGTCCAAGCAAGGACATCTCAATCTAGTCAGGGTAAGTCACACACACCCCAAATTATCCTGTGCCAACCCTCTGGTAGCTTGGCACTGAGTAGTCAGGCTTAAATTAGAAGGCAATGTGTACAGTATTTGTGCAATGACACAGTATAACACCATAAAAATACACCATACAGTGTTTATAAAAATATATAATATTTATCTGGTTAAATGCAGATCAAAGCAATCAAGATTTGATAAGTACAAGTTAAATTATCACTTCAGAGAATGATAAAAGAGTCTTTGGACTTTAAACAGCAGCAATTGTCTCTTGCAAGCACAAAGTACCTGGTTTGCGTTCAAATTATTCGCAAGGGACCGTAGCATAGGAGATGCGTGGAAAGCAGGGTGGTGTGCATTGATTCTTCTGACGCACACAGACAATGCATCAATATGTTTTCACGCAGGGCAGGCTTTGCGTCGATTTCCGGCATGAAGACTGTGGTTTTTCAGACGCCCCGGGGATGATGTGGAGAAATCCTGGGCATACAGGCTGAAGTCCCAGGGGCTGCGTCGATCCAGTGGCCGATGCGTGGAAATTTCTGTTGCACGGCAGGTGCTGCATCGATTCGTATCGCAGGAAATCAGGCCGCGTCGTTCCAGCTCTGCTTTGCATCGATCTAGTGGGCTGCGCTTCAAAGTTCTGGTCTCAACGCTGGTGCTGCGTTGATCTCCTCTCTGGAAGCCGGACTGCATTGTTCCAGTTTGGCGTGCAGTGATTTTCTCACTTCGATGTAGGTTGTGCTTCGTTTCTTGCAGGCTATGCATCGAATTTTCACAAGGATTTCTTTGCAGGATAAAGTCTTTTTGGGCCTGAGACTTCAAGGAACATCCAAGCTCTATCCAAGCCCTTGGAGAGCACTTCTCAGCAGAAATAGAGGGCAGCTAGGCAGCAGGGCAACAGCAGGGCAGCAGTCCTTTGCAGAAAAGCAGTCAGGTGAGTCCTTTGGGCAGCCAGGCAGTTCCTCTTGGCAGGTTGCTGGTTCTGGTTTAGGGTTTCTTCTCCATTGGCGTCTTGTCCAGAAGTGTCTGAGTTGGTAGGGTCAAAGACCCTGCTTAAATACCCAAATATACCTTTGAAGTGGGGGAGACTTCATAGAGTGGCTTAGAAGTGCACAAGGTCCCCTTTCAGTTCCATCCTGTCTGTCAGTAGGGGGTGTGGCAGTCCATTGTGTGAGGGCAGCCTACTGTCCTTTGACATGTAAGTGTCAGGCCCTCCACCCTCCAATCCCAGGAAGACCCATTCAGTATGCAGATGTGTGCAGGTGCAACTGAGTATCCTGTGTTTAGGGTTTGTCTGAGTGGAATGCACAAGGGAGCTGTCAACTAACCCAGCCAGGCACAGAAGGATTTAAGTGCAGAGAAATTCTCACTTTCTAAAAGTGGCATTTCTAAAATAGTAATATTAAATCCCACTTCACCAGTCAGCAGGATTTTGTATTACCATTCTGGCCATATTAAATATGACTTTATTACTCCTTTCAGATCAGAATCTACCACTCAAACAGTGTATGAGGGTAGCCCTAATGTTAGCCTATAAAAGGAGCAGGCCTCACAGCAGGTAAAAACTAATTTAGGAGTTTTACACTACCAGGACACATAAACTGCACAGGTACGTGTCCTGCCTTTTATCTACATAGCACCCTGCCCTAGGGCCTACCTTAGGGGTGACTTCTATGTAGAAAAAGGGGAGTTTAAGGCTGGTCAAGTACTTTTAAATGCTAAGTTGGAGTGGCAGTGAAACTGCACACACAGGCCTTGCAATGGCAGGCCTGAGGCATGTTTAAGAGGCTAAGTATGTGGGTGGCATAATCAGTGCTGCAGGCCCACCAGTAGCATTAAATCTACAGGCCCTGGGCACATGTAGTGCACTTTACTGGGGTCTTACAAGTAGATGAAATAAACCAATTGGGTATGAACCAATGTCACCATATTTTAAGGGAGAGAGCATATGCACTTTAGCACTGGTAAAGTGCTCAGAGTCCTAAAACCAGCAAAAACAGTGTCCAAAAAGTGGAGGGAGGCAGGCAAAAAGTTTGAGGTGACCACCCTAAGGCTGTTAGGTCTAACATCTTTCTTTTGCATAACTCTCTAATTTCTTATTAATGTCTTCCAAAGTTCTTTGTCAATCGCCATTGGGGATTCTCCTGTTCACTTCAGATTTCACTGTGTGTATTTTCTCCTCCGATTATTTAAACATCATTGATAATTCCCTTATAATCAGAAGTATTAGGTCAAGTGAACATTTATTTAGAATTGTGTAGTCTTTCCATAAACTGTCAGTTGGATTTGCAAAACATTGCTTTTCCAAAACATTGCTTATTTCTCTTGGAACCCTTTTAACTTTGTGGTACTGAAGCTTTTGGTTGATCTCTTTATGAGATAAATATTCCAAATGTTTAATGATTTGTGTTGTAGTTCCTACTTCCGTGCTGTAGTCCCTTGCTTCTAGGTGTGTGGAGTTTGCTGAGTTCTACTGTGTGGATTTGTGGGGCTATGTAAAAACTCTGTGAGATTCTGCAGAGTTCCGCCTGTGATGGAATGATGGGCCACCCGGTCTGAGGTGATGCCTCAAAGATAACAAAAATCATAGATGCATTTTACCCTATTTATAGCAAGCACAAAATGCTAGTTGGAAGTCTGTAGGATATACACCACCAAACACTTCCACCAGGCAGCAAAAATGTTTAGGCACTCTCAATGAGACATGTCCTTATTTCGGAATGTGTGACAGTACTAGTCAGGCCTTAAACTATACCTGGGTTTTTCCTCCAAACATGGAACATGATCACAACATTGTGTGTGTCCCTGAAGAGCAAGAAATCTGTTATTACTCAATTAAAGATGAGTCATCTGAAAAAGACATTAACAAGATTATACACAGAACTTAATAGCAGCCACCAGTCACTCACAGCATCACAGACTGAAAATGAATCACGCACAAAGAACAGGGCTTTGTGAAAAGTCAGGTGCCACCAAATAATTTACATTTCAAAAACATTCTAAGATTTCCTTCAACTATGAAGACGACTATTCCAATCCTACAACAAGTCGCAACTGTCATCCCAGCACTCCTGGCTCAAAAGCAGCACCTCACCAAAAGTCCATACAGTAAAAGGGGATTTGTAGCAGCCTTTACGCATGGACTCAAGGGTGCGACATCTCATGGAGTATCGTGGTTAAACTAACATTACCCCTTTCTCACATGAACAACGTGTCTCAATCAAACACACAGGCAATGAAGGAGATGTAGTAAAGTTTCAAATAGATTTTTAGTAACAAGACTGCAATCTACGATAAGTTGCAGGGGCTGCTATGATTAGGATAATGAACAGTGAAAGGAACAGAATTGTGAACACAAATGTCATTAGTACAAAGACCCCCACCATCTTGCAATAACATAAAATGACTTAAGACATGAAAAATGTCCTAATACCCTAGCATGATGAACCTAACCCCTAACCTAAAGAGAGCTAGGTGTGGTAAACCCAATCTGCCAATGCTGTGTCCATGAGAAGAGCCCCCAACCCTTGTTACCTTGAAATCAGGTCTCCAGATCAGACTCCGTGGGGACACGAAGACTAGGTCAGCGTCAAGGCGACTTGCAGCATTGATAGCGTTAATGGAATCTGGTAGGAATCCTTCTGACTATCTGTCTGTGTGAGATGTATTTATACAGATCTGAAACGGACCTCTGACGTAGGTCTGTTCCCAAACAATAGACAACAAGACATGCTTGGGGCGGCAATTACATAAACAATTCCCTGTAAAGTGCTAGGAGGGAAAGTACCTAATGTGAATACCTAATTTCTTTATCTTTGTTGCTTGATAGTGACGCCTTAGCAGAGTGGCATTGATAACATGAAACTAAAACACTGTCCTAAATAAAACAATGCAGCCATCTGGGAAAGATATAATTAAATAATTGCGCTGGTTGCATACCACAACAGCTTTGGTCGCTCAGCACCACATAACTTCCATTCAAATGTACATGAGATGCTGGTCAAATCAAAGGGACGGCAGTACTCTTCAGAAAACAGGCCAGGTTTGTGACCCCCGCATTGCAAAGGCCATGAAGAGATGCCTATTTGCAGATCATTGAATGACTAACAGTAGACTCACATTCGCTTCCGCTAAGAAAGACCTCTGTTTAGCTGTTCAAACAATAATAATTAAAGGGCAACTCCCACTCTTCTTTAAAGTAGCTATTGCCTAGCCACTCGTATCTGCCCACAGAAAAATGTTTCAGGCAGTTTGAAAAATGAAAGGTGGAAAGGGGCAGATTTATAATGCCATAAAAGAGGCGTACCATTGATGGATTTTCTGCAGCTGTAAAAGGCAACTTATCTAACTTTTTTACGTGAAGCATGGTGAAACTCACTTCCCTTTTAGCCATTGTCCACTGTTCCTTGGATAAATTAAAAGCAGCAAACAAGTCACTACCGTTCATATACTTCCACGGAACACAGCCGTTTTTCAGAGTTTGTAATGTCCAACCTAACTGCATGATGGAACGCAGCTGACTTTGTCCATGGTGTAAAAGGGACATGTCTGTCTGAATAATATCAATCCCAGATGACACTATGTTCGTCAGGTAATAAATCATGTTGGACAGAGTGTTCATGCCGTTGTTGACAACAGCTAAAGCCTTTTCTAAATTTTGTTTGTCTATCTGCCTTAAACGTGAAGCAGCTTCTATCTGAGAAGGCTTCCAGATCTTATTATATATGCCATAGATTAATCTTTTAGAACGTGGCTTTCTCTGACCTAACAAGAAGTCCTGTAAATCTTTATCTGCAGAAAGAGTGTTAAGATGTTCCTTTACTGCGGCTACCATTTTAGTCTGTACACACTGTTGGCACAGTTTACTCACACTGCATGTTGTAACTTTACCCGTGTGTTGACCTGAGACAAAGAGAGGGTCTGGCCGGCTAATTTTGAAACCCCATGAAGAATTCACAAAACGTACATGACACCCATTTGTGTCTATTGGCCATATTAACCATCCACCAAGACTGGAAAGTGAAATGTTATAGGTACCTGCCTGAACCTTTGCCTCTAGTTGTTCCTCTGTGACATTCAGGAAGGATTGCCAGTTATTACATTATGCTGGTGTGGGGATACTGGGTGCACTCATATCCTTCATTTTTGCTAACCCCAGACAGAATGTCTGTTGAATGAGGTCATTCAAAAAGATCATTTGCACAGGAATCAGGCATGCTCTAAATAAAGCTTCCCTACCTGTAATTGCCAATCTTGTGTTCCCCATACACTTTTTACATCAACAATGTTCTTCCAGTGTTATTAACCTTCAACTGCAAGATGGGAAAGAAAGGAATCTGAGTAAATTTACTTAGTATTAGTTAGCTAAATGTTCCTAATTTTTGAAGGTGGTAATTTGAATTAATGTGACTCTGCATTTTTAGTGTCATGCTCAGAAAACCGTTGAACAGTGTTCCCACTGTGTGTAAATAAAATACTGATCTATGTCTTTTTGCATGGTGCAGGTAACAATGTACCAAGTTGTTATAGCAGAGCATTTTCCCATAATTCTTTGTGTTGGTGTACACATCATCACTTTCAAATACCGAATAGTCCTTCATTTCAGTTAACATAGAATCAACTGTCTGGACATCCCAATCATCAGATACAACACCAGGTGTAATTACATCAGTCATAGAAATTCTGAAGACATAAGGAATTTGAATTACCTCAGTGGGCCCGTATATATCGAATTGAACTTTGTCCCACACAATCCCATCAGGAATTGGTACAGCTGAAATGTTCACAAGGGACAAGTTTCTTCAGACCTTATGTGAGGAATGATATGGAGTTAAAACTTCATCCACAGGCTCGATAGAGGAGCGCTCTGGAAGTTAATGACCATTTATAGGCAGGTAGAAAACAGTCACAAAACCAATCCATAGAAAAAATGCAAATAATGTCAAGAATAACCATAGATAGCACCATGGGTGAATTAAATAGTCATTTTTAAGCCATATACACAGCTTATGTGCCTTTGAAACAGTTCCAATCACAGGAGTGGATGAAGTTGAAGAAAAGTCATCAATATTGATGAAGTAACCAGAAGCGGTCTCTGCAAACGCAGGAGCAGGTGGATTACCGGTGAATGGATCCACTTTGTGTGGAGGTTCATAGTAGACGACATTGTCAGTTTGTGTTGTGTTGGAATAGAAGAAAGCCACATCTTGGACAGGTGATGTCATTGAAGTTGTAACAGGAATTAATAAGAGCTCATTTTCCGCCCACCCCATGGTAAGGAGGTATTTGCAGCATCGTTGGACATGCTTGTCAGAAGTATTGTTGTTTCTTCTTTGAAGTGGTATGTCCTGTTGGTAGTGAGAGGAGATCGGGAACTACCTAAGGGACCTCTGGGTCTACTGAGCAGGATTGGCCACATGGTGAAGTTTGACATTTTCAATGGAAATTAATCTGTTACCTTAGGAGCCTGGCAGCGGTGATAGGATAACAGTTCTTGTACTTTGTATTCGCAGGACTGAGACTGGTGCTCTGTAGGATGGGCCAATTTTTTTTTTCACAGTGATCTTCTCACAAACCATATCCCCAACTTTAGGAATTCAGATAGTAGACGTTTTTGGCAAATCCCTTATTCCTAAAGTGGCAGCACTGGCGGATGAATTATCATCACAAAATTGCTTAACCTCCTGTAAGACAATGAAACATTCATTTATGCCAAATGGTGTATCTCCTGCCACTATACCAAGGCCACCAAGATCTGGGACATACATAGGTATCCCAAACAGAGCCTCATAGGGAGTGCGTCCCCCCCAAGGAGCGTCTTGGTGGATTATTTAGTGCTCTCTGGACCCCATATAGGTGATGAAGCCAGTTGCAGGCAGAACCTAATACTCTTGCTGTTAAGGACTGCTTTAGAACTTGATTCCTCCTCTCCACAACTGAATTTCCCTCAGGATGGTATGGTGAGGAGTAATGGAGTTTAACACCCATCATCCCCATGGTGTCCCTGGATGCCTTGAAGGCAAAGGCAGGGCCCTGGTTCTAGTGGAATGCTGCAACCACATATGTACTGATAAAGATCAGCAAGTCTTTTATAACTGTTCGAGCATCAGCCGACTGCTGAAGCCATACCCACAGGAATCTAGAACAAGCAGCGACTGAGATGTATTTGTATGCACCGTCTGGTTGGAGCAGTCCACAACATTCCAGGTACACACATTGGATTGGCCTGCTGGACACTAAGAGGGATGTCTGCAGTGGGCGTTTGATGTTAGAGCCCTTAATTTGCTGGCAAATGTCACAAAAAAGGACATATTGCTTCGTCTGTTTGTATAGACCTGACCACCAGAAGAATTTCTGTAAGCGTGTTATTGTGGCTGAGATACCAGCATGAGCAGATGCGACACCTTCATACACTGCTTTGATGAGATCTAATCTCTAGTCTTGGTTGAGGATTGCCTTGTCGCCAACCATAGGAATTGTTGCATAAAAAAACATTCTGTGCACTAATGTGATATGAATATTGAGTAGGGCATGCTTTTGGGAGAGGCTTGCCTTCAGAATTTCATTATCCAATCTCGTCTGAGAACGAGTCACTGCAGCCACAGAAGCTGTAGCTACTGCAGATTTGGCTGCTTTATCAGCCAAAGCGTTGCCAATAACATGTACTCCTACATGTCGGTGACCCAATGTATGCACTACATGGACATACAGTAGCTTATCTTTAAGATCATCCACCCTCACCCACAGAGTTCTGTGTTTTATGGTGTTCCTTTTGGAATCTCTAAACACGTTCAACTTCCAATGATTAAGATAATCATTGTAGGACTGCACTCTGTAGTATGAGTCAGACAATCAGAGTGAGTAGTCCTGGCACTGTGTGTTCTAGTGCTAAGAGAAGGGGTTTGAGTTCAGCCAGCTAGTCCCCTAGGGTGTGCATGTAGGTATTGTGAGGGTGGAATACACCATCCTTCATCACTCCGCTCACAGCTGTGCAAGCTGCTGAGTATTGATGTTTGGTACATATAGCTGGTTGTGCTAAACCATCAGTGGAAATTACAACATGGTATCTGTCAAGTGGCAAAATGTCTTGAGGCACGGGGTTCTCCTGTTCGTATTGGAGGAATTCCTGTGTCTCAAGTTTTCGGATCAAAGATGTAATCTACATCGGTGGCAGTCAGGGAGGTTGCTCACTGAATCCAGCATGGATGTAATGCTTTAGCATTAGGAACGCTTGCTTTGGTGTCAGCCTCTAAGGCAGGTACCGGGGTATCAACAATAATGTGTTTCCCTTGGGCAAGTGGCCGCTTCTTAATGACAGCCATCTGTACAGCAGTTAGAATTTTCTTTGTGGGTGCAAAGCGTTGTTTTGCACTGGAGTATAAATGTGATTTATATGCAATAGGCACTGTGTCACCCTCGTTAAAGGTGACATAAGTGAACCCAATGGCACCAGCATTTATTCTGATGACCAAATTTGTTTTGTTGTCACAGGTGTTTGAGTGTTTTACTTCTAGCATGTCCTGCTGCAATGCCCTAAGGATGCATGTGTGTTCAACTGTCCAGTGTCTGCTAGAAAAATCAGGGCGTATTAAATCCTAAAGTGGCTTGATACGTTGTTTATAGTCAGGAATGTATGTTCTGCCAAAGGTGAAGACCAAGTAAAGACTGCAGTTTCTTAGTTGTATTTGGTGGCTGGAGTTGAGCACATTTTTCTTGAAAGTGCGGGGCCAGACTCTTGTCCTCATTTGATAGCTTGTATCCTAGGAAAAGTATGCTGAGAAAGGCTATTTTTGTTTTCCTAAAATTAAATTTGTAGCCAAGGGCTTCAAATCCTAGAATGATCCGATCGATCCTGGCAGGATGAATGTTGAGGTTGTCATCTGTGAGATAAATGCCATTCATGTAAGACAACGCCTCGTAATCAATAATAGTGATGTTACATGGGCTGAGAACAGCCCTGGGCTGTTCTTGTAGCCTTGGCGCAAATGGCAAAAGTGTTTTTGTGAGCCAAATGAGAATGCACTCAGGTCCTGACTTTCATGTGCTAAGTTTTGGTAGAAAAAAACGTTGGAGATATCCAAGGTTGTTTTGTATTTTTTATGCATTCGGTTGTTCATAAGTGTTGTGATATGTGAATTTTCTATAGCGTATGTGCGTGTATGACTGTTTAAATGTCTGTAATCTAAGACTATTCTGTATGAATGGTTGGGTTTTGCAATGGGGAATAACTGGTTATTCATTGCAGAGACGTAGGGCTCAATTACACCCTGGTACTCGAGCTGAGTGAGGATCTCCCTCATTGGAGCTTTTGCTTCGTGTTTAATAGGATATTGTGGCTGAGGCTGGGGTGTAGATCTGATAGGTATTACATGCCAAGGAGAATCCTTGTCCCAGCCTACGGCGTTAACGCCCAGTTGACAGCGTGGGCTTGTTTTACTGCTTCAGGAACAAGATCATAGAAAGAAGGCAAAATGACAGCTTCCCCATGTGGGAGCTTACAGACGTGCTCAGGTGGCCAGTCCCTTTTAGCCAGTAGGATATCACAACTAAGTTCAGCCCAGAATTTCACACTAATAGTGTGTTCTATGTCCCCCTCAATTTGAATATTTAAATCATAATCCTGATAGGGTAGGAGGACACGCCCATCTGCAGTCTCAACTGCAATGATGTCACTAGTTGCTGTCGCATCCAGGTGATCGTTCAGACTCTGATGACATATCGTAACCTCTGCTGCGCTGTCTAGCAGGGTCACTGCTCACGTCTTGTTCTTCAGCAATGTTCTCAAGTGTACTGGTATTTTCAATTGACAGTGCTGCCCCCTTTTCTTTTTGAATTGTGGCTTTTGTTGTGGGGACTTGTCTTCTTTTTTGTCTGAAGGCTGTGGCAAGTCTTTCTTCTGTTTCATGTATTCAGGACAGCCCCCTCTCTCGCTATGTTTATCCGGTGTGTATTGAAATATGTTCTCTCTTTCTGAGTTCATATCTCCTGACAGCGTTTTCCAGGTGTGGAGAATCTGCTCTCTGACTTCGTCTGTCTTTAAATTGTTTTTGTTTATCCCAGCGCTTTTTAGAACCCTGCTGTGCTTGTTTAGTACCTTCCTTGGGGGTGGTTCTTTGTATTTCACGCTTTTTCGGCTTGGCTCCCAAACTATCCCGTCCTATACTGGTATAGGTGTTGGAAATAATGTTAAGTAGCTGTTTCTCCTGGTCAAAATGTGGAGTCTCTCGGAGGCACTGGCATTCAGCTAGTGCCACCTCTTCTCCTTTAATGTTACTGAGTATAAATGAGGAGGCTGCGTCAAAGTTACACATTAATGTCATCCCCAAATCTAGGTCTGGTGCAGCCCCATGCTCATTCTGTATTTGTTTTTACACTTCCAGTGAACTGGCAAGTGTTGGGGTACCATGTGTGGTAGTACAAATTGCAGCGAAGACTGTACCCCATGTAGTGCAGTCATCTACTGAGGGAACCATCCCGAAAGGCAAGCACATAGTGAGGATTCTGTTTTTCCTGTGGTCCCCTATGGGGAAACACAGCTTTCAGCTAATTTGTTTTCTGTGCTATCCAGAACAGGATTTTCTCTCGTTCTGTGGGTACTTTACCCATGATAGAATGTATTGTTTGTGGATCAATCTCAGTAGTAGCAAATTGGTAACCAGCAGGTGATGGTGGTGCTGGACGCACTGATGTAGTGTTCAGAGTTCGCATTTCGATCTGAACAAGTCGTCTGTATAGTGTTACTAGCTCAATGTCTAAATTGCGCAGATCAGCTGCCTACATATTCAGAATACCTGGGTGAGGTGTGTATGTGGCAAACATAGGCTACATTGGACCGTCATTACCTAAGGGACCTAGTCTCACGGGTTGTAGTACATGTGGTAGGGCGCCATTAAACCAGATCTGATGTCCTTGGTAAATAATTGGTATTTCAAGACACTAGCATGCTTGGTACCGTTGAGGTATGTTTGCAATTCTGTACATGTAGAACGTGAATGTAGTGACATCTTCCTCAGGAAAGGTAACATAAGAGTAGAATGTTTCTGTTTGACAAGCTATGTTAGCTTCTACTTTGAATGTAACATCCCCGCCCTCATCTGACAAGCCATGTGCTATTAAGTGTAATGTTAATGAGTGTCTAACATTATTGTGAATGTTTATGGCGTTAGCCATATTGTGCAATATGTAACTGAGATGGAACACCAAGTGAAGAGAAAAAGTCCTTTTAATAGTTTGAGCTCAAACAACCTACAGCCTACTCAGGTGCTCCCTGTTCAGCTGAGGAGGATCTTCCCTAAGACCACGGACGTCTATGTATAGTGGTACTTAGGGTACCTGTTGTATGTGAGACAGTGATAATCAGGGTATCCATAAATTAGTGCCTAAACACCATTATTGGTGGTGCCATGTCGTAGTTTGACTCTTGCTGTAGGCTAGACTGCTGATGTAAGGATGACAGTCCTTATGTTTGTAGGTGACTATGCCAGTCCTACAAGTCAGAACTGATATCCCAACCCTGCTGGCTCACAAGCAGCACCTCATCAAAAACCCATACAATAAAAGGTGATTAGTGGCAGCCTGTGCGCATGGACTCAAGAGTGCTACATCTCAGGGAGTGTTGTGGTTAAACGGAGATTACCACTTTCTCACATGAACAATGTGTCTCAATCAAACACACAGGCAATGAAGGAGATGCAGTAAAGTTTCATATAGATTTAACACAACTGCAATCAACGATAAGTTGCATGGGCTGCAATGATTAGGATAATGAACAGTGCAAGAAACAGAATTGTGAACATGAAAGTCATTAGTATAAAGACTCCCAACATCTTGCAATAACATAAAATGACATGAGATATGAAATAGGTTCTAATACCCTAGCATGATGAACCTAACCACTAACCTAAAGAGATCTAGGTGTGGTGAACCTAATCTGACAGTGCCGTGTCCATGAGAAGAACTGCCCAAACCTCATTACCTTGGAATGGTGTCTCTAGATCAGATTCCGTGGGGACACGAACACTGGGTCAGCGTCAAGGCGACGTGCAGCATCAATAGCATCAATGGCATCTGATAGGAATCCTTCTGACTATCTGTCTGTGTGAGATGTATTTATACAGATCGTATCCCTGACTTAGGTCTGTTCCGAAACAATAGATAACAATACATGCTTGGGGTGGCAGTTACATAAACAATTCCCTTGAAAGCGCAAAGAAGGAAAGTACCTAATGTGAATACCTACAGTTTGTTTATTTTTGGCACTTGATAGTGACGCCATAGCACAATGGCACTGATAACATGAAACTAAACCATTGGCCTAACTAAAAACAATGCAGCCATCTTGGAAAGATATAATTAAATAATTGTGCTAAAACAAAGCAAACTAAATAGAGTAAAAGTCACTGGGTGACGGGGGCACGAGTCTTCAACCCAGAAGGCTAAGCTAAATCCTGCTTCCCACTAAAACTAGATAGGATTCACTACAAAACTGGCAAGTTAATACTACTATTTTTTTGTCTCCCATCTGGATTTTATTGTGCCACCTCTCCCGCTCTCCCTCCACTCTCAATAGCAATGTTCAGGGCTATTGAGCATTGGGCTTGGAAGGAGGATCATTATTGTTTTAATTTTTTCACTATGTTTGACACCTAGTGCTGCCCACTGGGAACCCTCCCAAAATGTAGCATATATCTATAAGCCTATTCATATCTTTGCCTTGGGGAGCATAATAATATAATATTGTGAAAAAAAATGAAAACAAACTTTAAATTCTAAAAATATGGAACGAGAAATCCAAATCATACAAGTCAAGGAATGAAACAAACCCAATCACCCTTAGGGCTATTGTGCAGTCTCAGTTTTTCTTTTCACTTACATTTCTTTTGCTTTTTCTCCTCCAACTTTCCTCCCTTCCCTCCTTTAACAGGACGTATAACCCCCCTACCCCAAGTCAAGCTTCTCATAGTCTAATTGAGCTCATTGACTTGATATACCTTCCCAATAATACGCATCTCAGTTTTCTACATGAGTCTTAGCATCAGTGGTGGCCTGTCTTTAAGAGCAGAGGGGCTCTGCCCCCAAATTTTTCCAAATGTAAAAAGTGTTTGTCACGCAGAGCAAATGTCAGCCTGACACAGAGTTTTCATGTTCAGGTCACACAGCTCTACTTGCACTAAAATGTGCAGACGCCTGGCTGTCTGAGCTGAACTTTTCCAGGCTGAGAATGTCACAGCCCAGTGGGAATGACCTCCTCAGCCCACAAAGTGCATGTTGGTTCCCCTCATGGCGAGGGGGAGTGTCAGTGATAGCTTTGGAATTGGGTGCTTCAGTTTTAAACCCTAAAGTGCCAAGGGCCAAGTGTCCATCAGTGACGCTCATCACAGAGAGTGGTGGGGTCAACAGTCTCACTGACCTATCCCACATTTTTGGCTGACCTATCCCAAAGTCGCCAAATGAGAGGAGGCAGCAGTCCTAATCATCAGGAACCACCAAGAAATCATTGTTTTCTGATGCAGACGATGCATTGAAATTGAAGCAGATGAGTGTTCCCTTTTACTTCGAGTTTGTAGCTGTGGAGAGCTAGGGGTTCAACAGAGTAATGTGCCTCCTAGAAGAAGCAAAATGCAATGGGTGTGGAATGGGTGCAATTTAAAATCATAGTCACTCCCAAGATGACTGCTAAGATTTTGTGAAATCCTACCTAATGTTTCACAAAAGTTTGGTAAATCTCATGCCAGTTTTATAAATTCACTGGAACACGCCAAAGATTCTATATATGCAATATATACTGATTTACCACAGGGAATCCAGGGCAAAGCAGTGACAATGGAACATTTCAACATCTGCACAGGAAATGCACACAATGGGCACCTGAGATGAGAGCATGCATCTCAGTTGTCTAAAAGTGAGTGCTTGTAGGGCTTTGCAATCCCATTGTAATGTGATATGTGTTTTTAGATAATTATTACAATGCATTTAATTCTGACTGATACTGAAATCCCTCTTTTTATGTTCATTATGTATATTTTCAGGAAAAAAAGCCTGAGTGTATATCGCTCTGGACACTGCGATATACACTGGTTGGGAATTAGCTTTCTGGTCAGCTTCATCAATAAAGGGGTCTGCCATTTGATGCTCAGTCGAAACGGTAAATAGGAGTTATAAAACACAAAGCCAGTCAGTAATTTGTTGTGTATTGGGCATCGGGGGGATTGGGACTGTGTGTGGTCTGTACTGTGTGCTAAAGCTGGAATCATGTTAGATATGATAAAGTAGCTCCAAATCCCCACTAAGACTGTGACACTGCAGATGCCCTATCTCTGAAATACAGAGAATATACTACAGCAAACAGAAAAACAGAAGACATATTGCACTTTGTTTTTTTTAATTGTAACACAACATTTTTAGCAGGAAGAGACTGTAGTACACTGGTTATTGGGTAACCACAGCATGCCACAGATACATTTATGGTGGGGAGCACAGAGATAATTACATTGCCCTGATTCTCAAACAGCACTTTGCCACATGTTTTGAACTTCAAAAACGTACTACAAAACATACGTTTAGCCTATCCTTATATGTACGAAGATTGCTAGCCAAATGTTTCAACGTTTGGAAGCAGTTAAACATTTCCTTAAAAGTGTGGTGTAAAGTGAGGAATGACTGGGCGTTGAACTACCTATATTGCCAATAATTTCTTATCTAGTGAACGTTCAGGGTCCAACTCATGATAGGCTGGATTTTCCCTGTCTTTGGCTTGAGTAGCTCTGGGAGTGGGGAAATGCCGGCTCATTTTCTGGATCACTTGTAATGGGTGTTAGCACTATCAGTACCTCAAGATGTATATCAGCAAAGGGTAAGTTACAAACATAGAACTACAGGAGTCATGAGAGAATATGTCTGTTCAGTTCTAAACTCACAGACAAAGTTGCCATCGTGCCCTTTGCTGTACCATCTTTACTGAAATATATGAAACCCAAACTCAACGCTAAAACCTGCTGTAAAATTGCGTATTACAATTATGTTGCGGGTGAAGGTACATCTCTGCGGCCGCCTATGTTTTCATGCTATCTGCTGCTTTTAGTTTGCTTGGAAGAGACCAAAGAATTGAAGAGCAAATAAACTCTGAATCTTGGACTGCCTGTATTAGTAATGTATTGCCTTACAAAATGACATCAGTAAATGCAGCAGAGCATTGGTGCGTGCCGTCTTCACACTTGCTTGGCAGCTATACGACCAATGAGGTGGGATTTTGCAAGTCTCTTGAATGACTGTGCTTGCCAAAGATAACCCTGTCCAAAATGAGTATTCAGCATAACTCCCTTGTGGATACGGATGCTGCACTGCTGCTAGCGTGAAGGCTGCTGTCTAACGCTGTGCCAATGTATGCATTATAAATATAAAGTGAACCGCTGGGAATGCCAGTAGGTCTGGCTTATAAATAAAACCTCCTCCTTAGTCTTTGATTAATTCCTCATATATCCACTCTGTTTCTCATCCTTGCGCTTATGCATTCATTTATCCACCCCGACTCATTCTTTCATTCAGCCACTTACATAACCACAATAAAACTCACAAAAGCTCAGAAACATATTCAGGCTAAATTGAAAGTTGAAGTAGAAAAACAAATGCATGCTGATGCCTCAACATGAGGAACATATGCTTGCAATAACAAATACAATTAAACGTAGCAGCAGGTGGCAATCTTGCAAAGGTATTGTACATTGTGTTTTGCTGATTTCTTGTTCTAGCACCGGTGCCATGCTTAGAGTCAATGTGTTGGCTGTATTCCAATTGTAACAAAAATGAACACCATGGACAGTACCATTACACGATGGTCGCCTTGTTTTTGAGATGGTAATCTTGAATGGTGTGGCACACTGCAGATGAAATGAACGTGGTGCAAGTTGCCCATTAGCACTTCCTTGTGAGAAGGAAATAAATGAAAGAGGACATATTGGGGAAGAAAATAGAATTAATGGAAGGGCACACTTGCCATGGCACTGATCAAATGTGATCAGACAAATGCTGTCACTTAGAGAGCAATAGAACTAGTGGTTGAAGCAGTCTGACCCATTACTCCAAAGCCCCTTGGAGATTGAGTGCTTCAGTCAGAGGCACTATTGACGTGTGAGTGATATCATTTGTCTGAGTACATATGCATATCCACCTGGAAATTAGTGGTTTTAGTGCCTGGGCTGGTGTAACAGTCCTTTAGATTCCCATTTTCCGGTGAGTGAGATGGCAACACGGTGTAGGAAGTTCGCGATTTATAGTAATTTGAAGATGGTTCATAAATGATCAATTTAAATTATAACTATCACTTTAGAATTTCTAATGTTTGTGTAGTTTAAGTTGGGTTTGTATAGACAGAATAAATAAAGTTTTCCTAACTATAACTTAACCTTTGTTTTTTTCATTGAATTTCAATGTTTTTTATTTTTTTAATAAAAATGTTTCAAATTGTTGTGTTGAGTGTTATTAAGTGGTGTGTTGTTAGATGGATTGTTGTACAGCATAGTGGAGGAGAGTGCCATGAACGTTAGTGCTGTAGAGTGGAGTATTACAGAGTGGAATTGAGTGGAGTGGAATAGAGTGGAGTGTCACAGTTTAGTGACATGGTGTGTTATACAGTGGAGAGGAGTATCATACAGTAGAGTTCAGTGTCATAAGGTGGAATATTGTCAACTGGAGTTTTAAGGAGTGTTGGGGAGTGGAGTTGAGTAGAGTGTCATAGAGGGGTGTATAGTGGAGTAGAGTGTTGTAGAGTGGAGGGGCATAGAGTGGAGTTCAGTGGAGGAGAGTATTGTACAGTTTAGTGTTGTCAAATGGAGTGTCTTACAGTAGAGTGGGGGAGAGGGTCACATAGTGTGGTGTTGTACAATGTAGTGTCGCAGAGTGGAGTGTCATACAAAGACCTGTGGTACTGTGAGGTATAGTGGAGGAGAATGGAGTAGAGTGGCATAGAGTGAGGGGCATGCAATGGAGTATATTCTTATAGAGTGTAGTGGTGTACAGTGAAGTGGTGTGTTGTGCAGTACATTATGATACATTGGGTGGGTTGTGGACACTGGAGTAGAGTGGTGTAGAGTTTGGGGCAGTCTTGTGAAATGTTGTGGAATAGAATGGCATAGGTTCAAGTGCTGTGTCATAGAGTACAGTGTACAGAATCTGATGTGTTGAATTTGCGGCAACATTTGAAAAAATATTTTGGGGCCCCAATGGGGTTAAGGTATTCCTATCCTTCCCCTACAGTCCTTTTCTTCATTTTTTTAAGGCTTGGGACTGAGTCCCAAGTCCTAAAATGGCAGTCAACACTTTCTGGTTGAGGTGGTGGCAGCCAATCAGATCTCAGCTTGAGCTCTGTGAGGATCTGTGGAGGCTCTGCCTCTGTAGTTAAACTAAGTTTTTAAGCATTAATTGCTCAAAAACTCCTGAATGGGTTTCCACCAAACTACAAAAAGCACCCTTTCTGGACCTAGATCTAGTTTCCTGCTAAATTGAGTGCACATCAGTTCACCTGTTTAGTCTGTAGTCTAAAGTTCCCATGGGCAAATGGATTGAGAAAATTCATTTTAGGAACCTCCTTTTTTCTAAGCCCCCATTTAACAGATCACCCTGAAACATTGCATGAGCAAATTGGTCAAAAAGAAGCACTGTTTTGAAAGGTTTTGTGAAAACTTGCCAAACTGTGCCAAAGTTGTTATCAACTCAAAAACTAAAAATATATGTATTCAAATTCACCAGCTATAGTTAGATCTAGCAACTATAACTTGTGCTCTAAGGTAACTATAACTCATGCACCCCCATGCACAGTCTTGCCATCAAATGTCATTCCACGTGTTGCAGTATTGTTATCAATGATGTCATAGCACATGTCATAAGTGATGTAATATGTGGGGAAATAAGCAGTGCATGGTGAGGGCACAAGTTATAGTTACTAGCTGTGACTATAACTGGTGAATTTTACCTAATTGTGAAGTTACATTAGCCTTTATTTTTTTCAGTCAATTTCTAGTTTTTTTAAGCTAAGTAATATTTTATTACCATAAGTAAGGGCAAACTCCTTCAGCTGTGCACACCGCAGGGCCAGGACTATGGACAGGCCCTGTGTCCAACCAAATCCCCGTGGGCAGCCAACTACCTATGGGCAGCCAACCCCCACCAGTCAGCGGCAGTGCATGGTGGGAGCTGGCAATTCTTTTTTATGTGTATATATTGGGGAGGGGCACTTAATCCCCTTTCCCAAGCCTTTAGTGTCCAGGAACTCCCATCTCTGGGGCCATTTTCTTTCATTAATGGGAGGAGGCATTCAGCCCCCCCGCCTCAAGCCTCTAGGGACCCCGGGGACCACATCCCTGTGCCTCTTCTTTTAAAAAAAAAGGGGGGTGCAGCCCTCTCCCCAAGCCAGTATTGGCCACAGGGACCTTCAGGTACAAAACTATATTATTGGGACAGTGGAGTACATGGACCCTTTTCCTGAGTGCAGATGGGTCCTGAGGACCTCATTCCACAGGGCCAAAGACTATAGGGAAGGGGTGTGCAACCCTGTCACTGAACCTTAAAAGGCTCAATTCACATCATCCCTCCAGGCCCTAAAACATTTGTATTAGGGGAATACAGCATGTAGCCCCCTCCTCCATCCCAAATGAGACCAAGAAACTCCAACCTCTGGTGCCATAAATTAATTATAGTGGAGGGGACACATGGCCCCTCACCCTGAGCTTTAAGAGTTTTCAGGTACCCCATCCCCACGGGCCAAAAACATTTGTCTTAGGGGAGGGAGGGCAAGATGGTCCAAGGGTATAAAAGCTCCCTGGGCCAATCATAAGGCTCTATTTTTTTAAATTGGATTTAGGCACTCTCTCTCACACAGCCAACTCTCCAGATATACAAAAATATTTGGAGCTTAATATGTTCAAAAGTACTGATTTACACTGAATTTAAACCAGATCACAAAAGGCAAACTTTATGAACCAATATCTAGCTTCCTGACAAATTTGGTGTACTACTGTTCAACAGTTTTTGCAGTAGCACTGCCTAAAAAGTCTATGGAAATGCATGAGGATTTTGTGTTTTGGGGTCCCCCTTTTTCTTTGTCCTGGCTCCACGGATAACCTGAACACTTTGCATGAAAAAACTAATTAAAAAAGAGAATCTTTTTGGAAAGTTTTGTTAGAATTTGTCAAACAGCACCAAAGTCACTAGGAAACTAAAACGTGCATTTCCTATAGAAACGCAGACCTAAGTTTAACTGTCCAGTGGCTACTGCCACTGGGTTCCAAATGTACACATTCACCGAAAAAAACAAAGGTTATAGTAATGTTATAGTTAGTTGAGTATGTCAGTGACAACATTAAAGTTTAGACCTAAAAAAAAAAGGGAATTCACCAGTTATAGGAACCAGAGCTAAGTTTAACTTGCACCACCTCACATATAACATAATTCATGGCATGTTGTATAATATAATTTATGACATCACTGATGACATCTCAAATGACATCATTGACAGTTTCACTGAAGACATCATCCAAGCATCATTTTTGTACATATTGCTCTGTATATTAGTATGGCATTAGAGGCCTGAAGGTATGTACAAAATAGCTCAGAATATATGAGTTATCATAAATGTCATCACAGATACAAGTCCTGTATATATGTAGAAAGCATGGTTTATGTGCAACATTGACCCTATAACATACACTTCAGGTGTAGCGTAGGTCACATTATCAATCAACCACATATATGGGAAACCATCAGTGCATACGGTGTTCAATCTGTATAAAACGTTTGATAGAAAGTCAAGTTCCAAAAATATTTAAGATCTGTTCCAAAACACATGCCCTACTATGGACAAATGTTGTCTGTATGAAACCCCTTGACATTTATTGGACCAATATTGAGAAATTAGGTTAATATGAGTAGAGAAGTGGGTGCTGTAAACAGTAGTCACTCTATGGAGACAGTTTATTCTGTACCACACTGTTTGCAGACAGTGAAACTCTTATGAGACATACACCTTAGAGTATTAAAAGTTATCTAAGAAAAACAGTGTACACTCTATGCAACACTTGTGAAAAAGATACTATTCATTTGAAAAAACTGATGTCTAAAGATGTTAATGATTACACTACGTGCAGTCTTCATACAATGGTGAAAACCTTAGAGATACTCATCTTTTGAAACAAAAGATGCACATGTACATAGGTTAGTACCTTTTTTATTAAAGTGGAGGGGCATGGCCAGGGAGGACCTGGCCAGGCCGTTCAGGCTGGACTGTTCCCATGTGGAGCAGGGTCAAGACTGATTTGCACACGGCTGGGTCCAAACTGGGGTGGAGGGGAAAAAAACAATGGATTAGACTCAGATCGTTGTGACTGAGGGTAAATGCTTGCATTGTTCAGCATTCCGTCCATCATCTATTCTTTTTGCTTTTATTTCCCAAAGTGAGAAGGGTGTGCCCAGACATAGGGCCTGCGTCCACTGCACGACTGGATTCAAGATAGCCTGGCTGATGAGGGATGATACCCCGAAACCAGTCCCAGGATGCTTGTTTCTAGTCCTGGGAAGACCTCGCCTGGCAGTTCAGGCTGGACTGTTCCCAGGGGGAGGAGGGTTAAGACTGATCTGCATATGGCTGGGTCCAAACAAGGGTGGCATGGTGGGCAAAGAAACTAAGGATGAAATCCAGATCTTTGTTCAGCATTCTGTCCATTATCTTTCCTTTTTGCTTTTGTTGCCCTAAGTGGGAAGAGTATGCCCAGATGTGGGTTCCGTGCTCAATGCACCACTAGATTCACACAAGCCTGGCTGATGAGGGGTTTGTTTCAGGTCCAGGGAGGACCTGGCCCAGTGATTCAGGCTGGACTGTTTCCATGGGGAGCAGGGTCAAGACTAATTTGCATATGGCTGGGTCCAAACTGGGGTGGCGTGGTGGGCAAAGAAAATGATGGATTAATCCCAGACCTTTGTGACTGGGGTGAATGTTTGCATTGTGCAGCATTCCATCCCTCATCTGTTCTTTTTGCCTCCAGTGCCCCCCCAGGGCACCCACAATATACTCATTCGGTAGCGATATTTTACTTCAGGACAGGGGACTAAGTCCGGAGTCCTGTAATGGCAGACAGCAGCATTTTTCTGATGTTGCTGGCAACCAATCAGAGCACTCGCTTACATGGGAGTGAGATGGCCCAAGGAAAATAAAGCTCCCTGTGCCAATCTGAATGCTCTATTTTGAAATTGGCACTCCCACAAGAGTTTCTTCAGCCTCTCACAAACCGAAGCGTCCTAGTGTACAATTATTTTTTAACCTTAATATCTCAAAAACCACTGAACAGATTTACACCACTTCACAAAAAGCATAGCTGTGGACCACATTATAGGGTCCTGCCAATTTTGGTTTAATTCCATTGAACAGTTTGTGTGGTAGCCTTGTCTAAAGAAGTGTTATTTTTGTCCCCCACTTGACGGATAACCCAGAAACTTTCCATTCCCAAACTAGTCAAAAAGTAGGTTACATAGCTATTGGACGGCAGATCACCCTTTCTCCTATTTGGTGTAAATCCGCTCAGTACTTCAAGAGAAATTAAAGAAATCCAAATTTGCATATGTAAGGTTGTGACAACTTCATGAATACTCCCTATCTTGTGCAGGGATCCAACCAGGAAGTGTTGGAAGCTATTTTGAGACTCAACTATAGAGTCTCTACAAATGTTATAGTGATACTATCAATGATGTTTAAGAGGATGTCATGAGTGATGTAATGCTTGGGGTAATGAGCAGTGCATGACGAAGGCATGAGTTATAGTTACTTGAAATAACTCAAACTGTAACAGCTGAAGTTCTTTTGTTTTGTGCCTGTAAAATCTGACCCTAACTATAACGTCCATGTAATCTTTGTTTTTTTAGTGAATTTCTAAGGTTTTTTAAATTCTATTTTCTAGCTGCAACATCCCTGCAACCTTTATTTTTTCCAGGGCTTTTTTAACGTTAAGTAAGAGGCCCATTGCAATGCATGGTGGCGCCGAGGGGTTCCACGCAGGGCCTGGCCTGGCATTGTGCTGCCCCCACCCAAGCTTGCTGCTCCTGCCCCCACTCTTCCTTGCCATCCATTGTCCAAGTTCATGCCCTTACTCCTTCATTACAGCTCTGTATGGCCTTTGTTCTGCCACTGCCCCTCCCATGTGCCCTGAACAGTTAGCTTGCTGCCCCATACACCGCCTCACTACTCTCTGCTATCCGAGTCAGTGCACCAGCCCCCTCCCTCCTGCCCTGCCTGGTCTTACGTGTTGCTACTGCCCTCCATTTAACTTGATGTGCCTGCCCACTCCTCCTGCCCTTCTTTGCCCAATTCTATGCTCCATTATTGTGTAGGAAAGTACCCCGTTTTTGCCATGGCTACCTCCATTTTCTGCCTGATATCAGTGTGTTTGACTGTGTTCACTGGGACCCCAGTGATTATGCTCTCTCTCTTCTAAAAGTTGTTGTTGCATACTGGTAACCCAGTATTTCGCCCAAAATAACCCCCCTTATCGGCCCCTAGTATATGGTTCGTAGGGACCACGGGCATTGGGGTTCCAGGGGATCCCTATGGGCAGCAGCATTTCTTTTGCCACCCATAAGCAACCCATGCAAAGGCTTCTGCAGGACTGCCAATGCAGCCTGCCTGAAAACGTGCACGCACCCTTTCACTGCCATTTACACTGCACCAGGTCACCTATACGTCACCCATATAATAGGCCCTCCAGCCCTGAAGGCAGGGTGCAGAGTACCTGTGTGTGAGGACACCCTTACACTAGCAGAGGTGCCTGCATGACCTCCAGAACCATTTTCCTGAACTCACTGAGTGGGGGGACACCATTTTACGTGTGTAGGAGGCTGGACTGGCTTGTAGTGAGTACCTAGGGGTACTTGCACCTTGCACCAGGCCCAGTTATCCCTTATTAGTGTATAGGGTGTCTAGCAGCATAGGCTGATAGATAAAGGTAGCTTAGCAGAGCAGCTTAGGCTGAACTAGGAGACAAGTGAAGCTCCTACAGTACCACTTAGTGTCATATGCACAATATCATAAGAAAACACAATACACAGTTATACTAAAAATAAAGGTACTTTATTTTTATGACAATATGCCAAAAGTATCTCAGTGAGTACCCTCAGTATGAGGATAGCAAATATACACAAGATATATGTACACAATACCAAAATATGCAGTAATAGTATTAGAAAACAGTGCAAACAATGTATAGTTACAATAGGATGCAATGGAGACACATGGGGATAGGGTCAACACAAACCATATACTCCAAAAGTGGAATGCGAACCACGAATGGACCTCAAACCTATGTGACCTTGTAGAGGGTCGCTGGGACTATTAGAAAATAGTAAGGGTTAGAAAAATAGCCCACCCCAAGACCCTGAAAAGTGAGTGCAAAGTGCACTAAAGTTCCCCCAAGGACAAAGAAGTTGTGATAGGGGAATTCTGCAGGAAAGACACAAACCAGCAATGCAACAACAATGGATTTCCAGTCGAGGGTACCTGTGGAACAAGGGGACCAAGTCCAAAAGTCACAAGCAAGTCGGAGATGGGCAGATGCCCAGGAAATGCCAGCTGTGGGTGCAAAGAAGCTTCTACTGGACAGAAGAAGCTTAGGTTTCTGCAGGAACGACAAGGGCTAGAGACTTCCCCTTTGGAGGACGGATCCCTCACGCCGTGGAGAGTCGTGCAGAAGTGTTTTCCTGCCAAAAGACCGCCAACAAGTCTTGCTAGCTGCAAATCGTGCGGTAAGGGTTTTTGGACGCTGCTGTGGCCCAGGAGGGACCAGGATGTCGCAAATTGCGTCAGGAGACAGAGGGGATGTCGAGCAAGACAAGAAGCCCTCTCAGCAGCAGGTAGCACCCGGAGAAGTGCCAGAAACAGGCACTAGAAGGATGCATGAAATGGTGCTCACCCGAAGTCGCACAAAGGAGTCCCACGTCGCCGGAGAACAACTTAGGAGGTCGTGCAATGCAGGTTAGAGTGCCGTGGACCCAGGCTGGACTGTGCACAAAGGATTTCCGCCGGAAGTGCACGGAGGCCGGAGTAGCTGCAAAAGTCACGGTTTCCAACAATGCAGTCTGGCGTGGGGAGGCAGGGACTTACCTCCACCAAACTTGGACTGAAGAGTCACTGGACAGCGGGAGTCACTTGGACAGAGTTGCTGGATTCAAGGGACCTCGCTCGTTGTGCTGAGAGGAGACCCAAGGTACCAGTGATGCAGTTCTTTGGTGCCTGCGGTTGCAGGGGGAAGATTCCGTCGACCCACGGGAGATTTCTTCGGAGCTTCTAGTGCAGAGAGGAGGCAGACTACCCCCACAGCATGCACCACCAGGAAAACAGTCGAGAAGGCGGCAGGATCAGCGTTACAGAGTTGCAGTAGTCGTCTTTGCTACTATGTTGCAGTTTTGCAGGCTTCCAGCGCGGTCAGCAGTCGATTCCTTGGCAGAAGGTGAAGAGAGAGATGCAGAGGAACTCGGATGAGCTCTTGCATTCGTTATCTAAAGAATCCCAAGAGACAGAGACCCTAAATAGCCAGAAAAGAGGGTTTGGCTACCTAGGAGAGAGGATAGGCTAGCAACGCCTGAAGGAGCCTATCAGAAGGAGTCTCTGACGTCACCTGGTGGCACTGGCCACTCAGAGCAGTCCAGTGTGCCAGCACCACCTCTGTTTCCAAGATGGCAGAGGTCTGGAGCACACTGGAGGAGCTCTGGACACCTCCCAGGGGAGGTGCAGGTCAGGGGAGTGGTCACTCCCCTTTCCTTTGTCCAGTTTCGCGCCAGAGCAGGGCTAAGGGGTCCCTGAACCGGTGTAGACTGGCTTATGCAGAAATGGGCACCAAATGTGCCCATGAAAGCATTTCCAGAGGCTGGGGGGGCTACTCCTCCCCTCCCTTCACACCATTTTCCAAAGGGAGACGGTGTAACAACCTCTCTCAGAGGAAGTCCTTTGTTCTGCCATCCTGGGCCAGGCCTGGCTGGACCCCAGGAGGGCAGATGCCTGTCTGAGGGGTTGGCAGCAGCAGCAGCTGCAGTGAAACCCCGGGAAAGGCAGTTTGGCAGTACCAGGGTCTGTGCTACAGACCACTGGGATCATGGGATTGTGCCAACTATGCCAGGATGGTATAGAGGGGGTAATTCCATGATCATAGACATATTACATGGCCATATTCGGAGTTACCATTGTGAAGCTACATATAGGTAGTGACCTATATGTAGTGCACGCGTGTAATGGTGTCCCCGCACTCACAAAGTCCGGGGAATTGGCCCTGAACAATGTGGGGGCACCTTGGCTAGTGCCAGGGTGCCCTCACACTAAGTAACTTAGCACCCAACCTTTACCAGGTAAAGGTTAGACATATAGGTGACTTATAAGTTACTTAAGTGCAGTGTAAAATGGCTGTGAAATAACGTGAACGTTATTTCACTCAGGCTGCAGTGGCAGGCCTGTGTAAGAATTGTCAGAGCTCCCTATGGGTGGCAAAAGAAATGCTGCAGCCCATAGGGATCTCCTGGAACCCCAATACCCTGGGTACCTCAGTACCATATACTAGGGAATTATAAGGGTGTTCCAGTAAGCCAATGTAAATTGGTAAAATTGGTCACTAGCCTGTTAGTGACAATTTGTAAAGAGAGAGCATAACCACTGAGGTTCTGGTTAGCAGAGCCTCAGTGAGACAGTTAGGCATCACAGAGGGAACACATACCTATAGGTCACAAACTTATGAGCACTGGGGTCCTGACTAGCAGGGTCCCAGTGACACATAACAAACATACTGAAAACATAGGGTTTTCACTATGAGCACTGGGCCCTGGCAAGCAGGATACCAGTGAGACAGTGAAAACACCCTGACATACACTCACAAACAGGCCCAAAGTGGGGGTAACAAGGCTAGAAAGAGGCTACATTCTCACACAACCCCCCTCCCCAAACGAAGGACAATAAGGCTAACCTTGGCCAGTTGAGACTTTATTGTCTAAGTGGTGATAAGTAGAGAGTAGCTCTGCAATATACTGGTTACTCCCTTTATCATCCACTATATGGTTACTTCCCTGTGGGGATGTAAACCACCCTGTTTGAAGTTTTTTAGCTAAGCAACAATGTGAAGATGTATTTTCAGAGTTTCTATCAGTAAGTTTTAGTTTAGAGCAGTGGGAATTGTCCACTGAACCTATTTGTAGTGATGGAAATGCCAGACAGGGATGCTGTCTCAGAAAAGCCATAGCTGGGCAAAAACTTTGTCCATATGGCTGGAAGAGAGAACAGGGATGCTGTTTCTCTTGGGTTGGAGCAGGGCAGGGATGCTGTCCTATCAGCTCCACACTAGGGCAGGGATGCTGTCCTAGGTGTTGTGAGGCAGTGCAGAGTTTCTGCACTAAAGTTTCTCTGGGAGGGTTGGAGGGATGCTCCATGTTAACTAAAATGGTGTTCTTTTTCTCACCAATGTTAGTTATCCCACAGAGAGGTACTTCTACCTCAGGGAGTACAGCTTTGCCAGCTGATGCTTCCCTTGGAACAGGTGCCACCCCAGGAGAGGTTTCTCCCACCACAGGAATGGTATCCTGAATGGCAGGGTGGTTAGGGGATACTGTGATTCCCTTTTTACCTGTTGATGGAAAGGGATCCTGAGTTTTCAGGCCTTCTCTCCTTTACTTTTTCATTTCAGTAGAAATGAGAGGGAACAATTCCTCTGGGATGCCCAGCATGGCTGCATGGGCATAAAACTCTACATCAGCCCAACCTGAGGCCTCTAGGTCATTACCTAAGAGACAGTCTACAGGTAAGCTAGGTGATACCACCACCTGCTTAGGGCCAGTAACTCCACCCCAACTAAACTGAATTATAGCTAAGGGAAGAAACTTAGTGGAGTTATGGACATCAATAATTTTATACTGTTGTCCAATGATGTGTTGTTCAGGAGCCACTAGGTTTTCAGTCACCAAAGTGATACTGGCACCTGTATCCCTGTAGGCCAAGGCCTCAACACCATTTATTGAAACTGTCTGCCTGTACTTATCCATTGTAAGGGGACAAGCAGCCAGTGTGGCAAGGCCAATGCCACTAGGTGTGACAGAAACTGTCGTGGGACTGACTACCCCAGTTTCTATTATGGACCCATAAGTGAACCCAACTACAACCTTAACTTGACTGTTGCCAGCAGTCCCACCACTAGTACCACTACTGCTAGGGGCACTAGAGCTTGATGTATTAGTGGTGGTAGGCTCAGGGGGTTTACCTGGACAGGACTTATCCCCTGGCCTATGGCCTCTGTTTTTACACACAAAGCACCAAGGCTTTTTAATGTGTGCAGGTTAAGAAGAAGAGGAAGAATTAGTTTTAGCCCCACCCTCTGAAGAGTGTTTAAGATTTGAAGTGGGATCTTTGGTTTTACCCTTATCCCCATGCTTATCTTGAGATTTTTCACCGTCTTTCTTCTTATTGCCATCTTTGTCACCCCCTGTATGAACTTTTCTGTTCACCCTTGTTCTGACCCATTTGTCTGCCTTCTTTCCCAATTCTTGGGGAGAGGTCAGATCAGAGTCCACCAAGTACTGGTGCAACAAATCAGACACACAATTATTAAGAATATGCTCTCTCAGGATCAAGTTATACAGGCTGTCATAATCAGTAACTTTACTGCCATGTAACCACCCCTCCAAGGCCTTCACTGAATGGTCAATGAAATCAACCCAGTCTTGTGAAGACTCCTTTTTGGTCTCTCTGAACTTTATCCTGTATTGTTCAGTGGTTAAGCCATAACCATCCAGGAGTGCATTCTTAAGAACTTTGTAATCATTAGCTTCATTTTCTTTCACAGTAAGGAGCCTATCCCTACCTTTTCCACTAAATGATAGCCATAGGATAGCAGCCCACTGCCTTTGAGGGACATCCTGTACAGCACAGGCCCTCTCAAGTGCAGCAAACCACTTGTTAATGTCATCCTCCTCCTTATAAGGGGGAACTATCTTGTGCAGATTCCTGGAATCATGCTCTTTTGCAGGATGACTATGGGGAATACTGCTGCTGCCACCATGGGTTTCTAAACCAAATTTCTGTCTCTCCTTCTCTACTTCTAAAGTCTGTCTATCCAAATCCAGCTGTTGCTTCTTGAGCTTCAGTCTAGTTTGTTCCACTCTCAATCTATTGAGCTCCCTTTCTAACAATCTGTCATCAGGGTGGGTGGGAGGGACATGTCTTGAAACAGAAGTATGATGAGAATGGACAGAAGGAGACCTGTCCCTTACAGAGGGCACCCTAACAGCTTGGCTAACAGAAACATCATTTCTACTGTGATGAGAATGAATGCTCTTGCTATGATGTGAGACAACACTATCTGTATGGTGTGACTCAACATCAGTACCAACTATGCTAGACTGTCTAGTAATGGGCAGGCTTGGAAGTTTCTTTCCTGAATCTTTTCCTGGGGGAGTCCCTGGATCAGATTGGGAACCATTAGCTGCTTTTTCTACAGATGGGGCACTTTTAGCCTTATCTTGTTCTCTAAGCATGTTAAGCAATAATTCCAAGGAAGGATTCTTCCCTACACTCAAACCTCTTTCTACACAGAGACTCCTTGCTCCTTTCCAGCTAAGGTGGTCATATGCAAGTTTGGACAGAGCAACATTTTGGCCTGTGCCAGACATTTTTAGAAAGAGTTAAAGTGATAGAAAAAGGATAAAAAGTTTGTCAGAGCTTTTTAGAAAGACAGAGAAAAAAAAACTTTTTAAACTTTTTAGAACTTTTTAGGAAGTTAGAAGTACTTTTCAGCACTTAGAAAAGAGTGAAAAGAGGAAATGCAAAACTTTTTGGTTATGTGTATATACACTGAACTTGTTTTGTATATTTTTCTCTTATGAAAAGTACAATGACAAGAGTGGTAAGTAGTCTCAAAGCACTTATCCCACCGCTGCACAACCAATGTAGGAGGCTGGACTGGCTTGTAGTGAGTACCTAGGGGTACTTGCACCTTGCACCAGGCCCAGTTATTCCTTATTAGTGTATAGGGTGTCTAGCAGCACAGGCTGATAGATAATGGTAGCTTAGCAGAGCAGCTTAGGCTGAACTAGGAGACGAGTGAAGCTTCTACAGTACCACTTAGTGTCATATGCACAATATCATAAGAAAACACAATACACAGTTATACTAAAAATAAAGGTACTTTATTTTTATGACAATATGCCAAAAGTATCTCAGTGAGTACCCTCAGTATGAGGATAGCAAATATACACAAGATATATGTACACAATACCAAAATATGCAGTAATAGTATTAGAAAACAGTGCAAACAATGTATAGTTACAATAGGATGCAATGGAGACACATGGGGATAGGGGCAACACAAACCATACACTCCAAAAGTGGAAAGCGAACCACGAATGGACCCCAAACCTATGTGACCTTGTAGAGGGTCGCTGAGACTATTAGAAAATAGTAAGGGTTAGAAAAATAGCCCACCCCAAGACCCTGAAAAGTGAGTGCAAAGTGCACTAAAGTTCCCCCAAGGACAAAGAAGTCGTGATAGGGGAATTCTGCAGGAAAGACACAAACCAGCAATGCAACAATGATGGATTTCCAGTCGAGGGTACCTGTGGAACAAGGGGACCAAGTCCAAAAGTCACAAGCAAGTCGGAGATGGGCAGATGCCCAGGAAATGCCAGCTGTGGGTGCAAAGAAGCTTCTACTGGACAGAAGAAGCTTAGGTTTCTGCAGGAACGACAAGGGCTAGAGACTTCCCCTTTGGAGGACGGATCCCTCACGCCGTGAAAAGTCGTGCAGAAGTGTTTTCCCGCCGAAAGACCGCCAACAAGCCTTGCTAGCTGCAAATCGTGCGGTAAAGGTTTTTGGACGCTGCTGTGGCCCAGGAGGGACCAGGATGTCGCAAATTGCGTCAGGAGACAGAGGGGACGTCGAGCAAGACAAGGAGCCCTCTCAGCAGCAGGTAGCTCCCGGAGAAGTGCCAGAAACAGGCACTACAAGGATGCGTGAAATGGTGCTCACCCGAAGTCGCACAAAGGAGTCCCACGTCGCCGGAGTACAACTTAGGAAGTCGTGCAATGCAGGTTAGAGTGCCGTGGACCCAGGCTGGACTGTGCACAAAGGATTTCCGCCGGAAGTGCACGGAGGCCGGAGTAGCTGCAAAAGTCGCGGTTTCCAACAATGCAGTCTGGCGTGGGAAGGCAAGGACTTACCTCCACCAAACTTGGACTGAAGAGTCACTAGACTGTGGGAGTCACTTGGACAGAGTTGCTGGATTCAAGGGACCTCGCTCGTTGTGCTGAGAGGAGACCCAAGGTACCGGTGATGCAGTTCTTTGGGGCCTGCGGTTGCAGGGGGAAGATTCAGTCGACCCACAGGAGATTTCTTTGGAGCTTCTAGTGCAGAGAGGAGGCAGACTACCCCCACAGCATGCACCACCAGGAAAACAGTCGAGAAGGCGGCAGGATCAGCGTTACAGAGTTGCAGTAGTCGTCTTTGCTACTATGTTGCAGTTTTGCAGGCTTCCAGCGTGGTCAGCAGTCGATTCCTTGGCAGAAGGTGAAGAGAGAGATGCAGAGGAACTCGGATGAGCTCTTGCATTCGTTATCTAAAGAATCCCAAGAGACAGAGACCCTAAATAGCCAGAAAAGAGGGTTTGGCTACCTAGGAGAGAGGATAGGCTAGCAACACCTGAAGGAGCCTATCAGAAGGAGTCTCTGACGTCACCTGGTGGCACTGGCCACTCAGAGCAGTCCAGTGTGCCAGCAGCACCTCTGTTTCCAAGATGGCAGAGGTCTGGAGCACACTGGAGGAGCTCTGGACACCTCCCAGGGGAGGTGCAGGCCAGGGGAGTGGTCACTCCCCTTTCCTTTGTCGAGTTTCGCGCCAGAGCAGGGCTAAGGGGTCCCTGAACCGGTGTAGACTGGCTTATGCAGAAATGGGCACCAAATGTGCCCATGAAAGCATTTCCAGAGGCTGGGGGAGGCTACTCCTCCCCTGCCTTCACACCATTTTCCAAAGGGAGAGGGTGTAACAACCTCTCTCAGAGGAAGTCCTTTGTTCTGCCATCCTGGGCCAGGCCTGGCTGGACCCCAGGAGGGCAGATGCCTGTCTGAGGGGTTGGCAGCAGCAGCAGCTGCAGTGAAACCCCGGGAAAGGCAGTTTGGCAGTACCAGGGTCTGTGCTACAGACCACTGGGATCATGGGATTGTGCCAACTATGCCAGGATGGTATAGAGGGGGCATTTCCATGATCATAGACATATTACATGGCCATATTCGGAGTTACCATTGTGAAGCTACATATAGGTAGTGACCTATATGTAGTGCACACGTGTAATGGTGTCCCCGCACTCACAAAGTCCGGGGAATTGGCCCTGAACAATGTGGGGGCACCTTGGCTAGTGCCAGGGTGCCCTCACACTAAGTAACTTAGCACCCAACCTTTACCAGGTAAAGGTTAGACATATAGGTGACTTATAAGTTACTTAAGTGCAGTGTAAAATGGCTGTGAAATAACGTGGACGTTATTTCACTCAGGCTGCAGTGGCAGGCCTGTGTAAGAATTGTCAGAGCTCCCTATGGGTGGCAAAAGAAATGCTGCAGCCCATAGGGATCTCCTGGAACCCCAATACCCTGGGTACCTCAGTACCATATACTAGGGAATTATAAGGGTGTTCCAGTAAGCCAATGTAAATTGGTAAAATTGGTCACTAGCCTGTCAGTGACAATTTGTAAAGAGAGAGCATAACCACTGAGGTTCTGGTTAGCAGAGCCTCAGTGAGACAGTTAGGCATCACACAGGGAACACATACCTATAGGTCACAAACATATGAGCACTGGGGTCCTGACTAGCAGGGTCCCAGTGACACATAACAAACATACTGAAAACATAGGGTTTTCACTATGAGCACTGGGCCCTGGCAAGCAGGATACCAGTGAGACAGTGAAAACACCCTGACATACACTCACAAACAGGCCCAAAGTGGGGGTAACAAGGCTAGAAATAGGCTACTTTCTCACAACGTGTACTGGACATATATCACTACCTATGTCCAACTACATAATGGTAACTCCGAAAATAGGCATGTTTGGTATCAAACATGTTGGAAGCATATTTCTTAGAGGACCCCCAATATTGCCATTCCAGCCTTCTGAGGTTTTCCAGGCAGTCCCAGCTGCTGCGACCTCTCACACAGGTTTCTGCCCTTCTGTTGCTTGAGCAGCTCAAGTCCTGGAAGGCAGAACAAAGGATTTCCTTTGGGAGAGGGGTGTTGCACCTTCTCCCCTTGGAAATAGGTGTTACAGACTTGGGAGGGGTAGCCTTCCAACGCCACTGGAAATGCTTTGAAGGGCACATTTGGTGCCCTCCTTGCATAATCCATTCTACTCCGGTTCAGGGACCCCCAGTCTCAGCTCTGAGGTGAAACTGGACAAAGGAAAGGGGAGTGACCACTCCCCTGTCCCTCACCATCCTAGGGATGGTGCTCAGAGCTCCTCCAGAGGGTCCCTGGATTTTGCCATCTTGGATTTCTTTCCAGATGAGTTGTGTGGATCCTTCATCATGGATGGTGGACTGAAGTGGCCCCGATGGTCCTGACGTCCTACTGTCGAACTTTGGTGGAGGTAAGAGTTTGCCTCCCTACTCAAGACACTACCCCCATACAGTTACCAAGGCTTGTTGGCATCCTTCCACAAAGTTCTTCATGCACTGCTCAGCTCTGGCCCCAGCACTATATCCTGCGACGTACAGCTTCCTGAGTGGTTCTCCGGCAGTGTGGGATCCTTTGTTGTAGTGCTGCTTGGGCCTCCTTTTGCACCTCCTTTGTTCCCGTGCTGTGGGACTCCTGTGCGTGCTGGCTGGTCTTCTGTTGGCTCTGTGAGTTGCTGAGAGCTCCCTCTGACTCCCCCTCCTGGGCTAACTGCGCGCATTGCATGTGCCAAGGCTTGTTGGCAGAATCCAGTGACGCAAACCAGACTACAATCTTCCATCCGTTGTGGGACATCATCTGCACCAACCAGGAACCCGCATCCATCTTCTTGGGTGCAGTACTGACTGTTGTCCTTCACAGGTGGTTCTTCTTTTGCACCTTCATCTGGAGTTAGCAGGGGCTCCTGTTCTCCTTGCACTCGTCTGTGCTTCTTGGACTTGGTCCCCTTCTTCCACAAATCTTCAGGTCCTGTAATCCACTGTTGGTGTCTTGCAGTCTCTTCTGGTTCTTGCATAATCTTCTTTCTCGTGTTCCTGTGTGTTCTAGGAAAGTTACTGTAATTTACTCCTGCTTTCCCGGGCTTTGGGGTGGGTTCTATTACTTACCTTTGGTGTTTTCTAATACTCCCAGGGCCCCTCTACACACTACACTTTCCTAGGTGGGAAACCGACGTTCACATTCCACTTTCTTAGTATGTGGTTTGTGTTCCCCCAGGGTCATTTCTAACTAATGTGATTTTCATTATTTACACTGTTTTCTAACTGTTTTTACACCTGTTTTTGCATACTAGTGCATGTATTTTGTGTATTATTTACCTCCTAAGGGATACCTCCTAGGGTATTTTTAGCACTTGTATCACAAAAATAAAGTACCTTTATTTTTGTAACACTGAGTATTTTCTTTCATGTGTGTGAGTATTGTGTGACTACAGTGGTATTGCATGAGCTTTGCATGTCTCCTAGATAAGCCTTGGCTGCTCAGCTACAGCTACCCCTAGAGAGCCTGGCTTCTAGACACTGCCTACATTTCACTAATAAGGGATAACTGGACCTAGTATTAGGTGTAAGTACCATAGGTACCCACTACAAACCAGGCCAGCCTCCTACATAATAACCTCCTGCGTAGTCTCTGTGCTTAGCTTACTGCCCCTTCTCTCTTTCCCTTGCCCTCTGATGTCTGTGTGTATGCCCCTGCTTCCCCCCTTTTGCCCACCATGTTCCATAGACCTGTAACTACTCCTACTATCTACTCTGAGTGTTCTATTTAGCTGCCACTGCCCCTCCCACCTGTTAGCATGGTCATATTGCTGCCACCTGTCGCTGCTACCTTTACCCTGTGTGTCCGAGGTCCATGCCCTTAGCCCCTCCCTCCTATCCTCCATGGTCCATTTTGTTGCCACTCCCTTCTGCCCTCTATGCCCTGCTGTGCTGCAACTGCTCCTCCTGCCTGCACTGCGTGGTCTGTTGTGAATCCCCTTTCCCTGCCCTCTCTTGTCTGTGTCTAGCTCCTACCCCTTCCTTCTGTCCTCCATGGTCCTTTTTGCATACCCCTGCCTGCTCCCTGCCCACCATGGCCATTGTACTGCCACAATCCCTACCTCTTGCCATGCATGGTCTTCTGTGCTGCCACAACCCTTCCCATCTGTGCAGTCACCTTTCTGCCCCTGACCCCCCTTATCGCCATTGTCTGTGTGTATGCCATTATAGTCTCAAGGTGTGTTATGTTTCTAGTGCCCATCCCGCCTGCCCTCTAAGGTTAGCTTGCTGCTCCTGTCCCCTTGCTCAGTGCCCTCTGTTTTCCATGTGTAGGCCCCTACACTCTTCCTCCTGCATTGTCTGGTCATTGTCATGTCTCTCGGCACTCGCTCCTGCCCTTCATGATCTGTTATGCTGCAACTGTCCCTCTGTCTGTCTGGTATGGTCAGCTTGCTGCCCTTTCCTCTTTTCCCTCTTCTCTCTAATGTCCACGTGCATGGCCCTGCTACCTCCCTATTACTTTCCATGGTCTGATTTGCTACACTGCGTCCTACTTCCCCTGTGTGGTTTATTGTGCTGCTGCAACCCCTGACACCGGCCCTGTAAGGCCAGTTTGGTGCCCCTGCCCATCTCCCTCCTGCCTTCTGTTACCCAAGCCCATGTCCCTACTCCTTTCCTCATGCCCTCTGTGATGCAATGTATCATTCTTCCCAACATCTTGAACTTGGTAAGAGGAAGCTTTTGAAAAAGAAACCTGGGAATTGATGCTCTCTATTGACTTACATTGAAAAAGAGGACATTTTAGGCAGGAGACAGAAAAAAGCCCTTTTAGGCTTAAAAATATTGAGAGTCTCCTGCCTGAATCGGGTCTGTTGGTGTGTATGGTTGTACTGCCACTGCATCCTCCTGCCCTCAATGGTCTGTTATATTGCCACAGCCTCTCTTGCCTATCATGCATGGTTGGTTTGCTTCCCTTGCCCCCTTTCCCCTGCCTCCTATGGTCCATCGTGGTGCCACTGCCCTTCCAGTCTGCCCATTGTGGTCAACTTGTTGCCTCTGCACCCATCTCGCTGCCCTCAATTATTTGAGTCTGTGCCCCTGACCTCTGCCTCCCACAGTATTCTACTGAGCAACTTGATTGCTAACATTCTATTTTTATTACAAATGTGTGGCATGCCTGCCACCATCTTGATGTAATTAAAACTGTAATACCTAAAGCATTTCCTTTAGGAAATATAAAAATGAGAGGGTCTTATTTCCATAAACATTATGGTTAGTGCTCTAAATAAACTAAAATGAGGGCATATTGTTTGCGTTCCCAAATAGCGACAAAGCACTTTTAAATTATTTGCTATCTTTATGTTTTCTTATCCAGTGGATCACTTGATTATATGTTTCACTTAGGGGAGAGAATGTTTTGTTACGGCCAGAACTGCAGACTTTGCAAGAAGGGCACCAGATTCAAGTTTCAGCGTCAGCTCGTCAGCTCGTCATCCTGTGATTCTGGGCAAAGGGAGACTTGGGGGCAGTCAGCCACCGGGAGATCTTCTCCCGGGTTAGTTTGGTGAATGGAGCAGCCCAGGGCTGCACAATGGACTTTTGGGCTGGATATGGGCTATAGTTGGGCTGGGTAGTAAATAGGTGGTCATTTCATGTGCCAGCCACCATTTGAGGATAAATGTTTGGTGGCTGGCTGCAGCTGTAAGACCTGTTCTCCCCCCCCCCTCCTATGGGATTAGCAAAAAGGGGGGGATTTGAGAGATTTCAGGCAGGATGAGTAGGCGGGAGTAGGTTGTTTTCTTAGAGGCAAGTGCACAGGTGGTTTTCGCAGAGGAGTTGCATGGGTAAGTCAAGTTTATTGTTGTTGGCAGTGGAGATACAAATAGAAAGGGAATGGGTAGGCAGGAGCACTGCTGGGCGAGGCACACAGGTTAAGGTTCAGTAATAAGTTTAATTAGTTACTGGTTTAATAGTTGCAGTTAAACTGGATGGGAGGATGAATGCCTCGAAGGAGGAACTTCAACCCAAAGCAGGGGGTACAGCCTTGCAGTTTATGTTGCGGGGGAAGGGATATTTGTAGTGGGGCAAGGAGAGGGGGAATTAGCTGATGAGGTTTAGTTTTGTAAGGTGTTAGGCCAGGTAAATAAAGTAATGTGTGCCTATTTCAATAAAGTGGCCTTTTTCACACAACAACGTGTCAGTGGTATGTGCTGGTGCCCTATTTCCCAATCACTTAATCTCTCCATGCCTGAAATCAAAAGGAATGTGTCCTTGCGTAATGTAACTCACGCTCATGTAAACGACCCCAGTACTTTTAGGTCAGGGCTGCGCTACATAAAACTGCAAAAAAACAAAGAAATTAAGGGCCTCATTATGACTTTGTCGGTCTGTTCGGAAGACCGCAGCTGTGGTGGCTGCCAAAAAAACACCATGTTGGTGGTAATCCGACCGCGTATTACAACTCACACAGTGAAGACCGCCAAAAAGCAGCCACAAATCTAACACTGCCAGGAGACAGAAGGGCGGAAAGGAGGTAGTTTCACCACCAGCACCGCCAGCCTCACACATTCCCACTCACCATGTTACAAGCCACAAATCACCACAACGGTTCTTTCACGGCGGAAAACCATTGGCGGTACGAACCATTGCACTCCAATCCCACTACTGTCAGAACACAACGTCACATTGGACAGTTTGAATAACCCACACCTGAGACACATACAAACAACAGACACACCTTCTCACAGCACTATATAACACATCCCCACACAACCCACAATCCTTTGCTACAAATTCGATGTTCCCATACACCGAGAGCAGGCAAATACGCTTATTTAGCACCAATGCCCATACAGCCCTTTGCAAGGGCACGGATGCCATTGGATAATACTATCACTTGAACTCCCGCAGTGCACTAGCCCGTATCTGGAATATGCACATCACATCACATTACTTGCATGTATGACTATTGTACTGGCTATATTCAACTAGATGGTACGACTGAGGACCACCACATGGCAATGACAGCAATGCAATGGCATAACACAATGCCAAACAAGGCTGAACACAGCTACAGCACTGTGACTAATCCAATTGGCCACTAATCAGGATCCACAACCAGGAAATCGACCCACCATGGTGTGGAATGTAAAATGGCAGACTCCCTGCACAACATGCACAGACAGGACAATTAACCTTGCATACACACACACCCTCCTCCCACTGGGACACCATGCTGCAATGTCCAGCCATCACCTCTAACATCTAGCAAGCCTAAATAGTCAATAGCTAACAGCGCCGAACAGTCATGTGAACAATCAGACGGTACTAGAGTCCATCCACAGAGCCAAAGTTACTAAACCTGAATGACACCAACCAATATGGAGTATGATTTACATGTCACAGACCACTAACTACCACCAATGGCATGCTGTTCAGCATCTGTCATTGTCAAGCCACTGTATGCATATGGGAAAGAGATAACCAAACACATGTTCAACATTCAACTCCCTCTCTCACTTCATCCACAGGTACCCCTGCCAGTGCCACCGTGGAGAGCATACCAGAGACTGCCAGCCCTCCTCAGGATGAAGGGCCCAGAGAGGACAACATGCCTGGATGTCAGGACACAGACAACCTACCTGGCCGTCTGGGACACTTGGTCAGTCTACGACTCCCTGCCTCACCCTGCCCACAACTATCCCCCCAATCCTGTGGCCTCTACATCACAGCCACAGCCAACCCTTTGCCACCAAACCTGTGTCCCAAGAACTGTTCAAACTATTGTGTGCCACACAGTACAAGGACCTGAGTCGAACCCCTCCACCCCAGACAATGAAGGTCCTTCAAACACTGGGAGTGGGCGTGGGCACACCATGGCAGGGGATCAGGCACATGGGGTGGGGGGCAGGGGGCATCGGTGGGAAGCTGTGGGCCAGAGGATGGGGCCCCAAGGGACCCTACTGACCAAGAAACCATTTCCCAAGTCCTGGGAGCAAACCAACAATCCAAGGACAGGATGGGCCAGGTCATCACCATGTTGGGGGAAAACCAAAGGCTGCAGAGGGAATACCTTCAGGAGGTCATGGACCAGTGGCAGGCATACAATGCCACCATAGCCTCCATTTCAGGGGTGCTGAGGGATTGCAACATCACCCTGCGTGCTTCCACCATCCACCAGCAGGCCCCTTCCACTAGCAATATTATTATGAAGCCATCCACATCAGGGGAAGTTAGTGGATTGGAGCCCTGGCAGGGGAACCACAACCCTCAGACACCCCTCCATCTGTAGCAGAAGAACCATGTCCCCCGCAAATGTGGTCATCCATCCAGACATCAGGCTGGACCAAAAGCTGCCAGGAAGTGAACCTCACCTGATGTTTCTCCCTTATGTGCCACTGGGACACCCTGTTGACTGTTCAATGACATAACTCCATCTTTCCATTGGCACATGGACACTGAGCCTGTGCAACCAACTGCTGTACCACCTACTCTTATGATTCCTTCAACCATGACCTCACTCATCACCTGCTGGACAATGTATGCACCATGATTTTGTAGTCACTAATTCATTATATGCACAATAAACACAAATGGAATACAGCTACTGTATGTGTGTCTTCTTTTAAAACAAACAAATGTAATGACAGCAAAAAGTGATCTGGTCATGCCCTCCTACACCCAACAGGTAGTGTAAAGGACAGCAGAGTAAGGCATCCTCAGCAGGAGACACAGTACAACAGATATGTTCCAAGACAGATGTCAGAGAGTCAAAAATCCAAGGCCACACAAGTGTGAAGTCAGTATTCCAGCCTGCAAAAATCCAATGACAGATAGTACTATAGGATGGAAGGCATGGAGCCACACAAAGCACATATGCAGCTCATAGATGTCATGCCTAGTATAGAATACCTCCTAAGCAGGGGCCCACAGAGATTACTTATACATCCCCAGTCATAGGATATTCATCATAAATCACTTTAGCTGCCCTCTGTCATGTAAAACCCTCATTTCCTAAATTATTTAGCAATGGCTAATGACTATGAATGCCTCAAGCCACAGGTAGCAAAGGCACATATTTCAATAACACAGTGGGTGGAATGACATGGGAACAATAGATTACAGCAAACATAACTCATTAGTGGTCTGTACAGTGGTGCTATGAATGTGTAGGAAACTGCAGTGAGTTCACTTGTAAGAGTTGAAACATTTTTAATGTGCACCTTACATTCAGTCAGCTCCCCCAATACACACATAGGGATAGGACCAGATCCCCCCCCCACTGATGAGTCATCTGAGGAGGACTATTGCCACCACTTCATGTGGGTATACAAGACTTGGAAACCCACACTCACCATACCTGTGTGTCACTGGACGTACTGATTGATTAGCTCAGCCCTAGAGTCAGCTGCACCTTCCTCCTCTGCTTCCTCATCACTTGGCATATCAGCATTACCAGCCAATAATCCATCTGCCTCACCCTCATCAACTAGCAATGGTATCTGACGTCTTAGGGCTAGATTGTGAAGCATGCAGCAGGCTACTATTAACTGGCATACCTTTTGGGGCGAGTAGAGGAGGGTACCTCCAGATAGGTCCAGGCACCTGAATCTGGCCTTCAGGAGGCCAAATGTTCTTTCGATTACATGCCTCGTCCTCCCGTGTGCCTCACTGAAAAAGAGTTCCCTGTCAGTGGCAGGGTACCTCACTGGTGTAAACAGACAGCGAAGGTTGGGATAGCTAGAGTAACCTGTGTTACAATATGTAGGACCAGTGAAAATACAGAGACATTGACAGGGAAGAATGTGAAGGCAGGTGCCATAACAGTGAAACACCCTCATATGCATTCATACCAAGGAGCCAGGCCCTCTCTGTGTGCAGTTGTGCCATCATGTGTGGGCCATTGCTGTTCCTCAAAATGTAGGAGTCATGCACAGATCCAGAAAACGTGGCTGTGACCTGTGATATGTATTTGTCTGCCAGACACACCACCTGAACATTTGTGGAGTAGTAGTTCTTCCTGTTCCTGTGCACCTGTTCATTGGTACTGGGAGGGACCAGGGCTACATGGATGCCATCAATGGCCTCTATCACATGAGGGATGTGTCCTATTTCATAAAGGTCTGCCTTCACACAGGCCAAATCCGCATATTGGGGGAACCTGATGTAGCTGTCCAGGTGTTTCAACAATGCACACAGTACATCCTTCAACATAAGACTGAACATGGGTTGTGACATCCCTGCTGTCAAGCCCACAGAATTCTGAAAGGAGCCTGTGGCAAGAAAGTGTAGCACTGACAGGACTGTGGGAAGGATGCAATAGGGATTGCATATGGCTGGTAAGAGAACAGGCTCCAACTGTGTATGCACATAGATCCATGATGGTTTGAAGATTCAGACGATAGATCTGGATGATATGTCTGTCCTCCGGGGTTTCAAGGTCAACTAGTGGACAGTACACTGGTGGTTGTCTCAATCTCTTCATGTCAAGATATCTAGATAGAGAGGAGAGAATGTACATTCAGAAATGCATTTGACACATGTAAGCAGAACATGTCATAATCGCACACACCTAATACTGTAGGACATGCGTAGCACTTCTGACACATACAATTATGGGCATGCTGAAGCGGCTTGGACACCATCCTTGCAGCACAATGCTGAACCTGTAAGTTGTATGGGACACATATCACGTGTAATGTACCAAATGTGGCACACTGAACTGCCCTGCACTGGTCAATAGAATAGTAATGGGGTATACCAATATAGTGCCACCTCCTATGTGCATCCGAGTATCTAAACATGCCCATCATCAGATATACTGCCACATCACGTCACTGTGTCATGCATGTCACATGTCTTTGCACTATCATGATGGCACAACATAGGCCTACTCTGCCATTTACCTCAATATATGCATGGTGCACTTATTTAGGCACATCAAAGCATGATATGTGCACAAAATGGCAGCCGCCAGTCCTGCTGGACTGTACAGCTGGAAGTGACCTAAGTCCACCGGCTTATGTCGTCATGGCAGTATGCGGTCCAAACCCACCTTACTACAACTGCCCTACCTGTAGCCCCTTACCCAGTTGCCCGTACCTGCTCACCAAAGAGCATAGGTGCCTCCTTTGCCGCAGGCACCTCTGCCCCAGTCAGCCCAGCTGCCCTCAGTTAGGAAGCTATTGACCTCCTGAGGTCGATCTCTGTGGGTCAGTCGACCATTGTGAATGCCATTCAGCGACTGGCAGCTCAAGTCCAGCAGAGCAATGTGTTCCTGGAGGGCATTCACAGTGCTCAGCTGGCCTACAGAGATCCTTTCAGGCTCTAGCCTCTTCACTGATGGCAGCCAGTCATCCTTTTTTCTACCGTCCCCCCTCCACCTACCTCTTACCAGTCCCAATTCCCTCTTCCCAAACCCAGCCAAAGCACACAGACAAACAAGCAATCATCTACTTCAACATCCAAGGGTAGTGCAGACAAACACATGCACCACAAAATGCACCATTGACATGCACACAAACAACACCCACCTGCAGACACACCAACACTCATTACCTGAACAGACTCCCCCAGCACCCCACCTTCTCAGACACTACACCAAACACACCTGCAGCCACCACACCAACATTCACTGATCCAGCCACAGCTCCTATCTTACCTACAGTCAGCACAATATCAGACCCGCAGATATCCACCCCTGTCACCACATCCGCAAGCACCACTACCACCGACACACCCACATGCAGCACATATATCATACCTGCAGACACCACCCCAACAGACTGTCACCCATCCAGCATGGCATCTCCCAGGACCCCCTCCCTCTCTACTCCCAAGCCACATAAACGCCCGCAATCACCCACCCATCAGACACCCAGCACCCACAGGCATTCCTCATATGCACCCAAGACATCTACCAAGAAACCTCCTACAACCACTCCCACTCCCTCTCTCTCCACTCCCAAACCTTTTTGCCATGACCACCTCTGTGTGTCTAAGAAGCATTTCCTCTCAGAGTTTTCCCTGTTCCCTACTTCTCTCCCACCCTGTGATACCCCTAAATGGTCTGTGTCCCTCCCCAAGGCCAGCCATTCCACCTCCAAGTCCTCCCCTGCCACCTGCTAGTACCCATGCCTCTCTCCCTGCAAAGAAGTCGACCCTTCCCAAGCCCAAGCCTAAGGACCCCCTCCCCAAACCCAAGCCCCTCTGGATCCCCCTCTAATCCCTGAGGTGCCTGCCCCCTTGATGCCCCTACCCCATGGAGGTCATCTAGCAGTCAGGAGTCATGTAGGGGCACATAGAAGTGCCATTTGTGCCTTGTGCACTTTGAACTGGCAATGACCTTCTGTTTGTACATAGTTCATATTTTACCCCAACTATTTATATTTATATTTATTATATCTGAGCCAACCAATTGTTGGTTCCATGGTAATATACTTGTCCTGCCTTTATTTCCACATGGCTATTTTGGTATTGCCTGCTTTGGTTTGTGTGTGAGTGATATGTGTGTGTGTTGGTTGTGCTAGTTGTTGTGTCTGGGCAGCATGTGTGGGTGTGGCCCTGCCATATGTCACGCTGTGATAGCTGTGTGCTGTGTGTAGCATATGTTTGTGTTTGGAACATGCATGTATGTTGCTAATTTGTGTATCATTTGTGTTGACCTGTGTAATGGTGGTGTTGTGTGCCTTTGTGTGGTTATTGTGTGTGCGTGCGTGTCTGTGTGGTGTTGAGTATGTCAGAAGCGTTGTGTGTTGTGTTAGCGTGGTATGACGTATGCCTTGTTGTATGGCTGTGTGATTGTGATTATTGGTTGTCAGGTGTTGTAACATGTTGTTGTATGTATGTAGTGTCATGTGGTGGTGTGTAATATGTTAGCTTGCCATAGCATTTGTATTGTTGCGGTTGTGGTGTAGTTGTGTGAATCAGTGGTGGTGTGTATTGTTTTGTTGGACTGTGCTGGTGGTGTGTGTGTGTATTGTACATGTGTGCTGGCCGTGGTGTGTGTAGTATGGGTGTGTGTGTGTGTATGTGTGTGTGTGTGTGTGTGTGTGTGCCTATGAGGATGTGGTTGCATGTGTGTGTTGCCATCACCTGTCATCCCGGATGTGTATGTTGTGTGTGCGTGTGTACTTTGGGTTTTCCCTACAGTGTGAGGTAGGTGTGTTTACTCAAAGTTGTTGTTGTCACTGGTTCCAGAGTCGTTGTGCGAGCAGGAGCAGTGGGAGAACGTGCAGTTCAGGTTCCATGGCGGCTCCAGAATGGTATGTATTCCAGAAGGTAAATGTCTCCTTTTATAGAGTTGCTTTCCGCCAGGGTTTTCATGGTGGTGTGCAGCCTTGTAATATGTCCAGCAGGAACGTGGTGTGCGTCGGTGTCAACACCAGGACAGTGCGCGCTCTACGGGCATCTAGAATGCAAAAACCCAAGACTCGCAAGATAACGTAATTTATGCATTGTGATGATATGTTATTGTTTAACCTTTTGCATTGCAGAATTCCATCCAAAAGATTCATTTTTAAGGTGCTTATAAATACTGTACATTTGCAATGTATTGCTGCAGACATTCAGAGTGTGTTAGGGTGTGGTCCCTTTCCAGGGCCTTCTAGAGACTTTCCTGGCAACATGCCTGGGCGTGGTTCTAGGCTGGGCCAAGACTCTATAAAAGAGAGTCAGCCCAACTTCCAGTGCTCACTATTCAGAGGTCCCGGTGCAGAGCAGCAGCTTCTTCCTGAGCTCCTGTCCCGGCGGCCTATTTGGATTTTCCAGTCTTCTGCACTCATCTCTCATTGGTGATCATTGTTTCCAGGTGGTAAGACGGTGTTTGGACATTTCCCAACACCGTAATTGAGAATTTTCATATTCTTGATTTTAATTCAGATTACTTGTGTGCTGCCATTTTTTGACATTTGTATGGTGGTTTGCAAATAGGGAGGACGCGCAATTTATTCCATAAAGATTTGACTTCGTTATTACATTGTTGTTCATTGCGCGCTGATATTTCTTGACATTTACATGATGTTTTCCGAGTTGGCAAGACGTGCAACTTGTTTCATGAGCATTTAACTTTGTTGTTCATTGCGCGCGCGCTACCTTTTCTTGACATTTACATGGTGGCATTCGAATCGGCGAAACGCGCGATTCACTTCTTGTGTGTAATTCATGCTGTTCATTGTGCGCTACCATTTTCTGGCATTTACATGGTGGCATTCGAATCGGCAACATGCGCAATTCTTTCCTTGAGTGTTTTTTCATGTTATTCATTGTGCGCTACCATTTCTTGGCATTTGCATGGTGGCATTTGAATCGACAAGACGCACAATTCTTTCCCTGAGTGCTTTTCATGTTGTTCATTGTGCGCTACCATTTCTTGGCATTTGTATGGTGGCATTTTGAATCGGCAAAATGTGCAATTCTTTCCTCGTGTATAAATAATGTAAATTACTGTGCGCTACTATTCTAAGACATTTTCTTGGTAGCATTTCAAGTTGACACGTTGCGTGATTTATTCCTTGAGTCTACGTTGTGTGATTATATGGTGCACAATCCTTTATGGTGTTTAATACTCATATAAAAATCTGCAATGTGCGCAATTCACTTCCCAATGTTTTTTCTGAGATGAACACAACAATACCAGAGTTCTAGATGTAATGCTGTGTGTTCCTGATATATATTATTAAAAGGAGATTCATATGGTTGTTTAGAAATTGCTCAGAGTGTTTCCTGATTCTCATGCTAAAGAAAGTACTAGAATCTGAAAGTCCTATTTAACTTTTCCTGTTTCCTCCTCAGGCATTCGCTCATCTAAAGCCTAGTCAGTTTTAGGACTATTCTAGGGTTGTTCATGTTTTTCGGAAAAGACGAAGCTTAGAGTTGTAGCATGGTACTGATTTCATGAGATGTAATTTTGATGTTATGTTTTAACCTTTTGCTTCCTACAGGTCTCCTTCCCAGCTGTTCCCGTCCTAATCCCCTTTTCCCCACTTGGACTCTCTTAGACTCTGTGATAAATCTATTCAGAGTATTGAAGCTGTCTTGTGGTGGAAGTGTTGGGAACGTGCACAGACCCCGAGGATCTGGTGACTCTGACAGTCGGCCTGAAGGTGGCTACCGCCACCAGTGGCAACTTGACTGCAATGGTGGTTTGGCTGTCTTCTGTTTGGAAGACCGAAATGGACATAATTTGACGTCCTTCTCCACCAGCTTATCACCTGGCAGTCCTGAGACCGCCAAACTCATAATGCCCCCCCCACACTTTTTTTGCACACTGCTGTCATTGGGCTGTACTTGGGCTACATTTGGGTGATATTTGCACTACATTTAGGCTCTTTTTTCTCTGGTGGACATCTTGGGACAATTATTTGTTATGAAGCTCCCTAATATCCTCATTTACTGCAGTATCCTCAGTAGAAAATGCTGTCAGTTTTGGGCTTTGATTCCATCAAGCTGGCATTCAGATGTGTCACACTTTTGCCATAAATTCAGAATGTTAGCACTGTAGTTGTTCATTAGAACATTGTAGTAAAGCCGCTGATCTCAAAGGCCTTACCTGGCAGTCTGCTGCTAGTTTTGAAAGTGCATGTTTCAGTCTGCATGTCAGAATGTTTTAATGAAATAGAAGAGAAAGATATTTGAAAACTCACTTAAAACGTTTCCTAATTGTTCTTTCTACATCACTAACCATAATTTCTATGACAAAGTGGACCCCGTCATTTTGTTCCTTTCTACATTAAATGTTTCACATTTTACCAGTTTGATTCAATCAAGCTGGCTTCAGTTGTATCTCACTTTTCTCATAAGTAAGACTGTTAGCGCTCTAGTTGTTCTTTAGAACACTTTAGGAGGCTGCAGTAGAACACAGGAGAATCAACTGACAGACTACTCCTTTTGGAAGTACATGTTTTACTGAGAGTGTCAGACTTCATTCTCAAATGGCTGAGAAAGGTCATTTGAATTTACAGAAAATATGCTCTCATTTTAACTTCTGGAGCACCTTCCACAGCCTCTATGGGAATATCATGAGATTACAGTTTTCCCTCAAACATGATTCATGAAATCCCAGCAAGGTAAAATAACCTTCGAACACACCACAATTGCTAAAAGTAGTACAGTATCATCAACAAATGATTTATATTGTAACACAATTCTGTTATCACCCTTTATATGTTCTTATTTTTGTGACCCTCAAAACCTGCCATTCACTACAATGCATTTAAATGGGTTGCTATCCTGTATATTGGTCCTAAGATGACTGCCATCACTTTCTGGTTGAAGTGTTGACAACCAATCAGATCCCACCATGAGGTCTGTGCTTAGGCTCTGCCCAGATATAAAAATAAGAATTTTCTTTTACATCTTGACAACTACTTAACAGATTTACACCAAATAACACAAAGTGTGATCTCTGGACCAAAAGCTACCTTTCTTCTAAATTTGGTGTAATTCTGTTCAGAGGTTTGGACTGCAGACATGTCTAAAGAGTCTGTGGTAATTGACGTGGGAAAAGCACTTTTTTGACCCCCCTCCCTTTTTTTTGGGCCCTCCCTAGACAGATCACCCGAAACATTCCATGCACAACAATTGTTTGGGAACGTTTTGTGAAGATTCATTAATCAGTGCCAAAGATATAGGCAAGTCAAAAAAGGCTGTTTTTATGGAAACTAGGTCCTAACTATACTGGCGACTGCAAGTAGGTTTATATATATATATATATATATATATATATATATATATATATATATATATATATATATAAATATATCAAAACAAGGCCCTTTCAGGGTTAGCGTGATGCATAAATTATGCAAAAAACAAAGGAAAACTCTGGGAAGTTCCCAATTTTAGGTGGAGAGCAGCTCTAGAAAGGAGCACCCTGCAACACCAGCGACACTCCAGATGTTTTGCACCATATCACAGAGCCTGTATTATTTATGCTTTCATTAGAGGTAGTCAAACAAGGAGTGGCACCAGGTGAGTCCACCTTGGTCCTGAAGAGGAGCCTAGGGCTAAGGCTCAGAAACATGTAGACTAGGAAGTCAGGAACATTACATCCCCCACTTCCGCAACCCCTTTTTAATCATACTGCCTCCAAAAGATCTATTAAATCATTGGAATTACTAGGAGACAGGTATTTGTAACTCACCCAAGACCCCACCACTCCTATCCCTTCTATGATTCACATTGACAAGACTACATCAGTGCTCCTACTATGTCATAGCACGCCCGCTCCGTAGCGGAATGGGAAGAATCCCAATGATGAAGCATGCTACCAAGAGGTAACCCTGGTGGGTGAGGCTTTTTCTAAGAGGAAAATCCTTTTTCCTGTCCATCCTGTGGTAGTTCTTTTAGCTGGGCCTCTTTTGTAATGTTATATAGGCTGTCAGGAGGACAAACCCAGCCCCACAACCTCCTTCTCCCTCTCTGTTTTTGTGTACATATATATGACTGGTTTGTGTCCTTATGGGCCGTAGTAATCTTTGAAGTGTAGTTTGTGAATTTCATTTGGCTTACTTTGTGTTTGTATTTGCACGCACCTCCCGAAGCCCCTCCTTACCTCTCCCTAAACCCTTCCTTTATTTTCCCTAAATCCCTTTCAGTTAGTAGCAAATATTCCCCTTTTATTCACAACTCTCTCTGGTCCCTCCCACATTTACTACTAAGTAGTAAACGTATATGTATTGAGATCTCTCCTTAGAAAAGATAGAAGCAGTGGAGATCCCCACCTTTAGCTTTGTGAATTCCATTTTATAGTAAGTTAGAAGTACTATGTTATGTACTAAGGTATGCAGTTTGTGATCGGGCTTGATATGTGTAAGTACATCAGACGATACTCCATTTCCCCTTGATTTTCCATGGCTTTACTCAGCATAAAGATTTGATGCAAGTTGAGTCACACTATTTTAATTAATCTGTCTTTGCCCTGAACGATTGCACTGTCACATCATAAAAGTTTAACAACTGTCCTGCAGATGAGAAATCTTCGTCAAAGAGGACACCCACATTCCACATTTTTAAAGCTCCCCAAGAGAGAATGGGATACATCAGCTTTACACACCTCACCAAATGAGAGAAGTGCTTCCAGGAGCAGCTCATGGGGCGCGGAAGAGGTTAGGCGGTGCATTGGGGGGAGGGGGAAAATAAACACATTTATTAAATAAAAAGAGAAACACTTACCTTCTCCACTGCCACGCCACTCCAGGCTGCAGGCACAGGCTTCCAGTCTGCTCAGAGCAGCATCAGGATTGGCTGGGAGCACCCAGCCAGGGCACTCGCAGGCAGACTGGGAGTCTGTGCAAGCTCTCTCCAGCCCGGCAACTGTGTTGCTTGGCTGGAAAGAGCACACTGCGCATGTGTGTTTGGCCGGACCAAGACATACATGCACTCACCATCACTGCTCGTCACCCCGTTGCCCCGCCCCTTTAAAAGAAAACAAAGTTTATCATTGTTTTCTTTTAAAGGTTGTACAGCTGCCGCTGCTGGCAGGAGGTGACACTCCTCTGGCCTAATGGAGGAACCGCCCGAGTGCTTCACCACCGACTTTTCACTGTTCCGTCACATAATATAAACATTGTAGATTTCTCATGGTTCTTCATAAGGACAGACAGTTTAATCTAAAGCTAAATATTCGGTTCCTCCACCATGGAGGAGAGATGCTGCATTATGTTTACAAGTTTTATAGAGAAACCGACCGAATGTGAGTGAAGACTTGCATTACACCCATTTTGAAGCCTGCTTATATTTGCTTACTAGTACTAGTTTTACAAGAGTTTATCAATTTTCAGTTTCAGCAAGATATATAAGAGGAGAAAGTACAGGAGGAGCCTTGTGAGCTCAAACCACCCAGAAGGTGGGGTGGATGGAGAGGTTGCCAACCAACTGATGTTAAAGGGAACTCCCAGGTCACTGGCTTCTAAATTGATTACAAAGAGTTATACCCCGGTACAGTGCAGTGTCATAGAACAGAATGATACGCTATAGGAAAGCACTTCTTCACCATATTCATTGCAGCTGGTACAGTACAGAAAATGATGATGGTTGCTTTCCATATAAAGCTTTTAGAAATTATTACCCTTATTAGGGACCTGGTTTCTACTGCTTTCAATTTAATGATTTACTGCTTTGCAAGACTGATATCTAGAAATATTTTAGCAATCAGAAATGTATACAAGGCAATCACGAGGTAGTAAATCACCTCAATGGCTATAGCATCCATGGGGCACAGACTTTTCGGGCTCCATCTTCTAAACAAAATCAATAAAAAACTTGCCACTGTTCAATAAGGTCCAATACATACTGTTATTGTGTTGGTTTCCTCTCAGATGTTTACAGAACTAACCAAACAAGACCCACTTAAATAAAGACTGAAAATTTACTGTTTGTCAAAGACTGGCAAACTATTTTGCTTAAATGAACCTGAAAGAACATTTTCGATGTTATTCTAATGGTCAATACGTTAGAAAAAAATGGTTCACCATCGAGATTTGCCATAAATGTGTGTGTTTGATAAAAAAGGGAAAACTTTTTAAACAATGATCTATCATTTCTAATTATTCTTTCATTGTTGCAGCTCCTAAACATTAGTGAAGGAGAATTAGGATGTGTGGGTGCCCAAGCTGATTCCTAACTTTCTGGATGGAATGCTCTGATTAATGCCAATTACTCATTTTATATCATGTTTAACAAGAGTAGCTCTTAAACCCACAAGAACGTGGGTGATTGACAATTCTAAAGGAAACACTTGTATAAAGTAATGATTAATAACTGTAAATAAACAGCGAAATCACTGTATGCATTCAGTCCATATATGCCAAATGCACAAAACTACATCATACAGTCAACACATATGCTTAGAAGAAGTATTTTATGTTAACAAAATTCATCAAGCAAATGCTGTTCTTCAAAGATATCAAAATCCAAGTGTGTTATGTGTCCCCATTGCATGACAGCCACAACAAGCCAGTGGTGAGACCCAGAAGAATGGGAAACTGCAGAATTCTTTTAGGGGGGCATAATTTTAACAGGGGCCGCAGCCATACTAGTGCAAACAGCGTCACACTAAGGTGGCCGTAGTATTATGCTGCACTTTGAGCCTGTACACCAGACAGTACCTAAATCAAGAGGGTGTAGGGAGGTTTGGTGCAAGCGCCAATGCCCAGAAGTGCCAACATTGAAAATTATTGTGTGTTTCTTCACAAAAAACAACTGTGCACAATATATACGGTTCCAAAATAGCATTTGCAACACACGTATCTAACATCTTTATCATCCATTACAGAGTTCCCTATACCTTAATTGTCCTGATGACACCCCTTTACCCGGCTGAAGGTTGAAATGCTGTTGACTTCAAATACAAACAAACTATAATTGAAATTTTTATGTCTTTGAAGAACAACGTTTGCTTGATGTTTTTTTAACATAAAATACTTTTTCAAAGCATATGTGTTGACTTTATGTTGCAGTTGTGTATATTGTTTTCTTCTGAATTGTTACTAATTTTGTGGCAGTGGCACAGGAGGGCTCAGCATGTCTACTGAAGTTGTATTTTCTTTTTATAATTATTAAATCCCAGGTTTCATTTTGTCCCCATGCTTTTTTTAAAACCTTCTTCGTCATGATTTGTGTTATACCCAGTATTTTTTTACTAGGACTTGGTTTTCGTCTGGAGTAGATTTAATACAAGTATATTGTACCCTGAGGACAGTTCAAGAAAATCACCTGTATAGAGACTTAGGGGGTCATTTAGAGTTTGCGGTTCCCATATCTCATGTAGAATAAGGGGCCTGCTGACTGACTCTTGGTGAGCTACTACTTACATCAAAGGTTATGGCGCATCTTTGATGGGAACATCTTCTTTAATGCATCAGGAGGTCCAGTGTAGAGTGATCATGCTGATGCATATTTTCCCTGCCTGGGTCTGCCATTCAAGACTTGGTTGCCCCAGGCAAGCACAGCTAAAGCTAACAAAGGGCCTGCCATGCTGTATCTTCAAAGTCTGTCTCTGAAAGTGCTACTAGTGTACAAAGGGAGTACTCAACTCAGAAATTATTTGCTTAAATGATATCTGCTGCATTGGCAAATAAATACCTGCAGGGCAAGCAGAGGTCTGTCCATATGACGGGTGGTCCTCAGTTTGAGAGAGGAATCTACTGATTCGGTGGTCAGCCTGCTAGAGTCCAAATTTCCCCAATATGGTGCTTCCCTTATTGTGGTATGCAGGTTATTAGGCAAAAGGTTTTTAGTTTTTATCATGAACATCAGACAACCCAATCTCCATTGAACCCCAACCTACTTTTTGAGAGACTGACAGTTGGGAAACCATAATTGGTAGCTGTGGTGTTCTACAACTAGTGGATGATGTAGTATTTTTTATCGAAGGGTTGATGTGGTATTCTGTAGCCATCAACTGAGTTCTGGAATGGGAGAAATGTTGCTAAGGACATACGATTCAAGGTAGTGAAGGATTCATTCTGAGCTGACCATTGGATGCTGTTGTGGATAGGGTCACAGTTACTTCTAATTTAATAAATGACATTTGAACCTCAAGCTGATAAGATGTAAGTGCCTTCTTTAAGAACTTAACATTGGCCAAGAGCGACGTGCAGTGACGAGAGGGCTTTGCTGAACAAAAAGGAGCCCTGCATCGGACCCCAAAGCAACTGGTCTTCCTCCCCAGTGTCAATCAGCACTCTCAAATTAAGGACAGAGCTACCCTTACCTTTCCATGTTATTTAAAGTACTTTTAACTTGACTCTGCTGGGGACTGCTTCCAATCAATCATTTATCACTGTTAACAGCTGTGTGGTGCTCGAGCGTGAGGAAGGCTTGTGAGCACTTTGCATGATGCAGAGTAAGCACAAAACAATTTAGAGAGCAGTGCACGACTCCTAAACTGTTGCTGTAGAAGCATGTTCAGGCATTGCTTGGCAATGGGACGCAGAGTGGAGCAAAGCGTCAAAGGGTTCAAGCTTTGCCTGACAATGGCACATAAAGAGCAGCCAGCTAGGAGTCAAAGCATCCACGTGTTACCTAGCAACGGCAGGCACACTACACAGCATGTAACCTTACGTTGCACAAACACAATATTCCAAGGGCGAAAACCTGACGTGAGGAAATTATATTTTGTATCTGCGAGGTGCTGACTAATGCTTATTTGTAAGTAAAAATCAAGGCTGGATGACTTCTATGAGTGGGTGGAGAGGAGCAAGCCAACCTACACTGATCAGAAGGTAGGAGGTGGAAAGACTTCTTCAACACACACTTTTAATTTTCGTGATAAATGACAATGGTTATTAACAACTGAGTATACCTGCCATAAAGGGATGCTTTGGGGACGCTTTCACATTTCGGGCATCATTTCGGAAACCGATGAACTTCGAGTATTGTCACTGAGTACTGGTGATAACAGTGGATATTGTATATTTGTTACTTTCTTGGCTGTTTTCAACCTCTGTGAACTGATTCCTGAGGTCATTCACCTTTGTATAGTAATTTTTGTGATACTGCTCATTTATTTCAACATGCAAAATGTTACTGCGCTACTGTTTTTCCCTACAATACCTGGTGATTCCCCCATACCATGGCAGAAATGGAAAACGTTATTCTGTCATTATGCGAGGGTCTGTGGCAGTTCATTTAATGGTGAGAGGAAAATGTTGTTGCTGATGCACTGTCTGGGCCCTGAAGGCCAGGATGTGTTTGAACACCTTCCTGACCTATCTGACAGTGACTCACCAAACTTGAATGAATGAATACAAGATCAGTTTAAAAAAACAGACTTGCGTTATCTTCCTAAAGTAAGCACCATTCTGGTGCACTACCACTTCAGGAAGAGAATGCAACACCAGGGTGAGTCAGTTGAGCAATATATAACCAAACTGTGTAAATTGGCTTCTATGTGCAGCTTTGGTAGTTATACTGAAGAACACCTACAAGATCAATTTGTGTTAGGGTGCATGCTGGATAAGGGCAGGGAAAACATATGGCAAAAAGATAATCTCATATTACGAGAGGTGCTCACAATGTCGAAAACACTTGAACATTCAAAGGCATGTGGTGAAGTTATTCACAAAGATCTTTCTCACTTTGATATGATAGGGGAGGTAGTGCAGTTGCCAAACTAGTGCAAGGAAATTCTGTTGTAGATACATCTGTAAGAGATAAATCTGCACTATATTCCAAGACAGCAGCATCTACTAAACCCTTTCAAGATAAGTTTTTCCATTGCGGGAACAAGGGTCACATGGCAAACTATAAAGATTGCCTGGGATGGAAGGTGGCTTGTAAGAGTTGCCGGAGGAAGGGTCACTTTGCAAAATGCTGCAGATGAACCAGCGGTTCAAAGAAAGTAAGAGCAATTGATTGTGAAGAAGATGAATTAGTTAGAGAGCTCCTTGTTCTTCAAGTAAAAGAAAGTCCGTCTGAGGGCCCCTTTGAGATACTGCGGGTCAATGGTGAATCTGTTAGGATATTGTTTGACTCTGACGCTAAGGTGACGCTCAGACCAAAAATCTTCTATGAACAAAATTTAAAAGGGAAAATAAAACTGTTAAACCAGACATAAAACCAAGGGGGTATGGTGGAGAACCGATTGAACTGCTTGGGTATTTTTGGGAAACAATCTAATTAAAAGACAGGATCATACCAGGAAAAATGTATACCTCCAACAAAGGCAATTCACTCTTTAGTTGGTTTCAATCAGCAGTACCTGTTTGGATACCTGGATCCCAGTGAGAACCCCTCTGTCAGAGTCAATGAGGTTCCGACTGTCAGCAGTGTTTCAGAATGATATGGTGAATTATTGAGTGAGTTCCCTGATCTATTATTAAAAAAAATCTGGGTTGTCTCAAAGACTATATGCATCTGATGAGACTCAAACCTAGCATTCAACCTAAAGTGGCTAAAGTGAAGAATGTTCTCCTGCTAGCGAGAAACAGCATGAGAAAAGAATTGGCTAAACTAGTCAATGATAAAATTATCCTGGAGGTGGAAGTCACAGAATGGCTGCCACCTGTGGTAATGGCCTGAAAGGTGAATGGGGAGGCCATGTCTGTGTGGGCCTTAGATAACTCAGCAAGTCTGTGGCGGTGGATCACTATTTACTACCGAATATTAACAAAATACTGTGTTCACTTAATGGTGTGAAACATTTTTCTTCATTTGACTTAGCCTTGGCATACCACCAGATAAAATTGCAGCCCTCATCACAAGAATTAACAACTTTTGTAATGACATTTGGCTCCTGTAAGTTTTGAGGATGCTTTTTGGGTAAATATCTACTGCCTCTGTTTTTCAGAGCGCAATGGAGAAAATATTAAGATGTATAGAGGGAGCGAAAGTCTACCAGGATGATGTGTTGGTGTATGGTGCTCTCTTAGACGAACACAATGGAAGACTGCATGAAATCTTGGGAAGATTACAAAAAATAAAGGTTGACATTGAAGTCAGACAAATGCAAGTTCAATGTACTTGAGATAAAATACTTAGGACACTTGATTACAGTGTTTGGTATTAGACTCAAAGGTGTGCTTGTGAATGCCTTCAAGAATTTGCCTTCTCCTGAGAATAAGAAAGACTTGGTAAAGTTTCTTAGTATGGCAGTGTTTTACAGCAAGTTTGTGTCCTGGTTTGTAGAAAGAATGGTATGCATGAGAAGTTTACTGCAGAAAGGCAAAGACTTAGGCGGTCATTCTGACCGCGGCGGGCGGCGGTCGCCGCCCGCCATGCGGTTACCGCCCGCCGCCCGCCATGCGGTTACCGCCGAATGACCGCCCCGCGGTCAAAAGACCGCGGCGGCCATTCCAACTTTCCCGCTGGGCCGGCGGGTGACTGCCAAAAGGCCGCCCGCCGGCCCAGCGGGAAAGCCCCTGCAACGAGGAAGCCGGCTCCGAATGGAGCCGGCGGAGTTGCAGGGGTGCGACGGGTGCAGTGGCACCCGTCGCGATTTTCACTGTCTGCAAAGCAGACAGTGAAAATCTGTATGGGGCCCTGTTAGGGGGCCCCTGCACTGCCCATGCCAGTGGCATGGGCAGTGCAGGGGCCCCCAGGGGCCCCACGACACCCGTTCCCGCCAACCTGGTTCTGGCGGTGAAAACCGCCAGAAACAGGCTGGCGGGAAGGGGGTCGGAATCCCCATGGCGGCGCTGCAAGCAGCGCCACCATGGAGGATTCCCTGGGCCAGGGGAAAACCGGTGGGAAACCGCCGGTTCCCCTTTTCTGACCGCGGCTTTACCACCGCGGTCAGAATAGCCCAGGAAGCACCGCCAGCCTGTTGGCGGTGCTTCCGCTGCCCTCCGCCCTGGCGGTCAGAGACCGCCAGGGTTGGAATGAGGTCCTTAATCTGGTGTCAGTCATATGAGAATGAGTTTGAAGATGTAAAATCTTGCTTAGATAACGACTCAGATTTTGGAAGCTTTGATCGCAGGGATGAAACCTTTGTAATGACAGATGCCAGCTTTAAGGGCTTAGGAGCGGTTCTGATGCATAGATCAAAGGATGAGGACAGAACCATTTTAATTATGTCACAAGGGTTGAGAGGAGCAGAGCTCTATTACAATTACTCTGTATTAGAAAAAATAGGAACCGGGTGTCTATTGGGCAGTGAGGAAACTAAGGAACTTTCCCTGGGGATGCAAGTTTGAGATGAAAACTGAACACAAATCTCAAAGTATTTTTGAAAAAAGGAATTGATTTTGTCTGAAAAAAATCCACACATGGGTAGTTGCACTTCAAGATTTGGAATTTGATTTGTCATATTTTTCATGGGCAAGCAATCTTCTGGCTGTCGAGAATGTGTCATACGCATGATGAGGATGATCCAGTGAGTGACGAGTACTTTTGTGGGGAAGAATATGACGAAGAAGTGGGTGTTCGCCTAATCATGGATGGTATAGTACAGGAAGAAGAATGGAGGAAAGAATTTATGGAAGATGTAGTGTTACAGAACGTTGTTGGTATGGTGCTGGGAGGTTGGTGCTGTAACAACAGGTGTGAAGATGATGTTCGAAGAGTATTGACAGGTGAAAGATTAATTCATCATAGAAGATGGGATATTGATGAGAGGGAGCAAATTAGTACCTCCTTACAGCTTGAGGAAAAGGTTGGTGGAGAATGCTCGCGCAGGTCACATGGGTATATCCAAGTCCAAGGAGAGAGTCAGAGGAGGCTATTGGTGGCCCACATTGAATCTGATGATTGAGAGAGAAGTAAGGAATTGCATTGAGTGTGTGTAAAGGGACAAAGTGTTAAAATTTAGGACACAACCCATGGTTATAAGAGAACAAGCCTCTGGGCCGTGGGTGGTTATAGCATTGGATATCCTTGTCCCGTAAAGGTGAAATCATATGACAGGTATATTCTTGTGTGCATTGATATGTTCTTGTGTTGACCAGGAATAAAAATAGTGAGCTCAGTAGAGTCTAGGGTGGTGATAAGATCTCTAGAAGAGGTGTTTGAGAGGGAGAATTTTCCTTCCACACTCCTTACAGAAAATAGTGTGCAGGTAACCTCGGAAATTGTTGAGAACTTTTTGAAGACAAGAGACACAAAACATAAAAAGGCAGTACTATACTATCAATAAACTAATGGAGTGGTGAAATGCTTTATTATGGTTTCGAAAGATAGTCCACAGCAATACTTAATGAGCGGTGAGGATTGGGAATGGGAAATGAGGAAGAAAGTGCCAGAATACAGTCTGATGCCACATTCCGCTACGGGTGTCTCACCATTTCAACTCTTCAAAGGAAGAATTCCTAATATTGAGATGGCTCCATAATGGGCAAATAAAAAAGTATGAATGCAGATAATAAAGTGGGTGATAAGGAAGGGTGGAGAGAGAAGGAAAGAGAGAAGATGGTGATAAGGAAGGAGCTATACAATGAGAGAAGAGCTCTTAAGAAAACCATTGTGCAAGTGGGAGATTGGATGAAAATCACATCTCCAAGAAAAAGGGTAAGACCTTTAAATTTAGTCATCCTTTGAGGGTGATAAATGTTTTTTATAATACAGTAAATACAAGTGATCATAGGATCTGGAAACTTAACCGGTGGCTAGATATCACCGGTGGAGTGTGAGGCTTTATGCCCCTGGGTTACAGGCCTCCTGAAAACCAGTTCGCAAGACCACAATTCATTAAAAATAAACCATTGCATTTAAAAGATTATGGTGGTCATTACAACCCTGGCGGTCGGTGTTAAAGCGGTTGTAAGACCGCCAAAAGGCCGGCGGTAAAAAATTTGCAATTACGACCGTGGCGGAAACCGCCAACAAAGACAGCCACTTTAACACTCCGACCGCCACGGCGGTACAAACAAACAGCGCGGCGGTCACCGCCAACAGACAGGCGGGAGACAATGTACCGCCCACACTATTATGACAGGCCAATCCGCCACCTTTTCCGGGGCGGATTCACCGTGGATAAAAACACAACGGAAACAGGAATCCCAAAGGGAAAACGCTCACCTCTACACACCCCACGAGGAACGAGGACGCCATGGACCCAGAACTCCAAATCCTCCCTGCAATAGTCTTCCTGCTCCTCTACCAGGAGCACGAACGCTGGCGGCGAGGACCACGGTGTGTACAGCACCTACGACACAGGGGAGAGGGAGGCAAAAAACAGGGACACACACACGCAACACCCCCACCCCCACCCTCACCCACTACAACACACACACTAATGCATATCAATGCATCACAGTTACACCCCCCAAACCCCCTGCAAGAATGCAAAGACAATAGAAAATGAGTGTAACCATTGTAATATATTAAAAGCAAGTAGGCAGAAATATGTATATATATAATGTATACCAAGCATAGTAGTCCAGGTAGTGCACTAAGAAAGTCCGTGGAACACTGGGACCACACGGTATGGGCGAGGCCCACACAAGATCCCCAACCATGACGGAGAGAACACTGCAGGGGCATCAGAGAGCAACTAAACAGGCACCTCAGGGGGAGGGAAAAGGGGGGCACCTCAGCCGCTTGAATGCACAACACCAAATCCACGAGGGGGCCACATGCCCACTGTTCAATCCTGGGGAGTGCAAAGCCACAGTCTCTCAAGTCTCTACAGTGGGTGGGTTGCCCACTGTTCAATCCTGGGGAGTGCAAAGCCATAGTCTCTCAAGTCTCTACAGTGGGTGGGTTGCCCACTGCCATATCCTGGGGAGTGCAAAGCCACAGTCTCTCAAGTCTCTACAGTGGGTGGGTTGCCCACTGCCATATCCTGGGGAGTGCAAAGCCACAGTCTCTCAAGTGGATGACAGTCTCCACTGGGTCTGGAGGGGGCATGGTGCCCAGAGTGCTTCATCCTGCCAAGGATTGGGGTAGTGGATGCTTTTCTCCAGGGTAGTGGATGCTTTTCTCCACTGGTTCTGGAGGGGGCATGGTGCCCAGAGTGCTTCATCCTGCAAAGGATTGGGGTAGTGGATGCTTTTCTCCACTGGTTCTGGAGGGGGCATGGTGCCCAGAGTGCTTCATCCTGCAAAGGATTGGGGTAGTGGATGCTTTTCTCCACTGGTTCTGGAGGGGGCTTTGTGCCCAGAGTGCTCCATCCTGCCAAGGATTGGGGTAGTGGATGCTTTTCTCCACTGGTCTGGAGGGGGCATGGTGCCCAGAGTGCTTCATCTTGCCAAGGATTGGGGTAGTGGATGCTTTTCTCCACTGGGTTTGGAGGGGGCATGGTGCCCAGAGTGCTTCATCCTGCCAAGGCTTGGGGTAGTGGATGCTTTTCTCCCCTGGTTCTGGAGGGGGCATGGTGCCCAGAGTGCTTCATCCTGCCAAGGATTGGGGTAGTGGATGCTTTTCACCACCGGTTCTGGAGGGGGCATGGTGCCCAGAGTGCTTCATCCTGCAAAGGATTGGGGTAGTGGATGCTTTTCTCCACTGGTTCTGGAGGGGGCTTGGTGCCCAGAGTGCTTCATCCTTCCAAGGACTGGGGTAGTGGATGCTTTTCTCCACTGGTTCTGGAGGGGGCATGGTGCCCAGAGTGCTTCATCCTGCAAAGGATTGGGGTAGTGGATGCTTTTCTCCACTGGTTCTGGAGGGGGCATGGTGCCCAGAGTGCTTCATCCTGCAAAGGATTGGGGTAGTGGATGCTTTTCTCCACTGGTTCTGGAGGGGGCTTGGTGCCCAGAGTGCATCATTCACCCCGTGACGGACTCAGTTGCGTCAGTGCCCTTGCTGCTCATGGGCCAGAGGTGCTTGAGACGGCGGTGCCCTGTTCAGCGGTGCTTGAAACAGCAGTGCCCTGTGCAGCGGTGCTTGAGATGGCGGTGCCCTGTGCAGCGGTGCTTGAGATGGCGGTGCCCTGTTCAGCGGTGCTTGAGATGGCGGTCTCCATTGCAGGGTCTCAGCTGCTGGCGGTCCTTCATGGCCCAGCGGGGTTTTTGCTGGCGGTCCTTCATGGCCCAGCGGGGCTTTTGCTGGTGGTCCTTCATGGCCCAGCGGGGCTTTTGCTGGCGGCCCTTCATGGCCCAGCGGGGCTTTTGCTGGCGATACTTCAAGGCCCAGCGGGGCTACTGCTGGTGGGGGCCTCCTGGACAGCTGGGCTGGTGCTGGCGGTGGCCACATGGGCAGCTGGGCTGGTGCTGGCGGTGGCCTCCTGGGCAGCTGGGCTGGTGCTGGCGGGGGCCTCCTGGGCAGCTGGGATTGTGCTGGAGGTGAGCTCCTGGGCAGTGGGGATGATGGCGGTCTTCTCCGCCGTGCTGCTCTTCCCAGACTTGCCGGGTTTCCTGTGGCCCTTCCCTACCTTGGAAGGTGTCACAGCTGACTCCACACTCCCACCGGGACACCTGAGAGCTTCTTTGGTGGCTGGAGTCTTCCCCCTCTCCCGCCAGGCACTGGCCAACTTCTGATGCTTCACAGGTGGGGGACTGTCTGTGCTGTGGCTCCGTGCCACACTGGCTGCCCTGGTGGCCGGTGCACTCCATATTCCGGTGACTACAGGCACCACTGGTCCCGGAGATGTTGTGGCTGAGATGCTAGTTTGGGACCTATGAGACGGACGGGGTGGGGGAGGTGTGGGAAAGAGGTCAAGGTTGGAGAGGAAAAGTTTTTTGGACACACTTGGACGGGTAGCTGGAGGGGGTTTGGGAGTGGAGGAAGAGGTGGTGGTTGTAGGAGATGTACGTTTGGTGACTTTGGGTGAAGGTGCATGCGCTGGAGACTGTTGTGAGGTGGATGGCTGTTGACTGGGTGTGTGCCTGGTCACAGACACACTGGGAGAGGACCCAGGGGATGTGGGGGTGGTGACTGCACGTGAGCGGGGTGTGGTGGTGGGTGTGCTGGAGAGGGACGTAGTGGCTGTAGAGGTAGTACATGCAGGTGTGAGTGTAGACAAGACTGGGAGGGAGGAGGGAGACCAGGAGGAGGGGGACACAGTGGAGGCAGTGGATGTTGGTGTGTCTGCATGTGTGTGATGCTTGCGTGAGTGCTTGTCGGATGTGTGGTGCTTATGTTTGCCTGAGCTTCCCTTGTGTGTTGACGTGTGTGCATGTTGGTCTGTAGGTGTGCTTGGGATAGGCTGAGGTACAGGGGATTGGGTCGGGGTGGAGGAAGTTGGAGGGGGGAGGCTAGAGACGGGGACAATGGCTGCCATCAGTGCTGAGGCTGGAGTCTGAAAAGCTCGCTGAAGAATGAATGCCCTCCAGGAATGCATTGGTTTGTTGCAACTGCCTTTCTACACCCTGGATGGCATTCAAAATGGTAGACTGCCCAACAGTGAGGGACCTGAGGAGGTCAATGGCCTCCTCACTGAGCAGCAGGGGTGACTGGGGCAGGGCCTGTGGTGCCTGGGGCGAAGGTGATGCCCACCCTCCTGGGTGAGCGGGCACGGGTCAAAGGCTGAGGGGCTGCTGGGAGGTCGGTGCTGGTAGGCGGGGTGGCGGCTGTACCTGTAGATGCGGGGGACACAGATGTTGCCGCCACCACAAGAGAGCTCCCATCAGAGGACGAGTCCGTGTCGCTGGTGTCAGCTCCTGTCCCCGCCGCGGAGCTCCCCTCGCCCTCCGTCCCACTGGTGAACTCTGAGTCCGTAGTCTCGCCCTCCAGGGCCATGTGGGATGCAGCTCCCTCGTGCTCCGGTGCCACTGCTCCTCCGCCTGATGATGCTAATGCACACAAGAACAGGGAGACGACAAAAAGGGGGGGAAGACAGAAGAAAGACATGTTGAGTGCATGCATTACTTCTACCGTTGGCGGACACGACAGACACAGAAGCCCCCTGCACTACGCCGCGCTCTTGGGCTCCACTGTTCAATTCCTGGGAAATGGCCTACAAGGCTATGGACGACATCTGCACACATAGATGACACAGGGGCATGACTAGGTGTACTTGGCACTCTAAAGAGGTGGGCTGGGGTGCCACATGGGCTGCCTTACGGAGGGGCCATGCCTACGGTACTCGCCCTGGCCTAGGGAAACCCACAGCCCACCTCCCTCACCCAGACCCCTCCACTGCGCGCAAAGTCACCAGAATGAGAGTAAACTCACCCCCTTGTGGCTGCTGTGATGCCCTCTAGCGCCCATCCAACTCCGGGTAGGCCACCGCCAGGATCCTGAACATCAGGGGGGTCATGGTGCGACGGGCACCCCTCCCACATTGGGTGGCCATCCCCAGCCGAGCCTCTGCCGTCTTCTTGCTCCAACGGCGAATGTCCTCCCATCTTTTACGGCAGTGGGTGCTCCGTCTGTGGCAGACCCCCAGGTTCCGGACGTCCTTGGTGATGGCACACCAAATATCTTTTTTCTGGTGGGCGCTGACCTACATGAAATGTACAGGGGAAAAAGAGAAGTTATTACCAGCTGCACCGTCAAAGTGATTGGCCCCCATCCCTACCCTTGCCATGTGGCACACGCATTCACCATCGTTTCATGCACGCAGCACTCTCCCCCCTTCCTTCTTACATCCAGCCCTCTCCACACAGGCATAGCCCATACAACATGCTCCCTGTGTACTTACCTGTTTGTCTGTAGGACCGTAGAGTAGTGTGTACTGGGGGAGGACCCCATCCACGAGCTTCTCCAACTCCTCCGATGTGAAGGCAGGGGCCCTTTCCCCAGACACTCGAGCCATTGTCTCTTCCAGACCGAGGTCACAGCAGCACTTGCAGTGTAGGTCCTCTCCTGTCGAAGATCAGGTATTGAGTTATTGAACAGATAGAAAATGGCAGTTACGTCCGCGGCGGTGCGTACCGTCACCGCCGGCGTACATCGTCATTGGCTCCTGGGACCCATAGGGTCCAATGTTAACCAATGCAGCATTGCGCCGCGGTCTTCGACTGCCTACCGTGACGGTGTAGGACGCCAGCGCAGTTACCTCACATCCCATTGTCCCACTTTACAGGTCAGGCAGCCGCCATTTCAGGGGCCCACATGACTTTATTTCCAACTGCGTCACACATACCTAGGCCTAGACTCAACACACATACAGGCCACCTTTTGTGTATGATTGGTGTTCTGGGTAAACTGTGGGTACGTACCTCTGAGTTGTTTGACTCTGTGCTCGCTGTTGTCCTTCATAGGCACCGTCTGCTGGGACATGTGAGGAGATGGCGGCATCCTCCGGTGTACCGACCGTTGGTGGACCTGTCGACAATGGAGGAGCGACATGTGATTATCACATACAGGCTTGACCGTGCCACAATCTAGGAACTGTGTACCCAGTTGGAGCCAGACCTGTTGTCAGCAATCCGCCATCCCACAGGAATCCCCCCTCAAGTGCAGGTGCTGTCAGTGCTCCATTTCCTTGCAAGTGGGTAATTTCAAACAACAGTGGCCATAGCATCAGGGATGTCCCAGCCTATGTTTTCCAACGTATCGTCCAGAGTGTTGTCGGCCCTTCTGAAACACATGCGGAGCTACATCATTTTCCCTCAGGTGGAGGATTTGCCTACATTGAAAGGTGATTTCTATGCCCTGGGACACATCCCCAACATCATAGGTGCCATTGATGGGACACATGTGGCTTTGGTCCCCCCCACCACAGGAGTGAACAGGTGTACAGAAACCGGAAGAGTTATCATTCTATGAATGTACAGATGGTGTGTTTGGCAGACCAGTACACCTCCCATGTGAATGCCAAGTTCCCTGGCTCAGTGCATGACGCCTACATCCTGCGGAATAGCAGCATCCCTTATGTGATGGGTCAACTCCAGAGGCACCGTGTGTGGCTATTAGGTGAGCACCTGGAGGCAAGTCAGTGGGAATGGTTGTCTGGGTCTGGGGATATCCCTCCAGGTTAGTGCGTGTCTAACAGTTGTCCCTCACCATTTGCATGTGACTCTGGTTACCCCAACCTGTCATGGCTACTGACCCCAGTGAGGAATCCCAGGACAAGGGCATGGGAACGCTACAATGAGGCCTGTGGGCGAACGAGGAGGGTGATCGAGTGTACCTTTGGCCTCCTGAAGGCCAGGTTCAGGTGCCTCCATATGACAGGTGGATCCCTATTCTACACACCAAAGAAGGTGTGCCAGATCATCGTGGCCTGCTGTATGCTTCACAACTTGGCTTTGCGACGACAGGTGCCTTTTCTGCAGGAGGATGATCCAGATGGCGGTGTTGTTGCAGCTGTGGAGCCTGTGGACAATGAAGACGAGGAAGCAGAGGAAGAAGACATGAACAACAGGGACTCAGTGATCCAGCAATATTTCCAGTGAGACACAGGTAAGAGTACAGACCTGCCTACTACATGTACTTTAACACTACTACCTCTCTACTGTCTGTCGTTTTCACCCAGTGTATGGTCACTGAGTTGTCACTTTCCCTTACGATTTCACAGCTGTGGGTCCGACTGTGTGACATCTGCTTAGATTCCTCATGGACTAGAGCTGTGTGACATAGGTATGTTGACATAATAATTGAAAGAGCATTTTCTCACTGCAATTGATAATACAATATTTTGAAATCACCGACAGACTCCAGATTGTTTTGTGCTTTAAGTGTGTTTATTTTAGTGCTCAATATTGGAGGGGGTAGTGAAATGGTGAGGGTTGATGGCAGAGTAATGTCCATGACAGAGTCCAGTCTATTAGTCTCACAGGTGCATTTCCCAAATAGGCATAGGAAGTGGAGCTGGGGCAGTTTAAGGATGGACACTGTGACAAAGTGGGACAGTAGGATGACAATCAGGATGGTCTAATTTCTTGGCGGGGTCTTGGCATCGTGCTCTGTCTTTGTCCTGGATCTCAGGGACCGTTTGCAGGGTGGCTCTCCCTCTGCAGGGGGTGGGGTGCTGGTGTGGTGGTCCTGTGGCGGGGCGTCCTGTCCACTAGCGCCGGCGAAGGTGGTGGGCAGTTCATCGTCCATGCTAGTGTCAGGGGCCCCTTGTAGTGCCACAGTGTCCCTCCTGGTGTTGAGTACTTCCTTCAGCACCCCTACGATGGTGCCCATGGTGGAGCTGATGGTTCTGAGTTCCTCCCTGAAGCCCAAATACTGTTCCACCTGCAGGCGCTGGGTCTCCTGAAACTTGGCCAGTACTGTTGCCATCGTCTCCTGGGTGTGGTGGTAGGCTCCCATGATGGAGTAGAGGGCCTCGTGGAGAGTGGGTTCCCTTGGCCTGTCCGCCCCCTGTCGCACAGCAGCCCTCCCAGTTCCCCTGTGTTCTTGGGCCTCCGTCCCTTGGACCGTGTGCCCACTACCACTGCCCCCAGGTCCCTGTTGTTGTTAAGGTGGTGGGTTATCCTGGGTTCCCTGTAGTGGTGAACACACAGCTGATTGACGTGTCCTGGGGATGGAGGTATGGGCCCGCTGGGTGGGTGCTGTGCTGGTGTTTCCAGAGGGGGGAAGGTCTGTGGTGGCCTGTGCCAGTGTGAGGAGAACCGACTGTCCCGAGGTCCCCGATGGGCTGGGCTGGTCATCTAAATTCAGTTGGACAGAGGTACTGTCATCACTGTGGGCCTCTTCTGTTGGTGGTGTTGACATGTGTGGACCCTCCTGTCCGGTGACGTTGGGTAGGGGTCCTGCAGGGGTATAAAAGGATGGTTATTACATCTGTGTGTGTGTCATGGTGTGCAATGGGTAGGTGACCGTGTACCCCAGTGCTTGCATTCCTGTGTGGGACCTTGTGTGATGATGGTTTAGGGGGGTTGTATGGGTATGTGCAGTGGGCATGCTTTAGTGATGGGTGTCCATTCTTTGTTGTTGCATGCAGGGCTTGGTGTTGGGATGGGTGGTTTGTGATGTTTGGGACATTTGTGAGGAGTTGGGGTGCTGGGGGTGAGGGTGGGGGTATGTGATAGCATGCAGGTAGGGTGGGGGATGTAATAATTAAGATTTGTCTTATCAGAGTCCATTCCTCCAGCTACTCCTGCGAGGCCCTCTGGATGCAGAATCGCCAAGACCTGCTCCTCCCACATTGTTAGTTGTGGGGGAGTAGGTGGGGGTCCGCCGCCAGTCCACTGAACCGCCAGGTGGTGTCTTGAGACCACGGAACGCACCTTCCCCCGTAGGTCGTTCCACCTCTTCCTGATGTCCTCCCGATTTCTTGGGTGCTGTCCCACTGCGTTGACCCTGTCCACTGTTCTTCGCCATAGCTCCATCTTCCTTGCAATTGAGGTGTGCTGCACCTGTGCTCCAAATAGCTGTGGCTCTACCCGGACGTTTTCCTCCACCATGACCCTGAGCTCCTCCTCCGAGAACCTGGGGTGTCTTTGCCGTGCCATGGGGTGGTGTAGGTGATGTGTGTGGTGATAAGTGTGCTGATAAGTAGTGGGTTGTTGTGTGAGGTGCGTGGACGTTCTGTGGGTGATGGTGTTGTATGCCTGTGGATGCTGTTGTTCTTGCTGGTGGTGTCTCTCTCTGGCCTTCTTTCGGAATTTGTGGTCTTGGGGGTTTGTGGGTGATGTGAATGTGTGTTTTATATTGTAATGGGTGTGTGGGAGTGGTGTGTGTATGTGTATCAGGTGTGTGTATTTCCAATTGTCCAATGTGGTAGTGTTTTGTAAGAGTGTGTGTATTTTGAGCGCGGTATTGTGTACCGCCAATGAAATACCGCGGTTGAAAGACCGCCGCGTGGATTCGTGTGTCGTGATAGTGTGGGCGTATTTCTGTTGGCGTGACGGTGGAGGATTTGTTTTCGCCAGTTTATCACTGACCTTTGGTGTGGCGGACTTGTGTGGGTGTCTGAATTTTGGCGGATTCCGAAATGTGGGTCATAATGGCTGTGGGGGAATTCCGCGGCCGCAGCGGTGTGTTGGCGGTCTTCTGCACGGCGGTAAGTGGCTTTTACCACCAATGTTGTAATGACCGCCTATGTGTAAGTAACTAGTTTATGTACTAAAGTGTATACAAATTTATTTTTGTGTAGGAATGCATATTTTTCATGTTTCTTATATTGTGTTTGGTGGGAGAGATGGTGTGGTGTTCTATAACAAGGGAATGATGTAATATTCTGTATCTAAGGGGTCATGTGGCATTCTGTAACCATCACATGAGTTCTGGAATAGGAGAGATGTTGCTAAGGACATATGATTCTGGATAGTGAAGGACTCAAGCTGAGCTGACCTTTGGATGCTGTTGTGGATGAAGTCCCAGATACTTTTAACTTAATAAATGACTGTGAACCTCAAGCTGAGAAGATATCAGTGCCTTCTTCAATAACTTAGAGTAACCCATTGATTGTAGTATTTAGATTTTTGATGTAGGCACAGACATACATATTTCACTATTTTGAGTAGAGTTTGATGGATTGGAACATCAATAAATACAAATTGTGTCAGTGACATATTTCAAATAGATTATCATAGAACATACATTTTTTAGTTACATTATAAAATTCACCAACGTTGTTCCAGTGTGATGCCTTCTGCCTGCCCAGTGACATAGGCAGCTGGGATTGAGATTGATTTAAAAACTTGAATTCATCCCTTCTAAGCTGCCTAGGTCATTTGTCCCTTAGTCACTCACCTGTATGCACACACTGCCTGAAATCTTCTCCAGCTCAGAAAAACTCACATCTGCAGTATTCAGTTTGCCATCTGAAAAGCATCAGAACTTTCATCTTGTCTTTAGAACTTCAGCTTCACAGAATATTTTGCCACCGGATGATAACAACAAACATTTGTAAAGGTAAGATATCTATCACTTCTAATTCATGAATACTATTTTGACGTGCCTAGCACTCAACTCGACTAGAACATTAGGGATACATAAAGGGGGATTAGAAGGGAGACCAAAAGCAAAACATGACATCTCAGCGAAAGGTGCTTGAAGAAGAGACAAAAAACCCAAAACAAACAGCAGCTTCTGCGCAGGGCATAAAAATAATGGGAAACTTCCCGAACATCTACTCCGGAACAACAAAGTCATGAACAACGAAAGCAGAAAAACGCTTTTGTTAACCACTACTTAATTCTTCTGTGCCTTAACCATGCATGTGCTGAACAATGCACATGCGTGGTTGAGGCACAGAAGAAGGGAGTCGGCTTCTAAGGAGGAAGTGGTCAGGTAAGTGAGGCTGAGGCCGTTTTAGGGGTGGAGGTGGGGGTGGAGGGGTATTTTTAGGGGTAGGGTGGGGGTCAGGCTGGTTTAAGTTTTAGAAGGGGTTGGGGGTCGCAGTAGTCAGGTAAGTGGTGCTGGGGCAATTTTAGGGGGTGGGGGTCAGGGTATTTTTAGTTTTTAGGGGTGGGGTCGGGGTAGGTTAGGTTTTTAGGACTGGGGGGTTGTGGTAGTTTTAGATGCGGGTTGTGGGGTCAGGGTGTTTTTAGTTTTTAGGGGTGGGGCTGGGGGGTCATGGTAGTTTAGGTTTTAGGGGGCTGGGGGGTAACTGTAGTTTTAGGGGCGGGGTGGAGGGGTCGGGGTCCTTTTAGTTTTTTGGGGTAGTTTTAGGGGCGGGTGGGGGGCTGGGGTATTTTTAGTTGTTAGGGGTGGGGTGTGGGGTTGCCGTAGTTTAAGGAATGGGGTAGTTTAAGTTTTGGGGTGGGGGTCAGGGTATTGGTGTAGGGGTAGAATTGTTTCAGGAGTGGGGGTGGGGTGTTGGGGTATGATTGTTTTAGGGGTGGGGGTCACGGTGGGGGGGTCGCATGCTCAAACCACGCATGCTGTTCCACACATGCCTTTATCAGGGATGCCCTTATAACGAAAAATCAATCTTAAGGCATTCGTGGTAAAGGCATTTGTGGTACAAACGCGGTCATTGCTCCAACCACATTGTTTAGGCATGCATGGTTCCAGCATTCGTTGTTCTGACTTATATTAAAAAAATAACCACATGCACATTTAAAAAAAGACTCTATTGTTATTTATGTGATTCAACAGTATGAATATATGCACGTATGTGTTTAGGGGTATTTATATAGCACACACCTTACTAGAAGTTGTTTATTAGCATTAATGATATTTATCTTACAACACTGTCCGTGTATATGGACAAATATTCCCAGACCAATGTCTCTTCATTACTAGAGTGATGCTTGTAGTTCCTTGGCTGAGTGCACTGTTACTTGATGTCTGCCACAGAGTGTATTAAGTCCCAAGAGCACTATTCCCAAACATTTGAAGGGTTTCCATCATACTTTACCGAGAATGTGTGCCCCAACAAATAAGCAATTATACTCACAACGTTTTGCAAATGTGCACAACATTTGACAATTCAATTTCTCTTCCTGCAGAATTAGATGAGGGAGAGCCATCTCTCATCACTGATCCTAGACTACCTTTTGAAGCAAATATGGGCCTCAGTTTATGTTCACAAATAAGTGCTTCACGATTGCCCTACTTTGACTTTTCAAAAAAGAGGTGAGCACTATGCCAGGACTTTTTTACTGTCTCCTTTGATTATACATATGGATATAATTGTAGTTGAGTCTGTGTACATACATCTCACATTCCTAATATTCAGTGGTGTAACAGAAAGTGAGGGCGTCAGTGAAGGGGACAGTGAAGGGCCTCATCCCATCCCACTCCCAGTCCTACATGCACTCCTCCACTGCAATCTCCTTGAGGCCGTGACACATATTACAAAAGATATTCAAGACAGCTTTCTTAACATGAAAGGTCACAGGAACTCCAGTGACCAGTACATTTGCTTCACAGATGAATAAAATGAGACATTTTTACTCTTTAAAATACACCATACACCCCCACGCCACCTCATCCCGTATGCTCCCTCTTCCCCAGTAACTGGAGTATTTCACACTATATTTCACAACTATAGCAGCTCATGCCTGCCACACTTAATCATGTGTCTAGTTTAGTTGGAAAACACTGATTATAAGATCACTTTATCATACATCAGTGGTTAACCAGTATCTTCCATAAAAAGGATAAAAACTATTTTAACCAATGCAGTATTTCTTCATAAGCACACAAAGTTAACTAGTTTTCAGAGATAATGAATATCATGTACTCTTTGCTAAAACGATACATTTCTTCTGGCTTCAGCATCAAGTCTTTGAGTATTTATTATTCTAAAAGAGATGGTTCTCAGACTATTAACTGCCACTGTCTTGATAATTGGGTCTATAAGGGTAATGAACCAAACACCCCCCAACTATCAGATATGCAACTGCTTGTGGGGCTGCCTATAATCTACCTCCAGCTTCTGCCTGTGCTTCATCTTTCCACTTGGCTCTCTGAATATAGTGTAGAGGGGTGTGACACTGTGGTGCTGGTTGTGGCATGAGTATGCCAGGTGGCAGTCAAAGAGCCTGGAGTTAGTGTATGTGGCTGATCAAAAAAAACGAATGCCACCTTGGTGTGCGTACAGGAGTGGGGCGATTAAATGGTCCTGTATGCAAAGATAGCTGCCCTCATTTGCTCTCTCTTCTTTCTTGCTCCTTTGAGTCAGTGTCTATGGGTGGGAGATGGAATCCATGTACATGATATGACAGGTCAGACTTCATGCACCAAAGTGGACCCTTATCAACAAAATTGAAGGCAGGGAACAAATCAAAGAGTACAGGCTCAAGTAGCCACCATCACAAAGGTAAACTTACACTTTTGGTGAAAGTTTATAATTTTTTCCTATTCACAAAGGTATATTACTAGTAGTATCATTACGAATGTGTAGTCTTGGCATGCGTGGCAAAGTCTCTGCATTCGTGGCAGAGTTTCCTCACTCATGGTGGAAACTCTGCACATAAAAAGATAGGGCGTCCTATCTTTTTATGTGTAGAGTCTCCACAATGAGTGTGGAAAACATTGCCACAAGTGGGGAGACTCCGCACTTGTAAAGATACCACACATAAAACACCTGTGTGAATAGGACAAAATTGTAATCTTACACCAAAAGTGTATGTTCACCTTTGTGAATCAGGCCCATGGAGTCTCAGGTGACCGGTCATCACCTCACTGCACTCGAATAAGATGTCGCAATATCCAGGAGGGCACCCTGACCCGTGAGGCATAGTGCACACCACAACCTAGCTGCTACCCACCCGAAAGCCCTCACCTTCTCCCTAACTGTCGCTGCCTTTCTAGGTGAAACAGCAACAAGTTAACATTTGTGTTCTCTTCAGAGCACGCCTGGAGAAGAGTCAATGGGCAAGACACACTGAGAAGTTTTAGTGAACTACAGTGTGCTGCAGCGCAAGTTGCACAGTACAGTGGACAAATCAAGGGCCTGCAGGTTCTACAGTCACTGGCATGCTAGCATCGGTGTGAAGCAGAGATTGTTTGCACTATCTTGGCCGGATGAGATGTGTTGTTTACTGGTGAGGGGAAAACGCAATTGATAACGATTTAAACCCTTCAGCGCCATGTACGTAATGGTTACATCCGGTGGCGCAGGGCTGGGGCGCCACGGACGTAACCATTATGTCCTGGTACCGGCCCATGGGGGGGAGCGCGCTCCCCCCATGGGCCAAGGGGCGGGGATGGAAGGGGAATCACAGTGACGTCTGATACGCGCGCTGACCTCATCAGAGGTTGCCCCTTGGCGCTTGAAGCTCAGCTTGCATTTCTCTTCTGATTAGGGTGGGGGATGGCAGAGAGGAATCAAAAGAAATTCTTTTCCTTTCCTTTGATGTCTTTCTGAGCATTTTGGCAACCCTGTCGTAAGGTTAAATGCCCACTAAACACCAGGGAGTTTTTTTTTTAATATCAATAATGAGGGGGAGAGACCCCTTGGGCAAGGGTCGCTCCCATCTGTGGCTTTTTTTAAGGCCTTTTCTGCCCCCCCTTGGGGCAGATCGGCCTATTTTATTTAAGCCCATCTTCCCCCAAGGGGTGCAAAAACCTCTAGACGCCAGGGTAATTTTTTTTTTTTTTTTACAGGAGCGGAGTGACCCCTTAGGCATGGGTCGCTCCCCCGGGGGCAAATTATTTTTGGGCCATTTCTGCCACCCCTGGGGGGATATCGGCCTATTTTAATTCGGCTAATCTGCCCCTAAGGGGAGGCAGAAACCACTGGACACCAGGGATTTTTTTTTTGCTACAATTTCAGGAAAGGGGAGCGACCCCTTGGGGGGGGGGAATTTATTTTAGGCCATTCCTGCCCCCTTGGGGGCAGATCGGCCTCTTGTAATTAGGCCAATCTTCCCCCCCTTGGGGGCAGAAACCACTAGGCACCAGGGATTTTTTATTTTTTATTTTTTACAGATGGGGAGCGACCCCCTTAGGCAAGGGTCGCTCCCCTGGGGGGCAAATTTACTTCAGGCCATTTCTGCCCTCCTTGGGGCAGACCAGCCTATTTCTATTAGGCTGATCTGCGCATAGGGGTGGCAGAAACTACTTAGGCACCAAGGATCGGTGTGTGTTTTGTTTGGGGGGGGTAGCCCCTTGGACAGGGGTTACTCCCCATGGGGGAACATTTCTGTTGGCCATTTCTGCCCTGTGGGAATAGATTGGCCTATTTTTGTAAGGCCCAACTTCCCCCAAGGGGGGGTAGAAAGCCCATCAGATACCAGGGAAGAATTGTTTTAAAAAAAGAGGGCGGGGGTATAGCCATACCCCCACCCCAATTAAATGGGGACGAAGTTGCTCTACACACCGGTGGGCAGATGGGGCAATTACCCCTGACCCCCCCTCCCCTTCGGGAGGCAGAAAGCCTACTAGATGCCAGGGATTTTGTTTTTTTAAATAGTTGGGTGGTGGCTACCAACCAATATTGGCACGGTTATGCCCCCCACTGACTGAAGGTGGTAACAGTCTTTCAGCTCTCCCCCCGCACACTAAAAGATCTTTTTCCAACGAAAAGCAAGAGGACACTTGATTATTTTGGGTTTTGGTTTTACATTTGGGCCATGAGAGCTTGTCTAGCTCTGAAAATCGTCCCACTTGGAATGGTGAGGGCTGCACTTTTTGGACTTTGGGAACCTGCCATGTAGAAAAAATCTACAAGACCTAGACACGTCTGAAAACTAAACATCTGTGTGAGTCCAGGGTGGTGTGCTTCACATGCACAGAGAACCATTTTCTTACCCACAATGACCTTCAAATCTCCAACTTTGCTTGAAATCACACATTTTCCCCACATTTTTGTGATGGAACCTTCCGGAATCTGCAGGAGTCCACAAAATTCCTACTACCCAGCATTGTCGCATCTATACTGATAAAAATTCTGCCCCACTTGTCAGCCTAAACATTTTTTTTTCAAACTGCCCTTTTGGACCTACTTTGGTTTCCCCTCAATTTCAGCATGTTTTTGGCTCTTCCCTGTCATAGGCACTTGGCCCACCTACCTACCTAAGTGAGGGATCATTTTTGTGGGGAGACCAAGGGGAACATTGGGTTGTAGGAAATTTGTGCCAGTGCGCTGATCCCACACAGAAATGTGGTAGGAAATTTGTGATAGTGCGGTGATCCCACACAGAAATGTGGGGAATATGTGATGTTTTATCTAAATTTGAGGTTTGCTGAGGATTCTGGGTAAGAAAACACTGCGGGATCCACTCAAGTCACACCTCCCTGAACTCCCCTGGGTGTCTGGTTTTCAGAAATGTCTGGGTTTCATGGGTTTCCCTGGATGGGTGCTGAGCCCAGGGCCAAAAACACATGTGCCTCCCTCAAAAACAGCTTGTTTCGTATTTGATAATTTTGGTGTGTCCACGTAGTGTTTTGGGGCATATCCTGTTGTGGCCACTAGGCCTACCCACACAAGTGAGGTACAATTTTTTATCGGGAGATGTGAGGAAATGCTGGGTAGAAGGAAGTTTGTGGCTCCCCTCAAATTCCAGAACTTTGCAGCACCGAAATGTGAGGAAAAGTGTTTTTTTGCCAAATTTTGAGGTTTGCTAAGGATTCTGGGTAATAGAACCAGGCGAGAGCACCACAAGATACCCGATCCTGCGTTTCTCTAGGTGTCTAGTTTTCAGAAATGTCCAGGATTGCTATGTTGTCATAGGTGCCGAATGAGCTACAGGCCAAAATCCACAGCTAGGCACTTTGCAAAAATCAGGTGAGGTTTTTTAGGGAAAATGTGATGTGTCCATGTTGTGTTTTAGGGCATTTGTTGTTGCAGGCACTAGGCCTACCCACACAAGTGAGGTACCATTTTTATCGGGAGACTTGGGGAAGCACAGAATAGAATAACAAGTGTTATTGCCCCTTGTCTTTCTTCCAAGTGTAAGACAGTGTGTAAAAAAGACGTCTATTTGTGAAATGCCATGTAATTCACATGCTAGTATGGGGATCCCGAAATTCAGAGATGTGCAAATAACCACTGCTACTCAACACCTTATCTTGTGCCCATTTTTGAAATACAAAGTTTTCCTTGATACCTATTTTCACACTTCATATTTCACCACATGAATTGCTGTATACCCGGTAAAGAACAATAACCCATTGCAGGGTGCAGTTCATTTATTGGCTCTGGGTACCTCTGACATAACAAAATATTGCTTTAAAAAATATGCAATAGCTGGAAAAAGTTATAGAAGAAAACGTGGACTGAAATGGCTCTTTTTTCACCTCAATTTCAATATTTGTTTGTATTTTAGCTGTTCCTTTCTGTAGGAAAACCTTGAAGGATCTACACAAAAAACCCTTTGCTGAATTCAGAATTCTGTCTACTTTTCAGAAATGTTTCGCTGTCTAGGATCCAGCATTGGTTTCACACCCATTTCTGTCACTAACTGGAAGGAGGCTGAAAGCACAAAAAATAGTAAAAATTGTGTATCTCCCAGTAAAATGCCAAAATTGTGTTGAAAAATTTGGTTTTCTCATTCTCGTCTGCCTGTTCCTGGAAGCTGGTAACGTTAGCAGCGCAAACCCTTTGTTGATGTCATTTTCTTCTGCAGTCCTTTTTTCCCATTTTTTTTTAAACGAAATTTTAGCTGTATTTTGGCTAATTTCTTGGTCTCCTCCAGAGGAACACACAAACTATGGGTACCTTTAGAATCCCTAGGATGCTGCAAAAAAAGGACGCAAATTTGGCGTGGATAACTTATGTGGACAAAAAGTTATGAGGGCCTAAGCGCGAACTGCCCCAAATAGCCAAAAAAAAGGCTTTGCACAGGAGGGGGGAAAGGCCTGGCATCGAAGGGGTTAAATAAATGAAGACTCCTTGGCGAACTGTCCGAAACAGCAGCCTACTCTCTTGGGCTGAGCCACTTCACTATAGTGGCAGAGAAAACAGCATGAAGCAAAAAGCGAGAGAAGAATAATCTGAACTATGCAGTTTTAAAATCTAATTTCCTTTTCAGAGTCAAACTATTCTTTCTGCACGGCCATATATCTAAAATATATATTTTCCAATCTTTACACTAAATACAATAATTTCAAGTAAGCAGTGAAGGATCCTCATTGAAGTCAGCAAATCTGACACATTTTTTGCAAATGTTCACAAAATGTGTGAAGAAGAAACAATGTAATGCTTTCTATCGTATGACAAGTGTCGAGAAACACTTCTTTTTTTATAGCAGCAGAGCAGTAATTACATTAGAATTACAGTGTAAATGTTGCTAAAAAAAAAAGGAAAGTTTATATTTAAAAGTTTAAAGCAGCGCCCAGCTCAAATATTCGTTTTTAGTAGAGTGCCAGATTGCTAGTACTATTTAATCAGGGAAAAGTCCAGCCCGAGGGCTTCCTAGCGGCTGTAGCATTAATATTGAAACTGGCAGCTAGAGGGCCGGATTTAATTCTTTTGAAATCATGAAAAGATGTCCAGCTATAAAAGGCATTTCGCGAGGAATGCTGTCAGGGCCCCCTTGCCTTACCCTGGAGAAAAAAATATATGATTTACCGTATTGCCGATAAAAATGAAAAGGTTAATCAGGAAAAGAACAGAACTTGAAAAGCGTGCCAGCTCACACTGGTTATTTTGGGAAAAGGGATTTGGGCACTTGGTTTTTACGTGTTATGAACTTTAGGTATAATCGCAAACATAGAAGGCACACGCCCTTAACGCCCCTGCATTTCCTTATCAAAACTCGTATAATATACTTGCCAGAGATGGAAATTACCAATCAGTGGAGAGTTGCAGAATACAACAGGAAGCCTCTGTTAGATGCATTTGAGAAAGGGAGTCAATATCACTCATAATTGTGAACGTCATAAAAATAATGTTATAAAGGAGGGATAGTGCAGCAAAATTAGGGGTGGTTAATATTTAGGACAATAATGCTACAAAAATCAATATTAACTATGAGGCAATTTAACCCACACACCGATAAAAGCCTAATAGTACTCTATCATCACACCGGTTAGATGGGCATACAGTAAGACCCTTGTGCAACAGCTATGTAGACTTTTCTGACACTATTGCCACAAGTACTGCACGGTTAGTGTGGTGAAACATTCTACTATTGTGTAATCCTTGCAAACGACCATTTACTAACTTAGACACATTACTTCATATTACATAGTATTATGGTTAAAAAAAACTATGTTCTGTGTGACAGCATATGTTAAGCCACTTTTTGGAGGGTCAAGGATGACCATTCTAATTCGAGAATATCTTGACAATTTGATGTGATTTATGTTTAAATTGTGAGGTGCAGGAGCACTCTTTCAGTAAGATCTGGATCCATACGTAAACAATCGATTGCATAGAGCTCGTAAATAAAAGTGTATTATCGGTGATTATAAAACCATATTATCCTAATGATTGGTAGAAAACACGTGTTTCATATCGAACTTCCATTGTTGTCAAGCTCTTCTTGTGCCCAATTAAACAACCAATCATGAAGGAGGAAACGCCGAATCGGTTGTGCTGGACTTAAACTCATGACTTGCAGATTGCCGCTGAAAATCATGTAATACTCTTTTGATTGAGCTTTTGCTGTCATGAGAGCTTTCTTAAGATTAAATACAGACCTTGATGAATTCAGTTGCTAATTTATGGGGAAAAGACGACACCGCACACATGCACTTACTTGGCTAGTTGTAACGAGGGCAATGCTGTTTATTTTAAACATTACTAAACTAATACATTTTACTACTACAAAAACAGCCTTGGTTCGTTCTCAACGAAGTCAGTATTCATCAGACAGGGGTCGAAAGTCGTTATTATTATAAAAAATAATCACAACTTTATATCTTCAAGGCAATAGAGGTAATGAAGAAGTAAGGCCCATATTTATACTTTTTGACGCAAACCAGCGCTGGCGCTGGTTTGCGTCAAAAATGTTACTGCTGGCTAACGCCGTTCCTACGCGCCATGCAGGCGCCTTATTTAAGGAATTACGTTAGCCGGGAAAATAGGGGTTGTGCATCAAAAAATGGTGCAAGTCCGGTTTGAGGCAAAAATCATGCCTCAAACCGGACTTGCGCCATTTTTGACGCACAACCCTCATTAAAATGACTCCCGTCTTAGCAAAGACAGGAGTCATGCCCCCTTGCCCAATGGCCATGCCCAGGGGACTTCTGTCCCCTGAGCATGGTTATTGGGCACAGTGGCATGTAGGGGGGGGGGCAAATTAGGCCCCCCTATGCCACTTTAAAAAATAACAAATAAATACTTACCTCAACTTACCTGTACTTACCTGGGATGGGTCCCCCCATCCATGGATGTCCTCCAGCGGTGGGCGAGGGTGGCAGGGGGTGTCCCCGGGGGCAGGGAAGGGCACCTCTGGACTCCTTCCATGGTCAGAGACGCCTGCCCTGACCGAGGCGTTAAAAAACCGGCGCACATCAGGCTGTGCGCTGTTTTTTAAGGCCCGCCCCTCCTGTGCGTCAAAATGAAGCAGGAGTATAAATAAGGCACACAGGCCTTAAAGTCATTTTTTGGGTGGGAAACGCCTACCTTGCATGTCATTAACGCAATGCAGTTTCCCGCATCTAAAAAATGACGCACACAGAAGAATTTTTACGTCCGCGGGCTCGGGTGTTAAAGTTTAAATATGGTGCACGGTTTGGGCCAAATGTGTGTCAAAATTTTTGACGCACATTTGGCGCAAACAGAGTATAAATATGCCCCTTAATCTCTTCTTGCATGCATACGCAAGTTTGTTGCAAGATGGTTTTCAAAAGCACAACCTGTTACAAAAGAGAAAATTATATACATCATCACTTTAATATGGCAGGTTGTAGGAAAATGCCTTATTTAGTATTGTCAACTCAATTTTTTCCATACTGATGCTGTTGTTTTTTTTTTGACTGTGCAGTGAGGAACTGCTAACCAGGCCCCAGTGCATCTGCTTTAACCCCTAAAACTGGCTACGCTCCTGATTGGCATGTTTAATACACCAATAAGACCCTAGTATATGGTACAAAAGTGTATACAGTACCTTTAAGGTAGATGTCACTAGTGGACTGCTGCGGCACATACTGTGCCACCACTAAAGTGACATTGCAAAACATGTCTCTCAGCCTGCAAGCTGGCTAGGCAATTTTAAAACTGTCAATTCAACTTGGCAAAATAAATCTTTTGCCGATGCCTAAACCCTCCTTTTTAATGCCTTTAAGCCACCCCTAAAGTAGCTCCTACATACCCATTGGGCAGGGTGCATGGTATTTGAAAAGTAGGGCGGTGTAGTTCTGTTTTAGGTATCCTGTCGGTGAAAAAACTCCAGTCATTTTCCACTGTGGTTAGACAGGCTTTCCCATAGTTAAACACTGGGTTACATTAAATCACCTCATACGTAATGCTGAACTCCAGTTTGGAAATAACTAGAAGAATGATTCAAGCACTCATTTTAATGGTAATTTAAAATCCAACTTAATGGTCAAATCGGATTTTAAAATACTAATTTGAAAATGATAGATTTAGAAAGTTGTTATTCTCCTGCATCAGCCAAATGTGCCTTTCTGCCAGAACAGTATAACTTGACTGTTGATGGCTACCCTATGGTAAAATGTGCATTGTTCCCAGGCAGTGGGCAAAGGGCTGCAATTTGGAGAGATGCTTTTACTCTTTGACAGGATGGCCATCTGGACTGAGCTCAGGAACTTAATTCATTTCAAATTGTGCCTACACTGTCACAGTCAGATATAGTTCACACTTGGGCCTGTTCCCTCTATTGTCCTGCTAGACAGAAAGGTACCATTCTCAGTGGGGGTGAGGGGCTGCCCCCAAAACCAGTTTTGAGTGACACTAAGGAAAGCTTTGTCCATTATCATAGCCTCACTATTGGTTGGGCACAAGGAGCTCTGTGCAGAGAACGAAAGGTACTGGTGTGTTTGTATTAAGTAGAGAGGGGCACTGTGGGATAGTTTACAGTAATACACACAGGAAGTGCTGCAAAAGTGTGTAGCGTCACTCTTGTGAACCTTTACCCCATTGGCTAGGAGGTGGCCAGGATTTCCCCCAACCACAGTCTGGAACAGGGCATAAATGTGCCACCCCCAGTACCCTTTTGTTAGACTTGACAGCCTTAGGGTGGTCATCCTCCAACTTTATGCCTGCCTCCATCCACTTTTCTATACTGTTTTTGCTGGTTTTAGGACTCTGCACACTTTACCACTGCTAACCAGTGCTAAAGTGCATATGCTATCTCCCTTAAACATGGTAACATTGGTTCCTCACCAATTGGCATACTTGATTTACTCATAAGTCCCTAGTTAAGTACACTACATGTGCCCAGGGCCTGTAAATTAAATGCTACTGGTGGGCCTTTAGCACTGATTGTTCAACCCACATAAGGAGCCCCTTAACCATGTCTCAGGCCTGCCATTGCAAGAATTGTGTGTGCAGTTTCACTGCCACCTTAACTTAGCATTTAAAGGTACTTGTCAAGCCTTAAACTCCCCTTTTTCTACATATAAGTCTCCCCTAAGGTAGGCCTAGGTAACCCACAGGGCAGGGTGTTATGTAGGTAAAAGGCAGGGCATGTACATATGTGTTTTATATGTCCTGGTAGTGAAAAACTCCTAAATTCATGTTCCACTATTATGAAGCCTGCTCCTTTCATAACTAGCATTTGGACTGCCCTCATATATTTTGAGTGGTAGACTTTAGTATGGCCAGAATGGTACTAGAAAATCCTGTTTGGTGGTGAGGTTGGATTTTATATTACTATTTTAGAAATGCCACTTTCAGAAAGTGAGCATTTCTCTGCACTTAAAACTGTATGTGCCTTACAGCCTGTCTCCAATCAATGTCTGGTCTGTGTTGATAGACAGCTCCCTTGTGCATTTTACCCAAACAACCACACACACAGGCACACAGTCACATCTGCATTCATCTGCATACAGAATGGGTCTTCCTGGGCTGGAAGGGTGGCGAGCCCGACGCTTACATTTCAAGGCCAGTGACCTGCCCTCACACAAAAGACTGATAACCCCTCACTGGGACCCTGGCTTACAGGTCAGGGCTGAAAGGGAAACTTGTACACTTCAAAACCACTCTCTGAAGTCTCCCCCACTTCAAAGGCATTTTTAGGTATTTAAACTGGGTCTCTGACTCCACCAAATCAGACACTTTTGGACCTGTCCCTGAACTCTGTCAGAGGAGCTGCCTGGCTACCCAAAGAACTCATCTGGACTTCTTTGCTCAGGAGGAGTGCTGCCCTGCTGCCTTGGATTGAGCTTGCCTCCTGTTTCTGAAGTCTCAGGGTCAACAAAGACTGCCTCTCTTCAAGAAACTCCTTGTGCGTCAAAAATCGACTCAACGCCTGCAGAAATCGACACAAAGCCTACATCACGGCTGAGAAATTGTTGCACAGTGACCGGAACAATGCAACACCGACTTCCCAACTGGAAATTCAATGCAACGCCTGCCTTGCAACCGAAAATTAGACGCCTTGCCTACTAGATTGAGGCAGTGCCTGCTCCCTCTTCCAGCGCATCAAGGATTTTCAATGCATGGTTCCTGGGCATAAAAATATTCCCACATCGCAGTGAGGAACCAAGACTGCGCCCTGAAAAATGACGCAAACCCTTGCAGCGTGTAAAGAAACATTGCATCTTCTGTGCTGCGCCGGAAAACCCGACACAACACCTTATTTTTCCACGCATCTCCTCCTCTACAGTGTCCATGCTTCATTATTTCTGACAAATCCCAGATACTGTGTGTAACAAAGAAACAACTGTTAATTTCTAAGGATTGAGTCTCTTTTAAACCTTTTAAAAGTGACATTTCAACTTGTGCTTACTGGATCTTTGTTGTTTTGATCTTATTTTATTCAGATAAATGATATCTATTTTCCAAACCTGTGTGGTGTATTTTTGTGGTGTTTTCACTGTTACTGTATGATTTATTGCACAAATACTTTACACATTGCCTTCTAAATTAAGCTTGACTGCTCAGTGCCAAGCTACCAGAGGGTGGGCACAGGATAATTTGGATTGTGTTGTGACTTACCCTGACTTGGATTGTTGTCCCTATTGGGCCAAGGGTGTATACCTTGGCCAAGTAGAGACCCTATTTCTAACACCTCTTCAGAACACCTCCGGACCCTGTAGAAGACAGAAGAAAGACTGTGCCTGTAGTCGTAACCTGTCAGGAAAACCCTAAGGGCTGGACCTGCCCCCCTTATGCCCAGGACTGAGAAGTGGAGTCCAGTGGCCATTTGGATGACCTAAATTTAAGCTACGGGGACAACAAGGCAACAAGAAGCCCACTTTCCTGTAGAGCCTAGCTAACTAGTTCAATTCAACCTGGCCTAGACTTTGCTGGTGGCTTCTCCTGGAGTGTGTACTTATCTCTAAGTAGTGTATCTACGGTCCTCAGATAAGTGTTAGAGCATGCTTCTCTTCCTACTTAACCCTAAAATATGGACCTCAGAAACCTTTTCAAATATTTTCACTTGGAGAACCGACAAAAGGTTGGGCCCAAAGTGCCAATCCAATCTGATGAATGTGCTTTGCTGCTGAGCCAAAGATTTAGGTTTGCACCTGCTCCTGGCTTTTCCTCAGGAGCAAATCCATTTCAGCTGGACATTTTATAGAAAGTATCTAGCCTTGGAAGACCTGTCCGTCTACTGCTTTTACCCTTGTGCTGCTGGAGGAATAGGAGCTCCAAAAATATGACAGTCCAAAGGTAGAAATCTTCACTAGGTGAAGATGCCAAATGTGTCTGGCTGGTGAAGGACCTTCCTTGGGTGCAAATTTAGAGTTTCTCCTGCTGGGAGCTTTCATGCCAAAAGTCAAAGGCTTCATTCAATGTCTTCCCTGTCTCATGGACACATTTCAGCCACAGCCATTTCAGCCACAGCCTGATGCTATGTTGCATTTTACAGACTAAAGGCCTAATTTAGAAATCGGCGGACTGGTTACTCTGTCACAACGGTGACAGATATTCCATCTGCCGAAATCTAAATCCCATTATTTCCTATGGGATTGATATTTCAGCGGACGGTATATCCATTACCTTTGTGACAGAGTAACCTGTACGCTGAGTTTTCGGTCAGGCCTTTAGTAAGCCAGTAAAATGTCTTACCTTGCTGAACATGGTGTCTGTATTGGACCCGCGCTCCATCACGATCGGCCTTAACCCTTACCCTTGTTGTAGTCTAGCACAACCAGTTGCCTGCAGATAGTGCTTTGTGTTTTTGCTGTAATTTGTTGGTGTTATTTTGTATTAAAATATTCTCTATTGCTACAGATTGGAGTGGAGTTTTTATTGTGTTATGTTTGTGACCTTTCAACTGTTTTGCTACTTCTAAATGCATGACACATTTCATAGAGTTAAGCCAACCTACTCTGCTCTATAGCTACTTAGGGTTATATTCAGATTTAGTTTACTGAAACATTTACTGGACCTAACAAGGATGATATGTTATGATATGTCAATTTGTATAGTGCACCAATCACCTGTGAAGGTTTCCAAGCACTTGAGCAGTTGTGTAGGTTATTGATCCCTGACAGTTTATTTGAAGAGCCAGGTCTTCAGCTTCATGCAATATTCAGGTAGCGAGGAGGAAGCTTTGCAATGTTGTAGGAGGTCATTTCATGTTTTGGGTGCTATGTGAGAGAACAAGTGACCTCCTGCTCTGCATTTGTGAGTGTGGGGTGTCTGCGAGTGATTATGAGCCTTAGCATAGGTGCCTTGATAGATTTTGTAAGTGTATGCAGCTGTTGAGGGGTGCAGATTCCATTTTGTGTAGGGCTTTGTAGGTGTGCAAGTTTGAATTGGCTGTGTTTGTGAATGGGTAGCCAGTGGAACTCCACGAGGTGAGGTGAGGGTGTAGCGAGGAAGGTCGGGTATGAGTCTTGCTGTGGCGTTCTGGTCGGTCTGAAGTCTCTTCAGGAGTTGCTTGGAAATTCCAGCATACAATGCATTGTTGTAATTGAATTGTCTTGTGAGGACTTCTTGCATGATAATTTGTCTGTTGTTCCGTGGAAGCCACTTGAAGATTTTTCATAGCTTTCATAGGAATGTGGAAGCAGGTGGCACTCAGTGCATTGACTTGTGATGTTATGGTGAGTTTGTCATCCAGGATGATCCCCCGATTTCCGGCATGGTCACAGGGTGTTGGTGACGGTCCCAGGTATGCCTATCACCAGGTGGCATCCTATGAGGAGTTCTTTTTTCTAAAGACCAGTACTTCAGTTTTGTCAGAGTTCCATTTCAAGCAGTTGGTTCTCATCCTTTACACTACCAGGATTATGCATTTGGTGAAGCTGATTCTGCTGGTGGGTGTCTTGTCTATCAGGCAGAGAATGAGTTGTGTGTCATCTGGGTAGAAGAAGATGGTGATGCCTTGAGATCTGATGATGTTGGCGAGTGGATCCATTTAGATGTTGATTAGGGTCCAGCTGAGGGATGAACACTGTGGGACTGCATATACCAATTTCTTGGCCTCGGATTTTAAAGGTAGCAGTCTAACTCTATGGGATGTTCCTGTGAGGAAGGAGTAGATCTAGTTGAGTGCTGGTCCTTGGATGCCCCACTTGTAAAGTCTCTTCTGATGAGGGTGTGGTAGGAGACTGTGTCAAATGCCCACAAAGGTCGAGCAGGAGGATGGTGTTTCTTTCTCCTCAGACAAGGATGGTCCTGATCTCGCCCGTGGCTGCGATGAGTGTGGTTTCTGTGCTGTGGTTCTTTCTGAAGGCTGATGGTATGCTGTCCATAAGGTGGTGATGCATGAGGTGCCTTGTGAGCTTCTTTGTTGATGCTTTTGTTTATTACTTTCACTGGGTAAAGAAGCAGGGAGATAGGCCGAGAATTGGCCAGTTGTCTTGGGTTGACTGAAAGTTTCTTAAAGAGGTAATTGAGTACTGCATGTTTCCAGGCTTCCAGGAATGTAGAGGAGGTGGTGGAGGTGTTCAGAATTTTGGTGAACACTGTGCTCATTGATGATGCCCCGAGGTTAAAGATATAGTGGGGGCAAGGGTCTGCTGGAGCCCCGGAAAGGATGGTCTGCATGATTGTGGCTGTTTCTTCGCTGGTGAGTGTCTTTCATCTGACCAGATAATTGTCTTAATTTCTGCTGGGCAAGTTAGTGATGAGTTTGCTGGGATCTGGTTGGTGTGAAAAGTTTCTAGAGATGTTCATAATTTTGCTATGGAAAAAATAGGATAATTTGTTGTAGAGGTCCTCGGAGCGTTCCTGCAAGGGGGTGATACTAATTGAAGAGACCATGGGTCTGCTGATATCTGTGATGTTTCAGAAGATTTCTTTGCTGCTGTTGGAGCTCCCTTCACCGCATTCTGCAAGTGCCCATTTCTTGGCTTCTCTTAGTTGTTGGTGGTATCGCTTGAGTGCAACTTTGAAGGTGGTTCTGTGGCTGTCTTTGTGGCTGAATCTCCACTTTATCTCTAACTGTTTGGAATATGTTTTTGGTGTCCTGAAGGTGCTTTGTATTCAAACTGGTCTGTGTGGAGGGCCATTCTGATTCCCAGATTTTGCCCAAGCTGGGGCTAGCTAGGCTGTCATTGGTGAATGGTTTGGTCTTTGGTATGTTGATTTGGAAGTGGAATATGGAGGTTTGGTCCATGTGAGGGGTGAGGTTGCATTGGGGTCCATTGTGTGTCGGGCAATGTGTGTGGGTTCTGTGGTGAGCTGGGTTAGTCCAATGTTGTTTAGGCTTCCTTAGGAGTACTGTGGAGCAAGGGTCGGTTATCTATTCCAAGCAGAAACTAAGGTCTCTGAGGAGTACAAAATCTGTGAAGTTGATGGTGAGGGAGCAATGAAGTCTGTGATGAGGTTCGTGAAGGCAGTTCGTGGTCCTGGTGATCGGTAGAGGAGGGTTCAATTCAGGGTGAAGCTTTTAGAGATTGAGGCTTAAGGTGCAGATGTTCCATGAGCAGAGTGGCATTCTCTGTGATCATTGAGTAGACCATGGAGTCTTAATAGATGATTGTGAGTCCCCCTCCTGTCTTCTGATGATTGTCCTGCCATGCAGTCTTTTAGCATGCTAGCTTTGCTGTGGTGATGTCAGGTGCCGATGTTTGGTTGAGCAAAGTTTCCATGAGGAAGTGGAAGTCTGGCGTGTCACTGCTCAGCAAGTCCCAGATTTTGATTGTGTGTTTGTGTAAGCAGGTTTTGAGTAGCATGCATGTGAGTGAGTTTTGGGTTGCTCGTTTGCTGTTGTATGAGGTGTTGTGTGGGAGAGTTGTTGTGTCGGCTTATGTTTGTGTGAGAGATGCAGGAAGGTTGCTTCTGGTGAAATGGCAGTGGGTGCAGGTGAAGGCTTCCACTGTAGTGTGTGGCACAGTAGCAGCGGGGGAGAGAGGTCCCGTGTCGAGTTAACAAAGAAGTACTGTGGTGTATCAGTGGGAGATGGCTAGACCAGGGTTTGTGGTACTGGGAACAGTCCGGGCACAGATGAGCTTCCTTTTTGGCTTGTCTTTGGCAGGCCTGTGTGGAAGAGAAGAAGCAGGCATGAAGTGGGGGAGGAGGAATATAGGAAAAGGGCACAGGAGGGCATGGGTGCTCAAGAACACACAGAGGAGAAGATTTAAATAGCAAAAAGGGGTGGAAGCAGAAAACAAAAGAGCAAACAAGCAGGAAGCTAGGGAAAAGAGGAAAGAGCAGAAGGGCAAAATAGCTGAAAAGAACTAACGCAAAAGCAGAAACTGGCTGAACCAGAGAGGGCTTAGCAAGAGAGAAAAACAACTGAAAAGAGCTAAAGTTAAATAAAGCAGAAAATGTGGTGAAAGACATGAGATGGAAAACAACTGAAAAGAGCTAAAGCGGAAAAGCAGAAGACAGGGTGGAAGAGATGAGATGAAAAAAGATCAAAAACGCAAAAGAAAGAAGGTGCAAGAGTAAGAGATGAAGGAGATGAGGTTGGAGCCTCTTGGCAGTGAAGTGAGGCCCAAAAGGGCCTTGGACTGTTCAGAGGGCTGGTCACAGGTAAGTGTGGGGGTGGGCTGGGCCTAGGCAGTGCAGACCAGTGCTGTGCAGCAGCCACTATTAAGTAGGCCCTGGAAGAGGTGCAGGGGGCAGTAATCGGGGCTGTGCAGCTGAGCAGGAAGAAGACGGGCAAAGAAAAGTCAAGTAAGGAGAGGGGGATGTGGAAAAAGGTGCAGGAGGTTTGGAGGGGCAAGAGCCCACAGAGGAGGAACAGAAGAAAAATAGATGAAAGCAGAAAAGAGCTTAAGAAAAGAGCAAAACGGGCAGAAAACCAGCAGAAAGAACAATTAAAGCAAAATGGCTGAAAAGAGCTAAAGAAACAGAAGGAAATGGCTGAAACAGAAGGGGCTAACCAAGAAAAAAATGGCAGAGAAGAACTAAAGAAAAAAAAGCACAAAACGGGTGAAAGATGAGATCAAAAATGGCTGAAAAGAGCCAAAGCAAAAAACTGGTGATAGAGATGAGGAATAGAGAGAACAAAGAAGTGAGAGAGGTAGAGTGATAGAGAGAGCCAAAGGAGATGAGGTGTGAGAATTGAGGCAGCAAAGCTTGGACTGAGAGTGCCTTCTTGTGGTGGACCTCCATCCATTCCAAACCACTTTCTCACATTGGTCATGAGAGCATATGGTTTAAACCAAGAGATTAAAACATGTTTTCAAACATATGCTCGAAATTCTTAGAAATAATCAATTAACCAGCACTCATAACATAAAAAAGTTTACAATTTGTACACAGTGTTTATGAGCTTTTTTTCACAGCAGTCCGGGTACTCACGGTAATGTCTGGCATTTTCAATGTAGAGCCGTAGTTGGCTACATTCCTGACTTTATTAACACATAGACTCAAAACTGGGTAGGAGGGTCATCATCGGCATAGTACATACACCTCCCAAAAGACAAGGCAACATTGATCTGATTCAATTGTAGAGCAAGTCCACCTATTGACTACAGACCCTCTTTTTTTCACCATGCATGAATAATTGAACAAGTGACAGTCTGGGCAGAGGAACTGTATGACATGTATTTAAGGATCAGATGTGCAAAGCCTTTCGGGATGCACAAAATCACATAGGCCCTCATTACAACCCTGGCGGTTGGTGTTAAAGCAGCGGTAATACCGCAAACAGACCGGCGGAAAAAAAAATGGAATCATGACTATGGCGGAAACCGCCAACATAGACAGCCACTTTAACACTCCGACCGCCACGGCGGTAGAAACAAACACCGCGGCGGTAACCGCCAACAGACAGGCGGAAGACAATGTACCGCCCACCCTATTATGAGAGGCCTATCCGCCACCTTTTTCAGGGCGGAACCAACGCGAACAAAAATACGGCGGAAACAGTACACAGAAGGGAAAACACTCACCCCTCCACACCTCACAAGGAACAAGGACGCCATGGAGCCCGAATTGCAGATACTGCCGATGCTGGTCTTCCTTCTCTATTATCAGGAGCGCCAAAGACGGCGGCGACGACCACAGTGAGTACTGCACCTACAACACAGGGGAGGGGGGAGGGAAAAGAGAGTGACACACACATGCAACATGCAACAGCCCCACCCCCACCCTCACCCACAACACCATACACACAAATACATGCAGCAACATTACATATACACTCCCCCCACCCTCTGGAAGAACGCAAGGACAAAAGGAAATTATTTGAACAAATGTAATCATGTGAAATCTCATTATCAAAATTCAAATTCCAGTAAATACAATTATGTACACCAACTACACAAGTCTGGATAGTGAACCAATCATTGTCTGTGGACCACTGGGCCCAAAATGCATGATACCTGACTGGAAACGGAGAGAACACTGGAGGGGCATCAGATCGAAATGAAACAGGCACCTCAGGGGGTGGGGGAGAGGGGGCACCTCAGCCAGATGAACGCACAACGCCACTGCTCCATGCCCACTGCTTTATCCAGGGGAGTGCAAAGCCACAGTTTCTCAAGTCTCTCCAGTGGGTGGTTTGCCCACTGCTTTATCCTGGGGAGTGCAAAGCCACAGTCCCTCAAGTCTCTCCAGTGGGTGGTTTGCCCACTGCTTTATCCTGGGGAGTACAAAGCCACAGTCTCTCAAGTCTTTCCAGTGGGTGGTTAGTCCACTGCTTTATCCTCGGGAGTGCAAAGCCACAGTCTCACAAGTCTTTCCAGTGGGTGGTTTGCCCACTGCTTTATCCTGGGAGTGCAAAGCCACAGTTTCTCAAGTGGATGTCATTCTCCACTGGTTTTGGAGGGGGCCTGGTGCCCAGAATGCTTCATCCTGCCAAGGACTGAGGTATTGGGTGCCTTTTTCCACTGGTTCTGGAGGGGGCCTTGTGCCCAGAGTGCTTCATCCGGCCAAGGACTGAGGTAGTGGATGCCTTTCTCCACTGGTTCTGGAGGGGGCATGGTGCCCCGAGTGCTCCAAATGCAGTGTGGCTGGTACAATTCACTCACCTGGGTGTGCGTGCCACGACATTGGCGAGGTACAGGTAGCATGATACACCATGGAGGCAGCGACATACCCCACACTGCTGCAGCTTTGCATTCCACCTCCAGGTGCCAACAGTGAGGACAGTAATGCTTCCCAGGGTCCTGGAACTCACCACCAGCCTCGGACAACTGACCACTGGGGATGGTAGGCATGTCAGCGGTGGTGCCACTGTCCGAGGACGTCGCAGGGCCGCTGGCGGTGCTTGCGGCACTGTCTGTCGTGGCGGTGCTGGCGGCGGGTCTGTGGTGGCGGTGCTGGCGGCGGGGTCTGTGGCGGTGGGCCTGGCGGTGGGGCATATGTCAGCACCTGCTGAGGGAGAAAGCAGGATGTCTCCTGCAGCCTCGGATGGCTGCCCACCTGGAAGAGGCTTGGAACTGTCACAGCGGCTGAAGACGTGCCAGAGGCGGTGCAGGTGGCGGTGTTCGCCACCGTACAGGTTCGCGTGGACAGAAGGTGTGACACTGGTCCCTCAGTCTGTGCCACCATGCCCTCTCCTGACCTGCTCTTCTGTTTTTGGCCCTTCCCCACCTTTGATGGTGGCGCAGTTATCTTGCCACTATCCCCTTTCGTTTTCGCTGACCCCTTGGTGGCTGGTGGTTTTGGCTTCTCCCTCAGGGATGTGGGCACCTTTTCACCTTGGCAGGTGGCGGAATGTCCTTGCCCTCGCTACGTGGCACACTGGCAGCCCTGCAGTTGCTGGCACCACTGTGCCTGGGGATGTGGTGGCTCAGGTGCTGGTCTGGGACCTGGAAAGCTTGGACCTAGGGGAAGGACGGGGGGAGGTGTAGGGAAGAGGTCAATGTTAGCCAGGAAAAGTTTTTTAGACACACTGGGATGGGTAGATGGAGGGGGTTTGGGAGTGGAGGACGAGGTAGTGGTTGTAGGATGTGTACGGCTGCTGAATTTGGGTGAAGGTGCATGGGCTGGAGGCTGTTATGAGGTAGATGGATGTTGGGTGGGTGTGTGCCTGCGTTTGTGTACTTTGGGAGGAGGGCTCACAGACACACTGGTAGAGGACACTGGGGATGTGTGAATGGTAGTGGGGTGGTGAGTGCACGTGAGCGGTGTGTGGAGATGGGCGTGCTGGTGATGGAGGTAGTGGCTGAGGATGTAGTGCATGCAGGTGTGACTGGAGATGCGACTGGGAGGGAGGAGGGAGATATGGAGGAGGGGGACACAGTGGAGGAAGTGGATGTTGGTATGTGTGCATGGGTATGTTGCCTGTGTGAGTGCCTGAGCCACTCTTGTGTGTTGATGTGTGTGCATGCTGGTCTGATGGTGCGCTTGGGATAGGCTGAGGTACAGGGGATTGGGTCTGGGTGGAGGAGGTTGGAGGGGGAGGCTGGACACAGGGACAATGGCTGCCATCAGTGCTGAGGCAGAGCCTGAAATGCTCTCTGTGTGGCTGCCTGGCCAGAATGAATGCCCTGCAGGTATGCATTTGTTTGTTGCAAATGCCCTGCTACACCCTGGATGGCATTCAGTATGGTTGACTGCCCAACAGTGAGGGATCTAAAGAGGTCAATAGCCTCCTCATTGAGGGCAGCAGGGCTGACTGAGGCAGGACCTGAGGTGCCTGGGGCGAAGGAGATGCCCACCCTCCTAGGTGAGCAGGCACGGGAAACACGCTAAGTGGCTGCTGGGAGGGTGGGGCTGGCACAGGGGTGGCGGCTGTACCTGTTGTTGGGGTGGGCACAGATGTGTCCGCCACCGCCAGGGAGCTTCCATCCGAGGAGGAGTCACTGTCGGTAGTGTCCCCTCCTGTCTCCGTTGTGGTGCTCCCCTTGTCCTCTGTCTCACTGGTGCCCTCACCGTCGGTGGATTCGGCCTCCAGGCCCATATGGGATGCAGCTCACTCCGTCGCCTGTGCCTCTGTGCCTCCACTAGATGATGCTAATGCACACAAGGACAGGGTGACAAAACAAGAAGGGGGGAGAGACAGAGGATACACTTGGTCAATGCCAGCAACAACACTACCGTTGGCGTACACAACACACAGGGATCACCCTATGCACTAGGCCATGCACTACCAGTTACAGTGCTAGTCACCAGCCCATGGGGTACAATGCCTAACGCAATTAGCTGCATACCTGAAACCCACAGGACCCTGCCCAGTAGTAGATGCCACTAACACTATTGGGGTTGGAGTGCTTCAGAGCCTGCCCAACATGGGACCTACCCTGCCATGTTCGCCCTGGCCTAGGGGCACTCACAGCCCACATCCCCCACCCAGGTAAAACCTTAACACATGCAAAGTCACAATTCAGAATCTGTACTCACCCCCTTGTGGCTGCTGTGATGCCTTCAAGCGCCCATCCAACGCCGGATAGGCCACCGCCAGGATGCGGAACATCAGGGCGGTCAGGATACGATGGGCACCCCTTCCTCGTTGTGACGCCAGCCCCAGCCGTGCCTCCGTCCTCATCCTTGCAAAGCGCCGCAGGTCCTCCCACCGTTTGCAGCAGTGGGTGCTCCGCCTGTCAAAGACCCCCAGGGTCCGCACCTCCTTGGTGATGGAACTCCAAATATCCTTTTTCTGATGGGCGCTGACCTGCAGAAAAATATGCATAGAAAAAGGTATGAGTCATACTGTCTGGCCAGTTACACTCATGGCCCACAATATACCTCCCATCCCCTTACGTACAGACATTGACCCCCAGACATGCAGCACTCTGCCCAGGACCCCTCAGACCCCCCCTACACGAGGCTTACACACACAGCAATCCATACATTCATGGCCCACGCATCATGCTCACAGTGTACTCACCTGTTTGTCTGGAGGACCATAGAGTGAAGTGTACTGGGGTAGGACCCCATCCACCGGTCTCTCCAAGTCCTCCGAAGTGAAGGCGGGGCCTTTTCCCCAGACACATGAGCCATTGTCGCTTCCGGACACAGGTCACAGCAGCACTTGCAGTGTAGGTCCTCTCCTGTTGAAGGTCAGGTCGCAAGTGAGTGAACAGATAGAAAATGGCAGTCACATCCGTGGCGGTGCATACCGTCACCGCCGGCTTACACTGCCATTGGCTCCTGGAACCCATAGGGCCCAATGATAACCAATGCGAAGTTGAGCTCCGTTCGTCAACCGTTGACCGCAACGGCACACTACACCAGCGGAATTACCTCATTTCCACTTGTCTCTCCTCACATGTCAGGCAGCCGCCATTTCAGGGGGCACAGGCCATGGCACCTGACTGCGCTACAGCAGACATTGGCACATCAACTGACTTTAGAGTTCACATACTGTTTCTGTAAAGGAAGAAATGCATATTTATTTTAACATCTGTGTGAATATGACCCTCTGCTCACCGTTTTTCACCCTAGAGTTCCACCGCTGAGGGTGAATCGGAGATGGAGACATCCCCCGTGTACAGACCCCTGGTGGACCTGGTGACAATGGAGGACAAACACATTATCCTGACCTATAGACTTGATAGGGCCACAATCCAAGAACTGTGTGCCCAGTTGGAGCCAGACCTGATTTCATCTATCCACCAGCACACAGGTATCCCCCCTCTAGTGCAGGTCCTGTCAGTGCCCCATTTCCTGGCCAGTGGTTCCTTCAAAGTGACAGTGGCCATGGCATCAGGGATGTCTCAGCCAATGTTCTCAAACATGCTAACCAGAGTGTTGTCTGCCCTGCTGAAACACATGCTCAGCTACATCGTATTCCCCCACGTGGAGGATTTGGCCACAGTGAAGGCTGACTTTTATGACCTGGGACATATCCCCAACATCATTGGTGCCATTGATGGTACACATGTAGCATTTGTCCCCCCGCGGAGAAATGAACAGGTGTTCAGGAATAGAAAAAGCTTTCACTCTATGAATGTGCAGATGGTGTGTTTGGAGGACCAGTACATTTCCCATGTCAATGCCAAGTATCCTGGCTCTGTGCATGATGCTTTTATCTTGAGGAATAGCAGCATTCCATATGTGATGTCTCAACTCCAGAGGTACAGGGTGTGGCTAATAGGTGAGCCTATGGTCGCCACCCAGTTGATGTAGGTATATGTGTGTGGGTTTGGCTCTAAGGGTGAATGTGTGTCTAACAGGTATCCCTCAATTTTTACAGGTGACTCTGGTTACCCCAACCTCTCATTGCTACTGACCCCAGTGAGGAATGCCAGGACAAGGGCAGAGGAACGTTACAATGAGGCACATGGGCGAACAAGGAGGATCATTGAGAGAACCTTTGGCTTCCCGAAGGCCAGATTCCGGTGCCTCCATCTGACAGGTAGATCCCTGTACTACTCACCCAAAAAGGTGTGGCCGATCATCGTTGCATGTTGCATGTTGCATGTTGCACAACCTGGCCTTGAAACTCCAGGTGCCATTTCTGCAGGAGGATGAGCCTGGGGATGGTCGTGTGGCAGCGGTGGAGCCTGTGGACAGTGACGAAGAGGAGGCAGAGGAAGAAGATGTGGACAGCAGAAGTACACTTGTTCAACAGTACTTCCAGTGACACACAGGTAAGACACTGTAACTTCACCTTCCATTGCAGTATTGTGTTTGACATTGATCATGGCAGCCTGATTTCCCTATTTCTATGGCCACTTACTGTACCCTTTGGCATCTCTATTTATGGATCTCTGTGCCCCACTCTGGCTCCTGGTGTGTTTACTGCTGCCCACTACAGGTTATACCTATGTTGATATTACAGTAGATTAGAAATGCAATGTTTACAGTTTGTGAAACTAATACGTTTTTTTCATATAATCCAGAGAGTCCATACTTGAATTTGTTCAAAGGGTGTTTATTTAGGTGCTAATAAGTTTAGGGGGTATTGCAATGGGCTGGGTTGCTGATGGAGGAAAGTCCAGGGTGGAGTCCAGTCTATTTGTATCACAAGTGCATTGTCCAAGGGGGCATAGGAAGTGGAGCAATGGCAGTTCAAGGTTGACAGGGTGACAGAGTGGGACACAAGGGTGACAATCAGGAGAGTCTTATTTCCTGGCGGGGGTCTTGGCATTGTTCTCTGACTTCTGCCTGGATCACAGGGACTGTTTGCGGTGTGGTTCTCCTTCTGCAGGGGGTGGGGTGTTGGTGGCCTGTTGGTCCTGTGGCGGGGCCTCCTGTCTACTAGTGCCGGCAGAGGTGGAAGGCTGTTCATCAGTGTGGCTAGTGTCAGTAGCCCATTGGTGTGCCACTGCCTCCCTCATGGTGTTGGCCATGTCTGCCAGCACTCCTGCAACGTTGACCAGGGTGGTGTGGATGTCTTTCAGGTCCTCCCTGATCCCCAGGTACTGTCCCTCCTGCAGCCGCTGGGTCTCCTGCAACTTGTACAGTTTCTGGCCCATGGTCTCCTGGGAATGGTGGTATGCTCCCAGGATCCCTGCAAGTGCCTCGTGGAGAGTGGGTTCCCTGGGCCTGTCGTCCCCCTGTCGCACAGCAGTCCTCCCAGCTTCCCTTTTGTACTGTGCCTTTGTCCTCTGAACTGTGTGCCCACTCCCAATGACCCAAGGTCCCTGATCATCCTGTGTTTGTGGGGTTGCCTGTGGTCCCTGTAGTGGTGGACACACTGCTGATTGGCGTGTCCTGGAGACAGAATTATGGGCCCGCTGAGTGGGTGCTGTGGTGGTGTTTCCTGAGGAGGGAGGCTCTGTGGTGCTTTGGGACTGTGGCTGGGTCACCGACTGTCCAGAGGTCCCTGATGGGCCAGGTTGGTCATCGTGATCCAGGCGTGCAGAGCTGCTGTCATCGCTGTGGGCCTCTTCTGTGGGGGGACTGGATGTGGCTGGCACCTCCTCTTCGGTGACATTGAGTTGGGGTCTTGTGGGGATGTGAATGCAGTGTTATTGTATCTGCATGTGCCATCTTGTGCATGGATATGTTATTAGTAAGGCAGCTTTGGCTTATGTGAGTTGTGCTTGGTTTGGCTAAGTGATTGTTACTAGTGTGTATGCTGTGGTGATGGGTGTCCATGCAGGTCAGTGATGGGGGTCCATGCATTGGTGTTGCATGCAGGGCTTGGTATTGGAATGGGTGGGTTGTGATGGTGGGATATATGTGTGGTGGTGGAGTAATGGGGTGAGGGTAGGGGTAGGAGTTTGTGATGGCATGCAGGTGGAGGGGAAGTAGCAAAGATTTGACTTACCAGAGTCCAGTCCTCCTGCTACTCCTGCAAGGCCCTCAGGATGCATGATTGCCAAGACTTTCTCCTCCCATGTTGTTAGTTGTGGGGAAGGTGGTAGGAGTCCACCACTAGTCCTGTGTACAGCTACCTGGTGTCTTGAAACCACAGAACGCACCCTCCCCCGTAGGTTGTTCCACCTCATCCTGATGTCATCCCTTGTTCTGGGGTGCTGTCTGACGGCATTGACCCTGTCCATGACCCTCCTCCATAGCTCCATCTTCCTAGCAATTGACGTCTGCTGCACCTCTGATCCGTATAGCTGTGGCTCTACCAAGATGATTTCCTCCACCATGACCCTTAGCTTCTCCTCCTCCTCTGAGAACCTGGGGTGTCTTTGTGGTGCCATGGGTGTAGTGTGAGTGGTATGTGTGAGGGTGTGTGGGGTGATGTGTTGGGGTGTGTGCTGTGAGGTGCTTGGATGGTGTATGGGTGATGGTGTTATGTGGCTCAGAATTCAGTGGGTGCTCCGGCTTGTCTCTCTCTCTCAGTTGGCAATATTTATTTTTGTTGTAAGGGGTTGTGGATATTGTGTGTGTGTGTTTTATATTGGACTGGGTTTGTGGGTGTGGTGTGTGTATTTGTGTCAGTTGTGTGTAGTTTGAATTGTCCAATGTGGTGTAGTTTTGTTAGTGTGTGTGTATTTTGAGCGCACCTGTGTTTACCACCAATGGTTTACCGCGGTTGAATGACCGCCGCAGTGATTCATGGGTCATGATGCTGTGGGCGTATTTCTGTTGGCGTAACGGTGACCTTTGGGCTGGGGGACCTGTGTTATTGTCTGTATAGTGGCAGATTTCTCTGTGTGGGTCATAATACCCGTAGCAGTATACCTCCGCGGTCACGGTATGTTGGCGGCTGTCAGCACGGCGGCAAGCGGCATTTACCGCCAATGTTGTACTGAGGGCCTATGTCCTCTAAAACTAATAGAAAGGGTAGTGTATTAGTGTCACTTCTTAGAACGTGCATTAGAAATTAATAATGATATATGGAGAAAGTCATAGTATAACATTTGTTCAATACATCCAGTGCACAGAAGTGCTCACCACCACCTATGGTCTTGGGAGTGGTATGTGGTGGTAGCTACAAAACACAACTATAAAAAAAAAGCCACAGCACTGGGGTCTGACTTTTCCTGGAAAGTTAAAAAGACTCCTTAAGGACAGAACATAAATCCGCCAGAGCACTCACTGACTCTGGGCTGAATTTAATTCCCTTCAAATATGTGCTTTGCTCAATAAATCAATAATGAGACAATTTAAGTTCTCTTACATCTCTTGGAGAGAATCCACCACATATATCCTTTTATTTGAGATATTCTGTGTGGTCTCTCTTCCTCTGTCTTTCTGGCTTTCATGCAATCAGTTGTTTTTATAAAGAGAATTGTGGAGTTTGACATGCACATTACTGACTTGGATAGCCCCTTTATTAGATCTGTTTTGACAGCATAGTTGTGAAATTAATCCATTGCTGAAAATGTGTACAGCGTGGGGTTTGAATCTATCTCTTTTAACCATTGGTTTTCTTTGACCAACCTCTCAAAGTCATATGCTTGAGATTTTGTTTATCACTGCTTCGCTCAGCTTGGCGGAGTATTTATCTCTCACCTAATGCTATTGGTTATTTGTGTACAGGGCTTGTTTTAACACTGGTGGCGCCCTGTGCAACAGTCTTTTTGGTGCCCCCCCTACCGCATGACCACCTCGTCGGATTCGCTCACTATCCCATGGCAAATATGCCCCTCATCTCTCCATAGCTCCCCTTTCAGATACATTCATTTGTTTTAAAGCACTTGTAAAGGCTGACTTAATTAATCCACTCATCTATCCACATAAAATGTAGTTCTACTCTTTGCAGAATGAAATATTAACCCTCTGCTCTAATTTATGGCAAGTGGAAGCTGTCGCTAGACAAAACTCCCATCTCTCTCCCTAGCAGGAACATCAATCACAAGAGTTATCTTGACATTTAATTGCTTCCTCAAGGCTGGATGCAAAAGGAACCTTTCAGTAGGTGCTGTTTAACCGCAAGTTTCATAAGTTATTGCTCAGCACAGCGCCCCCCCGAGGTCCGCGACCCCCGATCCAGATCACCACTCGGTGCGGCCACACCGCCCCAAAGCCGACTATGTGTGCATCGCTGTTAGACTTGCCATCCTTGGCATGGTCTCCACTAACTTTTTGCCTCTGTTTCCCAGGTTGTTGATGTGTGCTGAACTCTGTTTTTGCTGTTTTTGTTATTCTGGGCACTTTACCACTGCTATCAGGTGCTAACGTGCAAGTGCTCCTATATAAAATGTATGTGTAATTGGATTTCCATGACTGGCATATTTGATATACTGGTAAGTCCCTAGTACAGTGCACTAGAGGTGCCCGGGCCTGTAAATCAAATGCTATTAGTGGGCCTGCAGCACTGGTTGTGCCACCCACATTAGTAACCCTGTAAACATGGCTCAGACCTGCCACTGCAGTGTCTGTGTGTGCAGTTGTAAACTGCCAACTCGACTTGGCAAGCGTACCCACTTGCCAGGCCTAAACCTTTCCTTTTCTTACATGTACGACACCCCTAAGGTAGGCCCTAGGTAGCCCCATAGGCAGGGTGCAGTGTGTGTTTAAGGTAGGACATATACTAATGTGTTTTATATGTCCTGACAGTGAAATACTGCCAAATTCAGTTTTCACTGTGCAAGGCCTATCTCTCTCATAGGTTTACATGGGGGCTGCCTTTAAATATTCTTAAAGTGCAGGTTTTCTTTGAGAGCAGATAGAAATGTGGCGTTTAGGGTCTCTGTGCTCACAATTTAAAAATACATCTTTTAGTGAAGTTGGTTTTTAGATCGTTAGTTTGAAAATGCCACTTTTAGAAAGTAGGCATTTTCTTGCTTAATCCATTCTGTGACTCTGCCTATTTGTGGATTCCCTGTCTGGGTTAGTTTGGCAGTTGGGCTGTTTGTACCTCTCTCTAGACAGTGACACAAAGGGAGCTGGGGTGTACCCTGCAAATCCTGATGAGCTATCTGTGCTAGGAGGGAGGGGAGGAATGGTCACTCACACCTGAAAGGGCTGTGCCTGTCCTCGCACAATGCAGTCTCCAACCCCCTGGTGTGTGTCTGGGCCTGGCCTGGGCAAGGCAGGATCTCACAAACAAGAGAGACTTTCCTTTGAAGTAGGTCTACTTCAAAGGCAGAAAGGGGTATAAGAAGACCACACAAACTCCTGAAAATTAGATCACGTCTGGAATCAAGACAAACTTCTGCCAAGGTGAAGAGCTGGGGAGAAATGCTGCCCTGCATGTGACTGTGCTTTGTGGAGCTATCCAGCAGTTGCTGCTTCTGCCTGTGAACGGAGACAAAGACTGGACTTTGTTGTGCATTCCTGCGTGTGAAGAATCTCCAAGGGCTTGAACTGAGCATGCCTTCTGTTGTTGAAGTCTCAGGGCCATCAAAGACTTCCCCTGTCAGCACTTGGACTCTCTGCTGAGGCTCCTGCCCTGCCAAATGGTGCCCTATCCTGTTCCTGGGCCCTTGAAAGGTGAAGCTGGCAGACCAAGATGAACATCCACGCACAGACCGCTGTGGGGGGGAATTTTCGACACACCTTCTGTGACACTGCTGATAAACGATGTGCTGCCGGCTTCGTGGCTGAAACATTTCACCTGCATCGCAGCTGGAAGATCGACGCAATGCGGCCATAGAAACGACGCACAACACCAACGGATGCTGAAAACGACGCAAACCCCGTGCAGCGCGCTTTTGTAATATCGTGCAACCGGATTTTCAACGCAACATCGCTGGGCATGGAAATACAACACAAAGCCTGCCCAGACCCAGGCTGCCTGTCCGGATCGACACATCGCTCTCTTGATGGAGAGGAGAAATGATGCACACCGACCCAACCGGAGGAGGAACGATGCACGGGATCAATTGAAAGTGAGAAATCGACGCATCGCTGGCCTTTTCCAACGCACACTTGTGCGGTGTTATTTTGAATCTACCCACATACTTTTGCACGCTACCAACATTCTCACTGTTTTCTAGAGGATTTAAGACTCTTTTTGCTTTTTAAATTCATAATGTGACTTGTGCATGTTGGATTTTTTGTTGTTTTGGTCTTGTTTGTTCAGATAAGTAGTCTCTATTTTTCTAAACCTGTGTTGTGTAATTTTGTAGTGTTTATACTGAATCACTATAAATACTTAATACATTGCTTCTGAAGTTAAGCCTGCCTGCTTGTGATAAGCTACCAAGGGGATGAGCGGGGATTAACTGAGTGTGATTCTCCTTTACCCTGACAAGAGTGAGGGTCCTTGGTTGGACGGGTGTAACCTGACTTACAACCGAAAACCCCACTGCACAAGGGACTACTTTACAACCATATCCCTTGCTGTCCACTCTTGCTGGCTCCCTCTTTTGTGCCCTGCTCAAACCAGTTAAATTGTGTTAGTCAGTTAAACCCAGGCCCATTAGCTTTAGCAATGCTTGTGTTATATGTTGCTTCTTTATCTTTTCAATAACTGCAGCAGAGTGTATTGTGTGAAGCGATGTTGTGAGCGAGGCCTAGCTGCTACCAGCTTACATTTGTACATAGAGACCACAAAAGATGACTGTCTGTTTGATGGGAGTTTTGATAGTTTGCTGAGCAAGGGGTTGTGATCCAGAGAAGAAGTTGCAATGGTATCTTGACTGCTTTCTGCTCAGGTCTGGAACAAGGATTTTTAATAGTTTTCCTGTTTCAAAGTGTTGATGACTTTCCCTCTCAGCTGCCCATTCTAAAGGTTATGTTGTTTTTTTAATAATATTGCTAGAATAATGTGGTCAACAGTACTTGGGAGCATGAAGAAATATACAATTAATTTCTAAAGCAGTTGTTGCATAATCTACATGTGACACAAGGAACAGGAAATTGCTGGTGGATTCTGTGTTAAAAATTGCATGTGCATTTATTTATTTTTACACATGAACTCCAAACTTTTATCCATCACGTTTATACTTCAACAATACGGTTGTAATTTTAAGAATGTGTGTATGGGATATCTAAGTAAGACCTTTGGCTGATGTAGTAAAATCCTTTGGAGTTCCATTGGTGTCTTATGTTGATGATACTGAGTCAATCATTTACTTGTCCTCAGAGTCGGCTGACAAATGCAAAAGCTTAAAATATTGTCTTACAGTTGGGCAGACACACCTACCTCTAGGGAGACTATTGGTGGCCAGAAGTGTAAGAACCTCCTTCCCTAAGTCTGTGGTTAAAAACCTTGGTGTATGGATGGATGATTCTCTATCCTTTGAAACCCAGATTAAACCCCCAGCAACCCACTGCAGTGGCATCCTGAGAAGCCTTAAATCCATCATGGATTCTTCTCCCTACACTTTTGACAGCTGGTTGTTCAATCCCTTGCCATTTAATGCCTTGGCTACGGTAACAGTCTCTACTTGGGTGTCAAAAGATCGGTTTTGAACTTACTGCAGGTAATCCAAAATGCCGCTGCCATGCTTCTTTTCTCCCTCTTCAAATTCTGTTCTGCCTCTCAGCTCTTAATCAAGCTTCACTGGCTCCCTATTCAGATGTGCACGAAGATTAAAGTGCTCTGCATCTCCCATAAGATCCTCTATAAAGAAGAAGTGCCAAGTCTTGCTACTCTACTGTAATCTTATTCCCCTACAAGAGCCTTACACTCATCAGACTTGAATCTCGGCTCAATACCCCATTACAGAAGAACCAGAAATAGAGGACACTCTTTTCTTCTCCTTACCCCACCCTATGGAACTCTTTGCTGTCTTCATTAATATAGACTCAAAACCATTTAAGCTTCCTGAAGCAATTCTCCATCTAAGCTCAGACTGCTCTCTCCTACTTTTGAGGTGTTTTACCTGTGAGTAGCACCTAGAAGCCCCCTTGAGGGCATCCGTGCACTCTAGAAAACTTATTAAAATAACATATTGTGCATAGTGCAGTTCAAAGAGAGTGAGCACTACAGGGGGGATATTCTAACGTATTACACAACTGAAATGATTGGAATTTAATAGGTGGCATAAAAGAACCCATATGTGATTAACACCCTGGGAATAGTGCACTTTCCTGTTAGTTATCCGACATTGTAAATCTCAACACATTTTTTCTGCCAAAATTCATGTGGGGTGTGTGGAGGTTATGACACATCTTGTAATTGTATTATATGCTGGAACAGAAGTTACAGCACATATCAAAATTAATCAGAGCTGTGTGAATTGGGGTCCAAATGTTTCTGAAAATTGAGCTTACATACAGAGCATATCCATATTTTACAGCATCTGTACAATGCAAATACTATTTTCACTCCCACCTTTGACACCTTCTCATGGTTGATACATGAAATATAAGACTCTCCCTATTGTACAAAACTGATGTAAAACAGTTGTTTACTAGCAATATTGTTACATGCATCACTAGGGAGTAATTTCCTGTACTGCTGTTCAGTGGCAGCTCCTCCGCAGTGGCGGAGGAGTATCACCCTTCTGGCTCAGAGCCAGCAGCTGAAAAATAAAGATATTTTATTATCTTTTTATTTTTCAGCTGCTGGCTGAGCCAGCGTGTGCAGGGAGGGGCGGTGCTGGGCGATGGGAGGGGGAGGAGGAGTAAAGTAGTGGTATGCACTTAAGTGCACAAGTCAGTTTGGCCGGCCATTCTAGGCAGGCCAAAAAGACATGCGCAATAAGGTTTCTCCAACCCAGCTGTGTTGCACAGCCGGGTTGGAGAAACAGCACAGACTCCCTGTGCCTGAGTGAGCAGGAAACCAGCCCACTCAGGTCAATTCCAGTGCTGCTCTCATTCTTAGTAGCATGAAAGCAGTGCAGGGATTGCCCAGGGAGTCTCTGATGCGTTCCCAGGGACTGCAGAGACCAGAAAGAAGAGGGGCGGGAGGCGGCCGTTAGCACCAGGTAAGTGTTTTTTATTATCAACCCCCCATGCTCCCTGCACCACTCCACCCTCCCCAACACTTTTAATTTGTGTCAGCTGCCACTGCTGCTGTTGCATTAAAATCCACAACAATAACAGTGCAGGAAACTATTATGTTATTTAATGAGACAAGACATCAGTGTTTTATAATAAAGTCAAGCCTTTGGACTTGTCTGGTTGTAGTGACAGTGCGATTAGCAGCACAGCAGGGCAAAAACCACAAAGGACACACCAGTTTCCTGCAACAGTGTTGGTATATTTATTTTGATGCAGACATCACTCCCCATTTGTACCAATACAACTCTTTGAATACAGGATACTCCACCGAACAACCCCCTCAGAGTGTACTGCTCCAATCACTCTGGGAGTGTGCTACAACATCACACTTCTCCCCAACTAACAACAAATTGCTATAAGTTGTCAATTTTCAAACAGGCTCAAAGGGTCAGATTTATCAAAATATTACTTTCAATTTGTGTCACACAAGGTGACTCAAGGGCAGAGCAGTACTAAAGTGAGATTTACCAAGCCATGCAAGGTCACCTTGGGTGGTCCTGTGCTGCTCGGAAAATTTGGAGTAAAACCAAGGCAGGACAAGTTGCTGCCTTGCATTACTCAGCCCCAGGAAGCAGTTCCATGCGTGGAGTGTGGGTGTTCACATGCATTCACCCACAGATGTTTCTGCATTCCCAGATTTACCAGGAATGGAAGACCTAGGAATGCATCAAAATGGTATGTCTTCTTAGGGGAAATGTAACGAGGAGAAATATCTGTATTCCTCCTTATTTTTTTTATCTTTCTACATGCACTGCATTGTGCAGCACATGCAAGAATAGGAAAAAGCCTCAGAGGATTGTTTTTGTTATTGGAAAGTCCCTTGCTGCACAAATACAATCCTGCCTGCAACTCAGGTACCTTTGCACTGTGACTCAAGGGTGCTTGCATTGGTGCTAGGCAGCTAAAAGTGTGCAACACATGATGAGGACAAGAATGTCCCATGTAATGTTAATAATGGTGAATTCCTGCCCTCTCCTTTACATGTAGTGCAGCAAGGTGCTTGCTGCATTTCGTAACATATTGATAAATCTGCCTTTAAGTCTCCAAAGTATTTTCAGCTTCACACAACATCTATCCAGCACCCCACTTCATACTGAAAAGTCTCTGAGGTGGGTAGAAGGTGCTGGATTGCCTCTCAAATTATAGCAGAACTAACTTTACAGTACTGTAGGGCAGGTCTGCTCTGCTCCGTCAGGTTGATAGATGACTCATACCTTGAAGATGCAACCCCACTGATTCCCAGACAGGCACCTCGGGTCCGGGCAGGTTTTGCATTGATTTTTTATATCCAGCGATGTTGCGTTCAAAATCTGTTTCTCCAGCCGCGATGCATCAATCTCCCCGATGTGATGCAGGTGAAGCTTGATTTTAGCCGTGAGTCTGGCAGCACGTCGTTTATCAGCCGCATTGCAGATGGTGCGTCGAACGTTTCCCCGCACGGTGGTCTGTGCGTGGATTGTTGTCCTTTTCCACCAGCTTCACCTTTCAAGGGCCCAGAGACAGGTTAGGGGAGCACTTGGCAAGGCAGAGAGTCAAAATGTTGCCAGAGAGAAGTCTTTGATGTCCCTGAGACTTCAACAACAGGAGGCAAGCTCAGTTCAAGCCCTTGGAGATTCTTCACCAGTGAGAAATCACACAGAAGTCAGTCCTTGTTCTCTCTCAGGCAGAAGCAGCTACTGCAGTTCATCCCAGCAAAGCACAGTCACAGGCAAAGGGCAGTACTCCTCCTCCAGCTCTTCTCCTTGGCAGAGGTTCTTCTTGGCTCCAGAAGTAATCAGTTTTCAGGGGTTTTGGGTTCAATACTTATACCCCTTTCTGTCTTTAAAGTTGGCAAACTTGAAAGGGAAATCTTTCTTGTTTGCAAGATCCTGCCTTGCCCGGGCCAGGCTCCAGACTCACCCGACGGGGTTGGAGACTGTATTGTGTGAGGGCAGGCATAGCCCATTCAGGTGTAAGTGACCACTCCTCCCTTTACCTCCAATCCAGATGGCCCATCAGGATATGCAGCAGGCTACACCCCAGCTCCCTTTGTGTCACTGTCTAGAGGAGATTCACTAATAGCCCAACTGTCAGTCTGACCCAGACTGGCAATACACAAACAAGCAGAGTCACAGAATGGTTTAAGCAAGAAAATGCCTACTTTTTAAAAGTGGCATTTTCAAACAGACAATCTAAAAACAAACTTTACTAAAATATTTACTTATAAATTGTGAGTTCAGAGACCCCAAACTCCAGATTTCTATCTGCTCTAAAGGGGAATCTGCACTATAATAATATTTAAAGGGAGCCCCCATGTTAACCTACAAGAGAGATAGGCCTTGCAACAGTGTAAACTGAATTTAGCAGTATTTCACTGTTAGAACATGTAAAACACATCAGTACATGTCCCACCTTTAACATACACTGCACCCTGCCCATGGGGCTACCTAGGGTCTACCTCAGGGGTGCCTTACATGTAGAAAAAGGGAAGGTTTCGACCTTGCAAGTAGGTACACTTGTCAGGTCGAATTGGCAGTTTAAAACTGCACTCACAGACACTGCCATGGCAGGTTTGAGCCATATTTACAGGGCTACTTGTGTGGGTGGCACAATCAGTGCTGCAGGCCCTGGGCACCAATTGTGCCCTGTACTATGGACTTACTAGTAAATCAAATATGCCAATCATGGAAAGTCAATTACACATATATTTTACATAGGAGCACTTGCACTTTAGCACAGGATAGCAGTGGTAAAGTGCCCAGAGTAACAAAAACAGCAAAAACAGAGTTCAGCACACATCAACAACCTGGGCAACAGAGGCAAAAAGTTAGGGGAGACCACACCAAGGATGCCAAGGCTAACATGTGTCCCCCCAGCTGAAAGTGGGGAGCAACTACCCAACCTCATGGGAGTTCTCCTCACTAAGGTGGAAGAATCTGGACCGACCATCAGCATTGGCGTGTTCTGTGTCAGGGCGGTGTTCCACTGTAAATTATATCCCCTATAAAGAAATTGACCACCTCAACAAAGTTGGATTCTCACCCTTCATCTGCATTAACCATCTGAGGGGCCTGTGGTCGGTCTGAACCCGGAAGTGAGTCACAAACAAGTAGGATCTTAGCTTCTTCAGTGCCCAGACCACAGCAAAAGCTTCACTCTCAATTCCACTCCGCCTCTGTTCCCTGGGAAGTAACCTCCTGCTAATAAAGGCTACAGGTTGAACTAGGCCCTCCTCATTAAGCTGTGAGAGTACTGCTCCCATACCATGCTCTGAGGCGTCTGCACAACAAACTCCTTGGAGTAGTCAGGTGCTTTCAGCACAGGTGGTGTGCACATGGCAGCCTTCAGGGCATCAAAAGCGGTCTGGCAAGCCACTGTCCAGATCACCTTCTTTGGTTGCTTCTTGGAAGTCAACTCATTCAAGGGGGCAACAATTGTGCCATAACCCTTGACAAACCTCTTGTAATAGCCATTGAGGCCTAAAAAGGCTCTCACCTCAGTCTGGGTCTTGGGAGGGTCCTAAGCCAGAATTGGGTCAATTTATGGCTGTAGGGGTACCACATTGCCACTCCCTACCTGGTGTCCCAAATATACCACTAACCCCTGCCCCATTTGGTACTTGCTTGCCTTAGTAGTGAGGCCTGCCTTTTGCAGGGATTCCAAAACTCTGCAGAGGTGCTGCAAGTGTTCCTTCCAAGTGGCACTGAACACTGCAATGTCATCCAGGTATGCTGCGCTGAAGTCACCCAGCCCAGTCAACACCTGGTTGACCAATTTCTGGGATGTGGCAGGGGCATTTTGCATCCCAAAAGGCATCACTTTAAACTGGAAGTGTCCATCTGGGTTAGAAAATGTTGACCTCTCCTTGGCCCCCACAGATAAGGCAATCTGCCAATACCCAGATGTCAAATCAAACGTGCTAAGGTATTTGGCAGCTCACAACCAATCTAAGAGCTCATCAGTTCGGGGGATGGTGTAGGCATCAGCGACTGCATTGAGACCCCGGTAGTCCACACAGAACCTGATTTCTACAGGGCTGGCCCAAGGACTGCTAGAAAACTCAATCACTTCCAGGGCTAACATCTTAGACAACTCATCTTTGATGCTGGCCCTGACCTCATCAGTCACCCTGTAAACCTTCTGTTTAATTGGTAGACTTTGCCCAGTGTCCACATCATGTGTACACAAGTGTGTGATCCCTGGGATCAGGGAGAACAGGGACGCAAACTGACCCAATACTAGGCGACAGTCCCTCTGCGGTTCTGAGTTCAGGGAGGGGGAGAGGTTCACTCCCTCTACGGACCCATCTTTCTCTCCAGCAGACAGGAAGTCAAGAAGAGGCTTGCTCTCTTCGTACACCCATCATCTGTTGACAGGAGTATAGACCCTTAAAGGGTTTCTGGGAGTCCGCAAGCCCTAGGTGACTTTGCTCTTGTGCTCCACCACCTCAAATTGCCCAGTCTACTTGTCCTGGAGCACCCTGGGCTCCACTGGCACCATCACCCACACTTTTTGCCCAGGCTGAAGCTCGACCAGAGTGGCATTCTGGTCATACCACCATTTCATGTCTGCCTGGCTTGCTTCCAGGTTCTCTTGTGCAAGAGCTCTGAAGCGGGCAGTCTGGTTTCTGAAGGCCAGTATGTAGCTAAATACATCCTGGGGAGGTTTGCTGGGGGCTTTCTCTAAGCCCTCCTTAACCAGACTCAAAGGTCCCCTAAAAGGGTGGCCACACAGTAACTCAAAAGGGCTAAATCCAAGCCCCTTTTGAGGCACCTTCCTGTAGGGGAACAGAAAGCATGGCAAGAGGACATCCCACTTCCGCCTCCCTCAAAGGCTCTGACAGACCCATGATCATGCCTCTTAAGGTGTGGTTGAATCTATCAACCAGACCATTGCTTTAGGGGTGGTAAGGAGTGGTAAACTTATACGTTACCCCACACTCCTGCCACAGAGGCTTCATATAAGTAGATATGAAGTTGGTACCCCTGTGAGATACCACTTGCTTGGGGAACCCCAGGTGGGTAAAAACCCCCATCAAAGCACAACCCTCAGAGGAATGGCTTCTGGGTACTGGGTGGCATGGTCCACCAAAACCAGGATGAACCTGTTGTCCATGGCTGTCTTGGGATCCAGAGGCCCCACAATGTCAATACCGACCCTTTCAAAGGGGGTACTGACCACTGGAAAAGGTTGGAGGGGAGCCTTACTGTTAGACCTGACAGCCTTAGGGTGATCACCCCTAACTTTTTGCCTGCATCCCTCCACGTTTTGGACACAGTTTTTGCTGGTTTTAGGACTCTGCAGACTTTACCACTGCTACTCAATGCTAAAGTGTATTTGATCTCTCCCTTAAAACATGGTGACATTGGTTCAGACCCAAGTGGCTTATTTAATCTACTTGTAATTCACCAGTAAAGTGCACTACATGTGCCCAGGGCCTGTAGACTAAGTGCTAATAGGGGGCCTGCAGCATTGATTGTGCCACCCACATAAGTAGCCCATTAACCATGCCTCAGACCTGCCATTGCAACGCCTGTGTGTGCAGTTTTACTGCCAATTCGACTTAGCATTGAAAAGTACTTGCAAAGCCTTAAACTCCCCCTTTTCTGCATATAAGTCACCCCTAAGGTAGGCCCTAGGTAATCAATAGGGAAGGGTGCTATGTAGATAAAAGGCAGGACATATACCTGTGTAGTTTATATGTCCTGGTAGTGTAGAACTCCTAAATTCGTTTTGCACTGCTGTGAGGCCTGCTCCTTTCAGAGGCTAACATTAGGGCTACCCTCATATACTGTTTGAGTGGTAGATTCTGATCTGAAAGGAGTAACAAGGTCATATTTAGTATGGCAAGAACGGTAATGCAAAATCCTTCTGACTGGTGGAGTTGGATTTAATATTAGTATTTTAGAAATGCCACTTTTAGAGAGTGAGCATTTCTCTGCACTTAAATCCTTCTGTGCCTTACAATGCACCTCTTGCTGGGTTAGTTGAAGCTCCCTTGTGCATTTCACTCAGACAACCCCAAACACATGATGCTCAGTCACACCTCCACACATCTGCATACTGAATGGGCCCTTCTGTGCTGAGAGGGTGGAGGGCCTGACACTTACATTTGAATGGAAAGTGGCATGTCCTCACACAATGGACTTCCAAACGTCCTACTGGGACCCTGGCAGACAGGATGGAACTGAAAGGGGACACAGTGCACTTCTAAGCCACTCTTTGAAGTCTTCCCACTTTAAAAAGCACATTTTGGTATTTAAACAGGGCATCTGACCCTACCAACTCAAACACTTCTGAAGATAGACACTTCTGGACAAGATACCACTGGTGAAGAAACTCTGAGTTAGATCCTGCAACCTGCCCAGAGGAACTGCCTGGTTGCCCAAAGGACTCACCTGACTGCTTTTCTGCAAAGGAGTGCTGCCCTGCTGTTGTCCTGCTGCCTTGCTGCCCTCTGACTCTGCTGAGAAGTGCTCTCCAAGGGCTTGGATAAAGCTTGCCTCCTGTCTCTTGAAGTCTCAGGACCAAAAAGACTTAGGGGGTCATTACAACATTGGCAGTAAAAGCCGCTTACCGCTGTGCAGAAGACCACCAACACACCGCCGCAGCTGTGGAATTCCGCCACGGTCATTATGACCCAAAGCCCGGAATCTGCCAAAATTTAGACACCCACACAAGTCCGGCACACCAAAGGTCAGTGATAAACTGGCGATAACAAAACCTCCACCGTCATGCCAACAGGAATTCGCCCACACTATCACGACCCATAAATCCACGTGGCGGTCTTTCAACCGTGGTATTCCATTGGCGGTACACATCGCCGCGCTCAAAATACACACACACTTACAAAACACTACCACATTGGACAATTCAAAATACACACACCTGATACACATACACACACCACTCCCACACACCCAATACAATATAAAACACACACCCACATCACCCACAAACCCCTACAACCACAATTGCAACTGAAGGCCAGAGAGAGACACCACCATCTACAAACTCGCATCCACAGGCACTCAACACCATCACCCACATAACATCCACGCACCTAACACAACACACCTCTAAATATCGCCCCACACATCACAACACACACCACCCCACACATCACCCACACCACCCCATAGCTAGGAATATGGAGCTATGGTGAACAATCGTGGACAGGGTCAATGCAATGGGACAGCCCCAAGAAATAGAGATGACATCAGGAAGAGGTGGAACGACCTACGGGGGAAGGTGCGTTCCGTGGTCTCAAGACACCACATCACTGTACAGAGGACTGGCGGCGGACCCCCACCTCCTCCCCCACAGCTAACATCATGGGAGGAGCAGGTCTTGGCTATACTGCACGCTGAGGGCCTCGCAGGAGTGGCTGGAGGAATGGACTTTAGTAAGACAAATCTTTACTACTTCATCCCCCACCCTACCTGCATGCCATCACATACCCCCACCCTCATCCTTATCCCCATCACTCCAACTCCTCACACATGTCCCAATATCACAAACCACACATCCCAAACCCAAGCCCTGCATGCAACACCAAAGCATGGACACCCATCACCAAAGCATGGCCACTGCACATACCCATACACCCCCATAAACCATCATCACACAAGGTCCTACACAGGAATGCAAGCACTGGGGTACACGGTCACCCACCCATTGCACACCATGGCACACACTGATGCAATAATCATGCTTTTACACCCCTGCAGGACCCCTACCCAACGTCACTGGACAGGAAGGTCCAGATATGTCCCCTCCACCCACAGAAGAGGCCCACAGTGATGACAGCTTTGTCCAACTGGATCTGGATGACCAGCCCAGCCCATCTGGGACCTCGGGACAGTCGGTTCCCCTCACACTGGCACAAGCCACTACAGACCTTCCCCCCTCTGGAAACACCAGCACAGCACCCACCCAGCGGGCCCATACCTCTGTCCCCAGGACACGTCAAGCAGCAGTGTGTCCACCACCACAAGGAACCCAGGCTAACCCACCCCCCAACAACAACAGGGACCTGGGGGCAGTGGCAGTGGGCACACGGTTCAGGGGACAGAGGCCCAGGAACACAGAGGAACTGGGAGGTCTGCTGTGCGACAGGGGCAGGACAGGCCCAGGGAACCCACTCTCCACGAGGCCCTCTCCAACATCATGGAGGCCTACCACAATTCACAGGAGACGATGGCAACGGTACTGGCCAAGTTTCAGGAGACCCAGCGGCTGCAGGAGGAACAGTATTTGGGCTTCAGGGAGGAACTCAAATCCATCAATTCCACCCTGGGCACCATTGTAGGGGTGCTGAAGGAACTCGTGAACACCAGGAGGGACACTGTGGCACAACAAGGGGCCCCTGACACTAGCCTGGACGATGAACTGCCCACCACCTCCGCCGGCGCTAGTGGACAGGAGGCACCGCCACAGGACCACCACACCAGCACCCCACCCCCTGCAGAGGGAGAACCACCCCGCAAACGGTCCCTGAGATCCAGGTCAAAGATAGAGAACGATGCCAAGACCCCCGCCAAGAAATGAGACCGTCCTGATTGTCATCCATTTGTCCCACCTTGTCACCCTGTCCATCCTTAAACTGCCCCAGCTCCACTTCCTATGCCCCTTTGGACAATGCACCTGTGAGACTATTAGACTGGACTCTGCCATGGACATTCCTCCACCATCACCCCTCACCATTGTATAACCCCCTCCAATATTGAGCACTTAAATAAACACCCTTAAAGCACAAAACAATCTGGAGTCTGTTTGTGATTTCGAAATAGTGTATTAGCAATTACAGTGGCAAAATGCTCATTCAAATGTAATGTCAACATACCTATGTCACACAGCTCTAGTCCATGAGGAAACAAAGCAGATGTCACACAGTGGGACCCACATCTGTGAAATCGTAAGGGAAAGTGGCAACTCAGTGACCATACACTGGGTGAAAGGGACAGATAGTAGAGAGGTAGTAGATTTAAATTAGATGTAGCAGGCAGTGTTGTCTTCTTACCTGTGTCTCACTGGAAGTATTGCAGGATCACCGTGTTCCTGTTGTCGATGTCCTCTTCTTCTGCTTCCTCGTTTTCACTGTCCACAGGGTCCACAGCAGCCACAACACCTCCATCTGGACCATTCTCCTGCAGAAAAGGCACCTGTTGTTGCAAAGCCAAGTTGTGAAGCATACAGCAGGCCACGATGATCTGGCATACCTTCTTTGGTGAGTAGAATAGGGAACCACCTGTCATATGGAGGCACCGGAACCTGGCCTTCAGGATGCCGAAGGTCAGCTCTATAATCCTCCTAGTTCACCCATGGGCCTCATTGTAGCGTTCCTCTGCCCTGGTTCTGGGATTTCTCACTGGGGTCAGTAGCCAAGACAGATTGGGGTAACCAGAGTCACCTGCAAATGGTGAGAGACAACTGTTAGACACACACTAACTCATAGGGACTTCCACAGACCCAGACAACTATTCCCACTGTATTGGGTCCATGTGCTCACCTAATAGCCACACCCGGTGCCTCTGTAGTTGCCCCATCACATAAAGGATTTCCCGCAGGATGTAAGCGTCATGCACTGAGCCAGGGAATTTTGCATTAACATCGGAGATGTACTGGTCTGCCAAACACACCATCTGCACATTCATGGAATGGTAACTCTTCCGGTTTCTGTCTACCTGTTCACTCCTGCGTGGGTGGACCAAGGCCATATGTGTCCCATCTATGGCACCTATGATGCTGGGGATACGTCCCAGGGCATAGAAATCACCTTTTACTGTAGGCAAATCCTCCACCTGAGGGAAAACGATGTAGATCCGCATGTGTTTCAGCAGGGCAGACAACACTCTGGACAACACGTTGGAAAACTTAGGCTGGGACATCCCTGATGATATGGCCACTGTTGTTTGAAAAGACCCACTTGCTAGGAAATGGAATACTGACAGGACCTGCACTTGAGGGGGGATTCCTGTTTGATGGCGGATAGCTGACATCAGGTCTGGCTCCAACTGGGCATACAGTTCATTGATTGTGGCACGATCAAGCCTGTAGGTGATGATCCCATGTCGCTCCTCCATTGTCGACAGGTCCACCAGCGGTCTGTACACCGGAGGATGCCGCCATCTCCTCACATGCCCCAGCTGACTGTGCCTATGGAGGAAAACAGCGAGCAGAGAGTCAACCAACTCAGAGGTACGTAAACACAGCTTACTCTGAAAATATTAATAAATCGAAATTTGCCTGTATGAGTGTTTAGGCAAGGCCTAGGAATGTGTGACACAGTCCAAAATAATGCCATGTGGCCCTCTGAAATGGCGGCTGCCTGACCTGTATGGTGGGGCAAGGGGATATGAGGTAACTGCGCTGGCGTTCTACACTGTCGCGTTAGGCGGTCGAAGACCGCGGCACAATCCTGCATTGGTTAACATTGCACCCTATGGGTCCATCGAGCCAATGACGATGTACGCCGGCGGTGACGTACGCACCGCCACGGATGTAGCCGCCATTTTCTCTCTGTTTAATCACTCGATACCTGATGTTTGACAGGAAAGGACCTACACTGCAAGTGCTGCTGTGACCTCAGTCTGGAAGAGACAATGGCTCGTGTGTCTGGGGAAAGGGCCCCTTCCTTCAGCACGGAGGAGTTGGAGAAACACGTGGATGGGTTCCTCCCCCAGTACACGCTACTCTACGGTACTCCAGACAAACAGGTAAGTACACTGTGAGCATGCTGTATGGGCAATGTCTGTGTGGAGTGGGGTGGATGAAAGATAGAGTGGGGTGAGAATGAGGCATGCATGAAAAGACGGTGAGTGCATGTGCGTCATGGCAAGGGTAGGGATGCGGGCCAATGACTGTGACGGTGCGGACGGTAATATCTTCTCCTTTTCCCCTGTACTATTCCTGTAGGTCAGCGCCCACCAGAAGAAGGACATTTGGCGTGCCATCGCCAAGGAAGTCTGGACCCTGGGGGTCTACCACAGACAGAGCACCCACTGCCGGAAAAGATGGGAGGACATTCACCGCTGGAGCAAGAAGACGGCGGAGGCCCAGCTGGGGATGGCCTCCCAACGTGGGAGGGGTGCTCGTCACACCATGACCCCCCTGATGTTCAGGATCCTGGCGTGGGCGTACCCGGAGTTGGATGGGCACTTGAGGGCATCACAGCAGCAACAAGGGGGTGAGTACACTCTCATTCTGCTGATTTAGCGTGCATTGTAGGTGTCAGGGTGGGGGAGGTGGGCTGTGGGTTCAGTAGGCAAGGGCGAGTTTAGTAGGCAAGGACCCTACTTCAGGCAGGCCCTGTGGCACCCCACTCCACCTGTGTACAGTGCCAACTGCACCTAGTCAGGCTCCTGTGACATCCATGTGTGCAGAAATCGGCCATAGCCTTGTAACCCATGTCCCTGGCATTGAATAGTGGACTCCAAGTGCGTGGCGTAGTGCAGGGGGCTTCTGTGTCTGTCGTGTCCGCCAACGGTAGCGGTATTGCATGCACTAAACATGTCTTTCCTCTGTCCCCCCCCACCTTTTTGTGGTCTCCCTGTTCTTGTGTGCATTAGCATCATCAGGCGGAGGAGCAGTGGCACGGGAGCAGGAGGGAGCTGCATCCCACATGGCCCCTGGAGGGCGAAACTACGGAGTCTGAAGTCACAGGTGGGACGGAGGGCGAAGGGAGCTCCACGGCGGGGACAGGAGCTGACACCAGCGATACGGACTCCTCTTCTGATGGGAGCTCCCTTGCGGTGGCAGGCCCATCTGTGCCTCCCGCATCTACAGGTACAGCCGTCACCCCCCCTACCAGCACCGCCCTCCCAGCAGCCCCTCAGCTTTTGCCCGGTGCCCGCTCACCCAGGAGGGAGGGCATCACCTTCGCCCCAGGCACCTCAGCCCCTGCCCCTGTCAGCCCTGCTGCCCTCAGTAAGGAAGCCATTGACCTCCTCAGGTCCCTCACTGTTGGGCAGTCTACCATTTTGAATGCCCTCCAGGGTGTAGAGAGGCAGTTGCAACAGACCAATGCATACCTGGAGGGCATTCACTCTGGTCAGGCGGCCCTTCAGCGAGCATTTCAGACTCTGGCCTCAGCACTGATTGCAGCCATTGTCCCTGTCTCTAGCCTCCCCCCTCCAACTTCCTCCACCCAGACCCACACCCCTGTACCTCAGCCTATCCCAAGCACACCATCAGACCAGCATGCACACACCTCAACACACAAGGGAAGCTCAGGCAAACATAAGCACCACACATCCCACAGGCACTCACACAAGCATCAGACACATGCAGACACACCAACATCCACTGCCTCCATTGTGTCCCCCTCCTCCTCGTCTTCCTCCTTCCTCCCTGTCTCGTCTCCACTCACACCTGCATGCACTACATCCTCAGCCACTACGTCCATCACCAGCACACCCACCACCACACCTCGCTCATGTGCAGTCACCACCCCCACTAACATTCACACATCCCCTGTGTCCTCTCTCAGTGTGTCTGTGAGGCCACCTCCCAAGGTTCACAAACGCAGCCACACACCCACCCAACAGCCATCCACCTCACGACAGCCTCCAGCCCATGCACCTTCACCCAAAGTCAGCAAACGTACACCTCCTACAACCACAACCTCTTCCTCCACTCCCAAACCCCCTCCAGCTACCCGTCCCAGTGTTCCTAAGAGACTTTTCTTGGCCAGCCTTGACCTCTTTCCCTCACCTCCCCCACCCCTTCGTCTCCTAGGGCCCGACTCTCCAGGTCCCAACCTAGCACCTCAGCCACAACATCGGCGGGACCAGTGGTGCCAGTAGTCACCAGATTAAGGAGTGCACTAGGCAGCAGGGCAGCCAGTGTGGCAAGGAGCCAGAGCACGGACAGTTCCCCCACCTGTCAAGCATAAAAAGTTGGCCAGTGCCCGGCGGGAGAGGGGAAAGAAATCAGCCACCAAAGCCGCTCCCAGGGGTACAATTGGGAGTGTGGAGACAGCTGCGACACCATCCAAGGTGGGGAAGGGGCACATTAAAACCGGCAAGTCTGGGAAGATCAGCATGGTGGACAAGACCGGCAGCAGTCCCGCTGCCCAGGAGAAGACCGCCAGCAGCATCTCCACTGCCCAAGACAGTACCGCCAGCAGCACCGCTGGACAAGACAGGACCGCCAGCAGCACTGCTGCCCAAGACAGGACCGCCAGCAGCAGCCCTGCTGCCCAGGAGAGGACCGCCAGCAGCAGCCCCGCTGCCCAAGACAGGACCGCCAGCAGCAGCCCGCTGCCCAAGACAGGACCGCCAGCAGCAGCCCCGCTGCCCAAGACAGGATCGCCAGCATCAGCACTGCTGCCCAAGACAGGACCGCCAGCAGCAGCCCCGCTGCCCAAGACAGGACCGCCAGCAGCAGCACCGCTGCCCAAGACAGGACCGACAGCAGCAGCACCGCTGCCCAGGAGAGGACTGCCAGCAGCAGCCCCCCTGCCCAGTAGAAGACCGCCAGCAGCACCGCAGGCCAGAACAAGACCACGACCAACTGAACCGCTGCCCAGGACACCTCTGCCAGCAGAACCGCAGGCCAGGACAAGACCGCCACCAGCTGAACCGCTGCCCAGGACACCGCCGCCAGCAGCACCGCAGGCCAGGACAAGACCGCCACCAGATGAACCGCTGCCCGGGACACCGCCGCCAGCAGCACCGCAGGCTAGTGAGCGCCAATGATTCCGACACTACTGAGGCCGCCACGGGCAGGATGAAGCACTCTGGGCACCAAGCCCCCTCCAGAACCAGTGGAGAGTTACATCCACTACCTCAGTCCTTGGCATGATGAAGCACTCTGGGCACAAAGCCCCCTCCAGAACCAGTGGAGAATGACATCCACTACCTCTGTCCTTGGCAGGATGAAGCACTCTGGGCACAAAGCCCCCTCCAGAACCAGTGGAGACTGTTATCCACTTGAGAGACTGTGGCTTTGCACTCCCCAGGATTGAACAGTGGGCAAGCCACCCACTGAAGAGACTTGAGAGACTGTGGCTTCGAACTCCCCAGGATTGAACAGTGGGCAAACCACCCACCGTAGAGACTTGTGAGACTGTGGCTTTGCACTCCCCAGGATTGAACAGTGGGCACACCACCAACTGTAAAGACTTGAGAGACTGTGGCTTTGCACTCCTCAAGATTGAAAGGTGGGCAAACCACCCTCTGTAGAGACTTGAGAGACTGTGGCTTTGCACTCCCCAGGATTGAACAGTGGGCATGGAGCCCCCTCGTGGATCTGGCGTCCTGCACTCAACCGGCTGAGGTGCCTCTCCCCTTCCTTTCCCCCTGAGGTGCCTGTTTTATTTCTATCTGATGCCCCTGCAGTGTTCTCTCCGTCTTGTTTGGGTATTGAGTGTGGGCCTCGCCCATGCCTTTTGGGCCCAGTGATCCACGGACTATGATGGTGGAATCCCTTGGACTTGTGTTCTTGGTGTATATAATTGTATATAGTATAAATGTATATATTTGTAAATATTTTTGATTTATGTAATTGATTATATCACAATTATTCGACTCATTTCCTTTTGTCCTTGTCTTCTTCAAAGGGGGGCTGGGAGGTGTAACTGTAATGTATCAATATGTATTAGTGTGTGTGTTGTAGTGGGTGAGGGTGGGGGTGTTGCGTGTTGCATGTGTGTGTCACTGTTTTTTCCCTCCCCCCTCCCCTCTGTTGTAGGTGCAGTACTCACTGTGGTCTTTGCCGCCGGCGTTCATGCTCATGGTAGAGGAGCAGGAAGATAAATGCTGGGCGTATCTGAAGTTCCGGTTCCATGGCGTCCTGGTTCCTCGGGGGGTGTGCAGAGGTGAGCGTTTTCCATTCGAAGTCCTGTTTCTGCCGTGTTTTTGTTCACGGTGAATCCGCCCCGGAAAAGGTGGCGGATTGGTGGGTTGTAATAGTGTGGGTGGAACATTGTCCTCCGCCTGTCTGTTGGCCGTTACCGCCGCAGTGTTTGCTTGTACCGCCGTGTCGGTCGGAGTGTTAAAGTGGCTGTCTATGTTGGCGGTTTCCGCCATGGTCGTGATTCCATTTTTTTTACCGCCAGCCTGTTGGCGGTTATACCGCTGCTTTAACACCGACTGCCAGGGTTGTAATGACCACCTTAATCCTGCAAAGAACTCCTTGTGTGGCGAACATTCGATGCACAGTCTGCCAGAAACGATGCACAGCCAGCATTGTGGTGAGAAAATCACTGCACGCCGAACCGGAACGCCGCAGCCCGGCTCCCCGAGAGGAGATCGACGCAGCACCAGCATTGTGACTAGAACTTCGATGCACGGCCCACTGGATCGATGCATAGCCGAGCCGGAATGACGCAGCCCGACTTCTTGTGAGAAGAATCAACGCAGCGCATGTCTTGTGACAGAAAGTGCCCTGCATCACCCACCGGATCGACTCAGCTCCTGTGACTTTGTCCTGCATGCCCGGGATTTCTCTGCATCGTCCCCGGGGCGTCCGTATACCCTGCAACCTGACGAGGTTCCAAGGCAGTCCACCTGAAATCGACGCAAAGCCTTCCCTGTCTGTAAAATTATCGACACATCGTCTGTGTGCGCCCAGAGAAACCGATGCACACCTCCCCGTTTTCCACGCATCTCCTCCTCTGCGGTCCCTTGCGGAGAATTTGAACGCAAAACAGGTACTTTGTGCTTGTACGAGACACTTGTTGCTGTTTAAAGAATAAAGAGTCTTTTTATCATTCTCTGAAGTGATATTTCAAGGTGTACTTGATTGTTTTGACCTGCATTTATCCAGATAAATATTCTATATTTTTCTAAACACTGTGTCATGTATTTTTGTGGTGTTATAGTGTGTTATTGCTTGATTTATTGCAAAAATACTTTACACATTGCCTTCTAAGTTAAGCCTGACTGCTCAGTACCAAGCTACCAGAGGGTGGCACAGGATTATTTGGACTGTGTATGACTTACCCTGACTAGAGTGAGGGTCCTTGCTTGGACAGGGGGAAACCCGACTGCCAACCAAAGACCCCAGTTCTAACACTTACATTTCCCCCACTCTTGCCACTTGCCTGACAAGTTTGGCAACACCTGCAATGAGCATCTGAGTGCCTGCACATTAGGGTCCCGTAAAGTGGGTGACACGCTGTTCAAAGGCCTTGTCCTGCCCCAAATGTCCAGCTAAAGGCACATCATGAGCCAGACCCAGTAGGAAGGCTCTGAAGCTCTGGGGTACCACCAGCACACGGGCTGACCCAGGCTCAGCAACCTTAGGCTCACTATACAGGAGACCATCCTCCCAATAAATCAGGTGAGATCCTGGCTCCTTGCCAGCCACCTGGTCTGCAGCCTGCTGCTGCAAACCCACAAGAGTAGGGCACGTCTTTTGAGCCTCACAGAATGCCTCTCTGGTGGGACCCCCCCTCCTGCTGCCACTGTGACAGCTCAGGGACCTCCCTCGGCTCAGCCTCCTTTTCCAGTGGAGGCTTCAGGGCATCACCCTCAGGCTCCACCTCCTCCAGGACCATGGGTACGTCTGGGGCCGGTTTCCTACACCCCTTGCCCTTCCTCTTTTTAGCGGTCCTCTGGGCCAATGTTTCAGGCTCAAGGGGCTCCTGACCACCCTGACAGGCTGCCATTGACCTGGTGGATACGAATACACACCAAGGCAGACACAACATCTCCAAGTGTGACCTGTGTTCCACCTCCTTCCAAGAGGAATCATTCAGGTCATCGCCAAGCAAAAAATCCACAGGCATGGTTGGACTCACAGCTACCTTCAAGGAACCTGAGACTCCCCCCATTCAAAAGGAACCTGCACCACTCTGAACAGGTGCTCTGAGTTGTCCACTGTAACTATTTGGTCAAGTACACAGGGATCTATCTGCTCTTCAGACACCAGGTGACTCCTCACTGTAGTCACACTGGCTCCTGTGTCTCTCAGAGCCTCCACCCTCTGTCCATTAATGGTCATCCACTGCCTGTACTTTTTAGGGTTCTCAGGCACTAGGGTTCTCTGGACCATCTCACTGCCCCCTAGTAAGACAAGGGTCATCTCAACCGGCTCCCACCCACCTGGAACCTACTCCTCCCCAAGTGCTACACTAACCAAACCCTGGGACTGAGCACCACTGGGTGCCTGTGTACTCCTGGGGCATTTGGGGTCACATGACCCAGCTGGTCACATGCATAACACGTACGTGGGGGACCCCCTTCCACAGGTTTCCCTTTGGAGAACCATGGCTTCTTTTCACTGTGGGGCTGGGAATCCTTAACCTAGGAGCTAGGTTTTGAGCCCTTTAGAGAACTTCCTTTGTTTACCCTTACCCCCCCTTTCTTCTGAGAGAGACCCTGCTGTAGGAGGCTAGCCTGGTTTGTAGTGGGTACCAAAGGTACTTCCACCTTATACCAGGTCCAGTTATCCCTTATTAGTGAAATGTAGTCATTGTCTAGAAGCCATGCTGTCTAGGGGTAGCTGAACAGCTAAGGCATATCTAGGAGACATGCAACACTCTTTCAATACCACTGTAGTCACATAGTATTCACACACATGAAAGAAAATACTCAGTGTTACAAAATAAAAGGTACTTTATTTTTAGTGACACAATACCAAAAATACCTTAGAGACTATACTCCCTTAGGAGGTAAGTAGTATACACAGTATGTACACTAGAATGCAGAAATAGCTTTAAAACCAGTTAGAAAACAGTGCAAATAGTGAAAATCATAATATGTTGCAATGGGCCTAGGCAGAACACAAACCATATACTAAAATAGTGGAATGTGAAAGTCGGTTTCCCACCTAGGCAAGTGTAGTGTGTGGAGGGGCGCTGGGAGTGTAAGGAAACACCAAAGATAAGTAATAGAACCCACCCAAGTGCCCAGGAAAACAGGAGTAAATAACAGTAAGTTTCCTAGAACACACAAGAAGTCATGATAGAAGATTATGCAAGAAGCAGAAGAGACTGCAAGACACCAACGATGGATTCCTAGACCTGAAGACCTGTGAAATAAGGGGACCAAGTCAAAGAAGCACTGAAGAGCCCAGGGAGAACAGGAGCCCCTGCTAACCTGGATGAAAGTGCAAAAAGAACCACCGGTGAGAAGACAAAGTCAGTTAAGCAACCAGTAATACAGATTCGGGTTCGTGGTTAGTGCAGAATATGTCCCACATTGGATGGATGATTGCAGTCTGGTTTGCATCACTGGATTCCACCAAGCCTTGGCACATGCAAAGTTTGCGATTAGCAGAAATGGCGCTGACCGGGACCAGGAGGGACCTGGTGGCCTCTATCCAGGAAGGGGAGATAGAGGGTGCTCTCAGCAACTCAAAGAGCCCTCAGAAGACCAGGCAACACCCACAAGAGACCCACAGCATGGGGACAAAGAAGATGCAAATAGACGCCCACACAGAACGACACAAAGGGATCCCACGCCGCCGGAGAACCACTCAGGGAGTTTTGCGTCACAGGGAGGAGTGAGGATGCCAGAACTGTGCTGTGCATGAAGAACTTTGTGGAAGGTCGCGCACAAGCCTTGGCAACTACAAATCACGTGGTGCACGGGGGGTACTGTCTTGCATGGGAAGGCAAGCTCTTACCTCCACCAAAGTTGGACATCTGGACCTTAGGACCATCGGGCAGCTTCAGTCCACCACCTGTGTTGCTGGATCCACGCACTTTGTCGGGAGAGGGTACCAATGCCACCAGTCGTCGTTGCAGAAGGGTGCCTGATGAAACAGGGAAGTGACTCCTTCACTTCAAGGGAGATTCCTTCATTCTTCTGGTGCAGGCTGAAGACATGCAGTCCTCAGAGGATGCACGACCTGGAAACAGTTGCAGTTGCTGCCAGGAGCTGAAGATACAATGTTGCAGAAATTGTCTTTGCTTCCTTTTTGCATTTGTAGAGTTCCTGGAGGGTCCAGACTCAGTTCTGTTGGTAAGAAGGTGATGTAAAGGATGCAGAGGATTCCTGATTGAGTCTTGCAATCTGAATCTGAGGAAACACCCAGAGGAGAGACCCTAAATAGACCTGAAAGGGGGATTGGTCAGCTACACAGGTAAGCACCTATCAGGGGAGGGCTCCAACGTCACCTTTTGTCACTGACCACTCAGATGCTCCCAGAGTGCCCACCACCTTGGAATACAAGATAGCAAAACCCAGGGACACTCTGGAGGAGAGATAGGCACCGTCCATAGGGGTGGTGATGGACAGGGGAGTGGTCACTCCCCTTTCCTTTGTCCAGTTTTGTACCAGAGCAGGGACTGTAGGGTCCCTGAACTGGTGTAGACTGGATTATACAAGGAGGGTACCATCTGTGCCCTTCAAAGCTCCTCCCATGCCTGTAACTCCTATTTCCAAAGGGAGAGGGTGTAAAACCCCTCTGCCAAAGGAAATGCTTCGTTCTGCCTTCTTGGGCTTGAGCTGCTCAAGTAACAGGAGGGCAAAAACCTGTCTGTGAGGTGGCAGCAGCTGGGGCTGCCTGGAAAACCTCAGAAGGCTGGTATGGCAGTACTGGAGGCCCACTGTGGAGCCCCCAGAGTGCATGGAATTGTAAAACCAATACTAGAAACAGTATTGAGGTACAATTTCCAGATGTTAGCACCTTACATGGCCATATTCGGAGTTACTATTGTGAAGCATGTCATAGGTATTGACCTATGTCCAGTGCGCATGTAAAATGGCATCCCTGCACTCACGAAGTCTGGGAAAATGGTCCTGGATGATGTGGGGGCACCTCTGCTAGTGCAGGGGTTCCCATACACACAGGTACTTTGCACCCAGCCTTCAGGGTTGGAAGGCCTGACATATAGGTGACTTGTAAGTGACCGGGTGCAGCGTAAATGGCTGAGAAATGGTGCATGCACCATTTCACGCAGGCTGCAATGTCAGTCCCGCAGAATCATTTGCACAGGCTCCCTCTGGGTGGCAAAAGTAATGATGCAGCCCATAGGGATCCCCTGGAATCCCAATGAATGAAAAACACGCACACGCATGCACAACACACACAATTCACACACACACCATCCACACAACCAGCTGCAGATGGAAAACAATGGCAGATGACACACGGCATAATAATGCAAGGACAACAAGAAGGCAGTAATGAGAATGTATTGAAAGGGAAACAGCCACCAAATTATCCAATTAGATAAAAAAGAGATTTGTACAAATGTCCACAAAGGGGCCAATGCCCAGTCCAAAGTACTAAGGGCCCACATGGCGACAGGGCACAGTCCAAGGCCCAACTTGTTTCCTGACATCATCTGCACAGAACTCTGCATTGGCATCAGTTTGCAAGTGGGCAGGCACCTCAGGGGGTTGGGGGGTGGAGGGACACCTCAGCCGAAGTCAGGAACTTGCCCACTGGTTCGGGAGGGGGCTCTATGCTGATTTCTCTGTGCTGGGGAGTGCAAGGTCACAGTCTCTCAGGTGGGTGACTTGCGCAGTGGTTCTGGAGGGGGCCCCATGCCCATTTCTCTGTGCTGGGGAGTGCAAGGTCACAGTCTCTCAGGTGAGTGACCTGCCCACTGGTTCTGGAGGGGACTCCTTGTACAGCAGTCGCAGGAGGCTGGCATACATGCCCTCTGCTGGAGGTGAGGGCTACACTGTGTCAGAAGGTGAAGGTGCCTCCTGGGCTGCCTCTGCTGCAGGTGAGGGCTGCACTGTGTCAGCCAGCAGGTGAAGGTGCAACCTTTGCCGTAGGAGTGGGCTGCACTGCCTCAGCTGGAGGTGAGGGCTCCGTAACCACTGGTGATGGGGGTGTCACCATGCCAGTCTCTACTGGAGGTGAGGGCTACACTGTGTCAGCAGGTGGGGGTGGCTCCAGGGCAGCCTCTGCTGGAAGTGAGGGCTGCACTGTGCCAGCAGGTGAAGGTTCAGCCTCTTCCTGAGGAGTGGGCTGCAATGCCTCAGCTGTAGGTGAAGGCTCCATGACCACTGGTGGTGGTGGTGTCACCCTGTCAGCCTCTGCTGGAGTCGAGGGTTCCTTCCCCTTCATGGCAGGAGTCGAGGGCTTCCTCCCCTTCATGGAAGGAGTCGAGGGCTTCTTCCCCTTCATGGCAGGGGGTGTGGGATCCTTACTCTTCCTGGCTGGTAGAGTGGGTAGAGTGGGATCCTTCACTGTCTTGCCTCCATGACTAGGAGGTGCCTCCACTGTCCGCGTAGACGTTTTGGCTGAGGTGCTGGACTGGGTCATTGGGACCCTGCTCTTACTGGCAGGACGGAGGGAGGGAGGGAAGAGGTCAAGTTGGGCAGGGAAAAGCTTTTTAGGGACGGTGGGGCGGGAAGAGGGAGGAGAGATGGGAGTGGATGTTGATGGAGTGGTTGTTGGAGGTGTATGTCTGCTGGACTTGGGTGCAGGTGCATGGGCAGTGTGCGTGTGTGAGGTGGATGGCTGTTGGATGTCTGAGTGCTTGCTTTTGTGTCCTTTAGGAGGGGGACAGACAGGGTGGGAGAGGACACAGGGGATGCGTGCATGGATGTTGTGAAGTTGTCTGCTAGTGAGGTGATGCTGGTGTGGTGTGCTAGTGGTGGATATTGATGCAGTGCATGCAGGTGTGAGTGTGGATGTGACTGTGAGGGAGGTGGAGGAGATGGAGGAGAGGGAGACAGTGGAGGCAGTGGATGTGGTTGTGTGTGCAACTGTCTGTTGTTTGCGTGAGTGTTTGTGGGCTGAAGTGTGGTGCCTGTGTTTGACTGTGTCATGTCTTTGGTGCATGCTCGTCTGTATGTGTGCATGGGATGGGTTGGGGTTGAGGACACTGGGGCTGGGAAGTGGTAGTTGGAGGGGGGGCAGTAGGAACAGGGACAATGGCTGCCATCAGAGAGGAGGCCAGAGCCTGAATTGATCTCTTTTAGGCCGTCAATCCACCATGGATACCCTCCAGGAATGCATTGCATTGCTGCATCTGGGATGCCAGCCCCTGGATGGCATTCGCAATGGTTTATCAGGAGGTCAATAGCCTCCTCACTCAGGGCAGCAGGGCTCACTGGGGCAGGGCCTGAGGTGCCTGGGGCGAAGGAGATGCCCACCCTCCTGGGTGAGCGGGCACGGAAAACTTGCTGAGGGGCTGCTGGGAGGGCGGTGCTGGTACAGTGGGTGGCGGCTGTACCTGTAGCTGGGGTGGTCACAGAGGTGTCCACCACCACCAGGGAGCTCCCATCGGAGGAGGTATCACTTTCAGAACTGTCCCCTCCTGGCTCCACTGTGGTTCTTCCCTCGCCCTCCGTGGGTGGATTCGGTCTCCTGGATCCTGTGGAATGCAGCTGGTGCCCGTGCTCCTCCACCAGATGTTGCTAATGCACACATGGACAGGAAGAAAAAAGGGGGGGAGAGAGAAAGGGAGCTCTAGGTCAATTACTGCACCAACACCACAGAAGGCATACATAGTATTGTCACACACAGGGATCAGGATTGAGCAATATGCATTGTGTTGCCAAACAATTGGCTACATATTTTTGTATATGTTTATTTATGTGGGGGGGTGTCCCCTTGGGCAAGGGGAGCCTTCTAGGCTAATCTGCCCCCAAGGGGGGGCAGAAACCACTAGAACGCCAGGGATTTTTTTGTATATGTTTATTTATGTGGGGGGTGTCCCCTTAGGCAAGGGGCACCCCCTCAAGGGGGCCATTGAACTGTTGGCCATTTCTGCCCCCCTTGGAGGCAGATCAGGCTATTATTTTTAGGCGGGCAGAAACCACTAGAATGCCAGGGATTTCTTTTTATATGTTTATTTATGTGGGGGGGGGGTGTCCCCTTGGGCATTCAACTATTGGCCATTTCTGCCCCCATGGGGGGCAGATGGGCCTATTTTTTTTACGCCCATCTGCCCCCAAGGGGGGGCAGAAGCCACTTAGACACCAGGGATAGTGTGTGTGTGTGTTAGTGGATGGGGGCACGTGTACCAAGGCCATTCCTGCCCCCCTTGGGGGCAGATCGGCCTATTATTTTTAGGCTGATCTGCCCCCAAGGGGGGGGGGGCAGAAACCACTAGAACTCAAGGGATTTGTTTTATATGTTTATTTTTGTGGAGGGCCGTCCCCTTGGGTAAGGGGGCATCCCCCCCAATGGGGGCCTTGAACTGTTGCCCATTTCTGCCCCCCTTGGGGGCACATGGGCCTATTTCTCTTTAGGCCCATTGCCCCCAAGGGGGGCAGAAGCCACTTAGGCACCAGGGATAGTGTGTGTATGTGTTTTGTTTTTGTTTGTTTGGAGGGTTGCCCCTTGGGCAAGGGTCGCTCCTCTTGGGGATACATTACTAAAGGTATTTTATGCCCTCCTTGGGGCAGATAGGCCTATTTTTAGTAGGCCAATCTGCCCCTATGGCAGAATCCACTTAAGCACCAATTTCTAAATGCTTGATGGTGGGGTGCTTGTCAACTGACAAAGTATTTGCATTTGTGATACATTTTCTTTCTCCTTTTTGTTCTAGTTCAAAGCTTTTGCTTTCTTTGTTGTGGCTCCTTGAGGTTTTAGCAGTGGTTGAGCTGCGGTTTGCATAGTTGCATGTTTTAGGTAAGTAAAAACAATTTACTCCAAAGGAGTATTGTTGCCATGCATGAATGACATGTTTGTAGGTGGTGTAGTAAATGCAGGATTGTGTGTGAAATTGTCCTTAGATTTGTGCACAATTATATTTGTGTTGTCATTTCTAATTTGCTTTTCTTTCTTTCTTTTTAGTGGGATATCATTGGTGATTGCTGTGTCTGTGCAGCGTAGTTGCGGGTGAATCAAGTTTTTTCAGGCAAGTGAGCGGTATAGTTTTTGAGTTTATAACTCTTACTGATAAAGCTACACTTTATTACTTATCTTACACAGTGCTGGTTGTTGGTGGTGCATTTGTCCAGTTAATTTTTGTAGGAAAGATCATGGCTAGCCGCAGGATGACCGCTCAGCAGGTGGTTGGTATGCTTTTTGAGTCATTGTCTGATCATGATTATGAGACGGAGTCTGCATCTGAGGCAGAGGAGGAGGTGAGAGATTCTGGCAGTGAAGTTTCTGTCGGAGAGGAATCTTCTGATGAGGAAGCCACACTCAGTGCAGATGAAGGGCCTGTTTTAGAGGAGGACACTGATGTGCCATTAGTGCAGCAAGCTGGGGCTGAAAGGTTTCCCGTTAGAAGACCTGAACTCTGGGTTGCCCCAAACATGGAGCAGCTAGAGTTGCCTGCCTTTGATGGTCTCCCGGGGTGTAGAGTCAATACAGAGAACTTTTTGCCTGTCAATTTCTTTGAGTTATTTATGGATGATGTGTTTTTGGAAGAGATTGTTGAGCAGACTAATTTGTATGAGGAGCAGCATTTGAGGGACAATGCTGATAGACTTAGGCCACACTCTAGAGCTACCCAATGGATTCCCACAAATTTGGAGGCGATGAAAAGGTTTTTGGGTTTGACTCTCTTGATGGGGTTGATAAGGAAGCCGTCACTGGCTTCATATTGGTCTACTAGTCCCTTGATGGCAACAGCTATATTTCCTGCAATCATAAGTCATAATCGGTATTTGCTTCTTCTTAGGATGCTGCATTTCGTTGACAATGCATTAGCCTTGCCACGAGAGCACCCTGATTCTGACCATCTTTTTAACATTAGGCCTGTACTTGATCATTTTGTAGATTGGTTTTCAGAGGTCTATGTTCCAGGCAAAGAAGTAGCTGTGGACGAGTCTTTGGTCCTCTTCAAGGGTCGTTTGGTTTTTAGGCAGTACATTCCTAGCAAGAGGGCACGATGTGGAATTAAATTTTATATGCTGTCTGAAAGTAGTATAGGATATGTGTATAGTTTCCGTGTCAACACTGGTAGGGATTCCATTATTGACCCCCCTGGTTGTCCTCCCACTTTTGGAGTTACTGAGAAAATTGTGTGGGAACTTGGTAGACAACTGTTCATCAAAGGTCACCATTTGTATGTAGATAACTTTTACAATGGAGTGCAGTTGTTCAAGGAATTGTTTAGAGTGGACACTGTTGCTTGTGGCACAATTTGTTGTAACTGGAAAGGCTATCCAAGGGAGCCTGTCTATAAAAAACCTGAGAAGGGACAGTGCAGTGCCTTGCGTAATGATGAGCTGCTAGATTTGAAATTTTCAGACAAGAGAGATGTCTACAGACATGTTTTAAAAATAGACATCCCAAGGAGTCCAAGGAGGTATGGCTTGCCTGGATCCTCCAACATTTTCTTACCCAGACTCTGCAAACCTCAAAATTTACTTAAATTTTTTTATTTTCCTCACTTGTCTTTGTAGGATCACCACTGCAGCACAACTTTCCTACAACCCAGCGTTCCCCTCGGTCCTCCAAGTAAAATGATACCTCACTTGCATGGGTCCCCAAACCAGAGTCAGCCTAAAAGATGTATAAAAAAACTATGGCCCATATTTATACTTTTTGACGCTAAACTGCGCTAACGCAGTTTAGCGTCAAAAAATTTAGCGCCGTCTAACGCCATTCTGAAGCGCCATGCGGGCGCCGTATTTATGGAATGGCGTTAGCCGGCGCTAGCAGACCGGCGCTGCCTGGTGTGCGTGGAAAAAAACCACGTAGACCAGGCAGCGCCGGCGTAGGGGGAAAATGGCGTTAGGGCGTCTTAAAATGGGGCAAGTCAGGTTGAGGCAAAAAAATCGCCTCAACCAGATTTGCGCCATTATTTTCGCCGCCCAGACGCCATTTAAATGACTCCTGTCTTAGTAAAGACAGGAGTCATGCCCCCTTGCCCAATGGCCATGCCCAGGGGACTTATGTCCCCTGGGCATGGTCATTGGGCATAGTGGCATGTAGGGGGGCACAAATAAGGCCCCCCTATGCCACCCAAAAAAAATTAAAAAATATAAAAAATTATACTTACCTGAACTTACCTGAATGTCCCTGGGGTGGGTCCCTCCATCCTTGGGTGTCCTCCTGGGGTGGGCAGGGGTGGCAGGGGGGGTCCCTGGGGGCAGGGGAGGGCACCTGTGGGCTCATTTTGAGCCCACAGGCCCCTTAACGCCTACCCTGACCCAGGCGTTAAATAGTGGCGCAAATGCGGGGTTTTTTGACCCGCCACCTCCCGGGTGTGACTTTTGCCCGGGAGTATAAATACGACGCATTTGCGTCGCCGTCATTTTTTTAGACGGGAACGCCTTCCTTGCATCTCATTAACGCAAGGAAGGCGTTCACGCAAAAAAATGACGCTATTTGCCCATACTTTGGCGCTAGACGCGTCTAACGCCAAAGTATAAATATGGCGTTAGTTTTGCGCCGAATTTGCGTCGAAAAAAACGACGCTAATTCGGCGCAAACGGAGTATAAATACGGGCCCATGTGCTTATCAACTCAGTGTGCTATCCCTTCAATCTCTACAGGTTGTTGCCATTTTTCTGTTGCAGGCACCTGTGCCACCCACACAAGTGAGGTATCATTTTTATCGGGAGACTTGGGGGAACGAAATTTGTGGCTCCTCTCAGATTCCAGAACTTTCTGTCACCGAAATGAGAGGAAAACATGTTTTTTTGGCCACATTTTGAGGTTTGCAAAGGATTCTGGGTAACAGAACATGGTGAGAGCCCCACATGTCACCCAATCTTGGATCCCCCTAGGTGTCTAGTTTTCAAAAATGCACAGGTTTGGTAGGTTTCCCTAAGTGCTGGCTGAGCTAAAGGCCGAAATCTACAGCTAGGCACTTTGCAAAAAAAAAGTCAGATTTCTATGTAAAAATGTGATGTGTCCATGTTGTGTTTTGGGGCATTTCCTGTCGTGGGCGCCAGGACTACCCACACAAGTGAGGTACCATTATTATCGGGAGACATGGGGGGACGCTGGGTGGAAGGAAATTAGTGGCTCCTCTCAGATTCCAGAACTTTCTGTCACCGAAATGAGAGGAAAAAGTGTTTTTTGGGCCAAATTTTGAGGATTGCAAAGGATTCTGGGTAACAGAACCTGGTCAGAGCCCCACAAGTCACCCCACATTTTGAGGTTTGCAAAGGATTCTGGGTAATAGAACTTGGTCAGAGCCCCACAAGTCACCCCATCTTGGATTCCCATAGGTGTGTAGTTTAAAAAAAATTCACAGGTTTGCTAGGTTTCCCCAGGTGCCGGCTGAGCTAGAGGCCAAAATCCACAGCTAGGCACTTTGTAAAAAACAGCTGTTTTCTTTGTGAAAACGTGGTGTGTCCATGTTGTGTTTTGGGGCATTTCCTGTCGGGGGCGCTGGGCCTACCCACACAAGTGAGGTACAATTTTTATCGGGAGACTTGGGGGAATGCTGGGTGGAAGGAAATTTATGGCTCCTCTCAGATTCCAGAACTTACTGTCACCGAAATGAGAGGAAAAAGTGTTTTTGGGCCAAATTTTGCAGTTTGCAAAGGATTGTGTGTAAAAGAACCTGGTCAGAGCCCCACAAGTCACCCCATCTTGGATTCCCCTAGGTGTCTAGGTTTAAAAAATGCACAGGTTTTGTAGGTTTCCCTAGGCGCCGGCTGAGCTAGAGGTCAAAATCCACAGGTAGGCACTTTGCAAAAAAACACCTCTGTTTTCTTTCAAAAAATGTGATGTGTCCACGTTGCGTTTTGGGGCATTTCCTGTCGCAGGCGCTAGGCCTACCCACACAAGTGAGGTATCATGTTTATCGGGAGACTTGGGGGATCGAGGGGTAGATGGAGATTTGTGCCTCCTCTCAGATTCCAGAACTTTCTGTCACTGAAATGAGAGGAAAAGGTGTTTTTTTGGCCAAATTTTGAGGTTTGCAAAGGATTATGTGTAACAGAACCTAGTCAGAGCCCCACAAGTCACCCCATCTTGGCTTTCCCTAGGTGTCTAGTTTTAAAAAATGCTCAGATTTGCTAGGTTTCCACAGGTGGCGGCTGAGCTAGAGGCCAAAATACACAGCTAGGCACTTTGCAAAAAACAGCTCTGTTTTCTTTGTGAAAATGTGATGTGTCCATTTTGTGTTTCCTTTCACAGGCGCTAGGCCTACCCACGCAAGTGAGGTACAATTTTTATCGGGAGACTTGAGGGAACACAGAATAGCAAAACAAGTATTATTGCCCCTTGTCTTTCTCTGCATTTTTTCCTTCCAAATGTAAGACAGTGTGTAAAAAAGACATCTGTTTGAGAAATGCCCTGTAATTCACATGCTAGTATGGGCACCCCAGAATTCAGAGATGTGCAAATAACCATTGCTTCTCAACACCTTATCTTGTGGCCACTTTGGAAATACAAAGGTTTTCTTGATACCTATTTTTCACTTTTTATATTTCAGCAAATGAATTGCTGTCTGCCCGGTGTAGAATGAAAACCCATTGCAAGGTGCAGCTCATTTATTGGCTCTGGGTAGCTAGGGTTCTTGATGAACCTACAAGCCCTATATATCCCTGCAACCAGAAGAGTCCACCTGATGTAACGGTATATTGCTTTAAAAAATTTGACATCGCAGAAAACAGTTACGGAGTAAAACGTGGAGAAATATGGCTGTTCTTTTCAGCTCGATTTCAATATTCTTTTATTTCAGTTATTTCAGCTGTTATTGTCTGTAGGAACCACTTGTAGGATCTACACAAATGACCCCTTGCTGAATTCAGAATTTTGTCTACATTTCAAAAATGTTTAGCTTTCTGGGATCCAGCATTGGCTTCTCACCCATTTCTGTCACTAACTGGAAGGAGGCTGAAAGCACAAAAAATAGTAAATGGGGTTTTCTAAATCAACTCTGCCTGTTTCTGAAAGCTGGGAAGATGGCGATTTTACCACTGCAAACCCTTTGTTGATGCCATTTTCAGGGGAAAAAACACAAGACTTCTTTTGCAGCCCTTTTTCCCCATTTAAAAAAAAAAAAAGTTTTCTCTTTATTTTGGCTAATTTCTTGGTCTCTTTAAGGGAAACCACAAGTCTGGGTACCTCTAGAATCCCTAGGATGGTGGAAAAAAAGGACGCTAATTTGGTGTGGGTAGCTTATGTGAACAAAAAGTTATGAGGGCCTAAGCGCAAACTGCCCCAAATAGCCAAAAAAAGGCTCGGCACGGGAGGGGAAAAGGCCTGGCAGCGAAGGGGTTAAGGAAAACGGGATGCATTTCAAAAACAAAAATGAAAACTTTTCTTTTATTTTTTTCAGAGCAGGCAGTGGTCCGTGAGACCACTGCCTGCCCTGAAACCCTATTTTCGCTACCATTCACAAAGGGGAAGGGGTCCCATGGGAACTCCTTCCCGTTTGCGAATGGGTTAGCACCGATTTGAAATTGGTGCTAACTGTGATTGTTTTGTGACCGCATTCACCGTGACAGAACAATCCTATATCGCACAGCAACTCGCAATTAGGGAGGGAACGCCCCTTCCTAATTGAGACTCTGAAACAACTTTTGCGATTTGGTAAATAGATTACTGAATCGCAAAAAAGGGTCTGTATCGCAAAATGCTTTTTTCTCGTTGCAAATGCCCCGATTCTGGGAATCGGGCAGTTTGTGACAAGAAGAAAGCTTTGTACATGTGGCCCCACATCCTTAGAAAACAGTGAGAACGCTGTTAGCGCACAAAAGTGCTGTGGTAGCGTCAAAATGAAGCCGCATAGGCGAATGTGTGTTGAAAAACCAGTGATTCGTTGATTTCTCACCCGCAAGTGAGAACGTGTGTTGTTGCTTCTTTGGTCAGTTCAGAGTGCGTCGTTTCTTCTCTGAAGGCCTGGGTGACAGCCAAGGAAGTTGGGACCACTGCCTGCTCTTAAAAAATGTTTTTGAATGCATTCACAAAGGGGAATGGGTTATCACCAATTTGAAATTGGTTGTAACTGTTATTGTTTTGCTACTGCATTTACCGTCACAAAACAATCATACGTACCTCTAAGATTCAGTATTAGGAAGGGACGCCCTTGACATGCCCCTTCCTAATACCGAATCGGTATGTAGTCGCAAATCCAATTTGCGATTCGGTAACAAGTTACTGAAGTGCAAATCGGACTTGTTACATACCAAAATGCATTTTTGCGATCGCAAACAGCCCGTTGGGCCATTTACGATCGCAGGAATGTTTGATACATCTGGCCCTAAGAGTTTCTCACTACCACAACATGTAAAACTTAAAAGTACATATCCAACTTTTTAAACACACTGCATCCTGCCCTCTGGTCTGTTCAGGGCCTACACCAAGGGTGAAATATGTATTAAAAAGGATGGTTTGGGCCTGGCAAAAGGTTTATTTTTCCCATGTTGACATACCAGTTTAAAAACTGTATACACAGACTGCAATGGCAGGCCTGAGACATGTTTTAAAAGGCTACTTAAGTGGTTGGCACGATGAGTGCTGCAGGCCCACTAGTAGCATTTAATTTACAGACCCTGAGTACATTAAGTACCACTTACTAGGGACTTATAAGCAATATGCCAATTGGGGATAAGTCAGTGGTACCATGTTTTAAGGAGTGATCATATGAACCTTACCACTAGTTAGCAGTGGTAAAGTGCACATTGTCTGAAGGCTAGCAAAAACAAGATCAGCAAAAATGGAGGTGCCAGAAAAAATTAGATCAGCAAAAAGCTTGGGGGAAGACCACCCTAAGCTTGTCAGGTCTTTCAATTTCCCACTGCCCTGTTGGAGCCGATTTGAAGTCTAGTTGTCAGCAGTCGATATGTTTAGCAGATGTCACAGTGTTGACCATTGACAAAGATGTTGATTGGAACCAGTCCACCATATATGTGACATACTCCCCTTCCCTTGGACCTCACTCTCCTCTTGCTCAGTTGCTGGTCTGTGGTGTCAGGACAAATAGTCTTTTGGGTTGTAGGAACCTCTGGTTTGTTTTCCACAGTGAAGGAGCATTCTTGTAATTGGAGCACCTAGTTTTCTTTGCAGGGTGGCGGTTTAGATGTACATCTTTGGAATAAAAGCCCTATGGGCTTGTGGTTGGTCAATACCATGAAAGGATGTCCATAGATGTAGAAATGAATGTGATGTCAGCCCCATTGGATCGCATTGGCCTATTTCTAAATCTGTGAACAGCACTGTTTGGTGGGTGTCAGTGCTCTGCTGGGATAAGCCACCAGGGCCCACTCTCTGCAAATCTGCCTTTGAGATAATACAACACCCAAACTTTGGAACTGACATCAATGGAAGCTTGATGTTTTTCTTTGGATCAAAATAAGCTGTGGTGGTGTCAACCAATAAGGCTTCTTTGTTTTTTAATGACCCTTCATGATGCATCATGTCCGCATGACATTGGTTTTTGTGAGTTGTCATAACTGACTGCTGGGTGAGCGTTGTCAAATCTTTGATGACCTGCCTGCAGTAGTTCACTACCTGAAGGAAGCTGCAGACTTCTGAAACACAAAATGTAGTCAGAGAGGTCTTGACATCCTGCACCTTGTCAGGATTGATGGCCTCAGCAACTGCAGAAAATAAATATGCAAAACATCTGATGTTGTTTCTCAGGAACTCACACTTTTCTTTGTGGAGCATTAATCCATAGTCTTGAAGTCTTTGCAGTACGCGCCCAAGAATGGCATTGTGCTCTCCTATAGATGATTGTACACTAATATGCCATCACATTTATGAACCCCCGAGAGGCTGGCTGGAACTTACTATATGGTATTTTGAAATAGTTTTGTGGTGCTAGATATTCTGAAGTTGAATTCTTGAACCTATGGAGGCCTACTTGAGTGGAACAGGTTGTAAGTTAGTGGGAGGCCAGATGATGCATGATCTGGTGGTAGCTGAGCGGAGGTCCATCTTTAGGAACCATGCTGCTCCGCTCAGCTCGCTCACTAGGTTATCAACCATCAGGGCGAGGTGCCTTTCTCTTCTGATTGCTACATTTGGTACACTAATATCCACACGTATCCATACCACCTCTGTCGACTAGGGTTTATGAGTGATGCAAATCGGGGACACCCATGGTTGGGACCTTCCACTCCTTCAATTATATCTGCATCATCCAACTCTTTCAACTCTGCATCATCTTTTGGTTGTAGGTGAAATGCAACTTTTTGATGCCTCAGTGCAGCTGGTTGGACTGATCAGTCAATGTGAAGGAAGACTATTTTGCTTTTGGACATCCAAAGCCCTAAAATATGCTCTGGAATTCTGCAAAAAAGCTTGCTAGCTGTCTGGGGTTTTCCCTGAGATCTAACTTATAAGGTGGATGTAATCTGTGGTTTGGCAGCTCAGGAGCATTCCCGTACTTTCTCAGGTGACAAACACAATGATAGTGATCAACCTTCATTCATGAGTGATATCAGTGGTGTACTTTTCAGTTCCAGGGTTTGTGTCTGTCCATATATGGCTACTCTGGCCTTTGCCAGGCAAAAGGCTGGCTTGGATCTAAGTTAGCGTAAGTGTCTTCTGCCATTGCATTGATTAAACCCCCAGTGTTGATGATAGCTGGGAGCTTAGTCGTTCCTTCTAGAACTTGACACTTCCACAAGGGCTGCATTTTGGGAAGGGCATGTCTCACTGTTAGTACAATGTTGACCGCCACCACCAAGTCATTCTCACTCATATCAATCAGCTCCCCTTGATCCATCCCTTCCTCAGGACCAGTGAATGTTTACAGCCTTTCTAGGGGCAGCATTGGTGTATTGTCTCAAATGGCACACTTTGGCAAAGTTGTTCATCTTCTTGCACAACATGCAGGTTTTTCCTTGTACTGGGCTTTCCATTGGGTGGTGCATTGGATCACCACATTATTAATGTGGACCTCGAGGCAGTCAAATGATTTGTTCTTAGAGGGTAGGTTTGTGGCTGCACCATGTTGACAGGTTTGGTTTTAATCTTCTTGTGTAGTGTCAGATCCATGTGGGACATTCTAGCTTTTGACAACTCCTTGACCTAGAACTGGGATATCATTGAGGGGTATCCCCGGCACTTGGAGGATATGTTCTCTGAACTTGGACACTTGCATCCCTGGATGATCTGCATGCAGATCTCCACAACTTCATCCTTCAAAGTACAGGTTGTGGTGAGTTCTTTGAGTCGCGTGTAGAAGGTATCCAGCGATTCATCTGGCTCTTGTAGGCTTGGCGGAAGATGAGCCTCTCAAAATCAGTGCTCACCATGAGCTAAACATAGGCATTAACCATCAATGTATATGTGTGGGGCAATCCACCATCTGTGAGGATGCGAGATAGTTTGTACATTTCTGCCCCTGCCAAGTGGAGCAGCAGGGCCCACTGGTATTCTGCAGCCATTCCTGTTGCAGTAAAGCACAGTTCTAATTGCTCCACTCATAGTATCCACTTGGGGTTCAGTGTGGATGTGGGGCCCAGACATGATGATGAGTTTAATCACTGGAATGTCTGTGTGTAGCAGGATGCCTGGTGGTTGGTAGCATTCCCCAGACTCAGTGGAGTGACTTGTATTACTAGCCCTTACAGCTTTCACATATCAGTTACACTGACAGATTGAAGACTCCGTCCTCCCACTTGTGTAACAAGAGGGTCATTGTCAGAACTTTGGTGGATGAATCATTCTTGAAGGCCCCCTGCACAGAGATAGTCTTGTATCTATGGGAAGAAAAACAGGCCCAGCCAATCTCAGGAGAGTGTATGCCTTGTGTAGGCCGGCTGAAGCAATGTGCCAAACCATCACGGCAAGTGCACCCGCCTCGTGGGAAAGATGAGGAGCTGTGGCACCATGTGGCCGAAATGGGCGCCTTGCCCTAGTACGCAAGCACTATGGCCCAGCAGGGATGAATGCTAAGGGATGTTCAGCCGGCACACCTTCACACTTGAGCGCCACAGGGGCCAATAGCTGCCAGCAGCCAGGGGAGGAAGAGCTGCATGGGGGTCCTCTCAAGTCAGGGCCGCCATCTTCTTCACCATTTGTTGTTTTGTAGAAGTGCCAGCGCGAGTAGCAGCTCTCCAGGGCACGAAACACAGAGGATTGACAAGTGCGCGGTTATAACTGCCCTGGAACAGTGCAGGCCTATTTATTTCAGCGCGGATGTCATTTCCCGACTGTACCAATACAACCCCTCGAATACAGGGTACTCTGCCCAACACACCCTTCATAGTGGCCACAACATTACACAGCTCCCTCTTCATTCAACCTTGCATTAAGTACATAGGGCCACATGTACAAAGCATTTTTCTAGTCGCAAACGGGCCGATTGCAACTAGAAAAATGCTTCTTGGGATGTTCAAAACCCAAACTGTGATTCGGTAACTTGTTACTGAATCGCAATTTGGGTTTTAGGATTCGGTATTAGGAAGGGGCGTGTCAAGGATGTCCATTCCTAACACCAAATCTAAATGGTACCGTGAAGGCGGTCACAAAACAATCGCAGTTAGCACCAATTTTAAATTGGTGCTAACCCATTCGCAAAAGGGAAGGGGTCCCAGGGATCCCTTCCACTTTGTGAATGCTAGCGAAAACGTTCCACAGACCACTGCCTACTCTTAAATAAATGAAACTGAAGTGTTTCAATTTTTTCTTTTTAAACGCAGCCTGTTTTCCTTTAAGGAAAATGGGCTGTGTTTAAAAAAAAAGATTGCTTTATTTAAAAGCAATCACAGGCACTGTGGTCTGCTGACACCAGCAGACCACAATTTCTGTGATTTTTGCGATTCTCAGTGGGTCGCAAATTGCGACCTACCTCATTAATATTAATAAGGTAGGTCTAATTGCGACTCACCGGGAAACCAAAAGAAACTCAATGGAGTTTTTCACACTTGGAATTGCAAATTCCCAATTGCGATTCGCATTGGAATCACAATTAGGAAATCGCAATTCCAAATGTTCATACATGTGGCCCTTAGTTACTGATTAAAAGACATTCTCCGAAACCTGATATTTCAAAAGAATAATCTGCAGCGCCTAGTTCACGACTTGTGCCACAACTTCCTTGGCCTACTGGTGACTTGAATCAAATTACTCAATATGTAATTGTAAGAAAAGGGTAATGTAAAAGCACTGACTTCAATTTAGAAGGTTACATGAACTTGAGCTTGCATCGTTATACTGAAAAAATATAAAGACCATGTTATATATTACAAGAGGCGTAATGAATAGGTTAGAGAAATAGTTGTAGAAATTATTTTTCCTTTCCTTTACGCTTGACATTTTCTCTGTTGCTTGAACCTCTTCAACAGAAATTACACCTCTACTATGTTGGTATAATGTTTTTGTACACATTTGACCCGTTGATGTTATTTTTTGGTAAAATGTGTTTGATTGTTTACTGACTGTGGCTTAATGAAGGTTTTAGGTGTGCTGCTAAAAGTCATGAATAGGAATCTTGGTTCGCTGAGAGCTTTATTAGAGCTGTCATCAACTGGCTCCCCTTAGGGCAGCGAGGACTATTCCCACCCTGCAACTAATATTCGAGAGCTCAATGACTGTTATTATCTATGAGCAAGCCAACCATCATCCATAAAGGGCACAGAATTGTGATTGTCCTCAAATACCTTGCTTCACAAAATGCCCAAATCAACTATTGGGAATAGGAGTTTAGAATGCTCTTACTACTTACCAATAACATCATATTTTCTAATCCCATACATTATGTACTGAAGTGTATCAGCATCGTGGAGGCCGGCACCTTGCTGTCTTCCTAAAAGAAGCAAATTTAAACTCCTGTCCATCCAGGTGTGCCTATGAGGGCCACCTCTCCAAAGGAACCTCCACAGTCAACTTCCGAAGTGGCCCAACAGACCAGGGACTATGTTGAGCACTGTGGGGAGCACAATGAACTGGGACGAAGAAGTAGAATCGAGTAATGAGATTATCAATAAGTAATTGATGTATCACCTTCTTATCACATGTATTCTTATGCAAGTTTAGCAAGATCTCACAGGGTTATGAACCAGCAGAAAAACATGTCAGTAGAAATATATGGCATTTATAGCAACTGGATAGTTTTGACCTTCAAAGCTCTCTTGCCTCTCTGCTTTCCAATACATGCCCTGCCAGATTCCAATTCCAGTTATCAATTTATACAAGACATATGTCCAGGTGCATTTATGACTGCGGTAATATCTTCGTGCGAGAAGAGTCTGTGGCCCTCATTACAACCCTGGCGGTCAGTGTTAAAGCGGCGGTAAAACCGCCAACAGGCCGGAGGTAAAAAAAAATGGAATCACGACCGTGGCGGAAGCTGCCAACATAGACAGCCACTTTAACACTCCAACCGCCATGGCGGTACAAACAAACACAGCGGCGGTCACCACCAACAGACAGGAGGAAGACAATGTACTGCCCACAGTATCATGAGAGGCCAATCCGCCACCTCTTCCGGGGCGGATTAACGCGAACAAAAACACGGAGGAAGCAGGACTTAGAAGGGAAATGCTCACCTCTACACACCCCAGGAGGAACCAGGAGGCCATGGAGCCGGAACTCCAAATTCTACCTGCCATTGTCTTCATGCTCCTGTACCAGGAGCACGAACACCGGCGGCGACGACCACGGTGAGTACTGCACCTACGACACAGCGGAGGGGCGGGGGGAAAGAGAGTGACACACACAAGCAACACGCAAAATTTCCACCCCCACCCTCACCCACTACAACACACACACACAAATACCTGTTGATACATTACATTTGCACCCGCCAACCCTCCCTGGAAGAACGCATGGACAAAAGAAAATGCGTTGAACCAATGTAATCAATAAAAATCCATTACTCAAAAATGTATATACACTATTAACAAATATATACACCAAGAATTCAAGTCCATGTACTGCACCTACATAGTCCGTGGACCACTGGGCCCAAAATGAATGGGCGAGGCCCACACAAGATACCTGATCAAAATGGAGAGAACACTGCAGGGGCATCAGATCGAAATAAAACAGGCACCTCAGGGGGAAGGGAAGCGGGGGGGCACCTCATCCGGATGAGTGCACGATGCCAGCTCCACGAGGGGGCACCATGCCCATTGATGTATCCTGGGGAGTACAAAGCCACAGACTCTCAAGTCTCTCCAGTGGGTGGTTTTCCCACTGCTTTCTCCTGGGGAGTGCAAAGCCACAGTCTCTCAAGTCTCTCCAGTGGGTGGTTGGCCCACTGCTTTATCCTGGGGAGTGCAAAGCCACAGTCTCACAAGTCTCTCTAGTGGGTGGTTTGCCCACTGCTGCATCCTGGGGAGTGCAAAGCCACAGTATCACAAGTCTCTCCAGTAGGTGGTTTGCCCACTGCTGCATCCTGGGGAGTGCAAAGCCACAGTCTCACAAGTCTCTTCAGTGGGTGGTTTGCCCACTGCTTTATCCTGGGGAGTGCAAAGCCACAGTCTCTCAAGTGGATAACAGTTCTCCACTGGTTCTGGAGGGGGCTTTGTTCCCAGAGTTCTTCATCCTGCCAAGGACAGAGGTAGTGGATGCCTTTCTCCACTGGTTCTGGAGGGGGCTTTGTGCCCAGAGTGCTTCATCCTGCCAAGGAATGGGTGAGTGGATGCCTTTCTCCACTGGTTCTGGAGGGGGCTTTGTGCCTAGAGTGCTTCATCCTGCCAAGAATTGGGTGAGTGGACACCTTTCTCCACTGGTTCTGGAGGGGGCTTTGTGCCCAGAGTGCTTCATCCTGCCAAGGACAGAGGTAGTGGATGCCTTTCTCCACTGGTTCTGGAGGGGGCTTTGTGCCCAGAGTGCTTCATCCTGCCAAGGACAGAGGTAGTGGATGTGACACTCCACTGAATGTGGGCCTACATGGAAGCTGTCCAGGCCCCTGGAACTGCCCACCAGATTAGTACGACTGACCACTGGGGATGGAAGCCATGTCTGCGGTAGTGCCACTGGCACATGATGTGGCGTGGCTGCTGGCAGTGCTTGCGGCGGCCTCAGAAGCGGCGGTGCTTGTGGCGCTCATTGGCCAGCGGTGCTGTTGGGTGGCTCAGTGAGTGTGCTGCTGGCGGTGGTGTCCTGGGAAGCGGTGCTTGTGGCGGCGGTGTCCTGGGAAGCAGTGCTGGTGGTGGCGGTGCATGTGGCGGTGCATGTGGCGGTGCTGGTGGCGGTCTTGTCCGCCGTGCAGGTTCTCTGCCCCTTCCCTACCTTGGATGGTGGCGCAGCTATCTTGCCACTCCCAACTGTAGTCCTGGGAGAGCCCTTGGTGGCAGGTGTTTTGCCCTTCTCCCTCCGGGCTGAGGTCAAATTCTTATGTTTCTGAGGTGGGGGACTGTCCTTGGCCTGGCTTCTTGGCACACTGGCTGCCCTGCTGCTTGGCGCACTCCAGAAGCCAGTTACTTCTGGCACCACTGTTCCCGGTGATGTGGTGGCTGAGGTGCTGGGTTGGGAAGGGAAGAGGTCAAGGTTTGACAGGAAAAGTTTTTTAGACACACTGGGACGGGTAGATGGAGGGGGTTTGGGAGTGGAGGAAGAGGTAGTGGTTGTAGGTGGTGTTTGTTTGCTGACTTTGGGTGAAGGTGGATGGGCTGGAGGCTGTCGTGAGGGGGATGGCTGTTGGGTGGGTGTGTGACTGCGTTTGTGTAGTTTGGGAGGTGGGCTCACAGACACACTGGTAGAGGACACAGGGGATGTGTGAATGGTAGTGGGGTGGTGAGTGCACGTGAGCGGTGTGTGGTGATGGGCGTGCTGGTGATGGATGTAGTGGCTGAAGATGTAGTGCATGCAGGTGTGAGTGGAGACGTGACAGGAAGGAAGGAGGTAGACGAGGAGGAGGGGGACACAGTGGAGGCAGTGGATGTTGGTATGTGTGCATGGGTATGATGCTTGTGTGAGTGCCTGTGAGATGTGTGGTGCTTATGTTTGCCAGAGCTACTCTTGTGTGTTGAGGTGTGTGCATGCTGGTCTGATGGTGTGCTTGGGATAGGCTGAGGTACAGGGGATTGGGGCTGGGTGGAGGAAGTTGGAGGGGGGAGGCTGGACACAGGGACAATGGCTGCCATCAGTGCTGAGGCCAGAGTCTGAAAAGCTCGCTGTTGGGCTGCCTGACCAGAATGAATGCCCTCCAGGTATGTATTCGTCTGTTACAACTGCCTCTCTACACCCTGGATGGCATTCAGAATGGTAGACTGCCCAACAGTGAGGGATCTGAGGAGGTCAATGGCCTCCTCACTGATGGCAGCAGGGCTGACAGGGACAGGGGCTGAGGTGCCTGGGGCGAAGGAGATGCCCACCCTCCAGGGTGAGCGCCCACAGGGCACATGCTAAGGGGCTGCTGGGAGGGCAGTGCTGGTAGGGGTTGTTGCGGCTGTACCTGTAGATGCGGTGGGCACAGAGGGGCCCGCCACCGCAAGGGAGCTCCCATCAGAGGAGGAGTCGGTGTCACTGGTCTCAGCTCCTGTCCCTGCTGTGGAGCTCCCCTCGCCCTCCGTCCCACTGGTGAATTCGGAGTCCGTAGTCTCGCCCTCCTGGGCCATGTGGGATGCAGCTCCCTCCTGCTCCGGTGGCACTGCTCCTCCGCATGATGATGCTAATGCACACAAGAACAGGGAGACCACAAAAAGGGGAGGAAAGAAAGTAGAAAGACATGTTCAGTGCATGCAATACCGCTAACGTTGGCGGACACTAAAGACACAGCAGCCCTCTGCACTACGCCATGCACTTAGAGTTCCCCAATTAATCACAGGGCCATGGGGTACAAGGCCTATGCCCGATTGCTGCACACATGGAAGTCACAGGAGCCTGACTTGGGGTAGATGGCTCCTAACACTGGTGGGGTGCCATATGGCCTACCTTACGAAGGGACCTTGCCTACAAAACTTGCCCTGGCCTAGGGGTACCCACAGCCCACCTCCCCACCCAGACACCTCCAATGCGCGCTGAATCAGATGAATGTGACTGTACTCACTCCCTTGTGGCTGCTGTGATGCCCTCAAGCACCATCAAACTCCGGATACACCACCGCCAGGATCCGGAACATTCGGGGGGTCATGGTGCGACGGGCACCCCTCCCACGTTGGGAGGCCATCCCCAGCTGGGCCTCCTCTGTCTTCTTGCTACAGCGGCGAATGTCCTCCCATCTTTTCTGGCAGTGGGTGGACCCCCAGGGTCCGGACTTCCTTGGCGATGGCACGCCAAATATCCTTCTTCTGGTGGGCGCTGACCTACAGGAATAGTACAGGGAAAAAGGAGAAGATATAACTGTCCGGACCGTCACAGTCATTGGCCCACATTCCTACCCTTGTCATGACGCACATACACTCACCGTTGTTTCATGCACGCCTCATTCCACCCCCCCCAATCTCCCATCCACACCACTCCAAACAGGCAGTTCCCATACAGCATGCTCACAGTGGACTCACCTGTTTGTCTGGAGGACCGTAGAGTAGCGTGTACTGGGGGAGGACCCCATCCACTAGTTTGTCCAACTCCTCCGATGTGAAGGCAGGGGCCCTTTCCCCAGATACTTGAGCCATTGTCGCTTCCAGACTGAGGTCACATAGGTCCTCTCCTGTCGAAGATCAGGTATCAAGTGAGTGAATAGTTAGAAAATGGCGGTCACATCCGCGGCGGTGCCTACCGTCACCGCCGGCGTATATCGTCATAGGCTCCTGGGACCCATAGGGTCCAATGTTAAACAATGCAGGATTGCGCTGAGGTCTTCGACCGCCTACCGCGACGGTGTACAACGCCAGCGCTGTTACCTCATATCCCCTTGTCCCACATTACAGGTCAGGCAGCCACCATTTTAGGGGGCCACATGGCATTAATTGTAAATGCGTCACTCATATCTTGGCCTTGCATATACACTAAGACAGGCACATAGCGGATTGACAAATGTGTGCAATAAATATTCTATTTAATACCTCAGTGTTGGGTGACTCTTTGCTCACTGTTCACGTCCATAGGGCACGTCCGCTGGGGCAGGTGCGGAGATGGCGGTATCCTCCTTTGTACAGACCGCTGGTGGACCTGTAGACAATGGAAGAGCGACATGTAATTGTCACCTACAGACTTGATCGTGCCACAATCCAGGAACTGTGTGCCCAGTTGGAGCCAGACCTGATGTCTGCAATCCGCCATCCCACAGGGATCCCCCCTCTAGTGCAGGTCCTGTCAGTACTCCATTTCCTGGCAAGTGGGTCTTTTCAAACTACAGTGGCCATAGCATCAGGGATGTCACAGCCTATGTTCTCCAACGTGTTGTCCAGAGTGTTTTCTGCCCTGCTGAAACACATGCGCAGCTACATCGTTTTCCCTCAGGTGGAGGATTTGCCTATATCGAAAGGTGACTTCTATGCACTGGGACATATCCCCAACATCATAGGTGCCAATGATGGGACACATGTGGCCTTGGTACCCCCCACAGGAGTGAACAGGTGTACAGAAACCGGAAGAGTTACCATTCCATGAATGTGCAGATGGTGTGTTTGGCTGACCAGTACATCTTCCATGTGAACGCCAAGTTTCCTGGCTCAGTGCATGACGCTTACATTCTAAGGAATAGCAGCATCCCTTATGTGATGGGCCATCTCCAGAGGCACTGTGTGTGGCTATTAGGTGAGGAGAAGGACCCTATACTATGTGAATAGTTGTCTGGGTATGGGGTTGTCCCTAAGGGTTAGTGTGTGTCTAACAGTTGTCCCTCGACATTTGCAGGTGACTCTGGGTACCCCAACCTGTCATGGCTACTGACCCCAGTGAGGAATCCCAGGACAATGGCAGAGGAACGCTACAATGAGGCACATGGGCGAACTAGGAGGGTTATAGAGAGGACCTTCGGCCTCCTGAAGGCCAGGTTCCGGTGCCTCCATATGTCAGGTGGTTCCCTCTACTACTCACCAAAGAAGCTGTGCCAGATCATCGTGGCCAGCTGTATGCTGCACAACTTGGCTTTGCGACAACTGGTGCCTTTTCTGCAGGAGAATGGTCCAGATGGAGGTGTTGTGGCAGCTGTGGAGCCTGTGGACAGTGAAGAAGAGGAGGCAGAAGAAGAGGACATAGACAACAGAAACATTATGATCCATCAATACTTCCAGTGAGACACAGGTAAGAAGACGTCACTGCCTCCTACATCTGATACAATTGTTCTTTCTCTCATCTGTCTGTCACTTTCACCCAGTGCATGGACCCTGATTTGTCACTTTCCCTTTCGATTTCACAGATGTGGGTCCCACTGTGTGACCTCTGCTATGTAACCTCATGGACTAGAGCTGTGTGACATAGGTATATTGACAATAGAATGGACATTGCTATTTCCCTCAGTTATTGCAAATACACATTTGTGAAAGGACAGACTGACTCCAGATAGTTCTGTGATTTAAGGGTGTTTATTTAAGTGCTAAATATTGGAGGGGGTTGTAAAATGGTCAGGGGTGATGGTGGAGGAATGTCCATGGCAGAGTCCATTCAATTAGTCTCACAGGTGCATTGTCCTAAGGGGCATAGGAAGTGGAGCTGGGGCAGTTTAAGGATGGACAGGGTGCCAAAGTGGGACAGAAGGACGACAATCAGGGTGCTCTCATTTCTTGGCCGGGGTCTTGGCTTCATTCTCTGTCTTTGTCCTGGATCTCAGGGACCGCTTGCGGGGTGGTTCTCCATCTGCAGGGGGTGGGGTGCTGGTGTTGTGGTCCTGTGGTGGGGCCTCCTGTCCATTAGTGCCACTAGGTGGTGGGCAGTTCATTGTCCAGGCTAGTGTCAGGGGCCCCTTGTTGTGCCACAGTGTCCCTCCTGGTGTTCACAAGTTCCTTCAGCACCCCTACAATGCTGTCCAGGGTGGTATTGATGGATTTGAGTTCCTCCCTGAACCCCAAATATTGTTCCTCCTGCAGCCGCTGGGTCTGCTGAAACTTGGCCAGTACCGTTGCCATCGTCTCCTGGGAATGATGGTAGGCTCCCCTGATGTTGGAGAGGGCCTCGTGGAGAGTGGGTTCCCTGGGCCTGTCCTCCCCCTGTCGCACAGCAGCCCTCCCAGTTCCACTGTGTTACTGGGCCTCTGTCCCCTGAACCGTGTGCCTACTACCACTGCCCCCTGGTCCCTGCTGTTCTTGGGGTGGTGGGTTAGCCTGGGTTCCCTGTAGTGGTGGACACAGTGATGCTAGACGTGTCCTGGGGACAGAGGTATGGGCCCGCTGGGTGGGTGCTGTGCTGGTGTTTCTAGAGGGGGTAGGCTCTGTTGTGGCTTGTGCCAGTATGAGGGGAACCAACTGTCCTGAGGTCCCAGATGGGCCGGGCTGGTCATCTTGATCCAGTTGGACAGAGCTGCTGTCATCACTGTGCGCCTCTTCTGTGGGTGGAGTGGACATGTCTAGCACCTCCTGTCCAGTGACGTTGGGTAGGGGTCCTGCAGTGGTGTAAAGGCATGATTATTGCATCTGTGTGTGCCATGGTGTGCAATGGGTGGGTGACCCTGTACCCCACTGCTTGCATTTCTGTGTAGGACCTTGTGTGCTAATTGTTTAGGGGTCTGTGTGGGTATGTGTAGTGGCCATGCATTGGTGATGGGTGCCCATGGTTTGTTGTTGCATGTAGGGCTTGGTGTTGGGATGTGTGGTTTGTGATAGTGGGACATATGTGAGGAGTTGGAGTGATGGGGGTGAGGGTGGGGGCATGTGATAGCATGCAGGTAGGGTGGGGGATGTAATAGTTAAGATTTGACTTACCAGAGTCCATTCCTCCTGCTACTCCTGTGAGGCCCTCAGGATGCAGTATAGCCAAGACCCGCTCCTCCCATGTTGTTAGTTGTGGGGGAGGAGGCGGGGGTCCGCCGCCAGTCCTCTGAACCGCGATGTGGTGTCTTGAGACCACGGAACGCACCTTCCCCCGTAGGTCGTTCCACCTCTTCCTGATGTCATCCCGTGTTCTTGGGTGCTGTCCCACTGCGTTGACCCGGTCACGATTCTGCGCCATAGCTCCATCTTCCTAGCTATGGTGGTGTGCTGCACCGGTGATCTGAATAGCTGTGGCTCTACCCGGATGATTTCCTCCACCATTACCCTGAGCTCCTCCTCAAAAAACCTGGGGTGTCTTTGCGGTGCCATGGGGTGATGTGTGTGATATGTGAGGTGGTGTGTGTTGTGATGTGTGGGGTGATGTTTAGGGGTGTGTGGTGTTTTGTGCATGGATATGTATGTGTGATGGTGTTGTGTGCCTCTGTATGCTGGTGTTGTTTTCGCTGTGCTGTCTCTCTGGCCTTCATCTATGTTTTTGGTAGTAAGGGTTTGTCGGTGATGTGGGTGGGTGTTTTATATTGTATTGGGTGTGTGGGAGTAGTGTGTGTATGTGTATCAGGTGTGCGTATTGGGAATTGTCTAATGTGGTTGTGTTTTGTAAATGTGTGTGTATTTTGAGCACAGAGGTGTGTACCGCCAATGGAATAACACGGTTGAAAGACCACCGCGTGGATTCGTGAGTCTTGATAGTGTGGGCGTATTCCTGTTGGCGTGACGGTGGAGGTTTTGTTATCGCCAGTTTATCACTGACCTTTGGTGTGGTAGACCTGTGTGAGTGTCTAGATTTTGGCGGATTCCGAGCTGTGGATCGTAATAGCTGTGGCAGAATTCTGCAGCTGCAGCGGTGTGTTGCCGGTCTTCTGCACGTCGTTAAGCAGCATTTACCGCCAATATTGTAATGAGGGCCTGTGTAATCTGTAGGTCAGACATAAATCAGAAATCATCTCCCAAAATCCCAAGTAGCTCCTGTTTATTCATAAGTTGCTCACCTACCTTACCTGCATTTCTCTATCCATATAGACCGAAAGACTGGGTGTAAGGCCTGGCCCTCTGAATACCTCCATCACTGTAGGTCATGAAAGAGATGCAGAACATACAAACCAGACACAATGTAAATAATTCCAACAAGGTCAACCTAGTATCATGGAGTGCCTCAGTGAGCTGTAAAGTCAAGAGAACAGGAAAGGTCCAAACTGTAAGAGTTCAGCACACATTTTCTTGATGGATTTACAAGGAAAAGTAGCTCTTTAACAATAGTTCTCAGCAATGGTGGATGCTTCCATAGGTTTAAGCAGAGGGACCGTTTCAACCTGCTGGAGACAAGGCCTGACTGCAGGCCCTGCGGCTAACCCCTGAATTACAATGCCAGAGTGGAGCTTGACCTTTCATAAGGCTTGGCTTGTTCTGCCTTTCATATTTCATTATTTCATCCTTCATGCAATTCAGTAGGTTCGTCATGGGACCTTGTTAAAGATTATGCACAGCAGGGGTCGACCACCCGTGGTAGCCGGGCACAGGACCTGGCTGCAAGACATCTTTTGCATCCATCCCGTATGGCACAGGAATTTCGGCTCTGAGCAATGAGGTTGGCTACGTGGAAGAGTTGTTCACATATTCCTCAACCATCAGCCATGTCCAGCAGCAGTTGACCAATCAAAATTGTTTCTCTTGAGGCTTGATCAGAGGCATCAGTTTCCATTATTTTATTTTTTTACAATCATAGTTATCTGATTTAAGTCTTACTGTAGTTGTATTAGCTGTACATATTTACAGATCTAAAACAGTCACTCAATCGATGCTGTAGGAGGCACTCTCAAGAGGAATGTAAACTACAATTTGCAAAAGCAATGATTTTAGCCATGCAATAATTTTTCCCACCTCCAAAAGAAGGGATTGGCAACATTGATCTAGGGAAATTGTTTTCCAAGTGAATTTTTGTCCAACAATGAAGTAAAAAACGGGGAATACCATCTTGTCCTTCAATGTTTCTAATATGTGTTATTGTGTCAGAATAATAATTTTCTTTGATGGCTTTTGATTATAGTTTCTGTGCGGTAAAATATATAAATGACATGTGGTCCCTAAACACAGGGGCCTGTTCATGAAAGCATATTTGAGTACATAAATTAGTACTCCAGAGGTACTACTTTATATACTTAAAAATGCTGTTCACAAAACTCAAGCCAGAGATTTCCAGTGGAAGCCTATCTCTTACGTGTGGTGAATCGGCATGTGAAGCTCTTCCTTTTAGGAGTGAATGTGAGCTGGGCCAGGGTGAGTAGTAGGAACTTGGGGAACATCTCCTACTAAATGAGCTAAGCTAAGGTAAAATCAAGTAGCGCTTTAGGGAATTACTTGAAAATAACAAGACAGACCCACAAAAGAGAAAGTCAGTTCCTTGAAATTACATCCACATTTAATTCAGTAATGTTACTGACATGGCAAGCTCAAATCTACTCTAGTCAAACCTTCGCGGAAGTCACACCCAACATATGGCCAGTCTCTAGTACTGCAGACTTGTAGAAATAAATGGAGACAAGGAATAAAACTAGAACCACATAGTGGATACACAGGAAAAGAAAGGGAAATTAATTTTGATGTGGAAAATAAAATAATTATCAATTTTTATAAATACATATTTTTTATGTAAACAAAAACCTAAAATGTATCTACAAGTAATAGAGAACATATATCCCAACAATAATCCATTTACTTTTAAGACTGCAACAGAGGTGAACAGTCAGAACTCCACCACCGCCATCAACAGATGAAAAGTCAATTAAAAATTTAACCAATCACACACAGTCTACCTACAAAAAACAGTAAGACAAAAACCTTCAACATTCTTTTAACCATGTTGGTGAATATCTTTGTTGCCATACTCTTCTTTTGAGGAAAATATTTGTGAAGGAGAGAGAGGATTTACAGGCTGGAGATGAACATCATTTAGATGTCCAGGGAGGCAGTTATGGCTAGATACTGTTTTTTCCCTGAAATGCTCCCTGACAAGGTTGCAGACTGGGAACAGAACCTCAGTTTAACAATGGCCCACTCCCAAGTCATTCCTGCACATGTTAAAATATTGGCTGCACCTGATTTCCTGGCCAATGGATCTTATCAAAGGGTCATTGGGAACATCATGGGAATCTCACAGGCAATCAAATCACACTGCTTGTGACGGGTACTCAGATACTTCATCAGCAGAATGTACCATTTTATCACCATGCTGCACTCTCTAATAAAAGGCAAAACGTGAAATGAACATGCTATGCCCATTCCATTCGAAAACATAAGTTCTGCAGCAAACACTACTGGCACTCTGTCAACATTGTGATGCAAGGGAAGCACACTCAACAGCTACGTTTTCTGACAGCCACCTATTGCATGTCAGGTGCTTGCTGGGTTTTTGGTAATGTGTGGTTAGAAGAAAATATTAGCCAATTCACCATTTGGGACTGCGTGTGTACCTGTGGCATGGAAATATTACTGTATTCACTCATAAGCTCATCACATCAGAGTAGGCACCATTGGTATTACGATTGAATGAATGTATGAATGTATAGATTGGGTGCTACATTCTTTACTTACCACAATGTAACTAGTATCTCATGCCTTTTCTAACAAAGAGTTGTACCCTCTCTTCTCATCCCCTCCCACTTCGTTGTCCTACCACAGAACCTCAAAAGAGGCACAATAGGGTGTGCATAAGAATGCAAGCCATGATTGAGCCCACATTTGGTATCCCAAATTATGCTTCAGATGTCTTAGATATTGGGGAGGGGAGAGTCGGTATTTCTCCAGTAGTTGCAGGCAAGATTATTGTATCTTATTGCACAACATTAACATGTAGTGGGGCTTACATGTAGACCTTTCCCATAAACTACTGACCCATTCAGTTTCTCAGAGCGAAATATAGAACAAGTCAGAGTATACAGGTGCATGATTTACTGGTAGCCTCATTTTATACCTAAGCAGCTAATTGGGATGCTGCATCAAAGTGACTGGACAGCATTGAGTCAATAATGAATGGTGGGCTATAGGCCTTATTTAGATCTTGGTGGTAATGGTCCCACCATCAACTTTTCAACTGGAAATCCGCCTGCCGCCATGATGGTCTGCCCACTGTATTTAGATGTTGGTGGTCCTGCATTCGAACCGTTGTGTCCGCCAAGAAATTCCTTCCATGTCGATGGCGGGAGAAGAAAAAGGGAATGCCAGGAGAACCCCAGCCACCCTTCCCACCATGGAGATTTGGATGTGCCTTGCTACCAAGACAAAGTGGTGGTCTGACCTCCATGTCTGAGTTGGCAGATTGAGGGGGGAAAGGGTGAAAACTCATCTTTTTTTCCCATTCCACCCCCATCTTTGCCTGAACATGACTGGACAACACCTGCTGTCACTGCTGCCATGATGCCACTGACCCACGGAGAAAACACAACCCCCCTCTGCCAGGATGCAGGACTCAAAGATAGGGATGCTGCATTGCTAGGGTACGATGCGTGAGAACTGCATAGGAGGTCAGGACCGCTGCAGGCATATACATGTCACAGTAATTGTTTTTTAAATAATTGTGACATGCATATGTCGGGGACACAAGTGGGTAAGACATGGATGGGGACACATTGGTTCACAACATATATCACACATATACACAACCATCATTATGGTGTCATTATTCATTGGCAAATGAATGCTGGCACCACAGTGATGGTACCTTCACACCTGTCAACTATGTCTATGTGTACAGATGGCCAAGGGGACTTGTACCTGTCATGTTGTGCTGCGACTTGTGTGTGTGAGCCAGTATGTGTATGTGTCCATGCGATCCGGTTGGCTGGATGAGGGGGAAGGAGCTGAAGTCGGTGCTGTGGTTGTGTCAGTATGTCTGCCACTTGCATATTGCTATGATGTTGTGTATGCTGTGTTGTATTGCTTTGTGCAATATTCAGGTAAGTGGTATTGTGTGGTTGTCGGTTTTGTGATGTGTGTAGTTGTGCTTGTGTGTGAGTTTGTTTGTGTAGATGAGTGTGTAGTTGCATTGCTTGTTGTGGTTATGTCTAGTGTAGGTGCAGTGTCAATGGTGAATGTATGTTGTGTCATGGATGTCTGTCAATGTTTGTTTGCAGCATGTATGTGTTGTGTTGTGGTGGAATGGCAATGGATAGGGGTGTATATCTGGTGTGTTGTGCCATATTTTGTGTAGGGGGACACATACAGCAAAGGTAGAGTGTGTGTGCGTATGTGTGTGTAACTTACCTCTATTCCACAGCCACTGCCATTGTCTGCTATCCATTGGGTTGTGCAATGTCCTCCGTCAGAGATGCACTGCCCATCCCCCGCTGTAACATCTAAATATGATGGGTGGAACACTGTCAACTTGATGGTCTTCTCGGGTACACCACCAACGCGGCTTGGTGGTGCAACCACCAAGATCTAAATCAGACCCTATGTCACCTTCCCTATATACCATCCGTAGACACTATTGTTGCAACACCAGGAAGTGAAATCCAAGCTTGCAAGTCTCAATGTGATATGCATCAACTAACAAATCATTCATTCATAGATAGATTGCATATTATGACTTTGTATATACTTCATGCACACTAAGAATTTGAAGACTTGTTGCAATACACCACATGTATTGTATCATGCCTGATTATACTAACACATTGATATTATAACAAGCATGTTCTTCTACATGCAATTAAAACATTTTCTTTAATTTCTAGTTCTTGTAACACTGTAGATATTTTCAAACCCACAACACCCTTTTCTATTATACCTATTTAGTTGGCTTACACTCTTTCTGCTATGTAGGTGGAGAAATCCATTCTTGATGCTGAGAACTCCTTAGCTGGTATTGGGTTCTCTAACTATGGTGAGAAACAGGACATGACATGTTGCAACTGGAAGTAGGTCATTCCTGTGGCAATCAAGGATCTTAAAACAACTGTTAGCCACTCTGCTGCTCCTTTAACTCCAGAAATCTCAAAAATGGCTGAGGATCATGATGACAGCACCTCCCCTGGTTTTCCAGAATAACTGTATATCCTCAGGGTGGGGATCCCCAAATATATCCTCATGTGTACAGACGACCTGAGACCCAGTTGAACAATCCAGCATGGACTGAGATATGGCAGGCCATCGCCATCCACTGCAGTGCAATTAGTGCTCACGTTTAAAGAGCCAGCGTGTACCAAGAGCACTGGGACGATTGCCGGCAGTGGGCCTGACTGGAGGCACAGAACAAGCTTGGAATATTCCTCAATCGCACATAACTTTCCCAAAGCTGTCCCCACTGCATCAGACGGTCGTGAAAACAGTGCAGCCAGCCGTCCATAGCAAAGAGCAGCTTCAAGGTGGGAAGTTTTGTATTATATTTTAGGAGTACATTTAAAGCTTTGCAATGTCATATTTCACTTGTTTGTTTATTTTCATGTGATTATGTTGATCAAAATGTAATTTATACTCCTTCGCTGCCAGGCCTTTTCCCCCTTAGATGATGGCCTTTTTTTGGCTATTTGGGGCAGTTCGCACTTAGACCCTCATAAGTTTCTGCCCACATAAGGTACCCACACCAAATTTGTCTCCTTTTTTTCCAACATCCTAGGCATTCTAGAGGTACCCAAAGTTTGTGGGTTCCCCTGAAGGAGACCAAGAAATTAGCCAAAGTACAGCGAACATTTCGTTTTTTTTAAAAAAAAAAAAGGAAAAAAGGAATGCAGAAGAAGGCTTGTGGTTTTTTTCCCCTGAAAATGGCATCAACAAAGGGTTTCTGGTGCTAAAATCACCAGCTTTCAGGAACAGGCAGACTTGAATCAGAAAACCCAATTTTTCAACACAAATTTGGCATTTTACTGGGACATACCCCATTTTTATGATTTTTTGTGCTTTCAGCCTCCTTCCAGACAGTGACAGAAATGGGTGTGAAACCAATGCTGGATCCCAGAAATCTAAACATGGCTGAAAAGTAGACAAAATTCTGAATTCAGCAATGTGTAATTTGTGTAGATCCTACAAGGGTTTCCTACAGAAAATAACAAATGAAATAAAAAAATATTGAAATTGAGGTGAAAATGTTTTTTTCTCTACGTTTTACTCTGTAACTTGTTCTTGCGATGTTAGATTTTTTAGAGCAATAAACCGTTATGCCTGCTGGACTCTTCTGGTTGTGGGTTATATAGAGCTTGTTGGTTCATCAAGAACCCTTAATACCCAGAGCCAATAAATGAGCTGCACCTTGCAGTGGGTTTTCATTCTATACCGGGTATACAGCAATTCATTTGCTGAAATATAAAGAGTTAAAAATAGGTATCAAGAAAACCTTTGTATTTCCAAAATGGGCACAAGATAAGGTATGAGAAGCAGTGGTTATTTGCACATCTCTGAATTCCAGGGTGCCCATACTAGCATGTGAATTACAGGACATTTCTCTAATAGATGTCTTTTTTACACACTGTCCTATGTTTGGAAGGAAAAAATTTAGAGAAAGACAAGGGGCCATAACACTTGTTTTGCTATTCTATGTTCCCCCAAGTCTCCCAGTAAAAATGGTACCTAACTTGTGTGGGTAGGCCTAGTGCCTGCAACAGGAAATGCCCCAAAACACGACGTGGACACATCACATATTCCCAAAGAAAACAGAGGAGTTTTTTGCAAAGTGCCTACCTGTGGATTTTTCCCTATAGCTCAGCCGGAACCTTGGGAAACATACCAAACATGTGCATTTTTTAAAACTAGACACCTAGGGGAACTCATGATGGGGTAATGTGTGGGGCTTTCACCAGGTTCTGTTACCCAGAATCCTTTGCAAACCTCACAATTTGGCAAAAAAAACACTCTTTCCTCACATTTCGGTGAGAGAAAGTTCTGGAATCTGAGAGGAGCCACAAATTTCCTTCCACTCAGCATTCCCCAAACTCGCCTGATAAAAATGATACCTCACTTGTGTGGGTAGGCCTAGTGCCCGCAACAGAAAATGCCCCAAAACACAACGTGGACACATCACATTTTCCCACAGATAACAGAGGTGTTTTTTGCAAAGTGCCTACTAGTGGATTATGGCCTCTAGCTCAGCCGGCACCTAGGGAAACCCAACAAACATGTGCATTTTTGAAAACTAGACACCTAGGGGAACCCAAGATGGGGTGACTTTTGGGGCTCTCGCCAGGTTCTGTTACCCAGAATCCGTTGCAAACCTCAAAATTTGGCTAACAAAACACACTTTTTCCTCACATTTCGGTGACAGAAAGTTCTGGAATCTGAGAGGAACCACAAATTTCCTTCCATCCAGCATTCCCCCAAGTCTACCGATAAAACAGATGCCTCACTTCTGTAGATAGGCCTAGTGCCCGCAACAAGAAATGCCCTAAAACACAACGTGGACAAATCACATTTTCCCAAAGAAAACAGTTTTTTTTTACAAAGTGCATATCTGTGGATTTTATCCTCTAGCTCAGCCGGCACCTAGGGAAACCTAGCAAACCTGTGCATTTTTTAAAACTAGACACCTAGGGGAATCCAAGATGGAGTGACTTGTGGGGCTCTCACCAGGTTCTGTTACCCAAAATCCTTTGCAAACCTCAAAATGTGGCTAAAAAAACACTTTTTCCTCACATTTCGGTGACAGAAAGTACTGGGATCTGAGAGGAGCCACAAATTTCCTTCCACCCAGCATTCCCCCAAGTCTCTTGATACAAAATGATACCTCACTTGTGTGGGTAGGCCTAGTGCCCGCGAAAAGAAATGCCCCAAAACACAACGTGGACAAATCACATTTTCCCAAAGAAAACAGAAGTTTTTTTTGCCAAGTGCCTACCTGTGGATTTTGGCCTCTAGCTCAGCCGGCACCTAGGGAAATGTTGTGATGTGGCTTGGAATGCCTGTGTGTCATGTGGAATGCCCATGACGGAACTTGCTGATGTCTTGGCATTCCACATGACACTAACGGACTGAGGCACACGTCTGATTTTCCTCTGTGCCCTTTTATCCTGTATACTTATATTCTGTGCTATAAACCATTAAAGACTCACTCAACTCGTTCACCGTCGTATGGCTTGTCACTTCAAGTTTGGCGACGAGGGTGAAGCTTCGTGGGACGTCGTTGCTGGTTCCAGCCTTGTTTTCCTGTTTTTCATGCTTTGGCCGTGCAGCAACTGATTTTTATTTTCATTTCGACATCATCGGCAGCCGTGTCTTCAATTATATACGACAGGTATTTGGGGCACAGAGTGTCTGAGGAACACACCGTTAGGCTCAACGGTGTGTTCAGCGCGAGAGGTTTATCGCGCGCGTGTATTTCTTCATACACGGCGCGAGGTGTGTTCAGCGCGAGAGGATTAGCGCGCGTGTATTTCTTCATACACGGCGCGAGGAACCATTGTCGTAGCTCGTGCTCTTCTGAAGAGTGCCAGCTCGTGTGCGCTCGTCTGCACAAACGCATCTATTATTCAACAACGCTTGCCCTCAACACGTGTTCGTGCCTGTCGATCTCCAGTTTCTTCCTGTTACAAGTGAAAAAAAAAGGGGAATCAGAAATGAAATAGAAGAAAGACACTTAATTCGATTTCCTTGTCATCAACTTAGACGACGGACTTCTGGCAAAGAGATCACTTGTCTTCAACATAGAAAATGGGTTTCTAGTTGGCCATCTTTCTTTGGACCTACACAAATATATATATTTATATACATATATTTCATTTATTTATTTTTGAGGAAATTAAACTGTGAAAATGCAGAATGTGTTACCACCTTCACCTTTTTTACAAGATCCAGGTGATCCTCCTTTGGAATGGAGATTATGGCTACGTTCATTCAAGGCTTATTTGGGAGCCATAGACGGTCATAAATTTAAGCCGGAAAGAAAGAAAAGTCTAATGTACTATTATCTGGGGGTTGAAGGACAGAATATTTTTGACCACCTACCAATTTACGAATTACGTGAGGAAGAGGAGTTAGATGAGTTCGAAATGGCTGTTGGGCAGCTGGACAAGCATTTCACGAAGACTAAGAATGTTGTTGTACATAGGTACAAATTTTTTACTAGGGCGCAAAATCCTAATGAAAGTGTGAATTCATTCATCATAGCATTAAAAGTGTTAGCTGCCAAGTGTGAATTTGAAAACTTTACTTCGCAACTTATACAAGATCAACTTGTAGCGAGATGCTACTCTAAAAGAATCCAAGAAAAGTTGTTAACGTGTAAGGATCCGTCTTTAGACAAAGCTATAGACATAGCAAATAGCATTGAGTGTTCGTTGGAGGATGCCAAACAGCTGGAGGTGTCTCTGTCTAATATTTCTATTTCAGGTGCAGTGATGAATACACAGAACAATGATTACAAGAAACAGATTCGTGCTGAGAGAAAACAGGACTACACTCCAACTTCAAGGATTACTTTGTCTTCCAAGATCAACCAAAAGACTATGGGCCTGATTCTAACTTTGGAGGACGGTGTTAAACCGTCCCAAAAGTGGCGGATATACCACCTACCGTATTACGAGTTCCATAGGATATAATGGACTCGTAATACGGTAGGTGGTATATCCGCCACTTTTGGGACGGTTTAACACCGTCCTCCAAAGTTAGAATCAGGCCCTATGTGTTACAGGTGTGGTTCTTTGAACCAGGTTTCATCTTTCAGAAATTGTCCTGCGCTTAATCAACAGTGCAGGAACTGTAATAAATTAGGTCATTTTTCACGTGTATGTAGAGGAGGGAAAAGAAGTAGTGTCCATTGTGTTCTTGATGGAGACAAGGAAAGTGTACAACAGGATGATAATGAGTTGGTGTTAGTTGTCAAGGACAATATGTCCTCTGGTAGCAAAATGGTAATTGATCCTGACATAGAGGTGTTGGTGGGTGGTGTTGCTGTCAAATTATTAGTGGATACTGGTGCTAGGATTACTATTGTTTCATTAGAAAAGTTCAATGAATTTTGGAGTGAAAAAACTCTTTTACCTCCTGATGTTACCACATTAGCTTTTGAGGGGAGCAAAATTGATTTGGTTGGGTATTTTTGGACTTCATTGTCCATCTTTGGTGAGACCCTCCGTGGCAAAGTGTATGTGGCAAGAAAAGGGATTAATGTTTTAGGCTTAATTCATCAAGCCGATTTTAAATTAATTATTAAGCCAGGAAGAGATAAACCAGTGTCTATTGACAGGGACAACACCAATTCTATCAAAACGTTATCTGATATGACGGGTCCTTGGCAACAGAAATTTAAAGGGTTGTTTCAGGACAAGTTGGGAAAAATAACAAACTTCACGCACACCATCAAGTTGAAACAAGGAGTAGTTCCTGTTAAACATAAACTGAGAAATGTCCCTTTTAGTGTGAGGGCAGAGTTGTCCAATTTATTGAGGGACATGTGTGAACAGGGCATAATAGAGAAGGTGGAAGCTACCCTGTGGTTATCTCCTATTGTTTTAGCGAAGAAAAGCTCTGGAGATCTGAGGATGTGTGTGGATTTAAGAAGCTTGAATGAGGCAATTTGGGTCGATAGTTTTCCGTTGCCCAGGATAGATGATCTTATTGCAAAAGTGGGTTCTGCTAGTTGGTTTACGAAGTTAGATCTTAGATCAGCATACCATCAGGTAGAACTAGATGTTGACTCTTGTTATCTTACAGCATTTGTGACACCTGATGGGACTTTCCAATTTTGTAGGTTACCTTTTGGTTTGGCGTCAGCTGCTGCTGTTTTTCAAAGGTTAATGACTGACATGTTTCCTAACAATTCCAATGTAGTCATATTTCAGGATGATATCCTGATTTTTGCTAACACAGAAACGGCACACGACAGAGTTTTGGAGAAGGTCTTGGAAACTTTAGATGAAAGAGGGGTCACTCTGAGAAAGGACAAATGTCTCTTTAAGACTCGGGAGATTGAGTACTTGGGGCATGTTTTATCCGAGCAGGGTGTCAAACCTAGACCTAAGTTAGTGAAAAGCATCCTTGAAGCTCCTGCACCCAAAACAAAAGAGCAGTTACTTTCTTTCTTGGGATTATGTGAATTTTATGCGAAGTTCATAAAGGACTTTGCTAAGACTACTGAGTGTCTTAGGGTAATCCTTAAAAAGAAACATACTTTTATTTGGTCTAAAGAGTGCAATGAGGCTTTTGAGCAGATAAAACAACACATTATCAATCCTCCTGCGTTACAACCTTTTTCCGATAGTAAAAAAACTATAGTAACTGTGGATGCATGCGAATATGGATTGGGTGCAGTATTGACACAGATTTCTGATGAAGGCAAAGAAAGCACCGTTGGGTTTGCCTCAAGGACTTTGCGAGAGGTTGAGCGGAAGTACTCTGTAATTGAAAAAGAACTTCTAGCTTGTGTATGGAGTGCAGAAAAATTCAAACAATATCTCTGGGGTAGACATTTTGTTTTAAAAACTGATCATCGTCCTCTGGTGGATATTTTATCAGGGAAAAAAATTAAGCGCTCTACTGCTCGTATAGCTCGGTTATCTGCCAAATTATTAGAATTCAACTTTTCGGTTGAGTATATTCCGGGGGGTAAGAACAGTAGAGAGGATTGTTTATCCCGTCTTCCTATCTCAGATGAGGAAGAACTACTAGAATGGGAAACAGAGATAGAAGAGTGTCTTATCGCATGTATCGCTGAAACCTTGGATGAGAATGTTTGGATTGAGTCTTTGCAAAATGACAGGTTGTTGTGTGATGTAATATATTATGTTAAGACGGGGTGGCCGGGAGAGAAAACTCTTTCGCCCGAACTACAACCTTTTTGGAAAGTATCGGAGGAATTATCTGTTGAAGGTGACAAGCTCATTAGATGTGACAAACTTGTTCCTCCGGAATGTCTCAGAAGGGATTTGATACTTAAAGCACACATTGGACATCTTGGTTCTACTATTACCAAAAGGAAGCTTAGGTCAAACTTCTGGTGGCCTAGGATGGATAAGGAAATTGAAGAATTAGTGAGGAATTGTCCCAGGTGTTGCATAAGTGACAAGGTCCTTGTTACTCAGGGAGTCAGTGATTCTTTTGTTCCATCACCAGCCAGAGCGTGGCAGAAAATTAGTCTGGATTTTCTTGGTCCTTATCATGTGTTGTCACCAGACATGAGATATTTCATTGTGATGGTGGATCATCTCTCCAGATGGGTTGAGGTCTTACCCATAAGACTTCCCACCACACAAAGTGTTATCAAGTGTTTGAAAGATGTTTTTAGCCGGGAAGGTCTGCCTGAGCAAATAATGACTGACAATGGGGTACAATTTGTATCCACAGAAATGTGTCAATTCCTGCATAGGTGTGGTATTAAACATATAAGAACCCCCCTTTATCATCCCCAGAGTAATGGTGTAGTAGAACGTTTCAATCACGTGCTTGTTGAGTGTATCCAAGCAGCTCTTAAGAGCAACTTGTCTGTGAGACAAGCTATTAAAGAGCTAATTTGGTCTTATCGCACTACACCTCATGTAGCCACTGGCAAAACCCCTTTTGAATTAATGAGAGGGAGGGTTGCGACGACAGAATTGTGTCCTTTTTGGATGATTGAATTATTTCATGAAGGGTGTGATCTTAAGGAGGCTTGGCAGATAGCGAAGGACAGTTCCGATGTTATGGGAAGAAAAAGGTTGAAGGTGATACCGGGAAAAAAAAATGTTCTTCAGGTTGGTGATTGGGTGCGAGTTAAAGAACCTTTGTTAGTCAGAAAAGGCTTGTCAAAGTTTAAAGAATCCCAACAAATTAGAGAAGTACGTAGAAATGCTGCTAGGTTGACTGATGGGAGTTGGTGGGGTATTACACGCTTAGCATTAGATCCTAGTGTTCAAACGAATAGTGAGTGCAGTGATAGTTACAAGTTGTTCAATCAAACCAATGGAAATGAAGTTGAAGCTCGTATGTTCAATCAAACCAATGGAAATGAAGTTGAAGCTCGTAATTCTGAATGTGTAAGGAAGGATAGAACTGTTGGGCAAAGATGTAAGCGGGAATGCCGCAGACCTGCTAAGTTTTGTGATTATGTTTTGTCGTGAAAACAATATATATATATATTGATCACTCATTAGTTCAGTTGTTAATATGTTGATCACTCATTAAGTTAGTTGTTTGTTTATGTGCTTAGAATGTGCATGGTATATTGTGCATGTATTTTAGTTTTATTCATTTTGGTCCTAGAAGTGTATTTCTCATTTAGGTTGGTATGTGTGTTCAATTGTATTTATTTGTTGGAAAATGTTAATGTTTAATTTAAGAAAAGGGGGAGATGTTGTGATGTGGCTTGGAATGCCTGTGTGTCATGTGGAATGCCCATGACGGAACTTGCTGATGTCTTGGCATTCCACATGACACTAACGGACTGAGGCACACGTCTGATTTTCCTCTGTGCCCTTTTATCCTGTATACTTATATTCTGTGCTATAAACCATTAAAGACTCACTCAACTCGTTCACCGTCGTATGGCTTGTCACTTCAGGAAACCTACAAAACGTGTGCATTTTTGAAAAGTAGACACCTAGGGGAATCCAAGATGGGGTGACTTGTGGGGCTCTCACCAGTTTCTGTTACCCAGAATCCGTTGCAAACCTCAAAATTTGGCTAACAAAACACTTTTTCCTCACATTTTGGTGACAGAAAGTTCTGGAATCTGAGAGGAGCCACAAATTTCCTTCCACCCAGCATTCCCCCAAGTCTCTTGACAAAAATGAGACCTCACTTGTGTGTGTAGGCCTAGTGCCTGCGACAGGAAATCCCCCAAAACACAACATGACACATCACATTTTCCCAATGAAAACAGAGGTATTTTTCGCAAAGTGCCTACCTGTGGATTTTATCCTCTAGCTTAGCCGGCACCTAGGGAAACCTAGCAAACCTGTGCATTTTTTAAAACTAGACACCTAGGGGATTCCAAGATGGGGTGACTTGTGGGGCTCTCACCAGGTTCTGTTCAAGTCACACAAGCTTTATTCGGTCTAATTAAACCATCAAAGCAATAACTTACAACAGTAAAACCATTGTCTATAGACAATAAATATATAATAACAAGATTAAAAAGTAAATAATGAGGATAAGATAAAGATAAAATGAGAGATCTGCGAATGTACAAAGGAGAAAAAATAGATATAAATCTTCACATGTGTCTCCCATCCTATAGATGAGGGGGAAACAACAGAATTCCTTTTTGTTGGCTGCCTTGACATCCTCATCAATAATTTTATAAAAAAATTCAATGAATAAAACTGTTGGATTAAATAAATTAGAATCAAGTTTGAGTTAATAACAAATCACTGTGATCTTTTAAAAAATGTGTACGTATATGCCGAGCGGACGCAAGGAACTTGCTGACCGAACAAGTTAGGAAAGAGGAGCAATCTCTCAACATCAACCTTAGGGCATCTTTGTACTTTCTCAACCCCATATTCCTTCAAACGGGGCAGAGCCATTTCCGCCGGGCAGTGCCATAGGCAGGACAAATAAACATAAAGTGCACTACGGTTTCCACAGAACCATTACAACTTGGACATTGATTAGATAGCGGGGTAGAGCACCATGAACTGGAAAAGGACTTCAGAGGGAGGCATCCATACCTGAACCGAACATACAAGCTTTTACTTAGTTGATCAGTAATTAAATCCAAGAAGGGTTCGAAGTGGGGAAACCACTTGTAATCAAGAAATTGAGCCATCAGCCTACCATGTGAAGTACAATATTTTTCCCTAACATGGGACCAATAAACTGATTTTAAGTGGTCCTTGTGAACCCTCCTTAGATTATTAGGCTGGCTCCAGAAATCACTGAGTGCCAAGGTATGGAACCATTCCGAAATGTACTTGAACCAAGGGATAGAAAGTACGTTTGGTCTATCCAATAAGTCTTACAAAGACTCCTTGTATATGACTAATTCAGGGGTAGTCCAGATGCGAACCCAGAAAGTTAAAAGGCCTTAAAGCTATTACAGCAGAAATGTGGGGGAACCCTAGATCCAAAAACACTGGAACTAAGGGTGCGCTACGAGGACATGCCAAGAGCGATCTTACAAAATTATTCTCCCCCACAGATAACTTGCTAGTTTTGGAACAACCCCAGACCTCAGTGCCATAGTTTGCGGCACTCTGAGCCTTGGCTAGATACATTTTAATAGCTGGGGAAACAACTTTCATGGTATTAGACATTTGGAAACACAAAATTGCCCCTGACCTGTGTGCCTAGAGAGCTAGGCTTTTTCCTGCCTGGGCCTGCCAGTTCATATCATTGCTGATTCTCACCCCTAAATAATCAATGGAGCATACCTTGCTCAGAGGAACCTTGTTATATAAGATGTTACATCGTTTTGTGCAACCAAGACCGAAGATCATAAGTTTTGTTTTACTAGAATTAAGTTCCAATCCATGGTCTGCACAAAACACACCGAACCTATCCAGGAGGACCTGGAGGCCCATAGGTGTTTTAGAGATCAGGAGGGAGTCATCAGCAAATAAAAGAATAGGAACTTTTGAATTGTTCAATGAAGGGGCATCGTTTTGACAATCTGTTACAACTTGCACCACTTCATTAATGAACAGCGAAAAAAGAGTAGGTGCCAGGACACAGCCATGGCGTACCTCCCGCCTGATATTAATGCGATCAGTGAGTTCCCCCTGACTACCCCATCTTACTCGAGCATAGGTGTTCTTGTGCAATCTTTGAATTAGGTGCACCAAATTCATCGGGACGCCAATTTTCTTTAGGACTTCCCACAATTTCTGTCTTGGAACAAGATCGAAAGTGGACTTTAGGTCAACAAAAGCAACATACAAGTTTTGTTTGGCCAAAGTAACGTATTTCCAGAGTAACAGAAAAAATCTAAAAACTTGGTCCATAGTGCTAATTCTTGAACGAAAACCAGCCTGGAGGGGAGATAGGACCTGATTGGCTTGGACCCAGTCCATGAGCCTGTCTAGGACTTGCTTAGAGAAAATCTTTTGAAGATTATCAATGAGGCTAATTGGGCGGTATTTGACGGGCAGTCCCACATCTCCTTTTTTATAAATAGGGATCATTTCGGGCCCGAGCCACGAGTTCGGAATGAGGCCACCTGCTGCGATGGCGTTTGATAAAGTATTAATATACCACGCCCAAATAACGGGTTCTGACTTAAACAGGTCCCCCGGTATCTTATCAGGACCAGGAGCCTTAGTGGGTTTCAGAGAACTAATAGCTGCTGTGGTTTCAGCAATTGTAAAAACGATGTCCTCCGTAGGACCTTCGATAAAAGGTCTGCGTTCGACACCCCTATGGTCCTCATGGTCCTGTTGCATGGATGAAACATAAATTTCGGAAAAATGAGCCACCCATCTTTCAGGTTGAATATGAAGATTTGGAGTAGCATTACCCTCTCTATGCCTGTGGGTCAACAACCTCCAAAAGGAGCCCTCGTCTCGATTTTCGACTGCCTCCAGCAGCTTCTGCCAGATCTCGAATTCCCAATTTTTCTTCGCTAGGTCCAGGCCCTTAGTGTAGCTAGATCTAGTGGCACTGATCTCCTCCTGTGAGTGCTTATGCAGGGCCAATTTAAGATTGAGCCTAGCAAGGTCGCAATCTTTATTAAACCATTCTCTGGATCGGATAGTATCAGGAGTATGATTAACAGTGGTTTCTTTATAAAAAAAATTCTGTAGAATGTTTATCAATTCAGCATGGATTTTCAGGATTGGAAGACTATCGACCTCTTGCTTTTCAAGACCGAAGAACAGCTGTAAAAAGGAAGATTAAATTTGTTTGACCAAGAGTGGATTAGATGTAACCTTTGGCCAACTAACACGAGTTTGCCTGGAGTTCAGAGAAGGGATAGGAACATCGGTGGTCTCTAGGTGTTGTGTTCTCCCAAAAGCTTTGTTGGAAAAAGTAAGACATAGGGGGTGGTGATCGCTATCATGGCGGGGTTCCACCTTCATGTCCAGAGTGTTTGACCAAAGCCTGATGTCGACAAAAAAATAATCAATAGTGCTGGAAGAACACCCCTGCTTAAAAGTGGGGGCACGATTTAGATCAGATCTAGTCCGACCATTGCATTCCCTGAGTCCACACCGTAGGCAAAGGGAGGCCATCTGTGTAGCAGCACAAGAACCGATGCTAAGAAAATCGTTCTTCACTTGGGGAATACCCCAAGATTCATCTTCTTCAGTTGTTAGATTACCTACAAGGTTCTTGGATACAAAAGAACAGTTTATATCACCCCCTATCACCAGATGGTTAGAAGGATGCAAAAGTTCCATATGCTCAGCTAGCTGAGCAAGTACCCTTGATTCCATACTGGGGGGGGACGGACCTCGCGTACACATTGACCAGAGTCACTATAAAACCAGGCTGAAATGTGAGTCTAACACCCAATAAATCTAACGAATTAAGGGATAGTGCAGAGTGGTCGCATTGCACTTTCTTATTCACTAAAATCATGAGCCCACCCATAGGCCTACCAAAGCCTCCAGAGGCAGGCTGAGCTACGAGAAAATAAGTTATGAACCCCTCAACATGTATTATCTCTTCCGCCCAGGTTTCCTGAAAGAGGCATAAATCTTGCTTAGAGATAAGGTCGACCCATCCAGGATCTCCCATCTTTTTTTTTATTCCAGCCACATTCCAAGACATAATGTTAAGTACAGGGGGCACAAGTGTGGGCCTAACTCTCAGGGGTACGATGGGATTCAGAGCCCTTGGTCGTTTGCCTCTGTGAGTCGTAGCAACTGTAATGGGGAACACTAAGGGAGGAACATCATTTAGTCAGTCTAAATCAGATAACCGGGGGGAGCGGATCTTGGTCAAAACTGGTCAATTACTATTGAGTGCATTTTTTAACACTAGACACCTAAGGGAACCCAAGATGGGGTGACTTGTGGGGTTCTCACCAGGTTCTGTTACCCAGAATCCTTTGCAAACCTCAAAATTCGGCTAAAAAACACTTTTTCCACACATTTCAGTGACAGGAAGTTCTGGAATATGAGAGGAGCCACACATTTTCTTCCTCTCAGCATTCCCTCACGTTACCCGATAAAAATGATACCTCACTTGTGTGGGTAGGCCTAGTGCCTGTGACAGGAAATGCCCCAAAGCACAACGTGGACATATAACATTTTCCCAAAGAAAACAGACATGTTTTTTGCAAAGAGCCTACCTGTGGATTTTGGCCTCTAGCTCAGCCGGCACCTAGGGAAACCCACCAAACTGGTGCATTTTTGAAAACTAGACACCAGGGGAACCCAAGATGGGGTGACTTGTGGGGCTCTCACCAGGTTGTGTTACCCAGAATCCTTTGCAAACCTCAAATTTTGGATAAAAAACACACTTTTTCCTCATATTTCGGTGACAGAAAGTTCTGGAAACTGAGAGGAACCACCAATTTCCTTCCACCCAGCACTCCCCCAGGTCTCCAGATAAAAATAATACCTCACTTGTGTGGGTAGGCCTTGTGCACGCGACAGGAAATGCCCCAAAACACAACATGGACACATCACATTTTCCCAAAGAAAACAAAGGTGTTTTTTGCAAAGTGCCTACCTATGGATTTTGGCCTCTAGCTCAGCGGGCACCAAGGGAAACCTGTGCCAAACCTTTGCATTTGTGAAAACTAGACACGTAGGGGAATCCAAGATGGGGTGACCTGTGGGGCTCGCTCCAGGTTCTGTTACCCACAGTCCTTTGCAAACCTCAAAATTTGGCAAAAAATATATTTTTTCCTCACATTTCGGTGACAGAAAGTTCTGGAATCTGAGAGGAGCTACAAATTTCCTTTCATTCAGCGTTTCCCCAAGTCTCCTGATAAAAATGATACCTCAATTGTGTGGGTGGGCCATGTGCCTGCAACAGAAAAAGGCCAAAAATCTACAGAGATTGAGGGGACAGCACAGCGAGTTGATAAGCACATATTTTTATTTTATACATCTTGAGGCTGACTCTGCTTTGGGGACCCACACAAGTGAGGTGTCATTTTACTTGGGAGACTGAGGGGAATGCTGGGGACTAGGAATTTTGTGCCAGAGCAGTGATCCTACAAAGAAAAGTCAGGAAAATGTGCTTTTTTATACAAATCTTGAGGTATGTAGAGGAGTCTGGGTAAGAAAATGTTGGGGGATCCATGCGAGCCACACTTCCCTGGACTCCTTGGGGCGTTTAGTTTTAAAAAATGTCTGGCTTTTGTAGGTTTCCCTAGATGAAGGCTGCACCCAGGACCAAAAACATAGGTGCCCCCCCCAAACACAGGTAGTTTTGTAATATATCTTTTTGATGTGTCCACGTTTTTCTGTGATGTGCCAAACACTAAAATTGTGAAAAGAAGTGCACTTAGGTTATGTGAAAAAGACCCCTCACCCACCAACCAAGTTGGTGGCATGCTTCATCATTAGGGTCCCACCTGAGACACCTAATGTGTCACAAGTGTGCTGCGACGCCTGATTACATGGGAGCAGGTTTTGTCATTTGTACCACACATGCTGGTTGGATTTTGCACGAGGGTGAGTGATGGATCAGTAGATCAAATTTTATTAACAAGAGATTTCACAAAAGGGAAATGCACTGTTAAGAACTGAAAGGCCAAAAAACGGAACCCATCGACTCACAGCTCGTGAGCTGTAAAGCCTCGTCAAGGCACCAACCGTTTTACAATCCATTCACACACCTTTCATACATGACATGCACAAGACCATTCACGCCGCCAGCCACGGGCCCAGCACATTACAACCCTTGCATCGACAGACAGTGCCACTCAACGACCCGTCACTTACATACGCTCACATGCCTGATACACACTAGCTGATGGGAGTGTGTGGACTGACATGTGGCTGGCACCACCAGCCAAGTGCCACTCCACTCACATCACCAGCCAAGCGCCACTCCACGCACACCGCCAGCCAAGCGCCACCCCACGCACACCGCCAGCCAATCGTCCCCCCACGCAGACCGCCAGCCTAGCGCCACCCATGCACACCGCCAGCCAAGCGCCACCCCACACACACAGCCAGCCATGCGCCTCTCCACGCACACCGCCATCACTTTGTTTTTGTTTATAAACAACAAAGAAACCGCTTAGTAATTATAAAATAAGTACAAAATTACAAACACAAAAGCTCTAACTAAATACATGACAGTAATACCAACTGTGAAACTGAACATATGAAAATCTAAAATAGGCAGTTTACGCTCACAGTATTTCTAAATTTTTTTTTTTTGTGTGGTAACTCCTGAAACAGCCAGCCACACACAGCCCAGGCTTTGAAGGGCAATCGAGGCAGTACATCCGGCTCTCCCTCCGGATACCTCTTCGGGCACATACTGTACATTTCTTAGTGGGCAAGTCTTTTTTGGGAGTGGGAGAAACAAATCAAATCAAATCATAAACATTTATAAAGCGCGCTACTCACCCGTGAGGGTCTCAAGGCGCTAGGGGGATGGGGTTACTGCTGCTCGAAGAGCAAGGTCTTGAGTTGCCTCCGGAATGCGAGGTGGTCCTGAGGTTGGTGGGGAGGGACTTCCATGTCTTGGCCGCCAGGTAGGAGAAGGATTTCCCACCTGCCGTGGTGCGGCGGATGCGAGGGACGGTGGCGAGAGCGAGGTTGGCGGAGCGAAGTTGACGGGTGGGTGTGTAGAAACTGAGGCGACGGTTGAGGTATTCGGGTCCCTTGTTGTGGAGGGCTTTGTGTGCGTGGGTGAGGAGTCGGAAGGTGATCCTTTTGTTGACGGGAAGCCAGTGCAGGTGTCTCAGGTGGGCGGAGATGTGGCTGTTGCGGGGTATGTCGAGGACGAGGCGGGCGGAGGCGTTTTGAATTCTCTGCAGACGTTTCTGGAGTTTAGCGGTGGTTCCTGCGTATAGGGTGTTGCCGTAGTCCAGACGACTTGTGACGAGGGTGTGGGTCACGGTCTTTCTGGTGTTGGCAGGGATCCAACGGAAGATCTTCCGGAGCATGCGGAGGGTGAGGAAGCAGGAGGATGATACGGCGTTGACTTGTTTGGTCATGGTGAGAAGTGGGTCCAGGGTGAATCTGAGGTTGCGTGCGTGGTCTGAGGGGGTTGGTGCAGTGCCAAGGGTCGTGGGCCACCAGGAGTCGTCCCAGGCGGACAGGGTGTTTCCGAGGATGAGGACTTCCGTTTTGTCTGAGTTCAGTTTCAGACGGCTGAGTTTCATCCATTCTGCGACGTCTTTCATTCCATCTTGCAGGTTGGTCTTGGCGCTAGTGGGGTCCTTGGTGAGGGAAAGTATCAGCTGAGTGTCGTCGGCGTAGGAGGTGATGTTGATGTTGTGTTTGCGTACGATGTCGGCGAGGGGGCTCATGTAGACATTGAAGAGAGTCGGGCTGAGTGAGGAGCCTCGTGGGACGCCGCAGATGATCTCGGTAGGGTCTGAGCGGAAAGGTGGGAGGTAGACTCTTTGGGAGTGGTTGGAGAGGAAGGAGGTGATCCAGTCCAGGGCCTGTCCTTGCATCCCGGTGGAGCGGAGGCAGGATATTAGGGTTCGGTGGCAGACGGTGTCGAAGGCAGCCGAGAGATCGAGGAGGATGAGGGCGACTGTTTCTCCGTTGTCCATCAGAGTTCTGATGTCGTCTGTGACTGAGATGAGGGCGGTTTCTGTGCTGTGATTGGCTCGGAATCCAGACTGAGAGGGGTCGAGTAGGTTGTTGTCTTCAAGGAAGTTGCTAAGTTGCTTGTTGACGGTCTTCTCTATGACTTTGGCAGGGAAGGGGAGGAGCGAGATGGGGCGGAATTCTTCAGGTCGCTGGTGTCCGCCGTAGGTTTCTTCAGTAGGGCGTTGACTTCTGCGTGTTTCCAGCTCTTGGGGAAGGTGGCAGAAGCAAACGAGCTGTTGATGATGGTCTGGAGATGCGGGCGATGATGTCGTCGGCTTTGTTGAAGATGAAGTGTGGGCAGGGGTCCGAGGGGGCACCGGAGTGGATGGAATTCATGGTGGCTTTGGTCTCTTCTGTGTTGATGTGAGTCCAGACGTTGAGGGTGATGGCTGGGGTTGTAGGTTCTGTGGTGGTTGGCTGGGTCTGGTGTCCGAAGCTGTCGTGTAGGTCGGTGATCTTACAATGGATGAAGGTGGCGAGGGAGTTGCAGAGGTCTTGTGAGGGCGTGAGGGCGTGATGGCGTTGGCGTTAGGGTTGGAGAGCTCTTTGACCATGTTGAAGAGTTCTTTGCTGTTGTGAGTGTTCTTGTCCAGTCTGTCTGTGAAGGAATTTCTTTTTGGTGGCGCGGATCAGTTGGTGGTGTTCGCGGGTAGCGTTCTTGAGGGCAGCCATGTTATCTGCGGTGTGGTCCTTGCGCCAGGCTTTCTCGAGGGTGCAGCAGGTTTTTTTAGATTCCTTGAGGGTGTCTGTGAACCAGAGAGATTTTTTGGTGTTGGTCTGTCTTGGGAGGCGTCTGAGGGGAGCGAGGTTGTCTGCGCAGTTGGTGATCCAATGCGTGAGGCTGAGGGCTGCGTCGTTGGGGTCGGTGGAGAGGGTGGGTTGGTTGTCGCTGAGAGTGTAGAGAAGCTGTTCCGTGGGGATTTTGTTCCAATGTCGGCGTGGGATGGATTGTGTGCGGAGGTGGCGAGTCTCGCATCGGAAGGTGAAGTGGACACATCTGTGGTCGGTCCAGTGTATTACGGAGGAGTGGCTGAAGGATACGTGGTTGCTGGCGGAGAAGATGGGGTCGAGGTTGTGTCCGGCGATGTGGGTGGGGGTGCTCACCAGTTGCTTGAGACCGAGGTTGGCGAGGTTGTTGAGCAGGGCGGTGGTGTTGGGGTCGTTGTTCTGTTCCAGGTGGAAGTTGAGGTCACCGAGAAGGATGTAGTCCGGCGAGGCAAGTGCGTGCGGGGAGATGAAGTCAGTGATAGAATTGCTGAAGAGGGCTCGTGGTCCAGGGGGTCTGTAGATGAGAGTTCCTCTGAGGGTGGTCCTGGGGTCGGTGTGGATCTGGAAGTGCAGGTGTTCGGAGGCGAGGGGGGTGTCTTCGGTGTAGGTGGTGACTTTGATGGAGTCCTTAAAGACAATGGCGATTCCTCCACCTACTTGGTTGGTGCGTTCTCTCCTGGAGATCTTGTAGCCGTCGGGGATGGCTATGGCGATGTCGGGGGCCGAGGAGGCGTTCATCCAGGTCTCAGTGATGAAGGCGACGTCCGGTGCGGTGGAGTCCAGGAGGACCCATAGTTCAACGGCGTGCTTTTGGACAGAGCGTGCGTTAATCAGGATGCATTTGAGGTGGTTGTTGGCGCGTGGGCTGGCGGGCGTGGTGGTTTCGCGGTGGAAGGTGAGTTTGCAGGTGTGGCATGCGAAGGGTCCGTGGGTGCGTTTCTGGTTGGCTTGGACGCAGGTGCTGGAGCGCCCCGGGTTGAGGGCGTGGAGGGTGATGGGGTCGTAGCGGTGCTGTGGGGTTTGGGAGTGCTGGGGACCAGGGGTTGTGGCGCTGTGCACAGTCCAGGTGCGGAAGGGCGCAGATGGGCTTGCCTTTGGTGCGGCTGCGCAGCGGCCGCCATAAGTGGGAGGAGGGGTGAGGAGGGGTCAGCGGGGGCGGGGCGGGAGGGGGGCGGCGAATGGGAGCAGGGGGGGCGGTGCCGAGCAGGATGTGGCGGCGGGAAAGCAGAGGGTGGGGGGTCAGGTAGAGGGGAGGGGAGAAAACATGGGGGAGGGGGTGGTTACAGAGGTGGAGGCGAGTAAGGAAGAACAGAGAGAAGAGTCAAGAACAGAAGAACAGAAGAGAGAAGAGTCAAGAACAGAAGAACAGAAGAGAGAAGAGTCAAGAACAGAAGAGAGAAGAGCCAAGAAGAAGGGTAAAAAAGAAGAGGAGAGAAGAGTCAAGAACAGAAGAACAGAGGAGAGAAGAGTCAGGAACAGATGAAGAGGAGAGAAGAGTCAGGAACAGAAGCGAGAAGAGTCAAGAACAGAAGAGAGAAGAGCCAAGAAGAAGGGTAAAGAAGAAGAGGAGAGAAGAGTCAAGGAAGAGGAGTCAGGCGGAAGAGGAGAGACCTGAGAAGTAGAGGGGAAAGAAAGAACACGCAGGTCGGGGTGCAGAGGACAAAGAAGAAACACAGATGAAGAACACAGCTGAAGAACACAGATGAAGAACACAGATGAAGAAAGAAGAAAGAACACGCAGGACGGGGTGCAGGGAAGAAAGAAGAACACAGATGAAGAACACAGATGAAGAAAGAAGAAAGAACACGCAGGTCGGGGTGCAGAGGAGAAAGAAGAACACAGATGAAGAACACAGAAGAAGGACAAAGAAGAAGAGAGAACACGCAGGACGGGGTGCAGGGAAGAAAGAAGAACACAGATGAAGAACACAGATGAAGAAAGAAGAAAGAACACGCAGGTCGGGGTGCAGAGGAGAAAGAAGAACACAGATGAATAACACAGATGAAGAAAGAAGAAAGGACACGCAGGTCGGGGTGCAGAGGAGAAAGAAGAACACAGACGAAGAACACAGATGAAGAAAGAAGAAAGGACACGCAGGTCGGGGTGCAGAGGAGAAAGAAGAACACAGATGAAGAACACAGAAGAAGGACAAAGAAGAAGAGAGAACATGCAGGACGGGGTGCAGGGAAGAAAGAAGAACACAGATGAAGAACACAGATGAAGAAAGAAGAAAGAACAAGCAGGTCGGGGTGCAGAGGAGAAAGAAGAACACAGATGAAGAACACAGATGAAGAAAGAAGAAAGGACACACAGGTCGGGGTGCAGAGGAGAAAGAAGAACACAGATGAAGAACACAGATGAAGAACACAGAAGAAGGACAAAGAAGAAGAGAGAACACGCAGCACGGGGTGCAGGGAAGAAAGAAGAACACAGATGAAGAACACAGATGAAGAAAGAAGAAAGAACACGCAGGTCGGGGTGCAGAGGAAAAAGAAGAACACAGATGAAGAACACAGATGAAGAAAGAAGAAAGGACACACAGGTCAGGGTGCAGAGGAGAAAGAAGAACACAGATGAAGAACACAGATGAAGAAAGAAGAAAGAACACGCAGGACGGGGTGCAGGGAAGAAAGAAGAACACAGATGAAGAACACAGATGAAGAAAGATGAAAGAACACGCAGGTCGGGGTGCAGAAGAGAAAGAAGAACACAGATGAAGAACACAGATGAAGAAAGAAGAAAGGACACGCAGGTCGGGTGCAGAGGAGAAAGAAGAACACAGATGAAGAACACAGAAGAAGGACAAAGAAGAAGAGAGAACACGCAGGACGGGGTGCAGGGAAGAAAGAAGAACACAGATGAAGAACACTGAAGAAGACCAAAGATGAAGAAAGAAGCAGGAAGAGAACGCGGTGAGGAAGAGGAGCGGGGCCGAGGAAGAGCAGCACCCGCAGCAAGATGGCTGCAGAAGAGGAGCAGAGAGCAAAGGGAAGAAGGACAGCAGAGGTGCGGAGAGAGGTTGGAGGAGAGAGCGGAAGGCAGAAGACAGAGGTACAGAATGTGATCTGGAAGGTGGCGATCTTTCAATCTAGCCACATCCTCCACCACTGATACTCTAGGAACTCTTGCCTGTTCCATCACAATAAGGATCTCTATCACTGACTCCTTAAATTTAACAAATTTCATCCTTGACTCAGGTGAACGATCCTTAAACTCAATAAAAGCATTAAAAGTTGCCAATTGAAATAAATGTAGGGCCAACTTTTGATACCACACGTAAGACTTACGAAGAGCAGTGTAAGGTTCCAACCTCTGATCTACTCTATCAACACCACCCATGTGCCTATTGAGGTCCAAAATGCACGCAGGTTTGCGCACTTCAGCAACCTGACCCCAAACAGTCACAGGGGAAGTGTTCTCATCATGGATGGTAGATAGCATGTACACATCCCTCCTCTCTGAAAATTTCAGAGCTAGCAGCTCATTATTCCGCAAGGCACTGCAGTGTCCGCTCTCAAGTTTTTTATAGACAAGCGCCCTTGGATAGCCTTTCCGGTTAGAACGGATTGTGCCACAAGCAGCAGTGTCCACTCTAAACAACTCCTTGAACAACTGCACTCCAGTGTAGAAATTATCTATGTAAAATGGTGACCTTTGTTAAACGGTCGTCTACCAAGTTTCCACACAATTTTCTTGCTAACTCCAAAAGTGGGCGGACAACCAGGAGGGTCAACGCTGGAATCCCTACCAGTGTAGACCAGGAAATTATACATGTATCCTGTACTACTTTCTGATAGCATATACAATTTAATTCCATATTGTGCCCTCTTACTAGGAATGTACTGCTTAAAAACTAAATGCCTCTTGAAAAGGACCAAAGACTCGTCCACACTTATCTCTTTGCCTGGAACATAGACCTCTGAAAACCGATCTACAAAATGATCAAGGACAGGCCTAATCTTAAAAAGACGGTCACAATTAGGGTGATCTTGTGGCAAGGCTAAAGCATTGTCTACAAAATGCGGCATACAAAGAAGAAGCAAATAGCGATTACGAGTCACAGTTGCAGGAAATATAGCCGTTGCCATCAAGGGACTAGTAGACCAATAAGAAGCCAGTGACGACTTCCTTATCAACCCCATCAAAAAAGTCAAACCTAAAAACTTTTTCATCTCTTCCAGATATGTGGGAACCCACTGAGTAGCTCTAGACTGAGGCCCAAGTCTGGAAGTTAGGTTTTCTTTGCGTCAACAGTTTTGGTAGCAGAGTTTGGTAACATATCATAAATTGTGAAAATTAATTGGTGTGTTTTGATTATGAAATGAATTGCTAAATGCCTAAAGTGACTTTCCCCGGTCCTTGGAGGTTTCCTAGATTGATAGGGAATGTTCTCAGCGTTTTGTTGTTAGTTTGAGTGAATAGAATATGCACTTGCCCAGCTTTAGCTAATTTGCATTTGATTGAGTTGCTTGTGAGTTTTATGGGAGTTGGCGTACTCCAGAAGATGTTAAAGAAAGAGTTGGCGTAATCTGAAGTATGTGAGTAGGGAAGTCGGAGAACTTCACATGTGTGTGGCGCCCGGTGCTCGGAAAAATTGTCCACGTGGTTGTTGATAAGACGGACCTCTCAGGGCAGGTCTAAGACTCCAGAGTATATTGATTGTTTTTTGTTGTAATTTGTCTACTTAGTAGAGCAATCGAGCGTGGTTGGTAAGTCGAGGCTGCTAGGTAAATTGTGTGTTTGGGAATTTTTGAGTGAGATTTGGCGAGTTCAACATGCAACAGGACTGTCTCCAGTGATCAGCTGAGGGTGAAATTTGCAGATCAAATTTTGCTCGCAAATCTGGGGAACTGAAGAAAAAGAATAACTGCAAGAATAAAAGCCAGCAGTGAAATTTAGAAGGTTCCTGAAGCGATTGTGTTACCCTACCTGTAGTAAATAGAAAAATGTGTGTTTCTTGGTTTTGAAGAAGTGCTCGCAATTAATTTTTGCATTAGGTTAGAGTGTTTTTGAGTTTAGGAGGACAAGCCGCAAGACTTTGTCAGCTGCTGTGTGTAAGTGTAATGTTAGTTCTGTGCCACGCTGGGATAGGCTGGTTAGTAAGAAGGGTTGCGCACGGATTGGTAGATGATCGTGAAGCGTACTTGAATGAGAAGGGTGTGGAAGAGGATTGTGGGATTGTAGTCACTCCCTGATTATCAAATTTTGGAATAAAACATTTTAAAATGAAGTTTTTCAAAGCTTTAAAAAGTGCTATTAGAGGAGATGAGTATATTCCGGCAAGGGAAGGAGATATTTCTTTGCCAGAATGTACTCTGGCATATATTATAATTGAGGAGAAAGGTACTGGAGCATGTCTTTGATTAAAACACTGGATTAGGATCACAAAAAGGAAGGTTGTTTAGTTTTTCCTTAATATGGTACATTTAATTTGAGAATTTTGGAGACTTTGAGGCAGAAGATGTATGGTCTGAGACCTCCACCAAGATCAGCTTAGCTCGAAGCCTCAGTGATCTGTGAGTTAGTAGCTAGACAGCAGCAGTCTTTGAAATTTGAGAGAAGAATCAGAAGGACAGAAAAATCACTAGCGGAAGCTAGAGGGGACAGTGAGCAGAGACTCAATACCTTACAAGGTGCTAAATTGTTTCCAGCAACGTCAAAAGACAATGAAAAGGAGACAAACAAAATTTCAAAGAACTCTAAAAAGAGTTCTTCAGCAGTCCTTGAAGGGGCAATGGGAGCAAATAGACTTGAATCATATACTGAAGCTCATTTCAGATATGTGTGTCATTTAATTACAGAGGGAGGAGCTGAAGTGCATCACCAATTACAAGAATTAGCAGACAAATATGAAATAGATCTTACAAAAACAAAGAACCTGAAGAGAAGTTATAGATTACATTTTGAGACTGAAGATTTTGAACACATGTCTGCAGGGACGAAAACACATCATAGAGAGTTACTTGAAAGAGTGCAAATCAGGAGAGCATTAGAAAAATGGGAAGGCAGATGGGTAAAGAAAAGAGAAAGAGCGAGGAAAGGTTCAGCTACTCCACTTGTAGATATAATGCATAGAAAAGAACTAGTAACGTTTTTACTAATGAGAGAGACTCCGGAAGGGAATTTTGTACATGTACCTTGGAGCAGAAGTGATGTTTTATCATTTACAAATGATTACCCCAGGTTGAGAGAGAAACCCAGTGGAATGGTATCAGCAGACCGAAAGGTTTGTGAAACTTGCAAAATGCTTGTGAGAGGACTTGAATACTCTTTTTGAGATAGTTGTTCCAGCAGAATTGTGGACTGAGTGTAAAAGGAGTGTAGATTGGCCTACAAGTGAACCGCAAAGAGATCAGAAAACAGGTACACCATCTCCTTAAGGAATGAAATATTGCTATAAGGTCATTGAGTTCCTGAAGAAGAGAATTTAGCTGAAAAACATTGATTGGCAACGCATGGATAGAACAGCTCAGAAAGGGAAAGAATCGATTCATGCGTACTATGGAAGGTTGATGAAAGCATTTAAACATTACAATGGTACAGAAACAATTGAGCCGAACGACATGATTAATTTTGTGTTCAGCTTTGTCGAAGGATTGAGACCAGAGATTAGCCAGATGATTAAGAATCATTCGATTTGTTGGCAAGCAAAACCGATTGATGAGGTGTTGCAGTATGCAAAACACTGTGAATTGAAACAGAAAGCGATGCTGATGCAGATTAAAGCTGCACAGACAGGGATTCAAGGACATTTTCAGCAGCAGCAGCAAGAAAATGGTATGTTTCAGAATCAAGGCAGAGGTAGAGGACATAGTAGAATGACACTTCCGATTGTTAATTGAAGTGTGGATTTGAATTCTGTGATGATGAAAGGAGAGCAGCAAGAAAAGAGAATGTTACCTTGTCATGTTTGCGGGGCAATTGGACACTAAAACGGCAGTGACCAATGCTAAATCAGGGAGGTGTTGTTCAACAGACAAATGGTATCAATACTTTTCAGAGCATAAAAGGACCAAGAATAAGAGATCATATTCAAAATTTTCAGAATGATGTAAATCCAATGCAGGATTTTCAACCCTTACAACCAAGGCAACATGTGCAAAATGTGCAACCGCAGGTAAAACAGGTACAAATGCCCCAAGTACAGCAGATACAGCCACAAGTGCAGATGGTGCCTGCACAACAAATTCAAATGCCAAGACAATTGCAAATACCACAGAGCCCTATGGATCAGCAACAGGTGATGCTTTCTCAGGTGATCACAAGTCAAAAATTAAACCAGAGTGACACTAATGTACTTTAATTTCCTTTACATAGTGAGAATGAAATAAACAATATATGGCTGTCGGATAGTTCAGATGCGGAGGAGTATGTGATGGCTGCATCATTAGAAGTGGACCAGAAAGCTCCTGATGTTGAAGGGAAAATACATGGTTACAAATTTTCTTTTCTGGTTGATACTGGAGCTACACACTCAACAGTGAGATCTGCAGAGGTTCCAGATTTACTCTTGTCAGGGAGAACAGTTCAGATTGTGGGAGTTGCAAATAAACATTTGACAAATCCTATTACAGAACCAGTTATAGTTAAGATTGGTAATTTTAAGGGTGTGCACAAGTTTGTGGTTTGTGACTCAAGTCCAGTGTCACTCCTGGGAAGAGATCTGCTGTGTGAAACAAGATGTTCAATTACTTGTACAGATGAGGGAATTGAGATTTAGACAAACAGTAATGATGAAGATCTGACACTAACTGATGAGTCGGTATCTTGGAATTTTCCTTTGAATAGCTTCCATGAGCCAGAAGATGAAGAAGCACCTTTGATTGCTTTCTTTCCAGTCTTTGAAATAAAAGATCTTCCGGTTGATTTGAAGAAGACTGTTAAGATCTTTTTGGAAAGGATATTGGGTTAATCAAAGGAGTAGAGCCAGTTAGGGTTGCAGTGAAGCCTAATGTGGTTTTCCCTCAGGCTCCACAATATTCAATGACAATTGAAGCAATTGAGGGAATAATACCTTTGATTGAACAGTTCGTGGCGAAAGGAATTTTGAAAGAGGTGTTGAGGAGCCCATATAATTCACCAATAATGGGTTTGAGAAAACCTTGTGGGAACATTTGTCTTGTGCAGGATCTGAGGAACATAAATGAAAATGTGATTAAGTGTTGTCCAGTTGTACCAAATCCAGTTTCAAATCCCATGTGATGCTAAATGGTTTACTGTGTTAGACCTGTACCAAGCATTTTCCTCTGTTCCTCTTCATGAGGACAGTAGATATCTCTTTTGTTTTTAATTGTGTAGAATTCCACAGGGGGTTTTCAGTGTCACCATATATTTTCAACCAGATCTTGAAAAATAATCTAGAGTCATTGGTAATGCCTTACCAAGTGACAGTGGTGCAATACATTGATGATCTATTGATTGCATCAAAGACAAAGGAAGGGTGTAAATAAGATAGGATTGCTTTGTTGAATTTACTTAGAGACAATGGTCATAAAGTGTCCGCTGCTAAATTGCAGTATTGTCAGAGAGAGGTGAAATATTTGGGTAATCTAATTGAAAAACAAACTAGGAGAATTTCGAGAGAGAGAGAGAGTTGCGACTGGCCAGAGAAAAGCTCAGAATCAGGGAAGATAAACATGATTCCACCAATTCAGGAAGAAAACAAGTTAAACGAAGGAGAAGGAGAAAATCTCAGCGAAGAAAAAGCTGGTAGTAGTTAGAAAGTGAAAAGAAAGAGAGTTGCAAATCGAAGATACTCTGGTCCTAAATGGGCATATGTAACTACAAATGAATGGCAAGAAGAATTTTAAAATGTTTGTTTTTTACAGAGGCATTCCGAGTTTATATTTTGGTACGTGAAGAGAAAAAAAAGACTGATGCTAAATTTTTTTAATTAAATGAAAAGACTTTGATGTACCTAAAAAGACTTTGATAACCTGAATTACCAAGCTGCTAAACTGAATTGACAAATTTTAACACATTTTGACAAGGAGAATCCTGATGGTGTGAATGAACTTTTGAAAAAAAACAACACTAAAATTAGGAGGGGTTGGAATTGAAGTTTGAAAGCTGAAGAATTTTTTTTATATTTTTGTCTTTTGTTTTTGTTTTGTTTTTTACTTTTGCTGCACAGTCATCATTTTTGTTTACTTCTACTTTTTTGATTCTGACAGACCCTGGGAAACTTTAGTAATCAACACACTAAAAATAGTTGTTGTAAATATGTAGGTATTGGTTTGGCAATTGTTTGTGTAATAGTATGTTTAGTACTGAGTTTTTTAGACGAATGGAGCCAACCATACTACAGAAACACTCACAACTACTAGTCTTTTAGGGCCAGGTGTAAGTAGAGTCTGAATTGCGACTCGCAAATTGTGAGTCAGAGAGACTCGCAATTTGCGAGTCACAATTCAGAATGTAGGATGGGGTCCCTGACACCATCTGCGACTCGCAAGGGGGTCGCAAAGGCCCACTTCATTAATGTTAATGAGGTGGGTCGCAATTTGCGACCCCCTTGAGACTCGCAGCACTCACAGGGATGGTGGCCTGCTGGAGACAGCAGACCACCATGTCTGTGACTGCTTTTAATAAAGCAGTTTTTTTTTTGTAATGCAGCCTGTTTTCCTTAAAGGAAAACGAGATGCATTACAAAACTAAAAAATGAAACGTTTTTGTTTCATTTTTTCAGAGCAGGCAGTGGTCCATAGGACCACTGCCTGCTCTGAAAAAATGTTTTCATTGCCATTCACAAAGGGGAAGGGGTACCATGGGGACCCCTTCCCTTTTGCGAATGGGTTAGCACCCATTTGAAATGGGTGCTAACTGCGATTGTTTTGCGACCACGTTTGCGGTCACAAAATAATACAACATCTCGCTGCGACTCGCAATTAGGAAGGGAAACACCCCTTCCTAATTGTGACTCGCAGTCCCGTTTTGTGAATTGGTAACCAGGTTACCGAATCGCAAAATGGGGATTGGGCATCGCAATGTGCTTTTTGCACGTCGCATACAGCTAAATTCGCTGTTTGCGACATGCAAAAAGTTTGGTACATCTGGCACTTAGAGTCTACTACTACTCTTTCAGCAATAGATAGGTTTAAAATAGATGGTAAATACTTACATGAAGAGAAATAACTTTCTTCCAATGTTTTCTATCGCTTATTGCGTAAGTATGTTGATGTAATGGATGCAAAAGATTGCTATGTCTGTACGCAGATTCCAGCCTCTGTTGAGGAGGGAATTGCTTATCATAGTTTACCGCTTACTCATGCTATAAGCTGTAGTCTTTTACTAACACAGTTCTATAACCAAGAATATATTCAATAGTTCTTTTCAAACTATGATGTAGTATTGTTTTTGTACCTATTATTAGATATTTAAGTAGAGTAGCAAGGATAATGACATAGTTTTAGTAATGGGTTTCTTAGAACCTACATTAACCTTTGGAACGGCGTCCGTGCACCGCAATAACCTTACCTGTTTACTTTCACCTGTAAAAAAGAAGTTTCTAGATAACACAGAAGATAGGAAAATAGCAACCAAAGCTTATATAGATAAGGGACCAGGGATTGATCATACTTACACTGACATCACTAAACAAGGGAAGTTAGCATTAGATGCGCAACATGAGGTAAAGCTTTGTATATATAGGGCGTTAAGTTATTTTAACAGACTATAGGGGTCATTCTGACTTCGGCGGGCGGCGGAGGCCGCCCGCCAAAGTTCCCCCGACAGAATACCGCAGCGCGGTCAAAAGACCGCCGCGGTAATTCTGAGTTTCCCGCTGGGCCGGCGGGCAACCTCCAGAAGGCCGCCCGCCCGCCCAGCGGGAAACCCCCTTCCACGAGGATGCCGGCTCCGAATGGAGCCGGCGGAGTGGAAAGGGTGCGACGGGTGCAGTTGCACCCGTCGCGATTTTCAGTGTCTGCTATGCAGACACTGAAAATCTGTGTGGGGCCCTGTTAGGGGGCCCCTGCAGTGCCCATGCCATTGGCATGGGCACTGCAGGGGACCCCAGGGGCCCCACGACACCTGTTCCCGCCAGCAAGGTTCTGGCGGTCAAAACCGCCAGAACCAGGCTGGCGGGAAGGGGGTCGGAATCCCCATGGCGGCGCTGCCTGCAGCGCCGCCATGGAGGATTCCTCAGGCCAGGGGAAAACCGGCGGGAAACCGCCGGTTTCCCTTTTCTGACCGCGGCTTTACCGCCGCGGTCAGAATTGGCCTGGATGCACCGCCAGCCTGTTGGCGGTGCATCCGCGGTCCCCGGCCCTGGCGGTCTATGACCGCCAGGGTCGGAATGACCCCCTATATGTGGGTAGGAGGGAATGTAGACCTGTGTTTTTGTTTTGTTTTCAGAGTAACTGGAATTTCATGTTAAATGGTCAGGATCCTCCATTGCCTGAAGGATATTATATTATCAGCTCCCTAGAGCAGAGGTCTTCAATCTGGGGGTCGGGACCCGCAGGGGGGCCATGGAGACCTGGATAGGGGGTCGCACATTCCCCCAGCTGATCCTTAAAATGCCTCAGCTGAACTTTAATTTGAGTCTCCTGTGCTGTGAAAGCCGCACAGACAGCTAAGGAGACTTTCAGCCCAGGGCTTCTGCTTCCTGAATGAAAAGCAAATGTGCTCTACGAGCTGATCTACAAATGTAAAGGGTGCTTGGGAGCAGCTTTAAATGATCAAAGCTTTATGAGGACAAACATTTATTTTTTTGAGGGGTAGTGCGAAAAGTAAACAACTGAGCTGTGAAGTGCATGCCTGTAATTGTATTTACACAGCGCTCACTTCACCTGGAGGTGTTGAAGGGACAGCTATTAAAAAAAAAGGTATTGCATATGCTTTGATATTACTTAAATCCACATTTTGGAAGCACAGTTTTCTAATAAACCTTTTTGTAGTTGCCTATATTATACTGTGTGCAATACAAGTATAAAATAATGCCTTTTTATGTATTCACAGTGCTTTCTGTCATAGGCTGTGACCTCATGGCACTAAAAATACACAAGTCACTATTCACAAGTCACTATTCTCACTTTTAATGTTCTGATTGTCTATAACTTTCTCAACTCATGCTTTATCCAATCATTTTCATTTAACAAGTTTAATTTAATGATCTGTCACCAGTGATCAGGGGTCATTCTTCTTTGGGATTTCCATGTATCCTGACTTCTAGAGAATTACTTTTGATCTGTCACTTTGACATTTCATGTTTTCCAGATAGTCTATTGACATTCTGGTACTTTATTAGTTTATGTCTGTTTAATGCTGAACCTATGATTAGATGGTTTAGTGTATCTTCTAATCCAAATTCTAAACCATCACCCCTAACAAAGATTTAGTTCTGTTGCTCTCCGGTTAAACACAGACCTCTGCAGTGCATTAACTAATAGAGGTTTCATAATGCACTACAGTGCATTTCCCAATGAGTAACAACTTTATTTTATTTATTTTTAATTTCAGCTGGCTATTATTTTATATGAAGCTACCTGGCGGTGAAAGACTTAAGAAAATGTAGAGAATATTTTGGGTTTATTTATGAGAGGCTTGCGCTGCTGGAGCATCACTTTTTATGATGCTCCAGCATCACAAGCCTCTCAATCGTACCTATGAGCTGACTCAAAGCCACCCTGAGTGGATTGAATGGCCTTGTAGATATGGAGTAAGGCAAGGCAGTGCAAGTTGCTGCATTGCCTTACTTTGCGTCAAGGAGGCGTTCTACGGTCGTAGTGGTGGGTGTTCCTATGCAACACAGATGGATTTTGACACTGCCCCAGATTTACAAAATCACGTAAACTGGAGCAGTACCAAAACCTTACGTCTCCCTAGAGCACACATAATGAGGAGAAATGTTTAATTTCTCCTTGTTTTTTTTCTCTTTCCATGCGTGCTGCTATCTGCCACACATGTAGAAAGAGGTACAATGTATTTCTGGATTGTTTTTGTGCAGGAAGGTGCCCCTTCCTGCACAAATACAACCCTGCCTATGTTGGCACTAGGCAGCGATTGTGCACCAGCGCAGGGGGAAAGGACAGAAATGTACTGTATTTCAGAAATACGGTCCATTCCTGCCCTTTTGTATTGGAGTGTGGCAGTGTAGCAAGAAGCCTTGCATCTCTGCCCCATGTCAATTCCTAATAAATGAGGACCTTTATTTTTAGCCACACCCTTGACCATGACCCCCACACTCACTGATCTTTGATTCGCTAAACACTGTTTAATATTATTTCCTCACAGTAAAAATTATTTGCTGTGAGAAATGGGGATGTTTATTATTGTTGATGATGAGGAGTACCAGGTTCTAGAACTTTTTATCAGGAGGGGGTCCTTACACCTACATTTTTTTAAGGGGGGGTCCCGGCATCAAAAAGTTTGAATTCCTAAATAACATGCCACACCATCCTCTAGGGCCTAGAGGATGGTGTGGCATGTTATTTAGGAATAGTCTTTCCAAAAATATACCAGCAGGAAGACCTAAGTAAGTTTCCTAAATTGCTGAAATTCAAATGAGACACGAGGGAGAATCAGTTTCAAGCATTGTGGGAGACATATTTGGAGCAATAATTCCTTCAGTGGGAGTAGTTCTGAATTCAATAAAAATACAGAAGTTGTCTACAGGATTATTCAGAAGCTATTCTCCTCTTAGATACTGAAATGGCTGCTACAAGAGTTATGGCTCTTCAGAACCGCCTTGCGTTAGACATTCTTTTATCAAAAGAGGGTGGAGTTTGAAAATTACTTGGTCTGCGTCACTGTTGTTTATACATACCGAACAATTGTAAATAAGTTAGAGGTTTGATTAACAATTTAACAAAAGATAAAACTGAATTAAAAGAATGAACTGAAACTACTATTTCTTAAAAAGCTGGCAAAGGAATTGCTTCAGTGAGAAACTGGCTAGTCAAATGGATTTTGATCATTGTGTTTTGTTTAATTAGAATTTGGGGAATATATAACAAATTTTCAAATAATTAAAAGAAGATTTGAAAAGAATCAGAGAAGGGTAGATGTTCAAATGGAAAGATTTTATGGGAGACATTCAAGGAGAAAGAAAAATTATAAAAAAGGTGAATGAATTAAGATTCTTAATTATGAAAGGAAAAAATACATTTATTTTGGGTTTTTGAGTGATGACATATGTAGCCATCAGAGGAGGGATTGTGAGAGCTGAGATTTTCTTGATAATTTGTTTAGTCTTTATGTAATTATACTTACAGATTAATGTGTGAATTAAAATAATAATAATATTGTGTTTACGAGAATTGTAACTAACTAAATGGCCACCATCTTATGTAATGCCTATATTTTGTCCATGCTAAGTTAAGATGATCAAATTATTCTGTCTTTACAAAAGAGTCTGTTTCTTACCTAAAATAAATGTCAGGATTAAATGTGTATTTAGTGGCATCTGCTGGACTGATCTAGAAGCAGATGCAAGTTCACTGTACAATGCAAGCTGTATAAAATGTTTCTAGTGTGTTCCGTAGTCTGACTGACTTCATTCTTTTTAGTTATGTTTCTAACCTGTATGTCTTTCCTCGAGGAAAAAGAAATGGTCTGCTAACATATTTTGTAATCGTTTTCCTGTGACTCCGTATTCTGGTGGAGTGAAAGCAATGGATCCACAGATGAAGCTTGAGAATAGGAAATACAGGATACAAATTTATTAGTTTAGATTTTGTCAATGCAATAACAGCAAATAGAAGAGCTTGGAGTAAACTAATTGTATAATTTTAATGTTCTGATTGTCTATAACTTTCTCAACTCATGCTTTATCCAATCATTTTCATTTAACAAGTTTAATTTAATGATCTGTCACCAGTGATCAGGGGTCATTCTTCTTTGGGATTTCCATGTATCCTGACTTCTAGAGAATTACTTTTGATCTGTCACTTTGACATTTCATGTTTTCCAGATAGTCTATTGACATTCTGGTACTTTATTAGTTTATGTCTGTTTAATGCTGAACCTATGATTAGATGGTTTAGTGTATCTTCTAATCCAAATTCTAAACCATCACCCCTACTCTTATTCCTGTTCCTGACCTGATGTTGGTGCCTGATGTTGCTGTCCCACCGACGAAGTAGATGTTGTTGCTGATTACCGTTGTTGTTTGGGAAATGTATGAGCAGTGACTTGTTATTTGTCTTTTGTTTTTCAGGTACCAGCTGCAAATGTTTATTTACCTCTGCTTATTTTTGATAGCGCCATAGTTAGAGGTTTTCTAAATTTGTGTTACTAAAACTTTTATATGAAGCCCAACATGTTGATGCTAATTAGTGGTTAATGAGGTGTTACTCACATGCTCATGTATTGTCATTGATATTTTTGTCTTATCATTATCAGATGTATTCAATTTCTCTTGCTCAGATTCTGTTGCTTTGCTTTTGTGTAATAACCATTTAGATAATTTGTCTTTTTACATTGATTAAACTTAGATATATCTGACGTTCAAATCAGCCATTATTGTTTCTCTATATGTATCATTTGTGTTTGAGGGTTATTTTTGAGACTTTAGTGTTGTTAACATAGGGAAATAAATCATTAACTTCTTAATAAACTGGAGTGGTTATTGAAGTTGAATTGATTAACATATGTTATATGTGATGTCTATGACGTATTTTGAATGACATTATTCTTAAAGCAGATTCAGTTTGGTTCATCGACCTAGTGTGAAAAATCCACTATCTAGTACTTAGTGACTAAAATATAGCTAGGGTTTCTCCGCATCAACCCCTTTAATATTATTAGTTTGTCTGTTCTTTTTTTTAATTTATACTATGTAGTGACATATGAAATCATGATATTTTTATTTGCTTCGTTTCCTAATCATCAGGCAACCAAAGTGAAAGCAGATACAGTGGGATCAGATTCAAAGAAAAAGGAGGTCCTCAGATACTTGATGGTCACAGCAGCAACACAGAGAAAGAGGGGATATCCACCTGTAGGGAGGGTGCACTGACTTGGATAGTTACTTGATCATAAGCCATGATAATATGGTGAAGACTGGGGAGACCATCAAGGGGATAGTTGATCTGGATATCATATGTCAGGAGAAGGCAGACAATGGGACTCCACCTGACTAAAAAGAAATAAGGTTGGTGCATCCCAGGAGCAGGTCCTTCTGTCGTTGAGGCCTGAAGCCTTCTCTCCTCCAGTCGAAAGGCCCCTTCAAAAATGGGGCCCCCAGCTGCTGCCTTACTTGCCCTCATACAGCAAGTGTCCTCCTAGAATGTCAAGAGCCATGGGTCATATTTACCCTTACACCTCTAAGTACATAGTGTTCCATCCCTCCAAGTACTTGACCATGACTGCTTTCCAGGAGGTCATGAAACTGGTGATTGCTGGCTAGCAGATGTATTTTTGAACCTCTGAGGGGTAGCAACACAAATCAATGCACACTAAGAAGCGCATGCTGACTTGCATAGAGAGCTCTGCTGCTTCCTGTCTTACTGGCCTGCAACACTTCCATCTACTATCCCTTCCCTACTTGTGTTTGTCTTGCCCATAATAATGTGACTTTAGAGGAGCTGAACTTGGTCCTGATCTCTACAGAAGAAGTGGAAGAAGGCCAGGAATTTTGTTACTCAAGCCAATAAAGCATTTCCACTCCTTTTAACCTGGAGGACAGCTTTAAATTTATTTTCGTCTTTTATATTGCTACTGGACATTCACTCATGACCTTTGAACATGTTTGGGATTTCTTTATTTTTTGAACAGTGCCAGTGCCCTAGGACTTACCTGTAACCAATCCTCTAACTGGCCCTTTCGGGGCCAGTTCCAGTGCCTCTCTCTCTTTCTTTCTTTCTTTTTCTCTCTTCTCAGGTTCGTTGTTGTCTGTTAATCATTTTTGCTTGCTGTTTGTCTAATTTTTTGTACGCTTGTCACTGTTTTGATCCATTTCTCATGCCTTTTTCTCTCAGTTTTTAACATATTCTTTGTGTCTTTCTCTCTGTTTCTGGAACATTCTTTGTGCCTTTCTCTTTGTCCCTGACCCCTTCTTTGTGCCTTTCTGTCTGCTTTTGATCCGTTCTCTGTGCCTTTCTCTCAATTCGGACCCATTCTTATGCCTTTTTTCTCTCTGTTGCGTCTTGTTATTCATGCCTGTGTCTCTCTGTTTTAGACCCATTTTCTTTATGCCTTTTCTCTCTGCTTGTCTACTTGCTCTGTTGTGCCTATTGAATTCTGTTTTTCTGCCTTGTGTCCTTTGTTCCCTTTTTGTTTGTTTTTCTGCCTTTGCTCTGTTTCCCACTCTCCTTCACCCAGCGCTCCCTATCTGTATTCCTGGCCTTCCACCGCCCCAGTGGTCCTCAACTCCCAGGACCTACATAATGGTGGTGACAGCGTGGACCAGCCACTAAGTAGTAGGTGGTTAGACATAGCCACAATAAGTGCTCCGACTGGTCAAGGCCCCTTCGAGGGAGGCAGAGTGCCTCAATGCTCCCACCTCGCTCTTCTCTCTTTCTCTCTCTCTTTCTCTTTCTCTTCCTCACTCTCTCTGCTTAAGTTCATCCTTGTCTGTTCATCGTTTTTCTTTGCTTTATGCCCCTTGTTTTTGTGCCTTTTTCACTATATTGACCCATTTCTAATACCTTTTTGTCTCCATTTTTTACCTATTTTCTTTGTGCCTTTTTCTGTTTCAGACCCATTTTTTGTGACATTCTCTCTGTTTCTGCCCGGTTCTGTGTGCCCTTCTCTCTGTTTCTGACCTTTTCTTTGTCCCCTTCTCTCTGTTTCTGGCCCATTCTTTGTGCCTTTCTCTCTGTTTCTGTGTGCCTTTCTCTCAATTCTGAACTGTTCTTGTGCCTTTTCCCTCAAATCTGACCCGTTATTCGTACATGTTTCTCTCTGTTTCTGAATCATATCCTTTATGTCTTTTCTTTCTGCTCTAGTCACTTTGGTGTGCCCATTTTTTTTTTTCTACTTTGTAGTCTTTGTTCCCATGTTGTTCATTTTTCTGCCTTGTGCTCCATTTCCTCTGGTCCCTCACCCAGTGCTCCTTACCCGATTCCCCATTCATGCACCTCATGCACCCCCATGCCTTAAACACTGGCCCCCTCCCAAGACTAACTTAATGGCTGCCACAACACAGACATGCAGCAGACACTGTGCAACAGGTACTCCTCTGCACCAAAGGCATACCAAAGGCAAGCATGTCTGTGACTGGACTGCACCCAGCACCAGAAACCCTGGCTCTCCACCTACCCACCACTACTCCTGGTGCTCAATCCTGGATCGCGGACAATATGGTACTACTGCATTGCATCACACAACACAGGAGGATACTTCATTTGCACTCCTGCTTCTTCTCCTGCACCCTCATGCCAGCAACCACAACCACACCAAGAGCACCATGCACCCTATCTGCACAGGCACATGCAAACCAGCCTCCACCTACACCCCATTCCTCACTATCATGTATGCTCTTCAACAACCACTCACTCAGCAAACATGTGATGGAGTTTTGAGATGTGCTGGACAATTGCGCCCCTGACACCCTCTTCCTTATGAAAACAAGGCAAATCTCAGCATCAACACTGATTAACGCCATAGCCATTCTTCTGGTACAAGATCATCAGGTAGGACTGCCAACACAGGCTAGGAGGAGGAAAACTGTTGGACCTGGCCTTCTCTGTGGGGTCACCCACAAACATTTTGCCTTCACCTCTCCTTTGTTTGCTGAATTTGTTTTTGTTTATGGATTACTTCCCAGGGAACAGCGGTTGAGTGAAATTGAGAGGGAAACCTTAACTGTAGTCTGGGCACTGAAGAAGATGGGCACATATTTGTTTGGGACTGATTTCCAGGTCTAGACAGACCACTGACCCCTTAGATGGCTAATACTACGGAGGGGTGGGAATCCCAAACTGTAGAGGTGGTCTATCTGCCTACATGCGATGGACTTTAGGGTGGAACACTGTCATGGGACTGACAACTTTGGTCTCTCCAGGTTCTTCCACCTTAGTGATAACAGCTTCTATGAGGGTGGGTAGTTCTACCTGCTTTAAGCTGGGGGGCACATGCTAGACCTGACATCTTTGCTGTGGTCTTCCCCCAAACATTTTACCTTCAGTCCTCCTGTTTTCTGAAACTTGTTTTTGTTGGCATTAGAACTCTAGCCACTTTACCACTGCACTGTACCACTGCTAACCATTGCTAACATGCTTGTGCTCCCTCCCTGAAACATGGTAAAATCTGCTTACACCTGACCAGCATGTTTAATTTACTTATACATTCCTGGTAAATTGGTATGTCATATATTCAGGCCGTGTAAATTAAATGCTACTAGTGGGCCTGCAGCAGTCATTTTGACACCCATTTAAGTAGCCCCAGAAAACATTTCTCAGGTCTGCCACTGCAGCCTGAATGCAGTTTTAAACTGCTGCATGTACTTGGTAATCTAACCCCTTAACCAAGCCTTAAACTCCTGTTTTACTGCCTATAAGTCACCCCTAAGGCAGGCTCTAGGTAACCTATAGGGCAGGGGGCATTGTAACTATAAGGTTGGACATGTATTTTTAAGGTTTACATGTCCTGATAGTAAAAAAACTCATACATTTGTTTATTACCACTGTGAGTCTTACCTAGCCCATAGGATAGCATTTGGATGCCTTAGTACATTTAATAATTGCTAACATTTGATTGGAAACAGGTAAGCATTTTGTGTTTGGTGTCTCAGAAATTGTAATTAAAAATCCTCTTTAATGGTAAAGTCTAATTTTATGTTACGGTTTTGAAAATGCCACATTTAGAAAGTTGACATTTGTGTTCCCTGACTATTTGACACTTGCATCCTGTTCCTGGGTCACATGAATGGGTGTGATTGGCAGTGGACTTTGTTTATTCCTCCCAGGCAGCCACACAATAGAGGGATTAGGTGTGCCTGGATGGAACATCAACTGTCAGGATGGGAGATTGGAGCTGGGCACAGCCCTACTTGCAACTGAATAGGCTATGCTCTGTCTTCACACACAAGGCTTGCCACTGCTGCATTGTTCATGCAGCCAGCCTGGAGCCAGGACAGGGGAGTCATAAAATTATAAACACTTCAAAGGGAATTCTCTTGAAACTTACCTATTTCAAAGGAGGCACCCGGTATAAAAAAAAGGCTCCTCAGACCCACTCTTCAGTTCAACTTTTTGGACCTGCCAAAGGCCTTTTAGAGAACTGTCTGTTGATGTGGCCTTCTGTGGACTTCAGAAGACTGCCTTGCTGAACCCGGTAGGATTGCTTTGCAGCCCAAAGTCGGCCTTGAACCCTCAGAGGCCTGCCCTGCTGTTTGAACCCTCTTTCTCCTGCTGAACCCAGGACTACGAAAGTGACTCCAAGTCTGGCCTCCGGATTAGAGCCTCAGGACAGAAAAGGCTCCAACCATCTTGAACATGCACCTGGACTTAGTCTGAGTCCTAGCCCCCAAGTGGTACCCCTCCAGTCCTGGATCCGTGGTGCTAATGGTGCCTAGATAACCAAAATCCAAAACTTGGGACATAATATTTTTGGCTAAAAACTGCTCTGAGTACTGAGAGGAGACTGGGACCAATCTGCTCATCTACCCGCCCAAGGTGCACCATTGGTCGGCATGACTTTACGGCTGCTCAGCTATGTTCTTCTCTGCAGTAGCAAATTCTGTTCACCTGTCCTTTGCCCAAGGGGTATCCAGCTTTGTGAAACTCTCATCATCTATAGCCTCCAGTCTGGTCCAACCAAATATTTTAGTCCGCACGAAGAAATCTTCACTGCAGCTTTGTCCACCAGTGTAGGAGGCTGGCCTAGCTTGTAGTGGGTATCAGAGGTACTTACACCTTGTGCCAGTTCCAGTTATCCCTTATTAGTGTAGAAGAGGTGTTTCTAGCAGCTTAGGCTGATAAAAGGTAGCTATGGCAAAGCAGCTTAGGCTGAACTAAGAGACGTGTAAAGCTCCTACTATCCCACTTATATCATATGCACAATATCATAAGAAAACACAATACACAGAATTACTAAAAATAAAGGTACTTTTTTTATGACAATATGCCAAAAGTATCTCAGTGAGTACCCTCAGTAAGAGGATAAGTTACATACACAAGTTATATGTACACAAACCAAAATTATGTAAGTAATAGCAAGAAAAGTAATGCAAACAGTGTAGAATTACAATAGATTGCAATAGGAGCACATAGGTATGGGGGCAACACAAACCATATACTCCAGAAGTGGAATGCGAACCACGAATGGACCCCAAACCTATGTGAGCTTGTAGAGGGTCGCTGGGACTGTAAGAAAACTGTGAGGGTTAGAAAAATACCCCACCCCCAGACCCTGAAAAGTAGGGGTAAAGTGCACCTACTACCCCCGGAGATCACAGAAGTCGTGATAGGGGGATTCTGCAGGAAGAACAAACACCAGCAATGCAACAACAGTGGATTTCCCGACCTGAGTACCTGTAAGACAAGGGGACCAAGTCCAATAGTCGCAACAGTGTCGAGAGTGGGCAGGAGCCGAGGAAATGGCAGCTGAAGGTGCAAGGAAGGTGCCACTGGTTGGAAGAAGCTTGGAGTTCTGCAGGAAAGAAGAGGACTAGGAAGTTCTCCTTTGGAGGATGGATATCTTACGTCATGATGAAGCTTGCAGAGGTGTTCCCATGCAGAAAGACCGCAAACAAGCCTTGCTAGCTGCAAGGATTGGAGTGGAGGTTTTTGGGTGCTGCTGTGACCCAGGAGGGACCAGGATGTCGCCTTTTGGAGGAGGAGACAGAGGGGACGCCCAGCACCTCAGGGAGCCCTCACAGAAGCAGGTAGAACCCACAGAAATACCCCAACAGGCACTTAGAAGAAAAGTGAACCGGAGTCCACGCAAAGTCACAAAAGGGAGTCCCACAATGCCGGAGGACAACTCAGAAGGTTGTGCACTGCAGGATGGAGTGCTTAGGACCCAGGCTTGGCTGTGCATGAAGGAAATACTGGAAGAGTGCACAGGAGCCGGAGCAGCTGCAAATCACGAGGAACACTGCTTTGCAGTCTAGCGTGGGGAGGCAAGGACTTACCTCCACCAAACTTGGACTGAAGAGTCACTGGACTGAGGGAGTCACTTGGACAGAGTTGCTGTGTTCCAGGGACCACGCCCGTCAGGATGAGAGGGGACCCAGAGGACCAGTGTTGCAGTCTTTTGGTGCCTGCGTTAGCAGGGGGAAGATTCCATCGACCCACGGGAGATTTCTTCGGAGCTTCTGGTGCAGGGTGAAGACAGGCTACCTCCAGAGCATGCACCACCTGGAAACAGTCGAGAAAGCCGGCAGGATTTGATGCTACAATGTTGCTGGTAATCGTCTTGCTACTTTGTTGCGGTTTTGCAGGCATCCTGGAGCAGTCAGTGGTCGATCCTTTGGTAGAAGGTGAAGAGGGAGATGCAGAGGAACTCTAGTGAGCTCTTGTATTCGTTATCTGATGAATTCCCCAAAGCAGAGACCCTAAATAGCCAGAAAAGGAGGTGTGGCTACCAAGTTAGGAGGATTGGCTACCAAGAGAGGTAATAGCCTATCAGAATGAGCCTCTGGCGTCACCTGCTGGCACTGGCCACTCAGAGCAGTCCAGTGTGCCCCTAACACCTCTGTTTCCAAGATGGCAGAGGTCTGGGACACACTGGAGGAGCTCTTGGCACCTCCCCTGGGCGGTGCAGGTCAGGGGAGTGGTCACTCCCCTTTCCTTTGTCCAGTTTCATGCCAGAGCAGGGCTGGGGGATCCCTGAACCGGTGTAGACTGGCTTATGCAGAGATGGGCACCATCTGTGCCCATCAAAGCATTTCCAGAGGCTGGGGGAAGCTACTCATCCCCAGCCCTTCATAACCTATTTCCAAAGGGAGAGGGTGTAACACCTTCTCTCAGAGGAAATCCTTTGTTCTGCCTTCCTGGGCCAGGGCTGCCTGGACCCCAGGAGGGCAGAAACCTGTCTGAGGGGTTGGAAGCAGCAGCAGCTGCAGTGGAGACCCCGGAAAGGCAGTTTGGCAGTACCCCGGTGACCTATGTATAGTGCACAAGTGTAATGGTGTCTCCACACTCACAAAGTCCGGGGAATTTGCCCTAAACGATGTGGGGGCACCTTGGCTAGTGCTAGGGTGCCCACACATGAAATAACTTTGCACCCAACCTTCACCAGGTGAAGGTTAGACATCTAGGTGACTTATAAGTTACTTAAGTGCAGTGGTAAATGGCTGTGAAATAACGTGGACGTTATTTCACTCAGGCTACACTGGCAGGCCTGTGTGAAAATTGTCAGAGCTCCCTATGGGTGGCAAAAGAAATGCTGCAGCCCATAGGGATCTCCTGGAACCCCAATACCCTGGGTACCTCAGTACCATATACTAGGGGATTATATGGGTGTACCAGTATGCCAATGTGAATTGGTAAATTTAGTCACTAGCCTGTTAGTGACAAATTTGGAAAGCAGAGAGAGCATAACCACGGAGGTTCTGGTTAGCAGAGCCTCAGTGAGACAGTTAGGCATCACACAGGGAACACATACAGGGCACATACTTATGAGCACTGGGGCCCTGCCTGGCAGGGTCCCAGTGACACATGGACTAAAACAACATATATACAGTGAAATATGGGGGTAACATGCCAGGCAAGATGGTACTTTCCTACAGCCAGCTCCCAGAAGAGGATGGCCCCTCCTCGGACTCTGCCTGCAGCCTTGTCCTACTGAACTTTACCTTCTCAAAACATTTACTTCAAAATTACTGAGGCTAAGCGCTGATGAGCCCAATCCAATCTTTTATCCGACCCGCGGTTGGCCATATTTTAAACTTTGAACCAGCCTTGCCTGACCAGATGTCCACTATTTGAGTTTTGATCTTTTAGGTGGACATTTTTACCTTAAATTTTCAAAATTCAGAACTCCAGTTCTACTAATTGAATATTTATCATTTTGATAGTTTATTAACATGTACTCTATTATTCTAAATTGGTGTGGTGTTTTCTTTTTGTTGTGTTTTCACTATATTACTATTTCTGTGCTGCATAAATACTTTAACCCCTTCGCTGCCAGGCCTTTTCCCTCTCCTGTGCCGAGCCTTTTTTGGCTATTTGGGGCAGTTCGCGCTTAGGCCCTCATAACTTTTTGTCCACATAAGCTAGCCAAGCCAAATTTGCGTCCTTTTTTTCCAACATCCTAGGGATTCTAGAGGTACCCAGACTTTGTGGGTTCCCTTGAAGGAGGCCAATAAATTAGCCAAAATACAGTGAAAAATTCATTTTTTTCAAAACAAAGGGAAAAAGTGGCTGCAGAAGAAGGCTTGTGTTTTTTTTCCTGAAAATGGCATCAACAAAGGGTTTGTGGTGCTAAAATCACCAGCTTCCCAGCTTTCAGGAACAGGCAGACTTGAATCTGAAAACCACATTTTTCAACACAAATTTGGCATTTTATGGGACATACCCCATTTTAAAAAAAAATTGTGCTTTCAGCCTCCTTCCAGTCAGTGACAAACATGGGCATAAAACCAATGCTGGATCCCAGAAACCTAAACATTTCTGAAAAGTAGACAAAATTCTGAATTCAGCATGGGGTCATTTGTGTAGATCTTACAAGGGTTTCCTACAGAAAATAACAACTGAAAAAGAAAAATATTGAAATTGAGGTGAAAAAAACATCAATTTTTTCTCTACGTTTTACTCTGTAACTTTTTACTGCAATGTCAGATTTACAAAAGCAATATACCGTTACGTCTGCTGGACTCCTCTGGTTGCGGGATATATAGGGCTTGTAGGTTCATCAAGAACCCTAGGTACCCAGAGCCAATAAATGAGCTGCACCCTGCAGTGCGTTTTCATTCTATACGGGGTATACAGCAATTCATTTGCTGAAATATAAAGAGTGAAAAATAGCTATCAAGAAAACCTTTCTATTTACAAAAAGAGCACAAGATAAGGTGTTGAGGAGCAGTGGTTATTTGCACATCTCTGAATTCCGGGGTGACCATACTAGCATGTGAATTACAGGGCATTTCTCAAATAGATGTATTTTTTACACACTCTCTTATATTTGGAAGGAAAAAATGTAGAGAAAGACAAGGGGCAATAACACTTGTTTTGCTAATCTATGTTCCCACAAGTCTCCCGATAAAAATGATACCTAACTTGTGTGGGTAGGCCTAGCGCCCGTGACAGGAAATGCCCCAAAACGCAACATGGACACATCACATTTATTGAAAGAAAACAGAGGTGTTTTTTGCAAAGTGCCTACCTGTAGATTTTGGCCACTAGCTCAGCCAGCACCTAGGGAAACCTAACAAACCTGTGCATTTTTGAAAACTAGAGACCTAGGGGAATCGAAGATGGGGTGACTTGTGGGGCTCTGACCAGGTTCTGTTACCCAGAATCCTTTGCAAACCTCAAAATTTGGCTAAAAAAACAAGTTTTCCTCACATTTTGGTGACAGAAAGTTCTGGAATCTGAGAGGAGCCACAAATTTACTTCCACCCAGCGTTCCCCCAAGTCTCCCAATAAAAATGATACCTCACTTGTGTGGGTAGGCCTAGCGCCCGTGACAGGAAACACCCCACAACACAACGTGGACACATCACATTTTTTGAAAGAAAACAGAGGTGTTTTTTGCAAAGTGCCTACCTGTAGATTTTGGCCTCTAGCTCAGCCGACACCTAGGGAAACCTAACAAACCTGTGCATTTTTTAAAACAAGAGACCTAGGGGAATCCAAGATGCAGTGACTTGTGGGGCTCTGACCAGGTTCTGTTACCCAGAATCCTTTGGAAACCTCAAAATTTTGCTAAAAAACACGTTTTCCTCACATTTCGGTGACAGAAAGTTCTGGAACCTGAGAGGAGCCACAAATTTCCTTCCACCCAGCGTTCCCCCAAGTCTCCCGATAAAAATGATACCTCACTTGTGTGGGTAGGCCTAGCCCCAATGACAGGAAACTCCCCAAAACACAACGTGGACACATCACATTTTTTTAAAGAAAACAGAGGTGTTTTTTGCAAAGTGCCTACCTGTAGATTTTGGCCTCTAGCTCAGCCAGCACCTAGGGAAACCTACCAAACCTGTACTTTTTTGAAAACTAGAGACCTAGGGGAATCTAAGATGCGGTGACTTGTGGGGCTCTGACCAGGTTCTGTTACCCAGAATCCTTTGCAAACCTCAAAATTTGGCTAAAAAAACAAGTTTTCCTCACATTTCGGTGTCAGAAAGTTCTGGAATCTGAGAGGAGCCACAAATTTCCTTCCACCCAGCGTTCCCCCACGTCTCCCGATAAAAATGATACCTCACTTGTGTGGGTAGGCCTAGCGCCCGCGACAGGAGATGGCCCAAAACACAACGTGGACACATCACATTTTTTCATAGAAAACAGTGCCTACCTGTGGATTTTGGCGTCTAGCTCAGCCGGCCCCAGGGGGGGCAGAAATGGCCTAAAATAAATTTGTTCCCCACCCGCCCAACCTCCCCCCGGTAGCGACCCTTGCGTACGGGGTCGCTCCCCCTGCGTGACATTGGCGCCAAAAAAAACAAATCCCCAGTGCCTAGTGGTTTCTGCCCCCTTGGGGGCAGATTGATCTAAAATCGGCCAATCTGCCCCCAAGGGGGGCAGAAATGGTCTAAATACAATTTGACCCCCAGGGGATCGACCCTTGCCTAATAATAATAGGCCGATCTGCCCCCGGGGAGGCAGAAATGGCCTAAAATAAATTTGCTCCCCCCACCACCCCAACCCCCACCGCAAGCGACCCTTGCCTACTCGGTCGCTCCCCCTGCGTGACATTGGCACCAAAAGAAAATCCCCGGTGCCTACTGGTTTCAGCCCCCTTGGGGGCAGATTGACCTAAAATCGGCCAACCTGCTCCCAAGGGGGGCAGAAATGGTCTAAATACAATTTGCCCCCCAGGAAAGCGACCCTTGCCTAATGGGTCGCTCCCCATCTCTAAAAAAACAAACAAAAAAAAAATTGCCCTGGCGCCTAGAGGGTTCTGCCCCCCCGGGGCAGATCGGCCTAATAACAATAGGCCGATCTGCCCCTGGGGGGCAGAAATGGCCTAAAATAAATTTGCTCCCCCACCCCCCCAACCTCCCCCCGGGAGCGACCCTTGCCTACGGGGTCGCTCCCCCTGCGTGACATTGGCGCCAAACAAAAAATCCCCGGTGCCTAGTGGTTTATGCCCCTTTGGGGGCAGATTGACCTAAAATCGGCCAATCTGCCCCCAAGGGGGGGCAGAAATGGTCTAAATACAATTTGCCCCCTAGGGGAGCGACCCTTGCCTAATGGGTCGCTCCCCATCTCTAAAAAAACAAACAAACAAAAAAAACACACAAAAAAAATTTGCCCTAGCGCCTAGAGGTTTCTGCCCCCCCTAGGGGCAGATCGGCCTAATACCAATAGGCCGATCTGCCCCCAGGGGGAGCAGAATTGGACTAAAATAAATTCCCCCCCCCCCCCGGAGCAACCCTTGCCTACGGGGTCGCTCCCCCTGCGTGACATTGGTGCCAAAAAAAAAATCCCCGGTGCCTAGTGGTTTCTGCCCCCCTTTGGGACAGATTGGCGTAGCAAAAATCGGCCGATCTGCCCCCAAAGGGGGCAGAAATGGCCTAAGTACAATATTCCCCTCCAGGAGAGCAACCGTTGTCCAAGGGGTGGCTCCCCATCTGTAAAACAAAAAAAACAAAAAATCCCTGGTGCCTAGTGGTTTCTGTCCCTCTTGGGGGCAGACCAGCCTAATCAAAATAGGCTGATCTACCCCCCGGGGGGCAGAAATGTCCTGAAATAATTCCGCCCCCCAGGGGAGCGACCTTTGCCTAAGGGGTCGCTCCGCTTGCGTGAAATTCACGTTAAAAAAAAATGGCCTCATCAAAATAGGCCAATCTGCCCCCAAGGGGGGCAGAAATGGCCTAAATATAATTTGCCCCCTAGGGGAGTGACCCTTGCCTAAGGGGTCGCTCCCCACATTTAAAAAAAAAACATAAACAAAAACAAAAGAAAAAAAAAATATCCCTGGTGCCCCTCTGGGGGCCCCTGTTTCTGCCCCCCTGGGGGCAGAAAAGACCTTCCCAAAAAATGCCCCCCCTGGGAGCGACCCTTGCCCAAGAGGTCGCTCCCTCATGACAATTTAAAAAAAAAAAATCCCTGGTGTCTAGTGGGCGTTTCAAAAGCCGGATTGTAAGCAATCCGGCTTTTGAAATGCTTGGAGAGACTTCAAAAGGAAGGAAATACATTTCCTTCCCTTTGAAGCCTCTCCGGGCCTCCCCCACGTGATCGAAAGAAAAATGCTTTTTTCGATCGCGGATGGGCGAGGCTCTGTGACAAACAGTGCACGCTCGCGCGCTGATGTCACGGGGGTGGGGGTGGGGTCGGGGGTGGAAGGGGAAGGGCTTCCCCTTTCATCCCTGCCTTTGGGGGGAAAGGGGGAAGCACACACAGGGAGCGAGAGCGCTCCCTCTGGGCTGTGTGCCGAGGACGTAATGGTTACGTCCTCGGCACAGCAGCACTGTGCCGAAAGACGTAACCACTACGTCCTCGGCACAGAACAGGCTATACATTGCCTCTACATTAAGCCTGACTGCTTTTGTGCCAAGCTACCAGAGGATTAAGTACAAATTGAGATATATATATATATATATATATATATATATATAGGGTCAACCAGCAACTCAATTTCTGAAAGTGATATTTTCAAGGGCACCAAAAGTTACACCACCAACCTTCAAGAGATCTATCATGACCCAATGTGGCACCCTAGTCTACTGACCTCCAGGACTTTGTTGCTTCACTTGTTATCGACTCCAGTGCTATCATTCTCTGTGGAGACCTACACATTCAGTTGGAGGACTACACTGACCCCAACTCATTTGCCCTCCTCGAAAGCCTGGGAAAACTCAGCCTTCCCAACATGTATCCTAACCAAACAAATCTGTTGGACACATCCTTGATCCTGTGTTCACCTCTTGAAACAACATTATGATCAACAGACCATCATCCATTACCTGGAACTACCACAATCATGTCTGTTTTCAACATCAACATCCTGCACCGCAGAAGACTACCCACTGCAGGCCCGGCCCACAGCTGATGGAAGAACATATCAGAGAAGGACTGGCCCTCTCCCCAAGCTACCCTAAGCACACTGGCAAGCTAACAGAATACATTGAGAACTTAAATAGCAGGATCAATACCTACTCTGACACCCAGGAACTTTACAAACAAAGCAAAACTGCAAGAAAACACACCCAGGTCAGCTGGTACATGGAAAAACTCAGTTTAATTACACTGAACTGGAAGCAACTGTAACACAAGTTGAGCGTGAGCCAGGAAACCTCAGACAAGGATGTCTTCAAATCTGCCTTAAATTAATCAGAAACACCAAGTGGACTGCCCTAGCACACTGCATTGATGCCACAATCAACAGCAACAAAGAAATCTTCAAAATCGTCAGAGATTTCAACACAACCACCACCAGCAAAATCACTCCTTCCCAGAAACTATGTCCACCACCACAGCCGGTTGACTTTCACGAAAGGTATTAATAATATTATTTTACATTTTTTCAAACTACATCTGAAGATTCTTTTCCTTTTGAAATTCAAACTTTGTAGCGCCCTTGCTCTTTTTGTGTGTTGGAATGGCTAATATTATAAGTTCCAGAGTGTTGATGTCTATGCGTACACAAGATGACACATAAGTGAAAATTAAATGCAAGTGATGCTTATTGAAATAGCGGAACAAAGACAATGTTTCTATAGATACATATAAATATACATAGATCAAACGTTGTGTGATAGAGGTTTCACCAAAGAGAGTTGTGTTTTATGAGAATGGGTAATTGAGGTGTAGGTAAACAGTTTTTGAGGCTAAAGGTTGTCCATACAGTTGTGGAGGGAGGTTGTCCACAAGTCTGGCCACACAATACAGGGTACAAGTTGAAGTTGTGAAGTGGGAGCAGGTGGGTTTGTGAGTGGTGCAGGTGAGTAGCTGCTGGGATTTGTGGGAGAGGTGGGCTTTGCAAGTGGTTGATGGACCACAGGTGATTGAGGAGTATGATTTGGCCCTGCAGATTGAAACAGGCACATGTGTGATATGGCCTGTAATTTCTGCATGACCAAGGCACGTCACCTCGTGTCCCCTCCCTCGATACAAAGATAATCCTGATACAACTTCACCATGTCTTGTAAAGATGTTTTGATGTCTTTCTCAACATGTGTCTTTCTGTCAATCAACCTTAGGACAACTTTGAGACCTCTTCATAGTGAGGTTCGACATTGTGCAGGACTCCTCCTATTTAACAAATGTTCCCTCGTCATCACTGGATAGTTATAGTTAGGACATTGTTTCCATAATAAATGAATATTTGAGGTGTGCTAATAACCTTTAGCAAATTGTTTCCAAACTTTCATCAAAAATATTCAGCCACTTTTGTTCCTTTCTAAAACGTTACGGGGTGATCTGTTACAAAAAGGGGGTCCCAAAACAGGGTTTCCACATGTAATTTCCCATAGGAAATTTAGACAACACTATAGCCAACACTGCCGTCCACAATTACACCAAATTTGATGGAAAGCTATATTTATACCCATAAAGCTTGCTTTTTTGTGATTTGGTGTAAATCCGTTTAGACATTTTAGAGAAATTAAACTTCAAAATGTATATACATCTAACAATACAGTACTACCAAGGGAATACTGAGCGAGCATTGAGGGAGTACAGAGATTCTAAATGGCAAATGAAGCAAATTGATTGGCTGTATCCGGTGGATCAGACTGGTCCTGCGGAACTGATGGGCGTGATTGACTGATGGAAATAGGGAGTGGAATGTTGCAGCAACCATTTTAGGACTCAGGTACTCAGTCCCCATGTTCTAAAAAGAAAAAAAAGAAAAAAATAAATAAAAAGGAAGCAGAGTAGGGGTACTCTGAGAAAGTCAATGTTTTAGCATGTTCACCCCAATGTTTCTAATCTGATACTAATGGTAACTGACCCTGACTGTGCCTTGGGCTCTGCTTAACATGCCCAGGCCCAGTCCTCTAAATAAAAAGTATATGTTCAAATGGCACAATGTTATAATTCTAAATGGCAATGACAGTCCCGGTAAGTCCTTAGTAGATAAAAGCACTAGGTGGATTACAAATTCCTATGAGTCCCTAGTATATAATAGGGCAGGGAAGTTTAGAGGCCATGTAGATTTTCTGCACTAGAGTGTGCGCTGATGTGTCTGCTGTCATTTTTAAAGGCAGCCTTGCAGACAGGTCTAAAGTGTAAAATGTATGCAAATTCGACTTTGGAATTAAAGGTACTTCCAAAGTAACAATCTACCTTAGTGTTCCAGATGTCACCCCCAAGCTCTCCCCTAGATGCCCCAGGAGTAGGGTGTCAAATAACTATAATCAGGGACATTATAAAAGATGTATCTATGCCCTGATGAGGGAAAAACTGCACCTTTCATAATTGTAAAAAGTTGGCTTCATGGGCTATAATGGAAATATTTTTCATAAGCCTAAACTTTCCTAGAAAAAAATAAAATGCCATGAAAGGACTCAAATGAATGGTAATGATAAATGCAACAATTTGCAATTGTTGAATTTATCATATCTTATACAGAAAATACGTTATGAGACTTTCTTTACTGTGAGCTAAAATACAGCCTGCTAGTGGTCTCTCCTAATTGGTCAACCCTAACAGGATTAGCCAGGTTGCTTTGATGAGGTGATAGGTGGTCTCCACTAAGCAGAGGTTAACTGATGGAGGAGGTAGACAGATGGTGAAGCCAGGCCAAGAAGGGGGCTGGGTGAATCAAGCTGAGGCTGAGGCTTCAAGAGGATACTGGTCAGAAAGGAATGCAACCAGGCCTGCCCTCTCACCCCTGGACCCCACAGAGAGACGAAGGGCTTAGGAAATGTATTTGAAGATGTCCAGAGGGGAAGTTAATGGAACTGAGCTACACCAGGGGGGGTGGTTTAGCGAGATCTTCCTCTTCTGGATGAAAAACACCCATCTTGGAATGTTAAAATGCAGTGCTTTATGACACAAGATGATGCCACACTTGAAATAAGTTGCCACATTTCTGGGTGGTATTCTGCAGCTCCTTGGACAAGGATGCCCACTGACTGTCCCCCAAAGATGATTGAATAAAAGTAGCTGACCTGCATTGAAATTCAGCTCTGTTGCCTGCACCCACAAGAAGAAGGACTGCCCTGCTGAAACCCTAGTTTGTATCCCTGAGGCCTGCACACTTAAGGACTGTGCCTGTTGCACACTGGAACTGCAGCACTAAGGACTTTGCCTTGGTTCAAAAAGGACTCAGGGGTGGACTCTGTGAAGCAATAGGTAGAGCTTCCCTGTACAAATTTCCACAAAAGTCCCCAGCCTGGAGAGTGTCCAGTGGACTTGCAAGGATTTGACCAGGTGCACTGTGGGAATTGTTGTCCCAACGTCCCAAGGAGCAACTCAGAGATTCTGGAACCTTGGATTCGGGATGTGGATCACTTTCCTGCATCAAGAAACACTTCTGGAAATAAGTGTAAAAGTGTTACATTGTGGACTGCTGGAACTCATGACTGTGTCCCAGTCCAGTGCAACCTTCCTTTTAATCTTTAAAAAATTCTATTTCTGGATCCCTATATTGTGTGTTCGTTATTTTGGTGTCATTTTAAAAATACAAATATTTACTATTTTTATAAATCGGTGTGGGATTTGTGTTGTGTGTTGTACCTTACTTATTTACTGTATTGGTATACTTAAATGCTTTACATACCTGTCTCCTGAGTTAAGCCTGACTACTCTTTACCAAATTGAAAGGATTGAGCCAGAGGCCACTTTGAGGGGCCTTGACTGGGCACAACCCTGTGTTGGGAGTGTATTGTTATTGGTAGGTGTGTACTTACCCCTGCCAGTACTCAGCCTCTAACAGGTACCCTGAACCATTTGCCCCTGTGGCATCTCTGCCATGGGGTCAAAGTGAAAAACAAAAAAAATAGAATAGCTGCCAACCTATGATACTGAGTTTGGAAATTTGAGGGAGTAATGCAAACTTCTAGTGAAATAACTGTTGGACCAAACACATTTTTAAAAGTGGGTGGGCTTCTATGGGTTATTGTGCCACCATGAGGGGTTGTCCAACAATGGGAGGTTGGCAACCCACAGAGGTTCAATGGGACGCAGGATTGGCTGCCCGGAGGGGGTCGGTTCAGGCCCTGGGCCACCTCACACTGTACCGCCCTATATCATGCTCAACCAGAATAAAGGGGGCACTCTGAGCGATAGGCCTTCTTAGTTATGGTAATAAAATATTATTTTGCATTAAAAAACACCCTAGAAATTCACTGAAAAAACGAAGGCTCAACTGACTTTAGAGTGAAAATATCCATTAAACCAAAGGGGGTCATTACAACATTGGCGGTAAATGCCGCTTACCGCCATGCAGAAGACCGCCAACACACCGCTGTGGCCGTGGAACTTCGCCACAGCTATTATGACCCACAGCTCGGAATCTGCCAAAATTTAGACACAAACACAAGTCCGCCACACCAAAGGTCAGTGATAAACTGGCGATAACAAAACCTCCACCGTCACGCCAACAGGAATACGCCCACACTATCATGACCCACGGATCCACGCGGCGGTCTTTCAACCGCGGTATTCCATTGGCGGTACACAACACCCCGCTCAAAATACACACACATTTACAAAACACTACCACATTGGACAAATCGAAATACACACACCTGAGACACATACACACACCACTCCCACACATCCAATACAATATAAAACACACACCCACATCACCCACAAACCCTTACGACCACAATTGCGACTGAAGGCCAGAGAGAGACACCACCATCTACAAACTAGCATCCACAGGCACTCAACACCATCACTCACACAACATCCATGCACAAAACACCACACACTCCTAAACATCACCCCACACATCACAACACACAGCACCCCACACATCACCCACACCACCCCATGGCACCGCAAAGACACCCCAGGTTCTCTGAGGAGGATCTCAGAGTCATGGTGAAGGAAATCATCCGGGTAGAGCCACAGCTATTCGGATCACAGGTGCAGCACACCACCGCAGCTAGGAAGATGGAGCTATGGCGCAGAATTGTGGACAGGGTCAACGCAGTGGGACAGCACCCAAGAACACAGGATGACATCAGAAAGAGGTGGAACGACCTACGGGGGAAGGTACGTTCCATGGTCTCAAGACACCACATTGCAGTTCAGAGGACTGGCAGCAGACCCCCACCTCCTCCCCCACAACTAACAACATGGGAGGAGCGGGTCTTGGCTATACTGCATCCTGAGGGCCTCGCAGGAGTAGCTGGAGGAATGGACTCTGGTAAGTCAAATCTTAACTATTACATCCCCCACCCTACCTGCATGCTATCACATACCCCCACCCTCGCCCTCACCCCCATTACTCCAACTCCTCACAGATGTCCCACTTTCACAACCCACCCATCCCAACACCAAGCCCTGCATGCAGCACCAAAGCATGGGCACCCATCACCAATGCATGGCCACTGCACATACCCACACACACCCCTAAACAATTAGCACACAAGGTCCCACACAAGAATGCAAGCACTGGGGTACAGGGTCACCCACCCATTGCACACCATGGCACAAACAGATGCAATAATCATGCCTTTACACCCCTGCAGGACCCCTACCCAACGTCACCGGACAGGAGGGTCCAGACATGTCCACTCCACCCACAGAAGAGCCCACAGTGATGACAGCAGCTCTGTCAAACTGGATCTAGATGACCAGCCCGGCCCATCTGGGACCTCGGGACAGTCGGTTACCCTCACACTGGCACAAGCCACAACAGAGCCTCCCCCCTCTGGAAACACCAGCACAGCACCACCCAGCGGGCCCATACCTCTGTACCCAGGACAGGTCAAACAGCAGTGTGTCCACCACTACAGGGAACCCAGGCTAACCCACCACCCCAACAACACCAGGGACCTGGGGGCAGTCGTAGTGGGCACACAGTTCAGGGGACTGAGGCCCATGAACACAGGGGTACTGGGAGGGCTACTGTGCGACAGGGGGAGGACAGGCCCAGGGAACCCACTCTCCACGAGGCCCTCTCCAACATCATGGGAGCCTACCACCATTCCCAGGAGACGATGGCAACAGTACTGGCCAAGTTTCAGGAGACCTAGCGGCTGCAGGAGGAACAGTACTTGGGCTTCAGGGAGGAACTCAAATCCATCAACACCACCCTGGGCACCATTGTAGGGGTGCTGAAGGAAATCGTGAACACCAGGAGGGACACTGTGGCACAACAAGGGGCCCCTGACACTAGCCTGGACGATGAACTGCCCACCACCTCTGCCAGCGCTAGTGGACAGGAGGCACCGCCACAGGACCACAACACCAGCACCCTACCCCCTGCAGATGAAGAACCACCCCGCAAGCAGTCCCTGAGATCCAGAACAAGGACAGAGAACAATGCCAAGACCTCTGCCAAGAAATGAGACCACCCTGATTGTCATCCTTCTGTCCCACTTTGTCACCCTGTCCATCCTTAAACTGCCCCAGCTCCACTTCCCATGCCCCTTTGGACAATGCACCTGTGAGACTAATAGACTGGACTCTGCCATGGACATTCCTCCACCATCACCCCTGACCATTTTACAACACCCTCCAATATTTAGGACTTAATTAAACACCCTTAAAGCACAAAACAATCTGGAGTCAGTCTGTGCTTTCGAAAATGTGTATTTGCAATAACTGAGTAAAAATCCTATATTCATTGTATTGTCAACATACCTATGTCACATAGCTCTAGCCCATGCGGAAACAAAGCAGATGTCACACAGTGGGACCCACATCGGTGAAACTGAAAGGGAAAGTGACAACTCAGGGTCCATACACTGGGTGACAGTGACAGACAGATGAGAGGTGGAACAATTATATCAGATGTAGCAGGCAGTGATGTCTTCTTACCTGTGTCTCACTGGAAGTATTGATGAATTCACCGTGTTTCTGTTGTCGATGTCCTCTTCTTCTGCTTCCTCTTCTTCACTGTCCACAGGCTCCACAGCTGCCACAACACCTCCATCTGGACAATCCTCCTGCAGAAGCTGCCACAACACCTCCATCTGGACCATCCTCCTGCAGAAAAGGCACTTGTCGTTGCAACGCCTAGTTGTGAAGCATACAGCAGGCCACGATGATCTGGAACACCTTCTTTGGTGAGTAGAATAGGGAACCACCTGTCATATGGAGGCACTTGAACCTGGCCTTCAGGAGGCCGAAGGTCCTCTCTATAACCCTCCTACTTTGCCCATGGGCCTCAGTGTAGCATTCCTCTGCCCTTGTTCTGGGATTCCTCACTGGGGTCAGTAGCCATGACAGGTTGTGGTAGCCTGAGTCACCTGCAAATGTCAAGGGGAATCTGTTAGACACACACTAACTCTTAGGGACATCCCCAGACCCAGACACCCAGTCACCCTGTATTGGGTCCATGTCCTCACCTAATAGCCACACATGGTGCCTCTGGAGTTGCCCCATCACATAAGTTATGCTGCTATTCCTCAAAATGTAAGCGTCATGCACTGAGCCAGGAAACTTGGCATTCACATGGGAGATGTACTGGTCGGCCAAACACACCATCTGCACATTCATTGAATGGTACCTCTTCCAGTTTCTGTACACCTGTTCACTCCTGCTGGGGTACCATGGCCACATGTGTCCCATCAATGGCACCTATGATGTTGGGGATATGTCCCAGGGCATAGAAGTCACCTTTCACTGTTGGCAAATCCTCCACCTGAGGGAAAACGATGTAGCTGCGCATGCGTTTCAGCAGGGCAGACAACACTCTGGACAACACGTTGGAGAACATAGGCTGGGACTTCCCTGATGCTATGGCCACTGTAGTTCGAAAAGACCCACTTGCCAGGAAATGGAGTACTGACAGCCCCTGCATTAGAGAGGGGATTCCTGTGGGATGGCGGATAGCTGACATCAGGTCTGGCTCCAACTGGGCACACAGTTCCAGGATTGTGGCACGATCAAGTCTGTAGGTGACAATTACATGTTGCTCCTCTATTGTCGACAGGTCCACCAGTGGTCTGTACACCGGAGGATGCCGCCACCTCCTCACCTGCCCCAGCAGATGTGCTCTATGGAGGAGAACAGCCAGCAGAGAGTCAACCAACACTGAGGTACGTTAACACAACTTTATTCCTAATTTTTTTAAAACAGCTATGTGCCTGTATTTTTGTGAATGCAAGGCCTAGATATGTGTGATGCATTTAAAATTAATGCCATGTGGGCCCCTGAAATGGCGTCTGGCTGACCTGTATTGTGGGACAAGGGGATATGAGGTAACTGCGCTGGTGTTGTACACTGTCGCGGTAGGCGGTCGAAGACCGCAGAGCAATCCTGCATTGGTTAACATTGGACCCTATGGGTCTGAGGAGCCAATGACGATGTACTCCGGCAGTTACGGTACGCACCACCGCAGACGTCACTAACATTTTTTCTCTGTTCACTTGATACCTGATCTTCGACAGGAGAGGACCTACACTGCAAGTGCTGCTGTGACCTCAGTTTGGAAGAGACAATGGCTCATGTGTCTGGGGAAAGGGTCCCTGCCTTCAGCTCGGAGGAGTTGGAGAAACTAATGGATGGGGTCCTCCCACAGTACACGCTACTCTACGGTCCTCCAGACAAACAGGTAAGTACACTGTGAGCATGCTGAATGGGCAATGCCTGTGTGGAGTGGTGTGGATGGAAGATGGGGGGGGAGAATGAGGCGTGCATGAAACGACGGTGAGTGCATGTGCGTCATGGCAAGGGTTGGGATGCGGGCCAATGACTGTGACGGTGCGGAAGGTTATATCTTCTCCTTTTCCCCTGTACTATTCCTGTAGGTCAGCGCCCACCAGAAGAAGGATATTTGGCATGTCATCGCCAAGGAAGTCCGGACCCTGGTAGTCCACCACAGACGGAGCACCTACTGCTGGAAAAGATGGGAGGACATTCGCCGCTGGAGCAAGAAGATGGCGGAGGCTCAGTTGAGGATGGCCTCACAACGTGGGAGGGGTGCCCGTCGCACCATGACCCCCCTGATGTACTGGATCCTGGCGGTGCCGTATCTGGAGTTGGATGGGCACTTGAGGGCATCACAGCAGCCAAAAGGGGGTGAGTACACTCTCATTCAGCTGATTCTGCGTGCAGTGGAGGTGTCTGGATGGGGGAGGTGGGCTGTGAGTTCCCCCAGGCCAGGGCGAGTTTAGTAGGCAAGGTTCCGTCGTAAAGCAGGCCATGTGGCACCCCACCCCACCTGTGTTCAGAGCCAACTACACCTAGTCAGGCTCCTGTGACTTCCATGTGTGCAGCAATCGGGCATAGGCCTTGTACCCCATGTCCCTGTGATTAATTAGTGAACTCAAAGTGCACAGCGTAGTGCAGTGGGCTTCTGTGTCTGTAGTGTCCGCCAACGGTAGCGCTATCGCATGCACTCAACATGTCTTTCTTTTGTTTCCCCCCTCTTTTTGTGGTCTCCCTGTTCTTGTGTGCATTAGCATCATCAGGTGGAGGAGCAGTGGCACCGGAGCAGGAGGGAGCTGCATCCCACATGGCCCTGGAGGGCGCAACAACGGAGTCTGAAGCCACCAGTGGGACAGAGGGCGAGGGGAGCTCCACGGCGGGGACAGGAGCTGAGAACAGCGACACCGACTCCTTCTCTGATGGGAGCTCCCTTGCGGTGGCGAGCCCCTCTGTGCCCACCGCATCTACAGGTACAGCCGCCACCCCCACTACCAGCACCGCCCTCCCAGCAGCCCTCAGCGTGTGCCCCATGGCCGCTCACCCAGGAGGGTGGGCATCTCCTTCGGCCTAGGCACCTCAGCCCCTGCCCCAGTCAGCCCTGCTGCCCTCAGTGAGGAGGCCATTGACCTCCTCAGGTCCTTCACTGTTGGTCAGTCTACCATTTTGAATGCCATCCAGGGTGTAGAGAGGCAGTTGCAATAGACCAATGCATACCTGGAGGGCATTCATTCTGGTCAGGCAGCCCAACAGCGAGCTTTTCAGACTCTGGCCTCAGCACTGATGGCAGCCATTGTCCCTGTGTCCAGCCTCCCCCCTCCAACGTCCTCTACCCAGACCCAAACCCCTGTACCTCAGCCTATCCCAAGCACACCATCAGACCAGCATGCACACACCTCAACACACATGGGAAGCTCTGGCAAACGTAAGCATCACACATCCCACAGGCACTCACACAAGCATCATACCCATGCACACATACCAACATCCACTGCCTCCACTGTGTCCCCCTCCTCCACGTCTCCCTCCTCCCTCCCTGTCTCGTCTCCACTCACACCTGCATGCACTACATCTTCAGCCACTACGTCCATCACCAGCACACCCATCACCACACCCCACTCACGTGCAGTCACCACCCCCACTACCATTCACACATCCCCTGTGTCCTCTCCCAGTGTGTCTGTGAGCCCACCTCCCAAGGTACACAAACGCAGCCACACACCCACCCAACAGCCATCCACCTCACAACAGCATCCAGCCCATGCACCTTCACCCAAAGTCAGCAAACGTACACCTCCTACAACCACTACCTCTTCCTCCACTCCCAAACCCCCTCCATTTACCCGTCCCAGTGTGTCCAAAAAACTTTTCCTGTCCAACCTTGAATTCTTCCCCTCATCTCCCCTACCCCTTCAGTCCCCTTGGGCCCGTCTTTCTAGGTCCCAACCCAGCACCTCAGCCACACCATTAGCGGGAACAGTGGTGCCAGCAGTAACCGGCTTCTGGAGTGCGCCAAGCAGCTGGGCAGCCAGTGTCCCAAGGAGCCAGACCACGGACAGTCCTCCACCTCATAAGCATAAAAAGTTGGCCAGTGCCCAGTGGGAGAAAGGCAAAACATCTACCACTAAAGCCTCTCCCAGGAGTACAGTTGGGAGTGGGAAGACAGCTGCATCACCGTCCAAGGTGGGGAAGGGGCACAGAAAGACAGGCAAGTTGCCAAAAACCTGCACGGCGGACAAGACCCCCACCAGCACCGCTGCCAAGGATACCGCCGCCACCTGCACTGCTGCCAAGGACACCGCCGCCACAAGCACCACTTCACAGGACACCGGCGCAACCAGCACCGCTGCCAAGGACACCACTGCCACAAGCACCGCTGCCAAGGACACCGCCGCCACCAGCACCGCTGCCAAGGACACCGCCGCCACAAGCACCATTTCACAGGACACCGCCGCAACCAGCACCGCTACCAAGGACACCGTCGCCACCAGCACCGCAGGCCAATGAGCGCCAAAAGCCCCAACGCTACTGAGGCCGCCACGAGCAGGATGAAACACTCTGGGCACCAAGCCCCCTCCAGAACCAATGGAGAAAGGCATCTACTACCTCAGTCCTTGGCAGGATGAAGCACTCTGGGCACCAAGACCCCTCCAGAACCAGTGGAGACTGTTATCCACTTGTGAGACTGTGGCTTTGCACTCCCCAGGATGCAGCAGTGGGCAAACCACCCACTTGAGAGACTTGTGAGACTGTGGCTTTGCACTCCCCAGGAAAAAGCAGTGGGCAAACCACCAACTTGAGAGACTTGTGAGACTGTGGCTTTGCACTCCCCAGGATGCAGCAGTGGGCAAACCACTCAGTTGAGAGACTTGTGAGACTGTGGCTTTGCACTCCCCAGGATAAAGCAGTGGGCAAACCACCCACTTGAGAGACTTGTGAGACTGTGGCTTTGCACTCCCCAGGATAAAGCAGTGGGAAAACCACCCACTTGAGAGACTTGAGAGACTGTGGCTTTGCACTCCCCAGGATAAAGCAGTGGGAAAACCACCCACTTGAGAGACTTGTGAGACTGTGGCTTTGCACTCCCCAGGATAAATCAGTGGGCAAACCACCCACTTGAGAGACTGTGGCTTTGCCCTCCCCAGGATACATCAATGGGCATGGAGCCCCCTCGTGGATATGGCGTTGTGCACTCATCCAGCTGAGGTGCCCCCGTTCCTTTCCCCCTGAGGTGCCTGTTGTATTCGATCTGATGTCCCAGCAGTGTTCTCTCCGTTTTGATCGGGTATCTTGTGTGGGCCTCGCCCATGCATTTTGGGCCCAGTGGTCCACGGACTTTAATGGTGGAATACCTTGGACTTGTATTCTTGATGTATATATTTGTTTATATTGTATATATATTTTTGAGTACTGGATTTTAATAGATTACAAACGTTCAAATCATTTCCTTTTGTCTTTGCATTGTTCCGAGGGGGTTAGGGGGTGTAACTGCAATGTATCATGATGTATTAGCATGTGTGTTGTCGTGGGTGAGGGTGGGGGTGGGGGTGTTGCGTGTTGCGTGTGTGTGTCACTCTTTTTTCCCTTCCCCCTCCCCTGTATCGTAGGTGCAGTACTCACTGTGGTCTTCCCCGCCGGCATTCGTGCTCCTGGTAGAGGAGCAGGAAGACAAAGGCAGGGAGTATCTGGAGTTCCGGTTCCATGGCATCCTGGTTCCTCGTGGGGTGTATGGAGGTGAGCGTTTTCGCTTCCAAGTCCTGTTTCCGCCGTGTTTTCATTCGCAGTGAATCCACCCCGGAAAAGGTGGCAGATTGGACTGTTGCAATACTGTGGGCGGTACATTGTCTTCCGCCTGTCTGTTGGCGGTTACCGCCGCAGTGTTTGTATGTACCGCCGTGGCGGTCGGAGTGTTAAAGTGGCTGTCTATGTTGGCGGTTTCCGCCACTGTCGTGATTCCAATTTTTTTTACCTCCGGCCTGTTGGCGGTTTTACCGCCAGTTTAACACCGACCGCCAGGGTTGTAATGACCACCAAAGTGTTTTAAACTCTAAAAACCACTGGAGTTCACTGGATATAGTTAACTGTAACTTGAAGCCCTGCCATGTACAGTATTGTCATCAATGGTGTCATTTCAAACCACCATTAAAGTGATGTTATCAATTATGTGATAGAATATGTCATGGTTAAGTAATAGGTGAAGTCATAAGCAGTGCATGGCAAGGATTTGAGTTATAGTTCCTTTAGTTAACTATAACATTCTACTTTATTCAATAATCTGCAATGCCGTGAATCATTTGTGACATTCTTGAAATAAATATGCACAGCTTAAAATATTTGTTTTTATCACTGTATTACAACTATTTCGCATAGTGATTCACAAACATACACAGGTGGTTAATGTATTGTCAACAGCAGCTTTGACTTTTCTCACTGATTTTTCGAACAGGCTTTGGCCTTAAGTTCTTATTCTACCCAAACTTGGATCTGTAAATGGTGCACAATATAACTTTTCAAATCCACAAATACAGTTGTTTCAAGGGCTTATGCTATTTCCATACTGTCCACTGAAAGCTAGATCTTTACTAGAAAACTTTTTTTGTGTGACTCGGTATAAATCCTTTCAGCAGTTTTTGAGAGATTAGGGCTGAAAATGTATGTATATTTCTTGTTGCAGAGGATACCTGGACAGAACAGATTAAAAGATAAGATCTGATTGGCTGCCACAACATCAACAAAGATGTTGCAGAAGCCTTTCTAAGACTCTGGGACTTTGGGCATTATTACGACTCTGGTGGTCACCAGATCACCAGAGTCGCGGTGCGGGCTGGTTCCAAACTGCTGTGGTGGTCTGACTGGCAAATTTTTACCCTAGAGGTCTGACCGCCAGGGTACTGCTGTCTCTACCGGAATCAGTAAGCCTGATGGGCTGATGGTAGGTGTAGGCTTCAATCAGCCAGGGCGGTGCTGCACGTAGCACCACCTTGCTGATTAGAACCCGGTTCTCCTCCAGCATTTTCATGGCGGTTTCACCGCCATCAAAAGGCTGGGGGAGAACAGGTGTAGAGGGCCACAAGTGGGGCCTCCTGCACTGCCCCCTGCCCAGCAGCCTCGTAATGAGTACTGTCTGCTGTGCAGACAGTGCGCATTACAAGGGTGTTGGTGCCCTCTTCGGGCAGCAGCATTGCCGCCGCTCGTTTACGAGCGGGCGACAATGCTGCCATCACTTTCCCGCTGGGCTGATGGGCGGAAACCTTGTTTTCCATCCATCAACCCAGCGGGAAAGTCATAATGGGGCCGGCGGGGAGGAATTTGCCTCTACAGTGGCGGACACCCTGTAGGGAGTTCGGCAGACAAGTGCTCCAATCAACCAAACTCCTAATTAGGCCCGTAATTTCATGTCCTGAAAATATATTAAATAAACATTTATGGAGCAGGGTAGAGATACTCTAACACTGTAGGCCAGAGGTACCTCCGAGGCAAAAAACACTTTTTAATGGTATAGCGAATCTGTGGGCGATCTGCAGTAAAATATTAAAAACTAAGGGCCAGATGTATCATCAAGGCCCTTTACGATTCGGAAATAGCGATTTTTAAGAAATCGCTATTTCCGATTCGCAAAGTGCATGTATCACATTTGCGAATCGGTAATTGCGATTTCTTAAAAATTGCAAATGCTATTACCGAATCGCAAATTGCGATACCGGACCCATTCACAGCTATGGGCATGTTGGCCCATATCTGCGAATTTTTTGCATTTAGAAAATTGCGATTTCTGAACCAGAAATCGCAATTTTGGAAATGCAAAACCCCAGGGTGCTGGGGGGCTAAGGCCCCCTCTGCTGCACCCCAAAAATTTGTGGGGGGACATGCAAGGTGCACACATTCCAAAAGGGCATGTGTGTTTTACATGTACAATTTAAAAATGCATTTTAAATGCATTTTTAAATTTTGCACATGGTTACCACCAAGTTCAACCTGGTGGTAATTAGCGATTCCTAAATGCCAAAATCGCATTTAGGAATTGCTTCATACATGTGCTAAGGAATCGCAAATAAGGAATCCTTATTTGCGATTTCTAATTTAGAGAGTCGACTCTCTAAACAGGGTCGCAATTTTAACCCCTTCGCTGCCAGGCCTTTTCCCCCTCCTGTGCCAGGCCTTTATTTGGCTATTTGGGGCAGTTCGCGCTTAGGCCCTCATAACATTTTGTCCACATAAGCTAGCCAGGCCAAATTTGTGTCCTTTTTTTCCAACATCCTAGGGATTCTAGAGGTACCCAGACTTTGTGGGTTCCCCTGATGAAGGCCGAGAAATTAGCCAAAATACAGTGAAAATTAAATTTTTTCAAAAGAACGGGAAAAAGTGGCTGCAGAAGAAGGCTTGTGTTTTTTCCCCTGAAAATGGCATCAACAAAGGGTTTGCGGTGCTAAAATCACCAGCTTCCCAGCTTTCAGGAACAGGCAGACTTGAATCAGAAAACCCAATTTTTCAACACAAATTTGGCCTTTTACTGGGACATACCTAATTTTTAAAAAAATTTGTGCTTTGAGCCTCCTTCCAGTCAGTGACAGAAATGGGCATGAAGCCAATGCTGGATCCCAGAAACCTAAACATTTCTGTAAAGTACACAAAATTCTGAATTCAGCAAGGGGTAATTTGTGTAGATCCTACAAGGGTTTCCTACAGACAATAACAACTGAAAAAGAAAAATATTGAAATTGAGGTGCAAAAAACATCAATTTTTCTCTACATTTTACTCTGTAACTTTTTCCTGCAATGTCAGATGTTTGAAAGCAATATACCGTTACGTCTGCTGGACTCCGCTGGTTGTGGGGATATATAGGGCTTGTAGGTTCATCAAGAACCCTAGGTACCCAGAGCCAATAAATGAGCTGCACCCTGCAGTGCGTTTTCATTCTATACTGGGTATACAGCAATTCATTTGCTGAAATAAAAAGAGTGAAAAATAGCTATCAAGAAATCCTTTGTATTTCCAAAATGGGCACAAGATAAGATGTTGAGGAGCAGTGGTTATTTGCACATCTCTGAATTCTGGGGTGACCATACTAGCATGTGAATTACATGCCAATTCTCAAATAGATGTCTTTTTTACACACTCTCTTATATTTGGAAGGAAAAAATGTAGAGAAAGACAAGGGGCAATAACATTTGTTTTGCTAATCAAGTCTCCTGATAAAAATGATACCTCACTTGTGTGGGTAGGCCTAGCGCCCGCGACAGGAAACGCCCCAAAACATAACGTGGACACATCACATTTTTTTAAAGAAAACAGAGGTGTTTTTTGCAAAGTGCCTACCTGTAGATTTTGGCCTCTAGCTCAGCCGGCACCTAGGTAAACCTACCAAACCTGTGCATTTTTAAAACAAGAGACCTAGGGGAATCCAAGATGGGGCGACTTGTGGGGCTCTGACCAGGTTCTGTTACCCAGAATCCTTTGCAAACCTCAAAATTTGGCTGAACAAAACACATTTTCCTCACATTTTGGTGACAGAAAGTTCTGGAATCAGAGAGGAGCCACACATTTTCTTCCACCCAGCGTTCCCCCAAGTCTCCCGATAAAAATGATACCTCACTTGTGTGGGTAGGCCTAGCGCCCGCAACAGGAAATTCACCAAAACACAACGTGGATACATCACAATTTTTGACAGAAAACAGAGATGTTTTTTGCAAAGTGCCTACCTGTAGATTTTGACCTCTAGCTCAGCCGGCACCTAGGTAAACCTACCAAACCTGTGCATTTTTTAAAACAAGAGACCTAGGGGAATCCAAGATGGGGCGACTTGTGGGGCTCTGACCAGGTTCTGTTACCCAGAATCCTTTGCAAACCTCAAAATTTGGCTAAACAAAACACATTTTCCTCACATTTTGGTGACAGAAAGTTCTGGAATCAGAGAGGAGCCACACATTTTCTTCCACCCAGCGTTCCCCCAAGTCTCCCGATAAAAATGATACCTCACTTGTGTGGGTAGGCCTAGCGCCCGCAACAGGAAATTCCCCAAAACACAACGTGGATACATCACAATTTTTGACAGAAAACAGAGATGTTTTTTGCAAAGTGCCTACCTGTAGATTTTGGCCTCTAGCTCAGCCGGCACCTAGGTAAACCTACCAAACCTGTGCATTTTTTAAAACAAGAGACCTAGGGGAATCCAAGATGGGGCGACTTGTGGGGCTCTGACCAGGTTCTGTTACCCAGAATCCTTTGCAAACCTCAAAATTTGGCTTAAAAAAACACATTTTCCTCACATTTTGGTGACAGAAAGTTCTGGAATCAGAGAGGAGCCACAAATTTCCTTCCACCCAGCATTCCCCCGAGTCTCCCGATAAAAATGATACCTCACTTGTGTGGGAAGGCCTAGCGCCCGCGACAGGACATGCCCCAACACGCAATGTGCACACATCACATTTTTTTAAAGAAAACAGAGGTGTTTTTTGCAAAGTGCCTACCTGGAGATTTTGGCCTCTAGCTCAGTCGGCACCTAGGGAAACCTACCAAACCTGTGCATTTTTTAAAACTAGAGACCTAGGGGAATCCAAGATGGGGCGACTTGTGGGGCTCTGACCAGGTTCTGTTACACAGAATCCTTTGCAAACCTCAAAATTTGGCTAAAAAAACATATTTTCCTCACATTTCGGTGACAGAAAGCTCTGGAATCAGAGAGGAGCCACAAATTTTCTTCCACCCAGTGTTCCCCCAGGTCTCCCGATAAAAATGATACCTCACTTGTGTGGGTAGGCCTAGCGCCCGCAACAGGAAATTCCCCATAACACAACGTGGACACATCACAATTTTTTACAGAAAACAGGTGTTTTTTGCAAAGTGCCTACCTGTAGATTTTGGCCTCTAGCTCAGCCGGCACCTAGGTAAACCTAGCAAACCTGTGCATTTTTTAAAACAAGAGACCTAGGGGAATGCAAGATGGGGCGACTTGTGGGGCTCTGACCAGGTTCTGTTACCCAGAATCCTTTGCAAACCTCAGAATTTGGCTAAAAAAACACGATTTCCACTCATTTCGGTGACAGAAAGTTGTGGAATCTGAGAGGAGCCACAAATTTCTTTCCACCCAGCGTTCCCCCAAGTCTCTCGATAAAAATGGTACCTAACTTGTAAGGGTAGGCCTAGCGCCCACGAAAGTAAATGGCCCAAAACACAACGTGGACACATCACATTTTTTCACAGAAAACAGAGGTGTTTTTTGCAAAGTGCCTACCTGTGGATTTTGGCCTCTAGCTCAGCCGGCCCCAGTGGGGGCAGGAATGGTCTAAAATAAATTTACCCCGCCACCCCCCAACCCCCCCGGTAGCGACCCTTGCCTACGGGATCGCTCCCCGCGTGACATTAGCGCCCAAAAAAAAATCCCCAGTGCCTAGTGGTTTCTGCCCCCTTCGGGGCAGATTGACGTAAAATCGGCCAATCTGCCCCCAAGGGGGGAAGAAATAGTCTAAATACAATATGCCCCCCAGGGGAGCGACCCTTGCCCAATGGGTCGCTCCCCATCTCTAAAAAAAAAAAAAAAAAAAAAAAAAACACAAAAAAAAAATTGCCCTGGCGTCTAGAGGTTTCTGCCACCCCAGGGGCAGATCGGCTTAATAAAAATAGGCTGATCTGCCCCCGGGGGGGGCAGAAATGGCCTAAAATAAATTTACCCCCCCCCGGAGCGACCCTTGCCTACGGGATCGCTCCCCGCATGACATTGGCGCCAAAAAAAAAATCTGCGGTGCCTAGTGGTTTCTGTCCCCTTGGGGGCAGATTGACCTAAAATCGGCCAAACTGCCCCCAAGGGGGGCAGAAATGGTCTAAATACAATTTGCCCTCCAGGGGAGCGACCCTTGCCTAATGGGTCGCTCCCCATCTCTAAAAAAACAAACAAAATAAAAAAACACACAAAAAAATTTGTCCTGGCGCCTAGAGGTATCTGCCCCCAGGGAGGCCAGAAATGGCCTAAAATAAATTTGCCCCCGCACCCTCCAACCCCACCCCCGGGAGCGACCCTTCCCTACGGGATCGCTCCCCCGCGTGACATTGGTGCCCAAAAAAAATCCCCGGTGCCTAGTGGTTTCTGCCCCCTTGTGGGCAGATTTACCCAAAATAGGCCAATCTGCCCCAAAGGGGGGCTGAAATGGTCTAAATACAATTTGCCCCCCAGGGGAGCGACCCTTGCCTAATGGGTCGCTCCACATCTCTCTAAAATAAAAAAAAAAAATAAAAACACAATTTTTTTTTGCCCTGCTGCCTAAAATAAATTTGCCCCCCAACCCTCCTCCCCGGGACCGACCCTTGCCTACGGGGTCGCTCCCCCTGCGTGACATTGGCGCCAAAATAAAAATCCCCGGTGCCTAGTGGTTTCTGCCCCCCTTGGGGGCAGATTGGCGTAGCAAAAATCGGCCGATCTGCAAATGGCCTAAATACAATTTTCCCCTCCAGGGGAGCGACCCTTGTCCAAAGCGTCCCTCCCCATCTGTAAAACAAAAAAATCCCTAGTGCCTAGTGGTTTCTGCCCCCCAGATCGGCCTAATCAAAATAGGCTTCCCCTTCCATCCCTACCTTGGGGGGGTGGGTGGGGAGCACAAGTGGGGAGCGCTAGCGCTTCCCCCAGTTTCCGTGCCTTGGACGAGGTGACCTCGTCCAAGGCACCCGACAGGTTAAGGAATCGCTATTTTAGCAATTCCTTAAAATTGCGTTCAGAATGTATTTCATACATTCTGAAATGGCATTTTGCATTCGCAAACGGGCATTCGCACCATTTGTGAATGCAAAATGCTTTCATACATCTGGCCCTAAAAGTTTGCCTGGGTGTTTGACAGGTGTATATATTTATGAATGAGGAGGGGGTATGCCTGGGGTCTTTCCTTGATGTTCAAGACATCCCACGGATGGGAAAGGTTATAGGGGGTTGACTCCACCCCCTCACAAGATGCTACTTGCCACAAGGGGCCCTCATCTCTCCAAGGGCTAATCCCCACCCCGTCCCCATCTCCAGGGCACCGATACTAAGAGAAGTGGGGTACTGCGAGGCACCCCGCTTTGGTGGTGTGTGCTAAAGCTCCCTATTGCATGGGTAGTGGGGGCATACCACATCTATACTTCCTGCCTACATGGAGGGGGTCAGTGCCTTGGGTAGGTTTGGGGCACCAAAATAAAATAAAAGCTATTGTGGCAGCACAAGACTGGGCTCCCAATACTGCCTTAAAAAATAAAAGAAGGCTGTTTGTTGTTGAGGCAGAACCCTAGTGGGCTCCGAGCACTGCCATTAAAAAAGTGTGAGCTGGAGGTGCTCCATGGGGGGCAAGGCCATCCAGATATAAGAAAAGAAAAATAACCATGGCCTCGCCACTTCAGAATTTAAGTGGCAGGGACACTCAAGAAATATTCAGTGCTCCACCGGGGAGCGCCTCATAATGTCCATTCGAGGGCTTTGTTTCACAAATTAACCTTTGTGTAGCGCCCAGGGGAGGGTCAGAGCACCACTAACAATTTAAAGAAGTGATGTAGGGGGGCTGCAAAGAGCTCATCAGCTCCACAGGAATTACAAAAGCTCTAATTCTCCTTGGTCATTGAATACATGACCCCAGGAGAGCTTGGCAGCATTTTCAAGCATTGTAGCTTTGAATGTATGCTCTTCAGCTTCAGTGTGGGGACCTCTTGAGGGTGGTTCTATGTTTGTATATTATGGTCTGAACAGTGTTAAGGAAAAACAATATTTTATTTAAAATATTTATGTGACAATAACTATTCCTATGCTTTGATATGTTTGTATTCAAAAGCAACACTTGACATTATGTGTATTGATTAATTACATCACTCATCAAATGTTCTTTGACATCATTGATAACCTCACTAATGAGATCTGAAATTATGTTATTGATGACATCACTGAGCAATTCGATTTTTGAGTGCTCAACCTGGCCTGTTATATATTTTACATCCATTTTTAGGATGCAGGGACCAGGTCCCTGAGTCCTGTAGTGGCTGCCACAACATATTATTTTGATTGTGACCAGCCAGTCAGGATTGACTAGCCCTCCGTAAAGTGGCCACTCAGACAGAGCTTAGCTGGACACCAACAGTCTAGAAATCCATAACTTTGTAATCGCTCTGAACACCGCTTTAAACTCAAAATTCTCAAAAACAGCTGAATGAATTTACACCAATTAATGAAAAGCATGCTTTCTGAGTAAAATTCCTACTTTCTGACAAATTTGGTGTAATTTGTTTGGCTATTATCAATTCCCAAAACTTTCTCTGAACATTGACATATAATGTAAATGTTATAGACACCCACCATTTCCTTGGTTTACACTCGACAGATTGGTGCCAAACATTTCAGTAAACATTCCATCAAGATTTCTCAAACAGTGCCAAAGAAACTAATAAAATAAGAATGTACAGCATAGTAACTGCTCAAATAATATATGTTGAATATCAAATGTTAGCTATGGGAATTGAATTTAGAAATATTTATTTATAAACAATAATTAAAAAATACCCACCCTCATTAAAATGTGAACATTTCTTTAATTTGTAGCTAACTCATTTCAAGCTAAAGTATTTCATTTAATTGAGTACTTTATATAATTGAAAAAAAATATTTTAAAGTGTTTAAAAGACACATTTTCGTGTATGATTGAACTTTAAACAAAAAAATGAATGGCTAAATCTAAATTTTGATCAATTACAAAATCATAGGTTAAAGGGAAGTTATAGTTAAGGGAAAATGTTAGATCAAACATACCATTTTAAACTAATAAAATCACTGAAATGCACTAGTTACAGTTGTCTCAACCAACTATAACTTGTGACCAAAAGTTGATGTAACTCGCGTCCTTGCCATGCACAGTGTGACAATCAACAATGTATTTTCAGATATTGCATTCATGTTATCAATTATGTTATTGAGCATGTCATGAGTGATATAATATGTGAGATCATGCGCAGTGCATGACAAAGGCATGAATGGCATGTTTTCACTGTGATTTTCACCTCAGTATGATGTCCCTTTAACCTTTGTTTCTTTCTATGAATTTCTAAGGCTATTTTTAAATGTAAAGTAACTTATTATTACAATTCCAAACTATAACACCACTGTAACCTTTGTGTTTTTAGTGAAGTTTGTAGTGAAACCTAGTTTGTTTTAATAGGATACAGGAGTTAACTTAGCCTTTGGCTTGCAGACTCGTGCCCCCGTCACCCAGTGACTTTTACCCTACATAGCTTGCTCTGTTTTAGCACATTTATTTAATTAAATCTTGTAAGATGGCTGACATGTTTTGGGTTAGGCCCATGTTTTAGTTTGCGTTATCAATGTCACCACGCTAAGGCGTCAAGATCAAGCTACAAAGAAAAACAAACTGAAGGTGTTCACTTTAGGTACCTGCCCTCTTCATGCTTTCGAGGGAATTGTTTATATTAATTACAGTCCCAAGGATGCCTTGTTATCTATTGTTTGGGAACAAACCTACGTCAGGGGTCCAAGTAGATCTGTATAAATACTCCTCACTTTAACAGATAGTCTGAGGGATTCCGACCAGATGCCATTGCTGCTATCGATGCTGCACGTCGCCTTGACGCTGACCCAGTCGTCGTGTTCCTACAGAGTCTGGGCTAGAGACCTCATTCCAAGGTAACAAGGGTTGGGGTCTCTTCTCATGGACATGACATTGGCAGATTGAAGATTAACATACCTACCTGTCTTTTAGGTTAGAGGTGAGGCCTATCCTGCGAGGGTATTAGGGCATATCACACACTTCATATTATTTCATGATATTACAAGATGGTGGGGGTCTTTGTATTAATGACTCCTGTCTTTACCATTCTGTTTCTTGCACTGTTCATTATCCTAATCATCGCAGCCCATGCAACTTATCCCAGAATGCAGTTTTGCTAAATAAAACCTATTGATACTTTACAGCATCTTCTTCATTGCCTGTGTTTGATCGAGACATGTTGTTAATGTGAGAAAGGGGTAATCACTGTTTAACCACAACATTCATTGGGATGTCACACTCTTTATTCCATGCCTAAAGGCTGCCACAAATCATCTTTTACTGTTTGGGTTTCTGGTGAGGTGCTGCTTGTGAGCCGGAAGGGTTGGGACGACAGTTGTGTTTTGTTGTAGGACTGGCATAGTCACCTACAAATATAAGTATGTCATCCTTATACAAGCAGTGTTGCCTAGAGCATGAGTCCAACTACGACATGGCGCCACCAATGATGGTGGTTAGGCACTAATTTACGGATACCCTGATTATCACTGTCTCGCATACTACAGGTACCCTAACTATCATTATACGGAGACGTCTGTGGTCTTGGGGAAGATCCTCCTCAGCTGAACAGGGACCCCCTAATTAGGCTGTAGGTTGTTCGAGCTCAAACTCATAAAAGGATTTTACTCCCCACTTGGTGTTCCATCTCTTTACTCATTTCGCAACATTCCTGAGAATGCTAGACAAGCTTTAACTTTACATTTAGTAGGGCATGGCTTAGCAGAAGAGGGCGGGGAAGTTACACTCATAGTAGAAGCTAGTGAAGCTTACCAAACAGAAATATTTTATTATTAGGTCACATTTCCTGCGAAAAACCACAGATCAGACACATTCCACACATATAACATTGCTAACATACCTCAACGGTACCAAGCATACCAGTATCTTGAAATACCGCTCACTTATCAAGAGCATCAGAACTGGTTTGAAAGTGCCCTACCACATGTAATACAACACATGAGATTAGGTCCTTTAGGTAATGATGGACCAACGTGGCCTACGTTTGCCACATACACACCTCACCCAGGTATACAAAACATGCAGGCAGCAGGCCTGCAAGACTTATATCTTGAATTAGTAACACTTTATTGATGACTAGTTCAGTTCATAATGCGAACCTTGAACACAACACCAGAGCGTCCAGCACACCAGCACCTGCTGTGTACAAATTGGCCACTGGGATGAATCCACAAACAGTACATACCATCATTGGTAAGATACCCACAGAACGAGTGAAAATACCATTCTGGATAGCCCAGAAAACAAATCAGCTGGAAGCTGTGTTTCCCCATAAGGGACCAAAGGAGAAACAGAATTTTCACTATATGCTTGCTCTTCGGGATGGTACCTCGGTGGATGACTGCGCCACATGGGGTACAGTCTTCGCTGCAATATAGACTACCACACATGGTACCCCAACACTTGCCAATTTACCGGAAGTGTTAAAACAAATACAGAATGAGAACGGGGCTGCACCAGCCCTCGATTTGGGTTATGAAATTAATGCGTAACTTTGACGCAGTCTCCTCAATCATACTCAGTAACATTAAAGGGGAAGCTGTAGCACTGGCTATACACCAGAGTCTCTGAGAGATTCCACATTTGGACCAGGAAAAAGAGCTACCAAAAGTTATTTCTGATACCTATACTAGTATAGGACGGACTAGTTTGGGAGCCAAACCGAAGAAATTGGAAATACAAAGTACCGCCGCTAAGGAAGGTACTAAACAAGCACAGGAAAGCTCTAAGAAGCGCTGGGTTAAGCAGAAAGAAATTAAAGAAAGACGAAATGAGAGAGCAGATTCTCCACATACAGAGAACTCTGAAAGGAGATATACTCTTAGAAATAGAGAAAGTATAAAAGCCCCCAACAGATATACTGATTCACGTCCCTCTCGTTCCTTTCAGGACGTACCGGATAGACCTAGCGAGAGAGTGGGCCGTCCTGATGGACGTCCTGAATACGTGAAACAGAAGAAAGAGTCACCACAGTTCTCAGACAAAAAAAGAAGATAAGTCCCCACAACAGAAGCCACAGTTTAAAAAGTAAAAGGTGACAGCACTGTCAATTAAAAATGCTAGTACACTTGAGAACATTGCTGAAGAACATGACGTGGGCAGTGACACTTTTAGACAGCGCAGCAGAGGTCACGATATGTCAACAGAGTCTGAAAGATCATGTGGATACAACAGCAACTAGCGATTTCATTGCAGTTGAGACTGCGGACGGGCGCGTTCTCCCATCCGATAGGGTTTCTGATTTAAATATCCAAATTGAGGGAGACATAGAGCGCACCATGAAAGTGATATTCTGTAATGAACTTAAATGTGATATCCTATTGGCCGAAAGAGACTGGCCACCTAAGCACGTCCTTAAGCTCCCACATGGGGAAGATGTCATTTTTCCTTCTTTCTCTGATCTTGTTCCGGAGGAACTAAAACAAGCCTACGCTGTCGATTGAGATTTAATGCAGGCTCCTGCACTATATTGCAATCATGTAGGTTGGGACAAGGGCTCTCTGTGTCATGTAATACCTATCAGGTCCACACACCAACCTCAGCCACAATATCCTGTTAAACACGAAGCAAAAGCTCCAGTGAGGGAGATCCTCACTGAGCTGGAGTACCAGGGAGTAATTGAGGCCTGTGTCTCAGCAATGAATAACCTGTTATTCCCGGTTGAAAAGGCAGACCATTTCTACAGAATAGTCTCAGACTACAGACACTTAAACAGTCATACATGTACATACGCTATACAAAATTCACATAGCACAGCACTAACTAACAATATAGGGCCAGATATATCAAACCATTTTGCATTCGCAATCGGTGCGAATCACATAATTTGGCCGTTTGCGAATACAAAAACGTGGTCTGCGATGCATGAAAGGCATTCGCAGCCCAAAAATAAGGAATCGCAAAAATTTCGTTTTTTTGTGAAGTGACATGGTTTTGCTTGTCGCATTTTGCGTCTCGCAATTTGCGACATGAAATACTGAATCGCAATTATCATTTTGCAAATTGCGAGTTGGAACAGCGACTCACAAATACCGATTCGGTATTTCAAGTTGCAAATTGCGAGGCGCAAAATGCGACTCGCAAAACCATGTCGCAATTCGATGCATCAAAAATTCGCAAATTGCGAATTTTTGTAGAATGGCCTTTTGCACATGCAAATTACGACTGAGTGAAACCAGGTGGTAACCAGGTTCAACCTATATAAAGAAGCCCAGAATGCCTCAGACTCTTTTCCACAATGGCTGCACTCCACGTCATGGCGAGGAGAATGAGGATCTTGGCAGGTATGAGGAGAGGGAGCAGGAGACAGGAGCGCATTTTCAGAGTGCGCATTACCCTTTTTGACTAGACTGAGGAGGAGATATATGATAAGTACAGGTTGAACTCAGCCTTGATACTTGACCTGATAGCTGAGCTACAACCCATACTGCAGCGCACAACACATAGGACAAATAGCATACCCACCCACATGCAGGTATTATGCTTCCTGCAGCTACTTGCCTCAGGGAGCTATCAAGGGGTCATTGCAGCAGCTGGAGGAGTATCACAGAGCGCCCTCTCTAGATTTTTCAATGCGCTTATCAACGACATGCTGAGTAGGATACACCAGTGCATCAGATTCCCCCACACCCCACCTGAAATACAGCAGACTAACATAGATTTCTACCAGATTGCACAGTTCCCCAACGTCCTAGGTGCCATAGATGGGACACATGTTGCAATCTATCCACCATCGGCCACAGATTATGTGTACCGCAACTGTAAATACCAACATTCCATGAATATACAGGTGATATGCAATGCCTCCTACATCATAACAGATCTCGTGGCCAGGTACCCAAGTAGCACACATGATTCATACATCTTTCGCCACAGCGGGATTCACACAAGACTGCTAGCTGGGGAGTTTGGTGAAGGATATCTACTAGGTATTGTCCCTCTGTACACTGGTGCATTGATGGCGTTGTGACGTCAGATGGCTCACTTACTCATTATACCCTCTATTCCTTCCAGGAGACAGTGCCTATGCAGTGCGCACCTACATGATGACGCCCTACCTAAATCCTACAACACCAGCAGAATGGAGATACAATTCAGCACACAGGGCAACCCACAATGTGGCTGAGCACACCTTTGACCTGCTGAAGAGTCGCTTCCGGTGCATCCACAAAAGTGGAGGGGCACTACAGTACAGCCCAGACACGACCTGTAGAATAGTAGCCACATGTGCGATCCTGCACAATATAGATACCACCAGGGGCATACCTGTGGAAATGTCTGATCCAGACTCAGATGAGATTGATGATCCCATACCCCCCTACAGCCAGCAGACAGGACCGGTACAGCAGAGGGCAGGCAAAGGCATGCAGACATCACGCACAACCATTTCAGATGTAAGTAATAACAACACAACTTCACTGACATGTGTACTGGTAGTTAGTAGCTTTATTACCTTAACTTCAGGTAATATAAGTGTCACTAGCATAAAAATTAAACACACGTGTCATTAAATAAGCTTTAACAGTGTCTCACTATTTATTCATAGTTCACTGTAACACAAAAAAAGCAGAGAGTCCCCTGTGGCTATTACAGTCACTTTTTACGGCCACGCAAGCCACTCGAGTGCGCAGTGGCCTCACCGGCACCTCTGGTATCTGCCTCAGTGGCAGTGCTGTGCCTGGCACTGCAACGCCTAGCATCTGTAGTGGGCACTGCTATGCTGCTGAGGCTAGATGAGTCCTCAGTCTCCCCTAGTCCAAGTTCACTGGGTGTAGCAGAGCAGTTACCCAGCATAGTATCCAGTACATTTGTTATCTGGACCAGTCCCTGGGCTACATCCCTACTGCTGTGCGCTGCCTCCACCTGTGCGGCCACAGCACGCCATGATATGAGGGCCGTAGATGTTGTAAGGCGATTGACCGATCTACAGAATCCACTGAACATGCCCATGAATCGCCTCTTATGCCTGCGGTGGCTGACTCTGTCATGCCTAAGCTCTGTGCAGAGTGCCCTCACTGCATTGGTCAGCTCCCTGGTGTTCTCGGAAGCTGTGATCTGTCCCTCATGCAGCTTTGAAATATTAGAATTAAGGCACTCCAACTGCAGATACAGCCCCCCCATGTTGGCATTGTGTGCCTGCTTCTGCCTATGCATTGCCGTAATCTTCTTATTTTGCAGGTGCTGCAGTTTCAGCATAGAGGATTCCAGGCCACCGAAGACTGATGGGCCCTCTCCTGCTTTCACATGTTGTGTGCCTCCATACTGAGGCCTCCTGCGGGGTGTTGAGTGACGCTGGGGCTGGGACTCCTGCATTACGGTGGATCTGCCGTCTGCGGATGGAGTGTGGCCGTCATCCCGCATGTCATCTGAGTCCTGGCTCAATTCAGGGAGCGGTACAGCCCTTGCCCTGCGTCTGATAGGTGCAATATTCACTGACTCACTGGTATTGGAGTATGATGGAGGGTGGGTTGCAGCATCCCCCACAACGGCACATGCTGATGCTGCTGGGCCTGGGCCATCTGCAACGACAATGTGCAGCATGTCATTTATGTATGTATCACCAAAGGTTCAACAATGGTAATAAATGTACAGTTACATCATACCACTATGTGGTGGGTGTTGTGTTCTTCTGGGTGTCACTCTACTTAATTACATTCAAAGTGCTACTTTTGGCTCTGGGTTGTGGACTACCACTCCCATAAGGCATTGTTGTGCCGCTTCTACGATGTGGAATGGACTACTTATCACAATGCTTTACACTAATTGCTAATTCCTAAGGGGCATTTGTACATGCACATGTGGGGTTACATTTCAATATTGCACTTACCTTTACTAGTGCTTGGTGTGCCAGATGTGTCTATGTCAGTGACCCCACTGGCAGCTTCTGGGAGGAGTGTCGACTCCACCAGGTCTTCCATGGGGGTGGAGGGTGTCTCGGTGGATGGTCTGCCTCCTGTGCTCCTTGCCTCCTGTAGTCTTCTGGCCACCCTCTCCTTGGCACGGGAACGCAGGTCGTATCACCTCTTTTTGATCTCCTCCACTGAGCGCTGCGCAACTCCCACAGCGCAGATTTTTGTTTGTATGTCCGCCCAGAGTTTGCGCTTCTCACTCTCAGGGTGAGCTCTTCCTGAACAGCCAGTCCTGGCTCCTCACCACCTCCTCAGTGAGCACCTCCAGTTCCTGCTCACTGAACTTCAGTTTTCTTTTCCTCTCTCCCTTCTCCTTTCCATTTGCAGAGTTGTCCATGTTGATGTGCAGTCCTGCCTTGTTCACAGACTTGCTCCCTGTGGCTGGGCTGCGTCTCTCTCACTGCTCGTTTGGGTGTCGTACCTGCAAACTGCCTGGGATGACTCACTTCCTGCTTGTGATGTCATCAGGCTCTGCCAGGTGTGCGTTCTCGCAATTTGCAATTTTCAATTTTCAAATACCGAATCGCAATTGTTTTGTGATTCGGTATTTGGGCCTCACAAATTGCATTAGCAATTTTTAAGAAATCGCTAATTCCGATTCGCAATTATGTTACATTGCATATTGCGACTCAGAAATAGCGATTTCTTAAAAATCACTATTTGCAATTCGCTAAGGGGTTTGTTCATACATCTGGCCCATAGTGAGCAAAAAGTACAAAACAATGTTGGATATTTCCAACTGGTTCTTCTGCCAAAACTTAGCACACGAGAGTTGGGACCTGAGTGCATTCTCATTTGGATAACAAAAACACTTTTGCCCTTTGCCCCAAGGCTATAAGAACAGCCCAGGGCAGCCCGTATAACACCAATATTGCATGATAATGATCCCGAGGTGTTATCCTATGTAGATGCCATCTATCTCACGGATGACAACCTCAACATTCTTCTTGTCAGGGTCGATCGGATAATTTGAGGATTTGCTGACCTTGGTTACAAATTTAACTTTAAGAAAAGTAAGATAGCCTTTATCAGTGTATTGTTCCCCGGATATGAGCTATCAAATGAGGGGAAGAGCCTGGCCCGCACTTCATAGAGAAATGTGCGCCCCTTCACCCACCTAACATGCTCAAGAAGCTAGTCTCTACTTGGATTCTTTAATTTTGGCAGAACATACATTCCTGACTATACACAACACATCAAGCCACTTTATGACTTAACACTTGCACACATGTGACAACAAAGCAAATTTGGTCATCAAAATAATTGCTGGTGCCATGGGGGTTTACTTACGTCACCTTTAATGAGGGCGACACAGTGCCCATAACATAGAAAAATCACATTTATATTCCAATGCATAACAACGTTTTGCACCCACAGAGACATTTTTAACTGCAGTACAAATGGCTGTCATTAAGGAGAGGTCACTTGCCCAAGGGAAACGCATCATTGTCTAAAGCTAGCGTTCCTAGCACTAAACTACTACACCCAGGTTGGATTCAGTGGGTAACCTCCCTGACCACCACTGATGTTGACTACATCTTTGATCCAAAACTTCAGACACAAGAATATCTCCAATACGATCAGAAGTACCCCACTCCTCTAGATATTTTGCCACTTGACAGATACCATACTGTTATTTATACTGATGTTTCAACACAACCAGCTGTGGGTACTAAACATCAATATTCAGCCGGTTGTACAGCCATGAGTGGAGAGATGAAGGATGGAGATTTCCACCCTCACAATACCTACACGCAGACCCTAGGAGACTGCACCGCTCAGCTTGCTGAACTTAAAGCCCTTCTTCTAGCGCTAGAACACACAGAGCCAGGATTGTTGACTTTGATTGTCTGTGACTCATACGACTGCGTCCAGTCCAACAATGATTACCTCAGTCATTGGAAGCTGAACAGGTTTAGAGATTCCAAAGGGAACACCATAAAACACAAAACATTGTGGGGGAGGGTGGCTAATCTTAAGGATAGGCTACCATGTGTCCATGTACTACAAACATTGGGCTACCAATGTGTAGGAGTACACGTTATCTGCAACACTTTGGCTGATGAAGCAGCCAAATCTGCAGTAGCTACGGCTTCTGTGGCTGCAGTGACTCGTTCTCAGACTAAATTGGATAATTAAATTCTGACTGACATGAAAGCTTCGGCTGAAGACAAGTCTCTCCCAAAAGCATACCCTACAAAATGCTCTTACCACATCAGTGCACAGAATGTTGCTTACACAACTATTCCTGGAGCTGGAGATTGAGCGATCCCCAACAAAGACCAGAGATTAGATCTACTAAAAGCAGTGAATGAGGGTGTCGCTTCTGCACATGCTGGTATTTCAGCCACAGTAACACCCTTACAGAAACGCTTCCGGTGGCCATGTCTATACAAACAGGTGAAACAATACATCCTCTGTTGTGACATTTGCCAGCAAATAAAGGGCTCTAATATCAAACGCACACCACAGACATCCCTCTAAGAGTCCAGCAGGCCACTACAATGTGTGTACCTGTACCATTGCGGTCCACTCCAACCTGATGGTGCACACAAATACATCTTAGTAGCTGTTGATTCTTCATCTAAATTCCAGTGGGTAGGGCCTCAGGGTTTGGCTGATGCTTGAACTGTTATAAAAGACTTGCTGATCTTTATCGGTACATATGCGGTTACAGCATTCCATTCAGACCAGGGCCCTGTATTTGCCTCCAAAGCATTCAGGGACACCATGGGGATGATGGGTGTTGAACTCCATTACTCCTTACCATACCATCCCGAGGGAGATTCGGTCGTAGAGAGGCAGAACTGTGATCTGAAGCAGTCCTTAACAGCTAGAGTATTCGCTTCTGGACGCAGCTGGCTTCATCACCTATATAGGGTCTAGAGATAAGTCATCCACCAGTGCTGCCACCTTAGGAATAAGGGATTTATGAACAACTTCCACTGGCTGGATTCCTAAAGTCAGGCATCTGGTTCATGAGCAGATCTCTGTGAAGAAGGAATTCAGTCCATCTTACAGAGCACCAGTCCCAGTCCTGGGAGTACTAAGTACCAGAACTGTCATCTTACCACCACTGTCTGGTTCCAGAACAAACAGATTAATTTCCATTGATGATGTCAAAGTTCACCATGTGGCCGATCCTGCACAGTAGACCCAGAGGTCCCTTGGGTAGTTTCCGATCCCCTCTCACTACCCAACAGGACATACTTCTTCAAAGTAGGATTAACAACACTACTTCAGGCTACATAACAATGTACAGCGATGCCACAAACACCTCCTCGACCATGGTGAGGGTGGAAAATGAGCTCTTGCTGATTCCAGTGACCACTCAAATGACAGTACCCATCCGAGATTTGGCATTTTTTTACACCAACACTACACAGACTGATGACACTGTTTACCATGAGTCTCTACGTGAAGTGGATCAATCTACCAGTAATGCACCTGCTCTTGTGTTTTCAGAGGCTGCTTCTGGTTATTTAGTCTGACATTTCTTCAGACTCATCCACTCCGGTGATTGAAAATGTATCAAAGACACATAAGCTAAATAGAAGCTTAAAACTATTTAATTCACCAATGGAACTATTTATGGTTCTGTTTGACATTTTTTGCATTGTTCATATGGATTGGGTTTGTGACTGTTTTCTTTTTGCTTTTAAATCGTCCTTACCTTCGTGAACACTCCTCAGTTGATCTTGTGGATGAAGTGTTAATTCGATATCATTCCTCACATAAGGTCTGAAGAGACTTGTCCCTTGTGAAGATTTCAGCTGTGCCAATTCCTGATGGTATTGTGTGGGACAACATTCCATTTGATATATACAGGCCTGCTGAGGTCATTCAAATTCCAAATGTATTCAAAATTTCTATGACAGATGTCATTACACCTGGTGTTGTATCTGATGATTGGGATGTTCAGACAGTTGATTTTATATTAACTGAAGTGACAGACTATCCCGTGTTTGAAAGTGATGATGTATATAGACATACAATTAATTATGGGTAAATGTTCTATTATAGTAACTGGGGACATTACTACCTGCACCGTGCTACTAGACGCAAACCAGTACTTAATTACACACAGTGGGAACACTGCTCAACACCACCAGTGGGGAGCCCAAAACGCTATTTAGATAAGTTCACTTATTTTACAGGGCATGACACAAAATATTCAGTGTCATATTATTTCAAGTTATCTCCTTCAAAGATTAGGAAAATGATACTAACTGATACAAAGATGATTTATTCAGATTCCTTTGTTTCCCGTTTCACAGTTAAAGGTTGCGAATACTGGAAGAACACTGCTGATTTAAGAAGTGCATGGGGAACACAAGATTGGCAAATACAGGGTAGGGAAGCTTTATTTAGAGCATGCCTGATTCCTGTGCAAATGATCTTTTTAAATGACACCCTTCTACAAACGTCCTGTCTGGGGTTAGCAAAATAAAAGAAATGAACATGCCCAGTATGCCCACACCGGCGAAGTTCAATGATTGGCAATTCTTCTTGAATGTCACTGAGAAAGAGCTAGATGCAAAGGTTCAGGCTGGTACTTATAATTCTTCACTTTCCATTCCCTGCGGGTGGTTAATTTGGCCAATAGACACCAATCGATGTCAGGCACATTTTTTTAATTCCTCGGGGGTTTCAAGATCAGCCGGCCAGACACTCGCTTTATCTCGGGTCAACACATGGGTATAGTTACAACAAACAGTGTGGATAAACTGTGCCAATGATTGGTACAGTCTAACACGTTAGCTGCATTTAAAGAACATCTTAACACTTTTCCTGAAGATGTATACTTGCAGGACTTTTTGCTAGGTCCTATAAAGCCACATTCTAAAAGATTCATATATGCTATGTATAACGAGATCTGGAAGCTTTCTCAGATTGAAGCTGCTGCACACTTAAGGCAAATAGATAGGGAAAACCTAGAAAAGGCTGTTCGATAATGGCATGAACACTTTGTCCTACAGAATATATTCACTGACAAGCATAGTGTCATCTGCAATAGATTTAATTCAGACAGACATGTCCCGTTTATATCATGGACAAAGTCAGCTGCATTCTATCATGCAGTTAGGTTGGATGTTAAAGACATTGAAAAATGGCTGAATTCCATGGAAATACATTAACAGTAGTGAATTGTTTATTGCTTTTAATGTATCCAAGGAACGGCAGAAAATGGCTAAAAGGGAAGCGAGTTTCACCATGCTTCATATAGAGAAGTTAGAAAAGCTGCGTTTCACAGTTGCAGAGAATCCTTCAACAGTATGGCTATACATGGCATCATTAATGTGCCCATTTCCACTTTTCATTTTTCAAAATGTCTGAAACATCTTGCTGTGGGCAGGTACGAGCGACTGGGCGATAGCTATATTAAAGAAGAGTGGGAGTTGCCCTTTGGTTATAAGTGTCTGAACAGCGAAACAGAGGTCTTCCCTAGTGGAAGCGAATGTGAGACTACTGTTAGTCATTCAATGATTTGCAAGCAGGTGTCCCTTCACGCCCTTTGCAATGCGGGGGTCGCAAACTTGGCCTATTTTCTGAAGGGTACTCCCGTCCCTTTGACCAGCATTGCATGTACTTTCGAATGGAAGTTATGTGGTGCTGAGCAACCAAAGTTGTTGCAGTATGCGACCAGGAATTGCCTACGCAATTTCAGTCTCTAAGGTCGTTACGTGTTGTGGACAAGTTTTATTTCCTTCTACACAAGAGATGAAGGTATCAGTCATGTGGCCTCACAATGATACTTTTAATGTAAACTATGACAAGCTGAGCATACTAACGGTGCTACTGTTTCAGAAACAAGTCATGTTGACATCAGCTAGGGAGACGTATGCTCTGCAGATTGCAAGGTCATCAGCCGAGATTCAATCCCTATTAAATACCAACTACCCCAAGCACTTTGGAGATTTGGTTTCCAGAATTTTCAATGCATGGAGCACTGCTGGGATTGTCCATTTCTTAAAGACTGTTGGGTCTGGATTTGTGTCCATCTCCCAGACCGTCTTCGGAGTCATCCCATCAGCTATCCATTCACTCTTTTCAAGTGTGTTTGGTGGCTTTCCAATTATTTTGACATTGATTGGCGGGATACTGCTGCTATTTCTTCTGATTCACATTGGATGTGTCTTTTCAGCTACACAAAGCAATGTAGCAGCTGCCACCAGCTCAACTCTGCCGTGATCACATGGTTCAGATCTTTGATGCTTCCTTGCTGGTGGAATTGGAGCGTGATTGGTCATTGTCATTCTGACCACTCCTATGATGCCGGCAACCAGTCTTTCGCTGCGTATGGTGTCTATTTGACCATTTGCCTACAGTGTGTCTTGCTGTTATGCCAGTGTCTCCTGTGGACAAAGAACTGCTGATGTCCCCGATGAAGGTTCATTCACGGTCGTGCCACTTGAGACTAAAGATGATTCGCGAGGTCTCTTATGAGCATTCATTGCTCACCAGTTTGGCTCGTTACACTATGGAGGACGGCACTACTGCAGGTGGATCTGCACAAGAGACTACTACGCACTACTGCTCCATGGACCCATCTGCCAATCCTGTGATCGATCTAATATCTGACGATGTGGCCTCTTTCTTGAGGTCCTTTCCATTCAGTGACTCCAGCGATGCTCTTCAAGATCATGACTATTGTAAATAATTTGATGATTGGCTTACTATACCAAATTCTAAGTATACATTTATTGTCCTTACTTTGGCCTGCTGTGCTTGTCATGGTCGACATTATATCTCTTGATATGTTTTTAGCTATTGATTTTCACATGTTTTAAAGAGGACTTTTAGCTAGTTTTTATGCTTTTAGCTTTTAGTCCAGAGCATTTTTAGCATTTGGATTCATTCACCTTCAGTGGCGCTAAGACATGGCGTCATACTTGTTATGGCAATGGGGAGGGTGTAGTGAATCCTAGTTTGTTTTAATAGGATACAGGAGTTAGCTTAGCCTGTGGCTTGCAGACTTGTTCCCCTGTCACCCAGTGACTTTTACCCTACTTAGCTTGCTCTGTTTTAGTGCATTTATTTAATTAAATCTTTTAAGATGGCTGCCTTGTTTTCGGTTAGGCTCATGTTTTAGTTTGCGTTATCAGAGTCACCGCGCTAAGGTATCAAGATCAAATGGCAAAGATAATCAAACTGTAGGTGTTCACTTTAGGGATCTTCCCTCTTCGTGCTTTTGAGTGAATTGTTTATATTACCATCCCAAGCATGCCTTGTTATCTATTGTTTGGGAACAAACCTACATCAGGGGTCCAAGTAGATCTGTATAAATACTCTTCACTTTAACAGATAGTCAGGGGGATTCCGACCAGATGCCATCGCTGCTATCGATGCCGCACGTCGCCTTCACGCTGACCCAGTCTTTGTGTTCCTATGGAGTCTGAGCTAGAGACCTCATTCCAAGGTAAAGAGGGTTGGGGGCTCTTCTCATGGACATGGCATTGGCAGATTGAGGTTTAACATATCTAGCTCTTTTTTAGGTTAGAGGCTAGGCCTATACGCTAGGGTATAAGAACATATCACTCACTTCATGTTATTTCATGATATTGCAAGATGGTGGGGGTCTTTGTATTAATGACTCTTGTCTTTACCATTCTGTTTCTTGCACTGTTCATTATCCTAATCATCTCAGCCTATGCAACTTATCGAGGATGCAGTTTTTCTAAATAAAACCTATTGAAACTTTACTGCATCTTCATTGCCTGTGTTTGATTGTGACATGTTGTTAATGTGGGAAAGGGGTAATCTCTGTTTAACCACTACACACCCTGAGATGTCACACTCTTGAGTCCATGCGTAAAGGCTGCCAAAAATCACCTTTTACTGTTCGGGTTTCTGGTGAGGTGCTGCTTGTGAGCCAGAAGGGTTGGGATGACAGTGGTGTTTTGTAGTAGGACTGGCATAGTCACCTACAAACATAAGTACTGTCATCCTTAAACCAGCAGTCTTGCCTAGAGCAAGAGTCCAACTACTACAAGTTCTATGTTTCTATTAATCTATTGTAAGATGTAGATTGCCCTGCATGGTGTGGTTTTGGGCACAGGGCCTTACTGCAGGCCAGGACCTGAACCCAAACCCTGAAGGCTGACTATCTTATTTTACTATATAAAGGATGGTATTTCAAGAAAGGCAGACTTATTGAGTTTGTCAAAGGATCACAACACCAAAATATAAAAAGTGGGCCTAGTAGCTTTAGCTAGAGGTCAGCATACCAACCTATATAAAACAGAACTATTATCTTTGTAAAAAAGTCACCAATAACCATAATCAAAGTAATCTTTCATTAATTCAGCCACACTTGCAATGTTCAATAAAAGTGATTGCCTTAAACAATGTTCACTTACATTTTATTTAGAAAAATCTACATCTCTGAGTCTTTCACTTTACATTTTTCACCCTAAATCATGCAGTCTTAAAACTACCAAAGGATGGTGCTGCGCTCCAGCTGAAGAGCATAGACCTCAAGCTAGGAGTGCTTTAAAATATGGTAAGCTCTCCTGGGGTCATCATAGAATTAATGACCCATAGATAAGCTGTTTTTCATAATGTTGCTGGGGGCTGCTGCACTACATGCAGCCCTCCATTACATTACAAGATGTTTGATGGTGCCCCTGTTCCTTCTAGGGGCAACACCAAGATATAAAATACATAAATAAAAAGCCCTCAAAGGGCATACTCGGCCACTCCATAGTACATAAGTAAATAAAAAGAGAGTTGCTCCTGCTGCTGAGTTTTTCTTCATTTCTTGTAATTTTTAATTTGTTTTTGGGTTTCCCACTGCCAACCTGAGACACCCACATCTTTTAATTTTGTTTGAGGTGGTGGGGTGAAACTCAGGGGCCCTGTGGCCCTGCCGGCTCCCTGCACGCAGCCCCAGAGGCCGCACAGGAGCTGACTACGTTTTTTTCTTTTTTTAAATATTTTTTTTAATCAACTCGGGTGCCCAAGTGCCCTATTGGTGTATCCAACTCGATTTATCTTGTTGGGGCTCTAGTGGGAGCCCCGGGGCAGTGCAGCCTCTGCCGACTTTGCTTGCAGGAACTTGCCACTGTTGAACTTTTCTGTGTGCACACCCAGGACAACAACTTCTGCTGATTATTGTGTATTGCAGGAAAGGGAGCCCCAATGCCCCTGTGACCCAGCAGCTCCCCAGCCAGTACCATAATGGGTACTGGTAGGAGCCCACACCATTCCTTTGCTCCCACCCGGGGGTGAGCAGCATTTTTCACAGCTTCATGCAGACAGGAGCAAAGTTCTGCTCCCTGCCTGAAAGACTGCAGGCAGGGTATGCCTGAACTCTCCCAGGCAGGAGACTTCAGTGTTCTGGGGATGGGGCTTTGGGACAGTGCACTATTCAATCAGCCCTGGTAGATGGAGTCCCCAGGGCCAAACAGTGGTTCTCTGAGGAGGCACATGCCCCATCCCCTTTTGTATTAGATATGGCCTAGGGAGATGGGGTCACCGGGGCCTCATGGAGACTTAGAGGGAAGGGCCTGCAAGCCTCCTTGCCAAAAAACAGAGATGCCCTGTATGCCAGACTGTGGCCCACCCTGCAGGGTTATTAATTTTTTTTTTACAGAACCATGGATCCGCAGATTCTCTGCAGACCCGAAGCACTGATGAACAAATTCTGTTTATGGCGTGGTCAGTCCCTCATGGACTGGACTACATTAAGTATAACTTGCACCTTCCCCACACATTGCTTATACTTTATCATATTACATCAGTTTTAGCATACATAATCATAAAATTCATAAGAACACTAGTGCCATCTGAAATGACATAATTTGGGAGAAGAGTGTGCATGGTAGATGGCAGAGTTAGAGTTTATGTAATGTGGGTAGAGAGTTCACAAAACTGGGCAGAGAGGTGAGCGAGTTATATTAATTTTAGTGAGGGACTTAAATTAGAAGTTTAAGCTATAACTATAAAGTTATAACTATAACTTTTTAATTTCTAAGGTTTCTGTTATTTAAGTTGGTTTTGTTTAGAAATAGTAAATTAACTTTTCCTAACTACACCTAACTACAACTAAGCTTTAAACTTTGTTCTTTTCATTGCATTTGCATTTTTTCATTTACTTTTACATTTCTCTTTTTACGTGTTTTCAAACAAAACAATCTTTAAAGTTAGATTACCATGTCAGCTATAGTGCATTTACAGTTAAAGATGATCCTAGAGTAGTAGTCTTCATGAAACTCTAGGGAAAAACAAATCAATTGGATTGTGAAATAAACCCATGGGTGCTGTGCATGTCCAATTGTTATATAACTAAGTAATTTCATATATGTGAAAGTGTAGAATACAACAGTACTTAGAGCAGTTTTTTGCAAATGTCTTCATCCAGGCCAGGCTACATAATGACATATCCCCTCAATTGTGAAAGTGCAACTCATAAGTAACAACTTTACTTTATAACAATAGTAACATTGTAACTTATACATTTGATTGCAAAATAAGAAGGTAACTGTCTTGTAACGTTTAGGCAGTCAGTGCTTAAAAGTAAGAGTAGTGTCATTACATTCTGTCCAACCCGTGTTATTCTTTAAGTAGATTGTGTAGTGTTCCGATATTGCAATCTATCTGTGCTTGAAAATTATTGCATCAGTAGTATAAACGTCCTTAAATAAAAACGTATGAAGCAGTAAACTTAGAAATAAAAGTATTGATTTTTCTGTTAATGACAGTATATCTTTGAATCATAAAAAATGACATATTTAGTTTCCATTGTTAAATTAAGTGTGGTGCAAGTTCTGAATTACAGTTTTGACATAAGTTGTTTTGCTCAGCTTTTGATATTAAACTGTTAAATGGAAAAGATTTGCAGTCAGGTATTGGTAGACCTACACATCTTTCAATGTTTGTAACAGTGGTGCTCAAACGTAGACAACTTAAGCATTCATGTTCCAGAGAGTAACTTATTGAACAGGTCACAAGTTGGGAGAGTTTCAGTAGATAGTATTCCTAGAACAGCCATACAGAATTCTGGAGCATCTTGCTCTCCCTTGATTGAAAGTTGAATGGCACTTCTACACATATATGCGATATCTCCTATGGCACTTGTAGAGTGGCATATGAATCTGTTCATAAAGATTTATCAATGTTTTGCAGAAGTGTTGATCTATCTGGTGGACAATCATTTCTTAGACAGATTTCAATGATGTAGCATTTTATACCATTGTTATTTTTAAACTGATGCCCTTTCTTTTCCATGTGTTTTGTTTTCAAGGTTTTACTGTTACTAACAATACTTCTTTGTCATTGTAGTTTGCTTCAATCTTTTTGCTTAAAAGACATTTTAATGTTTGCAAAACAGATACATGCCTCATCTTTGTCAATATCCCATTCTGTTTAAAACTAAAATGTAATTTCAGTAAGCTACTCTTGGGATCCTGAAAGCTTAACTTGTCTATGCTTGTGTACCACTGTTCCAAACTTTGAAAGATTTGTATATCTACTAAAGGCTTAAGGTAGTGTAGCAATTTTCTAACCCACCCCAGTAACACGGTTAGTCTGAGTGCCCACAAGTTTTTTGGGATCAACTAGCCACCTTTTTCCAAAGTAAAATTACTGATATCAATGAGGGGCTGAAGTCTGCCAAATGTAAAAATAATCTCAGCCCTTAAATGGCTAAAGGGGTCTTGGTGTCAAAACCGCAGAGGCCTGGAAATCAAGAGTCAAAGTTATTCACAGTTTTTCAAAAAATCGATCCTGATAAAATGGAGCAATACTTTCTTAACTTGAAGTCGGAATCACCCTTGGAATCATGTGGTCCATCTTTCTTGCATATGGTAGCTGGCACTGCAGCACGTCCCCTCATGACTCTGATGAATAAAATAATTAATCAAGACTGCTACCCACTTTATTGGAAGGAAGCTGTTATTAAGCCTCTTTAAAAAAAGCCTAATCTAGGATTGTAAAAACTACAGCCCAATTTCTTTATGTCTGTTTCTGGATAAGATTCTTAAGAAGCATTTGAAAGGCCATCTGATGAAGGTAGGTTGTGGAAGAGTAGGGGTGACTAGACAATTCAAAGTTTGGATTCCGTAAATATTATGGTATCAAAACTGCCTTGGTCTCTGCCACTGACTAAATTAGACGGGTAGTGAATGAGGGGCAAGTTGCTTCTTTGGTTCTTCTTGACCTGCCCATGGCCTTTGATACCATCTACCCCTCATTACTGATTAAACACCTCTATACCTTAGGTGTTACAAATCAGATATTGGCCTTACTGTCTTCCTGCCTCACTGATCGTACTTACAGACTAATGCTAAAATAGTTCCAGTCTGATGTTTTCTCTCTACCTTGTCGGGGCCCACAAGGTTCTTTGAGCCCATCACTTTTTTTTTTGTATGTGTCTCCTCTCATAGCCACTATTCAGGCCTCTGGGCTGAACATAATAAATACAGATGATACCCAAATTATTGTATCAAACCCTAGGAATGTGGGTGACACTGCATATAAATTCTCCAAATATATGTCTACAGTGACTGCTCAGACAGAATGTAATTTCCTTAAGGTCAATGGGGAGCCCACTGAGGTGCTGCTTTTTGGCATGCAAACCTCTATCTGGAATGGTAGCTGGTGGCCAGACTCCTTAGGTGCTCCTCCAATTCCTGCTGAGAAGACCAAAAACCTTGAGGTTATCCTAGATATTGAACTGTCCCTGAGCAGTCAGATGAATCGTATGGTGGCAACTTGCTTTTGGGTCTTCAGGAAGCTAAAGAAAATTCTTCCATTTCTTTCCATACCAGCTAGGAAACAGGTTGCAGTAGCTTTAGTCATGTCTAGATTATACTACTGCAACTCTCCTTATTTGGAGTCTTCATCTGGCACTGTAGCAATGCTGCAAAGAGTATAGAATGCTCTGGCCAGAGCTGTGTTGGATATTTCAGAGCACCAGTAAGCCTCTGTGGGGTTGGATCAGTTACTTTGGCTCCCGGTCAGAAAACGCATCATGTTCAAGGATGTCTGCATTGTGCACAAGGCACTTTACCAGCATAGTCCTGCTGGAATTAAGAATGTGTTTTGTCGTTATACTCCAGGTAGAAACTTCCCCTCAGGTAATCACATTTTAGCCTCTTTGCCTAGAGTTCACAAGAAGAGATGGGGAGACAGATCTTTTTCAGTTGCATCAGCCAAACTTTGGAAAGGTCTCCCCCGGTCCTTGACTGCGATTGCAGAACATTTCCCTTTTAGAAAGGCGCTTAAGACCTGGCTTTATACCTTATAATTGTTGGTCTAGTTTCTTGGTATTGTTTGTGACAACACGTTGCTAGTGGTTCGGCCCTGACTAAAGTGCCTTGATACCCTCGGGTAAAAGCTGAGTGTTATAAATATAAAATTAATCAACCAATGCCTGATTGCAAATCTTGTCACAGTTAAACAGTTAATTTCAAAAGCTATGCAAAACAACTGTGAATCAGAACTTGTTTGCACACTAATTTCAACAATAATATCTAAATATGTCATTTTTATTATTCAAAGATGTGCTGTCAATAACAGAAAATTACTCCCATTTCTAGCTTTACAGCTTCACAAATTTCAATTTCAGGACATATTTCGACTAGGTTTGCCGTAACTTTTCATCACAGAGAGACTGCAGCACAGGGATGCTACACAAGTTACTTAAAGAATAACTCCGTTTGGACAGAATTAAATAATACTACTCATTCTTTTAAGCACAGACTGCCTAAAGCATTACAAGACAGTTTCCTTCTTATTTGGCATAAAAAGTTCTAAGTTACAATTTTACTATTGTTAGAAAGCAAACCTGTTACTTATGAGTTGTACTTACATTGAGTAGATATTTCATTGTGTGGCCTGGCATGGATGATGGCATTTGCAAAAATCTCCTCCACGTATTGTTGTCTTCTACACTTTTGCATATATGACATTACTTAGTAAGATATATTAACAGTTAGAAATGCACAGCATCTATGTGTTATTTACAATCCAATTGATTTGTTTCTCCCAGTTTGTCATGTTGACTATTAACATAAGAACATCTTGAACTGTTAATATTCTATAGATGACATAGTAATCTAACAGAAAAGAATATTTTTTAAACACATACAAAGAAAAATAATTGTTGATTTTCTTTGTGTTATCATAAAAAGCTCACTAGACACTAGGGACTTATTAAAAAAGGATTGGGGACTGCCCATCATGGAAATGGCCATACTCCCATCCCCCCAAAAATATACTGACAGTCTCTGTCCCCCTGGGGGGCAGATGGAGATGATTACCCCCGATCTGTCTTAATGGAGGGAGACAGAAAGCTCAGTAGACACCAGGAACTCCATTTATGCAGTATTTGTTTGGGGTGGGTATGGCCTCCCTGGGCATGGGTCCGTGCTTCCCCCCACCCCACACCCTAATAGACTTTCTGCCACCCCCCAGGGGCTAAATAGGGGTATTCATCCCAAACTACCCCTGGCGGCACAAACCCTACTGAACACCTGGGATTTCAAAACAGCACCAAATCAAACAAAAAGGGGACGTCCTACCCTGGCATCCAGCCATACCACTTCCCCAGAAGGTAATATAGTATCTTTCTGCCCCCCTGTTGGCAGATAGGTTTGTTCCAATTGGGCATGTTGGCCTTATTCCTCCCCTGGAAGGGGTAGAAACTCTACACAACACCAGGGATTTTGCCTTTGAGACATAAGAAAGTGATGAGGATGTTGCACTCCGACATTGGCCACAAACCTCCCGCCCCCACAAAAGGAACAAACCTGCTTTTTTGCCTCCCAGGGGAGACAGGAGGTTTACCCCCAGGGACAAAAAGCCACTCATTATATGGTAGGAATGTATTTTTCAAATAAAATATTGGGGTGGGTCTAGCCCATTCTAACATCAGGCCCCACCCTCACCCCTAAAATATCAGTCTTTCTGCTCCTCTGCATAATACCATATCCCATCCTAATGGAAAACGAGAGGGTATTTGATTCTTTTGGGTGTTGTTTTTACCTATGGGCCAGGAGAGTGTGTCTAACTCCCAATATCATCCCACTTACAATGGTAAATAGCTTCACTTTTTGGGCTTGAGTAGGCTGCTACCTGGGAAAACATACCAGACCTACACAGTTCTGAAAACTAGACATCCAGGAGGGTCCAGGGTGGTCTGCTTTGTGTGAATCCCATTACAGTTTCTTACCCACAGCGCCCTTCAGCCCTCAAATGTTGACAAAAACACATAGGGGGTCATTCCGACCCTGGCGGGCGGCGGGCACCGCCCGCCGGGCGGAGACCGCCAGAAGACCACACCGCGGTCAAATGACCGCGGCGGTCATTCTGACTTTCCCGCTGGGCCGGCGGGCGACCGCCAGAAGGCCGCCCGCCGGCCCAGCGGGAAAGACCCAGCAACGATGAAGCCGGCTCCGAATGGAGCCGGCGGAGTTGCTGGGGTGCGACGGGTGCAGTGGCACCCGTCGCGATTTTCAGTGTCTGCCAAGCAGACACTGAAAATCTTGCTGGGGCCCTGTTAGGGGCCCCCAGGGGCCCCACGACACCCGTTCCCGCCAGCCTCTTCCTGGCGGTGTAAACCGCCAGGAACAGGCTGGCGGGAAGGGGGGCGGAATCCCCATGGCGGCGCTGCTTGCAGCGCCACCATGGAGGATTCCTTTGGCCAGGGGAAAACCGGCGGGAAACCGCCGGTTTCCCTTTTCTGACCGCGGCTTTACCGCCGCGGTCAGAATTGGCCAGGAAGCACCGCCAGCCTGTTGGCGGTGCTTCCGTGGTCGTTGGCCCTGGCGGTCAATGACCGCCAGGGTCAGAATAACCCCTATAATGTCCTGACATTTCTGTGAAGAAAACTTCTGAAATCTCTGGGAAGCCACACATTTTTCATCACCCTGATTTCCTATATGTTTTCTAATAAGAACGATATCCCACTAAAAGATGTTGCAGCAAATATGTGGTTGGTACTAGTGCCCACAACCAGAATGGATCAAATCGAGGTCAATGGGAGCCTTGCGAGGGGACTCACATTGACCATGGTTTGATCAGTTCCTGTTGCAGGCACTAGCCCCAGCCACACAAGTGGCGCAGTGTTTTTATCGGCACAAGTACGGTAACGCTGGATGGTTGGAATTTTGTGGATTCCTGTAGATTCCAGAAGTTTACATCACAGCAATGTAAGAAAAAATATATGATTTCAGGCAAAGTTTGAGTTTTACATGGCATTGTGGGTGGGGTAAGAGTACCTCATGAGATCCATGCAGGATCCCAGGTTGTTTAGTTTTCAAAAATGTCTATTGTTTATCTCCCAATGTAGCACATAAGGGCCTTTTTGTGTTGTAGTCTCATGGCCCACCCACACAAGTGTAGTACCGTTCTCGTCAGGGCATAATTGGGAACTCAGAGCCTCATTGACGAGGCCCTAGCGGCACAATGCACCACCGGAGTAGCAATTTTTTTAGATGTTCCAGTGGTGCAGTGTGCCAGTCCATATTTATAATGCCACGCAAAGCCACCTTGCTTGGCTTTTCATGGCCTTGTAAATATAGACCCCTTTCACGCATAACACTGCATGAAGGGGCTATCCATGAGTGTTGCTTGGGGTGTTCCCATGCAACACCCATGGAACCCGAAGGAATCTGATGCATTCCCAAGTGTAAAAGCCTGGGAATGTAGCATACAAAAGAGATCACAGCACACAGTATACAATGGTCAAATATGAACCAGATTGAGACATTTTTGTCGTTATGTGTTAGGTTGAATGAAGCAAACACACATATCGGTATTCAAGTCTTGTCTTCAGGAAAAAAGTTCATTTATTCAAAGCGAAGTAACGTTCAGTAAGACAGAAAGCATCTTTCCAAGACAGCCAACACATGTTTCGTCACACCAGTGACTTTTTTAAGGCTGTGAATAAACATATATGCCTAATGTCAGTGTAGCAAATCAATACAGAACATGATTATAGCGTGATAAGGTAGTGAAGTTGTGTATAGAGAACTATACGTGAATGTGACAAGATCAGAGACACTAAGAAAGAGCGAAAACTGTTGGGTCGTAAAGGACATGGCTAAGAGTAGACCAAAGCATGGTTAGAAAAATGTACCATAGGCGCCTACGCCTAGCAAACTCCAAACGGAAGGAGAAAGGAGAAAAAAAAAAAAAAATGGAAAAGAAAAAGAAAAGGAAAGGAAGAGTGAAAAGAAAGGGAAAAGGGAAAAGAAAAAGACATAAAGGCCCAATTGAGTCGAAGTGGAGAGTGTATATGAGAGAGAAAGCCCAGAGAGAGGTAGCAAGAGATATTTTGTTTACTCCAATAGTGAGAGCCCATAATCCAATTGAGTGTAAAAAGAAAGGTAAAATATGGAGAGAGTGTGCCAGTGAGAAAAATAATTTTTTCATAAAAATGATAAAAATTATAAAAATTATATAAGTCCCGGTCTTTAGACCTACCCGAAGATTAACGAAAAAGGTTATATGAAGAAAGGTCCAATGCATCTCAGGACCTATGAAAGTCCAAATATTGACTTGGTAGTCTGAGCGAAGGGGAATAAAAAAGAGGGGAAACAAACGATTAAAAATATATAATATGCTAGGTGAGTAGTGTTATTCTAAGTCTAGTTGTTCTCCATACGTATTACAAGCGAGGGAAGTAAGCCAAAATGTTATTAGGAAAATACCTCTAAGTGATCGTCATCAGCGTATAAGGGAGATTCCAACAAAGAAACGTACGAGGTTGTTCATCGAAGGAGAGGGACCCTGGTAAGTCCAAAAGTAAGTTCCTATGGGTAAATAAAGAATATACAAAGTCGCGAGTAAAGATGAGGATTCAAGTGTGCTAGGTGAAACAGAACGTGAAGGTTAAAACGTTAATAAAGCATTGGGCGCGTGGTTCTAGCCTTATGCTAAGTATCAAAACGGGAGTACTAGGAAATTGGGCAACATAAGGTCTTATAAGTCCAAGTTAATATCTAGGGTGCGTATAAAATGACGGCTATGACCCAGTATGAGCGATCGTAGTCTAAAAAGTTTTACAGAGTAGAAAAGGGCGCATTGACGGCCCAAAGGGATGTTAAACGAGCGTTAATGCATTCCACAATATAGAGAACATATGAAAGAGTATTTTATAATTTATATTTTCTCCCCCTTAAGAGAGAAGAGAGAAAAAAGTCGCAGTGTTGGTACAGTGGCTAAGACACAAGGAAGCAAAAAATGCCCACAAAATTGCTGTTGAAGTTACCAAGAATCAGGGTTCCGAGTCCCCGCTAATGCAAAACGCCGCCGTACCACCCGTGTGCTGGCGTCACTCGTCTCTGTGTCTCAATCGAGCATACAGAGAAAACAAAGTGCCCACAACCCTGTGGTTGAAGTTAGAGGGATGCGGGTTTCTAACTCACCATAAGTAAAGTATGTTGTCGTCCGCCCGTGTGCCAGCGTTTAGATCTCTGTAACGAGATCGAACGTTGGAAGTGAGTTTAAGTCACGTGTGGTAAAGCACGTGACTTGAGAGCAGCAGCGTGATGAAAAGAGGACTAAGTTGTTGAAACAGACAAAGGAGTATGAGAAACATTAGTGAAAAATGGAAGCCATGTTGTTTGTGGATGCAAAAAATTTACAGGGAAAATCCGATGTGACACGTTTTAAGTACTTCTGACGTGCAAATGAGGTCAATGTACGTTGAAAATTGTGAGATGGAGATAGAATGGGAATGTGTCAGATTCCTACGCCACCACAGGGGTGGCATAAGAGTGATGCAACTGGGAGAAATAAGTTTATTTATCGCTGTGTTTTCCTCTTTCTATGTGTGCTGTCTGTCTGCAGCACACATAGAAAGAGGAAAACACCTCTTGTGTTTGTATTTGTGCAGGAAGGTTTCTCTTCCTGCACAAAAACAATCAACCCCACAAACCAGGCACCCTTTCACCATGGTGCAAGGGTGCCCGTGTTGGCACATGGCAGCAATTTGTGTGCCAGCACAGGGGGAGAGGACATAGAAGTGCCATATCTTGTAGACCCAGCGCATTTCTGCCCTTTCCTGGTGCTGCAGGGAAGTCCAACAAGGCCTTGTAAATGAGGCCATCAGGGTGGGAGGAAAGTGTGTCTCACTGCAGATTCAAGACCTTTCCATTACAGAAACATGAGCACAATGTGTCTTTTACCAAAGTTTAACATTTTCAAGGGCTTTCAAGTAAAGTTACCTACTGAGAGGCATGCATGTCTCATACCCTTATAGTCCCCAGGTTGTCTAGTTTTAAAAAAATGTACACATTTTCTAGGTTTCCCTAGGTACCTCCTGAGCTAGAGCAAAAAAAAAGGCCAGCTTTGAGTGGAAAAATGAAATCAGTACATGTTTCATTTTGGGCCAGTTGCTGTTGCGGGCACTAGGCCTACCCATGCAAGTGAGGTACCATTTGTATCCGGAGAATTGGGAAAACGCTGGATGGAAGGAAGTTGTGGCTCCCCACAGATCCCAGAACTTTCTGTCACAGAAATGTGAGGAAAATGTGTTTTGTTTAGTCACACTTTGAGGTTTGCAAGGGATTTTGGGTATTAAAACCTGGTGAAAGCCATGCTAGTTGCCCCGCCCTGGATTCCACCAGGTATCTACTTTTTAAAAATGTGCAAAGTTTCAGTTTTGAGTAGAAAAATGTGATGCATCCCTGTTGTTTTTTGGGCCATTTCCATTGTCAGGCACTAGGGCACCCACACAAGTGAGGTACCATTTTTATTGGACGATATGTGGAAGCATAGAATAGTGGAACATTTGTTATTACCATTTGAATTTTGCTGCATTTGTGCCTTCCAAATGTAGCCAGTGTGTAAGAAAGTAAACATTTTTTAAAATACCCTCTAACTTTTATCCTAGTAGGGGGTAACCACAAATTCAGAGATGTACAAAAACTGCAGCTCCTAAACTCCACATCTTGTGCCTATTTCAGAAATACATAGGTTTCCTTGATCCCCATTTTTCACTCTACATATTTCACCATATGAACTGCTCTGTACTATGTACACAATGAAAAACCATTGTACGGTGGAGCTCAGCTGTTGGCTTTGGGTACATTGGGTTCTTGGTGAACTTACATACCCTAAATATCCTCTCAACCAGAAGAACTTAGTGGACATAATGCTACATTCCTTTTGAATATCGGCCATTGTGGCCAAGCATTACAGATGAAGACATTGGCCCTTGTCATGACATTGGGGGTAAATCCCACTTACCGTCGCAGTGACGCCCTTCAACATACCATTGCGGAGGCGAGCATCCGTTTGCCAAATTATGACACACACACACCAATCCGACAGAATACTGCCACATACACAAATCCGCCAGCCCAAAGGTCAGTGCTAAAGTGGTGGTATGAACAGCCGTACCGTTACACTAACAAAACAACGCCCACCACATCATTATCCACAAATCGCCACGGCGGACATTTAATGGTGGTAAACCATTGGCGGTACACACCGGCACGCTTAAAATTGACACCGAAATACTAAACTACACAACATGGGCCAATAGCAAAAACACACACCTGACAATAATACACACACCACACCTACACAGCACTATAAAACGCACACCCACATTACCCACAACCCTTTACAAATAAAAATTATTGCCACCAGACTGACACCAAGAACGTTGCGACAACCAGACACACACCACATACACCCATACATCCCTCACACACCTCACTTCACACATCCATCTATAGTACTCAACACCCACACACTTACACACACCACACCACACCCATGTCCCCACAAAGGCACCCCCATTTTACAGATGAAGAGTTGTAGGTCAGGGTGGAGGAAATAGTCAGGGTAGAGCCACAGCTGTTTGGAGCATGGGTACAACAAATATTGATTGCCAGGAAGATAGAAATATGGCTGAGATTCGTGGACAAGGTGGACGCTGTGGGACAGCAGGAGAAATGTATGGAGGAAGGTACGTTCCTTGGCAGCAAGGCACCAGCTCGCGATGCAGAGGACTGGCGGTGGAGCCCCACCTCCTCCCCCACAGCTCACAGCATGGGAGGAGCAAGTCTTAGCAATCCTGCATTCTGAGGGAGTCACTGGAGTTGCCAGGGAGCTGGACACTGGTAAATCAATATTTACTACTTATCACCCCCATAACTGTATGCCATCTCATCCCCTCACCCTCACTCCCATCACTCCACTCCATCCCACACACTGTACCTACAGATATGACTAACCCCAATGCCAAGCCCTGCATGCTATACCAATGCTTGGGCAACCTTCCCCGCCCTGCAAGAACACCCATCACAAAGGCATGCACAACACAGGGGAACTAACAATCTCACAATACGTCACCATAAAACAAACAAAGGTGGCAGGGCCACAGCATTGATAGAGGGGAAGCTAGGGATGTACAATATGTCACAGACATGAAGCATAATACATCACTTACATCCCCACAGTCGCCGCAGCCAATCTTAGCGAAGAGGAGGTGCTACAACAAACCTGTCCCCCAAAAGAAGATGCCCCCAGTAATGACAGTAACTCTGGACTTCTGGATCTGGATGAACTACCAGGCCCATCAGGGACCACTGGTCAGTCGGCCACCCCAGCCCACTCCCAGTCAACCACAGAGCCTGCCCCATCAGTATCCAACGCTACAGCACCCACCCAGCATCCCCAAACTTCTGTCCCCAGGACACATCAATCAGCAGTGTGCCCACCTGTACAGGGACCCCAGTCCACACCTCACCCCCAAGACAATCAGGGACCTGGGCCCAGTGGCAGTGGGCACACCATTCAGGGGACACAGGCATAGTACAACAGGGAGGACTGTTGTGTGCCAAGGGGAGGATAGGCCCAGGGAACCGACTCTCCAGGAGGCACTCACCAAGATCCTGTGGACCTACCAATAATCCCAGGACACGATGGGCCAGATCCTTACCAACATGCAGGAGAACAAGTGGCTGCAGGAGGACCACCATCAGGAGATGAGGGAGGACTTGCAGGCTCCCAACAACACCATGACCTCCATAGCAGGTGTGCTGGCAGACATGGCCAACATCATGAGGGAATCAACAGCACACCAGCGGGCCCCTACCACTAGCCAGTCTATTGACCAGACCTCCACTTCTGCCGCAGCTAGTAGGCAGGAGGCCCAGCCACAGGACCCACAGGCCACCAGCACCCCTCTCCCTGCAGAAGGTGAACCACCCCGCAAATGTTCTGTGCGACCCAGACAGAAGCCAGAGACACTTGCCAAGACCAAAGCCACCGCCAGGAAATGAGACTATCCTGATTGTCCCCCTTTTGTCCCACCATGTCACCTTGTCTACTGTGAACTGCCTTTGCTCCCCTTCCACTGGACCTGTGCTACAAACAGACTGGAACAATACCCTAGACTTTCCTCCACCATCACTCCATTCAATTGCACTTTTCAGGCAATTATTTGCAATACAGTAAACACTCTTGAATACAACTTGAGTGACTCTGTTTTATGTGTTGAGAATGTGCATTTAAGGGAACAGTCACTTCTAGCGCAAATGGTCTGAACACTATGAGAGCATACAAATAATGACTTGTAGCTTTCTGTAGTAAACACATCAGGACACTGTTGTCATATCACCAACATCTGAAAAATGACATGCCATAGGTGACAGTAAGTTGAGGAGCCAAGGAAGTGAATGCCTTCATGCTACAGCTACACAGATAAATCAATAGTCAGAGTAATGGTCAGTTCCACTGTCGGACAATAATTATAAGGGGATTCCCTGAACTAATAAACGTAGCTCAAGCAGGGAAATAACCAATGTAGAGAAAACTACTATGAGAGCTACTCAAATAGCCATGAAGATACTATCATCTTCACATACCAACACTATGGTTTGGAATGATATTAACAATGTATTACTGACCAGTTATATGCTCATGATATCAGGCTACTGTACTTAGGTACTCAATCACGGATAAAGTAGTCCTATTGCATAATTAGTATGAACTTATTGTTATAAATACAAATACTTTATTGTTCAATAATAATACAATCAAAAAGAATATTCATTAGATCAAAGAAATAGGAAAGACATACGAAGCATCTAAATCAAGCATACCACATGCACACTGAGCTATACAAATGCATAAACGAATCTTATTTACAGGTGAAACAACACATCAAAAAACTAATCCGAATAACATAATAGAGCTAAAATAATTTAGAATAATACGAATATGAAAATATAAATGGTTCTAATATATTCACATTAATGGTCTGATGCACAAAAAAGGAAACAATGCTGACATAGTTCTATCCAAATGGTACCGTAGGGACCGAAGGCCTACGCGCGTTTCGGTATTTTAGGATATTGTGGACAACCTTCCTCAGGGCCGTTCCCAGTGGTACTATTGTGTCATGCTCTAGTCTTAGCAGCCAAATCTTCTGGTCAGATAGATTATAAGTCTGTAGTGTTCTTTTTGATGATGTAGTCAAAGAATCTAATAGAAAAATTGTATAGCAATTTGTATAAGTCATCGTGCTAGTAGACTAGCAGTCACCTATCTATATTTGACATATATATATATATCTCTACCGAAGGTGACATGTTATCTTATCAAGAATACGTGCCCAAAGGATCAAAGTGAACTTTGAATAATATTGTTAGTAATAAAATATGAAATATGGAAAATTTAAAACTGAAGTCAATTAATTGAAAGGCATAGTGGTAACACATATAACATTGATTGCTGTGGTACATGCCAAGTGCAACTAAGGACTCCGATGGTTAGTATGTCATCATTGGTGGATGTCTTGTGTTACTCTACCGACATGCCTTTTTGTGAGTACATGCAGCTTAGTACGTGTAAAATAATAAAAAAGGTGATAAATTTTGGTAAAGACAGACCTTGCTTGAAGAGTCTTGTCTAACGTTTTTGTAGGGCAATAGTTTTACCGGCCGTTTCTGCTTCATTGCATAACATGATGTTACCCACTATTGTGCAGAAGGTTGAACTAAATAAATAACAGGAGCCACATAATAAATTAGTAAATAGGTAAATAATTATGATATGTTAACAAAGTAATAAATATATATTGTTGCTATTATTTATATGGGCTAAAATTCACCTAAACATTGGCTGGTATCAACTGCTGAATTTGGGTCCATATAGTCCGTTGTTTATATATATTGATCCTCAAGTTCTCGCCGGCAAACAAAGTAAGTCCGGAGTATGGATGCCTGGATGGAATGATTTAAACTATTGTGAATAACAAAAAAAGAAGAAGGGCCGAAATAATTGAACTGTTTACTGTATGAAACTCACTCTGTACTTAGTAGCAATGATAAGATCAATGTAGCGCAAGTACAGTGAAAAGAAAACTACGGACTCAAAGTGAAATAAATACCGATCTCGGTGTTCACTCTTCCCGCGTCTGCTGGCTAGAGTCAGCTGCCGCTGATCATGGACGTTTTTATGCGGCCGTGCGGTAGAATTCCCAATACTACTGGGCCGCGAAGATGTAGAAAAAATAGGGCAGTATAGCGCGGCCGCCATGTTGGGGGTATTCCGGGGACGCCGGAAGGGTAAAAACAGAATAATAGATGTATACTATTCAATACCTCTAATAGACAGATATAATATCTAAAAGTGGATGTAGTCAAGGACCTACATATATATATATGCAATTCGTTTGTCAGTAGAGTAGGCTTTAGATAAAACCAACTATGGGTTCAATTGACAACTAGCTCTCGAGATGTAATTCGAGACTCAAAAACCTTTGTTAACTCAAGTGGTTCTATGGAGTATATTCCAAGATGGAATAATATAGAAGATGGTAACTAGCAGAGTAACTACTGGAAAGAATCTCTATCTTATTGTGGGAAATAATTTATACTGAAGTCATACTCTAATAAAATTAAAGAGTAGACTTATATAATGGCATTTTCCCATGGAATATATTTGTTCAATCCCTTTTCACAGCTGTCTAGTGTAAAAACCCAGAAGACTTCCCTCTTTTTCAGGATTTTATGATCCTCTATCTGCCCAGAGTTCTTAATCTTTTCTAGGACGGTCCAAGAGAGGTCCTCGATTTTATGTTCATGCTGTTTCCAGTGTGTAACCAACGGAGCACTTTCTTTGCCATTTCGAATATTGGAAATATGTTCCAATATTCTGATTTTAACTTCTCTTCCAGTTTCTCCTACATATGGGAAAGGGCAAGGGCATCTGATAAGATAGATACAGTTGGCTGTTTTACAATTAGTCATATCCGATAGTTGGAAGTTGGTACGTTTCCACGAAAATACATTACCCACGATAGCTCTCGGGCAAGCTTTACAATTACCACATTTGTGGTTGCCTGTGATGGGTCGGTTGCCATATATCGACTTCTGACAGAAGGTCTCATTTTTGGGTAAAATAGCTCTGACTAGTTTGTTCAAAATATTTTGATTTCTCCTAAAGGACAGGAGAGGACGCTCTAATAGTGCTTGATTGGAGTCACTATTTAGAATGTGCCAATTGGTAAAAATTATTTTCCTGAATTTTTCATTGAGATTAGAATGTTGAATTACACAAGGTATGGAAGGTGTGGATTTTTTATTTTGTTTCTCAAATATACTTACTCTATTGTAGTATTTAGCTCTTTTGTATGAGTCTCTGATCAATTTTCTGGGATGTCCTTGTAGAAGGAATTTCTGCTGTAGAATGTTGGCATGGTGTTCATAGTCACTCATGCTAGAGCAATTTCTACGGACCCGTAGGAATTGGCTAAAGGGTATCCCTTGTTTCTGACTAGTGGGGTGAAAACTGTCGTAATGTAATATAGTATTCCTAGCTGTTGGTTTGGTGAACAATGACATCTCAAGTTGAGAGTCATTATGGCCAATCCAAATGTCCAAGAATTCAACTTTATTTCTACTGGTGTGAATGGTAAACTTGAGGTTGGGATCACATGCGTTAATCCACTGACTAAATTCTGTTAGTGAATCGTCTTCTCCTGTCCATATGAAAAAAATATCATCTATGAAACGTGACCAGAAGTGAACGTTTTCATAAAATGGTGCCATCTCATTGTAGATATGAGTTTCTTCAAATGAGCCAACATATGTTGGCTACACTTGGAGCGCAGGCAGCTCCCATACTGACCCCTTTCTTCTGCTGATATGTCTGGCCATCGAATTCAAAAAAGTTTTCTTGTAGGACGATATTGAGACACTGTAAAATGAAGGAAGAATGTTCCGTATTACCTTCTTTTTCAAAGAGGCGTGCAACAGCTAACCACGCTTCTTTCTGCGTGATGTTGGTATACAGTGCTTCAATGTCCATTGTTACTAATAGTTGTGTGATCGAGTTGAACGGAAGGCCTTCTAGTTTGGCAATAATGTGGCTAGTATCTCGGATAAATGCTGGAAGAGAGACTACTCGCGGGTTCAAAGATTTTTCAACGAATTTAGATAGAGGTTCTGTCAGTGCCCCTACGGTGGAGACTATGAGTCTCATGGGGGGGTCTATCTTGTTTTTATGTATTTTCGGGACCCCATAGAACACAGGGGTCCTAGTTTTAGCTGGATTAAGGTATTGGAATTCTTGTTGGCAAATTATTCCATTTTCTAAGGCTTCAGCACTTATGCTAGTTATCTCTCTCTTGACTCGTTCATGCCAATTGTTTCCTGTTTTTTGGTAATAATCTGGTTGGTTTAGCATATTTTGAATCTTAGATTTATAGGTTTCAGTTTCCAACAATACTATACCCCCTACTTTGTCACACGGTTTAACTGTAATATGTTTATCTTTTTGTAGTCTTTGTAGGGCTTGATGTTCTCCTTGATTTAGATTAAAATATGGTCTTGGAACGAATTTCAACAGAGATTGAATCTTGTTCAACACTATATTCTCAAAGATTTTGACTTCAGGTCCCACCATATCTAGGTGGGGAGTGAAAGTGGAGATGGGTTTTAATCCAGATAGGTTAGATTCCCTAGAGTCTGTTTTGCCTTCGAAATACCTAGAAAGCCTGATTCTCCGAAAGAAGGCATGTAGGTCAGAGAGGAGACCGAATTTTTTAATGGGAGTAGTGGGGATAAATGACAACCCTTTCTTCAATAATGACTCAGTATCTGTATCCATAGGTGAAGTACTTAGATTGAAGACTGGTACTACCTTTAATCCCTCCCATATTGTTGTCTCCTGGTTTGCAGGGTATGTGGTAGATTGTCCACATTCTGAAACCTGCCCCTCTGATAGTTTCTGTATCTCATTCGAGGTCTCCCTCCTCTGGATAAAAAATGGTTCGAGCGACTCGGGCCTTCAATGGGGCCTACCCTTACATTGTATTGTTCGGACTGGTTGGAAGTTCCTTCTCCCTCAGATTCTGAGGTATCAGAGAAGGTAACAATTTTCTTAGTCGTCCAAAACTGTCGGTCTTGTTCTAATGCATTTCGTTGTTGGTTCGCATAATATCCATCCGATAAATACGGGTATGCTCGTTCTTTAGTGAACCATCTAATATCCTTTCTAAGCTTATCTGTCTTTCTCTTGACTAAATATAGGTTAAAGGATTCAAGTTCTTGATCAATGGTCTCTATCTGTTTCTTCGCTCCCTGTACGGAGTCATGTGTTTTCAATTCTTCTTCTAGTGACTGAATTTCTTTCATCAAGGTTTCCATCAGTTCTCTAGCGGTCTCTATTATGAGGATCATCCAATCTCGGGAACAACGATTGGAGATCAAGGACCATTTTTCTAGGAATTGTCTAATCTCTACAAAGAGGCCTGGGATATTTCTCACTCTTAGTCCTGCGGGTATGATCCCGGCTCTAAGATATTCTAGGATGTAATCTGCGTGTAGTTCTGTGCGTTTAGTTTTTTTCTTTAATTCCAATAATTTGAACCAACCTTCTTTAGGTTGGTTTGAAGAAATCGATGTTCCTGATACTGATCTTGGTTGTTCGAATAATTTGGCTAGATCTTCCTCGCTAAATCCAAATGTTTTACCTGTCTCACCCGTGTGTCATTGGAAGTACTGACGTACAACTGATGTTCTGTTGGCCACATCCTCATCCTGTGCCTCCTCATCCTCACTGTCCTCAGGGTCCACTGCTGCCACAGGGTCATCTCCAGTCTCCTCCTCCTGCAGAAAAGGCACCTGACATCTGAGGGCCAAGTTGTGCAACATGCAGAATGCCACTACTATCTGGCAGACCTTCTCAGGTGAGTAGCACAGGGAGCCACCTGTCAGATGCAGGCATCTGAACCTGGCCTTCAGGAGGCCGAAGAACCTTTCGATTATTCTCCTGGTTCGCCCATATGCATCATTATAATGGTTCTCAGCCCCTGTCCTGGCATTCCTCCTATGGGTCAAGAGCCATGATAGGTTTGGGTAGCCAGAGTCACCTGCAAGTATTGAGGGACAACAATTAGCCTTACACAATGCTATGGGGATAACACTTGAAGCATACACTGGCATAGAGTGGGTCGGGACGATGGCTCACCTATGAACCACACCCTGTTCCTCTGTAGTTGAGCCATCACATTTGGGATGCTGGTATTCCTCAGAACGAAGGTTTCATGCACGGACCCAGGATACTTGGCAGTGACGTGGGAGATGTACTTGTCCGCCAAGCATACCATTTGCACATTGAGTGAGTGGAAACTCGTCTGATTCCTGAACACCTGTTTATTCTGGCGGGGGTGGACAAACGCAATATGTGTACCATTAATCGCCCAATAATATTGGATATATGTCCCATTGCATAGAATCTTGCTTTCACAGTGGCCAAATCTTCCACCTGGGGGAAGAAATTTAGCTGCAAATGTGTTTCACCAAGGCAAACAATACCCTTGCCAGCACGATTGAGAACATTGGTTGTGACATTCCTGCTGCCAAGCCCACTGTCACTTGGAAAGAACCAGTTGCCAGGAAATGGAGCACTGATAGAACCTGCACAAGACGGGGATCCCAGTGGGATAAAGGATAGCTGATATCAGGTCAGTCTCCAATTGGGCACACAGCTCTGTGATTGTGGCCCTGTGAAGTTTATGGGTGAGTATTATGTGCCTGTCCTCCAGTGTAGTCAAGTCCACAAGGGGTCTGTACACAGGGGTTTTTCTCCTCCTTCTATTCATCCAAGGTGGTAGGTATCTAAGGGACACAAGAGTGGGTAGGTTGTCACAATTTGAACAATGGAACCACCACCTCATTGTGCATACAGCATTAATGCGATGGGACAGTGGGAATGGCAATGTATGTGCAATTTTCGGCTATGACAGTTATGGAAGATCTGAATGTAGTCCACCACCATGAAATGGCGACCGCCTGCCCTGTATCTAGGGACAGGTGGAAGTGAGGTAACTCCACTGACATTGGGCGTCGTGGCGGAAGGCGGTCTTGCACCGCCGTGCAATTCCTCATTGGCTATCATCTCTATGGAGTACAGTGGCCAATGGGGATCAGCGGAGGCGGTGACGGTATACACCGCCGCGGAAGTGACGGCCATTTTCTCCCTATAACCTCACTTGATTCCTGACTTTCCACAGGACAACCCCTACACTGCATGTGCTGCTGTGACCTGTGTCCGGAACCTACCATGGCCTGTGTGACCGGGAAAAGGGCCCCTGCCTTCACTTCGAGAGAGTTGGAGCGCTTGGTGGATGGGGTCCTGCCCCACTATGGACAGCTGTATGGGGCTCCAGACCAATAGGTGAGTACACCTTGGGCATGATGCATGTGGGGGGGGTTGCATGGAGATGTGTATGCAGGCATCGTGTCATTTGTAGGGGGGGATGTCTGGTGGTAGTGTACATGGTGTGCGCCGGGAGATGTGTGTGCCAATGCATTTGGAAACAGGATTTGTGGTCCATATGTCTGACAGGCTGGATTGTATGTATAATGCTGTCCTCCTGTCTGAATTACCTTTGCAGGTCAGCGCCCATCAAAAGAAGAGATTGTGGCATGCCATCGCCAAGGACGTGCAGACCCTGGGGGTCTACAGCAGGCGTAGCACCCACTGCAGGAAACGGTGGGAGGACCTGAGATGCTGGGCACGGAGGACCGCAGAGGCCCAGCTGGGGATGGCCTCCCAAAGAGGAAAGGGTGCCTGTCGGAACCTGACCCCCTGATGGTCACATTCTGGTGGTGGCTTACCCAGAGCTGGATGGATGCTTGAGGGCATCACAGCAGCCACAAGGGGGTGAGTACATTAGGCATTATTACAATAATTGTTAGGTGTCATGGGAACCAGGTGGTGGGTGTGAGTTAGTGGGTGCCCCTTAATGCCAGGACAGACATTGCAGCATGATCCAGTTTAAGGGTAATGGGTGTATGGCAAATGCAGGTAACCTAGCTTGTTTGCATTCCATGTCAGTCAGGGCTTTGTGGATCCCAGGAGGGGTGCAGTAGGGTGTGTTTGGCCCTCATCTTGCTGTGGCGGTGCTGTGTATACCAGCTGTGGTGTTGGTGCAATAACTGACGCAGTGCTCCCTTTCTCTCCCTCCCCCCTTTCATCCTGTCCATGTGTGCATTAGCATCATCTGGCAGAGGAGCGGGGGCACCGGTGACAGAGAGAGCTGCATCCCACAGGACCCAGGAGGCAGAGTCCACCGATGCTGAGGGAACCAGTGGGACGGAGGGCGAGGGGAGCACCATGGCGGAGACAGGAGGTGATGACACAGACTGTGATTTCTCCTCTGATGGAAGCTCCCTGGTTGTGTCGGACACCTCTGTGACCACCCCAGCTGCAGGTACAGCTGCCACCCCCGTACCAGGACCTCCCTCCTAGTAGTCCCTCAGTGAATTGCCCGTGCCAGCTCACCCAGGAAGGTGGGCATCTCCTTCGTTCCAGGCATCTCAGGCCCTGCCCCAATGAGCCCTGCTGCCCTGAGTGAGGAGGCAATTGACCTCCTGAGATCCATCTCTGTAGGGCAGTCAACCATTGTGAATGCCATCCAGGGGCTGGCATCCCAGATGCAGCAATGCAATGCATTCCTGGAGGGCATCCACAGTGGATTGGCGGCCCAACAGAGATCGAGTCAGGCTCTGCCCTCCTCTCTGATGGCAGCCATTGTTCCTGTTTCTACTGTCCCCCATCCAACTACCGCTTCCCAGCCCAAGTCTCCTCAACCTCAACCCATCCCATGCAGACAAACACAGACAAGCATGCACACAAGACATCACACAAGAGTGGCACAGTCAAACGCAGGCACCATACTTCAGTCCACAAGCACTCACACAAACAACAGACAGTTTCAAACACATCCACATCCATTGCCTCCACTGTCTCCCCCTCCTCATCCTCCTCCACCTCCCTCACAGTCATGTCTACACTCACACCTGTGTGGACTGCTTCAACAGCCACCACCAGCATCACCACACCAAGCAGCACACACACCTCACTAGCAGACACCTCCACAATATCCATCCATGCATCCCTGTGTCCTCTCCCACACAGTCTGTGCCGCCCTAAAGGACACAAACGCAGGCACTCAGACACTCAACAGTTATCCATCTCACATTAGCACACTGCCTATGCACCTGCACCCAAGTCCAGCAGACGTCCTTCTACAACAACCACTCCCTCAACCTCCACTCCCACCCCTCATCCTGCCCCACTGTCCCTAAGAAATTTTCCTTGCCCAACTTGACGTCTTCCCTCCTTCTCCCCCTCCATCCTGCCTGTAAGAGCAGGGTCCCAACAACTCAGCCCAGCACCTCAGCCAAACAGCCCACGGGGACAGTGGAGGCACCTCCTAGTTGTGGAGGCAAGACAGTGAGTGCTCCCACTCCACCAGCCAGGAAAGGGAAGGATCCCACTCCACCAGCCTGGAGGGGTAAGGTTCCCACTCAACCACCAATGACAGCAGCGGGTCCCACTCAACCACCAATGAAAGAAAAGGTTCCCAATAAATCACCAGTGACAGCAACGGGTCCCACTCAACCACCAATGACAGAAAAGGTTCCCACTCAACCAACAATGACAACAGCGGGTCCCACTTAAGCACCAACGACAGCAACACATCCCACTCAACCACCAATTTCAGAAGAGGTTCCCACTCAACCACCAATGAAAGGCAAGAAGCCCTAAAACACAGCAGCCCTCACTTCCAGCAGAGGCTGCCCAGGAGTCACCTCCCCCAGCAGAGACAATACAGCCCTCACCTCCAGCAGAGGACATGTAGGCCACCCTCCAAAGACTGTTGTACTAGGAGCCCTCTCCAGAAGCAGTAGGCATGTTTCCCACCTCAGAGACTATGACCTTGCACTCCCCAGCATTGGGAAATGAGCGTGGAGCCCCCTCCAGAAGCAGTGGGCAAGTTCCCCACATCAGAGACTGTGACCTTACACTCCCCAACATTGGGAAATGGGCATACAGCCCCCTCCAGAAGCAGTGGGCAAGTTTCCCACATCAGAGACTGTGACCATGCACTCCCCAGCATTGGGAAATGGTCATACAGCCACCTCCAGAAGCAGTGGGCAAGTTCCCCACCTCAGAGACTGTGACCTTGCACTCCCCAGCATTGGGAAATGGGCATGGAGACCCTCCAGAAGCAGTGGGCAAGTTCCCGACTTCAGCTGAGGTGCCCCCCACCTCCCTTCCCCCTGAGGTGCCTGTCTACTTCTGAGATGTTTCCTCTGCACAGGCTTGTGTGGAGTTAGTTGGGATCAAGTTGGGGCTTGGACAGTGCCCTGTGGCCATGTGGGCATTATGTATTTTGGACTAGGCATTGTCCCTTTCTGGACAATTGTTCTAGTATCTTTCTTCTAAAATTGGTTCATATGGTGACTGTTGCCATGCAATTACAATTTCAGTACTGCCAACCTGTAGTCCTTGTATTATTGTACCGTGTGTGCTGTGCCATTAGTTTACATGTGCAGCTGGTTGTGTGTATGGTGTGTGCGTGTCTGGTGTGTGTTGTGCGTGTGTGTCACTCTCCTTTTCCTTCCACCCTCTCTTGTGTGCTGGGCAGCTGTTCTCACCGTCATCGTCTTCGTTTGCGTTGGTGTTCCAGGTGGAGCATGGCGTAGAAGAGCATCCGGAAGACTCCGGTTCCATGGTGGTGTTGATCTTCTTTCTGTGTCTCTGTTGGTGAGTCTTTGTCTTCTGTGATGTGATTCCACCAGGCTTTTGATGGCATTGGTACCGCCCTGGAAATTGTGACAGTGTGCAGTGTCATGATATGGTGGGCAGTACCTTGTCTTCCACCTGGCTGTTGTTGGCTACCACCATGGTGTGTGGTGTTAACGCCCTGGCGGATGGTGTGGTACAACTGGCTGTCAATGGGAGTTATCATCCCCATGGTATTAATTTGGCAGTAATTAACACCAGCCTGTTGGCGGTATTACCACCACTTTAACAGTCACCGCCAATGTCCACTGTTGTCTTCAAAACTAATGTTTTCCCTACTAATTTTCAATATTTCTTCATTTTAACAGTTAGGACCTGATTTAGATTTTGGCAGAGGGGTTACTCCGTCACAACAGTGATGATATCTCATCTGCTGAAATATAAATCCAATTATTTCCAATGGGATTTATATGTCGGCGGACAGGATATCCTTCACCGTTGTGACAGAGTAACCAGTCCACCAAAATCTAAATCAGGCCCTGAGTTTCTTTGGGAAAACCTCGAGGGTTCTACACATATGACCCCTTACTAAATTCACAACGTTCCCCACCTTTCAGAAATCTATAGTTTTTCCGGATCACCCTTGGGTTTCACACTGGTTTCCACCACAAACTGGAAGAAAATTGAGAGCACAAAAAATAGGAAAAATTGGTTACTTCTTTGACAAATGCCGAAACTGTAGTGATTTTTTTTTTAACTCAGCTCTGCATGTTCCTGAAAGCTGGAAAGATGGTGACTTTAGCACAGCAAGCAGTTTGTTGATGCCATTTTAGGGAAAAAAGAGACACTTCTTTCCAGAGCAATATTTTGCCTATTTTTTTGGTCCCCTTCAGTGGATACCTTATTTTAAAAAAATGTTTTGAAGCCTAAGCACAAACCACCCAAATAGCCAAAAAGGGGCTCAGCACTGTGGGAGGGAGAGAGGGGTGTTAAGGCATTAATTGAGAAACAAAGTTATCTAAAGTACGTATGTTCTTTTTGACTTGGTTCATTGCATTTTGAACCTTGTCCATGGCAACTACGACTGCAGTATCAATATTTGGTTGTCCAAGTGGGTGGGTAGTCCTGGTGGTAGAAGTACTATTATCAAATGGAGCAGTTTGTTGAATTTCTACATTAAAATTGTTTTATACATATGTCTGAAATTCAGATTGCTCAGCAGATAATTCTTCCCATACTTTCTTCATGTCTGTTTTTTCTGCCTTTGTAATAGAGGAAGTAACATAACATTTAACTGCTGAGTTATCTGCAACAAATTCATTATTAATCTTAGCATCCCACATATATATAATTAAAAGACTGTAGTAATTGATCCGTTGTGATACTTGTGATCTTCTAAGATTGTATATGTTTTGATTTGCCATTAACTGCATGTCTAACAGATGATACAACATTGGTTACTTTTCCTTTCTGTAGAACCGGTCATGGGAATCCAAAGCGACATTTTGAGTAATGTTTACCTTTTTGCAATTTTTAAAACAAATAGGGGGTCATTCTGACCCTGGCGGCCGGTGGCCGCCAGGGCCACCGACCACCGGAGCACCGCCAACAGGCTGCCGGTGCTCCCACGAGCATTCTGACCGCGGCGGTTCAGCCGTGGTCAGAAGCGGAAAGTCGGCGGTCCCCCGCCGACTTTCCGCTGCTCGGGGGAATCCTGCGCGCTCCGCCGCCATGGGGATTCTGACACCCCCTACCGCCATCCTGTTCATGGCGGGAAACCCGCCATGAACAGGATGGCGGTAGGGGGTGCCGCGGGGCCCCTGGGGGCCCCTGCAGTGCCCATGCCAATGGCATGGGCACTGCAGGGGCCCCCGTAAGAGGGCCCCGCAAAGTATTTCAGTGTCTGCTTTGCAGACACTGAAATACGCGACGGGTGCAACTGCACCCGTCGCACCCCTGCAACTACGCCGGCTCAATTCTGAGCCGGCGTCCTCGTTGCAGGGACATTTCCTCTGGGCCGACGGGCGCTCTTTTGGAGAGCGCCCGCCGGCCCAGAGGAAATGTTTGAATGGCTGCCGCGGTCTTCTGACCGCTGTGCGGTCATTTGGCGGCGGTACCTTGGCGGACGGCCTCCGCCGTCCGCCAAGGTCAGAATCAGGGCCATAGTATTTATGGCGCTCATATGATTGTTCTTGTTGGTCTATGTTTGGGATGTCACAAGTCATATAACATTAAATAAAATGTAGAACTGGGTCATCAGAATCAGATCCAAACTTTGGTATATGAATGTGTACTGCACCTCTTGCTTGATGCTCTTTCCACCAAACATAATCAAGTACTTCTCCAACAGGATTTTTTATTTTGATGGTAATGACATTTGTAACTGAAATATTAGCAAGCAAACATTTGCAGGATCCAAAGAACATATTTCAGTGAATATTTTGTAGTTAATGCCTGGATGATTAGGAATAGCTTTGAGGAGAAATCAATACAAATGACCCCATCCATACTCAGCACAGCTTAAAGTAATAAACAAAGAAGATGACCCTACATTTTCGCTAATACATTTAGATTCTCCACGTCTTTAAAACCAGTATTCATTTGTTCCTTGTTGACATGGCATAATGTTGATTAAGTTATATTCTAGATCTTTATCTTTTTCATTCACTTTTTCAACAAACTTCTGGGCTGTTATATTATTGATGCCAGTTCCAAATCGCAGAGCTTGTGCTACAGAATTAAAAGTCATAGGAAGTTAACTTTCATGTAGTAGTTTGAAGATTTTAGGAATATCTTGTTGAACGTGTGGATCCTATAAATCTAATCTTGTAGCTCTGTACTCAAATGCAAAAAATTATACTGGATAATCATCAAATCATCCACCTTTTCCAATGGGGAATACTTATGGATAATATCTTGCTCCTAGTGTTTTTTTCCCCACAAGCTAATTTGTTCTCTTTTAACTTCCTTCATCTGATGCAGTTCAAAAGTATCACCTATCATAACTCTTGAGTGAGTTGGGTGTGTACTATAATGTTCCTATATTTGGTCAGCTCGTTTATCACTAATCTGTTCAATTGTTCTGTTTGATTAGCTTTTCCAAATGGTATGTAGAGGAGATGTAGGATGTGACATCAAATTCTTTATAGCATATGCTGATTTTCTAAACGTAATGTAGTGCTTTCCAATTTTTTTCTATGCCATTCAATTCTTGCCAATTTTGTTTTGTCTTTTGTAGGTACTCTTTTGACTAAAACCACTAAAGGTTCCTCTATTTCATGTTCAATTCCAAGAGTGGTTATGTTGTTGTTAAAACCTAATGGGGGAAAAATAACTTTTCCTTTCATACTAACCCATCTGGCTCAATGTTTCAATTTAGGTTGCATTCTGACTATGGTTTGAAAGGATGAACTGTTTGAATTAAAATGCTTTCATATAAATTCAATTGGTTGCTGTAGTTTTGAAGGGGTTTGATATATTTTCAAATTGTTATGAATTGCATATAAAGTTGTGGCCTAGTTTTCTAAGGCAGTAACTGGAGATTACATGTTTTTGCAAATACAACATATTTGATCTGCAATAGAAAGAGTGTTAGAATTTCTCCATTGAATTTTTTTCATTGAGGTCATTCTTTTTTAAGTGCTTACCATAATGTGTACCTTGGCAACAAATGCAGATCTGATTAGGGATTTCATAAATTGTTTCCTGCAATTCAAGAATATCCATTTTGTAATTACCTAAGTCCATTTATAGATTTTTGTGCTCCTCCTCGGTAAGAGGCACCATCTGGACAATGATTGTTCTTAGAGAATGGATCAAAGTATTTAGATTGGCTATAGTTCGTAAAATTGTTCACTTACTGGATTAAAGTGAATTTGAGCATAGTTTAGTACTTCTAAGTGCAATGATGGTGTTCTGACAAAGTATATTTTCAGCACATGTTTTCCTACTGTTTAATGATGTGTGAAGAACATTTTGATAGGATGAAATGTGATGTTACACATTTGATTTCTCAAACAACCTAAAGAATGTTCTTGGAGGTCCAAATGGGCAGTCAACTTGGTTTTTGGGAAGTTTGATTTTTTTAAGTAAGGAGGACATTTTGTACATCATTAGAAATAACCATTGCTTCTAAATTGATGTGTCTCTGATATTTCAAATAGAAGTGCATTTCCATTCCTCTACAGGCTTGTGATTTTTTTGTCCCGTAAGTCTTCAATAGATATTTTTTTTTTTTTTCCCCTCCTACATTTCCATGCAAGACTTCATAACACTGGCATTCCTGTGTGACTGAAAGTACACAATTATTCTGTTGGTGGTAACTCTCTTCATGAAAGTATGGTTCAGTACTTGACGTAAGTGTCCAATTTTCCTGAAATATGTTACAGAAGGTTAGTATTGTTAGTTGCTTCTCCTATAGTTTTGTAGTTTATAGGTGGAAATTAAATGATTAAGGCTTTTGACTCGATACTATATGAAAATGAAGAGTTTTCTTTTCACACATGCTTTTTCTACAACATGTTGAACATATTATTTCTCTATGAGTTTATCCACTTTTTTCCTTGTGTACTTCTCCAGACTTTGCTAAACAACCTCAAATAAATATTCAACAAAAAACCCAAAGGATAAAACAATAGTATAGTTAGGAACACTTTATTTATTCTTTCTATACAAACCAAACTTAAAATACACAACCATTAGAACTTACTAAGGTATAGTTACACCTTACATTTATAATTTATGCACCACCTTTAAATTAATATAACTTAATTTATTCTTTATCTACAAATATCAAAGTACACACAATTTTAATTTCTAAACTTACAAAAATATCTTTCATCTTTAATTTACGCAGCACCTTCAAATTATTATAACTCATGCACCTCTATACGAAGTGTATTCAACTCAGTAACCACATTACAATAACTGTTGCTCACCACTTTACCATGCAATGTGTTCTCACAAAACTATACCATTGTCGGTCCCAAGCCCATCAATGAAAGGAGGAGGGTCATGCATGGGGCTAGCTACCACATCATGTAAAATATCTTAGCTACATAACATCAACCAAAAGACATCCCTCCCTTGAGGAGGGAGGAATCTCCTTTATGGACAGCTATGAGAAGATAATCATGGATAAAGAAGGCCAACAATGAAGATGTGCCGAGCACTTTCAAGAACTGCTAAACTAGCCCTGTGCCACAGTTCCCACCAGATATAAAAGCTAGCTAACAAGGACTTGCCATTTGAATGCAACAGACCAACCAAGGAAAAAATACTGCAAGCCATCGAACATCTGACAAATGGGAAGGCAGCAGGACCTGACAACATTCTTGCTGATGCACTGAATGCATACATTAAAACATCAGTAGGCATGTGTTGAAGGATCTGGGAAAAGGAAAAGGTGCCATCAGACCATCTAGAGGGATTCCTGATTAATATCCCCAAGAATGGTGACCTGAATAACTGCACAAACTACAGAGGGATAACTTTCTATCAACATTGGGTGAAGTGTTCAAGAGTCCTCCTGAACAGAATGAAGGAACAAGTTGACACTCAGTTACTAGAACAGCAAGCTGACCTCTGCAAAAATAGATCCTGTACATACTAGATTGGAACACTGTGCATCATTATTGAGCAATCAATGGAATGGAACTACCCCTTCTATGTCAGCTTCATCGACTATGAGAAGGCATTCAACAGCGTGGACAGAGAGACCCTTTGAAAATTCTTCTGCCACTACGGTGTGCCAGATAAACTCTTAAGAATCATCAGGAACTCTTACAAGGGAATGACCGGCAAGATAATCCATGGAGGAAAACTTGCAGAAGTGAGGACTGGAGTCTTCCAGAGTTTGTTTGCTCTCACCCTTTCTCTTCCTGCTGGCAATGGACTGGATCATGAAGACATCCACAGCAAGCCAAAAAAATAGGATCCAGTGGGCACCTTGGATGCAGCTCAATGACCTGGACTTTGCAGACAACTTGGCCTTACTCTCCCATACCCATCAGCAGATGCAAGAGAAGACTAATAAAGTGCCAGACACATGAGGACAACTTGGCCTTATCATGCAGAGGGGAAAAAGCAGGATCTTGAAGGCTAACATTGCCAGCACAACTGCTGTCACTCGTGGAGGTGATGCACTGGAAAAGGTTAAGGCCTTGACATACTTGGGCCTGTGGGTGGCACAGGCGCTGACATCAAGGCAAGAATCTGCAAAGCAAGGGCTGCCATCATTCAGCTAAAGAAGATCTGGAACTCCAAGGACCAAACACTGGAAAACAAAATCAGGCTTTTTAACAGCATTGTAAAATGTGTCTTTCTGTATGGAGCAGAAACTCGGAGGGCAACAGTGACCACCACCAACAAAGTCTAGACCTTCATTAACACCTGCCTGAGGAAAATCTTCCAGATCTGCTGTCCAAACACCATCAGCACCAATGACCTATGGCAGCAGACTTTCCAACTCCATGCTAATGAAGAAATCATGAAAAGTTGCTGGGGTTGGATAGGTCACACCCTCCTCAAGCCCTCATCAAACACCAGCATGCAAGCCCTCACCTTGAATCCTCAAGGGAAAAGCAAAAGAGAAAGGCCAAGGAACACCTGGCACCATGGCCTCATGGTTTATTGTAAGGAGATGGGTTACAACTGCAGTCAGATTGAAAGAAAAGCCCAGAGCAGAGATGGCCTGTACCCCAGGAGGGGTACTAGGTGTAAGCAAGTAAGTATTCTCTCAAAAGATTTGACTGGTAATGTAATAATTGTTCTTCTAAATAGTAATATTTTACTTAATGTAAGTGAGATATTATAAACTGGTCTAACTAAACAGTGTATGAAGAAGGCATAAGTTACAGTTAATTTAGAAATGGTCGTGTGGCACATTGCACAGTACAATGGAGTGGTGTCACTGAAAGTGTTTTTGAATTGAGTAGGGTGCTCTACCCTGGGCATAGGGGCATAAAGTGGAGTAGAGAGTTGAACAGTGTAGGGGCATAGAGTGGAGCACAGTGTTGTATAGTGGCACAGAATGTATTAAAGTCTTGTAGAGTGGAGTAGACTGTGGTACAGGAGGGCGGTATATAGTGTTCCCGGTGTATAGTGCAGTGACATAGAGTGGAGCTGCATATATTAGAATAGCATAGAGTACAGGAGAGTGTTGTACAGTGGAATAGCATAGAGTTCAGTATGGTAGAGTGGAGTGGCGTATAGTGGAGTGGTGTACAGTGGAGTGGTGTACAGTCCAGTGGCACAGAGGGGAATATCATACAGTGCAGTAGTGAATACTAACATGGCATACAATGGAGTGGCATAGAGTGGAATAGCTTAGAGTGTAGTTTTGAAGAGTGCAGTTGCATACAGTGGAATAGCGTACAATGGAGTATCATTGAGTGGAGGGTGTACAGTGTAGTGGTGTGCACTGGAGCATTATTAAAGGGAGTGGTGGTGTTTATGGTACAGACTGGAGTGACATAGAATGGAGTGGGGTAGAATGGAATACCATACATTGGAGTAAGGTAGTGTGGAGTGACATATAGTAAAGTGACATAGAGTGAAGTGGCATAAAATGTAATAGCGTAGGGTGGGTGGCATAGAATGGAGTGGCATAGAGAGTAGCAGTGTACAGTGGATTGTGGTAGTTGAAATAGAAGTAGAATTAAATTGTGTCTTAATGGATGTAGATGTAATGTGGCAGGAAAATAGAGTATTTTGTGTAAATGGTAATTTTTAGTAGTATGTGTGAATAGTGTAAGTAGTGCTAAAGTTATAATTTTGAAAATACTTTGTTATATATTGTTATGTTATTATAGCCGTCTATGGAGAGCTTCACATTTATTTTTAAATAGCACAGTAATTAGTAGGTATTACTGTGCTACTCCATACACTTTGTTACACTATATTACATTGTGATTTCATTTTTTATTTGTTTTTGGTAGCAGTACTCCCGAGGCAGTACCGAGGTACTCCATACATTTTTTTTAACTATATAGAAATTTATAAATATTTTTCCCTATATATTATCATCTTACTAAACTGGTAATATGTAGGGGAATGATACCTAATACCTAGATCCGAAGGTGTAACTCAGAATACAGACAAACTGCACCTAAAAACAAGGAGGCTGCCTTTAACGTTTGCAAAGGCAAACATTAGCCGAAAACCTATTGCCATATTTATGACCTGGTATGCATTGCATGCAATGTGGTGCAAGATCGACGCAAACCTTAAGGTGAGATTTATGAAGCCATGCTAGGCCACCTTCTGTGGCCCTGCATGGCTTCATAAATCTTGAGTAATGTAATGAAGCTCCGATCTCTGCGTTGCATTACTTTGCGGCAGGGAGGCCTTTCAATGGATGCTGCATGGGTGTTCCCAACAAACATCCATGGATTTTAACATATTACCAAATTTATAAGAACTTGTAAATCTATAAATGCACCAAAAAGAAATGCCTCCCCGTGAGAGGTATAAGGAGGAGAAATGTTTATTTCTTCTCATTTTTCCTCTTCCTAGGTTTGCTACTTTCTGCTTACACATAGAAAGAGGAAAAGCCTCTTAGGATTGTTTTTGTGCGGTAAGGTACACATTCCAGCCCAAAACTATCTTTCATGCAATGCAGGCACCCTTGCATCAATGTGCAAGGTTGCCTTCGTTGACTCTAGGCTGCCTTAAGGGCACCACCATAAGGGAAAGGACAGGAATGTGTGATATTATTTTAAATACAGTGCATTCTTGACCTTTCCCTGTGATGTAGGGCAGCACAACAAGGTGACTTGCTGCTCTGCCCGGCACAACAACGTTCATAAATATGGGCCATGTAATGACTTGTCATAACTATGTAGTGCAGTAGTACCGTAGTACTACTGCGACAACACATATCATTAAGTTGTTTCGTCTCATAACTGTACAACTACTAACTAAATTTAGTTGCCCTGTGAAAAAGGATCATCTACATATTATACTGTACATTCTTGTGAGATCTCATCTGAATTTGACTAACTGTTTTTTAGCTAAGTCCAATACAAAAAGTCTATATAAAATACATTGGCATTAAAATCTGTTTTGGACCCCCTTTTTTCTTCACACCCCCTTCACCAAACTCGGCAAAACATTCCACGTTTCCATCAGCTAATGTATAGGGGGCAAAAGATCTGCAATGCTTTGCGGAGATTCGGCAAAGTTGTGCCTATCTCTGGCAATCCTACCTATAGCTGCAAAGTGGAGACCACTCTGTAAATATCCGAGCTAGGTCTGCTATTCCATAGGAAAAGTGTTTTGGTTGCTATAATATTGGGCACTGATTGGCACCATTTGACGAATGTCCATGTAACATTCCAAAGAGGTGCACTTTTTGACTAGCTTGTGCATGGAATGTCTCGGGGTTATACATCAAGTGGGGATTGAGAAAAAATGAGGGTCTCAATATGCTAAACCCCCATTTATTTCCTGAGAATACTTTCAGCAGGGCTACAGCAAAAACTGCTGAATAGAATTACACCAAATTTGGCAGGAAGTTAGATATTGGTTCACAGATTGAGCTTTTTGTGATTTGGTGTAAATCCATTCTTTAGTTCTTGAGAAATTAAGGGACACAATTAATTATATATCGGAATGGTGGGGTCCTCAAGCATCACAGGAGACTCTTTCAGGAGTGTCAGTTTAAAAAGTGAGCATTTTGATTGGCCCTGGGAGCTTTATTTTCCTTGGGCCATCTCGACCCCAGTGGAGATGGCCCAAGGAATGGTAACGGATATCTCATCCAGAGAAATATAAATCCTCACCGGTGTGATGGAGTGGCTGTCCAATGAAACTTAAATCAGGGCCTTCATCCCCTGTCCTAAAGTTAGAAAAAATTAATACTATAAGGGGACAGGGTAGGAATACCCTGAACCCCTAGTTCCTATGTGAGGGACCCAGAGGGACACCCCTTAGTACCAAAAAAAAAAATGTCAAAAATGATGTGATCCTGCTGGACTCTCATGGGATAGCTTATGCCTCTGGGAGCCCACCCTGAGGCTCTATTCATAAATGGTAGAGTGGCTACATGGTACCCCTCACTGTGCCTCCAAAGGCCCCCGTTAAATTTGTTTAAATTTGGAGGGCCACACAACCCCCCTCCCTGAGTCTCCAGAGGCCCCACAGAGCTCAACCCTGGGACTGTATTAATAAAGGGGATGGAGGCTGCTTAGGTGAGAGCAATGCCAGCTCCCTCTGCATGCAGGGAAATGACTGGGGTTGTGGGGGCTTTAGGGCACCTCAACCCCCAATAAGAGTAGTGTGGGTTCCCTGTGTGGGTACCAGGGCTCCCACCTTTTACAAAGTGGGCCCTGGGGAATGGGGTCCTCGGTGCTGATAGCAGAACAGGAAGGTGGAATGCATGTCCCCCCTCCCCTTCTAACAACAGACCTGTGTTATGGGATCCCTAGGGCCTAAAAAGTCTCTGGGACAGGGGCCATGCTGCCCCTCCTCCCATTACTAAAAATAAACAGCCCTGGGGAAGGTGCCCCTATGGCCTAATAAGGCTCAAGGAGGCAGGGGCACATGGCTCCCTCCCCTTTGAAAAAAATAGGCCCTGGGGGATGGGGTCCCCAATGCCAGCCCTGTGGCCAACCCCGCACCACATACAGCTGAAGGCTGCATTTGGGGGAGTTCGCCACAGGTCCTGGACAGAGGCTAGATCCTGTGGCCAACCCACCAATGCGCACGGCCAAAGGTTTTTGCACAGTGTGGGGTTGGCTACCTTTATGGGGGTTACCCACTAGGCCTAGCCACAGGCCGGGCCTTGTGGTCAACTTCGCACTGTGTACAGCCAAAGGCATGCACAGTGTGGGGTTGGCTGCATGGGGGAGTTGGCCAAAGGACCTAGCCACAGGGCAGGACCTGCAGCCAACCTACACTATGCATGGCCAGATGGGTGTTGAATCTACATATGGTAATTAAATATTACTTTACGTTAAAGAAAAACTGTAGAAATGCACTCAAAAAAACAAATGGTGAAGTAATGTTATAGTTAGGTGTAATAAAAAGATCTATTTTTGTTTCTAAAAAAGCCTTAGAAATTCACTGAAGAAGCCAAAAGCTAAAGTCATGTTATAGTCAGGTGAATTTGTGTGGGAAAATATTAAAGTTTTGAACAAAACAAAAACACAGAAATTCACCAGTTATAGTCAGCAGAGCCAGCTGTGACTTGCGGGCACGCCATGCAAAAGTTATGACCACACATATTACATTACTGATGACATGTTACGTGACATCATTTGTGACATCACTGATGACATCTCTGATGATATCATTGTTGATATCACTGATGACATCAGCCAAACTTCTTTTGTACACCAAGCTGTGAAAGTAAGTAAAAATAGCTCAGAAGAGTAAAAGGCATCATTAATGCCATCACAGAAACAACTCCCTTAGGTGTAGAAAGCATGGGTTTTATGCCACATTGACCCTATACCATAAACTTCATAGGTAGCATAGCTCAAATTAACACAGATATGTGGGAGACCCTCATTGTATACAGTGTTCAATCTGCATACAATTGTTTAAAGAAGGCAAGCTCCGCTAACTGTACCTGGTGAATTTCTGTGTTTTTCTGTTTATTTTAAGTTCAAAACCTTAATGTTGTCACTGACAAATTCATCAAACTATAACGTTACTTTAACCTTGGTACTTTTCTGTGAAAAAAAAAATATATATACCTCCATATAACTCTCTATATCTATTTATCTCTGTCTCTCTCCTCTCTCTCTTTCTCTCTCTCTCTCTCTCTCTCTATCGCTCTCTCTCTCTCTCTCTCTCTATCACTCTCTGTCTCTCTCTCTCTCTCTCTCTCTCTCTCTATATATATATATATATATATACATATATATAAATATATTCACTGAAAAACCAAAGGTTACAGGTACTTTGTAGTGAGGCTCACATTTTAAACGTACAAAACCATAGAAATTCACCTGTTATGGTTGGAGTTAACTCAAGTAACTATAACTCGTGGCCTAAGGTAACTATAACTATAAAATCCGTTCAGTACTTTATGAAATTTAGGGAAATTCATATTTGTATGTCTCTGGCCGCAAAGTATTCATGAACAAAGATGAGCTCGTGCAGGGAAATGCACAGCTCTGATTGGCTGCCAACACTTCAAATCAGCAAGAAACTATAACTCATGGCCTAAGGTAACTATAACTCGTGCCCCCGCAATGCACAGTTTTTTAGGAAATGTTTTTACTGCCCATATTAAATTGATATTATCAGTGATGTTATCAAGGATGTTATGAGTGCTGTAATTTGTGGGGTAATTAACAGTGCATGGGGACGAGTTATATTTTCCAGAGGCATGAGTTATAGTTACTTGAGATAACTATAACTATAACAGGTGAATTTCTGTGACCCTAACTATAACTACATACAGGCGACTGGGTAGTAATAGTTAGGACCATGTTTCCATAGAAAAAGTTTTTTTGACATGCCTATATCCTTAGCTCCCTTTGATGAGTCTTCACAAAATTTTCCCAAACAAATGTCGTAGTGACTCTTGTTGATCACGGAAAGTTTCGGGCTGATCAGTCAAGCAGGGGCTGAGAAAAAATGATGTAAAAAAATGTTTCATTTCCCATGTTAATTCCAATAGGACCTTTAAACACGTCTACAGCCTGAAACACTGAATGGAATGCCACCAAGTTTGGAAGAAAGCTAGCTTTTGGTATGCAGATTACACTTTTGCTCATTTGGTGTAAATCTGTTCAGTACTTTATGAAATTTAGGGAAATTCATATTTGTATGTCTCTGGCCGAAAAGTGTTCATGAACAAAGATGAGCTCGTGCAGGGAAATGCACAGCTCTGATTAGCTGCCAACACTTCAAACCAGGAAGTGTTGGCAGCCTTCTTGGGACTCCCAGTAAAAAAGTAAAATAAAAATAAAAAGGGCCAGGGTAGAGTCACACTGACTCCTTAGGTCTGGTGGGGGGTCTCTAAAAAATCATTAAAAAAAAAAGAAATCCACAAATTTGCAATACTCATGAATTTGCAGCAAAACATTTTTTTTTTAATTTAGCGCAGTCCCGGGACACTTTTAATTTTGGATGGGGGGCCTCCAGGCCCCCCCACAGCCATGGGGACCAAAACCCAGAGGCTTTCAATCTAATATATGCAGGGGAGCCCAAGTCCCACCCGTGCCCTGGGGACCAGCACGTCCCTCAGGCTTTCATTTTAATATATGCGGGCGGGCACGCAGCCCCCCCACACTCCAGGGACCACCACCTCCATGGGGCTTGCATTTAAATAAATGCAGGGGATCCTGCAGACCCATGCACCCCGGGGACCATCACCTCCCCAGGGCTTTGATTTAAATTTATGCGGGGCCATGACCCCCGTGTACCTCAGGGCCCAACACCTCCCGAGGCCTTCCATTTAAATATATGTGGAGGGGCCTGCTCCTCCTGCCCCAGGGACCACCACCTCCCTAGGACATTGATGAAATTATACATAGGGGTCCCGTGGCCTCTCCATGCCCCGGGGACCATCACCCCTCAGGCCAAAGTGTAAAAATAGTGAAGGGAGTCTGTTTTGGACCCCAATTAGCCTGGGGGACCCCCCCGGACTATCTGAACATTGGACATGGGCAGTGAGGCCCCTCTCGTGGAGCCACAGATGGCCCTGTGGACCGCCTCCTCCCCTGGGCTGACTCCTGCTATGTCCCGGGTGCCAACGTCCAGGACATAGCTGTTTGCTGTGGCTTGGCTGAAGCTCTGGACCTGCAGCTAAGCAGTCAAACAGCAAAGCTTTCATCTCAGAGATAAAATACTTCAGCAAGCATGGAACTGCCTTTAAAGTAGCTCCCTGCTTTCTGAAGCAATGGCACCACGAGAGAAGCCTAAGGCGGGGGGTGACAGATAGCCTGTGAAGGTTTTTTTGTTAAATTATAAGACAAATAAATAAATACATCTGTAGGGAACTCAGGGGAGCTCTTGAAGGCTCCCTCGTGATCCAAGATAGCCCATAAAGGGCTAAAATAAAGCATGTTTAAAAAAAAATTAAAAAAAGAATAACTCAAGAGTGAAGGTCACAGACTTTCCCACTGAGTGTTGAGGGTTTGAGTCCAGCCGGACTTGTTTTACTCCTTTTATTTTTTTTCTTCAGTAGAAATGTTTAAGGCATATGTGAAAGGTGATCTTACACTTTTTAAATGACAAATACACTTTTTTTTTTTAATTGTGCAGAAATATCTCATTCTAAGTATGTCACACATCAAAGCCTAAATAAGTCTCTATCTCATTCCTTCTCACACTATTTCTCTCTCTTTCAATCTCTTTTTCCCACTCACAAACCCACTCAGACACTTACGAACCCACTCAAAGACCCACTCAGACATTCATGCACCCACTCACAGATGCACTCAGACCCTCATGCACCCAGTCAAAGCCTCAGTCAGACCCGCATGGACCCCCTCACAGACCCACTCAGACAGTTAAAACAGTGAACAACAAAGGTAACCACAAGGTCTGACTTCTCTGTGAAGTTCCTATTCCTCTTGAGCGGAATTGACTGCAACCTGGAGACTGTAGCAGGTGTCCGGCACTGTAACCCTAACCAAAGTGCCATGGTCCAAGGGGACGAAGGCAAAGGCTAGGGTCTGGGCTGTATTTATGTGTCATTTAAGTAATGTGAATGTATTTTCCCAAACTTTTCCATTTTGAGTCCTCTACAACAGAGCATGCACAGATGTCTGTCTATAGGAGTGATAAAACAAAAAAGCTCTAAAGTTACTTGTCGTAACTTTTTGGTGGTAAATTAAGTTGCAAGAGTCTCTGCCTCCTCCTCCAAGGGGGTGGAGACTCATAAACCCTGCTACTGTGTGTATGTTTTCACCCAGGATTGGAGAATCCCATCCAACACAGATCTCAGCCCGAGTGTAGGCTGAAATCCATGTGTGCAGAGATCTGCACAAGATATAATTTCAGCTGTGAATAAAACACAGAGAATAGAAAAATACGATTCCAACATAAATAATTAAATAAGAAGTAAAGAAAGTCAGGAGACAAGAAGAAAACAATAATTTGGAATTTATTTTATGTTTTGACTGCTCTGTCAAAAAATAGACTACATTGAAAAAGAGAATGTCTACTAACGTACAATTTTACTGAACTGAAACGCATACAGCAAGCTGTAGCCTACTGTGAAGCAAAATATCTGCTGCAAATGTGCAAATCCGTGATTGGTGCCATCACCCTATTGACTTGTTCTGTGATGCATGCATGGTGAAGCCAGACTTCAAATTAATAAACATAGTAAAAATGTGTGGAAGTGCTCTTCACTGAAAAGGCAACCTTTCCAGATGAGTGAGCAGGGCTAAGTTCCTCATTACAAGTTTGGTGGGCAGACTCCGATGCCCACCAAACCCGTACCGCCATCATGGCGCCTGTGCGGTCTGAACACCCCTGGCCCCATTAGGAGTTCACTGCAGGGCTGGTGGGCCGAAACAGCATTTCCGCCCACCGGCCCTGCGGTGAACAGGGCCTTAACATTGACGGCGGCTCATAACCAAGCCGGCGCCAATGTGGTGGTGAGGCGGGTGCAGCAGCACCTGTCGTGCTTTCCACTGCCCAAATTCGGGCAGTGGAAAGCGCCACGGGGCTGTCCATGGGGACTGCCACCATGCAAAGGCTGCTGGAAAGAGGACTCATAATCCCCAGGGCAGTGCTGCAAGCAGCGCTGCCTTAGCGGATTACAACCGCAGAGACCGCCAGGCTGTCGACTGGCGGCAACCTGGTGGTGCTGGTCCAACTGTGGCACTTTTGCCACGGTCGTATTGTTGCACGACCTTGACCCTGGCAGTCTGGTGACCTCCAGGCTCATAATGAGGGCCACAGTTCTTCGTCATAATTTGGTGAAATGGTATGGAAATGGGAAACTGACTCCCCCATAAATTAATTTTGTGTGCCGTCCCAGTGCCAGCTTAAGCTCAGTGTTAGGCAGCCTGATTGAATGAATCACACACCAACCCCAGACAGCAGGGGCTGAGCTCTGTCATGCATTGAAGCCAGGGATGCTTCATTAAGCTATTGGTGATTTTAAAACAAATTGGTTTTTATGATAAGGAAGCCCCATGGAAAACATATCAAGGAGACTGTTAGAGCAGTTCCTTCCTGTGGGACTGAAGACAGCTGCTGCGAAATTACACCAGGCATGTTAGGCGAGATAACATAAATCAGCCCTTTTTTTGAGTTGAGGGAATGACTGTAAGAATTTACAGGAGGCAGAATGGTTAGTTTCTTTAAAAACAGACGTCAACCGTTCCCTCTATGGCATACCTGAAAAATATAATGTTGATCAATTCATTGCAGGAAAGAAAGGGTGGCCTATGTGCATTCACCTAACTCATTCACCTCTTGTTGGTGCTAGAAAAATATGGTTAGTTTTGAAGCTCTAAGTGTAAATGTTTGAAACCACCTGATTTCATGTGGCATTGGGGTGGGGGGGTGTAATTCCTCTTCAGTCCTTTTCTTTTGTTGAAAAAAAACCTGAAGTCCATGTTTCCCAAAAAGGCCTCAAGGATTACCAACTCAAGCCTTCTTCATCCTTCTACTTACTAATTGGGGTGTCTCCACCCTCCCTTAGGTGCCACATAAAGTAGCACAGATGAGGAGGATTTTTGGGTTGCAGCTATGCCACGTTGTGCCATTAGAGGAGATGGAGTCACTACATTAAGTAAGTACCAGGAAACAGAATGGTAATCTGAGTAAGGAAAATTGCTGAAAGGTAATCAACAGAGTTCTTAATTTCATAGTTTTAAAGCATCTATTCAAATGAATGCATTTTCATTGATGTTTGTGAGATTGAAGTTAGAACAGTAAATCTGGCCCTCATGTAAGCACTTTCACCAATATTTGTGGGGTTGGTGTTATAATAGTACATTGGATTTCCTCAATCCCACCAGTGTCTGCATTTTTTTCAATGTATGTAGTATTCGTATTAGAAGACAACCGAAAACAGGTAAATTAGTTATATTTTCCCCTATGCCCGTAAGTTCAGAATTAGATGAGCAAATGTGGCCTCCAAAATTATATACATTCTTCCAATATTTTGGGGACTGGATTTAGAATAGTAAATATACCCACTCCCTATACTATGTGTACTTCGGCACATGTTTATGGTCTGGGTCTATAGGGCAGCTGTGGCCAGACCATTATGTGAGAACACCAGGAGAGGGACTTTGGCTCCTCCTACATGTTGAGAGGCAGAAGCAGGTGTTTATTGGGCAGAAGGTGTGTGCTTCCACATAAAAGCACAGGCTCTCAACACAACTGTGATAGTTTTATTTATCCACCTGCCTGAGGTTGAACTTTCAAAGGCACACACATGCTATTAAATTGTCTCCGATAACTAGATAATGTATGGAATTTTTATCTGGCAGAAGAACAGGTAGGAGGAGGCAGTAATTAACCTACATGGATGTTTAAGTCTGGCTTCACTGGCCTGACTGTGTCACTTAACTTCTTAACCTACAGCAGTATTATTCTGCAATTTTTTGCTTCTGCACAACTACATATCCATTCCTATGCTTCCTACTTGTAATACTTAACATTACCATACAACATTCTTTTAAAGCCAGACTTATTGGCATTGTCAATGCTTATTAGGGTTGTAGTTGTAACAGTAGGTTTGCAACCCCTCACATTATCTGCAATTGCCCCAATGTAGGTAGAATCAAAGTTAAGCAGACCCACTGTTATATTTGCATTGTCTCCAAAGGAGGTGTGATGGGATCTATAATAAATAATCTACCCTCTCACAGTTTCTATATTTTCTCCAGTGTTTTTATGGTTGGAGTTAGAATAGCAAATCAGACATTTGTGGGATTGAATTTAAAATAATTAATCTAAACTCCTTCAATTTATGCCAATTCCCCACTGGTTTGGGATTGGTGTTAAAATAGTAATGTCTTCTCTCTTTCTGTATTTTCTCCAATTTTTGAGTAACTGGAGTTGGAACAATAAATATAACACTTGCTTAAAAGTGCATTGTCCCCAATTTTATGGGAGTGTAGGAAGAATAGTAAATCTAATTCCCTCCAAAATTTGCATTTTCCACTGTAATTATGAGATTGGAGATAGAGGATTAAATCGGAGTCTCTCAAATGTATGCTATATCCCAAATGGTTGTAGGATTGGAGTTACAATAGTAAATCGGACCTAATTTATTATGTGCATTCTTCTCAAAGTCTATATAGTTGTATTTAGAATAGTAAATATGACGCCCCACAATATTTGCCCTTCCACCAATACATGTGGGATAGGAGTCAGAACAGTAATAATTCTGACGCCTACAACTGCATTTTTTAGAATGCTTATGTATTTGAAGTTACAACACTAAAGGCCTCATTTACAAGGTCCGTGGAGCAAGTGCCTTGCTGTGCTACCCTATGCCATCGGGAGAGGGCAGAAATGTGTTGTATCAAGAAGAGGCAGCATATTTCTGTCCTCTCCCCAAGTGCTGGTTCACAAATTGCTACCTAGCGCCAATGCAGGCACCCTTGCATCATGATGCAAGGGTGCCTGCGTTATGAGGATGATTGTTTTTGTGCAGGAAGGTACACCTTCCTGCACAAAAACAATCATAAGAGGTGTTTTCCTCTTTCTATGTGTGCTGTAGAAGGCAGCACACATAGAAAGAGGAAAGGACGGGGAGAATTATTTGTAAGCATTGTTATGCCACCTTTGAGATGGTGTAGGAATTTGATGCATTCCCAGAATTGTAAATATGGGACTACGTCAGATTCCTTCGGGTTCCATGGGTGTTGCTTGGGAACACCCGAAGCAACACCCATGGAACACCCCTTTCATGCAGTGTTATATGTGAAATGGGTCCATATTTACAAGGCCATGAAAAGTCACGCAAGCTGGTTTTGCGTGGCCTTGTAAATATGGGCTGGCACACTTCACTACTGGAGCATCAAAAAATGACTCTTCGTTGATGCAGTGTGCCGCTAGGGCCTCCTTAATGAGGCCCTCAATCTGCCCGTGTCACTTCCTGTACTATCTATAATGTTTGTGGGATGGGAGTTAGAATAGTAAACCTCATCCACTAATATATGTGTCCTTGAAAAATGTTGGTGGAATTGGAGCTCTAATAGTATATCTCAATCCCTCGAATGAATGCACTTTTGCAATATTTCTTGGATTGGATTTAGAATACTAGAATGGTGTATCAACAATAGTTGATAAGAAGCATTTGTTCTATTTCTGAGCTCTGGATTGTAATGTACTTAATAAATGCATATTTAATAGATGGAATTGTTAGTTTCTAAATATAAATATGTTTACACAACTAAATAACATTTATTAGTGACAAAAAAACAAATATGATATGTACATTTTTAACTAATTTACTTGCGTTCTGTAGTACATGTCTATGCATTTATGTAGATTTAAAAAATCATTTAAAGTATTTTGATATTTGTAATATAGACAATCATAACATTTTACTTTAATACCTGTTAGGGATTTAACAGAAAATACATTGTTTCTTCATATTATGGGTCTTATGGGCCATATTCACAAAGATAAATTTGGTTGTAAAAGTACATATATTTATAACAAGCCTGCTAGGAATTCACAAAGGGTTTTCTGGCAGGTGTAAACCCATTAAGGTGTGTGGGACTCTCAACCACAAGTGTGCACCTGTATATGTCACACAAATGGTGAGAAAATTGACAGGAAATGCATGGTTAAGTTGGAACTTTGTGAACACCCTCAAATGTTGTCATTTGCTCACAAACTCCTCTGTTCCCCTTTCCATACTGGAAGTGGAAGAATTTTTACTCTAGCTAGTGACTGGCATAAATCCATTTTCATGGTAGAAAAGAAATTGCATGGAAGGGAAATGGATCAACCCCAAACTTAATGATGGTGTTGGGCAAACAGGTTGCATACTGGGAAAATAATTTCCCAGCCGCAGTGAAAACATTTGCACAGGAAATCCTGTGAAGAGTTCTCCAGTACGGAGAACTGTACACAGCAGGAATATGATCCCTGTGTGCATGGCAAATTACTTAACTCAAGGGAACCTCTGAAACCTGCAACTTGCAAGGCTGTCCAGCCATACTTCTAAAAATGAATGTGAGTACCAGAACGAGTAAATAAAATATACATACTTTGAAAAAATAATACATTTAACCTTAATACATTTTTGACAATATATTTGAGTACATATACAATGATATTATCTTTTCATAATGTTTGAAAATATTTCAATTATATTTTTAAGTAAGTATGTAAAAAGTACTTTCCAGTTTTACACCAAGTCCAATGTAATTTTAGTCTAAATGTTATACCTATTTCAACAGCTTTTTGGTTTTAAGTTAGTTCCATTGTATGTTCTGAGATTGAGGACAGTGGATGCAGATTCCCATTTCTTAATTTCAAGCAAAAAAACGTTCATTCTATATATGTTTTTAATAATAATTGCTTTTTAGGTACTTTATAATGTATTTTTATTCAGTATCATGTATCAGTGTAGGTTAATAGTTTGTTAGTACATCTTTTGTTACCTAGGCCCTCATTATAAGTTTGGCGGTCAGACAGCCAGACCACCATAGTGGCAGCTGCCAAAAGACCGCCATGTTGGCAGTCACACAGACCACCGTATTACGAGTTACACAGGCAGGACAGTCAAATGTCAGCCAAAACACAAGACCACCAATCCCGTAGAGGGCGTGAAATAGGCGGGCCGACCACCAGCACCAACAGCACGTCGACCACCCACTGACCGTATTACAAGTCAAAAGTCACAGTGGCGGTTCAGCAATGGTGGTCCAAACCACAGTGGTTCATGTTCACCACAGTAATACACAACACCACATTGGATGGATTTGAAAACAACACAGGTGACATACATTGCCACACTCGACACACCTGCAAAGCACACTATAAAACACACCCCTTCACACACCAGAATCCTTTGCATCTATAATGCCGAAAACAGAAGCCAGAGAGTACAATAGAAAACAAGCATTTACAATGCATTGGGCCTTGCGTTTGCTCATGTTAGAGCTGATCGCGTTGTAAACTCCTAACCCGACTTTTCACCTATCGGGCAAAAGTGCATTTATGTACATAACCCGAATAAGTGAAATCAAGTACGTAAAGCGCTCGACTTCTGCCAAGCGAGATTGGGCTCTTAAATTAGAGAAAAAAAAGTCCACGAGCCCGATGGAAAACAGCGAGCCTCGCATGTTTTCTGTACTTGGTCGCTGCGCTGGAGGAGGGCTAGCCACTGGAAAAGGCATGCCATATGCGTGCCTTCGACTAATGAAAGCAAGCAGATTTTATTAGGGAAGCCCACAAACCAATAAAAAACACTGATGTGAAGTTGACAGGGCTCCGAGCCCTTTTATAAATACAAAAGAGTCTCCCTGCGAAACGCATGCGCGAGCGCATGCAACGCAGGCTCGACCCTAAAAAAGAATTAGAATAGGCACCACTGCAATTTTCCCACATCACATACCAAACCCTTCACACATTGTTTTTCCAGGCAAATACATTTGCACTTCTCAACTTCACAAACCCACTGTCACCTGTTAATTTCAGTCATTCCCTTAGCACCACCATGTCACCCCAACAAATCCCAGTTTCACTGATGATGAGTTAAGAGTCATGGTGGATGAAGTCATGAGAGTAGAGCAACATTTACATGGAGCATTAGTCCAGCTCACTACTATAGCCAGGAAAATGGAAATGTGGCAAAGGATGGTCGACAGGGTAAATTCTGTGGGACCCACCCCGCGCATAAGGGACAACATCAAGAAAAGGTAGAACGACCTCAGGGGGAAGGTGCGTTCCATGGCATTCAGGCACCAGCTGCATGTCCAGAACACTGGCCGTGGATCCCCCCTCACGTCCAACTCACATCCGGGGAGGAGAAGGTCTTGGTCATCCTGCATCCTGAGGACTTGACAGGAATACTTGGGGGAGTGGAGGTGGATCAGCCACAACACTAAAAATTCACCAAAATGTGATGTCAAGCATGCTCACTGCTCACCTTTGACCACCTTCACTGTCACCCTACTCACCATCCCAGCATCTACCTGTCCATAGACCACTGTCTGTCATTTCACATTTGAACTAGAATCACCTGGGGTAACATAAGCTGTGCACATTGTGTAAAGTACCGGGATTGAAAGCACTACAATTCCCAGCAGGCACTGTTCTACAATTACCAAAACCAGAACAGTGTACCATACTCAAATTTACCTTGTTTGCCAAATCCCTAGTGAAGTGTACCCACATGAGAGGATGACAGTTGTATAGTGTGTGGATAGGACAAGTTAAGGCCAGGAGGCTCTGCTACTGTCACTCCACTCACCCACCACAGTGTCCTCTGCTCGAATGACCCTTGTCCCTGACCTCGCCATTGAAGTGTACTCACCTGAATGGTTCACATTGTGTAGTGTGTGGGTAGTATAAGCACTGACAGGACTGATAAGGTCAGAGGCACTGCTACTGTCACTACAAACACCAGAACAAGGTCCCCTTCCCTGAAGACAACAATATGTCAATGCACATATATTGTGTACTCTCTGGGGTATTTGACAGCTGTCAGGTATTGTGAAGCAGTGAGAATGACCGGACTGCAACTCAGAGCAGGCACTGCTCCCCCAAAGACTCCAAAACGGTGTCCTCCCCCAAAATACCCATGTCTCCCAAATCATCACTGAAGTGTACTCACCCCGGAGGAAACCATCAGTATAGTTTGTCTAATACAGGGGGGCTGCAACTTGCAGGAGGCTCCCTTACTGTCACTCTAAACACCAGTCCAGTGTACACTTGCCAAGATACCCTTCTTAGGGAATTCACACATGAAAAACACTCACCTGGGGGATAACAAATAACAACTGTATGAAGTACAGGGGGGGGACATTACTGCTAAGACCAGGAGGCTCTGTCTCACAAAATCCAAGCGCAAGCCAAGTGTGCACCTGTTCCAGTACCCTTGATTGTGAACTCACAATGGTAGTCTACACACCTATGTGGATAACGTATGTAAACTGTGTAGTACCTTGAGTAACATTACTGTAAATCCAAGGAGGTCCAATCCAACTCCAGTCACCAGGACACTGTGTTTGTTTATGAACTCGCAAATGAACTTTACTCATCTGGGAGGGACAAAGAGACAGATCATGGTGCACTCTGTGATGTGGCTAAACACCTAGATCCATCTTAAGCAGCTAAGCCAAGATAGAATTATTGTGGACAGGAAGGGCAGCTCAACCTGTCTGCACTCAAAAAACATGAACCAAAGGCCTCAAGATGCATCATCTGAATGGTATTGGCAGCAGACACATACACAATGCACTGACCACATGATGACTACAATCACATGTACAACAATGTCCAGGGTCTGTCTGCATTACAGTCATCTAGGACTTAAAAAGATCAAAGCCACATCCTGCCCACCCTCTGTTTTGCCTACACTGCTGGCAAGATGTAAGTCTATGACCATCCTCCCAAGTGCTAATGAACTCATACATTCTACAGCTGGTTGACTGAAATGGAATTGCCAGATCTCAGAGATGTCAGGTCTATACAATTAATAGCATGTGTACCAGTTACAAAAGGAAAATCTGCCAATCCAACGTGTGCACGGCCTTGGCTAAATGTCACTGTAAACTATTAGAGACAGGTGTCACAACACAACCTATAACATTGTATCTCTCACATCAACAAGTCGAGCTGCCACTGGGAACACCAAGACTGCTGAAGAGACTGACACTTACCCCATGGATGAAGCCCTCAGTGACCACAAAACTCCTGGGTGTCTGGATATTGAGGATGGTTCTGGCCCATCAGTGCAACCTGGTCAGATGACACGAGTGAGCCTCGTCTTTACCACTTCGACTCCTCCCAGCCCGGTTGCATCTACATCTCAGACAGCCATTCGCCCCCCAACATGTGTCCTGAGGACAGTGACTACCATGTTGTGCTCTCCAGTCCAGGATCCTGAGTCACAGCATCACACCTCTGACAATGATGGCCCTGGAAACAGTGGTCGGGGGAAACTGTGTCAAGAGTGCAGACATATGGGGTAGGATACGTGGGAGGGATGCTGTGGGCCGGTAGCATGAGGATACTGAGAAGGGTCCTGGCCGGGACACCATCAGCCAAATCTTGGGAGCCTATCAACTATCCCAAAGTGTGATGGGCCAGGTACTTACCAAACTCAGGGAAATCAAGCAGCTGCAGAGGGTCTTCCATGGAGAGTCATTGGAAAAGTGGGATGCCACAAACACCATCCTGGCCTCCCTATCAGGGGTGTTCAGGGAGATTAGCAGTTTCCTGAGCAACACCACACCCTGTCCTTTGGCTCAGCAACACCAGGTCCTTCTACATTAGTGACAGCTACTGGATGGGAGGCCCTGTCAGGGGAAGGACCCACCTCAGATACCCCTGCCTCTATATCTACAGAACCCACCGCAAGTGGGGACGTCCACCCAAGACTCCAGGAGGTGCAGATGACAAGACACCAACCACTGCCAGCAAGTGACCTCTTCCTGATTTCATTCCTTTGTGTGCCAATCATTCACTCTGTGAAAGGACTCCAAATGTTGTGGCATCTACTAATATGATTACATCCACAATGACTGATCCCCTCACTTACATCTTCTGTAGCATCAGCTTCTTATATCCTGCACCTATGTAAACAAAAACTCACCAAACAGAAATGTTTTGCCTATTTGCTTCGTATCCACATGTTGAATGTTGAGATGTATGCCCTTGTGATGCATATGGGGAAGACACAAGATGGTAATGGAAGGAGGGATATGTCACAGGTAGTGTCATGTTGAGGATTAATAGCAAAACAATGATACAAGAGTCTGGTCACACAAAACATTTTACTGCACTGTACAGCACATAGGCTGTCAAAATGTCTAGACTATCAAAGTCAATAATGTATGAACCATATTGAATCAGGCTTAGTATGCTGAAGTACCATCACCCAGACCACAGAAGAAAGGGCTTTGTCAAGCCTTGTCCTGTAGAAAAGGCTAACAGATTAGTGGATGTTGTCACGAGCTTCAGCCTTATCACATACCAAAACCAGGTCTGCCAACATTACATATGCCATGGTACAGACAGAGGGCAGTACAACAGTCCCTGATCATGGGTCCATCCTATTACAATGACAAAGCATCTGTGGGTATGATACAACCTATGGCACAGTTGTGACACAGGTACTCTGTCCTGCAATGAGGAAACACATCTACAGCTAAACAACTCCTTCGGGATAACTGTCAACACAATGTGAAGGGAGAATGCATGGATTGCAATTGATTAGAACATAGCTCAAGGCCATATGATCGCACACATGTGACAGCTGGACCAACACACCACATCAAACCAGTGTATCCAGATTTCCATCCACACACAGTCCAAGCTGCCTTGGCACATACCTCATACACCCTAAAACTGTGACTAACATTACCTGGACCAATCCATGTCCTCTTCCTATGTCAGAACCACATCAGATACCAGCCAATGTCATGAGTCTGAAATTCCCACATGAGGATGGCATGGTGAAGGTACCTGGATGATGAATAATAGAAGGAGTTTAGCTTGGGAAGTTATACCTATGATCATAAGGTCATATCAAACATCAGTGGATACACTTACATTGCAACAAAAATGACACAAACTCTGCAGATAATCAAGGTAGTGAAATGTTCAAGTCTGACTTAGCAAGCAAAGCTTTGAGGGATATGGCAACGCATTACATCCACAATCTGTAGGAAAACCACCCTAGCCCACACATCCTGACAATTACAGCTCCTCATACGGTCACAGTGACAACATAACAATACTTACTTACACTCAGGTAAAGTAGTAATTGATGAGATCTGCCCGCATGTCTTTGCCTTCCTCTTCATCACTGTCATCTTCACTTGGGTTTTCAGGATTCTCACCCGGTGGCACTGCTAGGACCCACTCATCTAGGATGTATGGGATATTCCTCCACAGGGCAATGTTGTGGAGCATGCAGCAGGCCACAATTATCTTACACACTTTTTCAGGTGAGTAGAGGAGGACTCCACCTGTCTTGTCCAGACAGAGAAATCTGGCCTTCAGGAGCCCAAACGCCCTCTCCACAACATGCTGTGTTCTTCCATGGGCATTATTGAAGTGGACTTCCCCTGACATAGTTGGTTTCCTCACCGGCATGAACAACCATGGATGGTTTGGGTATGCAGTGTCCCCTGTTATGGAATGGATCATCTGTGAAACTATGAGTCCCTCTCATTGGATGTGTTGCTGCAGATCTTGCACACACACAAATAGGACAGATTTGACTTACCAGCCAGCCTGGCCCTCTCTGGTTACAGTTGTGACATCAGTTGGGGGATTGCGCTGTTCCACATAATAAAGGCATCATGGATTAAACCCGGGAAATGGGAACAGACTTGTGAAATGTAGAGATCCTCCAAACAAACCACTTGGACATTGATGGAATGGTAGCTCTTTCTATTGCGATACACTTGTTAGTTGCAATGCGGTGGAACCAAGGCAACATGTGTACCATCAATGGGTCCCACCACATGTGGGATGTCTGTCACACCACAGAAGTCAGCCTTCACCTGGGTCAAATCCTCACATTGAGGAAAGTGGTTACAGCTGTCCAAGTGTTTCATCATTGCTGAGAGTACATCCTTCAAAACCAGAGAGAACATATGCAGGGACATCCCAGCAGATAGGGCCACTATATTTTGGAAGGACCCTTGGCCAGGAAGTGCAAAACTGCCATAACTTGTGTAATGGGTAGTATGCTATTTGGATGACGAATGGCAGGCATCAGATCTGGCTCCAGCTGACAACATAGGACCACAATTGTTAGCTTATTCTGAAGATAGATCTGAATGATGTGGCACTCTTCCATGTTCTCATGGTCTGGCAGTAGAGGATACACAGGAGGTTGTCTGATCGTTGCCCTCCCTGGGTACCTAAGAATGACAATATATGAGTATTGCCATTATTCAATGTGTCCCTTGCAACAGACAGGATGCATGTCAATTTTAAAATTTGACAAGGCATGTATTGAGGTTTGGACATGATACACAGTACCCATCACAACTGATTAACACACAGCAGTCACATGTCACCCCCTTGCTTTGCATACATGTGTACACATTTTGTGAATGGTCATCAACAATTGTGCAACAAAGCATGTCTACTAGACTGTGATTTAATGTCCCAAGCATTAAAATTACCTTTCTTGGGGCAGGGTGGCAAATTGCATACATGGCAACATGCACATCACCACAAATGTTTAGCAATGTACAACAATGGTGTCTGAGTAGTAGGAGCTACATGATTGGAAAAGACAAGCAGTTATTGATGCAAAACCCAAATATTTCAGAGATGTGATGCATTTGTCAGAGCCATATACCACATTTCAGGCCTCTAAAATGGTGGATGCCTGACCTATTCCACAGAACATTGGGAACTGCCCGCAACTGCCAGGGGAAGTTGTCATGGCAGTACGCGGTTGCAACTGTGGTGGACACAGCCATAGGCTAATGTTGATGCAGTCTTGGTTGTAGGCCAATGGCTGTGTCTGCCGGCTGAGACGGCTGCGTATGTTGCAGACATGACCACCATGTTCTGCAAAATCCCTCACTTGACTCCTGACACTGCTGTCTGCATTACCTTCTCTACCTGAGCTGCGGAGTACTGCCTCTGGGAGAAATAATGCTACATCCAGCAGGTGATAGGGCCCGAGCCATCTCACCATGGTAGCTGGAGAAGCTGGTGTCTGAGGTCCGAACCCTGTATGGACAGTTCTATGGTGCACCAGAGGAGCAGGTAAGTGCCTCATGTGCAGAGTTTTCTCTGTACTTCGACATATATTCCTTCCTCACAGGTTAGAGTGTGACCATGTGTGGTAGAACGTGAACCCTAAGCCCTGTAGGTGCAGTGAGTGTGCATCAATGGGGGAGTCAATGTGCATGTATTTTTGTTCAGTGTGTCAGGAGATTACCCATTCAATAAAACTTCCACAGGAGCAGATGCCTTTTACCCAACTCCCTCCAACAGATGTGTGCTCAGACTTTACTACTTTACTGATTATCTGAACTCTGTATCAGCTATGGGGAAAGGGGAATGGGAATAGAAAAAGAGAGACTGCCTCCAGATCCAGTTCCAGCCTGTGTTTCCCACTTGAAGATAGGATAATCGGTGTGTGCTTCTGTAACCTGCACCTTTCTTCTTATTGGGATTTCTTTAAAGGAAGGAACTGCAGTTGGGTGATAAGGCTGTAGATAAATACATTCCTACTGCACATTTAACTGTTCAGCCATTCACAATCACCCAATTCTGGATCTTTTGAGAGACTAGCCTCTCTCTAAGAGAGCAATGTTAACTTAATATCTTCTTTTCTCCAGGAGTCAGAGGTATCCAAGGTTCTCTGAAGAACAGCTCAAATGTTCACAAATATACAAACTACTAATGTATTTTACAGGAAACAAAAACTCCTTCTTAATGTTCAAGTTTTCTCAATCACAGTCTCTAGGAATTAGTCTGAGCACTGAGGTTTGTCTCTAAGACTGGAAAAGAGTTTTTGAATATACATGTCCATAAATATATATTGGCAAGTCTGGAAATCATACAAAAGGATTCCTCACTGCAGTTGCTTGAAGTTCTGTGAAGCCAAAACACATTCTCCTCAGAAAGCCAATAGCCAGTTGTTGGAAGAAGGAAGGAATTCAGCTTCTCCAGAAGGGAAAAAGTAGCTGGTGTGCACACACTCAAAACTGGAAGAATTCTCTATGAACTGAAGCACCTCAGGAAAACTGCTCATTCATCTCGGGATGACAGTTGAAGTGCACTGCTCCCAGAGAGAAACAGCTGGAGGGAAGCTTCAGCACAAGACTAAGGTAGAAACACTAGAGCGCCGACCTCACAAAGATTTGCGGCCACCATCTTGAGTGGCAGTTAAACCTGAAGAAGCTAGTTCTAAGAACAGCCTCTGCAAGAGCCACCGAGCAACCAACATGGGTACAAGGTAAAGGGGAATAGTTTTTGCTGAGGGGAGAACTTAACAACACTGGCAATAGTTTTCATGACACAGTGCCAGGTGTTGGTTGATGATACATTGTGGTGTATTGAGTGTACCCTGATCCACCTTGTGTTGGAGGCACATAGCTAGGTGACGCCACATAACAGCCATCCCTGACATCTCTTACCTCATGGATGTCATCAATGTTAGGCCACATATATTTGAATGACAGCATGTGTATGTTGTATCTGTCAGTTGTGTATAATACGAGCTATGTGTATGGTACCACAGACATTTCAAACCACATTTTCCCTTGCTAAACTGCTGTTTGGAAGGCATATTCTGACAAACTCTGCCCCTCAGGTTGGCACAAAACCACTGCATGCCTATTGACTGTTGGCTACTTGATGTACTGTCATGCATGGAGGTGTTGGAAATGGAGTTGCATGTAGGTCTGCCTTCTCAGCCTGCAGAGTCCAGGGCCTGTCAAATGTATCTCACTGTACATGTCCAAGTCTGGGCTGGTGTTGATTTACTTTTGTTATGCAATTGTGGCACTGTGCCCACTGTCCTTATCCCAGCACAGCATGTCATGAGGCCAAATCTTGCCTCAGTGCTAAAATGCAGAGTGTAGAGGCTTAATCCTCTGATAAGAATGTGTATGGTACTAGGGGAGAGCTGATGATCTGTGATTTATGTCCACTTGGCATCTCTGTCAATGTGTGTTTCAGAGCCAGGTCTCATGTGTCCTGTGCAGGCTCATTGCATTTCTGACATCGCATAAGGGCAAACTTGTGAGTTGTTTCCTGATAACCTATGATATGTGACTCAGCTGTCTGGTCACATCGCAGAAAATGTACAATGCATGCCTATGTTTTTCTGAACTGTGATCTATGTATTATAGACACATATGTCAAAAAGTGTGTTTTGTGTTGATGATGAGGCACACAGACCCCAGCCCCTTGAAGTGGCATGAGTCTGCATCTGTATTTCCACATGTCGACACAAGGGTAGGCTACACTGTTTCTGTGCCCACCATGCCAATCTCTTCATTGTTACCCATGTGTGATGTTAGAGTTTGTACCCTGACAGTAACCTGTAGGGACTGTATGCAGATGATCACTCTCACAGGTAGTGAGTGTTTGGATGCATTCATGGCTGAGGAGCTTACCTTCCAGAAGCCACATAGGTGGAATGTGTGTAACAGTGTTTCTGATCTCTGTCAGATTGCTAGATCATGTCACACAAGCTGTGAGTTGACCTACATCATCAGTGCATGGCCTGAGCTGGGTGGTGGGTAAGACTGCATATTGGGAAGTGTTTGTAGTAATCTCCCTGTATCCATTGACTGCTATGTGCCACACTTGGGCAATATGTGTAAAGACACAATGTTCTCATCTTGGCTTATTGATTTGTATGTGACTTAGCCATTGGATGGGACTTGCTGACATAATTTATTGTATTGTCTTTTGCATCCATGCAGGTCAACACCCATTAGAAGAATGGTATTTGGAGAGCCATTGTCAAGAATGTGCAGATCCTTGGGTCCATAGCTGGCGGAACGCCCACTGTCGCAAGAGGTGGGAGGACCTGAAAAGGTAGGTCTGGAAGACCACAGAGGCCCAGCTGGGGTTGTCCTCCCAACGTGGGAGGGATGCCCCTCGGACCATGACCACCCTAATGGCCTGCATTCTAGCGGTGGCCTACTCTGATCTGGATGGGCGTTTGAGTACAGCACAGCAGCCACAAGGAGGTCAGTACACGTCAAATTCCTGCATGTCCCATTGCTAGGTGATTGAATGAGGTACTGATTGCGCCCCCTAACAATGCGGGATGAGCCATGTGTCACATAGTAGATGGGAGATTCTTTGCATTGACTTGTCAAGTGTAACAAACTGGTATGCCTTGCCTTTTGGACCTGGTACCTAGGACAAAACTGGGGGGAATCTTAAGACCATGTGCTCAGCAGGGACTACAAATGGCTTTGTACAGTGATCATTCATTTACTGATTGTTGTTCTAGTAGGTCTAATTTCTATCCAACAGATCACTCTTCCAATATTTTACAGGCCAAAGGTGTGTTGTGTCTGTGTATATATGTATGTAGACATTTGCCACCCAGGAGCTAGTCATCTTCTGTGTATGATGGGTGCCGGTGCCTCACTCCACTCTGTGATGTGTAGGTGTCCATCATACACATGACATGGCTTACATAGCTATTTGTTTGCAGCTGTAGCAAACTACTTTGCCTTGGTAAGTGGGGAATGTCATCATTGTTGCCAACATTCCTTGTGCCTAAATGTCAGCATGTGTCCCTTACTCTTTAGGAAACATTTCAATGCTGCCTTTCCATGCATATTCTACCTATATTGATGGGATGATGTCTTTATTCCCTCACATATATGTACATGGGAACTGTTAGTGGCATAGTAAATCTACAATGGGCATCCGTTTCATGTGGTGCACAGACAAGAATGCGTCACTATAGTTCATTGTCTGACATATACCTTCATCCATCATAGTATGTCATTTGGCATGTTGAACTGAAGTAGCTATGAGGGAGCTGACAGGTAGGCTCAGCGGGTGAAACCACTTTGTTTTCATCTATGCCATTGATGTTGAATCATGTGGTACCGCGCACTGCACATGTTTCATTATTGAGGATTGTGCCCTGATTGTTGGCATGTATCATGGTGTGAGTTGCAGTGATGATTACATCACATGTGTTTGGGTCCAGGCATTCATTCACAGACTGTGGGCCACTGTAGTGAATCCAGATGGCATGCATGCATACGTCATGGCACATTTATGCACCACTTAGATGAGTAGTTTTGCTGGGGCCTAGTTGACAGAATGGTATTGTTAGTCAAACTGAGTTGTGGTTCAGGTGTGATCATGGACATGTGGTGACCATATTCCTCTCTGACCTTGCAGAATCAGCAAGCAGAGGAGACAGAGCCGAGCAAAGTGGGGACCCATTTGGCCATGGGACTTGGGGTCAAGAGACAACTGACACGGAGGGAACCAGTGTCCCAGAGGGCAAAGGGAGTGCCATGGGGGAGACTGAATCTGCATCATCATCATTCTCGTATTCTTCTTCCAGTGGTCTCTCCCTCTTGGTGGTAGACCCACCTGGGGTTCCCCCAGCACCATCTTTGTCCGCCACCACCTGTTCTATCAATGCCCTCTCTGTTGCTCCCCACCCAGTTGGCTGTGCCACCTCACCCAAGAGGGTGGGTATCTCCTTCGAAGCAGGCACCTCTGCCACAGCTCCTGTTACCCCTGCTGCCCTCAGTGAGAAGGTTATTGACCTCCTGAGAAGTATCTCTGTGGGCAACTCAGCCATCATGAATACCATTCAGGGATTGGCAAGTCAGCTATAACAAACTAATGCTTTCCTGGAAGACATTCAGGGTGCAATTTCTGGCCTGTAGAGAACAGTTCAGACTCAGGCCTCCACGCTGATGGCAGCCAGTCACTCCCCCCACCTTCCGTTCCCCCTCCACCTCCCTCTTTCCAGTCCAAAGTCCCCCTTCCACTACCTGCCTACCTAAAGCACACAAACAGATCCACAGACATCCACCTCAACAGACAAATGGAGCACACACAAACACAAGCAGTATAAGACACACCGGCACAAACTACATCCACCTACAGACACGACAACAGTCACAACTTCCCCTGACAGCCCCACCTTCCCCAGTATCACACACACTACATCAAGCATACCTACAGACACCACCAAAACAGTCACTGACACAGCCACCATACCCATTCTACCTACAGACACCACCCCAGCAGACCCACTGACATCCACCACAAGCATCACACCCACAAACACTATAGCTACAGACACACATACATCCACCAAATCCACCATACCTGCAGTCACCACCCGAAAAGACACCTACCCATGCACCACAGCATCCCCTAGCACCTCCACCCCTAAGACCAAGACACATACATGCCCTCACTCACCCACCCAATAGACATCCACCACACACAAGCATACCTCCCATAAGCATCCACCAACAACATCCACACTTATATCCACACCTACACATCAGACAACCACTCCCTCAACCTACAAATCCTGACCCCCTTCTGATGACCGTCCCCGTGTATCCAAAAAACTGTTCCTCTGTGACCTTGGCCTTGCCCCTGTTCTCCCCCTGGTCCACACCCCAAAGGACCCCCCTGCAAGCACCCATACCCCTCCCCCCACTAAAAGGAAGCCCGTCCCTCCCAATAAGACCATCCCTTCCATGAAGATCACCCTTCTCAAGCCCAAACCCCCTCCTAAATCTGTTTGCCAACTGCTCCACCCCCAGATAATCCCTGAGATGACTGTTTGCCCCCTTGATGCCCCTTCCTGAGGAGGTTCCCTGGCAGTTGGGAGTCATGTTTATGCACAACGCTGTGCTGTATTCAAAGCAGGTGGCCCTAGGACTTGAGAAACTTTATAGGTTAATAAACCCAAACAGTTTGTTTTTTGGGTACTCATTTGTTCTGCAGTTCCTTTAACACCATTACGTTGTGCTGGTTTAATTTGTGTTGTGTGTGTTTGGGTCTGCTTGCTGCTCCATGTGCTGTTGTTTGCATTATGTGAGTTTGTGGGCACTGCTGGTGTCTCCCAAGAGAAGGGTATATGTTGTATGTGTAGGTATGTGTGTGTGTACATGCAATGTTGGTGTCATGGCATTGTGTAGTATGTGGTATGGTAAGTATTTATTTTTGTGTTGTGCACTATGGGCATGTATGGTGTTCAACTCGCCCCACTGATATGGCTTCTGTATCTATCTTATGTGTGTCATCTTGGGCTTTGTTTGAGCAGTCATGGAGTGTGTTCAGTTGTGGTTGTTGTGTTTGAATTTGCCTGTGCATGTGTCCATTTTGATGTGTGTCTCTAGCAGCTCGTTCCTGTAGGGATATGCCCCATGCAGTATGAGCTGTATCTGCTTTGTTGACTTGCCCTTCCCTATTGTGCATGACATTTGGGTTGAGTATCATTTGTCCCTGGACCCATGTAGGGCACATGTCATTTAAGGTATGTATGCCCCAGTCCAGTTCCCTTTCCTTAGTGTCTCAGATGCCTCCCCCCCCATTTATGCAGGTATAATTGTCATGTTATCTTTGTCTATTTTTGTCTCCGTGTTTAGTGCATGCCATTGTGCTTCCATTGTGCTATGATGTTTGTGATGTGTGTGTCCATTGCAGGGATGTTTCATGATGGTGTTGTTTGTGTTCCATACCACTTTGATACATACATGTGTTGTTTGTGTGGACAGTCCCTGTCCAGTGATGTGACAATGTTGTGTAGCCTTCACTGTCCCTGAGCTGTGTGGCCATGTGCATTTGTATAGTTCTTAAGTGCAGTGCGTGTGCTGCCCAAAGGGGGTGTATAGTGACTTTGTGCGCGTCCGGGTTGATGTATTTTTGTGGGTGTATATAGTTTGAGACGTGTACCTGCTGCCCATGGCGTGCCCCCCTATGTGTAAGCAGGCACAACATGCTGTTTTGATGGTTAATGATACAGGTAAGTGTGTGTGTACTTACAGTTGTTAGCGTCCACGGCAGTGTGGATTTCGTTGTCTTTGGATGAGTAGGAACATTAGCATGATGTTTGTGAATGGCTCCGTGGCGGCGCTGGATGTATATGTCTGCCTTCAGGTGAGTGTCTCCCTTTAGACTGTCTGTTTCTGCCTTCTGTAATGTGGTGGTTGGACTGCCATGGTCACAATGGCAGTGTGCAGCCTCGTAATGAGTCCGGCAACAACACAGGCTCCACAGACCTGTTTGTGCTTCCTCAACACCGTTACAGTCTGTCCTAATTGGCAGTGACGACGGACTACTAGCGGTCTTCTGTTAATGCGACAGCCATACTCGTAATATGGTGGTCCGAACGCCATATCGACGGCGGTCAGACCACCACCTAAACCATGGCGGTCAGCGGACCGCCAAACTCGTAATCAGGCCCTTATTGAAAGCCTAACATGTAAATGTGCTGTTAGTATTTTATTGGTACATATACTATTGTGATATGATTCAATGTTCCTTTTTTACAAGGAAAAGGGTTTGATTTTTCTTTTTTCTAGCTACTGGTATTTCTTTCACTTTTTCAGTTGGTAGACATTTTTGGGGAGTTTTGATGGGATTCTGTGAAACAAATATGGAGTTAATAAATTAGATTGTTTTTCAATTTGAAGGATTGTGACTTCCTTTTTTTTTTTTATTCCCTTCTAGATTTAATACAGTGGAAAGAGACACATTTCTGTGATGATCTATAGCTACATAATTGTGAGCATTTTGTAATAATTATTTAATTTTGGATTTTTTTTGGGATAGGTTAAATAAAATGATTTTGATGTGTTGTATTCATGTTTTATATTGGTTTGTTTTATACACTATAATTTTGCTTATCTGATTTACAATATATGTTGTATCAGTTTGTGTTGTTTTTGAATTTGAGTGCTTGTATGCTTCTTTTTAGGTTGAGCATAAATGTACGACCTGTTGTGTACATTTAAGTATACTTCTTCTGTGGGCTACCAGCTATTTCATTTGTTAGTTACAATGTAATTTAAAAATCCTTGCTTGCCAGTGGTAAATCATGCCTCTTTGTCCATCCTTCTTCTTTGTGGGAGCAGGGACCAACTACTGTATAGTTACGATTTGTCCTGTTTATCTGGTCTGTAGGGAACTTTTATTTTTTACTTGGTTTCCTTCCCCTGTCCAGGAAAGCTTCCCTTTCCATTTGCAGAGCATTCTTACTCTGGGCTTAGCTGTAAACAAGGCTATAAATCAGGCTGTTCTCTTGGTCACACATGATCTTTGTGGCCTCTCTGCATCCTCTCTCAGCTGCCTGTACTTTCTTGGCTTAGATTTCCTTTACCAAGTGTGCCTGCCTGTGTGCTGAGTGCAAGGGGGGAGGATTGCTTGTAATTGCTTATAGCCTAGGCACCCAGCTCTACCAGGGTGCCACAATCCTTAGAGACAGTGCCTACTTCTGCTCCATACTAGGATCCCTCTCGCAGCTCCATCAGTGCACCGCAGTTCACACAACCAAGCCCTCAGCTGTGCCAGTGACAGGAACCCCACACACGCTGTCTGCCAGAGCACCTCAGTTCTTGCAGTCAGTACACTCTGCTGCTCCAGTACTGGGACCTCAGGTGCAGCTCCATCAGTGCACCTCAGTTCACACACTCTAAGACCTCAGCCGTACCAGTGCCAGGAACCCCACACATGCTGCCTGCCAGAGCACCTCAGTTCTTCCAGTCAGTACACTCTGCTGTTCCAGTACTAGGACCTCAGGCTCAGCTCCATCATTACACCTCGTTTCTAACCCCCAAGGTCACTTCCTTTCCTATACTGGGAACTCGCTCACATACAGCTCCATTTCACATACAGTTCCATTACAGCAGCTCAGTTCTAATATTCAGTCCCACTGCTAAGCTTATACAAGACCTAAAAGAGCAAAACCCAACTCAGCCAGTGCACCTCAAGTCTAACATCCAGCACCACTGTTGATGGGAACCACCACAGCTCTGCCAGAATCCATCAATTCTAACATTCAGTGCACATTTCTTCTCAGTACTAAGGCTCACACACACGACCTTCTGAACTCCTTGTTTCTGTGGTTCAGAGGCACTGCCACTCCCATAGTTCGCCCCGCTTGAAGCTTCACCAGGGCACCTCCAGGCTAACACTCAGCAACACTAGCATGCTAATACTAGGTTCCGCACATAGCTTCATTAACATACCTCACTTGTGACCTTGTATGCTCGTTACTATTCCAGTACAGCAGCCAACATACAACTCTATCAGTGCACCTCAACCTTGACCAGCAGCTTCCCATTATTCCAATACCAGAAATTACATGGCACTCCGTTTCTCATTCCTCACCCGCTGCCTTTCTGTTATTTCAGCGCTTGGCATTGACACAGCTCTGTCTATACACCCAATCGTGATCTGAAGCGTCTAAATATTGCTGTATTGGGGTTAACATACAACTCTGCTAATGCACCTCCTGCTGTTCTGCAGTGCCCCCTGGTGTTCCACACTCTGACTTCTGTTTGATGATGTGGCGAAACCAATTAAAACTATTTTTAGATGCCATCTTTACTTGGGAGGGTATGTTTCACCTATCTCACTCTGTTCTTTCCTTTATTCTGTTTCCTCTCAATGTTTTCTCTCTCTCCCAGTTTTTCTCTTTGTCAACTGCTTATTTCTACTTCTTCCCCTTTTTTATTTCCCTTTTCCTCTTGCTACCTCCTCTTTCAAGCTCCCAAAAACATGTTTTTTCTTTCCTTGATTTGCTCCTCTCTTTTTTTTTTGATCAGGTGTTCATTCTCTCACTATGTTTTTCTCTTCCCATCATTCTTTCTTTGTATTTTTTTGCTCTTTCCTTTAACTGAGTATGCGTCCTTTCATTACTTTGTTTAGATCTTTCTTCCTTCCTCTGGTGTTTTTCTTCTCTTTATCTGTCAATTCACGATTTACTATAAATCCTTCCTTTTCCAGTCTGCATGTGGAAGCCACACGTTACTTGGCGGGACCCAAAGTGTCAAAGTGGTTTTCCCATTCTGTGTCTGTGGGAAATGTATCAGTAGATACATGCCCTGGTTGTTTCTCACACCATCTCTCTTTTTTTCTCTAATATTCATGTTTCTCTTTCTTTTCACACTTCCTTAATTATTTTCTCCTCTTTATCTTTTGTTCAGTAGCATCCTTCACTTTATTTTGTCTCACACGTTTGCTTTATTTCTTCTCTTAGTTGCGTTTTAATTTTCTCGTTCTTTCTTTTCCTTCTTTCTTTTATTTCTTTGCGACCCTTTCTATTTCTTCTTTTTTACCCGTTATATTCCTTTCGCTTCTCTTTTTCTGCCTCCTCCGCTTTCTCTCCTGAAGCCTACTTATCAATAGAGCAACAGGTAAAGTGGCACCGGGGCCCAGAGACCTGTGGGTCTCACTCAACTCTAATTACTGCTGTATTTTCCTACCAAGATTGCAGTCAACCATTTTCCTTTCTTACTACTGTTACTTTGTCACTTGTCCTCTCCATCTTTACTCCCGACTCCCTCTTTCCTTTCATCCTCCTATCCGTGCCAAATTATATTTTTTTTCTGGTGTATTACACATTACACTCTAGTGCCAAAAGTTTATTTCTGATAAAGGTTTATATGATAATTGTTTATGTTTTAAGAAAGAGGAAGAAAGTTAATGGAAGTGCTTTAGTTAAATGCTGGGCCACTGAAATTATATGGCAGGAAAAGATGAAATTATGAGGTAGAATTGGCCAGTGTATGTGGCAAGAAAAGTCCAGTTATGAATTTACAATGCCACTAGCTCTAACTCAAGAAAATGCGAGACCTATTGCATTGCAACTGCTTATTTATTTTTGTATTGTTTCCAGTGTGTGCCTTGTGCCTTTTTTGTTTTTTTATTACTTGAGATTAAATTGCCTAGTAAAATAATATTGATTTTCCTGCTGTGACATGTAGTTATTATTTTGTAAATAAGAAAAACAGAATTAATATTAATAATTTATGTCAGTTAATTTGATTTATATTCATTTTTAGAAGTCACAGCTCAGCTTGTAAGTTTAATGATTAGGTATTTAAGGTTTGGTTGATTTATTATTGCTTATTATGTGCAGGTTAGATTAGTGCAAATATTATTGATTATAAATAATCTAGCACTCAAAAAGTTTGACATAGCTGGTCTTTTTTCACAAAGTATGTCATACATTCGTTTGGTAGTTTTACAAAAAAAAATTAGGATGTGAAGTAAGGGCTAAAATCTGTTTTCTGTCACAGATTTAGTAGTTCAGTCCCTTCTTAAATATCTCTACGTTATTTGTAGCTAGATGTGATATTGTTTTCCTAGTGTACCTTGGAAAGTGCATTCCACTTTATTGTTACTTTTAGGATGTTTGTTGATGGTACTATTTAAGACATTCCACTGTAGCATGTAGAACCTGGGTTGGTGCCTATGCCTGTGTCTTCAAAGTAGTGGAGGAAAGAGCTCAGTTTAACTTTATTAGTTCTTATCTGATCTTATGAGTAAGGTCACAGTGATTTCAAATGCATTAGGAGGCAGAAAGGCTAGAGCTATTATGGTTCAAATGCAAATTTGTTATCTGTTGCATACCCTATGCTTATGGTTGCTTTTTGTATATGTTTCCAAATTACCTCATTTAAATTAAAGTAACACCTTTTTAACTGGGTTTTTATGTAGTTTATTAAAATTGAGTGGATCACTGCATGTTTAAAATCAAATGGATTTCTGTAACCGTATTTGTTAGATTTCTTCTGTAATATAGGCATAAATTTGTGGCGGGCGCTACTTTGTTTGGGAGAAGAGCAAACACAAATTATTCTTGTGGTACTGTCCATAGACTTTAAACACTTGACTAAGGGTTGGGGCCATAAGATAAATGTAAAATTCTTTCTTCAAATGGTGGATTGTGTCAAGGTTTGTAGGGTGCTACTATAGCAGAACCCAATTATTCTTTTATGGTAATTTTTGTTATCTTAAAGGATGATTTATTTGGTGTGTTTTGTTACGATGAGGGGGACTGCCTATTACAGAGAATTCTTTAGGGACAGGTGTAGCTTGTCTCTAGCCTCTCCTTTTCCTTCTTATCATTGCCTTAAGGTTTTGGGTAGATGGCATTTGTACAACACCGATAGATAGGACCTCATGCTTTAATAATTGTCCCATTGAAAGTGGTGCAGCTTGCAAATGTTTGGACCTGGCTTTTTAACAGGGTCATCCCCAAACTTTTTTGCCTCCTTCCTCCTATTTTTTCTGACCTGTTATTGTTGGCTTTTGAACTCTGGGCACTTTACCACTGCTAACCAGTGCTAAAGTGCATATGCTCTCTGTGTAAATTGTACTATTGATTGGTTTATCCATGATTGGCTATTTAATTTACTTGTAAGTCCCTAGTAGAGTGCACCATATGTGCCTAGGGCCTGTAGATTAAATGCTACTAATGGGCCTGCAGCACTGGTTGTGCCACCCACTTCAGTAGCACCTTAACCTTGTCTTAGGCCTGCCATTGCCAGGCCTGTGTGTGCAGTTTCACTGCCACTTCGACTTGGCATTTAAAAGTACTTGTCAAGCCTACAACTCCCCTTTTTCTACATATAAGTCACCCCTAATGTTTGCCCTAGGTAACCCCTAGAGCAGGGTGCTCTGTGGGTAAAAGGCAGGACATGTACCTGTGTAGTTTATATGTCCTAGTAGTGTAAAACTCCTAAATTCGTGTTTACACTACTGTGAGGCCTGCTCCCTTCATAGGCTAACATTGGGGCTGCCCTCATACATTGTTGAAGTGGCAGCTGCTGATCTGAAAGGAGCAGGAAGGTCATATTTAGTATGGCCAGAATGGTAATACAAAATCCTGCTGACTGGTGAAGTCGGATTTAATATTACTATTCTAGAAATGCCACTTTTAGAAAGTGAGCATTTCTTTGCACTTAAATCTTTCTGTGCCTTTCAATCCACGTCTGGCTAGGTTTAGTTGACAGCTCCTTGTGCATTCACTCAGACGCACCCCAAACACAGGGTACTCAGCCTCACTTGCATTCATCTGCATTTTGAATGGGTCTTCCTGGGCTGGGAGGGTGGAAGGCCTGCCCTCACACAAAGGACTGCCACACCCCCTACTGGGACCCTGGCAGACAGGATTGAACTGAAAGGGGACATGGTGCATTTCTTTGCCACTCTTTGAAGTCACCCCCATTTCAAAAGCACAATTTAGTATAAAACAGGGCCTCTGCCCTACCTCATCAGACACTTGCTGGAGAAGAAACCTGAACCGGAAACTGCATCCTGCCAAGAAGAACTGCCTGGCTGCTCAAAGGACTCACCTGTCTGCTTTTCTACAAAGGACTGCTGCCTTGCTGTTGGCCTGCTGCCTTGCTGAACTCTTGTCTGGCTGTAAAGGTGCTCTCCAAGGGCTTGGATAGAGCTTGCCTCCTGTTCCCTGAAGTCTCAGGACCAAAAAGACTTCTCTTTTTCATTTGTACTCTTCGTGCACCGAAAAGTTCAACGCCCAGCTTGCTCCGCGATGAGAAAATCGCCGCACATCGACGCTGATCGACGCAACGCCTTCGGGGTGACCGGAACTTCGACGCACGGCCTCGCAAGGACAATGCCGCCCGACTTCCAGAGGGGAAATCGACGCGACGCCTTCCGTGAGAACGAAACTTCAACGCACAGCCTCGTGGAACGTCGCGCAGCTGGAAAACAAGCCGAAGAATCCACGCACAGACCCCGGGACATCTGGTAATCCCGCGACCCACAGAAAGAGACTGTCCACGCACTGGAAAACGACGCACGACTTCCCCGCGTGAAAAATAACGACGCAAGTCCGTGTGTGCAGAGGAGAAATTGACGCACACACCATTTTTCCACGTATCTCTTCTGTGACCCTTTGCGGAGATTTTCCACTTTAAACCAGGTACTTTGTGCTTGAAAGAGACTTTGTTTGCTTTTTAAAGACTTAAGACACTTTATATCACTTTTCAGTAATATCTCTACAATTTCACATTGCATCTTTATTCGTTTTGACCGACAATTATCCTGATAAATATTATATATTTTTCTAAACACTGTGTGGTGTATTTTTGTGGTGCTATATTGTGTTATTGTATGATTTATTGCACAAATACTTTACACATTGCCTTCTAAGTTAAGCCTGACTGCTCGTGCCAAGCTACCAAAGGGTGGGAACAGGATAATTTTGGATTGTGTGTGACTTACCCTGACTAAAGTGAGGGTTCTTTCTTGGATAGAGGGTAACCCGACTGCCAACCAAAAACCCCATTTCTAACACAAATGTTTTCTCCAAATCTTCCACAGTGTTTCTAATGTGAGTTTCTGCCGGTGAAGGCAGATTGGAGTTGTTTCTTACAACCCATTTGCACAGTATTTAGTGTACTTTTATTGAGAGTGCTCATTAATAGGGATTACCTTTGGATTGGCATATTCAATACATGTTAGTGAAAGGTTGTTTTTGTATACAATTGTGCAGACTGCTTGGTTATTTAGTTTGGCATGTGTGAATGGCACAAGTTAGGGAATAAATATTTATGGTTGTATTAAAAATAATGTGGGTACATTTACATAAGATGTTTGTAACGAAAACAATTTTACTTTTCCATGTTCTTATCTTGCCAGGATGTAAAAAGTTAGTCCTTGCTTGCAATTTAATTATTTTTTAAATGTCTTCTGTGTGTAATTTTAGGGTGTTTTCATACATCTGCATTTCATGTCTAATTTTTGTTGTTTGTTTTGGGTATTAGATTTATGTTAGACCTGACATCCTTGGCGTGGTCCCCCGTGTCTTTTTTGCCTCTGCTTCCCATGTTTTGACTGCATGCTGGACCCTGTTTTGCTGTTTTTGCTACACTGGGCACTTCACCACTGCTGAACAGTGCTAAAGTGTAAGTGCTCATGTGTAAAGTGTATGTGTAATTGGATTTTCCATGATTGGCATATTTGATTTACTAGTAAGTCCTTAGTAAGTGCACTAAAGGTGCTCAGGGTCTGTAAATCAAATGGTACTAGTGGGTCTGCAGCACTGGTTGTGCCACTCACCTTGGTAGCCCTGTAAACATGGCTCAGACCTGCCACTGGAGTGTCTGTGTGTGGAGTCTTAATCTGCTAATTCAACTTGACAAGGGTACTCACTTGCCAGGCCTAAACCTTCCCTTTTTATACATGTAAGGCACCTCTAAGGTAGGCCCTCGGTAGCCCCATGGGCAGTGTGCAGTGTATGTTAAAGGTGGGACATGTACTGATGTGTTTTACATGTCCTAACAGTGAAATGCTCCTTCGTTCGGTTTTCAGTGTTGCAAGGCTTATCTCTCTCATAGGTTTACATGGGAACTGCCTTTAAATAATTTTAAAGTGCAGATTCCCTTTGGGAGCAGATGGAAATGTGCAGTTTGGTGTCTCTGAACTCACAATTTAAAAATACACCTATTGGTAAAGTTGTTTTTTAAATTGTCTGTTTGAAAATGCCACTTTTAGGAAGTAGACATTTTCTTGTTTAAACCATTCTGTGACTCTGTCTGTTTGTGGATTTTCTGTCTGGGTCAGTTTGACAGTTGGGCTGTTTGTGAATCCCCTCTAGACTGTGAGACAGAGGGTGCTGGGGTGTAGCCTGCATATCCTAATGAGCCAGCTGTGCCTGAGTGAAGGGAGGAGTGGAACTTACACCTGAATGGGCTGTGCCTACCTACTCACAATGCAATCTCCAAAACCATGGTGTGTGTGTGGAGCCTGGCCTGGGCAAGGCAGGATCTTGTGAAAATCAGAGAGTTTCCTTTGAAGTTTGCCTACTTCAAAAGCAGAAAAGGGGTATAAGTAGTGGACCCAAACCCCCAGACTTCAGATCACTTCTGGATTCAAGAGGAACCTCTGCCAAGAAGAAGAGCTGAAAAACTGAGAAGTGCTGCCCCTGCCTGTGACTGTACTTTGTTCAGCTATCCTGCAGTTGCTGCTTCTGTCTGTGAAAGGGGACAAAGACTGGACTTTTTGTGCATTCCTGCTTGAGAAGAATCTCCAAGGGCTTGAATTGAGCTTGCCTCCTGTTTTGAAGTCTCAGGGCCATCAAAGACTTCCTCTGCCAGCACCTGGACTCTCTGCTGAGACTCCTGCCCTTCCAAGTGGTGCCCTATTCAGTCCCTGGGCCCTTGAAAGGTGATGCTGGCAGAACAAGAGCTGAAATCCACACACAGAACGCTGAGCAGGGACATTTTCTATGTAACATCTGCAATGCGGCTGATAAACAATGCGCCCCGGCTTCACGGATGAAATCGACGCTCTACCACGATGCGCAGCACCCGCTTGCGGCTGCTGATAACTGATCGTCGACGCGATTGGAGAAGAAAAACCACATGGGCTCACTTGTGAGTAAGGAATCAACGCATGCTCACCCGTGTGGCTTTTGTTTTTGATGCAAACCAGGTACTTTGTGCAAAATCAACTTTTCCATTGTTTTCTATGGATCAAGGGCCAGATGTACGAAAAAAACAAATTGCGATTTGCAATTTGCGAGTCTCTGCGACTCGCAAATTGCAAGTCGCAATTTGGGATGCAGAAAGGTGTCTCAGACACCTTCTGCAAGTCGCTATGGGGTCGCAAAGACCCACCTCATTAATATTAATGAGGTGGGTCGCAAATTGCGGCCCCATAGCGACTATGGGCACTCGCTAACATGGAGGCCTGCTGACGTCAGCAGGCCTCCATGTTAGCGACCTGCTGCTCAATAAAGCAGGTTTTTTTTTTTTTTAATGTAGCCCGTTTTCCCTAAGGGAAAACGAGCTGCATTTTAAAAAAATCCGAAACCTTTTGTTTCGGTTTTTTCAGGGCAGGGAGTGGTCCCTTGGACCACTCCCTGCCCTGAAAAACTATTTTTGGGTGCAATCACAAACTGGAAGGGGTCCCATGGGGACCCCTTCCAATTTGCGATTGTGTTACCATCCACTTGAAGTGGATGGTAACTGCGATGCCATTTGCGACCGCATATGCGGTCGCAAATGGTATTGCATACCATTGCGAGTCGCAAATAGGAAGGGAACACCCCTTCCTATTTGCGAGTCGCACATGCATATTGCGAGTCGGTAACGACTCGCAATATGCATTTGTGCATTGCAAATCCACGTTTGCGAGTCGCAAACGGCGATTTTCGCCGTTTGCGACTCGCAAAAGGGTTGCTACATCTGGCCCCAAGACTCTTATTCTTTAGAAAATTCATATTTTGACTTGTGGATGTTGAATTTTTGTCACTTGGTCTTGTTTGATTTGGATAAATATTGCCTATTTTTCTGGACTGATGTGGTGTCCATTTTGTAGTGTTTTCACTGTTTCGCTGTGTGTGTTCGTATACATTATTTACAGATTGCTTCTGGAATAAGCCTGCCTGCTCATGCCATGCTACCAAGATGATGAGTGGGAGTTAACCAGGTGTGTTTCTCCTTTGCCTTGACCAGAGTGAGGGTCCTTCCTTGGACAGGGGGTAAACTGACTTCCAACCAAAGACCCCATTGAAAACAAATTACATTTATTTTAAAGTTGTTTAAATAAAAGTGCACTTGCTTCTTTAAGAGATGAACGGTATTCTGTTAGGCAGAGTCATGTTCTATCTCTCCTTAGACAGCTGTGTAGCAGTTTCTTTGGTTTAAGGGGTGTTATTTTATGCATAGAAATAATTAGTTGAGGCTTTCAATTTTTTAACAGTTCTACATTTCTAAAATGGTTGGTGTAGTTTTCAATTTTAATATTTTAGTCTTTGTGTTACAAGGTCATTGTTAATTTTTCGTATATCTTTGACACATTTAATACATGTTTAAAAGTTGTTTTTTTATAAGTACTTTTGGGGGGATTATCTATCTATCTATCTATCTATCTATCTATCTATCTATCTATCTATCTATCTATCTATCTATCTATCTATCTAGGGAGTTCCTCAATGTTCATCGCTCAATGTTCACCCTCTTCAGTACATACGTGATCCATCTGGCCAATATCATCCTCGCACACATCAACATCCTCTCTGACACAGATGATAAGCATCTCATATTGTCCTTCTCAGACAAGACCCCCAGCACAAAAAAGAAGATTCCCACATAATAGCAAGTCAGGGTTCTTGGAGAAAATATGCTCACTGATGGGGTTGATAAGAGACTGGATTAAGGTCCTCCTTCAGGATGAGCCTTTGTCATTAGAATCTTGGAATCCTTTCCCTTCACCGGCTTCCTTGCGTTCCATTGCTTTTTCTTATGTCCACTATGGTGCGTAACTAGTTCCACCTTCAGTGCACTGACAGAGTCTGTTAACACTTGCCACATGGCCAGCTTCCCCACACCACTGGAGGTGTATCGAGGCAGACCATGTAGTTCCCTGTAATTAACACCAAAGATAACCACAAGGAGAATACATAAATCAACCCTTTTGAGTTGCGGGAATGAACAACAAAGGCAATCACAAGGTATGTCTTCTCTGTGAAGCTGCTATTTCTCTTGAGTGGAATTGACTGCAACCTGGAGACTGTAGCAGGTCTCCGGCTCTGTAACCCCAACCAAAGTGATATGGTTCAAGAGGACCAAGGCAAAGGCTAGGGTCTGGGCTGTACCAATGTGTCATTTAAGTCACGTGAACGCGCTTTCCCAAAACCTTTCTATTCTGTGTCCTCCACAACAGAGGCTGCATACATGTCTGCCTATAGGAGTAATAGAACAAAACAGCTGTAAAGTTACTTGTCGTACTTTATGGTGGTAAGTTAAGTTGCAAGAGTCTCTGCCTCCTCGTCCAAGGGGTGACAACTCCCCTACTACTGTGTGTATGTTTCCACCCAGGATTGGAGAATCCCATCCAACAATGATTTCGGCCCAGATGTAGGCCGAAATCTACGTATGCAGAGATCTGCACATGATATATTTTCTGTTGTGAATCAAATCCATAGAATAGAAAAATACGAATCCAACATAAATAATAAAAAAAGAGCTAAGGAAGTCAGGGGACAGAAGGAAACACTAATTTAGAATTCATTTTCAGGTTTGACTGCCCTGTCTAAAAATACACTACATTGAAAAAGAGAATGCCTACTAACGTACAACGATTTTACTGAACTGAAACACATACAGCAAGCTGTAGCCTACTGTGAAGCAAACATGATCTGCTTCAAATGTTCAAATCTGCGATTGGTGCCATCATCCTATCGACTTGTTCTGTGATGCATGCAGGGTGAAGCCAGACTTCAAATTAAAAATGTCTGGAATTGCACTTCGATAAAAAGGCAACCTTTCCAGATAGGTGAACAGGACACAGTTCTTCGCCGTGAACTCGGTGAAATGGTATGGAGAGGGATACTTGACTCCCCCATGAACTCATTTTATGTGTCGTCCCAATGCCAGCTCAAGCTCACTGCTAACCAGCCTGATCGAAGAATCACACACCAGCCCCAGACAGCAGGGGCTGAGATCTGTCGTGCATTGGAGCCAGGGAACGTCATTAAGAAATTTGTTATTAGGATAAGTCAGCCCCGTGGAAAATAAATATCAAAGGGACTGATAGAGCAGTTCCTTTCTGCGGGACTGGAGACAGCCGAGATAACATAAATTAACCCTTTTTTGAGTTGCGGGAATGACTGTCAGAATTTATACGAGACAAAAGGGTTAGTTTCTTAAAAAACAAAGAGACCAGTCCTTCCCTTGTCAATGCTCTGTTACACCAGTACAAATCATAGTTCTTATCTTATTTTGTGTGCATTATAAGTGCTCATTTAATGAACAATAAACCACCACTGGCAAAGCCAGTTGTTCTTTCCCTTGGCAATCTGCCCATGTTTTGCAAACATTATATGTGCATGAAAACGCAATAGGCAAAGAAATCGAAAATTATGTAAGAAACATAAAGGTGTGTCCCTGCTGCCCAGGCACACAAGCCCTGGCAATGCAGTCCACGCATTCCTCAGGCGTCTGGGAACATGTGTCTCTAGGGCATACCTAAAAAATATCATGTTGATCCATTCATTGCATGAAAGAAAGAGTGGCCTGTGTGCATTCACCTTACTCATTCACTTCTTATCCGTGCTATAAACATACGGTTAGTTTTGTAGCTCTAAGTGTGAAGATTTGACACCCCTTGCTTTCATGTGAAAGTGAGGGGGGTGTAATTCCTCTTCGCTTCTTTTCTTTTGTTGAAAAAAAATAGAAGTCAATTTTTCCTAAAAAGGCTTAATAGATTCAGAGGTGGCTCCTCCGTTAGGGCGGACGAGCGTCACCCCCCACCCACTGCCAGCAGCAGAAGCTGCAAAATCTTTAACAAACAAAACAATAATAAACCATGTTTATTATTGCTTTGTTAAAGGGGCGAGCCACGGGACCTGGTGAAGAACAGTGAAGGGAGTGCACTGTACAGTCCCGTCAGTGCGCATGTATGTTTGGCCATCTGTCACGAGCCGTCCAAACACACATGCGCAGTAGGCTCTCTCCAGCGCAGCAACTCAGTTGTCGGGCTGGAGAGATCCTGCACAGGCTCCCAGTCTGCCTGGGAGCGCCCTGGCTGGACGCTCACAGCCAATCCTGATGCTGCTCTGAGCAGCGTCAGCATTGGCCGCAGGGCAGGCTGGGAGCCTGTGCCTGCCTGCAGCGATGGGAGCAGGTACGTTTTAAAAAATATATATTTTGAAATTTTTTTAACCGCTCCCACCCCCTCCAGCCTGCGTGCCACACCCGCCCCGCCCCTTGTGACGGAAGCGAGCCACTACTGAATGGATTACCTATTCAAACCTTCCTCATCCCTCTTCTTACTAAATGGATTGTCTCCACCTTCCCTTAGGTACCCCTTAAAGTAGCACAGTACAGGAGGGTGAGGAAGATTTTTAGGTTGCAGCTTGGCTCTGTGGTGCCATTCAAGAAGATGGACTCCACACATTAAGGAAGTACCAGGAAACAGAACAGTAACTTTAGTAAGGAAGATTGTAGAAAGGTAATCAACAGAGTTCTTTATTTCATAGATGTAAAACACCTTTTCAAATGAATGCATTTTCATTAATGTATGTGAGATTGAAGTTAGAACAGTAAATCTGACCCTCATGTTTGTACTTTTACCAACATTTGTAGGGTTGGAGATAGAATAGCACATTGGATTCCCTCAAGCCCACCAGTATCTGCATGTTCTCCATTGTATGTAGTATTTGTGCTGGAAGACAACCTAAAACAGGTACAATTTTATATTTGCCCCTACGTTCCTGGGTTCAGAGACAGATTAGCAAATGTGGCCTCCAAGTTTATACGCATTCTCCCCAACATTTTTGAGTTTGGAGGAAGAATAGTAAATATACCCACTCCGTACAACAGGTGTACTTTCTATACAGTTTTTATGGTCTGGCTGGATGGGGCAGCTGTGGGCAGACAATTATATGAGAACACCAGGAGATGGACTTTGGCTCCTCCCACACATTGGGAGCCAAAAGCACGTGTTTATTGGGCAGAAGGTGTGTGCATCCACACAAAAGTGAAGGCTATCCACACAGCTGTGATCGTTTTATTTATCCAGATGCCTGAGGTTGAACTTTCAAAGGTACACATGTGCTATTAAATTTTTTTCGATAGCTAGATCCTTTATGTTGTTTTTCTCTGGCAGCAGCACAGATGGGAGGAGAGCAGTAATTAACCTGCATGAAATTTTAAGTGTGGCTTGACTGGCTTGATAGTGTCACCTAACCTCTGAACCTACACCAATGTTATTCTGCAATTCTTTGCTTCTGCTTCAAATACTTAACATTACCATTCAACATTCTTTCAAACACACACTTATTGCCATTTCCAATGCTTATTAGGGTTGTAGTTGGAATAGTAAGCTTTCCCCCCTCCCATTATCTGTTATTGCCTCAATGTAGGTAGAATCGAATTTAAGCAGACCAGCTGTTATATGTGTATTGTCTCCAATGAATGTGTGATGGGAGTTAGAATAAATAATCTCCCCCACACAGTTTCTGTCTTTTCTCCAGTGTTTTTACGGTTGGAGTTAGAATAGCAAATCAGACATTTGTGGGATTGAAGTTAAAATAATAAATCTGAACTCCTTGAATGTATGCTAATTCCCCTATATTTTGGGGATTGGTGTTAGAATAGTAAATCTCTTCTCCTTTCTTTCTGTCTTTTCTCAAATGTGTGTGCGACTGGAGTTAGAACAGTAAATGTAAGACCTGTTTAAAAGTCATTACCCCCACTTTTATGGGATTAGAGGTAGAATTGAGGATTAAATCTGAGTCTCTCAAACAAGTCTATTTCCAAAATGGTTGTAGGATTGGAGTTAGAATAGTAAATATGACCTCATTTATTATGTGAATTCTTCCTAAAGTCTATACAGTTGTAGTTAGAATAGTAAATATGACAACCCCACAATATTTGCCCTTCCACCAATATATATGGACTAAGAGTCAAAACAGTATTTCTGACCCCTAGACCTTCATTTTCCAGAATGCATGTGTATTTAAAGTTACAATACTAAGGGCCTCATCTACAAGGCCTGTGGAGCAAATACCTTGCTTCACCACCCTGTGCCATTGGGAAAGGGCAGTAATGTGTCATATCTACAAGATTCAGCACATTTCTGTCCTCTCTGCCAGTGCTGGCACACAAATTGCTACCTAGCGCCAACAAAGGCACCCTTGCACCATGGTGCAAGGTTGCTTGTGTTGTGCGGATGATTGTTTTTGTGCAGGAATCAATCAAGCAATCAATTAGTATTTGTAAAGTGCGGCTACTCACCCGTGAGGGTCTCATGGCACTGGGGAGGAGGGCAGGGGCCTCATCCAAAGAGCACGTCTTGAGGTTCTTCCTGAAGATTGTGAGCAACGGGCTTTGTCTGAGGTGCAGGGGGAGGTTGTTTCAGCTCTTCGCTGCAGTGTAGGTGAAAGATCGTCCTCCGGCGGTGGTTTTCGGATGCAATGGATGGAGGCCAAGGCCATCTGGGTGGAGGGGAGGGATCTGGCAGGGGTGTCGAAGGAGACGCAGTGGTTCAGGTAGGCTGGTCCTGCATTGTGTATGGCCTTGTATGTGTGGGTGAGAAGCTTGAAGGTGATTCGCTTCTCGAACGGCAGCCAGTGGAGGGTCCTCAGGTGCTGAGAGATGTGTTCTCGGCGAGAGAGAGGCCCAGAATGAGTCTGGCGACTGCATTGTGGATGAGTTGAAGTTTTTTGATGTTCCTAGTTGAGGTGCCAGCATCGAGGGCATTGCCGCAATTGAGGTTGCTCGTGACTAAGACGTGGGTCACTGTTCTGCCACAGTCTGCTGTGAACCATCTGAATGTCTTCCGGAATTTGTGAAGTGTGTGCCAGCATGAGGACACCAAAAGCACAAGAGTTTTTTTTCCTCTTTCTATGTGTGCTGCAGAATTAATTTTTGAAAACATTTCGATAATATTTTTAAATAAGCAGGTAAAAAAGTACTTTCCAATTTTCAAGTCCAATGTAATTTTAGTCTACATTTTATTCCTATTTCAACACCAGTTTGTTTTCAAGTTAGCTCCACTGCATGTTCTTTTTTCCACTGCATAGGTCTGAGATTGAGAACAGTGGATGTAGATTCCCAGTTCTTAATTTGAAGAAAGAAAACTTCAATTTATATATTTTTTAATAATAATTAGTTGTTAGGTTCATTATAATGTATTTTTATTGATTATCATGTATCAGTGTGGGTACAAAACAAAACTACTATTGGGTTATTAATAAGAAATAGTAATAATGTCCAAAGGCTATTGGTCAGTACATCCATTTTTGCCAATAATGGCATGTGGTAGGTGTCTGTTGGGGTGGTGACTGCAGGTATGGTGGAGGTGGTGGATACAGATGTGTCGGTAATTGTGATGTCTGTAGGTATGGTGCGTGTGGTAGATGTCTGAGGGTCTGCTGGGGTGGTGTCTGTGGGAAGGATGGTTGTGGTGGCTGTGTCAGTGACTGTTGTGGTAGTGTCTGTAGGAAGGCTTGATGTTGTGTGTATGATGCTGGGGCTGTTGGGCGTTTAAGGGGCAGTTGTGAGTGTTGTTGTGTCTGTGCGTGGATGTTGTTTGTGTGTGTGCCAGTGTGTCTTGTGGTGCTTGAGCTTGTGTGCACTACATTTGTCTGTTGAGGTGGATGCCTGAGGATCTGTTTGTGTGCCCTGGGTAGGTAGGGGAAGGGAGGATTTAGATTGGGAAGAGGAATGTGGAGGGGGATGGAAGCTGGGGGGTGACTGGCTGCCGTCAGTGTGGAGGCCAGAGCCTGAAGAGATCTCTGTTGGTCGGATGTTGCACCATGAATGTCTTCCAGTAATGCATTAGTCTGTTGTAGCTGACTTGCCAATCCTTGGATGGCATGTACAACGGCAGTCTGACCCAGAGAGATCATTCTCAGGAGGTCAATAGCCTCCTCACTGAGTGCAGCAGGAGTAACAGAAGCTGGGCCGAGGTGCCTGTGGCAAATGAGACGCCCACCCTCTTGGGTGAGTGGGCAAGGCCAACTGGGTGGGAAGCAACCGGAAGGGCAGTGATAGAATGGAGGTGGTGGACAAGGATGGTACTGGGGCTGTCGCCGATGGGTCCGCCACCACTAGGGAGTGGCCACTGGAGGAGGAATCCAATGATGAGTATGTAGATCCTGTCTCCCCTGTGGCACTCTCCTTGCCCTCCAGGCCACAGGGTCCCTCTGTGTCTGTGGTATCTTGACTTGAGGTCCCGTGGCCAGATGCTTCAACACTCGGCTGTGCCCCGGCTCCTTCACCTGCCTGTGATGATGCTGCAAAAGAATGAGAAATAGGGTCATAACATGTACATGATAACACCTCAATCACAACTCTGATTGGCAAACAATACCATCAAGTCAAGTAGGCTCCATAAAATTGCTTCACCAAAGTGGCACTTCATGTGCCATACCATATGCATGCATGCCATCTGGACTTACCAAAATTACCCACAGATTAATCAGGAGATCAGACAACTACAAGTGCCTGGCTGAAGTGTTGCAACCACAACTATGTGACCCCTCCATTATCACAACTGTGCCACATGCAGCAGACCTCAGTTCACTTGTAGCCAACATACAATCCCTTGGTAAAGTAACTTCCCATATTTCACAAACAAGTTTATGCACACATCTATTTTGCACATACATGATATACCAACAATTTGAGATGATGCCAATAAAATCTAGCTATCACAGACACAAAAGTGAAACATCCTGGAGTAGTTGACATGGAAATACCCATGTCACAATGGACACATTTCAACAATTTACAGCTCACAAATTGACACCTGTCCCAAAAGAGTCAGGGACGTAGTATAAATGTCACTCTGAGAGGCCTCACATGTGTCATTGAAAGGAACAACATAGATGTCAGGTCCAACATGTCAGGGAGAGAGATGTCCCCAGAATACACACAACAATGGTTCAGTCAGCCCCAGCATTCACTACTAATGTCTGAGACCCATCACAATGACATCATCTGAGTGTGCCTGTGGCACACATCCGTACCTTGCATTTTGGAGAGACACAGAACTTGCAAGGGACAATAGAAGGATCCGAACCTGTTGTCCAATGAGAAACAACATCACTATTCACATCTAAGACATGCCAACCCGGTATCTGTCTGTGGATGAATGCCTGAACCCAAAGACATGTGATGTCAAAATCACTACAAATTACTCCATGATGAACAGTCACGGAACAGTCCTTAATCTTTCAACATGTGCAGTACACTTTTCCACAAGCTGCCACATCAATGGCATAGATGAACACAGAGTGGTTCCACAATCTTGGCCTAAATGTCATGTCCCTCATTGCTTTTGCAGTTCTACATGACAAATGACATACTATGACGCATGAAGGTATCTGTTAGACAATAAACAATGGTGACACACTCCTGTATGTGGCACGGTAGGAAATGGATCAGAACTGTAAATGTGTTATTCCCTAACAGTTTTCCATGCACATATATGTGAGGGAATACAGACATCATTCCATCAACATGGTTAGAACATGCATGAAATTGCAGGATAAGGATGTTTCCTAAAGAGAAAATGACACATGCAGAAATGTAGGCACAAGGAATGTTGGCTACAGTCATGGGACATGATTCTACTGAATGGACATTTCCCACTAATCAAGGGAACGTAGTGTTCTACATTTGCAAAACATTAATCATGTAAGCAATGTCACATCCATGATGGGCACAAACACATCACAGACTGAAGTGAGGCACCAACACACATCATACACACTAGAAAACCTGCTTCTGGGTGGCAGATGTCTAAATACACATATGCCTAGACACATGGCAGAGGAAAGTGATCCATAACACACTTACTCTTTGTCCTGGTCTTTCAGGGGAAGTTATCTGTGGGTCAGAAGTCCCACCCAGTACAACAAACAAAAAGTACAAGAAAGATCACTGTACACAGCCATTTATTGTCCCTGAAGAAAACATTGTTTGAGGATTCCCTCCAGGTTTGTACCAGATCCCAGGTCCAGAAGGCAAGGTAGACCAGCTTGATACACATGACATGTCAACACAAACAATTTTCCATCTAGCTATGTGACATGTGGTTCATTCATAATTGCCAGGGTGAGCAGTCAGTACCCCACTCAATCTCCTGACAAAGGGACAGGCAGGGAATTGCTGTCTACTCACCCACTTGTGGCTGCTGTGCTGCCCTCAAATGACCATCAAGCTCCGGGTAGGCCACCGCCACATTGCAGGCCATTGGGGGGGGGTCATTGTCTGACAGGCACCCCACCCACGTTGGGAGGACAGCCCCAGCAGGGCCTCCATGATCTTCCAGGCCAACGTCACAGGTCCTCCCACCTCTTAATGCAGTGGGTGCCACATCGGCTGTGGACCCCAGGGTCCACACCTTCTTGGTGATGGCTCTCTCAATCCCTTTCGTCTGATAGGTGTTGACCTGCATGGATGCAAAAATAAAAGACAAGAGTCCCATCCAAAATGCCTGAGTCACACACATGACAGTGCTATGAACATTTCTTTGGGGCCAAACTGCCCAAGTGTGCCACATACCAGCCACTGAGTACATGAACATGACTACAAACACTTCCTAATCTGCAGACCTATCCTCCACCCTACTCAGGCCCTCCACTGACTAGTTAAGCCAACTGATATCTCGTGGTACATGCTCTAGCAATCTGAGTGAGAGCTTAGGAACCACGGGATACATCACACCTCTGTGGCTTCTGAATGGTACACTCCCTAGGCATAAATGCATTAACATACTCACACTCTAGGACAATGATTCCCTGCATACAGTTCCTGCAGGTTACTGTCAGAGTAAAACTCAAATATTACACATGAGTAACGATGACGGAACTGGAATAGGGGGTATAGAAGGTATTCAACCTGTTCATTTGTGGAAATGTGGACTGACAAGTGCAACCCATACCACCTCAGGGGGTAGGGTTAAGTATCATGTACATGTGCCAGCAAATAAAGTCATACGTTGTCCATTTCCGGCTATGTGACCAATCCAATAAGTCACATATCATGGGTTCTGTCAACACCACAGCGGTTCATGCTCTTGGGCCCATCCCTACCTGGTGCTCATCATTATGCAGAAGGAAAGGTCGTTCCATATGCTATCACGCTAAAACACCCAATTCCAGTTGTGGCAAAGTGCATGCCATAATGTCAGGGTGTTGGTGGCTAGTTTGCCCTAAGTTCAGGGCTCACCTTCTGTATGGATCGCTCTATGCACGATCAGTGACAAGTCAGGGCTTAACGCATGGATTTGCGCTTCATGCACGCACAATACCGCCCTGTATTCTGTCTATATTATACACAGGGACTTCAAGTCCTAGCTACCCTTGTGGCGTCCATCTTGAGTGGGGCTCTACTATTTAAGCAGCCCTGCCCTGTTCCCAGTGCTCACTATTCTGGGATCCTTGTTGTGGATGAGAGCTCTGGTTTGGCCCTCCTTGGATTGGTCCTGATTTCCTGGACTTGCGGTTCCATCTTTGCTGAAGCCACCCTGTAGTCCGCTTGGTTGGAGTTCGAGGCAGAGTTCGTTTGACACCTGGACGATAAGACAGATGGTGTTTTTTGGTTCCCACCATCCGTTTCTCTTGTTACTTTGTAATCGCTAACAAATGTTTCTTTATTGCATGATAATCGATAACATTCATTTCTTTTGTTACATGGTAACTGCTCAAAAGTGGCAGAGCGAAACTAGATACATTGTATTAACCACTCACAAGTGGCAGAACTAAATTAGACACATTGTATTGCACTCGATTTCAAGTTGCTAGAGTGTTTTTTTTTAAAGAGGATTGATTCTTTGAAAGCTCTAGACAATTCTTACGACCGTGAAATAACTCAGTTATTGAATACACGATTTAATGACGCAAATTTAAATTGTGTTTGCTGAATTCTTTGAAATGTGATGAAACATTTCACTTGGTATATTTAGAAACTGTTTACCTGATGATCTTTAGGCACCTTGTGAATCATTGAGATAGCAGAGGCCTGTTATTACCCTGGCATAAAATGGGCCAATTCTGTTCATCCTAATATATCGTGAAACAATAAGAAGTGCAAGAATTATTGCATACAGATCTAAAACCTGTATTTGTGTATTCTCATTGTTGTTGGCCTTGTGATTCTTGTTTCCATAGGTCTCCTTCCCTGCTGTTTCCTTCCCACTTCCCTTCCCCTTGCTAGGTCACTCTAAAACTCAGCGCTATTATAGCAAGTGGAGTTAGAGGTGCCAAGAGGTGGGCCTATTGACAACAACATGTACACCCTGAGGATTGGCCTCGCTGACAGAATAGTGAGCCCACAAATGTATTTCCTCTTGGTTTACACTTGGGTTGTGGATATGGCCACCCTGGATGATCTGTTGAAGGTTATTATGCTAATACGGCAAGACTTGGTTGACTCAAAGAATGCTGCTTGCCGTTTTAGCTGACAAGGTTGCGCAATTACAGGATAGAGTGGAGAAAAAGGAACAAAGTCCTCTAAGAACAAGATGGCATACTGTTCCACCACAAACATCAGGAGCGACCCCCCAACTAATATTTTGCTCTCTGTTCCCACACCAATTCCATTAGCCACACGTGAACGATTCTCAAGAGATCCAAATAAAGTTCAAACGTTTCTTACACAAGTGGAGCTGCATTTTACATGTAGACCAAGTACCATTCCAGATCCACAATCTCGAGTAGCATTTCTAATCTCTTATTTATCCGGAGATGCTGCGACATGGGCCATCCCACTAGTCTGCCAAGATAGCCCGTTGCTTTAAAACTGGATTTGATTTGTGCAAGAGTTCAAGAAAATCTTTGATCAAAGAGCGATTACCTTATCAGTGGACTGAGAACTGCTAGAACTATGGCAAGGGAATACAGATCTAGTTTCCTATCTAGCCAACTTCAATTGATTAGTCGATGAGGCCGCTTGGCCTGAAGAAAAAAGAGCAGCTCTTTTTTATCAATGGATTTGTTCGACCCTCTAAATCCCCGGCAGCTTCTCCTCTTTTTTTTGTTTCCAAGGCAAATGGAGATCTGAGAATCTGTATAGATTATAGAGCCCTCAATAAAATCAAGAAGAAGAACAGATATCCACTACCTTTGATTCCGGTTCTTCTAGACCAAGTTAAAAAAGTGGCAATCTATTCAAAACTAGACTTAAGAGGGGCATGCCATTTAGTCAGAATGAGAGCTGGAGATTAATGGAAAACTGCCTTTAAAACTTGGTATGACTTGTTTGAATACACGGTAATGCCAGTTGGATTTTGCAAACACCGAGCAGCATTTTAGTTCTTTTTGAATGATGTTCTTTGAGAATATTTGGATCTTTTTGCAAAAGTGTATATTGATGACATACTTAAATACCTCAATAATGAGATTGACCATGAGCAACATGTTACTAAGATTCTTTTTACTCTTCTTAAGCATCACTTATATTATAAACTGAGCAAACGCGAATTTCACGTTACCACAGTTGAATTTTTGGGTGTAATACTTACTCCAAAAGGAATGAAAATAGCAGAAGGAAAAATTCAAGCTGTCACTTACTGGCCTATTACCAAAACAGTACGAAATATACAATGTTTCCTTGGCTTTGCCAATTTCTACCGTCAGTTTATAGACAATTTTTCTGTATCACCCATTACCAAATTATTAAGGAAAAAAGAACCCTTTTTGTGGTCACCAGAGGCAGACAAAGCATTCTTGACTCTTAAAGAGGCATTCTCTGCAGCTCCTATACTAGCACATCCTGACATGGAACGTCATTTATTGTAGAAGCGGATACTTCAGATATTGCAATAGGTGCAGTACTTTCCCAACGCAATAAGGAAACAGGCCAAATACATCAGGTAGCTTATATGTCACATAAACTGAATGAGGCAGAACAAAATTATGTTATAGCAGAAAAATAACTTCTACAATAAGTGATGCCTTTAAAGAATGGAGGCATTATTTACTGGGCGTACAATATACCATCACAGTCTATATAGACCATCGTAATCTACCACTCATGAGTGCAGCACATCTTCTGACGTCTAGACAATTACGATGGATGTTAGTTTTTTCCAGAATTCAACTTTGTTGTAACCTTTAGCCCTGGAAAAGACAATTGTAAAGCTGATGCCTTATCCAGACAAGATTCCACCATGCTACTCATAGCTCAACCACCAAAAGCTATAATTGCCACAGAAAAGGTTCTCTGTCTCAGAAAATCTGAAGACTTTTTAAAAAACACTCATAATTATTTTACCATTGAAAAGTCTCAAGAATGGGTTCAAGCCAATCCTAATAGAACAATCAAACAAGGTTTACCATTCCACTAATCTTGTTTGTTTATCCCAACCACAAGTCTTCGCAAACTGGTTTTTCATTGGTTACACACCATTCCCGCAGCAGGACATCCAGGAATCCCAAAGACACTTGAATTAGTCCAAAGATATTTTTGGTGGCCAACCCTAATAAAGGATAGTAAAGCAATGGTTGCAAACTGCAAGATGTGTGCCCAGACAAAAACAAGTGATTCAAAACCCAGAGGACTCTTACAACTCCTGTAAGGAGGAGGGCCTATTGACAACAACGTGTGCACCCTAAGGACTGGCCTCGCTGACAGGTTCCCAGGATTCATCACATTGTCTGCACTATGGGACTCTCATTTATGCAATAAGCCTGCACAGGACTAATGTGACCTATGTGATGATGTCAACAGGGCTGTGGGAGTAAGTCACCTGTCAGGGGTCAGAGACACACATTAACAGTAATGCCAAGTGCACATTATACACAGATCTCTGTCTCTCTAAGAAAACCGCTTACATACTCATCAGGGAAAGAACCTCAATAAGCTGCATTTTCTCACAGAGCCTAGATTGGTTCACATAACATGGTATACTTGGATACAGGGAGTGGGCACAGTGTCACAATTTCATAGTCAAAAAGACTCAACACCAGCCTAGACGTGGACCCATAAAGGGAGATACATTTGAAAGGCCCTGGATTCTGCAGTGTGAGCAGACAGAACCTACATGGAGCTCCATTCCCTTCACTTCCATACATGACAGTACATCATGTAGCCAACAACATATTGGCTTGTGGTGTGTATGTGGCAACTTGAACGACAGAGTGAGTCAGGATATGCCTTCTTAATAACAGTTTAGTAAGGCCAGATGTGGTTTGAAATCTCACAGGCAACATACACATGACACACAAAACATGCATATACAGCTCATGCTGTCATGCAAATACACGTTGTCTCACATTGACAACATCCATGTGTCAAGTGAAGTATGCGGATGGCTGTGATGTCATCTCACCTAATTTTGTGCATCCAACATAAGGTACAACAGGGTACACTCAAAACAAACACACACCAAAGTATAATGACCGATCATCTAGCACTGAACACAGTTACATGAACTTTGACTCTCCCATTGATGCCACATTACTTCACCTCCATGGCTGACCTTACAGTCTGGCGCACATGGGCACAATCTAGCCTGTGAGGGGGGAAAATATGGTAAGTACAGAGGAAAAAACTGGACATGAGGTATTCAAATGCTCCTCTAGTGCACCATAGAGCTGTCCATACAGGGGTACGACCTCCTACACTAGCTTGTCCAGCTCCTCCGGGGAGAAGGCAGGAGACTTATCACCTGTTGGACCTGGCATGATTGCTACCGGAGATGGTACACAGCAGCTCAGGCCATGGAGGTCTTGCTGGCAGCAATGTCAGGAGTCAAGTGAGGGATTTTTCAGAACATGGCACGCACGCCAACTATGTAATCGGTCGTCACCACCGGCGGCCACAGCCATTGGCCTGCAACCACCACAGGCAACAACATTACCCCTGACTTCTGCTGGCAGTAGCAGGAGGTTCATAATGGCCAGTGGAGTGGGTCAGGCACCCTCCGTTTTAGAAGTATGAAATGCATCATGTTGGTAAGTAAAATGCATCACAACTCTGAAAAAGGTGTTAATACCAATGATAAGTATTTGTCCTGTCCTGTAATGTGGGTCCTCGAGTTGGACAGCATTTTTTTTCATTGCTTGACACATGTGGCACCGTGCTTTGTGGCATAGTCCCCCCCCCAATAAAATAAGTCTTGGGACATTAAGTCACAGTCTGAGTGGCAAGTATTATGCACAAATACTTGCTGTCCAGATAGATGATGTGTACACATTTCTTGCAAAGCAAGGGGGAAACATGTTGATTCTGTGTCATTGACAGTGTTGATGTGTACTGTGTATCATGGCCTCAATCTATGACGTGCCTTGTCACAGTTTGTCATTGACCTGCCTAATGTATGTTGCAAGGGATACATTGAGTGATGGCTAAACTCATTACTTGTCCTACATATGTACCCAGGAAAGGGAAGGATCAGACATCCTCCTGTATACCTTCCACTGCCAGAACTTCAGGCCATGGAAGAAAGACACATTATCCAGATCTACCATCTGAATCAGCAAACAAACATAGATCTCTGTAGTCAGTTGGGGCCAGATCTGATGGGTGCCGTTCGTCATCCAATTAGCACAACTCATGGTGGTGTTAAACTTCCTGGCCACAGAGTCCTTCCAAAATACTGTGGCCCTATCTGCTGGGATGTCCCAGCCTATGTTCAGTCTTGTTTTGAAGGATGTATTCTCAGCAATGTTAAAACATTTGGACAGCTACATTCGGTTTCTCCAACATGAGGATTTTGCCTTTGTGAAAGCTGACTTCTATGGTTTGGCACACATCCCACATGTTGTGGGAGCCATTGATGGTACACATGTTACCTTGGTTTCACCGCATGGCAATGACCAAGTCAATAGGAGCTCAAAGAATGTCCATTCAATCATTGTCAAAGTTGTTTGTCTGACGGACCTCTACGTACTACAGGTCTTTCCCCATTATCCAGGTTCAGTCCATGATGCCTTCATCAAACGGATCAGCGAGTTCCACAGCTGATGTCACAACTGTACCCAGAGAGGGCGTGGATGCTAGCTTATTCACATATGTTCTGTTTGTTCGAATGCAATGTCTTCTGCAAAAATTCAGATGAGAGGAACTCATAATTACACATATGTCCCATTCCATTACAGGGTCTCTGTATACCCAAACCGTCCATGGTTGTGACACCAGTGAGGAACCCAACTATGCCAGGGAAAGTCTGCTTCAACGATGCTCATGGAAGAACGCAGCTTGTCATGGAGCAGCCTTTTGGGCTCCTGAAGCCAGATTTAGGTGTATGGACAAGACAGGTGGAGCTCTCCTCTACTCACCGGAAAAAGTATCTAAGATCACTGTGACCTGCTGCATGCTCCACAACATTGCCCAGAGGAGAGATATCCCATATATTCCAAATTAGAGGGAGGTAGAAATACCACTGGGTGAGGATCCAGAAATGCCAAGGGAGGATGACAGTGATGAATAGGAAGGTGAGGACTTGCCACCAAATCTCATCAATCACTACTTCACTTGAATGTAAGTATGCAAGTTATGTGATTACTGTGACGGATTGGGGAACTGTAGGGGTCAGGATGTGTTGAGTAGGGTATTTGTTTCCAATCGACAAGTGATATTAAGCTATGCAGTATGAAGCCAAGTTATGCTTGCTAAGTCAGACATGGAAATGTTGCTACCTTGATGATCTGCTTTTTTGTGTCAGTCTCATTGCAATGTGAGTGGATCTACTGAAGTTTGATATGAGGTTTGGGTCATATGCATGGCATTTATGCCTAAACTCCTTGTTTTGTGTTTTATCCAGGTCTCTTCACCATGCCATAGTCTTGTGGGCATTTCAGAGTTGTAACATTGGCAGGTAGCTGTTGCTGTTCTGAAATGAAGTGGGCATGGATTGATCCAGGTAATGTTGGTCACAGATATGGGGTGTATGAGTCCTGTGCCAAAACAGCTTGGACAGTGGGTGGATGGAATACTGAAGTGCACAATACACTTGTCTTGATGTGGTGAGTTGGTCCAATTGTCTCATATGTGTGATCATATGGCATTGAGATATGTTGTCATCCAGTGCATCCATGCATTTTTCCTTCACATTGTCCTGACAATGATCCTGTATGAACTTTGTGTATCGTCAATGTGTTTCCTCATTGCAGGTACAGTGCCTGTGCTGCAACACTGACACAGGTTAGTGTCATGCCACCAGATGCTTGGTCATTGTATTAGGATGGACCTATGATCACAGACTGTTGTACTGCCCTCTGTCTGTGCTATGGCATATGTTAAGTTGACAGACATGGTTTAGATATGTGATTAGGCTCTAGCTAGTAACAAGGGGCCAGATGTATCAAACGTTTTTGCATTCGCAAACAGTGCGAATCACAAAATGTGGCTGTTTTCGAATGCAAAAATGTCTTTCACAATGTATGAAAGGCATTCGCTGTGCAATTTTAAGGAATTGAAAAAATAGCGATTCCTTCAAATTGCGACCCCATTTAGAGAATTGCAAATTGTGATTCTGTAAATAGGAAGTCACAAATAAGGAATCCCTATTTGCGATTTCCAAAGCACATGTTATAAGCATTTCCTAAATGAAAATTGGGCATTTAGGAACTGCAATTACCACCAAATCCAATTTGGTAATTTGGTGGTAAGCACATGCAATTTCTAAAAATGCATTATAAATGCATTTTTAAAAATGACATGTAGCGAACACATGTCCCTAGGGCATGTGTGTGCTTCACATGTCCGCAAATATTTTTTTAGTGTGCATCAGAGGTGGCCTTAGGCCCCCAGCACCCTGGGGTTTGCATTACCTAATTTGCGAATTCCTAACTGGATTTCACAAATTGGGAAATGCAAAACCATTCGCACCTCCGTGCCTACAGGCCCATAGGGATGAATGGAGTTGCATTATTTATTTGCGATTCGGTAATAGCGTTTGCAAATTTTGAGAAATCGCTATTACAGAATCATAAATTTAAGACATACCATTTTGCATTTCTTAAATAGCGATTTCTTAAAATTCACTATTTAAGAAATGCAAATCAGATTTTTGATACATCTGGCCCAAGATATACTAATTTGCTAGCCTATTCTATTGGACAAAGTATGACAATGCCCTTTTTTCTGTGGTCTTGGATAACAGTCTGTTTGTGATATCTAGCCTGTGTCATTCCTGGCTATGTCAGTCCAGACATTTTAACGGCCGGTGTGGTGTACTGTGCAATAACATGTTTGGTGTGACCAAACACTTGTGTCATTGTGTTGCTAATTCTCCTCAGCATGACACTACCTGAAACATATCCCTCCTTCCAGTACCATCTTATGTCTTCCTCATGTGCATCACATGGGCTTACAATTCAACCCTTCGAAATGTTTAAATAATGGTAGTAGGCAGCGTTTTATTTTTGTGTTAGGAGTGTTTATTTCCATATGTACAGTACATAATTGTGAGACTCAACAAAAAAGTGAAGTGAAGGGATCAATAATGTGGATGAAACCAAATCAGTAGGTGCCACAACATTTGAAGCCCAAAGACCAGTATCCTACAATCATGGAAAATGGAAATAGGTTAAAGAACAGTCAACAGAGTGAATCTGTGGCACACAAAGGAGTTCCTTCAGGAAGAGGTCACTTGCCGGCAGTGGTTGATGTCTTTCCATCCGCATGTCCTGGCTACTTGGCTGGATGGCCCCGTTTGCCGGGAGTCACCTGCTACAGAGGCAGGGGTGTCTGAGGTGGGTCCTTCCCCTTACAGGGCCTTTCTTCCAGTGGCTGTCACAGATGTTGAAGGGGCTGGTGTTGCTTGGCCAAAGGAAGGGGATGCTATGTTGATCACGGTCCCTGATCAGGGTACTACTGATCTCCCTGAACACCCTTGTTAGGGAGGCCACCATGGTGATGGTGGCCTCCCACATTTCAACCATAGACTCACAATGGAAGTCCCTCTGCAGCTGCTTCATCTCCTGGAGTTTGGTAAGTACCTGCCCCATCACGCCTTGGGATTATTAGTAGGCTCCCAAAACGTGTCTGATGGTGTCCTGGCATTGACATCCCCAGTAACCTCATGCTGCAGTCCCACACCATCCCTCCCATGCACCCTACCACCACATGTTTGTACCCTTGGCACAACTTGTCCCCTACCACTGGTTCCAGGACCATCATTGTCGGAGTCATTTTGCTGTGACTCAGAATTCTGGACTGGGGGCACAAGATGATTGTCACAGTCATCAGGGCACAGGTTTGGGGCGACTGTCTGCCTGAGATATTGAAGCAACTGGGCGGAAGGAGTCAATGTGGTCACGGTGAGGCACACTGGTGTCATCTGACCGGCTTGCCCTGATGGGCCAGAGCCATCTTCAATGCCTAGACGTCCAGGAGTGGTGTCTAAACAGAGGGCTTCATCCATGGGGTAATGTCAGTCTCTACAGTGGGCTCAGTATTCGCAATGGCAGCTAGACATGTTAATGTGAGAGATACAATGTTAAAGGTTGTAGTGTGACATCTATCTCCAATAGTAAACTATGACATTTGGCTAAGGCTGTGTACTCATTGTACTTGTAGATTTCTCTTATATGACAGGTGCACATGCTCTCAGTTGTATTGACCTGACGTTTGGGTAACATATCAATTCCATTTCAGTACACTAGTTTCAGAATATCTGAGCTTATTAGCACTTGGAAGGAAGGTCACAGACTAATTTATTGCCAGCAGTGCAAGCTAAACAGTGGCTGGGCTGGATGTGCTATAGGTTAATATACAACCTAGTTGACTGTTATGCTGGCAGACCCAGAACCTTGTTGTGTGTGTGATAGTTGTCATCATGTGTTCAGTGCATTGTGAATGTGTCTGCTGCCAATACCATTCAGATGATGCATCTTGGGGCCTTTGATCTATCTCAAATTCTTTTAGCACATAGGTTGAGGTGCCCTTTCTGTCCAAAATATTTTCATCTTGTCATAGCTGCTCAGGATGGATCTAAGTATTTAGCCACATTACAGAATGTACTATGATCTGTATCTTGGTCCTTCCAAGGTGTGTAAACTTGATTTGTGAGTTCACAGACAGATGCACAATGTCATTTGGACATTGGCCTGATCATTGGAGCTACAGGGGTTGACCCACCTGGGATCGACAGTCATGGTACTCAAAGTAATACACACAGTATACAGATGTCATCCTCTCAAGTGAGTACAGTTCAAAGACTGAGTAGAGGGAGAAGGCTCATAGGAACAGAGGATACTGTGTTGACTGAGTGGAGTGACAGCAGCAGTGCATTCTGGCCTTAGCATTCTGTCAGTGCCTGTCCTAACCACACCGTATACAGATGTCATCCTCTCAGGTGATTACAGTTCAATGGCAGAGTAGAGGGAGAAGGGTCATTGGAGCAGAGCACACTGTGTTAGCTGAGTAGAGTAAGAATAGCAGTGCCTCCTGGCCTAAGCATCCCTGTCAGTACCTGTCCTACCAATACAGTATACAGATGGCATCCTCTCACGTGAGAATTGCCCAAAGGCTGAGTAGAGGGAGAAGGGTCTTTGGGCTCAATGGGTCAATGGTTTGACAGTGAAGTTGGCAAAAGGCTGACCAATGAGCATGCATGACAATACAATTTGCTATTTTTTTGTTGTTGTGACTTACCTGACTCCACTCCCCCAGGTATTCCTCTCAAGCCCTCAGGATGCAGGATGGCCAAGACCTTTTCCTCCCATGATGTGAATTGTAAGGGAGGAGTCGGGGGGCCACTGCTAATCTTATGGACATGCAGCTAGGGCCTGGATAACATGGAACTGACCTTCCCCCTGAGGTTGTCCCAGCTCTTCCTGACGTCATCCCTTGTACACGGGGTGGGGCCTACAGCATTCACTCTGTCGACTTTCATTTGCCATATTTCCATTTTCCTGACGATAGTAGTGTGCTGGACCTGAGCTCCAAATAGCTGTGGCTCTACTCTAATAGTTTCATCCACCATGACTCTTAACTCATCTTCAGTGAAATAGGGATTTTTCTGGGGTGACATGGTGGTGATAATAAAAGTGTGATAGGTGGTAGCAACAGGTGACAGGGAGTAAATGGTTTTATCTTTTTTGATCATGTGCTCTGGCTACAATGTTTGGCATTGTGGATGCAAATGATTGTGTTGTGTAAAGGGGTGTGTTTTATAGTGTGCTTTGCAGGTGTGTTGGGTGTAGCAATGTGTGTCAGCTGTGTTGTTTTCAAATCCATCCAATGTGATGTTGTGTTTTACTTTGTTGACCACAAACCGCCGAGGTTCAGACCGACGTTGGCAGAACGCCATGGCTGACTGCCTCTGTAACTTTGTACTTGTAAATGTTTGGCGGTTGTTTGACAGGCTGTTGGCGCTGGTGGTCTGATTGCCTATTTCCTGTCCTCTAAAAAACTGTCTGTGTTGGAATTTTGACTGCCTTTGCCTGTGTGACTCATATTATGGGGGTAGGTATGACCACCAACATGGCAGTCTTTTGGTGGCCGCCACTATGAAGGTCAGACCACCATACTTGTAATGAGGCCCTTAGTATAAGCCTAATATGCAAATGTGTTGTTAGTATTTTATTAGTATATATACTTTTATGATATGTTTCGATGTTCCCTTTTTTACAAGAAAATGGGTTGGATTTTTCTTATTTTTAACTATTTTGTGGTATTTTCTTCACTTTTTCAGTTGTTAGACATGCTTTAGGAGTTTTGATGGGATTCTGTGAAACAAATTTGGAGCTAATAGATTGTGTTTCATTTTTAAGGATTGTGATTTGCGTTTTTTTAGATTTCCCTTCTAGATTTCCTACAGTGGCAAGAGGTTAATTTCTGTGATTTAGCTATAGTACAGAATTCTGAGCATTTTGTAATAATTATTTAATTTGTGGAAAAATGTTGGGTGGGTTAAATAAAATGATTTTGATTTGTTATATTAATGTTTTATATTGGTTTGTTTTGTACACTATAATTTTGCTTATCTGTTTTACAATATATGTTGTATCAGTTTGTGTTGTTATTGAATTTGAGTGTTGGTATTGATAAATATTTTGTTTGTTTTGATTAACATTTTTCTAGGGAATATTGTGTGCATTGTGCTGTTTTGTTTTTTATTACTTGCAATTGAATTGCCTTGTAAAATAATATTGATTTGCCTGCTTTGACATGTAGTTATTATATTATAAATAAAAAACAGAATTAATCTTAATATTTTATATCTATTCATTTGATTTATATCATTTTAGAACTCACAGTTCAGCTTGAGGTGTAATGATTTGGTCTTTTAAGTTTGATTGACTTATTATTGCTCTATGTGTGCAGGTTAGATTAGTGTAAAAAAATTGATTCTAAATAATCTAGCACTTTGGTTTGACATAGCTGGACTCTTTTTTGCAAACTATGCCATGGATTTGTTTTTTGTTGTTTGTTTTTAAAATTTTACGATGTGAAGTAAGGACTAAAGTCTGTTTCTGTCACAGATTTAGTAGTTCTGTCCCTTTTTAAATATCTCTAGGAATTTGTTACTAGATATGATAGTGTTTTCCTAGTGTACCTTGGAAGGTGCATTCCACTTTATTGTTAGTTTTAGCCTGTTTGTTGATGGTACTATTTAAGACATTCCACCATGGTATGTAGAACCTAGGTTGGTGCTTATGCCCATGAGTTCAAAGTAGTGAAGGTAAGGGTTCAGTTTATCTTTATTAGTTCTGATCTTATGAGTAGGTCACAGTGACTTCCAAATGCAGTAGGAACTAGAAAAAATAGAGCTATCATTTATTAGGGCTGAAAGGCAAATTGGTTATCTTTTGCATACTCTATGCTTAGCGTTGCTTTTTGTATATGTTTCAAAAGGTTTCTTGTTTAAATTAAAGTATCACCTTTTAGCTGGGTTTTTATTTAGCATATTCAAAATCCAATGGATTTCTGTAGCCATATTTGTTAGATTTCTATATTATAGGCATAAATTCATGGTGGGTATTACTTTGTTAGGGAGAGGAGCAAACACAATAGTATATTATTATTATGGTACTGGTCATAGACTTTAAACACTTGACTAAGGTTTGGGGCCAGAGGATAAATGTAAAATACTTTATTCAAATTGTACATTGTGTCAAAGTTTGGTGGTTGGTACTATAGCAGAATATAATTATTCTTCTATGGTCATGTTTGTTGTCTTAAAGATTGATTCATTTGGTGTGTTCAGTTACAATAAGAGGGAATGCTTATTACAGAGAATACTTTAGATTGAGGTGTGGCTTGTCTCTAACCTCTTCTTTTCCTGCTAATGATTGTCTTAAGATTTTGAATACATGCCATTGGTCCGACACCGATAGATAGGACTTTGGGACCTTATGCTTTAAAAATTGTCCCATTGACAGTGGTGCAGCTTTCAGGTGTGTTCTCTAAATCTCACAATCTTCCACATTGTTTCTAATGTAAATTTCTGCCAGTGAAGTTAGATTAGTGCTATTTCCTATAACCTATTTGCACAATATTTAGGGGGTCATTCTGACCCTGGCGGCCGGTGACCGCCAGGGTCACCGACCACGGGAGCACCGCCAACAGGCTGGCGGTGCTCCCGAGGGCATTCTGACCGCGGCGGTTCAGCCGCGGCCAGAAAGGGTAAACCGGCGGTCTCCCGCCGGTTTACCACTGCCCTTGTGAATCCTCCATGGCTGCGGAGCGTGCTCCGCAGCCATGGGGATTCTGACACCCCCTACCGCCATCCTGTTCCTGGCGGGTCTCCCGCCAGGAACAGGATGGCGGTAGGGGGTGCCGCGGGGCCCCTGCAGTGCCCATGCCCATGGCATGGGCACTGCAGGGGCCCCCGTAAGAGGGCCCCGCAAAGTATTTCAGTGTCTGCTAAGCAGACACTGAAATACGCGACGGGTGCAACTGCACCCGTCGCACCCCTGCAACTACGCCGGCTCAATTCTGAGCCGGCGTCCTCGTTGCAGGGGCATTTCCTCTGGGCCGGCGGGCGCTCTTTTGGAGAGCGCCCGCCGGCCCAGAGGAAATGTCTGAATGGCCGCTGCGGTCTTTTGACCGCGGTGCGGTCATTCAGCGGCGGTACCTTGGCGGACGGCCTCCGCCGTCCGCCAAGGTCAAAATGACCCCCTTAGTGTACTTTTATTGGGAGTGCTCATTAATAGGGCTTTTAATTGCACTGGTATATCCAATAAATGTCAGAAAAGGGTTATTTTAGTATGAAATTGTACAGGCTGCTTGGTTATACATTTGGTCATGTGTGAATGGCACAAGGTACAGAAAAAAACATTAATTGTTAAATTTTAAATAATATGGATATTTACATTAATATTAGTTAAATGTTTGTTACAAAAACAATTTTACTCATACATGTTCTTAACTTCCCAAGTCGTAAAAAGTTAGATCGTGTTTGCAAATTCATGATATTTGTATTTCTTTTGTGTATAGTTTGAAGGTGTTTTCATGCATCTGCATGTTATTTCTAATTTTTGTTGTTTGCTTCCGGTATTAGATTTACATTTATTTTAAATAAAAGTGCACTTGCTCTTTAAAAGCTAAACAGTATTCTGTTGGGCACAGTCATGCTCTTATCTCTCCTTAGACAACTGTGTAGCAGTTTCTTTGGTTTGGCATGTGTTATATTTAAACACATCATTATTGAGTTGAAGTTTTCAATTTGTTAACAATTCTACTTTTGAAAAATGGTTGGTTTAGTTTTCAATTTACATATTTTAGTTTTTGTTTTACAAGCTCATTGTTCTTTTTTAGTATACCTTTGGCACATTTAATACATGTTTAAAAGTTGTTTTTTATAAGTTATTTTGGTGGGATTATCTTTTTATCTATCTATCTTTGGAGTTCCTCAAGGTTCATCGCTCAACTCCACCCGCTTCAGTGCAACCATGATCCCTCTTGCCAATGTCATCCTTGCACACACATCAACATCCTCTTTGACACAGTTGACATGCAACTTATATTTGCCTTCTCGGACAAGACACTGAGCACAATAAACAAGTTAATTGCATACATGCCCAAAGTCGCTAACTGGATAAAAACCCACTGTCTCAAGATAAACACAAACAAGACAGAAGTAGTGACCATCAGCAAGAGCCTCTTATCATAGGACTCATACTGTTGGATGGTCTAACTTGGATCCACACCTACACACAGGAACCCCCACTCCAGGAGCCTTGGAATAATCAACAGCAAACTGGACATGACTGCACAAGTCAATCCTGTCACTGCATCCTGTTTCCACACCCTGAAGATGCTGAGGAAGATCTTCAAATGGCTAACAAGCAACACAAGAAAAACTGTCGTTCATGCCCTAGTCACTAGCAAGTTGAACTATGGGAAGACACTCTACACCCGGATCACCAAGCAACTCACTAGAAGACTAAGGACCATCCAGTATTCCACAGTGAGACTCAGGGCCAGATTTGGATCCTGGCGGCTGGATTACGGCGTCACAAATGTGACAGATATCCCATCCGCCTTATTACACTATCCATAGCATATTATGGGATCGTATACAGTGGACAGTATGTCCGTCACATTTTTGATGGAGTATTCCCCGCCGCTAAGATCTAAATCAGTCCCTCAGTCTCAATCTCCGTCACAGAACTCACATTGCACCACATCTCAGGGAACTACACTGGCTTGCAATACACAAATGGGCTGTTGCAATTGGTTCTGCACCTTCAGAAGGCACAGATTTGTTTTGCTTTTTGGACCGAGCAGTTTTTGACTTTTTACTATAGGCAAGTCTCACTACAGGTCTCTCACCCACTGTAATCACATAGCAAATGGAATGTACGTATGTACCATCAGTGCCTGCCTCTTAAGATAAAGCTGCTGCGATGCAGCCAGGGTCAGAAGCACTTGGCTGGTTGCACATGAACACGTGTGCAAACATGTGTGCACACATGTGAGGGCTGCTTGTGCGGAGCCTGGTAACTGTGCACAGGTAGCCTATCACAGAGGAGGCTCTGCAGGATTAGATATTGATCTTGGGTGGACCTTATAATGTTAGTGTACGCTTATAGGGAAAGCCAGTGTGGTTTATTGTCTTGTCTGCAGTGATGCTCCATTATACAGATGGGGGAAGACTTCCTTAGAGTGCAGTTTCACTTCCCTTTGGTATACGGAATCCACTGACATATCAAAATGGGGTGGAACATGTACACCAAAACCACATCTGTGAGTTCCAAGAAGACAAGATGTACAACTTATGAGTCTTCTAGGATTGTCATATTTCTCTGGCTCAGCTCAAAATCATAACCTAGACCATTTGTCACCCTACTGTGCCAGGTTAAATAGATTTCTCTCCAGCAACCGGAACAAAGGCCCCACCACACAAAGGGGCATATTTATACTCTGTTTGCGCCGAATGTGCGTCAAACATTTTGACGTACAAGCGGCGCAAACCATGCACCATATTTAAACTTTGACCCCCAAGCACGCAAACGCCAAAATTCCACTGTGTGCGTCATTTTCTGGATGTGGGAAATTGCCCTGCGTTAATGACATGCAAGGTAGGCGTTCCCGTCCAAAAAATGACTTAAACTCCTTTATGCTACTGTGCAAAAATGACGCACGGCCGGGAGGTGGAGTCGGAAAATGACGCACAGCCCGATTTGCGTAAAAAAATAACGCCTGGGTCAGGGCAGGTGTTAAAATGGGGCAAACCCACCTGTACTTAATGAAAACACACAGAAGCAACAGCAGAGCTCCAAAAGGAAGACATGGAGGTGCTTTTCATCCAGCATGCACGCAGACGCAGAGCACAGGACCAACAACAGCAGCTTCCACAACACCAGCAGGGACCCCAAAGGCAACGCAGAAGGCAGGAGAGGATATTCTGCACCAGGACAACCCTTCTGGGACTCTGCCAACAAGACATCATTCAGAGGAACAGGCTCAACTGGCAAACCATTCAGCAGCTGCTGCGCAACATGGAGCCACAGTTGGCACCCAGCTTGCAGACACCCAGGACCATTCCACCAGAAACTAAGCTGCTATCTGTACTCCACATGTTGGCAAGTGGTTCCTTTCAAACCACTGATGCCCTGGTTGCTGGGATCTCACAGCCATCATTTTCTGCCTTCCTACCCAAGATACTGGATGCTATCATCTCCCTCACACCCCGCCACATCAGCTTCCCCAATACACAGGAGACGCAGCAGGAGAAAAAACAGGGGTTTTAGCAAATGAATGGCTTCCCACACGTCCGTGGTGCCATTGACTGCACACGTGTACGCCTTGTGCCACCTGCTGCAACCGAACATCTATACCACAACAGGAAGCACACACACTCCATCAATGTGCAGGCCATTGTCGATCACCGGGGTTTGATCACCAACATCGTGGCAAAGCATCCTGGGAGTGTACATGATTCATTCATCTTCCATCACTGCACCATCAATCAACACTTCCAGGATGGACGTTATGGAAACAGCCTACTTGTTGGTAAGTACAGAAACCCAGTTATATACACACTGCACAGCAACCCTCTAGGACACACAACACATACAGCACGACATCGACACGTGTATGGAAGTATCATGTCACCCCCAGTTAAGACACAAGGACACCTATTTCACATACCACAATGCAAGGGAGCACCCACTGTACTGCAACTCAACAAAAATACTGCTGATATCCGGTCAACAGCCAAACACCCGTTCAGATAAGGAAACAACCCAATGCTGATGGTACATCCTAGAAGCCTATGATTCCACACAATAACACAAACACTGATGAGTCACAGACAACACAAGAGAACAACTGCCATGCAAAGTGATAATTATGGTGCAAGGTACATCAACATGTTCTCACTCATTTTCTCTTTCAGCTGATCAGGGGTATGGGATCCAGCCATGGATCATGACCCCATTTGTAAACCCAAGCACTGCAGCAGAGCATGCCTATAATGAGGCACATAGGAGGACACGCACCATAGTCGAGAGGACCTTTGGCATCCTGAAGTTAAGATTCAGGTGCCTCGACAGCACCGGAGGCAGCCTCCTATACTCACCAGAAATGGTGTGCAAAATAATTTTGACCTGTGCCATCCTGCACAACATATGTGTAAGAAAGAACATTCCCCTATATGAACCCGACCCACAAATGCCTGAAGAGGAGGAAGAGGACGATGCTGTCCATCAACATGAGGGGGACCATCCAAACACAGCTGCAGAATTGCATCGGAGACAACATATTGTCCAAAATGTCTTTTAACTCTACTCATCCATCACCACTGTCTTACCATATGTCAAAAAACACCTATATTATTCACTATATCATGGTCTGGATAATCATTTTTGCATAACATTATCTCTAACTATCAGAATCAGAGTGTAACCTCATGGAGCATTGCTGAAATACATATTAGGACACAGAAAGATCCAAATCTATTTTGATGCATATGAATGTACAGCCACATTCACACACACTGTAAATTACATACATCCTGTATATTTCACATTTGAAGGGCAATAGCAGAGGACCACACCTATTTCACACATACATGTTGGCAACATGGTTCATCGCAGCATGTGGCACACAACTAAGACACCATCAGTCAAAAAGGGAAAAAAATGCCTCATACATGAGGCAGTGGATGTGCTATTGCATTGGTGACAAGAAGGTATGACCAGACCCTTGACAGCAGTAAGTCTTATATCACCGATCTTTGCAAGGACTATGTGTGACAAGATTTCCATATAAGCAGCAAATTGATAGCACAAGTGCCCCAGGTATGACTAGCCTTGCTCACATAACATCCCCTGCACATGGCAGCCCATGTCCTAAGTCCAGCCACACCCATGTTCCCTGTCTCAGCCCACCCTTCTTCAGAGGTCCCTTGAATGGGAATATGTGTGCCCAGATAATCCCTCCTCTACACACACCCAGACTCACAATGTTAATCCAGTGTGCTTCCCTCTTTAGTATGGTATGCCATAGTCATTGTACTTCTGTCTGCATGGACGTCAGGTTACATAATGCACTGCCTTGTAGTCTGTAGGACCTGTAATCACCTGTACATTGCTTCCCATGCGAAAGATACTGTTGGCCCTTTGAACTTGAATCTCACCTACAGGACTTGTGAGAGACTTATGCTGCATGCACCTGTGAGCACCTCCATGGAGACCAGCCATTTGAACATTCACTGCCCTTGCAGCTGCCTGGAACAGCATAGAAGCTGCCATTTTATCTATAACACTGTTATGCATTGCTGTAAAAATCAGCTGTGTAACACAGCCCTTGGGTTAATGTGTTACGTTCCAACACACAGGAGAAACACAGTTTTCAGTTTCCACAGTGTTGTTCCACCTTTGACCAGTCTCAGTCTGACCACTGTGTATTTACTTTGTTAAATGTTTGGATTCTGATTGACCCTGCATCCTGTTAGCCTGACTGGTTCCTGTCTTTGCATTACCCTAAAGGATCATTGTGGCTACATTTGTATCATAGTTGCTTTCCCAACCCTAACTTTCCTCCTGGGGTATTGTGCCAGGTGGGTCTACAATGCATACTCAAATACATTGTATAGCATAATCAGTTTGTTTATCGTATCATGGGGGGGAACTTGTCTCCAAATAGCCGAATCATGGTGTAGGAGGCTGGCCTGGCTTATGGTGGGTACCTTGTGGTACTTACACCCTGTGCCAAGTCCAATTATCCCTTATTAGTAGAATAGAGGTGTTTCTAGCAGCTTAGGCTGATAGAAGGTAGCTATGGCAAAGCAGCTTAGGCTGAACTAGGAGACATGCAAAGCTCCTACTATACCACTTATATCATATAGCACAATATCATAAGAAAACACAATACTCAGAGTTACTAAAAATAAAGGTACTTTATTTTTATGACAATATGCCAAACGTATCTCAGTGAGTACCCTCAGTTAGAAGGTAAGTAATATACACAAGTTATATGTACACAAACCCAAAACAGGTAAGTAACAGTAAGAAAAGTAGTGCAAACAATGTAGAATCACAATAGGATGCAATAGGTGAACATAGGTCTAGGGGCAAAACAAACCATTTACTCCAAAAGTGGAATGCGAATCACAAATGGACCCCAGACCTAAGGGAGCTTGTAGAGGGTCACTGGGACTGTGAGAAAACAGTAAGGGTGTCCAAAATACCCCACCCAAAGACCCTAGAAAGTAGGAGTAAATTTACCCTACTACCCCAGAAAGACACAATAGTCGTGATAGGGGGATTCTGCAAGAACCACAAGCACCAGCAAAACACTAAAGACAGATTCCTGGACGTGAGGACCTGCAAGGCAAGGGGAACAAGTCCAAGAGTCGCGATAGTGTCCGGGGGAGCAGGAGCCCAGGAAACCCCGGATGAAGGTGCAAGACGGCTGCCTCTGGGTGGAAGAAGCCAAAGATTCTGCAACAACGAAAAAGGCTAGGAACTTCTCCTTTGGATTGATGATGTCCCACAGCGTGCTGGATGTTGCAGAAGTGTTTCTATGCAGAAATACTGCAAACAAGCCTTTCTAGCTGCAAGGTTCGCAGTAGAGGTTTTTGAATGCTGCTGGGGACCAGGAAGGACCAGGATCTTGCCCCTTGGAGGAGGAGACAGAGGGGGTACTCAGCAACTCAGAGAGCCCCCGCAGAAGCAGGCAGCACCAGCAGAAGTACCAGAGCAGGTACTTAGATGTTTTGTGAAACCTGAGTCAAAAAAAGGAGGGTCCCACGATGTCGGAGTCCAACTCAGAGGGTTGATCACTGCAGGACGGAGTGCTGGGGCCCCAGGCTAGGCTGTGCACAAAGGAATCCTTGGAGAAGTGCACAGAAGCCGGAGCAGCTGCAAATCATGCAGTACACAAGTTTGCAGTCTAGTGTGGGGAGGCAAGGACTTACCTCCACCAAACTTGGACTGAAGGATCACTGGACTATGGGGGTCACTTGGATCTAGCTCCTGTGTTCAAGGGACCACGCTCGTCAGGATGAGAGGGGACCCAGAGGACCGGTGATGCAGTCTTTTGGTGCCTGCGTTGGCAGGGGGAAGATTCCGTCGACCCACAGGATAGTTCTTCTTGGCTTCCAGTGCAGGGTGAAGGCAGACAGCCCTCAGAGCATGCACCACCAGGAAACAGTCGAGAAAGCCAGCAGGATGAGGCGCTACAATGTTGCTGGTAGTCGTCTTGCTACTTTGTTACGGTTTTGCAGGCGACCTGGAGCAGTCAGCAGTCGATCTCTGGCAGAAGTCGAAGAGGGAAGTGCAGAGGAACTCTGGAACTCTGGTGAGCTCTGCCGAATACCACAGAGGAGAGACCCTAAATAGCCAGAAAATGAGGTTTGGCTACCAAGAAAGGAGGTTTGGCTACCAAGAGAGGTAAGAACCTATTAGCGGGGGTCTCTGACATCACCTGCTGGCCCTGGCCACTCAAAGCAGTCCAGTGTGCCCCCAACACCTCTGAATCCAAGATGGTAGAGGTCTGGGGCACACTGGAGCAGCTCTGGGCACCTCCCCTGGGAGGTACTGGTCAGGGGAGCGGTCACACCCCTTTCTTTTGTCCAGTTTCACGCCAGAGCAGGGCTGGGGGGATCCGTGAACTGGTGTAGACTGGCTTATGCAGAGATGGGCACCATCTGTGCCCATCAAAGCATTTCCAGAGGCTGGGGGAGGCTACTCCTCCCCAGCCCTTCACACCTATTTCCAAAGGGAGAGGGGGTAACACCCTCTCTCAGAGGAAATCCTTTGTTCTGCCTTCCTGGGCTGGGGCTGCCCAGACCCCAGGAGGGTAGAACCCTGTATGAGGGGTTGGCAGCAGCTGCAGTGGAAACCACGGAAAGGCAGTTTGGCAGCACCCGGGTTCTGTGCTAGAGACCCGGGGGATCATGGAATTGTCCCTCCAATACCAGAAAGGTATAGGAGTGGCAATTCCATGATCTTAGACATGTTGCATGGCCATGCTTGGAGTTACCATTGTGACGCTACACATAGGTAGTGACCTATGTGCAGTGCACACGTGTAATGGTGTCCCCACACTCACAAAGTTCGGAGAATTTGCCCTGAACGATGTGGGGACACACACTAAGTAACTTGGCACCTAACCTTCACCAAGTGAGGGTTAGACATATAGGTGACTTATAAGTTACTCATGTGCAGTGAAAAATGGCTGTGAAATAACGTGGATGTTATTTCACACAGGCTGCAGTGGCAGGCCTGTGTAAAAATCGTCTGAGCTCCCTATGGGTGGCAAAAGAAATGCTGCAGCCCATAGGGATCTCCTGGAACCCCAATACCCTGGGTCCCTAAGTACCATATACAAGGGAATTATTTGGGTGCACCAGTGTGCCAATGAGATTTGGTAAAATTTGTCACTAGCCTGCAGTGACAATTTTAGAAAGCAGAGAGAGCATAAACACTGAGGTTCTGGTTAGCCGAGCCTCAGTGATACAGTTAGGCACCACACAGGGAACACATACATTATGAGCACTGGGGTCCTGCCTAGCAGGATACCAGTGATACAAGGGCAAAAACAAACATACATACAGTGAAAATGGGGGTAACATGCCAGGCAAGATATTACTTTCCTACACATGGCCTATCCCTTGTCTGGGTTTCATGTATGCATGAGTGACAAATATTGACAGTGTACCATGGCTGAATGCATGGATTGGGTATGGTGCCTCCAGCACAACAAACAACGTCCGATAATATGCATGAAATGTCTATGGGGGTCATTCTGACCCTGGCGGTAAATACCGCCATGGCGGAGGTTGGCGGTAGCACCGCCAACAGGCTGGCGGTGCTCCGCCGGGCATTCTGACCGCGGCGGTACAGCCGCGGCCAGAAGCGGAAAGCCGGCGGTGTACCGCCGACTTTCTGCTGCCCATGGGAATCCGCCATGGCGGCGCAGCTTGCTGCGCCGCCATGGGGATTCTGACACCCCATACCGCCATCCTGTTCCTGGCGGTTCGCCCGCCAGGAACAGGATGGCGGTATGGGGTGTCGTGGGGCCCCTGGGGGCCCCTGCAGTGCCCATGCCAATGGCATGGGCACTGCAGGGGCCCCCGTAAGAGGGCCCCACAAAGAATTTCAGTGTCTGCTTTGCAGACCCTGAAATTCGCGACGGGTGCAACTGCACCCGTCGCACCTTCCCACTCCGCCGGCTCCATTCTGAGCCGGCTTCCTAGTGGGAAGGGTGTTTCCCGCTGGGCTGGCGGGCGGACTTTCGGCGGTCGCCCACCAGCCCAGTGGGAAACCCAGAATGACCGCCACGGTCTTTTGACCGCGGTACGGTCTTCTGGTGGTTAGAATCAGGGCCAATATATGTTAGGATCCTGACAGTCCATACGCTGATTCACATTGCTACCAACATATTTATGGGGCTTGCATGGTGAATAGCTGTGAGATTAATCAGCACAGAGGCACTGATGTTCCCAGATGCAGTGGGAATTTTAGAGGCCAACCTGTGTACAAATGTTGTGAGGACATCTGCTGGTATAACAATCCTGAGACATTAACTTTGTCAGCACACCAAGGTTGCCCTGTTGTCAGTCTCATAACACGTCTGCAGTGACAGAGCTGGACTATCCCCATGTGTGTTCTCAATTACTCATTGGCTTTCCTTCTATTGATCTGCGAAGGATACTTTGTAGATACAGGAAATGGCTCCACAGACTCATGACTAGACCTGCACGTAACTGTGACAACATAGACCCCAATAATGATACAAGCTAAACATTGGCCCACACACATGAACCAGACACCTCTGTGCATTTTACCACTGGAAATATGTGAACACGTGCTGCTTGGTCTGCTGGTCCTCCACTGCCACAGAAGAGACATGGCTCATTTATATGACTCCAACTGTGGCGTAACATTCCAATTCTGTATTATATTTGGGACTCGGTGTCACAAACACAGTACCCACATAGCATTATCCCATGCCTGACTCATGGTGGGGTAACAAACAAGTGCCTAGAAAGTAGTATCCAACATTCCAGGAGATGTGATGGCTAAGTTTTGGAACACTGCCATGAACAACCGTCTGCTATCTATCCTGTGCATGCTTTGTCATGGTGGTGCTTATGTTCCAAAAAACCTAGGAAGAGCACACAGCAGTTGTTGCTACATGACTAACACATGTCCTCTCTCATTTCCACACTGAATATCATCTGAGGGTTGGACACATTGACTCCACATGCATTCAAGCAGATTTGCAAAAATGCATCTTGGGATGGTCACACAGTGGGACAACAACAATAGTAGTAGGCAAATCACACACATTGGCCCATAGGCATTGAGTTACTGTATTGAGTTGGGTCACCTTGCTATCCTCTCTTGATGTAAAACATGCCCAAACTGGGTAATACCTAATTGTATCCCACACGTTTGGCCATCTATTGCGTCAGTGAAGAGTGCAAATCCGGTGCAACAAGTAGAGGATCATGGTCCACAGTAGTATGACCTGTCACATGTGCCCATACACCGTAATGCCCAATGTGGGTACAATCAGCCTATCTCTGTATTGTCACAACTGCCATGTACTATTACAAATGAGAAATGACCCAAACCCAGGTAAAGACAGAAACTTTGAAGCATACGTGTAAAAAAAGACACATCCTGTCAAAGAAGACGCACATGCGTCAAACAATGACGCATATGCGTTGAAATATGATGCACATTGCCATGAAACATCCATTGTCCCTTATCGGTAATTCCCACACTGTACTCCCTAAAATTGGTTAAGTATGAAACATATTTCAAAATATGGATGCAGGGTTATTTCTAAGCATGTGCATAAAAAACAAAAATGACGCACAGAGTGTAAGCGTCATAATATTTTGCCGTATAACAATAAAAACGCACTGCATTTGAGGCAGAAAGTGATGCAATAGGATATCCTGTTTACAGAATTGGTACAGTGGGTGTACTTTCCCTTTCACTTTGCAGTCTGTGATATTTCCTGACTGTGTGGCTGTGTTTTGACTGTCTCTCTGTGCATTTTGTGAATTCGTCTCCAGTGTAGTCTTGAAATTGTCTCTTTGTGTTTTTTTTGTGTTTCATTACTGTCTGTGGTATCCTGTCTTAGTGTTTTTTGGTCATTTGTGGCAGCAACATTTTTCTTTGTTGTGTTGGGAGTCTGTTGTGGGTAGAGGTAGTTTAGGTATAGTTGGGCTGTGTTCTTAGTTATTTTGCATTTCCCTGTGCTCCTTTCCCTCTATTCTCCTCTGTACCCCTTTATTCCCTTTTTTTTGTGCAAGCGTGTTGGGTAGGCCTCGTCTTGGCAGGATGGGAGAGGAGGAGCTGGGTGGGTTTATTTGGCTGGTGTGCCACTTCCTGCCCTTAATGATAGAGGCAGGTGGTCGTTTGATAGAAGGCTATGACACTGAGGCAAGGAGGCTGCGGTGGGCAAAGGTGTTGTACCATCTCCAGAGAATCTACAACACACCGCACAATGAACACCAGCTGAAGCACCGCTGGGCTGACCTTGTTGCCAGGGAGCAAGACCTGCTGGACCACCTCGGGGTTTGTGATTGGTGGCCCCGTTGGCGAGTACAAATCAGAGTAATGTGCACGTTTAAATACTCTGTAGTGACAGTAGCTGATTTGTTCATATGCTGCAGGCAATGTTTTTGAACATGTGGAATGCTAGTTAAACAAACAGGGCCATATTTCTACTTTGTTAGCACCGCAATTGCAACATGTTTTGAAGCAAGAGCGGCAGAAACTTACAAAATACAATTGTATTTTGTAAGTTTGCGCCACCTTTTTGTCAAGAAGCAGCGCAAATGTGGTACAAAAAATGTATAAATATGGGCCACAGTTGCCTGTGAGGTATACAATATTTCCTACACATTACCGTTATTTGTTGATGCAACAGCTAGACTAACTTTCAAAACACAACAGGAGCCTGTAAATTAGTGCTGGCTTCACGTCAATTGATGATGCCAATGTGGCTCTAACATATGTTTCATGCATGGTCTGTGAGTGTATCAGAAAACATATGTTTGAAATCCAGACATTTTCAAGAAATAATGTGTCCCTCAATTTTTTTCAGATACATGTCTGAACTGGATTCTGACACATATGTAACAAGTTATAGCTGACCTCAGGTAACATCTTAGACTGATATTTGGAGTTTGAAGTGGCACATTTAAATTAGGGATGGATGGCAAAAAGTATGCACCTGGGTTCATATCTCTATGGTTGGTGCAACTTACCATAGCTGTGGCACATCAAATGAAGAAAATGATACAAATTGAGGACTAACAACTGCCCCTGGCCCTCTGTACATTGTACCTGTGTGTCTTAAACTGGTCTTAGTCACAATGTCTGGGTGACTGGTATTGCAGTCCTCACGGAAAGTGGCTTTGCATGTCTCTCATGGATACACATGATGAGAGAAATACACTCCATGAATTAGTCTTCTAACTAATGAAGGAGCATGTTTGCCACCACATGATAGTTAGGGTCACTGCACGTGTGCAGATTTGTGTGCCTCACTCACTGGAGTCCCTGGGTCTGTACATGTTTGCAGTGGTATGTAGGATGCAGTATCATCATGTCTGAGAGGCTTGACTTTCTGAGTTAATATTACACATAGTATTTGTATTTGGAATTGTTGTACAGTACACAGACATTGAACACATTTCTCCCTTCCATGCCTTACAGGTAAACCTGCACCCTACACTATCGGAGAGGCGGCTCGATTTGCGGACCCAGACATCTCCAGTAAGTGTTGATATTTCTGTTTTGTGTTGTGTTTGCTGATGATGTGTGATTGACTCCTGCTAGCCAAACCCATGTACAGCTTTCCAAAGCTTCCTGGGGGTCCTTGTTGTTTGAAATGATTTGTTGCTTGTCCATCCCTCCCTCAGGCATCGGCGTAAGGTTGTGAATAGTGTACCTAGGACTGATGATCCAAGTTTAATACACAGACATGTAAATCTGTAAATCACTTGTCCAAACCTAGGATACCCACTCATGATTAGCAACTACATTCTATCCAAGAAATTCCATTTACAACTCGCAGATCTTGTGGCCCTAGATTGTCATCAAGAGCATAGTAATTTGTTGGCCTGTCAGTGGTGGAGGATTTGCAGTATGATTTTTACCTGACAAATGGCTGAAGAGTGATGCCAAAGTCAATCCAGTTGTTACCCATCTTTTAGGGTTGGGATGTGATGTTTGATGATAGGACATGTGTAGGCTGGCATGGAATGTACTGCCTCAGGGACAATCAGTGATCTGTATGATGATATGGGCTGTTTCAGGTACATTGGATGTATTGTCTGATTTACTTCTTGAGCCATTTCACACAATGAAGTACCTAATGTTTGTTTTTCTATTTGTCTTAACAGCTGCCAATATGACTCCCATCCAGATTCGAGAGTTTCAGCGCAGGGCAATGCGTTACCGCCACATTCTGGATGTGGAGTCTGGGTTCTGCAACATGACAAGGCGTTATCACCATGAAAGAGCCTCCGGAGGGTGGAGGGCATTTGCCCAAGGGGGTCCTTCCGTGTCCACCACAGCCACCATCACCAGCACCACCACTACCACCCAGGTGGCACCAACATTAGCAGGGACCTTTGCTGGACCATAAACATCCACAGCTCCAGGACCTGTCACAGCACCACCTGCACCTCCTCCTACAGACATGGCACCGACAAGGGCCCATACTTCCTCTACTGGCACCCAGACCACCCCTGCTGCAGTCATAGACCCTGCAGCTTTTCACCAGATGCAACGGAACTTGGACCGTGTGTTGCGTAAAATGACCAGGCTGCAGCAGGAGGTGGCACAAGTGAATCGGAGGGTGTGTGCCATCAAAAAGATCCTGCGGAGGTCCAACTTGTAGACCTTATACTGAGCCATGATTCCCTCCCTCCTCTTTCCTGGTTCTTTAAATTAGTGGGTTTATGGGGCTTAGTGTTAGGTTAGTATAAGCTGTTAGTTTAGTTAGTAGTAGTGAGTGGGGGGGTGGAGGTATCATACTTTTTAAAACTGTTTTTTATCATGTGTGTCTGACGATGTTGGGCTTTTGGAGTTTAAAAAATATATATATATAAAATAAAATAAAATATAAATATATTTGTTTAGTATAAGATAGTATGTGTTTAGGTTAGTATATGTTGTCCTCCATGTGTCCTGTCTTATAAGGGGGTGGAGGGCTGATGTTTAGATTGTTTTGTTAAATGTGATAAGTAAGTTTAGCTTAGGTTAGTTAGGGACAGTTGTGGGTAATGAGTAGCTAGAGTAGTTTAGGTCCGGTAAGGTGTTTCCCCTGGTTTTAGCTTCTGTTTTTACTGTTTAATAGCTATTTAGGTAACCCTTTACAGTATGTGTCAAATGCTTGTAGATCAGGGCCTTGGCATGAGTGAACAGTGTCTCTTTTGTATTAGCTTTTGTGTCCCATGCTTCAACCATATCCTAACTGAGCTGTTACATTGGCAGCTACACCAAAGCTACTTAGCTAAGATTCGGCCATCCATTGCACCCACCACTCATGGTTACTATGGATCCCAAAGTGTGGTTAATTTGTGATGTATGTTTTCAATGTCACATACTTTGCTACCAGATTTGGTATTGAGGACACTGTGTTAAGTCTGCCTGCAGCCTGATGTCCAAGCGAATCCTTATAAGGTGAGTGGTAGGTTGCTCTCATGTATTATGGTATACATAACTCACACCTATCATTTGTTACAGTCTTCAGCCCGGTGACTTATTTCTATGGAAACTCATACACATTCATTCATGCTGTATGGTGTGTGCTAGCTAAAAATTGGGGCAAATGTCACATACGTAAGTTTTGACTTTCAGAAAAAATTTAAGGCACTATTTTCTGGCTTAGACATCCCTTGAGGAAGTGTTATTCTGTACAACACAGCATTATGGTGTATAGTTTCTATTTTCCTCTGAAATAACCCTCAGGAAGGGCAGATGATGGTACAATCCAGACCACTGTGCATAGTTATCAGCCAAGATTTGTTCAGGTCAGGTGTATTGACAATCAATAATCATTGACATGAGGTAAACATCACTGATGGCCATCACGGTTGATGTGTCGTGATACACAGAGAAAAAGTTGTTGTGTAAGTGCTATTTATTTAAAAGTGCTGTAGTGCTTTATGTACATTGTCCATGATTGTGAGTCCATTAGTGTGACATCTTCCATTGTGATCCTACACAAGTGCAAAAGGGCATGTCTTTGGACATGCTGGGTTGGAGTGTCAGACAGTGCAGAGGGTCAGGATTTGCCAATGAGGTAGTGAGAGACAATCACAGGGCAGGGTGACAAGATAAACAGTGGGTTGAAGAACAGTGCTTGAGTACAGTTGTTGCAAGACTGACATGTTTCAAAGCACAGGACCTTGGTAATAGGTGGCCATGTGGCAGGGACTAGTGCTACCGGGTACTTTTACGGGTGAAGGTGATCTGTTCCACGTCTTCATCTTCTGATGTGTGTGTTGTCTCCTCTGCCCTTGGTGGTGGTGATTGTGAAGGGGCAACACACACCTCAGTGTTTGAAGACATGGAGTCAGACATCCCGGTAGCTGCCAACTGTGGGGCTCTTAAGGGCAGTACTGCAGCAAGGAGGAGCTGCTGGTTCTTCAGAATAGCAGCCACATCACAGTGGTAGGCAGCCAGGTCGGCCCTGAGGGGTTTAATATTGCATTTGTGTACGCGTTGACAGGATTGTTGTTGTAGGGTCAACTCTATTACAGTTGTGCTGATTTCCTTCAACTTTTTTTCAAGTTCCTGCAAGATTGTTGTTCGCCCTTGCATAGCTGCTGCCTGTTCTTCAGTTGACATCATGCACAAACGCACCCCCTCTAGGCTGGCTGCCATAGTTTGCATCCCCACCCGCACCTCCTTGGCCAGCTCCCACTGTACTCCAACTACAGTTCACTCAAAGCTGGTGCCAGGGTCGTCAGAGTCCTCTGCTGTGTTCGAGCTGGCAGGTCGTACAATTGGGGTGGTGGGTGGGTCCTGTGTGAGGGCTGCTAGTTCTGTGCTCCTCCTTGTGACTGAAGGTGGGGTCTGGAGAGTTCCAAGGACATTTTGGAGGGTCTGCTGGCTGATGTTTGTCAGCACGTCATCCATGTCATCAGGGTAGTCATGGACGGGCACATCCACAGGAGAGCCATCGTCCTCTGCAATGAAATATGGTACAATTAGTGTGTCTGTGTTGTGGGATTTGTAATGTGACATGCCTGCCTTCCGATTATTTTTACATTGTGATCTTGGTTCCTGTTCATTGTTCCTGTCTTTAATATTAGCATTCTCCTAGGCTTATGCCCCACCTGCACGTCACATGTATTGTGGTTAGTTTGTGGACTTGTCAGCATCACATCCTCTAGGTGTTGGTTCAGGCCAAATTGTGAATTGCCACCTTCTTTTCCTACTCAACCCTCCGCTACTTCCATTCTCATGGTGAGGCATTTCACTGGCTGTGGGTGTTCTGATGGCACTAGCACCGCACTTAACAATCTGGAACTGCTCCAGTCTCTGATCTTTCACATCCACCTATATGTTGTTGAGATCTAGCATATACTATGTATAGCATTGTTATGGCACGATATGGATGTCAGCATGTCATTGGTAATATGTACTGCTGATGTTGGGGAATGTGTGGTACATTGGATTGCACTGATTGTCCTAGCAGTGTTCCATTTCCTCCTCTGACTGTGCGGATGTATTTCTGTAACCAGTTACATGTGTCCTCCCCCTCAATGCCGTTGTCTGAGCAGTATGACATTTGGGATGTTGCATGGTGTCATTGGAGCTAGGCAGAGGGTGGGCCCTGACATATGCAACACGGGCATGGCATTAGTGCTGTGTACCTCCTAATGGTTATGACAATGGCTGATGTTTGTAGCAACTTTGGACAATCACATCTGACAGGACTGGAATATTTGTATTGATTTCAGGGGATTGATAATGTTGTCATCCTGAACCCTCTAATTTAGGTGTGTTTGATCCATGGGGACGTTACTGCCATTAGCTACTTGACCTGCACACACAGCAGAGGTGGTAGTGGCAACTGTTGTCAATGTTACATTCCACTTGCAGATATGGTCATAGGTTGTTAATTGGGCCCTAGTTAATGTAGGGAGAATACTGGCTGATGTGTGATGGGCTGCCAGTTTTACATTGTACCCTGCCCTCCTGGCCTGGCTTTACCTTTGCAACATCCTTGGCATGGCAGCAGAACCCCATGCAAAGGTTGTTGGTGTATTGTAGTATTGTGCCCCAGGTTTCCTCTGTATAGCCCATGCCCCCGTGCAGTGCCCCTTTTACCCATGCCACTCCCTGAATATCATGGCTTACATGCATTGTGTAGTAGGTATGTCCACCCCCCCACTTACAGTTAACATTTGTGCATTTTAATTCCCTATGCGACTTACCATGTTTCTGTGTTGTCTCCTGGTAATCTGCGCTCACCTGTCCTTGAATCCCTGTGACGATCTCCTCAGGGATGACGACTGCGACCATCTCCACCATGTGGTCCAGGTCCTCCTGCGGTGCTGGACTCCCACCTCCAGTCTGCAGTGCTGCCTTCCTGTTCCTGGCCATCTTTTCCTTGGTCCTGCGCTTGCAGTCATGCCAGCGTTTCTTGCACTCAATGACTGTTCTCCGTACTTCTGCCACACTGTTAATCTTGTCAACAATTTGTTGCCATATTGCCTCTCTCCTACTGATTGGCAACTTTGAGGTGAGAAACATTTGGTGCTGGTGTTCCGTCACCTCTTTCACCAGACTTTCCTGCTCCTCTGCACTGAAGCAACACTCTTTTCTTCTTCTCCCTGTCCTGGGCCTTGTGTGGGTCCTCCTGGCTGGTTCCTGGTCTGTTGTCATCTTCCTTGGGTCTGTGCAAGCATCTGGTATCCATTTTAGCTCTCCTTAGCACATTTTGCAGTGTTTGCGCCACTTTTTGATGCTATTGCTTCAAAAAATGGCATGTATCCGGTTTGTGACGTCGTAAACCGGCTCATAGTCATTTTCGCAGCGTTAACGTCGTTTTCCATTATGACGTGACGCATTGGTTTGAGTAAAAAAAAATTACTCACACCTGTGGTTTGCGCCGCCGTGCGTCAAAGTATAAATTTGACGCCCGCACGGCACAAATAAATGGCATCTTCTGATGGGTGCCGACCTGTATGAAGGCAAGAGACAAATCAAAAGTTTACAAATCCATTTTTTTGCCGAAATGGTTGTGTCACACACATTTCAGAAACATCAGCCAAAGAAAGTTTGAAATTGTAAACACAACACAAGTGTAAAGCACATATGCTGATAAGTACTGGGACATGACTACACACTTTTAGAGTCATCTGCAGACTAACCCACTACACTGTCGATGGCCTGCACTGACTAAGCAAGCCAACTGACATCAGGTAGCCCAGGCTCAAGCAACATGCACTGTGATGTGAGCCACAATGACACACAACACACCATTGTGATCTACACACTTTTAGAGTCATCTGCAGACTAACCCACTACACTGTCGATGGCCTGCACTGACTAAGCAAGCCAACTGACATCAGGTAGCCCAGGCTCAAGCAACATGCACTGTGATGTGAGCCACAATGACACACAACACACTATTGTGATCTTCTGAAGGGTAAAGTCCTCGGCCAGACTGGACAGACACATGTACATCCAGCAACATTGACTCAATGCATACAGTCCCTCCAGGCAACTACAATAGTACAGAACTCACCCTAACACGTAAGTGACAAAGAAAGGGCTGCCATGGGTGTCACGGAAAGTCTCTGTTCCATGTGCATGTGTGGATATGTGGACTACCCAATCTTAACTCATACCACTTCAGGGTGGTTTTGGGTGGTATGTACTTCTAGCACAGAACACACTTTTTATCATATGTGGCAATCTTACAGAGATGGCATCCAACATATTTAGGTCAGTTTGGTCTGATTGGTTGCATGTAACCAAGCTAATTAGTCACATGTCATGGCCTCCCAGACTCAACCAACTAGCTACACTGTTGGTTTAGCACTGGTGCAGTACGCATGTACTGGACAAATATAACTTATGTAAAGGTGACAACAGAGCCATTGAGACATATTGACAATGAGACAAAATGCACAAATGTACTAGGTCATGGAGTAACCTCAGTACCCATCCCTAATATAGTCAATGGACAAAGGCCTTCAAGCCATATCTTGCCACTGGTGACTCATTGTGGCCATATGCCAGGATTTGAAAGTCTACAGGAAGTGGGCCTGTGCCACAGTAGCATAGCCACAGTAACTCTACCCCAGCCTGGCCTATGTCCAATACTGGGACATACATATGACAGACCCTGGTTTCTGCAGGCTGAGCACAAGGGACCTACAAGACACTCACATTTCCATCACTTCCATACATGACAGTACAGCATGTGCCTATCTTCTATGCGGGTTGTAGCTTATGTGGCACTCTGAAGGGCACATGGATTTTCATATGGTTCTCATACAACAGTTTACCAAGGCCAGATGTGGGCTGCGTGCTCTGTGTCACTATACACACTGCTAACAAGATCCTCAAATGACTCAAACAGTATACATACACAGCTCAGGCTGTGGTGAAGATATATGTCAATTGACATTTACAACAATCATGTCCACAGATATGTCATTGTATGGCTGTAAAGTCTCCTGCCTACATATATGAATGCAACATAAGCAAGAGCTAGTTGGAAATACAGAATTGGGCCCAGATAAATGCATCACAAAACCAATACATGTGTCAAAACATCACAAACATTCTAAAGTAGCCTTGTTGTGTGGGTTATGCTACACAATCATCAGTGTAGTGTGTTGCTTGGCACAGGTGGCATATGACGGCAGTATACTGTCCACTGCAGCTGATGTTTTTTTTGGCAGTCAAACAGATTGTTAAATTTTGATGGACTTTTGAGGAACAGATAGTTGGTTGTTGCCCAAATTCATGTTGTGGAAACAGGTGTTGACAACCATGGGGGTCACTTTTGAGCCTTGTGCAACTGTGACGTGTACTAAGTATAGTGTATTTCTAGTAGGAAATGCTTTGTCACATGATTTTATTGCTATACATCATGTATGTTCGTGTGGACACATTGACTAATGCCCCAACTCGTATTTTCACACATAGGTACCCTGGAAGAGATATGAGGTGACAACCTCCAGTGCACCGTTCATTGCCAGACTTTCAAGCCATGAAAAAGCATCACATCATCAAACAGTACCATCTGAATAGGCAGTCTTCAGGTGGAATATTGTGGATATATGTTGTCAGTTGGGACCAGATCTGATGCCTGAAAACACTAATCCAACAAGCATGCCACCCATTGTTCAACTCATGGCAGTATTACACTTCCTGGTCACAGGGTCCTTCCAACGTACAGTGACCATATCTGGTGGTATGTCCCAACTTATGTTTAGTCTTGTGTTAAGAGATGTCCTATCAGCAATGATGGAACACATTAACAGCTGTATCTGCTTCCTTCGACGTGAGAATTTAGCCAGTGTTAAGGCTGACTTCTATGGTTTTGCTTGCCTCCCACGTCTGGTGGGAGCCATTCATGGCAGATATGCTGCCTTGCTGCCATCGCAGGCCAGTGAACAAATCTATTGCAACAGGAAAAACGTCTATTCTATCAAAGTGCAAGCTGTCTCTTGCTGGATCTCCACATCTCAAATGTTTCTGCCCGATTCCATGATTCAGCCCATGATTCCTTTGTAATGCAAAACAGCATTATACCCTAGAAGATGGCACAACTGCAACCAGAGAGAGCCTGGCCAGTTGATAAGTCACATCATTCCTGATTTTGTGGAAGCATTGTTGCTACAATCTTGATGTGAGTGACTCATTGTTGCATTTATGTCTCATTCTTAAACAGGAGACTCAGCATACCCAAACCGCCTTTTGCTATTGAAGCCATTGAGGAATCCAACTACGCCAGGGGAAGTCCACTTCTAAGAGGACTATCGAAGACCACAGGAGGCAGTGGAGTGGGCTTTTGGGCTCCTGATGGCCAGATTTCTCTGTCTGGGCGGGACTGGTAGAGCCCTCCTCTACTCACCCAGAAAAGTGTTTCAGATCACTGTGGCATGCTGCATGCTTCATAAAGTCACCCTGCAGCTAAATATCCCTTACATCCTAAAGGAGGGGGAGCCTGTGGTGCCATCGTGTGAGAATCCTGAAATGCCAAATGAAGATGATAGTGGCAAAGAGGAAGGAGCTGACTTACGACAAGATCTCGTCATCAGCTTCTTCTCATGAGTGTACGTATGTCATGAGATGTCATGACTTTAACTGTTCAATGTACTGTAGTTGTGATAATGTGTGGAGTTAACTCTTGGAAATAGTTAGGGAGCTGATGCCCATGCAAAATCAGCCAAAGGGTGTTTGATGATATAGCGTTTGACACATCTTTATGATATTGCTTTGTTTGCCTCAGATTTATCGTAATGTTCTCCAGATGCTTGCTATGTGACTTGTGTTATATATATATTTTTTCATACCTACGCTCTATGTTTTGTTCTTTGTACAGGTACCTTCACCATGACATGCTCATGTGGGCATTTCAAAGTTGTGACATTGGCAGGTATGTGATGCTGTTTAGACTTTAGAGGACATGGATTGTTCTGGGGAATATAGGTCACAGACTTTGGGTGTAGAACAGCTGTGCCAAGTCAGCTTACACAGTGGTTGGATGGAAGTGCAGAAGACTCCATTGTACTTGTTCCTTGTTGTGTGGTGGCCCTGATAGTCCTAGGCCGAATTCATGTTAATTTCCCTTCACATTGTCTAAACACTCTTTTTGTATGAACTGTATGTAGTTGTTGATGTGTTTCATCATTGTAAGCCAAAGTGTTTATGGCACATCACAGACATTTATTTTTGTCATACAACCAGCTGCAGAAGCACTGGATTGTAATGAACCTGTGATCAGAAACTGCTGTGCTGCCGTCTGTCTGTGTCTTACATTATATGATGTTGGATTACTTCTTTGTTGTAGGCTATATGGCTCCAGGTGATGACATTAACCACTTTCATGTTTGTCTAATCCACAGGACAATGTCTGATAAATCCCTTACTTCCATGGTCTGGAGGTCTGTACCTGTAAATTTGATAATTTCCCAGTATGATTCAGTCATGCATGATTTGCTATGTTTCCAACATATTGACAACCTATGCACTGAACAATCCAATACAATTTGTTATTTGACAAGATACTTGTATGTATGTGTTTGTGTGGAATGGTTGTAATCCTGAGCTGGACACTGCGTACGTGCAACATATCCCTGCTGCACAGAAACCTTGGATCATAATTGTATGGTTCACATCGTCTGACATATCTACATGGCTAAATGTGAAATTTAAGACAGCAGACAACAAGTCTGTGACAGGTGAGTTTATTGCAATGCTACAACATGCAGAAAAAATTGGGGCAGAAATAAACAAAAATGTAAAGGGAAGGGGTCAATCATGGTGAATGAAGTCATTGAAGTAGATGCCACACAACTGGAAGCCCAAAGTCCAGAGTATTCCTCTCATTGGAAATGGAAAGTGGTTCAGGATCAGTCAATAGAGTGTATGCCTGACACACAAAGGAGGACATTAAGAAGGAGGTTTATTGCTGGCAGCGGTGGATGTCTTGCCATCCGCACCTCCTGGATTCTTGCATGGACATCCCCCCTTGCGAAGGGTGGGGATCAGCTGCTACAGAGGCAAGAGTGTCTGTGGGTGGTTCTGCCTCTGGCAGGGTCTCCCTTCCTGTGGCTAGTACCAATGTATATAAGCCTGAAGTTGTTGTCCCCAAGGAAAGGGAAAATTGGGTTGAAAAAGTCTTGCTCAGGGTTCTATGAATGTCCCATAGCATTCCTGTTAGGGAGGCCATGTTTGAATTGTGGGTCTCCATTTGTTCACACATTGCCCTATGCATGTCCCTCTGAAGCTGCTTCCTTTCCCGGAGTTCAGTCAACACCTGGCCCATCATGCTTTGGGACTATTGATAGACCCGTAAGACATGACTGATGTGTCCTGGATGACAGCAGCCTCAGTGGCCTCACTACACTAGCCCACAGCATCCCTACCACACACTCAACCCCCACGAGCCTGTGCCCTTGGCACAGGGTGCTCTCTCCAACTAGGTTCCGGACCCTCAGTGTCAGGAGTGTTGGGTTGCACCTCAGGATTCAGGACTGGGGGTACAAGATGGTGGGAGCTGTGTTAGGTACACATGTTGGGAGACACATCGTTGCCTGGGATGGTAACGCAACAGGGATGGGAGGTGATGTTGTGGGCACAGTGAGACTCATTGTTGCTGTATGACCAGGTTGCCCAGATGGGCCAGGACAATCCTCCATGTCCACAAGTCCAGGAGTGTCATCACCACTGATGGCTTTATCAAGGGGTGTAGTTGGTGTCTATTCCGTGGCCTCTGTACGCCCTTTGGCAGTTCGACCTATTGATGAATTAAGTACATTGTTAGTGGTTGAAGTGTGACATCTACCTCTAAAGCTTTTGTGTTACAATAAACAGAGTCATTGGATGTTCTTAAGTTGTAGGTTAGCCTATTGTGCCATGTTACCATGGTATTGGAGTATTTAACATGAAGTGTGAAGCTTGCCTAAACTATTTGACTCAAGCAGCTCATGAGATGTGCAGATGAGCTGCACTGTGGATGATGGAATGAAAATGACATCTTACCAACAGTAAAACTAACACAGTGGAGAGGCAACATATGCCTTTGACCATTTGGTGGCCTAATTGAGTGAGATACAGGCAAACTCAGAACTTTGTGGTATATTTAAATGCAGTTATCATGTGGGCAGTGCTGTGTCAATGTGTTTGCTGTCACTACCAATTTGGTATGCGGCTTGAGCTCTTAGGAATACTTGGTGTACACACTAGGTATTTTAATGTGTCATTCCTGTCTAGTTAGTATAGTTTAATCTTGGGATAGCAGGTCAAGATGGAGCTAGGTAGACAGACATGTCTCTTAGTTGAGCATGATCTATAGATTGCTCAGTCACAGGTGAGTACACTTAATTTAAGAGTTAAGAAGCAGGGGTATGTGGGCAAGTGACAACTAGGCTGGTGGATGGAATTAAAGACACAGGCCTCCTGGGAGATGCAGCCAGGTCACTCCCTCTACTTCCCACACTTGGCAAATGGTATGCTCCCATGTGAGTACACTCCCATTGAGAATTAACAAACAGGGGTATATGGGCAAGTGACTACTGGGATGGTGGTTGGAATTACAGCCACCAGGCCTCCTGGGAGTTGCAGCTAGGTCACTCCCTCTACTTGACACTTTAGTCAAATATTGAGTATCACATATCTGAAGGCCGACTGCATTTAGATCTGAGCATATATTTACATGTTGAGACATACCATGAATCCTGGTATGATTTTTTGACCTTGAAAGGCTTACAGGGACCATTTCGACTTATGGCGTTTGATAGGCCTTGGTAGCTGTGATGTTGGGTCCAACAATACACATTGACAGTGTTACATCTCAGTATTAAATGTTGGTGAGGAGGTACATGAACAACACAGAGGCAAAGGCTTAGCTGTGAGCATGCAGACAGTCCAGTCTTGCAACAGTTTTGTGTGATAGCTTATCAGACTTCACTCCCTCAGGTATTCCTGTCAAGTCCTCAGGATGCAGGTTGGTCAAGACCTTCTCCTCCCAGGGAAAGAGTCTTAATGGAGCACTGGGAGGGCCACTGTCAGTCTTGTTTGCCTTCAACTGTTGCCTGGAGGCCAGGGAAGGCACCTTGCCCCTCAGGTCATTCCATCTCTTCCTAATGTACTCCTTTCTGTGCAGGACGATGCCTACAGCATTCACTCTGCCAATGATCCTTTGTCATATTTCCATTTTCCAACTGAGAGGTGTATTGTGGACTTGCGCTCTAAGCAATTGTGGCTCTCCTCTTATGAATTCATCCACCATGTCTCTCAACTCTTCTGCAGAGAAACAGTGAGTTTGGTGCGTGACAAGATGGACAACTTAAGTGGGTGACGGGGATTTGATTAACAGGGGAAGTACAATAGGGGATGGATGGACAAAAGTGTGTACAGGGTCTTAAATGGGATGGTGAAAAAAGGGGTGCTCATCTATGGAAAAATGAGTAAATGGTGGTTAGTCTTCTTCATAGTCCAGTGGAAATGCAAAGTATTGTAGTCTGGGAAGTGGTGTGTTTTACAGTGTGATTTGCAGGTGTGTCCATTGGACTAATGTGTGCCAGTTGTATTGTTTTTTAATTAATCCAATGGGCACTTTCCTGTTGTATTGCAGAGTGCGTACAGCAGCGGTTGGTCGCTGTGCCTTGCTGGTGCAAGGGGCCTGCCATGGCGACTATGTGTTTGTAAAGGGCTCTGCAGCTGGCCGTGGTGCTGACAGTGCTAGAAGTCGGAACGCCTAGATAGCAGACCACTGCACTGCTGGCAGTCTGTCTTTTTGCTTTTTTTGCTTGGCAGGGGGCAGTTCTGCCTGGATACATAAAAAATACAGTACACTAGAGACTGCCGGTTCACTTTTTCACTTTTTAAACATTGTCATTTTATTTTTTTAAACATAAAAGTATTTATGAACCTTTTAAATTAAAAAACTGAAAAAAATGCAAGATGTTTCTTCAATTTATCTAATATGTATTTTATTTAACAAATATATTTTAGTTTAATATTTAAAGAACTTTTTAGTTTGGAACTTAAGAATTGATTGGAAAAAAGTGGGAGAATTTACATTCATTTTTGGAGAACATTGATTTTATTTTTATTGTATTTTTTATTTGAAAACTTGTAATGTTAATATTTTAAAATACGTTTTTATTTTATTTACTTCCCACTCTACTGAAGTAATATAATTTATGTTCAGATTATATTTGCTGTATTTTGGTTGAAACTATAATTTTTTGATACTTTTATGTCCAGCACTTTCCTACAATTTGTGTGTAGATTGGTGGTGGGGATAATAAATTGAACCCCTATATTGTCCATTACCTTCCCCAAAGTAACATAGATAGGAGTGGGAAGAGTAAATCTAACCCCTATAATGTGTAAGACATTCCCTAATGTCGTATAGATTAGGGCGGGAATAGTGAATGCAACCCCTTTATGTCCAACACCTTCTTTAAAGTAGCTTAGATTGGAGTGGGAATCTCCCAAAAAGTACCTAACATAGCATAGGTTGGCATTAGAATAGTAACTTTAATACCTTTAATGTCCAACACCTTCCCCAACGTATCATAGATTGGAGTGGAGATATTAAATCTAACCTTTTAATGTCCAACACTTTCCAAAAAGTAGTTTGAATTGGAGTGGAAGTAGTACATCTAATCCATATAATGTCCAGCACTTTCCCAAGGTAGTGTATATTACAGTGAGAATAGTAAATCTAACCTCTGTAATGTCTAACACCTTCCAAATTTTAACTTAAAAAGGAGCAGGGATAGTTGAATTAAACCTTTTATTTTCAACACTTTATCCTATGTGTAGTAAAGAGAGGTTTGCACAATTAGCAGTAAGTAAAAATATTTGTATTTTTTATATTGAGAGGCAATAATAAATGCACTTGGATGATTTCACACAGTTTTCCTTTGCATATATTGATGACAGTTTTTAAACACAACTTTATTTCTAATAATTTGTACACATAAGTTTTAATATCTTGTTATCTTTTTATACATTCAATGAAATATAACTTCAATTTCACATACATGTATACATTTTCTTATATTTAGGAATGCATATTTTATTGGTAATCTTTAACATACCATTTTACAAATACATATCACGTTCCAAAATTTTGCTTTTTTCACATATGTTTAAAAATAATTTTACTGAGACAGATTTTTCTATTTTAATAGCAATTAATACACATTTCCTATTATGATATGTTTACAATATATATGAATTAGTACAATTGATTATTATTTATAATAATTGTGAAGTTCCAGCTTTTTGATTGGAACAGTTTTATATTGGGGCTTCATAGTGGGAAGGGGAATTGTTCGTATTTGCACTTTAATATTGGGGCATTTTGGCTGTCATTTTTTCTATCCTACACACACTAGTGCTCTAGCTGGTCATCCACAAATGAAAGACACAGCACAGAGGTGCAGTGGACTCGCTCAGTGAGTGCACTGCTGGTACTCCAAAGGCGAGCGAAAGGCAGGCCCGTCTGCACCTGTCCATGCCTGAATGGAACCAAGGGCAATGAACTATGCCCCTTTTGCTCAAAATAAGGTTTGTTTCTCTGCCAATCAGTTATTACCTCTCAATATTCCTGTACGTGGCATCTGAAGCACTTGTTGACCCTAATCTCTCTTCTGTAATCTGTAAAAGGTGCAGCTTTCAGCCCTTAATCGAGTCGAATTACATGGGCCTTCTACCCCCACATCGAGGCGTGTGTCCTTAGTAAACTGCTGCTCTCAGGCTGCCCATAAATTAGATATTTTTGGCTTGTGAACAGACTGCTCACAATGGTCTTTCTATCACTGAGACTTGGTTACACAGCTGCTCCGCCCCAAATGTTGTCCAACCACTTCCTCCTGGCTACTGTATCTCTGGACCGGACCGTCTGGGGAAGGGAGGAGGGGCGATTGCCATCATCTATAGGGACACATTAAAGGATGTCTCCCCCTTGAGTTGGGGAGTTGTGAAAGCCTCTTTTTTTCTCTGATTCTTGACCATACAGTTACCTTCTCTGGTATCTTACTCTACAGACCACTACGTCCGTACATGCATTTTTTTACAAAATCTTCTTGAAATTGCTGCTGATTTAGCAGTAATGAGGGCCAATTTTACTGTACTCAGAGACTTCAACCTGCATATTAAAGACTCCAGCAATATGACTGCGAACATTCTCCTCCAGGACCAGGGGTCTTTGTAATTGAAGCAACTCGTGAAGGGGTCAACCTATGAGAGGGGGGCATACCATTGATTTAGTATTTAGTAACTCTAATCATCTCCAAGTACAGTGCCACACTTCTTTAATTTGGCTGGCATGGTCCCATTTACAATGTCTGACTTTTTGCCACCATCTTTTAAGCCTTTGGAAAATCGGTTGGACCATTGTTAGTCAAAGTTAAATCCAGAGGATTGGTTAGCCGTCCTACAGGCCATGAGAACTCCCCTATAAGACTCTGTCACTTCCTCAACCCTCTGAATGGCCTGTGAATTTGTTGGACATGGTTCTACCTCTCAAGAGGCTCAAGACCTCTTCACTGGGTAAAAAAAAAAACCTTGGTTTAATGTCAATCTCCTTGTCCTTAAAAAGGAATGTAAATGCTGGAAAGATGTTAGAGGAAGACTTATGCCGATGGGTACAGAAGTAAATATGGGAGCTCTATAACACACTACCATTCTGCAATAAAATTAGCTCAGTCTACATATTATTCTGCAGAAATTGAGCTCTCAACCAACTCTCCCAGAGAGATTTTTCAGATTTTGAAGAATATTACTGAACCTAAGTCTGTGGACTCTGCACTTAAAGCATCATTTGAACAAAGTAATAAATTGGCTTTTTTTTTCAGAAAATAATTTTGGATATTTACTCCTCCTTCCCAAATATTCTAATTATTAAGGACCCCCAGGCAATGAGATCATACCTGCACTGTCAGCAGGAACTCTTTCAGCCTTTCTTGAATTGACTGTTAGTCTTTTCATGGATCTTCTATTAACAATAAAATCTGGATCTTCCCTCAGTCCTGTTCCCATACACATCCTATGTCAAGGTCATGACAGCACTGTCCCCTCCTTGGTTGACTTGTGGAATCTCTCTCTATCTATGGGGGATGTTCCCCAACAATGGAAGCATGCTGTGGTCAAACCTTTGCGAAAAATACATGGATTTTACCCTGGCAGCATGAGTAACTTTAGACCTATCTCTCTCTTACCTTTTCTGTCAAAGCTTCTGGAAAAATATGTTAACCAACATCTTTATAAACCCACAGAAAAAACAGAAAAGTACTTTTTAATATATTTTAAACTATTTTTAACAAATGAGCTATTTTTATATTTAATCACTTTTTTAATAAATACATATGTTATTTTTAACATTTCCTGATTTAAGTTAATTGTTTTCTATGAAATAGTAATCTTCTTAGGGTTGAGCCCTCGCAAGCGCCCTGGCTCCTGTTGTAATCTCTCTGTGGACTTTTAACCACTCCCATCAGTTAGGATGGCTTGTTGGCCTGCCTTTTAAAATTCGCTTGATTTCATCAGTGAAAGGCATGCATGCGTCATGCCCTTTCTGGTGTTTAGTCTTCCTCTACAGCACCAGTAAACTACTGAAAATATACGAGGCTTAGTATTTTCCAGTTGGCTTCTGCACTATTTATTATTATTTCCTACGCAGCGCGATCTTGAGGAGCAGTAGTAGACCCTGTTACATGGATAATTCCACTTTTGCTGGTTACATGGATGATTATACTTTTGCTGGTTACATGGATAATTACACTTTTGCCAATACTTTTCACTGTGAGCGAACTTCTGTTTCCTTTTCTGTGTCTCCTTAACGCTCATGGTGACTGTCAGCTTGCATATGTGAAACTGTTTTACTTTTCATTATCAGTTTAAATAGCAAGAAAAGTCAGGTTAGGGGTTTACAACGCTAATAGCTCTAACTCGAGCAGATACAAGACCAATTGCATTGCAAATGTTTGTTTATTTAGCAGCCTTTTTGTTTTAGCTGCTGCCTCTACTATTTATTAGTCTACTATTGTCATTTTCTGTCATTCTTGATTCCCTTTGGTCATGGTTTCCTGCTGCTTCTCTACAGATCAAGAAAGACTTCTTTTAAGTTACTTTTCAGTGTTTTAGGGGTAGGAGGACTGTAGGTTGGCATGGTAAACCTAGGGTATTGTTTTGTTTGGTTATGGTTTGCTAGTTAAGTGTTGCATTGTGCTATGGTTATTTAGTGTGGTGTGGTAGGCCGTAGTGTAATGTTTGTAGTTGACTATGATGTATTTATGGTTTTCATTATGTATATGCTTTTTTTAATGAATACAGTTTTATATTTCGTGTATTTAGGAAAATACAATCCTTCTTGGCATGTTAACCCCAATTTCTAACTGTCTCACTGGGATCCTGCTAGTCAGGACCCCAGTGCTCATAATTTGTGGCATATATGTCAGTGTGTTTCACTGTGTTGTCAGCATGCTTGACTGTGTCACTGGAGTCCTGCTAACCAGAACTCCAGTGCTTATGCTCTTTCTGCTCTCCAAATTTGTCACCATAGTCTAGTGACTCCATAGTCCAATCCAGATTGCCACACTGGAGCCCCATTATAAGTCCATAGTATATGGTACCTAAGTACCCAGGGCATTGGGGTTCCAGGAGATCCCTATGGGCTGCAGCATTTCTTTTGTCACCCATAAGGAGGTCATACAAACACTCTTTCAGGACTGCCAATGCAGCCTGAGTGAAATAGTGCACACACTATTTCACAGCCATTTTCACTGCACCAGGTAACTTAGAAATCACCTATGTGTCTTTCTACTGAAGGCTAGGTGCAAAGTTACTGTGTGTGAGGGCACCCTTGCACTAGCAAAGGTGCCCCCACATTGTCCAGGACCAATTTCCCGGACTTCGTGAGTGCGGGGACACCATTAGAAGCGTGCACTACTTATATGTCAATACATATATGTAGCATCACAATGGTAACTCCAAATATGGCCATGTGAGGTGTCTAAGATTGGAACATTGTACCCACAATCCAATTCTGGTATTGGGGGGCCAATTCCATGCATCCTGGGAGCTCCAATATGGACCCGCAGTACTGCAAAACTAGCTCTCTGAGGTTTCCACTGCGGCCCCAGCTGCTTCTACCTCCCAGACAGGTTTCTGCCTTCCTGGGGATTGAGCAGATCAATTCCAGGAAGGCAGAACAATGCATTTCTTTTAGGAATAGGGGTGTTACACCTTCTCCCATTGGAAATGGGTACAGGCATGGGAGGGGTATCCCCCCAGAGCCTCTGCAAAAGCTTTGAAGAGCACAAACTGTGCCCTCCTTTCCTAATCCAGTCTACACCGGTTCGGGGAACCCCAGCCCCTGCTTTGGCATGAAACTGGACAAAGGAAAGGGGATTGACCACTCCCCTGTCCATCACCACCCCAGGGGTGGTGCCCAGAGCTCCTCCAGAGTGTCCCTGGCATTAGCCATCTTGGATTCCAAGTTGTGAAGACCCTCTGGGAGCATCTGAGTGGCCAGTGCCAGCAGGTGACATCAGAGACCCTTCTGATAGGTGCATACCTGATTAGGTAGCCAATCCACCTCTTAAGGCTATTTAGGGTCTCTCCTCTCGGTGTTTCCTCAGATTCAGTTTGCAAGATTCCACCAGGACTCCTCTGCTTCAGCTTCTGACTATCGGATCAACCACAGACTGCTCCAGGAATGCTGTAACTGCAACAAAGCATCCAAGAAGGCTACAATGACCCTGCAACTTCAGCTCCAGCTAGCAACTGCAACAGTTTCCAGGTTGTTAATGCTCTGAGGACTGCTTGTCTTCATTCTGGACCACAAGGACCGAAGGAATCTCACATGGAGAGACAGAGTCACTTCCCTGCTTCAGCAGGCACCTCTCTGCAATGACAATGGGTACTCTGGGACTCCTCTCCTGTCGATGAGCATGATCCCTGGAACACAGGTGGTGTACCGAAGTGATGCTGACTGTCCAAAGGTCCTGCTGTCCAAATTTGGTGGAGGTAAGGGCTTGCCTTCCCGTGCCAGACAGTACCCCTGTGCACAGCGTGTTCTGCAGCTCCTTGGGCTTCTGTGCACTTCTTCCAGAAGTCCTTCTTGCACAGCATAGCCCAGGCCCCCAGCACTCTATCCTGCAACGCTGAGCTCACTGAGTTGTTCTCCGGCAGCATGGGAACACTTTGTGTAGTGCTGTGATGACCGCATTCTGCAGCTCCTCTAACCCCATGTTCTGGGACTCCTGTGGGCGCTGCCTGGTCTTCTTAGGGCTCCCTAAAGTGCTGAGAGCCCTCTCTGTCTCCTCAGTTCGAGTTGAGGCACCTAGGTACCTCCTGGGCCTAGGTAGCACCTTTTCCTGCCAAATGCAACATTGGCTTGTTGGCGGAATCCAACTACGAAAACCAGCCTGCATCCAACGACTCGACGTGGGACATCTCTTGCACCAAGCAGGAACCCGCAGCTGTCTTCCTTGGTGCATTTCTGACTTCTTCATCCAACCAGAGAATCCACTTTTGCACCTTCATCTGGGTTAGCAGGGGCTCCTGCTCTCCGTGGACTCTTCATTGACTTCTAGACTTGGTCTCCTCTCGCCACAGGTCTTCAGGTCTAGGAATCCATTGTTGGTGTCTAGCAGTCTTGCTTGGTTTTTGCAAAATCCTTCACCACGACTTCTAGTGTGTTCTGAGGAAACTTGCAGTACTTTACTCCTGTTTTCCTGAGCTCTGGGGTGGGGTACTTTACTTACATTTGGTGTTTTCTTACACTCCCAGCGCCCCTGTAGAGACTACACTTGCCTATGGGGGAACTGACATTCGCACTCCACTACTTTTGTATATGGTTTGTGTTTCCCCTCGACCCATTTCAACCTATTGTGATTTTCACTGTTTGTAGTATTCTATGACTGTTTACTTATCTTATTTTGGTTCCAAGTGGAGATATTGTGTATAATACTTACTTCCAGAGTGAGTATAGGAAAGTACCATCTTGCCTGGCATGTTACCCCCATTTTTCACATGTATGTAAGTTTGTTTTTGCCTGTCTCACTGGGATCCTGCTAGCCAGGACCCCAGTGCTCATAGTTTGTGGCCTGAATGTGTGTATCTGTGTAGTGACTAACTGTGTCACTGAGGCTCTGCTAATCAGAACCTCAGTGCTTATGCTCTCTCTGCCTTTAAAATTGTCACTATAGGCTAGTGACCATTTTCACCAATTCTAATTGGCACACTGGAACATCCTTAGAATTCCCTAGTATATGGAACCTAGGTACCCAGGGTTTTGGAGTTCTAGGAGACCCTATGAGCTGCAGCATTTCGTTTGCCACCCATAGGGAGCTCAGACAATTCTTACACAGGACTGCCACTGCAGCCTGAGTGAAATAACGTCCACGTTATTTCACAGCCATTTTACACTGCACTTAAGTAACTTATAAGTCATCTATATGTCTAACCTTCACTTGGTGAAGGTTAGGTGCAAAATTACTAAGTGTGAGGGCACCCTGGCACTAGCCAAGGTGCCCCCACATAGTTCAGAGCAATTTCCCCGGGCTTTGTGAGTGCCGGGACACCATTACACGCATGCACTACGTATAGGTCAATACCTCTATGTAGCTTCACAATGGTAACTAGTAATATGGCCATGTAACATTTCTAAGATCATAGAATTGTCCCCCCATGCCAAATCTGGTATTGGGGGGCCAATCCCATGCATCCCCGGGGCTCCACCATGGACCCCGGGTACTGAAAAACCAGCTCTCTGGGGTTTTCTCTGCAGCTACCAATGCTGCCAACCCACAGACAGGCTTCTGCCCTCCTGGGGTCTGGGCAGACCAGTCCCAGGAAGGCAGAACAAAGGATTTCCTCTGAGAGAGGGTGTTACACCCTCTCCCTTTGGAAATAGGTGTTAAGAGCTGGGTAGGAGTAGCCTCCCCCAGCCTCTTCAAATGCTTTGAAGGGCACAGATGGTGCCCTCCTTGCATAAGCCAGTCTACACCTGTTCAGGGAACCCCCAGCCCCTGCTCTGGTGCGAAACTGGACAAAGGAAAGGGGAGTGACCACTCCCCTGTCCATCACCACCCCATGGGTGGTGCCCAGAGCTCCTCCAGTGTGTCCCAGACCTCTGCCATCTTGAATCCAGAGATGTGAGGGCACAATGGAAGCCTCTGAGTGGCCAGTGCCAGCAGGTGATGTCAGAGACCCTTCCTGATAGGTGCTTACCTCTCTAGGTGGCCAATCCTCCTCTGAGGGCTATTTACGATCTCCTGAGGGCTTTTCCTCAGATAACGACATGCAAGAATTCACCAGAGTTTCTCTCCATCTCCCTCTTCGACTTCTGCCAAGGATTGACCGCTGACTGCTCCAGGACGCCTGCAAAACTGCAACAAAGTAGCAAGAAGACTACCAGCGACATTGTAGCACCTAATCCTGCCGGCTTTCTCGACTGTTTCCTGGTGGTGCATGCTCTGGCGGCTGTCTGCCTTCATCCTGCACTGGAAGCCAAGAAGAAATCTTCTGTGGGTCGACGGAATCTTCCCCCTGCTCCAGCAGGCACCAAACTTCAGCATCACCGGTACTTTGGGACCCCTCTCATCCTGACGAGCGTGGCCCCTGGAACACAGGTGGTAGACCCAAGTGACCCAGACTGTCCAGTGGTCCAACTGTCCAAATTTGGAGGAGGTAAGTCCTTGCCTCCCCTCTCCAGATGGTCATCCTGTGTACTGCATGAACTGCAGCTGCTAGGGCTTCTGTGCACTTTTGCAAGGCTTATTTGCGGTCTTTCTCCAAAGAAATAACTCTGCATCCTTCAGCACTCCATGGGACATCTTCTGTGCTAAGGAGAAGTTCCTGGCATCTTCCATTGTTGCAGAATCTTCAGCTTCTTCCACCCGGAGGCAGCCATTTTGCACCTTCATCCGGGGTGTAGTGGGCTCCTGCCCCCCTGGAAACTTTTGTGACCCTTGGACTTGGTCCCCTTCCTTTACAGGCCATCAGGTCCAGTAATCAATCTTCAGTGCTTTGCAGTCTGTTGTGGTCTTTGCAGAATCTCCTATCACGACTTTAGTGTGTTTCTGAGGAAGTAGGGTCACTTTACTCCCACTTTTCAGGGTCTTGGGGTGGGTTATCTGGCCACCCTTAGTGTTTTCTTACACTCCCAGCGACCCTCTACACATTACACTAGGCCTGGGGTCCATTCGTGGTTCGCATTCTACTTTTGGAGTAAATGGTTTGTGTTGCCCCTAGGCCTATTGCATCCTAATGTTTTCTACTGTGTTTGCACTACTTTTCTAACTGTTTACTTACCTGATTTTGGTTTGTGTATATTTTGTGTATTTTACTTACCTCCTAAGGGAGTATATCCTCTGAGATATTTTTGACACATTGTCACTAAAATAAAGTAACTTTATTTTTAGTGAATCTGAGTATTGTGATTCTCATGATAGAGTGCTGTATGATATAAGTGGTGTAGTAGGAGCTTTGCATGTCTCCTAGTTCAGCCTAAGCTACTCTGCTATAGCTACCTCTATCAGCCTAAGCTGCTAGAACACTACTAATCTACTAATAAGGGATAACTGGACTTGGCACAAGGTGTAAGTACCTTCAGGTAACCACTATAAGCCAGGCCAGCCTCCTACATGTAACTAAAATAAAGTACCTTTGTTTTGGTAACACTGAGAATTGTCTTTTCTTGTGTATAAATACTGTGTGACTATAGTGGTATTGCAAGAGCTTTGCATGTCTCCTAGTTCAGCCTTGGAAGCTCTGCTACAGTTACTTCTAGACAACCTAAGCTGCTAGACACTGCCTACATTTCACTAAGGTGGATCACTGGACCTGGTATAAGGTGTAAGTACCTCTGGTACCCACTACAAGCCAGGCCAGCTTCTCACAGTGTACTTGTGATGTGTGGGAGGGCAAGGTTTTTTTTTTTTTACAGATTCTTCATCGAGGTCAAAGACTTACATCATTTCTGGATGCATTGTTTTTTTAGGTTTAAATCTGTTTCATTGAAATTCAAGAAATAAATGGAACATAACAATATCCTGACCTACATCTGTTGGCCGGTGAGGTGTAATAGAGAGAAAGGGATGTTAACCAGGGGAGATGGGAAGTTGGGAGGGTAGGCTTGCATAACAAGGGGGGAGGTAAGGTAAAGAGGAATGTCAAGGAAAGGGACTTGCTCGACATCCACTGTTCCAGGAAATGCAATGAGTTCAGACCAAGGGGTAAATAATACAAGTTAAAACGCTACTTCCACACCTCAGTCAGCATCATGGTCTGTTTGTGTGAGGTGAAGTACCCGCAAGAAGGTTGGACAGGAGAGTTCCCTCAATTCTCGAGCTAGAAACCATATGCAGAGCACCCAAGTTTCACTGTAGTTTGGCACTTTGTGGTTCACTATTGCCATCAGCTCCTTCATGCCAAGGAGTTCCCATAGCTTATGCTGCCAATCCAGCCATGTGGGCATGCTATCTGTACCTCACTTTGACAGTATGACTTGATTGGCTGCTCAGAGGACAAGGTCAATAGCCCTTCCCCTTGACGATCGCAGGAGGTATGTCAGTGCATTGGGTAGACCTAACAAAGTGTAGCTGGGGAACCTGGGCAGGTTTGTTCTGTACATCTCATTGATGTCTGCCAGGACATCCATCCAGTATTGTTGTAGTTTGGTCTATGTCAAACAATATGTGTCAATGTGCCTCCAGCATTCATCATCCCCACCATGTTTCCATTTGGCCATTCTGGCAGTCTGTAATACCATTAATGTATAATTTTAAGTAAAATCTCCTTTCTGGATGCACTACAATCAGATGTGCAGGCTTGGTGTAGAATGTCAGACCACTCTCTAGGAGGTAAAGGGGCATTGACACTCTAATTCCCTTCACAACCATGCTGGAGATTTAGGCTCTCATTATGACTTTGGGGGTCTTTTTGAAAGACTGCCAAAGCCATGGGTGCCGGAAGACTGCCAGTGCTGGTGGTCCTCCGCCCACCATATTACGAGTACTGCAGGATTTCTGCCACATTTTGGGTGGAAATCCTGCAGTAGTCGTGCTGGCAGACGGAGGCGCATGTGCGGACTCCGCCAGCCATATTACGACATGTAATATGGCCTGGCGGTGTCCTGATGACATGGCGCTGCTGGAGGTAGAAGCGCTCGTTGCGTGCCGGACGGCTTCCTCACTGGACAATTTAGTCAGCTGTCCAACAGGTGAGGGAGGTGGGATGGTGGGGGGTGTTGTGTGTGCACGTGTGATTAGGTATTTGTCGGCGTGTGTGTATGCGTGTTTGCATGTGTGTATGTGTGTGTGCATGCATGTGTGTATGCATGTTTGTATGGGTGTGTGTATGCATGGTTGAATGTAAGTATGAATGTTGAAGTGAATGCGTGTATGAGTATTGAAGTGAATGTATGTTAGGATGGATGAGAGTGAATACATGTATGTCAGTGCTGGTGAATGAGTGTATTCAGGGTGCATGTGGGTGTCTGTGTGCGTGTGTATGTATGTGGGGAGGGGGTGGAGCGAGGGTTAGTAAGGGTGTGAGGAGGGGGGAGGGGGGCACTGTACCTGAAGGGGGGGTTCTGGTATGTAGGGGATGGGGGAATTTTGCTTGCTGGGGGGTTGGGGGAGTCGTCTGCCGGTGACAGGAAAGAAATTCCCTGTTACCAGTAGCCTTTCCGCCGATGAAACCCTGATGTCTTCATTGGACAGAGATGCTCATCTCTGGCCCGGCGGGTCCAACCGCCCTGGCGGTGTGAGCAGGGATGTGGCAGGTTGGCAGAGGCCAACCCGCCACACTCATGATGTGGCGGTTTTCACCGCCGGCTCATTTGCAGTGAGTCTGCCACTGTGTCCCTGACTCTCAGTAGACCGCCAGGGTCATAATAAGGGCCTTAGTGTTGGTCATTGCAGCATTAAGGAAGGTATAGATGTCAGGAAGAAGGTCTTTGTTCATGTGGTGGGTGAGCAGCCATTTCTCAAAAGATGTGAGAGGTCAGCTTGTGTGTGGGCTTATGTGTAGTAATGTAACTCAGTTCTGAATGATAGCATATTGCCAATGTGAGCTGGGAGGGATGCCATAGTTAAACTGGATCTGTGCAAAGTCTTTAAGACCACCAATGTAGAATAGGTCCCCCACCCTTTTCCAATTGACTAGAATGCGATCCTCTGGAAATCTGGAGGGAAGTTGGAGTTTCCTATAATTGATGTCTGTTGTGATAAGGGGGTGGAAATCTTCTGTGTCAACTGCACCTTGTCCCAGGCTCCTACCATCACCCTAACTACGGGAGAGATATAAACTACGGGAGAGATCTAAATCTCTGGTGGCCGGTGTGACTTAGGGAGCCGTGACACTTTCCAGATGTGGAGCCCAGCTACCTCTGGCCTATAAAGCACCAGTGTTTCTCAGTGTGAGTCCTGGACCATTCTACCAAACATCTGAGCTGCATTGCCTGATAGTACCGCATCAAGTGGGGAATTCCAAAACCACCCTCCGCCACAGCAAGGGATGTTTGTTTCTTTGCCATGTTTGCCTTTTTACCATCCCATATGTAGTCCTCAATTAAGTGCTGTAACTTACCAATGACACTGGAGTATTTTGGGTAGTAGGGTCAATTTTACCACTGCTAACCTTCCGAACCAGAAAGGGATCCTCCTTTCCAGGATTGTAGATCTGATCGGGCAGTGGAAAGCAATGCAGCGTAATGACATTCTGCTGTTTGCTGTAGCAGGAGGATATATTTGCAGGCCTAGATAAGTGAACCTGTGAAAGGCCTATGCAAATTGGAAGGGGCATTCTAGTTGGAGTTGCTCAACTTACAGAATGGCAAAATTAAGAGCCTTTGATTTCTTGAGGTGCACCTTAATGTCCAAGGTTCTCCCAAAGGCTTCTAATTCCTGAATCAGTGGGGGGAGGGATGTCAAGGGTTAAGTAAAGGCTATCATGACATCATCAGCATATAAAGTGAGTTTATGCTACTAACTCCCCATGGTGATACCCGCTATGTGGGGGTGTCTACGCACTCTTTCCATGAACTGCTCCATATAGCGGGCAATAAGGAGTGGTGACAACAAGCACCCCATTTTTTGCTGCGTGCTGCGTTAAAGGGTGCTTTAACTCCAACCGTAGCCATCAGGTTAGTATAACAGCACTATACCCTGTGCTGGAATTTGGCACCAAGACTAACTTTGGCCAGCATTAACTGTTGATACGCACAGTGCATCCGGGAAAATGCTTTTTTGGCCTAGACTGAGAGTAGAAGCACTGGTGTGTGAGAACGACTAATTTTGTCTATGAGTTGGAAAAGGCAGTTGGTGTTATCACTGCAGCCCTTCTCTGGAATGAACCCGGCCCGGTCAGGATCTACCAGACCCTGCATTTATGGGGTAAGATGGGCCACTAATATACTGCTGAAGATCTTAGCATCAAAGTTTAACAATAAGATGAGGCGATAGGAAGAACAGAGCATGGGGTCCTTTCTAGGCTTAGGGAGTACTGCAATGGTAGCCTCTCTCAATGTGTCTGTGAGAAAGCCGGATGAGCTAAAAGAATAATAGCGGTGGGCATGGAGGGGAGCCCGGGGGCACACACGTTTTTATAAAAGTCAGAAGTCATATTGGCCAGGTGCTTTACCTGACTGCAGGTGAGCTAGGGCCATGAGTACCTGACTGGGATGGATATCACTGTTTAGTTGCAAGGCATCATCTGCAGTGATGCAGTACTTTTGGACATGGGCTAAGTAGGTATTGGCTTACCACAGATCAAGTGCGTGCGCGGTGTACAGTGTAGAGCAGAAGTACTCAAATTCTTGAGCTCTTTACATGTCCTTATACACCCTAAAGCCCTGTGACCCCGCGATCTCTGTTATTCTCTGTTAGCCTTTGTGCCAAAAGATGCCCTGTTTTTTTGCCCCCTGCATAAGATTTTGGATTAGTATGAAGGAGTGTGTATTCCACCTTATCCATGTCTAGGGTGTTAAGCTGATTTTTGGGCTATTGTGAGTTGGTGCCACTCTTTATGGACCAGTCTCCTTATGGACCTCCTCTATTTTCTTCAGCTTCCCCTCTAGTCAGAGTTGTCGGTCTTTTCTGTCTCATTTTAAGCCGGGCAGCGATAGCTTTAAAGCTTCCTCGAGTTGAATCACATGTCAATAGTTTATGATTAAGGTGCCAGGTGTGAAGCTGTAATGTGGAATCTGGGATGTGCAGTGTGATGGAGATGGGTGAGTGGTCAGAAAGAGCAGCCATGCCACATGCACCAATGTGATAGCTGCTGTTAAGTATGGTGACGTCAGAAAGAAATCCATTATGGGACATGTTTGGCGGGCTGATGAGAAGTAAGTTAAATCTTTTACTGCGGGGTGACGCAGTCCCCATATGTAGATCAGTCCCATGTCCCCCAATCAATTGAGGCATGTCAACATGAATGCCCTTGTCTGCCCCACTCTCTAAGCTGACCTATCCAGGAGTGTATAAGGGACTAGGTTAAAGTAGCCTCCTATAAGACTGTCTGTACTAGGGATGGCCATCACTTTGTCCAAAGCACTCAGGAAGAAAGCCTCCTGATGGTCATTTGGGGCATGGATGTTAGCAAGTGTAAATGTATTTATTGAGATGCATAAGGAAAGTAGTCTGTCTGGCAGCTCTGCTTGTGTCTGGGTGACCTAACCCAGTAAGTGTGTGGTCTGAGGATTGTCACAGATAGCATTCAGGTCTTGAACCACTGATATGATGATGTCTTTCAGATGATAGTGATGCAAGCAAGTCAGGGTATCCTGCGGCATGCAAGGGGATTTAGCTGGTTGGACCACCCTGTGGGTGCAATCAAAAATAATGTCCTTGTCCACAAGGTCTGGTGCCATTTGACAAAATAGGGGAAAGTCATAGTCCTCCAGTTTCCTGGAGTCTGCCTGGAGAGGGATACCTTTAATTCTGATGTAAGATCAGCGTGACCTTCTTTTGAAGATATTCCAGGCAGTATTGCTGCTCTTCATTTTTGTCATGCAGTTCCAGTAATTCACGTTGGTAGTCCTCTTCTTCTGAGTTGCCGGATGTTGCTCAGATTTTTTTGGCTGGAGGCTTACTGAGCATGTCCTTCAAAGTCGTGTCTTTTTTGTTGCGGTGAGTAGTCATTTTTCTACCAGGACCACCCCACCAGAGGAGTCTGGTTGACTTCAGAAAGTCAGGGGTCCCAGGTCACCACTTCTGGGAATGTCCAGGCATAGTCCCTTACAAAAGGGTGGTCTTCTTCTGTGGAACCCTGTCAAAGGAGTGGAAAAGAGGTAGGAGGGCCAAACTCCATACATTTTAAACAATTTTCATGGTTTTATTTTTTTAGGACTATCATGGTCATCAACTTCTGAGCTACAAGTTGTTTTTTACATGAATTGTTGTTGGAAAATGTTAGTTATTTTAAAATTATGCTATTTGTTTTGCTGCATAACAATTTGTTTGCATTGAATTTATTTATTATAGTTTGCTTGTTGGTGTTTATGTGTCACTGTGTGGTGTCTGTTGGATTTTCTATTGTATTTCTTTATTTATTATTTTTATATTAATTTATTTTTACTTTTCAGTCTTAGTTGTATGGATTTGGATAATATATGTTATTTAGACTGATTAGTACAAATAAATACATTAAGTATTAATGTTTGGTGTGTGTGTTGTTTAAGGTTGATTTTTACTTTAAATGTAGTGGTACACTTTTTATAGTAATGTTCTTTCTATGGATTTGAGGTAGGTTAGGTATTTGTTGTTCATTAATAGTTGTACCATGTGTTGTAGCATTTTTTAAATTTCTTTAATTTGTTCTGAAATTTAAGGGTTAATTTATGTAATAGATTGCTCTATTTTAAGTAGCTTGTCACTTTGTTTAGACTTTCTAGGAATTGGTAGAGTTTGGTGGTGTTGGCCTAGTGTGGCTTGTGAAATGCCATTGTTTGTTTTGTCTTGTCTTGTTTGGCCATGATGTTGTTGTATATATTCTATTAATTCTTGGGTTGAGATCTGTGGTGGAACTGCGTAGTCTGCTAACCCAAGTAGCTTCAAAATAGTCCATTAGGGGAAGGTTGGGCTTATTTATAAGTCCTACACGCTTCCAGTGTGTCACTTTTCATGACACATCAGTGACACTTAGAGGCCCATATCTACAAGGCCACTCAAAGCCACTGTGAGTGGATTTTCATGGCCTTGTAGCTATGGTATAAGGCAATGCAGCACAAGTCGCTGCATTGCCTTATACTGTATCAGGTAGACATTCCATGGGCATTGAAGTGGGTTTTCCCATGCAGCACCAATGGGTTTTGACGAATTCCCAGATTTACAAAAATTTGTAAACCTGATAATGTGTCTAAATCATACGCCTCCCCAGGAGAGGTGCAATGAGGAGAAATATCTTTATTTCTCCTTATATCCTCTTTCTTTGTGTTCTGCATTTTGCAGCACACATAGAAAGAGAAAAAAGCCTCCATTGATTGTTTTTGTGCAGGAAGGTGCTCCTTCCTGCACAGAAACAATCCTGTCTGCGACACATGTATCCTTGCATCATGGTGCAAGGGTGCCTGCATTGGCGCTAGGCAGCCCATTGTGCGCCAATATTGGGGTAAAGGACAGAAATGAGTCATACCTTGTAGATCACTTGCTGTGCTGCCCTATGCTTGTAAATGAGTCCCTTAGTTTCTCTTTGTGTGTTTGATTGCACGGGGACTATATGACTAGGCTGTAGTGGTTAACTACTTCTGGGACTGGTGTATATGCTAGGGCTATTGTTTTATGTGGTAGCCAAATTAAGTATTTGTTGCATATTCTACACTTAGGGCCTCATTACGAGTTTGGCGGTCCGTCGACTGCCTGGGCAGCGGCGGTGGTCTGATTGCCATCGGGTTGTCTTTCAGACAGACAGATTATGGATCATGCAGGCTTATGGAGCAAAGCCCACCAGGCAACACAGACCAGCACAGTCACAAGGCAGCACAAACAGGCCAGCGGAGTCTGTGTTTCTGCCAGGTACATTATGAGGTTGCACACTGCCAATGTGACCGTGGCAGTCCAACTACCAGGTCTCAGCAGGCAGAAATGTGGAGTATAAAGGGAGACACTCACCTGCAGGCAGCCTCACACATCCATTGTCACTATGGAGCCCATCACACATCTCCTGCCACTGTTGTTTATGATCTATGGAGTACAAAATCAATGCCGCAGTAGACACAAGTGACTGTAAGTACACACACCTACCTGTGTCATTACGCTCAACAACAGATTGTTGCGCCATCGTCCACATGATATGGGGGTCATACTACAGGCACCAAGTACACATCTCTTTGTATACACAGTAGGAATCATACATATAGATGGACACATTCACAGTCACAATATGTCCCCTTTGGGTAGGTCACTTCCATTGCACTGCAACACTACACAAAAACATAAATCCACTCATCTCAGGGATTGTGAAGGCTACACAACATTGTCTCAAACAACTCCAACAGCACACCAACATCACATATACAAATACAACTCACACACCCACATTCCTCACAGGACATGGACTGTTGTTCCATACAACACACATATGTGTAGATCGGTCATAGAACACAAGCACCACTCCCATGAAACAGCCCTGCAACGGACACAAGCTCACATCACCGCACAATGGAAGTCAATGGCATGCACAATAGACAGAGAGACAAATATGCAAAGATCACTATGCTAATAATACCTGCACAATAGTAATGGGGCATCAGGAGCACTCAGGGAGGGGGCTGCACTGGGACACACATCACTTTACACAGACCCCTTAAGCAATATTTGCACAGGTCCTACATGTATCTCAGGGACAAACAATACTATACCCAAATGACACACCTATCTGCACAATGTGGAAGTGCAAGTCATCACAAAGCACATACAACTCCAACTGCATGGGACATACCTCTACATGAATTAGCTGCAAGGTACACACAGCTAAATGAATACATGCACAGTCAATTGCAAACCGATGTAGCACAACTGAACACACTCCATGTCTGCACAACCAAAACTCAAGCTGACACACATCAGATGAATGCATAATCCATATCGGGGGCCAAGTCTAATGCCATACATGCTCACTTTTGTCAACACAAGATGAAATACTTGCCATAACAAACAGTACACAATGCCATGACACCCCCTTTGCATTTCCACCCGCATATCCATACACTGAACATATCCCCTTATCTTGGGGGACACCAGCATTGCGCACAAAGTCAGATATGGCAAATAACAGCAAATTGATCACCAAGCAGTCAGAAACAAACTGTAGACACATAACGCAAGTCACTCAGGAACAACATTATGGTAGTAAAGGAATTGCAGGACAAATGTGTCCCCAAAAAAACAAATGTTTGGGTTTATTTATAATACATTTTCAAAGTCCAAGGCCCTTGGCCAGTCCATACTGTGATGCACAGGCACCTCATGGTGCCCTCACTTGACTCCTAAATGCCATGGAACCTCCACAGGAAGGGGTATCAAGAGGCCAGGCAGACACCTCAGGGATCTTTCTTGTGGGCATGAGATTTGGGAGTGGGTTTGGTCTTGGGGTTGGGAGGTGTGGTCTGCTTTTTGGGAGGGGTAGGCTTCTACTTGGGGGGGAGAGGTATGGGTGGTGACAGGTGGGCAGGGGAGGTCTTGTAGGTGAAAAGGAGGCACTGGGTGGGGGCCTCTTGGGTTTCGGATGGGATGGAGGGAACAGGGGAAAGGTGAAACAAAAAATCTTTCTTTGGGACACAGGGATGGTTATTGGAAGGGGGTCAGGATTTGGAGGTTGAGGGAGTGGTTGTCTGCTGTGTTGGTGTGAATGTCTTGGGTGCATAATTCTTGGAGGTATGCTTGTGTTTGTGAGGTGTCTGTTGGGTGGGTGAGTGAGTGAATAAGTATGTCTTGGGGGTCAGGGAGATGGAGGTGCTGGTGTCAAGCACCAACCTGTTTATCCCACGGAGACACAGAGTTGACCAAGCTGATTGTTCCCAGTTCCACCTAAACATTCCATGCCTTCCACTTAAATACATATGATCAGCACCGCAATGTCCAGGGGGAAAGGGGATGGATGAGAGAAGGAGAGAGACACTGGAGTCGCAGGGCTGGATCTGGACGCCTAGTGATGTTTCTCGAAGAGCTGGGCGTTCCTATGATAAACTACACATCAGTCAAATAACTAATATCTCATAACCCCTGTATACTCTACTGTAAACTATGAAATGCAAGCTTTATGTACCTGTTGGGGTCCCCTTTCCTGCTTTTGATGCTCTCCCTCTCTCTAGGAGTTTTTGGAAACGATGTGGATTACCTGTAATTAAATAAGAGCCTTGAACCTCATATACTGTCTATCACTACTCCCACTGTGATCCCAGGTTAGTATCTCGCCACCACAATTAATCCTACATAGGTGTTGCTTGACGTTCAGTGGATATCTTGCGTGTTTCATCTTGATGAGATTTCCCTGATGCTGACTCAATCGAATTATAGACATTCACATAGGAAACAATAAGAACAAACTTTAGGGAATTAGATTCTCCAGATATTCATGGGTTAATTATTGTACTGTGCTAGTATTGCGAGGAATGCAATTCAGTGTTTTGATCATAGGGTTAATATCAAGGATTACAGTTCATGTTGTATTGCTCTGAAAACATAGGGTTAATCAGTAGTGTTCAACTTCATGAACAACCGGCTATCACTGTCACATCTCAGCGTAATTTTGAGCATGGCAAAGATCAGCTGTAGCTTTGTTTAAGCGCCAAACACAGAATGTTCTGCATCACCAGCAACAATTTGAAATAATGCAAATGCCACTTTGAACTCAGCGATAATAACCATATTCAGAGACATCGTATCGCTAACAACATTAGTAACGCCACATTAAACTCAGCGATAATAAACATATGCACAGTACATCATTTTCATAATTGTTCAATAGAAACTCTTTTCTGTGGTATAATGCAATCAACAACAATAAGCGTTATAGCATGATAAGCAGCAAACATCCCAATGACCGTAAAAATCAAAGATGTGCCCTTTTAGGTGCACCTCATTCTGGAACATTCGCTTATCAAGTTTCAAGTTAGCAAGTATCAAGTTTTAGCAATAAATATTCTTAAATTGCACCCAGCGCATTACCCCCTTTTTAAGGGTTGATTCCCTTGGTCTCTTCTTTTTCCAGAAGCGGCCTCCAAGATGCTGAACAGAACAGAGAATGAAGATTAAAAGCGGAGTAGAAGAGATTCCTTCTGTGCAGCCAATGACCTTTACAGCAAGCAATTCACTCAGGTCGGCAGTGGTTTAATTATCTGCTGCATCCAGTCACACCCAGTCTCAGTCATAGGGAGCCACACTGAGTCTGTCATAGGGATGCTGGAGGCTTGTACAACACGTGTTCCCAAACCAGCATTGATCTCTAACAAACATTAGTTCCAACAAGCAATGGTCTCTGCAAACAAGCATTGGTCTCTGTAAACAAGCATTGGTCTCTGTAAACAAGCATTGGTCCCTGCAAAGGCAAATGATCAACTTAGAAGTTTTTTACTGGGACATAATCGAGTGTGCAGGCCCGACAGCTGGTGGATGGAGTTGTGAATGTGTGTGTGTCTGTTGGGGTGGTGATTGCAAGTATGCTGGATGTGGTGGATGCCTGTGTGTCTGTAGTCATGGTGTCTGCTGGTATGGTGCTTGTAGTGGATGTCTGGGGGTCTGCTGGGGTCGTGTCTGCCGGCATCATGGGTGTGATGGGTGTGTCACTGACTGTTGGCGTGGTACCGGTGGGTATGCTGGATGTTGCCTCTGTAATGGAGGTGGTGGGGATGTGTAGAAAAGTGGTGACTATTGCGTCTATGAGTGGCTGTTGTTTGCTTGCGTGCGGGTGTGTTTTGTGGAGCTTGTGTATTTGTCTGATGCTCTTCTGTGTTGATGTAGATGCATGTGGATCTGTCTGTGTGCTTTGGGTAGGTAGGGGAAGGGGGATTCGGATTGGGAAGAGGGAGGTGCAGGGGGGACAGAAGCTGGGGAGTGACTGGTTGCCATCATTGAGGAGACCAAAGATTGAAAAGATCCCTGTAAGCCAGCCGTTCCACCATGAATGCCTTCCAGGAATTTATTTGTCTGTTGTAGCTGAGTTGCCGATCCCTGGATGGCATTCACAATGGCTGATTGAACCACATAAATACTTCTCAGGAGGTCAATAGGCTCCTCACCGAGGGAAGCATGGGTAACAGGGACTTAGGGCAGAGGTGCCCCCACACTCTTGAGTGAGCAGGCATGTCCAACTGGATGGGGAGTAACAAGGAGGGTGGCGATAGAACAGGGGGTGGTGGGCAAGAATGCTAAAGGGGGATGCCCCGATGGGTACGCCACCACTAGGGAGTATCCACTGGAGGAAGAATCCGATGATGATGAGGATGTCTCTGTCTCCCCTGTGGCACACCCCTCACCCTCCAGGCCACTGGGTCCCTCAGTGTTGGTGGTGGTGTCTTAACCCAAGGTCCCGTGGCCAGATACTTTCCGACTTGGTTATGCCCTGTCTCCTTCGTCTACTGGTGCAGATGTTGCAAATACCAAGAGAAATAGGGTCATCACATGTTCATTATCACACTTGAACAACAGCTCTGTATAGCACACATTACTATGATGTCAAGTAGGCCTCAGCAAAAATCTCCACCTAAGTGGCCCATACATGTGCCATATCATGTGCATGCGTACCATATGAACTGCCAACAGTTGCCCACAGGAAAATATGGATCTCAGACAACTACAATCGCATGGCTGAAGTTGTGAAATCACAATACCCGTCCAACAAGTAGGAGACACCATCACCTTCAAACCTCTGCCCCATGGAGCAGATCTCAGTCACATGTTGCATGCAATAGTAGGCAAATGTCGAATGCATTTCCACAGATCACACATAAGGTCATGCACACATCTATTTGTCACATTCATGATGACCAAACAATAAGAAATGATGCTACGGAATCATGCCATGTTGATGACATAAGTACAATACCCTGGAGAAGGTGACATGGAAATACCCATGTCACACTAGAAACATATCAACAATGCACACTTCACCAAGGGATTTGTACCAATAGGGTCATGAAGGTAGTATTAATGTTGCTCAGATAGGCAACATGTGGCATGGAAATGGATACTGTAGACATCATGTGCACTATGTCAGAGAGAGATGTCCCTAAAATACTCATCACAATGAATCAGCAAGCTCCAAGGTAATCATCACTAAAGTCTGGCAACCCTTACAATGACATACTCTGAGTGCGTCAGTATAAACCATTATTCCTTTGTATGTTGGAGAGATCGGAGATTTGCAAGTAGTTGTTGAGGTCCTCAACATGTTGCCAAATGGGAAGCTACATCACTGTCTCCATTTTGGTCCTACAATCCCAGATATCTGTGGATGAATGGATGTACTCAAACACTTATGACATCAACATAGCTGCAAGTCACTCCATGATGCTGTCCAACAGCCAGAGCACAAACCATACCCACTACAAATGTGCAGTGTGCTTTTCCACATGATCCCACATCAAGGGCACAGATATTCACAACCTGTAGTGCCACTTGTCACGTCCCTCATTGCTACTGCAGTTGAACATGTCAAATGACATGCTATGATAGGTGAGGGTATGTGTCAGCCAATAAACAATGGAGTCACACTCATGTATGTAGCACAACATGAAATGTGTCCCCATTGTAAATTAAGTATTCCACAAAGAGTTTGCAATGCACATATAGTTGAGGGAATACATACGTCATCCCATCAACTTAGGTAGACCATGCATGAAACTGCAGCTTACAAATGTTTTGCAAAAGAGAAAGTGACATTAGCTGACATGGAGGCACAAGGAATGTTGGCAACAGTGTTGGCATGTAAATCGTGTCAATGGACATTCCCCACTTACCAATAGAAAGTATTGCTCTATAGCTGCTTCCAAAGAACAATTTATGCCCTGTCATAAGTATGTTTGGCATCTTCACATTACAGGCTGCAGTGAGGCATCAGCACCCTTCATATCCTGAAGACAACTATCTTGCGTGTGGTAGATGCCTATATACACATTTACCCAGACAAATGGTAGAGGACAGTGATCCATCACTTACTTACCTTCGGCCTCGAACATTTAGGATTAGTGGTCAGTTGCATAGAAATTACACACACTACATTAAAAATAGTACTCGAATGAGCAATGTACCCAGACATACGTCATTCCTGCAGAGCAAGTGGCTTGAGGATTCCACTCAGTTCGGTCCAGGTCCCTGACCAACACGCAAGGCATATCAGTATGCACCACATGACATAACTTCACAAACAAATACTCATCTACTGTGTGACACATGTCTCATCCCTAGTTGTCAGGGGAGCCGTCAAAACCTAACTCATTCATTTGGCAATAGGACAGGCAGGAATAGGCCCTGTACTCAGTCCCTTGTGGCTGCTGTGCTGCCCTCAAATGCCCCTAAACCTCCTGATAGGCCAATGCCAGAGTGCAGGCTAATAGGGGGGGTCATGGTCCGACGGGCACCCGACCCACAATGGGAGGACATCCCCAGCCAGACCTCTGCGATCTTTCAAGCCCAGCATTTCAGGTCCTCCCACCATTTTTTGCCATGGGTGCTCCGTCGGTTGTAGACGCCCAGGGTCTGCACCTTCTTGGCGATGGCTCTCCACAATTTCTTCTTTTGATGGACGTTGAGCTGCATGGAAGCAAAAGGCAAATCAAAAGATCATGATCACAAGTTTCATCACAAATGGTTGAGTCACATACAGGTCAGTAACATCTAGAACTTTCCTATTTGTCAATACTCCCTAAGTGTGACACATACACGCCAATAAGTACATGGGCATGACTACAGACATGAATTTCTCCATCTGCAGACTAACCCACTACCCTGCTCAGGCCCTAAAATGACTAAGCAAGCTTACTGACATCATGTAGACCAGGATCTAGCAACCTCCCTGCATGTGAGCCACTATAAGACTCATCACACCTCTGTGGCTTCTGAAGGGTAAACTCCTTAGGCATGAATGGACCAACACAGTCACACTCTGTGAGAATGACTCTCTGCATACAGGCAACTACAGGAGTACTAACTCAAACATTACATATGGGTAACAATGAAGGGACTGGCATGGTGGGTACAGAAAGTGTATTCCCCGTCCATGTGTGGACATGTGGACTAACAAATGCAGACTCATGTCACTTCAGGGGGTGGGGTTTTGTTTAATGTACCTGTACCACAGAACACTCCCTTGGACATGTGCCCATTCTACAGAGATGGCATCCAACAAACAAAAGCATGCGTTGTACAGTTTCTGCTATGTGACCAAACCTCTGAGTCTCATATCATGATCTCCCAGGAATCAACAAACTGTCTGCACTGTGGGACTGTCATTTCTGCAAGAAGCCTGTACAGGACAAATATGACCTGTGGGAAGGTGACAACAGGGCTGTGGGAGGAAGGGGTCTATTATGAACCAAGGACACACTTTGACAAAGTGCAAATATGGACAGGATTAACAACTTACCTCTGTACCCATTCCTAATCTAATCAAAGGAATGAGGCATACTGGCCAGAATGTTCCACCAGAGCCTCACATTACCCACATAACAGGATCTCCTGGGGTACAGGGGGTGGGCACAGCTCTACAGTTGCATAGACACAGTGACCCCATCCCAGCCTTTACTAGGACCCATACTGGGAAACACATTTTGCAGGCACTGGTCTCTGCAGACTGCAGAGACAGAACCTACATGACACTCCATTCCCATCACTTTCATGATTGACAGTACATCATGTAGCCAACAGCAATTTAGCATGTGGTGTGCATGCATCCTAAAGGGCAGAGTGAGTCATGATATGCCTTCCAAGCAACAGTTTAGCAAGGGCAGATGTGTTTAGAAATCTCTGTGGCACCATACACATTGCTCACATTACTCTTAACTGACTCATACACCATGCATAATGAGCTCATGCTGTCATGCACATTCATGTTGTCTGACATTTACAACAATCATATAGAAAGAGATGTCAGTGGATGGCAGTCATGTCTCCCTACCTACTTATGTGGATCCATCACAAGGAGGATCTAGGAACCCAAAAACCTCACAAAGCACAATGGTCCCACTACTCAAACACCATTGTAGTATGGTGCAGGGCACATATTCCATTTACAGTGGGGCACAGTCCACCCCTGCCAAAGGTAATTTTGTCGGTCGAGATATCCAGGCACTTTTCGAGGGGCAAACTGTGATGCACGTCTTTGAGTTTGGTCCAGATACATGTTGCGGACACATATGTGTAACACCATGGGGGTTGCATGTGACCTTTGTGTTCTTTTCAGCTGTGATGTGTCCTGGTTGCCATGTCTATCCCTTCTGAAATACCTTCCCACATGAAATTATTGACATTCATCATGTATGTTACTGTGGACACAATGACTAATATTAGAACTCTTGTCTTGTCATACATAGGTTGCCCAGGGAGAGGGAGGATGGGACTTCCACCTGTCTACCGTCCACTGCCAGACCTTCAGACCATGGAAGAATTCCACATAATCCTCCTGTATCATCTGAATAGGCAAACAATAGTGGACTTATGTCATCAGTTGGTGCCATATCTGAAGCCAGCTATTAGTTATCCGACCAACATACCGCCCATTGCACAAATCGTTTCAGTATTGCACTTCCTAGCAACAGGGTCCTTCCAACATTCAGTGGCCCTGTCAACTGGCCTGTCCCAACCTATGTTCAGTTTGGTGTTAAAAGATGTCCTCTCAACACCTGGACAGCAACATCCAGTTTCCCAGACAGCAGGATTTAGCCCACGAGAAGGCTGACTTTTATGGTTTTGCATGCCTCCCGCATGTGGTGGGGAGGCCACAGATGGCAAACTTGTTAGCTAGGTCCCACCACATATACCCACCAAGTATACCGCAACAGAAATAACTTCCATTTCATCAGTGTGCAAGTTGTCTGTTTGGTGGATCTCTACATTTCACAGGTCTATGCCTGTTGTCTGGGTTCAGCCTATGATTCCATCATAATGTGGAACAGCACCATACCCCAGCTGATTTCACAACTGTATTCAGAGAAGGCCTGGCTTGTTGGTTTGTGTGTGTAAAATGTCAGGTGCTACTATCCTGAAATAAGGGACTCATTGTTGCACATATGTCCCATTCCTTAACAGGAGACTCTGAATATCCAAACCGTTGTTGGTTGTTGATGCCAAAAAGACTACAACAGGGGAAATCTGCTTCAGTGAGGCCCATGGAAGAACACAGTGGGTAGTGGAGGGGGCTTTTGTGCTCCTGAAGGCCAAATGTATGTATCTGGACCGGATAAGTGGAGCTCTCCTCTACTCACATGGAAATTTGTGTTAGATCACTGTGGTATGCTGCATGCTCCACAATATTGCCCTGCAGAGGAATATCCTGTACATCCCAAAGGAGGGTGAGCCTGCAGTGTCACCGGGTGAGACTCATGAAATGCCAAGTGAGGATAACAGTGGCGAAGAGGAAGGAGCTGACTTGTGGGAAGAACTCATCAATAGCTACTTTTCATGTGTGTATGTCATGTGATGTAATGACTGTGACTATATGAAGAGCTGTAGTTGTTAGAATGTGCGGAGTAGAGTGTTTTGGCTAGCTATGGAGCTGATACTGTATAATATTCACCCAAAGCGTGCTTGAAGGGTTAGCCTTTGACATATCTCCACCTTGATGTAGCTACTTTGTTTGTGTCAGTCTCATTGCAATGTAATTTCCTTTCCAGATACTTGCTATATGATTTGTGTAACAGGTATGTTTTCAAGCCTATACTCCTTGCTTTGTCTTTGTAAAGGCACTATGACATCCTCATGTGGGCATTTCAGATTTGTGACATTGGCAGGTATCTGATGCAGTTCCAACATATGACATGGGCATGGATTGTTCCAGGTAATGTAGGTCACAGATTTGGGGTGTATGAGACCTGTTCCAAGGCAGCTTGAACAGTGTTTGGGTAGAAGGTCAGAAGTGCACATTGGACTTGTTTAATGTGCTGTGTTGGGCCAATCGCATCTTGTGTGATCATGTGGGCATAATATATGTTGTCATCAAGTGCAAGCAGGACATTCACCCTTCAAATAGGTTAAAAACACTTCGGGCCATATTTATACTTTTTGACGCAAAACTGCGCTAACGCAGTTTTGCGTCAAAAAAATTAGCGCCGGCTAATGCCATTCTGAAGCACCATGCGGGTGCCGTATTTATTCAATGACGTTAGCCGGCGTTAGCCGCCGGCGCTGCCTGGTGTGCGTGAAAAAAAATGACGTACTCCAGGCAGCGCCGGCGTAGGGGAATATGGAGCTTGGGCGGCAAAAAATGGGGCTAGTCAGGCTGAGGCAAATTTTTCGCCTCAACCCGATTTGCGCCATTTTTTCCGACTCCCAACCCCCATTGAAATGACTCCTGTCTTAGCAAAGACAGGAGTCATGCCCCCTTGCCCAATGGCCATGCCCAGGGGACTTCTGTCCCCTGGGCATTGTCATTGGGCATAGTGGCATGTAGGGGGGCACAAATCAGGCCCCCCTATGCCACAATTTATTTTTATTTTTTAAATTACCTGAACTTACCTTAATGTCCCTGGGATGGGTCCCTCCATCCTTGGGTGTCCTCCTGGGGTGGGCAAGGGTGACAGGGGGTGTCCCTGGGGGCATGGGAGGGCACCTCTGGGCTCCTTCCGAGCCCACAGGTCCCTTAACGCCTGCCTTGTCCAGGCGCTAAAAAACGGCGCAAAAGCAGCTGGACATAATTTTTTTTGACCCGCCCACTCCCGGGCGTGAATTTTGCCCGGGAGTGTAAACACGGCGCACATGCCTCGGAGTCAATTTTTTAGACGGGAACGCCTACCTTGCATACCATTAACGCAAAGTAGGTGTCCACGCTAAAAAATGACGCAAACTCCATGGACTTTGGCGCTAGACGCGTCTAACGCCAAAGTATAAATATGGAGTTAGTTTTGCGTCGGAATTGCGTAAAAAAAACGACGCAATTCCGGCGCAAACAGAGTATAAATATGCCCCTTCTTGTATGAATTGTATGTAGCTGTTGATGTGTTTCATCATTGCAGGAGGCAGTGCCTGTGCCATAATACTAATATATGTTTGTGTCATACCACCAGATGTATCATCATTGACTTATGATGGACCTGTGATCAGGGACTGTTGTACTGCTCTCTGTCTGTACCGTGGTTTATACTATGTTGGGTTTCTTTGGTTTGGCACGTGATAAGGCATAAGCTTGTGACACCATCCATTTTTCTGTTTGCCTATTCTATAGGACAATGTCTGACAAATCCCTTCCTTCCGTGGTCTGGGGGGCTGTACCTTAGCACAATATGAGTCAGCCATTCTTGGCTATGACAGTCCAGACATTTCAACAGCCTATGTGCTGTGCACTGGAATAAAATGTTTGGTGTGACCAGACACTTGATACAATGAGTTTGTGCCTATTGGTAGTAATCCTTAGCAGGCCACCGTTCCTGTAACATATCCCTCCTTTCATTAGTATCTTGTGTCTTCGTCATTTGCTTCACATGGTCTTACAGCAAGCAGACACTGACTTTGTGATAGGTGGATTTATTGAAAATGTGTGCATAAAATAATATTTGGGCATGGTTTAAAAGAACAGTGAAGGGTTCAGTCACGGTGGACGAAATTATTGGAGTAGATGCCACACCACTGGAAGTCCAAAGTCCATTGGACTCCCATTGGAAATAGAAGGTGCTTGAAAAACAGTCAACAGAGTGAATATATGGCACACAAAGGGGGTCATTTAGTAAGAGGTCACTTGCTGGCAGTGGTGGGTGTCTTGCCATTCGCACCTCCTGGAGTCTTTGTTAGACATCCCCGCTTGCGTGGTGGTCAGGGATCTGCTGCTACAGAGGCAGGGCTATCTGGGGTGAGTTCTTCACCCGACAGGGCCTCCCTTCCAGTGGCTGGACCCGATTAAGGGCCTGGGGTAGATTCGCCAAAGGAAGGGGTAGAATGTTGTTGACGATACCTGATCAAGGTAGTGTTAATGTCCCTCAGCACCCCTGTTAGGGAGGCCAAGCTGGTACTGTGGGCCTCCCACTGTTCATGCATATCCCTATGGATGTCCTTCTGCAGCTGCTTGATCTCCGCGAGTTCTGTAAGTACCTTGCCTATCACGTCTTGGGGCTCCTGCTAGACCCCCAAGATGTGGATGATAGTGTCCTGGCCAGGAGCAGCACCAGTGGCCTCACCCCGCTGGCCCACAGCATCCCTCTTCACTGAAGGCTTCATCCAGGGATGCAGTGGCAGTCTCTTCCATGGGCTCTGTGTGGCCAGTGGCAGCTCGACCTGTTGATGTGAAAGATACAATGTTACTGGTTGTGTTGTGACAGCTACCTCCAAAAGTTCACAGGGACATTTTGCAAATACCTTGGAAATAGTTGATCTGCAGGTTATCCTATTGTGACAAGTACCCATGCTATTGGTTGTATTGACCGGACATTTGTGAAGCATGCCAATTCCATTTAAGTCATTTAAGCCAAGGAGCTGCTGAAATATGCAGGTCATTAGCACTTGGGAGGATGGGCTGAGAATTATATATTGCCACCAGTGCAGGCAAAACAGTGGAATGGCAAGATATGGCTTTGACCATTTTGAGGCTGTTATGCAGGGAGACCCAGGACCTTGTTGTATATGTGATTGGAGTCATCATGTGGTCAGTTCTTTGTGAATGTGTCTGTGGCCAATACTGTTCTGGGTATGCATCTTGAAGCCTTTGAGATCCTTGTTTTGCACACTTGGGCAAGTGACCACTGTACTGGTGTTTGGAATCACTGGAACAGTGCCACTTAGGAGTTGCAGTCAAGTCACTCTCCATACTACACACACTTGTCAAATGGTATCCTCGAAGGCAAATTAACTTCAATTGAGATTTCATAAATAGCTGGAATTGGGCAAGTGAACATTTTTGTGTTTGGAGTTAGGGACATAGGGCCTATTGCATTTAGCATTCCGGTCACTCCCTCTACTTCTTCCCGCCATACATCTGTAATGCTCCTAGATGAATAAACTCCATTTGAAAGATAAGACACAGGGGTATTTGGGCATGAGAACACTGTGCTTGTGTTTGGAGTGGGAGAGACAGAGAATCCTAGCCTTACCAGCCATGTCACTCCCTGTACTACACACACCATATAAATGGTAGCCGCCCAGGTGAGTACACTTTCACTGGCCTGGTGTTTGGAGTTAACAAAACAGTGCCTCCTGGGAGTTACAGTCAGGTCACTCTCACTATTCCCCAAAACCTGACAAATGTCATCCCCTAAGGTGAATAAAATTAATTTGGGAATTGACAACCAGTGGTCTTTGGAGAAGAGAACACTGGTCTGGTGTTTGGAGTTAGAGAAACATGGCCTGCTGTGAGATGCAGTGATATCACTCTGTAGTACCTGCACTTGACCAATGTTCTCTCCCATGGTGAGTACACTTCAATTGAGAGTTCACTAGCAGATGTGAACACTGTGCTGGTGGCTGAAGTTAGAGAAACAGAGCCTGCTAGGAGTTGCAGTCATGTCATATACTCTGCTTCCCAACACTTGACAAATGGTATACTACAGGTGAGTACACTTCATTTGTGAGTTCACAAACACGGGTATTTGGAGAAGGAAACACTGTGCTGATGTTTGGAGTTACATAAACTGAGCCTACTGGGAGTTGCATTCATGTCGCTCAATCTAGTACACACACTGTACAAATGTTATCCTTCCAGGTGAGTCACACACTGTACAAATGTTATCCTTCCAGGTGAGTACACTTCAATTGGGAGTTCACAAACAAGGGTACTTGGAGAAGGAAACACTGTGCTGATGTTTGGATTTACAGAAACTGTGCCTGCTGGGAGTTGCAGTCATGTCACTCACTCTAATACACACACTATACAAATGTTATCATCCCAGGTGAGTACACTTCAATCTGGAGTTCTCAAACATGGGTCTTTGCAGAAGAGGACAATGGGCTGGCTGAGTTGAGTAACAGTAATAGTGCATCCTGGCCTTAGCAGTCATGTCATTCCCTGTGCTACACACACTATTAATATGTTATCCTCCCAGGTGAGTACACTAAAATTGTGCACATAAACAATCTATAATGGCAATTTGGCACTTTTATGTGTGCTGCAAAAGGTATGCTGCAAAATGCAGCACACATAGAAGTACCAAAGTGTCATTTTGGAATGATTCTTTATGTGCAGATAGGAACACCTTCCTGTACATAAACAATCATCCATGGCATCTTGCTTCTATGTGTGCTGCAAAATGAAGCACTCAGAGAAAAAGCAAAAAACAAGGAGGAATAAAAGCATTCCTCCTAGTTTTGCCATGCTGATGCCAACCCTGGTGTGGCGTTATTTTTTTGCGCTGCCACAGAATTATGATTTCTCGTAAATCTAGGGCAGGGTCAAAAGCAATGGGTGTTGCAGTGGAATGCCCACTGCAACTCCCATTGCACGCCCCTCTGATCCAGAAAACTGTGTCGGAGGGACCCATATTTACACAAAAAGTGGTGTTACACCTCCTTGTAAATATGGAGCAGTGGTTAGCACCACCGGAGTGTCATGGCCCTAGGGGCTTTTAAATGTGCCCCTTAATGTTTTATGAACCATGATTCTTCACTTTAAATTTCTCACATTTAAACAAATTACTGTATGTTTCTGTTATAATTATGGCACCATGTCTACATGTCACTGGGAGCAAAATGCCTGCTATTTTAAATTAGGTGTGGATGGTGAATTCTGCTATGCTGGCAAAGCTAATAGAGTTTTTGGCACTCTGTGCTCCACTTGAAGCCCGCAGTTTAGCCAAAAACTCCACTAGCTCCACTAGAGAGCGCAGCTTACTGCATGCGCACTGCAGCCCAGTTATGGGGCACACAGCGCAAGTACAGACAGTTTGCGCTTGTGCTGTGTGGCCCATAACTGGGCTGCAGTGCCCACTCTCTGCCTGCATGGAGCTGCTGCCACCAGTTCGGGATCCAGGCCTCACTCTGCAAGCAGCCTGGGAACATGGGGCAGAGGCAGGCAGAGAGCCAAGCCACTGGGGGAATGAGGACCCAGGTTAGTCCTCGTTTTTTAAAACATTTTATGCACACTGGTGCACAAGAGGCTGAAACAGCAGCTTTTGCTGCTGATGGCCCTGGCCTGCATTGAGGCCAGGGCTATAGGCAGTGAAAGCTGCTGTTTCAGCCTCTTGTGCATTGACCTGCCCTGTGTGCAGTGCGCACGGGACAGGCCAGTGCACAAGAGGCAGAACACTGCAGCTTTCACTGCCTATGAACCTTTCCTGGCTAACCAAGCCCATCCCTGCTTTGTGCTTCCGAGATCGGGCACATTCAGGACAGGGTACCACTAGGGCAGGTGGCAGTGGCACTCCACCACTCACAGAACTCTGCCTCTGTGGAATTCCACGGAGTTGTAAATCAACTCTGCGGAATTCCCCGGAGTGCAATTCTGTAAGCTCTGCCCAGGCCTATTTTAAATGTAAAACTTTCACATGAGAGAAAATTAAAATGAAAAGCTTTGTGGAATGCATAGAAACGTAATGTTAACTCTTCACTTGAATTTTCTCCCATTTCAAAGTGTTGCTTTTACAAATAGCAGGCAACTTTTTCATAGTGGCTGGTACACATGCTGCCATATTTATAACTGAAACGTACAGCCATTTTATTTAAATGGGAAATGTTGAAAGTGCAATAAAATGTTCCTTATTATGAACATTTTTGCCAATTTTTTTTTGCACTTTACATTGACACAGGCTCTCAGTCACCCATATATAAATATCCCACACATTCACACACATGTACATACATGCCTACAGACCACACACTGATGAACTTTGCAGCCCTGTCATAGGACCCCGAGTCACAGTATTTTGTCCAAATCATGGAATTAGGCTCCATGGACATTAGGTTTAAAGTCTGGTACCAATGCACAAGTTTTTGGCCTTCAATAGCTCTAAACGATTTTTAATGATCAGAAGTAGCTCTAACTACAGAAAAGATTGGAGACCCATGTAGCACTTTGCCTTTTGGGAAGCACTGCATAGACTAAAAGTATATCTGTAATGTTATATTCAGCATGTATGGTGTACATTTCTGTGACTGTTGGAGGGCACCTATTAAACTGGGCATCGTTTGTGTGGTATTCCACCAAACATCTTGCATTCCCTCCCTTAAAATGAACTTGTTTTTTGTTGTCATTAGAAATGTGTGCATTTTACCCATGATAGCCAGTGCTAAAGTGCTTGTGCTCTCTCCCTAAAATATGGTAAAGCTGGCTTACACCTAACTGGCACATTTTATGGAGGCTTGAATTGATCAAAGTGGGGAGCTGCAAGTTCCAAGCAGAGCATTCCTGAGCGGTATGTGCTGCCAGCGAGATTCAGTCTCCTTCAGCTATCCCAGGGTCCAACTCATTAACAATTATACATTTTTGAATTTGCTTCAAGTACTGAACATATGCACCATTGCTCGGTTGAGAACTGGAGGCTTCCTGCTTTGATTAATTCAGGCCACAATGACCTGCATTTAATTAGTACTGTTCAGTTTGGTAATGCCCTGACTGAAGACCTCAATGGTTCATCCCTCTGGACACTTCTCTGCAAGCAAATTGGGATGCACCTTAAGCTCTGAAAATGATGTCATCCTTATAATGACCCAAGAAGTTCCCTAAGAGTCGAAACAACATTGAAAATAGTGGGCATAATTACAGTTTTTCAAGAAGTTGGTCAATCAGGAGCCATTGTTTAAAAATATTGATTTATTTCCCAATTATGTTTTGGTATTCAGTGTATTAGCCCTGTAACTGACCATTCCATTGCTTATTGCCTTTTTCATGGTCACATTATTGTTCTTTTTATCACAGTACCCACTTGGACTGTGTGACCACTTTATTGCACAGAGAACCAATGTTGTTTGTTGTAGGTCCTTGTGTATGGATTTGGAGTTGGAGTCTTTTCAATGGATGTTTGTACCTAAATTATTTTTGTGCAGCATCCAGGTCTCCTAGCACTGATATTGACATTTATTTGTGGTTTTGATTGGATTAATTGGCTATCCATAATTGTTTTTGACTATTTTGGTAAATGAAACCTAGAAGGACCTTTGTTACTTTTGACTATTAAAAAGTTGCGATTTTCTTGCCCACACCAACTGTGTCTCTTTGCCAGGGTCCTGGGTCGCTTTGGCTTTGGCTACTGCAAACATGAAAATAACCTGTCACCAGGCCTTCCTTCCTTTTGCCACCCTAGACAGTTTATGAGATATAAATATAGGAAATGTTTTTAATGGTTGCATTTAAATTAAAACTTTAATAGTTTATTTAGTTTAGCTTTAAATTAGTGTGTTTTTTTGTTTTCTTACTTTTGACGTGATCTGTGCTTCTACTCAGGTACTGTTTTGTTTCTTCTGTCAGCAATCAAGGAGATTGTCAGATTTATGTAATTGTAGTTTTTTTTATATAAACTTAAGATGTTTTTGAGCTGTTTATATATTGCTACAAATTGATGTGGGAAGGACTTGGATCGCAGCCTAGTTTCCTGGTGCAAGGAAATGTGGGCTCCCGAGTTTCAAGATAGGAAAGCACAGCTTTGCGTTTGATAGGGTTATTGAGGCTCCACACATTAAGGGTAAGTGCTTGTCCCTTATACAACATCAATCTGTAAGGGGTAAAACTCTGTGATGTGTTCCTTTGTAATATCAGGGGCCCTTGGGCATTCCACCCAATGTGTGATGCAGGAATGGAATAAGCGAATGTGCTGAGGTGATGGTGTGTGCACATTGATTGCAGGGTCCTGGAAAACAAAGCATGTAAAGAAAAACCTCAAATATATAACTGGAAAAACATTTTCGAGTGAAATCAGAGTTCGGTGTTAAGACCCAATCAGGAAAGTAAGTTGGCTGTATGTAGTGGCCCAAAGACCCCTCCCCACTCCCATTCCGCTTTGTTCATGTCTGCTCTGCTACAGCTGGGTCACCGGAGAGCATCTCTAACACTGCCTGTTTTTCGTTGACAATGGTTTCAGGGTCAGGATGAAGCTCCGCTGAGGACAACCCAGCACCTCTCCGCTGGGAGCATCTGTGACTTCCCCCTTAATGCTGGTCTGATCTGGGTGACTCCGAAGCGGCCTCAACACCCAGCAGCCGGCAGGTTTCTTCCAGGGATCGAAGCTGGTAGAACTTTCCATTCAGCCTGAGCACGATTCTAAAGGGATGTCCCTGGAAGTATGAAGGCCCATATTTATACTTTTTGACGCAAAACTGCGCTAACGCAGTTTTGCGCCCAAAAAATTAGCGCCGGCTAACGCCATTCTGAAGCGCCATGCGGGCGCCGTATTTATTGAATGGTGTTAGCCGGCGTTAGCCGACCGGCGCTGCCAGGTGTGCGTGAAAAAAAACGACGTACACCAGGCTGCGCCGGCGTAGGGAAAAATGGCGTTTGGGCGTCCCAAAATGGGGCAAGTCAGGCTGAGGCAAAAAAATCGTCTTAACCCGATTTGCGCCATTTTTTTTGGGCGCCCAGACGCCATTAACATGACTCCTGTCTTAGCAAAGACAGGAGTCATGCCCCCTTGCCCAATGGCCATGCCCAGGTGACTTATGTCCCCTGGGCATGGTCATTGGGCATAGTGGCATGTAGGGGGGCACAAATCAGGCCCCCCTATGCCACAAAAAAAAATTAAAAAAATACTTACCACAACTTACCTTTTCTTCCCTGGGATGGGTCCCTCCATCCTTGGGTGTCCTCCTGGGGTGGGCAAGGGTGGCAGGGGGTGTCCCTGGGGGCAGGGGAGGGCAGCTCTGGGCTCATTCTGAGCCCACAGGTCCCTTAACGCCTGCCCTGACCCAGGCGTTAAAAAGAGGCACAAATGCGGGGTTTTTTGCCCCGCCCACTCCCGGGCGTCATTTTTGCCCGGGAGTATAAATACCACGCACATGCCTGGGAGTCATTTTTTAAGACGGGAACGCCTACCTTGCATCTCATTAACGCAAGGAAGGCATTCACGCCAAAAAATGACGCTAACTCCATGAACTTTGGCGCTAGATGCGTCTAACGCCAAAGTATAAATATGGAGTTAGTTTTGCGTCAAATTTGCGTAGAAAAAAACGACGAAAATTCGGTGCAAACGGAGTATAAATATGCCCCGAAATGCCTTCGATTTTGAGGTGGTCAGAAATCTCTGCATTTCTGTAGGATGGAGGCAGCCAGGTCCTGATACAACTGCAGCCGATCCCCCTGGAACTGGAATAGGTGTCAGTTGCGATCTGCGTAAAGGATGCGCTCTTCGGGGAATCGTGGACACATGTCAGATGGGCTGGGGGTGCAGCGAGTCAGTCCATTTAGGACCAACTAAACCTCCAGAATTGCATGGAAAAGGTCCCACACTTATTGAGATATGTCAGTTCCCTCGTCCATGTGGACACACCTTGGACGCAGATGTTATTGTGCCACTATCTGCTCTCCAAGTCCTCGGCATGTGCTTGGATGTCAGCTGTGATCCTGGAGTCATTTGATATATGTAGGCCAGTCCATGGCCGGAAACTGCTGGGAGGTATGTCGCAGGAGGCAGCCCCAGTAGAGCCACCTCATCTCCTCTGCCACCCCTCCTTTTTGTGTAGCATTCTCCTCACCATCGCCAAGCCCAGAGCTCTCCGCTGTCCCGTGGGGGAGGCCTCTATGTGAAATGGAAATGCCCACCTGTCTAGACCACAGTGCCAGTTCACCTCTTTCATCACTGTCTCTAAGGGGCCGGAGCTAATTTCCCCCCAGTCTCTGTCGAGATGCCATCTCCCCAGGGCCCCTGATCCAGAGCCCTCTGCCTTCACTTAGCCTCAAACATGGCTCTATGGTCACTCTACCAGCTTCAGCACAACTCACCCTGGGTCTGAACTGAGGTGCCCAGTCCTGGCATTGTCACTTTGTAGGGAGGACTCACTCTAGGGCAAAGAGCAACAACTGGCATTAGTAAATAGAAGGGCCCCCATGCCCCGCCAGCCTCCTTGCGGTACTCCTCCAAGCTAGTAGGACTTAGGGAGGCCCAATGCTCACTCCCAGATGCCCGCCGGGCCGCCAGGCACCACAACACTCACTGCCGTTCCAGGTCACCTTTCTGTGGGTCGGGCTGCCTTGCAACAACCGCCCACCTTGATGCACAGCCGAGCGACTCTCTACCACTCTGATCTGTCACTGGGCCTGATCCACTCCTCCTACTGCTGGCAGCTGCAAATAGGCACTATGAGGTCTGCTTTGAGGTCCTCTGAACGTAGGCCCGGGATTCCAGTGTTTCCTAGCTTGTGGGGGCTTCTCGGCTCCTCCGACGGATGGCAATCAGCCTCCCCGCTGCATCTCTCCACCTCTGGGCGGGTGCTCACCCGAGGTAAGCCACCTTCTGTAGCCCGGCAGTGCCAGGCCTTACTGCTCCGCACTTGTGATCTTCCAGCCTCCTCCTTACCATGTTTGCTGCAACCGCCTTCTGGGTGTACAGGCTCTGCTGCACGGCTTCCTAAACTCAAGCCCCAGAGTTCTTCGCTCACTCCTCTGGTTCCCAGAGTCTCACGTAGTTGGTGCTCTTCATGCGGGAGTGAACACTTTACCCACTAGTGCGCTTTATTGGGCAGGCAGAAGTGGTGGAGACTCAAGGGCACACCTCATCAGTCTGTCATCTTGGCCACACCCATCTAAGTGGTCCCTTTAAGGAGGTGGAGCGCATAGCCTTTGAGGCTGCACGCTGCACAGTGATTACTGCTGGTCGTCTGTGACACTCTACTCACTCTACCTACCTGCTATACTATCCTGTTTACCTGTTTGCGCCTGTGTCGTCGTCTTCCTGGCTTCTTACTTCAGGCGTTTGTCCCGAGCGCTCAGTGTTCTGTGTACTTCCAGAATTGCAGCAGGTTCATCCTCTGGAGTTGAGTTTGTTGAGCTTCCTTTTCCGTTGCTGAGTACTTCATGGACTTCACAGCAACCTGCAAAACAAAAAGGAACAACACGTAAAGTGGCAATGCCTTCTCCCTGATTAACATGATTAAGACTTTCTACTAAAATATAAAAGAATACTTATCTGATGGATTATTGTTGAAAAGAACTGTTTTTGCATGAAGGAAGTGGTGAATTCAACCATTTTTCGTTTTCTAAAAAGGAAAAGAACCATACTATTATTTGTAAAAGTTCTGATGAACTTATGAACTCTAATAATACGAGCTGTTTATTATTGACTTAAATTCATGAAAGGTTTTTTAGTTGTCTTAATAAGTAGAATATTACTTAGAACTCCAGATTCTAGACAGCCTAGGGAGGTGTTAGAAACGTTCTGTTTTATAACTATAGTGAATACTAGCCAAAAGGAACCTCTTACTTAACTAAGGAGGAAGGGGCTTTAGGTAAGGCAGGAGTGGTCACATTGTTCTAGAAATTTACATTTGTAGATGTTCTAGGCTCTAAAGTCTTGATATCTATTTTAGAAGCTAGAAAGACAACCCCACCATTGTCAGGTGAGAGTCTGGTGTCTGCCTCGATCAAGCTAAGTCCCTTTGCCCTGATGGCTCAGACTTGATCATTGTAGTGGTCTGCTTGGATCACAGAGAAGTAGGGAATTACTTTGTGTCCATTTCACTCCTGCAAAAAGGTAAAAGCTTGACAGACTTGGCAGTGTGTCTGCAGTCTGCCTCTGATCACTCTTCTGGGGTAGGTGGCAGCTGAGCTTTGTGTATTCCCTCCAGACAGCAACACACAATGGGAGCTTAGGTGTGACTTGATGGGTCCTGATTGACCATCCTGATACGATTAGAAGGAGGATCTGGCCACAGCCTCACACTTACACCTGGATGGTCTGTGTCCTGTCCCCACACTAAAGCTGCATACCCCCTTGTAGTGAGTCTGGAGTCAGGCCAGGAAGGGAGGGCCTCTGTGCACTTTAAAGATTCCTTTAAAGTCTTCCCCACTTCAAAGGCACCACTAGATATAAGAACTGGACCTCAGACCCTACCACTTCAGTATACTGCTGGACCTATGGATACCCTGCCAGGAAGAAGGAATGCCACTCTGCAGGACAGCTGCTCTAGAATAACTGCTGCCTGCCTGTGCTGACTTGCTGCCTGCTGCCCTCCTTGCCTGGGTAAGAAGGAATAGACCTGCATCTCTCTAACCCAGAACCCAGAATGACTCCAAGGCAGACAACTGATCATCTAAAGGACATAAAATGCTTCCAACCAACCCAACTGTACTCTGCCAGCTGTGAGCCTGACCTGTCACGTAGTGCCACCCCAGTCCTGGACACTTGGAGGTAGATATTCAGTTGCTGCTCCAGCAGAACCACCACATCTCTACTGTTGTGTGGCCTGAACCGGTGCATCTCCACCATTTAGTGGATGAAACCGGTGCAACAGTTTCAGAAGCAGCACTGCGGCTTTTCCATTAGGGCAAGGTTTCTGCTTCCCCGTCTATGACAGCCTCAACACCAACGTCAAACTCTGAATCACAGCCACTGCACTCCTCAAAATCAGCACAACGCCTCAGCGTGGCTGGCCCCTGCACCACAACTTCATCACATTTCCTCCGCAGCATTACCACTGCTGCACAAGGAAGTTTGACGCACCTCCCTTGACTGGATGGGGAATTTTGGTGCATCTCCTCAACGGCATGATTCGAACCACTGCAATACTCATGCACTATGATTTTAAGGTACTTTAGTTCAGCGGGCCCAACTAGGTGCCTGTAGTCAGCCCACACTTCACCACTGTCAACTTTAACTTTTGGTGCAACCAGATAGCCCTGGTTTGTGTTTGCACACATGAGGATGAGGGAGGGACTCTCAGTCATGAAGAAAGAGGTAGTGTAGCCAGTTGGCTTTCATCCCCTATCCTTTTCTCCATGATCTCAACAGAGATCGCATTACTACACATTTTGAATTTGAGTACTTTCATTAAATATTGATGATGCTTTAATTGGAAATCTATTGATGGAATTTCCACAGTGCCTACATATACTCTTGCTCATGTTTACGTAGTTGATAATTGTTTTGGAAAATGTATTGCCTAATTTTTGTGTTAGCATTTTGTCAACAAAACCTTTATAGGGGTGGTACTAGTATAGTAATATTTAATGCATACTTGAACTTCATACACATAACATGATGTGGTCTGACTGAATGTTAATAGGTTGTTTTTGATTCCTGAACATAAAATAAGATGTATTACAAGATTTCAGATCTGACGATTATTCACATAATACTGGTGGCAACGTAGGTCATATAAATTGTAATTTGTTTTGTTTTGTTTATTAAGAATTATCAAATCCTTTCACCAAGGTGACCATTTCTATGTTTTCTGCTGTGTTTTATGAGGGAAATGGACAGACTATGATGGTGCTTATGCAAATTGTCAGTCTGTCAGTCGTTCTTCTATTTTTTGTATACATATGTTTGCATTCTGAAAACACACCATGTATGTCATCACGCCGGCTCCTCGGCAAAACACTTTGTATGTTGTTTGGATAATAAAGATTTTCACCGGACACCCTGAGTGTGCACCTTTCCTTTTTTTGGATGTATGTACATATGTACGTGTGTTACTATCTATCTATCTATCTATGAAAATTCTATGAAAATGTAACACTTATAAAATAAAAAAATACTGAAAATCACAGGTATTAGTAACTCAAGTAACTATAACTTGGACCCTCCCCATGCACAGTGTTGTTATCAATTATGTCATTCCTGTTGTCATCAGTGATGTTATCAATGATGTCATAGAACATGTCATGGCTGTTGCAATATGCATGGTCATAATCACTGCATGGTGAGGGCGCAAATTAAAATTACTTGAGTTAACTATAACAGATGAATTTCGGTGTTTTTTGTTTAAAATGATCACCTAACGTTAATGTAACTTTAACCTTTGTTTTTTTACAGTGAATTACTTGTTTTTCTTTATCATAAAGTAAGATGTTATTATCATACCTAACTATAATGCCACTTTACACTTTGTGTTTTTCAGTGTGTATCTGTTTTTTTTAGCATAAAGTAAGAGTATGTCAGCACCTGCTGTGCATGGTCTTTTGCAGTGCTTGGAAGGGGGTTGGTTGCAAGCTTGGCCTTGCTCCCACCCCCTTGCCGACACCTAACCCAGTCACCTGTGGCCATGTGCAGATGGGGGGTTGGCTGCATCTATTACACTAGTGCCGGCTTGCCCTTTTTTATGGCAACAGACACCAACGCCCAACTTTTTAAAACGATTTATTGATCCTGCTGGATTCTAGTGGGAGTCTAGGGGACCCTGCTGTCTCTGGCAGGACTGCCGCTGTATTGTGGCACCCCCAAAAAACATCTATTTTAATTTGACTGCAAGGTGGTCCCTCTGGGACAATTCACTAAGCCATGGATGTCAGGATGCCCCTATCCTTCACCCTTACATCTTATTTTCTTTCATTTTCAGGACACGGGGACTGAGTCCCTGAGACCTGTAATAACGACTGCATCATCTCACCAGGTTGCTGCAACCAATCGGAGCTCATGGGAGTGAAGCTCTCCTGATGGAGCGAGACTGTTGATGAGAAAAGAAATCCCCTTGATCAAAGAGATTTTTCTAATATTTGAAAGTGCATATCTGTGGGACCCCCACAGGACTACCATGTACCAAATCTATAAACCGAGATTCACTGTCTCAAAATTCAAGACTCAGCTCTACCTATTAGGGGAGGAGTCTTTAGTCCCCACAAGATTAGCTTGTTAGGAACAATAGCCATCACTCACCATTAGGTGACATGCTTCATTATCGGGCCATGCTCCTCGTCAGGCTGGCATTGCAGTGCCTGATGGGTCCTTCTAGAGGACTCTTTGCCGGAGATCTTTTCGAGGAAGTTGCTGGTGGTGAGTAGATGTTTGAGGGACTGGAGCAAAAAACGCCAAGGGAAAACAGCAGATTATAATGGTCTGGTTCCCTAAAATGTGACAACATGTATACCTAACACCTCAACTGTTGGTATATATGTGGAAAAACTGTGTGTGGGTACTTCTTACATTACAGAACCAATGGTCAACATATTTCTCGCACATATGTAGTGTCAGGGATCTAGTGGTGATTCATCAGGAACTAACATAATTCCTAATCCTCACTAGGAATATAAAATTACTCATTGTCATCTAGGTTTTTGACATCTGGAATATTAGAGTAGGGTTTCATACTTCAAAATGCAGAGATCTGAATAAAAATAAAACATAGTAGAATAGTAAATGAATAATCACATATTTGTGAGCACACATTTTTAACCCAAACAACAAGTGTCTCAGGTGCACATGAACACTGCAAGCCATACGTGTGCTCTGTGTGGGGTGTATTGCATGAATGTAAACATGTATAGAACACTGCAAAGCATGCCCTACTGAGTTATGGTCCTAGAGTCAGGTACATAGGCCCCTTGGGGATCACAGTGATGCTAGATGTTCCTCCAGTAAAATAATCTGCTGAATTGGGAAATAATCAACATAGAGTAAAGTAAAGGGTCTCCCAGGAATTCCTTGGCACATCCGCTGACCAAACATATGTCCCCTAAACTGGGGAGGCATACAGTTCATTGATGAAATCTGAAAGGCAAGTAGACTCACTGACCCCTAAGTAATACAAATTGTCAATGACTGTCCTCTGCAAGTTGATAATTGCCCCAAATTGACAGCTCCAACCAGCCTGTTTGTCTCTTAAATATAGCGCAATTCAGTGTGTGCTACAGCCATCTCTAGTTGATAACTGTAGTATGTCAAATGTAACAGCTCGTATCAATATCCCAATAGTTTATATTTCTTGTGAACTCCATGTTATTTCTTGTGGATTCGTTACGGTGCAGAGAAGGATGTAAAAATTAGAACAATATTGTCCTATGGGAGAAAAAAATCAAAGGTTTGTCTATATAAATCCTCAGTATGATGACCCCAACATGACTGCTCCTGCCATCTGGATTATCCCATAACTAGGGCACCTCCGAGCGTATGCTGCAGCTACCCCATATGAGGAAGTATGACAAGGTAAATATATGCATTGTTCACCTAAACTACAGTGTTCATAACTGGCCATGTGTGACATAATAGCACAACGTGTGGTACCACTGTTAAGCTGCAGAGAGCTAACTATGTGGCATAACACTCTCTGCATGTCGGAGCTATCTTCATATTTTTGGCATAAATTGCATAAGAGATTGTAGTAGTGTAAAGTCTGGTACCTGTGGCTGGCCCCAAGTTTCTTAATATTGGTTACTTTGGTTTACATTATTAAAAGCATGCCCCTGTTTGGACAGCCTCTGCCCATCAAGTATTGAAAGTGATTTAATGAGTGTCAGAGCGTTTCACACAAGGACCCTGAAGAGCTGAGTCACTCCGTTTCTGATTGCCCATCATGCCGTATTGTCTATCATGGCTTTAAAAATGGGACAGCCCCCGCCATCGTTTTCTTTGGGTATGTGGCAAACTTAAATAAACTTACTATCAATTCTAAAGTAGCCTATCCTAAAATAGCCTGCTAGGCCCCCTCCTCACTTGAAGTGTCTGGTGGGGAAAGTGCACCTTCAAAGAGATGCAGTACTTACTGTATCCTGGAACCCAGCGGTCAGTTCAACCTGCCCACTCTCCACGCTCCCCGGAATTGCATTGATCATAAGAGTGCTGATTATAATCCCCGATGAATGGAAAGAATGGACCTTGAAACAACCAAAGGACTCGGGGCCATATGCAGCAGCCATCTTTGAATGGAAAGGAAACCCCTTGATACGACTCTCTATGCAAACTAGTGCAGAAGTTTTATTCATGGAGGGGAGATAAATATCAACAAACAATGACATGTATAATGTGTATGACCCACAGGTGCATGAAGTATACAAAGAAATTTTAAAAAACGTTAAAAAAGTACTTAAGATGGGGTAACAAAGTTCACTTATCCATTGTCTAAGAAGAAATGTATGGCCCCCGTTGAATAATGATGGTCATCACTGGTGTAGTGGGTACCATAATTCTGTACCAGAGTACTCTGTCATAGCAAAACCTCCAGATAAGAAAATGTGGGCCAAAGGGGAGTGGGTACGATTCCTGAATTGCATTCACCAGTTTGGCAGTATAACAAAGAGTAGTGATATTTGTTACATATCATGTTCCAAATTCTGCCCACAGCATAGCGCCATTTAACCCTCAGATGTGGGTCTGTCATTTGAAGACCCATTGTTGTTCCTTCTCAAACAGCTTGTATGTGAGGGTCCGGTAATCCCTGATGGTTTCTAGGCTCACGCATTTGAGATCATTTGGGTTATGGCCTCATTAAGAGTTTGATGGTCCCACTGTTGGAATGCCAAACTCACGGGGAGGATGCTACCACCACGGTAGTGACATGCCCACCATGGTATTACAATGTTCCCATCAGGCTCACTGGCGGGAACATTGTAATTCGTGTTCCTGACAGCCAGTCCAGCAGAAACTGTGCTACGATATAGGACTCAGTTGCAAAAGGGAGCTAAGTCCTATATCATAACACAGAGGGGGCCATCCAGCACCCTTGAAATGCACACTGTCTGCAAAGCCCCTGGCACGGGCTTTCTGCCAGCCTTTTCACAGCGGGGTCCCTGCCATGAAAAGGCTGGCAGAAAGTGGAGTTTTAGTCAGCCAGGCGGCACTGAGTTCAGCGCCACCATGGATGATTACAAGCCCAACTGCCGTCACCCCATCAGGATCTATGATCCTGGCAGGGACGACAGTCTTCAGGCGTGTCTGTCCGCCAAAGTTGTAATTTGGTGGTCGGACCGCCATAGCCGCAGCAGTCCTACTGCCACTGCAAGGCTGGCAGTCCTAGGACCACCAGCCTCCTAATGAGGTCCTTAATAAGATGATGCAGTTCTTAGTGCAGTGATTCATATGTTTGTTGAGTTGCCAGATCCTTGACCCTCTTAAATCCACTATTGTTGTGTTCATTGACAAGGGTCAGACTTTGCAATAGCCTCAAGACTGGTGGCCCTGCAGTAGAGGCAGAATCCTGCTGGTCACTGAAGTTGTAATACTGTTTAGTCTTGTACATCTAGGACTAGTATGTACTAGCAAATCTAAGATACTCTTGGTTCTTTTAAAAACAAAAAATGGGTGGTTTGAAGTTTCGCCCGCACTTGTCAGGATAGACCACCTCTTATTGTTGATCTTCTTTACCTGATTGATGAGGGGTGTAATTGAGGTAACACACATTAGTCTTGTTTGTTCAGGCTTGGGAAGGGTCATCAACAATGATTCTCTCTTGGTGTTCCTTGCTCTTTCACTGAACACGCTGATCACATGTGATGGATTTTGTTGATTGCACAGTTTCTGATTTAAAGTATTGACATGTGTAATTGAATTAGGAATCTCACTACAATTCTGTCTATGCCACAGGAATTGCCTGTAAGGTAGATTCATCCAAGGATCACTGGAATGGTGGTTCTCAAACAGAAGAAGATTATTCCTGTCCGTAATCTTCTTAAGAATCAAGGAATATAAAGTCCCTTCTCGTAGGGTAATCGGGAGGTCCAGAAAAGAAACCTCTTTGTTGGATACTACCATGTACCAACACCTATTTATCTAAGCCTTAATTTCTCAAAAACTACTGAACAGATTTATACCAAATAACGAAAAGCATGGTTTTCTGGGTAAAGATCTAGCTGACTAGCCAATGGATCCAGAAAATTGCTCCAAAATGTTCCGCCTGGCCCCTCCACATTAAGGTTTGATATGGAATGGAACTTTCCATATTTATTGCAAACAGGGAATCTTAGTGAACCAACTACATTAAGGGGCTTTGGTTCAGCCTCCTAGAACCATTTGCTTCTTTAGCCAAAAGCTTGAAACTTTGTCAATCACATCTTGGATTTTCTCACAGAGTATTTTAGTCTCATCTTATTTCTACTATATGTTTGGGTCTATCCTTCCAGCCCCACTTGAATACTTAAAGTGCTATTTTTCATCTTCAAAAGTACAGTTTGTGAAACACTCAAGGGCAGATGTATTACAATCTGGTCACCAAATACTGGTTGCAAATTGTGACCGCTATTTTTTGCAACCAATAAAGATTTGTAATAATTGACCTATTTACTAATGGGTTGCTTCTGAAAAACACAAAATCGCAGTGGGGCACAATCTGACCTACCTCATGAATTTTAATAGGGTATGTCTTAATTTATGACTCACTGCAATTATATGCCCTCACGTTGATGGTGGCATGCTGGGACTGCAGACCATCATGTCTGGTGCTGCGTTTTAACAAAAGTATTTTTTTTCTTTTAAATGCAGCCTGTTTTAATAAAGGAAGCAGGGCTACTTTTAAAAATAAATTATTACTTTTTTGTTTTGTTTGAAAGTTTGCAGTGGTCTCATGAACCATTGCCAACTCCCAGACAATCATTTTTAAAATTCACAAAGGGAAAAGGACTTCCCAGGGGACCCTTTCCCTTTCATAAATTGATTATCACCCCATCTTAGGGGTCAGTCATTTTTCAATGTTTACCACTTCTATTTAGGTCCCAAACCATTGACACACTGAAATTGCTATATGGAAGAGATGTCTACAACAAGACCCTTCCAAATTAATTGTGATTCCTTATACATTTTTTAACCAATTTTAAGTGTAGATAACAACTTGCTGACTCCTAAAATAGGTTTAGTACATTATTAAAAGAAGTTCGTCTGTTGTACACTCTGAAAAGCATGCTTGTGACCGAAAAACCTTTCTCTACATCAGTCCCTCAATACTTCATCTCATTCATGCTGTGTGTACACAAATCAGTCTTTTTCATGTATTGCTATAGACAATATCAGTGGTCTGGTGTGCAAGCTCTTGTCTTTAATACCTTAAACATTTCTAGCCATTTGATTTTATTTTTGTACATGGTTTCCGATTGCTTGTTATGAGCTGCCATGGCCTTTTGAGGATGTGGACATTGAGCAATTTGTGTTCCCTTTAGATGTTAGTGATGGGATCAAGCCGTTTTTTTGTTATACTGCAGATCAATTTCACTTGTGAGTTGAAACTGAGGGCCAGTGAGTGTCCTTTGCTATATTTACTTTCCTCACATTTTGATTACTGATTTCTGACTTCACTGTTGACGTTTGTATGCTTTGACCTATCATAAGACAATAATAATAATAATACATACTAGATACTAATCTTACTACTTCTACCACCACTACTACATCTAATAACAATAATAATACTCACATTAACAGTGATGATGATAATAATACCACCACCAACAATAATAATAATACTCACATACGTGCAATTATATTACCAAATCATTTTTTTCTAACCCTACAAGACTGGATTTATTTACATTTCATTCTATGAAGTGTAAGCAATAAGCGTAAACAATTTACAACTTCAAAAAAACAATCATTATAAACAAAATATGTGTTTAGTTAAAAACAGTACTTGCTTGTTCTTCTCTTTAGCAATGCTTTGATTTGTACGCAACAAGTCTACAACATGCTTTGATAGAACAAAATGTAAACTGTTTGACACAAATGTTATTATGTCCTAACATACCTTAGTTGACCTACCATACTTAATCACACCATACCTACTTATTATATCTGACTTACCATACCAGCCTATCACAACTACCTACCACATGCAACCTGTCATCAGCATCATTATAACTTTATTTGATCATTCAAAAACAATCATAAAGACAATAATATATGCAAAAATTACATATATAGGAATATATTTAAAAAAAACTCTCAACACAGTTCATCCAGTAATTAATGTTTACATAAGAGTTAAAACAACCGTTTTTTCCATGACAAAAGGGTAGAGCATACTAAATGCGAACTAAGATGCCGAAGAAAGTGCAGTGCTGTCTTAGATGTCACAAAACAGTTCTTTTTAATATAGGGATTAATAATATTTGCAGAAAAAGGTAAAATGCTGTAAGAGGGAAAAATAAATAACTTTGGATATTACCAAATCCAAACTTAGTAAGATCTGATCCCAGGAATTATCCATCATATCCAATCCCATGGGTGCACAGAACATAAGGTTCTCAAAATGAGTACTCTTGGCTACTTGTGCAACTTCCTTTCTTGAAGCTGTATAACTTGCTTGTATCTGCCTTCTATCATTAGTGTTTAAATCCAATGGATTTGAAAAAATGTAAGGCCTATCTAACTTGTTGTCTGTTAGCTGAATACAGGAAAGCCATGGAATCCGAGACCCTAGTTCTCAAGACACGCAGTCCTCAATGACCTCCTTTTTAAAGGTGGCAGGGGAAGGGGTGCACCAAATCGAACACCATAACAGCAAAGGGGCAAGGTTGAACAAAACTTTGGCATACGCAATGCCCAGCTCCTAATGAATAGCAAAAGTCAGGCAGCTAGCTTGTAGGCCCAGGATGCGTCTGTATTCTTATGAGGTTTTGCATTCTTATATCCCCACACCCTTGAGTTGTATGCTAGAACAGGTAAACACTTTCTTTTGTAAACCTCTAAAAGTGCACTAATAATTTATTTTTACCAATAGACGATGCCAAATTCAATCAATCAGAGAATTTGTATAGAGCTCTGCAGCCTACGTACTGTAGGCTGCAGAGCTCTAGACGAAAAGCCAGGTCTTGAGGCCCTTCAGGAACTCGTGGAGGGTTGGAGCCGTTCAACAAACAAAGGTGTCTGAAGGTTTTGGTAGAAGTTCAGTTGGTGGTTGAGGTAGGTGGGTCCCAGGTTGTCCAAGACCTTGTATGTGTAGGTCAGGATCTTGAATCTACAGTGTTTGTGCTTAGGCAGGCAGTAGAGGTTCCTTAGGTGTGTGGAGATGTGTGTTCTTCTAGGGAGGTCCAGGATGGGTCTGGCACAAGTCATTTTGTGAGGTGAGCTGAGATCCCTGAGTAGAGAGCATATATGTAGTTAAGATGACTGGTGATGAATGTCTGAATTACTGTTCTTGTTGTGACTGGAAGCAACTTGAAAATCTTCCATAGCATGCGTAGGGTGAGGAAGCTGGTAGTAGAGATTACATTGATTTGCTTTGCCTTGCTGAGCTCAGAAGGATCCCAGGATCCTTCTGAGATACAAATTACACATAAGTAGGGAAACTGCACACAAATGATAATACATGGAATTTGGGTTTCAGTGAATATTTATTATTTGTGTACCACCAAGTAAAGTGTCTTGATTTATTTTGACCCTATTTAACTCTTTGTTTACATCCCACTTCAGAATTTTTTTAAATAAATGTACTTCATTTTTGTTTTTCTAACTGCTGAATGTGTGTTCTAGATATGGACTACACTTCTATGGCCAGACCATGGAACCTGAGATTCATGGGTCCACATGCTACAACAAAGGTTTTGATTGAGTTAGTTTCAAAATGTAATTTATCCTTAAAGTAAACAAACAGAACCAATAAAAGTTGAAGACCATTAGAAGTTCTTTCTGACAAAACAGCATGACATGCAAAGAGTAATACAGGGACCGTCTTACTCTTAACAATGGGCATACCCCTACCCACGTTAGCTAGGGCAGCTTAAAGTTCACTATTCCACACAGAAATAGAACAGGGGCAAGCACACACCCTGTCCCACCCCCAAGATAATCTGATGGGCTTTGTACATTCAACATCCATACTGTATCTGACAAAGGCATCAAGATTGCTCTGAAGAGCAAACAAGAAAGTAATAATGCCTGGGTCAACCCCAAATTCTTCAGCATTTCTCACAATTTGGATCATGTGACACTGTCAAAGGCACAGGAAAGGTTCATGAGGCACAAGCATATTTGCTAATCAAAAGATGGCGATTAAGGCATTGGCCCACTATGCCTTGACCCTTGCGGAATCCATACTGCAACCTGGCTAAAATTTGATTATCAGCAATCCAAGTTTTCAGATTCTTAAGCACCACCCTATCCATGAACCTTACGACTGAGTCCAACAATGAAATAGGACAGCAAAGGCTGGGACTATCATTGTTACCCTCCTTAAAGAAAGAGTAAAATGATTACATGGTGCCAAGAATGAGGAAATCCAGCAGTACAGGCTGCGTTGATAAAGTTGGTAAGTAAAGATGACCATAATTCTAAATTGGCCGCATTAAGCTCCATAGGGAACCTATCTGGGCTAAGGACCTTTTTAGCTGAACAGGTACATGTTCCCTCAATATACTCACTCAAAGAGAAAACTATATTGATGAGATAAAAAGTAGAAGAACAATCAATCATCATTGTTACACTGGTTATTAGTTTATATATTTTGTAAAAGTGTTCTTCCCATTGATCCAAGGTTATATTGGAACAAATACTATGTTTACTGATAGTAGACAGGTTATTGCCATTAACTATGTGCCAGAACCTACTAGTGTGTTGGATCTTGCCTACAGAGACCAATTTGCATCAAATAGCCTGCACTTCCTGTTTCCTCTTCCACACTACTTGTTTGTAAGTCCTGCGACAATCGGCAATCATACCCCTGTCTGTGGAATTGGCATGTAGAGCTTCCCTGAGGCTTTTATTAGCTAGCCTGCAGGATTCATCGAACCATGAGGGATGCGTATCACCCCTAGGCCTCTATAGTTTCTTTAGTACTTCCCTAATTGCAGAACTCTATCTAACATAAAGCTCAGTCCCTCTTGGGCACTTCCAGGAACAAGTAAGAAAGCAAACATCAGGGCCAGATGCTTTACACACAGTTTCCTTAAAAGTACATCCATGTTAAACCAATGCCAGACTACTCTTCTTTCCTGATCCTTGTTAGAGTAGGTCCCTGGGACACCCCCTGCCCAATTGAAACTACCCACTGGGCCACGTAAGGTAATTGTTAAAGGGTTGTGGTCACTAAATACAAACTAATCTACTGATCCACCAATTATCAAGTTTAATAGAAAACTATCCACTGGTCCCGGAAGGTAATAGTTAGAGGGTTGTGGTTGCTAAATACAGACTAATCTACTGATCCATCAACAACCAAGTTCAATAGACACCAATGAGATCAATTTGGTAGTGTGCCTGCTGGAAATAGCTTTCTCTGCGGGGTCATCCCCTCACTTTTTGCCTTTGCCCTTCACTTTTTTGCTTTTTTGTTAGCATTAGGACTGTGTGCACTTTACCACTGATAACCCCTGCTAAAGTGCTTGAGCTCTCTGCCTAAAACATGGTAACATAGGCTTATAGCCAATTGGGATATTTAATTCACGAAAATGCCCCTAGTAAAGTGTATTATATATACCAAGGGCAAGTAATTTAAATGCCACCAGTGAGCCTTCAGCACTGATTGTGCCACACAGTTAAGTAGCCCTTTAAACATCTCTCAGGCCTGCCATTGGAGGGCTCTTTTGTGGGCAGTTTTAACATGCCATGTCAACCTGACACGTAACACCTTTTCCAGGCCCAAACCTTCCCTTTTCATACATATGAGCCATCCCTAAGGTAGGCCCTGTACAGCCTAAGGGCAGGGTGCAGTGTGTTTAAAACGTTGGACAGTTACCTTTAAGGTTTACATGTCCTGGTAGTAAAAAACTCTTAAATTCATTTTTCACTGCTGAAAGGACTATGGGGGTCATTCTGACCCTGGCAGTCATCGACCGCCAGGGTCGACGACCACGGAAGCACCGCCAACAGGCTGGCGGTGCTTCCTTAGGTATTCAGACCGCGGCTGTGAAGCCGCGGTCGCCCAGCCGGGTCCGGCGGTTTCCCGCCGGATTTCCCCCGGGCTGGGGGAATACTCCATGGTGATTCCGACCCCCTTCCCGCCAGCCTGTTTCTGGCGCTTTTCACCGCTAGAAACAGGATGCTCCTTTGGCAGGCGCCCGCCGGCCCAGCGGGAAAGCCAGAATGGCCTCTGCGGTCTTTTGAGCGTGGAGCGGCCAAGTGGCGGTTCCCGCCCGGCGGGCGACGCCCGCCGAAGTTAGAATGAGGGGCTATTTCTCCTGTAGGATAACATTGGGGTTGCCTTTTTACATTTTATATGTGCAATTTCCAAACGGGAAGAGATGAGTGGTTCATGTTTGTTGTCTCTGGAACAACAAACATTAACCAAGAGAAAGGAAACAGGATGAGGTATCCTCCTATGAAGGAAGCCCTTGTCAGAAAAATGAGGTCTTACACTAGAGCAGTACAGGCAAAGCTTCAGCCTACAGCAGTCCTGAGTGGATTTTGTGGATCCCTTTTGCAAGGCACTGGATGGCTGGGTGAAGGGCAATGAAGTAAAAGATTATCAGGGGTTGTACAATTTGATTGTAAAGGAGCACATGTTCTGTCCTTGATTTACAGATCTGTGCTAAAACTTGATTAATAGTAAACTCACTAATTTCAGCAAGCTTGCTAAGGAGGCAGACAGCTGGGTAAGCACCAGGGTCCACAAGTAGGTATCTGTGGGGGATCACCACAATGGTGGACAGGGTTGCCTCCAGAAGAGGGAGGGGGAGACAAACATAAAAACACAGATCTTCTCTAAAGGTCCCCAAACTAGGCCTAAGGGTCAGGATACCCAACCCTTGCCTGAGCAGCAGAAGAAGAAATGGTTCCCTGACAGTAAGTCACCAGAGAAGGCCCCCCCAAAATGTTATGGGCAGCAGCCCCCCACTGGAGGGCAGTCACTAGGATTGGCTAGTGTAGCGCTTGGGAGGAGATTGTCCCAGTTAGTGGGGTGGGGAAGTTTAGAGGTTACCCTGCTGCCCCGAGTGATGGAGAGATCAATGGGCAGAGGGTAGAGGCTCTGAGAGATACTTCAGCCAGTATGACAACCATCAGATGTCATCTGGTGACCTCAGAGCAGGATGTCTCTAATGTATTTCACCAAGTTGTTGCAGCTGACAACCATGAGAGTCACTAACCAATGGGTCTGGTTCCGTTTGAGTGTAGAAATGGGTCACAGGTACCTTAAAGGTAGCTGTGAGTCCCTCCATGCCTGTGAATGGTCTGCTTGGCAGTGACCTGGAGCATACCATCTAGAAGGTGTTGGAGCTTAGGCCTCACTTGGAGATGTTAGGGTTGCCTGTGTGGGTGAGCCTGACCACCAGGTCCATGTCCTCCAGAGAGGATATTCAGGAGAACCTGCAGCCTGGTAGAATGTCCCAGGTGCCTTGAGAAAAGAGGAAGGGCAAGGGTTGGGGGAAACCCACTCTTAAAGCTCTCATAGTCCAGGAGGCGGATTAACCTGAGGGGAGACACTCTGGAGCTTTCAGACGAGGATGTTACTGTTCTTGTGAACCTACCTAAGCTGGACAGCAGCAGGGGTCCCACCTATCAGATGTTCTGCAAGTCACAGATAGAGTACTCTATTCTTGAGGGCCTACGGCAGCAGGCTGAGGCCCAAGCAGCTAGTGACCTCTCTTGTGATCATGTGGTTTACTATGAAAATGGACTCCTTTATAGCTGGTGCAACATGAGTGTTGGTGGTCCCCCAGTGTTACAGGGCCTTTGTACTAGAGCTGGCTCATGGTGTACCCCTGGCAGGTCATTTGGGGCAAAAAAGGTATTTTATTGGCCTCAAATTAGGAGGCCTTCAGATGCCTGAAAGCAGGTCCGATTGTATCTGACAAGCCAGTAGGAATTCAGGAGGTAAGTCTAAGGCTCCGCTGGAACCATTTCCTGTCATTGGCACCCCCTTTGAAAGGGTGGGCATCAACATTTTTGGACCTGTAGCCTCCAAGACAGCCATGGACAACAGGTTCATCCTGGTCTTGGATGACCATGTTTCCCGGTACCCAAAGACTATCCCTCTAAGGACAGTGGCTGTGCCCACAGTGACCAACGCACTGATGGTTATCTTTACTCACGTGGGCTCCCTAAGGAGGTGGTTTCAGCACATCGTACCAACTTCATTTTGTTGTACATGAAGGCCATGTGGCCTGGTATATGTGGTAACCTTTAAGTTCTCAACTCCGTGCCCCCTTCAAGCCAATGGGCTTGTTGAGAGTTTCAAGAAGACCCTGAAAGGCATGATCATGGCCCTGTCATGGCACAGGAAGTGTAAATGGGACATCCTTTTGCCATGCCTGTTAGCATACTGGGAGACACCTCAGAAGGGGTTGACTTTGCCCCTTTGAGCTAATGTATGATCACCTGGTACAAAGACCTCTCATTCTGCTCAAGGAGGTGTGGGAGCAAGCTCCTGAGAACCCCGCCCTCCAGGATGTGGCCAGCTATATGCTGCCACTCCAGACCAAGATGAAGTGCTTCCAGAAGCAAGCCAAGTAGAAGCTAGAATTCTAGCCAGGAGGTCATGAAACACTGCTATGACTGAAGGATATTCTGGTTGAGTTTCACCTAGGCCACAAAGTGTGGGTGACAGAGCCTGTGGAGCCCCAGGCCTTACAAGACTGTTGCTCTGGACCCTATGAGGTGAATGTGCAAGAGTCAGGTCACCTATCTGGTGGACCTCAAAATACCTAGGACTCCCTTTAGGATTTTGCACATCTATTACCTGAAACCCGACTTTGAGATGCCTGAGTTAAATGTTATCCTGGTCACGGATGATGGAGAGGAGGATGAGTCAGTGGAGGGTGTCAGCCTCTCCCCTACACTAACCATAGACCAACAGAGAGACCGCTGCCAGTTGTTGGAGCAGTTTGACTCTTTCTTCTCCTTACCCCAGGATTCACTATTTGGTGCACCCATGACATTGACACTGGGGATAGCACACCTGTAAATAGTGAAATATACTGCTTGTTTTATATTGTGAGAGCAAGCAATAAGGAGGAGGTCTTCAAGATGTTAGAGTTAGGGGTTATTAAGCCCTCAAACAGCCAATCTTCCAGCCCAGTTGTGTTGATCCCCAAGGCTGCCCCTGCAGGTCCCACTGCAGAACTTATGTTCTGTGTGGACTAACTGGGGCTCAGTGCAGTCACCAAGGCTGATGCACACGCCATCCCCAGAGCTGATGAACTCATAGATCGGTGGGGAGCTTTCAAGTTTCTCAGCACATTAGACAATGTTTGGGTAGTGGCAGATTGCCTTTGCTGAAGGGCCCAAAGAGGGTCTGCATTCTCAACCCCACTCCAGAAGGGCACTTCCAGTTCCATGTAATGTCCTTTGGGTTGAAGAAGGCCCCTTCCACTTTCCAGAGTTTGGTCTACCAGGTTCTCGCTGAGTTCTTGAACTTCAGTTGTGCCTATCTAGACAACATTGAGGTCTTCAGTTCAAAATGAAGTGTCATTTGTGCCACCTCAGAAAAGTGCTTCAGGCTCTGCAGAGGGCAGCCCTTGACTATCAAAGACACTACGGGGGTAATTTCAACCTCAGCGGTCTTTTCACAAGACCGCCGAGGGACTGCTGTGCTGAAGACCGCCAGTGGCGGCGGTTTTCCGCTCAGTGTATTATGACTGCTGGCAGCCCTCCGTCCTTTTCCGGACGGAGAGCTTTCAGCAGCCTTACTGGCGGTCGGCGGGGAAGTGGAGGTTGCTCCACCTCCACCGCCCCGTCAACAGAACACCGCCCACCGAATCACGTTACGCGATTCGGCATGGCGGTGTTCTGTTGACGGGGTGCTGGAGGCGGAGCAGCCCCCATGGATCCCGTCCCCTCCCGGAAGTTCAACGGACAAGGTAAGTTGATCGTCCATTAGGGAGGGGGTGGAGGGTGTTGTGTGCATGCATGGTGGTGTGCGTGTGAGTATGTAGAGGGGGGGTGTGAGTGCGTGTATGCATGTGGGCGGTGTAGTGTGAATGGAAATGTGTGCGTGTCTGCCTGTATTTATGTCTGTATGGATGTGTGCGTGTATGTCTGAATGTGGGTGTGCGTGTATGACTGTATGTGTGTCTGTTGGCATGTTTGTTCGTGTGTGTGTGGGAATGTGTGTTGGTGGTGTCTGCATGCGTGTCGGGTGTGTGTCTGTGATGTGATGTCGGGGGTAGGGGCGGGGAGGGGGGTCCTGGTGTTGGGGACGGACTCGGGGTGGGGAGTGGGGGAGACCCCTATCAGTGCCAGGGAAGGAATTCCCTGGCACTGATAGTGCTTACTGCCATGGATTTCATGGCAGTTCCAAACCCCATGAAATCCATGGCGGTGAGCCGGGTCATGATTCCGGCTGTGAGCCGGGTCATGATTCCGCCGGCGGTAGTGTGACGGCCGCCGGGCTGGAGACCCAAGTCTCCAGCCCAGGGGTCGTCTCCGCCATGGGGGTCTGATCGGAGAAGTGGCGGATGACCATGGCGGTAACTGCATGGTCATAATCCCAAATTTTTTACCGCCAGCCTGTAGGCGGTAAAACCGCCACTTCTCCATCAACCGCCAGGGTCGTAATGACCCCCTAAGTGTCAAATAGGGCAGGTTTCAGTGGTCCACTTGGTTCACTAAATGGGAGAAGGCAAGGTGAAGTCCCTCTGGGCCAAGATTGAAACCATTCTGGCCTGGGAAGACTCCAAAGATCCAGACAGAAGTGAAAGCCTTCTAAGGCATCACTGGTTGTTACAGGAGATTTGTCAAGGGGTATGGCTTGACAAAGCTGACTTCTAAGAAGAAGTCACGTCAGGCAACTTGCACAAAGGCATGTCAGAGCTCTTTAGACTCTCTGAAGGCCATGTGCACAGGACCCATGTCAAAGGCCCCTGACTTCTTCCAAGAATTAATTGTGCAGACAGATGCCTTGGCATAGGGGCCATGCTCTGACAGCTAAACGAAGAAGGCCTGGAACCTGTTGCCTTCATCAATATGAGGTTACTGGGAACAGAGGTGGAGTGGAGTCTAGGCACTGAAGAAACTAAGACCATGCCTGTTTGGCGCTCATATCCGGGTTCAGACAGATCACAGACCTCTCAGATGGTTAAGGCAGATGAGGGGTGAGAATCCCAAAATGTTGATGTGATCCATCCCCCTACAGAGAATGGACTTTACAGTAGAGCAATGTCCTGGAACAGACCACGCCAATGCTGTTGCTCACTTGAGGTTCTTCCACCTTAGTGAACAGAACTCCCAAGACGTTATCCCCACATTCAGCTGTTAGACCATGTGTTAGACTTTACATCTTTGGCATGGTTTCCCTTAACCTTTTGCCTTTAGACCTTCTGTTTGTGCTGACTTTGTTTTTGCTGCCTTATGGCGCTCTCTGCCTAAAACATGGTAACATTGGCTTGTACCCAATCGCCATACTTAATTTACTTATAATTCCCTAGTAAAGTGCCAAGTCCAAACCTTCCTTTTTAATACATATAAGTCACCCCTAGAGTAGGCACTCGACAGCCCAGAGAGCAGGGTGCAATGTATTTAAAAAGTAGGTCATGTACTTTTAATTTTGACATGTCCTAGCAGTGATAACTCTTAAATTTGTTTTTCAGTGCTGTGAGAGATACCTCTCCCATAGGATAACATTGGAGATACCTTATTCAATTTTAAAAGTGTAATTCCAAACAGAAACTGGTAATCCCTTCATGTTTGGGGTATCTAGCGTTGGAATTTAAAATCCTAACTTATGGAGAAGTCAGCTTTCAAATTACAATTTTGAAAATGCCACTTTTAGAAAGTTGCCATTTTCTTGACTTAGCCGTTTGATACCTGGGTCACATGTGTGGGTGCAGCTGACAGTCAGGCTTTGTGTATCCCTCCTAGACAATCACACTCAATGGAGAGCCTATATTTGACTGGATGGGCCATCACTGCTGGGATGGGTGAGAGGAGCTGGGTCTAGCCCCACTTAGACTTGAATAGGCTGTGCCCTGTCTCCATGCAAAGGGTTGCAAACCTCCTGTAGTAAATCTGGAGCCAGGGCCCTAAAGGTAGGGCAGCCATGCACTTCAATGGCATGCCTCTAGCCAGGGGTCTCCAATCTTTTTTGTAGTAAAAGCTACTGATGTTGATGAAAATCATCCAGAACTACGACTATTATTCGAATTTTAATGCTGACCACATCAGACACGTTTACATGTTTGTATTAAATATAAACTTTTCAGTTTTTATAGGCAGGGCTAAACATAGGAGCGCTACTTATGGATAACTCTAGAGCTACTAGTAGCTCACAAGCTACTCTTTGGAGACCTTTGCTCAAGACACTCCTCCCTACTTCAAAGGCACAACTGTGCAGAAATAATGGACCTCAGACACCAACTCATTGGTACACTTGTGTACCTGTGAATACTCTGCCCGAAAGGACTGCTGTTCTGCTAAAAGGACTGTCACTCTTCTTTACTGCTGCCCTGCTGTGCTGGCCTGCTGCCCTCTTGACTGGGGAAGAACTGGACTTGCAACTTCAACTTGAACCCAGGACCCCAGTGTGACTTCAAAGGATAATCTGTGGGCCTCCTGACCTGAGCCTCATGGACATAAAAGGCTCTCCAACATCCTGCACCAGCACCTGGACCCAGCTACAGTGAATTCCTGACCTCCAAGTGGTGCACATCAAGTCCTGAAACCGCAGTGTGGCTCAAAAGCACTGAAATGAAGCTTTTAGGCTCTTTGCGACGGTGAACAGGACCATTTGCACCAAGACCTCATCGCTAGCACCTGATTTTTTGCACTGCAGCATTGACGGCTCGTGGGTAACATCGCCACGAAGCTCTAGCAATGCCCACCCACAATACTGACCAGCTCTTTGCCCTTCACTGACAGCCTCCAGTGATGATCTCTCTGCCACTTGTGGTCCTCTGCAACGTGAATAGGACTCATGACACAAAACTGAAGCTAGTTCTGGGAAATAGTCTTGTTTTATATAACAATTTGTTATAATGAGTTAATTATGGTATTTGTGCTTTTAAATTATATTTCAAACATATATATAGTCCAATACTTTGAATAAAAGATGAAAACTACATAGTTGTACTTTGGTATGATTTAAGCGTCTGAGAAACAGTGTTATAGTTTAAATTTATAGGCCAGGTTTGGGCAACTGGCTTTGATCGTGGCAGCTTCTACAGGGCTTTCTCATCGTCTTGCCTAAAACCTCTTTGATTTACTATGATATGACAAATTTTGCGTCTTGTCAGAATCATGGTGTTGTGGTTTCACACAGAGCCCCTAATACACCAGTTCAATATAAACAAATCCACATCACACAGCATTTGCACATAAATAGCTTGGTTCCTTTTACGCTCTCAGCACACTTGTCCCTGTCTATGCAAGGTCCCCAGGTGTACACAAGTGCAGTCAATCGATGCTTGGATGTCAGAAACACTGCTGTAGCACAGATGTTAACTTTGACTGCATTCGCTGTGTGGGACTCTAAGGGGAACTGTATATGCTTTTCTTTCACTCTCTACAGAGCTTCCATCAGACTATTTTACTAAAGGTTGACTGAGAAATGCCTTGGACCAATCCTATTGCCTGCTGTGTGGTGTATGTAAAGGATTCTAGCACTGCTAGCATTTTCAGGCAGGAGGGATGGCAGTGCATCCCTGCACTGGGCTCTGGTGGATCTGTAATGATGAAATGTGTTTTGCATGGGGCCTGATTCGGGTCTGTTTAACCTCTGGATCTTAAACTGACTCATGTTCCAGGATTATTCCATCAATCCTGGCACTTATCCTCTGTTGCAGTGTAATTTGAGGTCCTTGATTGATGGCCTGGTTTCCATCCTCATTCTGCATGATTTGCTGTAGCAGAACATGGATCTACCATAGCAAGACATGTGGTCTAGCAGTGCCGCATCCATGGTGATGTACTGCAGAATAGGTGTGAGCTGCTGCAATAAACCTGTGAGATCTTCACCTGTGCATGTATGTTTATCTAGATCTGGCGATACGTGCAGCTGTGTGAGATTGTATTATTTTCAGCTCAAGAAATGCAATGTAAAGATGCAAAGGTATTTTCAAAATAAATAATATGCCCAAAGCCCACTATGGGAAGTAAACAGCTGAGTCTCTCCGTGGGCGAGACTAAAATAGCAGAACTCACATACTGTCGAGATGGAAAAGCAATGTAAAAATATGTGCACGTTTAAAGCAGAAAGCAACAGATTATAACACTGTTCAAACCCATTGTCCAGGTCCTGTCTTTTAACTTTCCCAGGCTACTTCCCCTTTTGACCAGTATCTTGGATCAAGCACTCACTAAATACTCTATCCTGAATAATCCATCCTGCTTGCTTGCAGCGTGTCACCATAAACAAACACTTACACTATCAATCAATCAATAGTTTGTTCGGTCCAAATTTGGGCCATTTAAAAGGTTTAAAAATATATACATACGTACAGAAAGATAAAAACCATAAACCAGTACACAATAAAAGGAACAATAGTAAAAAAAAGTAGGGGTCCAGTAGCTGCCTGAGAAAGATTACATAAATAGGTGGGGTGAAAGAGGTGCTCGGAATAGTCTCTGGATCTTACCCTGTACATAACCCTGAACAATAAAATAATAATAACGTAAAAGCTGTTGTGTGGCACATCTCTATATAAAATCAGGCATTGAAACTCCAGACAGTAAAACTGATTAAAAATGTAAGAAGTCAGACAGAGGTAGATGATGCTCTAGGTTAATTAGTTCTTTTGGGTTAATTAATCCAATAAATTGCATCTTGACAATTATAAAATTAAATATAATTTTAAATTTATAAAACACTTTAGTTAAAATAACTCGATGTAGCACTTATTTAGAAATACGGTCTTTTGTGCTCAATAAGTCGCGGTTTACAATTAGAGCCCAAGGCTGATATAACAGGATGCTGATTTACTGTTTTCTAGACAGCTCTTCAAACAGTGAGTTAAAATCTAGAATAGTCCTATTACGAATTTTCCATGCTGCTGCCAGATATTTAGAAACAGCGCTGATTATCAGTATGGAAGTGTCGTATTTACATATTCTGAATAGACTGTTGCGGGATAGTGAATGGAGTGTTCTGCACAGGGGAATAATCCACTTCCCTCAGGGACCTTTGTACAGAGGGCAAAAAAATAGGATGTGTTCAGCTGTTTCCTTGCATAAATGACAATTTATGCATTTGTCCGATGGGGAACTGTTAGTCGACCAACCAGCCGTGTAGCTATTGACCGCCAATGTCCCGTACCTGAGCTGGAGTAGTAGAGAGCGAGCACGGGCTGGTATGGGTAGATCCAGGGAGCTTTCAGGGAAGGGAACATGTTTGACCAGCAGGAGTTCTGCTGTCAGCCGACCTGACCCATTTGAACCGAGAGATTCCTCGTTGATTTTTGCCCAATAATGTTCTTTGATCAGGCGTTTAGCACTGCCAGGAATCATCTCGGGGTTCTCCCAGTACTGGGATAGACTCAGTTTGGTCCATGCCGCTTTCATCTCCCTGAGCCACCGTACCTTTTCCCATCCGTGATGAGGTGGTAATAGTTCTTTAACTGCTGCCCTGTAGGGTTCAAGTTCGTCTGTTTTCCATAGTCTGACTCAATACAGGAGTGGTCTTAGATATGCTATGTCTTTGATACTATTTAAGCCCAGGTCCAGTCTGAGGGGGAGCATTGGCGTGCCCCTCCCCAGTCTAGATATGTGTCTGAGGAAGTTATTTTCTTTGGTTTGGAGAGTATCCATCTGTCTGTGTAATCCCCAAAGTTCTGCTCCATATAGGGCCGCAGCACGGATTTGTGCTTTATATATTTCAGAGATAAGGATCAGAGGGGGGCTTGTGGCAGTGCTAGCTTTGCGTCCTATTACTCCACATCTTTGGCTAATTGTTAGTGCCCCTTTCCTTATGGCTGGCTCCCAGCTGCCCTTGTCAGATAGTCTAATGCCCAAGTAGTCATATTCCATTACTCTCTCCAGGGGAGTTAAATCCATCTTTATGTTTGCGCTGAGCTTCTTGTTCGGGGCGCTGTATATCATAAGTTTAGTTTTCTTATGGTTTATGTCTAATCCATAGTTTCTGCAGTATACACCAAACTGATTTACCAAGTTTTGAATTCCCATGGGTGATTTAGACAAAAGAATAGTGTCATCTGCGTAGAGCCCAGCCTGCTTGGGAGAATCATTTGTGCAGTTTGCTAAGTACTTGATACAGTTGTTTATGTATAATAGGAAAAGAGTTGGGGCCAGAACGCACCCCTGTCTAACTCCCCTCTCAATAGCCACTGGTTCTGTGAGATCACCCTTCTTGCCGTTCCTGATTTGGGCATAAGTATTTTCATGTAGGCGGGTAATAAGTTTCAGAAGGCCATGCGGGACACCCATATTGGCACTTACACTAAGAAAATAAGTTTAATGTAAATAAGCCAAGGCAGAATGTGGGGTAGTCTAATCAAATGATTTGCAACGAAATGCAGAGAAACGTTCAACAGTGCTGAGCTGTACCTACAATGGATTTACTGAATATATGTCTGCCCTGCAATTGCCGAATGTATGTCTGCCCTACAATTAGGTATAAATTATGAGCTTAGAGTATTAGAAGTTTGCAATATTGTCAACCTGGCAGCTACTAAAATAGTTCATAAGGTTAATTTCATTCTGCTCATATCTCGGCTTAGACTCCCGACCACACTTTTGAATCCTCGAAGGGCAGACTTGGCTTTTCTTTCTTCTGAGGTTGATTAGATGAGTAAATTTGAGCTGATAAATAGAACTATTGCAGTGATGCGTGCTAGAAAAACTGTCTTAATATGCTACCAACCATTTCTGTTTATTTTAAAAATATTTTTACCGGAGTGTCACTGCTGCAATGCAATCTTCAGAGAGATCAAAAACGATGCACGTAAAAAAGATTTATTCTGAGAACCTTCCTAGGAATAAGTGATAACGCGTCCAGCCCTTATAAATTTACCTGTATCTGGACACGTTGGAGGTCGGTGAATCTTTTAACCGAGTCGGGTTCTCCCCATCCTCAATAGTCGAGTCACTCAGATCAATAATCAATGACTATTGTAATCGGTAATCAATACTCAATTAATAGGTCAATATAGCACATCAGAAATCAATAACAGTTGGTATTTCGGCGCACCATGACCTTTCAGTCATGAATAACCACACCAGTTTATTAAAAGTTAGTGAATTTATTTTCCTATATTAACAAAGCTAGCACGATATATATGTGTCTCAAAACCAATTGATATATGTATATGAACATTACTAGCTGTCCATAACGGCGGAAGAAACGCAATCTATGCAAAATCTGAATAATGATACCCTCTGTTATAGCAATGCAAATTACCAATGTGACTAACTGTATTTGACTAATTGCATACATTCGGTCAGCATAACAAGATTTCAATTCTTCATGATACATTGAATGAATACCTCAACTAACCTCTAATTAGCATTGGCATGTGGGACTTCATGCAAAACGAATTTAGTCAACACAAATTTGGAAAAGTTCTGGCTAGGATCCTATCAAAATAGCAGTTGGTACCTAAAAGGAAAAAAAACACAATGCATAATACATTTATCCTTTCATATTTACCAAATACAATCAGCATTCAAGAAAAGTCTTCGTCCTTCAGGTACCGGTTGATCAGCATGGGGCAAATTTCAAAGGGGCAAAGTTAAGGGCAAGCTTCCTTGCAACGGCAAGGAGAATAGGGCAAAGTTACTGCATGGGCAAGACGGGGGCAAATCAAAGTTAAAGTCTCTAGGGTGAGAATTGTCAAAGTCTCTTTCTCTCGGATAGGGAAAAAGGCATCAGGGTGTCGTCCCAAAATGGAGTCTGGCATCAGGCTTCAAACTGGCATCGAGGAAAATGGCTGACTTCTCTTTGTCCGGTGGGTTTAAGTAAGAAACATTCCAAATTCTGTAGGGTCTTCCATTGGAGGGTTCATAGGTTGGCTTCAAATTGTCCAATCAAAAATTGTCTTTTACTAGCGCTCATTTATGCATACACCGTCCTTGGCGCCTTGGAACACAAATTGTATCATGGTTTGCCAATTATTTTACTATCTGTACCTTCATTGTCCGCACCTGCAGAGACTGACCTTGTATCAAAGGGGATGTAACCGGCCTAGCACGAAACCTTGGAGATAAGTGTACCAGCCAGTTTCTACTGGAAAAATACAACTTCAAGCAAGAATATATTTCATTAATTCAAGGAAAAAAAGAATCACGCAGTTAGAATTTGAAGCCAGGCAACTAGGCCAAAGCCTGTACTAAATTTAAGCTAAGCAAAACAGTTTTCAAACAAGAAATCATGGCATACATTTGCGATTATGACGGATTAGTACATTTTTAATACTTCATGATTAATAAAGCTCGTTTATACTGATGGCAAACTACCCGAGGGCACAATTTCCCTCGTACATTATTTCGTTAATTTAAAATCACACTTCAATATATATGTCGGTTACAAGGTGTACATGAATATATGTCGAACCTTCTTTTTTGCGTCATCAATCCCTCCTCTGATGACTAATTATGTCATCACATCAAATCTACCCACAAATTTTATTCCATTAAAATTCTGTATAGTAATTTGGCACATCAGTCAATTCCCTTTTTCTTTTAGTCCCTTTTGACTTCTCCCTATATATTTCCACCATTTTGTTCTCTATTTTCTCTTCTCTTTTTCTTTTGTTCCTTGCTTTTAACATTTTGAAAGCTTTCCATATTCCCCAAGAGCCTAATAAACAAATTAATATTATCAATATTCCCTTTACTATTTTTAGTAACAATCCGTTCCAAACGTTGCTGAGCCAATTTCCCACAGAAGCAAATCCTTTTCCAACTTTCTCCCAAACTCCGGGTTCTTTCAATTCCTTTAAATCTACACTTTCTCTAGTTAAATTTGTAAGCATCGTTCTAATTTTTCCACTGTTGTCGGGTATATATGTACAACAGTGACGCGTGCCAAGCATTTTGCAAACGCCGCCATCCTTTGCTAAAAGAATGTCTAAGGCAAGCCGATTTTGAAGAGTCATAGCTCTTTCTGCAGCGAGTTCAGCATCCATCAGGATTATAGCTCCCGAAAACTTTGTCAACATGTTATCCACAATAGTAGACAACTTTCGTATTTTGATTGAATTCAATATGACTCCTACTGAAGGAATCATAGCTCCAAATATATCTCCTACCACACCAGCAGCTGTCTCCCTTTTCTGAACACGATGTGATTCGGACAGCCTTGGAAATTTCTTTAAGTCATCTAGTTGGTAAATCTTTGGGAACAATATTCCCAAATAACACCTCCCATACCATCCTTTAGGAAGACGATAATAGGCGTTGAGTCCACAAATATAATATACTCCAGGAATAACTGGGTCTTGTCCATTCAGCATGAACGTCCACTTTTGTTGAAATGCGTATGTGTGTTTACATTCACTCATTCCCACAAAAACTGTGTCATAATATGATGGAAATCTATGTATACAAAATCTTCCCACATGCAATGTATCTAAAGCTATTTTCCCTTGTGTCTTTATTGCGGCAAAAGCATAATTATCTACAGACGTCCTATCGTGCAATTCCTTCTCTAATTTCTCCTTCATTTCGTTCTTTCTGTCGTCAGTGCGGTCTAAAAATTCTATTTCTACTGGTGAAAGCAAGCATGTAAGGTTCTTCATATGTGCGTGAGCTGTGTGGAAAGGGGACATTAGTTCGAAAAATTCCCTCATTAATTTGGCAGACCAATCTCTAGCTATCTTACTTAGGTGCCCTATTATGGGGACATATGCAAAAGTAACATCGTAATTAGTATAGAAATAATGAATGTCTTTTTGAGCATAAAATCTGGAAGCTACTATACTACATGTAATTCCATACGTAAGAGGCATGCTGTGATACATTACCCCCTCCACTACTGAGGTAGGTATTTGTGTACACACATAACAATCTTTCGCATCCATGGTCTCAACATACTCACTCAGTAAGCGATAGAAAACGTTAGATGAAAGTTCCTTCTTATCATGCAAGTGTCTCTCGTCTTGCTCTAGTCTCTTGAGAGCTGTTAGTTCAGTAACGATAATAGGTTTAGAAGTAGAAGCATCATTCGTCTCACTCTCACTTTTACCATGCATTCCAAGAACTATTGCTACAATTATTAGTACGCATGCGGTCAGTAAGCCTATACACATGTATTTACAATACTTCATTTTACGCCCCTGTGTAGTGAAGCTAGTCATGATCTGTATAGAATCAGAAAGCTGAAGACACTTTATCAAAGCGTTTTTTTTTTTTTTTTTTTTTTCTTAGTTGCAGGTATTTACAAAGCTGAACGAGTTCAATGTTCACACAGTTTTCTTTAGCAGCTTAGTCTCTTATCGGTTAGCAGCGTTGTCTCAAAATCGGTTTCAAAGTCAATCAAGTTCGCAATGTCTTAGCCGGTTGAAAAGTCAATCAGGTTATCAATGTTTTCAATCAACAGAGTCCATAGAACTTTTATTTCCAAAGTGTAGCTCTGCTTCTTCGTTCTCGAGACTGAGGGATACAAATTCGTCTGACCAGTCGTTATTGACTATGTATGCCCACTCCGGACCGGAATACCTTCTGCTTGGTATCCTTTTTCTTTTCAATTTTGCATCTCTCTTTGATTCTTTCTCACTCGTACTTTCCTCTTTGGCCAAATCTTTTTCTTCACTTGGTGTTGGTACCACGACAGACACTTCCTTTCTTTTCTCTTTCACTCTTGGCCCTTCACTGTCATTCAACGTTTCTCTAGTTCTCAGTTTTACTGGTGATATGCTTTGTCTACGTTTTGCACTGGGTCCACTTGACGGACCTGCAACCTCTTCCGAAGGAGTTTGAACAGTTTCACTCTGTCTGGTTTCGTCTTCTCCCTCTGGGAAATCAATCAGGTTCTCCTGTTCCCTTCCCGTATCGTCTGCTTCGGGGAAAGCCCTCCTCTGATCAGACTTTCCTGCTTCTTCACCTGTCTCGAGCCCTTTGTCACCGTTACTTTCTTCAGGCTCTTTGTCACTCTCAGCTGCTTCAGGCTCTTTGTTACCTTCAGCTGCTTCGTCGCTGTCTGAGGCTTCTCCTTGGTCTTCCCCAAGTGAGTCAGTTGCTTCGTCCTCAGAGAATATTTCTCCCTCCTCTATTTCTGCCTGTTCGCTTCTAGTCCTTGTTCGCTCTGTCTCAGCGCTTGGCACTTTGTTATCAGGTACTGGTAATTTCAGCGCTTCAACTTCCTCATCTGTGGGACACAACACCCTCTTTGTGTGACTGGCGTGAATCCAGTTGGGAACTCCCGCACACTTCACAGCGGTGGTAGTCGTCAGAATCACTTGGAAAGGTCCTTTCCAACGGGGTTCCAAACACGACTTCCTCACGTGCTTCTTTATCACGACCCAGTCACCTGCTTTCAGGGAGTGTCCTGGACCTTGGATCGGTGGCAAGGTGGTTGCCTCCACCTGGTGAGAGAAAGAGCGAACCACATCAGCTAGACCTTTGCAGTAGTCTAACACCATATCATCTGTAATATTCAAAAGTGCATTTGCAGGAACTGCTGGAAGTCTCATAGCTCTGCCCATGAGAATCTCGTGTGGAGACAGTCCAGTTTTTCGGTCAGGGGTGTTTCTCATTGACATTAACACCAAAGGCAATGCGTCGGGCCATTTCAAGTTTGTTGATGCACATATTTTCGCCATTCTCGATTTCAATGTGCCATTCATTTGCTCCACTAGACCTGATGCTTCAGGGCGGTAGCTACAATGCAGCTTTTGCTCAATATTCAGTGCTGCACAAAGCAATTTTATTACTTCATTATTGAAGTGACTTCCCCTATCTGATTCTAAAGAGATCGGGAATCCGAAACGTGGTATTAACTCTCTCAAGAGTAGTTTTGCAACTGTGAGACTGTTGTTTCTGCGTGTAGGGTATGCTTCAATCCAGTGACTAAAAATGCACACAATCACCAACACATACTTCAAGCCTCCATGCACAGGCATCTCAATGAAGTCCATTTGCATCCTGCTGAATGGACCCCCTGCTCTTCCAATGTGGCTCAAATTTGCTACTGTTCCCTTCCCTGCGTTCATCTGTTGGCAAATGACGCAGCGGTGGCAAACTGCTTCAGCAACTTGACGGAATTTGGGGTTAAACCAATCAGTTTTAAATAACCTAATCATGGCATCCCTCCCAAGATGAGCTTGTCCATGGTAAAATCTGGCTATCTGTGTCAAAAGCTATTTGGAAGAACGAATTTCCCTTCACTTGAAACCCATAATTCATCTAGTCTCTTTACACATTGTGATTTAGTCCACAAGAGTTTTTCATCCTCACTGACACCATTCTGTAGGGATTTCAATTCGTCCATTGTATCTATAACTTTTAGAGCAAATATTTCGCTTTGTTCAAGTTCTGGTTCACTTATCAAATTCCATTCATCCCTGAGCAATATACAGTTCAATGCGCAAAACCTTGCGACTTGATCCGCATATCCATTTCCTAGGGAAACATAGTCTTGTCCCTTCGAGTGTGCACTGCACTTCACCACTGCTACTTCCCCTGGTAACTGAATGGCATGTAACAATTCTCTTATTCTTTCACCATTTTTCACTGGTGATCCTGAAGAGGTCATGTAGCCTCTCTGTGACCACAATTGTCCAAAATCATGCACTATTCCAAACCCGTATTGGCTGTCAGTGTAAATGGTAACTTTCATTAGTGCAGAAAGTTGGCATGCTCTAGTAAGAGCTACCAATTCTGCTACTTGTGCAGAGTAAACCCCTTGAAGCCAAGAGGCTTCCAGAACACCTGTTACAGTACATACAGCATACCCTGCTTTCAATACACCCAGTGCATCTCTTAAACATGAACCATCAACAAAAATGATCTGATCATTTTCTTCTAATTTGGTATCTTTGATATCAGGCCTTGGTTTGGTGCAAAATTCAGTCACCTGAAGACAGTCGTGCTCGATGTCTTCAGCGTTCTCAATTTCAGCATTTTCACTGGGAAACAAGGTTGCTGGATTCAACGTAGTGCACCTTTTCAGCTGCACATTAGGTGATCCCAGAATTATTGTTTCGTACCTTGTGAGTCTAGCACCAGTCATGTGCTGTGTTCGGGAACGTGTCAAAAGTATCTCGACTGAGTGAGGGACCATGACTGTTAATGGGTGTCCCATCACTATTCCTTCACTCTGAGTGAGGCTGATACCAACTGCTGCTACGGCGCGCAAACACCCTGGCAGTGCTGCTGCGACCGGATCCAAAGTAGCTGAAAAATACACTACTGGTCTGTTTATGCCACCATGGGCTTGGGTCAAGACAGACAAGGAACATGCATCACGTTCATGACAAAACAATGTGAAAGGCTTTGTGTAATCAGGCATACCTAAAGCTGGAGCCCTGCACATGCATTCTTTCAATTCAATAAAAGCATCCATCTCATCTCCTTTCAGCTCAATTTCATCCAATGCATCCTTCTGGGTCAGTTTCAGTAAAGGTTTTGCTAGAGTTGAGAAGTTGGAAATCCATTGGCGACAGTAGCTCACCATCCCCAAAAACTTCCTCACCTCCCTCCTCGTCTTTGGTGGACTCATTTGAAGTACACTTGTTATTCTTTCCTTCATTATTCTCCGTGACCCTTTCCCTATTTGATGACCCAAATATTTCACTTTCTTCTGACAGAACTGCAATTTTGAAGGAGACACCTTGTGTCCATTCCTTCCCAAATGGTTCAATAGGGCAATTGTGTCGGCTGTGCAGTCACTTTCTGTCTTGGATGCAATCAGTAAGTCATCAATGTACTGTACTAGGGTTGACTCGAATGGCAATTCTAACGCTTCCAAGTCTTTCTTTAGAATCTGATTGAAAATTGACGGTGACTCCGAAAACCCTTGAGGAATTCGACACCAACTGTAAACTCTGTCTAAGAATTTGAAACAAAAGAGAAATTGGCTGTCCTCATGGAAAGGCACCGAAAAGAATGCTTGGGACAAGTCGATGACTGAGAACCATTCGGCATCGCAAGGGACTTGAAACATTATCACAGCTGGATTTGGTACTACAGGGCAGCATTTAATTATTATGTCATTTATTTTTCTCAAGTCCTGCACAATTCGTACCTTTCCACTTGGCTTTATTAGTCCCATAATTGGTGAATTACATGGACTGCTTAACACTTCTTTCAGTACTCCCTGTTTTACAAACTCGTCAATGAGTTGGGCGACTTTCATGAGGGTGTCTTGTGCCATATGGTACTGTGGGGTCTGGGGAAAGGTTACATTGGGTTTTACGGTCACTTTCACTGGTTCCACTCCTTTCACCAATCCCACCTCTTTTCCTGTCATATCCCACACTTCTTTTCCGACTGTTTCCTGTAATTCAGCTGGAATGTCTGCTTCAGTGATCATCGGAAAAAGGGTAATCAGAGGATACTCTTCATCGACAGTTTCCATCTCATCCCCTTCTACACTGTCCTCTTCTTCCCCATCACTGCTCGTCTGAATTCTAATTCCGTCGTTCGAACACATAATCGAACATCCCAATTTGCACAATAGGTCTCTCCCTAACAGTGATATCGGGCTTGAGTCACATACCACAAAATTATGTGACCCTTGATAAATACCAATTCTGACTTGTACTGGGTCTGTGATTGGGTTCGTCAGGTACCTGTTTGCTACTCCCACTACTTGAACTGTTCTCCCTGAGAGTGGCAAATTTGGTACTTCAATGCTCCTAACAGTTGAACGTGTGGCTCCTGTGTCAACCAAGAATGAAACACGATGACCCATAACTCTTCCCTCCACATACGGACCCTTTTGATCAACTTCCAAGGATGCTGCAAGCACACAATTTCCCTCCTCATCTGAACTTCCACTCTCCCATACATCGTTTATTCCATTCTCGCTGTGTAGTGGGAATTGGTGTACTGTGTCATTTTGACTCATTCCCTGACCCGTGACCTGTTGAGGAAGCATTGCTTGCTGCTGATTCATTGGTGCTAAGGGTATTTGCATTTGCTGATTAGGTACCATGGGAAACTGCTGTTGCATTGGCTGCAATTGTGTCATTTGCACATGGGGCATTTGCACCTGTTGCGGTTGCATGGATTGTAGACCCTGCATCTGATTCATATTGTTTTGAAAATTTGGGTTTGGACCTCTCAGTTTCGGTCCTCTCATAGTTTGAAATGCATTGACATCATTGTTTTGCTGACCTACACCTTCCTGCACCATCATCGGGCACTCCCGTTTCCAATGCCCGACAATTCCGCACGTGTGACATGGCATCACCTTCTTCATTGCCTGTATACCATTTGGAATCATAACGGTATTCAAATCAGGACCATTATTCACAAGACCTCCTCGGCCTCTGCCTCTCATCTGCGGCTGAAACATAGCATTTCCCTGTTGCTGCTGCTGCGGCATCTGTTGTTGAAACCCTTGCAAACCTTGTAAACCTGTCTGAGCTGCTCTGAGCTGCATCACCATCACCTTTTCCTTCAATCTTTTCTGCTTTGTCTCAATCTCATCACTGCAGTATTTTGCATAGTTCAACACTTCATCGATCGACTTTGACTGCCAACAAATCAAATGCGATTTAATCATCTGGCTAATTTCAGGTCTCAACCCTTCCACAAACCTGAACACAAAATGAAGCATGTCCTTTGGCTCAATCGTTTCCGTGCCACTGTAATTTTTAAACGCCTTCAACAATCTCTCGTAGTACGCATGTATAGACTCTTTAACCTCTTGGGCTGTTCTGTCAATTCTCTGCCAATCCACATTTTTCGACGCAACCTTGGTTTTCAAGTGCTCGATCACCTTGTGGTACAAACTCATTACCGTAGGTGATGGCGCACCTGTGTCCCTATCTCTCTCTGGTTCACTCGTCGGCCAACCTACAGCCCTTTTACAATCTTCCCACAAATCAGCCGGAACCACAATCTCAAATAAGGTATTCAGGTCTTCCCAGAGACACTTCGCGAGTTTCACAAATCTATCTGTTTGTTGATACCACTCGATCGGTTTTTCTCTCAATTTGGGAAAGTCGTCCGTAAAGGATTGAATATCGCGCCTGTGCCATGGTACATGCACAAGTTTTCCCCCTGCTGTCTCTCTCATTGGTAACATGGTTATCAGATCGTCATTCTGTTGTTTTTTCTCACTTCGTTCTGAAGTATTTTCCTTCTTTTTATCCTTTTTATTGACCCACCTGCTTTCCCACTTGTCTAAACATCTCCAGACCTGTGCACTCTGCAGTATCTCTTTAAGGTGTGTTTTCATCCCTGCGGATCTCATGTGTTCGAAGTCTTTCGTGTCGAAATCTAACCTGTAACTTCTACTCAGGTGTTTAGTCTTACCTATATCAATCTTGTGTCTGTCTGCGATTTCTTGTAATTTCTTATGTATGCTGCTCACTTCTCTTGTAATCCTAGGGCACATGTATCTTAGTTCTTCCTCCGTGTATGATTCTAATCTGTTCAAACCCATTGTTCCCTCAACCAGTTCATCTGCCTCCATACCCAACCTTATTTTATTCAGGTATTCATCTCCCTTTCCGCTAGATACACTCTGTGGGGAGTTCAGGCTGTTGAACCATTGTGTTAGCTGTTGCGCGTTCAGTCCCATCAATGTAGCAGTTACGTCAACTGCCATTGACGGTTTCTGTAATGTTTCAGTCTGTGATGTTAACGGTACTAATAGTGGTGGATGTGACCTTACCACGGTTGACGGAGCACAAATTGGAATTGGACTAAATCCCGACAAGGACCCAGATCCATTTGGCAGTGCCGCTATCGGAGTTGTCTCTGGAGTGGTTTCTATGCATCTTCTCCCTGTCCCATTCTGTATCATTAACCCTTGGTCGCTGGTGTTTGAATTTGCCTGTATGTACAGTGGTACTGGTGGACCTACAGTGATAGGTAGAGATATTGCATCTGGATTCTGTCTGTTCCCCGAATTCTGTGGCATATTAATCCCCACATTGTGGTTCATCATTGCTGGCATACCTAACTGGCTTTCTACTACTCGCCCTTCTTGTGTCTGCTGTGGGGGCATCGAGAACTGTGTTGATTCAGCTTGAATCAATGTCGGTCTTTGATAGTTTTGTCCTCCCTGTGCCATTGAATCGGAAGTCATTCCCACATTATGCTCATCACAACAATGTCTTTGAACCTGTGGCTGATAGTTATCAGCAGGTTTCAATGTTGGCACGTCTGGGTACATCCTCTGAACCCGTGGTATTCGTGGTGAGAAAGGCATGTCAGAACTGCTCGGCCTCTGAGATCTTCTCAAATTTGGCGTCACATTACCCTGTATTGGTTCTGGAGGGGCAGTACTAATGCTTGAGCCATTTTCGCTTTCCACATATGGTGGTGGGCGATCATTCAGTAATTGTATAATGAACTCCTCATCATCTGACTTGTCTCCCCTTTTCGAGTTTCTATTGCTCTCTCCCTCCCTGGACTGACTCCTGTTTGTCTTACAGGTGGCTTTCCTTCCTTCCGTCTCCTCTTCCTCGGCAATCGCTGGAAACAATTTAATTCCCTGCAATACGTCTGATCTCCAAACCTTTTGTGTGCTGTCCCATCTAGCATCCGCTAGGGTCTTTTCTACTTTCCTTATTCTTGTCTCAAATTTCTTTTGTTGTTGATTTCTAGCTATTAGCTCCCAAATTGCCAATGCCTCAAACTGTGCTGGCCTTGGGGGTACTTTCATGTCGTATAGCGCAAACCTCAGATTTTCTAAAACCCTTAGGTTAAACGACCCGTGCATAGGGAACGCTACACTTCCATGTTAATTTAATTCTGTTAATTTGCACCATTGCTTTAGCCAAAGACACGGCGCTACACCCTTTTCTTCAATGACGATGTAAGCTGGTGTTCCCTCAGGCGGTGTTTCTTCTCCTACATTTGCTTTAATATAAACATCTCCCCTCATGGCACTCTTAAATGCTTTGAAAAATGTCATCCTTCCGTCTTTTGTTTTTCTAACAATATGTAATCAATAAGTGACTTTAATTCCCGGAATACTCTTCGCTTGCCTTTCCCCTCCCAATTGCGCTTCACGGACTGCGTCCAATTCGTGCGCGACCCTTCTTACCAACCGACCTATCCCAGCGCGGCTCCTAGTGACGTCACACTCACACACTGCGGCTGACAAAGTCCTGCGGCTTGTCCTCTTTTCATTCGGCTTCACTCATAAACTAATTTCTGCAATATAACGCAAGCACTTAACCAAAAGAATCAAACAGATCTGTCGGTTTACTACAGGAAAGGTAATACAATCGCTTCAGAAACCTTAGGGATTTTTCACTAGCCTCTGCAGTTATTCCATCTTTCTCGGTTTCCCACTTTCGCAAGCAAAATTTGACCCGCAAACTTTACTCTCAACTGATCAATGAACTATTCTAGTGCACTTTAGAATTCGTCAAATCTCAAAGTCAAAGTTTTCTTTCACTCTGCAACATTCATACCGACTTGTTGACCACGCCCGATCAACCTATTAAACCTAACCAGATCACAACATCAAACAAGTGTCACGTACACTTTTCAACATACTCCGGAGTCTCTTGACCTCGCAGGGCCCGTCACAACATCAACAACCACGTGGACAATTTTTCTGCTCAAAGCGCTACACACACGTGAAGTTCGACGACTTCCCTACTCTCACACCTTTGGAGGAACACTCCTCTAATATCTTTTAACTCCTTAAATCCTCACAAACTTCTCAATTAATCTGCGGCGATAAGCTGTGCAAGCGCGAAACCCTAACTTCACTCATACCGTCACTAGAAATGCTGAGACCATTCTCATACCTTCATGTTCCTCATTCGCAAGCTCCGAGATCCCGGGAAAGTCATTGGGGACTTAGGGCATCATCATCTCTCCGACTTGTTTTATCAAAGAAAATTCTAACCTGACTCTGTCTATTGTTCGGATGGGGTCCCAAAGGGCTAAACCATCAATCTCTGCTACCATCTACTGATAACGCATCCAGCCCTTATAAATTTACCTGTATCTGGACACGTTGGAGGTCGGTGAATCTTTTAACCGAGTTGGTTAAATCTGAATAATGATACACTCTGTTATAGCAATGCAAATTACCAATGTGACTAACTGTATTTGACTAATTGCATACATTCGGTCAGCATAACAAGATTTCAATTCTTCATGATACATTGAATGAATACCTCAACTAACCTCTAATTAGCATTGGCATGTGGGACTTCATGCAAAACGAAATTAGTCAACACAAATTTGGAAAAGTTCTAGCTAGGATCCTATCAAAATAGCAGTTGGTACCTAAAAGGAAAAAAAACACAATGCATAATACATTTATCCTTTCATATTTACCAAATACAATCAGCATTCAAGAAAAGTCTTCGTCCTTCAGGTACCGGTTGATCAGCATGGGGCAAATTTCAAAGGGGCAAAGTTAAGGGCAAGCTTCCTTGCAACGGCAAGGAGAATAGGGCAAAGTTACTGCATGGGCAAGACGGGGGCAAATCAAAGTTAAAGTCTCTAGGGTGAGAATTGTCAAAGTCTCTTTCTCTCGGATAGGGAAAAAGGCATCAGGGTGTCGTCCCAAAATGGAGTCTGGCATCAGGCTTCAAACTGGCATCGAGGAAAATGGCTGACTTCTCTTTGTCCGGTGGGTTTAAGTAAGAAACATTCCAAATTCTGTAGGGTCTTCCATTGGAGGGTTCATAGGTTGGCTTCAAATTGTCCAATCAAAAATTGTCTTTTACTAGCGCTCATTTATGCATACACCATCCTTGGCGCCTTCGAACACAAATTGTATCATGGTTTGCCAATTATTTTACTATCTGTACCTTCATTGTCCGCACCTGCAGAGACTGACCTTGTATCAAAGGGGATGTAACCGGCCTAGCACGAAACCTTGGAGATAAGTGTACCAGCCAGTTTCTACTGGAAAAATACAACTTCAAGCAAGAATATATTTCATTAATTCAAGGAAAAAAAGAATCACGCAGTTAGAATTTGAAGCCAGGCAACTAGGCCAAAGCCTGTACTAAATTTAAGCTAAGCAAAACAGTTTTCAAACAAGAAATCATGGCATACATTTGCGATTATGACGGATTAGTACATTTTTAATACTTCATGATTAATAAAGCTCGTTTATACTGATGGCAAACTACCCGAGGGCACAATTTCCCTCGTACATTATTTCGTTAATTTAAAATCACACTTCAATATATATGTCGGTTACAAGGTGTACATGAATATATGTCGAACCTTCTTTTCTGCGTCATCATAAGCCATATGATGAGAAAGAGCCCCAAAATGAGAGGGAGGGAGTGCGGACAGTGGCGTAGACAGGTTGCCATGGGCACTAATGCAAGCAAGGGAAATGGGTTCCTCTCTCCTGCTGCAAGATAGGTAACAAAAACACAAATGGACTGCAGTGGACCTCTCACAACCGCCAGAGCAAGACACCTGTTACATTATTCTCTCTCTCGCTCTCCCCCTCTCTCTCTCTCCCTGCATGATTCTCGTTTTAAATGTCGTGCTTGCTTACTCCCTGTTTCACTCCTGCGCCCTAACCGGTTTGCTCTCTTGTCTCAAACTCTGCTTTATTTCTTTCCGTGGTTCAACTCTTAATCTCTTTTTCCTATTCTATCTCTTCTTCTGCCACTTTTTCTCTCACTATTTCATTCACTTTTCGGGCTCTGCTCGCTCTCCTTCTCTCCCCTACACCTTTCTCCAACTTTCTCAGTCTCTTTTTCTCTCAGTTTGCTTTTTCCCGTCGACTTGCTGCTTCTCGTTCTGTCTCAAATTTCTTTTTGCCGACCCTCAGTATATCACACACCCTCCTTTTTTCTCCACCTCACTCTAGCTCTCCGCCTCTCTCTCTTAATCCCACCCACACACACATTGCTGCTGTTTTCCTTTGTGTTAAACACACACGTTTCTGCTTGCCGTGACACCCCTTCGTAGTCTTTCTTCGGCTTGTATCGTGCTGCTTTACAGGTGCCTTGTCTTGTTTCAGCTCATGCTCACACACTGTAGGATTGACTGCCGACAATGCAGTTATACAATCCTGCATGTCCACCCCACCTACAAGAGACTAAGGGGGTTTCAGTGTGACAAATGTACAAATCAGAGTTGGCTAATCTCAAATTGGAGAAGGGGAAGGTTGCCCATGGAGATGGATGCAAACCAAAAGAGATTGGCTATGGAGGAGAAACAGATGATGTTGGCTCAAGAGTTGAGCCTGATAGAGCTGAACATCATGGCTGGTGGAGTCCAGCACAGATGGTGGCAGCAATTCTTCTGTACCCTCTGACAGGAGGGTCCACATGCCCAAAGGTCTGGAGTCTACATTTGTGGTGGGAGACTACATAGACAGATGGTTTGAGGCCTACAAATGTACTCTACAACTACACAAGCTCCCTGAAGCAGATTTGGGAGTTGGTTTGTGGAGACATATCCCAGGTGAGGGGAGAGATGCTGTATTGGCCCTCAGGGAGTGATAAGATGAGGTACCCTCCCATGAAGGAGGCCTTAATCAGAAAGTTTGGTCTGACCCCAGAGAAATATAAGCAGAAATTCAAGGCTAGTAAAAAGATTTCCCAACAGACCTGGATGGATTGTGTAGATTCTTTCTGCAAAGCACTGGATGGTGGAGTGAGGGGCAGTGAGATAAATGGTTATCAAGGTTTGTACAATTTGTTTGCAACAGAGCACATCTTCAGTCTTTGTTTTCCAGATCTGCACCAGAATCTTGTTGACAGCAAGCTCACTGACCCCAGAGAGTTAGCCAAAGAGGTGAATTGCTAGGTTTGCACTCAGGTCCCCAAGGAGGGTTCACACTAAGGTGGGCAGGGTCCTCACTAGAAGAAGAATGGAGGACAAAAATACAAAAAGAATAAGGAGTTCTACATGGCCCCAGACTAGTTCTGTGGGGCAGGGTTCCCTTCCCACTTCTTAGAAAAAGAAGAAATGGTTCCCTGAGAACAAGTCTATAGGGAAGACTCACTTGAAGTGCTTTGAATGTCAGAAGGAAGGGCACTACAAGGGAGATGTCAAGTATCCCAAGTGGGCACAGCCTCCGACTAGGGGGCTGTCACTGGCGCTGGCTAGTATAGTGCTTGTGGAGGAGATGGCCCTAGATAGTACTGGGGAGGAAGTGAAGTTAACCCTAGTGTCCCTGGGTGATGGAGTGATGGTGTAGAGAACCCACATACCTGACAATACTCAGAAGTACAGTCAGTGGGTGTCCATCAATGGGCAGAGGGTGGAGGCCCTGAGAGAAACAGGAGCCAGCATGTCAACAATAAGATGTCATCTGGTACCTTCAGAGCCAGTAGTCCCTGACATGTTCCACCAAGTTGTTGATTCTGAAAACCATGAGACCCACTACCCAGTGGCTCTGGTTCCCTTTGAGTGGGGGGGTCTCAGGTTCCTTGAGGGTAGCTGTGAGTCCGTCCATGCCTGTGGATTGTCTGCTGGGCAACAAGCTGGAGCACACCATCTGGAAAGAGGTGGATTTTATGTCACATTTGGAGATGATGGGGTTACATGAATGGGTATGCCTGACCACACAGTCTATGGCAGCTCAAGAGGGCAGTCTGAAGGACCTGGAGAGTGAAACATTGGCCCAGGGTCCGGCCAAGAAGAGGACGTGGGAAACCCACTCCTGAGATTCCCACGGTCCGGAAGGAGGATGAACGTGAGGGGGAGGCCCTAGTATCTACAGGGGAAGACATAGCTGAACTGGGGAACCTGTCTGAGATGTTCAACTGGCAGCAGGAAGGGGTCCCACCAGGGAGGAAATCTGCATGGCACAGAGAAATTGCCCTACGTTTGTGGGTCTTTGGTATAGGCTGAGGCCCAGGCAGCTAGTGATGCCTCTGGCAAGCACCTGACTTACTGGGAGAATGATCTCCTGTATAGTGAGCCTAAGGATCCTGAGGTGGGTGCAACATATGTGTTCATGGTCCCCCAGTGCTACAGATCCTTCCCACTGGGTCTAGGTCCTACTGTGCTACTGGCAGGTCATTTGGAGCAAGACAAGACCATTGACACAGTTATTACCCACTTTTATTGGCCCCAAATGAGGAATAACTCTGCTGCATACTGTATGCTCTATTCTACCTGCCAAGCAATTGTCCAGTCGTGGGTGAAGTGCAAGGCCCCCCTGCAGCTTTTGCCTGTCTTTGTCACCATCTTTGAGCAGGTTGGCATCAACATTGTGGGGCCTCTGGGTCCCAAGACAGCTATGGGCAACAGATTTGTTCTGGTCTTGGTGAACTATGCCACCCAGTACCCCAAATCTATCCCTCTGAGAACGGGAACTGCACCCGTCATGGCCAGGGCACTGATGGAGATCTTTACCCACGTGGGTTTCCTTAAGGAGGTGAAATCTAACCGGGGTACCAACCTCATGTTCCAATACATGAAAACCATGTGGAAGGAGTGTGGGGTGACTTATACGTTCACCACTCCTTACCACCCCCAAACCAATGGGGTGGTTGAAAGGTTCAACCAAACCATGAAAGGCATGATTATGGATCTACCCAAACCCATGAGGTGTAAGAGGAACGTCCTCTTGTCATGCCTGTTGTTTGGCAGGGAAGAACCACAGAAGGGGGTTGGCTACAGGCTCTTTGAACTCCTGTATGGGCATCCTGTGAGAGGGCCTCTTACTCTGGTGAATGAAAGCTGGTAGCAAGGTCCCAGGAAAGCACCCCAGGATGGGGTCAGCTACATACGGGCCCTCATTAATGAGATGTCGTGCTTCAGGAAGCTCACCTAAGAGAACCTAGAAGCTAGTCAGGAGGGCATGAAATGCTGATATAACCAGAATCACCCTATAGCTTTCATCAGTAAGAGGCTATTTCCCAGGGACCAGAGGTGCAGTGGGATTGTAAGGAAAGCCTTTGTTATGGTCCGGGCACTGAAGAAGCTAAGGCCATACCTATTTGAAATGCATGTCCGCGTTCAGACAGACCACAGGCCCCTCAGATGGTTAATGCAGATGAGGGGTGAGATTCCTAAACTTTTGAGGTGGCTCATCTCCTTACAGGAAATGGACTTTACAGTGAAGCACTGCCCTGGAATAGACCACGCCAATGCTGATGATCTCTCCATGTTCTTTCACCTTTGTGAAGAGAACTCCCAAGAGGTTGGATAGCTCTCCCCACTTTCAGCTGGGGGGGACGTGTTAGACCTGGCATCCTTGGCATGGTTTCCCCTAATTTTGTGCCCTCTTACCTTCTGTTTTTATGACTCATTTTTGCTGGCTTTTAGGATTGTGGACACTTTACCACTGCTGACCAGTGCTAAAGTATAAGTGCTCTGTACTCTAAACATGGTAACACTGGCTTCTCCACAATTGGCATATTTAATGTACTTGTAAGTCCCTCATAAACTGGACAGGGCCTATAAGTTAAATGTTGCTAGTGGGCCTGCAGCACGGATTATGCCACCCACTACAGTAACCCTTCAAGCATGTCTCATGCATGCCACTGCAGAGCCTGTTTGTGCAGTTTTAAACTGCCATTTCGACCTAGCAAGTGTACCCGCTTGCCAGGCCAAACCTTTCCTTTTTATTACATGTAAGACACCTCTAAGCTAGGCCTTAGTTAGCCCCATGGGCAGGGTGCAGTGTATTTAAAAAGTTGGACATATACTTTGAAGTTTAACATGTCCCGGTAGTGAAAAACTCTTAAATTATTTGTTCAGTATTGCAAGGTCTATCTCTTCCATAGGATAACATTGGGATTACTTATTTTAAGTGTAATTTCCAATTGGGAAAAGGTAGAAATATGAAGTTTTGTATCACTGGGCTCCCAATTTAAAATCACAACTTATGGTGAAGTTGGATTTTAAATTGTAAGACTGAAAATGCTGCTTCTAGAAAGTTGTCATTTTTTTACTTTGAACTATTCTGCACATCTCTCTGTCTCTGAATACTCGTCTAAGATAGATGACAGCTGGGCTTTGTGCATTCCTTCTAGAGAGTCACACAAAAGGGAGGTTAGGTGTAACATCTGCATCCTGATGGTCAATCACCAGGCTGATGGGTCTTCGTGGGGTAGATGGGTGGGAGGAGCTGGCACACTTGAATAGGGCTGTACTTCTCCTCACACGAAGGGCTGGAAACTCCCCTGTGGAGTGTCTGGAGCCAGGGAAGGATGGGCAGCGACCTTGTGATCTTTAAACGCCCCTGTCTGCCCCATTTCAGAGACACATTTTGGTATAAGTACTGGATCCCAGAAAATCAGACACTCTGCCAGGAAGAAGGACTTCTGTGCTGCCAGGAGGGACTGCCACTCTGCAACTGCATTGTTGTGCTGTCCTACTGCTTGCTGTGTGTCGTGTTGTAGGAGGGACTGCCACTTTGCTACTTGATTTGCTATGTTGGCCTGCTGCCTGCTACTTCTTGCCTGCAAGGACTGGGCGTATTCTCTGCATCCTGGAACCCAAGAATCTTCAAGGGCTTGTTGGCTTGCCCCCTGTTCTTCTGCAGTCTCAGGGACATCAAAGACTGCTTGCAACTCTCCTGGTGCTGCTGGATTCTAACAGTGAGTCCTACCCTTGCCTGAGGTGTCCCTCTCCAGCCCTGGGCCACTGAAGTGGGTACTGCAGTTAAAACCTGCAAACAGCAACACATTGTTCCAGATGTATGTAAAATTTTGTGGCATTGCTCCTTTGACTCCAACACAGTGGCTGCTCAACCACACCATATTCATAGTCTGTGTGGCTTGACAATGACAATCTGCATGGCTCAAAGAATACACATCCCATTCACTTCAATGGAGTTTGGCACCGATGCAGGACCCAAGTACAAGGATCGGAACTGACACATCCTGCCCTAGAGCCCATACTCCATCAAAGGTACTGTTTCAGGAAACCCTGCATAGGTTTTGAAGTCAGACTACTGTCCATCGCTGTTAGCCTAGATTTTGGTTTTGCACCCGTCCTTCCCGACCTTGAGGAAGATTTTGACTGCTAGTTATTTCTGAGCACTGTTTTCACATTTAACCTTTAAAAATGCATATCTCGACTTCTACTTATTGGATTTTTGTCATTTTGGCCCTTTTTTTTACTCAGATAAATATTATATATTGTTCTAAACTGCTGTGGAATCTTTTTGTGGTGTTTTTGCTCTGATAGAGTAGTCTAATTTGTGTTTAACTACCTTACACATTGCCTCTTAAACTAAGCCTGGCTACTCTGTGCCCAGCTACCAAAGGGTGAGCACAAGTTAATATAGGATGTGTATCTGACTTACCCTGAATAGGATTGTGGTCCTTATCTGGTTACTGGTGCATACCGCTGCCAACTAGAGACCCAATTTCTAACAGTACCACAGTGCAAACGGCACATAAAGACCAGACACCAAGTTAAACAAATAGATTATATTTTTTAAATAAAACAAGAGAAAAACAACAAAAATCCAATAAGTAGAAGTTGAGATATGAATATTTAAAGCATATATTAGAAGCAATAAGTGCCAATTAGGGTATCTGGTCTCATTGGACCATGACAAAGTCAAGAGTTCAGGCCACCCTCAATGGAGCACAGGCCAACTACAATGCCCACACAGGGCCTGCTGAGCAAAAGTACCTTAATCCTTTCAGCACGAGATGCGTTGATGGTCTCCACTCTATTGTGGTGTTGTGCCAGATTTCTCCACACAAGTGCAGTGATGTGCCAGTTATGTTGAGCGAAGTTTCCGTTCCGAGTGCAGTGGTTCTGAGTGTGGTGTACCAGTTTAATCCACGCTGGAGGGGGTGATGCGTTGATCTTCTTGGAGCAGTGGTGGTGATGCTTTGGTTCTGAAGCAGTGGTTCTAGAGTTTATGCAGTGGTTCAGAGTGCACCGGGTTTTTCAGTGCAATGGCAAAGATGCACCTGTTCCGATGAAGATGCATGGGTTCTGGTAGTTGCAGCACTTTATACTCACTTCGAAGGGCTCTGACCTGGGTTAGCACCACTTGGCAGAGTAAGACTTGTAGCAAGCAAGGTCCAGGTGTTGTTTGTGGATTGAAGACAAGCCTTTGATGTTCCTGAGACTTCAGAACAGGAGGCTAGTCCGCAAGCCCTTGGAGTCACTCTGGGTTTAAGTGGGATTGGTCCAGTGCTTCCTCAGCAGGGCAGAGGGCAGCAGACAGCAGGAAAGCACAGCAGAAAAACCGTTCTTCCAGAGCAGCAGTCCAGAGTGGTAGTCCTTGCAGCAGCACAGCAGTCCTCCTTCCTGGCAGAGTTCCTCACAGGACCAGCAGTGTATAGATTTGATAGGGTCAGAGGTCCTATACTTATACAAAGTTGTGCTTTTGAAGTGCGGGTGACTTCAAAGAAGGTTCTTTGAAGTGCACAGAAGACCTTTCTTTCTGACTTGGCCCCAGACTCACTAGAGGGGGTTATACAGCCCCTTGTGTTGAAGCAGGACGCTGCCTATTCAAGTGTGTGAGCTCCTCTCACGCATATTGTCCAGGATGGGCCATGAGGATGTTGATGGCCCATCAGTTACACCTAAAATCCCTTTATGTTTGTCTGTCAGGTGGAATGCACAAAGTCCAGCTGTCACCTAGCCCAGTTGTGTATATGAGACAGGCTGCAGGCAAGCAGGGCTAAGAGCATGTTCTGCTTTCCTACTTATATCGTAATCAGAGCTTACAGAACATATCAAGAATGCACTTCTGAGTTCGAAGAAGACCTATATTGTTGTTAATTCCTTCCCACCCACAAGTTCTTGAGGGACGAATTAATAGATTTCAAGCACACGTTCAATGAAAACAAAATATATTTGCAAAGTACACAGCAGGTTATATATATAATGCAAAGCAAAACAAATACTTCACTGTGTGAGAAACTGTTTACAGCTTCATCTTTCTGGGGTCTGCAAGTAGATGACTCCGGTCAACTGCGAGAAAGAGATTATCTACCCACACGGGAGACTGGCAACTGGCGCCAAGTTCCAGTCCGAAGTCAGGCAGAAAAGAATCTAATTCTCTGAAGCCCGTGTAATCCGTTACAAAAGCGTGCCCCCTCCTCTCAGACTCGGGAAAACTACGCAAGCCTTTGGAGACTGGCCAGATCTCCTAGACTCCTCCTCTTCACAAGCCTGAGCAGAAAGGAACAACACCAAATGTACCCTCTCTTATCAGGTCTAGTCTGGTGTGAGGAAAACATCTTGGTTCATCTTGTGCAAAAACACAGCTTGGAAAAATACAGCTTGGATTCTCAACTGCAATGTCTAACTCCACGTTAAAGGCAATAGGCAGCTAACCTAAATATCAAATGCAATGTCTAATGTCATGTCAAAGCTAATAGGCAGCTGAGCTGAATACAAAATGTAATGTCTAATATCATGTCAAAGCCAGTAGGCAGCTGAACTGAATACAAAATGCAATGTCTAATATCATGTCAAAGCCAATAGGCAGCTAAACTAAATACAGCATGTCAAAGCCAATAGGCAGAATACAGAATGTAATGGCTAATGCAATGTCAAAGCCAATAGGCGGCTAAACTGAATACAGAAAATAATGGCTAATGCCATGTCAAAGCCAATAGGCGGCTAGGCTGAACAAAACATACAATGTGCTACTGATGAACATTGAGCAACTAATATGCGCAGTGGTGAAACACAAAGTCATTGGTCAAACAAACTTAATAGCATCACAGAGCAAGATAATGCCAACTTTCTAAAAGAGGCATTTTCAAAATCGTAACAATAAGTCCAACTTTACCATTAAAGAGGATTCTTTATTACAATTTCATAGGTACTAAACATGACATATCTACTCCTTCTCAATTAGGAATTACAGCTTATTAAATGTAGTAAGGAATCCCTAGGGTTAACCTACGAGGGGGTAGGCCTTACAGTAGTGAAAAACTAATTTGGGGGGTTATCACTACCAGAACATGTAAAACATATAGGGGCCTATTTACAAGCCCTGTGGCGCAGAGCAGCACAGCAAGTGACCTTGCCTCGCCGCCCTGCATCACAATGAAAGGGCAGAAATGCACCATATCTACAAGACAAGGCACAATTCTGTCCTCTCCCCCTGCACTAATGCACAATAGGCTGCCTAGCACCAACACAGGCACCCTTGCACCATAGTGCAAGGATGCCTGTGTCTCAGACAGGATTGTTTCTGTGCAGGAAGAAACACCTTCCTGCACAAAAGTAATCCATGGAGGCTTTTTCCTCTTTCTATTTGTGCTGCAGACCGCAGCACAAATAGAAAGAGGAAAAAACAAGGGGAGGTATAAGATTTTGATGCATTCCCGGGCTTACATATTCTTAAATAAGTAAGTAAGTAATAACTTTATTGAATGATTACTCAACATTATTGCAAAAGTACTCAAAAGTGAAGCAAGGATAAAACCAGAAGAGGTATCTATAGAAAATACACAACCAAGGTGAATTCCATCATCACAAATTATCTTCTACCTGTGTATAAAACAGTACAGTATGCATACCATCAATATAAATTATCCACTAACCATAAATAAGATAATGTTAAAAATTCACTACTATACTACTACTGGCATAAAATGCTTAAAAGAAGTAGAAGAGCAGGATTAAAATGCATAATCCCAGTACATACCCTCATTGCAAGTCATCTACATGAAAATGTGAAGCAAATTAAAGCCAGAAAAAGTGTAGGTGTAAAAATGTGCAACCAAAGTGCATTTCATCGGGACAAATCCTCTTCTGCCTATATATAAAACAGAAAAATGCAAACCATAATTACAAATCATCTACTTGCAGTATGTCAGATAATGAAAAAAGTGCACCATTATCAGGAACTATCTTGTTGACATATTGACAAGAAGTACTTAAAAGACGTAAAAGAGCAAGATTAAAACATCAATCCCCGTACATAACCTCATTAAAAGTCATCTACATGATCAATGTGCATGTGTTTTACCTGTATACTAGGTAGTTTAAATGGCTAAAGTGCTCAGTGTGAGTCCTAGATAAAGTTGGGCTTAGTATTAAAACAAATATGTTTAAACATTGGGCATTTAATTAATGAGGCTCATTTTCAAGCAGTACCGCCCCCCCCCAGGCACTAACACATGCTGATCCCCTACTTCCCAGAGGACCCTGCCGGCATCACCAAACAATTTCTCAAAGTAGGCATGTTCCATGGGAACTACCACTGTAAACATAAACTTTAGGGCCTCTTTACATGTTTTCAATCCATATTTCAGAAATAGAGGCTTTAATAATAAGCGTTTCTGTGAGGCAAGTCCCGGACAGCAATATACACGATGAGTAACTGATTCTGTATGATAGTTGCATGAGGAACATTGTTGCTGAAAACCATGTGGGACTTCCAGTAGCATTTGTACTCCCATGCAGGAGGAGTTGAGAGCCGCATCCATCGTATGGTTCAGTAAGCACGTGCACACATGCTGCTTTTAGGTGTGGTTGGCAGCTGGTGTTCGCATGTGACTCCCGAAGGCTCCTCTAATATTTCTAATACAAGCAATGCCACTTTCCCTTGAGACCACACCCCATGCTCTTTCAAAATCTTCTTTAGCAAGGCCATTGTTATCCATCAATCAATATTTTTAGAATTCGCTACTAACCCATAGGGTCTCAAAGTGCTGTGGGGTCTGTCCCCAGGGTTCAATCGAAGAGCCAGGTCTTGAGGTCCTTCCTGAATTGAGGTAGTGTTGGTGACTGTCTGAGGTGGAGAGGTAAGGTGTTCCATCAGTTTGCTGCCAGGTAGGAGAATGATCTCCCTCCAGTCGAGGGCTTCCTAATGCAGGGTACAGAGTGAGAGACTGCTGGGAGGAGCGAAGAGGTCTGGCAGGGGAGAAAAAGGTGATGCAGTGGTTGAGGTATCTTGGTCCAAGGTTGGGGAAGGTCCTGGAAACATGTACGAGGAGCTTGAAGTTGATCCTCTTCTTGATAGGGAGCCAGTGGAGATCTCTCAGGTGCCCTGTGATGTGTTCTCAGTGGGGGATGTTCAGGATCAGTCTGGCGGAGTTGTTCTGGATTTGTTGTAGCTTTCTCAGATTGTTATTGGTGTTCCAGTGTAGAGGGCATTGCCGTAGTCAAGTCTACTTGTTATCAAGGCATGTGTCATGGTTTTGCGGCAGTCAGTTGAGATCCATCTGAAGATCTTCTGTAGGAGTCTGAGGGTGTAGAAACAGATGGAGGAGACAGAGTGGACCTGCTGAGTCGATGATGACACCAACGTTGCATGCATGGTCTGTAGGGGTGCCGGGGATGCCATGTGTTAAGGGCCACCAGGAGTTGTCCCAGGATGAGGAGTTCGGTCTTTTTGGAGTTTAGCTTAAGGCAGCTCTCCTTCATCCAGGCGGAGACTTCCTAGGTGACCATCTAGAAAGTTCTTCTTGGAGGTTTTGGGGTTTTCAGTCAGGGAGATGATCAGCTGGGTGTCATTGGCGTAGGAGGCGGTGTTCAATCCATAGTTTCTGATGACAGGGGCCATGTAGATGTTGAACAGCGTGGGACTCAATGAGGATCCTTGGGGTACACCACAGCTGATTTCTGTAGATTCTGATAGGTATGGCGGGAGTCTGACTCTCTGGGTTCTGGCTGTCAGGAAGGAGTGTATCCACTGAAGAGTTTCATCAAGAATGCCTGGTTTGTGCAGTCTGGCACATAGGGTGTAGTGGATCACTGTATAGAAGGTGGCTGATAGGTCTAGAAGGATGAGGGCTGCTGTTTGGCTGTGGTCTAGGAGAAAGCAGATGTCATCTGTGGCGGTCAGCAGGGCAGTCTCGGTACTGTGATTAGTTCTGAATCCTGATTGGGTGATGTCCAGGATTTTGTTATCCTCGACGTGTTGGCAGAGCTAAGAGTTGATTGCTCTTTTGAGACCTTGGCTGGGAAAGGCAGCAGCGAAACGGGGCAGTAATACTTGAGATCTGTGGGGTCAGTTGTGGGTTTCTTCAAGAGCGGGCAGATCTCAGCGTGCTTCCAGTCCTCCGGGAAAGTGACCGACTCTAGGGAGCAGTTGATGGTCTTGCAGAGCTGGGGTGCGATTGAGGCTCTAGCCTTGTTGTAGATGTAGTGGTGGCAGGGGTCGTGGGGGCTCTGGATTGGATGCTGCTCATGATGGAGTAAATCTCTTCCATTGTGAGGTGGGGTCCAGGCATTCAGGAACAGTGTGGGTTCAGTGGGTCCGGGTTGGCGCATTGTTGGTGAGTTTGGAGAGTCTTGCTGTCCAAGTTGTCATAGATATCCTTGATTTTCCGATGCAACATTTAGGGGTCTGTTATCAAGGCCATCTAATGCATGTTGCAACACTGAAGTACTTTGAGCATCTGCATACTTTAAAAACACATATAATTTTACCACATGGCTCTTCCAGTTGCAAGCGGAGACCACACTGTCCTTGCTGGTAGATGTATTACTCAGGGTATTGACATAGCACCAGAATTCTCTGCTTTTCCTTGGCAACAACAACACATATATTCATATCCATTGTTCCTCTGTATCCTTTGCTTTTAGTTTCCAGATTATTTTATTATGCTATTTCCTTGCCAGCCTCCTAATGGCCTCCGTGGAAGTTGTTTTGTTTTTCCTGTATATTGATTCTGCCTGCCGGCATGCTTTTTCATTGCATTGATGCTGAAAACCTATCAGCCCCACTTCTTTTAACCCTTGGTTGCCGATGCTGACTGGAGCTTGTGAGCACATCGTGGAGCATAATAACCATAGTGCCCCACTGGTCTATCACCTGACTTGTCCCATTTTCAAACACTGGAGAACCATTAGCCAGTTTACATTGTGCATACATTGAGGAACAGGCGGTGCACCATTTGATCTGTTTTACCAACGGACCTCGATTAGTTGATAGTTGCTTCCCACTAGTTGTAAATGGCTGATGCCTTGTTGCCCGAGACTGATTTCAATTGCCACAGGATTATGGTTGCTTTCAGTTCTTATGATGACCTGATGACTTAGACACCTAGCCCACAGGGTTCTGTTTGCAAAGATGTAATCTAATGTAGATATGTTTCTAAATGTTGGTATAAGTGTGCCGACTATGATTTCATTGTGGTAAATCGTTCTCAAACCAAGCTCCTTAAAAACAAATGTCAAGGCCATTCTTGCAGGGTCCCCTGGGAACCCAGCCTCCTGACCCAGGTTGCAAAGTTTAATATCTCCTGCTACCACGCATTCATGATTTGGGTGCTTATAGAGGAATTCCCTTAGACAAGACAACATTTGTTTGACATTAGCCTTTGTGTACAAATTTATAATTGAGACTGGGATTGATTTATCATTAAATATCAGGCAATATGAGCTCACCACGTGAATGTCTCCAATTGACTTATCCCAAGTAGAAGCTCCATCAACCAGGTTACCTGGACACACAAAATGTCAGCGTTGTATAAAAACTCCCTTGAGATAGGACTCGAAATGTGGGAAGACAGATTCATGTAAATCTGGGAATGCCTCAAAACCCGTAGATGTTGTGTGGGAAAACCCACCACAACACCCATGGAATGACCTCCTGACGCAGTGTACGGCAACTCAGTGTGGCTTTAAGTGGCCTTGTAGAAATGGGTCTGCCCAATGCGTTGCTGGTGCATCACAAAAAATGAGGCATCAGAGGTGCGCCGCGGTTTGTAAATAAGCCTCATAGTATGTGTCCTTGCTCTTAATTATATAGAACCCTGATCTTTGGGCTTCCTAGGGCCTACCTTACGGGTGACATACACAATGAAAGGGAAGTTTAAGGCTTGACAAGAGGTTTTAAATGCCAAGTCTACATGGCAGCGTAACTGCACACAAAGGCTCTGTACTCCAAGGCCTGAGACATCTATTAGGGCTACTTGAGTGGGTGGCACAAGCAGTGCTGCAGGCCCACTAGTAGCATTTAATTTACAGGTCTTAGGCACATGTAGCACACTTTACTAGGGACTTATAAGTGCATTAAATATGTCAGTTTTGGTTATTCAAATGAAAACATGCTTAGAAGAAAGAGCACATGCGCCTTAGCACTGGTCAGCAGTGGTAAGGTGCTTAGAGTACTAAGGCCAACAAAAAGAAATCAGCATAAATGTGAGTCAAACAGGCAAAATGTTTGTGAGAAATCCACCCAATGGCTGTCAGGCCTAACAGTCCTTTCCTATATATGCGTTTTTTCAGTTTACCTCTTGGTGTCTCAGCAGTGCTGTTGATCCCGTAATATCTGCAGATCGAAACACCATCTACCAATTGTGCAGACCTACTTAAATATTTATATTTGATTTTTACAGGCTCCATGCAGACTTTGTAAATTGTGATAGGATTATTGTACCTTTGTATCACCTTCGCCTGAGCACGTTTCCTGCACCCCACTGTCACTTATGCACATAATAATTGTGACTGTAACTCTTTTTCATTAAAACATTACTTTGGAATATACTTTTTGAATATGCATTGATGCATAGCTATTATTCTAGATTTCATTGTTCTAATTATGGATTCCAGGGTTGTCATTGTGTTATGAAACAGTAGAAACCAAAGCACGGCCTCCCAATGGCAAAACTATTCCGAGTGAAAGTAGAGCGAAACATTTCTCCACCAATCAGCACGGAGCACACAGGTCCAGAGCCAGTCAGATATAAAAGCGAATGAGCTACTCTGAAAAACTCTCAGTTGCATTATTGAAAATAATCCAACGCTTGTGGCATGTTTAGGTCCGAGAGCAACAGAACCTACTGCACCACAGCCCAGAAGCCTTAAGTCACAGTCACCCTGTCTTCCCTAGTGATGCATCTGCCCTCTCTAGTGTTGGGCGCATGCAGGTCAGCTTTTCCCCTATTTTACCCAACTCTATTGAGAGCGGCCAGCGAACACCCTCAACCTACAGCACGTGCGGGCATGGAATGACACTGGTCCCCTTAAAACCTGCACACTATTGTAAGCTTAACATGCACTACTTTGTAATGGTATGATTGGTGCTCCAGCCATCCAATTACAAAGCATCTCATGACATGAAGAGCAGCAGCCTCGCACTCTTATAGGGAACCTCTGTATGCCACACGTTCCACTCGAGCCATGCCTTGCTCTCTGTCACAGTGAGCCTTCAGTCACATCCCTGTATCCACCCTCCACCTCCATCGGAAGAGTAAACATTGGTCACCGGTGCTGCTGCACCAGCTGAACCATTGATAGCAATGAGTGAATAGCTGGGGTGCTCTCTGTGCCATTTCAGTCAGTATTTGGATCACACCAAGTCTCAAACATCTTGTATTACTTTGTTTACTTTATGCTGGTGCATACATATGACTGTAGTATGACTTGATAAGAAATATCACAAACCACCTGGAATTCAGCACAACCCTTACAGCCCTGGTGCATCCCAAAAAGATGCCGACGGATCACAAAACCTTAAAAAGATCATTCCCATCAGAAGAAGGCTATGGATGAAATAGATCTCGGGACATTTCCCACCAAAAAGAAGGAAAGAAATCTCTCCACCAGGATGGTAGGCTTGGCCACACGATCAACTATCTTTCAGTCTCTTTTGCTCCACATATGAGGACAGCAACGCAATCGCATTTTCATGATAGAAATAGTCACAGCTAATCATGAACATCATCAAGACTTCCCATTTAAGCCACACATGCAATCCCAAACCTTTCTAACCAGGCACAAAAATGCCTTACAAAGTAAAGCATCCATTGTCTCACCCTGTCATACTCCGCTACATCCCCAGGCACAGTGACATACATGACAATTAAAGCGCAGTTCTGTTCGTCAATCAGACCACTGCCAGATTGCATCACGGACCTAACCGCAACTTACACTCTTCCAACCACGCAAAGCCTATGAAGTCAAATGCCAAAGTATTTTACCACTTCTTCGGTGGGTACGTAACGCTCTGTAACTGCCACTACAACACAATGAAATTAGACCTACTTTATTGAAAGAGGTTTCCTGTATGGAATTGAAACTATACAGCGAACTGCAACTTTTTAGGGGACAGCAGTTGCCCGACAATTCTAGGCCATCTCCTCATCTATGTTCTCGTTCATCAACTCATAGATAGAAAGGCACATCTGTATTCCAGCACCTGCTGTCGTTTCTTACATATTTGCTTTTCTGCATCGTTGTTAACTGATTAAGATTACTGTATCTAAGAGGATACAGACAACATGATGAATGATGTCGCATGGCAACAAGATCATTTTAGTTGGAAAGGCATTCATCATAATTTGCAGATGGTAATTCTTCTCGAAGATTTAAGAAACAGACAACATCGCTCTAAAATACTAATGATGTGACTTTGGATCGAGGATGCCCTTTGGGTCTCTAAGAAAGAGAAAGGGCAGCCAGAGGCAGAGGTTTTGAAGCGTTTTGATTTAGCCATTTATTGCATGTGGGAGGAAAATTGGCTATGCCAAATGGATGGAAAAAATACCTGTAGTCAAAGGCTATACAAGGTCACAAACCACCACTTGGCTCACCTCTCTCACAGCACATAGGCCTAGCCCTTGCTTCGAAGCTGCACAACAAAACCAACCACGCAGAAAAATATTTTGCAGACCACAATCTGCAAGCTAACTAATTCCCTAGCACCTACACTCTCTCTCTTCTCACTGATACCTCAATCAGCCACTGCTTTGTGCCATATATTGTGCATTTTGGTTATCATAAGGCGATGAGGGTGACTCCTCCAGCGCATTTGAAACACTTTTGAGATGCTCAGAAGAGTGGTGAAGAAATGGAAGAGAAATCTTTTCGGGAAAAAGCGAGTTCTGCATAAAATGGGAAGTCCATTGTTGGTGATTCCAAGCATGATATTCCAATCCAACTTTACTTCTCACTTTTTTCCTGCCTATGTTGGCATTAGGTAACCACAAATGCACCAGTGTAAGGAGAGAACAGAACTGCACCATTTCTTCGAGGTTGTGGCGCAGTTCTGCTCTCTCCCTTCCAAGCAACGTGGCAAGCAACTTTACTTGCTGTGCTGCATTGTGTGAACCTTTTGAAAATATGCCCCATAATATATAACAATATAGACTGAAATGCAGTTTGTGGGGTTAAAGTTGCTGGCGTAGTATTTCAGAATGGAATCCAAGGGGAATTCAACTATATTGACTTTACTCAGTCAATAAGGATAACAGAAAATTGTATCTGCAGCCTTCGACAGTTGGCCATGCAGCTCTGATGAGCACTATAAAAATGAGCATAGGATTTTCAGGTCTCTCTAAATAGGCCATGTCCTACCTACCAACCGGAGCCAGCTTGTTCAAAAACCCTCCACAAAATCACAGACACATCCTCTTTCCTGTGGAGTACCAAGAGATTCATCCTTCCTCCTATTATAACTGCTACATTGAGACTCTCAGATTAATGCTTGCACCCAGCAGCATCAAGATCTTTCAATATGCAGACAATACCCAACTCTACCTAAAATAGTTTCACCCAATGACATACAGAGACTAGAATCCTGCCTCAAACTCATCCAGTCTTGGATGTCAACAAACATCCTCAAGCTAAACAACACAAAGACTGAATTTTCCCCTTACCAAACACTACCAAGCAATCCATATTCAAGCCTGGCTCTCCAATTTAAAACCACCAGGCTTCACCACTCCACTGATAGATCATGCAAAATCTCAAGGATTCAATCTCATCACAGACCTCTCATTTAAGCAACTCATTGCAAGGAAGACCAAGACAGATTGTCTCTAACTCTCCCTCTAGAGTAGAGTGAGGCACTTTCTCCCAGAAGATTACTTCAGAATAACTCAATAAGCCTTAGTCCTCTCCCATCTAGAAGGAAGCAACAAACTGCTGAGCAGTCTGCCAGATACCAACCACCCTTGCACCCCTGAAAGATATTCTACATGCAGTGGTTTGACCTATCAAGGGCTGAGGAAATTCAACCACATCCCCTAACATTAAATGACCTACACTCGATCCCTTTCCAGACCTGATCATCTTCGGAACAAGTAGTGCCTTCAACAACAAGACCTCATCTTACATGGCAAACAAACTAAACACATCTAACGGGAAGCACAAGACCTGGAGCCTGTATTTGGTCAGTCGGGAGACAAAACATTGAAGGAATTAAAACAACAGAATGCACATCTTCTCTGATTATTTTCCCAGGAGCTGGAAAAGCACCTCTTTGACAATAGATCAGCACTAAGGCCCTCATTACAACCCTGGCGGTAAAGCCCGCTTACCGCCGTGCTGACGGCCGTTGAGATACCGTGGCCGCGGCGGAAATCCAGTACAGGTATTACAAGCCACATCTCGTAATTCGCCACAATACAGACACCAACACAAGTCCGCCACACCACAGGTCAGTGAGAAACTGGCGATAGCAAAACCTACACTGTCACGCCAACAGAATTACACCCACACTATCACGGCCCACGAATCAACGCAGTGCTCATTCAACTGCGGTAATCCATTGGCGGTACATACCGCCGCGCTCAAAATACCTCACACATCACCCACACCACATAATAGCACCTCAAAGACACCCCAGGTTTTCTGAGGAGGAGCTCAGGGGCATGGTGGAGGAAATCATCCTGGTAGAGCCACAGCTATTTGGGTCACAGGTGCAGCAGACCTCCATTGCAAGGAAGATGGAGCTATGGCGGAGAATTGTCAACAGGGTCAACGCAGTGGGACAGCATCCAAGAACACGGAATGACATCAGGAAGAGATGGAATGACCTACAGGGGAAGGTGCGTTCTGTGGTATCCAGACACCAGGAAGCAGTACAGAGGATTGGCGGTGGACCTCCACCTCCTCCCCCACAACTAACAACATGGGAGGAGCAAGCCTTGGCGATCATGCATCCTGAGGGCCTGGCAGGAGTAGCAGGAGGACTGGACTCTGGTAAGTGCTAGCCCAACCCTAACACCCATCACCCCAACACCCCACTGATAACTCACTATCACAATCCATACATCCCAAAACCAAGGCCTGCATGTTACACCAATGCATGGACACCCATCACCAAAGCATGTTCAGTACAGATACCCACCCAGGCCCCAAAATCACCATTCACACAAGGCAAAGACAATAAGCCAAGCACAGTAGTAGAGGGTAACTCACCCATTGGACAAGATGGCACAAACAGATATAATAACTATGCATTGAACCCCCAACAGGACCCTTGCCCAGCGTCTCCGGACAGGAGGTGCCAGACATATCCAGTCCCCCACAGAAGAGGCCCACAGTGACAACAGCAGCTCTGCACGCCTGGATCAAGATGACCAGCCTGGCCCATCTAGGACCTCGGGACAGTGGGTTCCCCTGCCACAGTCACAAACCACCACTGAACCTCCCCCCTCAGGAAACAGCACCAAAGCACCCACCTAGCGGGCCCATCACTTTGTCCCCAGGACACATCAATCAGCAGTGTGTCCACCACTACAGGGACCCCAGGCAAACCCACCAACCCAAGACAGTCAGGGACCTGGGGTCAGTGGCAGTGGGCACACGGTTCAGCGGACAGAGGCACAGGATAATAGGGAAGCTGGGAGGACTGCTGTGTGACGGGGCAAGACAGGCCCAGGGAACCCACTCTCTACAAGGTACTCTCCAACATCATGGGAGCATACCACCATTCCCAGGAGACCATGGGCACGGTACTGGCCAAGTTTCAGGAGACCTAGCGGCTGCAGGAGGAACACTACCTGGGGATCAGGGAGGGCTTGAAGACCATTAACAACATTCTGGTCACCATTGCAGGGGTGCTGGCAGACATGGCCAACACCAAGAGGTACACAGTGGCACACAAACGGGCCCCTGACACTAGTCTGAACGATGAACAGCCCTCCACCTCCACTGGCGCTAGTGGACAGGAGGTCCCACCACAGGACCAACAGGCCACCAGCACCCCACCCCCGCAGAAGGAGAACCACCAAGCAAAAGGTCCCTGAGATCCAGGAACAAGACAGAGAACATTGCCAAGACCCCCACCAGGAAATAAGACTCTCCTGAATGTCACCCTTCTGTCCCACTATGCTACCCTGTCCACCTTGAACTGCCATTACTCCACTTCCTATGCCCCCTTGGACAATGCACCTGTGATACAAATAGACTGGACTCCACCATGTACATTCCTCCACCATGACCCCAGCCCATTGTACAGCCCCCCCCCCCACTTATTAGCACAGAAATAAACACCCTTGAATCACAAATCAATCTGGAGTCAGTCTGTACTTTCACAAATGTGTAATTGCAACCTATCTGAAAAATAGCAATGTCAATGTTCATTTCCACATACCAATGTTCAACAGTTGTTGGGTAGCAGTAAACATAGCAGAAGGCACAGAGTGCTACCCAGATCTGTGAAACGGAAAGCCAAAGTGAATTGTCGGGGTTCATGCACAGAGGTAAAGATGGAAAATCATGCAATGTCCTACAGTAATATGATATGAGAGGAGCAGTGCCAGTCTCTTACCTGTGTCTCACTGGAAGTATTGCATGATAATGTTGTTTCGGTTGTCTTCTTCACTGTCCACAGGCTCCACAGCTTATACGAGACCAACATCAGGCCCATCCTCCTGCAGCAAAGGCACCTGGCGTCACAAAGCCAGGTTGTGCAACATACAGCATGCCACGATTATCTGGCACACCTTCTTCGGTGAGTAGTATAAGGAGCCACCTGTCAGATGGTGGCACCGTAACCTGGCTTTCAGGAGGCCGAAAGTACGCTCAATTATCCTCCTAGTTCGCCCATGTGCCTCATTGTAGAGCTCCTCTGCCCTTGTACTGGGATTCCTCACTGGGGTCCGTAGCCATGACAGGTTGGGGTAACCAGAGTCACCTGCAAATATCGAGGGACAACTGTTGGACATACACTAACCCTATGGGACTCTCCCATACGCAGACACAGTGGTGGCCCGTCCTTTAGGGCGGAGGGGCCACCCCCCCACCTTTTGCCCCTCATGAAGAGTGTCAGTCAGGCTGAACAAAGGTCAGCCTGAGGGACACTCTCCATGTTCAACTCAGGCAGCCAGGGGCAGACATGCGCAATTTGCACACACTCCTGGTTCCCTGAGCTGAACTTTGCTGGGCTGAGGAGGTCACAGCTTCTATGGGCGTGACCTCCTCGGCTCAGCAAAGGTGCCTCGAGGCCTTCCCCTGGGTGACGAGGAAAGCGTCACCAATTGACAATCTCCCTGGGCACTTCAGGTTTAAGCCCTGAAGTGCCCAGGACGAGTGTCAATCAGTGACACTTCGTCACAGAGTGGGGTGGGGTCAGCAGTCTCACTGTGGGACACTGTGGGACTACTGCCTACCCTCATTGGCTGACCTAGGGTCAGCCAATGAGGGAAGGCAGCAGTTCCAACCCTCCTGGGACCCGGAGGCTGAAGGTAAGTGTGTGTGTGTATGTCTGTGTGTGATGTTTTAAATTGAATGTTTGGTGTGCGTGTGCATGTTTGAGTGTTATGAGTGTTGTTAATGGATGTGCGTGTGTGTGTGAAAGAATGAGTGTGTACGATCTTTTAAAATGAATGTTTGGTGCGTGCGTGCATGTTTGAATGATATGAATGTTGTTAATGGATGTGCGTGAGTGCGTGTCTGTGTGTGAAAGAATGAGTGTGTGTGTGTGTATCCCGCCCACCCCCCTCCCTCCTAAAGCTGCCTGCCGCCACTACCCAGACACCTATGTAAACTGTGTTGGGACCTTGGGATCACCTATTAGCCACTGGAGTGCCTCTGAAGTTGCCCCATCACATAAGGGATGTTGCTATTCCTCAAAATGTAAGCACCATGCACCGAGCCAGGATACTTGGCATTCACATGGGAGATGTACTGGCCTGCCAAACACACCATCTGCACATTAATCGAATGGTAGCTTTTGCGGTTTCTGTACATCTGTTCATTCCTGCAGGGGGACGGGGACAAATGGCACATGTGTACCATCAATTGCACCAATGATGTTGGGGATATGAGCATAGAGCATAGACCATAGAGCATAGAGCATAGAAGTCACCTTTCACTGTGGGCAAATCCTCCACCTGTGGGAATACGATGTAGCTGCGCATGTATTTCAGCAGGGCAGACAACACTCTGGACAACACGTTAGAGAACATTGGCTGTGACATCCCTGATGCCATGGCCACTGTTGTTTGAAAGGACCCACTGGCTAGGAAATGGAGTACTGACAGGATCTGCAGTAGGGGGGGATTCCTGTGGGATGGCAGATAGCTGACATCAGGTGTGGCTCCAACTGGGCATACAGTTCATGGATTGTGGCACGATCAAGTCTGTAGGTGATAATGATGTGTCTGTCTTCCATTGTCGACAGGTCCACCAGGTGTCTGTCTACCGGAGGATGACGCCATCTCATCAGCTGCCCCAGCTGACGTGCCCTATGGAGGAGAAGGGGGAGGAGAGGGTCATACACCACATAGGTTTCACAAGGATGTTTAGAACAATTGTGATGTAATCGGTGTTTTGCGCTGTATGTCCGTATTTCTGCTCTAAAGTGCTGTGATGCAGTTAGGTGCCCTGCAATGTGGCCCCCTGAAATGGCAGCTGCCTGACCTGTAAGGAGGGACAAGGGGAAATGAGGTAACTGCACTGGGATTGTGCTGCGTCGTGGTAGGCGGACGAAGACTGCGGCGCAATTCAGCATTAGATATCATTGGGCCCTATGGGTTCCAGGAGCCAATGACGATGTACGCCGGCGGTGGCGGTATGCACCGCTGTGGATGTGACCACCATTTTCTAACTGTTCAATCACTTGATATCTGACATTCAACAGGAGAGGACCTACACTGCAAGTGGTGCTGTGACCTGAGTCTGGAAGCGACAATGGCTATAGTGTCTGGGGAAAGGAACCCTGCCTTCAACGCGGAGGAGTTGGACAACCTGGTGGCTGGGGTCCTCCCCCAGTACATGCTACTCTACGGTCCACCAGACAAACAGGTGAGTACACTGTGAGCATGATGGATGGGACATGAATGTATGGAGTGGCGTTGATGGAAGATACAGGGGGCGGTGGGCAGAGCCCAGCATGTGAGGGTGGTCAGTGTATGTGTTTTTGGGCAAGGGTGGGAGGTTGTGGCCAATGAGTAAGATGAACCGGACGGGGGAGTAGAATCCATTCTTACTTTACTTTTCCTCTAGGTCAGCGCCCACCAGAAGAAGGGTAAGTGTGGACCCTGGGGGTCTACCATAGACGGAGCACCCTCTGCCGCAAAAGATGGGAGGACCTACGCCGCTGGACCAAGAAGGCAGCGGAGGCCCAGCAGGGAATGGCCTCCCAACGTGGAAGGTGTGCCCGTCGCACCATGACCCCCACCTGATGTACCGGATCCTGGCGGTGGCATATCCGGAGTTGGATGGGCACTTGAGGGCATCACAGCAGCCACAAAGCGGTGAGTACAGTCTCATGAAGCTGGCTCTGCACGCTTTATGAGGTTTCTGGGTGTGGGAAATGGGCTGTGGAATCCCCTAGGCCAGGGCAAAGGTGCCAGGGTAGATCCATTGCTAGGTAGGCTCAGTGCCAGTCCAACCCCAAAAGTGGTAGTGGCCCTCTATACCTAGTCAGGCTCCTGTGGGTTCCAGGTATGCATCAAATGGGTCTAGGCACAGTCCCCCATGGGCATCTGATTTTACCCTGAACTGTTAGTGCATGGCCTAGTGCATAGGGCTGCTACCTGTGTGTTGTGTCTGCCAACGGTGGTGTTGTTGCAGGCATTGACCATGCAACTCTTTTGTCTTTCCACCCCTTTTTTTTTGTCACCCTGTCCTTGTATGCATTAACATCATCGGGCGGAGGAGCATGGGCACCGGAGCAGGAGGGTGAATATACAGAGTCTGAAGGCACCAGTGGGATGGAGGGCGAGGGGAGCTCCACGATGGGGACAGGAGGAGACGGGGACAGGAGCGACTCCTCCTCTGAGAGGAGCTCACTTGCGGTGGCGGGCACCTCTGTTCCTACCAACAGGTACAGCCGCCACCCCCCCTACCAGCACCGCCCTCCCAGCAGCCCCTCAGCGTGTTTCCCGTGCCCGCTCACCCAGGAGGGTGGGCATCTCCTTTGCCTCAGGCACCTCAGGCCCGGTCCCAGTCAGCCCTGCTGCCCTCAGTGAGGAGGCTATTGCCCTCCTGAGATCCCTCACTGTTGGGCAATCAACCATTTTGAATGCCATCCAGGGTGTTGAGAGGCATTTGCAGCAAACATTCATTCATTATGGCGTGGCAGCCCAACAGAGAGCATTTCAGGCTCTGGCCTCAGCACTGATGGCAGCCATTGTCCCTGTGTATAGCCTCCCCCCTCCAACTTCCACTATCCAAACCCAATCCCCTCTACCTCAGCCATTCCCAAGCACACAATCAGACCAGCATGCACACACATCAGCACACAAAAGTGGCTCAGGAAAACATAAGCACCACACATCCCACATGCACTCACACAAGCACCATCTCCATGCAGACACACCAACATCCACCGCCTCCACTGTGTCCCCCTCCTCCACGTCCTCCTCCTCCCTCCCAGTCTTGTCTCTTCTCACACCTGCATGCACTACATCCTCAGCCACTACCTCCATCACCAGGACGCCCATCACCACATACCGCTCCTGTGCAATCACCGCCCCTACTACCATGCACACGTCCCCTGTGTCCTCTCCAAGTGTGTCTGTGAGCCCTCCTCCCAAAGTACACAAACGCCGGCACACTCACCCACTCAACAGCCATCCACCTCACAACAGCCTCCAGCCCATGCACCATCACCCAAATTCAGCAGACTTACACCTCCTACAACCACTACCTCTTCCTCAACTCCCAAATCCCCTCCATCTTCCCGTCCCAGTGTGTCTAAAAAACCTTTCCTCATAAACTTTGACCTCTTCCCTACACCTCCCCCGTCCTTCCCCTAGGGCTAGGATATTCAGATCCCAGCCCAGCACCTCAGCCACGAAATCCTCGAGCACTGTGGTCCCTGCAAGCCCAGTATCAGGGCTGCCAGTGTGCCACCTAGTGAGGTTGAGGATCACCCTATTCCACTACCTGCCAAGGTGAAGAAGGGGACGACATGCCGTAGGGAAAATCCACACCAACCAACCAGCAAGGCATCCTCCAAGACAAAAGAGGACTTCCAAGGTGGGGAAGGGACACAAGGCTAAAGGTAAGTCAGCTCAGGGCACGGAGCCTTAGGGTGAGGGACTGGTGACACCCCTTCTTCAAGACAGAACAGCAGCCTGTACGGCGCAACCACTGCCACCTGCACCGCCACCTGCACTGCCACCTGCACACCCACCTGCACCACCACCTGCACACCCACCTGCACGTCTGCTGCCTCTGCTACAGTCCCCAGCATCATCCCCAGTGGGCAGCCGTCCGAGGCTGCTGGAGACGTCCTGGTGTCTCCCTCCACAGGTGCTGACACATGCACCACCGCCAGCATCTCCGCCACTGAGACCGCCGCAACCACCGCAACCGGCCCGGCGACGTACTCAGACAGTGCCACCACAGCCGACATGAACATCATCCACAGTGGGCAGTCGTCCAAGGCTCCAGGAGATGTCCAGGACCCTGCACAGAGTACATGAGGCACCACAACCAGCACTGGCAGTACCAGCAGTTGGCACCGCAGGGTGGAGTGTGTCTCTGCCTCCATGGAGTATCATGCTACCTGTTCCCAGGAAATCTCATGGCTCTGACACCCAGGTGTGGGAATGGGAACTGCCACACACCATGTGCAGCACTCTTGGCACCAAGCCCCTCCAGAACCAGTGGAGAAGAGCATCCACTACCCCAGTACTTGGCAGGATGAAGCACTCTGGGCACCAAGCCCCCTCCAGAACCAGTGGAGAACAGCATCCACTACCCCAGTCCTTAGCAGGATGAAGCACTCTGGGCACCAAGCCCCCTCCAGAACCAGTGAAGAACAGCATCCACTGGAGAGACTGTGGCCTTGCACTCCCCAGGCCCAATCAGTGGGCAAACCACCCACTTGAGAGACTTGTGAGACTGTGGCTTTGCACTCCCCAGGACCAATCAGTGCACCCACTTGAGAGACTTGTGAGACTGTGGCTTTGCACTTCCCAGGACCAATCAGTGGGCAACCCACCCACTTGAGAGACTTGTGAGACTGTGGCTTTGCACTCCCAGGACCAAAAAGTGGGCAAACCACCCACTTGAGAGACTTGTAAGACTGTGGCTTTGCACTCCCCAGGAGCAAACAGTGGGCATGGAGCCTCCTCGTGGAGCAGTGGCGTCATCCCATCATCTGGCCGAGGTGCTCCCCTCCCCTTCCCCCTGAGGTGCCTGTTTTTTTTCGACCTAATGCCCCAGCAGTGTTCTCTCCGTTTTGAGGCAGGTATCATGTGTGGGCTTCGCTCATGCATTTTGGGACCACTGGTCCACGAACAATGAATGGAACACTATACGGACTTGTGTAGTTGCTGTACATATTTGTATATAATGATCTGTTACAGAAAAGTTTCCCTATCTGGATTTTCGATGATTACACTTGTTAAAATCTTTTCATTTTGTCCTTGCGTTCTTCCAGAGGTTTACGGGGTGTAAATGTAATGTTGATGCATGTATGTGTGTGTATGTTGTTGTGGGTGAGGGTGGGAGTGTTGCGTGTGTGTGTGTCACTCTCTTTTTCCTCCCCCCCAGTGTGCTAGGTGCAGGACTCACCATGGTCGTCGCCACAGTCTTTGATGTTCCTGGTAGAAGAGGAGGTAAGCCAACATTGGTAGCACCTGTAACTCGGGCTCCATGGCATCCTGGTTCCTCGTTGGGTGTCGAGAGGTGAGTGGTTTCCATTCCAAAGACTGTTTCCGCCGTGCTTTTGATGGCGTTGGTACCGTCCCGGAAAAGCTGGCCGATTGATGCCTTGTAATACAGTGGGCGGTACATTGTATTCCGTCTGTCTGTTGGCAGTTGCTGCCGTGGTGTTTGTTTCTACCGCCGTAGCGGTCGGAGTGTTAAAGTGGCTGTCTGTGTTGGCAGTTTCCGCCATGGTCGTGATTCCCTTTTTTTTGCCGCCGGCCTGTTGGCGGTATTACCACAACTTTAACACCGACCGCCAGGGTTGTAATGAGGGCCTAAGTCTTCTACAATTCAGAAAAAAACAAAAGACACACTTCTTTAAAGAGCACTAACTCTATGCCAACAAGGAGCACTAACCATGAAACATTCCCAGTAAATGTTAATTCCCGTGGGCCATGCTCCCTGTTTAGCTCTTGTTAGACCTGACAGCCTTAGGGTGGTCATCCATAACTTTTTGCCTGCCTCCCTCCACTTTTTAAACACCATTTTTGCAGATTTTAAGACTCTGAGCACTTTACAACTGTTAACCAGTGCTAAAGTGCATATGCTCTCTTACTTTATGTTGGAAAATGGGTTATTGTTAAGGGCAGGTAGGTACCTACACTTAGCAATAGGCCACTAACCTCCACTTAGGTCCAGTCAGGTCTCAGTAAATTAAACCTAGCTCAACCCTTGGTAGCTTGGCAACGAGCGATAAGGCTTAACTTAGGAGACAAAGCATAAAACATTCAAATATCACAAAACAGTAATCAAATAAAACACAGAAAACAGTTTAAAAATCAAAAATCAATTTATAAAACTAGATTATATTTTTATCTTTAAAATGACACCACAACGAATAAAATCGGATAAGGGGAACCGGACATTTGAATTTTTAAAGAATTAGTGCTTTCTAACGCATAGAATAAACTAGCGCTCAAAGGGTTAAAAAAGGTCACACTGGAAAGGAAAAAAGTCCAGAGTTCAGGACACCCACAAGGTAACACTGTCACACTTACTTTCAGAAGTGTTTGATTCAGGAAAGTGGTCCACAGCACCAGCCAAGGGTTCAGAGGCTCTGGTGTGCCTCTTGGGGTCTGGGACTACAACTCCCACAATGCACTGCTTCAATTTATGGAGTTGCTCCAAACATCTCCAAACTTCTGGATCTTCTTCCAGAGGTCCTTTTGTGTCCTTGAAGTGTCCACAATTTGATTCAAGGTTCCAGAAGCTCTGAGTTGCTCCTTGGGAGTTGGGACTACAATTCCCAGAATGCACCTGGTCAGAATCCTCAAATGGCCACTGGACGCTGGTCAGCTGGGCTCTGCTTGCAGGACTTGATGCAGGGGACTCTGGCCAGCCCCTTTGTACCTGTAGCAAACAGGGAGTCCCTTCTTGAAGCAGTAGAAGACAGGTAAAGTCCTTCTAGTGGTGAAGCCCAAGTGTGCAACTGGTGCAGTCCTCCAGAGTGTAGTGTCCAGGTGCAGGTCAGGGGTCCAGCAGGGCAGTCCTTCTTCTCCTGTAGTACTTCTTTGTTGGAATCTGATAGGGATCTGAGGTGTGGGTGCAGGTCTGCCAGTTTTATCCCTGCTCCTGGGTGAAAAACAGTGGGGTCCTGGTTTCTCCAATCGGGTGCAGGGTCCTTCCCCCTGTGATGACCACATCCTAGGAAGTGTGGCAAAAATCAATCCCAGGGAGCAACATTCCTCAAAAATCCATCATGGCTGAAAGTGATTTTTGGAGGTTACATCTGGCTGAGCCCACCCACTGGTGTGGCTAAAAATCCTAAACACACCCCTCTCCTGCCCTCTCCTAATCTAATCAAGGGGGCACTTAATTGTTTGGGTTTGCAGGATGGGAGGGTGTTGCTGGTTACTCCAAATGTCCTTCCCTGCCTTTGAAGACCAGTTTGGCAGCCCTCCCCCTTCCTGCTTCACCATCTGCTGTGGGGAGATCTCCCACAGGCACATATCTTTGAGTGGAACCAGGCCATTTCACACCTCATCAAGGCAGCCTGGCAAAGCTGCCAGAGGCTGGCCAATCAGAACACATCAGCCAAAACACTGCAGGGCTGAAGTTGGCAACTTTTCAGGTAAAGTTTTAAACTCTTTACCTGAACAAGTTATGTTAAATCCAACAACTGGAATTTGTGGGATTTATTATAACAATTAATTTGATACCAAACTTCTTGTATCTGTTACTTGAGGGGACTTTACAAATTAAAATAAAGTCTCCCCCTTCTAGCCTATGGAGGCCACTCACTACAATGAGGGAAAAACGAATTTGGCTGTTTTACCTCACTAGGGCTTATAAAACTATTTTTATAAGGCCCCTGCTTATAGTTACATGGCACCCAACCCTAGGGGCACATAGGGCACACGTTAGGGGTGACTTATATGTAAAAATAAGGTAGTTTAAGACTTTGGAACTACTTTTAATTCCAAAGTCGAATTTGCATATAACTTTAATTTAAAAGCAGCCATCAAGGCAGGCCTGCCTTTAAAATGACAATGGACACCTCAGCAGTGCACCTATGGGGGCACTACCTATGCTGGGGTCCCTAAACCTCCATGCCCTTCCATATACTAGGGACTTATAGGTAGGTTATTTTTGCCAATTATAATAAGCCTAATTTGCATACTGATTTTATACAGAGCACAGGCCCTGGGACTGGTTAGGAGTACCCAGGGCACCATCAGAGTCAGGAAAAACAGTAGCAAAAAGTGAAAAATGGGGCAAAAAGTTAGGGGGCCTCTGCAATCAGCCCTGTTCTCTCACACTTTAAACATGGTAACATTGGATCATACCCAATTGGACTATTTAATTTACTTATAAGTCCCTAGTAGAGTGCACTATGTGTGCCCAGGGTCTGTAGATTAAATGCTACAAGTGGGCCTGCAACATTGATCGTGCCACCCACTTAAGTAGCCCTGAACCTTGTCTCAGGCCTGCCATTGCAAGGAAAGTGTGCGCAGTTTCACTGCCAATTCGACTTGGCATTAAAAAGTACTTGCCAAGCCTAAAACTCCCCTTTTTCTACATATAAGACACCCCTAAGGTATGCCCTAGGTAACCAATAGGTCAGGGTGCTGTGTAGGCAAAAGGCAGGACATGTACCTATTTAGTTTACATGTCCTGGTAGTGTAAAACTCCTAAATTCGTTTTTACACTGCTGTGAGGCCGGCTCCCTTTATAGGCTAACATTGGGTTTGTCCTCATACATTGTTTGAGTGGTAGCTGCTGATTTGAAAGGAGTAGGAAGGCCATATTTAGTATGGCCAGAATGATGAAGATGGATTTAATATTACTATTTTAGAAATGCCACTTTTAGAAAGTGAGCATTTCTCTGCACTTAAACCTTTCTGTGCCTTACAATCCACATCTGGCTGGGTTTAGTTGACAGCTCCTTGTGCATTCACTCAGACACACCCCAAACACAGGATACTCAGCCTCCCTTGCATACATCTGCACTTTGAATGGGTCTTCCTGGGCTGGGAGGGTGGAGGGCCTGCTCCCACACAAAGGACTGCCACACCCCCTACTGGGACCCTGGCAGACAGGATTGAACTGAAAGGGGACGTGGTGCACTTCTAAGCCACTCTTTCAAGTCTCCCCCTCTTCAAAGGCACATTTGGGTATATAAACAGGGCCTCTGCCCCTACCAACTCAGACACTTCCTGGAGAAGAAATTTGTAACTAGCACCTGCATCCTGCCAAGAAGAACTGCCTGGCTGCCTGAAGGACTCACCTGAATGCTTTCTGTGAAGGACTGCTGCCTTGCTGCTCTCTGGCTGAGGGGAAGAAGTGCTCTCCAAGGACTTGGATAGAGCTTGCCTCCTGTTCCTTGAAGTCTCAGGACCAAAAAGACTTCATCTCTTCAAGAAGGACTCCTTGTGCGGCAAAGTTCAACGCACATCCGGCCAGAAACGGCACACACCCTATACCGCAGTGTAAATTTCACCGCACGCCGAACCGGAACAACACAGCCTGACTTCGCAAAAAGAAGATCGACGCAGCACCAGCGTAGCGTCCAGAAATTCAACCCACGCCCACTGGATCGACGCATAGCCGAGCCAGAACGATGCAGCCCGACTTCCAGAGAGGAATCGATGCAGCCTCTGCCGTGCGGTAGAAAATTCGATGCAACGCCCACCGGATCGATGCAGCTCCTGTGACTTCATCCTGCCACCACAGGAAGTCCACGCACCATCCCCTGCACGTCTGAAAACCCCGCAACCTGAAGCGGATCCATGACCAAGCACCAGAAATCGACGCACAGCCGTCCCTGCGTGGAAACTAAATGACGCATCACTGGGTGCAGCCCAAGAAATCGACGCACACCCCTTTGTTTCCACGCTCCTCCTCTGTGGCCCTCTGCAGAGATTTTTCACGCGAACCAGGTACTTTGTGCTTATGAACGTGGCGGTGTGGGCCACCATGCCGGCGGTAGCGGAAAATCCCGCCATGCCCACACGCCACATAATGAGGACAGGGAGGGCCGCTATAGGTGGCCCTCACCCACCACCAGGCTGCCTCCGACAGGCAGCCTGACAGTGGACGGCATCATTATCCGACAGGGCAGCGCTGCTGCCCCTCGGATAATGATCCCAATTCCCCCAGCCTTTCCCTGGCGGGTTTCCCTGCCAGGGAAAGGCTGGCGGAAGGGGTGCTCTGGGGCCCTACTGGGGGCCCCTGCACTTCCCATGCACTTGGCATGGGCAGTGCTGGGGCCCCTGTGCAGTGCCCCATCGTGCAGGTCTCTGCCCGACGGACAGAGGCATTGACGGCGGGGCCATGTAGAGCCGCCGGCAATGTCCCGGCCAAGCATTCTGCTGGGCCGGTGGGCGGAAACAATGTTTCCGCCCGCCGGCCCAGCAGAATGTTTGTAATACGGCCGGCGGAGCCCCAGGGGGGATGGCGGTCACTGGAAAGTCCGCCAGCATGAAGACGGCAGTGTAAATCGCCGTGTTCATAATGACCCCCTTTGTTTGCTTTTAAAAGACTTAAGACACTTTATATCACTTTTCAGTGATATCTTTCCATTTACGTATTGCATCTTTGATCATTTTGACCTGCATTTATCCAGATAAATATTCTTTATTTTTCTAAACTCTGTGTGGTATATTTTTGTGGTGCTATATGGTGGTATTGTATGATATATTGCACCAATACTTTACATATTGCCTTCTAAGTTAAGCCTGACTGCTCAGTGCCAAGCTACCAGGGGGTGGGCACAAGATAATTTTGATTGTGTTTCACTTACCCTGACTATAATGATGGTTCTTGCTTGGACAGGGAGTAACCTGACCGCCAACCAAAGACCCCATTTATAACAGCTCTGCTTTGCTATTAAGCTAGATTTGCACTCTACAAATAGTGGTGTAACAAAACATTAGCCCCCCCCTACACAGTACCTGGAGGCCACTCCCCCCATCCTGGCTCACAAAGGAGCTCTCAGACCAGAGTACTGTGCTAAGGAGGTCCCCTAGAGATTGACCCTCCCGCACCATAGGGGTGCAAGGTCCTTTGTTATGCCACTGTCTACAAATATGAACACATGCAATTGTACACACGCACATACATGTGTCCTCACAATTTTATGAATCATTCTGGACTCCTTTGACTTGCCACACAAAACTGACTGGCTACTGAGATCTGATCAAAACTCTTTAGGAATCAATTGAAATATATAGAAATAAGTTGTTTGAGAGAAAGCAAAATCAGGGAAGGACCCTGGTGAGTCCCATGTGCTTACAATGCATTTCGGAACACCGAACAATTTAACTGCAGTCTATGTACAATATATCTCTTATCGCCTGCCTGCTGTAAGGTAAATGATCATTTTTAGAGTGATTCTGGATGCTAATGCCAGTGTTAATGGAATGAAAAGCAAGGATATGCAGAGGGAATACTCGTAATTAATACCATATTCGATTGCACCAGGGAAATCCTGGATCCCATATGGACCTGGGGTAACTAATTGTCAAAGGAATAGTTGTCTCTATTATGAGAGTGACATTCACTGAAGATAACATTATATATTCATAACAATGTTGTTAATGTTAAATATTGTAAATCAAGCAAAATATACACAGGAATAACACTGGGGTACAAAAACGTTCGGTGAACGAAAACGTGCTCGGTGCCCATGCAGAAGAGACACATATTGTCTAAATTGCTCACTGTTTGTATCACAGTGTACCAGAGTATCTACACAGCTTGTCTGCTTCAAATCACTAACATGTAACAGGGTCTGTAATATTAGTCGATGATATTGATCCAATTTCGTTATAGGGCCAGAATCAAGACAAGGATTCAGTATAGACCCTAGTTAATGCTAAATAAAATTGAAATACAAAAAGGAAAAAGACAAACATAAATATGTTAAAATGATGAAAGCTGACAACAAATTGTGTGTGCACACACACATGCTGAAATTGATATCCTATGTGTGTGGTGTGAACGCACCAGATAAAAAAGAGTTAAAACATAGAATGAAGTACTAAGTATGAGACCCAGAAAAAGAAGCAAATTAGTTGAAGTCATGAGGGAAGTGGAAACATTTACCAGTCTACAGGACTGTATGATTAGCAGACTGGAAGAGCAGAGGGCGTTCATGTCTGGTAGCAGCAGAATGTCACGAAGCCTGGGGTCATATCCATGCAGAGCAAAGGGGTGGGGGAAGGGCTAGTGACAAAATAGAAGCAGTGAAGCTACATAAATTGAGTAGTGTAGAGATCCAAGCTACATGCAAAATAGCTGATAGGTAGCCCAGATGCTGGAGGAGCCGGGTAAAGTAATGGAGCTCCCTCAGAATAACAATGAGGGCCATATTTATACTTTTTGACGCAAAACTGCGCTAACGCAGTTTTGCGTCAAAAAAATTAGCGCCAGCTAACGCCATTCTGAAGCGCCATGCGGGCGCCGTATTTAATAAATGACGTTAGCCGGCGTTAGCTGCCGGCGCTGCCTGGTGTGCGTGGAAAAAAACGACGTACACCAGGCAGCGCCGGCGTAGGGGGATATGGGGCTTGGGCATCAAGAAATGGGGCAAGTCAGGTTGAGGCAATTTTTTCGCCTCAACCCGATTTGCGCCATTTTTTTTCACTCCCAACCCCCATAGAAATGACTCATGTCTTAGCAAAGACAGGAGTCATGCCCCCTTGCCCAATGGCCATGCCCAGGGGACTTGTGTCCCCTGGGCATGGTCATTGGGCATAGTGGCATGTAGGGGGGCACAAATCAGGCTCCCCTATGCCACAAAAAAAAAAAAACACTTACCTGAACTTACCTTAATGTCCCTGGGATGGGTCCCTCCAGCCTTGGGTGTCCTCCTGGGGTGGGCAAGGGTGACAGGGGGTGTCCCTGGGGGCATGGGAGGGCACCTCTGGGCTCCTTCAGAGCCCACAGGTCCCTTAACGCCTGCCTTTTGCAGGCGCTAAAAAACGGCGCAAAAGCGGCCGTACGTCATTTTTTTTGACCCGCCCACTCCCGGGCGTGAATTTTGCCTGGGAGTATAAATCCGACGCACATGCCTCGGAGTCGATTTTTTAGACGTGAACGCCTACCTTGCATCTCATTAACGCAAAGTAGGTGTCCACGCAAAAAAATTATGCAAACTCCATGGACTTTGGCGCTAGACGCGTCCAACGCCAAAGTATAAATATGGAGTTAGTTTTGCGTCGAAATGGCGTCAAAAAAAATGACGCAATTCCGGCGCAAACGGAGTATAAATATGCCCCTGAGTTTCCACCAGGATATGTGCCCAAATATGAAGGGTGACAGGGATGGCATTGTTCATTGCACCGAGAGTGTGCAGGGAAGTCTACTCCAATCTCTTAGTAAAGTCGTCAAAGTTCTTTCCCCATTGGTCGTATGGACCTTTGTTGGTTGACACGAAGCACTGAAATGGAATTGACATCATAAATGCATTAGATTGATTGAATGATTGACCTTTATTTTGATTATAGTAGGAAATAATCATAAAAGCACACAAGAATAGAAAATATCAATAGTAAATAATAAATAACCACTGACATTAAAAACTATTGGAAAATTATCATATCAGTGCGGTGAGATTTAAACAGGTATACAGTACAATTGTTTAAAAGACCTCAAAATATTAAGGCCTGAAATTCATGATCTTGTTCCAAGGTAAAGCCAGCCAGACTTTAGTCTGCCAGTGCTACAATGGGTTCATTCAACATTTGTAAACATAGAAAAACGGGCTGCCATTGATAAATCCTTTGGCTTTAAGAACAGGGAGGAGACATCTTCTTCTGAAAGGGTCATAATAACTACACAACAACACCAAATGTTCTAAGGTCTGAGACGAAACGTTATCACAGGGACAGATCTTAATTGCAAAGGGGTCTTATTGTCCAGGTGGGAAACATAAGTTGAATCGGACAGAACCTAATCTAAACCTGGTAAGAAGAAGTCTTTCCCAAGGGATTCTAACAAAGGAAAGATAAGGCTCAATTCCAGGAGTAGAATTTAAAATCATCAAAGCCCTGGCTGAATGGGTACCCAGGGCCAAATTTACTCTGTTTTCAGCAAACTGCTCAAGTAGCATAAATCTATCTGATGGGGTAGTATAGGGTAAATGGCGCTCTATAGCCCACAATTAAATCCGATTCTCATATACTGAAGCTGCTATGTGAGAGCTATACCCCCACTCAAGCCCAACACGATAACCACAGTTATCAAATATATTTGATCATCGCAGCCTACATTAATCTTCTAAAACACTAATATACAACATAAATTGTTGACATTATGCATAAAGATCCTCTTCCAAGAAGTTCTGTTATCAGTTTTAGTTTTATTTCACATTACGTTAGCTCCCAATTCCGTCAAAAGTCTTTCATAATGTTCCAGTTCACATTACAAGTTCATCATCATGTTTTTCCAAATATCCATTTGTTCAAGTCCATCACTTAATATTCAATTAATCACGCCATCCATTAAGCCAAGCCAACACGTGTTTCGTAATGGGAGTGCCCATTGACTTCCTCAGGACTTCCTAAATGGCATTTACATAAGATAAACATTAATATTCATTCATAACAGCTATAATAACTGTCCAATCTCCCTTCACCGAGTATTTTACATCGCATGCTCTTCATGTGGAAACCGTGAATTCAAACAACATATTTAAATCAAATTTCCCGAGTGAAAGGGCCCAAATTAATATTCTCAATATTGAAATACAATTTTAAATTATTCATATTCATATGTCCCACATATTATCAGTTCTCCATACAACCCATATACTCATGCCCAAATATATTGATAGGAACATTATTATCGTGTTAGACCCTTTGTGAATATACCCGCAGTGAAGTGTACTAAAATCTGTGCTTAAACCCCAACGTCTAAAAACATACCTATTCACTAGTTTCATAATCTTCTTGCTGCTTCTTAATTTGCGCTAATTCCTCTATGGTTTCAAGTTCTTAATGAAGTTTTAATGCATCTGAAAGTATTGAAAAGACTCGTTGATGACCAATCACACAATTAAAACCATGCGGAAAACGTTAACTATCTAACCCATTACTTCTCTTCTTACCTCATATTATGTTTTGGAAGTTAAGTGTTGAAACACACCACTACCGCGAGAACGTCCGATATGGCAAACAGATGCCACGATTCTCATCAGTGTTAAATAACGTAAAACATGGAAATGGGCAACGGACTACCCAACCCATGTAAATAGAAATAGAAAACGGACTAACGCGAGTATATCCATTCAATAGAGACACGCTGTTGTTTCCTTCAGCGCGTTCTATGTTTAAAACATCAAAATTGCACACAAACTGTATAACTAATCCTACTTGTCAAGGAACCTACTATTCAGGCTCATTTCGATATTATGGGGGTCATTCTGACCTCGGCGGTAAAAGGCGCTTACCGCCGGTCAGAAGACCGCCATAACACCGCCGCGGTCACGGTAAACCGCCACGGTCATTCTGACCCGCAACTGGCAAACCGCCAAAAAACCCGACATCAACAAAAGTCCGCCACAGCAACGGCCAGCGAAAACTGCCGATGTCGAAACCTCCACCATCACGCCAACAGAAATACGCCCATGCCATTACGACCCACAAATCCCTGCAGCAGTCTTTCAACCACGGTATTCCATTGGCGGTACACACCGCCGCGGTCAAAATACACACACCTTTACAAAACACTACCACATTGGACAATTCAAAATACACACACCTGAGACACATACACACACCACTCCCACACACCCAATTAAATATAAAACACTCACCCACATCACCCACAAACCCTTACGACCACAATTGTGACTGAAGGACAGAGAGAGACAGCACAGCATAGAGTAGACCATCACACAGAGGCAAATCACAACATCACCCACACAATATCCACGCACAAAACACCATACACCACCACACTCACCACACTCTACAACACATACACCACCCCTCACCTCATCCACACCACCCCATGGCACCCCAAAGACACCCCAGGTTCTCTGACGCCGAACTCAGGGTCATGGTGGAGGAAATAGTTCGGGTAGAGCCCCAGCACACCACCATTGCCAGGAAGATGGAGCTATGGCAAAGAATAGTGTACAGGGTCAACGCTGTGGGACAGCATCCACGAAATCGGGACGACATCAGGAAGCGGTGGAACGACCTACGGGGGAAGGTGCGTTCCATGGTATCAGGCGCACAACATCGCGGTACAGCGGACTGGCGGCGGACCCCCACCTACTCCCCCAGAATTCACAGCATGGGAGGAGGAAGTCTTGCACATCCCGCATCCTGAGGGCCTCGCAGGAGTAGGCGGAGGAATGGACTCTGGTAAGTCAAATCTTCAATACTTCATTCCCCCCACCCCACCTGCATGCCAAATCATACCCCCACCCCCATCACACCAACTCCTTGCAAATGGCTCACCATCACAACCCACCCATCCCAAAACCTAGCCCTGCATGCCTCCCCAAAGCATCGACACCCATCACCAAAGCATGCCCACTGCACATACCCATCTCCCCCACAAGCCACCGTCACAAAAGCCCCCACAAGGGAATGCCTGCACTGGGGTACACGGCCACCCACCCATTAGACGAAATGGCACACACAGAAGCAATAACCATACTCTTATACCCCTGCAGGACCCGAACGCCACCACACCGCCCAGGAGAGTCCAGAGATGTCCATCCCACCCCGAGAAGAGGTCCCCAGTGATGACAGCAGCTCTGTCTCCCTGGACCCAGATGACCAGCCCGGCCCATCGGGGTCCTCGGGACAGTCGGTTCCCCACAGACAGCCACAGGCTACAGCAGACCTAACCCCCTCTGGGAACACCAGCACAGCTCCCACCCAGCGGGCCCATGCCTCTGTCTCCAGGACACGTCAATCAGCGGTGTGTCCACCACTACAGGGCACCCAGGTTGACCCACCACCCAACAACAACAGGGACCTGGGGGCAGTGGTAGTGGGCACACGGTCCAGGGGACAGAGGCCCAGGGAAACAGGGGAACTGGGAGGGCTGCTGTGCGACAGTGGGGGGGACAGGCCCAGGGAACCGACTCTCCAAGAGGCCCTCTCCTCCATCATGGGAGCATACCACCGCTCCCAGGAGACGATGGCTACGGTACTGGCCAGGTTCCAGGAGATCCAGGTACTGTAGGAGGAACAGTACATGGGGTTCAGAGAGGAACTGAGAAACATTAGTTCCGCAATGGGGACCATCGTCGTGGCCCTTAACCAGATAGTCACCACATTGCGGGACCATGTGGCACCACAAAGGGCCCCTGTCACTAGCATGGACCAGGAACAGCCTACCACCTCCGCCGGCGCTAGTGGACAGAAGGCCCCACACAACGACAGGCCACCAGAACCCCACCTCCTGCAGAAGAAGAACCACCCCGCAAGGGGTACCTGAGATCTCAGAAGAAGACAGAGTAGGATGCCAAGACCCCCGCCAGCAACCGATAACCCCTGATGTCATCCCACTGTCCCACATTGCCACCCTGTCCAAACTTAAACTGCCCCTGCTCCATCCTTCCACAGGCATATGGACAATGCACCTGTGAGACTGAAAACTGGACTCTGCCATGGACATTACTCCACCATCACCCATCACCGTTTTACAATCATGTCCCTAAATTTAGCACTTTAATAAAATCACTTATTGCACTTAAAAAATCTGGAGTCTGCTTGTATTTTGAACAAATGTATTAGACATAACGTTGCCAAAATGTTCAGTTACATTGTGATGACAACATACCACTGTCACACATCTGTAGTCCATGGGCAAACAAAGCAGAGGTCACGCAGTGGGGCCCACAGCTCTGAAAACGGAAGGGAAAGTCACAACTCAGTTAACAGGAACTGGGGGGAAACACAGACAGTAGAGAGGAAGGAGACTTTAAGTAAATGTAAAATGGCGGGGTTGATTCTTACCTGTGTGCTACTGAAAATACTGTTGTATCACTGTGTCCCTGTTGTCTGTGTCGTCCCCGTCGTCTTTCTCCTCTTCACTCTCCACAGGCTTCACCGCTGCTACAACACCACCATCTGGACCATCCTCCTGCAGGAAAGGCACCCGGCGTCGCAAAGCCAGGTTGTGAAGCATACAGCAGGCCACGATGATATGGCACACCTTCTTTGGTGAGTACATTAGGGATCCACCTGTCATATGCAGGCACCTAAACCTGGCCTTCAGGAGGCCGAAGGTCCGCTCGATCACCCTCCTAGTACGCCCATGGGCCTCATTGTACCGTTCCTCTGCCCTTGTCCTGGGATTACTCACTGGGGTCAGTAGCCATGACAGGTTGGGGTAACCAGAGTCACCAATTAGCCACACACGGTGTCTCTGTAGCTGTTCCATCACGTAAGGGATGCTGCTATTTCGCATGATGTACGCGTCATGCACTGACCAAGGGAACTTGGCATTTACATGGGAGATGTACTGGTCAGCCAAACAGACCACCTGGACATTCATCGAATGATAACTTTTTCTGTTCCTGTACACCTGCTCACTTTCACTGGGGGGAACCAAAGCCACATGGGTCCCATCAATGGCACCAATGATGTTGGGGATATGGCCAAGGGCATAGAAATCACCCTTCACTGTAGCCAAATCGCCCACCTCAGGGAAAACACTGTAGCTCCGCATGTATTTCATCAGGTCAGACAACACTCTGGACAAAACCTTAGAAAACATAGGCTGAGACATCCCTGATGATATGGCCACTGTTGTTTGGAATGATCCACTTGCCAAAAAATGGAGTACTGACAGAACCTGCACCAGAGGGGGAATCCCTGTGGGTTGGCGAATGGGGGACATCAGGTCTGGCTCCAGCTGGGCACACAGTTCCTGTATAGTGGCTCGGTCAAGTCTGTATGTCAGTATGACATGTCTTTCTTCCATTGTCGACAGGTCCACCAGCGGTCTGTACACGGGAACATTCCTCCATCTCCTCGCAAGTCCCAGCGGACGGCGCCTAGGAAGGACAACATGGAGCACAGAGTCAAGCAACCCACAGGTACGTAACCACAGCTTGCACAGAACACGATTCGCTATGCATTGAATGGCTTGTATGAGTGGCAATGCAAGGCCTAGGCCTGTGTGACGCAGTAGAAATTAAGCCATGTGGGCCCTTGAAATGGCGGCTGCCTGACCTGTGAAGTGTGACAATGGGATGTGAGGTCAATGCGCTGGCGTGGCACACCGTGGCGAAAGGCGGTCGAAGACCGCGGCGCAAAGCAGCATTGGTTAACATTGAACCCTATGGGTCTCAGGAGCCAATGACGATGTACGCCGGCGGTCGCGGTACGCAACGCCGCGGTACGCACCGCCGCGGGCGTGACCGCCATCTTCTATCTGCTTAATCACTCGAGACCTGATCATCCACAGGAGAGGACCTATACTGCAAGTGCTGCTGTGATCTCGGTCTGGAAGATACAATGGCTGCTGCGACTGGGGAAAGGGCCCCTGCCTTCACATCTGAGGAATTAGAGAAACTTGTTGATGGGGTCCTCCCTCAGTATGCGCTACTCTACGGTCCTCCAGACCAACAGGTAAGTACACGGGGACCATGCTTTGTGGGCAATGCCTGTGTTGAGTGGGGTGGATGAAAGATGGTGGGGAGGGGAGCGAATGAGGCATGCATTGCACGACAGATGAGAGCATGTGCCATATGGCAAGGTTGGGGAGGGGGGGCCACTCACATCGACCATGCAGAAAATGATGATATTTATTTTCCCACCCTGTCCATGTCACATAGGTCAGCGCCCATCAGAAGATCGACATTTGGCGTGCCATCGCCAAGGACGTCCGGACCCTGGGGGTCCACAACAGACGGGGCACCCACTGCCGCAAGAGGTGGGAGGACATCCGCCGCGGGAGCAGGAAGACTGCGGAGGCTCTGCTGGGGATGGCCTCCCAACGTAGGAGGGGTGGCTCCCGTCAATTGACCCCCTGATGTCCCGGATCCTGGCGGTGGCCTACCCCGATTTCGATGGGCGCGTGAGGACATCACAGCAGACACAAGTGGGTGAGTACCAGCACATTCTGCTATGTTAGCGCACAGTGGAGGTGTCTGGGTGGGGGAGGAGGGCTGTGGGTATCTCTAGGCCAGGGCGATTTCTGTAGGCTGGGCCCCTCCGTAAGGCATGGCCCTGTGCCCCCGCCCCCCACCTCTGTAGGGTGCTAAGTACAGCTATCCATGGCCCTGGGTCACCTATGTGTGCAGTTGTCGTCCATAGGCTTGTAGGCCAAGTCACAATAATTGAGTAGTGTACACCGAGTGCGCGGCGTAGTGCAGGGGGCTTCTGTGTCTGTCCTCTCCGCCAACGGTGTCGCCAATGCATGCACTCAACATGTCATTTCCCCCCCCCCCTTTTTTTGTGGTCTTCCTGTTCATGTGTGCATTAGCATCATCAGGCGGAGGAGAAGTGGCATCGGAGCACGAGGGAGCTGCAGCTCACATGGCCCCGGAGGGCCATGCAACCGACTGCGAGTTCACCAGTGAGACGGAGGGCGAGGGGAGCTCCACAACCGGGATCCGTGGAGACGTCAGCGACACAGACACGTCCTCGGAAGGGAGCTCCCTTGTGGTGGCGGCAACATCTGTGCCCACCGCTACAACAGGTACAGCGGCCACCCCGCGCACCAGCTCCGCCCTCCAAGCAGCCCCTCAGCGTTCGCCCCGTGCCCGCTCGGCCAGGAAGGCGGGCATCTCCTTCGCCCCAGGCACCTCAGGCCCTGCCCCAGTTACCCCTGCTGCCCTCAGTGAGGAGATCATTGACCTCCTCCAGACGCTCATTGTTGGGCAGTCTACCCTTTTGAATGCCATCCAGGGTGTAGAAAGGGAGGTGCACCGGAGCAATGCATACCTGGAGGGCATTCATTCGGGTCAGGCTGCCCATCAGCGATTGTTCAACGCTCTGGCCTCAGCACTGACGGCAGCCATTGTCCCTGTCTCCTGCCTCCCCCCTCCAATTTCCTCATCCCAGTCCCACTCCCCTGTTCCTCTGCCTATCCCAGCCACACCTACAGACCAGCCTGCACACACATCAACACCCAAGGGCAGCTCATCCAGACATAAGCACCACAGATCACACAAGCATTCACACATGCAACATCCACATGCAGACATGCCAACAGCCACTGCCTCCTCTGTGTCCCCCTCCTCCTCGTCTCCCTCCTCCCTCCCTGTGACGTCTCCACTCACACCTGCATGCACACCACCATTAGCCAGTACGTCCATCACCAGCACACCCACCAGAACACTCCGCACACGTGCAGTCACCACCCCCACTGCCATTTACACGTCCCCTGTGTCCTCTTCCAGTGTGTCTGTCACCCCCTCTTCCAAACCACACAAACGCAGGCAGCCACCCACCCAACAGCCATCCACCTCACGACAGCCTCTGTCACAAGCACCTGCACCCAAAGACAGCACACTTGACTCTCCTACAACCACATCCTCTTCCTCCACTCCCATACCCACTGCACCTACCCTTCCCACTGCTCCTAAAAAAGTTTTTCCTCTCCAAAATTAACCTCTTTGCATCACCTGACCCACCCCCTCCATCTCGTAAGAGTCCAAACAGCACCTCAGCCACCACAAGCCCTGCACCTACAAGGACCATAGTCCTGGGCTATTGGAGTCCACCAGCTTCTAGGGCAGCAACATCGGCCAGCAGCAAGGGGACAGCCAGCCCACCCCCTGGGAAAAAAACTAAAAAAGGGAAGGGCCGGCGCGAGAGGCCAGAGACGGCAGCCCCCAAAGGCACTACCCTGGCACCGTCACCTGGCACATCCACAAAGGGAGGCAAGGGCCCCAGAGAATCGGCGAAGGAGGGCAAGGGCAGCAGGGCGGACATTTCCGGCAGCAGGCGAGCTGCCCAGGAGGGCCCCACCAGCCCCATTTCGGGTGTGAAGGAGGACACCCACGGGCCCAGGAACCCAGCACAGGAGAGCCCCGCAAGCGAAAGGTCGGATGGTGACTGAGCGGAAAATATTGGCCCGATCTGGTTCCCTGGGAACACATGTCAAGCACCGCTGAACAGGGCCCCGCCGTGACAAGCACCGCTGAACAGGGCCCCGCTGTGACAAGCACCGCTGAACTGGGCCCTCCGTGACAAGCACCGCTGAACAGGGCCCCGCCGTGATAAGCACCGCTGAACAGGGCCCTGTGAAGACATATCTAAATATAATTATATCTTTTTTGTTTTATCCATCACCAAGAAAGTACTCCATTTCATAGTCTGAATTTAGACCTGACTCTACTGCACCCAGTCGCATTATCCAAATCGATTCCTTTCTAAGTAAAGCTAGTTCTCTGTTCCCACCTCAGGGATTTAATTCACACAAATCAAAGCCAAAAAACTTAAATTCTTTATGGTGCCCTGTTTTTCACATGTTTTCATATGGAGGGCAATTGGATATCGTTCATCTTCCTGTTTTATTGCTCTCTAGTGTTATGCAATTCTCAATTTCGGGGGACGGATACTGCTACCCTCATATATCATTCCGCAATTACATGACAACATATATACTGCAAATTTAGTATTACAGTTTAATTATGACTTAATGGCATACTCCTTACCATTGGCCTCCCCGAAAGGTTTTTCGCCTGCCAGGCCCATTTACACATGGCACAACACCCACACTTATATAAACCTTGATTATGTACATTAAGCCAACTAGGTTAACTATATCATGAAGATAGCTTAGGCTAAGAATATTATTAAGTGTACAGCCCTTTCTATAAGCTACCTCTGGCTTATTGCCAATATATTTATGAAGAATTTGATCTTGTGTAAGTATGGCCCAATGTCTCTTCATACTCCTCAATAATTTGTGTGAGTTATCTGTATAATCTAAAATTATTCTAACTTTCTGGGAGTCCCTATTCTTATTCCCTTCATCTGTAAGGCTATGGTGCAACAGTGTCCTAGATCTAGATATTTTAGAGGCTTTGCGTTGCAATCTCGTTACTACATCCTGCGAATAACCCCTACTGATAAATCTCCATCCCATATCTTTAATGCATTTCTGGAAATCATTATTCCTACTGCAATTACGTCTAGCTCGTACCATCTCTCCAAAGGGGATAGCTTCTATTTGGTGTTTCGGGTGAGCACTCTCCGCATGTAACATAGTATTGCACGATGTTGAAGCAGGTGAGTGGCATTCGGATATTCTTTATTGGGGACGGTACATTGAAGATTGTTTCATGTTATGGAAAGGTGAAGAAGAGAAACTATTGAGATTCTGTGAACATCTTAATCAGAATGATGTTAACATCAAATTTACATATAAACATAGCAAGACCTGTATAGACTTTTTGGATGTAGAATTGTTTGAGGTAGACAATAAGATTGAGAGCAGACTGTACCGTAAATCAACATTGTGCAATACTATATTACATGTAGTAACGAGATCGCAACGCAAAGCCTCTACATTTATGCCGCTTTGAACCATGACCATCTTGACCCCTCTCAACAAGGTCGAACATGACACAGATTTATTTGGATATCTATATGAAATTACTAATTTAGTTGTTCTAAAATCTCTCAATTTTTTCAGCCCTTTTTTCGTATTCTTTCAAGGACTTCACCTCACATAACTTTCTATTTCTTTCCATACAAGGATAAAATGTTGTTCTTCACATACATTTTGTTCTCTTTGTAATGTAAAAACATGCTCCCTCTGGCACATAACATCCAGATGATACCTCTAATGCCCTTCTGTCTGAAACCTTTCTGAATGACACTAAATAAAGAAGCGTAGTTTCTTTGAATGTCATATCAATTAATGTTAAAAATTCATTGTCACTCCAGGAAGTTGTTCCCCTAAGAACTTCATCTACATCCCATAAAGATGTATATTTTGGACCGGGAGGTACACTCAACCTCACACGTCTTACCAATCTTTTTACAACATCGAACTAAATTATATACATCCCATTCACCAGTTCATGACCAGCCGAAATAGCTGACCTACACAGATTTACTGAACTATAAGATTTCACTTCCAAGAATACTGCTGTCAAATAATTAACCACATTCACCACATTGTGCTGATATGAGATCAAGAGCCCTCTCAGATTATCAACATATCCCTCTCTTTCATGCCACCCGTGTATACCTTGGTTGTTCCTGGCACTGATGAGTCTTTGATGAGTTTCAAAGCCTCTGATGATAATCCTGACATTTGCCAAACTCTCCTGCAATCATTCATGCCATCAACTGCATTTTTCCACTCTGTAGCTGTGACTGTTGCTCCTCATGGATTCACCAACAACCTTGTACATCATGTCAGAAGTACTGGATCATCCATCAACAGATTCATTACATACCATACAAACCATATCTGAGAGAGCCACAAGGGAGTTATCAACAACAGATCTGCCTTCTTCACTTTAATCAAAAATCATTTGTATTGTGTAGCCATTTTAGCTATAGTTTTATACACGTTATTCAAAAATTATCATGGAGACCTTTTCTTGTATTGGTCAAGATAGTCTGGGGGCCAGACCCATAAAACCCCGATTTCAGAGTACATCTAATAAAGATTGTACCAAGCAAGCACCTGAGGGTTCTAAAAAATGCTGGGATACAAAGCAACAAACACCTAAAAAGGAAAGGGGAGAATCTGCACACTCGGAGACCCCTCAGAACAGATATAATCTCAGAAATAGAGATAATATAAAAACACCTGACAGATATCCATATATTGATACACGCCAATCTCGTTCCTTTCAGGACTCACCGGAAAAATGCAGTGAGAGAGGTGTGCGGTCAGAGCGAAGAACTGAGTACTTGAATCCAAGACAGGAAACCCAACGCTCTACAGAAGTTTCTGTTAAAAAAAAAGAGAAACTTCCTCAACACAAACCCCAATAGAAAAAGAAAAAAGTGGCAGCAGTTATGATTCGTCATGCCACTCAAGAAGAGGGCTCTATTGAAGAACAAGACTTGGGTACTAACTCTGCCAGATATCGCTGCAGAGGTCATAATAGTTCACCGGAATCTTCAAAAGCATCTGGTGAAAGCAACTGATGACTTCTTACAAGTTGAAACTGCTGACATGCGTGTCTCCATGCCTGACAGGGTGTACAAAGAACCGTTACACTTAGAAGGAGCAGTTGAAAGCACAATTGATGCAATCTTTTGGGACTGTGTTGTAAACATTTATGATATTCTACTGGCCGAAAAGGATTGGCCACCTGATTTGTCCGTACTTGCCCATATGGGGAAGAGGTTATCAAATCTTCTTTCTCGCCTCTTGTTCCCAATGAGCTTGCAGAATCCTACGCCATTGATTGAGCGTTGGCACAGACACCCGCGTTATACCGCAACAACGTAGGTTGGGATAAAAATTACCCCTATCATGTAATCCTAATTAAAAATCAACCCCGACCTCAACCCCAATACCCAATAAAACATGATGCTAAGGCATCTGTGAGGAAAATCCTTACACAACCGGAGTACCAGGGCGTAATTGAACCCTGTGTCTCGCCGATTAATAATCCTCTATTCCCTATAGCTAAACCAGATCATTCATACAGAATAGTCTTAGATTACAGACATTTAAACAGTCATACACGCACATATGCTATACAAGACTTTCATAGCACAGCACTTATGAACAACATAGTGTGCAAGAAAGACAAAACAACATTGGATATTTCCAATGGCTTCTTCTGCCAAAATATATGCCCTCATTACAACCGTGGCGGTCGGTGTTAAAGCGGCGGTAATAACGCCAACAGGCCGGTGGTAAAAAAATGGGATCATGGCCATGCGGAAACAGCCAACACAGACAGCCACTTTAACACTCCGACCGCCACGGCGATAGTAACAAACACCACGGCGGTCACCGCCAACAGACAGGCGGAAGAAAATGTACCACCCACCTCATCACAACCCGCCAATCCGCCAGCTTTTCCGGGGAGGTACCAAAGCCATCAAAAGCATGGCGGAAACAGAACACTGAAAGGAAACCACTCACCTCTCGAACCTCAACGAAGAACCAGGACGTCATGGAGCCTGAGTTACAGGTCCTGCCCATGCTGGGCTACCTCCTCATCTACCAGGAATACCAAAGGTGGCGGCGACAACCACGGTGAGTACTGCACCTAGTACACAGGGGAGGGGGAGGAAAAAGAGAGTGACACACCCACGCAACAAGCAACACCCCCCCACTATCACCCACAACACCATACACACAAACACATGCAACAACATTACATTTACACCCCGTAACCTCCTGGGAGAACGCAAGGACAAAAGGAAGTGAGTTAAATCAGTGATATAATAGAAATAGGCAGATATACAGAATGAATAGAAAAACAATATTTACAAAAATATACAATATGTACAGAAGGCCATACATTGTCCTTTCCAAATGTCCATGAGCCACTGGACCAAAAATCATGGGCCAAGCCCACACTTGGCTACTGCCTCAATATGGTGAGAACACTGCAGGGGTATCAGGTCGAAAAAACACAGGCACCTCAGGGGGACGGAGAAGGGGGGGCAACTCAGCCGGAAGATGGGACAACGCCACTGCTCCTGGAAGGGGCTCCATGCCCACAGCGATGTCCTGGGGAGTGCAAGGCCACAGTCTCTCAAGTGGGTGGTTTGCCCACTGCTTGGTCCTGGGGAGTGCAAGGCCACAGTCTCTCAAGTGGGTGATTTGCCTACTGCTTGGTCCTGGGGAGTGCAAAGCCACAGTCTCTCAAGTGGGTACTTTGCCCACTGCTTGGTCCTGGGAAGTGGAAAGCCACAGTCTCTCTAGTGGATGCACAGCTTCACTGGTTCTGGAGAGGGCCGTGTGCCCAGTGTGTTTCATCCTGCCAAGGAGGGGGTGAATGGATGCATATCTCCACTGGTTCTGGAGGGGGCCATGAGCCCAGTGATGCAGCACTAGGGGTGTGGCAGTTCACATTCCCTCACCTGGGTGCCTGAGGCATGATATTTGCAGGGACCAGGTTGCAGCGGCTAAGGCTGCAAACTGGTGGTAGTGCCGGGGCTGGTGGGGGTGCTGCCAGTGGTGGTGGGAGGCTCTAGCCCGTCTCCTGCAGCCTTGGACAGCTGCCCACTTGGGCTGCTGCTGCTGGTAGTGGTCCTACTGTCAGCGGTGCAGGTGGCGGTGCTTACGGCAGGGCTGCTGACGTTGCTGGCCGTGGTGCAGGCGCTGGTGCTGCCAGTGGTGGAGGGAGGCTCCAGCCCTTCTCCTGCAGCCTCGGACAGCTGCCCCCATGGGGATGCTGCTGCTGACAGTAGTGGTGCTAGCGGCGGTGCAGGTGGCGGTGCTTGTGGCGGTGCTTGCAGCGGGCTGCTGGCGGTGCTGCCCACTGTGCAGGTGACGGAGCTGGCGGTTGTGCTGGTGGGCACCAGGCCTTCACCTTCAGCCTCCGACGGCTGAAGTGCCTTGCCTTAGGTTTTCTGCCCCTTCCTCACCTTGACAGATGCTGTTGTGACCTTGGATCTGGCAGCTGGAGTTTTGGAGGAGGCCTTGCTGGGTGGGTCATGCTCCTTGCCCGTGCTGCATGCTGTCCCCTTCTTCACCTTGGCAGGTTGTGGAATGGTTTTGTCCTTTGCAGGGGTTTGTGCCACCTTAGCTGGGCTGTCGGGTGCCCCCTTTGAGCCTCTGTGAGTTGCAGGTACCACAGCGGACGCCGACTTGGTGGCTGGCCCAAGGAGAAGGACGGGTGGGGGAGGGGTAGGGAAGAGGTCTATGTTTGCCAGGAAAAGCTTTTTAGACACACTGGGGCGGGAAGAGGGTTTGGGAGTGGAGGAAGAGGCAGTGGTTGTAGGAGGTGTCTGTCTGCTGAGTTCGGGTGAAGGTGCATGGGCTGGATGCTGTTGTGAGATGGATGGAAGTTGGGTGGGTGGGTGCTTGCGTTTGTGTACTTTGAGAGGAGGGGTCACAGACACACTGGGCGAGGACACAGGAGGGGTGTGCATGGATCTGGGGGTGGTGACTACCACTGAGGGGTGAGTAGTGATGGGCGTGCTGGTGATGGAGGTAATGGATGAGGATGTAGTGCATGCAGGTGTGAGTGGAGACGATACAGGGAGGGAGGTGGACGAGGAGGAGGAGGGGGACACGTGGAGGCAGTGGATGTTGGTGTGTCTGCATGGGGATGGTGCTTGTGTGAGTGCCTGTGGAGTGATGTGTGGTGCCTGTATTTGCCTTAGCCACTTCTGTGTGTTGATTTGGGTGAATGCTGGTCTGAAGGTGTGCTTGGGATAGGCTGGGGTTGAGGGGATTGGGACTGGGCAGAAGAAGTTGGAGGGGGAGGCTAGAGACAGGGACAATGGCTGCCATCAGTGCAGAGGCTAGAGCCTGAACTGCTCTCTGTTGGGCCACCACACTAGAGTGAATGCCCTCCAGGTATGCATTTGTTTGTTGCAAATGCCTCTCAACACCCTGGATGGCTTTCAAAATGGTTGACTGCTCAACAGTGAGGGATCTCATTAGGTCAATAGCCTCCTCACTGAGGGCAGCAGGGCTGACTGGGGCAGGGCCTGAGGTGCCTGGGGCAAAGGAGATGCCCACCCTTTTGGGTGAGTGGGCACGGGAAAGAAGTTGAGGGGCTGCTGGGAGTGTGGTGCTGGTTGGGGGGTGGCAGCTGTACCTGTTGTTGGGGTGGGCACAGAGGTGTCCACCAGGGATCTTCCATCGGAGGAGGAGTCGCTGTCTGTGGTCTCTCCTCCTGTCCCCGTCATGGTGCTCCCTTCGCCCTCCGTCTCACTGGTGCCCTCACCCTCAGTGGATTCGGGCTCCAGGCCCATATGGGATGCAGCTCCCTCCATCGCTGGTGCCTCTGATCCTCTGCCAGATGATGCTAATACACACAAGGACAGAGTGACAAAACAAAAAGGGGGGGAGAGACAGAGGATACACTTAGTCAATGCCAGCAACACCACTACCGTTGGCGTACACAACACACAGAGAGCAGCCCTTTGCACTAGGTCATGCCCAACCATTTACTAAGATAGTCACCAGTCCATGGGGTACAATGCCTAACGCCATTAGCTGCACACATGAAACCCACAGGACCCTGCCCAATAGTAGATGCCCAACAGGGGACCTACCCAGCCATCTTCGCCCTGGCCTAGAGGCACCCATAGCCCACATCCCCCACCCACGTACCTCTTAATGAGTGCAAAGTCAGGATTCAGAATCTGTACTCACCCCCTTGTGGCTGCTGTGATGCCTTCAAGCGTCCATCCAACTCAGGATAGGCCACCACCAGGATGCAGAACATCAGGGGGGTCATGGTGCGACGGGCACCCCTTCCTCGTTAGGAGGCCAGCGCCAGCAGGGCCTCCGCCATCTTCTTTGCCCAGTGACTCAGGTCCTCCCACCTCTTGCGGCAGTGGGTGTTCCGCCTGTCAAAGACCCCCAGGGTCTGTATTACCCTTTTTCTGGTAGGCGCTGACCTGCATGGAAAAGACAGCAGAAAAGGGAATTATTCAACCGTCCAGACAGTCACAGTAATGGCCCACCATATCCCTCCCATCCCCTGGTGTACATACATTGACCACCTTACATGCAGCACTCTGGCCAGGATGCCTCTGCCCCCCCCACATGTGGCTTACATACACAGCACTACATACATTCATGGCCCACGCATCATGCTCACAGTGTACTCACATGTTTGTCTGGAGGACCGTAGAGTAATGTGTACTGGGATAGGACCCCATCCACCAGTTTCTCCAACTCCTCCGCGGTGAAGGCAGGGGCCCTTTCCTCAGACACATGAGCCATTGTCGCTTCCAGACACAGGTCACAGCAGCACTTGCAGTGTAGGTCCTCTCCTGTTTAAGGTCAGGTAGCAAGTGAGTGAACAGATAGAAAATGGCGGTGACATCCGTGGCGGTGCGTACCGTCTCTGCCGGCGTACATCGCCATTGGCTCCTGGAACCCATAGGGCCCAGTGATAACCAACGCGAAGCTTCACAGCAGTCTTCGACCGCCTACCGCGACGGCGCACAACGCCAGCGCAATTAACTAATTTCCTCTTGTCCCTCCTCACAGGTCAGGCAGCCGCCATTTCAGGGGGGCACAGGGCATGGCACCTAACTGCATCACAGCAGATATTGGCACAGCAACTGATTGTCGGATTCACGTCTTGTTTCTGTAAAGTAAACAAATCATCATTAGTGCAATAGATGTTTGAATATGACCCTCTGCTCACCGTTTTCTTACACAGGCTTCAACCGCTGAGGCTGAATATGAGATGGCGGCATGCTCCGGTGTACAGACCCCTAGTGGACCTTACAACAATGGAGGACAGACACATTATCATAACCTATAGACTTGATCGTGCCACAATCCTAGAATTGTGTGCCCAATTTGAGTCAGACCTGTTGTCAGCTATCCTCCAGCCCACAGGTATCCCCCCTCTAGTGCAGGTCCTATCAGTGCTCCATTTCCTGGCAAGTGGTTCCTTCCAAACAACGGTGGCCATGGCATCAGGGATGTCCCAGCCAATGTTCTCCAACGTGTTGACCAGAGTGTTGTCAGCCCTGCTGAAACACATGCGAAACTACATTGTGTTCCCCCAGGTGGAGGATTTGCCCACAGTGAAAGCTGACTTTTATGCCCTGGGACATATCCCCAACATAATTGGTGCCATTGATGGTACACATGTGGCATTCCCCCCCTCGGAGAAATGAACAAGTGTTCAGGAATAGAAAAAGCTATCACTCTATGAATGTGCAGATGGTGTGTTTGGCTTACCAGTACATCTCCCATGTGAATGCCAAATATCCTGGCCCTATGTATGACACCCTTGTCTTGAGAAATAGCAGCATCCCATATGTGATGGGCCAACTTCAGTGGCACTGAGTGCGGCTAATAGGTGAGCCCAAGGTCCCCACACAGTATTATTAGGCGTCTGGGTATGGGGTTATCCCTAACGGTTAGTGTGTGTCTAACAGTTGTCCCTCGATATTTGCAGGTGACTCTGGTTACCTCAACCTCTCATGGCTCCTGACTACAGTGAGGAATGACAAGGGCAGAGGAACGTTACAATGAGGCACATGGGCGTACAAGGAGTATTATTGAAAGGACCTTTGGCCTCCTGAAGGCCAGGTTCCAGTGCCTCCATTTGACAGGTGGCTCCCTATACTACTCACCCAAGAAGGTGTGCCAGATCATCGTTGCATGTTGCGTGTTGCACAACCTGGCCTTGAGACGCCAGGTACCTTTTCTGCAGGAGGATGTGCCTGGAGATGGTCTTGTGGCAGCGGTGGAGCCTGTGGACAGTGAGGAAGAGGAGGCAGAGGAAGAAGATGTTGACAACAGAAGCAATGTAATTCAGCAGTACTTCCAGTGACACACAGGTAAAACACTGTTACTTCACTTTACATTCCAGTTTTCTGTTGGACATTGTACATGGCAACCTGTTTCCCTATGTCTATGGACACTGACTGTACCCTATGGTATCTCTAATTTCAGATCTCTATGCCCCACTCTGGCTCCTGCTATGTGTACTGCTGCACACCAAAAGTCATTTCAAAGTATATTTCACTGTAAGTTTGAGTTGCAATGCTTTGATAATGTTGTACTAATATATATGTGAATCATTTGACAGACTCCAGATTAGTATTGGTTCAAAGGGTGTTTATTTAAGTGCTCATAACGATATGGGGATGTGCAATGGGGTGGGCTGATGGTGGAGGAAAGTCCGGGGTAGAGTCCAGGCTCTTGGTATCACAGATGCATTGTCCAATGGGGCATAGGAAAGGGAGTAATGGCTGTTCAAGGTGGACAGGGTGACAGAGTGGGACAGAAGGGTAACAATCAGGAGAGTCCTATTTCCTGATGGGGGTCTTGGCAATGTTTTCTGGCTTCTGCCTGGATCGCAGGGACCATTTGAGGGGTGGTTCTCCGTCTGCAGGGGGTGGGGTGCTGGTGGCCTGTTGTTCCTGTGGCGGGGCCTCCTGTCCACTAGCGCCGGTCGAGGTGGAGGGCTATTCTTCGGTGTGGCTAGTGTCAGGGGCCCGTTGTCATGCCACTGCCTACCTCATGGTCTTGCCCATGTCAGCTAGCACCACTGCAATGGTGACCAGGATGGTGTAGATGTTTTTTAGGTCCTCCCTGATCTCCAGTTACTGTCCCTCCTGGATGTTGGAGAGTGCCTCGTGGAGAGTGGGTTCCCTGGGCCTGTCCTCCCCCCGTCACACAGCAGACCTCCCAGCTTCCCTGTTGTCCTGTGCCTTTGTCCCCTGAACCGTGTGCCCACTGCCACTGACCCCAGGTCCATGATCGTCCTGGGTTTGTGAGGTTTCCTGGGGTCCCTGTAGTGAGGGACACACTGCTGATCGACGTGTCCTGGGGACAGTGGCATGGGCCCGCTGGGAGGGTGCTGTGGTGGTATTTCCTGAGGGGGGAGGGTCTGTGGTGGGTTCGGACTGTGTCAGGGGAGCCGACTGTCCAGAGGTCCCGGATGGGCCAGCTTGGTCATCCTGATCCAGGCGTGCAGAGTTGCTGTCCTCACTGTGGGGGGGACTGGATGCAGCTGGCAACTCCTCTCCAGTGACATTGAGTATGGGTCCTGTGGGGATGCAAATTCAGTGTTATTGTATCTGTGTGTGACTACTTGTGCATGGGTGCGTTTCCCTGTATGATTGGGATTTCCCTGACAGCTTGGCCGTGTGTGAGTGGTGATTTTGTGGGCTGGGTGAGTCTCTCTACTGGGCATGCTGTGGTGATGGGTGTCCATGAAGATCTGTGTTGGGGGTCCATGCATTGTTGTTACATGCAGGGCCTGGTATTGGGATGGGTGGGTTGTGTTGGTGGGGTAAATTTGAGGTGGTGGAGTGATGAGGTGAGGGTAGGGGTACGAGTTTGTGAGGGCACGCAGGTAGGGTGGGGGGATAAATCAGTAAAGATTTGACTTCCCGGAGTCCAGTCCTCCTGCAACTCCTGCGAGGCCCTCAGGATGTATTATTGCCAAGACTTGCTCCTCCCATGTTGTTAGTTGTGGGGGAGGAGGTGGAGGTCCACCTCCAGTCCTCTGTACTGCTACCTGGTGTCTTGCAACCACGGAACACACCTTTCCCCGTAGATCGTTCCACCTCTTCCTGATGTCATCCCTTGTTCTCAGGTGCTGTCCCACGGCGTTGACCCTGTCCACGATTCTCCGCCATAGCTCCATCTTCCTTGTAATGGACGTCTGCTCCACCTATGATCCGAATGGCTGTGGCTCTACCCAGATGATTTCCTCCATCATGACCCTTAGCTCCTCCTCTGAAAACCTGGGGTGTCTTTGGGGTGCCATAGATGTGGTGTGAGTGATATGTGTGAGGGTGTGTGGGGTGATGTGTGAGGTGATGTGTTGGGGTGTGTGCTGTGATGTGCGTGAATGGTGTATGGGTGATGGTGTTCTGTGCCTCTGATTGAGTGGGTGCTCCTGGCTTGTCTCTCTCTATTTGCTATAGATAGGGTTGTCGATAATGTGGGTGTGTGTTTTATAGTGGTGTGAGTGTGTGGGTGTGGTGTGAGTATATGTGTCAGGTGTGTGTAGTTTGAATCATCCAATGTGGTGTAGTTTTGTAAATGTGTGTGTATTTTGAGCGCAGCGGTGTGTACCGCCAATGGTTTACCGCGTTTTAAAGACCGCCTCGGTGATTCGTGGGTCCTGATACGGTTGGAAGTATTCCTGGTGGCGTAACGTGTGGGTTTTGCTATCGCCAGTTTATCACTGACCTTTAAACTAGCGGACTTGTGTGGGTGTCTGTATAGTGGCGGAATTCTCAGTGTGGGTCATAAAGCCCATAGCGGAACATCGCCGCGGTCACGTAATGTTGGCGCCCGTCAGCACGGTGGTAGGCGGCATTTACCGCCAGGGTTGTAATGAGGGCCATAGTGCCTGATAGTAGAGACCTAACAAGTTTCAGCGCACTAGGCTCTCAGAAAAATTCTGTTGTTTACCACAGGGGTATCAGAACAGTCCAGGGCTGTTTGCGGCTCATGGAACTTCAATATTGCACGACATTGACCCTGAAGCATTTTCCTATCTAGATGATATCTACCTTACGGACGAAGAAGTACTGCAAAATCTAAGACGGGTAGCCTGCATTGTTGTGGGATTTGCCGAATTCAGCTATAAATTCAACTTCAAAAAAACAAATTAGCTTTCTTTAATGTTCTGTTTCTGGAATACATATTACGTGAAGGAAAGAGCCTAGCGCCACAATTCTTGGAACAATGTGAACAGTTACAACCTCCAAATTCCATTAAAAAACTCCAATCTCTTTTGGGTTTTCTTAATTTTGGCAGAACATATATTCCAGATTACGCATCATGCATAAAACCCTTATATGACTTGATACGTCCTGACTTTTCCAGTAAATTCTGGACAGTCGAGCACATATGCATTTTTCAGACCATTGCAACAAGACATGCTTGCAGCACAACACCTACACACAAGGGACAATAAAAAACATCTGGTCATCAGAGTAAATGCTGGTGCCATTGGCTTCATCTATGTAACATTCAATGAGGTTGAGACAGTCCTGATTGCATACAAATCCAATTTGTGCCACTGAGAAAATTCTCACTGCTGTTCAGATGGCTGTCATTAAAGAAAGACCACTAGGCCAGGTGAAGCACATTATTGTTGTATCTCCAATTCCAGCGCTTGTGGCTGTTACCAAAGGCTGATGTTGACTATATTTTAGACCTAAAGTTACAAACTCAAGAATTTTTGCAATATGAACTAGAGTATCCAGTTCTGGCAAATACATTGCCTATTGATCAATATCAAAGAGTCATGTACACCGATGGCTCAGAGCAACCTGCGATAGGCACAAAGCATCAATAATCTGCTGCTTGCACAGTCGCAAGCTGCTATATGGGGGGTAGTAAATTCTATCCACAACATACCTCACACAAACCCTAGGGGATTACACTGCACAGCTAGCAGAGTTAAAGGCTCTGGTGATGGCACTGGAAGATACGGATCCTGACCAGCTAATGCTGATTGTCTGTGATTCGTATTATTGTGTCCAGTCCTTCAATGAATATCTGCATTACTGGTGCCAGAAGGTGTTCAGATATTCCAAAGGTAACACCATCAAACACAGACTTCTGTGAGCGAAAGTAGCGGATCTGAAGGAAACGCTAACAAATGTCCATGTTGAACATACACCTGGACATCAGCGTGTTGGAATACACGTTGCTGGAAATACATTGGCTGATGATGCAGTAACTCGTTCTAGAACGAAACCGGAAGATGAAATACTGCCTGCCGTGGAAGCCCCGGCTAATGGCACACCTTTACCTGAAGGATATCTCATTAAATAATTCTACCAAATGGTAGGCTTCCTTGACGCAGAAGTAAATATACCAGGCGTGGGAGTTTGAGTAATTCCCAATAAAGACCTAAGATCAGAGTTGATCAAAGCAGCGCATGATGGAGTTGCCTCTGCCCATGCTAGTGTGTCGGCTACGATATCATTATTGCAAGCTTATTATAGGTGGCCAGGTCTTTACAAACAGACCAAGCAGTATGTCCTTCGTTGTGACATCTGCCACCAAATTAGGGGTCCACTGTCAAACGCCCACTGCAGACACCCCTCCTAATTTCTAACAAACCATTACAATGTGTGTACCTGGACCATTGCGGTCCTTTGACACTTGACAGTGCATACAAATACAGGTTTTTCGCTGTTCACTCCTGCTCCAGATTTCTATGGGTGTGGCCACAATGCTTGGCTGACGCTCGGACTCTTATTAAAGATTTGCAGGTCTTTATCGGCACACATGCAGTTGCGGCTTTCCACTCAAACTCAGAAGGGCATTCAGGGATGCCGTGGCTTCATTAGGGGTCCAACTCCATTACCCATATACATTTCATCCTGAGGGAAATAGTGTTGTGGAGTGACAAAACTAAGATTTAAAGCAATCCTTAACAGCCAGAGTATTAGGTATGGTCATAGCTGGCTTAATCACCTGTATGGAGTGCAGAGAGCACTTAATAATCTGCCTAGAAGGTCCCTTGGGGGTCATACTATATACAAGTGCCTGTATGGAACTCAAATGTATGTTCCAGATCTTGATGGTCCTGGTGTAGAGGCAGCAGAAACACCTTTTGACATAAATGAACGTGTCACTGCCTTGCAGAAAGTACAACAGTTCCGTGACGACAACGCTTCTGCCAGTGCTGTCTCCTTATGAATTAAGGATGCACCAATAACATCTACCAGCTGGATTCCAAAGGTTGGGGATATAGTACGTGAAAAAGTTGATGTGAAAAAGGAGTTCAGTCCTTCCTATCGTGCACCGGTTCCGGTCCTGGGAATACCCGGTACCAGAACTGTTATTCTAGCACAGCTGCCTGGCTCTAAAGAAAACCGCTTTGTCTCCATCGACAATGTCAAGTTACACCATGTGGCCGATCCTGCACAGAAGACCAAGAGGAACAACCAGTAGTACCCGAATCTTTCTCACTACTGGTCAAGATGTTCCTCTAAAAGTTTTGAGCAGCAACGCTGACACCTCTCCGAGCTTGGGGAGGGTAGAAAATGATCTTGCATTAGTTTCACTAACATCTATTGCAACAAGCAACATGAAAATTGCTGATCGATTTGACTCGGCCTCTACACAAACGGACGGTGTCATTTACAGCAAAACACCGTGGGAGACTCCCACCAGTTCTCCTCCTTCAAATACGGCTCAAGATTTTGCACGAACTGCTTATGGATACTTTGCCAACCTCACTGATACCTTTTCGGACTCATTTGCCTCTTCTGCATCTGAACTACCAAAAAAACATAAGCTGATAAATTGGCTTAAAACAAATTACTTTATTTTCCCATGGAACTTTCTGTAGCTTCCCTTGACTATATTAGCTTTACTCTTTTGGATTGGCTTCGTTATTACTTTCTTTCTACTGATACATGGTCATTACCTTCATGAACGATCAACAGTTGATCTGGTGGATGAGGTCCTGAAATCCTATTTTTCTTCTCACAAGGTCCGCAGAGACTTGTATTTTGTGAACATTTCCCCTATACTAATTCATGATGGGGTTGTTTGGGATAATGTCACATTTGATATATACAGCCTGACGGAGGTCATTCAATTACCATATGTGTTCATACTTTCTATGAATGATGTAATAATACCCGGAGTTGTTTCCAATGACTGGGATGTGAAAACAGTTGTTTCTATGATGACTGAGTTGTAGTATTTTACTGTATTTGAAAGTGAGGATGTTTATCAATCCAAAGAAAATTATAGAGACATGTTCTGCAATATTTATTATATACACCATTTCATTCACAGAGCAAGTATCCAGAAAACCATCTTTAATTGTACACAATGGGAATATTGTCCAACTCCTCCACAAGGAAGTTCTAAAACATATTCTGAAAAATGTACATATTTTTCTGGGCATAATGTTAAAAATGCCGAGTCGTATTATTTCAAATTGCCATTCATGGAAAATGTACATATATTATTGATTGATTAAACACTTTACTCGCAGCGTTTCCTTTCGGCACCTGAACGTCAACGGTGCTGTACCTCATACGCGCGCCACCGCGTATTGTGTTACACACTTCTCTTCCATCGATAAGGGAAAAAGGCAGCACTCCACGGACATAACGAGTTAAATCATGTTTATTCGCCTACTACAGGGACGCGTTTCGGCGTTGCCACCTTCCTAGACCTGATCGAGGAAGGCGGCAACGCCGAAGAGCGTCTATAAAGAAATTTGGAAGCTTTTTCAACAAGAAGCTGCTGCCCGGTTAAGGCAAATAGATCAGGAAAACTTACAGAAGGCGATAGTTGTTGTAGATAATGGGATTAATACCCTCTCCGACCGGATATACACCTTAAACAAAATTGTTTCCTCTGCAATAGACATAGTACAAAGTGACATGTCCTCTTTACACCATGGACAGAGTCAACTAAGATCCATTATGCAGTTAGGTTGGACACTACAAACACTGAAGACAGGTCGCATTCCCTGACAACACGTCAGCACGAGGGACATATTTTCCACATTTAATTTAATGCGGCAACAACAGCTAATGGCTAAAAAAGAAGTCACTTATGTCATGTTAAACATTGAGAAGTTAGAAAAAGATGCCTTTTGCTGTGGCTGAAATACCATCTGCTGAGTGGCTAATACACAATGTCATCAATCTGCCTATTTCAACACTTCCTGCTTAAAACACATTCCAGTCGGCAGATATCAAAAGCTAGGAGATATTTACAGCCACGAGGTGTGGGAGTTACCCTTCTCATACAAATGTCTAGTGGCATGAAAGAGGTCTTTCTTAGCGGTAGTGAATGAGAGATTTCTGTTAGCCATTCGATTGTTTGTAAACAACTGTCTTTGCGCGGGACGTGCAACGCTTCGGCAGCGAACTTGGCTTGTTATCTGAAGGAAGTACCAGTCCCCTTGATTAGACCTGCGTTCCAGGTGCTCTCGAATTGCAATTATGTCATCCTCAGTAGTGAGAACTGTTGTGGGAATGCGAGCCGGAACAGTTTATTTCATTTTGGTCTCCAAAATTGTTACATGCTATGGGAATGTACTTTTTCCTCCTACACGACAGAGGGAAGTAGCCGAGATTTGGCACAATGTTGCTACTTCAAATGTGAATTTTAACAAGTTGAGCAGACTCAAGGCTTTATTGTTTCAAAAACATGTGGCGCTTACATCTGCACATGAGACCTATGCGCTGCAGGTTGCGAGATCACCCGCAGATATACAGTCCTTTTAAGTACTAACTTTCCCAGATACTTTGGTGAACTTGTGGGATGGATATTTAATGCGTTCAGTACTACTGGAATCGCAAATTTCTTTAAGGATGTTGGTTCTGGTTTCGTTCACACCTTCTCCTCTATATTTGGCTTAATACCTTCAGCCAACCACTCAATATTCTTCAGTATTTTTGAGGGAATTCCAATACCTTTGGCATCTTGCTATTGCTACTTTTTATGCGAAATGGCTGTCACGTTACAACAAGGGGGACTTCCACCATCGCAGCTGTGTCGTGAATTTATTATGCAGTACTTTGCAGCATAGCTCCTGAGGAAATTGGAGTGTGACTGGTCTCTGTCATTCAGACTGATTTTGCATTGTGAGCAGCCCATCTTTCGGTTCCTCTGGTGCACTTTTGAATGTGCACTGAACATTTATCTTTCTATGCAGCACTTGCTTTCATTGGATGTTGATCTGTTGATGTTCTCGCTGAGGGCTAATTACCAGACATGCGTGTTGAGGGTGCGTTTGCTATGGGAAGCTGTTTATGAGTTGCCCTTTGTGGATTATGCGGCTCTAAACTCACTGTTGGGCACACCACGGAATGCTGCTGACTTGGCTGGAGGTCAGGCTTTGGAACACAAATGCTCCTTGGCTTTCCTTGGCGATGAACTTCTTACTTTACCACCTGCCAAAGTGGTAGATTTCTTGTCTTCAATTATCCTGGATTCAAATGGCAATTTTAAAAATGACTCTGACTTTTGAAATTTGGCTTTTTCTTGAAACCACAATTGACATTTTAAATTGTCCTTTTAATGCATGCTCAATTGTCTTTTAACTTGTCATTATTGACATTGATATATATATAAGCGTTAGGATGAATTTAAGGCTTGGAACCAACTTGAACCAGCAAGGGGAGGGTGTTGTGTAGCCATTTTAGCTATAGTTTTATACACGTTTTTTTTAGTAAACAAGGCTTGCTGTTGTGCACTTTAACCTAGATGTGTTTTACATTAGCTTCATGACATTATATTAACAGTAGGCACATTTTCAGTCTTGTTTTATTTTTCTCCATCTAGCTGTTCTTTGCCTAGGTCAGCACTGCGCTCTTAAACAAGACATTTATTTCACTCTGTACTTTCTCACGGCTGTAGTAAGATAGGTTGCTGGCAAAAGTGGTACGCTTTGTCTACGATGTTCACAGAAACATACACACTCTTACGTAAGGATCTTTTCTTGGAACATCATCTGTTTTATTATAAAAACATTACTTTGACCCATGTATGTTAGAGGGAGATACCAGCCATATGACCATAACTGTATGCTGATTGCTGAGTGCTTCGCTGCAGCTGCTTATGTAGACTAAAGGCATCTTGCTCAGGTATGAGGGATGATGTCTTCCCAGGGAGAACCTAAAGGACAGAATTAGATCTTAACATGCTGTGCTCTAACATAGCCTAAGTAGGAGCTATTCTTAAAAACCGTAGTGACAACACGGTAGGGTTACTTTTGTGTTTTACTCTCCTCGTCACAATCACACTTAAGGCCTGATTTATACTTTTGTAGCGCCGCATTTGCATAATTTTTTTACGCAAAAGAGCATCAAACTTACAAAATATGATTTAAGATTGTAAGTTTGCACTGCTTTTGCATCAACAAGTAACGCACATGTGGTGCTAAAAAGGTATATATCAGACCATTATCTTATTGTGCTTCATTGTCCTAGTTATTGCAATGCATGCCTTATTATCTAAGATGCAGTTACTTCAATAAAGCTTTATTGAATTATACGCTGCCTTTGATTGTCCTTGCATAGTGAAACTAATGTAACTGAGAGAAATGGTTGAGATTCAAGTGACCACGATTCCCCTGAAGGGGTCATTTATGTCATGCGCCCGGTTGCCCCAATCTTCCCTGCTCTTGGGTGGAGATGTGGCTCCGCTAGTTAGCTGGAATAAACCTGGATTAGGCTGATAGGTATCACATGGTGCAGGATCAGACTCAGTCCCCCGCAGTACAGGTGATTCTGCCACCGAAATCCAGTAGTCTCATTAGGATAATGAGAACCTACGCGACAGTATTATTGAGAATGAGGGACCTGCGTAGTTGCGCATCTGACTCCACACCTGCGGAAATGTATCTACTCCCTGTGTCTCTGGATCCAGTTTCCAACTGCAAAAAATCGGTAACTGTGCATTTAATCTATTTGCAAAAATATTCACAAGTATCGGACTATATCTCAACTCCAAAGCCCTGAACACCTCCCTGATCAACATCCTGTTGCTTGAATCCAAAATGATTCCTTGAACTCCAATCCAACACTGAGTTGTGTAGCCCCAGAACATGTTGTGTCTGTACCATGATATTCGGATCCAGGCAAAAATGCCAAAACTCCCAAAGCCTTCGGACGTGGGCCTCCCAACTGATTTACATACCCTACAGCTGATACATTGCCCCTTTTTAATAACACACACCATTTCACATGATCTCTCACAAACCTCTTCACCACAAAATTATCCTGCCACCAACTCCAGATAATTGATGTGCATTTCCTTCTCTTGAAGGGACCAAAGCCCACCTTTTGTCCTTGTGCCACATTTTGCTCCCATCCTAAAAGGCTGGCATCTGACTTTATCACTAAGGGCCTGATTTAGGTATTGGCGGAGGGGTTACTCTTTCACAATGGTGAAGGATATCCCGTCCGCTGAAATATAAATCCCATTAAATATAAAGGGATTTTGATTTTGGCGGATGGGACATCCGTTACCGTTGTGACTGAGTAAGCCCTCTGCCAATATCTAAATCAGTCCCTAAGTCTGAAGCCTTTCTAAAAATTGCTCTCCTATTCCAAGCTTCAAGATTCTCCTTCCACCATTCCAATTTGAGTAATGTCTCCACATTCAGCTGAATCTTTTGAGAGTATTTTAAACACATCCTGAAATGTTGTGCTCTCAACCTCTGCAAGGCTCGATAATGAAGAGGAGCTAGAAAAATAGCCTTAATTGAGTCTGACAACAAGCTGAATAGCCTTGGTAGCTGCCTCAAAGAAGTTACACTGCTCTCCATAACTCTCTTGATCTCCCTATGTGTCATTTTCACCTTCTCTGTCAGTAACCTCAACACACATTCCAATGTCTGTATATGAAAACCTAAAAACTCCATCTCCTGATTCTGAACAAGACATGGTTTCATTCTGTTCACCTCAAACCCTAAATCCTCCAAAATCTGAACTGCTAACACTGCCTGTTCTAAAGCCATCTCTCTCATTAATGCTATTATTAACACATCCTCTAGATACACAGTCAGACACACACCTCTCAACCTCAACCAAGCCAATACAGGTCTCATTACTTTGGTGAAGCACCAAGGTGCTGATGTCAACCTCAAAAGGATACATGTAAACCTCCACATTATTCCTTGCCATCAAAACCTCAGATAGTCCTTGTGCTCTTGACATATAGGAATCATCAAATATGTATCCTTTAAATGAAGACTAATCTCCAGTCCTCTGAAGGCCTCTCAACAGTTGGATTCCCTCCATTTTGGAACAAATGTACTGAACCCAATCATTCAGCTCTCTCAGATTCAGCCTCATACTTTTACCTCTTTTCTCCACTGAAAATGTATTGCTTACAAATCGTTTGGAAGAGTCTGAGCATCTCTCTATTGCACCTTTTCTTAACAAGTCTTTCTGAGTGACCAACTCTACCCACTCCTTGGAAAGCACTAAGGCCCATATTTATACTTTTTTTAGCGTTGCATTTGAGCTGCTTTTTGCCGCAAAAGTGGCGCAAACTTACAAAATACAATTGCATTTTGTAAGTTTGCGTCACTTTTGCGTCAGAAAACGGCACAAATGCGGTACTAAAAAAGTATAAATAAGGACCTAACATTTTTGGAATGCTTATTTGTCTGGGCATTTGTAGAAAATCTGTTTGATAACCTTTTGCTGCCTGTAGGCCAACTCATCTGAAGTTATCTCCATCCAATGCTCTCCAAACTGGGCAAGTTTGCCACACAGTTTTATTGGGGTAACTAAAGGGTCTTTTATAAGCAAACATACCTTGTTGAGGGTCAAAATCCACATCCATATGCACACCTGGGAAGCTAACCCTGCACTCTCCCAGCTTTGCCAAAAACCTTTCTCATGTCCCTTTGAACTTTTCAAATAGAATTGAATGTACCAGCATACCTAGCCATATATTTAACAAATGCCTCACCAAACAACAACCCATTGGCCTCAATACCGCCCTCCTTACTGACTAATTCGGCTAATTTAGGATCAATTCTCTTGAGGATCCTCTTCCTCCTTTTAATACAAAGTGCTGCAATTGTGTTGCCAAGCAAGCAAATAGCTCTTTGTACCCAATGTTCAACACAACATTCAGCCTTGTACCCTTTACATGCCTCTTAACATAAGCTAAATACTTTAATCAAAAGTCCCAAAACATCCAGTGGCCTATCCTTGCATCCTTTTAATTTTTATCCAAACACCTCCTTGGGTCTCTCCCAGATTTATTTAGGAATGCCAACATTTTTGCATCCAACACTGGTGTATATATGATTTAAATTTCCAAAAAAGGTCTTGGATATTCAGACCTCTATCTATTGGGAACCTCTTTAGGCATCTCATTATGCAACCAATATTGCACATACGTTGCCACATAGTCTGCAGGGGAGTGAGAAGGGCCATAGAAATTGGGCAGTAGCTGGTGGCCATTTTGAAAGGAAACGCAGTCACAATATTGAAGTATGTAAATGGCATCCAAATAAATACTGAAATCAATCAGTCAATCAATCAGTGTTTATAAAGCACAGCTACTCACCAATTAGGGTGTCAAGGTGCTGGGGGAGGGAGGAATGCATCGTGTACCAGAGGTGGATTAAAAAAGCCATGTCTTCAGTGCCTTCGTGAAGGTGGGGAGGGAGGTGGTTTGTCTGATGTGGATGGGTAGGGCATTCCAGGCGGTGACTGCGAATTAGGCGAGCGTCCTCCTGTTCTGGTCTTCCTGATGCGGGGTACTTCTGCGAGTGAGAGCTGGGATGAGCGTAGGGCCATGTGGGATACGTGGAAGTTGAGTTATTGGTTAAGGTAGGCTGGTCCAGTGTTGTGGAGGGCTTTGTGTGCGTAGGTCAGGATCTTGAAAGTGATTCTTTTTTCTAAGGGGAGCCAGTGCAGTGTAAGTAGGTGTTGCAAAATGTGGCAGTGTTGGGGTAGATCGAGGATCAATCTGGCTGCAGCATTTTGGAATAGCAAAAATAAAACGAGGAAAGAGTAGATATATGTCTATAAAGCAGAAATGAGCATACAGAAGGATCAGCTGCATATCCATATTAATAGAAAAGCGTGGTCCAACAAAATGGTGGCCATCTTGGAATGTGCTTTAGGTAGACATAGGGGGAGAATTGGAGAGGACAATATATGAAAGCAAGCACTGCAGTTGTGAAGTTATCCAAATCTGTCTACTGAAATTATGTAACATGAGACGTAAACATATAACAGTAAGCTGGTACAGTCCTTCAATTTGTTCACAATGAAGTTCATGTAGAGGAGATATGGCTCCCAAGTTTTCACTTCATATATTTGACATTTTCATATTTCCAGTGCAATTATGTGTGACATTTTAGTGCATTATGACTGACAACATGAGTGACACCTTAAAGGGAACAGAGCAGTTAAGTTCATGTGATGAAGTAAATATCTGAAATGCCCATTTGGAGTGCAATTAAAAATCCTATTCCTGCAGGAAGTGCTAAAACCAGAGGAGAATCCACCAGTACTATGCCTTTGTCAAGAAAGTTCAGCTGCAAAATTTTCCTCAATATTTAGAACTTCTTTTAGAAATTTGATTATTCTGCATTAAAGCCCTTCCTGAAATTGGGCCCTATAGACTACTGGCTCGCTTGTGATCTAGGAAAGTGCCGTAGTCACAATATCCACACTTAACTTATTGTTACAGTTCAGGAAACTCCTGACACACTTCTCCCTTTCTTCTCCTCGCCGCTTAGTCTTCTCTCTCTTTCTTTGTGACCTCCCTCCATTACAGTTTGCTTCTCCATTCTTTTTACTTTCATCACAGCTTCTCTACATCTACTTTCTCTCATCTGCATGCTGTCTTTGCTCTTCTTTTCCTCTTACTTCCCCCTTCTTGTCATCCTTTTTTGTCTTTGTCCACTGGTGTTACCTTTTGTCCCTCTCACTGCTTCTTTTATCTTTCTTCACTCCAGTCTCCTTTCTTTGCTCCCAACTCATGTTCAATAACTAATGGTTCCTAATCCTTATTAAACTTTTCTTAACTAGACCTGCTAATACAATGTTAAACATGTAGGAAAGCTTACAGTGCGTCATGAAAACATTATCACTTTCAAGAAAAATATAATTTACTGTTTGCATGCCACATTGTTATGAAGAATATAATTTTTATGAAACAGCAGTATGCCATTTGTCTACAGTGTGAATTAAAGGCATTTACCTGACTGCAAAGCCCAGGAGGCTCTGTTCCTGTAATTCCAACCACCAGTGCGCTGTTCACTTACCCAAAGACACCTGTGTGTGTTCTCTCAGATTAAGTTTACTCACTTCATAGTATGCCATTTGTCTAGTGTGTGAAATAGAGGGTTTGACCTGACTGCAAAGCCCAATAGGCTCTGTTCCCGTAACTCCCAACACTAGTCCAGTGTTCACGTTCCCAAAGACACCTGTGTGTTTACTCTCAAATTAAGTTTGCTCACCTGATAGTATGCCATTGGTCTAGTGTGTGAAGTGAAGGGATTCAACTAACTGCAAAGCCCAATAGGACATGTCCCTGTGACTCCAAACACCAGCCTAGCATTTACTTTCCCAAAGACACCTGTGTGTGAATTCTCAAATGAATTTTACTCACCAGGTAGGGTGCCATTTGTCTAGTGTGTGAAGTGAAGGGATAGACCTGACTACAACTTACAGGAGGCCCTGTTCCTGTAACTCCAACCACCGGCCCAGTGTCCACTTTCCCAAAGACACCTGAGTGTGTACTCACAAATAATGTTTACTCACCTGGAAGTATGCCATTTGTCTTGTGTAAAGCAAAGGGATTGACCTGACTGCAAAGCCCAACATGCCCTGTTTCTTTGATTCCAAACACCAGCCCAGTGTTTACTTTCCAAAGACAACTGTGTGTGAACTCTCAAATTAAGTTTACCCACTTGGGAGTATGCCATTTGTCTAGTGTGTAATTTAGAGTGATTGACCTGACTGCAGAGCCCAGAAGGCTCTCTTCCTGTAACTCCAACAACCAGCCCAGTATTCACTTTTCCAAAGACAACTGTGTGTGTTTTCTCAAAGGACATTTACTCAGCATGTAGTATGCAATTTGTCTAGTGTGTGAAATAGTGGGATTGACCTGACTGCAGAGCACACTATGCCTTGTCCCTGTGATTCCAAAACCCAGTGCAGTGCTTACTTTCCCAAAGACACTTGTGTGTGAACTCTCAAATGAGGTTTACTCACTTGGGAGTATGCTATTTGTCTAGTGTGTAAATTAGAGCGATTGACCTGACTGCAAAGTCCAGGAGGCTCTGTTCCTGCAACTCCAACAAACAGCCCAGTGTTCACTTTCCCAAAGACAACTGTGTGTGAACTCTCAAATGAAGTTTGCTTACCAGGGTGTATGCCATTTGCCTAGCGTGTGAATTAGAGGGAATGACATGACTACAACTCGCAGGAGGGACTGCCCCAGTATTTATGTACCCAAAGACGCGTGTGTGTGAACTTCCAAATGAAGTTTATTCATGTGGTAGTATGCAATTTTTCTAGTGGGTGAAGAGGAGGGATTGACCTGACTGCAAAGCCCAGGAGGCTCTGTTCCTGTTACTCCAACCACCACCCAATGTTCCCTTTATCAAAGACACCTATGTGTGTACTCTCAAATGCAGTTAACACACATCGTAGCATGCCATTTGTCTGGTGTTAAGTACAGGAATCTACCTGACTGCAAAGCCCAATATGCCTTGTCCCTGATTCCAATCTCCAGCCCAGTGCTTACTTTCCCAAAGACACCTGTGTGTGAACTCTCAAATGAAGCTTATCTACCAGGGAGTATGCCATTTGTCTAGTGTATGAAGTAGAGGGATTGACATGACTTCAAAGCCCAATAGGCCCTGTTCCTGTAACTCCAAACACCAGTCCAACATTTACATTTCCAAAGACACCTGTGTGTGAACTTTCAAATGAAATGTATTTCCCGGTGCAAATGCCTTTTGTCTATTATGCGCTTTAGAGGGAGTGACCTGACTACAACTCCCAGCAGGCCTTGTTCCTGTGATTTCAAACACCAGCCCATCTTTACATTCCCAAAGACACCTGTGTGTGAACTCTCATACTAAGTTTACTCACCTGGTAGTATGCAATTTGAATAGTGGGTGAAGAGGAGGGATTTACCTCCACCAGTGTGCTGTTCACCTTACCAAAGACACCTGTGTGTGTTCTCTAAAATGCATTTACTCACCTCGTAGAATGCCATTTCTCTGGTGTGTGAAGTAGAGGGTTTGACCTGACTGCAAAGCCCAATAGTCCCTGATCCTGTAACTCCAAACACCAGCCCATTTTCACTTTCAAAAAAGACACCTGTGTGTTAACTCTCAAATGACATTTGCTCACCTGTTAGTATGCCATTTGTATAGTGTGTGGATTAGAAGGATTGACCTGACTGCAAAGCCCAAAAGGTCCTGTTCCTGCAACTCCAAACACCAGCTCAGCTTTTACGTCCCCAAAGAGACCTGTGTGTGAATTCTCAAAGGAAGTTTACTCACCTGGTAGTGTGCCATTTGTCTAGTGTGTGAAGTAGAGGGATAGACCTGACTACAACTAACAGGAGGCCCTGTTCCTGTAACTCCAGCCACCGGCTCAGTGTTCACTTTCCAAAAGACACCTGTGTATATACTCACAAATGAAGTTTACTCACCTAGTAGTATGCCACTTGTCTGGTGTGAAGTAGAGGGACTGACCTGACTGCAAAGCCCAACATGCCCTGTTATTGTGATTTCAAACACCAGCCCAGTATTCACTTCCCAAAGACACTTGTGTGTGCACTCTCAAAGGAAGTTTACTCAGTTGGGGTTATGCCATTTGCCTGAAGTGTAAATTAGAACAATTGCCCTGACTGCAAAGCCCAGGAGGCTCGGTTCCTTCAACTCCAACATCCAGCCCAGCATTCACTTTCTCAAAGACACCTGTGTGTGAATTCTCAAATGAAGTTTACTCACTTGGTAGCGTGCCATTTGTCTAGTATGTGAAGTAGAGGGATAGACCTGACTACAACTCACAGAAGGCCCTGTTCCTGTAACTTCCACCACCGGCCCAGTGTTTACTTTCCTAAAGACACCTGTGTGTATACTCACAAATGAAGTTTACTCACCTGGTAGTATGCCATCTGCCTATTGTGTGAATGCACAGCCAAATAGGCCTTGTTCCTGTAACTCCAGACACTAGCCCATGTGTTTCCTTTCCCAAAGAAAGCTGTGTGTGAACCCTCAAATGACGTTTACTCACCTGACAGTATGCCATTTGTCTAGTGGGTGAAGAGGAGGGATTGACCTGACTACAAAGCCCAGGAGGCTCTGTTCCTGTAATTCCAACTACTACCCCAGTGTCCCTTTATCAAAGACACCTGTGTGTGTACTCTCAAATAAAGTTTACTCACCTAGTAGCACAACATTTGTCTGGTGTGGAATAGCGGGATTGGCCTGATTGCAAAGCCCAATATGCCCTGTCTTTGTGAGTCCAAACACCAGCCCAGTGTATACTTTTCTAAAGACATCTGTGTGTGAACTCTCATATGGAGTTTACTCACGTGGGAGTATGCCATTTGTCTAGTATGTAAATTACAGTGATTGACCTGACTGCAAAGGCCAGGAGTCTACGGTCCTGCAACTCCAACAACCAGCCCAGTGTTTACTTTCCTAAAGACACCTGTGTGTTTACTCTCAAATGAAGGTTACCCATGTGGTAGTATGCCATTTGTCCAGTGTGTGAAGTAGAGGTATTGACCTGACTGCAAGGCCCAATTAGTCCTGTTCCTGTAACTCCAAGCACCAGCTCAGTGTTCACTTTCCCAAAGACATCAGTGTGTGAACTTTCAAACGAAGTTTATTTACCAGGGTGTATGCCATTTGTCTAGTGTGTGAATTAGAGGGAGTTAACTGACTACAGCCCCCAGGAGACCTTTTTCCTGTGATTCCAAACACCAGCCCAAAATTTACATTCCCAAAGACACGTGTGTGAACTCTCAAATGAAGTTTACTCACCTGGTAGCATCCAATTTGACTAGTGGGTGAGGAGAAGGGATTGACCTGACTGCAAAGCCCAGGAGTCTGTGTTCCTGTAACTCCAACCACCACCCCAGTGTCCCTTCATCAAAGACACCTGTGTGTGTACTCTCAAATTAAGTTTACTCTCCTGATAGCACAACATTTGACTGGTGTGGAGTAGCGGGATTGGCCTGACTGCAAAGCCCAATATGCCCTGTCCTTGTGATTCCAAACACCAGCCCAGTGTTTACTTTTCCAAAGATATTTGTGTGTGAACTCTCATATGAGGTTTACTCACTTGGGAAGATGCCATTTGTCTAGTGTGTAAGTTAGAGAGATTGACCTGACTGCAAAGCTCAGGAGGCTCCGTTCGTGCAACTCCAACAACTAGCCCACTGTTTACTTTCCCAAAGAAACATGTGTTTACTCTCAAATGAAGTTTGCTCACCTGGTAGTTTGCCATTTGTCTAGTGTGTGAATTATAGGGATTGATGTGACTGCAAAGCCCAGGAGGCTCTCTTCGTAAAGCTCTAACCACCAGTGCCTTGTTCACTTTCCCAAAGACACCTGTGTGTGTTCTCTGAAACAAAGTTTACCCACCTCTTTTTAAGCCATTTGTCTTGTGTGTGAAGTAGAGGTATTGACCTGATCGAAAGCACAATATGCCCTGTTCCTGTAAATCCAAACACCAGCTTAGCGTTCACTTTCCCAAAGACATCTGTGTGTGAACTTTCAAATGAAGTTTATTTACCAGGGTGTATGCCATTTTTCTAGTGTGTGAGAAGCGCATTGGATAGCGGAGGAGGCGGCGTCCCATGTGTCCAGGGCAGGAGCCCTTTAAAACTGTACTTGCGCTCCCGCTACCGCGGGAAGCGCATTGGATAGCGGAGGAGGCGGCGTCCCGTGTGTCCAGGGCAGGAGCCCTTTAAAACTGTACTCGCGCTCCCGCTACCGTGGGACGCGCGCGCGCAGCGCCCGGGCCAAGCCCGGGCCAAGGGCGGGCTCGTCTTCCGCCCGTCATCACCCGTCAGAGGCTGGGCTGGGCCACCCCTCTTTCATCTCCAGTGGAGGGTGACTATTTATCTTTACTAATATTTGGAGTATATTCTGGAGTTATTTTAGTGGGTTTTTATAGTTTTAACTTTTATTTATTAGTTTGTTTTGTTTGTTGTTTTGTTGTTAATTTTTTTTACAATGGGCAGGAAAAGAGGTCCGATAACTGGTCCATTGGGGGGTGGTGGTGGTGGTAGTAGACAGGGAAGTGGCACCACCACATTGGATTCCTTCCTCGCAAGAGCGGTCGGGGTTGTAACGAAGGAAATTGATCTGGCAGAGAGGAGGTTATCGATGGAACTGGAGGACTGGTGTCAGGCCCCAATAGATAGTGGTCCTCGTGAGGTCGTGGATGTGGAGGTGGCTTATCTGGGGGGGGGACCAAGGTGCAGTTATGGCTGCTGCTGAGCCGGCTCAGGCTGAGCCAACAGAGACAATAGAGGGTTCTGGTGGCCAAGGCCCCTCCAGAAGAAGCAAAAGACTTTTATTATCTTCTCCCCCGGCCTGCTCCATGGATAAATGTAGCCCTCCCCCGAGGAAAAAAAAGGTCTTAAAGAAATCGATGCCCAAGACGAAAACACCTCTCTTGGGACTCCCTAAGGGTATGAGCAGTGACCCTGCACCTTGCCAGCATCTGGGTTGTGATGTTACTATTTTATTGTCAAAACTTCTCAAAATGATCCAGGAGATTTTATCCCCCGTTGTGGCAAAATTATCGGCCATAGAAAAAGCAGTTTCTCTGATATCTGTGCAAGGAAGTCAAGAGAGGCACTGTGTAGGTGGATATGTGGCCCCAACCAGGCAATCCCATCCCAGTGAGGAGTTGTTCCTGCCGGAGGAAGCTGCGGGGTCGTTGGGGCCTCTGGGAAAATCATCTCAGCTATTGGTTAATCCTGGAAATTCTGGGGGGCAGGGCGCTCGTGGTGAGATTGCTCCGGCTGCACCGACTTCTCTATCAAGGGTGGATAGGACTGCCAATAGGCTTAGTTGTAGTAGGCAGCCTCATCCTGATTTTGTGGCAGCTGGGGGAGTCGGCCAACAGCTGGTTGGGAACGATAATCTGAATCCGCCGACGGCCAAGCCTTCATTGGCCTGCTTGGATCTCCCCCCAGCTTGTGCCCCTTACGTGGTGGTGTTGACGAATGTACCTGCTCTTGCTCCTGGGGCAACTGAGTCTACGGCCCAAATCACAAATATGGCTGGATATTGGTTGAGTAAGTACTGTGATTTTTCATGTAAGGATTTCAAGGATATTCTGTTTGCCAGAAGAATTGGCTGGGTCGGGCCCAAAAATAAGGTGGGGAATGAAGATTGTATTATTATAAATGTTAGATATCCTGCCCTGACTCAAAGGCTCCTTTCTACTTATCGTCCTGCTGTTCTTAGAGCTGGTACGATAGGAATGGTCCCTCTGGGTTATTTTTATGACCACATGCGACTGAGTGCTGGGGTGTCTCTTGGCTTTGGTAGGAATCCCCCCTGGGTCAAAATAGCCTTCAGACAACTAGCAGAAGAACTTTCACCAACAGTAATTTATCCTTGGAAGGGGTGGACTGACAATGCGCCGAGACCCTGGCTATACGGGAAGAGGTGTCCCCACAGTGTAATCTTATTTCATGGAATATTGCGGGCTATGATGCTAAGTTATCTGATCAGGCGTGAGTTGGGTGTGTGGTTAACTATGATGTCATCATGCTTCAGGAAACCTGGTCGGAGGGGTTGTCTGTGTAGGATGGGTATGACAGATTTGCAATTCCAGCTGTGCAGTCTCTTGGTGGCCGCTCGAAGGGTGGCCTGGTTACCTTAATTCACCTCTCTAAGATAGTGGATGCTTTTCAAATTAACTAAGGTATATTGCTGGTATGGGAAATTTGTTCCAATAACTTTAATATTTTGCTGGTAAACTTCTATAACGCTGTGTGGGCTGTGGGGTGCCAAATTGGGGCCCTGTTCTCCGTTCTTCAGGTTCTGAAATATAGAATGGAGGAGGTGGGGCTAGAATTCTGTGCTATTGTCTCTGGAGATTTTAATGCTAAATTGGGAAGGCTCAGTACTGTGGTTAATCCCTTTATCTGTGACTGCGAGGATTATTTAGTGGATGGTTTGCAGGACTCCAGAGGCAGGGTTCTAATTAAGGAACTCAGGAAGATGGGCCTTCTGAATTTCTGTGATATAGAAGCAGTAGGCACTCATCAACTCCCGACCTATGTGGGAAGAGGATTTGGATCCACTATTGACTATATTTTTGTGTCTCCACCTATGAAAGACCGGGTGATTGGGGGTGAGGTGCTAGGGGAGTGTTTCAGTGATCATAATCCCCTTATAGTGTCCTTTAAACTCCCTGGGGCCCTACGTAAATTAGGACGAGGTAGGCTTGTAGCAGTGGAGATAAAGGAGATAGTGGAGATAAAGGACCAGGGTAGGCGGCTTGGGTGGAAGCAAGTGGATCCCCAAAAAGTTGTAGGAAGGGTGGTGAGGGAAAATGTACATTTATTTATGGAAACACTCTTATGGATGCAATAACAGTAGTAAATGCAGCAGTGAGAGACTGCCTTTTTTCAGTAGGCAGCCACCCCAGTAACCGTAAAAGTGGTTGGTATGACAAGGCCTGCTATGATGCAAGGGCAAAAACCTGAAGATGGCCACTAAGAAACATCCTAGAGATTGGGTCCTTGTAAATGAAGCTAGAACGAAGTATAAAAGGGCCCTGAGGGATAGCAAGCTAAAACATAAAGATAAAGCCTGGGAAGAGTTACAGCGTGCCATAGCTCTGAAGGATCCTGGCTTGTTCTGGAAGGTGGTAAATAGAGGTTCCTTTGGAACAGAAACATCTGAGGGGGTAATTCACTTTTGTAGAATTTTTGAGGGTACTCCCCTAAGAAATAACCGGGTGAACGAGTATGATATGGCTCCCAATCTAGCAATTAGGTTTTCGCTCCAGGAAGTTATGGACGCGATACAGAGTAGTGCGAGTAATAAAGCTCCGGCCCGGATTCGATCCCTATGGACTTGTATAAAGCTAACCCCCAGTTATGGGCACCTATTCTCTTAAATGTCCTCAATGTAGCAGTTACTGTGGGCATTCCTGCCTCTTGGAGACTGGCATGTATTGTCCCAGTGTTTAAACAGGGCGATTGAAATGATCCTAAGTCTTATCGCCCTATTTCTCTCCTGGACTCTTCTGCGAAGATTCTGGGACGGATTATTTTAAGGCGTGTGGAGGCTTGGATGATAGGAAATGATATTGTAAGCCGGGACCAGTATGGTTTTAGGGAAGGCCTCGGTACGTGAGAACAATGTCTCAACCTACTGATGATGATTGGTAAATATACGCAGGCCAGGAAAGGTACCCTCTATCTTGCTTTTATGGACCTTAGTTGTGCCTTTGATAAGGTGAACCGGTCTATATTATGGGAGAGGTTAAATCAGTTAGGGTTGGATCCTAATATTGTAGAGCTGCTCCGATATCTCCATTCTGGGACGGTTGCAAATGTGAGGGTGGGGGCTAATGGGGAATGCTCAGAGGCTTTTAAGCTTTCAAGGGGTGTGCGCCAGGGGTGTGTTCTGGCTCCTACTTTGTTCCTCCTATATACAAATGGACTGTCTGATTTTTTGATGGAACATTGTAGGGATGTCTGGTATTGATATCCCTGTGCTGACGTACGCGGATGACGCGGTCCTTATGGCCCGCACTATGAATGGTCTCCGGGAAATAGTTAGAGCTTATGCCTCCTTTATGTCAGCTTTGGGTTTAGAGGTCAATTTTAAGAAATCACATTTTATGGTTTGTGGAAGACCCTTATGCAGGGTGGGGGAGCTAAGGGTGGAGGATCAAATTATCAGCAGGGTACATGAGTTTCCATACTTAGGAGTTATTTTTGATGAGAAAGGATCTTGGAAACCCTGTATTGCCAGAAGGGGTGTGCTTTTTCATGCAACAGTTGGTGCGACTTTTGACTTTGCTGTAAGGGTAGGTAGTAAACCTATCAAGCCTTTGCTTGAAATCTATAGGCGGAAATGCCTCCCTGTCCTGCTGTATGGTGTAGCACTTTGGGGGTATAGGGACACCCGAGCTCTTACGGTGGAAGAAAATCGGTTCTGTAGAAGGCTATTGGGAGTTGGACAAAATATCCCTGGTGTTTGCCTTCATCTGGAACTGGAGCTTGGGTTTGTGCAGGACACTATCCAGTTGGCTCCCCTTCTGCTATGGATCTCAATCTGGAGTAACGAACATGCCACTCTTAATAGGGATATCTTAAGGGATTGTTTGGCTTGCGACAAAGCAAAGAATATTCCCTGGCTGTCGCACATAAGGAAGATGGCTCAGGATTTGGGGCGGCCTGATTTGTTTGACTATCCTGAGGGCCTGACTAGTTGTGATAAGAAATGGGCTAAGGATATTTTTTTGAGAATCCAGGAGACCAAGAGGGAGGGGAGGCCTTAGGGAAAAAATCGATCAGGGATTTTATCATGTTAAAGATGTGGGTGGGTCCTGAGCGCTATCTCTTAGAGATAAAGGATGTGAGGGAAAGGTCTCTTACAACTCGATTCCGTTTGGGGATCATTAGAAGTAATTTGTGTTTCCCGCTAGGTCAGTATGGGGACAAATGTATTAGACCTTGCCCCTGTGATGGGGTGTCCCAACAGACCCTGTCCCATTTTACATTGTTTTGTGTTTTTTATGCACCGTTTAGAACTCGATTTCTATTACCTCTCCTAAGGCCCAAGGGTTTCGTGCAATATCGTCCTGCTTTTATGTGGTTGCAAATGGCCTCAGATGTATTGGTGTGAAAGGGCCTGGGATCATTCCTGAAGGGAGCTATTAATTGGCGTAAAAATGTAGAGTTTTTAGAATTATTATTATTATTATTTTTTTTATCTTACTGTTTTCTATGAATGAGGTTTTATGTTTAAATTTTCGATGGGTCTTTTTACTATATATGGTTTTACTGTTATATTAACAATTGTATTGGTGATCATTTGCTGTAATGGATGAATTCTTTCATACCGAATAAAAGTCTCTCTCTCTTCTTCTAGTGTGTGAATTAGAGGATGTGACCTGACTACAACTTCCAGGAAGCATTGTTTCTGTGATTTCAAACACCAGCCCAGTATTTACGTTCCCAAAGACACCTGTGTGTGAACTCTCAAATGAAGTTTACTCACCTGGTAGTATGCAATATGACTATAGGGGGAAGAGGAGGGATTGGCCTGACTGCAAAGCCCAGGAGGCTCTGTTTCTGTGACTCCAACCACCACCCCGGTGTTCCCTTTATCAAAGACACCTGTGTATGTACTCTCAAGTGCAGTTTACTTATCTGGTAGCATACCAATTGTCTGGTGTGAGGTAAAGGGATTAGCCTGACTGCAAAACACAATATGCCCTGCCGCAGTGGTTCCAAACACAAGTCCAGTGCTTACTTTCCCAAAGACAACTATGTGAACTCTCAAATTAAGTTTACTCACTTGGGACTATGCCATTTGTCTAGTGTGAAAATTAGAGCAATCAACCTGACTGCCAAGCCCATGGGGCTCTGTTCCTGCAACTCCAACAACCAACCCAGTTTTCACTTTCCCAAAGAGACCTGTGTGTGTACCCTGAAATGAAGTTTACTTCCCTGTAAGTATGCCATTTGTCTAGTATGTTAGTATGTAAGTTAGAGCAAATGAGCTGAATACAAAGCCTAGGAGGCTCTGTCCCTGCAATTCCAACAACCAGCCCAGTGTTTACTTTCCCAAAGACACCTGTGTGTTTACTCTCAAATGAAGGTTACTCACCTGGTAGTATGTCATTTTTTCAGTGTGCGAAGTACAGAGATTGACATGACTGCAAAGTCCAATAGGTCCTGGAACTCCAAAAGCCAGCCCAGTGTTTACTTTCCAAAGACACCTGTGTGGGAACGCTCAAATGAAGTTTACTCACCAGGTACTATGCCATTTGTCTAGTGTGTGATTTAGAGGGAATGACGTGACTGCAAAGCCCAAGAAGCTCTGTTTGTTAAACTCTAACCTCCTGTGCACTGTTCATTTTCCCAAAGACAGCTGTATGTGTTCTCTCAAATGAAGTTCACCCACCTCATATTATGCCATTTGTCTAGTGTGTGAAGTAGAGGGATTGACCTGACTGCAAAGCACAATATGCCCCGTTCCTGTAACTCCAAACACCAGCTCAGTGTTCACTTTCCCAAAGACACCTGTATGTGAACATTCAAATGAGGTTTATTTACCAGGGTGTATGCCATTTGCCTAGTGTGAGTATTAGAGGAAGTCACTTGACTACAACTTCCAGGAGGCATTGTTCCTGTGATTCCAAACACCAGCCCAGTATTTATGTTCACAAAGACACCTGTGTGTGAACTCTCAAATGAGGTTTACTCACCTGGTAGTATGCAATTCGACTAGTGGGTGTAGGAGGCTGGCCTGGCTTCTAGTGGGTACCAATGGTACTTACACCTTGTGCCAGGTCCAGTTATCCCTTATTAGTAGATTAGTAGTGTTCTAGCAGCTTAGGCTGATAGAGGTAGCTATAGCCGAGCAGCTTAGGCTGAACTAGGAGACATGCAAAGCTCCTACCATACCACTTATATCATATAGGAACTATCTCATAAGAAAGTCAATACATAGGGTTACCAAAAATAAAGGTAGTTTATTTTAGTGACAATGTGCCAAAAATATCTCAGAGGATATACTTCCCTAGGAGGTAAGTAAAATACACAAAATGTACACACAAACCGAATTCAGGTAAGTAAAACAGTCAGAAAGTAGTGCAAACACTGTAGAAAACAATAGGATGCAATAGGCCTAGGGGCAACACAAACCATATACTATGAAAGTGGAATGCAAACCACGAATGAACCCCTAGGCTAGTGTAGTGTGTAGAGAGTCACTGGGAGTGTAAGAAAATAGTAAGGGTGTCCAAGATACCCCACCCCAAGACCCAGGAAAGTAGGAGTAAAGTACTACTATTTCCCCAGAAACACACTTAAGTCGTGATAGAGGATTTTGCAAAGACCACAACAGACTGCAAAGCACTGAAGACAGATTCCTGGACCTGAGGACCTGCAAAGGAAGGGGACCAAGTCCAAGAGTCGCAAAAGAGTTCAGGGTGTTAGGAGCCCACTAAACCCCGGATGAAGGTGCAAAATGGCTGCCTCTGGATGGAAGAAGCTGAAGATTCTGCAGCAACGAAAGGTGCTAGGAACTTCTCCATCATGCAGAAGATGTCCCACGGAGTGCTAGATGAAGCAGAGTTGCTTCCTTGGCAAAATACCATGAACAAGCCTTGCTAGCTGCAAGAGTCGTGGTTGAAGAAAAAGGTTGCTGCCCGGGCCCAGGAAGGACCAGGATGTCGCCACTTGGGATAGGAGACAGAGAGGGCCCTCAGCAATGCAGAGGGCCCATGCACAAGAAGGTAGCACCCACAGAAGTCCTTGAACACGAATTCAAGAAGTCTGAACTCAGCAGTCATCTCAACATTGCAAAAGAGGGTCCCACGACACCGGGGATCAACTCAGGGAGCTGAGCATCGCAGGACAGAGTGCTGGGGACCTAGGCTTGGGTGTGTATGCAGGATTTTGTGGAAATGTGCACAGAAGCCCAGGTAGCTGCAGTTCACGCGGTGCACAGGATTACTGTCTGGAGAGGGGAGGCAAGGACTTACCTGCTCCAAATTTGGACAGTTGGACCACTGGACAGTCTGGGTCACTTGGCTCTACCATCTGTGTTCCAGGGGCCACGCTCATCAGGATGAGAGGGGTCCCATAGTACCGGTGACGCTGAAGTTTGGTGCCTACTGAAGAAGGGGGAAGATTCCATCAACCCACAGGAGATTTCTTAGTGGCTTCCAGTAAAGGATGAAGGCAGGAAGACCCCAAAGCATGCACCACCAGGAAACAGTTGAGAAAGCCAGCAGGATTAGGTGCTACAATGTCGCTGGTAGCCTTCTTGCTACTTTGCTGCAGTTTTACAGGTGTCCTGGAGTAGTCAGCGGTCGATCCTTGGCAGAAGTCAAAGAGAGAGGTGCAGAGGAACTCTGGTGAATTCTTGCAAGTCGTTATCTGAGGAAAAGCCCACAGGAGAGACCCTAAATAGCCCTCAGAGGAGGATTGGCCACCTAGTCAGGTAAGCACCTATCAGGAGGGGTCTCTGATGTCATCTGCTGGCACTGGCCACTCAGAGGCCTCCAGAGTGCCCTCACACCTCTGGATCCAAGATGGCAGAGGTCTTGGACACAATGGAGGAGCTCTGGGCACCACCCCTGGGGTGGTGATGGACAGGGGAGTGATCACTCCTTTCCTTTGTCCGATTTCACAACAGAGCAGGGACTTGGGGTTCCCTAAACTGGTGTAGACTGTCTTATGCAAGGAGGGCACCATCTGTGCCCTTCAAAGCATTTCCAGAGGCTGGGAAAGGCTACCCCTCCCCAGCCTTTAACACCTATGTCCAAAGGGAGAGGGTGTAATACCCTCTCTCAGAGGAAATTCTTTGTTCTGCCTTCCTGGGACTGGGCTGCCCAGACCCTAGGAGGGCATAACCCTGTCTGTCGGGTGGCAGCAGCAGTGGCTGCAGAGAAAACCCCAGAGAGCTGGTTTGGCAGTACCCAGAGTCCATAGTGGAGCCTTGGGGATGCATGGAATTGGCACTCCAAAACCAGATTTGGCATGGGGGGACAATTCCATGATCTTAGACATGTTACATGGCCATATTCGGAGTTACCATTGTGAAGCTACATTTAGGTATTGACTTAAATGTTGTGTACGCGTGTAAAAGTGTCCCGCACTTACAAAGTCTGAGGAAATGGCCCTGAACTATGTGGGGACACCTTTGCTAGTGCAAGGGTGCCCTCACACTTAGTAGCTTTGCACCTAACCTTCAGCAAGTGAGGGTTAGACATATAGATGACTTATAAGTTACCTAATTGCAGTGAAAATGGCTGTGAAATAACGTGTGCGTTATTTCACTCAGTCTGCAGTGGCAATCCTGTGTAAAGGTTTGTCTGAGCTCCCTACGGGTGGCAAAAGAAATGCTGCAGCCCATAGGGATCTCCTCAAACCCCAATACCCTGGGTACCTAGGTACCATATACTAGGGGATTATAAGGGTGTTCCAGTGTGCCAATTGACATTGGTAAACGTGGTCACTAGCATATAGGGGGTCATTCTGACTTCGGCGGGCGGCGGAGGCCGCCCGCCAAAGTACCCCCGACAGAATACCGCAGCGCGGTCAAAAGACCGCCGCGGTAATTCTGAGTTTCCCGCTGGGCCGGCGGGCGACCGCCAGAAGGCCGCCCGCCCAGCGGGAAACCCCCTTCCACAAGGATGCCGGCTCCGAATGGAGCCGGCGGAGTGGAAAGGGTGCGACGGGTGCAGTTGCACCCGTCGCGATTTTCAGTGTCTGCTATGCAGACACTGAAAATCTTTGTGGGGCCCTGTTAGGGGGCCCCTGCAGTGCCCATGCCGTTGGCATGGGCACTGCAGGGGCCCCCAGGGGCCCCACGACACCCGTTCCCGCCAGCAAGGTTCTGGCGGTCAAAACCGCCAGAACCAGGCTGGGGACGAAGGGGGTCGGAATCCCCATGGCGGCGCTGCCTGCAGCGCCGCTATGGAGGATTCCTCAGGCCAGGGGAAAACCGGCGGGAAACCGCCGGTTTCCCTTTTCTGACCGCGGCTTTACCGCCGCGGTCAGAATTGGCCTGGATGCACCGCCAGCCTGTTGGCGGTGTATCCACGGTCCCCGGCCCTGGCGGTCTATGACCGCCAGGGTCGGAACGACCCCCATAGTGACAAATTTAAAGGCAGAGAAAGCATGAGCACTGAGGTTCTGGTTAGCAGAGCCTTAGTGACACAGTTTGGCACTGCACAGGTATACACATTCAGGCCACAAACTATGAGCACTGGGGTCCTGGCTAGCAGGGTCCAAGTGAGACATGCAAAACACACTGACAAATAGAGTTTTCACTATGAGCACTGCGGTGCGGGCTAGAAGGATCCAAGTGAGACAGTAAAGACACACTGACATATACTCACAAACAGGCCAAATTTGGGGGTAACAATGCTAAATAGAGGCTACCTACTCACAGTGGGTTAAGAGAAGGGATTGCCCTGACTGCAAAGCCCAGGAGGTTCTGTTCCTGTGACTCCAACAACCACCCCAGTGTTCCCTTTATCAAAGACACCTGTGTGAGTACTCTTAAGTGCAGTTTACTTACCTGGTAGAATACCATTTGTCTGGTGTGAAGTAAAGGGATAAACCTGACTGCAAAGCACAATATGCCCTGTCCCCGTGATTCCAAACACCAGCCCAGTGCTTACATTCCCAAAGACACCCCTGTGTGAACTCAGAAATTAAGTTTACTCACTTGGGACTATGCCATTTGTCTAGTGTGTACATTTTGAGCGGTTGGCCTCACTGCAAAGCTCAAGAAGCTCTGTTCCTGCAACTCCAACAACCAGGCCAGTGTTCACTTTCCCAAAGAGACCTGTGTGTGTACTCTGAAATGAAGTTTACTCACCTGGAAGTATGCCATTTGTCTAATATGCTAGTATGTAAGTTAGAGGAAATGACCTGACTGCAAAGCCTAGGAGGCTCCTTCCTGCATCTCCAACAACCAGCCCAGTGTTCACTTTCCCAAAGACACCTGTGTGTGTACCCTCAAATGAAGTTTACTCACCTGTTAGCATGCCATTTGTCTAGTGTGTGAAATAGATGGCTTGACCTGACTGAACCAGCCCAGTGTTTACTTTCCTAAAGACACCTGTGTGTGAACTCTCAAATGAAGCTTACTCACCTGGGAGTATGCCATTTGTCTAGTGTGTGAACTAGAGGGATTCACCTGACTGCAAAGCCCAGGAGGCTTTGTTCCTGTAACTCCAACCATCAGTGTGCTGTTCACTTTCCCAAAGACACTTGTGTGTGTTCTCTCAAATTAAGTTTATTCACCTCGTAGTATGCCATTTGTCTAGTGTGTGAAGGAGATGGAGTGACCTGACTGCAAACCCCAATAGGCCTTGTTCCTGTAACTTCAAACACCAGTCCAGAGTTAACTTTCCCAAGGACACCTGTGTGTGAACTCTCAAATGAAGTTTACTCACCTTGGAGTGAGCAAAATACAGATTATGTCAACTCAGAGACATGTCTGTTTAACTATCTCCATTTTGACTTGGGATCCTATAATTAAACTATTGAGGACAGGAATGACAACTTACCAAGTGTGTACACCAAATAGTCCTAAGGCCTTACGCTTCCTCAGCAGATTGGTAGTGGCAGCAAACACATTGACACACCACTGCACACATGATGATTGCAGATACAGACACAACAAAATTGTGTGTTTGCCTGTATCACACTCAAGTAGGCCTCTAAATGTTCAAATGCACATGTTGCCTCTCCACTGTGGTGGCATCACTGTGGTAAGATGCCATTTTCATTCCCTCCTCTAAACTGCGAATCATTAGCACAGCTACATGGCCGCTTGAGTCCAATAGTGTAGACAAGCTTCACAAGTCATGTCAAGTACTCTAATACCATGGTAACATGGCAAAAAAGGCTAACCTAGAACTTAAGAATGTCCAATGTCTCCACTTACTTTAATACAAAATCATTGGTGGTAGATGGCACACTTCAACCAATAACAATGTACTCTCTTACTCAACAGGTCAAGCTTGCATAGCCCCTTGGCAGACCTCGTCCACCGACCAGACTATTACTTCACCCCTGGGTAAAGACTTCAGTGATCACAACACTCCTAGACCTGTGGATAAGCCCTCAGTGATCACAACACTCCTGGACTTGTGGATGTGGAGGGCGGTCCTTGCACATCTAGGCAACCTGGCCAGAAAGCAACAGTGAGTCTCACTGCGCCCACAACTGTACCTCGCAGCCCTGTTGCATCAACATCAAGGGCAACAATGCACACCACAACCTGTGTACCTAGCATAGTTTTCACCATCTTGTGCCCCGCAGTTTTGGATCCTGAGGTCCAACCCAACACTCCTGACACTGAGGTTCTAGGACCAGGTTGGAGAGGACACCCTGTGCTAAGGGCACAGGCTCGTGGGGATAGGGTACGTGAGAGGGATGCTGTGGGCTGGCAGAGTGAGGCCATTGGGTCCACTCATGAACAGGATGCCATCAGCCACGTGTTGGGAGTCTTTCATGACTCCCAAGGTGTGATGTGCTAGGTATTGACTAAACTCCAGGAAATGAAGCAGCTGCAGAGGAACATGCATAGGGACATGTGTGAATAAATGGAGGCTCACAATTACAACACAACCTCCTTAACAGGGGTGCTGAGGGACATCCATACAACCCTGAGCATGGCTTTTCCACCTAAATCTTCCCCTTCCTTTGGGAACAACTACATCAGGCCCAAATACATGTGTAGCCACAGGAACACAGCCACCCACAGACACACCTATCAGCTGATCCCTCCCCAAGTGGGGACATCCATGCAAGAATCCATGAGATGTGGATGGCAAGACACCCACCACTGCCCGAAAGAAACCTCTTCCTTAATGTCCTCCTTTGTGTGTCACACACACACTCTGTGGACTGATCCTGAACCATATTCCATTTCCAATGGGAGGAGTACTCAGGACTTTGGACTTCCAATGGTGTGGCATCAACTCCAATGAATTCAGTCACCATGAATGACCCCTTCACTTTAAATTTTTGTTTATTTTTGTCTTTTTGTGTAGTAGCATGGCAATACATTCATCCGTCACAAACTCATTGTCTGCTATCGTCAAATTAACATTTAGCCATGTAGATATGTCAGACCATGTGAACCATACGATGAAGATCCAAGTACTTGTGCAAGCAGGGATATTTTGCATGTCCCCAGTGTCCAGTTCAGGATTATAACCATTCCACACAAACACATTCATACAAAATACAAGTGTCCTGTCAAAGAAGACATTTTATTACATTGTTCACCCCATAGGTTGTCAATAAGTCTGAAACACAGCAAATCATACACGATTGGACCATACTATCATACTGGGTATATGATCACGTTTACAGGTACAGACATCCACACCATGGAAGGAAGGGATTTATCAGACATTGTCCTATAGAATAGGCAAACATTAAAGTGGTTGATGTCATCAGCTGGAACTGTATCACCATCACATAAAAGTAATCAAACATCATAAAATACAAGACTCAGACAGATGGCAGTACAACAGTTTATGATCACAGGTCATTATAACCTAGTGCTTCAGCATCTGGTGGTATGATACAAACAAATGTCAGTGATGTGTCACAAGCACTTTGGCCTACAATGATGAAATACATCAACAGCTACCTACAGTTCATACAAAAAGAATGGTTAGCCAATGTGAAGGGAGACTAACATGAATTTAGCCTAGGACTACATATTTTCTGACCACATGATGACACACATGATGCATCAGGACCACCCCACGACAAGGAACAAGTACAATTGATTCTGATCACTGTGCAACCTGTCTTGGCACAAGTCATGAACCTACACACCCAGGAACTATCCATGTCCACTTCGTATGTCTGAACAGCATCATATACCTGTCAATGTCAGGGCGCTGAAATGCCCACATGAAGATGTCATGGTGAAGGTACCTGAACAAAGAACAAAACAAGGAGTATAGTTATGAAACCATGCATATTACACAAGTCACATAGCAAGCATCTGGAGAACAAAGTACATTATAAAAAATCTGACTCAAACAAAGCAACATCATCAAGATGTGAATGTGTCAAAAGCTACCTCATCAAGTATCCTTTGATTGATTTTGCCTGAGCATCAGCTCCCTAACTATCTCCAGTAATACACTTTATCACACCTGCTGCTCATTCTACAGTCAAAGTCATTACATCTCATGACATACTTACACTCATGAGAGATAAGCTGTCGATGAGATCTTGTTGCACGTCAGCTCCTTCCTCTTCACCACTATCATCTTCATTAGGCATATCAGGTACTCATCCAATGGCACTGCAGGTTCCCCCCTCCTCTGGGATGTAAGGGATACTCTTCTGCAGAGTGATGTTATGGAGCGTGCAGCGTGCCACAGTGTCCTGACACACTTTACCGGGTGAGTAGAGGAGGGGTCCTCTAGTCCTGTTCAGACATTGAAATGTGGCCTTTAGGACGCCAAAATCCGGCTTCACTGCTTGCTGTGTTCTTCCATGGGCCTCATTGAAGCAAACGTCCCCTGGCGTAGTTGGATTCCTCAGCAGCGTCAATAACCAAGGACAGTTTAGGTATGCTGAGTCTCCTGTTTAGGAATGAGACATAAGTGCAAAAATGAGTCACTCACCTCATGACTGAAATACTTGACACTGCACACACAAAATCTAGACAAATTTGACTTACCAACCAGTCAGGCCCTCTCTGGTTGCAGTTGTGACATCAGCTGAGGTATGGTGCTGTCCTGCAGTACAAAGGAATCATGGGCTGAACCTGGCACAGATGTTTGAGATGTAGAGATCTGACAAGTAAACTACTTGCACGTTGATAGAATGGAAGTGCTTCCTGTTGCAATAGACACCAAGGCAACATTTGTGCCATCAATGGCCCCCTCCACATGGGAGGTTAGCAAGACCATAGAAGTCAGCCTTCACATTGGCTAAAATCCCCACATCTGGGGAACCTGATATAGCTTTAAATGTGTTTCATCACAGCTGATAGAACATCTCTTAACACACTACTGAACATACCTTGGGACATACCACTAGATATGGCCACTGTATATTGGAAGGAGCCTGTGGCAGGAAGTATAAAACTACCTTGAGTTGAACAATGGGTGGATTAATTTTTTCAAGCATCAGATCTGGCTCCAACTGACAACATAAATCCACAATTATTTGCCTATTCAGATGGTACAGTTTGATGATGTGACGTTCTTCCATAGTTTGAAGGTCTGGCACTGGACTGTGCACTGGAGGTTGTTGCCTCACCCCTCCCCGACCCCCCCAAGGGGACCTATTTGTGAAATTACATGAGTTGGAGCATTTGTCACTGTGTCCACACTGACGTACATGATGAATAGTATGAAAATCATGTGACAAATCATTTCTGACTGACACTCCTCCACCACTTGAGCTGCTGTGTTCCACCTCTTGGAACAATCATGCCAGGCCAGGCAGGTGAAAGGGAATCTGCCTTCTCTCCTGAGGAGCTGGAGAGGCTTGTTAAGGAGGTTCTTCCCCTGTATGGTCAGCTCTATGGCTCACTTAATGAGCAGCTAAGAACATTATAGGCATATTTGACAATGTTCAACTCCATCCTTTCCTTCCTCATAGGCTACAATGTGCCTCTGTGTGCCATTAAGACTTTTTGGGTGCCTGTTGTCACATTTTGCGTGCCATACATGGGATGTACATGGTACAGGTAGTGGAGAAAGGTACTTTATGTGTTTCACATTAAAATTGTATTGTGTGATGTGTGATAAGGCCTAGATCCTCCTTGTGTTGCATTCATTAATCTAATCAAGGAGACTTTACATACAATGACATATCTTTGGATATGATGGTTGAAAATGTCAAACAACATATATGTGCATCACAGCATGAGCTGTGTATTTATACTGTTTGAGTTATTTAAGGATCCTGTAAGTCAGTGGTTCCCAGCCTTTTGACTTCTGTGGACCCCTACTTTATCATTATTGGAACCGTGAACCCCCCACTAAAACATTATTGAAATCCCGGGATCCCCCACTAAGACATTGCTGAAAGCTAGGGACCTAATCTGTTAATATTATTTAATTTTCTAAGAAGTTGCAGACCCCCTGAGAAGGCATTGCGGACCCACAGGGGTCCCCGGACCACAGGTTGGGAACCACTGTTGTAGGCAGTGTGAATAGTGCCACAGATCACTCATCCTACATCTGGCCTTGCCAAACTGTTGGATGAGAACCATATACAACACACTATGCCCTTCAGAGTGCCACACAAGCCACAGACCACATAGAGGATATGCACATGATGTACTGTCATGCATGGAAGTAATGGAAATGTGAGTGTAATGAAGGTTCTGTATGCTCAGCCTACAGAGACCAGGGCCTGTCAAATGTATTTACCACTATGGGACATAGGCCAGGCTGGGGTAGAGCTTCTTTGTCACCTGGCCCACTTCCTATAGACCTGCAGATCATGGCATGTGGCCAAAATGAGCCTCCAGCAGTGAGACATTGCCTGAAGGCCTTTGTCCATTGACTATATTAGGAATGGGTATTGAGGTATCTCCCTGACCTAGTACATGTGTGCATTTTGCCTCATTGTCAATGTGTGTCATATGGTAAAATGTGTGTTCTGTGCTACAAGTACATACCACACAAACCCACCCTGAAGTGGTATGAGTTTACATTGGGTAGCCTGCGTGTCCACACATGCACAGAGAAGAGACTTTCTATGCCACCCATGGCAGCCCTTTCATTGTCACTTAAGTGTTACTATAGTAGATGCCTGTAGGGACTGTATTCATTGAGTCAATGTGGCTGGATGTAAAAGTGTCTGTCCAGTTAGGCCAAAATGGTGTGTTGTGTTTCATTGTGGCTCACATCACAGTACACGTTGCCTGAGTCTGGCCTACCTGGTGTCAGTAGGCTTGCTTAGTCAATGTAGGCCATGAGAAGGGTGGTGGGTTAATCTGCAAATGACTCCTAAAGTGTGTAGTCATGTCCCCGTACTTATCAGCATGTGTGATTTACACTTGTGGTGTACTGACAATTACAACATTTCTGTGCTTGGTGTTTCAGAAATGTGTGTGAGACAACCATTTGGACAAAAAAAGGATTAGTGACCTTTTGATTTCCCTTTTGCATCCATACAGCCCATCAGCAGAAAGGGATTTGAAGAGAAATTGGCTAGAAGGTGTAGACCCAGCTGGCAGAGCGCACAGTGTTGGAAGAGGACCTGAAATGCTGTGCCCAGAAGATCCCAGAGGTCCCGCTCGGGCTGTCCTCCCAACGTGGGGTCTATAGCCATGGTCCATAGCCAGTAGAATACCCACTGTCAGAAGAGGACCTGAGATGCTGGGCCCCTAAGATCACAGAGGTCCAGCTGGAGCTGTCCTCCCAACGTGGGCAGGGTGCATGTCAGAGACTGACCCCCCCACCCCTTATGGCCTGCATTCTGGCATTGGTCTATCCTGAGCTTGATCGGCATTTGAGGGGGGCACAGCAGCTACAAGGGGCTGAGTCCTGGCCATATTCCTGCCTGTTACATTGCCAAGTTGATGTGTTAGAGTCTGCTATCTCCCCATGAAGATTGGCATTGGGCCATGTGTGACACACAGATGAGTAATTGTTTGTGTAGGTATGCACGTTGGTGCATGCTGATGTGCCTTGCTTATTGGCCCAGTGACCTAGAACACAACAGAGTACAGTCCACAACCAATTAACTCTCCAGGGACAATACATGTCTGAGTACAGTGACCAATCAGGTCATGTTGTTTGTTGTTGTTTGATTCAGTGTGTCAACCCAAACAACATGAAGTAATAATCACTGTACTCAGCCAAGTGTCTGCTCAAGTGAGTATATTGGCATCACTCCCCCACAGTCCACTTTTAATCAGTGTGTCATGAGTGCTACTGTCTGTTGTGTGAAGATGGCCATCATACATATGACAGAGCATACATTGGTCTTTGGGTGCAGTCACAGATCAATACTTTTCCTTGGTAAGTAGTGAATGTCCAATGACATGATTGATTTTGATGACATCATTGTTGCCATCATTCCTTTTGCCTGCATGCTAGCATGTGTACCTTTCGCTTTTGCCACATCATTTTCACTACTGTTTCATGCATGGTATATCTGTCTTCATGAGATGATGTCTGAATCCCTCACTAATGTGTGCATGCCAACGCGTGCTTTGAATTGGACATATGTGATGGGGCTACAGTTCATAGGATGCCGCAGACAGGAGTGTGACTCACTCATACCCTCATCCGCCACGCCATGTAATTTGGCATGTGCAATTGCAGAAGCAGTGAAGGACATGACAAGTAGGACTACAGTTTTTACTCTCAAAGGGCATTTCCATGCCATTGATGTCGAATCATTTTGAAAAGTGCTTAACACATGTTAAATGGTGAAGCTTCATTGCTTAACTGTTGACAAGGATCAGGGAGTGGCTTGAAGTAATGTGGAAATAATATGTGGCTGTGTACAACCATTCAGCCAAGGGAATCTGTGTTTGTATGACAAAAACGGACAGTGATGGGCCTTCCCATTGGGCATCATTTTAAGGGACTTCTACAGGTCCTTGACAATCCTTGGGCCTCTACGATATTCAAAAGACAATTGGCCTTTACTTATGCAATCTGAGTAGAGCATTCTCAGGAGTACCAATCAAGCAAGGTGATTTCCCTGGAGCTAGCTAATTCATTGTGGTGTGGATATTTGTAGACAAATCTCCCTGACATTTTGCCCAATTTGTCTCAAGTGTACATTTCTGTGCAAGATGTGTTATCTATCTAAGCAACCTTAGTATAACCTCCATGAGTCTATTCAGACAATGTACATATAGTAGAGTTACCATTGTTGATTTGTTGTCAGTGTAACATGGGTGTTTCCATGTCACCTTCTTCCAGCTACTGTACTTCTTTCAGCAACATGGCTGGATGATTTGGCCATCATTTTATCATGATGTGGTATTGAGTGTATAACTTTCAGGTGAATTCATGACCTTGTGTGGGATCTGTGAGAATGAACTTGGCATTGCCATACTATTTTCTGACAACAGGTTACTGTGGACGCTACATAAGGCAAACCATTCAAGGTGATAAGGTCTCCTACTTGCTTCATGGGTATTGTGATTGCATAACTTCACCTATGCAACTGGAGTTGTCTATGATTCTGAATTTCCTGTGGGTAACTGTTCATAGTTCATGTACCATGCATGCATATGGCGTTGCAAATGTTGGAGCTTCTTTGCTGGAGCTTGTGGCTGGGGGCTACTGTATGTTATGGTAATGTTTGCTAATCACTCCTGTTGTTAAATTGTAATCAGGCACATGTAGTGAGCATATTTGTCTTTGTTATTTCAGCATCAGCACAGGCAAGTGGAGGAGACAGGGCTGAACCAAGTAGGGAAGCAGCTGGCCACTGTACCTCCAGTCATGAGACATCTGACATGGAGGGACCCAGTGGCTTGGAGGGTGAGGGAGTGCCACGGAGGACACAGGATCCACATCATCATCTTCAGATTCGTCCACCAGTGACCACTCCTGAGTGGTGGCGCACTCATCAGGACCAGCTCCTGTTTCATCCTTGCTCTCAAACCCCAGTTCCATCTCCACCCGCCCTGTTGCTCCCCACCCAGTTGGCGTGCATGCTCACCCAAGAGGGTGGGCGTCTCCTTCGCCCCAGGCACCTTGGGCCCCTGCCCTATTACCTCTGCCACCGTGAGTGAGGAGGCTATTGACATCCAGAGGAGTATCTCTGTGGGTTAGACTGCCATTCTGAATGCTATCCAGGTGCAGGGCAGCCAGCCTCAGCAGATGGCTGTGCACCTGGAAGGCATTCAAAGTGCCATGCCTGGCCTGCAGGGATATTTTTAGGCTCTGGCCTTCTTACTGATGGCAGAATTCCACCCCCCACAATCCTACCACTTAACACCTACCTCTTCATCATCCAATTCCCACATTCCCCTACTTGTCCCACACATCCGCACACATCCACCTCAACACACACAAGCAACACACATAAACATAGGCACCAAAAGACACACCAGCATGCAAGCACTCAATAGTCACTCACACACACCACCACACAAACCATTCCCACAGACACCACCCCCCACTGAACCACACACCACACTCACTATACCCACAGACACCACCCCAACACCCACAGACCCACACACACACCAAATATACCCCAGATACCACGCCAATACCCACACCACAAGAATGATACCCCAGATACCTCCCCAATACCCACAAACACAGACACCACATACACCATAGCCCCATACACCCCACCAACACCCACAGACCCACATAACACCAACACCATATCCCTAGACACCACCCCAAGAACCACAGACACAGCCCCCACATACACCATACCCCCAGGCACCACCCAAGAACCCCAAAACACAGCCACCACTCCCACATTACACAGCACCTACACCTCACAGCCCCCCAAGAAATGCAAACACCCACACTCACACTTGCAACAGATACCTCCCAAACCCAAGCATGCCTCAGACATGCACACACCAGCAGCATCAACACCCACAGCTGAAACATCCACTTTCTCAACCTTCCAACCCCGAATCCCTTCTGAAATTCCTACCCATTTTCCCCAAAGAAAGTTTGCTTTTTGACCTTGCCCTAACACCTGTGATCTCTGCTTCCCCAAAAAACAAAAAACAAAAGGACCCCACCCACATCTCAACCCATCCCTTCCACATCCAAGTCCCACGTCACACCTGCCCCCTGAAACTAGCTATGTCTTTCCAAAACCAAAGAAAAATTGCACCCCTCCTAACATTAATGCCACCCCTCCCAGAGTTAAGCCCAGCCCTCTCAAAGTGAAGCCCACCCCTACCAAACCCAAACCCATCCATCACAAATCTGACCCCACTTCACTAAAAAAGATGAATCCTGAGGTGCCTGCATGCTCACTTGATGCCCCTTCCTGTTTAGGTTATTTGGCAGAGATCAGAGTCCAGCTGGTGCACAGCACTGTGCAGAGATTTTCTAAAGGACTGTCAAATGGCCTTTTATTCTTATTACTCCTGAGTTACTAAACTTCAGGTGTTGTTTTGGGTACACATTTGTCCTGCCATTACTTTTCTACCTTTTTGTGGTTCTTGAATAATTTGTGATGTATGCTACAGTTGTGAACAGTTCACCCTGATTGCTATTTCATTTGCTGTGGTTGGCAAAATCTGACTTTGGGTGCAGTGCTGGTGTCAACCATGACAAGGGTAGATGTTTACTGGATGGATATGTGGGTGGTTATACAGCTGGGGAGTAATTGCATTGTCTTTTGTTTGACATGGACAATGTCAACATGTGTTGTGTTAGATTTGTCCCTTTGATGTAGACTGGACAGTTGTATTGTGTGTGCAAGCTAGAGTTTTGTTTGTCCACACATGGAGGTTGTTCAAATGTGCTACCTTACTATACATTTGACTGACCATGTGCCCATTTTCTTGTGTGTACATTCTAGCTATTTCATCTACATGCGTGACCATGATGTTGCTGTTGTATTTGCTTTCTTGACTTGCAATCACACATTTGGCAGATTGGCATGTCACTTGCCTTTATTATTGATGGTCCCTGAGATACATGAAGGCCCAATTCCTGTGCACATCGTGTTTTAGGGGCAGAAGCAAAGTGAAATGTGTCCCAGGGCAGCATCCTTCCTGGAGTGCCCCTGATGACCCCATCCCTATTCTGAAGGTACTGTTTACAATGTGAGCTTTGGATATTTGTCTCACAACATATTGTGCACCTCATTGACCTTCCACTGTCTTGCAATGTGGGTGATATGTGTGGGTCCACAAGAGGGATGTTTCATGGAAAGGGTGTTTGGGTTAAATGACACATCCCTACATATCTGTCTTCAATATTACAACAGGCCATGGCATGTGAGAAATGTGAGGGTGTCAATTCAATTAGGTGTGATGTTAATGTGGTGTTGCTGTTGTGTGACACAGTGTTCTGTACACTTCACTGTCCTTGAAACTGGGATGAGCATACATGTTTGGTTTTGTGGAGTGTGGCAGTACAGTCAGTGACCTGCCCTAAGGGGGCATCATGGGGCTCGGATTGGGTCATTTGTTGTGCATGACTCTGACCCGGGAATAACAAAATTATACTTGGTCCACAGAGCACAACCCCCCATACCATGTAGATGGAGGAATGTTGATCTGTGTTGAGTTTAGGGACACAGGTAGATGTGTGGTCCTACCGTCGGTTGCATCCACAGTGGCATCGATTTTGGGCTCCATCTATCAGCAGCACCAGTCGCAGGACATGGAGGAGCAGCTCCATGGCAGCACAGGATGTGTGACATTGCATACAGGTGAGTTTTTGCCCTTTATGCCTCTGTTTCCGCCAGCTGGGTCGTGGTGGTTGGACCACTGCAGTCACGTCGGCGGAAGGCAACATCATAATCTGTCCAGTGGAAACAGTGGTTCCAACTTCCTCATTGGCTTATCTCATGGCTACAGCGGTCTGAGCTGCCTGGTGGAGCCGGCAGGGCTCCAGCGGTTTTTGGTCTATGGAATAAATTGAAATAAAGCCTCCTCACCTCATACACAGTACCAGGATGGCCATCAGAGCACCTGGCAAAATAGCAGAAAGCAGGAGAGAATGCTCACAATACCTTCTACCTGGGCCACTACACAGTCCATTGCACAGCACAAGAAAAAAGAATCATAGAACTGTCACATGGAACCAATCAACTAAGGGGTCAGTGGAACGCAACAGAATGCACTGGACCTTCATGAGCCTGGCTGATGCTGGCTGTTTATGTTTTAAATGACACCTCTTCCAGTTTCCATCACCAAAAACACTGTCATCCATGTCCACAGTCAGTACATTTCCTGGGATGTGTGCAATGAAGAGCAGCCTTGTACTGGCTGCAACTTAATTATATCGTACATCACATTTACACAACATACATTAGGTTGAACGAGGTGTATTGGGTGACTAATGCTAATGAGGCCACTCACACTAAAATGTATTAGTCTAACCTCTGATGGGTGATTCTTGGCAGGGTTGAGGATAGTCAGAAGTATGTGTTATCTGGAAATAATATTACAATAAGGTGGTCCAATACTCAATTTTTCCAAAGTTTGAGCTCAAGGTGCTAGGGCACAAGATCCTTGGTAGTGCCTCTTTGTTCAGCAGTAATTTGATGTTACTGTTGCTTGGTGGATTGATTACTGCGATGACTTGCTAAATGGATGTCATCCTCAGTATGATTATTCTATAGAAATTTTCAACCAGCGGTGGTGTTGTGGCCTTACACTTGAGTCAGCTTTGGTGTTGGCAGATTCTGATGCAAATTGTTTTGCATTGTTTGGCCAATGTATATTAAGGGCCTGATTTAGAGTTTGGCAGAGGGGGGTCACTCCATCCCAAACATGACGGATATCTTGTCCACTGTATTACAATCCCATTATAGCCTATGGAGATCATAATATAGTGGATGGGATGTCCATCACGCTTGTGATGGAGTAACGAGTCCGCCAAACTCTAAATCATGTTCAAAGTTGCAGGGGCAGAGTATTGCATATATAACATTAGAATTATTAGAATTTGGAGAATTGCCTCATGTCAGTTTTAACATTGCCTTGTTTGAACTGTTTAGATGCCATAGTGAGTAAGCAAATGCTACACTGTCCACATTAGAAGTATCCAGTCAGCGTGGGGAGCCCCCAGAGATCATTGATAGTGCTCTGTGGATTGCACTATGGTAAGGCTGCATGGACTAAGAATTCTTTGACGATTCTCTCTTTGCAGATGGCTAAAATGGGCCTTTCAAGTGTAAGGTCACGTGTTGTAAGGGCATTCCAATGTTTTTGAGACTCTCTGTAACTCTGATTGATATTGGCGAGAAAGTAGTTACACAATGTGAGAAATTGTGTTATTGGTTGAGAGGGTGGAAGCCCCACTCAGGCACAACCACAATCCTTGCCAGTATGAATCTCAAAAGGCACTAAATTAACTTGTAATTAACCCTCTAATAGCTTGGCACAAACACAGTCAGGTTCAACTTAGAGTCAATGTGTAAAATATTTATGCAGCACACGAACAGTAATAAAGTGAGAACTCAAAACAATAAAAATACCAAACCAATTTAGAAAACAACAAAAATCCAATCAGCATACAGGAGATATTATATATATTAAAGTTTAGTAAAAAATTGCACCAAAGGCGCCAAAAGACGTTATCTAGTTGAGCTGGACCGGGACTAAGACACAAGTTCCGGCTGATCATGATGGGGTGCAGGCCAGACACAGGACCAAGTTTGGCACCCTGAGAGTTGTACCTTATGTACTTGGTGTAAGGTCTGTGTGGCATTGCTTTGCGAGGCTTTACATTGTCTGGCATGAGTTCTAATGAAACTGTGGGACAAGCCTCTTTGGGCTTTGTATCACTCAGGGACAGTTTTAATTAAGCTTTCAGCTATGCGGTGAGGCTTTATGGAGTTTTGTGTCACTTGAAGTTGGTTCCAATGAAGCTGGCGGCTGTGCACCAAGGCTTTGTGGGACTCTGTGTCCACGCTGATGAAGCTGACAGCTGTGCAGTGAGGCACTGCAGGGCTTGGCATTATTTGGTATCACTTTCTATGAAGCTTCCAGCTGTGCAGCTAGTGCAGCTAGGCTATGAGGGTCTTGACTTCACTCTGTGCCAGTTTTTATGGAGCCTTCTGTTAGTCCAAGTAGAGTTGTCTCTGAAACCAGTTTGGGACCTGGGGAGCCACCTCCTAGGGATCAGGAACTCACTCCAGCATAGGCCAGGAGGGCTCCGGCAGCTCACGTTGAAGGTCTGGGCAGGTCTAGTGCAACAGGTCAGCTATGCAGTTGCATGGATGCCTCTGCAGCTTGTTTTGTCCCTTTAGCTCAGAACAGGAGGTCAACCAGCTAAACTTTGGAGTCACTCAGCCTGGGATAAATGTAGCAGGTCCAGTCTTCTTTTTCAAGGAGCATGGCGGGCCTCAAGCAGCAGGGAAGTCCTTCTTCTGTAGTGTCCACAGGTCAATACACAAAGGGAGAGTATCTGGGAGCGGGAAAGGACACACGCCGTACTCGACTCCCCAAACATAATACTAAATCACAAAAGAGAGTACGGGGTTCTGGCAACTATAAGTAGATTGAAAGTGTGCCAGTTGCGACACTAGACCAATCTTGTACCTCGACTAGAGGTAAATTGTGGATGGATAGTGGGGTGGTATGTGTCCACAGGTCGACAGGTTCAGGAGTGCACTGAAGAGTTGGTCTGAGGATCTAATATTTATACCTTGTGCCAACTTTGAAGTGAGAGAAACTTCTAGATTTCTCCTCCCATCTGCTTCTGAAATTCCCTTCCTTCCCCTGCCCATGCTCCAGAGATTCTGGGGTGACAATAGGCTGGTGTCAAGTTGTTTGCGAGTCTTCTGGAGGCTGTTCCTTTCAAATGCAATGGTGACCGGGACCAGCTTTGCCCCAACACCTTACCACCTTTTGTCTCACTGTCTGGGAGAAATAAACAAACTACAGCCAGTTGTGTGGCCCGGGAAACAGGCACCAAATGGTTAGGATAAGAAAATGCTGCCTTTAAAAAAGTGACATTTTCAAAATTGTGACTTAAAATACGACTTTTCCATTAAAAAAGGTTTTAAATTATATTTCATTTGAGCGTAAACATGATATTTCTACCTGCTCCCAATCAAACCTTAGCAACTACTAAATATAACAAGGTAACCCAATGTTATCCAATGAGACAGACATGCATGACAGTACTGACAAAGAATGTAAGACTTTTTCACTACCAGGACATATAAAACTTAAAAGTATATGCCCTATTTTTTAAATACAATGCACCCTGTCCCAGAGGGTGACATATAGGTGTTAAAAAGGAATGTTTAGACCTAGGAAAAGGTTTTTTTGGCTGGCTCGAAATGACAGCTTAAAACTACACACAGGTTGCAGTGGCAGGCCAGAGTTAGGTTTTAAAAGGCTACTTATAGGCGTGGCACAATAATTGCTGCAGGCCTTCTAGTATTATTTAATTTACAGGTCCCGGGTACATGTAGTACCACTGTACTAGGGACTTATAATAAGTAAATTAAATGTGGCAATTGGGTATAAGCCAATTTCAATGTATTTGGAGGAGAGAGCATTACACATTAGCACTAGTAAGTAGTGATAAAGTTCACAAAGTCCCACAGCCCAAAAAAACAAATGTCAGCGAAGAGAAGGGGATTAGGCAAAATGTTTTGGGGAAAACCCCACCAAAGGCTGACTGGTCTAACACACAAACAAGTTTGGTATTACTCTCCCTAACATTGATCTTCAGCAGTCTCCCTCGGACAATACCATGCCATTTTTAAGGACCATCTGGCTATATGTGTCAGATATCCCCTTGCAGTAATTTCTAGAGACTGTATCTCTGCCTCTTTAAAGAGATCTTTCTTATGTCTATAATTTCTCTTGATCCTAAGGAACTGGGAATATGAAAGTGAGTTGTGCAGGGCTCTTTGATGATGGCTTACGTAAGCCAAAAGTGTATCCCTCTCTGTAGGCTTGTGATTTGATTTGATTTTAAGATCCACAAATTATATTTCTGTCTTGTTATAGTTCAGATTCAGTCAGTCTTTAATGTCAATAGGAGGAATTTGTGATCCCTGCCAAATTAGAAAGATGTACACTATGTATTTCTTCCACAAAAATATGTGGCTGTAAAGAGGATTAATTAGGTTCAGATTATCTCTGACTTCACGTCGCCCATGAGCAGAATTACAAAGTTTACATTGAAAACTGCACCCATCGATGCTTCCTTAATTTGTAGATAAAATTCATTCTAGAAAAAAAAAAGTTGTTTGTCAGCCCTACATTCAGTAACTCAACTATAAATGATATTTGGACCTGGTGAGGTCTCGGTCTCATATTCAACACTTTCTGAATTATACCAACATCCTTGCTCTGTGGGATGTTGATGTAAAGGGACTCAATATCCATTGTGATGAAGAGGGAATCAAATTGATCAAATAGCTGATGATCAATCATGTCAATAAAGTCCATGCTGTCTCTCACATAGCAAAAAGAACAGATGATGTATGGATGTGGAACAAATCAAACATTCACCCCCAGTAACAGATCTGGGTTTAATCCATCATTTGTGTTTTTGCTTTTGTTACCCTAAGTGTGCTGGGTATGCCCCGACGTGGGTCCTGGGCTCACTATGACACTGGATTCAAGCTAGCCTGGCTGATGAAGGGTGATACCCTGAAACCATTCACAGGATGTTTCTTTCTGGTTCAGGGAGGACCTGGTCTGGCAGTTCGGGCTGGACTGTTCCCATGGGGAAGAGGGTCAAGACTGATATACATACGGCTGGGTCCAAACTGAGGTGGCGTAGTGAGCAAAAGAATTGATGGATTAAACCCAGATCTGTGACTGGGGTTGAGTGTTTGATTGTTTTGCATTGTTTTGCATTCTGTCCATGATTTGTGTTTGTTTGTCTCTCACATAGCAGGCAGTAGTAGGAATAAAGTCAAATGAAAAAGCTCACATACTTTAAGACTGGCTTCAAAAATGAGCCACAAGCAGACACAGTATAGTTCGCACCCTCGCCATGCACAGTTTTTTTCATCAAAGATTTTACTGCAAATATTACATTGATATTTTCGATGATGTTATCAAAGATATCATGAGTTCCGTAATTGGTGTGGTAATTGGCAGTGCATGGCGAGGGTGTGAGTTATAGTTACCTTAGGGCATGAGTATAGTTACTTGAGATAACTCTAACTGTAACTGGTGAATTTCTATGGTTTGGTATGTTTAAAATGCGAGCTCATCTATAACATCCTTTTGACCTTAAGTTTTTTAGGTGAATTTCCATGTTTTTTTAAATTCTATTTCCTAACTATAACCCCCCTGTAACCTTTGTTTTTTCAGTGAATATCCATGTTTTTTAAACATATAGTAATGTTTGTTACTATACGTTAATCCAACCACCTCCGTGCAGAGCATCTATGTGTGGGTGAATGAGTGTCACTGAATCTGTGAGTGCATGCTAAAAGCTTTGACTGGGTCTGTGAGTAGGTCCAGTAGGGTGTCAGTGAGTCTCTGAGTGGATACATGAAAAGCTTAGTGGGTCTCTGAGTGAATGTATAAGTGTCAGTGGGCCCGTGACTGGGTGCACGACTGTGTAACTCAGTCTGTAAGTCAGTATCTGACTCCTTGAGTTGGTCTGTGAGTGGGTGCTTGATGGTTTAAGTGAGTCTAGGAGTGGGTGCATGACTCTGTGACTGGGTGTGTTTGTGGGTGTGTGAGTGACCAAGGGGGTCTCTGAGTGGGTGTGTGAGTAGAGTATCTGAGTGGGTCTGTGAGTAGGTGCATTAGGGTCTCAGTGGGTCTGTGAGTTGATGTATGAGTCTCTGAGTAGATATATGATTAGGTGTGCAAGGGTCTGTGAGTGGGTGTGCCAGTGTCTAAGTGGGTCTGTGAGTGGGTGTGTGAGTGTCCAAGTGGGTATATGAGTGTGTTCATGACTGTCTGAGTGGGCCTGTGAGTGGGTGTGTTTGTGCCTGAGTGGGTCTCTGAGTGGGTACATGAGGGTCTGAATAGATCTGTGTGCTCATGAGGGCTACAGTAGGTCTGTGAGTGGGTGCATGAGTGTCTGAGTGCATCCCTGAGTGTATGGGTGGGTATAGGAAAGTACCCTATGTTTGGCATGGTTACCCCCCACTTTTTGCCTGCTATCAGCCTACTTAGACTGTTTTCACTGGGATTCAGCTAACCAGGACCACAGTGCTCTCTCCCTCCTTGGACCTCTGTGCACTCCACAATTGGCAGACTGGTGTCCCTTATAAGGTCCTAGTATATGGTATTTAGGTACCTAGGGCATTGGGACACCAGCCCTCAGGGGTTGCAGGATGTATTATGCCACCCCTGGGAGCCCATGCAAAATATGTCTGCAGGCCTGCCATTGCAGCCTGCATGAAAAGGTGCATGCACCCTTTCACCACAGGTCACTACACCTGGTCACTGTAAGTCACCCCTAAGGTAGGCCCTTCCAGCCCAAAGGGCCGGGTGAAGGTTCCTGTGTGTGAGGGCACCCCTGCATGAGTAGAAGTGCCCCTATAACTTCCAGTTCCAATGCACTGGACTACGGAAGCGTGGGGAAGCCATTTTATCCGGTAACTGGCCACACTACCTGTGGTTCAACTACATAATGGAAACTCGGAACCTAAATATGTTTGGTGTCATACAAGTTGGAATCATACCCCAATACTAATGCCAGCATTGGTGACATGATTCAGTATTACTACTCCCAGTCTTCCAGGTTTTACGAGCAGCCCATGCTGCTGCCACCACTCAGAAAGGTTCCTCCCCTCCTACTGCTTGACCAGCTCAGGCAGGGAAAGGCAGAACAAAGGATTTGCTGTAGGTAAGGGAGGTAACATCCTAGCCCTTGGAAATAGGTGTTACGAGGCTGGGTAGCCTCTCCAGGCCATCGGGTTGCTTTGAAGGGCACATTTGCCCCCCTTCTTGTATAAACTGGTTTGCACCAGACCAGGGATCCCGGTCCCTGCTCTGGCATGAAACTGGACAATGGAAAGGGGAGCGACCACTTCCCTGTCCATCACCACCTCAGGAGTGGGGCCCAGAGCTCCTCCAGGTGGCCACTTGATTCTGCCATCTTGAAAACTAGATGTGTAGAGGCCCCTGGGAGCATCTGAGTGGCCTGGTCAGGCAGGTGACATCAGTGACTCCCTCTAATAGGTGGTCACTGTGCAAAGTGGCCAATCCCCCTGGTAGAGCTATTTAGGGACTCTCTTATAGGTGGGTCCCCATATTCAGCATGCAAGACTCCACCAGGACACCTCTGTATTGTCAACTTCTGCTCCTTGCCACCTGAACTGCAACTGGACACTTCAGGAACCAACAAGACTGCAACTCCCGGGGCAACCTCGCCTTGAAACATTGTTTCCCTTGCTCCTTCCAGCATCTGCAACATTCCACGGATGTGCATCCTCTGGGGTCAGCAAGAATTCAGCTGCTCCAAGAAACAAGAAGGAGTCTCCCTTGGAGTTAAGGTGTCACTCCCCTGCATCTGCAGGCACCAACAGCAACGGCGACCGGCTGTGTGGATCTGCTCTCCTCTGGAACTGCATGGATCCTGCAACAGAGTTGGTAGTCTGGAGTGGTCCCCTTGGGCCTCTCTGCTCTCTGTCCATTTTGGGAGATGGTGAGCCCTTGCTTCTCCTTGCAGGACAGTATCTCTATGCACTGTGACTCTTGCAGCAACCAAGTCTTGTTGTCACCTACTTCAAGGGATCTTAAGGCTCCGAGTAGCCTTGGCCCCCAGCACTTCATCCTTACAAGTACAGTCTTTCCTCTGATGCTCCAGCAGCGCAAGACTCGTCTCCAGGAGTGCTGACTGGGCCTCACTGCAGCATATTATGCCTGCTGCCAGTGGATTCCTGTGGGGGCTGCAACTGCTTCTGCTTGCTCTCCTGATTGCAGAGGGTCAACCCAGACTCCCCTCAAAGGGTCTAATCCCTTGGACCTTGCTGGTCCTTTTCAGCCTTGCAACTCTTTTTTTGACCCAACTTGCATTCGCCAAGGCTTGTTGGGGTTCTCCAAGCCACCAACCATCTGCGACCTGGTGACTGATGTGGGACATCATCAGCACCATTCCAAGGAATCCTCTGAAGCGCCTGGGCTCTACAGCTGATCCTCTCCTTTCCCTGTCGACCGATCTTTATCCACAGAAGGAAGTGTAGTGACACCTGCTCCATCTAGACACTACATTGTGGACTGGACTCTCTTCCCTTCTTTTGAAGGTCCTCTTCTTCTAGAATCTGCCTTTGGTTTCCTCTGGTCTGGTCCTGTTCTTGCACAATCCATTTTCTAAAGCCTCTTGTTAGTCCTTGGGAAAACCAGGTACTTACCTTTGCTCTCCTGGTTGCTGGGAGTCACCTAGGTACTCACCTCTTGGGGTCCCGTGTTCTCTAAGTTCGCCTCTATCAATTCCATATCCTTGGGTGAGGGACTTCACTTTGCATTTCACTATTTCAGTATATGGTTTGGCCCTCCCCGAGAGCACTAGTTATTTTCTATAGTGTTGTTTCTTATGATAATTTCTATTTATTACTATGTGCATTTATATAGTGTGTACTGACCTCCAGTTGGGTTACTGCCTATAGGTCATCTAGTTCAGTGCTACTGTAATAAAGTACCTTTATTTTTGTAACACCGTGTGGTTCCTTTCAGGTGTGATAAGTTACTGTGACTGTTGTGGTATTGCAAGTACTTTGCATTCCTTCTAGAAAAGTCTTGGTTGCTCATCCACAGCTACGTCCAGAGAGCCCTGGCTTCCTATACACTGTCTTCATTCTGTAATAGGGGTCGCCTGGACCTGGAATAAGGTGCCAACTCCAAAGGTGTCCATCATACACCAGGCCAGCTTCTTACAGCGAGTCTCTTAGTGGGTCTGTGAGTGGGTGCGTCAGTGTCTGAGTGGGTCTGTGAGTGGGTGTGTCAGTGTCTAAGTGGGTCTGTGATTTGATATGTAAGGGTCTGAGTGAGTCTCTGAGTGGGTGCCTAAGGGTCTGTGAGTGGATGCGTGAGTTTCTGAGTGTGCCTGTGAGTGGGTGCATGAGTGTATCAGTGGGTCTGTGAGTGGGCATGTGAGTCTCCATGTGGGTCCGTGAGTGGGTACGTGAATGTCTGAGTGGGTCTGTGAATGGGCACCTCAGTCTCCAAGTGGGTCAGGAAGTGGGTGTGTGAGTGTCTAAGTGGCTCCATGAGTGAGTGAGTTTGTGAGTATCTGAGTAGGTCTGTGAGTGGGTGCATGAGTCTCTGAGTGGGTTTGTGAGTAGGTGCATCGGTGTCTGAGTGGGTCTATGAGTGGGTGTCTAAGTGCCCAAGTGGGTCTGTGAGCAGAAGTATGAGTGCCTGAGTGGGTATCTCAGTGGGTGCATGAGTGTCTAAGTGGGTCTGTGAGTGGGTGCATGACTGAGATGGTCTATGAGTGAGTGCATGAGTCTCTGAGTGGGTCTGTGAGTGAGTGTGTGAGTGGATCGGTGAGTAGGTGCATGAGGGTCTAAGTGGATCTGTGTGTGCATGAGAGTCTGAGTAGATCTGTGAGTGGGTGCATGAATGGGTGTGTGAGTGGGTGGGAGAGTCTCTGAGTGGGTCTTTGAGTGGGTGCATCAGCCTCTGGGTAGGTCTTTGAGGGTGTGTGTCAGTGTCTTAGTGGGTCTGTGAGTGGGAGTATAAGGGTCTGAGTGGGTCTCTGAGTGGGTGTCTGGCAGTCTGAGGGGGTCTGTAAGTGGGAAAATTAGTGTCCAAACAGGTCTGTGAGTGGGTGCATAAGTGTGTGAGTGGGTCTGAGAGTGGGTGTGTCAGTCTGTGAATGGGTCTGTGAATGGGTGTGTGAATGTCGAGATGTAATAACTGGGGTAATTAGCAGTGTGTGGTGAGGTTGTGAGTTACAGTTATCGTAGGGCACAAGTTCTAGTTACTCAAAATACCTCTAACTGTTGAATTTCTATGGTTTTGTGCATGTAAAATCTGAACCTAACAATGACCTCCCTGTAACCTTTGGTGTTTTAGTAAATTTAGAAGGTTTTTTAAATTATATTTCCTAACTCTAACTTCCATGCAACTTTCGTTTTTTTCAGTGAATTTCTAGGGTTTTTTTTAATGTTAAGAAAGATGTCCATCAAAATGCACAGTGGGGGGAGGGGCTGGACGCAGGGCCTGGCCTGGCATTGTGCTGGCTCCAGCCAAGCTTGCTGCTCCTGCTCCCTCCTCCTTGCCATTCATTGTCCAAGACCAGGCCCCTGCTTCTTCATTACAGCCCTGCTGCGGCAACCCCTGACGCTTGCCCTGTAAGGTCAGTTTGGTACCCCTGCCTATCTCCCTCCTGCCCTCTGTTATCCATGTCCCTACCCCATTACTCCTGTCCTCTGTGATCCAATGTTCCATACTTGCCAACAGTTTTAACTTTATAAGAGGGAGATTTTGAAAACAAACTGTGGAATTGATTTTCCCCATTGTCTTACACCACAAAAGAGGAGATTTTAGGCAGGATGCAGATAAAATAAAGCTCTCTTGGACTTAAAAACATCAGGAGTTTCTTATCTTGGTTGGGTCTGTTGGCATGTATGTTTGACCTGCCACTACCTCTTCCTTCTGCCCTCAATGGTCTGTTATATTGCCATTACCTCTCATGCCTATCTTGTATGGTTGGTTTCTTGCCCCGGCCCCCCTTTTACCTGCCCTCCATGGTCTGATGCACTGCCACTGCCCCTCCTGCCTGCCCAGCGTGGTCAACTTGTTGCCTCTGCACCATCTTGCCTCCTTTCAATCTGAGTATGTGCCCCTGACCTCTGCCTCCCTGCAGTATTCTAATGAACAGCTCTATTGAGAGCATTCTATATTTATTACAAAAGTGTGGCATGCCTGAGGTCATCTTGATGTAATCAAAACTTTAATAGCTAAAGCATTTCCTTTACAAATTATAAAAATTAGGGGGTTTTATTCCCATAAAATTATGATTTGTGCTCTAAAAAAATAAAATGATGACATATTTTCCTAGTTCTCAAATAGAAATAAAGCACTTTTAAATTATTGTCTATCTTTTTGTACCGAAATGAATGTGTCTCTGTGTAATGTAACAGATGCTCATGTAAGGCACTACAATACCTTCGGGTCAAGTCTGGGCAGTATAAAAGTACAAAAAAACTAAAAAGATAAGTGTTTTGCGCACTTCTGTAATTGGGCTATACTTCGGCTACATTTGGGTGATATGTGTGCTACATTTGGTCTTTTTTCTCTTTGGCGGCCACCTTGGGAGACTTATGTGTTATGAAGTGGCCTAATTTCCTTACATACTGCAGAATCCTCAGTAGAAAATGCTTTCAGTTTTATACTTCTATTCCATCAAGATGGCTTTCATATATTTCACATTTTTTACATAAATTGAGAGTAACTTATATATATATATATATATATATACGTATATGTGTATATATATATACCTTCATGATGCTGAAAATCATTTAATAAGGAAAAAAGGTTTCCCCTCCAATGCGTTTCAGCCGTAGCCTTGTTCACGGATGGAGTGGGAACGAAAACCATACAGGCAGGCTTTGAACTCAGTAATCAATATTGTGGTATTGTTTTGGAGAGCATCAACACTCACATAGATATATGAATACATGTAGATCTTTTTGCCAGAAAAATTGGAATGTCGTAGTGTATTCCGATGCCTTCAAATAACAATCAAATACTCAAACTCACATCAATACGTCATCCGTAACAAAACGTCCTCGAATCAACTCTCACACATATTTAAAAGAAACAAAATGCCAAGTGACTCTAGGAGTCATATAAGGTTTTTTCTGTAGATGCTCTCTCTAGTTTTTGGTTAAAGCAAGAATGGGAAATTCACTAAAGATCCTGCTCGCAATTAAACGCGAAAGCGAATCTGGTAAAGAAACAGGCACTTCGACCTTACCGTACAGAACACGGCCTGTTCTGTTTTCTAATGCGTGACCATAGAGCTTTGTGAATGTTGCCAAAAAGGGATTTTCAGAGAAGGCAGTGGGCCAATGGACCACTGCCTACTCTGAAAAACTGAAACCAAATGGTTTCCTTATTTTTTTTATTTTGCAACTCGTTTTCCTTTAAGGAAAACGGGCTGCAAAATAAATAAAAAAAACTGCTTTATTTAAAAAGCAGTCACAGACATGGAGGTCTGCTGACTTCAGCAGGCCACCATCCCTATGAGTGCAGGGACTCGCTATGGGGTCACAAAATGCGACCCACCTCATTAATATTAATGAGGTGGGTCTTTGCGACCCCATAGCGACTCACAATCGGTGTCTGAGACACCGTACTGCATCCGATTTTGCGAATCGGAAATAGCGAGTCGCACCGACTCGGAATTTCCGATTCGCAAAATCGGAAAATGCTACATCTGGCCCCTAGTTCCTTCCCTCTAGGGGCGAGAAAGAGCTAGGTGTTATCAAACAGCCCCATTAATTCCAGACGCAGTTATTCCACAGCCTGTAACTTATTCCCATTCCGGGCCAATTGCATGGCAAGGGCAGGCTAATATTACACAGAAACCGTACTTTTGGGTTAACGGTGCAGTGAATGATCGGGCCCACTGTGGGCTCAGGTCGAGCAGACGCCTCTAAATAATGGCTCACTCCCACGCCAAGATATATCATGTAATAAATATATATGAGATACAATGTATTACAATGATGTATGTTATTGCGGCACATGTTATCATTACATTAACTATATATTAATAGTCTGTTTTTTGTAAAGTGTTATATGACTAATGGGGAAACAGAAACTTCCCTTGAGAAATAAGCTTTAATTTTTAAATGACTTTCTAGTGACATGAATTACTTTTTAAACAAATAAATGATTTCTAGGCAACATGCATTTCTGCAAGGAAAAACATCTGTTCAAAGTAATATACTATGCCAAAAGTTAAAAAGCAAATGTTGCAGTGGTTATTAGGCAAATAATGATACATGCAACTGACGTGCAATGTTTAGCTCCTCAATTAATTTATTTAAAAACTGCTATGCTCCAGAACATGTACACTTAAAACATAAGCAAATTAGGGTGCTTCAATTAACGCCAGAGTCGTCTTTTGCCTGTGATTGGGAATGTAATGTTTAGATTAGATGTATTAATTTCCTAAACTGTAGAGGCATTAGTAGTAGTCTACATGTGGCCAATTTAATTGCCCTTTTTAATTGAAGGAAAATATGAAAGATTGGCATAAGATTTAAATACGTGCTTCCTAATACTCTACTGTGGAGCTCCTGATATTGTCTGTTGCGTTAAACTCAGCAACAGTGTCGCTTTGTGAGAGCATTGTTGAAGATCAGAGGTTTGCATGTGTAATTACGTTTTATCTTGGGTACGCTAATCTTATTCAAGTGTGAAGAACTCGAGTGTTTAATTTTGCAGAGTACACTGAAGGTTGTCAGCAATTAAGAGAAGCTCTTGAAAATATTCAAGGGTATGAAGTTTGCAGCTCCGAATGTATTGCTAGTGGGACACCTTTTTGCATAATACAGCAGAATGGCATGCAAAGAAATGTGAACAGGGTTTGGATGGTGGTGTGGCTATTTTTGAAAACATATTTTAATTATAGACTGATTGCTAATTACTGGACAGAGTCAGAAAAATGTTCCCCGATCAGTGCTAGCGAAAATAAGGATAAGCTCACGTTTCGCCCGCTCACCTGCTCACAAAGTAATGGAGCTTTATTGGATGTGCATATAATGCACTGTGTATAAAGAACTTGCATCACGCATGTGTACTTGGCCCGAGCACAGAGGTTGTGCTTGGTGTGCGCCACAGTGTGGGAGGCATGCATTCCTCATTCACTGAAGGATTATATGAAATATGTCCTGGTTGAATCTCTCCTTTCCCTAGCAGAGTCCTGAAAAGGTGCAGAGCAAATGGCAGTGCAGATCACATACTCTGCTACTCAAGAAAGGTATGAGTGGTGCAGTACAGATTCACATTCCCACCTCAAATTTAGGGGATGAATTGTAAATAAAAGTGAGATCTTGAAGTCATGGAAGATGCATGGGGGGGAATGATGACGATGAGAGAAAACAATAATAATATTTTTTTAACTTACCTTGCCGCTGCCACCTTGCTCATCTGCTCTCCTGGTGTCCCAGCAGTCCCTGGGACACCAGCACAGGCTCCCCATGCAATCCCGGTGCTTCTCTCATGCTATGTGTAGCATGAGAGCAGCTTGGTCTGCCAGTCAGACAGTGCACTGGGGTCTGTGCAGTTGCTCCAACCCGGCTGTGCAACAAGCCGGGTTGGAGAAACCTAAGTGCACATGTCAGTTTGGTCAGCTGAAGATGGCCGGCCAAACTGGCATGCACACTTAGTGCATTCCACTCCTCCTTCCCTTCCCACCTTCCATCTCCCATGGCCCATCCCTACCCCCACTCTGCACATGTTGGCTGAGCCAGCAGCTGTAAAATAAAATGATAATCAAATATTTTATTTTACAGCTGCTGGCTCTTAGTCAGTGGGGCGAGCCCCCACCCATAGATGAGGAGCCACCCTTGTGCCAGACCATCCCAAAATAAGCCTGTTCATGAACCAAGATTTCAAGCAAAAAAAACGTGCCCACACATTTGTGATTAGCAATGTCATTGCTAAGCATATGTTTATGGATCTTGAGTAACAGGACCTATTCCTGCATTTCCCCAAAAATATTTCTTAGTTCAACAAGAATATATGTTCCGTTCCTCAGCTTTCATCAGCTGAAAGGCCAAGGTACTGCAGAGGTTCTTCAATGGAAATCTAACCTGAGTGGGTTGTGAATTTTTCAACATGTTGATTCTGTGCCTGTGAACAATGTCAAATCTGCAATGAACCATAATATATTGTCCAAGCTTAATGCTGCACCCGGAGAGAAAGTGTTGGAAAAGACAAGGGTGCCTCTTTTCATAGAGGTGGTATTCCATTGAGTCACCATTTCCACAGGTTTCCTAGATGCCATTGAGAAGCATTTAGACCCAACACATAGCAGAGACTGACAGCCAAAACAAGAACCTCAAGCCACAAACTTGTTGCATTTTCATTTATTGTAGTAAAAGTTGCCATACTTTAAGGACCTGATTCACAAGGTCTTTAAATGACTGTAATGGCTAAAAGTGGCCCCATTTATGCCTGGCAGATATACAAAAGTATATTTATAGCTTTAAATGGTTTACTACTGTGAAATTGTAAGCCAGACTACATATAATTATAAAAAAGTAAACCCCATGAAAGGGGTGGTGGGAGAGAGGTTGGAGGAATGCTTTGCCTTGAAAGTTTGTGAACACCGGCAAACTCATGAGCTGTTACCATTGAAAAACTCCTCTCTAGTTCTTCCCACAGTGAAACCAGTCAGTGAATTACTTTCTGCCTAAATTGAACCTATAGGATGGGGATGTGGGGTTGTAGGCAAAGCTGTTTCTTTGCACATTTGCACATTGGGCTCCATTCCCCCAATGTGATGTTCTATCCCAAGTATAATTCTACACTGAGGAAAAAGCAGATGGTACACAACATTCCCAATAATACAACTGGAAAGCTGCAACTGGAGCAGATTCCCAAGAACACTGTGAGAAATGATTGTGAATGATCAAATGCCTCACATTTACACCTGTGTTTAGTCCTAAGTCTATGGGTCTAAATGTGTGATTTTTCTATCAGTACTGATTCTAGCTCTTTACTTAACAGTCAGTAGTATGACCTGCTACCTGCACTGTATTGTGAACTTTTCCACTCATTATTCTGCAAACATTTTTGAAAAATATTTATTATGAAGTAATATTCTAAATATTACCTGAGTATCTAATATACGAAGGACAATACAAACCACAAAATATGAGCAATTCATAAATTTGAAAAAGGGCATCATTCTTGTTGGGTTCCCCTGCCCCTCTCTGCCCCCAATAAACACACGTTTTCCTGTGTAATTCTGGTGGCTTTAGTTATGCCACTGATAAACACCTTTTAATGGTAAATTATATTTATTTATATGCTAACTATTTAAAAATAAAATAAGTTAATTTTGCATTATTTTCTGGCCGGTTTTATTTGAAGTCCGTACATCGATTCATTTCCGTGGGAGCATGTTACAGTACCTAAGATGGCCATGTGTAGAGCTGAAGTAATTTATTACAATTTTGGGTCCCTTTTTGGCTTTAATAAGTGTAGAAGTGCAGTTTGTGACTTGCAATATGCTTACTAATTTGAGGGTGGGTGGTTGTCCCTCCGTATACCCCCACTTACCATCCCTATTTGGCTCCTTGCTCCTCCCCAATCTCCTTCCCTTTAGTCAGAAGTAATTCTCAATTTCCAGCCACTCCCGTCTACCCATCCCACATTTACAACTAAAACTAACATGCGCAGAGACTCCACAGTTGGGGCTGAGATCTCCTCACAGAAAAAGATAGAAGTGGCGGAGAAGGAACCTCAGCACACATGTCTGTAAAGGGTATTTTGAAGCACCTTTGAGGCACTATTGTGGTACTACAAAACCTACTACAAACTGCTGTTGATGAATAGGCCCCATAGTGTGTAGAACTTGAGCCAGTGTATATGCTTGAGACTGCAAAAAGCCTTGTGATTCACAAACTATGTCTACTTGCACACGATGGGCAATTCCTGACGATTTTGAGTATGGTGAGAAAAAGGTTATTAGTGAGTCCCTCTTAAATTTGGGGTGGGATCAAATTGTTTTCTGGCAGAAAATGCCTAATAGTCTCTGGGACACAAACTGTAGTTAAGCAGCCAGCTACAAAAGCCCTCATTCCAACTTCAGTGGTCTTTTCGTAAGACCGCCGAAGCCGCGGGCGCCGAAAGACTGCCAGTGCTGGCAGTCTTAAGCTCACCCTATTATGACTGATTTTGGAATTCCATCCGAAATCAGGTGGAATTCCAACCCCAGCCATGCTGGCGGTCAGTGGTGAAGAGGTGGTTCCACCGCTGGCACTGCCACCCCAAAAGGAAGCCACACGCCAAATTACGACCCATAATATGGCATGGCGGTGTCCTGATGGCAGGACACTGTCGGTGGTGGAAGCACCGGGACCTGTCCCCTCTCGGATGACCTCCTCGATGGACGAGGTAAGTGGATAGTCCGACAGGGGAGGGGGTGTGTGTGCATGTGTGAGTACGTGTGTCAATGTCATGAATGCGGGGGAAGGGGTGTTTGTGGGTGCGTGTCTGCATATGTGAGTGACTGTGGACAGAGTGAGGGGTGTGTGTGAGTGTTTGTGGATTGGGGTTGTGTAAGTGGATTGGGGTGGGGTGTGTGTGAGTGTTTGTGGATTGGGGTTGGGGGTTCATGTGTGTAAGTGGATTGGGGTGGGGGTGTGAGTGTTTGTGGGTGGGAAAGGGGCCGAGTGCATATGTGCAGGTGTGAGCGATTGAGTGCATGAGTGCTAATTGAGCATATGGAAGTGGTGAGTGCGTGTATGAAGTGCAGGGGGAGTGAATGTATGCACACACTGGAGAGGGGGGTGAATGTATGTATGCCCTGAAAGGGGAGGGGGAAGTGAATGTGTGCATAAGTGCGGTGTTTGTGTATGTGTGTTAGTGTGAATGGGGGTGTATGACACAAGTGGTGGGTGAGTGGGGGTGTGTTTGTGTGTGGGAGTATGTGGGTGCATGTGTGCAGGTTTGAGGGCGTATGTGCGGGAGTATCCCAGTGACAGGAATGCAGATTCCTGTCGTCGGGATGCAAGACCACCAGTAATTTCTGGTGGTGTGACTGCCAGAAAATGCTGGCATCTACCTCGTCGTAATACTGCTAACGGTATTACGTTGTCCGCTGGGCCAGAGGTGCACACCTCTAGCCTGGCAGACCACAGAAAAGCGGCAGGATGGGCGGAGTACTGGCGGTTTGGCTTAGGCCAAACTGCTGAACTCGTAATTTGGCGGTCTTCACCACCAGCCGTAGGCGGTGAGACCGCCATTGCAGCCCTCCAGGGTTGTAAAGAGGGCCTAAATGTCCAAATTGGGTGAGCTCAAACGGTCTCATTTTACTGGAGGTGTTAGTGTACCCAGTGATACCTTGTGCCTTCCAGAACTCCAGATTAGGTTACACAACAGGACGTCAAGTTATTTAAAACATTTTTGGTAGTACCAGTGGAAGATTCACAAAACAGTACAGAAGGCAAGGGAGCATAACCATTCTAGCTAATGAAATACCCATTATAACTACCTCTGACAGTGTTTTCTAAAATAAGACCTTGGACCTCTGGGTGCAAATGGCCTTACTCAGGTTTCCATCTAGTAATTCCGCTTGCATGCGGTAGACTTTAAACCCCAGATAATGATAGGTCAATTGTTTCCACTTAATCATTCCACCATCCACTCTATGCAGCGGCATATTAAGGTTAATGGGCAATAAGCATGACTGTGACCTATTGACCTTCAAACTGGACAGTTTTATAAATACTTGCAGTGCATGAGACATCTGGGCAATGTCAGCTCTGACATCTCTACTAGATAGTACAATGCCTTCTGCATACAGTAGCACTTCAATGCCAGGATATCCTCTTGGTTGAGTTGTGCACTATACAAATACACCTAACAAAACTGCATAGGTTTCATTCATTAATAAGATGCTCCAGGTTTGTCCATCTAGATTCAATGTGGCTGCAACCGTCTCCATTGCTAGAGCAGACAACAGAGGGGACAATGGACAGCCCTGCCACGTACCCCTGATCACTTGAAATAAAGCAGAGCTTGGCTTCTCTGTACTGAGATGGCCCATTTTCCAATTCTTCTCATATGATGAACCTTTGTAGGAGTTTCGTAGTGTACGGAGAAACCAATCAACAATATCACATCAATTAACAGTGTAATTAATTTAGTCACATAATAAATCTCAGAGGCGGAAATTAAAGTTCAAAGATTTATTAAAGATTTTAGGCCAGGCTTATGTAAATGAGTCTCAGAAACAATCTTTCCAAATATAGAATTACCAAAGGTGAAGTAAAGTGTCTCATCAGCCTAACTTATACAAGCATAAGTCATACAAGTACTTCAGTTGCAGCCATACAAAAGATAAGGAATGATATCTGATGGCTGGAGTCCAAATGGCTATTCCCTAGTTTAGTCATTGAAAGCTAATCAAATCTAAATATTCTAACTAACGATGGGAAACCTAAAGATTTCCCTGGAATTTCAAGGAAATTAATAAAGTCAAAGTGTCAGCATAACAGAAACCTCAGTAGAAGTTCTGTAAGAGAGATGTGCACAGTATGGCACCACTCAGCAAAGTAAGTATAGAGAGTTATGTATCCCTCTAAGTTGAAAGGGAGTCCACTCTTGTCAAAGGCCAGAAAGAGTCTGAACTGCCTAGCTAACTATACACTACTTTAAACCTTGCAGAGCCTTCAGGCATTCACATCATTATCACCAGTAAGTTTCCATTTTCCTTGCACAATTTGGAAATTGAAACTCCCATTAGAGTTGCATCCTACAATCTAAGCATCAAAACCACCATGAGTACCTCCCTTGTTTGGGAGAGCACAAAGAAGTCTCCTCTTTGTTCAATTTGTTAACCTTCCTGGCCCTTGCCAACATATCCTTCCGACCACCTTATCACAAACATACACATGCCTTTCATTCACTGTAGACTTTTACAGACCCACCTGCAATGAAAACTTTAAAAAGAAAACATGAGCAGAAACCCCACATCTCTAAGATGCCCTCGGTGTGCATTGTTCAATAAACCCCACACTGGCATCAGAGTGGGTTTGTTGTGCTGAGAATTTGATACTAAACTTCCCAGTATTCAGTGTAGCTGTTAGAAATGGGAGTTTTGGTTGGCAGTCAGGCTACCCTCTGTCCAAGCTAGAACCCTCACTCTAGTCAGGGTAAGTCACACACAATCCAAAATTAGCCTGTGCCCACCCTCTGGTAGCTTGGCACGAGCAGTCAGGCTTAACTTAGAAGACAATGTGTAAAGTATTTGTGCAATAAATCACACAATACTACAATATAGCACCACAAAAATATACCACACAGTGTTTAGAAAAATATATAATATTTATCAGGATAATTGTAGGTCAAAACGAATAAAGATGCAATGTGAAATTGTAGAGATATCACTGGAAAGTGATGTAAAGTGTCTTAAGTCTTTAAAAAGCAAACAAAGTCTCTTTGAAGCACAAAGTACCTGGTTTGGAGTGGAAAATCTCCGCAAAGGGCCGCAGAAGAAGAGATACGTGGAAAAATGGTGTGTGCGTCGATTTCTCCCCAGCACACACGGACTTGCATCGTTATTTTTCACGCGGGGAAGTCGTGCGTCGTTTTCCGGCACGCAGATAGTCTCTTTCTGTGGGTCGCGGGATTACCAGATGTCCCGGGGTCTGTGCGTGGATTCTCCTGCTTGTTTTCTGGCTGCGAGTCGTTCCGCGGGGCTGTGCGGCGAAGTTTTGCTCCCACAGCAGGCATTGCGTCGATTTCCCCTCTGGAAGTCGGGCGGCGTTGTCCTTGCGAGGCCGTGCGTTGAAGTTCCGGCCGCCCTGAAGGCGTCGATCAGCGTCGGTGTGTGACGTTTTTCACGCCGCGGAACAAGCTGTGCGTCGAAATTTTCAGCGCACGAAGAGTCCAAATGAAAAAGAGAAGTCTTTTTGGTCCTGAGACTTCAGAGAACAGGAGGCAAGCTCTATCCAAGCCCTTGGAGAGCACTTTTACAGCCAGACAAGAGTTCAGCAAGGCAGCAGGCCAACAGCAAGGCAGCAGTCCTTTGGAGAAAGCAGACAGGTGAGTTCTTTGAGCAGCCAGGCAGTTCTTCTTGGTAGGATGTAGTTTCTGGTTCAGGTTTCTTCTCCAGCAAGTGTCTGATGAGGTAGGGCAGGGGCCCTGTTTTATACCCAAATGGGCCTTTGAAGTGGGGGAGACTTCAAAGAGTGGCTAAGAAGTGCACCAGGTCCCCTTTCAGTTCAATCCTGTCTGCCAGGGTCCCAGTAGGGGGTGTAGCAGTCCTTTGTGTGAGAGCAGGCCCTCCACCCTCCCAGCCCAGAAAGACCCATTCAAAATGCAGATGTATGCAAGTGAGGCTGAGTACCCTGTGTTTGGGGTGTGTCTGAGTGAATGCACAAGGAGCTGTCAACTAAGCCCAGCCAGACGTGGATTGTAAGGCACAGAAAGGTTAAAGTGCAAGGAAATGCTCACTTTCTAAAAGTGCCATTTCTAGAATAGTAATATTAAATCCAACTTCACCAGTCAGCAGGATTTGGTATTACCATTCTGGCCATACTAAATACGACCTGCCTACTCCTTTCAGATCAGCAGCTACCACTTCAATACTGTATGAGGGCAGCCCCAATGTTAGCCTGTGAAGGGAGAAGACCTCACAGTAGTGTAAAAATGAATTTAGGATTTTTACACTACCAGGACGTGTAAACTACACAGGTACATGTCCTTCCTTTCACCCACACAGCACCCTGCTCTAGGGGCTACCTAGGGCACACATTAGAGGTGACTTATGTGTGGAGAAAGAGGAGATTTAGGCTTGGCAAATACTTTTAAATGCCAAGTCGAGGTGACAGTGAAACTGCACCCACAGGCCTTGCAAGGGCAGAACCTGAGATAAGGTAAAGGGGCTACTTAAGTGGGTGGCACAACCAGTGCTGCAGGCCCACTAGTAGCATTTAATCTACAGGCCCTAGGCACCTATAGTGCAAATTACTAGGGACATATAGGTAAATTAAATAGTCCAATCAGGTAGGATCCACGGTTACCATGTTTAAAGGGAGAGAGCATATGCACTTTAGCACTGGTTAGCAGTGGTAAAGTGCACAGAGTCTAAAAGCCAGCAAAAATGAGGTCAGAAAAAGAGAAGGAGGAAGGCAAAAAGTTTGGGGATGACCCTGTCAAAAAGCCAGGTCCAACATGACCCCCTACCAGCCTAAAGCCAGGGTAGACTAATCAACACTCTGATGGACTTCCCTGCTTAAGGCGATAGAACATGGACAATGGCCCACTACTGCAGGGGCACTCGCCAGGTCTACGCCTTTCTGAACTCAGTGAGGCTTCTTTGTCTATACTCTCTGGGGCCACTGATCTGGCTCATGGGGAACCCTTCTCATCACCTGAGGACCCCATCTGTAAAGCTCCTAACTTTAATTTGCTTACAGATGCATCCCAGTATGCAGACAGTACCACCATGGCCAACAAAGTGATGTGGCCAATTCCATTCCTTGGGTCGGACTTCTGTCCCCAACCCAGGGAAAACTCTGCCCACAAGGACAGAAACCAACAGATGCCACTGACAGCTGTCAGTGTTATGAGCCAGGCCCCCGACCATCCACTGCTAGGTGGAGACCCTGAGGGGGGCCGTTGGATGAGCTTCTCCTCCAACTGGGGGGCTGGTAGGGAGCTCCCAAGGGGTTCCTGAAGCATCCCAGAATGGGGGGAAGTAGCCCCAGGGGTCTTGCACCCCTTCTCCATTCTCACCAGTCCAAGGGTGGGTCCCTGAGACTGGTCCCTCAGCCTAGGGTCTGTACCCTGAGGCTGAACAGAGGACAGGGGTGAGTCCTTCCTCTCCGTGCCTCCCCATCTAGGCTTACATACCCTCCTCTGGGGAGTGGTACTGCCAGACATCTGAAGTGTCAGGGCACCCTTAGGGGTCAACCCTCTCAGCTCTCCTGACACTAAGGGAAACTCATTCCTCAGAATGCAGTCAATGGGCAGCTGGGGACTAACTATTACCCACCTCTGGGTCACCTCCCCACCCCACTCTAAGGACACCCAGGCCATCGGGCGGAAGAAATCTTCCCCAATGGCTGGAGTCACTCTACACACCTGTCCGGTGTACTGCTCTGGTGACACTAGTCTCTCCACAATCATGGTAAGACTAGCCCCTGTGTCTCTCAGAGCGGTGACTGGGATCCCATTCACTCCTACCTGGTGGAAGTGACAACTCCCACCCTCAGGGATCACCAGTTTACCCTCTGAGTCCACCTCCCAACTAAAGGAGATGAAGGCATGGTCTACGACCTGCCCGTGGGGACTACATTCCCCTAAGGCCACATGGGCCACCCCTGTAGAGGTCCCAATACTGGGCGAGTTCTTTGGACAGACAGAGTCCCCCTTCCTGTGTCCTAGCTGGGAACACTCAAAGCAGCAGGGTTGGGAATGGGATGCTTTGGGCCACTGCCCACCAGAACCACCACCCTGTTTCTCAGATGGGGCATGGGAACCCTTTCCTTCACCCTTACTCAGGGACTCGTCTGGGTCATCTCTAACCTCCCCCTCACTCGGTTGGTGGGAACCAGAACCACCCTTCTCAGGGTCACTCCCAGATATCTTTTTGGACACTCTGGTGCTAGCCCAGAGGTCCGCCTCTTCAGCAAGCTTCCTGGGATCAGTCAGCTTACTATCTACCAAGTGCTGGCGCAACTCTGTAAAAGTAGTATTGAGCATATGCTCTCTCAGAATCAAGTCATATCACCCTTTATAATTATCTACTTTATTGCCCCGCTCCCATCCATTCAGTGCCTTACTGGAAAAGTCAAATAAATCTACCCATGTTTGTGTGGTTTGTTTGGTGCTGTCCCTGAACCTCTGACGGTATCTCTCAGGGGTCAGCCCAAACTTGGCAAGTAAAGTGGCTTTCTGAAGTGGGTATGTGTTTTGATCAGGTTGATCCAATGTGAGAAGTGTGTCCCTCCCCAATGGCGGCACATAACCCCACATAGCTACCCCCCATTGCCCTTCAGGAACCTCATGAGCCCTTAGTACAACTTCATAAGCAGCTAACCATTTATATGTCATCTCCCACCACAAAACTGGGCACCACATTTTGGGGTATACAAACCTTCTTTTCTCCAGCAGGTCCTGTCAGTATGCTGCCACCATTATTGCTGGATTCAGACTGTCTTGTCTTGATCTCCAGCTCCTTGAGACTCAGTTCATGAGCCAACAATAGTTTCTTTTCAGCCAAAGCTCTTTCAGCTTCCACCTGTTTGGCTGCTCTTTCAGCTTCAGCTTGTTTGGCTGCTCTTTCAGCTTCAGCTTGTTTGGCTTCTCTCTCAGCTTCAGCTTGTTTGGCTTCTCTCTCTGCCCTTCTTTCCTCCTGTTGAGCCTCAATTTTCAGTTTTGCCATTTACAATTGGAACTCCCTTTCCTCTCTCCTTTCCTCTGCGGTCAGGCTTTGCACAGAGACACTGCTCCCTGGTCTGGAAGGGGGCACAATTGCAGTGGTAACATCATCCACTGATAGCAACAAATCCTCTGAGGGGCCATTTTCTGGCTCCTCTTCCTCATCATCCTCTTCTAAATGGGCTTCTGCCCAGGCCCTCAGCGCCACTTGAAAGTCCTCCTTTTTGGAGGCCCCTTGGGTGGGTACCCTCATTGCCCTGCAGAAACCTCTTAGCTGTTTGACCGTATATGTATCCAACAGGACTAGGTCAAAGTCTCCTACTTGAGACCCCGTCAGAGACATGTTGAGTGAGGATTTAGTTTTTGAAAATTGTCAGGAAAAAGAATTTGCAAAAAATAGATAAAAATCAAGTTGACCTTCAACTGTGGGTAGGTAGTGAAATAATTAGCTACTGTATGTCACTGCACAAATACAAGTCCTATCCTCACCACTGATCACCAATGTTAGAAATGGGTTTTTTGGTTGGCAGTCAGGTTACCCTCTGTCCAAGCAAGAACCCTCACTCTAGTCAGGGTAAGCCACACACAATCCAAAATTGGCCTGTGCCCACCCTCTGGTAGCTTGGCACGAGCAGTCAGGCTTAACTTAGAAGGCAATGTGTAAAGTATTTGTGCAATAAATCATACAATACCACAATATAGCACCACAAAAATATACCACACAGTGTTTAGAAAAATATATAATATTTATCAGGATAATTGTAGGTCAAAACGAATAAAGATGCAATGTGAAATTGTAGAGATATCACTGAAAAGTGATATAAAGTGTCTTAAGTCTTTAAAAAGCAAACAAAGTCTCTTTGAAGCACAAAGTACCTGGTTTGGAGTGGAAAATCTCCGCAAAGGGCCGCAGAAGAAGAGATACGTGGAAAAATGGTGTGTGCGTCGATTTCTCTCCAGCACACACGGACTTGCATCATTATTTTTCACGCGGGGAAGTCGTGTGTAGTTTTCCGGCGCGCAGATAGTCTCTTTCTGTGGGTCGCGGGGATTACCAGATGTCCCGGGGTCTGTGCGTGGATTCTCCTGCTTGTTTTCCGGCTGCGCGTCGTTCCGCGGGGCTGTGCGTCGAAGTTTCGCTCTCACAGCAGGCGTCGCGTCGATTTCCCCTCTGGAAGTCGGGCAGCGTTGTCCTTGCGAGGCCTTGCGTCGAAGTTCTGGTCGCCCTGAAGGCGTCGCATCGATCAGCATTGGTGTGCGGTGTTTTTCTCGCCTCGAAACAAGCTGTGCGTCAACATTTTAGGCGCACAAAGAGTCCAAATGAAAAAGAGAAGTCTTTTTGGTCCTGAGACTTCAGGGAACAGGAGGCAAGCTCTATCCAAGCCCTTGGAGAGCACTTTTACAGCCAGACAAGAGTTCAGCAAGGCAGCAGGCCAACAGCAAGGCAGCAGTCCTTTGGAGAAAGCAGACAGGTGAGTTCTTTGAGCAGCCAGGCAGTTCTTCTTGGTAGGATGTAGTTTCTGGTTCAGGTTTCTTCTCCAGCAAGTGTCTGATGAGGTAGGGCAGGGGCCCTGTTTTATACCCAAATGTGCCTTTGAAGTAGGGGAGACTTCAAAGAGTGGCTAAGAAGTGCACCAGGTCCCCTTTCAGTTCAATCCTGTCTGCCAGGGTCCCAGTAGGGGGTGTAGCAGTCCTTTGTGTGAGAGCAGGCCCTCCACCCTCCCAGCCAGTGGGGGTGGGGAATTGGAAGGGGGGAGCATGGATGGAGGCGGGGGCGTCTCGGAAGTGTTTGGGTGGGTGGGTAAGCCTCCTACCAGTGACAGAGAAAGAGTTCCCTGTCACTGGTAGGGCCTACCGCCATGGTTTATGTGGCGTTACGAAAGCCATGAAAACCATGGCGGTAGGCAGGGTCAAAATGTCGCTGGTGGTACAATAGCGGCCACTGGGCTGGAGATTGTTATCTCCGGCCTGGTGGCTGCTACCGCCATGGCGGAAAGAGTGATTTATTGGCTGGCTGGCTGTAGCCAACCGCCAATGTCATAACGTGGTGGTATGTACCGCCAGCCTGTTGGCGGTACTACCGCCACATTATCACCGTCATAATGACTCCCTTAGTGTATACAGAGGGAAGGTACCCCACCATATCTATTCCAGTCTCAGAAAGTAATTTAGCTTTCATTTTAAGAAGGCAATGAATTCAACCCTTGTCCTCCCTCTCTCTGCAAAAGTCTCATGTAACTTCTTGTCAACAGCAGGACAGTGCGCTCTCTACGGGCATCTAGAATGCAAAAACCCAATTCTTGCAAGATAAAGTAATTTATGCATTGTGATGATATGTTATTGTTTAACCTTTTGCATTGCAGAATTCCATCCAAAAGATTCATTTTTAAGGTGCTTATAAATACTGTACATTTACAATGTATTGCTGCAGACATTCAGAGTGTGTTAGGGTGTGGTCCCTTTCCAGGGCCTTCTGGAGACTTTCCCTGCAACATGCCTGGGCATAGTTCTAGGCTGGGCCAAGACTCTATAAAAGAGAGTCAGCCCAACTTCCAGTGCTCACTATTCAGAGGTCCCGGTGCAGAGCAGCAGCTTCTTCCTGAGCTACTGTCCCGGCAACCTATTTGGATTTTCCAGCCTTCTGCACTCATCTCTCATTGGTGATCACTGTTTCCAGGCGGTAAGACGGTGTTTGGACATTTCCCAACACCGTAATTGAGAATCTTCATATTCTTGCTTTTAATTCTTAAATGAATAACAGATTACTTGTGCGCTGCCATTTTTTGACATTTGTATAGTGGTTTGCAAATAGGGAGGACGCGCAATTTATTCCATAAAGATTTGTTTTCGTTATTACATTATTGTTCATTGCGCGCTGATATTTCTTGACATTTACATGATGTTTTACGAGTTGGCAAGACGTGCAACTCGTTTCATGAGCATTTAACTTTGTTGTTCATTGCGCGCTATCTTTTCTTGACATTTACATGGTGGCATTCGAATCAGCGAAACGCGCGATTCACTTCTCGTGTGTAATTCATGCTGTTAATTGTGCGCTATCAATTTCTGGCATTTACATGGTGGCATTCGAATCGGCAACACGCGTGATTCTTTCCTTGAGTGTTTTTTCATGTTGTTCATTGTGTGCTACTATTTCTTGGCATTTGTATGGTGGCATTTGAATCGACAAGGCGCGCAATTCTTTCCCTGAGTGCTTTTAAAGTTGTTCATTGTGTGCTACTATTTCTTGGCATTTGTATGGTGGCATTTGAATCGGCAAGACGCGCAATTCTTTCCTCGTGTATAAATAATGTAAGTTACTGTGCGCTACCATTCTAAGACATTTTCTTGGTAGCATTTCAAGTTGACACGTCGCGTGATTTATTCCTTGAATCTACGTTGTGTGATTTCATGGTGCACAAACCTTTATGGTGTTTAATACTCATATAAAAATCTGCAATGTGCGCAATTTACTTCCAAAATGTTTTTTCTGAGATGAACACAACAATACCAGAATTTTAGATGTAATGCTGTGTGTTCCTGATATGTATTCATAAAAGGAGATTCATATGGTTGTTTAGAAATTGCTCAGAGTGTTTCCTGATTCTCATGCTAAAGAAAGTACTTGAATCTGAAAGTCCTATTTAACTTTTCCTGTTTCCTCCTCAGGTATTCGGTCATCTAAAGCCTGGTCAGTTTTAGGATTATTCCAGGGTTGTTCATGTTTTTTCGGAAAAGACGAAGCTTAGAGTTGTAGCATGGTACTGATTTCATGAGATGTAATTTTGATGTTGTGTTTTAACCTTTTGCTTCCTACAGGTCTCCTTCCCAGCTGTTCCCGTCCTAATCCCCTTTTCCCCACTTGGACTCTCTTAGACTCTGTGATAAATCTAATCAGAATATTGGAGTTGTCTTGTGGTGGAAGTGTTGGGAACGTGCACGGACCCCGAGGATCTGGTGACTCTGACCCTTCTAGGAGGTCAGTTTGCCTTTCCCCGCCTTCAATGAGACAGGTGATCAGTTGTTAGTGAGTGGGATGGGGGGGCACAAGCAGCCACTTCCAACCCTACATCAGGATGAGCTTTGGCGTAGGGGGTGGGGTTCAAGGCTCAAGCAAGAGAGACGCTGGTTGAACAAACTCTGCTGAATGCAGATACTTTCTTATGCAATTGAGCTTACTTCAGCAGGGAATTTAAGGCTCTCTGGTGAGAGTGAAGGTTGGTAATACAGATGACACCACTGGCAGAGACCTGTGGCAGGGGTTAGCAAGGCAAGCCATCTATGACACTTTTTGGAACGCATCAGCGCATACAGGACTGGCACTCTTCAGAGCAATAAATGGTCCAGAGGTCCCCCTCTTAGGACCTAAGGCAAGCAGATAGGTGCTGGTGCTGCTGGAGTGAAGCTGTCACCCCAGTAAGCCGCCTGTTAATGCAGCGACTGCATTGAGACCACTTATTGAAGCTACCCAGCGGGGTTTGCAACGAGGTAATGGACCAGCATGACTGAGTAGCAAATTGGGGGTAACTTGTCATGCCGACCTGCCTACTGCAGATTCCTTTGCTCTGCTGGCTGCTCCCCCTCCAGTCCCAGGCACATCCTGGTACCCATTTTGAAATGGGAGCAACTGCTGAGATGATCTTAATGATATCATGAACTTTGCTGGGTGCGGCCATCTTACATTCCCTGTGCTCATTTGCAGCAATTACATTGCTATACTATTGCTTCTGATTGCACTAACTATTGACATTTCCCCTTGGCCTCCTTCTCTCTTATAATCTACGGCACTCTGGGTCTCTGTTTGACTCCACTACATCTTGCTCTACTCCTCACCCTGTAGCCTGACGACATAAGCAACATAGACACTACATTCAGCCCTGTCTCGCTATGTCTGGTAATAAGGCGCTCAGCCAACTTCTGTTTTTAGAGGTGATTGCAAGGTGGCAAGAATCTCCTGCACAGGCCCAGGAACATGACATGGCACCTGGGGCCCTGAACATGATCCTCTCGGAGCTTAAGACATTATACCATCCATTGCGAATATGGACCACTCAACTCTCAAGTCCACTTAAGAAAGCAAATCCTTAGACTGGATCTCAGTACCTTCAAAATGCAACATGAGCATGGAGATGGCTGATTGATAGATGTGGAACAATGGTTTGATCTCGTGCAAGACTGGGGAGCAGATATTTAGAATCTCTAATCTAAGGTTGTGGAGCTGGAGGACCGCAACCTCAATGGTGGGTACCCCAGCTTGGAAAGACTCTACAACTGGAGATAAGATGTGAATAAGTAACCCAAAGATTGATAGTGCTCTCCCAGGGAGTGTGCTATGGTCCAAGTAAACTGCTTGTGCATGCCTTGTGTGCCTTCATCAAAGTGCAGAAATAAAGTTTGGCATATGTGGAGTCAAAGTGTAACTCCAGCTGGTGTGAAGCATGTGAGGATAAAAAAAAAAGCTTCACTGAGAAGTCTATGCATCATTCGCAAGAATCTACTGGCATGGTTCTACAGAGAGGCACCGTGCTACTACGCAATATAAAGATATAGAGTTAACGCAGTGATAACGCCAAAGGCAGTCACAAATAGATACAGAAGAGAGAGCTAGCTGACAGAACAATTGATAACAAAGCATACTTTCACTACATTTCCGATAGCCGCAAGCAGAAGAGTTCTATGACTTTACAGGCGGTCGAGGGGACTAAGAAGAAACACAAGGATTGTGTTTACTGAGCTGTCTAATACCTGAAGAGGCACACCACCAAAGCTGCTGAGTGGCAGTTCAGCACAACTCCAAAAGTCTCCAGAAAGTGAAGGGCGCCTTCCAAGAAAGAGGTCGCAGTTCCACTGACTGTCCAAGATGACCCAGACACCAGCACGTCACAAGGCCTCGCAGATGGTGTGCATGAACAAATTCACTAAGCCCGTCAAGTGGAGTTGGAGAGCTTTCCCGACACAGTTTCAGCCAATCCTGTGAATGGTTTCAATGCTGCCACCATCCTGATACTACCACCACCATTCTATACCTCTTAAAAGCAAAATATTGGTGATAGATTGACTGGTTGGATACAGACATTTGAAGATTTTATTTATGTGGTAGAAGAAACTGATAACAAAATGATCATCAAGTATCAGAAGAGTATTACTAGTGATGGTGTAAAAGAAGTCAGAAAGAAAATGTGAGCTGATGAAGCTGCGTACTGTCACATTAAAGAAGCTTTGAATCTCAAATTCAATTCAATGGCAATTGTAGATTACAAAAGGTACATTTTAAGACAAGAACAACAAGGAGTTGGTGAAACCGTAGTGAACTTTGTTGAGAGCCTGGATACCCTCATCAAACACTGTGCATTCAATGAATGTAATGATGAAGAAACAATATATCTGAGAGTTATTGACGGATGGCTGTCGGATTCATTCAGATGATAAATGCTGGGAGAAACTCTTAACCTGGAGCGAATTCTCATGTCTGCCAGAGATAAAGAGTGTGTTGATTGACAAGCTGCTGACATGGAGGCCGGAGGTGCCCAAAGTGAGTCAGTCATGAACATAAAAAGTAAGCAGAAACATAAAGCTGAAGGACCATCATGATGTCTCCAGGGAAAAAGAAGTTGTGTTTCAGGTGTAGATTGTCATTTCCACACTAAGGTAAATGTCACCCCATTGGAGAGATATGCAAAGGCTGTGGTAAGGGGAACCATTTTGTAACGGTTTGCAAGGCAAAGGTAAAAGTAAGTGCATCATGGGGAGATGAGAAAATGGCTGATGGACCTTTCCAGAAGCAACTTTCGACGCATGTCCACAAGGACAAACAATAACATCAGTTGAGACAAATCAACACTAAACAAAGTTGACCATCATCTCATGTCATGTCAAAAAGTTAATCAGTATCAAGTGAAGAAAATTATTCCGCAATATAGATATTTACCTCAGAGAAATGAGCCCATGTTGGACTGACTGCATGTGAAGAAAAATAGCAGTCAAAGAAAAGTCAACATGAAAAAACACCAAAGTCATTCAAACATTGCCTGAAAATTATGCTGAAAATAAATCAACATTAGCAGTGGTGCTATGATAAGTTTTATGCCTGAGGAGAAATATAATGAACTATCTCCATTGCCATGATTGATGCCATCAAAAACGAAAGTATTCACATGGACTGCATCAACACCCTTGAAAAGTTAAGGTTCATTTTTAGTGACTATGAAACACATGAAAACAAAAGTGTGTGCACCCATCCTTGTGCTTCGAGGTACGGCATTAAGGCCCTCATTATGAACACAGTGGTAATCACCCCACCGCTGGCGGGAACAACCGCCAACAGACGTGCGGTTCGAACCGCCAAATAATGAACCAACTGAAACACAGGCATCCCGAAAACCACTCACAGCCAGCAGAGGAGTGCCGACAATGACGGCAGAGCCCGCCCACAGGCCCTACCCGCCCATCAAATAATGAAGCACTAGACCACCGTCAGTTCCGGGGTGGGAACCACCGCCAATCAAAGCCAGACGGAAACAAACCAAATATAAGAAAACACTCACCAGAGTCTCACTCAACACACCGAAGCAGACATGGAGAGAGAGTTGCAGATCATGCCAGCCCTGCTCCTTGCCATATACCTCCAAGAACGAGACCGTTGACGAAGACGATGACTGAAAGTACTGCAATCTACTAAACAAGGGAAGAAAGGGCACAGTTACATACCCACCCACTCCACCTACCCTGCAACGCTCCCACAACCCTTCACATCAGCACAAGCCATGCACCCCACAGCAAGAGGTACTTACTCGACACAAGGCAAATCCAACCTGCCCAAAGTACATATATGTGCCCAACACCCCAAAACAATGAAACGAGAGACCACGGATCCAGAGTGTGCCTCAAACAACACAAGCCACACATTAACCTTTATTCTGCTCACTGAGCAACAGAAGTGCATAGAAGGCCAATGGCCAGTCCATAGTAAAAGAAGTCTGATGAGCCCCATTTCCCCCAACTTGACTCCAACAAACGCAACAGTACTCCACCTCATAGGCGCAACAATGGGGCAACAATGGGGCATCCAGGCACCTCAGGAAACAGGGGTAGGAGGTTGTGGGGGTGGGGATTTACGACTGGGAGGGGGGGCTTAGATTTCTGTTTGGAAGGTGGAGGGGGCTTAGATTTTGTCACAGCAGCTGGTGGAACAGACTTGGCCTGGGGTGCGGCAGATGTTCCTGGCCCAGCACGAGATCTCTTCCTCACAGGGGAGGTAGCACGGGAATGGGAAGGGAGGACAGGGGCGGGCTGTGACGTGGGAGGAGTGGACAGGGCAAGGAAGTGAGCACGTTTAGAGACAGGGTGGGCCAGTGGGTTCAAATAGGTCAACACAGGATAGGAAAAGTTTCTTAGGTGCAATTGGGGTGGACCTGGAGGAAGGCATGGGAGTGGAGGTAGAGGGAGTGGTTGTGACAGGTGTAGGTGTGCGTGACGTGGGTGCATGTGACTGGACAGTATGCTGAGGTGTTGTGGATGTGTGATGGGTGGGTGTTTTGGTGCGTTTGAGTGTCTTGGGAGGAGGGGGTGGACATAGTGAGACAAGACAGACTGCCAGTGTAAATGGATGTTGTCTTGGTGTTTGGAAGTCTGGTGAGTGTGCTGCATGTGTCAACTAAAGCCATTGTGGTGAGTGCAGGTCTGGGGTGCATGAATGGATGTGTGCTATTGTGGTGACTGCAGGAATAGTGTCATCAACATTGAATGAGGGTGCAGTGCCTGTGGGTGTGCATGTACAGGGGACAGACAGGGAGGCACAAGAGGTGGATACACTGGGGGAAGTGGATGTTGGTGTATGTGCATGTGTATGTTGGCTGTGTGTATGCTTGTGGTGGGAGGTGTGGTGCTTGTGTTTTGTAAAAGTGTGGTTCTTGTGTGTTGAGGTGTGTGCCTGCGTGTCAGAATGTGTGCTTTGGACGGATGAAGGGGGTGGGGTGCTAGAAGGGGTAGAGGTGGTTGGAGGGGGGACGGAATGACCAGGGACACTGGCTGCCATCCAAGAGGAGGCCAGAGCCTGATAAGATCTCTGTAGGCCAGACACAGCACCGTGAATGCCATCCAGATAGGCATTGGGCTGCTGCACCTGTGATGCTACCACCTGGATGGCATTAACAATGGTTGTCTGCCCCACAGAGATGGTTCTCAGGAGGTCAATAGTGAGGGCAGCAGGGCTGACTGGGACAGGGGAGGCGGTGCCTGGGGCGAAAGAGACACCCACCCTTCTGGGTGAGCAGGCACGGGCAACTCAGTGGGAAACAACTGGGAGGGCGGTGATGTTATGGGGGGTGGTGGAAGATGACACAGTAGGGGTGGGCCCACTAGGGTTAGCCACTGACAGGGAGCTCCCATCAGAGGGGGTATCGGAGTCACTACCTCCAGTGGTAGCTGCCTCCCCAGTGGTACTCCTCTCGCCCTCCAACCCACTGGTCCCCGGGGCGTTGGACGACTCTGCCTCTGAGGACCCGTGGGTCGCTGCCTCCTCACTCACCGGTGCCTCAGCTCCCTCACCAGATGATGCTGATGTACACAGACAACACAGGAGAACAGGGATGGGGAGACAAAACAGGAGAGACACTTGTAAATAGCTGAATGGAGGTACGTTAGTGGTTCACACATACACCCACCCAGAAAATATTCCACCAGGCAGCACCTACCATTATATACATGGCTATGCCCCTGACTAGTGGCCAGAACCCTGCTATACAGCCACTTTCCCAACGAACTTAAGGACATGACGTACTGCAGACCGGACAGAAACACCCCTACTCCCCACTGGAGCCATTATGTAGATGGACATCAGTCAGAGTCCCTGCCACTAGACAGCATAAATACAAACGCACATACACACATCCATCAAGGAGCCAAAATATGGTATATGTACTCACCCCCTTGTGACTGCTGTGCAGCCTTCAAGCACCCATCCAGGCCCGGGTACGCCTCTGCTAGGATGCGTTGCATAAGGGAGGTCAGTGCCCGACGGGCACCCCTTCCTTGTTGGGAGGACTTCCCCAGATGGGCCTCACAGATCTTCCTCGCCCAGCCCCGCAGGTCCTCCCACCTCTTCCTGCAGTGGGTGCTCTGCCGGTTGTAGAGCCCCAGGGTCCGCACCTCCTTGGCGATGGCATGCCAAAGTCCCCTTTTCTGGTGGGCACTTATAAGGAACACACACAAAAGTAACACTGAGGTCAGACAATGGCCAATCATATACAGCTGGCTATACGTCCTCTAAGGGTCGGATATTTAAAACAGCCTTGCAGCACACGCACATGCAGCATGTCAGGAACCCTGGACCACACAGTGTCACAACTGCACACATGTATGCAGGCAACAACTACCATTACACACATCCATGTACCCCAATCCTACTACTCACTTGTACCTCTGGCCGACCGTAGAACTTGACGTACAGGGGCAGGACCCCATCCATGAGCTTCTCCAATTCCTCATTGATGAAGACCGGGGCCCTTTCCCCTGCGACACGTGCCATTTCTATGACCAGAGGCAGGACACAGAAGTACACTCAGTGGAGTACCTGCATGCACAAGATCAGGGAGTCAAGTGAAGTTGGGGTGACGAGTTTGCGTACGCACCGCAGCGGTGTGCACTGTCACCCCTGGCGGCGATCATGATACGCTAACAATGCCCATTGACAACCATGTTAACTAATGAATTTGCACCTTACGGTATTACGTCAACCGCTAGGGCTATATGAGGTCACTTCCACCACAACACTGCTGGATTACAGGGACAGACATTTTGGCCTTAACTATGCAGTTGTAACACCCTCATCAGCACAATGCAGGCGTATTGTCCCATAAACACCCATATGCATGAAACAATATACATTACCTAACCAGGCCAGTCCTGATATCACATTGTGGTCATGTTGCAGTAATGTCACACACACTAAGCATTTGTGTCGTCAACAATCATGCCAGCAGTGCTGAATGAGAAACAATGTCTGCAGATGTGTGTGTGTTCCTCACAGGTGTTTTCAACTCCTCCTAGGTACAGACCCTTGTGGCGAGGGAGGGCCCCATTGGTGTACAGACCACTTGTTGATTAGCGGACCATGGTGGAGCATCACATCATTATCAAGTACAGACTCACTTGTGCTACTATTGATGATTTGTGCATTATTGGATCCAGCACTGAGACCGGCTAATCGTAATCAGCATGTCATCCCTACTGAAGTGCAGGTGCTCTCTGCATTCCATTTCCTGGCCACAGGCTTATTTCAAGTGACAATGGGCATGGGTGCAGGTTTTCACAGCCAATGTTTAGCATTATACTGTCCAGATTCCTGAATGCATTTGTACGACACCTGCAGTCCTATGTGAGGTTTCCTCAAAGTGCTGACCTCCCTGCCATCAAGTCGGACTTTGCCAACATACCCCATGTAATAGGTGCCATCGATGGCACCCACATAGCTATCTTCCCCCCAAGAGTCAGTGAACAGGTGTACAGAAACAGGAAGAACTTTCATTCCATGAACATTCAATTGCCTTGTACTGCTGACCAGTACATCTCACATGTGAATGCCATGTTCCCTGGATCAGTCCATGATTCCTTTGTGTTGAGAAACAGTAGTGTGCCACACAAGATGGAACAACTACAGGAGGACAGAGGATGGATCATAGGCAGGTGTTTCTGACACTTATTGCCACACAGCAGACAGCCAGGCTGTCTGCCTCTGAGGGTTGTCAATGACAGTCCTGTTTTGCACCATTTTCTAGGTGATTCTGGCAACCCAACTTGCTTTGGCTCCTGACACCAGTGAGGAATCCTAGAACAGATGCAGAGAGGAATTACAATGAGGCCCATGGACGTACTAGGAGGGTGATAGAACACACAATAGGTCTCCTAAAGGCTAGATTTCATTGCCTACATATCTCTGGTGGCTCCCTGGCCTGTGGGAGGAGGAGGGTGCTGTATATCAAGAACAGCTTCCTGAGAGAGGGGATGAGAGTGATGGTGATGATAAGGAGGGGTAAGATGTAAATTCCAGGACCCAACTGACACAACTCTACTTCCAGTAACTCTGTGGGACAATTGGATGAGATTGCTGTCTGTGCAGCATACTGTCAGTGTGCCTTGTCATCTAGGGATGTGTTGGGTCAATACTCATTGCCGCTGTGACCAGGTCTGCATAGGGCAGGTTATATTATAGTGTAATAGTTCAACACATCTGTAGGTACAACAACATGTAATGCGTGTAGTGCATTTCCTGCTACTCAGATAATAATAAATGAGTTATCATACAGTTGCATCCATACTTCACTTTGTTTCTACATAATGACAGGGGACATTGTAACAGGTGAACTGGCGTTTTATTTGCTGCAGGGGTTAAATTGTGCAGATTACAGTGATGGGAGTGGGCTACTGGTGATTGTACAATATGGCAACATGGTTGCAGCATTTGTTGGCAGTAGTGGTAGGTCCATCTATGTTTACAGGAGTTTGTTGTAGTTTTCACACCGTTTGGTTGTTGATTCAGTGGGACACTTGGAGGACAGTTCTTGCCAGAGTCACTTCTTTGAGGGGGCCTTGGTCTTGGCAGGTGTTCCATTGCCATATCTGGGCCAGAGCGTCCGTTTAGGTGCCTGGTGTTGGTCTGTACGGGTTGAGATGGATGTCCCCTGTGTGTCCTGAGAGGGTGGAACATGTGCAGTTGCTGCTGATGCTGTTGTTGTCCTCTCTGTAGCCTGGCCTGTAGTAGGGGCTTCCTGGTCTGTGTGGGCCTCAGGCTGTGTTGGGACAAGGTAGAGAAGAGCACCTGCTATGCTGGCCATTGTGGCATTGTGCAGTTTCCACTGCTACATGGCCTCTTGGTGATGTGCCAGCTGCATCCTTTGACCCTGCTCCAGGGTGGATAGTATCTGGGCCAATCTGTCCTGGGTGTGGTGATATGCTCACAGGACCTCAGAGATCACATATTGGGCTGAAGCATCCATCATGTGGCCTCCCCCTTGGGACACTGATGCCCTCTCACTGGGCCTAGCCCCCTGTGCCTGTGTCCCCTGCACAGGTCTGGCGGTACCACTTGTACTGGGGCCATCATCTTCCTGCCTGTTGGTAGGGGGTGAGTGTGGCCTCTCTCCATGTGTTCCACCAGTCTGTGGCCTGAATGCACAGGTGTGGGGACGGTTGCCCTGGGCTGATGTTGTTGGCTGGGGGGCAGGGGTATCAGTGGTATCTTGGGTGGGGCTGCTGGATGGTGACAGTCCAGGACTGTGTGAGGGGCCAGGGTGATCGTCAATGTCCAGGGTTCCATCCCCAGTGTCCTGGGAGGTGCCTCTGTCTCCCTGTGGGGCACTGCCAATCCTTGTCCTGTCCGCCAGGGTGGCATAAGTGGTGGTGCCTGTTGGAGGGAATGGACATGTCTGTTACAATTGCATGATTGGATGCACAGGACTGGGCAGTTTTGTGCAGATTTTCACACTTTGGGCCAATGCAGGATGCTTTCGTGAGGTTAGCATTGCTTTTTGCTTGGGATGTGGAGGTGCATAGTGGGTGCTGTAGGCCATTGTGCTTCCTTGCAGGGGTGGGTGGCTGTGCACAGTGGGAGGGATGTGGGCCTGTTAGTGGTTTTGTGGGCATGAAGGGGGTTTGGATGTAGTGATTGTGGCCTGGGTGGGGTTGTGGTCCTCGTGGTCGTTGGAGGGGTGAGGTGGTGCATGCATTCCAGGTGTGATCGATATGGGGTAGTTGTAGATGACTTACCCAAGTCCATTCCTCCAGAGAGTCCAGTGAATCCCTCAGGGTGCAGGATGGCCAGTACCTTTTCCTCCCAGTCAGTGTAGTCGGGTGGTGTTGGTGGAGGTCAATCCCCAGTGTTCTGGACTGCAATGTGGTGCCTGGATGCCATGGACCTGACCTTCTCACGCAGGTCATTCCATCTCTTGTGGATGTTGTCCCTGGTGCATGGATGATGTCCCACTGCATTGACCTTGTTGACTATTGTCTGCCATAGCTCCATCTTCTTGGCGATGGGTGTGTGCTGGACCTGTGCCCCGAATAATCCTGGCTCCACCTTCAGGATCTCGTCCACCATGGTCCTTAGCTCCCTTTCTGATCTTGTGTGGTTGGGTGTATGTATTGTGTATTGTGGCATTCGGTGTCTGCTTCTGGGGTTCTCTGTATTAGTTGGCCTAATTTCATTGCAAAGGATTGTGGGGTGTGTCTGTGAGTGTTTTATTGTGTTGTGGATGTGTGTCAGGTGTGTGGGTTTCAAACTTGCCAATGTATGCATTTCTTGCTGTTGGGTCCACTTGTCGCCTGTGGCGGTCTGTACCGCCAATTATCGTTCAGCTTCCACTGACCACCACAGTGATTTGTGCTTCATTATTTGGAGGGTGGGGTGTTTGTGTGCTAGTGGGTGGTGAAGTGGGAGGTCCAGAATGTCCTCCGACAAGGTCCTGGTGGTGACTGGTGGCAGGGAGATTTTTGTTGGTTTCTGATTTTTTCATCATTATATGGCGGGTTTCTGTTCACCGCCAATGGCGGTCTTCTGTTCACCGTCACCATGGCGGTCAATGGTGTTTACCGCTGTGTTCATAATAAGGGCTGTTGATATGTGACTCTCAGTGAACTACGACATGAATGCTCATCATGCAGTAGTAAGTGAGTTCCCTTAATTGTTTCACGGGTTAGGAAAACTTAAGACCATGAAGGTAAAATTACATATTAATGAGGATCTCCATCTTGTTGCACAAAGACACAGAATAATTGCATTTCATTCACAAAAAGCTATAGAAAAAGGAACTCAAATTGTTAGTTAAACATGATATCATTGAGCATTCTACTGGTCTGACACCATAGGTTTCTCTCATGGTGGTAGTGCCCAAAAAGGACAGTGAAGAAGCTGTATGCATGTGTGTGAATATGCATCAAGAGAATAGGGCAACTGAAAGTGAATGACACCCAGGTCCGCACATTGCTGACATGATAACACAATTGAATGGTGCAAACGTCTTCCCTCGCCTTGATTTAAATAAAGGATATCATCAGTTGGAATTTGAGGAGAATTGCAGGTTCATTACAACCTTTTCTACACACATTGATCTGTTTCGATACAAAAGTCTTCGTTTTGGTGTGTCATCAGCTGCAGAGATTTTTCAAGATGTCATTAGACACATCATACAGCCTGTCATGAATGGTTTCAACTATAGCGGTGGCATATCAGTTTTCAGAGCTACACAGAAGGAACATAATAAAGCTCTCAGACAAGTGTGTCGTTTACTTGTTGATGCAGGTTTAATGCTCAATGCTGAGAAATGTGAACGAAATAAGCCAAAGCTAAAATTCTTTGGCCATTTCTTCTGATTGGGGCATGACACCAGATCCAGCCAATGTGCGAACATTGTCAACTGCCAGTCCCCCACAAGATGGTTCCATGTTATGCCTATTCCTTGGCATGGCCAGCTACTGTTCCAGATATATACACGACTTTGCCACTGTGAGTGTTCTCTTGAGAGAGTGGATGAAAAAGAATGTTTAATTTCACATGTCACATGAATGTGAGCAACGTTTTAAGAGAATCAAACAGGCAATTGAAAATGCTACTGAAATTGCCTATTTTGATCCAAGGCTACATACAGAAGTTGTTGTTGACGCTAACCCGGTCAGGTTAGGCGCAATCCTTGCACAGCACAATGGATACCCAAATCCTCGAAGACATATTTTGGCATATGCAAACATTTGTCCCAGACTGAGCATGCTTCTTCACAACCTGAAAAAGAGAGTTTAGCAGTAGGGTGGACTTGTGAAAAGTTGCCCGTTTTTCTACAAGGAAAGTCTTTTACCCTTGTGACAGATCATCACGAATTACTGACCACCTTTTGGAAATCTAAAGGCCAATATGTTTTCACACATTGAACATTGGGGTCTACGATTACAAGAGTGCAACTACACAAATGTGCATCTTCCATGGAGGGAAGGATCAAAACCCTGTCAACTACTTCTCCATAGTGCCTTTGCAGTGTCAAGGTAACTCTTCTGAGACAGCTGTAGCCTTCATAAATTTCATTGTGAAATCAAACACACCTTCTGCCATTTTGTCACTTCCATGAGTCAAGACAGTGACATTTTCTAACCGAAAGACATTATGACACATCAGTCATAGAACTAACATACTCAACCTCTTACCAGTGACAATGAATAACAGAAGTTTAAAAATATCAAAGATGAATTGTCCATGACACAAGAAGGCATTGTCCTCAGGGCTCGAGAATTGTCATTCCAGAGTGTAAAAAAATGATAACTGAAGTGGCCAATGAAGGACACTGTGGAATTGATGCCACAAAACAAGCTCTCTGGGACTGAGTTTGTTTTCCTCATCTCAATAAAAGAGTTGAAAGAGAAATAAACACCTATCATCTGTGCAACTACATGTTAGCAAAAACCACTCACTACCTCTTAAGCATGTCAGAGTTGCCAAAGAATGCATGGGCAAGAATTGCTGTTGACTTTTTTTGGCCCACTGGCAATGGACATCACTGATGGTGATTGTAGATGAATATTCTCATTTTCCATAAATAGAAGATCTCTCATCTATCACACAGGAGAGTGTCATTGCGAGATTAGATGGCATCTTTATGACATGAGTCATTCCTACAATTTTAAAATCTGACAATGGCCCACCTTTCTATAGTCAAGAATTCAGAGACTTTCTCAGTCTGCTTAATGTGAAACATCAGAAAAGCACACCTCTTTGGCCACAGGCTAATGGCCTTGTTGAACGTTTCATGAGTACATTAAAGGAAGCTGTTCAGTGTGCTTCATTAGAAAAGCTCGATCTTATGACTATCTTGAATTCTACTCTAGGAACTTATTATTGGACTCCTCACTCGACCAGAGGTGAAAGCCTTGCAAAGTTGATGCCTGGGAGAGCAATAAGGACCAAGTTACCTTACGGCACCAACACAAGATTGGGAACTGAAGAAGAAATATGTACAAAAGATTTGCATCTTAAAAAGAAAATGAAGGCCTATGCAGACAGGAGATGACATACCAACACAAGAGGATAGAAGGAGTGCTGAAGTAAGAGATATTGGTTAAACAGTCCAGCCCGAACTGCTAGGCAAGGTCCTCCCTGGACCAGAAACAAACATCCTGGGGCAGGTTTCAGGATATCACCCCTCATCAGCCAGGCTAGCTTGAATCCAGTGGTGCAGTGAGCAAGGGACCCATGTCTGGGTATACCCTGGCCACTTGGGGAAAACATAACAACACAACAAGATGATGGACGGAGTGCTGAAACTTTTTAGACTCTCACACATAATCACAGATCTGGGTTAAATCCATTGTCCTTTTGCTCACCATGACACCCCAGTTCAGACCCAGCCATATACAAATCAGTCTTGACCCTGCTGCCCCTGGGGACATTCCAGTCTGAACCTTTAGGGCTAACATAGCAACACAACATCATCTGTTCTTTTTTGCATTTGTCACAATTTATAGATTTCCAAAACTAATTCTACCTAGTGGCATGACATCTGTGCAATTATCTCCAATTGAAACACTGTCTACAACATGCCAAGCTAACACTAAATGCCCTTCTTTCTGAATCAGTGGGCCAGGATTACTTACAGAGATGGAGTTCCTATCTGGGGGTTATTTCAGGACTGTACTCAGTGTCAGTTGCTGAACTATGCTCACAGCCCCTACAGAATTCCCTCCATGATAAATGGCAGAGCCAACTTGGAAATGAATATTCAGACGTGGAGTGGCTTGAGGTCCTAGTTACACATTGTCAGGAGATTACCCATTAAATCAAACTTCCAGAGGAGCAGATGCCTTTTACCCAACTCCCTCCAACAGATGCATGCTCAGACTTTACAGATTACCTGAACCCTGCATCCGCCAGGGGGGAAGGGGAATGGGAATAGAAAAAGAGAGACCACCTCCAAATCCAGTTCCAGCCTCTGTTTCCCACTTGAAGATAGGATATTCAGTGTGTGCTTCTGTAACCTGCACCTTTCTTCTTATTGGGATTTCTTTAAAAGAAGGACCTGCAGTTGGGTGAAAAGAGCATAGATAAGTACATTCCTACTGTGCATTCAACTGTTCAGCCATTCACATTCGCCCAATTCTATTGTTCTCCTAACCTGGTTCTTTCGAGAGACTAGCCTCTCTCTAAGATAACAATGTTAACTTAATATCTTCTTTTCTCCAGGAGTCAGAGATATCCAAGGTTCCCTGGAGAACAGTTCAAAGGTTCACAAATATACAATCTACTAATGTCTTTTACAGGAAATGAAAACTCCTTCTCAAGGTTCAGTTTTCTCAATCACAGTCTCTAGGAATTAGTCTGAGCACTGAGGTTTGTCTCTAAGACTGGCAAGTCTGCAAGGCGAAGAGTTTTTTAATATAAAAGTACATACATTTATTGGCAAGTCTGGAAATCATACAAAAGGATTCCTTACTGCAGTTGTTTGAAGTTCTGTTAACCAAAACTAATTCTCCTCAAAAAGCCGATAGCCAGTTGTTGGAAGAAGGAAGAAATTCAGCTTCTCCAGAAGGGAAAAAGTAGCTGGTGTGCACACCATGACAAGAAAAATAATTACTTACTCAAAACTGGAAGAATTCTCTATGAAACGAAGCGCCTTAGGAACACTACCCATTCTCCTCAGGATGACAGTTGAAGTGCACAGCTCCCAGAGAGAAACAGTTGGAGGGAAGTTTCAGCACAAGACTAAGGTAGAAACACTAGAGTGCTGACCTCACAAAGATTTGGGGCCACCATCTTGAGTGGCAGTTAAACCTTAAGAAGCTAGTTCTGAGAACAGCCTCCACAAGAGCTAACAGGAGTGAGGATGCCACTGCAACCAACGTGGGTAGAAGAAAAAGTGGAATCATTTTTGCTGTGTGAAGAACTGAACAACACTGGCAATAGTTTTCATGACACACATGACGGGGGCTTGCACAAGGCCAGGCACAAGTTTAGTTTCTTTAAAGTACTACATGATTGGCATTGGTCCCCATAGAGACTGTAGGCAGCTATCTTGGTACCTTTGACTGCATTCTGCAGATGCCATCAGACAATGGGTGACATGGTACACCTGATACAATCTTATCCTTCTTTGCAAATATTTTGGTTGTTATTCCTGAGCACATAAGCTCTAACAGTGACTTTGACCTACAGCTGTCGGTTGAACTGATTTTTCTACATTTCACACTGGAAGTGGAGGATCTTGACACCCACAATAAGCTGTGGGTAGAAACAGCACTGTCGGTGGGCACTATGGCTATCCTTCATCACTGGAAACAGGGCACCTCCTTCCCATTCGGACTGGATGCATAATATGGCTGTGACAGCCTCACATCAGCAGATCATTTGTCGTCTTCCATACCAAACCACAAAATCTGAACAAAATTGGGCTCCTTTCCTCTCAAGAAAAATCCCAATAAATAAATAATTGTAAAAAGATGGGCTGGGGTGAGGTCTTGCAACCCAGACCTGCTCAGGGCCCCCAAGCAAGCCACCTTCTATGCATTAATTTACCAGCCACTCTATTTTCTTTCCTGTTACGCTCTGTGAGTCAGCGTTTTACATTTCCAGTTCTTCCTTGCTACCTTTCACAACACGATATTCATTTTGACATCAGGTGGATACCACTCCTTGTGTGGACATACAGGAATTAAGATGTGACTGGGTGTAGTATGTAGCAAAGAGGAGCAGGCCATCTATCTTTCAGGACAGAAGCACCAAGTCTCTTTGCAGCCAACCAGTCAGAGAGCTTTGGGGCTTTGAACCTGGCTTTGGATTTTCTAGTACCCAAAAGGCCTCTGAGAGTAAAAGCTACGCAATTCTGAGTTTGCTGGTATTTCCAAATTAATGATCTAGATATCTCTATAGTTTAACCTCTTCTTTCCAAGAGTGAAACATTATTTAAATGGTAATTTCTCAAAAATGTCCAAGGGTACTTACAACAAAACATGCAAAGGTACTTCCGAGAGTACCGTTCTACTTACATTCCAAGTTTAATGTAATTGAGTTCAGTAGTTGTTATCTGTATCGAGGATTAAAGAATCAGAAGGTAGTTAAAATGGTAAATGTCACTTTGGAAACCCCCCTATTTTTGCACTCCTCTTGATGGATCTGTGAACAGTTGCCTTTTTAATGGAATCTCAATGGACCACATCCCCGGGAGACTGCAGTTTCCTACCCAGGAGAGTACAGGCATACCCTTTCTCACACATTTTCTCATTACTGGGCGGGAGCAAGAAAGAAAGCTGTTCCCACCCATGTGGGAGGAAAGGAGAATGGTGCTGGATCCCACCAGCACAACCATGGGTCCTGGAGGGGAATTGTCTGAGTATGCTGGGGCCTTAAGGGTCCCTCACAACCTGCAATGATGGATGCATTGTGGGTGCCCCAGGTGGGGACCAGTGTACCAACTTACAAAAAAAATGTTGCTCCTGCCAGCACAAGTATAGGTGCTTCTGGGGAGCTGACAGGGGCTGAGGGCTCACTCTGAAGTCCTCAACAATTTAGGTGATGTGGGTGCTTGGATGGGCACCACACCACCTATTTAGTAAAATTATAAAGGGGGGAATAATAAAAGAGTGGCAGGAGCTACTCAATTATTAATCACTGCTCCATTGTAGGAGAGCCCCAATAATGCCCTTTTTCTATACATTTCTTTTGGTGGTGCCCTAGAAGGGATATGGGCATCACCAACATTCTTATTTTAATGTTGTTGGGGGGTGGGGTGCAGGAAGTGATGCAGCCCTTCAGCAACATAAATAACATAGTACGTTTTGTGGGTGATTGAATCCATGACCCCAGGAATGCTTACCATCATTTTTGTAAGCACTTGGAGCGCTCTCCCGCTGGAGTGCAAAGTCCCTTTGTCATTGGTTCCATGTTTGCACTTTGTGCCTTGAAAAATCTTGAAAAAATGCAACAGCACATGTTCAATTTTTTAAAATTATAAATGCTTTTATAAAAGTATTATGAGACAATCACCGTTATCAATCAATCAATCAGGAATTTGTAAAGGGCACTACTCACTCGTGAGGGTCTCAAGGTGCTGAGGAGGGTAGGGGGGAGGATGAGGGGGGATGGTGCTGTTACTGCTTGAACAGTCAGGTCTTGCGAAGTTTCCTGATGTTAAGGATGTCTTTGGTCTGGCGCAGGTGGGTGGGAAGAGTGTCACACATTTTGGCGGTGAGGTGCAAGAATTATCTACCGCCAGTTGTAGTTCTGCAGATGCGTGGGACGGTTGTGAGGGAGAGGTCGGCGGAACGGAGATGACGGGTCGGGGTGTAGAAGGAGAGTTGTGTGTTGAGGTGTTCTGGGCGGTGTTGTGCAGTGCTTTATGAGCGTGGGTGAGGAGTTTGATGGTGATTCTCTTGTTGACTGGGAGCCAGTGCAGGTTTTTCAGGTGGTCTGTGATGTGGAAGTGGCGTGGGATGTCCAGGATGAGGTGTGCGGAGGTGTTCTAGACGAGCTGCAGCCTCTCCTGGAGTTTGGCCCTGGTTCCTGCGTAGAGAGCATTGCTGTAGTCCAATTTGCTGCTTACGAGGGATTGGGTGACTGTTCTTCTGGTTTTGGTGGATATCCATTTGTAGATCTTTCGGAGCATGCGGAGGGTGTAAAGCAGGAGGAGGAGATGGCGTTAACTTGCTGCGTCATGGATAGTGAGGGGTCCAAGATGAATCCAAGGTTGCACACGTGGTCGGTGGGAGTCGGAACGGTTCCGAGAGTGGCAGGCCACCAGGAGTCATCCCATGTGGAGGTGGAGGAGCCAAAGATGAGGACTTCCGTCTTGTCGGAATTGAGTTTGAGGCAACTCCTCTTCATCCGTTCATCGATGGCCTTCATTCCTTTGTCGAGGTTGGTCTTGGCGGAGTTCTTGGTAAGGGAGAGGATCAGCTGGGTGTGTCAGCGCATGAGATGATGTTGAGGTTGTGGGATCGGGCGATGTTAGTGAGCAGGGCCATGTAGACATTGAAGAGGGTCGGGCTGAGGGACGAACCCTGGGGTACGCCGCAGATGATTTTGGTGTCCTCCGAGCAGAATGGGGGGAGGCGGACTCTCTTGGTTCTGCCGGTGAGAAAGGAGGTGACCCAGTCCAGGGCTCTGTCATGAATTCCAGCATTGCTGAGGTGTGAGCATAGGGTGTAGTGGTAGACGTGGTCGAATGCGGTTGAGAGGTCCAGGAGGATAAGGACCATGGTTTCTCCGCTGTCCAGTATGGTTCTGATGTCGTCGGTGGCAGGGATGAGGGCAGTTTTGGTGCTGTGGTTGCTGCAGAATCCGGATTGGGAAGGGTCCAGGGTACTGTTCTCTTTGGGGGGAAGCGGGTTAGCTGTCTGTTGACAGCCTTCTCGATGACTTTTGCCAGGAAGGGGAGCAGGGAGATAGGCGGAAGTTCTTGAGGTCCTGTGGGTCCGTCTTGGGTTTTTTGAGGAGGGCATTGGTCTCGGCATACTTCCAGCCCTCCGTGAAGGTGGCGGACTCGAAGGAGCTGTTGATGATCTTCCGTAGTTGGGGTGCGATGACAGAGCTTGCTTTGTTGAGGATGTGGTGAGGGCAGGGGTCAGATGGAGAGCCGGAGTGGATGGTGTTCATGATTTCAATGGTGTCGTTGTCATTGATCGGGGTCCAGGAGAGCAGGAGGTTGGTCGGAGGTGAATCTGTGGTGTTGGTGGTTGCCAGAGGGGTGTGGGTGCTGAAGCTGTTGTGGATGTCTGCAATCTTGCAGTGGGAGTAGGAGGCTAAAGAGTCGCAGAGGTCTTTGGATGGCAGGATGTTGTTGGTGTTGGAACCGGGGTTGGAGAGTTCCTTCACAACATTGAAGAGCTCCTAGTGACTGTGTGTGTTGTTGTTGATTCGGTCTTTGAAGGCGGTTCTCTGGCAGCTCGGATGAGTTGGTGGTGTCTTATGAAAGACTGCAATGTGTGAATTCATGACATATACATTTGATTACAGTTTTTAGTGAATTTTTGAAAAAGCCAATAGACCACCTATATATATGTTGGTGTACTGACCTTTAGATAAAGCCAATAGGCCCACTACGTTTTGTATTTTGACACTTTGACAAAGCTAGAAGGTCTGCCTTACTTAAAATGGCACCCTTTATATTGTTGCATCACATCGTCAGCCATGCGCTGCAGAGTGGTGTCTATGGGTGGATTTAGCACAGGGGCTGGCCACAGGCACAGCACCCAACACCATTCCGCACAAGCCAACGGCAATATACAGTGGGGTTTGATCACCCGTTGGGGGTGCCAGGCCCTGCTGTCCACCCAATGCTGTTAACGGCCAAAGGCTGTGCACCACACGGAGTTGGAGTCCTCAGGGGAGTTGGCTGCCTGCTGGGGGTTGGACGCAGGGCCTGGCTGCAGGGTAGGTCTCACAGTTAACACCACGCTGCACACCACTGAAGGCCGTGCGAGATGTTTGGTTGGTGTTATGTATGATAATAAAATAGTATTTCATTTGTTTAAAAACCCTAAAAAATCAATAAAAAAACTAAGGGTAAAATGACACTTTACTTATGCATTGTAATAATATCTTTATTTGAATTAAACAAAAACCTTAACATTTCACTGGAAAAAAACAAAGGTCAAAGGGGCGCTATAGTTATGTGAAAATGTCAGTCAAAACAAACCGTTTTAAACAATCAAAAACACTGAAATTTACCAGTTACAGTTATCTGAAGTAACTATAAGTTTTGTCTTAACTAACTATAACTCACACCATCACCATGCATTGCTAATTACCCCAAATAACATCACTCATGACATGTTCAATGACATCATTGATAACATCACTGCAACATCTGAAATTATATCATTAGTCATTGATGACAACACTTCACATGTTGGGGACACAGCATAAGTTATAGTTACTTGAAATAACTATAACGGGATCATCAGACTAAGAGCTGTGGACAAAGGCCTCACTCAAGATAGAGAATTACATGTATTCCTCACCGACAAAACTTTACACCATATCCCTTCATATAGAAGCAACACATTGCATCAGCAACATATCCCACTTCAGGGTTACGGATATATTACTTAATGCAGGAGTTTTTTTCCCATGTTTTTTTTTACTGTGTAAATATAAATGTGGTGTCTGTAATATATATATATATATAAGCCCCTTGATATTTGAAAGAAAAAAGAAGATGCAGTATCCTATAATATATTTTGATAGTGTGGTCTATCTACTACAAGAGTTCTCTTTAATATGAATATTGTTTGAAAGACAAGGCATTTTATCATATATCACTGTGATCGTAATAGTTGAGGTATTACTTGTGAAACATGTTGCTCCTTTATCAAAGTTTATGTCAGGAATTGATTCTTAGAGTCGATCTTGCCTTACCTATATACATTGCTTCATGTTTTCAGTTCAATATTATTCTCAGATGTACATGCCCCTAGTGGGACCTCTTAAACATATGTCCCACACACAACTGTTACTTTTCATACAGTACACATTTTAGAATATCAACTATTCCACAATATTTTGAGTTATTGCTATTCAATTGTTTTGGGGTACACCAACTACTCCTACATCCTGATGACATTCATGTCTCCAGATATCTGTTTGTTTGACAGCACACCATTACAAAATGACAGACATATTCACATTGGCACACAGAGCCTGGCTTCTGTAGAGATCTATCATCTCTTTTTCAACAGCACAATATTGTAGCTTCCTTACAGCCCGTGGTCATTATGGGCCTACACTTCAAGAGCCGGCTCTCTCACAAAAATTCAGTAACAATGTTTTGAGCCCTTCATACAGCAGATCATCAATTTATTAATATTAAAAGTTGGAATTAATTATTTTTCCCATTATTTGTTTTATAGCTTCTCATGGCATCACTTATAGACTAGACTGAACTGGCAACTCTCACACCATTACATTATGTACCCTGCTGAGCACTTGCTAGACTCATAAATGACTTTTAAGTACAAGCTTACCATAGTTACCATCTTCAAAGTGATCGGTATGGGAAATCTCTAAAACATGGCAAATCGATTCTACTTTCCCAAACTTTCCTTAACATTACTTAAAACCAGCTGGTATTTCCCTCTATTCCAGCATGGATTTGATAAGACCTCACATTTACAAACATTTTAGTGGGAAACTGAGATATAAAGAAGTACTCATTGAACAAGTAAACTAATTCTTAGTTTTTTTATCACAATCTACACTTTAAATTGTTATTCTTTTTGCTTTTTAGTGGACCACTACAGTGTCAGAAACATTTAACACTTATATTAAATGCTTTTCAGTTTCTTTGCACAGCTCTTTGTATTAAGGCACACTGAGCTGATCACTTTAATTTCATGCTGTGAGCAATTGTCCAACAGTAATCAAGATAAAAGGATTCACCTGGTGACCAGGCTTCCTCTATCTTGATAGTCACTCTCTTCTTTTTTGCATGGGAGCAATGTTTTCCTTATTTGGTGTCCCTTCCCAAAGACCTTATTTAACTAAATCACTTAAGCTTTACCATGGATGCTTCATCACAACTAGGTTTATGTTAAGTTATGATACTTATCTGAAATGTATAGAATTCCAGCCTTTATTTTGTAACTATTGGTGTTCTGAGAAAGCCTTGACCAGACAAAACACACATTGGCTGCCAGCTGTATATGTATACATAATCTCTCAATCAAGACTTTTCAGAGTACTTGAAGTGTTGATAATATAGGTGGATAAGCACAAGGAATGCACAGATTACTCTTTGACATAATATCAAACTGAAGTGTGCTTCAGTGTCATACTACGTTTACCTATTTTCACTGTGGTGGGCCTAGCTATCCTATGTAGAAAACCAGAATACAGATTAAAATTTAATTACTGTATCTCAAGAATGGGACCAGCTGGGATATAGTCTTAGGGTCAGCTGTAGCAGGCTATTCTGGCCATTAAAGGCTGCTCCGGCCTTTAACAGGGGAGCAGGACTTTAATTGCTGGTATAGCCCAGCTACGAAGGGCTTTAAGGCTATTAGAACATTTTTCTACCACTGGGCAGAATGTTGTAATAAATAAAACAAAGGTCTCACAGAGCCCTAGGGGATGTAATCCCCTTGGGCTCCTTGAGGCATTTGTTCACAGATGTCGCTGTGAACAAAAACATTAGAATGTTGAAGCTCCGGGCTTTTACCAGCCATTAGAAGCCCGGAGTACTCCATTGCCTCCAATGGAGCTCCCAACATTCCAATGTTCTTACAATAATTAAACCACTATATTTAATGCTAATTAAAAATCTAAATCAATGGTGAAGTCTGATTTCTAATACATATGAAGGAAAAATAACCATTAGAAAGTTACCCTTTATCTGCTTGAACTGTCAGAATGATGTGCTCAGCCTTCAATAGGTATGAAAAAGGTATGAAAGGCATTCATGAAGCAAACAATAAGCTTACCTGAATGGGTAGAGAGGACTCCTCTCACTTCTGAACTCCACAGAATATTCAGTGTAGGAGCTGTGGACATCCTATCACACCACACTGCCAAATCCTGCTTGACTGGTCTGTTGAACCACATGTAACACATGTGGCACACTTGGAGAGGAGAGAACAGAATGTCAAGAGAATGCTTGTTGATCCCCTGTCTGGTTGAGAAATGACCCTGCTTCTGTCCTACCAGCCTACTGCCTCTGGATTTGTTGTGGTTACAATGCTTGCTTCAAACTGGAATATATTGTTAGATGTGACAGGACATTAAGATGAGCACATTCCCCACACACACCCCAGCCCTAGAAGCCCAAGATTAGGGTGGCTGCATACTGATGCCATCCTGAAAATGCCCTGACACATGGCACTTTGAGTCTGTATGCAGTAAGGCAAACAGGAACAGTTGCAAAAGTGGGTAGGATTATCCCTGGGATCTTTTATCCTATTGGCTAGGAACGGGCCAGGATTTATCCCACCCATTAGATGGTCCCAGACATAAATGTGGAATCCCGAGGCACCTTCATCAAAAAACTTTCTGGGCTTGTGGAATATCAGGAGAGGACTGGACATGCTGTTTGTGACTTGAGAGTAACGTTGAAGGATTGGACTGGCTTCCCCTTGTCCTAGAACACAGAAGTGAACTCAAAGGGTCAGTTGGTCTGGCCCCCTCTGTGGTTACAGGGAGACAACAAGCTGCTATAGGCCTTTTCCTGGACGTACCCAGCTGTCCAGTGGCAACTAAACCTGGACTGGACCCTGCTGTTGGCCTCTGTCTGACACCCTGTGAGTCTGTATGGGTTGTATGATGGAACCACGCATGTGGCAACCATGCATGACTGAACAACGTAGTCAGAAAAATGACCAGGTTGGTACTATATTTCATCGTAAAGCCATGCCTAGTAAAGGCATGTGTGGAAACAGCATGCGTGGTTGTCGTATGCCACCCCCACTGGAAAAACAGAAGTATCCCCACCCTTAAAAACTACCCCGATACCCTCCACCCACACTGAGCCCTGAAACCGACTCCCATCCACAAAAATAAAACAACCCAACCCCTCAAAACAAAACTACCCCGACCCCAGCCACTAAAAACCCAACCCCGCCTGCCCTGAATACAAAATTACCCCAAACCCCACTCCGCCCCTAAAAACCTAACACCCCCACCCACCCTAAATACAAAATTACCCCACCCCCACCACTAAAAACCAGCCCCCGTCCTCAATACAAAATTACCCTGACCCTACGCCTAATAACCCAACCCCCACCCACCCAAAATACAAAATTACACCAACCCCCACCTTCACCTCCAAAAACCCGACCCCCACCCACCATAAATACAAAATTACCCCAACCCCCACCCCTAAAAACCCACCCCCAAATACAAAATTAACCCGACCACCCAACCTCCACCCCTCATAACACCAAACCCGCCCAAAATACTAAATTTCCTCAACCCCCAATACACCCCTAAAAACCTGACACCCCCACTCGCCCTAAATACAGAATTACCTTGACCCCACCCCTAAAAACCCACACCCCCACCCACCCTAAAAACATAATTACCCCAACCCCACAATACAAAATTACCCTGACCCCTAACCCTGCCCCTAAATACCCGACCCCCCACCTGCCCTAAATACAAAATTACCCCAACGCCCGCCTCTAAAAACCCAAACCCCCCCACACCCCTAAATATAATATTACCCCGAACCCCCACCTCTGCCCCTAAAAACAAAATAACCCTGACCCCCACCTGCCCTAAAAACTATAGTATCGACCACCCCACCGCTACCCCTTAAAAAAAAAAAAACTAACCACCCCAACCCCTTCACCCCCTGCCCCTAAAAACTACCCCCAACCCTGCTCCAGCCTCACTTACCTGACCGCGTCCTCTCCTGATGGATCTTCCTTTTTTTCTTCCCAACCACGCATGTGCGTTGTTCAGCACACTCGTGGTTAAGGCAGAGAAAAAGGCCTGTGTTGTTCATGCAAGCGTCGTTCCGCTTGCGTGAGCAACGCATGGGTGGTTCCGGAGGCGTTGTTTGGAATCTTTCCTGTCTGTATGTGCCTCCCATGAGGCCCTCTGGGTCTGTAGAAGTGTACACATGTGGTTGTTTGGGCACCAGAAGAAAGTCTGGAAACGTTTGGAAGCTTTTCACTGGGGCCAGTGCGGATGTACTGTAGAAATGTATATGAACTTTCTGACTTCCAGACTTTCACCAGGACCAATCCACTTGGTGTATCTGGCGCAGGCTCTATAGCAACTGGCCTGATATTGCACCTGGGTCCAGTTCTTCCGCTACTACTGACTATCATTCACACTTTACTTTTCTTAGTGCTATTTTCACTTAAGTCTTTAAAAATTCATATCTCCAGTTCCCTTTATAGGGTTTTTGCCCTTTTTGTGTCATTCTGTTTAATACATTTTACTCTATTTTTCTATTTAGTTTGGGATATTTTATTATTGGCATTTTGACTTTATTGCTGTTTTGGTACTGCATAAATGCTTTACTGATCATCCTAAGTTAAGCCTGTCAGCTCTGTGCCATAGCTACAAGGGGTTTGAGCTCCAGGTAAGGTAGTGATATGAAGGGTTTACCCTGACAAGGTTTGTGATTTTCCTTGAATTGGGCTGTCGCCCGCCCCAAATAATAATCTAATTTCTTACAAGCATGTTTCACTTTCGTTTTTTTAAATTTTAGCTGTAATTATGCTTCTTGCCCTGCCTTTCAAATCAGCTGCTGGCTATGGCAACAAGCATTGTGATGTCAGACCTCAGCTATAATATATGACAAGGATGATCAGGTGACACGTTAGTGATCCCCTTACACTTTGGCCTCTGCTTGTCCTGTTGCAAAAGAGGATGGGGGTAGTACTTTAAATGGTGGAGAAGGGTGCCACTGAACTGGCATCCCTGTCCTAAGCATGATGGGATGTTATGCGATCATCATTTCACGTCACAGGAACAGCAGGATGTAAAAATATTTCTGCCATAGCAAATCTTCTGCTTTTTGGACATGAAGAAAGAGCAAATGGTATTCGAAAATTGATAGATTAGCACAATAGCAAATAAGAACTGTTTTTCCAACCGTAGATGTAGTTTTAATATATGTCAGCAAATAGAATTTTATAGTTGGACGTGAGAGCAAAGGTGTTGTGGATTTTCATAACATTTTTGACGATGGTGAATGTAGATATTAGATCATGGATGTGGCAACTTTAAACTGTGATTTTTTTTTAAGAGGACAGTTCTTAATTTGGACTGAGTGTCATTCTGGTGGGGTACCTGTTCAAAAAGAATTTGCCCCCTTTGTTGGCTCGGTGCAATTCCAGATAGCTTAGGACCTTTTTACTAGTTCACCCGTCAGTACTGATTCAATGAAAATCGCAACAGTTATTCATAATGTGTCCCAGTTTTGACTACTCCATAGATATTTTCTGAACTTCATCTAGTTGCTTATAAGGAAACACAGATTATCTGGCACGAGAATAAAAAAAAACTTAAAGCAAGATGCCTTTAAACAAATTGACTACCAAGATCATAAAGCACAGATAATTTTTTTTTTTTTAAGTTAAGTGTAGATGGACAAATTTACATAGATTTATATGTGTGTAATTGTGTTTTAAGCCAGTCTTGGATGTGACATACTAAGAATATTCTTTAAAGGAACTTCTCTGTAGGACAACATTTTTGTAAGGTATTTGATTTCAATTTTATTAATCTAATTATACCTGGTTTGTTTCTGTGGAACGTGCTACTTATGGATGAATATCTACTAGCATTTGCACCTCCAACGTAACCGTGTGTCAGCCTATTGTTGAATATTTTTTTTCTGTTGTCATTCTGTTGTTTATTGGGAACGTAAACAAAAGGCAGTGGAGCATTGTAGAGGGTGAAAGGCATGAAAGACTCAAGGAGTATGCGCAGTGCTTAATTTGTAAATAAAAAGGTGCCGGTGCTCAAAGCTCTCCTCCTAAACACGTTGCTGCTGCAATTAAAAGTTGGAACACATAATACTGAGGCAGCGTAAACCTGAAGCCACCTCGGGCCTCTTCAGTCCATTTATAGCCCCTCCCTGCCCCTTCAACTCACTCTGACAGGTTCCTGCTTTTCATCTTTCGAACGCTTTTTCGTTTTTCTCTTCCTCGTCTTTCCTACGTGTCTTTTGCTCGCAGTAAATGCTTGAGACAGAAAACAAGCGCCGGCCCTCAAAAATATGTGCCGGTGCTCGGCACCGGAAACAACAAGCACAAATTAAGCACTGGGTATACGGGCACTGAAAATGGAGGTGACTATTAATTCATCGTGATATAGTGTCCTTTAAAAGGGTGTATCACCTCTTCACCTCTTTCCTAAACTGGAACATGGTTTGGTGCGTCCCTAAAGGATACATAAATGTTGTCCTGTTCATGGGTGTATAAATGAAGAAATCTTGTTGCCTTGTTTCTTTTTTCTTTTTGCACTTGTTTCCAGCATGACGATGTCTTAGCTGCAGCTGTGCAGTGTAGTGAGCTCGTCAGCTAGATAAGAGTAAGGGGCAGTTATGACAGCTTCGTAGAAGCAGGTGGTTTGGATGATTGTGCAGGTTAGCAAGGCGAGCAAGTGGAGTTCCATCAGGGTGGAGGTGATGTAGTAATTTCTGGAGGCCCATGAATGCTCTGTTGTTTTCTCACATTTTGCTTCTGCACAGTAATATGCTGTTATGTAATGATATTTGAGGTTGAGCCTACTAGACAGTGCAAGCTGCCTGGTTATGACAGACCTGTTGTGCGCTTACCAAGTACATATAGGGGCTCATAGCCCCCCTTTGCATACCATAGGTTGGCTTGCTCTACGTGACGCAACGTGTCCCTCTTCTGTTAGTCCCTCTTCTGCAGCATAGCCTGTTTAGCATCTCTCTGATTGACTGGCTTCTATCCTTTCACTGTTCACCTTTTGGGAACCTTTTGTCTTCTTTTTGGGTTGGCCCTCCATGAAAGTGCATGTATTTCCCAGCTCTCGTTTGCTCCCTTTGTGCGCCTAAATACCCACCACCCATGCTCCTCTCTTGCATCCTTCCCCTCCTGGCTTCCTCAGGAGGGAAAGGATACAGCAGGAGTCATACCATCACGCCTTTTCTTCAATTTCCTTTAGAGCATCGACGAAAGGCATTAGCAAAGCCAATAGGTCGCAAAGGTGAGATATAATGGTTTTGCCAATATATACCACGTTATTGTTGGCTTGTATTATTTGTGTTGTGGCATCGAGCTGCACTGCAGCTGTTGTGGTATTTTATTGTTATATGGTGTTGTGTTGTTGTGATGCTGTCCCTCACATAGATTCGGTCTGCTAAAATAATCACCAAAATAATTGTCTCACGTTACCAGTATTGCTTTCATGATACTGTAGTAATAAATTCTTTCCCCAAGCACTTCCATACCTGACACGAAGCATTTGTAATGTGACCAGCCAAAAATGTTAGTTGTCCGGCCCCATGTTCCCTTTTCACTGCTTTGACTCTCACTACCCTAAAGCTTGATATATTTTATGCTGCTCTCTGTAGTTTATCTCTGCAGCCCTAAGAATTGTAGCCTCTCCCTTTCAGCCTTTCCGACCTTCTCACCCTGTATTCTGGCGCATATTCCTAATAACTCTAGTACACCTAGATGGAAAGCACAAAGGTGCAGCCCGAAGAAGAAACAGTGTAAGGCTGTGAGCGCGCCAGTTAAATTATCGGGGCGCTCACATCTACTCATAAATATGTAGGTTTTGGGCCCTATCCATCCTTTTACTATGGTGCCCCTGACAGCGTGAGGAAAAGCTACAGACTTAGTAGAATCAAATGTGCTCTCACTTCCCTACATTAGGAGGGTCCTACCCAAGCAGCATGCTGATGTTTTAATCATATACACCTGAAACATGTAAACTAACAGTATGGGTCAGTGAGTTCAATTGTTACCTCCCACAAAAGCACTTTCGTGCCTGTCAATATGTGGCAACAACTGATGCTCCTAGGCAGGAAGAGAGAGAGTACCAGGGAGAGAATGTCAGCGGTGGATGACATGAAATGTCAAGGGAGACTGAGTATATGCTCTCTGTGGCACAGTAACTCATTGTTTAGGCTTTCTGTAAGTGAGTGAAACCTCTAGCTTATAGCGCACACTACAGGTACAGCGCCCTTCTGTGCATTAACTCAATGGCAAGCTTTTCCTTCCACAATAACCGTCCATCAGGAATTCTTTGGCAAAGGAACTGTTGGTTTAGACCAGCATTTGTTAACCATTTGACTTCTATGGACCTCCAATAATCATAACTGGAATCGGAGAACCCCCACTGAGCCATTATTGAAAGCTGGGGACCCCAGGCCCAAGCAATTTCATTTTCCATGTAGCTACCTTATTTGTATCTTCTTTAATAATTTTAATAGATTCAATTTAATATTATTTAATTTTGTAAAACAGTTATTGATTCCCTGAGTAGGCCTTACAGACCCCCTGGGGTGCTCAGACCAAAGAATATGAACCACTGTTTAGGCTTTCTGTGATACAGTAATTGATGGTTCAGGCTTTCTGTAAGTGAGTTTATAGTATACATTAAAGGTACATATTTACAAGAAAGTGGTGCATCATAGATGATGTGCCACTTTTCTTATACCCCCTACCTGCACCTAATGACACCATGGTTGCGCCATGGCGGTTGTTAGCACAATAGAGTCAACATTTTTTACGCTATTGTGGCTCTTTGCTACACTAGCATCAAAAATGTTGGCACTAGTGCAGCAGAGCCCAGGGAGACCTATTGAATATAGTGGATGCCTCATTTTAATGCCTGCTCTGAGAAAGCACTAAACATGATGGAAAAAATGGAGCAGTGAAATGCTGTAAATTTAATTGCACCATTTTTCTGGCCCCCCTGCATGGGAACGCTCCCCTTGATTTTATTATGCCTGACACAGGCACAATGTGGCTCAAGGGGTCACAAAGTCGTGCAATTGCATCACTTTATAAATATGGTGCTGCAGAAGAGCCACCTTAGCGCCGCCTTAGCGCAAAACAATGATGCTATGGTGGCACTTAGGTGGCACAAGGGACTTGTAAATATGCCCAGAGTCTCGCCCTGCATTAACTGAAGGTACCCATTTTCTACCACAATAACTGTTGCGCAGGCATTCTGTGGCACAGTATTTGACAGCCCAGCACATTACTGTCTTAAAACAATTTAAAGACGCAGAAAATGGTTGCAATTCAAGGGTGGTAATTGTGGTAAAAAAAAAGACTTTAGAATATCTTAAGCCAGGAATTTTGTCTTAACTTCCGCATATCTGAATGTTTACAAAAATAGGACCCATGTACAGAGTCGGACTGAGATAAAACTTAGGGCTGAGCATCAAATTAAAACTAAAGTGGTCCGCATTAGTGAATTTGATGTCTAAAAAGTGTCCCACAGTTGCCAACCAGTGCAGCTTTAAACTTTTACGTTGTATATGTGTTTTGCAAGGAATGGTAAACTGCATGGATTTAAGCTATGCTGCAGGCATCGTTTGTGGCAATGTCAGAAAAATCAACAGTAAAAACCGACCCATCAGGGCATGAAATCAGACCACAAACAGACAAAAAAAACAGCCAACACACTGATGTGTCAGAACAGACCTTTTGCCACTTGTTGTATAGACCAGTCCAAGCCTACCCACGCAACATATTTCTGATAGTCTTTCTGTTTTACAGCATTCTTCAACAAACTTTACAAAAGTCGACGTTATCAAGCACTTCGGTAGTCGAAGTGCATTGGGGTTTACTGTATGAATTATACATGCATTTTATCTTTTATTAAATGTACGCTAATTTAAATTGCAAAGTAACTTTTGAGCAGGAATTTTACCCCAGTGCATTATTATCAGAATGCATAGCAAGTCAAGGATGCGTTTCTGCAGTACATCCAAAATCTCTATCACAGTAAATATGCAGCAGCCCTCTTCCAATTAACTGAAATACAGCTCCAAGCTCTTGATCCTCAACTTCACAGCTCATTATTCTAAATTTATCTCTAGATTGAACTCCATTTGTTGTCTTTAATTAGACCAGTTACCTGGGCATTCTAAGCCCTCGAACATTTGATTGTATTGTTCTTCATTGTTTGCTAAGTTCTTCATTTTTTCATTGTCCCAAGAGGAATGGATGAGGTACAGCATCTGATGTGAAAGATCGAAGCTGAAATGAAACTATTTATTTAGCCTGCAATAATGCATAGTGTTAGAAATAGGGTCTTTGGTTGGAAGTCAGGTTACCCCTTGTCCAAGCAAGGACCCTCACACTAGTCAGGGTAAAGGAGAATCACCCTAAGTTAACCACCGCTCACCCCTTTGGCAGCATGGCACAAACAGGCAGGCTTAACTTCAGAAGCAATGTGAAAAAATATTTATACCAACACACACATTAATACAGAGAAACTCTACAAATTGGACAGCACACCAGTGTAGAAAAATAGGTAATATTTATCCTAATCAAAGAAGACCAAAACAACAGAAATTCAACATACACAAATCAAGATATGAATTTAAAAAAGAATAAGAGTCTTAGGTGGTCATTATAAACTTTGCGGTCAGGTTACCCCCACGCCGGTGATGGAGGTAGTACTTTTGCCAGGCCAGCGGTAATGACCACCAAATAATGACCATGGTGGTGATCCCTTCCATAGACAGCCAATGTACCTCACCAACCACCAGTGCGGTACGACCACTGAACACGGCGGTAGCCACCTACAGGCAGACGGAAGACAAGGATCCGCCACCATATTATGACAAAGCACACAACCAGGATTTCCGGGGCCGTAGCAAAGACGCCAAAAGCCTGGCAGAAACACATCATATAAAAGGAGACACCTCTAGGGACACTGAGGAGTCTGTGGCCACCATGGAACCTGAACTGCAAGTCTTTCCAATGCTGTACCATGCCATGGCCATCCTGGAGCACCAATGCCAATGAAGATGACGGTGAGTACAGCTGCCTAGCACACTAGGGAGGGAGAGAGGGTGGAGAGAGTGACACACACATGCACAACACACACCATACACACACACCACACACACAGAACCAGCTGCAAAATGACAAAAGTAACTGTAACAGGACCCAGGAGCAAAGAAGGCCAGGACACTTATCTCTGTTCCAACCACTGTAATCATGTTGGATGACAATTCAAAATCAAAAAACATACAGCTGCATATGTACATGCAGGCCCAAAGGCCAGTTCAAAGTCGCAAATGCCCACAGGGCAATGTCCAAGCCCCAACTTGACTCCTGACAACATCGGGGCTCCACAGTTCAGGGGCATGAAGTTGGAAATGGGCAGGCACCCCAGGGGGAAGCCGGGGGTTGGGGTGGGTGGGGGTGCCGCTCATTGGGAGGGGGGCTCCTAGCTCACTGGTTCTGGAGGGGGCTCCTTGCCCACTCTATACTGAGGGGGCTCCTTGCCCACTGGCTATAGAGGGGGCTCCTTGCCCACTGGTTCTGGAGGGGACCTTTGCTTTCTGGTTACTGAGGGAGCTCCTTGCCCTCTGGTGATGGAGGGGACTCCTTGGCCACTGGTTCTGGAGGGGGGTACTTGGCCACTGGTTCTGGAAGGGGTCCTTGTCCACTGGTTCTGGAGGGGAGTCCCTGTCCTCTGATGATGGAGGGGGCTCCTTGCCCAGTGGTTCTGGAGGGGGCTCCTTGGGCTTAGTTTTTGTATGGGCCTCCTTGGGCTTAGATTTTGTAGGGGCCTCCTTGGACATACTTTCTGTAGGGGCCTCCTTGTGCTTTGTTTTTGTAGGGGTCTCCTTGGGCTTTGATTTGTGGGGGCCTCCTTGGGCTTACTATTTGTAGGTGCCTCATTGGCCTTGGTCTTGAGAGGGGCCTCCTTGGTCTTGGTCTTGGGATGGGTCTCCTTAGCCCTAGGTGTTGGAGGTGGCTCCGTGGTCTTCGTTGTCTGTTTGGGAGGGGCAGCACTTTAGCCTTCCTTTTTGAGGGTGGAAGAGTGTCCTTGGGGGCGGGGGGACGGTGTTGCACTCATGTGCCCCTTAGTGGCTGCTGGAGACTTTGGGTGCAGTACAGTGTCATACTGTGTGCTTGAGGTACTGGGCTCAGGGGGTTGACCTTCCTCTTACGGGCAGGACGGTGGAGGGGGAGAGGGAAGAGGTCAGGGAAATGTAAAGCTTCTTAGGGCCACTGGGGCGGGATGTGGGAGGAGGGATGGGAGTGGAGGTAGAGGAAGTGGTTGTAGGAGAAGGAGGTGTGCTGGACTTGGGTACAGGTGCATGGACAGTGTGCGTGTGAGAGGTGGATGGCTGTTGGGGATCTGAGTGTGAGCGTTTGTGTGTCTTTGGAGGGGAACGGACAGGGTGGGGAGGACAAACAGGACGTGTGGATGGATGCTGTGGTGGTGTCTGCAATTGAGGTGTGCTGCATGATGTGGTGATGGTGGTGGTGGTGACTGCGCATGTGGGGTGTTGGGTGTGGGGGTGCATGTCTGTGAGTCTGCTGTTGTGGTGACTGGGCAATGCTGTGTAGGTGGCTGGTTCAGGGACTGTTGATGCAATGCATGCAGGTTTGAGTATGGATGTGACTGTAAGGGAGGAGGAGAAGGGGGAGACAGTGGAGGCAGTGGATGATGTTGTTTGTGAATCTGTCTGTTGGCTGTGTGAGTGCTTCTGGACTGAAGTGTGCTGCCTGTGTTTGTGCGAGTCTTGTGTGATGTTTTGTGTGCATGCTGGTGTGAATGTGTGTGTGGGATGGGTTGGGGTTGAGGAGACTGGGATTGGGAAGTGGTAGTTGGAGGGGGGATGGAGGATGGAAGAAACAGGGACACTGGCTGCTGTCAATGAAGGGGGCAAGAGCCTGAAAGGATCTTTGTAGGGCCGCCAAGACACCATGAATGCCCTCCAGGAAGGCATTGCATTGCTGCATCAACTATGGTTGACTGCCCTACAGAGATGGATCTCAGGAGGTCAATAGCCTCCTCTCTGAGGGCAGCAGGGCTTACTGGGGGAGGGCCTGAGGTGCCTGGGGCGAAGGAGATGCCCACCGTCCGGGGTGAGCAGGCACGGGCTACTCGTTGGGGGGCTACTTGGAGGGCGGTACTGGCATTGCAGGTGGCGGTAGAACCTGTAACTGGGGTGGTCCCAAGGGGTCCGCCACCACCAGGGAGCTCCCATCAGAGGAGGAATCTGAGTCAGTGGTATCACCTCCTGTCCCAGCCGTGGTGCTCCCCTCGCCCTCCGTCCCATTGGTCCCCTCAGTGTCAGTGGATTCTGCCTCCTGGGTCCTGTGGGCTGCAGCTCCCTCACTTGCTGGTGCACCTGCTCCTTCGCCAGATGATGCTAATGCACACATCGACAGGATGACAAAAGGGGGGGAGAAAGAAAGGGAGCACAGGGTCAATCACAGCACCAACAGCACAGATGGCATACAAATGGTCTCACTGTCACACACTGAGACTGCAAATGGGCAGTATGGACCACACTGGCATTCCATTGGCTAAGTACCACAGCAGGTAGGAGCCAAACACTGCCAGCTGAAAACACCAACTGGGACCAATTAAGCCCTGTCTCCCATAGAAAGTCAGCTACCTAGCTATAAAATATGCATTCCCTATTAACCTAAGCTGGACCAAGCAGCAATGTCTAAACTGGCATATTGGGGCATCCACTGACTAGTACCCTGCACCCAAATCCCATGCCAGGCAACAGAGATGGTTGTCAAACACACTGTACTCACCCCCAGTGGCTGCTGTGATGCCCTCAAGCACCCAACCAACACAGGATAGGCCACCGCCAGTATGCAGGCCATCAGGGGGGTCAGATTTCGATGGGCACCTCTCCCTCGTTGGGAAGCCATCCCCAGCTGGGCCACCCTGGTCTTCCATGCCGAGCGTCTCAGGTCCTCCCACCGTTTCCTGCAGTGGGTGCTCTGCCTGCATTAGACCCGCAGGGTCCGCACTTCCTTGGCTATGGCAAACCACAACCCCTTCTTCTGATGGGCGCTGACCTGCAGAAGAAATAAAAACAGTAGGACACCATGAACCAGATAATCCAGCCTGTCACAAATATGGCCTACAAACTGCATTGGCCCCTCCTCAGGCACACACATGACTCTTACACCTGCATTAACACTGCCACCAGCAATACCCCCCAGTTACACACTGCTGGCACACTCATACATCTACATGCAGCCATGTCTCATGCAACATACCCATGATGTACTCGTCTGTTGGGCTGGAGGCCCATACAACTGCCCAAACAGGGGGAGGACCCCATCCACGAGCCTCTCCAACTCTTCAGATGTGAAGGCTGGGGCCCTTTCCCCTGCCCCTGTCACACGTGCCATGGCAGGTTCCAAACACAGGTCACAGCAGCACACTCAGTGGAGATGTTGTTCTGTCGAAAGTCAGGAATCAAGTGAAATGGTAGAAATAAAATGGCGGTCACGTCCTCGACAGTGAACACCGTCACCGCCGGCGTTGATCATCATTGGTTCCCATTCTCCATAGAGGGCCATGTTAGCCAATGAGGAATTGCACTGCGATGCAGACCGCCTCCCGCCATGAAATGAACGCTGGCGGAGTGAGGTCACTTCCACCTGTCCCTGCATACAGGACAGGCGGTTGCCATTTTCTAATGCTAGTACACATGTACAGATTTAAAAGCACATCATTGTACTCGAATGTACTCACCTATACAATTCCAGTGTCCAACATACAAGCATGCTCTGTCGACACTGCTGTAGTGTGTTCATGGTTCCTATTGTCACTCCATTCTTACTTTTGGTTCCTTTAGGTACCAACTACTGCATGTGGAGGAATAGGAGGAGGAGGAGGCAAGCACCTGTGTACAGACCCATTGTGGACTAAGCTATACTGGAGGACAGGCACATCATGCTCATCTGTTATGTCTGGACAGGGCCACAATCACAGAGCTGTGTGCACAATTGGAGCCTGATCTGCTACCTGCTATCCTTTGCACCACAGTAATACCCCCTCTTGTGCAGGTACTTTCAGTGCTCCATTTCCTGGCAACTGTCTCTTTCCAGGTGACATTGGGCTTGGCTGTAGGAATGTCACAGACAATGTTCTCTATTGTGCTTGCAAGGGTTTTGTCTGCCATGCTCAAACATAAAAAAACAACAGGTGATGTACGGAATGCAGAGCAAATCAAAAATTCACCCCAGTGACAACTCTGGGTTTAATCCATCAGTTTTATTGCCTGCCATGGCATTCCAGTTTGGACCCAGCCTTATGCAAATAAGTCTTGACCCTCTTCCCCAAGGGAACAGTCCAGCCAGAACTGCCAGGCCAGGTCCTCCCTGGACCAGAAAAAAGCATCCTGGGACCGGTTTCAGGGTATCAGCCTTCATCAGCCAGGCTAGCTTGACTCTGGTGGCATAGCAAGCACGGGACCCACATCTGGGCATACCCTTCCCACTTGGGGTGACAATAAGCAAAAACAACAGATGATGGACGGAATGCAGAGGAAATCAAACATTCACCCCAAATCACAGATCTGGGTTTAATCCATCAGTTTTTGTTGCCTGCCATGCCATTCCAGTTTGGACACAGCCTTATGCAAATCAGTCTTGACCCTCTTCCCCAAGGGAACAGTCCAGCCCGAACGGCCAGGCCAGGTCTCACTGGACCAGAAAAATGCATCCTGGGACCGGTTTCAGGGTATCACCCTTCATCAGCCAGGCTAGCTTGACTCTGGTGGCCTAGCAAGTACGGGGCCCACGTCTAGGCATACCCTTCCCACTTAGGGCGACAATAAGCAAAAACAACAGATGATGCACGGAATGCAGAGCAAATCAAACATTCACCCCCAGTCACAGATCTGGGTTTAAGCCATCAGTTTTTTTGCCTGCCATGCCATTCCAGTTTGGACCCAGCCTTATGCAAATCAGTCTTGACCCTCTTCCCCAAGGGAAGAGTCCAGCCGTAACGCCCAGGCCAGGTCTCACTGGACCAGAAAAAAGCATCCTGGGACCGGTTTCAGGGTATCACCCTTCATCAGCCTGGCTAGCTTGACTCTGGTGGCATAGCAAGCACAGGACCCACGTCTGGGCATACCCTTCCCACTTGGGGCGACAAAAAGCAAAAACAACAGATGATGGACGGAATGCAGAGCAAATCAAACATTCAACCCCAATCACAGATCTGGGTTTAATCTATCAGTTTTTTTGCCTGCCATGCCATTCCAGTTTGGACCCCGCCTTATGTAAATTAGTCTTGACCCTCTTCCCCAAGGGAACAGTCCAGCCCGAATGGCCAGGCTAGGTCTCCCTGGACCAGAAAAAAGCATCCTGGGACCGGTTTAAGGGTATCACCCTTCATCAGCCAGGCTAGCTTGACTCTGGTGGCATAGCAAGCACGGGACTCACGTCTGGGCATACCCTTCCCACTTAGGGCGACAATAAGCAAAAACAACAGATGATGGACTGAATGCAGAGCAAATCAAACATTAACCTGCAGTCACAAATCTGGGTTTAATCCATCAGTTGTTTTGCCTGCCATGCCATTCCAGTTTGGACCCAGCCTTATGCAAATCAGTCTTGACCCTCTTCTCCAAGGGAACAGTCCAGCCTGAACGCCCAGGCCAGGTCTCACTGGACCAGAAAAAAGCATCCTGTGACCGGATTCAGGGTATCACCCTTCATCAGCCAGGCTAGCTTGACTCTGGTGGCAGAGCAAGCACGGGACCCACGTCTGGGCATACCCTTCCCACTTGGGGTGACAAAAAGCAAAAACAACAGATGATGGACGGAATGCAGAGCAAATCAAACATTCAAACCCAATCACAGATCTGGGTTTAATCCATCAGTTTGTTTGCCTGCCATGCCATTCCAGTTTGGACCCCGCCTTATGCAAATTAGTCTTGACCCTCTTCCCCAAGGGAACAGTCCAGCCCGAATGGCCATGCCAGGTCTCACTGGACCAGAAATACATGTGCAGCTACATTGCATTTCCCCAGGTAGATGATTTACCCACTGTGAAGGCTGGATTCTATGCAATGGGACATATGTTACATGTAACTGGGGCCATTGACGGGACCTGTATTGCCTTAGTCCCCCTAGGACCAATGAACAGGCGTACAGTATTAGGAAGAGTTTCCACTCACTCAATATCGAGATGGTGTGCCTTGCTGATCAGTACATCTCCCACGTCACTGCCAAGTATCGTGGGTTGGTGCATGATGCCTTTGTCCTGAGGAATATCAGTGTCCCACCGCTGATGGCACAACTACAGAGGCACAGAGTGTGGCTTATAGGTGAACCTGAGTTCCCACCCAATGTATCAGTGTATGCCTTCAGGAGTCATACCCCATGCCATTGTGCAGGACTAATGTGTGTCCCTCACTTCTTGCAGGTGATTCAGGCTACCCAAACCTGTCCTGGCTCTTGACCCCTGTTAGGAATCCGAGAACAGAGTCTGAGAATCGGTAAAATGATGCTCATGGGCATACCAGGAGGATTGTTGAAAGGACCTTTGGTCTCCTGAAGGCTACGCTGAGAGGTGGATTACTATGCTACTCCCCTGAGGAGGTCTGCAGGATTGTTGTTGTGTGCTCGATGTTGCATGTGCCCTATCTGCAGGAGGAGGAGGGTGACAATGCAGCTGTGGTAACAGTGGACACTGAGGACAGTGAGGAGGAGGAAGAGGAGGATGTGGGCAACAGGACACATATGATCCAGCAGTACTTCCAATGACATTCAGGTAAGACTGTTGAACTAAACATTTCTCCATTTTAGTGTTGTGCTCTATGGCTGTAGCATGATACTAGTCATTACCTTAGCGTCCCACCTGACTGTCACCTATGCCTTCCCTTATTGCAGATGTTGCTGTGGTTACAACAGTATGGGTACAGACTGCTGAGATACATTTTTAGGATGGATCAACATATTACTGGACATTTACACAGGATCATGCAGTTCATTACATTGTACATTACCTGTAGATAAAGCACTATTACTCAAGCTGTGTCCAAAGGGTGTTTATTGAAAAATGTTCTACAATGGGAAGTTCAATAGAGTGGGGTGATGGTTGGGAATAGTCCAGTGGAGTGTGCCATTCTTTTTGTGGCACAGGTCCAGTGTCCAAGGGGCCATAGGAAAAGGAGCAACACCAGTTAAAAGTGGACAAGGTGACACAGTGGAACATAAGGGGGACATTCAGGAAGGGCTCATTTCCTGGCGGTGTTCTTGGTCTTGGCAACTGTCTCTGGTGTCTGTCTGGGTCGCAGGGACTGTTTGCGGGGTGCTTCGCCTTCTGCAGGGGGAGGGGTGCTGGTGGCCTGTGGCAGGGCCTCCTGTCCACTAGCTGCAGCAGATGTGGAGGTCTGGTCAGTACACTGGCTAGTGGAAGGGGCCCGCTGGTGTGCTGTACAGTCCCTAATGATGTTGGCCATCTCACCCAGCGCCTGTGCAATGGAGACCATGGTGGTGTTCAGGGCCTGCAATTCTTGTTTGATCTCCTGGTGGTGTTCCCCCTGCAGCCGCTGGTCCTCCTGCATGATGTTTCTCACCTGACCCATCTTGTCTTGGGATTCTTGGTAAGCCCCCAGGACATTAGTAAGTGCCTCCTGGGCAGTCAGTTCCCTGTGGCTGTCTTCTGCCTGGTGCACAGCTGTCGTCCTCCGACCGTCCCTGGCCCCCTTTGCCTGTGTCCCCTGAACGGTGTGCCCACTGCCACTGACCCCTGAGCCCTCATTGTCTTGCCTGTGAGGTGTGGACTGGGGTCCCTGTACAGGTGGGCACACTACTGATTTACGTGTCCTGGGGACAGAGCTCTGGGGATGTTGGGTGGCTGCTGTGATGTTAATTTCTGAGGAGGGCTCTGTAGTTGACTGGGTGTGGGCTGTGGTAGCCGACTGACCAATGGTCCCTGATGGGCCAGGGAGTTCATTCAGATCCAGAGCTCCAGAGTTGCTGTCATCACTGGGGGCATCTTCTAGTGGGGGACTGGGTAGCTGTGGCACCTCCTCCCTGCTGAGTTTGGCTGGGGCATATGTGGGGATGTAAGTGGTGTATTATGCTACATATCTGTGACATATTCTGCATCACTATCTTCCCCTATACTATTGAGGTTTCCCTGCCATCTTTGTTTGTATGTGGTGATGGATTGTGGGATTGTTAGTTCTCCATGCTGTGCATTCATTGGTGGTGGGTGTACATGCAGGGCTGGAAGGGATGTGTGCAGGCAGTGGGTATGGCATTTAGGACTTGGCATTTAGGTTTGTTAATTGTGGTGGTGCACTGTGTGGGATGTCGTGGGGTGATGAGTGTCAGGGTGAGGGGTGGTGGTGGCATGCAGGTATGGGGTTGATAGGTAGTAAATGTTGACTCACCAGTGTCCAGTCCTCCTGCAACTCCAGAAACTCCCTCATAATGCATGATTGCCAAGACTTGCTCCTCCCATGCTGTCAGCTGTGGGGAAAGAGGTTGGGGTCCCCTGCCAGTCCTCCTGATGGCGAGCTGGTGCTTTGCTGCAATGGAACACACCTTGCCCGTAGGTCTTTCCACCTTTGCCTTATGTCATCCCTTGTATGTGAATGTAGTTCCACAGTGTTCACCCTGTCCACAATCCTCCGCCATAGCTCCATCTTCCTGGCATTGAATATCTGCTGGACCTGTGCTCAAAACAGCTGTGGCTCTACCCTGACTATTTCCTCAACCGTGACCCGCAACTCCTCATTGGTGAAATGGGGGTGCCTTTGTGGGGACATGGGTATTATGTGTTTTGAGTAGTTTGTGCAGAGGGTGATGTGTGATGTGGTGGGATATGGTGTGTGGTGAATGTAGGATGAATAGGTAGTTGTGATATGTGTGTGCAGTTCTCTTTTGTGTTAGCGTCGCTCAGTGTATCTGTCTTTTCTTGTTAACAAAGGATTGTGGGTGATGTGGGTGTGTGCTTTATAGTGCTGTTGGTGGGTGTGTGGGGTGTGTGTATTCGTGTCAGGTGTGGGTTTATTGTTCTGGCCAATGCTGCATTGTTTTTTATTTGGGTGGCTATATCCACTGAGGCGGTGTTCACCACCAATGGTTTACCGCCATTGAATGTCTGCTGTGGTGATTCGTGGGTCATTATTTGGAGGGCGTAGTATTGGTGGCGTAATGGTATGGTGGTAGTTCTGACAGTTTATCACATTCAGTGGGTCTGGCGGATTTGTGATTGTGGCAGTTTTCTGTTGTTTTTACGTGTATGTATAATCTGGCAGACGGATGTTCGCCTCCACAGCGGTATGTTGGTGGCAGTCACCCCACCGGTATTCGGAATTTACCACCAAAGTCATAATGAGGGCCTTAATCCTTAGAAAACAGTGAGAATGCTGTTGTTACACAAAGTACCTCATTAGTGTCAAAAATAAAGCTGCACGGGCAAGCGTGCATCAGAAAAGGGTAGCGATGCCTTGATTCCTTACTCACATTCCTTACTTCTCCGGTCGGGTCGGTGATGCGTCGTTTTTCTCCCTTGCAAGAAAGCAATGCTTCGATTTCCGGATGGGTTGATTTCGATGACCAGGGAAGATGCATGGAAAATCCGGTTGCACGGTATCAGAAAACCGCGCTGTGCAGTTTTTGCTTCGTTATCAGCCTCTGTAAGCAGGTGTTGCACATCATTTCTTCAGCTGTGATGTGTTGATCTTCCAGATACGATGCAGGTGGAGCATCGATTTCAGTCGCAAAGCCAGCAGCGTGTTGTTTATGAGCCGCGTTGCAGAAGGTGTGTCGAAAATTTCCCTGCACGGTGCTCTGTGCGTGGATTTTCAGTTCTTATCCACTAACTTCACCTTTCAAGGGCCCAGGGACTGGACAGGGCACTACTTGGCAGGGCAGGAGTCTCAGCAGAGAGTCCAGGTGCTGGCAGAGGAAGTCTGTGATGGTCCTGAGACTTCAACAACAGGAGGCAAGCTCAGTTCAAGCCCTTGGAGATTCTTCTCATGCAGGAATGCACCACAACCTCCTGTCTTTGTCCCCTTTATCAGGCAGAACCAGCAACTGCAGGATAGCCCAACAAAGCACTGTCATAGGCAGGGGTAGCACTTATCCTCAGCTCTTCTTCTTGGCAGAGGTTCCTCTTGAATCCAGAAGTGATCTAATTTTCAGGGATTTTGGGTCCACTGCTTATACTTCTTTCTGCCTTTGAAGTAGGCAAATGTCAAAGGAAATTTACTCTTGTTTGTAAAATCCTGTCTTGCCCAGGCCAGGCCCAGACGCACACCGGGAGGTTGAAGACTGCATTGTGTGAGGGCAGGCACAGCCCTTTGAGATGTGAGTGACCACTCTACCCCTCCCTCCCAGCACGGATGGCTCATCAGAATATGCAGGTTAGACCCCAGCTCCCTTTTTGTCACTTTCGATAGGAGAGGTGCAAACAGCCCAACTGTCAAACTGACCCAGACAGGCAATCCACAAACAGATAAAGTCACAGAATGATTAAAGCAAGAAAACGGCTACTTTCTAAAAGTGGCATTTTCAAGCTAACAATCTAAAACCCAACTTCACAACAAGATGTATTTTTACATTTTGAGTTCAGAGACCCCAAGCTCCACATGTATATCCGCTCTCAAAGTGAATCTACACTTTACAGTTATTTAAAGGCAGTCCCCATGTTAACCTATGAAAGAGATAGGCCTTGCAACAGTGAAGTCTGAATTTGGCAGTATTTCACTGTCAGGACGTGTAACGCACATCAGTACATGTCCCGCCTTTAACTTACACTGGGGCTACCTAGGGCCTACCTTAGGGGTGCCTTACATGAAAGAAAAGGGAAAGTTTAGGCCTGACAAGTGGGTACACTTGCCAAGTCAAATGGCAGTATAAAATTGCACACAGACACTGCAGTGGCAGGTCTGAGCCATGTTTACAGGGCTACTAATGTAGGTGGCACAACCAGTGCTGCAGGCCCACTAGTAGCATGTGATATACAGGCCCTGGGCACCTCTAGTGTACTGTACTAGGGACATACTAGTAAATCAAATATACCAATCATGGAATGCCAATTACACATACACTTTACATAGGCGCACTTGCACTTTAGCACTGGATAGCAGTGGTAAAGTGTCCAGAATATCAAAAACAGCAAAAACAACAGAGTCCAGCACACATCAAACACCTTAGAAACAGAGGCAAAAAGTTAGGGAAGACCACGCCAAGGATGCCAAGTCTAAAACATAGGGACTAAACAAGACCTTACTCCTAGACTTTCTTTCATAGTAAGCTGTTGGTGGGATGTCAGGCAGTGCACCGAGGTAAAAGCATATGTGTAGAAATACTACACATATACACAGTACTTCTACATAATGAGCTCCTGAGGAGAATTTCAATAGTGATAATTTCATTCACCAGGGAAGCTCTGTCACACCATGGCTCCGACATTCGGCTTGGGACAAGGCCACGAGCCACGGTGGCAGGCACGCCTCTGCTTGTTTTTGCCTCCCTCCACTCTCCATTCACCCCCACTTACCTTCTGCTTCTTTTTTCTTTCTTCTTTTTTGCCTTCCTCGGTTCTTCCTGTATTTATGCCTTTCATTCATTTCCATGATCCTTTCTCCTTCCCAGCATGCCTTCCTTCTCCCTGCATGCCTTTGGAACCTTACTTAACATTGTGACTTTTTCTGTAGGTTTCTATGCTATATTCCCAATCCAATATGGTGTCCTTTACTTCCTGCCGGTCACTTCCTGTTCTTTGGGTATATAAGGTGTGTGATTCCTGTTCTCTTTGCGCAGCAACACTTCATTTCGGTGGTGATCTTTGCACCTGTTCTTTTCCGTCAGTTTTATGTTTTCTGAGCTTGTTCCCGTTTTTTTTTATTGTCATTTTTTGTCCTTCGTTCAGATTCACTTTTTACTTTTTTACTTTTTGTTTTTGTTCCAGGAGTTCCTGTTTGAGGTTTTTTACCTTTTGGGGTTTTTTCCCTCGGGGGCTCCTTCCGGAGGGCACGGACTGCCTTTGGCGTTCTCTCCATCAGCAGCACCATGGCTACCAGAAAGCGTCGCCCCTACTTGAGTCAAGGCAGAACCTATAGGAACCAAGATCTCGCCACATTTCCAGTGGGCCACAGACATAGACAACGAGTAGGCTGTGACAAGCTCTCTTAAGAGACCCAATATTCAGTAGACAGTATGGAAATTACCTTCATTTCTATATTGACTACTTTAGTTGCATTTTTTACCCTTCACAGGAATCAAATGATTTACTGAGATCGATGGACCTTTGGACCTAGAAAGATGTGTGGTGAACCATCAACTGTATTTCAACAACACCCCAACAATTTAGACACCATGACCAGTGTGGCCACAGAAGGAAAACTCCAATCAGGAATAAAGTTAAAACATTTATTATATACAGAAGCTCAGAGTACTGTAGACAATATGCAAAACCAAGTTATAAAGATACATAATTACCAAGGGTGGCCCAAGGGGTCAAAATAAATTCAGACAAACTAACATCAATAACACTAGGCATTCAAGAATAATTATACATAAAGTCAGTAGGAATATCTGAGACACAAATATTACACAATGCTCAGAAGTTACAATCATTAGTCAATTTAAATTTAGCAGAGTTAATAACATTGGCTGGGTACATTTCAACCCTACAGCTAACCAAATCAGGGAAATACATGTGTGGGGAGGAACACATATAGGCAAAATACAAAAAGTAAAAGAAGGGTAAAACATTTTTGGGAAAAGATAATCTTGGACTACAGAATACTAACTAGGGTTGGCAAAAGATACATAATAAAAGAAACCGTCAGCATATCAGAAGCTCAGGCACAAGTCTTCTGAAAGGGCAAAATAAGAGGATTACTAAATCTAAAATGGACATTTCAAGGGTATGGGAAAATGGCAGAGAGGAAGATACCTCTCCAAAGGATACAACATTCAGGGAATCTTCATCAGCAAGACATTCAGTAACAGCAAGGCATCCACAAGTGTCCAGAGCTCTATGCAAGCTCTGAGGACTCCTCAAGACTGACCAGGACTGATTAAAGCTCAAATGTCCATTGATATTTCAAATTATAGAAATTATTCTGATTCACCAAAGGTGTCAGTTCATGCTATGTTGAATAAAAATCAACCAATCAAGAACAGTCAGAAGACCACAAGTTGCAACAAACATCTCTTCCCAAGCATGTCATGAGAACATCTCCTTTCGGTGTGACTCCCAGCCGGTTAGAGACAAATGTATACAATCTCAGTTCATGTTTCTGCAATGTAATGTTTCCAAGGACAAATGGGTACATATTTCCACGTTTAAACAATAGACTTATTACAGAAGGACTTTGCTTCTCATGAGAATGAAATCTGAAAAAAGAAGACCACGTCATGAAAAATACTTCAACACTTTTACATGACTGCAAAATACAAGCTCTGCAGGCAACACTTATGCTAACAGAAAAATCATAACAGTACATTCAAGTAATATGTTTTAATAAAACACATATAATATGCAAACCTAATAACTCATTGTTAATAATATTTCAGCAATATGAGGAATATATTTCATTTTAAACAAAAAAGTTGTGTTGTTGCATTCCATCAGGTATAACAGAGAATGGCATTTCTTTCATTGTGCACACAGTTTCAAAGTCATTAGTCTTTCGTAACTCACAAGAAATTCAATATCGTTTCTATGCAGCCTGTTAGTTTAGAGTCTAAATTACATTTTAACATCAGTTTTATCCTTCTAAAATGTGTTTTAATTCACAAGGCACCTAAGTCGAACTTGGAAATACAAGCATTTGCACATTTAATATGCGTGTCAGTGCAGACTTCTACGCTAGTTTTCCCTGTTTTACGTTCATAACCTTAAACTTGTCACAGTCTTATGACTTTTGTGACAGGAGGGGCAGCGCTAACATTTATTTACACTATATCACCACCATTTCTTGTCATCTTTTGCCATAGACACCTCAGCAATCAGTTAATTGCCACGGCATCACAATGGTGCTCAGAAGTGCATGTACCAGGCTACATGTCCTTGATTCTTACTAGGGTATTTTATAAAATGATGAGGAGGATATCCTGTACCTTGGGGCTTAGCGTGTCATGAATGGCACTGTTGGTGAAGATCCCAGGCACCTGCCCTCCATGCAGTTAGGGAGCTTTTAAATGCTACATCAAGTTCAACAGAGTTCAGAGTGAATCACAAGATAATGGTTAACTCCATGTGTAGCTCCTTCACCCCAGAGAACATTGTGAGTTACTTAGGCCATCATAGCAATAGGCCCCTGCATCAACAGTGATTTATCCAAATCCATAATGGATTCTGAATCACCTGCCTTTTAATGTCAGATATTTGCTGTTTCAGAGTACATAGCCCCATTGGTTTGGAGCCATCATAGTTTAGCATAAATATTGTCTGACAAACATATAGCATCCTATTAGAATGGGTAATAAAAAATCTTACCCAAATGGAGCAATATTTTTGTAAACGATATTTAAAGCAGACAATATTTTTATAATTGATCTCTGACATACAACCAAACCAGTGGGCTGTGCTTACTGTGTTGCAACTGTTCTGGTTTGCTCTTTTGAGACAACAGTTCAAGTTGAGAGTATTTAGACCATGGTCTATAAAACCAGATACATACATCATTGCACAATAGTTAAAGAATATAAACATTTAAAGTTGCGAGGTCTAAGCCACAATAGCCTTTAAAAACCTTCCCAAAGCACATGTCACATCAAGAAAGGTCATGTTTAAAAAAAACGTGATTGCTGCGTTGCAATGGTGAATTTGATACTTTTAATAGATCGGTTTTAAAGTCAGACTTCTACTTCTGAAAACAATGTACACAATCAAATAGTAAATGCACTTTAAAAGTATTACTCCATGAGCCGATGTACATTTGCCATCGCTATCCAAAAAAATATAATATTTTTCCAGATTTAAAAACAGAAAGTTAAAAGCCAAGTGAAATTTCAGTAACAGCGGGTGCAGCTGTGGGTCTCGTATGAGGCTAAATATGGGTATACACAACTTTCCAAACAAGGTTCCAACATGTAACGTCTGAACGTTTCAGATATAAATAAAATAAATCACTAAACCTTAATTACCTCTCACATGCCTCATTCAAATCTTTCTACAGAGAGTTGGGGTGCCTCAGGAGCCTTATAATTCACAATCTGTAACTAAGCTGCCATTCCTACTGATCTACTTCTATTTTAACCTTTCCTTATTAGCTCGCTACTAGGTATTTCTTAGGCACAGAAGGATGAGATGTTTGGTTCCTCCACACCACGGGGGACAAGGTGGATTTAAATACTAGGGAATTTCACGATTGTCATTTTGCTTCAGTTCTTATGGCTGTGCTCATAGCATCCTTGGATAATCGCAGGAGTTTTTTCAAACATTTACCTTCATGTTTATCCCATTCAGAATAGGAGCTAAGACAAAGTACTTCTGCCCCATACACATCTTGTTAGGGAACTATGTATTATAAGTACTGGAGAAAGCAAAGGACCTCTAAAATCTTTTTAAATTTAACTAGCCCTCTTGTTGTCGATAAAACCCTGACATCCTCTACTTCGTGTGCTGGAACCAATTTCATTTTTCATTGAATGTCATCCACACCTCTACTGGTTTTGTCCCCCTGTATATAAGTGTAAGGTTTTGATTTCTTGCCAAACGTAACAATTTTTAGTTTATCCATATTAATGATTAGATCATTCGTTAACAATATTTACTAAATGAGTAAAGTTTTCTTTGGAGCCCCACTTGTATGAAATAAATAATTGCCAAACCGTCAACATATCAGAGACAGGAGATATATTTTTGCCCAGTTTTTGGGGCAAGCGCTTTTACTTCCATTAGGACTAGAGGCAGGCCAGCAAGTTCACTTAGATCCAACTCTAGCTATGCCCAATTATCCTGGTGGAGTTCTTCTAAAATTGATAGGAGGCACGTTTGGATACCCATTATGCTCAACTTAGACCACAGAAGACCACTGACATTTCTGCTTGACGAGGTCGGAGAAGGAGCGTGAATCTGCAAAACAGCACGATATGTTTCCAGTAGTTTCCAGTGGTTTCTATCACCTTCTGCTCCATAGCCCACAACATAAAGCAACAATTAATTGTTGTCCCTGCTTGAAACCTCCTTGTTCAATAGGCACCAGTTTATTGGACTCTATCCACTCCTTCATGAACCGTGAAATGGCTCTTGAGTATAATAGTTCTAACATCAATTAAGGTTATCTAGTGGAAATCTGCTGGGACCTTATCCTTAAATATAAGTTTTATTACAGCCCCTTTCAAGGTGCCCAGAAAGGTTACTAATTTTGTTTCACAAATAAAAGACCTTGGAAAAAAGCTTGCCCGCCATTGGGGATTTGATTTTAAGATAATCGCTGGCAGGTTCTCTGGTCCTGCCGCTCCTCGGGGTATTCCTGCATACCTCTGTCCATCGACTCTGGGGCCTTATACGTTTTACTTGAATAAGAGACCCACTCACTCTCAGGACCATACACCTTGTTAGTTCTATTAATATCTTGCAGCCCACATTTATAAGTTTCTTCAATATTTTTCTGTCTTTTGCGAGCAAGACACTTACCATTTCATCCCAATTTTTTCTATGATTTTTCAGAGCATCAACTCCTTTTTTGCCTTATTAAACATTGGTCTCCCCTCGTACCCAATGGAAACTGCTTTTTTGTTCGTCACTTTTATCAGCCTCCTTTTCGATACTTAACATTGACCATCAAACCAAGGCTGTTTGTTTGCCACCTGGGGCAATTTAGATCTTTTGGCAGTAGAATTACACATTTAACTAATGGAGTCAGGCAATCCACTACCTCAGCAATTGTCCGACCAGACCAATTTAAAACCTCAGCATCCTCTACCTCCTATTAAAAATTAAAAGAGGCTTACTTACTTGGTTTTGCATTAACGTTCTTATGTACCTAAAAAGTAACTTTCAAAGCCCATTGATCACTTCCCATAATTTGTAGAACTTTAAACTCAGGACAAAGCTCGAAACACCATACTTGTAAGAACATATAGGCCCTCATAATGACAGTGGTGGTAAAAACCACTTACCACCGCGGTGACGGCTGCCAAAAGACCGTCGCTGCGGCTACCAGCAGCTGCCATATTATGACCATAGCAGGAATTCCACCAAAAGGATGGCAGATTTCCGGCTGCGGTCATGGCGGCGGATGGTGGTAAGGTGGTGCCACACCAGTAGACCGCCGCAGACCGTATCATGACACATGATACAGCATGGTGGTGTTCTGCTGGCGGACGCTGCTGCTGGCAGCAGCGCCCCGTCCCGTCTCCTGCCGAAGGACCCCCTGAAATCAGGTAAGTTGGTTGCTCCAACAGGGAAGGGGGGTGTTGTGTGTGGGTGTGTATGTGTGTGTGTGAATGTGGGTGTGCATTGCGTGTGGTATGTGTGTGCATGTGTGGATGTGTGAGTGCGTGTATTGTGTGTTGTGTGAATGCTTGTGTGCTTGTATGTATATATGTGTTGTAGTGAATTCTAGTTTGTTTTAATGGGATAACAGGAGTTAGCTTAGCCTTTGGCTTGCAGACTCGTGCCCCCGTCACCAAGTGACTATTAACCTACTTAGCTTGCTCTGTCTTAGCCCATTTAATTATTTAATTCTTCTAAGATGGCTGCCTTGTTTATAGTTAGGCCACTTGTTATGCTTTGATTATCAGTGCCACAGCGTTAAGGCAGCAATATCAAGTGACAAAGGCAAACAAACAGTAGGTGTTCACACTTAGGGACTTTCCCTCTATATACTTTCGAGGGAATTGTTTATATTAATTGCTGCCCGAAGCATGTCTGTTATCTATTGTTTGGGAATACACCTATGTCAGGGGTCCAAGTAGATCTGTATAAATACATCACACTTTAGACAGATAAACAGAGGGATTCCGACCAGAGGGCATTGCCACCATCGCTGATATTGATGCTGCACGTCGTCTTGACGCTGACCCAGTCTCGTCCCTGCGGAGTCTGAGATAGAGACCTCATTCCAAAGTAACAAGGGTTGGGGGCTCCTCTCATGAACATGGCATTGGCAGATTAGGTTTAACATACCCAGCTCTCCTTTAGGTAGGAGGTTAGGCCTGTCAAATTAGGGTATTAGGACATATTACACACCTTATGTCTTTTCATGCTATTGCTATTGCAAGATGGTGGGGGTCTTTGTAATAATGACTCTTGTCTTTACAATTATCTTTCTTGCATTGTTCATTATCCTAATTATTGCAGCCCATGCAACTTATCGCAGATTGCAGTTGTGTTAAATAAAAACTATTGAAACTTTACTGCATCTTCGTTATTGCCTGTGTTTGGATGAGACATGACGTGAGAAAGGGATAATCTACGTTTAACCACAACACTTCCTGAGATGTCTTACTCTTGAGTCCATGTGTAAAGGCTGCCACAAATCACCTTTTTACTATTTGGGTTTTGGTGAGGTGCTGCTAGTGAGCCGGAAGGGTTGGGACGACAGCTGCGACTTGTTGTAGGATAGGCCTAGTCGCCTACAAATATAAGTACTATCATCCTAAAACCAGCAGTCTTGCCTAGAGCAAGAGTCCAAACTACGACAGTGTTTGGATGTGTGTGTGAATGGATGAATGCCATGGTTTTCGTGGCGGTAAGCATGCCACGAAAACCATGGCGGTAGACGGGGTCACAATTCCGCAAGCGGGCTAGTGACGGACGTCTGGCTAGACACTGAAGTCTCCAGCCCGGCAGCTGTTACCGCCATGGCGGACGGAGTGGTACATTGGCAGTTTGGCTTGACCCAAACCGCCAATGTCATATTGTGGGGAAAAGTATTCCCAGCCTGTTGGCAGTACTTTTCTCATTAATACTGCCGTCCGCCAGGGTCGTAATGAGGGCCATAATCTATTGGGCATCTTTGGCTTCCATCTGTAAAGGTTTCCTCCTTTATTTCCACCCATGCTTCCATTCATACTATCTACCTCCGGCTTTCCCTGTGGGTTCTTTACCTTCCTAAACCCAAGTGCATGTTTTCTGGTTCCTTTCTTCAGTGTTTTGTGCTTCCTCCCACTACAATATAATAAATGTCACTTCCCCACGTGGCTGTGAAACCATATATTTACCAACATCGGCCTTCTCATTACATATACCAAAACATTATTCCCAGCCTCTGTAGATCTGCCTCCCCCAATGAGTCTGGTACGAACTGGGATACTGGTCTTACTAGGGAGGGCATGCAATTTTTTTTTTTATTAATTCATGGGCAGGGCTGGCTTTAAAGTGGTGAGAGCGGTGCGGCTGCACCGGGTGCTGACCTGGATTGGGGGGCACTGATCTCAGGGGGTGCTGTGTTCAGAATGACTTTTGAAACTTGCGATATAAAAGCATCTGCTGAAAAGTTCCTTGTACGTCCAGCCTTCAGGAAACAATTAAAATGTCAAGATACCTCTTGCGATTAAGGTTCCTTCTAGGGAGAGAGATGGGTTTTTTGTCTAGCAGCAGCTTTGACTCACCATAAAGTAGTGCAGAGGGTTAATGTGCCTGCTGCAAACAACAGAACTATATTTTATGTGGACAGCTAAGTGGATTAGTAAAGCCAGCCCTTACAAGCGCTTTAAAACCAAATGAATGTATGTGAAAGGGGGGCACATTTACCAGGTAGTAGAGAGTGAATACGAGGAGGAGGTCATGGGGTAGGGGTGCTCCAAAAAAGCTGTTGCACAGGGCGTCACTAGCACTAAAGCCGGCCCTCATGGGCTATCTCCTTCAGAAGGTCAACTTGGGATTTCAAATTCTCATTTGTCGTAACTGAAGTTTCCATGAGGCCATTTAAGGATTTTGTTAATTAAAAGGAGAACAGCCAACATTGATGAAAGTCCAGTAAATAGTGATTCTGAGTTAGCAACACAAATGTAGGTATACTTGATGCCCACTTTGGGGCTTTTGTCCTCATGGTGTCATTTATTCTCATTCTGCTAGTGGTGTTGGTGCAGTTTAAGCAGCTCCTGCTTAACAGCACCACCCAACACACACTACACTGTTGTCATCCTCAGTAGGGGCAAAATTTAGGAGAATAAATGTGAATCCATCGTAACAATATCTGCCAGAAAATCTGACTCCTCCAACTCCTGCACCCCCTGCTCCTTCATGTAGATACTTATTGGCAAAGATGCAGATCTTGTTGCAGGGGACTCATATGTCCTTTTATTCTTAAAATGTTTCTCCAAAGTCCTTAATTGATGAAGAAAGAGAAGTTACAGAAGTATGTGCCATGATAGACTGATTGGCAGGAATAAAACAGAAGGGACATTAATTGATTATCACTAAAAGATAGTAAATTCTGCTCTCCATTTGTGCCTTTGTTAGCATCATCAACCCCTTTTAACCTAACTCATCTTTCTCCCTTGGCTGGTACTTGTAGCTTGGCAGCTCTTTTTATTTGTGGAGGCATCTCTGCATGTTTGATTCCCAGGACCAACTACTCCTTAGTACAAAGGCAACACGAGGAGCTGCTTTGCCTTGACTCTTACTCAATGTGACTGAGAAAGATGAGGTAAGATTAAGCGGGGAGTTTAACTCTACTTGTGCACCCCAAACTGCCTCTTAAACCAGCATGTAGAAAATTTAACCACTTACCTGCTCCTCCAGGCTACAACAGAAAGCTCTTTGTGCAATTGATGCCTCCATCCTTTAGGTCTTTGTCTTTATCTTCATAACCCCACTTATCCACGTCCCCGAGACCCCCACACCCTGCCCTATGCCAAATGCCCAGCTTCCTGGGGACCGCCAGGTACTTTGTGGGGGGGGCTAGTTAACATGCCACTCTGGATGTAAGTTCTTTAGGAGCTGCCAGGGTAGATGAGAGGCACCAGCACCAGTTCTCTTTTGCGATATGGGGCACACCTAGTTACATGACACCTAAGGGGTCTGTGGGATGAGACTGAGAATACATGTACTGTGGTCCCAACCATTATGTCAGGACCAATAAAGTATGCAACACATCCCGCCAGAAAGTTAGGTAATCGCAACTAGGTATCTGGTGTGAATCTTTGCTGCAGCGTATACTGCGATTGCCAGTACAGACCGAGGCCTGTTAAGCAGTGGGGATCTCTTGTGCTGGCGACGAGGGGGCCTGTCTACCTTTGCTGCCCCAACCTCAAGTGAGGCGCTCCTCGCTGCAAGTCATGGCTGCTGGTATTCATTCCTGCTGGCCTCGCACCAGATGGCCCATCACCCTCCTGTGGCCCCTGAAATGTGGCGGTGTCTGCCCCACTGGTGGCCATCATGCATCTGTGCTGGCAGAAACCACACTGCTAAGGCTATGCCTCCAGCGAACCTCAAAGCCTGGTAATCGCGCTCCAGAAGTGTGTGCCGTGAGAATAACACTGTCAGTGGTTTGGCCCTGACCCCATGCCTGCCGGAGGCACCAAAGTTTCACTGCCCATGGGCCTGGAGCGTGTTGTCCAAAAATTGCCCAGCCCTCCTGCCTGGTACTCCAGGACTGCTGCTCCTCCACAGCTGGGTCCATCTTCAATTAACTGTATGTGAGTACAGCTTGTTTTCCACTCCCTGGCAATCCCAGCCAATCTACATTTCTTCAGGTGTCCTTTGGAAAGCAAGACATAGCAGTACATCTACAGTCTCAATACTAAAAGGAAGAAGGGAAGGACTTATGGCTGTGTATTGGTGACAGTGACACCACCTAAACATTTCAATAAAGACCCTGACCACCATAAACATATTGGCACACCTAGCCCCTACAGTACCAATGTGACCTAATCATCGCTACAATACTCGTCATTCTTAACAGTGTGAAGGGGAGGAGCACATCAACCTAGGAAGGGGACACCCAAGCACGTCCACAGCTCAGCTTCACCACAACGTGCTAATTCAGCTTCTCCACACTCCACACCATCTTATAATGCACCAAGCTGGCACCAATGCCTACTCTTTAACCTTTCATGTGGGGAGCCCCCCCCCCTCCTCTCAGGCAGCAAAATGGAAGGACGGGCTAGACCATCTAGAAATGTATTTTGCTGCAGTTACAATTGAAAACGACATTTAACGCCCCATGCTTCTGCATCTAGGGGATGTTGCAATACACAAGATTGCAAAGTCAGTCACAGAAATAGGATCACCTCACACCTACAAACTTTAAAACAAGCACTCACAGCTCACTTTTAGGACTCTCTAATCCCAACTACTAGCCATTCATACTACGTCAGGCCAGACAACAACCAGAAGAGTCAGTCGACGCATTTTATGCCCACCTCAGAGAATTAGCAAGCATGTGCACGCTGCCAGAATCAGAGTATAAAATCAGGGCACAATTCTTACAGGGATGCTCCTCTGTCAAACTATTGTAGAACATCCAACAAGTACTGTGGATGTGGTTGGCCAGCATACTGACACTAGGCCGTTCTAAGGAGCTCTCAAAGCACAAGCAGCGCACATGGAAGCCACCCTCCAATGTCCAATAAAAAAACAAGCCTGTCAACAAGGTCACAAGCACACACCCAAATAAATGGAAGGCTCAGCCCAAGTCATCCATGGCACCAAAAACCTGCCCCTGGTGTGGTGGTTTCTATCCACACTAAGGTACCAGCCCAGCACATGGAAAAAGGTGTTCAGCATGCAACAAGCTAAGTCACTTTGCCAAGGTCTGTAAGTGCACAGCCAGCAAGCCAACGCAGAGGGCCAAAGCTGTGCATGCTGCGGAAATATCTGATGCCCTGGGCAAGAAGAGGACATGGATGACGATGACTTTGAAGGTGTCGTGCATGTCATCCATGCTATGCAACCAGAAGGACAGAGGGGATGCCGTATCCCAAAGTGCATAATTACCCTAGATGGACACCCAATACTAGTGCTGATCAAGACAGGTGCCTGCATCAACAACATGGAGCAGACAGCTTTCCAGACTCTCCGATGCCAACCAACACTACCCCCCACACCAAATCAGGTCTCTGCATTCGGCTCCTCGACGCCGTCGCTGGCAGGGGTATTCATGACAACCATCCCACATGACCAAAATGAAGATCCGCATTACTCGAGGAAGATCAGGGATGCTTCTGAGCTGCAAGACGGCTGAACACCTTCAGTTCATCACGTTTGCTTGCAATTTACATCTGTCAGCCATTGCTGGTGAAAGAGTACACACAGCTGTTTGAAGGGATCGGGTGTCTGAAGAATCAAATGGTACGTCTTCACATTGATGAGTCAATACAACCGGTTGCCCTCTGTCATCGCCAGGTGGCTTTCAACCTTTGCCTGAAAGTTGAAGCTGAACTAAAAAAGCTAGAAGAAGTGGACATTATTGAGAGAGTAGATGTTCTCACCCCATGGGTATCCCCAGTAGTGGTGGGTCGCAGGCCCAAGCAGCCGGGAGAAGTCTGAATCTGTGTGGATATGGGAATCCCTAACATGGTGATTCAACAAGAAAGGCATCTGATACCCGTGCTGGATGACATCGTGGCCAAAGTGAGTGGCTCCAAGCAGTTCTCCAAGGTAGACCTCAGAGCAGGATTCCACAAATTGATGTTGGCTCCCGAGTGGAGAACATTCACTACCTTTTCCATTCACGTGGGCCTATGATGATACAGGTGCTTCAGCTTCGGGGTTTAAAGTGCTGCTGAGTTGTTCCAGGACATGATCAGGGGAGTCCTGTCAGGACTTCCTGGCATTCGTAATGTGAGCAACAACATTTTGATATATGTCCCGACTCTGGTGGAGCACCTTTAGAGACTACAAGCAACCTTCCAGTGCTTCCTTAACAGGGGGCTCACTCTACAGTGAGAAAAGTGTGGGATCCTCCAAAAGAAAGTCAGTTTCCTGAGGTACGAGTTCATTCCTGACTCCGCCAAGGTTCAAGATAACCACTCCGCACCTGCCCCAAACAGTGTCACCAGAGTTTTCTAGGGATGGTGACGTGCTGTGGCCATTTCATCTCCAATCTCACCTCTCTAACAACCCCTCTCCACTAGCTGACCAAATCCAACTCCATCTGGGAATGTGGTCCCTCACAGGAGAAGGTTTTCCAAGCAACCAAGGATGCACTGTCAGAAAACACAACACTGTATTATTTTGATCCACGTCTTGAATCAGAACTGTCTGTGGATGCTAGCTCCACAGGTCTTGGGGCTGTGCTCTCACAAAAGCAAAGCAGTGATGAATGGGCTTTTTTTAGTATACGCAAGCCAGGCTGAGACAGAAACAGAACAACTATACTCCCATATCAAGAAGAAGGCCATTGCAATCCTCTGCAGATGTTGGCACTTCCACCTCTACCTTTATGGTCACCTGTTCACAGTTCATACTGACCACAAGCCTCTTATTCCTCTTTTTCCTGGGTCCTCTTTCAAGCCACCGCCCAGGATTGAGAAGTGAATCCTCCAACTCCAAAAATACTGCTTCTTAGTGGTCTACTGACCAGCGACTCAGAACTCAGTAGATTATTTCTCCCGACATGCCAGACCCATCATTGTGGGTGAAGAGTTAGAAGCAAAGGAAGTTGAAGAGTACGTGAAGCTGGTGGTGGAAAGGGCGAGACCATTGTCCATCTCTCTATCAGACATTGTAGAAGAAACTAAAGGTGATAAATGCCTCCAGCTTGCAGTGGCAGCCATGTCATCCCACAACAGGGACAAAATAACTCACAACCTCTGCTACAAAACACCAAGGCAGGATAGATCTTCACATCTTTATGGCATGTTTGCGGCATGTTAGCTGTGTCTCCAGAAGGGTGCCTATTATGAGGACCTTGCCTCTTGATTCAGAGGGCACTCAACAACGCGTGGTGTAGCTGGTCCACTCCGCACATCAAGGCACCGAAAAGACAAAATCCAGGCTGCTGAGTAAAGTATGGTTCCCCTGCAGTGACAGCCTTGTGGAGCAGACTGTCAGCCAATGCTCCATGCATCAAGTGGCCACTCCCACAGAGTCACCTGCACCCATCATGACAACGCAGATTTCACCTTTTCCCTATCACCAAGCCAGCGCAGACTTTGGCAGTCTCTTAGACAGACAGCACATTCTACCCTTGGTTGATGATTTCTCTAAATATCTCATGTTGAGGCAAGGAGAGCAAGTCAAACGATTCCTTGTCTCGAGAACTGTGCAAGGTCACTGGACCACCATTATCTGGCAAAAGGTTTGCTGAATACATGAATTTGAGAAACATTCAGCATGAGAATATCACACCCAGGTGGCCCCAAGTGAATGGGGAAGTGGAGCGTTTGATGAGGACTGTAAACAAAACGCTTTGCATCACACTAACGAAAGGACGGAACTTGGACTGTGCCTTGTATGCATTCCTAAGAGAGTACCAGCTCACCTTCGACTCCACCACTGCGGTCAGCCTCAGTGCATTATGCCTCAGCTGAGCAGGAAATGACACCATCCCTCATGTAGAACTCCTATCCTTCACCAGGGACAAAGTGTTGTGTGCCCACAACAACAGAAAATCCAAAATGACAAAATATCCTCAAAGAGAAGAGCACAACATCAACATCTGCAAGTGAGAGACCTGGTCTTCATCAAGGATCGACACCCGGGAAGCAAGTTCCACCTCCCATTTAAACCTACTCCATGGAAAGTAACCCGAGTGCAGGGGATGATGGTCACCATCACAAGCAGCAATGAAACAGTCACTAAAAATGTTGCATTCTTCAAACACTGCAAGCATACAGATGGTCTCATTGAGGAGAACTCTCTGTTACTAAATGATGAGGAGGATGTGGCTCCTGATGCAGAATCTCCGGGAGGAAACGTACAAAGCGCCACTCCCCTGGTGGGGAACTTGACCACAAGTGCCTGCACACTGGAACTCAGACAAGACTCTCTGACACAGGTTGAGCCCGAATTTGACTCTGCGGAACCGGAGTTCCATCTCAAGCGCAGCCATGCTAGCCCAGTGGTGTCCTCCAGACTGAAGGGTTTTATTTGAGACAAATGATTTGATTGATGATGTCATTGATGCCTGTGTTCTGGTATCTCTGACCTGTTTGGAGTTTTTTTTCTTCTTGACGTGCTTCTTTGATGTGCTAAGGTGCTAATATTCCCCAATGGTTTGTTTATTTTGGTTTTGGGAGGGATGTTATATTGAATGGTATGGGGTGCACCAAGTTACACAACACAGAAGGGGTCTGCGGGATGAGAATACATGTGCTGTGGTCTGAACCATTACGTCAGGACCAAGCCAATAAAGTATGTGAGGATTCCCGCCAGGGAGTTAGTCAATGGCAACTAGGTGTCTGGTGTGTTTCTTTCGCTCAGCGTATGCAGTGATTGCCAGTACAGCCTGAGGCCTGTTAAGAGGTGGGGATCTCGTATGGGGTGTCATGCACACAACAGCCCCCAACTTCATTCCCTTTTGAGGCTGCTACCCAGTTGCTGTGGTTTGCTGGTCGCTCTCCTGGGCTGTCCGATCATGTCCTTTTGGCATTTGGTCAGGCACAAGCACGGAGCACAGAGCAGTCATGCACAATCAGCATGTCTGCTGTCCATGAGGCCCTGGAGGAGCAGCGTGGATGGAAGAGACAACAGAATAGATGTTCTTGATTCTCATCCTTAATTATTGGTATCTGCCTTGTTTTGTAAATGAGACACTGGTTGGATAAAGATTCAAGCATTTGCTCAGCTTTCTCCATGCAGTTATGTTATACTTGAAGATCTTTATCCAGGATCACTTATCCAGTTGAGTAAAGCAGCATCTCCAGACGTTTTAAAGAATAATGATCCTGTCAAGTAGATCTTCACCCAAAAAGATTTTCATTCTACAGTGGTGATTTTCTTGTGCTGCACTCTTGAAATACTTTCCCTGAAACATATATCTGTACTTTACTTTACTACTGGGACAGAACATGTGGCTTCTGGAGAGGTTAACCCTTGCTTCAAGGAGAAAAACGACCATCATTCAGGTCTAACCCATCATACATTAGCAGAAACAATACATGTAGGAAAGTACCATCTTTCTTGGCATGTTACCCCCATTTTCTGCCTGTTTGTCATTGTGTTTTACCTGTCTCACTGGGATCCTGCTATCCAGGACCCCAATGCTCATAGTTTGTGTTGTCAGTATGCTTGGCTGAGTCACTGAAGTTCTGCTAATCAGAACTCCAGTGTTTATGCTCTCTCTACTTACCATATTTGTCTCTAAAGTTTAGGGCCATATTTATACTTTTTGACGCAAAACTGCGCTAAGGCAGTTTTGCGTCAAAAAAATTAGCGCCAGCTAACGCCATTCTGAAGCACCATGCGGGCGCCGTATTTATTCAATGACGTTAGCCGGCGTTAGCCGCCGGCGCTGCCTGGTGTGCGTGAAAAAAAATGACGTACACCAGGCAGCGCCGGCGTAGGGGAATATGGAGCTTGGGCGCCAAAAAATGGGGCAAGTCAGGCTGAGGCAAATCTTTCGCCTCAACCCGATTTGCGCCATTTTTTTCGAACCCCATTGAAATTACTCCTGTCTTAGCAAAGACATGAGTCATGCCCCCTTGCCCAATGGCCATGCCCAGGGGACTTCTGTCCCCTGGGCATGGTCATTGGGCATAGTGGCATGTAGGGGGGCACAAATCAGGCCCCCCTATGCCACAAAAAAATAAAAATAAAATACTTACCTGAACTTACCTTAATGTCCCTGGGATGGGTCCCTCCATCCTTGGGTGTCCTCCTGGGGTGGGCAAGGGTGGCAGGGGGTGTCCCTGGGGGCATGGGAGGGCACCTCTGGGCTCCTTCCGAGCCCACAGGTCCCTTAACGCCTGCCTTGTCCAGGCGCTAAAAAACGGCGCAAAAGCGGCTGGACGTCATTTTTTTGGACCCGCCCACTCCCGGGCGTGAATTTTGCCCGGGAGTGTAAATACGGCGCACATGCCTCGGAGTAAATTTTTTAGACGGGAACGCCTACCTTGCATATCATTAACGCAAAGTAGGTGTCCACGCAAAAAAATGACGCAAACTCCATGGACTTTGGCGCTACACGCGTCTAACGCCAAAGTATAAATATGGAGTTAGTTTTGCGTCGGAATTGCGTAAAAAAAAACGACGCAATTCCGGTGCAAACAGAGTATAAATATGCCCCTTAGTGACTCCAGATTCCAATTCTGATTGGGACTTAGGGCCAGATGTAGCAACAGAAAATGTTGCGAGTTGGAAATTGTGAGTCATACCGACTCGCAATTTGCAACTCGCAAAATTGTATGCAGAAAGGTGTCTCAGACACCTTCTGCGACTCGCTATGGGGTCGCAAAGACCCACCTCATGAATATTAATGAGGTGGGTCGCATTTTGCGACCCCATAGCGAGTCCATGCATTCACAGGGATGGTGGCCTGCTGAAGACAGCAGACCTCCATGTCTGTGACTGCTTTTTTAATAAAGCAGTTTTTTTTTTTTTGAAGTGCAGCCCGTTTTCCTTAAAGGAAAACGAGTTGCAATTCAAAAAAATAATGAAACCATTTGGTTTCATTTTTTCAGAGTAGGCAGTGGTCCATTGGACCATTGGACCACTGGACCACTGCCTGCTCTGAAAAAATATTTTCAGCGACATTCACAAAGGGGTCCCATGGGGACCCTTTCCCGTTTCCGAATGAGTTACCACCCACTTCAAGTGGGTTTTAACTGCGAATTGCTTTGCGACCGCTTTCGTGGTCACAAAGCAATTCTGCATTGCGGTGCGAGTCGCAGATAGGAAGGGAACACCCCTTCCTATTTGCGAGTCAGATTCACATTTTGCAAGTCGGTACCGACTCGCAAAATGTGAATCAGCATCGCGATGGCCGTTTTGCATGTTGCAAACTGCGTTTTTCGCAGTTTGCGACATGCAAACCGGTTCCTATATCTGGCCCTAAGTCCCTAGTATATGGTACCTAGGTACCCAGGGCATTGGGGTTCCAGGAGATCCTTATGGGCTGCAGCATTTCGTTGCCACCCATAAGGAGATCATACAAACCTTTCTTCAGGACTGCCACTGCAGCCTGAGTGAAATAGTGCACACACTATTTCTCAGCCATTTTCCACTGCAAGTAACTTATAAGTCACCTATATGCCTAACCTTCATTTACTGAAGGCTAGGTGCAAAGTTACTGTGTGTGAGGGCACCCTTGCACTAGCAAAGGTGCCCCTACGTTGTCCAGGGCCAATGCCTCAGACTTCGTGAGTGCGCTGACACCATTATAAGCGTGCACTACATCTACGTCACATACATATATGTAGCTTCACAATAGTAACTCCAAATATGGCCAGGTGAGGTGTCTTAGATCATAGAATTGACCCCCCAATCCAAATCTGGTTTTGGGGGGCCAATCCCATGCACCCTGGGGGCTCCACCATGGACCCCAAGAACTGTTAAACCAGCTCTCTGAGGTTTCCACTGCAGCACCAGCTGTTGCCACCTCACAGACAAGTTTCTGCCCTCCTGGGGAGTGAGCAGCTCAATCCCAGGAAGGCAGAACAGTTCATTTCCATTAGGAAAGGGGTGTTACACCCTCTCCTATTGGAAATAGGTGTTACAGGCAATGGACAGGTATCCTCCCAGAGCCTTTGGAAATGCTTTGAAGGGAACAAACGGTGCCCTCCTTGCATAATCCAGTCTACACCAGTTCAGGGACCCCCAGTCCCTGCTCTGGTGTGAAAGTGGACAAAGGAAAGGGGAGTGACCACTCCCCTGCCCATCACCACCCCAGGGGTGCTGCCCAGAGGTCCTCCAGAGTGTCCCTGGGGTTGGCATCTTGGATTGGTTTGGGGACCCTCTGGAGACCTTTGAGTGGCCAGTGCCAGCAGGTGACAACAGAGACTCCTCCTGATAGGTGCATACCTGGGTAGGTAGACAATCCCCCTCTCAGGGCTATTTAGGGTCTCTCCTCTGGGTGTTTCCTCAGATTCGGTTTGCAAGATTCCTCCAGGACTCCTCTGCATCCTCTGCTACAGCTTCTGACCATCGGATCAACCGCAGATTGCTCCAGGCACCGCTGTAACTGCAACAAAGTATCCAGGATGACCCTTGTGACCTGCAACTTCAGCTCCAGCCAGCATTTGCAACAGTTTCCAAGGTGTGCCTGCTCTGAGGACAGCCTGTCTTCACCTTGCACCAGAAGAGCTGGAGGAATCTTCCGTGGAGTGACGGAGTCACTTCCCTGCTTCAGCAGGCACCCCTCTGCGACAACAACCGGTACTCTGGGACTCCTCTCCTGTCGACGAGCATGCTTCCTGGAACACAGGTTGTAGACCAAAGTGACACAGACTGTTTAAAGGTCCAGCTGTCCAAAATTGGTGGAGGTAAGATCATGCCTCCCTGTGCTGTGACAGTACCCCTGTGCACTGCGTCTTCTGCAGCTCCCTGGGCTTCTGTGCACTTCTTCCAAAAGTTATTTGTGCACAGCATAGCCAAGGTCCCCAGCACTCCACCCTGTGACGCACAGCTCCCTGAGTTGTTCTCCGGCGGCGTGGGACCCTCCAGTGCTGTGATGACCACGTTTTGCATCTTCTTTGTCCCCATGTTCTGGGACTCCCTTGGGTGCTGCCTGGTCTTCTGAGGGCTCTCTGAAATGCTGAGAGCTCCCTAAGTCTCCTCAGTCTGAGTTGAGACCCCAAGGTCCCTCCTGGGTACAGGCAGCTCCTCATTGATGCAAACCACGTACTTGCTTGAACCAAGGCTTGTTGGTGGAATCCAGCGACGCAATCAGCCTGCACCCAACAACTCGAGGTGGGACATCTCTTGCACCAAGCAGGAACCCGCAGCTATCTTCTTTGGTGCATTTCTGTACTTTTCTTCCTACCGGAGAATCCACTTTTGCACCTTCTTCCAGGTTGGCAGGGGTTCCTGTTCTTCCTGGATTCTTCTTTGACATCTGGACTTGGGGGGTCATTCTGACCCTGGCGGTAAAATCCGCAAAGGGCCAACGACCGCGGGAGCACCGCCAACAGGCTGGCGGTGCTCCCATGGGCATTCTGTACCGCCGGTTTCCCGCTGCCCTGGGGAATCCTCCATGGCGGCGCAGCTTGCTGCGCCGCCATGGGGATTCCGACCGCCATCCTGTTCCTGGCGGTTTTGGCCGCCAGGAACAGAATGGCGGTATGGGGTGTCGTGGGGCCCCCGTAACAAGGCCCCACAAAGATTTTCAGTGTCTGCCATGGAGACACTGAAAATCGTGATGGGTGCAACTGCACCCGTCGCACCCCTTCCACTCCGCCGGCTCCATTCGGAGCCGGCATCCTCATGGAAGGGTGTTTCCCGCTGGGCTGGCGGGCGGCCTTCTGGCGGTCGCCCGCCAGCCCAGCGGGAAACTCAGAATTACCGCGGCGGTCTTTTGACCGCGCAGCGGTATTCTGACGGCGGTACTTTGGCGGGCGGCCTCCGGCGCCCGCCAAAGTCAGAATGAGGCCCTTGGTCTGCTCTCTCCACAGGTCTTCAGGTCTTCAGGTCCAGGAATCCATTGATTGTTGCTTGCAGTCTTGCTTGGTTCTTGCATAATTCTTCATCACGACTTGTAGTGTGTTCTGAGGAAACTTGCAGTACTTTACTCCTGCTTTCCTGGGCTCTGGGGTGGGGTACTTTACTTACCTGTGGTGTTTTCTTACACTCCCAGTGCCCCTCTACACACTACACTTGCCTAGGGGGGATTTCAACATTTGCATTCAACTATTTTAGTATATGGTTTGTGTTGCCCCTAGGCCCATTGCAATCAATTGTATGTTCTACTGTTTGCACTATTCTATGACTGTTTACTTACCTGATTTTGGTTACTAGTGTATATATTGTGTATAATACTTACCTCCAGAAGGAGTATTGCCTCTAAGATGTTTTTGTCCTTGTGTCACTAAAATAAAGTACCTTTATTTTTGGTAACACTGAGTATTGTCTTTTATTGTGTATTAGTACTCTGTAACTATAGTGGTTTTGCAGGAGCTTTGCATGTCTCCTAGTTCAGCCTTGGCTGCTCTGCTACAGCTACCACTAGACGGCCTAAGCTGCTGGAATACCGCCTACATTTCACTAATAAGTGACAACTGGACCTCGTATAAGGTGTAGGTACCTCAGGTACCCACTACAAACCAGGCCAGCCTCCTACAATACAATACATGTTTTGGGGTACTGAAATCTAGGGTCATTTGCCTCCACTTTATTTGTAGTCCACAAATGCGTTTCTTAGAGAAGGTGTGTAAAATAGTACAGTGTGCCTCATATAGAAGACCTAGGCCATTAGGTGCCATGTGCCTTTTACAAACAAAAAAGTGATCATCATCAGCACTCTTAAGTATAGGGAGCCTGAAAGAGAGTTGGACAATATAGATAATATGGAGAAAAGGGTAGAGAAAGTGTGAAAACCGCTAGGCACAATAAAATATATTTTAAAAGAAGCAGTGTGACTGCATGAATCTACTTACATTATGTGAGTAGACATCATGGCACTGAAAAAAAGGTTAAAACAAGCATGTGCAATGCAGTAGGTCTCAACAGGTCTCACATTTACTTGAGTTAGAGCTATTGGCATTGTCAGTTCATATCAGGACTTTTCTTGCCACATATATTGGTCAACCCTGCCTTATAATTTCCTGCCACATAATTCCAGTGGCTATGAATATATCTAAAGCACTTCTATTTCCCTTCTTCCTCTATCTGCATGAAAAAATGAAAATTTAGCAATTTAGCATCCTAATTTAAATCTGCTATGCTATTTTGTTAAAGTTCCAGCAGAATGATAATCGTCCACCATTCATTTCTAAACATAACCGAATTATAAGAGAGAAAACCACGGCACATCTCAGATAGATGAATACAAATCTCATGTTCAGAAAAACAACAGCCGACACGTGTTTCGTTAGGTTAGACTTTTTCAAGGCTAAAACTAGAAGTGTCATAGAATGCTCGATTATGCTGTTACCGGCGTCGCATGTATCTTACATGCGACGCCGGTAACAGCATAATCGAGCATCGTGACAGAGATCGGAGGCTTATCATGGTCCTCGGATACTTCGTTCATCAACCAATATATCATCTTCTAAGAAATTAGCGAATTTTGGAATTTTGGAACACCGTGTGACACTTCTAGTTTTAGCCTTGAAAAAGTCTAACCTGGTGAAACACGTGTCTGCTGTTGTTTTTCTGAACATGAGATTTGTATTCACCGTCTGACTCTGTGCCCAGGATGTCTGATTGGGCCAGACGTCATTTGTTCACCTAAAGACATTATAGAGGAATCAAGTGGAACTTTTCATCTATCTGAGATGTGCCGTGGTTTTCTCTCTTGCATCATACAACTGTGACCTCTCCTGGGCAACAGTTCACGCACTCTGTGGCTGGGTGCATTACCACTTGGGCACTCCCTCCTTCACAGTCTCATATCATCATGGACTCCGCAAAATTATGTTAGCTTACTTTTGGGAAGTGCGCTCCCTTCTCTACACAGCCACAGTTTTTGCTCATTTGTATGTTCATAACCGAATTATACTTTTGTGTATTTGCTATGAAATGTTAAAGCAGCAGCCAGTTTCCAGTAAGATGATTAAAGAAGGATGACAAAAACATTGAAAGATATAAAACAATTGTTGCAGAGTAGGCAATGGTTTGCTGGTGGAAAGAACACCTTGACAGTTGAGTGCATATTCTTTAGGAAGCCCCTCGCCTGAGGTGTCCTAATCTGAAGTGATGTTGCAGGCTGTTTTAGAGCAGAAATGCAGGTGATGATGTATTGAGGCTCTGACAACAGCGATTTTCAGAGAGATAAAGATTTTACTTAGGAGATTCCTATTTTAGCCAGCACACAAACTTGCATACCATTTCCTCATTTGACCAAAAAGACACATAAAGGACTGTTTTTCATTCACAACAAACGTGATTTCATTTCAAACCGCAAATATTTTCCACAAACTGTGATGTCTTTAAGATCGCATGTTCAGAATCACGTGCATTTATGTGAGTCACTATATCTATTAAAACACCAAATTGTGTGTCTTTTGCTTGATGCATCTACTTTACAAGTACAACCTGCACGTGTGTGTGTAGTTTTGTCCAAGCATCTCTGGTGGTCATGTAACGCTCACACGTGTGAAGTGCTAGTCCCCTACCATTAAACATAACAGGTTTGAACAAGTAATTAAATACAAAATGGAAAATGCAACCATAAAGCGTGGCGTGCCGCGCTGTCACAATGAAAGAAACTGGAATGCTTCATGTGCTCCACAGAAATGTGGTAGAACAGGGAGAAGGTGTGGTACAATGACTAGAGCTGCAGACTTTGGAACTGAGGACCCGGATTCGAGTCACGGCATCAGCTCAACATCACTTAGGTGGTCATTACAACCCTGGTGGTCGGTGTTAAAGTGGCAGTAAGACCACCAACAGGCTGGCGGAAAAAAAAATGAAATCACGACCGTGGCGGAAACCGCAAACAAAGTCAGCCACTTTAACACTCCGACCGCCAAGGCGGTACAAACAAACAGCGTGGCGGACACTGCCAACAGACAGGCGGAGGACACTGTACCGCCCACCCTATCACAACCTACCAATCCGACACCTTTTCCGGGGTGGATTCACCGCGAATAAAAACACGGCGGAAACAGGACTTCGAAGGGAAATCGCTCACCTCTACATACCCCACAAGGAACCAGGACGCCATGGAACCAGAGCTTCACATTTTCCCTGCCCTTGTCTTCTTGCTCCTCTACCAGGAGCACGAACGCCGGCGCCGAAGACCACGGTAAGTACTGCACCTACGACACAGGGGAGGGGGGAGGGAAAAACCAGGGACACACACACGCAAAACACAACACCCCCACCCTTACCCACGACAACACACACACTAATACAGCATGATACATTACAGTTACACCCCCCAAACCCCCCCAGAAGAATGCAAAGACAAAAGGAAATGAGTGTAACCATTGTAATACATTAAAATCCAGTACACAAAAATATATATTCACTATTAACAAATATATACACCAAGAATAGTAGTCCAGGTATTGCTCCATTGAAGTCGGTGGAACATTGGGCCCACACTGCATGAGCGAGGCCCACACTCAGTACCCGAACATGACGGAAAGAACACTGCAGGGGCATCAGATAGCAATAAAACAGGCACCTCAGGGGGAAGGGAAAGGGGGGGCACCTCAGCCAGTTGAGTGCATGACGCAAAATCCATGAGGGGGCCACATGCCCACTGTTCAATCCTGGGGAGTGCATAGCCACAGTCTCTCAAGTCTCTACAGTGGGTGGTTTTCCCACTGTTCAATCCTGGGGAGTACAAAGCCACAGTCTCTCAAGACTCTACGGTCGGTGGTTTGCCCACTGTTCAATCCTGGGGAGTGCAAAGCCACAGTCTCTCAAGTCTCTACAGTGGGTGGTTTGCCCACTGTTCAATCCTGGCGAGTGCAAAGCCACAGTCTCACAAGTCTCTACAGTGGGTGGTCTGCCCACTGTTCAATTGTGGGGAGTGAAAGCCACAGTCTCTCAAGTCTCTACAGTGGGTGGTTTGCACACTGTTCAATCCTGGGTAGTGCAAAGCCACAGTCTCACAAGTCTCTACAGTGAGTGGTTTGCCCACTGTTAAATCCTGGGGAGTGCAAAGCCACAGTCTCACAAGTGGATAACAGTCTCCACTGGTTCTGGAGGGGGCTTTGTGCCCAGAGTGCTTCATCCTGCCAAGGACTGTGTGAGTGGATGTGATACTCCACTGGTTCTGGGGGTGGGGCTTTGTGCCCAGAGTGCTTCATCCTGCCAAGGACTGTGTGAGTGGATGCCTTTCTCCACTGGTTCTGGAGGGGGCTTTGTGCCCAGAGTGCTATACCCTGCCAAGGACTGTGTGAGTGGATGCCTTTCTCCACTGGTTCTGCAGGGGGCTTTGTGCCCAGAGTGCTTCATCCTGCCAAGGACTGTGGAGTGGATGTGATACTCCACTGGTTCTGGAGGGGGCTTTGTGCCCAGAGTGCTTCATCCTGCTCGTGGCGAACTCAGTAGCGTCAGTGCCCTTGGCACTCATGGGCCAGCGGTGCTTGTGGCGGCAGTGTCCTTGGCAGCGGTGCCTGTGGCCGAGGTGTCCTGTTCAGTGGTGCTTGTGGCGGCGGTGTCCTTGGCAGCGGTGCTTGTGGCAGCGGTGTCCTGTTCAGCGGTGCTTGTGGCGGCGGTGTCCTGTTCAGCGGTGCTTGTTGCGGCGGGGTCCTTGGCAGCGACTCAGCTGCTGACGGTCATGTCTGGCACAGCGGGGCTGGTGCTGGCGGTCCTGTCTGGCCCAGCGGGGCTGGTGCTGGCGATCCTGTCTGGCCCAGCGGGGCTGGTGCTGGTGGTCCTGTCTGGCTCAGCGGGGCTGGTGCTGGCGGTCCTGTCTGGCCCAGCGGGGCTGGTGCAGGCGGTCCTGTTTGGCCCAGCGGGGCTGATGGCGGAGGCCTCCTGGCCCAGTGGGGCTGGTGCTGGCGGTCCTGTCTGGCCCAGCGGGGCTGATGGCGGTGGCCTCCTGGCCAGCGAGGCTGATGGCGGTGGCCTCCTGTCCAGCGGGGTTGGTGCTGACAGTCCTGTCTGGCCCAGCGGGGCTGATGGTGGTGGCATCCTGGCCAGCGGGCTGATGGCGGTGGCCTCCTGTCCAGCGGGGTTGGTGCTGGTGGTCCTGTCTGGCCCAGCTGGGCTGATGGCGGTGGCCTCCTGGGCAGCGGGCTGATGGCGGTGGCCTCCTGGGCAGCGGGGCTGTTGGCGTTGGCCTCCTGGGCAGTGGGGCTGATGGCGGTGGCCTCCTGGGCAGCGGGGATGATGGCGGTGGCTTCCTGGGCAGCGGGGATGATGGCGGTGGCCTCCTGGTTTCTTGTGCCCCTTCCCCACCTTGGAAGGTGTCGCAGCTGACTCCACACTCCCACCTGTACCCCTGGGAGCAGCTTTGGTGGCTGGAGTCTTCCCACTCTCCCGCCGGGCACTGGCCAACTTTTGATGCTTGACAGGTGGGGGACTGTCCGTGCTGTGGCTCCTTGCCACACTGGCTGCCCTGCTGCCTGGTGCACTCCAAAATCCGGTGACTACTGGCACCACTGGTCCCGGAGATGCTGTGGCTGAGGTGCTAGGTTGGGACCGGGAGAGTCGGGCCCTAGCAGACTGACGGGGTGGGGAGGTGAGGGAAAGAGGTCAAGGGTGGCCAGGAAAGGTTTCTTTGGAACACTGGGACAGGTAGCTGGAGGGGGTTTGGGAGTGGAGGAAGAGGTTGTGGTTGTAGGAGGTGTACGTTTGGTGACTTTGGGTGAAGGTGCATGCGCAGTTGCTGTCGCGAGGTGGATAGCTGTTGGGTGGGTGTGTGCCTGCGTTTGTGTATCTTGGGAGGTGGCGTCACAGACACACTGGGAGAGGACACAGGGGACGTGTGAATGGTAGTGGGGTTGGTGACTGCACATGAGCGGGGTGTGGTGGTGTGTGTGCTGGTGATGGAAGTAGTGGCTGTAGATGTAGTGCATGCAGGTGTGAGTGGAGACGAGACTGGGAGGGAGGAGGGAGACGAGGAGGAGGGGGACACAGTGGAGGCAGTGGATGTTGGTGTGTCTGCATGTGTGTGATGCTTGCGTGAGTGCCTGTGGGATGTGTGGTGCTTATGTTTGCCAGAGATTCCCTTCTGTGTTGAGGTGTGTGCATGCTGGTCTGATGGTGTGCTTGGGGTAGGCTGAGGTACAGGGGTGTGGGTCTGGGTGGAGGAAGTTGGAGGGGGGAGGCTAGAGACAGGGACAATAGCTGCCATCAGTGCTGAGGCCAGAGTCTGAAAAGCTCGCTGAAGGGCTGCCTGACCAGAATGAATGCCCTCCAGGAATGCATTTGTTTGTTGCAACTGCCTCTCTACACCCTGGATTGCATTCAAAATGGTAGACTGCCCAAAGTGAGGGACCTGAGGAGGTCAATTGCCTCCTCACTGAGGGCAGCAGGGGTGACTGGGGCAGGGCCTGAGGTGCCTGGGGCAAAGGTGATGCCCACCCTCCTGGGTGAGCAGGCACGGGGCAAAGGCTGAGGGGGGGTGGCTGCTGTACCTGTAGATGCGGGGGCACAGATGTGGCCGCCACCACAAGGGAGCTCCCATCAGAGGACGAGTCTGTATCACTGGTGTCAGCTCCTTTCCCCGCCTTGGAGCTCCCCTCGCCCTCCATCCCACTGATGAATTCCGAGTCCGTAGTCTCGCCCTCCAGGGCCATATGGGATGCAGCTCCCTCCTGCTCCGGTGCCACTGCTCCTCCGCCTGATGATGCTAATGCACACAAGAACAGGGAGAACACAAAAAGGGGGGAACGACAGAAGAAAGACATGTTGAGTGCATGCATTACCGCTACCATTGGTGGACACGACAGACACAGAAGCCCCCTGCACTACGCCGCACACTTGGGGTCCACTGTTCAATCCCTGGGACATGGCCTACAAGGCTATGGCCGACATCTGCACACATGGATGTCACAGGAGCCTGATTAGGTGTAGTTGGCACTGTACACAGGTGGGGTGGGGTGCCACAGGGTCTGCCAGAAGAAGGGGACCTAACTAGCACACTCGCCCTGGCCTAGGGAAACCCACAGCCCACCTCCCCCACCCAGACACCTCCACTGCGCGCTGAATCAGCTGAATGAGAGTGTACTCACCCCCTTGTGGCTGCTGTGATGCCCTCAAGGGCCCATCCAACTCCGGGTATGCCACCGCCAGGGTCTTGAACATCAGGGGGGTCATGGTGCGACGGGTACCCCTCCCACGTTGGGAGGCCATCCCCAGCTGGGCCTCCGCCGTCTTCCTGCTCCAGCGGCGAGTGCCCTCCCATCTCTTACGGCAGTGGGTGCTCCGTCTGTGATAGACCCCCAGGGTACGGAAATCCTTGGCGATGGCACGCCAGATGTCCTTCTTCAGGGTGGGCGCTGACCTACATGAATTGTACAGGGGAAAAAGAAAAGTTATTACCAACTGCACCGTCACAGTCATTGGCCCCCATCCCTACCCTTGCCATGTGGCACATGCACTCACTGTAGTTTCATACACGCCTCAATCTGCCCCCTCCCATCTTTCATCCACCCCACTCCACACAGGCAAAGCCCATACAGCATGCTCCCAGTGTACTTACCTGTTTGTCTGGAGGACCGTAGAGTAGCGTGTACTGGGGGAGGACTCCATCCATGAGTTTCTCCAACTCCTCCGTGGTGAAGGCAGGGGCCCTTTCCCCAGAAGCACAAGCCATTGTCTCTTCCAGACTGAGGTCACAGCAGCACTTGCAGTGTAGGTCCTCTCCTGTCGAAGATCAGGTATCGAGTGATTGAACAGATAGAAAATGGCGAACACGTCCGCGGCGGTGCGTACCATCACCGCCGACGTACATCGTCATTGGCTCCTTGGACCCATAGGGTCCAATGTTAACCAATGTAGAATTGCGCTGTGGTCTTCGACCGCTTACCGCGACGGTGTACAACGCCAGCGCAGTTACCTCACATCCCATTGTCCCACTTTACAGGTCAGGCAGCCGCCATTTCAGGGGCTTAATTTTTAACTGCGTCACACATACCTAGGCCTTTCCTCAACACTCATGCATGCAAATTTCGGATTATGAATCGTGTTCTGTGTAAGCTGTGGGTACGTACCTCTGAGTTGGTGGACTCTGTGCTCGCTGTTGTCCTTCATAGGCACTGTCCGCTGGGACATGTGAGGAGATGGCGACAATTTCCGGTGTACAGACCGCTGGTGGACCTGTCAACAAAGGAGGAAAGACATGTGATCATCACCTACAGGCTTGATCGTGCCACAATCCATGAACTGTGTGCCCAGTTGGAGCCATACCTGATGTCAGCTATCCGCCATCCCACAGGAATCCCCCCTCTAGTGCAGGTGCTGTCAGTACTCCATTTCCTTGCAAGTGGGTCATTTCAAACAACAATGGCCATCGCATCACGGATGTCCCAGCCTATGTTTTCCAATATGCTGTCCAGAGTGTTGTCTGCCCTGCTGAAACACATGCGGAGCTACATAGTTTTCCCTCAAGTGGAGGATTTGCCTACAGTGAAAGGTGACTTCTATGCCCTGGGATATATCCCCAACATCATAGGTGCCATTGATGGGACACATGTGGCATTGGTACCCCCGCAGGAGTGAACAGGTGTGCAGAAACCAGAAGAATTATCATTCGATGAATGTGCAGATGGTGTGTTTGGCAGACCAGTACATCTCCCATGTGAATGCCAAATTTCCTGGCTCAGTGCATGACGCTTACATCCTGCGGAATAGCAGAATCCCTTATGTGATGGGTCAACTCCAGAGGCACCGTGTGTGGCTATTAGGTGAGCACCTGGAAGCAAGTCAGTGGGAATGGTTGTGTGGGTCTGGGGATATCCCTACAGGTTAGTGTGTGTCTAACAGTTGTCCCTTGCCATTTGCAGGTGACTCTGGTTACCCCAACCTATCATGGCTACTGACCCCAGTGAGGAATCCCAGGACAAGGGCAGAGGAACGCTAAAATGAGGCCCATGGGCGAACTCAGAGGATTATACAGCGGACCTTCGGCCTCCTGAAGGCCAGGTTCAGGTGCTTCCATATGACAGGTGGATCGCTATTCTACTCACCAAAGAAGGTGTGCGAGATCATCGTGGCCTGCTGTATGCTTCACAACTTAGCTTTGCGACGACAGGTACCTTTTCTGCAGGAGGATGGTCCAGATGGAGGTGTTGTGGCAGCTATGGAGCCTGTGGACAGTGAAGACGAGGAAGCAGAAGAAGAGGACATCAACAACAGGAACTCAGTGATCCTGCAATACTTCCAGTGAGACACAGGTAAGAATACAAACCTGCCTACTACATGTACTTTAACACTACTACCTCTCTACTGTCTATCGTTTTCACCCATTGTATGGTCACTGAGTTGTCACTTTCCCTTACGATTTCACAGATGTGGGTCCCACTGTGTGACATCTGCTTTGTTTCCTCATGGACTAGAGCTGTGTGACATAGCTATGTTGACATTACAATTGAAAGAGCATTTTGACACTGTAATTGCTAATACACTATTTCGAAATCACAGACAGACTCCAGATTGTTTTGTACTTTAAGGGTGTTTATTTAAGTGCTCAATATTGGAGGGTGCTGTAAAATGATGAGGGGTGATGGTGGAGGAATGTCCATGGCAGAGTCCAGTCTATTAGTCTCACAGGTGCCCATTTGGGCATAGGAAGTGGAGCTGGGGCAGTTTGAGGATGGACAGGGTGACAAGGTGGGACAAAAGGATGACAATCAGGGTGGTCTCATTTCTTGGCTGGGGTCTTGGCATCGTTCTCTGTCTTTGTCCTGGATATCAGGGACCGTTTGCGGGGTGGTTCTCCCTCTGCAGGGGGCGGGGTGCTGGTGTGGTGGTGCCTCCTGTCCACTAGCGCCGGTGGAGATGGTGGGCAGTTCATCGTCCAGGCTAGTGTCAGGGGCCCCTTGTAGTGCCACAGTGTCCCTCCTGGTGTTGAGGACTTCCTTCAGCACCCCTACGATGGTGCCCAGGGTGGAATTGATGGATCTGAGTTCCTCCCTGAAGCCCAAATACTGTTCCTCCTGCAGCCGCTAGGTCTCCTGAAACTTGGCCAGTACCGTTGCCATCGTCTCCTGGGAATGGTGGTAGGCTCCCATGATGTTGGAGAGGGCCTCGTGGAGAGTGGGTTCCCTGGGCCGGTCCGCCCCCTGTCGCACAGCAGCCCTCCCAGTTCCCCTGTGTTCCTGTGCCTCTGTCCCCTGGACCGTGTGCCCACTGCCACTGCCCCCAGGTCCCTGTTGTTGTTGGGGTGGTGGGCTAGCCTGGGTTCTCTGTAGTGGTGGACACACTGCTGCTTGACGTGTCCTGGGGACAGAGGTATGGGCCCGCTGGGTGGGTGCTGTGCTGGAGTTTCCAGAGGGGAGAAGCTCTGTGGTGGCCTGTGACTGTGTCAGGGGAACCGACTGTCCCGACGTCCCAGATGGGCCGGGCTGGTCATCTAGATCCAGTTGGACAGAGCTGCTGTCATCACTGTGGGCCTCTTCTGTTGGTGGTGTGGACATGTGTGGACCCTCCTGTCCGGTGACGTCGGGTAGGGGTCCTGCAGGGGTATAAAAGGATGTTTATTGCATCTGTGTGTGCCATGGTGTGCAATGGGTGGGTGACCGTGTACCCCAGTGCTTTCATTCCTGTGTGGGACCTTGTGTGATGGTGATTTAGGGTGGTGTATGGGTATGTGCAGTGGCCATGCTTTGGTGATGGGTGTCCATGCTTTGTTGTTGCATGCAGGGCTTGGTGTTGGGCTGTGTGGTTTGTGATATTGGGACATTTGTGAGTAGTTGGAGTGATGGGGGTGAGGGCGAGGGTGGGGGTATGTGATGGCATGCAGGTAGGGTGGGGGATATAGCAGTAATGCATTGCCTTACCAGAGTCCATTCCTCCATCTACTCCTGCGAGGCCCTCAGGATGCAGAATCGCCAAGACTTGCTCCTCCCATGTTGTTAGTTGTGGGGGAGGAGGTGGGGGTCCGCCGCCAGTCCGCTGAACCTCAAGGTGGTGTCTTGAGACCACAGAACGCACCTTCCCCCGTAGGTCGTTCCACCTCTTCCTGATGTCATCCTTATTTCTTGGGTGCTGTCCCACTGCGTTGACCATGTCCACGATTCTTCGCCATAGTTCCATCTTCCTAGCTATGGAGGTGTGCTGCACCTGTGATCCGAATAGCTGTGGCTCTACCCGGACGATTTCCTCCTCCACGACCCTGAGCTCCTCCTCCTCCTGGGGTGTATTTGCTGTGCCATGGGGTGGTGTGGGTGATGTGTGCGGTGGTGTGTGTAGTGATAAGTGGGGTGATATTTAGTGGTGTGTTGTGTGAGGTGCTTGGCAGTTATGTGGGTGATGGTATTGTGTGCCTGTGAATGCCTGGTAGTAGTTTGTAGTGTCTCTCTCTGTGCTTCTTTCTCAATTGCGGTCGTAGGGGTTTGTGGGTGATGTGGGTGTGTGTTTTATATTGTAATGGGTGTGTGGGAGTGGTGTGTTTATGTGTATCAGGTGTGTGTATTTTGATTTGTCCAATGTGGCTGTGTTTTGTAAGAGTGTGTGTATTTTGAGCGCGGCAGTGTGTACCGCCAATGGAATATTGCGGTTGAAAGACCACCGCGTGGATTAGTGGGTCGTGATAGTGTGGGTGTATTTCTGTTGGCGTGACAGTGGAGGTTTTGTTTTCGCCAGTTTATCACTGACCTTTGGTGTGGCGGACTTGTGTGGGTGTCTCAATTTTGGCGGATTCTGAGCAGTGGGTCATAATGACCGTGGCGGAATTCCGCTGCTGCGGCAGTGTGTTGGCGGTCTTCTGCATGGCGGTAAGCGGCTTTTGCCACCAATGTTGTAATGAGGACCTTAATCTTGCCGTGTCTACAACAAATAAATGTGTCCTTGTGTAATGTAGCTGGTACTTATGTAAAGCCTCCAGTACCTTTGGATGGAGTTTGGGTTACTTAGCAAACAAGTAATTAAATAAACACACTGGGCAGGCACACTCTGTAAACAGAATCCAAACCAAGGAAGGGTGGGACTGAGGAAGCGAAAGAGGGTGCAGCGCAAGGAAGAGCAAATACGACCAAGAAAACAGTCTGATTTACAGCCTTGTTTACAGCTAAGCTAAGAGCAAGAATGCTCTGCAAATGAAAAGGGAAGCTTCACCGAACAGGAGCAGGAAACAAAGAGGAAAAGACCCTCAAAGAACAGATGAACAGCCAAAGCATAACTATACACTAGTTGGTCCCTGCTCCCAAAGAGAAAAAGGAGGGGCAAATAGGCAAGACTGACCACTAGCAAGCCAGGATTTTGAAATGACACAGACATCAACAAATGAAATGGTTTTAGGCCCACAGTCCAAGTATACTTAAAATTATACAAGAGGTTGTACACTTAAGCTTGCCCTAAACAGACAAAATAGAAAAAGGGAGTACAAAATATTTGGGAACCCCCACTGAGGTTGGCAAGGATGCTGGAAAATAAGCTATCTTCACCTAGTAGGCCATGGAAGGCAGAATGAACTGCGTAAAGGGGTAGCTTTGTGGACTGTGGAGAAATAACCTGGCAGAAGGAAAAGGAAGACATGCCTAAAAAAGAGTAAAAAAATATAAAAGGATGGAAAAGCACAGCTCGGGGAACCCCAACAAATAGGCAGCTATCAGTGTATAGGATGGAAACCATACTTACAAATATAGCTGCAATACCTGAAAACAGGGTCACCAGACTGGCGAAAAGCTAAATGAATGGGTCTGGTGAACATCAAAATTGGTCAGATGACCAAGGACCCAAAAGGGCATATAAAATTCGACTGAAACAAGTTGGCAGGTTATGGATGCCAGAATCATTGCATTGCAGAAGGCATCCAGACTCTTGTTTTTAATTGTGGTATGGTTCCCACAAATAAATCATCTGGGTAAAACTATGACCATTTTTTAACCTTGAATTGGACCTCCTTTTTTGTCCAGGAGTTACAAATATATAAGAGCTTCCAGGAAGTGTTTGAGCCCACCCTTAGCTGCATTTACCTACTAGAGTGAAAAAAAACACCAATGATGATGCATGCCATCATTTGGTGGATGTGGTGTTTTTTCTTAGTATTTTAAATATTCCTGAGAAATATGGCATTCAGATATGCATATAAAATGAGAATGCCTTTGCACTCTTGGTGTATCTTCAGACTATCAAGGTGCCTGGGTTCAAAATACTGGTCAGATGCCCAGGGTTCCTTACTGGGACCTTTGCATGCAAGGACCAGCTGTGGTCTGGCAGTCTCCCAAAGCAGGAGCAGGAGGTGGTTCTTTTTTGCCTTTGTCATGTATGGAAGTTCAGTATGTGTGGTTTACTGATACTGTTTAAATGGTGAGGTGTATTTGAGCACAGGTGCAGGGCCGGCTTTAGAGTGGTGCAAATGGGGCCACCGCACCTGATGCAGAGTTCCTTGTGAGTACAGCAAATTTAAGGCAACAATTCAATGTCAAGACAACTCTAGTGATTAATGTACCTACTGGAGAGAGATGGAGTTTTGTGAAAGGGCAGTTTTGACTCAAAGTCGAGTAGTGCGTAGGACTAACGTGCCTGCTGTAAAGAATGTGCACCATACAGATACAGAACTGTATTTTAAATAGCTAGCTCAGTGCTTTACTACTTTAGCCACAGAGATGCTTTTGTTACTTGCAGTTTATAAGTCACAAACATACAATAGTACAGTAGTGAGTTATGAACTGGCATCAAAGAGCTGCATACAAACTTCAAGGTATAGATCAGAACGTTATTTTTCCCTAGTGCTTAGTTATCCTAATGTTGCTAAACTGGGTACTTTTATGTCGAATCACATTCTCATTAGTAAAGCCACCCCAAACCACTATGGTGTGTTTTAAATACTGAGTTTGTGCTTCTCCAGACCAAGCATTCTTAAAATAGACTGCCTACCAATATGGATGGCATGTGACACCTTGTACTCCTCTTCATCTTGTATAACATTTCCTATACACTGACTTACACATGTATGATTCATTTTTTTCTGTATAATACATGTGTGATGTAAAGTGATCTGACCCCCTACACTGGTATGAGTAGTGTTAGCAATCAAATAAAATACATGTGAGAGACGTGCTATTGAGAGATGAGTGGCACCATTGGATGGTAGTAGTGAGGGAATCCATGAAGAAGCAGGTCATTGGGGCTAGGGAAGGTATGCCAACGCAGACTGCAGCACTGAGCACTACCAACGCTAAAGCTGGCCCTGACCAGGATGGGTTGCACAAGATGATGACCCTGCCGCAGTATGCTCTTTTAGGCCCTGATTTATACCTTTTGATGCTAAACTGCGCTAACGCAGTTTAGCGTCAAAAAGTATACCGCGGGCCGGGTGTCTTATTTATGCGCAAAGGGTGGGCTAACGTCATGGAGAATGATATTAGCCGGGTGGGGGTGGCGGTATGGGAGAAGGGGGTTTTGCACCAAAAAATTACGTTAGGCTGGTTAGAGTAAAAAAAGATGACTAACCAGCCTAGCGTCATTTATTGAGCCTACACCTATCATACCGTATGACTCCTGTCTTAGAAAAGACAGGAGTCATGCCCACCACCACAATGGGCAGCACAGGAAACAAGGGTCTTCTGGGCAGCATTGTCATTGCACCCAGTACAATGTGCGGGGACCCATTTCAGGGCCCCCAGTGGTACTTTAAAAAAAAATCCCAAAATACTTACCTCTACTTACCTTGATAGGGTCCCACATCCTCTGATGTCCCTCTGGTGTGGATGGAGGTGTCCTTGGGGCCTCGGGATGGCACCTGTGGACTTATTTCATGGTGTTCCACCATGGAAATATGCCCACAAGTCCCCTAACGCCTGCCCTGACCCAGGCATTACAAAATGGTGCTAAGTAAGCTTAGCACAATTTTTTAGGCCCGCCTCCCTTTCGTGCACCATTTTTGCACGGGAGGACAAATGAGGCGCATGGGCCTTAGAGTAATTTTTTGCCCGGGAACCCCTACCTTGCATCTCATTGACGCAAGGTAGTTTTCCACAGGCAAAAATTGACTTTAACTCCAATATTTTGACACTAGCAGCAAAATATAAATAGGGAGTTAAGTTTGTGCTGAAATAGCGTAAAAATAATGATGCTATTTCAGTGCAAACAGAGGATAAATATGCCCCTCAGTATTTTAGTGTTTTCGTGGACATGCTAGTATGCACATATTGCTTCCTAAGCACACCTCCCTAAAACCAGTTGTATTTAGCTGATGAAGAAAAAGCTGCCAATGAATTCCCTTTGTCAACTAGGTTTCCTCCAGCTCTAGTAAAACCCACTTATCCTAATTCCTATGTTGCTATTAATCTCTGAAACAATGAAGCCAGGTGTAAAGGGCTAGCTAGCATGGAATCAACAAAACAACTTTGACTAATCCATACAGGTTTTTTAGCACATGGTATGGCCAGACAAAAGAATGTTGCCTTCAGTTGAATATCTTGGCGTAGTTCACTGTGAAAACCGCTTAAAGAAAGATAAAGACCTCTCATCTCACGGGGTGACACCTGGTTTCCCTCCCTCCGGTAGTGAACATCTTCTGGGTGTTTTCCATGGCAGGTACATTCTGAGACACTCCTCCTGGACAGCCATTCTTCCTGCTGGCGCTGGCAAACTCTCTTCTTCAATGAGTAGGCAGGTAGACAGGCAGGCTTCAAGCTACTTCTAGGTAGAACGTCAGCTTCTCCAACAAATAGTGCAGACTTCAATGTCTCATCATTTATGGGAAACTGACTGCCATGCAGACACCATCCCTGGTCATAGAGCAGCCTCTGTAGTACTTTGGAGAGTACTCTCTTCAATAGTCATCAAGAACATGAACAAAGTGGGGTGGCTTGAATCCCCTTGACTAGTGCAAAAGCAGATTCTGCCTGACAAGAGACTTACCTTGTAAAGGGAACATTGGTCCGAGGTACTGCCATAGGCAGCAGTATTACAATAGAACTCGAGAGCAGATGCCACTGATCATTTTGGTGAAATAACCCCGAACTCTTTTCTTATGGTCAATGCTTGTGGGCAGGACGGCAGTGTCTGAAGGCGTCAACTCTGATTCCAATCCAGACTACTCAAGGGATGACACAGTGGAACACAGTACTCTGCAAGTAAACTAACTTTCTGCAGCCCTTCACCATTGATGACAAAAGGGGGAGGAATCAGGCTTTAAAGGAGGTGGAGTTATGAACAGCTTTTAAGGCTGATCATCCCATCAAAATCCTAGAGGTGTTAAGGCCATAGAGGGAACTTCATCAGTAGGAAATCAGAAGCTATGGGCCCTCTCTCATCTCATTTGAACTTCACCCTATATTATGGCGAGAGCAAGAAAAGGCAGATTGTGGAATATGCTGGTTGTACTCCAGAGATTACCACAAACTCTTCTTTCTTTCACATAAGATCACCAAGGTAATAAAAGGAGGTTATTTGTAAAAGGATCAGCGTTCAAGCTACACACCTGAGTGAAGAATTTCCTGATGACGGCTAAGGAGGGGAGAATACGGAGGCATTAACTAATCCCCACCAAATTGTCAACTCATGGAAACTATCTTCTTTAATAGCAAAAGAATGGGCTTGCAACTCATCGAACTAAATGTCATTGGAATATTAAGGAATATTCCATGTAGGTCAGGGAAATACATTTAGACATCAAAGACACAGAACAAAAGAAACAGAGAGAGAAATTGTAGTTATTGGCTTTATGACATATATTTTATCAAATAATTCTATGTGAATAGAGTCTTTTTGGTACCTCCATTCTTGTTATCTAATGATTAATCATTTTACTGCCACACTGTTACACTCATTTTACTGATAGGGGATGTGGAACCACTTTTTAAGGTTTCAGAACTGGATTGGGCTGTTTCTTTTTCAACTGTAATTTTCTGGCTGTAGCTCACACAGTTTTTGAGTAAGGCAGGTAGCAATGGTGCTGCCTCCAAGCAGGAGTATCCAAAACAAGCACACAATGAAGTGAAATCTCTACACGTGGCTGCCATCAGCCTTCCTCAAGCAGTCAAAAATGTCTTCACCTTTAACAATAGAAACTGCTGACCTACGTTTTGCTCCTACCATCTACCAAATCTCATTGCTCAGGTAGAACAAATCAGCGCCCTTTGTTAACAAGGACCCCATTAAATGTCTTTGGGTAACACTTTCTCTGTACACCCTCCCTTCAATGTCTGGGTCTCTACCCTCGAGCCACTGGGATGCAATCAATAAAATTCCACTGGGGACATCTAAAACGCATCTCAATTATCCCAGCACTCAGAACTTCACCACACATGCAGTCTTATTAGTACACACTTGTTACACATTCATGGCACATACATGCACCCAACAGGTACATGGAATGTCAGCACAAAAGACTGGGAGTGACACATACTACTCTAGTGGTTTTGACACTCTGAGCCCTTCTGCTGGACTAACAAACATTTCTGCTGCATATGTACCTCGACCAGCCCTCAACTTGCCCTTAGATTATCGCATACCACTCATGCTGAGGCTACCATAGCAATACTTGGTTGTCAATGCTATCACAGCTGGCAATTTTGGCCATTTGTTATTCAGAGTCCTTTTGTGGGACAACTGAACCCATTTACAGCCTCCCTGACCCTTCTTCTGCTCATCAGAGCTTTGTCATGATCCTCAGCCCCCTTAGCTGATAGCCCTAGCCTTTTGATACCCACTGTCACACACTGAGGGGCATATTTAGGAGCGGCAATCCCCACCAGAGCATCACTTTTCATGATGCTCTGGTGGCGCTAAGCACTACTCCATATTTACAAGGAGGTGTAATGCTATTATTTTGGGCGTTACGCCTCCTTGTAAAAATAGGCCCATCCGACACAGTTTTCTGCTTTAGAGGGGCGTGCAATGGGTGTTGCGGTGGGTGTTCCACCGAAACACCCATAGCTTTTAATGCTGCCTCAGATTTACGAGTTGTTATTAACCTGAGGCAGCGCCAAAAACTAATGCCACCCCAGGGGTGGCATTAGCATGGCAAGACAAGGAGGAATGCATTTATTCCTCCTCTATTTTTGCTTAATCTATGTGTGCTGCTTTCTGCAGCACACATAGATGAAGCAAAATGCCATACACAATTGTTTACGTGCAGGAAGTGACACCTTCCTGCACATAAATATTCTAGCCCCTCAATGCAGACACCCTTGCACTATGGTGCAAGGATGCCTGCGTTGGTGCTAGGCAGTTTAATTCAGCGCCAGCGCAGGGGGAAATGCAGGAGTGCGCCGTATTCCTCTAAATACGGCACACCTCTGCATTTCTCAAGTGGTGCAGCGTGGCTCTGCTATTTTTGGCGCAGCACAGCACTGTGCCACTTTAACATAAATCTGGGCCTGAAAGTTTTTGCTAACTTCAGAGGGTAACCTGCTTGACTTGTTATTCACTTTAAATGCTCAGATTTTTCCTTTCGATTTTTTTTTTAGCAAATACGTACTATCAGTTCTATAAGTGTTCTGGAAAAGGTTGAGGTTGCTAGGGGATAACAGCATAGGAAACATGAATAAGAACCATTAACAAAAGTGATATCTTAATCTCTGTAGCCTAGAATCACATAAGTGTCCACCAGCTCCCAGTCTTCTCCCTTCTCTTCCTGTTTCTTCTATGCCTTTGGGTGTTCATCCTCCTTCTGGTCCTGTTCTATGTCCTATTTTCTGGGTTGCTTTGGCCCTCCTGGTGAACTTCCTGGCTCTGATATTAATATTTCCAACTATAATATTTTTTAAGTATAATATTGAACTACTTCACATAGTGATAAGTGTTCCAATAAGAGGCTTCTGTTAGGATAGAATATGTCTATTACATTTGTTTTGACAATGTTCTTGTCAGGATCAAAGCGAGCAAGATGTTCAATTTCTGGTAAACGTTTTAAAATTCTTCTTTGCGGGAATGGTAATCCCAGGCTAAGCCATGTAATAGCCTGAAATTTAGCATACAAACTTGAAGAGCTTAAATGGTCACATACCTCATGAAGGCTAACCTCTATGTGAGATAGCCTTGTAAGGCTAAATCAATACAGCCTTTTAGTTAAAGATTGCACAGCAGATATTCTCATACTTCCTTCATATCAGTTTTCTCAGCTTTAGTTATATATGAAGTCATATACCGGGCAATAGCGGTTGAATTATCAGCAACAAATTGGATTTCAATATTAGCATTCCATATATGCAATATTAAAGAGTTGTATCATAGCTCCTCAGTGATGCGTGTCCTCTTTTTAAATTGTATGTGATTTTTGGGGACTTTAATTTAACATCATGCCAAAAAGCAGACATAAGATTATTCACTTTTCTTTTTTTTAAAAATGGTATTGGGAATTAAAAAATGATATTCAGTATACTGTTTTGATTTGTTTCTAAATTGTCTTAAACAGTATTGTTTGTGTTTGTGACTTTGAAATGTAATAACTTGTTTAAACAAATTTGTATTTGTGTGTTTATTTGGGATGACGCAAGCAACATACTGTTCAATAAACTGAAGGATGGATTCATCATAGTCATATCCAAATGTTGGTGCATTTTTTTTATCTATAACAGCATATGAATATGAAGTGTACCTCTCTCTTGGTACTCTTTTCTCCAGAATAAATCAATAACCTTTGCCAGCGGTTTTTTTATTTGTTAGGAACTTAAACATAGTTTTGAACTTGTGATTAAAAAGTCTGAAAGTATTTGATGAACCTAAAGAACATAATTCCTCTAGTGTTTCCACAGCCAAATCTGCCAAATTAGCTTCAGGGAAGTATAAAAATCATCCCATAGGTATTTGGCACAACTAAAAGCAAGAAACCAAGTCCGTGGTCCCAAACTCCTCAATATACATTTTAGTTCTCCATGTCTTTGGAACCAATATTCATTTGTTCCTCACTGACATGCCATGATATTTATTAAGTTATATTGCAGATTTACGTCAATGCTTCACACTTTTTTTAGGAAATCTTTAGCTGTTATGTTATTAAAACGTGTTCCAGTTTGCATTAGTTTTCATATAGTAAAGTGAAGATATAAGGTATGTTTTGCCTAAAACATGGGTCTTCTAAATATAGTTTTGTACAATGATATTAATTGAATAGGTCAATCATCATATTGGCCTCCTTTTCCTGTTGGAAATAAAATTGGATAACATTGGGGCCCTCATTATGACCCTGGCGGTAAGCAGTAATATGGTGGAAAGTACTGCCAACAGGCTGGCGGTACTTTCTACCATATTATGACATTGGCAGTTTGGCTGAAGCCAAACAGCCAATGTACCACACCGACCACCACAGCGGTACCGGCCGCCGGACTGGAGATATCAATCTCCAGCCCGGCAGCCATCACTGTACTGCCTGCGGGATAATGACCCCGCCTACCGCCATGGTTTTCGTGTGTTCCGCACCCCAACGAAAACCATGGTGGTAGGCACTATCATTGAAAGGGAATCACTTCCCTGTCACTGGTAGAAGTCTTCCCCACCCTCACCCCCTACCCAGATTTCCCCCCACCCTCCTTCCTCTCCAGATCCCCCTTCATTCACACCCCTCCTTTCACACATGCATACACACACCCATTCCCACATTCATCCACGCATGCATACATCCATTCACACACACATCCGCACACACTTTCATACATACACACAGACACGCATTCACAGAACACAACATATATACACTCACACATCCATACCTGCACACACATTTGACACGGAACACGGACCTTCATGCACACACGCACAAACATTCACACACACCGCCCTCACAAACAACACTCCCCGCCCACTTACCTGTGTTTAGGGGTCCTCCGGCAGGAGACAGGACGGGGCGCTGCTGCCAGCAGCAGCGTCCACCAGCAGAACACTTCCAGGCAGTATTATTTCTCATAATACGGCTGGTGAAGGTCTACTGGTGTGGCGCTGCTGCCTGCAGCAGCGCCACATTACCTCCATCCGCTGGTATGGCCACAGCCAGATTTCCGCCATCCTTCTGGCGGAAATCCGACTGTGATCATAATGCGGCAGACGGCTGGAAGCCGTGGTGACGGTCTCTTGGCGGCCGCCGCTGCAGCGGTAGGTGGTTTTTACAGCCAATATCATAATGAGGGCCTGAGTCTCTAAAGAGTTTTCTCAATTGCTAACAGGATCTGCTGCAGCCTCTTTCATTTGATAGCGGTCTAAGGTATCACCCATTAAATCTTTTGAATGCTAATTCTTTACTAATTTTCTGAAACTGGGATACTTTATTTTCATCTGGAACTAGTAGGTCATAGGTGCCTAGAAAGTCATGCAGTTTCAAATTATGATAGTGTATGTTATTTTCTAACAAGTATGAAATAGCATCTTGTGTTTTTTAAATACTTATCAATTCTTGCCAATTTTGTTATCTTTTTTTTTGGCATTGCATTAACTAATACAACAAAAGGATCTTCAAATTTTCACTGTACTCACACAGTTTCATTACTTTTTTTTAAGCCTAATGGTAGAAAAACTACTTTTCCTTTTCTTGCATCCACTAATCCTGGAGTTTGAACTTTCTCAGAATTACGTTGCATTCCAATAATAGTTGAAAAGGATGACATGTTTAAATTAAGATATGTTCATAGACATTCAAATCTAGTAATTCTGCAGGTATAGGGTAAATTTTCAAATGATTCCAAATTGCATGGGAAGGCATAAATGTATGGTCAAGTTTGCCAAGTCAAATATAACATACAATTTAATCAAAACAAGTATCATATCTGTTTTCCACAATAAGATAATAAGCAAGTTTTCTCCAAGCGTCTTCTTTTTCAGTTTTTTTGTCGTAAATCAATATGGTTAGTTTGTTTATAATGTGTGTGTCCCAAGGGTGGGATCCCCAGGACACAGCAAGTGAGCCAGCCCCATTGGATAAGGTCCTAATGCCCTGGGCCCAAAAAAGCCTCAGGGAGGGAGCTGTGCAGCCGTCTTTGCTTGCTCAAAAAGTAGCAGCCTTGGGGGATAGCATCCGCAGGGCCCTTTAAAAGTTCAGTGAGGGGGGTTACATTGTCCCCTCCCCGTATTTTTTAACTCAGGGCCCGGGAAATAAGGTCTCCACTACCAAAAACATCCCAAGAAGAGGGCCAAGCCCCATCTCATTATTCAACCCTCCCCCCATATTAATGAATTGGGCCCCCAGGTATGGTGTCCCTGGGCCAAATAATGCTTTAGGAGGTGGGGCTATGCCCTACCTCCCCGTAATTAAACACTGCAGCCTAGGCCACAGTTTTCTTTTTCTCCCCAATCCCCCAGAAGTCCCTACCCTGCCCTCTTATGTTATCTTTTTTAACTTTAGGACAGGGGACTAAGTCGCTGAATCCTTTAATGGCTACCAGCAACATTTTTCTTATGTTGCTGGCAGCCAGAGTGCTTGCACCTGTGGGAGTCAGACTCTGATGGGAGTCCCCAGCCCTTCCCTGAACCCATACTGCACCCAACACTTGGGATCTTGTTCCTCCACCAGGTCTCAATGCGCCGCAGAATGATGCAGCCCAAACTTTTCACCAAAGAATCTAACAGTGAGATAGGGCAATAACACTTGGGGCCGCTAAGATTCCTGTTTTTTAAACACTGCCACTATGCAGGCAGATTTCCATGAAGAAATGATCCCAGAAATCATGGCAGCGTTTAGTACATATACAATAATAGAAACCCACATCTCAATGTTTCCTTTAGATAAATCAATTGAAATACCATCAGGCCCAGTAGCTTTATGTACTGGACTCTCGTGTAAGGCGACATCCACCTCCTCCAGGATGAACCCAATGGACACACTCGGGTCACCTGAGTCCCCCACAACTTCCATAGGAGTCTCAAGACAGTAAATGCTGCAGAAATGGCGTACCCAAATGTCAGGTGCAATATTGCATCCCATCCTCTCAAAAGTTCCTGTCGCGATTCTACATAGGTACAATATCACAAAATAGACCTGTGTAAAATATTATAAAATAGACCTGTGTTCTTAGTGCGACAAACATTCACTAGATCACTCCACATCTGTTCTTTTAGCTGAAACTTCCTAATCTTCAGTTTGAGCTTATACTGAGCCCTAGCCCTACACACACGTTCTCTGTCTCTGGGCAACGTTTTCAGTTCCTTGAGCAGAGTTTTCCTAGCAGCATGACCCATTTTATCAAACCAACTGCTCCCGCTCTCTCTCTCTCTCGCTCTCTCTCTCTCTATATATATATATATATATATATATATACATATATATATATATATATATATATATATATACACACACACGTAAAGTTACCAAACCTCTGATCATTCTGCTTGAAAAAACAAAAAATATTAGAATTTTTAGAAAACAAAAATAAAATATTACTCTCCGATCCCCACAACCTTGACACCTATCAAGTCCTGTTTGCTGCCAAAATGCAGGGGAGGTGGATCAGAAGATCAGTACAGCCACGTCCGCCTCACCAATAATAGGGCAGGACTGCACCCTTGTCTGTAAGCTTCTACCACAGGGGGTGCAGGTGGCTCTCCCTGGTTCTGCCATCGGGATTGTCACGGGACGGAGTCATGAGTCAAACTGGGATGGGAAGACAAAGAGGAGGATAGAGAGGACAGGTCAGGAAAAGAAAAAAAGTACAAATAAGTCACAAAAATACACACCGAAGTGTAAATTCATACAAGTCAGAATGTAATAAAGTAAAGAAAAGATGGCTGTGTACAGATGGGTGATCAGATGGGGTGGATTGGGTTGGATGGAATTGAAAAGTGTGACAGTAGAAAGTTAGGCAGGCAAAACAAAATGGCCTCGCACTTGTGAACTGCGTGGTGCCGTTCTTGCTGATTTTTCAGTACAGAACACACTATCAGCCATAATTATTGCAGCAGAAGCAGCCCAATTTTCATTTCCATTTGTGTTATCTCGCAGAGTTTTTATGTAACTCCGACACATTCTGCAGACTGAAATTCTGCGAGTTCTGCCCACCCCTAGCTTCTGGAGCTGTAGGATATGGAACACATATTTTGTGGTGCAGTCTAGGACTAGTTGGCTGAACGCCAAGAATAAGGAGTATGGCTGCAATTCATGTGGCATGAATGTTTCTTCACTCATGAAAATACATTGATTTTCCTATGCTCATGGTCTTCCTTTTGACAGCTTTTGAGGCCTGTACTAATTGTGCGTTTCTAATGGAAGGCCTTGTGCTAGTTCTGAGCTTCTTTTTAAAGAGAAATTGTACATTCATGGTATTTTCAGACCTGGCAATACAACAACAGCTGACAAGCAGCAGCAAAAAGTGATGCTAGTAGATACAGTACTTTTGAGGAACTTGAAGGGAGTAAATTTGGTGAGACAGTAATGGGGCTGCTGTGGAACAGGAAGTGGAAGCAGGAAATTGGTATGCAAAGCATCTGGGTAATTCATGAGGGCTGTATCTATTTGCTGAGTTGCTGACTGAACAACCACACATTTTCACTCTGTTCATACAGAAGAGTGGATTTCAGGTGTAAATGTTTATTGGTCCCACGTCTCGAGTTGCCCCTTCAGTCAAACTAACATTTTAGTCACCACCCCTCTGCATCTTGAGAATTGTAGTTTTATTTTTATCTGCTAAGCAGTGTTTTAAGTGGGCTTGGTCCTCTCCCTAATGGGCTCTCATTTCTGGTCCTGTCCCTAATGGGCCCTCATTTCCTTCCTTTACAGTATTGTCTCAGCAAAATAAATATGGAAGCCAAAAAGAAAAGTCTGAGTGACAGGCGTGAAGGTTGTACGCAACTAAAGTATTTGTGGAGGGAACCTGGGGAAGGATAGAGAAGGACCAGTAGGAGGATGATGACGAACTGTAGGAGGACAAGGGCAGGAGATACAGCACTAGGAGGGCAAGGATGACCAGAGTCATGAAGGCCAGAACAAGGAGTACCTGGGTGACTCAGGCCAGATGGGACCAGAAACAAACATACTAGAAGGAGCAGGTCTGGGAGAAACAGGGTAAGTGGCCCTGGTACCAGGCTATGAAGGGTGAGGAGGATGCAGAGGATGTGGAACAGGGGTGTCAGGACCGAGTGGACCAGAATCTTACATAACAGATGCATCAGAGTAGGAGGAACATGACGTCCTGGACCAGCAAGACAAGGAGGTCAATGAGGGTCCATAAGCACCAAGTAGGACCAAAGGGACGAGAAGGACCAGGGCCAGGAGTGGCAAACCTGGCGCACACACCCAAGAGGACCAGTACCAGGAGAACAAGGGAAAGGAGGAGAGGAGGATCAGGACTACAGAGATCAGATAAATGAGGACCAAGAAAGAACCTGGACCATGAAGAACACAACCAGGAAGGACCATCACTGCCAGCACTAGAAATCCCTAGATCAGCAGGACCAGGTTGAAAAGAAATGACCAAGAAGCCCAGGCCCAGTTGGTCTAGGATCAGAAGGTCCACGAGGGTCAGACTCAGGAAGTACCTTAAGCAGGATGACAACGAATAAATGGCAGAGGGTGACCAACAGCATGGCAACTGGGAGGACCAGGCCCAGGGCAACAATCATAAGATGGACCAGACTGAATAGGAAATTAATAGGAGGATCATAACAGAGAGGGCAAGGGTCAACTGGACAAGCCCAAGGTGGAACAGGAGAACCAGTTAACCAAGAGGACTAGAAGTAGGACTAGGATGTGGCAGGAGAACAAGGAGAGAAGGAAAGCCATGGAAACCAAGGCCAGTGGCACCAGCACAAGACAACCAGAAAGAAGAGTACTATAACTAAAACATGGCTACATTCACGGGGGCAGGAGCAAAAGGATTAGGAACAGACAAACCACAGGAGGATAAATTAGGGGAGCACCACAAAGAGGACATTAGGATGAAATGGGTCAGGGCCAGGAACACGTGGAACAGGACAACTAGGATCCAGAGTATCAGGGCATGAGTACGTGGAAATGATGATTAGATGGACCTGGAACATGTAGGCAAGGTCCAGAAAGTCCTGGATCATCAGAACTAGGAAATGATAGGATGGTCAGTGGTGGGAGAGCACAAATTATTGCAGATCATGAAGACAAGAAGCAGGAGGACTAGGGCCAGGAGAATCAGGACTACATTGTAGATGACTATGAAGATCATGACCAGCAGGACAATGGCCAATATGAACAGGGGACCAGGATAAGCAGGACAGGGACTAAGAAGACTTGCAGGACCAGGAATAAGGCTGTATAAAGCTTTATTTTTTTTTCTTCAAGCTATCCAATAATTCTCTTCATTAGGGGAAAGAAAAAAGAAAAAAAAAAAGAAAAACCTGCAAAGTTTTTATGTCCGTCCTCTTGCGTCTTGTTATCTTTCTTTTATTGTCCTTTCTTCCTTATTTATGTTTCTTCTGTTTTCCCTCCAAGGTATTTTGGTGGGTCCAGGGTAAGCTCGTATGAAGTCCGAAAAAGAGAAAAGGAGGAAAGAAAATCCGAAGCCTTATTAGGTAAGTGTACGGGTTTGTACTTTTTTGACTTCTTCTTCCCACACCTCAAACATGTTTCACCACCTTTGGGGGATTAATATGTGGTGCCCTTTCCTTCTTGTGTTCGTCTTAAGTATTGGTTAGCATGTGTCATTCATTAGTTACAAGATTTTCCATTTTTTTTTTCTTTTCTTTTATCTTTTGGGTTCATAATTCACCCCTCTGTGCTCTCTGTGCTGTGCTTCCCTGCTAACTCCTATGGTGCCAGCATAGAAACCACATTTTCTAGCAACTGGAAAACAAAACACAGTTGCATTCACCCTGAGAACCAGATATCCAGAAATAGAGGTTTTTCCTTTTTTTTTACCATGCTTAGTTGATGACGTCCGTGTCATGCCTACCCTTTCCACATACTGGTCCTCCCTCCGTCCTCCTCTTTACAGTTGTTATCTGTTCTCCCACCCATTCCCGTACCTGAGAAAGCCACGCTCCTTCAGGAATGTGGCTAGCTTCATCGTCCGTCTCTCTCTCTCTCTTTCTCTCTCTATCTCTCTCTCTCTCTCTCTCCCTGTCTCTCTCAGCTCGTCCTTCATCCTCCTCGTCACAGACTGGTGTACACCCTTCGTCCTTCGGTCTCCACCTTCGGTACGACTCTTCCTCCGTCGTCTTTGGGTGTCCTTGTCTGTTCTCATGGCGTCTCTTCCTCCTTCTTCGGGTCCACGTTTTCTTTTCGTTGGATGTCGCCGTTTTCACTGACGTCATCCCACACAGGAAGGAAGTGTGGGAAGGAGCTCCACGTCGGCTCCCGGTAGCCAGGATACCTGTGCCCCGTCACAGGTACCAAATATTTTTAATGAAAGGACAATTGCTACAGGTAAGGTTGAACTTGCTATGGGCAGAATGCATAACAGCGAAAATTTGACTACCTCTTAACACAATTAAATTGTGATAAATGTGAAAATATTTGAGGAAAGTAAAACAAGTGATGATCATGGACTTCAACATGAACATGGTTTATGTGTATGTACAGAATTTCAGTTTATATTAAAATATATATAGGTCAGGCAGATACTGGAAAAAAGTTTAATGAGAAAAGTTATAACTGCGTAACTTCAAAAAGTATCCAATTGAAACGTATCTTGTGTGGTTATTGCCCCAACTGGATTAGCAGTACATACTATTAAAGGAATAACATTACAATGACTTCTACTACTACTACCAGTGAAACATAATAATAAACTGGATGACTTAAAACTAAATTGTGATACCTCACAAGAACGTCATAGAGTTTTGAAACAATTACACAAATTTATGGTTTCAAACTAAATGATCCCTTTGTCTACTTACGTATGACAGAAATACTGAAGACAGCACATGATGCTCTGTTTGGTAGTAAACATATTATTGTTTTTGGAGATCTAATTCAAATTACTGCAGTTAAAGGGGACCTAGAAGTATAGGTAATGTTAATATTTGGTTACATTTTTTATACAGCGACTTACACAAAATATGAGTCAAGTTAATGATGAAGAATATAGGAATATTTTGAAAGATTATAGGCTAGGAATTGTTATAGAAAGTGCACAAAATGATTCTGACAAGAGGTATATTTACTTTATTCCCTCATTTGCAAACTTCAGGGGAGGTTATGCATTACCTTCTTTTGAAAAAACTGCCCGTTGTTTGCTTGATGTCAACACTAAAAGAATGCAATGATTTAAATCTGGAACTGTTATCAATGGAAAATGAAATAAATACACATTTACCTTGCAGAGATTCGTTTGAAACCCATGAAGCAAATATTCCTATAGCAAAAATCTTACCTACCAAATTAGGGGAACATGGAAACATCTGTGTCACGAACAACTGGATTAGAAAAAGACAGTTGTCTTTGCATAAATAATTATGTGATCTAACAACGCAATTTGGATGTAGAACAAGGAATTGTAAATGGAGCTATGGGACACACAGGGCCTCATTTCGACCCTGTTCCAAGCTGCAGTGGCGACAATGTGGCAGTCCAACAGCCACATTACGACTGTGGTGCACCACGGTCGGACTGCCAACCCTGCCAATTCTCCTCCACTGGAGCGATTACATTGTGGTAGCCCCGCCATGTAATGGCTGGTGGAGATGGGATGGGAGCCAAGGGGGGCCCTGCACTGTCCATGCCAAGTGCCCCTATGGCCATTTGCAGACAGTGAAAAGTGTGACAGGTGCTGGTGCACACTACTCACTGCAGCTTTGCCATCGGCATAATTATGAGCCAGCATCAATGTTGTGGGCTGTATAAAACTCATAATGTGGCCCACGGGAAGGAGCCCACACTGGTGGTAACCTGACTGCAGGAGTTTGGCGGACTGCCTTTTCCATCTGCCAAACTCATAATGACTCCATAGTAAATTTTATATAATACAAAAGTAATGGTGAGATTATATTGGTTATTGCCAAATTTGACAATATTAAGGGCCCAAAACACATTGCAAGAGCAACAGCAACATGTTTACTAATGAAAGACATATATTCAAAGAGAATAATTTCCTTTATACACAGTTTATGCTGTTACAATGCATAAATCCCAAGGTTTAAACTAGGATTATGCATTAGTTAACATTGGCTCAATAGTTTTTAAAGAGGGTATGGCATATGTTGCTTTATCCAATGTCAAAACATTACAAGGAGTATATTTTGTAAATCTGGATTACACCAAAATTAATGAAGACACTTCTTGTGTATGCAAATATGATCATTTAAGGCAGATATGTACTCCTTCGCTTACTGATTATCCAGTGGGGTATAAACCTAAAATGCATACAAAAGGGAAAGAAAACATCACAACAAATGAGGCATTTTAAAATGTTCAAACGTGTTAAAAAAGAAGAAAGAACACAACCTTGAAATTTTAGGCGTTCAGTTTACTATTACAGATGGTATTAACTGCTATATAATGAGATAGGTGAGTTGATTTTATATTTACCTCTAGTGAAAAAATTACTTCTAGAAAATACAGATAAGTGTATTTGTAACACTGCATGTAAGTTGTATTCCCTACCTCAGTTCAACAAACAATTGTGCCAATCTACATGTGGAGTATGCGATATTGTGGATGTTTGTACAGGAACTGTTTGTTTCTCAGTCACTTGGATTTTATCGAAAAATAAATTATCAAATAAACAAATAAGTAATTTATTTATCATATGTACCTACATAACAAGGCTTACTATTCAATTAACTTGTCCGTTCCTCTTCATTTGTATATTACTAACAGCACATATAAGTTAAAATGTATGATAATAACCAGTTTTTAATTAGAATTATTTTAAACAAGAACTTTTTTACTTCTTTTTGTTTTGTGTGTTTCATTCTTTTATTTTTAGAAACTATAGGTCAATTGGACCAAATTTAAAATAAGAACAAAAACGCACCCAACAGGGCACAAAAAATCCTGCTGTAACAAAAAGCAAAAAAGAGCATGGGTGAGCTATTGGACATTCGCAGTGGATATTCAGGTCACTTTGCCCAATTACAATAACTGTTTGACAGTATAATCAGTACATTCCAGTATGTCGCAGTCCTCGCATATGGCTCTGCAATGTCATGCTGTTGGTGAAGGCTGTTCATTGCAACTTGAGTGCCAGGTGGTTGAATGGTGGATGGGGCAGGAGAACGAGGTTGTGGTCATACTTGGGTCACCATGCCAGAAGTGGAAAGTGCAGCAGCAGGTAGAACATCCCCAGGTCTAGCATAGGTTCCCTCCTCAAATTGGGCCAAATCCAACTCTCGCCTCCTTTCTGTGTGAGTCCAACTGGTGAAATGCATGGCAAGCAGGTGCTTCCACATTCCTGTGGTGGATAAAGGGGTATTGCTGTACTTACTGCTCCACATGAGATGACTTTTCAGCATAATGAACAAGTCACCTGCTGTATGTTGACTTTCTCCTCCCCTGGTGGAATAGTGAAGAATTGCCAGACCATTGACTCCTTGAGTTGCTTTTGCCACTCCAAGTCCCGTTCCTCAATAACAATAGCCTCCTCTTCCTCCGCCAATGCAGCATGAGCAAAAGCAGTGGGATGTCCTCCTTGAGCCATGTCTCCAAAATCTCCACAAACAAAGCAGCAGCAGCAGCCCTGTTCTACTTCTAATCAGGTCAAAAGGAGAACAGTAATAAGCAAAAATACATTCCAGCTGACTGAAATGATTTCATCTTATCAGAATATTTGTTACTATCATGAAGTACTGCAGTGCTCCTGAGACAGTGGTACTGCCTGAAACAAAGAGATAATGATGCATATTGGAAGTGTACAACTTATATCCTGGTTACAAGTCCAACTTATTGGGTATAAATACTAACCTACTGTACCTATACATGATGTTTAGTAAATACTTACAGAAAATACAGTAGGCTAAAAAACTGTAGTCCAATTGTACCAAAAAAGAATCAAAATGGAATTCAAATTGAAACATACCTTTTTACACTTTAACACACATCATACTTCTAAAATCTCAAGAAATTCACACAAAAAAACTAAGGTTGCAACTTAGTTATAGTTAGGGGATATTACATTACAACAATATTATACAACACATTTAAACTACACAAACATTAGGAATATTAGTGTTATATTGAAAGTATTTGATTGAAACTTTTTTTGTCCGACTTATAGTACAGTCTACAACGTAGCACCAAATGTCAAGTCACTTTTGCAGTCAAACAACTATAACTCACCAATTGCATATCTATTATTTACACCATCAAATGATGTCTTCATATTAAATATATTACAATTTTATATACATTCTGATATGCAGCTGCAAAATGTTTCTTTTATATAGTCACTATAAATATGGCAAGTTTGTGTGTGAAATGCAGTGCTGTGCCTGTCAGAATGTTTTTGTAGAGAGTACCACTATTCCTTGTTCTTTTTATATTTATTATCTTTTTGAATTGTATTTTTTATCTTCATTCCTTTCATAAGCATCCAAGGGGAAGAGGGCATCTGAGCAAGCAGCAGCCACCACTATCAGTGCTGCGGAGAGAGGGACTACCACCAAGACCACCAGCGATGCAGCCCCAGCAGATGGTTCTGCTAGCCCCAGTAGGACATTTTTATTATTATTTCATACTTTTAAATAGTTTCCACTGGTAATTATGACCCTCTATATTTACTTGTTATTCAAATTCGCCACCATATGTTAGTTATCCCTGCATTTCCCTGTTATATTTCCTGTTTGCATTGCTGACTTTCTGTTGTCTGTAGTTTTCTTCTTTTCCCTCATCCCTCTTTCACATGACTTGTGTAGTACAGTTAAGAGAACAGAGTTTTTGTAAGGTGAAGAGGATCGCAGGCGCAAGTATTCACCAAACGTGTTGGTTGAGGAGACCTTTTGATCAAACAGTCAAAAAGTACAGGGACAGAAATAGAGTAGTCATGGACCCCCCGGGTTGTCTTAAACTAGCAGTTTCCATGACAATGCAGCTTGACAGGAGTGAGATAATATTATCAACCAGTACCCTAAGTCCTTTGCATTCTCTTCCACCGGTCCATTGTGTTTCATTCTCATCCATTCTTATCCATCCGTTTCCTTATTGTCTCCATTAGGAAAAAAAGTTTCTGGTTTTTAAAACTTTATCAGCCAAACCTACCAAAGTCATACTTTCAAAAGAAAAAACTGAACTAAACTAACTTTAGTGAGGTATCGCTGTTGTATCTTGTGCAAAATAATTATTTAGGTGGCTAATCATGTATCTAAAATGGATGCGTTATGTTTTTGTTTAGACTCACACACCACCAGTGCTGCCGCAAGTGCCAGCAGGCAAGGAAGGCAGAGGAGGTTCAGTTGATTGAGGGAGGGGGAGCAGTCCAAGTACAGGCAGGGACAAGTGAGAAGTCACCTTACTTTCTTATTGACAATACTGTAATGATTAAGCAAGGTATATATCCCCCCATTAATTCCCTGTCCACAGCCACTTTACCACTTAAACTGCAGCATGTTAATTTGGTGCTACAGTGTAGGTGGTGAAATGTGCATCTGCTTCAGTTAACAGCATGGCACAAAGTGTGCAATACATACAAACCAAAGACAAGGTGTGTTTAACAGTGCCCACTCAGTCACTTACTAGAACTTCATTTAATCATTCTTTCTCTCTTTCCAAAGGAGTAAATTCCATCTCGGTATGTGCCACATTTTTTTGCACCAATTACTTATTTTTCATGGCTTCCAATGATGATTCATGGTTCCAATTTTTGGTTCCATCAACCAATGTGACTAAGCAAAAGTGTAGTACATGATCAGTGACACCCAACCATTCCATAGCTAAACCTCTTCCTAGCACAATCCCTATAAGCCAGGGTGTAATGCGGGACTAGGGGCCTGATTTTGGCAGATGGGATACTCTGTAACAAATAAAATACATCCTGTTCACTGTAATACAGTACATAATTTATATTCTATGCACTGTCTACGGTAATACGGCGGGCAGGTTATTCATTATCCCCACATGTGTGACAGAGTAACCTATTTGCCAGGATCTATCAGCCTCTAAGTTTGGACTCTGAGTCGAATTGAAGAGGGAGTATGAGAAGGGCAGGACCATTGGAATTAATGATGATAAGTTAATGACATGCCATTATATCTGCCCCAAACACATGCTGTAGAGTATCAGACTCGCCAACATGTCTCCATTAATTTTGCACAAATAGCTAAGTAATTGTGCAGCATCTGTATGACTTACTCATTAATGGCAGCTAATTAATTTATTAACACACATAAAGGGGGTCATTACAACATTGGCGGTAAAAGCCACTTATCGCCGTGCAGAAGACCGCCAATACACCGCTGCAGCTACGGAAATCCGCCACAGCTAATACGACCCACATCTCGGAATCCGCCGAAATTCAGTGACCCACACAAGTCCGCCACACCAAAGGTCAGTGATAAACTGGCGAAAACAAAACCTCCACCGTCACACCAACAGAAACACGCCCATGCTATCACGACCCACGAATCCACGTGGCAGTCTTTCAACCGCGGTATTCCATTGGCGGTACACACCGCCGTGCTCAAAATACACACACATCTCCAAAACACCGCCACATTGGACAATTCGAAATACACACACCTGATACACATACAAACACCACTCCCACACAATCAATACTATATAAAACACACTCCAACATCACCCACAAACCCCTACGACCAAAAATGTTGACGAAGGCCAGAGAGACTGCACAGCATAGACAACCCCACCACACAAAGGCACACAACACCATCACCCACACAACATCCATGCAAAAAACACCACACACCACTACACATCACCACACTCATCACCACATACACCACCGCACACATCACCTACACCACCCCATGGCACGGCAAAGACACCCCAGGTTCTCGGAGGAGGAGCTCAGGGTCATGGTGGAGGAAATCGTCCGGGTAGAGCCACAGCTATTCGGATCACAGGTGCAGCACACCTCCATAGCTAGGAAGATGGAGCTATGGCGAAGAATAGTCGACAGGGTGAAGGCAGTGGGACAACACCCAAGAAATCGGGAGGACATCAGGAAGAGGTGGAATGACCTACTGGGGAAGGTGCGTTCCGTGGTCTCCAGGCACAACATCGCGGTACAGTGGACTGGCGGCGGACCCCCACCTCCTCCCCCACAACTAACAACATGGGAGGAGCAGGTCTTGACCATTATGCATCCTGAGGGCCTCGGAGGAGTCGGTGGAGAAATGGACTCTGGTAAGTCAAATCTTAACTATCATATCCCCCACCCTACCTGCATCCTATCACAGACCCCCACCCTCACCCCCTCCCCTATCACTGCAACTCCTCACTAAAGAACTAATCACACAAACCACCCATCCCAACACCAAGCCCTGCATGACACAACAAAGCATGGACACACCCCTCACTAAAGCATGCCCACTGTACATACCCATAACACCCCCCAACCATCATCACACAAGCCCCCACACAGGAATGCTAGCACCGGGGTACACGCTCACCCACCCATTGCACACAATGACACACACACATGCAATAATCATGCTTTTACACCCCTGCAGGACCACTACCCAACGTCACCAGACACGATGGTCCAGACATCTCTACCCCACCCACAGAAGAGGCCCACAGTGATGACAGCAGCTCTGGCCAATTGGATCCAGATGACCAGCCCGGACCATCGTGGGCCTCGGGACAGTCGGTTCCCCTCGCACAGGCACAGCCCACCACAGACCTTCCACCCTCTGAAAACACCAGCACAGCACCCACCCAGCGGGCCCATACCTCCGTCCCCAGGACATGTCAATCAGCTGTGTGTCCACCACTACAGGGAACCCAGGATAACCCACCACCCCAACAACAACAGGGACCTGGGGGCAGTGGTAGTGGGCACACGGTCCAGGGGACGGAGGCCCAGGAACACAGGGGAACTGGGAGGGCTGCTGTGCGACAGTGGGCGGACAGGCCAAGGGAACCCACTCTCCACGAGGCCCTCTTCGCCATCATGGGAGCCTACCACCACTCCCAGGAGACAATGGCTACGGTCCTGGCCAAGTTTCAGGAGACCCAGCGCCGACAGGAGGAACAGTATTTGGGCTTCAGGGAGGAACTCAGAACCATCAGGTCCTCCCTGGGCACCATTGTAGGGGTGCTGAAGGAGATACTGAACACCAGGAGGGACACTGTGGCACTCCAAGGGGCCCCTGACACTAGCATGGACGATGAACTGCCCACCACCTCAGCCGGCGCTAGTGGACACGAGGCACCGCCACAGGACCACCACACCAGCACCCCACCCCCTGCAGACGGAGAACCACCCCGCAAGCGGTCCCTGAGATCCAGGAACAGGACAGAGCACGATAGCAAGACCCCCGCCAAGAAATGAGACCACCCTGATTGTCATCCCACTGTCCCACTTTGTAACCCTGTCCATATTGGAACTGCCCCAGCTCCACTTCCTATGCCGATATGGGCAGTGCACCTGTGAGACTAATAGACTGGACTCTGCCATGGACATTCCTCCACCATCACCCCTCACCATTTTACCACCCCGCTCCAATATTTAGCACTTCAATAAACACCCTTGAAGCACAAAACAATCTGGAGTCAGTCTGTGATTTTGAAAATGTGTATTAGCAATGACAGTGACAAAATCCGTTCTCAAATGTAATTTCAACATACCTATGTCACACATCACAAGTCCATGAGGAATGTAAGCAGATGACACACGTTGGTAACCACACCTGTGAAACCGTAATGGAAATGTACAACTCAGTTACCATATACTGGTTGAAATTGACAGACAGGATAGAGTTAGAAGTGTGAAAGTACTTGTAGTAGGCAGGAATGTGTTCTCACCTGTGTGTCACTGGAAATATTGCTGGATAACTGAGTCCCTGTTGTCAATGTCTTCTTCCTCTGCTTCCTCCTCATCACTGTCCACAGGCTCCACAGCTGCCACAACACCGTCATCTGGACCATCCTCGCCACCATATGTTAGTTATCCCTGCATTTCCCTGTTATATTTCCTGTTTGCATTGCTGACTTTCTGTTGTCTGTAGTTTTCTTCTTTTCCCTCATCCCTCTTTCACATGACTTGTGTAGTACAGTTAAGAGAACAGAGTTTTTGTAAGGTGAAGAGGATCGCAGGCGCAAGTATTCACCAAACGTGTTGGTTGAGGAGACCTTTTGATCAAACAGTCAAAAAGTACAGGGACAGAAATAGAGTAGTCATGGACCCCCCGGGTTGTCTTAAACTAGCAGTTTCCATGACAATGCAGCTTGACAGGAGTGAGATAATATTATCAACCAGTACCCTAAGTCCTTTGCATTCTCTTCCACCAGTCCATTGTGTTTCATTCTCATCCATTCTTATCCATCCGTTTCCTTATTGTCTCCATTAGGAAAAAAAGTTTCTGGTTTTTAAAACTTTATCAGCCAAACCTACCAAAGTCATACTTTCAAAAGAAAAAACTGAACTAAACTAACTTTAGTGAGGTATCGCTGTTGTATCTTGTGCAAAATAATTATTTAGGAGGCTAATCATGTATCTAAAATGGGTGCGTTATGTTTTTGTTTAGACTCACACACCACCAGTGCTGCCGCAAGTGCCAGCAGCCAAGGAAGGCAGAGGAGGTTCAGTTGATTGAGGGAGGGGGAGCAGTCCAAGTACAGGCAGGGACAAGTGAGAAGTCACCTTACTTTCTTATTGACAATACTGTAATGATTAAGCAAGGTATATATCCCCCCATTAATTCCATGTCCACAGCCACTTTACCACTTAAACTGCAGCGTGTTAATTTGGTACTACAGTGTAGGTGGTGAAATGTGCATCTGCTTCAGTTAACAGCATGGCACAAAGGGGGTTATTCTAACTTTGGAGGAGGTGGTAATCCGTCCCAAATGTGACGGATTTACCACCAACCGTATTACGAGTTCCATAGGATATAATGGACTCGTAATACGGCTGGTGGTATATCCTTCACTTTACCGTCACTTTTGGGACGGATTACCACTTCCTCCAAAGTTAGAATAACCCCCAAAGTGTGCAATACATACAAACCAAAGACAAGGGGGGTCATTCTGACCGCGGCGGACGGCGGTCGCCGCCCGCCACGCGGTTCCCGCCGAAAGACCGCTCCGCGGTCTGGCTTTCCCACTGGGCTGGCGGGCGACCGCCGAAAGTCCGCCCGCCAGCCCAGCGGGAAACACCCTTCCCACGAGGACGCCGGCTCAGAATTGAGCCGGCGGTGTGGGAAGGTGCGACGGGTGCAGTTGCACCCGTCGCGAATTTCAGTGTCTGCTAGGCAGACACTGAAATTCTTTTAGGGGCCCTCTTACTGGGGCCCCTGCAGTGCCCATGCCATTGGCATGGGCACTGCAGGGGCCCCCAGGGGCCCCGCGGCACCCCCTACCGCCATCCTGTTCCCGGCGGGAGAACCGCCAGGAACTGGATGGCGGTAGGGGGTGTCAGAATCCCCATGCTCCGCCGCCATGGAGGATTCTCAAGGGCAGCGGAAAGTCGGCGGGACACCGCCGACTTTCCGTTTCTGGCCGCGGCTGAACCGCCGCGGTCAGAATGCCCAGCGGTGCACTGCCAGCCTGTTGGCGGTGCTACCGCCGACCTCCGCCATGGCGGTAATTACCGCCAGGGTCAGAATGACCCCCAAGGTGTCTTTCCCAGTGCCCACTCAGTCACTTACTAGAACTTCATTTAATCATTCTTTCTCTCTTTCCAAAGGAGTAAATTCCATCTCGGCATGTGCCACATTTTTTTGCACCAATTACTTATTTTTCATGGCTTCCAATGATGATTCATGGTTCCAATTTTTGGTTCCATCAACCAATGTGACTAAGCAAAAGTGTAGTACATGATCAGTGACACCCAACCATTCCATAGCTAAACCTCTTCCTAGCACAATCCCTATAATCCAGGGTGTAATGCGGGACTAGGGGCCTGATTTTGGCAGATGCGATACTCTGTAACAAATAAAATACATCCTGTTCACTGTAATACAGTACATAATTTATATTCTATGCACTGTCTACGGTAATACGGCGGGCAGGTTATTCATTATCCCCACATGTATGACAGAGTAACCTATTTGCCAGGCTCTATCAGCCTCTAAGTTTGGACTCTGAGTCGAATTGAAGAGGGAGTATGAGAAGCAGGACCATTGGAATTAATGATAATAAGTTAATGACATGCCATTATATCTGCCCCAGACACATGCTGTAGAGTATCAGACTCGCCAACATGTCTCCATTAATTTTGCACAAATAGCTAAGTAATTGTGCAGCATCTGTATGACTTACTCATTAATGGCAGCTAATTAATTTATTAACACACATAAAGGGGGTCATTACAACATTGGCGGTAAAAGCCACTTATCGCCGTGCAGAAGACCGCCAATACACCGCTGCGGCTACGGAAATCCGCCACAGCTATTATGACCCACATCTCGGAATCCGCCGAAATTCAGACACCCACAAAAGTCCGCCACACCAAAGGTCAGTGATAAACTGGCGAAAACAAAACCTCCACCGTCACGCCAACAGAAACACGCCCATGCTATCACGACCCACGAATCCACGTGGCGGTCTATCAACCGCGGTATTCCATTGGCGGTACACACCACCGCGCTCAAAATACACACACATCTCCGAAACACCGCCACATTGGACAATTCGAAATACACACACCTGATACACATACAAACACCACTCCCACACAATCAATACTATATAAAACACACACCCACATCACCCACAAACCCCTACGACCAAAAATTTTGACGAAGGCCAGAGAGACTGCACAGCATAGACAACCCCACCACACAGAGGCACACAACACCATCACCCACACAACATCCACGCACAAAACACCACACACCACTACACATCACCACACTCATCACCACATACACCACCACACACATCACCTACACCACCCCTTGGCACGGCAAAGACACCCCAGGTTCTCGAAGGAGGAGCTCAGGGTCATGGTGGAAGAAATCGTCCGGGTAGAGCCACAGCTATTCGGATCACAGGTGCAGCACACCTCCATAGCTGGGAAGATGGAGCTATGGCGAAGAATAGTCGACAGGGTGAACGCAGTGGAACAACACCCAAGAAATCGGGAGGACATCAGGAAGAGGTGGAATGACCTACTGGGGAAGGTGCGTTCCCTGGTCTCCAGGCACAACATCGCGGTACAGCGGACTGGCGGCGGACCTCCACCTCCTCCCCCACAACTAACAACATGGGAGGAGCAGGTCTTGACCATTATGCATCCTGAGGGCCTTGGAGGAGTCGGTGGAGGAATGGACTCTAGTAAGTCAAATCTTAACTATCATATCCCCCACCCTACCTGCATCCTATCACAGACCCCCACCCTCACCCCCTCCCCTATCACTCCAACTCCTCACTAATGTACTAATAACACAAACCACCCATCCCAACACCAAGCCCTGCATGACACAACAAAGCATGGACACACCCCTCACTAAAGCATGCCCACTGTACATACCCATAACATCCCCCCAACCATCATCACACAAGCCCCCACACAGGAATGCTAGCACCGGGGTACACGCTCACCCACCCATTGCACACCATGACACACACACATGCAATAATCATGCATTTACACCCCTGCAGGACCACTACCCAACGTCACCAGACACGAGGGTCCAGACATCTCTACCCCACCCACAGAAGAGGCCCACAGTGATGACAGCAGCTCTGGCCAATTGGATCCAGATGACCAGCCCGGACCATCGTGGGCCTCGGGACAGTCGGTTCCCCTCGCACAGGCACAGCCCACCACAGACCTTCCACCCTCTGGAAACACCAGCACAGCACCCACCTAGCGGGCCCATACCTCCGTCCCCAGGACATGTCAATCAGCTGTGTATCCACCACTACAGGGAACCCAGGATAACCCACCACCCCAACAACAACAGGGACCTGGGGGCAGTGGTAGTGGGCACACGGTCCAGGGGACGGAGGCCCAGGAACACAGGGGAACTGGGAGGGCTGCTGTGCGACAGTGGGCGGACAGGCCAAGGGAACCCACTCTCCACGAGGCCCTCTCCTCCATCATGGGAGCCTACCACCACTCCCAGAAGACAATGGCTACGGTCCTGGCCAAGTTTCAGGAGACCCAGCGCTGGCAGGAGGAACAGTATTTGGGCTTCAGGGAGGAAATCAGAACCATCAGCTCCTCCCTGGGCACCATCGTAGGGGTGCTGAAGGAGATACTGAACACCAGGAGGGACACCATGGCACTCCAAGGGGCCCCTGACACTAGCATGGACGATGAACTGCCCACCACCTCCGCCGGCGCTAGTGGACACGAGGCACCGCCACAGGACCACCACACCAGCACCCCACCCCCTGCAGACGGAGAACCACCCCGCAAGCGGTCCCTGAGATCCAGGAACAGGACAGAGCACGATGGCAAGACCCCCGCCAAGAAATGAGACCACCCTGATTGTCATCCCAATGTCCCACTTTGTAACCCTGTCCATATTGGAACTGCCCCAGCTCCACTTCCTATGCCCATATGGGCAGTGCACCTGTGAGACTAATAGACTGAACTCTGCCATGGACATTCCTCCACCATCACCCCTCACCATTTTACCACCCCGCTCCAATATTTAGCACTTCAGTAAACACCCTTGAAGCACAAAACAATCTGGAGTCAGTCTGTGATTTTGAAAATGTGTATTAGCAATGACAGTGACAAAATCCGTTCTCAAATGTAATTTCAACATACCTATGTCACACATCTCAAGTCCATGAGGAATGTAAGCAGATGACACACGTTGGTAACCACACCTGTGAAACCGTAATGGAAATGTACAACTCAGTTACCATATACTTGTTGAAATTGACAGACAGGATAGAGTTAGAAGTGTGAAAGTACTTGTAGTAGGCAGGAATGTGTTCTCACCTGTGTGTCACTGGAAATATTGCTGGATAACTGAGTCCCTGTTGTCAATGTCTTCTTCCTCTGCTTCCTCCTCATCACTGTCCACAGGCTTCACAGCTGCCACAACACCGTCATCTGGACCATCCTCGCCACCATATGTTAGTTATCCCTGTATTTCCCTGTTATATTTCCTGTTTGCATTGCTGACTTTCTGTTGTCTGTAGTTTTCTTCTTTTCCCTCATCCCTCTTTCACATGACTTGTGTAGTACAGTTAAGAGAACAGAGTTTTTGTAAGGTGAAGAGGATCGCAGGCGCAAGTATTCACCAAACGTGTTGGTTGAGGAGACCTTTTGATCAAACAGTCAAAAAGTACAGGGACAGAAATAGAGTAGTCATGGACCCCCCGGGTTGTCTTAAACTAGCAGTTTCCATGACAATGCAGCTTGACAGGAGTGAGATAATATTATCAACCAGTACCCTAAGACCTTTGCATTCTCTTCCACCGGTCCATTGTGTTTCATTCTCATCCATTCTTATCCATCCGTTTCCTTATTGTCTCCATTAGGAAAAAAAGTTTCTGGTTTTTAAAACTTTATCAGCCAAACCTACCAAAGTCATACTTTCAAAAGAAAAAACTGAACTAAACTAACTTTAGTGAGGTATCGCTGTTGTATCTTGTGCAAAATAATTATTTAGGTGGCTAATCATGTATCTAAAATGGGTGCGTTATGTTTTTGTTTAGACTCACACACCACCAGTGCTGCCGCAAGTGCCAGCAGCCAAGGAAGGCAGAGGAGGTTCAGTTGATTGAGGGAGGGGGAGCAGTCCAAGTACAGGCAGGGACAAGTGAGAAGTCACCTTACTTTCTTATTGACAATACTGTAATGATTAAGCAAGGTATATATCCCCCCATTAATTCCCTGTCCACAGCCACTTTACCACTTAAACTGCAGCGTGTTAATTTGGTACTACAGTGTAGGTGGTGAAATGTGCATCTGCTTCAGTTAACAGCATGGCACAAAGTGTGCAATACATTCAAACCAAAGACAAGGTGTCTTTCCCAGTGCCCACTCAGTCACTTACTAGAACTTCATTTAATCATTCTTTCTCTCTTTCCAAAGGAGTAAATTCCATCTCGGCATGTGCCACATTTTTTTGCACCAATGACTTATTTTTCATGGCTTCCAATGATGATTCATGGTTCCAATTTTTGGTTCCATCAACCAATGTGACTAAGCAAAAGTGTAGTACATGATCAGTGACACCCAACCATTCCATAGCTAAACCCCTTCCTAGTACAATCCCTATAAGCCAGGGTGTAATGCGGGACTAGGGGCCTGATTTTGGCAGATGGGATACTCTGTAACAAATAAAATACATCCTGTTCACTGTAATACAGTACATAATTTATATTCTATGCACTGTCTACGGTAATACGGCGGGCAGGTTATTCATTATCCCCACATGTGTGACAGAGTAACCTATTTGCCAGGCTCTATCAGCCTCTAAGTTTGGACTCTGAGTCGAATTGAAGAGGGAGTATGAGAAGGGCAGGACCATTGGAATTAATGATAATAAGTTAATGACATGCCATTATATCTGCCCCAAACACATGCTGTAGAGTATCAGACTCGCCAACATGTCTCCATTAATTTTGCACAAATAGCTAAGTAATTGTGCAGCATCTGTATGACTTACTCATTAATGGCAGCTAATTAATTTATTAACACACATAAAGGGGGTCATTACAACATTGGCGGTAAAAGCCACTTATCGCCGTGCAGAAGACCGCCAATACACCGCTGCGGCTACGGAAATCCGCCACAGCTATTATGACCCACATCTCGGAATCCGCCGAAATTCAGACACCCACACAAGTCCGCCACACCAAAGGTCAGTGATAAACTGGCGAAAACAAAATCTCCACCGTCACGCCAACAGAAACACGCCCATGCTATCACGACCCACGAATCCACGTGGCGGTCTTTCAACCACGGTATTCCATTGGCGGTACATACCGCCGCGCTCAAAATACACACACATCTCCAAAACACCACCACATTGGACAATTTGAAATACACACACCTGATACACATAGAAACACCACTCCCACTCAATCAATACTATATAAAACACACACCCACATCACCCACAAACCCCTACGACCAAAAATTTTGACGAAGGCCAGAGAGACTGCACAGCATAGACAACCCCACCACACAGAGGCACACAACACCATCACCCACACAACATCCACGCACAAAACACCACACACCACTACACATCACCACACTCATCACCACATACACCAACGCACACATCACCTACACCGCCCCATGGCACGGCAAAGACACCCCAGGTTCTCGGAGGAGGAGCTCAGGGTCATGGTGGAGGAAATCGTCCGGGTACAACCACAGCTATTCGGATCACAGGTGCAGCACACCTCCATAGCTAGGAAGATGGAGCTATGGCGAAGAATAGTCGACAGGGTGAATGCAGTGGGACAACACCCAAGAAATCGGGAGGACATCAGGAAGAGGTGGAATGACCTACTGGGGAAGGTGCGTTCCGTGGTCTCCAGGCACAACATCGCGGTACAGCGGACTGGCGGCGGACCCCCACCTCCTCCCCCACAACTAACAACATGGGAGGAGCAGGTCTTGACCATTATGCATCCTGAGGGCCTCGGAGGAGTCGGTGGAGGAATGGACTCTGGTAAGTCAAATCTTAACTATCAAATACCCCACCCTACCTGCATCCTATCACAGACCCCCACCCTCACCCCCTCCCCTATCACTCCAACTCCTCACTAATGTACTAATAACACAAACCACCCATCCCAACACCAAGCCCTGCATGACACAACAAAGCATGGACACACCCCTCACTAAAGCATGCCCACTGTACATACCCATAACACCCCCCCAACCATCATCACATAAGCCCCCACACAGGAATGCTAGCACCGGGGTACACGCTCACCCACCCATTGCACACCATGACACACACACATGCAATAATCATGCTTTTACACCCCTGCAGGACCACTACCCAACGTCACCAGACATGAGGGTCCAGACATCTCTACCCCACCCACAGAAGAGGCCCACAGTGATGACAGCAGCTCTGGCCAATTGGATCCAGATGACCAGCCCGGACCATCGTGGGCCTCGGGACAGTCAGTTCCCCTCGCACAGGCACAGCCCACCACAGACCTTCCACTCTCTGGAAACACCAGCACAGCACCCACCCAGCGGGCCCATACCTCCGTCCCCAGGACATGTCAATCAGCTGTGTGTCCACCACTAAAGGGAACCCAGGATAACCCACCACCCCAACAACAACAGGGACCTGGGGGCAGTGGTAGTGGGCACACGGTCCAGGGGACGGAGGCCCAGGAACACAGGGGAACTGGGAGGGCTGCTGTGCGACAGTGGGCGGACAGGCCAAGGGAACCCACTCTCCACGAGGCCCTCTCCTCCATCATGGGAGCCTACCACCACTCCCAGGAGACAATGGCTACAGTCCTGGCCAAGTTTCAGGAGACCCAGTGCCGGCAGGAGGAACAGTATTTGGGCTTCAGGGAGAAACTCAGAACCATCAGCTCCTCCCTGGGCACCATCGTAGGGGTGCTGAAGGAGATACTGAATACCAGAAGGGACACCGTGGCACTCCAAGGGGCCCCTGACACTAGCATGGATGATGAACTGCCCACCACCTCCGCCGGCGCAAGTGGACACGAGGCACCACCACAGGACCACCACACCAGCACCCCACCCCCTGCAGACGGAGAACCACCCCACAAGCGGTCCCTGAGATCCAGGAACAGGACAGAGCACAATGGCAAGACCCCCACCAAGAAATGAGACCACCCTGATTGTCATCCCACTGTCCTACTTTGTAACCCTGTCCATATTGGAACTGCCGCAGCTCCACTTCCTATGCCCATATGGGCAGTGCACCTGTGAGACTAATAGACTGGACTCTGCCATGGACATTCCTCCACCATCACCCCTCACCATTTTACCACCCCGCTCCAATATTTAGCACTTCAATAAACACCCTTGAAGCACAAAACAATCTGGAGTCAGTCTGTGATTTTGAAAATGTGTATTAGCAATGACAGTGACAAAATCCGTTCTCAAATGTAATTTCAACATACCTATGTCACACATCACAAGTCCATGAGGAATGTAAGCAGATGACACACGTTGGTAACCACACCTGTGAAACCGTAATGGAAATGTACAACTCAGTTACCATATACTGGTTGAAATTGACAGACAGGATAGAGTTAGAAGTGTGAAAGTACTTGTAGTAGGCAGGAATGTGTTCTCACCTGTGTGTCACTGGAAATATTGCTGGATAACTGAGTCCCTGTTGTCAATGCCTTCTTCCTCTGCTTCCTCCTCATCACTGTCCACAGGCTCCACAGCTGCCACAACACCGTCATCTGGAGCATCCTCCTGCAGAAAAGGCACCTGGCGTCGCAAAGCCAGATTGTGAAGCATACAGCAGGCGATGATGATCTGGCACACCTTCCTTGGTGAGTAGAATAGTGAACCACCTGTCATATGGAGGCACTTGAACCTGGCCTTCAGGAGGCCGAAGGTGCGTTCGATCACCCTCCTAGTCTGCCCATGGGCCTCATTGTAGCATTCCTCTGCCCTGGTCCTGGTATTCCTCACTGGGGTCAGTAGCCATGACAGGTTGGGGTAACCAGAGTCCCCTAATAGCCACACACGGTGCCTCTGGAGTTGACCCATCACATAAGGGATGCTGCTATTCCACAGGGTGTAGGCATCATGCACTGAGCCAGGGAACATAGCATTTACCTGGGAGATGTACTGGTCTGTCAAACATACCATCTGTATATTCATCAAATGATAACTCTTCCGGTTCCTGTACACCTGTTCACTCCTGTGGGACCTATGATGTTGGGAATATGTCCAAGGGCATAGAAGTCACCTTTAACTGTAGCCAAATCCTCCGCCTGAGGGAAAACGATGTAGCTCCTCATGTGTTTCAGCAGGGCAGACAACACTCTGGACAACACGTTGGAAAACATAGGCTGGGACATCACTGATGCCATTGCCACTGTTGTTTGAAAAGACCCACTTGCAAGGAAATGGAGCACTGATAGCACCTGCACTTGAGGGGGGATCCCTGTGGGATGGCGGATAGCTGACATCAGGTCAGGCTCCAACTGGGTACACAGTTCCTGGATTGTGGCACGGTCAAACCTGCAGGTGATGATTAAATGTTGCTCGTCCATTGTCAACAGGTCCACCAGCGGTCGGTACACCGGAGGATTCTGCCATCTCCTCACACGTCCCAGCTGACGGTGCCTAGGAAGGACAACAGCGACCACAGAGTCAAACAACTCAGAGGTATGTACCCACAGTCTACACAGAACACAAAACATAATCCAAAAAGTTGTCTGTCTGTGTGTTGAGTCGAGGCCTAGGTATGTGTGACGCAGTTGAAAATGAAGCCATGTGGGCCCCTGAAATGGCGGCTGCCTGACCTCTAAACTGGGACAATGGGATGTGAGGTAACTGCGCTGGTGTTGTACACCGTCGCGGTAGGCGGCCGAAGATCGAGGCGCAGTGCTGCATTGGTTAACATTGGACCCTATGGGTCCCAGGAGCCAATGACGAAGTGCGCCGGCGGTGATGATACGCAACGCCGCGGACGTCACCGCCGTGGATGTGACCGCCATTTTCTATCTGTTGAATCACTCGATACCTGATCTTCGACAGGAGAGGAGCTACACTGCAAGTGCTGCTGTGACCTCGGTCTGGAAGAGACAATGGCTCGTGCGTCTGGGGAAAGGGCCCCTGCTTTCACTGCACAGGAGTTGGAGAAGCTCGTGGACGGGGTCACCCCCCAGTACACGCTACTCTACGGACCTCCAGACCAACGGGTGAGTACACAGGGAGCAAGTTGTATGGGCTATGCCTGTGTGGAGAGGGCTGGTTGTAAGAAGGAAGGGGGCAGAGTTCTGCGTGCATGAAGGACTGTGAATGCATGTGCCACATGGCAAGGGTAGGGATGTGGGCCACTCACTTTGACGGTGCAGTTGGTAATGACTTCTCTTCTTCCCCTGTACATGTCATGTAGGTCAGCGCCCACCAGAAGAAGGATATTTGGCGTGCCATCGCCAAGGACGTCCGGACCCTGCGGGTCCACCACAGACGGAGCACCCACTGCCGTAAAAGATGGGAGGACATTCGCCGCTGGAGCTAGAAGATGGCAAAGGCTCAGCTGGGGATGGCTTCCCAACGTGGGAGGGGTGCCCGTCGCACCATGACCCCCCTGATGTTCCGGGTCCTGGCGGTGGCCTACCCTGAGTTGGATGGGCGCTTGAGGGCATCACAGCAGACACAAGGGGGTGAGTACAACATCATTCTGCGGACTTGGCGTGCAGTGAAGGTGTCTGGGTGGGGGAGGAGGTCTGTGGGTTTCCCTAGGCCAGGGCGAGTTCCGTAGGCTAGGCCCCTCCGTAATGCAGGCCATGTGGCACTCCACCCCACCTCTGTAGACTGCCAAGTACAGGTATACATGCCCCTGTGTCATCTATGTGTGCTGATGTCCACCATAGCCATGTATGCCATATCCCAGGAACTGCATCAGTAGAGCCCAACAGCGCGGCGTAGTGCAGGACGCTGCTGTGTCTGTATTGTCCGCCAACGGTAGCGGTAAGCCATGCACTCAACCTGTCTTTCTTCTGTTCCCCCCCCCTTTTTGGGCTCTCCCTGTTCTTGTGTGCATCAGCATCATCAGGCGGAGGTACAGTGGCACCGGAGCACGAGGGAGCTGCATCCACATGGCCATGGAGGGCCACACCACGGACTCTGAATACACCAGTGGGACGGAGGGCGAGGGGAGCTTCACGGCGGTCACAGTATCAGCAACCAGCGACATGGACTCGTCCTCCGATGGGAGCTCCCTTGTGGTGGCGGAAACATCTGTGCCCCCCACTTCTACAGGTACAGCCGCCACCCCCCCTACCAGCACCGCCCTCCCAGCAGCCCCTCAGCCTTCGCCCCGTGCCCGCTCACCCAGGAGGGTGGGCATAACCTTCGCCCCAGGCACCTCAGCCCCTGCCCCTGTCACCTCTGCTGCCCTCAGTAAGGAGGCCATTGACCTCCTCAGGTCACTCACTGTTGGGCAGCCTACCATTTTGAATGCCATCCAGGGTGTAGAAAGGGAATTGCAACACACAAATGCATTCCTGGAGGGCATTCATTCTGGTCAGGCTGCCCTTCATCGAACCCTGCAATCTCTGGCCTCAGCACTGATGGCAGCCATTGTCCCTGTCTCTAGCCTCCCCCCTCCAACTTCCTCCACCCAGACCCATTCCCCTGTACACCAGCCTATCCCAAGCACACCATCAGACCAGCCTGCACACATCAACACACAAGGGAAGCTCAGGCAAACATAAGCACCACACATCCCACAAGCACTCATGCAAGCATCACACACATACAGACACAGCAACATCCACTGCCTCCACTGTGTCCCCCTCCTCGTCGTCTCCCTCCCCCCTCTCAATGTCGTCTACACTCTCACCTGCATGCACTATCACTACAGCCACTAGGTCCCGCACCAGCACACCCACCACCACACCCCGCTCACCTGCACTCACCACCCCCACTACCATTTACACGTCCCCTGTGTCCTCTCCCAGTGTGTCTGTGACGCCCCCTCCCAAAGTACACAAACGCAGGCACACACCCACCCAACAGCCATCCACCTCACTACAGCCTCCAGCGCATGCACCTGCACCCAAAGCCACAAAAGTTACACCTCCTACAACCACCTCCTCTTCCTCCACTCCCAGACCCCCTCCAGCTACCCATCACAGTGTTCCTAAGAAACTTTTCCTGAGCAAGCTTGACCTCTTTCCCACCACCCCCCCCCTCCAATTCATAGGTCCCGTACTAGCACCTCAGCCAAAAAATTGCCGGTACCAGTGGTGCCTGTTAGAGGTATGTGGAGTGCACCGGGCACCAGGGCAGCCAGTGTGACACGGAGCCACAGCACAGCCAGTCCCCCCCTGTGAAGCACCAGAAGTTGGACAGTGCCCGGCGGGAGAGGGGGAAGACTCCAGCCGGCAAAGCCGCTCACAAGGGTCCCGGGGGGAGTGTCCACTCAGCTGTGACTCCTCCCAAGGTGGGGAAGGGGCAAAAGAAATCGACAAAGTCTGGGAAGAGCAGCACGGCGAAGAAGACCGCCATCATCCCCGCTGCCCAGGAGGCCACCTCCAGCCCCATCGTCACTGGCCAGGAGGCCACCGCCAGAGTAAGTGCCCAGGAGGGCAGCCCCATCGTCACTGGCCAGGAGGCCACCGCCAGAGTCAGTGCCCAGGAGGACAGCACCATTGTCACTGGCCAGGAGGCCACCGCCAGGTGTCAGTGCCCAGGAGGGCCCCGGCAGCCACAGCCCCGCTGGGCAATGAAGGACCGCCATGGCAAGCACCGCTGAACAGGGCATGCACCGCTGAACAGGTCATAAACAGCAAAGTCAAGCACTGCTGAACAGGGCAAAGACCGCCATGGCAAGCACCGCTGAACAGGGCAAGCACAGCTGAACAGGGCAAAGACCGCCATGGCAAGCACCGCTGAACATGGCAAGCATCGCTGAACAGGTCATAAACAGCAAAGTCAAGCACTGCTGAACAGGGCAAAGACCGCCATGGCAAGCACCGCTGAACAGGGCAAGCACTGCTGAACAGGGCAAAGACCGCCATGGCAAGCACCGCTGAACATGGCAAGCACCGCTGAACAGGTCATAAACAGCAAAGTCAAGCACCGCTGAACAGGGCACAGACCGCCATGGCAAACACCACTGAACAGGGCACAGACCGCCATGGCAAGCACCGCTGAACAGGGCAAGCACCGCTGAACAGGGCAAAGACCGCCATAGCAAGCACCGCTGAACAGGTCATAAACAGCAAAGTCAAGCACCGCTGAACAGGTCACAGACCGCCATGGCAAGCACCGCTGAACAGGGCAAGCACCGCCAACTCAAGCACCGCTAGCCCATGTGCGGCAGGGGCAGTGACGGAACTGGGACCGTCACAGGGAGAGTGATGCACTCTGGGCACCAGTCCCCCTCCAGAACCAGTGGAGAACAGCATCCACTCCGTCTGTCCTTAACAGGAATGAAGCACTCTGGGCACTAGTCCCCCTCCAGAACCAGTGGAGAACAGCATCCACTCCGTCTGTCCTTACCAGGATGAAGCACTCTGGGCACCAGTCCCCCTCCAGAACCAGTGGAGACTGTCATCCACTTGAGAGACTGTGGCTTTGCACTCCCCAGGATGGTCCAGTGGGCAACCTACCCACTGTAGAGACTTGAGAGAATGTGGCTTTGCACTCCCCAGGATTGAACAGTGGGCAAACCACCCACTGTAGAGACTTGAGAGACTGTGGCTTTGCACTCCCCAGGATTGAACAGTGGGCAAACCACCCACTGTAGAGACTTGAGAGACTGTGGGTTTGCACTCCCCAGGATGGTACAGTGGGCAACCCACCCACTGTAGAGACTTGAGAGACTGTGGCTTTGCACTCCCCAGGATGGTCCAGTGGGCAACCTACCCACTGTATAGACTTGAGAGACTGTGGCTTTGCACTCCCCAGGATGGTACAGTGGGCAAACCACCCACTGTAGAGACTTGAGAGACTGTGGCTTTGCACTCCCCAGGATACATCAATGGGCATGGAGCCCCCTTGTTGATCTGGCGTGGTGCAGTCATCCGGCTGAGGTGCCCCCCCTTCCCTTCCCCCTGAGGTGCCTGTTGTATTTCTATCTGATGCCCCAGCAGTGTTCTCTCCGTTTTGATCAGGTATCTGATGTGGGCCTCGCCCATGCATTTTGGGCCCAGTGGTCCACGGACATTGAATGGTGCATTACCTGCACTACTAATCGTGATGTATATTTTGTTGAATGTGTATATTTATCTGTATATATTTGGTTATTGTATTTTGATATATTACAATGGTTGCACTCATTTCCTTTTGTCTTTGCATTCTTCCGGGGGGTTTGGGGGTTGTTACTGTAATGTTTGGATATGCATTGGTGTGTGTGTTGTAGTGGGTGAGGGTCGGGTGGGGGTGGGGGTGTTGCGTGTGTGTGTCCCTGACTTTTGCCTCCCCCTCCCCATGTCGTAGGTGCAGTACTCACCGTTGTCTTCGGCGCCGGTGCTGATGATGGTCGTACAAGAGCAGGAAGACCTTTGCAGGGAGTATTTGGAGTTCCGGTTCCATGGTGTCCACCTTCCTCGTGGAGTGTGTAGAGGTGAGCGTTTTCCCTTTGAAATGGCTGTTTCCGCCGTGTTTTTATCCACGGTGAATCCGCCCCGGAAAAGGTGGCGGATTGGTAGGTTGTGATACTGTGGGCGGTACTTTGTCTTCCGCCTGTCTGTTGGCGGTGACCGCCGCGCTGTTTGTCTGTACCGCCGTTGCGGTCGGAGTGTTAAAGTGGCTGTCTTTGTTGGCGGTTTCCGCCACGGTCATAATTCCCATTTTGTTTCCGCCGGCCTGTTTGCGGTCTTACCGCCGCTTTAACACCGTCCGCCAGGGTTGTAATGACCCCCAAAGTGTCTTCATTTTCACTATGAAATCCTGTAAACTAAAATCACTTTTTGATTATGTTGGTGGTCTGGCTTCATGCTCTGCAGTCAGTGCTATTGCATTATGAAATGCATGTGTGGGAGATACTTGGCCCTGTGACTAATCACATCAAAATTAAATTCCAATGGCCCTAGAGGGGCAGCAATATTCTACTTCTATGCCACTATAGACAGTATAAACAAGTGTTTGCACTGAACGTCACACTTCGTGTTGTTTTTCTTTCTTGACATAGCTACTGCTACAGCTAGAACCATCTAGCAACCATCCATGCAGGAGATAGCCACTGGGCTGCAGTGCGAACCATGCTGGCAGGGGATAGCCACGAGGCTGTGATGCCAAAAGTTAGAGGCTGTGGATGCAGTATACCACCAGATGGAGGCCATGGAGGAGAACGAGGCCAGCCAGGCTTGCATTATCCCAGCCATGCCAGCTCCACCTGCAGTCTAGATCCACTGCTGCCACACTCAAAAAACACCAGCCCCCCTTTCTGATGGTTATCATCTGACTGCCTCCTCCACAAAATCCAATATGAGCTGGCACACCTCAGGCGTGGGCAACTGGCCTGAGAGGTGACATTCTAGGCCTTTTTTATTGAGTATGCTTTTTTAGTCCGAGGGCCAGTTGTGGGTGGGACGAGGAGTAGGGTAAGGTGCCAAAGGTTAATTTGTGGTTTTCGCATGGGGTGGGCCTGTTGTGGGTGGAGAGAGTGGGTTTTGTATTTAAACAATAAATGAGCCTTTCTTTGTCTTTAGTATCTGTCTTTGCATTGCTAGTTAGCAAAGCATTGTGGTTTAGTGTTGAGAGCTAGACGAGAAGCTGTCCTCTGAAATTGTCAAACATTACACTATTTATCCACTTCCTCCAGACTTTCCCCACCTAAAGTCCCTTGCCATGTATTTATTCTTCAGTAGGTTACTTACCTCTTCTTGCAGTCCATTAGAGTGGGAATGGCAAAAGGACTAATCATGTTTGACTATATTACTCGATAAGGTTTTGCAGTACCCAGACACCTATCAGTGACTGTATACTATATATTACTGCCCTTGTCCTATCATCTGTAATTATTAACCACTAATAGGGTCTGCCAACAACCTACACAAAATCTGTCTTATCTCTTCTTACAGAGAATAATTTAAGTACTAAGTTCTTAGCAAGCTCTTGCCTGGATAGATTCAGCAATGTCTGCTACCTCTCTCAGTCTTCCCCAACCTTATTGCAGGGCTTCCTATAGGGCTTTCTTAAAGCTGATGGTAGTAAAGGGCTAGCGTTAACAGGGAAGGCACCACAAAATAGGGTCCTACCTATTCTTAGTGATGCTTGCAAGCAGAACTCCAACTGTAGGATTATTCAGAAAGATTATCCTTCACAGGCAACTAGACTGAAGGAAAACATAGAGTTAGGAATAATCCACAACTGAGACGACCAGTACAAAAAAGCCATACAAGCAACACCTAGAAGTAGTGAGCAATCTGGGGAGATAGTATTTAATTTCTTTAAAAAAAATTAAAACTAAACTTAACAAACTCGAGTCAGGAGTCAGGTTAAGGTTACTCCATGTTGCATATATGTTGCATAGATTTTGTAAGCAACACGAGGCATGATTTACAAAGGTAAAGTAAGTTACACTTTTGGTGTTACTTTTTTACAACTAGTAACTTCTCGATCAGTAACTTTGATTTATGAGTAGCAACTTTACGAGTAGTAAGTTACTCCTATTATTTTAAAAGAAGTTCCTACTAGTTAGTTGCTACTCTTAAAGTTATGACTCATATAGTTACTGGTAGTACAGTTACTCTGCAAAAGTGTAACTTTACATTTGTGAATCAGACCATACTGCATACTAGTACTACCTATCCTGGGACAGACTTTTTTCGTACCATGACGATGGTAATGTCCCTTTCATGAATGGGTGGGTACTAGGGCTGGCGTGGCCTATTGTTTAATTAAGAAGATCCAGGAACAGATGGTGTCACTTTCACCATATTCTTCCATTAAGTGTGTAGTCCATTTATGGTGTAAATTGTTGGCACAATTCAATAGATCACACAATCTTGGGGAAGAGGGTATCATGAATGGATGGGAAGGGGGAGTTGGGGAAAGGTGAGACAAAGTCAAGCACAACATTTATCAAGTCGATGAGCAGCACATCATCATTACATCTGTTGTGGAAGGAATGACAGAGTTCAGTTATCAAATGCAAATCAGTCCTTGAGCCCCAGAGTCCCAAGTTATCTAATTGTTACAAACTAAGGAGGACCCACAAAGCTCTATTAACTGTTATTGTTAGTTAACAAAAAATGTCTGTCTTGGGTGTGGGTTGAACTAGTTGGGTGAGCAGGGGTGTTATGGAGCTTTCGTGCAGAAGAAGTGAAGGCTTGCGGAGTGCAAAAAAGTAAATATCAATATTGTAGAGTCAAGGTAAGCTTCATGGTGGATGAGGATCAAGAGTGCAGAACATAGGCTGGCGCAGTCTTTAATGGGTAGTTGAGAAGTAAGAACTCTCTTTTACCAACAATCCCAGACAAGTAGCTGCATGCAGCTGGTTCATCAATCTCACAAATGCCAAGTACATTTAGTTCTGTGTGCACATAATGGTATACCTGTCCAGTGACAGTCCCCTCCAGATCACAACCACTTATAGTGTGACATTGGAGCCAGCCCACTACTGAGCATTTTCCTAATCAACGGAGCTCTCTCCAGGCCACAGAATTAGGCCTCTTTAAGTGATGTTGTTTCCCATCGAAGTACATAAGAATTGTTCCTAATGTCCTTCTTCTGGCTGTTATGGTAGTCTCATCCCAACTCCCGGCCTGAATGTGATAGACCTGTAGCGTTAATGAACAATAAAAGCAAAAGAATTTGAGCACTTTGTGTAATTGTGTTAACTAAACTGACTGGTCTCTGAAGATCCTGAAAAAAGAAACACAGGAATGGAGGGGACCGTGGGCCCCAAACATTACAAAACAAGTTTACAAGTTAGTTACAACACCCTCCCAGCAACCACACAAATCATCAATCACTGGTCCAATAGCTACCTGTTCCTAGCGTGGTGCACGTTTGTCTACTGTATCTCTTTTCCCATGGAAGCGACACTCAATGGCACTTTTGTATAATTAATTACATTTACTGGCAGAAAAGTAATAAGCAAAAATACATTCCAGCTGACTGAAATGATTTCATCTTATCTGAATATTTGGTACTATAATGAAGTAATGGAATGAAAAAATAGAAGAATATGGATGGAATGCATTGTCTTCATTTCCCTTAACTCAGTGAGGCGGCTTCTTGTGTGCACACTGGCCCACAGCATACATCTGACAAAGGGAGGTTGTGTAAGTCAGACACCACGGGCCTCATTTAAAGGGCAGTGTGCCACTGAAACATCACTTTCCCGGTGTTCCTGCACCCACACCTCAGATCCCCATCAGATTCCAACAAGGAAGAACCAAAGGAGAAGAAGGACTGCCCTGCTGGGCCCCTGGCATGCACCTAGAACCTGCACTCAGAAGGACTGCACCAGCTGCACACTTGGGCTTCACCACAAGAAGGACTTTGCCTGGCTTCAACTGGTTCAAGGAGGGACTCCCTGTTTGCTACAGGTGAAAAATTGCTAACCAGAGTCCCCTGCACCAACTCCTGAAGAAATCAAGCAGCTGACCACTGTTCAGTGGCAAAAAAGGAGTTTGCACCAGGTGCATTCTGGGAGTTGTAGTCCACACCCTCAAGGATCATCTCAGAGCTTCTGGAACCTTGGAGTGAGCAGTGGACCGCAAAAAACCCTCAAAGGAACATCTGGGAGAAGATCCAGAAGTTTGGGGAACTTTTGAAAAAAAGCTCCATAGAGGGACCTACCCACTGCGGCAACTCTAGCCAGCTTGTCTCAACCGCAACCCGGCCTGATTTGCAGGTTCGTCCCGGTGAAGAAAATCTCCAAAAAAGAGACTGGGGGCCAGATGTAGGTAGCATTTTGCATGGTGCAAACTGCGAAAATCGCATTGCGATGCTCACTGACTCGGTACTGACTTGCAAAATGTGAATGCGACTCGCAAATAGGAAACGACTAAGTCTGAAGGTAAAAATCTCCACCGAGGATTCCCGCGACGCGTATCCGGAGAAGAGTTCCAGGAGGTCAGATTGGACTGGCAGGTTCGTCCCGCTGAAGAAAATCTTCAGAAAAACGACTAAGTGCGAAGGTAAACTTTTGACCGAGGCCTCCCGCGGCCTGTAGCGGAGCCGGGCTCCATCGCGGTCGGCCTTAAACTTTGACTTTGCCCCAGTCGAGGTGCAACCAGATGACCCGATTGGCGCTTTTTGATTCTAGGCGCTAAAAAAACCAATAATTCTTTAAAAAATTATATCTCCAGTTCCCCTTATCCGATTCTATTCGTTTTTGTGTCATTTTTCAAAGATAAAAATATATTCTATTTTTATGAATTGGTTTTGGATTTTTAAACTGTTTCCTGTGTTTTATTTAATTACTGTTTTGTGATATTTGAATGCTTTACACTCTGTCTCCTAAGTTAAGCCTTGTCGCTCGTTGCCAAGCTACCAAGGGTTGAGCTGGGTTTAATTTACTGAGACCTAACTGGACCTAAGTGGAGGTTAGTGGCCTATTGCTAAGTGTAGGTATTTACCTGCCCTTACCAATAACCCATTTTCCAACACTGCGCTATATTGTAAATAGAGCGTTACCATGGTGACATTATGGCGGCACAAGAAAGTGGTGCAACATAGCTAATGTGCCTCTTTCTTGTAAATATGCACCATAGAGCTAGCAAATTGCCATTATTGATTGTTTATGTGCAGGAAGTGACTCCTTCCTGCACATGAACAATCATTCCCTGCAACACAGGCACCCTTGCACCATGTGCATTTTAGTGCGAGCTCTAGGGAAAACACAGAGGTGTGCCATATTGTAGTAAACACAGTGCATCCCTGTGTTTCTGAAATTATGCAGGGCGGTTGCAGCAACGCCACGCTGCACCACTTCTTTGTAAATGAGGCCCCAAATATATAAATGTTCTTCTATATACATTTTTTTTCAAAGTCACTCAGCGGTAATATATGCAAGTTCTGTTTTAGGGTACTTAGTCACAGAAGTAGCGGTCATCCTCAAACTCAGGGTTTTATCCCAGAGCTTCATCAGCTAACATACGTGAGTCTGACCAACCACCCTAATCCTCCTCCTGTGCTGTTTCAGGAAAATTGTCATTCTTCATTATAATCATGGTCAATCTCTCCATGTTCTGTGGTGAGAGACTGGTCCTTCTAACTGTGACAATAGCCCCAGCCTCATTGAACACATGCTCAGAAGACACATAGGCAAACTAGCAAGCAGGATAGCTTATTTCTAGCCTACTAAGCCCTGGGCACTGTTGAATCTCCTCATTCTAATTGACAATGGGTTAAGATTCAGGTAGACCTCTTTTGGGTCATTCAGGTAGTCTTAGACCATCCTCTGAATGGTCATTGGTACTGCCACTTGCTCGACCTATTGCCTTCACCTCTGCACTTGACTTAAGCCCTGACACTTGAAACTAAGCCATTGCAAAGGCTGGGTCATATTCTCCTGTGGCTGGTGTTGGTGTTGCTGCTGCTGATAATGACCATGGCTGCTGTGAGGCAACTGCAATGCCCTCTCAGGAGGCTGAAAACTGCACACCAAAACTGCTAGCCATTCTTCTTCCAGGTCTCTTGCTTGCTCAGTAATCTAAGTCTTGTAGAGTGAAACATACCCTTCTGAAAAAGAAATGAACATGACCAGTATTGTTTTGCTCTGTGGGTCAATGAACTCTCTGGAGGACACAACCTCTCCTGGATTAACATCCAAGCACATGATTAAGCTCTGAACCAAATCATATGCTTCTTTTTCACACTGGGGAATGCTTTGCAACACCTTTTTCATCTGGTCTTGTAGCAGATACAACAATGGGATTGCTTGACTCATCATACTGTCCGCCTTGCTCACTTCCCATGTGAAAACCTCAAAAGGAAGTAGCATTTGTGTCAGGCATTTGATGTGCCCCCATTTGCCCACCTCCATTGTCATGATATTGCAGGCCCTTCTCATTAAAAGACATAGGTGGTCATTACAACCCTTGCGGTCGGTGTTAAAGTGGCGGTAAAACCGCAAACAGGCCGGCGGAAAGAAAAATTGAATCACGACCATGGCGGAAACTGCCAACAAAGACAGCCACTTTAACACTCCGACCACCACGGCGGTACAAACAAACAGCGCAGCGGTCACCGCCAACAGACAGGCGGAGGACAATGTACCGCCCGCAGTATCACAACCTACCAATCCGCCACGTTTTACTGGGTGGATTCCCGCGAACAAAAACACGGCGGAAACAGGACTTCGGATGGAAAACGCTCACCTCTACACACCCCACGAGGAATCAGGACGCCATGGAACCCGAGCTCCAGATCCTGCCAGCCCTTATCTTCTTGCTCCTCTACCAGGAGCACGAACGCCGGTGGCGAAGACCAGGGTTAGTACTGCACCTACGACACAGGGGAGGGGGGAGGCTAAAAACAGGGACACACACACGCAACACGCAACACCCCCACCCTCACCCACGACAACACACACACTAATACAGCATGATACATTACAGTTACACCCCCCAACCCCCCCGGAAGAATGCAAAGACAAAAGGAAATGAGTGTAACCATTGTAATATATTAAAATCCAGTACGCAAAAATATATATATACACTATAAACAAAATATACACCAAGAATAGTAGTCCAGGTAGTGCTCCATTGAAGTCAGTGGAACACTGGGCCCACACGGTATGGGCGAGGCCCACACTCATGAACATGACCCCGAACATGACGGAGAGAACACTGCAGGGGCATCAGATAGCAATAAAACAGGCACCTCAGGGGGGAAGGGAAAAGGGGGGTACCTCAGCCGGTTGAGTGCACGACGCCAAATCCACGAGGGGGCCACATGCCCACTGTTCCATCCTGGGGAGTGCAAAGCCACAGTCTCTCAAGTCTCTACAGTGGGTGGTTTGCCCACTGTTCCATCCTGGGGAGTGCAAAGCCACAGTCTCTCAAGTCTCTACAGTGGGTGGGTTGCCCACTGTTCCATCCTGGGGAGTGCAAAGCCACAGTCTCTCAAGTCTCACAAGTGGGTGGTTTGCCCACTGCTCTATCCTGGCGAGTGCAAACCCACAGTCTCTCAAGTCTCTACAGTGGGTGGTTTGCCCACTGTTCCATTCTGGGGAGTGCAAAGCCACAGTCTCTCAAGTGGATGCCTTTCTCCACTGGTTCTGGAGGGGGCTTTGTGCCCAGAGTGCTTCATCCTGCCAAGGACAGAGGTAGTGGATGTGCATCTCCACTGGTTCTGGCGGGGGGTTTGTGCCCAGAGTGCTTCATCCTGCCAAGGACAGAGATAGTGGATGTGAATCTCCACTGGTTCTGGAGGGGGCTTTGTGCCCAGAGTGCTTCATCCTGCTCGTGACGGACTCAGTAGCAATAGTGCCCTGTTCAGCGGTGCTTGTGGCGGCGGTGCCCTGTTCAGCGGTGCCCTGTTCAGCGGTGCTTGTGGCGGCGGTGCCCTGTTCAGCGGTGCTAGTGGCGGCGGTGCCCTGTTCAGCGGTGCTAGTGGCGGCGGTGCCCTGTTCAGCGGTGCTTGTGGCCGCGGTGCCCTGTTCAGCTGTGCTTGTTGCGGCGGTGCCCTGTTCAGCGGTGCTTGTGGTGGCGGTGCCCTGTTCAGCGGTGCTAGTGGCGGCGGTGCCCTGTTCAGCGGTGCTAGTGGCGGCGGTGCCCTGTCCAGCGGTGCTTGTTGCGGCGGTGCCCTGTTCAGCGGTGATTGTGGCGGCGGTGCCCTGTTCAGCGGTGCTTGTTGCGGCGGTGCCCTGTTCAGCGGTGCTTGTGGCGGCGGTGCCCTGTTCAGCGGTGCTTGTTGCGGCGGGGTCCTTTGCAGTGACTCAGCTGCTGGCGGTCATGTCTGGCCCAGCAGGGCTGGTGCTGGCGGTCCTGTCTGGCCCAGCGGGGCTGGTGCTGGCGATACTGTCTGGCCCAGCGGGGCTGGTGCTGGCGGTCCTGTCTGGCCCAGCAGGACAGGTACTGGCGGTCCTATCTGGCCCAGCGGGGCTGGTGCTGGCGGTCCTGTCTGGACCAGCGGGGCTGGTGCTGGCGGAGGCCTCCTGGGCAGCTGTGCTGGTGGCGTTGGCCTCCTGGGTAGCAGGGCTGGTAGCGGTGGCCTCCTGGGCAGCAGGGCTGGTGGCGGTCGCCTCCTGGGCAGCAGGGCTGGTGCTGGCGGTGGGCTCCTGGGCAGCGGGGATGATGGCGGTCGCCTCCTGGGCAGCAGGGCTGGTGGCCTCCTGGGCAGCAGGGCTGGTGATGGTGGCCTCCTGGGCAGCAGGACTGGTGGCGGTCGCCTCCTGGGCAGCAGGGCTGGTGCTGGCGCTGGCGGTGGCCTCCTGGGCAGCGGGGATGATGGCAGTGGCCTCCTGGGCAGCAGGGCTGGTGGCGGTGGCCTCCTGGGCAGTGGGGATGATGGCGGTCTTCTCCGCCTTGCTGCTCTTCCCAGACTTGCTGACTTTCTTGTGGCCCTTCCCCACCTTGGAAGGTGTCGCAGCTGAATCCACACTCCCACCTGTATCCCTGGGAGTGGCTTTGGTGGCTGGAGTCTCCCCCCTCTCCCGCTGGGCACTGGCTAACTTTTGATGCTTGACAGGTGGGGGACTGTCCGTGCTGTGGCTCTGTGCCACATTGGCTGCCCTGGTGGCCGGAGCACTCCAGATTCCGGTGACTACAGGCGCCACTGGTCCCGGAGATGTTGTGGCTGAGGTGCTAGGTTGGGACCTGGAGAGTCGGGCCCTAGGAGACGGACGGGGTGGGGGAGGTTTGGGAAAGAGGTCAAGGTTGGATAGGAAAAGTATTTTGGGAACACTGGGACGGGTAGCTGGAGGGGGTTTGGGAGTGGAGGAAGAGGTTGTGGTTGTAGGAGGTGTTCGTTTGGTGACTTTGGGTGAAGGTGCATGCGCTGGAGGCTGTCGTGAGGTGGATGGCTGTTGGGTGGGTGTGTACCTGCATTTGTGTATCTTGGGAGGGGGCGTCACAGACACACTGGGAGAGGACACAGGGGACGTGTGAATGGCAGTGGGGGTGGTGACTGCACATGAGCGGGGTGTGGTGGTGGGTGTGCTGGTGATGGAAGTAGTGGCTGTAGATGTAGTGCATGCAGGTGTGAGTGTAGTCGAGACAGGGAGGGAGGAGGGAGACGAGGAGGATGGGGACACAGTGGAGGCAGTGGATGTTGGTGTGTCTGCATGTGTGTGATGCTTGCGTGAGTGCCTGCGGGATGTGTGGTGCTTATGTTTGCCAGAGCTTCCCTTGTGTGTTGACGTGTGTGCATGCTCGTCTGAAGGTGTGCTTGGGATAGGCTGAGGTAGAGGGGATTGGGTCTGGGTGGAGGGAGGAGGCTAGACACGGGACAATGGCTGCCATCAGTGCTGAGGCCAGAGTCTGAAAAGCTCGCTGAAGTGCCGCTTGACCAGAATGAATGCCCTCCAGGAATGTATTTGTTTGTTCCAACTGCCTTTCTACATCCTGGATGGCATTCAAAATGGTAGACTGCCCAACAGTGAGGGACCTGAGGAGGTCAATGGCCTCCTCACTGAGGGCAGCAGGGGTGACTGGGGCAGGGGCTGAGATGCCTGGGGCGAAGGTGATGCCCACCCTCCAGGGTGAGCGGGCACGGGGCAAAGGCTGAGGGGCTGCTGGGAGGGCGGTGCTGGTAGGGGGGGTGGCGGCTGTACCTGTAGATGCCGGGGGCACAGATGTTGCCGCCACCACAAGGGAGCTCTTATCAAAGGACGAGTCCGTGTCACTGGTGTCAGCTCCTGTCCCCGCCATGGAGCTCTCGTCGCCGAACTCCGAGTCCGTAGTGTCACCCTCCAGGGCCATGTGGGATGCAGCTCCCTCCTGCTCCGGTGCCACTGCTCATCCGCCTGATGATGCTAATGCACACAAGAACAGTACGACCACAAAAAGGGGGGGGACGACAGAAGAAAGACATGTTGAGTACATGCATTACCGCTACCGTTGGTGGACACGACAGACACAGAAGCCCCCTGCACTACGCTGTGGACTTGGGCTCCACTGTTCAATCCCTGGGACATGGCCTACAAGGCTATGGACGACATCTGCACACATGGATGACACAGGAGCCTGACTAGGTGTACTTGGCACTGTACACAGGTGGGTTGGGGTGCCACAGGGTCTGCCAGAACAAGGGGACCTAACTAGCACACTAGGAAAACCCACAGCCCACCTCCCCCACAAGACACCTCCACTGCGCGCAAATTCAGCAGAATGAGAGTGTACTCACCCCCTTGTGGCTGCTGTGATGCTCTCAAGCGCCCATCCAACTCCGGGTACGCCACCGCCAGGATCCTGAACATCAGGGGGGTCATTGTGCGACGGGCACCCCTCCCACGTTGGGAGGCCATCCCCACCTGGGCCTCAGCCATCTTCTTGCTCCAGCGGTAAATGTCCTCCCATCTCTTACGGCAGTGGGTGCTCTGTCTGTGGTAGACCCCCAGGGTACGGACGTCCTTGGCGATGGCATGCCAAATATCTTTTTTCTGGTGGGCGCTGACCTACATGAATTGTAGAGGGGGAAAAGAAAAGTTATTACCAAATGCACCTTCACAGTCATTGGCCCCCCATCCCTACCCTTGCCATGATGCACATGCACTCACCGTCATTTCATGCACGCCTCAATCTCCCCCCATCTTTCATTCACCCCACTCCACAAAGGCATAGCCCATACAGCATGCTCCCAGTGTATTTACCTGTTTGTCTGGAGGACCGTAGAGTAGCGTGTACTGGGGGAGAACCCCATCCACGAGTTTCTCCAACTCCTCCGATGTGAAGGCAGGGGTCCTTTCCCCAGACGCACGAGCCATTGTCTCTTCCAGACCGAGGTCACAGCAGCACTTGCAGTGTAGGTCCTCTCCTGTCGAAGATCAGGTATCAAGTGATTGAACAGATAGAAAATGGCGGTCACGTCCGCGGCGGTGCGTACCATCACCGCCAGCGTACATCGTCATTGGCTCCTGGGACCAATAGGGTCCAATGTTAACCAATGCAGCATTGCGCTGCGTTCTTCGACCGCCTACCGCTACGGTGTACAACCCCAGCGCAGTTACCTCACATCCCATTGTCCCACTTTACAGGTCAGGCAGCCGCCATTTCAGGGGCCCACATGGCTTAATTTTTAACTGTGTCGTACATACCTAGGCCTTGCTTCAACACTCATACAGGCCTAATTTCGGATTATGATTTGTGTTCTGTGTAAGCTGTAGGTGCGTACCTCTGAGTTGGTTGACTCTGTACTCGCTGTTGTCCTTCGTAGGCACCGTCCGCTTGGACATGTGAGGAGATGGCGGCATCCTCCGGTGTACAGACCGCTGGTGGACCTGTCGACAATGGAGGAAAGACATGTGATCATCACCTACAGACTTGACCGTGCCACAGTCCTGGAACTGTGTGCCCAGCTGGAGCCAGACCTGATATCAGCTATCTGCAATCCCACTGGAATCCCCCTTCAAGTGCAGGTACTGTCAGTACTCCATTTCCTTGCAAGTGGGTCATTTCAAACAACAGTGGCCATAGCATCAGGGATGTCCCAGCCTATGTTTCCAACGTGTTGTCCAGAGTGTTGTCTGCCCTGCTGAAACACATGCGGTGCTACATCATTTTCCCTCAGGTGGAGGATTTGCCTACAGTGAAAGGAGACTTCTAAGCCCTGGGACATATCCCCAGCATCATAGGTGACATTGATGGGACCCATGTGGCTTTGGTTACCCCCCCCCCAGGAGTGAACAGGTGTACAGAAACCGGAAGAGTTATCATTCCATGAATGTGCAGATGGTGTGTTTGGCAGACCAGTACATCCCCCATGTGAATACCAAGTTCCCTGGCTCAGTGCATCGCGCTTACATCCTGCGGAATTGCAGCATCCCTTATGTGATGGGTCAACTCCAGAGGCACTGTGTGTGGCTATTAGGTGAGCACCTGGAAGCAAGTCAGTGGGAATGGTTGTCTGGGTCTGGGGATATCCCTACAGGTTAGTGCATGTCTAACAGTTGTCCCTCGCTATTTGCAGGTGACTCTGGTTACCCCAACCTGTCATGGCTACTGACCCCAGTGAGGAATCCCAGGACAAGGGCAGAGGAACGCTACAATGAGGCCCATGGGCGAACTAGGCGGATAATAGAGCGGACCTTCGGCCTCCTGAAGGCCAGGATCAAGTGCCTCCATATGACAGGTGGATAACCTATTCTACTCACCAAAGAAGGTGTGCCAGATCATCGTGGCCTGCTGTATGCTTCACAACTTAGCTTTGCGACATCAGGTGCCTTTTCTGCAGGAGGATGGTCCAGATGGCGGTGTTGTTGCAGCTGTGGAGCCTGTGGACAGTGAAGACGAGGAAGCAGAAGAAGAGGACAGTCGTTTTCACCCAGTGTATGGTCACTGAGTTGTCACTTTCCCTTACGATTTCACAGATGTGGGTCCCACTGTGTGACATCTGCTTTGTTTCCTCATGGACTAGAGCTGTGTGACATAGGTATGTTGACATTACATTTGAAAGAGCATTTTGCCACTGTAATTGCTAATACACTATTTTGAAATCACAGACTGACTCCAGATTGTTTTGTGGTTCAAGGGTGTTTATTTAAGTGCTTAATATTGGAGGGGTTGTAAAATGGTGAGGGGTGATGGTGGAGGAATGTCCATGGCAGAGTCCAGTCTATTAGTCTCACAGGTGCATTGCCCAAATGGGCATAGGAAGTGGAGCTGGGGCCGTTTGAGGATGGACAGGGTGACTAAGTGGTCTCATTTCTTGGCAGGGGTCTTGGCATCGTTCTCTGTCTTTGTCCTGGATCTCAGGGACCGTTGGTGGGGTGGTTCTCCCTCTGCAGGGGGTGGGGTGCTGGTGCGGTGGTCCTGTGGCGGTCCCTCCTGTCCACTAGCGCCGGCGGAGGTGGTGGGCAGTTCATCGTCCAGGCTAGTGTCAGTGGCCCCTTGTTGTGCCACCGTGTCCCTCCTGGTATTGAGTACTTCCTTCAGCACCCCTACGATTGTGACCAGGGTGGAACTGATGGCTCTGAGTTCCTCTCTGAAGCCCAAATACTGTTCCTCCTGCAGGCGCTGGGTCTCCTGAAACTTAGCCAGTATCGTTGCCATCGTCTCCTGGGAGTGGTGGTAGGCTCCCATGATGTTGGAGAGGGCTTCGTGGAGAGTGGGTTCCCTTGGCCTGTCCGCCCCCTGTCACACAGCAACCCTCCCAGTTCCCCTGTGTTCCTGTGCCTCTGTCCCCTGGACCGTGTGCCCAATACCACTGCCCCCAGGTCCCTGTTGTTGTTGGGGTGGTGGGTTAGCCTGGGTTCCCTATAGTGGTGTACACACTGCTGATTGACATGTCCTGGGGACAGAGGTATGGGCCCGCTGGGTGGGTGCTGTGCTGGTGTTAGCAGAGGGGGGAAGCTCTGTAGTGGCCTGTGACTGTGTGAGGGTAACCGACTGTCCCGAGGTCCCTGATGGGCCGGGCTGGTCATCTAGATCCAGTTGGACAGAGCTGCTGTCATCACTGTGGGCCTCTTCTGTTGGTGGTGTGGACATGTGTGGACCCTCCTGTCCGGTGACGTTGGGTAGGGGTCCTGCAGGGGTATAAAAGGATGTTTATTGCATCTGTGTGTGCCATGGTGTGCAATAGGTGGGTGATCATGTACCCCAGTGCTTGCATTCCTGTGTGGGACCTTGTCTGATTGTGGTTTAGGGGGGTGTATGGGTATGTGCAGTAGCCATGCTTTGGTGATGGGTGTCCATGCTTTGTTGTTGCATGCAGGGCTTGGTGTTGAGATGGGTGGTTTGTGATGTTGGGACATTTGTAAGGAGTTGGAGTGGTGGGGGTGAGGGTGGGGGTATGTCATGGCATGCAGGTAGGGTGGGGATGTAATAGTTAAGATTTGACTTACCAAGACCTGCTCCTCCCATGTTGTTAGTTGGGGGGGAGGAGGTGGGGGTCCGCCGCCAGTCCGCTGTACCGCAAGGTGGTGTCTTGAAACCACAGAACGCACCTTCCCCCGTATGTCGTTCCACCTCTTCCTGATGTCCTCCCGATTTCTTGGGTGCTGTCCGACTGCGTTAACCCTGTCCACTATTCTGCGCCATAGCTCCATCTTCCTGGCTATGGAGGTGTGCTGCACCTGTGATCCGAATAGCTGTGGCTCTACCCGGATGATTTCCTCCACCATGACCCTGAGCTCCTCCTCAGAGAACCTGGGGTGTCTTTGCGGTGCCATGGGTGGTGTGGGTGATGTGTGGCGTGGTGTGTGTAGTGATAAGTGGGGTGATATTTAGTGGTGTGTTGTGTGAGGTGCGTGGAAGTTCTGTGGTTGATGGTATTGTGTGCCTGTGGATGCTTGGTAGTTGTTTGTAGTGTCTCTCTCTGGCCTTCTCTTGGTAATTGTGGTAGTATGGGTTTGTGGGTGATGTGGGTGTGTGTTTTATATTGTAATGGGTGTGTGGGAATGGTGTGTGTATGTGTATCAGGTGTGTGTATTTGGAATTGTCCAATGTGGATGTGTTTTGTAAGAGTGTGTGTATTTTGAGTGCGGCGGTTTGTACCGCCAATGGAATACCGCGGTTGAAAGACCGCTGCGTGGATTCATGTGTCGTGATAGTGTGGGCGTATTTCTGTTGGCGTGACGGTGGAGGTTTTGTTTTTGCCAGTTTATCACTGACCTTTGGTGTGGCGGACTAGTGTGGGTGTCTGAATTTTGGCGGATCCTGAGCTGTGGGTCATAATAGCTGCGGCGGTGTGTTGGCGGTGAGGCACGGTGGTAAGCGGCTTTTACCGCCAATGTTGTAATGAGTGCCATAGTTAGTAATCAGCCTCACATTACAGCATGTACTAGGCTGAGTTCCAACGTGTTGGCACCTCCTTATGAAAGCTTTGACCAGTAGTCTATTAGCACGCTGAATGAGGGCAGATTCTTCAGCAGGTTGCCAATATGTTGCTGAGTATGTCTTCTTTCTTGAGAAAGTCCTGCACAATCAGGTTGATGCAAATGAGCCTGAATTATCCACCATCTGACATGGCCTTGACTATATTGCTGCAATTGTCCGTGGCAACAAATCAAATTCTGAAACCTCTGGGTTGAAGCCATTGAAACACCTCAGTTTTAAACTCTTCAAAGATGTTTTTTGTTGTGTGGGATTTCTCTATGTCGAATATGGCCACAGTTACATTCAGCGGAATACCCTTGAAACTTTCTTTGCTGCTGAGACCTGCAGATAGCTGTTGCCTAACCCCCACAAAAGAGATTCAGGGGGTCATTCTGACCCCCGCGGGCAGCGGTCGCCGCCCGCGTGGAGGGAGCCGCCATATGGCCGCCATTCCGGCTTTCCCGCTGGGCTGGCGGGCGACCGCCAGAAGGCCGCCCGCCAGCCCAGCGGGAAACCCCTCCCCACGAGGAAGCCGGCTCTGAATGGAGCCGGCGGAGTGGGTATGTGCAACGGGTGCAGTGGCACCCATCGCGTATTTCAGTGTCTGCATAGCAGACACTGAAATACAAAGTGGGGCCCTCTTACGGGGGCCCCTGCAGTGCCCATGCCATTGGCATCGGCACTGCAGGGGCCCCCAGGGGCCCCGCGGCACCCCCTACCGCCATCCTGTTCCTGGCCGGAGACCCGCCAGGAACAGGATGGCGGTAGGGGGTGTCAGAATCCCCATGGCGGCGGAGCGTGCTCCGCCGCCATGGAGGATTCACAAGGGCAGCGGAAAACCGGCGGGAGACCGCCGGTTTTCCTTGTCTGACCGTGGCCAAACCGCTGCGGTCAGAATGCCCTGCGGGGCACCGCCAGCCTGTTGGCGGTGCTCCCGCATCCCCGGCCCCGGCGGTAAGGAACCGCCGGGGTCAGAATCAGGGCCTCAGTGTCCAGTGATTCACATATAATTAGTTGATTGTCAACTGGCACACATATCTGTTGTCAGGTGGTTAGTGTGAACAGCAACCCATTTCAACACATCATAAAGGAGTGCTGAAACAGCAACTCTGGCAAAATAGGTCCAGCTTAGAACCTAACATTTCAGGCAGATGGCTGCCACAAATTCTAAGAATCCCAGATCTTCCACAAAAGAAAAAAGGACAATGTCCAGAGCTAACACTTTAGCCAGCTTCCCGTTGTACAAATCTGCCATTGGGTGGTTGAGTTCTTAGGGCCCTTCCTGCCTAAACATTCCCGTAATAGTAGCTTGGATTTTTTATTTTGTGGTACCACTGACACAGGTGAAATCCGGAGAGAAGCAGGAGGTGTTAGACTCAATGTGCATCTTGCGGGAATCACTGTATTTGGTGGTGTCTGTATCTGAATTTTGTGCTATTTGGTGGTTGCTGATGTGGGTGATGCTGGCACACTACAGGGGAGAGTAGTCATCCTCTCATCCTCTTCTTCCTCACAACAACCTTCTTCTTCTATCATTGTGATCTGAGCTGCTTCCCCTCTCTTATAATTACCACGAGCAGATACATTTTTAAGGTGCTCCTTCGACCTGATTGCATGATGTTTTCTCAGATGGGACATTTGGCCTCCAGTACCGTAGTGAGAACCAAGCTTACCTTGACAAACACTTGTGCGGCAAAAGCAGCATTTTGCCATGTTATCCTCCTGCTTATTATGCTTAAAGAGGACCCAAAGTAGGGAGGATAACTTATTTATATGGATGGGGAATTTTTATATCCTGCGGGCAGAATTGGAATAATTTAATAGTTCTGTATTACTCCTGTAACACGGAGTTACTAATTAATTCCACTGTTCCGCCAGCGGAATTAAATCAGCACTGTAGTGGTGCTTAAACAGGGCTAAGAAAGATTTTTTTAAAACACTGTAGATTAAACTTTAATCTGCAGTGGTTTTTAAACACAGAGGGACTGCTTCCTCTTCCAGCTCTGTTTAAGTACCCCTGGAATGCACACACCCATAGCTGCCCTTAAATTAGTATGTAAGGGTAGAGAGGGGTGTGCACTGGAGTGGATACCCCTTGGTGCCTTTACATACTTATGTAAGGTCACCCAGGGGTATGCACTGCACATCCCTCTATGCCCTTACATACTTATGTAAGGGCACCCAGGGGTATGCACTGCAGTGGAGTGCACTGCATACTCCTCAGTACCCTTATATACTTATGGAGTGCACAGAATGTTTAATTCCACAGGTGGAATTCGAGTAATTTAGTAATTCTGTGTTACTCTGGTAACACAGAATAACTAATTAATTCCATTGTTCCACCAGTGGAATTAAATCAGCACTGTAATGGTACTTAATTAAACAGGGCTGAGAAAGAGCATTACATCTGTTTAGAAAGAAAGCACTGCAGATGCTTGTTGTTGTGATCCCATGGCCTATGAGACACCTATGACAGTCAGGGGGTGCAGGGAAAAATGAAACAATTCTTCAAACAATAGTGTTGGTAGGCACCTATGGGACACAGATGGCATGTGGGGATGTATGGAAAAATCAGATAATTGGAAAAAATAATTATGATGTCCCCTTGGGGTCTATGAGAATTCCTAGGGGAGGCAAGGAGACATGGGTAAAATGAACAAATGCATATAAAAAACACTGTGCTACAACCATCCTCAAGCACATTAAACTAATGTCGGAGAAAAAAAAATTAATTAAGAAAAAACAAAAATGTACAGGTCTCTGCTATCAATGTCTGGAGAAAATTTCTCTGATAAGTGGAGCAAATGTTTTTAACACTTCTTACACAAAATGACCACCAGCCACATGCCCAGAACAACACAGGGAAAAGGCACATACAACAAAGAACACAGTCATGCCTATGGCAAAACCAAAGCACACTGGCTACACAAAATGGTTGCCTTGGCCATGGCCACCAATGGCAAAGGCATGGACAACATATGTAGGCCAATAGGAAAAAGCAAAGCACCCTGACTACACAAAATGGACACCCCAGCACATGCGCACCAAAGTTGAAGGCATGGAAAACAAAAAAACACATGCAGGTTTATTATTGCCTAAACTGAGTCTCTGGCCCACCTCTACAAGGTTTTTTTTCACACCCACACAACTAACCTTAGTCCAATGCACCAGTGTTGAATGTGAAAGTCAGGTTATTATAGCCCCACAGAACCCCGCCCAATATATAAATGAGGTGGTGTTCATCCTTTTGGATTACTAACAGGGAGCAGTGATAACACTATCAATCATTCATTAATGATTTACACACACAAGATTACTAGAAAAAAAATATCTATTTCAACATACTTATTTTAAAATGATTATTTTAAAATGCCGGGACCTAGTGCACATAGAAATTGGTGACATCACTGATGATATTAAAAAGCAGCTAAGCTTTTCAATAATGGTGAAAGCAGGAAAAAGTTGCAACATCACAATGTATAGCCCTTACACCCTCAGATGCTATTCATGGCATCCAATCCAGAAGGAATGTCTTGTGGCCTTACTTTGGTGAGAGCAGGTTTTGATATTGCTGGTGGATTTGTATTTGGTGATTTTGATTACCCATTAACTTCTGCATGCTTCAGGATGGGCAACTGCAGTGCAGTGTAACAGGTTAATGTGACATATTTGTTTGAAACAGTTCCTTTGCTTGAACATTGACAAATGTGCACTGGCACTGTTATGGCATGGTTTCTCTGTAGATGACTGTATTCCATGTTGTTTGTTTCCAAACAAACATTGTTGTGCAACAAGGCACTCAAGTCAGTGAGAAATCCATCCTTTGAAAGTCTTTCATTCTCGAATAAAAAATAACCTCTTGGCAAGAAAAATTATTTTCTTGCCGCTTGGGTTTAAAATACCTCCATTGGAATTTAGGTTACAAGCTCTTTTTAATTTGCAAATGTGCATAATTTATCAAATATATTCTTGTGCCAAGGCACACTTTCAAAACAACATTTTTTAACAAGGAAAAATAAATAAATATCCCAACGTTTTCATTTGTTTTTGCACAGTTAGCATGTAGGCATCTTAAGACATGGATCATTGCCTAGAAATGTATGTATATATCTTGAAGCCATAAGGATTTACATTAAAATCACAAACAGTCAAATGGAAAACACCGTTCTGAAAACAGTCAAATGGAAAATACCATTCTAAGTCATTGCATTTAAATTACTATCAGTAATCCTTTCTTTCAAAATCTCATAGCCTTGAACAGTACGGGGCATATTTAAGAAACGTGGCTCTACGCAGCGCTACGTTTCTTACGCCCTTTAGTGCCCCTTAGCGCCTCCTAACACCACCATGTGTGCACCGTAGTTAAAATCCGGCACACCATGGCAGTAGTTAGGGGACTAGCGCCAGAATTCTTGACACTAGCCTGGCGCTTTGCAAGATTAACGTCAAAAATACTGACGCTAATCCTGAAGAGCACAGAGAGGCCCTTTATAAGCAAAGGAAGCCTCTTTCTAAAGCCTGCTCTAAGTAGGCATTAAAGGTGCCCGAAAAAAATGATGCTATGGAATCTCTTAGATTTCCTTGCGCCATTTTTTTGGCCCCCCTAACAGGGAACTCCCCCTTTGCATACATTATGCCTAGAGCGGGCATTATGTAGCGCCAAGGATTAAAAAGTGGAGCAAATGCATTGCGCCACTTTGTAAATATGGTGCAACGTTTTGGCCTTCTGATGCCACATTAGTGTGAAATGATTACGCTAATATGGCGTTGGAATGGTGCAAGGGGTTTCTAAATATGCCCCTAAGAGTTTTAAGAAAATGTGCAGTGTAATTGAGTCTGTGAATACTGTTTATGTTTAATCAGAATTCTCTAAGTTTCTCTGTTTTCTGTGTGTAACAAAAGCTGATGTTTTAATGAGTCCGCAACAAAACGTCCTCCGAAAGTTTTATATTTATTTGTGTGCAAAGCCTTTTATTGTTCCTATTGTGTAAAATGTACAGAATTTACACTTCTCAAGATTCAATGCTATGGTAAATTTCAGAATTATGAAAACAATACATTTCTCTGTAATTTAAAACATGAAACATGAACCTTCATTTTCTAAGGTGGTTAAAAAAACAAATCAATCAATAATCTGTACAGTATCTCAGTCCCATGGACCTGAAAAGGAATCAGGAGTAATCATATAATTCATTAAAGGTGTCAGCACACATGCCAAAAGCAATGTCTCATTGAGTCTGATGACGCAGAAATGAAGGTTTTACATTTATTAGCGCATAAACGTAGTGCTGCAATAATCAAGTGTGACTTTAACCGAACTAATAAAGATTGTACGGGGACAAATGTGCCCTCAGAGTAGTTTGCCAACATTTATAAGCGTGCTTTATATAACGTGATGTATTAGAATTGTACTAATCTGACATAACCGTAAACGTGTGCCATGATTTGCTTGTTTGAAATGTTTTAACTTAGCATAACTTTAGTGGAGGCTTCGGCCTAGTTGCCTTGTCTCACGGTTTAGATGCTCGTGTTTTTCTAATGTTCTAATAAAACGTGTATTCTTGCTTGAAGCTGTATTTTTCCAGTGAGATCGGTTCACATGCTTATCTTTAAGGTTTCGTGCCAGCCTGGCATCTTCTTCTTTGCTCCAAGGTCAATCTGCAGGTGCAGACAATGGAAGCTCTGAAAGTGAGTTAATTGGTAAAATATGTTGCAACTTACGTTCCCGACTCCAAGGATAATGTATGCCTAGGTAGAAGCTTGTAAATTGTTGTTTTTGATTGGACAATTTGAAGCCAACCTATGAACCCTCCAATGGAAGACCCTATTGGACTTGAACTGTTGTTTATTTAAACCAGGTGCACAAGAAGAAAGCAGCCATTTGCAGGACATTGCAGACATTATGGCCCATCTTGCCGACCTCGTCATTTTGCCATCTTCTACGATGCCAATTGATGTTCGATGAGACTTTGATGCTTTCTCTAATCGAGAGAAAGAGACTTTAAGTAATTCTCGCCCTAGAGACTTTAACTTCGATTTGCCCCTTTGCATGAAGTAGTAGTTTTGTCCTTTTATCTTGCCGCTGTGAGGCAATTGCCCCGTCCACCCTGCCCCTTTGCCCCCGTCCCATGCTGATCGAAACCGGTACCTGTGAGACGAAGACTTCCTTGAATGCTGATTGAAATTGGTAAATATGAAAGGAAAATGTACAATTGCATTGTGTTTCTTTTTAGGTAACCAACTGCTGATTTTTGATAAGAGCCCTAGTTAGGAGTTTTCCAAATCAATGTTGCTAAATTGTTTTTGCATGAAATCCCACATGCAGATGCTAATTTGAGGTTAGATGAGGATTCATTTGTCGCACGATGCAATTTGAGACCTTGTTATGCTGACTAATGTATGCAATTAGCCCATTACAGATTATAGTTTTAGTGGTTTGCGTTGCTATCCTCGAATGTATTGTTATTCAAATGCTGCATAGATTGCATCTTTTTCGCCGTTATGGACAGCTATTAATGTTCATTTACATATATCATTTGGTGTTGATACACATTTATATTGTGCTAGCTTTGTTAATATAGGGAAATAAATTCATTAACTTTGAATAAACTGGTGTGGTTATTCATGGCCGAAAGGTCATGGTTCGCCGAAATGTTTTCTGGATTAATTGTGAAGTGTTATGTTGATCAGGGCATTGCTTATGTTCGTTATTGATTATTGATTTGATTAAATTGATTACTCTCGGGTGAAGAGAGCCCCACTTGGTCAAAAGATTCATCGACCCAAGAGCGTCCAAATACAGGTAATTTATTAGGTCGGAACGCTCTATCAGTAGATGGTAGCAGAGGACGGTTTCGCCCTTTGAGACCCCACTTGAGAGGTATATGGTGTTGAATTAGATTTTTCTTGGGTAAAACAGATTGAGAGAATGATGATGCCCTAAGTCCCCGCGACTTTCCCGGGATCTCGGAGCTTGCGAATGGAGAGAATGGAGGTGTGAAATCGGCGTTGGCGGTACTAGTGACGGTATGAGTGAAGTTAGGGTTTTGCGCTTGCACAGCTTATTGCCGCAGATTGTTTGAAAAGGTTGCGAGGATTTTAGAGAATAGCGGAGGTGCGACTCCGAGTGTGAGAGTAGGGAAGTCGTCGAACTTCATAGAGAATAGCGGAGGTGCGACTCCGAGTGTGAGAGTAGGGAAGTCATCGAACTTCATGTGCATGTGGCGCTTTGTGCAGGAAAAAGGTCCACGTGGTTGTTGTTGTTGAGACGGGCCCTGCGAGGTCAAGAGACTCCGGAGTATGTTGAAAAGTGTATGAGACACTTGTTTTATGTTGTGGTCTGGTCGGTTTAATAGGTTGACCGGGCGTGGTCAACGAGTCGGTACGTGTGTTAAGGGAGTGAAAGAAAACTTCGACTTCGGGCTTTGACAAATTCTAAGTGCACTAGAATAGATCATTGACAAGTTGAGAGCAGACTCTGCGGGTCAGAATTTGCTTGCGAAAGTGGGGACCGAGAAAGATGGAATAACTGCCGAGGCTAGTGAAAAATCCCTAAGGTCCTGAAGCGATTGTGTTACCCTTCCTGTAGTAAACCGACAGATCTGTTTTATTATTATTTGGTTGCTCGCGATACATGCCAGAAGTTGTTACGAGAGGAGCTGAGTGAAGGAGGACAAGCCGCGAGGCTTTGTCAGCCGCAGTGTGTGTGAGTGTGACGTCACTAGGAGCCGCGCTGGGATAGGTTGGTTGCAGAGAAGGGTCGCGCACGGATTGGACGCAGTCCGTGGGGCTCGATTGGAAGGGGAAAGGCAAGCGAAGAGTATTCCGGGAATTAAAGTCACTTATTGATTAAAAATTTTGTGAAATAAAAGACGAGAAAATGAAATTTTTGAAAGCATTGAAGAGTGCGATGAAGGGGGAGTCTTACATTAAAGCGAGCGTAGGAGAGGAGACGCCACCCGAAGGTACACCAGCTTACATTGTAATGGAGGAAAGGGGGGTAGCTCCGTGCCTTTGGCTAAAGCAATGGCACAAGCTGACAGAGAAACATGGGAGCGTAGCGTTCCCGATCCATGGGACATTCAATATAAGGATCCTAGAGAATCTGAGATTCGCGATGTACGACATGAAGGTACCTCCAAGGCCAGCACAGTTTGAGGCTCTAGCGATTTGGGAACTAATGGCTAGACAGCAACAGCAAAAGAAGTTCGAGACCAGGATAAGAAAGGCAGAAAAGACACTAGCGGACGCTAGGTGGGATAATGCACAGAAGGTGTGGAGGTCAGATATATTGCAGGGGATAAAACTGTTTCCCGCAATTGCTAAGGAAGAAGAGGCGACAGGCAAGAAAGCTATCTGTAAGACAAACAGGAGGTGTTCCAAAGATAGAGAAGACGAGTCAGAGGATGAGGAGTTTATCACGCAATTGCTGAACGACCATCCACCACCTTATGTAGAGAGGGAACAAGGTCCAAGTACCAGTTCTGCCCCTCCGGCACCGGTACAGAATAATGAAACTCCGAATTCGGAAACGCCATCGGGATCTAAGGACCCGAGTTTACTGTTCACCCCGCAGATACCGCAGGTTAGGAGAATATATCCAGATGTGCCTATATTGAAAACAGCAGAAAATTATCAGCCGCAGGTCCCAAGGTACTACAGCAGTGACAACAGTACGGGAATGATTCTAGATCCAACCGTAATGGGAGTACAGAATGGTCGCAACCCAACGTTGGCACAAGCTGAATCAACCCAGCTTTTGATGCCTCAAAAGCAGATCCAGGGGGGAACCGCACATGCTCAGATGACGGGGAGTCAGACGGGCATGCCGGCAATGATGACCCATAGTGTGGGAATGAACATGCCTCAGAACCTGGGGAATGGACAGAACCCAGATGCGATATCCCTACCCATTACTGTAGGTCCACCGGTATCTTTGTACGTTCAGCCTAACTCAGGTATGAGCGGTCAAGGATCAATGGTGCAGAATGGGACGGAAAGGAGGTGCATAGAAAACACTCCAGAGACAACTCCGATAGCGGCTCAGCCAATTGGATCTGGGTCCTTGATGGAGTTTAGTCCCATATGTGCTCAGTCAACAGTGGTGAGGTCGAGTCCCCCACTGGTGATACCGCTATCATCGAACACTGAAAAGTTGCCGCAACCATCAATGGCAGTCGATGTGAATGCTACACTGATGGGGTTGAATGCGCAACAGCTAACACAGTGGTTCAACAGTCTGAATTCCACACAAAGCTCAGCCAGTGGGAAGGGAGAAGACTATCTGAATAGGGTAAGGTTGAACATGGAAGCAGAAGAATTGGTGGAAGGGACTATGGGTTTGAATAGGTTAGAGTCCTACTCGGAAGAAGAGCTGAGGTATCTATGTCCCAGGATTACGAGAGAAGTGAACAAGGTACATAGAAGGTTGCAAGAAATAGCTGACAAAAACGGGGTTGAGATAGACAAGACAAAACACTTGAGCAGGAGCTATAGATTGGATTTCGGGACCACAGACTTTGAACACATGAGGTCAGCAGGCATGAAAACGCACCTTAGAGAATTGCTGCAGAGTGCACAAGTGTGGAGGTGCTTAGACAAATGGGAGAGCAGATGGGCAAAGAAAAAGGAAAAGAGGAAAGACAGTGTCCCAGAACACAACGAGAAAAGACCACAGAGTAGTGATGCAATAACCATGTTACCAATGAGGGAGACAGCAGGGGGAAAATTAATACATGTACCGTGGCACAGGAGCGACATTCAGTCTTTTACGGATGATTTTCCCAAACTGAGAGAGAAACCGATTTAATGGTATCAACAGACTGATAGGTTTGTGAAGCTTGCAAAATGTCTTTGGGAAGACCTGAACACCCTCTTTGAGATTGTGGTTCCGGCAGATTTGTGGGAAGACTGAAAAAGGGCTGTAGGTTGGCCGACAAGTGAACCAGAGAGAGACAGGGATACGGGTGCACCATCACCTATGGTAATGAGCTTGTACTATAAGGTGATTGAGCATTTGAAGACGAAGGTTGCCGAGAAAAATGTGGATTGGCAGAAGATTGATCGAACTGCCCAAGAGGCTAAAGAGTCGATTCATGGTTACTATGAGAGGTTGTTGAAGGCGTTCAAGAACTACAGTGGCACGGAAACAATAGAGGCGAAGGACATGCTCCATTTTGTGTTTAGATTTGTGGAAGGGCTGAGGCCAGAGATAAGTCAGATGATAAAGACGCATTTGATTTGTTGGCAGTCGAAACCTATTGATGAGGTGTTGAATTATGCGAAATACTGTAGTGACGAAATTGAAGTGAAACAGAAAAGGTTGAAGGAGAAAGTGATGATGATGCAACTTAAAGCAGCTCAGACAGGTTTGCAAGGGTTGCAAGGGTTCCCACAGCAGATACCGCAGCCGCAGGGAAATATGGTGTTTCAGCCACAGGTGAGAGGCAGAGGCAGAGGAGGCTTTGGGAGTAATGGTCCGGATTTGAACACTGTTGCGATTCCGAATGGTGCGCAGGCAATGAAAAGGGTGATGCCGTGTCACGTGTGCGGAATCGTCGGACATTGGAAACGCGAGTGCCCGATGGTGGTGCAGGAAGGTGCAGGTGTTGGTCAGCAAAACAATGATATCAATGCATTCCAGACAATGAGGGGACCGAAAATGAGAGGTCCAAACCCAAATTTCCAGACCATAAATCAGCTGCAAGGATTACAGCCTATGCAGCCGCAGCAGATGCAGATGCCCCGTATGCAGATGACGCAAATGCAGCCAATGCAACAGCAGTTTCCCATGGTACCTAATCAGCAAATGCAAATACCTTTGGCACCAGTGAGTCAGCAGCAAGTGATGGTTCCTCCACAGGTCTCAGGTCAGGTGATGAATACAAATAGCACAGTACAACAGTTCCCACTACACAGTGAGAATGGAATAAACAATGTATGGGAGAGTGAAAGTGCAGATGAGGAGGGAAATTGTGTGCTTGCAGCATCCTTGGAAGATGATCAAAAGGGTCCATATGTGGAGGGAAGAGTTATGGGTCATCGTGTTTCATTCTTGGTTGACACAGGAGCCACACGTTCAACTGTTAGGAGCATTGAAGTACCAAATTTGCCACTCTCAGGGAGAACAGTTCAAGTAGTGGGAGTAGCAAACAGGCACCTGACGAACCCAATCACAGATCCAGTACAAGTCAGAATTGGTAACTATCAAGGGTTACATAATTTTGTGGTATGTGACTCAAGCCCGATAGCACTGTTAGGGAGAGACCTATTGTGCAAATTGGGATGTTCGATTATGTGTTCGAACGATGGAATTAGAATTCAGACGAGCAGTGATGGGGCAGAAGAGGACAGTGTAGAAGGGGATGAGATGGAAACAGTCGATGAAGAATATCCTCTGATTAACCTTTTTCCGATGATAACAGAAGAAGATATTCCAGCTGAATTACGGGAAACAGTCGGAAAGGAAGTGTGGGATATGACAGGAAAAGAGGTGGGATTGGTGAAAGGAGTGGAACCAGTGAAAGTGACCGTAAAACCCAATGTAACCTTTCCCCAGACCCCACAATACCACATGGCACAAGACACCCTCATGAAAGTCGCCCAACTCATTGACGAGTTTGTAAAACAGGGAGTACTGAAAGAAGTGTTAAGCAGTCCATGTAATTCACCAATCATGGGACTAATAAAGCCGAGTGGAAAGGTCCGAATCGTGCAGGACTTGAGGAAAATAAATGACATCATAGTTAAATGCTGCCCTGTAGTACCGAATCCAGCTGTGATAATGTTTCAAGTCCCTTGCGATGCCGAGTGGTTCTCAGTCATCGACTTGTCACAAGCATTCTTTTCGGTGCCTCTTCATGAGGACAGCCAATTTCTCTTTTGTTTCAAATTCTTAGACAGAGTTTATAGTTGGTGTCGAATTCCTCAAGGGTTTTCGGAGTCACCGTCAATTTTCAATCAGATTCTAAAGAAAGACTTGGAAGCGTTAGAATTGCCATTCGAGTCAACCCTAGTACAGTACATTGATGACTTACTGATTGCATCTAAGACAGAAAGTGGCTGCACAGCCGACACCATTGCCCTACTGAACCATTTAGGAAGGAATGGACACAAGGTGTCTCCTTCAAAGTTGCAGTTCTGTCAGAAGAAAGTGAAATACTTGGGTCATCAAATAGAGAAAGGGTCACGGAGAATAATGAAGGAAAGAATAACAAGTGTACTTCAAATGAGTCCACCAAAGACGAGGAGGGAAGTGAGGAAGTTTTTGGGGATGGTGAGCTACTGTCGCCAGTGGATTCCCAACTTCTCAACTCTAGCAAAGCCTTTACTGAAACTGACCCAGAAGGATGCCTTGGATGAAATTGAGCTGAAAGGAGATGAGATGGATGCTTTTATTGAATTGAAAGAATGCATGTGCAGGGCTCCAGCTTTAGGTATGCCTGATTACACAAAGCCTTTCACATTGTTTTGTTTTGGCATGTTCTTTGTCTGTCTTGACCCAAGCCCATGGTGGCATAAACAGACCAGTAGCTTATTTTTCAGCTACTTTGGATCCGGTCGCAGCAGCACTGCCAGGGTGTTTGCGCGCCGTAGCAGCAGTTGGTATCAGCCTCACTCAGAGTGAAGGAATAGTGATGGGACACCCATTAACAGTCATGGTCCCTAACTCAGTTGAGATACTTTTGACCCGCTCCCGAACGCAACACATGACTGGAGCAAGACTCACAAGGTATGAAACAATAATTCTGGGCTCACCGAATGTGCAGCTGAAAAGGTGCACTACGTTGAATCCAGCAACCTTGCTTCCCGGTGAAAATGCTGAAATTGAGAACGCTGAAGACGTCGAGCACGACTGCCTTCAGGTGACTGAATTTTGCACAAAACCCCGACCGGACATTAAGGACACTAAGCATGATGAAAATGACCAAATTATTTTTGTTGATGGATCATGTTTAAGAGATGCATTGGGAATATTGAAAGCAGGATATGCTGTATGTACTGTAACAGGTGTCTTGGAAGCGTCCTGGCTTCAAGGAGTCTATTCCGCACAAGTAGCAGAGCTTGTAGCCCTTACAAGAGCATACCAACTGTCTACATTGATGAAGGTTACCATTTACACTGACAGTCAGTACGGGTTTGGAATTGTGCACGACTTTGGGCAACTATGGTCACAGAGAGGTTTCCTGACCTCTTCAGGGTCCCCAGTGAAAACGGGGAGAGAATAAGGGAATTGTTACACGCCATTCAGATGCCAGCCGAAATTGCAGTGGTAAAGTGTAGTGCTCATACAAAAGGACAGGACTATGTTTCCCTGGGAAATGCATATGCGGATCAGGTCGCAAGATTTTGTGCCTTGAACTGTATATTTCTCAGGGATGAATGGAATTTGATAAGTGAGCCAGAGCTCGAACCAGCTGAAGCATTTGCCTTGAAGGTCGTGGATACAATGGATGAACTAAAAGCATTGCAGAATAGCGTCAGGGAGGATGAAAGAGTTTCCTGGATTAAGTCACAATGTACAAAGAGACCAGATGAGTTATGGGTTTCAAATGAGGGAAAATGTGTTTTACCAAATAGTCTCTTATCGCAGCTAGCGCGGTTCTATCATGGGCAGGCTCACCTAGGGAGAGATGCCATGATAAGATTGTTCAAAACTGATTGGTTTAACCCCAGATTCCGTCAAGTTGCAGAAGCAGTTTGCCATTGTTGTGTCATTTGTCAGCAGATGAACCCAGGAAAGGGAACGGTTGTGAACGTGAGCCACATTGGCAGGGCAGGTGGCCCGTTCAGCAGAATGCAGATGGACTTTATTGAGATGCCTGTGCATGGAGGTCTGAAGTATGTGTTGGTGATTGTGTGCATTTTTAGTCACTGGATTGAAGCATACCCCACACGTAGAAATGACAGCCTTACAGTTGCAAAACTATTGTTGAGGGAGTTGATACCACGTTTCGGATTCCCGATCTCTTTAGAATCAGATAGGGGAAGTCACTTCAATAACGAGGTGATAAAGTTACTTTGCGCAGCGCTGAACATTGAGCAAAAACGGCATTGCAGCTATCGCCCTGAAGCCTCAGGACTGGTGGAACAAATGAATGGTACACTGAAATCAAGAATGGCGAAAATATGTGCATCGACAAATTTGAAATGGCCTGACGCATTGCCTTTGGTGTTAATGTCAATGAGAAACACCCCTGACAGAAAGACTGGATTGTCCCCGCACGAAATTCTCATGGGCAGGGCCATGAGACTTCCTGCAGTTCCCGCAAACGCGCTTTTGAATATTACAGATGATATGGTGTTAGACTACTGCAAAGGTCTGGCTGACGTGGTTCGCTCTTTCTCTCACCAGGTGGAAGCAACCACCTTGCCACCGATCCAAGGTCCAGGACACACACTGAAAGCAGGTGACTGGGTCGTGATAAAGAAGCACGTGAGGAAGTCGTGTCTGGAACCCTGTTGGAAAGGCCCTTTCCAAGTGATCCTGACGACCACTACCGCTGTGAAGTGTGCGGGAGTTCCCAACTGGATCGACGCCAGTCACACAAAGAAAGTGTTGTTTCCCACAGATGAGGAAGTTGAAGCACTGAAACTGCCAGTACCTGATAACAAAGTGCCGAGCGCTGAGGCAGAGCAAAACAGAACTAGAAGCGAACAGGCAGAAATAGAGGAGAGAGAAATATTCTCTGAGGACGAAACAACCGATTCACTTGGGGAAGACCAAGGAGAAACCTCAGACAGCGACGAAGCAGCTGAGGGTAACAAAGAGCCTGAAGCAGCTGAAAGTGACAAAGAGCCTGAAGAAAGTAACGGTGACAAAGGGCTCGAAAGAGGTGGAGAAGCAGGAGAGCCTGATCAGAGGAGGGCTTTCCCAGAAGCAGACGGTACAGAAAAAGAAAAGGAAAACCTGATTGACTCCCCAGAAGGAGGGGACAAGGCAGAACAGAACGAAACTGTTCAAGCTTCTTCAGGAGAGATCGCAGGTCCATCGAGTGGACACAGTGCAAAGAGAAGACCAAGTATATCACCAGTAAAAGTAAGGACTAGAGAAACGTTGAACGACAGTGAAGGGCCAAAAGTGAAAGAGAAAAGAAAGGAAGTGTCTGTCGTGGTACAAACATCAAGTGAAGAAAAGGACTTGGCCAAAGAGGAAAGTACCAGTGAGGCAGAATCAAAGAGAGATGCAAAATTGAAAAGGAAAAGGATACCAAACAGGAGATATTCCGGTCCAGAATGGGCATATGTAGTCAATGACGATTGGACCGACGAATTTGTATCTCTTAGCCTCGAGAATGAAGAAGAAGAGATACCAATAGAAAAGAAAAGTTTTATGGACACTATTGACTGAATAAAAAACTGATAAATGACATTGCTTGCTATAATCTAACGTGATACAACCAGCTGAGACATTGCTAAACCGGATGTGACATTTGCTAACTTGATAAGACTTTGATAACCTGATTGACTCTTAAACCCGATTTGAGACAACGTTGCTAACTGCTAACTTTGAGAAAAAAAAAAAAGACTGAGTTATTGCCGAATTGAGTTATTGCCGAATTGAGACAAATGCTGCTAATCGATAAGTGACTGGGCTCCTGAAGAAGACTGTGTGAACATTGCGCTCGTTCAGCTTTGTAACTAATTGCTAAATCGTTTCTTTTATAGGTGCTTCTAGCTCTCTGATTCTATACAGATCATGACACAAAACAGTAGAGTGAAATATTGTAAATATGCGTGTATAGGCTTGATAACTGCATGTGTACTAATAATAATGGCAATAGTGCTTGCAACGCGTGGTAAGGGTGAGAATGAGAAAATTGATGCTTCTACTTCTGCTCCTGTTATTGTCACTGAACTAACCGCATTGAAAAGACTAGAATTAGATGAGAGACACTTGCATGATAAGAAGGAACTTTCGTATAATGTTTTCTATCGCCTACTAACAGAATATGTTGAGACTATGGATGCGAAAGATTGTTATGTGTGTACACAGATACCGACATCGGTAACGGAAGGGGTGACTTATCACCACATGCCTCTTACATATGGGATTACATGTAGTTTAGTAACTTCTAGATTTTATGGTCAAACTAACATACAGTATTTTTACTCAAATTATGATGTTACCTTTGCATATGTTCCTATAATAACGCAACTAAGCCAGATTGCTAAAGATTGGGATGCTAAAATAATGAGGGAATTTTTCGAGCCAATGCAACCTTTTGAAACAGCTCACGCTCATAGGGAAAACCTTACCTGCTCGCTCTCTGCAGTAGAAATAAGCTTTTTAGATCGCACAGATGATAGAAGGGCACAAATGAATGCGAAATTAGAAAAGGAGCTACGTAAGAGGACTTCAGTAGATAATTATGCCTTTGCCGCAATAAAAACACAAGGAAAAATAGCTTTAGATGCTTGGCATGTAGGGAAATTTTGTATATATCGTGGTGAATCTTATTATGATAACATTTTCGTGGGAGCGAGTGAATGTAAACATACGTTTATCTTTAAAGCCAAATGGACATTCATGCTGAATGGACTTGACCCTGTCATACCTGGTGTATATTACATTTGCGGGCATAATGCCTATTATCGTCTTCCAAAGGGATGGTGGGGGAGATGTTATTTGGGTATAGTGTTCCCAAAGGTTTATCAACTGGATGACCTATCGGTGATTCCAAAGACGTCTGGATCTCATTGTATCCAGAAAAGAGAGACCGCAGCTGCTGTGGTAGGAGATATATTTGGAGCCATGATTCCTTCATTGGGAGTTGTGTTGAATTCCATCAAAATAAGAAAGTTGTCTACTATAGTGGATAACATGTTGACAAAGTTTTCAGGTGCTATAATCCTGATGGATGCTGAACTTGCAGCAGAAAGAGCTATGACTCTTCAAAACAGGCTTGCCCTAGACATTCTTTTAGCAAAGGATGGCGGCGTTTGCAAAATGCTTGGTGCGCGTCACTGTTGCACGTATATTCCAGACAACAGTGTGAAAATTAAAACAATGCTTGCAAATCTAACAAAAGAGAGTGCAGACTTGAAGGAATTGAAAGAACCAGGAGTTTGGGAGAAGGTTGGAAAGGGAATTGCTTCAGTGGGAAATTGGCTTGGTGGCATTTGGAATGGAATATTACTAAAAATAATACAGGGAATTCTAATAGTTCTAATTTGCATCTTTGGGATTTGGGGAATAAAGAGGGGAATATTAATGATCATGGCAAGAATTAAGAGAAGGAAGGAAGAGAAAATGATGAAAAGAATGGCAGAAGAATACAAGGCAAGAACAAGGGGAACTAAAAGGCAAAGAGAACTGACAGAATTTTAATGGAATAAAATTTGTGGGAATGGTTCTGTGTGATGACAAATAGTCATCAGAGGAGGGATTGATGACGCAGAAATGAAGGTTTTACATTTATTAGCGCATAAACGTAGTGCTGCAATAATCAAGTGTGACTTTAACCGAACTAATAAAGATTGTACGGGGACAAATGTGCCCTCAGAGTAGTTTGCCAACATTTATAAGCGTGCTTTATATAACGTGATGTATTAGAATTGTACTAATCTGACATAACCGTAAACGTGTGCCATGATTTGCTTGTTTGAAATGTTTTAACTTAGCATAACTTTAGTGGAGGCTTCGGCCTAGTTGCCTTGTCTCACGGTTTAGATGCTCGTGTTTTTCTAATGTTCTAATAAAACGTGTATTCTTGCTTGAAGCTGTATTTTTCCAGTGAGATCGGTTCACATGCTTATCTTTAAGGTTTTGTGCCAGCCTGGCATCTTCTTCTTTGCTCCAAGGTCAATCTGCAGGTGCAGACAATGGAAGCTCTGAAAGTGAGTTAATTGGTAAAATATGTTGCAACTTACGTTCCCGACTCCAAGGATAATGTATGCCTAGGTAGAAGCTTGTAAATTGTTGTTTTTGATTGGACAATTTGAAGCCAACCTATGAACCCTCCAATGGAAGACCCTATTGGACTTGAACTGTTGTTTATTTAAACCAGGTGCACAAGAAGAAAGCAGCCATTTGCAGGACATTGCAGACATTATGGCCCATCTTGCCGACCTCGTCATTTTGCCATCTTCTACGATGCCAATTGATGTTCGATGAGACTTTGATGCTTTCTCTAATCGAGAGAAAGAGACTTTAAGTAATTCTCGCCCTAGAGACTTTAACTTCGATTTGCCCCTTTGCATGAAGTAGTAGTTTTGTCCTTTTATCTTGCCGCTGTGAGGCAATTGCCCCGTCCACCCTGCCCCTTTGCCCCCGTCCCATGCTGATCGAAACCGGTACCTGTGAGACGAAGACTTCCTTGAATGCTGATTGAAATTGGTAAATATGAAAGGAAAATGTACAATTGCATTGTGTTTCTTTTTAGGTAACCAACTGCTGATTTTTGATAAGAGCCCTAGTTAGGAGTTTTCCAAATCAATGTTGCTAAATAGTTTTTGCATGAAATCCCACATGCAGATGCTAATTTGAGGTTAGATGAGGATTCATTTGTCGCACAATGCAATTTGAGACCTTGTTATGCTGACTAATGTATGCAATTAGCCCATTACAGATTATAGTTTTAGTGGTTTGCGTTGCTATCATCGAATGTATTGTTATTCAAATGCTGCATAGATTGCATCTTTTTCGCCGTTATGGACAGCTATTAATGTTCATTTACATATATCATTTGGTGTTGAGACACATTTATATTGTGCTAGCTTTGTTAATATAGGGAAATAAATTCATTAACTTTGAATAAACTGGTGTGGTTATTCATGGCCGAAAGGTCATGGTTTGCCGAAATGTTTTCTGGATTAATTGTGAAGTGTTATGTTGATCAGGGCATTGCTTATGTTTGTTATTGATTATTGATTTGATTAAATTGATTACTCTCGGGTGAAGAGAGCCCCATTTGGTCAAAAGATTCATCGACCCAAGAGCGTCCAAATACAGGTAATTTATTAGGTCGGAACGCTCTATCAAGTCCAATAACTTAATAACTTTCCCAGACTATGCTCTTGGGCACAGTTTAAGCTGTAATGTTGGCAGCATAATGTCCATTCAGTAGCAGTAGAGCAACAGTCAGCATTGCTAGCCGGATGATCAAAAAGAAACTCTATTGTAATGATGCAAACATAGGACCATGGTGGTATCAGGTACCTGTCACAAAACCAATGAAATGCAAGAAAAAAGCAATGGCATAGTGTGAATATGGATTGTGATAAAAAGTCCTCTGTGCAGAACTCAGATTCATTTTCATAAAGTGTTTTTGCTCCAAAAGGCTTCAACAATGTCAATGTGGAGTCAGATTGAGGTTTGTGGTAAACCAGAACCGTTGTTGTGAGCATAAAAGTGCTCATGTTGCAGCAACGGGCTTCTCTGTGGAATCTGGAATGTGGTATAAAGCTAGAGACACAGTAGGCTCTGCAGTAAAGCTGGAGACACAGTAGGCTCTGCAGTCCTTGGATTGAAACTCCGGACACCAGCATCACTGTACTCTACCTGGCGTAGTTCCTCCAGAGTAGAGAGAGAAGGAGAGGTTCTACTCTGAAGGCATTTTGGTGGCAAGAGATGGTCTGTTGAACAAAATCGAACTCATGATGGATGTTTTTAATGTGAGGGATGGGCGCCTTCTTTTTCTTTGAAAAAGGAGATGAAAGCGAGATTACAGTCCATATGCCTTGTATCCCAAGAACTGGACCGGGTGGTCAGTAAAATAACTCAAATACTTGTTTATTAGGAATCTTTTCTCAAACTTTAATGAGAGAACCAGCCAGTAGCTTTAGAAATCTTCACTTCACAGGTGGCAGAGTTGCATTTTATCACATTGGATAATTTAGTCCTCCCTTCTTGAATGTTTTGCATCAGCTTTTATTAAGTTTCTGGGTCAGACAATTTGCTTCTGCCAGTTTCACAGGGAGATGCAGAACAGGCATATACTCCAGAGAGCATATCATATGGAGTGCAGCCACCTATTACTCTTCAAAGCAAATGATTTACTGCTCTCTAGACTTCATACAGATTATTGAACAAACTCAGTGCTGCATTCAATACCTCATCGGTCATGACTTGTTAAACATATCAAAACTCGCTGAACTAACCAATTGCTTACTACTTGGAATAGGTTGGTGCATTGCAGATAAACACCCATAGCAGACAGGACATATCCATAAGCCTTTGAGGTAACTTCTATTACTGTGTTAACATCCCTCCTGAATATCCGAATCTGTTTAGGCGCTAATGTATGCAATGTACATTGTAAGCTGTTAAGGACATTAAAACTGAATCCTGCACTGCTCCAGTGTGGGAACTGAAAGATACGCTTTAAGTAATGAAAGTAGCAGAGATTGAGTATTGCTTTACAGGGGAGACATCTGCATCTTAACTGTGTGTGTGCGCAGCACTTTGAGGTTGCTAGCACCGAAGTTTCTGCCACTGTAACACAAGCCAGCCACCGACTGGGAAGGCATTAACAGGGACCTTGTCTGTTGTACTTGTGTGGGTTAAGGCCCATATTTATACTTTTTGACGCTAAACTGCACTAACGCAGTTTAGCGTCAAAAAATTTAGCGCCGTCTAACGCCTTTCCGAAGCGCCATGCGGGCGCCGTATTTATGGAATGGCGTTAGCCGGCGCAAGCAGACCGGCGCCGCCTGGTGTGCGTGGAAAAAAAACACGTAGACCAGGCAGCGCCGGCGTAGGGGGAAAATGGCGCTAGGGCGTCTTAAAATGGCGCAAGTCGGGTTGACGCTAAAAAATCGTCTTAACCCGATTTGCGCCATTTTTTCGACGCCCAGACGCCATTTAAATGACTCCTGTCTTAGTAAAGACAGGAGTCATGCCCCCTTGCCCAATGGCCATGCCCAGGGGACTTATGTCCCCTGGGCATGGTCATTGGGCATAGTGGCATGTAGGGGGGCACAAATAAGGCCCCCCTATGCCACCCAAAAAAAATTGAAAAATATAAAAAATTATACTTACGTGAACTTACCTGAATGTCCCTGGGGTGGGTCCCTCCATCCTTGGGTGTCCTCCTGGGGTGGGCAGGGGTGGCAGGGGGGGTCCCTGGGGGCAGGGGAGGGCACCTGTGGGCTCATTTTGAGCCCACAGGCCCCTTAACGCCTACCCTGACCCAGGCGTTAAAAAGTGGTGCAAATGCGGGGTTTTTTGACCCGCCACCTCCCGGGCGTGATTTTTGCCCAGGAGTATAAATACGACGCATTTGCGTCGCCGTCATTTTTTTAGACGGGAACGCCTTCCTTGCATCTCATTAACGCAAGGAAGGCGTTCACGCTAAAAAATGACGCTCTTTGCCCATACTTTGGCGCTAGACGCGTCTAACGCCAAAGTATAAATATGGCGTTAGTTTTGCGCCGAATTTGCGTCGAAAAAAACGACGCTAATTCGGCGCAAACGGAGTATAAATACGGGCCTAAATCTTTAGGAGTTGCTTATAAAAGGTGCAATGATGTATTAATGTTAGCAGTGTAAAGCCATTGTAAAAACACTTTGTGGTTGCACTATGTGAGATGAAATACAAACTTTGTATCAAGCAGCCTTTAGAAGAAGAAACTTGCTCCACCACAGAATTCTCTGTTGGGAAGTGAAGCTTGTTTTAATCTGTGACCAACGTGTGATTGGTACAGGAATGGAATTTCTGTATGATCTTCATGTGAATTATGTGCATGTAGCCTAAAAGAGGTAAGAGAAAAAATGTCTCTCTGTTTTGTCTCAAACATGCCAGTTTCCAGTCCATGTGAGACAACTGTGCATGTTTTCGTCCAATGCATTTCAGAAAACATGAGAAAAAGAAATCATTACAAATTAGTATGAAATACCCAGCAGGAATTATACAATTGTCTAGCATAAACTATAAAATAATCACGTGATCTGGTGCTGAATAAATTGCAACTGAGCAAATATGCACAATTATGCATTATTAAAGCGTTCATTTTGTAACTATTTGTAACACTATATGTGGTCAGTAATGTTCTACAGTAGTGTTCAAAGCTAGTCAGGCATTCAGAAAAGCCAATTATAATTTGTGATAAAGCGCTTTAAGTTATGGTTCTTCTTGTGAGTTATCCATTTATTTTACTTCAAATAAATCAGGATTATTACTAGCCCATAAATGATTTTATATAGGAATCTAAAAATACTGAAACCTATTGGAGCAAGAAAAGCGGTTAGATACAGTTTTTTGAGTGCTATGTTTTAGCTGAAAACCCCACTGGAAATGTCCAGAGTTATTTTAAACATACATTTTCTATTAGCTTAGTTTCTAATCCTGTGTTGTGAGTGTGCATGCATGTCTATGTGCATGTCTACAGTTATGTAGTTCAATACTATTGTAAAAGGTCTATCAAGTTTATTAAAACCAGAAAAAAGAGAACTCATATATAAAACTGCAAAGCACTATACGTTGTTGATTTTGTAGCTAGTTTAAAATAGCTCTATGTCATGTTTAGCTTCTGTCTTCAGAAAATATTAACCCTGCACTTGAAGCTGTCTCCTTAAGGGAATGACTTGTGGAACTAATTAACTAAAATTTTGTGCAAAATATAACATGCAGAAGTAACATATAACCCTGAAAATGAGAATGAAATTCATTTATTTTCTTCATTTCCAAGCAATCTAGCAGTTGAAAGCACAGAGTAGCAATAGTTAGTTAAATAATTCACCATTCAGCAATTTTTTTACATGAATTGTCATTACTGACCCAAGTTAAAATGCATTATTAATAACTGTTAAAATGTATTTTGTAACTTCAACAATGAACCTTGCTATGGAAAATATAATCCTCTTCACACATTCATAAGTTTATCTAATGAATAAGAGTGTTAGCAATACAACTAAAACTGTTTCTTTATCAATAGAATGGATAGAAAAACATGTATGGGAGAGGAAATGCAGTTTTGAAACATACATTACACGAACCATTAACTCTTTTTCTCTTATGTCTTGAACGGCTGAGAACTGCCTTCCAGTAGATAGTTTAGTTGCAATTTTAGAACACAATGAATAAAATGTTTCTTAACTGTTGTGTTAGAGAAATTAGTAGACTATAACTGTCCTGTTCTCATAAAGACATTACATTTGATTAGCCAAATGGGTGGTGACGCTGAAGAAAGAAGATACAAGTTTCAAAATTGTGTGATTATAAGATGTGTGTTCCTAGATTAGTGTTAAAATGCTTTTTGAGAGGCTTTAGTAGAGAAGCCTTAGAGGCTTGAGCTCATTCAGCTCTCTGAGATACTACTCGCCCTCACTTTGAGCTGCTTTATTTTTGATGCTAAGGTCCTCATTATGACTTTGGCAGTTGCACTCTAGGCCCGCCAAAGCCGCTGGGAGGATGCTGCCGTCATACCGACGGTGTCCCACCAGTGGTATTACGATGTTCTCACTGGGCTGACTGGCAGGAACATCATATTACTACTTTTCCATCGGTCAGCCAGGTGGAATTCCTTAAGGGAGCCGAGACCAACACCATAGCACTGGACTACCATGGAAAGGCTAGCAGAAAGTGGAGTCTTGATCAGCACAGCGCTGCTGTGGCTGACCATAAATCTGACCACTGTCAGCGTGTCGGGAACCATGTTCCTGGAAGTGACATCGGTCTTTCGGGGGTCCCACCCGCCGAGGTTATAATGTGGTGGTCAGACCCACTGGAGTGAGTGTTAGAAATGGGGTTTCTGGTTGGCTAGGTTATGCACCTCAGCCAGGCAGAACTTACCCACTCTAGTCAGGGCAAGGGAGTTACACGTCTAAGATAACCCCTGCTCACCCCCTTGGTCGCTTGGCACGAGCAGTCAGGCTTAACCTGAAGGCAATGTGTAAAGCGTTTGCACAACACACACACACATGTGACGCAATATCCCCACCACAAAGGAAACACAACACCAGATTATATGAAAATATACTGTATTGTACACAATGCAATTATCAGACCAAACATCACATATCAGTACTATCCTGCTACCTTAGCAGTTGTCAGAACGTTACACATTAGTTACTCTGCCAATTCGCAGTAGTTACACATAACACACAGGTTACTCAGTATTCTGCAACATAAGCAGTAGTCAGGACACACGTTATCACATTAGAACACTTGTCATAAGAATATCATAAAACGCCCGTAGTAGGAACATTAGAAAACATATGGCAAGTTTAGGGAAACATATTAGCAAGTCATGCCCATAAAAGGAACATTTGCACATATATGTGAAAGCATCATAGAACAGGTAGGCAATATATCAATCAGCCAAAGTCTGTAGGAAGAACTTCGATTATAATTATATTGGTCCTTTTAAAAGTACCTGTCTTGATGAAGGCACGTCCAGTGCCTTTTGAATGAAAAGAAATGGGGCCCCCGGCGCTCCTCTGTGCAAAACGGGGGCCTCCGGGCAATTCTGGGTGAGAGGGGGGTGGCACACACCCCCTCTGTACTCCTAATGGGCCCCTCCTGGGGCCCGTGATCACTGGCGGCCCCCCTGGACCTCCACCGGCCCTCACAAGGGGGGCCAAGGTCGCCCAATACTTTTAGGAAGGAGGGGGGCTACGCACCCCCTCCGATTCGAGTGCGGGCCCATCCTGGGACCCGCAAACTTTGTAGGCCCCCCTGGGCCTTGACTGGCTCTCCACGATAGGGGGGAGCCCAAAGAAATTAGTACTGGCCCACACAAGGGCCAAGCCAGGGACCGGCGGTGCGGGGCGAGCCTCCGGCGAGGCCTCGGCCCGCCCGCGATCCCACAGAGAGCCCCTCTGGGCTCGGCAGGGCAGGGAGAGGCTTCTTCCTCTCTCGCCCGTCTCTGGCTTCACTCCGGCCCAAGGCAGGGCATTCCCGTGCCCCGGGGGGACTCCAACGAGCAGTCCTCGCCCCGGGGACACCAACAGGAGCACACTTGCTCCTCAGAATGGAAATGAGGTTTCCTTCGTGCCCTGGGGGCACCGTGCTGATCGCGAACCTGGCGCCCGGGAATATTTCCAAAGCCCGGCCTCGGCGGTGAACATTTCAGCAGGGGAGCGCTCCAGGAAGCGCAAGGGCTTGTTTTTCAGCCCGGGTTGTGGCGGTGATTTGGGCAGGAATAAGCGCTTTTCCCAAAGCGCTCAGGCAAATCTGCAGCCCGGGCTGCGGTGGTGATCTCTTGCAGCACTTTTTAGAAAGAGTGCTTTTTCCAAGCACTGCAGGCAAGTTGTAGAGATCATGGCAGGGGCCACAGCACCCTGCCCCTGGGAACAACAAAACAAGAAGAAGCACAGGGCTGACGGGCCCAGGTACAGGCCAGCACAAGGGGTGCAGATGGTGGCAGTTCCTCCTAGTGACCAGGCAGGTCACAGGTCAGCACAGCAGCAGCAGTCCATGGTGGTTTCCTGGGGAGTCCATTCATCCGCATTCTGTGTCCAGTTTCAAGTTCCAAGAATGTTCAAATTGTGGGGAAAATTCACCTGTACTTATAGTCAGTTCTTACAGTGTTTTACAATGGTAAGGAGAGGAGGTTCCAGCCAGTTACAACTGGTTCAGGGAGTGCCCCCTCTCTCCTTTCAGCACAGGCTCCAAACATCAGTGGGGGGTTAACGACCCTATTGTGTGAGGCCAGGGCACAGTCTTTGCAAATGCAGGTGTGCCCCGCCTCTCCCTTCTCTCAGCCCAGGAAGACTATTCAGTATGCAGATGCACCTCTGTGACACCTCCACCCTCCCTGTGTACAGGCTGTCTGAAAAGTATGCACAAAGCCCCAACTGTCACTCTTCCCAGACGTGGATTGGAGTCAAGCTGCAAAACACCTGAGTCATAAGCACAGATAAATGCGCACTTTCTAGAAGTGGCATTTCTGTGATAGTAATAAAAAATACACCCACACCAGTAAGCAGCATTTATTATCACCATCACAACCATACCAAACACGCCTACGCTACCCCTCATAAATCAGACAATACCCCTTACACATAAGGCAGGGCATTTCTAATGCAATCCTATGAGAAGGCAGCACTCACAGCAGTGAGACACCAAGTTAGGCTGTTTGTCACTACTAGAACAGGCCATGCAATATGGCACATGTCCTGCCTTTCTACATACATGGCACCCTGCCCATAGGGCTATCTAGGGCGTACCTTAGGGGTGACTTACATGTAGTAAAAGGGGAGTTCTGGGCCTGGCAAGTAAGTTTAGATGCCAGGTCCCTGTGGCAGAAACTGCGCACAAAGGCCCTGCGCTAGCAGGCCTGGACAGGTTTGAAAGTCTGCTTCAGTGGGTGGCGCAAGCAGCGCTGCAGGCCCACTAGTAGTATTTAACTTACAGGCCCTGGGTATAAAGATACCACTGTATAAGGGACTTATAGGCAAATTAAATATGCCAATTAGGTATAAGCCAATCATACCAACTTTAGATGGGAGAGCACCTGCACTTTAGCACTGGTCAGCAGTGATAAAGTGCTCAGAGTCCTAGAGCCAACAGCGAGAGGTCAGAAAAACCAGGAGGAAGGAGGCAAAAAGACTGGGGATGACCCTGCGTAAGGCAAAAAGTCCAACAGTGAGGTAGTCTGACTGTCACCATGAGGCTGGCAGTCTCATGACCGTCAGCCTCATAATCAGACCCTTAGATTCTATTCCAAGACTTTATTTGAAACTTGTTTTCTCTAAAACTTTACTGAGTTTCTAAATGCTTTATCATCTTTATGACTTATTTCTAGCCAATTTTAATTGTTTTAAAACCATCCTTAGATTAGACTAGAGAATCATTTTGCATGAAATGTTCTTCATGCATTGGTTCAGTTATATTTTGAATCATTATTCTTTGTTATATAATTTCAGGTTTGTCAATAAAGATGAGAAACTAAGAAACTGAAATGTAAAACTGTTAACCTACTTCACAATCTCATCATTGACTCCCAAAAGAAATAACATTAATATATTGAAATTGATAAATGTTTTTAATTGTAGCCTCTATTTGTCTCAAGCTTCATCTCCAAGGTTCATTGCCTGGGGTCCAGTTACAAGAGGAAAACTTAAAATTATTTAATACAGTCAATTTCCACTCTAGCAATTATATGTGCGCACATGTTGTGAAGGTCCAATAGGAACTAGTCCTATAAAAGTCATACGCATGGCCTTTTGTCTAAGTCTATAGCCTGATAATACCTAATTTAGTAAATGTGTTACTTTTAGAACTGTGAAAATGTGTGTCAGCACATAGGGGGTCATTTTGACCTTGGCGGACGGCGGGGGCCGTCCGCCAAGGTACCGCCGCTGAATGACCGCACCGCGGTCAAAAGACCGCGGCGGCCATTCAGACATTTCCTCTGGGCCGGCGGGCGCTCTCAAAAAGAGTGCCCGCCGGCCCAGAGGAAATGCCCCTGCAACGAGGACGCCGGCTCAGAATTGAGCAGGCGTAGTTGCAGGGGTGCGACGGGTGCAGTTGCACCCGTCGCGTATTTCAGTGTCTGCTTAGCAGACACTGAAATACTTTGCGGGGCCCTCTTACGGGGGCCCCTGCAGTGCCCATGCCATGGGCATGGGCACTGCAGGGGCCCCCAGGGGCCCCGCGGCACCCCCTACCGCCATCCTGTTCCTGGCGGGAGACCCGCCAGGAACAGGATGGCGGTAGGGGGTGTCAGAATCCCCATGGCTGCGGAGCGCGCTCCGCAGCCATGGAGGATTCACAAGGGCAGTGGTAAACCGACGGGAGACCGCCGGTTTACCCTTTCTGGCCGCGGCTGAACCGCCGCGGTCAGAATGCCCTCGGGAGCACCGCCAGCCTGTTGGCGGTGCTCCCGTGGTCGGTGACCCTGGCGGTCACCGGCCGCCAGGGTCAGAATGACCCCCATAGTCTAAACCTGGCTAACACATGACTTACATTCTGTGATGTATGGGGCAATTGACAACCAAATGATGCATGGTACTCATGATGTGTCAAAGAGAATTCTAGGTCTCAGTAGAGTACCTACTTACCTACAAACAGTATAGGCCTGTAAGCTTAAAAGCTCCCAAATGTTGGGAACTCCATCATCAAACTCCAAAACTCCAGTCATAGGTGAAAGTATTTGCAAGGACAAATGCAGCAAATGCATTTACAAATATTTCATATAGGTATGTAGCTTGTGCATTCACCTTCTCTTCATGTGAGGAAATCTAGCAAAGTGATATGTGTGTGTGCCTTGAAATAACTCCAATCCCAATAAAAGCTACTTGCTACATGAGGTTTATGAGAAGTCAAATGAGTAATAATCTTTTACCAGTCAAGCACTTAACAAGCCTATGTTAAATGGTGCTCAACATTTAACAAGTAGGAGGTAACACCAATATTACACCTAATGGCCCAGATATCCATTTTTAAGGGTTAAATTGTTTTTTTGAGTGTGCAATCTGAGACTAAGAAAAAATCCAGAAAAACCAAATGTCCCACATCGGGCACCACGTGTCACATAAACTGAGTCTCTGGCTCAGATTTGCAAGGTTTGTTTCACACAAACTCAGTCCAATGCACCTGCACTGATTGTGGAACACAGCTTATTGTAATCCTGCAGAACCCCACCCAATATATAAATGAAGTTGTGTCAATGCTTTTAGGTTATTAACAGGGAACAGTGATAAGCACATAATCCAAACAATCATTCATTAATGTTTAACACACTCAAGATTCCTAGAAATGGAATATGTATTACAACATATTCATTTTAATATGCTCGGATCTAGTACACATAATATTGGTAACATCAGGGAAGATAATAAAAAGCAGGTGAGCTTTTTAATAACAGTGAAAACAGGAAAATATCATAACATCACAATTCATATCCCTTATACCCTCACTGTGATATCTCTAAGTTCTATGCTAGTTCTAGCATATGTATAAAGAATAAGCCTGAGTTTTGGTGTGCATACCTGGATGACATGGTTTGTTGTCTGTTTTAAATAGTTTATCAGCACAAGGCCAAAAGCTAGGAGATTGGGTCTACAAGAGAACACAATCCTGGCACCAGTTCGCAAAATCAGGGTAGAATTCTTTGCAGAACTTTATGGAGCCTCGTTTGAAGCTCTTTCGGTTGGGAAGGAATCTGGTGCTGTGCTCATCTGGATCTGCGGATTATATCTGCAACGTGGGTCAAGTTTCTCTCCTAAGTGGTCAAGTGACAGCCCTTATATACTGAATCTTATCAGAGATTGGAATTTCTGACATAATTTGATGAAAGTCTGGCAGCTTATGTACTTCAAGGTGTGTGTCCCAGACATTGCCTTAAGGACATACAAGGTGAGAGGGCATCAATTAAGAGTTCACTATTCTGGCTATCACTGTTATGTGACCTTGAAAAAGGCATCTGTCCCAGACTGATGTTACACTGGGGATAGTGTTGATGTCTACATCTGAATGACTTGACACTTTGACAGTTCTTGAAAAGATAGGCACAGACAACATCTGCTTCAAAAGTAGACATGTTGATGATCCTGTTTACTTTGAGGAAAAATGCCAACCTCCATTGTCAAAGACGGCAACCTCCATTACCTTGGATGAATTGAGGGCCAAGCTGACTAAAATGGAAACTGTAGCTAATACGGAACCTGTCCTTTATGTGTTTCAGAACCTAAAACTAAAAGAAAGAAGCCTAAAAACAGTTGATTAAAATAATATAATTATGAAGGGAAACAGTTATAGGATTTATAACATTGCCGGAATACTTTCTAAACTAAATAGTTATTAAATTGTCACTGAATGTGTTTTGATTTATCTTGTTTATCAATGATATACATCATACATTTACAGAATAAAAAGCACATGCCAGAAATTTGAACTTGATGAGATAGCAATTCATTACTTGTCACATGTTCAATAATAAATGTCTTCAATTTGAAATGAGGAAGGGGTCTCTCTGATGTGCTGGAAGACATGATTGCCTAGAACACTATGGCAAAAGCAAAGCAATCTGTCTACAAAAAATGGACACCATGGCACATGGCCACCAACAGAGAAGGCATGCACAACAAAGAACACAGACAGTACTATGGCAAATGCAAAGCACACTGACTACACAAAATGAATGCTCTGGCACATAGCTAGTGGCCACCAAAGGCAAAGGCTAAGGACAGCAAAGAAGAATACATGTAGACCTATAGCAAAAACACACTGACTACACAAAATGTCTGCCGACAATATGTTTAAACAACAAGTAAGAAGGCCCAGACAACAAAAAACACATACAGACCTACTGCAAAAAGTACACTACACAACATGCACAGCAGCCGTATTCACAACAAGCCAGGAGGCACAGACAACAGAGAACACATGTTGGCCGAGCACAAAAACACACTGGCTAAACAAAGCAGCCACCTTGCTACAAACACACACACACACACACACACACACACACACTGGTCATCCACACAAACATTTACACTTAGCTAGCAAAAAAAGAAGCATAGTAACAAAAGAAGAAAATTAAGTCAGCTTTAAAAATTCCCAAGGCATCAAAAATTACCCCACCAAAATACACTTTAACAATTTGCAGAGAAGCATAAAATACATAATTTGCATTTAATCCAAGTCATCCCAAAACCAATACATGTTTTAAAAAACATGTACCTCAGAAACAGTTTTTTAATATATACCCAATGCCTAGTGCTGGCTGGCTGTGGCCTGCGGGCAGACTAGTCACCAGACAATAAAATGAGCAAAATAGTGAAAAATGCGCAAACAAGCAACACATAAGAAAATGGAAGAAAAGTACAGAACCAGACTCCCAGTCCTCCCAAAACTGTGCAAATGTTTTCTGTTAGAAATTGGGTTTTTGGTTGGCAGTCAGGTTACCCTCTGTCCAAGCAAGAACCCTCACTCTAGTCAGGGTAAGTCACACACAATCCAAATTATCCTGTGCCCACCCTCTGGTAGCTTGGCACGAGCAGTCAGGCTTAACTTAGAAGGCAATGTGTAAAGTATTTGTGCAATAAATCATACAATAACACAATACAGCACCACAAAAATACACCACACAGTGTTTAGAAAAATATATAATAATTATCTGGATATTTGTAGATCAACACAATAAAAGATGCAATAAGAATTTGTAGAGATATAACTGAAAAGTGATATAAAGTGTCTTAAGTCTTTAAAAAGCAAACAAAGTCTCTTTGAAGCACAAAGTACCTGGTTTGGAGTGGAAAATCTCCGCAGAGGGCCGCAGAGGAGGAGCTGCGTGGAAAAATGGTGTATGCGTCGGTTTCGCCTCTTCACACACGGACTTGCTTCGTTATTTTTCACGTGGGGAGACATGCATCGTTCTACGGGAAGAAAAATGGTGTGTGCGTCGGTTTCGCCCCTTCACACACCGACTTGAGTCGTTATTTTTCACTCGGGGAAGACGTGCGTCGTTTTCCAGCCCGCGGACCGTCTCCTTCTATGGATCGTGGGATTTCCAGATGTCCCAGGGTCTGTGCGTGGATTCCTCGGCTTGTTATCCGGCTGCGCGTCGTTCCGGGAGGCTGTGCGTGGAATTTTCTTTCTCACGGCAGGCGTCTCATCGATTTCCTCTCTGGAAGTCGGGCGGCATTGTCCATGCAAGGCCGTGCGTCGAAGTTCCGGTCGCACCGCAGGCGTCACGTCGAGCGGCGTCTTTCTGGATCGGCGGGCAGTGAATTTCTCACCGCGGAGCAAGCTGTGCGTCGGATTTTTCAGCGCACGAGGAGTCCAAATGAAAAAGAGAAGTCTTTTTGGTCCTGAGACTTCAGGGAACAGGAGGCAAGCTCTATCCAAGCCCTTGGAGAGCACTTTTGCAGCCAGAGTTCAGCAAGGCAGCAGGCCAACAGCAAGGCAGCAGTCCTTTGTAGAAATCAGACAGGTGAGTCCTTTGAGCAGCCAGGCAGTTCTTCTTTGCAGGGTGCAGGTTCTGGTTCAGGTTTCTTCTCCAGCAAGTGTCTGAGGTGGTAGGGCAGAGGCCCTGGTTTATACCCAAATGTGCCTGTGAAGTGGGGGAGACTTCAAAGAGTGGCAAAGAAGTGCACCAGGTCCCCTTTCAGTTCAATCCTGTCTGCCAGGGTCCCAGTAGGGGGTGTGGCAGTCCTTTGTGTGAGAGCAGGCCCTCCACCCTCCCAGCCCAGGAAGACCCATTCAAAATGCAGATGTATGCAAGTGAGGCTGAGTACCCTGTGTTTGGGGTGTGTCTGAGTGAATGCACAAGGAGCTGTCAACTAAACCCAGCCAGACGTGGATTGTAAGGCACAGAAAGATTTAAGTGCAAAGAAATGCTCACTTTTTAAAAGTGGCATTTCTAGAATAATAATATTAAATCCAACTTCACCAGTCAGCAGGATTTTGTATTACCATTCTGGCCATACTAAATATGACCTTCCTACTCCTTTCAGATCAGCAGCTACCACTTCAATAATGTATGAGGGCAGCCCCAATGTTAGCCTATGAAGGGAGCAGGCCTCACAGTAGAGTAAAAACGAATTTAGGAGTTTTACACTACCAGGACATGTAAACTACACAGGTACATGTCCTGCCTTTTACCTACACAGCACCCTGCTCTAGGGGTTACCTAGGGCACACATTAGAGGTGACTTATATGTAGAAAAAGGGGAGTTTTAGGCTTGGCAAGTACTTTTAAATGCCAAGTCGAGGTGACAGTGAAACTGCACACACAGGCCTTGCAATGGCAGGCCTGAGACAAGGTAGAGGGGCTACTGAAGTGGGTGGCACAACCAGTGCTGCAGGCCCACTAGTAGCATTTAATCTACAGGCCCTGGGCACATATAGTGCACATTACTAGGGACTTATAAGTAAATTAAATAGTCCAATCAGGTATGATCCAAGATTACCATGTTTAAAGGGAGAGAGCATATGCACTTTAGCACTGGTTAGCAGTGGTAAAGTGCGCAGAGTCTAAAAGCCAGCAAAAACAGAGTCCAAAAAGTGGAGGGAGGCAGGCAAAAAGTTAGGGGTGACCACCCTAAGGCATTTCCTTCAGAAAAAAAACTAAAAAGGTTAATGCAAAATAGGCCACTACTGCAACCCGCAATCAATTTTAAAAATTAAAGAAAAAATGAAAAAGGTGCAATATGGTGCATGCTGTCCATCAAACTGCAAAGTTAAGCAAAGGCTTTTTTTAACTTACTTGATATCTCACAAACAATCCTTAAAATGTGATGGTATCTGCAGCAGGGATTGCAGACAAAGAGAGTGATCCTTTTTCTCCAAATCCAAATGAAAAGTGACCAAGGGATGGATGAAGCACTGGGAGGAGCCTTCCGGGCAGGAAGAGGAACTTGGAGTCTCTGCAGCACTTCCTTCCTGTTGAAAAAAAGTAAAATAAAGAAAAAATGTTTCATACTGCCTGAACTGTTTGTTTAGGTAAAATACCTACTTGAAAACCCACATATTTTTGAGTTGATTTTTCTGCTTCTCATGTAGAAAAGCTACTCGAGAAGCAGCTCTCTTAAATGAAACTGTTTGAGACCACCCACTTGAGAAACTGGCATGGGAAGGCTTCCTAGTGATGGGAAAGCACGTTGGGGGATACCAAACCTCGCTCCGGCTTGCTAGCTCACTTGCTGGTGTCTTGCGTTATTTCCATCGTCATCACATTGTTTGAATGGGGAAAAATTCAGATTGCAGTGATTGGTGGAATTTGTCCCAAGAGTAATGTGGAGTGAGCCAATTCCTCAAATTACATTTGCGAATGCAATATTCTGTCCAGGGTTACCAGAGGCACAATTTTGATTCCTACATTTCTTATTTTATTACTGTATTATTGTATTAAAGTAAATGTTATTATTCAAAATTGTTTTTAGTGGGGTTTTTTATCTGTTAACAAGCTTATTGTATTTACATTTGCACATGCTTTCATATATTTGTATGCAAACTTTTTTTCAAATACTTCACACACTTTCCTGCACCCTGATTACAAGATGGCTGCCACCCTGCCATTGTCTGGAGTCCCTTTTTACTTTCTAGCTCACTAAAAATCCTCTTTCAATTTATTTAACTGACTGCCGGCCAAATAGTACATGATTTCTACTATCGGTAGATTCCGGTGCTCGGCAGAGGCACTTTATTCTCACATCACCTCTAATGACAGTTTATCACATGGTAGCGCTGCCTATCAAATTTTGAGGTGAGCAGACTAACAGAGATTAATAATTTAATATACCTAAAAAATGAGTGATGTATGCCACCAATGTCATTCTTAGGGCTTGGGTGGCCTGGATTATTCAGAACTGTCACACTTGTAGAAGCAAGATGGTTATTAGTTATGTTGAAACTGTCATTGGCAGTGTTGGCAGGGGCAATGGGTGGTGCAGACTGCAGGGGCCTCCTGAGAAGGACCATGGCACCTATTTGTTTTCCAAATTAAGCTCAGCTGGCTAAATTGCAGAAATTCAGTACTATTTTGATGACCACTGGGTAAACAGCAGAGATCATGTACTATTTGGTAGGCACCCAGATAAATAGCACTTCTTTTTTATGTTGAGCATACCAATAATTCCCTGAATGTCCATTTACATTACATTTGTGTGGTGTGTTTAGCCTATTATTATTATCATTATTAGAGTTTTATAGAGTGCATAGCTACCCGCAATGGGGTTCCCAGTGCTATGTCCCTCGTGGCATCTCATCATAGTAGTATTGAGACGCTATTTTTATTTAGTTTTTTTGAGTTTTATAGATCCTATGTTTTACATTGTAGAAATGAAGCAATATGTCAGCATTTTGGGACAGATGTATCACAGGATTTTGCATTCGCAAATGGTGCGAATACGTAAATTCCACTGTTTGTGAATGCAAAATAGCCTTTCACGATGTATGAAAGGCATTTGCAGTGCAGGAATCTCTAAAATAGCGATTCCTTGCAACTGCAACGAGATAAGGCGAACCGCATTCTGCAATTTGCAAATAGCGATGTGAATTTGCGATTCATAGTCTGCGATTCACAAATTCTGTATTGCAATGCATCAACAAGTAGCAAATTGCGAATATTCGCAGAATGGCTTTTCGCACGTGCAATTTACCACAAATTGAAATCAGCTGGTAAATAGGTGCAGCCTATATAACGAATGAGGATGAGGATCCTGGCAGGTTTGAGAAGAGGGAGGAGGAGACAGGAGTGCATTTTCAGAGTGCGCATTACCTTTTTTTACCAGAAAGACGAGGAGATATATAAATACAGGTTAAACTCATCCATGATACTTGACCTGATAGCTGATCTATAACCCATAAACCAGTGAAACACACACAGGACCAATAGCATGCCCACCCATGTGCAGGTATTATGCTCCCTGCACCTCTTAGCCCCAGGGAGCTATCAAGGGGTCATAGCAGTAGCTGGAGGTGTCTCACAGAGTGTGCTTTCACGCTTCTTCAATGTATTCCTCAATGCCATGTTTAGCAATCTCCATCAGCACATAAGATTCCTCAACAACCCACAGGAATTTCTACAAACTAAATACAATTTCTACCAGATTGCCCAGTTCCCACGTCATTGGCTGCATCGATGCGACACATGTCCACCATAGGCCACAGATTATGTTTATCGGAACGGAAAGAGTCATAAGCAATACCCAGGTAGCACACATGACTCCTACATCTTCAGGCACAGTGGAATACACACAAGACTACTTGCTGGGAGTTTGGCGACAGCTACCTACTTGGTAATGTAATAGTTGACAATGTCGCCTTGATGTATATGTGATGTCACGGATAACAAATACTCATTTTACTCTCCTGTCATTCTAGGAGACAGTGCCTATGCAGTGCGCTCCTTCATACTTATACCCTATCTGAATCCTGCCCCTCTAGGCGAAAGGAGATATAATGCAGCACACAGGATGACGACCAGTGTTATAGAGAGGACCTTCGACCTGCTGAAGAGCGGTTTCAGATGCCTGCACAAGAGTGGTGGTGCACAGCAAAACAGCCACGAAAACTCCTGCAAAACCATGGCTAAATGTGCTATATTGCACAACATTGCAACAATGAGGGGCATACCCGTTGAACCCACAGAGCCTGACTCAGATGAGGATGACGATCCTTTGCCACCCCTTACAGCCAGCAGACAGAAGCATTGCAGCAGAGGGCAGACAAAGACATGCTGAGATCCCGCGCAACTATTTTGATATAAGTAATGACAACACCACGTCAACATTTATGTATTGCTGTAGGTAGCATCTTTATTGTCTTGACTTCAGGTAATATATGTGTGATTAGGACATAGGTAAGCACTATACACAAACAGGTACTAGTTACAGTGTCACACAATTAGCATCATAGTATCACTGCATTGCTACATGATATGCCAGTCCCCTGTACCTCTCAACATTACTTCCTACGTCCAAACACTCCACTTGAGTGCTCAGTGGTCTCGGTGGCACCTCTTGTTGCGGGTTCCAAGACAGTACTGTGTCTGGTACTGCGACGCCTAGGATCCATCTGAGGGGCTGTGAGACTGCTGAGGCTAGAGAGCTCCTCACTATCCCAACACCCCAGCCAACTATTTATAGCACTCCATGCTGTCTACATTGTCTCTAAAACATTGGCAATTTGCACCAATCCTTGTTCAATGTCCTGACTGCAATGTGCCATCTCCACTTGCATGCCCACAGCATGTCGTGATACCAAAGCAGTTGTTGTAGTGAGCTGATTGACAGATCTGCAGAACACATCCAACCTGCCCATAAATTAGTGATGGCGCCTACAGTGGCTGGCATGCTCCTGCTGCATCACAGTGCAGAGTTCCCTAATGGTATTTGTCATCTTCTTTGCTTGTTCTGCTGCTGTTTGCTGTCCCTCATGCAGCTTGCACTAGTTTTCATTGAGGGACTCCAACTGCTTGTGCATTGATCCCATGTTTCATTGAGTGACTCCAACTGCTTGTGCATTGATCTCATGTTGTCATTGTGAGACTCAAACTGCCTGTGCATTGCTCCCATGTTATGATCGATTGACACCAACTGCCTGTAAATTGACCTCATGTGTTTACATTGCAGGTGCTGCACTTTCAGCATGGAAGCCTCAAGGCCACCAAACAGTGATGGGCCCTCACCTCACTCTGTGCACTGTCTGCTTTATTCACGACGCCTCCTTAGGGTAGTGGACTGGCGCTGGGGCAGGGACAGCTGTCTGTTGGTGCATCTAGCCTCTGGAGGTGGTGTGGGTACTTCATCCAGCATTTCATCAGAGTCCAGGTTAATCTCAGGGAGGGGTAGAAATCTTGCCCTGCGCCTAGTTGGTGCTTGTATGAAGGACTCACTGGTGTTTGAGTCGGACAGTGGCTGACTTTCGCTATCCCCCACATTTCCACCTTCTGCTGCATCAGGGCCTAGAACATCTGCAACAAAAATGTGAAGAATGTCATTCTTGGATATGTACTCACACAGTTGCATAATAGGATTAAATTTACCCTGGCATAGTATCTCTGAGAGCTTTTTGTGTTGTGTATCTGTTTGGTTTTACGCTATTTTTGTGGTAGTTGCACTTTAGGGGTGTGGACTACCACTCCCATAATGCATTGTTGCGTTATATTTAAGATGTAGCATGGACTACTTATCACACTGCATAGTGCCATAGCTGTTTTCTGAGGGCCATTTGTACAGGCGCATATGGGGAAACACATCATTACTGCCCTTACCTTTGCTGGTGCTGGGTGTGCCTAAGGTGTCAATGTCAGTGACACCACTGACAGCTTCAGGAAGCAGTGTGGACTCCACCATGTCTTACATTGGTGTAGTTGGTGTCTGGGTGGGTGGTCCTCCTCGGGGGCTCCTTGCCTCCTTCGACCTGCTTGCTACCCTCTCTTTGGCATGTGAACGCAAGTCGTACCATCGCTTGCGTATCTCCTTGAGGGAGCGCTGCACAACACCCACTGCACATATTTTGGTCTGGTTGTCTGACCACAGTTTTCTCTTCTCCCTTTCAGGTACCTTCAGTGAGTGTTTTCCAAATAATCTGTTGTGGTTCCTGACCACCCCCTCGGTGAGCACCTCCAATGCCTGCTCACTGAATTTGAGTTTGCGCTTCCTCTCTCCTTTCTCCTTCACATTCCCATCAGTAGCCATTATCCTGTTTGGTCCTGGCTGACTCTCAAGACTGCATCCCTGGTGCTTGGCTGCGTCTCTCTGCCTGCTCCTGTGGCTGGGGTTACTGGAAACAGCATGCACTGACTCACTTCCTGGTTGTGATGTCATCAGGCTGTTTCAGGTTGCCGGTTTCGCACTTTGCGATTTTTGCAATTTGGTATTTTGAACTCGCAAATTGCGATTGCGATTTTGAAGAAATCTCTATTACCGACTCGCAATTTTCATACATCCCATTTTGCATTTTTAAATAGCAATTTCTTAAAATTCGCTATTTAAGAAATACAAACCGGGAGCTTGATACATCTGGTCCTTCGGTCTATATTTTAACCCATAATTGAAGACGGAGCAAATTTGTTTTTTTACTATTTTTCTGTAATCATTTACATTTGGTAATGTCATCAAAGTGTTCCCCTCATATTGGTATGGTGGGACTGTTTTTTATCATGACCAGTATTTTTTGTTGAGGTCAGAACCAAAATAGGAAAATCACCTAAAGCCAATACTTTTTTCTCCTTATCACTATGTACTTTGAACAGTAGACATACGAAGAAATCCCTTTACAATGTGTTCCACTGCAGCCTTAATAATGCCTAACAGATAATTAAAGTAAAGAAGGACAGGCAAGCCATGTTAAAAATGAATACAGAAGATTTAAATTAAAGTTCTATTTAAATATCATGTCTGGGATTTAAAACATGAACAAATTGGCAGTCTGTTTCTCTGGGAAAGGTTGCAACCCTAGGTGTGGCTGACAAGATTTGTCCCGTACATTTATTTCTAGAAAATCCCTTTCATGGTTTTTGTGTTGCACATAAAGCCATCGATCCTTTAGGTTGATCCACAGGCATTTTCTGTCTGTAGAGTGCAATGCTTACCACTGGGGCTTTACCATACAGTGAACTAAATTCTGTCTCAACTGTTAAGTTCTGCCATCTACTGTGCTCCACAGTTAAAGAATATACTACCTTTTTGCCCTGATCGCCCCCATTTTTTACCGTTGCTGGAGGCTACTGATGTTTAAAATGCCCTGCGCTCTGCTAACCAGGCCCTGGGCCAGTGCTCTGTCCTTTAAAGGTATATGGTAATTGGTATGAATCTAATTGGCTAATACAACCTACCTATAAGTCCATAGTATAGGGTAGGGCATGTAGGTTTAGTGACCTCAGTGGACTCAGTGCACTTCAGCGTGCACTACTTTGGTGTCTGGCAGCATTTTAAAGCTAGGCCTGCCTTGCAGGCTGGTTTCAAAATAAACTGTATCCAAATTCTATTTTGGAATTACTTCCAAAGTCCAAAATACCTTTGTATGACTTTTAGGTCACCCCTAAGGTCTGCCAGGGATGTACCAAAGGTGCAGTTTTATAAAAAAATAGGGGAAATATAAAATATGTTTTGTATGCCCTAGTAAGGGAAAACAGACAAAGTTGTTTTCCCTATTGTAGTGCTGCTACCCGCAAAGCCTAACAAAATAAGGCTTTCCTAAACTTAATAAAGCCTAACGTTTGATTGGAACTAGTCAGCAATATCATTTAAAGTATCAAATAATGGTAACAATAAATCCAGCAACTTGCCAAGTTTAGATTTATTATAACTATTACAGGAAAATAGTTTTAGAACTTACTATCCTGCAGTTACCAAAAGCAGTCCACTAGCAGCTTCTTCTGTTTGGTCAGCCTTTTACAGACAAGCTTCTCCCTGAGTAGGTGTGAAGAGGCCCGTGATTGGAACAATACAGCCATTTGGTGGGAGGTGATTTGCTTCATGGAGAAACCAGGGAGAGGAAGGTTGTTGGGGAGTAATGCTGGACTTCAAGGCAGGAAAACAGATGTCACAGTACCCAGGCCAGCCCCTACATCCTTGATCCCCAGCCTGATGACCCCCCTAAATTAGATTAGGGGAGGGGCTGGAATGGGAGTGTAGTTTGATGTTAGCCATTCCTCTGGGTTGGGTTACAAAGACACACACTCGAAGGAGAGAATTTCTCCATTTAGATTTTTGTCAAAATAGTATATTCTGGATCAAAAAATGCCACACTTCACAGGACGTGGTCATAGCAGAGGGTGGTAACTTATTGATTGGAGTGTTGCCAGCACAGAATGAGGGATAAATATGGCAGAGCTGCAGGAGCTCCTCAGATTTCTGCCTGAAGCAAAGGAATAAGAGCACTGCCCTGCTGGACCTTTGGACTGCACCACAGAAGACTTGCACTCAGAAGGGCTGCACTCTCAAGGCTTCACAAAGAAGGGGCTTGCCTGACTCAGGGGAACAGGAGTTGACTTCCTGATCAGCAACAGGTACAACAGAGATGGAAGATGTCACCTGCAAGCCCAAAGAGAGGATCACCCCAGTTGACCAGTAGTAACTTGATTTTTTTTTAACTGAGGAGGTGCATTGTGGGAAATTGAGTCCTAGTCTCCAAGCGGCAACCAAGAGTCCATGAATCCATGGCTGGAGTTGCTGGATCCTTGTTTTCCCCAAAGTAACTCAGAAACAACAAGTTTTGAAAGTTTGGAAACTTTTACAATGTTTTGCTAAAATGTTCCAGGAGGAAACCGATTCAAATTTGTGAGTCAAGCTGCTGTTGTCGAACTGCATATCATCCTAACTGCACTCATTTGTCCTGCTCCAGAGCTCCTCATCATCGACAGTGAGTACAAAGGCTTCCATGGGCTCACTGAAGCATTGTCCTGCAGCGGGCTGCCATCATCGAATTAAGTTTTAGATCTGAGGAACCTGAAGATTTTACATCAAGAGAAAAGCTCCAAGAAAATGTGCAATGATAAACATTTGACCGGGACTTAGCGCTCAACACATCTGACCCATGCTCCATTGTGATCAGCCTAAAACTTTGACTTTGTATTGGTCCAACACCACCAGATAGCCATGAGTGGGTTTGTGCTTTTTGGTGCTACAATGCACAACTTTTTATTTATTCTTTGACAATTCATATCTCTGATTCCCTATACTGCATTTTTATCATTATGGTGTCATTTTAAAGATAAAATATTCTCTATTTTTATAAATTGGTGTTGAATTTTTATTATGTTGTGTCTTACACTCATTTACTGTTTTAGTAATATAACATGCTTTACACTTGCCTGGATCCTAAGTTAAGCCTGACTGCTCGTCAAGCTACCAAGGGTTGAGCAAAGATTAATTTATTGAGACTGGGCTGGATCATACTAGTGATTGTTGTTTTATTACTAGTTCAAGGTACCTACCTCCACTCACTAAAAATCCACTGTCCTGTAACTGTGGAAAGTTCTTTACATGGCTAACATTGCCTTTGGTGGCTCGTGGGCAGTAAAGATTTGAGGTGGTACTGAAGTGGAGGGAGGAGCTGTACCACAGTACAGCAGCATAGAAACCAGCAACACACAAGTCAAGTTAATCTAAAGACCACTTTGAAGTACAAACAAGGTGATGAGCACACCATGCTTTCAAAAATACGTTACAGAAAAGGAGGGATGACTCACTATCTGACTGGGAATTAGAAACACATGTGCAATGCCCCATCTCTAACTCTGCTTAATTTACACTTAAGAAGACAAGTTGAAGCCTCAAAAGAATATTGCTGTGAATCATGTATTAGCTTATTTGCTTTTTTGTGTGACTTTTTGATTTCCATGATGCTGAACTTTCTCTTGACCATTTATTAACTGATGGTCCAAATTTCTAATACATTATCTGCTTTTTAAATGAGTAAGTAAAGAACTGAGCAATCAACTTTTGAACTACTTCGTGAAATATTTTGTAGAGACGTCTACTTGTCTTCTACAATGCTTACAAAATATTCTTGTACTAAAAAAAACCTCTTACCATATTTTACCTGATAAATGATACAGTATGACTCTTACGCTGCATCTCTGAGCATTTCTATGCCTGACACAGGCACTTTGCACAGATTCACTGGCATCAGCCACAGGCATCCTGCCACAGAGGACTTCTTGAAATCTCTACCTTCTATTCTTTGCTCCTCTTTCCTAGATCTGACTGTTAATTTGGTAAAATAAACCAAGCAAGGTATAAAATTATTAACATAAGTCAGTGTATCCTTGATCTCATCTTTTTCAATATAGCGCCCCATGAGCTCTTGCTCATCAAGCAGTCTGAGAGATGAACTACTTGAAGTGATTAATAAATAACAGTGATACCACACTACATTCATGTAATGACTTTTCAAGTACGTTCTGATATTTGTGCAAATTCACTCTTCGCCTAGTCTCTGGTACTCCTTGCCCTTCACTTATTATGCCAAGGGGTGAACGTTAGACTATACTTGTCTGACAAATGTCTGACCCATTGTCATGAAACCAAATACCATGCAAGTGTTCAGTAACAGATAGTGATGAGTTGCTTCCTGAAGATAGTATAATTTGTGTATGTGTGAAATACTGTAGTTCTAATGCATGCTCCATGACTGGCCGATCTCGCAGAATTCCTAATACATATGTGCATGCGTTACATATCAAGGATGATGATGATGATGATGATGGTGCCTCTAATAATGACAAGGAGGCAACTGACTCCTTAAGATCATAAAGTTTTATGGGACCCCAGGGCACCATGCACAGACAAAAGTAACGGTGAGGTTGTCTGCACATACCATCTACACATTTATCGAGTATATGCTCTTCCATTTGAAGAACAACCATTTCTTTGTCTTTTGGTGGCACTAGCTGCATGTGGATCCGGTCAACCACACCCTTGAAATTGAGATGTTGGCTTTTGTGTATAACTTTCCCATGACAGCACTGACATTGTGTCTGTGAGGGAAATACCTTGGGTGCCCAATATATATTCTTTGCTGAACATTCATATGCTGCTTCACTACAGAGCTGAAGGCAAGTTGGAAAATGTACTAGCTACTTACCTGTAATCCTATTACCCCTATTAGTCTAGTCGCAGTCCTAAATTAATGAGGTGTCTCCCCTCCCTGACAGGTTATTTACTAACTAACTAAATAAAATCTCTTTGAAAAAAACAGTTAATAGGCGTATGTCTGTTTTCTACGTCTATCAGAAAAATGCTAAGACTGATCCCTCACCAAACTCCTCGTCCTGTTGTATTACCAAATGTAATATATGGAGGTGCAATATGGGAGGGAAGAAGGGAGACGGGCTAGCATGAGGAGGACTCCTGATCGGTGTAAAGAAGATTACCAGTAGGCAAGTAGTTCATTACTCTCTCATGGAGTTCTCCTAGTCTCAGTCCTAAATAAATTATGATTTCTCAAGTAAAGAAAAATTGCACCAACTACTCATGATGCAGAATAACTTTATTACATTTCAACAATTACTTCATTGCTGAAGACAGAACACTAGAACCAACATTTCCATGCCCTGAATCAGAAACATTAAGATGATAGTGCTTAATAAAAGTGAGATGTAACATCCAATTGAGTGCTTAACAGATTTCCAATGAAGGGGCTCCCCTTGCCTTTGCCCAATAGGTTGAGACTGCCCTTGTTGAGAGTCCCTGGGTGCTATCTGGAAGAGATTCACATTCAGTAATGTAAGCATGTAAAACTGCTTTCTGAGTCCATCTGCATAAAGTAGCTGTACAAAACGTATTACCTTTCCCACTGAACCACGAGAAATAAAAATAGCATTTGTGTTTCTAAAAGGTTTTGTATGATCCAAAAAATAGTCAAGGCCCTTTTAACATCTAAAGAGGAAGGAATAAATACAGTAGTGTCATCCTGTAAAATGGGTATAAAACACCTCTTGAACCAGATGAAAAGATGATGAAATCCTAAGACAAATGTAGTATCTACAGGAAAACAACTTGATCAGGGAAAAACAAGATCTGGATGAGAGTTAAAGTTCTCAAGTCACCCAGCCAAATAGAAACCAGGATGGTAAAGGAATATGATCTGTGGTTTTTGTAATTAAACACTATTTATGTGTTTTGTGACCAGTGGTGACACTCTTGAGCGGTCACCCGAGAATTGGCAAAAGCTTAGATTGCAATCCGTTGAGATTTCAATGCAGATCGAGCTAAAGCCTTAAGAAAAACATCTTTTAGAAAATCCAAAATATGAAAGAGACCACTAGATGTGATTTGATCTTGCAATACACCAGTTAGAAAAATCTGTCCAATGTTTTTTTTTTTTTTTAAATGAAGCTGGATTATAGTTCTATCTTGACGGTTGGATTTCTAGAGCAACCTAAACCCCCCAGCCCTAACCTTTCAATAAATTGGAAATTGCAACAGAGATGGTTTGAATGGTAGGTGAAAGTATCTTCCTTTGGACAGGGCAAGAAGGAGAGCAAGCCAAGGATGTCTTGACCCATAAGGGGAAACCATGGATCTTCTTAAGAAGCCTCAGAAGAAGGAAAATTGGAAAGAAAACATAAAGTAATCCTTGAGGCCAGGGGACTGACATAGCATCATCTGCCCAAGCCTGGGGACATTATGGGCCTGATTTAGAGTTTAGCGGAGGGGTTAGTCGGTCATAACAGTGACAGATATCCCATCTACTGAAATATAAAAACCCACAGGATGTAATGGGATTTATATTTCGGCAGATGGAATATTCGTCACCATTGTGATGAAGTAACCCCTCTGCCAAGCTCCAAATTAGGCCCTATATCTCTATGCAAAACTATAAACACATTGTATTGCTTGTGGAAGAGAACAGATCAAACCACAAAGTTCCAAACTTGATACAAATCTGATGGATTTTTTGTGCTGTGGATAGGAAGTTGCAACTTAGACTGTCAAACCAAAAATTCAACATACGCTTGATGTAATCCTGTCTGTTTTCACCACCATAACTAGAACTAAGCAAAATGGTGTTTCTTTGCTTGTTCAGAATTAATACATACACACCATTGTCTAGAAAATCTTGAACTCCTGACATGAGAGCTAAATGTTTTAAATTGTTTTTTGGAAAAAGAGCAATTCTGAAGTGAAGAAATTGAATTTCTTTGAATCCCATCTGAGAACCATGTTGCACTATTGAAAGGATCCATGAATTGTTTCATGAATTGGTCTAAGACCGTTGATGGTAGGAAAAACTTCATCCTTTCTCCCACTCTCATATAGCAATTTTTCTGATTACCTGAGGTGTTTGATTGGATTATAATACAGAATGCAGCCCTCTGCCCCAGGTCTGTCCCTGAAAGGGATCCTTCTCTTTATTAATAAATGCCACTTAATTAGGAAAAAATATATTTTTTTGCTAGAAAAAACTTTTGAATTGTCTCAGTATCTTCTTTTCATCTGCAGCGTTTTGAACTAAGTCACCAAGTTAAGGCTCAAACAACTTTTGACTCAGAAAAGGCAGTTTATAAAGTAAAGCTCATTGGCTGGACTCAAGATTTAAAGATTTTTAACATAAAACCCGTCTTCAAGCAATTCCAGCCCCTGCACTGATGTTGATGGCCACAGACTGTTGAATATTGAATCTGATAGAGATTTGGCCAACATTTCCATATTGGACAGCAAAGAATTAGGGTCATCCTTTGCTTGAGGACTCGCTAACAGAGCATGAAAGTCATTGAATAAGACCTAAGTAGCATACTGAACATAAATACTGGCTCTAGTTGGGTAGTTAAATGCTGCTCATCAACTTTCAGTGATGCTTCTACCTTTTTTTCTACTGTGTACAGTAAAGTTAAATCTCCTGAAGCAAAGGAAGAAGAAGAGGTCATTGACACCAATATTGCATTTGAGGAGAAATGTCTTCAAAACCATCAGTAACATATCTTTTACTCAGTAATCATGGTATTGCAGTCTACCACTTCTTAAGAATCAATGGTTTAATAACCTCATGCAGAGGGAGATTACTATGATCTGTTGTGCTAAACTGCGCATAAAATGTATCCTCATGAGGTTATTCTCCACAAAAACCTAACATGTCTATTATATGTCTTAGCATCTGTTGCAACTGAGAGGTTTGCATATATTTTCCTTGTAGAACTTCATCCTGGTCATCATCAATATCTAGTCTCAAACTCTTTGTCTGAGGCTTTTCCAAGGCAGTATCAACTGCCTCCTTAATCAATGATTGGAGGCTTTTTCTGGAACTAAGGAGAAGCTCCTTTTCCTTCCCCAGTTCTGAAGTCTGCATGTTGTGTTGCTTGGCATCTGCTTTATTTGTTGGCATCATTTTAGAAATGACGTGCTGTAGCTGCATTCATTTCCTGTTTATATTTGTTACCTGGCAATCTCTACTCAGGTGACCTGGATGCCAAGGAAAATCCCTGCCGCTGAATCCCTGCCTGATGCGCATTCAGTACACATTGGCAGGAGGTCTGGGAAAGCTGTCTCATAGCACCTGCATGGCCCAATCACCAACATTGGATTCTCGTCCCTACCCCGGCTCAGCACATGGGTGAGGAGAAAGCCAAAGTTGGACCTGGCCCTCTCTTCTGCCCTAACTTTTGCTTTTACCCTCCACTTTTTGCTGAATTAGTTCTTGCTGGACTAACTAACATTGGAATTAATGCATTACATTCCATAAGCTGTAATTTTCAAATGGAACTGGTAATCAATTCATGTTTGGTGACTTTGGAATTATAATGAGAAAATCCTAACCTATGGTGAAATGAGATTTTGGCATTACAATTTTGAAAATGCCAGTTTTAGAAAACATCAAAAATATAAGAGGTGAAGTTATAATGGCAATTTTACCATTTTACTGAATTGTAATCAGTCAGGGTCCTGAGGAGAACCCAGAAGCAATAGGAGGTTCAAAATGCATCGACAATTTGCCTGGAATGTGTTTTGTAATGGATTTGAGTTGTCAAGCAGGCACTCTAAAAGATATATGAACTGATAGAATTTGCTGGAACAAACTGTAAGTGGCTCCCTGAGGAAGATAGTATTAGCAAGAGGGTTGCATCAAGAATTGCAGCAACTTCAACCCCTGCATTTATATTAACTAATTGACTGGTCACATGAGTATTTGTAATCACTAAATATTGTTTAAATGCCATGTTTAAGTTTTGTTTACTGCTGTTTGATTAGTAATGTGTTGTTGTGACAACTTGGATGTGGGCTTACAGATATGTTTGTGTGTTGAAATTTAAAAAAAGTTTTTAAATCATATTTAAATATCATAATAAATACCTAGGTCTTGAAATGCAGTTGAAATTCAGTTTTCTGGATTATAAATAATAAGTGATTCATGGTAAATAGCAGCTAGGGTAGTTTATTGCTTTGTATACTTTTAGAAAATTGGCATTTTTCTGCCATAGCCATTTAGTGCCTGTAGCCTGTAGCTGACAGTTTAGCTGTGTGTATTCTTCCTAGACAGCCACACACACCAATACCAACCTCCACGAAGGAATGAAGGCCATTGCCGAATGGATGAAGAACAGCTGCCTCAAATTTAATTCCGACAAGACAGAGGTCCTCCACTCCGGCTCCATCTTCTCTGCTTGGGATGACTCCTGGTGGCCTGCCACTCTCGGATCCGCTCCGACACCACCAACCATGCATGCATCCTAGGATTCATCCTGGACTCCTCACTATCCATGACCCAGCAAGTCAACACCATCTCCTCCTCCTGCTTCAACACCCTCTGCATGCTCTGAAAGATCTATAAATGGATCCCCATGGAAACCAGAAGAACAGTCACCCATGCCCTTGTAAGCAGCAAACTGGACTACGACAATGCCCTCTACGCAGGAACCACGGCCAAACTCCAGAAAAGGCTGCAACGCATCCAGAACGCCTCCGCACGCCTCATCCTGGACATCCCCTGCCACTGCAACATCACAGGAGATTTGCACTGGCTCCCCGTCATCAAGAGAATCTCCTTCAAACTCCTCACCCATGCTCACAAAGCACTGCACAACACCGGCCCAGAATACCTCAACAGACGGCTCTCCTTCTACACCCCGACCCGACACCTCCGCTCCGCTGTCCTCGCCCTTGCAACCATCCCATGTATCCACAGAACTACAACCAGCAGCAGATCATTCTCGCACCTCGCCGCCAATACATGGAAAAATCTTCCCTCCCACCTGCCTCAGACCAAGGACCTCTTTACCTTTAGGAGACTTCTCCAGACCTGCTGTTCGAGCAGTAGCAGTGCCCCCTCTTCCCCCCTCCTCCCCCCCAGTGCATTGAGACCCTCACGAGTAAGTAGTACACTTTACAAATTCCTTGATTGATTGATTGACAATAGAGAGCATAGGTATGCCAGGATGGGCAATCACTGGCAGGATGGAAGGGTAGAACTGGGCACAGCCTCACTTACCCTTGAATAGGCTATGCCCTGCCTCCAGACAAAGGGCTGTGTATTCCCTCTAGTTAGTCTAGAGCTAGGAAAGGGAAGGTAGGATGCTTGGGGATTTCAAAGGGAAACCTCTAGATGCTTCTCTACCACTTCAAAGGCAGAACTGGGTATAAACACTGGACCTCAGGCACCAACACTTCTGTACACTTCTGGACCGATGGATACTCTTCTGGGAAGGACTGCTGTGCTGCTGAAGGACTGCCACTCTGCTGGACTGCTGCCCTGTTGGACTGCTTACTTTCTGTGCTGACCTGTTGCCTGGGTGAGAAGGATGGGACCTGCATCTTTTGAACCCAAAACTTAAAATTGACTTGAAGGACAAGTTGGCTGGCCTGCCAACTTGAGCCTCAGGGACAGAAGGCTCTAATACCCTTGCACCTGCACCAACACACTGCCATCTGTGAGTCTACCGTGCCAAGTGGAGCCACCTCAGTCTTGGACCATTGGAAGTGGGCCTAAGTTGCCCTGCCAACCTCTGTGGATCCTGCAGAACTGACACATCCTCTCGGCTGCTCAGCATATCCCTAGCAGAACGTATGATTTGCCTGCTACTGCGTGGATCGGAACCAACGCAAATATCTGCATTGCATCACAGCCCCTTGCTGCATCGGAACTGTCACTGCATGATGCATCCTTGGTGCAGGCCTTCACATCCATCCTCGATGGCAACCTTGATGCCACTGCCAAACTCTGCATCGGAGTCTTGCAGCTCGTCCAAACCAATGCATGGCCTTGACTGCGCGAAGCATCCCCAACTCTAGACTTTGCATCGCAAGCCATAGTTGCCAGAATCTTCAAAGGTGATGCAGTGGAACCGCAGCCTCGCTGCATCTTGGAACTGATGCATCACTTTGGCTGCACAAGGCATCTTCAACTTGGATCCTTGCAACACTCCACAAACCAGGATCTAAGGTACTCTGTTCAGCTGGCGTAACTGGGTCCCAGTAGCCGGCCTGCACTCCATCATGGTAAGCCTGAACTGGTGACTTTGTCTCAGTTTACATTTCACGCCCATTGGCACTATTTTTACTAAATTCTTTTAAATTGAATATCTCTAGTTTTACTGATTGCATTATTGTTGTTTTGGTCTTGTTTCATTTATTAAAAACTACTCTATTTTTCTAACTCTGCTGTAGGCTCCTTTTGTGGTGTGTTTTCAGTGTGATACTATTTGAGATATTGCACAAATACTATTAGACATTGTCTCTGAGTTAAGCCTGACTGCTCTGTGCCAAGCTACCAGAGGGTTGAGCACAGGTTTGCTTATGACTTCACCCTGAGACGAAATATTGTTGATGTTTGAGAAGGGTTTCACCCCCCCCCCTCAACAAGCAACCCAATTTCTTACAACTGATACAGACAACACGAGTTGGAGTGGGGGGAAGTATCAGTTACATGGTTTGTCTAACAGACTACTTTTTAGCTGTTTTTTATGTGACACTTTGCTTAGATAGAAGGCAGATAAAATGTTAGGGAGGAGGGGTGCCTCATTTGTTCAGGATTTAGGCGAAAAGTGCCCCCATGAGGGGGTAATGCTATGTGTAAATGTCACATTTCGATTGAAAGATACTGGCAGCACATTGGTACATAAATGTAAGCTGCTTCTGGATTTGTGCAATTATAACCATGGCGCTGTTATTAGGCTGCAGGGTTTAGTCATTATGCTGCCCATAATGAACTGATGTGTTGGCCAGTTTTAAGTGGCATTACCTTCGAGTGAATTGCATTTATTGAAAGAAGCACTGGAGCGCTCCTCCTCCTGTTGGCAAGTGGCATGTTTCTGCTGTCTAGCCTGTAATAGCATCAGGGGCCTGTTCGGGCCGAGGGGTCGGGGTGACACTGTGAGCTGTCCCTGTATTCTTGGCCTTCGCTGTATGACTCTTTCATACAGCTATCAATCGTAATATCACCTGCTTTCAGGTGATGAAGCCTTTCTGAACTAAATGATGTGTTATTTTTGTATGTGTTACAATAGTCTCAATTTCAGCGTTTTAATGTTCGCTGTAATTTTGTGGCTTCTGGGCAACGAATTAACGCTTGCTCTTTCCTCCTTGATTACACATTTTCTGGGCACCGATTAACCACTCAGTTTTTTTTCAATTACCATACATTTCCATTGCGCCACTCTAAATAAGAATGTTAATCTGCTAGCAGTATTTTTTTACCACTTCCTTGTTTATAACCCGTGAGCTGTACTTTCCTGTTAATTAGAAGAAAGGGTTTTTCAGTAATTTAGATATTTCCTGATACAACTTTATTCCTTTCTTTTACATCTGGTATTGGTATACCTGTATGTGCTATACAGCCAGGGGAAAAAACATACAAGTGGTTAGTCGAGACCGGTTGAGGGGTTCTGCTGATTTCAAAGACAGGAGGGAAGTTTGTGTTTTATTGTAAAGCACCAACATCTTCACATTCTGCCAATTCAGAAAAAAACCTAAAATCAATAACAGGTTTAAGAATACATGACACTAAAGGTGAAGAGAAATGGTATGGTACCTAACAAGCTGTGGGCACATTTATCATGATTTTGCCAGCGGCGGCCACCGCAGATCTCTAGGGGAGGGGTGGTGGGGGGATAAAGGGGGACTGGGAGGGACTAAAAAATAGTTTAAAAAATAACTTACCTCTCTCAGTCGCCGCTGCGGCCACATGCTGCCTCGATCCTCTTCTGGTGTCCCAACATTCACTGCTGCGACACCATCAAAGGCTCCCCAGCAATCCTGGTGCTGCTTTCATGCAAAATCTTGCATGAAAGCAGCGCTAGGATTGGTCCAAACGGCATTGACTGCAGCTTAGACAAAGCCCTGCGGTCTGTGCAGTTTCTCCAGCCCAGCTGCTGGAGAAACCTAAGTGAGCATGTGTGTTTGGCCGGCCGCAGATGGCCGGTCTAACACAATTGCACACTTAGTGCACTCTTCCCTCATACCCCCTGCTACCTCCTGTGGCCCTGCCCCACCCCTCCCTGCACTGCTGTGCCAGAAGCAGAAAATTAAATGATAGACAGCTATCGTTTTATTTTTCTGCTTCTGGCACAGCCTGTGGGGTAACGCTCCTTTGCCATAGTGAAGGAGCCGCCTCTGGGTTTTGCATCACTCTTGCATCATGCAATGGGCGCAAAGATGCACCAAAACTAACAATGACATTTACAAAGCCACACAAGACCGCCTTGCTTGGCCCTGCATGGCTAAGTAAATGTGGAGTAGGGAAAGTCAGTGCAAGTCACTGCCTTGCACTACTCTGCACCAGTGCACCAGGGAGGCATTCCATGGGCAGAGCATGACTGCTCCCATGCATCCACCCATGGATTTTGGTGAATTCTCAGATTCAATAATAGTAAATTGCCTTCCAAGGGGAGGCGTAACAAGGAGAAATATGGTTGTTTCTCCTCAGTTTTTCCTCTTTCTATGTGTTCTGCATTCTGAAGCAAACACAGAAAGAGAAAAAAGCCTCAGGGGACTGTTTTTCTGCAGGAAGGTGTCCCTTCCTGGAGAAAAACCATCCTGCCTACAACGCAGGCACCTTTGCACCATTGTGCACCATAGTGCAAGGGTGCCTGCATTGACGCTAGGCAGCAGTTTGTGCACTGGGGCAGGCAGAGAGCAAATATGTACTGTATAGTGTTAAATACGGCACATTCTTGCCCTCTTCCTTTTACTCAGGACAGCAAAGTGGCTTTCTGCTTTGCGTTGCATGAATATTTGATAAATATTCCCCAAAATATTGAAACTGAAAGCATGCAAAGTGGTACACCAATTGACTTCCCACTGCACCTGTTATTGGTTATTAAAGACTTTGTAGAACATGCATCATTGCTTTTTGCTGAAAGGTAGCCTGTTTGCAGCCTGCAGTGTCACGTTGGGCCACCAAGGAATTGGGAGATGTGTGACATCATAGCTCTCCAGAAGACATGGGCAATGAAAGCATTACCATTGGATGGCTATACTCATCATTATGTAAAGGCTGAAGAAACTGAGCACTGTGGGAGATCAAAAGGCGGCCAGCAGTCTATGTATCAATAGCCTTGAACATCCAAATGGAATAATTGACATCTCCGGATTGCAAATAATTAAGTTCAGCCAATAGTGGAAAAATGAGCTACACCCAGTTCTGATGTTATATATTAATGTGAACCCAAACTCACAGAAGAAGCAAGCCCTCTATGTATTGATAACCTCAATGGAGATGGAACTCAGACTTGCCCTCCCCACCTGAGACATAATTCTGGTCCAACTCTGTTTATTGAAATTTTACACATATGCCCGCCTACAGCCACCGGCCAGCGGGGAGCTAACAAGTTTCGACTTCCAGTCATTAGACTCTAAACCCCAACATATACAATGGTGGATAAGTGTTAGTATGCAGTGTTAGTGTAAGTAGCTACATTCATGTAAGTGATTCTGCAAGGCGATGAAGTCACAAATATCTTGGGCATGACAGTTCACAAAACTGCTGAGATAATAAGTCATTCATTCATTCATATAAACTTTATTCGACTACCAACAGTAATCAAAGTACATAAAGCACACATAAATAATAATATAATTTGAATTAAAAACTGATAAAAGTACAATATAAAATATCTTTAAAAGAATGTAGAATGTGGGCCAGCGTCAATAGTACAGAACCGTCATTTCAACTAGGCAAAGACTTCCTGATCCTATGAGCCCTTACCAGGAAGCATGCAACACAGTGGCAAATAGGAGGACTCAACAACATTAGAAGGAACAGCAAAGCCAGTTTAACCTGCACAAATGAGCATCCCCTGAGCAATGGCAAGATGTACTTATGCTGTGGTGCACTGTAGTACTCACAAAACCCCCCCAAAGTGCACCGTATCTTGAGGAGAAAAATCATCACAAGGGCATGGACCTCTCTCTTCCACCTTATGTCTCCCCTGAAGAACTGTGAGAGACCAGTGCAGTAAATTAAATTTGAAACTTGTCAGCAACAAACAATGCTGTGACAACGTAACAGTAAACATATAGGGCTCCATCAGGGGGCTGGTTTTAGTCATTAGATAAGAGTGGACAGTAGGTTTGAGAAGCTCTTGCGCCTCCTTTTCCAACTTCATCATGCAAATAAAATGTTGTTTCGCCCAGATCAAACCTCTTTTTGTAATGACGTGTGGATTCATAAAAAAATCATGGCGACCCTGTTTCCCAGTAACATCTTTGATATATTTGAACCAGGGATACATAACTCCTTGTCTAAAGTCAAACAATCTTCAATGATAGCCCGGTTGAGATATAACACTGGATTGCACCAGACCCTAATCCACATTAGCAGGGGAACGAGAGCTAACTGATCACCAATATATCCAAGCCCCAGCTCCTCATTAATAATATACACAAGGACAGACTGAGGAACCTACAACAATTTTGTTAGGAATTTATTCTCCACTTCTGGATTTCCACCATGTTTTGAAAGCCCCAAACGTCACTACCATAAGTTACAATGGGGACACATTTGCCTGGATGGACCTTGATAAGGGCATGAATAGGTTTTGCGCCCACCCTCTTGGCAGAGTCTAGCGTTGCTGCGGCTGCTTCTGAAAGGACGTTCCTTTTCAGTCTCATTTGAGGACCCCATGACCCTCTCTCTTCAAAGAGAACTCACAGATATGAAAAGGTTGGGACTCTAACCAATTCCTTAGCCCCCTAAAACACTTTTTCTGTGGTTTTCTAGTTCCAACGACCATTGTATGAGACTTAAGGCAAATGAAGTTCAAATCCAATATGCTCATAAAGGATACAAATGAGTCAACCAACTGTTGCAAGCCCTTAGCGGTCCTAGCAATCAGCACAGCATCATCTGTGTATAAAAAGGTGGGCTCCATTTGTGAACCAGCCCTTGGTATGTCTATACAGACAGCACTTAGGTCCGGACCCAAATTATTCATACATTAAATGAATAAAAAGGGGGCCAAAATACAGTCCTGCCTCACACCCCGGTTAAGACTCATGGAGTCAGTTAAAAACAAAGCCTGATCATATCTTATATTGGCAGCAAGATCCCAGTGCAAATCAGAAAGAAAACACACCACAGGTCTATCCACCCCAAGTCAATCATCATCCCCCACAGCTTTCCTCTGTTCACATGAGCGAACGCAGAGCTAAGATCCATGAATGCCATGTTTAACACACCCTTCTTAGCCACTGTGCCCAACAATCAATTGAAAATGTAAATATTGAGCCAGAGTTCCTTTCCCTGGTCTAAAGCTGTACTGAAGACCTGAAATAACACTGTATATGACCAGTCCATAAGCCTAGATATAATAACTTTACCTATGACCTTGACAGTCAAATCATAAGGGAGATAGGGTGATAGCACTTTGGATCTGCTCTAGACCCCATTTAAAAAACCAGGACAATTACAGCTTGGACCAAGATTGTGGGATACACACTGCATGTCTACACACCTCATTGCCAACTTGTGTTAAAATTTTGGCCCAAATATGCAGCTCTACTTTAAATAGCTCAGCAGGCAGCCCATAAGGACAGGGGACCTTCCCTTTGGGTATTGTGACAATTGCTTCAAGTACCTCCTCTTCACAAAGCCCAAGTGTATAAGTTACCGACCCACCGTCATGAATCAAGGACTGGGTGTCTTTCCCAAAAACATCATATATGCTCTGAAAGTGTGAGACCCAGACATTGGGGGTGATTACACAGTCCTTAGTATAATTTCAATAATCCTTGAAAAAAAGGTCTATTATGCACCTCCCAGAACTTCGCACTAATATTCAGTACACTGTCGGCCACTGTTTGTTTATATATTTTCCTCCCCGTGGCAACCTCAGTACCATCCCTTAGCACCATACTCACTGACTCCCTTAGGTTCCTATAAGTACAAGAGGACTTCTGATCAAACCACCAACATCCCTCTTAACCCTATTGCCCACTGGCCTACTAAGATTGATCTCAACTTCCCTACAGACCCGTTGAAACTCACTTACAACCTCCCCATCGGGTTGACCCGGGCTTAGGCAAATATTAAAATCAGAGGTATGCGAGCTATAACAATTGATAACAAAATTGTCAGGGATTATTTTGTCCCACTTAATCCAGCAGCCTTGGTCTTTTGGTAGCAACTCCTTTCCCCTCCTAAACTATCCATAACCCCAGCATCCCACTCTAACTAAACAACCAGAGGGATATGATCACTATACTCACTCCTCCGAACCTCAAAGTTTTTTGCCTTATCATGAACCAAGCCAGAGATTAGGACATAGTCAATGGTCGAGTTACATCCCCGGCCTGTAAACAAGCAAGGAGATGTGAGTTCCACCCCCTCATTAATGAGACAAAGCATATTACAACCAGCTAATATGGACTCTAGGAATTCCCCATCTGTAGGAGGCTCAAAATTAACTGCCGCAGAGTACTCCATACAATAATCATGCATGATTACACAACCTAACCGGCATTTGTGCACATTAAAGTCACCAAGAATTATCACTGAATAGGAACCATGATATCCTTCAGCATATGTTTACAGAAAACATTTTTAACTCCTGGGGTGCTCATTTGCAGCTGTCTGCACAAAAGAGTTACAGAAATTGACTACGACTAGACTTGGTGCTGTTGTAAAGTCTAGCTTAACGGCTAACAAATTCTCCGGACCAATATCAGTTTCACTGGAAGAACATGGAATGTTTACAGAGACAAGGGTAAGTAGCCCCCCACATGCTCTATAAGTGGAAGGAATCACAGGAGAACAAAAGGAGGAGAAACCATCTAAAAAGAAAGAACTAGATACATCCCAGGTTTTTTGCAGGGGCACTATCTGGTGTGCACAAATAAAGTATGACCACCTCTCATCATCTCTTTTATTATTGAGACTGGCTATTTTCCAACCCACTATTTGGATCATAGAGCATTAGTTGGGCTTCCTCATCATCTTAACACAATCAAACACAACTGTACTACCCCCAGGTGTGTAGATCAAAATCCCACACAGCAGGAAGGCGGGAGTACCTTTAAGCACCTCTTGGCACTAGAGAATGCTGGGAGCGGCCTCCTGCTGCAAGTGCTGCTGGGTGCTGCAGTCCAGGGTACCCCAAGCAAACCCCCAGGCGTGTAAATCAAAATCCCATGCAGCAGGAAGGCGGGAGTACCTTTAAATGCCTCCATGTGAAAGAGAAAGCCAGGAGCGGTCTCCTGCCGCAAGTGCTCATGGGTGCTGCAGTTCTGGCTTCCCCCACCCCCGGGTGACCCCTGGGAGTGTAGATCAGTGTGTCAAGGTTACGGTAAGCTTTTCCATTCCCAGAATGTACCAAAAGCGGTGTAACCATGCCTGATGTGTAGGGAGCTTATCAGTCTTGCAGTGTCGCCAGCAGTTTGGACTGCATGCCGGATTGCCTCTATGAAGTCTAGGTAGTGTGAGATACCAATAGGTCATGATTTTTGTGGCCGTTTCTATGCTCGTGGAGCTAGTGGCTACATGCCTAGCGCAGTAGTATATATCTCCCCATTCTTCCACTGTCACCAAGTGGTGGTCTGTTTGAGCAATGCCTTGTAGATAAGGGTCGCAGTGGCATTCGCAGATGCAGATAGCTAGATACCTAAATATGTGATAGTCTTTTCTCCATTGTATGGAAAAACGTCTGGCCAGGAGTGCTTCCTTGACTTGTGGGACTGTAAGACTGAGTACTTGTGAATTGTTAACATTCACTGAAAAGCCCAATGAGAATCCAAACCATCCACCTCCTCAAGAAAAGCCTGGAAGTGCTGTTGAGGGGTTATCAAGAGCAGCCATCCCATCATCTGCATATAGGCAAATGGAATGTTCTTCTCCACTGAAGCAGACCACTGTTATGTCTGGGATATTACACATCCTCTGCGGAAATGGTTCCACATAGAGGGAGAAAAGTAAAGATGACAGAGGGCAGCCTTGCCTCTTCTCTCTACTGAGGGCTGATGTTACGCCGTTGATGTGAATGAATGCTCCCGAGAACTACAATCGCTTACTATCCAGGTGCGGAAGTGTTCCCCAAAGCCGAAGCACATCACCACTATCTCTAGGTATGGCCAGCGTACCCTGTCAAATGTCTTTTCGGTGTCGACAGAGTGGAGAGGAACCTGTTGCTTGGACCAGGGCATCTTATCAATTATGTGTAGCAGCCACTTGGTGTTATCGCCACATTGACTATGGGGAATGAACCCTGGTTGAGCAGGGAGTATGAGCCCAGGCATTAATGGGTTCAAGCAGGCTGCCAGTACGCTCGTGAAAAGCTTAAGATCTTTATTTTGCAGGGGAGTAGGTCTATAGGATCCACATTGTTTCGGATCCTTCCCTGGTGTGGGGATGACACTAATAGATGCTTCCAACATTAATGGGGAGATGGTGCCTGGACCAGTGTAAGATTTGAAGAGCTTGGTAAGGATAGGGGCTAGTGTCATGCAAAAGGTTTGGTAAAATGAGGTCGGGTATCCGTCTGAGCCTGGTGATTTATGGACCTTTTGTCTCTCTACTGTGGCAAAAACCTCTTCTATGTGGATGGGAGTGTCAAGGTCACAGGCCTGTTCCAGTGTGATGAGGGTTCTATGTATCCCTTGTAAATATTGTGCAGGTCTCTGGCGAAAGTGCCTGAGCTGTGTATAGGTTTGCCTAGAAGTCTTGAAAGCAATTTGCTATGTGGCAGTCACTTGTGTTATCTCTCCTATCTCCCCCGTCCAAAGCTTCAAACTTTGCTCTCTGTCATTGGGCATGCAATCTACTAGCAAGGAGTTGTTCGTCCTTGTCCCCTCAACATAGAACAAGTGCTTTAGATGCAGTAGGAAGTACTCTGCTCTATCCAGGTCCAGCCCTGCTAGCTGTTTTCTAGTAGCTTCAAACTGTGCGATGATGTATGTATTCTAATTGTCTTAGTCATACCTGTTACTGCAGTGATGCGTGTTGTTCTTTTTGTGCCTTGTTTTCGGTTGCTGATAAAGCAATGACTTCTCGTTGGGTTGTCATTATTGAGGAAGTCATGCATCACAGTGGTGATCTGCTGCATCAATTATGGTGTATGTAGAAGAGTCTCACGTAGGTGCCAGGGTTGATGTATGCGCTGTGTTTGGGGGAGCACTATGTCCACTGTTGTTGCTGCATGTTCTGACAGGGAGTGGGGATCTATGTTGCATGTAAGGTATATGTTTTGGACCTCTTTAGTCCCTAGAAAGTAATATAACCTCGGTGTATTTTATGGGGTGGTAGTAAAATGTATAGTCATGTGTGGTCTGGTGGCATTCTTTCAAGAAGTCTCTGAGGCCTATTTCCTGGAGCCAACATTTACATTCATCAGTTAATTCTCCCATCCTGCCTTGGCCCTAATCAGATCGGTCTAGGGTGTTGTTAAAGACAATACTAAGGTTTACCCCTATCAGTACGAGCCTGTCTCGTGTGGCCACGACCTCAGTAACTGAGCGGCGAAGGAAGGTTTCCTGACTCTTGTTAGGTTAGTATAGAGAACCCAGTACAAACTGTAACCCTGTATGTGAATGCAAAGAACTAGGAAGTGTCCCCTTATCTCCAAAACTTTGGCCCCTATTTCTTCCTGGAATGTGCGTGTCACCAAAATAGCTACTCCTTCTGTCTTAGTGGCTGCTGAAGAGAATAACTGTTGTGGAAATATTTTGGTTCCAATTTCGTTACATCAGGTGCTTCTCCTGTAGGAGACAGATATCAGCCCCTGAGTTTTTAAGATATGAGAGCACACCACGTTTTTTAACAGAGTTACTCAACCCTTTTACATTCAATGATTGTATAAATAATCCAACCATTGTGTTAGACCATGGTAAGGGTGGCTAGGTGTCATTCTTCCACCTTCCTTACCCTACAAGTGTAGCCGTAGTCTGCACTCATATGTATGTCGATGATGGTCAGGAAAGGCTGGCCCATAATTTGGATACTCTCTCAAGTGAAAAGGAAAAAAGATCCCTTCTAACAAAACAACAATCAAACAATTATATGGATCTGGTAGGTCCAGCGTCCCGAGTGGGATGACAGGCGTTCCAGTGGTATAGACAAATACCTGATTCATTGTCAAGGCCGGTTCCTCCTTGTTGTGGTAGCTGTAACCCGACCCCCTCCTCTGCTTTCGCACCCCATGTCACTTGCTACTCTCTGTTATGCCAGGGCTTCCTCGATGTCTTCCAGCAGTCAATTGTTGGAGTTTCTTTGTAGTGTCTCTAAGACTGCTCTCCGCTCTTGGGCTATGGTGTTGGGATCCGAACAGACTGCCCTATCACATGCTGGGCACTTCTTTGACCTCCAATCACTTCATGGGCCAGCTCTCAGATGGTACGTATCCTCCCCAGGCATTTGCGGTGACTCCTGTTTCCTGTGCAGTGCCCTCATTGCCAGGCAGTCTGTTCTCATCTCCCCAGGGAGGCTGCACTGCCCCACACTCTCCCGCTGTAGCCTGCATGGAATACAGGAACTATGCCTACTGGTTGACTTGGACAGGCATGTTTGTCATGTACATATGTGTGCACCTGGTAGTCACAGTATCAACCCCTCTGTGCCCAGGTCAAGCTCCTCCACTATTTGGTTAGGTCAGGGAAGCGCAGGTAGTGCTTGTGGGCAGCTGTGAGATTGTGTTGCAGGCCCACTGTCCCAGCTTGGCGGTGTCAGCCTGGGTTGATAGTTGAAGCATCACCAAGTCTGTCAGCACAACACAAGGAATCGAGACAGGCCTCATCTATGTCCAGGCAGTGATCATCAGCTTCTAGTTACTGATTTGGCTTGTGGCCATGCCCCGGATAGTAGCGCAGCTCAGTCCATTCATCCCCATGAAGGCCTGGATGGGCCCAATCCTGTGCGCCTGTCGGTGGTCCTACCCTGCGACGGTGGGCTGAGTGTCTTATTACAAACAGAGCCACAAGAGTTCCGACGATGTGTGTGTGTCATGTTGCTGAACCGTAGCTTAAGCCAACTGTCTCATTGTTGCTGCGGGAGCTGGGGTCCGTGAATGGTGCTCCACCATCACAGTCAGGCCAGGGAAGAGAGCCCACCGCCCAGCCCTGCCCACAGTTGCATGATGGCCACCATTTTCAGGTTCCCTGCTGCAGCCTGTGGAGGCCTCCCAAGCATCTATTTTGCAGTTCAGGGCCAGGAGGCGGCTCCAGACCCAAGGAGGAGGAGCAGCAACATCAGGGGGAAGCCCTGTGCCCCAAAGGCTGATTGGGTGAGGAGGGGGATCGGTGCTTCGTTCTCGGGGCTGGGACAGAGGTCAGAGAGCGCATTTTACTCCTTCTCCATCATGGCCACACCCCCCAGACATAATTCTAACAGGGGAATTCAACATCAATTTAATCTATACTCCAGACAAAGATATACTAACTTCAGAATATATCTTTTGGAATGTGCAGCCACAGTTTAACCAGGAACTAGGTTGTATAGACCTCATAGGCCCAAAATTTTTAACATTTCTGGAGTATTTACGTTTGAGGGTAATAAATGTCAGAACAAATGAAGATACACCCACAAATGTCACTTACAATAGTGCACAAACACGGTCTATACTTGATTGCACAGGGTTTATCTCTTTTGTTAATCCTGTATTTAGTGCACTTTTTAATCAAATTTACCACAGTTAGTGATCACTGCCAACAACGGATAAAATTCGGGATAAGTCCCCCAACACACACTACTGCTGCTGTGGATCTCGGGTTCCTAAAATCCGCAAATTTAAACGCTTGAGATGGTCCAATAACACCCTATCAGGCTTGCATGACAAGGCAAAATAACTAGTGGAGGCAACTAGATCGACAGTAAACAATTGAATAGATGTCTGGACAACTTTCACAAGAGAAGTTGTATCATACGCCACACCAATGACCAACAACAGGCATGCAGCAAGCAATAGGTGCCCAAGAATCTCTTAAAAAAGCTAACTGTTGAAAAGGGAGTTAAAACAGTCTGTTAGGAAACTCAGATATACTGACCTCCCCCCAGCCTCTTTGGAAAATATTTAGAATCTGAGGAAAGAATATAAAAAACAATCATGGGAAGATAGGAACACAAAGAAAGAAGCGTTTTGGACAAAACTAATCTACAGTACTAACAGTCTAACTCCAGGGGATCGGGAGAGGCTTGAACTAGCCAGGAAGAAGGATAAACAACTCAAATGTCCAGCCTGGGTCAATTATTGGGGCATAATGTTTGAGAGGTACCCTCTGCTTGAACCACCAATTGCACAGATAGGCACAGCATGTCAGTGTAACAGGTGCAGCATTAATGGTTCCAAATACGGGGAATGTCGTATATCAAATTAAACAAGCACAAGTTCGGAAAATCAAAATCTTTCATTATACTTGCACCATAGTGTTAAAAGAATAATAATCAAAGGCAGAAGAGACCCAGGGCCCAATGGAATTCCTCAAGCTATTTTCAAATGGGACCCGGATTACTGGGAAGGCCCACTATCAATCCTATAGAGACAGGTGCAATCAAAAGGCAGTATTCCATCCAGTTGGCGTGACTCAAAAAGGTGGAAACTGTATCAATCCAGCTTATTACAGGCTAATTGCTTTAATAAATGTGGAAGCAAAATACTACACATCATTGATAATAGAGGACCTTTTGGAGTGGTCAGACAAGAACACTTAATCCCACTCAACCAGACGGGATTTAGTAGAGGGTTATGCACAGTAACAAACATCTTGGCCACTTCTCTAATAGCGGACAAATGCAAGTGAAAACCACAAAAATGATATATTTGTTTTCTCGACCTAAAAGAGTCTTTTGATCAGGTTGATTATGGTACACTGTGGAGAAAACCAAGAGGCTGGAACATCCCATAAAGACTTCTCAAAGAAATAGAACAACTTTAAACACAAGCCTGGATTTCTGTCAAACTGAGGGACGGCTCTGGTATTTCTAGAAAGATAGTCCCAAATAAAGGTCAGAAACAGGGGTGTGTGTTGTCTTCACACCTCTTTAAATTCTCTATGGCAGACTTTACACCACAACTCAACAAGATCAACTCACAGCGTTTGGGCCCCCTACAACTGTCTCATCTATCCTACACAGATAACGTCCTTTTATTGAGCCTAGCAAAGGTCGGCCTACAAAGATCTGTGATTGAATTGAGGAACTATGGGGCATATTTACAAGCTCCTTGAACAACCTTAGAGCCACCATAGGGTCATTTATTAGATGCTAAGGTGGCACTAAGGTGGCATTTCTGCCGTGCCATATTTACAAAGTGGGGCAATTCTCGCATTGCACCACTTTCCTACCCCTTACATCAGGTATAATGTATGCAAGGGAGGCGTTCTGGCACAGGGAGGAGCATTTTTAACACATGCTGAGAACAGGCATTAAAATGACACACCCAAAGTGCCACAATAGCATCTCAAATGTTGACGCTATCGTGCTAACAACTGCCATGGTGCGCTGTATTGTAAATATGGCGCAATCATGGTGTTGTTAGGTGCTGGTAGGGGGGCGCAACAAAAGTCCTGCATCATTTATAATGTCCCACTTTCTTGTAAATATGCCCGAGTCTCTAACAACAAACTGAAAATTAATATAGTAAAAACTAAAACAATGGTAATCAGGCATCACTTTGGCCCACCTCATAAAATATGGCTGGACAGTGTCCCATTGTAGGAAACAAGTATCTACAAGTACTTGGGCTTATATATTGATAATAGGTGTAATCATCAGGAGCAGAGACAATACATGTTAAAAAAAGGTGTTTGCATTTTGTACCATAGTCAAGAAACTGGAAGCTCCTTTCTTCAAGGCTCTCCTAGCAATAATGGCAGCAAATATGCTCCTTACAGTGGCATATGCAAGTGTTGCAATGTATGGAAAGGACGCTATCCTTTTGAATAAATTGCAGGAAACCAGCTTATAAGCAGGTGTTTTACCTCCCTCAGGACGCTTCTCCAGCACAGGCGCATCAGGAATTTGGACTTACTAATAAGTCACTGGGGAGTATGTACACGTTCATAAAAAAAGTTGGTATAAGATCAAATTAGGTAGAGACCAAGCCCCACCAAATAGTGCATTATGGATGGCGCTTAAAAGTGACCCCCTGTCAACATATAGTTCCTTCTCAAAAGCACTCTACCAGACGAGCACAGTAGAGTTTTGGAATAATACCTTACCTTTTGCATCATTCTAGCAAATAATAAATAACGTTGAAAAACAGCAATCATGTTTGGTCGCCAAAAACAGTTTTGGCAGGTGATCTCTTGAATGGATGGCGCTTAAATACTGTGAAAGTTTGAAGCCCGCGCCTTACCTGAGTCTCACTTTCTCAGTGCATATAAAAAGGAAATTGATGGCAATTCGTTTTGGTCGAATCCCCACTTTTGCGAACCCACCGTCTTGGAAACAAGTGGTGTAATAACATGCAGACTCTGTGGTTACAAGAAAGAGGACTTTATATACCTGATATGTATATGTCCATATCTATTTGTGGCCCGTGTTAACCTAGTAAAAAATAGATTTTTTTCGCACATGTAGGGCAGTAATAATAAAAGGAGTTCACCCGTCTGATCCCCAACTGAACACAAAACTGATGAAGTATTTATCATTGCATAAACAAGCAAGAAGTGAGCTCAGTCACGGGGGTAAAGCCACTGCAAATCTGCTGCATTATATCTGATAGTAAAGCACCCATTGCATTTTTTTGTACCGTAATCATGTTGCATTTACATTGTGATATTGCTCCCTTGAAAGCATTTTATGACACAGAGTGGTAAAAAAAACTCGACGGGAAGTGAAATGACCAGAAGATTTTAGGGGTATACAGGGAGTGCAGAATTATTAGGCAAATGAGTATTTTGACCACATCATCCTCTTTATGCATGTTGTCTGACTCCAAGCTGTATAGGCTCGAAAGCCTACTACCAATTAAGCATATTAGGTGATGTGCATCTCTGTAATGAGAAGGGGTGTGGTCTAATGACATCAACACCCTATATCAGGTGTGCATAATTATTAGGCAACTTCCTTTCCTTTGGCAAAATGGGTCAAAAGAAGGACTTGACAGGCTCAGAAAAGTCAAAAATAGTGAGATATCTTGCAGAGGGATGCAGCACTCTTAAAATTGCAAAGCTTCTGAAGCGTGATCATCGAACAATCAAGCGTTTCATTCAAAATAGTCAACAGGGTCGCAAGAAGCGTGTGGAAAAACCAAGGCGCAAAATAACTGCCCATGAACTGAGAAAAGTCAAGCGTGCAGCTGCCACGATGCCACCTGCCACCAGTTTGGCCATATTTCAGAGCTGCAACATCACTGGAGTGCCCAAAAGCACAAGGTGTGCAATACTCAGAGACATGGCCAAGGTAAGAAAGGCTGAAAGACGACCACCACTGAACAAGACACACAAGCTGAAACGTCAAGACTGGCCCAAGAAATATCTCAAGACTGATTTTTCTAAGGTTTTATGGACTGATGAAATGAGAGTGAGTCTTGATGGGCCAGATGGTTGGGCCCGTGGCTGAATTGGTAAAGGGCAGAGAGCTCCAGTCCGACTCAGACGCCAGCAAGGTGGAGGTGGAGTACTGGTTTGGGCTGGTATCATCAAAGATGAGCTTGTGGGGCCTTTTCGGGTTGAGCATGGAGTCAAGCTCAACTCCCAGTCCTACTGCCAGTTCCTGGAAGACACCTTCTTCAAGCAGTGGTACAGGAAGAAGTCTGCATCCTTCAAGAAAAACATGATTTTCATGCAGGACAATGCTCCATCACACGCGTCCAAGTACTCCACAGCGTGGCTGTCAAGAAAGGGTATAAAAGAAGGAAATCTAATGACATGGCCTCCTTGTTCACCTGATCTGAACCCCATTGAGAACCTGTGGTCCATCATCAAATGTGAGATTTACAAGGAGGGAAAACAGTACACCTCTCTGAACAGTGTCTGGGAGGCTGTGGTTGCTGCTGCACGCAATGTTGATGGTGAACAGATCAAAACACTGACAGAATCCATGGATGGTAGGCTTTTGAGTGTCCTTGCAAAGAAAGGTGGCTATATTGGTCACAGATTTGTTTTTGTTTTGTTTTTGAATGTCAGAAATGTATATTTGTGAATGTTGAGATGTTATATTGGTTTCACTGGTAATAATAAATAATTGAAATGGGTATATATTTTTTTTTGTTAAGTTGCCTAATAATTATGCACAGTAATAGTCACCTGCACACACAGATATCCCCCTAACATAGCTAAAACTAAAAACAAACTAAAAACTACTTCCAAAAATATTCAGCTTTGATATTAATGAGTTTTTTGGGTTCATTGAGAACATGGTTGTTGTTCAATAATAAAATTAATCCTCAAAAATACAACTTGCCTAATGATTCTGCACTCCCTGTATTTATACTCCGTTTGCGCCGAATTTGCGTCGTTTTTTTCGACGCAAATTCGGCGCAAAACTAACGCCATATTTATACTTTGGCGTTAGACGCGTCTAGCGCCAAAGTATGAGGAAAGAGCGTCATTTTTTTGCGTGAACGCCTTCCTTGCGTTAATGAGATGCAAGGTAGGCGTTCCCGTCTAAAAAAATGACTGCCACGCAAATGCGTCGTATTTATACTCCCGGGCAAAAATCACGCCCGGGAGTGGGCGGGGCAAAAAACCCCGCATTTGCGCCGGATTTTAGCGCCTGGGTCAGGGCAGGCGTTAAGGGACCTGTGGGCTCAAAATGAGCCCACAGCTGCCCTCCCACGCCCCCAGGGACCCCCCCTGCCACCCTTGCCCACCCCAGGAGGACACCCAAGGATGGAGGGACCCATCCCAGGGACATTCAGGTAAGTTCAGGTAAGTATAATTTTTTGTTTTTTTTATATTTTTTTTTGGCATAGGGGGGCTTGATTTGTGCCCCCCTACATGCCTCAATGCCCAATGACCATGCCCAGGGGACATAAGTCCCCTGGGCATGGCCATTGGGCAAGGGGGCATGACTCCTGTCTTTACTAAGACAGGAGTCATGTAAATGGCGTCTGGGCGTCGTTAAAAATGGCGCAAATCGGGTGGAGGCGATTTTTTGGCGTCAACCTGACTTGCACCATTTTAAGACACCCTAACGCCATTTTCCCCAACGCCGGCGCTGCCTGGTGTACGTGTTTTTTTTCCACGCACACCAGGCAGCGCCGGTCTGTTAGCGCCGGCTAACGCCATTCAATAAATACGGCGCCCGCATGGCGCTTCAGAATGGCGTTAGCCGGGGCAAAACTTTTTGACGCTAAACTGCGTTAGCGCAATTTAGCGTCAAAAAGTATAAATACGGGCCTTAGTGCCTCTATGTTGTTTTGTCACACCTGAGAGTATTAACTATTGTAGAGGAGAACGTCGCTGATGGTTGTATTGATATAATATATTGATACCATGCATTTTAATGATAATTATTATTTGTAAGTGAATGAATACCACTGTTACGGTTTTAATTATCCAAACAATAAAGATGATTTGTGTGATTTTCATGTTCTATGTTGGGATATATGCAGGGGTCCATGCACCTCGATTGGGCTACCGACAACTGTTTGCTACGTTTAACTTTGTTTTACATGTTCTCAGTAACTGGTTTAATATATAATGTGTTCTATACAAAGGTAGTGTGAGCCTTTGTTTGAAAGTAATTTGGGTCGATGCCACAAATACCCTTTACACAGTGTATATTATTTTGAATTTCATTGTGCATTTCCAGTCAACAGCAGCTCTGTTATTTTACAGTAGTTCCCTTAGCTCTAGATTTCATCTGCAGGTTAAAGCTACTTCCTGATCATTCTATTTTTTATTAATACCAGGTGCTTGGTGCCCATCGTGTAACTTGCAGGAGCGCATTTGTGACGTCATGTAGGAGGTGGTCAGTTCTACTATATGTTTGATCTGGATACGGAGTATCTTATCAATCATATTCAATTCTGACAGTAGTAATATGGAAGCTGTGTAATATCAGAGGGAGGTGTCCCACAAGTTCTTCAACCTTTGTTTATTCTAAGGCAATTGAGATAGTAGGAGAAATGTCTTCAAAGAGCCCTTGAGAAAGTAGTGTATCCTACAATGCCTGAAATATGTTGGAAAAATGCAATACATTTCACCTCATGTAGGCAGCAGTTTGGAGAGAACCTTGTGCGTCGGGTGTAGGACTGAAAGGTTAGCTCAGAAAATCATCATGCAAGGTGGTGGGCTGTGATGTTAGCCTAAGGTCAAAGATAGTAAAGTACATGAAGATGGACTTAAATAATCTAGAGGCTAATCAGTAAGGGATTAGGCAATAATGTAAGCACATTATCTTGACTAAAAACAGCCTAATCAAGATGTATGTTTTACCAAGCCCATTATTCTCAAGCTTATGGTACTCAAAAGACTTCAGGATAAATGGTGCTGCCTGACAGAAAATCAATTAAATGTTTTTTTCAGGCTAATAGTCTTGACCTTCATGAACGCTGTGATGGTATGGACCTAACATTTGTGGCAGGTGACGAGGAAGATGCCAAGTGTAGTAGCTACTTTACCGAGCTGCTTATGATGAAACAAGTACATCTCTTAACACAACTGTCTTTATAAGGCAGTTTTCAGTTGCTGCAGAAGTTTTTTTTTTTTTTTTGTTTAGTCTTACTAACTAAACCACTGGCAGGTTTATGTGTGCATGACATAAATTCTTAGGATTGCGTGATTTTGGATAAAAGAAAACAAATAAGGCAAGGTTTAAGCTGTATTCAAGGATTTTATCAGATTAGATAGGCCTCACCTCCGGCACCCATAAAAATGCTCATAAAATACTGAGGGACTGACGAGTTTGTGGAGAAGTTAGGGGATGACAATCCTTAGTATTTTTGACTACTTAATGTTTACTGCCTAATGCACCTAACGGATGTTACCCAGGGGAGTTCATCATTGTTCACACACAGGAAGTCTCAGTCGTAGGTAGGGCTTGCCGTTTGCTTTAAGAATGCACTTGCCCTTTTCAGAGGGTGATTATCAGTCAGAATGGAGTTGATTAATTCAGCAATGCATACCTGGATGGCATTACATTATTCGGTGGAACCTGAGGACCACCGATTACAACTACAGAAAGGTTTTCCGAGAGTCATCCTTTCTAGTGACAGTAGAAGGCACCAGCTACACCACATCTCTGTGAACAATCTGGGTCCTAAGTGGGTGATTGGTAGATATTACCATAATCAAGGTCTTTGTCCATTGGAAGCCCTGTAAAACCCACAGTCAGGTGAAAAAATTATTCTGCCTTATCCTGAACTTGTTATTTTTGCTTTGTCGCCCTAAGTGGGAAGGGTATGCCCAGACGTGGGTCCCGTGCTTCCCATGCCACTCGATTCAAGCTAGCCTGGCTGATGAGGGGTGAAACCCCGAAACTGGTCCCAGGATGCTTGTTTCCGGTCCAGTGAGGACCTGGCTTGGCAGTTCGGTCTGGACTGTTCCCATGAGGAACAGGGTCAAGACTGATTTGCATATGGCTGGGTCCAAACTGGGGTGGCATGGTGAGCAAAAGAATGATGGATTAAACCCAGATCTATGACTGGGGGTGAGTGTTTGACAATGTTCAGCATTCCGTCCATCACTTGTTATTTTTGCTTTGTCACCCTAAGTGGGAAGGGTATGCCCAGAGGTGGGTCCCGTGCTTCCCATGCCACTGGATTCAAGCTAGCCTGGCTGCTGAGGGGTGAAACCCCGAAACCGGTCCCAGGATGCTTGTTTCCGGTCCAGTGAGGACCTGGCTTGGCAGTTCGGTCTGGACTGTTCCCTGTTCAAACTGGGGTGGCATGGTGAGCAAAAGAACGATGGATTAAACCCAGATCTATGACTGGGGGTGAGTGTTTGACAATGTTCAGCATTCCGTCCATCACTTGTTATTTTTGCTTTATCCTGAACTGCAGACACAATCTAAAACGTTTATGACACCACTGTAGCACCTTTAACTGAGTTGATGTGGAAAAAAATGCCAACAATGTTGAAGCAGACTACAGACTTTCAGAATGTTTTTTGAGGTTAAACTATATTCTCTGCACACACAGCAAGGAGTTCTGTGTTCCTACAAATGGAAATGACAAAAGTGTTAGGGCAGTTTAAAACTAATCTTCAAAAGTGTAAAATTGTGAGGAAGAGGCAAATTGAAAATGTTTCATGTAGGCAATTGCATTTTAACTATTTGACTGGGCATTGGAATCTATCTAATACATAGGCATACCAATGTAAGTAGTATCGCAAAGGTTTTCATACTTGATAAGGGGCTTGACCCATACATAAATTAAAATCTTCACTGCTGTCTCATCTGTTAGAAAATCTGTTTGAGAACAATTTGCCTGCTGTCCTTCCATTTAAATCTCGATTCATTTGTGTTTTGTACATCTGACTACATCTGATTTCTTGTAACTCTAAGAAAGACTAATAGTCTGCAAGCATATAGTCTGCTCCAAGTTGTAAGAAGAAAATTCAAAGAGCATTGAATTACTGTCCAATAGCAAAGAACGTACAAATAACACATAGTGGTCCAATGGCAAAGAACGTACACATGACACATAGGCCCTCATTATGACATCAGCAGTCTTTGGAAAAGATCACCAATGCCACCGGCGCCAGTGCTGGCGGTATGTTTGGCACCCGATTCTGACATTTCTGCTGGGCCAGCGGACAGAAACAGTGTTTCCGCCCGCTGGCCCAGCGGAAAAGTCACAACAACATTGAAGCCGGTTCGTAATCGAGCTGGCAGAAATGTTGAGGTGCAGCGGGTGCAGCAGCACCCATTGCGCATTTCACTGCCCGTAATTTGGGCAGTGAAATGCCCAATGGGGCTGTGCCTGGGGGCCCCCCGAGTCCCCCCTACTGCCAGCCTTTCCATGGCGGTGTTTACCACCATGGACAGGCTGGCAGATGGGGACTCATAATCCCCAGGGCAGCGCTGCTTGCAGCGCTGCCCTGGCGGATTAGGACCGCCAGGCTGCCGGCTGTCGGTAGCCTGTCGGTACCGGCGGTATGACCGTGGCGAATGCCGGCGGTGCGGTCTGGGACCACGGGGTCACAATGACCCCCATAGTGCTTAATTTGAGCTTGTGGTAGCCAGTGTGGGGCACCAGCACTTATTTTGGGGGTCCAGCACTTATATTTCAAAATCAGAAGACACATATACAGATTGGGAAGATGGAGGAAGATGAGAAAGTGGCAAACCGTAAAAAAAAAAAAGCAGAGGTCTACAAGAGTGAGATAAGGGGCAGGGAGCATCTCATAGCAGATTAAAGAGGCATGAAGTGGATACAAGACTACCAGCTTTGGAACTAGGCACATTAACATTTAATTGCAGCAGTCGTGTGGTTCTGAGCAGTGCTCCTGGCACTGGCACTCTTTATTTCACAAATTAAGGGCCCTTTTTGCAAGAAATGGTGCATTGCTGCATCAAAATAGATTGTGCCCGGTATGACAGAATCCTACGCCATGGATGGGTCGTATTTACGTTATGGTACACCATGTCATAAGGATCCTGCCCGCATAAAAAAAACGCATCCCTGTGCGCCATGTCATAAAGAATTCTGATGCTTCTGCTGGAAAAGTGGCGCAGGGCCGACTTGCGACACGGAAAGTGACGCAAATCAACCCTGTGGTCTTTTGAGTGTGGAATGCATCACAACATTTTTTTAAATTACACATTTTAAAAAAATGGCAAACACCACAGAAAGCAGCAATGGACCAGGCAGTAGCAGCAGAGACAAGAACAAAAGCACCAGCCAGGATGACAGTGAAGCACACAACAAACTAGCACCAGCACAGTGTAAGTAACACTAAGGGGCAAAGGGTGCAACAAATTCAAGGTATGCACTTCTGCTAGCTATGTTCCAAGGATCCGCTGTGCTGTCTGTAGGGCATAATGCAGGAATCTGGATTATGTCCTGTCAAATGCCACTGAAAGGTCGCTCACACTGCCCAGTAATATGTTGCACAGCTCAGACAGGCTCCGTCACATGTACTCATAACAATTTGAATGCAGCAGCAGTCCATCCTAAATTGTGGATTGTTGGGCATGTAGTGCAATGTACAAGATAAGGGACATATTTATAAACTTTTGACAGAGGGCTGCACTGCAAACATTCTTGCTGTGCTGCCTTGTGTGCAAAGAAAAGTGCAGCAATGCGCAACATCTACAGGGTACAAAACATTCCTGTCCTTGACCCATGCGATATCGCACAATGGCAATCATGTCAGGTCCTGTCCACTTCCAATGTTTGTGACAGAATGCAGCACATGTATAAAAAAAAGTAACAGTAGGATAATCAATAACATCTTCTTGCAATGGTCAACTGGGAAAGTTGTACGCTTATTGGCAATACCAGATTCACTAAGAGGCATATTTACAAAATAATGACACAGTGAGGTGCTACAAGCCAGCTTGCAGCACCGAGTTGCACCACTAGAAAAGTGCAGGGATGCGTCATATTCACAGCAATACAATGCATCCTTGTACTTTCCTCAGCGCTGGCTCACAACTGGCAGCCAACCGCCAATGCAGGCACCCTTGCAACATGGTGCAAGGGTGCCTGTGATACAGGGATGATTGTTTATGTGCTGAAAGGGACACCTTCCTGCACCTGAACAATCATTAATGGTGTTTTCTCCTATGTGTGCTACAGAATGCAGAACCCATATCAGAAGAGGAAAAAAGAGGAGAAATAAAGGTAGTTATCCTTGTTGTGCCACTTTTAAGCCACCCCTTGGGTGACATAGGAAAGTGACACATTTCCAGGTTTACAAAACCGTGTAAATATGGGAATACCTCCAATTCCATGGGTGTTGCATGAGAACACCTGTAGCAACACCCATGGAAGTTCTCTTTTACTCAGAGTAATGCGTGAAAGAGGGCCATAATTACAAGGCCATGAAAAGCCACGCAAGGTGACTTTGCATGGCCTTGTAAATATGGGCTGGCACACTGTGCCCCGGAGCATAAATACACGATGCTCCTGTGGCACTAGGGGCTTCTAAATATTGATGTCTGTGTAGATGAAACTGTCTAAATGGTGAGACAGTGGATAGCAAGCATGACTTAATGGATATGTGTCCTGAAAGGTAACGTGAGCAATACACGTGCACAGCTGTGTCTGACACTGTCACACGTTTGTTGCAGCTGGGAAGGGATAACATAGAATAGGCCATTGGGGTAAAACAGCCTGCATGTGGTCCTGGGTGAAGTAGTACCATCAGGAAGGGAAATTGGGTCACCTTGCCACATATTTCCCTGTTGGATCATATGAGCAAGGATCAGTCATGGGACATGTAAAAATAGTAAGCCAACACAAAGAGTAGGAGTCAGTGTTGTTTGGATACTGAGGTGGATGCCCTCAGTCATGTTGCAAAACCAGTCACCATTTTCAGCACTACTACCATGTGGGGTACAGAATGGACTATAGTCCTTAAAAAAGACAGACATGTCAGTATTTAGCACATGGTCACACATATTGTTGGAGTCAATGATTTACCTAGGGGGCATCACTGAGTGGTAGTAAGTATTGTCGGTGACCCAAAATGATGAGCTGAAGAGGAGGCATGTACATTTTCAAGTTAATAGACTTCAGTCAAAGGATGTGCCACCGTATGTTAAAACTCAAATTTGCCAAGTATCAACTTGGATGACTGTCAGTGCTACCAAAACTCCTAGTGTGACATTCACCATAGCCTATGGATTTGCACATAGTGCCCATTGTCAACAATGATGTGCCATAAGGTTTATGCAAGTCTTAAAAATGTGGAGACAGAAATAGGTACAACATGGGAAGTACATGTCCACACATATTTCTGCAATCTATCACTTTTTAAATTTGTGTAGGGTTGTGCAGAATAAGTGTAACAAATTCAACCCTTGAACACATTGATACATGATGTGCATGGTAGGCAGCACAACAAGGCAGAGTCTCATAGTGTACAGTGTGAAACCCAGATTGCTGGATCATAACAACATCATGAGCAGAGTCACATCACATGCACAAGAGCAGAAGGATAGATACTGGCACAGGGAATGCAGCCAACCTGGGGAATAGGTGGAATCAGAACAGTAGTGTGGTCAACATGTTTAAGCACAATCACTATAGGCATTATGTCAACCAATGTAAATCAACTTGACAGATGTGGACAAGATGTCTTTACATATGTCCAGTAATGGTAGGCCCAGTGACCTGTGTAACAATGTTGCAATATATGATATGAGCATGAAAGTCGGTCTGACCACACAGTGATTGTAGTGATAATGCAGAGATACTATAATTTAAAAGGCAATTACAGTGCAACTTGTACTCCAAGACTCTGTGTAATATTCATCCTAGACAAAAATGTTGTTTGGAAAGTCAAATATTACCAAGTCAGATAGTCAAACAGTTTAGTCATGTCAGCATCTCACAAAGGACACCCTTAACACTGCTCTCTCTCATTGCACAGGATGTAGCTACACCTCCTGAGCAGCTGCCTCTCTGGGCTGACAACCTGGCTGAGGATGACAGACTACCCACCCTTGATCAAAGCACACTCTGTGAAATCGTGGGCTCCCTTGACACTCCATCTCCGGTTGCGAGAAGGGATAATAGTGTTGTGGGATCTCCTGTGGCTCCACCCAGTACATAACAACCACAACCTGCTACATCACCTCCTGCCCTGTACTCTGAGGACCCCCAAGTAGATTTCAACGTTGGGTGGTAGTAGTCTAATGGAGGATACTAGATGTAGTTTGGGTGGGGATGGAGACCATGGCAGGCACCTTAGAGGCAGTCCATAGGTGCCTCAGTTGTCTGAATAAGGACACCTGGTCCACTATATGAGGCACCTACACTCTGCTCTGTGGACTCCAACAGTCCCTGGCTGATATCCCTGGTGTCATGAGGCTGAGGCATGAACAACTGCCCTGCCAAAGTGGCACCAGCTGAGGGCTATACATAAGATCCTAGAGTCTTTGGAGGGCAAGCAGGACACATACATCTCCACTATGGGTGCCTAACACTGCAACCTTGGTGCTGTGTTGTCATAGCAGCAGGCCATTCTCAGTGCACTGCTGCCTCACCTCTTGGCAGAGACAAATGCTGCTGTGGACTGTGAACCCATGTCTTCTGCCCCTGATGTGTGTGTGCCCCCTTTGCCATCATCCCCACCACCTACAACACTACGCTCACAGGAAGCAACACACACATCAGAGGAGAAACATATGGACTTCAGCAGTTTTTTAAAAATTATTCATTTTATTGCAAAACAAACATACAGCTTCATACAGAATTACAGTACACATGCTTTTGAATCCACAAATTACTTGTAATATACTTGTATGATCAGGGTGCCTCCCACTCTCCCAGAGCTTACTCATGGAGCAAAGGGCGATAGGCCCTGTTTTTCTGCACGTCTTTACTGTGACGCACCTCTACAGCATCGACCTAGTGCCTCTTTTTACCTATACTTCACTTCACGATCTGAATCGTCTGCTGAGGTGGAACCCTCCTCTGAAATGTTCAGGTCCAAGAGACGCATACTTAGCATTTGTCAAGTGCCCATGTCCTCCTCCATTTTCTCGTCTTGCCTGGCTAGCCTGATGTGCATTTCTTCCACAAGGGACCACTCACCCACATCCCCCAACCATTTCATCATGTGTGGTACTTGTGTGCCCATCCAGTTAATGGCCACTCTAAGGCCCATATTTTAACTTTTTTAGTGCTGTATTTGCGTTGTTTTTTGACACAAAATCTGCTCAAACTTACAAAACACAACTGTATTTTGTACGTTTGCGCTGTTTCTGCATATAAATATGGGCCTAAGTTTCGCTTGGACCAATGCTAGTTGCCGGAGATTTAAATCCATTTTCTTGCTCTTCTGATGCCTAACATTTCCCAGGAGGCTGCTGGCCGGGGTTACCTAAATTGGGATACCCACTGCTTCATTTATCCATTCCACAACCTGCTATAATGCTATAATGCTATACTTCCCTGCATTCCCATGCCAGATGCAAAAAGCCTGCGTTGTCCTTCCCACACCTTAAGCAGCTGTCCAGTTTTGAAGGAGAGAACTTGTGAAGATCCTTTGGCATCAGGTATGTCCGATGAAGAAAACTAAAATGTACCAGTTTAAAGCGAGCATTACAGGATATTGTATGTGTGAGAGAATTAATGTGGGACTATTCCACCTCCCCCAGATGCTCTTCCAAATCATGTTCTCAGGCTGCTCTGAAGTGTGGTGTATGTGTCGCCCTCTCCTCTCTCATGGCTCTGTATAGTAGAGAAGTCAGGTGGTGATCCGACCCACAGGACAGTAGGATCCCCAGAGTGGGTGATGTAGTGGGTGCATCAGAGAAAGTGGGTCAGACTGCCCTTGCAATGGTAGATAAACCTTCATGATGCAGGAAGTGCCCTTGTCCTAGCTAAAGCGTAAAAATATATCTCAAAACATGGGACTTCCAGGCCTCCCTTTTCATATGTTCATTTTAGGGTGCATAATGCCACCCTGCTCCTTCGCCCGCCCCCCCCCCCCCCCCCCCCAGAGGAGTCAGATTAACATGGTGTCCAATTGTTTGAAACCCTGGCTGGTATAGCACACAATTAAATTTGGAGCACATAGAGGCACTTCGGCAGCATTACCATCTTTGAGATGGCTAATATGCCCATCAACGACAAGGGGAGTGTGTTCCAGAAATCAATGGAAGCGTTGAGGCTTGTTAGGATCTTAGCTATGTTCAAGCTCAGTTGTCTGTTCTACGAGTGTGTTACATGGACGCCCAGGTACCTGAAATTGTCTAACTCCCATCTGAGGCCCAACGGTGGGAGGTTGCCCCTTTCTGTTCTCGCCAAGGACATGAGTAGAAAAAACAGGGATGCCTCCAGCAGTTGTTATAGCTGCGATATTGAGGCCTGAGGGGAGGGCAAGTAAAACAGAGCGTTGTCTGCGTAAAAGGTGACAATATGCAATGTGTTCCCAATTTGAAAACTCTGATTCCGCAACTCTCCATGAAGCCAGATGGCCAAGGGCTCGATAGCCAGAGCAAAGATCAGTGGAGAAAGGGGGAACCCTACCTTGTGCCTTGTCCCAGCGCCCATTCCTCTGACCTTATAGCCCCTGTTCTAACTCTCGCTTGGGGGTTAGTGTAAAGGAGACACACCCAGCAGCAGTATTGGGGACCGAACCCCATGACCCAGAGGACCTCAGGCACATATCCCCAGTCTATACTGTCAAAAACCTTTTCGAGGTCAAGGGAGACTAGCTCGTCCTCCAGGTCGTTGACCTCAGACATGATATACGCTAGTCGTCTGAGATTCATGCTGGACTTCAGCTGTTTTGAACATGAAAGTTCCTGATAGCAGTTTTCTATGCCAAAATGCCACTTTCTCCTTTGCCCAGTGCTTATGATTTTGCCAGTAAATTTCACAACTGGTAATAATCTCAATTTGTTGTCCCATCTGTTGACCTCAGCCATGTCTGTCAATGTGGCCTTCACTTATGGCAATTTGTTCATTCTCCTTATCACTGAACCACCCCTCCTCTCCCCATGTCACATGCAGAGATTCACCCATGATCTCTGTCTGGACATTCCATGGCAAAACAAAGTTTGGGAGAGTTGCTGCAACAACTGTGTCTGTGATTGAAACAATGTTGTACTTGTAAATAAATGCACAAAATCAAATCTGTGTGCTGTATGTCCGTAGGAGTATGTAGTATGTAGAACCTGGGGTATTTTGTGAGTTGAAAATGAAACAAACTCTCCAAAGGGACACAGGTGTAATGGTGCCGTGGTCAAAGTTCCACCGTCTGAGGAAGTTTGGTCATGTGAATCCTGTGTGTCTGTAGACTAGATTATAGTCACTCAAGCTCCCAAGCATGAAGTGAAACATGTCACATGGTGTCAATGTAGAGGGTTAAATAATCTACAGTCCTAATGGGGACTCTAACCATGGACAATAGGCTACAAACTACACTGCTGTGACAAGCAAATGGGGGAAGCACCAGTGAGTAATGTCCTGTCAAACAGTGTATGACCATAGAGTGTCCAGATTGTTGACACAATCACAGTAACCCACAAGACATGTGGCGTGAGACACACGCACACACACATTCACACACACAGAAATGAAGTAACAAAACATGGTTTGGCCTATCTCTCCTTTCGCATTCACAGTGTCACTTACATAGCACACATTTTATACCAATCCCTATGTCATTCCATGCCGAACCTGGCAGATCTCTCTCCATATGCATTTTCTGAAGTCATACATGTCTAAAAACACTGCAAGCAAATCCAAATGCATGTAGTTACTGTTAGACCTGATAGGCTTAGGGTGGTCATCCCAAAACGTTTTGCCTACCTTCCTCCACTTTTCTGACACTGTTTTTGCTGGGTTTCGGACTCAGCGCACTTTACCACTGCTAACCAGTGCATATGCTCTCTCCCTTAAACATGGTAACATTGGTTCATCCCCAATTGGCATATTTGATTTACCTATAAGTCCCTAGTAAAGTTTCACTACATGTGCCCAGGGCCTGTAAATAAAATGCTACTAGTGGGTCTGCAGTACCGATTGTGCCACCCGCCTAAGTAACCATGTCTCAGGCCTGTGTGTGCAGTTTCACTGCCACTTTGACTTGGCATTTAAAAGTACTTGCCAAGCCTTAAACTCCACTTTTTCTAGATATAAGTCACCCCTAAGGTAGGCCCTAGGTAACCCATAGGGCAGGGTGCCATGTAGGTAAAAGGCAGGTCATGTGCACATGTGTTTTATATGTCCTGGTAGTGAAAATTCATTTTCCACTACTGTGAGGCCTGCTTCTTTCATAGACTAGCATTAGGTCTGCCTTCATATACTTTTTGAGTGGTATATACTGATCTGAAAGGGGTAGCCAGGTCATATTTAGGATGGCTAGAATGGTAATAGAAACTCCTGCTTATTTGTGAGGTTGTATTTTATATTACTATTTTAGAAATGCCATTACACTTAGATTTCAAAGGCTAGTGACCTGCCCTCACAAAGTGGACTGCCAAACCCCCTACTGGGACCCTGACAGACAGGACTGCACTGAAAGGGGAACTTGTGCATTTCAAAACCACTCTTTGAAGTCTCCCCCAGTTGAAAGGCATTTTTGGGTATATAAACTGGGTCTCTTACCCCACCAACTCAGACACTTTTGGACCTGCACCTGAACTCTGTCTAAAGACCTGCCTGGCTGCTGAAAGTCCTCTCTGGACTGCTTTGCTGAAAAAAACTGCTGCCCTGCTAATGCTGTGCTGCCCTGCTGGCCTCTGACTGTGCTGGAAGGACTTTGTCTTCCCCCAAAAGTGCTCTCTAAGGGCTTGGATTGAGCTTTCCTCTTGTTCTGGGGTCTCAGGGACTGCAAAGACCTTCACTGCTATCTTTTTGCTAGAACACCCACTTCAGTAACTTTGGAACGACTTCAGTGATGCCAGCGATGCCGCAGCCTGCTCCCGCTCCGTGGACCTCGCTGCATGACTTCAGCCTGCACTGCAAGTCCGACATCCCCGTGACTCTGCTGACATCACCCAGGGTCATCGTGACACTGTGAAGTTGACACATCACGTCCTGATGGACCAGAACCAGCGACCCCTCCAGGTCACAAGGAATCCACGCCTCACGGATGCCATACCACCATCTCCCTCTGCATCCAGACGGAGCCTATGCCGCAACTCCACCTGCTTTTCAGTGCGGAACCAACACCTCTCTCTTCGGAAGCTGTAGGGGACTGACGCCGCACCGACTCCACCGATGCCTCTTTCTGACTCCGTTCGACATCCTTGTTTTTCGTTTTCCAAAGGTACTGTACCTGGGGGTCCATGTGACTCAGTGACCAGAACCAGTAGTGTCGGATTGTTGGGAACGACTCTGTTGACGATGCTGTGATAGCCCCAGTTGGAGCTATTGTGTTTTCTTTGCGCTTTGGTTGGATTTAATCTTTAAAAATTCATAACTCTGCTTGTGTACATTGGATTTTCATAGTTTAAACAGTATTTTATTCAGGTAAATATTGTCTATTGTCTTCATCCAGTGCGGTGTATTTTTGTGATGTTTTCAATGTTACTGTACAATTTATTGCACAAATACTTTTCACATTGCCTTCTAAGTTAAGCCTGACTGCTCAGTGCCAAACTACAAGGGTGGGCACAGGATAATTTGGATTGTGTGTGAATTACCCTGATTAGGATTGTGGTCCCTACTTGGGCAAGGGTGCATACCTCTGCCAACTAGAGACCCCATTTCTAACAACTGTGCTGTGCAGACATACCTCTGATCAGACTCACCTTGGCATTTCAGTTACGAAGACAAGGCAAAGGTATGTTCATGTACCCACCATAGAGTAGGCTCAATTAAACAATATGAGAGTGGCCTTCAAATGCTTACCATGTGTGGATTGGTGACACCTGTTTTTAATACACTTAGGGGCTTATTTCAAAGTCCCTCTGTCATGCCAGGACCTAATGTTTAGTGATGGGTCTGTGGCACACAAGGCAGGCAGTGCCATATTTAATAGCACACATTCAGCCACCCTGCCTGGCTTTCCATGTTCTGCAAAAGATAGCCCATTAAATTCCTGTTCTTCCTGTTGTGTTGTTCATCCCCTTCTGTGTGGATTTGCCAAACCAGTTGGACAGAGAATGCAATGTCATCAGCTACCTTAGAATTGAGCATCTGACATGCATTTGGAAATGTTACCATCCTGAGCCATGTTCACAAAAGAGTACACAGCAACATGTTTTCACTGAATATGCTAATTTGGTCATTGCTCCTATCTCTGCCCACCTTTCATGTTGTGCATCAGATATTGGCAATATATTCACTCTGTCAATAGTTAAATGCAACTGCATAAGCAAAAACTTGAATATAGTTTTGAAATATAACCTTCATTTCATAAATGCTTATTTTGGGCCATATTTACAAAGTTTTGGTGCAGAGCAGCATCACAAGCCATCTTGCAGTGCTGCCCTGTGTCAAATCAAAAGGACAGGAATTCACCATATCTGCAATATATGGTGAATTCCTGTCCTTGTTCCATGCACTGGAGCACAAATTGCAGCCCTGCGTAAACGCAGACACCCTTGCACCATAGTGCAAGGGTGCCTGAATTGCAGAGGTGACTGAATTTGTGCAGGAAGAGATACCTCCCTGCACAAAAACAGTCAATGGAGGTGACTTCCTCCTCTGTGTGCAGCACATTTCAGCACACAGAGAAAAGGAAAAAAATGCTGTGAAATAGTGGCATTTCTCCTGTTGTGCCACCCTTATGCCACCCCTGGGGATGAGTAGGCTTTTGACGCATTCCCAGATTTACAAGATTCCCACATTTACAAAACCTTGTAAATCTGGGAATGAGTCAAACCCTCAAGGGTGTTGTGTGGGGACACCCACGCAACACCCATGGAAACACCTCCCTGATGCAGAGTAAGGCAATGCAGTGACTTCTGCTGCCTTGACTTGCTCCATATCTACAAGGCCATGTAAAGCCACACAAAGTGGCTTTGCATGGCCTTCTAAATATGCGTCTGCAGCCTGCGCCGCCGGTGCATCACAAAAAGTGAGGCACCAGTGGTGCAGGCCGTGTGTAAATATGGGCCTTTGTGTAGGTATGCACAATGAACCTGGCATTGCACACAGCATCCTATATCACACACAATCCATGCACTACATAATAACCATTCAGGATGACACTCACTGATAATATCCAGGTCCTTGAAGCTTTCAATCTCTCCAACTGTGTATGGCTCGGGTCCATCTACAAGATATAACGTGAAACATTGCACTGTGATTGTTGAACACATACTGTGGGCAAGTGAAGCACAGGACATATGAATAGCAATTTGCTATGTAAGTGTTCAGGTTGTAATTATTTCAAATGCACAGTTCACATGCCTTAACTACACACATTAGTGAGGCATATTGTAGTTGACACACATTAGATGTGCCACAACATGCATCTGGTGGCCAGTTTGTGGTACCCGTTGAAGTACTTCACTACTCCAGAGTGTCCCAAGAGTAGCTGACTTTCATGGCTCTGCGCACCAAAATACCTTGCATACAATACTCTGCAAGATATTACAATTCCTGTGCCTTTCTCATATCTTTACATGTCCATATCTCTGCTTTACACATCACACAATGGCCATTCATGTTCCCTAACAAAATTGGCATCAGTACCTTTCAGTGCTGCATAGTACCAGAGATTTTCCATATATGCTCCAATGATGATATTTTGAAAAATAAACACCAACATGTATGAGATACTTTTGGATGTCTCTAATACAGCATGTCATACATTGTGACAAACTTACATGTGAGTGGGGTCCCCCATAATAAACATCTGGACTCATTATAAGCGGCATGAACAACTGGAGAATCAATTATGAGAAGCACTCCAGTAGCTCAGCTCTCTCAGTCATGTTTAGAAGGCAATATAATGCCACCCTGCATGGCTTGCGTGAAATCAGAGGTATGGAGTGAGGTAAGGCAGTGCAAAGCACCACATAGCCCTATTCTACATCAAGGAGTCATACCTTTAACATTGCAATTGCTTACCCACACAACAGATATGTTTTTTTAAACCTTATCAGGATTCACAAACAATGTGGAGCATGTAATGCCTCATCACTGGGTGTCATACCTAGGGAAGGCATACCTAGGAGGAGCATCAGCATCTATCTTAATTGTTTTCAATACTGTATATGTGCTGCACACATTGCAAATAGTTAAACAACTCCTTTGAATGTTTTTGTGCAGGAAGGTGTCCCTTTCTGTCCAAATACATTCTTGTCAACAATGCTGACATGCTTGCACCATGGTGCAAGGATAGCTGAGTTTGCGAATGCCAACCCATTGTGTACCAGTGCAGGGGAAAAGCATAGGTATGCTTCATATGTGATAGATAGGGCACATTCTTGCACTTTTATTTTAACACAGGGCAGCATAGCAAGATTTTTTGAAGTGTGGCCCTAAACAAGAAAATGGTATATGTGCCCCATAGTTGCGGCATGATTTTGTTGTGCGTACATATATGTTTAACAAAAAGTATGAACCCAAAACATTTTTAGGTAAATGACACAACTGTAAGTTGTCACAAAATATGTGTACTTACCAACCTCTCCACTGACTTTGATGGCAATATAGTGCAGCAGGTCATGCTCATGGCTCACCACATTCGCCCAGCGATGTTTCAGTTGGTGGACCGTCTGCTCAATCTCGAACATTAGTAGGATGTGTTTCTGCACCTTCTCCCACAGGTTCTTCTGATCCTGTGTGGGGTAGCCCATGTTACCCTGCCACCACTTGTTCTTGTTCTTGTTCTTTGCCCTTCCCATACCAGACATTGCCCTTCCCTAAAGCAATATAGCCCCAACACTATCTGAGTACCCCCCAAAAAAAACTACCCCCAACTACAATTATACCCCAAAAATACAGATACCCAGAAATACAAAACACAAAACAATATGACATGGAATTACGATACAAAATATCAAACAACACGGGCAGTACATGGACAGCACGCACTGCAACAATTACTAAAAGACACCAACACACTCTCCAACACAGCCACAACACAACCTCCACAAAGCACAGGCAGAAAGGCTATGAGGCAAAGTGAAACTAACTCCTCACTCCTTGTTTGCAGCATGCTAGAGCCATTGCATCATTTCCTGGGTGGGTGCATCACCTTTTTAGCAAATGTGTAATTTTTTCCCAAATCCAATGGATAAATAACCAATTTGTGAATTTTGCACAAGGCCTGACAAGGCACCACATGATAATTCTGACACATCTGCTGGGATGTGTCACATCAGCATTACACACTGGCCGCAAAAATGCACAATTATGTGAATGCGTGTTTTTTTAATGCAATGATGCAAATGTGTGTTTATGGTGTATTGTGTGTTGAAATGCATGGAAAAAAGGTTATAGATTATTCTATTGCATAAGACTATTCTAGAGGATATGCTTGGTGTATATGAATGTTTGGCATGTGCATGTTGAGTATGAGCATATGTGTGAGTGCCTGCATCACTGTAAATCCAATAAGAGGCTTATCTACAAGCCCTGTAGTGCAGGACAACACAGCAAGTAACCAAGTGCACTTCCATGCGCCTGGTGAGAAATGAGCTGTATCTACATGATATGGTAATTTTCTGTCCTTTCCCCCTGCACTGGGGCATAATTGGCTGCTTGGTGCTGACACCGACACCCTTGTATGATGGTGCAAGGGTGTCTGTGTTGGCGCATGCCAACCCATTGTGCATCAGTGCAGGGTAAAAGTACAGGAATGCACCATATCTCACGATACAGCACATTCCTGCCCTTTTCTTTTGATGCAGGTCAGCGCATTGAGTATCTTTGGGGCGCTGTCCTACGCCGAAACCTCATAAATAAGGCCATTAGTCCACTTTTTATGTGTGCTGCATTCTAAAGCAAGGGCTTGAACAAGAAGAAATCCATATATCTCTACTTGTTACGCCTCGCCTGGGTGGGCATAAGATTGTGATGCATTCCCTGGTTTACATTTTCCTGTAAATCTGGAAATGTTTTGGGAAGCCATGGTTGTTGCATGGGAACACCCATCACAAAGTTCATGGCATACCTCCCTGACGCAGTGTAAGGCAACACAGTGACGTGCACTGTGTTGCCTTACACCATGTGTATGAGGTTATCAAAGGCAGGCAAAGTGCCTTTGCATGGTATAGTAGAAATGGGCATGCACTATGCACTGCTGGTGCCTCACAAAATATAACGCTCCAGAGGCGCATGGGACTTTCAATTAAGCCCATACCTATGTTGGGCATTTTTATAATTGACAAACCACAGCTTACAAGAGGAGCATCCTGCTTTAACTTTGAAATTGCAAACATTTTTCAATTTGAACTAAGGCCAGGGTTGGGGCATAGTTGAATTGCCATGGTGGCTGCACAGTAAAGTGTTATACAGAGCAATATTTTAAGGACAACTCCATTTTGCACTGTGCATGGCACACCAAGCTTCAATTTCCTGGCCTTCCACAGACCCCCTTAGAGGCTAATCATTGACACTATGCAATGAAGCTAAGCAAGTTGATGGCCTATGTTTTGTGTGATGGAGAAGTCAGGAGACTTAGTGGTTCTGCTGGATCTCCTTGAGCAGATGCTGAGCAGGCAGACTGGCACCAACACAGGCACGCTTGCAGTATGGTGTAAGGGTTTTTGTGTTGTTTGTACAATCAATTGTTTATGTGGAGGAAGGGGCCCCTTCATTCACAAAAGATAACAAATAACATTTCTTGATTTTACCCATGTACGCTCCATACTAGCACGCACATGTGAATAGTCATTGACAATGTTTCAGCCATATGGCAACACTATCCTCCATGATGAGTTGGTAAAGTTGCAATACCTGGGTTACAGGCTTTGTCTAATCAGTTATTGCCTGATAGACATGGGTGGATGCAAGGTAATGGCTATGTTCTCCATGTTGATTGCATTTTAGAATGAAATATGATGCATTGCAGAACTGGACACAGATGATTAATAATGTTACTGAGACAAACACAAGGGATGTCTGTTTGTCACTTCCACGGCTTTTGTGTTGAGTTTTGTTCAGTTGGCTAATGGATGTGTAACAATAGAGGTGCAATGTTGATGCAGACTGGTAGGCAATTGAGGCAGTAATGTTCTACATTTCATGTCATTATGCTGTTAATATTAATGGATCCGCTCTGTAGGAAACTACCTTTCTTAAATTTTGTGGTGCACAGGACTCTCATTCATACTGGTTGTGCAGTGCAAAGCAAGCCTGCACAGCTGTGCATGACCTCATTGTCAAACTCTATCATATTTACAAAGGGCCTTTGTGAACCTGGGACGTCACTTTTAGTGACAGCGTGGCGGCACACACTGATGGGCCATATTTAGAAGGCCACGTAAAGCTGCTCTGGCATTAGCGAGGTGCAATGTGGAGAATTACCTTTATTTCTCATGGCTTATTCAAGTTTCTATGTTTGCTGCTTTCTGCAGCACACATAGAAAAAGGAAAACTCATCTTGTGTTTGTTTTTGTGCAGGAAAGTGTTCCTTCCTGCACAAAAACAATCATCTTTGCAATGCAGGCATCCTTGCACTGTGGTGCAAGGGTGCCTGCATTGGCGAATGGCAGTCCATTGTGCACCAGAACAGGGGACAATGACAGAAATGCACTGTTTCTTGCGGCGCAGCCCTGCATCAACAGTTTGAAATTATGTCCCTAAGTGCTTCAAATGACATCCATCAGACTGTGAGTTCACATTACTATCCTTATCAAGTATGTGCAAGTACAAATGGGTAGCTGAAAACAAACACATAGTATTGGGAGAATACGCCAATTTCCGATAAAGTTGTGTTGTCTGATGTTATTTGCAATGTTACATACCACATTATGAAGAGCAGTCCTGACTTTGGCACATTACAAGAGATTTTTGTGGTCTGTATTCCGAAGAGAGCTGCATTTGCCACAGCTCTCTATTTTTTAATTACATGATGTAGTCATGCCCTGTTGTTACACATTGCTACATACTTTTGTTGTGTGCCAATGACTAGGACTTAAGATTTGCAGTTTTTGTACTTTAAAGTACTTTGGAATGAAGAATGCGTACACATTGCAAGTTGTTCAAAATACATTTTTAGTGACCTGTACTCTGGGCCACAATCTTTTTATCTGTGGCTTGATTTTTCTCAGGTCTCTGTGAAGAAAGTATTTATAATCTGCCCTCTTCAGTGTGACCCTGGATTTGAGGCCATATTTGGCTGTTGGCCCTCTCCTTCTCCTTCTACGTTATCTGGGCCTTCCTGCTCCATATTTTCTTCATCCCAGGGGACATTGGTCCACACACATATGTTGTGCAGAATGCTGCATACCATGATGATTTTGCAGACCATCTGGGGAGAGTACAACAATCTTCCCCCGGACCAATCAAGGGCCCAGAAATAAGATTTCTGAATCCTAAATGTCCTCTCAATAATGGACCAGGTCCTGCTGTGGGCATTGTAGAAGTTGTGTTGTGCATCCATTTGGGGATGTGCATTAGGGGTCATGACCCCATGGCTGCAGCCCATATTCTTGGTCAGCTGTAAAGACAGGAGGGGACCACTAAGGTGATATTCATGATGTTTGCTGTGCCCACAATCACATTTGAATGCTGTTTTATGTCCTGATGGACTCAACTTTTCACACAGTAATGGAGGTATAATGACACTGATTGACATACCTGCACTTTATTTTTTGGCATGACTGACACTATACTGTGGTGGCCTTGGCATTACACTTACTATTTCTCTAAATTTTCAGTGCCAATGCCATGCCGATGGCATGTCTGCAATCGTATGGATGGTAAGTTAGCAATAGAGCTTACACTTCTATCACACTATAATTTTATTTTTCTGTTTTAAGTTATGTTGGCATATTATGACCTCATACAAGTCGGAAGGATCAAATTTTGGCAAATGCTGATGATGTTTTCTCATTCATGCACACATATTTGGATGTGACAGTAGTGCTTACTGTTATTATTACTTACTGTTATACATTAGCTCTTGCCATGGAAGGTTTCCAAGTGAATGTCATTATCCTACATTATAGTCTACACATGGCAGTGCACTGTGTCTACTGTGTTGATAGTACCAAAATGAGAGATTTTTTGAGTTTGGTGCCATGCAATGCAACTGTGAGACTCTCAACACCTGCCTCACTTATTGAGGACAGTGTTGGCAAGATGTTTCTACATGATGCATTGTTGTGTGGTTACCATCTGAACTTGCAGAGAATGGACAGGATTGCACCAAGACAGGCAAAATGTTGACATAGTGAATGTGTGGCTACCTGGTGTCTGAACTAAACTTTGTGCAAAAGGGACTCTCTTGCTGCACATTGGAAAGCCTTGTCTGACTATTGGATTTGGTTTTTGGATCACAAAAACAATCAGACATGGGGTGACAGGTGATTAAATATGACGAAAGAGTTACTTTTCCAGGGTACACATGGGCTGGGTATGATATATATATTTTTCCTCATAGGTTTTCCAAGGTATTGTATATTTAACATGGTTCATTAAAATGGAACTTACTTGTGGACAAAAAGACAGCAAAAATGTAGGCCCTTCCTTGAACACAGTACTGTTACACAGCATTTTAGATGTAGTTGCAATGCTGAGGATCTTTCCAACTTTTGGAAGCACACACAGGGCATTATTTCCAGGGGCTTGCCACAAGTCAGAACAGGGAGTCACTTAGCTGCACTGCCCTACATTGACTGAAAAGGTCATAAATGTGTCATATTAATGACATACAGCACATTTGTGTTTTTCTGCATGCACATTATCATAGATTGGTGAAGGGTGGGAACTCATGACCCCTTGCATCATGATGCAGGTGTGTCTGCATTTTTAACTCACTTATAATGCCATTTGTAAACTTTCCCGCATGTCGACAATCAAGGTAGGCTCATGACACTTTGCATGTGTGCTGCAGAATGAAGCACACATATGAAGAGTAACTTAAGATACAAATGAAATTAAGTTGTCCTTGTTATACCTCCCCTGGGGAGACATATACATGGGGATATTGTGCAGATCACCATGTCCTTGCACAGCTGGGAATGTAACAGATGCATTAGGTGTTGCATGGATAACCTCAACTTGAGGACTATGTGACACATCACATACCAGAGTAAGGTATTGCAACACTTTGCACTACCTTGCCTTTGCTGTGGCATAACAAAACTTGAGGGGGGCCCCTGCAAAATATATGAAGGGGGTCCCACACACAGGGATGGATTTATTGCTGGCAGCGGCTGGACCTCCTTCTCCACAAATTCCCACACCTACTATCCAACTGTGCACCTCACCTCTCTATTGCCCCTCTCTGACCCCTCTCTGACATACATTTCTTTTTCGTTTGATGCACTACTCATAGTTCACTCACAGTTTTGTGATATGCGTGGTACATATTCATTGCAACAGGCACACTATCCCTCTGCAGTACTTTATGATGAGTAAAAACTGCCACTAAACAAAATTCTGATTTCTCACCAGCAATAACATTAATCACCAGAGTTATCTTGGTATTTTTATTGTTGCTTGAAAACTGCTAGAAGCACAAGCAAGGTCAGTGCCTCTAAACCCATTATTTATTTTTAAACACAGCGCCCACACCAAAGTCAGTGCACTAGCCCGTCAGCTCCGCCCCCACGCTCGGACCCAGTCAGCAGCTATAAGGCCAGGGGCCCATGCACAGTGCCTGGGTGGTCACCTGGAGCTCGGCCGCCCTCGCACTGCAGGGGCTGAGGGGGGCCTATTGTTACACCACTGTGCCTTTGTTCATATAAATGAGGACCTGCCAAGGCATACAGGGTGACTTTGCATGTCCCCATATGTATGATTGGAATACTGTGCCTCAGCAGAGCGTAACAGAAATGGAGACCCTAGCAGTACTGGCTTCTTGTAAATGAGGGCTACAGTAGTTTTCAAGGTCTGTATACTGTATGTATGAGTTATAGGGTTATATTGCACATGCACCATATGTCAGGTTTTAAGTATGAGGCACACACCAGCTACATATGCACTGTCTCACTCATCCACCCCAAATATATCTAAATTGAGCAACATGATTTACTGTCATGAGTTTGGTAATGTGCTTGTGATGTACTTACCAACCAATAGGCCATTCCCATAAATCCTGTTCTGGAAGCGCTCATTTATGATGGAATCTCTGAAGATGTATGAATCATGAGCGCTCCCTGGGTAATTTGACAGCATATTCATGAGCATCCCCAGATGCACATTGATTGAATATGTGTGCTTCCGCTTTTGATACAGGTGCGCGGTAGCAGCAGAAGGCACCATTTCACATGAGTGCAGTCCATTGTCCACCAACACATGTGGAAAACTAGCAATGGCGTAGAAGCCCTGCTTGGTTTCCAGTGTTTCTGGTGTGTGTTGGGGAAATGAGGTACTGGGGTGTGAGGCTTATGATGACATCGAGGAAGGAGGGGAGAAATGCAGAAAAGTATGACTGAGAGATTCTTGTCATTCTGGCTGTGGTGGTTTGGAATGAGTCAGACACCAGCATATGCAGTACAATCATCAGCTAATCCTGCAGAGGGATGTTGGTGCACTTCTCTGATGTTGTCTGCAGCCTTGGTGCAATCTGGTGCAGGAGCTGGGCAATGGACTTTCTCTTGAGCTTGTAATAGGTGATGACCTCCTCCTCCCTAAAGTCAATGAGAGTAGTCCTTTGCCGGTAGATTTGCTCTCTTCTCCTGCACTGCCTAAGTGGTAGTGGGGGTGGTGGTGGTGCCCATATTCATCTTGGTGATCCAAGCTGGAGTAGTAGTATCTCCATGGTGTGATTGATCTTGCTAGAGTGTTTGTGCATCTTCTACTTATGCATGAGTGCCAATGCACCATTTTTATGCCTGGGTTTTTGATACACTGGACTTTGGACGCATTTTGAAGTATTTGAGTCATTTTCTTGCAAAGCGTCACCTTCCCAAAAGCTTGTAAACATGGATGCATAAGCTCTGTATTGGTTTTTAAGTGGGAACACATACCTTGCAAATGATTAACTTAACCTGATGCAACCAGTTGTCTCACAGTTTAAAAATGGAGCAGAGGGGAGAAAAGTGACACATTTCCCCGAATGTGTCGCTTTGTAACTATAGAGCAGTGACTAAGCAGTCACTGCATCAAAAGAAATGGCAGAGCCACTGTGCAAGTTCCTTGTAAATATGGGCCTAAGTACTGATGACGCCTATTGGAGTCATCAGTAAGAACATACTTTAACCTACCCTTTTCAATGGTATAAGGTGATAGGTAGATTTAATGCAGTTAGAGATATTGAAAAAATACAAGGGTGCACTACTTATGCAGTGCCACCTTGTTTTGACTCTATTAAATTGTCATAACATTGCCTCATCATCATTAAATGGTATTGTAGAGCAGTGTTTCAAAAACTGTGGTTTGTTCAAGGTGATTTTTGGTGGGTTGCAAAAGTAAAAGCAATGAATAAAGATGCCTTTAAATTCTGTATTTATCTTGTCATATTTGCTGTAATTCAAAGACAGAGGTCAAAAGTCAGGCTACATCTTCTGCTATTTATGTTTTTAATATAAGGACTGGCGTTTACAGACTCCTTTCAGTCAGAGGGAGAAAAGTAAAGTGCATTATGAGACAATGTTGCTGGGGTACGTTAAGTGTGAAAGGAAAGGCTGGAAGATGCCATTTTCTCATAACACATAACAAAATGTAAATACCTGTATACATTCAGAAGTTAGGAAAGCAGAAATGAAACACATTTTTTTGTAAATCTGAAGTGTGATAAAAAAAAGATTAAATAGGGTCAGAACAAATTGAGTCACTTTACTTCGTATTGCAAGAATACTAAATATTCACTAGTGCGTAGGGCAGCCACTGAGCATGTTGATTTCTTAACTTTTGATTCTCACAAGTGGGACATTGTTGTTTTTGAAACTAAACTGATTTGGGGATTTTAGTGTTGAATTATTGAAACTTTTTAAACTTTTCTAAAGACTTTTGCACTTTATTGTTAAAAGCATGGAGGGAAAAACAGGACATTTGGAGACACCCTATTGGTCAGCACTCTAGTTGTTTTCATGCGGCTTCAGCATAAAATTAAACCAGGGGCACAGACGTATTTCTACTGCATAACGCAGCCACAGAGCAAGTTGATTCCTTAGCTTTTGATTCTTTCAAGTGAGTCATTGCTCTTTTTAAACTAAGCTGATTTGGGGATTTTAGTGTTGAATTATTGACACTTTTTAAACTTTTCAAAATACTTTTTGCATGGGGGTGAACCAGGACATTTGGGGATATAATTGGTCAGCACTCCATTTGTTTTCATGCGGCTTCGGCATAAAATGAAGCCCCAGGTGCAGACGAGTGCATCGGGCACGCAGCTGGCAATGCAAAGGTGAGCAAAAGGCAAGCCCAATGGGGCCGTCCCTGCCCAAATGAAACTGGGGTCAGGAACCATGGTGGAACTTTGTCAGGTAAACTGATCTATCCTGCCACACAACTTTCTGCCTTGCCCAGCTCAATATCGCAAAGGGGGAAACTCAATGTAAATCTTCTTCAGTACACCTTCCCTCAGAGTGCAATTTGAGAACTGTGTATAAGGTTAAATCTACACATAATTTGTTCTTAATCAATTGCAGATCACTTCCCTGCCATAAACTGGACCTCTTTTCATTTTCAGAAGACTATAACCCTGATGTCGTCTTCATGATGGAAACCTGGCTCCATACGGATTCAGAGCCAGATTTGGCACTTGTCTTCCCATCTGAGTACTAAAGCTATGGGCAAGATCAAGAGGACAAGAGAGGGAGAGGATTTACTACAGTTCTTAAGGTGTCACACAGAACCCTGCCAGTTCCCTGGCTGTTAAAGCAAGACCTTCTCTATTGCAATGTCCTGCCCTCCGGGTCCTAGTGGAGAGTTTTTGCATACCTGTCCTGAGATACTAGCCAATCTGTCTAACTCCATACCCAATTTTACGTAACTGGGAGACTTTACTATTCATTTAGAGAAACCACTGGGGCCCTTGAAGCGGGACTCCTGCAAAAGCTTGCAGCTATGCATTTTCTTCAAATGGCCCCAGGGTCCGCACATGAAAAAAGGCCATTTACTCCACCCTGTTTTCACTAACAACACTTGCTTAAAAGTACACAACCCTTTTCTGAATCCTTTATGATTCCATTGGGATTCCATTGGTTTTAGTAATCCCTGGCCTTAGACAACTGGTGTGACTTAGCACACGTAAAGGTTGATTCTGGCAAAGCTACAGCTTGATGATTGGAAACTTAATACCAGACATGAATTGGATCTAGATCCTAGCGTAGAGTATGTCAAAATCTGGCAATGGATTACTGAGTCACTGGATGAAGTAAATCCTAAAATAATCCAGAACAAATGCACTACAAAAAGTTGGCACTCTGGTACATGCCCCATCTTAAGACCCTAGGGCAAGCCTGCAAGAAAGTTGAGAGACTATGGAGAATGGGCTATAATGAAAAAAACAAAGCATGTTACAGAGAAGGCATTAGGGTGTATCACACAGAGATCAAATCTGCTAAGATCTCATATTATGACGCAAAGATCAGTTCACCTCCCAACACACCACAGGAGATTAATTTCAAGATAGTTTACTTGGCCCTTCCAGTATCGGTGTCACAGATTCCTTTTCTGGATCTGATGATCAGTATTGATAAGGGTAAACTTAAGACTTGCACCTACCAAAAGACCACTGATCGCAACAGTCTACTTCTTTATGAGAGTCACCACCTAAAAGCGCTATGTGACAATTTACCTTACGGGCAGTTTCTACGACTGCCCCGTAATTGCAGTAACACTCACACATTTGATACTCAAGCTTGTGACCTCACAAACAAACTATGTGATCACCACTATCCATACCATGTGGTGAACACGGCTCGTAAATGAGCTAAGAATTGCAACAGGGACACACTATTGACTGTGGTCCCTAGGACACCAGACACCAATCTGACATGTGTTTCCACATTCACCCCTTTATCTAAAACTATTAAGAAAGTGATTAACAAGAGGTGGGCTATCCTTCTTAGTGGAGGTGAGAACATCCTGAAACCTCTTTTTGCTTTTGAAAGAACTAGCAACATCAAAGACATGTTAGTTCATACCTGACCACGGACTCTATCCACGGATTCCAGACAAAAGACCCTTTGGGATCTTTCACCTGTTGTGGGCCACTTTCCCTTATTTAACTGCAATGTTTGTGCACTCACGAAACGTCTGGACACCCTTGAATTGGCACCTATATGGACATGGTGATTGACAAAATACACCAACTGCAGTGACCAAAACTTCATTTACCTCATTACATGCCCTTGTGACTTACGCTATGTGGAAATGGCCACCAGAGTGGTCAAATTGAGAATAAATAAACATTGCAGCAACATCAGATGCGGTTGTGCGACCACCAGACTTAGGGGGTCATTCTGACCTTGGCGGTCCATGACCGCCATGGCGGAGTGCGGCGGAAGCACTGCCAACAGGCTGGCGGTGCTTCCTGGGCGATTCTGACCGCGGCAGTAAAGCCGCGGTCGGAAAAGGGGAGCCGGCGGTTTCCCGCCGGTTTCCCGCTGGCCCAGGGAACCCGCCATGGCGGCGCTGCTTTGCACATCTCTGAATTCCGGGGTTCCCATACTAGCATGTGAATTACAGGGCATTTCTCAAATAGACATCTTTTTTACACACTGCCTTACATTTGGAAGGAAAAAATGTAGAGAAAGACAAGGGGAAATAACACTTGTTTTGCTATTCTGTGTTCCCCCAAGTCTCCCGATAAAAATGGTACCTCACTTGTGTGGGTAGGCCTAGCGCCCACGAAAGGAAATGGCTCAAAACACAATGTGGACACATCACATTTTTTCACAGAAAACAGAGGTGTTTTTTGCAAAGTGTCTACCTGTGCCTCTAGCTCAGCCGGCCCCAGGGGGGGCAGATATGGCCTAAATTAAATTTGCCCCCCCAAGCCCCCGGGGAGCGACCCTTGCCTACGGGGTCGCTCCCCCTGAGTGACTTTGGCGCAAAAAAAAAGATCCCCGGGGCCTAGTGGTTTCTGCCCCCCTTAGAGGCAGATTGACCTAAAATCGGACGATCTGCCCCCAAGGGGGGCAGAAATTGTCTAAATACAATTTACACCCCAGGGAAGCGACCCTTGCCTAATGGGTTGCTCCCCATCTCTAAAAAAACAAACAAACAAAAAAAAAAACACAAAAAAATTTTGCCCTGGCACCTAGAGGTTTCTGCCCCCCATAGGGGCAGATCGGCCTAATAACAATAGGCCGATCTGCCACCAGAGGGGGCAGAAATGGCCTAAAATAAATTTGCCCTCCCCCACCACCCCCCGGGGAGCGACCCTTGTCTACGGGGTCGCGACCCTTGCGTGACGGTGCAAAAAAAAAGATCCCTGGTGCCTTGTGGTTTCTGCCCCCCTTGGGAGCAGAAATTGCCTAAATACAATTTGCCCCTCCAGGGGAGCGACCCTTGCCTAAGGGGTCGCTCCCCATCTGTAAAACAACAACAACAAAAAATCCCCAGTGCCTAGTGGTTTCTGCCCCCCTTGGGCTCCAAAGGCAGTAGTAGGGAAATTTCAGGTAGTGCAGAATTCTGCTGCATGAATTACTTTCAACATTCACCGGTATGAATGTGCCTGGCAAGCTCCATCTTCCTTGCACTGTCTACCTGTGGCTCAGAGGATCAAATTTAAAGGCCTCTGTATTGCTCATAGGGCTCTCGATGATAAAGGTCCTATGATCTCCTGACAATTGATTGTTTCTCTTACTCCGGGAAGAAATCTTCAAACAACTGATAGTCTGCCTGGCTAGGATACCCCCCATTTAAAAGGCCAGAAGTTGTGGCTCCTCTTACAAGTTCAGTGCTTCCAAACTCTGGAACTCCTTACCCCTCGCTCTATGGCAACTATAGAGTAACTTCCTTTTTGTAAACTGCTAAAAACCTGACTCTTCAACAGCTTCTCACCTAACAGTTTACAGACCTGCCCGCTCTGCACTGAACAGCACTGGGACACCTTTTGGCAGCTATGGCTCTACAAGTGAGAATAAAATAGAATAGTATAGAATAGAATAGAATAGAATAGAATAGAATAGAATAGAATAGAATAGAATAGAAATGAAACCAGAGTTCCACACATTATCATTTGTGTACAATATAGTTTGATCAATAAAACTTTATGTCTGTACAAATTTAGAGACCATTTCATTGGAAAATATGATCTTAGTGGCTAGAATGGGTAGAGGACTCCAGGGCCTCAATGATGATTATATTGCTTTTATGTCAGACTCAGACTTAAGGGTTAAAGAGACCAAAACCTGAACCATGATTCATGGGACTAGAACGCTGAAAAGACTCTCCCATTTTGTCAAGAGTGTTAAGGTCTTGGAGGTTGTTGCTTTTTCCTATTTAGGCATCCTATTTGCCAGCAAGTATAGCAGGCAAGCTATTCTGCTAAACAGGATCACAGCATATGAGGAACTTATCATGGGCTAATATGCTTTTTATTAAAAAACAGGTTCAACATATTTTTATGACAAAATGCATTGGCTGTACCCCATAGTTGTGCCAATATGATTTGAAATGCTGAATTAGGGATGTCTTTTATAGCAGACAGAATTAAACTTGTACCACCTCTTCCTTGGCATTCCATTTGGTCTAGGGGTGAAGCAGGCTGGACAAATTGTTTATAAAAGACTGCCTTACCTCTTGATATTCCATGGTTTACTAATCTAAAATCTTTATGTAAGGAGACAGGGCATTCAGACTTATTTAGCTCCCCTGACCTCTTTTGTCCTTGCATTAATAAAATTAGCCTAAAACAAATATTCCTGAATAAGGCAAGGTCCAAAAGATGGGGGGTGGATAAGCTCAAACCAACTGTGACCACATTTAATCTGGTCCACACGTGTGAGGTTATACAATACTAATTATCCATCATTCAACATTGCTTTGTATTTATCTAATTGCTTTTTAACTTATTTCCCCAGGGATACCCAGTTTACTGTTGCACTCTATGAGATTTGACCCCTTGTCCATGTGATGGAATATCTGCCCAGACAACTCTACATATAGGCCCTCATTATGACCACGGTGGTGGGTGAAGAATGGCACATTATGAGTGTGGCGTGTTGGCTTCTGCCAATCCGCCACATCCCCACCTGTGCGGCAAGGGCGGTTGGACAGCCGGGCCGGGGATTAGCATCTCAGACCCGGTGGGCCACTGAAAATCACCGGCGGTAACACAAGTCAGCTTTCTACCAGGGTTTCCAAAGCAGTAGCACTGCCACGAAAACCTTGGCGGAAAGTCAACCAGTGACAGGAAATTTCTTTCCTGCCACTGGCAGATGACTCCCAAACCCCTGCAATCCCATACCCCCCCACCCCACTTCCATACTCCCCTTCCAGTACAGCATCCCCTCCCTCTAACCTCACCCTCACGCACACCCACACCCACACACCCCACATACACTTATTCCCCAACAGTTACATACACGCATTCACTCGCACCAATCCATACTCGTATTCACTCACACGGATCCATACTTGCATTCACTCACATGCATCCATACTCGCATTCACTCACACGCATCCATACTCGCATTCACTCACACGCGTCCATACTCGCATTCACACAAACATTCCAACATGCACTCACTTCAACAATCAGACACGCATTCAAACACCCATGCACACCTGCATTCAAACACGCATTCAAGCACTCATACACACACGCATTCAAACATGCATTCACACATGCATACACACATGCATAAGCACTTACATTCACAAACGCAGACAACTCCCACTAATACATGCACACACAATCCCCCCAGTCCTCCCACCCCCCTCCCGTGTCGGACGATCAACTTACCTTGTCCAGCAAGGAGGGCGTCTGGCAGGGAACGGGAACAGGCGCTTCCACCTCCGGCAGCGCCCCGCCATCAGGACACCTCCAGGCCGTATTACAGTTTTTAATACGGCTGGTGGAGTCCTTTTGACAGGGCAGGGTCGGAGGTGGAACTGCCTCTGTGCCTCCAACCGCCAGCACAACTACTGGAGGATTTCCGCCTGAATTGTGGCAGAAATCCTTCAGTACTAGTAATATGGTGGTCAGAAGACTACCAGTACTGGCGGACTTCTGACGCCCGTGGCTTCGGCGGTCTTCTGAAAAGACTGCCTAAGCCATAATGAGGACCACAATGTTTTTCTGTAGTTTTTATCAGTTTACTAGGAGGACATTTTTAATACCACTATTTTAAGTTTTTAAGTTTCAACAGTGCAGACCTGCCCTGTTGTTTTACAAAAGGTACATAGTCCTCTGATTTGGAGCTCGGTTGCTTCTTTTATTTGGCAGATCTTAAAAATAAGGAATAGTGCAATATCATAAGTGTATTCTGTCCAATGATGGACTATAGTGGTAATAGATGCATTTTTTGCACCAGGTTTGTTACTTTCATCTGTTTTGAAAGTGTAATGGCTTGTCCCACCATATCACAGGAGATGGTTTCATGTGTGATGTTTATTTGTTTCTCAATTTGAACTTGTATTATGTTTGTACTGTTTTAAAATGATTTTATTCTACAGAAATGTAACGAATAAAAATATTTCACTGAATGACTGTGCAGGTCTGCATCTTTCAGTGGCACTGTACATATAAACCTAAGTTTGAAATTTCATGAACAGTTGTGAATGAGAACCATAGCAACATACCCATTCCAGCTTTGCATGAGATAACCTTCTTAGATGCCCTGTGAAGTCGTTCTTCTTCAATACTGTTTTAGACTCAAGTACTGAATAGAAGAGGCTGTTGCGCTAGGTGAGGATTTTGAATCCTGATCCTTGCACTCGCTCTGCATGGAGCTAGTATTGTGTATGGCGTTCCCCAGGCCACATGACATGACTGGGGCTGCTCCTGAGTTCCAGGATGCATAAGAGCATTGTCCTATACTCATATATGGCACCTAACCTCACATGCCATGTTCATTGTTGGGGTGTTCTCTTTAGCTCCCTTTCACAATAGTGTTTTTACCATTTTCCCTTCTGAGGATTTTCCTGCAGCTCCTTCTCGTGCATAGTAACATGTGTGGTTGAATCTACTATTACAAGCAGCCAAGCACATGAGCTCCCCTCCCCGTACATCCTCATGTTATCTGCTCCTCTTATGCTCTCCCATCCAACTCCAGGCTCTTGGTATAATGCAGTGACCCTAGTTCATATCACCCCATCCTCTGTCTTACATGCCACAGGGTCTGGATGCCCCTTGTCATGTGCCAGTATTCCCACTGAGCCCCATAAATAACTATCTCTTCCTATTTCCAGCTCTAACTATTTTCCTCCAACAGTGTGGGCTTGTCAGACCTTATTTGTTTTATATTGTTATGATAAGGTGACACATAAAGGGTGAGTCGTCTATTAACTTCAGAGGTCGACTCATAACTTGTGACTCAGACAGGAGTGTGAAATCATCCAATCAGACAACATGAGCCAATAAACATCAAATAAATCATTCAATGATCAAAATAATCAATTGGAATGAGTAATTTAAACACAACATGACCTATGTGGCCATGAATCATACACCAGTTTTGTAAAATTTAAAAATGTATTGCCCTCAAATGAACAATGCTAAATCATGCACAAGACCAAATGATAGAAATACAGAAACAACACAGGCTGTCCAAAATGCCTGAAGAATCTCAATCTAATCTAAGCATTTATCATTAGACACTCCAAAAGAACAATGCAGGATAGCAACAGAATCAGCTGAGTAGTAGAAACTATATACATTTAGTTTGTGCAGTTGAATAAATCACCATCAGTTGATTTTCATTCAAAAACAGATATCAGGTCAGGTATCCCTAACTGTCACTCTAATTGAGGAAGCATGTGTAGAAAATAAGAAAAAAAATAATTTGGAAAATATCTTTGGTGCTAACCAAAATAAGTGGTTGGATGTTCTAAAGAGATAACCTGAAAAAACAGACAAATGCACATTGGTTGTACCTCTCCTAAGTGGATCAGCAATCAGTAGTATCTTCATCAGCAGAGCACAGGAATTTCAGGACTTCGTTAATCAGCATCAGGACATGAAAGGGAAACAGTTCAATAAAGTTTGGCCTAATATCTCTGAACTGTTAGAAGGATAGGCAAGAACTAAGCAGCATCTCGTAGCTTGGAAAATGAAGAACTGACTTACATCACCTGAGACTTTGCTAAATTAAAGTCCCAAAAATACTAACTAATCCTCTATCAGACAAGACTGTGAGTTGGTTTAGTTTGCAGCCAATAAAACATCATCTGTGCTTCAGATGTATCTCTTCACGTTTTCTTCACCCAGGAGTGGATCACACTGTCACTCCTCTCTCTTCTCCGGTTGTCAGCTTCTATACAATAATTACATGTAAGCAAAGTGGAAACATAACATGTGTTTCCTGCCAAAAACTAAAACTCACACAAGAACAAAATATCCAACTTGAAAACACAACATTGTGCACTGAGGCTCATTGTTTAAAGTTAACCCTTTTAATCTCAAGGAAAAATGCAACACGAGCAGTAAAAGCAGGACAGAAATTTCCACTGTACAAGTCACACAGGATGTTTGAAGAAACATTATTTTGCAAAGTTAGCAGAACATTTAAACATCTTATTACTGGAAAGTTACTAAAACGTGAGCCTTTGAACTGGTGCTAAACATGAAGAATAAAGCATTTAATAATACATTTTAAACCATTAACCTTCTAGTACATATTAATAATTATTTTTTTAACACATTTAATTATTATTAAACAAAATATGTTTTCATTAGACATTATTTTTTGTATAATACTTCTTTGTTTATGGTGTCCACCATATCAGTTGCACGTTTTCATTTTCTAACACACATTTTCAGTTAGGCCTTTTAATACACATTATTTCACATTATGGTTTAATGACATAATTCTTATTTATAATGTTTGCTCTCTAACAACAACTCTTGGTAAATTGCTTAGTCTACACATGCACATACTCTAGCTTGTTTCCCCCAAACCTGGACTAGCAGCTGTTCTATGTGAGCCATACCCTCTTTTCTTTTATACAGACTAGACCCTGTTGTACATAGATCACAATGTTTCTGGTTACTGTTCCTCACACCCGTTCCCCACTTCTACTTGATTGAACCCCTTGCTCCATTTATGAACAGTGGGTGTAGAAGCTTGAATTTACTTGTCAGTTTACTACTAATGCTTATTTACTATTATCAACAATTTTGATGCTCCTGAAACACTGTTACATCCTCCTCTGTTATGTTATAGAAACATGGTACCATTGAGATAGATGAAACACAAACTGTTTAAAACTTGATCAGACTGTTGTGGGGGCACTGCAAGATACAGGAAGGAGGTGGATGCCACATGTGTCATTCTAAATACCCAATTGGGGGGTGAATACCCACAGTAGCCTATTGTGTCTGTTATGTATAACATTAATAAAGAGATATTTAAAAACAGTGGGTGCAGAAGTAAGTGGGTTTGCTACTGAGAAATGTATTCAATGTCAGAGTTAGTGTTCTTAAGAGGTGAGGGAGTATTTTTACCCTTGAAAACACCACATTACTTTGCGATCTCTGCTTTGATTGGCATAACAAATAGACTTTTTCAGATTCTTGTCCATTGTGGGGATATAGATTTGGACCATTGTTAGCACATTCAGTCAGCTGTTGTTCCACTAACCCACCTTACCCATGGTTCAGATGTTGCTTAATTTGATTTTGAGCAACAGTGGAAGACAGTTGAGGGACTGTGATTTGGATTTTAACTGTCTTCGTCTTTACAGGATTAAGGGCCTGATTTAGAGTTTTGCGGAAGGGGTACTCCATCACAAATGTAACAGATATCCTATCCTACATGTTACAGGAAGTATTCTATATGATGCACTTATAATACGACGTTCACCAAACTCTAAATCAGGCCTTATCTTTTGCGTGTGTATGTTCAAACTGACCACTTGATTTATATGTGTTACAATCTGTCTATGGGTTTTGGAGAGTCTGGGGTATGATAGGCCACAGTAAACCAGCTATTTCATAGTCTGGGCTCTCCCCTGTTCTACTTGCCACTTCATGGGTGTGAGTTACAGGACCTTGCTGAGCACAGAGAATTGATTGGAATCCATTGTTTTCACAAGTGGTTAGTTGGATGAGTGACTCTGAGACAAACAACAAAAACATCAAGAAAGTTCCTGTTTTCTCTTTTGGGGACAGGCTGTTCTCAGAATACAGAGCTACACCCCAGGATATACTCGATTTTACTGCCATCAAGCATATTGTGCTTGGTTTTGCCATGATGCAGGCAAATATATATATATATATATATATATATATATATATATATATATATATATATATATATATATATATATATATATATATATATATATATATATGGGCATATTTACAAGAAAGTGGCGCATCAGCTTTTCTTGCGTCACTCTGCCCCCTAACGTCACCATGGTAGCACTGAATTTTCCATACAATGCACTATGGCACACATTATCACAAAAGTCTCATAATTTATGATGCTATTGTGGTACTTTGCTGAATTAGTGCCATAAATTATGGTGCTAGTCCAGCTAAGCACACAGAGCCCCATAGGTCATTATAGGAGCGTCACTTTAACGCCTACCCTGAGCATGCATTAAAAATGATGGACAAAATGACACAGTGAAATCTTCTAAATGTCACTGCACCATTGTTTTGGGCCTCCCTGCATCGGAACAGCCCCCTTGCATTCATTATACCTGACACAGGCCTAATGTGAGGCAAGGGTTTACAAAGTGGTGCACTGCATGCATTGTGCCACGTTGCAAATATAGCATGGAAGAAAGGCCTCCTTAACTCCACCTTAGCATAAAAAAATTATGCTAGAGCAGCACAAGGGCTCATAAATATGCCCCTTTTATCTCATTTTGGGCGTGGCTAGGGTTTGTATTATGATCTTGTAGTATACTGTTGCCACGCTTGCCTAATTATGGTGTCATGTCGAGGGACAATTTGGATCATCTGTAATTTAATGCGTTTCTTCATAAATGTGTACACCCTTTTAGGCAATAAAAGTGACCCATCTTGAGTGTTCTAAACATTATCTGGCCACCAGGATGTTGTCTAGATCTGTGATTTGCCACAAACATTTGGTATTCTTTTTTACTTATGTTGCGATGGTCTTCATTCTGTCAATGAGTGGTGCACATATAAAGTCTTGGCTTAGGTCGCAGTGACCTTAGATGTGCATTCTAAAAGACAGATCTAGCCTACAACCTGTAATTCAGTGGGTGCACTTTTCAAGCCTTGTGCTGCCTAGCAGTAAATGTTTGTGATTTCATGCTCTTGTGGGACAAGTAAACAAGTACTCGCTATGAAAAGCCCAGTTATTAAAATTCTGGTCCATTACTACCAGTCTGCCCTGGGACCCTCCAAATACATTTACAAATACAAAAAAAAAGAACCTCTGTTAGACTTTGGGTTACTGGATGACTGGGAAGTGAGCCCTTGTCAATCAGCAACTACAATTGTAGTCAGGGTAAGGCACAAGCAAACCCCAATTTATTTTGTGCTCAGACTCCTTGTAGCTTGGTACAAAGCAGTCAGGCTTAACTTATGGGCAATGTGCAAAGTATTTGTGCAACACGTCAAACGGCAAAGGAGTGAAAACATTGCACAAAAAGCTCACACACCAAGTTAGAAAATAGAGCAAAATGTAATAAATGAAACAAGACCAAAATAAGAAAACAACAGTAGTTATGAATTTTTAAAAAGTTAACTGCAATATAGTGCCTAAAGGCTAAAGCCCCAACCAGGGATATCAGGTTGTGTTGGACCTGGTCAAAGTTAAACGTTCAGGCCTATCGCAATGGTGTGCAGGTCAGATACAGTCCCCGATTAGTCCTGCTGAAGTTTTACCTTCTCAAATTTCATGCCAAGAGTCCCATTTGTGACGGGGAGTGTCGCCGGGAGCAAGGAGAGGGTTTCTGGCATTGGTCAGTTTGGTGCAAAGAGCATGCCGGGTGCACAAGATAGGCAGGCTGAAGCTTTGCTGTGGTGGTCCTTTGTGGTGTCCATGCTTGCTGAGTGAGTAGATGGGCTGGCTGCGGCTCGCTCTGAATTTCCGTGCAAGCAACACATGTTCACTATAAACTGGCACATTCCTTGTTGCAAAGCCTGATTTAATTATTTAATAGGCAGCTGAGCCATACCAAGAGTCCAGGACTTCAAGGGCACCACTTGGGAATCAGGAACTCACAGAAGACAGGTCAAGGAGTTGTTTGTGACCCTGTTATGTCCCTGCGGCTCAGATAGGGATGCTGGCAGACTAGCCCTTTGAGTCACTTTGAGGCCCTACGTTCAAGATGGTTTACAGGTTCAGTTCTTCTTCCCCATGCAAGAGCGAGGGCAGCCAGCAGGAGGGCAGCACAACAGGGCAGCAGCTCCTTCAGAGTAGCTGTCCATCAGAGTGGCATTCCCTGTAGCAGAACAGCAGTCCTTCTTCCTCACAGAGTATCAAAATATCCAGAAGTGTACTGAAGTGGTAGTGTCTGGGGTCCATTGTTTATATACAGTGAGGCTAGGCCCAGCAAATCCCTCCCATCTTGCCAGTAATGGCCCATCCAGTCACCAATAAGCTCCTATTGTGTGTGGCTGTCTAGGAGGAATACACAAAGCCCAGCTGCCAACTACACCCAGTAATGTGACCAGAGACAGGATTCAGGCACCAAATGGCTTAAACAAGAAAATGTAAACTTTCTAAAAGTATTATTTTCATAATTATAATTTAAGATCCGACTTCACCATAAATTGCAATTTTAAATTACGTTTCCAGAGACAACAAACATGAACCAGGTATCTTTTCCTGTTTACGGTTATAAAACATAATAAGGGAACTCCAATGTTATCCTATGAGAGAGAAAGGCCTTGCAGTAGTGAAAAACTAATTTAAGAGTCACTGTCCAACCTTTTAAATAGACCGCACTCTGTCTTTGGGGCTATTTAAGGACTACGTTGGAGTAACATATGTATTAAAAAAAAAGGAAGGTTTGGGCCTGGCAAAAGGTTTATTTTGCCAAGTTGAAATGGCAGTTTAAAACTGCGCCCACAGGCTCTGCAATGGCAGGCCTGAGGCATGTTTAGAGGGGTACGTAAGAGGATGGCACAATCAGGGCTGCAGATCCACTGTTAGCATTTAATTTACAGGCCCTGGTTACATGTAGTGACACGTTAATAGGGACTAGCAAGTAAATTAAATATGCCAGTTGGGGTAAGTGAAGATTACCATGTTTTAGGGTGAGAGCACTAGCACTTTAGTAGTGGTTAGTAGTGGTAAAGTGCACAGAGTCCTAAGGCTTGCAAAACAAATTCAGCAAAAAGTAGGAGGAGGCAGGGAAAAAGTTTAGAGGTTACCATGCAAAAAGGGCTTGGTACAACAACCACCCTATCCCTCAAAAATATAAATAGCCTTAAAAAAATTCAGAAAAAAAGATTTATGTATTGGTCCGTTAGTATTAATGTTATTAAATAAGCAGGGTATCTGTGATTTTCAGGTTTGCAACTTCTCCATGTCTTAGTGCCTCAGTGAGTGATTATATTATTATGTATTGACACCCAAACCACTGAGGCTAAATATCTCATTCAGCTCCCACCTGACAAAAATAGTTTTATTGATTACAACACTAGACAACTCTTCTCCTCGTGATCACATGTCTCCTCAAGTCTCCCCAAACGTGAAACCTACTGCAACATTGTACCTTGCTTACTCATAGTAATAGTTCTGTTGTGGCACCACATACAAATTCCTTATTCTCTCCACTAGGAACAGACAGAACAGCTCTTCATTCATTTGGAAACCCTGACCTAGTGTTTTTTAACCCCTCCTGTGACCCCCCATCCTCCTGCTCCCTTCCCGGCACCCATACCCACTCCCACCCATCCCTCCTTCCACTACCAGTAGAAGCATTCAAAGCCAGGTCTGAATGATGGACCTCATGCTTCCCCCCACCCACAGCTTGTAGCATAAAACAGTTTATTAATCTGACCAAATTATGAAAGAATCAGAGATCATAACACCATGAACAAAAATACCTCTTCCCTAGAAATGTGACTATTCAGTGCTCAGGAACACATCAAATATAGGTAACATATTCCAAAACTGTTTTAAACATTCAGATTTGATCCTTCAAGTTCATTCAAATACTTTTTGGCTTTAACCTCTTATGTAAAAACATGAGTCCTGTTTCTAAAAATTACTTTGAGACAGGCCAGGTTCATGAAGTATGCCTCTGCACCTTTCTCCTGGCAGGGCTTAATTAATTGTCTCCACCTTCACTCCACTGTGGCATGACAGAAATCTGGTCTTGTGAAGAAAGAATGGCCATCGAAGCTCCACGTAGTTCAGGCCATGCTTTCTCTAATATGACTTTGCTTAGCAGGTAATTGCCAAAGCAGACGATAATGGGCCTAGGCCTTGCAACGCCTTCACCTTGAACCTGACTCTGATTTTGCCTCTGCCTGAGGGGAAAGCGATGAGCCCTCTGTACCTCTTTGTCCCAGTTCCATGATGATAGCTCCGGAAAGCCCCAATAAATTAGTTCACCACAATTAAGCGTATGCCCTTCTCTTCAACACCTTCCTCAAGACCCAGGATCCGGAGGTTGTTTTGCCTCTGCCAGTTTCCATTGAACGCCAATGATCTAAGACACCTGGGGCATATTTATGAACAGTGGCACTGCACCTAGTGCAGCACCACTTTTCTTGCGCCTCTTAGCTCCTCTTAGCTTCCCCTAACGCCACCATGGTAACGATAATATATAATATAATACGGTGCACCATGGCTGTAGTTAGGGTGATTAGCATCATCATTTTTTGATGCTAGTCTGGTGCTTTGCAGGACTAGCATAAAAAATTATGACTCTAATCCTGCGAAGCACCCAGAGGCCCATTGCAATCAATGGGAGCCTCTTTTTAATACCTGCGCTTAGCAGGTGTTGAAAAATGCTGATAAAAATGGTGCAAAGGAATCGCGTAGATTCCTTTGTGCCATTTTTATGACCCCCTCCCAGTGCCGAAATGCCCCCCTTGCATACATTATGCCTGGTTCAGGCATAATGTGGCGTAAGAGGTTACAAAGTGGCGTGATGCAAGCATTGCGCCACTTTGTAAATATAGTGCATGGGAAATGCCACCTTAACGCCACATTTGCATCAAAATAAATGCCGCAAATGTGGTGCAAGGTGGTGCTCGGGCGCATAAATATGCCTCCTGATATTCTGTCTTCCCTTTTAGATCCACAAGATCCATTTCCAGTGTTGCAGTGTGATTTTCGACCAGTGTGATCCTCTTTCCAATCTCGGTACAGGCTTTACAGATTTTTCTGATTGCGCCCTGCAATTTCTTTGCGGACAGCCTTTTGTCCAACTGAACTAGTTTCCTCTTGATGCTGTTTGATAGAACTGTTTGTTCATTCTATTAAAAGCTCCTTGCCATCCGCAGATATGAGCTTTTGAGATTCAGGGTACACCTACTGTGTTGCCGAAAAATCCCACTTTAGAGCTAGGACCACAGCCCGCCTGCAGAATTCTCCAACTGGTTTACCACTTCTTTTTAGATTTTTTGCTTTCTTATTGCATTTCACCCTCTTTACCATGGAGCTCAGGTCATCTGAGGTACTGCTCAGACTGCTACCAGAGGTAGAGTGACCAATACTCACTTATGCATCTTCCAAGCTAGTGACGTCTGAGTTATCAGTCAGAGAAAATAATCTACAACCAAGTCTAACCAATTCATCTGGCAGATAAAGCCCTCCAGCAGTGTCCACCAGTGGTCTTATGTCCCTGGTCCTTCTCTCTGTGCAAGCATCACCATTAATGGAATCTAGCACAGCATCCCCAGTTATATCAGGCAAATGTGTGCCTTGAAGAGGTTAAAAGTCCCCTTCACCCCAGAGTCATTTGTTTTACCGATGATAAGGGAAGAAGAGGATGTCAATGGTACTGTAGCACTCAGAAAACACAAGTGAAGTAGAGCAAATCAGCTGGGTGTTGTGAGTTTTTTGCCGGCTGTGGCTGGTTTCTTTGTCTAAATAGAACAAGGTGTGATACATTAATAGATGGTTGGTTGAACCAAAGCACAATTCCTATATATGACAAATACAAATATTTATGTATTGCTACAGTCAATATCTGTGGCCTAAATCATAATAAGAAAAGAAGGAACGTGTTAGAAGACTAAAATATTTTGGGCAGATATTGTATGTATTCAGGAAACACATATAGATGAGTCAAGGAAGAAGCTGGGTCAATATTTGGGCTTGCCGTTGATTGCTTATTCTACACAAAGGATTAGCACGTGGTGAGTGGCAATGCTGGCCCATAGAAATATCTGTAGTATCAAGCTCAGTAGCTCCAATGAGTATGCGAGATGGGTAATTGTGAAATGCCAGTTTGCCACTGAAACAATTTGCTCTGTATATAGCCCAAATTTGGATGATTAGAGCTTATATGACTTTTTGAATGTGGAATTAGTATCATGACCTTCACCAATTATATTCTGTGGAGATCTGAATGTTAATTTGGGCTTTGTGGCTGATGGCTTGGGCAGAATGCACTATCTAGGCAGGAAACCTAAGATGTTCCATATTCTGCAGCACCTTAAGGACATTTATAGGCTGGTAGATCTATGGCAGAAATTGAAGGCTCTGGATCCTGGCTACACCTTCTTCTCTGCCCCCCCCCCCCAGTAGGATGCATGCTCATCTCAATTATTTTTTTTGTTTCATCTAATTAGCTGGTAGTTCCCAAATCAAAAAAGATCCCGAGTTATGTTGGATCATAATCCTTTAGTTACTAAAGTCCCTTTTTTTGGCAGAATGAGGCTGTGACCAAAGTTGACATCCGAAAGAAAATTATTTACAGATGAGGGATGCTCTACAAGTATCATCAATTGGATCCCACAGTTGTTAGAGAACAATAGAGGTTCAGCCTCGGCAGGCATTGTTTGGGACGCTTTAAAAGCAGGTATCAGGGGGGAAACTTTCAGTTATTTTAAGCCATCAGAAGCCTCTGTCTCTGATGTTAAGGGGTAAATATATAGAGTTATCTGAGCTAGAGGCTCAGCTCATTGTGGCAATGTCCGAAGGTGTTAAAACACAAGAGATCCAGAATAAGCTGATAATGATCAAATCTACCATTAATGGAGTCATAACAAGCAAAGTAGCAGAGAAATATCTGGGGCATAGGCAAGAATACTTTGAATATAGTGAGCGAGTTGGGTATCTTTTGGCACTACAGATGAGACACAGGGCCAACAGGGTGAGATTCCTGAGATCAGGGATGGGGGGGCAGAGTGTTTCCACACCCACACAAATTTGAGAAGTGTTCCAGGACTTCTACGATGAGCTGTACCAAGCTAGGGTGAGGGGGTCATAAATCACAATGATATCATGCCATATCTGGAGTCAATCACTGCTGTTAACCTCAATACTGAGGAGCAAGAAATCTTAGATTCCCTTATCAATAGGGATGAAATCAAAGATTAACTAAAGCTTTGCCTACAGGCAAAGCAGCAGGACTAGATAGTATTCCCTTTGAATTCTATAAGGTTTTTTTCCAGCTTTGGAGACCAAACTGTTCTTAACCCCTTCCCCGCCAAGGATGTAATGGGTATGTCGGTGCCTGCGGCCCTGAAGTGCCACAGACATAACCATTACGTCCTGGGACCCGCCCTTTGGGGGAAGCACTAGCACTCCCCGCGAGGGCCACACCTCCACCCCCCCAGATCAGGGTTAGAAGGGGAATCGCTTCCCCTTCCACACCCACAAAACCTACCCCCCCCAATGACGTCAGCACACAATTGTGCCCTGAAATCATCAAAGGGTGCCAGACGCGCTGGAAGCCATTTGCTTCCAGTGCATCCAGGAAGATGGATGTAAGTTTTTCCTCCGGACAGGGAGGGATTGTAAAAAAAAGAGGCATTGGGGGAAAGAAAAGGGATTTCCTTTCCCTCAATGTCTCTTTCAGCATTCCTGCTGCGATCGGGCAGCAGAAATGCCCACTAGACACTAGGGAATATGTTTATGTGTGTATGTGTGTGTTTTTACAGTGTGGGGGAGCGACCCCTTGGGCAAGGGTCATTCCCCTTGGGGGGCCAATATATTTATTACCGTTTCTGCCCCCCTTTGGGGCAGATTGGCCTTTTATTTTTAGGCCAATGTGCTCCCAAAGGGGACAGAAGCCACTAGAAACCAGGGATTGTTTTTGTGTCTCTTTTTTTTAGTTGGGGAGGCGGCCCCTTAGGCAAGGGGTCGCCCCGAAGGGGCAAAAAGCACTATTGGGCAGTTCTGCCCCCCTTGGGGTCAGATCGGCCTATTTATTTTAGGCCCATCTGCCCCCAAGGGAGGCAGAACCCACTTAGCGCCAGGATCATGTATGTGTGTGTGTGCTTTGTGTGCGGTGGTGGCCCCTTGGGCAAGGGTCACCTCCCAAAGGGGGCAATATATTCTATGCCATTTCTGCCCTCCTTGGTGGCAGATTGGCCTATTTATTTATAGGCCCATCTGCCCCCAGGGGGGACAGAAGCCACAAAGACACCAGGGAATGTCTTTTCTTTCTTTCCTCTGTTTTTTTGTGTTGGGGTGGTGCCCCCTTTGGCGAGGGTCACCCCCCCAAAGGGGACAAAGCACTGTTGGGTAGTTTTTTCCCCCTTGGGGGCAGATCAGCCTATTTAGCACCAGGGATCATATGTTTGTGTCTGTATCTGTGTGTGTGTGCTTTCTGTGGGGGGTGCCCCTTGGGCAAGGGTCACCCCCCAAAGGGGGCAATATATTCTATGCCATTTCAGCCCCCCTTAGGGGCAGATTGGCCTATATTTTTAAGCCCATCTGCCCCCAAGGGGGAGAGAGAACACTAGACACCAGGGAAAATATATAAATGTTTGGTGACGGGGTGTTTATCAAGTGGCGAAGTATTTGCATTTGTGATTATAACTGTTTATTTCTCCTTTTTGTTCTAGTTCAAAGCATTTATTTCCTTCGCTGTGGCTTGTTGCGGTTTTGGCAGTGGTTGTCCTGCGGTTTGTGTAGTTGCATGTTTTAGGTAAGTAAATAGATTTACTTCAAAGGAGTATTGTTGCCATGCATGAATGACATGTTTGTAGGTGGTATACTAAATGCAGAATTGTGTGTGAAATTGTCCTTAGATTTATGCACAATGATATTTGTGTTGTCTTATGTCTAATTTGATTTTCTTTTTTCTTTTTAGTGGGATATCATTGGTGATTGCTGTGGCTGTGCAGAGTAGTTGCTGGTGAGTCAAGCTTTTTCAGGCAAGTGAACGGTATAGTTTTTTAGCTTATAACTCCTAGTGATAAAGCTACACTTTGTTTATTACTTATCTTACATAGTGCTGGTTGTTGGTGGTGCATTTGTCAAGTTACTTTTTGTAGGAAGGATCATGGCTAGCCGTAGGATGATTGCTCAGCAGGTTGTTGGTGTGCTTTTTGAGTCATCTTCTGACCATGATTATGAGACTGGCTCTGCATCTGAGGCAGAGGAGGAAGTGCAAGATTCAGGAAGTGAATTTTCTGTCAGAGAGGAATCATCTGATAATGAAGCCACTCTCAGTGCTGATGAAGTGCCTGTTTTAGAGGAGGACACTGTTGTGCCAATGGTGCAGCAGCCAGTAGCTGAAAGGCTTCCCATTGGAAGACCCGACACGTGCGTTGCACCAAACATGGTGCAGCCACAGTTACCTGCCTTTACTTGTTTCCCAGGGTGTAGAGTAAATATGGAAAACTCTTTGCCTGTCAACTTCATTGAGTTGTTTATGGACAATGTATGTTTGAAAGAGATTGCTGAGCAGTCTAATTTGTATGCAGAGCAGTATTTGAGGGACAACGCTGCCACATTTAGGCCACACTCTAGAGCTGGCCGGTGGATTCCCACAAATCTGGAAGAGTTGAAAAAGTACGTGGGCTTGACTTTTTTGATGGGGCTGAAAAGGAAGCCATCACTGTCTTCATATTGGTCTACTAGTCCCTTGATGGCAACTGCTATATTTTCTGCAATCATGAATCGTAACTGGTATGAGCATCTTCTTCGGATGATGCATTTTGTAGATGATGCTTTAGCCTTGCCACGAGATCACCCTGATTCTGACCTTTAAGATTAGACCTGTCCTTGAGCATTTGGTAGATCAGTTTTCAGAGGTCTATGTTCCAGGCAAAGAAATATCTGTAGATCAGTCTTTAGTCCTGTTCAAGGGTCATTTGGTTTTTAGGCAGTACATTCCTAGTAAGAGGGCATGGTTTGGAATTAAATTGTATTGTATATGCTGTCTGAAAGTGGTACAGGATATGTTTATCATTTCTGGGTCTACAGTGGTAGGGATTCCAGTATTGACCCCCCTGGTTGCCCGCCCCCTTTTGGAGTTAGTGAAAAAATTGTGTGGGAACTTGGTAGATGACTGTTTAGCAAAGGTCACCATTTATATGTAGATAACTTCTACACTGGAGTTCAGTTATTCCAGGAATTGTTCAGAGTGGACACTGTTGCTTGTGGCATAATCCACTCTAATCAGAAAGGCTATCCAAGAGAGCTTGTCTGTGGAAAACTTGAGAAGGGACAGTGCAGTGTGTTGCAGAATGATGAGCTGCTGGCGCTGAAATTTGTAGACAGGAGGGATGTGTACATGCTAACTACCATCCATAATGAGAGTACTTTACCTTAGGCTGTTTGGGGTCCAGTTGCTGAAGTGCACAAACCTGTGTGCATTTTAGACTACAAAAAGCACATCAGTGGTGTTGATAGAGTGAATCAGAGGTTGGAACCTTACACTGCTGCTTGTAAGACTTAAGTTTGGTATAAAACAATTAGGGGTTCACCTGTTCCACCTGGCAACTTTTAATGCTTTCGCTGTGTTCAAGGACAGTTCTCCAGAGTCAAGGATGATATTTGTGAAATTTTAGGAGTCTATCATAGCGAGCCTTGTTATGCTGGAACAGGCAAGAGTTCCTAGAGAAGCAGTGGTGGAGGATGTGGCTAGATTGAAAGATCGTCACTTTGCTGAGAACATTCCTCCTACGGCCAAAAATGACCTTCCTGCTAAGAGTTGTAGAGTCTGTGCTCAGGAAGGAGACTAGGATGTACTGCCCTGGTTGTCCTTCAAAGTCTGGGCTGTGTGTGGGTGGCTGTTTCAGGTGCGACCACACACAGAAGAATTATTGCGAAATATCTTGAGCGTAAACTGCTGTTTTATATTTTCATATGTTCAGTTTCACAGTTGGCATTAGTCATGTATTCAGTTAGAGCTTTTGTGTTTGTAGTTTTGTACTTATTTATAATTAGTGGTTTCTTTGTTGTTTGAAAGCAAAACTAAAAAAAGTGATGGCGGTGTGCATGGACAGGCGCTTGGCTGGTGGTGTGTGTGGGGTGGCGCTTGGCTGGCGGTGTGTGTGGGGTGATGCTTGGCTGGCGGTGTGCGTGGGGTGGCGCTTGGCTGGCGGTGTGCATGGGGTGGCGCTTGGCTGGAGGTGTGCGTGGGGTGGCGCTTGGCTGGCGGTGTATGAAAAGTGATGGGCCCTTGAATGGCGCTGTCTGTTGATACAAGTGTTGTAATGTGACGGGCTCGCGGCTGGTGAGAGCCCCGCAAGTCACCCCATCTTGGATTACCCTTGGTGTCTATTTTTAAAAAATGCACAGGTTTGGTAGGTTTCCCTAGGTGCCGGCTGAGCCAGAGGCCAAATTTCACAGCTAGGCACTTTGCAAAAAACAGCTCAGTTTTCTTTGTTAAAATGCGATGTATCCATGTTGTGTTTTGGGGCATTTCCTGTTGCGTGCACTAGGCCTACCCACACAAGTGAGGTACCATTTTCATCGGGAGACTTGGGGGAATGCTGGGTGGAAGGAAATTTGTGGCTCCTCTCAGATTCCAGAACTTTCTGTCACCAAAATGAGAGGAAAAATTGTTTTTTGGCCAAATTTTGAGGTTTGCAAAGGAGTCTGGGTAACAGAACCTGGTGAGAGCCCCACAAGTCACCCCATCTTAGGTTACCCTAGGTGTCTAGTTTAAAAAATGTGCAGGTTTGGTAGGTTTCACTAGGTGCCCGCTGAGCTAGAGGCCAAAATCCTCAGCTAGGAACTTTGCAAAAAACACGTCAGATTTAAAAAGTGTGATGTGTCCATGTTGCGTTTCCTGTCGCGAGCATTAGGCCTACCCACGCAAGTGAAGTACCATTGTTATCGGCAGACTTGGGGAAACACAGAATAGCAGAAGAAGTGTTATTGCCCCTTGTCTTTCTCTAAATTCTTTCTTTCCAAATGGTAGACAGAGTGTAAAAAAGATGTCTATTTGAGAAATTCAGAGATGTGCAAATAACCACTGCTTCTCAACACCTTATCTTGTGCCCATTTTGGAACTACAAAGGCTTTCTTGATACCTATTTTTCACTCTTTATATTTCAGCAAATGAATTGCTGTACCCGGTATATAATAAAAACCCATTGCAAAGTGCAGCTCATTTATTGGCTCTGGGTACCTAGGGTTCTTGATGAACCTACAAGCCCTATATATTCCCACAACCAGAAGAGTCCATCAGACGTAACAGTATATTGCTTTAAAAAATCTGACATCGCAGGAAAAAGTTACAGAGCAAAATGTGGGAAAAATGGCTGGTTTTTTTACCTCAATTTCAATATGTTTTTATTTCAGCTGTTATTTTCAGTAGGAAACAGTTGTAGGATCTACACAAATTACTCCTTGTTGAATTCAAAATGTTATCTACTTTTCAGAAATGTTTAGCTTTCTGGGATCCAGCATTGGTTTCTCACCCATTTCTGTCACTAACTGGAAGGAATCTGAAAGCACAAAAAATAGTAAAAATATGCTATGCCCCAGTGAAAGTTCACCGCTGTGGACGCCCACTGAATATTTAGTTGAATCTTTGGACCCTACTGAGTTATTATTGGAAGCCAGGGATCCCTGGCCTAACCAATGTATACGATTTCAATGTCAAAACAACACACACACATTCAAAAACAAGTATATGCAAAATGCTAAAAAATTTAAATATTCTGCTTGTTCACAATCATATATAGAAAAAAGTGTTCATATTTTCAATTTTGCTTCTTGATTTGTATATGCTTTATTCATTTTAATTTCCTGATTTTAGTATATTTTCATTTTGTAAAAGAGCTGTGGTCCCCTGAGTATGTCTCACAGACCCCCAGAACTCCTCTGACCACATGTTAAAATCAATTGCTCCAGGGCAATAAAAGTGCATTGTGACAAGAAGCATTAGTCATTGGTAGACTGTGGAAAATGGGCAGGAAGGATCCAGGAATATTTAATCCGAGGCAAATGGCAATGTAAGGCTCCCCATGAGGTAAGTAAAAGGCAGTTTCCCAAGTCCTTTCCTATTATTTGGCATAATGCACTAAGGCCCATATTTATACTTTTTTAGCACCGCATTTGCGTCATTTTTTGACGCAAAGGCAGCGCAAACTTACAAAATACAATTGTATTTTGTAAATGTGAGCCGATTTTGCGTAAAAAAACAACACAAATGTGGAGCTAAAAAAGTATAAATATGGGCCTAAGTATGCTGCATTACTACCACTTATGGTACTGTGAACGCTGAATATTTACTAATAAATATTCATGTACTTTGAATTATGAATCTGCATAGAATTTGACTAAACACAGAAATAATGTACGACTTGGAAAACGTGCCCATTTGAGTGGCTGCCGTTGATCACGAAGTGTCTTTATTAAAAGGCTTATTAATAATAATTGAAATGCCTATGTTTAGGTTATTTGAGTAATGTGGTAAATTAATAATCTGCATTATGTATTTACTTTAATAATTATAGGCCTCAATTTAGTGAGGTTTTAGGCCTAGTTTGCGCAGCCTCATGTTAAGCTGCACTGTTCTAATACATTTTTGGGAATGTATGACTAGAGAAATTAATTCATGTATTGTTCTTCACTGAGTTGACCAAATGATAGCAGATGTATTTAACTTTCTCATGAGAACTGCTTGCTAGAAAATCTTTTAGTTATTGCTACATTGAATATTTTGATGCATGAGACAGCGATGTTCCCAGGAGCTATCAATGGATGCACTGACTGTACTATGGATGGATACAAAAATGTTACCTGACGAACCTGACGGTGGGAACAGGAGAAGAGGAGCCAATCATCAACATGTGAAAGACAGTTTAGTTAAAGCTTAGATTTAGAAATAAATCTATATTGGACTAAGAGTGGAAGTACGATTCTTTGACCAGTGGGAACGTGGGAAGTTCTTTAGACGATTTTAACCTAGCCGGACTGCACAGAAAGAGGTGGACTCATTCTTTTTTCGATTTCCTCAAGAGAGGATTCTATCTTTAACTTTATTGCTGAAACTTCTGATGCTGAAGGCTGATCCCTAAATATTGCTTCCCAATAGTTCGAATAGCTTATTGTCCCCAGTTCTGACCCATTCCCTTTCATGGCCCGTTGCTGATGCTGACCGACCTGATGTCCAACTGACGAAGATATTTGCAGCTTGCTGATCCATGTGAGGAGAGGTATAACAAAATGCTATTATTCTTGATGTCAGTTAGTTTTTTTGTTTCTAGGTACCAACCGCTATTTTTGTTTTGCATGAAGCCCAAACATGCTATTCTAATCAGAAGGTTATTAAGGGAAACCCTGACAAGTTAACAGGTTGCTATTAACTAATAATTGATGTTGCTTTGTTGCTGATCCTAGATGTATGCTATTTCAATTGCGCAATTGTTCTTGCTAGTGATCTGTAATGTGATTCTGGAATGTTTAGTAATCATTGCTCTAATTAAATTGAGATTCTTTAGAAGCTTTGGTCAACCAGTGTTGTCCTTATATGTGTATCAGGTGGTCTTGAGACTAATTTATGTAATATTAGCATTATTCATATGGGGCAATAAACATTCCAACTTTTTTTTAAAAGGTGTGGTTATTCGTGATCAAATGGGTCATGGTGTGTGAAAATTATTAACTCCAAAGGCTATTAATGCTGTTTATTGATATTATTGATGATTTAGAGTGGCATTTGGGATTTATGGTGGGAATCACTCTAAGCGCAGTCAAAAGGTCCATCGAACCTCTAAAACGTCCCCTTATAAATTAAAGATAAGAAACCAAATAAGGTCCGACGCGCCGACAGTATCATTGGCCCTTAAAATAAAATAATGCAAACTGACACATTAGTGAACATAAAGAACCTCATTACGAGTTCCCAGTTAACCCTGAAGGAATATACTAGGACCAGAGTCATCTACTCTTGAGTTAACAGGGATTACAACTTATATGCTCCAAGATGGAAAATAACACGCAGACCCAGAAAAACTGGGTCCAGTCCTGAATCCTTTCCCTTTTTTGGGCGAAATAATAAGCCTATATCTGCACATGCATACCACCAACTTGAAGCAGGTGGTAAATTGTGTGGCGCTCTTTTTCTTAGGTTTAGGGGCTGAAGGATATGTGGCAGGAAGGCACAAGTTCTTCACCTTCACTTAGGGAAGCTTCTTCCGCTCCCCCTCATGCTGCTATTTGTGGGCAGGTGGGGGCCGGTTGCAGCAGTAGACACTGGGTTTACCGTCTTCAGGTCCAGAATTATTAAGTCAGGAGTTTGACCAATGTGATATTGGTTGAACTCAGGCTGAACCTTGTAGCATGGAAGTTCCAAAAACATTAGCTGATTTCACTATGGGATGAGGACCTGGGTTGCATATAGTTTGATAATGTCATTATGGATGAGGAGGTTTTCTTGTGCAGTTTTTGTGAAGTTGAGAAAGGTCTTCTCTATTTAGATCTAGGACAGGGTTGCCCAAAGTGAAGCATGGAGGCCTGTATCCATGCAAACTACTCAGAATATCCAAGTAGGATAAATGTACATATAAAAATCCTTAATGCAATAGCTTTTAAGTCAGTGGTTGTCCTGAAAACATTTCCAGATTCTGGCCCTCGTGGTCCTATGCTGGGCGCCCATGGTCTAGGGGAGTGTCTCCCAGTAGGTTCAGGCTAAAAAAAAACAGATCTTAATCTCGAAGTGCTGCGCTTCAATTAAGATGCTGAACTTCTGGCTTATACACAAAATGAACCACAGCATTTGCAGGAGGACATGATCTTGGAAAGTGAAACTGGCAATGACAGATCCTAATTTCAGGGCTGGGAGTTGAAAGAGAAGCCTGTTGTTCCTCAAAGGACCTTCCACCTAGATTCTATAATCGGAGGTTGGGTTTAGTTTAAAGACCGTTGTAGATGTTACCAGAGTTAAAGTTGAGGTCATTGTAAAAAATGTGTTAGAGAGCATTTGGGCACTCATAAGAGAAGTCTGTTGCAACAATCCAGTCAGCCTGGATGTTGTGATTAGGTATTATTCAACCTTAGCACGGTTTTATGTGGTTTTATAATGAAATAACATTTTGAGCTACTTTGGACCATTAAGCAACATGTTAGAAAAAAAGACGGTGGGTACAATTGGGTGGCTACACATGGAGCAATATTATAACAGAACCAGAATTATTGTTATGGCAATTAGTGAATCAGAAAGAGCTCACAATTTTGTCATGGTGTTATGGAGAAAACTGGACAATAGAGAGTAAGAGATGGGGATCCTTGGCAAATTTTTCCTACGTATACACACGTGCAAGTAGGTCTTGTTTTTCTGATAAACAGGTAAAATAGAAGACTGGGAAAACAGTAAATTGATTCATTAATATGCATTAGAAGAGAAGTAGATAGGTTTATCTAATAGCTAACTTGTACTTGTCTTCATGAATAAAAAGTGACGTTCTTCTGACTTTATTGCAGTGGCAGGGACATGCCTGGAACCCTTGACTTGCATAAATCTACCTACCCATTCCAACATAAGAGTTGCAGTTTATAATAAGAGTGCTTTGAATACAGTTTCCTTTCACACTGGCAACCAATAGATTTAGGGTTTCTGTCCCAAAACTAAATCAAACATTTTCAGCCCAAAAAGCACTCTTACTGCACTATTTTCTATATGTTTGTTGGGACAAAAATGTCTTATGCATGGTTTAAGAAGTGTGCCACTGCCAACTCTACTGTTGTCTGGATCCCTAATGCTGATTTTGTGTCATAGGCAAACACAGATCATGTGTGTGTGACATAACATAGGCCTGTCTCAATGACTGCATTCTTGTTGGACCAGGAGGGTGCCCAAAGCACTAGCTTCAACAGGAGTTGAGGAGTACAACCTTAGTGGTGGCAGCCTACTGTGTACCAGTCAGTAGTAGTGAACAGGACTTTTTTACCCTGTGTCATTGGATCTCCAGCTCAGAAATAGTGACTCTTTGCTGGATGTTATGTGTGCCTGTTAAGGGTACAGTACAATGATAGAGCAGTACTGATTAGTGCATGTGCTGAGTGTATGTATGCTAATGAGGAAAAACATGACATGAAGGATGTAGTGCCATGCAGTGAATGTTCAATGACAGCATCTACTGGTGCATGTGTAATTGCGTGAAGTGAACTACAAGAAGGGTGAAGTGTTGTTAAGCATGCACATGATGAGTGTGTGTGCTGGGAATGTAAACAGCATCCACTACTTAAATGTAGAAATCCCTGTGAGGAGGAGGAGTGCGTTGCCAGAGTGAGGTCCGGTGTGGAGCCCTGCTAGATGATTCCCCGAAAGAGGTGTGAGGCTGTGCACCAATCAGGTCATGGCCTGTGTGCCATGTTGGCTCTGTGACCCCTGTATGCCAGGTGAGGGCAGATGAAGACTGAGCCAAGAGTGAAGCACTGTGCCGGCCTGGGAAATCCTATACTGCCATGCTGATGTGACCTCAGATGGCAGAGAGGGTTACTGGTACAATTATCAGTGCTGAATTCATGGGATCTTTTACTGTCTCAGCCTGGGCACTTGCACCAAGGATATCAGCACCCCGTATGCCAGGAGGATCTGCCGATACCAACGTGTCCATGTATTTGGGTTGTTACCCAAAGGAGAGACTGGAGCTGCGTTCCATGTATTGTACCTGCTCTGCGAGGGAACTGCCTCTGACTGACTGGAGGGCTGGCAAAGACACTGGCAGACAACATTGAACTCTCACTGGGCTTCAGTCATGAGCGAAGGAATGATTCCCTCTTGCTGAGTAAAGCCAGCTTGCTGCATCTTCGTGAGCCAGAACCTACTTTGCCAATTGAGAAGCACTCCGGAAGGGCCTCTCAGTATGCAGAGTGCCACGTGGGTCATGAGCAGCCTGATTTTTCTAAACTCAGGAGAACTTGCGGGTGCTTGCTCTGAGGACACCTGCTGTTCCATCGAACTCCACCGTGCTGCGAGAGCAGGTAACGTGAACTGGGCCACGGGGGGCTCGCTGCTAATGGTGCTATGGTACAATAGACACTTTTGACTAAAATCCTGAAGAGTCAAAGGGGACATCTTGAGTACGGCCTAACAGTGTGCACTCCCTGGATATGCCACCAGTGTTTGGGGAATAACACCAAACATGTTACACGAAGGAGGGTGGAATAGGTATTTGCCTTACAATTACTAGAGCCCCGATCTCAAGGGAGATTGTGTTGTTGCTTCTGAATGTCGTATACCTTTCCTTGTGTAGACTTAGCGGGGCAAAGGCAGCTGCCCATAAAACTGGGTCATAGAATATAGTCTGGTGTTGAGATGCCAGAAATCAGCCAGTCAAAACCTGGCCTGAGAGGTGAAAAAGCAGTCGCTACCCAGAAGAAACATAGCTCATCTTGCTGTCTAATGGAACATTAGGTTCTGCTGCTTAAGGAGGAAGAGGTTCGGAGAGCACATGGCCTACATTAGGTGCAAGCGAGCACTGCTGGTGGCCAATGGCATAATGAAACATGAGGGGGCCACCTTGCAAAATTTATGGAAGAGCCCCGGCACTCTGGACCCAGTCAGAAGCACTTAGCCAGGAGCCCACCACCCATGCATAGTGTCAGAGGGGACCCCCTGGAGCTTGGGCACCCCCGCAGCACAGGGGCAGTGGGGGCTTTTGTTATCCCACTGCTAGTGGCCCTGGCCAGATTGCAAGTGACCCTGGGCCTGCCACTAGTGCACTGGAATGCCTGTTACTATTGCCATAAGCTACATGAGACGCCTGCTGCTCCTGAAAAATCATTGATTCTCCATGTGGGGCCGTGCCCAGTTTTAGGCACCTGGATGGCTGCTGCTCTGGTGTGCAGACTGGAGTAAGGAAGCAAGGGTAGTTCTGCTGGAGAACGGCCTAAACAACACAGGCTAAACCACGCATACATTTAGCATGCAAGTGGAACGACGCTTGCCTTAACCAAAACTGGCTGCATGTCTGCCTTAACCACGCATGTGCCTAAACCGCGCATATGCGTGGTTATGGTAGAGAGCGGTCTAGTGGTGTGAATGGGCAGAGCAGGAAGGATCTGAAGAGGATATGGTGAGGTAAGTGTGGCTGTGGCACGGTTTGGGGGTAGTTTTTAGTGGTGGAGTGGATTTAACACTTAGGGTGGGTGGTGGTGGTTGGGGTAGGTTTTGTTTCATATAGGAGGCAGGATTTTAAGGGTTCAGGATGGCAAAGGTTCTGTGGCCAGGATTTGGGGGGGCAGGTTTTAGGGCTTAGGATGAGTGGTGGGTGTTGGGGTAATTTAGTATTTAAGGGTGGAGAAGGTTTTAGGGCTCAGGACGGGTGGGGAAGTCGGGTTAGGTTTTTTTTAATAACAGGGACCACGGATTTGGGGAGTCAGGGTAGTTTTATTTTCACAGGAGCAGGGTTTTAGGGCTCAGGGAGGGGAGGGGAGGGGCTGGTGTCAGGTTTTGGGGGTAGTTTGTAGGAGTGGGGGAAGGTTTTAGGGCTTAGGGCAAGTGGGGTGTTGGGGCTCTTTAGTTTTTAGGGGTGGGGAAGGTCTTAGGGCTCAGGGCAGGTGGAGGTCAGGGTAGTATTTTTGATAACAGGGGCTACGGTTTTGGGGGGTTGGGGTATTTTTTTTTTTTACAGGGGCAGGGTTTTAGGGCTCAGGGCAGGGAGGGGCTAGTGTTAGGTTTTTGGGGGTGTTCATTTAGGGTTGGGTTGTTTTTGTCCTCAGGGCGGTTGGGGGGGTATGGGTAGTTTTTTTTATTACAAGGGGGGCTGCATAACACAACCACGCATGCTGTTACCACATATTCCTTTACTAAGCATGCTTTTACAACAGACTTTCTTGTAAAGGCATGTGTGGTAAAGGCATGCGTGGTAAAGACGCATTGTTAAGACATGCTTGGTTCTAGCATGCGTGGTTGTGTCATACAACCAGTTCTGCTGCTCGCTGAATGCTGCTGTGACTAGAGGGAAGGCAAAGGGCTGTGCCAGTGCAGGGGTCTTCCCAAAGGAGAAGTGAGTGTGAGGGGAAAAGGAATAATAGCTCACTGCTATGAAAAGATAAAGCCTTTGGAAACAGCACTATGTAGCAGTGCGCCATAAAATTCAGGGACATAAGGATATAGCGTGGTGGTTGACTCTGAGGACTGGATTAGAGACTCGTAATAGATCTCCCTCAATCATCAGTATGTGCAGACTTTATTTTTTGACTTACCACAAATGCCATCTAACTCCTTCTGGAACAATATATTATGACCATAGATGCTGTCACTAAAGAACACCCTTACGATTGGTAGCTATTCAAGATGGACTGTTGCGCTGACCTGTTTAAGGTATCAGAGTGAGGTTGTGCTGTGGAGGTGAACTGGACCAGCGGCTGGGGCTAGCGTGAAGTAGGGGACTGTGTGGCACAGCTGCATAAGGAAGATCTGCTGATTACAGTACATTCTACTACATGGCAAGATTGGTAAAACAGATGAGAAACAAACCCACTCAACTTCGAAGCCTGCAAAAGTAACTCGCATCTGCAAAAGAAGAGGCACTGCAAAACAATCCCACTGATAACGTGAGTGGAGAGTCTCTGCCTTCATCTGGTGTCAGTTCCTTGCTACTGGAATTGATAGCCAGGCTTTAACAAACAGAATGGACCAAATGAAATAGAGACTACATATACAGCATAAACATATTGACATGGCTGAGAGTAGAATGTCAGACCAAGAGGATGGCTCAAACCAACAGGGAAAAATGATGAAAGAAATGGTGATGGAGCTAGAAAAGATTACACTGAAAAATGAAGATTATGGACTCCATAGGAGTAATTTGAGAATTTTTGCTCTTTGATGCAGACCAGCTCTCTAAATTGCTGATGTGGAGAAGAGGACACATAGATTCTTGGCTGCACCCTATCATTTTCAAGTGTCTTAACTATTGCAAGAGGGAGGAAATCCCAAAATTGGCTAGGTAAAAAAACAGAAAGCTCCTACGCTGGAAATTATTTTCATATTACCCATAGTTTACCTATATTTTATACAAAGCTTGCAGGATGCAAGACATAAGTTTGCCCTAATAAAGAAAAAGCTGCAAGAGTATGATCTACATCCTATACTTATATCCTGCACAGCAACTCTTCACTCAGACCCCAAAGATGCCAAATCTTTTTTCAATAAACTATCAAAGGATGGACGTGGATCCCCAAGCCAGGTGCAAGTTGAAATTACAAATGTAGTACATGAGGTGGAATAGGGTTCGTGAGCAGCGCTGACCATTGCTCAATTATGAACAGTGTGTCCCCTAAAGTACATCTTCAGGTTGGATGACTTTCTAAACCAAATTTCATACTTCGCATTCAAAACAGTTGGCCACTGTACCGGAAAAAGTATAGGCTGGTATTATTGTCTCTTTGGCCCTATCTGACATATTGCCTATGTGGTAAAGTACAGTAGCACATTTTGCCAAAGCTTTGGAGAAAAACAATAGCTGATGTGGAAGTTCAATACCTCAGAGTGCAGGGAAGGAAAGAAAGAACACACATCACTTTAATCAATTCGTATGCACCTAATGTAGACTGTTTGACACTTATCCCCCTGTTTTCTTGACATGTCAGATGTCGGATAGTCACATTACTTTCAGGAGGAGACCACAACCTAGTTTGAGACCCAGAGTTAGACTGCACAAGAGGCATAGTCACTCAACACAGAGGGTCAAAATCATATCTCATAATGGATTGGTGGATATTTTGAATGAGAGCCACCCACTTGAAAATGTTTCCACTTTCTACTCCTCAATCCATGATTCATCTTCACGACCAGATTTCTCTTTGGGCACTGTTAGAAATGGGGTCTTTGGTTAACAGTCAGGTTATCCCCCTGTCCAAGCAAGGACCCTCACTTTAGTCAGGATAAAGAAGAATCACCCTCAGTTAACCTCCGTTCACCCCTTTGATAGCTTGGCACAAGCAGGCAGGCTTAACTTCAGAGTTCTAGATGTAAAGTATTTGTACCAACACACCCAGTAACTTAATGGAAACACAGTAAAAACACTGTTAGCATTGAAAAGTACGTGGATAGTGTCAAAATAACCCGCACGGGTGAGTGTGCGTCAATAAAGGTTAGCGATGCGTTAATCTCTCACCTGCAAGCAAGACCGTGCATCATTTCTCCTTCTCTGGTCGGGTCGGTGTGCGTCATTTTTCCTCTCTGCAGGAGAGCGATGTGTCCATCCAGGGAAGCACTTGGGTCCGGGCAGGAGTTGCATTGTTTTTCCACACCCAGCAAGGTTTGCGTCGAAAATCCTGCCACACGGTATCACCAAAACTACATTGTGTGGGTTGCGATGTTACCAGCCTCCGTTAGCAGTGCTGTGCGTCATTTCTCCAGATGCATGCGTCGATCTTCCAGCCGCGCTGCAGGCGGAGCATCAATTTCAGCCGCGAAGCTGGCGGCGCGTCGTTTTTTCAGCCGCGTCTCAGAGGTTGTGTCGGAAATTTCCCCACACAGCGGTCTGCGCGTGGATTTTCAATCTTGGTCTGCCAGCTTCACCTGTCAAGGCCCTAGGAACTGGATAGGACACCACTTGCCAGGGCAGGAATCTCAGCAGAGAGTTCAGGTGCTGACATGGGAAGTCTTTGATGGCCCTTAGACTTCAACAACAGGAGGCAAGCTCAGGACAAGCCCTTGGAGATTTCTTCACAAGCAGGAATGCACAACAAAGTCCAGTCTTTGTCCCCTTTCACCAGGCAGAAGCAGCAACTGCAGGATAGCTCCACAAAGCACAGTCACAGGCAGGGCAGCACTTCTCCTCAGATCTTCAGCTCTTCTCCAGGCAGAGGTTCCTCTTGATGTCCAGAAGTGATCTAAAGTCTGTGTATTTGGGTGCTCTTCTTATACCCATTTTGACCTTTGAAGTAGGCTTACTTCAAAGGAAAGTCTCTATTGTTTCTGAAATCCTGCTTTGCCCAGGCCAGGCCCTAGACACACACTAGGGAGTTGGAGACTGCATTGTGTGAGGGCAGGCACAGCCCTTTCAGGTGTGAATGACCACTCCCCCCTCCCTCCTAGCATAGATGGCTCATCAGGATATGCAGGCTACTCCTCAGCTCCCTTTGTGCCACTGTCTAGGGAGAGGTGCAAACAGCCCAGCTGTCAAACTGACCCAGACAAGGAATCCACAAACAGGCAGAGTCACAGAATGGTTTAAGCGAGAAAATGCCAACTTTCTAAATGTGGCATTTTCAAACACACAATCTTAAAATCAACTTTACTAAAAGATGTATTTTAAAATCGTGAGCTCAGAGACCCCAAACTCCACATGGCTATCCACTCCCAAAGGGAATCTATGCTTTCATTATATTTAAAGGCAGCCCCCATGTTAACCTATGAGAGGGATAGGCCTTGCAATAGTGAAAAACAAATTTAGCAGTATTTCACTGTTAGGACACATAAAACACATTAGTACATGTCCTACCTTAAACATACACTTCACCTTACCCATGGGGCTACCTGGGGCCTACCTTAGGGGTGTCTTACATGTAAGAAAAGGGAAGATTTAGGCCTGGAAAGTGGGTATACTTGCCAAGTCGAATTGGCAGTTTAAAATTGCACACACAGACACTGCAGTGGCAGGTCTGAGCCATGTTTACAGGGCTACTAATGTGGATGGCACAACCAGTGCTGCAGGCCCACTAGTAGCATTTGATTTACAGGCCCTGGGCACCTCTATTGCACTTTACTAGGGACTTACTAGTAAATCAAATATGGCAATCATGGATAAACCAATGAACCATACAGTTTCCACAGAGCATATGCACTTTAGCACTGGTTAGCAGCCGTAAAGTGCTCAGAGTTTTAAAGCCAACAAAAACAGGTCAGAGAAAATAGAAGGAAGGAGGCAAAAAGATTGGGGACGACCCTGCAACATGCACTAATGAAATAATAGGCTGGACCAAATTGATAACACACTTCTCCCAGAACACTCTCAGACCACTCTCCCTTGGTGACATAGGCCCTCATTCTGACCCTGGCGGTCTTTGACCGCCAGGGCGGAGGACCGCGGGAGCACCGCCGACAGGCCGGCGGTGCTCCAATGGGGATTCCGACCGCGGCGGTAAAGCCGCGGTCGGACCGGCACCACTGGCGGGGTCCCGCCAGTGTACCGCGGCCCCATTGAATCCTCCGCGGCGGCGCAGCTTGCTGCACCGCCGCGGGGATTCCGACCCCCCCTACCGCCATCCAGATCCCGGCGGTCGGACCGCCGAGATCCGGATGGCGGTAGGGGGGGTCGCGGGGCCCCTGGGGGCCCCTGCAGTGCCCATGCCACTGGCATGGGCATTGCAGGGGCCCCCGTAAGAGGGCCCCTACATGTATTTCACTGTCTGCTGCGCAGACAGTGAAATACGCGACGGGTGCAACTGCACCCGTCGCACAGCTTCCACTCCGCCGGCTCGATTCCGAGCCGGCTTCATCGTGGAAGCCTCTTTCCCGCTGGGCTGGCTGGCGGTCTGAAGGCGACCGCCAGCCAGCCCAGCGGGAAAGTCAGAATTACCGCCGCGGTCTTTCGACCGCGGAACGGTAACTTGACGGCGGGACTTTGGCGGGCGGCCTCCGCCGCCCGCCAAGGTCAGAATGACCACCATAGTTGGCAATTAACAATACATGGCAATCACAGTACACTTAAAACTTAGGACAAACCAATCTATTGGGTATTTAGGGAGGAGACCAGGGAGGCTACCCAATACAATTTTGCTACAAATAGAGGATTGTCTGAGACAGTGGTAATGCTGTGGAAAGCCTATGAAGTTATGATTCAAGAGAAATGTATTTCTAAGATTAGTCTGTCGTAAAATTATTTGAGGTGAGTTGTTGCTGTTAGAAAGAGAAATGTGCAATGTGGAGCAGCAATATGATGATACTAATGATACTGCACTCTCTGAGGAATTGATAGCTGAGCTTTGGGATTTTAGAGAGCTGACAGAATGGGAGGAACATGATAGTATTAAATACTGCATGGTGAGGAAGGTGGTGAAGGAGACAGGACATACACTAGCCTTGTTAATTTAACTAGAATGGGCTCTCATTAAAGTGCTTCAGATAATGACTAGTGAGGAACCCATGATTTTTGACTCCACTAAAATCCTAGATGTTTTGGTGTAATTCTACACCAAGCCTAATGTATTGCATGTATTAGAAGTGTTGAGAGATAACCATGCTTACCTAGACAGAGCCACTTTGGCATGGCTGGATCTGGAGCAATGAATCCCCTCCACTGTCAACCTATTTTGGTCAAGGACATTTGAGAAGTGTTCAAACAGTTATAGAATGGCAGCACTGCGGGGAGAGATGGACTCCCCAATGAGTCTAATACAGAATATAATGAAGGACTGATTCCAGTTTTGTCAGAAGTATTTGGAGAGGCATACCAGAATGGGGTTCTTCAACAGGCCATGCAGAAATTGTAAGAAATGTGGTGACTGGTTGAGGGGATGAAAACCTACTCAATGTGAGGTCCAAGTCGGGAATATGCTGCACAACATAGGTTCTGAGTAGCTGCAACGTTGCAATACAAGACCCTGCATGGTTACCAATGGGGCTGTTGGTGAGGGGGCCTGGGATGCAAAGTCTAGCATTGAGGATGAATCAGGCGTTGTCTGGTTCCAAAGAAGCGGCAGGGCTTACGATGCAAAGACTGTCGAACCAGCTGTCAATGAAAGGCTTGGGATTTGAGGGTCTGCCCTGAGGATGCGTCGCACAGTGATGGTTCCCAGGAGACTGTGGCCGTGACAGTGATGCGAAGTCCCTGTGACAGTAAAGATTATGCAGCAGAAACGATGCATCGGTTCTGTTTGGGGTTGCGCCAGGTACAACAGGAGAAGCGTCAGTTCTGTTGGGTCCAGTGATGGGCTCCAAAACTGGTGTGGCACCACTTGGCAGGGTAGGACTCACAGTTGCAGAGTCCAGGTGCTGGCTACAAAAGACTAGCCCTTGGAGTTGCCTTGGAGGTCCTGGATACAGGTTCCAGGATGAGGCCTTCTCACCCAGGCAAGAGGGCAGCAGGTCCGCACAGCAGGCAGCAGTTCTTCAGGGCAGCAACACAACAGTCCTTCTTCATGGCAAAGTCTTCCACGGGTCCAGACAGGGTTGTACCCAGGAGTATATGTTTTGGGGGCATGGCCCCAGTAAGGACAAAGAAGTGTTCAGTGTAGGTGGAGTAGGTTAAGTGTGGCTGCTATTGAAAAAGTGCTGCACCAACAGTGATATTTCCAACAATGCAGTTGTTTTATTTTGAGAGGAAAGTGGGTGGCAAATAGTTTAATTTAAAGTATGTTGGTAAAAACCAAACATAAAGATATCCGTAGTTGAGCAGTATAAGATCCCCTAAAGAATAGGTGAGGACATTACTTTCCCAAGTTGTGCAGTTCCCACATTTTGCCAGTAAAACTTATTATTATATATGATTAGATTTACAGACAACTTTACAAGAGGTTTGGGGGTTCTTCTTCAATGGACTTTTGTAATAAGTTGTAGCATATGGAAAACCACAAAGTACACAGGATTTGCTAACATTAGTTAAAATGGCATAAAAGTTAGATACAAACCTACATGTTATTTGGCGATATCCACCTTAAACTAGTGATTGTTTGAAACAATTAAGGGCAATGCCACATTTAGAAGTACAATCAGGCAGCAACATTGATGAAAACTGGATAGAATTAAAAGACAAGTTTATAGGCCAGGAGTTACTACATTAAGGAACCCAAGGGTAAATTAAATGTTTTAAAACTATTTTGACCAAAAGCATCAGTGTACATGTACACAGATGACCTAACCATAATAGACAAAAATGTTTGGAAATGATACACATTAGTGCTAGATCCTAACTCTTGGTTCGAATGTATGTCAAAGTACCTTATCAGTGAGGATCAATAAATAGGTCTGTACAGATCCCTAACTGACCACATAATCCAAGTCCTGAAACAGGTTGATAATTTCATGCCAGTACCCATTAGCAACCCCCATGGTTATTCTGACGAAAGGTGACACCACTAAAGAATTAATAAAATGGCATTTAATATATATAATTTTGTATATTAAGTGCCTTTTTATTAGTTCATTATATATTTGGAAATGCAATAATCAGATCAGATTTTCAATTAATGAAAATACACATATCTTACTATCAGATGCAATTTTTTTTATTTCAGACAAATAAACTCAGTTACCCAAAACAAAAAATTATCAATACATAAAAAAATAATTTGCATCCTTAAATACCACGTTTTTAATTTCCAGTAAATGTGTGCTTGGCGTGACTTTCATCAAGTATGTTCAAGTACTAATACAACAAAAAGATAAATTGTACCTAACCTGTCCATTTATCACTATCGCATGCAAAGGATGGTCATAGTATATCAGGGCCCAGGTCATATGACAGTCATGCCATTTGTGCTCATAATATGGCAACAATTACCTTCACTATACTAAGGCCAGCTCTATACAAGAAGAGGGTGTCATCATGCCATAGATGCTCTCAGTAAGTGCATAGTATCACAGGGCCAGCATAATAAAATGGGTAGGTATCATGCTACTAATGATTCCCACAATATGCCAAGAATCGCCATCTAGGTAGTAGAGTCACCATTATAACAGGAGTGGGAAACCATTCGGTTATGAAGTGGTTGACAAATTACACAAAGTTCTTCATGCATGTACACATATGCAAACACAGACGCACACACATGCACTTTTTCAGATACAAAGCACACACACTAGTGGCGTTCAACTTTCTTTATATACTCACTCTGACACCATGACCCCCTGTAGTTGCCTTCTGGATCACATTCCTCCACTTGCCTCCCACTTCCTGGCAGGACCTATGTCACAGTTACACTACAACTGACAGCTCAATGCCTGAAATACAGCCCATCACCACATGGCTTGAATCACATAATTTATGTTTTATAGAGGTTCCGCCTTCTCGATCACACTAGTGTAGCACAAGTCCTGTCATTGGCTTTGGAGTGCTGTGGTGAGCTGTGCAACATGTTTTCCAGAGCCTTGTCTTTTACAGACCATTAGTGCCTCAGTGCTCCAAAGAAAACAAATGGTTCAAGTGTGAAAATTCGAATTTGGACCGCCAGCCCATCAGATGTGCAGTTGTTTTCAGTGTCACTCCGAGGACGTGAACCTGCACAGCAGAGGACGTTCTGCACAGTTTAAACCTTTGGAGCAATAGGAGAAAAATGCCGAAAGTCCTCTATAAAAACATATCCACTGTGATACAGAAGGAGGCTCTTGTATCTTAACAAAACAGTAATGAAAATCAAGATGGGGCAGATATAAATACTGAATAGAATAACATGCTTATTTTTTTAAAGCGCTAGATCACTGCCCAGGGTGTGCTATACTCGCAATTATGGCAACTATGTATTGTTACTCATCTCAGTGGTGTTCCTTCTATCAACATGAGAAGGATAAATGGTTGGGTGGACCCTGAAATTTGAGTCTGTCAGCCAATGATTAAACATCAGTTCCTGCTGGGGATGTATCAGAGTTCTGAGTTACCAAGTTGGCAAGCCCTTTTAGGGATGAACACAGTTAAAAGACTTAGCAATCATTGAAATAATACCTTACTTTTTACATAGCTTTTAGTATTACAACAGTTTAGTGCCTAATGTTTGTAAATGACAGACATTATTATTATTCAGCTTAATGGTAGTCATTTAATTGGTCAGAAAAGGATAAAAGGTAGCTAGGGATTCAAACTCATGAACGATCTTGGCAGACCCTCATTGGCTCTAGAAATACCTCTATACATGAAACGTGGGAAAGACAGACGATTGCCTGCCTAAGGGCATTATCTGCTCAAATATAATATAATTACCTATAACAATGCGGCACAAACACTGTCCCTATTGACCAATGAACTAATGTTACTTCTTACCAGCTTCTTTGCATCTATCGCCTCTTTGCATGTTTCTCCCTTTTTTTCTTTCTCGTTAACGCCTAGCCTTCCTTCCCTTATTTTCTCCAGTTCTCAAGCACATTCAAGTTCAATGCCACCTCTTGTTTCTGTTATTTGACTTACCTTGTTTCAATGGGCTTCTCACCAGCTCATTCTAAAACGTACCTGCCCTGATTCACAGGTCAAAGAAACCGAGACCCTTATAAGTACTAAAGCAGTAATGGCATCCTAAGGCCTGGAGTCTAAAAGAGAAAGGAGGAAACCCCTCGACCAGTTGACATTGAATGGAACCCACATTTAGAAGCTTTATGAGATTTGCCTAGTTTTGGTGACAATAGTTAGTCACCTCAGACCCTCAGGCAATGACTCTCGTTATTCAGAGTCCTACCGTGCAAAAGTGTTAAGAAACAAAGGGTTAATAAATTGATCTAAAGGGCACATTTTCAAGCATTTTCCTTTCACTCTATAGTAGTTAGTGCTCCGCAGCAGCATGGTGTGTAAGGCAAGCGAGCTAAAAGGCAGTGCTACAAGGACATGCTGAAGAAGACCCTCAAATGATACTAATATAATCCATCATATATGTGTCAATAAGGCAAATGTTCACTCAAAATAAACACTGAATTCAATGTGAATCCTATTGGTTATTAACTACTACCAAGCAATTTCTTCTTTCTCGTAATTCAAGACGAAATCCGAAGACAAGCGTTATTGCTTGCCCATAACAAAGTCACTGGTGGCTTGGAAGAGGTGGTGTCTGAGGAGGTTCTGTTTTTTCATTAAGTTGGTCTGTTTTGTGTAATATAGATTGTCTATAGTTTGTAGAGATCAATGAATACCTTCGCCCAGTGATATCAAAGATAGCACTAAAACTAAAAAATGGGTTCATTAAAAGCAAGTACTGCATGTATGAGACTGGACACATTTTGTTAAACGGTTTCAATTAGTATTCCTTATCAACTGTGTTTGAAATGGCCTCTCTGTAGGGTCACCCCCAAACTTTTTGCATTCCTCCTATTCTTTTCCTGACCTTGTTTTTGCTGGTTTTAGGACTCTGCACACTTTACCACTGCTAACCAGTGCTAAGGTGCATATGTTCTCTCCCTACAAACATGGTATCATTGGTGCGTAGCCAACTGGCATATTTGATTTACTTGTACGTCCTTTGTACAGTGCAGTACCTGTGCCCAGGGCCTGTAAATTGAATGGTACTAGTGGGCCTGCAGCACTGGTTGTGCCACCCACCCACATAAGTAGCCCCTTAACCATGTCTCAAGCCAGCCATTGCAAGGTCTGTGTGTGCAGTTTCCCTGCCACTTTGACTTGGCATTTAAAAGTACTTATCAAGCCCTTAACCGCCCTTTTTCTGCATATAAGTCATCACTAAGGTGGGCCTTAGGTGAACCAGAGGGCAGGGTGCTATGTGGGCAGGGCATGTACATGTGTGGTTTATATGTCCTGGTAGCGGAAAACTCCTGAATTGTTTTTCCACTACTGTGAGGCCTGCTCCTTTCATAGGATAGCATTAGGGCTACCCTCATAAAAGGTTTGAGTGGTAGTTTCTGATCAGAAAGAGGTAATCAGGTCATTATGGCCAGAATGGTAATACAAAATCCTGCTGATAGGTGAGGCTGGATTTTATATTACTATTTTAGAAATGCTTCTTTTAGAAAGTGAGCATTTCTCTGCACTTAAAATCCATCTGTTCTTTTACAGCCTGTCTCCAATCAACATCTGGGCTGGGCTGGTAGACAGCTCCCTTGTGCATTTCATCCAGACAACCACAAACACAGGATACTCAGTCACACCTGCACTCATCTGCATACTGAATGGGTCTTCGTGGACTGGGAGGATGGAGGGCCTGACACTTACATTTCAAAGGCTAATGGCCAGCCCTCACACAATGGACTGCCAAACCCCCTACTGGGACCCTGGTAGACAGACCTGTACTGAAAGGGGACCTTGTACACTTCAGAACCACTCTTTGAAGTCTCCCCCACGTCAAAGGCATTTTTGGGTATATAAACTGGTTCCCTGACCCCACCAAATCAGACACTTCTGGACCTGAATCTGCAACCTGTCAAGAGGAACTGCCTGGCTGCCCAAAGGACTCATCTGGACTGCTATGCTGAGAAGGACTGCTGCCCTGCTGTTGCCCTGCTGCCTTGCTGCCCTCTTACTTTGATGAGAAATGCTCTCCAAGGGCTTGGATTGAGCTTGCCTCCTTTTTCGAAGTCTCAGGGCCAACAGCACTTCATCTCTTGAGGAAACTCCTTGTGCACCGAAAATCTACGCACAGCCTGCCGGAAACAACCCACAGCCTGCCTTGTGACAAGAAACCGCTGCACAGTCACACCGGAACAATGCAGCTGACTTCCCGAGTGAAGATTTGATGCAGCGGCCTGCCTTGCTGCTGGATATTCAACTCCCACCTACCAGATCGATGCTCAGCCGAACCCAAGCAACACAGCCCAACTGCCTGAGTGAAGAATCAACGCAGCGCCTGCCGAGTGACATAAACATTTGAAGCATCGCCTACGGGATCGACTCAACGCCTGTGACTTCTTCAGGCACACCCAGAATTTTCCCTGCATCGTCCCAGGGCGTCAAAAAGATCCCCGCATCACAGTGAGGAACTAAGACTGTGCGCCGGAAATCGACGCAAAGACCCTTGCAGCATGGAAAGAAACGATGCATCGTCTGTCCCGTGCCGGAAAATTCTGACGCACACCCTATTTTTCCATGCATCTCTTCCTCTGCAGCCTCCATGCGTGTTATTTTTGACACAAATCAGGTACTTTGTGTGATCAAGAGACAACTGTTGATTTCTAAGATTTAAGACTCTTTTTAATCCTGCAAAAGTGATATCTCCACTTGTGTTTATTGAATCTTTATTGTTTTGACCTTAATTTAACCAGATAAATATCTTATATTTTTCTAAACCTGTGTGGTGTATTTTTGTGGTGCTTTCATTGTGTGACTGTTTGATTTATTGCACAAATACTTTCACATTGCCTTCTAAGTTAAGCCTGACTGCTCAGTGCCATGCTACCGGAGGGTGGCACCTGATCATTTGGATTGTGTGTGACTTACCCTGGCTAGGATTGTGGTCCCTATTTGGACAAAGGTGAATACCTCTGCCAACTAGAGACCCCATTCCTAACAAACCGTATTTAATTTGTTAACAAAATAAGTGGCAGGCCAAAGTTTTTCTTAGAAGCCAGCCATTGGTGCGCTGAAAGTGGAGGTTGTTGAAGACTAAGGTGGCCTAGTTGTAATTCAATCTCATGCCTCTTCGTCCACCATTGTACACTTTGGCCCTCATTATGACCCTGCCGGTAAATCGTGCTTACAACCACGCTGATGGCCGGCAACTTACGGTGGCAGTGGTGGATATCCGTTCCCCATATTCTGACACACACACACCAATCCGACAGAATTCAGCCTCAGACACAAATCCGCCAGACCAAAGGTCAGTGATAAAGTGGTGGTATCAAAACCCACACCATTACACCAACAGAACAACATCCACCAGATTTTGACCCACGAATCACCACAGCGGACATCCAACGGCGGTAAACCATTGGAGGTACATACAACCACGCTCACAATGGACACCCACATGCAAAACAACCCTTTACAATTACAAATCATTGGCATGAGACGAACACCAAGACCACTGCCACAACTACATGCACACACCACATACACCCATACATCCCTCACACACCCCACTTCACACACCCCAACATATTACCAAACACCCTCACCAACACACATCACATAACACCCATGGCACCACAAAGGCATCCCCGTTTCAATGAGGAGGAGTTAAGGGTCATGGTGGAGGAAATTGTCAGGGTAGAGCCACAGGTATTTGGAGCACAGGTGCAGCAGATATCAATAGCCAGGAAGATGGAGCTATGGCGGAGAATTTGTGGACAGGGTCAACGCCGTGGGACAGCACCCCAGAACAAGGGATGACATCAGGAAGAGGTAGAGCGACCTACAGGGAAGGTACGTTCCATAGCAGCAAGACACCAGCTCTCTATCCAGAGGACTGGCGGTGGAACCCCACCTCCTCCCCCACAACTCACAGCATGGGAGGAGCAAGTCTTGGCAATACTGCGTCCTGAGGGCCTTGCCGGATTAAGAGGAGGACTCTGGACTCAGGTAAGTCAACTCTCTGCTATCATCACCCGATACATGCATGCCATCACATACTCTCACCCTCACTCCCATCACTCCACCGCATCCCCCACACTCCACCATCACATCTCTTCAATCCCAATACCAAGCCCTGCATGCTGTACCAATGCATGGACACCCCTCACAGCCCTGCATGGACACTCATCACTAAAGCATGCACAGCATAGAGAACTAACAATCCCACCATACATCAACATACATAAGTTAAAGCTGGCAGGGCAACACCAACCATAGAGGGGAAGCCAGGGATGTACAATATGTCATACACATTAACCATAACACATCATTTACATCCCCACAGGTACCCCAGCCAATGTCACCGGAAAGGAGGTGCCAGCACTATCCAGTCCCCCACTGAAGAGGCCCACTATGATGACAGTAACTCTGGTCTTCAGGACCTGGACGATCTACCTGGCCCATCAGGAACCACTGGACAGCCGGTCACCCAAGCCCATTCACAGACCACCACAGAGCCTCCCCATCAGGAAACAACACCACAGCACCCACCCAGCGTACCCAAACCTCTGCCCCAGGACACATCAGTCAGTTGTGTGCCCACCTGTACAGGGACCCCAGGCCACACCTCATACCCAAGACAATCAGGGACCTGGGGTCAGTGGCAGTGGGCACACGGTTCAGGGGACAGAGGCACAGGCCAACAGGGACACTGGGAGGACTGCAGTGTGCCAGGGGGAGGACAGGACAAGGGAACTGACTCTCCTGGAGGCGCTCTCTGAGAACCTGGGAGCCTATCCACATTCCCAGGACATGATGGGTCAGATCCTAGACAATGTGCAGGAGAACAGGCGGCTGCAGGAGAGACAGTCTCAGGTGATCAGGGAGGACTTGCAGGCCACCAACAACACCCTGATCTCCATAGCAGGGGTGCTGGCAGACATGGCCAACATTATGAGGGAGGCAGTGTCACACCAACAGGCCCCTGCCACTAGCCAGTCATCTGAATAGCCTTCCACCTCTGCTGCTACTAATGGCCAGGAGGCCCTGTCACAGGACTCACAGGCCACCAGCACCCTCCCCCTGCAGAAGGTGAACCACCCCGCAAACATTCCCTGCGATCCACACCAAAGCCATAGACACTTGCCAAGACCCCCCGCCAGGTAATGAGACTCTCCTGATTGTCCCCCTTGTGTCCCACTCATTCACCCTGTCAACCTTGAACTGCCATTGCTCCCCTTCCTATGTCCCCTTGGACAATGCACCTGTGCTACGAACAGACTGGAACAATCCCTGAATCTTTCATCCATCATCACCCCATCCCATTGCACTTTTCCCTCCACATAAACACCCTTTGATATAAATCAATTTTGAGTATGTCATGTATTTCAAATATGTATTGATTGAAACGGGTACAACCATTGCAAATTAACTGAACATAGAATGAGCATAGAGTTAATGACCTGTAGCTGGCTGTTGTTATCACACCATAAGTATTTGTCAAATCACCAACATCTGCAAAATGAATAGCCAGAGGGAAAAGTAAGTGGGCATAGAAGAGGGAAATACCAGCATGCCAACGCCACCCAACATACAACCAAAAGTCATTAAAATGTAAAGTTGCACTGTCTCACCTGTGTGTCATTGGAAGTACTGACGGATTACAGATGTTCTGTTTTCCACATTGTCATCCTCTGTCTCCTCATCCTCAATGTCCACATGATCCACTGCTGCTACAGGGGCATTTCCAGTCTCCTCCACCTGCACAAAAGGTACATGGTGTCTGAGGGCAAGGTTGTGCAACATGCGCATTGCCACCACTATCTGGCAGACCTTCTTGGGTGAGTAGCACAGGAATCCACCTGTTAGTTGGAGGCACCGGAACCTGGCCTTCAGGAGGCCAAAGGTCCTTTCAATTATCCTTTTGGTTCACCTATGTGCCTCATTATCACATTCTTCTGTCCTTGTCCTGGCATTTGTCACTGGGGTCAGCAGCCATGATAGGTTTGGGTAACCAGAGTCACCTGCAAATATTGAGGGACAACATTTAGCCACCCACTATTCCATATGGCCAACACCAGGGCTCACCTATTAGCCACACCCTGTGCCTCTGTAGTTGGACCATCACATTTGGGATGCTGCTATTCCTTAGGACAAAGGCATCATGCACCGACCCAGGATACTTAGCATTGACATTGGAGATATACTGGTCTGCCAAGCACACCATCTGCACATTCATAGAGTGGAAACTCTTCCAATTCCCGAACACCTGTTCATTCTGGCGGGGAGGGAGGACAAATGCACTATGTGTTCCATCAATCCCCCCTATTATATTAGGGATAAGTCCCATTGCATAAAACCCAGCCTTCACAGTGGCCAAATCCTCAACCTGGGGGAATGCAATGTAGCTGCACATGTGTATTATCAGGGGAGACAACACTCTTTTCAGCACTATTGAGAACATTGGCTGTTACATTCCTGCTGCCAAGCCCACTGTCAATTGGAAAGAACCAGTTGCCAGGAAATGGAGAACTGTTAGCACTTGCACAAGACCGGGGTTCCCAGTGGGATGACGGATAGCAGATTTCAGGTCAGGCTCCAATTGGGCACACGTCTCTGTGATTGTGGCCCTGTCCAGTCTGTAGGTGAGGATAATGTGCCTGTCCTCCAGTGTAGCTAAGTCCACCAGGGGTCTGTAAACGGGGGTATGTCTCCATCTCCTATTCGTCCGCAGCGGTAGGTAGCTAAGGGAAAAAAGAGTGAGGAGGCTGTCACAAACTGAACAATGGAGTCCGCAGGCTGTAAACATGTTACGGGACAGTGTGATTTGTCAAGCATGTGCCTATTCTCCTGTGACCCAGCATTATTCCATATGCCTGCCCCCCTCTGAAATGGCATTTGCCTGTCCTGTGTGGAGGGACAGGTGGAAGTGAGGTAATGCTGCTGATGTTGTGTGCCGTGGTGGGAGGCGGTCGGGAACTGCCGTGCAATTCCTCATTGGTTAATATTGGGCCCCATGGAAGACAGTGACCAATGGTGATCTACGCCGGCGGTGACGGTATGCACCGCTGCGGACGTGACAGACATTTTCTATCTGATTCCTCAATTGTTTCCTGACCTTACATAGAAGAGGACCTACACTGCATGTGCTGCTGTGACCTGTGCCTGGAACCTATTATAGCCCATGTGACTGGGGAAAGGGCCCCAGCCTTCACTTCAGAGGAATTGGAGAGAATGGTGGATGTGGTCCTACCCCAGTACAGAGTGCTGTATGGGCCTCCAGACCAACAGGTTAGTACACTGTGGACACGATGCATGTGGCATGAATGTATGGAGGTGTGTGTGAAGGCATCATGTAAAGGGGAGGGATGTCCTCTTGGCTGGGTACACATTGAGTGCTGGGCAATGTGTGTGCCAATACTGATGGAAACGGGTATGGTGGGTCATTCGTGTTACAGGCTGGACTGTTTGTCTAATGGTGTTCTCCTGTCTGTATTGCCTCTGCAGGCCAGCACCCATCAAAAGAAGTGCATATGGGGTGCCATCGCCAAGGAGGTGCAGACCCTGGAGTCTAAGGCAGGCGAACACACACTGTCACAAACGGTGGGGGGACCTGAGATTCTGGGCACTGAAGACCGCGGAGGCCCAGCTGGGGATGGCCTCTCAACGAAGAAGTGGTGCCTGTCGAACTCTGACCCCCCCTGATGGCCCGCATAATGGCAGTGGCCTATCCAGAGCTGGATGAGTGCTTGAGGGCATCACAGCAGCCACTAGAAGGTGAGTACAGTGGCCATCATTGAAGGAAATGGCTGGAGGGGTAGTATCCGGGTGGTGGGTGTGTGTCAGTGGGTGCCCCTAGGCCAGGCCAGACATAGCAGCATAGGTCCTCTGGTGGCTAAGGGTCTGAAGGGGAAATACTGCCTGCCTAGCTTGTTAGCATCCACTACTGGTCAGGGCTGTATCGGTCCCAGGTGTGATGCAGTTGACGGTGTGTGCTCCTCCTCATGCCATGGTGGCTAACAATATCACTGGTACTGCAATGCATAGTGTGTAGGCCTGTACCCTGTGTGTGAGGGTTCTGTGTATGGCAACGGTGGTGTTGGTGCTATCATTGACCCAGTGTATCCTTTGTCTCTCTCGCTCTCCCCTTTCTTGTTTTGTCATCCTGTCCTGTGCATTAGCATCATCTGGTGGAGGAGCAGAGTCACCGGCGACAGAGGGAGCTGCATCCCACAGGACCCAGGAGGCAGAGTCCACTGATGCTGTGGGCACCAGTGGGCCTGAGGGCTAGGGAAGCAAAACGGCAGAGATTGGAGGGGACAATACAGACTCTGATACCTCCTCCGATGGAAGCTCCCTGGTGGTGGCGGACACCTCTGTGACCACCCCAGCTACAGGTACAGCCGCCACCCCCGTACCAGCACTGCCCTCCCAGCAGCCCCTCTGCGAGTTGCCTGTGCCCGCTCACCTAGGCACCTTAGGCCCTGCCCCAGTGAGCCCTGCTGATCTGAGTGAGGAGGCTATTGACCTCCTGGGATCCATCTTTGTGGGGCAGTCAACCATTGTGAATGCCATCCAGGGGCTGCCAGCCCAGATGCAGCAATCTAATGCATTCCTGGAGGGCATTCACACTGGATTGGCGGCCCAACAGAGATCGAGCCAGGCTCTGGCCTCCTGTCCGATGGCAGCAATTGTCCCTATTTCAACCGTCCCCCCTCCAACTACCACTTCCCAGTCCCATTCTCCTCAAACCCAACTCATCCGAAGCACACAGCCAGACGAGCATGCACACAGGAAAACACCAAAGAGTGTCACAGGCAAACACAAGCACCACACTTCATCCCACAGGCACTCACACAAACAACATCCAGTTGCAGACACTACAACATCCACTATTTCCACTGTCTCTCCCTCCCCCTCCTCCTTCTCCTCCACCTCCCAACCAGTTACATCCACACTCACACCTGCATGCACTACATCATCATCCACTACCTGCATCATCACCGTACCAAGCAGAACACACACCTCACTGGCAGAAACCTCCACAACATCCATGCACACGTCCCCTGTGTCCTCTCCTACCGTGTCTGTCCCCCCTCCTAAAGTACAGAAACGAAAGCACTCAGACACCCAACAGCCATCCACCTCACAACAGCATCCAACCCATGCACCTGCACCCAAATCTAGCAAACACCTCCAACAACCACTCCCTCAACCTCCACTCCCATTACTTCTCCCTCTTCCTGCCCCAATGTCCCTAAAAAGCTTTTCCTTTTCCAGATTGACATCTTCCCTTCCCTTCCCCCCGTCCTGCACGTATGGCCAGGGTATCAAGGACCCAGCCAAGCACCTCAGCCAAACAGTCCACGGGCCAGTTTCATCAGCACATACTAGTGGTGGAAAGGATTCCAGGCCACAAATACCGAAGGGGATGAAGCCTGCACCAGCCAGCAAGAAGGGGAAGGAGCCTGCACCAGCAAGCAAAAAGGGGAAGGAGCCTGCATTAGCCAGCAAGAAGGGGAAGGAGCCTGCTGCAGCCAGCAAGAAGGGGAAGGAGCCTGCACCAGCCAGCAAGAAGGGGAAGGAGCCTGCATCAGCCAGCAAGAAGGGGAAGGATCCTGCACCAGCAGCTGTCACAGAGCCCCCTCCACCAGCTGTGGTTGTGAAGCCATCAGTGAGTGCAGGGGCTGAGCATGAGCCTCCCACAACCACCACCACAGTGCAGCCATCGGAGGGTGCAGGGACTGAGCAGAAGCCTCCCACAACCCCCATCACAGTGCAGCCATCAGAGGGTGCAGGGGCTGAGCAGAAGCTTCCCACAACCACCACCACAGTACAGCTGTCACCGCCGGCAGACACCATATGATCCAGCCTCCATGGGCTGCTGTGCAGCCTGCCACCACCAGAACCAGTGGGCAAGTCATCCACTTGAGAGGCTGTGGCCTTGCACTCCCCATGGCAAAGCACAGGGCATGTTTCCCCATCCAGAACCAGTGGGCAAGTCACCCACTCCAGAGACTGTGGCCCATCACTCCCCAGGACCAAGCAATGGGCATGTTGCCCCCACAGGAACCAGTGGTCTTTTTTACGCATCCGGCTGAGGTCCCTCCCTCCCACTGAGGTTGCCTGCCTATTTGCCAACTGATGCCCCGTCAGTGTTCTCTTAGTATTGGTGCAGGGATCGTGTGGGGCCTTGGACTTTGCCCTGTGGCCATGCGGTCCCTGTGAACTGTGAACTGGGCAGTGCTCCTTTTTTGTACATTTGTACATATCTGTTGCATTGCCAAATCGATGTATTATTTTTGATGGTGATGTTATTACACTCACTTTAGTCAATTCCTGTTGTCCTTGCATTATTCAGCCAATTTTCGGGGATACATTTTTTTTTTTTGCAGCTGGTTGTGTGTATGGTGTGTGTGTGTGTGTAGGGTGTGTGTTGTGCCTGTGTGTGTCACTGTCATTTTTCTCCCCCCCTCCCTTGTGTGCTAGGTGGCTGTACTCACCATCGTCGTCTTCACCGGCGTTGGTGTTCATGGTGGAGCATAATGTAGAAAATCATCAGAAAGAGTTGCAGTTCTGGTTCCATGGCAGCGTGGTTCTTCCCTGTGTCTCCAATGGTGAATCCTTTGACTTCTGAGCTTTGTTTTCGCCAGGCTTTTGATGGCATTGGTTCTGCCCCAGAAAAGGTGGTGGATTGACATTTCATAATATGGTGGGCGGAACTTTGTCTTCCGCCTGGCTGTAGGCGGCTACCGCCGTGGCGACTGTTATTTCCACCCTGGCGGTCAGTGTGGTACATTGGCTGTCTTTCGGAGGTATCACCACCATGGTCTTAATTTGGTGGTAGTTACCACCAGCCTGTTGGCAGTATTACCACCACTTTATCACCGACGCAAGGGTTGTAACGAGGGCCTTTGTGTCTCTTTAGCTCAATGTTGCAGGTTCCTGCTTCAATCTCTCAAGTCTACCTTTCTCTTTCTTGATCTAGGTTGAAGTTAAATTCTTGAAGTTAAATTCTAGTGATGAATATTGTGTATCACGCTCCAAAAATTATTGTAAGTGCTGCCAGTGTAAATAGTCAGTCCTGTGTGATACATACAAATCATGCAATCATAGCTAGTTTGGTATGCGTATTTGTAGGTTAAATCAAAGGATGGTTCAAGAGAGGAATTGGGTGGAGGATGAAACTGATCATAAAACAACACAAGCAGGCCCTGAGTAGGAGTAGAAAACCAGTCAGGCATTACTTCATCAGAATTTATTCTCCTCAATCACCTCGGCTGATTGTGACCACCAGTTACTAGGTAATTTCACTCATTATAAGATGGTCCTCTATCGGATCCAGGTATTTTGGTGAGTGGTGTCCATCCAGCTTCTGTCTCAGATGCACTGAGTCAGCTGCAAGCAAGGTAGTCAAGTTTTCTGAGTGGGCATACCCTTGCCAGGTGAAACAATGGTCTGTGAGCTGTCTGGCTGCACACCTGTGTGTATCTCCTGTTTTGCTGATGGCCTAGACAACTCACAGGCAGAGTAGGAAGGCTATTGGTTGTCACTGGTAGACTTGAATCACTGCTGAAATGGAGCGGAGCACATAGACTCTGCTCAGGGATGATGGTAGCTGTGGGCTACAGGACCCAGTGACCCTGGAGACTCTGGCTGGGTTGGCCTCTTTAGTATTCTTTGATGATAAAAGTCTACATAGGGAGAGTCAAGCAGACGCATGTTCACACACACACCCTTACCTTGGCACTCAGACTCCACCTGTCCTTTGTTAGTCTTTTGCTAACTAAAAGTTACCATCTCTACAGGTGGGCCCCTGGATGGGCCCCTGGCCTATACACCATGCAGAACATCATGCCTTGACCAGATCACAATAGAGCCCCTGACAGATGCAGGTGCTGGGCACTAAAGGCAGCCCTGGTAAATATTCTTAAACAAGCCGTGCACTGCAGATGTAAGTAAGCTCTTCAAGCAAACCATATACGTTCTAGTGTAGTAGGAATGTCTCCTCCAAGTAATTGTAGCTAGTGATGGGAGATACACATTGACCCTGAATTGGATGGAGTAAACATAGTGAACAAGCCGTACATCCTGAAGAGTTTATGAGTATATCTCCCCCGCCCCACGTTTTATAAAACAGAAACCAAATGGAGTTTTTGTACACCACTGTTCTTGCATAAATGTGCAACAAAGCTAGACTCCCAAAATATTCAATTAGCTTCAGGGTGACAAGCAATTGGGGTGGCTGACCCATTAAAGTTGTGTTCGGAGTTTACTCTCCCCAAAAACGTTGTGCAAATGATACATGTTTTGGCACAATTTCTCTGAGATCTAAAATGCCACATACAATACTGCCCAATTTAAGAAATTATCTTTCACATGGCCAACCATTGTCTTACCATATTTCTTTAATCTGCATTGTAACTTACTGCCTGCTCCTCTTAGTCGCATTGTATGCCTCAAAATGTTCTTTGAGGGTGTGAGGTAGAAAACTACAAAAATGCAAATTTTTCTCATTCCAGAAATAGTAGTGCTGCAGACAGCAATAGTAATTAACAAACAAATTCTGTTTTGATATATATATATATATTTGCGTAGCTGTTATTTGTGTTCCCAGACATACGTTTTTCAGTTTATGAAACAACATGAATATTGCTACTTAATACAACCTTATAATTAATTTTAGAATCATAAATTCAACTCAGAAAATCACCAGGTGATTGCTTTCATAAACCAAATGTCATTTTGTTCTGAAATACAAACGTTTTCTTTTTATTAAACTGAATCAACGTTCACTTCTGCCACACATTGAAAGATTATTCTCCTTTGCATGCCCATGTCTCACCATTGCAGCCATAAACGCATACAATGTCATCCAAATTATCAACATTATTTAATGGCCAACGCTATACAGTGGGCAGTGACAGTGAGTTTATAACTCTCTCACCCGTGTGCAAATTTTACTGAGGAAATTTTCTTCTGACTATAAAAATCTTGTTTTTGCACAGAGATGAGTACTGCATTTTTGCATTTCTAATTCTATACAGACTAGATGGCATGGCTATCAAATATAAAGGGACTCCGTTTATCAACCTCAGGAGGATGGAAGGTTGAGGTGGTGCACTGAGATTACAGTTTATGACTTGGAAGGCTCACAAATATATGTTAGTGCTAGTATATAACGCACTGAGCTATCATTCCAGTGTTTCCACATGTAATGAATCTTCATGTCTGATGCACGTCAATACTATTTAACAGTTTGCTTTAATTGTGGGATTTCTAGGAACTTTACCATTCTCTACTTTCATGTCAGAAATCTTTTAAGTGGAGTGACTTTAAAAGAAGCATGATAGGTAAAAACAGATGACGCTTCCTTTAAACAAACTTCAGCTACACACAATTTCTGCCATAAAACAAAATAAGGAAAAGTTTTGAAAATGTCCAGTGATAGCAAACTGCATTACAGTGCTGATGTACACCAAGAACACTGTTTCAGTAAATGTGGAAATGCTGGCAAAACAGACCTTAGCAAAAGAACACTGAGTTCTCCACTCAACATCAACTCATGCAAAGCTGAGTAAAAAATATTCCTTTTCATCTGCTCGAAAAAAAATCTTTTCCGTTTGTGTTTTTGCAGTAGTGGTTAAATACATTAATATGCATTACATAAATTGTTTATCTGGAACTGATTTTTGGGTTGTTTAAATATAGAAAACTGGTCGTGTTTGGGACCATTCGCCTCTACTCTCTACAAGTCCATTCTACCCCTCTAAATTAACAAAAAAGGTAAACTAACCCATTGCCTTACTTGTTCCTGCAGTCCGAGAAAATCTTTGACAGGCCCACCAAAGACTTGTAGTTCAAACACAAAGCAGGCGCAGCAGCACACAGTGCTGCCTTCCAAATAGTCTCTGTGTTCTGGTAAGCAGCTTCCCAGCTCTCCTCTTTGGTTTGGGGATACCCCGTCCTGGTTGGTGTGTAGCACACTTTCAGAGGACAGGCACATGTTTAGATGACCGTACTCGGTGCTGCGCACAATACGCATGCTAGAAATGCACAGTTAAAGTTTGGAGAAATGAGAAACTAATGTGCATTTGAAATGTTGCTGCATCCAGTTCTTGCTGAAAATAGTATGCCCGTGGCTACGGCCCTGGGTCCACACATGTCCTGAATAACAGTGTCCGAGGCCAATGTTTATTCATGGTGCCTCCTTTAAAATGGGAGAAGCTAGCTTCTAGAGGTTTGCTTTTGAGGCTCACAGGTTTCCCGCCTTCCCTGCCCTGGCTCCAGACTAACTACAGGAGCTATGGACTCCTTTTTGTGAAGGTAAGACACAGGCTATTTAGATATATGTGGGTGTTAGAATTGGGGTCTTTGGTTGGCAGTCAGGTTACCCCCGTCCAAGCAAGGACCCTCACTCTAGTCAGGGTCACACACAATCCAAATTATCCTGTGTCCACCCTCTGGTAGCTTGGCACTGAGCAGTCAGGCTTAACTTAGAAGGCAATGTGAAAAGTATTTGCAATAAATCATACAATAACACAATATTGCACCACAAAAATACACCACACAGTGTTTAGAAAAATATATAATATTTATCTGAATAAATGCCGGTCAAAACAATTAAAGTTGAAATAAGCAAATGTAGGGATATTACTGAAAGTGATATCAGGTGTCTTTAGAGTTCAAAGATTACTGTAAAAGCAATAAAAAGTGTCTTAAGTTCTACTAGAAACAACAAGTGTATCTTGCAGGGCAAAGTACCTGGTTTGCTTTGAAAAATCCTCGCAAGGGACCGCAGAGGAGGCGATGCGTGGAAAACAGTGAGTATGCGTCGGTTTCGCCCCTTCGCATACGGACTTGCGCTGTTATTTTTCACCCGGGGGAAGATGTTGTGTTGATTTCCGGCACGCGGACTTGGATCCTCTTCGGGTTGCGGGGTTTTCAGACGCTCCGGGGACGATGCGTGGAATCCTGGGCTTGCAGATCGAAGTCCCAGCGGCTGCGTCGATTCCGGTGGGCGATGTAGGGAATTTTCTTCTGCACGGCAGGCGCTGCGTTGATTCAGTCGGGTGGCGTCGTTCTGAGTCGGCTTGCATCGATCCAGTAGGGCTGTGCGTTGAAGTTCCGGTCGTGTCGCTAGCGCTGCGTCGATCTTCTGTAGCAAAGTCGGGCTGCATCGTTCCGGACTCGGTGTGTGGTGAAATTTTCACCGCGAGCAGGCTGTGCGTTGTTCTTGGCAGGCGGTGTGTTGAATTTTCGCCTCAAGGGGATTTCAGCTGCAGGAGAGAAGTATTTTTGGTCCTGAGACTTCAGGGAACAGGAGGCAAGCTCTATCCAAGCCCTTGAAGAACACTTCTGCAGCAAAGCAAGAGAGTAGCAAGACAGCAGGGCAACAGCAAGGCAGCAGTCCTCTTCAGAAAGCAGTCAGGTGAGTCCTTTAGACAGCCAGGCAGTTCTTCTTGTCAGGGTGCAGGTTCTGGTTTAGGTTTCTTCTCCAGGAAGTGTCTGAGGTGGTAGGGCAGAGGCCCTGATTTTGTACCCAAATGTGCCTTTGAATTGGGGGAGACTTCAAAGAGTGGCTTAGAAGTGCACCAGGTCCCCTTTCAGTTCAATCCTGTCTGCCAGGGTCCCAGTAGGGGGTGTGGCAGTCCTTTGTGTGAGAGCAGGCCCTCCACCATCCCAGCCCAGGAAGACCCATTCAAAATGCAGATGTATGCAAGTGAGGCTGAGTGTCCTGTGTTTGGGGTGTGTCTGAGTGAATGCACAAGGAGCTGGCAACTAAACCCAGCCAGACGTGGATTGTAAGGCACAGAAAGATTTAAGTGCAGAGAAATGCTCACTTTCTAAAAGTGGCATTTCTAAAATAGTAATATTAAATCCAGCTTCGCCAGTCAGGAGTATTTTGTATTACCATTCTGGCCATACTAAATATGACCTTCCTACTCCTTTCAGATCAGCAGCTACCACTCAAAACAATGTATGAGGGCAGCCCCAATGTTAGCCTATGAAGTGAGCTGGCCTCACAGTAGTGTAAAAACGAATTTGAGGAGCTTTACACTACCAGGACATGTAAACTACACAGGTACAGGTCCTGCCTTTTACCCACATAGCACCCTGCCCTAGGGGTTACCTTGGGCACACCTTAGGGGTGACATATGTAGAAAACGGGGAGTTTTAGGCTTGGCAAGTACTTTTAAATGCCAAGTTGACTTGGCAGTAAAACTGCACACACAGGCCTTGCAATGGCAGGCCTGAGACAAGGTTAAGGGGATACTTAAGTGGGTGGCACCACCAGTGCTGCAGGCCCACTAGTAACATTTAATCTACAGGCCCTAGGCACAGACAGTGCACATTACTAGGGACTTATAAGTAAATTAAATAGTCCAGTTGGGTATGATCCAATGTTACCATGTCTAAAGGGAGAGAGCATATGCACTTTAGCACTGGTTAGCAGTGGTAAAGTGTGCAGAGTCCTAAAGCCAGCAAAAATGAGGTCAGAAAAAGAGGAGGAGGAAGGCGAAAAGTCTGGGGATGACCCTGCAGAAAGGCCATTTCCAACAGTGGGGCTGAGCCTAACTCTGCCTTTCCGTCCTGCCAGTTATGACATCTCAAGGATACCTAAGCTCTATCTTATGTGTGGCTGTCTAGGAGAAATACACAAAGACCAACTGCCAACTACACCCGTTCATGTGACCAAGAGAGAGGCTGCAGGCACTAAATTGCCAAGGCATGAAAATACCATTTTTTTAAAAGTGGCATTTTCAAAACTGTAGCCAAAAATCTGACTTCACCTTTAAAGAGAATGTTTCATTACAATTCTAAAGACACCAAACATGAACTGTTTACCTGTTTTCATTTGGAAGTTATAGGTTATGTAATGCAGTAAGGTTACCCCAATGTTATCCTATGGGAGAAGGCAGGCCTTGCAGTAGTGAAAACCTACTTTAAGAGTGTTTCACTACCGGGACATGTAAAACTGAAAGGTATATGTACTACTTTTTTCAATAAAATGCTCCCAGCCCTCAGGCCTAACCTAAGGTGACATATTTATTAAAAAGGAAGATTTTAGCCCGTTTATTCTGCAGGTTAAAATGGAAGTGTGAAGCTTCACACACAGGCTGCAATGGCAGGCCTGAGACAGGGTTGCAAGGCTACATAAGTGGGTGCCACAACAAATTCTGCATGCCCACTAGTAACAATTAGGCCCATATTTATACTTTTTGACGCAAAACTGCGCTGGCGCAGTTTTGCTTCACAAATATTACTGCTGGCTAATGCCATTTTGGTGCACCGTGCGGGTGTGAAATTTATACTTTGACGCCCGGCGGAGCATACCACAGGTGTAAGTCATCTATTTTAATGCACACCGCAGCGTCAAGTCGTAAAGCAAAATGACGTTTACGCGCGGAAATGACTGTGGGTCGATTTACGGCACCGCACACCGGATATGTGGCGCTTTTTGATGCAGTAGCGTCAAAATTCCCCCGAACACACCCATTTTAGCAGAGGAGAGTCAAAATGGATCCTAGATGCCTGTACAGACCCCAGGAAGATGACAACAGACCAGGAACCAGCCAGGAGGACCCATAAAAGAACCAGGACACTTTTAAGAAGAAAAGAAAGTGTCGCTTCAGTGCAGAGGAACAGGAAATTCTAATTAAAGAGGTGGCGGAACACCAGCACCAACTGTTTGTCACCTCAAAATTGCCAATCAGTAGGAGAGAGGCAATATGGCAACAAATTGTTGACAAGATTAACAGTGTGGCAGAAGTACGCAGAACAGTCATCGAGTGCAAGAAACGCTGGCATGACTGCAAGCGCAGGACCAAGGAAAAGATGGCCAGGAGTAGGAAGGCAGCACTGCAGACTAGAGGTGGGAGTCCAGCACACCAGGAGGCCCTGGACCACATGGAGGAGATGGTCGCAGCCGTCATCCCTGAGGAGATCGTCACAGGGATTCAAGGACAGGACAGCGCAGACAACCAGGAGACAACACACATGCAGGGGAAGTCGCATGGGGAATTAAAATGCACTAATGTCAACTGTAAGCGGGGAGGATACGGACCACAAAATGCATGGAAGTCATCATATACATGGAGTGGCATGGGTAAAGGGGAATGGCATGGGGGTATGGCCTGCACAGAGAGGAGCTGGGGCACACCATAACACTACACCAACAACAGTCCCATGGGGGCATGCTGCCATGCCAACGATGGAGCAAAGGTAAAGCCACGCCAGGAGGGAAGGGCACAACGTCAAACTGACATCCTGGCACACGTCAGCCACTATACCCCCTACATTTACTAGGGCCCAATTAACAACCTCTAGCCATACCGATAACTGGAATGTAACAGTGACACCAGTTGCCACTACCACCTCCGCTCTGTGTGCAGCTCAAGTAGCCAATGGCAGTAACTTCCCTATGGATCATACACACCTAAATTAGAGGGTTGAGGATCACAACTCCAGTAATCCCCTGAAACAAGACAAAGGCTCCAGTCCTGTCAAATGTCAATGCCCATAGTTGTCGCAAACATCAGCCAATGTCATCAACATTAGGAGCTACACAGCGCTAAGGTCACACCCATGCTGCATATGTCAGGGTCCATCATGTGCCTGGGTCACAGTGTAACATCCCAAATGTCATACTGCTCAGACAACAGCATTGAGTGGGAGGACACATGTAACTGGTCACTGAAATACACCTGCACAGTCAGAGGAGGAAATAGAACACTGCTAACACTATCAGGGCAATCCAATGTACCACACATTCCCTAACATCAGCTGTACACATTACCAATGCCAACATTCATATCGTGCCATAACAATGCTATGCATAGGATACGCTACATGTCAACTACATATAAGTGGATGTGAAAGATCAGAGACTGGGGAAGGTCCAGATTGTTAAATGTGCTGCCAGTGCCATCAGAGCAGCCAGTGAAAGGTCTCACCATGAGAATGGATGTAGACGGAGGGTTGAGTTGGACAAGAAGGTGGCAAATCACAATTTGACCAGAACAAACACCTAGAGGAGATGATGCCGACAAGTCTAATAACTTACCACAGTACATGTGACATGCAGTTGGGGCATAGGCCTGGGAGAATGCCCATCTGAAAGACTGGAGCAATGAACACGAAACAAGATCACAATGTGAAATCATCACAAGGCAGGCATGTCACATCACAAATGCCACAACACAGACACACTAATTGTACCCCATTTCGTTGCAGAGGACAATTGATCTCCTGCGGATATGCCTGACCCAGTATACCCTGATGACATGGATGACGAGCTGACAAACATTCGCCAGCAGACCATCCAAGATGTCCTTGGAACCCTTCAGACCTCACATTCAGTCACAAGGAGGAGCAAAGAACAAGCAGCCATCACAGAGAATCCACCCACCACCCCAATTGTGAGACCTGCCAGCTCCAATACAGCTGAGAACTCAGACGACACAGGCACCAGCTTTAAGAGAACTGTAGTTGGGGTACAGCGGGAGCTGGCCAATGAAGTGCAGGTGGGGATGCAAACTATGGCAGCCAGCCTAGAGGGGGTGCGTTCGTGCATGATGTCAACTGAAGAACAGGCAGCAGCTATGCAAGGGCGAACAACTATCTTGCAGGAAGTTGAAAAAAGGTTGAAGGAAATCAGCACAGCTCTAATACAGTTGACCCAACACCTACAACAGCAATCCTGTCAACACGTGCACAAATGCAACATTGAACCCCTCAGGGCTGACCTGGCTGCCTACCATCATGATGTGGCTGCTATTCTTAAGAATCAGCAGATCCTCCTTGCTGCAGTACTGCCCTTAAGACCTTCACAGGTAGCAGTGACCGGGATGTCTGACTCCACGTCTTCTAACACTGAGGTGTGTGTTGCCCCTTCACAACCACCACCACCAAGGACAGAGGAGGCAACACACACATCAGAAGAAGAAGACATGGAACAGATCACATTCACATGGAAAAGTACCCGGAAGCACTAGTCCCTGCCACATGGCCAACTATTGCCAAGGTCCTGCGTTTTGTAACATGCCAGCCTTACAACAACTCTACTCAATGACTGTTCTGCTAACCACTGTATATCTTGTCAGCCTGCCCAGTGCTTGTTTCTCTCTTACTCATTGGCAAATCCTGTCCCTCTGCACTGTCTGAAACGTCACTCCAGCATGTCAAAAGCATTTTCCTTTACCCCTTGTGTAGGATCACAATGGAAGATTTCACTATAATGGACTCACAATCATGGACAATGTACATATAGCACTACAGCCCTTTTCCATAAATAGCACTTTCACAACAAATCTGTCTCTGTGTAATGTGACACATCAACTGTGCAGTAGCTAACTGAAATGTGCCTCCTGTCAAATAACGTAGCTTGTCAATACAACTGTCCTGAAATTATGTAGTCAGATAAATCTGGACAGTGGCCAGGACTGCATCATACTCTGCCCTTCCTGAGGGTAATATCTGATGAAGTGAGAAACCATACACCATCATGGTGTGTTGGACAAAATAATGCTTCCTCAAGGGATATCTAAGTCATCAAATAGTGCCGCAAAATGTTGTCACCATGCAATACTAACACATATAACAGTGCACACAAATCTAAGCAAACACTCAAAAAACCGCATGAATGAAGGTGTCTGAGTTTACATCCAAATAGGTAATCATGCTGAACAGTGTCACAAATGATGTATGTGAGTCATGAAGATGATACTACAGGAGTGCTTACAACAACTCATCTTATAAGGGTGTCCTTGAACATCACACTGCAGTCAGACCTAAAACTGTTCCCCCAATACCAAGTCTGGAAGCACTGTATGTGACTTAGAAAACATACTTATAGACAAAAACACGTTGGGATCCATATTAACTGTGATTGGTGGTTGCAACGAATGGTGGAATCTTTGCAAGGTATCTCTGGGGTAGAATCTTACAGCTCAGTTGGGATTTGTTCATAGCATAGGACACAAATGTAATAGAACAAAATTAATGTACACTAATGCCAAGGCCATGATCAACAAGCATTTAACACATACTGTAAAGGGGTCACTTTATATTTATTAAATGGTAATCACAGAAAAGGAAACTGAGGGAAAAGTCTTACCTACCCTAATCTACTCTGACTACTCATTACCCACAACTGTCCCTAACTAACCTAACCTAAACTTACTTATCACATGTAACAAAATGTTCTAAACATCACCCCCCGCCCCCTTATGAGATGGGACACATGGAGGACAACAGATACTAACCTAAACACATACTATACTATCCTAAACAAATATATATTTTTTTGTATTTTCTGATATATATTTTTTTTTTTTTAAACACACAAGAACCCCAACATAGTCCACCACCCACCCACTACTTCATAAGTAAAAATAGAAAGATTCAGGACCCCTCACCCACTAACACTAACTAAACTAGCAGCCTATACTAACTTAACACTAAGCCCCCTAAACCCACAAAGTATGAGAACAAGGAAAGTGGAGGGAGGGGAGGAAGGGGAGGGAATCATGTCCATATACCAAAGTCTAGAGGTTGGCCCTCCGGAGGGTCCGCTTTATGGACAGCACACGCCTGTTCATATGGCGAACATCCCGGCTCAGATTACTAATTTTCCTTAGCACACGGTACATCTTACGTTCCATTGCCTGGAAAGCTGCAGGGTCAACTGTTGCAGCTGGTGCAGTCTGGGTAGCGGCGGAGGAGGTTTGTTGGCGTGTAGAGCCAGTGCCTGTGGGCTGTCCTGAAGGTGTTGCACTGCTGGGACCTGGAACAACTGGAGACGTTGGGACAACAGTCCCAGCTGTGGGTGGTGCCACCTGGGTGGAACTGGTGGTTGTGCTGGCTCTGGTGGGCAAAGTAGAGCCACCCTGTGGGAAAGCCCTCCATGCTCCGGAGGCCCGTTCATTCCGGTATCAATGGGCCATCCTCCTGAACCCCGACTCTACCAGCAGGATATGTTGGTATCTCATGGCCCGCCTCTGGAACTCACGGACCTGGGTTGGTGTCATGTTTGCAGCTGTGAAGACAAAGGCAAACAATTTACATTAGGAACTGCATTGTCTGAAATGGCACAAGAAGTAAATCAGACAATACATCTACTGTACTTGTAACAGCTCATATCACCATACAGATCATTGAATGTCCCTGAGGAAGTACATGGCAGGCCAGCCTACAAAGGTCATATCACACATAACACATCCAAAACCTACAAGATGGGTAACAACTTACATTAACTTGCCATCTGAATTCTGCCAGTTGTCAGCTAACAATCATGCTGCACATCCTCCGCCAATGCCTGGGCTACAGATGTCAGTGTACGGAATGAAAAACTAAAGCCACATAGTCTGCAAGTTGTAATTGGACTTGCTAGTATAGTACTCATGTGCCATACCTGAGTGTGTATACTAGGTTCCGACCAAACATTCACTTATTCACATGTATGTGTAACATACTGGCTAGCATCAGTCCTAGGTACCCTATTCACAAACCCATGCCTGTGTTTGGGGAGGGTGGAGAAACAACGAACAATTCCAAACAACATGGACACCCAGGAGTGTATAGAAAGCTCAACACGTGTTTGGCTCTACACACACACCACAGGTAAGGTCTATCAAAAATTAGGAGTCTGCAAACCCTTGACCAATCATAGCGTCACACATGTCAGGAAATGCAGAGCTTGGTCCACATAATATACTTCCAGTAAGGCATGACTTACAACAGACACAGAATTCCAAGAACACCCATGATCATGATTATCATGCAAACCTAGGCCATTGCACTCAAGTTCCACATACTTGTAGCACTACATATGGAAGTACATGCTGCTAGGAAGTTCTAACTACAGTTTAATAAGTACGTTGGTGAATAGGGAAGCAGAAGTCTGTTGGAAAGCGATTTGCAGTACCATACTGGGAGAATGTGGGTCTGACAGGCCGACTAAATCTGAGATGAGTTCCAGTGCGACTCTTGTTGATACAAGTGTTATCCACATGACTTACCACAGTTCTCATTGCGGGGCCTACAGGAATGACCTACAATCCCTAGATAATACAATAGAATAAGCATTGGCCAACTCAAAATTTTTGAAAAACTGAAATCCCACTCATGGAACAAGACAAATGATTGGCCTGCGCATCACACCTTGCTATGTGTGAAACACACAGGAGTCCATCACACATCACCAGCAAACACAACACATAACAGACATATCAACACTTACTGGAGTGGTTGGGGTACTCAAATGTAGCCACCTCTCCCACATTGTAGGGTGCCGGTCCACCTGTAAGGCATGGAAGGAAGAAATGTGATCAGAATCTGTGCACTGACCAACAATTTCAAAGACAAAAACAATGTGTAAGCTGACTAAAGTAATGAAAGCCATTCAGACATGCTGATACTGCATCTGAAATGTCACAGCCAACATGTACATAGCATGGGTCTCCTGTGACAGTTACACACATATCTACACACATGCAGTGGCCCTAACTATCATGTGGTGGCAAACATGCTCCTTCATTAGTGAGCAGAAATAATAATGGTGTGTAATCGTCTCATCATGTGCATCCAAGAGAGACATCCAAAGCCTGGTTAATTGAGGACTGCATTACCAGTCAAACAGCCTATGTGGCCATGACACATTTATTACTCATAGGTACAATGTACAGATGGCCAGGAACTTTTGTAAACGCTGATGTTGTTACAGTTTCTTCATTTGATGTGGCCCAGCAATGATGATTTGCACCAAACATAGAGATATGAACCCATGTGCATACCTTTGGACTGCCATTCCTAATTGGAATGTGGCACAACAAACTCCAAATACCAGCCTAAGATGTTAGCTGAGGGCACCTTACACCTTTTTCCGATGTTTTCAAATCCAGATCTGACATGTATCCAAAAAGATGAAGGACCACAATAATCCCTAACATTCATAGAACTTCCATGAACGCTTTCCTTATACACTCACCAGACTCACATGAGACATATGTCTGGGCCACATTGCTATCATCAATTGACGTGAAGCCAGCACTCATTTTCTGCATCATGTAGTGTTTCTAAAGTCAGTCTAGCTATTGTGTCAACAAAGTTTGCCAATATTTTAGTACATCTATACTTCACTGGCAAATGTGACGTATATGGACATGATTGGCTCCTATTTAGTTTTGTTGTCTGACACAAGGGTGTCACCAAATTACATTAAGCAAAAGTATACTGTAAGTTTGCGGAGCACGTGCTTCCTGACAGCTAGCAATTGTGATCCTTCACACAGTGCATCAATTACCCTGTATGTTTCTGCAGCATTAGACACAGTCAGCAACTTTGCTGGCAGATATTATACAAATCATCTGATGTCACTACAGAGCATTTAATTGTGCACATTTACATGATTTGTTCTCACCAACAGGGCCACCAATCACTATTCCCAGTTGGTCCAGCAGATCTTGCTCCCTGGTGATGAGGTCAGCCAAGTGGTGCTTCAGCTGGTGGTCATTCCTCTGGCTCCCATACACACGCTGCAAGTGATGCATCACCTTTCCCCACCAGATTCTTCGTGCCTCAGTGTGATACCCCTGTATCACCCTGCCCCCTGTCTCGATCATGAGTGGGAGGAAATGGCACACCAGCCATATAAACCCCCCCAACTCCTCCTCACCCATCTTGACAAGACGTGGCCTACCCAACATCTCGGCACTGAAAAGGGGAATAGGTGGGAAAGAAGAAGAAAGGAGAAAAGGGGGAAAGTAGGAGTCCGAAAAAAAAAGAAAAGTAAACTTAACAACCAAAAGAGCCCAACTATCCCCAAACTAGCACTACCCACAACAGACTCCCACAAACAACAAATACACTACAATACTGGACAATTGTAAACAAAACACACTCAAACAGTATACAAAAACAATATTTATTTCACAAAGTAACAAGTAAGATAGCACACAGGACACCAAAGCACAAAATCACTGGACAACACTCTGAACACAGCCACACAGTCTAGAAGATTCACAGACTGCAAAGTGAAAGTGAAAGTGAAAGTACACCCACTGTACATAATCTGTAAACAGGATATTCTATTACATCACATCCTGCATAAAATGGCTGCCATTTTTATCGTTATGCGTCATATTTTTTCATGCATACAGAATGTGCATCATATTTTTCGACTCACAGGAGTGAAAATTAGGCCACATCCAAATAATAGTAAATAGTCTTTACAATTATTTGGATGCAGCCTAATTTTCACTCCTGTGCATCGAAAAATATGACGCACAATCTGTATTGGTGGGGAAAAAATGACGCATAACGCTAGCAACATCAAAATTTCAGTGCATGAACTGGTTTTGGGGATTTTAATTTTTTTTTTGTTATGTTACATTTGGGACACAACTGAGATAGGCTGATTGCACCCACTAAGGTGTTGATGGTGTATGTTCACATGCGAGACATCATACTGCAGCGGACCATGACCCGCTACTTCATTAACAGGATTTTGACGGTTGGCTGACGCACTAGATGGCCATATGTGTGGCCTACATATATGTATTGCACAATTTGGGCATGTTTAGCATCAGGAGAGGATAGCAAGGTGACGTACATAAGTACAATACCTCAATGCCTATGCACAATGTGTGTGCAGTGGCAACTAATTTAGTTGTTGACCCAGTGTGTGTGCATCACAAGATGCATTATTGCAAATATGCTTGTATGAATGTGAAGTCAATGTGTCCATACCTTAGCTGCAAGTCATTGTGGAATGAGAAAGGACATGTGTTAGTCATACATGTAGCAACATCCGTTGTGTGAACTTCCAAGATTTTGGGTAACGTAGAAACCACAAATGACAAAGCATGTACCAGATAGATGGCAGATGCTTGTTCATGTCAATGGTCCACAATTTCACCATCCTATGCCCTAGAGTTTTGGTAACTGCTTCCTAGGCACTTGTTGGTGAATCCCACAGTGAGTCAGGCACATGCACTGACAAAGTGGGTACCATGTAATTGGCCCAGACAGCCAAAGGTGAACCACAAATGTATTATGACGCCACAGTTGAGGTCATATAACTGAGCCACAACTCTCCAGTGACTGTGGTGGACCAGCATACGAGGCAGCACATGTCCACATATTTCCAGCAATCAATTGCACAGAGGTGTCTTGTTCATGTGTGTGGTCCAATGTTGACCCTGTATATTTTTAGGAGTCTATGTTGTCACAGTTACGTCCAGGTCTCATCATGAGTCAGTGGCAGCTATTCCTGTATCTACTGAGTATCCTTCGGAGATCAATGTGTGCAGAGTCAATGAGGACATGAGAACCTACATGGGGATGGTCCCACCCTGTCACTGAAGACGTGTAATGAGACTGTCAACAGGGCAACCTTGGTGTGCAGAGTGAAATCATGTTTCAGGTGTCATGTTCCGGCAGGTGTAATTACAACATTAGTACACAGGTTGGCCTCCGAAATTCCCACTGCATCTGGGAACATTATAGCCTCTGTGCTGATTATTTTCGCAGCTATTCACCACACACGGCCCATCAATATGTTGTGAGCAATGTAATTCAGCGTGCGAACTGTCAGGGTCCTAACGTGTGGACTTTTCATAGACATTATCAGAGGTTGCTGGTTCTGTTGAAGGCCCCTTACCCAACCCCTGCATATGGCCCTGGGACACTGTCACACTTTGTTTTTCATGCATAAATAAGACCCAGACAAGGGATGGGCCATGATTTTGGTATTCAGAGAAAATATAACAAATATGGTACAATTAAAAGGCAGATGATGCTATACAATGTATTTGGGTATGCATTGATGAAGCACATGACAAAATACCTTCTGAGGAATGAGAGGTTTTGTGAAGCAAGTGTGGTACATATGTAGCCACAGGGAATCGTTAGGGTGACGCACAGACAGATGCCATTCAGGCTGACAGGATGCAGGGTCAATCAGGATCCAGCAATTTCACAAGTTACATAATCAGAGGTCTGACTAAGACTGTTTGGAGGGTGAACTAGATAGTTGACATGTAAAACTGTGTACGTCCTGTGTTTTTGAAGGGGACACATGAACCCAAGCGCTGTGTTACACGGCTTCATTACTAGCAATGCTTAACGGTGTATTTGACAAAATGGCAACTTCTATGCTGTTCCAGGCATCAGCAGGGGCAGTGCATGTTGAAATGGGTGGTGTGCATGGAGGTGATCACAGGTGTGGGCTGCATCAGTTTTTCACAAGTCCTGTAGGTGAGATTTGCATTCAAATGGCCAACAGTACCTGTCACACGGGAAGCAATCTACAGGTGATAACAGGGCCTAGAAACTACAAGCCAGTGTATTAATTGACCTGACGTCCATGCAGTCAGATGTACTATGACAATGGTATACCATAGGAAAGGGTGTAGCACACTGGATTACTATTGTTACTCTGTGTGTGTAGAGGAGGGAATATCGGGGTACACATATTACTATACCAGGGACATCTTCAGACAGGTGGGTTGTGACCAGGTGCATGGGTGTGTCAGGAGTGAGGAAATGGGCTGACATGTACATGGAATGTAATGTGCGCAATGCTTGTCATATGTGTGGCACTTGTGCTGTCTATGTTCTGCTTATATGGAACTCTAGTCACAGATAGTCCTTGCAAAGATTGAATGCAGTTGGACTTAGTGCTGTCAAGGGTCTGGTCATACATTCCTGTTACTGATGCAAAAGCACATCAACTGCCTCATGTATGAGGCTTGTTTTCCCCTTATTGAGTGATGGTGTCTTAGTTGTGTGCCATATACTGCGATGAACCATGTTTCTGACATGTATGTGTGAAATAGGTGTGGTCCTCTTCTATTGACCTTCAAAAGTGAAATGTACAGGATCTATGTCATTTACAGTGTGTCAGATTTTCTGTGTCCTGATCGGTATATCAGCAATGCTCCATGAGGCAACACTCTTATTCTGATTGTTAGAGATAAAGGTGAGCAAAAATGATTAGCCAGACCATGATATGGTGATTATTATCGGTGTTTATTTACATTAGCTCATAAAGTGGTGATGGTGATTATATTTAAAAGAAATTGTTCACGATATGTTGGCGCCTACGCAATCCAGCGGCCGTGTTTTTTGTTCCCCCTCATGTTGCAGGCCACCATCCTCCTCTTCCTCCTCTTCAGGCATGTGTGGTTCTGGTTCCAGGAGGGGAATGTTCCTTCTTATGCAAATGTTGTGCAGGATAGCACATGTTAGAATGATCTTACAGACCATTTCAGGGGAATATAGGAGGCTACCACCAGTGATGTCGAGGCACCTGAATCTCGACTTGAGGAGGTCCTCTCGACTATGGTGCATGTCCTCCTATGTGCGTCATTGTAGGCACGCTCTGCTGCAGTACTTGGGTTGCCAATAGGTGTCATAATCTATGGCTGGATCCCATACCCCTGATCAGCTGAAAGAGAAAATGAATGGGATCATGTTGATGTAGCTTGCACCATTGATATCACCTTGCATGGCAGTAGTTGTCTTGTGTTGTCTGTGACTCTTTTGTGTTATTGTGTTGCATCCTAGCCTTGTTGGATGTACCATCTGCATTGTGTTGTTTCCTTGGCTGAACAAGTGTTTGGCTGCTGACCAGTTGTCAGCAGTATGTTTTGGGATTTGCAGTACAGTGTGCCCTCCCTAGCATTGTGACTTGTGATACAGGTGTCCCTGTGTCTTCACTGGGGGTGAGATAATAGTTCCATACACAAGTTAAAATTGACAGTGTTGTTAACACGTTCATATCAATGTACCCTGGACATCACATACCTTTAGACTTATGCAATGGATTAATGTAAACATAATTGAGACGCTTACAATTTGCAAGGTGACACTTAGGCAACACACTCCAAACTTTGTGATCATTGACGTCTTAACATTAGGCTTTACAGTTATTTCAGATGTGTGACAGGTTCAATGGTGACCTATGAAACATGGCTAGTGATGTCACAACCTCAGTGTGTTCCTGTCGACATGTTGCTGTTGTGGTGTACGTGTTGTGTGTCCTAGAGGGTTGCTGTGCAGTGTGTATATAAGTAGGTTTTTGTACTTACCAACAAGTAGTCCATTGCCATACCGTCCATCCTGGAAGTGTTGTTTGATGGTGCTGTGACGGAAGATGAATGAGTCATGGACACTCCCAGGATATTTTGCCACGATGTTGGTGATCAATCCTTGGTGATCGACAATGACCTGCACATTGATGGAATGTGTGTGCTTCCTGTTGCAGTAGAGGTGTTCAGTTGCAGCAGGTGGCACAAGGCGTACATGTGTGCAGTTGATTGCACCAAGGACGTGTGGGAAGCCACTAATGAGGTCGAACCCCTGTTTTGTTTCCTGCTGCTTCTGCAGTGTGTTAGGGAAGCAGATGTGGCGGGGTGTGAGTCCAATGATGGCATTGAGTACTTTGGGCAAAAAGGCAGAGAATGATGGCTGTGATATTCCAGCAACCAGGGCACCAGTTGTTTGAAAGGAGACACTTGCCAGCATGTGAAGTAAGGCAAGCAGCTTGGTTTCTGTTGGATGGTGTGGGGTGTCAGCAAGGTGGGTGCCAACTTTGGCTCTATGTTGCGCAGCAGCTGCTGAATGGCCTGCCAGTTCAACCTGTACCTCTGGATGATGTCATGCTCCCTGAGGCCATGAAGGGTTGTTCTGGGGAGGAATATTCTCTTCTGCCTTCTGCGCTGCCTTTGGGGTCCCTGCTGGTGTTGTGGTAGCTGCTGTTGTTGTTGCTGGGCTCTGCGTCTGCGTTCACGCTGGATGAGAAGCACCTCCATGTTTCCCTTTTGCTGCTCTGCTGCTCTGCTGTTGCTTCTGTGTTTTCTGATTAAATACAGGTGGGTTTGCCCCATTTTAACGCCTGCCCTGACCCAGGCGTTAAATTTTGATGTAAATCGGGCTGTGCGTTATTTTCCGGCTCTGCCTCCCGGCCGTGCGTCATTTTTGCCCGAAAGCATAAATACGACACATGGCCGTTTAAGTCATTTTTTGGACGGGAACGCCTACCTTGCATATGATTAACGCAAGGCGGGTTGCCGCATCCAAAAAATGATGCACAGGGCGGAATTTTGACGTCCGTGGGCTTGGGCATCAAAGTTTAAATATGGGGCAAGGTTTGCGCTGAATGTGCATCAAAATTTTTGTATCACATTCGGCGCAGATGGAGTAGAAATATGCCCTTAATATACAGGCCCTAGTTATCTTTACCACTTTAGTAGGGACTTCTAAGTAAATGAAATGTGCTAGTTTGTAATGAATCAATCTTAACATGCTTTAAGGAGTGAGAACGTGTACTTTAGCCTTGGTTAGCAGTGGTAAAGAGCACAGAGCCGTAAGGCAGACAAAAAAGAGACCAGAAATGTATGGAGGAGTAAGGCAAAAGGTTTGGTGAAGACCAACCTAAAGCTGACAGGTCTTACAGTACACAATAATGGTCACACAGCCAAAGCCAGGCAAACCTCCTGAGCTGTGTGGATCGTATCATTGTATATCTTGAATAAATGTTGTCAGTAAAATATTAACTGAAATGCTGCCTAATGCATTACTGCCAATGATGCCTGCATTGATTAGATCAGACCAAGCCTCGTTTATTTTGGGCAGATCGATCGATCGATCGATCGACCTACCTACCTACCTACCTACCTACCTACCTACCTACCTACCTACCTACCTACCTACCTACCTATCTTTCTCAAAACCATACCATTTCAGGCTTAGAGTGCCAGATAAATTATGCAAAATGAAGCAGAGAACACTGGGTAGTTCCCAAGTTTCGGTGAAGAGCAGCTCCTATATGCAGCACTCTACAACGCCAGTGACACTCTAGAATCTGCTCACCAAGAAAACCTGTTATTCTAGCAAAGTTTTTAAGCATAGGATTCGCACAGTGCCATCCACGCTGAGCTAGAAAGGAACAAGGACTTTTGCCATTCATACAGCAGTCTTACGACCCCTTCTGCACTCAGGGTGGAATCTTCGTAAAGTGCACTGCAGAGAGTATGCTATATGTAGATTCCGTCCTGAGTGGGGATATCCTGCTTAGAGTGCGCAAACTTTATATTTGTAACTTGACGAGTCGTAAATCCTTTTGTGAATCGGCCCTAACATTGGTATGTAGTCTGATAATACTTTTTCACATTTAGCGACTGTTTACTTTTTTTCCTATTTACATCAAATTTTGTGTGTCTTAAATTGTTTGCTTAGTCAATATGCACACCCTGTTTTTAAGTTTTCCTTTTTGTTTGCAAGTTACATTTATGAAAAGCAACTAGTTAAACTCGCGCCTCATCAAGTGGTTCTAGCTTGCCACTGAAATTCCAAACTAATCACGTTGTACCTCAACATATTGCTTTGCTACATGTTTTTATCTAAAATATTATATCGTCTGTGTCTTTTAGAGCCACTTGAAGAAAAGAGTTTATATTGACTGAATAACAAGTTTACAATAAATGGGGAGCTGTACTTTTAAGGGTGTTTTATGGAAACCCAGCCTCTAACTGAAGTGCCTTAACGCTTTAATACGGAGGAAAGAGGGCTTGTAAATGAGTGGTAAATTACAATTCAACAGGGACATCATAAACTAGGCAGTTTTTGCAGCGAACGCAGAACAGCCTTTATTATTGGTGACATTCACTGAAGTAAGCAGATATTAGAAAGTGCCTTTGATTATACCGAAGAAATTTTGAGAGTGATCGTTCTATGAAATATGCAGCCTAGAAGACCCGCACAATTTATTTGCTGACTTTCACATTTTCCACTCACACATTTAACACGCTAAATAGAACTTTGAGATGCAATATAGATAAGGTCAGCTTATTTTTAAATGATTCTGCCCTCGCTTTTGCAGAAACCTAAACGAAAATCTCCTTACATTCTATATCTGATAGGTTTATAACAGATACACGACCTCAATAACCAAGCAAAGCATGTCACTATTTCTTAGACGAACTAGATAAGAGGAGTACAAGTGAATACCAGACAGCATCAGAAGAATGTAAGATGCAGTAAATGCAATGTGGGTTTAAAGGATATGCTCTGTAAAAGAACAACTTTTCACTGTGGCCATTGTATGAATATCAATTACATCTCCTGCTGAAAGAAACCGCCTATATTGGAGCATGCTGAATTAAGTGCCTCCTAATTTCTGTACTTGTGGTCCTCATTTGAACGTCTTTGACTACGTATAATATTAGAAATCATCAATTGCATTTTGAAGAATCTAGCAAGAGAGTAAATAGATGTAGTAAGTGCTGTCTGGCCAATTTAGTCATTATTTCTAGGAATGAGTTAATAACGCTGTTTCGATCTCATGAAAAAGCATTAGGGAAGTGTGGACCCCGTCAAGGAAAATGAAGATGTTATTTTTCATCAAAAAATGCAATCCTTGTACTTTTACGTACCGAAAAGCTCTACCTTGGAGGAAATACTGGCAAATGGCAATTGAACGGGTCCTTTGAACCCTCCTTTATCATAGTTTTCTAATATATTTTTAAACCCCCCGTTACAAATATAGGGGGTCATTCTGACCCTGGCGGTCGGTGATAAAGCGGCGGCCAACCCGCCAACAGGCCGGCGGACAAAAAAATGCAATTCTGACCCTGGCGGGAACCGCCAACACAGCCCGCCGCATTAACACTCCGACCGCCACGGCGGAACAAACAAACAGCGCGGCGGTCACCGCCAACAGCCAGGCGGCAGACAATGTACCGCCCACCCTATCACGACCCACCAATCCGCCACCTTTTCCGGGGCGGGAGCCCCGCCGATAAAAACACGGCGGAAACAGACATTTCCAATGGAAAACGCTCACCTCGAGACACTCCACGCGGAATCCGGACAGCATGGAACCCGAATTGAACATCATACCTGCTCTCGTCTACCTGCTCATCTACCACGAGTACGAACTCCGGCGCAGACGTCAACGGTGAGTACTGCACCTACGACACACGGGAGGGGGGAGGAAGAAAGGTTATGGGCATACACATATGCAACCCCCCACCCCCCCCAATATGTACACACCAATGCAGAGCAGGAAGTCACAGTGACACCACACAAAGACCCTTTAAAAATACAATGACACAACCAAATTTGGAATAAATTTTGATGTACAAAAAAAGCACCTGGAAATAATTGAGCAACCGTGAAAAATATTTACAAAAACCAAAAAGATATACACATCAGTGTATCACTGAAGTAACAAGTCCTGCACATCCTACGAATCTAACATGTCCGTGGGCCAAGGTTCTGTGAAACAAGGGCAAAGCCCACACACGAGACCTGAGTCCTTTGGAGAGAACACTGCAGGGGCATCTGATGTCAAAACTACAGGCACCTCTGGGGGAAGGGAAGGGGGGGTCACCACAGCCACATGAGTCCACGTCGCCAGATCCACGAGGAGCCACCATGCCCACTGTACCATCCTGGGGAGTGCAAAGCCACAGTCTCTCAATGTCTCTACAGTGGGTGGGTTGCCCACTGTACCATCCTGGGGAGTGCAAAGCCACAGTCTCTCAATGTCTCTACAGTGGGTGGATTGCCCACTGGACCATCCTGGGGAGTGCAAAGCCACAGTCTCTCAAGTCTCTACAGTGGGTGGATTGCCCACTGTGCCATCCTGGGGAGTGCAAAGCCACAGTCTCTCAGGTGGATTACAGAGTCCACTGGTCAAGGAGGAGGCATGGTGGGCACAGTGAACCATAAACAGTGCCTGAGACGGCGGGACCCAGCGCAGCGGTGCATGACATGGCGATGTCCAGCGGAGCGGTGCTTGACAGGAAGGGTCCAGCGGAGCGGTGCTTGACTGGAAGGGCCCAGCGGAGCGGTGCTTGACAGGAAGGGCCCAGCGGAGCGGTGCTTGACAGGAAGGGCCCAGCGGAGCGGTGCTTGAGACAGTGGGGCCCTGTTTAGCGGTACCTGTATTCACGGCGGGGCCCTGTTCAGCGGTGCTCTTCTGCACGGCGGGGCCCTGTTCAGCGGTACCTGTCTTCACGGCGGGGCCCTGTTCAGCGGTACCTGTCTTCACGGCGGGGCCCTGTTCAGCGGTACCTGTCTTCACGGCGGGGCCCTGTTCAGCGGTACCTGTCTTCACGGCGGGGCCCTGTTCAGCGGTGCTCTTCTGCACGGCGGGGCCCTGTTCAGCGGTACCTGTCTTCACGGCGGGGCCCTGTTCAGCGGTACCTGTCTTCACGGCGGGGCCCTGTTCAGCGGTACCTGTCTTCACGGCTGGGCCCTGTTCAGCGGTACCTGTCTTCACAGCGGGGCCCTGTTCAGCGGTGCTCTTGCAGTATGTCAAGGGAGTCATACCTGGCCTGGACACCCTGCTCACTCGCCCTCCGACCGTGCTGTGTCAGGCCCCTTCGGGGAGTGAGTCCTGGGCCCTTTGGTGTCGTCCCTTGCAGCCGGGATGGGGCTTGTGGGGCCCTCCTGCTCCGCGCTCCTGGTGGTTGTCCTCTCCGCCCTGCTGTCCTTCCGCTCCTTAGATGGGGCTCTCGGGCCCTTGCCTCCCCTGGCTGCTGTGGCCGGTGAAGTGGCCGGAGTCACCTCCTTGGGGGCAGCCGTCTCTGTCCGCTCACGGCGGCCCTTCAATTTCCGGGTCCTCTTGCCTGGGGGGGGGCTGGCTGTCCCCTTGCTGCTCACCGAAGTGTTACTGCCGCCAAAGGGTGGACTCCACATGCCATGCACCACTTGCACTGTAGAAGTTGGGCTGGTGGTGGCTGAGGTGCCCTTGGGACTTTTCCCAGTTGGAGGGGGTGGGTCGGGGGAGGGAAAGAGGTCAAAACTGGAGAGGTAATTTTTCTTGGGACCAAGGTAAGGGGTAGGAGTAGTGGTGAGAGAAGTGGAGGAAGAGGATGTGGTTGTATGAGAGCCAGGCGTGCTGTCCTTGGGTGCAGGTGACTGGGACGTAGGCTGTGGTGAGGTGGTTGGCTGTTGTTTGGGTGTCTGCCTGCGTTTATGTGTCTTGGAAGAGGGGGTGACAGACACAGTGGGAGAGGACACTGGGGACGTGTAAATGCCAGTGGGGGTGGTGACTGCAGGTGTGCGGACTGTAGTGGAGGGTTTGCTGGTGGTGGAAGAACTGGCTGATGTTGGGGTGCATGCAGGTGTGAGTGTAGACGTCACAGGGAGGGAGGAGGGAGACGAGGAGGACGGGGACACAGAGGTGGTAGTGACTGTTGATATGTCTGCATCTGTGTGTTGCTTGGGTGAATGCTTGTGTTTTCTGTGGTGCTTATGTTTGGATGAGCTGGCCTTGGGTGTTGAGGTGTGTGCAGGCTGGTCTGATGGTGTGGATGGGATAGGTTGAGGTACAGGAGACAGAGAAAGGGTGGAGGCAGATAGAAGAGGGAGACTGGAGACAGGGACAATGGCTGCCGTCAGTGCTGAGGCCAGAGCAGTGAACGCTCGTTGATGGGCAGCCTGACCCGAATGAATGCCCTCCAGGTAGGCATTGCTCCGATGCACCTCCCTTTCCACCCTCTGGATGGCATTCAGAAGGGTAGTCTGCCCAACAATGACCGTCCTCACCAGGTCAATGAGCTCCGCACTGAGGGCAGCAGGGGTAACAGAGGCAGGGGCTTTGGTGCCTGGGGCGAAGGAGACGCGCGCCTTCCTGGCCGAGCGGCCACGGAGCGAAGACTGAGGGGCTGCTGGGAGGGCGGTGCTGGTGCGCTGGGTGGCGGCTGTACCTGTTGTTGCGGGGGGCACAGATGGTGCCGCCACCGCTAGGGAGCTCCCAAACGAGGACGTGTCCGTGTCGCTGGTGTCTCCACCGGCCCCCGTTGTGGTGCTTCCCTCGCCCTCCGGATCACTGGTGCCCTCGGTGTCTGTGTCAGTGCCCACCGGGGCCTGGTGACCTGCAGCTCCCTCCTGCTCCGACGCCAAATCTCCTCCGCCTGATGATGCTAAAACACAAGAAGACAAAGATTTAGGGTGGGGGGAGAAATGAAACAAAGTTGAGTGCATGCCATAGCAATACCCTTTGCGGAGAGGACAGACACAGGTGCCTCGTGCACTAAGTCGCGAACTTGGGGTACACTACTCAGTACTTCTGACTAGGCAAACAGGTCTAGGGACAACACACGCGCACATGTGTGATGCTGGAGCATGGGTAGCTGCACTTGGCACCCTACAGAGGTGGGGGGCGGGGGCACAGGGCCATGCCTAAGGGAGCGGACTACACTACAGAGAGCACCCTGGCCTAATGTCACCCACAGCCCTCCTCCCCCACCCAGACGCCTCCAATGCGCATACAGATAGGAGAATGTGCGGATACTCACCCCCTTGTGTCTGCTGTGCTGTCCTCAAGCGCCCATCCAAATTAGGGTAGGCCACCGCCAGGATCCGGGACATCAGGGGGGACATGGTGCGACTGGCACCCCTCCTAGGTCGGGAGGCCATCCCCAGCAGTGTTTCTGCGGTCTTCCTCGTTCCGCGGCGGATGTCCTCCCACCTCTTGCGGCAGTGGGTGCCCCGTCTGTTGTGGACCCCCAAGTTCCGGACTTCATTGGCGATGGCACGCCAAATATCGATTTTCTGGTGGGCGCTCACCTGTTTGACATGTACAGGGTGGGAAAGAGAAACCGTCACATATCTGCATGTTTGGAGTACATGCCCCCCCCTCCCCAACCTTGTCATGGTTCCCATTCTCTCATCTGTCGTGCGTTGCACTCCTCATTCCCTCCACACCCCACCAACTTACATCCCCCCCCTCCACACAGGCATAACCCATTCAATGTGCACTGAGTGTACTCACCTGTTGGTCTGGAGGACCGAAGAGTAGCGCATACTGGGGGAGGACCCCGTCCACGAGCTTCTCCAACTCTTCTGAACTGAAGGCGGGGGCCCTTTCACCAGTAGCAGCAGCCATTGTCACTTCCAGACCGAGTTCCCAGCAGCACTTGCAGTATAGGTCCTCTCCTGTGGATGATAAGGTCTCGAATGATTGAGCAGATAGAAAATGGCGGTCACGCCCGCGGCGGTGCGTACCGCGGCGGTGCGTCCCGCGACCGCCGGCGCACATCGTCATTGGCTCCTGAAACCCATAGGCTTCAATGTTAACCAATGCGTCTTCGCACAGCGGTCTTCGACCGCCTACCGCCACGGTGTGCCCCACCAGCGCAGTGACCTCACATCCCATTGTCCCACTTCACAGGTCAGGCATCGGCCATTTCAAGGGCCCACATGGCTTAATTTCTAATGCATCACACAGGCCTAGGCCTTGCAATGGCACACATACAAACATATCAAACCATACATTTACCTGTACTGTGCAAGCTGTGTTGTACGTACCTGTGAGTGGATTGACTCTGTACTCCATATTCTCCTTCCTAGGCACCGTCCGCTGGGACTAGCGATCAGAAGAAGGAATCCTCGCGTGTACCGGCCGCTGGTGGACCTGTCCACAATGGAAGAACGCAACATAATACTACGATACCGACTTGACCGAGCCTCCATCCATGAACTGTGTGCCCAGCTGGAGCCAGCCCTGATGTCCCCCATCCGCCAACCCACAGGAATTCCCCCTCTAGTGCAGGTTCTGTCTGTCCTCCATTTCTTTGCAACTGGCTCATTCCAGACAACAGTGGCCATGTCATCTGGGAAGTCTCAGCCTATGTTTTCCAAGATCTTATCCAGAGTGTTGTCTGCCCTGATTAAACTCATGCGGAGCTACATCATTTTCCCAGAGGAGGGTGATTTGCCTACACTGAAAGCTGATTTCTATGCCCTTGGACACATCCCCAACATCATTGGTGCAATTGATGGGACCCATGTGGCTTTAGTCCCCCCAAATGACGATGAACAGGTGTACAGGAACAGGAAGAATTACCATTCAATGAATATCCAGGTGGTCTGTTTGGCTGACCAGTACATCTCCCATGTAAATGCCAAGTTCCCAGGGTCAGTGCATGACGCGTATGTTATGCGAAATAGCAGCATTCCCTATGTGATGGAACAGCTACAGAGACAGCGTTTGTGGCTAATAGGTGACTCTGGTTACCCCAACCTGCCGTGGCTATTGACCCCAGTGAGGAATCCCAGGACCAGGGCAGAGGAACGGTACAATGAGGCCCATGGGCGTACTAGGAGGGTGATTGAGCGAACCTTTGGGCTCCTGAAGGCCAGGTTTAGGTGCCTGCATATGACAGGTGGATCCCTAATGTACTCACCAAAGAAGGTGTGCCATATCATCGTGGCGTGCTGTATGCTCCACAACCTGGCTTTGCGACGCCAGGTGCCTTTCCTGCAGGAGGATGGTCCAGATGGTGGTGTTGTAGAAGCCGTGGAGCCTGTGGAGAGTGAAGAGGAGGAAGAGTCTGAGGACGACACAGACAATAGGGACAGAGTGATACAACAGTATTTCCAGTAACACACAGGTAAGAATCACCCACGCCATTTCACAATTGCTTATAGCCTCCTGCATCTGTACTTTCTGTAGTTCCCCACAGATGTTTTTCATTAATTTTTGCCTTTCCCTTCCCTTCTCAGTGCTGTCTGACTCAGTACCTGACTTCTGCTTGGTTCGCCCATGAAATACAGCGTATTGACATTGGTATGTTGTCATGACTAATTGACAGAACAGAAATTGAACAGTAATATGTAATACATTTGTTAATAATACAGCATGACTCAAAACAGATTTGTGTGCAAAATGTGATTTATTTACAGTGCTAGATATCGGTACATGTGATTCTAAGGGTGATGGGTGGGGGTGGAGGAATATCCATGGCAGAGTCCAGTTCTCAGTCTCACAGGTGCATTGTCCTTTTGCCTGTGGAAGGATGGAGCATAGGCAGTTCATGGTTGGACAGGGTGGCAATGTGGGACAGTGGGAAAACTTGAGGGGGTATGTCCTGCTGGCGGGGGTCTTGACATCCTACTCTGTCTTTTTTTTTGGTCTCAGGCTCCTCTTACGGGGTGGTTGTTCTTCAGCAGGAGGTGGGGTTCTGGGGGGCTGTCGAGGTGTTGGGACCTCCTGTCCACTAGCGCCGGCGGAGGTGGTAGGCTGTTCCTGGTCCGGGCTAGTGACAGGGGCCCTGTGTGGTGCACCATGGTCCCGCAACGCGTCCTCTATCCTGTGGAGGGCCAGGACGATGGTCCCCATTGCGGTCCCGATGATTCTCAGCTCCTCCCTGAACCCCATGTAGCGTTCCTCCTGCTGTGCCTGGATCTCAGTGAACCTGGCCAGTACCGTCGCCATCGTTTCTTGGGAGTGGTGGTATGCCCCCATGAGGGTGGTGAGGGCCTCTTGGAGAGTGGGTTCCCTGGGCCTCTCCTCCCCCCCTGTCGCACAGCAGCCCTCCGAGCTGCCCGGTTTCCCCCGGCCTCTGTCCCCTGGACGGTGTGCCCGCTACCACTGCCCCCAGGTCCCTGTTGTTGTTGGGGTGTTGGGTTAGCCTGGGTGCCCTGTAGTGGCAGACACACCGCTGATTAAGCTGTCCTAGAGACAGAGGCATGGGCCCGCTGGGTGGGAGCTGTGCTGGTGTTGGCAGAGGGGGTCGGGTCTGGTGTCGCCTGTGGCTGCCTGAGGGGAACCGACTGCCCAGAGGTCCCCGATGGTCCGGGCTGGTCATCAGGTTCACTGTCGACAGAGCTGCTATCCTCAGTGTGGGCCTGTTCCGGTGGTGGGATGGACACTTCTGGACCCTCCTGGCTGGTGTGTTGTCGTTCGGGTCCTGCATGGGGTAAGAGAGTTTGGTTATTGTTTCTGTGTGTGCAATAGCGTGCGTGTTATGGGTGCCCTTGTCCCCCAGTGCAGGCATTCCCTTGAGGGAGGTGTTGTGAGGGTAGTTAGTGGGGGGGGGGGGGTTAGTGCAGTGGTCATGCTTAGGTGATGGGTGCCCATGATTTGTGTTGGCATGCAGGAGTTGGTGTTGGGATGGGTGGGTTGTGCTGGTGAGACATTGTCAGGGAGGATGTGTGCTGGGGGGTTGGGGGTGAGGGTGGGGGTGTGGGTTGGCATGCTGGTGGGGTGGGGGGGATATAGTAGTTGAGATTGGACTTACCAGAGTCCATTCCTCCGGCTACTCCTGCGAGGCCCTGAGGATGCAGGATGTTCAAGACGTCTTGCTCCCACGATGTGAATTCGGGAGGGGTGGGTGGGGGTCCGCCGCCAGTCTTCTGGACCGCGATGTTGTGCCTGGAGACCATCGATCGGACCTTCCCCCGTAGGTCATTCCATCTTTTGCGGATGTCCTCCCTATTCCTGGGATGCTGTCCCACCGCGTTGACCCTGTCCACGATCCGCTGCCATAGCTCCGCCTTCCTAGCTATACTGGTGTGCTGCACCTGCGAGCCGAAGAGCTGGGGTTCCACTCTTAGGATTTCCTCCACCATGACCCGGAGTTCTTGGTCTGAAAAGCGTGGGTGCCTTTGGGGTGCCATGGGGTGGTGTGGGTGAGGTGTGAGGTGGTGTATGTGATGATAAGTATGTTGGTGAGTGGTGCTTTGTGCTACTATGTGGTGTGTGTGATGGTGTAGTGTGCCTCAGTGTGTCTTGCTATGGATTGTCTGCTGTGTCTCTCTCTCCTTCTCTCAGTAATTATGGTCGCAGGGGTTTGTGGGTGATGTGGGTGTGTGTTTTATAGTTGGTTGATTGTGTGGGAGTGGTGTGTGTATGTGTATCAGGTGTGTGTATTTCAAATTGTCCAATGTGGCTGTGTTTTGGTGCTGTGTGTGTATTCTGACCGCGGCGGTGTGTAGCGCCAATGGAATACCGCGTTTGAATGACCGCCGTGTGGATTCGTGGGTCGTAATGGCATAGGCGTATTTCTGTTGGCGTGACGGTGGAGGTTTGGTCATCTCCAGTTTCTCGCTGCCCGCTGATGTGGCGGGCTGCAGTGGAGGACGGATTTTTGGAGGTTTGGCCGTTGTGGGTCAGAATGACCGTGGCGGTTAACCGCGGCCGCGGCGGTGTTATGGCGGTCTTCTGACCGGCGGTAAGGGCCTTTTACCGCCGAGGTCAGAATGACCCCCATATTCTTTAAAATTTTGTAGAGGGTGGGAGTCAGTGCTAATTTGTAAATAAAGAGGTACCAGTGCTCAAATCCCTTCTCTTAAACACGAGACTGATGCAAATAAATCTGCCATCTCATCGTGCAACGTTCTACTCTCTCCCTTTATGACGCTTTTCTGTTTTTTCTTCTTCCGTCTTTCCCACATGTGTCTTTGGCTGGCAGCAAATACTTGAGGCATAAGAATAAGCCCTGGCCCTCACAAATAAGTGCCGATGCTCAGCTCTGGAAACAACAAGCACAAATGAAGCACTGGTGGGAGTAGGAAATTGGGTTTTTGATTGAGAGGGTGTTAACTCTCCTCAAGAAACAACCACAATCCCTGTCAAGGTGACTCACAAAAAATCACAAAATTAACCTGTGCTTAAACCTCTGGTAGCTTGGCACAAAAAGCAGTCAGGTGTAACTAAGAGGCAATATGTTAATTATTTATGCAAAAAGTAATAAAGTGAAAACCCAACTCAAGAAAACCCTCACACCAATTTAGAAAACTGGAAAACATTTCAATAAATAAAATGAAATCAAAACAGCAAAAATCCAATCAGTAGAACTTGAGATATGCAGTTTCAAAGATGTAGGTAAGTGTAGTGCCTTAAAGCATAAAGCGTCTCTCTCTGTCACCTGATCGTGCTAGACCTGGGAGTAAGTCACAAGTTGGGGCTGACCACGATGGAGTGCTAGTCAGATACAGGGATCAGGTTAGTCCCGCTGGAAAAATTACCTTGTCAAAGTCTGATGCGAAGAGTTCTGTTTGCGGTAGAGGAGTCACAAAGACAGCATTATGGATGGTTGTATCTGTAGCACGAAGAGGAAGCTGGGCATCATAGACAGTAATTGTTGTAGTATGGAGATCCTGTTGGGTGTTAGACATTCCTTGCTGGAGCTTTGCATTAGTGGTCACCACAGGCTGTTAACACTAAAGTGCCAAGCGCATATCTCATGTTGCCGGTCGTGGTAGCATGAAGAGTCAGGTTCACTGGGAGTTCACGCAGGCGGTCATCACCGGCAGCAAGATCTTGGCATGAATGGGCCTGTTTGTGTAGAGGCCAAAACTTCAGCATTACTCCCTTTCTGCACAGGAGAAGCTTCACCAATGCCAGTCAAGGGTCCAAGACCTGGGGTAGCAGCACTTGGGGATCGGTAATGCCCTCCAGCTGAGGCCAGTTTGCTTGCTCTGCCCTGCCACCCTAACAACATCATAGTAGTGCTTCATTTACAATACAGCACACCATAGCGCTCGTTAGCAGAGCTCTGCATCAGAATTCTGATGCGGTTGACGAACTAGCTGGACTAGTGTCAAAATGTTTGAAGCTAATCCAGCAACGTGCATGGAGGCCCATGGAATAAAGTGCAGTGGCACTTTAATGCCTGCCCTGAGCAGGTATTAACAAATTATGCCAGAATGACCCAGTGAAATTGTGTAGATATAATTGCACCATTCCTAAGGGCCTCCTTACGGTGGAATCAATCAATCAATCAATCAATCAAGGATTTATAGAGCGCACTAATCACCCGTTAGGGTCTCAAGGCGCTGGGGGGAGCTACTGGTCGAAGAGCCATGTCTTGAGGCATTTCCTGAATGTCAAGAGGTCTCAGGTCTGGCGAAGGTGGAGCGGTAGGGAGCTCCAGGTCTTGGCGGCTAGGTGAGAGAAGGATCTTCCTCCGGCGGTGGTGCGGCGGATGCGGGGGATGGAGGCGAGGGCGAGGCTGGCAGAGCGAAGATTGAGGGTGGGGGTGTGGAAGGTGGGTCTGTCGTTGAGGTAGGCTGGGCCTGTGTTGTGAAGGGCCTTGTGTGCATGGATGAGGAGTTTGAAGGTGATCCTCTTTGATACTGGTAGCCAGTGAAGGTCTCTGAGGTGGGGGGAAATGTGGTCATGGCGTGGGATGTCCAGAATGAGGCGGGCGATGCGTTCTGGATTCTTTGCAGTTTTGTTAGGAGTTTGGTTGATATTCCTGCATATAGGGCGTTTCCGTAGTCCAATCGGCTGCTGACCAGGGCGTGGGTGACAGTTTTCCTGGTTTCGACGGGAATCCACTTGAAGATTTTGCGGAGCATGCGGAGAGTGTTGTAGCAGGAGGAGGAGATGGCATTGACCTGCTGAGTCATGCTGAGTGTGGAGTCCAAGATGAAGCCTAGGTTGCGTGCGTGGGTGGTGGGTTAGGGCGCGGTTCCTAGGGAGTTGGGCCACCTGGAGTCATTCCAAGTTGAGGGGTTGGTGCCAAAGATGAGGATTTCTGTCTTGTCTGTGTTTAACTTGAGGTGGCTTGATTCCGTCCAGCTGGCGATGGCATGAAGTCCGTTGTGGAGGTTGTTCTTTGCAGTTGCAGGGTCTTTCGTGAGGGAGTGTCATCTGCGTAGGAAACTATGTTGATGTGGTGGGTTCTTGCTATGTTGGCGAGGGGGCCATGTAAACGTTGAAGAGCGTGGGGCTGAGCGAAGATCCTTGGGGAACGCCACAGATGATTCTGGAGGCTTCTGACAGGAACGGTGGGAGGCGGACTCTCTGGGTTCTGCCTGAGAGAAATGACGAGATCCAGTCAAGTGCCTTGTCGCGGATTCCAGCGTTGTGGAGGCGTGTGCAGAGAGTGTGATGACTTACCGTGTCGAAAGCTGCGGAGAGGTCCAGGAGGATGAGTGCTGCTGTTTCTCCTTTGTCGAGCATGGTCCTAATGTCGTCTGTGGCAGCAATGTGTGCAGTCTCAGTGCTGTGGTTTCTGCGGAATCCGGATTGTGAGGTGTCGAGTACCTTGCTGTCTTCCAGGAACCAGGATAGTTGGCTGTTTATATTTTTTTCGATGAACTTGGCTGGGAAGGGGAGGAGGGAGATCGGCTGGTAGTTCTTGGGGTCGTCTGGGTAAGCCTTTGGTTTCTTTAGCAGGGCGTGGATTTCTGCGTGCTTCCATCTTTCTAGGAAGGTGGCTGAATCGAAGGAGCTGTTGATGGTTTTGCAGAGGTGGGGGGCGATGATGATGTTTGCCTTATTGAAGATATGGTGTGGGCAGGGGTCTGATGGTGATCCGGAGCGGATGGAGGCCATGGTGGTGGTGGTGTCCTCTATGTTGATGGGGGGCCAGGTGTTGAGGAGGTGGGTGTTGCTTGGAGCGTTGGGTTCTTGGGTGTTTGTAGTCAGCTGGTGGGTCTGGGGTTTGAAGCTATTGTGGATTTCTTCTATCTTTCGACTGAAGTGGGTTGCCAGTGAGATGCAGAACTCCTGTGATGGCGGGGGTTCGTTGGAGCAGATCCTGGGGGTGGAGAGCTCATTAACGATGCCGAAGAGCTCGTTACTGTTGTGAGCGTTGGCGCTGATGCGGGTTTTGAAGTGGGTCCTTTTGGTGGTGCGGATCAGTTGGTGATGTTTGCGTAGGGCATCCTTGAAAGCAATGTGGTTGGAGTTGGTAGGGTCAAGGTGCCAGGTTTTTTCCATTCTGCGACAAAGCCGTTTGGATTCCTGTAGTTCTGGGGTGAACCAGCTGGCCTTGATTCTGTGGGAGGTGTTTGGGGTTTTTATGAGTGGTGCGAGGGTGTTGGCACAATCTTCTATCCAGCGTTGCAGGTTGGTGGTGGCTATGTTGGGGTCCGGGATCCCAGGGGTTGGGGCCCGGGCGAGAGTGGAGATCAGTTGATCCGTTGATATTTTGCTCCAGTTGCGTCCGGGGGGTTGTGTGCGTTGGTGGTGAGTGACTGGTTTTTGGTAGGAGAAGTGGATGCAGCGGTGGTCTGTCCAACTGAGTTCGGTGGTGTGGCTGAAAGAGACGTGGTTGCTTGCTGAGAAGATGGGGTCGAGTGTGTGGCCTGCGGAGTGGGTTGGTGTAGTGACGAGTTGCTTGAGGCCGAAGTTGGCGAGATTGTCGATTAGGTTGGTGGTGTTGATATCGTTGTTATTTTCTAGGTGGAAGTTTAGGTCACCAAGGAGGATGTAGTCAGTTGAGGCGAGGGCTTGGGAGCTGATGGCGTCGGCGATGTCGTCACAGAACTGCGGTCTGGGTCCAGGGGGTCTGTAGACCAGTGTTCCTCTGAATTTGTTGTTGGCGTTGATATGGATTTTGAAGTGGAGGTGCTCGGCGGAGTTGATGGTGTCGTGGGAGTTTGCCTCCCTTGTATACATTAGACCTGGTGCAGGTAAATGTGATGCAAGGGTTTTCAAACTGGTGCAATGGCCCCATTGTGCCAGTGTGTAAATACAGCAAGGGGCGGGGGACTGTTCTGTGGCACTGTAGTGTTAAAAAAATAACACTAATGTATGGTGGCACAAGAGGCTTGTAAATGAGCCCTTTAGTCTGAAGTGAGTTCTCATGGCTGCCAGAGCTGCTGACATGGAGGCTGTAGATAGCCAAAGTGAGTAAGTCAGGAACATGAAAAGTAAGTAGAGCACAAGACTGAATGACAAACAGTGATGTCTCCATGGAAAAAGAAGTTGTATTTTGTGTGTGGATTTTTGTTTCCTCACAAAGGTAAATGTCCCACCAAGAAACAGATATGTATAGGCTGTGGAAAGGACAACCATTTTGCAACTGTTTGTACAGTGAAGGAAAAAGTAAATGTGTCAGAGCGAGAAGACATGAAAAGCACAAAAGTCATTCAAATATTGCCCGAAGATTACACTGAAAGTAAAACGCTGTTCAGTACCTTTCATTGTCGACACCGGTGTTAAATAAACATTGTTCCTTGAGAAGAAATATAGGGCCAGATGTACGACCCCGAGTTTTGCGACTCGTAATTTGCAACTCCTTTGCGAGTTGCAAATTGCGAGCTGCAAAACTTTATGTATAACAGGGCACTTTACACTGTTTGCAATTCGCAATGGGGTTGCAAATGACCTACCTCATGAATATTCATGAGGTAGGTCACAATTTGCGATCCCATTGGGAATGGCCGCCCTCACAGGGATGGTGGCCTGCTGGAGACAGCAGACCACCATGTCTGTGACTGCTTTTAAATAAAGCAGTTTTTTTTTGTTTTAAATGCAGCCCGTTTTCCTTAAAGGAAAACAAGATGCATTAAAAAAAAAAAAAAATGAAGCATTTTCTTTTAATTTTTTCAGAGCAGGCAGTGGTCGCCTGCTCTCAAAAAATATTTTTGCTGCCATTCACAAAGGGGAAAGGGTCCCAAGGGACTGGGTTAGCACCAGTTTGAAACTGGTGCTAACTGCGATTGTTGTTTTGTGACCGCATTCACGGTCACAAAACAATGCTACATCGCGCTGTGACTCTCAATTATGAAGGGAACGCCCCTTCCTAATTGCTACTCGCAGACCAATTTTGTGATTTGATAAATAGATTACCGAATCGCAAAATAGGGTCTGTACATACCAAAATGTTTTTTTCCTGTTGTAAATGGTGCAATTCTGCGAATCGGGCCATTTGCGACAGGAAAAATGGTACGTACATGTGCCCCATAATGAACTATCTCCATTGTCACTGCTGACGCCATCAAAAACAAAAGTGTATACATGGGCTGCATCAATGCCAATGAAAAGTCAAGGTTCCTTCGAAGCGACAATGAAACAACAAGAAGACAATAGTGCAAGTGCCCGTTCATGTGCTTGTTTACTCACAGCTGCTGACATGGGAGTGATCTCAGTGAACTACAACATGAATGCTCATCACGAAATAGTGAAATAGTGAGTCAGTTCCCTTGTTGTTTCATGAGTTAGGAAAGGTTAAGACTATGAAAATACAATTGCATATTAAGGAGCACATCTGTCCTGTTGCTCAAAGACACAGACAAATGACATTCCATTTACAAGAAGCTGTTGAAATGGAACTGGAATCATTACTTAAACATGATATCATTGAGTGCTCTACTGGTCCAGTGCCATGGGTTTCTCCCAAAGTGATTGTGCCCAAAAAGGACAGTGAAGGAGATGCACTCATCTGTGTAAATATGTGACAGGCAAACAAGGCAATTGAAGAGAAAGACATCCAGGTCCACACATTGCTGACATGATAAGACAATTGAGTGGTGACTTAGGGGATATCATCAGTTTGAACTCGAGGAGAATTACAGATACAGTACGACCTTTTCTGCACATTTTGGTCTATGTTGATAGAACAGACTAAGGGGCAGATTTATGGAAAGTGGCGCTGCAGCAAGTGCAGCACCACTTTCCCTGCTCCTCTTAGCGCCCCAATACCACCTCCATGTACACTGCATTTAAAAAACCGCACACCATGGTGCAGGGTAGGGGGAAATAGCGTCATTCAATATGACGCTATTGATGTACTCTGCAGGAGTAGCACCAAAATGGTGGTGCTACTCCTGCAGAGTACATAGGGGCCCAATCAAAAAAGTGGAAGCCTCCTTTTAACACCTGTTCTGAGCAGGTGTTAAAAGTGTCATAAAAAATGGCACAAGGAAATCTTAGAGATTTCCTTGTGCCATTTTTTCGGCCCCCCCTAACTGGAGAACGCCCCCTTTGCTCACATTATGTCTGGTGCAGGCATAATGTAGCACAAAGGGTTACAGAGTGGCACAATGCATGCATTGCTCCACTCTGTAAATATGGCGCCTCGTTGGGCCACATTAACGTAAAAAATAATTATGCTAGTACGGCACAAGGTAGTGTTAGGGAGTTATAAATATACCCCTAAGTTTCGGTGTGTCATCAGCTGCAGAGCTTTTTCAGGATGTCATTTGATGTATCATACAGCCTGTCATGAATGCTTTCAACTGTAGTGATGACATACTAGTTTTCAGAGTTACATAGAAGGAGCACGATAAAGCTCTCAAGCAAGAGTGTTGTTTACTTGTTGCTTCAGGTTTAACTTTGAATTTTGAGAAATGTGAATTCCATTAGGCATGGCTAAAGTTCTTTGGCCATATCTTTTCTGATGGGGGTATGACACCCAATCTAGCTAAAGTGCAAGCGTTGAAGGTGTTTCCATGTTACGTTCATTCCTTGGCATTGCCAGTTACTGTTCCAGTTGCATGCAATGCTTTGCCACTGTGAGTGCTCCATTAAGAGACTTGATGAAGAAAAGTGCTTCATTTCATTGGCCACATGAATGCGACCAAAGCTTTAGGCGAATCAAATAATCTATTGAGAATGCTACCGAAATGGCTTATTGTAATCAAAAACTTTATACACAAGTTTTTTTGACACTAGCCCAGTAAGGTCAGGTGCAATCCTTGCACAGCACAGTGGACACCCAAACGCTCAAAGACATATGGTGGAACATGCAAGAAAAAGTTTCTACCAAAAATAACATTGTTATTCACAACCTGAGAAAGAAAGTTTAGCAGTGGTGTAAGCTTGTGAACATTTCTGTGTGTTCTTATATGAAAGCCTTTTACGCTTATGTCAGATCATCATGCCTTGTTCACCTCTACGGAAATCCAAAGTCCAAGATGCCTCCTTGCATTGAACATTGGGTTCTACAATTACAAGATTACAACTACACAGTTGTGCACCATACAGGGAAAGATCAAAAGCCTGCCAACTACGTCTTCAGAGTGCCTGTACAGTGGCATGGTACCCCTTCCAAGATGGCTGAAGCCTACATAGTTTTCATTGTGAAATCGAACACACCAACTGCCATTTCGCTGGAGCAAATTGTCACTGCCACAAGTCAAGATAGTGACATGTTAAAACTGAAAGACATGATTACACATCAGTCTTAGAACCAGCACACTTGACCTGTTGCCAGTGACAGAGAATACCAGAAGCTTAAAAATGTAAAAGATGAACTGCCCATTACTCAAGAAGACATAAAAGAGAGCTACCTCTCATTCTCTTTTACTTTACTACACCAATGATATGGACGCACATGATAAAAGCAAAATTGTGGTTATCATGCCCAACGTCCTGTATGCTACCTGTCCACAAATGCACTACAGCGACTTGTCAGAGAGTTGGAGAGTTGAATATATGTAAATCCAATACATTACAATGCACCCATCAATCATAACACATCTAAAATTGTAACCCTCACTCGTCACTTGATCAATTACATCCTTGTTTGTAATTTATACTCCAAGTTCCTTTCAGGCTATTCTACTAACACCCTCCCCAAATTACATTCTGTCCCTGTCTTTCCACTTATTACACTTTTACCCAGTCATATTTATTCCCATGCTTATTGTAACTCATTGTTTTTCTCCACATCCTTAATCCAGCTGCTCATCCTCTTGATCCTATGGAACAAACCTTGTTTCCGCCATTCCCCACATTCTTATTCCAACCTCCCATCCTTTTGTCCATTTACCTCAAATCCCCTTAATTTTTCCTCTTTTCACCTAACTTCACTGTCCTTAAAAACATACTCTTCCTCCCTCCTCGGTCAAATCCGACGTCCTCTGTTAAATGCCTCCAGGGCTGCATCATCTGCTGAACTAACCTCTAAAAAGTTTTTAAAGGCTACGGACACCGGAAGGCTTCCTTGCACTGAAGCTTGAAAATCCTTAAAGGATCTGATGCATTTCAGCAAAAAAGATCTGTTTTAATATCCTTTGAAATATATATCGTTCTTTGTTGACATTCAGAGGACTGTTATTGAGTTGCAGCTACTGCCAATAAAGGGTTTTGGAGTAGGGCGTGGCCTTGGAGGAGGGTGTCAGGTGGGGGTATAAAAATAAATAAAAGGTACCTGCAGCTGCTGCTCTATACCACTGCAGCTTCAGGTCCTGCTGCCAGCCACTTCCTCTCTTCCTGGCATTCACCACAGGCTGGCAGTTCAAAAGCCACCCTGATCTATGAGAGCAGCACCAGGATTGGCCTGAGAAAGCTGGTTGGATGATCGCTCAGGCACAGGGAGCCTGTGCCATTTCTCCCACCCAGCTGTGTAACACAGCCAGGTTGGAAAAATGCAATTGGGCATGTCGGTTTGGGCGGACTAAGACGGCTGGCCAAACCGACATGCACACTATACAGTGCCTACCTCTCCTCCCTATGGCCCGGCCCTACATTCAAAACTGTCAGAGAGACAGTGACAAATAAAATTAGGATAACATTGTTTTATTATCATTTTATGTGTCACTTCCCGACTGAGGAAGGGGGCAACGCACCTCCGCTATTATGAAGAACCTGCTGGCATTCTACAATCCAGTACTCTCTGGTGTGACAGGCTAGACGTACTCTAAGTCAGGGGCAAGCAGCAGAGATGAACCTCCTCACCAATACTGACACGTCTCATGCCACCAACCCTTCTCCTCTCTTCTTGTGGATCCTTGTCAAACAATAGCAATATCTGAAAGGCCAGACTTATTCATCAATGAAATCTGACTAGCAGATGATACAGTGCCAAAGATATAGTTTATCAAACTGATCACACTGGATATAATGTCATCATCATTTTCAAACCTCTAAACATGCCCTTTCTTTTTAACATGGGTGAGAAAGGAGTTGAAAGTAGAACCAAATATTAATGCTGCAAAGTAGGATGCATGCGTCTATGAACTATTTGGAAAATATTTTCCCAGCTGTACCCTCTTTCCATCTCTCTCTTTTTTTGTGTGAAATCTTCTCCTTAACAAAATCCCATTGTCTGTCTCTGTTTGTTCATCAATGAGCACTGCACAAGCAAATACAATGAGAACATTGAGAACCCTAGTCATTATGGGGACACTGAGATGAGAACACTAACACTGAGAAGGAATACTAACATGGAACACTGCCCATGATACTGATACAGGGACATTGAAACACTGAAACAAGGGCCCCAACAAGGAACTTGGAACAGTGACACACACACAGGGAAGCTAGAACATTGGTATAATTATGGGCACTGATAACCTTGACACTTTCATGAGGTCACGGACACATAGGCACTGAAGCAGGGACACTGACTTTGGGGGCTTAGATACTGAACCTCTTATACTACAAAACTGGCATGGGACTACTTACCTAGGGCCAGTGACACAGGAACAACGAAATAAGGACGCTGTGAAGACTATGGGGGTCATTCTGACCCTGGCGGTAAAATCCGCCAGGGCCAACGACCGCGGGAGCACCGCCAACAGGCTGGCGGTACTCCCATGGGCATTCTGACCGCGGCGGTACAGCCGCGGTCAGAAACGGAAAACCTGCGGTGTACCGCCGGTTTCCCGCTGCCCTGGGGAATCCTCCATTCGACCCCCATACCGCCATCCTGTTCCTGGTGGTTTTGGCCGCCAGGAACAGAATGGCGGTATGGGGTGTCGTGGGGCCCCTGGGGGCCCCTGCAGTGCCCATGCCAATGGCATGGGCACTGCAGGGGCCCCCGTAACAGGGCCCCACAAAGATTTTCAGTGTCTGCCATGCAGACACTGAAAATCGCGACGGGTGCAACTGCACCCGTCGCACCCCTTCCACTCCGCCGGCTCCATTCCTCATGGAAGGGTGTTTCCCGCTGGGCTGGCGGGCGGCCTTCTGGCCGTCTTTTGACCGCGCAGCGGTATTCTGGCGGTTCCAGCCAGGCCGGCGGCATCCGCCGCCGGCCGGGGTCAGAATGACCCCCTATGGGTCTTATTTAGAACTTGGTGACAGGGTATGCTGCCACAAACAAGGTAGAATGCCCTCTCTGCCAAACTTGAGGTCTATCAGCTATATTTAGAGTTGGGTGAAATTGCCTTTGACTGACAAGCAGCTGGCACTGGGTTGTTGGTCAAAGTACCTCAAGCCATCCAGCCTGTGCAGAGAGGTAATTCTTATGTATTTTTTCTATTCAGTACTACCCAGGACAATATGGTTGTCCCAAACAGGATATCCAATAAAAAGACCCTCTTTGGGTTAAAATTACAAGAAAAGAAGGTTGTTTGGCTTTTCAGGAAAATGGAACTTTCAATTTGAGAATTTTGGATAATTTGAGGTGAAAAATGTATAGTTTAAAACTTCCGCCGAGGCCAGCACAATACAAAGCTTTAGGGATTTGTGAGCTGGTAGCCAGACAGCAACAGCCATCAAAAGTTGAAAAGAAAATGAGAATAGTGGAAAAGATGTTAGCAGAAGCTAGATGGGATGAAGGGCAGAAAAGGTGGAGAGTAGAAACATTACAGGAGATTAGATTCCTGAAAGAACAAAAGAGGATGAGGATGAAACAAAAGATGGGAAGAAAATGAAAAAGGGTTAAACAGAGACTAAAGAACAGAAAATGAAAGACTTGAAACAAGTCATGTTTAATGATGACAATGAGATGGGTGAAGATGAGATAGTTTCTCAAATTTTAGAGACTTATCATCCACCAAATGCGAATCAGAGAGGTGATAATGGATCAAATGGGAGTGGAATTAGTAATACAATTCCTACTGCACCATCCACATCACAATTATCAATGGGTATCCTGAACAATGAAAGAGTTCACATGCAGAGTTGTTTCAATGATTCATTGAACAACAGACAGCAGTTTGAAATAACATTCCTGAAATACAGCCAGAGGCTCACATTGTAAGGATGACTACTAATTTAGTGTTGCCTCATGGTCAACAAGGAATGAACATAAGAGAGCCTGTTCAAATACAGATTCCACAAATGCAGTGCATGGGTGCAGGACAGATGCAGAGTGTTGGATCTTTAACTAATCCATATGAAATTACTGTACCTATTACGATGGGTCTGGTAACTCCATTATATTCACGTGTAGACAATAGTGGAGTGAGTTCATTGATAAATATTCAGAATGGAGTTTTGGAAAAAGCAATTCCTAGACAAGGACAAAGCTTGAATGAGACTAATTCTTTAATAGATTTGTCTCCTGTTGAGAATTCTGGGACTAGATTCTATAATAGTCAAGGACAGAGAGTAATGGTTCCACAACAATGCGCAACTTCAGTGAGATTTAGGTGCACAAGCTAATGGAATTTCTTTGAAAGGTTTGTCTGCACAAGAAATAACAAAATGGTTAGAAGATTTAACTAATTCACAAATTCAAGAGAGAAAAGATAGAGAGAAAGAAACAATAAACAGAATGAGATTGAACATGAAAGGAAATGAACTCTTGTAAGGGACCATGGGTGTGAACAAACTTGAGTCCTATACTGAAGCTCAATTAAGATATCTATGTAAAATAATTAATAGAGGAGCAGAGAAAGTTTACCAGCAGTTACCAGAAGTAGCAGACGATTATGACATTGCTTTGTCAAAAATGAAAACTTTGAAAAGAAGTTACAGATTAAACATGGAGGAGGAAAATTTTATAGAAATGAGATCTGCACGGATGAGAACGCATTTTAGAGAATTACTTGAGAAAGTAAAGGTTTGGAGAACATTAGATAAATGGGAAGGCCGGTGGGTCAAGAAAAGAGAAAGACCAAAGAAAGATGATGTGACACAGGCAGGAGAGTCTGTGAAAATGTTGACAATGAGAAAAACACCAGGAGGGAATTTTATACATGTGCCTTGGCATAGGAGTGATATTTTAAGTTTTACAAATGATTACCCGAGGCTGAGAGAGAAGCCAATGGAGTGGTACCAGCAAACAGACAGGTTTGTGAAACTTGCAAAGTGTCTATGGGAAGATCTAAATACACTTTTCGATATTGTTGTTCCCGCAGATTTGTGGATTGAATGCCAAGGGAGTGTTGATTGGCCAACGAACGAACCGCAAAGAAATTTGAAAACAGGTGCGCCATCTCCTGAAGAAATAAAATATTACTATGAGGTCATTGAGTTTCTGAAAGTGTGAGTTTCACCTAAAAATGTTGATTGGCAACACATAGATAGAACATCACAGGAAGGAAAGGAATCAGTTCATGCATACTATGAAAGGTTGTTGAATGCATTCAAACAATTCAGTGGTGCGTAAACAATTGAGAAAGAGAGCATGAATCATTTGGCATTTGGTGTTCAGGTTTGTTGAAGGGTAAAAACCAGATGTCAATGAGATGATTAAGAATCACTTAATTTGCTGGCAAGCAAAGCTGATTGCTGAGGTGTTGCAGAATGCCAAATACTGTAGTGATGAAATTGAGATGAAGCAGAAAAAGCTGAAAAAGAAAGTGATGGTGATGCAGATCAAGGCTGCACAGACAGGATTACAGGGAAATTTTCAACAGCTGCCACAGGGAAATGGTTTATTTCCGAGTCAAGGTTGAGGTAGAGGTCGAAGTGGAATGAAGCTTCCGGTAGTTAATCAAAATGTGGATTTGAGTTTGGTGGTAATGCAGGATGAGCAGCAAAGGCGAAAGGTGTTACCTTGTCATATTTGCGGAGTAATTGGACATTGGAAGAGACAGTGCCCGATGTTAAATCAAGGTGAAATTGTACAACAGACAAATGGTGTCAATTCATATCAGAGCATGAGAGGACCTAGGATGGGGGTCAAAACCAAAATTTCCAGAACAATATGAATAATATGCAAGGTTTCCAGCCTTTACAGCCAATACAGCAGGTACAGAATGCACAACATCAGATACAAATGCCACAAATGCAACAAGTGCAGATGGTCCCTGAACAGCAAATGCACATGCCGAGACAGATTGAATGATTCAGAGCCCTATGGATCAGCAACAGGGAATGCTTTCGCAAGTGGTCACAAATCAGAGAAAGAGCTAAAGTCTAAGAACATCTGAACAGTTTCCTTTTGTTAGACTTTTCATCCTTGGTGTGGTCTCCCTTAACTTTTTGACTCTGTTTCCCAGGTTGTTTATGTGGGCTGGACTCTGTTTCTGCTGTTTTTGTTACTCTGGGCACTTTACCACTGCTAACCAGTGCTAAAGTTCAAGTGCTCCTATACAAAATGTTTATGTAATTGGTTCATCCATGATTGGCATATTTGATTTACTAGTAAGTCGCTAGTAAAGTGCACTAGAGGTGCCCAGGGCCTGTAAATCAAATGCTACTAGTGGGCCTGCAGCACTGGTTGTGCCACCCACATAAGTAGCTCTGTAATCATGTCTCAGACCTGCCACTGCAGAGTCCGTGTGTGCAGTTTTAAACTGTAAATTCGACTTGGCAAGTGTACACACTTACGGAGCCTAAACCTTCCCTTTACTTACATGTAAGGCACCCCTAAGGTAGGCCCTAGGTAGCCACAAGGGCAGGATGCATTGTATGGTTAAGGTAGGACATATAGTAATGTGATTTATATGTCCTGACAGTGAAATACTGCTAAATTTGTTTGTCACTGTTGCAAGGCCTGTCTCTCTCATAGGTTAACATGGGGGCTACCTTAAAATATGATTAAAGTGTAGATTCCCTTTGGGAGCGGATAGATATGTGGAGTTTGGGGTCTCTGCGCTCACAATTTAAAAATACATCTTTTAGTAAAGTTGATTTTAAGATTGTGTGTTTGAAAATGGCACTTTTAGAAAGTGAGCATTTTCTTGCTTAAACCGTTTCTGTGACTCTGCCTATTTGTGGATTCCCTGCCTCGGTCAGTTTGACAGTTGGGCTGGTTTCATCTCTCACTGGACAGTGACACAAAGGGAGCTGGGGTGTAGTCTGCATTTTCTGATGAGCCATCTGTGCTATGAGGGAGGGGAGGAGTGGTCACTCACACCTGAAAGGGCTGTGCCTGCCGTCACACAATGCAGTCTCCAACCCCCTGGTGTGTGTCTGGGGCCTGGCCTGGGCAAGGCAGGACTTCACAATCAAGAGAGACTTTGCTTTGAAGTAGGCCTACTTCAAAGGAGAAAATGGGAATAAGAAGGGCACCCAAAACCACAGACTTTAGAACACTTCTGGAAACCAAGAGGAGCCTCTGCCTGGAGAAGAGCTAAAGAGCTGAGGAAGAAGAGCTGCCCTGCCTGTGACTGTGCTTTGTGGAGCTATCCTGCAGTTGCTGCTTCTGCCAGAGTAAGAGGGCAAAGACTGGACTTTGTGTGCCTTTCATCTTATGAAGATCTCCAAGGGCCTGATTTAGAGCTTACATCATGTTGTTTGAAGTCTCAGGGACAGCAAAGACATCTCTCTACCAGCACCTGGAGTCTCTGGAGAGACTCCTACTGTGCCAAGTGGTGCCCATTCAGTTTCCGGGACCCTGAAAGAAGAAGCTGGCAGCCTAAGAGGTAGAAATTCACGCACCGACCGCTGTGCGGGGAAAATATCGGCGCAACTCTGATCTGCAGCTGAAAAACCAAAGCGACCCAAAGATCCACACCCGGGGCTGGAGAAACAACGCACTTCATCGCTGATGGAGGCTTGTGAGATCACAAGCAGTGCTGTGTGGTTTTCAGATCATTGTGTGGCTGGATTTCTGATGTAAGTGCAGCTGGGTGTGTAAAAATAACCCAAGGCCTGCCCGGACCTGAGAATGCTGACCGGATCGACGTATCGCTCTCCTGCGGAGAGAAGAAACGATGCGCCCGACCCGAAGAAACGAGAAACGAAGCAAGGTCTCATGAGTGAGTGAAATCGATGCATTGCAAGCCCTTTGTGACACACACTCGCCTGTGCGGTGTTATTTTTGATGCACACAATGTACATTTTCACGCTAACAGTGTTAATGTGTGTTTAAAATTACATGAAGACTCTTTTTGCAGTTTTATTGATAACTTGACTTATGTATTGTGGATTTTTGTCGTTTTGGACTTGTTTTGTTTAGATAAATATTCTCTATTTTTCTAAACCTGTGTTGTGTCATTTTGTAGCGTTTTCATTAAGTTAATGTGTGTGTTGGTACAAATACTTTCGACCTAGCACTCTGAAGTTCAGCCTACTGCTCGTGCCAAGCTACCAAGGGGGTAAGCAGAGGTTAGCTGAGGGTGATTTTCTATTATCCGGACTAGAGTGAGGGTCCTTGCTTGGACAGGGGGTAACCTGACTGCCAACCAAAGACCCCATTTCTAACACCTTCACACCTTGAGGATGAAATAAAAGCTGAATGGCCGTTGGATAGCTCAGATGAGGAAGAGTGTATGATGACTTTATCATTAGAAGCAGATGAGAGAGGTTCTTATGTGAAAGGTGAAGTACATGGTCATGAGGTTAATTTTCTGGTTGATACAGGAGCAACACACCCAACTGTAAGAACTGTAGAAGTTCCAGACATACCGCCTTCAGAAAAGACAGTGCAAATAGTAGGAGTTGCAAATAAACATTTGGTCAATACTCTTACAGAACCAGTTCTTGTTAAATTTGGAAATTGTAGAGATTACCATAGATTTGTTGTTTGTGACTCTAGTCCAGTGTCATTGTTGGGAAGAGACTTAGGTGGTCATTACAACCCTGGCGGTCGGTGTTAAAGTGGCGGTAAGACCGCCAACAGGCAGGCGGTAAATAAATTGCAATTCCGACTGTGGCGGAAACCGCCAACAAAGACAGCCACTTTAACACTCCGACCGCCACGGCGGTACAAACAAACAGCGCGGCGGTCACCGCCAACAGACAGGCGGGAGACAATGTACCACCCACACTATTATGACAGGCCAATCGGCCACCTTTTCTGGGGCGGATTCAAAGCGGATAATAACACGGCGGAAACCGGAATCCCGAATGAAAAACGCTCACCTCTACACACCCCAAAAGGAACGAGGACGCCATGGATCCGGAACTCCAAATTCTACCTGCAATAGTCTTCCTGCTCCTCTACCAGGAGCACGAACATCGGCGGTGAAGACCACAGTGAGTACTGCATCTATGACACAAGGTAGGGGGGAGGAAAAAAATAGGGACATACACACGCAACTCTCCCACCCACTACAACACACACACTAATGCAAATCAATACATCACAGTTACACCCCCAAACCCCTCAGAAGAATGCAAAGACAATAGAAAATGAGTGTAACCATTGTAATATATTAAAAGCAAGTAGGCAGAAATATATATATACACCATGTATAAAATATATACCAAGCATAGTAGTCCAGGTAGTGCTCTAAGAAAGTCCGTGGAACACTGGGACCACACGGTATGGGCGAGGCCCACACAATATCCCCGACCATGATGGAGAGAACACTGCAGGGGCATCAGACAGCAACTAAACAGGCACCTCAGAGGGAGGGAAAGAGGGTGCACCTCAGCCGCTTGAGTGCACGACGCCAAATCCACGAGGGGGCCACATGCCCACTGTTCCATCCTGGGGAGTGCAAAGCCACAGTCTATCAAGTCTCTACAGTGGGTGGGTTGCCCACTGCCATATCCTGGGGAGTGCAAAGCCACAGTCTCACAAGGCTCTACAGTGGGTGGTTTGCCCACTGTTCCATCCTGGGGAGTGCAAAGCCACAGTCTCTCAAGTGGATAACAGTCTCCACTGGTTCTGGAGGGGGCATGGTGCCTAGAGTGCTTCATCCTGCTAACCACAGGGGTGGTGGATGACAGTCTCCACTGGTTCTGGAGGTGGCATGGTGCCCAGAGTGCTTCATCCTGCTAAGGACAGAGGTAGTGGATGACAGTTTCCACTGGTTCTGGAGGGGGCATGGTGCCCAGAGTGCTTCATCCTGCTAAGGACAGAGGTAGTGGATGACAGTCTCCACTGGTTCTGGAGGGGTATGGTGCCCAGAGTGCTTCATTCTTCCCGTGACGGACTCAGTAGCGTCAGTGCCCTTGGCGCTCATGGGCCAGCGTTGCTTGAGACAGCGGTGCCCTGTTCAGCGGTGTTTGAGATGGCGGTGCCCTGCTCAGCGGTGCTTGAGACGGCGGTGCCCTGTGCAGCAGTGCTTGAGACGGCGGTGCCCTGCGCAGCGGTGCTTGAGATGGGGGTGCCCTGTTCAGCGGTGCTTGAGACGGTGGTGCCCTGTGCAGCGGTGCTTGAGACAGCGGTGCCAGGTTCAGCAGTGCTTGAGATGGTGGTGCCCTGTTCAGCGGTGCTTGAGATGGCGGTGCCCTGTGCAGCGGTGCTTGAGATGGCGGTACCCTGTTCAGCGGTGCTTTAGGCGGCGGTCTCCATTGCAGGGACTCAGCTGCTGGCGGTCTTTCATGGCCCAGTGGGGCTTTTGCTGGCAGTCCTTCATGGCCCAGCGGGGCTTGTGCTGGCGGTCCTTCATGGCCCAGCGGGGCTTGTGCTGGCGGTGGCCTCCTGGGCAGGTAGGCTGGTGCTGGTGGGCCCCTCCTGGGCAGATGGGCTTGTGCTGGCGGTCCTGTCCTGGACAGCTGGGCTTGTGCTGGCGGGCCCCTCTTGGGCAGCTGGGATTGTGCTGGCGGTCTTGTCCTGGGCAGCTGGGCATGTGCTGGCGGTCCTGTCCTGGGCAGCTGGGCTTGTGCTGGCGGTCCTGTCCTGGGCAGCTGGGCTTGTGCTGGCGTGCCTGTCCTGGGCAGCTAGGCTTGTGCTGGCGGTCCTGTCCTGGGCAGCTGGGCTTGTGCTGGCGGGCCTGTCCTGGGCAGCTGGGCTTGTGCTGGAGGTGGCCTCCCGGGCAGCGTGGATGATGGCGGTCTTCTCCGCCGTGCTGCTCTTCCCAGACTTGCCGGGTTTCTTGTGGCCCTTCCCCACCTTGGAAGGTGTCTCAGCTGACTCCACACTCCCACCGGGACCCCTGGGAGCGGCTTTGGTGGCTGGAGTCTTCCCCCTCTCCCGCCGGGCACTGGCCAACTTCTGATGCTTCACAGGTGGGGGACTGTCTGTGCTTTGGCTCCGTGCCACACTGGCTGCCCTGGTGGCCGGTGCACTCCAGATTCCGGTGACCACAGGCACCACTGGTCCCGGAGATGTTGTGGCTGAGGTGCTAGTTCGGGACCTGTGAGACGGACGGGGTGGGGGAGGTGTGGGAAAGAGGTCAAGGTTGGACAGGAAAAGTTTTTGGGACACACTGGGATGGGTAGCTGGAGGAGGTTTGGGAGTGGAGGAAGAGGTGGAGGTTGTAGGAGGTGTACGTTTGGTGACTTTGGGTGAAGGTGCATGCGCTGGAGGCTGTCGTGACGTGGATGGCTGTTGGGTGGGTGTGTGCCTGCATTTGTGTATCTTGGGAGGGGGCGTCACAGACACACTGGGAGAGGACACAGGGGACGTGTGAATGGTAGTGGGGGTGGTGACTGCACGTGAGCGGGGTGTGGTGGTGGGTGTGCTGGAGAGGGACGTAGTGGCTGTAGAGGTAGTGCATGCAGGTGTGAGTGTAGACGAAACTGGGAGGGAGGAGGGAGATGAGGAGGAGGGGGACACAGTGGAGGCAGTGGATGACGGTGTGTCTGCATGTTTGTGATGCTTGCGTGAGTGCTTGTGGAATGTGTGGTGCTTATGTTTGCCTGAGCTTCCCTTGTGTGTTGACGTGTGTGCATGCTGGTCTGTAGGTGTGCTTGGGATAGGCTGAGGTACAGGGGGTTGGGTCGGGGTGGAGGAAGTTGGAGGGTGGAGGCTAGACACTGGGACAATGGCTGCCATCAGTGCTGAGGCCAGAGTCTGAAAAGCTTGCTGAAGGGCCGCCTGACCAGAATGAATGCCCTCCAGGAATGCATTTGCTTGTTGCAACTGCCTTTCTACACCCTGGATGGCATTCAAAATGGTAGACTGCCCAACAGTGAGGCACCTGAGGAGGTCAATGGCCTCCTCACTGAGGGCAGCAGGGGTGACTGGGGCAGGGCCTGAGGTGCCTGGGGCGAAGGTGATGTATACCCTCCCGGGTCAGCGGGCACGGGGCGAAGGCTGAGGGGCTGCTGGGAGGGCGGTGCTAGAAGGGGGTGTGGTGGCGGTACCTGTAGATGTGGGTGGCACAGATGTTGCCACCACCACAAGGGAGCTCCCATCAGAGGATGAGTCCGTGTCACTGATGTCAGCTCCTGTCCCCGCTGTGGAGCTCCCCTCACCCTCCGTCCCACTGGTTAAGTCCGATTCCGTAGTGTGGCCCTCCATAGCCATGTGGGATGCAGCCCCCTGGTGCTCCGGTGCCACTGCTCCTCCGCCTGATGATGCTAATGCACACAAGAACAGGGAGACCACAAAAAGGGGGAGGAACGACAGAAGAAAGACATGTTGAGTGCATGCATTACCGCTACAGTTGGTGGACATGACAGACACAGAAGCCCCCTGCACTATGGCGCGCTCTTGGGCTCCACTGTTCAATTCCTGGGAAATGGCCTACAAGGCTATGGACGACATCTGCACACATAGATGACACAGGGGCATGACTAGGTGTAGTTGTCACTCTACAGAGGTGGGGTGGGGTGCCACATGGCCTGCCTTACGGAGGGGCCTTGCCTACAGAACTCGCCCTGGCCTAGGAAACCCACAGCCCACCTCCTCCACCCAGACACCTCCACTGCGTGCAATGTCAGCAGAATAAGAGTGTACTCACCCCCTTGTGGCTGCTGTCATGCCCTCAAGCGCCCATCCAACTCCGGGTAGGCCACCGCCAGGATCCTGAACATCAGGGGGGTCATGGTGCGATGGGCACCCCTCACACGTTGGGAGGCCATCCCCAGCTGAGCCTCTGCCGTCTTCTTGCTCGAGCGGCGAATGTCCTGCCATCTTTTCCGGCAGTGGGTGCTCCGTCTGTGGTAGACCCCCAGGGTCCGGACGTCCTTGGCGATGGCACACCAAATATATTTTTTCTGGTTGGCGCTGACCTACATAAAATGTACAGGTGAAAAATGAACAAGGGAAAAAGAGAAGTTATTGCCAACTGCACCGTCAAACTGATTGGCCCCCATCCCTACCCTTGCCATGTGGCACATGCATTCACCGTCTTTCATGCACACAGCACTCTCCCCCCTTCCTTCTTACATCCAGCCCTCTCCACACAGGCATAGCCCATACAACATGCTCCCCGTGTATTTACCTGTTGGTCTGGAGGACCGTAGAGTAGCGTGTACTGGGGGAGGACTCCATCCACAATTTTCTCCAACTCCTCCGATGTGAAGGCAGGGGCCCTTTCCCCAGACACTCGAGCCATTGTCTCTTCCAGACCGAGGTCACAGCAGCAATTGCAGTGTAGGTCCTCTCCTATCAAAGATGAGGTATCGACTGATTGAAGAGATAGAAAATGGCGGTCACGTCCGCGGCGGTGCGTACCGTCACCGCCGGCGTACATCGTCATTGGCTCCTGGGACCCATAGGGTCCAATGTTAACCAATGCAGCATTGCGCTGCGGTCTTCGACCGCCTACCGCGACGGTGTACAATGCCAGTGCAGTTACCTCACATCCCATTGTCCCACTTTAGAGGTCAGGCAGCCGCGATTTCAGGGGCCCACGTGGCTTCATTTTCAACTGTGTCACACATACCTAGGCCTAGACTCAACACACATACAGGCCACCTTTTGTGTATGAATGGTGTTCTGTGTAAACTGTGGGTACGTACCTCTAAGTTGTTTGACTCTGTGCTCGCTGTTGTCCTTCATAGGCACCATCCGCTGGGACATGTGAGGAGATGGCGGCGTCCTCCGGTGTACAGACCGTTGGTGGACCTGTCGACAATGGAGGAGCGACATGTGATTATCACATACATGCTTGACCGTGCCACAATCCAGGAACTGTGTACCCAGTTGGAGCCAGACCTGATGTCAGCAATCCGCCAACCCACAGGAATCCCCCCTCAAGTGCAGGTGCTGTCAGTGCTCCATTTCCTTGCAAGTGGGTCTTTTCAAACAACAGTGGCCATAGCATCAGGGATGTCCCAACCTATGTTTTCCAACGTATTGTCCAGAGTTTTGTCTGCCCTTCTGAAACACATGCAGAGCTACATCGTTTTTCCTCAGGTAGAGGATTTGCCTACAGTGAAAGGTGATTTGTATGCCCTGGGACACATCCCCAACATCATAGGTGCCATTGATGGGACCCATGTGGCTTTGGTCCCCCCCCCACAGGAGTGAACAGGTGTACAGAAACCAGAAGAGTTATCATTCGATGAATGTACAGATGGTATGTTTGGCAGACCAGTACATCTCCCATGTGAATGCAATGATCCCTGGCTCAGTGCATGACGCCTACATCCTGCGGAATAGCAGCATCCCTTATGTGATGGGTCAACTCCAGAGGCACCGTGTGTGGCTATTAGTTGAGCACCTGGAAGCAAGACAGTGGGAATGGTTGTCTGGGGATATCCCTCCAGGTTAGTGCGTGTCTAACAGTTGTCCCTCGCCATTTGCTGGTGACTCTGGTTACCCCAACCTATCATGGCTACTGACCCCAGTGAAGAATCCCAGGACAAGGGCAGAGGAACACTACAATGAGGCCCATGGGCGAACTAGGAGGGTGATCGAGCGGACCTTCGGCCTCCTGAAGGCCAGGTTCCGGTGCCTCCATATGACAGGTAGATCCCCATTCTACTCACCAAAGAAGGTGTGCCAGATCATCGTGGCCTGCTGTATGCTTCACAACTTGGCTTTGCGACGACAGGTGCCTTTTCTGCAGGAGGATGGTCCAGATGGCGGTGTTGTGGCAGCTGTGGAGCCTGTGGACAGTGAAGACGAAGAAGCAGAGGAGGAGGACATGAACAACAGGGACTCAGTGATCCATCAATATTTCCAGTGAGACACAGGTAAGAATACAAACCTGCCTACTACATGTACTTTCACACTACTACCTCTCTACTGTCTGTCGTTTTCACCCAGTGTATGGTCACTGATTTGCCACTTTCCCTTACGATTTCACAGATGTGGGTCCCACTGTGTGACATCTGCTTAGATTCCTTATGGACTAGAGCTGTGTGACATAGGTATGTTGACATTACAATTGAAAGAGCATTTTGTCACTGTAATTGCTAATACACTATTTCGAAAGCACAGACAGACTCCAGATTGTTATGTGCTTTAAGTGTGTTTATTTAAGTGCTCAATATTGGAGGGGGTAGTAAAATGGTGAGGGGTGATGGCGGAGGAATGTCCATGGCAGAGTCCAGTCTATTAGTCTCACAGGTGCATTGCCCATATGGGCATAGGAAGTGGAGCTGGGGCAGTTTAAGTATGGACAGGGTGACAAAGTGGGACAGTAGGATGACAATCAGGGTGGTCTCATTTTTTGGCGGGGGTCTTGGCATCATGCTCTGTGGTTCTCCCTCTGCAGGGGGTGGGGTGCTGGTGTGGTGGTCCTGTGGCGGGGTGTCCTATCCACTAGCGCCGGCGGAGGTGGTGAGCAGTTCATCGTCCATGCTAGTGTCAGGGGCCCCTCGTAGTGCCACAGTGTCCCTCCTGGTGTTGACGAGTTCCTTCAGCACCCATACGATGGTGCCCAGGGTGGAGCTGATAGTTCTGAGTTCCTCACATAAGCCCATATACTGTTCCTCCTGCAGGTGCTGGGTATCCTGAAACTTGGCCAGTACCGTTGACATCGTCTCCTGGGAGTGGTGGTAGGCTCCCATGATGGAGGAGAGGGCCTCGTGGAGAGTGGGTTCCCTTGGCCTGTCCGCCCCCTGTCGCACAGCAGCCCTCCCAGTTCCCCTGTGTTCCTGGGACTCCGTCCCTTGGACCGTGTGCCCACTACCACTGCCCCCAGGTCCCTGTTGTTGTTGGGGTGGTGGGTTAGCCTGGGTTCCCTGTAGTGGTGGACACACAGCTAAATGACGTGTCCTGGGGACGGAGGTATGGGCCAGCTGGGTGGGTGCTGTGCTGGTGTTTCCAGAGGGTGGAATGTCTGTGGTGGCCTGTGACTGGGTGAGGGGAACCGACTGTCCAGAGGTCCCCGATGGGCCGGGCTGGTCATCTAGATCCAGTTGGACAGAGCTGCTGTCATCACTGTGGGCGTCTTCTGTTGGTGGTGTGGACATGTGTGGACCCTCCTGTCCGGTGACGTTGGGTAGGGGTCATGCAGGGGTATAAAAGGATGGTTATTACATCTGTGTGTGTCATGGTGTGCAATGGGTGGGTGACCGTGTACCCCAGTGCTTGCATTCCTGTGTGGGACCTTGTGTGATGATGGTTTAGGGGGTTGTATGGGTATGTGCAGTGGGCATGCTTTAGTGATGGGTGTCCATGCTTTGTTGTTGAATGCAGGGCTTGGTGTTGGGATGGGTGGTTCGTGATGTTGGGACATATGTGAGGAGTTGGAGTGCTGGGGCTGAGGGTGGGGGTATGTGCTGGCATGCAGGTAGGGTGGGGGATGTAATAGTTAAGATTTGTCTTACCAGAGTCCATTCCTCCACCAACTCCTGCGAGGCCCTCAGGATGCAGAATCGCCAAGACCTGCTCCTCCCATGTTGTTAGTTGTGGGGGAGGAGGTGGGGCTCCGCCGCCAGTCCGCTGAACCGCCACGTGGTGTCTTGAGCCCACGGAACACACCTTCCCCCGTAGGTCGTTCCACCTCTTCCTGATGTCCTCACGATTTCTTGGGTGCTGTCCCACTGCATGGACCCTGTCCACTATTCTTCGCCATAGCTCCATCTTCCTTGCAATTGTGGTGTGCTGCACCTGTGATCCGAATAGCTGTGGCTTTACCTGGATGATTTCCTCCACCATGACCCTGAGCTCCTCCGCCGAGAACCTGGGGTATCTTTGCCGTGCCCTGGGGTGGTGTAGGTGATGTGTGGGGTGGAACGTGTGGTGATAAGTGTGCTGATATGTAGTGGTGTGTTGTGTGAGGTGCGTGGAAGTTCTGTGGGTGATGGTGTTGTGTGCCTGTGGATGCTTTTGTTCTTTCCGGTGCTGTCTCACTGGCCTTCTTTCGGAATGTTTGGTAGTAGGGGTTTGTGGGTGTTGTGGGTGTGTGTTTTATATTGTAATGGGTGTGTGGGAGTGGTGTTTGTATGTGTATCAGGTGTGTGTATATCAAATTGTCCAATGTGGTAGTTTTTTGTAAGAGTGTGTGAATTTTGAGAGCGGCGGTGTGTACCGCCAATGGAATACTGCAGTTGAAAGACCGCTGCGTGGATTCATGTGTTGTGATAGTATGGGCGTATTTCTGTTGGCGTGGCGGTGAAGGTTTTGTTTTGGCCAGTTTATCACTGACCTTTGGTGTGGCGGACTTGTGTGGGTGTCTGTATTTTGGCGGATTCCGAAATGTGGCTCATAATACCTGTGGTGGAATTCCGCAGCTGCGGCAGTGTGTTGGCGGTCTTCTGCACAGCGGTAAGCGGCTTTTACCGCCAATGTTGTAATGACCGCCTTACTGTGCAAAATATATTGTTCAATTTTGTGTCTACAAAAGGGATTGAAATTGAGACAAACGGTGATGGAGAAGAAGATTTGTCAGTTGATGTCGAAAGGAGGATGGTGTCTCGAGAATTTGCTTTGATAGATCTTGATGACCAGACAGATGAAAATGAGCAGGCAAATGAGGAAAACAATTCGGTAGATTTAATTTATTAATTTCCAGTTTTTTAAAAGAAAGATCTGCCGATTGATTTACAGGAAAGAATTAAGTCAAAAGTTTGTGACTTATCAGGAAAAGACATTGGTTTGATTAAAGGAGTTGAAGGAGTCAAAGTAACAGTGATAGAGAATGTAGAATGTAGTAATAGAAGTGATGAGCAGTCCGTGTAATTCACCAATAAAGGGTTTGAAAAAGCCGAATGGGAAAATTCATCTTGTCCAGGATTTGAGGAATATAAATGACATTGTGACGAAATGTTGTCCAGTTGTGCCGTATCCAACAGTGATAATGTTTTAGATTCCATGTGATGCAGAATGGTTCACAGTAATTGATTTGTGTCAAGCTTTCTTTTCATTACCTCTACATGAGGACAGTAGATATCTCTTTTGTTTCAAGTTCTTGAACAGAGTCTATTGCTGGTGTAGAATTCCTCAAGGGTTTTCAGAATCACCATCAATTTTCAATCAGATTTTGAAAAAGAACCTGGAGTCATGGACGATGCCTTGCCAATCGACATTAGTGCAGTACATTGATGATTTGTTGATTGCATCAAAGACAAAGGAAGGTGGTAGAGAGGATATAATTGCATTGTTGAACTTTTTGGGAGACAATGGTCATAAGGTATCTCCCACAAGCTGCAGTATTGTCAACAAGAGGTGAAATATTTGGGACATTTGATCGAGAAAGGATCAAGGAAAATTTTGAGAGAAAGAGTAGCGGCAGTAATGAAAATGAAAATAAAAAGTTCGCAGAAAGAGTTGAGGATGTTTCTGGGAATGGTAGGATATTGTCGCCAGTGGATCCAAAATTTTTCAGCTATTTCTAAACCGCTGCAAATATTGACACATAAGGATGTTTCAGATCCCATAATGATGGGTGTGGAATGCATGAGAGCATTTTCTGAACTGAGAGAGAGTTTGTGTCAAGCTCCAGCTTTAGGTATGCCTGATTACACAAAACCTTTCTGGTTGTTTTGTCATGAGCGAGATGGATGTTCTTTGTCTGTCTTGACACAAACACATGGTGGTATCAATCGTCCAGTAGCATTTTTTTCAGCTACTTTGGATAATGTTGCAGCAGCCTTACCAGGAGCAGCAGTTGAGAAGAGTATAACTCAAAGTGAAAAAATTGTGATGGGTTATCCTCTGACACTGATAGCACCTAATTCAGTAGAAATTGTATTGACCACGTCAAAAATGCAATACCTGACAAATGCAAGATTGACACGATGTAAGACAGTGATTCTTGGAGCACTAAATATAACAATCAAAAGGTGCACAGTGCTTAACCAGGTAACATTGTTACCAAATAAGGGAGAAGATCCAAATAAAATAGATGACATTGAACATGAATGTCTGGAGGTGACAGTACTATGCACCAAACCAAGAGATGACATTAAAGACACTTGTTTGGAAGACAATGATCAAATTCTCTTTGTCGATGGTTCTTGTTTAAGAGACAACAAGGGTGCCTTAAAAACAGGATATGCAGTGTGTACGGTTACTGGCATACTAGGAGCTTCATGGCTTAAAGAAGTGATTTCCGCACAAGTTGCAGAATTGGTGGCTCTTACTAGAGCATGCCTATTGTCAGACCAGATGAAAATAACGATCTACACTGATAGTCAGTATGGATTTGGTATCTAACACAATTTTGGGCAAATTTGGTGACAAAGGGGGTTCACCTGTGAGAAATGGAGAAAGGATTCATGATTTGTTACAAGCTGTACAGAAACCAGAGAAAATTGCTGTGGTTATATGCAGTGCACACCAGAGAGGACAAGATTATGTAACATTGGGAAATGCCTATGCAGATCAGGTTGCAAAATGTTATGCTCTAAATGGAAGTTCATTCAAAGGAAATTGGGAATTAATGTCTGAAAATTATGAGGTGTATGCACATTTTACAATGCAGCTTGTTGAGACATTAGAGGAGTTAAAGGCTATACTGAACAATGTTCCAGAAGAAAAGTGTAGGGATTGGATAAAGCATTGTGGCATTCAAAGGGAAGATGAAATTTGGATGACAGTACAGGGAAAAGAAGACTTACCAAACAGTTTGTTGACACAAATGGCTAGATACTATTATGGTCAGATACACACATAGGGAGAGATGCGATGATCAGAAGTTTCAAACAATTTTGGTACAATCCAAAATTCAGGCAAGTGGCTGAACTGTTTTGCCATAGGTGTGTAATTTGTCAGCAGATGAATGTCAGCAAAGGAACAATTGTCAACATGTGACATATAGGTATGGCAGGAGGTCCATTCAGTAGAATGCAAATGGATTTTATTGAAATGCCTGCGTGTGCTGGTTTGAAATACGTGTTGGTAATTGTGTGCATTTTCAGTCACTGGATTGAGGCATATCTGACAAGGAGAAATGACAGTCTTACAGTAGCTAAGTTACTTGTGCGAGAACTAATTCCACGTTTTGGTTTCCCGGTTTCTATAGACTCAGAAAGGGGAACCCACTTCAATAATGAAGTGATACTATTAATTTTTTCAGCATTAAACATTCAGCAGAGACTACATTGTAGTTATCGCCCAGAAGCTTCAGGACTCATAGAGCAAATGAATGGAACATTAAAATCACGTTTAGCAAAAGTATGTGCATCAACAAATTTAAAATGGCCAGATGCTTTGCCACTAGTGTTAATGTCAATGAGAAGCACTCCTGATAAGAAGACTGGGTTGTCTCAACATGAGACTTTGATGGGGAGAGCAATGAGATTGCCAGCAATACCTGCAAATGCACTTGTGAATATTACAGATGATATGGTGCTAGATTATTTCAAAAGCCTAGCTGATGTGGTTCGGTCTTTTTCTCATCAGGTGAAAGCAACAACAGTACAACAAATGCAAGGGCAAGGCCACAGCTTGAGAGCTGGTGACTGGGTGCTCATACGGAAGCACGTAAGAAAGTCTTGAGCCACGGCGGAAGGGTCCTTATTAAATTGTGCTCACTACAACAACAGTTGTAAAGTGTGCTGGTTTGCCGAATTGGGTGCATGCACGACACACGAGAAAGGTGCATGATCCAACAGAAAGAGAAGAAGAACTGTTGAGCTTACCGACAGTTGACAACATTGGAAGCAAAGAGAAAGAAAGTGAAATGATCATTGAAAATGACAGAGATGTGCCTCCTCCTTTAACAGACAAAAATAACAAACTACAGAAGAGATTGAACAATCTGTAAAAGGAGTAGAAGAGTCAGTCTGTGAAGAAAATGAAAAGACTGATTCTGACCCGAGGAGGGTGTTCTCGAATGAGAGTGATCAGAAAGAATCGACTGAGAGAAGATCTGCTCAGAGGAGGGTGTCCTCAGAAGAAGGTGGTTTGATATACCAAACAGAAGAAAGGACAGACCACATTGGGAAAGGAATTGAGGGTAGCCCCACCTAAGTGGGTTATACTCTTCGTGAACCAGTTGCGGGAACGTCAGAAGAAAAAGGTTCAAAGGCAAGTGAAGACTCAACCTTGAGAAAATTGTTGACAAAAAAGACATCAAAAGGAGACAACTGGCCAGAGAAACGCTCAAAGAGTGGAAGGATTAATGTAGTTCCGCAAAAATGAAAAAGAATTGCATGAAGGAGAAAATACTAGTGGAGAAGAAGGTGAAAGTAGCAGAAGACCAAAAAGGAAAAGAGTTGCAAGCAAGCGATATGCAGAGCCAAAATGGGTGTTTTTAATTACAAATGACTGGCAAGAAGAAATTTTGAGCTATTGTTTTGACAGAGACATTGAAAATTGTTACTTTGGCACGTGAAGATTGCGAGAAAAGACTTTGGGAAAAGATATTGGAAAATTACATGAAAGTCGTGCTTAAGATAAACATTAATACTTACTGGAGTTGACAAATGAATAACTGGATTTGACAACCTGCTATAATGAAATTGACAAAGGGACTGTCCACAGAGAATAAATTTAAAAAAACAAAAAATAGGGGGGATTTTTGATTGTTTGTTTTGAATTTTGAAACATTTGAAAAAATGTTTTTTTTGTAATTTTTATAGGCTGTGGAAAATATGAGAAACTCACATAAACAAAACAGTAGAATTAGTTGTTGTAAAGTTTCAAGTATTGGATTGTCAGTAGTGAGTGTGTTAATGTATTTATTGTTGTTCGTAGGGGTGACGGGTTATGAGATAAATGGAGCCAACCAGACTACGAAGATTGATAGTTCTTTAGATATAACTGATACATCACTAACAAGAGATACATTTATAATAGATGTTAAATACTTACATGAGGTGAAAGAGCTTTCTTCTAATGTTTTCTATTGCTTCTCGCATGAGTATGTTGAGGTGATGGACATGAAAGATTGTTGTGTATGTACACAGATTCCGACTTCAGTGGAAGAAGGAACTACTTACCATAGTTTGCCTGTTACTTAAGCTATAAGATGCAGTCTTTTATTAACACATTTCTATAATCAAGAATATATCCAGTATTTCTATTCAAATTATGACATGGTATTTTCATTTGTACCTGTCATAAGTTATTTGAATAGAATAGCCAAAGATAATAACATAGTTATTATGAGAGATTTCTTTGAGCGTACTTTAACCTTTGGTACTGCATTCCCTCACCAGAATAGTTTGACATGTTTACTATCTCCTGTAGAAAATAAATTTTTAGATAACACAGAAGATAGAAGAAGAGAAATAAAGGCAAAGATAGATAAGGGAATGATAAATAGAAAACCCGGAGTTGATTATGCGTATACTGATATTACTAAACAAGGAAAACTAATAATAGATGCTGAACACTTGGGAGGGCTTTGTATATACAGACCTTGGAGTAAGAATGATAGAGTGTTTGTAGGAAAGAGTGACTGTAGACAAATTGTTATGTTCAGGAGTAAGTGGAATTTTATGATGAATAGACAGGCCCTACGAGTACCTGGTATTTAATATATTTGTGGGAGAAATGCATATTACCGTCTTCCTAGAGGATGGTATGGAACATGTTACTTGGGAATGGTCTTTCTGAAAATCTATCAGTTAGAAGACTAGAGTACGATTCATGAAACAATGAAATTTCAAACAAGACACAAGTGAGAATCAATTGTGGGAGACATTTTTGGGGCTATAATTTCTTCAGTGGGAGCAGTCTTGAATTCAATCAAAATACAGAAGTTGTCTACAATAGTGGATAACATGTTGACAAGATATTCTGGAGCTATTATTCTTTGGATAAAGAATTGGTTGCTACAAGAGCTATGGCACTTCAGAACCGCCTTGCGTCAGACATTCTTTTAGCAAAAGAGGGCGGAGTTCGTAAATGACTTGGAGGCATATTTATACTCTGTCTGCGCTGAATTTTGACGCACATTCGGCGCAAACCTTGCACCATATTTATACAATGACGGCCGACCCCGCGAACGCCAAAATTCCGCTGTGTGCGTCATTTTCTGAATGCAGGAAACCGCCTTGCTTTAATGACATGCAAGGTAGGCGTTCCCCACCAAAAAATGACTTAAACACCCGTGCGCCATATTTATGCTACCGCTCAAAAATCCCGCACGGCCGGGAGGCGGAGGCGGAAAATGGCGCACAGCCCGATTTGCATCAAACAATAACGCCTGGGTAGGGGTAGGCGTCAAAAAGGGGCAAACACACCACTACTTAAGGAACACAAGCAACAGCGGAGCTCTAAAAGGAAAACATGGCGGTGCTTTTTATCCAGCATGCACGAAGACGCAGAGCACAGGACCAACAACAGCAGCTTCCACAACACCAGCAGGGACCCAAAAGGCAACGCAAAATGCAGGAGAGGATATTCCGCACCAGGACAACCCTTCTGGGACTCCGGCAACAAGACATCATCCAGAGGTACAGACTCAACTGGCAAGCCATTCAGCAGCTGCTGTGCAACATTGAGCCACAGTTGGCACCTAGCTTGCAGACACCCCACATCATTCCACCAGAGACCAAGCTGCTAGCTGTCCTCCACATGTTGGCAAGTGGCTTCTTTTAAACCACTGGTGCCCTGGATTGCTGGGATCTCACAACCCTCATTCTCTGCCTTCCTACCCAAGCTATTGGATGCCATCATCTCCCTAACACCCGCCACATCATCTTCCCCAACACACAGCAGAAGCAGCAGGAGACCAAACAGGGCTTCTATCAAATCAACTGCTTCCCACACTTGCTTGGTGCCATTGACTGCACACATGTACGCATTGTGCCATCTGCTGCAACTGAACATCTATATCGCAACAGGAAGCACACACACTCTATCAATGTGAAGGCCATTGTCGATCACCGGGGATTGATCACCAACATCGTGGCAAAGTATCCTGGGAGTGTACATGATTCATTCATCTTCCGCCACTGCTCCATCAATCAACACTTCCAGGATGGACGATATGGAAATGGCCTACTTGTTGGTAAGTACAGAAACCCAGTGATATACCCACAGCACAGCAACCCTGCAGGACACACAACACATACACCACTACATTGACACGTAGCCAGAAAGACACTGAGGTTGTGACACTGCTAGGCAGGTTTGAATTCCTGACCCAATGGCATACACACCTATGGACAAATGACAGATCCAAATAACAACAGATGCTACTCCACAGACACGAGGGAACAATTAAAAAAAACACAATGACATGACCTTAACTGGCAGTACAACTTGGAAGATTAATCTTTCAATATCACATCAATAACACTCAATCAAACACCCTTCCAAGCAATAAGTACTGTGTAAGGGGTGGGCAATGTGTTTTGCTGCAGGTCAAACACCTCGAGACACATAGCATGATGATGATGACTCTAATGAAGGTGACATGGAATCATTGAGGCAGTACCAATATCTCACATCACTCCTGCTCTGACATTGCCCACTACCAATAAGCAAGTGGACTGTGCTAAGAACACATATTGATGTGACAATATTGAAAGTGCACATTGCTGCACATATGGTTTGAGACAATTACCCATATACACAACAGATGTACAGGCATATGGACCTCCTGACACTCAAAACGTCAACCTCACAACCAAGTTAGCTAGCTGAACTGGACCAGGTTCAGTAGCATAGGTACACGTTTGAACATGAGTCAACTCGGCAAGGGCAGAGAAATAGGTCTGCAGAGAACTTGTCACACATGGGATATTTGTGCATTGTCAATTGTCAACAATTCAGTGCTGACAACGTATGGAGATATGTTGTACATTGTCACCTAGCCAAATCAAAGGGCCTCACTGATCTTTAACAAATTCTATTGCATATGTTAAATTGGACAGGATGTCCAGGCCATATAGATGCAACCGTGTTACCACCACTGTGAAATTGATTCTGTGTATGGGAGTATCATGTCACCCCCAGTTAAGACACATGGACACCTCTTTCACATGACATAATGCGAGGGGGTACACAATGTACTGCAACTCTACAAAAATACAGCTGACATCCGGTCAATCAGCCAAACACCAGTTCAGATAATGAAACAACCCAATGCAGATGGTACATCCTAGAAGCCTAGAATTCCACACAATACCACAAACACAGACGAGTCACATACAACACGAGAGAACAAGTGCCATGCAAAGTGATAATCATGGTGCAAGCAACATCAAATATTTTTCAATCATTTTCTCTTTCAGCTGATCAGGGGTATGGGATCCAGCCATGGACCCCATTTTCAAACCCAAGTACAGCATCAGAGCGTGCCTATAATGAGGCACATCGGAGGTCATGCACCATAGTCGAGAGGACTTTTGGCATCCTGAATTCAAGATTCAGGTGCCTCGACATCACCGGATGCAGCCTCCTATACTCACCAGAAATGGTCTGCTAGATCATTTTGACCTGTGCCATCGTGCACAACATTTGTGTAAGGAGGAACATTTCCTTATAGGAACCAGACCCACAAATGGCTGAAGAGGAAGAAGAGGAGGACGTTGTCCATCAACATGAGGGGGACCATCCAAACACAGCTGCAGGATTGTGTCAGAGACAACACATTGTCCAAAACTTCTTTTAACTATAGTCACCCTCACCACTGTCTTACCATATGTCATTAAACACCTATTCTAATCACTATATCATGGTCTGGGTAATCATTTGTGCATCACATTATCCCTAAGATGCATTATCAGAGTGTAGCTTCATGGAGCATTGCAGAAATACATATTAGGATACTGAAAAATCCACATCACATTTGATGGGTATGACTGTACAGCCAACTTCACACACACTGTAAATGACATGTATCCTGTCCATTTCACATTTGAAGGGCAATAGCAGAGGACCACAGCTATTTCACACATACATGATGGCAACATGGTTCATTGCAGCATATGGCACACAACAAAGACACCATCATTCAATAAGGAAAAAAATGCCTCATACATGAGGCAGTGGATGTGCTATTGCATTGGTAACAGGGATGTATGACCAGATCCTTGACAGCAGTAAGTGTGACATCAGCTATCTTTGCAAGGAGTATGTGTGACAAGAAATCCATGTAAGTAGCAAATGGATAGCACGAGTGCCCCAGTTATGACTAGCATTGCTCACAAGACATCCCCTGCACATGCCATCCCAGGTCATAAGTCTTCCCACTGCCATGTTTTCTGTCTCTCTCCACCCTTCTCGAGGGGGCCCTGGAAATGGACTATTTATAGACAGATAATCCCTCATCTACACACACCCAGATTCACATTCTGACTCCAGTGTTCTTCCCTCTTTAGTATGGTATGCCATAGTCATTGTTCAACTGTCTGCATGGACTTCTGGTCGGATAATGCACTGCCTTGTAGTCTATAGGACCTGTAATCACCTGTCCATTGCTTCGATGTGAAAGGTACTGTTGGCCCTTTGAACTTGATTCTCACCTACAGGACTTGTGAGAGACTGAAGCTGCACACACCTGTGAGCACCTCAATGCAGACCAGCATTTTGCACATACACTGCCCTTGCTGCTGCCTGGGACAGCATAGAATCTGCCATCATATGTATATCGCTGTTATGCACTGCTGTATAAATCACTTGTGTAACACGGGCCTTGGGTTATTGTGTAACGTTGCAGCACACAGGACAAAAACAGTTTACATTTTCCACAGTATTGTTCCAGCTTTGACCGGTCTTTGGGGGTCATTCTGACCTCGGCGGTAAAAGGCGCTTACCGCCGGTCAGAAGACCGCCATAACACCGCCGCGGGCGCGGTAAACTGCCACGGTCATTCTGACCCACAACTGGCAAACCGCCAAAAACCCGACATCCACAAAAGTCCGCCACACCAAAGGCCAGAGTAAAACTGGCGATGACCAAACCTCCACCGTCACGCCAACAGAAATACGCCCATTTGATTACGACCCACGAATCCACGCAGCGGTCTTTCAACCGCGGTATTCCATTGGCGGTACACACCGCCGCGGTCAAAATACACACACATATACAAAACACAGCCACATTGGACAATTTAAAATACACACACCTGATACACATACACACAACACTCCCACACACCCAATACAATATAAAACACACACCCACATCACCCACAAACCCTTACGACCAAAAAAACCCGACAGAAAGCCAGAGAGAGACAGCACAGAATAGAGAACACCATCACACAGAGGCAAACCACACCATCACCCACACAGTATCCACGCACAAAACACCACACATCACCACACTCACCACACTCTACTACACATACACCACCCCACACCTCATCCACACCACACCATGGCACCCCAAAGACACCCCTGGTTTTCAGACGCTGAACTCCGGGTCATGGTGGAGGAAATAGTTTGGGTAGAGCCCCAGCTCTTCGGGACACAGGTGCAGCACACCACCATTGCCAGGAAGATGGAGCTATGGCAAAGAATAGTGGACAGGGTCAACGCTGTGGGACAGCATCCACGAAATCGGGACGACATCAGGAAGCGCTGGAACGACCTACGGGGGAAGGTGCGTTCCATGGTATCAAGGCACAACATCGCGGTGCAGAAGACTGGCGGCGGACCCCCACCTACTCCCCCAGAATTTACAGCATGGGAGGAGCAAGTCTTGAACATCCTGCATCCTGAAGGCCTCGCAGGAGTAGCTGGAGGAATGGACTCTGGTAAGTCAACCCTTCACCACTCCCCCCCACCCCACCTGCATCCCAAATCATACCCCCACCCTCACCCCCACCCTCATCACCCAAAATCCTTGCAAATGGCTCACCATCACAACCCACCCATCCCAACACCTAGCCCTGCATGCGTCCACAAAGAATGGACACCCATCACCAAAGCATGCCCACTGCACATACACATCTCCCCCACAAGCCACCCCCACAAAAGCCCCCACACAGGAATGCCAGCCCTGGGGTACACGGGCACCCACCCATTGTACGATATGGCACACACTGAAGCAATAACCATACTTCTATACCCCTGCAGGACCCGAACGCCACCACACCGCCCAGGAGGGTCCAGAAATGTCCATCCCACCCCCAGAAGAGGCCACCAGTGATGACAGCAGCTCTGTCTCGCTGGACCCAGATGACCAGCCCGGCCCATCGGGGACCTCGGGACAGTCGGTTCCCCTCACACAGCCACAGGCCACAGCAGACCTAACCCCCTCTGGGAACACCAGCACAGCTCCCACCCAGCGGGCCCATGCCTCTGTCTCCAGGACACTTCAATCAGCGGTGTGTCCACCACTACAGGGCACCCAGGTTAACCCACCACCCCAACAACAACAGGGACCTGGGGCAGTGGTAGTGGGCACACAGTCCAGGGGACAGAGGCCCAGGAACACAGGGGAACTGAGAGGGCTGCTGTGCGACAGGGGGGGGACAGGCCCAGGGAACCCACTCTCCACAAGGCCCTATCCTCCATCATGGGAGCATACCACCACTCCCAGAAGACGATGGCGACGGTACTGGCCAGGTTCCAGGAGATCCAGGTCATGCAGGAGCAACAGTACATGGGGTTCAGGGAAGAACTCCGAAGCATCAGTTCCGCAATGGGCACCATCGTCGGGGCACTCAACCAGATTGTCACCATATTGCGGGACCATGTGGCACCACAAAGGGCCCCTGTCACTAGCATGGACCAAGAACAGGCTACCACCTCCGCCGGCGCTAGTGGACAGGAGGCCCCCACACAACAACAGGCCACCAGAACCCCACCCCCTGCAGAAGAAAAACCACCCCGCAAGCGGGGCCTGAGATCTCGAAAGAAGACAGAGTAGGATTCCAAGACAGCCGCCAGCAAAGGATACCCCCTGATGTCATCCCACTGTCCCACATTGTCACACTGTCCAACCTTAAACTGCCCCTGCTCCATCCTTCCACAGGCATATGGACAATGCACCTGTGAGACTGGAAATCTGGACTCTGCCATGGACATTCCTCCACCATCACCCATCACCGATTTTCAACCATGTCCCTAAATTCAACACTTTAATAAAATCACTTATTGCACAAAAATAATCAGGAGTCTGGCTGTATTGTGAACAAATGTATTAGACATAACGGTGCCAAAATGTCCAGTTACATAGTGATGAGAACATACCACTGTCACACAGCTGTAGTCCATGGGGAAACAAAGCAGAGGTCACGAAGTGGGGCCCACATCTCTGAAATTTGAAGGGAAAGTCACAACTCAGTTAACATACACTGGGGGAATAGGCCAGACAGTAGAGAGGCAGGAGACTGTAAGTAATTGTAAAATGCCGTTGTTGATTCTTACTTGTGTGTTATTGAAAATACTGTAGTATCACTCTGTCCCTGTTGTCTGTATCGTCCCGGTCGTCTTCCTCCTCTTCACTCTCCACAGGTTCCACCGCTGCTACAACACCTCCATCTGGACCATCCTCCTGCAGGAAAGGCACCTGGCGTCGCAAAGCCAGGTTGTGAAGCATACAGCAGGCCACGATGATATGACACACCTTCTTCGGTGAGTACATTAGGGATCCACCTGTTATATGCAGGCACCTAAACCTGGCCTTCAGGAGGCCGAAGGTCCGCTCGATCACCCTCCTAGTACGCCCATGGGCTTCATTGTACCGTTCCTCTGCCCTGGTCCGGGGATTCCTCACTGGGGTCAGTAGCCAGGACAGGTTGGGGTAACCAGAGTCACCAATTAGCCACACACGGTGTCTCTGTAGCTGTTCCATCACATAAGGGATGCTGCTATTTCGCATGATGTACGCGTCATGCACTGACCCAGGGAACTTGGCATTTACATGGGAGATGTACTGGTCAGCCAAACAGACCACCTGGACATTCATCGAATGATAACTGTTTCTGTTCCTGTACACCTGTTCACTTTCTCTGGGGGGAACCAAAGCCACATGTGTCCCATCAATGGCACCAATGATGTTGGGAATATGTCCAAGGGCATAGAAATCACCCTTCACTGTAGCCAAATCGCCCACCTCAGGGAAAACAATGTAGCTCCGCTTGTATTTCATCAGGGCAGACAACACTCTGGACAACACCTTTGAAAACATAGGCTGAGACATCCCTGATGAAATGGCCACTGTAGATTGAAATGACCCACTTGCCAAAAAATTGAGTACTGACAGCACCTGCACTAGAGGGGGGATCCCTGTGGGTTGGCGGATGGGTGACATCAGGTCTGGCTCCAGCTGGGCACACAGTTCCTATATAGTGGCTCGGTCAAGTCTGTATGTCAGTATGACATGTCTTTCTTCCATTGACGACAGGTCCACCAGCGGTCTGTACACAGGAACATTCCTCCATCTCCTCGCAAGTCCCAGCGGACGGTGCCTAGGAAGGACAACAGCGAGCACAGAGTCAAGCAACCCACAGGTACGTTCCCACAGCTTGCACAGTACACAATTCTCTATGCAGTGAATGGATTGTATGAGTGGCAATGCAAGGCCTAGGCCTGTGTGACGCAGTAGAAATTAAGCCATGTGGGCCCTTGAAATGGCAGCTGCCTGACCTGTGAAGTGTGACAATGGGATGTGAGGTCAATGCGCTGGCGTGGCACACCGTGGTGGTAGTCGGTCGAAGACCGCGGTGCAAAGCCGCATTGGTTAACATTGAACCCTATGGGTTTCAGGAGGCAATGACGATGTGCACCGGCGGTCGCGGTACGCACCGCCATGGTACGCACCACCGAGGTACGCACCGCCGCGGGCGTGACCCCCATTTTCTATCTGATTAATCACTCAAGACCTGATCATCCACAGGAGAGGACCTATACTGCAAGTGCTGCTGTGACCTCGGTCTGGAAGAGACAATGGCTGCTGCGACTGGGGAAAGGGCCCCTGCCTTCACTTCTGAAGAATTGGAGAAACTCGTTGATGGGGTCCTCCCCCAGTATGCGCTACTCTACGGTCCTCCAGACCAACAGGTTAGTACACTGGGACCATGCTTTGTGGCCAATGCCTGGGTTGAGTGGGGTGAATGAACGACGGTGCGGAGGGGAGCGACTGAGGCATGCATCAAACAACAGATGAGAGCATGTGCCACATGGCAAGGGTGGGGAGGGGGGGCCACTCACATCGAGCATGCAGAAAATGTTGATATTTTATTTTCTCTCCCTGTACGTGTCACATAGGTCAGCGCCCATCAGAAAATAGACATTTGGCGTGCCATCGCCAAGGACATCCGGAGCCTGGGGGTCCACAACAGACGGGGCACCCACTGCCACAAGAGGTGGGAGGACATCCGCCGTGGGAGCAGAAAGACCGCGGAGGCTCTGCTGGGGATGGCCTCCCAACGTAGGAGGGGTGCCAGTCGTCAATTGACCCCCCTGATGTCCCGGATCCTGGCGGTGGCCTACCCAGATTTGGATGGGCGCGTGAGGACATCACAGCAGACACAAGGGGGTGAGTACAAGCACATTCTGCTATCTTAGCGCGCAGTGGAGGTGTCTGGGTGGGGGAGGAGGGATGTGGGTATCCCTAGGCCAGGGCGCTTTCTGTAGGCTAGTCCCCTCCGTAAGGCATGGCCCTGTGCCCCCGCCCCCCACCTCTGTAGGGTGCCAAGTACAGCTATCCATGGCCCTGTGTCACCTATGTGTGCAGTTGTCGTCCTTTGGCTTGTAGTCCAGGTCTCACTGATTGAGTAGTGTACCCCAAGTGCGCGGCGTAGTGCAGGTGGCTTCTGTGTCTGTCCTCTCCGCCAACTGTGTTGCCAATGCATGCACTCAACATGTCTTTATGTTCCCCCCCCTTTTTTTGTCTGCTCTTCCTGTTCATGTATGCATTAGCATCATCTGGCGGAGGAGAAGTGGCATTGGAGAACGAGGGAGCTGCATCTCACATGGCCCCGGAGGGCCATGCAACAGACTCTGATATCACCAGTGAGACGGAGGGCGAGGGGGGCTCCACAACGGGGACACGTGGAGACATCAGCGACACCGACACGTCCTCGGAAGGGAGCTCCCTTGTGGTGGCGGCAACATCCGTGCCCACCGCAACAACAGGTACAGCCGCCACCCAGCGCTCCAGCTCCGCCCTCCAAGCAGCCCCTCAGCGTTCGCCCCGTGCCCACTCGCACACCAAGGCGGGCATCTCCTTCGCCCCAGGCACCTCAGGCCCTGCCCCAGTTACCCCTGCTGCCCTCAGTGAGGAGGTCATTGACCTCCTCCGGACGCTCATTGTTGGGCAGTCTACCCTTTTGAATGCCATCCAGGGGGTAGAAAGGGAGGTGCATCGGAGTAATGCATACCTGGAGGGCATTCATTCGGGTCAGGCTGCCCATCAGCGATCGTTCAACGCTCTGGCCTCAGCACTGACGGCAGTCATTGTCCCTGTCTCCAGCCTCCCTCCTCCAACTCCCTCCACCCAGTCCCACTCCCCTGTTCCTCTGCCTATCCCAGACACACCTACAGACCAGCCTGCACACACCTCAACACCCAAGGGCAGCTCATCCAGACATAAGCACCACACATCACACAAGCATTCACACAAGCAACATCCACATGCAGACATGCCAACAGCCACTGCCTCCTCTGTGTCCCCCTCCTCCTCGTCTCCCTCCTCCCTCCCTGTGACGTCTCCACTCACACTTGCATGCACAACATCATCATCCACTACGTCCATCACCAGCACACCCACCAGAACACTCCGCACACGTGCAGTCACCACCCCCACTGCCATTTACACGTCCCCTGTGTCCTCTCCCACTGTGTCTGTCACCCCCTCATCCAAACCACACAAACGCAGGCAGCCACCCACCCAACAGCCATCCACCTCACGACAGCCTCCGTCACAAGCACCTGCACCCAAAGACAGCACACTTGACTCTCCTACAACCTCATCCTCTTCCTCCACTCCCATACCCACTCCACCTACCCTTCCCATTGCTCCGGAAAAAAAAATCCTCTCCAAAATTAACCTCTTTCCATCACCTGACCCACCCCCTCCATCTCGTAAAAGTCCAATCAGCACCTCAGCCACCACAACCCCAGGACCTACAAGGACCATAGTCCAGGGATATTGGAGTCCACCACCATCGAGGGCAGCCACATCGGCCAGCAGCAAAGGGACAGCCAGCCCACCCCCTGGGAAAAAATAAAAAAAAGGGAAGGTCCGGCGCGAGAGGACAGAGACGGCAGCCTCCACAGCCACCACCCTGGCACCGTCAGGAAGTGGGGTGCCACCTAGCGCATCTACAAAGGGAGGCAAGGGCCACAGAGACTCACGGAAGGATGGCAAGGGCAGCACGGCCGACAAGTCCGGCAGCAGGCGAGCAGCCCAGGAGGGCCCAACCAGCCCCATTCCTGGGGTGAAGGAGGACACCCACGGGCACGGGACACCAGCACAGGAGGGCCCCGCAAGCGGAAAGTCGGATGGCGAGTGAACACCATCTATTGTCCGGATCTGGTGCCCTGGAGACACATGTGAAGAACCGCTGAACAGGGCCCTTCAAGACCAGCACTGCTAAACAGGGCACTGCCGTCTCAAGAACCGTTGAACAGGGCCCTTCAAGACCAGCACCGCTGAACAGGGCACCGCCGTCTCAAGAACCGCTGAACAGGGCCCTTCAAGACCGGCACTGCTGAACAGGGCCCTTCAAGACCAGCACCGCTGAACAGGGCACCGCCGTCTCAAGAACCGCTGAACAGGGCCCTTCAAGACCAGCACCGCTGAACAGGGCCCTTCAAGACCAGCACCGCTGAACAGGGCACCGCCATCTCAAGAACCGCTGAACAGGGCCCTTCAAGACCAGCACCGCTGAACAGGGCACCGCCGTCTCAAGAACCGCTGAACAGGGCCCTTGAAGACCAGCACCGCTGAACAGGGCACCGCCGTCTCAAGAACCGCTGAACAGGGCCCTTCAAGACCAGCAGCGCTGAACAGGGCACCGCCGTCTCTGCACCGTTCCGCTGGGCCCTTCATCTCAAGCACCGTTCCGCTGGGCCCTTCATCTCAAGCACCGCTCCGCTGGGCCCTTCATCTCAAGCACCGCTCCGCTGGGCCCTTCCTCTCAAGCACCGCTCCGCTGGGCCCTTCATCTCAAGCACCGCTCCGCTGGGGCCTTCATCTCAAGCACCGCTCCACTGGGCCCTTCCTCTCAAGCACCGCTCCGCTGGGCCCTTCATCTCAAGCACCGCTGGCCCATTGGCAGAAGGGGCAGGCCCGGATCAGTGTCGGGCAGGGCTGCACGATACACTCTGGGCACCAAGACTCCTCCAGTACCAGTGGAGTCTGTAATCCACTTGTGAGACTATGGCTTTGCACTCCCCAGGATGGCACAGTGGGCAGGCCACCCACTGGAGAGACTTGTGAGACTGTGGCTTTGCACTCCCCAGGATGGCACAGTGGGCAGGCCACCCACTGGAGAGACTTGTGAGACTGTGGCTTTGCACTCCCCAGGATGGCACAGTGGCCATGGAGGCCCCTCGTGGATCTAGCGTCGTGGACTCATCTGGCTGAGGTGCCCCCCATCCCTTCCCCCTGAGGTGCCTGTAGTTTTACTATCTGATGCCCCTGCAGTGTTCTCTCCAATGGATTCGGGTCTCCTGTGTGGGCTTTGCCCATATGTTGAGGACCATTGGCCCACGTACGATGACTGTAAGCCAATTTTGACGGGACAATTTACATAAGTGTATATAGTTATGGGATGTTCGAATTCCTTATTTACTTAGCCTTACAATATATTTGGATTTCGATATCATATTTTTTTGTCTTTGCATTCTTCCGGGGGGCTTGGGGGTGTCACTCTGAGTTGTTGCTCTGTATTGGTGTGTAGGTATTGGGGGGGGTGGGTGTGTCGCGTATGTGTGTGCCCGTAACCTTTTCTCCTCCCCTTCCCCTGTGTCGTAGGTGCAGTACTCACCGTTGTCTTCTGCGCCGGCGTTCGTGCTCCTGGTAGAGGAGCAGGTAGACAATAGCTGGTAGGATGTTTAATTCGGGTTCCATGCTGTCCAGATTCCTCGTGGAGTGTGTAGAGGCGAGCGTTTTCCCGTTCGTAGTCTGTTTCCGCCGTGTTTTTATTGGCGGGCTCCCGCCCCGGAAAAGGTGGCGGATTGGTGAGTTGTGATAGGGTGGGCGGTACATTGTCTGCCGCCTGCCTGTTGGCGGTGACCGCCGCGCTGTTTGTTTGTCCCGCCGTGGCGGTCGGAGTGTTAAAGTGTCGGTCTGTGTTGGCGGTTCCCACCAGGGTCAGAATTCCATTTTTTTGACCGCCTGCCTGTTGGCTGGTTGGCCGCCGCTTTAACACCGACCGCCAGGGTTGGAATGACCCCCATTGTCTGCTCACTGTGTATTTGCCTTGTTCATTTTTGTTCCTGATTGACCCTGCATCCTGTTAGCCTGACTGGTTCCTGTCTTTGCATTACCATAAAGGTTCCCTGTGGTTACATTTGTCTCATAGTTTCTTTCCATGCCCTCACTTTCCTCCTGGGGTATTGTGTCAGGTAGGTCTACAATGAATACTCAAAATACATTGTATAGCATAATCAGTTTACTTATCGTATCATGGGGTGGAACTTGTCTTCAAATAGCCTAATCACAGCTGATCCCTTGTCTGGGTTTCATGTATGCATGAGTGACACATAGTGACAGTGTACCATGGCTGTATGCATGGATTGGGTATGGTGCCTCCAGCAGAACAAATAGCATTAGATAATGTGCATGAAATGTCAACACATGTTTGTACCCTGATGGTCCACACACTGATTCACATCGGCCCCAACATATTGATGGGGCTTGCGTGGTGAATAGCTGTGAGATTAATCAGCACAGAGGCACTGATGTTCCCGGCTGCAGTGGAAATTTTAGAGGCCACCCTGTGTACAAATGTTGTGATGAAACCTGCTGGTTTAAAATTCCTGATCCATTAACTTTGTGAGCACACCAAGGTTGCTTTGTTGTCAGTCTCATAAAACTTCTGGAGTGCCATTGCTGGACTATCCCCATGTGTGTTCTCAATTCCTCTTCGGCTTTCATTCAATTCAGCTGTGAAGGATACTTTGTTAATGCAGGGAATGGCTCCACAGACTCATGACTAGACCTGCACGTTACTGTGACAACATGGACCCCAATAATGACACAGGCTACACATGGGCCCACACACTTGAACTGGACGCCTTTGTGCAATTAACCACTGGAAATATGTGAACACGTGCTGCTTGGTCTGCTGGTCCTCCTTTGCCACTGGAGAAACATAGGTCATTTATATGACTCAAACTGTGGAGTGACATTACATTTGTGGATTGGTTTTGGGACTCGGTGTCGCAAACACCGTACCCACATAGCATTGGTAGTATCGATACAAGTGACAAGGAAGTTGTATCCAACATTCCAGGACATGTGATGTCTTAGTCTTGGAACATTGCCATGATCCAACGTCCTCTATCTATCCTGTGCATGGTTTGTCATGGGAGATGCTTATGTCCCAAAAATCTGGGAATTTCACACAGCATTTGTTGCTACGTGTATGACAAATATATTTCCTTACTCATTTCCACACTGAATAGCATCTGATGGTTGTCCACATTGACAACACATGCATACAAGCATATTTATGAAAACACATCTTGTGATGTTCACACAGTGGGACAACTAAAATTGTAAGAGCCAATTCACAGACATTGACACACAGGCAATGAGTTACTGTATTGAGTTGTGTAGCCTTGCTATCCTCTATTGACACACAACCTGCTCAAACTGGGTAATACCAATTTGTATTCCAAAGGTTTGGGGATCCATTGCATCAGTGAAGAGTGCAAGTCCGGTACAACAACTAGAGGATCATGGTCCACAGTAGTGTGATCTGCCACATATGCCCGTACACTGGAATGCACAATGTAGGTGCAAACAGCCTATCTCTGTATAGTTACAGCTGTCATGTACTATAAAATTTGAGAAATTACCCAAACCCAGTAAAAGACATACATTTTGAAGCATACGCATAAAAAAGACGCACATGTGTCAAAAACCACTGCATATGCGTAGAAAAATGACGCTCACTGCCATGATACATCTATTGGCCCTGAGCGGTAATTCCCACACTGTACCCCATGAATTTGGTTAACTATGAAAAATATTTGAAAATATGGATGCAGGGTAATTTCTAAGCATGTGCGTCTAAAAACAATTACGCAGAGACTGTAATCGTTATAATTTGTTGACTCATCATAATAAAAACGCACCTCATTTGAGGCAACGCACCACATTTGAGGCAGGAAGTGATGTAATAGCATATCCTGTTTACAGAATTAGTACAGTGGGTGTACTTTCACTTTCACTTTGCAGTCTGTGATTGTCTTGACTGTGTGGCTGTGTTTGGACTTGTCTCTCTGTGAATATTGTGAATTTGTCTCCTGTGTGCTCTTTATGTAGTCTTTTGTTTTTTTTTAAGTGTCTGTGGTATCCTGTTTAAGTGTATTTTTGTCCTTTCTGGTGTCTAATTTTGTCTTTGTACTGTTGGGAGTCTGTTGTGCGTAGTGTTAGTTTGGGGATAGTTGGACTGTTTTAGTGTTATTTACTTTTCATTTCCCTCTCCTCCTTTCCCTTCATTATTCTCTGAGCCCCTTAATTCCTTTATTATTTCAAGCATGTTTGGTAGGCCACATCTCAGTAGAATGGGAAGAGGAGGAGCTTGAGGAATTCATTTGGCTGGTGTGCCACTTCCTCCCATTGATGATAGAAGCAGGTGGCCGGTTGATACAGGGGTATCACACAGAGGCAAGGAGGCTCCTGTGGTCAAAGGTCCTGTACCATCTGCAACGCATATACAACACACCGCGCAACGACCACCAGCTAAAGCACCGTTGGGCTGACCTTGTTGCCAGGGAGCAAGACCAGCTGGACCACCTGGGCATTGTGATTAGTGGACCTGTTGGTAAGTACAATTCAGAGTAATGTGCACATTTAAATGCTCTGTAGTGACAGTAGCGGATTTGTTCATATGCTGCAGGCAATGTTTTTGGACATGTGGAATGCAAGTTAAACATACAGTGGCCGTGAGTTATACAATAATTGCTACACATTACCGTCATTTGTTGACGCATCAGCTGCACTTAGTTACCAAAACACAACTGGAGCATGTAAATTAGTGCTGCCTTCATGTCAATAGATGATGCAAATGTGGCTCTAACATATGTTTTAGGCATGGTCTGTGAGTGCACCAGGAAAGACATGTTTTTAATCCAGATATTTTTATGAATTAGGCCCTCATTACAACTCTGGCGGTCGGTGGTAAAGCGGCGGTAAAACCGCCAACAGGCCGACAGTAAAAAAAATGGGATTACGACCATGGCGGAAACCGGCAACATAGACAGCCACTTTAACACTCCGACCGCCACGGCGGTACAAACAAACAGCATGGCAGTCACCGCCAACAGACAGGCTGAAGACAATGTACCGCCTACACTATTATGAGAGGCCAATCCGCCACCTTTTCTGGGGCGGATTCAAGGCGAACAAAAAGACAACGGAAACAGGACTTGGAAGGGGAAACACTCACCTCCACACAACCCATGAGGAACCCGGATGCCATGGAGCCAGAACTCCAAATCCTCCCTGCAATAGTTTTCCTGCTTCTCTACCAGGAGCACGAACGACGGCAGCGACGACCACGGTGAGTACTGCACCTACAAAACAGGGGAGGGGGGAGGGAAAAGAGAGTGACACACACACACGCAACACCCCCACCCCACCCCCACCCACAACAACACACACACTAATAAGTGCTGCAACATTACATTTACGGTGCTGGTGGCGGGCTCACTGACTGCGGGGCTGGCTGCGGTGTCAGTAGCGCTGGTGCTGGTGGCGGGCTCACTGACTGCAGTGCTGGCGGCGGTGCCAGTAGCAGCGGTGCAGGTGGCGGGCTCACTGACTGCGGTTCTGGCGGCGGTGTCAGTAGCGGCGGTGCTGGTGGCGGTGCCGGTGGCGGTCTTGTCTGCTGTGCAGGTTGGCGTCGACGTGGACCTGCCTTTGTCTTTTTGGCCCTTCCCCACCTTGGATGGTGGCACAGCTGTCTTGCCAATTTCAACTTTTGTTTTTCCTGAGCCCTTGGTGGCAGGTGTTTTCGCCTTCTCCCTCTGGGATGTGGGCAACTTTTTCTGTTTTGGAGGTGGGGGAATGTCCTTGGCCACGCTCCTAGGGACACTGGCAGCCCTGTTGCTTGTCACACTCCAAAATCCTGCTATTGCTGGCACCTCTGTGCCTGGTGATGTGGTGGCTGAGGTGCTGGGTAGGGACCTGGAAAGGCGGGCCCTAGGGGACGGTCGGACGGGGGTGTAGGGAAGAGGTCAACATTTGAAAGGAAAAGCTTTTTAGACACACTGGGACGGGTAGATGGAGGGGGTTTGGGAGTGGAGGAAGAGGTAGTGGATGTAGGAGGTGTACATTTGCTGACTGTGGGTGAAGGTGCATGGGCTGGAGGCTGTTGTGAGATGGATGGCTGTTGGGTGGGTGTGTGACTGCGTTTGTGTATTTTGGGAGGAGGGCTCACAAACACACTGGGAGAGGACACAGGGGATGTGTGAATGGTAGTGGGGGTGGTGAGTGCACGTGAGTGGTGTGTGGTGATGGGTGTGCTGGTGACGGAGGTAGTGGCTAAAGATGTAGTGCATGCAGGTGTGAGTGGAGACGAGACTAGGAGGGAGGAGGGAGACGTGGAGGAGGGGGACACAGTGGAGGCAGTGGATGTTGGTATGTTTGCATGGGTATGATGCTTGTGTGAGTGCCTGTGGGATGTGTGGTGCTTATGTTTGCCTGAGCCACCCTTGTGTGTTGAGGTGTGGCAATGCTGGTCTGATGGTGTGCTTGGGATAGGCTGAGGTACAGGGGATTGGGTCTGGGTGGAAGAGGTTGGAAGGGGGAGGCTGGACACAGGGACAATGGCTACCATCAGTGCAGAGGCCAGAGCCTGAAATACTCGCTGTTGGGCTGCCTGGCCAGAATGAATGCCCTCCAGGTATGCATTTATTAGTTGCAACTGCCTCTCTACACCCGGGATGGCATTCAAAATGGTAGACTGCCCAACAGTGAGGGATCTCAGGACGTCAATAGCCTCCTCACTGATGGCAGCAGGGCTGACTGGGGTAGGGCCTGAGGTGCCTGGGGCGAAGGAGATGCCCTCCCTCCTGGGTGAGCGGCCACAGGACACACGCTGAGGGGCTGCTGGGAGGGCGGTTCTGATAGGGTGGGGTGGCGGCTTTAACTGTAGATGTGGTGGGCACAGAGCGGCCCACCACCGCAAGAGAGCTCCCACCAGAGGAGGAGTCGGTGTCGCTGGTCTCTGCTCCTGTCCCTGCCGTGGAGCTCCCCTCGCCCTCCGTCCCACTGGTGACTTCTGACTCCATTGTCTCGCCCTCCAGGGCCATGTGGGATGCAGCTCCCTCCTGCTCCGGTGGCACTGATCCTCCGCCTGATGATGCTAATGACCACAAGAACAGGGAGATCACAAAATGGGGGGGGAAGAAAGAAGAAAGACATGTTCAGTGCATGCAATACCGCTACCGTTGGCGGACACAACAAACACAGCAGCCCTCTGCACTACGCCATGCACTTAGGGTTCCCTAATTAATCACAGGGACATGGGGTACAAGGCCTATGCCCGATTGCTGCACACATGCAAGTCACACAACCCTGACTAGGTGTAGAATACTCTTACCACTGGTGGGGTTGGGGTGCCACATAGCCTGCCTCACAAAGGGTCCTTGCCTACAAAGCTCACCCTGTCCTAGGGTAACCCACTGCCCACCTCCCCCACCCAGACACCTCTTAATGCGCACAGAGTCAGATGGATGTGACTGTACTCACCCCTTTGTGCCTGCTGTGATGCCCTCAAGCGCCCATCCAACTCCGGATACGCCACCGCCAGGATCAGGAACAATAGGGGGGTCATGGTGTGACGGGCACCCCTCCCACGTTGGGAGGCCGACCCCAGCTGGGCCTCCGCCGTCTTCTTGCTCCAGCGGCGAATGTCATCCCATCTTTTCCGGCAGTGGGTGCTCCGTCTGTGGTGGACCCCCAGGGTCTGGACATCCTTGGCGATGGCACGCCAAATATCCTTCTTCCTGTGGGCGCTGACCTAGAGGAATAAAACAGGGGAAAAGGAAAAACTTTAACCGTCCGGACCGTCACAGTCATTGGCCCACGTTCCCACCCTTGCCCTGACACACATACACTCACCGTCCGCTCATGCAGGCCTCAGTCCCCCCCCTTATCTTCCATCCACACCACTCCAAACAGGCATTGCCCACACAGAATGCTCACAGTGTACTCACCTGTTTGTCTGGAGGACTGTAGAGTAGCGTGTACTGGGGGAGGACCCCATCCACTAACTTCTCCAACTCCTCCGAAGTGAAGGCAGGGGCCCTTTCCCCAGACACATGAGCCATCGTCACTTCCAGACACAGGTCACAGCAGCACTTGCAGTGTAGGTCCTCTCCTGTCAAAGGTCAGGTATCAAGTGAGTGAACAGACAGAAAATGGCGGTCACGTCCACGGCGGTGCGTACCGTCACCGCCAGCGTACATCATCATTGGCTCCTCAGACCCATAGGGTCCAATGTTAACCAATGCAGGATTGCGCCACGGTGTTTGACCGCCTACAGCGACGGTGTAGAACGCCAGCGCTGTTACCTCATATCCCCTTGTCCCACCTTACAGGTCAGGCAGCCGCCATTTCAGGGGGCCACATGGCATTATTTGTAAATGTGTCACACATATCGAGGCCTTGCATACACAGAGAGACAGGCACACAGCGGATTGACAAATGTGTGCAATAAAATCTTTTTTTTACTACCTCAGTGTTGGCTGACTCTGTGCTCGCTGTTCTCGTCCATAGGACACGTCCGATGGGGCAGGTGAGGAGATGGCGGTATCCTCCGGTGTACAGACCGCTGGTGGACCTGCCGACAATGGAAGAGAGACGTGTAATAGTCACTTACAGGCTTGATCGTGCCACAATCCAGGAACTGTGTGCCCAGTTGGAGCCAGGCCTGATTTCAGCTATCCGCCATTCCACAGGGATCCCTCCTCTAGTGCAGGTCCTGTCAGTACTTCATTTCCTGGCAAGTGGGTCTTTTCAAACAACAGTGGCCATTGCATCAGGGATGTCTCAGCCTATGTTCTCCAACGTGTTGTCCAGAGTGTTGTCTGCCCTGCTGAAACACATGCGCAGCTACATCGTTTTCCCTCAGGTGGAGGATTTGCCCACAGTGAAAGGTAACTTCTATGCCCTGGGACATATCCCCAACAGCATAGGTGCCATTGATGGGACACATGTGGCCTTGGTACCCCCCGCAGGAGTAAACAGCTGTACAGAAACTGGAAGAGCTACCATTCAATGAATGTACAGATGGTGTGTTTGGCAGACCAGTACATCTCCCATGTGAACGCCACGTTTCCTGGCTCAGTGCATGACACTTGCATTCTGAGGAATAGCAGCATCCCTTATGTGATGGGGCAACTCCAGAGGCGCCGTGCGTGGCTAATAGGTGAGGACAAGGACCCTATACCATGTAAATGGTTGTCTGGGGTTGTCCGTACAGGTTAGGGTGTGTCTAACAGTTGTCCCTCGACATTTACAGGTGACTCTGGCTACCCCAACCTGTCATGGCTACTGACCCCAGTGAGAAATCCCAGGACAAGGGCAGAGGACGGCTACAATGAGGCACATGGGTGAACTAGGAGAGTGATAGAAAGGACTTTTGGCCTCCTGAAGGCCAGGTTCTGGTGCCTCCATATGACAGGTGGTTATCTCTACTACTCACCAAAGAAGGTGTGCAAGATCATCGTGGCCTGCTGTAAGCTGCACAACCTGGCTTTGCGACGACAGGTGCCTTTTCTGCAGGAGGATGGTCCAGACGGAGGTGTTGTGGCAGTCTGTGGACAGTGAAGAAGAGGAGGCAGAAGAAGAGGATATCGACAACAGAAACAACGTGATCCAGCAATACTTCCAGTGAGACACAGGTAAGAAGACATCACAGCCTCCCACATCTCATACAATTGTTAGACCTATCATATGTCTGTCACTTTCACCCAGTGAATGGACCCTGACCTGTCACTTTGCCTTTCCATTTCACAGATGTGGGTCACACTGTGTGACCTCTGCTATGTTACCTCATGGACTAGAGCTGTGTGACCTAGGTATGTTGACAATACAATCGGCATTGCTATTTTCGTCAGTATACACATTAGTGAAAGCACAGACTGACTCCAGATTGTTTTGTGATTCAAGGGTGTTTATTTAAGTGCAAATTAGTGGAGGGGGTTGTAAAATGGTCAGGGGTGATGGTGGAGGAATGTTCATGGCAGAGTCCAGTCTATTTGTCTCGCAGGTGCATTGTCCAAAGGGGCATAGGAAATGGAGCTAGGGCAGTTTAAGGATGGACAGGGTGACGAAGTGGGACAGAAGGATGACATTCAGGGTGGTCTCATTTCTTGGCGGGGGTCTTGGCATTGTTCTTTGTCTTTGTCCTGGATCTCAGGGACCGTTTGTGGGGTGGTTCTCCATCTGCAGGGGGTGGGGTGCTGGTGTCATGGTCCTGTGGCGGTGTCTCCTGTCCACTAGCGCCGGCAGAGGTGGTGGGCTGTTCCTCATCAAGGCTAGTGTGAAGGGCCCCTTGTTGTGCCACAGTGTCCCTCCTGGGGTTCACAAGGTTCTTCAGCACCTCTACAATGGTGACCAGGGTGGTGTTGATGGACTAGAGTTCCTCCCTGATCCCCAAATACTGTTCCTCCTGCAGCCGCTGGCTCTCCTGAAACTTGGCCAGTACCGTTGCCATCGTCTCCTGGGAATGATGGTACGCTCCCATGATGTTGGAGAGGGCCTCGTGGAAAGTGGGTTCCCTGGGCCAGTCCTCCCCCTGTCGCACAGCAGTCCTCCAAGTTCCACTGTTTTCCTGTTCCTCTGTCCTCTGAACCGTGTGCCCACTGCCACTGCCCCCAGGTCCCTGATGTTCTTGGGTTTGTGGGTTTGCCTGGGTTCCCTGTAGTGGTGGACACACTCCTGCTTGATGTGTCCTGGGGGCAGAGGTATGGGCCCGCTGGGTGGGTGCTGAGCTGGTGTTTCCTGAGGGGGGAGGCTCTGTGGTGGCATGTGCCAGTGTGTGGGGAACCAACTGTCCCAAGGTCCCAGATGGGCCGGGCTGGTCATCTACATCCAGTTGGACAGAGCTGTGGGCCTCTTCTGTGGGGAGGGTGGACATGTCTGGAACCTCCTGTCCAGTGACGTTGGGTAGGGGTCCTGCAGGGGTGTAAAGGCATGATTATTGCATCTGTGTGTGCCATGGTGTGCAATGGGTGGGTGACCCTGTACCCCAGTACTTACATTCTTGTCTAGGACCTTATGTGATTTTGGTTTGGGGATCTGTGTGGGTATCTGTAGTGGACATGCTTTGGTAATGGGTCTCCATGCTTGGTGTTGCATGCAGGGCTTGGTGTTGGGATGTGTGGTTTGTGATAGTGGGACATATGTGAGGTGTTGGGGTGATGGGGGTGAGGGTGGAGGTATTTGATAGCATGCAGGTAGGGTGGGAGATGTAATAGTTAAGATTTGACTTACCAGAGTCCATTCCTCCTGCTACTCCTGTGAGGCCCTCAGGATGCAGTATAGCCAAGACCTGCTCCTCCCATGTTGTTAGTTGTGGGGGAGGAGGTTGGGGTCCGCCGCCAGTCCTCTGAACTGTAATCTGGTGTCTTGAGACCACAGAACGTACTTTCCCCCGTAGGTCGTTCCACCTCTTCCTGATGTCATCCCTAGTTCTTGGATACTGTCCCACTGCGTTGATCCTGTCTTTGATTCTGTGCCATAGCTCCATCTTCCTAGCAATGGAGGTGTGCTGCACCTGTGATCCGAATAGCTGTGGCTCTACCCGGACAATTTCCTCCACCATGACCCTGAGCTCCTCCTCAGAGAACCTGGGGTGTCTTTGCGGTGCCATGGTGTGGTGTGGGTGATGTGTGAGGTGCACATTGCAGGACCCCTACCCAACGTCACCGGACAGGAGGGTCCACACATGTCCACACCACCAACAGAAGAGGCCCACAGTGATGACAGCACCTCTGTCCAACTGGATCTAGATGACCAGCCCAGCCCATCGGGGACCTCGGGACAGTCGGTTCCCCTCACACAGTCACAGGCCACTACAGAGCTTCCTCCCTCTGGAAACACCAGCACAACACCCACCCAGCGGGCCCATACCTCTGTCCCCAGGACACGTCAAGCAGCAGTGTGCCCACCACTACAGGGAACCCAGGCTAACCCACCACCCCAACAACAACAGTGACCTGGGGGCAGTGGTAGTGGGCACACGGTCCAGGAGACGGAGACCCAGGAACACAGGGGAACTGGGAGGGCTGTTGTGCGACAGAGGGAGGACAGGCCAAGGGAACCCACTCTCCAAGAGGCCCTCTCCTCCATCATGGGAGCCTACCACCACTGCCAGGAGACGATGGCAACAGTACTGGCCAAGTTTCAGGAGACCCAGCGCCTGCAGGAGGAACAGTATTTGGGCTTTAGGTAGGAACTCCGAACCATCAATTCCATCCTGGGCACCATTGTAGGGGTACTGAAGGAAGTACTCAACACCAGGAGACACTGTGGCACAACAAGGGGCCCCTGACACTAGCATGGACGATAAACTGCCCACCACCTCCACCGGCGCTAGTGGACAGGAGGCACCGCCACAGGACCACCACACCAGCACTCCACCCCCTGCAGAGGGAGAACCACCCCGCAAACGGTCCCTGAGATCCAGGACAAAGACAGAGAATGATGCCAAGACCCCCGCCAAGAAATGAAACCACCCTGAATGTCATCTTACTGTCCCACTTTGTCACCCTGTCCATCCTCGAACTGCCCCAGCTCCACTTCCTATGCCCATTTGGGCAATGCACCTGTGAGACTAATAGACTGGACTCTGCCATGGACATTCCTCCACCATCCCCCCTCACTATTTTACAACCCCCTCCAATATTGAGCACTTAAATAAACACCCTTGAAGCACAAAACAATCTGGAGTCAGTCTGCGATTTTGAAATTGTGTATTAGCAATTACAGTGACAAAATGCTCTTTCAATTGTAATGTCAACATCCCTATGTCACACAGCTCTAGTCCATGAGGAAACAAAGCAGATGTCACACTATTGGACCCACATCTGTGAAATCGTAAGGGAAAGCGACAACTCAGTGACCATACACTGGGCGAAAACAAAAGACAGTAGAGAGGTAGTAGTGTTAAAGTACTTGTAGTAGGCAGGTCTGTATTCTTACCTGTGTCTCACTGGAAATATTGCAGGATCACCGAGTTCCTGTTTTCCATGTCCTTTTCTTCTGCTTCCTCGTCTTCACTGTCCACAGGCTCCACAGCTGCAACAACACCGCCATCTGGACCATCCTCCTGCAGAAAAGGCACCTGTCGTCGCAAAGCTAAGTTGTGAAGCATACAGCAGGCCACGATGATCTGGCACACCTTCTTTGGTGAGTAGTATAGGGAACCACCTGTCATATGGAGGCACAGGAACCTGACCTTCAGGAGGCCGAAGGTCCGCTCGATCACCCTCCTAGTTTGCCCATGGGCCTCATTGTAGCGTTCCTCTGCCTTTGTCCTGGGATTCCTCAATGGGGTCAGTAGCCATGACAGATTGGGGTAACAAGAGTCACCTGCAAATGGCGAGGGACAACTGTTAGACACGCACTAACCTGTAGGGATATCCCCAGACCCAGACAACCATTCCCACTGTCTTGCTTCCAGCTGCTCACCTAATAGCCACATACGGTTCCTCTGGAGTTGACCCATCACATAAGGGATGCTGCTATTCCGCAGGATGTAGGCATCATGCACTGAACCAGGGAACTTGGCATTCACATGGGAGATGTACTGGTCTGCCAAACACACCATCTGCACATTCATGGAATGATAACTCTTCTGGTTTCTGTACACCTGTTCACTCCTGCAGGGGGGTACCAAAGCCACATGGGTCCCATCAATGGCACCTATGATGTTGGGGATATGTCCCAGGGCATAGAAATCACCTTTCACTGTAGGCAAATCCTCCACCTGAGGGAAAACGATGTAGCTCCACATGTGTTTCAGCAGGGCAGACAACACTCTGGACAACACATTGGAAAACGTAGGCTGGGACATCCCTGATGCTATGGCCACTGTTGTTTGAAATGACCCACTTGCAAGGGAATGGAGTACTGACAGCACCTGCACTTGAGGGGGATTCCTGTGGGATGGCGGATAGCTGACATCAGGTCTGGCTTCAGCTGGGTACACAGTTCCTGGATTGTGGCACGGTCAAGCCTGTAGGTGATGATCACATGTCTTTCCTCCATTGTCAACAGGTCCACCAGCGGTCTGTACACCGGAGGATGCTGCCATCTCCTCACATGTCCCAGCGGACGGTGCCTATGAAGGACAACAGAGATCACAGGGTCAACCAACTCAGAGGTACGTACCCACAGCTTACACAGAACACGAATCATAAGCTGAAAAGTGGCCTGTATGTGTGTTGAGGCTAGGCCTAGGTATGTGTGACGCAGTTAAAAATTAAGTCATGTGCGCCCCTGAAATGGCAGCTGCCTGACCTGTAAAGTGGGACAATGGGATGTGAGGTAACTGCGCTGGCGTTGTACACCGTCGTGGTAGGCGGTCGAAGACCACGGTGTAATGCTGCATTGGTTAACATTGGACCCTATGGATCCCTGGAGCCAATGACGATGTAGGCGGACGTGACCGCCATTTTCTATCTGTTCAATCACTCGATACCTCATCTTCGACAGGAGAGGACCCACACTGCAAGTGCTGCTGTGACCTGTGTCTGGAAGAGACAATGGCTCGAGCGTCTGGGGAAAGGGCCCCTGCCTTCACATCGGAGGAGTTGGAGAAACTCGTGGATGGGGTCCTCCACCAGTACACACTACTCTACGGTCCTCCAGACACACAGGGGTGGATGAAAGATGGGGGGAGATTGAGGCGTGCATGAAACGACGATGAGTGCATGTGCCACATGGCAAGGGTAGAGATGGGGGCCAATGACTGACAGTGCAGTTGGTAATAAAATTTCTCTTCCCCCTGTACAATTCATGTAGGTCAGAGCCCACCAGAAAAAAGATATTTGGCGTGCCATCGCCAAGGACGTCTGGACCCTGGGGGTCTACCACAGACAGAGCACCTACTGCCGTAAGAGATGGGAGGACATTCGCCGCTAGAGCAAGAAGACGGTGGAGGCTCAGCTGGGGATGGCCTCTCAACGTGGGAGGGGTGCCCGTCGCACCATGACCCCCCGATGTTCAGGATCCTGGCGGTGGCGTACCCGGAGTTGGATGGGAGCTTGAGGGCATCACAGCAGCCACAAGGGGGTGAGTACACTCTCATCCTGCTGATTTTGCGTGCAGTGGAGGTTTCTGGGTGGGGGTGGTGGGCTGTGGGTTTCTCTAGACCAAGGCGAGTTTAGTAGGCAAGGTCCCTCTGTAAGGCAGGCCATGTGGCACCCCACCCCACCTGTGTACAGTGCCAAGTACACCTAGTCATGCTCCTGTGTCATCCATGTGTGCAGATGTCGTCCATAGCCTTGTAGGCCATGTCCCAGGGATTGAACAGTGGAGCCCAAGTGCGTGGCGTAGTGCAGGGGGCTTCTGTGTCTGTCGTGTCATCCAATGGTAGTGGTAATGCATACACTCAACATGTTTTTCTTCTGTTGTCCCCCCCCTTTTTGTGGTCTCCCTGTTCTTGTGTGCATTAGCATCATCAGGTGGAGGAGCAGTGGCACCGGAGCAGGGAGGGAGCTGCCCTGGAGGGCGAGACAACGGACTCGGAGTTCACCAGTGGGACGGAGGGCAAGGGGAGCTCCACGGCGGGGACAGGCGCTGACACCAGTGACACGGACTCGTCCTCTGATGGGAGCTCCCTTGTGGTGGTGGCAACATCTGTGCCCCCCGCATCTACAGGTATAGCCGCCACTCCCCCCTACCAGCACCGCCCTCCCAGCAGCCCCTCAGCCTTTGCCCCATGCCCGCTCACCCAGGAGGGTGAGCATCACCTTCGCCCCAGGCACCTCAGGCGCTGCCCCAGTCACCCCTGCTGCCCTCAGTGAGGAGGCCATTGACCTCCTCAGGTCCCTCACTGTTGGGCAGTCTACCATTTTGAATGCCATCCAGGGTGTAAAAAGGCAGTTGCAACAAACAAATGCATTCCTGGAGGGCATTCATTCTGGTCCGGCGGCCCTTCAGCGAGCTTTTCAGACTCTGGCCTCAGCACTGATGGCAGCCATTGTCCCTGTGTCTAGCCTCCCCCCTCCAACTTCCTCCACCCAGACCCAATCCCCTCTACCTCAGCCTATCCCAAGCACACCTTCAGACAAACATGCACAACCTCAACACACAAGGGAAGCTCAGGCAAACATAAGCACCACACATCCCAAAATCACTCACGCAAGCATCAAAAACATGCAGACACACCAACATCCACTACCTCCACTGTGTCCCCCTCCTCCACGTCTCACTCCTCCCTCCCAGTCTCGTCTAAACTCACATCTGCATGCACTACATCTACAGCCACTTTTGCCATCACCAGCACACACACCACACACCCCGCTCACGTGCAGTCACCACCCCCACTACCATTCACACGTCCCCTGTGTCCTCTCCCAGTGTGTCTGTGACGCCACCTCCCAAGATACACAAACGCAGGCACACACCCACCCAACAGCCATCCACCTCACGACAGCCTCCAGCACATGCACCTTCACCCAAAGTCACCAAACGAACACCTCCTACAACCACAACCTCTTCCTCCACTCCCAAACCCCCTCCAGCTACCCGTCCCAGGGTCTCCAAAAAACTTTGCCTATCCAACCTTGACCTCTTTCCCACACCTCCCCCACCCCGTCTGTCTCCTAGGGCCCTACTCTCCAGGTCCCAACCTAGCACCTCAACCACATCTCCGGGACCAGTGGTGCCTGTAGTCACCGGAATCTGGAGTGCACCGGCCACCAGGGCAGCCAGTATGGCACGGAGCCACAGCACGGACAGTCCCCCACCTGTGAAGCATCAAAAGTTGGCCAGTGCCCGGCGGGAGAGGGGGAGGACTCCAGCCACCAAAGCCGCTCTTCAGGGGTCCAGGTGGGAGTGTGGAGTCAGCTGTGACACCTTTCAAGGTGGGGAAGGGCCACAAGAAAGTGAGCAGGTCTGGGAAGAGCAGCACAGCGTCGAAGACTGCCATCATCCCCGCTGCCCAGGAGGCCACCGCCATCATCCCCGCTGCCCAGGAGGCCACCGCCATCATCCCCGCTGCCCAGGAGGCCACCGCCAGCACCAGCCCCACTGGGCCAGAGAGGACCGCCAGCACCAGCCCCGCTGGGCTAGAGAGGACTGCCAGCACAAGCCCCGCTGGGCTAGAGAGGACCGCCAGCAGCAGCCCCCCTGGGTCAGAGAGGACCGCCATCACAAGCCCCCTGGGCTAGAGAGGACCACCAGCACAAGCCCCGCTGGGCCAGAGAGGACCGCCAGCACAAGCCCCGCTGGGCTAGGGAGGACCGCCAGCACCAGCTCTGCTGGGCCAGAGAGGACCACCAGCACAAGCCCTGCTGGGCTAGAGAGGACCGCCAGCAGCTGAGTCACTGCAAAGGAGCCCACCGCCACAAGCACTGCTGAACAGGGCACCCCCGCTACAAGCACCACTGAACAGGGCACCGCCACCACAAGCACCGCTGAACAGGGCACCGCCACTACAAGCACCGCTGAACAGGGCACCGCCGCCACAAGCACCGCTGAACTGGGCACCGCTGCCAAGGACACCGCCGCCACAAGCACCGCTGAACAGGGCAAAGCCGCTACAAGCATCGCTGAACAGGGCACTGCCGCCACAAGCACCGCTGAACAGGGCACCGCCGCCACAAGCACCGCTGCCAAGGACACCGCCGCCAAAAGCACCGCTGAACAGGGCACCTCCGCTACAAGCACCACTGAACAGGGCACCGCCGCTACAAGCACCGCTGAACAGGGCACCGCCGCTACAAGCACCACTGAACATGGCACAGCCGCAACAAACACCGCAGGCCCATGAGCGCCAAAAGCTCTGATGCTACTGAGGCCACCACGAGCAGGATGAAGCACTCTGGGCACAAGGCCCCCTCCAGAACCAGTGGAGATTGATATCCACTACCTCAGTCCTTGGCAGGATGAAGCACTCTGGGCACAAGGCCCCCTCCAGAACCAGTGGAGATAGACATCCACTACCTCAGTCTTTGGCAGGATGAAGCACTCTGGGCACAAGGCCCCCTCCAGAACCAGTTGAGACTGTTATCCACTTGAGAGACTGTGGCTTTGCACTCCCCAGGATGGAACAGTGGGCGGCCCACCCACTGTAGAGACTTGAGAGACTGTGGCTTTGCACTCCCCAGGATGGAACAGTGGGCAACCCACCCACTGTAGTGACTTGAGAGACTGTGGCTTTGCACTCCCCAGGATGGAACAGTGGGCATGTGGCCCCCTCGTGGATTTGGAGTTGTGCACTCAACTGGCTTAGGTGCCCCCCCTTTCCCTCCCTCTGAGGTGCCTGTTTTATTGGTATCTGATGCCCCTGCAGTGTTCTCTCCGTCATGGTCGGGGATCTTGTGTGGGCCTCGCCCATGCCGTGTGGGCCCAGTGTTCCACGGACTTCAATGGAGCACTAACTGGACTACTATTCTTGGTGTATATTTTGTTTATAGTGTATATATATATATTTTTGCGTACTGGATTTTAATATATTACAATAGTTACACTCATTTCCTTTGGTCTTTGCATTCTTCTGGGGGGTTTCGGGGGGTGTAACTGTAATGTATCATGCTGTATTAGTGTGTGTGTTGTGGTGGGTGAGGGTGGGGGTGTTGCGTGTTGCGTGTGTGTGTCACTCTCTTTTCCCTCCCCCCTCCCCTGTGTTGTAGGTGCAGTACTCACCGTTGTCTTCGCTGACGGCGTTCGTGCTCCTGGTAGAGGAGCAAGAAGACAAGGGCTGGCAGGATCTGCAGCTCTGGTTCCATGGCGTCCTGGTTCCTCGTGGGGTGTGTAGAGGTGAGCATTTTCCCTTCGAAGTCCTGTTTCCGCCGTGCTTTTGTCCACGGTGTACCCACACCGGAAAAGGTGGCGGATTGGCCTGTTGTGATACTGTGGGCGGTACATTGTCCTCCGCCTGTCTGTTGGCAGTGACCGCCGCGCTGTTTGTTTGTACCGCCGTGGCGGTCAGAGTGTTAAAGTGGCTGTCTTTGTTGGCGGTTTCCACCACGGTCGTAATTCAATTTTTTTAACCGCCGGCCTTATTGGCGGTCTTACCGCCGCTTTAACACCGTCCACCAGGGTTGCAATGACAACCTTTATTTTAATGTTTAAAGTCCCGTTAAGTGACAGCTACAAAAAGTTTGGTATGAACCTAATTGTTATAATAAATCCCACAACTTCCAGTTATTGGATTTAATATAACTTGTTCAGGTAAAGAGTTTTAAACTTTACCTGAAAAGTTGTCAACTTCAGCCCTGCATTGTTTTTGCTGCTGTGCTCTGACTGGCCAGCCTCTGGCAGCCTGGCCAGGCTGCCTTGATGAGGTGTGAAGTGGCCTGGCTTCACACAAAGAGATGTGCCTGTGGGAGGGGATCTCCCCTCAACAGATGGTGAGGCAGGAAGGGGGAGGGCTGGCAAACTCGTCTTCAAAGGCAGAGAAGGACATTTGGAGCAACCCAGCAACACCCCCATATCCTGCAACCCCAGACAACTAGGTGCCTCCTTGATTAGATTAGGAGAGGGCAGGAAAGGGGTGTGTTTATGAGTTTTAGCCACACCAGTGGGTGGGCTCACCCAGATGTAACCTCCAAAAATCACTTTCAGTCATGATGGATTTTTGAGGAATGTTGCTTCCTGGGATTGATTTTTGCCACACTTCCCAGGAAGTGGTCATCACAGGGGGAAGGACCCTGCACCTGTTTGGAGAATTAGGGCCCCCCTGTTTTTCACCCAGGAGCAAGGATAAAACTGGCAGACCTGCACCCGCAAGAATAAAACTGGCAGACCTGCACCCACACCTCAGATCCCCATCAGATTCCAACAAGGAAGAACCACAGAAGAAGAAGGACTGCCCTGCTGAACCCCTGTCCTACACCTGGACCCTGAACTCTGAAGGACTGCACCAGCTGCACACTTGGGCTTCACCACAAGAAGGACTTTGCCTGGCTTCAGCTGGTTTAAGGAGGGACTCCTTGTTTGCTACAGATGAAACATTGCTAACCTGAGTCCCCTGCACCAACTCCTGAAGAAATCAACCAGCTGACCACTGTCTAGTGGCCAAAAAGGAGTTTGCACCAGGTACATTCTGGGAGTTGTAGTCCACGCCCCCAAGGATCATCTCAGAGCTTCTGGAACCTTGGGGTGAGCTGTGGACCTCAAAAGAACCTTAAAGGAACATCTGGGAGAAGATCCAGAAGTTTGGAGGAGTTAGGAGAACTTTGAAAAAAGCTCCATAGAGGGACTGACCCGCTGCGGTAACTCTAGCCGGCTTGTCTCAACCGCGACCCAGCCTGATTTGCAGGTTCGTCCCGGTGAAGAAAAGCTACAAAAAAGAGACTAAGGGGGTTATTACAACTTTGGAGGAGGTGTTAATCCGTCCCAAATGTGACGGATATACCACCAGCTGTATTACGAGTTCCATAGGATATATTGGACTCGTAATACGGCTGGTGGTATATCCGTCACTTTACCGTCACTTTTGGGACGGATTAACACCTCCTCCAAAGTTGTAATAACCCCCTAAGTCCGAAGGTAGAAAGTTGACCGGGACGTCCCAGCCAGCGTATCCGAAGAGGGCTCCAAGGATGTTGGATCAAGATCCAGGTTTACCCCGGACAAAGGATTTTCACCTCGAAAAAACGACTACGTCCGAAGGTTAAAATCTCCACCAAGGGCTCCCACAGCGCGTACCCGGAGAAGAGTTCCAGGAGGTCGGATTGGACTGGCAGGTTCGTCCCGCTGAAGAAAATCTTCTGAAAAACGACTAAGTGCGAAGGTAAACTTTTGACCGAGGCCTCCCGCGGGCTGTAGCCGAGCCGGGCTCCATCACAGTTGGCCTTAAACTTTGACTTTGCCCCAGTTGAGGTGCGACCAGATGACCAGATTGGCGCTTTTTGTTTCCAGGCGCTAGAAAACATAATTCTTTAAAATTCATATCTCCGGTTCCCCTTATCTGATTTTATTAGTTTTGGTGTAATTTTAAAGATAAAAATATAATCTATTTCTATAAATTGATTTTGGATTTTTAAACTGTTTCCTGTGTTTTATTTAATTACTGTTTTGTGATGTTTGAATGTTTTACGCTTTGTCTCCTAAGTTAAGCCTTGTCGCTCGTTGCCAAGCTACCAAGGGTTGAGCTGGGTTTAATTTACCGAGACCTAACTGGACCTAAGTGGAGGTTAGTGGCTTATTACTAAGTGTAGGTACTTACCTGCCCTTACCAATAACCCATTTTCCAACATCAGGGCAATGAGTGACACATTTCAGGTGCAATGACTACACCTGTGCCCATGCAGTCTGTCATGGATGACTACACTATATACTGTCAACATATATCTCCTTGTTGTATCAAAATATTAAAACTGGTCAATCCATGGCTAGCCTCAAACTGTCACCAATTAATGCACAGGATCCCTGCCATTATGGTGTCATAGGGGACACGTGTGGCTCAGGGTACACTGTTAATGTAGCATATGTAACCTACACAAAACACAGGTCCTACATGTAAGGGACCATAGAAAGCATGATAAATCATGACCTTAAATCAACTCACAGGTGCGTCACACAGTAAATGATTGTCCCTTGATGCACAAGCCACAATACCTGAGTGACTGGTATTGCAGTGCTCCAGGAAAGTGGCTTGCATGTCTTTCACTACAAATTATGAGCGGAGTACACTCCATAAATGAGTCTGCAAACAATTGATGGAGCATGTTTGTTACCACATCATAGTTAGGGCCACTGCATGTGTGCAGATATGTGTGTATCACTCACTGGAGTGACCGGGTCTGTACATGTTTGCAGTGGTATGTCTGTTGCAGTATCATCATGCCTGAGAGGCTGGAATTTCAGATTTAATGATACACACAGTAATTTTATTTGGAAGTGTTGTACGGTGCACAGACATTGAGCACAGTTCTCCCTTCCATGCTTTACTGGTGGACCTGCCCCCCACACAATCGGAGAGGTGGCTCAATTTGCGGACCCAGACATATCCGGCAAGTGTTGATATTTCAGTTCTGTGTTGTGTTTGCATCTGTTGTGTGATTGACTCCTGTGTGTTGGACGCATAGCAAGGTATGACGTTCTGGTAAATGATTGGATATGTTACTTGAGTGGAGTATCACTTTTGTTCCATCTTTGAGTTGGACAATCAGTAGCGTATAATCATATTTGGGATTGTAGTGCAGCCCTGTAGGCATGGCCATGTGAAGTGGGTGACATTTGTATTTGAAATTTTCATAAGGAAAAATTCATAGAAGCCCACATTCATGATTTAGTCGGCAAGTCAGACCCTGAATCTCACAGAATAGGGATGCCAAAGTCTTACCTACAGACTTGAGCCTCCCTGTTCACTAATGAACATGTTCAAGTGTATGTTTGACTTCCTAGCAGCATCTACCTCCACATGTTGTGCTACATGTATGTGGCACTTGAGTACAATGTCACAGGTGTGCATGCAGCTCATGGCCAGATGTGTGCTTGCATCTATCTGCTTGTTGTAAGACAGGTATTAGTGGTATTAAATGATGTTGACAATTCTCTGCATTTACAAACAAAAATGTGGATGGGATTGTCCAAGGTTTGGGTGTATCCTAGTTGGACATCCTCCTTACCTGTGGTGGACTGCCCAAACCCATGCACAGCTGTCCAAAGCTTCCTGGGTGTCCTAGATGTTTAAACGTATGTGTTGCTTCTCCATTCCCCCCCTGTGGCACAGGCTTAGGGTTATGAAATGTGTACCTAGGTGTGATGACCCAAATTTAGTACACAGACATTTAAATCTGTAAATCACTTGTCCATACCTACGATACACACTCATGATTAGCAACTGCATTCCATCCTGGCAATTCCATTTACAAATCACAGATCTTGTGGCCCTTCATTGTCATCCAGAAGATAGTCATTATTTGGCCTGTCACATGTGGAGGACTTGCAGCATTTGTTACGTGAAAAATGGCTGAACAATGATGCATAGGTCATTTAAGTTGTTACACATCTTTTAGAGCATTGCTGTGCTGTTAAGTAAGACATGTGTAGGCTGCGTTGGCATGTACTTCCTCATGGTGAATCTGTGATCTGTATGGTGATATGGCCTGTTTCAGCTACATTAGAGGTATTGTCTGATTATCTTCAGTAGATATATCACACAATAAAGTACCTAATGTTTGGCTTTATCTTTTTTAACAGCAGCCAATATGAATGCCATCCAGATTCGTGAGTTTCAGCACCGGGCGATGCGTTACCGCCACATTCTGGATGTGGAGTCTGGGTTCCGCCACATGGCATGGCGTTATCGCCATGAAAGAGCCTCAGGAGTGTGGAGTGCATTTGCCTAAGGGGGCCTTTCGGTGTCCACAATAGCCGCCACCACCAACACCACCACTACCACACAGGTGGCACCAAGCATATCAGGCACCAATGCAGGACCATCAACCTCCACTGCTCCCGGACCAATGACAGCACCACCTGCACCTCACCCTACAAGCATGGCACCACCAACCGTACAAACATCTACAACTGGCACTCAGACACCCCTGCTGCAGTCATTGGCCCTGCAGATTTCCAAAGGATGCAACGTGACATGCAACATATGTTGCGGAGAATGAACAGGCTGCAGCAGGAGGTGTCACAAATTAATAAGAGGGTGTGTGCCATCAAGAAGACCCTGCGGAGGGCAAACTTGTGAAAATTATACCCTCTGACATGAATCCCTCCCCTACCTCCTCTTTCCTGGTTCTTTTAAATAGTGGGTTTAGGGGGCTTAGTGTTAGGTTGGAATAGGCTGTTAATTTAGTTAGTAGTAGTAGGTTGGGGGATGGGGGATGGTAATTTAATTTTTTTTTTAATTATGTGTGTGGGTGGGTGGGGGATGATGTTGGTGTTTTGGTGTTTAAATATATATATAAAAATCCCAAAATATATATATTTGTTTAGTATAAGATATTATGGCCCTCATCCTGACCTTGGCGGGCGGCGGAGGCCGCCCGCCAAAGTCCCGCCGTCAGGTTACCGTTCCGCGGTCGAAAGACCGCGGCGGTAATTCTGACATTCCCGCTGGGCTGGCGGGCGGCCGCTTTCAGGCCGCCCGCCAGCCCAGCGGGAAAGAGGCTTCCACGATGAAGCCGGCTCGGAATCGAGCCGGCGGAGTGGAAGCTGTGCGACGAGTGCAGTTGCACCCGTCGCGTATTTCACTGTCTGCGCAGCAGACAGTGAAATACATTTAGGGGCCCTCTTACGGGGGCCCCTGCAGTGCCCATGCCAGTGGCATGGGCACTGCAGGGGCCCCCAGGGGCCCCGCGACCCCCCCTACCGCCATCCGGTTCCCGGCGGGCGGACCGCCGGGAACTGGATGGCGGTAGGGGGGGTCAGAATCCCCTTGGCGGCGCAGCAAGCTGCGCCGCCTTGGAGGATTCCAAGGGGCAGCGGAAAACCGGCGGGAGACCGCCGGTTTTCCTGCACTGACCGCGGCCAAAGCGCCGCGGTCAGAATGCCCTGCGGGGCACCGCCGGTCTGTCGGCGGTGCTCCCGCCGACCCTGGCCCCGGCGGTCTAAGACCGCCGGGGTTAGAATCACCCCCTATGTGTTTAGGTTAGTATATGTTGTCTTCCATGTGTCTCGTCTTATAAGGGGGGTGGAGGGGTTGATGTTTAGAGTGTTTAGTTAAATTTGATAAGTACGTTTAGCTTAGGTTAGTTAGGGCCTGTTGTGGGTAATGTGTAGTTAGGATAGGTTAGGTTAGTTAAGGTGTTTCCTCAGGTTTTATCTTCATTTTGTACTGTTAAATAAATATTTAGGTACTCCTTTACAGTATGTAGGGATCAGTGCCTTGGCATGGCTGAACAGTGTCTCTGTAGTATTTGCATTTGTGTCCCATCCTGCAACCAATTCCCAATTGAGCTGTTACATTGGCAGCTACACCAGAGCTACTTTGCTAAGATTCTGCCATCCACTGCACCCACCACTCAAGGTTATTATGGATCCCAATGTGTTGTTAATTTTTTGAAGTATGTCTTCAATCTCACATACTTTGGGACCAGATTTGGTATTGAGGACACTTTGGTGGTCATTACAACCTTTTAAGAAGATCGCCGAGGGACCGCCGTGCGGAAGACCGCCAGTAGTGGCGGTTTGCCGCGCGGCGTATTATGACCGTTGGCTGCCCTCCGTCGTTTTTCCGACGGCGAGCCGCCAACAGCCATACTCGTGGGCGGTGGGGAAGTGGAGGTTGCTCCACCTCCACTCCAACAGAACACCGGTGAGCTAATCACGTCATGTGATTCTGCGCGGCGGTGTTCTGTTGGCGGTGTGGTGTTGGCGGAGCTGCCCCCATGGCTCCCGTCCCCTCCCGGAGGATCGACAGAACAGGTAAGTCGATCATCCGTTTGGGGAGGGGTATGGGGGGTGTTGTGTGGGGGGGTGTGTGAGTGCGTGTATGCTTGCGGGGGTGATGCGTGTTTCGGAAATGTGTGCGTGTATGTCTGTATGTATGTCTGTATGGATGTGTGCGTGAATGTGTGAATGTGGGTGTGCGTGTCTGAGTGTGTGTGTGGATGTTGGCATGTATGTCGGTGTGTGTGCGTGTATGTGTGTTGGTGGTGCCTGCGTGCGTGTCGGGTGTGTGTCAGTAATGGTAGGTTGGGGGTCGGGTGGGGAGGGGTGCCCTGCCACCTTTGGGGGGTGGCAGGGGTGGTGGGGGGAGTAGGGGAGGGAGTCGGGGTGGGGGAGACCACTATCAGTGCCAGGGAAGGAATTCCCTGGCACTGATAGTGCTTACCGCCATGGATTTCATGGCGGTTCCCACCGCTGGAAATCCACGGCGGTAAGCCGGGTCACAATACCGGCGCCGGTATTGTCACGGCCGCCGGGCTGAAGACCCAGGTCTCCAGCCCAACGGTCGTCTCCGCCCTGGCGGGTGGAACAGGAAAGCGGCGGATGGCCATGGCGGTAACCGCCATGGTCATAATACTGAAAAAAAGACCGCCAGCCTGTTGGCGGTCTTACCGCCGCTTTAACACCATCCGCCAGGGTTGTAATGACCCCCTTTGTTACGTCTGCCTGCAGCCTAATGTTCAAGTGAAGCCTTATAAGGTGAGTGGTGGTATGATCTCATGTAGTATGGTGTACATAACTCACACCTATCAATTGTTACATTGTTCAACCAGGTTGCGTATTTGTACGTACACTCATAAACATTCATTTCCTGCTGTATGGTGTGTGTGAGGACGATTTTGGGTCAAATGTCACATACGTAAATATTTGAAGACAATACTTTTTGGCTTAGACATCCCTTGAGGAAGATTTATTCTGTCCAACACAGCACAATACTGTATAGTTTCTATTTACCTCAGATTTAACCCTCAGGAAAGGCAGGTGATCGTACAATCCAGACCACAGTGCATAGTTATCAGCCCCCATTCGTTCAGGGCAGTTGTATTGACATTCTATAATCATTGACATGAGGCAAACCTCACTGATCTCCCTCACGGTTGATGTGTCACATTACACAGAGACAACGTGGTTGTGTAAGTGCTATTTATTATAAAGTGCTGTAGTGCTTTATTTACATTGTCCATGATTGTGAGTCCATTAGTGTGACACCTTCCATTGTGATCCTACACAAGTGCAAAAGGACATGTCATTGGACATGCTGGGGTGAAGTGTCAGACAGTGCAGACGGACATGATTTGCCAATGAGTTAGTGAGAGACAATCTCAGGGCAGAGTGACAAGATAAACAGTGGGCGGGGGAACAGTGCTTGAGAGAAGCTGTTGCAAGACTGGCATGTTACAAAGCACAGGACCTTGGTTATAAGTGGCCATGTGGCAGGGACTAGTGCTACCAGGTACTCTTACGGGTGAAGCTGATCTGTTCCACATGTTCATCTTCTGATGTGTGTGTTGCCTCCTCTGCCCTTGGTGATGGTGGTTGTGAAGGGTCAACACACACCTCAGTGTTTGAAGACGTGGAGTCAGACATCCCGGTAGCTGCCAACTGTGGGGCTATTAAGGGCAGTACTACAGCAAGGAGGAGTTGCTGGTTCTTAAGAATAGCAGCCACATCACTGTGGTAGGCAGCCAGGTCGGCCCTGAGGGGGTCAATATTGCATTTGTGCATGTGTTGAAAAGTTTGTTGTTGGAGGTGTTGTGTCAACTCTCTTACAGCTGTGCTGATTTCCTTTACACTTTTTTCAAGTTCTTGCATGATTGATGTTCGCACTTGCATGGCTGCTGCCTGTTCTGCAGTTGACATCATGCATGAATGCACCCCCTCTAGGCTGGCTGCCATATTTTCCATCCCCAACGCACCTCCTTGGCCAGCCCCCGCTGTACTCCAACTACAGTTCTCTCAAAGCTGGTGCCAGTGTCGTCAGAGTCCTCAGCTGGGTTGGAGCTGGCAGGTCGTACTATTGGGGAGGTCAGTGGGTCCTCTGTGATGGCTGCTGTATCTGTGCTCCTCCTTGCAACTAATGGTGGGGTCTGAAGGGCTCCAGGGACATCTTGGAGTGTCTGCTGGCTGATGTTTGTCAGCTCCTTATCCATGTCATCAGGGAAGTCCAGGACAGGCATATCCCCAGGAGAGCCATCATCCTCTGCAATGAGATATTATACAATTAGTGTGTCTTTGTTGTTGGATTTGTAATGTGATATGCCTGCCTCCTTATTTGTTGCACATTGTGATCTTGGATCCTGTTCATTGTTCCAGTCTATAATATTAGCATTCTCCTAGGCCTATGTCCCACCTGCATGTCACATGTAGTGTGGTCAGTTTGGGGACTTGCAGCATCACATCCTCTAGGTGTTGGTTCTGGCCAAATTGTATATTGCCACCTTCTTGTCCTACTCCATCTACCTCCATTCTCATGGTGAGGCCTTGCACTGGCTGTGGTTGTTCTGATGGCACTTGCACCACACTTAACAATCTGGAACTGAGCCAGTCTCAGATATTTCACATCGAGCTATATGTTGCTGAGACCTAGCATAACTATGCATAGCATTGGCATGGCACACTACAAATGTCAGCATTGGTAGTGTGTAATGTTTATTTTGGGGAATGTGTGCTACATTGGATTCCACTGATGGTCCTAGCAGTGTTTCATTTCCTCTTCTGACTGTGAGGGTGAATTTCACCAGCCGGTGACATATGTCCTTCCCCTCAATGCTGTTGTCTGAGCAGTATGACATTTGGTATGTTGCATGGTGTCATTGGAGCTTTTGTGACCCAGGCACAGGGTAGACCCTGATATATACAGCATGGGTATGACATTAGTGCTGTGTACCTCATAATGTTTATGACAATGGCTGATGTTTGTAGCAACTATGGACAGTCACATTTGACAGGATTAGAACATTGTTATTGATTACAGGGGATTGATAACGTTGTCATCCTGAGTCCTCTAATTTGGGAGTGTTTGATCCCTGGGGACATTACTGCCATTAGCTACTTGACCTGCACACACAGCAGAGGTGGTAGTGGCAACTGTTGTCAATGTTAAATTCCACTTGCAGATATGGCCTGAGACTGTTAATTGAGCCCTAGTTCATGTAGGGAGAATACCAGCTGTCGTGTGACAGCAGGCCAGTTTTATGTTGTACCCTACCCTCCTGGACTGGCTTTACCTTTCCAACATCCTTGGCGTGGCAGCATACCCCCATGCAAAGGTTGTTGGTGTAGTGTAGTACTGTGCCCCAGGTTTCCTCTGAACAGCCCACGCCCCCGTGATGTGCCCCTTTACCCATGCCACTCCCTGAATATCATGACTTACATGCATTGTGCAATAGGTATGTCCCCCTCACTTGCAGTTAACATTTCCTTGGTCCTGTGCTTGCAGTCATGCCAGCGTTTCTTGCACTCGATGACTGTTCTCCGTACTTCTGCCACACTGCTTATCTTGTCAACAATTTGTTGCCATATTGCCTCTCTCCTACTAATTGGCAAGTTTGAGGTGACAAAAAGTTGGGGCTGGTGTTCCATCACCTCTTTCACCAGAATTTCCTGCTCCTCTGCACTGAAGCAACACTTTCTTTTCTTCTTCTACCTCTCCTGGGTCTTGTGTGGGTCCTCCTGGCTGGTTCCCGGTCTGTTGTCATCTTCCTGGGGTCCATCCAAGCATTTGGGATCCATTTTGGTTCTCCTTAGCACATTTTGCTGTGTTTGCGCCGCTTTGCGTCAAAAAAAGGCGCGTATCCGGTTTGCAACATCGTAAACCGTCTCACAGTCATTTTCAACGCGTTATCGTCATTTTTCTTCACAACATGACGCATTGGTTTGAGTAAAAAAAAAAATGACTCACACCTGTGGTTTGCGCCGCCGCCCATCATAGTATAAATTTGACGCCCGAATGGCACAAATAAATGGCGTTAGCCGGCGGTAAATTTTTTGACGCAAAAAGTATGAATATGACCCTTGGTTCGAAACATTGTTGTTCATTTATACCTGATAATTCAGGAAAAGTTAAAGAGTTGATTTAAAATGTAACAATTAACAAAGAAGATTTAAAAGAACTAACAGAAACTACAGTTGGGGAAAAAGCTGGCAAGGGAATTAAAACTGTGGGAAATTGGTTTAGTAATGTGGGAAGAGGTATTATTTTGACAATTGCAAAATGGGTGTCAATAACTGTATTTTGTCTCATTGGAATTTGGAGAATATATAAAATGATAAAATGTTTAAAAAGAAGAAAATTGGAAAGAATAGAAGGAATTTCGAAATTCAAATGACTAAATTCTATATAGAAAATAAAAGCAGAAAGAGAAATAATGCGAAAATAAATGAGACAAAATTTTGAAAAATTGATGATAACAAATTAATTTATCATGGATTGATGTGATGACATAAATAGTCATCAGAGGAGGGATTGTGAGAGTGTGAATTTTCTAACATTTTTATTAGTAGTTTTGGTTATAATGAATTAACGTGTAAAACAGGTAACTTTTGAAAATGGTCACCACAGTTCATTTCTGTTTCTAACTGAGCAAAATTTGAAGTAAATGTTGTTGTTATTTTCCATAATTCAATGCTTACATAAAAGTGTATTCAATGTTCTAATATATGTGACCACAGCTACCTCTAGTGGGTTGCTCCATTATGTCTTACAAGGCCATGTTTAACTGAATTCTTGCATAAGTTGAATGTTCCATTGTTTGATGATGTTACTAATACGTGGTTTCTTCCCCGAGGATGGAAGTGAATGTTACAAGAGTGAACGTTTCTTCCTGAGAAGAGGAGTTTAGACAAAATGGAACAATGGAGCTACAGATGAGACGGAAAAGGAAAAGTTACTGTTGAGAAAATATTTTAGTTAATGTAATGTTGTCGTATTTTAGGTTATCGATTAAAATTTCTATTGGCTGAAACGTAACCACCCCATGAACTGACCAATCATAAGCTTTTTAAAGATTAGTATTACAACTTGAGTAGGATTCTTCTTTAGGTAGATTGCAGATTTTAGCGAGAGAGATTGAAGTCATTAGATTCCAGTGTTCCTGCTGATGGTTCAAGTCATATTAGCAGTGTGGGTTCAGTTGTTCTTAGGCCCGATTCTTCTGAAGACATATCTGATGGTGTCCCATTGCTGAAGTAGACGGCTTGTTTCATTAATTTGATAATGTATGTCATTGCAATGTTATATGTGACTCTTTTGCTTTCCAGGTACAAGCTGCAACTAATGACTTGATTGCTGCATAATAATAATAGGTTTTTAATAATCACCTGAGTTGAAGAGTTTTTCCCAAATTTGCGTTTCTAAATTCTTTTTACATGAAGCCCAACATGTTAATGCAAATTTGTGGTTAGTGAGCATATTAACTTGGAGTGCTCATGATTTACATTGACATCTTTTGAGTGTTGTACTGAGGTATACCTTGCCATTATTACCAGTTCTGGTATTACTAATAAGTGTAATTCTTTTAGAGATTATTTGTTTGATCGTTTTGATTAAACTTAGATATATAAGACATTCTAATCAACCACTATGAATTCTATATGCTTACCATTTGTGCTTGAGAGTTATTTTCGTAACATTAGCGTTGTTAATCTAGGGAAATAAAATGTATAATTCTTCTTAATAAACTGGTGTGGTTGTTGTTGAAGTTTAATATCTTTGATTATGCCAATTATTGTTGACGTTTACATTTCACATTGACGACATCCCCTCAAACCTATGTCGCTTCGATCCATTGAACTCTAACACAGAATTTAGTATACAGTATAAATAAATAATAGCTTGGATTTCGTGGCGCTGCAGCAAGACAATACCCCTCAAAAATCCATTACAATGTTGTGTTTTAATGCAGCATGCTTCAAATCAATGGACCAGTCCCAAAAAGAATAGTGTATTATTTTATTCCAATATTTTTTGTCTCTAGTTTAATAAATCTGTATTTAACTTCTTTCCAGCATTCATCAATTCTGCTCACCTGAAGTGCTAATATTTGCCATAATCTTCCCAGAAATGCACAAGTGGAACCTTTTGTCCAAATCAATACCCTTTTGACTAATGTTCTAAGCAGTATGTGCTTTAAAATAAAAAACGTACATTTTTGTACAAATGTGTTTTAGTGTTAGAATAATAATTGTTCTTGTAATTATTATAACAATATGTTTTTATTACTATTATTATTATTATTATTATTATTATTATTTCTCCAAAAACTGCAGGTGATGGGGTCCTGTGCTGAATTTAGTGCGGAAGCAATGGCCAAGGTGATTGGGACACGACCATTATAAGGTGCCTGGTATCCTTTTCAGTCTTTATAGCTAATATTAAAAAAGGAAAATTGTGTTTGAAGAGTATAGCGACTCTCCACTGATTAGTGGAGGCAGGTGAGTACGAAGCCGTTGGCTATGCCCTATGTTTGAATTTCCTATGATCCTTTCACAGGATATGTGTCTCCTAAAAGCATAATATGTCCAGATGTGACTTATAGAGAGTCGTCCAAATGGCATCCCTTGTATTGGTTAAATTCAGGCCGTTCATGTTGAAAGTAACTATCTGGACCCTACATCATTGACAGACTAAAAGCTAAAAGCAGTGTGCAGTCAGTGGCCAACATGAAGCTCCTGGTGTGGTGAACACCTCCACCCCGTCCCCTCAAAAACAGAAGCAGTGATAGAACAGAAAAAGATAAATTGACAACCAATACCAAAATTGAACCATTAACATCCTGTACTGTTGAGTGTGCAGACGTCCCCTTGAAGGGTCAGTGTGTGAGACCCATAATCACCTCTAACACTGCCAAACCAGTCAGCAAGAAGGCTCTTCTCCCTTGCTGGCCCAGCAACCCCCTGACAAGGTATGTCCCATATGGGTCCAGCCTTCCCACCAGCAAGGTTCTATGTGTGACTCCCCCTGCAGCTTCTGCCCAGGCAAAACCAAATCCACATTGTACAGCATCCATGCAAACCTGCATAATGAAACAGAAAAAGGACCCCCCAACCCCCACTCAGGGCTCAAATCAAAAGAAATCCAGCTCTCACCTGGGTCTCTCAATTACTGTTGTGGATACAGTGGGCTGCCAGGAACCAATCTATCATCGCTGGTCATGGTCCCCAGTGCGGCCTGTTCCATATGATCAGTAGTCTAACCCTCCATCTTTGAACTCTCATCTGCATGCTGTTTAGCATGCGTCAAGCAAGTTAATTACTGAACAAGTCCTTGATCTCATGGGCCACTCCCATTTGCAGTCTAGCCTCCTTGGGTGACTCCAGTCCATAGAATCTGTCGTCTGACTGCATCTTCCCACCCCTTCATGCAGACCATCCATATGGGCGATGTCAAGTAAACCTGATATGTAGGCCGGAAGCAATTCTTCAGTCCCTGGGCTCTGATGGCTTCAGGCACAACCCTTTTGGTGGCTCCAGCCTCTCGAGTCCACCCCCCATTGAGAAGACCCTGATCCTTGTCCCTTTTTTTAGAGATTCAGAAGCTGCATCCTCTGTGAGCAAACCCAACAGGTATACCATTTGTTGGACCTCCATGACTGTTTGACACAACTTGTTATTTTTGCATTTGCTGCCCCATGTGGGAAGGGTATACCCAGACGTGGCTCCCTTGCTCCCCATGCCACTGGAGTCAAGCTAGCCTGGCTGATGAAGGGTGATACCCTGAAACTGGTCCTAGGATGCTTGTTTCCAGTCCAGAGAGGACCTGGCTTGGCAGTTTGGGCTGGACTGTTCCCATGGAGAACAGGGTCAAGGCTGATTTGCATATGGCTGGGTCCAAACTGGAATGGCATGGGTGGCAAAAAAACTATGGATTTAGGCCCAGATCTCTGTACTGGGGGTGAATGTTTGACATTGTTCAGCATTCCATCCATCACTTGTTCTTTTTGCATTTGCTGCCCCATGTGGGAAGGGTATGCCCAAATGTGGGTCTCTTGCTCCCCATGCCACTGGAGTCAAGCTAGCCTGGGTGATGAAGGGTGATACTCTGAAACCGGTCCTAGGATGCTTGTTTCCAGTCCAGAGAGGACCTGGCTTGGCAGTTCAGGCTGGACTGTTCCCATGGGGAACAGGGTCAAGACTGATTTGCATAATGCTGGGTCCAAACTGGAATGGCATGGGTGGCAAAAAACTATGGATTTAGGCCCAGATCTCTGTCCTGGGGGTGAATGTTTGACATTGTTCAGCATTCAGTCCATCACTTGTTTTTTTTGTGTTTGACACAATTTCACAGCAGAGGCCAAAGTAAGATGTCCATCTATAGCAAATGCCATCATCATGGAGTTTCTTAGTGATTGGTCTAAATTCAGCCTAGCGTTGAAGATGTATCCGTGCAACATCCTAATAGATCATGCAGGAGTAGTTTTCGTGGCAGATATTGCCAACTTCTCTGGCCTTTCTCAAAACCTTCTCCTTTTCAAAATACTAATGATATTTGTGAATCATGTCTCTGTTGTTGAACCGGTCTCTTAGGGCAAACACGATGTACCATGTGTCCATGCGTTTTTCTGGGTGTCGGTTCTCAAAAAAGGGATGAGAACATTCCCACTACAAATTTTCAAAACTTAAATCTGAGATCTTCTCACTTAGGAGGATCAAATTCTTTCACTTTTCAAGAGATTTTCAAGATCTTCCAATTTGTCATTGGCTCTCTTAAATGGAACTGCCACAGTGCTGTTTTACGCGGCTGTATTAGACTGTCCCACCACCACCCTGTCTAACCGACCTCCATCTCCAGATCCTCTGACCTACTGAGTTAATGTTGGTATGCAGCTCCGGGATCATGGTTTCCAAATCTGAGAGTAGTTATGCAAGACGTTTAATAAAGTCCTAAGTTCATTCCGAACTTTGGTTTTGAAAGTGTGGATGCTCTTCAATGGATCTAATTTGGTCAATGCCATAGTGTTATTTGGGGCATGAGGCTAAGATGCCTCAGGAACATCAGGGGCCACCAACTGCAACTGAGGCATGTCAAGAAAGCCAGGAGTCTACCACATTAAGATTTATTTTTGGGGATGCGGGGAGGGTCACTCCATTGGCTCCTATCTACAAATAGCTGTACAAATCTGTCACACACTGGGGGTGGGAGAACTGATGTGCCTTCAACTGCCAGAATGCACAGAATGTCTTACACTCCTCCAGAGCATCACCAGGAATATACTTGAATCCTTACATCCGGGTGTCACACAAAGCCCCCTGAGGGCAGTCACATCCCTTCTAAAGGAGCCATTAATCATGAGGCTGGTGGTTTAGCAGACTAAGAAAGGCCCCTGACATACAACTTGGGGGTTCCGGCCTAAAAGATTCATTAGGTCGAAAAGAGTATGAGTGGTGACTGCAAGGGTCACCACAGCCTGCCCCCAACAGCCAGTATGCATGTGTATTGCCCCCAAACAAATTTCTCCATCATTCAGGAGCACCAGATTTAGGGTGCCTTCTCACTTCCCATGTAGTGAGCTGGATGCCTTCTCCCTCATAGGCTTTTCCAGGTATCTGCCAGGCCCACAGTCCAAATTCTTAGCTCTGACGGCCCCTTGCTCCACTTTGGTGCCATCACTACATGCACCGAGCCTTAGTGCTCGGCTCCCGTGGCTTGGTAACACTGCTCCCCCAGGGGAAGTCATCCCCCTCCTCACAGTCCGGGGGCGCGATTCAGCACTGGTGACCCGGTGGCACAGCCCTTCCACCACCACATCATGTCCTGTGCAGGCCTAGTCACTGGCTCCATGAGGCATTTCCCTTCAAGGCCACCCTCCACCCCCCTCGCAAGTGGTGGGATGCCGGTAATCAAAAACTCCCTGTCAGTGGCTGCCCCAATTCAACATGCTGTCCCTCAGCCAGGAAGGAGCAATGGCAAGATGTGTCCTACCGCTTGACTATTTTGGCCATGCCCTCCTCTAGCAGATATGTTTAACAATCATGTAGGGCCTCCAACATGTGCTATTTTGTAATTCCTCATAATCAATGAGATACTGTAGATATGAAAGTGAAATTTGCATCATATTACATCACTATAGCATACAGTGTGCAGAAAAAGGTCAATTCACATTAAAATGGCAATTATGATGCTGTTACTTCATTTTTGTGACAAAGTGAAACCATCATAAAATGAGTTTTTATATAGCACTTCACACCACACTGTAAAAATATATGATTTTTGTCATAGAATGTAATGATATTCATTAATACTTTTTTATGTTTCTTTACCTGTCTTCTTGGTTGAAGTGAGGGCGGTTTGGTAATATGACAATGGTAGAAGTTGCTGGAAGCTCCACAAAATTAATTATTGAGTGGTTTATGTAAGCTCTAGGTGTCCACAGTTGTGCAACACGCCGCACCTAGGCTAGTGTATTTAACAGCCCCTGCGTATCCTTCAATTGTTCTTGATGGCACTGACCATATGACCTGGGCTAAGTTCCACCAATGAACCATCAAAGCTGGCTCTGAAATTGTGTTACACTTGTTACTTCCCTAGCATCTGTATATTTCAGATTATATAAAGCAAAGAAGGGAGTTGAGGACAAAATAATAACAGAATATAAGCTAAAGAGTAACAACAGCGAACAAAGGCAGGAAAATATAAAAGGGAAGGTAAAGAGATTTAAAACAACTATAAGTAATATTAAGGAAAGAAAGTCAAAATCAGAAGAGAAAGAAACATTTGAAAAACACAATACAAGTTGGTTAATATAGTGACTGCAAATACCCTTGTGTAGAATCCAAGCCACAATTACTGATAATAGAAACCTCATTAGATAAAGACATCTATTGCAGAATTCTATGTGCATCTTGGAGTCCAAACACCAAAATTCCAAGAGAGAGTTAAGTGGTTTACAGCAGAGATTACTGTGTAAAGTGTTAAACTCAACTTCCAATCATAGGGGGTTAGGTCATTTAATTATTGTGCCTTCTAGATGTACCATTTTGAAGTTATGTGCACAAGAATCCTTGTGGTTCTGGGTGCACTCAGAAAAGGAACTACATAATGTACTGGGAGGTATTAAGGTGTGGTTAATGGAAAGTATGATGCAATTCACAGTGTGTTAGTGTATTCAGAAGAATAAAGTAATGTATTATTGCAGCTGCTATGTGGGGTAATTCATCTGCATGCTTCAGGGCTGGGGAAGATGCTACAACTGGCAATGAGGAGTGGATAAGTGACTTAGAAGTCAAAACTGCTCTCCCTGAGAGCTTGCAACAGTACAGAAAACTGCTTGTGCATGCCATGTGTGCCCAGAAATGATATAGAGTGGTCTGCAACCGGCACATGTGGAGTCAAAGCCCTGCTTCAGCCTGTACACTACTGCAGAAGAAATAGAAGGCCCTGCAAAGGAGCACATTCAAAATGCCCGCCATGCTACAGAGGAAGTTGTTGACAAAGATGTTGTCAAAAACAGAATGATTATTCAGACAGAGTAAGAAACAACAATCATGTTAAAAAGATATAGAAAACAGAAAACTTACTCACCATCAAGGAAAGTTGAAGCATATGGTGGCATATACTACAGCAGTGATCTCTGTTTGCAGGAGTTGTTGGTGCCACTCTGTGTGGCGAAAACTGTCTGAACAGCATGAGTTCTCAATGGCTACAGAAGGGAGCGTGAAACACAATGCAGCTGTGTTCCTGAAGGCACCACCACCTTTCAACGCTTCTAAGTAGCAAGAAATTGGTGCCAGGTGGGTTGCTTGGATTGAAACATAAGATGACTTCATAGATGCACTAGAGGAAGAAGATGACAAGAAAATCATCACATTTTTGAAACACCTTCCAGGTGATGGAGCAAAAGAAATGATAAAGAAAATCTCTCAAACTGATGCAAAGTCATACTGTAGCTGGCCCCCACTATTTCCGGCCGCTGTCCCTTATCACTTGTTAAAAGATGCTCTCTCTCTCTGACAATGCAATTGTTTTATTTGTCTTTTAGGGTTTAGTACAATAAAAAGGTTTAGACTCATGTGTGTTCTTCTTCCTTAATTCCTTGATTTGGGTAATGGGTTTTTGCCTTCTTTTCTCCCCAGTGGTGAATTGCGCCGGATGACCTCACCTCAGGAACAGGAAAGGATACATATTGTCTGTTAAGTGTTTTCTATATATATATTTCAGAATAGGGACAGGGCTAGTGAAGGGCAACTAGGAAGAAACCAGTATTGTACATTTATATGTTTGTAGGTGCTCCAGGTGCATAGGACCATAACCAGTGTTACTTGGGGAGGGTGGTTACACATGCTCTCCTCAGTGGTCCTGATCCCTTTTCGTCTGTCCCTTTTTTCCCTTTTTTTTTCCCTACCCCTTTCCTTCCACTAAGAGGAAGCGTACCTTGTTCAGCCACATTCCTCCTGGAACGTAGCTGGGAGTAGACGCCGGTATACCCTTGGATGCTTGGTATTCACCTTCTCTCACCCCGATCTCTCCTTCCAGGCTCTGCTCACTCCTCCCATCTGCGTCATCTCTGCTTCCCTGGCTCTTTGTTCCTCGTTCTCTCCCCCTGCTCCTTTCTCCTGTTCACTGTCTCTTGATCTCCTCCGCTCTGCCCTTTTCTCTCCCTCCTCATTTCTGCCGTCCTCGTCCTCTACATCCACAACCCAGAAGTCGTAAAGACTTCCAGGTGAGGAACTCCTCAGTAGACCCCCTGGGGACTGGATGAGCGGCCCCTGTTCTGCATCGTTGTCCGCGTCATTCTAGCCCCTCACTGCTTCCCGTCCACACATACCAAAAGGTAAAAGAAGCATTAGAGTACAAGTTCAATCCAATACTGAATGTTGACTATGAAATGTATATGTTCAACCAAGTGCAACAACAGGTTGGTGAAACAATGGATGAGTTTATTAAAAGCCTTGATGCACTTGTTAAACATTGCAAGTTCTGCGACTTCACTGACAAAAAAGCCATGCTCCTCAGAATCATTGATGGATGCCTTTTAAATGTGTTTTGAAGTAACATGCTAAGTGAAATACACAGTCTAGAGAAAATGGTGATGCCTTTGAAAGCAGAAAAATGAGAGGAACAACAATCTGTTGACATAGAAGCAGAAACAGCACACCATGAATTGGCACTGACTGTGAAAAGCAAGCACAATCATAAGCATAAACGAGACACACCCAGGTCGACATCTTCAAAGAAAACAAAACTTTGTTTCCAATGTGGATTTTGATTTCCCCATGAAGTTACATGTCCAGCAAGAGACAGGTTTGCAATGGTTGTGGAAAACAAAACCACTTCATAACTGTCTGCCAAGCCAAAAAAAAGCTCAAGTGTGTCATGACGGCAAGAGAAAATTACAGTGAATACGCTCCAGAAGCATTCACGCCACATTCCTAAAACTGAAAAGCAACATCAGCCATGACAAATAGAAACCAGGCAAAATCAATTGTCATCAAGCTCAAAGGATCTTCAGCTTCACTATCAAGTACTAGCGAAGAAGATGCATGTGCACTGATGATAACCACCAAAAGGCTGCATTCACATGCGGGGTTGGCTACCTGTAAAGAAGATCAAAATTCAAAGAAAATTAACCAAACAGAGTGACAAACATCATTTGTACACTGTCCCACAAGCATGTTAAAAGTGAACAATCATCCAATAACTTTCATCAAAGAGGGTGCATTGATGAACACCTATCCTCGCCTCAGACCATCAGGCATGGAGGTGTTTACTTGGGCTGCTTCTGAGACATTGAAAAGCCAAAGGTCATTCTTAGTGACAATGTGATACAAAAGACATTGGTGCGAGACACCATTCATGTTCTAAAAGGGACTTCTTGAGTGCCTGTTTACTCTGTTTTGCCACTGAAGCTGACATGGGACTGATATCCCTCCACTACAACCGCTGTGTTCAGTCGGAGATTACAAGCTGATTCTCGGTGGTGTTCCATGGCCTGGGAAAACTCAAGAAAATTTAATTACATATCAATGAAAACATTCACCCTGTTGCTCAGTGTCAGTGCAGAGTTGTTTTCCACCTACAAGAAGCCGTGGTGAAAGAGTTGGAAGCCCTCATAAAACATGCCATTGTTGAACATTCCACAGGCCCCACTCCATAGGTTTCCCCCATATTAGTAGCAGTACCAAAAGAGAACAGTAGCCAAGAGGTGCACATTTATGTTGATATGCGCCAGGCACACAAAAGCTTTGGGAGGGAGAGACATCCTGGTCTGCATAGAGCAGACATAATCATGCAATTAAAGGAGCCAAAGTGTTTTCTCATCTCTACCCGAATAAAGGGTACCATTAACTCGAGTTGGAGAAACTGCAGGTACATTACTAATTTTTTAGCTCATTTTGGTTTGTTCAGATGTAAGAGACTGAGGTCCTCATTACGAGGCTGGCGGTCCTACCACTGCCAGCCTCACCGTGGCGGTCCTACCATCGCAGAGCCGGCGGTAAGGACCGCCACATTATGAGTTGTGAGGCTTGGCAGATGCCATGCCTCCACAACTCCTACTGGCCCGCCGGTGCGGTCGCATCACTGCGGCCGGCGGTGAGCACCTCCAATCAGGATTATGAGGCTGCAAACCGCCAGGCTTTCCATGGCGATCACCCCGCCATGAAAACCCTGGTGGTCACGCACCTGGCGACAGGAATCTCTATTCCTGTCATCGGCACAGACATACACACATGCACACACACCCCCACCCGTTCACACACTCACACATACATCCCCACTGCCCTTCACGCACGCATGCATACACATACACTCCCATTCAGCATATGCATACATGCACTCAGACATCCCCACTCACTCACATTCATCCTCACTGACACCCCCACTCACTCGCATTCATCCTCACAGACACCCCCATACACGCACACACATTCACATTCACTCACATACAAACACTCACACTACACCCCCCTCCGCATACACCTACCCACACACACAGACACCCGTCCATTGTGGCCTATGCCAGTCAAAGCCTACCTGATACAGATGTGGTTACTGTCAGCTGGAGAAGGAGAGTCTGACTGTGGGGTGGGCCTGCAATCATTTTCATGTATTCCTCTATAGAAAACGATTCACTGTCATCATGGACTACCAGGTGTTGCTTACAATTTTTGGTAATCCGAAGGCTAAGATGCCCAAGTCCATGAATATGACTATGAGAGTGTGCGCAAACCAGGGAAGGATCAAAATCCAGCAGATTACTTTTCATAAGTGCAGCTGCCTCGTCGCAGTTCTACATCCAATACATCTGAAGCATATCTCAACTTTATTTTGAACTCCAGCACACCGTTGTCTCTGTCTGTGGAACAAATCATTGCTGCCACCAATGCAGATAAAGACATGAACATAATCTAAGAACTGACCACCACGCAGTCATGGAGGGGAAAGACCAAGCCCCTCGCCAATGATATTGAATTCCAAAAATTCAAAAATGTACAGGATGAGTTAGCAGTCACCCAAGAAGGCGTGATACTATGAGGTTTGAGAATTGTCATACCTGGAAGCCTTAGACTGCGGGTCATCAAGCTAGTCCATGAAGGACACCATTGTGTTATAGCCACTAAAAAAGCACTAAGGGATCAAATGTGGTTCCTTTAGCTCGATAAGAGAGTTGAAAAAGAGATGAAGGCATGCACATTTGTAATTGCTTACCCCCCACAGTGATGCAACACCCAGTGACAATATCTGATCTTCCTGCTCATGCCTAGGAGACAGTTGCAGTTTACTTTTTTGGGCCTTTAGAAAATGGACACCATCTCACTGTAGTCATAGACGAATATTCACATTTTTCTTTGGTGGAAGACCTATCTTCAACAACCCATGACAAAGTCATAGAACAGCTTGATGACATCTTTGCAATGTGTGAGATCCAGGAAATCCTCAAATCTGATAATGACCCGCCCTTTAACAGCAAAGAGTTCAAAGAATTTCTTGCCCGATGTAACATCAAACATTGAAAGAATATACCCTTCTGGCCCCAAGCCAATGGCGTAGTCAAGCGATTCATAGGCACCCTCAAGTGGGTCATTCAACTAGCTTCCATCGAGGGATTCGATTTTGAACCAAGCCATGTTTCAGGCTTTCCAGGCCTATGAATCAACTCCTCGCTCCACAACTGGTGAGAGTCCAGCCACCTTGCTTTTTGGGAGAGCCATCAGAACAAAACTATGTCAATGGAACCCAGATCAAACACATACCGCAACACTTGTAGAGTCCTAAAACTGTACAGGAAGTGACCCAACCAGCAGGTCTGGCTCAAGAACATGAGCCTATCAGGGTGAACCTCAATCATCTTGAACCACCCGAGTCGGCAGACAGGTGAGAGCGCCTTGCCGACTATTTGAGGAAATGTGATTTTAGTGATGTCTGCCATTTTTTATTTAACAAAGGCTGAGATGTAGCATCTTGATGTTATGTGCACTAGAAACCTCATGCTTCTGGGTGGACTCTGAAAAAAAAGGACATAACGTATGTGGATGTGGTAAGGTGTGGTTAATAGAAAGAAAGACATAATGCATGGTGTGTTAGAGTACGCTGAGGAATAAAGCAATGTTAGATCGCAGTTCCGTGTGGCTTAGTTCATCTGCATGCCTCATTGGTTGGGGAAGACGCTACACTAGATAGGTCTGTATTTATTACGTATGTCACAGATTCCAGTCCTAGGTGAGATAGCTCCTTCCCAGGCCACATGGAATGTTCTGCGATGGTGTTTAAAAAATCAAGCTTCCAACATTTTGTGAATATTTATGTGTTAACAATACTACTATCAAATACAAGTGTTGTAAATTACACTGAAATGTGTTTGTGGATCTAATATTTAATATGCAATTACTTGAAAGTGGAAAGTCAACAAAATATTCACATGATATTTTGTTCTTATTACAGACAACTCTGACCCTCGCTCCCGACCTACAGACTTCTCCCCAACCATTATTCCTAAATTGGTATACTTTATGTTTACACTAATTGCAATACAGAAAACATATTTGAAAAAAAGAACCACAGTTAATATTTTGTCCTCGAATAAGCTGCTGCGTCTTGTATATATTTGACAACATCATGACTTTAAAGCAATAAGAAACGTGCTAAGTGGTTTTATTAACCTTTTGTCTTATGTTGCAGCTGTAGCTTAAAGCCCATGCCGCTCTATATTTTCACATTTACTTGATCCAAAACTCTGCCTCATTTTCTTATTTTGATGATAGATTAAGAACTGCACAGCTCCTCATTGTAACGACAAATTTAGGTGCGTCAAGAGACTATATTTGCCTTCGAGGTCAGACCAGAAATGACTTGTTGTGTTTTCAGAACAGAGTTGTTCTTTTAACGACAATCCCCGGTGAACATTATATTCTAATTGCAGTCTGATCTCTTGAACTACTGTACCGTTCCGGGAATATGCCATGAATTATATATAAGTTCAAACACTCCCTGTGCCAGGATAAATGTGGAACAGCTCAGCGGTGTCTGACAGCGCAATGAGACCGCCTGACAGTAACCCTAGGCAGATGGCTGGAAGCCCCAGCCACACCTTTCATATATCACATGTCCAAGGGTTTGTACGGGGGAGCATCTCGTCTGTTAAACGAATGATAGGTGTGACACAGGTATTTTCAATTCACCACAAATGCAGTTTGGAGAGACGAGGAACAAAAGTGGCTAAGTGACATTTTGTGAAGTTGACTGTGACCGACTCTGGTCGTCAGTGGGCGTTTGCTCTTCCACCCTGTAACTCGTTTTCTGCTTTAATTAGGGGCTTATTTTGAATAAAAGCTGCACCTTTCTTCACTGCGCACCGCTTTGGGCTATAATACCTACTCTTTAAAATTGAAGGTAGGGCAGAATATACAACGAACTTTTAGCACAGGGAGAAATACAACATTGAAGGTTGCTTTGCCTGACGGAACAGAGGCGCTCTACCGAGGCGCCAAAGTGCTGCGAGGTCATCGCAATGGTAGCTGTGCGCTATGTACATGCCAGAAATATGCGATAAGTAATTCCTTCTAGCTGCTCCCCGATGTCTCATGATTTCTAACTCTTTTTTTTAAGATTCAAAAATTGTGTAGGCACGTCTTCTGGAACTTTTGATAACAGATGATTTGTTATCCTCTAGAACAAAGTTGCAGAGAAAATTAGGACTAGTTATGTTTTTTCAACTCCACGTCCAGACACAGCCCTCATTTGAAATGTCTGAAACGTGTGCTTGCTATGTTATCGTACATTTAGATCAAGTATCTTACTTTCTGGGGATCCACAAGGAGCCCGTGATTACTCCAGGAAATATAGGACCAGGGTCGGTTTCTTGGAGTAAGTTCCACAAAAGGGAAAATTATGCCAACATACTTGTGACACGAGTGTAAGGTTTTGAAACAAAAGGAAAATCAAGTTCCCCTACTCACATTAACATTCCATTCCCACACTAGAGACGTACACGCGCTTGCCTTTCACAGGAGCACATTATGGTTTGTTTCCAGGATTTTTAATGTTTTGGAGGTATGAAAACATAAAGCTAGGAATTTGATGATGGTTATGTATCACTTGAAGAAGGCTCCGTGTGAATACCCCATTCCTCCCAACCTGGTTCTATGAATTAGAATCTGGATTTTAAATTTGCAAAATGTTTAATTTCTGCTCTTAAGCTACATCAGGTGTGCAACAAGCGTTGTGAATCATCAACTGAGGGACATTTGTGCTGTGCGTACATCATCATTGGATTCATTATTCATATGCAGGGCATACTGTGCTGCTAGATCAATGTGGCCATTCCAAGAATGGGCCATGCAGTGTCAGAGAAGGCCCTAAAGCCGAAGAAGACGTCACTAAACACAGGAACATTCTGGAATTCCTGTTGTTGGGGTTGTTTGCGACTACACTAGGAAGACTTTTCTTCGCAATGTGTGAAGGCCCCTATAACGCTGGAATGGTTTGTGAAGACAGGCCTCCAACTTTTCACTACTTTCACAAGCTGTTTTTCAACAAACGGCCAATGGTCTTTACCAGTTTTAAAACTATTCACAACTCCAGTTTGTACTCTGCTTCATACGGCTGCAAGTCTTAAATATCATATACCGGCTAAACTTAGTGCTGCGATAAAAGTAGGGGCTAAGCCATATTTCTATAGCTGAGAAGAAAATGAATAGGCACAACCAACATCCATGTCATTTAAATGAGTGGCACACAAATTAAAGATTGTCACTGGTACAACAATAAAGCCTTTAGGGCAATTGAGTATGGGAGACACGTGTTTCCGGGCAAAGAGAATGAATATGAGAGCAGGAACAGAGTTAGAATACAAACAAAATGCCATGAAAAAACACACACATAACAGCTTAGAAGAACCACCTGTGTATGTCAATAAAACACACCTTTACCGGTTCAGTCATGGTGCAGAGGACAAAGCCCAGAACCAGACAAGGATTCCAGTGCTGAAGTGTTGGCTGAATATTTTAGCGGCTGATTAGATAGCTAATTTATAACTATCTGGAAGCGGGAACACGTACAAGTAAGTGGGATCTCTCTGAGACCCGCTTTTTAACCAATACTTGGATGCAAAGGGCATGGGAACTCAGGAGTGTTCGAGTTATTGGAAGAAACCTCTTGGGAGCTACAAGCAGCAACATGAGAAAGTTAACTATTCACCCTCACCGAGAATGAGGCCCAGGGAACCAAGTACCACTTAAAATGCCTTTAACGAAATTTGAAAGGAGTTCATTGTGGTGAGTTATTGCACTTGTCGGGAAAGTGGGCGTGGCCTACTGTTCCACAGTAGGTGAATATGAATATGGAGAAAGGAGTGCATTTACTTATAATGCATGAATGAATGTGTTTGATCAATTATGCTTAGTTCTTCAGGTTAGTCATGCATGAAAAAACATACCACACATATTTACAACCATTGCATTTATCGCTTATGCATGTGATTTGTTCCATTTTTAAAACAGCAGCAGTTATTTCAAATTTGCAGATGAATAGACAATGCGCGTTTACGCTCCTGTTACTTTTTACAACCAGCATAACGTGACACATTGGTGAAAAAACTTGTGATGAAGCATACGAAAAAGTTGTGCTAAGACTTGAGATAAAAACAGTGATGACCAATCTCGCATCTCACGAGATGTATTCAAAAATGTGTCTCCATGTGTCACTCTAAAGAGTAACGCGAGCACAATGTTGCACGGTGCTCCTTACTTCACAAATGCAGTTGACCGTTAATCATGGAACCTGATTAAGTGTAAGTTTTATTACAATTTGCAGCCCTGAAAAGCCCCAGTTCTGCATGCCATTAAGGAGAAGAAACTTGTGTTGGCTGCTACTTTGTAAAAATAAATAGCCAAGGCTGTTTTGAAAACAGAAGAAGCTGCAAGCATAACGATTAAATGCTATTGGTTGTAATTATTTGTGATATGTGTTTTTGGGTACGAAAAACTAGAAGAATTACGTATAACTTAACAAACAAAGGGATTTACTCATGGTGTAATAACAGGTGATTGCACTCTTTTGTGTGGGTGTACTGATCATGCTTGGGAAAGGCACCAGATGTAATGTATTGTATCAAGGGGATTCTATATAGGGTTCTCCATTGAGCTCTAGAGTTTGTGAGATTAATATGCCTCCTTACATTAAAGGGAAGAATGACTTGTAGCTTCTAGCACGGACAGTCCTTTTTGGAAATGTGCCCTTTATAAATAATAAATAAGATAGCATACCAGATGGGGCAAGGGCAGCAGGTTTTTGAAGTTTGGCCCAAAATGTATTAATCGGAGACAAAACCAGCCAGCACAATACATCATCCAACCATCAGAGTTCTTTGCCGCCAGCAGTGGAAGAGAAAATGGCTAGGTATAGAAAGTAAGCACCACCATATAAAGCCATATGTAAGAGAAAGCACCCCCGTTATGTGAATACCACAGCGGTTCCCATCCCAAGAGTGCCATCTGCGTCTTCAAGAGTTTGAAATGGGTGTACAAAGGTTGGGGGTCCTCAGTGAAATGGAAAGTGCTTTCAAAGATGGGGGTCCAGATTGTAAATTGCTGTTGATATATGGCTTAAATTTGCACAGACAGGACAAGCACGTTTGTGGATAAACTAGTGGAATAGGTGAGTGACAAAAAATGGAAGGGGTTATTGAAGTACTAATATTTGTCTCTTATGTAGTAGCAGTGGGTTATGATTGGGGCTGCAACAGCTGGAGAGAATTGAGGTCTTCAAATGCTGATGACAATGAGAGGGGCAATCAGGGAGGCAGTAAAACATGCTATGATGTAAGACATTACCTCTTTGGCTCCCGATCCAATACAAAAGGACGAATGAATGAACTGCTGTCAATGGGTTGCCTTTTTGTAGTCAGCTCCTCTATAGGTGGCTCTCATTGCTCCAATGACTCAATGGGAGTATGTGAATTTGGTGTCCAATGAGGAGCCGAGCTCCACACCAAAGTGCCCTCTCTACAGTAATGAAGCTCTCCGGCAATCTAGATGCATCCTTTCTCTCCTGGTGAATCTCACTGGACAGGCAGTCAGTTCGCCTTCAGATGTCCAGGAACAATTTATCTCTGAGGAGTGGCTATCATGGGGACCTCGCAGAACCTGCACAGTCCTCCCATAGTGTGGCCATGCATGTGGAGTAGCTTCAGAATCAGAGTTGACTTAAATGGGAAGTCCTGAAATATATAGTCCAGTGTTGGGCACTGCACCGGACCCTGAAGACTGCTCAAGGCTTAATGCAAGATTAAAAGTCAAGGGGATGAAGTGAAGTTATCCTTTCAGTAGTCAAATATCATCTTTACAGACAGGCAATAGTTCTGGGAGGCCAGGTAAACCAGTTGATATAGTCAGCTGGAAACCTATCCAGTGCCCAAATGTGTGGAGCAAGTGGACAGCGAGGATCACTTTTATCCAAAAAGAGAAATCACCAGCACTTGGAAAAGGACATAGAAGAGGAAGCAACGAAGGACGCAATGAAGGTGGATCATCATCGCCTCAGAGTTTGCTAAGTTCCGCTGGGAAGAAAGGGAAGGGAGGGAGTAAAAGAAAAGGGAGTAGAGTGGTCGTCATCTGGAAGCAGCTGCATGAACATGAGGTGTTTATATCCTTGTGGAAGTGAAGGAAGGATTGGACTTGTCAGTTGTGGAAATTAATGAAGAATTGGCCTTTCCTGTTAATTGTATGGAAGGAATTCCAGGTCGTTTGTTCTACAGCAGTAATTCCTAACCTTTCAACTTCTGAGAACCCCCACTTTATAATTAATGGGACCCAGCGACCCCCACTGAATCATCATTGGAATCTGTGGACCCCCCCATAGAACCATGACTGAAACCTGTGGATTTACTCTGTTAATATTATTTAATTTTCCAAGCAGTCGTGGACCCTCTGAAGTGGCTTTTCGGACCCCCAGGCGTCCCCAAACCACAGGTTGGGAACCACTGTTCTACAGTGTCTCTCCACACTGCTGCCGGAACCTCATAATATGCAATAGAAAATTACCTTTTTAATCTCCTTCATTACCAGCACGTTTTCAGTTCCTCCTCCCTCTAATTTCTCTCTCTATAGCCACCCCTCTTTTCGTTCCACAAGTCTGAGAAATTTACAAAGAAATCTTCACCCGGTAATCGGGGGTATATTACGTTTTGGTGTTTGGGATGCATGAAAGGCAGGTGAACTCCATTCTTATTAAATCGTTGTTGGGAATTCCTATTTGTTAGAAATGGGGTCTTTGGTTGGCAGTCAGGTTACCCCCTGTCCAAGCAAGGACCTTCATTCTAGTTAGGGTAAGTCACACACAATCCAAATTATCCTGTGCCCACCCTCTGGTAGCTTGGCACTGAGCAGTCAGGCTTAACTTAGAAGGCAATGTGTAAAGTATTTGTGCAATCAATCATACAATAACACAATATAGCACCACAAAAATACACCACACAGTGTTTAGAGAAATATATAATATTTATCTGGGTATTTGTTGGTCAAAATGATAAAAGATGCAATAAGAAATTGTAAAGATATCACTGAAAAGTGAAATGAAGTGTCTTAAGTCTTTAAAAAGCAAACAAAGTCTCTTTCAAGCACAAAGTACCTGGTTTGGAGTGGAAGATCTCCACAAAGGGCCGCAAAGGAGGAGATGCGTGGAAAAATAGTGTGTGCGTCAGTTTTGCCCCTTCACACACAGACTTGCATCGTTATTTTTCACACAGGGAAGACGTGCGTCGTTTTCCAGCGCGCGGACAGTCTCCTTCTGTGGTTCGTGGGATTACCAGATGTCCCGGGGTCTGTGCGTGGAATCCTGGGCTTGTTATCCGGCTGTGCGTCGTTCCGGTGGGCTGTGCATGGAATTTTCTCCCTCACAGCAGGCGTCGCGTCGATTTCCTCTCTGGAAGTTGGGTGGCGTTGTCCAGGCGGGCCGTGCGTCGAAGTTCCGGTCGCACCGCAGGCGTTGCGTCGATCTTTTCCTTGCGGGGTCAAGCGGCGTCTTTCCGGATCGGCATGCAGTGAATTTTTCACCGCGGAGCAAGCTGTGCATCGAATTTTTCGGTGCACAAGGTGTCCAGGTGAAAGAAAGAAGTCTTTTTGGTCCTGAGACTTCAGGAAACAGGAGGCAAGCTCTATCCAGGCCCTTGGAGAGTACTTCTGCAGCAAAACAAGAGTTCAGCAAGGCAGCAGGCCAACAGCAAGGCAGCAGTCCTTTGTAGAAAGCAGTCAGGTGAGTCCTTTGAGCAGCCAGGCAGTTCTTCTTGGCAGGATGCAGGTTCTGGTTCAAGTTTCTTCTCCAGCAAGTGTCTGAGGTGGTAGGGCAGAGGCCCTGTTTTATACTCAAATGCGCCTTTGAAGTGGGGGAGACTTCAAGGAGTGGCTTAGACGTGCACCAGGCCCCCTTTCAGTTCAATCCTGTCTGCCAGGGTCCCAGTAGAGGGGGTGGCAGTCCTTTGTGTCAGCACAGGCCCTCCACCCTCCCAGCCCAGGAAGACCCATTCAAAATGCAGATGTATGCAAGTGAGGCTGAGTACCCTGTGTTTGGGGTGTGTCTGAGTGAATGTACAAGGAGCTGCCAACTAAACCTAGCCAGACGTGGATTGTAAGGCACAGAAATATTTAAGTGCAGAGAAATGCTCACTTTCTAAAAGTGGCATTTCTAAAATAGTAATATTAAATCCAATTTCACCAGTCAGCAGGATTTTGTATTACCATTCTGGCCATACTAAATATGACCTTCCTACTCTCTTCAGATCAGCAGCTACCACTTCACCATTGTATGAGGGCAGCCCCAATGTTAGCCTATGAAGGGAGCATGCCTCACAGTAGTGTAAAAACGAATTTAGGAGTTTTACACTACCAGGACATGTAAACTACATAGATACATGTCCTGCCTTTTACCCACACCGCACCCTGCTCTAGGGGTTACCTAGGGCACACATTAGAGGTGACTTATGTGAAGAAAAAAGGGGAGTTTTAGGCTTGGCAAGTACTTTTAAATTCCAAGTCGAATTGGCAGTGAGACTGCACACACAGGCCTTGCAATGGCAGGCCTGAGACAAGGTAAAGGGGCTACTGGAGTGGGTGGCACAATCAGTGCTGCAGGCCCACTAGTAGCATTTAATCTACAGGCCCTAGGCACAGACAGTGCACATTACTAGGGACTTATAAGTACATTAAATAGTCCAATTGGGTATGATCCAAAGTTACCATGTTTAAAGGGAGAGAGCATATGCACTTTAGCACTGGTTAGCAGTGGTAAAGTGTGCAGAGTCTAAAAGCCAGCAAAAACAGTCCAAAAAGTGGAGGGAGGCAGGCAAAAAGTTAGGGGTGACCACCCTAAGACATGTCAGTTCTAACACTATTTATCTTATAGGGCAATCATGATTTTAAGTTGTTATTATAAAATTGCAGATCACTGTGTACGGTGTTAAAAATAACTATTCTAAATGAGTTAATGTTCTTTTTAACATAAATGTGTAGATTGTGGAATAGGTCACCTTGCATTGAGTGAGTGTTCTTCATGTAAAAGCTCTTAAGGCCATTAACACCACTGAGAGACCACAACAGGAACAGAGCTGACGGATTATAACTGTTTGAAATTGGATGAATTGAAAACAAATGCAGGGACAATAAAAACGGATTGTTGTAAAGGTGCAAAGAAGGTGTGTTGCATAATATATGTTTGCAATAGCAATACAGCAAAATATAAAAAGCACGTTTTTGTAATGGCTGCAAGGTGTTTCAGACTAATCAAGAGTATTACAAATGGAAATGGATATTTAGGACTTCAAATCCTTCAGTATCTGTGTGTGACAAAAGACTAAGGGGGTCATTCTGACCTTGGCGGTCCATGACCGCCATGGCGGAGTGCGGCGGAAGCACCGCCAACAGGCTGGCGGTGCTTCCTGGGCGATTCTGACCGCAGCGGTAAAGCCGCGGTCGAAAAGGGGAGCCGGCGGTTTCCCGCCGGTTTCCCGCCGGTTTCCCGCCGGTTTCCCGCTGGCCCCGGGAACCCGCCATGGCGGTGCTGCTTGCAGCACCGCCATGGGGATTCCGAGCGCCTTCCCGCCAGCCTGTTTCTGGCGGTGTCCACCGCCAGAACCAGGATGGTGGGATCGGGTGCCGTGGGGCCCCTGGGGGCCCCTGCACTGCCCATGCCACTGGCATGGGCAGTGCAGGGGCCCCCTAACAGGGCCCCACAAAAATTTTCACTGTCTGCTGTGCAGACGGTGAAAATCGCGACGGGTGCCACTGCACCCGTCGCACACCTTCAACTCCGCCGGCTCCATTCCGAGCCGGCTTCATTGTTGAAGGGGCTGTTCCGCTGGGCCGGCCGGCGGTCTGCTGGCGGTCGCCCGCCGGCCCAGCATGAAAGCCGGAATGGCCGCTGCGGTCTTTCGGCGGGAACCGCTTGGCGGGCGGCGACCGCCGACCGCCGCGGTCAGAATGACCGCCTAAATGAGCCGTTAGACGATCTACCTTCAGTTAACATGCCGAAACCTTGTCCTACGCCAATTTTTGTTTTACTTTTCTATTAGTACATTGATTATTATGTTAGTTGAGTTCGACGTTTAATTTATTGTGTGATATGTTTGTGTGTTTTGTATGCCTTCTTTCAGCAATTAAAAAACTTTTGTGCATTTAGAGTTGTTTTATTTTAATTTGTTTGTATTTCTTTTCAGGTGTTTATTTTAATAATGTTCAAATTATCTTTTTCAATTGCTTAATTTTAATTTTATTTTGAAAATGTGTTTATTTAAAAAATATATATATATGTTGTTAAGGGAGTTGAAAGAAACCGTTTACCTTCTCTCTTGCACGGACACGAGCAATCATTCTTAGCCCTGGCAGACATCTTAGAAACTCTTCTTTCATTTCAATATTAAATCAATACACTTTTAGACATACTGTGAGAGGAGTAATGTCAAACAAAGGCCAAATAAACGCGAAGAGTGAGTTATCTTTCGTGGCAAACCTGGTGCCAACGAGTTAAAGAGTGAGGCCGAATCCTGCAATCCATTATGCCCAGCTGAAGCTGCCACATTGACTGGTCACACCAAGATGGTGAAAAGCGTTCAACAGAACAATTTCCTCAGCTGAAGCAACGAAGTTCAAGTTAATGCTGGTCCACGCCTCCAGGGCTGGCAGACGATGAGTGCGTCATCAAAGGCATTGACAGCCCTCGCTACCACCCCTACTTGCTCCTTCGAAAGCGTTTATGCTGCGAGTTACCCTTCCCGTCTCTGGCCAGACTGGGTGCCTATATAGTCCTGCTTCCGCTCACAGACTGAACGCATTACTCAGACTGGTGGAGATGCTGTGAATGGTCTCTGGGAAGGTGTTCATAATCATCATCAGGGTTCCTATAAAGTGCATATTTTTCAAACCCAGGGGGGCATATAATTCTCAAAAAGAGTCCTAAAGATGATTGAGACTGAATCAGGAAGGGCTTTCTCTTATTCCTAAATGGAGCAAGCAACCTGCGCTAGTGTTCCCTGCAAAGGAGCTGCAGCTCCCTTCATTTTATTTGTAACCTCCAGGAGTGGTTTGCCTGAAAACACAAAGTAGTTACAATTGCGGAAAGTTTGAGCCATTTCGTTATATGATAAAGGGTATTACCCGAGACGGATTTTAAGACCATCAGAGATTTGAATTTAACCCCTGTGTGGACATTACGCTGTGGTTTTCTTGTGATAATGAAAAGTAAATATTTGATATCCTTCGTATATTGATCACTGGTTGGGCAGCAGAGTGAGATTCGGAGTGTATAATTGCCATAGTGATATAGCCTTAAGGGCCCTATAAACCTTAAAGAGAAAAGGCTCAGAGTGAAACGTCCAGCATTCCCATTCACTCCTTTATGAGGAACACTTTCAGTCCTTTATGCGGAACATCTTCAGTCCTTTATGCGGAACACTCCATTTTTCTCTGCATGTACCAATGTGTCATTGTAAAGGTGCTCTATTTCTAATCTTTCCCACACATAGCACCTCATGCCTGTAGGCGAAATTTTTTATTTGTGAAGGTCATAGGCTTGTTGGGCTGTACTTCACTGTTACAATAGCTGCCTTCCATCTTTAACTGGCATACTTCTTCAGAAGGCTAGAGCACTTTTATTTAAAAAAAATATAGGCTTATTGAATTTTTGCACATATAAAATCCACATATCTATAACAATTCCAACAACCCTGGACAGAGTGGGGAAGTCAAACACGCACTTTCATGCCCAGCCATAAAAATAAGCAACCAAATATGATCAAGCCCTTTATCCCCATTACAGAGATACAGTCCTCTGTGGAAGTGCAAGGAAACTGAACAAGCAGAACGTAAATCATATGGATTAGGCACATGGGAACAACCAGGAGACAATGCAACAACAACAAACATACTCATGTTTCATCATGAATAATGCAGGTGAATGAACAAATCTGAACCATACATGCGTGCATCCAGCTCCCAACCCCCCCAACAGCTTTCCTAGAGCCCCGACTGTTATCTGGTGTCCCACTAGGATGCTCTCATCTCAAGCAGCACCAACATTGTTCGTTGACATAAACTCAGCCTTCAGTGTCGCCCGGCCACCAGGACACACTTGTGAATCAAATGGTTGGTGTTAAAAATTGGGTCTTTGGTTGACAGTCAGGTTACCCCCTGTTCAAGCAAGGACCCTCACTCTAGTCAGGCTAAAAGAGAATCACCCTCAGCTAACACCTGCTTACCCCCTGGTAGCTTGGCAGAGCAGTAGACTTAACTTCAGAGTGCTAGGTGTAAAGTATTTGTACCAACACACACAGGGGGTCATTCCGACCCGCTGGCGGTGCTTCCTTGCCCATTATGACCGCGGCGGTAAAGCTGCGGTCAGAAAACCGGGGCCAGCGGTTTCCCGGCGGTTTACCCCCGGCTGGGCGAATCCGCCATGGCGGCGCTGCAAGCAGCGCCGCCATGGGGATTCTGACCCCCTTACCGCCAGCCTGTTTCTGGCGGTTGTCACCGCCAGAAAGAGGCTGGCGGTAACGGGTGTCTAGGGGCCCCTGGGGGCCCCTGCCCTGCCCATGCCACTGGCATGGGCAGGGCAGGGGCCCCCTAACAGGGCCCCATGAAGCTTTTCACTGTCTGCTTAGCAGACAGTGAAAAGCGCGACGGGTGCAACTGCACCCGTCGCACGCCCGCAACACCGCCGGCTCCATTCGGAGCCGGCTTCTGTGTTGCAGGCCTCCTTCCCGCGGGGCCGGCGGGCGCTACCTTGGGTAGCGCCCGCTGGCCCAGCGGGAAGGTCAGAATGCCGGCAGCAGTCTTTTGACCGCGGAGCGGCCAAATGGCGGTTCCCGCCAGGCGGGCGGCAACCGCCGCCCGCCGGGGTCAGAATGCCCCCCACAGTAACTTAATGAAAACACTACAAAATGACACAACACCAGTTTAGAATAATAGGAAATATTTATCTAAACAAAACAAGACCAAAATGACAACAATCCACCATACACACGTCAAGTTATCAATAAAAATGCAAAAAGAGTCTTCATGTAGTTTTAAACACACACTAGCGCTGCTAGCATGAAAATGTAGCTGGTGTGCGTCAAAAAATAACCCCGCACGGGCAGGTGTGCGTCACAAATAGCTCCGCACGGCGGTATGTGAGTCAGAAATCCAGCCGCACGATGATCTGAAATCCCCGCAGCACAGGTTGTGATTGCCCAGCCTCCGTCAACAAAGCTGCGCGTTGTTTCTCCTGCTCTGTGCGTCAATTCTTCAGTCGTGTTTCCTGCAAGCGTCGTTTTCTCAGCTGCGGAGCCGGCGTTGCGTTGTTTTTTTAGCCGCAGATCGGACTTGCGTCAATCTTTTCCCCGCACGGCGCTCTGTGCGTGGATTTTCGTATCTTAAGGCTGCCAGCTTCTCCTTTCAGGGTCCCAGGAACTGGATGGGCACCACAGGGCAGAGTAGGAGTCTCTCCAGAGACTCCAGGTGCTGGCAGAGAGAAGTCTTTGCAGTCCCTGAGACTTCAAACAACAGGAGGCAAGCTCTAGATCAAGCCCTTGGAGATTTCTTCACAAGATGGAAGGCACACAAAGTCCAGTCTTTGCCCTCTTACTCTGGCAGAAGCAGCAACTGCAGGACAGCTCCACAAAGCACAGTCACAGGCAGGGCAGCTCTTCTTCCTCAGCTATTCAGCTCTTCTCCAGGCAGAGCTTCCTCTTGGTTCCAGAAGTGTTTCTAAAGTCTGTGGTTTTGGGTGTCCTTCTTATACCCAATTTCTCCTTTGAAGTAGGCCTACTTTAAAGTACAGTCTCTTTTGAATGTGAAATCCTGCCTTGCCCAGGCCAGGCCCCAGACACTTACCAGGGGGTTTTAGACTGTATTGCGTGAGGGTAGGCACAGCCCTTTCAGGTGTGAGTGACCTCTCCTCCTCTCCCTCCCAGCACAGATGGCTCATCAGGAAATGCAGACTACACCCCATCTCCTTTTGTGTCACTGCCTAGTGTGAGGTGCAACCAGCCCAACTGTCAAACTGACCCAGACATGGAAGCCACAAACAGGCAGAGTCACAGAAATGGTATAAGCAAGAAAATGCTCACTTTCTAAAAGTGGCTTTGTCAAACGCACAATCTCAAAATCTACTTTACTAAAAGATGTAGTTTGAAATTGTGAGCTCAGAAACCCCAAACTCCACATGTCCATCCGCTCCCAAAGGGAATCTACACTTTCATCAGATTTAAAGGTAGCCCCCATGTTAACTTATGAGAGGGACAGGCCTTGCAACAGTGAAAAACAAATTTAACAATATTTCACTGTCTGGACATTTAAACCACATTACTATATGTCCTACCTTAACCATACACTGCATCCTGCCCTTGTGGCTACCTAGGGCCTACCTTAGAGGTGCCTTACATGTAAGAAAAGGGAAGGTTTAGGCCTGGCAGGTGGGTACACTTGCCAAGTCAAATTTACAGGTAAAACTGCACAAACAGACACTGCAGGTCTAAGACATGATTACAGAGCTACTTATGTGGGTGGCACAACCAGTGCTGCAGGCCCACTAGTAGCATTTGATTTGCAGGCCCTGACACCTCTAGTGCACTTTACTAGGGACTTACTAGTAAATCAAATATGCCAATCATGGATAAATCAATTACACACAATTTACACAGAGAGCATATGCACTTTAGCACTGGTTAGCAGTGGTAAAGTGCTCAGAGTTCAAAAGCCAACAGCAATAGATCAGAAAAGAATAGGAGGCAGGAGGGAAAAAGATTGGGGATGACCCTGCATAAGCAAAAAAATCCAACAGCTGTGTAGTTTGAATGCCCCCACACATCTCTCTGGAGGGGCTGTACGAGCTTTCACGAGTGGGGATCATCAGAGCTCACATCTAATTTCGCCACGTAAGCATCCCATTGGCCAAGTAGTCCTCCCCTTTTCCCTGTGTGTAACATCCTGTGCACTGCCAACTCTACCACAGCTGATTTGCGCATTTCTGCTCTCCAATGGCTCAGAGGTGAAGTCGCGGCTGACTTCCATGCCTTGGCTGTGCATGACTTTGCAAGAATCAAGGCCAGATTCTGACATCTTAGCAGACCCCTCCTCTTCCTAGAAATTTACCCTGTATCCAGTAAACACCAGACAGGGTCCAGTGGGAAAAGGCAACTCGCACCTATCCTACACTCTGTGTGACTTGCAGCCAGAAGGGGGTATCATCACACACAACCACACCATGTGCACAAAATCTTCATCAGTCGTCTCACACCTAGGGTATTTACTACTCGCTCCCGGGCATATCCTCCGAAACTTTTCAGAAGTCAGATATGCATAGTGGAATTGCATAAGTCAGAGGAAAGCATTACGTGTTATTTGTTGAACTGACTAAAGGCAACGGGACCAAACCATATCTGGCATATCAGTGTGCAGTGCCGTCTTCCATCATTCCCAAAGCACTTTTGGATTGCCACTGCAAGACTGGGTATAAGCCTGTAGCAGCCTCGGTGCAACCTCCTTTGGTCAATAGTGCCTCCAATGGACCCCTCCTGGAAGGTATTTCCCAATTGGTGCCCCACATTCTACGCATCACCCCTCTTAGTACTGAACAAAGCAGTAACTGATCCGGTCCCCACCCATAATCAATTGTCAGTTCTTCAAAGGTGTGTAGCCACTTGCCTGACATCATAGTTCCCCAAGTCTGGATCCCAACCTCTTCAGAGTCCCTAGCCCAGCATGTCATCCACAAGGTTGAACACTCTGGCATTGTCCATATGGGAAGGCTGGGAGCATTAGGTATGACTTTGCACCCCTGCTGATATACTGCTTCCATGTGTGCAGAGCCACCCATTATAATACACTGTCAGAATTTCTGGGTGGATTAGCATTGAGTAGTCTGTGCCACAGGGGTCGCCCTCCCAGTTCACCCATCACCCCTGAGTATTCTAGTTGTGGAGCTCGAGTCATCCATTACATCAGCCATTGGACCTGTCGGCTGCATAATATAGCTCATAATTGGAAGCACCCAGTCCGCACTCATCCTTGGGGGTGTAAAGCTTACCAAGGGCCACTCGTTGCCTACTGTCACCCCATATTAGGGCTGCCAACAAGCCCTGCAGATCCCTGAAGAATGACTTCTGTATGACAATCGGAATGGCTGCAAAGAAGTACAATAGCCTGGGTAACACCAACATTTTAAAGATGGAGATCCTACCTATCAGAGAGAGTGCCAAGCCTGTCCAAAGAGGGAGTGTGGGACAAATGGAGGTCACTGCTTTGCTCAGATTGCCCTCCATTAGGTCGTCTTCCCCATGATGTACCTGAACCCTGAGATATTTAATGATGTTGAATTGCTAGGTCAGACCAGTGCACAGCAAAGCCTAGCTCTGGTTGTCTATTAGCGGCACCAAGGAAAACAAGCAGGATTTGTCCCAGTTAATGTGGAGTCCCAACATTCCACCAAAGTCTTCCAGTACTAACACTCTCAGGTACACAAGTGCATCATCGCACATAACAATATTGGTTGCAGCTGTCCCAGTACCATGAAGCCCCACTGCAGTGCCCAGTCACATAGCAGGTATGTCAGTGCCTCCTTCGCCAGGGCAAGCAATATGGGGAACAAGAGGCATCCCTGACTTTTCCCTTTGGTAATCGGAAAAGGGCCTGAGATCACTCCCTGGAATGCACCTGGGCAACCAGCACTGTATACAAAAGCGCCATCCACCTAACAAAGGATGGTCCAATGCCCATTTGCCGCATGACCCCGATGAGGTGTGGCCCCTCAGGGTGTTGAACTCTTTTTCAGTATCTAAGGATGAGACCCAACCCGTTGTCCCCAGGTGCCTCGCCCCGTCCATGGTGTGAAAGAGCCATTGCAAGTTAAGAAATGTGTTATGCACTGGTACAAAACCATTTTAGTCCAGATGAACCAACGTACCAACCACCTCCACCAGGCGATTAGCCAAGACCTTGCTGAGCACATTCTCCATCCAGAGTGGGCCAGCTGCAGTCTCCTCACGGCCTGAACTCCCATCCAGAACACCAGTGTCTCGAAGATGTCCCCCATGGTCAGCAAGCTGATCTGCTTTTTCTAGCTGCCTGCCCTGGCCTCATGTATTCCTTGGCCCCCTGAAGTCTGAAGGAAGGGAAGGTGGGAGCTATACGCTCTCCCCAATCTGGAGTGGACCCTGCTGCAGTCTCCTCATGGCTCAGAGTTCCTGCGCAGATTGTCAGTGTGTTGAGGATGTCCCCAGGGGCCTGCAAGCTCCTCCGCCTTGTCCCGGGCTCCAGATTGGGCTTGGACTCACCTGCTTTGTCTGCTCGGCCCTTTGGCTGCCACATGCCTTAGCAGCTCCTGAGGCATTCAGGGAGAACACACGGCCTGCCACACACCTCTGCTGATGTAATGAATGGCTGGTGGTCTAAGTAGTGCGTTTTCATGTGCAGATGCAGGGGGAAATGACTATTTTGGCCGGATCCTCACAGTGCCAGTCTGGTGTTTGCAATTATGTGTCCTCCCACAAGGCTGCAACACTTAATGTAGGCAGACCAACCTATCAACCTGAAAATGGCACGTAATATTTCACCTGTCAGACCCCCTTTTTAATCTAAAGTTTTACTTTTCTATTTATGACACATGAAACTGCAACTCACCTCCCTCATCACGCCATGATATACTACATGACTTTGCACTAAACCACATTACATCAGACCACAATAATTCATCACTCTAAACTAAACCACATTACATCACAACACAAGTCAACCAACAACACAGCATATCACATTGTAATACAACACATTACAACAGACCATCAAATGCATTCGAACCTCTCTATGACGCGCAATGGGCAAACTATGGCTCACACAAGAGTGCTACCTTCACAAATCAAGTGGACAGGTTTTGAAGATAGGAACTCTTCCACCAATGTTGAGCTGGTACTTCTGAAAAGCTTATTTTCCAGACAAACCAAACAAGTAAAAGTCATTAGAATTGCTTGCAAAAAAAAAATATTTCACTAGCCCCTTTAAATGTATTATTTCTTTGCTTCATAGATGCATATTTTTAACACAGTTTTGAACTTTTCTTTGTATTTTCTGTTCATGTAATTTGAAAGCCACCAAAACATTGGGTAAATATGACCTCTTATCAATCTGAAACTCACCATCATGCACAAATACCAATCAAATGGCGGTTTCCTTAGTCATTATATGCCTGTTTTGGTGTTCCACCTAAGCTGCTTGTTGTTTACAATACATCGTTATTTGTATTGTCATGTTCCTATAGCAGATAATTGGCCCCATCATGACTTTGGCGGTTGGCGGAGGCCGTCTGCCAAAGTCATCCTGCCATTAGGCCTCACAGGAGGCCACTGGCTCAGCGAGGAACAGGGCCTTAACATTACAGCAGGCTCCTAATGGCAATGTGGCAGCAGCACCTGTCACACATTCCTTTGCCCGTAATTCGGGCAGTAGAATGTGTGACGGGGCTGTGCATGGCAGTGCAGGGGCATTGATAGTGCAGGGGCCCCCGACTCCCCCATTCCTCCAGCCTAGGCTGCAGGCTGGTGGCAACCTGGCGGTGTCAGCGGTTGGACCGTGTCAGCTCTGCCACAGTCATAATGTGGCAGTCGGACCACCACTACCGAGGTGGTCCAACCGCCACGTGACAGACCGCCAGGGTCCTAATGATCTCCAATGCCTTTAAAGCTCTACTTGATCACCAGCACCAACCATGGATGACACCCCATGCTCCCTTTAAATCATTTTCCATTGTTATGACTGAAAAAAGTGTATTCTCTTATGGGTCCACTTTCCCTACTGAAGATCAACTTGTGGCTAACCCACTCTAGAGTCAGAGTACCTTTCTGATACCCTCAGGAATCCCAGTGCATCCCAAGCATCCTCTGGGATACTGGCCTCTTCTTCCTCTCTCTCAAACACCTATCTCGCCCTCATTTCTTTTGTCTGTGTACCGTATGAAACCATAGTACAGACTATGCCCCTTCTGGCATCTCATTTAGTCAAAGACTTCTCTACAGCACAGGTCCAAACGGTGCTTTATCCTGTAAAGTGAGCTTGTACACCCCGCTCTGGATCCCAATGTCTCTTCCTGAACCTAAGCCAGGTAAATACTGTCTCTGAAAACTCAGTTTGTTTCCCACCCTGGAAACACGGTACTGTGGTCTGGTCCATGCTGTCTGTTAAATCCTATTGGTGTAACATAGGCCCTCTCAGTCACCGTGGGGTGTGGGGGAGCTCCAGGGTCTCCTTTAGTACAGCAGTATGGCCTGAAATCTCCTGACTGACTCTGGGGTGGGGGGGAGAACTCTATGTATTTTGCAGAGGGATCCCCCTCAATTTTCATTACACTACTGTTAAATACCTGTGTGTAATCCAGACTTCGTCATGAGTCTTGTGGAAACTCAGCCTGTTATATGTTCACTCTAAAACATCTGAATTGTTTGTGCCCTGCTGGCATCGAAGCACAGGTGTTCACTGCTCTTAACCTTAGTCTATACCTGTTAGACTTGGCATCCTTGGGGTTGTCTCCCCTAACTTTTTGCCTCTGTTTCCCAGGTTGTTGATGTGTGCTGGACTCTGTTGTTGCTGTTTTTGTTACTCTGGGCACTTTACCACTGCCATCCAGTGCTAAAGTGCAAGTGCTCCTATGTAAAATGTATGTGTAATTGGATTTCCATGATTGGCAAATTTGATTTAATGGTAAGTCCCTAGTACAGTGCACTAGATGTGCCCAGGGCCTGAAAATCAAATGCTACTAGTGGGCCTGCAGCACTGGTTGTGCCACCCATATTGGTAGCCTTATAAACATGGCTCAGACCTGCCACTGCAGTGTCTGTGTGTGCAGATTTTAACTGCCAATTTGACTGTGGCATGGTGCAGTGTATGTTTAAGGTAGGACATATACTAATGTGGTTTACATGCCCTGGCAGTGAAATACTGCCAAATTCGGTTTTCACTGTTGCAAGACCTATCTCTTTTATAACATGGGGGCTACCTTTAAATATGGTTAAAGTGTAGATTTATTTTGGGAGCAGATAGACATGTGGAGTTTAGGGTCTCTGAGCTCACAATTTAAAAATACATATTTTAGTAAAGTTGGTTTTCGGATTGTGTGTTTGAAAATGCCACTTTTAGAATGTGAGCATTTTCTTGCTTAAACCGTTCTGTGACCCTGCCTATTTGTGGATTCCCTGTCTGGGTCAGTTTGACAGGAGGGCTGTTTGCACCTCTCTCTAAACAGTGACACAAAGGTAGCTGGGGTGTAGCCTGCATATTCTGATGAGCCATCTGTCCTAGAAGGGAGGGGAGGAGTGGTCACTTACACCTGAAAGGGCTGTACCTGCCCTCACACAATGCAGTCTCCAACCCCCTGGTGTATGTCTGGGACCTGGCCTGGGCAAGGCAGGATTTCACCAACAAGAGACTTTCCTTTGAAGTAAGCCTACTTCAAAGGCCAAAATGGGTATAAGAAGGGCAGCCAAAACCACAGACTTTAGATCACTTCTGGACATCAAGAGGAACCTCTGCCTGGAGAAGAGCTGAAAAGTTGAGAAGTGCTGCCCTTCCTGTGACTGTGCTTTGTGGAGCTATCCTGTAGTTGCTGCTTCTGCCTGTGCAAGGGGACAAAGACTGGACTTTGTTGTGCATTCCTGCTTGAGAAGAGATCCCCGAGGGCTTGTCCTGAGCTTTCCTCCTGTTGTTGAAATCTCAGGGCCATCAAAGACTTCTCCTGCCAGCACCTGGACTCTCTGCTGAGACTCCTGCCCTGCCAAGTGGTGCCCTATCTAGTTCCTGGGGCCTTAACAGGTGAAGCTGGCAGACCAAGACTGAAATTCCTCCAGAGAGGAAAAATGACGTACGCCGACCCTACAAGAGGAGGAGAAAAAACGCACGGTCTCGTTTGTGGGTGAGAAATCGACATATCGCTAACCTTTTTCGACGCACACTTGCCCGTGCATTTTATTTTGACGCTACACTGGTACTTTTTAACGCTAACAGTGTTTTTACTGTTTTCTCAAGGATTTAAGACTCTTTTGCTTTTAAAAGTATTACCTTGTCTAGTGTATGTTGGATTTTTGTTGTTTTGGTCTTGTTTTGTTTAGATAAATATTTCCTATTTTTCTAAACCTGTGTTGTGTCATTTTGTAGTGTTTTCACTGAGTTACTGTGTTTGTTGGTACAAATACTTTACACCTAGACTCTGAAATTAAGCCTGCCTTCTTGTGCCAAGCTACCAAGGGGGTGAACAGGGGTTAACTCAGGGTGATTCTCCTTTACCCTGACTAGAGTGAGGGTCCTTGCTTGGACAGGGGGGTAACCTGACTGCCAAACAAAGACCCCATTTCTCACAACACCCACTTTCTAATCACATGCAAAGTGGCGCTCTCTCCCAAAACCCAGCTTCCCACAGTGGTTCTGCAATACAACCGTCACCTCTGTCAAGCCTGTATACCTTTTGTAAATGTATTTGTTTCTTATATACGGATATTTTAATATTTAAAATCAATCTCCAGATATCTTTATTCGAAATTATTTGTTAACCTCTAAATGTGCAATTTGTTTTCTTTGTATACTATTTTTGAAAGCTGTATCTAGAAACTGCAAACAACTTTGCACTAGTTTTTGTAAATATTTATTCGAAAGGGATAGGTTTTCGCAGTTTAATGTAAATAATTGTTCGAAAAATTTATTTTTTTATTGATCGGTGTTGAAAATGTTTTATGCAGTTGTTCACTTATTTGATTTTCTTTGCATTAAAATTAGGTTATGTTTAGTACAAACATCACAGATTGTTTTAATATTGTCAACATTTACTCAGTGTCGAAGGGGTAAAGGTTTCTCTGGGAGAGTTAGTATGGGATATGCACCCTGTACAATATAATACAAGGCAGAGTTGAACCCGCCATGTTTTGAGCTGCGTCACATTCTAGCATTGCTGCTTTTTCTGTTAGTGACAGTTGTTCTGTAATACATTTGCATCTGATGTGTGAGATATAAATACCTTTCACTACTGTTCAGGTATCGCTGTATTTTCAGTTCATACCTGCTTTCTAGGTTCCGCCCTACACAGTTCGTGTACATACTCTCAATTTATAACCCAGCTACTTTTAAGCACAGTTTGCCATTGACAATATTCTGCTCTAAGGATAACACAAATCTAAATGGAGTCGCAGTAATCCCTAGGATTTGATATTGTATATCAGATCGCTTTGGACACACTGAGAGATTTCAGATGATTTTAAGAAAAGGGATTGAATGAAAACGATTTTTATAGAACATTAACTGTCTTCCTTTATCTTTCCACGGTAATCTCGAGGCGGATGTCAGATATTTCTTACAATAGAGGCTCCCTGGCAACACCTGTTTGCATTTAATTAATTTATAGTCTTTCAGAAGATATGAGTTAACAATTTCCTCAACAGACCATGATTATAGCTTGCTGTGGAATATTTAGTCGTCACCAATGAAGGATTTAAAACACGAGCTACCAAGGACATTGATGGTGACTTCTTGCAGAGGCAACCTAGCAGTTTTTGGAGAGACGGTGGATGCATTTTTCCAACTTTAACATCAATCAATCAAAGACGTGTTACCTTAATTAAAATCTGCCATAAGTGATGAGTTCAGCTAACAAGATGTGAATGTGTTCGACTTGTTTTTCTGCAAGGATAATGTGCGCCTGCAATCTTGTCACAGCAAGATAGCCTTGATAATGCATATCTTATGATTACCTGATAAGACACCTGTTTTCGAGTGTTGTATTTTTATATAATCTGCTATTTCATGTAAAGTGGATAAACTGAAAACATTTGTTTAATGGATGTTAGGTAACTATGCCCATTGTGATCAGATACCCTTCTGGTCAGAGATGGGACTCACACACAAATGTCTTGTTATTAACTTGACGTGGACATGCTGCCAGCCATTCAAAAAATGAAATGCGAGAAAGGTGTGCTTGACTGCACTAAAGATAGCCGCTGCCAAGGGAGATTCTGACTGTCCCCTCCGTACACCTGCCGATATCACTGCTCACTGGAAGCTTTAGAAATCGAACTGTACGGGAGAAGAATGGAGAACTCTTATTATGAGCAGTACTGTATCCGGAGATCCAGTGGCATTTCACCCAGTGGCTCCTTGTGCTCAAGAAGACCTTTCCCCACCCTCATACTCTGCGAGAACCTGAGGCCTCACTAGGCCATAGATAATGAAGCAAGCCGCTCCATAGGATTGAAGATAGGTACGTAGCTGCGACTGGGTACAGCAGCACACTGTCATCTGCCTGCTACAGCATGATGGAACGAGGTCCTGTGATGTCTGTGGGAGTGATCACGCACTGAAAGAGCTCCTATGGCCTCTTCTACATGCAGGCGAGAAAGAACACTGCAAGGCGATTCGGCATGATTAGTTTGTATTAGAAGAAAAGGACGCCCTTGCCTAGCATAGAGATCCTGTTTATTTCAATTATGCATGCTATTACTGGGTGGGGGCCATGGTGTCACTGCTGCCCAAGCTCCAACCCACAGTGCCTACCGAACACTCTTTTGGGCCTGGGCTGCCGCGGGGTCCGCAGATCTATTGTGGGACTGAAGTGGTGAACACTCAGGGCCTTATTCATAAAGATAAGCTTACATCCTGGTGTAAGTTTACAGTGGTTTGCTTTTTACAAAGGTACCTTTACGACTGCAGAATCTAAACACACAAAAAAGATAGGACTGCCACAAATACGTACATTTATCTTTGTGAATCAGGCTCCAAACCTCTCTCCCACAGCTGTGCTTGGAGACCTCGTTTAATGGACCTGTTAGTGACTTTGTTGACTGCTTTCTAGATTAAAAAAAAACTCTGGGAGACAACTCGCTCTAGAGGAAAGATCTGCAATACTAAATTCTGCATGCGAACATAACAGTTTCATTTCTTCATATTTCCTACCAGTGGGCTTGGAGGCCTCCAGAGTCAAAATTGTATCAGACCTTGTTAACCGATCAGCAAAGATAGTTCCTTCCTGTTGTATACTACAGTGATCTCACACCTTAAGTACCCACAACAGTCCCCTCTAAAGTTCCAGCACCACTATGGTGATGAAACTGAGATAAGGCTGGTGATTGTACTCCCCTGCACATAATGGTGCTGTCTATTCACTGGTGTGCTGACCCCTGTGTCACCAGCCTCTGCCATTGAAGTATTGTCATTCTGATGAAACTGAGATTACGCACTGTACTGGTATGCCACCTCCAACAACAGCGGGCCATTCAGATCCTTGACACAGCTAAATGAAAGAGTAGTCCCTTCCTCCACAAAGAGCACATGATTTTCATATCGGCTGTCTTTAGCCAAGATAAAAATGTAAGGAGAAAGAAATGTCAGATTTGCACTGCTAGAATCTAACACATCCTCTTCACAGTAAAGTGACAGAATGGAGGCTTTTAAGAGTCAGATGAGCTGGAGAATTATTTAAAGTAAATGGATGGTAGAGCTGGACACATCACAGCCCACAGCAGCAGCACGTCTACCACCCTACCCTTGGGGCAATATTCTGACCATGAAGTCTATCACCCAACACAAATGAAGACTGAGACAGGCTGGAGTTTGTCTCAAGCATGCCCCAAACAAGTCGAAGCATGCCCATTGAAAACATGCAACCCAAAGACAAAGACTGAGATAAATCCAGTTTGCTTCAAGAGCCGTAGATCGATGATGAGTCTCTTGTTGCCAGATTATTGTCTGTACTCGATGAAAGTGGTGGACTGAGCCTTTCAACCCATGTCACCTTCAACTGCCCCTCTCTGAGAGTGACATAAAAGGAGACTTCATTGATCTTTGTTCTTGAAAGAACGTGACTTAAATCAAAGGGAGTTGGATGCCGACTCCCTTAAAATGTATAGCACACTATACATTGTTAGCTAAGCTGACCCCCACTGAGGTGATATAGAAATGCAGCCATTTGAAATTAACCCTATTGAGCTCCCCTCACTCTCACTAATTTTCCTTATTCCGTGATGCTGCCGCCTTCAGTAAATTCTGATGCTCCCAAGGTGGGATGCTGCACCATGGTTCTTGGGCACACAACCAGCCTCCGATTGACTGAAATGCTTTGGCACTCTCCTTTACTATTTGTTGCCAGATCTCTCCAACAGGGGGCTTTCTCATGGAGTGAACTTTACTTTGAATTGCTAGGTTGTTCCTCTACCATCCCTCGTTACATGCGCTCCACCAAGTGACAATGTATTTTCACTCTTAATGCTGTCACATGGCTGCCTTAAACAGCTCCATATTGTCTCTTGCCAATTTTAATGGCCTCACCCACTATACCAAGAGGAAACCAACACTATTGTGTATGGCCACTAAGGTCCTCGATATCCCTTTTGAACTCAAAAACTGAAGAGAAGTTGGGTAGGAAGGGTGTTCCACCCCCATAGTTGGACCCTGATCAGGCGGTCTTTCTTCTTCAAATGAAATGAAGTAGCCATCTAGTTTTGAAATCCTTGTCCACTTCTGCACTCAAAAATAGTGAACGACAAGGTCGTTATGTGTCATAAAATTATCCATGGAGGGAACTATATTAGTTGTGGGATCAATTTATGCCCCCAGCAGAGAAAAACAGATGTTATTCTCCAAATTTTCCAAAATCCTAGAAAAAAATAGGAAGAAGTAGACTGGTAACAGGAGGAGATTAGAACCTAGCAGTAGACTCCATTCTTGATCCGTCCAACGGTCCAATAGACTAGACAATGGTAATATGGGGACCGCGGACTGCTCATCTACCCGTTGACCTGCTGAGTGATCATATGCTATCAATATATGGATGCTAAAAAACTGGAGTAACAGGAACTACACCTTTTTATCCCGCATGCACAGCACCTGCACGTGCATTGATTTAATCCTGACCTCAACATCCATGTTATACAATATTGAGCTGAGCTCTAGCTTAGAAGGAAGCAAATATGACCACAACCTGAGTTTAGTTCACCTACACCTGTGAGACACTGGTACATGAATACTTTAAAACTATAGGCAACTGTAGGAGAAATGCAACTCATCGATTTTTGTACGGACAAAAAAGGCTCATGTCTTCTGACCCAACACTCTAGACTTTGGCAAGGCTTAAGTTAGAGGTCTTATTATGAAAGATACCACCCTGAGAAAAAAATAAAAGAATAGAGGATCAGAGGGCACTGGAGGAGACTCTAGGAAGAGACAAACGGCTATAATACAACACACAGCCCATGGCTCCTACAAGACCTGACCAGGGAGAACAACTATCTGAATGCCCTCTTTACGTTGTAAACAGAATTCGAATTGCAAATGGTGAAAAAAAGTAACATGAACGGGGATTAAAAGTATGGACAGTGTTAGAAATGGGGTCTTTGGTTGACAGTCAGGTTACCCCCTGTTCAAGCAAGGACCCTCACTCTAGTCAGGGTAAAAGAGAATCACCCTCAGCTAACCCCTGCTGACCCCCTTGGTAGCTTGGCAGAGCTGTAGGCTTAATTTCAGAGTGCTAGGTGTAAAGTATTTGTACCAACACACACAGTAACTTAATGAAAACACTACAAAATGACAAAACACCAGTTTAAAAATAGGAAATATTTATCTAAACAAAACAAGACCAAAACGACACAAATCCACCATACACAAGTCAAGTTATCAATAAAAATGCAAAAAGAGTCTTTAAGTAGTTTTAAACACACACTAGCACTGCTAGAGTGAAAATGTACCTTGTGCACGTCAAAAATAATCCCGCACGGGCTGGTGTGCATCAAAAATAACTCTGCACGGCAGTTCGTGAGTCGAAACTCCAGCCGCACGATGATCCGAAAATCACGCAGCACAGGTTGTGATCTCCCAGCCTCCGTCAGCAATGCTGCGGGTCATTTCTCCTGCTCCGTGCGTCTATTGTTCGGTCGCGTTTCCTGCGAGCATCGTTTCTCAGCTGCGGAGCTGGCGGCGCGTCATTTTTTCAGCCGCAGATCGGATTCACGTCAATCTTTTCCCTGCACGGCGCTCCGTGCATGGATTTTCTTGTCTTTAGGCTGCCAGCTTCTCCTTTCAGGGTCCCAGGAACTGGATGGGCACCGTAGGGCAGAGTAGGAGTCTCTCCAGAGACTCCAGGTGCAGGCAGAGAGAAGTCTTTGCTGTCCCTGAGACTTCAAACAACAGGAGGCAAGCTCTAGATCAAGCCCTTGTAGATTTCTTCTCAAGATGGAAGGCACACAAAGTCCAGTCTTTGTCCTCCTACTCTGGCAGAAGCAGCAACTGCAGGATAGCTCCACAAAGCACAGTCACAGACAGGGCAGCACTTCTCCTCAGCTCTTCAGCTCTTCTCCAGGCATAGGTTCCTCTTGTTTCCAGAAGTGTTCCTAAAGTGTGTGGTTTTGGGTGCCTTTTTTATACCCAATTTCTCATTTGAAGTAGGCCTGCTTCAAAGTAAAGTCTCTTTGGAATGTGAAATCCTGCCTTGCCCAGGCCAGGCCCCAGACACTCACCAAGGAGTTGGAGACTGCATTTTGTGAGGGCAGGCACAGCCCTTTCAGGTGTGAGTGGCCACCCCTCGCTTCCCTCCTAGCACAGATGGCTCATCAGGATATGCATGCTACACCCCAACTCCCTTTTTTTGTCACTGTCTAGTGTGAGGTGCGACCAGCCCAACTGTCAAACTGACCCAGACAGGGAATCCACAAACAGGCAGAGTCACAGAAATGGTATAAGCAAGAAAATGCTCACTTTCTAAAAGTGGCATTTTCAAACACACAATCGCAAAATCAACTTTACTAAGAGATGTATTTTTTAATTGTGAGCTCAGAGACCCCCAAACTCCACATGTCCATCCGCTCCCAAAGGGAATCTACACTTTAATCAGATTTAAAGGTAGCCCCCATGTTAACCTGTGAGAGGGACAGGCCTTACAACAGTGAAAAACGAATTTAGCAATATTTCACTGTCAGGACATATAATATAAAGCACATTACTATATATCCTACCTTAACCATACACTGCACCCTGCCCTTGGGGCTACCTAGGGACTACCTTAGGGGTGTCTTACCTGTAAGAAAAGGGAAAGTTTACGTCTGGCAAGGGGGTACACTTGCCAAGTCGAATTTACAGTTAAAACTGCACACACAGACACTGCAGTGGCAGGTATGAGACATGATTGCAGAGCTACTTATGTGGGTGGCACAACCAGTGCTGCAGGCCCACTAGTAGCATTTGATGTACAGGCCCTGGCACCTCTAGTGCACTTTACTAGGGACTTACTAGTAAATCAAATATGCCAATCATGGATAAACCAATGACATACAATTTACACAGAGAGCATATGCCCTTTAGCACTGGTTAGCAGTGGTAAAGTGCTCAGAGTTCAAAAGCCAACAGCAACAGGTCAGAGAAAATAGGAGGCAGGAGGCAAAAAGATTGGGGATGACCCTGCATAAGCAAAAAAGTCCAACAGACAGTAGTGGCCCTACAATTTAGAGAGAGCCTACATGGCCAATATTGTGATTTGCGATGAGCAAAGAGACATGCTGTCATTGCCAGCAGACATTCTATTAGAATATACTTCCATCTTTACAGATCTTTTGACTCTTCCCGTACCTCTATCATGCAAACACTGGAGAGGTTCTTTACACGTGTCAGACTCCTGAACTGTCTGCAGACTTGCAAGTGACTTTAGGTAGTAATTTATCAGAATATGAAATTGGGAAGGCCATCAAGGTCACGCTCATGTAAGTCCCTTGGAGGTGATGGTTTATCATTGGAGTTTTATAAGAATAGCAGCATCAAGATATCAAGCCTGCCATGCAGAGTGTTCACAGATGTGGATCTATTGGGCAGCTGATGCCCAGAATTTAACAGGGCATTCATAGATCACAATAAGGACCGCTAGATTGTGCTGCATACAGACTATGCCTGGGAGACATTTTAACTGTGCTGGAGTACTGGGAGTAAGTTCAGCAATTATGCATTACTCTTGTGATGTGAAATTATGGAAATTAGACGATCATACCATCCTGAGTAATGTGGGGCAAATTCCTACCTCACAAGTAAAATGAGATATAAGACAGGGCTGCCTGCTATTGCCCCTTCTTTTTATTCTTATGTTAAATCCCCGCCACTAAAATTCAACAACGTGCTATGATAAAGGAAATATAACTCTTCGTAGACAGCATCTTGCTGATGCTATTAAAACCATTAACCTCCATACCTGCAACTGATTGAAGACTTCTTACTTTTTTCCAATTTCAAGATGAAACGATAAAATGGTGCAAGAATTAAGCTATATCAATGGCTCAGGCTACCAGCCAGAACCTATTGGGAGAACTCCCGTTCAGGTGGGTGCACAACACCTCCCTTTCGTCGTTACCTGTCAATGCACGCTTCTGACAATATTTAGAATTGGCCTACAATGAATCTGCGTAAGTGTATAGCAAAGTTATGAATGGATACATTGAATTAACATGACACCTTTATTTAATGGTTATGGACGTGAGTTTCTAGCAATATCAACATTGTGCTATGTAATGTTTGATGATGAGCTGTACAATTTTAATAAAAATAATATATTAATTAATGGCGTTCTCAGGGACATAGTCCAGGACCACCTGTGTCTTCTGCTATAAAGAAGGCTGGAGGACTTCTAGTAGCAGTCAGATATACAGTTCTCCCTATGGAGTAAGTTTTAAGTCGTGAAATTACTGTGCCATCATTCTTTAATTATGTTTTTGCCATTATTTCTTTGTGGGTTCCTAGCTCCACTCTGTCAGAGATTGCCTCCTTAATCAGTACATCATAGAGTTTAGCGAGACCGAAAATAAAACCTGTCAAGCTTCATGCTATGAAACCTTATGTTGCACAGTGTCAATGACGCTATCTGCGATTCACAATGGGGGTTTCAAATGCCCACCTCATGAATATTCATGAGGTAGGTTGCAATTTGCGACCCACTTTGGAATAGCCGCCCTCACAGGGATGGTGGCATGCTGGAGAAAGAATACCACCATGTCTGCGACTGCTTTTAAATAAAGGAGTTTTTTTTTTTTTTAAATGTAGCCCGTTTTCCGTAAAGGAAAACGAGATGCATTTCAAAAACAAAAAAATTGAATGTTTTTGTTTATTTTTTTTAGAGCAGGCAGTGGTCCGTAGGACCAGGGGACCCCTTCCCGTTTGCGAATTTAGCACCAGTGTGACACTGGTGCTAACTGAGAATGTTTTGCGACTGCATTTGCGGTCACAAAACAATTACACATGGGACTGCGACTCACAATTAGGAAGGGAACACCCCTTCCTAAGTGCAACAAGCAATCCCCTTTTGTGATTAGGTAAATACTTTACTGAATCGCAAAAATGGGTTGTACATGCCAAAGTGCATTTTGCACATCGCAAACGGCCCGATCCGCTGTTTGCGATGTGCAAAATGCTACATACATGTAGCCCTTACTACCTCACATCATCTTTCACATATGGCTCACCTGCTCCCTACATGCCCAAACATGCGAGTGCAGCAATTGAGTAAAAAACATTAAGTGGAGAGTGTGTGTTCGTGGGGAGAAATGAGGTAAATGAGATGCAGTCAGACATTGTTTCGCGAAAATGTCAGTCAGTGGTGTTTCATAAAGCAATATTTTTAAATGTATGGAAGAATAGTGTCAATTTGTATTAAAAAATGGACAGTTAAATAAGACAATTAATAAACCTAATAGTTGCTTACAAGAGTAAAAAAATACTAATTCATTTGTTTTCTCACTTTACGTATGTATGTATGTATGTATGTATTTTGGAGCTTGTATAGCGCACTAAACCCAAAGGTTTCTAAGCGCTTGCCGAAAACTCAGGTAAAACAACAAAGGCACTGTTTATGAAAGATGCATATTAAAGAGCCATGTTTTCAGCTGTTTTTTAAAGGTTGGAAAGGTCTCTGTGTCTGCGATATGGACAGGCAGGGTGTTCCGGTGCTTTGCAGCCTTCACTGAAAAGTCATGCCTCCCCATCTGGCTTTATAAAATCTAGGAACAGATGCCAGTTTATGAGAGGAGGATCTGAGTGATCTGGTTGGGACATACTAATGGAACATGGAGTTAAGCTTTTCTGAAATCTGTTGGTAGAGGGCCAGACGGACCATACATAAGGCCTTGAGACAATTCTTTTTTTGACAGGAAGCTATAGAAGAGCCAATATACCTTCCCTGATTGATACATGCCTGGAAATGTTCAGAATGAGGTGGACAGCTGCATTCTGAACAACCTGCAACCTGTTGACGCAGGTCATGTTGATGTTCAGGTAGAGGGACTTACAGTAATCTAGACAAGAGGTGATGAGCGCAATGATGACTGGGTGGCGTAACTCCACAGGAATATAAGGGAAGATCTTCCTCAGGGTTCTGATGAGGTGGAAGCAAGTACTAGTTGTTCAATTGACCTGGGTGTCAAAACTCAGAGAGCTGTCAATGGCTGATTTGACATGGGTAAGAGGAGGCCCACACTCCTGCGGCCACCAGATGTTAGACCAGGTAGATTCCTGGGCACCAAAAAACAAGCACCTTTGTCTTCCCAGCATTGAGTTTGAGGGTATTGTTGTTCATCCATTTATCAATGCGGACAAAAGGTGCCTGAAATTCTTTGCAACCTGGGTCAAATCACTGGAAATGTACACAATAATTTTAGTGTTATCAGCGTGTGACTGTACTTTGAAGCCAAAGAAGCGCACCAAAGCTGCCAGAGTTGGACTGAGTGAAAAACCTTGGACAACGCCACACCAAAGACTAAAAGCTTCTGCTTTTAAGTCCCGCAGCTGACCATTTGTACTCTGTGCACAAGGAAGAAGGATAGTAAGCAGAGGGATAGGCCTCCAATCCAGATCTCCTCCATCTGTCGAATCAACTGTGCTGGCCAGACAGTGTCAAATATCAACAAGTTGTGGCTGTGTATAGACGGTGCGCACTTCCAGAATTTCTATTGTCCTGAATGTCGAAAGTTCATGATGGTATGTCTTATTAGACAGAAGGGAGTGCTCAAGTGGTAGTACACCCAGCCACAGGGTGTGGTAAGCTGTTACTATAAAGGTCACAGTCCATGTATGAAAAGAAGAAAACCACGGCACATCACATCATCATTGACTTTTTCAAGGCTGTAAACATACAAATAGGATGTATCAATAACAAGACTTTACAATGCATCACAATCAGATTGGATTTTAGTGTTAAAATGTGAATAAGAAAAATAGCAAAAACCTATCAAATATAATCTTTTAGTTCATATCTAATAAGGTACGCCCTTATTTTTTATTTAAAAAAAAAAAAAGAATTCTTTCGTTCAAACGTTCTGTTTTCCAGACGCATACCCCTTTTTTTGTCCACTTTATAGCGCTGGTGGTGATTTTTAGTTGTTTGGTACACCATAAATAATATTATCTTCTTTGTATTTATGGGCTTCTGCCTGGTCTTTTGCATTTTTGCTATTTTTCTTATTCACACGAGCACCTGCATGTTTCTTCTCGTCCTGCCACCTACTGCCTTTTCTAGTCTGGAGTTGGCGTCAATCTACACAGGGGTAGATGGTGGCATCCTCCTCACTCTTCATGCTAGTTTTTCGGCACACTATCCTTTGATACCGGGTTTCTCGTTTCGATTCACTTACTTCAACGGTTCTTCACATTTTAACTCTAAAATCCAATCTGATTGCGATGCATTGTAAAGTCTTGTTATTGATACATCCTATTTGTATATGTTTACAGCCTTGAAAAAGTCAATGATGACGAAACACGTGTCGGCTGTTGTTTCACTAACATGAAAATTGTACAGTGCTTCCATACTACGTATCTAGTGTGTTTCAAGATATCAGAGGATTTTCGCCCTGATTTAACACCAAGGAATAAAGTGTCCTCACCTTGATCCTGTGATGTGCCGTGGTTTTCTTCTTTTCAGACAGTGTCAAATGCTGCAGAAGATTAAGCATTAGCAAAATGGCCGCACCCCCCTGTTCGACATGGCGGCAGATGTCTGCTACCGCCGCAAGAGTGGTAACTGTGTTGAGGCCCGACCGAAAGCCATTTTGTGAGGGGTGCAAGGAGTCATGTTCCTCCATGAATTGTGCAAGTTCCTGATTGATTAATTTTTCCAAGACCTTGGCTGGCCATGGAAGTAAGGAGATAGGACAATAGTTTTTTAAATCTTCCAGAGCTGCATTGGGTTTTTTCAACAGAGGAGTCACGATAGCTCTTTTTCATGAAGTGGGAAAAATACCTGATTGAAGTATGTGCATAAAAGTGTTCTGCAGTAAATCAGCAATAGGTTCAGGGGCCAGATGAAAAGTTTTGGCAAAACACAGATCCTGATTTGACGCTCAGGAGTAGCTCTTTAGTCTGCTTTAGGGAGATGGTGGGAAATTCCTACAGCTTGTGGCTAGTGGAGCCCACACCAACAGGCAGGGAGCCACCTTCCAGAGGAGGATCAAAGGTAGGATATATATCCAGAATCTTATTCTAGAAAAAGAGCACCATGCCGTCACAGCAGTCTTGAGAGATGGATGTCTGACTCTGAGAAAGAGAAGTAGTCGGATCCTTAACTATCTTAAACAGTAGTTTAGAGGAGTTGCTTGCTGTCCTGATTTTTTCTGTAAAGATGGCTACTTTGGCAGATTTTTTCCTGCAGGAACACAGTATTATGCTTCACGTTTTCAGTGTTCTTTACCTAAGTGTCAGTAGTGGAGATCCACCTGCACTCTTGTCTATGACACTTCGGCCTCAGCTCCTTAGGTTCTGCAGAAAAAGAGGGAGTGGAGAATCTAATCCCAGTCATAGTTTTGGTCTTGAGGGGCAATAGTGTCTAGAGAGGACTTGATCCAAATGTCAAGGCTGTCAGCGGAGAAGCCTGAGGAAGCAACCAGGCTGTATTTAGAGGAGTGAATTGCCTGGTCTGGGTTAGCTGGGGTAATCTTGTTCTTATTCCTGCGGGTGGACGGAAGGGACGCTAAATATAATGATTTGATGGTCCGTCCAAGGGTGGACTCTGTTGACTGATAAGTCAGGATGATAGGAGAAAACACCATTGAGAATATGCCCCAAGGAATGAGTAGGCATCTTAACCCTCTGGGAAAGCTCGAAGTTAGTCATCATTCCAAGCAGTGAAGCAGTAACCCTACAAGAAGTTCATCAAAATTAAAATTGAAGTCCCCTAATATTGTAATATGTTTACAATTTAACTAAGGTTCATTAGTATGCCCACAAGATTTGATGATACTGGCCCTTGTGCCAGGTGATCTGTAGACTAGGATTCCTAAGAAGGTGTCCTGAACTGAAAGCCTTCATCTAAAAAAGGCTGCCTCAGTCTCATCTTTAATATTAAGGGATATTGGATCCAACGTGCAACCAAGCACATTCCTTGCAATGATAGAAAATCCACCACAGATCCTGCCCTGACAGTCTTTTCTAGAGAAGGTGTAGCCTGGAGGAATGGCGTCAACAAGATCAGGGTCCAAGTCTTCCCTGGCCCAGGTCTCTGTGATAAAGAGGCAGTCAAGGACCTCTGTTAGAATCAACTCATGGGTTTCAATCTTATGCTTAATTAAGGAGCAAGAGTTCAACAGAGCGCATTGGAGTTTGCCAAGGTGTGGAAGATGTAGGGCTAGAAATTTTGGAGTGGAATTGTCCTGTATTAGGTACGTAAGTGTTACGGTTTCTGAACTGGTCATAAAACTGAAATCACAATTTGGGCAGTGATTCACAGATGGATTTGAAAGGTCAAGGATTAATGGGCAAGCCACCTTGGGATTGAAATGCTGAAGGTCTAAAAGCTGTTCTCGAGACTCTGAGCTAGGCCCTTTATTGGTCCAAAACCGGGATCATCCCTGGCCCCAGGCGCCATTCAGGTGCAGACGTGGACAGACAGGCTTGGTTTAGGTGCGCCATATGCATACCAGCGGTGCACCCGCTGCATTCGTCTTCTGCGCATCCGTGCTGGCATACTCCTTATAAAGAAGTCAAAAGAGATTTCCAGCAAACAAATAGCCCATCAAGTTTCAAAATGGTGGTGGGCATGCCCAAAAGTGAGTGTGAGATTCAGAACCCTCTCTGCACAAACAGCCAATGGAGCTGTGGTGGCCCAGAGGGTGTCGACCAGACAAACAAAGATCAAAAGGACCACTCACCTGTCCAAATACAGTCCCCAAAACAGGTAAAAATGTGACTGATCATTAAACTATCAGAACAGCACAAGTGAGGCTCACAACAGATTTTATACAGTGCAGTTGCAGGGAAGCCGAGGTCTGCTTTACTTCAAAACTGGCCTGCCACATCATTTCACAAAATAAAAAGTCAAAATGAGTCTTGTTTTTTATATTTGTAAACTTTAAAAGGAGCTATTCTCACACCTTTTCCTTTTACGTGCTTCAGTCTTTTTTAAGGGTCTGATTTATATGTTGATAGTAAAGATACGAGATCTGAATGGCGATGGAGTATCCTTGCCGCCAATATAAAGGTTTGCCTACTGTGGGATAACCATTTTGCAATGGCGGTGACTACTCCGCCAGTGCTACAGCCAACCTCTCTGATGACCCAACAGAGTGAGGGCCGTCTGAGAAATGGGTATGTCTGCCCACCCAATCAGGATGGATGGACATATTGCCAATTATTTTCTTACTGTCCATCACTGTTCGGCAGACACTGGCGGTGAGGGACAGTAAAATGCTAACAATATTCCCCCCATCATGGGAGATGATTCCCATGGGTAGGGGAAGCATTACATTTTTTTTTTCAAAAAACGAAATCCAGTTTGGGGATTTTTTTGGGAAAATATAGAAAACTGTTTGGTGAAGGGATGAGTCATGCTGATGGAGCCCTGCACCAAACAGCCAAATGCATTGACAGGTACGGTGTGGTGGAGGTCCTTGCCAATGCATTATAAATGACTGCCTGCTTGGTGGTCATTTATAAATTTGGGCGGATGGTCCCTCTGCCATGGGAACGGAAAGATTTACTCCATCCCCCTCGTGGAACAGCGGGCCTTCCGCCAAATAATAAATCTGGTTCTAAGTAACAAGAGAAATAAATGTTTGATAGTAATTGCCATCTCTTTGAAGCAACGCCATGTAAACTTAGATACACATGACAAGCAATGTGCAGTGGTTTGTTTGAAAAGCTATTCTCTGGGATTTGCTTAGTTACCATCAAACTTTCACTGTATTTAAACATCCAGCTAATTGTGCGGCGAAATGAAAACTGATTGACAGGCCTCATTGTTTCCCCTTAGCTTCCTGAACTGTTATCAAGTCTGGGGGTGCTGCAGCATTTGTAAAACCCCTAGTTCCAGTGTCCTTGCATGGCATTCCACTAGCCTAGTGAATCTCCCACAAGCACCTCAAGGCTGACTGTTGCCTACATTCTGGAGGACTGATATCGAGTGACGCAGGCCTCACAATAGGAAACAATGAAACTTTGAGAAGATAAGATGGAAGTGGGCATTCAGACTATCAACAATCTCCTTAATTGTGGGATGTGGAGGTGCTTCAATAAGGTACATTAACCTTAAGGTCTGCAACCCTCACACTTGTCGGAATACATATAACTCTGCCAGTGTATATCCTTCAAGCTGGGTGTATCACTCTACTCCCTCCCTGTATTGCCCATAAGAAAGCATTGTAGAATTTGAGGCAAACGCAAAGGTATCATAACTGGTTTATATGGAACTGTGATTGACACTTATTTCAGTGCTGACAGCTAATGCACATAGGCCCATATTTATGAAAAATAACGCACAACTACGCTAGCCCAAATGTCTGTCATTATTTTTAACGCGAGCTAATGTCATTCCCTAGCATCATCTGTGCACTATATTTAGAAAATTACACACAATGGCGCTCAGGAATGGTTAGAGTCATAATAAATGCCACTAACTATTGTGACATGACTTAAGGGAAAATAATGCTAATGCAACAAAAGTGGCGCTAGACCGTTTGGCAGCACGTATTTATCATGCAAAATGGGTTAGCGCCATTTTTTACCACATTTGTGTAAAAAAACAACGCCCAAGCAAGCAAACATTCAAATTGAAGATGGAGATTGCAGGGCAGGAGATGCCCCAGAGAGACCCCAATCATCCAAGTACCAGCTAGGAGGATCCAGCAAAGTCCCAGGAGAAGGAGAAGAGGAAGCGCAAATGTACGCTGTCATAAGATCCTCTCCCTCCTTCTGCGCTGCTTTGTGGCTTCTGTGGTGGTGTTTGGGGTTGCTGCGGTGGTGTAGGGAGCTCTTGTCATCGCTGACATCTGCGGCATGTGCCAAGCTGGAGCAGTGGCACTTCCATGTTGTCCTGGAGGTTGATAACGCTCCTTACGTGTGTTTTTTTTAAGTGGTGGTGTGGCCTCTCTTTAACACCTGGTCTGAATAGGTGTTAAATTTTGATGCTAATTGGCCTTAGCATCATTTTTTAGGTCCACCTCCTTAGTGTGTGTCATTTTGGCATTGGGTAAATATGGCTCTGGAGGGCTAGCGTCATTTCTTGGAAGGTGTTAGAAATTGATTCTCTAGTTGGCAAAGGTATACACCCTTGTCCACGTAGGGACCACCATACTACTCAGGGTAAGTCACACACAATACAAAATATCCTGTGCCCACCCTCTGGTAGCTTGGCACTGAGCACCCAGCCTTAACATAGAAAGCAATGTGTAAAGTATTTGTGCAATAAATCATACAATAACACAGTGAAAATACCACAAAAAGAAACCATACAGGTTTAGAACAATAGAGAATATTTATTTGAATAAAATATTGTTGAAACAATGAAAATCAAATGTACACAACCAAAGTTATGAATTTTTAAAGATTAAATTCAACTAAAGTGCCTAGAAAACACAATGGCTCCAACTGGGGCTATCACAGCGTCGTTGACGGAGTCATTCCCAACAATCCGACACCACCAGTGCCAGTCACGGAGTCACACGGACCCCCAGATACAGTACCTTTTGAAAAGGAAGAACAAAGACATCACATGGAATCGGAAAGAGGCATTGGTGGAGTTGGTGCGGCGTCAGTCCCTTACGGCATCCGAGGAGAGAGGCATCGGTTCTGTGCTGCGAGGCAGGTGGAGGTGTGGCGTCGGCTCCGTTCGGATGCAGGGGGAGATGATTTGGTGTGGTCCACGATGCATCGATTCCTTCTGACCCTGGGTCGCTGGTTCCTGGCTATCAGGACGTGATGTGTCATCTTCGCAGTGTCGCAATGATCCTGAGTGACATCAGTGGAGTTGTGGTGATGTCTACCTGTGTTGCAAGTCGTTGCGTGCAGCGAGGTCCACGGACTGGGAGCAGGCTGCGGCATTGCTGGCGTAGCTGAAGTAGTTCCAAAGTTGCTGAAGTCGGTGTACTAGCAAAAAGCTAGCAGTGGATGACTTTGCAGTCCCTAAGACCCCAGAACAGGAGGCAAGCTCAATCCAAGCCCTTGGAGAGCACTTTAGGGGGAAGGCAGAGTCCTTCCAATGCAGTCAGAGGCCAGAAGGGCAGCAGGGAAACAGCAGGGCAGCAGTACTTTGCAGCAAGCAATCCAGAGAGTCCTTTGGGCCGCCAGGCAGATCTTCTGACAGAGTTCAGGGGCAGATCCAGAAGTGTCTGAGTTGGTGGGGTCAGAGATCCAGTTCATATACCCCAAAATGTCTTTGAAATGGGGGGATTTAAAATAGTGATTTGGAAGTGCACAAGTTCCCCTTTCAGTGCAGTCCTGTCTGCCAGGGTCCCAGTAGGGGGTTTGGCAGTCCATTGTGTGAGGGCAGGCCACTAGTCTTTGAAATGTAAGTGTCAGGCTCTCCACTCTTCCAGCCACAGGAAGACCCATTAAATATGCAGATAAGTGCAGTTGTGACTGAGTGTCCTGTGTTTGTGGTTCTCTGGGTGAAATGCACAAGGGAGCTGTCAACCAGCCCAGCCCAAAAGTTGATTGGAGACAGGCTGTAAGGCTCAGATGGTTTTTCAGTGCAGGGAAATGCTCACTTTCTAAAAGTGGGATTTCTAAAATAGCAATATAAAATCCATCTCACCAATGAGCAGGACTTTCTATTAGCATTCAGGCCATACTAAATATGACCTGGTTACCTCTTTCAGATCAGAATCTACCACTCAAAAAGTACATGAGGGCAGTCCTAATGCTAGTCTATGAAAGGATCAGGCCTCACAGTAGTGAAAAACGAATTTAGGAGTTTTTCACTACCAGGACATATAAAAAACATGTGTACATGTCCTGCCTTTTGTACACATAGCACCCTGCCCTATGGGTTACCTGGAGCCTACCTTAGGGGTGACTTATAAGTAGAAAAAGGAGAGTTTAAGGCTTGACAAGTATTATTAAATGCCAAGTCAAAGTGGCAGTGAAACTGCACTCACAGGCCTTGCAATGGCAGGTCTGAGACATAGTTAAGGGGCGACTTAGGTGGGTGACACAATCAGTGCTGCAGGCCCACCAGTAGCATTTAATTACCAGGCCCTGGGTACATGTAGTGCACTTTACTAGAGACTTATAAGTAAATCAAATATGCCAATTGGGGATGACCTAATGTTACCATGTTTAAGGGAGAGAGCATATGCACTTTAGCACTGGTTAGCAGTGGTAAATTGCGCAGAGTCCTAAAACCACCACAAACAGTGTCAGAAAAGTGGAGGGATGCAGGCAAATAGTTGGGGGATGACCACCCTAATGCTGTCAGGTCTAACAGAAGGGACCGCCTACCTTGCAAATCATTGTTGGAATGCGATGAAAGGTGGGTTGGCGCTTCCAGAAAATGATGCTAACTCAGATATTTTGATGTTAGACGAGTCTAGCATCAAAACATACATATGGAGTTAAGTTAGCACCGCTTTAGCATAAAAGAAATTATTCTAAGGTGGCACTAACTTTCTATGAATATGGGCCTTAAAGTCAAATGGCAGACAAAACAACTATCAAAACAATTTGGTGGATGAAGACTCATCGGAGATATTACTGCTTCGTTGCAAGGGGCTCAGGGAGGCGATACTAAATTTTAATCATTTTCAAAATACTCCACAATGGGTACTGATCCCCACATTAGCGTTACTTGGCCCACTTGAGCTTGACTTCGAATTGCTGCCGCTGCACTCAAGTAGGCTGTGACATATTCTATGGTCCTGAAACAATATCACACCCTACTGGTCACTCCCAGAGCCATCTCTAAAGACCTGCCCAGACTTATACTTTTCCCTTTCATCAACAGGGGTCATTTTACATGATATGGCTGTTATTGACTGGAGGAGATGGCTTGCTACAGCACTCTACGTAGCTAAAGCCTGCATGTTCAGGCTCTAAAGTACCCCACTAGTCCTGTCACACTGAATGGTTTAGGGGAATATTAATTGTAACAGGTCAAAAACACATCATGCAGACTTAATAATCAATTAGTCACCTTCGATCTGATCAGAGGACATTTTCTAAGACACTTAAATGGATTGGTTGCAACATCATAAATGTTCTGAATACCTGATATTGCCAATGGCCATTGGAGTACTTGCCGGCTATATTGGGATGTCGCCCAGCAAGCCCAATGCAATTAATCGAGCTGGTGTGAAACAAAAAGCCAGTGGCAGCTGCCACTGAACACGGGTGGCAGGGCGTGCGGGGGAGGGGTAAAAAAATAGATTAATACATAAAAAAACCCTTACCTGTTTCTTTCGGAGACGCGTTTGCTTCTCCGCCGTCCTCTTCCCAGCTGCACTGCACACAGGGTCCCAGCCAATCACGACGCTGCTGTCAGCAGCATGACAGCAGCGTTGTGATTGGTGTGAGCACCCTGATTCGGCACTCACAGAGGAAGTGAAGGCCTGTGTACTTTCACCAACCGGCTGTGAAATACAGCCAGGTGGAGAAATGCAAAGTGCGCATGTCTGTTTGGCCGGCAGAAGATGGGCAGCCAAACAGACATGTGCACTTGTTGTGCACAATAAACTCCCCCTCCTGCTGTCATCCAGCCCCCTCCAGCCCAGCCCCGCCCGCCTTAACCCAGCTACCAGGAAAATAAAAAAAGCGTTATTATCATTTTATTTTTCCTTCCCCTTCTGCTTGAAAGCAGCGGGGCGACGCTCCTCCGCCATAGTTGAGTAGCCGCCCCTGCAAACAACAAGTGGTGTGACTTGCAAGTCAGAAGCCTTCTATGTGAAGTCAACGAAAGTGTGCCAACCAAAGGTTGATATTTGAGCCGAACACAAACCCAAAATTCACCCCACTCGTGTGTTGATAAAAGTGAATATGATCTGTCTGAACAAATCTGATCAGTCTCAAGGTTCCTGCCAATAGACTCTGTGGAACCAGGGACAACCCCTCAGACATATCTATACTAAATGCCAAACAGCCTCCCAGTAAGCAGAGTGAGGTGTACAAGTTTCTGACTCAGATCTTTACTAGACTTCATGTTGATGAATTGTCCACTACAGCAACATTCTGTAACAAAATATCTAAAATCTAGAGAAGACGACAGTGACAGTCCCTACAACACCTTTATCACTATAAGGCATGAACAGAATACTGGTGATCGGATCCCAAGACCTGTTTGCCATGCTGTAATCGTACAGTTTAAAAAACTATCAATTAATTACCAATAATTTCTATGAGTTGTGAGACACCGATGGTGAATTTCCAATCTGACACAGTTTCACCCCACTTTATAGTGCTAAAAAAATATTGTGCTCAATGGGACACAAGTGCCACTCCGGTGTCGGCAGTTATTTCAAGTTTTATTACATGGACCCAAAGAGGGGCATTATTGAGTTTATAGGAAGGCAGTGCATCAATGGAGCATCCAAGGCAGCAAGAGGAAAAAATATGTTGATGACAAACTGAACACTTTGGTGAAAAGTGCTATGTTATGTTATTTCTACTTGTAGTGGGTGCATGTCACCTTCAAAGGTATGCTAGAACCTGAGAAGAAAGGCCAGGTATTTAGTTTATTCTGGAATTTAAGAACAGAGGTAGCAGCTGTCATCTGGTAGGGGAGTTCATTCCAGGGATTGGGGTGACGCAGGAGAAAAATCAACCATGGCCTCTGACCTGGCAAATGCAGGGAAGTGGTGCAGGAGTAGGTTAGCTGAGTGGAAGTGTCTGGCTGGGGAGTGAAAAAGGATGCAGTTGTTGAGATATGATAGCTCTTGTTTGTGTAGTATTTTTAGGTCTCTGTGGGGAGTTTGAAAAGAAAGTGCTTGTAGATAGGGAGCCAGCGGAGGTCTTTGAGGTTTGTGGACATTTGAGTGCAGTTTTGTAGTTCAAGTATGAGTCTTGCAGCTGTGTCCAGTATATCTTTGATTCTATTGGTGAGTTAGGCAGTGATGCCATCATAGAGGGCATTGCGTAGTTGAGCATGGTGATGAGGAGGGCTTGATGAAGATGTCTTGCATGACTGATCCTCTGTGGGTTTCAAGAGGGACCAATTGGAGACTTTCCTGAGAATTCGAGGGTGTGGAATTAGGCAGAAGTGATCGTTGTGACTTGATGATCCTGAAGATTTGGATGTCAGTCAAGATGCCTAAGTTCCTTGCTGTACTGGGTGGGCAGGGAGTCAGACCTAGCTCAGTGGGCCACCAGCCCTGGAATCAGAGCGAGATATCTTTATTGAAAGGACCACTTTTGTTTTGTTTCTGTTGAGTTTATGGCAGTTCCTTTTCATCCAGTTTGCTACAGAGGACATATGCAGCTGACAAAGCTTACTTGGGTGGAGGTAGTTTCTTTTGATAGGAAGAGGATGTGTTGTGTAGGAGGTGATGATGAATCCAAGGGAGTGAATGAAGCTGGCGAGGGGGGCCATGCAGACTTGGAAATTGTGAGTCTCAGGGAGGAGACTTGAGGGACTTTGCAGATTAGGTTGGAGGTGTTGGATGAATAGGGGGCTAAGGAGACTGTTTGGGTGCACCCTGTGAGGTAGGAGTTGTTCTTTTACATTGCAGGGCCATACATTCTGGCCTTGTAGAGGCATTGGGTGAGTTTGAGGATGGAGTAGGAGAAGGTGTTGAATGCTGGAGAGAAGTCTAGCAGGTTGTGTGCTGCTGTTTCCCCTTTGTCCATGATAAGGCAGATGTCATCAGTGGAAGCAATGGGGGACACCTCAATACTGTGATTGAGTCTGAATTCTGATTGGGAAGGGTTCAGGAGGTGTTCAGCACTTAGGTAGTTGGCCAGCCAGGCATTGATGAGCTTCACCAGGTCTTTGGCAAGGTAGGGGAGGAGTGAGATGGGCCTGTAGCTGGCCATCGCAAGGGGGTCTCCCAAAGGTTTCTTGAGGAGTGGAAGGATAATGGCATTTTTCCAGGAGTCTGGGTAAGATGGCAATGGAGAGTGAGAAATGAGAAGTGGAGAATTGAGAATGGGTGTAAGGGTTGTACAGATGGGGTGAAGCCCTCCGGCAAAGATGTGTGGCAGATAAGGGTCTGATGGGATCCTAAACTGATGTAGTGCATGGCGTTAGTAGTTTATATTGTGGTGATGGTGGCTAGCAGCTCAATGCGGTTTCCAGGGTGTTGTTGTCGTCAGAGTGAAAGACTTCGAGGGTGGAGAGGTCTTTTTTGGGGGAAAAGTTGTCGTCGAATTTGTTGATTTTGTTAGCCAAGTAGTGGGAAGATTGAGAGAAGAGTTCCTGGGATGTGTGATGGTCATGGATTTGGCAGATGAGGACATGAATTCCCTCATGGTGGGGGCTAGTTGCTTGGTGTTTTTGAGGTGCTGCTTTTAGATCAAGAGGGCAGATTTGTAGGAGTGTCTGCCTGAGTTGCTATGGGAATGGTGCCACCGTCATTCCAGCTGTTTGCAGTGATGCTTCATGAGCCTGGAGTACCTTGATGTATCTGATGGCTTGCAGCTTTGAGCAAGGTGTGCATGTGGTTCTCAGGGAAATCAGGGAGCCTGCTGCCCAGGTGGTGCTCCATGTGTTCAGGTATGTGATGGAACACTCTAGGTCAATGTGGTGGGAGGGGGTGGGACATCAAGAGTTAAGGTCAGAAATGCAGATGTCTTTGGGATTTTTATTCTATTGGCTTTAAACTGTGTGGGTGTGATTGTTTCTGTGATCTTTGGGCAAGTGGAAGCTGAAGCAAAGAAGAGAGTGATCTGCCAATGAATGTAGATTAGACACTTTTACTATAATGTTGAGGCAATTGATGAAGATTGGATTGTGGAGGTGTTTGGCTGTGTTGGTAGGATAATTCACCTATGAGTGAGTCCTAAAATGCTGAGATCTATCAGTATCAGACAATGAGTTGAGCCAGGATTTCATGAAAAATAGAGGGTCCGGAAGCGGATCGCAGAGGAGGTACCAGACTTCTATGGCGTACTTGATGTGTGAGCAAGAGTTTAGCAGTAGGCAGGTAAGAGTGGTGTGTATGGTATGCATGATGGATGCCTGTTTGATGTAGTTGTGTGTGTGGTGTGCTGTGGTATGTGGAAGTGGTAAGTCAGGGTATGGAGTGGGACAGGTGAAGCGGATTTGGATCCAACCTGGGAGTAGTGCATGGACTGGCATTCGGAGTTGATGGCATGAAGGGTTTTGCGTGAGTAGCATTTTGGACTGCAGTCAGTGACTGGCTGACCAAGGGTCTTGCTACTGGGCACTGTTGGGGGGTAGACAGGCATTAACATGCTTACCTTTGGTGCAACAATGTTGTACCTGCTGCACGCATCCATACTGTGGCTGCCATAAGAAAGCTTCTGAGAAGAGGGTGCAGAGGGCAGGGCTAGCAGCACTAGCAGCTCTGGAAAGGACGAGTCTGGAAAAGGTGCAACCCACTCCACTGATACTTCCTTGGAGAAGACTGCTAAAAATGATCTAATGCCAAGAATGGCATGTGTCAGTGTATAACAGCAAACTGTTGGCCATATTTATAATAAAGAAGCACAGGGCAGCTGTGTGATCTTTCTATGCTGCCCTGCGCTACAGGGAAAGGGCAGAAATGCACTGTATTTACAAAAAAGTAATTCTGCCCTCTCAGCTGGTGCTCTTTTGGCTGCCTAGTGCCAATGTAGGCACCCTTGCACCAGAGTGCAAGGGTGCCTGTGTTGCATGCAGGGTTCCTGCACAAAATCCATCAGTGGAGGTGTTTTCCTCTTTCTATGTGTGCTGTTGAATGCAGCACAAATAGAAAAAGGAAAAAACAAGAACAAAGAGATATTTCGCCTCTTTATGCCTTTCCTGGGGGCCGTATGGTTTTGACACATTTCCAGGTTTACAGAGTCTGTAAGTCTGGGAACACGTCAAAACCAATCGGTGTTGCATGGGAAAGCCCACCACAATGCCCATGGAATGCCCCCTGATGCACAGTAAGGCAACACAGTGACTCACACTGCATTGCCTTACACCAAATATACGAGGCCATGAAAAGCCATGCAAAGTGGCTTTGCGTGGCTTTGTAGATATGGGTCTGCATTCTGCACTGCCAAAGTGCCACAAAAGTGACACCTGGGGCTTGTAAAAATGCCCTGAATTTCTCGGTCTGTCCAACACACTGAGAAAAAGATGCAACAGATTTGGTGCTAGATGAGAAGACAGACAGACAGACAATAAAATTACTGCACATCGCAATTTAGTTAGCGGAAACTATGGAGGGTGCACACCGCCACACCTCTGAAAAAGTATGAAGCCCTTGTGAAGAGAAGATTGCTACATAATACAGTTTTAGAATAATTCTTACTTATTGAGAGTCGATAAATAATAATGGGATAAAAGAGGGAGCTTGCATCTAATACTTGTATTCACTTAACACCAATGTATTTACGCTTACACAAAGGCAGATCGCACCGTCAAACAGGTTACATAGTCAACATACCACACACGCATTTCAATATGCATAAATTACATCCTGATATACCAACCCCTTCTGGTGCATCACACCAGGTTCTTCACAGCCTTTATGATGATATATATTGGGGTAACTTTTTATGCACCAGATAACATGCAGTAGCAAGTAGTACGTATGAGAATACTAGTGTGAGACTGGTTTATAGAACAAACCCTATGGTGTCACTTGATTCAACCATACAGCTGTAACTGTCAAAGAGTAGATTGGAGTGGATATATATTACGAAAAACGTTATTGACCTGATTAATCTTTTCATTAATTCTAAACTGTATCAGATAAATGTAAGCAATATAACTTTATCATAATACAAAACAAAGGCATTTACATACGAACCTCAGATTATAGTATAAAAAGTTGAAAAGTATATAACATTTCATTGAAATCAGTTCCAATTGAGCTCAAGCAACCAACTCACCAATCATTTATGTAAAACATGCAGCATCTCCACTCTCAATTCTTTAACCTACCTAGGCCTACAAATCACTCTTCAACGAAGGTGGCTTCAATCAGAATTCAACCAATTTCATACAGATTTGATTGTCTCCGACTTCCCTTTCGACCTTTCCCTACACAATTGATTTTCAAATAGAAATAATGCCCGTGGAAAGTGCTCAATGTCGTCTGAGTCCTCTAATTTACTGTAACATTGAGCTGCCATTACCTTGATTTATCCCACGCATAGTGGCGGGAAATGTCGACAAATTCAGCCGGTGTAATTCCTCTAGTAACCCGATCATAGCAGTCTCATACAACACTATCATGGGCATACTTGAAACCTTTGGACACGGTAAGCGAGGAAACACTTTTAACTGCATTCCATCCCTTCAACAAGTAATCATTGAAAGTTCACACCCTTCAGTTCACGGAACACTCCTTAAATCTTAGCAAGTGATATATTTCTTCCATGAAATGTATTTCCTCTCTCACCTAGCCAGTATATGTAAGACATGTCTATGGATTTACTACATTTTCCAACAGTCCAACTCTTCTTGCTACCATATTTCAGTGTTAAATACCACCTTGCAGTAACTGCCACAATCTTTGACTCTGCTTACCCTATGTTAGATTATAATGCAAGAGCATACTTAGGAGCCCCCATTGTGATACTTACCAACGTGTTGTGAACTTTTTTCAAGCAATAAATGCTTTTCAGCTCACAGACTTCAGTGGGCATATTTACTAAGACTTCATGCAACGCAGTGCAGCAAGAGAAGTTGTGTGAAATAGAGAGAGTTTAACTGTGTCATATTCACAAAAAGATAATACGTTTTAAGCCCTCCCCTAGTGCCAATGCAGGCACCTTCGGCACAAGGGTGCCTGCGTTATGGGAGCTTACTCCTCTTCTAAGTGTACTTCAGAATAAAGCACATAGAAAGAGGAAATAACAAGGAGAAATGAAGATTTCTTTCCTTCGTTATGTCTCTCTGTGGTAGGTTCACAATTTTGGTGCAATCCAAGGTTTACTTCCTTCACTAAATCTGGGATTAAATAGGGGCACATTCCATTGGTGGATGCAGATAAATGCCCATGTTTTACCCATGGAACGCCTTCCACAATTACATGTATTGCAATGCAATGCAAGCTGCTGTGTTGTGTTACATTTCTTTTCTTGAAAGGTAGCAGAAGTTGTCCATTGTAAGGTTTTATAAATCCAATTTAAGTGCTTGACTTGAGTTGCCTTGTGATAACTTGCATCACACGAAGACATTGCAAGTCCTTTTCAAATCTGGTGCCTGGTTCATAAGTCACTGCTACGTTACATTCATGACAGTGCTTTGACTCCTGATATAATGCCCTCAAAGTTTCAAAGTAACCTTGGCTATGGCTTGGCCATTCATGTTGTGCATTCATTCCTCAATGTTTCCAAAAAACATACTTTCTCTGAACATTCTGAGGTTCAATATGGGCTTGACTTTATATAAATCTTGAATCCTATCCAATTGGTCTCCAATCCTATTTTTTTCATTAATGCCTGACCTAAAGAGCACTCGTGTTTCCTTTGCACTATAATGATCAATTGACATCCGTGTTCACTTTACATTTGAAAAATCCTTGTCTTCAAAGGGGAAAACTGATCTCAGGCTCATTTCAATACAACTATATGGAATTACTCTTTGCATATCGTGCATCATATAAAATAACCCCATCTCATCAATGACTAGCTTCTATCAGCCACCTATGGGTAGATGCCTTTTAAAATACCTCTATAATAAACACCTCGACCCTATGCGCTCTGGTCCTCCTTGGAGCAAGACCACATCAATGAGTTCTTCAAACTAACAGAAAACTACTGGCAAAACATATTAAAGGTTCCTGGGCCCTACTAAAATCTTTCGATTTGCAATGTTCAGAATTCCACAAAGTAATTTTTGTCATATCTAATAAGCTATGGATCAGCAAAAGGTTAATCCTTTCTCTTTATCTATGTATCACTTAATTTTATTTCACGATAAAGTGAAATCCATCAGGATTTTTCTTCATGTCCCATAGATAGCCATCTGAACCTGATTTAGTAGCAGCCCTACTGCTGTCTACTGTCTTTGATTACTTCTTCCTCTCCCCATGAATGATGTGGTTACCAGTCTGCACACTGTCACATATGGCTCACCCCTCGAACCATGCCCACTTACACAATATTCTTGGCCAATTGAGGATATAGGTGGTCATTACAACCCTGGCGGACAGTGTTAAAGCGGCGGTAAGATCGCCAACAGGCCGGCGGTAAAAAATTTGCAATTACGACCGTGACGGAAACCGCCAACAAAGACAGCCACTTTAACATTTTGACTGCCACAGCGGTACAAACAAACAGCGCGGCGGTCACCGCCAACAGACAGGCAGGAGACAATGTACCGCCCACACTATTACAACCCACCAATCCGCCACCTTTTCCGGGGCGGAGTCACCGTGGATAAAAACACGGCGGAAACAGGAATTCCGAAGAGAAAACGCTCATCTCTACACACCCCACGAGGAACGAGGACACCATGGACCGGCGGCAAAGACCACGGTGAGTACTGCACCTACGACACAGGGGATTGAAAAAACAGGTACACACACACGCAACACGCAACACCCCCACCCCCACCCTCACCCACTACAACACACACACTAATGCATATTGATACATCACAGTTACATCCCCCAACCCCCCTGGAAGAATGCAAAGACAATAGAAAATGAGTGTAAACATTGTAATATATTAAAATCAAGTAGGCAAAAATATATGTATACACCATTTACAAAATATATACCAAGCATAGTAGTCCAGGTAGTGCTCCAATTAAGTCCGTGGAACACTGGGCCCACAGGGTATGGGCGAGGCCCACACAAGATCCCCGACCATGACGGAGAGAACACTGCAGGGGCATCAGAGAGCAACAAAACAGGCACCTCAGGGGGAGGGAAAGGGGGGGCACCTAAGCCGCTTGAGTGCACGACGCCAAATCCACGAGGGGGCCACATGCCCACTGTACAATCCTGGGGAGTGCAAAGCCACAGTCTCTCAAGTCTCTACAGTGGGTGGGTTGCCCACTGTTCCATCCTGGGGAGTGCAAAGCCACAGTCTCTCAAGTCTCTACAGTGGGTGGCTTGCCCACTGTTTCATCCTGGGGAGTGCAAAGCAACAGTCTCTCAAGTCTATACAGTGGGTGGTTTGCCCACTGTTCCATCCTGGGGAGTGCAAAGCCACAGTCTCTCAAGTCTCTACAGTGGGTGGTTTGCCCACTGTTCCATCTTGGAGAGTGCAAAGCCACCGTCTCTCAAGTGGATAACAGTCTCCACTGGTTCTGGAGGGGGCATGGTGCCCAGAGTGCTTCATCCTGCTAAGGACAGAGGTAGTGGATGGATCTCTCCACTGGTTCTGGAAGGGGCATGCTCCCCAGAGTGCTTCATCCTGCTAAGGACAGAGGTAGTGGATGGATCTCTCCACTGGTTCTGGAGGGGGCATGGTGCCCAGAGTGCTTCATTCTGCCTGTGACAGACTCAGTAGCGTCAGTGCCCTTGGTGCTCATGGGCCAGCGGTGCATCAGACGGCGGTGCCCTGTTCAGCGGTGCTTTAGGCCGCGGGGCCCTGTTCAGCGGTCCTTGAGACGGTGGTGCCCTGTTCAGCGGTGCTTGAGACGGCGGTGCCCTGTTCAGCGGTGCTTGAGGCGCCGGTGCCCTGTTCAGCGGTGCTTGAGGCGGCGGTGCCCTGTTCAGCCTGTTCAGCGGTGCTTGAGGCAGCGGTGCCCTGTTCAGCGATGCTTGAGACGGCGGTGTTGAGACGGCGGTGCTTTGTTCAGTGGTGCTTGAGGCGGCGGTGCCCTGTTCAGCGATGCTTGAGACGGCAGTGCCCTGTTCAGCGGTGCTTGAGGCGGCGGTGCCCTGTGCAGCGGTGCTTGAGACGGCGGTCTCCATTGCAGTGACTCAGCTGTTGTCGGACCTTCATGGCCCAACGGGGCTTTTGCTGGCGGTCCTTCATGGCCCAGCGGGTCTTTTGCTGGCGGTCCTTCATGGCCCAGCGGGGCTTTTGCTGGCGGTCCTTCATGGCCCAGCGGCGCTTTTGCTGGTGGTCCTTCATGGCCCAGCGGGGCTTTTGCTGGCGGTGGCCTCCTGGGCAGCTGGGCTGGTGATGGCGGTGGCCTCCTGGGCAGCTGGGCTGGTGCTGGCGGTTGCCTCCTGGGCAGCTTGGCTGGTGCTGGCGGTGGCCTCCTGGGCAGCGGGGATGATGGCGGTCTTCTCCGAAGTGCTGCTCTTCCCAGACTTACTGACCTTCTTGTGCCCCTTCCCCACCTTGGAAGGTGTCGCAGCTGACTCCACACTCCCACCTGTACCCCTGGGAGCGGCTTTGGTGGCTGGAGTCTTCCCCCTGTCCTGCCGGGCACTGGCCAACTTCTGATGCTTCACAGGTGGGGGACTGTCTGTGCTGTGGCTCTGTGCCACACTGGCTGCCCTGGTGGCCGGTGCACTCCAGATTCCGATGACTACAGGCACCACTGGTCCCGGAGATGTTGTGGCTGAGGTGCTAGTTCGGGACCTAGGAGACAGACGGGGTCGGGGAGGTGTGGGAAAGAGGTCAAGGTTGGACAGGAAAAGTTTTTTGGACACACTGGGACGGGTAGCTGGAGGGGGTTTGGGAGTGGAGGAAGAGGTTGTGGTTGTACGAGGTGCTCGTTTGCTGACTTTGGGTGAAGGTGCATGCACTGGAGGCTGTCGTGAGGTGGATGGCTGTTGGGTGGGTGTGTGCCTGTGTTTGTGTATCTTCGGAGGGGGCGTCACAGACACACTGGGAGAGGACACAGGGGACGTGTGAATGGTAGTGGGGTGTTGACTGCACGTGAGCGGGGTGTGGTGATGGGTGTGCTGGAGAGGGACGTAGTGGCTGTAGAGGTAGAGCATGCAGGCGTGAGTGTAGATGAGACAGGGAGGGAGGAGGGCGATGAGGAGGAGGAGGGGGACACAGTGGAGGCAGTGGATGTTCCTATGTCTGCATGTGTGTGATGCTTGCATGAGTGCCTGTGGGATGTGTGGTGCTTATGTTTGCCTGAGCTTCCCTTGTGTGTTGACGTGTGTGCATGCTGGTCTGTAGGTGTGCTTGGGATAGGCTGAGGTACAGGGGATTGGGTCGGGGTGGAGGAAGTTGGAGGGGGGAGGCTATACACAGGGACAATGGCTGCCATCAGTTCTGAGGCCAGAGTCTGAAAAGCTCGCTGAAGGGCTGCCTGACCAGAATGAATGCCCTCCAGGAATGCATTTATTTGTTGCAACTGCCTTTCTACACCCTGGATGGCATTCAAAATGGTAGACTGCCCAACAGTGAGGGACCTGAGGAGGTCAATTGCCTCCTCACTGAGGGAAGCATGGGTGACTGGGGCAGGGCCTGAGGTGCCTGGGGCAAAGGTGATGCCCACCCTCCTGGGTGAGCGGGCACGGGGCAAAGGCTGAGGGGCTGCTGGGAGGGCGGTGCTGGTAGGGGGGTGGCGGCTGTACCTGTAGATGGGAGTGGCACAGATGTTGCTGCCACCAGAAGGGAGCTCCCATCAGAGGACGAGTCTGTGTCACTGGACTCAGCTCCTGTCTCCGCCGTGGAGCCCCCCTCGTCCTCCGTCCACCTGGTGAAGTCCAATTCCGTAGTGTGGCCCTCCATGGCCATGTGGGATGCAGCTCCCTGGTGCTCCGGTGCCATTGCTCCTCTGCCTGATGATGCTAATGCACACAAGAACAGGGAGACCACAAAAAGGGGGGGATGACAGAAGAAAGACAGGTTGAGTGCATGCATTACTGCTACCGTTGGCGGACACGACAGACACAGAAGCCCCCTGCACTATGCTGTGCTCTTGGGCTCCACTGTTCAAATCCTGGGAAATGGCCTACAAGGCTACGGACGACATCTGCACACATAGATGACACAGGGGCATGACTAGGTGTACTTGGCACTCTACAGAGGTGGGCTTGGGTGCCACATGGCCTGCCTTACAGAGGGGCCTTGCCTACGGAACTTGCCCTGACCTAGGGAAACCCACAGCCCGCCTCCCCCACCCAGACCCCTCCACAGCGCGCAAAGTCAGCAGAATGCGAGTGTACTCCCCCCCTTGTGGCTGCTGTGATGCCCTCAAGCGCCCATCCAACTCCGGGTACGCCACCGCCAGGATCCTGAACATCAGGGGGCTCATGGTGCGACGGGCACCCCTCCCACGTTGGGAGGCCATCCCCAGCTGAGCCTCCGCCGTCTTCTTGCTCCAGCGGCGAATGTCCTCCCATCTTTTCCGGCAGTGGGTGCTCTGTCTGTGGTAGACCCCCAGGGTCCGGACCTCCTTGGCGATGGCACGCCAAATATCTTTTTTCTGGTGGGCGCTGACCTACATGATTTGTACAGGGGGAAGAGAAAGTTATTACCAACTGCACCGTCAAAGTGATTGGCCCCAATCCCTACCCTTGCCATGTGGCACATGCAGTCACCGTCATTTCATGCATGCTGCACTCTTCCCCCTTCCTTCTTACATCCACCACTCTCCACACAGGCATAGCCCATACATCATGCTCCCAGTGTACTTACCTGTTGGTCTGGAGGACCGTAGAGTACTGTGTACTGGGGAGGACCCCGTCCACGAGTTTCTCCAACTCCTCCGATGTGAAGGCAGGAGTCCTTTCCCCAGACACTCGAGCAATTGTCTCTTCCAGACCGAGGTCACAGCAGCACTTGCAGTGTAGGTCATCTCCTGTTGAAGATCAGGTATCGAGTGATTGAACAGATAGAAAATGGCGGTCACATCCGCGGCGGTGCGTACTGTCACCACCGGTGTACATCGTCATTGGTTCCTGGGACCCATAGGGTCCAATGTTAACCAATGCAGCATTGCGCCACGGCCTTCGACCGCCTACCGTGACGGTGTACAACGCCAGCGCAGTTACCTCATATCCCATTGTCCCACTTTAGAGGTCAGGCAGCCGCCATTTCAGGGGCCCACATGGCTTTATTTTCAACTGCGTCACACATACCTAGGCCTAGACTCAACACACATACAGACCACTTTTTGATTATGAATGGTGTTCTGTGTAAGCTGTGGGTACGTACCTCTGAGTTGTTTGACTCTGTGCTCGCTGTTGTCCTTCATAGCCACCGTCCGCTGGGACATGTGAGGAGATGGCGGCATCCTCTGGTGTACCGACCGTTGGTGGACCTGTCGATAATGGAGGAAAGACATGTGATAATCACATACAGGCTTGACCGTGCCACAATCCAGGAACTTTGTACCCATTTGGAGCCAGACCTGATGTCAGTGTTAGAAATGGGGTTTTTGGTTGGCAGTCAGGTTGCCCTCTGTCCAAGCAAGAACCCTCACTCTAGTCAGGGTAAGTCACACACAATCCAAAATCAGCCTGTGCTCACCCTCCGGTATCTTGGCACGAGCAGTCAGGCTTAACTTAGAAGGCAATGTGTAAAGCATTTGTGCAATGAATCATACAACACCATAGCATAGCACCCCAAAAAATACACCACACAGTGTTTAGAAAAATATAGAATATTTATCTGGGTAATTGCAGGTCAAAAGGATCAAAGTTGCAATAAGAATTTGTAAGGATATCACTGAAAAGTGATATTAAGTGTCTTAAGTCTTTAAAAAGCAATAAAGTGTCTTTCAAGCACAAAGTACCTGGTTTCTGGTGGAAAATCTCCTCAGAGGGCCACAGGAGAAGAGATGCGTGGAAAAAGGGTGTGTGCGTCGATTTCTCCTCAGCACACAAAGACTTGCGTCGTTCTTTTCCACGCGGGGAAGTCGGGCATCGTTTTCCGGCGCGCAGACAGTCTCTTTTCGTGGATCGCGGGGATTACCAGATGTCCCGGGTCTGTGCGTGGATTCTCCTGCTTGTTTTCCGGCTGCGCGTCGTTCTGCGGGGCTGCGCGTCGAAGTTTCGATCTCACGGTAGGCGTCGCGTCGATTTCTCCTTGGAAGTCGGGCGGCGTTGTCCTTGCGAGGCCGTGCGTCGGAATTTTGGTCTCACGGCAGGCGTCGCGTCAATTTCTCCTTGGAAGTCGGGCGGCGTTGTCCTTGCGAGGCCGTGCGTCAAAGTTTCACGCTCACGGTAGGCGTCGCGTCGATTTCTCCTGGAAAGTCGGGCGGCTTTGTCCTTGCGAGGTTGTGCGTCGAAGTCTCGATCATCCCGAGGGCGTCGCGTCGATCAGCGTCAGTGTGCGGCGTTTTTCTCGCCGCGAAACAAGCTGTGCGTCAAAATTTTCGGCGCACGGAGCGTCCAAGTGAAAGGAAGAAGTCTTTTTGGTCCTGAGACTTCAAGGAACAGGAGGCAAGCTCTATCCAAGCCCTTGGAGAGCACTTTCACAGCCAGACAAGAGTTCAGCAAGGCAGCAGGGCAACAGCAAGACAGCAGTCCTTTGTAGAAAGCAGACAGGTGAGTCCTTTGAGCAGCCAGGCAGTTCTTCTTGGCAGGATGTAGTTTCTGGTTCAGGTTTCTTCTCCAGCAAGTGTCTGATGAGGTAGGGCAGAGGCCCTGTTTTATACTAAGTTGTGCCTTTGAAGTGGGGGTGACTTCAAAGAGTCTCTAAGAAATGCACCAAGTTCCCTTTCAGCTCAATCCTGTCTGCCAGAGTCCCAGTAGGGGGTGTGGCAGTCCTTTGTGTGAGGGCAGGCCCTCCACCCTCCCAGCCCAGGAAGACCCATTCAAAATGCAGATGTATGCAAGTGAGGCTGAGTACCCTGTGTTTGGGGTGTGTCTGAGTGAATGCACAAGGAGCTGTCAACTAAACCTAGCCAGACGTGGATTGAAGGGCACAACAAGTTTTTAGTGCAAAGAAATGCTCACTTTCTAAAAGTGGCATTTCTAGAATAGTAATATTAAATCCGACTTCACCAGTCAGCAGGATTTTGTATTACCATTCTGGCCATACTAAATATGACCTTCCTGCTCCTTTCAGATCAGCAGCTGCCACTTCAACAGTGTATGAGGGCAGCCCCAATGTTAGCCTATGAAAGGAGCAGGCCTCACAGTAGTGTAAAAACGAATTTAGGAGTTTCACACTACCAGGACATATAACTACACAGGTACATGTCCTGCCTTTTACCTACACAGCACCCTGCTCTAGGGGTTACCTAGGGCACACATTAGGGATGACTTATATGTAGTAAAACGGGAGTTCTAGGCTTGGCAAGTACTTTTAAATGCCAAGTCGAAGTGGCAGCGAAACTGCACACACAGGCCTTGCAATGGCAGGCCTGAGACAGGTTTAAGGGGCTACTGAGGTGGGTGGCACAACCAGTGCTGCAGGCCCACTAGTAGCATTTAATCTACCTGCCCTAGGCACATGTAGTGCACTCTACCAGGGACTTACAAGTAAATTAAATAGTCAATCATGGATAAACCAATCAGTAGTACAATTTACCCAGAGAGCATATGCACTTTAGCACTGGTTAGCAGTGGTAAAGTGCCCAGAGGTCAAAAGCCAACAACAACAGGTCAGAAAAAATAGGAGGAAGGAGGCAAAAAGTTTGGGGATGTCCCTGTCAAAAAGCCAGGTCCAACAGTCAGCTATCCGCCTTTCCACAGGAATCCCCCCTCAAGTGCAGGTGCTGTCAGTGCTCCATTTCCTTGCAAGTTGGTCATTTCAAACAATAGTGGCCATAGCATCAGGGATATCCCAGCCTATGTTTTCCAACGTGTTGTCCAGAGTGTTGTCTGCCCTGCTGAAACACATGCGGAGCTACACCGTTTTCCCTCAGGTGGAGGATTTGCCTACAGTGAAAGGTGAGTTCTATGCCCTGGGACATATCCCCAACATCATAGGTGCCATTGATGGGACACATGTGGCTTTGGTACCCCCCCACAGGAGTGAACAGGTGTACAGAAACCGGAAGATTTATCATTCGATGAATCTATAGATGGTATGTTTGGCAGACCAGTACATCTCCCATGTCAATGCCATGTTCCCTGGCTCAGTGCATGATGCTTACATCCTGCGGAATAGCAGCATCCCTTATGTGATGGGTCAACTCCAGAGGCACCGTGTGTGGCTATTAGGTGAGCACCTGGAAGCTAGTCAGTGGGAATGGTTGTCTGGGTCTGGGGATATCCCTCCAGGTTAGTGTGTGTCTAACAGTTGTCCCTCGCCATTTGCAGGTGACTCTGGTTACCCCAACCTGTCCTGGCTACTGACCCCAGTGAGGAATCCCAGGACAAGGGCAGAGGAACACTACAATGAGGCCCATGGGTGAACTAGGAGGGTGATCGAGCGGACCTTCGGCCTCCTGAAGGCCAGGTTCAGGTGCCTCCATATGACAGGTGGATCCCTATCCTACTCACCAAAGAAGCTGTGCCAGATCATCGTGGCCTGCTGTATGCTTCACAACTTGGCTTTGCGACGACAGGTGCCTTTTCTGCAGGAGGATGGTCCAGATGGCGGTGTTGTTGCAGCTGTGGAGCCTGTGGACAGTGAAGACGAGGAAGCAGAGGAAGAAGACATGGACAACAGGGACTCAGTGATCCAGCAATATTTCCAGTGAGACACAGGTAAGAATACAAACCTGCCTACTATATGTACTTAAACACTACTACCTCTACTGTCTGTCATTTTCACCCAGTGTATGGTCATTGAGTTGTCACTTTCCCTTACGATTTTACAGATGTGTGTCCCACAGTGTGACATCTGCTTTGTTTCCTCATGGACTAGAGCTGTGTGACATATGTATGTTGCCATTACCAATGAAAAAGCTTTTTGCCACAGTTATTGCTAATACAGTATTCCGAAATCACAGACAGACTCCAGATTGTTTTGTGCTTTAAGGGTGTTCATTTAAGTGCTCAATATTGGAGGGGGTTGTAAAATGATGAGGGGTGATGGCGGAGGAATGTCCATGGCAGAGTCCAGTCTATTAGTCTCACAGGTGCATTGCCCAAATGGGCACAGGAAGTGGAGCTGGGGCAGTTTAAAGATGGACAGGGTGACAAAGTGGGACTGTAGGATGACAATCAGGGTGGTCTCATTTCTTGGCGGGGTCTTGGCATCATTTGCTGTCTTTGTCCTGGATCTCAGGGACCGTTTGCAAGGTGGTTCTCCCTCTGCAGGGGGTGGGGTGCTGGTGTGGTGGTCCTGTGGCGGTGCCTCCTGTCCACTAGCGCAGGCGGAGGTGGTGGGCAGTTCATCATCTAGGCTAGTGTCAGGGACCCCTTGTAGTGCCACAGTGTCCCTCCTGGTGTTGAGTACTTCCTTCAGCACCCCTACGATGGTGCCTAGGGTGGAATTGATGGTTCTGAGTTCCTCCCTGAAGCCCATATACTGTTCCTCCTGCAGGCGCTGGGTCTCCCGAAACTTGACCATTACTGTTGCCATCATCTCCTGGGAGTGGTGGTAGGCTCCCAAGATCGAGGAGAGGGCCTCGTGGAGAGTGGGTTCCCTGGGCCTGTCCGCCCCCTGTCACACAGCAGCCCTCCCAGTTACCCTGTGTTCCTGGGCCTCCGTCCCCTGGACCGTGTGCCCACTACCACTGCCCCCAGGTCCTTGTTGTTGTTGGGGTGGTGGGTTAGCCTGGGTTCCCTGTAGTGGTGGACACACTGCTGATTGACGTGTCCTGGGGACAGAGGTATGGGCCCGCTGGGTGGGTGCTGTGCTGGTTTTTCCAGAGGGGGAAGCTCTGTAGTGGCCTGTGACTGGGTGTGGGGACCGACTGTCCTGAGGTCCCTGATGGGCTAGGCTGGTCATCTAGATCCAGTTGGACAGAGGTGCTGTCCTTACTGTGGGCCTCTTCTGTTGGTGGTGTGGACATGTGTGGACCCTCCTGTCCGGTGACATTGGGTAGGGGTCCTGCAGGGGTATAAAAGCATGATTATTGCATCTGTGTGTGTCAAGGTGTGCAATGGGTAGGTGACCGTGTAGCCCAGTGCTAGCATTCCTGTGTGGGACCTTGTGTGATGATGGTTTAGGGGGGTGTATGGGTATGTGCAGTGGGCATGCTTTAGTGATGGGTGTCCATGCTTTGTTGTTGCATGCAGGGCTTGGTGTAAGGATGTGTGGTTTGTGATATTGGGACATTTGTGAGGAGTTAGAGTGATGGGGGTGAGGGTGGGGGTATATGGTGGCATGCAGGTAGGGTGGAGGATGTAATAGTTAAGATTTGACTTACCAGAGTCCATTCCTCCACCTGCTCCTGCGAGGCCCTCAGGATGCAGAATCGTCAAGACCTGCTCCTGCCATGTTGTTAGTTTTGGGGAAGGAGGTGGGGGTCCGCCACCAGTCCGCTGAACCGCCAGGTGGTGTCTGGAGACCACGGAACGCACCTTCCACAGTAGGTCGTTCCACCTCTTCCTGATGTCCTCCCGATTTCTTGGATGCTGTCCCACTGTGTTTACCCTGTCCACTATTCTTCGCCATAGCTCCATCTTCCATGCAATTGAGGTATGCTGCACCTGTGATCCGAATAGCTGTGGCTCTACCCGGAAGATTTCCTCCACCATGACCCTGAGCTCCTCCTCCGAGAACCTGGGGTGTCTTTGCCGTGCCATAGGGTGGTGTAGGTGATGTGTGGGGTGGTGTGTGGTGTGATAAGTGTGCTGACATGTAGTGGTGTGTTGTGTGAGGTGCGTGGAAGTGATGTGGGTGATGGTGTTGTATGACTGTAGATGCTAGTGTTGTTGATGGTGGTGTCTCTCTCTGGCTTTCGTTCGTGATTTGTGGTCATATGGGTTTGTGGATGATGTGGGTGTGTGTTTTATATTGTATTGAGTGTGTGGGAGTGATGTGTGTATGTTTATCAGGTGTGTGTATTTCAAATTGTCCAATGTGGCTGTGTTTTGGAGATGTGTGTGTATTTTGAGCGCGGCGGTGTGTACTGCCAATGGAATACCGCGGTTGAAAGACCGCCGCGTGGATTCGTGGGTCGTGATAGTGTGGGCGTATTTCTGTTGGCGTGACGGCGGAGGTTTTGTTTTCGCCAGTTTATCACTGACCTTTAGTGTGGCGGACTTGTGTGGGTGTCTGAATTTTGGCGGATTCCGAGCTGTGGGTCATAATAGCTGTGGCGGAATTCCGCGGCCGCGGCTGTGTGTTGGCGGTCTTCTGCACGGCGGTAAGCGGCTTTTACCGCCAATGTTGTAATGAGGGCCATTTCAAGTTTCAGTACCTTTTCCTGCCTTTGCCATTTGCAGTGCTCATCTTTAACATGATGTCATTATACATCTGCATAAAAAGCCTTCAGGGTCTCCACATTTATCAGGTACATTTTCTGCTATATCACTACTTCCTTTACCAGCTAAACATTTTCAACACATTGTCAATCATGACTATTCAATTTTCTTGAATTCTATTTCCACAACTGTGAGAAAGTGGATAACTAGTTTGGGTGGATGATAGCCCAACACAAATAATAATAGAACTAGCTTGTGAGGGCCAGTAGAGGTTTCAGTAATGTAAGCACAGGTCAGATATAAATAAACCAGGTTCAACCAGGATGGAAATTTTACCTTCTGATGTAGTCTCTGAAATGGAAGTAAAAAATACTCAGTGGAGCAAGGCAGTTGCCTGCGGCCGAGAATGGTTCCACAAGGCTGGATAGCCATTGGATTAGGTCCTAGTGAAACGTTTGACTCTGGGCCGGAAACTCAAAGTGAGAGAAATTCAATATTCATGCTCAAGGTAGGTCCCTCACTGGCCAGATAATTCTGGTCTCTTTGCTCAGGAAAGATTTCTGCATTCGGACTTAGGGCCTGATTTAGATCTCGGCTGAGGGGTTACTCCATCACAACGGTGACAGATATCCTATCCGCTGAAATCAAAATACCACAAAAAAGTTATTTAGATTTCAGCAGATGGGATCCATCACCATTGTGATAGAGTAACCCCTCAGTCGAGATCTAAATCGGGCAGTTTGTTACTTTTTTGGAGCTCAAATTCCTCCAGTGGGACAAGGCTGCAATCTGTAGCTGAAAAAGCTCCACAAGGCCACATACCCTTTCCTCAACAAGAGTCTGAAATTAATTTGCTACTGTGGAAAATCTCTGAGTGGAAGCAACCTGAATCTTGGGCCGAGCAGCAACACACCTTCTTTAGATTGATTTGGCAGGATGGTTCTGGCCTTCTAGGGGTCTTTGAAGCCTAAATGTTTCTAAGTCCCAGGTATTTTCAGGATCTTAGGAGAAGTACATTTTGACAGCCAAGTCTCCCAAGACTTCAGGAACAGCACTTGGGAGCCTATACTCTTTCCAACAGAAGCCACCAGCAGGGACCTGCTTTTTAGATAGCTCTTTAGCTTAACAGGAGGTCAGAGAACTGACCCTTGGAGGTCACTTCTTTGCCCTATTTACAGGTAGGAGAAGTTTCAGTCCTTTAAATCCCCTCACAGGTCTCAACAGCAGGTGTAATCCTACTTCTACGTTCAGCAGTGTTCTGAAAAGGGCACTCAGAGTTGCCACATTTATACCTGGAACAAGATTTTGCGCTGGGGAGAATCCTGCCCCTCCCTGACCAATAGGTAAAACGTTCCCAGGGGTAACACTATGTATTTTTGCAGCAGTTGTGTTGGCATTCCAACACACAATTTAATCTTGCACCTCTCTCCCTAAATTCAACATAGCATAGCCATTCTCCCTCTGTGTAGAGCCTGAGATTTGACCCTCCTTTGAGGTAACTTCAAACCAGTTCTGGGGGCATCTCCTCTCCTACTGGGATTGGTGTATGCCTCACTGGGGGAACAAAGAAGGTCCCTGCCATGGTGACAGTTAACATTTGACTGTGACAGGATAGGCCTCTTAAATGTTACTCATGTTCCTGGGCACAGCCAGATGGCCAAACTGCCAGAGGAACTGAAACACCACTCCATACCCAAGGCCTTCGCCCTTCTTTGGGAGCAGTTTACATACCTCATTATAGGGCCTATTCATCTGCCAGGTGACAGTTGGAGTGCACTCGAATGGGCCCGAGGAGGCGTTAAGCAGGAAAAAGGTAACTTTCTGAAAGTACATTTTCCTCAATAAGTATTACAATTATTTGATTTGATCATTATATTATATTTTGAATAGCTATTAAAAAGTTTCAGTTAAATTGGATTTTTGATAACTATTAGAACGTTTCCTAAACAACATTAGTCTCATTAAATGTAATGATGTAACCCAGTGTTTTCCTATGGAGCATCCAACCTTGCTTCAATGAAATATATATTTTGGGGCTTACTCACTGTAAGGACGAGTAATCAAATGTCCACACTTCTGACTTGTAAATTCAATGAACCCTGTCTTAGAGCTATTGAGGCCTACATAGGGGAGACATCAATATTTAAAAAGAAGGATTTGATCTGTCAAAAATAGTTTTTTTACAAGACAAATTGAAGTTGAATATTGTTGCAGTCAGGCTGCAATGGTAGGCCTGCAGTCCATGTTTGCACTGTCACTGGAGTGGGTGGGACAATGGGTGCTGTAGTCCATTAGTGACATTCAGTTTACAAGTTCTGGATGCACTTTGTACCATACTCTAGGGACTTAGAGGTGAGTTAGATATGCCAATTAGGAGTGTAACAAATGTTGATATGTATCTGTGGTCAGATCACATGCACTGGGACATGGTTAGCAGAGTCCTAGTAGACAGAGTAAAAAAACACAGAGGCATCAGTCCACAAAAATATGGGGGTGATCATGCAAAATGAGGAATTTTCCTACAACATTATTGTCCTTTTTCCCTTTTCCCCTTCATATTAGTTTCACACCATTAGAATACAAGAAAGTCAGCCTTCATCAAACATCATGCTGAGTTCAAACCAAGTCCATAAAGAAAAGTGTGGGAGATAATTTAAACATTGGGTGGTACTAATGAAAACAGGACTATATTTAGAGTTATCTGTAAAAATATTAGGGATATGGGGCTAAATAATATATACTTTAGCATTGCTATCTTGCATTGCAAGTCATAGACTGGAAAAAGTTACAAATACCATCAGCAGGGGAACATGAGAGAGGGCAGAAATTCCAAAAGAATCTTCCATAATTTTCTTACACAGACAGATCAATCCTCGTATTTTAAATTCCATGACCTCATTTTATCTGTTCTCTTGCCTATCTTATCATTTAGCCCATTAAGGATCTGGCTAATTAACATACCTGCTTATAGTAATTATATGATAGCACTTTTGCCTTGATGTATTTTTGGCATTTAAGTATTGCTTTTTCCACTCATCTCACTACTATGTCAATAGTACAACATATTCCATCTCCATATTTGACTTGACTGTAGCAGAGAATACTTGTTTCTCCAGAGCTAATCCTCCCTCCCACACACTTTAAACTACAAGCCAAGCAGTGCATTATCCTTTGTACCAATGTTGTCAGTTACTCTAGAGCTGGCCATCTATCACCTTGCTGACCCTTAGTGCTTCCTCTTTCTTCTTCTTTCTTCCTCCTTAGCCTCTTTATCCTTTTCACTATCTATTTATATTCCTCTACTGTGTGCTGCTCCTCTCCTGGCTCTGTGTCTCTAAAGCCCTACCTAGCTCTTGCATTTTAACTGGGGATCATCATCAGAGGTTGCACAAGTGTTGAAGTTTTCCAATTTAGGTCTCTGCTTTCTTCTTTGTTTTGTTTTGTTGTCACTGTGGGGCAACATATAGGCCCATGTAGCTCTAAACATCAATTGTCCACTTCACGTTACTATTAGTTAGCTTTGCAGTGTATTGAAAATAAGCTTTTATATTATACTACTTCATTGTTGTTATATACTGAGTTAGATCCCATCAGTGTCGATCTATCACAGGTCAAATGTCTGGGCATAACATAATTTTATAGCATTGTTACAATTTTCACTTTCATGCCTTGTCTGTGCTCAAACCATTTCAATGGTCTAATATGGAGAGAAAATTACAGTTTTCTTTCTTTATGTTTTACACAAAATAAGCCTTGATCAGCATTTTGAATATCTTCTATGATTACAAACATCAGGATTGTATAGGGTCTCATCCAGTACCTTACCCATTTAATCTCTCACACAACTGTTGCCTTCCTTTCTGTCAGACACACTAATAACCCTTATATCATAATAATGTCCCTATCTGATATCCTTTCCTACTGATTTTGTAGCAGTTCACTTTTGATATCCTACCCCTTTTGAGTGTTTTTCTATGTCCTCTTTTCCAGATAAGCGCGTTTAACCAGCCAATATTTTGATACCCTTTACTATAATGCTTAGCTCCGATAATCATTTTTAGAGGTAGCTTTAATTTGGATCACTCAAAACATCCATTTGAGTATCTACTTGATAGTTGCTTTTTCAAGGAATTGTGGATGTTTTCCAGCAGTTGTAACAGCAATTCAAGTTTTAAGTTAGGGTGGGCTCCTACTTACAGGGATTTTGTGGCTCTATATGCCCCCTACCACCTATAGTTATGTCTTTGGATGTTCAGTAGATACTTATTAAGGACTTTAGAAGCCAGGAGTCTAATGTAGAAAGCCATTTTGCAATCACAAAACCTGACAAAAGTTGCATTAACTTGAAAAAGGACTTTTGCAATCCTTTTCGAATTGCAAATAGGAGGAGGCATGAAAGTGGTGTTTCCCTCTTATTTCCAATTCAGAAAGGAATGTATCCCTGTTTACTAATGCTACTGTGGTAGAAAACCATAGATGAGTTACTGACCACCGAGTTGAAGTGGTAACTGATTTTGGAAAGAGGAAGAGGCCCAGCAGGACCCTTCCCCCTTTGGGATTTGTGTTGGCACCCTCTGGATGAGTAGATAGTGTTCCACTAGAACACTGCCTGCTCCCCCTGAAGTTTTCCAAAATGAAAAAAAAAACTTTTTTATTTAATCCACACTGGTTTCCTTAAGGAACAAGGTCTGCGTTGAAATAATAAGGTGGTCTGCTGTCCCTTGCAGAGTGATTTTTGCCTGTCACAAAGGGTGCATATTGTGACCTGCTTAATGAATATTAATTAGGTAGGTCAATGTTTGACCCATGTTCTTTGGTATTTTCTGAAGTGACTTATAAGTACATGTGAGAGAACAGGGCTGATTGCAGAGGGCCCCTAACTTTTTGCCCCCATTTTCCATTTTTGATGGTGTTTTCCTGACTCTGATGGTGCCCTGGGTACTGGTAACCAGTCCCAGGGCCTGTGCTCTGTGTAAAATCAGTATGCAAATTAGGCTAATTAGGCTAATTATAATTGGCAAGTCAACCTACCTATAAGTCCCTAGTATATGGTAGGGCATGTAGGTTTAGGGGCCCTAGCATAGGTAGTCCACCTATAGGTGCACTGCTGAGGTGCCCAGTGTCATTTTAAAGACAGGCCTGCCTTGCTGGCCGCTTTTGAATTAAAGTTAGATGCAAATTCGACTTTAGAATTAAAAGTAGTTCCAAAGTCTTAAACTACCTTATTTTTACATATAAGTCACCCCTAAGGTGTCCCCTATGTGCCCCTAGGGCTGGGTGCCATGTAACAACTATAAGCAGGGACCTTATAAAAATAGTTTTATAAGCCCTGGTGAGGTATAATAGCCAAATTCGTTTTTCCCTCATTGTAGTGAATGGCCTCCATAGGCTAGAATGAAGAGACTTTATTTTAATTTCACAAATCCCTTATGTAACAGATACCAGAAGTTTGGTATCAACGTAATTGTTTTAATAAGTCCCACAACTTCCAGTGTGGGATTTAATATAACTTGTTCAGGTAAAGAGTTCTAAACTTTACCTGAAAAGTTGCCAACTTCAGCCCTGCAGTGTTTTTGCTGCTGTGCTCTGATTGGCCAGCCTCTGGCAGCCTTGATGAGATTTGAAATGGCCTGGCTCAGCATAAAGAGATGTGCCTGGGGGAGGAGATCGCCCCTCAGCAGATGGGGAAGCAGGAAGGGGAAAGGCTGCCAAACTAGTCTTCAAAGGCACAGAAGGACATTTGGAGCAACCCAGCAACACCCTCACATCCTGCAAACCCAGACAATTAGGTGCCCCCTTGATTAGATTAGGAGAGAGTAGGAGAGGGGTGTGTTTAGGAATTTTAGCCACACCAGTGGGTGTGCTCAGCCAGATTTAACCTCCAAAAATCATTTTCAGCCATGATGGATTTTTGAAGAATGTTGCTCCCTGGGATTGATTTTTAACACACTTCCCAGGAAGTGGTCATCACAGGGGGAAGGACCCTGCACCTGATTGGAAAACCAGAATCCCCCTGTTTTTCACCCAGGAGCAAGAATGAGACTGGCAGACCTGCACCCACACCCAAGATCCCCATCAGATTTCAGCAAGGAAGAACTACAGGACAAGAAGGACTGCCCTGTTGGACCTTGGCCTGCAACGGGACCCTGCACTTTCGAGGACTGCACCAGCTGCACACTTGGGCTTCACCACAAAAGGACTTTGCCTCGCTTCAACTGGTTCAAGGAGGGTCTCCCTGTTTGCTACAGGTGAAAAATTGCTAACCAGAGTCCCCTGCACCAACTCCTGAAGAAACCAACCAGTTAACCACTGTCCAGTGGCCAAAAAGGAGTTTGCGCCAGGTTCATTCTGGGAGTTGTAGTCCACACCCCCAAGGAGCATCTCAGAGCTTCTGGAACCTTGGGGTGAACTGTGGACCTCAAAAGAACCTTAAACGAACATCTGGAAGAACATTCGGAACTTTGGAGAACTTTGGAGAACTTTTTGAAAAAAGCTCCATAGAGGGACCGACCCGCCGTGGCAACTCTAGCCGGCTTGCTTCTACTGCGACCCGGCCTGACTTACTGGTTTGGCCCGGTGAAGAAAATCTCCAAAAAAGAGACTAAGGGGGTCATTACAACCCTGGCGGTCAAAGACCGCCAGGGTTGTTTGGGCGGATTTCACCACCAGCAGGCTGGCGGTGAAATCCTGAGGATTATGACCGCGGCAGAAGCGCCGCGGTCGCACCGTTGGGACCGGCGGTTTCCCGCCACTTTAGTCCCGGCGGTTTCCCGCCACTTTAGTCCCAGCGGTTTCCCGCCACTTTAGTCCCAGCGGGAGTAATCCTCCAGGGTAGCGCTGCTTGCAGCGCTGCCCAGGGGATTACGAGTCCCCCTCCTGCCAGCCTTTTCATGGCAGTTTGCACCACCACAAAAAGTCTGGCGGAAAGGGGAGTCACGGGCCCCGTGCAGCTTTTCACTGTCTGCTATCTGCATTGGCGGCTGCCCAGCGGTCAAACATTGGCGGGCGGCTTCAGCCCCCCGCCAAGGTCGTAATGACCCCCCTAAGTCCGAGTTTAGGAAGTTGACCAGGACCTCCCAGCCAGCGTATCTGAGGAGGGCTCTAAGGACGTCGGATCAAGATCTAGGTTTGCCCCCGTCGAAAGATTTTCACATCGAAAAAACTACTAACTCTGCAGGTAAAAATCTCCACCGAGGGCTCCCGCAGCGTGTATCTGAGGAAGAGTTCCAGGAGGTCGGATTGGACTGACAGGTTTGTCCCGCTGAAGAAAATCTTCAGAAAAACGACTAAGTCCTAAGGTAAACTTTTGACCGATGCCTCCCATGGGCTGTAGCCTAAAACTTTGACTTTACCCCGGTCGAGGTGTGCCCAGATGACCAGATTGGTGCTTTTTGTTTCTATGAGCTAGAAAGCAATAATTCTTTAAAAATTCATATCTCTGGTTCCCCTTATCCGATTCTATTCGTTTTGGTGTCATTTTAAAGCAAAAAATATGTCCTATTTTGGATTTTTAAACTATTTCCTGTGTTTTATTTAATTATGGTTTTGTGATATTTCATTGCTTTGCGCTTTATCTCCTGAGTTAAGCCTTGTCGCTCGTTGCCAAGCTACCAAGTGTTGAGTTGGATTTAATTTACTGAGACCTAACTGGACCTAAGTGAAGTTAGTGGCCTATTGCTAAATGTAGGTACCTATATGCCCTTACCGATAACCCAATTTCCAACAGTACATAGGTAGGCTTTCAAAATACTAGTCCATTTGCGAAAATGTAAAGCAACATCTTTTAAGAACGAAATAATAGCACATCAGCCCCTTACATCGCTGTACTCAGTCCCCTTGTAACTGCTATTAGATTTATCACTGGCTACTGTGTCCATTTAAGAGTTCTTGAACTCTCTTCTTGTAGGACTTAACTTTTCTCATTTACTTTCTGGCCTCCTTTGTCCCTCCAAATTACAGTATGAGATATGTGAGCATATTTCCTATTCATCCATTTCCAGTCCCTAGCTTCGCTTTCCCCCAAGTGAATATGCTGTAGAATGAAGTGTCTCTCCCACTTCTCTAACTGATTACCTGTGGAGTTTGGCACAATTTGTGGATATCTTGAAATTAGGGATCTCCACTGGCCCACTCCTGCTCTGCTTGTCACATGACTCATACTCTTGTGCTGTTTGTACCTACACTGCAGCCTCTGGGTTCCTCGCCGCCTCGGTGCTTGACTGGGTCTTCTCTCCCCAACCAATCCAGATGCTTCTCTCATGCTGTTACTCAGCATGAGAGAAGCACCGGGTTGGTCTGAGCAGCTTGAAATGCCACTTAGCTGGGGACTGGGATCCTACACTGATTTTTAACCAGGGCTGTGCAATACAGCCAGATAGAGAGTTCTAAGTCTGCATTTTGGTTTAGCCAGTCTTGGATGGCCGGCCAAACTGACATGCACACTTAGAGTGCACACTACTCCTCCCCCCTTGCTGACGAGCATTGCCCTGCCCTACGAGGAGGAAGAGAAAAATAAAACGACAATACAGCTTTTGTATTATCATTTTATTTTTTCTGCTGCCTTTCAGCAGCGGGATGATGCTCCTCCACCATAGCGGAGGGGCCGTCTCTGAAAATGACAGAGCTTATCAACATACAATCAAAGTAGAGGCACTAAGATAAAATCCAATTTTTAAAGGCAGTATCATGCCTGTTAATTAAACTGCTTTCTTATAACAGCTTCTAACTGTTCCAACTTTGAAAAGCATAAAAAGGCACCTCCCATTGTTTTCAGTCATCCTCTCTAAAAATCGAGACATGAGCTAAATTTCCTGAAATTTGCCAGGACAGCTGATGAAAAACCTGGGACTGTCATGGCGCATCCAGGACGTCTGGTCTCTCTAGCTATATACTGACAAAGAGGGATAAGGAGTTTTTGTTATAGGGCTGGGTCTGTCCTCCTTAGAGCCTATACAATTTTACAAAAAGGCCCAGCCCAAAGGAAATTCCACAGGGTGGAAAAAAGTTTTTTTTGTGTGAAAAACCCTCACCCACCAGGGTTTCCTCTTGGTGGCATGCTTCATCATTGGGTTTCCTCCCATTCTGCTGCAGAACAAGGCGTGCTGCGACTGACGGAATGCCTTGGGAGCACTGTTATAGTTTCATCAATTTGAATACTAAGAGGGATAGGAGTGGTGGGGTCTTAGGTGGGTTAAAAATACCTGCCTCTGGATGGTATTGCTCGCAGGGGTGGTATGGTTTAAAAAAGGAGTGTCGGAGGGGGAGGCACATTATGTACCTTACCTCCTAAGCGGTCTACAGTCTACCCCTAGACTCCTCTTCAGGACCTAGATGGACTCCCTAGTGTCACTCCTTGATTAGCTACCCCTAGTGAAAGCACTAAAACTAAAGACTGTGTGGTATGTATTGTACATACAACTAAAGCAGGAGTGTTGCTTTGACGAAGTAAGTGCGCTCAGCGCTTATGACCATGCGCAGCAGTGGCAGCGGGCTTGGTGAGTCTAATTATGCTGCAAATATATATTTTTTCAGTGTGTGACTACAAGCACACACCCCTCCCGGAGGATTTATGAGGCAAAAAGCGTAGACATTAAAAGTAGGTCATGCATGCACCACGTGTGGTTCTTAGAGGTGCCTCACGTGTTGAAATGTGTTTTTATTTTTTCCTATATGTAGTATGTCTTGTAGTTGTCTATTAAATGTAATTCACAAGTGCCATTGTTCCACGAGCAGGGTGATGGTAGTAATATCTTCACACCCTTAAGTGATACAAGTAGCAACCTTTATCCTTTCATTTTACACAAGTAATCCAGAAGGACATTGTTACCATTGGGTATTACTTTACTTTAGTTGTATGTACCACACCATATCACTGAGCTTTTAGTTTTAGTGCTTTCACTAGTGGTAGCTACTCAAGGAGTGACACTAGGGAGACCATCTTGGTCCTGAAGAGGAGTCTAGGAGTAGACTCTAAAACATGTAGACCGCTTAGGAGGTAAGATACATTATATACCCCCCTCCAACAACCCTTTTTTAACCATACCACCCCTGCGAGACATAATAAATTAGTAATACCATCCAGAGGCAGATATTTTTAACCCATCTAAGACCCCACCACCGATATCTCTCTTAGTATTCACATTGATGAAACTATAGCAGTGCCCCCACGTATTCGTTCGGTCGCAGCACACCTCGTTCTGCAGCAGAATGGGAGGAAACCCAATGATGAAGCATGCCACTAAGGGATAACCCTGGTGGGTGAGGGTTTTTCACACACAAAAAATCTTTTTTCCACCCTGTGGAAGTTCCTTTTGGCTGGACCTTTTTGTAAAACTCCCTAGTTCTACGTCGACTATATAAAATAGATGTTTATTGACAGCCATGTCGAAAGAGCTGCATCCCGAAGAAAAAGGAAAGTGCTTTTTAACAGCATATAGAAAACATTGTTTGACATTGTGCATATAAACCTCTAAGTTGTAGTATATTCTTTATAAAATGGATCATACGTTTGAATATGTACATTCACAATAGTCTACTACATTGTAAATATTAAAAATCTACGCCGTTTAATGAAACATTACAAAACATGCATCAAAAATGAGCAAGGGCTTGAGGTCAACAGTAAAAATTTCAAATCACTACAATTGAACTCTCTATATAGCACATGAGGTTCATTGTTGTGCACTAGGGGCTCAATTATGATGGGGTTGCAGAATGCGGGTACAAATTGCAAATATGCTAATCAGTGTTAGTGCAGGTGCACAAATTGTAATGAATTGAGAGTGGGTCATCTCAGAATGGGGAATAACCCACAATGGCTCATGTTGTTCCTCATTTCAATGTGGGCAAATGTGCTCCTAATCACGGGAGCAAACATTCTTATGAGGCACAATTTGTGCACGACTTGTAATCTTTTTTTGCTGCAAATGGGTGTTTGTGACCATAACAAAATTTCTAATTCAATCATGAGCTGGTGCCTAGGTTGGGAAATGTAGCAGTTTTATCACACTCAGGGGCATAGCTTCAGGGGTTATTTGGGGTATGACACCAATCCCCCAAATAAATGCATTTTTGGCTTGGTAGTTGGGTCTGGAGGCTGTAAGGTGGGTCTGCTGTGGTTATGTTGGTTCTTCTCGTTGTGCCCCAAGAACAAAATACAGAATAGTGACCTTTGATGTAAAACAGGAGAGAGAGAGAGAGAGAGAGAGAGAGACATAGACTTACATCTGGTGATTGAATTTCAAAATGTGGAACCAGATAACCTGGAATTATTACCAGTTCCCCTGCATGTCCAAATTGTATGATCCTAGATACCCTGGAATTATTACCAGCCCCCCTGCTTGTCCAAATTGTATAATCCTAGGCAGCATTTTAATTCACAGAGCCTCCTTTTTATTATCACATTGAGAGCACTTTAGAAACCGATGGACATAATGTGCACTCTACAAACAAAACTTATGTTTGATTTAATAGACTATTATGTTGCTCCACCATAAAAAGAATCTAGGCCACATTTAGGGTTCACATGGCCACTCACTTGCCTCTTAGTTCACTAATGGCACTGTCTTTTAAGTTCTTGTTTAAAAACTATCATATTTAATGAATGTTCTCTATGCAGTGATATCATCTCCTGTACTACAGTGAAACGTTTCTGCATGCTACTCTTTTTTAAAAAGATTTAAAGAGATTGTATCATATTTAATTTTTACATTGTATTTGCTGCACAATATACTTGTCAAACTTTTCCATGGCTTGGCTCATGCATGGACTTGCAGAACCAAGTCAGACGCTTGGCTCGGATATGGCCAGTCGTACCATATTAATTTGCTGGTACACCCACCTCTATTGCAACTTGGGCTTAGTACATGCCGCTGTCAGTTACCTGATAAAATGATTTGTGAAAGGCGAGGACTGGAAACATGGAGCTTTACCTACATACACAATTTGACAACACTACGATCAAGCCATCTTGTAGCTTAGAGTGTGTGCAGTGAAAATACATTTAAAACAAGTGATCCCAGGTCAAGGACTCCAGCCTGTTGGTGTTGTACATGACCACAGTCATGAGTTCCCAGGGAGAACTAACAGGCCAAGGTGGCATGAGCAGGCTTGTAGCTTCAAAGAGATATTTGGAGTGTGACATCCCCTAAATGCATTCTTGGCTTTGTAGTTGAGCCTGGAGGCCCTGGGTCAGGTTTGCTATTTCTGTGATAGTTTTCCTCATTGTTCTTATTTCACTAAGAGCTTTCCACTTCTTTGTTTGTTGGAGTGGAAAATTAAATGTATATAGTGACTGGTTTACTATAAAAAAGTAAAACTGCACCCAAAGAAGTACTCCTTTAAAGGGTCCAAATTTACTACTTTTTGGAATTTACAGCATTGATAGTAGTAGGCTTGGAAAGCTGTGCCAGTCTAGTTTCCAGGCATACTACTGGCAATCAAACACCCAAAATGTGATGGTATAAATGTGTGCAAATAATCTAGCCACTGGGAATCATTTATGACGGCATTCCAACCCATTGGTTTTCACCCACTGTCCAGCTCTAGACAGTGGCCTTACTAATGCTAATCAGTGCTGTGGGCCTCATGGGAACAGTCCATGCCAAACCTTGGTCATCTGACCCATTCACCCTGCAACCCACTTCATTTTTAGTTAGCAAATGTGAGATTCACCCCCTCTTCCTCCAAATATCACTGACTAAGTTACACCTCTGATCACAATCTACATTAGTGGATATGGCCAAAAAGACATATATCACCTAATTCTCTCTGCCTCAGAGAGGCATAGATGGGACGTCATCATGCTGAGGTCACGCTCTGGCACTTTAAATTCTTGCAATAGGACAGTTGAAGCTTTTCTCCTTCGCAAGTATGCTTTTTATGTTCACTGAATTTTCTAGTGAAAAAAAGGCAAACTAACTTTTAACGGACGTCACAGTGCTTTAGCCTATAAAGGTTGATTGTCTCCAAATGTTTCTAGGGAATAAGGTTTCTGAATGTGGAATATGAACGTCACCACTCAAGGAGAGGAGCACTTGGGCGTGACGCTGCACACGAATCTGATAACTAGACCATTATGCAAAGGTTTTTATATTTGAATCCAAGAGCTTTATCACTTTGAAGGTTTCTTGGTTTTCATAACATCGAAACTCATGTCCCTTTCCTCTGATTTCGCTCTTTCCTGTAAACGGGATTGTCATTTCTCGGCCCCTTGAAACAACTGCACGATCTCAGTCCTGGGTGTTCAGTTGTTTAGAACCAGCACCAAGCAATTTTCAACAGAAACTGATTGTAAATGATGAAGAAAAACTGGAACAGCTGGAAGCAGGAACACTGCTTAGATGTGAATGCCATTCTGAAGAGGCAGTATTGATTTTTACTCCATTTACTTTTCCACTTACAGACAGTGTAATCTTTAAACAAGTGTAACTGAGCCCAGCAGGAAAATAGTGTATTCTATTACACCTCAGGCGACTTCCTCTATGTGTAACATCCATTTTGACAAGTCAGGTTTTAAGTATATCACGTTCTTCGAAAAGTAAATTACGTAACTGCAGCATTATCGATTTACATGCGCCAAGGAGCTGACGTGAATTTCAGGCTAGTATTTTATTGACTGGTTAACTCCACTATGTGTCGCAGCTCCTGTCACCGCACCCTCCGCAATTTTCGCCTGGTAAAATATGGCGGGTGAAACTGCCAACATTTACTGAGGGAAAATGCCAGGTAAAAAAACAGGACGTGAATTTTCGTGCGACAGCTGCCAAATCTGCAGTTATGCAGCTATTTGGGCAACAATCGTTATCAGTGCTTTTTTATCGCAACTAATAATTGCCTCTCATGCGGTGTCGGAATATGTTGAGTACGTTAATTATCGCACCCTCTTCAAGGCCAACCGTAATTGGGACCCTTGCGGTCGCATCCATTTTCATAAACTGATCATATTGAAGAGGCCTCAACTGTGCAGATGTTCGACAAATAGGAGTTATCTGCTGCAAAACCACTGGAAATATATTATGACTAAGTAAATATATTATTAACAAAACAATAACGCAAACAGTAATTATGACTGGTGTAAACCAATCTGAAATCACTTGCTACCTGTGAACATTGGTCTGGTAAGACTGATTTCCAGGTAACTCCCCATTCTTCAGGGGGCGTTCTCAGCCAAGATAGCCATTTAGCCCGCTGAAGCTCCCTTAGTGGAGGGTAAAATCTTGCGGTATCCCCTGTCATCTCCATCAACGGAGCCCCACAAGCGATACCCCAAGCACCCCTGAACTTGTGTGCCAGTGCGACGACCCCAAACTCCTGCACTGCCTGGGGGCAGCAGAAACCTTCCCAGTATCCGGCAGCAAGATAGCAGCAGCACCGCTACTGACACAGAGCCATGCTTAAGCGACAATGCTTTCTACCGGCCCACCCGATAGTGATGAGGGCAGACCGGTTTCGCCACCCCTGAGTGATGCTGGTGCCCTGCAGGAGATAGTAATGGCAATCACAAACTCAGAGGAGCACTGAAAACACCTGTGTTCTAAAGGCGGGCTGGTGGTTAGATGACGATGGGGATCGGGGTGCCAGGGATTTAATTGAACGTGCACTTCCCTAACTCAGGCCGGAATGTGCATCTTTTAAACTAGTGCTATATAATTTTGTACATGTGGCCTATCTCTCCCAAAGGTGTGCTAGATGTTGTGCCACTGTGGTAGACTTCCTTTATGTTGTGTGGAGCTGCCCAGTTATCAGAACTTATTGGGTAGAGACTCTAGTTCAAATCTGGAGTGTAACAGGTTGGGACGTCCCATGTATGATTGAACAGTGTTAATTGGGCTTGCTCCCTGATAGAGCTGAGAAGAAATTGAGCAGGGGATTCAAGGTACTGGGCCTCATATTGGAAAAGAGGCCTATTGCTATTCAATGGGAGAGTGTTAGCGCTCTCTTGCTACAGGACTGGAGAAAGGGCCTGCTGAAATGGGCTGTGGGGGAGGAGCCACAAATGCGAAGGACACGCAGGGATGAGAATGCATCAGATATGCCTTCATGGGAAGTCATGATTCAGCCTCTGGCAATACCTTGGAGGGATGGTACCTAGATGATTTATGTGCCTCCTACGAAGTGAGGAGTGGGATGCGGGGTGTGGCCGAGCTGAAGGGGGGGGGGATCTTTAGGTGTGGCTGCGACACTGGTCACCCCTTGTATTATCAATAGGCTAGAAACCTATAGATCCAAATGAAAGTTCTCCTATATCTGCAGACCAGCCGCAAGATGGAACCTAGTGGGGAGGAGGCAGGAAGGGAGATTTTTTTTATCTTAGTTGCTACATTACCTGTTATACTCTTGATGAATACAGTTTGTAAACTTACTGAACTATTTTGGCATGATATGGCTGTACTGCCAATGCCTCGGCAGGATGCCAAATCTGGTGAATACGACTCTTGTTGTTTACGATATGCCTTATATCCTGTACTGCGTGTTGTAATAGCAATATATATATATATATATATATATCTATATATAAGCTCGCCATTCCACAGGGGGGGAAACTCTGAAGTTGAAGTTAGTTCAGCATTCTAAAGGTCTGATCTCTGTGGTATAATTCATTTTTGGTGCTAAACCACACTTTCAGATACTGACTGATTTGGCAAGAGTCCATTAAATATCTGTGTTTAGCTGTATATTGCTTATCAGATTTAGTTCTCAGCCAGCCTTAGGCCAATTGCAGGTTGCTCTGTTTTGCAAGCCTGGCCAAATACGTTAAAGTGACTGAAAACCAAAAATAGATGGAGAAAGAAGGAAAAACTAAAATAAAATAGTGAAAAGCTCAAAAAACAGACATCGACCAAAAATGGAAATGGGTATACCCAGACTCTCGCTTGAAAATATTTCCAAACATTTTTATACTTGTTGAATCCCAGCACACCAAAATATTATTTATATTATGATGGGCGGACAAAACTTCACAGCTGTCTCTACTAAAAGAGCCCTGTGGCCCCAACACTTTTCCACATGAAGAAAAGTCATAATTCTGCTAACTACATCAAGATGCAGTTTCACAGTATACTTCTATGCTTGCCATTCTATGGCAGAAAAAGAATGCTTGAATTAAAGAAAAAACAGATTGCACTGCATGTCCTAAGAGGCCTTTACTTCCTGCCATGTGACCTTGCTGGCAGGGAAGATGTGTGTATGTATGTATGTTTGTATGTATTTATGTATGTATGTATATTGTATTTTTATAGGCCAAACCAGTGCTTAATTTGGAAAAATTAAGTGCCAGGGCCCAAGATATTTCACTCAGGTCCCCTGCAGATGACAAAACCCAGATGTCATTCTATACTTCATGTTTAAGTTCACGTTTTTATATTTTCTCAAGATGTATTATGCAGCTAAATGTTCCACTAATGAACTTTGATTAAAAATGCACACACAGTTCCACCATGTGGTGGATTATCATAAATCCTTGCTGGTGCATACAAATAAGTGTTGGAGGTGAACACTGTAAATCACAGCACAAATTAAGGGCTGGCCTGATCCTAACTGAGAAAAGGGCTGAGTACTGGACAGGTTTAAGTGACCAGGTGTATCACAACAGGCTTTTTCTGCACAGTGCAGGGTCAAGCACCTAGTTCATGTCCTGTTCCCGCAAGACGTAAAGTGAATTTAATTCAATATAATTCAATCTTTATTCTGCTGAAGAGAATCCAAGCCATAAAAGATAAAAACAAAAAAAGGTACACAGATTTACATAATTCAGTTCATCAATATGTACAAGAAAATAAAACTCATTGAAACAGAGAATAAAAAGTTGAGTAAAGTTAGATTTTAGGTCTAAGTTAAGACTTACAGTCTAAACTTAGACCTAAAGTCTAACATTACTATGAGTAAAGTAAGACATTAATAAGGGGGTCATTCCAACCCTGGCGGTCGGTGTTAAAGCGGCGGCCAACCCGCCAACAGGCAGGCGGTAAAAAAAATGGAATTCTGACCCTGGCGGAAACCGCCAACAGAGACCGCCACTTTAACACTCCGACCGCCACGGCGGGTCAAACAAACAGCGCAGCGGTCACCGCCAACAGACAGGCGGAAGACAATGTACCGCCCGCCCTATCACAACCCACCAATCCGCCACATTTTCCGGGGCGGTAGCCCCGCCGATAAAAACACGGCAGAAACAGACATTATGAACGGAAAATGCTCACCTCTACACACTCCACAAGGAATCTGGACAGCATGGAACCCGAACTACACATCCTACCAGCTATTGTCTTCCTGCTCCTCTACCAGGAGCACGAACGCCGGCGCAGAAGTCTACGGTGAGTACTGCACCTACGACACAGGGGAGGGGGGAGGCAAAAAATTACGGGGACACACATACGCGACACACCCACCCTCACCCTCAACCACAACTACATACACATCAATGCAGAGCAACAACTCAGAGTGACACCCCCAAACCCCCGGAAGAATGCAAAGACAAAAAAAAATGATCATGACATTTGAAGTATATTGTACGGCTAAGTAAAAAAATATATCAAACATCAATAACTATATATACATATGTAAATTGTCCTGTCCAAATTGGGTATCAGCCATTGTTCGTGGGCCAATGGGCCTAAACACATGGGCAAAGCCCACACAGGATACCCGACTCCAATGGAGAGAACACTGCAGGGGCATCAGATAGCAAAACAACAGGCACCTCAGGGGGAAGGGAAGGTGGGGCACTTCAGCCAGATGAGTCCACGACGCCAGATCCACGAGGGGCCTCCTTGGCCACTGTTCAATCCTGGGGAGTGCAAAGCCACAGTCTCACAAGTCTCTACAGTGGGTGGATTGCCCACTGTGCCATCCTGGGGAGTGCAAAGCCACAGTCTCACAAGTCTCTACAGTGGGTGGATTGCCCACTGTTCAAACCTGGGGAGTGCAAAGCCACAGTCTCACAAGTCTCTACAGTGGGTGGATTGCCCACTGTGCCATCCTGGGGAGTGCAAAGCCACAGTCTCACAAGTCTCTACAGTGGGTGGATTGCCCACTGTGCCATCCTGGGGAGTGCAAAGCCACAGTCTCACAAGTCTCTACAGTGGGTGGGTTGCCCACTGTTCAATCCTGGGGAGTGCAAAGCCACAGTCTCACAAGTCTCCACAGTGGGTGGATTGCCCACTGTTCAATCCTGGGGAGTGCAAAGCCACAGTCTCACAAGTCTCTACAGTGGGTGGATTGCCCACTGTGCCATCCTGCGGAGTGCAAAGCCACAGTCTCACAAGTGGATTACAGACTCCACTGGTTCTGGAGGAGGCATGGTGCCCAGAGTGCATCGTACAGCCCTGCCCGACATAGGTGCGGGCCTGCCCCTTCTGCCAATGGGCCAGCGGTGCTTGAGACGGCGGTGCCCAGCGGAGCGGTGCAGAGACGGCGGTGCCCAGCGGAGCGGTGCTTGAGTTGAAGGGCCCAGCGGAGCGGTGCTTGAGATGAAGGGCCCAGCGGAGCGGTGCTTGAGTTGAAGGGCCCAGCGGAGCGGTGCTTGAGATGAAGGGCCCAGCGGAGCGGTGCTTGAGTTGAAGGGCCCAGCGGAGCGGTGCTTGAGATGAAGGGCCCAGCGGAGCGGTGCTTGAGATGAAGGGCCCAGTGCAGCGGTGCAGAGACAGCGGTGCCCAGCGGAGCGGTGCTTGAGTTGAAGGGCCCAGCGGAGCGGTGCTTGAGATGAAGGGCCCAGCGGAGCGGTGCTTGAGTTGAAGGGCCCAGCGGAGCGGTGCTTGAGATGAAGGGCCCAGCGGAGCGGTGCTTGAGATGAAGGGCCCAGTGCAGCGGTGCAGAGACGGCGGTGTCCAGCGGAGCGGTGCAGAGACGGCGGTGCCCAGCGGAGCGATGCTTGAGATGAAGGGCCCAGCGGAGCGGTGCTTGAGATGAAGGGCCCAGTGCAGCGGTGCAGAGACGGTGGTGCCCAGCGGAGCGGTGCTTGACTTGAAGAGCCCTGTTCAGCGGTTCTTGACTTGAAGGGCCCTGTTCAGCGGTTCTTGACTTGAAGGGCCCTATTCAGCGGTTCTTGACTTGAAGGGCCCTGTTCAGCGGTTCTTGACTTGAAGGGCCCTGTTCAGCGGTTCCTGAGATGGCGGTGCCCTGTTCAGTGGTTCTTGAGATGGCGGTGCCCTGTTCAGCGGTTCTTGAGATGGCGGTGCCCTGTTCAGCGGTTCTTGACTTGAAGGGCCCTGTTCAGCGGTTCTTGACTTGAAGGGCCCTGTTCAGCGGTTCTTGAGATGGCGGTGCCCTGTTCAGCGGTTCTTGAGATGGCGGTGCCCTGTTCACCGGTTCTTGAGATGGCGGTGCCCTGTTAAGCGGTTCTTGACTTGAAGGGCCCTGTTCAGCGGTTCTTGACTTGAAGGGCCCTGTTCAGCGGTTCTTGAGATGGCGGTGCCCTGTTCAGTGGTTCTTGAGATGGCGGTGCCCTGTTCAGCAGTTCTTGACTTGAAGGGCCCTGTTCAGCGGTCCTTGACTTGAAGGGCCCTGTTCAGCAGTTCCTGAGATGGCGGTGCCCTGTTCAGCGGTTCTTGAGATGGCGGTGCCCTGTTCAGCGGTGCTTGCCTTGGCAGTCCTTGCCATGTTCAGCGTTGCTTGAGTTGGCGCTCCTTCATTGCCCAGCTGGGCTGTGGCTGGCGGGGCCCTCCTGGGCAGCTGGGCTGTGGCTGGCGGGGCCCTCCTGGGCAGCTGGGCTGTGGCTGGCGGGGCCCTCCTGGGCAGCTGGGCTGTGGCTGGTGGGGCCCTCCTGGGCAGCTGGGCTGTGGCTGGCGGGGCCCTCCTGGGCAGCTGGGCTGTGGCTGGCGGGGCCCTCCTGGGCTGCCGTACCGGGCCTCTGGGTGTCCTCCTGCACACCTGGAATGGGGCTGGTGGGGCCCTCCTGGGCAGCTCGCCTGCTGCCGGACTTGTCGGGCGTGCTGCCCTTGCCACCCTTCCCTGCTCGTCTGTGGCCCTTTCCTCCCTTTGGCGGTGTGGCAGGTGGCACCCCACTCCCTGACGGTGCCAGGGTAGTGCTTTTGGAGCCTGCTGTCTTTGGCCTCTCGCGCCGGGCACTGGCTTTCTTGGCTTTTTTTGCAGGGGGTGGGCTGGCCGTCTCTTTACTCCTAGCCGAAGTAGCTGGCCTTGAAGGTGGTGGACTCCAAAATCCTTGGACTATTGTCTCTGTAGGTCCAGGTTTTGTGGTGGCTGAGGTGCTGATTGGAGTCTTATGAGATGGAGGGGGTGGGTCAGTTGTTGGAAAGAGGTCAAGGTTGGAAAGGAAAAGCAATTTAGTAAGACAGGGACGGGTAGTTGTAGCGGGTATGGGAGTGGAGAAAGAGGATGTGGTTGTAGGATAGTGAAGTCTGGTGTCTTTGGGTGCAGGTGCTTGTGCTGGAGGCTGTCGTGAGGTGGATGGCTGTTGGGTGGGCGGCTGCCTGCGTTTGTGTGGTTTGGAAGAGGGGGTGACAGACACACTGGGAGAGGACACAGGGGACGTGTAAATGGTAGTGGGGGTGGTGACTGCACATGTGCGGAGTGTTCTGGTGGGTGTGCTGGTGATGGACGTAGTGGCTGAAGATGTTGTGCATGCAAGTGTGAGTGGAGATGTCACAGGGAGGGAGGAGGGAGACGAGGAGGAGGGGGACACAGAGGAGGCAGTGGCTGTTGGCATGTCTGCATGTGGATGTTGCTTGTGTGAATGCTTGTGTGATGTGTGGTGCTTATGTCTGGATGAGCTTCCCTTGGGTGTTGAGGTGTGTGCAGGCTGGTCTGATGGTGTGTCTGGGATAGACGGAGGTACAGGGGAGTGGGACTGGCTTGAGGAAGTTGAAGGAGGGAGGCAGGAGACAGGGACAATGGCTGCCGTCAGTGCTGAGGCCAGAGCGTTGAAAGATCGCTGATGGGCAGCCTGACCCGAATGAATGCCCTCCAAGTATGCATTACTCCGGTGCACCTCGCTTTCTACACCCTGGATGGCATTCAAAAGGGTAGACTGCCCAACAATGATGGTCCTCAGGAGGTCAATGACCTCCTCACTGAGGGCAGCAGGGGTAACTGGGGCAGGGCCTGAGGTGCCTGGGGCGAAGGAGATGCCCACCTTCCTGGGTGAGCGGGCACGGGGCGAATGCTGAGGGGCTACTGGGAGGGCGGAGCTGGTGCGCTGGGTGGCGGCTGTACCTGTGGTTGTGGTGGGCACGGATGTTGCCGCCACCACAAGGGAGCTCCCTTCCGAGGACGTGTCTGTGTCGCTGGTGTCACCACGTGTCCCCGCTGTGGAGCTCCCCTCGCCCTCCGTCTCACTGGTGAAATCCGAGTCAGTTGCATGGCCCTCCATGGCCATGTGAGATGCAGCTCCCTCGTGCTCCGATGCCACTTCTCCTCCGCCTGATGATGCTAATGCACACATGAACAGGAAGACCACCAAAAAAGGGGGGGGGTGGAGAAACAAAGACATGTTGAGTGCATGCATTGGCGACACCGTTGGCGGAGAGGACAGACACAGAAGCCCCCTGCACTACGCCGCGCACTTGGGGTACACTACTCAATCCGTGGGACATGGCCTACAAGCCTATGGACAACAACTCCACACATAGGTGACACAGGGCCATGAATAGCTGTACTAGGCAACCTACAGAGGTGGGGGCGGGGGTACAGGGCCATGCCTAACGGAGGGGCCTAGCCTACAGAAAATGCCCTGGCCTAGGGATACCCACAGCCCTCCTCCCCCACCCAGACACCTCCAATGTGCACAAAATCAGCCGAATGTGCTTGTACTCACCTCCTTGTGTCTGCTGTGATGTCCTCATGCGCCCATCCAAATCGGGGTAGGCCACCACCAGGATCCGGGACATCAGGGGGGTCAAAGTACGACTGGCACCCCTCCTACGTTGGGAGGCCATCCCCAGCAGAGCCTCCGCGGTCTTCCTGCTCCCGCGGCGGATGTCCTCCCACCTCTTCCGGCAGTGGGTGCCCCGTCTGTTGTGGACCCCCAGGGTCCGGACGTCCTTGGCGATGGCACGCCAAATGTCGATTTTCTGATGGGCGCTGACATATGTGACATGTGCAGGGGGAGAAAAAAAAGAAACATCACCATCTGCATGCTCGATGTGAGTGGCCCCCTATCCCCACCCTTGTCATGTGGCACATGCTCTCATCTGTCGTTTGATGCATGCCTCATTCGCTCCCCTCCCCACCATCTTTCATTCACCCCACTCAACCCAGGCATTGGCCACAAAGCATGGTCCCAGTGTACTTACCTGTTGGTCTGGAGGACCGTAGAGTAGCGCATACTGGGGGAAGACCCCATCCACGAGTTTCTCCAATTCTTCAGAAGTGAAGGCAGGGGCCCTTTCCCCAGTCGCAGCAGCCATTGTTTCTCCTAGACCGAGGTCACAGCAGCACTTGCAGTATAGGTCCTCTCCTGTGGATGATCAGGTATCGAGTGATTAAGCAGATAGAAAATGGCTGTCACGCCCGCCTCGGTGCGTACCGCGGCGGTGCCTACCGCGACCGCCGGCGCACCTCGTCATTGGCTCCTGAAACCCATAGGGTTCAATGTTGACCAATGCGGCTTTGCGCCGCGGTCTTCGACCGCCTACCGCCACGGTGTGCCACGCCAGCGCATTGACCTCACATCCCACTGTCGCACTTCACAGGTCAGGCAACCGCCATTTCAAGGGCCCCCATATCTTAATTTATACTGCGTCACACATACCTAGGCCTTGCATCAACACTCATACAAGCCATTCAATGCATTGAGAATCGTGTACTGTGCAAGCTGTGGGAACGTACCTGTGGGTTTATTGACTCTGTGCTCCATGTTGTCCTTCCTAGGCACCGTCCGCTGGGACTTGCGAGGAGATGGAGGAATCTTCCCGTGTACCGACCGCTGGTGGACCTGTCGACAATGGAAGAAAGACATGTCATACTGACATACAGGCTTGACAGAGCCACTATACAGGAACTGTGTGCCCAGCTGGAGCCAGACCTGATGTCACCCATCCGCCAACCCACAGGGATCACCCCTCTAGTGCAGGTGCTGTCAGTACACCATTTTTTGGCAAGTGGGTCATTTCAAACAACAGTGGCCATTTCATCAGGGATGTCTCAGGCTATGTTTTCCAAGGTGTTGTCCAGAGTGTTGTCTGCCCTGCTGAAATACATGCGGAGCTACATTGTTTTCCCTGAGGTGGGCGATTTGGCTACAGTGAAGGGTGATTTCTATGCGCTTGGACATATTCCCAACATCATTGGTGCAATTGATGGGACACATGTTGCTTTGGTCCCCCCCAGCATGAGTGAACAGGTGTACAGGAACAGAAAAAGTTACCATTCCATGAATGTCCAGGTGGTCTGTTTGGCTGACCAGTACATCTCCCATGTAAATGCCAAGTTCCCTGGGTCAGTGCATGACGCGTACATCATGCGAAATAGCAGCATCCCTTACGTGATGGAACTACTTCAGAGACACCGTGTGTGGCTAATTGGTGACTCTGGTTACCCCAACCTGTCCTGGCTACTGACCCCAGTAAGGAATCCCAGGACAAGGGCAGAGGAACGGTACAATGAGGCCCATGGGCGTACTAGGAGGGTGATCGAGTGGACCTTCGGCCTCCTGAAGGCCAGGTTTAGGTGCCTCCATATGACAGGTGGATCCCTAATGTACTCACCAAAGAAGGTGTGCCATATCATTGTGGCCTGCTGTAGGCTTCACAACCTGGCTTTGCGACGCCAGGTGCCTTTCCTGCAGGAGGATGGTCCAGATGGTGGTGTTGTGGCAGCTGTGGAGCCTGCGGACAGTGAAGAGGAGGAAGACGAAGAGGACGACACAGACAACAGGGACACAGTAATACAGCAGTATTTTCAATGACATACAGGTAAGAATCAACACCGGCATTTTACATTTACTTAAAGTCTCCTGCCTCTCTACTGTCTGAGTTTCCCCCCAGTGTATGTTAACTGAGTTGTGACTTTCCCTTCCAATTTCAGAGATGTGGGCCCCACTCCGTGACCTCTGCTTTGTTTCCCCATGGACTACAGCTGTGTGACAGTGGTATGTTGTCATCACAATGTAACTGGACATTTTGGCACGGTTCTGTGTAATACATTTGTTAAAAAAAACAGGCAGACTCCAGATTATTTTTTGTGCAATAAGTGTGTTTATTAAAGTGTTCAATTTTGGGAAATGGTTGCAATTCGGTGATGGGTGATGGTGGAGGAATGTCCATGGCAGAGTCCAGATTTTCAGTCTCACAGGTGCATTGTCCATATGCCTGTGGAAGGTGGAGCAGGGGCAGTTTAAGGTTGGACAGGGTGACAATGTGGGACAGTGCAATGACAATCAGGTGGTATCCTTTCCTGGCGGGGGTCTTGGCATCTTACTCTGTCTTCTTCCTAGATCTCAGGCCCCGCTTGCGGGGTGGTTCTCCTTCTGCAGGGGGTGGGGTTCTGGTGGCCTGTTGTTCTTGTGTCGGGGCCTCCTGTCCACTAGCGCCAGCAGAGGTGGTAGCCTATTCTTGGTCCATGCTGGTGCCACATGGTCCCGCAATGTGCTGACAATCTGATTGAGAGCCACAACGATGGTGCCCATTGTGGAACTGATGTTTCTGAGTTCTTCCCTGAACCCCATAAACTGTTCCTCCTGCAGTACCTGGATCTCCTGGAACCTGGCCAGGACCGTCGCCATCGTCTCCTGGGAGTGGTGGTATGCTCCCATGATGGAGGATAGGGCCTCGTGGAGAGTGGGTTCCCTGGGCCTGTCCCCCCCCTGTCGCACAGTAGCCCTCCCAGTTCCCCTGTTTCCATGGGCCTCTGTCCCCTGGACCTTGTGCCCACTACCACTGCCCCCAGGTCCCTGTTGTTGTTGGGGTGGTGGGTTAACCTGGGTGCCCTGTAGTGGTGGACACACCGCTGCTTGACGTGTCCTGGAGACAGAGGCATGGGCCCGCTGGGTGGGTGCTGTGCTGGTGTTCCCAGAGGGGGGTAGGTCTGCTGTGGCCTGTGTCTGTCTGAGGGGAACCGACTGTCCCGAGGTCCCCGATGGGCCGGGCTGGTCATCTGGGTCCAAGGAGACAGAGCTGCTGTCATCACTGTGGGCCTCTTCTGGGGGTGGAATGGACATTTCTGGACCCTCCTGGGCGGTGTCGTGGCGTTCGGGTCCTACAGGGGTATAAGAGTATGGTTATTGCTTCTGTGTGTGCCATGGTGTGCAATGGGTGGGTGCCCGTGTACCCCAGTGCTGGCATTCCCTTGTGGGGGCTGTTGTGATGGTGGTTTGGGGGGGATGGGTATGTGCAGTGGGCATGCTTAGGTGATGGGTGTCCATGGTTTGTGGTCGCATGCAGGGCTTGGTGTTGGGATGGGTGGGTTGTGATGGTGAGACATTAGCAAGGAGGATGTGTGATGGGGGTGGGGGGTAGGGTGGGGGTATGATTTGGCATGCCGGTGGGTGGGGGGGGATGAAGTATTTGAGATTAGACTTACCAGAGTCCATTCCTCCGCCTACTCCTGCGAGGCCCTCAGGATGCAGGATCGCCAAGACCTGTTCCTCCCATGTTGTAAATTCTGGGGGTTGAGGTGGGGGTCCGCCGCTAGTCTTCTGCACTGCGATGTTGTGTCTGGATACCATGGAACGCACCTTCCCCCGTAGGTCATTCCACCGCTTCCTGATGTCGTCCCGATTTCGTGGATGCTGACCCGCAGCGTTGACCCTGTCCACTATTCTTTGCCATAGCTCCATCTTCCTGGCAATGGTGGTGTTCTGCACCTGTGTCCCGAAGAGCTGGGGCTCTACCCGAACTATTTCCTCCACCATGACCCTGAGTTCAGCGTCTGAAAACCTGGGGTGTCTTTGGGGTGCCATGGGGTGGTGTGGATGAGGTGTGGGGTGGTGTTTGTGGTGATGAGTGTGGTGAGTGTGGTGGTGTGTGGTGTTTTGTGCGTGGATGTTGTGTGAGTGATGGTGTTATGTGCCTGTGAATGCTCTGTACTAGCTGGTGGTGTCTTTCTCTGGCCTTAGTCAATAAATGGTGGTCGTAGGGGTTTGTGGGTGATGTGGGTGTGTGTTTTATATTGTGTTGGGTGTGTGGGAGTGGTGTTTGTATGTGTATCAGGTGTGTGTATTTCAAAATGACCAATGTGGCAGTGTTTTGGAGCTGTGTGTGTATTTTGACCGCGGCGGTGTGTACCGCCAATGGAATACAGCGGTTGAAAGACCGCCGCGTGGATTCGTGGGTCAGAATGGAATGGGCGTATTTCTGTTGGCGTGACGGTGGAGGTTTGGTCATCGCCAGTTTTTCGCTGGCCGTTGGTGTGGCGGACTTTTGTGGATGTCGGGTTTTTTGGCGGTTTGCCTGTTGCGAGTCAGAATGACCGTGGCGGTTTCCCGCGGCCGCGGCGGTGTTATGGCGGTCTTCTGACCGGCGGTAAGCGCCTTTTACCGCCGAGGTCAGAATGACCCACTTTGTTTGCTTTTTAAAGACTTAAGACACTTTGGGCCTCATTACGACCCTGACGGTCATAGACCGCCAGGGTGGTGGCCGGAGGTAGCACCGCCAACAGGCTGGCGGTGCTACATCAGGTATTCCGACTTCGGCTTCCAGCCGGGTCCGGCGGTTTCCCGCCGGATTTCCCCCGGCTGGGGGAATCCTCCATGGCGGCGCTGCATGCAGCACCGCCATGGGGATTCCGACCCCCTTCCCGCCAGCCTGTTCCTGGCGGTTTACACCGACAGGAAAAGGCTGGCGGGAACGGGTGTCGTGGGTCCCCTGGGGGCCCCTGCACTGCCCATGCCACTGGCATGGGCAGTGCAGGGGCCCCCTAACAGTGCCCCATTAAGATTTTCACTGTCTGCTTAGCAGACACTGAAAATCGCGACGGGTGCAACTGCACCCGTCGCACGCAGCAAATCCGCCGGCTCCATTCGGAGCCGGCTTCATCTTTGTTGGGGCTTTCCCACTGGGCCGGCGGGCGATCTTTTGAAGATCGCCCGCCGGCCCAGCGGGAAGGTTAGTAACCTGACTGCCAACCAAAAACCCCATTTCTAACACCCAGTAAGACATTTACAGCATTAAACTACTGCACAGAACTTGGTCTCTGTTTTGAGACTTTGTCACTCCATGGTTTAATACTAACACTGGATATGGTTCCATTTCCTCTCATAGGACTAGTCTACTACTGTATACTTTATTTTTTCGATCTTTTGAAGAAAGATATCTGAGAACTGTTCTAACTTAGTTGTTTGCCGTGCAAATCTTTGGATCTTGTACATACCTGATAAAACTGACTGGATGCAGCTTTTATTTTTAAAGCGGCTCTCAGTGCTGTTATACTTCTGTCTATCACACTAACGCATTTTTATTGCTCATTACCTCGTTTTATTTCCTTGTATTAGTGACTTGTGAGGGGTACCAGGTCCACGAATTCTTAGATCTGAGACAGTGAAGGTGGTTCCTCTTCAATGGGAGGTTGGCATCTCTGAAACGGTGCTGCAGGCATCTTGCTCCAATAGAGTCAAAGGCAGAACGAATGAAATTGTTGCTAATGAATAGAGCATATGGGCAGATGATGAGGGAGAAAGACAGGCAAAATACGTTTGCTGGGTCTGCCTCCTTGTACTCCAGCCCAAGAGAGTACCACTGTTATGTATTTGAGGATGCTTTCCCCTTTTGGGATAATGTAGGGCAGAAGGTAATTCCAATAATACTATAGCAAGCCCATTTTCTTCAGAGAGTATGCTGTAGCAAAACTATTCAGACTCAGATATGCATAATGCATTGAGCTAACAACCGTATTATAACTGTGCAATGTGTGTCATCTAGGACATTATGGAACTTCTAAAGTGTGTTTGTAGGTATTTATGGTAAATGAAGTGGGAAGACCGTCCATTATGGAATTAGCCAAGAACGTGTGCTAACATTGTGGAGACTAGCAAAGTAAACTCATCAGAAAAAACATCTAAGGTGACGCCTACTGCACGTTGGAAAATAGCAATGCTTACTAGCAGGACATTACAAAAACAACTGTGAGAAACTGGGTTATTGGTTGACTAGGGTGTGAACCCTAGACAGGCAGTAACCACAATCCTTGTCAGGATGAGGCAGAAGCCAACCCTAAATTAACCTGTGCTCAACACTGTATTATCTTGGCACAGAGGAATAAGGCTGAACTCAGAGGCAATGTCTAATATATGTGTGCAAAACTTCAAACAGTAACACAATGAAAAGAGACTACAAAAGGACCCCACACCAGTTCAGAAGAAAGAGCAGAATTTAACAAATAAAAAATAAAAATGAGAAAAATCCAACCAGTAAAACAGGATTTATGACTTTTTAAAGATTTTAGTAAAAATAGCACTAAAAAGCACAAAATGCCAATTCTGGACAACTGGTCTTGCTTGACTAGCTTAAAGTTACACTTTCAGGCTGACCGAAATGAAGCACAGGTTGGCTACAATCACCAGGTTAGGTCCGCTGAAGTTTACCTTCTCAAATCCATGCCAAGTGTCCTGTTCACGATGGAGAGGGCTGCAAGTAGCAAGAAGAAGTTAATGGGAGGCTGTTGGCATAGCGCGAAGAGCAGGCCAGACATTGTGTTGGATGTTGCTAGAGCTTCGCATTAGAAGTCGATGTTGTAGCACAAAGAGGCAGCTGCCGGAGCTTTATAATGAATAGTGGTGTGAGTGGCGAGGTCTCGGTGCAAACAAGCTCATTTGTGGTCACGAAAAGCCCACAAACTTAAATATATAGCAACACCAAGGATCCAGGACCTGATGGGCATCACTTGGGGTTTAGGAAGTCACTTCACGTGGTTCCAGGGGATGTGAAGGATGTTGGGGAGCCTTCTATGTCCCTGAGGTTCAGATCAGGAGGCCAGCAGCTAGCCCTTGGAGTCACTCTGGTATCTTGCGTGCAAGGGTGAAATTGCAGAACCAGTTCTCTTCTTACTGAGGTAAGAGGGCTGCAGGTCAGCACAGCAGGGCAGCAGTTCCTTGACAGCAGTGGTCTAGCAGAGTGGCAGTTTCTTCAACAGCACAGCAGTCCTTCTTCCACTATTCATAACCAATTGTGCCTTTGAAGTGGGGATGTGCTGCTAGACGAATGCCTTTGAAGTGCACAGGTGCCCAGTCTTCCTGGTTCCAGACTAACTACAGGGGTTATGCAGCTCTTTGTGTGGAGACAAGATAGAGCCTGTTCAAGTGTAAGTGGGGCTGGGCCCAGCTCCTCCCTCCCATTGTGCCAGTGATGGCCCATTTAGTCACACCTAAGCTCCCCTCTGTGTGTGGCTTTCTAGAATGAATACACAAAACCCAACTGTCAACTACACCCAGCCGTGTGACCCAGAGACAGGCTGCAGGCAACAAATGGCCTAGGCAAGACATTTACAAATTTCTAAAAGTGTGATTTTCAAAATTGCAAGTTAAAATCCGACTTCACCATAAGTTAGGGGGTTTCTTTACACTTCCAGAGACACCAGACATGAAGCGACTCTTTTCTCCATTTGGAAACTGCACTTATAAAATGTAATAAAGTAACTTCAATGTTAGCCGATGGGAGAGGTAGGCCTTGCAGTAGTGTGAAATTAATTTTAGGGTTTTTCTCTACCACAACATGTAATACAATGCACCCTGTCCTGTGGGCTGTTTAGGCCTAACCTAGGGGTGACTTATACATATATGAAAAGGGAAGGTTTAGGCCTGGAAAAAGGTTTATTTTGTGAGATAGAAATAGCACACAGTCTGCAATGACTGGCCTGAGACATGTTTAAAAAGGCTACTTTAGTGGGAGGCACAATGACTGTTGCAGGCCTACTACTAGCATTTCATTTACAGGCCCTGGGTTCATGTAGTACCACTTAACTAGGGACATACAAGTAAATTAAATTTGCCAATTGGGTGTGAGTCAATCTCACCAGGTTTTAGGGAGATAGGACAATCACCTTATCTCTGGTTAGTGTGGTAAAGTGCAAAGAGTCCTAAAAGCTAATAAAAATGGTTTCAGAAAACAGGAGGGGTAAATGCACAAAAGTTTAGGGAAGACCCTGCAGAGAGGAACAATATACATATGTGTCTGCTAGAGTGAGTTCTTAATCACCAAGAAGTGCCTCCCAGGTCCTGAATCTTGGATTGGCATCAATTGAGCTCCTCCTGGAAGAAAAGAAGAATGTTTTGTGCTCTTTGTGACTGTGAACGGACCTATTCATGCCAAGATCTTTTCTCCTGTGATGACTGCTACCATAATGCTCCAGTGAACATGACTCTTCATGCTACAGCGACCACCAGCCAGAACTGGCAATGCGAGATATGAACCTCACACTACAGCATCGACAGCCCGCGGTGACTGCCAAGGTGAAGCTCCAGCAACACCCATTCACAATGCCTGACAGGATATTTGCACTATAGAGATGTCTGTCTGCTGTGCCCAGCCTGCTCTTTGTGTTTTAACAACAACCATCTATAATGCCCTTCCTGCTCTACCACAAACTGGACTCTTCGTGCAGAACTTCAAGAAGGTAACTTTTTCAGTGGGGCTAACCTGGTCCTTGTGTCCAGCTCGAGCTCCATCGCAGTCAGCCTGAACTAATAGGACTTTTCCCCAGTCTAGCACAACCTGATGACAGTGAGTAGCGCTTTCTGCTTTTAGATGTCACACTTATCTAAAGCTTTAAAATTGCATATCACCAGTTCTACTGATAGGATTTTTGTTGTTTTGATGTCAAACAATTTAATACATTTTACTTATTTTTTTTAATGCTGTGGGATTGTTCTTCGGTTGTGTTTTCACCTTATTACTGTTTGTCTGCTGCATAATTACTTTACACCTTGCCGCTACGTTTAAGCCTGACTCGTATTGTGCCAAACTTCCAGAGGGTTAAGCACAGCTTAATTTAGTGACTTTTGTGGCTCACCCTTACAGGGATTGCAGTTATTGTTTCAGAAGGATACTCAGGACCTCAACCAAAAACCCAGTTTCTCCCTATATATAGTAGGTAGTTATAGTTAGGGCCATGTTTCTATAGAAAAAAGGTTTTATGAGTTGCCTGCATCTTTGACGCAGTTAGACAAATCTTTAAAAAATGCCACAGTAATACTTGTTGCACACGGAAAGTTTTGGGGTGATCCGTCAAGTGGGGGCCAAGAAAAAGGAGAGGTCAAAAAAGTTGTGCTTCCTATGTTAATTCTCATAGGACCCTTGAACACGACTACAGTTCGAACCACTGGACAGAATTACACCAAATTTGGCAGAAAGCTAGCTTTTGGTACACAGATTGTGCTTTCACTTATTTGGTGTAAATCCTTTGAGTAGTTTTTGAGAAATTAATGCGAAAATTAATTTGGATATTTCTGGTCACAAATTTTTCACAATGTTTTGGTGATAATCGCAATGTATTTGTGAATGTATGTACAAATAGGAATGCTGTGAATGGCTGGCCTCAACCTGCCTAGAAAGTTGCAGCTGCCATTTTAGGGAACAGGACATGGCCGGGAGGTTATAACTAATGTGAAACAATGAAAAGGGGCCAGAACGGCATTAGCCTGACCCTATGGCTGTCATAAAGGAGTCTTTGTAGGTCAAACTATGAACTTGCAATTGTTTTTTTCGATGGCTCACAATATTTGCAAATACATTGCGGCGCTCAGCGCAACCCCCCGTATAACCTCATGCCGTAGTCATGAATATCGGCAACAAGAAAAAAAACAGTGAGAGAGTTAGTTATACATTAATTAATTCAGTCACAGTAGTACTGAAAAACTCATGCACCCAGTCACAAACCCACTCAGACATTGATGCTCTCACTCACAGACCCACTCACACCCTTGTGCACCCATTGACAGATTCACTCATACCCTGAGGCACCCATTTGCAGACCCACACACACCCTCAAGCACCAATTTGCGGATCCAGTCACATCCTCCTGCACCCATTCACAGACCCACTCACACCCTCCTGCATCCACTCACACACCCACTCACAGACCCACTCAGACACTCAAGCACCCACTCACAGACCCACTTAGACACTCAAACACCCACTCACAGTCCCATTGAAATCCTCATGCACCCACACAGACACTGACACACCCACTGGGACACTGATGCAGGCACTCCCACACCCAGACAGACACTTACAGCCACTCACACCCCAGACACACCCTCTTACACCTATTCTCACACCCAAAGAGATAGACAGTGGCCAACTCTCGCCTCACCCATGGCCAAAAGGTCGTATGCAGCGTGGGGCTCGGTGGTTTGGAGGGTTGGTCGCAGGGTCACGGGCATCCCCCGTCACACACAACCAAAGGCCGTGGTTGACGCTAGGTTGGGTGCTTATAGGGGGGTGAATATATATATATATATATATATATATATATATATACACTGGCAGTCGCCAGTTGGTAGTTATACTTAGGACCATTTTTCCATTGAAAAAGTGTTTTTTGACTTGCCTAGATCTTTGGTGCTGTTTGACGGATCTTCACAAAATTTTCCCCAAAAAACTGGGCCGGTAAATCTTGGTGAGCATGGGAAGTTCTGGGATGATATGTCATGCGAGGTCCAAGAAAAGGGTCAAAAAGGTGCATTTCCCATTGTAATTCCCTTAGGGATTTTAGACACAACTACAGCCTGAACTGGACAGAATTACACAAATTTGTGAGGAAGATAGCTCTTGGTCCAGAAAGAGTGCTTTTTGTTATTTCATGTAAATACGTTAAGTAGTTTTTGAGCTATTAAAAGTAAACGAAATGTAGATATCTAAAGGCACGAAGGCTTCGTGAATACTCCTGATCTCGAGCAGAGATCTGATTGGCTGCCAACACTTCAACCAGAAAGTGTTGGCATTCATCTTGAGTCTCTGAAAAAAAGATTATAAAAAAGAAAAGGATCCAGGGAAAAAGAGCACTTAAAAAAAAAAAAGAATGTTACTGCCAATTTGCGACAGGGTCACAAATTCCCAGCAACATTTTTTTAAAATCTCGCACAGTCTCCCTCGCTTGTCTTATTAAAGCCCCTGGAATGGCCCAGGGGCATATAAAAAAAAGGAGGAAATAATGGGGCCTCCCTCCTGGGCTTATTTGTGCCCCGGGGACTGCCACCTTCCCAGAGCTTAAATCAAGGAGTAGGGGGAGGCGCTCAGCCCCCTTGCCGCAGGTACCACCACCACTGTCTAGAGCAATTTCTTTTAATTAAGTAGGGGAGGTCCTGTGGACCCCCCCACCAAGCTCCTGGGACCGCCACCTCCCTGGGGCTCTTTCAATTACATGCAGGGGGTGGATGCCCCCCCCCCCCGCAGCCATAGGGATCTCCTCCTCCCTGGGGCTGTCTAAATGTTTGGAAGGGGGCCGGCTCCTGCTATGTATCTGATTAGGCTGGAGCTTTGACAGCTCCTGCCATATCAGAGTAAACACAGCTCCGCTCCCAGCAAGCAAGAACTGTCAAACAGCTCTTGGTTCCTGGGAGCGGAGGTTTCCTCTGTTTCCCTGCTCACAGACATATGGGCAGGGAAACAGGAAACAAGTGCTCTCACAGACAGGGAGCTACATGTTTAGCAGCTCTCTGTCTTTGACAGCAATGTCAGCTCCCACAGGAGGCAGGGAGCTGACTAGGGCTGTGGGGGCATTCAGGCTCCCTCGCAGTCCCCACCAGTTGTGACTGGGTGCCCTGGGGTGCACCCAGGTGATATGGCTTGGCCCTGGGGGATGAGGTCCCCAGGGCCAAAATCTGCCCAAGGAGGGGGGCTGCGCAGTCCTCTTTCCCCCTCAAAAAATGCATGCTAATACCAGACCCTGGGGGATTGGGTCCACGGGGCAGAAATTGTCTGGGGAGGGGGTATGTGTGCCCCCCAAAAAATATATTTTAAAGCTGGGCCCTAGGGGATGGGGTTCCCAGGGTCAAAATCAGCCAGGGGGCCTAACAGCCCCCGCCCCTATTAAATGAAGGTCGAGCTCTGGGGAATGGGGGACCCTGGGCCAAGGTCAGCCTGGAGAGGGGGGGCAAGCAGCCCTCCTTCCCTATTAAAATCCGAAAGCCTTCATGGGGTGAATGTATCACTAATCTATTGGAGTGCAATCTTTATGTGACTGTGACAAGTGTGTTCTTTCTTGTCCTCTCCTGGTGAGAGCAGAGTCCATGGTTCTCCCTTTAAAATGCTATGAGTGTGTAAATGTGCAAATTACCTGGAAGCTGTACCTACTTGGCCTCGCACTGTCCCCATTAGTAGTAAGCAAAGGTCTTCTCGCCTTTTACAAGGATGATGGACAGTTTTCCAAAAGGCACCCCATGCGTTTGCTGCCGATTTTGGTGGTGCTTTCTTGATGCAGAGGAATATGAAGACATCTCTACAAAAACAAAGACGCACTTATGTCATAGAAATAACAGGAAGGAACCTGGATTTGTGGAAAATGATGTATTTTTAGTCTTGTTGGCCTCTCTATAGGAGGGTTCATGTTGTCACAGAATTCTAGAGAAAGACGCACAAGGAAAAAACACATTGCTAAATGCACACAAGCTCACTGATGACATTTCTTGTGGTCTGTTACACAGACTACACACTGGACATTTACCCAAGGAAGCAGAAAGAATTGCAGTTGGATAGATATTTTGTACACAGCTGTGGACTCGTGTTGGAGAAAAGGGCAGGTGAGTCACTGACTGAGTCACTAACACAGCTGACACACCCACACACACACTCACACACCCACTCACAGATGTACTCAGACACTAACACACACACATACTGACCCACTGAGAGACTCCTACGCTCACATACTCACTTAGACACTCCTGCACCAACTGACAGAGCCATTCAAACAAACATGCACCCACTCACAGACTTACTCAGACTCTCACACACCCACTCACAGATGCTCACACACCCACTCACAGAGACACTCTCACACCCACTCTCACATCCAGAGACTCCTTTTGACACCCATTCTTACAAGCAGACACTTACACCCAGTCTCACACCCACATAGACTCCTTCACACCCACTTTCACACCCAGACACTATCACACCCACTCTAATACCCAGAGACACAGTCTCACACCAATTCTCACACCCAGAGAGACAGGACCTGCAGCCAACCCCAGCCATGCATGGCCAAAGGCCGTGCTCCGCATGGTGTTGGGTGGTTATAGGGTGTTGGCTGCACAGCTGTGGTTAGATTAACGTATAGTAATTAAAATTACTTTACGTTAAAAAAAATAGAAATTCACAGAAAAAAACTGAAGTTACAAGGACTTTATAGTTAGGAAATAAAATTTAAAAAAACATAGAATTTTACTTAAAAAACCAAAGGTTAAAGGGATTTTATAGTTAGGTTCTGAATATACTTGCACAACACCATAGAAATTCAGCAGGTATAGTTAGAGTTATTTCCAGTATCTATAACTAGCGCCCTTGCCATGCACTGCTAATTACCTCAGATATTACATCACTCATGACAACTTTTAGAAAGTCAATACAAATATCAATGAAACATTAGCAGCCAATGCATTAAAGAATAAAAGTAATAAATATATATATAAAACCTAGCGTTGGTGACCACTAGGTAGTTATAGTTAGGACCTAGTTTCTATATAAAAAGCATTTTTTGTTTTGCAAATAACTTTGGTGCCGTTTGATGAATCCTCATGAAATTTTCCAAGAAAATATGATGCTCACTTCAGTGTCTGTCTGGAAAGTTTCAAGATGATCCGTTGAGGGGGACAGAGAAAATGGCGGGGATCACAAAACACTTTTTCCCTATTCATTTTTCCTTAGGGATTTTGAACAGCAATAACACCCAAACCACTGGATGGAATTACACCAAATTTGTCAGAGAGGTAGCACTTGGTCCAGAAAGTGTCCTTTTTGAGATTTGGTATAAATCCGTTCAGTAGTTTTTGAGAAATTAAAGAAACTCCAAATTTGTATATATGGGGACGTGAAGGATTTGCAACCCCTCATGATCTCGTGCTGAGATCTGATGGACTGCCAACACTTCAATAACAAAGTGTTGGCAGCTATTTTTAGACTCGGTATCAGCCGAGTCCCAGAAAAAAGGTTAACAATAAATAAAAGGGGCCAGGGTACGGACACCCTCAGCCCTTAACTCTGGTGGTGGGGTCTAGAAGGACCGCCCCCAGGGCTAAAAAGTACTTATAAAAAAAAGGTTCCAGCAAATTTGTGACATGTTTGTGAATCCAGGCAAAAAAAAAAGAAAAAAGCAAGCACGGCCTCCATGCTTGTTTCCTATCAAGCCACCGAGTGGGCCATGTCCCAGGGGCATTTAATATGTCAATGCGGGGTCTCTCCTGTCCCCCCTGTAGCCCTAGGGACCGCCACCTCCCTGGGGCCCTAACTACATTAAATGCGGGGGGCCAACCGGCCCCTAGCAGCCCTGGGGACTGCCACCTCCCCAGGACACAGATCTGATTTCAGTGGGGGGGCCTACTGCCCCCCCTGCTGCCCCAGGGACCACCACCTCCCCGGGCCTGTAATGAAATTTAATTCAGGGGGCACCCAGCCCGGGACCACCACTTCCCTCGGGTACTTGTCTAATTGTATACGAGGGTGCGTGCGGCCCCCTCGCAGCTCCGGCGACCACCACCTCCGTGAAGTATTTGTGTTACTCTATGCAGTGGGACCACCACCTCCTCGGGCATTTCTTAACTTTTATGCTGGAGGGCTGCACTGCCCTCACCTGCAGCCCTGGGGATCACCATCATCTTGCGATTTTCCTTTGATGATAAATGTGGGGCCGTGTGGCCCACCACAGCCCCGGGGACCACCAACTCTCTGGGGCAAATGTTAAAAAATGAAAAGTGAGTCAGTTTTGTACCCCTGCAGCCTTGGGGACCATCACCTCTGCGCAGCCCACCTCGTGGCACCACTGATGGCCCTGGGGACCGTCATCCCCAGGGTCGGCTCCTGCTATGGCCAAACCCGGGATATAGCTGTTTGCTGTGGCTTGGCTGAAGCTTTGACAGTTGCTACCAAGCCACAGGAAACACTCTGAGTTCAGTGCCACTTTTCTTAAATCTGGCCTCATGTTTGGCAGAAAGCTAGATCTTTATCTGGAAAGTGTGCCATTACAGGACTCAGGGACATGAACCCTGTGTCCTGAAAATTAATTAAAAACTATATAAAAACTATATTAGAGGGAAGGTGTGCACACCCAGAAGAGCATGGAGGGAGAAGGACCCTTAGTTGATTTGCCACAAAATGGACAGCTGGTTGTGACAGGCATTTCAGGAAACTGGGAAATGACCCCCTTCGAATTACATTGTAGAGAATGACTGTTTTTGAGGGCCACAAACAGAAGCACATATCAAGGGTGATAACAGATTTTGCCACAATGTAATGTGGTACCATTATAATTTTATGGACTGTGTGTATTCTAAAGTGATTTTGCCCTGTGTAAAATGCTGCTCATCTTTTGGTATTTAATAAACCATTTCTGAGGGTAAATTGTTTTCTCTCTTGATTCCCATTGAGGTTATGGGAGGAGCCCCAAAGGCTACATTGAGAGCATATTGTCAGTATATTCACACTATATTTCTCAGTCATAGGAGAATCAAGTCTGAAATACTCAATAAAACATGTATTTCCAACAGTACTACAGCCTGTCAGCTGATTTAATTACAAGACCGGAGGCTATCATTATACATTAACCATTTTAATGCCACTCCTGTAGCACCTTTAAAGAAATTGAACATTAGAATGTAAACTATCTAGAATCAGAACACCAAAGTCCATAAATTATCTCCCCTTGGAACTCTCATCCTCTTTTAAAAGCTGCTACTGATGAGATTATTACATCTTTTGTGCAATGCTATATTTTGATTTTCAGTCATATATATGTTTTAGTGGAACTTCTAATTTTCAGAGGCATTTGTTTTGGTGATTTACAAAGGGGTTTTAATTTAGCTTATGCAGGGTTTACATTTAACTTTCGTATTTCAAATGTAAATATTTTAAAAGAGTTGTCTTAAATGTACTGTGGATATCTCTACTTCAGAAATGTACATTATTTTACCTTTTAGAGAAGAATTTTACCTTTTAAGAAATTTGTTGAGGTTTGGGCGAGAGAGGTGCGTTCGGTTATGGGCACAAGCTGTGCTGTTTCAGACGCGAGAGCACAGGAGGGATCAGCGCAAGCCAATCAGTTTTCAATGTTATCTGGGCCTCATGACCGCAGTATGCGGTGGCGACATGGTGTTGAGGTAGAGCATTCCATTTCTGACACTAGTACTGCGGAGATGAGTAAAGCTTGCACACCCAAAGTCACCTTCATTGAATCAAAGCTATAAAACGTAAAAAATTTCCTTCAGACTTGAGGCTTCTGGCTAGATGTACGAACCATTTTACCAGTTGCAAACGGCCTGACCGGTAAAATGCATTTTGCCATGTACAAAAGGCAAAATGCAATTGAGGTGTCCCTTCCCAAATCTGATTTGCACTGGCACGTATGAGTGTTTTGTGACTATGCATGTGGTCACAAAACATTTGCAGTTAGCACCAACTTGAAGTTGGTGGTATCCATTTGCAAACAGGGAGCCCTTACCCTTTGTGAATGGGGATACAAAACTTTTTTCAGAGCAGGCAGTGGTCCCATGGGTCACTGTCTACTCTGGAAAAATGAAAACAAAACTGTTCATTTTTTTTGTAATGCAGCTGTTTTCCTTAAAGGAAAACAGGCTGCATCAGAAAAAAAACCTGCTTTATTGAAAAAGCAGTCACAGACATGTTGATCATGCTGTCCCCAGCAGGTCACCAACCCTGTGAATGTGGCCATTTCAATGGAGTAGAAAGTTGCTACTTACCTCATGAATATTGATGAGGTATGTAATTTGTGATACCATTGCAAATCTTAAACAGTGTGCTTTACACTGTAGTACATTTTGTTTTGCGACTCGCAATTCATAATTCCCAAAAGGATCACAAATTGCGAGTCTCAAAACAACATTTCATACATTTGGCCCTTCACTCCTGAAATGAGGGGGTGAAGACTTGGATGACTGAATTTACAAGAGTAAATTACCGTTAGTAACTTTACACATGTTTCTCGAGATATCCACCGTAGGGGCAGGGATCCCTCAGCCGATATAATTAGTTTTTTAAACCTTTACAATTTTGCTCACTGATAAAGGCCAAATATCTGCAAAAAATATCAGTTTGTAACAGAATTGCAATCCTGAAGTGCTATTGCTTACTTCTGATAATATGTATTATTTTTGCCTATTATGTTCGTTACAGTACTAAATCATGCTTCAATTATTTTATCAACACATGCATGCTGATATTTTCCAATATGGTGTGGATGTTGCTTACAATTTTGACACACAAATGATGCTCACTGTTTGGAGAAAACTGCACTAGACGGTAGCCTGACCGTCATTCTGTTTCTTTTTTGTTTCAGCTATCTTAGGGCCATATGTATGAAAACTGGGGTCTGTGAATCGCAAATAGCGATTTTTAAGAAATCGGCAATGTAACAAATTTGCGATTCAGATTTAGCAATTTCTTAAAAATCGCTATTTGTGGTTTGCGAGTCCCATTTACCGAATCACAATTTGCATTCTCGCAATTTGCGTTTTTTTTGGAATTCGGAAAAAAATCTCGAATTGCGAGAAAGTTCGAGAATGCACACCTGGAGGAGCCTGATGACATCACCAGCAGGAAATGAGTCATCCTAGGCAGTTTCAGGTGCCACACCCAAACCAGCATCCTGAGAGAGAGCAGCCCAGCCACATAGAGCAGCACTCAGCAGGAGCAGAAACACCTGAGCCAGCATGGAGACCCCAGGAACATCACAGGAGAAGCAGGAGAGGAAGCGCAAGCTCAAGTTTAGTGAACAGGAGCTGGAGGTACTGACTAAAGAGGTTGTGAGGAGCCATGACCGCCTGTTTGGGAAATCTTCACTCCAGGTTCCTGAGAGCGAGAAAAGAAGGTTATGGCTGGACATCCAGGGAGAAATCTGCGCCATTGGAGTGGCACAGCGCTCCATAGACGAGATTAAGAAAAGTTGGTATGACCTGCGCTCCCGGGCAAAGGAGAGGGTGGCAAGGAGACTTGCGGAGGCCAGGGGCACAGGTGGCGGACCACCAACCGAACCACCATCCACACCACTGGAGGACCTGGAGGACCTGAAGCTGTGACAGGGGTCACAGATATCGACACCTCCGGTCAACCGAGTACCAGCCAAGGTAAGTGCAATGTTGTTTGTGAACCCAATATATGTATGCACAAAAGCCCCTTAGGAATTAGCATGTAATGTGAAGTAGTGTGTGAAGTAGTCCAGTCCACATCTTAGAAGCAGCACAACAATGCATTATGGGAGTTGCGGTCCACAAACTAGTACAGACAGTAGAATAACAATGTAATGAAGCATAGTGACACCCAAGGTAACACAACACACACAACACCATGTAGAGCAGTACCTGTACCTTTATTGCCATTTTCAGACAGATAATGTAACATACAGAACTGACATGCTGCATATTGTTGTTGCAGGTGGGCCAGGCCCAGCAGCCACACACAGTCCATGTGTAGGGGAGACGGACACCCAGCAGCCCTCTGACACCAACACCAGTGGGTCCCTCCACATCTCCACTGTGCGCCACAGGCCCAGGGCACTACCACTGCCAGACTTCAGCGGCGACTCGGATGTGCAGCAGGAAGGGCCAAGTACACCGTCTGCACCAGACAGGGGCAGCCAGATACTGGAGGGCAGGGGTCAGCCAGCACAACGCAGGAGTGCCACAGTGTCCCAGCAGCAACCTCATGAGGCAGGTGAGGGTCCGTCCTTGTTCAGGGGTCTTGAGGCTGCTATGTTGCAGCAACAGCACCTGCAAAACAAGCGCATACTTAGTTTGGACCGGAACCTGAGAGTCCACAATAGACACATGATTGGCCTGCATCGGCAACTGGACGCACTGAACAGCAACATCACACAGCTGTGTGAGGGACAGGTGCAGGCTTCTGAGGACACTAGGGACCTTACTAGTGCAGTGCGTAACCTCTGCCGGGAGCTGCGCCATGAAAGGGTTAGCCGGCGCAGACATGAACACTGATTCAGGACAATGTTTGCAAGCTACTGCAAGTCATCCAACATGATGGCGAACTCCACAGCACTCATCGCCCGTCGTGCTGTGGCGGCACAAGTGGAGGCTGCACACACCAGCAGGGACGTGGTCCAGGGCCTTGTGCACTTCACTAATGTGATTGAACTTGTCATGGGACAGAGATCTGCCACTCCCAGTGAGGTAGCCTTGGGGGACACTGAGGACAGTTCTAGCCTCAGTAGTGTGGCCGTACCTGCAGCAGACACCAGACGGCGCAGTGCCAGGCGCAGCACTGCCACTGAAGGTGACATTCAGGGTGCCAGTGAGTTAATTGGGCATGCGAGTGGTGTGCGTGGGAGGAGAAAGTGACTCTTGCCACATTAACACTAGTGTTGCCACTATGACGTAATAGTGTGTGACTCAGTTCTTTTGTTAATTTTAGTTTTTTCCATCACCTGTTTCCTTCATTTATCACTCATTCATTACCTGACGTAAGGTAATACATTTCTATCACTACAGATACAGTTGTCAGTGGATTTTTGTCATTCATACTCACGTCTGAAATGGTTGTGTGTGATGTCAGAACGCCTTTGCCTTCCCTCTGCTGCACTGGTCCTGTCTGCTGGCTGTAGAGGTGGTATGGGATCGTCATCCTCATCTGATTCAGTGTCACCGATTTCTATAGGTATGCCCCTGGTTGTAGCTATATTGTGCAAGATTGCACAAGTAGCCACTATTCTACATGTGGTTTCTGGACTGTACTGTAGTGCCCCTCCACTTTTGTGGAGGCAACGGAAGCGACTCTTCAGCAGGCCAAATGTGCGCTCCACAACGTTGCGGGTTGCCCTGTGTGCTGCATTGTATCTCCTTTCTGCTGGTGTTGTGGGATTGAGGTAGGGCGTCATCATGTAGGTGCGCACTGCATAGGCACTGTCTCCTGGAAGGGACAGAAGGTGTAATGAGTAACTCTGCCATCTGACATGGGTTTGTCATCTATGTGCCAGTGTATATAGTGACATTACCTAGTAGATATCCTTCACCAAACTCCCCAGATAGCAGTCTTGTGTGAATGCCGCTGTGACGAAAGATGTAAGAATCATGTGTGCTCCCTGGGTACCTGGCCACGAGATCAATTATGATATGGGAGGCATTGCATATCACCTGTATATTCATGGAATGTTGGTATTTACGGTTTCGGTACACATACTCTGTGACTGATGGTGGACATATTGCCATCTATGGCATCTAGGACGTGGGGGAACTGTGCTATCTGGTAAAACTCTATTTTTGTCTGCTGTATTTCCTGTGGGGTGTGGGGGAATCTGATGTACTGTTGGAGTTTGCTTAGCATGGCGTTGATAAATGCATTGACAAATATGGAGAGGGTTCTATGTGACACCCCCCCAGCCGCTGCTATGACCCCTTGATAGCTCCCTGAGGTGAGTAGGTGTAGGGAGCATAATACCTGCACATGGGTGCGTATGCTGTGAGTCCTTAGTGTTCTGCGCTGCAGTATGGGTTGTAGCTCAGTTATCAGATCTAGTATCATGGCTGAGTTCAACCTATACCTCTCAAATATTTCCTCCTCTGTCAGGTCAAATAGTGTTATGCGCACTCTGAAAATGCGCTCCTGTCTCCTCCTCCCTCTCCTCAAACCTGCCAAGATCCTCATCCTCCTCGCCATGACGTAGAGTGCAGCCATTGTGGAAAAGAGTCTGAGGCATTATGGGCCTCTTTATATAGGTTGCACCTGGTTACCACTTAGTTTCACTTGGTGATATTTTGCATGTGCAAAATTCCATTCAGCGAAAAATCGCTAATTGCGATTTTTTGATGCATCTATTTGCGATTTGGATTTTGCGAATCGCATTTTGAACCTCGCAATTTCCTACTGGAAATACTGAATAGCAAAATGCGACTTGCAGAACCAGGTCGCACCGCAAAAAAACACTAATGGTTCGATTTTTATTTTTGGTCTGCGAATGCCTTTCATGCATCGCAGACCACGTTTTTGCACTCGCAAACGGGCGATTTTTGCGATTTGCACCGTTTGCGAGTGCAAAAACTTTTCATACATCTGGCCCTTAGTGTTAGAAGTTTAATTCGGATTTTCAACTTTTTCCTAAATTATGCCCAATCTGCCTCCAAGTGGGAAGAGCTCTGCTCCCATCATTTACTTCTTGCCTTTAGGGAAGAGTTCTTCTTTAACCAAATGGTAGCTCCCACATGGAATAGGTAACGAAATGGATGCTGCTGCATTTTACTCTGCCACTTTTAGTGCTGCTGCAATTGTGCCTTTACGCTAATTCATTTTTATTGCTCAATTTGCTTATATCAGTGAGTCATGAGTGGTGCCTTGACCTCCTGTTCACTTTTCATTTTCATTACTTTCTGTTCCATTATATTTAAGTTGCTTTTTGGAGAAGGTCGCCTGGCCATTTTTCTGTCTTTCTTTATTGTCATATTTATGTTTATGTTGGCATTTTAATTTTGGTTGACAGTCTTTGCCGAAACCTGTCTGATCTGCCTCTATGTTGGCAGTTGCTTCTGCATCCTAGAGTAAAAGTGAATGGTTTCCTTTACAATTACATAGTGGCTGCAGGAAGATGCTCAGAGGTTGTGTACAGCTGGCATGGTGACGGCCTGGCAAAGGAAATCCCATGTGGGCATTTACATTCTTCTGTATGTGCCGTGATTAGCCATCCTGCCCTGGTCACCTCGCCCTGCCAAGGTCTTATGCAGCCTGATTCCTGACCCAGTTTAAAGAACCTTGATAATAATTTATTATGATTACGTATTCCATTATAATGATATTGCAAACATGCATAAGATATTACACTGCCAAATGCTTTTTATGTCCAAATGTTCTTCTTTTAGTTCATTTAATGAAAAGCCAAAGGAGGAAAAACATTTGTTACAAAGTCTGGAAGATAGAGATCTAGGTATCCATACCGTCAAATGTGTAATAATATCATAGAATTTGCTACTGAAATCCACACAGCTCGGAGGGGAGTGTGCAGACCCTGGCAAGCTTTGTGGCGGTCACTGTCTTTCAGAGCTCTGATGGTGCTCCAACCTTGTCACTGCTGTGGGCATCCATAGCTGGAGGCAAGCTCATGCGGAAGTGGACAACAGAGAGCTGAACCTAAAGTAGCAGCTGATGTGGGTGACTGGTCCCAGATTTCACCAGTAACCTTCAAAAGAAGGTAGGCAGCTGCCTGCAAAGAATGGGGAAGTGTTATTCTCCACCAAAGATCACATTTTTAGGTTTAAGATCTCTTTTATTAAGATTTAATGTATTCAACAAATACAACAATCCTCCCACCTAAATCCGGTGGCCATGGGGAAATGTCAACCAAGTTCAAAAACGAAAGGAAAGGAGAGGTATCAAAAGAACAAAGGATGGAAGAGAGCAGGGAATAATACCCACTGACGAAATTAAGACATCAAAAGAAAAGAGGGAGGGAAGATGATTGGCAATGTGAACTGGAGGCCGTTCTCATACAAGTGACTCTCATCCGATTATGTCTGATCCCTCTCCGATTTTGTCTGATCCCTGGATTAGGTGTAGAATGCGCAGGTATAATGACATGACAATTCCTGGAACTCATCCAAGAGATTACAAATACAAGGACCCCATGTCTTGTCAAATAGTGGCAGTGAGTGCTTCAGTGTGCCTTTGAAACCACAGCTCCTTCAGATGTGCACACCTGCCATCGCCTGATTAATAAAGCACCAATGTTTTCCTGTGCTCGGCTGTGACCATTCCACCATGTAGCGCAGTTGAGCAGCATGATAGTAGTTCATGATGTGTGACACACCCAACCTTCTTTCTGCCTGAGGCAGGTAAGCCTGTGCCTTCGCCATCCTTGCTTTCTTGCCGTCCCAAAGGAACTCCGATATAAGACCCTGCAACCTATGTAGCACCTTTGAGAGAGGCTGGGGTGACAATGTTTGCATGATATCTAACATCTTCTGTAGAAGCGTCGTCTTGACTGCCACTAGATGGCCCAGCCAAAAGAGGCCATAACCGTTCCCCTCAGACAGATCTGAGGTCGAAGTCAACATGAGTGCGGCATAGTTGTGCTCTGCTGTAGATGCAGGGGTGGGGTATGTCTGCAGACCCATGTATCTCACCCCTTGTGTGGCCCAGGTAAATGGGAAAGCAGCCTCCAGTGAGGATCTGTCGGCTTAAGGCAGAGTGAGTTCAAGATAGATGATTTTTTAAAATTAGTTTTCAATCCTCAGACCTCCAACATGTCGCCAACTGCTGTTCGACCCCTGGCAGAGAAACCTGTGGTGCCATTAAAAGAAGCAGGACATCATCCTCATACAGTGCAAGTTTATGTGACCTGCCTCCCATGGTAATGCCCGAAATTTGTGGATGATTGAGGATCCACTCAGCGAAAGGCTCCATGTACAAGGCAAATAACAATGGTGATGGGACAGCCCTGTTGTGTACCTCTAGCGATAGAAAAGTGCCGGGACAGGATACAGTTAACTTGCACCATAGCCTTGGGTGGCGCATAGCTGCATTGAATCTATATGCAAAACTGCTGACCTAAAAAATATTGACCCAGGACTGCGCAAAGCTACGGCCAGTGTACCCAGTCAAATGCCTTTTCTGGATCAATGGACAGAAACGCAGGCACGTTGGATCATTGTGTCTTGTCCAGAAGGTGACAAAGGCATTTGGTGTTGTCATTACAACTCCTTTCACAGATAAACCCAGTCTGATGTGGGTCTACCAACCTCTTCATAGAAGGAGCTAGTCTATTGGCCAAGATATCCATAAATATCTTTGCGTCTACATTTAATAGTAAGATGGGGAGGTATAAGGAGCAACATTTAGGGTCCTTCCCTGGTTTGGGAATAACCACAATCATTGTCAGTTGTGTCATGGAAGTAAGTAACCCAGTTGCACTAACGTCATTATCCTACCCTGTCAATATGGGGGCTAAGAGTGTTCCAAATGCTTTTTAAAAACTCCAGACTATACCCATCATGGCCAATAACTTTATCAGGTTGGAGATGCTGTATCACCATAAGGACCTCATTGGGAGTTATATCCTTATCTAAAGGTGACACCTGCCAACGACATATGAGGCACGGGGCTGAGTCCAAAAATGCCTCAATTACGTTAGCATCAAGCTGGTCCATGGAATATAAGTTAGCATAAAAGGATTCAAGCTCTTTAACAATAAGTTCCTCTTGGTGAGTCAGGCCACCATCAGCCACCTTCAGCTCTTCCACACTTTGTTGTACAGCCTGTGAACTAAGGCGGTGAGCCAAGAGGCATCCTGCTTTGTTCCCTCCTGTGTAGTATTTTTGCTTCACTCGTAACAGCGCATACCCTGCCCGGTGCATATTTGGTGCCCTCAAATGCTTATGGGCTGTATTAAGTTGTTGCTGGATAGCCAGCAAACCTGTGTGTTTGGGTATAGTTTCAATCTCCCTGACTGTGTTTCACAGCTGGGTACATTTATTGCATCTGGCGAACTGCAATGGCAATAACCTGACCCCTTACCACTGCTTTGAATGTATCCCACAGTAATGTGGTGGCTGTAGTTGGTGTGTTACTCATGGCCAGGAAGGTGTCTGTCATAGTTTTAATTTCTGTAAGTATACCATCATAAGTGAGGAGCTTAGTGTAGAGATACCAAGATCATGGAGACGATGTGTAACTAAGTGGTGTGAAATGTAGGGGAGAAGGTAAGTGGTCTCAGTGGGCAGATAGCCCAATGTCTACAGCAGATGTTGCACTAGTGATATGCAGTGAGGTAAGAAAAATATCTACGCTCCATGCATTTGGTGTACCGAAGAGAAAAATATTTAATCTCTCCCGGTCTGATGTATCTGTCACCAGACGTCCGTCAACCCCACCTCTGTCAACCAACTCCGAAAGCCTGAGTATAGTGTACATGGTTGCCTAGATCTTTTAATGGATCTATCTACCTGTGAATCAGAGGCTATGTTGAAGTCACCCTCTATAATAATATCCGTATCTGGTGTAGTAAGAAGTTGTCCCAGTGCATCCTGGACAAAGTTTTCTTGGTGATCATTAGGACCATAAAGATTAGCCAATGTAAAGCTATTTCCCTGCATGTCAATTCACAATGAACGGAGCCTCCCAGGTATCTCAGAGTGTGTTTGTGTCACTCTTCCTGGAAAGAGTTGCACCACTAATATCACCACTCCAGCCCGCCGTCCTGATGAAAGATACTGTCAGTCAAACCTTCGCCATGTCAGCTATTTCCGGTCAGCCCATAGCAAGTGTGTTTCTTGTTTAAGGCAAAAGTCACATTTGGCCTCTCTAATAAGGGAGAGGTGGGCCAACCATTTTACAGGGGCCTTAAGGCCTCTGACATTAAAACTAATTATGTTGACCAGTATCTTGGCGTTAGGGAGCAACTAATACATGCCATCTAAGCCCGTGCAAAAGCAATGGTTCTCAATTAATTAGCCAACAGATGATGTCTACGAAGAGAATAAACACAGAAAAGGTGTCATAAGGAGGGGAAAGGGGGATAAATGAGAAACAGAAGAAAAAATCAGTTTACCACCTGGGAACACAAAAAATCAAACCTTAGGGGTCCAGGTCATCGGGCCAAGGTCTCTCAATCTCCATCGTCGAGTCTGAGGGGGAGGAGTTCTGCTGCTCAGTTTGCCACTTGCAGTGGGAGGACAACATTATAGAGCCCATGGCAATGCATAAGGTAGGGTGGAAAGTCTCTTCAGTCAAGTCCACATGTCACAGGTAACTAATTAAAAAAAACTCTAAAATGCTAATATTTCAGTGATCACTATCTGCCTCCGATGAACTGTCATGATGCTCCAGGAGATGGATCAATGCAGCTCTCTCCTTGCTACTCTTGGACTACAAGGGCTTGCATTGTTTTCCTTTCCATTAGCAAGCCAGGTACAGGTCCTCCACAGGTGTAGCCATATCCTGTGTTGACAGCTGAGACATAGGGTCTCCTGAGAAGGATGGCATTTCCTTCAGCAATCGAGTCTCCTCCAATATGCAGATGCTCTGTGTCTCGTTATTCCATAAAAATTAGAGGCAAAAAGGTAGTCCCCATCTGTATCGGACTCCCTTCTTGCAGAGAAAGTCTGTCAGAGGTCGAATAGATCCACGGCACGACAATGTCACAGACGAGATGTCCTGATACAACCCTATTAGGAGTTCACTGCAGTGCCGAGGGATGGAAACAGCATTTCCACCTGCTTGTCCTGCGATATAAAAGGCCTCAACATTGATTCTAGCTCGTAATCGAGCCAGCGTCAATGTGGCATGCGGCGGGTGCATCAGCACCTCTCGCGCTTTCCACTGTCTGTAATTCATGCAGTGGAAAGCGTGACGGGGCTGTCCATATGGGCCACTGCACTGCCCATGCCAACAAGTGCATGGGAAGTGCAAGGGCGCCATGGGGACCCCCGCAACCCCCTTTTAGCCAGCCTTTGCAATGCGGGGCTACCACCATGCAAAGGCTGGTGGAAAGGGCACTCATAATCCCCTGGCAGATTGAGACTGCCGAAACCGCCAGGCTGTCAGCTGGTGGCAACCTGGCCGTGTAGGCAGTCTGACCATGGCACTTTCGCCACGGTCATAATGTCGCGATCGGCCCGCCACTTTGGCAGTGGTTCCACCGCGAATGTGACCCTGGCGGTCTGGTGACAGCCAGGGTCATAATGAGGCCCTATGTCCTGGTCCTTAAGCCACATGGCCACATGGCCACATGGTAGAAAAGTCAGACAGCAAATTCTTCCAAACCCCCCGGTATTGTCTGCAGAAGGACCCCCTTAATACAGATGTTAGATTGTTGACACCAAATTTCCAAGTTTTCCAGTTGGTAATGCAATTCCAAATTCTTATTCCATAATGCAAGTAGTTTGCAATGATGATTATCTAGTTCCTCTTTACGAGCGTCTTGAGTTTGTTCAAGTAAACCTACTCATTGGCTTAGTCAACCATGTCCCTTTTGAGTTCTTTTACTTCCAATGCTATTTCCTTCTTATGGGTTGCAAAATCCTCCCTGAGGATCTGGAAAAGCTGTTTCAGTTGAGAGCGTGTTATTGGTGTGGTATATCCTGTCGACTCTCCGGCTTTCTTGGTGGCATCCAGGCCAGTTGAGTTGTCTTTGGGCGAGTCTGCATTCTTTGCTGGGGTTTTGGAAAACAGTTCCTTAAGGGTGCCATCTTTTTTGCCGTTGCGCTGGGAGGTAATTGTTGCATGGTGTAGGTCTCTTGTGTCACCAAGGAGAGTGCAAGCCGAAGGCTGAGGGAGTGCTAGTACTCCTACTGGTACTGAGGTAAGAAGCCCAAGTATCCACAGATCACTCACCAGGGTCAAACAGGTCCTCCTCTGTGGATCTGAAACCAAAGAGCACACCTCCACACAGCCCACAGTCAAACCTGACATGGCACTGGGCACTGAGGCCTCTGCTGAGCAAATCTACCTCCCTGCCTGAGGGAAGGGCCTTGATAGCTGCAAGTGGCAAATGCCAGAGGGTCCAGGCTCACAGTCAGAATGCGAGGCAGCATCCGATGACGAGTCAAAAGAAGCAGCCTCCCGCCATCTAGGTGGGGACTAATCCAGACCAAATACTCTTGAAACCTTGTGGGGGGCGGGAGGGAAGGAGGGTACACCATGGGAGTGCAGGTATGCGCTTAGGGCTCCATCCTGAGGTTGTTCCCAGTCCTATGATCAGCGCAAAAGGCTGCACGGCCACTCACAGTCCCCGGTGCACAATCAGATGTGCCATGCAGACCACAACAGGCATGCTGGCATGCACAGCTACTCCGGAGACACCTCTATTGGCTGCACCAGTGACCCTAGTAGTCGCTACCACTTCTCTTTAGCTGCAAGACTGCTTATAGCCCCAGAGTGCAAGAGGCCAGCAATGAGGCTCTAGCCCTAGGGTCTAGATTACCCACCATTTTAAAGGGAACGTTGCTGGTCTTGGCTTGGCTGCTCCTCTGCTCTGCAGCATCGGTGCTATCGTCGGGACAGGGGGCTCCTCAGACCCCGGTCCGCATGCCAAGGAGGGCACGCTGATGACCAATTCAGCCCAATAATGTCACTAGGGTGGCCTGATCCACTCCAAATTGAGATGCTTGCAGTGGAGCTCCTGAAAAATGCTTCTACTTGGGCTCCATCTTAAGAATCCCCCCCCCCAAAGATCACATTTTTAGAAACTGAGAGATGTTGAGAAGTGGATCTTCCTCTTTCTCATGGAGTTGATGACCTGAAAGACCTAAAGAAACTACAGAGCACTACACATTGAATTGAGCAAATGGTGCCTTTGGAAGGAGCTATGGAAAACATGAAGAACCAAATGTCATGTACCAAGAAAACTGTAGGAAACTGAGATCACTGCATGGTAGTAAATGAAGGAATGGTGTGTTCACAAGGAGAGATAACCAAGACACACCTCAACATTGAGGTGTGTACATCTGCTTCCATACCAAACCTTTCATTCAGCATGGAAATGTTGGCAAATACTGCCAAATATATTCTGGGGTTCCCAATGACAACAGTGCTTGGGCCACTGAAAACAGAGGTAGAACAGGCTGTGACACTAAACTGAGATATAGCAGCTGAAAAACTACAGAGGGATTTTGGAATATATACCAAAAATGCAATAGGAAAAAAAGTTAATATGGGAATCGTGCTAAAGGAATTGGTAGGGCCAAGACCAGTGTGTTAATTTCCAGGGCAGCAACCGGAAGGGCACACTAATTGTACATGGATCAGAAATACCTATTTTTTTAACTGCATTTCATGAAACTGAGCCACAGGCAAGCCCTGCAGGCAGTAGAAAACAGGAGATGATTTTTCTTGGCATTGAGGCTTTTTTGTGGTTAACTTCTTGGTTCTGGATCCACGAATGAATGCGAATATATGTGTTTGTAGATACTGAGCTGGCATGAGAATTACCGGTCTTAAAAAGATTGACAAACTGAAGCCCTTCATGGTTCCTTACTATGGGCCTGATTACAACTTTGGCGGTTGGGGTTAATCTGTCCCAAATGTGACGGATATCCCACCTTCCTATGCCCTATGTGTCTAGGACTAACTCTGGGGGCCTGAAGTTATCCCAGAGGGGGCACCAGGCTCTGCCCAAAAGAAGCATTACACAGATAACAGTGTTTTGTTTTAAGAAGAAACATGTTATTGCACTTTTAAAAAGGTAACAATACTTAACTGCAATGTTTATATATGTCTAGACATATTTAAACAATGCCATCTTTATAAAATAATTACCTCTCCAATGGAACCGTGAAGCCAGTCGAAAGAGTGATGATGTGTTTCAATATCAGAGACAGTGGCGGCTTGGTTTGGATACAGAATTTTTTTTTGTCTTCCTTCTTCTTTCCCTACTGCCCTCATTTTCTTGTCTAGATGTAAACAAGGCAGGATGTGTTTTGATTTTAGGGTGGCAATGAGCTGGGGCTATTGAGAAGAAGCTGCTTTCTTTTCTTTTTTTTTTAAGTTTCTGAATTTGTTACAGTGCAGGTATCATTCCAAACTTTAATGTCACTGCTATTAATGTGGTGGGTACCAGCTGTCATGGGTTTACTTAGCACTTTCATTAAAATAGATTTACATTACTAAACAACACAGTTAGTAACTTTCCCAAAAAGTTGCTTTACACCTTAGAGTGTCTAACTAAACCTGTGCTACAAAGTGTGATACTGAGTAATCAAAATTATTGGCTCTTAATCAGTGTGTTCTTTGTAATTTTACTGATGCTCCTGATTACAGTCAATGCCCTGTTCAGAGTGCTGATGCAAACTCACACTTGCATTCTGAACTGCGTATTAGTGAAAGATGGACCGACTGTTCAGGTCCCCTGTGGCACGATGCGTAATACAGCCTGGAAAGTAAAGTCACTGGCTTGCTTCTGAATCTCCAACCAGATAGGGACTTGTTAGCGTGTCAGCGCCTTAATAAGTAAACTTACAAGGAGACGCGTACAGGTCGACAAACCTTTGGACCACGTTTGGAGACTTCCCAGTATGAAGTAATTTTCTTGGAATCATCAATCAAACAAATTAATTAAGCTTTCAATAATAACAATCACTAATCAATAGACAATCAATAATGAATCAATAATTGAACACACCATGACCTTTCAGTCATGAATAACCACACCAGTTTAATTATGTGTTAGGATATTTATTTCTCTATTAGTGACAATCTAATATCATGTCTGTTAATCTCAATAGCAATAAACACATCAAAACACTATTATTTGGCAATCAGAGCGCAATTTAATCAAAGCATGGATTATACTCTTTCAATATTTTGGCACATTATTAATACAAACCAACTTACCAGAGTCTCACTAGTACATGAATCAACAAAGCAAGAACTCAGTCATTTGTCTATTTGCATTAGATATTAGTGAACACCTTAACTAACCTCAAATTAGCATTGGCATGTTGGGCTTCATGCAAAACATTTTAGTGAACACAAATTTAGAAAACATCTAAACTAAGGCCTCTATCAAAATAGCAGTTGGTACCTAGAAAGAAAAGGCAAACAGACAATCAAAATTTGCATTGGATAGTTACCAATCCAACAGATCAGCGAGCAGTGTCAGTCTTCGTCCTCAGGACATTAGTTCATCAGCAAAGTTTGGACAGGGCAAAGTCTCAAGATAGCATAGCTAAGGAATGGATTACTTCCCTCAGATGGAGGAGAAGATAATATCAAGCAAAGGATGGGCAGGGGGTGGTTTGGGTATCAGGGCAAACGCTGGAAGAATAACTTTGAGGGGTCAGAAAGAAATAGCATAGAATGGAATGGCTAAAAGAACGAAACAGAATGGCATAAGAGAGTGAGTGACTGACGATTTCTTCTTGGGTCATGCGGTTAGGTTAAAACTGTCTAACTATTCCCTAATTCCTCATTGGATCAAGTTTGGTGCATCATTATCTCTGTCCAATAATTTGCAAACACCTTACTAGAATTTTCCACAATTCACAGTTCCCATGTCACGGATTGGTACATGTTATTGACGTCTTCAACGGTTGGAATGTCTGGTAGAAAATGTTACACTTTGCGCTCCACTCAGTGTCTTCATTGTCTTCTCCTAGTATGGTTAACCTTGCACCTGTTACAAATTACACTGTAGCATCTAGCAAGAACATCGCCTTGAGCAAGCTGGTTCTAATGAGAAAGAATTTACTACGGCTACACACATAACGCTCCTGGAAAAATTCAGCTTTGTGTCCTTCAGGAAAAACAGCACACTACACATTAGAAAATGCAATTCAATATGAGGCCAGACAGCTAGGCCCAAGCCCTTACTAAATTAAAGCCCTTTTAGTTTAATCAAGCAAACTCCTAACCGAAAACCTTAATTATGATATACTAATACAAATTCAAAACATTATTGCATAATATTTCTGAATTAATAAGCCTTTTCATTAGTCTTCGTATACATTGGTAGCTACTCCCCGTAGGCACATTTCAAACGTGTGCATTATTTTGTATGTTAACACATTTTCTATGCGGCTTCTTCACAAAATATATTGCAAGTTTTCTTATTAATATTGCTTTTAAAAAACACACTCCAACAGACTTGATAGCTAACGCTGTAATGAGGCGAGTAAATTCCTCTCTTACTCATACAAAATAGTCAGCAGTAGTGTAAAATGCCATTGTCCAATCCTTTTTGAACAATAGATGCTGAAGCTGAGCTGCTGAAAAGTGCCTTTAAGAGTCAGTTGCTGACCTTTGTCGAATCAGCAGTATTGCTGAATGACTTCATGGGGGGTACAGAGATAGTGGTCACTTCCGTGGGAGATGATTTGAGGATGAGAGCTGATGAAGGTGATATGGGCACACTGATTTTGTTAGTTCTTTCTTCTAAGTTTGATACCGGCAGCCATCTACTTCTCCTCCATGGCTGTTAAAATTCTCTATCCAGAGAAGGGCACTATGCTGGAGCAAATCCGTTTGAAGAAATAAAATACAGCCTTAGCAACTGACACCATTATCTCCGGGGGAAAATGTATTCAGCACTTTCTTCTTTTACTTATTAACCTATAATTACGCCCACTAGCACATCAAATGATATTTTACAAATATGCTGATGGCATTAAGATCTTCTTCAATTTGTTAAGGAAGGATTTGGGCACAACCAACCTGTTGTGTGTTGCAGGGTTTTCCTGTGAAATAGATACCGTTACAATCTACAATTTTATTTTTCGTGTTGTAATTATTTAGAACCTTACATGAAAAATGTGAAACCTGGCATAAATTGTCAATAATGAAATTCTAACAGTGACATCAGAAAATCCAGTTAAAAAAGACTGGCAAACGAACAATAATAAAGTGCTAATACGATTTCTAAAAGCATCATTTGCAGCATGTTCTTCAAAAATATTCATCATTAACTTGTGTGCAATTGTGAGTGGGAGGGCTCAAAGCCGTTCAAATTATTTTTCAGTAAGTGCCGAATTTCATTTTTTCCACAATGTCTGTGAATTTTAGAGATAGATGGTTCACTTGGAGGCAGGCTATAAGTGCCTGCCTGTAAGAGCGAACGCAACATATTAATAAAAAGGGGCTTCAAAGTAATTCCACTCTTACATAGTGGTACAGGGCAAGTGCAGACCATGTGAACAAAAGATTCACTGTAATTGTTACAGTCTGCAGTGGCTGATCGACGTTTTACCTAATCCTTTCCGTACAGGATCCAAAGTCGACAAGCCTCCAACACGAACTTGTGAGTGATCAACCATGAGTAGGCAAACTTCGCAAGTTGCTGTTTGTCTTCTGATCATGATAAATGCAGCATGTTTGTTAGTAACAGCATTCTCAATTTGCTCAATTGACAGATGCAGCCCATAAATTCTCAATCTGAACATCTGAAAAGACGTTTCCAAAAAACTGTGTGATGATGCCTTCAGGCTTGGGTTTGAAATTTCCAACCACAACTGATGTCCTAATGAGTTTTCCTTTGCTGCTCTTATCCTAAGGCAGTTTTTTTTTACAAAGACCTCTTGTCCTTCTATGCTTTGTTTCATTAGACCAAGCTTCAACTGTATTTGCGCAGGGGGACAGTGGTGCAGATTTATGAAAAGTGCCACTTTTCTTCCGCTCCTTAGCGCCCCCTAGTTGCACCATGTGTGCGCCATATTTAAAATACAGTGCACCATGGCTGTATTTAGGGGGACTAGCTTCATAATGTTGTACGTTAGTCTGGTGCTTTGCAGGATTAGCATCAGAAACTTTGACACTGTCGTAGTTTGGACTCTTGCTGTAGGCAAGACTGCTGGTTAAAGGATGAAAGTACTTTTGTTTGTAGGCGACTATGCCTATCCTACAACAAATCGCGACTGTTGTCCCAACCTTACCGGCTCACTGGCAGCACCTCACCAAAAACACAATAGTAAAAGGTGATTTGTGGCAGCCATCTCAGGGAGTGTCATGGTAAAACGGAGATTACCCCTTTATCACAGATATATCATGTCTCATATAAACACAGGCAATAACGAAGATGCAGTAAAGTTTCAATAGTTTTTATTTAACATAACTGCAATTTGCGATAGGTTGCATGGGCTGCAATGATTAGGATAATGAATAATGCAAGAAACCGAATTGTGAAGACGAGAGTCATCATTACAAAGACCCCCACCATCTTGCAATGCATAGAAAAGACATACGAGATGTAATATGCCCTAATACCCTAATGTGAGAGGCCTAACCTCCTACCTAAAGGAGAGATGGGTTTCCTAAACCTTATCTACCAATGCCATGTCCATGAGAGGAGCCCCCAACCCTTGTTACCTTCGAATGAGGTCTCTATCTCAGACTCCACAGGGACACGAAGACTGGGTCAGCGGCAAGACGACGTGCAGCATCGATATCAGCGATTGTGGTGATGCCCTCTAGTCGGAATCCCTCTGATTATCTGTCTAAAGTGCGATGTATTTATACAGATATAAAAGAGGACCCCTGACGTAGGTGTGTTCCCAAACAATAGATAACAGACATGCTTGGGATGGCAATTAATATAAACAATCCCTCGAAAGTATAGAGAGGGAAAATCCCTAAGTGTGAACACCTACTGTTTGTTTGTCTTGGTTGCGTGATCTTGACGCCTTAGCGCAGTGGCACTGATAATGAAAAGCATAACAAGTGGCCTAACTATAAACAAGGCAGCCATCTTAGAAGAATTAAATAATTAAATGGGCTAAGACAGAGCAAGCTAAGTAGGTTAAAAGTCACTAGGTGACGGGGGCACGAGTCTGCAAGCCAAAGGCTAAGCTAACTCCTGTTACCCCATTAAAACGAACTAGGATTCACTACAACGCTAATCCTGCAAAGCACCCAGAGGCCCATTGAAAACAATGGAATCCTCCCCTTAATGCCTGCTCTTAGCAGGCATTAGGAATGCCGATACAAATGACACAAAGAAATCTCTTAGATTTCTTTGTGACATTTATTCAGTTCCCCTAGCCTACCCCCTTGCATACATTATGCCTGGCGCAGGCATAAGGTGGAACAAGGGGTTACAAAGTGGCACAATGCAAACATTGCGCCACTTTGTAAATATGGCCCAGCGTTTTAAACCTTCCAACGCCACATAGCGTGAAAAAATTACATTAATGTGACGTTGGAATGGCACTAGGCTTTCTGAAATCTTGACCAGTGTTTCTAAATATTTTTTCATGATCTGGGTCAAGAGTCTAGCATTGCTTCTACACATGATTTCAGAACAATAGTCAAAGGTTGGGAGCAACATTGCGTGCATAATGTTTACGAATGGGTTCAGGGTGAAGCCCCAGATTTTTTTGTAGCGGCTTGAGAAGCATGCAGCAGGGAAGAAACTTTTGCTTTAATTAATTGTTTCCGTGAAAAAATTACCCTCACCTGCCTAGTACTACACTGAGGTATTTGTATTCAAACACTTTTTCAACTTGTAAACCATTCAGATGCCAAGTTCTAGGCTTCTTCATCTTCTTGCGCATTCCCATGATTTTACTTTTTTTCAAGTTAACTGTTAGCTCATTTGTTTCAACATATCTATGTAATTATTTAAAAATGTTGCAGGGCAACCCCAGTCTTAGATATTAGAAGGGTGTCATAGGCATGTAGTAGGCATGTGATCAAGTAGTCGCTGAGCTTGGATTGTGCACAAAGACTTTCTCCAATTGCGATGATAAATAGTTACTGAGCTAACTATAACTTGCACCCCCGCCTTGCATTGCTTATAAATCCACATATTACATCACTCATAACTTGATAAATGGAATGAACACATGGCAATAATAGCTGTATGAGGAATGAAATTTGACAAATTCAAGGGTCAGATACTTTACTTCTAGTATTTTATTTTCCTGAATATTTTGTATTCCTGACTGATTCTATCCAGCAAGTAATGTGCAGGTTTTGCAAACGTTGGTGAATTGCTAACATTTTTAATACTGAAAGAAAATTATGTAGACCTGGCCGAAATGTAAATTAATGTTGCATAATCTGTGTATTTTCCAGAATTTCACATTATGCTTGTTACGCAAAATTCCTGAAATTATGCCATTGTGCTTCAAAAAATGATTACAAACTGTTTGCAGCAAAATTTTAATGTGAGTGCATGGAACTAACTCAAATGGACTGAACACGAGTGGCTACTGCTTGCACACTTGTGTTTGTCATGGTTATTTTTGCTGTGAAATACGGCCAAGTATAAAATTGACGTGGATACATTTCACACTAAAATATAGCACTAAATGACTCATTAGCAGCATGTGTAATTTTCCCATAGCTTATGTAATTATACAAAAGCTAATCAAATGTAGTGTGAGCAAAAATTGCTAATGGAAGTTTCAAATATGTGTCTCCTGTAGTGCTTCATTTGTGCAGGTGTTTGCTGTTGCTCAGCACTGACACTTTTTAATAAATACGGATAAATATGAAAGTACACCAAAAGGTGGCATTCTCACTTATTTTTTAGCAATACACATCAGTAGAGTGTTTAACAATTCAAAATACGACAACAAAATATGTAAAGTTAGCAGTTCAGGACTTTACTTAAAGGTTGAGGTGCTCTGGAACTGTCCAAAATGTCACACTTTCTAAGTGTGATCATTAGTAAGTAATGCCATCACTGGAAATTGGCAGCAGTGACAGGAGGTGTGGGTGGTACACGCTGCAGAGGGAGACCTTGGGCTCCGGTACTTATAGTTTAACAAATTAAGCACTGGTTCCTGAATATGGGAAAATGTGTGTCCGGAGTCCAAAAACAAATGAATGATGTGATTTACTAAGGGAGCAGTGACTAAAGGAGACCCTAGTTATACGAGACTAAACATTGACACTAGACACAAGCAATGTTCAAATGCATATTGGGTGATTTTTCTACATTTATTATAGATATGTTGTGTTTTGCAGGCATGATGCGATTTAATCTTGAGATTTCTCCAGTGTGAAGATGCTTATACTTGATGGTAGCCTCGACTATGAAAGACAAGTAAACTATTATTTTACTTGTGTGCCGTTAAGCAAATCTATATCATGTCTGGATTCAAACAAAAATGTTTTATTTGCATATGTGTCAGTGATGGATCGCTAGCAAGTAACATTTTCTACATGATGCGCTGAACTATTTTTGATGATTTGGGCAATGGTGCTAATTTTTAATTGCGCATGTGTTAGCACATCTGGGGCATTGTAGTTGAATAGCAGTCCAGTGACGTCAGAAATACATGCCCAGGTGTAGCTAAAAATGTCTTCATACAGATAATGACGCTTCCTTTCTATATTGTTTTTGTGACTCACGCACCAAACGAGGAGAGAAAATATATCAAAGCTCATTGGCCATGATAATCATGAGCCTTTGATTTCCATGTGCACATTTCACTGATTCACACCTGCCCCAGGCCAGCAGAATTGCGAAAGTAGCCCAGCACAAGCAGTCTCATGAATAAAGAGTGGGTTTCTGTTATAGAGGAAACACAGAGAATGCATACCTATCCATGCCAAATGTTTTGCCCAGGCATGAGGGAGATAAAAAAAATTATGACAACGGAGCTGGAATATTTAGCAGGGAAAATTTAAGCAAGAAGTAGGAAATAATATGTTTAAAACTCTTTGACCTAAACTTTCCACGCACTCCAGGTCTTCTCAGCACTAATCCATCAGGTCTGCATACAACGCGCAAACGGGCCACGGGTTCCGCACCACGGGCATTTTGAAGATACGCGAATTTGAAATTATATTTGTGGGATATGCTTCTGAAATATTTTAGACAGTTAACACTTTTGTGAAGTAAAATCCAGAGATAGCCCATTTCCATGATCTAAGTCGGTTGAATGCACCTGAGAGTCACAATATTTTTATCCATCAAGCAATATTTTCTGACAGGTAATTTATAATAAATGAGTTCAAGAGCCTACTAAACTGCCCTATATTTTCGAGACAGATGAACCAGTTAGAAGAGCACAGGATGGCAGAATACAAGGACAAGGGATCTTTTTTAAAAAGAGATCCAATCATAAATAAAACCCTTCTTCCCTTGTAGGTAATTGTATACAAATTGATGCAATGGTGGTGCAAAGGGCTTTTAAATAACTCCCTCCTCTCTAAAATCCATACTATATATGTTAGTGACGAGTACAACACAAAAAAACTATTGAAAAGAGCATAACATTGCAATTGTAATTGCATTTATATAGTACATACTACCCCTGACGAGGAGCTGAAGTGCTTTACAGGGAGTAGCGAGCTACTCCGGTACCTAACATTAGTGGTTAGTGTTGGTTATTGCAGTAAGTTGTGTGCTCTCGAGAAAAAAATTGCATGCATTTACTCTAGTTACTTTGCGATAGATTATATTAATACTGGTTAGGTGAGATTGTTTGTGCTTTGTGGTTTCAGGTGAATAGTTGGTGAGTGCAGACTAGGGAATAAAACATCCTGACTGTAATTATAGTTCACCCACGACAAATGTGACATTTATGATAATTGCGTCAATAAGCTGCACAAAAAGACAAAATGAAGCACTTTACGCATTCACATGACCCTAAAACAAATGCACTGACCTAAACATGCTAGGTAATGCCTCCCAACACAGTATGAATCTTCTACTAAGAAAGATTACTTGCGGACAATACAAGCATTGAACCGTTGAGATGTAAACATTGACTAATGTATATGGCAGGAATGTAGAAACTGAGACCCTCATCCATGGGGATTTGGCGTAGGGAGGCGCAGCAAGTCACCTTGCTGCACTACCCAACTCAAAGTGAGAGGACAGGAATGTACCATTTTTATCCAGTAAGGTGCATTTGTGTCCTCTCCCCATGCACTGGTGCCATTTCGGTAGCCTAGCGCCAACGCAGACACTCTTGCACCACGGTGCAAGGGTCTTAGAAATTGGATCTCTAGTAGGCAGAGGTATGCAACCTGTCCAAGTAGGGACTACAATCCTTGTGAGGGTATGTCAGAAACACAAGATAAATTAACCTGTGCTCACAATCTGGTAGTTTGCCACAGAGCAGGTAGGCTTAGCTCAGAAGGCAATGTGTAAAGAATGTGTGCAACACTTAATTACCGTAACTCTGTGAAAGACACCACAAAAAGGCTCAACACTAGTTTAGAAAATTAGATAATATTTATCTGATTAAAACAAGACCAACACAACAAAAATTCAAAGAGTGAATTTTGAGATATGCAATTTTAAAGAGTTAGGTGAAAATAGCTCAAGAAATGCAGTGTCAACAGTGGTTATCTGGTCATGCTGGACCCTGACAAAGTCACAAGTTCTAGCTGATCGAGATGTAGGGCAGGCCAGCTACAGGGACCCACTTGGGCCTGCTGAACACAGTACCTTAAATCCTGGTGCACGGTCCGCATGCGTTGCTTTGCAAGGCTTCGCGTCATCCGTTCCGAGAAGCTGAGCATCAAGGCTTTGTGGGGCCAGATGTTGATTACTGTGAAGCTGGCAGATGTGCTGTGAGGCTTTACGGGGCTTTACATTGATTTGCGGCAGCTCTGATGAAAACCACACAAGGCGGAGCACCTTAGGCCAACTCCCAATGGTCCAGGACTGGGGTTGCACCACTTGGCAGGATAGGCTCTCAGATGGGCAGAGTCCAGGTGCTGTGGCAAGTGAGTTACAGGTAGTCTTTGATGTCCCAGAGGCAAAAGATTCTTGTGTTCAAGGATGTAGAGAGCATGTCCAGTCCCTCTCACTGCAGGACAGAAGTAGCAGGCAGAAGGCCAACACAGCAAAGCAAGTAGCAAAGTGCAGTCCCTCCTACAACAGAGCAAGCAGTAGGTCAACACAGCAATGCCGTTGCAGAGTGGTAGTCCTTCCTGGCAGCACAGCAGTCCTTCTGCCTGGCAGAGTGTCCTTTGTTCCAGCAGAGGTCTGATTTGGTGGGGTTTGGGGTCCAGTGTCTATACTTTGGTGCTATGGTCTGGAAGGTGGGAGAATCTTCCAGGCCTTCCTTTGAAGTCCACAAGATCCCTGTCTAAGCCCTCCCTGGCTCCGGACACTCTACAGGGGGATATGCAGCCCTTTGTGTGAGGAGAGGCACAGTTCTATTCAGAAATAAGTGTAAGCTTCACTCACCCATCTTGCCCAGGAAGACCCATCAGCCTGGTGATGGGCCATCAATATGCAAATGCCACATCCAAGCTCCCTTTGTGCATGACTGTCTAGAGGCAATGGGCAAAGCCCAGCTGTCAACAACCCCAGACAGGTATTCAGAGACAGGCAGAGGCACAGAATGGTTAAAGTGAGATAATGCCAACTTTCTAAATGTGGCATTTCCAAACTTACAATCAAAAATCTGATTTCACCATAAGTTGTGATTTTAAATCGTGAGTCCAAGAACACCAAACTCCATATGTCTATCTTTACCCAATCGGAAATAACACTTAAAAGATGTTCTAGAGCAATCTCAATGCTATCCTATGGGAGAGGTAGGCCTTGCAATAGTGACAAATGAATTTAATAGTTCTTCTCTATCTGGATATATTAAACTTAAAAGTACATGTCCAACTTTTTGAATACACTGCACCCTGCACGTGGGGCTACCTAGGGCCTACTTTCAGGCTGACTTATGTGTAATAAAAAGAAAGGTTTAGACCTGGCAATTGGGTACACTTGACAGGTCGAAATGGCAGTTTAGAACTGCACTTACAGGCTACGCAGTGCAGGTCTGAAACATGTCTGAAATGCTACTGTGGTGGGTGGCACAATCAGTATTGCAGGCCCACTAGTAGAATTTATTTACAGGCCTTGGGCAAACATTAGGGACTTACAAGTAAAATAAATGCACTAGACAGGTGTGGCCCAATTATACAATGTTTAGAGGAGAGTGCGCATGCACTTAAGCACTGTTTAGTAGTGGTAAAGTGCCCAGAGCCTGAAACCAACAGAATCAGGGTCAGAACAAGAGAAGGAGAAAGGCAAAATTTTGGGGATGACCCTGCAGAAAAGGCCATTTCCAACATAGTGTGTCTGCATTGTCGAAGGATTGTTTAAGTGCAGGAAAGGGCACCTTGCTGCACAGAAACAATCCATAGAGGTGTTTTAGTTTTTTCTATGTGTGATGCAAAATGCAGCACACATAGAAAGAGGAAATAGCAAGGAGAAATAAAGATATTTCTCCTTGTTATGCCTGCCCTGGGAGGCATAAGATTTTGACACATTTTCAAGTTTACAAGCCTTTGTAAATCTGGAAATGCCTCAAAACCCATGGGAGTTGCACAGGAACACCAACCACAATGCCCATGGAATGCCTCCCTTGTGCAGAGTAAGGAGACACAGCGATTTGCATTGCGTTGCCTTAACCACAATTTATGAGGCCACTCAAAGCCACGCATTGTGGATTAACATGGCTTCATGAATCTGACTCAGCGTCACGCATGTACCTCTTTGTGTGGTGCAAATGTGATGCAAGGTTCACATAAATATGCCCTCAAGAGTACCACTGAACTAAAATATGCATGTGCACTGCATTCCCACAGATAAAATAAACGTATATATTTGAACGTGCCCACAGAACTAATGAGATTGTTGTTTAAAAGAGTACAGATACAAGAATACAAGCATTAGAAAAGCTTATATATCACAATTATACAGTTTCTAAGCACTGTAAATAACAGTTGCTATTATTACTTAATTTATCAGTGTCCAATGAATGGACCTTCGAAGGATGAGCAGCTGAAGTGCTCAACTATAGATTTGAGCTTGCAACTTGAGGTCCCACCAAATGTCAAGAGGGAGCATTTAAATTAATATTGTCCTTTAACCTTTTCATTCCACCTCCATTGCAGAGCCACACGCTGACCAGGCATATTATCAAGTAAGAATATTTATCTTGATAACACTTGTATTCAACATGCAAAATTGAAGACAAAAAAGGGATAGACATTAGTGAGGGCACACAAAGTAGAACACCACAGGGCACAAGAAATTGAGAAAAAGAGTGTCAAACAACCCAGGGCTATACACAGAATAGAGAACCTTATACTTACCCAGGAAATGCACCTTCCCAGAAATTAGATACATTTTCACACCTCTATATCTCCCATCAGCCCTTGTCAATGGATAACAAGCATTAGCAAGGCCAATAGTTTTGCCTTTGTTTTTTTCTTCTGCATTCTATCTTATTAACTGGAATATAAATATTAGAAAAAGATTATACTAATGTTTGTTTTAAATTTGATAAACTGGTAATAGTTGTTCATGTTCTGATGTTCCAAACTTGTAATTTGTACCTTATTTAAAAATACATCTAATAGTAAAGTTGATTTTAAGATTGTGTGTTTGAAAACGACACTTTTAGAAAGTGAGCATTTTCTTGCTTATACCATTTCTGTGACTCTTCCTGTTTATGGATTCCCTCTCTGGGTCAGTTTGACAGTTGAGCTGGTTGCACCTCAAACTAGACAGTGACACAAAGGGGGCTGGGGTGTAGTCTGCATTTCCTGATGAGCCATCTGTGCTAGGAGGGGGGAGGAGTGGTCACTTACACGTGAAAGGGCCGTGCCTGTCCTCACACAATGCAGTCTCCGATCCCCTGGTGAGTGTCTGGGGCCTGTCCTGGGCAAGGCAGGATTTTGCATTCAAAACAGACTTTACTTTGAAGGAGGCCTACTTCAAAGGAGCAATTCAGTATAAGAAGGGCGCCCAAAACCAGAGACTTTAGAACACTTTTGGAAACAAGAGGAACCTCTGCCTGGAGAAGAGGACATTCCCTGCCTGTGACTGTGCTTTGTGGAGCTATCCTGCAGTTGCTGCTTCTGCCAGAGTAAGCGGGCAACGACTGGACTTTATGTGCCTTCCATCTTGTGAGGAAATCTCCAAGGGCTTGATTTAGAGCTTGCCTCCTGTTGTTTGAAGTCTCAGGGACAGCAAAGACTTCTCTCTGCCAGCACCTGGAGTCTCAGGAGAGACTCCTGCTCTGACAAGTGGTGCCCTATCCAGTCCCTGGGCCCTTGAAAGAAAAGCTGGTGGAAATCCAAGGAAATCGACTTCGCCCGACTTTGGACCAGCGGCGCTGCTGAATCCGGTGACACCGCCTGCAACCGACTCCGTGATCTTCGCTGGAACGCGACGTCCTTCGCAGGCCAGATGCCGCTGCAGCCCTGCTGAAGTCCGCGACTCCATGGAAGTTGCCGCACCACGTAGGGACCGACCCCGCTCGAAGTGCACGGATTCAACGTTTCGCACAGATGCCGCGATTCCCGTCTTCGCGCATCGACTTGTTTTCACTCTTCACCAAAGGTACTGTACTTTGGGGTCTACGCGACTCTGTGTCCGGTGCCGATGGTGTCGGCTTGTTGGGAACGACTCCATCACAACGCTGTGTTAACACCTCATCGAAGCATTTTGTGTTTCTAACCGCTATTTTTGAGTTTAATCTTAAAAAATTCATAACTTGACTTTTGTATGTCGGATGTTTGTCATTTTGGTCTTGTTTTGTTTAGACAACTATTTCCTATTTTTCTAAACTGGTGTTGTGTCATTTTGCAGTGTTTTCATTAAGTTACTGTGTGTTTTGGTACAAATACTTTACACCTAGCACTCTGAAGTTAAGCCTACTGCTCTGCCAAGCTACCAAGGGCGTAAGCAGGAGTTAGCTGAGAGTGATTCTCTTTTACCCTGACTAGAGTGAGGGTTCTTGCTTGAACAAGGGGTAACCTGACTGTCAACCAAAGACCACATTTCTAACATTGGAGGCAGCGGTGGTGTTATAAATGGGGTTTCTGGTTGGCTAGGGTATGCACCTCAGCCAGGCAGAACCCACCCACTCTAGTCAGGGCAAGGGAGTTACACGTCCAAGATTACCCCTGCTCACCCCCTTGGTAGCTTGGCACGAGCAGTCAGGCTTAACCCGGAGGCAATGTGTAAAGCGTTTGCGCAACACACACAACACATGTGATGCAATATCCCCACCACAAAGGAAACACAACGCCAACACAACGTAATTATTAGACCGACATCACATAACAGTAGTATCCTGCTACCTTAGCAGTTGTCAGAATTTTACACATTAGTTACTCTGCGAACTAGCAGTAGTCACAAATAACACACAGGTTACTCAATATTCAGCAACATAAGCAGTAGTCAGGAAACACGTTATCACATTAAAGCACTTGTCATAAGAATATCATGAAATTCCAATAGTAGGAACATTAGAAAACATATGGCAAGTTAGAAAAACATATTAGCAAGTCATGCCCATAAAAGGAACATTTGCACACATATGTAAAAAAAACTTCAAACGCAGGTAGGTAATATATGAATCAATAAAAGTCTGTAGAAAGAACTTTGGATTGTAACTATATTGGTCCTTTAGACAGTACCTGGTTGGATGAAGGCACCTCCAGTGCCTAGAAGGCAAACAATGGGGCCCCCGGCGCTCCTATGCACAAAACGGGGGCCTCCCTTATCCTCTGGGGTCAGAGAAGGGCGACATGCACCTCCTCTCTCTTATAGACAGGCCCCTCTGGGGACTGTGACTACTGGGGGCTCCAGGAGACCTGCGCCAGCTAGACTCTTGTGTGGCCCATGGGGACGGTGTGTCCCTTAAGGGGGTAAGTGTGCCCCCCAGAAGTCCTGGTGTGCCAGGCAAAGGTTCAATCACAGGGTGGTGACTCTGGGTTGGATGACCAGGTTCAGAGGGTAAACTCTGACCTGGTGGGGGTAGGTATGCCCCCCAGGAAGTCCTGGGTTGCCAAGCAATGGTCCAGTCTGTGGGTACAGACCCTCCATTGGAAGGCCTGGTTCAGGGTGTCCCCCCTGACCTGGAGGAAGGGGCTACTGCTAACAGTGCCCCTACCACGTTGTCTTCTGGGGTGGCCACTCCTAGTTGGGGGGTGCAGGACCCCAGAAGGGAGGGTAGGGGGAGGGAAGCCTCAGCCCTGGCCCTAATCCAACCTGAAGGTACAGACCCCAGGTTGGAGGACCAGTTGCAGGTTAACATCCCTGCACTGGTGGAAGAATTGTGCAGGACTGCTTCAACAAGCACCCCTACAATTTTGGACTCTGGGGGTGCTACTCCTGCAAGGAGGGTACAGAGCCCCAGAGGGGAGGACCAGGGTCAGGTTGTCATCCCTGACCTGGTGGAAGAGAGAGTGGTCAAAGGGTGCCAGGCACCTGGGGCTACCGCCCCCCACTCTCCACAGTCACAGTGGTTGGAGAGGCCTGAGGTCGGGCTCTCATCCCTGACACTGTGGTGGACAGAGTCACCCCTGGGGGGGACGAGAGTCACACCCCAGGGGTGGAGTGGTCAACACCACTGTGTTGGCCCTGGTGGTACTATCTGCCCATTGAGATACATCTGTGAGCAAAGTAAAGTCAGGTGCTGCACAGATGGTATCTGCAGATGTGGAGAAGGGTTCCCCATGGGTTAGCTTAGTGGGCCCTGAGAGTATGGACAGAGGGATCCAACTGGAGTCAGGAAGGTGTAGAACTGGAACATGCCCCTGCAGTTGTGGGCCTGGGTCCTTGTTCTATTGCCCCAATCAGGGAAGTACATGAAGGTATTGATTGTTCTCACCTGGCTTTAGGCTGGTAGTGGGTTGTGTTGGACTTTTTTGCTTATGCAAGGTCACCCCCAATCTTTTTGCCTCCTGCCTCCTATATACTTATCAAGTGAATTTGAAGAATATGGTCATGCAGTACAACAAGGAAGTTGTGATGCCCATTTTCAGGTATGGTTGTACCATAAAAAGACAGTGGAATTTGAGTATCAACCACATTTAAGGAGCTGGAGCGAAGAGCAGAGCAATGGAGCTCATTTGACAGACCATTAACAGTTTCCAGGCTGTAATCTCTCCTTTTAGTGGTGGTACTGGAAGTAAAGTAAAAAACTTAGCCAAGGTTTTACACATTAACCACTGGATGATTAGTGTCTAGAGGTTATTATGCAACAAACAAATTTGCATGCAGAGCAGTTTTTGATATAGCATGAAGGCATTCTGGTGCTCGGTATGGCATCAAGGTTTATATGTTATGCAAGAGTTCCACTGATTATGCATAGAGCTTTAAAGGGTATGTTGGGATAAACTTCCTTATAAATCCTGCTGATTGTCCTTCTTCATAAGAAAAGGAAAGATTGTGTTGGATCTAGCACACTCTTACTTTCATTAAGGTTATAACCTTTATGTAAATAGCTTGTATGTTGAAATACAACTGTTCACCGTACTGTATAATGTTGACACTATGGCTTATTAGACAATTCAACACCACCTCAAAAGTTTCCCTCATCAGACTGTTTGAATTAAGCTCCAAAAACCTGAATGCAATGCCTTGTTTTGCAACAAACTGCTAGCTGTGCAATTCTTTGACAGACAGAAAGTACATGTGCTCTCTACATTTCATGGTAAGAGAACTTTGCCTTTCATGGTTTGACGTCAGTTGGAAGAAGTGCATATGTCCAACTGTTTACTTGATTATACAAGAACATGGGTTGAGCAGGTAAACCTGACATGTTGCTTCAATATATAATTTAGTTCAGTTGGTAGATGGGTAGGAAGCTCCTGTTTGGGGTTGTCTGTTCACTCTCACCACCTGGAACCATCCTTAACAACACCCACCCATCCATTTAGTACACAGCATCTGAAAATCCTGATATCCAGAAGCCCAAATCATATGTTATATTGATATACAGATTGTCCTGCAGTTTAACATAACATAATAGCATTCACATTGGTGCCTGGTCAAGGACTCTACCACTCATGTTTACCAACTCTCCAGCATAAGGGTACTGCAAAATTGAATAATCAAGTCAATCTCTGCTCACCCTGGCATGGGTGTCTTGTAGGACCAATAAAGAAGTAAATTATATGATGTAAATGATACCTGTGCACCACCAAACTTGACACCATAATGCCTGAGATGCCAGTTCTCCTTTCAAGCATTAGCTGTGCCTCGGTCCTGATGCAAGTTTCATGGGAAATCAATGCTTCCAGAGCTTCATAGTATGCTACCAAAGCAACAGAACACCATGAAAAAAATCACATGAACATCATAAGATATTGGATTCATATCCCAAGTGGCTGGAAAAGAAAATATGTAAGTTGCTCTTCTTAAATAGGCAATCAAGTCTAGGGGTTAAGGGGAGAAGACAACGTTCATCTGAGAGGACAGTGGAATTATCCACAATCTCAGCTCTTCCATACAGCTAGAGCTAAACTCAGGACCACTCAGTGATGATCTCAAGAGCAGTGGATGTTCTCTGTCAGTCGAGTGATACTGAAGCCACCATCTTAGAAGAAGAAATACCAGTGCTCAACAGCTCTGGCACTAACTGAATAATCTGTGTGGTCCAGTTACTTTTCAACAAGTGGATGACAAGGGCAAACACTGTTGATCACAGTACTGATAGTCCACTGGAATGAGAACTCTAAACAAGCTAAATGTTATCTTATCCTCCACTAACCCTATACCACTGAATCATGTAAACATTGAACAGAAGATGACCCCTCCAGGTCACACTGCTGACAGCATGACATTTAAATAGTAATAGGCTCTCTGCATCATGCCAATTGAATCTGAATGGGCACAAGTTTGCTACTGAGAGCAGGATGAGCTAAAATGACACTCCACATTTCTGTTAACTTACCAACTTCTTGGTTTAATATATTCACTAGAACATTATTCAATAATTAACACCAATATGAATGGTCCCACTTGAAACCACTGACAGCTTGCCATAAGTAAATCCAAACCTCCATGTCCACATGATAAAAGGACTATGAATGACAGTTGACATAAATAACTCATAAACGTGCACCATTAAAAAAACAAATCTTCCTACATAGTGCACTATTTCTGTAACACTCTAATAATGCACTAACATATACCTATTAATGCACCGACAAACTATCATGCTGGTTTTAAAGGTCTCCAAAGTACTGGACCATCAGTGAAGACAATTCCTACGTACCTTTTCCAACAGCCCTTGTGAGAGTATTAATTGTTGTTGGCCCCACATCTAGTAAAATCAAATCACAAGGGAAATGTTTTCTACTCACCTTCGTGCCCACCTTATTTGGACTCATTCCCAGTAACTTGCATGCTTATCCTGTGACACAGTGCACAGAAATTTGAGGTCGCCATTTTCTCAGTTTTCTTAGTGGATGAAATGCTGCAGCCAAAAGTACCACTAAAATAATTAAGTTAAATGTTTTATTATACAATTGGAAAATGTATACTTGAGCTGGCATGTACACTTGATAATTAAATATTGAAAATTCAGAATCATACAAAAATGTAAAACCTTCATCTGCTGAAAATATAAGAGTTGTTGAATTACACCACAAACTCACAGCCTCTTACTTTATTCTCATATTGTTGCATACCCTGGTCACTCCTGACCACACCCAGTAGATATACTTTGGCTGCCAGGTATTACAGGTATAACAATTCACCATTCAAAACAGACAGTTTATGTCTCATGGACTCCAGTGAATTTAAACACAAGAAGTGTGTGTTAGAATGTAACATTACCAGTCAGAGACACAGGCATTAAGGGGATTCCCATCAGCCTTTATTCCAAGAGAATATATACAGGAAATCTGAACTTGTATTTATAAGGCTTTATTTGAAGATGGCTTAGTGCAGAGAACATACCAAAATATTACAGCATATTTCGAAAAAGTGTGGCGCTTGTAAAGGGACACACAGTAAATATTATAAAAGCAGGCAGCTTATTACATTATATGAATGGACTTCTTATGTCCTGGCTAATAATCATTGCACTGAAAGATCTGTAATAGTGAAATATTCAATTTTGTGGAATACCTGAATGTCAAAGGTATTCAACCTCAAGCCAGGCTATCCTATGTTTAATATCCAGCAGTTGGCATTTTTTGGAAAGATTGTAGAGAAGATAATAGGGAAGCATCAAAATGGAGAGAATTTTGTAGTGAAGCATAAACCCTTATAAAAATACTTCCAGGTTCTTGGCTGTGAGGGCTGCATTTGGAGTGTAGCCTACTGTGATGACCAGTCAAAACATGGAACCAAGGCCAGTGGGATACCAAATTGAAGTTCCTCGATTTTGGCAGCACGTAGACATAAATAGTTTTGTGTAATCCAGTGTTTGACATTGAGTACCCATATAGCAATAACTCTTGTCAGCGACATCGGTACCCAGATGTAAAAGAACTGAGGCACATATTTATACTTTTTTATGCAAATCAGCGATATCGCAGATTTGCGCCAAAAGATTTACCGCCAGCTAACACCATTCCAACGCACCAGCCATTATTTATGGAATGACGTTAGCCGGCGCTGCGACCTGGTTAGCGTCAAAATAAATTACTCTAACCGGGCAGCAGAGGCATAGGGAAGAATGGGGGTTGTGCATCAAAGAATAGTGCAAGTCAGGTTAGAGTAAAAAATATTGACTCTAACCTGACTAGCATCATCTTTTCATGCACAACCCCCATGGGAATGACTCCTGTCTTAGGAAATGGCATAGGGGGGCCCAAGTTAGGCCCCCCCATGCCACTTTAAAAAAAAAAAAGAAATACTTACCTCTACTTACCGTCGATGGGTCCCCCCATCCATGGGTGTCCTCTAATGGTGTGGGAGGGTGGCAGGGGGGTGTCCCTGGGGGCAGGGAAGGGCACCTGTGGACTGCTTCCATGATCGGAGACCATTGAAATGAGCCCACAGGTCCCTTAACGCCTGCCCTGATCCAGGCGTTAAAAAATGACTCTAAACTGGTTTACAGTCATTTTTTAAGGCCGTCCCGTGTGTCAGGAGTATAAATAAGGCGCAAAGGCCTTAGAGTCATTTTTGCCCTGGAAAGTGTACCTTGCATCTCATTAACGCACAGTAGGTTTCCACTGTAAAAAAATTACTCACACTCCATAAATTTGGCGCTAGAGGGGTCTAGCGCCAAAGTATAAATATGGAATTATGTTTGCGCCGGATTTGAGTTGAAAAAATGACGTAACTCCGGCGCAAACAGAGTAGAAATATGCCCCTGAGTATCTTTGGTATACAAATGACACCACAGAACTTTAGGCTACATGTACGTAGCATTTTGCACATCGCAAACAGCGAATGGGGCCATTTGCGACGTGCAAAATGCACTTTGGTATGTTGAAACCCATTTTTGCGATTCAGTAACCTATCTACCGAATCTCAAAAAGGGATTGCGAGTCACAATTATGAAGGGGTGTTACCTTCCTATTTGCGAGTCGCAGTCCCATGTAAGATTGTTTTGTGACCGCGAATGTGGTCGCAAAGCAATTGCAGTTAGCACCAGTGTCACACTGGTGCTAACCCATTCGCAAACTGGAAGGGGTCCCCATGGGACCCCTTCCCCTTTGTGAATGGCAGTAAAAACATTTTTTCAGAGCAGGTAGTGGTCCTAAGGAAATTCCGCCAGCCGGCATGGCGGCCCACACCGCCACATAATGAAGCCATGGAGGGCCAGGCTGCCTCTGTCAGGCAGCCTGGCGGTGGACTGCATCATTTTCCGACAGGGCAGCGATAATGATCCCTTAGCCTCCAGCCTTTCCCTGGTGTGGAAACCCACCAGGGAAAGGCTGGCAGAAGGGGTGCACCCCTGGGGCCCCCTGCACTGCCAATGCATTTGGCATGGGCAGTGCAGGGGCCCCTGTGCAGTTACGATTTATGAGCAGTGATCTGCACGACGGGTGCAGCTGCACCCGCCGCACAGAGGCATTGGTGGTGGCTCAATGTGGGGCCGCCGCCAATGTCCCAGCCAGGCATTCCTCTGGGCCGGTGGACGGAAAAGCTGGCCCAGAGAAATGTACATTATACGACCGGCGGGGTTCCGGGGGAGCTGGCGGTCACTGAGAAGACCGCCAGCATGAACACAGCAGTTTTGACCGCTATGTTCATAATGAGGGCCTTAATTGTCAGTAAATGCTAGAGTGCTTTACATATCGAGATAAAATAATGCAATATTGTGCATAATTAATGTGTAGCCTTAAGTGAAAATTAATGCTTTTAAAAGCAAAACAAATCTAGTAGGCAACCTTATTTACTCGTACTAGGCCTGCATAACTGAAGTTACATTTTCTGTTCTTCCCATGGTCATGTTGTTTCGTAATGAATAATGGTTGCAAAAGAAATTCATTTAAGTCTGCAAATATTTCTGCTTACACATGGGTCACTGTTAACTGATGAATAAAGACTTGTCATTTAATGAGGTAATGAGGCTGTTTACATATCAAGATGCAGCATTTCTAGTGAAAATGAATTGTGTGAACATATAAGAGAATTTACATTGTAGTTGATAAGAAGTGTTTAATTCACCACTGCTGCTTAAGCTCATTGTATTTCCCGGGAGAAGAGATGCAATCCTGTTCAATGAAGGCATTGAAAGATGTTTGGCTGACCAGAGAAAGAAGGCACATAGAAAAATAGTACATGTTCATAGAATAAGTTAGCACTCACCACATTTCCATGCCCTTATCATTCACAGAGCGCACTTCTTTGTTGCTCATGCTGAGCCTCTACTGAGTTTTTTTAATCTCTTTGTGAGTTCTGCTTTGATTGATTATTAAATTTAATGAGTTGATCTGATGCTAAAGCTTTATGCTTATTGATCTCTCTTTCTCTTATTGGAACTTTTTATGGGTTCTAACTGCCACCGTTTTCATCCCCAATCCAAGGATAGGGATTCTTTCCTTACAGAAGGTGCTTAACACATTTGTTATGATTTAATAATTAATTATTATGATTATTGACAAACCGTATGACTGATATTGATGAAATTATATGCTGATTAATAAAGATGAAATACTGAAAAGATTTGATTAACAAAACCCTTAAAACTCACATCAAACATGCATGCTTGACTAAAAATAGAGTAGAGATAGTGATGACAATTTAACTTGATGTGCAGTTCCTAATTAAGCTCAGCCTATGACAAAGATCCATTGGCCCAGGACAGCTGGAATTTCTCCCTGGTGCGTGGTAAACCTTTCTTTTAAACTTAACTGGGATCCTTGCTCCAGCAAACCTGGTAGCGAGAGGATAGTTTACATTATGAGAAAGAGTAGCTGAATTTAATTTCCCTCATTTAGAGAGATCCCAATGTCCCAAAGCCCAAGTTTTGAAGATTGACAGACTGCGGTTTTGAAGGCGGGATTATGCATCGTAATTGTTTTGTCATTGGGATTTTCTTTGAAGATGGGAATATACATGTTGGAATGAATTGATGATGTTTATGTGCTTTCTGTAAAGAAATTGAAGAGGTTATCAGACTCGGAAGTAGCCTAAGATTTATGGGGAGATCAATATGAGTTGATTTATGCTTTGTTGTCTTCTAAAGATTTGTGGTGCAGGTCGGCAGGTACCATCAACTGTACAATTAAGATAGGGATTATAATGATTTTTTGTGATTGTACTAATATTGATTGATGTTAGCAGAACCTATTGTGCAAAGGTGAAGCTGCATTGATTAGGGTCATTTCTCGCTGGTGAAGATTTTATTCTTGAGTGTGAAAATCTTTCTGTGTGGAAAAGTCAGAGAGTGTAAAAACTTAAATATTCCAGTTATTGAATTGCTTTTGTTTTTCTGTAGAGAAGCAGGTAAATATTGTTTATTTTGTGTGTGTTTAGAGTTGTAGAATTGTGTGTATAAGACAATTCTAAAGGAGGGTGAACTGCTGCAAAGAGTGAGGAGTTGCATCATTTGTGCCATGTTGGGATTGGTCAGTTGGTGTGAAACGTCACACAGTGATTGGATGGTCTATGGGTAGAACCACACTGAGATTGGAAGATGGATTTACTATGAAACTGACATATATGTAATAGAATCATAAAATTAAAGACTTCAATTATGTTGTTTGCTATTTGTTAAATTGATTCAAAATCATGAAATGTTTTAAAGTTTTTAAAGCTTTTGTGAGGGATGTTGTGACAAGTCCAGTACAGGAAGGTGAGAAGACACCTCCTGAGGGGTACACTAGCACATTATATGGCAACAATTATGGAGTTGCATATGTGTTTGTGGCTTTGGCAATGGTGCAAGATCACTGAAAATGAGGGTCCACTAAAAGTTCCACAGTATGGTACATTTAATTTGAGAACAATTGAGTGTTTGAGGGAAAAGCTTTTTTAGATGAAGCCACCAACTAGACCTACACAGGACGAAGCATTAAATGCTTGGGAGAAAGCAGCACATTCTAGAGAGAGACACAAATATCAGAGCAAGGCTAAGAGAGCATTGTGTAAGTATGCAGATGCTAGATGGGATGAGGAACAACAGAAGTGGAGAAAATGTATAGTTGAGGGAACTAGATTGTACCCAGCAATTACAACTGAAAAACCTGAGAAGTTGAAAAAGAATGAAGCACAGAGGCAATGAAATTAAAAAAAGATTGAAAGAAAACATAGACACCAATAGTGATTAAGGGGATGATAGTTTGGAATATGTTTTAGCTGCATATCCACCACATTATGCAGCCCCTGCTACTGAGAATGCTTTGACATCTAATGTGACAGTAGGTACAGCCCCTGTTGACCCAAATTTGGTTCAAATTGAAAGACCATTGCAGATGACACAACCTGTTGTACAAACAGTTATACCTAATGTTGTGGCTGCTTGAGTTAAGACTACTCCTACAGTGATGCCTTGAGGTGCTACTGCTTCTATTTTGATTGTACCAGCACCTGTTCACATAATCATAACAGCACAGCCATTAGAGATTTATCTAATTAATATTGTCCCAAATACTGTAGTTCAAGGAGCTGTTTGAAAAAGCTGCAGAGAATAAAAAGACATAAAATGAAGAAAAACAGATTGTCATTACCCAAGAGATAGAAAAGGAAATAGGGAAAAATGAATTAAATGTTTCAAAATTAAAGGTACAGCTAGAAGAACTAATCAGAGGATTTTCAGATCTTGAAAATGTCAATCAATACCAAGAAAAGAGCTGATTGATTTGAGCAAGGAGATTACTAGGCTTCCAGCGGTTACACATGTTAAGTTAACTGAATTGGACTGAAAGTGTAAAGTTGATCTTTTTAAAAGTGTCCAATTGCAGAAATGATTGAGGAAACAACTGGATGATGAAGCTATTTAGACAATGTGTTCTTCAGGACAGCAATTACACATACTGAATTAGTAAAATGCATTCACAAATGAAGTGACTTTGAGAAATTAGAGAGCAAACGGGCGAAGAAACATGAAAAGAAAAAGAATCAGATGCAGCTGAAATAAATAGTAAGCCACTGCCAGGGCCCCAGATGAAGAAGAAGCCTCAGCTTTTCTGATGAGAGAGATAACGAAGAGAGAGTATCTCCATGTACCTTAAAGTAGAGGTGATCTTGCAGCATTTGCAAATAATTTTCCAAAATTGAGAGAGAATCCTGTACAGTGGTCAGGTGGGCGGAACTCAGAGTTTTATTCCGCGGAATTCTGTAGAGTAACAGAAAAACTCCACAAGATTCTGCAGTGTTCCATCCACCACTTCAACCAAATTACTTCACTCTATTGAAAGTGGTTGTCAACACTTTGAAGAGACCTCAGCATAAATTTACCAATAACACTAGCAGCACAGTCCACACTGGATTGCACACTGTCACATATGTAATGCGTGTTGATTTTACTCTCACAAGTTCAGAGTTTAAGGGGGTTGTTAGTGCTTTCAAACAATATTGGCACTTCAGAAGTGACCTACAACATGTACTCAACAGCAACACAGCTGTTAGATGGACATGGGATTTCAATGTCAACAAACCGAGAGCTAGGACTAGAAGAACTTTATTTTTTATTTATGTTCTCATTTGTGAGCCATCCAACCTAATCCTTGAGGGCGCTTAGGCCATTGCTATCACCCAGATATTCATGCGCTCATAGGGAGGTCACTACTGCAGGGGTAGGATCCAGAAATGGCATTAGGTCAACAGGCACTCCATGGGAAGCACAGGTGGTAGCTAGGTTGAGTATGGAGGAAGCCAAATTTCTTCTTTCTCTCACTCTGTTTACAGAAAAGCCACTTTGCTTGGACACTAGCTTCCTCATGTTTTATGTTTGTGTGTCTGTCATCATTGTGTTTACATTATATAGTGTTTGTGTCTTTCCTCCGGCCTTCCTCATTGCAAGGCAATGAGTACGCACTCAGGCCCATATTAATACTATTTTAGCGCCGCATTTGCTTCATTTTTTTACGCAAAAGCAGCACAACGTTCCAAAATACGATTGTATTTTAGAAGTTTGCACCGATTTTGCATTAAAAACTGACGTAAATGTGGCGCTAAGAAAGTATAAATATGGACTTCAGAGTCTGGGTCTGCAATGCATAAGATCCAGCTTTGAGCATTACCCTGGAGATCATGTCTCCCACTGTATCCCAATGTTTACACTATTCGGAGTTCTCTTTCTGAAGACATGAAAAAAACTGTTGATAAATAAAGTAGTTGACACGCCCAAGAATTACGTTGGATGGGTCTGGAGTACAGCAACTAAAAGCTGACTGTAAGCCTGGGGCAGGTACATGTGCAACATATCAACTCGTGGAGCTATTGTCATAAATCCAAAGGCAAAGGATGTAGAGTCAACGCCGAACCCTCAGGTTATGCTAAGATGGCTGCCACTTTCATCGTATGGGGTGTGGAGAGGAGGGGGAGAAGCTTTTGTGAAAACTCTAAAAATAGCAAGCAAATTCAACCTTTCCAGAACAGTGGGTGAAGGTCTGGATTACTTTCCTTGACATCTGCACAGTGACAGTTTCTGTCATTCATTAATTTCTTGTTCTGGGATCTGAGACTAGGGATTTTTGTGTATGCTTGAAGGGTTTTTCTCAGGATTGTGTGGGATCCAGTACAATCCACCATGTGGTGTTTGGCAGAGTTTTTTCCGAACTCTGCGCTCCAAGCAGAGTGGAGTTTACCACCCACCCCTACACAGTGGTACACACAAGTTGACAGATTTATAAAAAATTAAAAGATACTGTGGACTGATTTAAATATCTTGTTTGATATTGTAGTGCTGAGTGATTTGTTGGCCGAGTGGTAAAATTGCCGTAAAATGGCTGCATACAGAACCAATGAGAAAAGCACATTGTAATGCACCATCTCCTGTGGTAATGAATAAGTATAATGAGATGATTACTGTTAGAAATGGGGTCTTTGGTTGGCAGTCATGTTACTCCCTGTCCAAGAACAGACCCTCACTCTAGTCAGGGTAAGTCATACACAATCCAAATTATCCTGTGCCCACCCTCTGGTAGCTTGGCACTGCGCAGTCAGGCTTAACTTAGAAGGCAATGCGTAAAGTAATTGTGCAATAAACCATACAATACCACAATATAAGACCACAAAAATACACCACACAGTGTTTAGAAAAATATATTATATTTATCTGGATAAATGCAGGTCAAAACGATTAGAGATAAAATAAGCAAATGTAGGGATATCACTGAAAGTGATATCAAGTGTCTTAGAGTTAAAATATTACTGTAAAAACAATAAAAAGTGTCTTAAGTTCTCCTAGAAACTCTCTTGCAGGGCAAAGTACCTGGTTTGTGTTGAAAAATCCTTGCAAGGGACCGCAGAGGAGGAGGTGTGTGGAAAATGGTGAGTATGCGTCGGTTTTTCCCCTTTGCACACGGACTTGCGTCATTATTTTCCATGCAGAGAAGACGTTGCGTCGATTTCCGGCACCCGGACTTGGATCCTCTTTGGGTTGCAGGGTTTTCGGATGCCCCGGGGATGATGTGTGGAATCCTGGGCTTGCGGAGCGAAGTCACAGGGGCTGCGTCGATTCCTGTAGGCGATGCGTGGAATTTTCTTCTGCACGGCAGGCGCTGCGTCGATTTCTCTCAGGAAGTCAGGCATCGTCGTTCTGAGTCGGCTTGCGTCGATCCAGTAGGGCCATGCGTCAAAGTTCTAGTCGCATCGCTGGTGCTGCATCGATCTTCTGTCGCGAAGTCGGGGCTGCATCGTTCCGGTCTCGGCGTGCTGTGAATTTTTCACCGCGAGCAGGCTGTGAGTCGTTCTTGGCAGGCGGTGCGTCGAATTTTCACTGCACGGGGATTTCAGCTGCAGGAGAGAAGTCTTTTTGGTCCTGAGACTTCAGGGAACAGGAGGCAAGCTCTATCCAAGCACTTGGAGAGCACTTCTGTAGCAAAGCAAGAGAGCAGCAAGACAGCAGGGCAACAGAAAGGCAGCAGTCCTCTTCAGAAAGCAGTCAGATGAGTCCTTTGGGCAGCCAGGCAGTTCTTTTTGTCAGGGTGCAGCTTCTGGTTCAGAAATCTTCTCCAGGAAGTGTCTGAGGTGGTAGGGCAGAGGCCCTGTTTTTATACCCAAATGTGCCTTTGAAGTGGGGGAGACTTCAAAGAGTGGCTTCAAAGTGCACCAGGTCCCATTTCAGTTCAATCTTGTCTGCCAGGGTCCTAGTAGGGTGTATGGCAGCCCTTTGTGTGAGAGCAGGCCCTCCACCCTCCCAACCTAGGAAGACCCATTGAAAATGCAGATGTATACAAATGAGGCTGAGTATTCTGTGTTTGAGGTGTGTCTGAGTGAATGAACAAGGAGCTGTCAACTAAACCCAGCCAGATGTGGATTGTAAGGCACAGAAAGATTTAAGTGCAGAGAAATGTTCACTTTCTAAAAGTGTAATTTCTAAAATAGTAATATTAAATCCAACTTCACCAGTCAGAGGGATTTGGTATAACCATTCTGGCCATACTAAATATGACCTTCCTACTCCTTTCAGATCAGCATCTACCACTCAAACAATGTATGAGGGCAGCCCCAGTATTAGCCTATGAAGGGGGCAGGCCTCACAGTAGTGTAAAAACAAATCTAGGAGTTTTACACTACCAGGACATGTAAACTACTCAGGTACATGTCCTGCCTTTTACCTACACAGCACCCTGCTGTAAGGGGTTACCCAGGGCACACCTTAGGGGTGACTTATATGTAGAAGAAGGGGAGTTTTAGGCTTGGCAAGTACTTTTAAATGTCAAGTCGAATTGGCAGTGAAACTGCACACACAGGCCTTGCAATGGCAGGCCTGAGACAAGGTTAAGTGGCTACTGAAGTGGGTGGCACAATCAGTGCTTCAGGCCGTCGAGTAGCTTTGAATCTACAGGCCCTGGGCACATATAGTGCACTCTACTAGGGACTTATAAGTAAATTAAATAGCCCAATTGGGTGTGATCGAATGTTACCATGTTTAAAGGGAGAGAGCATATGCACTTTAGCACTGGTTAGCAGTGGTAAAGTGCGCAGAGTTAAAAAAACAGCAAAAACTGTATCTCAAAAGTGCAGGGAGGCAGGCAAAAAGTTAGGGGTGACCACCCTAAGGCTGTCAGGTCTAACAATTACCTTTCTGAAAGGCAAAGGATATTGATTGGATAAAGCTGAAAAGGACATCACAAGAGCTGAAAGAGTAAGCTCATGACTATTATGAGTGGAGGCTGCAAGCCTTTAATTAATACAGTGGAAAGGAACATCCTGATATGAGTGATATAGGGTTCTTTGTGATGCAGTATGTTCCTGGGTTGAGACCAGAAATCAGTATGCACATACAACAGTGTGTGATTTGCTGGCATACAAAACCATTAGATGAGATTCTGCAAAATATTGCAAAATATTGTTGTGATGAGCGGGAAATGAAGCTGAAGATACTTAAGGAGAAGTTGATGCTTGCACAGACATTTGCGCAGAAGGGGTGTAAAAATCAGTCATTTGAAGGGAATTCTGATGGAATCCAAGGTTTTGGGTTTCAATCTGTTCAAGGTGTTCAAGGAGGTATGATTATTCCATTTTATCCTAATTCAGGTGTAATTGTTGAAGAAAGCAACTCCTTGTTCTTTTTGCACTAAGATCAGACATTGGGAGAGGGAGTGTAGGCTGAATTCAAATAGAATGGGTGGTGATGGCCACATTAAAGGAGGATATAAAGTGAAGATGCAGAATGCAACTGGTCAGCAAATGCATGTGCCAATACAGACGCCGACTACAATGATACAGGCACCACAAGCCCCCTGTGATACAATTCTTTTGTAATACATCAATGTATTTCTTGTGGCATCAAGCACTCAAGAAGTTTTACGGTTGGGTTATTTGATCACCTAGCTGAGAATAGACATAAAGTGCCTCTGAGTAAACTGCATTATTCTCAAGAAGAAGTCCACTACATAGTACATATCATTGAAAAAGGAACAAGAAAGGTGTCACATGAGAGAAAAGCGACAATTCTAAAAATGAATCCACCCAGAACACATAGAGAAGTCAGAATGCTCCTGTGAATAGTTGGCTTCTGTAGACCGTGGATACCAAACTTGTCCCCAGTGGCTAAGCCCTTACTGAGGTTGACACACAAAGATGTGCCTGATCCATTTTCATGGGAGGATGAATGCTTGAATGCTTTCCTAGCCGTGAGACAAATTTTTTGTGCCTCGGCACTAGGAATTCCTGATTACAGTAAGATGTTCGCTGTTTTGCAGTGAGAGGAAGGGCAAGGCTCTCACTGTGTTATTCGGGTGCATGGAGACTCTCAAAGACATGTGGGTTATTTTTTGATTACCCTTGACCTTGTAGCTGCAGGACTGCTCTGCACTTTAAAGCAGTCGACACAGTTTGTGTCAGTAAAGAGAGATGTGAAAACATAGTGATGGCACATCGTTTAACTGTTATGGCCCCTCACTCGGTAGAAATCTTGATCATTTAAACAAAAACATAGTAAATGACAAACAGTAGATTTTGAAAGTATGAGCAGCACACCCATGTTGCTGAAAACATCCTTCTAAAAAGATGTCAGACATTAAATACAGCAACTTTGTTGCCCCTTCCTGAAAATGAATCTGATGATGGGGCGGTAGAACATACTTGTCTAGATGTCACAGATTTATACACTAAACCAAGACCAGCTGTAAAGGATGAATCTTTGATTAAGCCTCATTATGTCAATTTTGTGGATGGCTCATGTCTGAGAACAAAATAAGCTACCTTGAGAGTAGCTTGCACTGTCTGTTCAATTCAGGAGGTTGTAGAAGCTTCATGACTTTGAGGTATTACCTCAGCACAGGTTACATAACTGTTTGCCCTTAAAAGTGCTTGCAGTTTATTAGCTGAAGCTTATTTTTAAATAAAAAGAGCTAAGAAAATGTCCCTAGGCCCAAGACTGCAGTAGAAGAATAGGTATAATGTTTCAGAAGAAGATTGAGTAGGGTTAGGGATAAAAAGTGGTACTATAATGATTGCTCAAAGGCTAAATTGACCCTAATACTAGCTGTTGTGTACCGGCTCGCAGTGGATGATCAGGGAGACCAGAATCAGTTATAAATGGGTTATAGTGCAGGACAAGAAAATATAGGAGGACACCATTCTGGCAGAATTTGTTTGAAGCATCTAGATTTAATAATAATAGGACTTTTTGGAAGATACTTTCCCAAGATGCTTGGTGTAGGAGGAGTTCCTACCATAGTCACATTCAAACGGAGAGCTGGGTTAATCATTTTTCTAACTTATATGCCTCACCTAGTGATACATCTAAGTCCGATTTCCAGGAAATGTGGTGGATTGAATCTAACCCCCCTGATATGAGAGACTGGGGCTGGTAGTAACAGTTCAGTTAACCCAATTGTTTTCACTTTGGGAGAAACCAGTGCCGCAATAGCCTCCTTCAAACCTTCTAAAGTCCCTGCTCTAGACAAAATACCAGGAGATCTATTTAAATCTGAGCTGACAATTTGGACCAATTACATTATTATTGTATCTAATGCTGTTGCCCCATTTCCGATACCCAGAAGGAGGCCGAAATAACACCAGTTTTCAAGCAAGGCGATGTGAATACCCCACAAACTATAGACCAATCAGCCTTATCAATAATTTGCAAAAAATCTTTGCAAGACAGGTTGTCGATAGGCTGTTGTAGTGGGTTGATGCTAATCAAGTGTTGTCTACCCTTCAAGCTGGCTTTTGACCCAAAATTAGCACCTTGGCTCAAGTCTTTTGACTGCCTCTTTTACACTGGAAGTATGTGCTTCTTGCTAAGCAAAATTTGTATGTGGCTTTTGTGGATCTTCGATGTGCATTTTATCTGGTCCCTAGCAAAACATTATGGGAGCCTCAATGTAATGGGGGTATCCCCAGGAATCTAATACATCTTATAGCGTGGTTGCATGAACGCACCTATGCTCAGGTGAGATGGGGCAACCGGGGCGAACTAACTGATCGTATTCCCATAAAGCACGGTGTCCACCAAGGCTGCGTCCTGTCACCAACATGATTTACTTTATAAATAAATAAGGTGGTTCGAGCTCTATGACGCTCCCACTTTAATTGCCCAAAAAGTTCCTATATAACTTTTTGCCAATGATTCCCTCCTCATCTCATGAGATAGGACATCAGATCCTTGGTGACAGGTTTCTAGCTTTTTGTAAGGATCGAGATCTGGAACTGAATGTCAACAAAACTAAATTGATGGTATTTAGTCCTAGGGGGGCTAAGAGATGTACCATCTCAGCCAAAGGAGTCCCCTTGGAAAGGGTAGGCTCCATACATTACCTTGGTGCAAGGGTGTCGAATAATCTTAGCTGGGAAGGTCAGATTAGCAAGAGTTATTTTCTCAAGGTTGAGTGCCATCTTGTGCTTCCACAAGAGCACCAGCTTGAGAACGGTATCCCTGGCTCTCAAGATATATCAGGTAAAATTGCAAAATGCTGCTAATTATGGTGCAGAGGTGTGGGGTTACTGGGAAGCTCAGAAAACTGACTGAAAGAGAGTAGTTTTTTTAGATCATTACTTGCTTGCCCAGCCAGTACCTTTTTGGCTCCTATTTATTTTGATCTAGATCTCAATCGAATTTCAGACATGATAGCACTAAAACCTCTGTTATATTGCGTTAAGATTTGGACCACCCCAGAACTCTATATTTATGGGTAATAGCTCTCTGATCTTTTAGGAAGGCCTAATGCGGTTTCTATCTCATAGTTAAACATGTGTTCACTTGGTTCCGCAAGTTAGGACTTTGTAGCTACCGGGAGAAGCCTAATAGCCTTAGGAAAGCACAGATACAATCCTTGAAGTTGAGTTATTGGACATATGTTATGTCATGTCAGACAACCATGACAGCTTCAACAGACAGACCGCCCCGCCAACCACCGACTCCCTGGACTCTCCACCCACCCTCAACTACAACCCCCTGCTCGTCTGGGCCAACGTGAACAAAGAGGACACAATCAAAACCCTGAGTACTATCCACTCTGGATCTCCATCAGACCCATGTCCACACCACATCTTTAACAAAGCAAGCGCCGCCATCGCACCCCACCTCAGCAAAGTTATCAACATCTCCTTCGAGACCGCGACCTACCCGAGAGCTGGAAGCATTCTGAGATTAATCTCCTACTCGAGAAACCCACAGCGAACCCGAGAGATCTCAAGAATGTCTGTCCCCTCTCCCTGCTCCCATTCCCAGCCAAAGTCATCGAGAAGATCGTCAACAGACAACTGATTCACTACCTCGAAGAAAACAACAATCTGGACCCATCCCAGTCAGGGTTCCGCAGCAATTACAGTACTGAAACTGCCCTCATTGCTGCCACCGACGACATCAGCGCCATGCTTGACAATGGCAAAACCGCGGCTCTCATCCTCCTGGACCTCTCTGCCGACTTCAACACCGTCTGCCACCTCACACTACGCTCACGCCTCCACAATGCAGGGATCCGGACAAAGCTCTGGAGTGGGCAACCTCCTTCCTCTCTGGCAGAACCCAGAGCATCCTCCTCCCCTCTTTCCGATCCAAAGCCTCCAAGATCATCTGTGGCATCCTCCAAGGATCATCCCTCAGCCCTACTCTATTCAACATCTACATGTCCCCTCTCGCCCACGTCGCCCGGCTACACAACCTCAACATCATCTCCTACGCTAACGACACCCAACTGATCCTCTCCCTCACCAAGGTCCCCCTCACTGCTAAATCCAACCTCCACGAAGGAATAAAGGCCGTCACCGAATGGATGAGGAACAGCAAACCAAAGTTGAACTCAAATAAGACGGAGGTCCTCATCCTCGGCTCCAACCCCTCAGCCTGGGATGACTCCTGGTGGCCGACCGCTCTGGGAACAGCCCCGACACCCACCAACCATGCACGCAACATGGGATTCATCCTCGATTCAACACTCTCCATGACCAAGCAAGTCAGCGCCGTCTCCTCATCCTGCTTCAACACCCTCCGCATGCTCCGCAAGATCTACAAATGGATCCCCACAGATACAAGAAGAACAGTCACCCAGGCCCTCGTCTGCAGCAAACTTGACTATGGAAACGCCCTCTATGCAGGAGCCCCGGCCAAACTCCTCAAACAACTGCAACGCATACAAAATGCCTCCGCATGCCTGATCCTCGATGCACCCGCCCCAGCCGTATCTCTCCCCTTCTGAGAGACCTACACTGGCTCCCCATCAACAAAAGGATAACCTTCAAGCTCCTCACCCATTCACACAAGGCGCTCCACAACACCGGTCCAGCCTACCTCAAGAGACGACTCACCTTCTACACCCCGTCCTGCCAACTCCGCTCAGCCAACCTTGCTCTCGCCACCGTCCCCCGCATCTGAAGAACGATGACCGGAGGTAGATCCTTCTTCCACCTCGCTGCCAAGACCTGAAACACCCTTCCTTTGCCCCTACGACAGACCGAAGACCTGCTGACCTTCAGGATGCGCCTCAAAACCTGGCTATTCGAGCACTAGCAGTACCCCACCTCCCCGCAGCACCTTGAGACCCTTACGGGTGGTTAGTGCGCTCTACAAATACATTGATTGATTGATTGATCATGGGCATTTGTCCAATCAATTCTTTGAAATAAAGTTGAATCCTCGCGTTTAGTCTTTTCTGGATATTATCCCCGAACCACTTGCCAAGAGTTTGTATGTTTGTTTTCAAAATGGATGCCTGCTACTAATGTCTTTTATCAGTAACTGGAGGAAAACACCAGCATCGAACATGTGTCCGGCCAATGACGCAGTCCTGGAGTCGGCTGAACATCTAATGTTTTTTTGTCCAGCATATGTGACTTCCCAGTGTAAGTGGATTTGCTTTATTTGCTGGAACTTGGGCATTTGAGAGAATGCCATTACTTTTTTTAGGACCTGAATGTTAATAGAAATTATGAAGAGAAGTCAGCATTTCTGCATGATATTTATGGGCTGAAATGATTTGAATCATTATGAATGAATTGAGGAATGGGCCCCTGTTTTTTTTGCATAGTTCTTTTATCTCTAGTTTTAAATGTTATTGCCAATGGTTTAAGGCATTTCATACTATTAGGAAATTAAATTGTTTTAATTGTTGTCTGCATTTATTATGATGGTGGTTTTATTTTCATATATTTATATGGATTATTTTTTTCCTTTTTCTTTGTATGTATAAAGATTTGTTATAAGTCTATATGAAGACTGTTGCAAATAAAACTAAGAGGACTAACTATAAAAGAAAATAAGAAAATCTTGATAAACTGCTGAGGGCAACAATCTGAAAGTGGATTATAGACTTTACTGACAGCAAATCTTATTTGACAATATGGCCCTCATTATGACCCTGGTGGTCGGTGATAAACTGGCGGTAATACTGCTAACAGGCTGGTGGTAACTACCGCCAAATTATGACCATGGCGGAAAGATCTCCGAAAGACAGCCAATGTACCACACTGACCGCCAGGGTGGAAACAACAGGCACCACGGCGATAGCCGCCTACAGCCAGGCGGACATCAAAGTTCTGCCCACCTTATTATGACCAAACAATCCGCCACCTTTTCTGGAGCAGTACCAACGACATCAAAAGCCTAGAGGAAACACTGCACAGAAGTGAAAGGACTTACATTGGAGACACAGGGAAGAACCACGCCGCCATGGAATCAGAACTGCAAGTGTTCCCGATGATATTCGACGTCCTGCTCCACCACGAACACCAAGACCGGCAAAGACGATGAAGGTGAGTACAGCTGCCTAGCACACAAGGGATGGGGGAGGAAAACAAGAGTGACACACACACACACACAAGCACAACACACACCCCATACACACACACCATACACCCAACCAGCTGCCCAAGAAAACAAGTTAATCCCCTTAAATCGGCTGAATAATGCAAGGACAACAGGAATTGACTAAAGTGATTGTAATAAGATCAACACAGTATAAATAATAAATATGCCAAAGCAACAGCTATGTACAATTGAGCAACAAAGGGACACTGCCCAGTCCTCAGTTTGTGTGGGCCACATGGCCACAGGGCAAAGTCCAAGGCCCCACTTGTTACCTGCATTAATATGGAGAGACAACTGCAGGGGCATCAGTTGGCAAATAGGCAGGCACCTCAGAGGGAGAGGGGGCACCTCAGCCAGAGGTGGAAACAAGACCACTGGCTCTGGAGGGGGTAACATGCCCTGTGCCAGGTCCTGGGGAGTGCAAAGCCACAGTCTCTCGAGTGGGTGACTTGCCCACTGGATCTGGAGGGGCAACATGCTCTGTGCTTGGTCCTGGGAAGTGCAAGACCACAGTCCCTCAAGTGGGTGAATACCCCACTGGTTCTGGAGGAGGCAACATGCCCTGTGCTTGGTCCTGGGGCGTGCAAGGCCACAGTCTCTCGAGTGGGTGAATACCCCTCTGGTTCTGGAGGCGGCAACATGCCCTGTGGTTGGTCCTGGGGAGTGCAAGGCCACTGTCTCTCGAGTGGGTGACTTGTCCGGTGGTTCTGGAGGGGGCAACATGCCCTGTGCTTGGCCCTGGGGAGTGCATGGCCACAGTCTCTCGAGTGGGTGAATACTCCTCTGGTTCTGGAGGGGACAGGCCGCACAGCAGCTCTTGGGGGCTGGATCACATTGCATGCACCGGCGGTGATAGCTGCACTGTGGTGGTGGTGGAGGTAGTGGGAGGCTCCTGTTCAGCCCCTGCACCCTGCGATGCCTGCACTGTGGTGGTGATGGTTGAGGTGGATGGAAGCTCCTGCTCAGCCCCTGCACCCTGCAATGGCTGCACTGTGGTGGTGGTTGAAGTAGTGGACGCTCCTGCTCAGCCCCTGCACCCTGCGATGGCTGCACTGTGATGGTGGTTGAAGTAGTGGGAGGCTCCTGCTCCGCCCCTGCACTCTCTGATGGCTACACAACCACAGTTGGTGGTGGGGGCTCTGTGACAGCTTCTGGTGCAGGCTCCTTCCCCTTCTTGCTTGCTGGTGCAGGCTCCTTACCCTTCTTGCTTCCTGGTGCAGGCTTCTTCCCCTTTCTGCTGGCTGGTGCACGCGCCTTCCCCTTTCCGCTGGCTGGTGCACACGCCTTCCCCTTTCCGCTGGCTGGTGCAGGCTCCTTTCCCTTTCTACTGGCTGGTGCAGGCTCCTTCCCCTTCCTGCTTGCAGATGCAGGCTCCTCCCCCTTTCTGCCCAGTAGTGGATGCTAAAAATCTAGGTAGCTATCATTTTCCAATCAGACCCCTAGCCACCAGAGAACCAACGCTGCTATGTCGGGCCTGGCCTAGGGGCACCCAATGACACACACCCAGATACCACCTCACCAGGCGTAAGCTATAATGATAGCCACTGTACTCACCCCCTTGTGGCTGCTGTGTTGCCCTCAAGCGCCCATCCAGCTCTGGATTGGCCACTGCCAGTATGCAGGCCATCCGGGGGGGTCAGGGTTCGACGGGCACCCCTTCCTCGTTGGGAGGCCATCCCCAGCTGGGCCTCTGCAGTCTTCCATGCTCAGTGTCTCAGGTCCTCCCACCGTTTGCGACAGTAGGTGCTCTGCCTGCCATTGACCCCCAGGGCTCGCACCTCCTTGGCAATGGCACGACATATACCCTTCTTTTGATGGACACTGACCTGCAGAGGCAAGACAGACAGGAGAACGCCATTAGACAAACAGTCCAGCCTGTCACACACATTGCCCACCATACCCCTTTCCATCACCATTGGCACATACATAGCCCAGCTCACAACATGCAGTACTCCGCCAACAGATAACCCCTCTTACACAATGCCTTCGCACAAATCTCCATGCATCCATGCCACATGCATCATGTCCACAGTGTACTCACCTGTTGGTCTGGAGGCCATACAGCAGTCCCTACTGGGACATCCACCAGTCTCTCCAACTCCTCCGAAGTGAAGGCTGGGGCCCTTTCCCTGGTCACACGGGCCATGGTAGGTGCCAGACACAGGTCACAGCATCACATGCAGTGTAGGTCTTCTCCTATGTAAGGTCAGGTAACAAGTGAGGAATATGATAGAAAATGGGAGCCACGTCCGCGGTGGTGCATACCATCACCGCCCACGTAGATCACCATTGGCCACTGTAACCCAATATTAACCAATGAGGATTTGCACGACCGCCTCCCTCCACGGCGCACAACGTCACTGGAATTCCCTCACTTCCACCTGTCCCTCCACACAGGACAGGCGGACGCCATTTCGGGGGGGAGCCCCATGGAATAATGCTGCGTCACAGGAGAAGTAGGTACATACTGGACAAATCACACTGACCCATTGCATGTTCATAGAATGCAAACTACTGTTTTGGCTCAATTGTTCAGTTTGTGACACGCTCCTCACTCTTTTGACCCTTAGATTCCTACCACTGCGGATGAATAGGAGATGGAGACACACCCCTGTGTACAGACCACCAATGGACTTGGCTACACTGGAGGACAGGCACATAATACTCACCTATAGGCTGAACAGGGCCACAACCACAGAGCTGTGTGCCCAATTGCAGCCTGACTTGATATCTGCTATCTGTCACCCCACTGGGATCCCCCCTCTTCTGCAAGTGCTATCAGTACTCCATTTCCTGGCAACTGAATCTTTCCAAGTGACAGTTAGTTTGGCAGCAGGAATGTCTCAGCCGCGGTTCTCAATAGTGCTGGCAAGTGTGTTGTCTGCCCTGATAAAACACATGTACAGCTACATTGTATTCCACCAGGTTGAAGATTTGGCCACTGTGAAGGCCAAGGTTAATGCAATGGGACCTATCCCCAATATAATTGGGGCAATTGATAGGACACATATTGCAGGTGTTCAGGAATCATAAGAGTTTCCACTCCATGAATGTGAAGATTGTGTTCTTGGCAGACCTGTTCATCTCCCACGTCAATGCTAAGTATCTTGGGTCAGTGCATGATGCTTTGTCCTAAGGAATTGAAACTTTACATTTCAATGACTTTGGTTGTAATCTGTGTGGCACTGGCATGCTAGTAATTCCAAATTCAATGCCCACTTACTGTTCCCTCTGGCTATTCATTTTGCAGATGCTGGTGATTTGAAAAATACTCCTGTTGTGATCACTACAGGCAGCTACAGGTCATTAAATCTATGCTCATTCTATGTAAAGTTCATTTGCAATGGTTGTACCTGTTTCAAACAATACATATTTGATATTCATGAAATACTCTAAATCAATTTTTGTTAAAGGGTGTTTATTGAAGTGCTAACATATAGGGGGAAAGTGCAATGGGATAGGGTGATGATAGAGGAAGGTCTAGGGTATTGTTCCAGACTTTTTGTAGCACAGGTGCATTGTCCAAGGGGACATAGGAAGGGGAACAATGGCAGTTCAAGGTGGACAGGGTGACTGAGTGGGACACAATGGGGACAATCAGGAGAGTCTCATTTCCTGGTGGGGGTCTTGGCAAGTGTCTCTGGCTTGTGTATGGAACGCAGGGAACGTTTGCGGGGTGGTTCACCCTCTGCAGGGAGAGGGGTGCTTGTGGTCTGTGAGTCCTGTGGTGGGTCCTCCTGGCCACTAGCGGCAGCAGAAGTGGATGGTTGTTCAGATGACTGGCTAGTGGCAGCGGCCCGCTGGGGTAAGACTGCCTCCCTCATAATGTTGGCCATGTCTGCCAGCACCCCTGCTATAGAGATCAGGGGGTTGCTGATAGCCTGCATGTCCTCCCTGATCCCCTGGTATTGTTCCTCCTGCAGCCACCTGTTCTCCTGCACGTTGTCCAGGATCTGGCCCATCGTGTCCTGGGAATGTTGGTAGGCTCCCAGGATTTTGGAGAGTGCCTCCTGGAGAGTCAGTTCCCTGGGCCTGTCCTCCCCCTGGTACACAGCACTCCTTCCAGTTTCCCTGTTGGCTTGTGCCTCTGTCCCCTGAACTGTGTGCCCACTGCCACTGACCCGAGGTCCCTGATTGTCTTGTGTGCGAGGTGTGGCCTGGGGTCCCTGCACAGGTGGACACACTGCTGATTGATGTGTCCTGGTGACAGAGGTGAGGGTACACTGGGTGGGTGCTGTGGTTGTGTGTCCTGCAAGGGGGAGGCCCTGTGGTGATGTCTGACTGGGCTGGGTAACCAGGTGTCCAGTGGTCCCTGATGGACCAGGTAGGTCGTCCAGATCCTGAAGTCCAGAGTGACTGTCATCGCTTGTGCCTCTGTCCCCTGAACTGTGTGCCCACTGCCACTGACCCCAGGTCCCTGATTGTCTTGTGTGCGAGGTGTGGCCTGGGGTCCCTGCACAGGTGGACACACTGCTGATTGATGTGTCCTGGTGACAGAGGTGAGGGTACACTGGGTGGGTGCTGTGGTGGTGGTTCCTGCAAGGGGGAGGCCCTGTGGTGATGTCTGACTGGGCTTGGGTAACCAGGTGTCCAGTGGTCCCTGATGGACCAGGTAGGTCGTCCAGATCCTGAAGTCCAGAGTGACTGTCATCACTTGGGCCTCTTCAATTGGGGGACTGGATAGTGCTGGCACCTCCTCTCCGGTGACATTGGCTGGGGTACCTGTGGGGATGTAATTGATGTGTTATGGTTGATGTGTATGACATATTGTACATCCCTGTCTTCCACTCTATGGTTGGTTTTGCCCTGCCAGCTTTCACTTTTGTATGTTAGTGTATGGTGGGATTGTTAGTTCTCTATGTTGTGCATGCTTTTGTGATGGGTGTCCATGCAGGCCTGTGAGGGGTGTCCATGCATTGGTACAGCATGCAGTGCTTGGCATTGGGATTAGTGAGATGTGATGGTGGAGTGTGTGGGATGGAGTGGAGTGATGGGAGTGAGGGTGAGGATATGTGATGGCATGCAGGTAGGGGGTTGATAATAGTAGAGTCGACTTACCAGTGTCCAGTCCTCCTCCAACTCCAGCCAGGCCCTCAGGATACAGTATTGCCAAGACTTGCTCCTCCCATGCTGTGAGTTGTGGGGGAGGAGGTGGAGGTCCACTGCCAGTCCTCTGTATAGCAGGCTGGTGTCTTGCTGCTATGGAACGTACCTTCCCCCGTAGGTCATTCTACCTCTTCCTGATGTCATCCCTTGTTCTGGGGTGCTATCCCACGGCGTTGACCCTGTCCACGATTCTCCACCATAGCTCCATCTTCCTTGAAATGGATATTTGCTGCACCTGTGCTCCAAATAGCTGTGGCTCTACCCTGACAATTTCCTTCACCATGACCATTAGCTCCTCCTCTGTGAAACGGGGGTGTCTTTGTGGTGCCATGGGTGTTATGTGAGGTGTGTTGGTGAGGATGTGTTGGGTAATGTGTTGGGGTGTGTTATGTGGTGTATGGGTGTGAGTAGTGTGTGGCTCTAGTTGCCTCAGTGGTCTTGGTGTCTCTCTGGTGGTAATGATTTGTAATCATAAAGGGTTGTGGGTAATGTGTGTGTGTGTTTTGCAGTTTTGTGGGTGTGTGTATGGGTGTCAGGTGTGTGTTGTTTGAATTGGCCAATGTGGAGTTGTTTTGTCCGTGGGTGTCCATTGTGAGCGTGGCGGTATGTACCGCCAATGGTTTACCACTGTTGAATGTCCACTGTTGTGATTTGTGGGTCATAATGTGATGGACGTTGTTCTGTTGGCGTACCAGTGTGGGTTTTGATACCGCCACTTTAGCACTGGTCTTTGGAGTGGTGGATTTGTGCATGTGGCTGAATTCTGTCGGTTTGGTGTGGGTGTGAACGGCTATCTGCCGCCGCCGTAGTAAGTTGGTGGCTGGCAGTGTGGCGGTAATCAGGATTAACTGCCAGAGTCATAATGAGGGCTGATGTCTTTAGACAAACATTTGTTTCGTAACCTGGGATAGATGCAATCCTATTATGGGTGTTACATTTTTAGTAGAAGTATTAGTACTTATAGCCTTATTAATAGTGACACACTATACATCAGAGACAGAGAAATCTGCATTTGAATTAACATGACATCTACAAATCTTCTTTTGTAAATCACATGAAGGAAGATAACACAACAAACATTTAATAGCTCAAGAATATACACATGCTTTAGATGTAAATAGTTTCCTTCATCAGCTGCGAGGGAGGTGACATACCATCACATACCTTTGTCATAAGCAATCAAATGTAGTATTTTGTTAAGCTTAGTATATAGGCAGGAACACTTTGAACATTATTATTGCAATTTTGATGATTCTTTCAAAGTTCCTTTCTAGCAAAGCATGAATTTACATCCACAGGCAAAGGAAATGGACCAAGTTTGGCATTATTTCAGACCATCCGTACCTAAAGACACTGTTAATGCATATGAAAATAATTTGACTTGGTTGATGAGACCATTAGAGAAGACCTTTATCATGATTTTAGAAGAAAGTAGGGCACACATTTTCCATACTAAAAACAGTGAAGAAGATGTTTTTAAAAATGTTTGGAAAAAGGGAGATGACTACAGAAAGAAAATAACTTTTCCTAAATTAAAATTAGACAGAAGACAAAAGGGTAAAATGTGTTTACAGATCAAGAAATCAATTTAGAAAGAGACTTGCAGTAATTAGCAGTTCTGAACACACATTCGAAATTATGGGTCTTTTATGGCAAATTTTACAAGGAGAAGAGACAGTCATTCCAGGAGTTCATTTTGTTTGTGGACCGGATGCTTACTTTCAATTACTGGCTGATTAGGAAGGTATTTGCTATTTAGCTTTGCTATTTCCTAAGATGAATCATGTGAATAGCAGAGATGCTTTGACAATGTCACCATCCCATAGACACACACATAATATAAGTGATGGAACACAACTTGTTGGAGACATTTTTGGGGCAATCATCCCACCAGTAGGAGTTGTCCTGAGCAGCAAAAAGATTAAACGACTTTCAATGGTAGTAGACAAAGCGGCAACCAGTACTTCTGCATCTTTATTAGTTGTTAACACTGAAATAGTGGCAATTAGATCAGTGGTTTTTCAAACTCGCTTTGCTTTAGACATTTTGCTCACAGAGAAAAGTGGAATTTGCAAGATGCTGAAAGCTTAGCTATATTACTGATGTGAGTAAGACATTTTTAGAATTCATAAACAACATTTCTGCACCGAAACCTGCATTAGAATCAATAGAAACCAATAGTGTTCTACAAAGTTTAGGTAAAGGAATGTCTGCAATAGGCAAATGGTTCACAATAGCAGGAGTAGGGGTTTTCAAAGCAATAGTAGAACATATACCAATTTTTGATGTTTGTTTCCTAATGTTATTAGGGTTTTACAAAGGTATCAAATGTTATCCTGAAAAGAGGAAGAGCAGAGAAAAACTAGAAATAAAGAGAGAATTTGAAATAAATGATCACATCAATTGAGAATATAAAAGGCTGAAAAAATCTGAGTGCTTGAAACTAAAGAGAAAAAAACTCTACTGAGGATGAGAATTAACTTTAAAGATGTATTTGAGACAAGTTATGTTGGTAGCTAGCCACCAGAAGGGAGAGGTTGCTAGAGCATTTTAAATATCGAGAAAAATAATGCAATAAAATGCAGGAATCGTGTATAGTTTAATAAAAAAAATGCATTTAAATGCAAAAACTGTAGTAGGCAACCATATTTCTCATACTAGGCCGGAAGAGCTGGTAACATTGCCTGAAAAGGTGAATTGACTTAAAAATGCTTTATGGGTTTGCATGATTTCCATGCCCTTCTCATATATTGTCTGCATCTGGGTGACATAATGTTTCTCTGACAAGGAAGATGATGAAACTCCCTTGTAACCTTGAAATGTTGCTGATGGTGGCTGTTTTAGATGAATCTGATCCTCTGAAACGTTGTTTCTCCCACTCCCAGGGGCTATTTGAGGTGATCAATAAGGAGACTATAGTCCATGTCTCAATAGCAATCCACAGAACCAAAATGATTAGTGATGTAGTATGAGGTTGTTCCAATAGATACTCAACATCCAGAACAGTCATTCCGGTTTCTCCATTAGGGCAAAAGCTGAATTGGAAATTGGAGAGCAAGGAGTTGAATTCTAGATAATTTTGTACTGTGAGTTAACAGTAAACTCCAGTATGTTTTCCAAAATGGTAGAGTAGATGTATGCCAACAAGCATACTTCAGTGATGGATGTAGCTCTGCTTTTTTTAAGAGGGTATATTGTTAGGTTTAATATCCTTTTGCATACATGCTCCTGCTATGATAACAAACGTAGGGTCAGATTATGCACTTGTTAGATGGGCTACTCCATCACAAACATCCCATTAAACTTGTAAAATGGCGGATGTTTGTGACCCAAGGGGGTCATTACAACATTGGCAGTAAAAGCCGCTTACTGCCGTGCAGAACTCCGCCACGCCAAAGGTCAGTGATAAACTGGCGAAAACAATTCCTCCACCATCACGCCAACAGAAACACGCCCATGCTATCACAACCCACGAATCCACGCGGCGGTCTTTCAACCACGGTATTCCATTGGCTGTACACACCGCCGCGCTCAAAATACACACATCTCCAAAACACCGCCACATTGGACAAATCAAAATGCACACACCTGATACACATACAAACACTACTCCCACACACCCAACACAATATAAAACACACACCCACATCACCCACAAACCCCAACGACCAAAAAATCTGAAAGAAGGCCAGAGAGAGACAACAGCAATAGACAACCCCACCACACAGATGCACACAACACCATCACCCATACAACATCCACGCTCAAAACACCCCACACCACCACACATCACCACACTCATCAACACATACACCACCCCACACATCACCTACACCACCCTATGTCACGCCAAAGACACCCCAGGTTTTCAGAGGAGGAGCTCAGGGTTATGGTGGAGGAAATCCTACAGGTAGAGCCACAACTGTTTGGAGCACAGGTGCAGCACACCTCCATAGCCAGGAAGAATCGAGCTATGGCGAAGAATCGTGGACAGGGTCAACGCTGTGGGACAGCATCCAAGAAATCGTGAGGACATCCGGAAGAGGTGGAACGACCTACGGGGGAAGGTGCGTTCCGTGATATCCAGGCACAACATCGCGATTCAGCGGACTGGCGGCGGACCCCCACCTTCTCCCCCACAACTAACAACATGGGAGGAGCAGGTCTTGACCATCATGCATCCTGAGGGCCTCGGAGGAGTCGGTGGAGGAATGGACACTGGTAAGTCAAATCTTAACTATCATATCCCCCACCCTACCTGCATGCTATCACACCCCCCCACCCTCACCCCCTCCCCTATCACGCCAAATCCTCACTAATGTACCCATAACACAAACCACACATCCCAACACCAAGCCCTGCATGCAACACCAAAGCATGGTCACCCCTCACTAAAGCATGCCCACAGCACATACCCTTGACACCCCCCCAACTATCATCACACAAGCCCCCACACTGGAATGCTAGCACTGGGGTACACGCTCACCCACCCATTGCACACCATGACACACACAGATGCAATAATCATGCTTTTACACCCCTGCAGGACCACTACCCAACGTCACCAGACAGGAGGGTCCAGACATCTCTACCCCACCCACAGAAGAGGCCCACAGTGATGACAGCAGCTCTGGCCAACTGGATCCAGATGACCAGCCCGGACCATCGTGGGCTCGGGACTGTTGGTTCCCCTTGCACAGGCACAGCCCAACACTGACCTTCCACCCTCTGGTAACACCAGCACAGCACCCACCCAGCCGGCCTATACCTCCATACCCAGGACACATCAATCGGCGGTGTGTCCACCACTACAGGGAACCCAGGCTAACCCACCACCCCAACAACAACAGGGACCTGGGGGCAGTGGTAGTGGGCACACGGTCCAGGGGATGGAGGCACAGGAACACAGGGGAACTGGGAGGGCTGCTGTGCGACAGGGGGCGGACAGGCCAAGGGAACCCACTCTCCACGAGGCCCTCTCCTCCATCATGGGAGCATACCACCACTCCCAGGAGACGATGGCGATGGTCCTGGCCAAGTTTCAGGAGACCTAGCGCCTGCAGGACGAACAGTATTTGGGGTTCAGGGAGGAGCTTAGAACCATCAGCTCCGCCCTGGGCACCATCGTAGGGATGCTGAAGGACATACAAAAGACAGGGATGGACACCGTGGCACTCCAAGGGGCCCCTGACACTAGCATGGATGATGAACTACCCACAACCTCCACCGGCGCTAGTGGACAGGACGCCCCGCCACAGGACCACCACACCAGCACCCCACCCCCCGCAGACGGAGAACCACCCCGCAAGCGGTCCCTGAGATCCAGAAACAGGACAGAGCAAGATGGCAATACCCCCGCCAGGAAATGAGACCACCCTGATTGTCCTCCCACTGTCCCACTTTGTTACCCTGTCCAGATTGGAACTGCCCCAGCTCCACTTCTATGCCCATATGGGCAATGTACCTGTGAGACTAATAGACTGGACTCTGCCAAGGACATTCCTCCACCATCACCCATCACCATTTTGCCACCCCCTCCAATAATTAGCACTTCAATAAACACCCTTGAGCCACAAAACAATCTGGAGTCAGTCTGTGATTATGAAAATGTGTATTAGCAATGACATTGGCAAAATCCGTTCGAAAATGTAATGTCAACATACCTATGTCACACATCACAAGTCCATGAAGGATGCAAGCAGATGACACACGTTGGTAACCACACCTGTGAAACCGTAATGGAAATGTACAACTCAGTTACCATATACTGCTACTAATTGACAGACAGGATAGAGGTAGAAGTGTGAAAGTGAATGTGATAGTAAAAAAATTGTTCTCACCTGTGTGTCATTGGAAATATTGCTGTATGACTGACTCCCTGTTGTCTATGTCTTCTTCCTCAGCTTCATCCTCATCACTGTCCACAGGCTCCACAGCTGCCACAACACCGTCATCTGGACCATCCTCCTGCAGAAAAGGCACCTGGCGTCGCAAAGCAAGATTGTGAAGCATCGAGCAGGCGATGTTGATCTGGCACACCTTCCTTGGTGAGTAGAATAGGGGACCACCTGTCATATGGAGGCACCTGAACCTGGCCTTCAGGAGGCCGAAGGTGCGTTCGATCACCCTCCTAGTCTGCCCATGGGCCTCATTGTAGCGTTCCTCTGCCCTGGTCCTGGGATTCCTCACTGGGGTCAATAGCCAGGACAGGTTGGGGTAACCAGAGTCCCCTAATAGCCACACCCGGTGCCTCTGGAGTTGACCCATCTCATACGGGATGCTGCTATTCCGCAGGATGTAGGCATCATGCACTGAGCCAGGGAACATAGCATTCACCTGGGAGATGTACTGGTCTGCCAAACACACCATCTGTACATTCATGGAATGATAACTCTTCCGGTTCCTGTACACCTGTTCTCTCCTGCGTGGGGGGACCAGAGCTACATGGGTGCCATCAATAGCACCTATGATGTTGGGGATATGTCCCAGAGCATAGAAGTCACCTTTCACTGTAGCCTAATCCTCCACCTGAGGGAAAAAGATGTAGCTCCTTACGTGTTTCAGCAGGGCAGACAACACTCTGGACAGCACGTTGGAAAACATAGGCTGGGACATCCCTGATGCCATGGCCACTGTTGTTTGAAATGATCCACTTGCAAGGAAATGGAGCACTGATAGCACCTGCATGTCAGGGGGTATTCCTGTGGGATGGCAGATTGGTGAAATCAGGTCTGGCTCCAACTGGGTACACAGTTCCTGGATTGTGGCACGGTCAAACCTGTAGGTGATGATCAAATGTCGCTCCTCCACTGTTAACAGGTCCACCAGCGGTCGGTACACCGGAGGATTCCGCCATCTCCTCAAATGTCCCAGCTGACGGTACCTAAGAAGGACAACAGCGACCACAGAGTCAACAAAGTCCCAGGTATGTACCCACAGCTACACAGAACACGACACCAAATACAAAACTCATCCTGTATGTGTGTTGAGTGTAGGCCTAGGTATGTGTGACGCAGTAGTAAATGAAGCCATGTGGGCCCCTGAAATGGCGGCTGCCTGAACTCTAAAGTGGGACAATGGGGTGTGAGGTATCTGCGCTGGCGTTGTACACCGTCGCGGTAGGCTGTCGTAGACCGCAGCGCAATGCTGCATTGGTTAACATCAGACCCTGTGGGTCCCAGGAGCCAATGATGAAGTGCGCCGGTGGTGATGATACGCACCGCAGCGGACGTCACCGCCGCGGACGTGACCGGCATTTTCTATCTGTTAAATCACTGGATACCTGATCTTCGACAGGAGAGGACCTATACTGCAAGTGCTGCTGTGACCTCGGTCTGGAAGAGACAATGGCTGCTGCGTCTGGGGAAAGGGCCCCTGCCTTCACTGCTCAGGAGTTGGAGAAGCTAGTCGACGGGGTCCTCCCCCAGTACACGCTACTCTATGGTCCTCCAGAACAACAGGTAAGTACACAGGGAGCACGTTGTATGGGCTATGCTGGGTGGGGAGGGCTGGATGTCAGTAGCAAGGGGGCAGAGTTCAGCGACCATGAAGGACTGTGAATGCATGTGCCACATGGCAAGGGTAGGGATGGGGGCCACTCACTTCGACGGTGCACTTGTTAATGACTTCTCTTCTTCCCCTGTACATGTCATGTAGGTCAGCGCCCACCAGAAGAAGGAAATTTGGCATGCCATCGCCAAGGACGTCCGGACCCTGGGGGTCCACCAGAGACGGGGCACCCACTGCCGTAAAAGATGGCAGGACATTCGCCGCTGGAGCAAGAAGACGGCGGCGGCTCAGCTGGGGATGTCCTCCCAATGTGGGAGGGGTGCCCGTCACACCATAACCCCCCTGATGTTCCGGATCCTGGCGGTGGCCTACCCTGAGTTGGATGGGCGCTTGAAGGCATCACAGCAGACACAAGGGGGTGAGTACACTCTCATTCTGCGGACTTTGCGCACAGTGGAGGGGTCTGGGTGGGGGAGGAGGGCTGTGGGTTTCCCTAGGCTAGGGCGAGTTAGGTAGGCTAGGCCCCTCCGTAATGCATGCCATGTGGCACTCCACCCCACCTCTGTAGACTGCCAAGTACAGGTATACAAGCCCCTGTGTTATCTATGTGTGCAGATGTCCACCATAGCCATGTAGGCCAGATCCCAGAAATTGCATCTGTAGAGGGCAAGAGCACGGCGTAGTGCAGGGGGCTGCTGTGTCTGTATTTTCCGCCAACGGTAGCGGTAAGCCATGCACTCAACCCGTCTTTCTTCTGTCGTCCCCCCCCCCCTTTTGTGCTCTCCCTGTTCTTTTGTGCATCAGCATCATCAGGAGGAGGTACAGTGGCACCGGAGCACGATGGAGCTGCATCCCACATGGCCATGGAGGGCCACACCACAGACTCTGAATACACCAGTGGGACGGAGGGCGAGGGGAGCTTCACCTCGGTCACTGGATCACCAAACAGAGACACAGACTCGTCCGCCGATGGGAGCTTCCTTGTGGTGGCGGCACCATCTGTGCCCCCCACTTCTACAGGTACAGTCGCCACCCTCCCTACCAGCACCGCCCTCCCAGCAGCCCCTCAGCCTTCGCTCCGTGCCCGCTCACCCAGGAGGGTGGGCATCACCTTCGCCCCAGGCACCTCAGGCCCTGCCCCAGTCACCCCTGCTGCCCTCAGTGAGGAAGCCATTGACCTCCTCAGGTCACTCACTGTTGGGCAGTCTACCATTGTGAATGCCATCCAGGGTGTAGAAAGGGAGTTGCAACACGGTAATGCATTCCTGGAGGGCATGCATTCTGGTCAGGCTGCCCTTCATCGAACCCTGCAATCTTTGGCCTCAGCACTGATGGCAGCCATTGTCCCTGTGTCTAGCCTACCTCCCTCCAACTTCCTCCACCCAGACCTAATCCCCTGTACTCAAGCCTATCCCAAGCACACCATCAGACAAGCATGCACACACCCCAACACACAAAAGTAGCTCAGGCAAACATAAGAACCACACATCCCACAGGCACTCACACAAGCATCACCCACATACAGACACAGCAACATCCACTGTCTCCACTGTGTCCCCCTCCTCGTCGTCTCCCTCCTCCCTCCCAGTGTAGTCTACACTCTCACCTGCATGCACTACCACTACAGCCACTAGGACTCGCACCAGAACACCCAGCACCACACCCCGCTCACCTGCACTCACCACCCCCACTACCGTCCCCTGTGTCCACTCCCAGTGTGTCTGTGATGCCCCCTCCCAAAGTATACAAACGCGGGCACCCACACACCCAACATCCATCCACCTCACGACAGCTTCCAGTACCTGCACCTGCACCCAAATCACCCAAAATTACACCTCCTACAACCACCTCCTCTTCCTCCACTCCCAGACCCCCTCCAGCTACCCATCCCAGCGTTCGTCAGAAACCCTTCCTCAGCGACGTTGACCTCTTTCCCACCACCCCAACCCCTCCAATTCATAGGTCCCGTAGAAGCACCTCAGCCAAAAAAAGTCCGGTACCAGTGGTACGTGTTAAAGGTGTGTGGAGTGCACCGGCCACCAGGGCAGCCAGTGTGACACGGAGCCAAAGCACTGCCAGTCCACCCCCTGTAAAGCACCTTAAGTTGGAAAGTGGCCGACGGGAGAGGGTGAAGGCTCCTGCCGGCAAAACAGCTCACAAGGGTCCCGGGGGGAGTGCTGAGTCTGCTGTGACTCCTGCCAAGGTGTTGAAGGGGCAGAAGAAGTCTCCAAAGTCTGGGAAGAGCAGCACGGCGGAGAAGGCCGCCATCCTCCCCGCCGGCCGGGACGCCACCGCCAGCAATATCGTCACAGGTCAGGACACCACCGCCAGAGTCAGTGCCCTGAAGGGCACCAGTATCGTCACTGGTCAGGAGACCACTGCCAGAGTCAGTGCCCTGGAGGCCAGCAGTATCGTCATTGGTCAGGAGACCACCACCAGAGTCAGTGCCCTGGAGGCTTGCAGTATCGTCACTGGTCAGGAGACCACCGCCAGAGTCAGTGCCCTGGAGGGAACCAGTATCGTCACAGGTCCGGAGACCACCACCAGAGTCAGTGCCCTGGAGGACACCAGTATCGTCACAGGTCCGGAGACCACCACCAGAGTCAGTGCCCTGGAGGGCACCAGTATCGTCACAGGTCCGGAGACCACTGCCAGCGTCAGTGACCTGGAGGGCCCCGGCAGCCACAGCCCCGCTGGGCACTGAGGGACCGTAATGCGAAACACCGCTGCACAGGTCAGAGACAGCAAAGGCAAGCACCGCTGAACAGGCTAAAGACCGACATGGTGAAGACCGCTGAACAGGGCAAAGCACCGCCATGGCAAAGTACCGCTGAACAGGCCAAAGACCGACATGGTGAAGACCGCTGAACAGGGCAAAGACCGCCATGGTGAAGACCGCTGAACAGGCCAAAGACCGACATGGTGAAGACCGCTGAACAGGGCAAAGACCACCATGGTGAAGACCGCTGAACAGGCCAAAGACCGACATGGTGAAGACCGCTGAACAGGGCAAAGACCGCCATGGTGAAGACCGCTGAACAGGCCAAAGACGACATGGTGAAGACCGCTGAACAGGGCAAAGCACCGCCATGGTGAAGACCACTGAACAGGGCAAAGACCGCCATGGCAAAGCACCGCTGAACAGGCCAAAGACCGACATGGTGAAGACCGCTGAACAGGGCAAAGCACCGCCATGGTGAAGACCGCTGAACAGGGCAAAGACCGCCATGGCAAAGCACCGCTGAACAGGCCAAAGACCGACATGGCAAAGCACCGCTGAACAGGGCAAAGCACCGCCAAATCAAGCATCGTTAGCCCATGTGCAGCTGGGACAGTGACGGAACAGGGACCGTCACGGGGAGCGTGATGCACTCCGGGCACCAATCCCCCTCCAGAACCAGTGGAGACCTGCATCCACTCTCTCTGTCCTTCACAGGATGAAGCACTCTGGGCACCAGTCCCCCTCCAGAACCAGTGGAGAATGTCATCCACTTGAGTGACTGTGGCTTTGCACTCCCCAGGATGGTACAGTGGGCAACCCCTCCACTATAGAGACTTGATAGACTGTGGCTTTGCACTCCCCAGGATGGTACAGTGGGCAAGCCACCCACTGTAGAGACTTGATAGACTGTGGCTTTGCACTCCCCAGGATACATCAATGGGCATGGAGCCCCGTGGTGGATCTGGCTTGGTGCTGTAATCCGGCTGAGGTGCACCCCCTTCCCTTCCCCCTGAGGTGCCTGTTGTATTTCTATCTGATGCCCCTGCAGTGTTCTCTCCATTTGTGGACAGGTATCTAGTGTGGGCCTCTCCCATGCATTTTGGGCCCAGTGGTCCACGGACATTGAAATGTGCATACCTGCATGTTGGACCTGGCTTTTTGACAGGGACATCCCCAAACTTTTTGCCTCCTTCCTCCTATTTTTTCTGACCTGTTGTTGTTGGCTTTTGACCTCTGAGCACTCTACCACTGCTAACCAGTGCTAAAGTGCATACGCTCTCTGTGTAAATTGTACTATTGATTGGTTTATCCATGATTGACTATTTAATTTACCTGTAAGTCCCTAGTAGAGTGCACTACATGTGCCTAGGGCATGTAGATTAAATACTACTAGTGGGCCTGCAGCACTGGTTGTGCCACCCACCTCAGTAGCCCCTTAACCTTGTCTCAGGCCTGCCATTGCAAGGCCTGTGTGTGCAGTTTCACTGCCACTTCGACTTGGCATTTAAAAGTACTTACCAAGCCTAGAACTCCCCTTTTTCTGCATATAAGTCATCCCTAATGTGTGCCCTAGGTAACCCCTAGAGCAGGGTGCTGTGTAGGTAAAAGGCACATTGAAATGTGCATACCTGCACTACTAATCGTGATGTATATATTTGGAAAGTGTATATATATATATATATATATATATGTATATAGTAGGTTACTGTATTTTGATACATTACAATGTTTGAACTGATTTCGTTTTGTCTTTGCATTCTTCCGGGGGGGTTGTGGGTTGTTACTGTGCTGTTTGGAACTGCATTGGTGTGTGTGTTGTAGTGTGCGAGGGTCGGGTTGGGGGTGGGGGTGTTGCGGGTGTGTGTCCCTGACTTTTGCCTCCCCTATGTCGTAGCTGCAGTACTCACCGTTGTCTTCAGCACCTACATTGCTGGTGATCGTAGATGAGCAGGAAGACAAACGCAGGGAGTATTTGTAGTTCGGGCTCCATGGTAGCCTCCTTCCTCGTGGAGTTTGTTCAGGTGAGCGTTTTCCCATTGCAAAAGCTGTTTCCGCCGTGTTTTTATCCACGGTGAATCCGACCCGGAAAAGGTGGCGGATTGGCGGGTTGTGATACTGTGGGCAGTACATTGTCTCCCGCCTGTCTGTTGGCGGTGACCGCCGCACTGCTTGTCTGTTCCGCCCTGGCGGTCGTAGTGTTAAAGTGGCTGTCTATGTTGGGGGTTTCCCTCACGGTCATAATTCCCTTTTTTTGTCCGCCGGCCTGTTTGCGGTATTACCGCAGCTTTTACACCGTCCGCCAGGGTTGTAATGACCACCCAAGTATCCCATCCGCCAAGGTCGTAATCAGGCCTAGTGCCAGACATGCAGCGGCATCTTTAAATCTTAATGACAGAGTCAGCTGACAGTTGCTCAAAAGTAGAAATTGTCTTGTACGAATCTGGCAAACCAATGACAGGTCCCATTTATGAATCACTTGGGTATTTCTGTTTTTTTCTTATAGCTATGATTTTGTGCAGACTGAAAGTGCATAGGAATTTACAAAAATCCAGATGGATCTGGTTAATTTTTAAGTCTACATGTTGAGTAGTGGGTGTCTGCTACATTTTTGTAGACGGAAGTACTAGGATGAATAACAAGCTTTTTACTCAGGATTTTGAGCTTTACAATTTTGAGAGCTTTGAAGACAACCTTAATTTACAGCACTTACAATCCAGGAAGTAACCTTAATGTTTTAACTTAAGTACATAGATACAGAACAATGAATTACATTTCATCTTCTTTCGTGGTGGGGAAAAATATCTATCTTTCTTTTTCAACAATTTCTAAAAGTATTTGAAGTATTTGAGTCAGGAGTCTTGTGTGGTCTGTAGGGACTAGCTAATGCCCGATCCATGAATTTTAGGTCTTCTGTGGTGAAGTGTGACTTATTTAAAGGCCCTAATCAAGATAGATTTGAATTTTGACTGGCCTATTGATGGCATTTTTTTTCAAAGGTGTATCCATTTGGAAATTATTTAACATACATGTAATCATATGATGGGATATGTACCATCTCAGGTTTAATAAGAGATAAATATAGTACCAAATACTCCTTTGTGTGCAGGTCAGTACCCTGGGTTCGCTGGTTCTCAATTCTCTGGTCAAAACACTGGGTGTCAAGCAGGGTTTTGAAATTCCAAGATAATGCATAATCTTCTTTCCGTATTATGTTGAAGTAGCCTAAGAGCAAAATGTGGTCAACATAACCAGTAAAAGTCATCCTATAAAGGATGATAATACTCAAGAAGGCAGTTGTGCCTCTATACGCTGCACAGGTCAAGTCCCGCAGAGTCAATAAGTCTTAATGCCAATTCCAATGGCTGTGACTGTCCACAACCACTCTATATCAAATAACTACCAATAAGGAGGGCAACATTTGTAAACCAAATCAGTCCCAAATTCAGAATTCCAAATCCTACAGCACACACAATGGCACAAATGCATGTGGCAAATGACGATGCATGTTGGTGCATCATAAATTGGATCATCATAATTGAAGGGGGATGTCTGAAATGTGTAAAGTTGGAAGGACCATGGGATGCCTATTATTATTTACTAAGAAGAGGGTACATTGGCATCAAATCATGGGAGTTGATGATCGAGAGGGGATACATGTACGATTGCACTATTAATTATTGATGCTGTAGAAGATAGACATTGTTCTAATTGGCTACGTGTATTATTTTAATAGCTTAAAAGAACCAAAATGATACACACATTAGGGATGGCAGTTTAAGAGATTGCACGTAATGTAAGTGATTTTGTAAGTCACCTATATATGTTTGGTCTTTACAATTTTATATTGTTATGGTCTACTTGGACTAATATGTTTTTAATGGGATTTTACGTAAATAATGAAAAAAGATTATCAGTGTGGTGAATCTTTATTTAGTTAATGTACAAATATCTATGATCTTATACTATGAGTCAACTATTGTGAAGGATAAAAAAAATTATGATGGCATGAAGAAGTACTGCCTTAATGAGGATGTGACTGGTTTTGGGATTAGGTGGTTGGGCAAATGGATTTAGGTCCTCATAATGACATTAGCGGCAAATGCCGCCTACTGCTACGGCGACGGCTGCCAACATACCATCACTGTGGCTACCGACAGTCCATGGCATTATGACTGTAGAGGGAATTCTGCCAGAAGGCTGGCAGAATTCTGTCTACAGTCATGGCAGCAGACAGTGGTAAAGTGGCCCTGCTCCCAACAGCAGCGCCACGCCAGCAAAACACTGCCCCGTAATACGGCCTGTCGGTGTTTTGCTGGCTGACGCTGCTCCTGGCAGCAGCGCGGCGTCCCGTCTCCTGCCAGAGGACCCCCTGCAAGCAGGTAAGTCGGGTTCTCCAACAGGAGAGGGGGGTGGGGGTGTTATGTGCATGTGTGGGGGTGTGTGTGAGTGTGTGTGAATGAGGGCATGCATATGTAATGCGTGCGTGCATGAGTGGGTGTGAGTGTACATGCATGTTGTGTCGTAAGATTGCGTGTGTGCCTGGATGTATGTTTGTGAGTGTTGTTGTGAGTGTTTATGAATGTATGAATGCGTGGGTGAATTTGTGTATGCGTGTGTGTATGGGTTTGTATGTATGTGCGTGTATGTGTGTAAATGTGTGGGGGTCGGGAATGGGAGGGGGAATGTGGGGGAGGACTCTAGGGAGAGGGAGGGGTGCGGGGGAGACCCCCTATCAGTGCCAAGGAAGGAATTCCCTGGCACTGATAGTACCTACCACCATGGTTTCAGTGGTGGTACAGAAACCACTAAAACCATGGCGGTGGATGGGGTCAAAATGCCATGGGCGTCTCCAGCCCGGCGGTCGTTACCGCCATGGCGGTCGGTGTGTTGGCTTGGCGGTTTGGTTTTGGCCAGTCCACCAATGTCATAATAGTGGAGGTAGGTACCGCCAGCCTGTTGGCAGTAATACCGCCACTATACCACCAACCGCCGGGGTCGTAATGACCCCCTTAGTCTTTTATGGATTTTAACCATCAAACATTGGCAGATATCTTTTATTAGAAGTGTGTATAAAAGTTTTTGATTATTTAGGAGAGGTTTATATGTATTTGTATATGTTTTTCTAGGCCCTGATGAAGTTCCTTGGTTGGGAACAAAACACATTGGCTGGGTCTGTTTGAGGTGGAAATAAAAATACATCTTTGTGATTAAAAGAAAGAAAAACAAATTTGGAGAGTTGGAGAACTTTTTTTCAATTGCTCAGCTTCATCAATGCCATTGTTGTGGTTGTGATCAGGGCAGGATTTAGAACCCTAAATTCAGACAGATTTGGTGTAAAAACCTTGCCCTTCTTATTGGTAGCTATCTCGTAAAGGATGCCTCAGGGAAGACACCATGGGGGGAACAGATTAAATTGCACCAGCTAATTAGAGATGTGCTCCTTCAAAGGTCTTTGAGGAAAGGCTAAATGCAGCAGCAATAATTCAGGAAGCCCGAAGTCTGATGATTGTGGTCACCTTACTTTTGCCTGACATTACTTGCCATATTGTACAGCAGTTTAATGAGATGCCGTTGACGCTTATGAAGAACAGCATTTACCAGCATGTTCACAATTCTGTTTTTTTATTTTTTTACAGCTGCTTCTGGGGAACACTCCACATCCAATAGACCCCCACAGGACTTAGGAAAAGAGATAAGAGTGGCAGTGATGATCGAGGAAGTCAGATGGGGCAACTCTATCTTGCTTGAAGCATCCTACCACACAGCCTAGCAGCAAAATGAGGTGTAGCTGACAGATCAAGCTCAGTAATTAAATGCATTCACTCAAATGTCATAGTACTTATTCAAACTAATACACCAATAGAAACATTTTTGTTGATTTTCCTTAAAGTTAAAATGGACTAGGAGAACTTCTTATGAATTCCTGGGACATTGCTGACACCCCAACAAACCAACTCAAGAATAACAGATCCTAGTTCTGATGCCATCACCAGTGCTCTCACATCATCCCCACTTGGACCCAATTGTTTATGCTTTGTCCTACAACCCATCCTTTACCGTGTACACCACATGATCCTGTTTAATCTACAACCTGAAATCACAAGCATTACCAAACTCTCAGCACATGAGGATCGAAACATAAAGATGGGCCTGATTAACGCTGACTCAGCCCAAAACTACAAACACAATCAACAACAAAGATTGCCACTTAATCAGATGGATAGAAACATGGTTGAGTGACAATTCCACAATCATCCTCTATGACCTTTGTTAGAAATCGGGATATTTGGTTGGCAGTCAGGTTACCCCTGTCCAAGCAAGGACCCTCACTCTAGTCAAATTAAAAAAGAATCACCCTCAGCTTACCCCTGCATACCCCCTTGGTAGTTTTGCACGCACAGTAGGCTTAACTTCAGAATGCTAGGTGTAAAGTATTTGTACCAACACACACAGTAACTTAATGAAAACACTACAAAATTACACAACACAGGTTTAGAAAAATAGAAAATACTTATCTAAACAAAACAATACCAAAACGAAAAAACTCCACAATCCACAAGTCAAGTTATCACAAAAAATGCAAAAATAAGTCTTCATGTAATATTAAACACACACTAACACTGTTAGTGTGAAAATGTACCTTGGGTGCATCAAAAATAACCCCGCACAGGCGAGTGTGCGTCAAAAAGGGCGTGTCTATATCACTCACGAGTGAGACCTTTCGTCGTTTCTCCTTTAGCCGGGTTGGCGTGTGTCATTTCTTCTCTCTGCAGGAGAGCGATGTGTCGATCCCGTCAGCAGTCTCATGTCCGGTCAATTTTACACGCCCACCAGTATTTGCTTCTGAAATCCAGCCACACGATGATCCCAAAACCACACAGCACGGGTTGCGATCTCACCAGCCTCTGTCAACGATGCTGTGCGTAGTTTCTCCAGCCCCGGGCGTTGATCTTCAGGTCGCGTTGCAGGCGAGCATTGATTTTCAGCTGTGAACCCGGCGGCGCATCGATGTTTCAGCCGCAGATCGGAGTTGCGTGGATCTTTTTCCCACACAGCATTCTGTGCATGGATTTCTCACTCTTGGGCTGCCAGTTTCCCCTTTCAGGGTCCCAAGAATTGGATGGGTACCACTTGGCAGAGTAGGAGTCTATCTAGAGACTCCGGGTGCTGGCAGAGAGAAGCCTTTGCTGTGCCTGAGTCTTCAAATAACAGGAGGCAAGCTCCAAATCAAGCCCTTGGAGATCTTCAAAAGAAGGAAGGCAACACAAAGTCCAGTCTTTGTCCTCTAGCACAATCAGAAGCAGCAACTGCAGAATAGCTCCACAAAGCACAGTCACAGGCAGGGCAGCTCTTCTTCCTCAGCTCTTCAGCTCTTCTCCAGGCTGAGGTTCCTCTTGGTTTCCAGAAGTGTTCTAAAGTATGTGGTTTTGGGTGCTCTTCTTATACCCATTTTCTCCTTTGAAGTAGGCCTACTTCAAAGCAAAGTCTCTTTTGATTGTGAAATCCTGCCTTGCCCAGGCTTTGCCCCAGACACACACCAGGGGGTTGGAGACTACATTGTGTGAGGGCAGGCACAGCCCTTTCAGGTGTAAGTGACCACTCCTCCCCTCCCTCCAAGCAAAGATGGCTCATCAGGAAATGCAGACCAAACCCCAGCTCCCTTTGTGTCACTGTCTAGTGAGAGGTGCACCCAGCCCATTTGTCAAACTGACCCAGACAGGGAATCCACAAACAGGCAGAGTCACAGAAATGGTTTAAGCAAGAAAATGCCCACTTTCTAAAAATGCAATTTTCAAACACACAATCCTAAAATCAACTTTACTAAAAGATGTATTTTTAAATTGTGAGCTCAAAGACCCCAAACTCCACATGTCTATCCGCTCCCAAAGGGAAACTTTAATCATATTTAAAGGCAGCCCCCATGTTCACCTATGAGAGGGACAGGCCTTGCAACAGTAAAAAAACAAATTTAGCAGTATTTCACTGTCAGGACATATAAAACACATTACCATATGTCCTACCTTAGCCATACACTGCACCGTGCCCTTGGGGCTACCTAGGGCCTAACTAAGGGGTGCCTTACATGTAAGAAAAGGGACGGTTTAGGCCTGGCAAGTGGGTACACTTGCCAAATCGAATTTACAGTTTAAAACTGCACACTCAGACACTACAGTGGCAGGTCTGAGACATGATTACAGAGCTACGTATGTGGGTGGCACAACCAGTGCTGCAGGCCACTCGTAGCTTTTGATTTACACGCCCTGGGCACCTCTAGTTCACTTTACTAGGGACTTACTAGTAAATCAAATATGACAATCATGGATAAACCAATCAACCATACAATTTACATGGAGAGCATATGCACTTTAGCACTGGCTAGCAGAAGTAAAGTGCTTAGAGCTCAAACGTCAACAGCAACAGGTCAGAAAAAATAGGAGGCAGGAGGAAAAAAGATTGGGGATGACCCTGCATATGCAAAAAAGTCCAACAACCTTCTCCTGATAGGACACGTCATCTACTGAAATTAGAACCACAAGAGGAGGGATTAGTGGAGCGTTAGCGTTTCACATGTGTCATCTGGTATATAAATAATTGAAAGGCATTATTCCTAATTTAACTGCATAGCTCGTTGCTGCTCACCAACCCCAATATCTCATTCATAGAGCAGTGATTAATCATTCACCTGGCAAATTAACCCACATTATTGAATGAAATTCTCAAGTTTTCTTATGCTTGCAAATATTATCCCAAAAAGCATCATCAATCTGAGGCTTCAGTCCATGACTTGCAAACCCAACATATGCCCAGGAAGAAATCTATGTAAAACATACAGATTCTGGGTTCAGTCATTTTGTGAGTGGCATTGTTCATTCAGCTGGCCACACAGTCAACCTCTTGCTTCCTCACAACATTGAATCTAGAGTGTCTTAGCAGAACCTGTCAGGTCTTTCCCTCAGCTTCACAATCAGTTAAATTCAAATTCTAATTATCCACTCAAATAATATGTTGAAGAATGGTTTTGATGAAACCTCCAAGTAGGTCACATCTAAAGTTCTCATCATCAAAGACCCTTAGAGAATGTCTTCTGAGATAAAGTACATTCATCACAGCATATTTATTACAATGGATTTGATGGTTCTTATTAGACTAATAAACCTGTCCTTAAGCCAAGGTGAAGTATAGGAAAGTGGCAGAACTGAAATCAATAAATTGGCAATGTGAATAGAAATGTCTCAGCTCACTGTCTTAAGGCAGCAATCTATGATGAATATTCTTCCCATCCTGCAATTCAATAAATGAATGTACAGCATTCAAATCTTTCACAGTGAAGCATGTAATGAGCCATGCTCAGCAAATTAATCCATTGCAATCTGCAAGCAGAACAACGTGCACAACCACCAGTATGATTGAAAGAATTCCATTGCTTGCTGATGAAATCACAAACCTGGTCAATGCTGGGTTGCTAAAAGGAACAGTTCCAAACCAACTGACAAATTCAGTCATCAATCCTTTTTGGAAGAAAGCAATGGCAGATATCTTAAATATTGTCAAATAACTTGCAACTTTAAAATCTATATCATACCAGCAACACTTTGGAAAAAATGTAAGAAGAACATTATAGGAACAAACAGAACAAAATATTGGTGTACTCAGTCAGCAGTCTTAGTTCAGACCACAGAGGGGAGCCAAAACTACTTTAGCTAATGTAAGATTATCATTGTATACTACTCTGTAAGAAGACAAGCAAGTCTCCTTCATATTCATAGATCTCTCGGCCACTCATTACGAAGTGACCACATTATTCTTCTCAACAGACAAAAAGAATGGATAGAAGAGACCAATTCTCTTTTAAAAGGATTCACTCCTTCATCGTTGATCATAGTCAGCAGGTGTGGATTGTCTCCCTTTTTTTATTCACAAGGTGTTACTCCTGAATACTTGCTATTACCACTAATGTTTGAGATATAACTGTATTCTTCACTGCAAGTGCTTGCAACTAGTTGGTTAAAAATGTATATAGATGACTCATGAATTCTAATGTAGCCAGTGAAGCATAACCAAATGCCTTGTACATCTTCATCACTCTTCCCTCTGATCAATGCTGTGATAAAAGATGTCAACTTCCAACTGTACATTTCACAGAAAATCTTAGCTTTACTTAATTCCCAAGACAGAAGGGAGGTAACTAATGGTGCTTTGACTACAGCAACATCATTTTTCCAGGATTTTCCAATAAATTCATGGAAATCTTGCATAGAATGCAGACACAAGTTGATAAAGTATTTCTTGGTTTCTAGGAATGTGAACCAGTGTTAAAATCACTCCACTGCCTTCCAGCACATTTAAGAATACAATTAAATATAGTAAACCAATACCCAAAACCAACAAGGTAACTGTGGAGAGAAACGGAACAAATCAGCTAATCTGTTAGAGCTAGTTCTGACATAATTGTTTGTAAGCAGAATAACAAAACAACCTTTTCCTGACAGTCAGAGAAAGTGGGAGAATTTGGTACATTCAGTAGCAAGGATGGCTGGTGTTGCCAAGTCTTTAGGGTCAATACATGCTACATTGATAGAGGTGATGTTTAGTGGAGGGGTAGGGGAGCCGAACTGCTCAGTGAGGAAGAGTGCTTTTACTTGATGACCTTGTGTTCCAGAGGCACAACATGATGGTTTTGAAGGTGGCACAATTTATATGTACAGGTCAATTATTTGATGAACAGTGAGTGAGGATAGGTGATCACATTGTGGGTTGCTGGCTTGATTGTATGACAGTGCTTTGGAAAGTGTAAGATAACTGTCAGAAATTGGGTTATTGGTCGAGGGGGTTGAAACCCTACTCAAGCAACAGCCATGATCATTGTCGTTGTGGACCCCAAAAAGTCACTAAATGACCTGTTCTTAAACCTTTGGTAGCTTGTCCCAAAGCAGTCAGCCTTAACTTAGAGGGAATGTGTAAATTATTTATATAGCACTCAAACTTAAACAGTAATAAAGTGAAGACACAACATACGAAAAGTTCCACAACAATTTTAAAATGTGGAGTACATTTTATTAAATAATTTGTCAGTGAAATGACAAAAATACAATCACTTGAAATAGAGTTATGAATTTTTAAACTCTATTGAAAAATAGTACCTAATAGATGAAAGCACCAACCACAGACAACTAAATGAATGAGTTTGGGGCAAAGTTTAAAGTCATGGCCAACTGCATTGAAGCACAGTTCAAATACAAGAAGTGGATTGTGCAAGGTTTCCACTTATCTTCAGACTTAGAAAGATTTTAGAAGAAAAATGTCTCAGAAGGTAAAGTTCATTAGGGTAAAGAAGCTGGTAGTGTTTGAAAAGGAGGTGTTGTTGTCGAGGAGCCTCTGGACGAAGTCATGGTGAACTTTTCTACGTTCAGACCTAGGGTCTGATTTAGATAGTGGCGGACAGGCAATTCCATAACAGTGGTGATGGCTATCCCATCCGCCACAATCTAAGTCCCATTAGATCCTATGGGATTTAGAGTTTGATGGACGGGATATCCATCGCTGTTGTGATGGAGTAACCCATCCACCGATATCTAAATCAGGTCTCTTTTATGGAAGTCAAAAATCTCCAGTGGGACAAAGCTGCAGACTGTAGCCAATGACCGCTCCTTGAGACCAGATATCCCTTCTGAGGAAAATTGTCTAAGCCCCAAGTGTTAGATTTTGTCTATCTGGGGACATCTAGCACCACTTCCACTGACTTTAGGGGCACCACTTGGAGTGTCATGTCTCACTCAGGCTGGGTCCAGGCCCGGGTTCAAGATGGTTGTAGATTTTTTCTGCCCCTAAGGCTCTGATAAGGAGGACAGCCAACTAGCTTTTGTAGTCACCCTGGAAAGTTTTGGGTTCAAGCAGAAAATCAGGTCTCAAGCAACAGGGCAGTCATCTGAGGGTACAGAGTAGGCTTTAGGCCCCATGGCACTCCCCTTGATGCTTCAGGGCAGTCCTCTGAAGTACACAGTAGACCACAGGCAGCAGGATACTCCCCTGAGAGTCCTTCCACCAGTCCGAAAAAGAACTGAAGAGTGGGTGTGAGAGCCCTATTTTTACACTTTGTACTCCTTTTAAAGTGGAAGAAACTTCTGAATTTTACCCCCACAGACGTGTGTGGAATTTCTGCCTCCCTGCTCTGGTCCCAGTTTGTCTGCAGGCACAATACACTAGTGTGAAGTTCTTTGTTTAAGTGAGCTGAGGTAAAGTCTTTGAAGTGTAAGTGGTGTGTGCACAGCTCCGCCACACTATCCTGCATTGGATGGCCTAATCTGCCAGCATCTAGTCCCACTATTGTGTTGCTGTCTGGGAGGAATAAAACATTAACAAGAGAAATAGAGGAAGTGGTAAAAAGATGCGTTGACTGGAACTGAGAGTGACCCAAATGTTTGGGCGAGCTCCCTGGTGATGGGTGTCATATTATATAATTACATTTTAAAGACAGATGAACATGTTTTTGAGTTAGCATTTTTTTTTAATATGTTGATGAACGGGGAATTTCAGTCTTGGTTCTGCAGCTGTGAAGTTGAAAGAGGGGATAACTACTATGTGAGTAAATTAGAGGGACGGGGAGCAGTGTAGGTTTAATGGGATTGATTTTCTCAGAATGCCAGCCACTATTTACAAACAGCTGTAAATTTGCTACTTAATATTGTTAGACCTGTCAACTTTTTGGTTCCTACTCTTATTTTTGCTGATTTAAGTTTTGTTGCCTTAGGACTCTGCACACTTTACCTCTGCCAACAAGTGCTTAAGTGCATGTGTTCACTCTTTAAAATATGGTAACATTGTCATATCCCCAATTAGCATATTTAATTTGTTTGTCAGTCCCTAGAAAAGGGGTACTAAATGTACCCAGGGCCTGTAAATTAAATTCTACTTTTGGGTCTGTAGCCATCCACTTCAGTAGCATTGCAAACATGTCTCAGGTCTGCTATTGCATCCTGTGTGTACCGTATTAAACTGTCATTACAACCTGGTAAAAATAAAGCTTTTGTCAGGCCCAAACTTTTTTTTTAATACACATACATCACCCCTAGGATAGGACCTGGACCGACCAGAGCTCAGGGTACTGTATTTAAAAACTAGGACATGTACTTTTAAGTTTTACTTGTCCTCGTAGTGGAAAACTCTAAATTAGTTTTTCACTACTGTAAAGCCTGCTTCTCCCACAGCCTAACATTGGAGTTACCTTATTACATTTAATATGTGATCATTTCAAAATGGGAACAGGTTATAAGATCATGTTTGGTATCTTTGGATTCGTAATGAAAAATCCTCCTTAATGTTGAAGTCAGATTTTAAATTATAGTTTTGAAAATGCATCATTTAGAAAGTTGGCATTTTCCTGCCTTAGCCATTTAGTGCCTGTAACTCACTTTTTTCTCGAAACTTTTGCAGACGCGTGCAAAATGTCCCATTTTTTTACATGCACTGCAATTTTTCCCAATCGCCGGACAACCATTAAAATTTGCAAAATGCGAACTGGCGCCGCATCTAAAGCACACTCTAGTATTGTTATTCATGCCAGACTTGTTATCCCCACTACCAGACCAGGAAACCATTTTTTTCTTTTTATCCTTGCAATCCCTGTCTTTGCTTACGGTACAAACGTTGTCACAATCTTTAACTTCCCTCCTCATAGTTTGTATGCAATCTTCGGTAATCTCAATGCTCCTCGCCACTTCAACAGCCGTTTTTAAAGATATTTCCCCAGAAGACCAAAGTTTCTCCTGTATTTTTTTAGATTTAGTCTTCATTAATAATTGGTCCCTTAGAACTTGGTCATATGTCATATTGTCAAAAGCACACGTAACCGCTAAGCCTCTTAACACTGCCATATACTGGTCAATAGACTCATCAACCTTCTGTTCCCTGGAATAAAATGTATATCTTTCCATAACTACATTTATTTTCCGGCCATACCTATCCTGTAACTGTTGTAAAGCACATTTATACACATCTACCCCATGCACATTATCTACAGGTGGTAAATTTTTAAATTCCCTTAACCCTACAGCGCCCAAACGATGTTTAAGCAATGACAGGTGCCTATCAGGTGAACATTCGCCCTCTTCCAACACATCAACATATGCCTCAAATAAATCCAACCACAATTCCCACTGAATGGGCGGATCTCCTGGTTCATTCAAAAAAAATGGTGGAGGTTGAATACTAGACATTCTGTAATTAATAATGTCCTATATCAATAATTACTGAATGCAGTTGTATTTTTTTTTTTTTTTTTTTTTAAAACAGAGTCCAGTCACAATAAATTCCGGCACATCCAACAAGTCAAATGTATAGATAAAGGTTCTTTTTGTAATTATAAGCACAAGGTGTGCCTATCACCGTATTCCAAATTAAACGTACCAAATTCCTTGTAATTGTATTTATAGCACACTAAACGTGCCTAGTTCCTTGTAATTGTAGACAATATTTGCAGGTACGAAGTCTACTCCTTAAAGATGGCTGCCAATTTTCTATTTGTAGGCACACAGGTGTGCCTATCACCGTGTTCCTTAATAAAGATTGAAAAGATCTCCAAACCACTTCAAAATGGCTGCTTCAACTGTGTTGTTCACTCTCTAGAGTAATTTGGGCACACTCCAACCCATAATTCCTGGCGTAGTTGCAGATATTTTTCCGAAACAGGAATCTTGCCAATACAGGACATCAAGAAGTACTTAATGCGCCGCCCCTCAAGTTATGGAAACACCAGCAGCCAGAAATTCGCCGAAAATAAAAGCACGATCCTCACCTCCGACATCGCTCCTGCCCGCCTCGTCGCCACTGTAAAGACGGAGACCGGCAGTATCAGGTAATATTTTATTCTAAAATATGCGGGGACTTTACAGGAGCAATGTCGGAACCGCTCCGTTCATTCTGATCCTTTCCTCCCCAACCGCCACCTTCCGAACCCCCGTCTCGTAGATCGAATGTGAATGTCAACCTTTCACATTCGATCTACGCACCACAAACAGGTTATTAGATCATGTTTGGTATCTTTGGATTCGTAATGAAAAATCCTCCTTAATGTTGAAGTCAGATTTTAAATTATAGTTTTGAAAATGCATCATTTAGAAAGTTGGCATTTTCCTGCCTTAGCCATTTAGTGCCTGTAACTTGTGTCTAGGTTGCATTTCTAGATGTAGCTGACAATTGTGCCTTGTGTATTCCTCCTAGACAGCCACAAACAATAGAGAGCTTAGGTGTGCCTGGATGGACCATCACTGGCAGGATGGAAGGGTGGAGTTGAGCACAGCCCTATTTAATATTGAATTGTCTGAGCCCGGTCTCTACACAAAGGGCTGCATACCCCCTGTAGTTAGCCGTGAGCCAGGGCAGAGAAGGCAGGAAGCTTGTGTACTTCAAAGAGAATTTCAAGAGGCTTCTCCCACCTTCCTGAGGAAGGGCACAGGTATAAATATTGGACCTCAGACACCACTGTTATGTTGGCTCTCATTATAACAATGAGACTGCTGGATTCAGGTGGCAGTACCACCGGATTGTGGGGTACAGAGTGCAATCCCACCCCATATGACAACTGTTGGCTTAAACCTTCCAGCCAGCTAGCAGTACCTCACCAGCACCCAAAAGTGGAGGTGATTTGTGGCAGCTGTGCACATGACATTCTGATTTCTCAGGAAAAATTGCGGTGAAACAGATCTCATCCTTTTCTCTCAGTTGCATTCGCCTCACACATAAAAAGGGGTAACAGAAGCAGAAGACTAGTTCAATGTATTTTATTAAATCAACTGCATTCTAAATAAAATGGTATATACTGCAATGATTAGGATAATGAAACACAATAGCATAGCGGTGACAAAGAAAGTAAAACATAAGTAAAGTCCCCCCTTAGTGTCAAAATACTAAGTATTAGAATTCCTACCTACACCACTAAGGATCTAAAATAGAGCACAACATTGTTAGCCCTAATCCTCCCTTCAGGGCCCCTGGGAAGACAGCATCACCTATACCTGAATATGGTAGTAGCAAAGAGGGCTGTTGGCCTACCGAGAGTCCTCCCTCATGTGGGTGGAAAAACAACAAGTCTCAGCAGACAGCTGCAATGAAGCACAACATGCTGAGGCAACTTCCTTCTAATGTATAAAACAGCTGGTATTCTAAGAAAACTGCCCTAGCATAAGAAAACTTATTTTTCCATGAAGTGGCAGGGAATTTTATGTTCTAATTTGTACTGACAACAATATCATGTGTAGCCTTGAGCAAGCACAGAGTGAAGATGTCAAGCTAAAAGGAATGAAAACAGTTTCTGGGCTAAAGGTGTATGAGATAAAAGAAATAGAACATCACCACAGAAATAAAATGAATTATAACTACGTTAAAGGGCACAAGTTGCATGCCTATGGCTAAAATAACGTGCCCATAAAATACTGCTAAAATAACCTCAAAACACCACCTCTTCAGTTCAATCCTGGACCTGTGGATACTCTGACAGGAAGAAGGACTGTTGTGCTGCTGAAAGGACTGCCACTCTGCTGGACTACTGCTCTGAAGGAACGTCTGCCCTGCTGTCCTGACCTACTGCTTGCTGCCCATTTGCCTGGGACGAGACCTGCATTTAGCCTCCTGACTACAGACTCAGGGATTGAAAGCTCCAACAACCCAGTACCTGGATTCTGCCAAATTGTGAGTTCTACCCTGTCAACTGGTGCCGCCCTAGTCTTGGACCCTTGGAAGTGAGCCTGAAGGTGCTCTGCCAGCCCATTCGTGGACCAAGCAGAACCAATGCATCTCCTCTGCTGTACAGCCAATCCCAAGCTGAACCAGCACATCGCCTGTGCTGCATGGGTTCTACTGATGCAAAGGGCTCTCCATCAACCTCACAGCTCCCATTGGAACCGCCGCTGTGAAAAGCTTCACTGAACCCCCGACTGTGTGAAACATTCTTAAAGCCTGACTTTGCATCACAAGCCCTCATTGACAGAATCCTTGATGATGACATAGGACCTCATATGGTAGCTCTGAAGATCCTCGGAACTGACACATTGCCTCGGCTGCACGACACATCCTCAGTGCAGGACCTTGCAACACTTGCAAACCAGAATTTAAGGTACTTTTGTTCAATGGGCCTTACTGGGTCCCTGTAGCTGACCCGCGCTCCATTGTGGTCGGCCTGAACTTGTGACTTTGTTCTGGTTCAGCTGAGAGAGAGGATGGGGCGTAGTGTCCTGACAACTTCAGAGTTGAGGGAACTGTGTTCGAGTCTCAGCATCAGTTCAACATCCTATGATTCTGGGCAAATCACTTAAGCTCTCCGTGCCCATAATTCAGTGCCTTGAGACTCTTATGGATGATTTGTTGTGCTTTACAAATCCCGGATATATAGATATTTACAGTTTAGTGCTTTGTGCTTTTTGGTGCTATTTTCACTGAAAGCTTTAAAATTGCATATCTCCAGATCTACTGATTGGATTTTTGTCATTTTGTCTTGTTTTAGTTTTTTTTTAAATACTCTATTTAATTAACTTGTGTGGGATCCTTTTGTGGTGTGCTTTCACTGTCTTACTGTATGAAGTGTTGCACAAATACTTGACACATTGCTTTGTGCCAAGCTACCAGGGGGTTGAACTCAGGTTAATATGAGGTTGCTTGTGACTTCATCTGGATAAGGATTGTCATTTCTGCTTGAGTAGGGTTTTACACCCTCAACCAGCAACCGGTTTCTTACAAAGGTGTTGGTAAATCTGTTGCAAAAGCTGCAAAATTGCTTTAATATTGCTGTAAATTCAGTGACCCAAAGAATTGAAAGACATAGCACAATGAGGAGCTGAGTGTTCAGCATAAACTTTGAGTTATTCTAAGCAATCTATGTGAAGGAGATGTACCTAATTCACAATAGGGGCAGATATTAAGACATTATATAAGTGGGTGTAAAATGCAGTGTAATCAGTGACCCAGTACAGATGTAAAAACTGGGAGATCAGTCACTCAAAGGTACGCTATAGTAGACAGTTGAGGGTGATGCAGGGAACTAAACATTTGGTGGTGCAGATAACATTGTAGTTATAGTCATGTGGTACCACAGATTCAGTGAGTCAGTATATGAGGAAGATCAAGGGCACCAAACTGCCCCAATGACTGGAGAACAGATGGACTAGGTGCAGTAGGGAATGGGGTTTAAAGTGTGATGGACATTGTATAAGGAAGGTATTAAAGAATGCAGTGTTAATTCATGGTAATCCGATTACAATTCTAAAGGACAGCTAAGAATGGTGGCCAAAGGAGTCAAAAATGTTTTTTTATTGGTCAAATTTCTGAGCAAATACTTTTTCTTCTTTTGGGGCTCATGAGTTTTTCACCTGTACCACACTGGTGGAGGGAACCTGGCACATTTAGACATCCCCACCATTAGGGCAAATCTACATTGCACTTGGGACCATATCATAATTTGCTAAGCTGGCTCACTGAAGAGCCAGGTGCATGTTTGTATGCACCTGCAGTATGTAAAGTGGATTCATTTAACCCCATATTTCACACTGCAGTTGTAAAGAAATCAGGCTCTCAGCTTTGGGGTTAGTCAGCGCTGCCCTTCTTGAAAGGGCCCATGTTTTCTGGAATTCGGTAAAAATGATTGACTTCAGGGCTCTTATCATGATCATCTGCACTTGCTCAACGCAGAACCGAGCACCTGTTTTTCTGCCCTGCTGTGTCTAAAGCTCTTTCGTTTAACCTGATATTTAAGCAAGAAAAAGGATGGTTTTCAGACAGCACAGCACAGCACAGTGTTTGCTTCTTTCTGCTCTGGGCTGTGCTGTCTAAAAATATGGTGTAACAAGAGCAATAAAGCTACTTATTTGCCACCAAATTTGTGCAGTTGAAATGTGGAGGAAACAGCAGAAAAAGATCCACAAATTGTGTTTCTTGTCCAGTCAATACACACAGAAGTTCCAAAGAGTTATGGTTCCTGCCACTGACAGTGCACGCCACTTTAGATGCTAATTTACGTTGTCTACACATTGTGGAAATTCCTAGGGAGACATCTCCTATTGGTGAAACTCTGCCAGTTAATTTGAAGAGTGTAAAATATGCTGTGGCCATATCATGTTCAGCTGTGTTCCATCAGCGCAGAGCCAAGTGTCTGTTTTTGTTCTTCATACATGTACAGCTTCGTAACTATACTGTGCCCTGCCCTTGGGACTGCGTAGGGCACACTTTAGAGGTGATATATGTATTAAAAGGAAAGATTTGGGCCTGGAAAAAGGGTTATTTTGCCAGGTCGATATGGCAATTTAAAGTGCACCCACAGGCTCTACAACGGCAGGCCTGAGACATGGCTAAAGGGCTACTTATGGGGAGTCGCACATTAAATGCTACAGGCCCACTAGTAGCATTTAATTTACACGCCCTTGGCACATGTCGCACACTACACTTTACTATGGGCCTATAAATAAATATGTCAATTTAAGATAAGCCAATATTACCACTTTTAGGGGAGAGAGTACAAACACTTTAGCACAAGTTAGCAGTGGTAAAGTCTGTGGACTCCTAAAGTCATCAAAAATGAGGTCAGAAAAAGTGTAAGGTAGTATTTAGGGTGGAATCCTGTGTAAGGAGTCGTTGGTTGTGTGATTTGTGGTAAAAAGAGGAGGTGGGTGTTGTTGGAGGCTGATATGAGAGAGGGTTGAATAAAGGGTTGCTGGTGTTAGAACGTTGTCTGTTAGGAGTAAGTAGTGGATAGAGTATGTAAAGGGAGAGTGTGTTTGAGATGATAAAGGTTGTCTGTAAAGTAGTTGTGTTTTGTCTGGGTGATGTGTGTGTTATATAATAGTATAGGGCAGGGCAGTGGTTTGTGTGAGAGTGAAGGTACCACTGTGCGGAAGTATGTGTAGAAGGGTGAATAAATGTGGTGTTGTGTTTTATAATGTTTGTTGAATGACTGAACTGTGGATTTCGGCCCTCATTATGACCCTGGTGGTGAGTGAAAAAGTGGTGGTAATGACGCCAACAGGCTGGCGGTAATTACTGTCAAATCATGAACATGCCGGAGAACGCTCCTATAGACAGCTAATGTACCACACCAACCGCCAGGGCGTTAACAACACTCACCACGGTGGTAGCCGTCAACAGCCAGGCAGAAGACAAAGTACTGCTCACCATATCATGACCCAGGAAACCACCACGATTTCCAGGGCAGTACCAACGCCATCAAAAGCCTGGCAGAAACACTGCACAGAAGAGCAAAGACTCACCATCGGAGACACGGGGAAGAACAAAGCTGCCATGGAACCAGAACTGCAAGTCTTCCTGATGCTCATCTACGTCATGCTCGGCCTGGAACACCAACGCTGATGAAGATGATGGTGGTGAGTACAGCCGCCTAGCACACAAGGGAGGGAGGGAAGAAAATGAGAGTGACACACACATGCACAACACACACCCGACACACTCACACCATACATGCAAACAAGATGCAGACGAAAGACAATGGCACACGGTACATGGCAGAATAATGCAAGGACAAAAAGAATGCAGTAATGAGAATGTATTGATATAAACAGCTACCAAATAAAACAATTGTACGAGAAACAGATATGTACAAATGTACAGAAAGGGCCAATGCCCAGTCCAATGTACTAAGGGCCCACATGGCCACGGGGCACAGTCCAAGGCCCAACTGAAATCCTGACTTCATCCGGATAGAACTCTGCAGGGGCATCAGTATGCAAGTGGGCAGGCACCTCAGAGATATGGGGGCGGGGGGGCACCTCTGCCGAATACGAGAACAAGCCCACTGGTTCTACATTTCTCTGTGCTGGGGAGTGCAAGGCCACAGTCTCTGGAGTGTGTGACTTTCCCAATGGTTCTGGAGTGGGCTCCATGCCCATTTCTCTGTGCTGGGGAGTGCAAGGCCACAGTCTCTGGAGTGGGGGACTTTCCCACCGGTTCTGGATGGGGCTCCATGCCCATTACTCTGTGCTGGGGAATGCAAGGTCACAATATCTGGAGTGGGTGACTTTCCCACTGGTTCTGGAGTGGGCTCAATGCCCATTTCTCTGTGCTGGAGAGTGCAAGGCCACAGTTTCTGGAGTGGGTGACTTTCCCACTGGTTCTGGAGGGGGCTCCATGCCCATTTCTCTGTGCTGGGGAGTGCAAGGTCACAATCTTTTAGGTGGGGAACATGCCCACTGCTCCTGGAGGAGGCTCCTAGTACAGCAGTCCCTGGAGGGTGGCCTACATGGCTTCCACTGGTGGTGATGACTGCACTGTGTCATCTGGAGGTGAAGGCTGTGAGTGTCAGCAGGTGAAGGTGCCTCCTGAGCAGCCTCTGCTGGTTGTGAGGGATGAACTGTGGTGGCAGGTGGAGGTGCCTCCTGGGCAGCTTCTGCTAGTGGTGAGGGCTGAACTGTGGTGGCAGGTGGAGGTGCCTCCTGGGCAGCCTCTGCTGGAGGTGAGGGATGGTGTCACCCTGACCGTCTCCGCTGGAGTCAAGGGCTTCTTCCCCTTCATGGCAGGAGGTCGCTGGATCCTTACCCATCCTGGCAGGGGTTGAGGGCATCTTCCTCTTCATGGCAGGTTGTGCGTGTTCCTTAGCCTTCTGGGCAGGAGTCGAGGGCTTCTTCTCCTTCATGTCAGAAGGTGCAGGCTCCTTCATGGCAGGAGTTGTCGGATACTTGACCTTCCTGGCTGGTGGAGTGGGATTCTTCACTGACTTGCTACCATGACTAGGTGGTGCCACCACTGTCCGCGTGGACTGTTTGGCTTAGGTGCTGGGCTTGGTCGTTGGGACCCTGCTCTTACAGGCAGGACGGGGGAGGGAAGGGGTCAAGTTGGGCAAGGAAAACCTACTTAGGGATGGTGGGGCAGGATGAGGGAGGAGGGATGGGAGTCGAGGATGAGGGAGTGGTTGTAGGAGGGGTATGTCTGCTGGATTTGGGTGCAGGTACATTGCAGTGTGCTGATGTGAAGTGGATGACTGTTGGGTGAGTGAGTGCTTGCGTTTGTGTTTGTGTCCTTTAGGAGGGGGGATAGACAGGGTGTGAGAGGACACAGGGGACACATGCATGGCCATTGTGGAGGTGTCTGCAAGTGAGGTGTGTGTGGTGCTTGTTGTGGTGAAGCTGGTGGTAGATGTTGATGCAGTGCATGCAGGTGTGAGTGTGGATGAGATTGTGAGAGATGTGGAGGTGGAGGAAGAGGGGGAGACAGTGGAGGCAGTGGATGTGGTTGTGACTGCAACTCTCTGGTGTTTGCGCGAGTGCTTGTGGGATGAAGTGTGGTGCCTGTGTTTGACTGTGCCACTCATGGGTGCTGTCTTGTGTGCATGCTCGTCTGTATGTGAGCATGGGACGGGTTGGGGTTGAGGAGACTGGGACTGGGAAGTGGTAGTTGGACGGAGGACGGTAGTGACAGGAACAATGGCTGCCATCAGAGAGGAAGCCAGAGCCTGAATCGATCCCTGTTGGGCCACCAATCCACTGTGAATGTCCTTCAGGAATGCATTGCATTGCTGCATCTGGGATGCCAGCCCCTGGATGGCATTCACAATGGTTGACTGCCCTACAGAGATGGATCTCAGGAGGCCAATAGCCTCCTCACTCAGGGCAGCAGGGCTCACTGGGGCAGGGCCTGAGGTGCCTGGGGTGAAGGAGATGCTCACCCTCCTCGGTGAGCAGGCCCGGGCAACTTGCTGAGGGGCTAGTGGAAGGGTAGTGCTGGTACAGAGGTGGCGGCTGTACCTCCAGCTGGGTGGTCAGAGAGGTGTCCTCCTCCACCAGGCAGCTTTCATCAGAGGAGGTATCTGAGTCTGTGTTGTCACCTCCTGTTTGTGCTGCCCTCGCCCTCCAGCCCACTGGTTTCCTTGGCATGGGTGGACTCTGCCTCCTGGGTCTTGCGGGATGCAGCTTCGTCTGTCACCCGTGGCCCTGCTCCTCCGCCAGATGATGCTAATGCACACATGGACAGGATGACAGAAGAAAATAGTAGGGGAGAGAAAAAGGAAACACTGAGTCAATTACTGCACCAACGCCACAGTTGGCACACACAGCACCGTCACACACAGGGATCAGGCTTGAGCACTATGCATTGCACTGCCAGTGATTTAGCTAGATGCCATGGCAAGATGAGGGCCACAAACCACCAACTGCACCCCTGCTGATAACCACAAAGCCCTGACTGACATGGAATGCTAACAAGCTAGGTTACCTGCATTTGCCATATACCCATTACCCTTGAGCTGAATCACGCTGCAATGTCTCGCCTGGCCTTAGAGGCACCAAAACTAACTCACATCCACCACCCAGATACCATGCCACCTGCCAATTATTGTAATAATGCCCACTGTACTAACACCCTTGTGGCTGCTGTGCCCATCCAGCTCTGGGTAGGCCACCACCAGTATGCAGGCCATCAGGGAGGTCAGGTTCCGACAGGCACCCCTTCCTAGTTGGGAGGCCATCGCCAGCTGGGCCTCCGCGGTCTTCCGTGCCCAGCGTCTCAGGTCCTCCCACCTTTTCCGACAGTGGGTGCTCTGCCTGCCATAGACCCCCAGGGTCCGCACGTCCTTGGCGATGGCACGCCATCATCCCTTCTTTTGCTGGGTGATGGCCTGCAGAGGTAATACAGACAGGAGGGCTCCATTACACATACATTCCAGCCTGTCACACATATGGCCCACCAATCCCGTTTCCATCACCATTGGCACACACATCGGCCGGCGCACACCATGTACACCACCACAAGACATTCCCCCGATGACACCATGCTTGCACACACATCTCCATGCATCTTTCACACATGCATCGTACCCAAAGTGTACTCACCTGTTGGTCAGGAGGCCCATACAGCAGTCGGTACTGGGGTAGGACCCATCCACCAATCGCTCCAACTCCTCCGAAGTGAAGGCAGGGGCCCTTTCCCCAGTCACCCGGGCCATGGTAGGTTCCAGACACAGGTCACAGCAGCAAAAGCAGTGTAGGTGTTCTCCTGTTGAAGGTCAGGAAACAAGAGAGGAATCAGATAGAAAATCACGGTCACGTCCGCGGCAGTGTACACCGTCACTGCCAGAGCAGATTCCCATTGGCCACTGTACTCGATAGAGCCCCATATTATCCAATGGGGAATTGCACAGCGGTGCAAAACCGACTTCCGTCACGACACCCAACGTCGGCGGAGTTACCTCACTTCCACTTGTTCCTACATACAGGACAGGCGGTCGCCATTTCATGGTAGCAGACAACTGTCATATCAACCTTAACTGCGTCACAGCCTAGATTAGCACATATCTCGCCATTCCCACTGTCCCATCACATAAATCCACTATGTACACTGAGGTTGTGGTTCTATTGTTCAAATTGTGACAGCATACTCACTCTTGTGTCCCCTAGATACCTACTGCTGTGGATAAATAGGAGGTGAAGACATACCTCCGTGTACAGACCCCTTGTGGACTTGGCTACACTGGAGGACAGGCACATAATACTGACCTATAGACTGGACAGGGCAACAATCACAGAGCTATGTGCCCAATTGGAGCCTGACCTGATATCTACCATCCATCATCCGACTGGTATCTCTCTTCTTGTGCAAGTGCTATCAGTACTCCATTTCCTGGCAACTGGTTCTTTCCAAGTGACAGTTGTCTTGGCAGCAGGAATGTCATAGCCAATGTTGTCAATCATCCTGGCAAGAGTTTTGTCTGATCTGGTGAAACACATGCACAGCTACATAGCTTTCCCCCAGGTGGAAGATCTGGCCACTGTGAAGGTCGGATTCTATGCAATGGGACATATATCCAATATTGTTAGGGCCATTGACAGTACACATATTGCATGTGTGTGTCCCCCGCCAGAATGAACAGGTGTTCAGGAATCAGAAGAGTTTCCACTCATTGAATGTGCAAATGGTGTGCCTGGTGGACCAGTACATCTCTAACAACAGTGCTAAGTATCCTGCTTCTGTGCATGATGCCTTTGTTCTGAGGAATAGAAGCATCCCAAATGTGATGGCCGAACTACAAAGGCACAGGGTCTGGCTAAAAGGTGAGCCATGGTCCCCACCCACTGTATGTTAGTGTATGCCTTCAGGTGTCATCCTCAAATCATTGTGAGGCTAAATGTTGTCCCTCAATGCTTGCAGGTGACTCTGGCTACCCAAACCTATAGTGGCTGCTGACCCCTGTGAGAAATGCCAGAACAGGGGCCAAAGAATGTTATATTGAGGCACATGGGTGAACCAGAAGGATCATCTAGAGGACCTTCGGGCTCCTGAAGGCCAGGTTCCGGTGCCTCCATTTGACAGGTGGATCTCTGTGCTACTCACCCGGGAAGGTCTGCCAGATAGTAGTGGCATTCTGCATGTTGAACAACCTGGCCCTCAACTGGCATGTACCCTTTCTGCAGGAGGAGGAGACTGGAGATGCCGCTGTGGCAACAGTGGACCCTGAGGACAGTGAGGATAAGGAGGCTGAGGATGAGGAAAACAGAACATCAGGTATCCGTTAATACTTCCAATGAAAACACAGGTGAGCCAGTGCAACTGAACATTACTCTGACTACTGATGTATTTTGTGTGGCTGTAGCATGATAGCATTTCTTTCTTTTTCTTTAGTTCACTTTATTCGGTGCAAAAAGACCATAAAAGACATAAAATAAATAAATAACATACAGAATTTCACAGTCATAAAAATTTCTAAAAGCATTGTTAATACATTTTCCGAACACCAGAAGCAGCATGTATAAAATTTAGCACAGCCTGGATTATGTCCATATTTCCCAAATCATGTAAGTGGGAGTAAGCAAGTTGGCTAGTTCTAATTCTGTTAGACTGAAATAGCGGACGTAAAAACCTTTTACTTGGAACAGTATATAAAGTGCAGAAAAGCATAAAGTGTAATGTACTTTGAGATGTCTTTCCATCGCAGCAACAGGGAGGGAGGATCTTAAACCAGGTTCCAGCAACTGGGAATGCTACCAGATAATGTAAGGTGTTTAGACGTAGTCTTGTGAGTAAAAACCTTTGTCGCTCATGATTAATGATGGTCAAGTACAACTTTGGTTGCGGTTGTTGTGTCTCATAGCTTGTCCGTTGACTCATTAAACTAGAGGCTGGGTCCATATCCTGATTTTTCTGCCAGAATATGTCTTTGACCTTCTTAATGTCCTGTCTTGTTAAAGTATCTGGTTTAAGGAAAAAAATCTCCTAATCCTAATGATAGGAGAGAAAGATAAACATATCTAAGCCAGGGTATATCTAGAAATCGTGACAGAAGGAGACAGTCCTGTATCACCTTTCTACATAGAAGCGTTTCAGGCTTAGTCCAGATTTTTATCCACAGTATAAGAGGTTGAAGTTTTATATAGCTAGATATGTATCTTAGACCTACTTCTTTGTGACAGAACTTTATTGGTGTAGATTGGGGGACTGATAGTAGCCTTCTTAGAAATTTATTTTCTATAATCTGGAGCCCTGTACATTCTGCAAGCCCCCAGATCCCAGCTCCAAATGTCGCGACGGAAAGGCATTTAGAAGTGAAGACAGTCACCATTTCCTTAACAGGTTTATGTCGAAGTCTTCTTGCAAACCTAAAAACAGCTTCAATGGTTTTTTGGAATTGTATTGAGCGTGTATTAACTAAAAACTTCCAGTTAAAATCTACATCAATAGGGACCCCCAGATACGTAAAATGTGGGACCTTAAGTATCTCATGCCCATTTAAAGTACATTTTTTTGTTTTTGCTAATTTAGGACCGCACTTCATAACAAATGACTTGGTTCTGTTAATTTTAAGACCAAGGTTCCACATAAAGGTATTAAAAGCATTCAATAAAATCTGGAGGCCATTCGCTGTCCTTGAAATTAGTACTGCATCATCTGCATATAAAAGTACAGGGATTGGAGAGTTATTAATGACTGCGGAGTCTTTCCCTAACTCGCAAAGAAATTTCTCCAACCCATTTATATATAAGAGAAAGAGGAAAGGGGCAAGAACACAACCCTGTCTGACCCCTTTTTGTGAGGGGAATTTCTCTGTCAGGCCTCCCTCCCGAGAGTAACGGACCCGAGCCTCTGTGCAGGCATGAAGTTTACTGAGTAATATAACTATGTGTTTATCCACGCCCATACCCAGCATTACCTTCCACAATTTCTCCCTGCTGACTGTATCAAAGGCGCAGGAGAGATCCATAAATGCTAAGTGTATACAGCCCCTTTTGGCTTTAGTGTATTTCTGGACTATAAGTGTCAAATTAAGAGTTTGTTCGACTGTACACACCCCTGGGCGAAAGCCAAATTGTACCTCTGAGAGGGAGTGAGTATCAGTCGCCCATTCTTGTAGCTTATTTAAAATTACTCAGTCCAAAATTTTGACTGAACTGTCCAGCAAAGAGATTGGGCGATAGCACAGAGGGTCTGCCCTATCTCCCTTCTTGAAAATCGGGACGATGATCGCTTTTTTCCAAGAGTCTACTAAAGGGCCTACCACAGCCGATCTCATGAAATTGGTTAGCAGTGGGCCCCAGAAGTCTTTATAGTGCTTTATATAAGTCAGCAGGAATTCTGTCTGGACCTGGGGCTTTCTCAGATGGACTATCTTGGATTGCCTGTTTAACATCATCCACACTTATAATGTTACTAAAAGCCAAACTTAGCTGATCATTTCCTGCAGGTTTTAGACAATTTAGCATTTCTGATTGGGTATTTGTCTCTATGGCGAAAGTTTTTTTTAAATAGTCCACCCAGGTCTTGGCTGGAATGACAGTGTCCATGGGCGTCTCATAGTTATCGCTCAATAGTGAAGAGTTAATCACACGCCAGAATGCAGTTGTATCTTTGAGTTTGCTTGCAGCCATCAGTTCCTCCCACGCAGATTCACTTAGATTTCCTTTTGGCAAGAACTTCTTTATAGTTTTTCCTGGCAATCTTAATTGCTTGTAGATCTTTGGGAGATGCATTGATTGTTTTTTTTAGCTTACTTAAAGATGAGGTACATGCGTGGTAAACCATCTTGGGCCATGGACTTTATTAGCTCGTTGAGGCTGTAGTTTCTCCGCCATATAATTTGTCAGAGAGGAGAATGCACGAATAATTTCATGTGGGGCCTTATTTTCATCCAGGGATGTCATAACGTCTGGCCATTTATTAAAAAAACATCTCTAAAATTGTTTTTATTGTTTATCTTCCCCCATTTGATTGTAAGCCCTTTTTGGGATGAGAGCTTCATGGCAGGGTGTTGCTTCCCTCTTCTTGAATCATTTATCAGATCTAAATTAATCATAATGGATAAGGGATTATGATCACTAAAACAGGTCGGGGTAACCCTGAATTGACCTGTAATAGGGGACAATTCTCTAGAATAAATAATATAATCAATAGTGGTGTGAGTGTTCCCCCCTACAAATGTTGGTATCCCTCTGGTTGAGGGTGTGGGAAAGGAAAGGGAGTTTACTGTTATCAGAGAATTAAGGGTGTTCCCATACGGGGAGTGTTTGAAGTGTTGAATGGGAATGTCATTCTCGTCCAGGAGTCCACAACAGTCAAGGAGTTCTGGCTCGCAGAGATGGGCATTAAAATCACCAACCCAGACTATTCTTGTGTCCTTTTTACTCGATACTGTTACCTTATGTATTAGGGTCTCCAAACTACTGACCACGCTAGTGTCTGAGTTATCAAAGGTGTTGTTATAATAGTTGATCAGTAGTATATCGAATGGTTCTTCTAGTTTCAGAGATAGGGCCAGAAAAAAAGGCGATATACCTACAGCACGTGCTTCCATCCCTCCAGCCTCCACAGATAAAAAGATGGCCAGACCGCCCTTAGCTCTACCTGCATGGGCCTTGGTTGCAGGGACATGATATGTGGTATAGCCATTAATATGTGGTGATTCTGTGAGCCAGGTCTCCTGACAACAAATAATAAGATTTCCCATCACTAAATCTATCCAATCGGGGTTTCCAATTTTTGATTTTAGACCTGCAACATTCCATGAAATAATCCCTAGGGGTGTCATACCCTGTATATCACGTATATTAGGGACTCCTTTAGATTCTAAGGGGGACTGTGAGAGTACGTTTGTCTCCAGAGGATCTTGCAAGGATGGCTCAGCTAGTGATTGTCAATCTAACTGCTCTAGTGAGGTCAGGGTCTCATACCTATTAGATAATGTCAAAGCAGTGTCAGAGGGGTTAGAGAGACCAAGGTTACTGGGATTCTGAATCCCAGAGTAGGTTGAATCAGAATAGCATGGGTTTGATAACGGATGGATAAACTTAGTCAAACGTTGGACTCTTATAGGCCCTACAGATGATCTCATAGGTGAGAGATGGTGATACAGAGCATTAACGGTCCGGGGGGTCCTAAAATTTAATATAATACAATCCCCAGGTGATGTTTTAGGGGGTGAGCCAACCCAAGGTACCCTTCTTACAGTTAAGATGTCCCTATGGAAGTCAACCCGCCCTCCCGTGTGTTTTCCTACCCAATGAGTCACTTTATTCAGTAGAGACATATGGGATTCGGGGTGGGTGCTTTCCAATATAGGGGCATTTTCCAAGATTAAAACATAGGGGGTACATGCCAAAGGTATCCTTGGGCAGGCTGCCTGAGTACTTATAGTTTCCTGGCCCCGGCGGCCTTCCCGTTTATTTGTGCCCCACTGATATTGTGGGTTTGTAGAATGTTTTGAGGCCTCTGCATTCAGGGGTTTTTGGATTGGGTTCTGGGCAGGAGATATTCTAAAGTTCTGATGCTGATGAGTAGGTGGAGCTGGTAAATATTCAGGAATGGAATGAATGTTCTGAGATTCTGCCTTCGGTGGTTCGGGTTTTATATTCGTTATAGATTCAACCTTCTGTTCGAGAACGGCCACTTTCTCCAGAACTGTTGAGCATAACTTTTAATGTCTCTAAATTGGTCTTCAATTTGCAAAAAACACGTTTTAATTGAATCCAGATTATGACTGTCTTTTGGTTGTTTCCCTATAGTTTGTTTTATTTTTTGGCTTTTAGAAGGACATTTGCTCTTGGTCTTCTTAGTTCCTGATGAGGACTCTCCAAAGCCTTCCCTATCTACAGGAAGTCCCACTTGGTGTATGGGGGTTACTGCCGTTTGGGGGGGGATTATTTGCCTGCTTTTTTTTTAGGGTGGACTCTCTGGAGTTGTAGGAGTAATTAAATCGATTAAATCAATTTCTGTTATTACACAAGGGTTTCTTTTCTTGGTCTTACTCAGCAGCAGTGTTGCCGACGGGTTCCGTCTCCCCTCCCCAACCTTTCCTGCTTTCTCAAGAGACGACTCTAGGGTAGCTTCTACTCTCCCTATCTCTGTCTCAATGGCACCCATTACAGACGTTAGGTAGCTTGTTATTAGCCTGGGTGGGGGGGGCCTCCTGGGTGGGTTCCCTTCCCCCATTATCTCCCTTATGTTTTCCCATTTTGACAGGCTAGTCCCTTTGTCCAAGATAGGGCACTGTAAATTACTTTAACGGATATATCAAACTCAGATCCCCTGACTGGGGGAAAAAATAGAACCAGATTATAGTCAGACCCTAGTTGGTTCAAATGTCCAGTCACAGCCTTTAACCACACCAAGTCCACTGCAGTTATAGAGTTATAGGCCTGACTTACGCCTTGCGCGTAAACCGCCTATGTCAGTCCTTGCGTGAGGGGGGGCGCGTCCTTCAAACTAGAAATCAGTGCTCCTTCTCAGCAGCACCAAAAGCGCACTTCCCGAAGACCCTCTTTTATTTTAAAGAATAATCACCGGCAAAGTACCTTTAGGTAGCCCTGTCCATTGGGCTAACTGATCCAGACTTCTTTTGGGTGGATGTCAGGGGGGTGGCCCTGCCCTGCCTCTTCCTGGCAATGACGGGCAAGGACAGGCCCGCCCTTGGCCCGGGCGTCGCCAGGGTGCCGCCCACGCGGCGGGAGCGCGGTAATGTTTTTAAAGGGCTCCTGCCCCTCCTCTCCTCGCACAGCGCTTCCCGCGATGGCAGGAGCACGGTAATGTTTTTAAAGGGCTCCTGCCCCTCCTCTCCTCGCACAGCGCTTCCCGCGAATGCATGATAGCATTTACTTCCATTGCATCTCAACTTACTGTCACCTATGGCTTGTCATTTTACAGAGGTTGGTGAGATAAGAACTGTGTATTGATACGATGAGTACAGACAGCTACAGGTCCTTATTTCTATGCTCTCACAGTGTTCAGATCATTTGCACTAGGTGTGACTGTTTCCATAAATGCACATTTTCAAAACATAAAATACTAGTAGTCAAGTTGTGTTCAAGGGTGTTTATTGTAGTGCTATGAAATTGAGGCAAAAGTGCAATGGAATGGGGTGATGATGGAGGAAATTTCAGGGTATTGTTCCAGTTTGTATGTAGCACAGGTGCAGGGTCCAAGGGGCCATAGGAAGGGGAGCAAAGGCAGTTCAAAGTGGACAAGATGACTGTGTGGGACACAAGTGGGACAATCAGGAGAGTCTCATTTCCTGGTGGTGGTCTTTGCAAATGTCTCTGGCTTCTGTCTGGGTCGCAGGGAACGTTTGCCAGGTGGTTCACTTTCTGCAGGGGGAGGGGTGCTGGTGGCCTGTGGGTCCTGTGGTGGGGCCTCCTGCCCACTAGCTGCAGCAGAAGTGGAGGACTGGTCAATAGACTGGCAAGTGGTAGGGGCCCGCTGGAGGGCTGTTGCTTCCCTCATGATGTTGGCCATGTCTGCCAGTACCCCTGCTATAGAGATCAAGGTGGTGTTAATGGCCTGCAAGTCCTCCCTGATCCCCTGATACTGTTCCTCCTGCAGCCACCTGTCCTCCTGCATGTTGTCAAGGATCTGGCCCATCATGTCCTGGGAATGTTGGTAGGATCCCAGGATCTCAGTGAGTGCCTCCTAGAGAGTCAGTTCCCTGGGCCTGTCCTCCCCCTGGCGCACAGTGGTCCTCCCAGTGTCCCTGTTGCCCTGTGCCTCTGTCCCCTGAATGGGGTGCACACTGACCCCAGGTCCCTGATTGTCTTGGGTATGAGATGTGGACTGGGGTCCCTGTACAGGTGGGCACACTGCTGATTGATGTGTCCTGGGAACAGTGGTGTGGATACGCTGGGTGAGTGCTGTGGTGTTGGATACTGATGGGGGAGGCTCTGTGGTGGACTGAGAGTGGGCTTGGGTGACCGACTGTCCAGTGGTCCATGACTCTTAACTTCTCATCAGTGAAACAAGGGTGCCTTTGTGGGGACATGGGTGTTGTGTGGTGTGTGTCGGTAAGAGTGTGTTGAGTAATGTGGTGGGTTGTGTGATGTGGTGTGCATGAGGGATGTATGGGTGTATGTGGTGTGTGTGTCTAGTTGCCTCTGTGCTGTTTGTGTCAATCTCCTGGCAGTAATTGTTGTTTGTAACGGGTTGTGGATAATGTAAGTGTGTGTGTTTTATAGTGCTGTGGGTGGGTGTGGTGGGTGTATGAGTGTCAAGTGTGTGTTTTTAATATTGGGCAGTGTGGTGTTGTTTTGTATGTGGGTGTTCATTCTAAGCGCGGTGGTATATACCGCCAAAGGTTTACCACGTGGTGATTCGTGGGTCATAATGTGGTGGGCGTTGTTCTGTTGGCGTAATGGTATGGGTGTTAGCACCGTAACATTAGCACTGACCTTTGGGCTGGTGGATTTGTGTTTCTGGCAGTATTCTGTCAGATTGGTGGGTGGGTGTCATAATATGGCAAACGGACATTCGCCCCTGTGGCGGTATGATGGTGGCCATAACTGCAGCAGTAACCAGGATTTACCGCCAATGTCATAATGAGGGACTCAGTTGGTTTGTTGTGAAAGATTAGTTTGCATTTGCTGAGACTATGTTTGCATGTTTAATGGTGTGGATGAGTTATGAAGGTTGCTGTTAATTGGAAAAAAGGGCAGCATTTCTGACTCTAGCCCCAACCACCCCGTACAGGCCCAGATAGGCAATGCCCTTGTCTTCTCCACCCTTAACCTCAATTCATGGGCTGAGGTGGCCTTAGCCCAATGGTTAAATAGCCCTAGTGATCAGGTGACCTTCTACCAATGAGAACTCTACCCTTTGTGCAGTATTGTTCATCTTTATCTGTTTAGATATTTTCCTCTTTATCTGTTTAGATATTTTCCTCTTAATTATTTCCTTTTTATTGAACGTTTTAGTTGATATGTTCCTTTCCTCTTTTCTGTAGAATTTTGTACTGTGCCAAGAAAAGCAATTGTAGAATGGAATGAGAATTGTTATAGGAGATCGCTGGGGAAGCTGGACTTGAGAAGTGGTGGGAGTTTCTTTATGAAAAGAATTATCTCAATAAATATATTTGGATGTTTGAAGACTGGACGTGAAAAGTGATTCAAGTTTATGCTTGTTTCTACTTGCTGAGTAACACTACAATTTTGGCGACAATCTGGTTAAACTCAAGCATCTTCATTCCCATTTTTCCATTTTAAAAGAAACTTCAACACCAATAATTAGATCATGAAAATGAATCAGTTGAAGACTTTGTAACAGCATTACACAAATTAGCTGCATTATGCAGTTTCGGTGACAGTGTAGATGAACGGATTTATGACCAATTAATGCTTGAGTACAAAAGTGACAAAAGTAGAGAAACACTTTGGTCTAAAAGTTATCCCAAGTTTGATGAGGTATAAATGATTGCCAAAATAAGTGGAGCACTCCTTGACCTATATTTATGAATTAAAAAAAACAAAAGATAATCCACTTAGTGTGCAGGCACTTGATGTGAAATCTAGGAATAAGAATCACGTGACCACCAAAGCAAAATTGGTGTGCTTTAAATGTGGATCTTTCTCTCATCTAGCAAATAGAAAAGATTGTCCTGTTCTGAACATTATTTGTAACAGATGTGGGAAGAAAGGATATTTTGCCAAATGCTGTAAATCTTCTGTAAAACCTAAAACAAAAATGAATGAAATTGGGTGTGAGGAGGAGCGCAATCTTATTCTCGAAGTGGTGAATTATGTCAACTGCGTATCTGGTGTTCATTGGGAGTATCCGTCTGATACTGTCGAAGTGCATGGTGTAAACTTTTCCATGATGATGGGCTCAAGAGCAAAACTGTCAGTTGTTTCTGAGTCTGATTATCTTAAACATCATGATCCTGGTGTTACTCCTTACAGTCATGGTGGGAAACTGATTGAATTGAGAGGATATGTTGATGCTACTATTTTGTTCCTGGGAAATAAGATGTTAGGAAAAGTGTATGTATCAATAATAGGTGATACCATTTTGAGTTGACCTCATCAAAAATTGTTAGGGATCATTCTAAATCCAAATTCAGAACCACCGATACAGATTCAACACATTAACAATATAAGAGATGATCTGATGAATGAGTTTTCTGATGTATTTAACCCCAAAGTGGGATGCATTAACTGTTACAAGCACCGTATTTGTTTGAAAGATGGAGTGCAGCCTATTGCTTGTAAAGTTAGGAACATTCCTTTTAGGTCGCAATAGAAACTAAAGTTGGAACTCAAAAGGTTACAATTGAAAGGCATCATAGAAGTAGTGGAGGCAACCCAATGGATTGTTCCAGTTGCAATAGCCATGAAAAGTTCAGGCGACATCAGACTTTGTATTGATCTCAGGCACCTTAACAAGGCATTAGTTAAGGATAAATTCTTTTGTAATGCGAAATACTTCACAAGGTTGGATATGAGTTCTGCATACCCTTAAGTTCAATTATGTGATGAATCTAAACTATTGACTTCTTTTTTAACTCCATTTGTAGTTTACAAATTTACCAGAATGCCGTTCGGTCTTTGTTCCGCGGCTTCAGTTTTTCAAAGACTAATGAATGAGATGCTTGGTAAAATTGAGGGAGTGAAGTTTTTTCAGGATGATGTTCTAATCCTCACGAATACCTTGGAAAGTCATGTTTTGAAAATTAGAGAGGTGTTGAAGATCTCTAGGGTGAAGGGCATTACTTTAAAAGTAGAAAAGTGTAAGTTCAATAAGCCAGAAATAACTTATTTGGGTCACACCATATCAGCTGAGGGTGTCAAACCCAAGGACGACTTAGTGAAATCCATAGTTAACCTTACCAATCCCAAGAAAAAGGAGGAGGTTCAAGCCTTTTTAGGGATGGTGGAGTTTTGTGAGAGATCTGTAGCAAACCTTGCTGAAAGGTCTAGTTCCATCAGGGGATTACTCAAAAAAGGAGTAGATTTTTATTGGTCAGAAGAATGTCAACAGGAGTTTAATTATATAAAACATGCTTTGTCCTCTGCTCAATCACTCAACAGTTTTCAACCAGGGCTAACTTGTTGTATTATAACTGATGCTTGGGACAAGGAATTGGGTTGCGTTTTGAAACAGATAAAAAATGGTTTTGATTGTGTATCTTCATGTATATGCAAATGGATAGTAGGTCGACAAGATTTTCAATTTGTGGTCAAATATATTCCTGGATGCGAACATATAACTGCTGTTTGTTTATCTAGGATGCGGAGTGAATGTACGGAAATTGAGGACAAAAAACTGTCATGGTGGGTTGAAGATTAAATTAAAGTGAAGTGTGTAGTATGACTGATGGATGTATTTCTGAAAAAGAGTGGACTGAGGAATTAAAGAAAGATGAAGAATTGATGAAAATAATGGACTAGGTAATGTCAGGTAATATTTCAATGAGTCAGGAAAAAGATTTACAATTATATAAGAAGATTTAGAATGAGTTGTCAGTGGAGAAAGGGCTAATTTCAAGGTAAAGTAGGTTGATCCCTCCCACTAATTTATGTGATCTTCTTATAACTTTAGCACATTTAGGTTATCAAGGTATATGTAAAACCAAGGAAAGATTGAGAAGTACACATTGGTGGCCTGGTATGGATTTGGTTGTGGAAAGAAAAGTCAGAGACTGTGTACAATATAAGATTGCTGACAAAACTTTGAAGACTAGGACCCACCCGATGGTCATAAGAGAGATACTTAAAGAAGTATGGGAAGAAGTGTCTTTGGATGTTATGGGTTGTTAGATTGTGGATATGTAGTGGGTTTTATGGATTCTTTGCCTTGCTGGCCAGAGATTTTGGTAACCTCTGAGTTAACGTCAATGACAATAGAAAGATTCTTAACAGAGGTTTTTGCCAGAGAAAGTAACCCAAGAAAATACTAACAGATAATGGAGTTCAGCTCACATCAAAGTTAATGTGTGATTTTCTAGAGTCAATAGTAATTGTACATAAAACATGCACTTTATATCATCCTGAATCGAATGGTATGGTTGAATGATTCAACAGAATTTTAAAAGAAACCATCCAATTAGCTAAGGAAATGGGAGTGAATTGGATAGACTTGGTTAAATCAAGAGTAGAAGAATACAGATCCCACAGGCCACTGCCTACCCTTAAAAAATGAAAAGAAAACATTTCTTTTTTAAAAAAAAAAGCATCCTGTTTTCATTTTAGGAAAACGGGCTGCATTTAAAAATAAAAGATTACTTTATTTGAAAGCAATTGCAGACATGGTGGTCTGCTGACTCCAACAGGCCAACATTCCTGTGTTTTTTTGCGATTCTCAATGTGTCACAGAGTGAGACCTACCTCATTAAAATTCATGAGTTAGGTCTACTTGCAACCCACTTGGAATCGCAAAACTTTGCTATTTCATAATTGCATACACTAATATTTAGTACATCTGTCCCCATGTGAGCTTAAACTTAAGGATCTGTGCAAGATGTTCTTGGGGAAGGAAAGTTTTGCTCAGGTGCCCTGTAGGCCAATCAGTAAAGCAGAAACTGGTGTACAGTGGGTGGTGGAGCTATTCTTGAGCTCCGAATCTCGTTGGATACAGAACGCCCCAACACACACTATGCAGACCTTGTTCAACTCTGCAGGTAAGCGCCAAATGTAAGGCTAATAAATAATGGTATTCACACATGTAAAACATTGTTTTCTATCCACAAACAAGTGACACATACACTCTGCATATACAATTCAAAAACACCAAACAGGTTAGGCAGTCATTTAAACACTCAGCTTAGGGGTGAACTTTTGCCTTTTTCGATTCTAAAAGGTGAGAGAAGGATATTGCACTGTAGTAGCCTTACCGTAGTTTAGGGAAAACAAAGAAAGAAATGTAAACAGTCACACAATGTAAAAAACAGCAGTTTAAAGTAAAATTGCACTGCAATTACCACCTCTGCTTAGACCTTGCTCTTTGGGCTTTGTAGGGCTTATAGAAGCTTGGACTACCAAATGGTCGTGTCTGCATTAGGGTTCCCGCCACAAACTCAAGGGATTGTGCAGGTTATTGGGGAGGGGAAAAAGCCTGCTCTGCTGCCCTGGGGACCAATCAGTAAAACAGAAGGTGATGTGCATGGTGGGGAGGGGGGGGGGAGTTGCTCTTGAGCTCAGAATCTCCTTGGATACAGACAAGGCCCAATATGCGCTCCACGGGTCCTGTTCACCCCTGCAGGTAAGGCGCAAATGTAAAGTTATTAAAAAAATGCTTTTCTCAGACTTAAAAACCTTGTTTTCTGGCCAAAAACATGTGCTACATACACTTTAGAAACACAATATAAAAGCACAAAACATATCAATGTCATGATATCACATGTTTCCGGTAGCACTACAATCTGTGTAAATTTGCATGTTGTAGGATATATATAAAGTGCAAAATATCTTCATTACCACTTCACTTGGAAACCCTTGAGTAAAAGTCACTATGCTGCAAAAATTATTAAGACAGCAGAAATAAAAAGAGCCCACAATTTGTCATTAAATTAAAGTAATAGATACTGGTGGTCATTCCAACCTTGGCGGTAAAAGCCGCTTACCTCTGTCAGAAGACCGCCAACATACCGCCGCGGCCGCGGTAAACCGCCACGGTCATTCTGACCCACAACAGGCAAACCGCCAAAATACAGACATCCACAAAAGTCCGCCACACCAAAGGCCAGCGAGAAACTGGCGATGACCAAACCTCCACCGTCACGCCAACAGAAATACGCCCACACTATTACGACACACAAATCCACGCGGCGGTCTTTCAAGCGCGGTATTCCATTGGCGGTACACACCGCCACGCTTAAAATACACACACATTTACAAAACACATCCACATTGGACAAATCGAAAAACACACACCTGATACACATACACACACCACTCCCACACACCCAACACAATATAAAACACACACCCATATCACCCACAAACACCCACTTCTACAGAATCGGGACCACGCACTGAGAAAAAGAGAACTGAGCACCCAGACGCGCATTTAACTTTCACCCAGCAATATTTCCACGCACTTCACACAACACACCAATACACATCACCACACAATCCACCCCACACATCACCCACACCACCCCATGGCACCGCAAAGACACCCCAGGTTCTCCGAGGATGAACTCAAGGTCATGGTGGAGGAAATTGTACGGGTAGAGCCACAGCTCTTCGGGACACAGGTGCAGCACACCACCATTGCCAGGAAGATGGAGCTATGGAGCAGAATAGTCGATAGGGTCAACGCTGTGGGACAGCACCCAAGAAATAGGGACGACATCAGGAAGCGGTGGAACGACCTACGGGGGAAGGTGCGTTCAATGGTATCCAGGCACAACATCGCGGTGCAGCGGACTGGCGGCGGACCCCCACCTCCTCCCCCAGAATTTACAACATGGGAGGAGCAAGTCTTGGCGATCCTGCATCCTGAGGGCCTCGCAGGAGTATCTGGAGGAATGGACTCTGGTAAGTCTCATCTTCACTACTTCATCCCCCCCACCCCACCAGCACGCCAACTCATACCCCCACCCTCACCCTCACCCCCATCACATCCTGCTCCTTGCAAATGTCTCCACATCACAGCCCACCCATCCCAACACCAAGCCCTGCTTGCGACCACAAAGCATGGACACCCATCACCAAAGCATGCCCACTGCACATACCCATCCCCCACCAAATCACCGTCACAAAAGCCCCCACACGGGAATGCCAGCACTAGGGTACAAGGGCACCCACCCATTACACGCTATGGCACACACAAATGCAATAACCATACTTTTATACCCCTGCAGGACCCGAACGCCACGTCACCGCGCAGGAGGGTCCACAAATGTCCACTCCACCCCCATAAGAGGCCCACAGTGAGGACAGCACCTCTGTCGACCTGGATCTAGATGACCAGCCCGGCCCATCGGGGACCTCGGGACAGTCGGTCCCCCTCAGACAGCCACAGCCCATAGCAGACCTTCCCCCCTCTGGCAACACCAGCACAGCACCCACCCAGCAGGCCCATCCCTCAGTCCCCAGGACACGCCAATCAGCGGTGTGTCCACCACTACAGGGCTCCCAGGTTAACCCACCACCCCAACAACAGGGACCTGGGGGCAGTGGCAGTTGCAGTGGGCACACGGTCCAGGGGACAGAGGCCCAGGGAAACAGGGGAACTGGGAGGGCTGCTGTGCGACGGGGGGGGACAGGCCCAGGGAACCCACTCTCCACGAGGCCTTCTCCTCCATCATGGGAGCATACCACCACTCCCAGGAGACGATGGCGACGGTCCTGGCCAGGTTTCAGGAGACCCAGCGCATGCAGGAGGAACAGTATTTGGGGTTCAGGGAGGAACTACGAAACATCAGTTCCGCCCTTGCCACCATTGTAGGGGCTCTGAATCAGGTAGTCACCACATTGCGGGACACTGTGGCAGGACAAAGGGCCCCTGACACTAGCATGGACCAAGAACTGCCTACCACCTCCGCCGGCGCTAGTGGACAGGAGGCCCCGCCACAGGACCAACAGGCCACCAGCACCCCACCCCCTGCAGAAGGAGAACCACCCCGCAAGCGGGCCCCGAGATCCAGGAAGAAGACAGAGTAAGATGCCAAGACCCCCGTCAGGAAAGGATACCTCCCTGATTGTCATCCCACTGTCCCACATTGACACCCTGTCCATTCTTATACTGCCCATGCTCCACTTTCCACAGGCATTTGGACATTGCACCTGTGAGACTAATAGTCTGGACTCTGCCATGGACAATCCTCCACCATCACCCCTCACCGATTTGCAATCAGCCACCAATATAGAGCAGTGAAATAAACACAGTTATTGCACAAAACAATCAGGAGTCTGGCTGTGATTTTGTACTAATGTATTAGACATTACCGTCCGAAAATTCATATTTACATTGTGATGCCAACATACCACTGTCACACAGCTGTAGTCCATGGGGAAACAAAGCAGATGTCACGCAGTATGGCCCACATCTCTGAAATTGGAAGGGAAAGTCACAACTCAGTTACCATACACTGGGGGAAAAGGACAGACAGTAGAGAGGTAGTAGGGGTTAAGTATATGTAATATGACGGGTTGGACTCTTACCTGTGTGTCATTGAAAATACTGCTGTATTACTGTGTTCCTGTTGTCTATGTCGTCCTCTTCGGCTTCCTCTTCTTCACTCCCCACAGGCTCCACAGCTGCTACAACACCACCATCTGGACCATCCTCCTGCAGAAAAGGCACCTGGCGTCGCAAAGCCAGGTTGTGAAGCATACAGCAGGCCACGATGATCTGGCACACCTTCTTTGGTGAGTACAATAGGGATCCACCTGTCATATGGAGGCAGCGGAACCTGGCCTTCAGAAGGCCGAAGCTCCGCTCGATCACCCTCCACGTTCTCCCATGGGCCTCATTGTACTGTTCCTCTGCCCTTGTCCGGGGATTCCTCACTGGGGTCAGTAGCCAGGACAGGTTGGGGTAACCAGAGTCACCTATTAGCCACACACGGTGCCTCTGGAGTTGAGCCATCAGGTAAGGGATGCTGCTATTCCGCATGATGTACGCGTCATGCACAGAGCCAGGGAACTTGGCATTAACATGGGAGATGTACTGGTCTGCCAAACACACCATCTGTACATTCATCGAATGATAACTCTTTCTGTTTCTGTACACTTGATCACTCCTGCTGGGGGGTACTAAAGTCACATGGGTCCCATCAATGGCACCTATGATGTTGGGGATATGTCCAAGGGCTTTCACTGTAGGCAAATCCTCCACCTCAGGGAAAACAATGTAGCTCTGCATGTATTTCAGAAGGGCAGACAACACTCTGGATAACACCTTGGAAAACATAGGCTGGGACATCCCTGATGATATGGCCACTGTTGTTTGAAATGACTCACTTGCAAAGAAATGGAGTACTGACAGCACCTGCACTAGAGGTGGGATCCCTGTGGGTTGGCGGATGGGTGACATCAGGTCTGGCTCCAGCTGGGCACACAGTTCCTGAAAATTGGCTCGGTCAAGCCTGTATGTCAGTATGACATGTCTTTCCTCCATTGTCGACAGGTCTACCAGCGGTCTGTACACGGGAAGATTCCTCCATCTCCTCGCATGTCCCAGCGGACGGTGCCTATGTAGGACAACAGCGAGCACAGAGTCAATCCTCCCACAGGTACGTTACCACAGTTTGCACCAAACACAATTCCAAATGCATTGAATGGTTTGTAGGAGTGTTGATGCAAGGCCTAGGTATGTGTGACGCAGTTAAAAGTAAGCCATGTGGGCCCTTGAAATGGCGGCTGCCTGACCTGTGAAGTGTGACAATGGGATGTGAGATCAATGCGCTGGCGTGGCACGGCGTGGCACACCGTGGCGGTAGGCGGTCGAAGACCGCGGCGTAAAGCAGCATTGGTTAACATTGAACCCTATGGGTCTCAGGAGCCAATGACGATGTGCGGTACGCACCGCCGCGGGCGTGACCGCCATTTTCTATTGGCTTAATCACTCGATACCTGATCTTCGACAGGAGAGGACCTACACTGCAAGTGCTGCTGTGACCTTGGTCTGGAAGAGACAATGGCTCATGCGACTGGGGAAAGGGCCCCTGCCTTCACTGCTCAGGAATTGGAGAAACTCGTGGATGGGGTCCTCCCCCAGTATGCGCTACTCTACGGTCCTCCAGACCAACAGGTAAGTACACTGGGGCCATGCTTTGTGGGCAATGCCTGTGTTGAGTCGGGTGGATGAAAGATGGTGGGGAGGGGAGCAAATGAGGCATGCATCAGACGACGGATGACAGGATGTGCCACATGGCAAGGGTAGGGATGGGGGGCCACTCACATTGAGGGTGCAGAAGGTGATGACTCTTTTTCTCCCCCTGTACATTTCACATAGGTCAGCGCCCACCAGAAGATAGCCATTTGGCGTGCCATCGCCAAGGACGTCCGGGCCCTGGGGGTCCACCACAGACGGGGCACCCACTGCCGGAAGAGATGGGAGGACATCCAACGCTGGAGCAGGAAGATGGCGGAGGCTCAGCTGGGGATGGCCTCCTAACGTGGGAGGGGTGCCAGTCGTACTTTGACCCCCCTGATGTCCCGGATCCTGGCGGTGGCCTACCCCGATTTGGATGGGCGTGTGAGGACATCACAGCAGACACAAGGGGGAGAGTACAACCTCATTCTGCTGACTTTGCGCGCAGTGGAGGTGTCTGGGTGGGGGAGGAGGGCTTTGGGTATCCCTAGGCCAGGGCGATTTCTGTAGGCTAGGCCCCTCTGTAAGGCATGGCCCTGTGCCCCCGCCCCCCACTTCTGTAGGGTGCCAAGTACAGTTATCCATGGCCCTGTGTCATCTATGTGTGCAGTTGTTGTCCATAGGCTTGTAGGCCATGTTCCATGGATTGAGTAGTGGACCCCAAGTGCGCGGCGTAGTGCAGGGGGCTTCTGTGTCTGTCCTATCCGCCAACTGTGTCGCCAATGCATGCACTCAACATGTCTTTATTTCCCTCCCCCCTTTTTTTGTGGTCTTCCTGTTCATGTGTGCATTAGCATCATCAGGCGGAGGAGAAGTGGCATCGGAGCACGAGGGAGCTGCATTCCACATGGCCCTTGAGGGCCATGCAACGGATTCCGAGTACACCAGTGGGACGGAGGGCGAGGGGAGCTCCACAGCGGGGACTCGTGCAGACATTAGTGACACGGACTCGTCCTCTGAAGGGAGCTCCCTTGTGGTGGCGGCAACATCCGTGCCCCCCTCAACAACAGGTACAGCCGCCACCCAGCGCACCAGCACCGCCCTCCCAGCAGCCCCTCAGCGTTTGCCCTGTGCCCGCTCACCCAGGAAGGTGGGCATCTCCTTCGCCCCAGGCACCTCAGGCCCTGCCCCTGTCACCCCTGCTGCCCTCAGTGAGGAGGTCGTTGACCTCCTGAGGACGCTCATTGTTGGGCAGTCTACCCTTTTGAATGCCATCCAGGGTGTAGAAAGGGAGGTGCACCAGAGTAATGCATACCTGGAGGGCATTCATTCGTGTCAGGCTGCCCATCAGCGATCGTTCAACACTCTGGCCTCAGCACTGATGGCAGCAATTGTCCCTGTCTCTAGCCTCCCCCCTCCAACTTCCTCCACCCATACCCTATCACCTGTACCTCTGCCTATCCCAGACACACCATCAGACCAGCCTGCACACACCTCAACACCCAAGGGAAGCTCATCCAGACATAAGCACCACACATCACACAAGCATTCACACAAGCAACATCCACATACAGACATACCAACACCCACTGCCTCCACTGTGTCCCCCTCCTCCTCGTCTCCCTCCTCCCTCCCTGTCACGTCTCCACTCACACCTGCATGCACAACATCTTCAGCCACTACGTCCATCACCAGCACACCCACCAGAACCCCCCGCACACGTGCAGTCACCACCCCCACTACCATTTACACGTCCCCTGTGTCCTCTTCCACTGTGTCTGTGACCCCCTCTTCCAAGCTACACAAACGCAGGCAGCCACCCATACAACAGCCATCCACCTCACGACAGCATCCAGCCCAAGCACCTGCACCCAAAGACACCAGACTGAAGACTCCTACAACCACAACCTCTTCCTCCACTCCCATACCCACTACACCTACCCGTCTCTCTGTTCCTAAATTGGTTTTCCTTTCCAAACTTGACCTCTTTCCCACAACTCCCCCACCCCGTCCATCTCATAGGACTCCAGTCAGCACCTCAGCCACCACAAAAGCGGGACCTGGAATGACAGTGTGCCATGGACTGTGGAGTCCCCCACCCTCAAGGGCAGCCAGTTCAGTAAGGAGCCAAGGCACGGCCAGCCCACCCCCAGTAAAACATCCAAAGATTGTCAGTGGCCGGCGCGAGAGGCCGAAGACATCAGGGATCAAAATCCCTACCATGGCTCTGGCAGGAAGTGTGGTGCCACCTGGCACACCGCCAAAGGTGGGGAAGGGCCACAGGCCAACAGGGAAGGCTGGGAAGGGCAGCACGCCCGACAAGTCCACCGGCAGCCCAGCTGGCCAGGAGGGCCCCGCCTGCCCCATCCCAGGTGGGCAGGAGGACACCCACAGGCCCGGTACTGCAGCCCAGGAGGGCCCCGCCAGCCACACGACAGATGGGCAGGAAGGCACCGCCAGCCACAGGTCAGGTGGTGAATGACCTCCATGCCATGTCTGAATCCGCTGAGCTGGACACTCATCCGATGCACCGCTGAACCAGGCACCGCTGTCTCAAGCACCGCTGAATTGGGTCCTTCATCTCAAGCACCGCTGCACTGTGCACCGCCGTCTCAAGCACCGCTGAACAGGGCACTGCCGTCTCAAGCACCGCTGCACTGTGCACCGCCGTCTCAAGCACCGCTGAACTGGGCCCTTCATCTTAAGCACCGCTGCGCTGTGCACCGCCGTCTCAAGCACCGCTGAACTGGGCCCTTCATCTCAAGCACCGCTGCACTGTGCACCGCCGTCTCAAGCACCGCTGAACAGGGCACCGCCGTCTCAAGCACCGTTGCACTGTGCACCGCCGTCTCAAGCACCGCTGCACTGTGCACCGCCGTCTCAAGCACCGCTGAACAGGGCACCGCCGTCTCAAGCACCGCTGAACAGGGCACCGCCGTCTCAAGCACCGCTGCACTGTGCACCGCCGTCTCAAGCACCGCTGAACTGGGCCCTTCATCTCAAGCACCGCTGCACTGTGCACCGGCGTCTCAAGCACCGCTGAACAGGGCACCGCCGTCTCAAGCACCGCTGCACTGTGCACTGCCGTCTCAAGCACCGCTGAACAGGGCACTGCCGTCTCAAGCACCACTGCACTGTGCACCGCCGTCTCAAGCACCGCTGCACTGTGCACCGCCGTCTCAAGCACCACTGCACTGTGCACCGCCGTCTCAAGCACCGCTGAACTGGCCCCTTCATCTCAAGCACCGCTGCACTGTGCACCGCCGTCTCAAGCACCGCTGAACTGGGCACCGTTGGCCCTTTGGCGGAAGGGGCAGGCCCGCCTCTGTGTCGGGCAGGGCTGCACGAAGCACTCTGGGCACCATTCCCCCTCCAGAACCAGTGGGGACTGTTATCCACTTGTGAGACTGTGGCTTTGCACTCCCCAGGATGGTACAGTGGGCAAGCCACCCACTGTAGAGACTTGAGAGACTGTGGCTTTGCACTCCCCAGGATGTAACAGTGGGCAACCCACCCACTTGTGAGACTTGAGAGACTGTGGCTTTGCACTCCCCAGGATGGAACAGTGGGCAAATCACCCACTGTAGAGACTTGAGAGACTGTGGCGTTGCACTCCCCAGGATGCAGCAGTGGGCAAACCACCCACTGTAGAGACTTGAGAGACTGTGGCTTTGCACTCCCCATGATGGAACAGTGGGCAACCCACCCACTGTAGAGACTTGAGAGACTGTGGCTTTGCACTCCCCAGGATGGAACAGTGGCCATGGAGGCCCATCGTGGATCTGGCGTCGTGGACTCATCTGGCTGAGGTTCCCCCCCTTCCCTTCCCCCTGAGGTGCCTGTAGTTTTGCTATCTGATGCCCCTGCAGTGTTCTCTCCGTTGGAGTCAGGTATCCTGTGTGGGCTTTGCCCATGTGATTTGGGCCCAGTGGTCCACGGACAATGCCTGCTACAATGATCAGACTTTAAAATTTATGTATATAAAGGTTTTAGATGTGTTATATATTTTTAAGCAAGTGATACAATATATTCCAATGTTTAGAATCATTTCCTTTTGTCTTTGCATTCTTCTGGGGGGTTTGGGGGGGGGTAACTGTGATGTATTGCTATGCATTGATGTGTGTGTTGAAGTGGGTGAGGGTGGGGGTGGGTGTGTCGTGTCCCCGTAATTTTTTCCCTCCCCCCTCCCCTGTGTCGTAGGTGCAGTACTCACAGCTGTCTTCAGCGCCGGCGTTCGTGCTCCTGGTAGAGGAGCAGGTAGACAATCGCTGGGAGGATGTGGAGTTCGGGTTCCATGCTGTCCAGATTCCTCGTGGGGTGTATGGAGGTGAGCGTTTTCCGTTCGAAATGGCTGTTTCTGCCGTGTTTTTATCGGCGGGGCTACCGCCCCGGAAAAGGTGGCAGATTGGTAGGTTGCGATGGGGTGGGCGGTACATTGACTCTCGCCTGTCTCTTGGCGGTGACCGCCGCGCTGTTTGTTTGTTCCGCCGTGGCGGGCGGTGTGTTGAAGTGGCGGTCTCTGTTGGCGGTTTCCACCAGGGTCGGAATTCCATTTTTTTTACCGCCAGACTGTTGGCGGTTTAGCCGCCGCTTTAACACCGACCGCCAAGGTTGGAATGACCCCCACTGTCTTTTCTGTGGAAGGTCTACATGCGTGATCTTAAACAGTAAGGTCTTCATTTATGGGTATTTGGCATAGGGCTGTGTAGATCAAGTCACCTTGCTGCTCTGCTCTATATCAAAGTAAAAGGGCAGGAATTAACCATATTTATCCAATTCGGTGCATTCCTGTCCTTTCCCCCTGCGCTGCTGCCATTTCAGCAGCCTAGCACCAATGCAGGCATCCTTGCACCACGGCGCAAGGGTGCCTATGTTGTCCGCAGGATTGTTTAAGTGCAAGAAGGGTCACCTACCTGCACAGAAACAATCCATACGAACGTTTTCTTCTTTCTATGTGTGCTGTAACATGCAGCACACATAGAAAGAGGAACAATATGATGAGATGAGGTATTTCTCCTGTTACGCCTGCCCTGGGAGGCATAAGATTTTGATGCATTCCCAGGTTTACAGGTCCTTGTAAATCTGGGAATGAATCAAAAACCATGGGAGTTGCGTGTGAACACTCACCGCAAAGCCAATGGAATGCCTCCCTTGCGCAGAGTAAGGTGAGGCAGTGATTTGTGCTATTTTGCCTTACTCAAGATTTATGAGGCCACCCAAAGCCACGCAATGTGGCTTTGTGTGGTGTTGTGATGTAATATGTAGAATGTTGGTAATATCATGGGGGGATTTCAGAAGGTGAGGAGGTGAAGAAGGCAGCTACAGGGATCAGACGGCCCGAGTGGGAGTAGGCTGTGGCGTGGATTGATGCTATGTTGTTTTAATACAATAAACTTCAAGTTGAACATCTCAAGGATGATGTATTCATTGATGATGGCGGCACTTCATGTGGCTTCATCAATCTGACTCAGAGCCTTGCTTCACTCATTGTACCTCTTTGTGTGGTGCAAACCTGACTCAAGGCTCTCATAAATATACCCCTAAGTATCTAGCACCGGTCAAACCCAGGGGAAATAATTCATGTTTGAACAAGACAAATACGGGCGTTGGAAATACAATGCTATTATTGCCTCTAGTAGTTAATCTGGAGAGGCGAAGCAGTGCAAGAAAGCTATTATGGCCGTGCAAATCAGGCACTTTTCGGGCATGCACCATTTGCTCCTGTGTCAGTTCAAATGGCAGGATTTGTAAAACAGTATCTTGGCTGATTTCTTACACTGCCAGAGCTGAACTACCGAGCTCATACTGTTTAGTAGTTCAAAAAAACACATCTTCACAGAACAACCCGCCTTTGTCCTGTATCTTTGGAATGAACTTGCATTAGAATTGTTCATTATGAAATGACAGTACATTTAAATAAAGTGAGGAAAGCTCATCCGGCCACATATGTTGTGTTCCTGGAAACCCCGTACAGCAACTATATATTAAGACGTATTCACCTACAGTAAATGATTCAGTCATAAAGGTACTATTATTGGTTCATTTTGTGTGCGGCATGATTGGAAACGTATTTAATACAACTATGGCGTACTGTAAGAAAAATATTACAAGTGAAAATGTTTGCTCTAGGTCAGTTTTTATGTTAATGTATTCAATTTATTGCCACCAACACTTGTACGTCAATGTGTCACTACTGCAGATTTTCTAAACTGGTATATCAAAAATGAGGTAGTCAAGGAAAACACAGTGCTACAGAGGTACTAGATGTGGTAGGTTGACTCTTTCGTGCCGGAAGTCATAGCTACACCACTGACGGTAATACCTGTATAATTAATTATTTTTGTTTATTAAGACAATGACCTCTGTATCTCACCAGTGATGTACTGTGATATATCATCAGGGATGCCAGAGCTGATATAATTTGAGCTGTCATGAGAGATGTTGTGTGTAGTCATGAGCAGTGCATCCATGTGGGCCATGATATATGTAGCTAAACATAATTAGCCAATTTCTTTTAGGACATCCAAGACACCCTCAATGTGAAGAGTTGGCTGAACTGTAAGAAGAAAGAGTTTGTCACTGAAAGAAAAGGATGTCACTCCCTTTCTTTCCACCGTATGACCAGAACAATAATTTACCTGGATGTAATTTTTCTTAGTATTTAAGTAGTCCAAAATAATTTTGTGGCAATAATGTAATGCAAACAAAAAAGACATATCATAATCTCCATAGTCATATAAGGTAGACCACAATTTAAACTCAAAATACAATATTATCAAGAAGACATCGAACACATTACATATACACATATGAGTGTACTGTGAACAGACCAGAACATAACCCTGCGCAGTGTCTCGATGTGAGAAATCACACAGATGTTTGGGACACTGCTCACAATTATTTCCCTGTCTATTCACTGTATAGCCACATAAGGATATGCCATGTTTTCCATGTCTTGTTAATAATATTGTACTGTGATTGTAAGTTGTGGTCTACATTAAATCACCATGGGGCTATATCTTTATTGTTTGCAGTAGTTGAGTGTCAACTACTTGCTATCAAGTAGTTGAGTGTTTTGTACTACTATGATACTCAGACAGATGAAATCCAAGTCAACCATTATTCTCATATATGTTGAAATCACAGGTTCTGTTGGTTTAAGGGCAACTCTCGTTACATCTACTGAGCCCCTAACTTCTGCGTGCAAAATGGAATTGCAGAGATTCAAGGTTTTGTCCAGAATGAAACTGCAAACCTTTGCAGTTTTAGACCCTCATCTCCGAGGCCATCGTGTAAAATCTTTATAGACAAACCTCTTCTTTGAAATATATGGTTAAGAAAAAACGTGTAGAGAGCAATAGTGACCATGCTGGTGCTGATGGTGGTCCAAGAGTTAGTGGAGGGTCAATATATGAGAGGACCAAGTGGCCTGAAGTCAGAAAAGTCTATCATGTCAGAATATCATATTGTTCCAACTTGTTTGTATGTTTCATCTTTATTTTGTATGTTAAGTATCTTCTTTTTTACATTTGTGGCTACATGTCTGAACTGGCAAATTCAATTCATATTATTGTTTTGTGCATTGTTTGTAGCAAATCTGTGGTCTTTTGTGATTAAATAGTTGTTCTCTTAGTCAACACATACTTCAAAAATCATTGAGTGCAATACCTACCCTCTGCACCCTTCCTTCTGCTGCCCTATCAGCATCCTGTCGCTGGCAGTGGTTGGGGAGAACATCTTCATGTGAAATAGTGCCTATTGGCACTGCTGAAAAATTGGTTTGTGCTGTAATGTTGTGCACCATTGTACAGGTCTATGGCTTGGACAGTAGTACAATGGCACTATATAGAGATCGAGTTCCATTGGATATAATGGACTCGTAATACGGCGGGTGGGATATACGTCACATTTGGGACGGATTAACCCCCTCTGCCAAAGTTGTAATCAGGCCCTATGGGGCAGTTAACTATAGACATCATGGCATCAAGGTAATTTCTCAAAACCTTGCATAGAGCACTTTGTGAAAACCCATTAGCTGCAGGTGTGACACCCTAGTTGGTGTCAGAGACTAGGATTTGCAGTGAGCACAGTGTGTTGGTTTGGCCTGGCTTCTAGATGTGTCTCTCCCCAGCTCAGTGGCCAACCTATCAATCAACCGCTAAATTACTGCTAAAGCCTACATTTGCCATACCTTTTATTCTCTGGTTAAACAGTGTGACCCTTCTCCTAAAAATTCTCTCGTCTTCCTTTTCACCTCTGCTGGCCAGCCTCTTTGTTCTTGCCATTGCATACAGTTAGCCATTGTTGAAGACACTGCTGCATTCTGGGGCTGGTGTTACAGTGCGCACCTAATTACAAACCACAAACGCAGCATTTGCGCCATCCTCGACTCAGCGTTCTACATGACAAGACCGGTCAACTCCATCGCCTCCACCTGTTTCCACACCCTTTGAATGCTACGGAAGATCTTCAGATGGATCCCAAGTGACTACCGCAAAACTGTGACACACACCCTGATCACAAGCAGACTCGACTAAGGCAACTCCCTCTATGCTGGAACCACCAAGAAGAACTTGAGCAAACTACAACAAATCTAGAACGCCTCCGCCAGATTCGTTCTGAACATCCCCCGTCAAGAACACATCACAGGACACCTGAGAGATCTCCACTGGCTCCCCGTCGAGAAGAGGATCAACTTCAAGCTCCTCATACATGCCTACAGGTCCCTCATAACCTTGGACCCGGCTACCTCAACCACCACATCACCTTTTACTGCCCTGCCAGACCTCTCTGCTGCTCCCAGCAGTCACTTGCCACTGTACCCCATATAAAGAAGTCCTCAGCTGGAGGGAGATCGTTCACCTATCTTGCAGCAAAATGTTGGAAAGCCTTACCTCTCCACTACAGACAGTCGCCATTGCTACCTCAATTCAGGAAGGACCTCAAGACCTGGCTGTTCAACTGAACCCTGAGGAAATACCGCATAGCACCTTGAGATCCTACAAGGGAGTGGCACACTCTAAAAAAGTTTGATTGATTACCACCTATTTCCATTTGGTGCTAAATTATATATGCAAAATCCCCGTTTTACGACTTTTCTGTATGCATGAATCCTTACATCACAAAAGTGATTTACTATTTTTTGAATTGCTCACAATAAGTCACATTTTCCAATCACCAAATTACAGAATTGTTCTTTATTCGATTCCCTAAGGCATTATTCCAATCCACCTTCTATACATCAGAAAATGCCTTTGCAGCAGTCGCAAACCACTTTGTGACTGATTTGCAATTTAGAAAACGTGTGTATATCTGACAGTTAATACATTATTGTTAAAGGGAAGGATTGCTGTCAGGGAGACCAGATCCTCAGGGCCTGCGGACGTTCCTAACATGTCGAGCACCAGACAGCTCCAAAGCTCTGATAGAAATATCACAGAGCCTGAGAGAGTCCAATTGGTGGAAAAGGGGATTAGGTAGGGAACAGCTGGGAAGGAGACCTGTAGGAAACAAAAGGTTAAACAACACAATATCAAGATATAATCACATTGATTTTCATAAAAACTCTCTATTGAATCTAGGGTCCAATAGTACTCTAAACATGAAATAACACTCTGTTGAATCTAGGGTTCAATGAAACTCGGAACATGAAATAACACTCTGTTGAATCTAGGGTTCAATGATACTCGGAACATTAAATAACACTCTGTTGACTCTAGGGTTCAATGATACTCGGAACATGAAATAACACTCTGTTGAATCTAGGGTTCAATGATACTGGGAACATGAAATAACACTCTGTTGAATCTAGGGTTCAATGATACTCGGAACATTAAATTACACTCTGTACAGAAGAAACATGAATGGCCTAGAACTAGACTCCAACTAGGCCTCAAAAAATCTAGGTACCTGGAAAAATCAAGAATGGGTTAATACAATGTTTCATATGAGTTTTTCATGAAATATCACATACTGTCTAGAAATACAAGAACCTTCTAGAATAATGTTTCAGAACAAACATTGCATTTTTACATGAGGACAAAAGGTTATCTGAAACATTCCCTGGAAAACAATAGAAATTGTACTAGGAACTAGATGTGCACGAAAAATGTCACATTTTTAATAAAGCATCTTCACAGGAAATCCAAAAGCTCGGGATAAATGTGTGCACCTCAACAAACACAACACACCAATGTTTCAATTGCCATGAAATGAATGTGCACACAGTTGCAGATCTAAAAGTCAAGTTTTACATGCTGGAAATTAATCGCGCACACTGCCGATTCGAACAAGATTATGCAAATGCCATGAAATGATCGTGCAAGCTGTTGCCGATCTGAACATCAAGTTTTACATGAGAGAAATGAATCACACACACTGCCGATTCAAACAAGAATATGCAAATGCCATGAAATGATCGTGCAAGCTGTTGCCGATCTGAACATCAAGTTTTACATGCGAGAAATGAATCGTGCACACTGCCGATTCAAACAAGAATATGCAAATGCCATGAAATGATCGCGCAAGCTGTTGCCGATCTGAATGCCAAGGTTTATATGAGAGCAATGAATCGCGCACTCTGAAAGTTTCACCAATTGGCCCAAAACTCAAGAGTCTTTGAGAACGGGGTCAGGGGCCCAGCCCGACCTCCGCCTTACCGCCCTGTTCAAGGATCACCAATATAATGCGGGGCAGGCCTGGAACATCAAGGTAGGCCTATGAAACAGGAGCTCAGGAAGTTGCTGCTGCTCTGCACCGGGACCTCTGAATAGTGAGCATGTGGAGCTGGGCTGGCTCTCTTATATAGAGTCTGGCCCAGCCCACAAACCACACCCAGTCATGCTGCAGGGAAAGCTTCTTGAAGGTCCTAGAAAGGGACAACACCCTGACACACTATGTAAGCCTGCAGCAATGCCTTGCAAGTGAACATTATTTGCAAACATTATTAATAGTGATTGCAAGGTAAAACTCTGCAATGCAAAAGGTTGACAAACTGCATATAAACACAATGCATGAATTTTTCTTTTGCATAAAGAGTGGGTTTTTGCATTTTAGTCGCCCGTTGAGCGCGCACTGTCCTGATGTTGACAATCAACTTTTTTATGTTTGGATGAAACATGAATGCATTTTACACCCACCATCCCACATCTGTTTATACATTGACCATTATATTGTCATAATGCACTGACATCATTGCTGATATTGCCTTCAATTAGTGGTTAAAAGGAAATGCTGTTTTTACCTTGAGTAAATCTTATGGACACATTAAGTAGATTAACATTGCACAACCTAGAGATTGGGAAACCATACTGAAAGCAAGACATCATTATAATCTTATTATTAAAAAGCAGAAGTTGGCTCTCAGGGAGGAAACCTTGAATGCCCTTGTTAGTTCCTGCTAAGAAAAGGATCCTGAAAATTTCAGGGCTATGGTAAATAATAAACAGCATCCCACAAGTAAGAGCAATGGTTTGGGCTTGAATATTACTACCCAGAGTTGGGTTGACCATTTTAATCACAAATATTCCTTTGAGAATCAGTTGCCCTTTGAGTCTGATGACTATCAGCCCTCTTTTCCTCTACTAGGTGTGATCTTGAAGAGTAATCAAACGTCAATTTCTCCAGACCCCAAAATAGAGCCCCGGCAGCCCCCCATGGATCTGCATAAAGAAAATAATAACTTTTGGGCCTCTATCATTACCACTGTACTGAATATCACAGCATCCTGTAAGATTACAACTTCTTGGCAACAGGCCATCATTGTACCAATTCTTAAAAAGGGCTTTAGTCAGCATCCTAACTGCTACAGGCCAATTTCATTCATGTGTTCCAAGGTGAAGGTGGCAGGTTGGGTGATCCTACGTAGGATGGGACATTGAGTCAAGCAGAATAGAATTGTAAGCAGGGTTCAATATGGTTTTTGGTAAGGTTTGGGGATGGAGGAAAAATGCCTTAATCTTAACTTAATAGTGGGGAAATATACAATTGCCAAGAAAAGTTCATTACACTTCGCCTTTATGGACCTGAGCAGTGTATTTGATAGAGTCAACCAACCCAAACAGATGATTATTCCCCAGTGGTTTGGCATTTCACAGGATTTGGCAGATTTTTTGCATGCATTAAATGGAAAGGTCTCAGTAAAAGTTCGGTATAGATGGGAAATGTACGTCTCCTTTCCCCCAACGTGAGGTGTTCGCCAAGGGTGTTCACCAAGTGAGTGTTCTAGCATTTCTTCTGCACAATAATGATTTAGACTCTTTCCTTGTTAGTAATTGTAGAGATTTAGTTAGGATCAGTTCCAATCCAGTGTCATCCTTACTATACGCTGATGATGTGGTCTTGCTGTGCCACACACCTAGTGGGCTCCAGGCCCTAGTAGACAACGTTATATCTTTCATAGATAATCTGAACCTAGAGGCTAATATAATCAAGTCACATTACATGTGTGGATTAAATTCCTTATAAGTCCCTAGTAAAGTGGTACAGGTGGGCTGGTAAATAAAATGCTACTTCTTCTCTGGTCCTCGATTTGGAGTAACCCAGGGGCTTCCTTTAATTATGTAATCATAGAGGACAGCTTGTCCTGCGATTATGGCTTAAGAATCAAATGGCTTAATAATACACGAAAATCACCAAAAGCTATGGGAAGACCTAAAATATTCTCCAAACCATCTGATATTTTGAAGGAGATACCATAACAATCAAAGATCTGTTCTTAAGGAGGGCAGCATCCAACAGGAACGATAAAGAAGTTGTGAAGCACAATATGAGATAAATGATTGATCGACAAATGGTCAAAGGAGTTGAGCCCTATCTGCTGTACTTTGTCAATTTAAGGGAAAGAGCACTGTTGACGAATTTTCATCCAGAAACCATCGGAAGTTTAAGTTTCCCTGCTGGCCAATATAACCCTAAGTCTACCTTGCTCTGTCCCTGCGTCAAATCATCTCCCCAAACCCTGGCTCGTTTTATGTTTTTCTGTAAATTTTATAAAGCCCTCAGGTTAAAACGTTTAGTATAAATTTTCAAAAACCAGGGTTTGTATGAGTATAGGCCTACTCTTTACTATCTTCAAATGCTTCCTAATCACGCTGTCTGTTACTCTGTGGGATCCTTCTTGAAAAATTAACTTAATTGGCACAACTCTATTGCATTTTAGTTATAATGATTGTAGGGAAGAGGATGCATTTATATGAAATTTAATGTGAAACTGTGGATGGAAGTATTACCTGTATTTTAAACTTTGTTCTTTTATGATTATATTTATAATCGAATAAATAAACATGAAGGTGAACATTGCGCAAATCGTTACAGGAAAGGTCGTACCTGGCTATGTGCGAACAGTGCTCAGTGATTCAGTGTCCACTATGTGAACATGAACATATTCAACTGTTACAGCCAGCGTTTCATGTCGTTCGTAATGCAGTTAAATTGTACTAATGGGAGTTTCACTATTTAACAATATAAAAATCCACCAGGGGTGGTCTTTTCCGGTGCAGCGCAGAGCCATGTGCATCTTTATGCACCTACATGGCCTAAAGTCAATTAACTTAACCGAATATTCTCTGAGTTTAGTGCTTTTTTGGGATAGAACAGCTTGGAAACAGTGAGAAATGTTTGCCTCTTTCTGCTTCTGAACTGTGCTGTCTATAAAAAAGAGCACTAATTCAGAGGAATATCGAGTTGAAAATATTCTCCTTAAGCTCTGCAAGCGCATAAAAAAGGCATTCGCTAGAAAAGCCCATCATGATACGGCACCCGGGGTCACTTGCTCTTCATATGATGCTCTGTGCAACATATGTGTTTGTGCTATTGGTGTCGTTTACAGAGGAACATATGCGCTGCACTTGATACCGGTTACTGCTCAACCTCTCCCAATGTTTGATGAAAATCAAGGCCATCTTCTGTACCTGCATTGCTTGCCCGACATTCTATCTCCTCCCACGGTGATGTGATTACTTCCTAGGTGGACTATCACCAAACCTAGAGCCACATGTATCAAGCGTTTACCCAGCTCAGCAAGCCCCCTTGCTGCGCTGTGTGAAAGGGAAAGGGCAGGAATATTTAACAATATCTGATGCATTCCTGTCCTTTTCTTGTGCTGGTGGCCTTTTGGCTGCCTAGCGCCAATGCAGTCACCCTTGAACTGTGGTGCAAATGTGCCTGCATTACAGGCAGGTTTCTGTGCAGGAAGGGACACCTCCCTGCACAAAACACATCTCAGAGGCATTTTACTCTATGTGTGCTGCAGAAACAAACAAGGAGAAATAAAGACATTTTTCATTGTTACGCCTTACCTGAGGAGGTGTAGGATTTTGAGGCATTCCAAGGTCTACCAGTAAAGATAAATCTGTGAATGCAGCAAAATCCATGGGTGGATGCGTGGGAACATACATGCTCCACCAATGGATCAGAGTAACACAACACAGCGATTCGAGCTGTGTTACATTACTCTAGATTTATCAAGCTATGCAGGGCCATGCTAGGTGGCCTTGCGTGGCTTGATAAATCTGACTTAGGTTTTGTGTCTTCCTTGTGTGGCACAAAGGTGGTGGAAAATGTTGATTAAATATGACCCCCTATTCTTAATCATTTGTCACAGTTGTGAAGTTGCGATTTTGCACACAGTGTATGTCGTCCTCTGCTTCGTGATGACTTTGGTCTCTTCTAGGTGCTTGCATCATCATTGGCTTTCTGTGTGATTTTCCTCCAGATTGTGGCCTTGCTACAAATCCCAAACAGCTTTGGTTCTGTTTTTATAATTTCCTCTTCAGAAACATCCACTTTCCCTAGAATGGATTTTTCGCAAACCACTCATCACAGAAGCTAATCTCGCGATGGGCTGTTTGCTTTATTTTGCCTTTCAAAAGAGCACGGCTATTTACAGACAAGGCATTAAGCATGTTGCTGGCAAAGGTATCATGTTTGCACTCAAGTATTGCTATTTGCACTGTGACGTCTTGTGGACAGATGTTGTGCGATCTTTCCTCATGTGCTTTCATTGCATGCATTATTCCACTGTGTGTTCTGTCCTTGCTTGTCCAGTATGCATTTCAAGGTCGCTTTGTGCACTGCACTAAATGAGGTGTGGTTCATTGGGTAGCCTGGCTTTGACTGTTCATGTTTTTTAGATTGTTCCAGGACATCCTTGGTCAGCATGTTTGAGTTCATAAGCAAAATTCATGAACACTCAGGAGTAAGAGTCTAGAAACCACAGGCACATTGAAAGTAGGGTTGTGCTAAATTTGCTTGATTTACATTTACGTAAGTGCACAAAATATCAGAAACATTTGGGGGAAATTACACAAAATGCAAAAACTGCATTTGGGACTACATGAACGAAAAAATTTGTTTGCGATTTCGTAATTGCAAATGTTTGCAATTCGCAATTACGAAATTACAAACAGCAGTATACTAATACTGTATGTTCCAAACACATTTAGCAATTCCCAGTGGTTGGAAATGGACCTAACTCATTAATAGTTATGAGGTAGGTTGCAATTTATGACCCATTAAGAATGGCCAAATATCACAGGGAGGGGGGACTGCTGGAGTCAGCAGACCACCATGCCTGTGACTGCTTTTTAAGCTAAACAATTTTTTTTTTTTTAAATGCAGCCCATTTTCCTTAAAGGAAAACGGAATGTGTTTCAAGAAGAAAGTGAAAAGGTTTTCTTTCCACGTTTTATATCAAACAACGGTGGGTAGTGTTTAAGAGCAATAAGTCTATTTTTATGGTTAAGAGGTGCGTGGTGTTAAAGGGGGGTAATGGTGAATTTAGGGTTTAGGGGTGAGTAGTGATAAAGGATGGTAAGGTTAATTTGTATGGTTTAGGTATCAGTGGTGGTAAAGGGAGGTAAGGTTAATTTTAGGGTTATGAGGTGGGTATTGGCACAGGGTAGTAAGGGTAATTTTTGGGGTTTAGGGGTGGGTTGTGGTAAAGGAAGGTAAGAGTTATTTTAGGGTTTAGGGGTGAGTGGTGGTACAGGATGTTATGGATAAATGTATGGATTAAGGATGGATAGTGGTTAAAGGTGGTACGTGTAATTTTAGGTCTAAGGGTGGGTAGTGGTAAAGGGTGCTATTAAACCAGCCAGCCTGAGTTAGGTCTTCCCTCAAACTTTTTGTCTTCCTCTTCCACTTTTGCTCACCTCATTTCGCTGTCCCTAGGACTCTGCACACTTTACCACAGTTAATTAGTGCTAAAGTGCAGGTGCTCACTTCTGAAAACTTGAAAACATTGCCCTATCCCCAATTAGCATAATAAATGTAATAATAGTCCCTAGTAAAGTGGTACTATGTGTACCTAGGGCTGGTAAATTAAATGCTACTAGTGGGTCTACAGTTTTGGTATTGCCATCCACTTAAGTAGCCCTTTAACCAGATCTCAGGCCTGCCGCTGCAGCCTGTGCGGGTAGTTTTAAATTGGCAGTTTTAAACTGGCATTTTAACTTGCCAAAATAAACTTTTTGCTAGCTCAAATCTTCCCTTTTAATATATATAAGTGTCCCCTAGTTTAGGCCCTGGACCACCCAAGAGCAGGTACAGTGTGCTGGGCATGTACGTATAAGTTTTACATGTCCTGATAGTGAAAAACACTGGGGTTACCTTATGGCATTAAATAAGGGTAAACATCCCGAACCATGACTCCTGAAGAACGGAGTCATGAACAATAAAAGCGGAACAACACTTTTGTTAACCATGACTTTGTTCTTCTGTGCCTTAACCACGCATGTGCTAAACAACGCACATGCGTGGTTAAGGCACTAAAGAAGGGAGTCGCTTCGGAGAAGGATGCAGTCAGGTAAGTGGGGCTAAGGCCGTTTTAGAGGCGAGGGTCAGGGGTCTGGTAGTTTATGTTTTAGGGGGTGGAGGGTTGCGTTAGTTTTAGGGGTGGGGTCAGGGTATTTTTAGTTTTTCGGGGCGGGTGGGAGGGTCAGGGTAGTTTAGGTTTTGGGGGTGGTGGGTCCCTGGTAGTTTTAGGGATGGGGGGTCGGGTAGTTTAGCTTTTAGGGGGTCTCAGTAGTTTTAGGCGCAGTTGGGCGGGTTGGGGTATTTTTAGTTTTTAGGGGCAGGGGTGGGGGTAGTTTAGGTTTTGGGAGTGGGGTTTGCGGTAGTTTTAGGGGCGGGGTGGGGGATCGGGCTATTTTTAGTTTTTAGATGGGTGGAGGGTCGCAGTAGTTTTAGGGGCGGGGTAGTTTAAGTTTTAGGGGTGGGGTTCGGGTAGTGTGATAGGGGTAGAATTGTTTTTAGGGGTGGGGGTGGGGGTTGGGGTATGATTGTTTTAGGGGTAGGTGGTCACATGCTGGAACCACGCATGCCGTTCCACGCATGCCTTTACCAGGAATGCCTTTACAATGAAAAATCATTGTTAAGGCATTTCTGGTAAAGGCATTCCTGGTAACAATGCGGTCGTTGTTCTGACCACATTGTTTAGACATGCGTGGTGCCAGCATTCGTTGTTCCGACTTATATTCTTCAATAAGCCTTAATTTCCAACTCGGAACAGCTAACTAGTTCATGTTTTGTGTCTTTGGACTTGTAATGAAAAATCATATCTTATGGGGAAGTCAGATTCTGAATTTGGTGCCTGTAGTCTGTCTCTGGGTCACATGACTTGGTGTAGCTGACGGTTGGGCTTAATGTATTCCTACTAGAGAGCCACACTCAATCGAGAGCTTGGTGTACCTGGATGGGCCATCACTGCAGAGCAGGGTGGGGAGACAGGGCTGGGCACTTCCCTACTTACACTTGAATAGGTTGTGTCCTGCCTCCACAAAGGGCTGCATTCCCCATGTGGTTAGTATGGAGTCAGGGCAAGGAAGGTAGGAAGCCTGTGGACTTCAAAAAGAAACCTCTATTAGCTTTTCCAACTTCGAAGAACCAGGTATTAATATTGGACCTCAGACGCCCACACTTTGGTACACTCGTGGACCTGCGGAGACTCAGCCAGGAAGAAGGACTGCTGTGCTCATGAAAGAACTGCCACTCTGCTGAAATGCTGCCATGCTGGAGTACTGTCATGTTGGACTGTTGCCTCACTGGATTGCTGCCTTCTTGCCCTCCTGCCTGAGTCAGAGGGATTGGACCTGCACCTGAACCCAGGACTCCAAGAGTGACTCCAAGGGCTAGTCTGATGGCCTCCTGTTCAGAGCCACTGGGACATACCAGGCTTCCAACAATCTAAACCAGCACTCAGATCTAGCTAGAGCAATCCCCTGCCCCCCTCCAGGTGCTCCTCAGGTCCTTGACCCATGGTGTGGCCTCAGAGGGACTGAATTGAAATTTGCACTGGGTATTATGTCTATCCAGTCAGAAATGATCTGTCACATGATATAATTGGCATGCATCATGTATGTTACTGTGGACACACTGACCAATGTCACAACTCATTGCTTGTCAAATATACAGGCACCCTGAAAGAGGGAGGATGTGACAACCCTCTGTCCACCGTCCACTGCCACACCTTCAGACCATGGAAAGACGACATATCATCATGTAAACTATCTAAAAAGCCGAATAATAGGGGACTTATGCCATCAGTTGGAACCAGATATAATGTGAGCTACTAGTTATCCAACCAGCAAACCACCCATTGTACAAGTAATGCCAATGTTACCCTTTCTGGCCACAGGGTCCTTCCAACATGCAGTGGCCCTATCTGCTGGTATGTCCCAACCTATGTTCAGTCTGGTGTTGAAGGAATTTGTCTCGACAATGTTGAAACACATTGACGGTTATATCAGGTTACCCTGATGTGAGGATTTAGCCAATGTGAATTCTAACTTTTATAGTTTAGGCCACTTCCCACATGTGGTGGGGGCCACTGATGACACACATGGAATGGTGCCACCACAGGCCACTGAATAATTCTATTGCTACAGAAAGAAATTCTATTCTATCAACATGCAAGTTGTCTATTTGGCAAATCTCTACATCTCACATGCCTGTGCCCATTATCTGGGTTCAGCCCATGATTCCTTCATTATGCTGAACAACACCATACCCCTGCTTATGTCACAAGTGTAACCAGAGATGACCTGGCTGGTTAGTATGTCAAGTCTGTCCTGATTCTGTGTGTGCAATGTCATGTGCTACAATCATGAAGTGAGTGACTCATTTTTGCACAAGCCTATACTCCTTGTTTTGTTTTTTGTACAAGTACCTTCACCATAGCATCTTCATGTGGGCATTTCAGAGTTGTGACATTGGCAGGTATCTGATGCTGTTCTGACATACAAAGTGGTCATGGATTGTTCCAGGTAATGTAGATTGCAGAGTTGGATGTATGGGACTTGTACCATGAGTTTGCACAGTGTTTGGGTGGAGTTACAGAAGTGCATATTAGACTTGTTTTGTGTCTTGTGGTGGGCCTGATGCATCATTTGTGTCGTCGTGTGGTCATAAGATATGTAGTCCTAGCTTTTGACAAAGTAATTTTACCTTCACATTAACTAAACATTTTTTTCTCTGACCTGCATATAGCTGTAGATGTGTTTCATCGTTGTAGGCCACATTGCCTGTGCCACAACACTGACATATGTTTGTGTCATACCATCAGATGCATGAGCATTGGGTTATGATGGGCCTGTGATCAGGTACTGTTGTACTGCCATCTCTCTGTATCTTGGATCATGTGATGTTGAAGTACTTTGGTGTGGTATGGGATAAGGCTCAAGCTACTGACATTAACCACTTTAATGGTTGCCTAGTCTACAGGACAATGTCTGACAAATACCTTCCTTTGGTGGTCTGGGGGTCTGTTCCTGGAAATATGTACTTTGAATCAGTATGAGTCATACATTCTTGTTTTTAAAAATTCAGACATATTGACAGGCTGTGTGCTGTACACAATAATATTTTTACTTTGACCAGATACTTGTACCAATGTGTTTGTGTAATAGCCCTGATCTGGGAATTGTGCACCTGCGACATATCCCTCCTTGCAAAAGTAGCTTGTGTCTTCCTCAAAGGGTTCACATCGTCTCACATCTTTACATAGCAAAAAGTTGAAAATAAAACAAGCAGGCAATACGTTTGTGATGGGTGGATTTATTACAATGCTAATGCAGAAAATAAGTTTGTGACATGAAGAAACAAAAATGTAAAATGAAGGGCTTCAGTCACGGTGACTGAAATCATTGGAGTAGATGCCGCAGCATTGGGAGTCCAAAGTCCAGAGTACTCCTCCCATTGAAACTGGTAGCTGGTTGAGGATCAGTCAGCAGAGTGAATGTGAGGCACATGAAGGAGGTCCTTTAGGAAGAGGTCACTTGCTGGCAGTGGTGGGTGTCTTGCCATCCCCACCTCCTGGATTCTTTGCTGGATGTCCCCTCTTGCTGCTGCAGAGACATGGGTATCTGAGTCTGGTTCTTCCTCTGGCAAGGTTCCCCCATTCAGTAGCTGGAACCGATGTAGATGTGTCTGGTGTTGATGAGCCAAAGGAAGGGATAGACTGGGTTGGAAAAGCCCTGCTCAGGGTGGTGTGAATGTCTCTCAGCACCCCGGTTAGGGAGGCTATGTTAGTATTATGGGCCTCCATCTGTTCCCGCATGTCTCTGTGCATGTCCCTCTGTGGCTGTTTGATTACCCGGAGTTCAGTCAAGACCTGGTCCATTATGTTTTGGACTCCTGATAGACCCCCAAGACTTGGCTGATGCGGTCCTGGCCAAGAGCAGCCCCAGTGGCCTCATCCCGCTGTCTCACAGCATCCCTTCCATGCACCCTAACCTCACTGGCCTGTGCCCTTGCCACAGGGTGACCTCTCCAACTTGATCCTGGACCCTCATTGTCCGAAGTGTTGTGCTGCAACTCAGGATCCGGGAGTGGGAGCACAAGATGGTAGACACTATGCTTGGGACACAGTCTGGGGACGAATGGTTGCCTCTGATGTTGAGGCAACCGGACTGGGAGGTGTTGATGTGGCCACAGTGAGACTCACTGTTAGTGTCTGACCAGGTTGCCCAGATGGGGCAGAATCGTCCTCCACATCCAGGAGTGTCTTCTTCACTGAGGGCTTCATCCAGGGTGGTAGTGGCAGTCCCTTCTGTGGACTCTCTGTGCCCAGTGGTAGCTCGACCTGTTGATATAAAACATACAATTTTACTGGTTTTATTGTGAAATCTACCTCCAACAGTTTAGTGTTACAGCAAGCAGAGACCTTGTACAAAGTTAAGTTGCAGGTAAGCTAATTGTGGCTAGTAACCACGGTACTGGGTGATTTAACATGACGTGTGAAGCATGCCAATTCATTTTGACTCAAACAGCTGCTGAAATGTGCAGATCATTAGCACTTGAGATGATGACCTGAGAACGACATCTTGCCAACACTGCAGCCAAAACAGGGGCAAGGCAAAATATTGCTTTGGCCATTTTGAAGCCTAGTTGATTGTGATGCAGGCAGACTTAGGAGTTTGTTGTATATGTGAATGGAGTCATCATGTGGTCAGTGCAGTGTGAATGTGCCTGCTACAAATACCATACTGGCTATGTATCTTGAGGTCTTAGGGATAATTGTTCTGCACACTAGGTAAGGTGTCATTTCTGTCCTCAAAACTTTCTCGTGAGTTAGCAATCCAAAATGGATCTATTTTGACAGATACGTCTGTGATTTGGGCATACTCTGTGCTTGACCAGTCCCAGGTGAGTACACTTCCTCCAAGAGCTGACAAACAAATGTATTCAGACAAGTGATCACTGTGCTGGTAGTTGGAGGTAGAGAAACAAGTTCTCCTGTGAGTTGTAGGTAGGTCACTCACTCTACTTCGCAAAACTTGACAAATGTTATCCTCCCAGGTGAGTAAACTTAATTTGAGAGTTCACATATTGGTATTTAAGCAAGTGGACACTGGGCTGGTGGTTAGAGTTGGAGAAACAGTGCCCACTGGGATTTGCATTCAGGCCACTCTCTCTACTTTCCACCACTGTTGAAATGGTACTCTCCCAGTTGAGTAAACTTCATTTGGGAGTTTACTATCAGATAGATTTTGACAAGTGAACCCTGGTCTGGTATTTGGAGTTGTAGACACAAGGCCTCCTGGCCTTAGAAGCCATGTCAGTCCCTGTGCTACACATGGTATACAAATTTTATACCCCCAGGAGAGTAGACTTCATTTATGGGTTACCAAACAATGGTATTTGGAGAAGAGAAACAGGGCTGGTGAATGGAGTAACAGTAACAGAGCCTCGTAGCCTTAGCAGTCATGCCACTCCCTGTACTACACACACTATACAAATGGTATCTCCCCAGATGACTCCACTTCATTTGAGAGTTACCAAACAGGTGTATTTTGGCAAGTGACCTCTGTGCTGATGTTTGGAGTTACAGGAACAGTGCCTCCTGGAAGTTATAGTCAGGTCAGTCCATGTGCTATGCACACTATACAAATGTTATCCTCCAAGGTGACTACACTTCAATTGAGAGATAACAAACAGCGATATTTCAACAAATGTACCCTGGACTGGTATTTGAAATTACAGACACAGGACCTCATGGAAGTTGCAGTCATATTACTCCCTGTACTACACACACTATACAAATGTTATCTCTACAGGTGAGAACATTTCAATTGAGAATTAAGACAGGGGTAAATGGACAAACAACCACTGGTCTGGTGTCTGGAGTTAGAGAAACAATCCCTCCCAGGAGTTGCAGTCAGGTAGCTCTCTCGACTACACATCTATGTGAAAAGTATCCTCCCAGGTCAGTACACTTCAATGGGAGTAACCAAACAGGGGTATTTGGGCAAGTATACACTGGGCTGGTGGTTTGAATTACAGACACAGAGCCTCCTGGCTTTAGCAGTCATGTTGCTCCCTCTACTTCCCACACTTGACAAGTAGTATCCTCCCGGGTGAGTAAACTTCAAATGAGAGTTACCAAACAGGGATATATGGACAAGTGACCAATGGTCTGGTGTTTGGAATTACAAACTCAAGGCCTCATGGGAGTTGCAGTCAGGTAACTCTGTCTACTACACACACTATACAAAAGATATCCTCTGGGGGGGGGGGGTGAGTACACTTCAATTGGGAGTAACCAAACAAGAATATTTGGGCAAGTGTACACTGGGCTAGTGGTTCGAATTGAACACACTGAGCCTCCTGGACTTTGCAGTCATGTCACTTTCTCTACTTCCCACAGTATACAAATGATAACCTCCCAAGTGAGTACACTTCAATTGAGAGTTTGGGAACAGGGGTATATTGGCAAGTGACCATTGGTATGGTGTTTAGAGTTACTGAAAAAGTGTCTTCTGGGAGTTACAGTCAGATAACTCTTTGCACTGTAGACACTTTACATTTGTTGTGACTGCATTTAGGTTTGGGCATACATTTACCTCTTGAGACATACCATGAGTTATGGGATGATTTGTTGATATTGTAAGAGTTACAGGCACCATTTGGTCATATGGCATGTTATGGACCTTGGTAGATGTGCTGTTGGGTCCAACAATACAGATGGACAGTGTTTACACTCATATACTCTGGGTGTTGAATGATGGTGGGGTACATGAATAAGACAGTTGCAAAAGGTGAGCTAATAGCATGCTTGATATTGCATTTTGGTGAAATATTTTGCGTTGGGACTTACCAGACTCCACTCCCCCAGGTGTTCCTATCAAACTCTCAGGATGCAGGATGGCCAAGACTTTCTCATTCCAGGGAAAGAGATATGATGGCCAATGGGAGGGCCACCACCAGTCTTCTTGGCCTGCAGCTGGTGCCTGGGGCCCCTGAGGTAATTCCACCTCTTCCTGATGTCCTCCTTTGTGTCCAGGGTGGTGCCTACAGCATTGACTCTGTCAACGATCCTCTCCCACACTTCCATTTTCCTACTGAGAGAAGTGTGCTGGGCTTGTGCTCCAAGCAATTGTGACTCTACTCTTATGATTCCATCCACCATCACGCTTAACTCATCTTCTGAAAAATTGGGATTTTTTAAATGTGCTATGGTGGAAGAAAAACTACAGGTGACAGTAACTCACTAAACAGGGGTGTGAATGGACAAAAGTATGTGAGGGTGTTGTATGGGATGGTGAAAAAAAAATGTGCCTAATTTATGGAGTGTTTGTGAAAAACGTCACTCTGTCTTCTCTGTTTGGCGTTGTAAATGCAAAGGATTGTGGCCCGTGAATAGGTGTGTTTTATAGTGTCCTTTGAAGGTGTGTCCACTGTGACAATGTATGTCAGCTGTGTTGTTTTCAAATTCATCCAATGTGCAGTTGTGTATTGCTTTGCTGACTGAGAACCACCGTGGCTCAGACCGCCATTGGCTGACCAACATAGGGGACCGCCATGGTGACTGTGTGCTTATAATGAGCTCAGTGGTTGGTTGCAGTGCTGTCGGTGCTGGAGGTTGAACCGCCTAGTTCCAGTCTGCCATGCCCCTGGTGGTCTGCCTTTTTTGCTTGGCAGTCAGTGGTCCTGCCTGCATAACTCATAATACGGCGGTCTGAAACACGGCGAACCTGGCCGTCTTTTTGGAACCGCCAATATGGCAGTTTGGCGGTCCGACTGCCAAACTCATAATGAGGCCCTTAATACCATCAAAACAGTAAATAAGAAAGACACAATACAATAGAAATTCAACACCAATGTATAAAAATAGAGATTTGTTTATCTTTAAAACGGCATCACAATGAAAAAAATCCAATTTAGGTAACCAGAAATATGAATTTTTAAAGATTATTTAAAGAAAATTGCATTTTAGCGCCAAAAAGCATAAAGTGCCAGTTACTGCTATCATGTTGCGCTGTACTGCGACAAAGTTTTAGGCTGACCGCAATGGAGCATGGGTCAGTTGTTTTGAGCGCACCATCCCGGTCAAGATTTTACCTTTGCATTTTGTTACTTTTTTGGAGCTTTTCTCTCGACAATAAGCCCTTCGGTTCCTCAGATTCAGAGTTGGCTTTGATTACATCCGCCTGCTGCTGCGTGGTGCCTTGGTGACCCCCTGGAAGTTTTTGTCTTCAGATTCGATGGCGAGGAGATCTGAAGATTTCAGTGGGGCTGCTGGGGACTGTTCAGGCCAGTTCACAGTTCGATGACAGAGACTTGAGTTTAGACTTCGAGCTGGTCTTGTTCTGGAGCTTTTTACTAAAGCTTTGCAAAACGTTCCCAAACTTTCAGAACTTCTTCTGAGGGGTTTCCTTTGTGTTGAAAAGTGTCCAGCAGAACCAGCCAAGGGTTCAAAAGCTCTGGTGTGCTCTCAGGGTCTGGGACTTAATTTCCCACAATGTACCAGGACAGTTCAGGCAAAATCCAGTTACCACTGGTCAACTGGGATAATCCTCTTTTTGGGCTTGCAGGTGACTCTTTCCAGCACTTTTCTACCTGTTGCTGTTCAGGGAGTCCACTCCTTTTCCTTTTGAAGCGGGCACCGTCCTTTTTTTGTGAAGCCTTGAGGGTGCAGCAGGTGCAGTCCTTTTGAGCGCAAACTTTCTGTGTTGGAGTTCAAGGATCCAGCATGTTAGTCCTTCTTCTTCTGATGTTCCAGGCAGTGATCTGAGGGTCTCCTGCACTCTGCCATATTTACCCTTCATTCTGGGCTGGCAGACAGGTAGAAACCCCACCAAAAGGAAGTAAAGTTACCTCCCCCTCCTATGACCACTTCCTAAAATGTGTGGCATAATTTTGACCCAGAATGCACAGTTCTCACAAAAAGGAAAATGGAGAAATTCTGTCCTTAGAGGGTGTTTCCGTGTAACCCAACCGAGAGGTGTGGCTAACATCTGACTACACTCCCCTATCAGCCCCTCTTCTAGTCTAATTAGACGGGCTCCCATCTGGCTAGGGATCAGTGAAGTAGCGAAGAGGGGGCTGGCCTGGGTCCTGTGACCTCTGCTCTTCTGCCTTGGAAGTCCATCTTATCTCCCCAGCCACCTTACTCTCCTGGCTTCTCCAAGAAACGGATCACCTGCCACCAAACAGCTGTATTTATTCATTCCCAGGCCTCTTCACACCTACTCAGGAACCAGCTTGGTTCAGGCTGTGAAAGGCTGACCAATCAGACGATGCTACTACAGGGATGCTTTAAATAACTTCAGGATAGTAAGTTCTAAAACTATTTCCCTGCAATAGTTATAATAAATACAACCTTGCCAAGTTATTGGATTTGTTGTAACCATTATTTTGATACTTTGAATTAAATTACTAGCTAGCTCCAATCAAAAGTTAGACTTTATTAAAGTTTACAAAAGCCTTCCTATGTTAACCTATGGGTCTAGCAGCACTACAATAGGGAAAAAAGACATTGGCTGTTTTTCTCTACCAGGGCATATAGAACATATTTTATATTGTCCTTGCTTTTTTTATAACAAGGCACCCTTCCCTGGGAGCACCTAGGGTAGACCTTGGGGGTGACATATGAGTTACAAAAAGGTAACTTTGGACTTTGGAGGTACTTTTAATTCCAAAGTCGAATTTGGGCAGGCCTGGCTTTAAAATGACACCAGACACCACAGGAGTGCACACTTAAGTGCATTACTTCCACTAGGGTCCCCAAACCTACATGCCCTACCATATATTAGGGACTTATAGGTAGGCTGTCTTGGTCATTTAGAATTATACAAATTACCATACACCTTTAGAGGACAGAGCACTGGCCCTGGACCTGGTAAGCAGAGCCCAGGACACTCAAAGTCAGTAACCACCAGCACCAGTCAAAAAATGGGTGTGATCAGGACAAAAAGGATGACTTTCATTCATTAGATAGTTTATATTCATTTAGTAGGATGTAAATTTGTTAATTCTTTATTAGCATGTCTACATTTTAGTTATAGTTACGTGAAATCTACTTTGTTTAGTTGTAGAGGAAGGGAGGTTTTGTGATATTCATTATGCTGACATATTTGAGGTTCTGTTAAAATGTTGTAATTCTAGTTCTATGGGAGTTCCATGGCAGTTAGACTCCTGGAACCTGTGAGGTTGTTGTGTATAAAGGATGTTCTCAACACTTATCTGTGTGTGAGATGATTACTACAAATTTATTATTTTCAAATGGAACTTGTCTGCATGCCAAATACTACTACTCACTTCTTTGGATGAAAAGTTTTCCTGAGTGGTCGGAACATTTTTCATAAACTTATTTTTTATATTGTAGCTTCATAATTCATAATTGGGATAGGTATGAATGCAATCTGAAAACGTGCTTCTGAAAGTAAACACGGTACACACGGCCTCAGGAAACGAGGTGGAGAACTTGTACTGAATGCTCTATTGAAATCATTCAAGTGGAGCGAAAATACGCTTGATAATATTGATATTTTTAATCGAAACAGAAAATAAAAACAGCTAACATCATTATGTTGTTTTAGTGACATTACATACATTTCATATACCTTTTACATTGTCGACTTTAGAATGTAAACATTGCACAACAGGTTCGTTTAGCTAATGAACGTTAATAAAGTCAGGTTTATTGTGCTCTCATATTTACTGTTGTTTACTTAGAGTGAATCGCTCCTATTAGGCTTACAGGAAATTGCTCTGGTAGAGCAATTAAACAGGAATAAAGGATTGGTTTATATGGACCCGTCGTTAATGTCTGACTCATCTACCAAAGTCTCCAATCCTTAATGAAGCAAATTAATGTTAATCTACTGCGCTCTCTGTAACACATAAATGTTTTAACTCCTAATGGGTATAATAAGGCAAGTGTGGAACTTGCTCTTTGGGAAGGATTCATGCACAGCAAAATACATTTTGTGAGCTCATACAAATGTGAAAAAATCAACCTGTTATGCGTTTAACCAGTGCCGCCTAATTCTATCTGCACTGGGAAAAAAAACCAAAATAGAAACAGTGCAATCCCAACAAGCATTTTAAAAAAACAGACAACGATGGTGTAAAAAAAAAAGTATGGCGTGCAGGTTTAATGGCTCATAGAACAAAATGGAGCACCCTACACTGATAACAGCATGCACGCACCAACAAGAAAGTCTATCTAACAGGTTGACACATCAATTTACATACATGTAAAGTCCTCATTCAGAGAGGCCTAATAATTTCGATGGGCCTGATGCCAATAATTACTAAACTCGCCCGATTTATAGATGTTGCTGGCAAGTGACATTTCACATGGAGAATCCACCAGGTGCAATACATCAGGGGTAATCCCCCAAAAGTCAGCGAACTCCGTCGATCAAACTGATGAAAACAAAACAAAAAAACATTTGTCCCTTTGATAAGGTGAAGTGCAGCTAGTAAACAGCCTTAAATGCAGGACTGTTTCTATAAGCAATGGGGTTTCTGGTTGGCTAAGGCATGCACCTAAGCCAGGAAGAACCCACCCACTCTAGTAAGGGCAGGGAGTTACACACCCAAGATAACCCCTGGTCACTCCCTTCCTAGCTTGGCACAAGCAGTCAGGCTTAACCCAGAGGCAATGTGTAAAGTGATTGCACAACACACACAACATACGCGATGCAATAAATACACCACAAAGGAAACACAACACCAGGTTATGTAAAAATAAACTGTATTGCACAAAATATCATTAGACCAAACACAACATATCAGAAATATGCTGCTACACAAGCAGTTGTCAGAACATCATACAGGTTACTAGTACTTTGGAAAACAGGCAGTAAACAGGTAACGCAACACAAGCAGTACTCAGTTCATCATGTTTACCATAAATGCACATGCCATAATAAACATGTTACAAAAATGCACATTTCATAGTAAACGCATAATCACAACTGCCAAAACACCATCATGGCTGCACATAAGATAAAACATCACTGAAAAAGCTCATGGCAGAGTAAACACATTAGCATAGAGGCCATGACCTCTTCATGAAACACATTCCCCTGGGTCCTAGGAATATATACATCCCCCCAACCAGATGAGCACAACATATATCCTTACCCCAGGGATCCTTGAGAATCATACAGCACTGAGGGCAGTGACTACAGTCTACTCCCCTGTATCCGGGTCAGGAGCTCCAACGCTCATAACATTATAAACGCTGCACGGAGCTGTAAATTCTCCCCAGGGCATTTCTCTGACTGAGAACGCGGCGCTCCTGCACGCCTCTTGGGAGAAACACGGGGAGGTTTTCCCCAAGTCGCTCTCTTCCTCTAGAGTGGCTGAGAGAGGTTGGGGCAGTAGTCTGGCTCCAGCAAGGACTTTGTTGAGGCAGAGATGCTTTGCCTCACGGGGACCAGCTGTCTGCCAGCATGCTGCACTGTTGCTGCCCACTGATAGAGGGCCCAGGACTCCCTCCCTATCAGTGTGAGGGCCATCTCACAGGCCCGGAAGGGGCGACGCAGTACCTTCCTGCTCCTCTCAGGCAATGCGGTCTCTTGGGGCCTGCCGTGTTTGCCTGGGACTGTGGCGGTGATCTCGCGGAAAGCAGTTCCTTCTTGTAGCCCGGGGGCACAACACAAAGCGCATTTGCCTGCGCTCGTTCTTTCACTCGTGGTGACCTCCCCACGTCAGGGGGGCCCACACCGCGTGCCCCAGATTATCCCTGCACTGAGGGAGACAGAACTTAAAAAGCGGTCCCAGTTGAGCGCTTAACATGCGCTTGTAGGAACGAGGCACCAAGTGCTCATCACTATGGGAAGGCACACAGAATAAAGCTCTCTTTTTGCGCTTAGAACACCAGAAAGAAACTTGCCCTTCCGGCACTTGAGAACAGAAGAAAATGCAGGGGAGCAGGAGGGCACACCATCTAGTCCCCTGGAGACAACAAATGGTGCGCAGTGCGGCAGGGCCCACGCAAGCAGGCCAGGACAAAGGTTTGCAGGCAGTGGCAGTTCCTCTTAGTGACCCAGCAGGTCACAGATCACCACAAGAGCAGCAGTCCAAAGGGGGTTACTGGTGAGTCCTGCAGGCAGCATCCTGTGTCCAGGTCAGTCTATTAGTGTCTCAAAATGTGGGGGAAGACCCTCTGTATTTATACTCATTTTGCACAGTCTCCACAAAAGAGGGAAAAGGGGTTCCAATCAGTACTAGCTGGTTCCAGGTGTGTCCCCTTTCTCCTCCAGCATAGGCTCCAGACATCACTGTGTGGTAAATGAGCCCTTTGTGTTAGGCCAGGGCACAGCCTTTTCAAATGCAGGTGTGCCTCGCCTCTCCCTCTCTCAGCCCAGGAAGACCATTCAGTATGCAGATGCACCTCTTTGACACCTCCACCCTCCCTGTGTACAAGCTGTCTGAAAAGTATGCACAAAGCCCAGCTGTCACAGACGTGGATTGGAGTCAAGCTGTAGGACTTGCTTGTTTGGTTTGCTCCACCCACAGCCACGTTTACACCCACCACTTTCAAAAATCACCATTCCCCACTGAGCATCTAATTTACTCTACCTAGTATGTAAGCTAGTATATGTCTGAATTGATAGGCTGAAAATTCATCCATGGAAATGAGAATTCTGAAAAGTGTATGCGCCCCTGACATCTCATTGACAGGGCATTTTCAGTGACCTTATGTCATGGAGTACTTTAGGACGGAATGCATGCTGGGACCTAGAAATGGTAGGTGAAGGTGGGATACCTGTGAGCTCTAGGGTGTCCCTGTTTTAAAATCAGCCTGTGCATTGATGGTGTTCTGAATGACTCTCCGTGACTGCCATTGCATCCCGATACCACTGTACAAGGTGGTATGATTAGCTTACACCTTATTGGCACATTTAATTTACCGGTAAGACCCTTGTACAGTGGTATCCCTATACCCAGGACCTAAATGCAACTAGTGGGCCTGCAGAGCAGCTTGAGCCACCCACAGAAGTAGCCTTTCACACCTGTCTCAGGCCTGCTACCACAGGGTCTGCATGCGCAGTTTACTGCCAAAGGTACCTGGCATCTAAATGTACTTGCCAAACCCAGAACTCCCCTTTTACTACATGTAAATCACCCCTAAGGTAGGCCCTAGCTAGCTCTATGGGCAGGGTGCTATGTATGTAAAAGGCAGGACATGTGCCTGTTTGTGTGGCCTGTCCTGGTAGTGACAAACAGCCTATTTGGTTTCTCACTGCTGTGAGTGCTGTCTTGCTCATAGGATTGCATTAGAATTTCCTACCTTATGTCTAGGTGGTATCGTCTAATTTATGAGGGGTAGCGTAGGCATGTTCATTATGGTTGTAATGGTAGTGAGAAATGCTGCTTAAGGGTTTAGGTTGAGTTTTTATTACCATTATAGAAACGCCACTTTTAGAAAGTGGGCATTTCTCTGTGCTTATGGTTCAGGTGTTTTACAGCTTGACTCCAATCCACGTCTGCCATCCAGTATGCAGCACATTCATGAAATGAAAATCACTATCTGTCACAATGGCCATTCGGTTACTTTTAGATCCATGCCATAATGCACCATAGAGAGGTATGTACTGCTTGAATGATGCATTAAGACTCAGAGACTCAATGAGACAATTACATTCTGTTGGACCTGAGAGTCTAAGGGTGGTCTTTCCACCAACTTTATGGCTGCCTCCCTCCATTTTCTGGCCTTGTTTTCACTGGCTTTAGGTCTCTATGCACTTTACCACTGCTAACCAGTGCTAAAGTGCTTGTGCTCTCTCCCCTAAAACACTGGAACATTAGGTCAGACCCAAGTGACACATTTTATTTACTTATAAGTCACTAGTAAGTGCAATACATGTTTGCAGGGCCTGTAAATTAATTACTACTAGTGGGCCTGCAATACTGATTGTGCCACCACCTAAGTAGCTTCTTAACCATGCCTCAGGCCTGCCAATGCAGAGCTTGTGTGTGCAGTTTTAAACTGCCATTTCAGCCTGGGAAGTTAAAACTCTTACCAGGCTTAAACCTTCCCTTTGCAAACATATGTCACTCCAAGGTCATCATCGTTCGGTGTCAAAATCATCGTGAACATGAGCGGATCCGAGGTGCCCTGGCCGGAAAGTGACGCATCGCTATCTTGTGGGAGAGAAAAAAGACTCATGGCCTACCCGACTGGAGAAGAAACGACGCGCGGCCTCACTTGCGAACAAGGAATCAACGCATCGCTGACTTTTCCGACACACACTTGCCTGTGCGGCTTTATTTTTGACGCAAAGCAGGTACTTTGTGTAACAACAACGTTTGCATTGTTTTGTATGGAGTAAGACTCTTTTTACTTTAAAAATTCATATCTTTACTTGTGTATGTTGTATTTTTGTCATTTTGATCTTGTTTGATTTAGATAAATATTACCTATTTTTCTAAACTGGTGTGGTGTCCATTTTGTAGTGTTTTCACTGTATTACTGTGTGTTTTGGTACAAATACTTCACACATTGCCTTTGAGATAAGCCTGACTGCTTGTGCCAAGCTACCGAGGGGGTGAGCAGGGGGTATCTTAAGTGAGTATCTCCCTTTCCCTGACTAGAGTGAGGGTCCCTGCTTGGACAGAGTGCAAACTGACTGCCAACCAGAGACCCCATCTCTAACAGTGTTTATCAGGGCCATGTTCCAGTTCATTAATTGATCTGTGACTAATTCTGGAAGTGGGTATGGATATCTGTGGATAAGAAGTAGAACTGGACCTATAAGTAATCAATATTGCAATGTTAATGTAATGAATATATATTAGAACATGTCTTAGGTCTAACTTGCTCAACTGGAAGAAAAACATATGGGAATACAAAAGCATAGAGAAAAATTAAGATGGAAAAATGTAGTCTTCAAACACACAAAAAATACACTAATCTCAGTGTGGAAAGGACAATTATATATATTCACATATACATAATGAGTACACTTATCTTACATTTTAAAAAATAGGGAGAAAGAGCACAGGAAGTAAAAAAATAAAAATAGAATAAAGTAGCCTGTGTTTGTGTTTTCTATTTGTAACTTGATTGAAAATGAAGAATAAACAGGTGAATGTCATATGATGTCAATAACACAGGTATGCACTTGTATGTAAAACATGTAAGGGATAATGAAGAGGTAAAGTCAAGGCTGGGGAACTAGATGAGAAGGGGACACAAACAACACTGAGCAGCAGATGGTGAGAACAAAGAGATATGGAGAAAAAGGGAGTTAGAGGTTAAGCAGGGAAAAGCTACAGGGTATTAGATGCACACCTCATATATGTAAACAATGAAAGAAATAAGAGCAAACAAAGATGTCTGAACATGGGTAAGGTAGGGGATAGAAGATTCACCCAGCGCTATTTGTCAACCGTTAACATGACATATGAAAGTATGTCTTAGACTAAATGGTGCACCTTTTGTTATGAAAATATCTCAAAAGCTACTAACAAGATTTACACCAAACCACAAAAAAAAAACTGGCCATGCTCTTGGTAAAGTGCTAGTTTCATTCAAATTTGGTGTATTTCATTTCAGAAGTGTTTGATGTAGTAGAGTTGAAAACTTATTGTGGGAGCTTCAATAGAAAATACTTTTTGACCCTCTTCAGCTTTTGATTCCAATTGATATGCACAACATTTGACATACATAAACTTGTCTAGATGCACTAATACAAATCAGCAGGTAATGACAGAATGTGGAACAAATCAAGCATTCACCCCCAGTTACGGATCTGGGTTTATTCCATCAGTTTTTTTGCTTGCCATGCCATTCCAGTTTGGGGTGACGTGGCATGGTGAGCAAAATAATTGATGGACTAAACCCAGATCTGTGACTGGGGGTGAATGTTTGTTTGGTTCTGCATTCAGTCCACCATTTGTGTTTGTTTGCTTTTGTCACCCTAGATGCACTAATAGTCTGCTTCATTTTGTGAAGATTCTAAACTCAGAGACTAAGCCATAACCAAACCAAAAAAAGGCATGTGCAATGAAATATGAAATACAATCATTAATAAGTAACTAGGGATCAGATGTATCAAGCCTTTTTGCATTCGCAAACGGTGCGAATGCCCGTTTGCGAATGCAAAAAGGCCTTTCAGAATGTATTAAAGGCATTCTGAACGTAATTTAAAGGAATCGCTAAAATAGCGATTCCTTAAAATTGCGAGCCCGTTTAGAGAATCGCAATTTGCGATTTTCTAAATAAGAAATCACAAATAAGGAATCCTTATTTGCGATTTCTTAAGCACATGTATGAAGCAATTCCTTAATGCGAATTTGGCATTAAGGAATCGCTGTTACCACCAAGTTGAACTTGGTGGTAACCATGTGCAAATTTAAAAAATGCATTAAAAATGCATTTTTTAATTTGACATTTAACGCACACATGCCCTTATGGCATGTGTGCACCTTACATGTCTTCCAAAATAGCTTTGGGGTGCAGCAGAAGGGGCCTTAGGCCCACAGCACCCTGGAGTTTGCATTTCCCAAATTGCGAATTCCAGATAGGAATTCGCAATTTGGTAAATCCAAAGAATTTGCAAATATGGGGCGACAGGCCCATAGGTGCGAATGGGGGCTGTATCGCAATTTGCGATTCGGTAATAGCATTTGCGATTTTTAAGAAATCGCTATTACCGAATCGCAAATATGATACATAGAATTTTGTGACTCAGAAATAGCGATTTTTAAGAAATCCGAACTGCAAAAGGCTTTTTGATACATCTGGCCCGATATGGCCACTGTTGACAAATGGAGTATTTTGTCCATTAGTCCTGTGCGGGATGTGCAGATCCTCAGAGGATTCAAGTTTTCAGGTGATCTGAGTGTCTGGCAGCAACTGAAATTTCAGATTGCAGTCACTGTTATCACTGTTGTAGGGTGCCAGCCACCAAAGCCTAGGTCCTAAAAACAAAGGAAAGGGTTTGCAACAGAGATGCTGAAGATTCCCATGATCCCAGGGCGAATATGGTGGCGAGGGTCCTAGCAGGGAAGATACCGCCATCAAAAAGTTCAAAACTCACCCCTGCATTACTAGGAGATGCTGATTCAAATCCACTTCTGTAGAGCCTTAATTTCTTGAGTAGATCTGATTACAAAAACAAAAATAACAATTAGTAATCCTTTAATTACAAGTTCTGAAAATGAAGTTCAAGTAGGCAACAAAAGCAATTTTGCATGGCAAAAACCATTCACGGTAAGCATTGTGAACCCTAAAAATCGCTTTGCACTTCCAAAGTCAATGTGCAGGTGCAGTCATTAAAATGGCCTAAAAACTAATGCAGGGTCAGGTTTCTAACAAGATGCTGTTTCTAGAGCCCACTATGCATAGCCAACATAAGTGCACTATCAGTTTATGGCACAGAGGCTGGCACAGGATCTGGCCACAGGCCATGCTCTGCACCAGAGCATGCGTCACACTGCCAAAGTATGTACATAGGTAGTTCAGTGACCTGGAGGTCAGCACAAGACCTGCACAGAGAGTCCAAAATGTATGGCTGAATGCACACAGTGCAAAGGGATGAGGGCCTAGAAGATTGGATATGTAGATGGAGCCAACCCTAGCTGCACACAGCCAAACCAAAACCCATGCACAGAAATGTTGGGAGTGTAGAAGGTTAGGAGAAGCCATAGAAATAACTCTGTTTCATATAGTCAAAGGCCAGCCACAGCAGGGATGAGCAGGCATAATGCTCCTAGCAAAGGCTTGGCAAAATGGGAGGGTTGGTTGCATATTATAGGGATATTGTACATGATCAAAAGAATAAATGCAGTGAAAAAAACTTTAGGGTAAGTTATGGTTTGATTTACTCATACATAACTGTATTAAAAACTCTAAAATTCCTCCATGAACCCAATGTTATAGTGCAGCAATGGTAAAAAGAAAACATGCTTGTTTACCCGACAAATCACAATTCATGCCCCAAACGTTCCCTGCTAGTGACCTGGCCTTATCTACACTGTCAATGTTGACATTCTCAAATTACATAATCATCAATTTCATTGATGAGATATGTTAGAAACTGGTTGACTGGGGTGGGAGCCCTGGCCAAGCAGCAACCACAACCCTAGTAAATGTAAGGCACAAGCAAACACCAAACTAACCTGAGTACAACCCCCCTGGCAGCTTGGCACAGAGCATTCAGGCTTACATTAGAGGCAATGTGTAAACTATTTGTGCAACCCTTCAAACAGTCAAACAGTGAACACACTACACAAAAAGTCCTCAAACCAGGTTAGAAAAATAAAGTTTAATTTAATAAATAAAACAAGACCAAATCAGCAAAAATCCAATTAGTAGAACCAGGGCTATGAATATTTAAATAGAAACTGCAATATAGTGCCTAAAGGCATAAAGCACCAACTGTGACACTCTGGTTGTGCTGATTTACGTATTCTCCTTTGAATCATACTTTTCTCGTATACCATTCAAAGGAGAGTATTTCAAGTATCTCAAATGTGTGTTTGCCACACACATGACATATTGGAGTACTCTCCTTTAAATGTACGAAGCTGGTATATTAGAAAAGTAAGTTTTGGTATTTCGAGTTGACATCTTTTGGAACGATTCTCTAGTTAGATTTAAACTACTACTAATTTGAAACTGGAGATGTGTCTGACCTTTAATAGAGATTAACGAACTGTGGAGCACTGATTTGTCCTGTTAAAGTCATAGGTCAGTTTATCTGGACGACGAAACACGTGTTGGCTACATCGATCACTTGAAATACGGCTTTTTGTACATCTGACATGCTTGAAGAATGTGAAGATTATGGATAAAAGAACTATTTCGAAAATATGAATAATAAATATCAATACTGTTTTGGTGGCTCTGGGGGGGGGGCTTATTAGTGCAGACATATACTATATAACTAATATTAGTAACAGAATTATGAGAGCTGCATACATGCATGGAAATCATGAGAATTTGGATGGGAGATATATTTGGTGATAATCCAAGCAGGTGGATTATTATAGAACTTCATAGACAAATCAGAAAAGGTTGCAACAGCAGAGTTCTATGCCACTACCTCAGACAATGAAAGTACCTATTTTAAACTTATAAAAGCAAATGAGGGATTTATGAAACCACTGCATTATTGGAGTAGCTGAAACAAACACTTTTGTGAAGAAAATAAACATGAATTGTCTGAGAACAAAACTCAAACTAAATATTGACTGATAGCGTATGGCTGGTTTGTCTAGGGCATTGGTTCCCAATCTGTGGTCCGGGGACCACTGGGGGTCCGCGAAGCCTCCTCAGGGGGTCCGCGACTGCTTAGAAAATTAAATAATAGTAACAGATTAAGACCCAGCAGTCAGTGGAGGGGGGTCCTTGGATTCTAATAATGATTCAGTGGGGGTCCCGGGTTCCAGTAATGATAAAGTGGGGGTCCACAGAAGTCAAAAGGTTGGGAACCACTGGTCTAGGGTACACACAGCATTTGATTATACCTCTTTCATGCCCAGGCACAAGGCATTTTCAAGAAAAGACAGCTTTCTAATTAGTTGAGGACTGATGTACACAAGTTGTGTGCTTATATGTGGTTATTGTCTATATTTTTAGAGCACACAACTCACACAGGAGGGCAACCCAGGGCTGAAGGCAGGAGCTACACAGGCTCAGCCAGGATCGAGATTAGATAAAGAGCCAGGTCTTCAGTTTCTTGTGGAATTCAAAAAATGAGAAGGCAGCTCTGATATTCAGAGGCAGGTCATTTCAGAGTTTGGGTGTGAGGTAGGAGAAAGCCTGACTACCAAATCTGGTTCTGCAGGCAATGTGCACAAGTAGGAGTCCAGCCAAGCCAAGCCAAAGTGTTTGGTACGTTTCTGGAAGTTTATGGGGTTGTTGTGATAAGTAGGACGAGTGGTGTGCAAGGCTTTGTATGTGTGCATGAGGATTTTGAACAGTTGAACACTGAGAGCCAGGGAAGTTTTTTGTAGAGAGAAGTAATGTAGGTGTGGTGGGTTAGTTTGAGTGTGAGTCTGGCTGTTGGGTTTGAATCATCTTGAGTCTTCTGGTCAGTTCTGCACTGATTTTGACCTACAGTTCTCTTCTGCTGTCCACCTTGCTGGTTAAGATGACTCTGGTGATGGTTCTGCAAATGTTAGCAGAGTGGCAGTTCAAAATCTTTTTGAGTATCTTGAGTGTGTAGTAGCAGGAGGCAGAGATTGTGTTCATTAGGCCTGGGTGGAACTAGTGGAGTTATACAAACTTCTGCAGAGTTACAAAACACACTCTGCAAGATTCGGCAAAACTCAGCAAACAGGTAGAAAAATACTGGTCTGGCTCTTTGTGCTGTTTTTTCACACCAGTAGCACATTTCATGCTGAAAATCAGCACGAGCAGCACCACGCAGTGTTCATTGGTGCAGCCATATTGTTTTACCTACTTTAAATGCTGTTCTGTACATGATGATGGGCCTATTTTTAAATCTGTTTTTACCTGTGCCAATCCTCCCCTTATTCCACTCATCCACTTCTCATTTACTTATTTTTTAAGAGTGTGTGCCTTTCTGTAGATGTATTTTACGTTTTGGTCTTTTTTTTACTTTATTGTGACTTTTTGTACTTTTTTTTATTTCCCTTCCTGGTGTTCCACTTCCTTCAGTTCTTCCTTTCTGCTTTGTGTTGTCCTACTTCTTTTTCTTCAACTGGCACCATGGCAAAACAAGCAGCATGCCCCGGCGCCAGAGGTACACTAGTCGCACAACCTGTGGGCACTGGTGCCACTCAGGGGTACAGCCCCATCCCATTTTTACTGAGGCTGAGGTGACTGTGCTGCTTTTTTGGATCCAGGGCCGCTTCCCCTTCATGCTGGTAGCAGGAGGATGGCCTGGGAGAGGGTATGCCCTGCAGGAGTGCTGACTGCTGTGAGGGAGAGCGCATTGGTGTGTGTGCTGCAGCACAGAGGTGCAATGTACCACACAGCAGCTGATGCACCACTGGGGGAACAAAATCAATAGGGAACAGGACTTGCTGGACCTGCTGGGAGTTGAGCTTACGGGACTCAGTGAGTAACTATTAATTATTTTTTGTTTTCTAAAAACTCTCACATATTTTTTTCTAATAGCATGCTACTCACACTCAGAGGTTAAGTTAAGTTCATGTAACAAATAATATCTGATCCAGCTTGAGCTAGCCAGGTGCTCAGCACTCCCTACTCGGCAATTGCTTGGGCTAATTATTTAAGAAGTGATGCAGACTCCTCTGTCCTGTCCCTCATCTATAGCTGCATGTCAGGGAGTTTGCGTTCTCTGTGCCTTTCTGTATGTAGCTCATACAGTCCCAATGTCCAAGTAATATGTGGTATGCATTGAAAATGAGGGAAACTGAGTTGGCCATCAAAGGGGGTGGAGACACAAAGATAATTTATGGCAATGCAGTTTTGCTGCATAACTCTCTGCTGGTGGGGACTCCGAGTCCCAGGAGACAAAGAACCTGGGGGTGGAAACGCAAGTGAGGTGGACTTCCCCTTTTTTCTCTGCATCATAGAGCACCATTGGCTCCAGCTGTTAGAGGAGCGCTGTGGTTTGGCTGCATAACTCTCTGCTGGTGGGGACTCCGAGTCCCAGGAGACAAAGCATCTGGAGGAGCCAAATCAAGTGAGGTGGACACACCCCTTCTTCTGTGCTACAGAGCATGTCCTGGGCTCCCGCTGTTGGGGGAGCACTGAGGTTTTGCTGCATAATTGTCTGCTGGTGGGCACTCCAAGTCCCAGGAGACAAAGCGCCTGGATGCACCAATGCAAATGAGGTGGACACACACCTTCTTCTGCGCTACATAGCATGTTGCAGTCTCCTGCTGTGCGAGCTGCACCCGGGCCAAGGTCTGGCCCATCTGCGCCCATCAGAGCCTGGAGGATACTGAGCTGAGCCATACTTATTGGTTTTTACTTTGGAGGTAATTGTGGGTTATCCCTTGGTTTATGGCAATTTATGTAGATATTGGATAATCATGGACTGGGGCCAGAATAATACGGAATGGGGACGAAAAAGGTGGGCGGAGCTCCTGATATATCAATCCCTCTTTCTACATCAACTTCCATTGATTGGATGCTCCATAGGGCCATAAACATCATCAGTAATTAAATTGACCTTACGGAATGCAGAGTATCACTTAGTTCTAGCAATGCGCTGGTCCCTCAAAGTAATTTGCCTGATTCCCCACCAATGTTTTTCATCTCTTCCTTTTCCCCTGGTTAACTTTGCTTCTCCAGGTGCTATTGCAGACCCAAGACCGGGGTTAAGTTCCCGCCCTACTGTTGCTGTCAAATGCCAAAAACGAACAGTAAAGTTCCACCCAGTGGAATCAGCAGTCCAGACCATTGCTCTGTTACAGTGTAGTACGGCAGCATCCATTTCGGCCACTCCTGACAGTTTATTTGTAGGTAAGTTGTCTAGAGTTTTGCAATCTGAGTCCCTTGAGACAAGAAATCTTCTGGAGTGCAACATTGATAAAATAAGGGACCTGTTGCGGGCACAGTTGGCTTCAGTTCTTGCAAGGATGGCAGCAATTGAGTCTTTCATTAAGAACTTCAAGCTCCCAGTGGAATTACATGTGGAGGTGCATAACTCAGATATACCTTCGGACTCAGATTAGGAGAGGGGCCAAAATTGCCTTTCTGCTGGTCCTGTCAGCTGCACTCCGTGCCCAGTGGACAAGGCTTATTCAAGGCCCTTAGCCGCCAACCCAAGACGGGAGCATGATTCTGACAATTCTATGGTTTAAACGCAAATAAGCTCTGACACCCATTAAAAATTTATCTTGGGGTAGCCGGTTAGGTCTCACTTTGCCCACAATGACCAGGTATTGGGCCCTGAGGGTTTGAAGACACGTGGCTATTTAGAAAACCAGCCTGTGATCAACCTTCCCTCAGCTGCCTGCTCTTATGTGTTGCTTCTCTCTGGAGTCCCACCCTTACGCAAGGAGACTCGCAATGACTTCATCAACAACTGGCTGGGCCATTTTAAAAACTTTCCATCACACATTCCTGATAACATCCTACTGACCATCCTGCTGCGTGAATCAACAAGGAGATTGTGTCATTGTTAATTTGGCTACTTTGGGAAATAACAGTTTGCCAGAGGAATCAAACCATTACCAAACATAAAAAATCTGCTTTGTATTGGAAGGATCCGTACTAGGCCCCCTCATATTCCCTCTATGGTCACTGCTCTCAGCCCACCCTCTGTCTCACCATTTGGGATCACAACACAAAATTGGTTTGAAGTATTGGCAGACACTGATTGACAAAAGGGGCTGGGGTGCATATCTCACTGTGACAACGATTGTGATTTAATGGGTGTGGGTCCCTCTTCTTTGCTCAAAATGATTTCTTGAAATGTAGCAGGTCTACCATCTAAGCTGGGTATCCCTGAGTGGTGTGTGTTTATTGATACATTTCACGTCTGCCTTTTCCAAGAGATGTGGTCCCTCATTCCTTTGCATCAATCTGGGTTTTCTTCCTGTAGCCGCTATTTCTTCAGGCAAAGGTAGACAGTCCGGGGGTATTATTATCTGGGTCAAACCACCGTGAAATGTATTATTAGGGAAATTTTGATCACCTGACTTGCTTTGCATGAGCATGACCTATCAAAACAATGTAATTTGTCATATTTATAATATTTATTGCAGGCCCACAGCAAACAAAATGGAGTCAGGTGTAATCGAGTCACTCTCTGCCCACTTTGAAGCTTTTCCAATTTAGGTTTTAAAAATTGTGGGAGGAGACCTAAAATACCAGTTTGAGCCACTAGGAAACCACCTTAGGTCATATTTATCTGAGGAGGACCATTTGTGGTCCATACCTGAGCTGGCAATTCCAAGAGTAAAAAATTGTTTTCCCTTGACAATTCAACTTAATGCCTTCATTTTGAGTCAGGGCTGAAGGGCTTGTAACAGTAGGTCTAATTCCGATAAGGAGGGCAACCACATGTTTAACCTTCAGCAGCACACAAGTCCGATAGATAACATCCTGCTTGATATTCGGTAATGGCTTAATTGAATTGATTTAGGTGTTGTTCCACATACAGATAGTGACCACAACGCACTATCTCCGGATTTGACAGTACCAGCCCCGCCACAAGCCCAGCATGTAATGAGCCTTTTGATAAAAAGCTGGTCCTAACTACAAGTAATTGTAGGGTTAAATGGAGTGCATTATCCCAATCATAAAATTCCCTAGGCAATTTTTACAAACTGGATGCTGAAGACATGGGAGAAATCTTGTTGCTACTGGAACAACCGGTTGAGGAGGGGGAAGTCCTGACCAACCTTGTGTTGAATCATTCAAAAATGTTTAAAAATCCTAAAGGGTTTTTCTATGAGGAAATAATTAGTTCAGTCAGGAGACAAAGCCCCCTCCACTTGTCATAGGAAACATTGTAAAGATGTAAGAGTAACATTAAGTTGTGCTATTAAATCTCAACCACATTAAAATTCCAGGCATTTAGGCGGCTCTACAAACTTAACCTCTTGGAAGCTCAGAGGGTATGAGAAACTAGGAAATGGGAGGCACTGCTAGCGGCAGCAAAAAGAGCTGACTCACATTCTTTTTGGAACATTGTCACAATGGGTACTATGGTGGGTTTTTGAATGATAGAAAATCATATCCATATGACTGACTGGGTCACCCACTTTTCTAGACTATAATCCATGTTTGAGTTGACTGACCCCCCTCGACCAAGCCCTTGGAACTTCTCATTGTGGTGAAGCTTATGGGCCAATATTAATATCTGACTTCCAAGGTTTGAATCAGGACCAACAAGCTTGCCTAATCATCAGCCAAGTAGAGGTTTTGCAAGCAATAAGTAAAAAAGTCCCACAAAAGGCCCCAATGCTGGATATGGTACCAGGGGACCCCTTTCTGGATAAGTCTGAGGTGTGGAGCCCCTATCTGGCTCTAATTTTCAGTGCCATAGTGAGGGACGCACCTATACCCCCTTCTTGGATGAGAGCCGAGATCATTCCCATTTTTAAGAAAGGGGCCTGTAATCTTCCAACAAACTACAGGCCGATCAGCCTCAGACAGCTCCCAGAAACTGTTTGTGCTTGTCATACTGTCTAGACTCCAAGAACTGATGACTGCCACCCAGATATCAACCCCTTTACAAGAAGGATTTAGAGATTGTACCAGCACACTAGACCTGGTACTACGGCTCCAGATGCTATTTTGCAAGTTTGTCCTTTTTGGGACCGGGGGCGTCTTTATGGGATGTTTGTTGATCTTATGTCAGCTTCGGACATCATACCTTGCCCTAAATTGTGGCATATTTTGGCCAACAACAGGGTCCCTATAATTTGTTGAAGATAATTATGAGGATTGATGAAAATAACTTTGCCCAAGTCAGATGCGGATAATTGGGGGCAATGACAGACCCATTTTCAGTGGATCGGGGGTATGACAGGGGTGCATCTTGGCATCTACGCTCTTTATGCTTTTTATTAATGATTTGGTGGCTTATGTGGACCACTATGAGTCAGATGCAACCACAACTTGCAGGCATCAGGGTTCCAGCTCTGATGTTTGCAGATGACACGTTGCTTTTGTCAAAGACTCCAATGCCTGCAGAAAATCCTTGACAGATTTGACTCTTTTTGTCACCTCAAGGGACTGGTTATAAGTATATCGAAGACCAAATATACGGTCTTTAACCCTTCCAGTTCTACATGTCCATCCCTGACCTTAGAGGGTCTTTCTTGGAACGTGTTCATATTTTTTACTATCTGGGGGTTACCATCACTGAACACTGCGATCGGCAGATAGAATTGGCAAAGTGTAGAGTTAAACTAGAGCAAACTGCAAGAGGCATAATAAAGATGCAAAAGAGCTCACAATTTCGTCCTATCACCCCTGCATTGCATGTCTATAACTACAAGGCTCTAGGCGCAGCCCTCTATGGCACCGAGTTGTGGGGACATGGGGAATTGTCTACCCTCAGCGTAGCCAAAAATCACTTTATGTGCCAATTAACAAGCCTACCCATCAGCACACCATTGACTTCACTGAGGCTGGATTTTGGACTAAAAAAGTGTAGTGGACAGGGCAAACCTAAGGCCAATTTTGTATTGGAAGAAGGTATGGGCCCCCTCTTAGTTGTCTTCTTATCAGCTGGGTTTGTTGGAGATTCTCGCCCTCATTACAACATTGGCGGTAAATCCCGCTTACCGCCGTGCAGAAGACCGCCAACACACCGCCGCGGCTGCAGAATCCTGCCACAGCTATTACGACCCACAGCTCAGAATCCGCCAAAATCTAGACACCCACACAAGTCCGCCACACCAAAGGTCAGTGATAAACTGGCGACAACAAAACCGGCACCGTCACGCCAACAGGAATACGCCCACACTATCATGACCCACAAATCCACGTGGAGGTCTTTCAACCGCGGTCCACGCTCAAAATACACACACATTTACAAAACACAACCACATTGGACAATTCCAAATACACACACCTGATACACATACAAACACCACTCCCACACACCCAATACAATATAAAACACACACCCATATTACCCACAAACCCTTACAACGAACAATTTGGAAGAAGCAGAGAGACAGCAAAGCAAAGACCACACCAGCATACAGAGGCACACAACACCATCACTCATACACATTCACGCACAAAACAACACACACCCCTAAACATCACCCCACACATCAAAACACACACTACCTCACACATCACTCACACCACCCCATGGCACCGCAAAGGCACCCCAGGTTTTCTGAGGAGGAGCTCAGGGTCATGGTGGAGGAAATCATCCGGGTAGAGCCACAGCTATGCGTATCACAGGTGCAGCACACCTCCATAGCTAGGAAGATGGAGCTATGGCGCAGAATCGTGGACAGGGTCAACGCAGTGGGACAGCACCCAAGAACACGGGATGACATCAGGAAGAGGTGGAACGACCTACGGGGGAAGGTGCGTTCCGTGGTCTCAAGACACCACATTGCGGTTCAGAGGACTGGCGGCGGACCCCCACCTCCTCCCTCACAATTAACAACATGGGAGGAGCAGGTCTTGGCTATACTGCATCCTGAGGGCCTCGCAGGAGTAGCTGGAGAAATGGACTCTGGTAAGTCAAATCTTTCACTACAATGCACCTGTGAGACAAATAACTGGACTCTGCCATCGACATTCCTCCACCATCACCCCTCCCCATTTTACAATCCCCTCCACTATTTAGCACTTAAATAAACACCCTTGAATCACAAAACAATCTGGAGTCAGTCTGTGCTTTCACAAATGTGTATCTGCAATAACTGAGGGAAATAGAAATGTCCATTGTATTGTCAACATACCTATGTCACAAAGCTCTAGTCCATGAGGTAACATAGCAGAGGTCACACAGTGGGACCCACATCTGTGAAATCGAAAGGGAAAGTGACAAATTAGGGTCCATACACTGGGTGAATGTGACAGACAGATGATAGGTCGAACACTTTTATCAGATTTAGGAGGCAGTGATGTCTTCTTACCTGTGTCTCACTGGAAGTATTGCTGGATCATGGTGTTTCTGTTGTCTATGTCCTCTTCTTCTGCCTCCTCTTCTTCACTGTCCACAGTCTCCACAGCTGCCACAAGACCTCCTTCTGGACCATCCTCCTGCAGAAAAGGCACCTGTCATCGCAAAGCCAAGTTGTGCAGCATACAACAGGCAACGATGACCTGGCACACCTTCTTTGTTGAGTAGTATAGGGAACCACCTGTCATATGGAGGCACCGGAACCTGGCCTTCAGGAGGCCGAAGGTCCTCTCTATAACCCTCCTAGTTCACCCATGTACCTCATTGTAGCGTTCCTCTGCCCTTGTCCTGGGATTCCTCACTGGGGTTAGTAGCCATGACAGGTTGGGGTAGCCAGAGTCACCTGCAAATATCGAGGGACAACTGTTAGACACACACTAACCAATAGGGACAACCCCAGACCCAGACAATTATTCACACTGTATAGGGTCCTTGTCCTCACCTAATAGCCACACACGGTGCCTCTGGAGTTGCCCCATCACATAAGGGATGCTGCTATTCCTCAGAATGTAAGCGTCATGCACTGAGCCAGGAAATTTGGCATTCACATGGGAGATGTACTGGTTGGCCAAACACACCATCTGCACATTCATCGAACAATAGCTCTTCCGGTTTCTGTACACCTGTTCACTCCTGCGGGGGGGTACCAAGGCCACATGTGTCCCATCAATGGCACCTATGGTGTTGGGGATATGTCCCAGGGCATAGAAGTCACCTTTCACTCTAGGCAAATCCTCCACCTGAGGGAAAACGATGTAGCTGCGCATGTGATTCAGCAGGGCAGACAACACTCTGGACAACACATTTGAGAACATAGGCTGGGACATCCCTCATGCTATGGCCACTGTTGTTTGAAAAGACCCACTTGCCAGGAAATGGAGTACTGAAAGGACCTGCACTAGAGGGGGGATTCCTGTGGGATGGCGGATAGCTGACATCAGATCTGGCTCCAACTGGGCACACAGTTCCTGGATTGTGGCACGATCATGTCTGTAGGTGATAATTACATGTCGCTCTTCCATTGTCGACAGGTCCACCAGCGGTCTGTACACCGGAGGATGCCGCCATCTTATCACCTGCCCCAGCAGACGTGCTCTATGGATGAAAACAGCGAGCAGAGGGTCAGCCAACACTGAGGTACTAAAACAACAATTTTATTGCACACATTTGTCAATCCGCTATGTGCCTGTCATAGTGTGCATGCAAGGCCTAGATATGTGTGACGCATTTAAAAATAATGCCATGAGGCCCCCTGAAATGGCGGCTGCCTGACCTGTAATGTGGGACAAGGGGAAATTAGGTAACTGCGCTGGCGTTGTACACCGTTGCGGTAGGCAGTCGAAGACCGCAACGCAATCCTGCGTTGGTTAACATTGGACCCTATGGGTCCCAGGAGCCAATGACGATGTACGCCGGTGATGACGGTACGCACTGCCGCGGACGTGACCACCATTTTCTCTCTGTTCACTCACTTGATACCTGATCTTCAACAGAAGAGGACCTACACTGCAAGTGCTGCTGTGACCTCAGTCTGGAAGCAACGATGGCTCATGTGTCTGGGGAAAGGGCCCCTGCCTTCACATCGGAGGAGTTGGAGAAACTAGTGGATGGGGTCCTCCCCCAGTACACGCTACTCTACGGTCCTCCAGACATACAGGTGAGTAACTGTGAGCATGCTGTATGGGCAATGCCTGTTTGGAATGGTGTGGATGGGAGATAGGGGGGGGGATGAGGCGTGCATGATCCCGACGGTGAGTGTATGTGCGTCAGGGCAAGGATGGGAACGTGGGCCAATGACTGTGACGGTCCGGACGATTAATGTTGTACCTTTTCCCCTGTACTCTTCCTGTAGGTCAGTGCCCACCAGAAGAAGGATATTTGGCGTGCCATCACCAAGGACGTCCGGGCCCTGGGGGTCCACCACAGATGGAGCACCCACTGCCGTAAGAGATGGGAGGACATTCGCCGCTGGAGCAAGAAGATGGCGGAGGCCCAGCTGGGGATGGCTTCCCAACGTGGGAGGGGTGCCCGTCGCACCATGACCCCCCTGATGTACTGGATCCTGGCGGTGGCATATCCAGAGTTGGATGGGCGCTTGAGGGCATCACAGCAGCCACAAGGGGTTGAGTACAGTCACATCCATCTGACTCTGCGCGCATTGGAGGTGTCTGGGTGTGGTAGGTGGGCTGTGGGTTCCCCTAGGCTAGGGCGAGCCTTGTAGGCAAGGACCCTTTGTGAGGCAGGCTAAGTGGTACCCCAACCCCACCAGTAGTAAGAGCCATCTACACCTAGTCAAGCTCCTGTGACTTCCATGTGTGCAGCAATCGGGCATGGGCCATGTACCCCATGTCCATGTGAGGAATTAGGGAACTCTAAGTGCATGGCGATGTGCAGAGGGCTGCTGTGTCTGTAGTGTCCACCAACGGTAGCGGTATTGCATGTACTGAACATGTCTTTCTACGTTTTTCCCCCCCTTTTTGTGGTCTCCCTGTTCTTGTGTGCATTAGCATCATCAGGTGGAAGAGCTGGGCCACCGGAGCAGGAGAGAGCTGCATCCCACATGGCCCTGGAGGGCAACACTACGGAGTCAGAATTCACCAGTGGGACGGAGGGCGAGGGGAGCTCCACGGAGGGGACTGGAGCAGAGACCAGCGACACCGACTCCTCTTCTGATGGGAGCTCCCTTGCGGTGGCGGGCCCCTCTGTGCCCCCCGCTTCTACAGGTACAGCCGCCACCACCCCTACCAGCACCACCCTCCCAGCAGCCCCTCAGCGTGTGCCCCGTGGCCGCTCACCCAGGAGGGTGGGCATCTCCTTCGCCCCAGGCACCTCAGCCCCTGCCCCAGTCAGCCCTTCTGCCCTCAGTGAGGAGGCCATTGACCTCCTGAGATCCCTCACTGTTGGGCAGTCTACCATTCTGAATGCCATCTAGGGTGTAGAGAGGTAGTTGCAACAGACAAATGCATATCTGGAGGGCATTCATTCTGGCCAGGCAGCCCAACAGCGAGCATTTCAGACTCTGGCCTCAGCACTGATGGCAGCCATTGTCCTTGTATCCAACCTCCCCCCTCCAACTTCCTCCACCCAGACCCAATCCCCAGTACCTCAGCCTATCCCAAGCACACCATCAGACCAGCATGCACACACCTCAACACACAAGGGTAGCTCTGGCAAACATAAGCACCACACATCCCACAGGCACTCACACAAGCATCATAGCCATGCACACATACCAACATCCACTGCCTCCACTGTATCCCCCTCCTCCACGTCTCCCTCCTCCCTCCCTGTCACGTCTGAACTCACACCTGCATGCACTACATCCTCAGCCACTACATCCATCACCAGCACACCCATCACCACACTCCGCTCACGAGCAATCACCACCCCCACTACCATTCACACATCCCCTGTGTCCTCTACCAGTGTGTCTGTGAGCCCTCCTCCCAAAGTACACAAACGCAGTAACACACCCACCCAACAGCCATCCACCTCACGACAGCGTCCAGCCCATGCACCTTCACCCAAAGTCAGCAAACGAACACCTCCTACAACCACTACCTCTTCCTCCACCCCCAAAACCCCTCCATGTACTTGTCCCAGTGTGTCTAAAAAAAAAATCCTGTCAAACCTTGACCTCTTCCCTTCACCTCCGCCACCACATCACTGGGCACAGTGGTGCAAGCAGTAACCGGATTCTGGAGTGCGCCAAGCAGCAGGACTGCCAGTGTTCCAAGGAGCGAGGCCAAGGACATTCCCCCACCTCCAAAACAGAAGAAGTTGCCCACATCCCAGAGGGAGAAGGCCAAAACACCTGCCACCAAGGACTCAGCCAAGACAACAATTGAGAGTGGCAAGACAGCTGCGCCACCATCCAAGGTGGGGAAGGGCCTGAAAAAGAACGGCAAGTCAACGTCGCCACCAACCTGCACGGCGGACAAGACCGCCACCGGCACCGCCACATGCACCGCCGCCACGGGCACCGCCTCCGGCACCCAAGATACTGAGCACTTCACCTGCACCGCAGACACTGTGCCCTTCAGCAGCACCAAGGTCAGTGAGCCCGCCACCAGCACCGCCGCTCATGACACCACCGCCAGCACCAAGGTCAGTGAGCCCGCTACCAGCACCGCCGCTCAGGACACCGCCACCAGCACCAAGGTCAGTGAGCCCCCCACCCGCACCGCTGCCCAATGAGCGCTGCAAGCATCGCCGCTACTGAGCCCGCAGCCAGCACCCCCAGCGGCCACGCCACATCCTGAGCCAGTGGCACCACCGCAGACATGGCTGCCATCCCCAGTGGTCATTCGTACGAGGCTGGTGGTCAGTTCCAGGGGCCTGGCCAGCTTGCATGTTGCACCACCGTCAGTGGAGTGTCACATCCACTACCTCAGTCCTTGGCAGGATGAAGCACTCTGGGCACAAAGCCCCCTCAAGAACCAGTGGAGTATCACATCCACTACCTCTGTCCTTGGCAGGATGAAGCACTCTGGGCACAAAGCCCCCTCCAGAACCAGTGGAGTTTCACATCCACTACCTCTGTCCTTGGCAGGATGAAGCAATCTGTGCACAAAGCCCCCTCCAGAACCAGTGGAGACTGTTATACACTTGAGAGACTGTGGCTTTGCACTCCCCAGGATAAAGCAGTGGGCAACCCACCCACCCACTGGAGAGACTTGAGAGACTGTGGCTTTGCACTCCCCAGGATAATACAGTGGGCAAACCACCCACCGAAGAGACTTGAGAGACTGTGGCTTTGCACTCCCCAGGATAAAGCAGTGGGCAACCCACCCGCTGGAGAGACTTGAGAGACTGTGGCTTTGCACTCCCCAGGATAAAGCAGTGGGCAAACCACCCACTGGAAAGACTTGAGAGACTGTGGCTTTACACTCCTGAGAATAAAGCAGCGGGCAAACCACCCACTGGAGAGACTTGAGAGACTGTGGCTTTGCACTCCCCAGGATAAAGCAGTGGGCAAACCACCCACTGGAGAGACTTGAGAGACTGTGGCTTTGTACTCCCCAGGATACATCAATGGGCATGGAGCCCCCTCGTGGAGCTGGCGTCGTGCATTCATCCGGCTGAGGTGCCCCCCCTTTCCTTCCCCCTGAGGTGCCTGTGTTTTTTTCGATCTGATGCCCCTGCAGTGTTCTCTCCGTTTCGATCGGGTATCTTGTGTGGGCCTCGCCCATGCATTTTGGGCCCAGTGGTCCATGGATTATATTGGCGCAGTACCTGGACTTTAATTCTTGGAGTACATATTTGTTTATAGTGCATATACATTTTTGATTAATGGATTTTACATGATTACAATCGTTCAACTCATTTCCTTTTGTCCTTGCGTTCTTCAAGGGGAGTTTGGTGGGTGTAAATGTACTGTTTCAGCATGTATTGGTGTGTGTGTTGTTGTGGGTGGGGGTGGGGGTGTTGCGTGTGTGTGTCACTCTCTTTTCCCTCCCCCCTCCCCTGTGTCGTAGGTGCTGAACTCACCGTGGTCGTCGCCGCCGTCGGTCATGCTCCTGGTAGAGGAGCAGAAAGACAATCGCAGGGAGTATTTGGAGTTCAGGCTCCATGGCGTCCGGATTCCTCGTGGGGTGTGTAGAGGTGAGTGTTTCCCATTCCAAGTCCTGTTTCCGCCGTGTTTTTGTTCACGTTGAATCCGCCCCGGAAAAGGTGGCGGATTGGCCTGTCATAATAGTGTGGGCGGTGCATTGCCTTCTGCCTGTCTGTTGGCGGTGACCGCCATGCTGTTTGTTTGTACCGCCGTGGCGGTTGGAGTGTTAAAGTGACTGTCTATGTTGGCGGTTTCCGCCACGGTCATAATTCAATTTTTTTACTGCCGGCCTGTTGGCGGTTTTACCGCCGCTTTACCACCGACCACCAGGGTTGTAATGAGGGCCTCTTTGCCTACAGGGAGCTGGCGACATACCATGGCTGAAGAGTGTGGAGGCAACTCTGACTAATATTGGCCTAACATGCCTTTGGAATTCCCTTAAGGAGGCCTGCACGATTACTCGAGATCAAGTTAAGGATGCCTACTGGTGACACAAGTTGGGCCTACTCTATAGTCAGTCGAACTTAGGCACTTTCTCCACGACATTCCTGCTTCAAAAAGATGTGTATAGGCAGGAGCAGTTTTTATATGAAATTGAGCGAACACTAGGCAGAAAGCTTTATCTGAAGCTGAGATATGGGACTTAGCTTAGGATCACACCCCTTTTGCACTACTATGGTTGATACCTTACAGCATGTGCTATTTTTTTGTCCAGCATGTCAATGTGCTAGGAAAACCTGGATGTTACCACTTTGTCATACTATTGGGGCACTAAGAATCCTAAAATATGATACCAGACAATGTGTGGTCTTTGGGGTTTCAGAATTTCTGCTGGCTATGTGCAGGGTAAGACAAAAACTAATGGAGGCTGGCCCTGCTTAACAATAACAAAGCACCTCATCTCATTTGTGGTTTAGCCCCCTCCTTTTAGTATATGCATCCTTCTTATCCATATTTATTTCATTAAATTTGATTTATGGGTATTGTATATGTCATGTATTTTTATGATATTTGTAATTTTAATTTCTTGTCTTACTTATATTTTTATGTAAATTAACTTTTATGGCATAATTTGCTAAATAAAGTTTTGTTTGTTTGCAATGCATTAGTAGTTCAAAATGTAGTTTAGATTTAGGAAATTTGCAATAGGGATTAGGTTTAGGAAATTAGGAATAGAGCAATAGGCTATCTGATTTAGAAAAGTACCATACTACTGTGTCTGCCTGTCAAATTAGCTTTTTAGAGATTGACTATATCACAGACCTTTTTTTAAAATCTTCTTTATTTCTTACATCAGCACATAGGGACAAGAGCGCATTATCAGAGCAGGGCGAAGGGGTTGCCACCACAAGCACTGCAACGGGTGGAACCAGCTCCACGGCCACGGCAGATGGCTCTGCTGGCCCCAGTAAGTAATGTTACTGTTATCTCCCTGACGTTTACCTCTCCCCACTAGTAAAATAATTTTGCCTTGTGTATTTTTTGGACTGTTTCCTTCTTTTCAACTACTCCTCTATCTAATGCTTGTTAAATTTGTGTTATCCCTACAATATCCTTTTTTCTATATTTCCTGTTTCTGTAGCTGACTTCCTCTTGTTTTGTGGCACTGTAAGATTAATAGAACAGGTTTTTGGAACTGTGAGGATTGCAGGCCCAGGTAAGCTATTATTCATCACACATATTTGTTGAGAAGGCTTTCTTACTCATTATCAAGCAGTCAAAATGAGAGAGTAGCCATGGACCCACCGCCCCCAATACTGTGCTGTCATTCATTTATACAGTATACCAGCACTTTCCACCACAGTGCAACAGAACAGGAAAGTAATGAGATCTTATTGCATTTGCCAACCAAGACTATATGCCCTTCATTGACCATTCCACCCTTTCGTTACACTTAAATGACTCATCATAGCGCTGTCCCTCCAGTATGAGAAAAAAGGTTTTGCTTGACTTTACTATCTAGCTTTTCTAACATATCAATCAAAAAATCTCCCAAAGTGATTGTTTAGATAGAAGATATTGTTAACCTAACTATAGAGAGATATTGCTGTTGTACTTTGTTCAAAATAATAATAATTACTTAGGAGGCAAATCTCTTATTTAAAATGGGTAATTTTTTTCTAGCCGCACAGTGCACCAGGACCAGAGCCTTGCCCGTGCTATGGGGGAGGCCCAAGAGGTTGGAGGGGGAGGAGTTCTAGCAACTTTACGGATGAGTGGTAGTAAGTCACATTGATTGCTTATTGACAAGTTAGGTATACTGTATTTGTAAATTGAGGCACATTTCTCACTCATTATCATCACCTCCCTGCCCATGGCACCAGTGACCTATTTGCAGCATGGTTCAATTTGGCACTATAGTTTTGCCTGTGCAAGGTGCGTTTGCTTCAGTTAATGTGGCATTACAAAGTTTTCAATGCATTACAAACTGAAAGCAAGGTGTGTTTCCCAGTGCCCACTCAGTCACCTCCTACTAGTACTTCACTCCATTATTCTTTACTAAGTTCTGCCCTAGCCTATCAAAAGATTACAAAAATCCATTCTTGGCATGTACCACATTTTTCTGGCCAAGTGATTTATGTATTTATTTCATGGCTTCAATGATGGATTTACCCCTTTTCAAATTTTCCCCTTTCACATTCATCAACTACAGTGACTGACTAAGCAAAATCTTAGCACATGATGATCAGTGACACCCCACTATTCTATAGCAAAACCTCTACCTAGCTGAATTCCTCTATCGTACCTTGCAGTAGAGTAACTTTCCTTACTGCTACATGAAAGTATTTGTTAAAAATAATTTGTGGAGAATGGAGAGATTAGGGAAGAAAATGGTACTAAATGCCTGATTTAGAGTTGGTGGATGGGATGCTCCTTGACGAACATGCAATGCCTGTCCTGCAGTGCATTGTTTTTTCCACTCTTGACTTACTGCAGACAGGATATCTGCGTTATACGTGACATGTGATGTAGTAATATTATTATTCATCTGCCTCTTTGGAGTCAGGGTAGAATTGAAAGGCAGTCATGGAAGAGCAGGGCTCTTGGAATTAAAGTAAGATAATACATTGTTCATTTCAGCTGCCATAAAAATATGCTGCCGACTATAGAGAGCAGCAGACCCAACACTAGCATGCCTCCATTAATGTTGCATAACAAGAATACTATTAATTGTGCTGCATATATGCCTTACTCAATAATGAGCGGTAATTTATCTTTTTACACACAAATGGCCTCAATACGTGTTTGGTGGTCTTTTGGTAAGACTGCCGCAGTGGTGGCCGCTAAAAGACCGCCATGTCGGCGGCAAACCAAACGCTGTATTAAGAGTCACACTGTGAAGTCTGTCAAAAACAGAAACATTTCCGAAACTGCCAGGCAACTGGAGGACAGAAAAGAGGAAGTCCCACCACCAGCACCGCCAGCCGGACAAAAATCCACCCATCATATTGTGACCCACAAATCATGACAGCGGTTCTTCCATTTTGGAAAACTATAGGCGTTGCGAACTGCGGCGGTCTCAACTCACTTCTGTCAGAACAACACACCACATTAAATAGTTTAAATACCCCACACCTGATACACATCCACACACCCAACACACTTACTCGCAGCACTATATAACAGACCCAAACACAACCCACAATCCTTTGCAATCAAAACACCACTCACAACCACAGACAACCAACATCCCAGAGAGTACAATATACCAAGAATAGGCACCCATTTACACTTCACTACACACATATCACACACCTGCACAACATACCAAACACACACATTGGTACCACACAATCCACAACACCCATCACTCACATCACAGCACCCACACCTCACAATCTTCCTAACTCTGCACCCATTCACTTAGCACACAACCACACCGTCTTCACAACCACTACCATGTCTCCGCAAAACCACCCACGTTTCATTGATGAGGAGTTGAGAGTCATGGTGGATGAAGTCGTAAGGGCAGAGCCACACCTGTTCTGAGCACAGGTCCAACAAACATCTATTGCCAAGAAAATTGAGTTGTGGCAAAGGATAGTCAGCATGGTCAATTCTGTAGTTATCCACGCACAAGGGAGGACATCAGGAAGAGGTGTAACAACCTGAGGGGGAAGGTCAGTTCCATGGCATCCAGGCACCAACCAGCGGAACTGAAGACTGGCGGTGAGCCCAACCACCTCCCCCTACGTTCACATCTTGGGAGGAGAAGGTCTTTCAGATCCTGCATCATGAGGGTCTGACAGGAATAACTGAGGGAATGGACTCTGATAAGTACCAACAACATTCATATCACACAGTTGTCTTGTTGTGCATGCTCCTTCACCACCTATACCCACCCCAATTTACACTCTTCCCACTACAACTCTCTCCTAATCATCTAAGACTGCTCCGTGGCATGCTACATGTCCACTAAACACATCTAGCCCCACAGCTCTTGGGAATGGCACTGGTTAACTATAGCACTACAACTCCCAGAATGCAAAATCCCAACATATTCAACACCAGTACACTGCACCAAATATTACTTGTCATGCATGTCAAACCAATATCCGATCTAACTCATCTTGATTGTTCTAGTGTGGAGCAGTGCATGGCAATAACAGCAATGCAATGGCTCAATCACACTAACATTCCAAGCAAAACACAACTATAGTTGAGGGCCCCTACATAATGGCCACAGATCAAAGATCGCAAGGTAGAAATATACTCCCAGGGTTGGAAAGGTTTGGAAAGTCAGATGGCTGAGTGGATGCATTTGCAGTACATCCAGATACAGGTCAATGTCCATTGTAAACTCATATACTGTGATCCTACTAGGCCTGGGCGAACAACTCTGCTCCACTGGAGGAGTTTGCAGAATTTGGCAACTCTGTGTTCCACGGAGAATGCAGAATTACTGATAGACTCACATACCATTTTTATTTTATTTTTCCTGCTGGAATGCACTTTCTGTCATTTGACGTGCATGGGATGTGCGATGAAAGGCTTACGCTCTCTCGCAATCACAAACAAGATTTTTACCCGTTGAAGAGTTAGCGATGCACCAGCGACTTCTGGCATGTCCTTTTTGATGTAGGCGAATGAGCACGATCAACTGTTACTGCAACCTGGCAAAGCTGAAGCAGATAAAATCAACAACTTCTAGTGAAAAATCTCTAATTGACCATTCGCGTTGATATTGTTGTGCGCAAAGTACTTTTTGTTTTTTCTTCCAGCAACAGGAAGTGTCCCAGAGACTCCAACTTCCCCTTCCTGTCCAGCAGGCTCCTCCCACTGCTTTGTCCATCTCCTGGTCACTTTTCACTTGGATTTCGAGCAGGAAGGATCACTTTTTTTGTCTCCTGGATAGATTTATCATTGGATTAAGGACTGTTGTGTTTGAGTTTTCACAAGTTAAAAACACTTGTATAGGGTGTTGTACAACTTGTTTGTTTGATAGTGTGCATGCCACAGGATTTATCTGTACTTTTATTAGATTTTTTAAATTTATTTTTGTGGGTGGTCTGCATTTGTGGCCTAGTTATATTTTTACTTGTAATTTTTGTTCATTATATTTTCTCCATGTTTTGTTTTGGAAATTTGCAATAGTCATTAAATTGAATGTTGATGTTAAGTGGCGTGGCCTGCTAATCTAATAGGCCTTCCAGCTGTAGGCCCAGTACTAGTCATGGGTGCATGTGAGAAACTGGGGCTGATTGCAGAGGCCCCCTAACTTTTTGCCCCCATTTTCCACTTTATGCTGGTGTTTTCCTGACTCTGATGGTGCCCTGGGTACTGTTAACCAGTCCCAGGGCCTGTGCTCTGTGTAAAATGGATATGCAAATTAGGCTAATTATAATTGGCTAAGTTAACCTACCTATAAGTCCCTAGTACATGGTAGGGCATGTAGGTTTAGGGACCACAGCATAGGTGGTGCACACCTAGGTGCATTGCTGAGGTGCCCAGTGTCATTTTAAAAGCAAGCCTGCCTTGCTGGCTGCTTTTAAATTAAAGTTATATGCAAATTCGACTTTGGAATTAAAGGTACTTCCAAAGTCTTAAACTACCTTATTTTTACATATAAGTCACCCCTAAGGTGTGCCCTATGTGCCCCTAGGGCTGGGTGCCATGTAACTATAAGCAGGGACTTTATAAAAATAGATTTATAAGCCCTGGTGAGGTAAAAACAGCCAAATTCGTTTTTCCCTCATTGAAGTAAATGGCCTTCATAGGCTAGAATGGGCAGACTTTATTTTAAATTTTAAAGTCTCCTTAAATGTTACATACCAAGAATTTGGTATCAAATTGATTGTTATAATAAATCCCACAACTTCCAGTTGTTGGATTTAATATAACTAGTGCAGGTAAAAAGTTTAGACTTTACCTAAAAAGTTGCCAATTTCAGCTCTGCATTGTTTTTGCTGCTGTGCTCTGATTGGCCAGCCTGCAGCAGCTTCTGCCAGGCTACTTTAATGAGGTGTGAAGTGGCCTGACTTCACACAAAGGAATGTGCTTGGGGGAGAGAATCTCCCCTCAGCAGATGGTGAGGCAGGAAGGGGGAGGGCTGCCAAACTGGTCTTCAAAGGCAGAGAAGGACATTTGCAGCACCCAGCAACACCCCCACATCCTGCAACCCCAGACAATTAGGTGCCCCCTTGATTAGATTAGGAGAGGGCAGGAGAGGGGTGTGTTTATGATTTTTAGCCACACCAGTGGGTGGGCTCAGCCAGATCTCTCCTCCAAAAATCAGATTCATCCATTTTGGATTTTTAGAGACTGTTGCCTTCTGGGATGGATTTTTGACACACTTCCCAGGAAGTGGTCATCACAGGGGGACGACCCTGTCCCTGATTGGAGAACCAGGGCCCCCCTGCTTTTCACCCAGGAGCAAGGATAAAACTGGCAGACCTGCACCCACGCCTCAGATCCCCACCAAATTTCAAGAAGAAGGAACTACAAGAAGAAGAAGGACTGCCCTGCTGGACCCCTGGCCTGCACCTGGACCCTGCACTCAGAAAGACTGCACCAGCTGCACACTTGGGCTTCACCACAAGAAGGACTTTGCCTGGCTTCCACTGGTTCAAGGAGGGACTCCCTGTTTGCAACAGGTGAAAAATTGCTAACCAGAGTCCCCTGCACCAACTCCTGAAAAAGTGACCAGCTGACCACTGTCCAGTGGCCAAAAAGGAGTTTGCGCCAGGTGCATTCTGGGAGTTGAAGTCCGCACTTCCCAAGGACCATCACAGAACTTCTGGACCCTTGGGGTGAGCTGTGGACCCCAAAAGAACCTTAAAAGAACATCTGGGTGAAGCCCCAGAAGTTTGGAAAAGATTGGAGAAATTTTAGAAAAAAGCTCCATAAAGTGACCGACTCGACGCGGAAATTCTAGCCGGCTTGCCTCAACCGCGACCCGGCCTGACTTCGTGGTTCGTCCCGGTCAAGAAAAACATCCGAAAAAAAGACTAAGTCCGAACGTAAAAAGTTGACCGGGACCTTCCAGCCATCGTATCCGAGAAGGGCTCCACGGACGTCGGATCAAGATCCAGGTTTACCCCGGTCGAAGGATTTTCATCTCGAAAAAACGACTAAGTCCGAAGGTAGAAATCACCACCGAGGAAACCGACTTCGCGTATCCGGACAAGGGCTCCAGGAGGTCGGATCCAACTGGCAGGTTCGTCCCGGTGAAGAAAAACTTCAAAATAAAGACTAAGTCAGAAGGTAACTTTTTAACCGAGGCTTCCCGCGACCTGTAGCCGAGCAGGGCTCCATCGCGGTCGGCCTGAAAGTTTGACTTTGTCCCGGTCCTGGTGCAACCAGATGACCCGATTGGCGCTTTTTGTTTCTATGCGCTAGAAAATAATAATACTTTAAAAATTCATATCTCCGGTTCCCCTGAACCGATTTTAATCGTTTTTGTGTCATTTTAAAGATAAAAATATAAGCTATTTTTATAAATTGGTTTTGGATTTTTAAACTGTTTCCTGTGTTTTATTTAATTACTGTTGTGTGATATTTGAATGCTTTACACTTTGTCTCCTAAGTTAAGCCTTGACGCTCGATGCCAAGCTACCAAGGGTAGAGCTGGGATTAATTTACTGAGACCTAACTGTACTTTTGTGGAGGTTTGTGGCTTGTTGCTAGGTGTAGGTACCTACCTGCCCTACCAATAACCCATTTTCCAACATAATTGGAAGCAGCGACGGGATCCTGTACTTGTGTTCAATATCACGTTACAGTTTTAGATAAAACAAATTAAAAATCCTTTAAATTGTCCTAGTGCAAAAATTGTTTTTAATTTTTAATTTTAATTTTTTTTTTAATTAATTTGGATTAATTTCAATTATTGAATTTTTGTAATTTTTCTAAATTCTTGTTACCAATTTTTGCAAAAAGTTTTTGTTGACACAAAACTAGGGAACCATGGAGCTTGATCTGGCTAGCCTACCCACACTGACAGTAGTCCAGCTTAGGGGGTTGTGTATTGAGAGGGGGTTGCCTGCAACCCCTGATCTCAGGAAGCAAATCCTGATTAAATCCCTGACAGCATGGGCTGAGGCCCAAGAGGTAGAGACAGAGGAAGCTCCAGAGGAGGAAGAAAAAGAGCAAGATGCTAACTCTAACCACTCAGGGGAGGGAAGGCATCAGACCCCAAGTGAGGGAGAGGAGGAACGGTCCTCAATGGATACAGTCACTAGGGGCAGACCCAAAGCTAGTGGTAGGAAGAGGGTCCTTTCAGGAGGAGAGAACCCATCCATCAGGGAAAGAGAGCTGGAAGCCCAGCTAGCCTACATAGCTTTGGAAGCAGAGAAGCTGGCCCTAGAGAAGAAAAAGTGGGCATACAAAGAAAAAAGAGATGGAAGCAGCGATAAAGAAGCTGAGGTGTCCATGGGTGGGGGAGTTTGCCCCAGATTACCCAAGGGGGTGGTTCCTGCTTATGTAGAGGGGGATGACATAGATAAGTGGCTAGGGGCCTTTGAGAGGGCACTCCAAATGAGAAAGGTTAGGCCTCAATACTGGGGTTCCCTTTTGTGGGAGTTGGTCCCCAACTCAGGGAGGGATAGGCTTCTGACCTTAAGGGGGGAGGAGGCAGATTCATACCCTAGTATGAAAAGGTGCTTAGCCAAGAAGTTTGGTCTGACCCCAGAGCAATATAGAATGAAGTTCAGGGACACCCAGAAGGTCAGTACCCAGTCTTGGGTTGACTTTGTGGACACCTCACTAAAGGCACTAGAGGGCTGGATTATTGGCAACAAAGTAAATACTTATGAGGGGTTATACAATCTGATCATGAGAGAGCACATCTTGACCAATTGTATCCAAGAAAGGTTACGCCAGCATCTAGTGGACTCTAAGCTGACCAACCCTAGAGAGCTAGGGGAGGCAGCTGATGAGTGGTTGAGAACCAGGGTGGTTGTCAAGTCCCAGGGGGGAGACTCCAAGAAGGGGGGGACAGGTCCCCAAAAACCTAAGGAGGGAGGTGGTAAGCCCACCACAGAGACTCCCTCTGTACCCCAGAACCCTAAGAAGGAGGAGAGTAAATCCCACTCCCACTCTGACATGCAGAGACAGGGAGACCCAGGGTTAAAAAAGCTCTTGGACAGTAGGGCTTGCTTTGACTGTCAGCAGACAGGTCACTTCAGAGGAGATGCAGCCTGTCCAAAGAAGGTGGTTAGCACTGGGCTGTCCAGTGTAGCCATAGAGGAGGATTCCTCAGATGATGAAGTCCTCCTAGCATTGTGCTGGGAGACAGGACCAGATGGTAAGCTGGTGATCCCTGAGGGTGGGAGTAGGCACTTCCACCACATTCAAGTGAATGGGATCCCTACCACTGGCCTGAGAGACACCTGTGCCAGTCACACTGTAGTGAGTGACCGGTTAGTGACCCCAGACATGTATGTCCCAGGAAAGACAAAGAAAGTCAGGATAGCCACAGGGGAGGTCACCTCCAAACCTGTAGCCATAGTGCCCCTAGAGAGGGAGGGTATCCTTGACTGGATTAGGGTGGTAGTCAGTGCTGACCTTCCCCTAGATTGTATCCTGGGCAATGACCTCCCAGAGGTGAGTCTGGTCACAGATGGGGTGGTCGCCCAGGGCGCCCCCCCAACCCAAAGTCCTGGGGAGTCAGTCCCTACAGTTAGGAGACAGGGGTCCCCAAGAAAAGGAAAGAAGAAAAGGAAGGGTAGGCCACTCTTAAAGAGAGTTCCAAGGAGCCAAAGGCCTTCTGCCCCAGTAGGGGGGGAGCCCAGAGTTGGCACTGGTGAGGCCTCACCTGACCCCAAGGAAGTCCTGAGTAGTCAGGCAGCTGTCCAGATGCAAGGTGTTGCCCCTGCACTGACAGAAGGGAGAGTGGAAGGAGGGTGTCTGCCACAGGAGGTGGTAGCCCCCCACTCTAGACAGCAAGAGGGGTGCCAGGACCCCAAAGATGCCCCTAAAGCAGCTCAGCCACCTGTCAGTGGAGAGCTTAGGGTGTGGTTCTGGGTACTGACAGCTGTCAGTAGCCTCTGCTGGGTGCTAGCCTTCCTGGCAGCACTGTACTTGGCCTGGGAGGCAGACCCCAAGGCCAATAGCAAAGTAGGCCCCCTGACCCTGTTGGTCATGGTGGGGTTGCTCAAGTGTTGGGTGACCTCTTTGGGTAAGCTAGGTCTTGCCCTAGCAAAGTTAGGAGTAGGGGAGGTGGGCACCTCACTACCCAAGTTGGCAGAGAGAGAGGAGGAAGACCCCCCTAGAGGGAAGTTTCAGTTTGGGTTGGGTCCTTTTACTGTTGGGATGGCTTCACTACCCAGAGGGAGTGACCCTGACAGGAGGATATAAGGCAGAGTAGGCCCTGCAAAGGGACAGCCAGTTTTCTTCACTGTCTTCCTCGCCTAACAAGCCAGGAAGACTCTCCCAGGGTTGGGCTGAGTCTCCTGGGCGTGTGGGCTGGGGGGGGGGTTGTGTGAGAAACTGGGGCTGATTGCAGAGGCCCCCTAACTTTTTGCCCCCATTTTCCACTTTATGCTGGTGTTTTCCTGACTCTGATGGTGCCCTGGGTACTGTTAACCAGTCCCAGGGCCTGTGCTCTGTGTAAAATGGATATGCAAATTAGGCTAATTATAATTGGCTAAGTTAACCTACCTATAAGTCCCTAGTATATGGTAGGGCATGTAGGTTTAGGGACCACAGCATAGGTGGTGCACACCTAGGTGCATTGCTGAGGTGCCCAGTGTCATTTTAAAAGCAAGCCTGCCTTGCTGGCTGCTTTTAAATTAAAGTTATATGCAAATTCGACTTTGGAATTAAAGGTACTTCCAAAGTCTTAAACTACCTTATTTTTACATATAAGTCACCCCTAAGGTGTGCCCTATGTGCCCCTAGGGCTGGGTGCCATGTAACTATAAGCAGGGACTTTATAAAAATAGATTTATAAGCCCTGGTGAGGTAAAAACAGCCAAATTCGTTTTTCCCTCATTGAAGTAAATGGCCTTCATAGGCTAGAATGGGCAGACTTTATTTTAAATTTTAAAGTCTCCTTAAATGTTACATACCAAGAATTTGGTATCAAATTGATTGTTATAATAAATCCCACAACTTCCAGTTGTTGGATTTAATATAACTAGTGCAGGTAAAAAGTTTAGACTTTACCTAAAAAGTTGCCAATTTCAGCTCTGCATTGTTTTTGCTGCTGTGCTCTGATTGGCCAGCCTGCAGCAGCTTCTGCCAGGCTACTTTAATGAGGTGTGAAGTGGCCTGACTTCACACAAAGGAATGTGCTTGGGGGAGAGAATCTCCCCTCAGCAGATGGTGAGGCAGGAAGGGGGAGGGCTGCCAAACTGGTCTTCAAAGGCAGAGAAGGACATTTGCAGCACCCAGCAACACCCCCACATCCTGCAACCCCAGACAATTAGGTGCCCCCTTGATTAGATTAGGAGAGGGCAGGAGAGGGGTGTGTTTATGATTTTTAGCCACACCAGTGGGTGGGCTCAGCCAGATCTCTCCTCCAAAAATCAGATTCATCCATTTTGGATTTTTAGAGACTGTTGCCTTCTGGGATGGATTTTTGACACACTTCCCAGGAAGTGGTCATCACAGGGGGACGACCCTGTCCCTGATTGGAGAACCAGGGCCCCCCTGCTTTTCACCCAGGAGCAAGGATAAAACTGGCAGACCTGCACCCACGCCTCAGATCCCCACCAAATTTCAAGAAGAAGGAACTACAAGAAGAAGAAGGACTGCCCTGCTGGACCCCTGGCCTGCACCTGGACCCTGCACTCAGAAAGACTGCACCAGCTGCACACTTGAGCTTCACCACAAGAAGGACTTTGCCTGGCTTCCACTGGTTCAAGGAGGGACTCCCTGTTTGCTACAGGTGAAAAATTGCTAACCAGAGTCCCCTGCACCAACTCCTGAAAAAGTGACCAGCTGACCACTGTCCAGTGGCCAAAAAGGAGTTTGCGCCAGGTGCATTCTGGGAGTTGAAGTCCGCACTTCCCAAGGACCATCACAGAACTTCTGGACCCTTGGGGTGAGCTGTGGACCCCAAAAGAACCTTAAAAGAACATCTGGGTGAAGCCCCAGAAGTTTGGAAAAGATTGGAGAAATTTTAGAAAAAAGCTCCATAAAGTGACCGACTCGACGCGGAAATTCTAGCCGGCTTGCCTCAACCGCGACCCGGCCTGACTTCGTGGTTCGTCCCGGTCAAGAAAAACATCCGAAAAAAAGACTAAGTCCGAACGTAAAAAGTTGACCGGGACCTTCCAGCCATCGTATCCGAGAAGGGCTCCACGGACGTCGGATCAAGATCCAGGTTTACCCCGGTCGAAGGATTTTCATCTCGAAAAAACGACTAAGTCCGAAGGTAGAAATCACCACCGAGGAAACCGACTTCGCGTATCCGGACAAGGGCTCCAGGAGGTCGGATCCAACTGGCAGGTTCGTCCCGGTGAAGAAAAACTTCAAAATAAAGACTAAGTCAGAAGGTAACTTTTTAACCGAGGCTTCCCGCGACCTGTAGCCGAGCAGGGCTCCATCGCGGTCGGCCTGAAAGTTTGACTTTGTCCCGGTCCTGGTGCAACCAGATGACCCGATTGGCGCTTTTTGTTTCTATGCGCTAGAAAATAATAATACTTTAAAAATTCATATCTCCGGTTCCCCTGAACCGATTTTAATCGTTTTTGTGTCATTTTAAAGATAAAAATATAAGCTATTTTTATAAATTGGTTTTGGATTTTTAAACTGTTTCCTGTGTTTTATTTAATTACTGTTGTGTGATATTTGAATGCTTTACACTTTGTCTCCTAAGTTAAGCCTTGACGCTCGATGCCAAGCTACCAAGGGTAGAGCTGGGATTAATTTACTGAGACCTAACTGTACTTTTGTGGAGGTTTGTGGCTTGTTGCTAGGTGTAGGTACCTACCTGCCCTACCAATAACCCATTTTCCAACAGTGCATGAATAAAAACAACTGTTTGTGGCGTAGGTGGAACTGAAACACTATGGGTGGCATTGGATTAAAGATAACAAAATGTTGTTTGGCTGTATTTAAAAATAAATATTCGGCAAGCAGTGTATGGGGGTTATACTACTTGATGCCTTTGTATGATGTGTGCTGTTGATGAAAATATTTTAGCCCCTTTAATTTTTGTTTTTGATGTTACTAATAATGACTTAATGCTGTTTTGTGATCCTGTACCAATGCCTTCTTTGTCCGGTCAGTGCATGAGAGTGTTTGTCATAGTCCACCATTTGTCTTTGTTCCCCATGCCATGTGGCATGGGGCCCTTTTTGTATAGTCAAAATCATAGTCCTATACCTATATGTGTTTTTGTTTTCTATTCATCCATCTTGTTGTTTGATGTGGCTCGTTGCCATTTTGTTTCGGCAGCCAGTAGTCCTTCATATGTTCTTTGTTGTGGTGGCCATGCCTCCTTGCTGGTAAATGTTTGACCATGTGGCTGATGGCCATTTTGTGTAGGCAGCCAGTGTGCTTTAGGCCTGCATGTGTTCATCTTTGTTGTGGTGGCCATGCCTCCTTGCTGGTTGTTGTTTGGCCGTGTGGCTGGCGACCATTTTGTGTAGACAGCCAGTGTGCTTTAGGCCTGCATGTGTTTTTCTTTGTTGTGGTGGCCATGCCTCTTTACTGATTGTTATTTGAACATGTGGTTGGTGGCCATTTTGTGTAGGGAGCCAGTGTGCTTTAGGCCTGCATGTGTTCTTTTTTGTTGTGGTGATCATGCCTTCTTGCTGGTTGTTGTTTGACTCTCTGTCAGGCGGTCATTTTGTGTGTTTATTCAGGCGTAGTAGGCCAATGCTTATTACTAAATGTACTGTATGAGCACTTTTCTATATTTGATTATATATATTTTTAGCATTTTTCACCTCCACCACTCCTTGCCTCTTTTAAATCCCTGTGGTTTTTCATGCTAGTCCCCTTTTCCAGTACATAGCAATTGCGATCTATTTTTAAAATGTTTATCTTTTTCTTCTTTTTTCCCAGAACCTTTATTTAATTTAATTTTATAATATCAATATTTAAATTTTTTGTAACAGTTTTTCTTGCTTTTTGAGTTTTTTAAAATAAATTTAAAAATGTTTTAAATTGTATTTATATATATTATTTTCCCCTATTTTCCTCATTAGCCCCATGTCTGTGATAGGAGTACACTTGTACTACATTACATAACATTACATTATTCAAGGATTATTATTATTATTATTATTCATTATTATTATATTGGGCCTGCAGCACTGGCTGTGCCACCCATATCAGTAGCCTTGTAAGCATGACTCAGACCTGCCACTGCAGTATCTGTGTATGCAGTTTTAAAATGCCAGTTCAACCTGCCAAGTGTACCCACTTGCCAGGCCCAAACCTTCCCTTTTTACATGAGTAAGGTACCCCTAAGGTGGGCCCTAGGTAGCCCCATAGGCAGGGTGCAGTGTATGTTAAAGGTATGGCATGTATTGATGTCTTTTACCAGTCCTAACAGTGAAATAATGCCAAATTCAGTTTTCTCTATTGCAAGGCCTATCTCTCTCATAGGTTTACATGGGGACTGCCTTTAAATATCTTTTCAGTGCAGTTTCCCTTTGAGAGCAGATAGAGATTTGGAGTTTGGGGTCTCTGAACTAACAATTTAAAATATGTCTTTTGGAAAAGTTGGTTTTAAAATTGTCTCTTTGAAACTGCCACTTTTAGAAAGTAGGCATTTTTTGTTTGCTTAAACCATTCTGTGACTCTGCCTGCTTTTGTATTCCCTGTCTGGGCCAGACTGACAGTGGGCTGTTTGTAAATTTCCACTAGACGGTGACACAAAGGGAGCTGGGGTGTAGCCTGCATATCCGTGATGGGCCATCTGTGCTAGAGTAGAGGGAAGAGTGGTCACTTACACCTGAAAGGGCTGTGCCTGCCCTCACATGATGAAGTCTCCAACCCCCTGGTGTATGTCTGGGGACGTGCCTGGGCAGGGCAGGATCTTGTGAACAACAGAGACTTTCCTTTGAAGTTTGCCCACTTCAATGGCAGAAAGGGGTACAAGTAGTAGACCCAAAATCCCAGATGTTCAGATTACTTCAAGGATTCAAGAGGAACCTCTGCCAAGAGAAGAGCTGAAGGAGAAGTGCTGCCCCTGCCTCTGACTGTGCTTTGTTGGGCTATCCTGCAGTTGCTGTTTCTGCCTGAGAAAGGGGACAAAGACTGGACTTTGTGGGATATTTCTGTTTGTGAAGTGTCTCCAAGGGCTTGGACTGAGCTTGCCTCCTGTTTTGAAGTCTCAAGACCATCAAAGACGTCCTCTCTGAGCATCTGGACATTCTGCTGAGACTCCTACCCTGCCAAGTGGTGCCCTATCCAGGCCCAGGGCCCTTGAAAGATGAAGCTGGTAGAACAAGGACTGAAATACACACACAGGAAGCCCTGCAGGGAAATTTTTGATGCACCACCTGCAACGTGGTTGTAAAAAATGACATGCCACCCGCCTTGCACTGAAATCGACACACCACCTTCATCTTGGCTGGGAAATCGATGCTTCACCTGCATCGCGGCTGAAGAAACAACAAAATACTGTTTGCGGTTGCTATAATCAATGCAAACCCCACGCAGCACGTTTTTCTATCATCAGAAGATTGCATGCATCATCGTTGGGTGTCAAAATCAAAGTGAACCTGCGTGGTTACGAGGTGCCCCGTCCGGAAATCGACGCATCGCACTCTTGCAGGAGAGAAAAAGGACACATCGCCTACCCGCCCGGAGTAGAAATGACGCACTGCCTCACCTGTGAGTAAGGAATCGATGCATCGCTGAATTTTCTGATGCAGGCTCGTGCCCGTGCAGCTTTATTGTTGACAGGACCCACGTACTTTGTGTAACAACAAAGTTTCCATTATTTTCTATAGAGTAAAATTCTATTATTTTGAAAATTCATATCTTGACTTGTACATGTTGGAAATGCAGTTGGACCAGTGTGCATTGAAGAAGCCCCCAAACCCACCAAAATAACTTCAAGGAGATTTGAGAGACAATGCATGCCTCAATTCTTAGCGTATCCTTTCTTTTATCCCCTAGCAGGACCGCCCCAGATATTTGATTTACAACTTACTGGCCAATGTGTGTTTTGTTTTTCTGAATCAAAGAGGATCAGCAATGTGCCACTATGCTTGATTGAAACAGGTATGTAAGGCTATATATATATGCCTCAACGATTGAGATGAAGGATACTTGTTTGAGTGTTGAGAAATGAGATGGTTTGTGTGACCCACCATGTTTAGTGGTGCCAGATAGTGAGTGTGGGTGTTTAAAAATATTACGCTGGCTTGTGTTTGTGTCGTGATCGATTTACAGTTTTGGCGGCATCAAAATTATAATGGGTGATAATTTGTTTTCTGAAGGTGATTTTTCTTCCCCTTTCACACTTACTGAAATTTGTTTACTGTCATTTTCACATTGCGTTGTTTTCTGGTGCTCTGCTTTCTGGTTCACGTTTGTCAAAGAAGACCTGACCAGTCTATTTAACTAAAAAATAAAGTTCTAGTCCACAAAATAAAAAATACTCAGTGTTTCTCTTGTTGTTTAACAATTACAGGTCGCTCTATCTCAATTGAGTCATGAGACGGTGGCTCTTTGGACCAGTTGGTGTGGAATTGGACATAATAATCGTTAATCAGAGTCTGGAGTGTGATGGAAGAAATCAGAATGTGATTTGACAACTGAAACAACTGCCAGAAGAAGGAAGTTATCAACTTCATGGAAATCAATAGGGATTATGTGAGGATGAGTCTGAGGTCTACTCCAATCTGTGGACTGGTGGTGAGAGGGGCACCAATTACTTGATTTGGGAAATGCAATTCCACTGTGTGTGTCTGCTGGCTGGCTCAAGCTTGAAACTATATGGTTGGGGGGTCCTGTTATAAGAAACTGGAGTAGACAGACATGCAATAGATGATAATGTCACATTATGCAGTGCTGTAGGCTAAATGTTATGATGAGCATGACAGCTGCGAGTTTGATCATCCCGATACCTGCTGACACTTTTCTATGATTGTTGGTGGATGATCACAAAGGTCTTTGCTCTTGCTCTGCCACCTCTGAGTCTTCTTGGTACACTACTCCTCATGAAGCTTACCTTCCAATCCATCTTTCTTGATTCTACAATATCATGATGATATTCTTTTCTGTTTTACAATCCACAGACCTTCTCTTCTCCTGCACCATAACACTCATGCTTACCTTATCGGACCACTTAAGCAAGGCACCTAAGATTGACATGGCAATCCAAGAAGATTGTAGATGCACCGCCCAATTTGGCAATACAGACTAGTATCATTTTTCATTCAATATTTCTTTTTTAGAACTGTGTATGTTAGCTTCACCCCAAGGTCAATTATATATACAATTTTTCAAACGTAGTTGACCGAACATTTTTAGATATATAACTTGGGTCTCGCAGGGGCTGACAGAATGTAACGTTATCTGTGTCATACATATTCATGTTTTTCTAATCCTACCACAACAGGCTGCTGATTTCTCAGATGAATATTGTGTTTGTGTTGCGTTTGTCGTTTTGTCACATCTTTCCCAAAATCTCTTTCCCATCCATTCTTCAAATCCCTAACCCTCTTTCCCCAGGCTGTATGATTGATTGAGGTGTTACTTTACACTATTGATTAATCTCACACTTGGTGGGGCAGATGTGGTAGAAGCAGCCTCAACTCAGTGTGCAGGGTCTTCATTTGAGTTCACCTAGGTGGAGTGGGACCCCGCTTCCGATACCTTCACGGTTAGTGTGCTAGCATGCTACTACTAAACCACCATGGTACCTTTAGAAACCATGCAGCCCTCACTTAATATATTCAGGTAAGAGAATTATGTAGCATTGTTGTATCTTTAGTTTAGGCAATGTATTTGGCAATGGTAAATCTCTCTGACCCAATCCTATGGGTCAAATTTTGTAGAATGCAATGCAGAGACCAGAAAAGTATTGGAAGAAGTTTACCTATCTGCATAAATAATTGTTATACATTATCAGCAGATTTTTAAAACATGCTGCGCTAAAAGTAATACACTATCAGCAGATTTTGAAAACACACTGCGTAAAGGGAACACTGAAAAGTAAAATACCCCTAAAAAAGATTTTAGGCATCAAGAACTGTAAATAACTATTTAACCCTGTCCCTAACAAAAATAATAAACAAATACCCACCCCTTCCACCCACAACTGGCCTACCTCTATATCCAAACAAAGGTGCCTTACCCCAACCAATGTTCAAAACAGAAAATGTCCAATTGTCCAAAGTTGCAAAGAAGTAGTAACAAAAAAAAAAAAAAAAAAGTCCTGCACGGACTCAGTCCCACTCTCTCCACCCACAACAAGTCCCACCCACCAAAATAAAAGGTTAAAAAAGGGGCACAGGAGGGCACTAAAGGCGGGCCAGGATTCTCCTGAGTAGCCCCTCCATACATGCCTGACAGGCCTTTAACTGCGCCTGCCTCTGAAGGACGCATCGTTGGAAGACAGTCTCCGGGGGGCAGCAGGGATCATGCGATGGTGGGTGGCTACCCTGGCGCTGTGGAGTACTTGTTGCTGGGCTGGAGGCACTTGGGCCTGGCTGTGGCCCTGAGTATTGGCAGCAGTGACTGCTGCTGCCACCTCCTCCTCTTCTTCCTCAGGGACCACCAGCCATTAGTACTTGGCCCATATGGCCTTCAGTTCGTCCACCACAGCCGGGCTGCTATTTCCTGCTATGATGGTGGACCAGCAGGAATGGCTATATCAAGAAAGAAAAAAGTGAAATTGTAAACAATGCTCTGAGCAAAACACTTGTTTAAAATCATGTAGTGTAGTGGCAGAGTAGCAATACATTTGGTGGTCACCTCAGGCCATTCAATTTTAAGGTGATAACTGCTATAATATGCACTCTCTACTGTTGTCCTAAATTAATGGTGGCATTGCTAGCTCAGCTGAAGTCATAGTCGTACTTGTTACTGTGTGCAGGTAGGGCAGCTGTACTAGAAAATTATTGTATTCCAATGGCCCTGGTCTTCATTGTACCTGGATTACAAGGCTGGTGAATACTAAGAATGAAACATGCCAACTCAATACAATCAATCATGCAGACATCCTGTATGCTATAAGTTGGCAGTGAGAGAAGTGATGCACTGCAGTACAGGGAAAGGATTAAGGAATGGGATATAGATTGTATGTGGCACATTCACATCGTCACACACTATCCCATTCAGGAAAATCAAGGCACTTACTTATGACCACTTTACTCAATGTCCTCATGCCCCCCTCCCCCTCCTCCATCACACATTGTAATAACTACTTTGTTCCAAAAAGATACATTTGCTTTGCAGTAAGGAAGGGAATCTTCTTAACGTACTCAACCGCAGGGTAAGGTAGAGTGGATTAGGATGGGTTGGTAGAGTACACAGTTTAGAGATCAATCAATTCCTCATCATCATGTGCCTAAGGTTTGGCTAGTAGTGTGACTCACTGTGGTTGGCAAATATGGAAACTATATTAAATTATATTTATCACTTTGCTTGAAAAATGTGGCGCAACCAAAGATAGGATTTTTCAAATTATTTAGAGGTCTGGGACAGAACTTAAGAGAGATTAAAGGAGTGAAGTACTAGGAGGTGACTGACACAGTGGGCACTGAGAATGAAGGGAAACACACTTTTATTTAGCACTGCCATGGATTGAAAAGTGTTTGACACATTAACTTAACTTAAACTGACAGATGCACATTGCACACTCAACATTGCAGTGCTGATTCCCCTGAATTGAACTATGCAGCTGTTAGGTCATCATGGGTGGCACTGGTGAAGGGCCATAGCGAGGGAGGGAGGCGAGTGTAATCGGATGCTGGGATATATATTACCTGCCTTGCTTGAAAAATACTGTGAGTCAAGGGAATATTCTGAAATACCATCCAAACCTTTACATCACACCTTTGATAAAAAAACATTCCTAACAAGTAAAGTAGGTGAGAAGAATGCCCCTATCAGAGCTCCCTTGTTTCTTCATTCCAAGCATTTATCTATTCATCATTGCAAATGTTTTCTTCTAGTACTCTTATTCTTCTTCACCCTTGGCTTTGATACACACCATTTAAGCTAAGCTTTACACTCTCTCATCCAGTCCTTCGCCATTTAAAACCATCTGAATTCCAAACATGGCTCCCTACTAACCTTTTGCCAACATACATTTACCCAATGACCACCCATGCATCCTTTCACCCATTCACCCACCCAAGAGATCTAACCCGCCTGAGGAGTTGGTTCACCCATCCAGGCATGGAATTCTTTCACCCATACCCTTTCACTCACCTGGGCTGGCATCCTTCACCCGTATAGCCTTTCATCCATCCTTCACCCACACATGCATCCTATCATCCTCCTCATCACCCAACTATATGAATATTATTATGTACCCTTTCATCCACACACACATCCCTTCACTCATATTTCACCCATTCATTCTACTTCCATCCTTCTTTCAATTTTCCAAAACACATCATAGTTCATTTTATAAACATAGTCTGCTGAGTTAAAGATAGAAGAGCCTAGTACTTGCTTAACTCCCGCTTCATCTGCAAAAGCAAGGTGTTGAAGAGTGAGTTAACAACACTAGTGCACCCTTGTAGTGACTATATTACTAATTGTCAATAAGCAAGCAATAGGACTTACCACCGCCCACCACTGCCACCGCAGAGACTCCCCCCTCATCCGCTCCCGCTGCCGCGTCAGTGCTGGTGCTGGAGCTGTCGCAGCTGGCCCAGGCGCTGGTGGTCGGTGCGGCTAGAAAAAAAAGCCTCCCCCTATTGTTTTTTTGTAATAGCAAAATACAACCAACAATACATCACTATATTTCGTGTACGGATTCTCTCCTATCAAAATATCAGGTGGACATTTTGTTGTTTGGGAATTTTTTAAAAGCCAGGGCAGAACTAGCTATTGATAAATCTGAATTTATTTCGAGAGAAATAAAAAGATGCAAGAATTTGTCAATGGAGAACATATGGTCTTGGTTGGCTAATGCAATGGGGCCATCCTCCTCATACTTCTGACCATGGTGCACGGTCATCAACTGCTAGTATACTAATAATACATACACAATATTAGAGGTTAAAAACAATTATATGCCCATGTTCAAAAACACCTTTTTCCCTTTTTTTCATAATGATTGAGCTAGAGTAAGAAAAAAAAAAACCTTCGCACTAAACATGTGTAGAATACCTTGCATGGGCATGTAATCTTCAGTACATGTGTTCTCTGAGTCTTACCACCACTAGATAAGGGGAGAGGGAAAGCTCACTGACAAAGCAGAAGAGAGGAAGCTACAGACAGACTAGCATAGCCAGACAGTTTGAAGCAAAGAAACTTGAAGTATACAAAATAAGTAAATAAGATAACGTAGGAATAAGAAGAATTTCCGAAACAGATATATTGAAGCAGAGTTGGAAACAGGCACAGTAAAAAGGTTGAAAATAATTCTAAGTGTGGAGTGGTAAAAGTTAGGGAACTAAATATTATTATTAACAACAACAAGAGGACTTACTGCCAGCAGAACCACCTGCCCTGACACTTGTGAAGGGGCCACCTTCAGTTAGCCCACCAACCTCAACAACAGCCCTGCACCTGCCCCTGGATGCTGGACGATGTAAGAATTGTTTTAGAAAAGATTAGTGGTACTGTTAATAAATAATCTCTCCATGAATATTCTTTTTTTTAAGGAAAAGGCAAACACAGTAACATTTCCACATCAGAGGTTCAGGGGGCCTGTATAATAATAATACTAGTATCAAGGACCATCCTATTTCAAATTTCCAAACCCTATTCCTAATTTCCTAAACTGTGTTTTGGAATTACTAATAAATTGCAACGAATGATTTCTACAGTTCTCATCTCATTCTCTATCTCTCAATGTATAGATTGGATGCATGCAAAACTACTATACATCACTGAGAAATTGTTTGGCAATTGGGATAGGCTCTGGTCCTACATTTACACATGAGCCAGACACATATTCAAACACAAATGACAACAGTTGAAAACCTCATGTACCCTATAGGTGACATTGATGGGAAAACGCTTCCCCCCCCCCAGTGTCCTGACAGTTTAACAATGTCAGTCACATTCCACATAATCAAGACCCATAGTACCTGGTATCAGCCATGTCTACTTCTCATGTCTGTCTGCAATTCCCATCTCCTTCTGACACCGTCTGTTGTTTGCCAAGGTTGTTGAGCCAAACAGGATCTAGGCAAACCTGTGTCTGTAAGAGAAGAGGAACGGGACATAGCAGAATACATTCCTCAAATCAGAGAAGTCATGTCCAGAGCCTACTCTGAGGTGGTTGGGCATTTGAGGGCAGCACAATAGCCACAAGGGGTAAGTATTGACAGAACCCATGTACTTGCCTCTGATAGTTTAATGTATGATGTCTACGCATTGCAGCTATGACAATGTGGTAAATGCTACAGGTATGGTGACTACTAGGAAGACATGTTACTACTGTTGACAACATAAATACACAGATGTGGCCATTGTATTGTGCATGGGAACATGTTAATCACCTTTGTCTACCAAATAGTATGACTGCATGTGGAGATGCACATGTGACTGTGTTATATGTGTGACTCTACTTAGTCATACATATTTGTAACCTGCTGTGTCATCCTTCCCACCCAGTGTTCCCAAGTCCATTTACCCAAATGGTAAGTTGTATAGCTCTTTGGTCTCTAACCACTCTTATTCCACTGGATCTGATCTATGCGCAACATTGGGTCTGACAGATGAGTAACAGGGCCAAGTAGTCCTGTGTCCTGAAATAATTTGATACTTCATGTGAGGCTGTCATCCCAATCAGGCATTTGGTATGGCCAACTTACTACACTTCCTATGAGGTTTGAGGAGTTGTCCCCATTGTCACGTCAGATTCATACATTGGGAAATGTGAAGTTTGATACTGGTGGATGTTGGACCTGGCTCTTTTTGCAGGTTCATCCCCAGACTTTTTGCCTCCTTTTTCCTACTTTTTCTGACCTCTTGCTGTTGGCTCTAGGACGCTGAGCACTTTATCGCTGCTGATCAGTGCTAAAGTGCAGGTGCTCTCCCTTCTAAAGGTGGCATGATTAGCTTACACCTAATTGGCACATTTAATTTACCTGTAAGTCCTTTGTACAGTGGTATCCCTATACCCAGGGCCTGTAAATTAAATTCTACCAGTGGGCCTGCAACGCTACTTCCACCACCCACTGAAGTAGCCTTTCAAATATGTCTCAGGCCTGCTAGCAGAGGGCCTGCATAACAAGCTTACTGCCACAGGGACCTGGCATCTAAATGTATTTGCCAGGCCCAGAACTTTCCTTTTACTACCTGTAAGTCACCCCTAAGGTAGGCCCTAGCTATCCCTATGGGCAGGGTTCTATGAATGTAGAAGGCAGGCCATGTGCCTGGTTGTGGGGACTGTCCTGGTAGTGACAAACAGCCTATTTAGTTTCTCACTGCTGTGTGTGCTGCATTCTCATAGGACTGCACTGGAAATGCCTTGCCTAACCACTAGGGGGTATTGTCTGATTTATGAGGGGTAGGGTAGGCATGTTTGGTATGGTTGCACAGAAAAGCCACTTCTAGAAAGTGAGCATTTCTCTGTGCTTCTGACTCTGGGTTTTGCAGCTTAACTCCAATTTACGTCTGGGCAGAGTGACAGCTGGGCTTTGTGCATACTTTTCAGACAGCCTGTACACAGGGAGGGTGTAGGTGTCACACAGGTGCATCTGCATATTGAATGGTCTTCCTGGGCTGAGAGAAGGAGAGGCTGGGCACACTTGCATTTCTAAAGGCTGTGCCCTTGCCTCACACAAAGGGCTCGTTTACCCCAACTGATGTCTGGAGCCCGTGCTGGGGGACAGAGGGGACACTCCTAGAACCAGTTGTAACAGGTTGGAACCTCTTCTCCCCCTCTTTGTTAGTGCTTTGGAAAACTGAGTATAAGCACAGGGGGTTTTCCCCATGAAAATGGGACACAGAGACCCTTGTAACATACTTTCAACTGGACATGGAATGCTGCTGGAGGGACTCACCAGGAACCGCTGCTGTGTTGACCTGTGACCTGCTGGGTCACTTGAAGGAACTGCCCCTGTCTGCATCCCCTTTGTGCTGGCTTATTGCTGGGCCCTGCCACCCTGCGCTCCACCTTGGTGTCCGCAGGGGCTGGGTTGTGTGGCCCCTGACCCCTACAATTGCTTGTTTGAAGTGCACGAGGAGGGATTCATTTTTATTACATAGCGCCTTCAGAAGTGCTTTCTTGTTCTAAACATGGCACCTGGAGAAGTGGTTTCCTTTGAGGTCCATCGCCCGTTGTGAGCGTCGCCGTGGCACCTTAGGAAGCGCTTGTCCGAGTAAAGAAATCACCGCCGTGACCTGGGCATTTGGAAATCGACAAGCGCATCGAAAGTACGCTGTACAATGTGCACCCAGGCACGGGAAAGAGGAAGGTGAGAGTAGGAGCACCCCTAGTGTTGTCTCCAGGGTGTGGGAGGCCATCAAGAGGCAGTCCTGGGGCACAGGCAGGCACCTGCTTCAGTGCATTCACCGGCTCAAGACGAGCATTGCAGGCCAGTCGATGAGAGAAGACTGCTGGTCCAGGGTCAGAATCACAACCGCACTGGAGTCAACAGAAGACAGAGCGGAGCAACGCTGGAGGGCCCCGGGTGTGCCCCCTGATTGTGCTTGAAGGAAGCCCGCCGGCCGGGTAGGGAGGTAAATATTCCTACCGGCCGGGCGGGACCGCAGGAGATTATCTACAGAGCCAACGGGCTCGGTAAAGTCGGGGCCCTGTACCCAGGACGAGGAGGTCACTGTTAAAAGGTGGCCCCCATGCAAGTAGTGGGGCAGCCTCATTTTCTGGGTGCAGGCTGGTCTTGCCTCTCTCCCGTGCCCAAGATACATTTTTCAGGGACGGTGGGGGCTTTGAATTGCAGGAGCATTATTTGGCAGGACGGGCGGAGGCCTCAACGGAGGCCCTGTCCCACTGAGGGCTGGTCTATGACCCCCCCATCCTGTCGATCGGAGCGCAGACGCTCCTAGATGAAGCTGAGTGGAAGAGATATCATCTCCCCTGGAACAGCAGAGCATGCGCATTCCGCCCTGCATATAGACCACATGTTTCATAGATCTGGGCATCTAGGGTGATATCTGCTCTGTTTATGGCTTGCCCTGTGTTTGTTGATGTTCCTGCTATGTGCATGCTTAGTGGCATGCTTATTATGATCCAGGCATTTATGCTAATATGTTTTCATGCCATATGACATGATTTTGCTGATGATCCATATATTTTCTGATGTTCCTTTTATGGGCATTTAGGATGAGTTTATGATATGGGCATTATGGGGGTCATTATGACCCCGGCAGTCAGTGGAAATGTCGGGGTAGTACCGCCAACCCACCAATGTACCACACAGACCGCCATGGCGGTAGCAACTGCCAGGTTGGAGATTGTTACTGTACTGGCGACGGCATTACAACCCTGCCTACCGCCATGGTTTTCGTGGCATTCGCCACAAAAACCATGGCCAATTCCTTCCCTGTCACTGGCAGGAGGCCCACCCCCACAACACTCCCCAGACAACTCCCACCCCTCCACCATCCACGCTGCCCCCCTTCCAATGCTCCCCCCATACACGCACACTTGCAGGCACACTCCACAAATTCAAACACTCACTCACAAAGGCATACACGCACACATTCGTACACACATCCAAACTCGCACGCAGACACGCATTCACATTTTCAGTCGTACACACAGTCTCACACATGCACACACACACACACAAGCAACACTACACACTCATGCACGCACACACTCACACATTCATGCACACCCGACACACACACAAAACCTACCACCCACTGCCCTGTCGGAAATCCGACTTACCTGAATGCAGGGGGTCTTCCGGCAAGTGACAGGGCGCTGCCACCGCCGCCAGCATAACACCGCCAGGCCGTATTATTTTTCATTCTATGGCTGGCAGCAGTCTACTGGTGTGGCGCTGCTGGTGGTAGCAGCACCACCTTAACACCATCCGCCAGCATGGCCACAGCCGGATTTCCGCCCTTCTTGTGGCAGAAATCTGGCTGCGGTCATATTATGGCGGATAGAGGGCGGGCAGACGGATGTTATGGTGGACGGTCTTTTGGCGGCTGTCACCGCGGAGGTAGGCGGTACTTACCGCCAAAGTTGTAATGACCACCTATGTGTGATGTTTCACAATTTGCCATATGTTTTCTAATGTTCCTGGTATGGGCATTTATGATGATGTTATGACAAGTGCATTATTGTAGTAATGTTTTCCTGACTAATGCTTATGTTGCAGAATAATAAGTAACCTGTGTGTTATACATGACTACTGCTGTATTTTGCAGAGTGACCACACTGTGTAATGTTCTGACATCTGCTCGGGTAGCAGGTTATTAGTGACATGTTGTGTTTCGTCTAATTTTGTTGCGTACAATACAGTTTATTTTTATTTAACTTGGTGTTGTGTTTCCTTTGTGGTGGGGATAGTGCACCCCTGTTTCTAACAGTGGACAACTTACAATGTGAAATTCATGGTGACAATAAGACATTGACATTTCATGGTATCACATTGACATGTGTACAAATACCTTTTATCCTAATGTATTTGGTGTAGAGAAGGTAAGTGGGTAGGCTGCTGATCCCTTAGTCCATGTGTATTGCCCATGCTACATAGGGCAATACCATACCTTTATGAGTGCAACATATGCTATTTGCTGCCTACATCACGTGTCAATGTTGAAACCTCTTCTTTCCCAGATTTACATTAGCAAATCTGAGGCTGTTTGGGCAGTTTTGGTTATGGCTCTACTCATTTCTGCCTGACTTAATGGTGTAGCAGGTGTTACATTTCACATACGCCTGTTGGTGTTGTGGGATATGTTGTGATTGAATTTATTTACTCTAGGTATATGTGTAATTCATGGACATATTAGTAATCAGTTGTGTAAGTGTTAGATCAGGACTAAGGTAGTAGAAATCACATGTCTGGAGAGTTGTTAGTGATGTAGGTGTTCAGATGTTGTCATGTATAAGTTTCTGTTCAGCGTGTGTGGTGGAATGCTGTGAGCCTTTCATGCACAGTGTTTAGTGTCCATTGTGTTGTTGGTGTTACTATGCTCCCTGTGGATGTCTGTGGATATATTCTGTGTGCTAGGTAGGCCCCTATTGTAGTACATGGACATGTTGTCTATGTGACAATGTATCAGATTAGTGGGTGCAGAAACTCATAATGAATATTTTCCTAGTATTTAGATAAATGTTTCAATGACATGCTATGTCATTCTGTGATGCACAATAGATAGGAATGACACATGTAGTGTATTCAGCTGAGGTGTTTGCCATTGAGTAAGTTGTGTACAGAATGACCAGTTAGGCATGTGATTGGGAAGCAACATGCTGTGTTGTATTTGAAGTGAGCTGAGTTTACTTCCATGGAACATGATTAATGGTGATGGACTGGGCAGGTGTGGAGTAGGAGTAGACATGATATTGTGTTATCAGTCAACTGCATTTCCTTAGACTGATTTGATGAGGGACAGTGATGATCTGTATGGGGATAGATTTTTTATGTAGCCAATGCATCTTGTGCATGATACTTTTGAGTTAGTGCTGAATTGATGGGATGGTGATGCAGTGGTCAGATGTTTGGCTTATGTTGTGGGTGAGACGGTGGTCATATGGGAAAGCTGGAAGTATCTTGTTGGCTCTGAGTGGTTTCTAACTGGGGCTTAATGGGACACTCCCTGGTGGTGGTGGACCCATCTGGGACCACCCCAGCACCATCTCGGTCCGCCACCCCTCACCACCACTGCCCTTCCTGTAGCTCCCCACCAAGTTGGCCGTGCCTGTCCACAGAAGAGGGTGGGCATCTCCTTTGCTGCAGGCAACTCTGCCCCTGCCCCTGTCAGCCCTGCTGCCTCAGTGAAGAGACTATTGTCCTCCTGAGGTCGATTTCTCTGGGTCAGTCGACCATCGTGAATCCAATCGAGGGACTGGCGACTCAAGTCATACAAAGTAATGCGTTCCTGTAGGGCATTCACGGTGCACGGGCTGGCCTGAAAAGATCCTTTTAGGCTCTGGCCTCCACACTGATGGCAGCCAGTCACCCTTTGTCTTTTGTCTACCCTCCACCTTCCTCTTTCCAATCCCAAACCCCTCTTCCGTGACCTAGCCAAGCACACACACAGACAAGCATGCATCCACCTCAACATCCAAGGGTAGCTCAGACAAACACAAGCACCACAAGACACACCACCGGCATGCACACAAGCAACATACACCTACAAACACATCACCAGGCCCAACCTGCCCTGACACCCCCACCGCCCCCAGCATCACAGACACAACACCAGACACACCAACAGACACCACACCAACATTCACAGATCCAGCCACTACATCTATCTTACCCACAGACAGCACCACATCAGACCCTCAGACATCCACCCTAGTGACCACACCCGCAGACATCACAACCACTGACACTCCTACATGCAGCACATACACCATACCTGAAGTTACAACCCCAACAGACAGTCACCCACCCACCATGGCATCCCCCAGCATCTCCACCCCCCTCAGTCCCGTACACATAAACACCCTCAATCACCCACCCAACAGACAGCCATTACCCACAACCATACCTCCCACACACACGCACCCACAACAACCACACTGACATGTCAGACAACCACTCCCTCACCCTCCAATCCCAAAACCCCTTCTGATGAGTGTCCTGTGTGTCTAAAAAGTGTTCCTTTCATGTTTTGACCTTTTCCCTACTCCTCTTCCCGCTGTGAGACACCTAAACTCTCTGCTTTCCTCCCCAGGCACATCCCATCTACCTCCAAGGCCTCCCCTACACCGTGCAAGTACCCATGCCTCTCCCCGCCAAGAAGTCTACCCCTCCCAAGAGAACCCAACCCTCCCCTCAGCCTAGACCTAAACCCCCCCTCCAAAGCCCAATGCCTAAGTACCCCCTCCCAAGCCTAAGCCAAAACCCTCCCTATTCCCCCACCATAATCTTTGAGGTGCCTGCCTGCCCCTGTAATGCCCCTGCCTCTGGAGATTACATGTCAATCAGGAGTCAAGTTCAGGGCAACAAGATGTGAATCGAGTGCATGTTGCACTATTTCTATTTGGACTGACCTATGGCCTTGGATATTTTAAGATTTGTTCAAAATTTAGGTAGATCATTGGACCAACCAGTTGTTGGTTTCAACATTACATATTTGTCCTGGATTTATTTTCTTGGGGCATATTTGAAAATGACTGACATTGTGTGTGATTATTTGCGTGTAACTGGTGCTTGTGCTACCTGTTTTGTCTGGGTAGCATGTGACATTGTGTGCAGTGCATTTGTCCCCCAGTGATAGGTGTGTGTTGTGCAATGGCCATGTGTATGTTGGGGACATGTTGTTGCCATGGTATTGAGTGGTGTTTTTGTTGACGTGCTTGTTGCAGTATTGTGTGCAGTATTGTGTGGCTTTGTGTGCTTTGACTGTGAGTGTGTGCGTGTTTGGTGAATGGTTTTGTAGATACGTTGTGATGTGTGTTTGTTGGGTATGTCGAATACTGTGTTGTGTGGTTGTGCAACTGTGAGTGTACATTCCCTGTTAGTATTACGTAGTGTTGTATGTGTCATTTGTCAATCAGTAGTGTCTATTGTGGGTGCTTACCAATGCATTGATGGTGTTTCAGTTGTGGTGTCATTTTGTGGTGTTGTGTGTTGTGTCTGATTGTGCCAGTGCTCTGATTCTGGGAGTAGGTATGTATTTTTGATGTGTGTGACAGCCATAGTGTGTGTACTATGTATGTGTGTATGTGGCTGTCTGTGAGTGTGTGTTTCAGGTTACATGTGTGTGTCACCCTCGCCACCCGATTGGTATTTAGTGTGTGCGTCAAACTTTGACAATTTACAACAGTGACAAGTAAGTGTGTGTACTCGCGGTTGCTGTCGTCGTCGTCAGCGTTGATTCCAGTATCTCTGGGTGAGCAGGCGAAGCGGGAAGACGTGTAGTTCTGGTTCCATGGCGGCTCTGGACGAGTATAGCTTGCTGAAGGTGAGTATCTCCTTTAATACAATTGGTTTCAACCTGGGTTTCCATGGTGGTGTGACCAAGGCGGAAACCTCAGCGGTGTGTAACCTCATAATCTGTCCGGCAGAAACATGCTCTCCTCTGGCCTACATGTGTCTACTGTTGTCTGTGGTGGCTAAACCTCACCTAATCACCTGCAACACCCGCACTAACAAGACAGCCCCCTGGTTCACCACAAAACTTCAGTCTTCCAAATGAGAATGCTGAAAAATTGAGAAAGCCTGGTGCCAAGAACCCTCACTGAGCAACTTCTCCTCCCTCAAATCAGCCATGCACAAACATCACCAGCTCACCCGGACCACCAAACGATCCTTCTACAAAGAACACATAAACAACAACGCGCACACAACAGCAAGGAACTTTTTTGCCATCATCAAAGAACTCACCAAACCCAAGTCCTGCGCCATCGACCATCCACACTCCCAAGACCTCTGCAACTCCTTCTCCAACTACTTCCACTGCACGATCGCAGACTTACACGACAGCTTCACATCGTCTTCACCCACCATCACCACCACTGACACAGCCAACACCACAGCACCCTGCCGTACTGAGCACCTGGACCCCCACCAACGACGAAGAAGCCGGCAAAACCATGAGCTCCATCCACTCAGGCTCCCCAACAGACCCTTGCCCCCACCACATCTTCAACAAGGTCAGCCAAATCATTGTTCCCCAGCTCTAGGCCGTCATCAACAGCTCCTTTGAGACCTCAACCTTCCCAGATATTTGGAAACACGCCAAAGTCAACAGTCTTCTCAAAAAACCCAAAGCAGACCCTGAAGACCTCACAAACTACCGACCTATCTCTCTACTCCCCTTCCCCGCAAAGGTCACAGAGAAAATAGTAAACATACAACTGTCTCGCTTCCTAGAAGACAACAACATACTCAACGTCTCCCAGTCTGGATTCCGCAAAAAACACAGTACCAAGACTGCCCTCATCGCCTGTACAGACGACACCACGACTAGATTGGACAAGGGCAAAACCGTTGCCCTCATCCTCCTAGACCTCTCCGCAGCTTTCGACACCGTATGCCACCAAACCCTTGGCACACGCCTCTTCGACGCCGGAATTCGCCACAAAGTCCTGGACTGGCTCACCTCCTTCCTCTCCGAAAGAACCCAAAGAGTTTGCCTCCTTCCTATCCGGTCTACAGCCACCAAGACCATTTGTGGGGTCCCCCAAGGATCCTCCCTCAGCCCCACCTTTTTCAATGGCTCCACTCGCCAACATCATCCGCCCCATGGCCTCACCATCATTTCATACGCTGACGACACCCAGCTCATCATCTCCTTCACGAGGAACCCATCTACCGTCAAGAATAACCTACACGCCGGACTCCTCGCCATCGCTAACTGTATGACAGCAAGCCACCTCAAATTGAACTCAGAAAAAAACGAGATAATCATCTTCGGGCCCAACACAACAGCATGGAACAACTCTTGGCGGCCCACCACCCTTGGACCACCCCCAGCACCCACCACCCATGCATGCAATCTCGGCATCATACTGGACTCATCTCTCTCCATGACTCAGAAAATCAACATCATATCATCCTCCTGCTTCAACACCCTCCGCATGCTACACAAGACTTTCAAATGGATTCCTATAGAAATAAGAAGAACAGTCACCCACGCCCTTATAAGCAGCAGACTGGACTACGGCAACGCCCTCTATGCAGGGACCGCAGTCAAGCTTCAAAGAAAACTCCAGCACATCTAGAATGCAGCCGCACGTCTCATCCTCAACCTCCCTCGCTACGAACACATCTCCGCCCACCTCAGATCCCTACCCTGGCTGCCCATCAATGAAAGGATCATTTTTAAAATCCTTGTCCATGCTCACAAAGCCCTCCACAACACCGGACCGGCCTACCTCAACAAACAAATCAACTTCCACAAACCAACTGGACAGCTCCTCTCTGCCGACCTCACCCTCGCTACACTCCCCCGCATCCAACGCACCACCTCCGGTGGCAGATCCTTCTCCCACCTCGCTGCCAAAACCTGGAACTCCCTCCCCACCAACTTACACAAGACTCGGGACCTCCTAACCTTCAGAAAGAATCTCAAAACAAGGCTTTTTGAGCAGTAACCCACCCCCCAGCCCCAACGCCTTGAGACCCTACTGGGTGAGTAGTGTGCTTAAGAAATTTGTTTGATTGATTGATTGATTGACTGGCTGTGCCGACAGTGCTTTTGCTGTATTCTGTTGGGAATTCTGCCATTGTCATAATATGGCGGTCCGACCGCCACCTCCAATATGGCGGTCCTGTGACCGCCAAACTCGTAATGAGGGCCAAAGTGTCTGTAAATCCTTTAAAATGAAAAGATTACTTTTATTCTAGTGGTATAGGCTTGTGACTAATCACATTGACAATTCCAGGGGCCCTAGAGGACTTGCACCATTCGGATAATGTGCTACTAGATAAACAAGTGTTTGCGCTGAGCATTATTTACAATTTGTGTTTTGTTTTCTTTTTTTGTCTTCCTTGATATAGCTACTACTGCTGATCCACCACCGTGACAGGAGATAACCACCCAGCTGTGGTGTCACTGGATGGAGACCATCCAGGCTGCATATCGCTGGCTGGTGGCTTTGGAGGAGAAGGAGTTAGAGGCATGTGCCACTTCCCCCAGTCTATCCTTCTGGCCAGCCACCAGCACCTCCACCCCAGCCACACCAGTGCCACCGCTACTGTTGCCCCTCTATCATCCACAGACTCCATACCCCCCACTTTCTGCAGAAGCTGGCGCTGCTTCCCCAAGAGGTGGCAGGACTTTATGCCTGGCTAGATGCCCTCTAAGCCCTTTTTTTAATATACTTTCTTTGATGAGAGGGACTTTTGTTGTGGGTGGAGAGGGTGGGATTTTGGAAGGGCTGTTGGGGCAAAGGAGGAATTTGTTGGACTTACTTTGGACATTAGGGAAATGTATTTATTTGTTTGTGGAGAGAGGTGGGCCTGTTGTGGGTGGAAAGGGTAGGTTTTTACTTATACCCAGTGTTAGACTTTGAATCCTTGGCGTGGTCTCCCCTTACTTTTTGCCTCTGTTTCCCAGGTTGTTGATGTGTGCTGGACTCTGTTTTTGCTGTTTTTGACACTCACAGCACTTTGCCACTGCTCTCCAGTGCTAAAGTGCAAGTGCTCTTATGTAAAATGTATGTGTAATTGGCTTTCCATGATTGGCATAAATCGGATTTACTAGTAAGTCCCTACTACAGTGCACTAGAGGTGCCCAGGGCCTGTAAATCATATACTACTAGCGGGCCTGCAGCACTGGTTGTGCCACCCACATTAGTAGCCCTGTATACATGGCTCAGACCTGTCACTGCAGTGTCTATAGGTACAGTTTTAAACTGCCAATTCGACTTGGCAAGTGTACCCACTTGCCAGGCCTAATCCTTCCCTTTTCTTACATGTTAGGCACCCCTAAAGTATGCCCTAGGTAGCCCCATGGGCAGGGTGCAATTGTATGTTAAAGGTGGAACATGTACTGATGTGTGTTACATGTCCTAGCAGTGAAATACTGCTAAATTCAGTCTTCACTGTTGCAAGGCCTATCTCTCTCATAGGTTAACATGGGGGCTGCCTTTAAATATTATTAAAGTGCAAATTCCTTTTGGGAGCAGATAGAAATTTGCAGTTTAGGGTCTCTGAACTCACAATTTAAAAATACATCGTTTGGTAAAGGTTGCTTTTAAATTGTGTGTGTGAAAGTGCTACTTTTAGAAAGTAGGCATTTTGGGCCAGATGTATCAAGCGTTTTTGCATTCGCAAATGGTGGGAATGGCCGTTTGCGAATGCAAAAATGCCTTTCATTATGTATGAAAGGCATTCGCTATGCCATTGTAAGGAATCGCTAAAATAGCGATTCCTTAAAATTGCAACCCCATTTAGAGAATCACAAATTGCGATTCTCTAAATGAGAAATTGCAAATAAGGAATCCTTATTTGCGATTTCTTAAGCACATGTATCAAGCTTTTCCTTAATGAGAATTGGGCATTAAGGAATCGCAATTCCCACCAAATACAACTTGGTGGTAACCATGTGCAAATTAAAAAAATGCATTTTTAAAATTGACATGTAACGCATGTGTGTGCCTTACATGTCCTTAAATATTTTTTTGGGGTGCAGCAGAGGGGGCCTTAGGCCCCCAGCACCCTGGGATTTTGCATTTCCCAAATTGCGAATTCCAGTTAGGAATTCGCAATTTGGGAAATGCAAAAAATTCGCAAATATGGGCTTACAGGCCCATAGGTGCGAATGGGCTCAGAATCGCTATTTGCAACTCAGTAAAAGCATTTGCTAGTTTTAAGAAATCACTATTACCGAATCGCAAATATGATACATACCATTTTGTGACTCTGAAATAGCGATTTCTTAAAAATTGCTATTAGAGAATCGCAAAGTGGATTCTTGATACATCTAGCCCTTTCTTGCTTAAACCATTTTGTGACTCTGCCTGTTTGTGGATTCCCTGTCTGGGTCAGTTTGACAGTTGGGCTATTTAAACCTCTCCTCTAGACAGTGACACAAAGGGAGCAGGGGTGTAGCCTGCATATCCCGATGAACCACCCATGCTGGGACGGAGGGGAGGAGTGGTCACTCACACCTGAAAGGGCTGTGCATGCCCTCACACAATGCAGTCTCCAACCTCCTGGTGTCTGTCTGGGGCCTGGCCTGGGGAAGGCAGGATCTTACAAACAAGAGAGGCTTTCCTTTGAATTTTGACTACTTCAAAGGCAGAAAGGAGTATAAGTAGTGGACCCCAAACCACTGAAAAATAGATCACTTCTGGATTCAAGAGGAACCTCTGCCAAGGAGAAGAGCTGAGGAGAAGTGCTGCCCCTGCCTGTGATTGTGTCTTGTTGGGATAACCTGCAGTTGCTGCTTTTGCCTGTGAAAGGGGACAAAGACTGGACTTTGTTGTGCATTCCTGCTTGAGAAGAATCTTCAAGGGCTTGAATTGAGCTAGCCTCCTGTTGTAGAAGTCTCAGGGCTATGAAAGACGTCCCCTGCCAGCACCTGGACTCTCTGCTGAGACTCCTGACCTGGCAAGTGGTGCTCTATCTAGTCCCTGGGCTCTTGAAAAGTGAAGTAGGCAGACAAGAGCTGAAAATCCATGCACAGAACGCCGCGCTGGGAAATTTTCTATGCACCTACCGCAACATGGCTGATAAACAATGTGCCGCCAGCTTCGCTGCTAAAATAGACGCTCCACTTGCATCGTGGCTGGGAGATCAACGCATTGCGGCTGGAGGAACAACGCACAACACCCACTTACGGAGGCTGATAACAGCGCAAACACCCTGCAGCGCGGTTTTCTGATACCATGCGACTGGATTTTCCATGCATTGTCCCTGGGCGTCCAAATCAACCCGACTTTGTGTGGATCCGAGATGCCCCATATGGAAATCGACGCATCACTCTCTTGCAAGGGAGAAAATGTATGCATCGGCGACCCGACCAGAGAAGGAAACTATGCATGGCCTCACTTGCGAGTAAGGAATCAATGCACTGCTTCCCTTTTCCGATGCACGCTCGCCTGTGTGGCTTTATTTTTGACGCTAACCAGGTACTGTTTTCTAAGGATTAAGGGCCAGATGTAGGTAGGGAAAAATTAGCGACTCGCAAATTGCGATTCTTTGCGACTCGCAATTTCCGACTCTCTAACTGCAATGCAGGTAGAAAATGCGAGGACACTTTGCGACTCGCACACGGAGTCGCACCGCAGATAGCGAGTCCGCTGTTTGCGAGGTCGCTTTTTGCGACCGCGCAAAAAACGGACACGCAATTTGCGAGTGGGTGTCCAAATTGCGACTGTGCCGAAAATTTTATGCAGGTGCTGCAGAACACTCTGGAAAACACTTCCTGGCACATGATGATGACATCACAGCCAGGAAGTTTACAAATACACCTGGGAGGAGGGAGGACCATACCCATTTCTACTTCAGTACAGCAAACAAATAGAGCTCCTGCAACCATGGCTGAAAACCCAAGGAAGAGGAAACGTAAGTTTGCTGAAAAAGAATTGGAGGTGCTGACAGAGGAGTGCTGTCAGCACCATGACCAGTTGTTTGGCAGGTCAGCCCTCACCGTGCCAGAGACAGAGAAGAGAAGACTCTGGCAGGAGATCCAGGATAAAGTCAACTCCCTGGGGGTCAGCCACCGGAGTGTGGAAGAATTTTAAAAAAGGTGGTACGACCTGCGCTCCCGGACCAAGGAGAGGGTGGCAGAGCAGCTTCGGGAGATGAGAGGCACAGGAGGGGGACCATCGACAGTACCACCACCCACACCCCTGGAGGAAAGGGTAGAAGAGACCCTAGAGCCTGAGGCTGTAAGCGGGATGGGAGATCTGGACACCTCTGAGGCAGGACCATCAACCGGTGAGTATCATGTGACATGCATGTACCCTCATTAATGCCATTCTCCCACCCACCTTGTACAAAGGAGCATGCACAACTAAAATAGCTCCATTTCAGAGTAGCAAACACCAGAATGATGCATTATGGCCAATGTGGTCAAGTAGGCAGTTCATAGGCAATAGTTTATTAGGAAGTTGATAACAGATAGTAGATACTGACAGTGTGTTCCCTATGTCCCACAGGTCTCCCACAAGACACCTCCACCAGCCCAAGCAGCCAGTGGCCACTGGTCAGCCAGCAGGCACATGAGGGAACAGGACCAGCCACCACTGCTACCTGCACCACCAACACCATGTCCCCTCAGGAAACACCTGTTGCAGTAGTGGTGTGTGAGCCTGCACCAGGTACGAGCCAGAGTGCCACGGGAGACAACACAGGGCCTCCACCGCTTCGCAGGTGACGTGAAACATCAACATCAGGGCGGCAGGCAGAGTCAGGGAATGCCTCCACATCACCAACCGAGGCAGCACTTCTACGGGGTCAGCGCCTGCAAACACAAGAATTGAGGAGGATTAGTGGGGCATTGCGGCGCTTTGAACGCAATCATGGCAACAGTATGCAGCTGGTACATTCGGAGTTGCAGGTGATCAGTACCAACATGGGTGACCTTGCACTCTCCATGCGCCAACTAGTGGCAGGACTGCTAACGCAGACTGAGAGTGCACAGCGCAGGGACCGCCAGCTGCTGCACTGCCTGGGCAGGATGTCCTCCTCAATAGTAAGGCTGGCTGTGAACACAACAGGTCTGTCTAGGCGCACAGTCAGCCTCCAGGTGGACATGGGCCACTTTGCTGGTGACGTGGCACGGGGACTGGGCCGTCTCAGCCATGCTATGGACCTCATGGAGGCACGGCAGGTGGCCAGGGGCACAGGCGACACGCCACAGGACAGTGAGGAGGGCTCCACTGTCAGCAGTGTCTCTACCGGTGACACCAGGGTGCTTCGCAGTGGAAGCACAAGGCAGGGCACTGCTGACCCCCCTAGTACCAGCCAGGCTGGCCGAGCCCGCCGTAGGGTTTGAGCTCCACACAGTCCTGGGGTTGGGGCACATGACGTCAATGTGTCCCATGACAGGTGGACTATTGAAGCCTCTGAACTGTTCCTATTGTACATAGTTTTGTTATTTGCACTTATTAAATCACTTGTTCTTTCCACTTAACACCTGGACTCTTTGTGTGTGACATTGGTGAGTATGGTAAAAGTGAGCACGTACCTTCCAAAGTATTGGTTTGCAATGTGTTCCTGTCTCAGTCTGCCTTGATTTGCGATGCTCCTATCCCCATGATGGCGATGTGGTAGCTCTTGCTCTTCATCCTCAGAATCTGGGTCTTCAGGGGTGAGAGGTAGCCCATGTCTGGTGGCAATGTTGTGCAGGATAGCACATGCAACAACTATTTTGAAAGCTGTTATTGGGGTATACTGGAGGGCACCTCCACTTCGGTGGAGGCATCTGAACCTTGCTTTCAGCAGTCCAAAGGAACGTTCGATTATGTTCCTGGTCCTCTTATGTGCACTGTTGTATCGCCTCTCGGAATCATTGCTGGGTGTTAAGTACGGAGTTAGTATCCATGGACGTAGTGCATATGCACTGTCACCTGTTTGGCACAAAATGTACAATGTTAGCAAGGCATGGGTGGTTTGCACATTGACCTGTGTTCATGTCTTCAAGGTGTATTCAGCTCTACGTAGGAGATATCTGTCTCCAAACTCCCCACATTCCAGGCGTTGGTGTATCCCACTGTGCCTAAAAATGTAGGAGTCATGAGTACACCCTGGAAATTTGGCAACCATGTCAGTGATGACATAATGGGCGTCACATACCACCTGTATGTTGAGTGAGTGGGTACACTTCGTATTGCGGAACAGATATTCCAGGTTTGCAGGAGGGCATATTTGTATATGTGTCCCGTCTACACACCCTATGACATGGTGGCAATCCTGTAAAATTCCAACTTGGTGCTGTTGATTTCTGCCTCATTCCTGGGTAGGTATATGTATCGGGACATGTGTGTGAGTAAGGCGTCTAGGAATGCCCTAAAGAACCGTGAGAGTGCACTTTGGGATACCCCACCTGCCACAGCAATGACCCCCTGATAGCTACCCGAGGCCAAGAGGTGCAGTGAGCATAGCACTTGCACATGCGTAGGGATGGCGCAGCCGTGCACAGTCTGGCGTTCTAGCTGTGGTTTGAGTAATTTTATTAGATCTAGTATAGCTGCGCTGCTAAGTCTATATTTATCATATATTTCCTCCTCAGTTTGCTGGAAGAGTGTCTGCCTTGTTCTGTATATCTTCTCCTGTCTCTGGCTCCTCCTCCTCCTCTGCTGGGCGGCGTGGGCTCTCCTCCTCACTGCTATCAGGTATATCTCCACCATCTTGAGTAACCCAGATGCCTTCTGGGTCACCTTTTATACTTTGGTAATGGTTACCACCTGCTTTGGGTTAGTGGTAAATTGGAAGTGCAAAATGGGCTTTTTGAGACTAGCCGCAATTTGCGAGTTGCTATTGCATATGGTTTGCGACTCGCAAATTGCGACTTCCTATTTGCGGGTCGCAAAATGGGGTCGCAAATTTTGCGAGTCGGTAAAGGCTTGCGTCGCATTTTGCGAGTCGGAAATGGGATTTTTGCATCCCATTTCCGATTTTGCGGAGTCGCAAATTGCGATTCGGGCCATTTGCGACTCGCAAAAGTTTGCTACTTCTGGCCCTAAGACTCTTATTCTTTTGAAAAAATTCAGATCTTGACTTGTGTATGTTGGATTTTGCATTTTGGTCTTGTTTGATTTAGGTAAATATGACCTATTTTTCTAAACTGGCGTAGTGTCCATTTTGTAAGGTTTTCACTGTATTATTGTGTGTGTCAGTACAAATACTTTACACATTACTTCTGAAGCTAAGTCTGCCTGCTCGCGCCAAGCTACCAAGAGGGTGAGCAGGGGTTAACTGAGGGTGATTCTCCTTTACCCTGACTAGAGTGAGGGTCCTTGCTTGGACAGGGGGTCACCTGACTGCCAACCAAAGACCCCATTTCTAACACCCGGACAATACCCTACTACATGAGTGGGAACAACACAGACTAGGTCTGCCTTATTGCTTGAAGATGTTAACTTTTGCCCCTTTTGCAGCACGCATCCTCCTCATCCCCTTCCATAATTCTAAGGCTTTCAGGAACTTTTCTTTTCTCTTGCCTCTCGTGGCGAGCCTTGGACTCAGTCAGGGTTCAATCCATGCCCAGATCATCAGAAGAGGTGCTTGGAGAAGATGGTGGATTACCCTTTATTTTTCTTGCTGGAGATTGGGTAGGCAATGTTTCAAGAAGAAGTGGTATATCTTGCTCAGCAGAAAGCCTAACCTCCTGTTCTGCTCCTACTTCAGTAAGAACTATTTCGGGCTGCTGTTCCTGGTGCGGCTGGGACAAGTCCAATTCAGACTCACTGCTCATCACCATGATTGCAGTAGCTGCCTCGCTGAGAGACATGGGCTTTGGCTTAGCGTTGGGTGGTGCTGTTGTTAATGCAGGGGTAGTGATCCCAGCTTGCTGCCTGTAGGACAGTGCAGCAGGCACACGATGTTACCTGAAAAAGGAGAAGGGCAGCTAGCCAGTGATGGTAGCTTCTTCTTCTCCTCCCCACTGGCCACTTTATTGGCAGCACCTTTCTTTGGGGCCATCTTCAAGCTTTGTTTGTTGGCATGCAGCTGCAGAAGCTGAGGGGGCACGTGTTGTGGTCACCTTACTTTATGCCAGCCTTTAGTGCGGCACTACTGTGGGTGATGTCTCTTGTGTACTTTAAAGCAAACAAACAAGAAAAACATTTAGTGAAATGTGACATTTTTGCAGTTTGAATTATTCATAGTACAGACAATATAATTTAGTGAGGTTATCCCAAATAATTAGCAAAAATAGTGTATGGATTCCAATTCATGTCATAACATAATATTTCAATCAGGATAACAAATACAGAACTCTTTGCTTTATGTGCATCCACGGGTTAAGTGCCTATGGCAGATGGGGGTGGGGGTTGTGCAGGGAAAATGGAATAATTCTTAAAACATGAATGCTGCTGTGTGCCTATGGCAGATAGGGGGTATGGGGAAAACAGAATAATCCTTAATGAATTAATGCCAATCTGCACCTATGTCAGACAGGAGGTGCAGGGAAAATGGAATAATCCTTAAAAATGAATGCTACCTTGTCCCTATGGCAGGAAGGGTGTGTGGGGAAAATGGAATCATCCTTAAAAAATGAATGCTGGTGTGCACCTGTGGCAGGCAGGGAGTGTGGGGAAAATGTAATAATCCTTAAATTATGAATGCTAGTGTGCACCTCTGGCAGGCAGGGCACACAGGAAAAAATGCAATAATCATAAATAAATTAATGCCGGTGTGCGCCTATGGCTGGGAAGGGGTGCAGGGAAGATGGAATAATCATTAAAAAATAAATGCTGATGTGTGTTTATGGCCAAGAGAAGAAGACTAATGGCAGGCAGGGTGTGGAGGGAACATATAAAAAAAATAATTGGAGTCGTATCACTAGGGACTATCAGAAATCCATGTGGCAGCAAGAAGGTGCAGGGAAAAATGAAAAAAATGCATATAATATTATAAACACTGTTCATGCATACACAATGATCCTCAAGAACAGTAAACTGATATCAGGGAAAAAAAGTTTAAAAAATGAACAAAAATGGCATAGACCTCTTCTATCAATGTCCATAGAAAATGTGTTTGAAAACTGGAAAAAAGGGATTAATCGACTGGGTGGCAGGCTAAAAATGGCTGACAACCACATGGTCAAGCAGCAACAATAGAAAGCAAGGAGGCATGGAGAACAAAGAACACATACAGGCCTATGGCAGAAGCACACTGACTGGTTAGACAAAATGGCTACCAGCCACATAGTGAAACAACAACAGCAAACAAGGAGACATTGAGAACACATGTAGATTGTTACAACAACAAACATCCTCCCAAGGCATGATATTATTACCCAACCAAAATATACTTTTTGCAGAAAAAAAGTGAAACACAAAAGAAGAACACATTTTTCATGTAATGCAACCACATCCCTGACCTAAATCATAGATGTTTTAAAGCAACATATTCCACAGAAACAGATGTTACTTGTAACCAATCACTAGTACTGGCTGGATGGCCTGTGGGCAGACAGGCCACATGGTAAAACAAATGAATAGTGCAAATCTGATAAACATGGAGAAAATGTAGTGAACTGTGCAATCTTTTTTCCTTATAAAAAATAAAAACATAAAAGCAAAACAAAAACTATTAGGCCCCTACTGCATCTCCAGGCCACCCGTCACACACACAATCAAATAAAAAAAAGTTATTAAAAGTACAAATGAAAATACTGGTGCATGCTCTCTATCAAACAACACCCTCATCCAAATGCTTTTGAACTTACTTGTTGTGATGTCCCAAAAACCAAGGGCCTCCTTATGAGTTTGGTGGTCCAATGACCGCCACACTCATGTTGACGGTCAGACCACCGCACTCCAGGTGGTCCAACTGCCCAATTACAGCCCTGGTGGGTGAACCCACCAGGGGACTGCCGTCCCCGCCAAAAACATAGTTCCTGACGGCATGATGCAGTCAAAGTTGTGCTCAGCCAGGGCGATGGTAAACTCAGCTGGCTGATTACAACTCCCCTCACCGCTAGCCTTTCCATGGCGGTCTGAGTGGCATGGAAAGGCTAATGGTGAGGGTGTGCTGCGGGCCACAGTGGGGCCCCTGCACTAAACATTACATGGGCAATGAAAGGCCCCCCTTCCTAGCACCATCGGAATGTGCGCTGTCTACTTTGCAGTCAGTGTGCATTCCGAGGGGGTTGGCCCCCTTGGTGCTGTGAGATAGCACTCGACTCCTTTAGGGGAGCTGGGTGCTATTTCGTAGTACTGTTCTTGACGGTCTGACCGGCAGGAATGTTCTATTGCAATGTTCCCGCTGGTCAGACCGGCAGTAACATTGTAATAGGAGGGGGGACACGCCACTGCCATGCCGGTAGCATCCTCCCCGGGAGTTTGGCGGTCCCATCATGGGACCGCCAAACTCCTAATGAGGCCCAAAGTCCTTAAAATCCAATAATATATATGCAGTAGGAATTGCAGACAAAGAGAGTGATCTTTTTATCTTGAAAGCCAAATAAAAAGTGATCAGGAGATGGACAAAGCTGTGGGAGGAGCTTGCTGGACAGTAAGAGGAAGTTGGAGGCTCTGGGGCATGTCCTACCAGTTGAAAATAAAGTAAAATATAAAAGAATGCTTTTCGCACCAAAAAAGAACCTGAACTGTCCATTTGAGTAGAATTTCAACTTGAAAAGGTATTTTTGAGTTGATTTACCTGCTTCTTGAGTAGAAAATCGACACGTGAAGCAGCTTCACTCACGATCACTGGCAAAACAAAATGGCTTGGGATAGTTGTTTTTCATCATTCTGGTGACTTTGATCATGCAGGTCGAGAAGCTGGTTAGGGTGTTTGGTGTCTACTTAGAGAGGGAGAGAATGAGCTGCTGAGGATATGACATTGACTTTGTGGCCATGGATGATACTGATAAGTGAGGTCATATAGGTGTTGAACAGGGTGAGGGTAAGGGTGAGGGTAAGCAATGATCCTTGTGGAACTCCACAGATGAGATTGGCGGAAGTCGAGGAGAAAAAAGCTAGGCTGACTGAATAGGTGCAGCCTGTAAGGAAGGAACAGATCCAACACAGTGAGGGTCCTTAATTGCTGTCTTTGTGCAGTCCTTTGGTGAGGATGGGGTGGAAGACGTTGTTGAAGGTCCAGCAGGATGAGGGTAGCTGTGTCTCCTATGTCCATGATCAGATGGATGTCATCCATGTTGGTGATGTTTATGTTCTTTTCCATGAATTATGCCTGGTAGGGTAGAAGGGGGGTGGGCCATTAGTTGGCTAGTGTTTTTTGGTTGGCTAAGGGAGAGTATTGTTGTGTCTGAAAGGGTGGCCCCATTGATTGAGTCATTCCCGGTTGAGGGCTGTGCTGATGGAATCCAGTACTTTATTGAAGATTTGATGAGGTCAGGCTTCAGAGGGTGCTGTGGTGTGTATGGACTATATGGTCATAGCAGTTGCTTGAGTGGTGAAAATGGACCCAGGTGGCCTTAAGGATGTTGTAACTAACTCTTGCATTAAAGCAGGGTCCATTTTGGGCTATGCTTGAGTAGAAAGTAAATTGAATACTTTAGGAAATAAGGTGTATGGCATACATTGTCAATGAATAAAAGTGTGATTAAAGATCTAAGTCACACAACAGAAGCCTGAAGTATAGAGAAATATGTTCACTTAAAAGTTATATAATGTTTCTCTTGCATTGAACGTGTTTAAAGATGATTGTAGGCAACTACAAAAACAATGACTTACCAAATGTCCATGTCAAAACATCGACTACCAAACTTTTGAGAACCCTGTTCCAATTACAATTAAAAAAAATGCAATTTGAATATATCAACCAACAAATATAACTAAAGTTTAAAAATGAATACTTTAAAATATAGATTACAAAAATAATGAGTTGTGATATTGACATTAGATTTAATAAGAATGTCAGACAATAAACTGTAGTGTATTGATAACATAAATTAAAAATATTAAATGTATTGTATGTGTTTATCTAAGAATAATTCCACGTAATTCTACATTTAAAAAAATGCAATACATTTCAAAATATATTTTACTTAATTAGAGTACATTTATTTTGTGAGTATTCTATAACAATGTTTATTTTAATTTATATATATATTACAAAATAGCATAACTGTTTATATTCTGACATATTTAATTTAAACTTCATATGTCAATTTTACAAAAATGTAACCTAATTTTTGTAAATATAAAAATCAAAATAAAATGACATATCTTCATGCATTTAGTCCTAAGATTTTAGAATATGTGTTTAAGAACTGCACAAAATGCATACCTTAAAATAACACTTTTTAAATGCATATTTATAAAAATATTTAAAAAAAATATTTGTTTAATTCATGGCAGAAATAAAAAAAACTAAATATAAAACAACAAAGCTACACAAAATCTATAGTAAATATAAAACAACAAGAAATTTAAAATCACTTCTTAAAAGTGTAAACAAATATATAAAGAAATAAACTTCAAATTGTGGAATTACATGCACTTTTCTAACTCCAGTCCAACTAACATTGGGGAAAATGCATATATTTGAGGAGGAAGATATAATCTGGCTACCAATGTGGAAACAACATCTTTTAGGAGAGGTCAGATTTACTATTCTAACTCTAGCTCTTCTAACATTGAGAATATGTTATATATGTTGGTGGGTTGCAGATTTACTGCTCCAGGTCCAGTCCAACTAACATTGAAAAAACTGCATCTATTAATTAGGTTCGGTAACTGCTACCCAACTAACACTGGCAAATACACATATATTTAGTGGGGTCTGATTTACTATTCTAATTACAGACCAGCTAGCATTGGGTGAAAGGTATATATTTGAGAAGTGTCAAATTCACTTTACTCTCCTAAATCCAGTCTTGCAAACACAACATGGAATGTGAATATATCTGAGGGAGATATAATCACTATTCTAACGCCAATCTAAAAATAACTGGGGTAAGAGCATATAATTGTGAGCATTTCTACTATTCCAAGTCCCTGCCAGCAAACACTAGGGCAATTGCATATAATTGAGGGGGTAGGAGCATATTTATTGTTCTAACTACAGTTCGAAAAACATTCAGGTTAGTGTTTATATTTGGGTGTGTGTTTTGCTTCACTAATGACCGAGATGAAACACTCATGCACTGACAAAAAGCTCTGGAATGCACTCCTTAGTCCAAAGAAGACATTTATTATGTCACGTTACACGGTTCCTAAAAGATTAGCATGCTGAAAGCACACATTTAAAAATGGTCACATCAACGAAATGAAAACATGTACAAATGATTCTCCACTGCAATATACACAGCAAATATATGCATCTATATTATAATGCAAAGCAAATAATGATTTTAAACACATGTATCACCATGAGGCAAGGGTATCACTGCTTCATCTTCCTCCTATTCAGCATCAGATCGCCAGATCCCAGAATCGATCAAGTAGAGAGATCAATTATCCTCACGGGAAGGATGACACACTCCACCGTCCTGGATATACCTGAGATCTGCAAACACTCTCTGTCCCGGTCTATCTAGTCTCGGCCTTTTATACTTTGAACAAACAAGAGAGCAACATTTTAGAACCTCCTTCCCACTGCAGAAGTTTCTTTATTCAAAAAATGCTGATTGCTTTAGGCCAGCTTTGAAAATAACACATCGGGACTTAGGCTACAATCCCAAGGTGCCAATTCAAAACAAGTCTGTTCCCTGCCGTCTTAGTACATTCTTATCAGCCTAAACCCTTGGTGGGAAAGAACACAAAAAATAAAAACATGGGCACAGTACAATGTGGAAAACTACTTGTAGCTTTTAACATGGTAACTAATGTGATGGTGTATTGCTAGGCAACAAAGTGGTCAAAACATAAATATCACTACAGGGTGGCATGTTATCTTATCTAACTTCTGTCCAACAAACATTGTGTGCCATGAGTATATACAATTGGGTGGTTCACAATTATTAACAAAAATGGATTTACAAAAATACTACTTATATAAAACATATTTAAAAAAAAAATCTAAATCCAATCACACACACAATATTAATTTGCATTAGTGTTAAAACATAGCCCACTAACTTAAAAATATGTTACATATTAATAATAATAGTATAGATTTATTTCACTTTCATATATTTTATTGTTTATATATTTCCAAAATGAATAATATTATTTAAAGTCCTAATATTATGTAATTTTTTGTTTAAAAGAGTTCCCACACTATCCTAGTGTGGCAACAGTTTCCTTTTCAAGAAGTAGTAGGTAATACTAAAGACCTAGCTAATAAGAAAGACTGTGGGGATGATTTAGATGAAGACAAAGTACCCTCTCTGCCAAATTTGGGGTCTACCTTCAGACATAAAGGAGGGAGGACATTACGATTAAGTAATTTGATGAGAAAGCCCACTCCGACAAACTCCTCCGACAGCCTGAAAAAGTACAGGCCATCGGAGGTTAACATAACATTGTTCGCACTGTTTGGAGTGGATTGAGTAATATGTTTTTTTTACTGTCCGTCACCTGGTGGTAGGGAATTTTAAAAGAAATAATGGCCTACACACCATTGGATAAAACTGTCATGAAGTGGGGGGGATCATTAGTTTTACTTCTTTAAAACCATACTACCACTTTTGGAGTTTGTTTTTTAAAAATGGAAAGACTTTGTGAAAGATTGCCAGGTGGCTGCCATTTTCAATGGAACCATCCATCAAACTTTCACAACACTGACAGAAACTGCTGTGACCTGCCAATGTTAAGAATTGTCAATGGGACTGAAGGACAACTTTAAATTTGACAGACAGAGGTCCATCAGGATGTCAGAGGAAATGTCCTCTGCCATCCTGATGGAGTACTCTCATATCAGCTCGCTTGGGTCTAGATGGTTTGCCTAATAAATGTTATAGCTACTATTCACTGATATACATAACATTAAACCTGTCTAATTCAGTTAGGTTTATTGGGAATATCTTATTTTATTGGAACAATTGAATTATACCTATGTGTTTATATTCAGGAAAGAAGAACCAATATTGTGAATAATGTTGAACCAATTAAATAATTACTCAAAGATGTATTCCTCAGTTACTGTAAGGAGACTAAGGGCCTGATTATGACATTGGCAATGAGTGGTGGTGGTCAAACCGCTGCACTTCTGGCAGTCCGACTGCCACATTACAACCCTGGTAGTTGGACTGCCAGGAGAGCACCATCCCCACCAGGACCATGGTTCACGATGGGTTGACGGCGGTCTGAGTCATGGTCAGCCATAGTGGCACTGAGTTTAGCGCTGCCGCGCTGATCATGAGTCCAGTTTCCACCAGACTTTTCATGATGGGGTCCCTGCCATGAAAAGGCTGGCAGAAACCCAGTGCAGGGGCCTGCCTGCCCAGCACCCTCGGAATGCGCACTGCCTATGACAGTGTACATTCCCAGGGTGCTCTAGTGTTACGCTGTTGAGCTTGGCTCCTTTAAGGGAGCTGAGACCAATTCCGTAGCACTTTTGCCGCAGGGCTGATTGACAAGAATGTTGTAATACGATGTTCTCTCGAGCCGGTCCAGTGGGAACATTGTAATACGATGGGGGTGAGGCAGCCGGGTTGATGGCCGCTTCATCCCCGCAAGTTTTTGCGGTTGGATTGTCCGACTGCCAAACCCGTAATGTGACCACTTTAACAGAAATAATAGGTGAGGAACAGCACAGATTTATTATAAACAAACAGGTACTTAAACAGGTAACTATTATGATTGAAACCCCCCAAAGGAGCTAAACACCATTCCTTGTAATTTTAGTCAATGTTTAGAAAGCGTTTGACATACTTAGTTGGAGCTTTCTCTGTGTTTTGATGAGAATAATGATATACCTATAAATCTATATTTAGGGGGTTATTCTAACTTTGGAGGAGTGTTAATCCATCCCAAAAGTGACGGTAAAGTGACGGATATACCACCAGCCGTATTACGAGTTCCATAGGATATAATGGACTCGTAATACGGCTGGTGGTAAATCTGTCACTTTTCCGTCACTTTTGGGACGGATTAACACCTCCTCCAAAGTTAGAATAACCCCCTTAGTGTTTACACATTCTTTACTGGGATCCCCAAGTCCTTTTGTTGCAAATATAACAGTAGCCAAATAGCGAGCCCAAACTTAAACAAGTGGAAGACATCATTATCATGTTAGATAACTGATTTATTAGTTTAGTTTACTAAACCTGACCAAGCAAATTGCAAATAATAATTAACCAATGTGCAAAATACACAGGACATAAGTTAAATATAAACATTTTTTCTGTTAATTGTGATGCAAAAAAACAGAATAAAAGTAGTGTTGTTAATTAGAAATAAGGTTAAACATGTAGACGTTTGCATTATCACAAACACTGCGGGTTGGTACAAACTGAAATTAAAAAATAACATGACAACTTTTAACGCAATTTGAAAGAATAGGTAACATCTATCACAATGATGATGTGCATCATCTAAATTAAATTGAATTAAATACTTCCAATTGCTGAGTTTTTGATGCAATTATTTATGATCACTTGGGAACTGGTTGAAGGTTCACTGGGCAAAAAAGAATAACTAGGGTCCAGTTGCGTTGTGTTAATGAGTACGGTATTCTGGGACTTCAGTATGGGGGCCTAAAACTGAATCCCAAATATATCTCTGTGGCATTTGACACATCTGCATATCTAGGGCAAGCGTGTCAAGGCTTACCCAGGAAGGTGAAGTGTTCTAGAGACTCTGCGTCTGATTATGAGTTGGGCAGTTGAACTACCACAACTCCAATATGGCCATGGTGAGGTGGCCGTCAAGACAGTGGCCTCACCACTGTTGTGTTATGTTTCCACCGGGTAGACCGTCGGAAACGTTGTATTATGCCTTTTCTGCTGGTTAGCCCAGGGGAAACAGTGCAGCAGCATTGGCCTTGGGCTCCCTCAGGAAGCCAAGGTCAATGATGTCACACACAGTACTGGGATAGCAGACAGTGTGCATTCTGAGGGTGCTGATAGGGGGCCTCTGCACTGCCCACAACATGTTGTGGGCAGTGCTGGCCCCCCCCTTCAGCCTCCAACATTGCCTTTCCACCAGCCTTTTCAAGGCAGGGACCCTGGCATGAAAAGGGTGGCGGAAAGGAAAGTTGTGTTCAGTATGGCGGTGCTGAACTCAGTACCACCGTGGTTGACCATGACTTTCACTGCTGCCAACCCACCAGAGGTGGCGGTCTCCAGGCTGTCCAACTGCCAGGATCGCAATCTGGTGGTTGGACTGTCAGGATTGCTGTGGTCCAACCACCACGCCAGGTTTGGCAGTCTCAGGACTGCCAAACTCAGAATGAGGCCCTCAGACATCAGTGTACATACTTTTGTATCTCTGCAAGGCTTCGTAAGTTCAGAGAAACGCAAGGTAGGGCAAATTGGTGCCTTGCATTTCTTTACACTGGGAAGGCATTAAGGCCCATATTTATACTCCGTTTGCGCTGAATTTGCGTCGTTTTTTTCGACGCAAATTCGGCGCAAAACTAACGCCATATTTATACTTTGGCGTTAGACGCATCTAGCGCCAAAGTATGAAGAAAGAGCGTCATTTTTTAGCGTGAACGCCTTCCTTGCGTTAATGAGATGCAAGGAAGGCGTTCCCGTCTAAAAAAATGACGGCGACGCAAATGCGTCGTATTTATACTCCCGGGCAAAAATCACGCCCGGGAGGTGGCGGGTCAAAAAAACCCGCATTTGCGCCTGAATTTAACGCCTGGGTCAGGGTAGGCGTTAAGGGACCTATGGGCTCAGAATGAGCCCACAGGTGCCCTCCCCTGCCCCCAGGGACCCCCCCTGCCACCCCTGCCCACCCCAGGAGGACACCCAAGGATGGAGGGACCCATCCCAGTGAAGTACAGGTAAGTTCAGGTAAGTATAATTTTTTTTTTTTTTGTATTTTTTTTGTGGCATAGGGGGGCCTTATTTGTGCCCCCCTACATGCCACTATGCCCAATGACCATGCCCAGGGGACACAAGTCCCCTGGGCATGGCCATTGGGCAAGGGGGCATGACTCCTGTCTTTACTTAGACAGGAGTCATGAAATGGCGTCTGGGCGTCGAAAAAATGGCGCAAATCGGGTTAAGACGATTTTTTAGCGTCAACCTGACTTGCGCCATTTTAAGACGCCCTAACGTCATTTTTTCCCCACGCCGGCGCTGCCTGGTCTACGTGGTTTTTTTCCACGCACACCAGGCAGCGCCGGTCTGATTGCGCCGTCTAACGCCATTCCATAAATACGGCGCCCGCATGGCGCTTCAGAATGGCGTTAGACGGCGCAAAATTTTTTGACGCTAAACTGCGTTAGCGCAGTTTAGCATCAAAAAGTATAAATATGGGCCTAAATGGGTGGAGTGAGGACATCCCCTATGCACCGACCCATCGATTTTGCACAATCCCATATTTACTGTGGCTTCCTGACAGAGGCCTAATGGGAAGAAAAATCTTCCTTTCTATGCATTGTTTCCTTTTCAAAGTGTGCTACATTGTGCAGCACATGTAGAAAGAGAAAAATGCTTCTGAGGATTGTATTTGTGCCGGAAAGTGCACTCAGTGCACCAGCATAGAGGGAGATTTGGAATGTGCCATATGTTAGTAAATATAGTCCATTCCTGCTCTCTTCAATTGATGCAACACAACAAGTTGTCTTGCTGTGTTGCACTGGGCCTCATTACAACTTTGGCGGTCAGACTGCCAGACCACCATGTTGGCGGTCTTGAAAAGATAATCATGCCAGTGGTCTTCCAGACCACCCTATTATGAGTCATACAGGCAGGACTGCAGATCGCCAATCAAAAATGGCAGGCCACCGGTGGAAATAGGTGGTCTGTCCTCTAGAGCCGTCAGTATGCAGCCAATCATCAAGCTTATTACAGTCACATAGTCGCTGTGGCAGTCCCCTTGTAGCAGAGAGCCAATGGTGGTCCTGACTATGGTGGTTGGCGGCCAGCAAAGTAACAGACAACTGCACATTGGACTGATTTAAAAACAAAACAGATGACACACATTGGCACAGTGAACACACCTGCAAAGGACACTATAAAACATACCCCTTCACAAACCACAATCCTTTGTGTTTCCACCTCAAAACACAGAAGCCCAACCCCTTATTTTCCATAGATTTCACCCCTTTTTTCTCCATCCCATAGAACACCCTGCATACTTTTGTCCAGTCGCACCCTATTGCTCTTCCCCTGTTAAGTAAGTCCCTGTCACCCGTAGTTTTGTTCCATCATGGCATGTTCAAAAAAATCCCTGATTTTCAGAAGATGAGTTAAGTCATTGTGGATGAAATCATGAGAGTAGAGCCACAATGTGTTTGTAGCACAAATCCAGCATACTCCTATCAGTAGGAAAATTGAAATGTGGGACAGAACTGTTGACAGAGTAAATGCTGTATGCACAACCTGCACACAAAGGAAGAAGAGGTGGAACGACCTCAGGGGCAAGGTCCATTCCTTGGCCTCCAGGCATCAGCTGCACACCACGGAGATTGTGGCGGCCCTCCCAGTGCCCCATCAATACTCTTTCTCTGGGAGAAGAAGGTCTTGGCCATCCCGCATCCTGAGGGCTTGACAGGAATACCTGGAGGAGTGGAGTGTGGAAGTCACAAAACAAAAAATGTGACAAAAATGCAATGTCATGCATGCTCACAACTCTCCTTTTGCCACTGTCTTGTTCATGTACCCCACCAACATTCAACACCCAGAGAATCTGAGTATTAACACTGTCAATCTGTATTGTTGGACCCAGCAGCACCAAGGACCATCACATGCCATATATCCAAATGGTGAAGTAAGTCTTACAATGTACAAAAAGAACCCCTGAACTTCTGGTATGTCTCAACATGTAAAGGTATGCCCAAACCTAAATGTATTCTGCATACAGGTATGTAATACCTAAGATTTATATAGTGTAGGAGGCTGGCTCTCTATATAGTACGAAAATGACGTGCACTGTGCAGAGAGTCCAAGCAACCCCACTTTGGTATCCAGAGGTAAAGGCAGAACATCTAATGCTCTGTTTTTGTGGTGGTGTGGGCAAGCAATTAGGCTTATCTTGGAGATGTGCTAAGCATTTGTTGTACTCACAGTATCAATAAATGTAGACACACTCAGAAAAATAACTCAAGACCAATTTACAAACATACGTCAGATTTTTATAACATTTTTGAGACCACGATCATCAATAAAAGGTAAGTGCTTTTTTAGTTATGATTTTTCAAAGTTTAGAAAATGTTGCTTTTATGTGCGTAATTACGCATCATAGTAATCAATGTGAAAATGTTAAAAATACATTAAAAATCAGGAAATGCTCTCACAAATGCCACCTTCTATTTTGAGGTTGAGATCGTCGAAGTGTCCAATGGACCAGCTGAAGACCCTCAGGCGGCTCCCGGTTCAAGTGGGAGCAGTGGTAAAAGGTCTTGGAGCTGGCACCCACTTGGAAACAAACTGCAAAGTTGGACTTAAAAGTAAGCCTGGGATCTGTAGGGCTCCTGGAGGGTCTCCCACAGTGCTGCAGGGAGACAGAGGAGGGTCCAAGGAAGTGGGCCTGGGTAAAGCTGACCCAGGGCATGAGGGTCCTCCAGTGGAGCTCTAGGGGTAGAGTGCATCCCCTGGAGAAGACAGAAGCATAGGCCCTGTTCTCACAGTGCAGAACCAGGATATGGTCTAGGTTCCTGGTGTGGGTTCTGTGTGAAGCTACCAAAAATGGGAAGAGGGAGCTGCTGTCTGACGAGACACCCTCAGTGCTCCTCCTTCAACACTGCTGGTGTGCTGGTGAGGCCAGACTGATGTCCTTTCTAGGAGCCAGGGCCAAGGGTGCTTCCATGTGAGGGAGAGATACCAAGAGTTCCATGTGGGCTGTTCTCCCTTGTGGGAAGGCAGTCATACCGAAAGGGTGGTGGCAGTAAAGACCTCCAGCGGCATGCTGAGGGTGCAATGAGTCTACATCTTCAGGATGTAGGGATCTGGAAGAAAGAGGGTAGTGGCTGGACTAATCTCCAGAAGGGAGACCAGCTAGCGGCCCAGAGATTAGGTTCTAGAACTACCCAATGTGGAGGCAGCAGTGCATAGGCATTGTACCTTTTCCAAAGGAGTGGGGGACGTAGTATTGCATGACCCAAGGCAAGGGGAGGCCTTATGTTGGTCCAACCATGGAAGAAAGTAGTGACCTAGATGCATTCAACCTACAACCATGAGGGTTCCTAGGGCAGTCTGGGGTCCCCGTAGGGAAATGTGATCTCTAGGTTGGGGAAAGGAGGTGGTTCTAGTGGCCGATGACCAGTGTAAAGTTTCGGGGGTCGCAGATAATTGTCAAGTGAGGTGTCTAGTTAGAATCACTTGTCATTTGTTATTGCTGACCAGGTGAAGACTACCCATGCGTGGTGGCTACTTCTTTCCCGTAGGAATCAGCTGGGTGCAGCGAGTGTGAGAGGACGGTTCTGACTATCTCGTCTGCCCTGATTTTTCACTTTGGATCACCTGGTGCTTTACCTTTTATTGTGAGGGAGCCTCATAGTTTGGGACTCATCCACAGTAAACCTATGGTAAAGTGGACTGCACATGTTTACCGCTGGTGCTGCCATGTTAAGCAAAAGCTGCAGTGACACAGCAAGAATAGGAGGCCCAGGGCTGGTGACACGTGGTCACATGTGCACACACATGTGCATCCATGTGAGGATTGCACCAGGAGGCTTCCTGGCATACGCAGCCCAAGAACTGCGCTTAGGGAGCCTGGCGCAGAAGAGACCATGTGAAGTGGGAAGTGACCTGGAGTAGGCCTTATGAGATGGGTGTACACATGTGATGGACAGTTAGTGTGGTTTACTGTAGTGACACATCATTATATGCCAATGAGAAAGGTTGGCCTATGGCACAAATCCAGTTCCTTAGGGTCCACAGACTCCAGAGTCACACCAATGCACACTGTAACCTGCATTAAAATAAAAATGCAGTAGGTTACAAAAGCATATTTGTACAGCTTATTGGTCATCCAGGAATGATATCTTTCTTTGACTCAGCCCAGGATTCGGAACAATTATTGCTCTGTCGAGCTGCAGAAGCAGAGCCTTGCATTGATCAGTCAGCTGTCATTCCGTGCCAGAAACTGGGCCTGAGAGGCCCTGGCAGGAATGTCAGGGAGGAGGGGCTGAGCCTCTAACAGCACGTGGCAACTAACTCCTGGAAGACTCCATTTTGAGCTATCCCAGAAGAATGTGCAGGAAGGTTGGGACAGGGGTGGAGAAGTGATGTGGCACATCTGGGTAGGCCAGAGGTACAGCCCTGTTGGTCACTTCTGCCCCCACTTCAAAGGTCTTGCAAAGGGGAGGCCTCTCTCTCTTGGCTGTGATTCTCTGCAGAACTGGGACTGAAGACGGGCGTCATGGACAAATGGAAGGAAGAACCCCCTGACTGCCCACTGGTGCAAGGACATTGCCCCTGAATTACTCCAGACCCAGTGGGACACACCTCAGAACCAGGCAATCTGGTTCTATTAAACCCCCTGAGAATCAGGTGGGGGAAAGACTGGAGACTGGGCCATGGCGCAGGGAGAGCGCACTGCCCAGGAGAAAAGTAGGCACTCAGATGAAAGGCTGGGACAGGGAGTCAGTGGGACTGGCTCCCTACCAATTTGGAAACACTCCAGGACAGGAGGCCTTACGAGAGTGCTCCAGGTGGCAAGGGCATGCCACCAGAAGCAAAATAGGCCAAAGATCATCAGAAGCAGCCCAACGGGGCCTCAAAAATCATGATGTGAAGCCCAGTGACCTTTGACCTTTTCCCAGTAAGCGATAAAGTACGTGGGGCTCTGCCGCTGAGCGAAAATGTGCCTCTGGGGTGGCCCAGGGCCTGGAGGATGCCACCCTGAAGAAGGGAGCCTGGAGCGCCGTTGTGCATCCCCGTCGAGAAGGTGCTGGCTGGAGAGAGAGCGCTGTTGCGCTTCCTCAACAATGAGGGCCCAGAACTGCATCCCTGGGCCCCAGTACCAAGAAAACAAGCCAGGGAATGCTGTTGCACCTCTATAAAGATGGCAGCAAGGGGCCCCATCCCCAATCCTGGGGGCCCGAAAGAATCAAAGACAGGGGTGCCGTAGCACCCCCTGCGAAGATGGCCTGTGGAATCCCGGACCCCATCCAAGATGGCCGCTGGCTGTGGGTGGAGCCGGTAACTGAATCAGAAGCTGGGAAGTGCTGTCATATTTCCCGTGAAGGCGGTGGAGGAGGCCGAGGACCCCATCACTGGGACCAAAGGTGCAGAGGAAGCAGGGGAGTGCCACTGCACTCCCCCCTGTGGCAGGCCTGGTCACAGCACCCCACTGCATCTACCTACAGCAGCGGTGTTTTGCTTTACTGCAGACTAAGAAGAAAGACACGAATACTGAAAGGAAGTTCTGGTATGTAACCCTCTCAATCAGAGAAACACATATATCAAGGCAGTAAATTAAAGTGTACTGCTTTACTTTAAAGTAAGAGGAAACAGGAACAAAAGGAATTCCAACAATGCAGAGCTCTTAGTCTGAGTAATACATTTATTAAAGCACTGTTTCAGGTTCGAATAGAGGAGACATGTAAGTCAAATCCAGCAACACAAATACACCTCCAAAAATAATCACAGCAACAGAATAATAATACTCATAAAAACAAACAACGAAAATACACTACTTTAATCATGGATTATATATCTGCATGTATAGTGATTATATTTTCATGTACAATGCAAAGCTGGAAATAATAATCAAAAAGAGTACATTACCTTGGGGCTTGCTTGCTTCATCTCTTTACCAGCAACAGGTCGTGAACCCAGTCAACCGTGGAGAAAGAGAGAGACCATCCTCTCCTGCCCGAGTTCAATCTTTTTCCACTCCAGCTTGGTTTTGGCCTCTTATATACTTTAAACAAGCAGGAAAGGAGAATTCTAGAAACCCCTCTCCCCATTGGATGAGTTGTTGCTCAAACGCTGGCTACCTCAGGTCAGTTTCGAAAAAACATGTTGAGACTGGCCACATCCCAAGGTGTGTTTTCAAAACCAAGCTGCTCCTTGCTGTACCGTTAACATTCTCCTGGTACATCCTTATCTTACTTTCGCTCCTCCATAGTATGTCATAGCCCTTGGTGAGAAGAGAACAAATAGAGTCAAAACATGAGCGAAAAACACATTGAATAACTTGTGCGCGGAAAAATACCTGCACCTTCTGCACCTCTAATGTGACAGTAGCTAAAGCTAAGTTAGGCACAAAATGGAGTCAGTGGTCAAGAAGAAGTAGTGGTTGAATACAGATATCATTACAAGTGGGCAGATTTGAAATGCTGCGCCGGCTCCTGCTGCAGCACAGAAAGGTGCTGGCTATGCAGGTAGCCAGCAGGAGTGGCCAGGGGTGGGCTCCCAGCGCACACCCCAACACCAGTCATCAACCTGGTTTAGGGGATGTCTGAGCGGGACCAGGGAGATGGGGTCACCACCAACATGTCATAAATTGATGGGGAGCTGCAGGAGGAGCAAAGTCTCCCCTCAAGGAGTTACCTAATGTCCCCACCCTCAGTTTCAGGGGATCTGTATCTGATAACCCCTCAAGGGCTCCAACACGTTTCCAAGCCTAGTCCCTGCTGGAACGTTTATTTTGTAGTGGTAAAACTGCACCCTCTATTGGTGAAGATCATGGCTGCAATCCTATTTGCCTGCATGGTGACAACAGCAGGATTGTTATGTTGGTGAACATCCTCTAGGGATGAAAGCCTGTAATTACAGGTGTTTTTACAGTAATGAAGTCCCTTAAGAACTACTGCTAAAATGGTTGCAAGGTATGATGAAAATGTTTTAAAATGTGAAGACACCCTCTAGTGGTGAAAGATAGTATTACATTCTGATTAACAACCAAGGGATGTCCTTGAGGGACTAAGGCCCACATTATGAACACAGCGGTAAACACCACACTGCCAGCGGCGGCGGTAACAACCACCAACAGACGTGTGGTCCAAACTGCCAAATAATGAACCAATTGAAACACAGGCATCCTGAAAACCACTCGCCGACAACGACAGCAGAGCCCGCCCACAGGCCGACGGAAAGGCCCTACCCACCGATCAAATAATGAAGCACTAGACCGCCATCCGTTACGGGGCGGGAACCACTGCCATACAAAGCCAGGTGGAAACTAACCAAATATAAGGAAACACTCCTCCAACACGCCGAAGCTGACATAGATCGAGAGTTGCAGATCATGCCAGCCCTGCTCCTTGCCATATACCTCCACGACCTAGACCGCCGACGAAGACAATGATGGTAAGACCTGCAACCTACTAAACAAGGGAATAAAGGGCACAGTTACATACCCACCCACTCCACCCACCCTGCAACGCTCCCACAACCCTTCACAGCAGCACAAACCATACACCCCCCAACACAAGGCAAATCCAACCTGCTCAAAGTAAATACGTGTGCCCAACATCCTCAAACAATGAAACGAGAGACCACGGATCCAGAGTGTGCCTTAAACAACACAGGCCACACATTACCCTTTATTCTGCTCACTGAGCAACAGAAGTGCATTAAGGTTAATGGCCAGTCTATAGGTAAAGAAGTCCAATGGGCCACAATGGCCCCAACTGGACTCCCACAAGTGCAACGGTACTCCACCTCATAGGGGCAACAATGGGGCATCCAGGCACCTCAGAGAACAGGGGCAGGGGGTGGTGAGGGTGGGGACTTACGATTGGGAGGAAGAGGGGCTAAGATTTACGTTTGGAAGTTGGAGGAGGCTTAGGTTTTGTGACAGCAGCTGGTGGAGCAGACTTGGCCTGGGGTGCAACAGATGTTCCTGGGCCAGCATGGGGTCTCTTCCTCACAGGGGAGGTAGCACAGGAATGGGAAGGGCGGACAGGGCGGGCTGTGACGTGGGAAGAGTGGACAGGGCAAGAAGGTGAGCACGTTTAGGAACAAGACGGGATGGGCCAGTGGGTTCAAGTAGGTCAACACGGGTAGGAAAAGTTTCATAGGTGCAATTAGGGTGGACCTGGAGGAAGGCGTGGGAGTGGAGGTAGAGGGAGTGGTCGAGACAGGTGTAGGTGTGAGTGATGTGGGTGCAGGTGACTGGACAGTATGCTGAGGTGTGGCAGATGTGTGATGGGTGGGTGTTTTGGTGCGTTTGAGTGTCTTGGGAGGAGGGGGGTGGACACAGTGGGACAAGACAGGCTGCCAGTATAAATGGATGTTGTCTGGGTGTCTGCAAGTCCGGTGAGTGTGCTGCATGTGTCAACTAAAGTTGTTGTGATGAGTGCAGGTGTGGTGTCTGGGGTGCATGAATGGATGTGTGCTATTGTGGTGACTGCAGGAATAGGGTCAGCAACACTAAATGAGGGTGCAGTGCCTGTCGGTGTGCATGTACAGGGAACAGACAGGGAGGCAGAAGAGGTGGACACACTAGGGGAAGTGAATATTGGTGTGTGTGCATGTGTATGTTGGCTGTGTGTATGCTTGTGGTGGGAGGTGTGGTGCTTGTGTTTTGAAGTGTGCTTCTTGTGTGTTGAGGTGTGTGCCTGCATGTCAAAATGTGTGCTTTGGATGGGTGAAGGGAGTGGGGTGCTGGAAGGGATAGAGGTGGTTGGAGGGGGGAGGGAATGACCAGGGACCATGTTTCCATCAAAGAGGAGGCCAGAGCCTGAAAAGATCTCTGTAGGCCAGACCTTGAATGCCTTCCAGATAGGCATTGGTCTGCTGCACTTCTGATGCTATCCCCTGGATGGGATTGACAATGGTTGTCTGCCCTACAGAGATGGTTCTACAGAGGTCAATAGCCTCCTCTGTGAGGGCAACAGGGCTGACTGGGGCAGGGGAGGAGGTGCCTGGGGCAAAGGAGACACCCACCCTTCTGGGTGAGTGGGCACGGGCAACTCGGTGGGGAGCAACTGGAAGGGCAGTGATGGTATGGGGGTGGCGGAAGATGACACAGTAGGGGTGAGCCCACTAGGGCCTGGCACCGCCAGGGAGCTCCCATTGGAGGAGGTATCGGAGTAATTACCTCCAGTGGTAGTTGCCTCCCCCGTGGTACTCCCCACGCCCTCCAACCCACTGGTCCCCTTGGCGTCGGATGACTCTGCCTCTGAGGATCCTTGGGGCGCTGCCTCCCCACTTGCTGGTGCCTCAGCTCCCTCGCCAGATGATGCTGATGTACATAGACCACACAAGAGAACAGGGATGGGGAGACAAAACAGGAGAGACACTTGTAAATAGCAGAATGGAGGTACATAAGTGGTTCACACATACACCCACCCAGAAAATATTCCACCAGGCAGCACATACAGCTATACATATGGCTATGCCCCTGACTAATGGCCAGAACCCTGCTCTACAGGCATTCCTCACAGAACTTATGGACCTGACGTACTGCAGAATTGACCCCTACACCCCTACTCTCCACGGGGGCCATTATGTAGATGGACATCAGTCAGAGTCCCTGCCACTAGACAGCATAAATGCAAACGCACACACACACACATCCATCAAGGAGCCAGAATATTGTATATGTACTCACCCCCTTGTGACTGCTGTGAAGCTTTCAAGCGCCCATCAAGGTCTGGGTACGCCACCACAAGGATGCGCTGCATAAGGGGGGTCAGTGTCCGATGGGCACCCCTTCCTCGTTGGGAGGACTTCCCCAGCTAGGACTCACAGATCTTCCTCGCCCAGCGCCGCAGGTCCTCTCACCTCTTCCTGCAGAGGGTGTTCCGCCAATTGTAGACCCCCAGGGTCAGCACCTCCTTGGCGATGGCATGCCAAAGTCCCCTCTTCTGGTGGGTGCTTACTATAAGGGACACACAGAAAAAGTAACACTGAGGTCAGACAATGGGCAATAATTTACAGCTGGCTATACGTCAACTATGGGATGGACATTTCAAACAGCCTAACACACACGCAGCATGTCAGGAACCCTGTACTATACAGTGTCACACGTGCACACAGGTATGCAGCCATTAACCACCATTACACACGTCCATGCCCCCCAATCCTCCTACTCACCTGTACCTCTGGCTGACCGTAGAGCTTGGCGTGCAGGGGCAGGACCCTGTCCATGATCTTCTCCAATTCCTTGTTGGAAAAGGGCAGGGCCCTTTCCCCTACAACATGTGCCATTTCCATGACCAGATGGAGGACACAGCAGTACAATAAGTGGAGTACCTGCGTGAACAAGATCAGGGAGTCAAGTGAAGTTAGGGTGACGAGTTTGCGTACGCACCGCGGCAGTGTGCACCGTCACTGCCGGCGGCGATCATAATACGCTAAGAATGCCCATTGACAACCATGTTAACCAATGAATTTGCGCACAGTGGTAAACACCGCCTTACGCTATAACGTCAACGGCTAGCGGTTTGAGGTCACTTCCACCACGACACTTCTGGATTACCCAGGCCGACATTTTGGCCTCAACTCCGCAGTTGTAAAACCCTCATCAACACAATGCAGGCCCTATAGTCCCCTAAACACCCATAGGCATGAGACAATATACATTACCTTACCTGACCAGTCCTGATATATCATTGTGGTTGTGTTGCTGTAATGTCACATACACTAAGCATTTGTGTAGTCGACAATCATGCCAGCAGTGCTGAATGAGAAACAATGTGTGAAGATGTATGTGTGTTCCTCACATGTGTTTTCAACTCCTCCTAGGTACAGACCCTTGTGGCGAGGGAGGGCCCCATCGGTGTACAGACCACTTGTTGATTTGCGGACCATGGTGGAGCATCACATCATTATCAATTACAGATTCACTTATTGATGAACTTTGTGCATTACTGGATCCAGCACTGAGACTGGCTAATCGTAATCAACATGCCATCCCTACTGAAGTGCAGTTGCTCTCTGCACTCCATTTCCTGGCCACGGGCTCATTTCAAGTGACAGTGGGCATGGGTGCAGGTTTTTCACAGCCAGTGTTTAGCATTATACTGTCGAGATTCCTGAATGCATTTGTACGACACCTGCAGTCCTATGTGAGGTTTCCCCAAAGTGCTGACCTCCCTGCCATCAAGTTGGACTTCTATGCCTTTGCCAACATACCCCATGTGATAGGTGCCATCGATGGCACCCACATAGCTATCTTCCCCCCAAGAGTCAGTGAACAGGTGTACAGAAACAGGAAGAACTTTCATTCCATGAACATTCAATTGGTGTGTACTGCAGACCAGTACATCTCACATGTGAATGCCATGTTCCCTGGATCAGTCCATGATTCCTTTGTGCTAAGGAACAGAAGTGTGCCACACAAGATGAAACAACTACAAGAGGACAGAGGATGGATCATAGGTAGGTGTTTCTGACACTTATTGCCACATAGCATACAGCCTGGCTGTCTGCCTCTGAGGTTTGTCATTGACAGTCCTGTTTTGCACCATTTTCTAGGTGATTCTGGCTACCCCAACTTGCGTTGGCGCCTGACACCAGTGAGGAATCCTGGAACAGATGCAGAGAGGAATTACAATGAGGCCCATGGACGTACTAGGAGGGTGCTAGAGTGCACAATAGGTCTCCTGAAGGCTAGATTTTGTTGCCTACATATCTCTGGTGGTTCCCTGGCCTATGTGCCTAGAAAGGTGTGTAGAATAGTGGTGGCCTACTGCATGCTGCTCATCGTGGCTGTGAGGAATTCTATCCTCCTCTTGGAGGAGGAGGGTGCTGTATTTCCAGACCAGCTTCCTCAGAGAGGAGATGAGAGTGATGGTGATGATGAGGAGGGGAAGATGTAAATTCCAGGACCCAACTGATACAACTCTACTTCCAGTAACTATGTGGGACTATTGGATGGGATTACTGTCTGTGCAGCATACTGTCAGTGTGCCTTTTCATCTAGGGGGGTGTTGGGACAATAGTCATTGCCACTGTGACCAGGTCTGCATAGGACAGGTAACATTATAAAATAATAGTTCAACACATTTGTAGGCACAACAACATGTTATGCATGTGGTGCATTTCCTGCTACTCAGATAATAATAAATGAGTTATAATACAGTTGCATCCATACTTCACTTTGTTTAAACATAATGACAGGGGACATTGTAATAGATGAACTGGTGTTTTATTTGGTGGAGGGATTTAATCGTGCAGATTACAGTGATGGGAGTGGGCTACTGGTGGTTGTACAATATGGCAACATGGTTGGCAGCAGTGGTAAGTATGTTTACAAGAGTTTGTTTTTGTTTTCACACAGTTTGGTCGTTGATTCAGTGGGACACTTGGAGGACAGTTACTGCCAGAGTCACTTTTTTGAGGTGGCCTAGGTCTTGGCAGGTGTTCCAGTGCCAGATCTTGGCCTGAGGGTCAGTTTGGGTGCCTGGTGTTGGTCTGTATGGGTTGCGATGGATGTCCCCTGTGTGTCCTGAGAGGGTGGAACATGTGCAGTTGCTGCTAATGCTGTCATTTTCCGGTCTGTAGTCTGGCCTGTAGTAGGGGCTTCCTGGTCTGTGTGGGCCTCAGGCTGTGTTGGGACAAGGTGCAGCAGCGCACCTGCTATGCTGACCATTGTGGCATTGTGCAGTTTCCACTCCTCCATGGCCTCCTGGTGGTGTGCTAGCTGCATCCTTTGACTCTGCTCCACGGTGGACACTATCTGGGCCAATCTGTCCTGGGAATGGTGATATGCTCCCAGGACCTCAGAGGTCCCCGTCCTGGGCTGCTGCATCAATCCTGTGGCCTCCCCCCTGGGTCAGTGATGCCCTCCCACTGGGCCTAGCTCTCTGTGCCTGTGTCCCCTGCACAGGTCTGGCGGTACCACTTGTCCTGGGGCCATCGTCTTCCTGCCTGTTAGTAGGGGGTGACTATGGCCTCTGTCCATGTGTTCCACCAGTCTGTGGCCTGGATACACAGGTGTTGGGACGGTTGCCCTGGCCTGATGTTGTTGGCTGAGTGGTAGGGGTGTCAGTGGTGCCCTGGGTAGGGCTGCTGGATGATGACAGTCCAGGACTGTGTGAGGGGCCAGGGTGATCGTCAATGTAGAGGGTTCCATCTCCAGTGTCCTGGGAGGTACCTCTGTCTCCCTGTGGGGCACTGCCAGTCCTTGACCTGTCCGTCAGGGTGGCATGGGTGGTGGTGCCTGTTGGGGGGAATGGACATGTCTGTTACAATTGCAAGATCGGATGGGGTGCACAGGACTGGGCAGTTTTGTGCAGGTTTTCACACTTTGGGGCCATGCAGCGTGCTTTTGTGAGGTTAGCATTGTATTTTGCTTTGGATGTGTAGGTGCATTGTGGGTGCTGTAGGCCATTGTGATTCCTTGGAGGGGTGGGTGGCTGTGCACAGGAGGCTTGTTAGTGGGTTTTTGGGCATGCAGGGGGACTGGATGTAGTTATTGCGGCCTGGGTGGGGTAGTGATCCTGGTGGGTGTTGGAGGGGTGGGGTGGGGTGGTGCATGCATTACATGTGTGATGGATATGGGGTAAATGTAGATGACTTACCCGAGTCCATTCCTCCAGTGAGTCCAGTGAGGCCCTCAGGGTGCAGAATGGCCAGTATCTTTTCCTCCCATTCAGAGTAGTCGGTGGTGTTGGTGGAGGTCCTCCCCCAGTCTTCTGGACTGCAGTGTGGTGCCTGGATGCCATGGACCTGACCTTCCCACGCAGGTCATTCCATCTCTTGCGGATGTCATCCCTGGTGCGTGGATGGTGTCCCACTGCATTGACCTTGTTGACTATTGTCTGCCTTAGCTCCATCTTCCTGGCGATGGGTGTGTGCTGGACCTGTGCCCCGAATAACTGTGGCTCGACCTTCAATATCTCGTCCACCATGGTCCTTAGATCCCTTTCTGTGAAGCGTGGGTGTTTGGTGGGTGCCATGGTGTGTGTTGTAAATGGTGTCTTATGTGGATCTAGGTGAGGGTGCTCTTGTGTGGTTGGGTGTATGTATCGTGTATTGTGGCATTCGGTGTCTGCTTCTGGGGTTCTCTGTATTAGTTGACCTAATTTCATTGCAAAGGATTGTGGGGTGTGTCTGTGGGTGTTTTATAGTGTTGCAGCTGTATGTCAGGTGTGTGGGTTTCAAACTTGCCAATGTATGCATTTCTTACTGTTGGGTCCACTTGCTGCCCATGGCGGTCTATACCGCCAATGGTCGTTTGGCTTCCACTGACCGCCACATTGATTTGTGCTTCATTATTTGGAGGGTGGGGAGTTTGTGTGTTCGGCGGTGGCGGGGTGGGAGGTCCAGCATTTCTGCCTACAAGGTCCTGGCAGTGACCGGTGGCAGGGAGATTTTTGTTGGTTTCTGATTTTTTCATCATTACAGTATATGGCGGGTTTCTGTTCACCGCCAATGGCGGTCTTCTGTTCACCATCGCCACAGCAGTAAATGGTGTTTACCGCTGTGTTCATAATTAGGGCCTATGTCAACTTTGCTTCATTTTTATGTTGAATATTTTAATGTAGATTAGTATGAACCTTGGCCCATACCCTTTAGGGGCATGGGTAGATTGCGTAGATGATGCTGGGAGTAATCCTAGCAACGCCAACCACTCCAGCCTCCTTAGACGTGTTTCTTGTGGATACTTATTTGAGTAATGAGTCTGATAGCCACTAGTGTTCAAAGTAAATGTACTTTATTGCCAGTATAAGGGCTCTCTCTCACAAGTTACAGTAAAATATTGCATTAGACTACAAGTGAATGTTCTGCCATGAAGGCTGTTGGTTTATGACTCCCTTTGGGAGGGACAAGAACCATTACGCCATGTCATCCAAAAGTGATACCATCAGCTTGTATATATTTGAAAATTGTTGCATAGTAATGAGTTGTGTGTGTGTAATAAATGTACTTTTACTTTAGCAAAAGAAAAAGCACAGACTGGACTACCGTGAGTGTCATTCATGTGTGCTTGTGAATGGTGATTACTTGCCCACACCTTTTCCTTTGAATAAGCCTTGGACAGCTCTGCAACGCTACCCTATGAGAGTCAAGCGATACAATGGGGTGTTTAGTTCCCAGTAGTGGTCGATTGCGGACCCATTACTAGTGCAGGCCCCACAACTAATGACCCATGCTCCAGCATTTAGGGGGTCATTCCGACCTCGGCGGTAAAAGTTACTTACCGCCGGCCAGAAGGCTGCCATAACACCGCAGCGGCCGTGGAAAACCGCCACAGTCATTCTGACCCGCTACTGGCAAACCGCCAAAAACCCGACATCCACAAAAGTCCGCCACACCAAAGGTCAGCGGGAAACTGGCGATGACCAAACCTCCACCGTCAAGCCAACAGAAATACGCCCATGCCATTCTGACCCACAAATCCCCGCAGCGGTCTTTCAACCACGGTATTCCATTGGCGGTACACACCGCCGCGGTTAAAATACACCCACCTTTACAAAACACTACCACATTGGATAATTCAAAATACACACACCTGAGACACATACACACACCACTCCCACACACCCAATTAAATATAAAACACACACCCACATCACCCACAAACCCCTACGACCACAATTGCGAGTGAAGGACAGAGAGAGAGAGCAGAGCATAGAGTAGACCATCACACAGAGGCAAATCACAACATCACCCACACAATTTCCATGCACAGAACACCATACACCACCACACTCACCACACTCTGCAACACATACACCACCCCTCACCTCATCCACACCACCCCATGGCACCCCAAAGACACCCCAGGTTCTCTGATGCAGAACTCAGGGTCATGGTGGAGGAAATAGTTTGTGTAGAGCCCCAGCTCTTCGGGGCACAGGTGCAGCACACCACCATTGCCAGGAAGATGGAGCAATGGAGCAGAATAGTGGACAGGGTCAACGCTGTGGGACAGCATCCACGCAATCGGGACGACATCAGGAAGCGGTGGAACGACCTACGGGGGAAGGTGCGTTCCATGGTATCAAGGCACAACATCGCGGTACAGCGGACTGGCGGCGGACCCCCACCTACTCCCCCAGAATTCACAGCATGGGAGGAGGAAATCTTGCACATTCTGCATCCTGAGGGCCTCGCAGGAGTAGGCGGAGGAATGGACTCTGGTAAGTCAAATCTTCACTACTCCATTCCCCCCACACCACCTGCATGCCAAATCATACCCCCACCCTCACCCCCACCCCATCACACCAACTCCTTGCAAATGGCTCACCATCACATCCCACCCATCCCAAAACCTAGCCCTGCGTGCGTCCCCAAAGCATGGACACCCATCCCCAAAGCATGCCCACTGCACACACCCATCACCCCCACAAGCCACCGTCACAAAAGCCCCCACAAGGGAATGCCAGCACTGGGGGACACGGCCACCCACCCATTACACGAAATGCCACATACAGAAGCAATAACCATACTCTTATACCCCTGCAGGACCCGAACGCCACCACACCGCCATGGAGGGTCCAGAGGTGTCCATCCCACCCCCGGAAGAGGCCCCCAGTGATGACAGCAGCTCTGTCTCCCTGGACCCTGATGACCAGCCCGGCCCATCGGGGACCTCGGGACAGTCGGTTCCCCACAGACAGCCACAGGCTACACCAGACCTAACCCCCTCTGGGAACACCAGCACAGCTCCCACCCAGCGGGCCCATGCCTCTGTCTCCAGGACACGTCAATCAACGGTGTGTCCACCACTACAGGGCACCCAGGTTGACCCACCACCCCAACAACAACAGGGACCTGGGGGCAGTGGTAGTGGGCACACCGTCCAGGGGACAGAGGCCCAGGGAAACAGGGGAACTGGGAGGGCTGCTGTGCGACAGGGGGGGGACAGGCCCAGGGAACCCACTCTCCAAGAGGCACTCTCCTCCATCATGGGAGCATACCACCACTCCCAGGAGACGATGGCTACGGTACTGGCCAGGTTCCAGGAGATCCAGGTCATGCAGGAGCAACAGTACATGGGGTTCAGAGAGGAACTGAGGAACATTAGTTCCGCAATGGGGACCATCGTCGTGGCCCTAACCCAGATAGTCACCACATTGCGGGACCATGTGGCACCACAAAGGGCCCCTGTCACTAGCCTGGACCAGGAACAGCCTACCACCTCCGCCGGCGCTAGTGGACAGGAGGCCCCCACACAACGACGGGCCACCAGAACCCCACCTCCTGCAGAAGAAGAACCACCCCGCAAGCGGAACCTGAGATCTCACAAGAAGACAGAGTAGGATTGCAAGACCCCCGCCAGCAAACAATACCCCCTGATGTCATCCCACTGTCCCACATTGTCACTCTGTCCAACCTTGAACTGCCCCTGCTCCATCCTTCCACAGGCATATGGACAATGCACCTGTGCGACTGAGAACTGGACTCTGCCATGGACATTACTCCACCATCACCCATCCCTGTTTTACAATCATGTTCCTTAAATTTAGCACTTGAATTAAATCACTTCTTGCACTAAAAAAATCTGGAGTCTGCTTGTATTTTGAACAAATGTATTAGACATAACGGTGCCAAAATGTTCAGTTACATTGTGATGACAACATACCACTGTCACACAGCTGTAGTCCATGGGCAAACAAAGCAGAGGTCACGCAGTGGGGGCCACAGCTCTGAAAACGGAAGGGAAAGTCACAACTCAGTTAACAGGAACTGGGGGGGAACTCAGTCAGTAGAGAGGCAGGAGACTTTAAGTAAATGTAAAATGGCGTGGTTGATTCGTACCTGTGTGCTACTGAAAATACTGTTGTATCACTGTGTCCCTGTTGTCTGTGTCGTCCCCGTCGTCCTCCTCCTCTTCACTCTCCACAGGCTCCACAGCTGCTACAACACCACCATCTGGACCATCCTCCTGCAGGAAAGGCACCTGGCTTCGCAAAGCCAGGTTGTGAAGCATACAGCAGGCCACGATGATATGGCACACCTTCTTTGGTGAGTACATTAGGGATCCCCCTGTCATATGCAGGCACCTAAACCTGGCCTTCAGGAGGCCGAAGGTTCTTTCTATAATCCTCCTAGTTCGCCCATGGGCCTCATTGTAACGTTCCTCTGCCCTTGTCCTGGGATTCCTCACTGGGGTCAGTAGCCATGACAGGTTGGGGTAACCAGAGTCACCTATTAGCCACACATGGTGTCTCTGTAGCTGTTCCATCACATAAGGGATGCTGCTATTTCGCATAATGTACGCGTCATGCACTGACCCAGGGAACTTGGCATTTACATGGGAGATGTACTGGTCAGCCAAACAGACCACCTGGACATTCATAGAATGATAACTTTTTCTGTTCCTGTACACCTGCTCACTTCCACTGGGGGGAACCAAGGCCACATAGGTCCCATCAATGGCACCAATGATGTTGGGGATATGTCCAAGGGCATAGAAATCACCCTTCACTGTAGGCAAATCTCCCACCTCAGGGAAAACAATGTAGCTCCGCATGTATTTCATCAGGCAGACAACACTCTGGACAAAACCTTAGAAAACATAGGCTGAGACATCCCTGATGATATGGCCACTGTTGTTTGGAATGATCCACTCGCCAAAAAATGGAGTACTGACAGAACCTGCACTAGAGGGGGAATCCCTGTGGGTTGGCGAATGGGGGACATCAGGTCTGGCTCCAGCTGGGCACACAGTTCCTGTATAGTGCCTCGGTCCAGTCTGTATGTAAGTATGACATGTCTTTCTTCCATTGTCGACAGGTCCACCAGCGGTCTGTACACGGGAGGATTCCTCCTTCTCCTCGCAAGTCCCAGCGGACGGTGCCTAGGAAGGACAACAGGGAGAACAGAGTCAATCAACCCACAGGTACCTAACCACAGCTTGCACATTACACGATTCGCTATGCATTGAATGGCTTGTATGAGTGGCAATGCAAGGCCTAGGCCTGTGTGACGCCGTAGAAATTCAGCCATGTGGGCCCTTGAAATGGCGGCTGCCTGACCTGTGAAGTGTGACAATGGGATGTGAGGTCAATGCGCTGGCGTGGCACACCGTGGCGGTAGGCGGTCGAAGACCGCGGCGCAAAGCAGCATTGGTTAACATTGAACCCTATGGGTCTCAGGAGCCATTGACGATGTGCGCCGGCGGTCGCGGTACGCACCGCCGCGGTACGCACCGCTGCGGGCGTGACCGCCATTTTCTACTTGCTTAATCACTCGAGACCTGATCATCCACAGGAGAGGACCTACACTGCAAGTGCTGCTGTGAACTCGGTCTGGAAGAGACAATGGCTGCTGCGACTGGGGAAAGGGCCCCTGCCTTCACATCTGAGGAATTGGATAAACTTGTTGATGGGGTCCTCCCCCAGTATGCGCTACTCTACGGTCCTCCAGACCAACAGGTAAGTACACTGGGAGCACGTAGAATGGGCTATGCCTGTGTTGAGTGGGGTGGATGTAAGATGGTGGGGAGGGGAGCGAATGAGGAGTGCAACGCACGACAGATGAGAGCATGTGCCACATGGCAAGGTTGGGGAGGGGGGGCCGCGCACATCGACCATGCAGAAAAGTGATGAAATTTATTTTTCAACCCGGTACATGTCACATAGGTCAGCGCCCATCAGAAGATCGACATTTGGCGTGCCATCGCCAAGGACGTCCGGGCCCTGGGGGTCCACAACAGACGGGGCACCCACTGCCGCAAGAGGTGGGAGGACATCCGCCGCGGGAGCAGAAATGACTGCCGAGGCTCTGCTGGGGATGGCCTCCCAACGTAGGAGGGGTGCCAGTCGTCAATTGACCCCCCTGATGTCCCGGATCCTGGCGGTGGCCTACCCCGATTTGGATGGGCGTGTGAGGACATCACAGCAGACACAAGGGGGTGAGTATCAGCACATTCCACTATATTAGCGCACAGTGGAGGCGTCTGGGTGGGGGAGGAGGGCTGTGGCTATCTCTAGGCCAGGGCGGTTTCTGTAGGCTAGGCCCCTCCGTTAGACATGGCCCTGTGCCCCCGCCCCCTACCTCTGTAGGGTGCTAAGTACAGCTATCCATGGCCCGGGCTCACCTATGTGTGCATTTGTCGTCCATAGACTTGTAGGCCAAGTCACTATCATTGAGTAGTGTACCCCGAGTGCGCGGCGTAGTGCAGGGGGCTTCTGTGTCTGTCCTCTCCGCCAACGGTGCCGCCAATGAATGCACTCAACATGTCTTCCTTTCTTCTCCCCCCCCCCTTTTTCTTGGTTTTCCTGTTCATGTGTGCATTAGCATCATCAGGCGGAGGAGAAGTGGCATCGGCGCACGAGGGAGCTGCATCTCACATGGCCCCGGAGGGCCCTGCAACCGACTCCGAGTTCACCAGTGAGACGGAGGGCGAGGGGGGCTCCACAACGGGGACCCGTGGAGACGTCAGCGACACCGACACGTCCTCGGAAGGGAGCTCCCTTGTGGTGGCGGCAACATCCGTGCCCACCGCAACAACAGGTACAGCCGCCACCCAGCGCACCAGCTCCGCCCTCCCAGCAGCCCCTCAGCTTTCGCCCCGTGCCCGCTCGGCCAGGAAGCCCGGCATCTCCTTCGCCCCTGGCACCTCAGGTCCTGCCCCAGTTACCCCTGCTGCCCTCAGTGCGGAGATCATTGACCTCCTCCAGACGCTCATTGTTGGGCAGTCTACCCTTTTGAATGCCATCCAGGGGGTAGAAAGGGAGGTGCATCGGAGCAATGCATACCTGGAGGGCATTCATTCGGGTCAGGCTGCCCATCAGCGATCGTTCAATGCTCTGGCCTCAGCACTGACGGAAGCAATTGTCCCTGTGTCTAGCCTCCCCCCTCCAACTTCCTCAACCCAGTCCCACTCCCCTCTTCCTCTGCCTATCCCAGACACACCTACAGACCAGCCTGCACACACATCAACACCCAAGGGCAGCTAATCCAGACATAAGCACCACAGATCACACAAGCATTCACCCAAGCAACATCCACATGCTGACACAGCAACACCCACTGCCTCCACTGTGTCCCCCTCCTCCTCGTCTCCCTCCTACCTCCCTGTGACGTCTCCACTCACACCTGCATGCACACCACAATCCGCCAGTACGTCCATCACCACCACACCCACCAGAACAGTCCGCACACGTGCAGTCACCACCCCCACTACCATTTACACGTCCCCTGTGTCCTCTCCCAGTGTGTCTGTCACCCCCTCTTCCAAACCACACAAACGCAGGCAGCCACCCACCCAACAGCCATCCACCTCACGAAAGCCTCCGTCACAAGCACCTGCACCCAAAGACAGCACACTTGACTCTCCTACAACCACATCCTCTTCCTCCACTCCCATACCCACTACAACTACCCGTCCCTGTCTTTCGAAATTGATTTTCCTTTCCAACCTTGAACTCTTTCCAACAACTGACACACCCCCTCCATCTCGTAAGACTCCAACCAGCACCTCAGCCATCACAAGCCCTGCACCTACTAGGACCATCGTTCAGGGCTATTGGAGTCCACAAGCTCCTAGGGCAAGAACATCGGCCAGCAGCAATGGGACAGCCAACCCACCCCCTGGGAAAAGAAGCAAAAAAGGGAAGGGCCGGCGCCACAGGCCTGAGACGGCTGCCCTCAAGGACACCAGCCTTGCACCATCACCTGGCCCATCCACCAAGGGAGGCAAGGGCCCCAGAGATTCTTCCAAGGAGGGCAAGGGCCCCAGAGATACTTCCAAGGGAAACAAGGGCCCCAGAGAATCTTCCAAGGAGGGCAAGGGCCCCAGAGATACTTCCAAGGGAGGCAAGGGCCCCAGAGAATCTTCCAAGGAGGGCAAGGACAGCAAGGCGAAGAAGTCTGGCAGCAGGCGAGCTGCCCAGGAGGGCCCCACCAGCCCCATTTGGGGTGTGACGGAGGACACCCAGGGGCCCAGGAGCCCAGCACAGGAGGGCCCCGCAAGCGATAGGTCGAATGGCGACTGAGTGGGAATGATTACCCAGATCTGGTTCCCTAGGAACACAAGACAAGCACCGCTGAACAGGGCCCCGCCGTGAGAAGCATCGCTGAACAGGGCCCCGCCGTGAGAAGCACCGCTGAACAGGGCCCCGCCGTGAGAAGCACCGCTGAACAGGGCCCCGCCAAGAGAAGCACCGCTGAACAGGGCCCCGCCGTGAGAAGCACCGCTGAACAGGGCCCTGCCGTGAGAAGCACCGCTGAACAGGGTCCCGCCGTGAGAACCACCGCTGAACAGGGCCCCGCCGTCTCTGAACCGCTCCGCTGGGCCCTTCATCTCAAGCACTGCTCCGCTGGGCCCTTCCTGTCAAGCACCGCTCCGCTGGGCCCTTCATCTCAAGCACCGCTCCGCTGGGCCCTTCCTGTCAAGCACCGCTCCGCTGGGCCCTTCCTGTCAAGCACCGCTCCGCTGGGCCCTTCATCTCAAGCACCGCTCCGCTGGACCCTTCCTGTCAAGCACCGCTCTGCTGGGCCCTTCCTGTCAAGCACCGCTCCGCTGGGCCCTTCCTGTCAAGCACCGCTCCGCTGGACCCTTCCTGTCAAGCACCACTCCGCTGGGCCCTTCCTGTCAAGCACCGCTCTGCTGGGCCCTTCATCTCAAGCACCGCTCCGCTGGACCCTTCCTGTCAAGCACCACTCCGCTGGGCCCTTCCTGTCAAGCACCGCTCTGCTGGGCCCTTCATCTCAAGCACCGGTCCGCTGGGCCCCGCCGTCTCTGCACCGCTCCGCTGGGCCCTTTCTGTCAAGCACCGCTCCACTGGGCCCTTCCTGTCAAGCACCGCTCCGCTGGACCCTTCCTGTCAAGCACCGCTCCGCTGGGCCCTTCCTGTCAAGCACCGCTCCGCTGGGCCCTTCATCTCAAGCACTGCTCCGCTGGACCCTTCCTGTCAAGCACCGCTCTGCTGGGCCCTTCCTGTCAAGCACCGCTCCGCTGGACCCTTCCTGTCAAGCACTGCTCCGCTGGGCCCTTCCTGTCAAGCACCGCTCCGCTGGGCCCTTCATCTCAAGCACCGCTCCGCTGGGCCCCGCCGTCTCTGCACCGCTCCGCTGGGCCCTTCCTGTCAAGCACCGCTCCGCTGGGCCCTTCCTGTCAAGCACCACTCCGCTGGACCCTTCATCTCAAGCACCGCTCCGCTGGGCCCCGCCGTCTCTGCACCGCTCCGCTGGACCCTTCATCTCAAGCACCGCTGGCCCATTGGCAGGGCCGGATCTGTGTCGGGCAGGGCTTCACGAAGCACTCTGGGCACCATGCCTCCTCCATAACCAGTGGAGTCTGTAATCCACCAGATGGACTGTGGCTTTGCACTCCCCAGGATGGTACAGTGGGCAATCCACCCACTGAAAAGACTTGTGAGACTGTGGCTTTGCACTCCCCAGGATGGTACAGTGGGCAATCCACCCACTGTAGAGACTTGTGAGACTGTGGCTTTGCACTCCCCAGGATGGTACAGTGGGCAATTCACCCACTGAAAAGACTTGTGGGACTGTGGCTTTGCACTCCCCAGGATGGTACAGTGGGCATGGAGGCCCCTTGTGGATCTGGCGTCGTGGACTCATGTGGCTGAGGTGCCCCCCTTCCCTTCCCCCTAAGGTGCGTGTGGTTTTATTATCTGATGCCCCAGCAGTGTTCTCTCCAATGGAATCGGGTCTCGTGTGTGGGCTTTGCCCATGTGTTTATGCACATTGGCCCACGAACAATGGCATGTAGCCAAGATGTGCCGGACTTTTGGAATATGTATACATTGTTCATGTTGTGATTTATTTGTTTTAAAAATCTCATATTTCACTTAAGTTCAAATATGCTTTAATATACTTCTATTTTAATGATCATTTTATTTTGTCTTTGATTTATTCCGGGGGCTTTGGGGGGTGTAACTCTGACTTGTTGCTCTGCATTGGTGTGTGGGGATTTGGGGGGGGGTGTCGCGTATGTGTGTGCCCGTAATCTTTTCTCCTCCCCCCTCCCCTGTGTCGTAGGTGCAGTACTCACCGTTGTCTCCTGCGGCGGCGTTCGTGCTCCTGGTAGAGGAGCAGGTAGACAATCGCTGGTAGGATGTTTAATTCGGGTTCCATGCTGTCCAGATTCCTCGTGGAGTATATAGAGGTGAGCGTTTTCCCGTTCGTGGTCTGTTTCCGCCGTGTTTTTATCGGCGGGGCTCCCACCCCGGAAAAGGTGGCGGATTGGTGGGTCGTGATAGGGTGGGCGGTACATTGTCTGCCGCCTGTCTGTTGGCGGTGACAGCCGCGCTGTTTGTTTGCCCCGCCGTGGCGGTCGGAGTGTTAAAGTGGCGGGCTGTGTTGGCGGTTCCCGCCAGGGTCAGAATTCCATTTTTTTTACCTCCTGCCTGTTGGTAGGTTGGCCGCCGCTTTACCACCGACCGCCAGGGTCGGAATGACCCCCTTAGTGTGTGTGGTAGAGAGAGTTACCTGACTGCATCTCCCAGGCGGCACTGTTTCTGTTACTGCAAATACCAGCTTAGTGTTCACTTGTCCAAAGACCCCTGTTTGTCAACTCCCAAATAAAGTTAACCCACCTGGGGGGAGAACATTTGTCTAGTGTGTGTAGTAGAGAGAATGACCTGACTGCAACTCCCATAGAAGTATTGTTTCTTTTACTGCAAACACCAGCAGTGTCCACTTGTCCTTGTCAAATACCAAATGAAGTGTACTCACCTGGGGGAACTACCATTTGTCTAGTGTGTAGTAGAGAGAGTGACCTGACTGCAACTCCCAGCAGGCCCTGTTTCTGTCACTCCAAACATCAGCCCAGACTGCACTTGTCCAAATATCCCTGTTTGTTGTCTCCCAAATGATTTTTCACTCACCTGTGGGAGGGGGTAACATTTGTTTAGTGTGTGTAGTACAGAGAGTGACCTGACTGCAGCTCCCAGCAGGCCCTGTTTCAAGACCTCCAACCACCAGCCCTGTGTCGACTTATCCAAATACCCCTGTTTGTCATTTCCCAAATGAAGTTGACTCACCTGGGGGGGATAGCATTTGTCTAGTGTGTAGTAGAGAGAGTGAATTGACTGCAACTCCCAGGAGGCACTGTTTCTGTTACTGCAAACAGAAGCACAGTGTCCATTTGTCCAAAGATCTCTGTTTGATGTCTCCCAACTAAAGTGTTACTCACCTGGGGGGATAACGTTTGTCAAGTGAAATAGAGGGAGTGACATGACTGCAAAGCTCAATATGCCCTGTTTCTCTAACTCCAAAAACCAGCCCAGTGCTCACTTGACCATAGAGCCCTGTTTGTTAACTCTCAAATAAAGTGTACTCACCTGGGGGGATAACATTTGTATGGTGTGTGTAGTAGAGAGAATGACCTGACTGCATCTCCTAGCAGGCCTTGTGTCTGTAACTCCAAACACCAGCCCATTCTGCACTTGTCCAAAGACCCCTGTTTGTCAACTCCCAAATGAAGCTTACTCACCTTGGAGGATATTATTTGTAAACTGAGTGAAGTTCATGGAGTGACCTGACTTCAACCCCCAGCACGCCCTGTTCCTGTACCTACAACAACAAGCCCAGTGTTCACTTGCCCAAATACTCCTGTTTGTTAACTCTCAAATAAAGCTTACTCACCTGGGAGGATACCAAGTGCCAAGTGTTGAGAAATAGAGGAAGTGACATAGCTGCAAAGCCCAATAGGCCCTGTTTCTCAAACATTAAACACCAGCCCAGTGGTCACTTGTCCATATACCCCTATTTGTTAACTCTCAAATTAAATGTACTCATCTGGGGGGATAAGATTTGTAGAGTAGAGTGTGTGTAGTAGAGAGAGTGACCTGACTGCAACTCCCAGCAGGATTTGTGTCTGTAACTCCAAACACCAGCACAGTGATCACTTGTCCAAAGATCCCTGTTTGTCAACTCCCAAATGAATTATATTTACCTGGGAGTAGCGAAGCACAGATCATGCACAAATCAGAGATGTGTCTGTTGACATAGCTCCACCTAGACTTGCTGACTCAAGATGAAATATTGAGGACAGGAATAACACAGCAGACACATGTCAAAGCACTGTGCACATGATGACTCCAGTCACATATACAACAATGTCCTGGGTCTGCCTGCTTCACAACCAACTAGGGGCCTGATTCACAAAGGTAAACTTAGACGTTTGATCTAACCTTAGACCGAATGTTTAAGTTTACAACTTTTGGAATTCACAAAGGGCATTTACGAATAGTATCTTTATCTCTGCACTCAGGGTGGATGTGTCAAAAGCTATCTAATCAAGCAGCATTTGGCTGAATATTGCAGAGTGTCAGCTCCCTAACTGTTTCCAATACACTCAACTCCACACGTTCTCACAACTACAGTTCATTGTACAGTCACAATCATGGCATCACATGATAAACTTACACTCTTGAGAACTAGCTGTGGATGAGATCTTCTTGCAAGTCATCTTCACGGTACCACTGCAGGCTGCCCCTCCTCTGGAATATACAGGACATTCCTACACAAGGCAATATTGTGGAACATGTAGCATGCTACAGTGATCTGACACACTTTCCCTGGTGAGTAGAGGTGGGCTCCGCCAGTCCTGTCCAGACAGAAGAATCTGGCATTCAGGAGCCCAAAAGCCCACTCCATTGGCCGCTGTGTTCCTCCATGGGCCTCATTGAAGCGGACTTCCCCTGGCATAGTTGGATTCGTCAGGAGCGTCAATAATCAAGGACGGTTTGGATATGCTGAGTCTCCTGTTAAGGAGTTGGACATAAGTGGAACAATGAGTCACTGACTTTTTGATTGTAGCTCACACACAATTAGGCCTGACATGACTTACCAACCAGCCAGGCCCTCTCAGGGTGCAGTTGTGACCTCACCTGGGGTATGGTGCTGTTCCTCACTATGAAGGAATCATGGGCTGATCCAGGACAACAGGCACACACATTTGTGATGTAGCGATCCACCAAACAGACAACTTGCACATTGAAGGATGGAAGTTCTTTCTGTTGCGATGGACTTGTTCAGTGGCCTGCGGAGGCACCAAGCCAACATGTGTGCCATCAATGGCCTTCCCCACATGTGGGAGGGGGCAGAACCATAGAAGTCAGCTTTCACATTGGCTAAATCCTCACATTGGGGGAACCTGATATAGCTGTCAATGTGTTTCAACATTGCTGATAGAAAATTCTTCAACACCAGACTGAAAATAGATTGGGACATACCAGCAGATAAGGCCACTGTATGTTGGAAGGACCCTGTGGTCAGGAAGTGTAATACTGACATGACTTGCACAATAGGTGGTATGCAGGTTGGATTACTGTTAGCTGGCATCAGATCTGGCTTCAACTGATGACATAGGTCATATTGTTTGCCTATTCAGACAGTGTAACTGGATGGCATAGCGTTCCTCCATGGTCTGAAGGTCTGGCAGTAGACAGTAGACAGGAGGTTGTCACATCCTCCCTCTCCCAGGGTACCTATGTGTGACAAGACATGATTTGTAACATTAGTCAGTATGTCCACAGCAACATACATGATGCATGTCAACAATATTATGTGACAAAGCATTTCTGACTGGATAGACATGACACACAGTACACATCCCAGCTGGCAATTACACAAGAGTCACATGTGACCCCCATGGTTGTTCACACATGTGTCCACAACATTGATTTGTGCGATACCCAAATATGTGATACGCAATTGCCCCTTAAAATGTGACTGCATTTTCCAACCACCAAAAACTACAGTTAGCGGTGGCGGTCCCTGCACCGCTGTCATATGCGATCTGTGCCCTGCGACACTATACACCGTTGGTTGTGTAGTAGGACCTATGTAACAAGACAGCATGAGGATGTTTGTGATGATCTTACACATAAAATCTATGCGTGACCCAGTTTACACCCATGTACAGTATTTTCACCTGCCCAAAGGCGGATTCCTGACCTACTCTGATGGGACATTAGGAACTGCCTGCGACCGCTGGCAGAAGTTGTCCATGCAGTAGGTGTTTCCAACTGTGGCGTACACAGCCATAGGCTAACGGTGTTGCCTGTGTTGGTTGCTGCCTAATGGCTGTGTCCATGGGCGCTGATGACCACATCCATGTCGCACGTGACCGCCATGTTGTGCAAATTCACTCACTTGACTCCTGACACTGCTGCCAGCAACACCTCCATGACCTGAGCTGCTGTGTGCCACTTCTCGGAGCAATCATGCCACTTCCAGACAGTGATAGGACCCCTGCTTTCTCTCTAGAGGAGCTGGGGAGGCTTGTAAAGGAAGTCCTTACCCTATATGGCCAGCTCTATGGCTTACCAGAGTAGCAGGTCAGTACCTCATGTGCACAATTGACTCTGTTCAACTCAAACCTTTCCTTTCTCACAGGCTACAATGTGCCCCTGCGTGCCAGTTGGACTTCTTGAGTGCCTGTTGTTGCAGTCTGAGTGTTATCAATGGGATGTACGTGGCGCAGGTATTGCTGAACAGTACTAAATACTGTGTTCATTAACATTGTGTTGTGCAATGTGTTTTTGGGGCCCTAGATGCTCCTAGAGTTGGATGCACATACCTAGATAAGGAGACTTTACTGCCATCCAATGACAATTTTTTTATGGTGGTTGTAAATGTTAGACAACATGTATGTGCATGACAGCAGGAGCTGTGTATGCATCTTGTTAGAATCATTTGAGGATCTTATAAGCAATGTGGATAGTGCCACAGAATTTTCAACCTACATCTGACCTTGCAAAACTGTTGTTTGGAAGGCATATCATGACCCACTCAGGCCTTCAGGTTGCCACACAAAGCACGAGCCATATTGTTGATGTGCACATAATGTACTGTCATGCATGGAAGTGATGGAAACATGAGTGTCAGATAGGTAGGTTTTGTATGCTCAGAACTGCAGAGACCAGGGCCTGTCAAATGTGTCTTCCAGTATGGCATATAATCCAGGCTGTGGGAAAGTCACTGTGGCTATACATCTGTGGCACTGTGCCCACTCCCTGTACACCAGTAGATCCTGTAATGTGGCCAATATGAGGCTCTACTGGCAAAACATGACCTGAATGCCTCACTCCATTGACTAGATTAGGAATGGGTACAGAGGTACATGCCTGAACTAGTCCATAGAGGCATTTTGCATCATCGTCAATGTATGTCTTTTACTCATGACAGGTCCTTTACTCCCACAGCCCTGTTGTCACATTCACATAGCTCAAAATTGTCCTGTGCAGCCTTATTGCACAAATGACAGAACTACAGTGCAGGCAGTATGTAGATTCCTGGTAGGCCATGAAATGTGGCTCAGGAGCTTCACCAAATTCCAGAAATTGTACAATTCATACCTTTATATATTGGATCTCTGTATTTTGGACACATATGTCCAAAGGAGTGTTCTGTGGTTCAGGTGCATACCACAGAACACCCTCTGCCCCTTAGTGGCACAAGTCTGCTTTTGGTAAGCTGCATGTCCACACATGCACAGGAAAGACACTCTCTGTACCCACCATGCCAGCCCCTTCATTGTCACTCAAGTGTAAGGGTGAAGTCTGTACTATAGAAGTTGCCTATATGGACTGTATGCAGTGAATTAATCTCACAGACTTTTGAATGTGTTGGTCTAGTCAAGCCTAAGGAGTTTACCCTTCAGACACCACATATGTGTGTACTGTTTCATTGTGGCTCACATCACAGTACATGTTGCTGGAGCCTGGGCTACATGATGCCAGTAGGCTTGCTCAGTCATTATAGGCCATGAGCAGTGTAGTGGGTTAGTCTGCAGATGGATGCAAAAGTGTACAGTCATGTCCCTGTACTTCTTGGATTGTGTGTTTTACACTTGTGGTGTGTTGACAAATTGAACATTATTGCTTAGTGTTTCTGACATGTGTGTGACACAACCATTTGGGCTAAAACTTGTGATTGTAATCGCTTGATTTGTCTCTTGCATCCATACAGGTAAACACTCATGGATGACAGCAAGCCACCTCAAATTGAACTCAGAAAAAACAGAGATCATCATCTTCGGTCTCAGCAAGACAGCATGGAACGACTCTTAGTGGCCCACCACCCTTGGACCGCCCCCAACACCCACCGCCCACGCACGCAATCTTGGCATCATACTGGACTCATCTCTCTCCATGACTCAGCAAATCAATGCCATATCATCCTCCTGCTTCAACACCCTTCTCATGCTACGCAAGACTTTCAAATGGATTCCTTTAGAAACAAGAAGAACAATCACCCACGCCCTCATAAGCAGCAGACTGGACTACGTCCACTACCTCTACACAGGGACCACAGCCAAGCTTCAGAGAAAATTCCAGCGAATCCTGAACTCAGCCGCACGTCTCATCCTCAACCTCCCACGCCACAAACACATCTCCACCTACCTCATATCCCTACACTGGCTGCCCATCAACAAAAGGATCATTTTCAAAATCCTTGTCCATGCTCACAAAGCCCTCCACAACTCTGGACCGGTCTACCTCAACGAACAAATCAACTTCCACAAACCAACTCAACAGCTCTGTTCCGCCAACCTCGCCCTCGCTACAGTCCCCCGCATCCAATGCTCAACCTCCGGCGGCAGATCCTTCTCCCACCTTGCTGCCAAAACCTGGAACTCCCTCCCCACCAACCTACGCAAGACCCAGGACCTCCTAACCTTCAGAAAGCACCTAAAAACATGGCTTTTTGAGCAGTAGCCCCCCTGGCCCCCAGCACCTTGAGACCCTACCGGGTGAGTAGTGCGCTTAAGAAATTTATTTGATTATTTGATTGATTGATCAGAAGAAGGAGATATGGAGAGCCATCACCCGGAAGGTGCGGACCCTGGGGGTCCACAGCCGCTAGAGTGCCCCTGTCACAAGATGTGGTAGGACCTGAGACACTGGGCCCTGAGGATGTCAGCGGTCCAGCTGGAACTGTCCTCCCAACATGGGCAGGTCGCACGTCAGACCATGATCACCCTAATGGCCCACATTCTGGCGGTGGCGTACACGGAACTTGATGGGCATTTGACAGGAACACAGCATCCACAAGGGGGTGATTACAGGGCATATTCCTGCCTGTCACATAGCCAAGTTAATATGTTAGGTTCTGATGTCTCCCCTGACGATTAGGGAAAGGCCATGTGTGGCACAGTTGAGAAGTAATTGTTTATGTATACAGGTAATGTGGTGCATACTGATGTGCCTTGCCTTTTAGCCCAGGGATCTAGGACACAACTGTGTGCACTCCACAAAAATTTGCTTTCCAGGTACAACACATGGCTATGTACATTGACCAATCAAGTAATGTTTGTTGTTGTTATGGGTGTAAATTCTATGCTACAGAGCACTACTCAACAGTGTTACAGGTTAAAGAAAAAGAAGTGATGGACCACAGTCTTAACCAATGAGCCTGGTCAAGTGAGTAAATTGGCATCTGCCCCCCAGAGGCCACTTGTCTTCAGTATTTGACGAGTGCTGATGCCTCACTACTGTCTGCCATGTGAAGGTGGACATCATGCATGTGACAGAGTGCATTCTTCTTTGGGTCAGCCACAGATCAGAATATTCCCTTGGTAAGTGGGGAATGGCCATTGACAATATTTATGTGCCATCACTGTTGTTAGCATTCCTTGTGTCTACATGTTAGCATTTGTCCCATACTCTTTTGACAAAATGTGTGCACTGCTGTTTCATGCATGGTCTACCATTGATCATGGGATAATTTCTGTATTCGCTCACATATGTGCATGGAATAGGACATTTGCAATGGGGCTACATTTCATGTAGTGCCACAGATAGGAGTGTGTCACCATTGATTGTTGGCTCACACATACCCTAACCCATCACAGCATGTAATTTGGCACGTACGACTGCAGTAGCAATGGGGAACATAACAGGTAAGACTTGAGTTTGTACTCACAATTTGCATTTCCATGCAATTGATGTGGCATCATGTGGAAAAGTGCACTGCAAAAATGTAATGGGGAAAGTTTGTTACCTAATTGTTGGCATGCATCATGGAGTGACTTGCAGTTATGTTGGAATCATATGTGGTTGGGTACAACCATCCATCCACAGACATCTGGGTTTGCAGGACCAAAATGGAGACAGTGGTGTAGCTTCCCATTAGCAAAGTATGTTGAGGGCCTTCTACAAGTACTAGCAAATCTCTGGGTGCCTCCAACATACAAAGGACTAATGGTGTCTACTGATGCAATCAAAGTATGTCATTGTAAGGGATGCTAGACATATCCCTGGGGCTTGCTGATTTGTAGTGTTCTAGATTTTAGAGACATATCTCCCTGACATTTTGCAAATTTTTTCTCCAGTGTACATTTCGATGCCAAATGTTTAGCATATCTGAGCAACATTGGTACTACCTCCATGACTTCATTAGGACAAATTTCACATGGTGAAATGTGCCTTGTTGATGTGATTCCAGTGTGACATCAATATTCCCATGTCACCTTCTCCAGGCTACTGTACTATTGTCAGCAAAATGGCAGGTTTTAGGAGCTCTTATTGTTGTGTCATGCATGTGACAAATAGTTGTCTGCATGACCTTGTGGGGGATCTGTGGGAATGAAGTTAGCATTGGCCTAGTACTGTATGACAACAGTTAACTGAGGTATGCTCAATGAAGCAAAGCATTGACGGTATTGTGGTCTCCTACTTGCTCAATGGTAATTTAATTTCTCAACTTCAGCCATGCTATTGTAGTTGCCTGAGATCCTGATTTTCTGGTGGGCAACTGTTGACATTTCAGATGAAATGCATGCATATGTCTTGACTTACGTGCTGCTTTAACCTGGAGTCCGCAGAACGAGTGGTGAGGATCTTGTTCCTGAATGTTCGGCCTTGGCCCAGGTAGGGGCGACTCTTTCTGGTAGTCACTGTGCTGCAGGCAATGGATATGCCAAGAGCAGGCCGTGTCCCTCAGAAGTAGTGCCAGAGGGAAAAAAACACAGAAAGGGGAAAAACCTAAAAAAAAGGATAGGTTCCTGAAACAGGAACAAAATGAATAGGTAAATACAGGAGCAAAAGTACCGGAAAAAACACTGGAAGAGACGAGAACCAGTATAGAATACAAGGAAACAGGAGCGAAGACACCATCCAAACAGTAAGTGTTGCAGCGCAAGGAGAGAAAGAATCACAGCCATTAAATACCAACAAACAGGAAGCGACCAACAGGAAGTACAAGGACACCATCTTAGATAGGGAAAAACACATAGAACATAATGGACTAGGAGGCCATAGAGAGTAGGGAACAAGGAATGCTGGGAAGAGAGGGGTAATATGGGAAAAGGAAAAAACATAAAGGAAGGCCCAACAAAACAACAGGAAAATAAGAAGAAAAGAAGAACAGGTGAGTGGGGGAAGTCAGACCTGCCTGGAAGCGCGTCGCGCTAAGAAAGAACGAGGCCCCATGCCCAATTTGGGGCCTCGTAATGTGCACAACAGGCTGGGGATGCGGTGCGTCTTCAGACCGTGTGCCGCGGCCCGAGCCGAATGTTCGGCTCGTGCCGCGCACAGCGGCACGACAGTAGGTCCCCCCCTGAAGGTCCAGGTTTGTGCGGAAGCAAGCAGTGAAAATGACGAATCAGAAGAGGTGCGTGAACAGAAGATGCATCTTCCCAAGAGCATTCACTGAGAGGGTAACCCTTCCAATGAATCAGATACTGAAGACGTTTGTGAAAGATACGAGAATCACAAATCTCTTGTACCTCATATTCTGGTACATCATCCACTAACAAAGGAGGAGGACAAGGAAACTGTCAAGAGTAAGGATCAGGTACATAGGGTTTGAGCTGGGAAACATGAAAGACCTTATAAATCCTCCTGGTACGAGGCAGGTGAAGACGGACAGTGACAGGATTAATCAGCTGAAGAATACGGAAAGGACCGTAGTAACGAGGTGTGAACTTATTCTGAGAAAGGCGTAAAGGCAAAAATTTTGAAGAAAGCCAGACTTTATCCTGGAGGTGATATACTGGAGCATCACTACGCTTTTTCTCTGCTATTCTCTTCATGTATCTCTTGGTGTTCAACAAGTTAGATCGAATCAATCTATGGATCTGTAAAAGTTGTCTGGAAAAGGAAGTGACAGCAGGAAGAGAAGAGGTTGACTGAGGAGTAGTAGGAAAAGAGGTAGGATGATAGCCATAAGAACAGAAAAAGGGAGTGACCTTGGAGGCACTATGGACAGTGTTATTGTAAGAGAATTCAGTGATAGGAAGGTAAGTGTTCCAGTTGCTCTGGGTAGAATTATAAAAGCAGCAAAGGTACTGCTCCAATCCTTGGTTAAGACGCTCAGTCTGTCCATTGGTTTGGGGATGGAAACCAGATGATAGTGCTATATTGATATTCAGTATCCTACAGAAATGTATCCAAAACAGGGAGATGTACTGAGGTCCCCTATCAGATACAATACTGTGTGGGAGTCCATGGACACGGAAAATATGATGGATAAATATCTGACTTAGTTCTTGGGAAGTAGGTAATTTCTTCAGGGCAATGAAGTGAGCCATCTTTGTAAAGGAATCTATTGTGACCATGATAACCCAGTTTCCTGCTGATGGAGGTAGTGAACACATGAAATCAGTAGAAATGGTGTGCCAGGGAGCCGGTGGAACAGGTAATGGTTGTAGAAATCCCACAGGTCTGGCATGGGGTAGTTTTACTTGAGCACATATGGGACAAGCCTGAACGTATCTTTTGACATCCAATTTCCAGGTATGCCACCAGAAAGACCGCAAGAGTAGTTCCTGTGTGGCCTTGATGCCTCTATGACCAGCAACCAGAGAATCATGGCACATTTGAAGTGCCTTTTCTCTTACTCCGTTAGTAGGGAGAAACAACAGGTTCTTATAATAATAATACCACTTCAGTTTACATATTAAGGGGTTTAGTTTCTTTAACTCTTGATCAGACAGGTTGGAATATTCCAGTTGTACCTCATCCAGGAAAGATTGAGCTACTCCGATGATTTTACTGGGCTCAAGTAGATATTGTGATGGGGTAGGAGTACAATCTGGATAACGGCGAGACAGAGCATCGGCCAGTATGTTTTGGGATCCAAGAATATAGGTGACATAAAAGTCATATTGACTGAAGAAAAAGGCCCAACGAGCCTGAAGACTGTTCTGGCATAGAAAATTACGGAAACATTGTAGGTTACAATGGTCTGTTCTCACCTCGAAGGGCTCTTTGGAACCCATAAGAAACTGTCTCCACTCTAGGCAGGCTGTTTTCAGGGCTAATAACTCCCTTTCTAGTACTGAGTAATGTTGTTCCGATGCAGAGAGTACATGGGACAAATAGAAAACAGGATGTTCAAGACCTTCATCTTCTTGTTGTTGGAGTAAGGCAGCTCCGATGGCTCTTTCAGAAGCATCAGTAACAGCAATAAATAGTTTGTTGGTATCCGGGTGTCTCAATATCGGTGTTTGAGTGAAGGCCTTTTTTAGACTCTGAAAAGCTATTTCAGCCGCCCTTGTCCAGACAAAGCCTTTCTTTCAATTCTCCTTCTTTAATGTTTGAGCTATGTGGCTGGTTTGTTCTGCAAAGTCTAAGATAAACTGTCGATAAAAATTAGCCAGTCCTAGAAAATATTGCGTTTCCTTAATAGAGGAAGGGGAAGGCCAGTCTAGGATGGCTTGTACCTTTTCCTGGTCCATTGCTATTCCAGTGGGACTAAGGTGATATCCCAAATATTTGACTTCGGTCTTGTCAAACTCACACTTTTCTGGTTTACAGGACAGTTGATGTTCCCTGAGTCTTTGGAGGACTTGTTTCAAGTGAGAAGAATGAAGTTCAGGACATCTTGAGTAAATAAGGATATCGTCTAAGTAGATGATGACCGTATTGTTCAAGAGATCAGAGAACACAGAGTCCATAAATCTTTGGAAAATTGAGGGGGCATTAGTGAGACCAAAAGGCATAACTCTGTACTCATAATGACCAAATGGGGTTCGGAAAGCAGTCTTCCACTCGTCTCCTTCTTTAATACGCAAAAGGTGGTAGGCTCCACGAAGATCTAGTTTGGTAAATCGTTGAGCCCCTCTGACTGCCTTTAGAATATCCGTGATGAGGGGCAAAGGATAACGGTCTTCTATAGTTATCTTATTTAGACCTCGAAAATCCAGGCAGGGATGAAGATCCTTCGTTTTCTTGGGTACAAAAAAGAGAGGAGCCCCTGCTGGAGAGGATGATGGTACAATAAGACCGCTATGTAAGTTTTCTTGCAGATATTCCTTGAGAACTTCCCTTTTGGGTTCTGTGAGTGAATACATTCTCCCAAAGGGAACGATCGCCCCAGGTTCCAAGGGAATAGCACAATCGTAATCTTGATGAGGGGGTAACACAGGTCTGGATGATTTTTAGAATACATCTTGAAATTCTAGATAGTGATCGGGGACTCGTTGGACTGTATTGATGGAGCATCCGGTATTAATTTCAGTAGGCATCAACCTCTTGGGTGACCAATATGTGTCTGAAGCAAAGCAGTTCTCATGACAAAACTGTGAGGATAAGGAAATAGTCTGGGTTTCCCAATTTACATAAGGGTTATGTTTTATGAACCACGGAATTCCTAAAATGATAGTATGATTGGGGGATGATATTAGATCAAATGAAATGTGTTCTTGGTGGTTCCCAAATTGTAAACTTAGTGTCAGGGTGGTAGTATCGACTGGACCAGAGGATATTAAGGATCCATCCACTGTGTGAAATTGTTCCAGGACTTCTTTGGGTCGTGTTGGTATTTGTTGTGTTGTGGCCCAAGTCTTATCCATATATATGCCACTAGCACCACAATCACGTAAAGCCATTGTTCTTTCTTCACGATCGTCCGGTAACTGTAATGTCACAGGTAACATAAACAAAGTTCTGGCATTGTCCTTGAATGAACTGATGGAAGGTATAGCAGATGATCCCGTCCCCTCTCTTCTTACAGAGGACGGGAAGTGGCTTTTCCCGATGGCCTTAGAGGACGAACGGGGCAGGTACAAAGCATGTGACCGGCAGCACCACAATACAGGCACAATCCTTTCTTACGTCTTTCTTCCCGCTCGCTGACGGAAAGTGAGCCTCGAGTGGTATCCACCTGCATATGTTCACCTTCTGTGTCTCTGATGGGAGTACGAGGTTCCTCAGGACGATGCAAAAAGACACGTGAAGTGCTTGGCTGGGAAGATCCACTACTCTTTCTCTTCTCCATACGTCGTTCTTGGAGAAGGTATTCGATGGAAAGAGCTAGATCCATCAGACCACGAAGATCCTCAACTCGGGTGGAGTGTACTAACTCATCTTTAATCTCCTCTTTAAGTCCTCTACGGAATAAAGTCACTAGAGTTCGTTCCACCCAGGTGGTCTCAGCCGCTAGCTGTCGAAAGCGGGTAAGATATTGGATGACATTTTGTGAGCCTTGTTGGATGTCACATAATGCTTCTTCAGCAGAGGCCTCCAATCCTGGACGACTAAACATCTGTTTAAACCGGTTCACGAAGGTGGGATAGTCCGACAGTACTGGGTCATTGGAGGATACCATCGGGGTTGCCCAGGCCAAGGCAGGACCGGATAACGCACTGATAAGATATCCCACCTTTGTCTTGTCGTGGGAGAATTGGGTGGGTCGGAAGGCGAAATACACAGTTAATGCATCGAGGAACTCTCGCAGTTTAGTTGTTTTCACCGGAGAAATGAGGAGTAGAGGTGGAGACAGCCGGAACATCTGCACTGCGGAAAGCCAAAGCCTGTCGTAAAGCAGCATTCTCATTGTGTAATTGTTGCAGTTCCTGAGCCTGTTGCTGAATGGTTGCCAGATGAGAATGATCAGGATCTGCAGCAGCCACCACTGTATCATCCATGGTGTTAGACGACGTCGGGAGTTTTGGGCGCTGCAATCTGTCACGACCTACGTGCTGCTTTAACCTGGAGTCCGCAGAATGAGTGGCGAGGATCTTGTTCCTGAATGTTCGGCCTTGGCCCAGGTAGGGGCGACTCTTTCTGGTAGCCACGGTGCTGTAGCCAATGGATACGCCAAGAGCAGGCCGTGTCCCTCAGAAGTAGGGCCAGGGGGAAAAAAACCCTGAAAGGGGAAAAAACCTCCAAAAGGATAGGTTCCTGAAACAGGAACAAAATGAATACAGGAGCAAAAGTACAGGAAAAAACACTGGAACAGACGAGAACCAGTATAGAATACAAGGAAGCAGGAATGAAGACACCATCCAAACAGAATGTGTTGCAGCGCAAGGAGAGAAAGAATCACAGCCCTTAAATACCAACAAACAGGAAGCGACCAACAGGAAGTACAAGGACACCATCTTAGATAGGGAAAAACACATTGAACATAATGGACTAGGTGGCCATAGAGAGTAGGGAACAAGGAATGCTGGGAAGAGAGGGGTAATATGGGAAAAGTAAAAAACATAAAGGAAGGCACAACAAAACAACAGGAAAAGAAGAACAGGTGAGTGGGGGAGGTCAGACCTGCCTGGAAGCGCGTCGCGCTAAAAAAGAACGAGGTCCCATGCCCAATTTGGGACCTCGTAATGTGCACAGCAGGCTGGGGACGTGGCGCGTCTTCACACCGCGTGCCACGGCCCGAGCCGAATGTTCGGCTTGTGCCACGCGCAGCGGCGTGACAGCATATGGTATGGTACATGTAGGAGTCACTTTGATGTACTTTGTTGCTGGGGCCTACGTAACGTGATGGCAATGTTTGCTAATCACAGCTATTGTTCAACTGTGATCAGGACATGTGGTGACCCTTTTTCTTTTGGTATTTGCAGCATCAGTCCAGGCAAGTGAAGGAGACAAGGCACAACCAAGTAGGGAAGCATCTGGCCACAGTACCGCCAGTCATGAGACCACTAACATAGAGGGACCCAATGCCCTGAACAGTGAGGGGAATGCCCCTCACATCATTGGATCTACATCCTCATTATTGGATTCTACCTCCAGTGGCCACTCCCTAGTGATAGTGGTCCCATTGGGACCTATTCCTGTACTGTCTTTGTTCACCATCACCTGTTCTATCGCCACCCTTCCTGTTGTCCCCCACCCAGTTGGACATGTTGGCTCACCAAAGAGGGTGGGCTTCTCCTTTGCCCCAGGCACCTATGCCTCAGCCACTGTTACTTCTGCTGCCCTGAGTGAGGAGGCAATTGACCTCCTGAGGACCATCTCTGTGGGTCAGACTGCCACTGTGAATGCCACCCAGGGGCTGGTCAGCCACTTTCAGCAGACAAATGCTTTCCTGGAAGGCATTCATAATGCCATATCTGACGTACAGAGATCTTTTCAGGCTCTGATCTCCTCACTTATGGCAGCCAGTCACCTCCCACAGTCCTCCCCCCTCCACCTCCCAATCCAAATTCCCCATTCCCTTGATTATCCAAAGCACACAGACAAAGACACATCCATGCGCATCCATCTCAACACACATAAGCAGCACACATTGACACAAACACCAACAAACATGACATCAGCCACCACTTCACCAGACACCCCCACCTACCCTCACACCACATCCAGCATACCCACAGGCACCACCACAACAGCCAGTGACACATCCACCACCCTACCATACCTGCAGACACCAGCAGAACACACACAGACACATCCACCACATCCAGCATACTCACAGACATCACACCAACAGACACACAAACATCCACCACATCCAGCATACCCACAGACACCACCCCAAAAGAGACACACACATCCACTGCTTCATCACCCAGCACCTCCACCTCCCAGCCCCAAGACATGCAAACGCCAACACTTACACATTCAACAGACACCACCCAAACAGAAGTGTACCTCACAAACACACACACCCAAGACATCTACACCCACACACCAGACAACCACTCCCTCAACCTTCAAATCTCTAACCCTTTCTGAAGACCGTTGCGTGTTCCAAAGGTTCATTTTTTACCTTACCCTTTCCTCTGCTACCTCCAAACCCCCTCATAAACCCCCCTACCACATCCCAACCCATCCCTTCCACATCCAACTCTTCCCCGTCACACCTGCCCACCTGCAAGCACCCATACCCCTCCCCCCAAGAAGCCCACCCCTCCAAAGAAACAGTCCACCTCTCCCAAACCTAACCCACCCTACCCAAGGATTGTCCCTTAGGTGTCTGCCTACCCACCTGAAACCCTTTCTGTGGAGGTTCCCTGGCAGTGAATGGAGTCAAGTGTGGGCACAGCCAGGTGCATGGATGTTAGACTTGGCATCCTTGGCATGGTCTCCCCTAACTTTTTGCCTCTGCTTCCCAGGTTATTGATGTGTGCTGAACTCTGTTTTTGCTGTTTTTGATATTCTGGGCACTTTACCACTGCTACCAGTATTAAAGTGCGAGTGCTCCTATGCAAAATGTATGTGTAATTGGCTTATCTATGATTGGCATATTTGATTTACTAGTAAGTCCCTAGTAATTTGCACTAGAGGAGCCCAGGGCCTGTAAATCAAATGCTGCTAGTGGGCCTGCAGCACTAGTTGTGCCACCCACATGAGCAGCCCTGTAAACATGGCTCAGCCTGCCACTGCAGTGTCTGCGTGTGCAGTTTTAAACTGTAAATTCAACTAGGTAAGTGTACCCACTTGCCAGGCCTAAACCTTCCCTTTTCATACGTGTAGGGCACCCCTAAGGTAGGCCCTAGGTAGCCCCATGGGCAGGGTGCAGTGTATGTTAAAGGTGGGACATGTACTGATGTGTTTTACTGCTAAATTCAGTCTTTATTATTGCAAAGCCTATCTCTCTCATAGGTTAACATGGAGGATGCCGTTAATAACTTTAAAGTGCCGATTCCCTTTGAGAGCAGATAGAAATATGGAGTCTGGGGTCTCTGGATTCACAATTCAAAAATACATCTTTTAGTGAAGTTGGTTTTTAGATTGTTAGTTGTAATATGCCACTTTTAGAAAGTAGGCATTTTCTTGCTTAAACCATTCTGTGACTCTGCCTGTTTGTGGATTCCCTGTCTGGGTCAGTTTGACAGTTGAGATGTTTCTGAATCCCCTCTAGACAGTGAGTCAAAGGGAGCTGGGGTGAAGCCTGCAGATCCTGATGAGCCATTTGTGCTAAAGTGGAGGGAGGAACGGTCACTTACACCTGAATGGGCTGTGCCTGTCCTCTCACAGTGCAGTCTCCAACCCCCTGGTGTGTGTCTGGGGCCTCGCCTGGGCAAGGCAGGATCTTGTGAACAACAGAGACTTTCCTTTGAAGTAGGCCTATTTCAAAGGTTGAAAGGGGTATAAGTATTGGACCCAAACCCCCTAATAATTAGATCATTTCTGATTCAAGAGGAACCTCTGCCAAGGAGAAGAGCTGAGGAGAAGTGCTGTCCCACCTGTGGTTGTGCTTTATTGGGCTATCCTGCAGTTGCTGCTTCTGCCTGTGAAAGGGGGATAATGACTGTACTTTGTGGTATATTTCTGTTTGTGAAGAATCTCCATGGGCTCGAACTGAGCTTGCCTCATGTTTTGATGTCTCGGGGTCATTAAATTCTTCCTCTACTAGCATCTGGACTCTGTGCTGAGACTCCTACCCTGCCACTCCCTGGGCCCTCGAAAGGTGAAGTTGGCAGAACAAGAGCTGAAAATCGACGCACAGAACGCCGTAGGGGGAAATTTTCGGTGTGGCTAAAATTGACGCTTCACCTGCATCGAGGCTGGGAGATCGACTCATCGTGGTTGGAGAAACAAAGTGCAAAACATGCTTGCAGCTGCTGATGATGATGCAAACTCTATTCAGCGTGGTTTTCTCACAACGCTCAACAGGATTTTCCATGCGTCGTCCCTGGGCGTCATAGTCATTCTGACTCTGAGCAGATCCGAGGTGCCCAGCCTGGAATTCACCGCATTGCTCTCTTGCGAGGGAGAAAAACAATGCATCGCCAGCCTGACTGGAGAAGAAACGACGCACAGCCTCCCTTGCAAGGAAGAAATCGATGCATCGCTGCCTTTTCCAACGCAGGCTCGCAAGTGCGGCTTCATTTTTGGCACTAACCATGTACTTTGTGCAAAATCATCTTTTTCATTGTTTGTATGGAGTAAGACTCTTATTCTTTTTAAAATTTATATTTTAACTTGTGTATGTTGGATTGTTGTCATTTTGGTCTTGTTTGATTTGGATACATATTACCTATTTTTCTAAATTGGTGTGGTGTCCAATTTGTAGTGTTTCCCTGTGTTACTGTGTATGTTGGTACAAATACCTTACACATTGCTTCTGAGCTAAGCCTTCCTGATTGTGCCAAGCTACCAAGGGGGTGAGTGAGGGTTAACCAGGTGTGTTTCTCCTTTGGCCTGACTAGAGTAAGGGTCCATGCTGGGCAGAGGGTAAACTGACTTCCAACCAAAGACCCAATTTATAACAATGGACATTAATTGGACTGGCCAATGGCCTTCGTTCTGAAGATATTCAAGTTAATAAACCCAAGTAATTGTTTGTTTGGGTACAGATTTTCTCTGCAATTCTTTTTCTACTTTTATGTTGTTCCTGAGAAACTTGTGTTGTATGCCTACAGTTGTGTATGTTTCAACCTGATTACTGATTCATTTGCTGTTATTTGCAAAATATGACTTTGTGGGCAGTGCTGCTGTCACCCAAGACAATGTTACCTATTGACTATATGGATATGTGTTTGTTAATGCAATTGTGGTGTCATTGCATTGAGTTCTGTTTGGTATGGTAAGTATTTCGTCGTTTGTTGTCCAATGTCAGCATGTATGGTGACAGACTTGTCCCCTAATATGGATTGTCCATTTGTCTCATGTGTGGAAACTACAGTTGTGTTTATCCAGTCGTGGAGTATGTTCAAATGTGCTAGCTTCCTTTGCATTTGACTGTTTAAGTGTCCATTTCGCTGTATGTACCTTGCAGTTACTTCATCTAGATGTATGACCCATGCCATTGCAGTTGTATGTGCTTTCTTGACTTGCATTTGCACATTCTGCAGATAGGCATGTCACTTGGCTCTACTATTGTTAGTCCCAGAGATACCTTAAGGGCCAGTTCCCGTGCAAATGTTGTTTTAGGGGCACGTGCAAAGTGTGATGTGTCCCAGTGCAGCATCCTTCCCTGAGTGCTTCTGATGCCCCATCCCTATTGTGCAGATATTGTTTGCATAGTGAGCTTTGTACAAGTGTCTCTCAAACTATTGTGAATCCATTGTCCATCCACTGTGTTGCAATGTAGGTGATGTGTGGGTCCATTGCAGGGTTGTTTCATGGAAGGAGTGTTTGTGTTCTGTGATTCATCCATACATATTTGTGTTCATTCTGATGACAGTACATGGCAAGTGTGCAATGTGAGGGTGTCAGTTGCACTGGTTGATGTGATGTTGCTGTGATGTTGCAGTTGTGTGACACAATGTTGTGTTCACTTCACTGTCCCTGAGATGAGCAGACGTGTGTTTTTGTGTAGTGTTGCGGTGCAGTGTCAGTGACCTGCCCAAAGTAGGCATTTAATGGCTGTGAATATGCCATTCATTGTGAATGATGCTAACCGTGTGCACAATGACACGTGTTCTTGGTGCCTGTAGCGTGAGCCCTATACCATGTGGACAATGCTGAGACAATGGGGGTAATTTCGAACTCGGCGGTCTTTTCACAAGACCGCCGAGGGACCGCCGTACTGAAGACCGCCAGTGGTGGCGGTTTTCCGCTCGGCGTATTATGACTGCTGGCAGCCCTCCATCCTTTTACGGACGGAGAGCCGCCAGCAGCCATACTGGCGGGCGGCGGGGAAGTGGAGGTTGCTCCACCTCCTCCGCCACGTCAACAGAACACCGCCCACCGAATCACGTTCTGTGATTCGGCATGGCGGTGTTCTGTTGACGGTGTGCTGGCGGCAGAGGAGCCCCCATGGATCCCATCCCCTCCTGGAAGATCAACGGTCAAGGTAAGTTGATTGTCCGTTAGGGGAGGGAGGTGGCGGAGACCCCTATCAGTGCCAGGGAAGGAATTTCCTGGCACTGATCGTGCTTACCGCCTTGGATTTCATGGCGGTTCCAAACCCCATGAAATCCATGGCGGTAAGCCGGGTCATGATACCGCCGGCGGTCTTGTGACGGCTGCCGGGCTGGAGACCCAAGTCTCCAGCCCGGTGGTCGTCTCCGCTATGGCGGTCTGATGGGAGAAGTGGCGGATGACCATGGCGGTAACCGCCATGGTCATATTTCCCAATTTTTACCGCCACTTCTCCGCCAACCGCCAGGGTTGTAATGACCCCCAATATGTTGCTGAGCGTAATGACACAGGTAGATGTGTGTACTTACGGTCGGTTGCGTCCACGGCGGCTTGGATTTTTTGCACCTTCGATGCGTAGCAGCAAGACATGTATGATGGACCCCATGGCGTAACAGGATGTGTAATGCTGCCTGCAGGTGAGTTGCTTCATTTATACTCTCCGTTTCTGCCTGCTGGGACGTGGTGGTTGGACTGCCACCATCACATTGGTGGTATGCAACATCATAACGAGGCCAGCGGAAACACAAGCTTTGCCAGCCTGTTTCTTTTGTCTCATCACCGTGGCGGTCTGTAATGCCTGGTGGTGCCAGCGGTATCGTGGCGGTCTCTGCTCAAAGGCCAGCATCATAATACAGAGGTCCGACAGCCAAGCCATTGGTGATCAGACTGCAGCTGCCACCATGGCGGTGCATGGACTGTCAAACTCGTAATCAGGCGCTAAATCTGGTCCTGAGTCTAAAAAAGGGAAGAATCTAAATTCCACACAAAATAAAAAGTGCTATGCATTAACATTAGCAGCAGTCATAAATACATCTGGGATATAAATATAGCGACAAACACAGCATTCCATTATAAGTTTGGGGAACCCAAGATTTTTGTATGGTTCTGCCAACTAGTCTCTGTGTGCTGGAAAGGGGCTGCCTCCAATGCTGGATCTTTCAGAATCCTCTACAATCCCATTTGGTGTGACACTGACCCAAGGAACCACCACGGAAATGGGTTTGAAGAGCCCATCCGAGCAGTGGTTGCAATACTTAGAAAGGAGAGAAGATGGCGGGGAACAAAAAGGAGATGATGGCAGGAGTTCAATGAGGGAGTAAAGATGTGAACAGATGCCTACACATAGGGATCCAAGGCAGGCAAGAGTCAGTGAATGTTTGCGGTAATATGTGGGTACTAATGCCATGTCTGCCTCTTACAGGCACAATACTCACATGAGATTTCAGTATAGATAATTATGTGGCCGCAGTAGTAGAGTAAAGTGGACCGGGGGCTAAAGGTTTTATTAACCCCCATCTAATACACCTTCAAGTCAAAAATGAGAACAAGCAAGTTCATGGCCATATGGAGGCAACTAAGGGAACATAGGAAGCCAAGGAAAAAGAGGGCTCAATAAAATTCTTGGCAGGCTTCACCTTCCTGTGTGTTCCACATCGAGCTGGTTGATGTAAGCTTCTAGTCACTCCTGCACAGTTCTAAATCCCTGAGACACTGGACTGTGGATTCCTCTTCTGAGTAAAACTCTTCCATACAGATCCTTCCAGACCCCTCTTCTTTGTTGAGCAAACAGTTTTCTTCCAGTAGACAATATAATAATGTATTCATAACAGAACATAACAACTAAATATATCTGTCAGTACTATAACATTTTGGCTGCTAAGAAACACATCGAACATGACATGCTGGGTAGATGGTGTGAGTTGACAGGTAATAGCATAGTTTCAGAAAAATCAGGCATGTCAGAAATGTTTGCTGTCCCGAGGACATGAAAGTGATCCCAGGCCAAGAGGTCATGAGCAATTTTTTCTAAGTTTAAAACTAAGGGGCATATTTGTAAGGATGTGGCACATCATAGATGATGCACCACTTTTCTTGAACCCCCTTACTGGCAACTAACAACACCATGTTTGTGCCGTATTTACCATACATTGTACCATGGAGGTCGTCAGCACAATAGCGTCAACAAAAATGTTGATGCTAGTGCAGCAAAGCATAGGAGGCCCTTTGAATATAATGGGTGCATCATTTTAATGCCTGCTCTGAGCAGGCGTTAAAAATGATTGAAAAAATGGTGAACTGAAATGTAAATTTCACTGCGACATTTTTTCGGCCCTTCGTGTGTTGGAATGCCCCCATTGCACACATTATGCCTGACGTATAATGTGGTCCAAGGGTTGCAAAGTGGCACAACACAAGTATTGCATCACTTTGCAAATATGGCGCAGCCGAAAAGCCACCTTATTGCAAAACAAATGACGCTATGATGGTGCTAAGGTGGTGCAAGGGGCTTGTAAATATACCCCTAAGGGGCTTATTTACAAGTGCTGTGCGCCTCTGGTGCTTTCATTTTTGTGACGCACCAGCAGCACATAGTACAAGCCCATATCTTCATGACAATGCAAAGCCACTTTGGCTTTTCATGGCCTTGTAGATATGGTGTAAGGCAACGCAGAACAAGTCACTGAGTTGCCTTACACTGCATCGGGAAGGCTTTCCGTGGGTGTCACTGTGGGTTTTCTCATGCATCAACGATGGGTTTTGGTGAATTCTCAGATGTACAAGACATTGGAATGCATCAAATGTTACGCCTTTCCAGGGGAGGCGCAACAAGGAGAAATATCTTTATTTCTTCTCTTTTTTTCCTCTTTCTATATGTGCTGCATTTTGCAGCACACATAGAAAGAGGAAAAAGCCTCCATTGATTCTTTTTGTGCAGGAAGGTGTCCCCTCCTGCACAGAAACAAGCCTTTCTGTGTCACAGGCATCCTTACACTATGGTGCAAGGGTGTATGCATCAGTGTTAGGCACACCAGCGCAGGGGAGAGGACAGAAATGTGCTCTATCTTGTAGATAGAGCACATTTTCTCTGTGGCTCAGGGCAATGCAACAAGGTCACTTGTTGCGTTAGCCTGCGCCACATTGTTGTAAATATGCCCCTCAATCCTCATAAAAAAAAAAAACTTGACAGCTTCAGCTCTGGTACTGTCTAGGGGATTTAGGTCAGTGCTTAATTTGTTCTTGTTGTTTCCAGTGCGGGGCACTAGCACTTATTTTTCTGCCTCAAGCATTTACTGTGAGCAAAAAACACATATGGTTTAGCCGGCGGAAGAGAAAAACAAAAAAGCGTCATAAATGGAGAAAGCAGAAAGCTGTGAGAGTGAGCTGAAGGGGCAGGGGGTGGCTGTAAATGGATTAAAGAGGCCCAAGATGGCTTCAGGATTATGGTGCCTCAGCTTCCCGTGTTCACACATTTAATTGCATTAGCGGGCTTTGGGCACTGGCACGTTTTTATTTACAAATTAACACAGATTTAGGTGTGTCTTATTTCAAAATATATTACTTGATCTTATAGGAGGAGCACGAGGCCCTGGAGCATGTGCATAATGCCACTTCTGTCCCCCTTCTAACGGTACTGAAAAAAATGAAGAAGTCTGCTAGCTTAGACGCAGAATGTTAAAACGTGCATCTGCAAAGTCACCTATGTTTTACAATACACAGAATGAACTATACAATAAGTGAATGCATAAAATTAATTTTAGTAAATCAAATGCATTAAAGAAGGTAATGTATTAGCAGATTGCTCTTAGTTGTAAGTATACTGGCACAAAATGCATTTGTAATCCAACTCCCTATTTTACCTTAACAGATTATGATGATGATTGCTAATACCTGCTTTGGGATTAATGAAGAACGGCAACCTGGAAGAAACAGAAAGTGATCTCTTATTTTCTTTTGGCAATTATAACCGTAAAGCACTTTGGGAAACAATGGGTACTTATGGAAGTACCCACATTATCAGAGTGGTGAGAGAAGGTGCTATATTTCACGCAATGCAGCATAGCAAGGGAAGTTGCTGAACGAAAGAAAAAGAGCTGAACTGCACCCTAATTAAAAACATAGGGAGCAGTTCAGCTCTCTTGTTCTGCTCGTGCACTTTGAGCTGCCTAGCCTACTAAGCCACACAAGTCGCTCTTTGCCAAATACCAAAATAGATTTTTCACCTGTAAAACTGGGATGCAACCTTTATGCAAAATCCTAATAAATCTGGGCCTTTCAAGTGATTTGGGAGGTGTAGCACATTGATGTTATGCGCACTCGAATCTTTGTGGTTCTGGGCGAACTCAGAACAGGAAGCATGTAACGTCTGAGGAGGTGTTAGGGTGTGGTTAACGAAAAGTGTGATGTAATACACAATGTGTGAGTGTATGCTGAAGAATAAAGTAATGTTTGATCGCAGTTTCTGTGTAGCGTAATACATCTGCATGCTCTTGGGCTGGGGAAGCTGCTACAACTGGAAACGATGATGGGATACATGCCCGAGAAGAAAAGAATGCTCTCCCTGAGAGTTTGCCACAATACAGCAAATTGCACGTGTGTGTCACGTGTGCCCATAATCAATAGAGTGATCTACTACTAGAACTTGTGGAGTCAAAGCCCTGCTCCAGCTGGTACACAGCCACAAAAGAGATCGAAAGTGCTTCAGAGAAGCACATTGAAAATACCTGTGGTAGTCGACAGAGATGCTGCACCGTACCCTAAATACAGAACAATAATTTACACGAAGCAAGAAAAAATGATCACATCAGCAAAGTATGAGAAACAGAGAACTTACTCACTGACAAGGGTGATCAAAGCATCCAGTGGCGCATACTACAGCAGCGACCTTGGCTTGCAGGAGTTGTCAGTGCCACTCTGTGTGGCGAAAGCTGACTGAACAGCACATGCTCTCAATAGCAGCAGAAGGGAGTGCGAAATCCAATGCAGCCATGTTGCTGAAACCACAACCGCCTTTCAACACTTCTAAGAAACAAAACATTGGTACGAGGTGAGCTACATGTGTTGAAACATCTGATAACTTCATAGATGCGCTACAGTAATGACAAGAAGGTAATCAAATATTTGAAAAACTTGCCAGTCGCTGGAGTGAAAGAAGTGCTAAAGAAAATATCACAGACTGATGCAAAATCATACCAAAAGGTAAAAGAAACATTAGAGGTCAAGTTCAATCCAATGCCCAATGTCGACTATGAAACGTATACCCTCAACCAACCGTGACAACAGTTTGGTGAAACAATGGATGAGTTTGTTGAAAGACTTGATGCACTCATTGAACAGTACAAGTTCTGGCACTTCACTGACGAAGAAGCCATGCGCCTTGCAATCATTGATGGCCACCTTTCAGAATCTATTAGAAGCCATATGCTAAGAGAAACACACAGTCTAGATAAAATGCTGATGGCTGCAAGAACAGAAGAACAAGCAGATCGACAAGCTGCAGACCTGTAAGCAGGAACAGCACACCATTAATCACCATTGATTGTGTAAAGCAAGCACAAGCATAACCAAGATACGCAAAGGTTGATGTCTTCAAAGAAAACAAAGCTATGCTTCTGATGTGGATTTTTGTTTCCCCTATGAAGATACATGTCCAGCTGTAGGACAAGTTTTCAAAGGTGGTGGGAAAGAAAGCCATTTCATAACTGTGTGTTGAACCAAAGAAAACCCAATTGTTTCACAATGGCAAGATATAGGTGGTCATTCCGACCTAGGCGGGCGGCGGTTGCCGCCCGCCCGTCGGAAGCCGCCTGAATACCGCCCCGCGGTCAATAGACCGCGAGGGGTATTCTGACTTTCCCGCTGGGCCGGCGGGCGATCTGATTCAGATCGCCCGCCGGCCCAGTGGGAAAGCGCCTTCCACAAGGAAGCCGGCTCGGAATCGAGCCGGCGGAGTGGAAGGCGTGCGACGGGTGCAGCAGCACCCGTCGCGCTTTTCAGTGTCTGCATCGCAGACACTGAAAAGCCTAGTTGGGCCCTGTTAGGGGGCCCCTGCAGTGCCCATGCCATGGGCATGGGCACTGCAGGGGCCCCCAGGGGCCCCAAGAAGCCCGTTCCCGCCGGCCAGGTTCTGGCGGTAAGAACCGCCAGAGCCAGGCCGGCGGGAAGGGGGTCGGAATCCCCATGGCGGCGCAGCATGCTGCGCCGCCATGGAGGATTCCCCAGGGCAGCGGGAAACTGGCGGGAGACCGCCAGTTTTCCCTGTCTGACCGCGGCGTTAGCGCCGCGGTCAGAATGCCCTTAGGGGCACCGCCGGCCTGTCGGCGGTGCTCCCGCGCCCGTTGGCCCTGGCGGATTGTATCCGCCAGGGTCAGAATGAGGGCCCTAATGTCTGCAAGAAGGTTCCAGGCACATTTGCATCACACCCCTAAAGCTGAAAAGCAACATCAGCAAGTAGAAAACATGCAAAATCAATCGTCTTCATGCTCATTGTACAAAGGATCTTCAGTGTCATTATCGAGTACCAGCGAAGAAGATGAATGTGCACTGATGATATCTACCAAAAGACAGTATGAACATGTGGGGTTGGCTACCTGTAAAGAAGATTACAGTTCAAAGAAAGCTCACCAAACAGAGCATCAAATATAATTTGGACACTGTCCCAAAATCAAGTGGAAGTTGAACGATTATCCAGTAACTTTCAATATAGACAGCGGTGAGTTGATTAACATCATGCCACTAGAACAGTTTAACAGCATGGGTCCTACGCCTCGCCTCACTCCATCAGGCACAAAAGTGTATACTTGGGCTGCTTTTGAGACATTGTAAAGCCAAGGGTCATTCACAGTACCTATGAGACACAAAAAAGCCTTTAGTGCAAGCTACCATCCATGTTCAACATGGGACCTCGTTAAGTGCCTATTTACTCAGTTTTGCTACTACTGCTGACATAAGATTGATATCCCTCAACTACAACCTCTGTGCACAGTCTGAGATCACAAGCCAATTCCCATAGTTGTTCCATGGCCTGGGAAAACTTAAGAAAATGAAAGTACAGCTTCATAACAATAAAGACAGTTGGGCTGTTGCTCAGCAACAATGCAGAGTTGCTTTGTATCTACAAGAAGCTGTAGAGAAAGAGTTGGAAGCCCTCTTAAAACACAACATCATTGAATGTTCCACAGGCCCCACACCATGGGTTTCACCCATAGTAGTAGTACCAAAAAAGGACAGTAGCTGATGTGCACGTTTGCATTGAAATGCACCAAGCAAGCAAAGTCGTTGAGAGGGAAAGACACCCTGATCCGCACATAGTGGACATAATCATGCGATTGAATGGAGCCAAAGTGTTTTCTCATGTTGACCTTAATATAGAATACCATATAGAGGACTACTACAGGTACATTTCTACCTTTTCAGCTCATGTTGGTTGGTTCAGATATAATAGATTGAGTTTCTGAGTATCTTCGACTGCTGAGGTATTTCACAATGTTATTCGCCGGGTGATCCATCGTGTTACACATACTTTCAATTACAACAATTACATACTGTTTTTTGGAGAACACAAAAAGAACAGGAAAAAGCCCTTACCCAAGTGTGCCAGCTACTTGCTGATGCAGGTCTTATCCTGAATGCTGCAAAGTGTTCGTTTCACAAAACCAAACTCAAGTTTTTTGAGGACATATTCTCTGATGGGGGAATGACTGTAGACCCTGAAAAGGTGTGAGCACTTTTATCCATTTGCCCCCCACTCAAGATATTACCATGCTTCGATCCTTTCTAGGCATGGTCAGTTATTGCTCAAGATCAATACATTCAGAAGTTTGCTACAGTGAGTGCCCCACAGGGAGATTTCACAAAGCAAAATGTACCGTTCCAGTCATTTCCGGAATACAACCACAGTTTCAAAGAAATTAAACATGTGATTGAGAATGCAACAGGAATGGCCTTTTTGACCCCGGTTGCATATTAAAATAACAGTGGATGCGGGTCCAGTAGGGCTAGGGGCAATCCTTGCTCAACACAATGGCCATGCAAATGATCAGGGACAGATTATGTCCTATGGCAGACGAAGCCAGTCTGATACAGAATGTGCTTACTCTCAGGCTGTGGTGTGGGTGAAAAGCTTTCTTGTGTTCCTGTTTGGTAAATGATTCACCTCCGTCATGGATCCCCAGACGTTGCTCAACATTTTTGGAAACCCAAAGGCTAAGATGCTCCCTTGCATCAAGAGTTGTGGGTTAAGACTACAAGAATATGACAATGAGATTGTACACAAACCAGGGAAGGAACAAAACCCAGTAGATTACTTTTCACACTTGCCACTGCATCATCACAGTTCAACATCCAACAAAACAGAAGCATATCTAAATTTTATTGGGAAATTCAGCACACCAGCAGCTCTGTCTGTGGAACAAATCATTGCTGCCACTAATGTGGATAAAGACATAATCAAAGAACTGGTTATCACGCAATCAATGAGGAGAAGTACCCTGCCCCTTGCTGATGACATTGAATTCCAAAAGGTCAAAAATGTATAGGATGAGTTAGCAGTCACTCGAGAAGGTATAATACTTTGAGGTGCGAGAATCGTCATACCTGGAAGCCTAAGAGAGAGGGTTGTTGTGCTGCCTCATGAAGGACACAGTGCTGTTGTGGCCACCAAAAGAGCATTAAGGGTACAAGTCACCATAAAGCAGCTAGCAACCCCAGCACCTTATGACCCTTACATGTGATTTGCCATGCTTCAAAAATCCATGATTGATTGATTGATTGAGTGTGGTTTCTTGGCTAGATGAGCAAGTCGAGAAGGAGCGGAAGGCATGCCCCATTTGCAATGATTTGTATCCCAAGGTGATGCAGTACCCTGTGACAATGTCTGATCTTCCTGCCATTGCCTGGGAGAGAGTTGCAGTTGACTTTTTTGGGGCCTTTAAGAAATGGACACAATCTCATGATAGTCATAGATGAATATTCACATTTTCCTTTGGTGGAAAACCTATCTTTGGCAACCCACGACAAAGTTATAGAACAGCTTGATGACATCTTTGCAATGTGGGGCATCCCCAAAATCCTCAAATTTGATAGTGGTCCGCCCACTAAGAGCAAAGAGTTCAAAGAATTTCTCATCCAATTCAAAGTCAAATAACCAAAAGTACACTCCCATGGCCATGAGTCGATGAAATAGTAGAACAATTTATGGGCATCCTCAAGAGGGTTATTCAACGAGCATCCATGAAGGGAATTGATCTGAACTAATCCATGTGCCAAGCACCCCGGGCCTATCAATCAACTCTTCGCTCCACAACTGGTGAGAGTACAGCCACCTTGCTATTTGAGAGAGCCATCAGCACAAAACTACTTCAATGGACCCGGGATTAATCAGTGAATACTGACAAGATTTGCGACACCAATGCAGCTCAAAAAAGAAAAATTAAAACATACGCAGATCAGTGTTGCCATGCCCAGGAGACAATTTTTGACAGAGAAGACTGGGTATTGGCTAAGCAAAAACACAGATGGAAAACAGACAAACTTTTTGCGATTGATCTGTTACAGGTTGTGGAGTACAAAGAACATATAGTGAGAGCACATCATCCTGAACTATCCATCACTCAGGAGATATCACATTCTATAATACCTACTGTGACACATGTCGAGTCCTGAAACAGATCCGGCTCAAGCGCATGAGCCAATGTCACCATTGCCTGATCAGGGTGGACCTCAATCATCTCGGGTCACCCGAGCAGGCAGACAAGTGAGAGCGCCTCTCCAATTAATCGAGTGAATGTGATTTGGTGATGTCTGCCACCTTTTCATTTAACGAAGGGGGAGCTGTAGCATATTGATGTCATGCACACTAGAGTCCTCATGGTTCTAGGCGGACTCTGAACAAAAAGTATATAATGTGTGGGGAGGTGTAAGGGTGTGGTTAATGGAAAGTATGATGGAATGCACAGTGTGTGAATGTATGCTGAAGTATAAAGCAATTTTTCACTGAAGCTCCCGTGTGGGGTGATTCATCTGCATGCTCCCAGGCTGGGGAAGACGCTACAAGGAAAAAATTGAAGTTTTGAAGAGGAAATTTGTTGATGAGCATAGCACCAGAAATGACATGTTTTAGATATTATTAAGGATGAATATTTAAAGTCAGACATAAATATGTAGAGCAGAGGTATTCTATGACACATACTGTTCTAAACGCTAAGTGGTCAGTAGAGCTATGCTTGGTGATGGGAGAAGGGTTACGGATCTTTTCCTAACCGTCTAAGAAACACTAGTAATACTAGGGAATGCATTTAAAAATGTAAAACAAAACAGAAAAGTCGGGGATTCATTTTGTCAGTCAATTACTGTGCTTACTGCAGACATACTAATTATGGTTGCCATCGATTCAAATGTGCCACCCCAAAGTGTTAATTTCGATACTGTTAGGAAACAGTGCTGTCCAAACTAGTATCAGAGAGTGGATCAGGCTCACTGTGAGAGAGGTCGTACCACAATTTTAGTGCTAATGGAAGGTGTAACACTCTTCTAGACAATGCCTGAGTGCAACAATGAAAGAAATCCTAACTGTCTACTGAATGATTCAGTACTGTGCAATACCTCAATGAATGCTAAAACACAATTGGTAGTGCAATTATGTCTGATTATGAAAGCACGAATGAAAGATTTCCATGAACTTCTAATAAAAGGAGATTGACAAGACAAAGCTTGCCAAAAAAGAGGCATACATTTCAAAAGAATGCCGAAATTATTGAGAAGCTGTTTTAAAAACTTTTAATAGACTGCAATCAACCTTTCTCCTGATGAAAGCAGCAATGGCGCAGCCCACATAGTGGATGGTTTTCCGTTAAAATAGAAAAACAAAATGACATTTTTTGCACTGAATAATTCATTTAAATTGTACGGAACGTGACACTTACTGAGGTGGAAACTTAAGAACAATGAGTAAAAAATGCAAACAGGTCATAGTTTACAAAAAGTCAGAAACGCAAAAAGTGACAAATTTGAAAAAACGAATGAGTTGCAAATATAAGTCATACTTTTTCAAAGTTAATGGAAGGTGTACTGCGGACTGAGGCTTTTTCTGAAAACACTATTCTGGTTTAAATATTTATGAAATTCTATGCTCTCTGCAACTCGTGTGCCAGTGATTTGCTGCTGATTGCAAGCCTGCCCTATTTTGAATGTTTCTTTACTAGCTCAGCAAAGACTAATCAGAAGCAGGCTCGCTCATAGTTTGACATTGTAGATTTGCAGTGTGATGACAGCTCACTCCAAAAATCCTTCCTTAGTGGCTTAAAAATGTAATAGGCTTATTTTGTAATTGGGATGTAGTACTTTTCATTTTACATGTATTAATGATTAAGCTTAACATATTAAAATATTGAAACATAAGGGAGAACTTCATGTTATATTTCAGTCTGCTTGAACATTTAACCCGAAAGATCAAAGTGGAAAAGGAAGGGCCCTGTCAAATTAATCAATCAATCAAATGGAATGTATGGAGCGCATTGCTACCCCGCTGGGATTTCACATAGCTCACAGCTCCGAAAACAAATAAAGCCATTAGGAAATTCAGAATAACTAGGGGCCAGATGTATCAACCATTTTTGAATTCGCCAACGGTGCGAATGCAAAAATGCGTTTCACGATGTATGAAACACATTCGCAGTGGGAAAATAAGAAATCGTAAAAATTGTGAATTTTTGCGAATGAGAGGCGAATTAGTGTGTTGCAAGCAGCGTATCGCAAATAGCAACATGATTCACCGAATCGCTGTTAGCAAAACGCTAATTGCGATACAGAATAGCAATTCGCAGATAGCGATTTCCTAAATGGTGCCGCTATTTGCGAGATGCAGATTGCGACACCCAAAAATGGATTCGCAATGCGATGTAGCAAAAAATTGCAATTTGCGATTATTCGCAGAATGGCAGTTTGCACATGCAATTTACCACAAACTGAAATCAGGTGGTAACCAGGTGCCACCTATATAAAGAGGCCCAAAATGCCTCAGCTCCTCTTCCGCAATGGCTGCACTCTACGTCATGGCGAGGAGAATGAGGATCTTGGCAGGTTTGAGGAGAGAGAGGAGGAGACAGGAGCGCATTTTCAGAGTGCGCATAACTCCTTTTGACCAGACTGAGGAGAAAATTTATGATAAGTACAGGTTAAGCTCAGGCATAATACTTGACCTGAGAGCTGAGCTACAACCCATGCTGCAGCACACAACACACATGACCAAGAGCATACCCACACATGTGCAGGTGTTAGCGCGTCAGAGCCTTAATAAGTAAACTTACAAGGAGATGCGTCTAGGTCGACAAACCTTTGGACCACGTTTGGAGACTTCCCAGTATGAAGTATTTTCCCTCACAAATCATCAACCAACAATACCAATAAATAATCAATAATGACAATCACTAATCAATGAACAATCAATAGGAATCGATAAATATAACACACCATGACCTTTCAGTCATGAATAACCACACCAGTTTAATTTAGTGTTAGGATATTTATTTCCCTATTTGTTACAATCTAATATCATGTTAATCAATCTCAATAGCAATAAACTCATCAGAAAACACTATTGATTAGCAATCAGAGCACAACTTAATCAATGCATCCGCTATACTCATTCAATATCTATGCACATCATTCATATGAATCAACTTAGCAACGTCTCATTAGTACATGAAACAACAAAGCAAGATCTCAGTCATTTGTCTATTTACACAGGGTATTAGTGAACGCCTTAACTAACCTCGAATTAGCATTAGCATGTTGGGCTTCATGCAAAACATTTTAGTGAACACAAATTTGGAAAACATCTAAACTAAGGCCTCTATCAAAATAGCAGTTGGTACCTAGAGAGAAAAGGCAAACAGACAATCACAATTTGCATCAGATAGTTACCAATCCAACAGATCAACAAGCAGCATCAGTCTTCGTCCTCAGGACATCAGTCGATTCATCATCAGCAGAGATAGGACGGGGCAAAGTCTCAAGATAGCATAGCTAAGGAACGGATTACTTCCCTTAGATGGAGGAGAAGTTAATTTCAGGCAAGAATGGGGTAGAGGATGATTTGAAGTAACAGGACAACTAAACTATTATATGGCAACTAGCAAAGGTCTCATAGCAAAAGGTATGGCAAATGGCAAGGGTAAAAGTCCCTGTGTAAGTGGATGAAAAAGTGGCTCCTGTTTTCCTCGGGTTACGCCGTTAAATCAAAACTGTCTAACTATTCCCTAATTCCTCATTGGATAAAGTTTGGTGCATCATTATCTCTGACCAATAATTTGGTAAACACCTTGCTAGAATTTTCCACAGTCCACAGTTCTCACATCACAGATTGGTCCACGTTATTGACGTCTTCAACGGTTGGAATGTCAGGTAGAAAATGTTACACTTTGCGCTCCAGTCAGTGTCTTCATTGTCTTCTAGTACGGTTAACCTTACACCTGTTACAAATTACACTGTTGCATCTAGCAAGAGTATCGCCTTGAGCAAGCCGGTTCTCATGAGAAAGAATTTACTATGGTTACACACACATATAACTCCTGCTTTGTGTCCTTCAGGAAAAACAGCACCCTACACGTTCGAAAATGAAATTCAATATGAGGCCAGGCATCTAGGCCCAAGCCCTCGCCAAGTTAATAAAGCAAACTCTTAACACATAACCCTAATTATGATATACTAATACAATTTCAAACATTATTGCATAATAATTCAGAATTAACAAGCCTTTTCATTAGTCTTCGTATACACTGGTGACCACTACCCGTGGGCACATTTCAAACGTGTGCATTATTTTCTATGTTAACACATTTTCTATGGAGCTTCATAACACAATATATTGCAAGCTTTTTGTATTATATTGCTTTTAAAAGACACACTCAAACAATCCCTCCTCTGATGACTCTTGTCATCACACAAACCTTTCCCCACAAATTTGACATCACTTAAAATTCTGTCATTATAATCTCTTCCGTTATTGGCTTCCCCTTGAATTTTTCCCTAAATAATTTTTCCCTTTCCTTTTCTTCCCTCCTCTTATTATTTTTAGCCTTATTCAATTTTATTTTTTTACTAATTTTACATGCTACCCACAATCCAAATAAGCAAGCTATAACAATCAATATCCCCTGTATTATTTTAGACAATATCCCATGCCAAATGTTACTAAGCCAATTCCCCACTGAAGCAAAACCCTTTACAACCTTTTCCCAAACTCCAGATTCTTTCAATGCCTTCAAGTCTGTACTATCCTTAGTCAAGTTAGTAAGCATACTTCTAATCTCATTACTATTATCTGGTATATCTGCACAACAATGATTCTCATTAAGCATCCTACAAACTCCGCCATTTTTCGCTAAAAGAATGTCTAAAGCAAGCCTGTTTTGAAGAGTCAGAGCCCTCTCCGCGGCAAGTTCAGTATTCATTAGGAGTATAGCTCCTGAAAAAATTGTCAGCATGTTATCCACAATAGTAGACAACTTTTGAATCTTTATCGAATTTAAAATAACTCCCACTGAAGGAATTATCACCCCAAATATGTCTCCCACTACACCAGCAGTGGTCTCTCTATTCGGTCTAATACGATGTAATTCAGACAATCTCGGAAACTTCTTTAAGTCATCTAATTGGTATATCTTTGGGAAAACTATCCCCAAATAACATGTCCTATACCATCCCTTTGGAAGACGGTAATAAGCATTAATCCCACATATATAGTAGATCCCTGGGATCGCCGGATCCTGTCCATTTAACATGAACGTCCATTTACTCCAAAACAAAAACACATGCTTACATTCACTTATTCCTACAAACACATTGTCATAATATGATTTCGGTCTAGATATACAAAGCTTCCCTATGTGTAATGCATCTAAAGCTAACTTCCCTTGCTCTCTAACTGCGCCATAACCTTTACTACTAGCAAAAGCTCGCTGCTGTAATCCTTTTTCTAATTTATCCTTTAATGCCCTCCTTCTATTATCTGTGTGATCTAAAAAGCTTTTCTCTACAAGTTTAAGCAAGCATGTCAAGTTATTGCGGTGAGTATAAGATGTACTCATTTCCAGTGTCGGCTCAAAGAATCCTTTAACTAACTTTATACTGTAGTATCTAGCTACATCACTCAAATCCTCTATTACAGGAACATAAGAAAACACAAAGTCATGATTAGAATAAAAGTACAGAATCTCCTCCTGGTCATAAAATCTCGTTAGTAACAGACTACAACTTATCCCATAGGTTAGTGGCAAGCTGTGATAAGTAACCCCTTCTTGTACCGAGATAGGAATCTGTGTACACACAAAGCAATCCTTTGCATCCATTGTGTTGACATATTCACTCAGCAGGCTATTGAAAACTTTAGTAGAAAGTTCCCCTTTTGCATTAGTTCCCTCATGTAAGTATCTCTCATCCAGCTCAAACCTCTCCCAAGTTGTTAGTGCAGTAGTTGTTTCAGGAACTGAAGCATTGTTAGTCCCACTCTTATCCATTAGCGTCATACCCACAATCACAGCCGCAGTGAAAACCACACACACAATGCCTAGACCAACACCCAAGTATTTACAACGCCTACTCCCTCTATTCTCCTGCCTAGTATTATCCATGATCTGTAAAGAATCAGAAAGTGAAGAATGGTTATTTAAAACAACAACAGAGGATAGTTAATCATTTTCTTCTGCAGCAAAGTCAAAACAAGCAAATCTTCTTTCAGCAATTATTTACAGTTTCCAATCTCACTCCCAGGATCCCTTGTCAATTTAGGTTAGCAGCTTGTCAAAATCGGTTTCCAAAAGTCAGTTCAAGTTTTCAAAGTCTCATCCGGTAAATTTCTCAGTCTATTTTTTCTCAATTTCAATCTTATCTCGAATCTTTACACCAATTTCAGTTTCCTTCAGCCAGACTCAGGTGCCAAAGTATTGACCTGGGACTTCTCGATCAAAGCAGTACGCCAAGAACCAGTACGCCAAGAACTCCTGTTGCCATTCGGCTTTAGTTGCATACGCCCCTTTGCGGACCTGCGGACCTTTTCTTTGCGACTCTCTTCCTTTTCAACTTGCGATCACCTTGCAACTCTCCTTCAATTAGATCTTCTCTCCTTGTCGTGTCTACTTCTTCCTCTATGGCATCTTCGACAACCACTTCTCTCCTCTTTACTTGTAACTCTGGCCACTTGTCTCCTTTCAGGGTCTCTTTAGTCTTTGATCTTTCCTGTGGCACGCTTTCTTTCTCTCTTTGCTCTAAAGTGACTTTGCTTGATGGACCTGCAATCTGCTCAGGAGGAGTCTGGACACTCTGACTCTCTTCCGCCTCAACTCCTTCGCTTTCTGGGTCTGTCAAGTGCTCTGGCTTATTCTCATAATCGTCTACTTCTGGGAGAGCCTTCCTCTGACTAGGCTCCCCTGCTGCCTCAGTTGAGATAGGCTCACCGTCACCCCTCTGGATCTCTTCTCCCTCGTCTCTTATTGGAGTGACCAAGCTGTCCTCAATGGGCTCGCCTTCTTTCTCAGTTCCCCTTCAATCACTCTCCGGCCCTGAGACTTCCCTGTCAGTTGTTGGTACTTTCAACAACTCAACTTCCTCATCAGTTGGACACGTCACCTTTTTCGTGTGAATGACATGGATCCAGTTTGGAACTCCTGCACATTTCACAGCAGTGGTAGTTGTTAGTATCACTTGATAAGGTCCCTTCCAACGTGGCTCCAAGCAAGTCTTCCTTACGTGTTTCTTGATGACAACCCAGTCATAAGCTTTCAGGTTGTGTCCTGGATCATGAATCAGTGGCAGGGTGGTAGATTCCAACTGGTGAGAAAAAGAGTGGACCACATCAGCCAGACCCTTGCAGTAGTCCAACACCATATCATCCGTGATATTCACAAGAGTATTCGCAGTCTCATAGCTCGACTCATGAGAATCTCCTGCGGAGACACTCCTGTCTTCTTGTTAGGTGTATTTCTCATTGACATTAACTCTAAAGGTAATGCGTCGGGCCATTTCAAATTTGTGGCTGCACACATTTTCACCATTCTCGACTTCAGGGTACCATTCATCTGTTCCACTAGTCCTGATGCTTCAGGGCGGTGGCTACAATGCAACTTCTGCTCAATGTTCAATGCTGCACACACTAACTTAACCACCTTATTGTTGAAGTGACTTCCCCTATCTGACTCTAAAGAGATCGGGAAACCGAAACGCGATATCAGTTCCCTAAGCAACTTCGTTACTGTGAGGCTGTCATTTCTACGTGTAGGGTAAGCTTCGATCCAATGGCTGAAGACACACACAATCACCAACACATACCTCAAACCTCCACATACAGGCATCTCAATGAAATCCAATTGCATTCTGCTAAATGGACCTCCAGTTCTTCCAATGTGGCTCAGGTTCGCCAATGTCCCTTTCCCCGGGTTCATCTGTTGACATATGACGGAACAATGGCAAATCACTTCTGCAGCTTGTCTAAACTTTGGGTTACACCAGTCAATCTCGAACAACCTGATCATGGCATCCCTCCTAATGTGTGCTTGGCCATGATAAAACCTTGCAAACTGTGGCAAAAGACTTGTTGGAAATGGCCCTTCTGCAGGGTTATCCCCAGACTTTTTGCCTCCCTCCTTCTCTTTGTCTGACCTCATTTTTTGCTGGTTTTTAGACTCTGCGCACTCTACCACTGCTAACCAGTGCTAAAGTGCATATGCTTTCTCCCTTTAAACATGGTAACATTGGATCATACCCAATTGGACTATTTAATTTACTTATAAGTCCCTAGTGGAAGGCACTATGGTGGTCATTACAACCTCGGCGGTCTTTTTACAAGACCGCCGAGGGACCGCCGTGCGGAAGACCGCCAGTAGTGGCGGTTTGCCGCTCGCGTATTATGACTGTTGGCTGCTCTCCGTCCTGTTTAAGACGGAGAGCCGCCAACAGCCATACTGGCGGGTGGCGGGGAAGTGGAGGTTGCTCCACCTCCATCGCCACGCCAACAGAACACCGCCCAGCGAATCACGTCCTGTGATTCGGCGTGGTGGTGTTCTGTTGGCGGTGTGGTGTCGGCGGAGCAGCCCCCATGGCTCCCGTCCGCTCCCGGAGGATCGACGGACAAGGTAAGTCGATCGTCCGTTAGGGGAGGGGGGTGGGGGGTGTTGTGTGTTGTGTGGGTTCATGGGGGTGTGCGTCTGTGTATGTAGAGGGGGGGGGTGAGTGCGTGTATGTCTGTATGTATGTCTGTATGGATGTGTGCGTGTATGTCTGTATATGGGTGTGCGTTTCTGACTGAGTGTGTGGATGTAGACATGTATGTTGGTGTGTGTGCGTGTATGTGTGTTGGTGGTGCCTGCGTGCGTGTTGTGTGTGAGTTATGTGATGTTGGGGGTCGGGGTGGGGAGGGGGACCCTGCTACCTTTGGGGGGTGGCAGGGGTGGTGGGGGGTGTAGGGGAGGGAGTCGGGGTGGGGATGGGGGAGACCCCTATCAGTGCCAGGGAAGGAATTCCCTCGCACTGATAGGGCTTACTGCCATGGATTTCATGGCGGTTCCTACCGCTGGAAATCCACAGCGGTAAGCTGGGTTGAAATACCGGCGGCGGTATTGTGACGGCCGCCGGGCTGGAGACCCAGGTCTCCAGCCCAGCGGGCGGAACGGTGAAGCGGCGGATGACCATGGCGGTTACATAATACTCAAAAAAAGACCCCCAGCCTCTTGGCGGTCTTACCGCCGCTGTAACACCGTCCGCCAGGGTTGTAATGACCCCCTATATGTGCCATGGGCTTGTAGATTAAATGCTACTAGTGGGCCTGCAGCACTGATTGTGCCACCCACTTAAGTAGCCCCTTAACCTTGTCTCAGGCCTGCCATTGCAAGGCCTGTGTGTGCAGTTTCACTGCCAATTCGACTTGGGATTTAAAAGTACTTGCCAAGCCTAAAACTCCCCTTTTTCTACATATAAGTCACCCCTAAGGTGTGCCCTAGGTAACCCCTAGGGCAGGGTGCTCTGTGGGTAAAAGGCAGGACATGTACCTGTGTAGTTTACATGTCCTGGTAGTGTAAAACTCCTAAATTAGATTTTACACTACTGTGAGGCCTGCTCCCTTCATAGGCTAACATTGCGGCTGCCCTCATACAGTGTTGGAGTTGTAGCTGCTGATCTGAAAGGAGTAGGAAGGTCATATTTAGTATGGCGAGAATGGTAATACAAAATCGCTCTGACTGGTGAAGTTGGATTTAATATTACTATTTTAGAAATGTCACTTTTAGAAAGTGAGTATTTCTCTGCACTTAAATCTTTCTGTGCCTCACAATCCACTTCTGGCTGGGTTTAGTTCACTGCTCCTTGTGCATTCACTCAGACACACCCCAAACACAGGATACTCAGCCTCACTTGCATACATCTGCATTTTGAATGGGTCTTCCTGGGCTGGGAGGGTGGAGGGCCTGCTCTCACACAAAGGACTGCCACACCCCCTACTGGGACCCTGGCAGACAGGATTGAACTGAAAGGGGACCTGGTGCACTTCTAAGCTACTCTTTGAAGTCTCCCCCACTGCAAAGGCACATTTGGGTATAAAAACAGGGCCTCTGCCCTACCACCTCAGACACTTCCTGGAGAAGAAACTTGTAACCAGAACCTGCATCCTGCCAAGAAGAACTGCTTGGCTGCCCAAAGGACTCAGCTGACTGCTTTCTGTGAAGGACTGCTGCCTTGCTGTTGCCCTGCTGCCTTGCTGCTCCCTGGCTGTGGTGAAGAAGTGCCTTCCTAGGGCTTGGATAGAGCTTGCCTCCTGTTCCCTGAAGTCTCAGGACCAAAAAGACTTCTCTCTTGCAACTGGACTCCTTGTGCGGCGAAAATTTGATGCACAGCTTGCTAAAAATTACGCCCAGCCTGTCCTGCGGTGAAAAATTCACCGCACGCCGAACCAGGACGACGACGCTCGACTTTGCAAGGAAAAGATCGACGCGGCCCCTGCGGTGCGACCGGAACTTCGACGCAAGGCCCACCAGATCGACGTACAGCCGACCTGGGACGATGCCACCCGACTACCAGAGGGTGGGCACAGGATAGTTTGGATTGTGTGTGACTTATCCTGACTAGAGTGAGGGTCCTTGCTTGGACAGGGGGTAACCTGAATGGCAACCAAAGACCCCATTTCTAACAAGACTGTTCGGCAAGACCATTTTCCCTTCGTCTAAAACCCATAAATCATCTGGTCTTTGTGTCAACATCAGGAAAGTGCGCGCTCTATGGGCGACAAAAATGCAAAAACCCAGTCTTTATGCAAGAGCATAATTCATGCATTGTGTTTATATGCAGTATGTTAATCTTTTGCATTCCAGAGTTTGACCTTGAAAAGCACTATTAATGATGTTTGCAATAACTGTTCATTTGCAAGGTACTGCTGCAGGCTTACTGAGTGTGTTAGGGTGTGGTCCCTTTCTAGGACCTTCTAGAAGCTTTCCCTGTAGCATGTCTGGGTGTGGTTTGTGGGCTGGGCTTGACTCTATATAAGGGAGCCATCACAGCTCCACGTGCTCACTTTTCAGAGGTCCCGGTGCAGAGCAGTAGCAACTTCCTGAGCTCCTGTTCCGGAGGCCTACCGTGATATTCAAGGCCTATTATATTGGTGATCCTTGAGCAGGGTGGTAAGGCGGAGGTCGGGCTGGGCCCCCGACCCCCGTTCTCAAAGACAGTTTTGGGCCTAGTTGTGAAACTCTCTGTGTGCATGAGTGTGATTTCATGGCATTTGCATATTCCTGTTCGAATCGGCAGAGTGCACGATTCATTTCTAACATGTAAACCTTGGCATTCAGATCGGCAACAGTGTGCGCAATCATTTCATGGCACTTGCATATTCTTGTTCGAATCGGCAGAGTGCGCAATTCATTTCTAACATGTAAACCTTGGCATTCAGATTGGCAACAGTGTGCGTGATCATTTCATGGTATTGCGTATTCTTGTTCGAATCGGCCAGGGAATGTTCAGATAGCCTTTGTCCTCATGTAAAAATGCAATGTTTATTCTGAAACATTATTGAAGAAGGTTCTTGTATTCTAGACAGTATGTGATATTTTCTGAAAAGCTCATATGAACATTGTATTAATCCATTCTTGATTTTTCCAGGTACCTAGATTTCTTAAGGTCTAGTTTTAGTAATTTCTTAGGTTGTCCATGATTACAGTATAAGAACTCTTAGAACCATAGTCTATTGAAAGTCAACGTGATTATATCTTGACATTGTGTTGTTTAACCTCTTGCTTCCTACAGGTCTCCTTCCCAGATTTTCCCTACCTAATCCCCTCTTCCCCCACTTGGACACTCTCAGGCTCTGTGGTATATCTATCTGAGCTTTGGAGCTGTCTAGTGGTGGACATGTTGGGAACGTGCGCAGGCCCCGAGGATCTGGTCTCCCTGACACTTTGTATGCATTGCATTCTAACCCAAGAACGTTTCTCATTTTTGCTGACACGGTCCTGCAACAATTTTAACTCTTCTAACGTGTCAATCACCCTTAATGCATAGCCTGTGCACGTCTCATTTTCTTTTTCAGGTAACAATTCCCATTGGTACTTGAACGATATACAGTTCAATGCGCAAAACCTTGCGACTTGATCCGCATATCCATTTCCCATTTAGACAGAGGTGGTCATTCCAACCTCAGTGGTAAAAGGCGCTTACCGCCAAACAGAAGACCACCATAACACCGCCGCGGTCGCGGTAAACCGCCACGGTCATTCTGACCCACAACAGGCAAACCGCCAAAATACCGACATCTACAAAAGTCCACCACACCAAAGGTCAGCGATAAACTGGCGATGACCAAACCTCCACCGTCACGCCAACAGAAATACGCCCATGCCATTACGACCCACGAATCCACGCGGCGGTCTTTCAACCGCGGTATTCTATTGGCGGTACACACCGCCGCGGTCGAAATACACATACTCGTGCAAAACACAACCACATTGGACTATTCGAAATACACACACCTGATACACATACACACACCGCTCCCACACACCCAATACAATATAAAACACACACCCACATCACCCACAAACCCCTTCGACCAGAAATTCTGAGAGAAGGCGAGAGAGAGACACCACAGTCAACTACCAAGCATCCACAGGCACACAATACCAATACCCACAGAACTTCCACGCACCTCACACAACACACCACTAAATAGCACCCCACCTATCACTACACACTCCACCCCACACATCATCCACACCACCCCATGGCACCTCAAAGACACCCCAGGTTCTCAGATGCTGAACTCAGGGTCATGGTGGAGGAAATCGTACGAGTAGAGCCGTTCGGGACACAGGTGCAGCACACTACCATTGCCAGGAAGATGGAGCTATGGAGCAGAATATTCGACAGGGTCAACGGTGTGGGACAGCACCCAAGAAACAGGGACGACATCAGGAAGCGGTGGAACGACCTACGGGGGAAGGTGCGTTCCATGGTATCAAGGCACAACATCGCGGTACAGCGGACTGGCGGCGGACCCCCACCTCCTCTCCCAGATTTTACAACATGGGAGGAGCAAGTCTTGAACATCCTGCATCCTGAGGGCCTCGCAGGAGTCGGTGGAGGAATGGACTCTGGTAAGTCTCATCTTCACTACTTCATCCCCCCCACCCCACCTGCATGCCAACTCATACCCCCACCCTCACCCTTACCCCCATCACAACTACCCCTTGCAAATGTCTCACCATCACAACCCACCCATCCCAAAACTTAGCCCTGCATGCGGCCCCAAAGCATGGACACCCACCAAGGCATGCCCAATGCACATACCCATCACCCCCCCCCCCAAAATACCATCACAACAGCCCCCACAAAGGAATGCCAGCACTGGGGTACACGTGCACCCACCCATTGCACGCCATTGGCACACACAGAAGCAATAACCATACTTTTATACCCCTGCAGGACCCGAACGCCAGGTCACCGAGCAGGAGGGTCCACAAATGTCCCCTCCACCCCCAGAAGAGGCCCACAGTGATGAAAGCAGCTCTGTCTCCCTGGATCTAGATGACCAGCCCGGTCCATCGGGGACCTCGGGACAGTCGGTTCCCCTCAGACAGGCACAGGCCACAGCAGACCTTCCCCCCTCTGGGAACACCAGCACAGCACCCACCCAGCGCGCCCATACCTCTGTCCCCAGGACACGTCAATCAGCGGTGTGTCCACCACTACAGGGAACCCAGGCTAACCCACCACCCCAACAACAACAGGGACCTGGGGGCAGTGGTAGTGGGCACATGGTCCAGGGGACGGAGGCCCAAGGAAACAGGGGAACTGGGAGGGCAGCTGTGCGACAGGGGGGGACAGGCCAAGGGAACCCACTCTCCACGAGGCCCTCTCCTCCATCATGGGAGCATACCACCGCTCACAGGAGACGATGGCGACGGTCCTGGGCAGGTTTCAGGAAATCCAGCTTCTGCAGGAACAACAGTATATGGGGTTCAGGGAGGAACTGAGAAACATCAGTACCGCCATGGGTACCATCGTAGTGGCCCTGAATGAGTTAATCTCCACATTGCGGACCACTGTGGCACCTCAAAGGGCCCCTGACACTAGCATGGACCAAGAACTGGCTACCACCTCCGCCGGCGCTAGTGGACAGGAGGCCCTGACAGAAGACCAACAGGCCACCAGAACCCCACCCCCTGCAGAAGGAGAACCACCCCGCAAGCGGGCCCTGAGATCCAGGAAGAAGACAGAGTAACATGTCAAGACCCCCGCCAGCAAAGGATACCGCCCTGATTGTCATCCCACTGTCCCACATTGTCACCCTGTCCAACCTTAAACTGCCCCTGCTCCACTTCCCACAGGCATTTGGACAATGCACCTGTGAACCTGATAGTCTGGACTTTGCCATGGACAATCCTCCACCATCACCCCTCACAGATTTGCAACCACCCATCCAAATTAGAGCACTTGAATAAACACACTTATTGCACATAAACAATCTGGAGTCTGTCTGTGATTTTAACAAATGTATTAGACATGACAGTGCCAAAATTGTTATTCACATTGTGATGCCAACAAACCGCTGTCACACAGCTGTAGTCCATGGGGAAACAAAGCAGATGTCACGCAGTGGGGCCCACAGCTCTGAAAACGGAAGGGAAAGTCACAACACAGTTACCATACACTGGGGGAAAAAGTCAGACAGTAGAGAGGTAGGAGTCTTTAAGTAAATATAATATGCCGGTGTGTACTCTTACCTGTGTGTCACTGAAAATATTGCTCTATTACTGTGTTCCTGTTGTCTATGTCGTCCTCTCCGGCTTCCTCTTCTTCACTCTCCACAGGCTCCACAGCTGCTACAACACCACCATCTGGACCATCCTCCTGCAGAAAAGGCACCTGGCGGCGCAAAGCCAGGTTGTGAAGCATACAGCATGCCACGATGATCTGGCACACCTTCTTTGGTGAGTACATTAGGGATCCACCTGTCATATGGAGGCACCTGAACCTGGCCTTCAGGAGGCCAAAGGTGCGTTCGATCACCCTCCTAGTCCTCCCATGGGCCTCATTGTAGCGTTCCTCTGCCCTGGTCCTGGGATTCCTCACTGGGGTCAGTAGCCAGGACAGGTTGGGGTAACCAGAGTCCCCTAATAGCCACACCCGGTGCCTCTGGAGTTGCCCCATCACTTAAGGGATGCTGCTATTCCGCATGATGTACGCGTCATGCACTGACCCAGGGAACTTGGCATTAACATGGGAGATGTACTGGTCTACCAAACAGACCATCTGTACATTCATCGAATGATAACTTTTCCTGTTCCTGTACACCTGTTCACTCCTGCTGGGGGGTACCAAAGCCACATGTGTCCCATCAATGGCACCTATGATGTTAGGGATATGTCCAAGGGCATAGAAATCACCCTTCACTGTAGGCAAATCCCCCACCTCAGGGAAAATGATGTAGCTCCTCATGTGTTTCAGCAGGGCAGACAACACTCTGGACAACACCTTGGAAAACATAGGTTGAGACATCCCTGATGATATGGCCACTGTTGTTTGAAATGACCCACTTGCTAAGAAATGGAGTACTGACAGCACCTGCACTAGAGGGGGGATCCCTGTGGGTTGCCGGATGGGTGACATCAGGTCTGCCTCCAGCTGGGTACACAGTTCCTGTATAGTGGCTCGGTCAAGCCTGTATGTCAGTATGACATGTCTTTCCTCCATTGTCGACAGGTCCACCAGCGGTCTGTACACGGAAAGATTCTTCCTTTTCCTCGCATTGCCCAGCGGACGGTGCCTAGGAAGGACAACAGCGAGCACAGAGTCAATCAACCCACAGGTACGTTCCCACAGCTTGCACACAACACGATTCACTATGCATTGAATGGTTTGTATGAGTGTTGAGGAAAGGCCTAGGTATGTGTGACGCAGTAGAAATTAAGCCATGTGGGCCCTTGAAATGGCGGCTGCCTGACCTGTAAAGTGTGACAATGGGATGTGAGGTCAATGCACTGGCATGGCACACCGTGGCGGTAGGTGGTCGAAGACTGCGGCGCAAAGCCGCATTGGTTAACATAGAATCCTATGGGTTTCACGAGCCAATGACGATGTGCGCCGGCGGTCGCGGTACGCACCGCCGCGGTACGCACCGCCGCGGGCGTGACCGCCATTTTCTATCTACTTATTCATTCGATACCTGATCTTCCACAGGAGAGGACCTACACTGCAAGTGCTGCTGTGACCTCGGTCTGGAAGAGACAATGGCTGCTGCGACTGGGGAAAGGGCCCCTGCCTTCACTTCTGAAGAATTGGAGAAACTCGTGGATGGGGTCCTCCCCCAGTATGCGCTACTCTACGGTCCTCCAGACCAACAGGTAAGTACAGTGGGACCATGCTTTGTGGGCAATGCCTGGGTTGAGTCGGGTGGATGAAAGATGGTGGGGAGGGAAGCGATTGAGGCATGCATCAGACGACAGATGAGAGCATTGGCCATATGGCAAGGGTGGGGATGGGGGGCCACTCACATCAAGCATGCAGAATGTGATGATTTTTTTTTCCCCCTGTACATGTCACATAGGTCAGCGCCCACCAGAAAATCGCTATTTGGCGTGCCATCACCAAGGACGTCCGGACCCTGGGGGTCCACAACAGACGGGGCACCCACTGCCGGAAGAGGTGCAAGGACATCCGACGCGGGAGCAGGAAGACGGCGGAGGCTCTGCTGGGGATGGCCTCCCAACGTAGGAGGGGTGCCAGTCATCAATTGACCCCCCTGATGTCCCGGATCCTGGCGGTGGCCTACCCCGATTTGGATGGGCGCGTGAGGATATCACAGCAGACACAAGGGGGTGAGTACACTCTCATTCTGGTGACTTTGCATGCAGTGGAGGTGCCTGGGTGGGGGAGGTGAGCTGTGGGTATCTCTAGGCCAGGGCGATTTCTGTAGGCTAGGCCCCCCCGTAAGGCATGGCCCTGTGCCCCCGCCCCCCACCTCTGTAGGGTGCCAAGTACAGCTATTCATGGCCCTGTGTCATCTATGTGTGCAGTTGTCGTCCATAGGCTTGTAGGCCATGTCCCACTGATTGAGTAGTGGACCCCAAGTGCGCAGCGTAGTGCAGGGGGCTTCTGTGTTTGTCCTCTCCGCCATCGGTAGCGGTAATCCATGCACTCAACATGTCTTTCTTTCTCCCCCTCCCCTTTTTTGTGGTCTTCCTGTTCATGTGTGCATTAGCATCATCAGGCGGAGGAGAAGTAGCATCGGAGCACGAGGGAGCTGCATCCCACATGGCCCTGGAGGGCCATGCAACGGACTCTGGGTACACCAGTGAGACGGAGGGCGAGGGGAGCTCCCTTGTGGTGGCGGCAACATCCGTGCCCCCCGCAACAACAGGTACAGCCGCCACCCAGCGCACCAGCACCGCCCTCCCAGCAGCCCCTCAGCGTTTGCCCCGTGCCCGCTCACCCAGGAAGGGGGGCATCTCCTTCGCCCCAGGCACCTCAGGCCCTGCCCCTGTCACCCCTGCTGCCCTCAGTGAGGAGGTCATTTACCTCCTGAGGACCATCATTGTTGGGCAGTCTGCCCTTTTGAATGCCATCCAGGGAGTAGAAAGGGAGGTGCACTGGAGTAATGCATACCTGGAGGGCATTCATTCGGGTCAGGCTGCCCATCAGCGATCGTTCAACGCTCTGGCCTCAGCACTGACAGCAGCAATTGTCCCTGTCTCTAGCCTCCCCCTCCAACTTCCTCCACCCAGACCCAATCCCCTGTACCTCTGCCTATCCCAGACACACCTACAGACCAGCCTGCACACACCTCAACACCCAAGGGAAGCTCATCCAGACATAAGCACCACACTTCACACAAGCATTCACACAAGCAACATCCACATGCAGACACACCAACACCCACTGCCTCCACTGTGTCCCCCTCCTCCTCGTCTCCCTCCTCCCTCCCTGTGACATCTCCACTCACACTTGCATGCACAACATCTTCAGCCACTACGTCCATCACCAGCACACCCACCAGAACACTCCGCACACGTGCAGTCACCACCCCCACTACCATTTACACATCCCCTGTGTCCTCTCCCAGTGTGTCTGTCACCCCCTCTTCCAAACCACACAAACGCAGGCAGCCACCCACCCAACAGCCATCCACCTCACGACAGCCTCCAGCCCAAGCACCTGCACCCAAAGACACCAGACTTCACACTCCTACAACCACATCCTCTTCCTCCACTCCCATACCCACTACACCTAGCCGTCCCTCTCTTTCCAAATTGATTTTCCTTTCCAAACTTGACCTCTTTCCAGCAACTCCCCCACCCCGTCCATTGAAAAAGACTGCAATCAGCACCTCAGCCACCACCAAACCAGGACCTATCAAGGACTGTGGAGTCCCCCACCCTCAAGGGCAACTAGTTCTGGTAGGAGCCAAGGCACGGCCTGCCCACCCCCGGAAAAACACCCAAAGATCACAAGTGCCCGGCGCGAGAGGCCAAGGACACCAGGGACCAAAATCCCTACCCTGGCTCCGGCTGGAAGTGGGGTGCCACCTGGCACACCGCCAAAGGTTGGAAAGGGCCACAGACGACCAGGGAAGGGTGGGAAGGGCAGCACGCCCGACAAGTCCGGCAGCAGGCCAGCTGCCCAGGAGGGCCCCACCAGCCCCATCCCAGGTGTGCAGGAGGGCCCGCCAGCCACAGCCCAGCTGCCCAGGAGGGCCCCGCCAGCCACAGCCCAGCTGCCCAGGAGGGCCCCGCCAGCCACAGCCCAGCTCGGCAATGAAGGCGCGCCAGACACAGCCCAGCTGGGCAATGAAGGAGCGCCAACTCAAGCACCGCTAAACAGGGCAAGGACCGCTGAACAGGGCAAGGACCGCCAAGGCAAGCACCGCTGAACAGGGCATGGACCGCTGAACAGGGCAAGCACCGCTGAACAGGGCAAGGACCGCCGAACAGGGCAAGGACCGCTGAACTGGGCCCTTCATCTCAAGCACTGCTGCACTGGGCCCTTCATCTCAAGCACCGCTCCGCTGGGCCCTTCATCTCAAGCACCGCTCCGCTGGGCACCGCCGTCTCAAGCACCGCTCCGCTGGGCCCTTCATCTCAAGCACCGCTCCGCTGGGCACCGCCGTCTCAAGCACCGCTGCACTGGGCACTTCATCTCAAGCACCGCAGCACTGGGCCCTTCATCTCAAGCACCGGTCTGCTGGGCCCTTCATCTCAAGCACCGCTGCACTGGGCCCTTCATCTCAAGCACTGCTGCACTGGGCCCTTCATCTCAAGCACCGCTGCACTGGGCCCTTCATCTCATGCACCGCTCCGCTGGGCCCTTCATCTCAAGCACCGCTTCGCTGGGCACTGCCGTCTCAAGCACCGCTCCGCTGGGCCCTTCATCTCAAGCACCGCTCCGCTGGGCACCGCCGTCTCAAGCACCGCTGCACTGGGCCCTTCATCTCAAGCACCGCTGCACTGCGCCCTTCATCTCAAGCACCGCTGCACTGGGCCCTTCATCTCAAGCACCACTCCGCTGGGCCCTTCATCTCAAGCACCGCTGCACTGGGCCCTTCATCTCAAGCACCGCTCCGCTTGGCACCGCCGTCTCAAGCACCGCTGAACTGGGCTCTTCATCTCAAGCACCGCTGCACTGGGCCCTTCATCTCAAGCACCGCTGCACTGGGCCCTTCATCTCAAGCACCGCTGCACTGGGCCCTTCATCTCAAGCACCGCTCCGCTGGGCCCTTCATCTCAAGCACCGCTCCGCTGGGCACCGCCGTCTCAAGCACCGCTGAACTGGGCCCTTCATCTCAAGCGCCGCTGCACTGGGCCCTTCATCTCAAGCACCCCTCCGCTGGGCCCTTCATCTCAAGCACCGCTCCGCTGGGCACCGCCGTCTCAAGCACCGCTCCGCTGGGCACTTCATCTCAAGCACTGCTCTGCTGGGCCCTTCATCTCAAGCACCGCTCCGCTGGGCACCGGCGTCTCAAGCACCGCTCTGCTGGGCCCTTCATCTCAAGCACCGCTCCGCTGGGCACCGCCGTCTCAAGCACCGCTGAACTGGGCCCTTCATCTCAAGCAGCGCTGCACTGGGCCCTTCATCTCAAGCACCGCTGCACTGGGCCCTTCATCTCAAGCACCGCTGCACTGGGCCCTTCATCTCAAGCACCGCTCCACTGGGCCCTTCATCTCAAGCACCGCTGCACTGGGCCCTTCATCTCAAGCACCGCTGCACTGGGCCCTTCATCTCAAGCACCGCTGCACTGGGCCCTTCATCTCAAGCACCGCTGCACTGGGCCCTTCATCTCAAGCACCGCTGCACTGGGCCCTTCATCTCAAGCACCGCTCCGCTGGGCCCTTCATCTCAAGCACCGCTCCGCTGGGCCCTTCATCTCAAGCACCGCTCCGCTGGGCACCGCCGTCTCAAGCACCGCTCCGCTGGGCCCTTCATCTTAAGCACCGCTCCGCTGGGCACCGCCGTCTCAAGCACCGCTGCACTGGGCCCTTCATCTCAAGCACCGCTGCACTAGGCCCTTCCCACCACTGCACTGGGCCCTTCATCTCAAGCACCGCTCCGCTGGGCCCTTCATCTCAAGCACCGCTGCACTGGGCCCTTCATCTCAAGCACCGCTGCACTGGGCCCTTCATCTCAAGCACCGCTGCACTGGGCCCTTCATCTCAAGCACCGCTCCGCTGGGCCCTTCATCTCAAGCACCGCTCCGCTGGGCCCTTCATCTCAAGCACCGCTCCGCTGGGCACCGCCGTCTCAAGCACCGCTGCACTGGACCCTTCATCTCAAGCACCGCTGCACTGGGCCCTTCATCTCAAGCACCGCTCCGCTGGGCACCGCCGTCTCAAGCACCGCTGAACTGGGCCCTTCATCTCAAGCACCGCTGGCCCATTGGCGGAAGGGGCAGTGCCGCATCTGTGTCGGGCAGGGCTGCAATAAGCACTCTGGGCACCAGTCCCCCTCCAGAACCAGTGGAGACTGTCATCCACTTGAGAGACTGTGGCTTTGCACTCCCCAGGATGTAACAGTGGGCAAATCACCCACTGTAGAGACTTGAGAGACTCTGGCTTTGCACTCCCCAGGATGGTACAGTGGGCAAGCCACCCACTGTATGGACTTGAGAGGCTGTGGCTTTGCACTCCCCAGGATGGTACAGTGGGCAAGCCACCCACTGTATGGACTTGAGAGACTGTGGCTTTGCACTCCCCAGGATGGTACAGTGGGCAAACCACCCACTGTATGGACTTGAGAGACTGTGGCTTTGCACTCCCCAGGATGGGACAGTGGCCATGGAGGACCCTCGTGGATCTGGCGTCGTGTATTCATGTGGCTGAGGTGCCCTGAGGTGCCTGTAGTTTTTCTATCTGATGCCCCTGCAGTGTTCTCTCCATTGGTGTCAGGTATCCTGTGTGGGCCTTGCCCATGTGATTTGGGCTCAGTGGTCCACGGACAATGACTGCTAAAATTATCGGACTTTTAATATTTATGTATATATTAGTTTTAAATGTGTGATATTTTTATATACCGATAATACAATATATTCAACTGTTTATGATCATTTCATTTTGTCTTTGCATTCTTCCGGGGGGTTTGGGGGTTGTAACAGTGATGTATTGCTATGCATTGATGTGTGTGTTGTAGTGGGTGAGTGTGGTGGTGGGAGTGTAGCGTATGTGTGCCCGTAATATTTTCTCCTCCCCCTTCCCCTGTGTCGTAGGTGCAGTACTCACCGTAGTCTTCTGCGCCGGCGTTCGTGCTCCTGGTAGAGGAGCAGGAATACAATAGCTGGTAGGATGTGTAGTTCGGGTTCCATGCTGTCCAGATTCCTTGTGGGGTGTATGGAGGTGAGCGTTTTCCGTTTGAAATGTCTGTTTTCGGCGTGTTTTTATCGGCGGGGCTACCGCCCCGGAAAAGGTGGCGGATTGGTGGGTTGTGACAGGGTGGGCGGTACATTGACTCCCGCCTGTCTGTTGGCGGTGACCGCCGCGCTGTTTGTTTGTCCCGCTTGGCGGTCGGAGTGTTAAAGTGGCGGTCTCTGTTGGCGGTTTCCGCCAGGGTCAGAATTCCATTTTTTAAACCGCCAGCCTGTTGGCTGGTTAGCCGCCGCTTTAACACCGACCGCCAGGGTTGGAATGACCCTCAAAGTCTTGTGACTTCAGGTGTGCACTGCATTTCACCACAGCAGTTTCATGAGGTAACTGAATCCCATGCAACAACTCCTTAATTCTTTCACCATTTTTCACTGGTGAACCAGAAGAGGTCAAATAACCCCTCTGTGACCATAGTTGGCCAAAATCATGAACAATTCCAAATCCATATCGACTATCAGTATAGATAGTGACTCTCATCTGAGCAGCGACATGCCAAGCCCTGGTAGGAGCTACCAACTCAGCTACTTGAGCGGAATACACTCCTTGAATCCAGGACGCTTCCAGGATACCGGAAATCGTGCATACAGCATATCCAGCTCTCAGCACTCCTACTGAATCTCTGAAACATGAGCCATCAACAAAGATAATTTGATCATTTTCTTCCAATTAGGTATCTTTAATATCAGGTCTCGGTTTGGTGCACATTTCTGTTACCTCAAGACAATCATGTTCTACACCTTCCAGATTTTCAACCTCTGTATTTTCACTTGGAAGCAAGGTTGCCGGGTTCAACACTGTACATCTCTTTAATGTTACATTTGGTGACCCCAATATAATCGTTTCATATTTGTTCAATCTTGCATTAGTCATATGCTGTGTCTTAGTTTGGGTTAGGGGGATCTCAACTGAGTGAGGGACCATGACAGTTAAAGGATGTCTCACCACTATGCCTTCACATTGTGTGAGGCTTTGTCCAGCTGCTGCTACAGCACGCAAACAACCCAGTAAGGCTGCTGCAACTGGATCCAAAGTAGCTCCTCCATGGACCTGTGTCAAGACAGACAAAGAACATGCATCACGTTCATGACAAAACAGAACAAAAGACTTTATGTAATCAGGCATACCTAAAGCTGGAGCCCTACACATGCTCTCCCTTAACTCAGTAAACGCTCTCATTTCCTTCTCTACCAAAACTATGGCATCCGGACCCTCTTTGACTGTCAGCCTCTGCAATGGCTTGGAAACGACAGAGAAATTCGGGATCCACTGGCGACAGTAACCCACCATTCCTAGAAACATCCTAACATCTCTCCATGTCGTTGGGGGATTCATCTGTAATACTGCAGTTATTCTTTTTCTGGATAACTTCCTTGACCCTTTCTCTATTTGATGACCCAAATACTTCACTTCTTTCTGACAATATTGCAATTTCTTGGGGGACACCTTATGCCCATTCTTCCCCAAGTGATTCAGTAATGCAATCGAATCATACTTGCACTCGTCCCTTGTTTTGGACTCAATCAACAAATCATCAATGTACTGCACTAAAGTCGATTGGAAAGGCAGCTCCAATGACTCCAAATTATTCTTCAATATCTGATTGAATATGGAAGGTGATTCCGAAAACCCTTGAGGAATTCGACACCAACTGGAAACCTTGTCCAAGAATTTAAAACAGAAGAGAAATTGGCTGTCCTCATGAAGAAGCACAGAAAGAACGCTTGGGACAGATCGATTACTGTAAACCATTCTGCATCACATGGAATCTGAAACATAATCACAGCTGGATTTGGCACCACTGAACAACATTTCACCACTATGGGGGTCATTTTGACCTCTGCGGTCTTTTGTCAAGACCGCCGAGGGACCACCGTGCTGAAGACCGCCATTAGTGGCGGTTTCCGCTCGGCGTATTATGACTGTTGGCAGCTCTCTGTCCTTTTTTGGACGGAGAGCCGCCAACAGCCATACTGGCGGTCGGTGGGGAAGTGGAGGTTGCTCCACCTCCACCGCCACGTCAACAGAACACCGCCCACCGAATCATGTCCTGTGATTCAGCGTGGCGGTGTTCTGTTGATGGTGTGGTGTCGGCGGAGCAGCCCCCATGGATCCCGTCCCCTCCCGGAGGATCGATGGACCAGGTAAGTCGATCGTCCGTTGGGGGAGGGGGGCGGGGGGTGTTGTGTGTTGTGTGCATGCATGGGGGTGTGCGTGTGTGTATGTAGAGGGGGTGTGTGAGTGCGTGGATGCTTGCGGGGTGTTGTGTGTTTGGGAATGAGTGCGTGTATGTCTGTAGGTATGTCTGTATGGATGTGTGCATGTATGTTTGAATGTGGGTGTGCGTGTCTGACTGTGTGTGTGGATGTTGGCATGTATGTCGGTGTGTGTGCGTGTATGTGTGTTGGTGGTGCCTGCGTGAGTGTCGTGTGTGAATGAGTGATGTGATGTTGGGGGTCGGGGTGGGGAGGGGGATCCTGCCACCTGTGGGGGGTGGCAGGGGTGGTGGGGGGTGTAGGGGAGGAAGTCGGGGTGGGGTGGGGGGTGGGGGAGACCCCTATCAGTGCCAGGGAACGAATTCCCTGGCACTGATAGTGCTTACCGCCATGGATTTCATGGCGGTTCCAAACCGCATGAAATCCATGGCAGTCAGCCGGGTCCAAATACCGCCGGCGGTATAGTGACAACCTCCGGGCTGGAGACCCAGGTCTCCAGCCCAGCGGTCGTCTCCGCCCTGGCGGGCGGAACGGAGAAGCGGCGGATGACCATGGCGGTAACCGCCATGGTCATAATTGCAAAAATTTTACAGCTAGCCTGTTGGCGGTCTTACCGCCGCTTCTCTGCCGTCCGCCAGGGTCGTAATGACCCCCTATGTCATTTATCTTCCTCAAATCTTGGACAATCCGAACCTTCCCACAAGGCTTTCTCAGTCCCATTATTGGTGAGTTACATTGACTGCTCAACACCTCTTTCAAGACTCCCAGTTTCACAAATTCTGCAATAATTTGTGCAACCTTTATAAGGACATCTTGCTCCATATGATACTGCGGTATCTTGGGAAACACAGCGTTTGGCTTCACACTGACTTTGACTGGCTCTACTCCTTTTATCAGCCCTACTTCTTTCCCTGTAAAATCCCACACCTTCTCTTGAACTGTTCCCTGTAAGTCTGCTGGGAGATCAGCCACTGTGAACATCGGAAAGAAATTAATCAGAGGATATTCCTCATCTGTGGTCTCAGTTTCAGGCTCTGAAACCTGTTCCTCCCCTTCATCATCACTGTTTGTCTGGACCTCAATTCCCTCATTGGAACAGGTGATTGAACACCTTGTCTTGCACAATAAGTCTCTTCCCAATAGGGATACGGGACTTGAATCGCAAACCACAAATTTGTGTAATCCTTGGAAGGTGTCGAACTCAACCTGAACCGGATCTGTGTTCGGGTTAATCAGGAGTTGGTTTGCTACTCCTACTACCTTAACTGTCCATCCCAAAAGGGGCAGTTTCAGAACCTCTGCACTTCTGACTGTAGAATGTGCAGCTCCTGTGTCAACCAAAAATGAAACCTTATGACCCATAACCTTCCCCTGAACATAGTGTCCTCTCTGATCTACCTCTAAGGATGCTGCAAGCCTGCACTCTTCTCCGTCTGAACTCTCATCCGACCATCCATAGTTTATTCCATTCTCACCACGCAATGGGTATTGTTGCACTGTGTGATTCTGACTCATTCTTTGACCCGTGACCTGTTGAGGAAGCATCACCTTTTGCTGTTCCATTGGGGCTAAAGGCACTTGCATTTGCTGTCTTGGTACCATGGGGACCTGCTGTTCCACTTGTTGTAACTGTATTGGCTGTATACATGGCATCTGCACCTGCTGCATGGATTGAAAATCTTGCATTTGATTCACATTATTCAGAAAATTTGGATTTGGACCTCTCGATCTTGGTCCTCTCATATTTTGGAATGAACTGACATCATTGCTTTGTTGAACAACACCCTCCTGCACCATCAATTGTGCTGGTCTCGGAGGTGGCTTCAGATCATATAGCACCCTCCCCAAATTTTCCAAAATCCTCAAATTGAACGTTCCATTTTCAGGAAACGCTAGGCTCCCAATTTTCTCTGTCACTTTGCACCATTGCTTTAGCCAAAGACATGGCGCGACACCCTTTTCCTCCATTACAATGTAAGCCGGTGTACCCTCGGGCGGTGTAACCTCCCCTACACTCCCGTTAATATATACGTCTCCCCTCAAAGCGCTCCTTAAAGCCTTGAAAAATGTAATCTTTACGTCTTTTATTTTGTTCACAATCAAATCAGGAAGTGACTTTAATTCCCAGAACTCTCTTCGCCTACCTTCTCAACCAATTGCCTCTCACGGACGGCTGCCAACCCGTGCGCTACCCTTCTCACTAACCAACCTATCCCAGCGCGGTTTCAATGACGTCACACTCACACGCACTGCGGCTGACAAAGTCTTGCAGCTTGTCTTCCCACTCACACAAAACTAATGCAATATATTACGAGCACCAACCAAAATAAAACTCAGATTGGCTGGTTTACTACTGGAAGGGTAAAACAATTGCTTCAGAACTTTACAGAGATTTTGCTTAGCCTCAGCCGCTACTCTCTCCTTCTCAGATCCTGCACTCGCAAGCAAAATTTGACCCGCAAATTCTGCTCTCGACTTGTCAATGGATTATTGTTCTAGTACACTTTGAAACTCACCAAATTTCCATCAAAGTTTTCATTCACTCACTTTGACTCAAACTCGACTCGTCGACTTCACCATCGACCTATTAACTGCACAAATTACAACATAAACCAAGTGTCTCATACACTTATCAATATACTCCGAAGTCTTAGACCACGCAGGGTCCGTACATCATCAACAACCACGTGGACAATTTTTGAGCACAAAGTGCCACACTCACATGAAGTTCGCCGACTTCCCTACTCTCATACTGCGGAGTATGCCCACTCCTACTAATACATCATCATCTGGCCTAAAATCCTCACAAACATCACAATTCACCTGCGATATGCATTAGCTGTGCAAGCGCAAAACCTACTTCATTTACACTATCACTAGAACACCGAGAACATACTCAAACTCCCTTCAGCAAGCTCCGAGATTCCGGGAAAGTCATTTGGGACTTAGGGCCTCATCATCCCTCCAATTTGCATCACTGAAAAGAAAACCCCAAAAAACTAACTTATTCGGTACACCTTGGCTACCACCAAACCCTAAGGCCCTCAAAGGACCCACGCCATCAATCTCTACCAAACTGTTAATCTTTCGTACTGGGGCCATACTGCTACAAAACGTTTAATTCTCGCACCCCGTGATCCTTCATACTGGGAACCCAAAGGGCCAAACCATCACCTCTGCTACCAAAAACTGTTAGCACGTCAGAGCCTTAATAAGTAAACTTACAAGGAGACGCGTCTAGGTCGACAAACCTTTGGACCACGTTTGGAGACTCCCCAGTACGAAGTATTTTCCCTCACAAAACATCAACCAACAATACCAATAAATAATCAATAATGACAATCACTAATCAATGAACAATCAATAGGAATCGAAATTAGAACATACCATGACCTTTCAGTCATGAATAACCACATCAGTTTAATTTAGTGTTAGGATATTTATTTCCCTATTTGTTACAATCTAATATCATATCAATTAGTCTCAATAGTAATAAACTCATCAGAAAACACTATTGATTAGCAATCAGAGCACAACTTAGTCAATGCATCGGCTATATTCATTAGATATTTATGCACATCATTAATATGAATCAACTTAGCAACGCCTCATTAGTACATGAATTAACAAAGCAAGATCTCAATCATTTGTCTATTTGCACAGGGTATTAATGAACGCCTTAATTAACCTTGAATTAGCATTAGCATGTTGGGCTTCATGCAAAACATTTTAGTGAACACGAATTTGGAAAACATCTAAACTAAGGCCTCTATCAAAATAGCAGTTGGTACCTAGAAAGAAAAGGCAAACAGACAATCACAATTTGCATCAGATAGTTACCAATCCAACAGATCAGCAAGCAGCGTCAGTCTTCGTCCTCAGGACATCAGTCGATTCCCCATCAGCAGAGATAGGATGGGGCAAAGTCTCAAGATAGCATAGCTAAGGAACGGATTACTTCCCTCAGATGGAGGAGAAGTTAGCATCAGGCAAGAATGGGGTAGAGGGTGGATTAAAATTACAGGACAACTAAACTATTATATGGCAACCAGCAAAAGTCCTCTAGCCAAAGTCTCATAGCAAAGGAATGGCAAATGGCAAGGGTAGGAGTCCCCGTGTAAGTGGAAGTGTATGAATCCCGTTGTCCTCGGGTTACGCTGTTAAAACAAAACTGTCTAACTATTCCCTAATTCCTCATTGGATAAAGTTTGGTGCATCATTATCTCTGACCAATAATTTGGTAAGCACCTTACTAGAATTTTCCACAGTTCCCACATCACGGATTGGTCCACATTATTGACGTCTTCAACGGTTGGAATGTCAGGTAGAAAATGTTCCACTTTGCGCTCCAGTCAGTGTCTTCATTGTGTTCTCCTAGTACGGTTAACCTTGCACCTGTTACAAATTACACTGTTGCATCTAGCAAGAACATCGCCTTGAGCAAGCCGGTTCTCATGAGAAAGAATTTACTACGGTTACACACATATAACTCCTGGAAAAATACAGCTCTGTGTCCTTCAGGAAAAACAGCACACTACACGTTAGAAAATGCAATTCAATATGAGGCCAGGCGGCTAGGCCCAAGCCCTCGCTAAGTTAATAAAGCAAACTCTTAACACATAACTCTAATTATGATATACTAATACAATTTCAAACATTATTGCATAATAATTCAGAATCAACAAGCCTTTTCATTAGTCTTCGTGTACATTGGTGACCACTCCCCGTTGGCACATTACAAATGTGTGCATTATTTTCTATGTTAACTCATTTTCTATGCAGCTTCATCACACAATCTATTGCAAGCTTTTCGCATTAATATTGCTTTTAAAAGGTACACTCCAACAACTCTGAACAGAAAATGTTTTTAAATCAGATCCTTTTTTTAATTTAAGGAGCGCATATGTCATGTATATGCCGTAATTCTCGTATGGCTTGTTATATAAGGATATTACAATCAGACAACTCTGTTGAGTATTTCTGACGACATCTAGCCCTAGGGGCCAGATTAGGGGCCAGATGTACCAAAGGATTTTACCCATTCTGTGTCTATGGGAAAAAGCTTTCGTACATATGACCCCTAGCCCATTAAAAAGAACAATGATAAGTATCCATTTGCCCAGCACAGTCTGATTATTGACTATTAAAATGTTCAGTTATTTATCTACAATTATTTGTAATTGAGCACTTTTTTGCAGGATAATATGTGCAAATAAAATATGTTGTATATTTTTAAGTTTAAGGCAATCTTTGGTGCAACTCCTACAGCCAAGAAGTAAAAGCTTTGCTCTTGACAAGTTTCCTTCTGTCTTTGTATCACATGTACATACTATCTCAGTTCATTAAAAGAACTTTGGAAAACAGAAAAAGAAGAGGCCATTGTTCAAAAAACAAACATGGGATACTCGTTCTTTCCTGAGAACAATTCTCTGTATTATGTATAATAATACTATTTGCACCAGTTCCAGGGATGTCACTGACCACCTACAAAATTGAAAATGTGCTGCATGTGAGTTTTCCTTAGTATAGGGTTTCTTCACCTAGTAGTGCTAAACAATGTAATATTCCCCAAGACGTACTCCATGCCAGTGGTTACTTATGAATAGTATCAGTACTACGCTTGGAGGCCTGGGCTTTTTTTCATCCTCAAGCTATGACCTAGAAGAAGAGATGAAAGTCAAAAAAAGAAAGACGGGAGGAAGAAGGGGGAGATAGGAAACATCCACAACGAGGGAAAGTAGGGTTGAAAACGAACCTGAGTGAGATGAAGCAAAAACAAGTGTAGGATGATTGAGGAAAGAGGCAAAAGGTGGGAATCAAGAATAGAGCGCCGTATTATTCAGAAACTTCGAAATTCAGCAAATTTGACATTTGGGACCTCCAGCTGGGGGCTACTAACCAAGAAAAACTTCAATCCTATGCTCTTAATTAAAAAAAAAATGACTCCACCGTAATGCATTTTTGAAGTTCTGAGGTCCATTCTACATAATTAGTCACATTATGTAACTGCAAAAAAAGGGGAACAACGTGAACGAACAGAAAATGAGTGGGAGTTGTTCGCATCATGTGTGATTTTGCACTATATTTTAGAGCAAAATGCTTCCTCGTGTCCAAAACGGACGTAAGGACACAATTGGTGCTAAAGAATTAGCGAAAAATGCCAAATGAGCATTTTTGCATAATTTCACTTTATTTTTGTGAAATTGCTCATAATTTCTGCAAAGGAAATTACACACATTTAACCCAGGCCTAATGAACACCCATAATTACAAAATCAAAATGTCTCTCCCAATAGATTCTGATTGTATTATCCTTCAGACGTTTTCTCAGCAAAATATTGTCTCTATCTTAGCACAGTACTGTCATGTACATTTTAAATACATATTTCTTTATTTATTTTTAATGACATTCAGTACACTTTCATAATTAAACAACGCTCATATCACTGTAGTTACAATATTAAAAAAATGAAATTCAACATAGGATAAAACTCAACCATATTTTTCAGCTGATTATTATAGTAAATTAAGTGATTCAGCCCGGTTTCTTATTAAGCCCAATCATGCATAATTCTCAGCATTTTGTGTTATGACTGTGTTGCATAATATCCTAGATTACACCATTATGCCATAATGTATAGTCGAGGTTTTGTTTGGGTGAAATGTTTATCGTGGGAGCACAGGAGCAGTACAAGAAAAGTTTACCAAGCTGCTGTTTATATATGTGTTGCTCATATGTGGCGCTGGACTTTCTACTATAATTTACACTCGGATTTCGAGAATGGCCAAAACTTAGTCAGAAGATAAATACGCAAATGTCTACGTTACCTTTGTGAATCAGTCTTTTTTCTTTACGCCTCCTCCTTTCATTTCATCTGCTTATGCACCCTTTTGGGAAAACAGTGGGGGTCTCATAGATGGTAATTCTTCTTCATGCCTTCTTCCTCTCCAGGTCATGAGATCATCCACTATTCTGAATATCCAGTGTCAGTGCCTGATGGTTGATTATTGATCATGTTCTTCTACTGGAAGTATTGTATCTTGCAACTTTCAGGAAGCCCGCAGACAGTTTTGCTGTATAAATATCTTGCAATTATACTGGTGGGCTGGCTCTAGTAGTCTGAGTAGTCAATGGTCACTTTAGTTAATTTAATCGATTTTTGTCAGCCTACACTTTGCTCTCATGGTATGTACGAAAAACAAACTTCCAATCGCATAGAAGCAGCACCAAAAAAAGATTGTCGCCCTTGAGACAGAAATTCCCAAAACGGTGGAAGGATGTGAAGATTATGAAGAAGAAAATGACAGTGGCAGGACAAGTAGCCTGGTTGATCATGTTGTACATTCATCACCAACAGCAACCTTTGCTTGGCATAAGCACCTAAGTGATATCATGGTCATCCCAAAGTGTCCAATCAGTCTATGTCCATGGATGGAAGTCTTGTAAGGTGTGATCCTCATCATTATAGCTTTGCCAGAAAAAAACAGGGGTAGACATGACATCTTTGGTGTGGTCTTCCCCCAAACCTTTTGCCTTGACCCCTGATTTTGGCTGGATTTGTTTTTATTGGTTTTAGGATTCTGTGCATGTTACCACTGCTAACCAGTGCTAAAGTGCTTGTGCTCTCTCCCTAAAACACAGTAAAATTGGCCTACACCCAATTGTCACATTTAATTTACTTGTGAGTCCCTGGCAATTGGCATTATATGTACCTAGGGCTTGTAAATCAAATGCTACTAGTAGTCCTGTAGCATTCATTGTACCCAATAAAGTACCCTTTTAAAACATGTCTCAGGCCTGCTACTGCAGTCTGTAGAGCAGTTTTAAACTATAAATTCAACCTACCAAAATACGCCTTTTGCCAGGCCAAGTCTGCCTTCATAATTCTTAGAAGTGGTCCCTAAGGAAGGCCCTAAAGTCTCATAAAGCGGAATGCATTGTATTTAAAAAGGAGGACATGTGTGCTTAGTGTTTACATGTGCTTGCAGTGAAAAACTCCTACATTCATTTTTTCACTGTTGTAAGGACGATCTCTCCCATTGAGTAACACTGGGTCACCTTAGTACAGTTAATAAGGACTTGCTTTGGAAAGGGAGCAAATAGAGATATGACATTTACACACACAATAATAATGCAAAATTCTCTTTTATGGTAAAGTTGGATTTTAATTCACAATTATGAAAAGTATACTTTTAGAAAGTGGGCATTTTCTTGTCCCAACCATTTCTGGCTCCCACCAGTGCCCTAGGTCACATGATTGTAAATGGTTCTACTGTAGGGGTTTGTGTAATCCTTCCAGACATTGACACAAAGGAGGCTTATGTGTAGACAGGATGGGTTATCCTGGCAGGATGACTGAGGAGGAGCTGTACCCAGCCCCACCTGCAATTCAAAAGGCTTTGCTGCTTGCATACAACAAGGAACCTGACACTAGTTTTCTGTCAGCCCAGACAGTTTGGAGTCTTGACAGGGGAAAGAAAGAACTTTCAACAGTCGGATGGAGGTTAGGACAGGTGAGTCCCCCCACATACAAACAATGGCACCAGGTGTAAATATTAGACACCCAGAACCACTCTCAGAACACTCCTTGACTTGTGGAAGTTACAGAAGAAGGACCGCTGTGTTACCAGAGATCTGCCCTGCTGCTTGAGGACTGCCTTGCATTCTGAGAAGAAAGACTAGACCTGCTTACCTGTATTCCAAACTAACCCAGAGTGACTCCAAAGATCAGTTGGCTGGCCTCCTGTATGAAGTGCAGGGACACAACAAGCTCCAGAAGCCTCCCTGCAACTTTCTAGCTGATCTGATGCAACTAGATCTGCAACTAACTCTGCCTGAGCCCTGCCGGCCTCGACTGGAGTGAATCTCTGATCCCCAAGAGATGCCACCTCAGATCCTGAACCCTTGGTTGACATTTGAGTGTACTCCTCCTCAAGAAAAGATGAAAATCCTGATGTCTGGACTCCTTGAGAATGTAGACGGCCAGTTTGTACCGGACACTGCCGCCTGTGACAAATGGCAACTCGAAGTTCCAGTGAGACCTGCTCTTCATGCTAAAGGGACTGCTAGCAATGCCAGGCAATCCAAAAGCTGCACTTCATGCATCAGCAATGTCAGTCTATAGTTACCATCAATGTGAAGCTACAGCAATGACTGTCCGTGACGCCCAACTAGTTCTTTGTGCAACAGCCATGACAGCCCTCAACACCTGGCCTGCTCTTCGTTCTACAGCGACAACCATCCATGATGCTGTACTTGCTCCACATGGCCTCCTCCACCGCGAATTGAACTCTTCATGTGACACTAAGAAGGAAACTCCTCAGCAGAGTTAACTTCTTCCCGGTATCAAACCCACACTCCATCACAGTTGACCTGAACTTGTGACTTTCCCCTGGTCTACTGCAACCAGATGACTGCGAGTAGCACTTTGTGCTTCTGGGCACTCTTTTCACTTAAAACATAAAAAATTAATTTCTCCAGTTCAACTTATTGTTTTTTTGCTGTTCTTGTATTATTTTATTTATGAAAAGTTGCTTTATTTATTTTTATTGATTTGGGATCTTTCTTGTGTTGTGTTTTCACATTATTACTGTTTTTGTGCTGCATAAATTCTTAACATATTCAAATCAAATAAAAAAAATGTATAGAGCGTGCTACTTACCCGTGAGGGTTTCAAGGCGCTTGGAGGTGGGGGAGGAGGGTCACTGTTCGAACGACCATGTCTTGAGGTTTTTTCTGAAGAGCAGGAGGTCTTTGGTTTTGTGGAGGTTGGTGGGGAGGGAATTCCAGGTTTTGGGGGCGAGGTAGGAGAAGGACCTGCCTCCTGTGGTGGTGCGTTGGATGCAGGGGACTGTGGGAAGTGTGAGGTCGGTAGATCGGAGGTTACGGGTGGGAGTGTGTAAGTTCACTCTTTCGTTGAGGTAGGTAGGGCTGGTGTTGTGGAGGGATTTGTGTGCGTGGATGAGGATCTTGAAAGTGATTCTCTTGTCTATGGGGAGCCAGTGAAGGGATTTGAGTTAGGTGAGATTTGTTAGTGGCGGGGGAGGTCCAGGATGAGGTGTGCGGCTGTGTTCTGGATTCTCTGGAGTTTGAGTTTGAGTTTGAGTGTGGTGCCGGCGTAGAGGGCGTTACTGTAGTCTAGCCTGCTGCTGAGGAGTGCATGGGTGACTGTTTTCCTGGTCTCTGTGGGAATCCATTTGAAGGATTTTTTCAGTGTGCTGAGTGTCTGGAAACAGGTGGAGGTTACTGCATTGATTTGCTGGGTCATGGAGAGGGAGGGGTCCAGGATGATGCTGAGGTTGCGTGCGTGGTTTGCAGGGGTGGGTGCGGGGTCTAGGGTGGTGGGCCACCAGGAGTCGTCCAATATGGTTTTGTTGGGCCGAAGATGGTGATTGTTGGAGTTGAGCTTGAGGTGGTTTGTTGTCATCCAGGTGGCGGTGTCAAGGAGTGCAGCGTGGAAGTTGGATTTGGCGGTGGTGGGGTTGCGGGTGAGGGAGAAGATGTGTCGGGTGTCATCTGCGTAGGAGAGGATGGTGATTCCGTGTGGTCAGAGGATGTTGGCGAGGGGGGTCATGTAAATGTTGAAGAGGGTGGGGCTGAGGGAGGACCCTTGGGGGACTCCGCAGATGATTTTGGTATCAGTGGAGTGGAAGGGTGGGAGGCGGACTTTTTGGGTCCGGTCGGTGAGGAAGGAGGTGAGCCAGTCTAAGGCTTTGGGTCGAATTCCTGTGTTGTGGAGATGTGTGCAGAGTGTGTGGTGGCAGACAGTGTCAAAGGCCGTGGAGAGGTCTAGGAGGATGAGTGCGATGGTCTCGCCCTTGTCGACTCTGATTCTGATGTCATCAGTACATGCGATGAGGGCGGTTTCCGTGCTGTGGTTCTTGCGGAACCCAGATTGGGAGGGGTCTAGTGTGTTGTTTTCCTCAAGAAAGTGGGATAGGCGGGCGTTGACTAGTTTCTCTGCGACCTTGGCGGGGAAAGGGAGGAGGAAGATGGGGCGGTAGTTGGAAAGGACCTTTGGGTCGGCTTTAGGCTTTTTTAGGAGAGCAGTGATTTCTGCGTGCTTCCAGGGGTCTGGGAAGGTGTCGGTGTCGAATGAGGAGTTGATTATGTCACAGAGTATGGGGGCGATGGTTGGGCTGGCTTTGTTGTAGATGCGATGAGGGCAGGGGTCGGAGGGGGATCCAGAGTGGATGGAATTCATGTTTTTTTCGGTTTCTTCATGTGTGGTTGGGGCCCAGATGGTAAGTATGGTGGGGAGGTCTTGAGTGGGGTCTGAGTTGGGCAGGTGAGGGGTGTGTGTGGTGTGTGTGTGTGGTATGAAGCTGTTGTGAATGTCCAGGATTTTGTGGTGGAAGTGGTTGGAGAGGGCGTCACAGAGGGGCTGTGTGTGTGTGGGGTCAATGTTGCTGGCACTGGGTTTGGATAGTTCTTTAATGATAGTGAAGATTTCTCTGCTGTTTTGGGAGTTGTTGTCAAGGCGTTTCTTGTAGTGTGCACTTTTGGTGGTGCGTATGAGTTGGTGGTGGTTGCGAATGGAAGTTTTGAGTGTGGAGAAGTAGGTTGTAGAGGGTTCTTGTCGCCAGGCTTTCTCCGCTTGACGGCATTTGCGCTTGGAGTCTTGGAGTTCGGTGGTGAACCAAAGGGCGTTCTTGATGTTGCGGGCGGCGATGTGTTTTCTGAGGGGGGCTAGTGTGTCTGCGCAGGTAGTGATTCATTTAGAGAGGTTGTGGGCCGCAGTGTTGGGTTAGTTGGTGTGGGGGGGTTATGAGCCAGTTGGGAGTTCATACGTTCTGTGGGGATCTTGTCCCACATGCGGTAGGGTGTGGTATGTTGGTGGTGGTGTGTGGGGGGTTTGGTGAAGGAGAAGTGGACGTAGTGGTGGTCAGTCCAGTGGAGTTCGGTGGTGTGGGTGTAGGTTATGTGTTGGCTTGAGGTGAAGATTGCATCAAGCGTGTGTCCTGCTGAGTGGGTGGGTGCTGTGACCAGTTGTTTGAGTCCGAGGTTGGTGAGGTTGTCTATGAGGGAGGAGGAGTTGTGGTCTTGAAGGTTCTCCAAGTGAAAGTTGAAATCACCAAGGAGGATGTAGTCTGTGGAGGTGAGGGCGTGCGTGCTGATGGTGTCGGTGATGGTGTCACAGAAGGCGGGCGTGGTCCTGGGGGTCTGTAGATTAGTGTACCTCTGAGGGTGGAGTTGTTGTTAATGTGGATTAGGAAGTGCATGTGTTCTGCGCTGTCGATTGTGTCTTGGGAGTTGGTGGTGACTTTAATGGTATCTTTGTGCAGAATGGCGATGCCACCTCCTGGCTTGTTAAGGCGGTCGTTGCATTGGAGTTTGTATCCCATGGGGGTGGCTGTGGCTATGTCGGGCTCTGAGGAGTGGTTGTTTCACGTTTCCGTGAGGAAGACGATGTCAGGTGAGTGTGATGTGATGAGATCCCAGAGTTCTATGGCATGTTTGTGTAGGGAGCGGGTGTTGAGGAGCAGGCAGTTGAGGTGGTTGTGGTGGGTGTTGTTGTTGTGTTGTACGATGGTGTTGTTGTGGGGTGTGTTCTGGTTGTGAGGTGTTATGCGGTGGGGCTGGCTGGTGGGCGTGGGGGCAGTGCAGGTGTATATTGCATTGGGGATTTTGGGGGTTATTCTAACTTTGGAGGAGTGTTAATCCGTCTCAAAAGTGACGGTAAAGTGACGGATATACCACCAGCCGTATTACGAGTTCCATAGGATATAATGGACTCGTAATACGGCTGGTGGTAAATCCGTCACTTTTCCGTCACTTTTGGGACGGATTAACACCTCCTCCAATGTTAGAATAACCCCCTTTGTGTTTGGTGGGGATGCTGGGGTTGGTGTGGGGTGTGAGGGATATGGAGCAGGATAAATGACAGGTGTAGCAGGTGAAGGGTCCATGTGTGTGTGTTGTGCTGGATTGGGTGCAGGCGGGGCAGGGGGCCTGGGTTGAGGAAGTGGAGGGTGAGAGAGGAGTAGGGTTGTCTGGGTGGGGTTTGGCTTTGGGGACCAGGGGGACTGGTGCTGGGCACGGTCCATGCGCGGCGGGCGCAGACAGAATTGCCATTAAGAGTGTGGGGTGGGAGGGTGGAGCAGCTGGGAGGAGGGAGGGGGCCAATGGGTGTGCACAGGGGGCGGGGACACAGGGGAGGCAGCGGCAGGGAGCTGGAGGACCGGAGAAAGAACGGGCGGGAGAGAGGCGAGAGATGAACGCGGGGGCAGGGGGGGCAGGGAGCGCGGAGAGAGAAGCGCTCAAAGCAGGGGGGCAGAGAAAGCCAGAACAGGCTAATACAACGAGTAAATACACAGTATACAATAGGCAGAGAAGGGCAGAGAGGGCGAACAGGCTAAGACAACGAATAATGCACAGTATACAAAGGGCAGAGAGAGGGAAGAGAAAAGAGAACAGGCTGAGACAACGAATAATGCACAATACACGATGGGCAGAGAAAGGGCAGAGAAAGGCAAACAGGTTAAGACAACGAATAATACTCAATTTACGATGGGCAGAGAAAGGGCAGAAAAAGGCAAACAGGCTAAAGCAACGAATAATACACAGTATACAAAGGCACTGACATGTGAAAAGGCAAAGACCGAATACTATGGAGCAAAAAAGGCATGAATGGAAAGCAGAGAATACCAGAGAAAACACAGAAGGATCACTTCCACGGTCGTTGGAGTGAGGGCCTCGAACTGCTGTCCAGACGGCAGTTGGGGGGGGGTCAGGAGCATGGGGGCAGGCTGGTGGAGCCAAGTGGACTCCTGGCCAGAACCAGGTCAGGGAGTCACCTCAAACTTAAACCTGGCTTCTTTGTGCCAAGTTACCAAAGGGGTACAGGGTAATTTAGTGAAATAACTTTTTGTGGTTCACCCAGACAAGGGTTGTGGTTGTTGCCTGAGTGGGGCTTTCACCTCCTCAATCAAAACTCAATTTCTTACAACAAATAACTCTCATGGCTATGTTCCGCAAGGATACACCGTATCTTTGCATCTACAAAATGGTCAATTTCTGCAATGGGAAACTGACCAAAATAAGGTACGCCTTACTACGCCCTACTATTTTTATATTTCTCTATGGCCTGGGCAGATCAGAAATGAACCCTGTAATGAAAGGGACCGTGAATGATGAAGTAGTATTACTCTGAGATTAAGGTAGAATAGGACTACTTTAAGAACAATTAAACTCATGTTCCTGCTGGAAATTCAGAATAAGGTGTGACCCCAGTAAAAAGAGGACTTTACAAACCTGTCATGACATTACAGTCGACTAAGCTAGAATTTTAAATCTGTAAGTTTTGCTACAGTACGCAGCTGTGTAAAACCATCTTTATAATACATCTGAATTGATACAAATTTACTGAAAGATAAGGATTCTACTGGAGCCAAAGTAAATGAAACAAGCATTTGCAATGCAATGGGTCTCACTATTGGCATTTTAAACTCCTAACCGGACTTTTCTTGCCACATAAACTGAAAAGTAAAACAGTTTCACATAAGCAAGCTGATGGCCGACATGAGAGCGAAGCTCGCTCGCAGTGAAAAGTATTGTCAATAGAGGAATTATCTATGTAACATGTAAAAGTGCAATTATCCATAAAACAGGGTCGATGTCATGCAAAGCGCTCGATTACTGCCCAGCGAGATCGTGCTGCCTACAAAAAAAAATAAAAAATAGTCCAGAAACCATACGGAAAATATGGAGCCTCATATGTTTTCAATAGTTGGCCGGTGTGCTCGAGGACGCCTGAACACCACAAAAGGCATGGCCTATGCATGCCTATCACTAATGAAATCAAGCGAATTTTAAACGGCAAGCCCACAACCCAACCAAACTGATGGGTGTGGTTAAAAGCCCACAGAGAGATCACACCAGGGATAGAGCACTTGCTCGCTCGACCCTACAAAAAGGGAAGAACAGGTGATAAATCAGTTAACAGATAAGCCAGTGTGATATATTTATTCAAAGGTAGGTTACAATAACAAAATTATCTGTAGAGTGAAAATAGATTGCTTATGTGTTATATGCTTATATGTTATAGATTTTTCAACATGAGGCCTATTGTGAATTTGCTGATTGTTAGAGTTATAATATCTGTAATCCTAAGTCATATCTGAGGAGAAACTATTTAAAACATTCTGGAAAGTTGAGCTTCATTTGGTCAGAGTGCAGGTGGATAAGGAGTAAAATGACAGTTGTTCTCAGCGTAAAGTCTTTTAAACTGAATACTGTGGTGGTTTTCAGTCTTCTATTTATTGGCAGTCCTCAAATTTGCAATGCAGTGTTTTTGATACACTTATGCCTGTTATTTTTATTACTTTTTTATTGATGTAACTTTGGTGGTTGCTTGATGCAATATCACTTAGGTTCTGTTGAATCCAATATAATATTACAAATGATCATTTATAAAGGTATCTGTTGATCTGTGGTCAGTCAAAAGAGTCAAATAATTGATTTGTTCAATTGTTGATGCTTCCTGAACCTTGCTACAGAATAGTTTTGCCTATCCATGGGTGGTTGTCTGGAAGATGCTAGAAATGAATGTCATGGCACCAAAATGCATGTCGAGCTGACTGCTTTTAAAAGGTACTGTGGACTTAGACCTCCTGTCGGCCCATTAGGATAGTTTTTCTTTTTTTAATATAGATCTATGTTCAAATCTGCTGGGCTCTTCATTATCTGATGTATGGTGTGAACGTTGGGAATGCATGAGTCTTTTAGATAAAAGTGGAGTGTAGTGATACGTTTTTTAAATCATGAATTTTTTCTGATGTAGATGATGAATTGATTACTAAGGATATATATCAATGTTTGCATACTTATGTAGTTTAGAACCAAATAAAGAAAGAATATGCTGAAATATTTCAAAAGGGTGTCTGTCCATAGATAGATGTGATTTGAGTTGATTCACTCTATGAGGTGGAGTAGGCTTCTTTTTTTTTTGTATTTGGAAAAGAAAGAGAAATAATTACATTCATACATCATTTTACCCGTAACATAAGATTCAAAAGATGATTACATATTCCGATTAGCCTGGAAGGAGGCGAGTTACTCTTTTGTCATCAGAACAGAACTTTAGATTGAACCTTCATTCATGGGCCAGAAGCCAGTTCTGAAACTGTTCCCAAATTACTTTCCCTTCTTTTTCTGGCCGATCTCCCCTTACGGTCATACAGTGCGATCTCCAAATGATACACAGACAATAACCTGCCCAGCCACTGCTGCCATGTCGGTGGTTGCGGGTTCAGCCATGCAGAGGAGATACCTAATGGATAGACCGCCATGGCCAGAAAGATAAGCGCCCTATGTCGTCCCCTCGTTTCCTCTGCGACCCCTAAGACCATGGTCTCGGGGGTAAGGACCACCTCATATCCCAGTATTTCTTTTAGCACGAGTTGCATACCGTCTCTCAGTACCGTCAGCTCCCCGCACATGGCAAACATATGAACAATATCTGCTCCATGTGCCTCACACCTTGGACAGTTTGTCCCTCGTGAGCCCCACCGTTTGACAAGGTGAGCCGGTGTATAGTACAGATCGAACTTGGTCTTATAGTGTTGTGCTTGTAGAGAGGAAGAAAGTAACATAGTATGTCCCAGTTCAAGTGATGTGAGAAAATTAATACCTCCATCCACCTATTTGTCCTTCCACCTCTCACTATGCTTCCCTAAATCATCAGGTTGTTCAGCCATCAGTGATGAGTAAAGTAATTTAATAGGCATATTAGATTTCCCCAAAATACCCTTTAACAACAGATTATTTCTGAATCCCTGTGCCCCCACTGTTTTTTTACCCAAAAAATCTTGTATCTGTAAATATTTGAAGAAATCCCTTGGTTCTAGACCATATTGTTCTTGAAGACTCCTAAACACCTTCACTCCGAGATCATCATAGAAGTCTCCTAACCTCTCTATGCCTCGGGAGGCCCATTTTACCATATGGATATCCTTAAATATTTCGGGAAGCGACGGGTTGTTCTTGATTATTGTATAATAATTAAATCTTCCAAGCCCATCCTTTATGCGCCATGACCACCAACATCTATAAGCCGCCTCTAATACCTTGTATCTAGCTTTCTTATAGTACCCAGGTTCGTGGAAGGTTAGCAGACATCCATTAGCAGCCGATCCAACGAGCAGCTCATGGATATTGGGACCGTCCTCCACCTCATTCTCCCCTGCCCTTCCCCCCCCATAACGGGCGCATATATTGAAAAGCTGCTGCCGTTTGGTATAATTTCATATTCGGTAGGGACCACCCCTCCTTTTCCAGAGGCAAAGACATAAATTTACCCCCTCTTCTGCACTTGCCGTATGCCCAAATAAATCTCATGACCACCCGTTCCATATCCTTAAACCGAGAGTTTGTAAAGTTTAATGGTATGGCACAGAAAATATACAATAGTTTTGGGAGGAGAATCATTTTAACCATATTTCACCTCCCCATTATAGCAATATGCAAATTGTTCCATCTATGCATATCATTTATGGCAAGTATTGGGTCTAAGTTCAGGTTGATGATTTCTCCTACTCTTGGTGTAATATCAATACCCAAGTAGACTGCATGATCCACCCTCCGATTGTCCTGAGAATTCGTATATTGGTTAACCAGCAACTGTGTTTTAGTTCTATTTAGCAGATACCCAGAGAACATTCCAAATTTGCTCGTCACCTCTTCCGGGTTAGAGGTTACTATGGCTATATCACCCGCATACGCTAAAACTTTTGAATCCCATCCATGCCTACACACCGGCGAGATCTTACTATTCCCTTCGAGCTTTCTAAGCAGGGGATCTATATACAGAGCAAACAACAACGTGGAGCAAGGGCATCCCTGTCTAGTGCTGCGCCCTACTTGGATACATTCAGACTGCCCTCCCATTTATTGTATTCGCACTCCATAACCTGCCAGAGATATTTCCAATTAACCCGATCAAATGCTTTCTCAGCATCTAACAATGCGACAGCCATGGGCTCCCCCACAACTTCTGTTGCATCGAAGAGCGTAATAACTCTTCGAATATGTTCAACCGTGTCTCTGCCCGGGATGAACCCATGTTTTCTAGGTGTTACCAATTTCTTGATCACCAAGGATAATCGAGAAGCTAGTATTTTTTAATAGATTTTAGCATCGATTCAGAGGAAGTAACAATGTTTTAAAGATTTTATAGAATTCTAAGGGGATCGCATCAGGTCCAGAGGCTTTCCCAGTGGCGAGTTCACTTAGGGGGTCATTCCGACCCTGGCGGTCCATAACCGCCAGGGCCGGGGACCGCAGAAGCACCGCCAACAGGTTGGCGGTGCTTCCTGGGCTATTCTGAACGCGGCGGTAAAGCCGCGGTCAGAAAAGGGGAACCGGCGGTTTCCCGCCGGTTTTCCCCTGGCCCAGGGAATCCGCCATGGCGGCGCTGCTTGCAGCGCCGCCATGGGGATTCCGACCCCCTTCCCGCCATCCCGTTCCTGGAGGTTTCTACCGCCAGGAACAGGATGGCGGGAACGGGTGTTGTGGGGCCCCTGGCATGGGCAGTGCAGGGGCCCCCTAACAGGGCCCCATAATGATTTTCAGTGTCTGCATTGCAGACACTGAAAATCGCGACGGGTGCCACTGCACCCGTCGCACCCCAGCAACTCCGCCGGCTCCATTCGGAGCCGGCTTCATCGTTGCTGGGTCTTTCCCGCTGGGCTGGCGGGCGGCCTTTTGGCAGTCGTCCGCTGGCCCAGCGGGAAAGCCAGAATGGCCGCCGTGGTCTTTTGACCGCGGTGCGGTCATTCGGCGGTTCCCGCCAGGCGGGCGGCTACCGCCGCCCGCCGCGGTTGGAATGACCACCTTAATGCCTTATCTACTTCTTGACTATCAATCTGTCCCTCCAAGCGCGAATGATCCTCCTCTGTTACTTTGCTAAACCTAATGGAGCTTAGAAATTCTTGCATCTCTGTAACTGAAGCTCCAGATGTATAGCTGTATAGCTGTAAAGCTCTAGTATCTCTGAAACACCTTCCTGATTCCATCTGCATCTGACACTGCTTGTCCTTGCTGATCCCTAATCTCTCTGATGACCCCAGCTGCTGCTTTATGCCTTGCCCTTACCGCCAGCAGGTGCCCGGTTCTTTCTCCAAACTCATACCCTTCCGAGCATTGTGCAAGATATTTTTCCGCTATTCTTTGTGCAGTGACCTTGTTTATTGCTGCCCTTGCTATAGCAATCCGCTCCTTAATTTTGTTTATATCCTCCCCCTTTTCTATAGTTATAATCAGCTGTCTTTCTGCATCTCTGAGTTTCATATGCAAATCCCTTACTCTGCCTTGGATGCTTTTTTGTTTCTTAAGGCTAAAGCTCAGAGTTTCCCCCCCGTACTCCTGCTTTCAAGGCATCCCAGACTATCTCTATAGGGGCAGACCCCAGATTAATCTCTGAGAATTCAGCTATCCAGTTCTTCATATATTCACAATATTCAGAATCCTTAAGGAGCCCTCTTTCAAAGGTCCACCTCCTGGCTTTATACTCCAGACCGTCTAGCTCCAGATCAAGTACCAATGGGTTATGATCTGACATAATCCGTAGGAATAATTCCAAACTAGCATGCGTTAACAATTCGGGGGATATCAAGAAAAAATCTAGTCAAGGCAATTTTGCATGAGGGGCTGAGAAATAGGTGTACTCAGGATCTGAGTCGCATAGCTTAACCCAGGCATCTACCAATCCTAGCTCCTTCTGAATACCAACCATTGCCTTAAATACACGAGGCTTACGTCCCTGGTATTTCTTAACTACGGGCGCTAATACATCCTGTAATCCATCCCATGAGAGATTAAAATTATAATCCCCACATAGAATATACGGGTGAGGCCAGCCAGTTAATTCTATAGCTAAAGTATCCATTACTACCGGATCATCGGTTGCTGCCCCATATACAGAGCATAAAGTAAAACATCCTTTACCATAGAAGTATTCTACAATAGCCCATCTCCCATTCCTGTCAGCCTTCTGTCTAGCAAATCTTAGTCTAAAACTCCGATCCAATATTGCCACCCCTTTAGTTTTCACATATTGTTCTGAACACACTACCATTCTCATACCAAGTAATCCTAAAATTCTGCGGTTCTTATATTCCACATGTGTCTCTTGTAGGCAGTAAATGTCCGTCCTAAGAGTTTTCAGGTCTTCCTTAACTTTTCTTCTTTTTCGTGGATCATTTAATCCACAGATATTAATAGAAGCTATGCAAAGTCTAGTCATTTCTACCCCCTTATTTCACCCGCCCCCTTTCCCGGCCTTTTCTACCTCCCATTCTTTTTCCTTTACTTTCCATCCTGGCTGTATAAAATCTCTAGTATCTTAAATATACCTCCCTTCTCCTTTCTCTCTCTTATCTTTATACTTCTTTTGATTCTCTTTATCCCTTTTTTTCCCATTCCCCCCTCTTTTCCCCCCTCCCCCTACCCTGCTTCTCCCCAGACCCTCTTCCACCCTCTTCCCCCTCCCCACACCACTCCCATCCTCCCCCCTCCCCTCCCACCAGGGCTGGTTGGGATCCCCCTCTCCTGACCAACCCCCCCTTCCTGTAGAGCAATCCAACCGCCTTTGGTCCGAATATTGACGTTATGTAGATGTGAGGTGCCCGCCCACCTCCGGGTTCACTTGACATCTTTACATCATTTTCACCCCATCAAATACTCCTTTGCTTGGATCTCTGACGTAAACCATCTCACTTTCCCATTCATGATAATTTTTAGGCGCGCAGGGGCTATCAGATAAGCTTCCCCTCCCTTGTCCAAAAATGGTTTAATCAACTGTTGGAGCCGCCATCTGCGTTCCACAGTTGTATGGCAAAAATCCAGTCGAGTGAAAAAAGTGACTCCTTCTATAGTACGTGGGGCAGTAGGGCGAGATTTCTCAAAAATAGCTTGCCGTAGCAAAAAGTTACCAAAAAAGACCAGGATAGCTCTAGGATATTTGGAGTCTGCTGGGTGCGACCCCTCCCTCCGAGTTGCTGGAAACCTATGAACACGCTGAATCTCATTATCCCAGTCCCAGTTGCTCAGTTCGGGAAAAGCCCCACGCAGTAGCTTAATCATGTAAGCCCGAATGTCACTCCCTTCCAACCCTTCGTTTATGCCCAAAATGCGCAGATTATTTCTTCTCTGCCGGTTCTCATAATTTTCCAGCTTTCACATTATGTCAGTCAGTTGACCCTCCTGCATGGCATTCTGTTGTTTCAGGATATCGACATCCTCTTCGACTGCAACCATCCTCTCATCCATTGAGCATAATGTGGCTTCAATCTCGGTGCATGACTTTGCTACCTTACGAACTGTTCCTTGCAACCGCTTTGTAGCTACCCTGGCGCGGCGATTTTCGATCCCAGTTTCTGTTTGAAGTTCTTTAATTGAATTGTATATTGATTGCAACATCCCAGAGTCAGTGCCCACCATTCTTGCACCTCTTATCGCATCCCCGGTGCTTCCTTCCATGTTGTTGTCCGCCAGCTGTTGACCACTCGTTGCAGTTATATCTGTTGTATCTGTTAGTTATAATGCCAGAGTAGTCCCATTTTAAGGTCTTACTGCCACTTGACGTAGAGAATTTGGCGCCCTCCTGCGAACCAGACCGTATTATTTGTGCATTTACGCTGCCGCCGCGCCTGCTGTACTGTGGGTTAATTACTTGATGATATATTTACCATCTCAGAGGATATGCTACTACCAGACTCGCTGAGGCCATGCTCTCCACTGCTGAGATCGGATTCCTCTGTCAAAGAATAAAATGTATCCCCACTGTCTTTTGCCCAATCCAAAGGTTTTGTCTCTTTTTCCTTGTCTCGTCCTCCTGGTTTTAGCAATTTGAAGGAGGGCAATGGCCGTTGCGTAGGACGCAAGGGCTTGCCGGCCCCGCCCACCATGGACAAAGCTCACGCCGCAGCGCACAGACGCGGAGAGGCTGGAGAGAAGCCATTCTCTCCGGCCATGGATCGCCGCTTTTTGCTGGATTTCTTTCACCGCGGCCCCCAGGCGGCAAGGACGGAGGACGAGGCACTGGGAGTGACCCCTATGGCATGAGGGCAACACAAAGGGCTTTCTTTTGGAGCAGGAACGCTCCCATTTGACAAGTAATGGACGCCACGCTAAGCTGCTCCTAATTTTGGCAACCTGGAAATCCACCAGTAGAAGGGAGCACTGGCAGTACCTCCCGCCTGGCTTGCTCTTCTCCCCAGCCTGCAAAAAAAAAAAGCGACTTCAAGTAGGATAAGGGGGGTAAATGGCTGAATGTGCTTGGCAGCAGACTGTAAAAAAGACTGTGAAAAAGCACTAGTAGTTTTTTAATGGTACCTCAACAGGTTGTGATATAATACAGGGTTCGGAGGGCACTCACCCTACTGGACGTTTGAGTTTTTTTTAACTTGGGGACTGTTCTAAAGAAAAAACATTTTTTTTTCTTTTTTGTATACCATACTGCTTAAGACTGAGACTAAGAAAATGGAAAATGGGGGGAAAAAAATAATAATAAAAAACAGAAAGTTCGCTTCTGCAACAGGGGATAGCAGACGTGGGGGTCTTCTATTTGATCAGCAGGCTCTTGTTTGAAAAGGCTTTCCTCAAGCTTATAAGTTACACTGACTATTAGTTCAACAAGTGTTAGGTTGCTCCAATGTTATTGATCACTCAGGTTGGCATCACTAATCTCCTGTGCAACCCTTACCAGCCTACAAGGGGAGTTATTAAAAGAGTGATACACAACGTATTAGCAGTAATAGTAGGACTAGCTGGATTTGTGAGGGCACTCCCTCACTCTTTGAAAATAAGTATGGCACCTAAAATGGCTCGGAACTCTGGAGGAGGCAAGATGGACGGAGCTAAAGCTTCACGACTTGGAAAAGATAAAGGGGACCCAGCTGGGGCAAATAGGCACCCTCTATCAACAATGGCCAGGCAAACCGGGAGAAATATGACCGGCCTAGGGAAAGACACCAAGACCGATGACAACTTCACTTCCCTCATGGAGGTCAGGGGGAAAAGCAAAAGCCAGCCCACTATTACGTCTTTTCTTGCAGGAGGGACACAAGAAAGTGGTAATATGCATACAACCCCCCCCCCTTCAGAGATAGTCAGTTTGTAACAGAAACTATATCCTTGGGTGCCCTCGGAGAGAAGATTTCTACGGAAATTAAAGAACCCCCTATAACAACTGCACAATGCGGCAATGGTCTATCAGTGGGCCTAGATAGCTGCATGGCGGTAAGAAGGAAGGGAAGGGGTCCCCCCCCAGTAAGGACTCAACACAAGTAGAGGATGCAAGCAATTTAAGCGCTACATTGGGTGCAGAAGCTGGGCGAAACACATTGCTAAAACCCTGAGGTGGAGTAGGCTTCAGTTATTTTGTGATATATAATCCCATCTGCAACCTCTTAAGTATTTATTGTTGTGGGTGACCTTAATATATTATGACCATAGCAAGTTATGTCCAGTGCAGAAATCTCATATTTAATGCACATCACACAGAGAGGGTTTGCTAATAGTTTGGCACAGTCCTTCAGATCTGCAGAACACTGGGCAGAGATCATGTTTAGCTTACTCATATTATTTTGCATTTCAAGGAAAGTTAATCAAGATGAGGAACATTGAAAGGGATCGTGGAAAAATTGGATTTCACATTTTAACTCCTAAAAGAAGTACACTACACTGCGATTTCCCACTTTTACAAACTATTAAGATGTGTGCATGTGTGTGTGTGTGTCAGAGAGAGAGAGATTCACATTCTTGGTGTACATTCTGTACAGGTAGGTCTGTACATTTCAACATAAATTTCACTTCCACTTTCTTTTGTGAATCATCCATGATTTACACAGGTGGACGTGTCACTTTTCTATGGGAACAAGTCTTTGTAATCTGACTCTTGAGTGTAGAAAAGCAACTTGTGCTGAGATACTGGAAGGGCGCTTATGTGATGTGCACGTAAGACACCAATGCCCAAACAATTGTGCTGCTGTTTTCTGCATTCCAAATAATTGAATGGATTTGTAACTCTAGTTTTAGAGATGTCGGCCCTGATTTATACTGTTACACGCAAAACTGTGTCAGTGCAGTTTTGCGTGTAAGGGCAGTTTTGCGTGTAAAAGTATTACCGATGGTAATGCCTGGTTAGGGCCATTGAAGATGACGCTAACCTGGTGGGAGAGGCGTAGGGGGAACTAGAGATTGTGCGCCGGATTATGGCGCTACACTGCTTAGAGGCAAAAAAATGCCTCTAACCAGAGTAACGCCATTTCCTTGCGCAGAACCCCCATGGACATGGCTCATGTCTTAGTAAAGACAGGAGTCATGCCCACCATCCCATTGGCCATGCTCAAGGGCCATTGGGGCCAGCACCATGCAGGGGGGCCCAAGTCAGGGCCCCTGAGTGGGTTAAAAAACAAAAAAAGAAAAATACTTATCCGGACTTACATGGGATGGGTCACCCATCCTGTGGTATCCCTCTGGTGTGGGCTGGGGTGTCCATGGGGCCACGGAAGAGCACCTGTGGGCTCTTTCCATGGTCTCTGACCATGGAAGTATGAATACAGGTCCCCTAACGCCTTCCAATACCCAGACGTTAAATAATGGCGCTAAGCATGCTTGAATTTAACACGTGGGATAAATATGGCATTAAGGCCACATTGTCATTTTCTGGACGGGAACGCCTATCTTGCATCTCATTGATGCAAGGTAGGTTTTCACGTCCAAAAAATTACGTTAAATCCATTACTTTGGCGCTAGACGTGTCTAGCGCCAAAGTATAAATATGGAGTTAGGTTTGCGCTGAATTAGCGTAAAATAAACAATGCTAATTCAGCGCAAACCAGGTATAAGTATGCCCTGTCGTGTCAGTATACCTGTGTATTTGTGCGTGTGATAGCATGCATATCAACTAACAAAGAGTTCTGAACGTGCATGTGAGAGTGCTAAGTACTTGAGTAATGAAGCAGATGCAATACGCTGTTAAAGTGAACATCAATTGTTGTCACATTAATTGAACTGAACAGTTTTAATTACAGAATACTTCTCAGAGTACTTCAGTCCTTTCTATGCCAGGCTTAGGTTTTGGTAGTTAGGCTTTTGGAAAAATATCCTGAGACCACCTAGCAGGGTTAATGCAAAAGTGTTTTAATTTAATTCTCAGTCTTCAATTCATTTGAAAATGAGGTGTGTTATCAGGCTAAAGCGACACGTGAATGAATCCAACACGTTTGAGCAAAAATATGCCTACCCATCTACATGGGAGGAAAAATAAAAGCAATCCAACCAGAACAACATGATTTAATAGAACTGAAAATAAACTGAATTGCTTTTATTCTCTGAAAATACTCTGTCGTACAGTGTGTACTGTATTTATCACCATGGTGATGAGAAAAATACAATCCTGTTGCTAGTCAAGATCAGAGTCAGGGGTGACAAACAGCAGCACATTATGACACAGCGCATACAATGTCCAATTATTATCACTGAGATGCCAACCCTATTGTTGAAAGCAATCAATCAAAGACTACAGGAAGAATACTAACCACAATATCACCTTCAAAACATTTTGGAAAACAATTTTACAAACTTAATTCCTGAAAGTTTTCAGTGACTCATAACAGTCTTGCAGTCTTTAGGGTCAAAACTACATCATGATTTCAAGCCTGAAATACATTTTAATTAATGATTAGTCCCGTTCAGATTGCTGAGACTAGAAATGAGGGATTATACAGAAGGGAAAAAATGTTAATATTATAAGGAAATAACCCACCTTATGCTAGAAGTGCATTGCATTGATATGCCCATTTACTGTCTCATTCACTGAAGCTTTGTCTCCCTTCTTCACTTATCTACTCACTCACTCCGTCCCAGTGCTAAACTTGAGCCAGTGGTTTCTGGTGCTCGACACCGGCACTTAGTTGCCAACACCAGCATTTATGACTGTTGAAATTAATGATTAACACAACAGCAGTTTTTTATTAATTCAATGTGCATTAAAATAACTAATTCCTGCTGTCCAAGCCATACTTCTAGCTTTTGGGGCCTGGAATAGTCTAAATTGTCATCCTGTAGGGGGTTATAGTAAGTAGTTATGCTGGTTCTGTCACTGACGGTGATGGCAGTGGCAAAGGGTGGTGCAAGCTGCGGTGACCTCCAGACGATAGTTTGGCACCAATTACTCTGAGTCTTTGCACCTCGTTTACAATGATTTAGTGCTGCTGTAGTGTCATTTTTTCTGACGCTGCAGTGGCACTAAATCAACTCTAGATCTACATTGTGACGCTAGAGGCCTCTAGTGTCACTTTTACTGTTTTAGTGTCATTTTTTATCAGTGTCGGATCTGGCAGCATCAGATACAGACAATGATAATCAATGTAGGTGTTCAGTCCTAAAAAATGATGCTAGCCTGCCAGAGCTGTATTTACAAGCTTTTCAAAAAATGACACATGCCTAAAAAAGTGACATTAACTCTGACAAGCATCAAGATCTTAGCACCTGGTCAGACAAGGCATTAAAATGACTCCTTGGTACAGGGTCATAAGGAGAAACCAAACAAAACACACTTACAACCTGGAGCATGGACCTACTCCTGTTACAACTTGGGGTACCAAGGAGACCAGCACAAACCCCAACATCACCACCACAACAGCCAGCACCACCACATTCACCACCACCCCAGACCACAGAGGCAGTGCAGGAGAAGGGAGCGCATCTACCCAGTGGGCATCCCTGATTGCCCTCAGAGAGGACGAGGTCATCACCTTCTACCGGCAGCTCAGGTAGTCAGTCTTACAGCTGCTCCACCTCATTGCACCAAACTGCAGGCAATGGTTGAGCGGTCCACCACCATCCTACCATTGACCAAGTTCATAGCTGTGCTTCACCTCCTTGCGTCTGGATCCTTTCAGAGCACAGCAGCACAAGAGGGTGGAGTATTGCAGTCCTCCCTGTCTGCATTTCTACCCTCTGTTCTGGATGCAATCATCTGCCTCACACCCCAACACATCCTCTTCTCCAACACACAGAAATTGCATCAGGAAATTAAACAGGGCTTCTACACAATTGCTGGGTTTCCACATGTCTTCGGAGCAATGGACTGCACCCAGGTGCAACTTGTACCACCTGCCACAAAAGAGCATGTGTACCCCAAACGGAAGCACACACACACAATGAATGTTCAGGTCGTCATGGATCATTGCGGCTTAATGCCCAATGTGCTGGCAAAATACCCAGGCAGTGTCCATGACATGTCCATCTATGGCAACTCCATTATCAATCAGAGGTTTCAGGAAGGACAATATGGGAATGGCTTGCTTGTAGGGAAGCAAACCACAAGTATCTAACAGACACACGAATAAATAGATATGTGGGAGAAAATACACAGATCACTCTCTGCTTGTACAGATAGGAACTGCACAATGAGGCCTGTCACACAAACATATACTCATATCAAATGCAAATCACCCTGACATACAGGTGAAGGCATCTCAAGCTACTTTTGCATATGTTGCATGATGTAAAGGCACACATCCATGCATGGCAGACAGGAAACCTGCTCTACATCTCTGGGTGCAAGGGAGGTGTACCATCTACACTGGGGGGTGGTAACATGCAACACACATGGGACATCAGCTGTGTCATGCCTCATACATCAGGGTTTAGGGGCCTCAGTTATCAGGCCCTTGCGCCACTTTGCACCACCAGGGCAACATTTGTAGAATGCCCTGCTACCACAGTGTGCCAGGCCATATTTACAAGGCCATGCAAGGCCACAAACGTGGCTTATCATAGCCTTGTGAAAATGGACAACTTAACATGCATAACACTGTGTGAAAGGGCTGTTCCATGCGTGCCACTTGGGGTATACCCACGCAACATACGTGGAAACAAACCTAACTGATGTAATTACAGATTTATAAGTCTGTAAATGTATCACAATTTAATGCCATCTCAGGGGTGGCGTAACAGTGATGGAAATAGGAGAAATTTCTACATCACACCTTGTAGCTACCTCTTCCTATGTGTCCCGCATTCTGCAGCACACATAGAAAGAGGGATACACCTCCTGTTATGGTTTATGTGCAGGAAGGTGTCCTTTCCTGCACAAAATCAATTATCCACACAACGTAGGCACCCTTACACCATGGTGTAAAGATGTCTGTCTTGGTGTCAGGCATCAATTTGTGCATCAGTGCATGGGGAGAATTAAGAAAGGTGCTACATCTTGTGGACATGGTGCATTCCTAGCCTTTCCTGGTGATGCATGGCAGTACAGTAAGGCACTTGCTGCACCAGCCTGTGCCAGAGGTTTAGGAAATGAGGCCCTAGGTGCTAAATGAAAAACCAATGCCCATGACCAGTTGACATGTTGCTGTACAAATGCCTTATTCAATGTTAAATAACTCACATCTCAAATGTGTGAAGTGAAGTGCCACTCACAGACATGACTCGCCAAGCTACTGAGGCAGCAGCCTTGACTGGAAGGTGCACCTGCACAAAAAATTCCATCATGAAAGCTAAGAAGTACACGTACAACCCCTGATGCAAGTTTGTATGTGTACTTGCAAGGCAACTTGTGTGCAAGTCCAGTCCTATGAACCCCAAAATGGCATGAGGACCCAAATAATGTGTACCAGTTCCCCATATTAGAGACGTAGTACAGTGCATGAAGGTGTGTAGTTGTCGGACACATGACCACACACAAATATGCAGGATACATGTCAAGTGTGCACAAATTGGCTACAAATCTGGCTCACATGCACACAATGTTACAGCACCTTGACATGAAAACATGGATTGGGAAATGGCAGTTGTCAAATCATGTCACTCAGTTCGGATGTGTGAGGGCATACTTTGTGGGTGGCATCATGCCAACTGTCATGGACAATGTAGGGCAATCAACAGCATGGGCAAATATGATGCAGGGCAATACAAACATCTGGGGTCGAGCCTAGACCTATACATGTGTCTGTGTCAGCCATTTCTGGGATCTCACCAGCAACCTAGGCTATAATAAAATAAATAATTCATGGCCACATTCTGTCCCACCACACACAGCAACACAAAACATTGAGTGGACTACAGTGATGGGATTTAGACACCATCCAACCCTGCTGCACAAATATGCTAAGTTGATTAGTATGATGTAGCTGCCCATGCACTGCATTGGACCTCATATACAGTCAATGGGCGGTCCTCTGGAAATGGCACTACACAGCCGTGATGTACATATCATGTGTTCATATTTGGGAGAAGAGCATGACAATACAAATACACATGACACACATGTGCAGGATGTATGCAAATGCATTAAACCATAGCAATTACATTTTTTTCTTCTAACATTTCAGCTGAGCAAGGTTATGGCATCCAGCAATGGGTAATGACACCCTTTGCCAATCCACAAACAGACACAGAGAGGGCCTGTAACCAGGCACATGTTCAGACCAGAAACATTGTGGAGAGGTCCATTGGCTTGCGAAAAGCCCGCTTTCATTGCTTGGATGTATCAGAAGGGCGACTCCTGTATTCCCCGCCCATGGTTTACAGAATGATTCTGGCATGTGCCATTTTGCACAATATTTGTGTAAAACCAATGTCCCCTGGGATGAGGACCAGGAGCCTCCCCGGGAAGAGGAGGAGGATGGAATGGAAAGTCATCCGGACATGTAAAATACTGCTGCTAGTGCATGGCAAAGTTGCCACATTGTTCAGCATTTCTTCAGCTGAATACATGTGGAGTAGGGCATGACTGCCAAACATGGTAATAAATAATCATATACCACATATTTCTCAGAGTGTTTGGCACAGTCACATTTCTACATTCAGGAAACCATGAGTAGGCCTCAAGAGTTGTCAATCTAGTGTGAACACTGTCATCATCCTCTGAGCACCAGACACAATGCATTCAGCTCAGAAACATGTGGTGTGTAATGTTTGCAGTGCCTGCTAAACAAACTCGTTTTAATGAAAACTGTCATATCTGCCATTGAACTGTTGTTCCAAATGGAAAACAAATAGATAAGTATCACTACATGACACATCACACATAGGATGAGGAAAAATGTGGAGTAACCATGTATTTTGTTCCCATTGGGCCACTGTGACAACACACCTGAGGTGCCATTTGAATCAGATAGTTTACCAGCCTTGGGATCATGGCCTGGCACACTGTGCCACCCAAACGTGACTGAAATTTTGCTTTAGTGGTGCAGGGTGACAATTCACACCTCAAAACAGCCATTTCATAGCCAAAGCATGACACAAAGGAGAACAATTACTGGGTTGTCATGTGCTCACACAGGGCAGTGTACCAGGTATATCTTTCAGGCATTTTCCTGTTAGCACCAAGGTGCACATGTCACCAGATATGCTGTGGGCAGCCTGAGGAAAAGTGTACAATTCCTATATGTGGCCTGCTGCCAGGGCATTTGCCAACATGTGCCACCCTGGGAGATGTCCCTTAACAGTGGAGATCCACTTTTTTATTTTATTTAGGGGATTATGGCCCTCATTCTGACCCTGGCGGTCGGCGGAGAGGCGGCGGTCGGACCGCGAACAGACCGGCGGTATTAAAAATGGCATTCTGACCCTGGCGGGAACCGCCAACACAGCCCGCCAACTTAACACTCCGACCGCCACAGCGGTACAAACAAACAGCGCGGCGGTTCCCGCCAACAGCCCGGCGGCAGACAAAGTACCGCCCACCCTATTACGACCCACCAATCTGCCACCTTTTCCGGGGCGGGAGCACCGCCGATAAGAACACGGCGGAAACAGACTACGAACGGGAAAACGCTCACCTCTACGCACTCCACGGGAGATTCCGGCAGTATGGAGCCAGAGTTGCAGGTCATCCCCGCACTCCTATTCCTCCTCATATACCAGGAGCACGCCCGGCGGCGCGGAAGACATCGGTGAGTACTGCACCTACGACACAGGGGAGGGAAAAGATTACCGGCACACACCCACCCACCCACACCCACTACAACACACACATCAATGCATTCCCACAGATCACTGTCACAACCCACAAACCACCCCCCTCCGAAATAATGCAAAGACCAAAAGAAGAGATCATAAACGGGCAGATATATTGAAAAAAACTATGTACAAAATATATACAGCTACTAAATGTAGTCCAACCACTGTCCGTGGATCACAGGGGTCCTGTGCAAAGGGGCAAGGCCCAGTCCCACGACAAGAACTCCACGGAGAGAACACTGCAGGGGCATCAGAAAGAAAATAGGACAGGCACCTCAGGGGGAAGGGAAGGGGGGGCACCTCAGCCACTTGAGTACACGACGCCAGATCCACGAGGGGACTCCATGACCACTGGCCCATCCTGGGGAGAGCAAAGCCACAGTCCATACAGTCCATACAGTGGGTGGCCTGCCCACTGGGCCATCCTGGGGAGAGCAAAGCCACAGTCCATACAGTCCATACAGTGGGTGGCCTGCCCACTGGGCCATCCTGGGGAGAGCAAAGCCACAGTCCATACAGTCCATACAGTGGGTGGCCTGCCCACTGGGCCATCCTGGGGAGAGCAAAGCCACAGTCCATACAGTCCATACAGTGGGTGGCCTGCCCACTGGGCCATCCTGGGGAGAGCAAAGCCACAGTCCATACAGTCCATACAGTGGGTGGCCTGCCCACTGGGCCATCCTGGGGAGAGCAAAGCCACAGTCCATACAGTCCATACAGTGGGTGGCCTGCCCACTGGGCCATCCTGGGGAGAGCAAAGCCACAGTCCATACAGTCCATACAGTGGGTGGCCCGCCCACTGGGCCATCCTGGGGAGAGCAAAGCCACAGTCCAAACAGTCCATACAGTGGGTGGCCCGCCCACTGGGCCATCCTGGGGAGAGCAAAGCCACAGTCCAAACAGTCCATAACAGACCCCACTGGCACTGGAGGAGGCAAGTTGGCCAGAGGACATCCTGCAGCCCTGCGCGAGATAGATCCTGCCCTGCCACGTCTGCCAAAGGGCCAGCGGTTCTTGCCTTGAAGGGCCCAGTCCAGCGGTTCTTGAGACGGCGGGGCCCAGTTCAGCGGTTCTTGCCTTGAAGGGCCCAGGTCAGCGGTTCTTGAGACGGCGGGGCCCAGTTCAGCGGTTCTTGAGACGGCGGGGCCCAGTTCAGCGGTTCTTGCCTTGAAGGGCCCAGGTCAGCGGTTCTTGAGACGGCGGGGCCCAGTTCAGCGGTTCTTGAGACGGCGGGGCCCAGTTCAGCGGTTCTTGCCTTGAAGGGCCCAGGTCAGCGGTTCTTGAGACGGCGGGGCCCAGTTCAGCGGTTCTTGAGACGGCGGGGCCCAGTTCAGCGGTTCTTGCCTTGAAGGGCCCAGGTCAGCGGTTCTTGAGACGGCGGGGCCCAGTTCAGCGGTTCTTGCCTTGAAGGGCCCAGGTCAGCGGTTCTTGAGACGGCGGGGCCCAGTTCAGCGGTTCTTGAGACGGCGGGGCCCAGTTCAGCGGTTCTTGCCTTGAAGGGCCCAGGTCAGCGGTTCTTGAGACGGCGGGGCCCAGTTCAGCGGGTCTTGAGACGGCGGGGCCCAGTTCAGCGGTTCTTGAGACGGCGGGGCCCAGTTCAGCGGTTCTTGAGACGGCGGGGCCCAGTTCAGCGGTTCTTGCCTTGAAGGGCCCAGGTCAGCGGTTCTTGAGACGGCGGACGGTCTATGGCCAACTGCTAATTGCATGGTGGTGCCCTCCTGGGCAGCGGGGATGGTGCTCCTTCACTGCCCACCTGGGCTGTGGGTGGTGGGGCCCTCCTGGCCAGCTGGGCTGGGTCCTCCCTGGGCAGCGGCTATGGGGGTGGTGGGCTCTCCCGGGGCAGCGGCTATGGGGGTTGTGGGCTCCTCCTGGGCAGCAGGCCTGCTGCCTGACCTCTCCAACTTGCTGCCCTTGCCCTCCTTAGTCGTCGGCCTGTGGCCCCTGCCTCCCTTTGGAGCTGTGGCTGGTGACTGTCTCTGGGTGGTGTCCGGGGGGGATGTAGAAGGCGGGCTCCTGCGGCGCCCCTTCCGCCTTCTGCTCCTCTTCCCAGGGGGTGGGCTGGCTGTCCCCTTGCTGCTGGGTGAAGATCCAGACATGCGGGCTGGCGGGCTCCAATACCCCTGCACCCTTGTCAAGGGGGCTGCAGGGCTGGTGGTGGCTGAGGTGCTCTTCTTACCCCGACGAGAAGGAGGGGGGGGCTCAGGGTCAGGAAAGAAGTTAGTAGTGGCGAGGAAGAGCTTCTTGGGACAATGGAGAGTGGTAGGTACAGTGGGAATGGGAGTGGAGGGAGAGGATGTGGTTGTAGGTGAGTCACGTTTGCTGTCTTTGGGTGCAGGTGCAGGAGGGATAGGCTGTCGTGAGGTGGATGGCTGTTGGGTGGGTGGGTGGCTGCGTTTGTGTGGTGTGGAAGAGGGGGTGACAGACACAGTGGGAGAGGACACAGGGGACGTGTAAATGGCAGTGGGGGTGGTGACTGCACGTGTGCGGACTGGAGTGGAGGGTGTGCTGGTGATGGAAACACTGGCTGATGGTGAGTTGAATGGAGGTGTGAGTGTAGACGTCACAGGGAGGGAGGAGGGAGACGAGGAGGTGGGGGTCACAGAGGTGGTAGTGACTGTTGGCATGTCTGCATCGGAATGTTGCGTGTGTGAATGTCTGCGTGATCTGTGGTGCTTATGTTTGGATGAGCTTCTCTTGGGTGTTGAGGTGTGTGCAGGCTGGTCTGATGGTGTGGGTGGGACAGGCAGAGGAACAGGAGACTGGGAGGAGGGAGTTAGTAGAGGCAGGCAGGAGACAGGGACAATGGCTGCCGTCAGTGCTGAGGCCAGAGCCTGGAACGATCGCTGATGGGCAGCCTGACCCGAATGAATGCCCTCCAGGTACGCATTGCTGCGATGAACCTCCCTCTCCACCCCCTGGATGGCATTCAAAAGGGTAGTCTGCCCAACAATGAGCGTTCGGAGGAGGTCAATGACCTCCTCACTGAGGGCAGCGGGGGTAACAGGGGCAGGGCCTGAGGTGCCTGGGGCGAAGGAGATGCCCGGCTTCCTGGCAGAGCGGGCACGGGGCGAACGCGGAGGGGCTGCTGGGAGGGCGGAGATGGTGCGCTGGGTGGCGGCTGTACCTGTAATGGCGGGGGGCACGGATGGTGCCACCCCCGCAAGGGAGCCCCCTTCCGAGGACGTGTCCGTGTCGCTGCAGGCTCCAGTCGTCCCCGTCGTGGAGCTCCCCTCGCCCTCCGTCTCACTGGTCCAGTCTGACTCTGTGGCATGGCCCTCCTGGGCCATGTGAGATGCAGCTCCCTCCTGCCCCGATGCCACTTCTCCTCCGCCTGATGATGCTGATGCACACAAGCACAGAAAGACAAACAAAAAGGGGGGGGGAGAGAGAAATAAAGGGATATTGAGTACATGGATCTCCGGTACAGTTAGCGGACATGACAGACACAGATGCCCCCTGCACTAAGTTGCGCACTTGGGGTCCGCTACGCATTCCGTGGAACATGCTCTACACGCCTAGAGTTGTCAACTGCACCCATGGATGACACGGCCCAGGGATGGCTGTACTGACACACTACTGAGGGTGGTGGCTGGGGACACAGGGGCTTACGGGGGTGCCCAGCCTACAGATATCGCCCTGGCCTAGGGGGACCCCCAGCCCTCCTCCCCCACCCAGACACCTCCACTGCACGACAACAGAGTAGATGATGCTTCTACTCACCCCCTTGTGTCTGCTGTGCTGCCCTCACGCGCCCATCCAAATCAGGGTAGGCCACCGCCAGGATCCGGAACATCAGGGGGCTCAGTTGACGGCAGGCACCCCGCCTACGTTGGGAGGCCATCCCCAGAAGAGACTCGGCGGTCTTCTTGGTCCCGCGGCGGATGTCCTCCCACCTCTTGCGGCAGTGGGTGCCCCGTCGATGGTGGACCCCCAGGCCCCGGACTTCCTTGGCGATGGCACGCCAAATCCCAATCTTCTCATGGGCACGGACCTATGTGACACGTACAGGGAGGGTGAAATACCACGTTCAAGTTACTCAGCATTTTCCTTTCCAGTGGCCCAACGCCCCCCATCCCCGCCAGGCCCCCCGCCAGGCCCCCCGCCATGCCCAACATGCCCCCCATCCCCGCCAGGCCCCCCGCCAGCCCCAACATGCCCCCCATCCCCGCCAGGCCCCCGCCAGGCCCCCCGCCATGCCCAACATGCACCCCATCCCCGCCAGGCCCCCCGCCAGGCCCCCCGCCAGCCCCAACATGCCCCCCATCCCCGCCAGGCCCCCCGCCAGCCCCAACATGCACCCCATCCCCGCCAGGCCCCCAAGCCAGCCAGTGGCCCCAAATCTAGATAGAATTAAACTCACTTGTTGGTCTGGAGGACCGTAGAGTTGCGCATACTGGGGGAGGACCCCATCCACAAGTTTCTCCAACTCCTCTCCAGTGAAGGCAGGGGCCCTTTCCCCAGTCGCAGCAGCCATTGTCCCTTCCAGACCGAGGTCACAGCAACACTTGCAGTATAGGTCCTCTCCTGTGAAAGTTCAAGTCGCAAGTGGATAAGTAGATAGAAAATGGCGGTCACGTCCGCGGCGGTGCGTACCGCGGCGGTGCGTCCCGCCACCGCCGGCGCCCTTCGCCATTGGCTCCTGAAACCCATAGGCTTCAATGTTAACCAATGCGGCTTCGCGCCGCGGTCTTCGCCCGCCGCCCGCCGCGGTGTGCCACGCCAGCGCATTGACCTCACATCCCATTGTCACACTTCACAGGTCAGGCAGCCGCCATTTCCAGGGCCCACATGGCTCAATTTCAACTGCGTCACACAGGCCTAGGCCTTGCATAGCCACTCATACACGCCATTCACTGCATAGAGAATCGTATACTGTGCTAGCTGTGAGTACGTACCTGTGGGTTGCCTGACTGTGTGCTCCATGTTGTCCTTCCTAGGCACCGTCCGCTGGGTTGGGCGAGGAGACGGATGAATCCTCCCGTGTACCGACCGCTGGTGGACCTGTCGACAATGGAAGAACGCCACATTATCCTGACCTACCGTCTTAACCGTGCCACTATCCATGAACTGTGTGCCCGGCTGGAGCCCGACCTGATGTCCCCCATCCGCCAACCCACAGGGATTCCCCCTCTGGTGCAGGTCATGTCAGTACTCCATTTCTTGGCAAGTGGGTCATTTCAGACAACAGTGGGAATTGCTTCTGGGATGTCTCAGCCCATGTTTTCAAAGGTGTTATCCAGAGTGTTGTCTGCCCTGATGAAATCCGTGAGGAACTACATCATTTTCCCTGAGGTGGGCGAACTGGCTACAGTGAAGGGTGATTTCTACGCCCTTGGACATATTCCCAACGTAATTGGTGCCATTGATGGGACCCATGTGGCTTTGGTTCCCCCAAGAGACAGGGAGCAGGTGTACAGGAACAGAAAAAGTTACCATTCAATGAACATCCAGGTGGTGTGTTTGGCTGACCAGTACATCTCGCATGTAAATGCCAAATTCCCAGGGTCAGTGCATGACGCCTACATCATGCGGAATAGCAGCATCCCTTACGTGATGGAACAGCTAGAGAGACACCGTGTATGGCTAGTGGGGGACTCTGGGTACCCCAACCTGTCGTGGCTACTGACCCCAGTAAGGAATCCCCGGACCAGGGCAGAGGAACGGTACAATGAGGCCCATGGGCGTACTAGGAGGGTGATCGAACGCACCTTTGGCCTCCTAAAGGCCAGGTTTCGCTGCCTGCATATGACCGGGGGATCCCTAATGTACTCACCTAAGAAGGTGTGTCACATCATCGTGGCCTGCTGCATGCTTCACAACCTGGCTTTGCGCCGCCAGGTGCCTTTCCTGCAGGAGGATGGTCGAGACGGTGGTGTTGTGGCAGCGGTGGAACCTGAGGAGAGTGACGAGGAGGAAGACGACGGGGCTGAAACAGACAACAGGGACAGAATCATTGAACAGTACTTCCAATAGGACACAGGTAACATTTCAAAGATAATTTAGTAAAAGTTAACTACTCTGCAGCATCTCTGCTGCCTGTCTATTTGCCCCAGTGTATGATGACTGAGTTTTGGCTTTTCCCTCCCTATTTCAGATCTGGGGTCCCCACTACGAGTCCTGTGCTTCGTTTCCCCATGGACTACAGCTTTGTGGCAGCTGTTTGTTGACTTCACCATGTACAAGGACATATTTGCACTGTCATGTCAATTACAATCTATTGAAATCACAGCCAGACTCCTGATATTTTGGTGCAAAATTGGTGTTTATTGAAGTGCTCAAAATGGGATGGGTGGTTTCAAGTGGGTGGGGGCTATGGTGAAGGAATGTCCATGGCAGAGTCCAGAGTAACAGTCACACAGGTGCATTGTCCAGAGGCCTGTGGAGAGATGGAGCATGGGCAGTTCGAGGATGGACAGGGTGACAATGTGGGACAGTGGGATGACATCAGGTGGTATCCATTGCTGGCGGGGGTCTTGACATCCTACTCTGTCTTGCGAGATCTCAGGGCCCTCTTGCGGGGTGGTTCTTCTCCTGCAGGAGGTGGGGGTCTGGTGGGCTGCTGCTGTGCGGGGGCCTCCTGTCCACTAGCGCCGGCGGAGGTGGATGGCTGTTCTTGGTCCCGGCTAGTGGCAGGGGCCCTTGGGTGTTGTTCAGTGTCCGCCCTGCTGTTTACGAGGTCCTGCAGCAGCCCTACCATGGTAACCAGGGTGGTGTTGATGGCTCGGATGTCCTCCCTGTACCCCCGATAGTGTTCCTCCTGCAGCACCTGGATCTCCTGGAACCGGGCCAGTACCGTCGCCATCGTCTCCTGGGAGCGGTTGTATGCTCCCATGATGGTGGTGAGGACCTCGTGGAGAGTGGGTTCCCTGGGCCTCTCCTCCCCCCCCTGTCGCACAGCTGCCCGCCGAGTTGCCCTGTTTCCCTGGGCCTCTGCCCCCTGGCCGGTGTTGTTGTTGGGGTGGTGGGTTATCCTGGGTGCCCTGTAGTGGTAGACACACCGCAGATTGACGCGCCCTGGAGACAGAGGCATGGGCCCGCTGGGTGGGAGCTGTGCTGGTGTTCCCAGAGGGGTTAGGGTCTATAGTGGCCTGTGCCTGTGTGAGGGGAACCGACTGTCCAGAGGTCCCCGATGGTCCGGGCTGGTCATCGGTGTCCAGATCGACAGAGCTGCTGTCATCGCTGACGGCCTCTTGGGTGGGGGGTGTGGATAATTCTGGCCCCTCCGCCGCGGTGTGTTGACGGTCGGGTCCTGCAGGGGTATAGAGGTATGGTTATAGTTTCAAGGTGTGGCATATGGGTGTATCTGTGGGTTCCCGTGTCCCCAAGTGCTGGCATTCGTGTGTGGGGGCTTTGGTGAGGGTGGCTTGTGGGGGGGATGTGTATATGCATTGGGCATGCTTTGGTGATGGGTGTCCATGCTTAGTGGACGCATGCAGGCCTAGGTTTTGGGATGTGTGGGTTGTGATGGTGAGACATTGGCGGGGAATAGGTGTGCTGGGGGTGGGGGTGAGGATGGTGGTGGGGGTGAGGATGGTGGTGGGGGTGAGGGTGGGGGTGAGGATGGTGGTGGGGGTGAGGGTGGGGGTGAGGATGGGGGTGGGGGTGAGGGTGGGGTTCGAGGATGGGGGTGAGGGTTGGGGTCTGATTTGGCATGCAGGTGGGGGGGAAGCAGTATTGAAGCTTCAACTTACCAGTATCCATTCCTCCGCCGACTCCTGCGAGGCCGTCAGGATGCAGGATGTTCAAGACTTCCTCCTCCCATGATGTGAATTGTGGGGGTTGAGGTGGGGGTCCTCCGCCAGTCTTCTGCACGGCGATGTTGTGCCTGGATACCATGGAACGCACCTTCCCCCGTAGGTCGTTCCATCGCTTCCTGATGTCTTCCCGATTTCTGGGGTGCTGTCCCACTGCGTTCACCCTGTCGACAATCCTCTGCCATAGCTCCGTCCTCCGGGCAATGCTGGTGTATTGGACCTGTGTGCCGAACAGCTGGGGCTCTACACGAACGATTTCCTCCACCATAACCCTGAGTTCTTCGTCTGTGAAGCGGGGTTGTCTTTGGGGTGCCATGGGGTGGTGTGTATGATGTGTGGGGTGGAGTATGTGTATTTAAGTGAGTTGAGTGTGGTGGTGTGTGTTGTTTTGTGTGTGGATAGTGTGTGGGTGATGGTGTTGAGTGGCTGTGGCTGTTATGTTTTGGATGCTGGTGTCTCTCTCTTGCCTTCTTTACGATTTTGTAAGCGTAGGGGTTTGTGGGTGATGTGGGTGGGTGTTTTATATTGTATTGTGTGTGTGGGAGTGGTGTGTGTATGTGTATCAGGTGTGTGGGATTCAAATCGTCCAATGTGGGTGAGTTTTGTTCGTTGGTGGGTATTCTGACCGCGCCGGTGTGTCCCGCCAATGGAATACCGCGTTTGAATGACCGCCGCGTGGATTCGTGGGTCGTAATGGGATGGGCGTATTTCTGTTGGCGTGGCGGTGGAGGTTTGGTCACCTCCACCTTTCCGCCGACCGCTGGTCTGGCGGTCTGTTGTGGCGGTCGGATTTTCGGAGGTTTGCCTTCTGCGGGTCAGAATGACCGTGGCGGGTTTCCGCGACCGCGGCGGGATTATGGAGGATTTCTGACCGGCGGTAGGCGCCTTTTACCGCCGAGGTCAGAATGACCCCCTATGTCTCATGGAGATGACGCATGATGTGTGTGACTATGAACATAGTCATTACATGTTGAATGTCATATGCCTGGTCATGTCACACACATGTTTATTCCTGAAATGGTAATTTAGTGGTTAGGGGATGTAGAACACGTGTGTTTGTTGACTTTGAACATGCAGCAATGACATCAAATGATGTCTGTCAAATGAAGTGAAAAGGATTAGTACTGTTGTATGTTGCATAGGCATGTACATGTAGTGACACGAGTGAGGCAGGAGTATTGCTAGCCATAGCTGAGTGTGTTCTGTGTGTCATGTAAGTGCACAGTGCCACTATACTCAGCTAGCCTTGACAAAACTTGGGGTAGTTTATAATTTGAAAGCCTCACACTGTGTACTGGTGATATGTATGTATGTTACTAACACATATCTGTACATATCATCCTGGTCTAACAATGTATGACTTTGAGACAGGACCAATGGCTCATTTGAGGTATCACAACCATTAAGCCATAATGTTCATTTGCAAGTCATGTGTAATGTGCAATATGTGATCACAGTGTTAATTGTTCAACATTCACAATGCTATGTCTCATGTCATATATTGCAGGTTGAGCTGAGCCTTACACGACAGGAGATGTGGAGAGCTTCCATGACCCTGATGCCACCAGTGAGTGTCCTCCATCATGTGTAATGGCTAGTGCAAGGATTGTGCATGCTGTTGTATGCTGTGTGCAATGTCATGTACAAAGTGCATGTATACAAAGTGAAACTCTATAGGCTAAATGTGTGTGGACAGGAGGAAAGAGTTTGGGTCCAGGAAGTGCCTTTGCATCTGACAAATGTCCAGGTGGTTCTGATTGCTACAACAGAGGGCCCGCAAAATGCTGGTAAAGGACAGTGCCCACAATGGCTGGACATGTGAACACATGTGGTAGTGGAATCAGAAACGGACATGGCAAGGCACTGTGTACCAGAGTTAATCTTTTCAAATGCACAGGTAGGCTGTTGTTACTCACATCTATGACTAATGTGTATTGCCAGCCCACACATGGTGCATTTTTTTGTATTTTTTATTTATTAGGTTTTTAGAAACATACAAAAACCCACAACGTTTATGACATTACATAAACTCATCCTATGACAGTATACATAGACAGTGACCTTTCTTACATTTTCCTTTTAATTACATAGCCATTACAACAGCATTGTAGTTATCATTCCCCTGTGTCCCTTTTCAGCCACTCAATACAGCCCTTTCCCCCCCTCAATCCTGTTGCTGACACTTAATGACCAGGTGCGCTACTACCAGTGAGCCCCAGCCTCCCCAACGATAGTGCTCTCATCTGCATTGAGGGAACCGCCAGGCACCCATCACCGACCATATGGTTTAACATGTCGTGGTTGGCTGCACTGTGTCATGCAAGTCGTGCCTGTCTTCCCCTTCATCTCCCAGTCGATGTAAGTAGGTTTGGAAAGGCTCCCAGATATCCTGTGGTGACTACACTGTGGGAGAAGTTCTCTGTAAGTATCAGATTGTAAATTACAATATGTCATATCTTTTATCCACTCGCCCATTGTCAGTAAAGGGTCCCTGTCCTAGTGCATAGCTACTCGTCTCTTGCCATAAGTAGCCCTACTGCTATTAATCACCTATTTGCCAGGGGCAATTGCATGTCATCGCCCAGCAGGGCCAGCAGAGGGTCCAGAGCTATCCACGCATCTGCGATTGAACTAATTTCACCAAATACTGCCTGCCAAATATTTGAGTTCCCGGGCAACCCTACGACATATGTAGGAACTCAGCTTCCCCCTCCGGGCATCTAGAGCACTTCGCACTGTCATGAAGACCATACCTGCACAACCTGGACAGAGTATATCAGACCTTATTAAGATACTTAAAGTTTATGAGCCTGTGACGTCCATTGAGAGATATAGGCCCTCATCATGACCCTGGCGGTGAGTGATAATGTGGTGGTAATACCGCCAACAGGCTGGCGGTAAGTTCCACCAAATTATGACAATGGCGGTGATGACTTCCATACACAGCCAATGTACCACAACAACCGCCAGGGTGGAAACAACATCCACCACAGCGGTAGCCGCCAACAGCCAGACGGGAGACAAAGTACCACCCACCATATTAAGACACACAAAACCTCCACCTTTTCCGGGGTGGTACCAACACCAACAAAAGCCTGGCGGAAACAGAGCTCAGAAGTGAAAGGGCTCACCATTGAAGACACAGGGAAGAACCACGCCGCCATGGAACCCGAACTACGAGTCTTCCCGATGATGTTCTATGTCATGCTCCACCTGGAACACTAGCGCCGACGAAGACTACAACGGTGAGTACAGCCGCCTAGCACACAAGGGTGGGAGGAAAGCGAGAGTGACACACACACACACAACACACACTATACACACACACACACATCATACACACAACCAGCTGCACACGTAGACCAATTGCACACGACACACGGCATAATAAATTACGGACCACAATACTGGAGTACTGACGATGTATTAACAAAGCAAAACTCACCACACAAACCAAATGTATTTACAGATGTACATAAAGGGCCAATGCCCAGTCCAAACTCATAAGGGCACACAAGGCCAGAGGGCACAGTCCAAGGCCCAACCTGTATCCTAACACATCTGTAGAGAACATTGCAGGGGCATCAGTTTGCAAGTGGGAAGGCACCACAGGGGGATGGGAGGGGCACCTCAGCCGAATACAGGAACGTCCCCACTGGTTCTGGATGGGGCTCCATGCCCATTGCTTTGTCCTGGGTAGTGAAAGGCCACAGTCTCTGAAGTGGATGACTTGCCCACTGGTTCTGGAGGGGGTTCCATGCCCATTACTCTTTGCTGGGGAGTGCAAGGCCACAGTCTCTGAAGTCGGTGTCTTGCCCACTGGTTCTGGAGAAGGGTAACTCGCACAGAAGCCCCTGGAGTGTGGTCTACATGGAGTCCGCTGGTGGTGATGGCTGCACTGTGATGGTGGTTGGAGGTGCCTCCTGGGCAGCCTCTGCACAGTCCGATGGCTGCACTGTGGTGGCGCATGGAGGAGCCTCCTGGGCAGCCTCTTCACTCTCTGATGGCTGCACTTCCACATCTGGCAGTGGGGGCCCCGTGACAGCTGGTGGTGGTGGGAGCAGCCTGACAGCCACGGCTAATGTAGAGTGTCTCGTCTCCTCCTGTGCATGGGTCGTGTATCCCTTACCCTTCCTAGCAGGGGTAGATGGACTCTTTCCACTCTTCCCTGGTGGTGCAGGCCCCTTCCGCTTCTTCCCTGGTGGTGATGGATCCTTCCCCTTCTGTGATGGAGGTTTGGTATCCTTACCACCACAAGTAGGTGGTGCTACACTGGTACCGTACACTGTTTGGCTGATATGCTGGGCTGTGTCCTTTGGACACAGCCCATACGTGCAGGACGAGGGGGAGGGGTAGGGAAGAGGTCAATTTGGGAAAGGAAAAGCTTTTTAGGGATGGTGGGGCAGGAGGAGGGAGGAGTAATGGGAATGGAGGATGAGAGAGTGTTTTTTGGAGGTGCAGGTGCTTGGCAGTATGCTGAAGTGAGGTGGGTGGCTGTTGGGTTTGTGAATGCTTGCGTTTGTGTCCCTTAGGAGGGGAGGGGACAGACAGGGTAGGAGAGGACAGAGGGGACACGTGCATGGCTGTTGTGGAGGTGTCTGCCAGGAGGTGTGTGTTCTCCTTGGTGTGGTGATGCTGATAGTGGATGTAGATGTGCATGCAGTTGTGAGTGTGGACAGGACTGGAAGGGAAGTGGAGGAGGAGGAGGAGGGGGAGACAGTGGAGGCAGTGGATGTTGTTGTGTCTGCAAATGTATGGTGTTTGCGTGAGTGCCTGTGGGATGACGTGTGGTGCTTGTGTTTGCCTGTGCCACTCTCTTGTGTTGCCTTGTGTGCATGCTTGTCTGTATGTGTGCCTGGAATGGGTTGGGGTTGAGGGGAGTGGGACTGGGAAGTGGTAGCTTGAGGGGGGAACGGAAGAAACCTGGGCAATGGCTGCCATCAGAGAGGAGGTCAGAGCCTGAATCGATCTCTGTTGGGCCGCCAATCCACCATGCATGCCCTCCAGGAATGCATTGTATTGCTGCATCTGGGATGCCAGCCCATGGATGGCATTCACAATGGTTGATTGCCCTACAGAGATGGATCTCAGGAGGTCAATAGCTTCCTCACTCAGGGCAGCAGGGCTGAGTGGGGCAGGGCCTGAGGTGCCTGGGGCGAAGGAGATGCCCACCCACCTGGGTGAGCGGGCACGGGCGACTTGCTGAGCGACTACTGGGAGGGTGGTGCTGGTACAGGGGTGGGGGCTGTACCTGCAGCTGGGGTGGTCAGAGAGGTGTCCGCTACCACCAAGGAGTTCCCATCGCAGGAGGTATCTGAGTCTGTGTCATCTCCTCCTGTCTCTGCTGTGGTGCTCCCCTCGCCCTCTGTCCCACTGGTTCCCTCGGCATCAGTGGACTCTGCCTCAAGGCTCTTGAGGGATGCAGCTCCCTCTGCATTGGTGCCCCTGCTCCTCCGCCAGATGATGCTAATGCACACAAGGACAAGATGACAGAACAAAGAAGGGGGGCAGAGAGAAAAATGAAACACTGGTTCAATTACTGCACCAACACCACCGTTGGTGTACACAGCACCCTCACACACAGGGAACAGGCCGAAGCAATATATATTGCACTACCAGTTGCTTGCACGCATTGCAACACTGTGTAAACCCTTGCTGCACATTATACCTGCGCCATGCATAATATATGCAAGGGGGGTGTTCCGGCAGTAGGAGCCCCTAAAAAATGGCACAGTGAAACCTATGACACTGCACCATTTGTAGAGTAATTTTTAACGTTTGCCTGAGGCAGGCGTTAAAATGAGTCTCCCATTGTTTTCATTTGGCCTCCTTTCACTTTGCAGGGTTAGCGTAAAAATATTTGATGCTAATCTTGCAAAGGGCCAAACTTGCATCAAAATCTTTGACACTAGTTTCCTAACGTGCGTCACGGTGTGCCATATCAATAAATCATGGTGGTGTTAGGGTGCGCAATGGGGCACAAGATAAGAGGCGCATCATGACGCGTCACTTTTCATAAATATGGCCCTGTGTTAATTAAGTTAGTGAAGCGTAAGGTAGTTTTAGTCAGTAGCAGTTTTTATTACAAGTGGCTATTTACTTTGGGCTTTTTTATTATTGAGTGTTATTGGGTGGGGCTGCTGTTTTTGGCATGTGTACTTAATGAAAAAAAAATATATATATAAAACATTATCAAAAAGTTCAAAAAATATATATTTGTTTAGGCCTAGTTGTTTAGTTAGTTTATGTATAGTTGTAGTTACTGTTGCCCTTGTCTACAGATGTGTTTTAAGGGGGGTGGGGGTAATGTCTACCAAGTGGCATTAAATGTATAGGATAAGTTAAGATAAGTTAAGTTATTTGTTGTTATTAAGTATTTTAAGGTAGTGTAAGTTAGGTAAGGATAGTTAGGTTAGTTAGTTTAGGTAGTTTTTAGTTTAATATTGATATATATTTTTAAATTGTTGGATCATATATTATGGTGTCTATCATGCTTTACTGTCTATGAGTTAGCATGTCTGCACAGGTTATGATTGTTACATGCTCATGGCTTTGAAAGCAGTTTATTTTTAACGTGTGACATTGTGTATTCTTAGTGACCAAGTACATGTGAGGTTGGCAATGGGATCCAATCAGCTACCAACAGACATAATTTATCAATGTGAGTGACAATATGGATGGTGAGGGATACATACCCCATCACAGAGGTTCATGTGCATTTTCTCTGTGTTGGTAAGTCATGGGACATGCATTTGTGGAATCGTTTGTCTTTGGACTCACCCTAAATCATGACTTTGTAGCTCACACACTTATGCCTGCCCCTCAATGACTTAGACCAGCAATATTTGGTTGTTACATCAATGTGAGATTTTTGGTACTGTCCTTGCTTAGACCAGCCGTTTGTGGTTTGAGTTACATCAGCTGTTAAAATGACTGCGTGAAACCTGTTACACTACATGCTTAGAAGCCCTAAAACTGCTTTTCATCAATGTACATATGACATGCATCAAGTATGTTTACTTAGTGTGTGTGGCTTTGTCTTGGATTGCATTCCACAGATATCCCTTCGATGAGCATTCAATGTATTTACTTCACACAATGCAACATATCCATGGTGGTCATGCTTCAGACACACATACAACACCAAGGGTTTGATTAGTGAATTTATTTACATGTGTCAATTTATGCAGTACTGATGTACATTCCATGAGACAACAACCCCAACAGATGTATTGGGTCATTGGATGTCCCGACAAAGTCCATTGGGGTGAACATTTCATGGGATATGTGTTGAAGAAAAGTGCTTTAGTGAGGAGGGGGACACACAATGCCATTAGGGAAGATTGGCCACAATGGCAGTCCACATATGTGGTCAGCAGTGGCAGATTCCCATAGAGTACAGTACCAGGTGTATTGACACTGGCATGATCTTTGGCAAAGAACAAAGGGGAAAGGGGCAATGTCCCACAGAGAAAAGCTACTGGGCAGTTTTCCTGCTGAAAGATGTTCCTTCCACATCTTCCTCCTCTGATGTATGTGGTGCCTTCTGTTACCGGGGGGTTGTAGATGCTGAAGTAGAGGGACATCCAGCAGTCTCCTTTCAGATTTTTTTTTGTTAAACAGCATTTTGGATGTGTTTTCCCAACACTTTAAGGCACAAAAGTGATGCTAGGCTAGTTAGCGTCAGATTACGTGCTGCTTATCAGGCTAGCATCACTTTTGCAGCACTAGCAACAGTGTGCTTTACGATACTGCGCACAGGCTAGCGTCAGATCCTAACGCCATGTAGTGCGGATTTTGTAAATACGGTGCAAGCATGGTGTTAAGTACACACACCTAACTGTGTCATTAACCTTAACAACAGATTGTCGCGCCATCGTCCACATGATATGGGGCCCAACTACACGTGTCCACAGTCGGAGTCATTCACAAAGAAGGACACATTCACAGCCATTAAAAGCCCCCTTTGGGCAGGTCGCTGACACTGCACAACTACACTACACAAAACACGTCTGCCTATCTCTCACCTGGGCAGTAAAGCGTACACAAAATTATGTCACACAACAGCAAGAACACATCAACATCACATCTACCAATACAACTGACACTCCACATTGCACACATGCCATGGACTGTCATCAAATTGAACACACATATGTATGAATGTGTCATGGAATACAAACACCCCTCCAACTAAAGAGCCCTGCAATGGACCCAAAAATCATCCACATTGCAATACATTGGAAGGACAATGGGATGCACAATAGTTTGAGAGACATATATTTAAAGTTCACTATGCAAACAATGCCTGCACAATACGGATGTGGGCATCAGGAGCACTCTTGGGAAGATGCTGCACTGGGATACATCACGCTTTTCAATTGCACCTAAAACAACATTTGCCAGGAACTGGCCCTTCAGGTATCTCTGGGACAAACAATAGCACAGCCAAGTCATATGCCTATCGGCATAATGTGGGAGTGCAAGTCAAGAAAGCAAATACAACTGGAACAGCATGGGCCATATATCTAGATGAAGTAGCTGTAAGGTACACACAGCAAAATGGACACATGCTCAGTCAAATTCAAAGGAAGTGAGCACAACTGAACACTCCCCATGTGTGTACAAACAAAACTTAAGCTTCCACACATGAGACAAATGTACAGTCCATATCAGGGAACGTGTCTAACACGTACATGCTGACATTGGATAACACAAGATGAAATACTTACTATACCAAACAGAACACAATGCAGTGACTCCACATTTGGATTATCACCCACATATCCATACAGTCAACATATACCTTTGTCTTGGGTGACACGAGCACTGCCAACAAAGTCAGATATTACAAACAACAGCAAATGGATCAGCAATCAGGTTGAAACACACACAAAGGTAGACATACAACACAGGTTACTCAGGAACAACATAACGGTAGAACAGGAATTGCAGGACAAATGTGTACCCAAGAAACACAAGAGCAAAGGCCATTGGCAAGTCTACATAGATATGTCCATGCACATCACTGCACCCACTCCAATCACTAATAAGGAACTTTCACAGGAAGGTGCATCAATTGGGCAGGCAGGCAGGCACCTCAGGGATTTTCCTTGGATGGGGTTGGATTTGGGATTGGTGGGTTTGGGTTTGGGAGGGGGAGCTTTTTCTTTGAAGGGGAGGGCTTCTTCTGGGAAGGAGGGGTATGGGTGCTTGCAGGGGGGACAGGTGTGACAGGGGACTTGGATGTGGAAGGGGTGGGTTGGTATGTGGTTGATGGCCTCTTGGGTTTGGAAGGGGGTGGAGGTATTAGGGGAAAAGGTAAGCTCAAAATGTAAACTATCCTTGTGAAAACGGGAAGGGTCTGCAGAAGAGGTTGGGGATTTGGATGTTGAATGAGTGGGTGTCTGGTGTGTGGGTGTAGAAGTCTTGGGTGTGTGCATGTATAAGGTATGCTTCTGTTTCGGTGGTGTGAGTGTGTGAGCATTTGCGTGTCTTGGGGGCTAGGAGGTGGAGGTGCTGGGTGTTGGAATGGTGGATTTGTGGGTGTCTGTTGGTGTAGTGTCTGTGGGCATGCTGGATGTTGTTGATGTTTGTGTATCTGTTGGGGTGGTATTTGCAGGTATGCTGGATGTGGTGGATGTCTGTGCATCTGTTGGAGGAGTGTCTGCAGGTATGCTAAATGTGGTGGATGTGTCTGTGGGTGTTGTGGTGGTGTCTGCGAGTATTGTGGATATGGTGGATGTGTCTGTGTGTGTTGTGCTGGTGTTTAATGGTGTGGTGGATGTGTCACTGGCTGCTGTGGTGGTGTGTGTGGGTATGTTGGATGTGGTGTGTGGGTCGGGTGGGGGTTGGTGGGGGTGTCTGGTGAAGTGGTGGCTGATGTCATGTTTGTTGGTGTATGTTGAGTACCTGCATGCTGGTGTGCCTTGTGGTGTTTGCATCACTGTGGGCTGCTTGTGTGTGTTGAGGTGGGTGTGTGTGGATGTGTCTGTGTACTTGGGACAGGTAGGGGAATAGCGGATTTGGATTGGAAAGAGGAAGGTGGAGGGGAGAGGATTTTGGGGGGTGACTGACTACCATCAGTGAGGAGGCCAGACCCAGAAAAGATCTCTGTAAGCCAGACATGACACTATGAATGCCTTCTAGGAACATAACTGAACTGAGTATAGCAGAATCGGGGATTACGTGACACTTCATAAATCATTTTCATAGCCTGGTTCCATGCTTGTGCCTGGAGCGGCTCCGAAAGTACCTGATCCCACTTGTTTTTTGCTAGCTCCTGTCCATGTTCAGTGTGCGTTGTCAGGATTTTATATATTCTGGATGCGTTTTTTGGGATCGTAGTACTATCTAACAAATTGTGTAATATAGGGGCAATTTTTGGTTCATTTTGCCCACAGTTCCAGGTTGAGCGAGCTAATTGTCGCAATGCACTGTATGCTATGAAGCTTCCCTGCCCCAGATTATGGGCATGGCCAGTGCGTCGTATGTTGAAAAGCGTCCTTCGCTGTAGATATCACCCACTGTTTGTATACCCTTCTCTGGCCATATGTGCAGGCCTACATTTCCTGCTATGTTTTCGATTTTTGGGATGGCCAGTAGATGGGATCTTGGGGGAGCATTGCGGCTTTTTGTCCCCAGCTTGTGCGAAGCGTCCCCATATCCAGTGAGCGATATTTAGTAGGATGTTTTGTGTGTGCGTTGATCCTTCTCGGTTCATCAGATATTGTAGTATACTAGTGTGACCTAGGTCCGCGAGTATCGTCTGCGTTTCTGCATTTGTGAGATTTCCAAGCCATTTAAACACCCATTGTAGCTGGGCAGAAGCATAATATAATTCAAATCTAGGTGCCCCTAGCCCTCCCGCTGTGAGTGGTTGATATATTTTCCTTAGTGCCACGTGCCGACGACATTTGCCCCATATTAGGTCTGTTAGTGTGCTGTTCAGTGATTAAAAAAAAAAGGCGGGGAGTACCAATGGGAGCGCCATGAAGAAGTACAGCAGACGCGGTAGTACCAACATCTTTGCTATAGCAACTCTGCCCATGGGAGAGAGTGAGAGCGAGCACCAGAAACATAAGGAGCCCCTAACGGAGCATATCACGTGACCTAGGTTTCCATCTTTGAGATCCGATGGGTCATGATATACATTTATTCCCAAGTATTTAAAAGTAGTGTAGCACCATTTCAGGTCCCCCGGGCTGGAAATCAAATGGTGTATTTCGGGTACTGGTCGCATAGGGAATAGGCAGGATTTTGACCAATTTACTTTTAACCCAGACACCACTCCGAATTTGTGTAGTAACCCCAGCAAGTCAGGCAGAGACTCTGAGTGATTTCGTAACAATATTAATGTGTCATCTGCATACAGTGATACTATGCAATGCGTGTGTCCATCCAGGATGTCCCATGCTGGAGCCAGTGAGTGTAGCCGGGCACCTAGTGGTTCGATGGCAAGGGCGAACAGCAATGGGAATAGTGGGCAACCCTGTCTGGTGCCCCTTTCTATGGGGAACTTCTCGGATATTGTTTCGCTTGTCTTGACTCTCGCTGTTGTGCTAGAATACAATACCCTAACCCAGCTTATTTATGTCTTACTAAATCCCATGAGGTTTAGAGTTTCTGTAAGGAAAGGCCATCCCAGAGTGTCGAACGCTTTTTCAATATCTAATGATACTGCTACTTGGCTATATTCGCCCTCTGGGGTATTTGCCATTAGTCGCAGTAGATTCCGTATGTTGGTAAAAGTACTGCAGCTTGGTATGAATCCGGACTGATCTTGGTGGACCAGGTCCGACACCCATGGGAGCAGCTGATTTACCAGGATTTTACCAAGCAACTTACAGTCTGAGTTTAACAGGGATAATGGTCTGTATGAGCGCACATCTAATGGGTCTCTACCTGACTTAGGTAGTACCGCTATCAGTGCCTCCATTAAAGTGACAGGAAGCTGACCGAGATTCAAGGCCTCAGTCAGCATTCCCAGATATGGAGTCAGTGTTTGCGCAGAGAATGTACTATAGTACTCTATGGGAATGCCATCATTGCCTGGTGCTTTACTGTGCGCTAGTTGTTGCAAAACTAGCTGTATCTCTGCCAGATCTATTGGTTTTTCTAAATCCTCCACCTGATCTGGGGTTAAGCTATTTAATTCCATCCAATTGAAGAGCTCGTTTAACTGTTCTGTTGATGGAGGGAGTGGGGCCCTATATAGTGTGCTATAATACTCCTTAAAGGCGTTATTTATTTCCACTTGGGTATTTACTATTATCCCTGTGTCGAGGCGGATTGCCCCGTTTGGGGAATTACGACTCTCATTCTTTAGCAGCCATGCCAATAATCTACCAGGACTATCACCTTCTGCGTGTGCACGAGCCAGATAATGATGATAGTCATACTGCCTTAGGCGCCAATCCACCTTGCACCATTCTTTTCGTAGTCTGTTAAGATCTGTCACAATGGTGGAGTCCTCTGCTTGTTTGCATTCTGCGGTTCTGACATCCCGCTCTAGCTGACGGAGCTCCAGCAGCAGTGTTTGTCGTATTCCCACTGCCAACGATATACATGCGCCCCTAAGGACCACCTTATGTGCGTCCCATTCATTTGCTCTAGAGCTTGTTGTTCCATTGTTTAGGGTAAAATATGAGGCGATATGAGTAGCTATATCTTTTCTGAAAGGGGGTCCTGCAGCAATCGTGGCTGGAGACGCCAAGTTGGGATACACGCACGTGGTCTACCCCATTTAATGTGAACGACCAATGGGCTATGGTCTGAGATAACCCTTGCAGTGTATTCTGCGCTCGTAATTCTGTGCGTTAAGTCCTGTGAACTGAGTATCAAATCTATATGGGTATATAACAGGTGTAAGGGGGAGTGGTACGAGTATTCCCTTTCTTGGGGGTGCAAATGTCTCCATACATCTATTAAGCGACGGTCTGTTATCCATGACTGTAGCATCTCAGAGTTTTTTCTTACTGGGACGGCCACCAGTGGGGGGTGTGACGTATCCATATCTATTTGTGGGACGCAGTTCATGTCCCCCCACCATATGCTGATTGCGGTCAAGTCATTAGATAAGTGTGAGATCGTGTTTAGTAGGATCTCGCCCTGTTTGATGTTCGGGACTTATATCCCATTAATTACTAGCTTTTCACCATCTAAAGAGCCTACTATTTGTATAAACCTGCCATCTTTATCCGTTGTGGTGTGTTCTACTGTGTATGGGACCCCCGGGGCTATCCAAATCAGAACTCCTCTTGCAAAAGTTGATGTCCCTGATCCACATATTAGTCCCGCCCATTTCTTCCCTATGTGTTTAATGTCTTCTGGTGTGAGATGCGTTTCTTGCAATATGGCAATGTGGATGTGATGGCGTTTTAAGTGCGCGTACACTCTATTGAGTTTGGACATTCCCGCCACACCCTTCACATTCCAAGTTAGTATGTTATAGATAAACTCCTTGTGCATTGTCTATTATAATGTAATCATTGCATATCCACACTGCGGGAAAAGCCAACGATCTGTGCCCACCATCCCTACCGCAAACCCACCACGAAAGCCCGCCCTCGTAGCCGCCCCCTCCCACACCGATCCCCGCGCAAGATGAGATTGATCTTAAGGAGGTGGGTTAGACACCGAGACATAAAAAAGAGAGTGAATAAAACAACATAATAGGATATTTGGGCGGATGCCCAGCTTTAAACGGAGTGGCACAACTGGTGCCTAAACTTAAGTCTGTACAGTTCAGTTCTATTTGGGTACCGTCCAGGTGGTGGGGGACGTGGATTAACTGGTGCCTGGCGCTTTGCCAGCCCACCCTCACGATGCTTCTTTCCACTGCAACAGCCCTGGATGTGTTCATGACCTATGGTCTTAGTTTCTTGCGACTTATGAGGTCTGCGCCTGGTCTGGCCATGTTGTGGGAGTTTGGTATCAAATGAATTGTTCTAATAAATCCCACAACTTCCAGTTGTGGGATTTAATATAACTTGTTCAGGTAAAGAGTTTTAAACTTTAACTGAAAAGTTGCCAATTTCAGCCATGCATTGTTTTTGCTGCTGTGCTCTGATTGGCCAGCCTGTAGCAGCCTGGCCAGGCTGCCTTGATGAGGTGTGAAGTGGCCTGGCTTCACACAAAGGAATGTGCCTGTGGGAGGGAATCTCCCCTCAGCAGATGTTGAGGCAGGAAGGGGGAGGGCTGCCAAACTGGTCTTCAAAGGCAGAGTTGGACATTTGTAGCAACCAGCAACACCCCCACATCCTGCAATCCCAGACAACTAGGTGCCCCCTTGATTAGATTAGGAGAGGGCAGGAGAGGGGTGTGTTTATGATTTTTAGCCACACCAGTGGGTGGGCTCAGCCAGATGTAACCTCTGAAAATCAGATTCAGCCATGATGGATTTTTGGAGAATATTGCCTCCTGGGATCGATTTTTGCCACGCTTCCCAGGAAGTGGTCATCACAGGGGGAAGGACCCTGCACCTGATTCTAGAACCAGGACCCCCCTGCTTTTCACCCAGGAGCAAGGATAAAACTAGCAGACCTGCACCCACACCTGAGATCCCCATCAGATTCCAACAAGGAAGAACCAAAGGAGAAGAAGGACTGCCCTGCTGGACCCCTGGCCTGCACCTGGAACCTGCACTCAGAAGGACTGCACCAGCTGCACACTTGGGCTTCACCACAAGAAGGACTTTGCCTGGCTTCAACTGGTTCAAGGAGGGACTCCCTGTTTGCTACAGGTGAAAAATTGCTAACCAGAGTCTCCTGCACCAACTCCTGAAGAAATCAACCAGCTGGCCACTGCCCAGTGGCCAAAAAGGAGTTTGTGCCAGGTGCATTCTGGGAGTTGTAGTCCGCACCCCCCAAGGACCATTTCAGAACTTCTGGACCCTTGGGGTGAGCTGTGGACCTCAAAAGAACCTTAAAAGTACATCTGGGAGAAGCCCCAAAAGTTTGGAGAAGTTTGGAGAACTTTTGAAAAAAAGCTCCATAGAGGGACCAACCCGCCGCGACAACTCTAGCCGGCTTGCCTCAACCGCGACCCGGACAGATTTGCTGGTTCGTCCCGGTAAAGAAAATCTCAGAAAAAGAGACTAAGTCCGAAGGTAAAAAGTTGACCGAGACCTCCCAGCCAGCGTATTCGAGGAGGGCTCCAGGGACGTCGGATCAAGATCCAGGTATACCCCGGTGGAAGGATTTTCACCTCGAAAAAATGAATAAGTCTGAAGGTAAAAATCTCCACCGAGGATTCCCGCATCGCGTATCCGGAGAAGGGCTCCAGGAGGTCGTATTGGAATGGCAGGTTCGTCCCGCTGAAGAAAATCTTCAAAAAAGAGACTAAGTGTGAAGGTAAACTTTTAACCGAGGCCTCCCGCGGCCTGTAGCTGAGCAGGGCTCCATCGCGGTCGGCCGTAAACTTTGACTTTGCTCCGGTCGAGGTGCAACCAGATGACCCGATTGGCGCTTTTTGTTTCTAGGTGCTAAAAAAAAGAATAATTCTTTAAAAATTCATATCTCCGGTTCCCCTTATCCAATTTTATTCATTATTGTGTCATTTTAAAGATACAAATATAATCTATTTTTATAAATTTGTTTTGGATTTTTAAACTGTTTCCTGTGTTTTATTTAATTACTGTTTTGTGATAGTTGAATGCTTTACACTCTGGGGGTCACGGGGCCGGGGTCGGCGGTAGCACCGCCAACAGGCTGGCGGTGCTCCGCCGGGCATTCTGACCGCAGCGGTACAGCCGCGGGCAGAAGCGGAAAGCCGGCGGTGTACCGCCGACTTTCCGCTGCCCATGGGAATCCGCCATGGCGGCGCAGCTTGCTGCGCCGCCATGGGGATTCCGCCCGCCAGGAACAGGATGGCGGTGAGGGGTGTCGTGGGGCCTCTGGGGGCCCCTGCAGTGCCCATGCCAATGGCATGGGCACTGCAGGGGCCCCCGTAAGAGGGCCCCACTTTTTATTTCAGTGTCTGCTTTGCAGACACTGAAATACGCGACGGGTGCCACTGCACCCGTCGCACATCCTCCACTCCTCATGGAGGGGTGTTTCCCACTGGGCTGGCGGGCAGCCTTTTGGCGGTCGCCCGCCAGCCCAGTGGGAAACCCAGAATACCCGCGGCGGTCTTTTGACTGCGCAGCGGTATTCTGGCGGTTCCCTCCAGGCGGGCGGCTCCCGCCGCCCACCGGGGTCAGAATGACCCCCTCTGTCTCCTAAGTTAAGCCTTGATGCTCGTTGCCAAGCTACCAAGGGTTGAGCTGGGTTTAATTTACTGAGACCTAACTGGACCTAAGTGGAGGTTAGTGGCCAATTGCTAAGTGTAGGTACCTACCTGCCCTTACCAATAACCCATTTTCCAACAATTATTCGGAGGCGATCTGGGAACATAAGTGAGTAAGTGATTTTGTGCTCACGCAATATTTGTTTGATTTTGATGTATGATGCTCTTTTGCGTTGTACTTCCATTGTGTAGTCTGGGTAGGCAGTGACTTTGCTATTCTCCAGGCTGACTGTACCTGTAGTTTGAAAATGTTGGAGTACAAGGTCTCTGTCCCTGTAATTTAGGAAACGCGGGGGCGAGGTGGAGCACCTGGCCGCGGAGGTCTGCCGGGGATTCTGTGCGCTCTTTCTATCACTGGTATTTTAGTGGAGTCTTGTGCATCCATTAAGTTTTTCAGCCAGTTCTCTAGAAATTCCTCAGCGTTGGGTGTTTCTTTTCGCTCTGGTATACCGAGGAATCTGATGTTATTACGCCTGGAGCGGCCCTACGCTTCCTCGGACTTGCGTTGTAGTAGTGACATTTCCATTTCCATTTGCTGAATTTTAGTTCTCATGTCTGCAATCTCAGGTTGGACAGTTTTTAGTGCTAGTTCTGTGTTGTTGACTGTGTCTGATAGTTTACGATGGTCTGCGCGAAGTAGTGTAACCTCCAAGACCGCCGTGTCGATTTTGCCCTCCAGTGAGGACTTGGTGTCCATTATTACCTGTAAAAGTTTGTCAAATTGCAAAGAATGAGTATGCAGTGTTTCGTTCACTTGATGAAGTGTTGCAATTTGTGTGTTGGATTTGCTTGCAGAGGGTGGCTTACCACTGTCCGTGTGGCTCCCCGGTTTGGGGGGTTTTGGCTTGACTATTGTGGTCAGCGGCAGCGGTCACTGATGGATTACTCGTTGAGGCTGGTATCGGTTAAAATTCCCTGTAGAATGCAGGGTGTGCTGGTGCTTTACTCTGATTGAATTCGTAGGTGTGGACTACCTTGCAGGTTTGTGCGTGCCTCCTTGATTATGTCCCTCTTATAGATTCCAAAGAGCTTGTTACGATTTGGAGAATTATTGACTCTGGGAGGACGGATGGGATCCTGCTCGTTTCAAACCTGGGTTTATGACTCTCTTTGTAGTGGTTAGTAGTTTCACTTGGGTTTATGGTGTGTTTCTGACTCCCCTTTTTTTTTTTATATGATTATTTTGTTGTTGTGCTTCAGGGGCTCCTGGCCCCCCACTCCGTTCCTCTGCCCCTCCGAGGGTGCCACGTTCGCAGCTCTTCACCAGGGGGTGAGCCACTGATTCCGCGTCAGTGTTCCTGCACGCGGTCACAGCTCCCTCGGCGGCTCCCCCGGGGAGGCCCAAGCTCGGGTGCCCGCAACCCGAGAGTCCCGATCCCGCTCGCCGCCGTGGCGAGAGCTGGCCTAGATGGGGGGCCGGAAGGTGGCGTCGGGGACCGGCAGCGTCCGCTCCCGCTCCGGGCAGAGCAGACCAGGCCCTCCCGGCACCGGAGGATTCAAGTAGGCCTCAGTATGAGCGGCGTTTTGCCTCGGGGGCTCCGCGCCGGATACACACGGCTCGCCGGCAGGATCCGGCCCCCTCATGTAGCGAGGGCAAGTACGGGCAGGGACCCGGGAGGCCCGCGCGCAGCGATAATCCGCGCCTACCTCTCAGTCGGGACCCACAGGCCAGGCCTCTCCAGCGCCCACGTCGGCTGCATCGATCCTGTGCGTTCGCCGTTATTTTTCGCCGAGGCTTACAGCGGTCCTACATGTGTAGGGGACTTCTCCCATTGCATGGATTAGTGTCGGGCATCGCAGGGAACAGGATTACGGCAGATTTTGGTGGGCCGAGAGCAGAGCTCCTAATTTAAGCATCCGCTCCGGCCAGCATCTTGGACCCGCCCCAAGTCAGGTAACACACCTTACCCATTACACATGTGCAGTGCACTTTTCTACATGATGCCACATCAATGGCATGGAAATGCACATTGTGTGTAAAAACTCTAATCCTACCTGTCATGTCCCTCATTGCTTCTGCAGTTCTACATGCCACATGACATGCAATGACAGGTGAGGGTATGTGTCAGCCAACAATCAATGGTGACACACTCCTGTCTGTGACACTACATGAAATATAGCCCCATTGCAAATGTCCTATTCTAAACAGATTGGCATGAACCAATATGTGAGGGAATACAGAAATCATCCCATGAACACAGGTAGACCATGCATGAAACAGCAGTGTGCACATTTTGTCAAAAGAGAAAGGGACTCATTCTAACATGTTGGCACAAGGAATGTTGGCAACAGTGATGGCACATAAATCTTGTTAATGGACATTCCCCACTTACCAAGGGAAAGTATTGACCTCTAGCTGACCCAATGAACAATGTATGTTCTGTCACATTTATGATGGCCATCTTCACATTACAGACAGTAGTGAGACATCAGAACTCGTCACACACTAAAGACAAGTGCCCCATGGGGGGGCAGATGCCATTTTACTCATTTGACCAGGCACATGGCTGAGGACAGTGATCCATCACTTCTTTTCCTTTGGCCTGTAACACTTAGGAGTAGTTCAGAGGTCTGGGTATGCCTCATCCGGAATGCAGGTCATTAGGGAGGTCATGGTCCGACATGCCCCCACCCACATTGGGAGGGCAGCCCCAGTTGGCCCTCCCAACGCTTGCGACAGTGGGCACTCACCGGCTGTAGACCCCCAGAGTCCACACCTTCCGGGCGATGGCTCTCCATATCTCTTTCTACTGATGAGCATTTACCTGTATGGATGCAAGAGACAAATCAAGCAAGTACAGTCACAGGTTTGTCAACATACCACAAGTGTAAAGCACACAAGCCAATAAGTACAGGGACATGACTACAGGCTTTTGTATCCAACTGTAGACTAACCCACTACCCTGCGCATGGCCTACAATGACTAAGCAAGCCTACTCACATCAGGTAACTCATGTTCCAGCAACATGTACTGTGATGTGAGCCACAATGGAACATTACACACCTATGTAGCTTGTTGCGAGACACTCACCTGAACTCCAGGTGGTACCAATGGGGTGATGATAATCCCCACATCCCAATGAGAACTGACAGGGCAGCAATGATGAACACACTTCAACCCTAGGTGTTTCCAAGTTGGAGAAGAATTGGGGTGAGAGTGAAAGAGAGAAATAGCAGGACATCTGCGTATTTAGATTTCTGTACTCCGGGAACTGTTGGGATCAAGGATATCTGGATTCTGGATCGTTCAGATATAAGGGTCTGGACTCAGATTTCCCTGTAATGAAACAATACATTAAAAAAGGAAAAACTCAACAGATCTTTGGTATTAACTAACATCAAATCAACATACCAATAATTCAAAGTAGAAACATTACCCAGTGTGATTGAAGAATTATCTAGGAATTATCATGAACTGAAATTATCATGTACAAGGATTTCCACTGAGAGGAAATAACTGGGTTAATCACAACAAAAGTACTTCAAATTATTCAGTAATTCAAGAGTCTCAAGAGTTCATATGCAAATATTCAATTGTAGGGAGCTGGCTCTCTATATAATGTACAAAAATGATGTACACTGTGTAGAGAGTCCAAGCAACCCCACCTTGGTTTGTGGAGGCAAAAACTAGACCACTTAATGCTCTAATTTTCATGGTGGCTTGGTCGAGCAGTTAGGCCAATCTTGGAGAAGTGGAAAGCATTTGTTGTACTAGTATCAATAAAAATGGAAACACACACTCAAAGGAATAACTTGAGAACAATTGACAAAAATACTTCAGATTTTTATACAATTTCTAAGACCAAGATCATCAAAATTGGGTAAGTACTTTTTAACTTATGATTTTTCAAAATTTAGGAAATGTCTTGCTTTTGTGCGTAAATATGTACTATAGGAATAAATGGGAGAAAACTTTTAAAATGCATAGAAAATCTGGCAATACAGTTATCAGTGTCTCTTTTTGTTTTTAGATCGAGGTCATCAAGAGGTCCTGTGAATCAATGGGGTAAGTTTGGGTGGTTCCCAGTTTTGGCGGGAGCAGCTGCTGAAAAATCCTTGGAGCTGGTGTAGGACCACTGTTGGGGACCACTTAGAAAAGCAATGCACAGGTGAACTACAAGGTGAATCTGTTGGGTCCCCTTGAAGTGTAGAGGTTGCAAATGGTTGGGGCCCCTTAGAGCACAGCTAGTCTTCCGGTGCAGAGCCAAGGAAGGCCGGGTGTCAAGCAGATATGTGAGCCAAGCGCTATGCGCAAAGGTGCCCTTGGAAGCAGCAGGCCGGTCACTTTGAGGGTGGATTACAGCCCAGCAGGACCACTCGTGGGGGATGGTTCTTATGTGTCCTTGAGTCCCTCAACTGGGGCTTGCTCAAGGTCCCTTGAGAGTCTGGAGTGGACTATGCTTCAGGGTGTCCAATGTTGGAGTCCAGTACCCCGGGCTATTGCATGGTTCAGCCACTGGAGATCACAGTGCCACCAAACTTGCCACACTTGCAGGATTTGTCCTCGGCATCCATTGGGTGGAATTTGGTCTGGCTGCTATGTCTGTTTTTTTGGTCAGCAGCCAGTCAGTGAACTGGAATTCATTGGTCTTTTGCTTTTTTGTTGCAGGGAGTGATACATTCTCTCTGGAGGGAGCTCTTGGTGATTTTCAGAAGGGTGGAGGTCCTCTGGAGTTCTGCAGAGTTTGTCCGATGTCCATGTGACACCTCAGCTTGTAGATTCCTGGGTGCAGCAGGCAAGGTTTTGTACCTTTTTCTTTGTGCAGCAGGAATGCAGTTCTCAAGCCCTAGGTCTTCTTTGTTTCAGGCCTTCCTATGTCCTTAAAATTCGACCTGCAGGTCTAGGGGTGCCCACTAAATACTGCATGTAGTAGACGTTTAGGGGCTTACCTAACAGTGACCAAAGGGCCATCTACGTTAGGGTGGTTACATCCACTATGTGACCACTTCCTGTGGGCAGAGGTCACTTCCCTATCTCTGATAGGCTATTTTACTACCATGAAAGATGGAAGAAAATGAAATGGAGGGGTCACCTCTAATGCAACACCTTAAGGGTGGTGCAGTCTGGGGGTGGCCACTCCTACTGTCCGTTGTGCATTTTTCTGCCTTTGCTCCCACCAAAAGTGTGGGTTTGCAATGGAGGCAGCCATCTGCTGCTAGCAGCAGGGCTGGGGTTTGAGGTTTAAGGGCGGCAAGCCCTTTGAAGCTGGCAGGCAGGGCTGTGCACATTCCTGGGGGGAGGAGGTGTAAAACCTCTGCCCAGGAAGGGCTTTGTTTTCTGAACACAGAGAGCAAGAATTCTCACCCCTTGGTTCCAGAATCTTGTCTGGTGGTGGCAGGCTGGCTGTGACTGTCCAGCAACCATGCCAGGGTTAGTCAACTTTTGCAGGGATCTCCTCTAAGGTTGCCCCTTGCTACAATTTGCAATAAATTCAATACTGGTACCAGTTTGGATTTATTGTTATGAGTTGTTTGATACCAAACAACCCAGGGTTCAGAGTGACCATCATGTAGCTGTGAAACTCGTACTGACCAGTGTCCAGCACATGCATGTAAACTGCCTGCTGTGTTAACTTACTATGTGCTAGGTTTGGCAAAGACACAGTAGGGGTATATTGCTCATGCACCTATGCCCACACGTAGAGTATAGTGCACCCTGCCTTAGGGCAGAAAGGCCTGCCAGAGGGGTGACTTACTTATATTGCATTTAGTGTGTAGTGGGCAGGTCGCACAGGCTTGTGCCTTGTCATATTTGCATTTTAGAATTGCACCAGGACACTCAGCCTGCAATGGCAGTGCTGAATGCACATGGATGCACGGTCCCTGAGGGTGGTACAATCTGTGCTGCTGCCCTCATGGGCCTACCCTTAGTACCCCATTCCCTGGGTACCTAATTACCATTTACTAGGGACTTATAGTGGAAGCTAAAGGTGTTACCAATTGTGCCAATGCATCGCAATAGTTGTGGGAAAGTGATCTGGCACAGGGAATTTGGTTAGCAGGGGCCCTGGGCACTAACAACTTTGAAACCACATCAAATACTAGGCAAAAGGTGGGGGGCTAACTATGTCAAAAGAGGCACTTTCCTACAGCAATGGGAATCAGATTATATTTCTCAATTGTCCCAAAAGTGTTTAGAACACCAACATCTGATTCTGATTGAGAAAACACAGATTGAAAATCAACCATGAGCACAAGATCCAGGAAGGTGCAACTAATACAAGAAATAAGACTTTGCTCTAATGTCTTTTCAGTCATAAGTTTGATCCGAATATTATTGCTGGCTTTAGATAAGTTTGATCTATCAGCGCTGATCAACATCCCAAATTAAACAGAAAAACTTGTATTACCTTATTTGCGATGACTCGTGTCTTTTTGTCAGCGAAAGAAAGCGCAATGCGAGAAATTAATTGCAAGCTGCCCGCGTTTTGCAGGTACTGTGGTAACTGCAGAGAAGATCAGAAATACTAAGTCAGAAATCAGGAAACACATCACTGTGAGGAGAAACCTGTTGCTGTGAAGGTATATGTGCCTCTGCGAACAGAGGACTGCCACAGCAAAGGGAAGGCTGCAGAAGACTGGAGAGAGGTAAGCGTAATTTCCTAGTTAAACAAGGCTAAGCAGGATTTAGTGTGAAACACTGGCTTTTAGAGACGGCCCGAACCAGCTGTAAGGAAACACATGGGGAAAACAGAGGAACTTGTTAGTCATTATTGTAATTGCACATGTTTCTCAGCTGTCTCTTAAGGATACATTTAAGAACCAACAGTTATTGACAGTTGTCATGTGCGTCCTGGAAGACCTGGGTGAGGCCCAGGTGTTCAGAAGTTATTCTGACAACAAGCATTAATTTATATCCGCTTTAAACATTGCCATTATGTTAATAACTGAGTTGCCAAGTTACACAAGGCTTTAAAGGGACAATATGATTCAAATTGGTACTGTCTCGTATATCCCAGAGGAAAAGCCTGCAGTGCCACCGGGTGAGAATCTTGACATGCCAACTGAGGATGACAGTAGTGAAGAGGAAAGAGTTGACTTGCGAGAAGATCTCATTCACCCCTACTTCTCGTCAGTGTAAATATGTCATGTGATGTCATGACTGTGACTGTGCAATGAACTGTAGTTGTGACTGAGCAGTCAGGCTGAACTTAGAAGGCAATGTGTAAAGTATTTGTGCAATAAATCATACAATAACACCATGTAGCACCACAAAAATATACCACACAGTGTTAAGAAAATATATAATATTCATCTGGATTAATGCAGGTCAAAATGATTAAAGATGCAATAAGTAAATGTAGAGATATCACTGAAAGTGATATAAAGTGTCTTAAGTCTTTTAAAAGCAAACAAAGTCTCTTTCAAGCACAAAGTACCTGGTTTGCGTGAAAAACCTCCGCAAAGAACCGCAGAGGAGGAGAAGCGTGGAAACAAAGGGGTGTGCGTTGATTTCTCGGGCCACACACGGCGATGCATCATTTAGTTTTCACGCAGGGATGCCGGTGCATCGATTTCTGGTGCTCGCTCGTGGATTCTCTTCAGGTTGTGGGGTTTTCAGATGCCCCGGGGACAATGCCTGGATTTCCTGCGCTGGTAGGACAAAGTCACAGGAGCTGTGCCGATCCAGTGGGTGTTGCGTCGAATTTTCTATTGCACGGCAGGTGCTGCGTCGATTCCTCTCTGGAAGTCAGGCTACGTCATTCCGTCTCGACTGTGCATCAATCCAGTGGGCCGTGCATCGAATTTCCGAACGCTACGCTGGCACCACGTCGCTCTTCTCGATGCGAAGTTGGACGGCGTCATTCCGGTTCAGCATACGGTGAAATTATGACCACGGTGCAGGCTGTGCGTCGTTTCTGGCAGGCTGTACATCAAATTTCACCGCACAAGGGGTCCTTCTTGTAGAGATGAAGTATTTTTGGTCCTGAGACTTCAGGGAACAGTAGGCAAGCTCTATCCAAGCCCTTGGAGAGCCCTTCTTCACCACAGCCAGAGAGCAGTAAGGCAGCAGGGCAACAGCAAGGCAGCAGTCCTTCACAGAAAGCAGACAGGTGAGTCCTTTGGGCAGCCAGGCAGTTCTTCTTGGGAGAATGCAGGTTCTGGTTCCAGTTTCTTCTCCAGGAAGAGTCTCAGGTGGTAGGGGCAGAGGTCCTGTTTAAATACCCAAATGTACCTGTGAAGTGGGGGAGACTACAAAGAGTGGCTTAGAAGTGCACAAGGTCCCCTTTCAGTTCAATCCTGTCTGCCATGGTCCCAGTAGGGGGTGTGGCAGTCCTTAGTGTGAGGGCAGGCTACTGTTCTCTGACATGCAAGTGTCAGGCTCTCCACCCTCCCAGCCCAGGAAGACCAATTTAAAATGCAGATATATGCAAGTGAGGCTGAGTATCCTGTGTTTAGGGTGTGTCTGAGTGAATGCACAAGGAAGCTGTCACTAAACCCAGCCAGATGTCGATTGTAAGGCACAGAAAGATTTAAGTGCAGAGAAATGCTCACTTTCTAAAAGTGGCATTTCTAAAAAAGTAATATTAAATCTAACTTCACCAGTCAGCAGGATTTTGTATCACCATTCTGGCCATATTAAATATGACCTTCCTACTCCTTTCAGATCAGCAGCTACCACCCAAACAATGTATGAGGGCAGCCCCACTGTTAGCCTATGAAGGGAGCAGGCCTCACAGCAATGTAAAAAATGAATTTAGGAGTTTTACACTACCAGGACATGTAAACTACACACGTACATGTCCTGCTTTTTGCCTGCACAGCACCCTGCCCTATGAGTTACCAAGGGCATTCCTTAGAGGTGTCTTATATGTAGATAAAGGGAAGTTTTAGGCTTGGCAAGTACTTTTGAATGCCAAGTCGAATTGGCAGTGAAACTTCACATACAGGCCTTGCAATGGCAGGCCTCAGACAAGGTTGAGGGGCTACTTAAGTGGGTGGCACAATCAGTGCTGCAGGCCCACTAGTAGCATTTATTCTGCAGGCCCTGGGCACATATAGTGCACTCTACCAGGGACTTATAAGTAAATTAAATAGTCCAGTTGGGTATGATCCAATGTTACCATGTTTAAAGGGAGAGAGCATATGCACTTTAGTACTGACTGGTTAGCAGTGGTAAAGTGTGCAGAGTCTTAAAACCAGTAAAAAGAGTCTCTAAAATGTAGAGGAAGGCAGGCAAAAAGTTAGCGGTGACCACCCTAAGGCTATCAGGTCTAACAAATATACTTTGTTTTCCAGATGCTTGCTATGTGACTTTTGTCATATGCATGGTTGCAAGCCTATACTCCTTGTTTTGTTTGTTGTACAGGTACCTTCACCATGACATCTTCATATGGGAGTTTCAGAGTTGTGACATTGGCAGGTATGTCATGCTGTTCTGACATACAAAGTGGACATGGATTGTTCCAGGTAATAGGTCACAGAGTTTGGGTATAGGAGATGTGCTAAGACATCTTGTACAGTGTTTTGGGTAGAAGGTCAGAAGCGCCTATTGAACTTGTGTAATGTGCCATGGTGGGCCTGATGCTTCCTGTGTGTCATCATGTGGGCATAAAATATGTAGTCTTAGACCACAACCAAGTCATTCTTTCTTCACATTGAAGTGTGAGCTGTTTTAGTGTGAGCTGTATGTACCTGTAGATGTGTTTCATCATTGTAGGCCACAGTACCGGTGCGACAGCACTGATGTATTTTTGTGTCATACCTCCAAATGCATGGGCATTGGTTTACGATGGCCCTGTGATCAGGGACTGTTGTACTGCCACCTGTCTGTATCTTGGATTATGTGATGTTGAATTACTTTAGTGTGGTATGTGATAAGGCTACAATGATGACATTAACCACACCAATGTTTGCTTATTCTACAGGACAGTGTCTGACAAATCCCTTCCTTCTATGGTTGGGGGGGTCTGTCTAGGTCAATATGTTCATTTACTCTGTATGAGACAATCATTCATGATTTCCAGTAGTACAGACATGTTGACAGGCTGTGTGCTGAACACTGTAATAAAATGTTTTGTTTGACCAGACAGTTGTATGTATGTGTTTGTGTGGGAGGATTGTAATGCAGAGCTGGAAACTATGTACATGCAACATATCCCACCTTGAAGAAGTACCTTGGATCATCATTGTATGGTTCACATCGTCTGACATATCTACATGGCTAAATATGAAATCAATATCAACAGACAATGAGACAGTGAATGGGGATTTTTTTTGGGCAGCTATGATTAACATAAAATATAAGTGACATGACTCAAGAAAAATGCAAATGTAAATGAGTCCAAAGTCCAGAGTACTCCTCCCATTGGAGTGGTAGGTGGCCCATGATCAGTCTAGAGTTAATGTGTGACACACAAAGGAGGTTCTTAAGGAAAAGGGTTATTACTGGAAGTGGTGGGTTTCTTGCCATCCGCACCTCCTAGATTTTTGTTAGACGTCCCCGCTTGTAATGGGGAAGGGATCTGCTACTACAGAGGCCGGGGTGTCTGAGGCTTGTTGTTCCTCTGGCAGGGCCTCCCTTCTAGTGACTGGCACCAATGTTAATGGGCCAGCTGTTGATGAGCCAAAGGAAGGGGAAGGCTGGTGTTTAAAAGCCCTGCTCAAGGTGGTTTCTATGTCCCTCAACATCCCTGTTTGGGAGACCATATTGGTATTGTGGGCCTTCATCTGTTCCAGCATATCCCTGTGCATGTCCCTCTGTGGCTGCTTGACTTCCTGGAGTTTGGTCAACACCTGGCCTATCATGCCTCAGGACTCCTGATAGACCCCAAAGACGTGGCTGATGGTGTCCTGGCCAAGATCAGTCCCAGTGGCCTTACCCTGCTGGCCCACATCATCCCTCCCACGTACCCTACCGCCACAGGCCTGTGCCCTTGCCATAGGGTGCCCTTTCCAACTTGTTCCTGGACGCTCAGTGTCCAAAGTATTGCACTGTACCTCAGGATCCAGAACTGGGGGGCCATCAGATGGGGGGCTCTTTGCAAGGGATACAGATTTGGGGGTGAATGGTTGCCTGTGATGTTGAATCAATAGGCCTGGGAGGTAATGTTGTGGGCAAAGTGAGACTCACTGTTGCTGTCTGACGAGGTTGCTCAGATAGTCCAGAAACGTTTTCCATGTCCAGACGTCCAGGAGTGTTGTCGTCACTGGGGGCTTCATTCAGGGGTGTAGTGGCAGTCTGTTCCATGGCCTCTGTGTGCCCAGCAGCAGATCCACTTGTTGATGTAAAACGAACCTTGTTACTGGTTGTAATGTGACATCTACCTAGAAAACGGTTTAGTGTTACAGTAAGCAGAGACCTTGGACAAAGTTAAGTTGTAGTTATTGACTCAAGCAGCTGCTGAGATGTGCAGATCAGTGCACGTTTGAGGATGGAATGCAAATGTCATCTTGCCATCAGTGTAGAGCCAACATGTGGCTTTGCCATTTTAAGGCCTAGTTGAGTGGGATACAGGCAGACCCAGGCCTTTGTTGTATATGTGCCCGGAGTCATCATGTGCACTGTGCTGTGTCAATGTGTCTGCTGCTGCCAATCTGGTGATGCATCCTGATACCTTAGGAATACTTGTTGCACACAGTGGGTAAAGTGTTATTCCTGTCCTCAGTAGATTCATCTTGACATAGCAAGTCAAGATGGAGCTATGTAGATAGCATCTTATTGATTTGAGCATGATCTGTGCTTGATAACTCCCAAGTGAGTACACTTCATTTGTGAGTTGACAAACAGGGATTTTTGCACACAGAACACTGTGTTGGTGTTTGGTTTTACAGAAACAGGCCGTGCTGGGATTTGATGTCAGGTCACTCTCTCTACTCCCCAATACTTGACAAATGATATCCACACAGGCGAGTAAACTTCATTTGTGGGTTCACTTACAGATGTATTTGGGCAAGTGAACACTGGGCTCATGGTTGGAGATAGAGAAACAGGACCTATTGGCTTTGCAGTCACATCAGTCCCTCTACTTTCCAATACATGATGAATGGTATCCTCACAGGTGAGTAAACTTCATTTATGAGTTGACTTATGAATATATTTGGGCAAGTGAACTCTGGGCTGATGATTGGAGTTAGAGAAACAGGGCCTATTGAGCTTTGCTGTCAGGTCAGTCCCTCTACTCCCCAATACTTGACAAACCCCTACACTACACACTGAACAGATGGAATCCTCCCAGGTGAGTACACTTCAATTCTGAGATAACAACCAAGGGTAATTGTGCACATGCACCCTGGACTGATGTTTGGAGTTCCAGATACAAGGCCTCTTGGGAGTTGCAGTCAGGTCGCTCACACTACTACATACGCTATGCAAATTGTATCCTCTCAAGTGAGTAGTTTGAAGTATATCAAGGACAACCAACAGAATAACCAAATGCCATGCATATGTTGGAAATGTGTAAGTGCAAGTCATGAAAGCAAGCACAGCAGTAACAGCACTTGTCACACATTTAGATAAAGTAGGTGTAAGGTAGGGGTGGGCGGTGAGCTCCACTGGCAGAGTTAACAGAGTTTTTTAACTCTGTGCTCTGCCGGAGCGTGGTGTTTGTCAAAAAACTCCACTAGCCCTGTCAGCGGAGTAGAGCTCACCGGTGGGGAGAGAAAGCCTACCTGAGGCTTTACTCTCTGCTGATTGACGTCGAGCTGCTGCAAGCTGCTGCTGAGAGCTGCACCAGCACCAGCACCAGCTCCGGTTCCAGGCCTGGACACTGGGCCTGAACATTATTTGCATATGTGACAGGGCAGGGCTCTTTGGTATGTGGCAGAAAAAAAGAAAACTTCCAGCCAGAGCTCCAGGGAAAAGAACCTGTCTCCAGAGAGTCCCGACCCGGGAGTACAGTGCGGAGGCCAGCAGGGAGAGTGGAGACCAGGTAAGTAGTACATGCAAGAGATGTGTGTGGCCTGAGTGAGTGCCTAGCCCAGTGGAAGCAAGACTGGGAACTTTGTGAAAATGGCAGACTGCTGGCGCTCACCTGGTTTGCTGCTACTGCTGAGCCCTAAAGAGAGGATGATGTGAGGCTGGGTGGAAGTGCAAGGCTGGTGCACTGCAAGACTGGGGGTGTGCTTTGCCCTCCATGGCAAGTTTGTGAAGGAGGGCAGTTGGTGAAGGGAAGTGTGCAGCACCTGATCTCAGAAGCGCTAAGCAGGATCGGGCCAGGCAGGTGGCACCACGTCGCACACGGAATTCCACAGAATTCCACGGAGTTCTATACCAACTCCACAGAATTCTACAGAGTACAACTCTGTGTGCTCCTCCGTTCCCTAGTGTAAGGTACCCACAATAAAACTGACACACGTCCATTAAAATATATACAAAGGTATGACAATTGAACACTCTCCATGTGTGAGAAACACATTTCTAGCCTGCACACATTAGAGACATATCCACACTACATCATAGGGAGAAATGCAACCCAATAGATGTTGACACTAGCCACGACAAGATGAAGTACTTGCCATATGAAATACCACCCAAATCAAAGTCAGACACAATTTGACTACATCCAATCCATTGAACATTTCCCATTGTCCTGGGTGACTCCAGCCCTGGTTCTAAGGTCCGATCATACCAACTACATTGAAAAATGGATCATCAATCAGGGTGAAACAAACACAACTGTAGTCATATATCCCAAAGTATCCATGAACATCAAAATTATATAAAAGTAATGGCAGGACTAATGTGTACTAAAACAAGCAAATTATTTAGATTCATTTTGAACAATAAACACATGTAGCAAAGTAAAGGCCAATGGTCAGTCCAATAGTACAATATGCGGTGTAGCACACTGCTGTGCCACTAAACTTGCCTTTCCTAACACTGCCATGAGAATCTCCCCAGGAAGGGGCACCTCTGGTTGCAGTCCAAGGCACCTCAATGATGTCATTTGATAGGGGTCGGGTCGGTTATGGGATGGGTAGGTTTGGTTTTTGGAGGTGTGGGCCTGACTTTGAGAGTGGTGTCTTTGGTTTTGGGAGGGGTTTTGGTTTTCTGTGGAGTATGGCTGGGTTTAGTGGTGAGGGATCAGGTTTCAGAGGAGAGGATTTGGATGTGGAAGGGATGGGTTGGGGTGCGGAAGAGGTCCCTTTGGCTTTGGGAGGAGGTAGTTTGACAGGGGTAAGGGCAAGGGCGAATAATGAACTCTACTTGGGACAACGGGTAGGATGTCCATGAAGGATAAGGATTTGGGAGGATGGGGGAGTGGAAGTGTCAGGTGTGGGTTGGCATATTTTTGGCGCTGTCTGTGTTTTGTAGGTGTCCGTTATATGGGTGAGTGTGGGTGTTTGCACTTTTTGTTGGTGTGTGATGTGGCTGTGCTGAGAATGCTGGGGTGGTGGATGGGTCTGTTGGTGTGGGTGTGGTTCCTGGGGGAATGCTGTGGGTGTTGGATGGGTCTGTGGGTGTGGTGTCTGGGGGTATTTTGGAGATGGTAGGTGAGTCTGTGGGTGTGGTGTCTGGGGAAACGTTAGGGATGGTGGATGGGTCTGTGGGAATGGGTGTGGTGTCTGGGGATGTGTTGGAGTGGTGGGTGGGTCTGTTGGTGTGGGTGTGGTGTCCAGGGGTATGTTGGGGTAGTGGTGAGGGGGGGGGTGAGTGTCTGGTGAATGGTTGCATGCTTGTGTGTTTTGTGGTGTTTCTGTTTTCCTGTGCCACTTGGGGCTGTTAAGGTTTGTGCATGCTTATGTGTGATTGGGACAGGTATGGGAATAGGGCAGTTGGATGGGGAAGAGGCAGGAGGTGGGGGGAAAGCTTGGGATGGGTGAAAGGCTGCTGTGAAGGAGGAGGCCAGAGCCTGAAAAGATCTCTGTAGGGCAGACATAACAATGTGGATGCCTTCCAGGTAACTATCTGTTGCAGATGGATGGCATTCAGTAGTGCTGTCTGACCCACAAAGCAGCAAGGGTAACAAGGGCAGGGGGTGAGGTGCCTGGAGCGAAGGAGGCGGCTCTCTCTTAGGTGAACGGGCCAAGCCAAGCGGGTGGGGAACAACAGGGAGGGTGGAAATGGTAAGTTGGGCAGTGGACAAGGATTGTGAACTGATCCTATGTGTTCCACTAACACTAGGGAGTGTCCACTGGAGCTTGACTCTTTTGACAAAGATGTTGAGTCGGTGTCCTCAGTGGCATTCCCCCTCACACTCTGGGCCACTAGGTCCCTCTGTGTCTGTTGTGTCACAAACAGAGATACTATGGCCAGCTGCTTCCCTACAGATGTTGGCCCTGTCTCCTCCACTTGCCTGAAATGATGCTAGAATGACAAATACAAATAGGTTTATTGCATGTGCCAGAACACCTTTGACCAACAACTTTGGTCACAGAACATTACTAAATTGTACAGTAGACCCCAGCTACAAGCTCCACTAAAGTGGGATCAACATTAGCAAGACCACATGCATGCATATTAAATTACCTGTAAACAGTTGCTCACAGCACATTCATAATCACAGATAGCTCCAATTGCACGATTGAAGTTGTCTAACCACAATACCCATGTATCAAGTGGGAGACCTCATCACCTTGAATAGTTTGGCTCTTATAGCATATCTCAGTAACCTGATGATATCAAATAGTGTGATGATGCCAAATTAATTCATATAGATTGCACACAAAGCCCTGCAATCCGCAAATGTTTCTATACCTAACACCACATCATGATGAAATGATGGTCAACTCATACAGCTATGTTGCAGCCTCATGTACAGTAGCAGGAACACGGTGACATGGAAGAACTCCATGTCATACAATTGAAACTTCCAAATGGTATACCTTCCTTCTATGCCCATAGTCTCATGAAGGTTGTACTTATGTATCTTTGATCTGTAAAACATGTCGCACAGAAAAGTAGAATGGAGACAATCTGAGCAAAATGTCTGGGATCTGGGAGATTTGTCTACAAATATACACAGCATAATGAATAAGCTAGGCCTATTGAACCCATCAGTCCAGATTGGAACTCATGAGAATACCATTCTAACATTGCATAACTAAAAGCCAATAGTCCACTGAAAGTTATTGAGTCTCAAGGGATCACCATTACCTGAAAAGGTGGTTTAATCTTTTTTCTAATGGGAAGGCACATCACTGTACCATTTCTCATGCAAACACAAATTCCATTGTATTACTGAGTGTACACACTCACATATGTGTCCCACATTTCTGCATGTCACTCCCTGATGCATGTGAACGGTCAGTTAATGAACCTTAACAGATAAACATGTACAAAAATGACTTAGCTGAATATTTCCACATCCATGGCATGGTATGGAAATTCACATTGTGAGAAATTACTGTAGGTCTACCAGTCATGTCTTTAGCAATTGGACCTGGTCAATGGCATTGAGTAATGGCTTAGGGTATGTGTGACCCACCAACCAATGTTTACACACTCCTGTCTGTGGTAACATATGAACTATATACCCATCACTTATTAGTATTCTCCAATACCGTTTGGCCTACACACACATATGTGATGGAATCACACATCATCCTATAAAGACATGCTGATCATGTGCGAAACAATAGTGTAAATGATACTACAAAGTGAAAGGTATACATGCCAACATGTAGGCACAAATACTGAAGGCACTGGTGATGTTTGCTAACTCATTTAACTGAACATTCCCCACTTACCAAGGGGAAGTATTGCTCAGTGACTGCACCCAAACTCCACTCAATGTATGTCACTTGTAAGAGGGCCACTATCACATGAGACACTGTAGTGAGGTAGCATCACTCTTGACACACTGAAGACAAGTGGCCTGTTGGGTAGAAATGTAACCCACAACATCAAACAACATGAGCAGATTAGTCACTGTACTTAGTCATGTATCTGCTCAAGACAGTAAATTGGTAGTGGACTGGAGTCTGCTGTTTTCCTGGTCACAAGGACAATGGGCAAAGCACACAAGTAAGCACTCACTACCAGACCTTCACAAACAATTACTCTTCTTCTGTGTTGCACATGGGTCACCCCAATATTGATGGGGAGATGCCTGCCTGTAACATACACAGTTGGCAATGTAACATGTATGATCCTGGCCAGGACTCACCTCTTGTAGCTGCTATGAGTCCCTCAACTGCCCATCAAGGTCCTGGTAGGCCACCTCCAGTATGCTGGCCTTTAGGGGGGCCAAGGTCTGACATGCACTCCCTCCACGTTGGGAGGACAGCCCAAGCTGGACCCCGTGATCTTCCGGGTCCAGCGTCTCAGGTCCTCCCACCATTGCCAACAATGGACGCTGTACCGGCAATATACCCCCAGGGTCCGCACCTTCCAGGCGATGGCTCTCCAAATGGTTTGTTTCTGATGGGCGTTGACCTGTATGGATGCAATTGGTTAACACAAATTTTGCATACACCTAGCACAAGCATTTTCAATTGTTAACACACTACACGAGTAATACTCACATGCTGAAAAGCACAGGGACATAAATACGCACTTTTGTAGTCATCAGTTGACTATCCACAACCCTGGTCATGGCCTACACTGACTAAACCAGACCACTAACATCATGTAGCCCAGGGCCAACCGACATGTACTGTGATGTGAGTTACTATGAAACACAGTTCACCATTGTGAGCTTCTGAAGAGTAAACTACTTGTGCATGACTGTACAAATACCTTTGCATCCAGGCCCACTGACTTGTTGCATACAGTCCATACAGGCTACTACCACAGTAGAGACTACATACAATGACTTAGATCATAATGAAAGGGCTGGTATGAGTGACTATGAGAGCTTTTTCTCTGGGGATGTGTGGACATATGTTTTAACTAATGGAATATCATACTACATTGATTGAGTTTGCGTGGTATGTACTGGTATCACAGGACACACCTTTAACCATATGTGGTACTGTTACTGAGATGACATTCAACATACTATGGTATTTCTTTTTGATTGGTTAAATGTAACAAAGCTAGTGATTCACATGCAATGACCTCTTCAGAATTAACCAACTATCTGCACTGTACATTTGCCACTTGTACAATAAGCCTGTGCAGTGCAAACATGACTTATGGAAATGTAACAGGAGCCTGTCATTAATAAATGTCACACATTGACAAAGTGGGTCAATGGAAAAATTTACCTGATTAAGGGATTTCCCCAGCCACCATTCCAAATGTAGTCCATGTAAAAACATTCAGAGCTACTATTGGTTCAGAAGACTCGTTTTAGGAACATTCACAGATCAGCAAGTCTACAGGTAGATTACCTTGTGAATCAGATGTTTTGCCACAGTAACTCTGCCCCAGCCTGAGCCATGACCCATAATGGGCAAAACTATTTGTCAGGCCTTGCTCTCCCTAGGCTGAGCATACTGAACCCACATGAACATCACATTTCTATCACTTACAATACATAACAGTACATCTTGTGGCCATTCTATATGTGAGCTCAAGGTTGTGTGGCACTCTGAAGGGGTCAGTCAATCAATCAGTCATTTGTAAAGACCACTACTCACCTGTTAGGGTCTCAAAGTGCTGAAGGGTGGGGGAAGGGACTGCTACTGCTCGAAAACCTAGGTCTTGAGGCGTTTCCTGAAGGTCAGGAGGTCCTGGGTCTGTCGTAGGTGAACCGGGAGGGAGTTCCACGTCTTGGCGGGGAGGTGGGAGGTAAGTGAGGTTTAGCTAGCTCTTAGACAACAGTTTGCCAAGGCCTGATCTGAACTGAGTGATATGTGGGACTGTATACATGGCTAACATCCTCCTAAACAGCTTCTAACAGTATGCATACCCAGCTCATGCTGTAATGCTAATAAATGTATTTTCTCATTTACCATCATCTTATCATCAGATATATCATAGGTACCTTGAAAAGTACAGAAGGAGGATCTAGGGCTTATCACACATCCCACAACACAGTGGTGATTTGAAGTACACACACTACAGTACTCCACAATCCATTATATTTGTATCCTATGTATGGACCACAAAATGTAACTACATTGTAGTCTGTGAGAATGCAAAGGATGGTGTTGAAAAGTATCAAATATGTATATGAGGTAGTTACCAGTTCCTCTGGTGAGCCATAGAGCTGATAGTACAGGGGAAGGACCTATTCAATCAACTCTTAGGGCCTAATTACGAGCCTAACGGTTTCTAGACAGCCAGACTCCTGGTGACAGTCTGGACTGCCGCTGCTGTGGCAGTTGGCCAGCAGTCCAACTGCCAGGGTGCCACCATCTCCGCTGAGATCGGTGATCCAGACGAGCTGAATTCGGGTGCAGGTTGCAATCTGCCAGGGTGGCGCTGCACACAGCACCACTCTGCTGGCTCTCTGCCAGCCTTTTCTTGGCAGTTTCACCACCATGAAAAGGCTGCCAGAGAACAGGTGCAGGGAGCCACGGGGGGCCCTGCACTGCCCATGCCCATGGAATGGAAAGTGCAGGCGTCCCCTCCCAGCATCCTCGTAATGCGCACTGTCTGCTGTCTAGAAACCGTTAGGCTGTGCAGACAGTGCGCATTACGAGGGTGCTGGTGCCCCCTGCCCCCTGCGGGTGGCAGCATTGCCGCCGGCTCGATTACAAGCAGACAACAATGCCGCTGCCACTTTCCCTCTGGGCTGATGGGTGGAAACCTTTCCACCCGTCAGCCCAAATGGGAAAGTCATAATGGGTCCTGTGACGGCCACCTTGTCGGGAGTTTGGCGGACGGGTGTTCTTGTCCACCAATTCGTAATGAGGGCCTTCATGTGATGATATGAGTAGGATGTTCGTTGATAATGGTTGGAATCTGAAGCTCTGGCAAAATCTGGCAAAGGGTATTTGGTGAGGAAGGTTTTGAGATATTCTCATTTTGTCAATGTTGCTTTGTTTAGGCCAGATTTTTGTCATGGACTACGTTCTCCAGAAGTTTGCTGTGTGAATTGTGTCATATTTATGGTTTCATAGCTAATCTCTTTGGTTTGGTGTTTTTAGGTACCTTCACCGTGGAATCTTCATTTGGACATTTCAGAGTTGTGACATTAGCAGGTATATGATGCTGTTGGGACATACGAAGTGAACATGGTTGTTCTTGGGAATGTATGTCACAGACTTTGGGTGTACAAAACCTGTGCCTGAACAGCTTGCACAGTTATAGGATGGAAGTTAAGGAGACTCCATTGACTTGTTCCTTGTCGTGTGATGGCAATAATGCTTTATGTATGTCATCATGTTCTCGGACAAAATGTAGTGGTAGGCCCACTTTATGTTAGTTTTCCTTCACATTGGCTAAATACTCTTTTTGGATGAACCGTATTTAGCTATTGATGTGTTTCACCATCGTAGGCCAAAGTGCTTGAGGCACATCACTGACATTTTTTTGTGACATAACACCAATTGGAAATGCACTGGATTGTAATGACCACATGATCAAAAACTGCTGAACTGCCATCTGTCTCAGTACTGCTTTTCATGATGCGGGATTCCTTTTGCGAGGTAGGCGAAATGGCTCTAACTCATGACATCAATCAACTTCACTTTTGGCAAGTGTCTGGCCCATCACAACTTGGGACTTCTGATAGACACCCAAGACTTGGCTGATAGTGTCCTGGTTGTGAGTGGCCTTAGTGGCCCTACTCTGCTGGCCCACAACATCCCTCTGACGGACCCTAACCCCATGAGTATGTGCCCTTGGCCTAGATAGCCCTCTCAAACTGGGTCCTGATTCTTCTGTATCTGAGCTGGTGATTTGCACTTCAGGATCCAGGACTGGGGGCACAAGATTTGACAGATTTGGGGGGAATTTTGTTGGCTGAGGTGGGAGGTGTTGATGTGGGCACAGTGAGGCTCACTGTTGCTGTCTGCCCAGGCTGACCAGATGTGCCTTGTCTATCATCCACATCCACATGCCCAGGAGTGTTGTCATCACTGAGGGCTTCATCCGGTGGTAGGTTGGGAGTCTGTTCAGTATACAATCTCTGCCCATGTGCTGTGCTAGATCGACCTGTTGTGAAATAGGGAACATTGCTAATGGTGGAAGTGTGAAATCTACATCCAAATGTTTTGTGTCCCAGTAAGTAGAGATCTAGGACAATTTTAAAAGGTAGGGTTTCCTATTGTGATATATTTACATGAGATTTAGCTTGTTGACAAGACATTTGTAGAGGATGCGAAAATGTATTAGAATTGAGCAGCTCATTAGATGTGCTGATTTGTTGCATTTTAGATGAATGAATGAACATGACATCTAACAAACAGCTAAGCCAACAAAGTGGAGAAGTAACGTGTATTTGACCATTCCAAGGCCTAGCGGTGTATGATGCAGGCAAACACACTCAGTTGTATATTTAGCATTAGTCATCATGTGAGCAGTGCAATCAATAGTTCCATTTGAGGAGACCAGGACAACATCAATCTAGATATGCAGACATGTCGCTGAGTAGAGCATGAAATGTAGATTGTTCAGTCCAGAGTTACAGAAACAAACCTTTATTGTAGTTGTAGTCATGTCGTTTTCTAACTCCCAACACTCGACAAATGGTAAACTCCATGATAAGTGAACATCAGTTTTGACATGGCAAACAAGTGAAAATTGGCAAGAGCACAATAGCTTCTTGTTTTGAGTTACAGAAACAGGGCCTCTTGGTAGTTGTAGTCGTGTCACTTTCTAACTCCCAACACTGGTCAAACGGTAAACTCCATGATAAGTGAACATCAGATGTGACATGACAAACAAGTGAAAATGGGCAAAAGCACAACAGCCTCTTGTTTTGAGTTACAGAATTAGGGCCTCATGGTGGTTGTAGTCATGTCACTCTCTCTACTTCCCAGCACTTGCTAAAAGGTTAGTCTTAGATACTTATTGCTAAACAGCCGTTTGGGTGGATCATACATTTACATACTGACACATACCATGGGTCCTGAGATAACATTTTAATGGTAATTCACTTACAGACCCCATTCTAACATATGGCATGTAATGGAGATTGATACATGTGATGTTGTAAACAACAATAAACATTGACAATCTAACGTCTCTGATAGTTTGCATGTTAGGAAAGTAGATGGACAACACAATGGCAAACGCAGAGATGAGAGCATACAGGACGTTACAGTTTTGTGACAGTTACTGTGGTGTAACATATCAGACTCTTCTCCCCCAGCTGTTCCTGCCAAGCCCTCAGGATGCAGGATGGCCAAGACCTTCTCCTTCCAGGGAAAGAGTTGTAATGGGGTGCTGGGATGACCACCACTTGTCTTCTGGACCTCCATGTGTTCCTTGGAGGTCAGGGGACCATACCTTCTCCTCAGGTCATTTCACCTCTTCCTAATATCCTCCTTTGTCCACAAAGTGGTGCCTAGAGCATTCACTCTGACTACTGTCCTTTGCCACATTGCCATTTTCCTCCCTACGGCCAGCACCGTGGAGAGGAGACTTCAGCAGAGCTGACAGTCCGCCTCCCCCCTCCTGGGCCTATTATAAGATTTCCACTGGGTTGACCTCTCATTTCAGAGGTTTCCACCGGTCAGCCCAGTGGAAACCGTGCAGTGGCATTGGAGCTGAGGCGAAGGTTATTGCACAGAGGGGACCGTAGCACCCTCAGAATGCACACTGTCTGTCGTAGTAGACACTGCACATTCCGATGTTGCTAAGGAGTGGGGCCCCCCTGCACTGTGTTCCTGCCAGCCATTTAATGACTAGGTCCCCGCCATGAAAATACTCGAGGAAACTGGACTTGTGATCAGCATGGTAGCGCTGAATTCAGTGCCGCCATGGCTGACCACGACTCCGACCGCCGTCAGCCCATTGGGAAGATGTTCCTTGCGTGGTTGGTGGTCCCGTGGCGGTCTGCCGACCAAGGTCGTAATGTGGTGGTTAGAACGCCTGGAATGTGGTGGTCCGAGCAGCACAGAGGCATTTGCAGTCCTCGGACCACCAATGTCCTAACTAGGCCTTAAGAAATGGCACAGTTTTTGTAAGCTGCATTTTATTTGCTAGGTGTAGCCATTTTGTAGGCCCTAGGAACCACTAAAATTGCACAGCACAAAATATTACCTCAACAGCATGCACACGGGTAGATGAATCAGAGATGGTGTTAAAATCTCTGTTTCATGAGGCAAAGTGTTCCTGAAATATGACATCTTACAGTATGTCCAAAAACTGTAAATTAAGTAAGGAAATACTCAATAATTCAGTTCTGGGACAGCGATATATATTTCAAAGTTTTGTTACAAAAAAGACAAGGTGTAATACAGAGATTATAAGGTGCAGATGCATAAGGAATCCATGCCATAAAGCATCACATAGTAATAGGACAATACAGAATGATAAAATAACCCAAGTTTCAATGGGCAGCAAAATTAATTAGAAACAGCATCCCTAGTAGCATCTGAAAAATGTCAGGAAAGTACTGGCTCATGTTGCATTACTGTGGATGGACAAGTGTGACACTTATATTATGTTACGCTTGTGTATCGTACAAATAATGCGAGTCTTATTTGTAACACATGAGCGCAGCATTGGGATAATGCCAGGCTCTTGTTTGTATCATATAAGGCATGTTTTGCGTGAGTGAGGAAAACCGTTGGCATTCATTGAATGGCTCTGGATTATACCTGGAGTATGGCTGCTTATGGATTCAAATTTTGCAACGACAAAAGCTACCTTTGTCTCCGTGGAAATTATTCAGCATGAAAACGTATTTTCTTACACCTCACCTCCGAAATCAATCTGGAGTTTAAAATATTTTTTTTTGCTTTGGAAAATATTAATATCTACAGAATCTTCATGGTGTAAACATTATTCTTCTCATGAATATTGATTCTTCCCACTCTAAACTAATGTTATCTGGAGATACCAGGAGAAACCAGTTACAAGAACAACAGCAAACTACTGTAAATGAAAGCAGTGGGGTAAGCTAGCGCAAGTCCTTGAGAAACAGCACAATGACTGCGTCCATGTAGGAAAGCAAGAAAAACATCAATGGAAATAAACAAACATGACTCTGCTTGACTGCATGTTGCAGAAATATGAACAGTGAACATGCCAGCGGAGATATACATTTTAAACAAGATGGTGTTGAGGCCTAACTGAGACCTAGTTAGCATAAGCCAGAAAGGCACATTTTCACAAGACATAGTACATTTGTTTTGCATGCAATAGCACTGTGTCGGTGTGTACATGTACATTTGAGTGTTGATCTACACATTGCAAATTGTTAATAATGCACAAATGTAGAAACGTCACAAAAAATCAACAATATACTGTGGTGTATTTACTATTTTTATGCATTTTATATTTAATGCGTTTCAACATAAAATGCTTTACAATTTTTTAAAACATAATTGTAAGGTGCATACATTGTTTTACAACAGGAACATTGACATTCATTACTTTTATATATTTTAGTACATTGTTTTACCATTCATGTGGAATATTTTTAGCCCATTTTACATATATATATATATTTATAACATATATTTTTCAGAAATATTCTTCAACAATACAATTTATTTTGTACATTACATATTCAAAAATGCTTTTATATATTGGAACGTACCAAATGTAATGTTTTAATTTTTTACCTATAGTTCTTTTAAATGTATGTCTGAATGGTTGGTACATTTACATTTGTTATCATTATTTAACTTTTTACATTTTTTTCAATATTTTCTCTATTAGTATAAAGTATAAGGAAAAATATATTTTATTTTGCATTGCTTTCTAAGGTGTTGATCTTTTTTATGCTTATTTAGTGGTCATGTTTTCCACTTCATTAATTTTGTCATCTATGTTTGTCATTTTAGGCTGTGACTGGTTGTGTTCGGTCACGGTTCTCCATTCCTTATCTCCATGTGAGGTAAGATAATTGTTTGAATACAGTTTGGGGCAAATGGGACCTATCCACAAACTTTATGTTGTATTATTTTTGTAGTACTCTAATAGTGCTACAAAAATCTTGCAAAATACTATTCACAAACCTACATGCAGAATTTCTTCTCCTGCCTCTCCAGCAAATCTCTCTGTAGAGATCTCCTCCATGAGTATCGAGTATCCGCACACATAACTATACATTCTAGTGTAATTGTGGAGGGACAGGCTGCAGTGGCTGGAAAATGGGAATACTTACTACTAAAGGAGAGAGTTTAAGGGAGGAGTAGGGAGAGGTTTAGAGAGACTCAGGAGTGTGTACTCACCCTCAAAAAAGTAAGCCCATTGCTGCACTTCTGAAGTAACTGTAGCCAAAAAGGAACCCAAAACAAAACTGAATTACTCCAAGTGAGAGCTGAAGTGATCCAAGCACCACACATTGCCAATTACTAGTAAAGTAAAGTAACACCCATCCATAAAAAAAATAGAAAATAGAGGGAACAATTTCAAATAAAACCCCGTTATAAATAATGCTAAAGTAAAATAAATTATTTTAAATATTTTAAAATACAGACATTTATTCACAGCTAACCAAAAATATATAAAATTAAAATATATATATATATATATATATATATATATTTTATTTTAGAATATGTTAAAAACCTAGGGCCCGATTAACAAAGGGCCCCTAGACTCATGGTTGGACATCCGTACAGCAGTTTCTCATTATGGAGGCGCTGCTATGATTGTGAGGCCCCACCGTGAGTGTGGGCCCCATGTGACGACTGCAAGGCCTCCAACAGGAGTGCGGAGACCCTTTGTGAATCAGGCCCATTGTGTGGAACCTGTTGTGAGTCTAATTTTCCAATAGGTTAAAATTTATTTTTGACCTACCTCAACTATTGCCAGCTCCTTCACCACCTTTAAATGGCTGATTACCCAACTACAGTGTGAATTTGGAATGTAAAGGAGTTCAAATTATCAACAACTGAGCATGAAAGCACAAGATAGAGTGCCCTGATTGAATGGGGGCCTCAAGAGTTGAGGAGGCAGGGGGCGGGTTCAGATGGTGTTGGGGCCTGCTCTTGGGATACAGTAGGGTGGTCTTGCCCAAGGCCAGGAAGGGAAGCAAGAACATCCACCCTCTGGCCAGTGGTGCCAACATTCACTACCCACCAGAAAACTGCTCAGCCCCCACTCAGAGTTTCTTGAAGACAGATCTGGTTACTCTCTGGATGGGTGCACTACCCTGCTGGTGGTGATTTCCACCTTCTCGATGGTGGTATCAAACAGTCATGCACACCTCCTAGTGGAGGATCTATGTTATTGCCCTGGTCCTGCTCTGATGGTGTTGGCCATCCTGGTCTGCAGAATAAGAATGTGAAGCAAGGCTTTGTTAAATCTTTGAGTCAATAATGCAAATCTTGATGAAAAGATACATGAAAGAACATCTAAGAACCAAAACACCCTGTCTTTAAAGTGAAGACTATAGAGGCAATAGGCAAAGAATACCAATGTCAGTCTAGTCTTCATGGCCAATGCATGCACGAGATTATGGGCCTCATTAAGAGTCTGACGGTCACTAGACCGCCAGACTAGTTAATGGCGGTCAGACTGCCACCAATGCGGCAATCTGAGCGCCTCATCACAACCCTGGCAGTCGGGCTGCCAAGAAACTGCCTTCTCCACCAGGATCGGAGATCCCGGTGGTCTGGAGTTGGCAGTGGTCCTAATCTACCAGGGCAGGGCTGCTAGCAGCCCTTCCATGGGGATTACAACCACCGGCTGGTGGAGAATGGGTGCTTTGCAGACAGTGAACTTTGCGAGGGTGCTGGTGCACCCTGCACTACAGCATTGCCACCGGCTGGTCATGTGACCGGCAGGCAGGTAGCCTGTGTGGCGGCAACCACCCCGTCGGAAGTTTGGTAGACAGTAAAAGCTGTCTGCCAAACTCATAATGAGCCCTATATGTCTCTTCAACACATCTTGGTAACACTTCACCACATTATTTAAGCCAGTCATCTAATGGAGTCCTTTAAGTAAGTCAGCAATCTCATTTAGAGTAGGCTCCAGAGCATGAATATCCTTACTCTGTTGCTGGTAAAAATGTTCCTCTTAGTGGCCCTTATTAGCTTATGCACTTCTCACCTGTGTGGCCATCTCACATGGCCAGCAAGTTGACAAGCACAGAGGGGCTAGCAGCTTCGAGGATATGGAAAGGATTTTCATGAACGCTGAATACCTGCTCCTCACCAGGGATGTGCTCTTCCTTAGATGATTGAGAGAAGACTGAAGATGCTCCTTCATGGAAGGAGTGTGTAGCAGATTGTTCAGAGCAACCTGTGAAGTCAGTGCTGTGTGTGTAGGTGAATGCTGGGTAGACGGACCTAGGATCTGCAGCTACTTGGCTAATTGCAATCTTCAGAACGGACTTTGTAAGAACATTGCAGCACAGCCATGAAGTGGCTTTCTTAAAGATTTTAAGTGTGGAGACAACAATGCCCTCCTCATCGTCCAGGTCCTTCTACTCAAGCAGCTTCTGCTTCTTCCTATACTTTTCTTGATGAGCAGTATTGACCGCATATATTGTTGCTTGGAGGAGTATTGGATTCACTCCATGAATTACCAGAGGCTGTTGCCTTGTAGATGGTTCCAAATCATCGTCAGGCTTAATGTTGGCAGTACATGGAAGAAGAAAATGTCAAAAGATAAAGTAAATTATATCCGTTTTCTAGTCAAATTCTCAACATTAAACATTGTTCTGCAAATAAAGAATAAGTTAGTGCCATGTTAGCCTAAGTAAACATGATATTAGGGGGTTAATTCATGAATGAGATCATCAGATTAAATGTGCACTTATCAGCTGCAGCCACAGAGAACCTTGTTTTGCAAACTCCTGTAAAGTCAGCTGCTGAATCTGTGTCCTTGTGAATGGTGTTTCCAAAGTATATCCAGATGTATAAGCTATGGAGATAAGATGTAGGTTAAATGGATATTATTATCAATCTATATAAGCCATTATAACCACAAATGCAGATATATCAGAGAAACGTGTAGGAGTTTATACACCATTTTGAAATAAATCTTTAAACATTTAATACGCTAACAAAAAATCGAATTGATTCCACGTTTCAGTGGTGCAAGCCTCAGTATTCAAATTTTCAAGTGCACGCTTAACCTGTGCGCATAGTACACTGTTTAGGGGATAAGGGGCTATGGCATCAGTTTCCACAGCTGTATGTGGGGTGTGTAAGACAAGGTAAAACCATTAGTCTGCATACTGTGCATACTGCATACTGTGCTTGTGCGTAACTTGAAGTCAGGGTCACTGATTCCTCCCTGTTCAAATGGCAGCATCAGCACCTCCCATGTCAATCTGGGCTCTCCCCCACTCCAGTGGAGTGTCATCAGAAGAGATTTAAGGTGATTGAAAAAGACTCTTATCACAGGCCTTAGGATATTCATAAAAAGGTAGAGGCGTTTAGGTACTATCTCCATTTTTACTATGGCCACTCTCCCGGCCAGTGAGAAAAGTGACCTAGACCAGCGTGCATGCCTGTCCTACAGCCACATAGCAGTCCGGCCATAGTAATCACACCAGATTTCAATGATATCTCTGTTGATAAAACCTCCAGGTAGCAGACCGCAGAGTCCTCCCATGTCAGAAGAAAATCTGTAGCAAATCTAAGAATGGCAGGAGTCAAGGCATTGGGAATACCACAGACTTGGGCCAGTTGACCATAAGCATATTAGGCAGTCAAAACGGATGTACTCCCACAGGACAGTGGTTAGGTTATTGACAGAGTCTCGGATATGGACCGTGACAACATCAGCATTCATGGAGACCATCACCTTCTGAGATATAAAAGTCAGTCCACGCAACACATTGTGTTGTCGAAGTTGAACTGCCAAAGGTTCCAAAGAAATTGCAAAGAGCACCAGGAATAAAGGAGCCCCCTGGTGTATGCCTCTTCTAATCACGAAAGTGGACGATCCTAAGCTGTTTACCCAAATCAGGGCAATGGGAGGTGTGTTAAGCAAAGTGACTCACTGTAGAAAGCTTGGGCTAAATTCAATGTGCTGTGAAAGGAAAAACAGGCAAGGCTTTTCTAATGAATCAAATGCATTTGTGAAAGAAAGACAGCCACAGCAGGCACCTTGGAAGTCACCAGGAACAGCACGCACAAGTTATGTGCAGTAGACCTACAGGCACAAACCTTGACTGATTCTGACCCACAATATACAAAAGTATTGGTAGCAGGCAATGGGCAAGGAGTTTGGACAGAATCTTAATGTTGACATTGATCATTGACAAAGTGCCATATGAATCACAATTGTTAGGGGTTTTGACCAGCTTAAGGACTGTGACCAGGAGTGCCTCCCAAACCATGGAGGGCAGTGGGCCAGATGTTCTTGCTTCCTCATACATGACCAAAAGTTGCAGGCCAGCAGTTCAGTGCAGTCTTTATAGAACTGTACAGTGTGGATCTAAAAACCCAGGGCCTTACCGCTGGGCATGCTCTGGATGACACGGATAATGTCTTTTGCATCAAATGAGACATCCAAATATTGTCGGTACGCATCGTCCAGTCATAGCAATTGTACGGTAGATATTCTTGTACAGCCTCCGGGTCCACTGTCTTAGAATACTGATGGAGATTTGTATAGTATGGTGGTACAACGGCAATACCTCCTTGATAGAATAGCAATTCTCACCACCAGCATCTAAGATATCAGAGATATAGGGGGACCTGTGCGATGCCCAGAGCAAAAAGTGGGAATTTTCCTGGCTTTACCACCCTCTCCGTACCTACAAGCTGCATCTTCTTTACATAAATAGCGGGCTTCTCTCTCAGCATCCTCTTGGTAAGCAGAACGCTTAGTATGGATGCACAAGGAGGAATGAGTCATTGGTAGAAAAGTAACTATGTTCTAGGTAGCATGTCTCATGCTGAAGGAAGCTAGTTGAGCTCTGATGGCGTGCAGCACCCCCTACTGTATGGACATGCAGATCCCTTGTATAGTGGCCTTAAAGGCCTCCCACAACACACTTGGAGATTGCACGAAGTGGGTATTGTGCTTGAAGTATTTCACAATGGCATCTCTGATCCCAAAGCAGAGAACCTGGTCTCCAAAAACATTTGGGGGGAGTCTCAATGAGAAAGCCTGGCCTCCAACCTCAGCCATGCATAGCTTCAGCACTATCGGGATATGGTCAGAAAGCATGTGTTACATGTTCTGCCCCCTGATCCAGGGCCGCAACACCTTTTGATATTAGCCAGTAATCAATCAGCAACAAAGAACTGTGTGAAGTTGAGATGCAGGTGCCCTCCAGGCCGTCCGGATGTGGTATCTGTCATATATCAACCATGTTGTGATCTGAAAAAACAAAGTGAAAATGCATACGTAGTTGGGACATTGCCCGACTCAGGGCATATCCTTGTTAGGGCAGAGGATCACATTGAAATCGCCACCACAAATTATCATTGAGCAGCCCAGTCCCGGCATCCAATGGCATAGAGACAAGAAGAAGTACTAGCTGTCCATGTTCAGACCATAGACACATACCAAGCAGACTGCCTTGCCTTCCAATATATCTAGCAAAATTAAATTACATCCCCCAATATCTTGCCTCTGCATGTGTGCCTCACCTTAGCTCCTTCTGAAGTACTACTGCCACTTCCCTTGCATAGGCTGAGTTCCTAGCTACATGTGTCTCTCCATCCAGCCTAAGACAGACCTGGTCAGCCAGGTATAACTTCTGTAGGAAAGCAATATCTATTTTATGTGGTTGGAAGCAGGCAAATAGCTGTATAATCTTGTGGGGGTCGCTGATTTTTCATATATTTTGCAACAGCAAAATTATGTTTGCTATGGTACTATTGTAGGAAAGTGCAGCTTTTGACATGGTTAGCCCCCCATTTTCTTCCTGGTATTTGATGTAGTTTCAAAGTTGTTAATGCCCAGGGCCCTGCTAACCAGTTTGCCTGGGCCAGATCTCTTTCCCAAAACTGTTGTGATGCATTGGCACAACTAGCAACACCTTTAGCTGCCACTATAAGTCCTTAGCAAATTGTACATAGGTACCCAGGGCAAGGGGTTCTAGGGGTAGGCCCCTGAGGGCAGTCACACAGATTATGCCACCCTAAGGGACCATGCATCCAAGTGCACCCGGCACTGCCGTTTCAAGCTGAGTGTCCTGAGTGACCACACAGCCTGTGTGGCCTGTCCAATACAAACTGCATGCAATATAGGTAAGGACCCCAGTGGCAGGCCTTCCAGCTTTAAGGCAGAGTGCACTATACGGCATGTGTGCGTATAGATACATGAGCAATATGCCCCTACTGTGTCCTTGCCAAACCTGGGACATAGTAAGTAAACAGAGCAGCCATTTTAAATTCATGTGCTGGACACTGGTCAGTACGAGTTTCACAGCTACATAATGGCCACTCTGAACCCTGGGTTGTTTGGTATCAAACAACTCTGAACAATAAATCCAAACTGGTACCTGTATTGGATTTATTGCAAAAGGTACCCAGGGGACACCTTAGAGGTGACCCCTGCAAAAGCTACCTAACCCGGGCAAGGTCGCTCACTGGTCACAACCAGCCTGCACCACCAGACAATATTCTAGAACCCTTGGCTAAGAGCTTTTGCTCTCTGGGTTCAGAAAACAAAGCCCTTCCTGGGCAGAGGTGTTACACCTCCTCTCCCAGGAAAGTGCACAGCCCTGCCTGCGAGCTCCAAAGGGCTTGCTGCCCTTGAAACTTGATCCCCAGCCCTCCTGCTAGCATTAGATGGCTGCCACCATAGTAAACCCCACTTTTGGCGGGATAAACAGTGGGAAAATGCACAAAAGACAGGAGGAGTGGCCAGCCCTAGCCGGCAATCCCCCTAAGGTGTTGCATGCGAGGTGACCCCTCCATTTCATTTTCTGCCATCTTGCATGGTAGGAAAATAGCCAATCAGGTATAGGGAAGTGACCTCTGTCCAAAGAAAGTGGTCACATAGTTGGTGTAGCCACCCTAAGGTAGGTGGCCTATTGGTCAATACTAGGAACTCCCCTAAACACCCACTAAATGCAGTATTTAGTAGACACCCCTAGACCTGCTGATCAGACCCAAGGCTTGAGAACAGAGGTTCTGCTGCACAAAGAAAAAGATGCCAAACCCTGCTTGCTACACCCAGGACTCGACAATCACCACTGAGGGGTTGTCTGGACATTAGACAGACTCTACAACACACCAGAGGACATCCAACCTTCTGAAAATTGTCTCAGACCTCCCCCCAAAGTGAAGGCATCACTCCCTGCAACCAAGAAACAGAAACCAGTGAAGTCCAGTTCACTGACTGGCTGCTGACCAAGGAACTGGACACAGCAGCTGGACCACATTTCATCCAACGGATGCAGAGGACAATCTCTGCAAGTGTGACAAGTTTGGTGGCTCTGCGACCTCTAGTGGCTGAACTGTGCAATAGCCAGTGGTACTAGACTCCCAATATCAGGCACCAGGAAGAAAACTCCACTCCGTACTCTCTGAAGACCAGAAGTAAGCACTAGTTGAGTAGCTTCAGGACACATAAGAACTATCCCCCAGAGTTGAGAGGCTTCAGGGCACATAAGAACTAACACCAGAGTGACCCTGCTTACATGGAATCCACCCTCTAAGTGACCTGCCTCCTGGTTCCAAGGGCACCTTTGCGCACAGCTCTTGGCTGACCTATCTGCTCTGCACCAGGCCTCCCTGGCCCGTGCATCAGAGAATCAGCTGTCCTGTAAGGGTCCCCACCTCTTGCAACCTCTACATTTTAAGGGACCCCACTGGACTCATCTTGAAGTCTGCCCGTGCAGTGCTTTCCAAGTGGTCCCCCGACGTGGTCCTGCACCAGCTCCAAAGATTTTCAGCAGCTGCTCCCGTCAGAACCATGAGCTGCCCAAACTTCTCCGGTTGGTCCAAGGGACATCTCAACGTCCTCGACCTAAAAAACGAAATGAGACATTGGTAAACGCATTGTCTGATTTTATACCCATTTTTTAAATTTTCTCCCATGGATTCATATGGTGAGTAATTACACACAGAAAGAAGTATTTTTCTAAATTTTGAAAAATCATAACTTAAAAAGCACTTACCCGATTTTGATGATCCTAGTCTTAAAAATGTTATTAAAATCAGAAGTATTTTTATAAGTTGGTTTCAAGTTATTCTTTTGAGTGGGTGTCCACATTTATTGATACTGTGAGTAAAACAAATGCTTAGCACTTCTCCAAGATTTTCTAACTGCTTGACCAAGCTACCATAAAAATTAGAGCATTAGGTGGTCTTCTTTTACCTCTGTAAATCAAGGGGGTGTTGCTCAGACTCTCTGCACAATGCACATCATTTTTGTACACTATATGGAGAGCCAGCCTCCTACACCTATGTAATGCTTGGTGTCTGCAAGCTGGACAGTGAGGCCCCATCCCACCCTCCAACAATCCCAATTGGGCATCAGAGACAGTAGCACCAAGTAGAGGTGCAGTTCCTGAAGTGCATCCCTTCCCTACCCACTTCACAACCCAACCTCATTGAAGACGCACCCTCCACATCAAACCAAACAAGCAATACAAGACCCCAAAGGGGTAATTTAGGTAGCCAGCAGGATTGATCCCAAGGGACGTCTCAGGGCCAGGGGTCATCTGCCTCAGTGGGGGATGGGTGGCCAGGATAGTCAAAGAGAACAGGCACTCCTCCAATCCGTTGTTGTGAACATCCACTCCCCTCAACAGGTCACTCGCGCCCAGCCCATGGGTTCTACAGTAAAAGGATCATCCACAGTTATAGGGACCTCCCAGGAGGGCAGCTCACCACAGGGTCACAGAGGAAAGGATGGGGAATCTGAGGTTTTCGGTGTGGGTTCAGGCAAGCAGTCCACAGCAGTCTCTGATGGGGAATCAAGGATGAAAAGTACCAGCCCATAAGTGGATGGTCTCCCAGAGGATGGGTGTCATGCCACACAGGGATGAACAGGGCATTAGAGGATAGCTCTAGCATGCTAACTCAGACCCTGGGCCTCATTATGACTTTGGAAGTCTTTTGGCAAGACCGCTGCAGTGGCAGCCACCAAAAGACCGCTATGTTGGCGGTCATCCGACCGCCGTATTACGACTCACACCGTGAAGACTGCCAAAATTCAGAAACTGCCAGGACACTGGAGGGTGGGAAAGAGGCTGTTCCACTACCAGCATCGCCAGCCGACTCAAATCCGCCCACCAGATTATGACTCACAAATCACCACAGCGGTCCTTCTATGGTGGATAACCATTGGCGGTGCGAGTCGCCGCAGTCGGATCCCACTACTGTCAGAACACAACACCATATTGGACAGTTTGAATACCTTATACCGACAGACATCCACACACCAGACACTATATAACACCCCCCCACACACAGCCAACAATCCTTTGCTACAACCACACCAATTTGAAACATCGACATTAGGCAATTAAACAGAGAGAGCACCCTTACACTATAGGCATACACCATACGCATCATACACCAGCACAACTAACACATAACACACATAACAAGCACACACATTTCACAAGAAGCGTCCATCCCACACAACGCACCACCCACACCTTATCAATCACCCAACACTGTACCCTTGCACATACAACACCCCTCCCACACTGTAAACACAACCACTACCTTGTCCGCACAAAAGCACCCACGTTTCACTGACGACGAGTTGAAGGTCATGGTGGATGAAATTGTCAGCGTAGAGCCACAACTGTTTGGAGCACAGGTCCAGCAAACATCAATTGCCAGGAAAATGGAGTTGTGGCAAAGAATAGTTGACAGGGTCAACTCAGTAGGTAACCCTCCACACACAAGGGAGGACATCAGGAAGAGGTGGAATGATCTTAGGTGGAAGATGTGTTCAATGGCATCACAACACATTGCGGTGCACAAGACTGGCAGTGGGCCCCCACCTCCTCCCCCACAGTTCATGTCATGGGAGGAAAAGGTCTTGGACATACTGAATCCTGAGAGCCTGACTGGAATAGCTGGAGGACTGGAGTCCGGTCAGTACTCACAACATTCATGTCACACAATTGACGTGTCCTGCATGCTTCTGCACCCCCACATACTCCCTAATTAGCTGAATGTTCCACTACACCTACCTGCCAATCACCCAATGCCCCTCCCATGCATGCCACCAACCCACACAGACCAACTGCCCACACAGCCCTTGGCAAGGGAACCAACTCTATAGGCCAATCCAATCACCATGACTCCCAGAATGCACTAATCATTCAATGTGAAAACCTGGAATGTGCACATCACATCACATTTCATGCATGTGTGACTATTGTACTAGCTACACCAACTAGATTGTACGACTGAGGACCAGTACATGGGGATGACAGCAGTGAAATGGCACACCACTATTGCAACCAAGGCTAAACACAACTATAGCTCAGTGACCTATCCAATTGGCCACTGATCCATATCCCCAAGCCTTAAATGTACTGACCATGGTTTGGAAAGTAAGATGGCAGACTCCATGCACATCATCCAGAGACAGGACTATTACCCTTGCATACTCACATACTGTGTTCCCAATGGGACACCATGGTGTAATGTCCTGGCATGTTGTGTGACATCTAACAAGCCTGACTATTCACTAGGTAACACAGCTGAACAATCATGTGAAGTATCAGACAGAACCAGAGCAAATACACAGTGCTAAATGTACCAAACCTGAATGACAGCTCACAACATGGAGTATGGAACTTATGTCACAGACTTATATGTACCACCAAGGTATGCGGTGCAGCATCTGTCATTGTCATTGCAGGGAAACATACTAAGCCACTGTATGCAGCTGACAAAGATGCAACCAAACACACTTATTAAACTGAACTCTGTGTCTCACTCCATCCACAGGTAACCCTGCCAGTGCCACTATGGAAAGAATACCAGACACTGCCAGCCCTCCTCAGGATGAAGGCTCCAGTGAGGACAACACGCCTGGATGTCTGGACAGTGACGAAGTATCTGGCCCACATGGGACACCTGATCAGTCTATGACTCCCTGTCTCACCCTGTCCACATCAATCCCCCCGAACCCTGTTGCATCAAAATCACAGTCAACCATTCACCCCCAAGCCTGTGTCCCAAGCACAGTTCAAACTATTGTATGCCTCACAGTACAGGGACCTGAGTCTAAACTTCACACCCCAGACAATGATGGTCCTGCTACCAATGGGAGTGGGCACATTGTGCCAGGGGCACAGGCACCTGGGGGCAGGATACGTGTGAGGGATACTGTAGGCTAGATTATGGGGCCTCCAAAAGACTCCACTGACCAGGAAACCATCTCCCAAGACCTGGGAGCATACCAAACTTCACAGGACAAGTTGGGCCAGATAATCACCATGTTGGGGGAAAATCAAAGACAGCAGAGAGAATGCCAACAGGAGGTCATGCAGCAATGGCAGGCACACAATGCCACCATGTCCTCCATTGCAGGGGTGCTAAGGGACATCAACACCACCCCGCGTGGTTTCTCAACCGACCATCAGGCTTCTTCCACTAGCAATGTCACATCTGTCCCAGCTATATCAGCGGCATCTAATGGAATGGAGGCCCTGCCAGGGGAACCACATGCTTCAGACACCCCTACCTCTATAGCTGAACCCCCCTCCCACAAATGTGGACATCCACCCAGACATCTGGCTGGAACAGATGTCAAGGCAAAACCTACTGGCAGGAAGTGAACCTCTCCTGATTTGTCACGCTTGTGTGCCACTGGGACACCCTGTTGACTGTTCTGAGACAAAACTGCATTTTCTCATGGTACAAGGACACAGGACCTGTGTAACAAACTGTTGAAGCAACTACTCTGAGTAACCCATCTACCATGTCACCACTCATCACCTTTGTTATATTATTCACATTTCTTTTTACTGTAAAAATTCCTAAATGCACAATAAATCACATTTGGACACAGCTACTGTCTTTATTGATACAACAACAAATGTCATGCTTCCCAAATATGGTCTGGTAATGCCCCCTGATTGGAACTGGCAGTGTAATGGCCATCAGACAGAGGATCTCTCAACAGGACACACATGACAACAGTAATGTCACTGGACTGATATCAGACAGTGAGTTTGAAATCCAGAACTACACCAGGGCATTGTTTGCATACCGATCTGCAATTAGAGCATTACAGAGAGTGCCATCAGGATGGAAGCCATGGTGCCACACAAAGCACATATGCAGCTCACAGATGTCATGCCCATTATAGAATACCTCCAAAGCAGGGGCTCCCAGATTGGACCTAATCATCACCAGTCACAGGCACTTCACAAAATCCATTTCACCAGCTATCTGTCATGTACACCGGTCCTGCCTGTTTTCACGTACCATTGGCTACTGACAATAAATACCTCAACCCATAGGTAGCAGAGCCACAGAATGAATTCCACTATCAGTGGGTGGAAGTTAATGAGAATAGGAGAATGCAGGAAACATAGCTCAGTACTGGTCAGTCCAATAGAGAAGTGTATGTTGGAATCTGTTGCAATAACACATGTTAGAGCTGAACCACTATTGCTGTACACCTAACCTCGTCCAGCTGTAACTGCATGTCAGGTGGAATGGTAGGTGCCCTATGATGTATTTTGTGGCTGCCTGAAGTGTATTTGTTGTGACACTGCACTCAGTGATTGACTATGGATGTATCATGGCTGCTATGTAGGCCATTAGAGCTGTACATGCATGTATGAAGTGATTTGGTGTATCTGTGTTTGGCGCATGCAGATATTCCACTGTGACTGTGTAACAGTAATTACATGGCTGTTCTCTAGACATGTATGCTACACATCAGATGCCACCTGTACGGGAGTGCCAGTTGTTGTGGCTACATTAATTAATGTATCCATATTGGCATATGTGTACAGAGAGTTAGGGCAGCCATGTGATGTAATTGTCAGGTGTTGTGTGGTCTGTGACTAGAGTAGTCTTCACTATCAAGGGACATCACTAATGGACATGGACTGGTCAGGTGTAGTTTCCTTACATGCTTGATGTGTTGTGATCAGTCACCTGCTCTTTCTATGGGTGATAGGAGTATGGAGAGGTATAATCAGGATTATGCTAGATATTTCAATTTCAGACAGGCCATGATGAGCATGTTGATATGGCTTTACTGGTGATGATTTGTATTACTCCGGTCGTGCTAACTTACTTGAATTTCAATGTGGGTGTGAGGGATGACATAAATGGGTGGATAGTAGTAACATGTTGTGACATGATGTAGGAAATGTGTCTTGCCAACAGAGATAGCCTAGCCAGGAGATGATTTCCTATTGCTTTGCATATTAAAATTTGTGTATGTAAGGAATATGTTAACACTCTCGCTCCCTCTCTGTCCCTCCCTCCCTCTCTCTCTATTTGTGTGCATCAGCATCGGCAGGTGAAGGAGACGGGGCACAGGTGAGTAGGGATGCTGCTGGATAGGGTACCCGGACTGCTGCCACCACAGACAGCGACAGACCTAGTAGCCCGGTGGGCGAGGGGAGTGCCACGGAGGAGACTGGATCTTTCGCTTCATCATCTTTGAAGTCCTCCTTCAGTGGACACTGGCAGTGGCAGACCCTTCTGGGACCACCCCAGCACTATCTTTGGCTGCCACCTCCTTTCTGCAACAGCCCTCCTTCTAGCTCTCCACCTAGTTAGCCGTGCCCGTTCACCCAAGAAGGTGGACGTCTCCTTCGCCGCAGGCACGTCTACCCCTGCGAGCCCTGCAGCCCTCAGTGAGGAGGCAATTGACCTCCTGAGGTCAACCTCTGTGGGTCAGTCGACCATTGTGAATGCCATCCAGGGACTACCAACTCAAGTCCAGCAGAGCAATGCATTCCTGGAGGGCTCTGGCCTCTGCACTCATGGCAGCCAGTCACCCTTTGCCTTCCATCCCCCTCCACCTTCCTCTTTCCAAACCCACGCCCCTCTTCCCCCATCCCAGCCAAAGCACACAGACAGACAAGCATGCACCCACCTCAACATCCAAAGGTATAGCTGACAAACATAAGCACCATAAGACCCACCATCGGCATGTACACAAACAACACCCATCTGCAGACACACCAACACCCACTACCTACAAAGACTCCCCCCACCACCCCTGCTTCACAGACACTACACCGGACACACCTGCAGACACTACCCCGACATTCACAGATACAGCCACAACTCCAATCCTACCCACAGTCAGCACAATAGCAGACCGGCAGACATCCACCCCAGTCACCACATCCACAGACACCACAGACACACCCACATGCAGCACATCCACCATACCTGCAGTCACCACCCCAACTACAGTCACGCATCCACCATGGTACCTCCCAGCTTCTCCTCCCCCCTCCGCCCAAGACACATAAACACCTACACTCACCCACCCGACAGACACACAGCACACACAAGCATTCTTCACATGCACCAAAAACATCCACCAAAACACCTCCTACAACCACTCCCTCAACCTCCACTCCCAAAGCCTTTTGCCATGACTGTCCCCGTGTGTCCAAGAAGTTGTTCCTCTTGGAGTTGCCCCTTTTCCCTACTCCTCCCCACCCTGTGTGACCCCCAAAAGGTCTGTGTCCCTTCCCAAGTCCAGCCCTACACCCTCCAAGTCCTCCTCTGCCCCCGCTAGTACCCACACCTCTCCCCCCCAAGAAGTAAACCCCTCCCAAGTGCTCCCAGCCCTCCCCTAAGCCTCACCTAAGCTCCCCGTCCCAAGCCCAAAGACCCCTCTCCCAAACCAAAGCCTAAGCCCCCTCTCTGCCCCCCAATCCTTGAGATGCCTGCCTGCCCCCTTGATGCCCCTTCCAGTGGAGGTAATTTAGCAGTCAGGAGTCATGTAGGGGCACTCAGATGTGCCATATGTGCATTGTGCACATTGTTGTTTGGACTGGCCTATCAACTTTTAATTTTGTACATAGTTCTGTATTTATATATTTATTTATTTATTTCTATACTACTGGGCCAACCAGTTGTTGGTTCCAAGGTTACATAGTTGTCCTGCTTTTCTTTCCTCATGGCTGTTATGGTCTTGCCAGCTTTCGTTTGTGTGTGAGTGTGTTCTGTGTGTGTGCTGGTTGTGCTACCACTTGTTTCTGGCCAGCATATGTGAGTGTTTGCTTTTCATTTGTCTCTCAGCGATGGGTGTGTATTGTGTGTTGGACATGTAAGAGTTTGGGACATGCATTTATGTTGATATTGTGTGTATTGATTGTGTTGAGATATGTTATTTGGAGTGTTGTGTGCCCTTGTGTGGTTGTACTGTGTACGTGCATGTGTGTGGTGATTGGTATGTCAGAACCGTGAGTAGTGTGTTTGTGTGGTATGACGTATGCCGCGTTGTATGGGTGTGTGATTGTGTGTAGTGGTTCTCCGGTGTTGTTTTGTAGTGTTGTATGTATATTTTGTCAAGTGGAGGTGTGTATTGTGGTTGCTGACGGTGCATTTGAGATGTTGCAGTTGTGGTGTAGTTGTGTAATTTGGTGGTATTGTGAGTTGTTGTGTTTGACTGTGCCGGTGCTGTGTGTCTGTGGGTTGGTATGTGTTTTGGAACTGTGGTTTGGCCGTGGTGTGTGTACTACATCTGTGCGTGTGTGTATGTAGCTGTGTGTGAATGTGCATGTCAGTTTGGGAGTCTGTGTTCAGAATGTGTATGTTGTGTGTGCGTTGATACCTTGGCATTATGCAACCATGACAGGTAAGTGTGGGTACTCACGGTTGCTGTCGCCATTGTTGCTGCTGGTTCTGGAGTCGTACGAGCAGAAGAAGTGGGAAGGCATGTAGTTCAGGTTCCATGGTGGCTCCAGACGGGTATTTGTTCCTGAAGTTGAGTGTCTCCTTTTAAAGAATTGATTTCCCCGGGGTTTCTGTGATGGTGCAACCTGGGTGGAAACCTTGGCGGTGTGCAGCCTGGTAATCTATCCGGTAGAAACATGGTCTCCACTGAACTGAAGGTGCCTACCACCATCCGTGGCAGCCTGGCTGCACTCCCGGTGCCGGAGGTGATTTGGCTGTATTCTGTTGCAAGTACCACCATGGTCATATTTTGGCGGTCTTATCCGCCAGCCTGTTGGCAGTCGGCCCGCCACCGCCAACAGGCTCGCCAACAGGGTTTTAATGACCCCCTCAGTCTTTTTCTTGAAGGTTTTCTTCAGCAGGATGAAGTCATCAATCCGATCCACCTCCCTGGAGCCCTCTTTGGATGTGTGTCGCAGGAGACGTTGGTGAAGAATTCTACCTTCGGACTTAGACGATTTTTTAAGGATGGAAATCTTCATCCAGACCACAGCTGAATCTTGATCCGTCATCCCTGGAGCCCTCTTCCAATGTGCTGAACGGGAAGCCCCGGTCAACTTTTTACGCTCAGACTTTGTCACTTTTTTTTTGTTTTTTCCTTCGGACAGGGGTCGACTCTACACAGCAAGCTGATTTTGATGAAAGGTCGTTGGATCACCTTTCCAGGAGCCCCCGCTGAAATCTTGGCAGTCTGGGAGTTCCAGAGGTTTTCAGCGGGACGAACCTGCAAGTCAGCCCAGGTCGCGGTTGAGATAAGACGGTTTGACTCACCATGGAGGGGCGGTCCCTTTATGGAACTTTATACAAAAGTTCTCCAGAGTTCTCCAAACATCTGGATCTTCTTCCATAAGGTCTTTGAAGGTCCTTTAGGAGTCCACAGCTCACCCCAAGGTTCTAGAAGCTCTGAGTTGCTCCTTGAAGGTTAGGACTCCAACTCCCAGAATGCACCTGGTTCAAATCCAAAAATGACCACAAGCCACTGGTCAGCTGGTCCGTTCCTTTAGGTTTTCATGCAGGGACTCTGGTTAGCTATTTGTCACATGTAGCAAGCAGGGAGTCCCTTCTTGAACGAGTTGAAGACAGGCAAATTCCTTTTAGTGGTGAAGCCCAAGTGTCCAGTGGGTGCAGTCCTTCAGAGTGCAGTGTCCAGGTACAGGTCAGGGGTCCAGCAGGGCAGTCCTCTTTCTTCTGTCATTGTTCTTTGTAGGGATATGAGGTGTGGGTGCAGCTCTGACAACTTTATCCTTGCTCCTGGGGTGAAAAGCAGGGGGGAGCAACTATCCAATCACAGGCACACCACTACCTGTTTGGATGACCACTTCCTGGGAAGTGTGGCAAAAATCTGTCCCAGGGAGCAACATTCCTTAAAAATCCAAAGTGGCAGAAACTGAATTTTGGAGGTTAGGTCTGGCTGACCCCACCCATTGGTGTGGCTATAAATCCTCTCCTGCCCTCTCTCATCTAATCAACAGGGCACCTGGTTGTCTGGGTTTACAGGAAATGTGGGAGGTCCTGAGCTGCTCCAAATTCCTTTCCTCCTTTGAAGGCCAGTTTGGCTGATTTCCCCCATCCTGTTTCACCATCTGCTGAGGTAGATTTCCTCCCCAGGCACTTCCTTTGTGTTCAGCCCAGCCCACTTCACACCTCATCAAGGAAGCTTGGCCAGGATGCCAGAGGCTGGCCAATCTGAGAAGGGCACTTCAGAGCTTAAAGTGGTAACTTTTAAGAAGAGTTCTAAAACTCTTTCTCTGAACTAGTTATATTAAATACAACAATGGCAAATTGTTGCATTTATTATAACAATCAGTTTGAGACCAAATGTGTCATATCTAGCTCCTTTGGAGACTTTCTTAATTAATATTAATGCTCCCTATTTTAGCCTATGGAGCCTATTCACTACAATGAGGGAAAAATAAGTTTTGCTATTTTTACTCACAAGGGCTTATAAAACATATTACAGGAAAACACCAGCACAAAGTGAGAAAAATGGGTGCAAAAAGTTAGGGGGCCTCTGCAATCAGCCCTGCTTTCTCACAGCAAGACACCATCCACACTGTGAGACAAAATGCAGAATTTATACTTCTTATTGAGTGCAACAGATTGCGAAAAAGTCCTGCCAATATATGAACAGGAGTTTTTTCTTACCCTTTTACACTTTTTGGTTAACCTTGTGCATTTAACCTAGTGGACTCAAAACTTCATGCATACTGGAAGCACTCCACAATGGTTTTTCTGCTCCATGTTGAACTAAGAGTGTACCAAAAGATTACTCTCACTCTCACTCATAGTAGATGGTGGCTACCGCCCCTCGTGTGGTTATATGGAAACTGATGGTTTATAGGAGCTGATATATAGGCAGGCATTTTTACCTGATAATCATGCTGTGTTCAACAATACCGGGGGTATAATTTACCTTATGTTTGACTACTGATTTCCTGTCAGGTACCTACGTTCATCTTTTATCCATGGCTTTCCTATATTTTTTATCAACTGTTTTTTCTCATATTTAGACTGTTAGCTCTGTGTAATTGCAATTCAAGTCTGAAATTGCAGGTGCTCTGCTCCTCAAACTAAGAAGTTAAAGTGAGTTACACCCAATTGGCTTATTTATGTTTCTAGCAAGGTCGTATAAACTTGCCACAAGAAATTTACCAGTGGCGTGGAAGTTATATCCCATAGATGGGCTTCTATATGTAATTGGTCCACCCACATATCTGACTTAAATGTATAACTACAGAGACCAGTGTTGTGTGTTGGCTGGTTGCAGTTGGAAAGCCACTGTAGTAACACTCTGCAAGGAAAAATGCTCTGCGATGTGGATAACCTGTCCATTAGTTAAGTCACCACTAACTGTGCCCTATGAGCTGGGTATTTAATCCTTTTTTTGCTGGGGTGTTGTACATTTTGGGCTGATGATTTTCCTGAAAAATATGTGATAAGAGGTTTAAATAACTGTATCTCTTGGGCCTCTTTGTGCATCCATACAATCTATGTCCCTGCCAAGGCTTGACCCCCAACTTTGTTGCTCTGGTTCTCCTGAGCATATGGGGTACTGATATGTAGGATTTTCTATCAGTTCAAGGTGCCCAAAGGATATATACTGGCTTGGGAAATTTAAAAAGTAACTGAAAACAAAATGGCAGTTTAAGGAAACTTTCATTTGATCACAGGTATCACCCCTGGTCTCTATGGAAACACACCACAACCATAATTTTTTGACATCTGTACATCAAACATGACATTTGTTAGGGTTTTAGTATTTTCACACATGAACATCACTATGCGGAGTGTGGTTCTAAAAATTCTGGACCCATGTAATTTACTTTGCCACAGCAGTACGATTTTAGTATCAAAAGACCGCTAATGACTAGTACACTAAGCATGAGCATTTTCGCTCAATTCCAGCAGCGTTTTCACCTCGAAATCGGCATTTTCGACCTGCACTCGTGGCTCCCATTTTATACACGGCAGCCATTTTAAAAGTTGCCCTCACATAGGCTTATAATACAGTCAGATTTGATTCCAAGGACACGTACACCTTGATTGACTTTTCTCTGACCTGGGCAAGCTGGAACCATTGCCTCAGGCCAAACCTGTTTGGTCACTCCCTCTCCCAGTGGCTGAATCAGATAGCATCAAGGCACACCATGCCATAAAACCCTTATTATCGCTCACACACCCTGCCTAATCTTGCTCACACCTGCACCTGCTCTTTTCTTCTTCTTACTTTACGAGGGGGAGGTGCCCGTTTTTATTGGGGGTCCACACTTATCTGATGTGAAATTCTAGGCCTTGCCGGGTAATTTATTATGGGTTGGATGACATGAAATATGAGGTTTCATAATGACACTGTTTTTTTCCTTTGTAGTGAAAACATGTGAATGACCAACCAAAATGTCAAGAATGTTTGCCTGAAGCTTAAAAAACTGTATATAAGGAAACCTGACTTTGCATTGAAACACAGTCTCCTGAGAACATACAAATCGTGCTGTTGTACTTCTAGGACACTTGTCAATTGGTTGCAGCCAATAAATTCGATCTTTGACTTCACCTCGAAGACTCTGAGTTTCTGTAGTCTGAATCAGGAAAGTACCCGAGGTCTTTGGGTGTACCCTGGCACCGCTGGGTTACCGGATCAGTACCGGTTCTGAAAAACCCAGTACCTCAGTTGGCGCCCAAACGTGGGGCGATACCAGCGGTACCGGTCCAAGCCTGAGGTCCGTGGGGAGCTTCGTGTGAAAATTCTGGAGGAAGGCCGCCACTTCATCGACCCCTGCATGTCGACGTGGTCCGAAAGTCTTTGTTGCGAGGTTCCCCGCTTCCCGACGGCTATGAAGGACTGCTGCCCTGGCTATCGCCCTGATTTGGACCCTTGATTTTTGGTAGAGCAAAACGATAAGACGAGTCTTCTGGTGACGTCATTGATATTTTCAGTTAAGTATAAGTGGAGCGTCTCCCAGTCCTTAGTTGGACACTTGGTTTGGTCCTTAGTTGGACACTTGGTTTGGTCCTTAGTTGGACACTTGGTTTGGTCCTTAGTTGGACATTTGGTTTGGTATCCCTTTGGGATCACTTTGATTTGGAACTTGCAAGTACCAAAGCCGAAGGACTCGTGTATTCACGAGACTATCGTAAACGATAATCCTTTGAAGTTTGAAGCTAGACTAGTGAGCGAAGATGCCTGGTCTTAGCAGACTTGGAAATTTGTTTTGTCTTGGTTGTAAAAGGGACTCCCGGTTGGAGGACTCATGTCCGGTTCCTCCGATTGGAACTCCAACCTTTGAACTATATGTGAAGCACGGAGTGGGCCCCATCACGTTTAATAAAGTATGGGTCCGCTATTCTTGGAAATAATTGAGAAAAGTTTTTTTTTTTTTTTTCTTGTAAATATGACTTACAACTAGGATCTGCAAACGGTTCTGTAAGTAAATTGCGACGGCGCTATTTATGAAAAATGGCTAAAGCGCGCTGTATTGTGTGTACTGAGTGTTTTCTGTTTATATCTGAAATGAGCTCAATGTGTGTTTGTGGGTCTTCTTGATGTTTACAGTTTGTTAAGTAAAATGTTGGTTAATTAATATTAAGTAGAAACTTTAAAAAAAATCCAGAAATGAACCATGTGATGTGCTAACATAGCTATATGTTGCTCTTTAATTTATAGAATGAGCAATTGTGCACATATACAAAACTGCCGTTAAATGCTTAATAAATTAGAAAACACATTCAATAGATATAAATAGGGCCCCCCAAAAAAAAAAAAAAAAACGAAATTATCTATTTTCAATTCAGCCAGCACTTTCACAGTTAAACATGGGTGGAATTTTGCATAACCTTCCTTTTAAATGAAAGTGGCGCAAAAATGTGACGCATTTCAAGTTAGGCTTATGCGCTTAGGCTTGTGAGTTAATGTATCCCAAATAATAGGCAAGGGATGCAGCTTGCTTTTATATGTGGAATTATCACAAAAAAAAGAATAATTGGGTTTTTAAACAAAAAAACAATTTTTTTTTTTTTTATTAATTATGGAAAAATTATTTAAAAAATAAGTGCCTTTCAAAATCGTTTTTTAATATTAATAAAGCTTAATACCTATACTATGGCCTCCTAACATTAAAATTTAATTTAAGTTATGTTGCACCGCTAAAATGACATTTGTATGTGCAATTTTCCCTTGGCGCAGGAGCAAACAAGCTCATTTCTTTAAAGTATAAGTTAATATTTTCAATGGCTGACTCATGGATTGTGTAATAGACATTCTGGTAATGCATATTATGCAAGAAAATTGTAGGATATTGATTTTTTAATGCCTAAAATATCAAAGTCGATTTGGGGCAAAAGCACTGTTTAAACTGCATTTTCTTTCATTCAGAGTACTTTTTAAAGTGTCTCAGGCTTCAGTAAATGCATACATTTAGGTTTGATATATATTTGCAGGTTGTGCCTTCTTATGATTCAATGAGTCAATGTGCCAGTACAAAGGCTTGTTTTAATGTCAAGGTTGAAGGTTCTAACTTCAGCTGGGCCTACTGAGACGTTCATTCATTCGAGGTTGATGAAATATGTACCATTGCATGGGATTGCAACAAGCATTTATTCTAACAACTGGTATGTGTGTTATTAAGATTTGTGAATTATTCACAGTAAATGTAGTTTAATAATCTGGAAATAGAGATACATTTTTTTAGCGCCTAAAAAGGAAAACATTTTTTTTTTAAATAGAGTGAATTATTGCAGGTTAGAAGGAAAATAGAAAGGCCTACTGTCTTTGACAGATTCAGAGTGGCAGAAGCTAGGAGAGCTACAGAGGCTGGCTCAAGTCATGCTGCTGAGATGCTATCTTTAGTTTTCCCATAAACAATGGAGGAGGCTGTCATGTTGACACTTGTGACCTTTTAAATTAGGGCCTTGTCTCTGTGAAATGCAGAATGATCCTATCGGGCCTCTAAAAGTGGGATTTCAGGTTTCTCCAGAAGAACATCAATACAATTAAAGAACTTAATTCCAAAGGGAAAATATAAAAAAAGGGGTTTCTTCGAAAGTCCCAACATCATGTTAAATGCTCTGCAGAACTAATACATTTGCGTCTCCGCTCCAAAAAAATAAAGTGATGCCTGCTAGTTGCTTTTATTTGACAGAAAACGAAGTGTTGCATTAAGTCTTAGACAGAAAATAAGATGCAGCCCTTTTCTCAAATTTTGAAGGCTACATGCCTTAATGAGAACGATTTGCTAATTAAGACTTATTTTTCACAGTGGAAATTTAGGTGCCAAATTAATATGGAGTGTCAGTGTAACAATTTTTACTTTTAGAAAGGTAAAACTAAGGTGGCTTGATGTTGCGAAGTAACTGACAAGAGGGTAACAGTTAAGTAATGGAAATTTATTTTCATGTATTTGGTCCTATCATGAATTGTTCTTGCTGGTCCTGTATGTTAGAAGAGAAACAGTAAAGTTATATTTGACAGCAGATTTCCATTGCCTGGTGATCTACTGTCAAAAGGAGGGTAAGGATTTTAAACCTGACAAATTAAACAGGCCCAAATATTGGGTTTTGGGCTGCAGGTTTACAGTGCATAAAGTACATGACATGGTGTTGTGTGTCACCGCTTATTCACACATGCTATTGTTTTGTCTATGCTTTTTGTGCTTGATACACAGCAAGTATATCTGATTGCTTGACGTTTTGTGCGTTTTTTTTTTTTTTTTTTTTTTTTTTGGCATGTTTGTTGCTGCTTTTGATACTATTACAAGCTCCCCTGTGTTGTGAGGGGATGGTCATGACAATGCCCATCGCTACGCAACAGTTGGTTGAACTTGTTCTGGTTACTAAATTCCACAGATAATGATATTTCATGCTGTGAACATAAAAGACAACACTTCACCAGTGAATGTCTATTTGGCTATAATGGTATTGAAGGAAAATAAAAAGAGATATACAGGATCAAAGTGTGTCACCTGCAGTTAGTCACGTTACTGCCCCTTCCCTTAAAGGAACAGGCAGCCCTACATTTATGTATCCTTGATTGGACCTAAGGATGAAATTATAGATCTGTGACTCAAGGTGGCCTAATTTCTATATTACATTAGTTAATGATGTTCTGTTTCCTAAGTAGCATATGGCTTTCGTTCCTTAAAAGAAAACAAGGTTTTCATTTTTTCCTGAAGAAGGAACTGAAACATTAGCTAGGAGTACCGTATATGGTGTAGTCGCCAACGGTAGAGTTAAAATTTGTGTAACTTTGGCCTTTGTGTATCACCCGTACTCTTGGTGTTGTGTCACATGCCTGACTATCACCCAAATAATTTTTTTTGTTCTTTCTATAGATTTTTTCTTTGGTTACTTCCCCTGACCAATGTCGCACCATGCTTAGTTATTGAGATTTTAGCTATGTCCTAGTCCCATTTCTCTTTTTTGAATTCCTTTCACCAGTCAGCCCTTTTATTATTATTGATGTATTGTTCAGGTTCACATTTCCAGACTGCAGTGATGTACCAGGGACCCCCATGTTATGTATAATTCCCTTTGGTATGACCAGACTGGTTTTCAAGAATTTGCCTTAGGCCTGCTTCAATGTTTTCCAGCCTGACTGTCAGAGTAGCGATAGACTGGTTAACTGACTCAATATTACAGTATAGTAAGACAAGTTTTCCATCTCAATAGGAGATATCTTATGTTTACCTTTTTGAACATGACGAATTTTCAATGTCTATTTTAATTTGGTTTTCGGTTCCCTTCTGTTCCTGCTACTTTAATTTTTTGTGGGATCAGATGTGTCCTAATCATGCAAATATCAGGACCCTCTAGTTCTTGTCCTTTTGTTTGCACATTTGACTATTAGCCTGTGTATTGCATAGTGCACCTGATGCACAGTTTTTAAAGGAAGGTTTCTACATGTCCCTGATAATCGGTATCATGTGATTTCTCTATTGAGATGTTCTAAGGTAAGGAGGAACACCTAGACTTAATCATTGAGGCAAATATGTGTTTACCCCATTAGACAATGCCACTGTGTGAGGAAATCCATTCAGATAGAATTCTCATGTAGCTATAGATGGCAGAGAATAATGGAGAAAACCCAATTAAAGATGCTAGAGACCCTGTTTTGCCCTTCTGCCTTTGTCTTTGTATTTTATGCCCATGGTGTATGGCTACTCCTTTGAAGATTGCAGACCACCTGCTTGCAGTCCCCTTGTTAAAAACCATGAACTGTTTTTTTTACTAAATTGAAGGAAACTAACAACTGTGGCACATTTCCTACGTCACTAGATTCTGCGGGTATCAAGTCATAATAACCTGCAGGACATTGATTTAAGCCTAATTCCCATCAGTGACAGCTACAGATGAAAGACGGACGTCTTGGCCCTACAGTCTCAGCACCCAGAAAGTAGCAAAGCTGGACAGCGATCGCCAGCGCATGGTATCGTACTTGCTCCATCAGACGGCGTTGGACATCACAAAACCAAAGTTTCAGTGTAAAAGAGCTAAAGAGAAGGATTCCTGTTGTTGATGGCAGAGCTGTTTTGAGGTTTCATTTCTCTACCTGTCATGTGCTGGTAACCTCTGACAGTGTGCAATCCCTTGAGCCCCTTGGCCTGAGTTTTGGCCACACACCCCCTTTTCTTTGCTCCAACGGAAGAAGGGCAGTGCACCGGAGATTTCAAGTTTGGAAAAAGGCACTATATTGTGGTGCCCATGAAAGAGCAGCTTGAGCGTCCTCTGACACTAAATAATGAGTGTTGGAGTCTGAAAGTGCTGCTGAGCTTGAGCTATTTCCCAATTAATGGTGCTTGCGTCTGCACGAGATGATTTGTGCCCTTGATCAATGAAGAGCACATTGTTTGTAGTGTCTGCCACAGAGGAGAGAAACTGGTGCATTGCTTTAAGACATTGAGACTTTCGAGTGAGCTGTGGGTGTTTGCCAGGAGGGCACTCCAACTAAGCACTATTTTCTCACGAAGAGGCCTGAATTGAGAGGCCCATGCGAAAGAAAACAACAAAAGAAAATTTGATGGACAATAGAAGCCTGCCAGAGAGGCTTTTTGAACGGACTCTGGGCATAGTTGGTTTCACAAGAGGTTTCCGTGTGATTGTATAGACTAGGTGTTAGGAGACTGATTGTTTTGCTGGCATTGTTTTAAAGTACTATTCTGTTTAGTAAAAGCAGAATAAAGTCCATTTTCTGTGGAAAGAGTACCCCCTTTTCACCTTAGAGCATTGATGAGAGTCACCACTGTTCCACCTGAACATACAAAAATTACTGAAATGCAGAGGAGCCCTAAAAATGTTACTAGATAATTTTAGGATTTGCTTTTTGGTTGGGGTTGTGAAAAATTATTATTTCATAGTGGTCACTACTTTCTCCCGTTGTCTATATGTTCTTAATAACGTGTTTTCTAGTGTCTTTTAAACATGACGTTGTCATTTATGGGTGGGATTGTTTTTCTCTACTCAATTGACTTCTGCACCCACTTCCCAACCTATGTCTTTTCCTACTATTGTTTCTTTGCACTCTTTTCACCCTTTTCCTGAACATGAGCAGGTTAGAAGATCAGAATTTGTAAGCAATTCTTTTGTACAGCTTCTGCATCAAGACTAGTTAGTAGTGAACATCACTAATTGTTGGGTGTGTGATCTTATGCCACCTACTGCAGATAGAGGTATTCCTTATTTTGTCCTGCCATATGTGGCCTTTTGTGCTACTTCATGTTCGAGGAGACCTGTCCAGAGAGAGTTACCAAGTACTAGAATTTTGCTCCAGCAACATCTCCATGGCCTTATAAACATAGACCTGGACTCAGATTAGCATGAGAATAGGTTTATTGCCTATGTAAGGGCAAAAGGAGGGTTTGTGGTTCTAAAAATTCTGGACCCATGTAATTTACTTTGCCACAGCAGTACGATTTTAGTATCAAAAGACCGATAATGACTAGTACACTAAGCATGAGCATTTTCGCTCAATTCCAGCAGCGTTTTCACCTCGAAATCGCCATTTTCGTCCTGCACTCGTGGCTCCCATTTTATACACGGCAGCCATTTTAAAAGTTGCCCTCACATAGGCTTATAATACAGTCAGATTTGATTCCAAGGACACGTACACCTTGATTGACTTTTCTCTGACCTGGGCAAGCTGGAACCATTGCCTCAGGCCAAACCTGTTTGGTCAGTCCCTCTCCCAGTGGCCGAATCAGATAGCATCAAGGCACACCATGCCATAAAACCCTTATTATCGCTCACACACCCTGCCTAATCTTGCTCACACCTGCACCTGCTCTTTTCTTCTTCTTACTTTACGAGGGGGAGGTGCCCGTTTTTATTGGGGGTCCACACTTATCTGATGTGAAATTCTAGGCCTTGCCGGGTAATTTATTATGGGTTGGATGACATGAAATATGAGGTTTCATCATGACACTGTTTTTTTCCTTTGTAGTGAAAACATGTGAATGACCAACCAAAATGTCAAGAATGTTTGCCTGAAGCTTAAAAAACTGTATATAAGGAAACCTGACTTTGCATTGAAACACAGTCTCCTGAGAACATACAAATCGTGCTGTTGTACTTCTAGGACACTTGTCAATTGGTTGCAGCCAATAAATTCGATCTTTGACTTCACCTAGAAGACTCTGAGTTTCTGTAGTCTGAATCAGGAAAGTACCCGAGGTCTTTGTGTGTACCCTGGCACCGCTGGGTTACCGGATCAGTACCGGTTCTGAAAAACCCAGTACCTCAGGAGGCTTAACCTAATTTTGTTCCTATAGCTTTCCTAGCTTGAAGATCGTAGACATGTATATGTTCTCTATGGGTACAGGGTGTGCACAAGTGATAAGCTGGTTGTGATTTATTTGACAAATTTGGAAACAAACTAATCCCGAAATGCTTGCTTAGGGTACTCGACTTTTGACCTTATGTATCACATCTGTGTTGGTTCAAAACATACCTGAGCATATATTTTTAGCATACATCTTTTAAAGTTTCCTCACTCATTTTAACTGACTGACTGGAGCAACACGTAAAAAACGATGGCCCAGATGTAAGAGGGCCTAATGCCATTCTAACACCACATTAGTGTCATTTTTGTTACCCTAATGTGGCGTTAGAAGGCCAGAAATGCTGCACTATATTTACAAAGTGGCACAATGCATGCATTGCGCCACTTTGTAACATTGTGCTCTACCTTATGCCTGCGCTAGCCATAATGTATGCAAAGAAGGTGTTCCCCTGTTAGGGGGGACGAAAAAATGTCACAAAGAAATCTAAGAGATTTCTTTGCGTCATTTTTATTGGCACTTTTAACACCTGCTCAGAACTAATCCTGCAAAGCGCTGGACTAGAGTCAAAAAGTTTGATGCCAGTCACTTAACTACCACCATGGTGCACCATATATTAAATACGGCACACACATGGTGGCGTTAGAGGATGCTAAGGGGTGCAAGAAAGGTTGCGCTGCAGTAGGTGCAGCGTCACTTTTCATAAATCTTTAACAATTTCTTACTTCAAAACAGATAAGATACCAAGCCAAGACTGGGCCCACATCTGTTTTCCTCCTGATTTTCCATGTTTGGGGGTGCAGTTTTCTACATGTGTTTTAGATGGATTTGAGCAATGAAATCATTAAGTAGGCACTAGAGATTTTGGCCCTCATTGCAACCCTGGCGGTAAAAGCCGCTTACCGCCATGCTGAGGGCCGCCAATATACCGTGACTGCGGTGGTAATCCGCCACGGTTATAATGACCCACACATAGAAATCGGCCACTATACAGACACCCACACAAAGGTCAGTGATAAACTGATGATAGCAAAACACACACTGTTACGCCAACAGGAATACGCCCACAGTATCACAAACCATGAATCAACGAGGCGGTCTTTCAACCACGGTAAACCATTGGCGGTACACACCAGCGTCCTCAAAATACACACACACTTCCTAAACTACACCACAGTGGACAATTCAAAATACACACACCTGACACACATACACACACCACACCCACACACTCACAACACTATAAAACACACACCCACATTACCCACAACCCTTTAAAACCCCCAAAAAATGCAAACAGAGAGAGACAGAAGCCAGGAGCACCCACTCAATCTGAGTCACAAACACCAGCACCCATACACCATCCACGCAACTCACAGCACACACCACAACACAGCACCCCACACCTCACCCCACACATCCTCACACATATCACTCACACCACATCCATGGCACCCCAAAGACACCCCAGGATCTCAGGGGAGGAGTTAAGGGTCATGGTGGAGGTAATCATCCGGGTAGAGCCACAGCTATTCGGATCACAGGTGCAGCAGACATCCATTGCAAGGAAGATGGAGTTATAGCGGAGGATCGTGGGCAGGGTCAACGCCATGGGACAGCATCCAAGAACAAGGGATGACTTCAGGAAGAGGTGGAACGACCTACGGGGGAGGGTGCGTTTCGTGGTCTCAAGACACCAGATTGCACTACAGAGGACTGGCGGTGGACCCCCACATCCTCCCCCACAACTAACAACATGGGAGGAGCAAGTCTTGGAAATCATGCATCCTGAGGGCCTGGCAGGAGTAGCAGGAGGACTGGACTCTGGGAAGTCAAATCTTTACTACTTTACCCCCCCCCACTTGCATGCCATCACAAACTCCCACCCCCATCGCTCCACCAACTCACATAAACCCCACTAGCACAACCCACCCATCCCAATACCAAGCCCTGCATGCAACAAACAATGCATGGACCCCCATCACAGACCTGCACTGACACCCATCACCCCAGCATGCCCAATGGAGAGACTCACCCAGCCCACAAAATCACCACTCACACAAGTGAAAACCGACAGGGAAATCACAGTCATAGACGGAAACACAGCCATGCACATGATGGCACACGCAGATACATTGACAATGCATTTTTCTCCCAACAGGACCCCTACCCAACGTCATCGGAGAGGAGGTGCCATCCACATCCAGCCCCACCAGACCCCCTAAAAGAGGCCCACAGTGATGACAGCAGCTCTGCATGCCTGGATCACGATGACCAACCTGGCCCATCTGGGACCTCCAGACAGTTGGTTACCCTGCCACAGTCCCACACCCCCACTGAGCCTCCCCCCTCAGGAAACACCACCACAGCACCCACCTAGCGGGCCCTTGCAACTGTCCCCAGGACACGTCAGTCAGCAGTGTGATCACCACTACAGGGACCCCAGGCAATCCCACAAACACAGGACGATCAGGGACCTGGGGTCAGTGGCAGTGGGCACACGGTTCAGGGGACAGAGGCACAGGACAACAGGGAAGCTGTGAGGACTGCTGTGCGACAGGGGGAGGACAGGCCCAGGGAACTGACCCTCCCGGAGGCATCTCAAACATCATGGGAGCGTGCCACCATTACCAGGAGACCATGGGCCAGGTACTGGCCAAGTTACAGGAGACCCAGCAGCTGCAGGAGGGTCAGTACCTGGTGATCAGGGAGGACCTAGCAAAAATATACACCATCCTGGTAACCATTGCAGGGGTGCTGGCTGACATGGGCAAGACCATTAGGGAGGCAGTGGCACAACAAAGGGCACCTGACACTAGCCAAACTGAGGAACAGTCTTCCACCTCCACCGGCGCTAGTGGACAGGAGGCCCCGCCACAGGACCAACAGGCCGCCAGCACCCCATCCCCTGCAGAAGGAGAGCCACCCCGCAAATGGTCACTGCGATCCAGGCAGAAGACAGAGAATATTGCCAAGACCCCTGCCAGGAAATAAGACCCTCCTGATTGTCACCCTTCTGTCTCACCATGTCACCCTGTCCACCTTGAACTGACATTGCTCCACTTCCTATGTCCCCTTTGACAATGCACCTGTGATACCAATAGACGGGACTCTAACTGGAAATTCTTCCACCATCACCCCAGCCCCTTGCACATACCCCTAAACTTATTGGCACAAAAATAAACACCCTTGAAACAAACACCATATTGGAGTCAGTGTCATGAATCGATAAATGTATTAGTACATTATCAAAGCATTGCAATGTATATGTACAGTGAAATGTACTACAGGATGACCTTTGGTGGGCAGCAGTACATATAGTAGGAGCCAGAATGGGGCACACAGGTCTGAGAATAGAGAATCCAAAGGGTACAGTCAGTGTCCATAGACAGATGGTAAGAGGCTACCATGTACAATGTCCAAAAGATTACTGAAAAGTAAAGTTGAGTTACAGTCTCATACCTGTGTGTCACTAGAAGTACTGCTGTATAATGTTTGTTCTGTTTTCCACATCTTCTTCATCTGCCTTCTCTTCCTCACTGTCCACAGGCTCCACTGCTGCCACAAGACCATCTCCAGGCTCATCCTCCTGCAGAAAAGGCACCCGACGTCTCAAGGCCAGGTTGTGCAACATACAGCATGCCACGATGATCTGGCACACCTTCTTGGGTGAGTAGTACAGGTATCCACCTGTCAGATGGAGGCACCGGAACCTGGCCTTCAGGAGGCCGAAGGTTCTCTCAATAATCCTCCTTGTACGCCCATGTGCCTCAGTGTAACATTCCTCTGCCCCTGTCCTGGGATTCCTCACTGGGGTCAGTAGCCATGACAGGTTGGGGTAACCAGAGTCACCTGTAAATATTGAGGGACAACTGTTAGACACACATTAACCCTTAGGGACAACCCCATACCAAGACACCTACTTATAGTGGGTGGGGACCTTGGGCTCACCTATTAGCCACACCCGGTGCCTCTGGAGTTGGCCTATCACATAAGGGATGCTGCTATTCCTCAAGATATAGGCGTCATGCACAGAGCCAGGATATTTGGCATTCACATGGGAGATGTACTGGTCCGCCAAACACATTATCTGCACATTCATTGAGTGATAGCTTTTCCTATTCCTGTAAACCTGTTCATTTCTCCGGGGGCGAACAAATGCACATGTGTACCATCAAATGCACCAATGATGTTGGGGATATGTCCCAGGGCATAGAAGTCAGCTTTCACTGTGTCCAAATCCTCCACCTGGGGGAATACGATGTAGCTGCGCATGTGTTTCAGCTGGGCAGACAACATTCTGGAGAACACATTGGAGAACATTGGCTGAGACATTCCTGATGCCATGGCCAAAGTAGTTTGAAATGAACCACTTGCCAGGAAATGCAGCACTGACAGAACCTGCACTAGAGGGGGAATACTTGAGGGCTGGCAGATAGCCGACATCAGGTCTGGCTCCAATTGGGCACACAGCTCTTGAATTGTGGCACAATCAAGTCTGTATGTGATGATAATGTGTCTGTCCTTCATTGTCGACAGGTCCACCAGGGGTCTGTACACCAGAGGATGCTGCCATCTCATCATCTGCCTCAGTGGTTGTAGCCTGTGGAGGAGACGGGTGAGCAGAAGGTCATATTTCCTCATAGAATGCACAAATGTTGCTGAAGTTAGGTCACAGAAGCAGTATGTGAAGTCGAGAGTCAGTTGATGGGCCAATGTCTGCTGTGACGCAGTTATGTGTCATGCCACATGCCCCCCTGAAATGTCGGCTGCCTGAAATGTGAGGAAGGACAAGTGGAAATGAGATAAGTACACTGGTGTTGTGCGCCATCGCTGTAGGCGGTCGATGACCGCCGCGCAACTTCGCATTGGTTATCATTGGGCCCTATGGGTTCCAGGACCCAATCGCGATGTACGTTGGCGGTGACGGTACACACCGCCGCAGACGTGACCACCATTTTCTAACTACGCACTCACTTGCTACCTGACCGTCAACAGGAGAGGACCTACACTGCAAGTGCTGCTGTGACCTGTCTGGAAGCGACAATGGCTACAGTGTCTGGGGAAAGGGCCCCTGCTTTCACTGTGGAGGAGTTGGAGAAACTGGTGGATGGGGTCCTACCCCAGTACACGTAACTCTACGGTTCCCCAGACAAACAGGTGAGTACACTGAGAGCATGATGTGTGGGCAATGCATGTTTGGAATGGTGTGGATGTAAGCCACATGTCGGGGTGCTGAGGCGTCCTGGCCTGAGTGCTGCATGAGAGGTGGTCAGTGTATGTGCGTCAGGACATGGGTGGGAACTGGGAGCAATGAGTATGACGGTTCGGACGGGTGAGTAATTTCCTTTCCTCCTGTCTTTTCCCTCTAGTTCAGAGCCCACCAGCAAAAGGGTATTTGGTGTGCCATCGCCAAGGAGGTGTGGACCCTGGGGGTCTATCACAGGCAGAGCACCCACTGCCGCAAGAGATTGGAGGACCTGAGCCGCTGGATGATGAAAACTGCGAAGGCCCAGCTGGGGCTGGCCTCCCAACGTGGAAGGGGTGCCCATCGCACCATGACCCCCCTGATGTTCCGCATCCTGGCGGTGGCCTATCTGGAGTTGGATGGGCGCTTGAGGGCATCACAGCAGCCACAAGGGGGTGAGTACAGATTCTGAATCCTGACTTTTCACGCTTTAGGAGGTAGCTGGGTGGGGTATGTGGGCAGTGTGTGACCCTAGGCCAGGGCGATCATGGCAGGGTAGGTCCCTTGTGTGCAGGCTCTAAAGCACTCCAAACCCAATGGTGTAAGTGGGCAGATACTACTGGGAAGGGTCCTGTGGGTGTCAGGTGTACATATGTTGGCGTTAGGCATTGTACCCCATGGGCTTGTGACTACCTTAGTGACTGGTTGGGCGTAGCCTAGTGCATAGGGCCCTGTGTGTTGTGTACTCCAACGGTAGTGTTGTTGCTGGCATTGACCAAGTGTATCCTCTGTCTCTCCCCCCGTTTTTGTTTTGTCACCCTGTCCTTGTGTGCTTTAGCATCATCTGGCGGAGGAGCAGAGGCACCGGCGACGGAGGGAGCTGCATCCCACATGGCCCATGAGGGCAAATCCACTGAGGGTGAAGGCACCCTTGGGACGGAGGGTGAGGGGAGCACCATGACGGGGACAGGAGGGGAGGCCAGTGACAGCGACTCCTCCTCCTATGGAAGCTCCCTGGCGGTGGCAGACACCTCTGTGCCCACCCCAACAACAGGTACAGCCGCCACCCTCCCTACCAGCACCGCCCTTCCAGCAGCCCCTCAGCATGTTTCCCGTGCCCGCTCACCCAGGAGGGTGGGCATCTCCTTCGCCCCAGGCACCTCAGGCCCTGCCTCAGTCAGCCCTGCTGCCCTCAGTGAGGAGGATATTGACCTCCTGAGATCACTCACTGTTGGGCAGTCAACCATTCTGAATGCCATCCAGGGTGTCGAGAGGCATTTGCAACAAACAAATGAATGAATGCATACCTGGAGGGCATTCACTCTGGCATGGCGGCCCAACAGAGAGCATTTCAGGCTCTGGCCTCAGCACTGATGGCAGCCATTGTCCCTGTGTCTAGCCTCCCCCCTCCAACTTCTTCTACCCAATCCCACTCCCCTCAACCCCAGCCTATCCCAGCACACCTTCAGACCAACAATCACCCAAATCAACACACAGAAGTGGCTCAGCAAACACAAGCACCACACTTCATCCAACAGGCATTCACACAAGCACCATCCCCATGCAGACACACCAGTATCCACTGGCTCCACTGTGTCCCCCTCCTCCTCCTCATCCACCCCCCTCCCAGTATCGTCTCCACTCACACCTGCATGCACTACATTCTCATCCACTACGTCAATCACCAGCACGCCCATCACAACACACCCCTCATGAGCAGTCATCACCCCCACAACCATGCACATGTCCCCTGTGTCCTTTCCCGGTGTGTCTGTGACTCCTCCTCCCAAAGTACACAAACGCAAGACCCCACCTACCCAACAGCCATCCACCTCTCAACAGCATCCAGCCCATGCACCTTCACCCAAACTCAGCAGTAAGACACCTCCCACAACGGCTTCCTCTTCCTCCACTTCCTCCACTCCCAAACCCTCTCCATCTTCCCTTCCCAGTGTGTCTAAAAAACTTTTCCTTGCAAACTTTGACCTCTTCCCTACGCCCCCCACCGTCCTTCCCCTCGGGCCAGGATGTCCAGATCCCAGGCCACCACCTGAGCCACCAAGTCGGCATCTGCTGTGGTTCCTGCAAGTCCCAGGGGTTCAAAGGGGGCACCAGTCAGTGCTGCCAGTGTGCCAGCGACCCCTGCAAAGGACCAACCCATTCCGCCACCTGCCAAGGTGAAGAGGGTGCCAGCAAGCAGCACGACCAAAAAGCACGACCCACACAGCAAGGCCTCCTCAAAAACTGTCTGCCAGTGCCAAGGTCCCAGCAGCGTCTGGCAAGGTGGGGAACGGCAAGAAAACCCAAGGCAAGGCACTTCAAGCCTCGGAGCCTCCAGGTGTGGGACTGGTGCCCACCATAAGTACTGACAGCCCAGCAACCTGTACTGCGGAAGGCACCGCCACCTGCCCCGCCACCTGCACTGCCCCCTGCACCACCACCTGCACTGCTGCTGCCACAACAACAGTCAGAAGCACCATCCCCAGTGGGCAGCCATCCGAGGCTGCAGGAGGCGGTGTCTCCCTCCACTACTACCAGCACCTGCACCATGGCCTGCACCGGCAGCATCTCCGCCGCAGACACCACTGAAAGCACTGCCACCTGCGCCGCCATCTGCACTGCCACATTCCCATCCAGTGCCACTACATCTGGCATCAGCAGCATCCGCAGTTGGCAGCCGTCCGGGGATGCAGGAGGTGGCCTGGACTCGCCCCCCACCACTTGAAGCACCAGTACCAGCACTACCAGCTGTTTGCAGCCTAAGTTGCCGCAGGATGGAGTGTGGCTCTGCCTCCATGGAATATCATGCTACCTGTTCCCTGCACATCTCGTGCCTCAGACACCCAGGTGAAGGAATGGGAACTGCCACACCCCAGGTGCTGCATCACTGAGCACAATGCTCCCTCCAGATCCACTATCACTTTCCTTGACAGGATGAAGCAGACTGGGCACAAGGCCCCTTCTAGAACCAGTGGAGATATGCATCCACTATCAATTTCCATGACAGGATGAAGCAGACTGGGCACAAGGCCCCCTCTAGAACCAGTGGAGATATGCATCCACTCACCCTATCCTTGGCAGGATGAAGCAAACTGGGCACAAGGCCCCCTCCAGGACCAATGGAGATATGCATCCACTATCACTTTCTTTGGCATGATGAGGCACACTGGGCACTACGCCCCCTCCAGAATCAGTGGAACATGTCACCCACTTGTGGCTTTGCACTCCCCAGGACCAAGCAGTGGGCAAACCACCCACTTGAGAGACTGTGGCTTTGCACATCCTAGGACCAAGCAGTGGGCAAACCACCCACTTGAGAGACTTGAGAGACTGTGGCTTTGCACTCCCCAGGACATCGCTGTGGGCATGTTGCCCCCTCCAGGAGCAGTGGCGTAGTACCATCTTCAGGCTGAGGTGCCCCCCTTTCCCTTGAGGTGCCTGTGTGTTTTTGACCTGATGCCCCTGCAGTGTTCTCTCTGTTTTGAGGCAGGAGTCGAGCGTGGGCTTTGCCCACGTTGTTTGCCCACTGGGCCACGGACATTTGTAAAGGACAGTGTATGACCTTCTGTACATATTGAAAATATTTGTATATACTGTTGTTTACAATAGTTAATTTTATCTGCCTATTTCGAAATATCACTATTTGCACTCAATTCCTTTTGTCCCTGCGTTCTTCCAGGGGGGTTATGGGTGTAAATGTAATTTTGCTGTATGTTTTTGTGTGTATGGTGTTGTGGGTGAGGGTTGGGGTGGGGGTGTTGCTTGTGTGTCACTCTCTTTTTCCTCCCCCATCCCTTGTGAGCTAGGTCCAGTACTCACTGTGGTCGTCTCCGCCGCCTTCTTTGATATTCCTGGTGTATTAGCAGATAGACCAGCAGCAGCAGGACCTGTAGTTCTGGCTCCATGACATCCTGGTTCTTCGCTGAGTGTCGAAAGGTGAGTGTTCCCTTCTGTGTACTGTTTCCGCCGTGCTTTTGATGGCATTGATACCGCCCGGGAAAAGCTGGAGGATTGGTGGGCTGTGATAGGGTGGGTGGTACATTGTTTTCCACCTGGCTGTTGGCGGTCACCACTGCGGTGTTTGTTGCTACCTCCGTGGCAGTCGGAGTGTTAAAGTAGCTGTCTGTGTTGGCGGCTCCTGTCGTGGTCGTGATCCCATTTTTTTTACCACCGGCCTGGTGGCGGTATTACCGCCTCTTTAACACTGACCACCAGGGTTGTAATGAGTGCCCTTGTTCCTTGATGGAGCTTTGATAGGAGATGTCTGCAATATTTGAGCCTGGTTTTGGCCAGCATTCATGGAAAAATTACAAACCGCAGACATTTCTAAAAAGTAGTGACTGAGGAGAAGCCAGGTGATTTGGCTTCCATGAATCCCAGTACATTTGATTGCCCAGAATGCAAATTTAAAAGTGTGGATTTAAAAAATCACAATTTCTTTACATTTCTATGACAGAAAACTCCAGTACATCTAGCAAATGGCAAACATCTCACCATCCAACATTCCTGCTCTTCTCCTGCAAAGGCAATCCTCCCAAAGTGAGGGTGGTCCTTTGCATGGGATTGGAGTAAGTCACGACTTTCACCCTGCACCGACCATATTGACAGTATAAATTCACACTCACTGTCCCAGTTTTTGCCTGTTCCTGTCTGTTTATCTGAGGTAGTTTGGGAGTACTAGGAGTTGACACTTTTGCTGCTCTCCCACAAATGAATGAATTTTCCATCATATAATTGTGAGGAAATTATTTTTGTAGCCAAATTTTAATGTTTGCAAAGCATTCTTGGTAATGAAAGTGTAATGGTGTGTAATTTCCTGAAATGTCTGGGGTTGGTGGGTTTCCACATGTGACAGTCGGCCTCCGACCCATTGCAGCTACCCACATCAAAGAATTCAACCTAATTCCAATTTTTGTTAATGTTTTCCAGACTCCCACTATTGGACTTTCCTTGTTCTGGATGATAGACCCGCTCACACTTGAGGGTACTGCTGTAATTGAGAGAAGTGTGGGAACCAGGGGCAAGGCATGCTACTGTCTATTGATTTTGTCTACATTGTTGGCATTTTATTGAATGTCAGTGTCCTCAAAAATGACCCAAATGTATCTAACCTCAGATTTTGGGAACATTTCAATTAACGTTTTTATTAACCCCCTCCATTTCTATTGTTGAGAATTGCCATTATCAAGTGATGCATGGTTATTATGCAGTGAAAAGCACTATAAACCACAGCTCTATTTTTTACAATAGGTGTTGTGGCTTTTGTGAAAATCACATTTTAGGTGCCTGAAACTAGAAGAGTCGAATGGACTTAATGGTATATTATTTATGTGAATCACCTTCTGTGCAAAATGTGCTACCAATGTTTTTTCACATGTAGTCACTATTTTGGGGAAATCCTTGAAAAATCGACACAAACAACTGATTGCTGAATTTTCAGCAATTTATTGACTTCTGGGATCTTCAATCGGTATCACACCAGTTTCCGTCACTAATTGTAAGTAGGTACCAATCACAACAATAGGAAACATCTGTTTTCTTATGATAAGAACAAACTCAAACAGTATCTAGTTTATTTTTGATACACAGACACACAGTTCCTCTCATTTCATAATATGAAAGGAAAAAGCTAAATGCCTCTGCCTAAGTAATGAGTCATACACTTTTTGGGTTATTTCTTGACTGTGTGTTTGTGTCAGACAAGGCACTAAATTATGTTCAGATTTTATTTTAGCAAAGAATAAATCTGGTCTTTGTTCAGCTTCTTGCTAAGGAGCATGCTCCAGCAAGAAGCCAAATGATTATTAGATTTCTTCTTCATCAAGATGAGCTGTTTAGAAGGAGCAGAAACAGACTGTATTGTAAAGAACTTTAGTAAAAGCTTTTCTTTTCTCTGGAATATCCCAAGGTGGGAAAACAAGTGATCAAAACCTTTATATCCTGGGAGCTCCCTCAATCATTTGGTGCTGTCACTGCAGGTGAGGATGAACACAAAAGTTGTGAAGAAAAGGGGGGAAAATTATAGGGATAGGCGCTAACACAATATCACCAAAACATTTCTTTAACAATAGATAGTAAATACGGTGCTCCCGAATGGAGGGTCCTCCCAGCACCTCCAGTGTTTCTCCAATAGGAAAAACCAAACTGATTCAAAAGGCCAAGGCAATCGTGTGAAATAAGATAAGAGTCTGTACAGTTAGGTTCTTGGTCTTCGGAAAATCAATATATAATCCAAACAGAGTTAAAGTTCAGTGTCTTTATTCTTGTGCGAGGTTTTCATACATGTTCATCACATCAGAAAGATTCTATATGTGGTCATCACAACAACATCCAACAGCCAACACGTGTTTCGTCTCCGAGAAATTAATCTCATTGACTTCCTCAGGGCTGTAAGAAACATAATAATGAGCTTGGTCATAATCTGTAGTTATACATGATTATGTAAAATTATTACCTTGCACTAAAATCGTGGCCAAGTCCTTCACCAGTACCACGTGAGTGTCGAAAATCATCAAGTGACATTACCAAACGGAGCCACAGAGAAAAAACTGTGATTACAGTTTACCACAAGTGATAAACTTGTTATTATTATAAATATCACCAAAATGTTGATGTGCACGTGAAACGAAGTAGAAATTGAGAATTAGAAATAGGGATAAAGACTCCCACTAGATATGTGGCGATGAGAAATGGAAACTAAGGTTGAGAAATATACTCTTGATGACAGGGTGTCATTAGGAAAAAAGGAAACAGAAAGGCGTCATAACACCTAGGAAATTGGTGAGTGAGTGTGCTAAATTAAGCATTTGCAAGTGTGTCTGAATAAAGAAAAACGTACCAAAATATAAGTAAGGTGTTAACATGAATAGATGGCTTATCCTAATCAAGTAAAACTTTTCAAGATAATGTACGATATGAAATAAAATGATTGTAAGTCATTAGGAGGAAGATAATGAGTAAGCTGAATTTAAAAGGAACTAACAAAAGGACTATCACGTACCAATAGAGAAAGAGTAGTGGGAATCACGTGACGGGGGCAAAACACTATTATCCCCGAGTCTTCGTGAGGGAGTACTCATAAGTCAGCACGTATGGATCCAAAATCTTTTACGGTGCGATCTAGAAGAGAAGATCGCTATACTAAGAAAGTAGTGACAAGCATAAGCAATATGGCATAAATCTAAAAGTAAAAGGTCACGTACGGAAACCATGGCAGTGGGTGGGGTCAAAATGCCATGGGTGGCCTAGTGACGGCCGCCGGGCTGGAGACTGTGGTCTCCAGCCCGGTGGTCATTTCCGCAATGGCAGTCGGTATATTAACTTGGCGGTTTGGCTTTGGCCAAACTGCCAATGTCATACTAGTGGAGGTATGTACCGCCAGCCTGTTGGTGGTACTACCGTCACTATTGCACCAACAGCGGGGGTCATAATGACCCCCAATATCTCTTCCTCTTTTGGGGGGGGAATACCATAAAGATCCTTCCTAGACTATAAAAAACACTGTGAATACTAACAACGAACTTCCGGACATCTTCTTTGATAATCCATGAGAACAAATGGATATCGCTTCACCCAAGGTCTCTCTGGAAGGTTAATGTGATGTAAAGGTGGAACACAAACCTTTAGCCCTTTCTCAGTACTTTTGCAAACCACAAACTCTTTGACCACAGTATCTACATCCTTATCCATAGAAGGCCACCAATAGTGCTCTCTTAACCTCTGTTTAGTCATTGTTGTCCCAAGGTGACCCTCATGGGCAGAATTTATCAACCCAGAACGAACACCATACAGTGGAATACACTTCTCACATCTCAAAAGTACCCCACCTTCAATAGAAATTTCCTCTGCAATTTTGCAAAACGGTTGCAAGGACAACAACACATTTTGCTCTTTCAGCCATCCGTTAGTCAAATATTCCCTCACCTTGGCTAAAATTTCATCTTCACTCTGCTTCAATGAAGGCTTTATATTCAGGTAGATCCACACTAGCAACAAAACAAAATTCTCTATCTTCTTCTGCATCCATTTCATCTAACTCATCGACTGGTAACCTTGAAAGGAAATCAGCCCTTACATTAACTCTACCTGGTAAGTGCTTAACTTCTATATCATATTGCAGAAGTTTGGTGGTCAACCGTACAATGCGTGGAGTAGTGTAATTAATCTTGTCACCTCTCAAAATATACAGTAGCGGTTTGTGATCAGTTACAATTACAAATCTTCTACCCCAAACATGACTTCTAAATTTCTCACTTGTCCCGACACATGCAAGAAGCTCCTTTTCAATTACTGAATAGTTCAACTCTACTTCTCTCAAAACCCTAGAAGCATAACTAATGGTTACTTCTCCCTGTGAAGATTCCTGGGTCAAAACTGCCCCCAAACCGTATTTGCTGGCACCCACCATGATAGTACACATCAACTGGGGATCATAAGAACGTAACGCCTCAGCACTTGTTATTTCAGATTTCACCAATTCAAAGGTGTCCTGACAATCCTTGTCCCACTCAAACGCAACAGTATTCTTCAGCATATTAGATAAACTTCTCATCTTAGAAGCATAGTCAGGAATAAACCTAGGATAGAATTCGCACAAGCCTACAAACAAGCGTAACTCATCTTTATTCCTGGGAGGAGGACATTCTCTAACCGCTTTGACTAAACCTGGTCTAGGCTTGACGCCATCGGAGGAAATGGCATGTCCTAAAATCTCAATCTCTCTCTTCCAAAATTCACACTTTTCACTTTTAACTACCACACCATATTCCTCAAAAATCTGTAAAACTGACCTGAGAATAGCGTTATGTTCCACCAATTGTTTTGGAAAAATTAGTACATCATCCTGGAAAACCAGAACTCCATGGAGCTTTTTCAACAGCTGAGACATAATCCGCTGGAAAACCGAAGCCGTTGAGGCAAGACCAAAAAGCATCCTACAAAATTGGAAACTAACAAATGGTGTGTTGAACAATGTGTAATGTCTAGAACTATCCTCAGGTAGCACCTGGTGATACGCTGATGCCAAATCAATTTTCGAAAACTACTCCATACCATTAAGTTCTTCTAAAGGATCATTAATTCTGGGAAGCGGAAATTAATCTATCCAGATCTCCTTATTTAAACTCCTTAAGTCAAATCACAAGCGCATCTCTCCATTACGTTTGCATGCCACCACAATGGGCGACAACCGTAAACTAGACTTCACTGGTTCAATCGACCCACTCACTTGTGGTTTCTCCAACTCCTGCTTCAGATCATCTCTCAAACTGAACGGATTAGATCTCAACTTGTGTTTGACAAGGACTGCACCTTGTTTGATTCAAATTCTGTGTTTAAATCCCTTGATACACCCAGGTTTATTCTCAAAAACATTGGAGAATTCTTTATATAGACCTTGGACATCCAACACACATGGAGCCAGATGTATTAAGATCCCAGGTAGCGATTACCAAATTGCGAATTTTAAGAAATCGCAATTTTAGAAATGCAAAACACGATGTATCAAATTTGAAAGTCACTAATAGCGATTTTGTAAAATTCGCAAATGCTATTTGCGAGATGCAAATACAGAATCGCAAAAAAATGTGGGATTCAGTAACTGAAAATCGCCAATAGCGAAAACGGCAACCCGGAGCAGCCTGATGTCATCACAAGCAGGAAGTGAGTCGGCCCATGCTGTTTCCAGATGCCACACCCATAGGAGCAGTGAGAGAGACACAACCCAGCACCAGGGAGTCAGCATTGTGAGGAACCCAGGATCGAACTGCAAGATGGCCAATGCTGGCAAGGGGAAAGAGAAGGAAGAGAGGAAGAGGAAGCTGAAATTCAGTGAGAAAGAATTGGAGGTGCTCATTGAGGAGGTTGTTGGAAACCATGATAGAATCTTTGGCAAGACCTCACTCTAAGTACCTGAGAGTGAGAAGCGGAAACTCTGGTCTGACATCCAGACAAAAAAATGCGCTGTGGGTGTTGATCAGCGCTCTGTGGAGGAGATACAGAAGCGATGGTAAGACTTGCATTCCCATGCCAAGGAGAGGGTGGCCAGCAGGCTCAGGGAGGCAAGGAGCACTGGAGGCGGACCATCCACCCACACACGTCCACCCCTATGGAAGACCTGGTGGAATCCACATTGCTGCCATAAGCGGTCAGTGGTGTAACTGACATTGACACCTCAGGGACACCCAGCACCAGCAAAGGTAAGGCCAGTAATTATGTGTCTCCCCACATGTGCATGTACACATGCCCCTTAGGAACTAGAACATAGCTTGATGCACAATGAAAAGTAGTCCATGTCACATCTTACATACAACACAACAGTGCCTAATGGGAGTGGTAGTACACAACCCTATGGTGAATACACAACATAAATAGCAAGATAGTGGCAGTCACATAGAGAAACACCACAGACGACTCAGGGTGACACAATTTAATTGTACATGTAAAGCAACACTTTGGAAATCTGTGAAAAATGCTAGAACTGACATGCTGCACATTGTCCTTGCAGATGACTCGGTCCCTGCTGCTGCAGGATCTGAAAAAGTGGGGGAAGCAGAAACAGAGCCTCAGTCAGACTCAAATACCAGTGAGTCCTACAGTATTGTACCGACTAGAAGCAGGGCAAGGGTGTTACCACTGCCAGAGGACATCCTGGACTTAGATGAGATGCCAGAACACGAACCCACACCACCACCAGAGGCTAGTCCCACAGGAAGACAGCAGTCGCTGCACCAGCGCCAGTGTCAGTCAACTCCCCTCAGGAGGCACCACGATGCAGGCAGGCAGGGCACTGAAGAAGGAGTGGACCCATCATTCTTTTGTGGCCTGGAAGCTTCCATGCTGAAGGTGCAGGGCCAGCAATGCAAACATTTGAAGTCACTGCACAGACAGTTTGTGTCCCACAATAGCAATATGGGGTTACAAAACAAGCACTTGGAGACCCTGATTGAGGGACCGCAAAGAGTTGCTGAAAACACCAAGGAGTTGACTCTGGCTATTGGGGAACTATGCACTGAGATACTGCAGGAGCACGTCAGCCAGCACAGGCGCCATCACAAATATTTTGCCAAGTTTGATAGCTTCTGTAGATCTGTCAATCGGCTTGCAAGTTCAACAGCCGAGATATCACGGCATGCCGTTGCCACAAAGGTGGAGATGGCACATTGCAGTCAGGACATTGCACAGGGACTGGTGCAAAGTACCAACGTAGTGGATGCCATGCAAACTGCACATAGTGCCACAACCAGCAAACTGGGTGTTGGTGACAGTGAGGAGTCCTCTAGCCTCAGCAGTCTGACAGTCCCTGTGATTGATCCGAGGCGTCGCAGTGCCAGACACAGTACTGCAGGTGAACCTGCTACTAGAGTTGCCAGCGAGGGCACTGAACACTCAAGTGGAGTGCGTGGACGTAAGAAGTAATGTTGAGGGCTACAGGGGACCACCTCAACATGTAGAAATAAAGTAATGCTATGACACTAATAGTGTGACACTGTTAATAGTTCATGTCTGCCCATTGTGAATAGCTATGTCCTAATGATACATTGTTTACCTGAAGTCAAAGTAATAAAGATGTTAACTACTGAAATACATATTATTGAAGTGGATTTGTCATTATTTACATCAAAAATGGCTGCACGTAATGTCAGCACGTCTTTGCTTGCCTTCTGCTGCACTGGTCCTGTCTGCTGGCATAAGGGGTGGTAAGGGATCATCATCCTCATCTGAGTCTGGCTCTGTGAGTTCCACTGGTATCCCCCTGGTGGTTGCTATGCTGTGCAGGATGGCACATGTGGCCACAATTTTGCATGTTGTCTCAGGGCTGTACTGTAGTGCACCTCCACTCCTATGGATGCACCTGAAACGGCTCTTCAGCAGCCCAGAAGTGCGCTCCACCACATTGCGGGTAGCCCTATGTGCAGCATTGTACCTCCTCTCTGCTGGAGTGGCAGGGCTCAGGTAGGGCGTTAGCATATAGGTGCAAACTGCGTAGGCACTGTCTCCTGAATGCACAGAGAGTAAAATTAGTACATTTGCTGTCTCACATCATGCTTACATCAATGCATTATTCTGAACTATCAAATTACCTAGTAGATATCCTTCACCAAACTCCCCAGCTAGCCGTCTTGTGTGTATCCCGCTGTGGTGAAAGATGTAGGAGTCATGTGTGCTCCCTGGGTTTCTGGTCACGAGATCATTAATGATGTAGGAGGCATTGCATGTCACCTGTATGTTCATAGAATTATGTTTTTTTCGGTAGCGATACACATACTCGGTTGCTGATGGTGGACAGATTGCCACATGTGTCCCATCAATGGCACCTAGGACATGTGAGAACTGCGCTATCTGGTAAAAATTATCTTTAGTTTGTTTAATGCCTGTGGGGTGTTGGGGAATCTTATGTACAGGTGTATTTGGCTCAGCATGGCATTGAGAAATGCGTTGAAAAATCTGGAGAGGGCACTCTCTGATACCCCTCCAGCTGCTGCTATGACCCCTTGATAGCTCCCTGAGGCTAGTAGGTGCAGGGAGCATAATACCTGCACATGTGTGGGTATGCTATTGGTCCTGTGTGTTGTGCACTGCAGCATGGGTGGTGGCTCAGCTATCAGGTCAAGTATTATGGCTGAGCTTAACCTGTACTGTAATTTCCTCCTCAGTCTGCTTAAAAAGGGTTATGCGTACTCTGAAAATGCGCTCCTGTCTCTTCCTCCCTCTTCTCAGACCTGCCAAGATCCTCAATCTCCTCGCCATGACGTAGAGTGCAGCTATTGTGGAAGAGGGGCTGAGGCATTGACGGCCTCTTTATATAGGTTGCACCTCGTTACCACCTGGTTTCAGTTCGTGGTAAATTGCATGTGGAAATGGACATTCTGCGAATAATCGCAAATTGCGATTTTTTGATGCATCGCATTGCAATTTGTTTTTTGCGTGTCGCAATCTGCATCTCGCAAATAGTGGCACAATTTAGGAGATCGCTATCTGCGAATCCCTATTCTGTGTCGCAATTAGCGTTTCACAAACAGCGATTCTGTAAATCATATAGCTATTTGTGATACTCTGTTTGCGACACGCTAATTCGTGTCTCATTCGCAAAAAATAGTTATTTTTGCGATTTCATATTTTCCCACTGCAAATGCCTTTCATACATCGTAAAACGCATTTTTGCATTCGCAAACGGGCATTCGCATCATTTGCGAATGCAAAAACGCTTGATACATCTTGCCCATGGTTCTTCAACCACCATCACTTGCTCACTGGTGCCAGGTTTGTGTACCATTCCGAACAGGCCCTGATGAAACCAACCCAGAATGTTAAGTCCCTTGACCGCCACGTACACCTTGGCCTGGATCTTACGCCCTTTAAACTCCAAAATTTCTTCGATAAAACCCTCAAGCTCTATTCTCCTGCCTTCATATGAAATTGGAGCTCTAACAGGAGGAAACAACTTTCTGAACCCCATGTTTTCTTAAATAACTGAGACGTCACCATAGTGATCCATGCACCCGAGTCCACCAGCAAATATAGGGGGTCATTACAACCTCGGCGGTCTGCATTGCAGACCGCCGAGGTTGCGGGTGCCAGAATACCGCCATTGCTGGCGGTATGGCTGGCTCCCTATTTTGACTTTTCCGCTGGCCCAGCGGACGGTAACAAAGTTACCGTCCGCTGGCCCAGCGGAAAAGTCACATCAACATTGCCGCCGGCTCGTAATTGAGCCGGCGGCAATGCTGATGTGCAGCGGGTGCAGTAGCACCCGTCGCACATTTCACTGCCCGAAATTCCGGCAGTGAAATGTGTGACGGGGCTCTGCCTGTGGGCCCCTGCACTGCCCATGCCAAGTGCAGGTGCAATCCGCCAGAAACAGGCTGGCGGTAGGGGAGTCATAATCCCCAGGGCAGCGCTGCCCTGGTGGATTATCACCGCCGGGGCTAAAAATGGCAGTATACCGCCGGCCCCGGCGGTGCGACCGCGGGGCTACCGCCGCGGTCTAAATACGCCGGGAGGCACCACCAGCCTGGTGGCGGTGCTCCCGTCATTTTGGCCCTGGCGGTCAAAGCCTGCCAGGGTCATAATGACCCCCATAGGGTCTTACCCCCAACCACAACATCCACATATGGATCCACACACTTACCCGGATCACCTGAGATAACAGCATCATCCGACACAACCACAATCTTATCTCGGAACTCACTTTCCAATTGATGATCTGAAACCAGATCCGCTTCGGAATTACTGTTAACCTTCACATTTTTGCTCACACTACTCTGACACACTTTGTCAAAATGGCCCATACGTCCACACCGTGACATGCAACAGCCCTTGCAGGGCAACTCTTAGAGTCCCTTCCATGTGGAAAATTGCCACACCTAAAACAAACATTAGTACGTTTAAAGAACTGATTGTTCACACTTTTGTTTTCTTTACGTGTAGAGACATTGCTAATAGTGCTGACTTTCTCTTCTTCTTTAGACTGCGAAGCCAGTTCTTTGAGGGACACTTGTGCAAGTTCAACACTCTTAGCCACATTAATGACTTCTTCCAGCGAAGGGTCCCCCATGGTGAGCAACTTCTGCTGAATGTGCTTGTCAAAACAATGTCCAATGAACTGATCTCTGACCAGTTGATCATGAAACGCTCCAAACTGGCACTGTGAACACAACTTCCTAAGTGCGCTAATGAAATCATCAACAGATTCGCTATGCATTTGGGCCCTTTTGAAGTATTTGTGACATAAAACTACAAGACTAGGTTGTTTGTCAAACCTCAGAGCCAGCTTCTTTACAGCTTTCTGGTATTCGTCCAGCTCTTCACCCTCAGCAAAAACTACATCCGGGAGATGTTTCAAAATTTCTCGGCCTTCGAAGCCTAGTGAGTGTAGCAAAATATTTTTTTTCCTTTCAGGACTGAAGCGTGAAGCACCTATAGCACCCAAATACGTTTCGAATACCTCCAACCATTGTCTCCAAAACACTGGAGGCTCTCCAGGAGATTCCAAAAAGGGTGGTGGAGCAGATACAGATTGCATGGTGCAGACACAAAGATTAGGAACAAAATAACTTAAAACACAGTATACTTAAAACACAGTATGCTTCTTTTTTTTTTAGACTTGTATTTGTGTCTTTTAGATAGTGCACAGTTATAGCAAATGGGTATAAACAGGCAAAGTTGTGCGCATCAGCGAAAAAACTTAGAATGCGCTAACACCAGCAAAATTGCACTAACACCAGCAAGATTGTATAAATATTTTTGAGAAAGCTGTGCGCATCAGCAACTGTGGAGAAAACTGAACTGAATGTGCATCAATAGGCAAAGCTGTGTGCATCAGCGAGTCAGCGAAACTACTGCCGCTGCTTAGCAACTGTTCCAAACAATGACATCAATGCGTGTAAAAGCTCTGTCTAACATGCGTGCACATCCAGCTCACGATACCAACGTCCGAAGCTGCTCACGCGTCCCCCAAAATTTGTTCAAATGGGGCAACATGGTGACAAAAGAGACAGAAAGTCTTCCGGGATCTCACCGGCCAAACTTCAGGAGCTGTGTCAGACGAACTTCAGGAGCTGTGATGGACAAAGTTCAGGAGCTGTGACGGACGAAGTGCCGGATGTCTAGAAGGAACGTGTGGGTTCCTCAGGTGGCTCCAACTACTCGTCACCAAATCTATGTTGTGCTGAGTGAACTGGTACACAACCAGTGAGCAACAGTACACCTTTATTCACCACAAATGGACAGGAGCCACCCTCGACACATCCCGTCACTTCACCACCCGCCGCTCACCTCCGATTGCCTAGATACCAATTCCCCAAGCATCTCTCTGTCACGCATTCCAAATGGAACATCGCAACATATTATAAGGTGAAAAATGTAATGGGGATCACCTTTGTTGAGAATTCAACCACCATTGGGTTTAAGCAAATCTCCAATCACTGCTTAATGCACAGGGTTAGAATGCACTTCACCACCAACACCTCAGACTATTCCTGGAATAACAGCTGAAGAACAAGAACTGTGCCTAGTTTACTGGCAAAAGAAGCCCAGATTACTCCTAATCTCTTGAAGGGAATGCATCTGGGAAGAAAATTTAACTCGCTAGTTGTGAGTGGACTGTTCTGGACAATGTGAGAGTGCTAGGTGGAGAGAGATATGGTACCTATGAGCCTGCCCTGATCACATGGAGGCTGCAGTGGAGGCCAGAACTGATTTTCCCAGAATCATTAAATATTTGGCCATAGTCATTTTTCAAACTTCTGGACCATGTCAAGGCAGAAATAATCCTCAGAAAAGTGTGGTGGTGAAGGCTACAGATTACTTGTTTGTCCTGCTTGGAGTTTGTTCATCCAGCAATCAAGGCTACAATGGACCAGCTGCTTACGTATGTCCAAGGCAATGTAACCCTCACCTGCTATAGACTGCTGTTTTGCCCCTCAAGGAAAATGAGAAATAAAATAGTGACAAAGTCCAAAAGTAGGAATTGAGATGAGGTAAAGACTCCCTGTCAGAAGCAAGGAAGCAAAGGTTGCTATGAAATCTTACTTAGTACCAATCATGACCTTTGTTGCCAAAACGGAAGGCTTCTGTAAGAGCTCAGCAACAAATAACCTGATTTTGAAGTACCCTTGCAAGGTTCACTGTTCTAGTTTGCTTGACTGAATTATTCTGAGAACCAAAAAAACTGAAAAATGAAAGAGCCCCAAGTTGAAAACAAGGACTGATGTGACCCATTGTAATTGCATGACTCTTGGGGCATAGCGGTAAGCCTTGGGTTGGGTCTATGTCAAATATCGGGTTGGATTTTCATTCTGTTTCTTGTCCCTTTTTACTCTAAAACTAAACGAAAAACATCCATATCTCTGAATCCCCTGATCTGTTTTTCACGATTTTTGTGTCATTTCGCTCAAGAAGTTTATCTTTTTACATTGGTTTGGGAATATTCTTATGTGTGTTCTCAACTTTAACGCTATTTGCTACTGATTGAACTTAACACACATTTCCCTTTGGAATTGCCTCTTCTATTGGCAATGCACTTATGCAGAGTTTCTCAGTGTTGTGACATATCCATATTGAATTTATTAAATAGTTAGTGGTACTTTCCTTTCAAATTAATACAATGTTTAACAGGCTGAAACACCAGACAGGGCACCCCCATATGTGGTTCCTTGCAAGGCTTGGAAGAGGCCTATAATCAGTGGAGACATCCCTGCTATTGTGACCTGCCTGAAAGATTAGTAGTTGACTACCTAAACAGCAGCTGCAGTGACCAATCTCACAAATACAAGGCTCAATTGACTGCAATGTCATTTTGAATGCAATGAAGAATTAATCTAGGAGGAACCCCCGCCCCTCCCCAGGAATTAGGGAGATCTGCAGTTTAGCAAGATTGTGTCAAGTTTGACATTTGCATCGCACAAGGATTTAGGGCATGCCTGACTAGATTTTTTTCAGCTGGTAAAACTGGCTGAAAAAATCGTACAACACTTTTGCTGAAGCAGCAGCCTAGTCTAGTTCCATTTTTTTTTCAAACAGGGCGAAGCTTAAATAATGTTTCCCCTTCCCTCCATTACTCCCCCACCCTTCTCCCTTAACCTCCGTCCCACACCAGAAAAAACACTCACACGGAGTACTTTCCCATTCCACGGGGTTTAACCTGTGATTGCAAGCTACTGGGTGCATTTATGGCAGGGTAACAATACATTTGCATACTTTTTTACCATCTAATAAATCTGTCCCAGTGCCATGCAAATCGTAATTGGAGCCTAAGCAGTGAGCACAGGGCCGCATGACTAAGAGGGGGACAGATGGTGTGACTAGTAAAAGGTACTCAGTCCGCCTGTGACTGGCTATGAGCCTGTATCACCCTATTATCAACTTGAAAATAATATATATCCCAATTTTTGTTTACTCTTAGCATGAACTGATCATACCTATTCAGTACCACTGAAGCCATTATCGCAGGTACTGATGTAAAACGTTTTTAAGATCTGGTGAAATACACATCCTAACCCAAGCTACACGTCCATTCTTGATGGGGGCTCACAAGTCCAGTGAGTGCCCTTATGGTTGTATGTAAGAAACCTGATAACAAAAAACTTCTGACATAAATACCAAATAAATAAATGTTGTTAACAAAATGATCACCCCTTTGGGTGAATATTTTCTATTTAATAGGGTGAAAGTTTTGTAAACTATATTTACGAAACAATATTTTTATCAGGCAATATTTAGAACATAATGGGCCTCATTACGGCCCTGTCGGCCTGCGGTACACTGGCGGTAACACCACCAACAGGCTGGCGGTGTACCCGCAGTGTATTATGACCGTGGCGCATTAGCCACGGCCATACTGCCAGCCCCTCTAACTGACCGCCAGGCTTCCACCAGGCAGTCATAATCCCCGGTGCCCTGAGGATTATGAGTCCCCAACCGCCAGCCTGTCCATGGCAGTAAACACTGCCATGTGCTGGCTGGCAGTAAGGGGGACTCGGGGTGCCCCTGGGAGCCCCTGTACTGCCCATGCCCTTGGCATGGGCAGTGCAGGGGTCCCCAGGCACAGCACCATCATGCATTTCACTGTCCGAATTTCGGGCAGTGAAATGTACAATGGGTGCTGCTGCACCCGCTGCACATCAACATTGCCGCCGGGTCTATTATGAGCCGGCGGCAATGTTGATATGACTTTTCCGCTGGGCCAGTGGACAAAAACACTGTTTCCGTCCGCTGGCCCAGTAGAAAAGTCATATTAGGGAGCCACATACCGCCAGGACTGGCAGTATAGTGGTGCCCCCGGAGGTCTTTTAGTAAGACCGCCGAAGTAATGAGGGCCAATATTCTGATACCACATCACCTTTACTGTTTGAAAATCATGAGCGGATAAATCTGTTATCCACATAGAGTCCCTCTAGGACTTTGGTACCTTCAATGCTAACTACGAGTTGACATCCTGTATCCAAGCCATTTTGGCCTTGACCTCCTAAAGTGCTTTGGGAACAGTTATGATTCTCTGCTTGCCAACGGAATACCGTCTACCAACCTTTGTTACCATCAGTGGAGCATGCATATGCTGATATACCAGATGACCCATTAATTAGAGGCATGGTCCAATTTACCAATACCATCAAGTAGTATCTCCTCTAGGGGGATCTCGTTCACTTTTAGGTACTCGGTTACCGTGTTTTGATGCAGGCATGACAGTATTAGGTCCCACCAACTGTCGTAGAAGCCACAGATGGGAAAAAAAACAGGGCAACGGAAAAACAGACTTTAAACTAATAGATGTTTTGCATCGTTGCCGGATTGTAATTTACATCAATAGTACCATTAATGATAGTAGCATTAATAACCTTTGTGGTCATCTGGTGAGAAGGAACCTGGCCATCATTGTTGGAATAGAAGAGTACTCTGTGTGGTAATGGACGTGCACTCCTGCCCTGAGTGTCCAGCTTTACTGATGTTTGGATCCATAATGCAGATTTTTGTTGTCCTAGGCAAACAAGGATCATGCTTGTGTGCCATGAAAGAGGCCTGTGTCACTGATTGCAGTCTTGTTGGGCTGGGATGGGCAAACAAAGCACTGCCCTCATAGTGGTGAGAGGCTACTGCCTTCACCAGGAGTTAAGCAGCATACACTTAGTGGTGGCAGTATACCCTGTACTGATCCATAGGAGTGAACAAGTTATTGTTAACCTGTGTCACTGGAGTGAGGCATGCAGGCTCACTCATGTTTTAAGCTCTGCTGCTGAGTGCTTAACTCACCCTTGACATACGAGCAGGAGCTGTGTATCTGTGCTGAGTGCATGTGTGCCTGGGAAGGGTACGATACAGCGATAATGCAGTACTGAGCAGTGAGTTCATGGGACATACACGTACTAGGTGTATGTATGCCTATGTGTGGTACTGTACATGAACATGAAACATGTATGTACTAGATGTATGCATATATTTGTGGCTATGAGTGGTACAGTATATGAAGGATAAAGTGCTGTGTAGTTTGAGTAGGTTGCATATATGTGCCCTGGTCACCCCCAAATGTTTAGACAGATACTGGTGGTTACTGACTCTTGGCTGTGCCTTGGGTACTGATAACCAGACCCAGGACCACTGCTCTGTGTAAAATGGATTCTGCAAATTAGGCTAATTATAGTTGGTTGTTTCAACCTTCCTATAAGTCCCTAGTATATGGTAAGGTATGTAGGCTTAGGGACTCCAGCATAGATAGTACCCCCCATAGGTGTACTGCTGTTGTGCCCAGGGTCATTTTAAAGGTAAGCCTGCCTTGCTGGATGCTTTTAAATTAAGGTTAACCCCAAATTCAACCTTGAATTAAAAGTACTTCTGAAGTCTCAAGCTACCTTATTTTAACATATAGCCCACCCCTACGGTGTGCCCAAGGTGCCCCAAGGGTTAGCTGCAGTGTAACTACAATCAGGGACTTTAAATAAGACTTTTTAAGACTTTTTAGAAGCCCTAGTGAGGGAAAAATAGCTAAATTTGTTTTCCCCCTTTGTAGTGAATGGGCTCCATAGGCTAACATGTGGAGACTTACTTTTTAATTAATAAAGTCTCAAAAGGAGCTGAATATTTCACGTATTTCAAGAGAACTGCCTCAGCAGATGGTGAAGCAGGATGGGGGAGAGCTGCCAAACTATACTTCAAAGGAACGAAGGGCATTTAGGACAGCAAGTGGACCATTCTTATTTCCTGCAAAACCAGACAGCCATGTGCCCCATAATTAGATTAAGAGAGGACTGGAAAGAAGCGTGCCAATGGAAACTTAGCCACACCAGTGGGTGAGTGGATCCAGACCTAACCTCTGAAACTGAATTTTTGCCATCTTGGATTTTTGGACAATGTTGCTCCCAGGGACTGATTTTTGCCACACTTCCCAGGAAGTGGTCACTCAAGAGGATGGTGGCCTGCATGTATTTAGACAGAGCTCCCCTGCTTTCCATCCCTAGGAGCAAGGATAAAACTGGCAGAGCCACATCCCACCTCAGATCCCTACAAGGAACAAGACAAGAGGAATAAGGACTGCCCAGCTGGACCCCTGACCTGCACCTGGACACCGCACTCTTAAGGACTGCAATAGCTGTACATTTGGGCTTCACCACTAAAGGACTTTGCCTGTCTTCAACTGCTTCAGGACTCCCTGTTTGCTGCAGGTAGAAAAATGCTGACCAGATTCTCCTGCATCAAGCCCTTAAGAAACTGACCAGCTGGCCAGTGTCCGGTGGTCATTTTTGGATTTGAGCCAGGTGCATTCTGAGAGTTGAAGTCCCAATCCTCAAGGAGCAACACAGAGCTTCTGGAACCTTGGGGTGAGTTTTGGACTCCTAAATGACCTTCAAAGACCTTCTGGAAGAAGATCCAGAGGTTTAGAGAAGATTGGAGCACTTTTGGATAAAAGCTCCATATGTGGACCCGACCTGACGTTGTGAGTTAAGCCGGCTTACGTCGACCATGAGCCGCCCTGACTTGGAGGTTCTTCCCGCTAAAAAGCTCCGGAGCTCTGCACCTCCCGGAATCCACTGAGGGCTTGAAAAGAAATCTGATGATGTTGACTCAAAATTAGCTTTCTGTGAAGGGTCGTCCAACATCAGAGAGAAAAAAACTCCAAAAAAGTGACAAAGTTCGAACATAAAAAGCTGAGCGAGGCTTTCCGCACACCATGTCTGAGGAGAACTCCAGGAAGGTCGACTTAAATTTCAAGTTTGTCCCGGGCAAAGATTTCCAGCACAGAAAATCGTCTAAGTCCGAAGATAGAATTCTTCACCAACGTCTCCTGGGATGTGTATCCGAACAGGGGTCCAGGGAGGTCAGATCTTATTTGCAACTTTGTCGCGGTGAAGAAACTCGTCCAAAAAAAAGACTAAGTCAGAACGTGAAACTTTGACTGAGGCCTCCCGCTCACTGTACTGAGCAGGGCTCTATTGTGGTTAGCCTCAAATTTTGACTTTGCCCCGGTCGAGTGCGACCAGATGTCCAGATTGGTGCTTTTAGTTCCTATGCACAAAAAACCATTTAGGTGGTCATTATGAGTCTGGCAGTCTCTTGACCGCCAGACTCGCAGTGGGGTTCGGACCGCCCCAATGCAGTGGTCTGAGCGCCACATAATGACCACGGCCCAGCAGTCTGGCGGTTTGAGCGGTCCTAATCTGCCAGGACAGCGCTGCCCTGGGGATTACAACTTTGTTCTCCACCAGCGATTTCATGGCGGTAACACCGCCATGAAAAGGCTGGCAAAAAACGGTTCTGGGCACTCCAGGGGGGCACTGTGGTAATGTTCACTGTCTGCTTTGCAGACAGTGAACATTGCGAGGGTGCTCTGCACCCTGCATCCCACAGCATTGCCGTCGGCTTCATTACGAGCCGGAGACAATGCTTTAGGGTCTTTCCCGCTAGGCTGGCGGGCGGAAACTCAGGTTTCTGGTCCACCAAACTAGTGGGAAACTTGTAATGGGCCCGGCGTGGAGGTAGCCACTATGGTTGCAACCTCCCCATTGGAAGTTCAGCGGATGAGCAAAAGCATCCATTAATTAAAAAAAATTCATACCTCTGGTTTTCCTTATCCACTTTTAGTCATTTTGATGTCAAATTAAAGATAAAAATATAGGAACTCATTGCAACCGTGGCGGTAAATGCCGCCAACCACTGCGCTGACGCCCGCCAACATACCGTGACCACAGCGGTAATCCGCCATGGGTATTATTACCCACACATAGAATACCGTCAAAATACAGACACCCACACAAGTTTGCCAGACCAAAGGTCAGTGATAAACTGGCGATAGCAAAAACCACACTGTCACGCCAACAGGAATTCGCCCACAGTATCACGACCCGCAAAACAGCGTGGCTGTCTTTCAACCGCGGTAAACCATTGGCGGTATACACTGTCGCTCTCAAAATACACAAACAATTACAAAACACCACCACATTTGACAATTCAAAATACACACATACACACACGGCACCCACACACCCAATCCAATATAAAACACACATCCACATTACTCACAACCCCTTACAATGAAAAAATATATAGTTAACTGAGAGAGACAAGCCGGGAGCAGCCACTCAATCAGAGCCTCAAAACACCATCACCCATACACCATTAACGCACAGCACAGCATACCCGACAATACATCACCCCACACATCCTCGCACATATCAGTCACACCACATCGATGGCATGCCAAAGACACCCCAGGTTTTGAGAGGAGGAACTAAGGGTCATGGTTGAGGAAATCATACGGGTAGAGCCACAGCTATCCGGTTCAAAGGTGCAGCAGAAGTCCATTGCAAGGAAGATGGAGCTATGGCGGAGGATCGTGGACAGGGTCAACGCCGTGGGACAGCACCCAAGAACCAGGGATGACATCAGGAAGAGGTGGAACGACCTACGGGGAAGGTGCATTCCCTGGTATCAAGACACCAGATTGCTGTACAGAGGACTGGCGGTGGACCCCTACCTCCTCCCCCACAACTAACAACATAGAAGAAACAAGTCTTGATGATCATGCATCCTGAGGGCCTTGCAGGAGTAGCAGGAGGACTGAATTCTGGTAAGTCAAATCTTAACTACTTCATCCCCCCACCCTACCTGCATGCCATCACAAACTCCTTCCCCTAGCCTCACCCCCACCACTCAACCAACTCACAAATATCCCACTAGCACAACCCACCCATCCCAATACCAAGCCCTGCATGCACCACCAATGCATGGACATCACTCACCGACCTGCATGGACACCCATCACCACAGCATGCCCAACAGAGAGACTCACCCAGCCCACAAAATCACCACTCACACAAGGCCAAACCGACGGAAATCAAAATCAGAGAGGAAAACACACCCATGTACAAGATGGCACATGCAGATACATTAACAATACATTTGCATCCCAACAGGACCCCTACCCAACGTCAGCGGAGAGGAGGTGCCAGCCCCATCCAGTCCCCCCCAGAAGAGGCCCACAGTGATGACAGCAGCTCTGCACTCCTGGATCAGGATGACCCACCTGGCCCATCAGGGACCTCTGGACAGTCGGTTCCCCTGCCACAGTCCAAACCTACCACAGAGCCTCCCCCCTCAGGAAACACCATCACAGCACCCACCCAGCGGGCCCATGCCACTGTCCCCAGGACACATCAATCAACAGTGTGTCCACCACTACTTGGACCCTAGGCAACCCCACAAACACAGGACAATCAGGGACCTGGGGTCAGTGGGCACAGTGTTCAGGGGACAGAGGCACAGGACAAAAGGGAAGCTGGGAGGACTGCTATGCGACAGGGGGAGGAGAGGCCCAGGAAACCCACTCTCCACGAGGCACTTGCAGTAATCCTAGGAGCATACCACCATTCCCAGGAGACCATGGGCCAGGTACTGGCCAAGTTGCAGGAGCCCCAGCGGCTGCAGGAGGGACAGTACCTGGGGATCAGGGAGGAACTAATAAAAATATTCACCATCCTGGTCACCATTGCAAGGATGCTGGCTGACATGGGCAAGACCATGAGGGAGGCAGTGGCACAACAAAGGACACCTGACACTAGCCAAACTGAGGAACAGACTTCCACCTCCGCCAGCGCTAGTGGACAGGAGGCCTTGCCACAGGACCAACAGGCCACCATCACCCCACCCACTGCAAAAGGAGAACCATCCCGCAAACGGTCCCTGCGATCCAGGCAGAAGACAGAGAACATTGCCAAGACCCCCGCCAGGAAATAGGACTCTCCTGATTGTCACCCTTTGTTACCCAGTCCACCTTGAACTGCAATTTCTCCCCTTCCTATGACCCATTGGACAATGCACCTGTGATACCAAGAGACTGGACTCTAACTGGACATTCATCCACCATCACCCCAGCCCCTTGCACATACCCCTATACTTTTTGGCACAAAAATAAACACCCTTGAAACATATACCATACTGGAGTCAGTGTAATGAATCTCAAATGTATTAGTACAACATTATCAAAGCATTGCAACGTATATGTTCAGTGAAATATACTACAGGATGACCTTTGGTGGGCAGCAGTACATATAGCAGGAGCCAGAATGGGGCACACAGATCTGAAATTAGAGAATCCAAAGGAAACAGTCAGTGTCCTTAGACATAGGGTAAGAGGCTGCCATGTACAATGTCCAAAAGATTACTGAAATGTCAATTGAAGTTACAGTCTCTTACCTGTGTTACTGGAAGTATTGCTGTATTATGTTTGTTCTGTTGTCAACATCTTCTTCCTCTGCCTCCTTTTCCTCACTGTCCACAGGCTCCACCGCTGCCACAAGACCATCTCCAGGCTCATCCTCCTGCAGAAAAGGCACCTGGCGTCTCAAGGCCAGGTTGTGCAACATACAGCATGCCCCAATGATCTGGCACACCTTCTTGGGTGAGTAGTACAGGGATCTACCAGTCAGATGGAGGCACCTGAACCTGGCATTCAGGAGGCCGAAGATTCTCTCAATTATCCTTCTTGTATGCTCATGTGCCTCATTGCAATGTTCCTCTGCCCTTGTCCTGGCATTCCTCACTGGGGTCAGTAGCCATGATAGGCTGGGGTAACCAGAGTCACCTGTAAATATCGAGGGACAACTGTTAGACGCACACTAACCCTTAGGGACAACCCCATACCCAGACACCTACTTATACTGTGTGGGGACCTTGGGCTCACCTATTAGCCACACCTGGTGCCTCTGGAGATGGCCCATCACATATGGGATGCTGCTATTCCTCAAGATATATGCGTCATGCACAGAGCCAGGATATTTGACATTCACATGGGAGATGTACTGGTCCGCCAAACACACCATCTGCACATTCATCGAGTGATAGCTTTTTCTATTCCTGTAAACCTGTTCATTTCTCCGGGGGGAGGGGCAAATTCCACATGTGCACTATCAATGGCACCAATGATGTTGGGGATAGGTCCCAGGGCAAAAAAGTCAGCTTTCTCTGTGGCCAATTCATCCACCTGGGGGAGCACGATATAGCTGTGCATGTGTTTCAGCAGGGCAGACAACACCCTGGTCAACACGTTAGAGAACATTGGCTGAGACATCCCTGATGCCATGGCCACTGTAGTTTGAAAGGAACCACTTGCCAGGAAATGGAGCACTGACAGGACCTGTACTAGAGCGGGGATTCCTGTGGGCTGGCCGATAGTTGACATCAGGTCTGGCTCTAATTGGGCACATCATTCTTGGATTCTGGCACAATCAAGTCTGTATGTGATGGTAGTGTGTCTGTCCTCCATTGTCGACAGGTCCACCAGGGGTCTATACACCGGAGGATGCCGCCATCTCACAATCTGCCTCAGTGGTTGTAGCCTATGGAGGAGAACGGTGAGCAGAGGGTCATATTTCCAAATAGTTTGCACTACAGTTGCTGAATTTACATCACAGAAGCAGTATGTGAAGTCAAAAGTCAGTTGATGTGCCAATGTCTGCTGTGATGAAATTAGGTGCCATGCCATATGCCTCCCTGAAATGGCGGCTGCCTGACCTGTGAGGAGGGACAAGTGGAAATGAGGTAAGTGTGCTGGTGTTGTGCGCTGTGGAGGTAGGCGGTCGATGACCGCCGCACAACTTCGCAGTGTTTAACATTGGGCCCTATGGGTTCCAGGAGCCAATGGCGATGTACGCCGGCTCTGACGGTATGCACCACCGAGGATGTCACTGCCATTTTCTAACTACTCACTCACTTGCTACCTGCCCATCAACAGGAGAGAACCTACACTGCAAGTACTGCTGTGACCTGACTCTGGAAGCGACAATGGCTAGAGTGTCTGGGGAAAGGGCCCCTGCCTTCACTGCGAAGGAGTTGGAGAAACTGGTGGATGGGGTCCTACCCCAGTACAAATCACTCTACGGTCCTCCAGACAAACAGGTGAGTACACTGTGAGCATGATGTGAGGGCAATGCATGGTGCGGATGTAAGCCACATGTTGGGGGGTGCTGAGGCATCCTGGCCTGAGTGCTGCATGAGAGGTGGTCAGTGTGTGTGCATCAGGGCATGGATGGGAACTGGTGGGCAATGGGTATGCCGGTCTGGATGTGTGAGTGATTTCCTTCTCTGGGCCTTTAAGTCAGCGCCCACCAGAAAAAAGTATTTGGCGTGCCATCGCCAAGGAGGTGTGGACCCTGGGGGTCTATCACAGGCGGGGCTTCCACTGCCTCAAGAGATGGGAGGACCTGCACCACTGAACCAAGAAAACGGCAGAGACCCAGCTGGGACTTGCCCCCCAGTGTGGAAGGGGTGCCCGTCGCATCATGACTCCCCTGATATTCCGCATCCTGGCGATGGCCTATCCGGAGTTGGATCGGTGCTTGAAGGCATCACAGCAGCCACAAGGGGGTGAGTACAGATTCAGAAAGCTGACTTTGCGCGCTATAGGAGGTAGCTGGCTGGGGGATGTGGGCTGTGGGTGCTCCTAGGCCAGGGAGATCATGGCAGGGTATGTCCCTTGTGTGCACTCCTACCCCAATGGTGCAAGTAGCCATCTACTACTGGGCAGGGTCCTGTGGGTGTCAGGTATGCAGATGCTGGCATTAGGCATTGTACCCCATGGGCTGGTGACTATCTTAGTGATTGGTTAGGCATGGCCGAATGCATACGGCAGCTCACTGTGTGTTGTGTACGCCAACGGTAGTGTTGTTGCTGGCATTGACCAAGTGTATCCTCTGTCTCACCCCCCCTTTTTGTTTTGTTGCCCTGTCCTTGTGTGCATTAGCATCATCTGGTGGAGGAGCAGAGGCACTGGTGACGGAGGGAGCTGCATCCCACATGGGTCTGGAGGCCGAATCCACCGAGGGTGAAGGCACCAGTGGGATGGAGGGCGAGGGGAGCACCACGACGGGGACAGGAGGGGAGACCACATACAGCGACTCCTCCTCCGATAGAAGCTCCCTGGCGGTGATGGACACCTCTATGCCCACCCCAACAACAGGTACAGCCACCAACCAGCTACCAGCACCGCCCTCCCAGCAGCCCCTCAGCGTGTTTCCCGTGCCGCTCACCCAGGAGGGTGGGCATCTCCTTCGCCCCAGGCACCTCAGGCCCTGCTCCAGTTAGCCCTGCTGCCATCAGTGAGCAGGCTATTGACCTCCTGAGATCCCTCTCTGTTGGGCAGTCAACCATACTGAATGCCATTGAGGGTATCGAGCGACATTTGCAACAAACAAATGCATACCTGGAGAGCATTCAGTCTGGTGTGGCGGCCCAACATATGGCATTTCAGGCTCTGACCTCAGCACTGATGGCACCCAAAATCACTGTTCCAGCTGCACATGGGCTAACAATGCTTGATTTGGTGGTCTTTTCCCTGTCCAGTGGTGCTTTGCCATGTTGGTCTTTGCCCTGTTCAGCGGTGCTTTGCCCTGTTCAGCGGTCTTCACCATGGCGGTCTTTTCCCTGTTCAGCTGTGCTTTGCCATGGCGGTCTGTGCCCTGTTCAGCGGTGCTTGACCTTGCAGTTTCTGACCTGTTCAGCGGTGCTTTGCCCTGTTCAGCGGTCTTCACCATGGCGGTCTTTTCCCTGTCCAGCGGTGCTTTGCCCTGTTCAGCGGTCTTCACCATGGCGGTCTTTTCCCTGTTCAGCGGTGCTTTGCCATGTCGGTCTTTGCCCTGTTCAGCGGTGCTTTGCCCTGTTCAGCGGTCTTCACCATGGCGGTCTTTTCCCTGTTCAGCGGTGCTTTGCCATGGCAGTCTGTGCCCTGTTCAGCGGTGCTTGACTTTGCAGTTTCTGACCTGTTCAGCGGTGCTTTGCCCTGTTCAGCGGTCTTTACCATGGCGGTCTTTTCCCTGTTCAGCGGTGCTTTGCCATGGCGGTCTGTGCCCTGTTCAGCGGTGCTTGACTTTGCAGTTTCTTACCTGTTCAGTGGTGTTTTGCCATGTTCAGCGGTCTTCACCATGGCGGTCTTTTCCCTGTCCAGTGGTGCTTTGCCATGTTGGTCTTTGCCCTGTTCAGCGGGGCTTGACCTTGCAGTTTCTGACCTGTTCAGCGGTGCTTTGCCCTGTTCAGCGGTCTTCACCATGGCGGTCTTTTCCCTGTCCAGCGGTGCTTTGCCCTGTTCAGCGGTCTTCACCATGGCAGTCTTTTCCCTGTTCAGCGGTGCTTTGCCATGGCAGTCTGTGCCCTGTTCAGCGGTGCTTGACTTTGCAGTTTCTGACCTGTTCAGCGGTGCTTTGCCCTGTTCAGCGGTCTTTACCATGGCGGTCTTTTCCCTGTTCAGCGGTGCTTTGCCATGGCGGTCTGTGCCCTGTTCAGCGGTGCTTGACTTTGCAGTTTCTTACCTGTTCAGTGGTGTTTTGCCATGTTCAGCGGTCTTCACCATGGCGGTCTTTTCCCTGTTCAGCTGTGCTTTGCCATGGCGGTCTGTGCCCTGTTCAGCGGTGCTTGACCTTGCAGTTTCTGACCTGTTCAGCGGTGCTTTGCCCTGTTCAGCGGTCTTCACCATGGCGGTCTTTTCCCTGTCCAGCGGTGCTTTGCCCTGTTCAGCGGTCTTAACCATGGCGGTCTTTTCCCTGTTCAGCGGTGCTTTGCCATGTCGGTCTTTGCCCTGTTCAGCGGTGCTTTGCCCTGTTCAGCGGTCTTCACCATGGCGGTCTTTTCCCTGTTCAGCGGTGCTTTGCCATGGCAGTCTGTGCCCTGTTCAGCGGTGCTTGACTTTGCAGTTTCTGACCTGTTCAGCGGTGCTTTGCCCTGTTCAGCGGTCTTTACCATGGCGGTCTTTTCCCTGTTCAGCGGTGCTTTGCCATGGCGGTCTGTGCCCTGTTCAGCGGTGCTTGACTTTGCAGTTTCTTACCTGTTCAGTGGTGTTTTGCCATGTTCAGCGGTCTTCACCATGGCGGTCTTTTCCCTGTCCAGTGGTGCTTTGCCATGTTGGTCTTTGCCCTGTTCAGCGGGGCTTTGCCCTGTTCAGCGGTCTTCACCATGGCGGTCTTTTCCCTGTTCAGCGGTGCTTTGCCATGGCGGTCTGTGCCCTGTTCAGCGGTGCTTGACTTTGCAGTTTCTGACCTGTTCAGCGGTGCTTTGCCCTGTTCAGCGGTCTTCACCATGGCGGTCTTTTCCCTGTTCAGCGGTGCTTTGCCATGGCGGTCTGTGCCCTGTTCAGCGGTGCTTGACTTTGCAGTTTCTGGCCTGTTCAGCGGTGCTTTGCCCTGTTCAGCGGTCTTCACCATGGCGGTCTTTGACCTGTTCAGCGGTGCTTGCCTTTGCTGTCTGACCTGTGCATTGGTGTGTGGCATGACGGTCCCTCATTGCCCAGCGGGGCTGTGGCTGCCGGGGCCCTCCAGGGCACTGATGCTGGCGGTGCTCTCAGCACCAGTGACGATTGTGCTGCCCTCCTGGGCAATTACTCTGGCGGTGGTCTCCTGACCAATGACGATTGTGCTGCCCTCCAGGGCACTGACTCTGGCGGTGGTCTCCTGACCAGTGACGATTGTGCTGCCCTCCTGGGCAATGACTCTGGCGGTGGTCTCCAGACCAGTGACGATTGTGCTGCCCTCCTGGGCAATGACTCTGGCGGTAGTCTCCTGAACAGTGACGATTGTGCTGCCCTCCTGGACAATGACTCTGGCGGTGGTCTCCGGACCAGTGACGACAGTGCTGGCGGTGGCGTCCTGGCCTCCGGGGAGGATGGCACCCTTCTCCGCTGTGCTGCTCTTTCCAGACTGTGCAGACTTCTTCTGGCCCTTCACCACCTTTGGAGGAGTCACAGCTGACTCGGCACTCCCTCAGGACCCTTGAGAGCAGTTTTGCCGCCAGGAGTCTTCACCCTGTCCGGTCGGCCACTTTCCAACTTAAGGTGCTTTACAGGGGGTGGACCGGCAGTGCTTTGGCTCCATGTCACACTGGCTGCCCTGGTGGCCGCAGCACTCCACACACCTTTAACACACACCACTGATACTGGACTTATTTTGGCTGAGGTGCTACTACAGGACCTATGAATTGGAGGGGTGGGGGCAAAGAGGTCAACGTTGCTGAGGAAGAGTTGCTGATGAAGACTGGGATGGGTAGCTGGAGGGGGTCTGGGAGTGGAGGAAGAGGAGGTGGTTGTAGGAGGTGTAACTTTAGGTGATTTGAGTGCAGGTGCAGGTACTGGAGGCTGTCGTGAGGTGGATGGATGTTGGGTGTGTGGGTGCCAGCGTTTGTGTACTTTGGGAGGGGGCATCACAGACACACTGGGAGTGGACACAGGGGACGTGTAAATGGTAGTGGGGGTGGTGAGTGCAGGTGAGCGGGGTGTGGTTCTGGGTGTTCTGGTGCGAGTCCTAGTGCCTGTAGATGTGGTGCATGCAGGTGAGAGTGTAGACGACACTAGGAGGGAGGAGGGAGACGACGACGAGGGGGACACAGTGGAGGCAGTAGATGTTGTTGTGTCTGTATGTGGGTGATGCTTGTTTGAGTGCCTGAGGGTTGTGTGGTGCTTATGTTTGCCTGAGCTACTTTTGTGTGTTGAGGTGTATGCATGCTTGTCTGATGGTGTGCTTGGGATAGGCTGGGGTACAGGGGACTGGGTCTGGGTGGAGGAAGTTGGAGGGGGGAGGCTAGACACAGGGACAATGGCTGCCATCAGTGCTGAGGCCAGAGATTGCAGGGTTCGATGAAGGGCAGTCTGACCAGAATGAATGCCCTCCAGGAATACATTACCATGTTGCAACTCCCTTTCTACACCCTGGATGGCATTCACAATGGTAGACTGCCCAACAGTGAGTGACCTGAGGAGGTCGATAGTCTCCTCACTGAGGGCAGCAGGGGTGACAGGGGCAGGGGCTGAGGTGCCTGGGGCGAAGGTGATGCCCACCCTCCTGGGTGAGCGGGCACGGGGCGAAGGCTGAGGGGCTGCTGGGAGGGCGGTGCTGGTAGGGGAGGTGGCGGCTGTACCTGTAGAAGTAGGGGGCACAGATGGTGCCGCCACCACAAGGGAGCTCCCATCGGCGGACGAGTCCGTGTCTCTGTTTGGTGATCCGGTGACCGACGTGAAGCTCCCCTCGCCCTCCGTCCCACTGGTGTATTCAGAGTCTGTGGTGTGGCCCTCCATGGCCATGTGGGATGCAGCTCCCTCGTGCTCCGGTGCCACTGTGCCTCCGCCTGATGATGCTGATGTACACAAGATCAGGGAGAGCACAAAAAGGGGGGGGAACGACAGAAGAAAGACAGGTTGAGTGCATGGCTTACCGCTACCGTTCGCAGACAATACAGACACAGCAGCCCCCTGCACTACGCCGTGCTCTTGGCCTCTACAGATGCAATTCCTGGGATCTGCCCTACATGGCTATGGTGGTCATCTGCATACATAGATGACACAGGGGCATGTATACCTGTACTTGGCACTCTACAGAGGTGGGGTGGAGTGCCACATGGCCTGCATTACGGAGGGCCCTAGCCTACGGAACTCGCCCTGACCTAGGGAAATTCACAGCCCTCCTCCCCCACCCAGACCCCTCCACTGCGCGCAAAGTCCGCAGAATGAGAGTGTACTCACCCCCTTGTGTCTGCTGTGATGCCCTCAAGCGCCCATCCAACTCAGGGTAGGCCACCGCCAGGATCCGGAACATCAGGGGGGTCATGGTTCGACGGGCACCCCTCCCACGTTGGGAGGCCATCCCCAGCTGAGCCTCAGCCGTCTTCTTGCTCCAGCGGCGAATGTCCTCCATCTTTTCCGACAGTGGGTGCCCCGTCTCTGGTGGACCCCCAGGGTCCGGACGTCCTTGGCGATGGCACGCCAAATGTCCTTCTTCTGGTGGGCGCTGACCTACATGACATGTACAGGGGAAGAAGAGAAGTCATTAACAACAGCACTGTCGAAGTGGGTGGCCCCCATCCCTACCCTTGCCATGTGGCACATGCATTCACAGTCCTTCATGTTCCCTGACCTCTGCCCCCTTCCTACTGACATCCAGCCCTCTCCACCCAGACATAGCCCATACAACGTGCTCCCTGTGTACTTACCTGTTGGTCTGGAGGACCGTAGAGTAGCATGTACTGGGGGAGGACCCCGTCCACGAGCTTCTCCAACTCCTGAGCAGTGAAGGCAGGGGCCCTTTCCCCAGACGCAGCAGCCATTGTCTCTTCCATACCGAGGTCACAGCAGCACTTGCAGTGTAGGTCCTCTCCTGTCGAAGATCAGGTATCGAGTGATTGAACAGATAGAAAATGGCGGTCACGTCCGCGGCGGTGACGTCCACGGTGGTGCGTCTCATCACCACCGGCGCACTTCATCATTGGCTCCTGGGACCAATAGGGTCCAATGTTAACCAATGAAGCATTGTGCTGCGGTCTACGACCGCTTACCGCGACGGTGTACAACGCCAGCGCAGATACTTCACATCCCATTGTCCCAGTTTAGAGGTCAGGCAGCCACCATTTCAGGGGCCCACATGGCTTCATTTACTACTGTGTCACACATACATAGGCCTATACTCAACACACATACAGGAAGAGTTTTGTATTTGGTGTCGTGTTCTGTGTAGCTGTGGGTACATACCTGGGAATTTGTTGACTCTGCGGTCGCTGTTGTCCTTCCTAGGCACCGTCAGCTGGGACATGTGAGGAGATGGCGGAATCCTCCGGTGTACCGACCGCTGGTGGACCTGTTGACAATGGAGGAGCGACATTTAATCATCACCTACAGGTTTGACCGTGCCACAATCCAGGAACTGTGTACCCAGTTGGAACCAAACCTGATCTCACCAATCCACCATCCCACAGGGATCCCCCCTGATGTGCAGGTGCTATCAGTGCTCCATTTATTTCAAGTGGGTCTTTTCAGACAACAGTGGCCATGGCATCAGGGATGTCCGAGCCTATGTTCTCCAACGTGTTGTCCAGAGTGTTGTCTGCCTTGCTGAAACACGTAAGGAGCTACATCATTTTCCCTCAGGTGGAGGATTTGGCTACAGTGAAAGGTGACTTCTATGCCCTTATCTATGACATATCCCCAACATCATAGGTGCTATTGATGGGACCCATGTAGCTCTGGTCCTCCCACGCAGGAGTGAACAGGTGTACAGGAACCGGAAGAGTTATCATTCCATGAATGTACAGATGGTATGTTTTGGCAGACCAGTACATCTCCCAGGTAAATGCTATGTTCCCTGGCTCTGTGCATGACGACTACATCCTGCGGAATAGCAGTATCCCGTATGTGATGGGTCAACTCCAGAGGCACCAGGTGTGGCTATTAGGGGACTCTGGTTACCCCAACCTGTCATGGCTATTGACCCCAGTGAGGAATCCCAGGACCAGGGCAGAGGAACGCTACAATGAGGCCCATGGGCGGACTAGGAGGGTGATCGAACGCACCTTCGGCCTCCTGAAGGCCAGGTTCAGGTGCCTCCATATGACAGGTGGTTCCCTATTCTACTCACCAAATAAGGTGTACCAGATCATCATTGTGTGCTCGATGCTTCACAATCTTGCTTTGCGACGCTAGGTGCCTTTTCTGCAGGAGGATGGTCCAGATGGCGGTGTTGTGATAGCTGTGGAGCCTGTGGACAGTGATGAGGAGGAAGCTGAGGAAGAAGACATAGACAACAGGGAGTCAGTCATACAGCAATATTTCCAGTGACACACAGTTGAGAACATTTTATTTTACTATTACATTCACTTTCACACTTCTACCTCTATCCTGTCTGTCATTTAGTAGCAGTATTTGGTGAGTTGTACCTTTCCATTACGGTTTCACAGGTGTGGTTACCAACGTGTGTCATCTGCTTGCATCCTTCATGGACTTGTGATGTGTGACATAGGTATGTTGGCATTACAATTGAAAACGCATTTTGACACTGTCATTGATAATACAAATTTACCAAATCACAGACTGACTCCAGATTGTTTTGTGCTTCAAGGGTGTTTATTTAAGTGCTCAAAAATGGAGGGGGGTTGTAAAATGGTGATGGGGGATGGTGGAGGAATGTCCATGGCAGAGTCCAGTCTATTCGTCTCACAGGTGCTTTGCCCATATGGGCATAGGAAGTGGAGCTGGGGCAGTTCTAATCTGGACAGGGTAACAAAGTGGGACAGTGGGAGGACAATCAGGGTGGTCTCATTTTCTGGCGGGTGTCTTGCCATCTTGCTCTGTCCTGTTCCTGGATCTCAGGGACCGCTTGCGGGGTGGTTCTCTGTCTGCAGGGGGTGGGGTGCTGGTGTGGTGGTCCTGTGGCGGGGCATCCTGTCCACTAGTGCCGGCGGAGGTGGTGGGCAGTTCCTCGTCCATGCTAGTGTCAGAGGCCCCTTGGAGTGCCACGGTGTCCCTCATGGTCTTTTGTATGTCCTTCAGCACCCCTACGATGGTGCCCAGGGCAGAGCTGATGGTTCTGAGCTCCTCCCCGAACCCCAAATACTGCTCCTCCTGCAGGCGCTGGGTCTCCTGAAACTTGGCCAGGACCGTCGCCATCGTCTCCTGGGAGAGGTGGTATGCTCCCATGATGGAGGAGAGGGCCTCGTGGAGAGTGGGTTCCCTTGGCCTGTCCGCCCCCTGTCGCACAGCAGCCCTCCCAGTTCCCCTGTGTTCCTGTTCCTCCGTCCCCTGGACAGTGTGCCCACTACCACTGCCCCCAGGTCCCTGTTGTTGTTGGGGTGGTGGTTTAGCCTGGGTTCCCTGTCGTGGTGGACACACCGCTGATTGATATGTCCTGGGTACGGAGGTATGGGCCCGCTGGGTGGGTGCTGTGCTGGTGTTACCAGAGGGTGGAAGGTCAGTGTTGGGCTGTGCCTGTGCGAGGGGAACCGACTGTCCCGAGGCCCACAATGGTCCGGGCTGGTCATCTGGATCCAGTTGGCCAGAGCTGCTGTTGTCACTGTGGGCCTCTTCTGTGGGTGGAGTGGAGATGTCTGGACCCTCCTGTGTGGTGACATTCCGTAGTGGTCCTGCAGGGGTATAAGAGCATGATTATTGCATGTGTGTGTGTCATGGTGTGCAATGGGTGGGTGTGCGTGTACCCCAGTGCAAGCATTCCTGTGTGGGGGTTTGTGTGATGATGGTTAGGGTGTTGTTATGGGTATGTGCAGTGAGCATGCTTTAGTGAGGGGTGACCATGCTTAGTTGTGTCATGCAGGGCTTGGTGTTGGGCTGTGTGGTTTTTGTTATTAGTACATTAGGGAGGAGTTGTAGTGATAGGGGAGGGGGTGAGGGTGAGGGTGGGGGTGTGATAGCATGCAGGTAGGGTGGGGGATATGATAGTTAAGATTTGACTTACCAGTGTCCATTCCTCCACCGACTCCTCCGAGGCCCTCTGGATGCATGATGGTCAAGACTTGCTCCTCCCATGTTGTTAGTTGTGGGGGAGGAGGTGGGGGTCCACCGCCAGTCCGCTGTACCGCGATGTTGTGCCTGGAGACCACAGAACGCACCTTCCCTGTAGGTCGTTCCACCTCTTCCTGATGTCCTCCCGATTTCTTGGAAGCTGTCCCACAGCGTTGACCCTGTCCACGATTCTGCACCATAGCTACATCTTCCTGGCTATGGAGGTGTGCTGCACCTGTGATCCAAATAGCTGTGGCTCTACCCGAGGGATTTCCTCCACCATGACCCTGAGCTCCTCCTCGGAAAACCTGGGGTGTCTTTGGCGTGACGTGGGGTGGTGTGGGTGATGTGTGGGGTGGTGGATGTGTAATGGTGTGTGGTGTTTTGTGCGTGGAATGTTGTATGGGTGATGGTGTTGTGTGCCTCTGTGAGGTGGGGTTCTCAATTGCTGTGCTCTCTGTCTCTCAGCTTCCTCAAAATTTCTGGTTGTAGGGGTTTGTGGGTGATGTGGGTGTGTGTTTTATATTGTGTTGGGTGTGTGGGACTGGTGTTTTTATGTGTATCAGGTGTGTGTATTTTGAATTGTCCAATGTGGCGGTGTTTTGGAGATGTGTGTGTATTTTGAGCGCGGCGGTGTGTACCGCCAATGGAATACCGCGGTTGAAAGACCGCCACGTGGATTCGTGGGTCGTGATAGCATGGCCGTGTTTCTGTTGGCGTGATGGTGGAGGAATTGTTTTCGCCAGTTTATCACTGACCTTTGGTGTGGCGGATTTGTGTGGGTGTCTGAATTTCGCCGGATTCCGAGATGTGTGTCATAATAGCTGTGGCGGAATTCCGCGGCCGCGGCGGTGTATTGGCGGTCTTCTGCACGGCGGTAAGCGGCTTTTACTGCCAATGTTGTAATGACCCCCTATGTATTGTTGCATTCCTCTAAGCTGGATGGGACACATACTGGAGAGGGGAGAACCTGTTCAGTTCAAAGGGTGTTCATTGATTCAGTGCAAGGTCACAAGGAAGGAGTCTGGGTGCATCTCAGGAAAGAGATGGGGCTGATGAGAGAATCATAAAGAGTATTGCTGTGGCACTGGGCTAGCCTTTTGATACATATACCTCTGTGACTGACATCCGGGTGTTAACTGTGGCCACTCCCATGGCCTGTGTTTGGGAGATATCAGCTTTGGGGGTCGCTCCTGCTGTGACAGACTACTTGCAAGAGGAAGTAGAGGGCAGAAGAGTTTTCACGTCAAAAGAAGCACACTCTCAACATAAACTTCAAAACTCAGACCCTAAATCATATTTGGTCTCTGAAATTGACAATATTTGGTGAGATTGAGACCCCAAAAACTGTCATCTGCCAAGCAGCCAGATGGTCTGTGTGAGGAAGGGAAGCTTCTCAAGACTTCTGTCTGTGACCAGGACTGGGGGGACAAAGCTTGCTAGTCTACCTGTTGGGTGAGGTGACATCACTCAGGGAATTCAAGACCACCTGCCCTGGAGCCTGGAGCACCAGCACCTGTATGCTTGCCAAGACCAGTGTGCCCTCTGAAGAAGCGAGCGCTTAAGCATACGAGGTCCATTGGGGAACCCTGTCCAGTGAACTCCGTTTGCAAGGTGTTGGGAGATGGTGTTGCACTGATCGGGTAATTGTTGGTGTTCAGACTGAAGTCAGTGACTCTTGTATGCCACAGAGGAGCTGCTGTGAATTGAGCCATGTGCTTTGCTCCACCGACTGGACTGGAGCCCGTGCTTAGTGGGAGAACAGCAACCCTGTGTGGCAGGAGAAGGTTCCGTGGTAAGACTGCCATGCCCTAAGGGACGTAGCTTGTGTTTGGTAGTGGGCAGTGACCTGGTATGATGGAACAAGACATTGCAGAGGACTTCCCATTGGGCCTCTGTACTTTGAGGATACGAGACTCCACATGCTGATTGGGTCACTGGGACTAACAAGTCCTGTGACTTGGTTTTAGTCATCACTGAGAGGAGTGAGGCCACTGTGCACCATGCACACCAGCCCGAGACTGAAGGATTAACACCAGGAGGGAAGTATCAACCATTCCCCGCCTTCACAAGAAGGAACCACAGACTTACCCCATGCAGAAGAGACTCAACAACTTCCAGTCATTGCGGAGGCGCAACCAGGTTTAAAGACTCTCGGATCCCCAGTGCAACCCACTTGGGCCGTGAACAGTGAACTCACTTGGATCCATTACCAGGTGAACTTACTGCTAATTAGAGCTGCAGTGATGGCTTTAAAAATCAAAGCGGGATCTCATGACACAGACTTCTAGTGGGGCATACCCTGGATGTTGCCAATACTGAATTGGGAATTACCACTTTTGCTAAAGTGAAGATGAAGTGGGACAGGGAACCACAAAGGAAATACTAGAGCCCTGACCTTAGCTGGATTGTGTAGTTGTTTGTGAATGTTGTATTTTTCCTTTGTGCTGGTAATGATGGAAAATAAAATATTCCTCATTTCATAAAAATGTTAGCTAGACAGTGATTTATTGCTGCTGCACGCATTTTGAGTTGCGAACCTGTATTCACTTTCCTGTATCCACACCGCTCCCCAATAGAGCCTTGGACTCCTTGACCACATTACTACTGAGTCAAGTGCAGAAGGTGTACTTGACCCAGTTGCTCAGTAGTAGGTTGGTATCTGGTACAACAGGAGTAAAATGCATCAAGTCCTATAGTTGGGCCCAGTAACCCCTGCTTGCACTGTGGCCCTCTGAAAGGGGTTCTGACACTCACAGAAAAAAGTTTAATCATTCTCAGAATGTTTATGATAATTTTAATTTCAGTAACAGAAACTGATAGGATCTTCTGATTTAATTTGATCTGATTTTTAATGCCTATCCATTTCCAAAGTATTCTGTGTGTTTTTTTGTAACTCCAAAGGAAACAACTCAAAAAGTGTAATTTTGCAAGGCATACATTCTTTAATCTTTTGGAGTATATAGTTATTGATATTTTTTATGTATTTCCTGTGCTCAGGTATACATTCTATCAATTTTGAGAAGTTTGCCCAACTCAGAAGATGTTTCAAAGGTAAGAAATGCTAAAGTTCGATCAAGTTCAAGAAATCTGCTTCACTAGATGTGGGGTTAATCTTTCTTTATGGACTTTGATTATGTCTGTCTTGTGTGAGGCAAAGTATGTGGCACACGTCTGGTGATCATTCAAGCTTGTATTACAATTAGATGTTTGAAAAAACATTTGTTTGGTCCTTCATACAAATTATTTTCTTGATATTTTAGTGGAAAAAAAGTGGTGGAGATATTCACATTTCTACGTTTTACTACAGACCAGTGACCAGTACCTACTAAAAGGGGGGACACCCCAACATTTTGCATGGTGATGTCCATGATCATGCCCAATTTTTGTTAGTTTTTTTTAATGGTTTTTGAACTCTACACACTGACACACTGCTATCCAGTGCCCAGTGTATGTAGACTGACCCCTTAAAACAATTTGAATTGGTTAACAACAAATTCATTGACCTATAAGCCCCTTATATATGGTGCAAGGTGTATCCAGTGCAAAACATGACTGTGGGCCTACCCCATTGCCTTTTTGTGTAGCTTAAAACTGAAATTTTAACCTGTCAAATAACCCCTTTTTACAGGCCTATATCCTTCCTTTTAAATATTAATAAGTCACCACTTACTGACCTTACAGTGACAATTCCCCAAAAGCTATGTTCACTGTAGCATGGTTATATCTTCTTCAGAACCACCTACACAGTTCATTCTTGGACTTTATAAAATATTTTGTGAAAGCCAAATCCATTGGTAAAGTCGCATTTGCACAAAATACTTTACTAAAGGTACTTTTATAAAGTCACCTTTTACCTACCTAAACCCCATAGAAGCCTATTTGCATGATCATCCAACTGTCATCTAGGAGCTAATCTTCTCCGTGATGAGGTGTGAACTTGCTCCCCAGGCTAAGAAAAAGGTCTTCTGTTTGAGGGATGTGTTATGTTCTTCTGACAGAATGACCATTTGGGCAGTGACCAGGAACTTTCATAACTTCAAAGAAACAGCTCTACGTTGTCACGGGCAGATGTAGCTAACTACTTGCCTGCTGTATCCTTTGTTTCTCTGGCCCACAGACATTAATGTGGCACCCTTAGGCACTCGCTTCAGAACACTGCTGGACCTGTGAAAGACGGATGAAAGACTTTATCTGTTGTTGAGACCTGTGATGAGAACCCTAAGTGCTGGACATGCTCCCACCTGTACCCAGGACAAATAAGTGGGCTTCAAGGGTCAGTTTCCTCTGCGCCTGCCCTAGATCATGCTGGTGGTGTATTTTGGAGGGAGTCCTGACCTACAAGCACAGTTCCTGAGATCCTGGTAACCTTGGTTGATGTACTCCTGCCTAACACTAAAACACAAGACTTAAGATGCTTGGGTTCCATCCCACAGCTTCATCAATGCTGCAGTCCAAAGAGACCTGATCAATACCAGAGACCTCCACGGCATGGGAAATTGATCTTCTCACACCTGAGTTTTTTTTACCTAAACCAACAGCTTTGCCAAGGCTCAATTTCAGTGCACGGAACGCATCAACATTGAGCCATTTTTCTAGGTGTCACCCCAGTTCCTGCATTCACTGAATGTTGGTGATGCTGGGAGGTAAACTTTTCCACTGGGATAACCCTGATCCCTGTACCTGACCTGCACTCCATTGCAGTCAGTCTTAACTTGTGCCTAGGTACCAGTCTAGTGCCTGTGGTAAGTGCTTTACACTAGTTGGTCCTATTTTTATTTAAAACTTTATATATTCATAGCTCCAGCCCCCCATATTGGATTTCTGTCAGTGGGGTGTCAATATGTTCTTTACCTTATTGTCTGTCTTTGGACATTGGAGTGGGTTTTGATTATCTTGTGTTTACAACATTTTAACGATTTTGGTACTTGAATGCTTTACACATTTTCTTACAATAAGCCTGCTGTTCTTTGCAAACCACTCACCTGAAATCCAGGTGTTCTGATGGGGTGCTGACTATTCCCCAATCTCGGTGAGGACTAATGTGACCGCAATGAAGAGTGCATTGCCCTCTTGCAAGTCCTCAAGGTGAAGGGGGTTTTGGGAAGAGAAAATATCAGTTTGTGCTTTGTGAACTGTAGAATCAGACTACTGGGCCCTGGACTGCATGTCATGTTGGGCGTCAGTACTTGTTATTTTGCAAAATACTGGGTCCTTGGTTTTTAGGATTCTGGGTAGCAAAAAACTTCATTAATACATTGACTTTGCATAAACTATTGTAAAATTCCAATTATTGTTCACACAGTGTGCATACGTTTCTAGAAGTCTGAACAAGTCTCACCCTCTTTTGACAATACTTTTAGAGTCTCTGAAGCAATGAGTGGGGTCAAAAACAATCAACTTGACTAAAAGGTTTCCTTGTGCTCTGGCGTAATCTCTTGCCAAGAACAGTTTTGTTAAACTTGCTCTATTTCCGATCTCCTAATTCTCAGGGAAGAGCTTGAAATATGTCTTTCCATAATATCTGTTTAGCAGCATATTGGATTCCCACTCCAACAATAAATCACACTCAATCTTATTGTCATAAATTATTTAAAAGAAAGAGCTCTTTTTTTGTTTCATTTTAGCGATTAATCTTTCTTACCCTTGAAAGTTACTTGCTTGAAAATTTCAGAAGAATCAAAAACTGGGTTTTTTCACATTTCTTATTTTCTCTTTTTTACAGGAAATACAGGAACATAGGCAGAAGACAAAAGAGGAGAGCTGGGACTCCAAAGGAGGCTGCCCGTAGGATGAAAAAAATCTGGAACATGATTGAAAGCTTGTCGGAGAAAGAGGAGCATTGTAACTAGACTGGAGGCAGGCTAGAGGCCAAGGAACTTGACTTGCACTGGAACTCCACTGGAAGCAGGCTGGATGACAAGGAACGTGAGTTGACTGGAAACAGGTGAGCAGAGCAATAGATATGAAGCCAAGCAAGGCCTGAGACTCACATGCATCCTTAAAGAGGTAAATGTGCACATGTGTTTTTTGGCAGTTGATTGCTTGTTAAGGAAATGAGCAATTATCCTCCTGATTGTGGCACATGTTCAATACAGATCACATTGTGAAGAGCACATGTTTTGGCAGTTATAGTTGGAGCAGGTGGAAAGGCAGTTGGTTGCTTGTTAAGCAAATGAACAATTATCCTCTAGATGGTGGCAGATGTTCAATACAGATCACATTGTGAAGAGCACATGTTTTGGCAGTTATAGTTGGCACGTGGTTAGCAGGTGGAAGACAATGTGTATAATCAACGAGCATTGGTTATAATAAATGAGACATTTAACAAGCATTGATTATTGCAAACTGGATATTCAAGGATGTAATGAATATACCCACATAAGTCTGCATGTTGCAAGAAACAGCACCTTGCTGTAATTGAGCTCTTGGATATGCTGATGTTCCCACAACACCTGCCTGCTCTGTGCCATAGGCATTGAGCTTAGGTTTAAATTAATGAAACCTTTACTAGAGTTAACAAGAATAATGACAATAGCGCTTGTGGAAAACTACCATCTACTCCAATTCATCATCTATTTTCTCACAGGGGCTGTCCAGTGAATGAAGTCACAATACAGCTCAAAACCGAAGCAGACATCATCAAACAAACCAGTGTTCTAAAATACCATTATTTATGGCTAATAGCAATGGAGGGCTGGGCAAACAGAACTTTCTCTTTTCCCTACACTGTATGGCATGTACAATTATTTTCAATTTTCTAAACAGTTCTTCTTAAATTGATTGCTATCAATAAGTGATCATAAGCTATTACTTGTGATCTGCACAACACAAAAGCAAGAAGATAGTATTCGGCTTTCAAGCCCCAAGATGGAAAACCATGCTCTAGAGCTAGATGTTAATTGTGAGGTACTTTGCATGTGCAGCAATGCTGTTACTGGTAATTGCTGAGATCATTTTAGCAGAGAAGCTCACCTGTGGTTTTGTGGTTTGAGTTGTAAGATCTTCTGAACTAAGGTGTTTTAAATAGGAGGCCGAGGAGTTCATTTAATGTTAGTTGTGCTGCCCACCATCCTGCTGGGGCTCAGAGGCCCACCTCCGCCTGCAGCAGATCACATGCCATCCTAATGCTGGTGTCATTTATCTTCCTTCTATGACTTGTATTGAACTGTGTGTAATATCTGCTTGCAAAAAATATCTAATAGGATTTTGATGTATTTAATTTTGCAGTAGAGGTTTTATTTTTATTCTTCATGCTTGCAGACAAGCAAGATCTTTCATATGAAAGAGCTATGCATCAAGGTTTTAAGTTGTTTGTAGGAAAGGTGACCATGTGATATATAGGATAAAGTATCTCCTGGCATACATAATAATGGATATTGCAAGTCACCTCAGAGTTCCATAACCCTATAAAGGAACTCGGCCTTGTTTCTCTAAATGGTTATGGAAAACCTGGGTGACTTGCAATATCCTTATTATATACAGCAGGGGTTACTTTTTTTTGTGTGAAATATTTTTATTGTTTTCAAACAGCACAGGGCCACAACTCGGTAACAATTGTGCCAGTACACAGAATACATCTCAAGATGCAGTTTCTTAGCTGCGGTAGGAGAAATAACATTGTATATCTACTGGTCATTGGCATCGCAAATCAAATGCATTTGTTACAGAAATAATTATTAGGATGATAGAACTGTGTTGTAACTGAAGTGTGAATATCCGTCCGTTGAGTCAGCTCTGCCATATTCCATTGTCCCCAGCCATCTATCCTCATGCGCGCTACAGTCAGACGGCGTCATGTATTATAAGGCCCTTTTGAAGGGAGTGTGTGGTAAAGAAAACCCAATTGGGTGATGGGAAAAGGAAAAAACAAAAAACTATGAAACGTGATTGGTGTGTGTGGGGTAGGACAGAAAGCAACCCTAGCCAGCCCTTCTTTGGGGGTCTGATCCCAGAGTGCAGGCAGAGGAGCCAGGGGGAACGAGAGGAGGGCAGTTCAGGATCTGCACCCCCCATACCATGGTCAGAGTGCATCTACCGTGAGCATACAGGGTGATTGGCTACCACAATCCCTTAACGATCCAAAAGGACAGGTGACAGATGGAAAGCCACCTGGGGAAGTGTATAATATTCAAATGGAGGAGGACAGAGAGAGAGAGAGATCATCCGTACTCTGTTGATCATGTGAATCTATTGTGTAGCGGCGGTTTGTGTAATGGGTGTGCTCGTTGCCGGATGGGATGCTCAGGTTGGGCTGGCGTTTTCATTCTCCCTTGGGGGTCAGTTTGTCTTCCAGTTTCGCTAAGTAGGTGTCCCATAGTGTTACACCTCCACCCCCACCTTGGGTATGTCTGTCCTGCTCCAATGCACTAGCTTCGGCTGAAGCCCAGTGGAGCACAGCCCCTAGCCAGTCTTTGACATTGGGAGGCGGAGGCACCTTCCATGACATTGCAATAAATCATTTAAAAGGCACAAATGCGAGGGCCACAAATTTTAGATAATGTTTGGTCTGTTTGTTCCTCTTAGTTATCCCCAGTAGACAAAAGGAGTGGGTCCAAAGGGAGGTGCACATCTATAATATCTGATACATGTTGTGTGATATGAGTCTATGTGCTGCATATGGTCGGACACTCCCATGTCACATGTAGGAAAGTGGCTTCATCATGGCCACACATCGGGCATAACGGAGAAGTTCCCGGAAATATGCCATGAAGGCGATGGGGCGTCAAATAAGTTTGATGGACATAGTTAAAGTGTGTATATTTCATTCGGGCATAACGGGAAATATACCTTGCACGTCAAAGCGTCATTCTCAATTGTTGTTCGGTTATGTCAATTCTCAAACAATTGTCCCACCGGGCTTTGTTACAGGGATGTGACATGTCCTGAGTCCCCCTCAATAGTGTGTATAGATTAGAAACTGCCCTTCTCTCCCTTCCTCGTGTTAACATATAATGGAGTCCATGGTGTGTTACAGGTTCCAGAGAGCCCACCCTCCAGACTCTATGACTGCTTGCAGAGCTGCGTGTGCGAGAAACTGCCCCAGATCCAAATTAAATGTTTTGCTTAAGGCAGTGAATGAACGCAGTCGCCCCTCCTCATAAAGTTTACCTATGTAAAGTAGCCCAGCCTCCTTCCATACATGAAAATCATACCTCTGAGTGAGGTCTCGTAACCGAGGTATGTCCCATATTGGGAGTTTAGGGGAGTAGGGGAGTGGTGGTCGTCTGGGATGAATATATTGAATCCAGGCTGTCTTTACTGTATGCAGTAGCAGCCATAAACCTGCATTGCCCCTATCCTGTGCAAAAAGCCATCTGAGCGTCCCTCCTTCCCCTACAGTATACCGTACCATAATTCCCTCTATTGTCTGATCTCCAGTCAACCAGGACATCATCCATTGCAGTTGTGCTGCTGCATAATACTGTTCTATGTCCAGTAACGCCATGTCAACCTCAAGCAAAGGGCACTGGAGTACATCCAGGGACACCTTCTTGCGTCCAGAGCCCCATATAATTGCTATCAGTAGACTACGCGCAGCTTTATAGAAGGCTCTTCTGTGCGAGATCGGTAATGCCATGAACGAATAAAGTCAACTGGGCAGTATCAACATTTTGGCAATAGCCGCTCTACCCAAAGGGGAGAGGGGCAGTCGCATCCAGAAGGGTAAAGACTGCCAAATGGAAGTCAATGCCCTGCTATAATTGCATTCCACTAGGTCGATCTCCAGGTGATACACATTGATCCCTAGATAGCGGAAGGTCCCTGTGGCCCATACAAGTAGCCCACTACCTGCCGGCTGGCTTGGTATGTCACTTGTCCCACAAAGGGGGCACACACATGATTTGTCCCAGTTCACCTTAAGGCCGGTTACCTCACTGAATTGGTCCACCAGAGCAAACAACTTGGAGAGGGCACCATCCGTCTCCCGTAAATAAATTCGGTCTTTCCTCTGGCCATTTGTTGAATTGCCAGTTGCACTTCATCCAGTTGTAGCGGAAGCTCTAAGTCCTGCCTTTGTTGCTGCATCAGGGTGGGTAAGGGAAGGTCTTGCAGTATTGAGTAACTGTGAAAAGCAGCTGGGGCCGGCGGTGCCGCATATAGCGTTTGGTAGTACTGTGTGAAGGTTTCATTAATTGCCTCTTGGGTATTGACCACCTCCCCCCTATCATTCCGAATCTCTCCCACTACCATTCGGGGCACCTCTGAATGCAGCAACCAGGACAACATGCGGCCCAGCTTGTCCCCATCTCTATGTTGCCGAGTCAAATATGTCTTATAATCTACCTTTCCAAGTCTACACAACTCTTCTCAGTGTTGACAGCATTGGGCCGTCAACAACAGGTGTGCTAAGTGGTCAGATATAGCCTCCTTTTCCAGCCAACGTATTTCCTGTTCAAGATTTAATATACTACACATGAGGGTAGATTTCACTCCCCAGGAGGTGGCCATTCAGTGGCCCCGAACAACCACCTTCATCCTATCCCACTCTACTCTGGGGTCACCTACCAATCACTCTGCGATAGTAGTGCCTATCTTAGTTCTGTATGCCACATCCTGTAGGGCCTCCACCCACAGCCTCCACAATGGAGTTGTCGGTCTGGGTTTACCCCACTCAAAAGTAACCCTAAGGGGGTTATGGTCAGATAAATTCCTGCCCAAGTATACAGAACTGTGGATAGAGGACCACAAGAGTGAGTCACAGGAGATGTACTCCAATCTTGTATGTATTTGGTAGCCTGGTGCATAATAAGAGTATTCCCTGTCCTCGGGATGGTGTAACCGCAAGATAACATGTAAACGCATGGAATGGGACCACTGCTGGAAATGTTTAGTAGCCTGTAGGCCAGAGATATTCGGTAAAGGAGGGGTCGAACGATCTAGAGTGGTGTATTGTATAAGTCAAAGTCTCCTCCCCAAAGACTAGGAGCACTCGGATCATGTAACAAAGTCAGGGACAACTCATTCAGGCCCTTTGTGTGGTGTTGGGACCATAGATCGATGCCAGCATGATGGGACGACCATTTAAGTGGCCCTCCAACTCAACATACCTCCCTTTGCGATCTGTGTGTGCCCTGGCTTTAACAAAGGGTACTTCCGGTGCTATCCAAATTAATGTAACCCTAGCGTGTGCTGAGCATCCCGTGCCATAAATTTGGCCCCTCCAGCGAAGGCTGAGCTTAAGTAATTCCCCCTGCATTAAGTGTGTTTCCTGCAGACAGGTGAAATGTGTCCGACGTCGCCTAAGGTAGGAATACACCCTGTACCTTTTGATGGGATGGCCCATGTCCTGGATGTTCCAGGTTAACATATCATATTCTGTAGCCATGAAGTCAATCAGTAGTTTTCCACGCCCCGCCCACCCCCTCCCCAAGCCCCCAGAACCCTACTCCAGTCCGCATCTCTCCTGACCACCAAGCACTTAAAAACGATAAGAACAAGAGAAACAACTCCCCGAGCCCAGGCTTGATCTACAACAAGTATCCTGCCAGAATGCCTAAACATTCCAACAGTGCATAAAAAACTGCAATATACATGTGTCCCTTCGGTCAAGGCACTGGGCCTACCGCTCCCTGTCCTCGGGAGGGGCGATGCAAACTGTGAGTGAAGCGGATTCCCGCGTTGTAGGCCCCGGGGAAACATAACTTGGCCAAACCCAGGACCCGATGAGGTCGTGCAACCTAGGCGATGTAAGACCCAGTTCTGCAGGTATCTTCAACCTGCATCAACTTCATTAGTCCACAGGATGTCAGTTTTATCAAAGGTCATCTGCCATGTGCGGAGTCAATGTCGGGCCTTCTTCTTCAAGCGAGCCACAGGAGGGCGGCAGGGTTCCTGTGTACGTATCAGGAGAAACTGGAGGATTGTCAGCCAGAGCAGAAAAGGGGTCATTAAACTGCTGCAATGCCTCTATTAATGCCTTCTCTCACTCCTTAGCTGCCTGGGCTCGAGATGGCCTCGTTCTGCTGGGCTTTCGTTTGCATCTTGTACCAAGCAGAGCAAGCCAGGTGGCCCCTTCTCAGGATGCCTGAAATGGGTGCATTAGTTCCTTGGAGTGTAACCAGTTAAAGATTTGTGTCGCCTCTCCGTCAATCACCCAGAGTTTTGCAGAGAATAACAATGCATATTTATAATTCAGCTCTCGTAAACTTTGTGGCACTTTAACAAAGGAATTACGCTGTTTCTGCACTTCAGCGGTGAAGTCCAGGTAGGCTGATTTCTCCACATTGTCGTGACGCCATGAGCCATGAGAGTGGGAGAGTTGCAGATTTGAATCCCAGTCCCTGAAATTAAGAAGACGGGCGATTATAGGTCGTGGAGGTGCACCCGGGCGCGGGGCCTGCCGCGCACTCTGTGGGCCCTTTCAACGGAAAAGAACTTTGAGGGGTTGCCGCTCAAAACAATATCGATCAACCATTGTTCCACATTAGGCCCCTCCACCCGTTCAGGAAATCCCACAGTCTAATGTTATTGCGGCGAGATCTCCCCTCAGCATCCTCTGCCCGCTTGTGCAGAGAAGTCATCTCCATTCTCACCTGTGTCATCTGGGCCTGTAGGTCTTGTACCATATGGCGAAAGGTAGCAAACAAGTTCTCAGTTCCCTCCACTCGTTCCGGCAAGTTGTGATGATCCACTCTGCGTAAATTGACCTCTATGCCTATTGCGTTGATCCGAGCTTCCAGCGATGTTCTCGTATCTAGAACGGCTTGGAGTACTCTGTCAAACTGGGCGGAATGCGATTTAAGCGTAGTGTCCAATTCCACTAGGGTTTCCAGTGTGCCTCCATCTCCAAGGGGTTGGTCTGGTTCGTGTCCAGCATCTTTGGAGCCTTTAACTTTACCTTTCATTGCAGCGCTCCAGGAATCAATACCTATCCACCAAAGTAACAGGAGATGGCCAGGAGCACCTGCGAGACTGTAGAGGGCCGTGACTAGGTCATCGCACCACGAGCCCAGGCCTCAGTTCGCTGTCTCGTCTGTAGGTTGAGGCCCATTGTAGAGAGACCTCCTTATGTTAGGGGCCATCTTTGTGAGAGTATAATTCAAGTTTCAGGTAGGTAGGGGGCCTGCCAGGAGACCCCTCTGCCCCAGTGCATGCCAGGGATTCACCGCCAGTGTGTTATGCCAGATAAAAAGTGCCACAGGGGGGCCCTCCAGTACAGTTCACCTGGTGCTATTACGGTGTCTCAGGATTGCCGCAACAAAGTGCTCCAAAGTTCCAAAGTTCTCCGTTGCCGCTCTCCGCAGCCACCGCACACGTGCATCGGCAGGTGTCACCCTGCTCCCGCAACTCGGGACTGGAGCCTGCGATATCAGCTCATGGCTGCCTGGTTCCAAGCCAATTCCGCTGGCACCGCCAGCATCACCAAGCCCCCGGGTGAGTGCCCACCTCACCACCGCAGGCCCGGCAGCAATCCGTCACTCACTGCCTGAAGTGTTTGCTCCTAAATGGCCACTCCCCTCCCGATCTGAAGTGTCACAGAGAGGACCCAGCCCTCAAGGCTCTCCAGGCCGCAACAGTCGCTTTATCTCCGTGGCACCGGGCGCAGCTTGACTGCGCTTGACGCACTGCACGTTTTGTTCCGCGTCAGGTGCCGGGGCAGGTTAAAAACCCTGGGGCCTCTGTGGAGCTCCGATTCAAGCGTCCGCACCAGCCGCCATCTTGATTCCGCCTCTACAGCAGGGGTTACTTTATCCCTTATTTATCACATATAGTCACATCAGCACTGTTGGACTAGCCTCCAAGTGATATTCTCTAGTCTGTTGTTTCATGTGAAAAGCTTCTCTACCTCTTTGTATAAATGCCACATTAATTACAAAGAAATACATGTAAACTGATCTACGGATCTGTACTGACTGATCCCAGTGCTTGAATCTAAATATGTGCACAGGTGGTCGATATATACTTATTTTTAAATGTAACTGAATGCTTTTTAAGAATACTTTTATTGACTTCTGAGTAATGATGTGTGCATGTTTTGTGAATATAGATTGGGGCATTTTTGTCATTCTCGCAGAAACTGCTAAATTCACATTTAGCACTTTTTTAAAATAAATGCTCCATGTCAGATGGTTTGTCAAAATTAATGAATATGAACGTGATAGGTTATTAACTTCTGTAAGCAACGAGCTACGATAGACGGCGCTATTCCTAAAATTGTTTAATTGCTTCGGGTTAACGTTTAAAGCCCTTAACAGACTGTTGTCTAATGTGCTATCCTTGCATGTCCTTCACTGAATTTTAATTTAGACAAACTTGATGAAGGGTGGTTAGTGTCAAACGAGATAAATATGCATTATTTTCAAGCCTGCATGCCTTTAAATGTAAATTTCAAAACCTACTCAGATATCATTTATCTATTTGCGATGCTTTATTTTACAGGAAACTATCCTAGACCCTTTTACCAAAGAACATACAATATTTCTATGGTCTATTAAGTTTCATCTGTGGCCCTCCCTTATCTATTTCTCAGCATTCCACCGAACAGGTTTCTTTTAACAAGTCGAACAATAAGGCGCTTTTAACCCCTTCGCTGCCAGGCCTTTTCCCTCCTGTGCTGAGCCTTTTTTTTGGCTATTTGGGGCAGTTCTCGCTTAGGCCCTCATAACTTTTTGTTCACATAAGCTATCCACGCCAAATTTGCGTCCTTTTTTCCAACATCCTAGGAATTTCAGAGGTACCCTGACTTTGTGGGTTCCCCTGAAGGATACCAAGAAATTAGCCAAAATACAGCGAAAATTTCGTTTTTAAAAAAACAAATGGGAAAAAAGGGCTGCAGAAGGCGGCTCGTAGTTTTTTCCCTGAAAATGGCATCAACAATAGGTTTGCGGTGGTAAGATCACCATCTTCTTAGCTTTCAGGAACAGGCAGCTTGAATTAGAAAACCCAATTTTTCGACACAATTTTGACATTTTACTGGGACATACCCCATTTTTAATATTTTTTGTGTTTTCAGCCTCCTTCCAGTTAGTCGGCGAAATGGGGGAGAAACCAATGCTTGATCCCAGACAGCTAAACATTTCTGATAAGTAGACCAGATTCTGAATTCAGCAAGGGGTCATTTGTGTAGATCCTACAAGTATTTCCTACAGAAAATAACAGCTGAAATAAAGAAATATTGAAATAGAGGTGAAAAAAACAGCCATTTTTCTCCACGTTTTACTCTGTAACTTTGTACTGCTATGTCACATTTTTTAAAGCAATATACTGTTACGTCTGCTGGACTCTTCTGGTTGCGGGGATATATAGGGCTTGTAGGTTCATCAAGATACCTAGGTACCCAGACCCAATAAATGAGTTGCACCTTGCAATGGGTTTTCATTCTATACCGCGTATACAGCAATTAATTTGCTGAAATATAAAAAGTGAAAAATAGGTATCAAGAAAACCTTTGTATTTCCAAAATGGCCACAAGATAAGGTGTTGAGAAGCAGTGGTTATTTGCACATCTCTGAATTTCAGGGTGCCCATACTAGCATGTGAATTGCAGGGCATTTCTCAAATAGACATCTTTTTTACACACTGCCTTACATTTGGAAGGAACAAATGTGGAGAAAGACAAGGGGCAATTACACTTGTTTTGCTATTCTGTGTTCCCCTATGTCTCCCAATAAAAATGGTACCTCACTTGCGTGGGTAGGCCTAGCGCCCGCGAAAGCAAAACACAACGTGGACACATCACATTTTCACAAAGAAAACAGAGCTGTTTTTTACAAAGTGCCTAGCTGTGGATTATGGCCTTTAGCTCAGCTGGCACCTATGGAAACCTAACAAACTTGCACAGTTTTGAAAACTAGACACCTAGGGTAATCTAAGATGGGGAGACTTGTGGGGCTCTGACCAGGTTCTATTACCCAGAATCCTTTGCAAACCTCAAAATTTGGCCAAAAAAACACTTTTTCCTCTCATTTCGGTAACAGAAAGTTCTTGAATCTGAGAGGAGCCACAAATTTACTTCCAATCAGCGTTTCTCCAAGTCTCCCGATAAAAATGGTACCTCACTTGTGTGGGTAGGCCTAGCGCCCGCGACAGGAAATGCCCCAAAACACAACGTGGACACATCACAATTTCACAAAGAAAACAGAGCTGTTTTTTTACAAAGTGCCTACCTGTAGGTTATGGCCTCTAGCTCAGCCGGCATCTGGGTAAGCCCAGCAAACCTGCGCAGTTTTGAAAACTAGACACCTAGGGGAATCCAAGATGGGGTGACTTGTGGGGCTCTGACCAGGTTCTGTTACCTAGAATCCTTTGCAAACCTCATAATTTGGCCAAAAAAAACACTTTTTCCTCTCATTTCGGTGACAGAAAGTTCTGGCATCTGAGAGGAGCCACAAATTTACTTCCAATCAGTGTTTCCCCAAGTCTCCCAATAAAAATGGTACCTCACTTGTGTGGGTAGGCCTAGCGCCCGCGACAGGAAATGCCCCAAAACACAACGTGGACACATCACAATTTCACAAAGAAAACAGAGCTGTTTTTTGCAAAGTGCCTAGGTGTGGATTTTGGCCGCTAGCTCAGCCGGCACTTAGGGAAACCTAGCAAACCTGCGCAGTTTTGAAAACTAGACACCTAGGGGAATCCAAGATGGGGTGACTTTTGGGGCTCTGACCAGGTTCTGTTACCCAGAATCCTTTGCAAACCTCAACATTTGCCCCAAAAACACTTTTTCCTCTCATTTCCGTAACAGAAAGTTCAGGAATCTTAGAGGAGCCACAAATTTCCTCCCACCCAGCGTTTCACTAAGTCTCCCGATAAAAATGGTACCTCACTTTTGTGAGTAGGCCTATTGCCCGCGAAAGAAAATGCCCCAAAACACTATCTGGACTCAAAACCAAAACTTCCTGTTTTTGCGGGGGCACCTGCGTGTTTGGTCCTGGGCTCAGCAGACATCTAGGGAAACGTACCAAACCCAGACATTTCTGAAAACTAGACACCCGAGGGAGTCCAGGGAGGTGTGACTTGCATGGATCCCCCAATAGATGAGACAATGCTGGATGGTAGGAATTTTGTGGATTCCTGCAGATTCCGGAAGGTTCCATCACAAAAACGTGGGAAAAATGTGTGATTTCCAGCCAAGTTGGAGGTTTTCAAGCACACGTTCAAATGAGTAAAAGTATCGCAGCAATGAAAACAAAATATATCACAGTACTTCTCAGTTGCAATGTACACAGCAGGTTATATATATAATGCAAAGCAAAACAAATACTTCACCGTGTGAGAAACTATTTACAGCTTCATCTTTCTGGGGTCTGCAAGTTGATGACTCCGGTCAACTGCAAGAAAGAGATTATCTACCCACACGGGAGACTGGCAACTGGCACCAACTTCCAGCCCGAAGTTAAGCAGATTCGAATCTAAATCTCTGAGGCCCTGAGTCATCCTTACAAAGGCGTGCCCTCTCCTCTCAGACTCGGGAAAACTACGCAAGCCTTTGGAGACTGGCCAGATCTCCTAGACTTCTCCTCTTCCCAAGCCTGAGCAGAAAGGAAAACACCAAATGTACTCTCTCTTATCATGTCTAGTCTGCTGTGCGAAGAAAACAGCTTGGTTCATCTTGTGGAAAAACACAGCTTGGAAAAATACAGCTTGGATTCTCAACTGCAATGTCTAACTCCACATTAAAGGCAATAGGCAGCTAACCTAAATATCAAATGTAATGTCTAATGTCATGTCAAAGCCAATAGGCAGCTGAGCTGAATACAAAATGTAAGGTCTAATATCATGTCAAAGCCAATAGGCAGCTGAGCTGAATACAAAATGCAATGTCTAATATCATGTCAAAGCCAATAGGCAAAATACAGCAATGTAATGGCTAATGCAATGTCAAAGCCAATAGGCGGCTAGGCTGAACAAAACATATAGGCGGTCATTCTGACCCTGGCGGTAAAAACCGCCAGGGCCGTGGTCCGCGGGAGCACCGCCAAAAGGCTGGCGGTGCTCCTTTGGGCATTCTGACCCCGGCGGTACAGCCGCGGGCAGAAACGGAAAGTCGGCGGTCTCCCGCCGGCTTTCCGCCACCCAGGGGAATCCTCCATGGTGGCGCAGCTTGCTGCGCCGCCATGGGGATTCCGACCCCCATACCGCCATCCTGTTCCTGGCGGTTTCGGCCGCCAGGAACAGGATGGCGGTATGGGGTGTCATGGGGCCCCTGGGGGCCCCTGCAGTGCCCATGCCAATGGCATGGGCACTGCAGGGGCCCCCATAAGAGGGCCCCACTTAGAATTTCAGTGTCTACTTAGCAGACACTGAAATTCGCGACGGGTGCTACTGCACCCATCGCACCCCTTCCACTCTGCCGGCTCCATTCGGAGCCGGCTTCCTCGTGGAAGGGTGTTTCCCGCTGGGCTGGCGGGTGGCCTTTTGGCGGTCGCCCGCCAGCCCAGTGGGAAACCCAGAATGACCGCCGCGGTCTTTTGACCGCGGTACGGTCTTCTGCCGGTTCCCGCTTGGCGGGCGGGAAGCTCAGAATCACCCCCATAATGTGCTACTGGTGAACATTGAGCAACTAATATGCGCAGTGGTGAAACACAAAGTCATTGGTCAAACACCATTAATAGCATCACACGGACGGATTGCCACCTAAGCAGTGGTTCAACAGCCACATTACAACCATGGAGAAAGCGCCACGGACCGACCGCCGGCACTGCCATTTTTTTGCCGGCCGGCATTCTTAATTGGCCAGGGCAGCGCCCTGGGGATCATGACTCCCGTGTTCACCAGCTTTTGCATGATGATTCCATGCACTTGGCCTGGGCAGTGCACGGGCCCCCATGGATAGCCCATTTGCGCTTTTCACTGCCTGAATTACACGCAGTGGAAAGTGCAACAGGTTTTGCCAGACCCGATGCACTGCAACATTGCCGCCGGCTTGATTACAAGCCGGCATCAATGTTGTGGGTATTTTCCTGCTGGGCCAGTGGGCAGAAATGCTGTCTGTAAGTTAAGCCTGACTGCTATGTGACAAGCTACCAGTGGCTTGAGCTCAGGTTAATTTGGGGTTTTCTTGTGTCTCACCCTGACAATGAATGTGGTGGCTACTTCACTAGGGCTCACACCCCTGTCTAAAAATATCCCAATTTGAAACAATCAGGAATGTGCACAATTATCTTACAGATCCCTTCAAGATCCTTTTCATGAATTATTGTGACTCTGGGCAGTTATCCTTCCTCCCCAGGGGTATCATAGTAATTCAGAAAAACCCAGGGAGTGTCACTGAGCGAATGGTTAGGGCTTGTCTTTATTGTTGACTCTTGGGGCCTGAATTACAAAGGTAAACTTATACTTTTGTGTAAGTTTACCCTATTTTGGAATTCATAAAACTGCAATTTAATAGTAACTTTACAACTGCGGAAAATCCACAGTCAGGGTGGAGACCTTCGTACGAAAAAGAAAGGCCTTTGGAGGAGACAGTGTGATCCAGGAATTCCAAGATAGCTGCCTATATATGCCTTTGTGGAAGGAAGGTTGGCAGTCTAGCTGCCCACAGCAACATCGAAGCGGCAGGCTTAAATTCTGAAGAGAAGTACACAGAAGGGGGAGAACGGGATGGAAACGGCAAGAAGTAAACCGACGACTGGAGTGAACAGACGGGTAACTCAGAAGGAGCAGATGGAAGGATCATGACTTGGAGGAAATTACAGGAGAAGTTCACACGGAGGGGGCGTGGCCTGCAATTATAGCGGCAATATTGTAGGCAAGGAGAAGACCTTGCAAGATACAATGCACACACCTCGTGGCCCCGGACGGCAGAGGGGCTCTACGGGTACCACCGCCATGACCCTAGGGGAGGCGTGCCTATTGCAGTTTTTCCAATTGTGATGTGGTGATCTACTCTGGGGTAATATTCTGTGTATTTCATGTTGATGTACAGTGGTGGGTGCAACACTATGTAGGGTCATGTCACTGGGGGAAAAGGAAGGTAACTAGGAAAAGAAGGAACATCTTCAACTGCATTTTTTTCCCAGCAGTCACAGTCTAAGGAAGGGTGCAGGGAGCACTGAATATAATATGATTTGAGTATTAACAGGAGGTCAACAGGCTTTACTGAGTGTGGTTTTTATCCCAAGACTACTGCCGACTGGTGAACTGCTTGGGGAGAGGAGCGAGCGAAGAGACTACAGAGCCTGGAAAGGGGTAATAGAAGCAGGAAGAAAACACACCTGCTGGAACCTTGCATGTCCTCTTTGTATAGCCATTGGTACATACAGTGAAATAAAATAATAGAAGGGAAAAAATAATCTCTAAAGAAAAGGCTGAGTTATGTATATTGCATGGCAACCGGCCTGTTCAATGTCTCCCATTGTGAATCAGGCTCCTATTGAGATCAGGACAGAGCCACTCTGCAAAATTCCTCCCCACTCTCTCCCTTCTGTTGAATCCTGGCATGTGAATCTGTAGGGGTGCTTTGTAGATGGTATATTGGAGTTGGGAAAGATAGACAATGTGATTTTGTTTACACACCTGCAGTTGGTTGAGGATGAAGCCCTGTCAATGCTGAACCTTTGGAACAGTATCTTTTAAAAGAGTTAAAATATACATGATTGAATGTCTTGGATAGTTCATGTCACTCTCCCATAATCTCGATTTTCTCATCTCGTGCCTTTCCTTTTCACTGATTTCCTTCATCCCACTACCCCCATTTGCTAACTAATTCCAGTACAGGATAAGTAACCTGTGATTGGCAGCTGTATTACTCATCGACAAACACAGATTTTGTTTAGCAGATTTGGCAGGTAACAAATAGCTGTTTTGGAATTAAAAAGTTAATTATAGTTCCCCTTCCTAGTCTCATATCACCTGGGCCGCAAAGTGCAAGAGATGTGTATGCATAATCTGTCATGAACTGGGGGCATATTTATACTTGCATTGCGCCGAATTTGCGTCATTTGGTTTACGCAAATTCGGTGCAAAACTAGCTCCATATTTATACTTTGGCGCTAGACCCATCTAGCGCCAAAGTTCTAGAGTTAAAGTAATTTTTGGATGTGGAAACCTACCTTGCATCAATGAGATGCAAGGTAGGAGTTCCACGTGCAAAACATGACTATGTCCATAGTGCCATATTTATCCCCGTGCTAAAATCACGCCCTAGGCGAAGGGGTCAAATAGTTGTGCAAAGCAAGCTTTGCACAATTATTTATTGCCTGGTTCAGGGCAGGCGTCAGGGGGCTTGTGGGCCTATTTCCATGGTGGAGCACCAGGTAATAAGCCCACAGGTGCCCTACCCAGGCCCCAGGGACACCCCCATCCACACCAGAGGAAAAGCGGAGGATGAAGGATACCATCCCAGGTAAGTATAGGTAATTACAGGTAAGTTGTATTTTTTTTTAAAGTGCCATTAGGGTCCCTGAAATGGCCCCCCTACATGGCACTGGGTGCACTGGCCATGCCCAGGGGTCCTTGGTCCCTTGTGCTGGCCATTGGGGTGGTGGGCATGACTCTTGTCTTTTCTAAGCAGGAGTCATGTGGAATGGATGGTTTGGCTTCAGAAAATGACACTAGGCTGGTTATGGCCATTTCTTTCCTCTAACCTGCCTAATGTCATTTTTTGGTGCAAACCCCCCTTCTCCCATACCGCCACCGCGACCTCGCTAACGTCATTTTATTTGATGCTAGCCAACCCTTTGCGCCGACTTGCACCATTCATTAATATAGTGCCCGGCTGGCTCTCAAGAATGGTGCAAGCCGGTGTTAAACCATTTCATGCAAAACTGCGTTAGTGGAGTTTTGCACCAACAAGTATAAATATGCCCCTACGTGATTAAGTCAACCAACTCTGTCTCATTTTTCCTTTTCAATTATTCATGTCAGGTCTTGTTATACCTAGATGATACCTAGATGATTGACTCATCCTTGGTTAGTCTACTCTCACTACAGAATATAGCATCTGGCATGTGTCTTCTGTTCCCCAGACCACTATTTTCTCTTAAAGTAAACATCTTTTCTGTTCTGTGTGCAAATATTTTATCTTGCACAGATCCACATAGTTTCAGCTTGGAGAATTAGGCGCATATTTACAAGAACGCAGCGAATCAACCAGGATGCACCACTTTTCTTGCAACACCCTGCACCACATAGCATCACCATGGGGGCACCATATTTACAATACACCATACCATGGTACACGTGAGCACAATAGTGTCAGCATTTTTTACGCTTTTGTGGCGCATTGGTCGAAAAGTGCCAAAGATTATGGCGCAAGTCCAGCAATGCGTGCGGAGGTCCTTGGAAACAATGGGAGGGTCAATTTAAAAACTACCTTGGGCAGCCATTAAAAATGACAGGAAAAATGGTGCAGTGAAATCTCGTAAATTTCTCTACACCGTTTCTCTGGGCCTCCCAATGGGGGAACGCCTCCTTGCATAGATTATGCCTAGGGCAGCCATGATGTGGTGCAAATGGTTACAAAGTGGCGCAATGCTTGCATCGCGCTACTTTGTAAATCTGGCATGTGGAAAAGGCCTCTTTGATGCCTCCTTAGTGTAAAAACAATAATGACGCTAGGGTGGCCACTGGAGCGTCACCTTTTGTGATGTTCCGATGGTGCTGTGCACTGTGCCATATTTAAGCACAGGATTTTGTTGCTTAACGCTGCGTTGTTAATATGGGCCCCTCCAACACAGCTTTCTGTGGCAAAGGGGCGTACAATGGGTGTTGCTGTGGGCATTCCAACTTAATATGCATTGCTTTTAACGCTGCCCCTGATTTACAAGGAATCATAAAGCTGAGGCTGCGCCAAAAACTAATGCCACCACAGGGTTGGCATTAGCATGATGCAACATGGAGTAATACTATTATTTCTCCACGTTTTTGCTTTTTCCATTTGTGCTGCATTCAGCAGCCCTCATAGAAAAAGCAAAACATCATGAATGATTGTTTATGTGCAGGAAGGTTCTCCTTCCTGCACATAAACAATCATTCCCTTCAACACAGACACCCTTGCACTTTGGTGCAAATATGCCTGCGTTGGCAGCTAAATGCAGCATCAGTGCTAGGGAAAACACAGGGGTGCCCTGCATTTTTGTAAATAACGCGCATCCCTCCGTTTAAGAACTGACACAGTGTGGCACTGGCATTTTTGGAGCAGCACCATACTACGCCAATTCCTTGTAAATCTGGCCCTTAATTTCTTGGTAGAGAAATTAACCTACAGTGTCATCTTTTTGGTAATCTTCAAAATACCCCATCTCTGTGTTGTGTTCTGATTCTGATGCAAAGATACTTGAATGCATGTCAGAGACTTTGTTATTAATTTGGGAAGGCTGACCCCTACCAACATATTAAACAAGAGGTGGGTAGGTCAAAAGGCAGTTCTGTGAGAATCTTGGCTCAACCCCTGGTAGATTTGGCACAAGCATCAGGCATTCCCGGGAGAAGTGGGTGTTCAACCATTACCAACACTTTTAAAGTAAATAACACAACAAAATATAATTCCCAAACCAATTTAGGAAATATAGAAATATGTACTGACCAAACAAAAACTAGGATCATTATAATAGGTTATGGCGGACTGCATATATGAATTTTCAATATTTTAAGGTAAACAGCACAGAGAAAAAGTGTAGGGATATTGAAAAACAACAGTTCTCCAGTGTTTACCACGCAATGCCTTTGCCGTCCATCATATACCATGCCTGCCTTTATCATGCAGATGCCTTTACCAAACATGCCTTCACCATTTATGCCTTTATGACGCAAGGTAAGTATGTTTAAGAGAAGCATATATATATTCACCAAAAAAACAAAGGATAAATATAAGTTATAGTTAGGAAAACTTTCTTTATGTTTAGTATACAAACCCAACATAAACAACACATGCATTACAATTTTTACAGTTATAGTTATATCTTTAATTTATAATTTTAACACCACTTGCAAAGTAATGTAGGTCATACTCATAACTCATATTTATACTTGAGCATCACCTTAAAATTTAGATAACTTGCACAAGGCTGTGCACAGTCTTCTTACCTCACTCACCACACTACATCAACTATAACCCACAACCCTATCATGCAGTGTGTTGAGGCAAATCAAGTAATTTCAGATGTTATAAGTGTGGTTAACGCAGTAATTTCACATGCTCTAACTTCTGTGATATGCAAGGGTATAGTTAGTGCATGGAGAAGGGGTGCATTTTAAGAGGTGCGTGAGTTATCTGAATTCCAAGGTGGTGTGCAATTATAAATGTGAGCTATAAGCATTACTTGTTTTGTGAATTTAAATGTTTTCTCAAATGTTAGCAACATATGTGTAATATTGGTACAGTTTAGTCATGTGGAGTGTGGTAGAATATAGTGAAAGATAGTGTTGTTTAAGTGTACTGTGGTACAGTATAGTTTGGTTGTACTGCCACTGCCCTTTCCTACTGCCCTCACTGGTCTGCTATATTGTCACAGCTTTTTTTGCCTGTCCTGCATGGTTGGTTTGTTGCCCCTGTCCCGCTTGCACCTGCCCTCCATAATCTGTTGTGCTGTCACTGCCCTTACGCCTGCCCTCTTCACCCTTCTCCCTCGCCTCAATCGTCTGAGTCCGTGCCCCTGACATCTGCATCCTCACAGTATTCTAATGAACAACTAGATTGTTAACATCCTATATTTGTTATAAGAGTTTGGCACACCTGACGTCATCTTCATGTAATCAAAACTGTAATACCTAAAGCTTTTCCTTTACAAATTTTAAAAATGAGAGGGCCTTATTCCCATAGAAATTATGGTTAATGCGATAAAAAACTAAAATGAGGACATATTTTCTGAGTTCTCGAATAGGATCAAAGCACTTTTAAATTATTTGTTATCTTGATTTGTTTTATCTAGTTGATCACTTCATTGCATGTTACACTTAGGGGATAGAATGTGGCCTTACGGACAGAGCTGCAGACTATGCAACTGGGGTACCAGGTTTGAATTTCAACTTCAGCTCGAAATCCTGTGATTCTGGGCAAATCACTTAATCGCTTCATGCCTAAAGCCCAAAAGGAATGTGCCCTTGTGTAATGTATCTGCTGCTTTGATATACACATTTGGTTTCCTTTATATGTCTCAAAAACTACTGAACAGATGTATACCAAATAACAAAAAAGGCCTCTTTGTGGTCTAACTACTTTTCTGACAAATGTGGTGTAATTCCATCCTGTGGTTCGGACTGCAGTTGTGTCTAAACTCCTTAATTAATAATTAATAGAGGAAACACACTTTTTTTTACCTCCCTTTTTCTCAGCCCCCACCTTGAGGGGTATCGCTCGAAACCTTCCATGTACAAGATGCTAGAAGCCCCTTTTAAAAAAATGTTCATGAAGATTCGTCAAACGATGGCAATATAGCCAAGCCAAAAGACACTTTTCTTATGGCAACTCGGTCCTAACTATAACTACAGTAGGTTAAAAATATATATATTCACTGAAAAACCCAAAGGTCACAAGGTGAGTTATATCTAACTATGATAGTAACTTTCACCTTTTGTTTTTTAAATTTATTTCAATTTTTTTAACATAAAGTAAGATGTACATTGCCATGAGTGGCATGGGGGTGGGTAAGGGCTTTGACTTTTGCTGTGTAGTGCCCCCACGTATGCCCAGCCAGTCCTGGGGCCGGTTTAAGGGCATCACCCTCCATCAGCCAGGCTAGCTTGAATCGAGTGGCACAGTGAGTACGGCGCCCACATCAGGGCATACACTACCCACTTAGGGCAACTTTGGCAACACAAAAGGATGATGCACGGAGTGCTGAACAAATCAAACACTCACCCCCACACAGATCTTGGATTAATCTATTGTTCATTTGCTCACCATGCCACCCCACTTTGGACCCAGCCATATGCAAATCAGTCTTGACCCTGTGCCTCATGGGAACAGTCCAGCCTGAACTGCCAGGCCAGGTACAACCTTTCTTTGGCACTTTGCCCGATCTTCAGAACCACTACAAGTTTTCAGGGGGACCACACAGAGTGCTACTGTTATTCCGCAGATCCATGGAATGGCGAAAAAAATATTTGTGATTCTCCCCCAAATGACCCATGGGATTAGGGTATAACTCTCCTGCCCCTTTATTCCCTTTAAAAAAAATATTTTACTAGGACTCAATCAATCAATCAATCAATCAATCATTAAATTTATAAAGCGCGCTATGTACCCGTTAGGGTTTCGAGGCGCTTGGGGGGGGGGGGGTCGCTGCTATCGTTCAAAGAGCCATGTCTTGAGGAGTCTCCTGAAGGTGAGGAGGTCCTGGGTCTGGCGTAGTGAGGTCGGGAGTGAGTTCCAGGTCTTGGCGGCGAGGTAGGAGAACGATCTGCCGCCAGAGGTCTTGCGCTGGGTTCGGGGGAGGATGGCGAGGGCAAGGTTGGCAGAGCGTAGTTGGCGTGAGGGAACGTAGAAGTTGAGTCTGGTGTTCAGGTGGGTGGGTCCGGTGTCGTGTAGTGCCTTGTGTGCGTGGGTGAGGAGTTTAAAGGTGATCCTCTTGTCCACGGGGAGCCAGTGGAGGTCCTTCAAGTGGTGGGAGATGTGACATCAGCGGGGTATGTCGAGGATCAGGCGGGCGGATGCGTTCTGGATGCGTTGAAGTCGTTTGATGTCTTTTGTTGGGATGCCTGTGTAGAGTGCGTTGCCGTAGTCGAGTCTGCTACTGACGAGGGCTTGGGTCACCATCTTTCTGGTTCCTGTTGGAATCCACTTGAAGATCCTGCGGAGCATGCGGAGGGTGTTAAAACAGGAAGAGGAGACAGCGTTGACCTGTTTGGACATGGTGAGAGCGGAGTCGAGGATGAAGCCGAGGTTTTGTGCGTGCCTGGCATTGGGTGGGTGGGGGGCCCAGGGCGGTGGGCCACCAAGAGTCGTTCCAGGCCGAGGGGGTGCGACCGAGGATGAGGACTTCCGTCTTGTCGGAGTTAAGTTTCAGGTGGCTGTTGCTCATCCATTCGGCGATGGATTTCAGTCCCTCGTGGAGGTTGGCTTTGGCGGTGAGAGGATCTTTGGTCAGGGAGAGGACGAGCTGGGTGTCGTCGGCGTAGGAGAGGATGCTGAGGTTGTGCTGGCAGGCCAGTTGTGCGAGGGGGGCCATGTAGATGTTGAACAGTGTTGGGCTAAGTGAGGAGCCTTGGGGGACGCCGCAGATGAGGTTGGTGGCTTCGGAGCGGAAGGGTGAGAGTCGGACTCTCTGGGTTCTGTCGGAGAGAAAAGAGGAGATCCAGTTGAGGGCTTTGTCTTGGATACCGGCTTCGTGGAGGCGATTTAGTAGGGTGCGGTGGCAGACCGTGTCGAAGGCAGCGGAGAGGTCTAGGAGGATGAGGGCTGAGGTTTCGCCGTTGTCCATTTGTTGTCTGATGTCATCTGTGGCGGAGAGGAGTGCAGTCTCTGTGCTGTGGTTGCGTCTGAAACCGGATTGGGAAGGGTCTAGGATGGAGTTGTCTTCGAGGTTGTGGGAGAGCTGTGCGTTGACGATCTTCTCGATGACTTTAGCTGGGAAAGTGAGGAGGGAGATCGGACGGAAGTTTTTGAGGTCATTGAGGTCAGCCTTAGGTTTCTTGAGGAGGGGTTGGATTTCTGCGTGCTTCCAGCTGTCCGGGAAGGTAGCGGTGTTGAAGGAAAGGTTGATGATCTTGCGGAGTTTGGGGGCGATGGTGACGTCGGCTTTGTTGAAAACGTGAGGTGGGCAGGGGTCAGAGGGAGATCCTGAGTGGATGGAGTTCATGGTCTTTAGGGTTTCGGCGTCGTCTACTTGGGTCCAGGTGGTGATGCGGTCGGCGTGGGAGGAGTTGTTGGGGGTGGGGTCTGGCGGAGGTGTGGTGTTGAAGCTGTCGTGGATGGCTGCGATTTTCTGGTAGAAGAAGGTGGAGAGGTCGTCGCAGAGTTTCTGGGATGGAGGGACATCGTTGACGTTGGCGTTGGGGTTGGAGAGTTCCTTCACGATGCAGAAGAGTTCTGGGTCACTCAGGGTCCAAGTCCCAAAGTTCTAAGGCAGCTGCTGCAATAATTTTCTCATGTTGCAGCCAGTCAAAGGGATCCTGAACCTCTGCTCATGGATATGCTGATCCATTGCGAATGGTTGTGATCAACTAATCAGATCGCAGCTAGATCTCAGTGATAGACCCGCAAATGGTCAGCAGGTTAATATATACATACATTTCTAACCTTAGTTTCTCAAAAACTACTGAACGGATTTGCACCAACCCACAAAATGCATACCTTCTGGAGCAAGATCTAACCTTCTGGAGAATTTGGTCATTCCATTCAGTAGTTTTTGTGATATCGCTGTTCAATTTTCATATGGAAAAAAGAATGGGGAAAATGCATTTTAGGACTACTTTTTTTGTTTTGGCCCCTGCTTGATGGATCCCCCCTGAAACATTCCAGGAAGGAGCTAAAGTGAATGAGGCTTCTCTTAGATAGTTTGTGAAGATTTGTTATACGTCAACAAAGTCATAAGCAACAAAAAAAAACAAAGGTTACAGTGATGTTATGGATAGGTTGATGTTTTAACCCATACAAAACCATAGAAACTCAGCAGTTCTAGTTAAGAAACTATAATTTGTTCCCCAAAGTTACTTTCCGGCACAAGTCAAAGTTCCCTCAGATAAGTAAAACTATAAGTATAACTAAAACTGCTAAATTTCTATGGTTTTATTGTGAGCAAAATGTCAATCTAACTATAACACCCCTGTAACATTTGTTTTTTTTCTTCAAAAAATGCCTATCGTTGTTGTAATCCACACATTAATATTTCTGTTAAGTTGTGGTCAGCCAATAAGGGCCTTGCTTTTGCCATGGATTCAAAGAGAATCCGCAGAGGATTTGAGTAACCTTGGATTGGCCAATCAAAAATAATGGCAATTTTTGACCCCCCTGTGTGTCCTGTGGGGTCAGGATACCTGTGTCCTGATCCCTTGTATGCTTTTACACTGTTTTCCGCCACCCTTCAGGCAATGCAAGAAACAAAATGGCAGCTGCAACTGTTCTGTCAGGTTGCGGCTAGCCACTCAGGGCCTTGCTTTTCCTCCAAATCCGCAGAGGATCTGAGAAGGATCCATATCCCTACATATACAAGTTTGGTTTGCATTTAATAACTAGAATACTATTGATTGACACCAAATCATGAAAAAGACCCTTAAGGACACTTTTAAAAAACGTTTTCATGAAGATTCGTCAAATGGTGCCAAAGGTATAGCCAAGCCAAAAAAAACTTTTCTTATGGAAACTAGGTCCTTACAAAAACTACCTACTGCTGACTACCAATAGGTACATTTATATATATATATATATATATATATATATATATATATATATATATATAAACACTGCTGTCGTCCCTCTACCTAAATGCTGCAGGCCACCACTGGGTTGAGAGGTTGAGAACCCCTAATATTCTATATACAGTCACCCGGAATACCGGACTAATAAACCTTTTGTGATAGGTTTAATCTAAATAACAGTCGTGGCCGAAGACTGCGGTAAAGTGAAACGTGTATTCTGTCAAGGCAAGCCAGCAACTCTCTCTATTACAACTATTAAATCACCCTAGTGCTTGTGTACAAAAGTACAAAAGACGGACTTTGGTTCAAGCATGTTTCCCTTTTCTCTGTTTTAAATCAGTCATTTTGTAACATTTTAAGCTACATTGTTGTATAGTATATCTGACCAGATGTGTATGCATTTTATCATAAAGGAGAAGCCTTTCGGTATGTATTCATCAAAGAACATTATTATTTTAAACATCTCCATATTACAAAACAATCAACATCCGATTGCATCATTCCATCTTTTTGCACGTATTCTATAGAAAAAGTGCCACATTCCACTCTTCAAATTGAGCTCAAATTATAAGAGAGACAACTTTCTACGTTAACTCTTAAGTTTGTCTATATTCCAATCTAGCCCATGTGGGCATTTTATCTCAATTCAGCCTAAAACTTAATTTGTTTCAATTACATAAAACAACATATCAATAATCAAGCAAACTTTTCGGAGTTTGTAATTAAATGTATAATAGGCAAACATTCTCAAGGTCAGCTAACAATCATAACAGTTATAGACTATGATCAATCAAGCCAAAGTGGACGAGGTTTCCCTAAAAGGATAAGACAGCTCTTTTGTCGAGTACTCTGACTCTCGTATTCTTTCACTGCAACCTTCAGCCTTCAAGGTTTATGACATAACTTTCTGCTTGTCCCAAGTTGTGCATCTCATTTAAAACCTGTGATCAAACACCATTTAAATTCCTTTAAAAACCAAAAACTCAATGTTAAACATGGAAGGAAAAATTGTCAGGAAAACAGATATATTAGATTTCACTACTAAATACATAATACCATTACTACTTTTTCAACACAGGTGTGTAGCTAACTCACCGTCCATGTTTAATCCATTTGGTTGTGTGGCATTGAACTCTATAATCATCCTCAATTCAAATTTTCTCAACTCAAGGGTTCTATTTCCACCTCTCTCATGTATCAGGATCCTATCCAATACTACACATCTAAGGAGGGTGACTTTCTTCTCATGATAGATCTTAAAATGTCTTGCTACTGGGTAAGCCTCATATTCATAAGCTATTTCTCTCATAAGTTAGAGTACTCTTTTTTTGGCTTTATGGATGGTACTTCCAATATAATACTTCCCACATGGACAAATTAAAGCTTAGATACAATAATCCAAATTGTGTTTCTTGATAATAAACAGCTTTGGAACAGAAGGAAACCTTACAGTTTTGCAATTATTATTATTTTTACAAGCCTTGCAAGACCAACAAATGAAAAATCCTTGAATATAATTCTTCATTTTTGGTTGGGGTACTAAGCACTGACTTCGAGAGTGTTTCAAGGAGAGACTTCTTCGGAACATAAATATTTACTCAGATTTTACACACACAAAATCATAGGAATTCAACAGTTATAGTTAAATTAATCTCAAGACCCCATAACTCATGCTTTAAGGTAACTATAATTCATGCTTCCACCATGTACAGTTTTCTTGTCAATAATATTTTTGCAAATGTTGCAGTTATATTGTAAACAATGTCATAGAAGAAGTCATTACTAATGTAGCATGCAGGGTAAGTAGCAATGCATGGCAAGACCCTAAGCCCAACCCCTCCAAGGCAGACAAACACAAGCCACACACAGCCTAGAGCTGTGCCCAGTAGGGGTTGGCTGCTGTGCCCCCTGATTCACCCAACCCTACCATGCGTGGTCTTTGGGCGTGCACGGCGGGGGTTGGCCCCAGACTATTTTCAACATGGAATTGCAAACACCCTTGCTTTGCCTTGCATAAGTTCAATAAGTTTGAAGAATTTATCCTTTACAGAAGCTGAAGTTCAATTGGGGCACCTGCTATGTTTATATTTGTAAGTGCTTTCCTTTGAGGTTTGATTTCTGTGAAATGAGCATTGGTGCCAGAATGGATCCTCACCTGCTTATTTATCCAAGATGAGTCCACTATTTTGTGAATGTCTACCCAACAAACTGGAGTACTTTCTAGTGGCTAATTAGTAAGTGCTGCCTTTTTGGGTAAATGTATAGTGCACACTCTACTCAACCACTGCGTAAATGACAACGAGGTAATCCTATCAGTGACCATGTCTGGTGTATTTTTGGCAATGTGACTATAGTTAGGTTCTGAATTTACACCTACACAACCTTAGAAATTCACCAGTTATAGTTATAGTTATTTCAATTAACTATAGCTCATGCCTTAAGGTAAGTATAACTAGCACCCTCGCCATGTGCTGCTTATTGCCCCAGATATTACAGCAATCATGACATCTTTCATAACATCATTGATAATATCACTGTAACATTTGTTGTAAAATTATTCTTTAAAATACTGCATTGCATGGGCGCAAGTTATAGTTACCTTAGGGCCTGAGTTATAGTTACTTGAAATAACCTTAACTATAGCTGATGAATTTCTAAGGTTTTGCATGAGTAAATTCAGAACCTAACTATAACGTCCCTGTAACCTTTGGTTCTGTAAGTGAATATATATATACTCCAACACAAGTTCCATCGACGGGGAACCCAACCCTACAGGGCGGCTTCATAACAGGGATGGAGCATCCTGTTATATTCATCCACAAAAAAAAACGAAATTCAGAAGCCTTCCAATTCCAATCTGGCACGAGTTTATTTCATTATAAATTGGCAGCAAATTATTCCTTCCTTTCCTGATGCTTTTCTGCAAACAGCCTTGTTCACAGGAGAGCAGTTGCATACAATCACAGATGCTTCGAATTACATTTATACATGTCACGTGATCCAGTGGCTGAATACTTCAACTCCCAAAATGCATCCTTCTTATCATCATGTATCACATTGTGGCATATTTTCATTGTTTTGCTTAAATAGCGTTTCTTCACCACATTTCAGATTGTGCTGCATATTTAACCCGTGCAAGAATAAAATGATCTATAAAAGTCAAGCAACCCTCATTATTGTAGATGCTGCCATAAACAGTACTTTAGTGTCTCTTACTCATGAAAGTTGGAATGGTGAAGTAGGAAAAAATCCCTCTCTCTTCCCTTTCTCGTCTGTCTGTTCATTAATCACAGGTTAAATCCTTTGTTTTTGCATACAGGCAAGTGGGTCACGAACCCTCAGTCATAAATACTCCAACACAAGCTCCATCAATGGGGCCCCCAACCCTACAGGGCGGCTTTATAACAGGGGTGGAGCATCCTGTTGTATTCATCCACAAAAAAAACGAAATTCAGTAGCCTTCCAATTCCAATCTTGCCCAAGTTTATTTCATTATAAATTGGCTGCAAATTATTCCTTCCTTTCCTGAAACAGCCTTGTTCACAGGAGAGCAGTGGCATACAATCACAGATGCTTCGAATTACATTTATACATGTCACATGATTCAATGGCTGAATACTTCAACTCCTAAAATGGCTTCCGCGCCAGATTGGAATTGGAAGGCTTCTGAATTTCGTTTAAATTTCTGGTTTTTTGTGGATTAATATAACAGGATGCTCCATCCCTGTTATGAGGTAACTGAAAAAAACAAAGGTAAAAGAGACAATATAGCTAAACGAAACATACTATTTTAAATTAACAAAACCACTGCACTTTACCAGTTATCATTACCTCAACTAACTATAACTTGCGCCTATAGTAACTATAGCTCACACCCTCATCATGCACTGTTAATTACCACATATATTACATCACACTTGACATGTTCTATGACATCATTTTTTATATAAAACATTTCTTAGTTTATTTTGCTTTTGACAGTATAAAATAAACAAAACAATTGTGGCAACACTGCATATCTAGCAGAATATTATAGCAATCAGTATTGACGTTCTCCATATATATCCTACCTCCTTCCAGAAAGCCCTCTCTCATACTAAGTCATTTGTGAGCACAGTCATCATCACCAACTTGGCGGGGTGTCTAACAGGCCCTGATGTGCCTCCCTTGCATTCCTTCTTTCTTCCTATTTATGTGGGCAGCTCATGCTGCTGTAGGCCTAGCTTTCTGCAGCCCTGCATCAGTCTATGTCCGATCTCTAATCTACTACACTCAGTGGCTCAGTCCCACCTCATTGATAAATAGTGTTCTCTTTTCATCACTTCAAAACACAGGGTAGATAGTAGTCGTTTGTATTTTCCATGGTGATCCTCACCCCAGATGTTTAGCAGAATTGTTGTATGTGAGACCTCGGACATGAGGCTGACCCCCACATGAAGCCCTGTGTGAACTCCCCCCAATAAGTCCTCAAGCTTTGGGCAGACCCTGAGTGTATGTAGAAGCCTCTCCTGCTTTCCACAACCCCTGGCACACTCATCCGTACTCACCCTACCCAGGGTGCAGGCATTGTCATGTGTAGTAAGATGTTTGCAGTATACTTAGCCAAATCAGTCTAAACCAGGCTCCAATTGCAGCCTCTTTGGGCAGTCGGAGTGCTTCTTCCCACTCCTCTTAGTCCATCTCCTCAACGTCAGTTTTCCAGGTTTCTTTGAGCCTCAACAAGAAGTTTAGGGCATTATGTAATAGCTTCCTGTAGGTTGGGGAGAGAGGCTTAAAGAGGAGTGGTTCCATCAGCAATCTGTCCTTTAGGGGGTGAGGATTCATCAAGTGGCTGGTGAATTTCAATGGTTTTGTACGTTAAAATGTGTGCCTAACTATAACATATATATCCAATACAATAATTGTCAAACAATTGATTTGTTGCACTCCAGGAGAGTTTATTGCTTTTATCCAAAGAAGTGTAAAACAACACCACTAACACGTTTCAACCTCTCGGTCTTGTTCACAGTTTGTAAATAACACCTTCCCATGAGTCTCCATTTATAGTTTGTTTTCCTACTACCGCTCAGGTTGAGACACTTGGATTCACAATTAATAATACAGCTTAAAACTAAGATCCTGAGGGGTCTCAATGGGGACGAAGAACTTCATTATCACTTATGAGAAAAAATATACCAGGATGATGTTTGTGGTTATAAAAGTAATACTTAGAATCTGAGGAAGGTTGTGGAGGAAATAGATACAGATGGTGTTAAGGGGGAGTAGGCACTGAGTGGTTATGAGAAATTGGTACAATGAAGATCTGATTATCACATAATGTCGAAGGTATAGATATGGAATGTATTAACATAAAGCAAGAAGAGCACTGTGCTTTCATAGGCCCTCATATACATAGAGGTAGAGAGATATCTGTATGATATCTGTATGATAACTAAGATCTGTTTCTGATAATTGTACCAACCATACATATTAGATTGACATATATAAGGAAGAAAAGTTTCCTTAGAATCTGGTCAATATCATTATCCTTACAATAATAGTACCTTCCAACAATGTGTCACATGTAACCATTATTCAATATCCTCCACACTCAACAGGCATTACAACTACCATCCTAACAGTAATTGAAAACACATCTTCCACTTTTCTGTATATGAAAACTATTATTATCAATGTCTGTTGGCTTGTTTTTAACATAAAGTTAAATTGGGTGTTTTAAAAAGATGGGGCTAGGTTGCTGACACTTTTTGGTTATTAGTAGATTTTTTAGGGAGACCACATGTCCCATAATGCACTTGGGTGGTAGTAGGAAAACAAACTATAAATGGAGACTCATGGGAAGGTGTTCTTTACAAACTGTGAACAAGACCGAGAGGTTGAAATGCGTTGCTGGTGTCGTTTTACACTTCTTTGGATGAAAGCAATAAAGTAGACTCCACAACCTTCGTGGCAACAAATCAATTGTTTGACAATTGTTTGCATTGGAGATTGTGGAGGAATGGTCCTTTCCTCATGTGTGTGCCCGTGAATCTGCGTGCCACAAGGTGGACCATTTGATGGTGTATACATATTTAACCTTCCCATGCGTCCACAATGCATGTCACAACTGATAATACTTTGGGGTCATGTTGTATTCTGTATTCTGTTTGCAGTCCCTCCCTGATGATAATATCATCATCGCGCTATACATCCCCAAGTGACAGGATGAATATCAGATTCTATCATGTGAACCCTCTAATGGACCCCACGTTCATCAACGTGTTACTATCCCATGGGGGGGGTCATCTCGGTGAGTTGACCCCACCATCTCAGGAATCTAAACGCCATCCACCATGTCAAGGCATCACCCTTGTGAAGGCCAAGAGAGACCTGCAACCTTGCTTGGAGTAACTCTCCTTTGCATAGTCCCTAGGGCCAAGGGCTCTGTGGTCTACCCTGATTAAGGTTTCATCCGGAGGAGCAATGGGCCAACTCATTGACCCTTATTAGTTTGACACCCTGTAACCTGATCCCATAGGAGTTGACGGGCAACCTGGCATACATTTTGGAAGAACACTGGTGGCACCCAATATGGCGTGTTTTGCAGCACGTGCAAACATTTTGGTAAAGTGATCAGTCTGTACTTTGCCGCTGTGCCAATAAGTGGCAAAGGCAGTGATCACCAATATTGGATGTCAGCTCTAAAGTGATCCAACACTGAATAGAGGTTTAACATGCAGAATACATCTGACTGGCTGGTCACATAAAGGGACAGGTATTTGAAGCCCACTGTGTCTACCCTAATGCCCTCTGGGAGAGTGCATAGAGGATATAGGACAGATTGCCACCACTTGATCATGTACCCCAAGTATGTCCATAACATAGAGCAAGGTATCATCAGCCTAGAGAGAGATTATGGCCCACATTACCGCCTCAGTGAGGGCCACCAAAAGACTGTTGCCGCGGCTAACATCCATCCATAATATGACCACAGCCGGATTTCCGTCACAAGAAGGGCGGAAATCCGGCTGTGGCCATGTTGGCAGTCGGTGTTAAGGTGGCACTGCTACCACCATCAGCCACGCCAGTAGACCGCTGCCAGCTGTATTATGAAAAATAATACGGCCTGGTGGTGTTCTGCTGGTGGGCGCTGCTGGCGGTAGCAGCGTCCTGTTCCGTCCCCTGCCGGAAGACCCCCTGGATTCAGATAATTTGGGTTTCCGTCAGGGGAAGGGGTTTGGAGGGGTTGTGTGTGGGGGTGTGTGCATGAATGTGTGAGTGTGTGCGTGCATGCAAATGAATTTGTAGTGTTGCTTAAGTGTGTGTGTGCATGTGTGAGAATGCGTGAATGAATGGAAATGTGAATGCGTGTCTGTGTGTAAGTTTGGATGTGTGTATGCATGTGTGCTTGAATGAATGGATGCATACGTGTATGAATGTGTGTATGCCTGTGTGAGTGAGTATGTGAATGCGTGGTGTGTGCCTGTGAATGTGCGTGTATGGGGGAGAGGATTGGAAAGGGGGAGCGTGGATGGAGGGGGTGGGGGTTGTCTGGGAAGTGTTGGGGGTGGTGGGTGGACCTCCTACCAGTGACAGGGAAGGAAATTCCTGTCACTGGTAGGGCCTACCACCATGGTTTTCATAGCATTACGAATGCCAAGAAAACCATGGCGGTAGGCAGAGTCATAATGCTGCCGGCAGGACAGTAGCGGCCGCCGTGTTGGAGATTGTTATCTCCAGCCCAGTGGCTGCTACTGCCATGGCGGTCGGTGTGGTACATTAGAGGGTTGGCTACAGCCAACCTGCCAATGTCATAATGTGGCGATATGTACCACCTACATGTTAGCGGCACTACCGCCACATTTCCAACCACTGCTGGGGTCATAATGACCACCTATGTCTTCCTATTCCTCACCCCACGTACAAACCACTCACTAATGGGTCAGAGCGCACCAAAAATTCCAGGGTCTCTAAAACCAAGGCGAAGAGCATCGGTGAAAGCGGGCAGCCCAGCCAGATGCCACTGTAGATTCTGAATGGGTGTGACCTCACCGCATTCACCTGCACCTGTGCAAGCGGTTTGTTGTAGAGTAGCTCCACCTACCCGATATAGTTAGGGCCAAATCCTATCTGTTCCATTACAGCCCATAGGTATTCCCACTCAATAGTATTAAAGGCCTTAGCTGAGTCAAGCAATAGGACCCCAGCCGGTTCCACCCCCCCGCCCTCAAGATAGGCATATAGCCGTCTGGCGTTCAACCTTGTTCCTCTGTGCATTATGAAGCCAGATTGATCACGGTGGATTAATTTTTCAATAACTCTCCTCAGCCGTGTGACCAGGAGTTTTGATAGGACTTACCCCTTAACATTCAGGAGTGGTATTAGGAAGTATGATGCAGTTTCCCTTCTTTGTGAACTACTATTATAGTGGCCAGTCTTTGGTCTTTTAGGGAATGCTCCCTTGCGCTTTGCTGCCTGAAATGTGGTGCATAAGTGTGGGGCAAGTTTGTTTTCCAGACTTCTATTTAACTCCACTGGTAAGCCATTCAGTCCCTACTTTTTGCCAGTCTGTAGGGCTCTAGCAGACATACTTAACTCTTTCTCATCTATGGCCATTTCCAAATCCTCATCAAAACACAATGAAGGGGTGAGAGGAATGTCCTGTCCGACCTCCCTTAACCAATAAGTCAGCACACAAAAAGGACAAGGAATGTAGTCAAGTATCCAGACCCGATTGATTACAAAATCAACAATAATTTTTTGAAAAAACAGCCCACACCCACAAATTGTGGCATGCTTCATCATAAGGACCTGTACCATAATTGTTGGTGTTGTCTTTCGTGCTTACATGTTCCCCCACCCTTACGGCTCCACTCCAAAGGGGATTTATATATTTTTGGAGTGTGTTAGCAGGGCCCTATGATAAAGCATGCCACAATTTGTGGGTGAGGGCCGTTTTTTCAATAAATTATTGTTGATCTTTGAATCAGTCGGGTCTGGATACTTGAATAAATTTCCATATCCTGTCGCTCATCAAAAGTGAAACCCAGCAAGGCGATATCCCTTAGGAATTCCTTCAAATCTGCACTGGACCAGGTGGTCCTCGAACTATATTGTGATTTGTATGACTCCTCCATCTGTGGATCATGCCTCCAACTTTGTCCCTTGTCCCTTTTTCTCAACCATGCCAGTGAGTGTCCTACTTTGTCGCCAACCTTGCATATTCTCCGTTGGGAGGTGAGGGCAATACTGCATACCTTGTTTTCCACCATGTCTTTATATTTCTGTCGCCTAAGTCAAAGTCTGTCACACTCTCTCACATGGGGAAAGTGCTAATCTGATCCTCCAGCACCAGTATTTCCTCTTCTAGTCTATCAACCGATTCTGACTGCCTATGCTTCTCTCCTGGTACTATCGACATTGCCTGGCCTCAGAAGACTGGATTATATGTCTCCCACAGTGTTGTATGCAATGTCACTATGCCTACATTGTCCTGAAAGTTCAGATTGCTACCTTCCCTCGTGGCTTCCATTATTTTCTTGTTTCTAAGGTACCAGGGGTCAAACTTCCATCCCTCCCTGCCTCCAGTGTCTGGGCCCTGCAGTTCCCCCCCTAGGGGAGCATGATAAGAAATCCCTCACACCATAATCCTGGCTTCACAGCAGTGCACCAGCGATACCTGTGGGGCAAGGAGAAATTCAATTTTTGTTAATGTGTGATGTGCCCCCAAGTAGTATGTGTATTTCCTAGCTTTTGGGTTTAGGTATGCCAGATGTCTCCTAGCCCCATGGCCCCCCATAAGTGTCCACCAGCCTCAACTGTGAGACCCTCTCTCTCCTGGGGGGGTCCTGTTCCAGTGTCATATCTAGAATTTGGTTGAAGTCACCCCCATCGGCAGGATTCCTTCCAGTAGTTGTAACAGTAGCTCACCCAAGTCTTTCAGGCCATGTCCTTTAATGTTGGTGGGACAGATATGGCACCCAAATTGGGACTGCGCCCACTCCAGGAACCTGTTTGTTCTACATATCGCCCTTTGGTATCTACCCAGGTGTACTTAGCAGTGAAAAGGCATTATTTTTTTTAAACTAGAATTCCCACCCCTGTGGAGTCTGAGATTAATCCTGCATGTGCATTCATCTTGTAACCCTGTCTATTAAGCATCTTTATCTCAATTCCTTTCAGATGAGTTTCCTGTAGCAAGACAATGTGGGAGGCGTGGTGTACCAGGTATTGCATGGCTACCTCCTCTTGGTCTTCCTTCACAGGCCATTGACATTCCTGGATAGAAAGGTCAAATTATCCCTGTGTTGAGCTAAGTGGGCCTGAGTACGTGGGGTACTAGACATCATGTCCTTAGGTAGTTGGGACTCACTGCCTCCTCATGTGTTCAAATAGGGCCCCAGGAAGTGGTAATACAGTGGGCCACTAATACAAAAAGATTAATTAACCCTCAACAACCCCTCTCCCCAGCCCTCATGCAATCCAAGCTTTAAATGTGCAGGCCTCCCCAAATTGCAGGGTGTTTGTGGACCCAATAAGAACAGTCTCAACTTTCCCTACATGGTAAATATCACTCCTGCCCTCAATACAAGATTTCAATACTGCAATGAAACAATGATACTTATCCCCCTATGTAGTAATTTCCACAGTAGCTGTGGTTTGTCACCTTTTGCATAATTAAAAACAACAGGAAGCAATGCCTCATTATAGACATCCCCATATCCATATCCAATTCCATCAGTGTTCGCCTTCTGAGAATAAGGTGGGAGAGCCCTGCTCCTTGCTGGTGCCACCTGTTCCCTCAGTGAGTGAGTTGCCATCTGGACAAGCTGGCTACCCGATGCTGCAATCAGTGAGCACTGCCAACCTGCACTGTCCATTTGTTGTACCCACTCAATAGGGTGACCCTCGGGGGGCCATTGGGCCCTGGTCTAGTACTAGTTCCAGGAAGGTCTTTACATCAGCCTCCCACACACTGCTTTGTACCGGCCTCCAGCCATCCAGCCAGTCCCATGCTTCTTCTGTGGAGTTGAAGATCCAGGCTTTACAATTGTGTAGCACTTGAAGTAATGCTGAAAACAGTATCAGGTATTTCACCTCTCAGTCCTGCAGTTGGCCTTTCACCTCCCAGAAGCTCCATCTCTGCTGTTGAACTCTGAGAGTAAAATCTGGGTAGATCTGTATTACTGCATTCTAAAAGTTGAGTTTCTGCCTTGTATGTTCCATCTGCTGGATGGCATCCCTGTACCTGTGATTGAAGATGTGAGCAGTAATTGTCCTTGGCGGTGGCCCTGGTCGCATCTGTGGGCCAGGCACCCTAAGCGCCCACTCTACTGAGAAGAAACTGGTTCAGTTTTTTTGGGTTGTAGTACTTATAGGACAAAGTCCTCCACAAACAGCTCAACACTGGGGCCCTATTTGGGACACAAACGGTCTAAATATTGTTGCGCCTTGAGTGGCCTTTACTGTCTTCTAATATCACTCGTACTACTGCACAGTCCTTTTGTAATTGGCCATCTTGGCTTTGAGCTCCCTTGTTACACCTTTAAGCAGATCAAGGGTGTTCTCAGTGTTTGTGGGTCGCATACTGACCTTCATGAGGTCTGCTCGCAACAAAGTGACCTCTGTATTCACTGTGCCAATCTTTGACTCCAGTGGCTGAAATGATGCCCTGTTGCCATGTGGGGCTGCCACAATGTCCCTGAGTGAGGGATCTGCGCTGTTGCCGTCATCCATTGTCACGTAGGCTCTCATTATTCTAATGAGACTACTGGATTTTGAGCAGCAGGATCGCCCGCGGTGTGGGAGACTAAGGTGGTCATTACAACCATGGCGGTCGGTGTTAAAGCGGCGGTAAAACCGCCAACAGTCCGGCGGTAAAAAAAATGGAATCACGACCGTGGCGGAAACCGCCAACATAGACAGCCAATTTAACACTCCGACCGCCACAGCGGTACAAACAAACAGCGCAGCGGTCACCCCCAACAGACAGGCGGAAGACAATGTACTGCCCACACTATTGCAACCCACCAATCCGCCACCTTTTCCGGGGCGGATTCACCGCAAACAAAAACACGGCAGAAACAGGACTTCAACGGGAAAACGCTCACCTCTACACACCCCACGAGGAACCAGGACGCCATGGAACCCGAGCTCCAGATCCTGCCAGCCTTTATCTTCCTGCTTCTTTACCAGGAGCACGAATGCTGGCGGCGAAGACCACGTGAGTACTGCACCTACGACACAAGGGAGGGGTGAGGGAAAAGAGAGTGACACACACATGCAACACGCAACACTCCCACCCCCACCGTCACCCACTACGACACACACACTAATACATATTGACACATTACAGTTACACCCCCCAACCCCCCCTGGAAGAATGCAAGGACAAAAGGAAATGAGTCTAATAATTGTGATATATTAAATTACATAAATCAAAAATATTTACAAATATATACATTTATACTATATACAATTATATTCACGAAGAACACAAGTCCAAGGGATTCCACCATCATAGTCCGTGGAACACTGGGCTCAAAAGGCATGGGAGAGGCCCACACCCGAACAAAACGGAGACACTGCAGGGGCATCAGATAGAAATAAAACAGGCACCTCAGAGGGAAGGGAAGGGGTGCACCTCAGCTGGTTGAGTGCACAACGCCAGATCCACGAGGGTGCTCCATGCCCACTGTTCAATCCTGGGGAGTGCAAAGCCAGAGTCTCTCAAGTCTCTACAGTGGGTGGGTTGCCCACTGTGCAATCCTGGGGAGTGCAAAGCCACAGTCTCTCAAGTCTCTACAGTGGGTGGGTTGCCCACTGTTCAATCCTGGGGAGGGCAAAGCCACAGTCTCTCAAGTCTCTACAGTGGGTGGGTTTCCCACTGTTTAATCCTGGGGAGTGCAAAGCCACAGTCTCTCAAGTGGATAACAGTCTCCATTGGTTCTCGAGGGGGCTTTGTGCCCAGAGTGCTTCATCCTGCCAAGGACTGAGGTAGTGGATGTCTTATTCCACTGGTTCTGGAGGGGGCTTTGTGCCCACAGTGCTTCATCCTGCCAAGGACTGAGGTAGTGGATGTTATACTCCACTGGTTCTGAGGGGGCTTTGTGCCCAGAGTGCTTCATCCTGCCAAGGACTGAGGTAGTGGATGTCTTTCTCCACTGGTTCTGGATGGGGCTTTGTGCCCAGAGTGCTTCATCCTGCGAGGGACTGAGGTAGTGGATGTGACTCTCCAATGGTTCTGGAGGGGGCTTTGTGCCCAGAGTGCTTCATCCTGCCAAGGACTGAGGTAGTGGATGTCTTTCTCCACTGGTTCTGGAGAGGGCTTTGTGCCTAGAGTGCTTCATCCTGCCAAGGACTGAGGTAGTGGATGTGACTTTCCACTGGTTCTGGAGGGGGCTTTGTGCCCAGAGTGCTTCATCCTGCCCGTTGCGGACTCAGTAGTGTTGGAATCATTGGGGCTCACTGGCCTGCCGTGCTGCTGGCGGTGGTGTCCTGGGCAGCGGTTCAGCTGGTGGCGGGCTTGTCCTGGCCTGCGGTGCTGCTGGCGGTGGTGTCCTGGGCAGCGGTTCAGCTGGTGGCAGTCCTGTCTTGGGCAGCGGTGCTGCTAGCGGTCTTCTCCTCGGCAATGGGGCTGCTTCTGGCGGTCCTGTCTTGGACAGCGGGGCTGCTGGCGGACTTCTCCTGGGCAGTGGGGCTGCTGCTGGCGGTCCTGTCTTGGGCAGCGGGGCTGCTGGCGGTCTTGTCCGCCGTGCTGATCTTCCCAGACTTGCCTGTTTTAATGTGCCCCTTCCCCAGCTTGGATGGTGTCGCAGCTGTCTCCACACTCCCAAATGTACCCCTGGGAGCGGCTTTGGTGGTTGATTTTTTTCCCCTCTCCCGCCGGGCACTGGCCAACTTTTTGTGCTTGACAGGTGGGGGACTGTCCGTGCTGTGGCTCCTTGCCACACTGGCTGCCCTGCTGCCTGGTGCACTCCATAATCCGGTGACTACTGGCACCACGGGTCCCGCCGATGTCGTGGCTGAGGTGCTAGGTTGGGACCAAGAGAGTCAGGCCCTAGGAGACTGAAGGGGTGGGGGAGGTGAGGGAATGAGGTCAAGGCTGGCCAGGAAAAGTTTCTTAGGAACACTGGGACAGGTAGCTGGAGGGGGTTTGGGAGTGGAGGAAGAGGTTGTGGTCGTAGGAGGTGTACGTTTGGTGACTTTGGGTGAAGATGCATGGGCTGGAGGCTGTCGTGAGGTGGATGGCTGTTGGGTGGGTATGTGACTGCGTTTGTGTACCTTGGGAGGTGGCCTCACAGACACACTGGGAGAGGACACTGGGGATGTGTGAATAGTAGTGGGGGTGGTGACTGCACGTGAGCGGGGTGTGATGGTGCGTGTGCTGGTGATGGAGGTAGTGGCTGAGGATATAGTGCATCCAGGTGTGAGTGGAGACGAGACAGGGAGGGAGGAGGGAGACGAGGAGGAGAGGGACACAGTGGAGGCAGTGGATGTTGGTGTGTCTGCATGTGTCTGATGCTTGCGTGAGTGCCTTTGGGATGTGTGGTGCTTATGTTTGCCAGAGCTTCCCTTGTGTGTTGAGATGTGTGCATGCTGGTCTGATGGTGTGCTTGGGATAGGCTGAGGTACAGGGGTGTGGGTCTGGGCGGAGGAAGTTGGAGGGGGGAGGCTAGAGACAGGGACAATGGCTGCCATCAATGCTGAGGCCAGAGTCTGAAAAGCTCTCTGAAGGGCAGCCTGACCAGAGTGAATGCCCTCCAGGTATGCATTGGTTTGTTGCAACTGCCTCTCTACACCCTGGATGGCATTCAAAATGGTAGACTGCCCAACAGTGAGGGACCTGAGGAGGTCAATGGCCTCCTCACTGAGGGCAGCAGGGATGACTGGGGCAGGGCCTGAGGTGCCTGGGGCGAAGGTCTGTGGTAGACCCCCAGGGTCTGGACGTCCTTGGTGATGGCACGCCAAATGTCCTTCTTCTGGTGGGCGCTGACCTACAGGAATTGTACAGGGGAAAAAGGGAAGTAATAACCGACTGCACCGTCACAGTCATTGACCCGCATCCGTACCCTTGCCATGATGCACATGCACTCATTGTCGTTTCATGCACGCCTCATTTCTACCCCCCCTATCTTTCATCCACCCCACTCAACACAGGCATTGCCCATACAGTATGCTCACAGTGTACTTACCTGTTTGTCTGGAGGATGTAGAGTAGCTTGTACTGGGGGAGGACCCCATCCACGAGTTTCTCCAACTCCTCCGTGCTGAAGGCAGGGGCCCTTTCCCCAGACTCACCAGCAATTGTCTCTTCCAGACTGAGGTCACAGTAGCACTTGCAGTGTAGGTCCTCTCCTGTTGAAGATCAGGTATCAAGTGATTGAACAGACAGAAAATGGCGGTCCCGTCCGCGGCGGTGCGTGCCGTCACCGCCGGCGTACATCGTCATTGGCTCCTGGGACCCTTAGGGTCCAATGCTAACCAATGCAGAATTACACCGTGGTCTTTGACCACCTACCGCGACGGTGTATAACGCCAGCGCAGTTACCTCATATCCCCTTGTTCCACTTTACAGGTCAGGCAGCCGCCATTTCAGGGGGCCACATGGCAATATTTTTGACTGCGTCACACATACCTAGGCCTTGCCTAAACACTCACACAGGCTAATTTAGATTTATGAATATTGTCAGAGTAAGCTGTGTTAACGTACCTCAGAGTTGGTTGAATCTCTGCTTGCTGTTCTCCATAGGCACCGTTCGCTGGGGCATGTAAGGAGATGGCGGCATCCCCCGGTGTACAGACCACTGGTGGACTTGTCGACAATGGAGGAAAGACATGTAATCATCACCTACAGGCTTGATCGTGCCACAATCCTAGAACTGTGTGGCCAGTTGGAGCCAGACCTGATGTCAGCTATCCGCCATCCCACAGGAATCCCCCCTCAAGTGCAGGTGCTGTCAGTACTCCATTTCCTAGCAAGAGGTTCTTTTCAAACACCAGTGGCCATTGCATCAGGGATGTCCCAGCCTATGTTTTCCAACGTGTTGTCCAGAGTGTTGTCTGCCCTGCCCTGCCCTGCTGAAACACATGCGAAGCTACATCGTTTTCCCTCAGGTGGAGGATTTGCCTACAGTGAAAGGTGATTTCTATGGCCTGGGACATATCCCCAACATCATAGGTACCATTGATGGGACACATGTGGCCTTGGCCCCCCCACACAGGAGTGAACAGGTGTACAGAAACCAGAAGAGTTACCATTCCAGGAATGTGCAGATGGTGTGTTTGGCAGACCAGTACATCTCCCATGTTAATGCAGAATTCCCTGGCTCAGTGCATGATGCTTACATCCTGCAGAATAGCAGCATCCCTTATGTGATTGGGCAACTACAGAGGCACTGTGTGTGGCTTTTAGGTGAACACATGGACCCAATACAGTTGTAATAGTTGTCTGGGTCTGTGGATGTCCCTATGAGTTAGTGTGTGGCTAATAGTTGTCCCTCAATATTTGCAGGGGATTCTGGTTACCCCAACCTGTCAGGGCTACTGACCCCAGTGAGGAATCCCAGACAAGGGGAGAGGAACGCTACAATGAGGCCCATGGGCGAACTAGGAGGATTATAGAGCGGACCTTTGGCCTCCGGAAGGCCAGGTTCCGGTTCCTCCATATGACAGGTGGTTCCCTATTCTACTCACCAAAGAAGGTGTGCCAGATCACTGGCCTGCTGTATGCTTTACAACTTGGCTTTGCGACGATAGGTGCCTTTTCTACAGGAGGATGGTCGAGATGGAGGTGTTGTGGCAGCTGTGGAGCCTGTGGACAGTGACGACGAGGAAGCAGAAAAAGAGGACATCGACAACAGGAACACAGTGATCCTGCAATACTTCCAGTGAGACACAGGTAAGAAGACAACACTGCCTGCTACATCTAATTTAAAATCTATTACCTCTCTACTGTCTGTAATTTTCACCCAGTGTATGCTCACTGAGTTGTCACTTTCCCTTACGAATTCACAGATGTGGGTCCCACTGTGTGACATCTTCTTTGTTTCCTCATGGACTACAGCTGTGTGACATAGATATGTTGACATTACATTTGAAAGACCATTTTGCCACTGTAATTGCTAATACACTATTTTGAAATCACAGACAGACTCCAGATTGTTTTGTGCTTTAAGGGAGTTTATTTAAGTGTTCAATATTGGAGGGGGTTGTAAAATGGTGAGGGGTGATGGTGGAGGAATGTCCATGGCAGAGTCTAGTCTATTAGTCTCATAGGTGCATTGTCCAAAGGGGCATAGGAAGTGGTGCTAGGGCAGTTTAAGGATGGACAGTGTGACAAGGTGGGACAAAAGGATGACAATGAGGGCAGTCTCATTTCTTGGCGGGGGTCTTGGCATTGTTCTCTGTCTTTGTCCTGGAACTCAGGGACTGTTTGCGGGGTGGTTCTCCCTCTGCAGGGGGTGGGGTGCTGGTGTGGTGGTCCTGTGGTGGTGCCTCCTGTCCACTAGCGCCGGCATAGGTGGTGGGCAGTTCATCATCCAGGCTAGTGTCAGGGGCCCCTTGTTGCACCACAGTGTCCCTCCTGGTGTTGACGAGTTCCTTCAGCACCCCTACAATGGTGCCCAGGGTGGAATTTATGGATTTGTGTTCCTCCCTGAAGCCCAAATACTGTTCCTCCTGCAGCCGCTGGGTCTCCTGAAACTTGGCCAGTACTGTTGCCATCGTCTCTTGGGAATGGTGGTAGGCTCCCATGATGTTGGCGAGGGCCTCGTGGAGAGTGGGTTCCCTGGGCCTGTATTCCCCCTGTCTCACAGCAGCCCACCCCGTTCCCCTGTTTCCCTGGGCCTCTGTCCCCTGAACTGTGTGCCCACTGTCACTGCCCCCAGGTCCCTGTTGTTGGTGGGGTGGTGGGTTAGCCTGGGTTCCCTGTAGTGGTGGACACACTGCTGCTTGACGTGTCCTGGGGACAGAGGTATGGGCCCGCTGGTTGGGTGCTGTGCTGGTGTTTCCAGAGGGGGGGAAGGTCCGTAGTGGCTTGTGCCAGTGTGAGGGGAACCGACTGTCCTGAGGTCCCAGATGGGCTGCGCTGGTCATCTAGATCCAGTTGGACAGAGCTGCTGTCATCACTGTGGGCCTCTTCTTTGGGTGGAGTGGACATGTCTGGACCCTCCTGTCCGGTGACGTTGGGTAGGGGTCCTGCAGGGGTGAAAAGGCATGATTAGTGCATCTGTGTGTGCCATGGTGTGCAATGAGTGGGTGACCGTGTACCCCAGTGCTTGCATTCCGGTGTAGAACCTTGTGTGAGGATGGTTTAGGGGGTGTATGGGTATATGCAGTGGCCATGCTTTGGTGCTGGGTGTCCATGCTTTGGTGCTGCATGCAGGGCTTGGGTTTGGGATGTGTGGTTTGTGATATTGGGACATGTGTGAGGAGTAGGAGTGATGGGGTGATGGCGAGGGCGAGGGTGGGGGTATGTGATGGCATGCAGGTAGGGTGGGGGATATAGTAGTAAAGATTTCTTACCAGATTCCATTCCTCCAGCTACTCCTGCGAGGCCCTCAGGATGCAGAATAGCCAAGACCTGCTCCTCCCATGTTGTTAGTTGTGGGGGAGGAGGTGGGGGTCCTCCACCAGTCCTCTGTACCGCAAGGTGGTGTCTGGAGACCACGGAACGCACCTTGCCCCGTAGGTCGTTCCACCTCTTCCTGATGTCATCCCTATTTCTTGGGTGCTGTCCCACTGCGTTGACCCTGTCTACAATTCTTCGCCATAGCTCCATCTTCCTAGCTATGGAGGTGTGCTGCACCTGTGAAGCGAATAGCTGTGTCTCTACCCGGACGATTTTCTCCACCATGACCCTGAGCTCCTCCTCAGAGAACCTGGAGAGTCTTTGCCGTGCAATGGGGTGGTGTGGGTGATGTGTGGGGTGGTGTGTGTTGTGATGTGTGGGGTGATATTTAGTGGTGTGTTGTGTGAGGTGCGTAGATGTTATGTGGGTGATGGTGTTGAGTGCCTGTGGATGCGAATTTGTGGATGGTTGTGTCCCTCTCTGGCCTTCAGTCGCAATTGTTGTCGTAGGGGTTTGTGGGTGATGTGGGTGTGTGTTTTATATTGTATTGGGTGTGTGGGAGTGGTGTGTGTATGTGTATCAGGTGTGTGTGTTTGTCCAATGTGGTTGTGTTTTGAATATGTGTGTGTATTTTGAGCTCGGCGGTGTGTACCGCCAATGGAATACCGCGGTTGAAAGACCGCTGCGTGGATTCGTTGGTCGTAATAGTGTGGGTGTATTCCTGTTGCGTGACGTTGGAGGATTTCTTATCGCCAGTTTATCACTGACCTTTGGTGTGGCGGACTTGTGTGGGTGTCTAGATTTTGGCGGATTCCGGCCTTTGGGTCATAATGACCGTGGCGGAATTCCGCGGAGTTGTGTTGGCGGTCTTCTGCACTGCGGTAAAGCGGCTTTTACTGCCAATGTTGTAATGAGGGCCTAAGTCTAACCCACTGTGGGTGACACCTGTTGCTCTAATCTGGGTTTTGCTCTGGCCAACTAGCAGTGCCTCATCTCTACCCAAGGATAGTGATGACTGGGCGGCCGAGCACATGACATACGTGGCTTCTCAGGGAAGTCGTGGTCACTCAGGTCTCATCCGTTTCTCTCATTCACAAAATTCAGTCTCATATATAAATGACAAACAGAAGCAGTATATGTTTCAATAATAGGTTTCATAAAATGACTGCATCTTAGATAGCAAAGCGTGAGCTGCAATAACCAGGACGATACAACATGACAGTATTAAAATTGTGACGAGAAGAGCAAAGCATAAAAAAAACGCTATCATATTGTCACTATAATCAATGGACTAATTCATAACTAGGTTATGATTGATTACAGCATGTTAAGCTCTAATTCTGCCCTTCAGGTTCCCCTAGGAAGACATCAACCCCCATACCTGAGCAAAGGCCTGTGGTCTGCGTTAGCATCTGTAGTGAAGCATGTAGCGAAGCATTCAGCAATCAGCAACAGCATACAGTCGTGGTTCACTGGCTGGAATCTCCCTCTAAAGTGTAAGGGACAAGGAAGTGTTTTTATAACAATACAGCTGATGTTCTGAGAAAATGTCCCTACGTAAGTATGCTAAACTTCTACCATGTTCACTGGCAATGTACTGTGCTGTAGCCTTGGAAGAAGCACAGAGTGATCAAGAATGTCTTGTTTGAGAACAGAGTGCTGGCCTAGGCAAAAACAGTTAGATAAACAGAAAATAAAACAAGACCATACAAATGGTTATTGTAACAGTAATAAAATGAAGTTGAATAAAATATATCTAGGTTGAAGTGCACAGCGACCTGGTGTATTAAAATAACATGCATGGAGCTATAACTGAAATGTCTACATAACACCCTCCCCTTTTTGGTTGAAAGTGGTTCAAAGCCAGAGATATATAAAATTATTGCTAAAACGCTCAACCTAAGATATATATATATATATATATATATATATATATATATATATATATATAAGCAATGTCAATGATGACAAGTCAAAGGGACACATGAGCACCTAACGGGACAATTTAAAACTTGAGCATGTGGCATAAAACCGAATTCCAAAAGGCAAGTCAATTTTGAAAAGTTCCAATTGATTCTTGGGCCATGGAGAGCGGGAGATCTTCCACTTCGGCCTATTTTAGAGTCGGAAAGTCATCACCAAGAAGGATCAAGGAGCAGTTGTGTTCCGTAGCCTCAGCCTCAGCCAAGGTGGCATTCCATGGTGTGTCCAGTGATGAGTCGTGAGCTACATCCTCAAAGAAGGGTAACTCATAAGTAGCTTCTCGTAGCAAGCGCATGTCCGGTAACAACCCTCAGCGAGAACATCAACAGATCAGCATCCAATGTAGGCAAGCGTTGTGTCGAAAGACAGACTTCCAGTGCATGTTTGAAAGAGCATCAAAGGCACTGAAAAACGGGCTGCACACAATGCAAGACCTGTCTGAATGACAAGGACCAGCCACACTCCAATTGCTCCAGGAGTGTTGCCCCAAAATACTGCATCATGCCTTCACAACACAGCTGCGCTGATGGGAGCGCCTTCATTCCTCCTTGCTGCGGCAGGACAGCCATTGGGCATAAAAAATAGCAGCAGCAAAATGCCAGCTAATAAAGCCAAAGTTATCGGAAATCCTCCGGAAATACTAGAGAAGATTGAGTGGATTGCTGATAGTATGAAACCGAATATGGAGGAGAAGGTGTGAATGAAGCCAGAACCAACAGCTTTGAAAAAATGTGCTATTCCAGTTGTACTCGACACATTAAATATTCATGCCAGGAGTTCACCAAAGTGTCTCGGAAAGTTTGTATTTAAAAGGGACTGTATTTCTGCTGACGACCTTGCCACCTGAAGTGCGTAGGTCTCTCGCGCAGATGTAAGGACCACATGCTTTTGAAACAGTAAAGCCTTGAGTGTGCTCAACTTGTCAAAATTCACATATGAAGTAGCAATGTGAGGCCAAATGTTAGCTACCTCATTACTTTTAGTGGGGGGAAAAAGTACGTTCCTGCAGCATGTAACGACCTTAGAGACCGAAACAAAGTAAACTATTCCGGCTCGCATACCACAAGAGTCTTCACCATTGAGAAGGACTTAGCTGCCGTTTGAAGGCACCTGGTACGTTGGTCTAATCAAGGGGACTGGAACTCCCTTCAGATAACAAGCTAAGTTCGCTGCAGAAGCATTACACGCCCCATGCAAGGACAGCTGTTTACTAACCATCGAATGGCTTACTGAAGTCTTGCATTCACTACCGCTAAGAAAGACTTCTTTCATACCACTGAGACATTTGTATGAGAAGGGAAGCTCCCACACCTCATGGATGTATTATCTCCCAGCCTTTGATATCTACTTACTGGAATCTGTTTTAAACAGGAGTTAAATTGTACTGTGAAAATAGGCAGATTGATGATCCTGTGTGTTAACCACTCAGCAGATGGTATTTCAGCCACAGTAAAAGGCAACTTTTCTAATTTCTCGATGTTTAGCATGAGATAAGTCGTTTCTTTCTTAGCCATTAGTTGTTGTTGTTGCGTTAAATTAAAGGAAGAAAATATCTGTTAGGGTTTGTACACAGCAAAGAGCATGTCCCCTCTCACTGCACTAGTGGGTTCTGTAATAGCTCCCTTTTAAACTTACTATTAAAAGCCTTTCTTGTTATTTCACCTTCCCCCCCCCTAGGCTTCTGTGTATGTTGTTTAATGTGCTGTTTTGTTTACACATTGGGCCTTGCTTTTACCAAGGCTTCTTTAAAACACTCCTCCCTAGGCCATGTGTTAATCCAACTCATTTGCATAATAACTGAAACTCTGCACACCTTTCAAGACCATGTGCAGCATGTGAGGACCACACCCAGCTCTTCAAACCACACCCAGCTCTGCACACCTTCCAAGAACATGTGCAGCATGTGAGGACCACACCCAGCCCTTCAAACCACACCCAGCTGTTTGAGCCACACCCAGCCCTGTCTATAAAAGGCATCCCCCGAGCCTCACCCAGTGCTTGTGCTCGTCTACCTCCAGCTTACCTGAGAACAGATCCCTCGGCGCTGGCACTCCTGCTCTTTACAGACTTTCTTTGACTTCAATGGGCGCAGCTGCTGGCTCTTCCTTCTTCCGGTTTCCGGTTCCTCCTTGCCTCAGCCTCTCTCCTACGAGTAACCTGCAAAAGAGAAAGAAGACAAGGTTAGACTGATCAGTATCTCTTGCCAGCAACAAGTAAGTGCAAAACTTTTTATTACCTGAGGAAGCTTTGACGGCAATTTCTGGATTCGTGTATAGACAGTTTGAGGCGAAGTGCCTTCCACGAGCATTGTGATTCAGGCTCTTTGTTGCAGGAGTATTTTGCGGAACTTTGTGAAGCGGACATTGTTTTTTTTTTATGGAACTTTTGGGAATCGAACAGTGAAAACCATTGACAGCAAGGCAAACAGTAAATCAAGGACTTGCACAAATTACATGCTGTATTTTGATGTAAAAGTACAGTATTTGTTTTATAAAAGATTCTGGAAATATGGGAAAAGTGAGTCTACTATTGGGAATTTAGGCTTTAGTTATATTATGATGAATGTTTGATATTGGTAATTCTGATAACGGTATTTGTTTAATGTTTTAGAAGCTTTACAGTAATAGAAAACACATCCCAGAGCAGTAACACATTCCAAACCTGGAAACTAGAGACCAGGATCCAAGAGGTACTTTTAGAAGAGAATTTCTAATAAATAAAGGGATAGTCAGGAACCCATTTAGGAATAGGTTGCACTTATCTGTTCTTTGTTTATGTTTCATTAGGCACCAGTTTCTACAGAAGTCAGAAAGGGCCGCAGATTTGTGCAGCACTTCAACAGTGGAAACGCAAGAACGGTGTTGTCTTTTTATTTTTTATTTTATCCACTTCCCCCCTTCCCTTGAGCTTCTGTTCTTAGTGCACTGTTTTAAAAACTAGTGTGCTGGAACAAGCAGTTTCAGGGTGGGGTCGGATTGTCTTCAACCTCCATCAGAACTGAACAAGAACTCAGGTGAGCTGGGCTTTGACAGAAGCACAAGCCTTAAAAAATTTCAGTTCTGGTGGATGATGAATACCGGGGAGAAATAGAGGGCATTGACGTCACGGATATGGCGCTGGCCCTAAATGAGGACTTGGCTCATAATGAATCAGTGTCTGGCATCTTGCAACATATGCAAGAGGAAATAGAGAGATTAAAGATGGAGAATACCTCTTTAAAACAGGATTTAAGCAGGTATAAATTTAGGGGATCTCAGTGGAACACAGCTTCTACGCCTTTGTTTAAAACCTCCTCAGAGACAGGGGCGCCATCAAAACATACAACTTTGCCTTCCCCAGTTGAGGTTACTGTTAATGTTCCTAATGTTGTGCCCTTAGCAGCACCTGAACGTTTTCATGGAGATAGTAACAAATTCCATGTTTTTATCAATCAATGTCAATTACACTTCATTTGTAAGCCACAACAGTTCCCTACTGATGATACGAAAGTGGCATTCGTCTTGTCTTATTTGGGTGGCACAGCAGCCAATTGGTCAATTCCTTTCGTGGATAGAGATGATCCCATCCTCCATAATTGGAATCAATTTAAACGTACCATGACCAGCCTTTTTGCAAAACACACTTTCATGCAGGCAAGTGATAATGAGCTTTTAAATCTTAAACAAGGTAACAAGGATTTATTGACCTATCTCACTAGTTTTAATCGTTTACTCACCGAGACACAGTGGCCAGAAGAAAAGCGTGTCTCCCTTTTTTATAAAGGTTTGAGAGACGAGTTAAAAGACGCGCTGGCTCATATCGTTGATTTGCCAAAAGACTATTCGGACTTTGTAGATTTAGTTGTGAAATTAGAACATAGACTAGGAGAAAGAAAGAGAGATAAATACAAACTGGAATCACGGTTAACTTTTATTAGACACGAGAAGAAAGACACAGATAATAAACTCCCTGAACCAGAGCCTATGCAAATAGGGACACTCAGAGGTCCACTCACATCAGAGGAAAAAGAAAGAAGGAGAAAATTTCAATTATGTTTATATTGTGGCAGGGCAGGTCACTTTGCCAGAGAATGTCCAGTAAAGTCTAAAACTCCACGAAAGGGTGCTGTTTCCTCCACCTCCTCAACTGAATCGGGAAACGATTAAGCTCGACAAGGGGAGAGGTTACTTGTTCGAGAAAACATCTTAATCAAACCTCTAATGCTGCACCCTTCAGGGTACCACACATACCTAGACATTTCATAATTCAGGTCGTTTTAATTGTTACTACCCAAGTGAGGCATTCTCTCCCTGTCCTACTGGACTCAGGCGCAACAGGAAATTTTGTGGATAATAAGTTAGCTGAAATCTTAGGACTTCCTATGTGCCTAAAGCCTTGTCCAGAAGCAGTATGTGCAGTGGATGGGTCAGAATTGACCTCTGGATTAATCACAAAACAAACAAGTCCACTTGTTATGGTCTGTCAGAACGGGCACACAGAGGTGATTAGCTTTGATCTAATAGATACTCCTAATTTTGGTTTGATTCTCGGGGTACCCTGGTTAACAACTCATAACCCAAAAATTGATTGGGTGAATAGAACTGTTACTTTGGATTCCTCTTTCTGTAGAACCAATTGCTATCAAGAAGCAGGTACAGAACAGAGACCAGTATTACACTGTGCTAGTGTTACACAAGATGAACCAAGTCTCCCTCCTGAATATTCTGACTTTAAAGACGTCTTTGATCCAGTAAAGGCTAGTGTGCTGCCCCCACATCGGTCTTATGACTGCCGTATAGATCTTATCCCAGGGGCCCCTTTACCTAATAACAGAGTATATGCTTTGACTGACAAAGAAACCAAATACTTAAGAACCTACCTAGATGACCTACTACAGTCTGGGTTCATCCGTCATTCCACATCTCCGGTGTCATCTCCACTCTTTTTTATCCCGAAGCCGGATAAATCCCTGCGCGCGTGTATCGATTATAGAGGACTAAATAAGGCTACAATAAAGAATAAATATCCTCTTCCTCTAATACCTGTGTTGTTGGATCAATTAAGACATTCTACTGTATACACTAAACTAGATCTGCGGGGAGCTTACCACCTGGTCCGAGTAAAAGAGGGGGATGAGTGGAAGACAGCTTTCAAGACAAAGTTTGGTTTATTTGAGTACACAGTAATGCCCTTTGGGTTATGTAATGCCCCTGCGGCCTTTCAGTTCTTTATAAATGAGGTCCTACACGAACTCCTGGACGTTTGTGTCATAGTATACATAGACGACATCCTCATTTACTCTAAGAACTCAGAAGAACATACCCAACATGTTCGTGCAGTATTATCAAAGTTAAAAGAAAATCATCTTTTTGCTAAGTTAGAAAAGTGTACTTTTAATGTCAGCAAGGTGGACTTTTTAGGATACTGCCTGTCACCTCAAGGAATAACTATGGATGTAAAGAAAATCAGTGCTATTGCTGATTGGCCAGAACCATCCTCTGTAAAAGATATTCAGAAATTTCTGGGTTTCGCCAATTTTTATAGGAGGTTTATTGCACATTTTGCAGACATTGCGGCCCCAATAACTACCTTGTTGCGGAAAGGGCAACGATTTCTTTGGACTGATGAGGCGGCACACGCCTTTCAACTCCTAAAACAAAAGTTCACTTCAGCCCCAATTCTGAAACATCCTGATCCTGACTTGCCCTTTTTTGTTGAAGCGGATGCTTCACAAGTAGCTTTAGGAGGAGTTCTCTCTCAACGAGATGCAGTAGATGGCCAGTTACATCCTATAGCCTTCTATTCCAAAAAGTTATTGCCAGCTGAACAAAATTACACTGTGGCTGAAAGGGAACTACTAGCTATCAAAGTAGCCTTTTCAGAATGGAGGCACCATTTAATGGGAGCCAAGTACCCAGTTACAATCTTTTCTGACCATAAGAACCTACAGTTTTTTGGATCACTTAAAGCACTAACACCACGTCAGATGCGCTGGTTAAATTTTTTTAGCACATTTGACTTTGTTATAACCTATAGACCAGGTGCACAACAAATTCAATCTGATGTGTTATCTAGATACGGACATACCTCAGACATGAAACAAGATAAAATAGGAGAACCCATTATTCCTCCCCAAAAGTTGTTGGCACCAGTACAACAGAAGGATTTCATCACAGATCTATATAATGCACACATGCAAATAGCACCTCAGGATTGGTTAAAGGATTCCCATAACACAATACAACGAGGTTTATTGTATCACGACAACATGCTGTTAGTGCCCACCTCTGAATTACAAACACAGGTGATAATTTGGCATCACGCCTCACCGTTGGCAGGTCATCCTGGTTGGGTAAAAACCCTGGAAAATGTGCAAAAACACTTTTGGTGGGACACTATAAGAAAGGACATTAAGCAATTTGTCACTACCTGTCCAATTTGTGCAAGACATAAATCTTCTCATAAGGCTCCTGACGGCTTGTTAATACCAATGCCAACACCCAAACAACCTTGGCACACTGTGAGCATAGACTTTATTGTAGGTTTACCACCTGTAAAATCCTTCACAACAGTGTTGGTTATAGTGGATTTTTTATCTAAAATGGCACATTTTGTACCATTACGGAAATTACCCTCGGCGGCAGAATTTGCCGATATTTTTATAAGGGAAATTGTGCGTTTACATGGTTTGCCAAGCAAAGTGGTGTCAGACCGAGGGAGCCAGTTCAACTCCAGATTTTGGAAAAAATTATGTGAAAAACTGAAAATAGATGTGGCCTTATCCACTGCTTTCCACCCAGAGACAGATGGACAGACTGAACGACTGAACCAAACCTTACTTCAAACGCTACGTTGTTTATTGGCTGATTATTCTAGTGAATGGTTGGAAGCTCTTCCTGTAGCAGAGTTTGTTTATAATAATACTGAGCATTCAGCTCTACTTTGCTCACCATTCTATTTCTTGCAGGGGTATCATCCAAGAGCTATACCCATTTCGTTAAAAGATTCCCTGTTGCCTACAGTAACGGATAGACTAACGAGGTTAGGTGACATACAAGACAAAGCCAGGAAACATTTATTAAAGTACAAGGAAAGCATGAAAAGACAAGCAGACAAACACAGGTCTGAGGCCCCTATGTATAAAATTGGTGACAAGGTATGGCTCTCCACAAAAAACCTAAACATAGAGGGATCTCGAAAGCTGCAACCACGTTTCATTGGACCCTTTAGTATAACTGCCATAGTAAACCCGGTAACAGTAAAATTAGATTTACCAAAAGAATATCCAGTACATACTACATTCCATGTGTCCTTGCTTAAGCCGTACAACTCAAAAACCCGACCTGAACCACCACCTCCACCCATACCAATTAAGGGAAATCTGGAATATGAAGTGAAAAGCATAAAAGACTCAAAAAGAATTAGTGGACGTCTGTTTTATTTAGTAGAATGGAAAGGATATGATGAATCTGAGAATTCATGGGAACCAGCATCATATGTACATGCCCCACAGCTGATTAGACGGTTTTATTTAAAAAATCCAGGAAAACCCCGTCCTGTAGGAGGGCCTTTGAGGGGGGCAACTGTTAGGGTTTGTACACAGCAAAGAGCATGTCCCCTCTCACTGCACTAGTGGGTTCTGTAATAGCTCCCTTTTAAACTTACTATTAAAAGCCTTTCTTGTTATTTCACCTTCCCCCCCCCTAGGCTTCTGTGTATGTTGTTTAATGTGCTGTTTTGTTTACACATTGGGCCTTGCTTTTACCAAGGCTTCTTTAAAACACTCCTCCCTACGCCATGTGTAAATCCAACTCATTTGCATAATAACTGAAACTCTGCACACCTTTCAAGACCATGTGCAGCATGTGAGGACCACACCCAGCCCTTCAAACCACACCCAGCTGTTTGAGCCACACCCAGCCCTGTCTATAAAAGGCATCCCCCGAGCCTCACCCAGTGCTTGTGCTCGTCTACCTCCAGCTTACCTGAGAACAGATCCCTCGGCGCTGGCACTCCTGCTCTTTACAGACTTTCTTTGACTTCAATGGGCGCAGCTGCTGGCTCTTCCTTCTTCCGGTTTCCGGTTCCTCCTTGCCTCAGCCTCTCTCCTACGAGTAACCTGCAAAAGAGAAAGAAGACAAGGTTAGACTGATCAGTATCTCTTGCCAGCAACAAGTAAGTGCAAAACTTTTTATTACCTGAGGAAGCTTTGACGGCAATTTCTGGATTCGTGTATAGACAGTTTGAGGCGAAGTGCCTTCCACGAGCATTGTGATTCAGGCTCTTTGTTGCAGGAGTATTTTGCGGAACTTTGTGAAACGGACATTGTTTTTTTTTTATGGAACTTTTGGGAATCGAACAGTGAAAACCATTGACAGCAAGGCAAACAGTAAATCAAGGACTTGCACAAATTACATGCTGTATTTTGATGTAAAAGTACAGTATTTGTTTTATAAAAGATTCTGGAAATATGGGAAAAGTGAGTCTACTATTGGGAATTTAGGCTTTAGTTATATTATGATGAATGTTTGATATTGGTAATTCTGATAACGGTATTTGTTTAATGTTTTAGAAGCTTTACAGTAATAGAAAACACATCCCAGAGCAGTAACACATTCCAAACCTGGAAACTAGAGACCAGGATCCAAGAGGTACTTTTAGAAGAGAATTTCTAATAAATAAAGGGATAGTCAGGAACCCATTTAGGAATAGGTTGCACTTATCTGTTCTTTGTTTATGTTTCATTAGGCACCAGTTTCTACAGAAGTCAGAAAGGGCCGCAGATTTGTGCAGCACTTCAACAGTGGAAACGCAAGAACGGTGTTGTCTTTTTATTTTTTATTTTATCCACTTCCCCCCTTCCCTTGAGCTTCTGTTCTTAGTGCACTGTTTTAAAAACTAGTGTGCTGGAACAAGCAGTTTCAGGGTGGGGTCGGATTGTGTTCAACCTCCATCAGAACTGAACAAGAACTCAGGTGAGCTGGGCTTTGACAATATCTCCCTCACACTGACATGCTGCCAGGCAACGCAACCCGCCTTCAGTGTTTGAAGTGTCGAACCCAACTGCATAATGGATCTTAACTGACTCTGCCCATGGTGTAAAGAAGCCATATCTGTTTGTATAATGTCCATAGCCGAAGAGATTATGTTATTTAAAGTGTATATCCGGTCGGACGAGATGTTAGTCCCATTATCCACAACAGCTAATGCCTTTTTCAAAATTTCCCTGTCTATTTGCCTTAACCGGGCAGCTGCCTCTTGTTGGGAAAGCTTCCAAATGTCATTATATACTTCATATAAGAAAAGCTTCCCTCTGTGTTTTCTGGGGCCCAACAGGAAATCCTGCAAGTCAGTGTTATTAGTCAGGATACTAAGGTTTTCTTTAACCGCATTTAGTCAGTATGTTCTTAACCATTGCTGGCACAATTTTTCTACAGTATATGTTGTAACTATACCCGCATGTTCGGATGATATATAGCGAGGGCCCGGCCTACTAGTTCTAAACCCCCCCGAGGAATTGATAAAACGTTGATGACACCCATTGGTATCTATTGGCCACAATAACCACCCGCCAGGAAGTGTCAGTGAAACATTAAATGTACCATTCTGGACCCATTCGTCTAGCTGATTGTCAGTTGCATTTGTATATTTTTGCCATTTATAAAACTTGGCAGGGGCAGGTATACTGGGCATGTTTAATTCCTTAATTTTAGCTAAGCCTAAACAACTTGTTTGTTGTACTGTTTCATTTAAGAATATCATTTGTACAGGTAAAAGGCATGCTCTAAATAAAGCTTCCTTTACCCTAATTTGCCAATGTCTAGTTCCTCATACACTCTTCAGATAAATCGATTTCAACCAATATTCATAGCTTTCTATAGACAACCAGGAAACAAAGGATTCCGAATATATAAATTTTGTATTTGTCAATAATATATGTATATCTTTAGTATGTGGTAATTTAAAATAATATGACTCAGCATTTTTTATATTATACCCATAAAAATATGTAAACTTTCAGAATATGTTTTGGAACTCCCTTGTGGCGGAGTTGGACAATGTTGCAATTGTATTAAATTAAAAATAGTTTTGGGGCTGCTCACTCTATGAATGAAATAGTGCCCATAATAATTATAGCAAAACATATCACCATAATTTTCTATAGATTGATAAACATCTTTGATTTCAAAGACAGTATAATACCGCAATTCAGTCATCATAAAACCAACTGTTTTCACATTCCAATCATCAGAAACAATGCCTGGTATTATAATATAATTCATTGATAGTTTGAACACATATGGTATTTGAATTACTTCCGTGGTACCATACTTATCAAATATTACTTTGTCTGAAACAATCACATCAGGAATTGGAACTGCGGAAATGTTTATATATGATAAGTCTCTTCGGACCTTATGTGATGAAAAATGTGGTTTTAAGTCCTCCTCCACCAATTCAACTGTTGATTTTTCCAAAGAAAATGACCATGTATTAACAAGAAAAAAGTAATAACAAAACCAATCCAAAATAAGAAGGCTAGGACAGTCAAAGAGATCCATAGATAGTTCCATAGAAAAACAAAATATGTTTCTTTAAGCCAGTTCATTAGCTTACGTGCTTTTGATAAGTCAGGTGTCGAACAGGCAAATGAGTCTGAGACGTCATCATTGAAGTCGGCAAAATATCCAGAAGCAGTACGTGCAAATGCTGGAGCCGTGGCCATTGGTGGAGTTGGTGTTTCCTGTGGTGGCACACAATAGATAGCACCATCCGTTTGTGTTGGAGTTGAGTCAAATTGGTTAATTATTTCTGTATTGTTCGATGTTAGTGGAACCAATGCAAGATCACCTTCCACCCTCTCCAAGCTCGGAGAGGTGTCAGTGTTGGTATAAACAACTTGTAGAGGCACTTCTTGACCAGTAGTGAGAGGGATTCAGGAACTACTGGATGTTCCTCTTGGTCGGCTGTGCAGGATTGGCCACATAGTGTAATTTGACATTGTTGATGGAGACAAAATGATTTTCTTTGGCACCTACCAACAGTGGTAGAATTACAGTTCTGGAACCATGTATTCCCAATATTGGGACTGGTGCTCGATAAGAAGGGCCAAATTCCTTTTTCACAGTGACCGTCTCATGTACAAGATCCCCAACTCTGGGAATCTAACCGGTAGGTGTTACAGGCACATCCTTGATTCCTGTGGAGGCAGCACTGATAGAAGAATTATCGTCACAAACTGTTGTAATTCCTGTAAGACAGTGATACGTTCATTTATGTCAAAAGGAGTTTCTGCTGCCTCCACGCGAGGACCATCAAGATCCGAAACATACATTCATGTTCCGAACAGGTACTCATATGAAGTAGGACCCCCCAGCAACCTTCTAGGCAGAATATTAAGTGCTCTCTGAAGTCCATATAGGTGGTTGAGCCAGCTACGACCCGTACCTAAGACTCTGGCTGTTAAGGATTGCTTTAAATCATGGTTTAATCACTCCACAACACTATTTCCCTCGGGATGAAATGGAAATGAGTACTGGAGTTGGACCCCCAACTAAGCCATGGCGTCCCTGAATGCCCTTGAGGCGAAAGCAGGGCCCTGGTCCGAATGGAAAGCTGCAACTGCATATGTACCGATAAAGACTCGCAAATCTTTAATAACTGTCCGAGCGTCAGCCGAGCGTTGTGGCCACACCCATAAAAACCTGGAGCATGAATCAACAGCGACTAATATATACTTGTATGCACTATCTGTTGTTAGGGGGCCGCAATGGTTCAAGTACATACATTGTAATGGTTTGTTTGAAATCAAAAGGGGCGTCTGCGGTGGGCGTTTAGCAGTGGAAACTTTAATTTGTTGGCAGATGTCACAACAAAGGACATACTGCTTAGTCTCTTTGTAGAGGCCTGGCCACCAATAACGCGCTTTAAAGATTGAAATTGTAGCCGCCACACCAGCATGGGTAGATGCCACCCCCTCATGCGCTGCTTTAATCAACCCTGGTCTTATGTCTTTGTTGGGAATGTCCCTCACGCCTACACCTGGTATTCTAACTTCAGCGTTCAGGCTATCTCCCATTCGGTAGGAATATTTAGCTGGAAATGTTTTAGGATTGGGTTTACCATCAGCTGTAGCTTTCACGGCAGCCCATATGTCTGCGTCGGTTTCGTACTTGAACGTGTTACTGCAGCTACAGCGGCCATAGCCACTGCTGACTTTGCGGCTTCATCAACCAATGTGTTTCCATTAACATGTATCCCAATGCGCTGGTGTCCAAGTGTATGTACAGCATGGACATTTGGTAGTGTCTCTTATAGATCCGCTACTTTCCCTCACAGAAGTCTGTGTTTAATGGTGTTGCCTTTGGAATCTCTGAGCCCATTCTGGCGCCAGTAATGCAGATATTCATTGAACGACTGGACACAATAATATGAATCACAAACAATCAGTGTAGGCTGTGCAGGATCCGTGTGTTCCAGTGCCATCACCAGGGACTTTAGCTCTGCTAACTGTGCTGTGCAATCCCCTAGGGTATGTATAAATGTATCTGGGGACAAAATGTATTGCCCTCCATGTAGCCACTTACGACAGCGCAAGCAGCAGAATATTGGTGTTCTGTGCCAATTGCAGGTTGTGCTAAGACATCGGTGTACATGACTCTATAATATTGTTCAATAGGCAATATATTTGCTGGAGCTGGGTATTCTATTTCATACTGCAAAAATTCTTGAGTTTGTAATTGTGGGTAAAAAATGTAGTCAACATCTGTGGCTGTCAAAGACGTAGCCCATTGTATCCAACGTGGATGCAATGCCTTTGCGTTTGGAACGCTGGCCTTTGTAACAGCCTCCAACGCTGGAAAAGCAGAAACGAAAATAATGCATTTTCCTTGGGCAAGAGGTCGTTCTTTAATGACAGCCATCTCTACAGCAGTGAGAATTTTATCAGTGGGAGCAAAGCGTTGTTCTGCCACTAAATATAAGTGTGATTTGCACGTCATCGGCACTGTTTCACCTTCATTGAATGTCATATAGGTGAAACCGATGGCACCAGCTATTATTCTGATGACCAAATGTGTTTTGTTGTCCCTCGTGTGTAAGTGTTGTGCTGCAAGCATGTCTGTTTGCAAATCTTGAAGAATGCGTATATGTTCAATTGTCCAGAATGTACTTGAAAAATCAGAATGTATCAGATCATATAAAGGTTTTTTGCATGTAGCATAATCTGGAATGTAAGTTCTGCCAACATTTTGGAAACCCAAGAGATTGGAGTTTATTTAATAGTATTTGGTGGTTATAACTGTCCACATTTTTATAAGAATTGTGGCGCTAGGCTCTTTCCTTCACTTGACGGCTTATATCTCAAAAACAGGACGCTGAGGAAGGCGATTTTTGTTTTTATTAAATTGAATTTGCAGCCAAATTCAGCAAATCCTTCAACAATGTGGGCTACCCGTCTTAAATGTTGTAGCAATTCATCTTCCGTAAGATACATATCATCTACATAGGACAATTCTTCTGGATAACCTAGGTTATGATTGAGCACAGCATGTTAAGCTCTAATTCTGCCCTTCAGGTTCCCCTGGGAAGACATCATCCCCCATACATGAGTGAAGGCCTACGGTCTGCATTAGCATCTGTAGCAAATCATTCAGCAATCAGCATACAGTCATGGTTCACTGGCTGGAATCTCCCTCTAACGTGTGAGGGACAAGGAAGTGTTTTTATAACAACACAGCTGATGTTCTAAGAAAATGTCCCTACATAAGGATGTGTATTTTCTACGAATGTTGGAGACTAAACTTCTACCACATTCACCGGCAATGTACCGTGCTGCGGCCAAGAATGTCTTGTTTGAGAACAGAGTGCTGGCCTAGGCAAAAACAGTTAGATAAATGGAAAATAAAACAAGACAATAAAAATGGTTATTGTAACAATAATAAAACGAAGTTGAATAAAATATATCTAGGATGAAGTGCACAGCGACCTAGTGTATTAAAATAACGTGCATGGAGCTATAACTAAAATGGCTACACAACACCATCAGTTGCCCACCATAAGCTGGCTTGAATACCAGGTTCATGTTGTGTCACTCTCTGTGGGGTGGGGGGTAGTAGCGTACTTGTCCATTTTCATCTGTTGTTATGATGTACCCCATGGGCCCCCTTGGGTCATAGTTGTGTCTTCTGTGTGAGGGGGTGTTCACTGCAGAGTGAAGGGTGGCCTCCTCTATCAGGACCTTCCCGAGGGCCTGTGGCTAGTTGGTCTTCCCACTTCTCATGCAGGTCCGTTCCAGAGTCTCCAGCACTCCCCATATAGGGGGATCACCAATCTTCCCTGTCTTGGGTCCTGCAGACCTATCTATCCACAGAATGAGGCCCAGGTCTCAGGCTCATCTTCCTGCCAAGAGGATGCTTGTGTCTTTGTGACCATGTCAAAGTCTAGGGAAGGTCAATTAGGTCACACAATCAGACCTATATGCTGTGGAGCTTTGTTGCTGCCCCTAGTATATGTATATGTAAGGTCATAAGCAGTGCATTACAGGTGCGCAAGTTATAGTTAGCTCCGGTAACTATAACTGCAGAATTTCTATGGCTGCATACGTGTGAAATGTGAGCCAAACTATACCCTCCCTGTAACCTTTGGTTTTTTAATTGAATTTCTATGTTTTTTTTAATTCTATGTCCTAACTATAATGTCCCTGTAGCCTTTGTTTTTTTCATTGAATTTCTATGTTTGTTTTAACGTGAAGTAATTTTTGTTACTATACATTAATCCAACCACCAACGCAGATGGCCGTAGGCCGTCTGCGGGCTGGTTGGCAGCTGTGTGCAACAGGAGTTGGCTGCAGGACCTGGCCCTCAGCCAGGCCCTATGGCCAACCCCTATAGCCCCCAATCCCTGGGAGCCCCATCCCACAGGTCTGTGTTTTTCTAAACAATGGTCACCCTCCCTGAGTCTCATTAGGCCCAGGGGACCACATCTCTCAGGGGCTTATTTTTTTTCAACACCAGGACCAAATTTTGGTTAAAATGGGAAGAGGCTGTCCAATCCCATGCTGGACATGGTCTTCAGCCATGCGTGGAGGGAAATGGCCACAGGATCTGGCCTGTGGCAAGTCCCTGTGGACAACGCCCCTAACCATCCAACCCCATGCTTGCACAGCCTTTGGGCATGTACAGCTGGTGGGCCTGTCTTTCTGGGTGTGAGAAAAGATGTGAGAGAGTGTCTCTAGGTGTGAAAGATGCTGTGACAGTATCTGTCTGGATGTGAGAGTGGGTGTGATAGGGTCTATGTGGGTGTGTGAGTGGATGTGAGCGTGTCTGATTGTGCTCCAATAGATGAAAAATACATTCACTTCATGAAGGATTTCAGATCGTTTTTCTATAAGGAATTGCAGAGTAAACACACTTGCTTTGCCTTCGCCAAGCCCTGGAGTTAGGATCATTTGACCTTTCCAGAAGTGAAGCTTCAACTGGAAGACCTGCTCCATTTATACTTGTATGCACTTCCTGTTGAGGTTTGATTTCTGTGAAATGAACATCATGGCCCGAACGGAAGCTTGTCTTCTCATTTCTCTAACATGAGTTCACAGTTTATACAAAATGTCTATCCAACTGGAGCACTTTCTACTGGTTAGATAGTGTTACCTCATTGGGTAAATGTCCAGTGGGGGCAAAGGGGGTTGCGTGGCACCCCTCGCCAGCCGATTTCGGCCCCGGGGATCCCATCCCCTGGGGCCCACTATGTCTCGGGGTGAGCAGCCCAGGAAATAGCAGGAGCCAGCCCTGGGGGGTGGGGGTCCGCAGGGTCATTATTGGCTCCTTCATGGGGGACACACAGCCCTCCTCCAACATCTAAAATGTGCCCCGGAAAGTGGTGGTCCCCGGGGCTGGAGGTCCTCAACATAGCCCATTCCCTTATTATTCTTCAGCCCCAGGGAGGTTGCGGTCCCCGGGGCTGCAGTGGGGTGCGTGGCCTCCCCTTAATGTGAAAAGAATTGCCCCAAGGAGTTGGGGTCCTACACACACACACATACACCCACCCCCCCCACACACACATATATATATATGTGCATGTGGTCCCTGGGGATACCATAGGCCCTGTGCACCCCACTCCGCTCTTCACCCCCCATGCCCCTGAGACCTGGCCTACCCTGGGGCAAAGTAAAGAAAAAGCGAGGGAGGCCACATGTTTTTTTACATCTGTGGCTCCATCTACAGATTTTTCAGAGATTTAAAAAAATGCTTTTTAGCCTTGGTTGGGCACCTGGGGGACCCCTACACCAAGGCTAGGGGCTTAGGGTGTCCCACAGCCTGGCCCCATTATTATTTTTTTGATTTTTGTGGTGGGACTCGGCTGAAGCCGAGTCTCAAAATGCCTGCCAACACTTCCTTGTTGAAGCATTGGCAGCCAATCAGATAGCTATAATTTATATTTCAGAAACAACTGAACGGATGTACACCACAAAATAACGCTTTTTAGACAAAAAGCTAGTTCTCTGCCAAATTTGGTGCAATTCCGTCCAGCGGTTCGGGTTGTAGTTTGGGCTGTAGTTATGTTTAAAATCCCTATGGGAAAATGCATTTTGGGACCCCTCACTTTTTATCACCCCCTGCTTAATGGATCACCCTGAAACTTTCAAGACAGCAGCTGAAATGACTGAAGTATAAGGTTTGAAAATGTTGTGAAGATTTGTCAAGCGGTGTCAAAGTCCTAACTATAACTACCTACCAGCAACTGCCAGTAGGAATAGGTAGTATTCGAAAACCAAAGGTTACAGTGATGTTATAGTTAGGAAATAGAATTTAAAAAAACATAGAAATTAACTTAAAACCAAAGGTTATAGAGACTTTATAATTAGGCTCACATTTTAAATGTACAATACCATAGAAATTCAGCTATAGTTAGAGTTATTTCAAGTAATTATAACCCGTGTCCAAAGGTAACTATAACGCGCACCCCAACCATGCATAATTTTTTCCTCAATAGTTTCACTACAAATAAAGCATTCATATTATTAACGATATTATCAAAGATGGGATCAGTGTTGCAATATTTGGGGCAATTAGCAGTGATTGGTGAGGAGGCAGTTATAGTTACTTTAGGGCTGTTGCAAGTAGGTAGTTATAGTTAGGATCTAATTTCCATTGGAAGACATTTTTTTGTTTTGCCAATAACTTTGGTGCCACCTGATGAGTCTTCATGAAATTTTCACAACTAGTATGCCAGTTACTTCAGCTGCTGTCTGTATGTTTCGGAGTGATTTATGAAGTGGGAGCCGAGAACAAGCGGGGACCCAAAAAGCATTTTCCCAATGCAATTTCCTATAAGTATTTTGAACACAAATACTGCCCCAACAGTGAACGGAATTACACCAAATTTGCCAAAAAGCTAGATTTTGTTACAGAAAGGTCTCTTTTTGTGATTTGGTGTATATCCATTCAGTAGTTTTTGAGTTAATAAAGATAAAATAAATTTGCATAGCTAGTACTTAGAGGGTCCACAGATCCCAGAGATCTCAAAATAAGATCTGATTGGCTGCCACCTCTTCAACAAAGAAGTGGTAACAGAGAGCCCACGCAGAAGCAGGCAGCACCTGCAGAAGCACCTGAACAGGCGTTCAGAAGATCAGAGCATGGCGGTCATCTCAGCACAACAAAAGAGGGTCCCACTAAGTCGGAGTCCACCTCAGCGAGTTGGGCAATGCAGGACGGAGTGCTGGGGACCTGGGCTATGCTGTGCACGAAGGAAATCTTGCAAAAGTGCACAGAAGCCCTAGCAACTGCAGTTCACGCAGGACACAGGATTACTGTCTGGCGTGGGGAGTGAAGGACTTACCTCCACCAAATTTGGACAGAAGGGCCACTGGACTGTCGGGGACACTTGGATCCAGCTCCTGTGTTCCAAGGACCACGCTCGTCAAGATGAGAGGGGACCCAGAGGACCGGTGATGCAGAAGTTTGGTTCCTGCGTTAGCAGGGGGAAGATTCCGTCGACCCACGGGAGATTTCTTCTTGGCTTCCAGTGCAGGGTGAAGGCAGACAGTCCTCAGAGCATGCACCACCAGAAAACAGTTGAGAAAGCCGGCAGGATGAGGCACTACAATGTTGCTGGTAGTCTTCTTGCTACTTTGTTGCGGTTTTGCAGGCATCCTGGATCAGTCAGCGATCGATCCTTGGCAGAAGTCGAAGAGAGAAGTGCAGAGGAACTCTGGTGAGCTCTTGCATTCGTTATCTGATGAGATACCCACAGGAGAGACCCTAAATAGCCCTCAGAGGAGGATTGGCTACAGAGAGAGGTAAGCACCTATCAGGAGGGGTCTCTGACGTCACCTGCTAGCACTGGCCACTCAGAGGTCTCCATGGTGCCCTCACACCTCTGCACTCAAGATGGCTGAAGTCTGGGACACACTGGAGGAGCTCTGGGCACCTCCTCTGGGGAGGTCCTGGTCAGGGGAGTGGTCACTCCCCTTTCCTTTGTCCAGTTTCGTGCCAGAGCAGGGCTGTGGGGATCCCTGAACCTGTGTAGACTGGCTTATGCAAGGAGGGCACCATCTGTGCCCTTCAAAGCATTTCCAGAGGCCAGGAGAGGTTATTCCTCTCAGGCCCTTAACACCTATTTCCAAAGGGAGAGGGTGTAACACCCTTTCTCAGAGGGATTCCTTTGTTTTGCCTTCCTGGAACTGGGCTGCCCAGGCCCCAGGGGGGCAGAAACCTGTCTGAGGGTTGGCAGCAGCGGTAGCTGCAGAGAAAACCCCGGAGAGTTAGTTTGGCAGTGCCTGAGCTCTATGCTGGAGCCCCGGGGATGCATGGAATTGTTCCCCCAATACCAGAATAGTATTGGGGTGACAATTCCATGATCCTAGACATGTTACATGGCCATGTTCGGAGTTACCATTGTGACACTACATATAGGTATTGACCTATATGTAGTGCACGCGTGTAATGGTATCCCTGCAATGGTGTCCCCGAACTCATAAAGTCTGGGGAAATTGCCCTGAACAATGTGGGGGCACCTTGGCTGGTGCCAGGGTGCCCTCACACTTAGTAACTTCACTAAGTGAGGGTTAGACATATAGGTGACTTATAAGTTACTTAAGTTCAGTGTAAAATGGCTATGAAATAACGTGGACGTTATTTCACTCAGGCTGCAGTGGCGGTCCTGTGTAAGAATTGTCTGAGCTACCTATGGGTGGCAAAATAAATTCTGGAGCCCATAGGGATCTTCTGGAACCCCAATACCCTGGGTACATAGGTACCATATACTAGGGAATAATAAGGATGTCCCAATGTGTTAATCAGAATTGGTAAAATTAGTCACTAGCCTGCAGTGACAATTTTAAAAGCAGAGAGTGCATAAACACTGAGGTTCTGGTTAGCAATGCCTCAGTGATACAGTTAGGCACCACACAGGGAACACATACAGGGCACACTTTATGAGCACTGGGGTCCTGGCTAGCAGGATCCCAGTATCACAGGCAAAAACAGCATACATATAGGTAAAAAATGGGGTAACATGCCAGGCAAGATGGTACTTTCCTACAATACACATATATAGATATATATATATATATATATATATATTTATATATATATATATATATATATATATCTATATATATATAAATAAATATATATAGGGAGAGAGTAGAGAGAGATAGATTCTCTCTATATAGAAATAGATCTGTCTTTTGTCTAGTGGCAGTTTTGACGCCATAAAGTGGCACAGATGGTTTATATGCCTGCTGCAAAGGATATACATGTATTTAGCTGAGTGGATTAGTAAAGCCAGACGTTAATTGCATTTTAAAACAAATGAAATGTATGTGGCAATATAGGAGCACTTTTGCTGGGTGGTACTGAGGGAATTAGAGAGGAGGTCATGGGAGGCAGAGCATCAAAAATGACTGTCTCACTTCGTGCCAACAGAGTTAAAGGCTGCGATGATGGGTACGTGGTAAGGTGAAGTAATAGTGTGTCTTTTTTGTTTTTTTTCAGTGTCTTCAGAGAATCTGCTGAATTAGAGAAGAAGCAAAGGTAAGGTGACAACTTTTTTATGACTCTATCTGCCTTCTAAGTAGGCTAGTACTTTAGAGGAACAGTTTAGCCAGCAGCAGACTTCATGATGCAAAGCTACAGGTGTAACGGATAGTTCCCCATGCATACATGATGCAGGAGATGGTGTGCTGACATGTGTCAGTGAAATTAGGTATGTGACATGTGTGTTAAAAGATGTGTTTCATGTATGATATGTAATGCATACCACAGGAGTGTGTTTAGGAATATGACAACTACCAAATCTAAATTCCAGTACGGACGTATGTAGACCATTGTTTAATGGTTGTGTACTTTTATCTGTGCCAACTATGTTTCGGTATGTGGGAACATTTTTACATGTCATATAAGTCCACATGTGATTATGTGACACATACACGTTTTCATTAGTGAACATTTCCCTTTTGTGCATACTCCAATACACGGTACCAAGCCTGAGTCACCTAAGTAGGACATGTGTGCTAAGATTTTTGAAATATGTGTGAAAGACACTTGGAATGTACAATGACCCAAAGCTTGTTTAATTTCCAGATTTACACATTGGCAAATAATCTATATAGCAGGGCTGCTGTCAGGCAATGATGGCTCCATAGTCATCATTGCTCCTGTGGCCCCTTGTATGCCCACACAGGCCCATTGTTGCATGTATTGACACAGGTTGACTGTGTCCCCCTCAGCTCAGTCAACTGTGCACAAGCAGCAGGCCCCTGACTTTGCCAAGAGTCAATGTAGCCTCTGCTGGGGAGTTTGAAGTCGTTGGGTGGGGATCTACCTTCCTCATGATTGCGCTTCAGCAGTGCATTCTATAGTCACCTGCAGACATACACCTGCAGAAATGTGATCCCATGGCCAAGTATATATTGTTTCCTTTGGGGTTCTTTATGTCAGGCTTCCCTATCATATACAGGGGACTTGTGGCTTGTTTGTGTAGGACATGTCTCTCCATTTGGCATGGTTTCACCTGAATTGGAATACATATATTCTTTTTAAGTGGGGTGGTGACTCAGACCTGCATCTGGTATTGTATTTGTTCCTGTTTGGATAAATGGTGCCATTGGTGTGTGACGGTGCACGCTCATGGGTTGTTCCTAAAGGACATGGTGATTGTCAATTAAATTCTGAAATGACAGTCCCCCCATGCCAAACATGTGTTGTGTTGTCTATATCTGAGGCTGTGTCCAAATGTTAGTGGGACCTGGCACCTCCTTGCACCACAATATCTTCATTTAGTTGGATGCTATGGTAGCCTTACAAGGCCAAACTCAGTGCACAATGTTTCCAGGTGGCACTCCACATGCAGTGCAACACTTATTGACCCTTTGTGGCAGATTATGCCTATGAAAGGCATCATGTACACAAGGGGGGCATTCCCCCCTTAGTAGGACTGGAAAAATTGGTGGAGAGGAATCTCCAAGTTTCCAATGCATCATTTTTAGCAGATAATTTTCACACCTGGACAGAGCGGGTGTTAGAAGGTGGCACACTGTTGATTTAAATGGGCCCCAATATACTGTGCAGGATTTGGTCAGAAATGTTGTATCTACTCCTATAGAGTCCATCAATGGCATCCATTATCTTGACACTATTGCACCTACTCTGTACCATGGTGTGCCATATATTGTATATGGCGCCTGCATGGTGGCAGGAGGGGTCCGCAAAGGGGCACAATTAGAGTGGAGCTGCTGTACATGCTGCACCACTTTCCCGACATTCGCTTTCCTTAGTCTCTTCACTTTAGACCTGCAGAAAAATGGTGTTCTGGGAATTTGTACCTATTTTGTGGGTTGTGTGCCACTGCAAAAGAGTGATGTTATGGGAATTTGTATCTATTTTGTGTGTTGTTTGCCATGAAACAGGTGTTGGGTCCTGTGTGTTGCATGTGGATACCATCGCGTTTGCCCTTGGAATCCCTCCCTTGCACAAAGTGTTGTTGTTGCCAATAGCTGGCTGGCATACGTATGTGCATGAGGCTCATTTGCACAGTGTGGCACAGTTTTTTAGTATATTTTGTGATGTATGCACGAGTTTGCAGACACCTGTGTGACAGGACATGTGGTTTTCTGCAGTGTCCTGCATCGTGGGACCAGTCCTGCTAAGTCCCTTGTCTCCTCATTCACATGCATTTCTGGCCTCTCCCAGTACATTGTCAGTAGTCCAGCTGACACAGTCCACTATTGTTACCCTTGTATCATGATAGGGGGATTTGGGATTACTGGGTATGATTGTTGGTGTGCTTTGAGGTGTCTATAACACATGTTCTTTCATAGCTGGTGATGTGGTATTTTTATGTGTGCTGCACTATGCACCAGACAAGGGAAAGGTGAACACAATGGGTATGTCTGGTATGTTTTTGTGATACCTAGATAATGATGGCAATACCCGAATTGCATTTAATATTGGTGCTGTCTGAGGTTTCTTCACCATGATAAATGAGGGGCATGGCCTACATATTAATTGCTTTACGTTGACATGGCAAATGCAATTCACATAGCTGAGCTATTCCTTGGTAATTGTTATGTGTGAGGGATCTGAAATTTATTGTCAACATGTGGACATTAGTAGTGGTTTGAGCCCAACTTTTGCATGCAAAGTGGCATAGCTCCACCTGTCCCTCATGTAGTGTGTCAGTCAGGTGGTGCCAGGGACTTGTACATATGGGTGTATGTGTGTGTAATGTGCACTGAATCTGGTGTACTGTGGCATGTGACATATGTGTTGTTGTCTGAACTTCTGTATTCCCCTGTCCGTGTGTTTAGTGTTGTGTATGTATTGTTTGTCCCACAAGTTTGGTGTGTTGTCTGTGTAATGATTAGTATGGTGGCTTACCTACGAGTAGCCCATTGCCAGATTGACCATCCTGGAACCGCTGGTTGATGGTAGAGTGCTGGAATATGTAGGCATCATGTATGCTGCGAGAATATTTAGCGAGGATGTTAGTGAAAATCTCACTGTGGTCCACAATGGCTTGCAGATTGATGGAGATAGTATGTTTGCAGTTCCTGTAGAGGTGTTCGATAGCAGCAGGAGGGACAATTCGGACATAGGTGCAGTCCATTGCAGGAACCCAGATATTTGGTAGAAACCTTGCTTGGTCTCCTGCTGAAGTTGCTGGGTGTTGGGGAACAAGATGTGGTGGGGTGTGGGCAGATGGTGGTGTCCAGGACTTAGCGTCATTTTTTAGACTGAGGGGGTGATTCTGATTCTGGCGGGCGGCGGAGGCCGCCCGCCAGAATTCCACCCCCATTATACCGCTCCGCGGTCAGAAGACCGCGGAGGGTATTATGAGTTTTTCCCTGGGCTGGCGGGCGGTCTCCAAAAGACCGCCCGCCAGCCCAGGGAAAAACTCCCTTCCCACGAGGATGCCGGCTCGTAATCGAGCCGGCGGAGTGGGAAGGTGCGACGGGTGCAGTGGCACCCGTCGCGTATTTCAGTGTCTGCAAGGCAGACACTGAAATACTTTGCGGGGCCCTCTTACGGGGGCCCCTGCCGTGCCCATGCCATCGGCATGGGCACGGCAGGGGCCCCCAGGGGCCCCGCGACCCCCCCTACCGCCATCCTGTTCATGGCGGCTTTCCCGCCATGAACAGGATGGCGGTAGGGGGGGTCAGAATCCTCATGGCGGCGGAGCGCGCTCCGCCGCCATGAAGGATTCCCCCGAGCAGCGGTAAGTCGGCGGGAGCCCGCCGACTTGCCGCTTCTGACCGCGGCTAAACCGCCGCAGTCAGAATGCTCGTGGGAGCACCGCCAGCCTGTTGGCGGTGCTCCCGTGGTCGGTGGCCCTGGCGGCCACCGGCCGCCAGGGTCAGAATGACCCCCTGAGTCCTTGACATGCATCGTTTTGTGTCAGGATGTAAATTTGGTGCCAGCAGGCTAGCGTCATTTTTTGGGGGGAACACCTACCTTGCATATCATTGTCATTAAATGATTCAAGGTTGGGTGACGCTCCCAAAACATGATGCAAAGTGTAGAATTCTGTTGCTATACTGGTCTAGTGACAAAATATAAATATGGTGCTAGGTTAGCACTACTTTTGTGTCAAAAATAATGGTGCAAAGGTGAAACTAACTTTTCTTAAAATATGGGGAAAAGTTCTTCCAAAATTTGTCCAATGCAATATATGCAGCAAAAAACTGTCAAGAGGTATAATGAAGAAGTATTCACATGGCACATCCTCTGTTCAGAAACACCTAAAAACCATGCATACAATGATGTATCAGTGGCTGATAAGAGAGAGAAAAGGTGGTACATCATCAGCAGCAGCTAGACCATTTGTGGGACCCTTACCACCTGACCACATGTTTACAATCCCTGCTGTTTCACCAAAACTGCAAGACATGGTCACTCCTTGTGGCAAATGCCATATGCCAGTTGCACTAAAAATGTAATCTGTTGCCAAGTATATGGATGTTGTCTGCAAGCATAATTGGTTTTTTTTATCTCATCCTTCCATCTTCCATTCCTCTTTAAACACAAGTAGATTTCTGAAAAAGCAAATATAGAATACATTTAACTTTACATTACATACTATTAAAATTATATACCACAAGCAAGTGAATAGCTATGTACATGGTTATGTCTGTGTGTAATAGGCTGTGTAAGTGTCTAAATATAGGTGTATAAAAGGGTATATGAGTGGCTATGCAGGTGGGTGACTTGGTGTGTGAGTGGTAGAATGGATATACGAGTGAGCGTATCAAAGCCTCTGTGGGTGTATCACTGGAAGTGTAAGTAGCTGTGTAGGTGTGTGGTTGTGCATGTTAGTGACTGTATGGATGTCTAAATGGGTATGTAAATGGTGTGGATATATGGGATTTGTAACTGGCTGTGTTAGTGGGTTTTGGTTGTGTTACTGTGTGTACAAGTGGCTTTGCTAGTGGTTGAAACATGTGCTGTGTGGGTGTGTGAGCTTATGTCACTGACTGTGTGTGTGAGTGACTATGGTTTTGTAAATAGGTATGTGAGTGCCTTAATGGGTGGGTGACTAGGTGCATATCTGGGTGTATGGATGTGTAAGTGCATGTGGGTATCTGACTGTAAGCTGTGTACATGAATAGCTGTATAGGTGTGTGAGTGGGAGTGACAGTGCCTGCTTGGATGTGTGAATGACTATGTAAGTGGATGTATTGGTGAGTAAATGGGTGTGTGAATGGTTTTATGGGTGTGTGACCAGATGTGTTAGTCTCTGTCTATATAACTGGTAGGTACATACGTAGGAATGTAAGTGGGTACATATATGCTTTTTTAGGAATGTAAGTGGGTGTGTAAGTGCCTGCCTGGCTGTGTGAGTGGGTGCAAATTACATACATACTATTAAATCACATACTATAAGCAAGAACCCACATCTAATTTCTAACACATTCATTCATACAGGCTTCAGAAAATAATTATATTTTCAGTATAGCAATTCCTCTTCCTCCTTTGCTGCTCACTATATTTTTACTTACTGTTCTCATCTACACTCCATTCTATTTTGCCTTTTCCTATAGTGTCTGAAAGCTACACATTTTCGTTTATTTTATGTACAGTTATATATTTTTTAAACATACTTTTTTGTAGTATAATTTAATTAACATACCTGTAAAATCTATTTGCTGCTGTCCACCTTTTATTTTAAAATCTGTCAACATCTGTTTTCCACTGCAACTCTCAAATCAGAAATATTGCAATCCTCCTCAACTCTCAGTAGAAAAGTACCAATAATAAATCCTTCTCACTGTGCTCTCATGGGCCTCATACTTAGCAAATCAAAGACTTCCTTTCAGCTTTTATTTTTGTTATACCATGTCTAAATGTTCACTATTTTTAACCCTTTCCATGTTTCCTGTGAACAAGCCAAGTTTGGTAACGTGACTCCCCCTTGTGGTCCACATTGAATTTGCAGATTTGCACAATGGCCCTTAAAAACCTTTGACAATTCAGCTTTCAATGCTTTTCATTTAGATTTCACTTTATAAAATGTTGTCTATTACAAGACATACACTCCATACTGAGAAATTTTAGTACACAACTCTGCTTTTCAGTTTCACACTTCAGTCTATTTTGTTCCCTTCCCACACACTCTTTTAGCTCTGTTTCCAAAATAACCACGTTTCCAATAGTTTCTGCCTAACAGTAGGTCAAATGTTCACAAGACTTTCTCTCAACAGCATGCTAGATTCTCATTAACTGTAGCAGGTGTGGTTGTCTGGTTGCAATTCCAAGCGCATCCCAAACAAAATAACTGCTTTTTATTTTTCCAAAGCTAATCACAGAGTTAGTTACTTTTTTCTTAAAGTCACTACCTAATTTTAGTTCCATGAACATCTCCCCCATCCAAATTTGTTATTTGATATTTTACTTGCTGTTGTCCTTTTTACTTGCTTTCATCTTTAAACCTACCTCATTCTGTTGCAGCCCTTTTTTGTCTGATACTCCTGCGTCTCTACAAAATGATCAGAGTCAGCATTTTGGGCCATAGTTTTATGTTTATGGCTGGAGAGTGCTAGGAAGGGAACCTATGAACAACACGATTTTCCAAATGCATTGGAAGCCATGCTGCTGCCGAATAAAGAGCACTGCTTTTCACTGCATTTTGGAAGTGTGTATTGTTTCAGATGGAAACACTATGCTGTGGACTGTATGTGGGCGCTCCCTTGCCCTTTTACACAAGCTGCAGATCAGAAAAGAGGATGATGGAAGGTTGGGAGTTTGTATTCCAGAGGAGAAAATATATATATATAGATATATGTATATATATATATCTATATATATATATCTCTATATAGATAGATAGATAGATAGATAGATAGATAGATAGATAGATAGATAGATAGATAGATAGATAGATAGAGATATATATACAAGTGAGAGTTGTCCTGAACAAAAGCGCACTCACAACTGGTCATTATGGAATGTAGCAAAGTCAGCAACTTACAGAGAATTTCTTTGGCATTTTCATTATTTCAGGCCTTGTATTTGTAACATCTCTGGACACGTGTTTCTGGGTTAATCCCTTCATCAGCAGAGAACAAACATTTCCTTTCTTTTTGAAAGGCCAACTGCCTGGCTGCTCAGCATATTTAATTGCAGGCACCTGATATCAGTTGAATACCAATTTTATTCCAGTGGACCATAAGTGAGCTGCAAAGTCCATCCTGGTAAATGTAGTCCTGCGCATTTTTTAATTATATCCCAGGTGGGTTGCTGAAGCCAAACAAAATAACAAAACACAGTTCATTACCCCAGTGGACAAATTCAAAGTAAGAAAATTGTTTTTGCTGGCAATGTACTAACCTGCTGCTCTGAAAGTGACCATCCATAAAGTCACACATAGAACTGCTCCTTTATGCAGTGATGCTGCATTCACGGCTCCACACGCCATTCAATTTTTACAAGTGAGAGTTGTTCTGAACAAAAGCACACTCACAACTGGTCATTATGGAATGTAGCAAAGTCAGCAACTTACAGAAAATTTCTTTGGCATTTTCATTATTTCAGGCCTTGTATTTGCAAACATCTCTGGACATGTGCTTCTGGGTTAATCCCTTCATCAGTAGAGAACAAACATTTCCTTTCTTTTTGAAAGGCCAACTGCCTGGCTGCTCAGCATATTTAATTGCAGGCACCTGATATCAGTTGAATACCAATTTTGTCCCACTGGACCTCAAGTGAGCTGCGAAGTGCATCCTGGTAAATGTAGTCCTGCACATTTTAAAATTATATCCCAGGTGGGTTGCTGAAGCTAAACAAAATAATAAAACACAGTTCATTACCCCAGTGGACAAATTCATAGTAAGACAATCGTTTTTGCTGGCAATGTTCCAACCTGCTGCTCTGAAAGTGACCATCCATAAAGTCACACATAGAACTGCTCCTTTATGCAGTGGTACTGCCTTCAAGGCCGGACAGGCCATTAAATTTATACAAGTGAGAGTTGTCCTGAACAAAACCGCACTCGCAACTGGTCATTATGGAATGTAGCAAAGTCAGCAACTTACAGAGAATATATATATATATATATATATATATATATATATATATATATGACACCTACTGGTGGTCACCACTAGGTAGTTCTAGTTAGTACCATGTTTCCATAGAATTACATTTTTTCACTTGTCTATATCTTTAGCACCGTTTCATAAACCTTCACAAGATTCTCCCCAAAAAAAGTGCCCCAGTGATTCTTATTGCACATGGAAAGTTTTGGGGTGCTCTGCCAATTGGGAGATGAGAAAAAAAGGGGGGTTAAAAATGTTGTTTTTCCCATGTTAATTCCCATAGGACCTTTAGGCCCAACTACAGCCCAAACCGCTGGACAGAATGACACGATGATTGGCTTACAGTATGCAGTTTATGCTTCCACTTATTTGGGGTAAATCCATTCAGTAGTTTAGGAGATATTGAAGGGAAAACACATTTGGCTATCTAGGCCTGTGGGTCCTTCATAATCAATTCATGAATAATGACAAGCTATGAAGGGAAATGCACAGCTCTTATTGGCTGTCAACACTTTCAACCCAGAAGTATTGGCAACCATCTTGGGACTTGGCTTCAGCTGAGACCCAACAAAAACTGCAAAACAAAATGGAAAGAGGCCAGGGTAGAGTCACCCTGACCCATTTGCTCTGATGCTGGGGTCCCAGAGGGACTGTGCCAGAGCAAAAAAACACTTTATTAAAAATAAAATGTTGCAGAAAATTTACGACATCGTTGTGAATTCACAGTAATAATTTTAGAAAATCAAGCACAGTCTTCCATGCTTGTTTTTCAATGCGTTTCTTGATGGGAAAGATCCCAGGGGCATTAACAATATAAGGAGGGGGTGCACGAGGCCCCCCTCCTGGGCTTATAGTTGCACTGGGGACTGCCACCTCCCTCAGGCTCAGTAATGCAGGGGGATGGTGTGCCCCCCCCCCAAGCCCCAGGGACCACCACCTCCCCGGGGATTTAAAGAAATATGATGCAGGGGCAGAGCAGCCCCTCACAGCCCTTGGGACTGCCACCTCTCCCGGGCTTTAAAGAAATACGATGCCGGGGCCACATGCTCCCCTGCAGCCCTGGGAACCATCACCTCCCCAATGCTTTACAGGCCCTACAGCCAGCCTCTGCCACACATAGCTGAAGGTCATGTGTGGCGTGGGGTTGGGTGGTTATAGGTGGTTATAGGAGATTATAGGGCGTTGGCTGTAGGGCCTGGCCTGCAGCCAACCCCCACCGCTAACAACCAAAGGCCACTCATGGTGGTGGTTGGATTAATGTATAGCAATTAAAACTATTTTACGTTTAAAAAAACATAGAAATTCACTGAAAAACCAAAGCTTACAGTAACATTATAATTAGGTTCTAAATTTACTCATACAAAACCGTTGAAATTCAGCAGCTATAGTTATAGTTATTTCAAGTAACTATAACTCGCGGCCTGTAACCTTTGTTTTTTTTATAGTGAATATATCTATATCTATATCTATATCTCTATCTATCTATATCTATATCTATATCTATATATATATATATATATATATATATATATACAGTGCATTTCTGTCCTCTCCCCTGTGTGCTGGCCCTGAAATTGCTGCCATGTGCCGGTGCAGTCACCCTTACACTATGGTGCAAGGGTGCCTGTGTAGTGGGGATGATTGATGTTGTGCAGGAAGGGATACCTTCGTGCACAAAGACAATCAATGGAGGTGTTTTCCTCCTGCTATGTATGCTGCAGAATGCAGCACACATAGAAAGAGGAAAAATGGGGAAAAATAAAGCTATTTCTCCTCATTACATCACTATTACGCCACCCTTTGGGTGGCGTAGGCTATTGATGCATTCCCAGGTTTAAAAAACCTTGTAAATATGGGAATGCTTCCACATCCATAGATGTTGCATGGGAACACCCACACCACACCTATGGAAATTCATCCCTGATGCAAAGTAAGGCAATGCAGAAACTTGCACTGCGTTGCCTTACTTAATATCTACAAGGCCATGAAAAGCCACACAGAGTGGCCTTGCATGGCTCTGTAGGTAAGGGTCAGCATCCTGACCTTGTAGATATGGGTCAGCAGCCGGTGCAAGCTGCTTGGAATTATGGGCAGAGAGAGAGCTAATGTTGAAAGATGCTCACTACTGCTTTGCTCCTGAATGGAAGGGTATCAGCATCCAGTCAAGTCAGCTGCCTCTGTGAACAATGATAGTTCTTTTCTCTGCCATTAAAGAAAACAGCCGTTGACACTCCAAAGTAGTGTTTATTTTCATACACATTGTGCTGCCATGATGCATTTTGGCTGCACCTGCAATCTTGCTCACTGATCAGAGTGCCATCTTAGGTGTGTTTTTAAAGTGCACGAGTGCGTCACTCAACTATAGACATAAAAAACATTCTAATATTTACAATGTACTTACAATATTCATTGAAAATATTAAGCTAAAAATTAATTCAATTTTCACATACCATTCTTTTTATTAATTTTCCATTAACTTATTGAAAAGAAAATATTTGTTTATATCAGCATTTAATTCATGGTCCTGTGGGCTTAACCATTTTGTTATCTCTCATACATTTCAGTAATTTAGTCCTTGTGGGCAAAGGCAATCTCTGATTGCTTTTACAAAACTCATGCTTCCTAGTCCATCATAGTACCATGTCCCATACTTGTAACCCACCAAAACCTAGTAGTGAATAGAGTTAAAGTAATAAATGTCATTTAAAAAATAGCATACCATAAAATCAAAATCACACTGACATTGAAGTAAAGCCTTCAAAGTAGCTCTAAAATTACATCATGAATTTGTGTAATGTCCCATTGATTTAAGTTCTGTATATCCATATTCCTCAGAAGGCTGGTTCACTAATCAAAGTATCTTAAATATCATAAACTTAACTAATTCTACTAAAGTTATTTCAGCTAATGTAATTTATGTTGTGCCATCTAAACAGCTTATTTACACTGACTGAATCGTGAACCCATGGAGATCTTCCTCCATGTTTTGGTCCATACTACCTTCTAAGTGCATTTTTTTGCCACTTCTCCCAATGTTCCTCAGTGTGAGTCTGTAACAAAGTATTCCAAGTCCCTGTCATCACTTCTGTGAGCCTCTTCAAAGTGACAAGTCACCAGATTATTTCTATCCTTATTTTTAATTGCTATAGTATTCTTTTGTGAACTTGCAGAGTGGAATACTACTACATATATACTGTAGGTCACAGGGAAAGCACAAAATATAAATCACATGGTTGCTCCTACAATGGTAGTTCCTTTTGATATTTTGAGCGGTACTGTATAGAGTGGATTTGATTTCTGTTTTGGTAATTCCATACTTACGTGCTTTATATCTGCTGCATTTTTTGAACCCACTACTACCTTGCTTCTGGCCAGGTCTCTTTGCACTCCATTTCAGGACTAAATTGGACTAAATCACCCCTTAGAGATTTAGCACTTCCAAAGGTTACTCCAGGTTTTGTAGGCATAGTGAAGCCAAATATTCAATGATTTTTGATAGGATACTAGTATTTTTTAACAATTTGCTTACTACACCCTGCTTCCTATAATAATATGTTATTGCTCGGAGATTTGTGTGTTTATGCTATATGGTTTTCTTTTTCTTTTCTTAAATGGCAAACTCACACATTCCTCTTTATTTGCTTTTCCTATAATCTGTAACAGTTGCTATGGGGTCTTCTTTTTCCCTAAATCTGTCTTTTAGTTCTTTTGGTGCTAAATCCACTGGTTTCCTCTCACTGCATTTTCTCCCTACTCTGAAGCTTTCTCCATAAGGTATGTTTTTTTTAAGTGCATGGGGATAAATTCTGGTAGTATGGAGAACTAAGTTGTGTATGTTTCCAAAAGTTAGTGGTTCCATACTCAAAAGAATTGCTCTATTGCTCTTAACCCATCAGAATGTCTGATACTCACATACAAGACTGTAGCATCAATTGTCATCAGTGCATATTCATAGTCCCATGGGACATCAAATATCCTTTTTAAGAAATCTCCTGTGTCCTATACACAGGAGGGTAAACTGGTGACATAGGGCCTCATTATCATTTTGGTGGTCCGACCGCCAGATCGCCATGTCAGCGGTCTTTCAGACCACCCTATTGCAAGTTATACAGGCAGGACCACTGACTACAAAGCTAAAAATGGTAGACCACCAGCATTGCGGCAGCCTGGATGTAGGAGTCCACCCTCCAGCACCAACAGCACCGCAACCAACCATCAAGCATATCACAAACACACCATTGCCGTGATGGTCCCCTATGGTGGTCAGCCAATGGCAGTCCGAACCACAGCAATTCATGGTCAGCAAAGCAATAGTCAACTGCACATTGAATTAATTTGAAAACAAAACAGCGACACATGTTGCCACAGTGGACACCTGCAAAGGACACTATAAAACACAACCCTTGACAGACCACATTTTTTTTGCATTATCAATACCAAACACAGAAGCTAGAGCGACTTTTTCCATAAACAGTCCATAGATTAGGCATACCTTTTTTCACCGTCCCATAGAACACCTTGCACACACCTTTATCCATTCACACCCTTTTACACTTCCCCTGTTTACTGAATCGTATTTTTTTTCCACCATGTCACGTTCTAAAAATCCCCATTTTTCATAAGAGTAGAGCCACAATTATTTGGAGCACAAGTCGAGCACACTCCACTCAGTAGGAACATGGAACTGTGGGACATGATTGTTGAAAGAGTGAATGCTGTAGGCACCACTCTGCGCACAAAGGAGGACATCAAGAAGAGGCGGAACAACCTCAAGGGCAAGGCCTGTACCCTGGTCTCCAGGCACCAGCTGCAGGCCAAGAAGACTGGCTGTTGCCCCATTACATCTATTTCCCAGGGAGGAGAAGGTCTTAGCCATCCTAGATCCGGAGAGCTTGACAGGATTAGCTGGCGGTGTGGAGTCTGGTAAGTCACAATAGTAAAACACACTAAAATGCAATGCCTTGCATGCTCACAGCTTACCTTTTGCCATTTTTACTCTTATGCCACTCACCAGCCCAGTGTTCACTTGTCCAAATACCCCTATTTGGCAACTCCCAATTTAAGTGTACTCACCTGGGGAGATAACATTTGTACTGTGTGTAGTACAGGGACTGATAAGACTGCAACCCCCAAAGGGCACTGTTTCTATAACTCCAAACACCAGACCAGTGTTCTCTTCTCCAAATACTGCTATTTGTTATCTCTCAATTGAAGTATACTCACCTGGGAGAATACCATGTGTTTAGTGTGTGTAGCGCAGAGACTGATCTGACTACGTGACTGCTAAGGCGAGGAGGTTTTGTTACTGTTACTCCACTCACCAGCCCTGTGTTCTCTTCTCCAAATACCATTGTTTGTTAAACCACAAATGAAGTGTACTCACTTGGGAGGATACCATATGTATAGTGGGTGTAGTACAGGGACTGACATGACTACAACTTCCAGGAGGCCCTGTTCCTGTAACTCCAAACACCAGTACTGTGGTCACCTGCCCAAATGCACCTGTTTGGTAACTCTCAAATGAAGTGGACTCACCTGGAGGGTTAGAATTTGCATAGTGTATGTAGTACAGGGACTGACCTGAATGCAAAACACAATAGGCCCTGTTTCTCTAAATCCAATCATTAGCACCATGTTCACTTGCAAAAATCGATCTGTTAGGGAACTCTCAATTGAAGCGTGCTCACCTGGTAGGATAACATGTACTAAGTGTTGGAAAGCAGAGGGAGTGACATGACTGTAATTCCTAAAAAGCCCTGTGCCTGTTATTCCAACCACCAGCTTAGTGGTCACTTGCCCATATATCCCTCTTTGCTAACTCTCAATTGAAGTGTACTCACCTGGGAGGCTACCATTTGTATAGTGTGTGTCGAAGAGAGTGCTGCCTGACTGCAACACCCAGGAGGCCTTGCTTCTGAAACTCCATCCACCGGCCCATTGTTCACTCACCTAAACACACCTGTTTGTTAACTCTCAAATGAAGTGGACTCACCTGGGAAGAGAACATTTGTCAAGTGTGTGTAGTCTAGAGAGTGACATGTCTGCAGCTCCCAGGAGGCACTGTTTCTCTAACTCCAACCACCAGCAGAGTGCTCAGTTCCACATATACCCCTGTTTGTTAATTCTCAACTGATGTGTGCTCACCTGGGAGGATAACATTTTCTAAGTGTTGGGAAGTAGAGAAAGTGACGACTGCAACTCCCAGGAGGCACTGTTTCTCTAACTCCAACCACCAGCATAGTGGTCACATGCTATAATACATATGTTTGTCACCTTTTAAATGAAATATGCTTACCTGTGAGTAATCAAGCACAGATCATGCCCACATTACAGACATATTTGTCAACATAGATTAATCCTGACTTGCTAACCCAAGATTAAATATTTGAGGACACAAATGCCACCTTAACCAGTGTGCAGAACAATGATCCCTAAGGCATCAAGATGCATAAGCAGAATGATATTGGCAACAGACACATTCAAACTAAGGTCCATATTTATACTTTTTTAGCGCCTCATTTGCGTCAGTTTTTGACGCAATAGCGGCGCAAACTAACAAAATACAATTGTATTTTGTATGTTTGCACCGCTTTTGCGTCAAAAAGCGGCGCAAATGCGGCGCAAAAAAAGTATAAATACTGGCCTAACTGACCACATGATGTCTCCAGTAAAATATTCAATAAATTCCTGAGTCTGCCTGCATCATAATCAACTAGGCCTCAATAGCCAAAGCCATATCTTGACTAGCCACTGTTTTGCCTGCATTGGTGACAAGATGGTCTTCTCAGGCCATCCTGCCAAGTGCTAATGCTCTGTACTCGTCAACAGCTGCTTGACTTAAATGAAATTGGCATGCTTCACAAATGTCATGTCAATAAAACCAATACAATGTATACTTGCCACAATTTTACTATCTGCAAAATAACTTTGTACAAGGTCTCTGCTTACTGTAACACTAAACTGTTGGATGTAGATGTCACAATACAACCAGTAACATTGTACGTTTCACATAAACAGGTTGAGTTGCCACTGGGCACACAGAGGCTACAGAAGTAACTTCCACTACTCTTCTGCATGAAACCCTCAGTGAATAAGACACTCCTGGACATCTGGCCATGAAAGACTGTTCTGGCCCATCTGGGCAACCTGGCCAGACACCAACAGTGGGTCTCACTGTGGCCACATCAGTACATCCCAGCCCAGTTGCCTCAACATCACAGGCAGCCATTTGCCCTCCAACCGGTGCACCAAGCTCAGTGTCTATCATCTTATGCCCCCCAGTCCTGGATCCTAAGTTGTAGCACAACACTTCTTCCAACAATGAGGGTCTAGAAACAAGTTGAAGAGGGCACCCTGTGGCTAGGGTGCAGCTCCATTGGTGTAGGGTATGTGGGAGGGATCTATGGGCCAGCAGGGAAAACCCACTGGAGCTGCTCCTGGCCAGGACACCATCAGCCATGTGTTGGGGGTCTATCAGGAGTCCCAAGGCGTGATGGGACAGGTCTTGACCAAACTCCGGAAAATCAAGCACCTATGAAGGGACATGCACAGAGACATGCAAGAACAGATGGAGAACCACAATACCAACATGACCTCCCTAACAAGGATGCTGAGAGTAATACACACCACCCAGAGCCGGGCTTTCCAACAACAGTCTACCCCTCACTTTGGTTCATAAATGCTAGGCACATCTATATTGGTGCCAGCCACCGAAAGGGAGGCCCTGTGAGAAGAAGAACCAGCCTTAGACACCCCTGACTCTATAGCAGCTGATCCCCCTAGCATGCAAGCAGGGACGTCCAGCGAAGAAGCAGGAACTGCGAATGGCAAGACACCCACCACTGCCAGCAAGTGGCCTCTTCCTAAAGGACCTCCTTTGTGTATCAAACATTTACTCTGGACTGATCCAGAACCACCTACCAGTTTCAGTGGGAGGAGTACTTTGGACTCCAAAAGATGGGGCATCGACTCCAATGATTTCAATCATCATGACTGACCCCTTCTCTTTCGTTTTCTGTTTCAGCATTAGCATTGTATTAAATTCACCCATCACAAACTCATTGTCTGCTTGCTTCATTTTCACTTTTTGCTATATTGAGATGTGAGACCATGTGAACAATATGATGAAGACATAAGCCATTTGTGCAACCAGGGATATGTTACAGGTACACGGGGATGTAAAGGTTATTCCTTTGCAGGGAGATGTTATGGGGCATACAGCATGCCACAGTGATGAGACACACTTTCCCCATGAGTAGAGGAAGGCTCCACCAGACATCAAAATCTGGCTTTCAGGAGCCCAAAAGCCTGCTACACTGGCCTCTGTGATCTTCCATGGGTCTCATTGAAGAAGTTGGATTCCTCAACGTCGTCAACAACCAAGGATGGTTTGGATATGCTGAGTCTGCTGTTAAGGAATGGGCAATAAGTGCAACAAAAAGTCACTGATTTCATTATTGTAGCACCTGACATTGCTCACACACAATCAGAATAGACGTGACTTACCAACCAGCCAGGCCCTCTCTTGGTGCAGTTGTGACATCAGCTGAGGTATGGTGCTGTACCGCATAATGAAGGAATCATGGGCTGAACCCAGATAACAGGCACAGACATTAGAAATGTAGAGCTCTGCCAGACAGCTTGCATATTGATGGAATGGAAGTTCTTTCTGTTGCAGTAGACTTGTTCAGTGGCCTGCGGTGACACCAATCCAACATGTGTGAAATCAATGGCCCCCACCATATGTGGGATGCGGCCAAAAGCATAGAAGTCAACATTAACATTAGCCAAATCCTCACTTCGGGGAACCTGATATAGCTGTCATTGTGTTTCCCCTTTGCTGAGAAGAAATCCGTCAACATCATTCTGGACATAGGTTGGGACATACCAGCAGATTGGGCCACTGTATGTTAGAAGGACCCTGTTGCTAGTGTTAAAAATGGGGTCTCTGGTTGGCAGTCAGTTTACACTCTGTCCAAGAAGGGACCTTACTCTAGTCAGGGCAATGGAGGTACACACTTAGATAACCCCTGCTCACCCCCTTGGTTGCTTGGCACAAGCAGTCAGGCTTGTCTGAAATTCAATGTGTAAAGTATTTGTACCAATTCACAGTAATACAGTGAAGACACTACAAAATGGACACCACACCAGTTTTGAAAAATAGGCTATATGTATCTAAATCAAACAAGACATTATTTTTAAAATAATAGATTCATACTCCACAGAAAACAATGGAATAATTGTTGTTATAGGGAAGTACCTGATTTGCATCAAAACTAAAGCTGCCCGGATGAGCGTGCGTCAAAAAAGTCAATGATGCATCATTTTCTCAATTGCAAGTGAGGCCGTGTATCAGTTTCTGGATGGAGCACCTCGGGTATGCACAGGTTTACGTTGACTTTTGACACCCAGCTATGATGATTGTGTAATGCACCAGCACAGTGATGGAAAACCATGCTGCTTGGGGTTTGCATCATTTTCACTAGCCATAAGTGCATAATTTTTCCAGCCGCGATGCAGGTGATGCGCCCATTTCCCAGCTGCGATGCAGGTGGTGCATCGATTTCAGCTGCCGGATGAGTGGTGCTTTGGTTTTACAGTCATGTTGCAGGTGGTGTGCCGAAATCTTCCAAGCACGGCTTCCTGTGCGTGGAATTCACTCCTTGTTCTACCAGCTTCAGCTTTCAAGTGCCCAGGGACTGGATAGGGCACCACTTTGCAGGGCAGGCGTCTTGGCAGAGAGTCCAGTTGTTGGCAGAGGACGTCTTTGATGGCCCTGAGACTTCAAAACAGGAGGCAAGCTCAGTCCAAGCCCTTAGAGATTCTTCACCAGCTGGAATATACCACAAACTCCAGTCTTTGGCCTCTTTAATCCAAAAGCAGCAACTGCAGGCCAACCCAGCAAACCACAGTCACAGACAAAGGGGCAGTAGTCCTCCTCCAGCTCTTCAGCTCTTCTCTTTGGCAGAGGTTCCTCTTGGTTCCAGAGGTAATCTACCAATCTGGGGTTTTGGGTCCACTACTTATATCTATATCTGAATTTGAAGTAGGCAAACTTGAAAGGAAAGTCTCTGTTGTTCACAAGATCCCGCCTTGCCCAGGACAGGCCCCAGACTCACACCAGGGAGTTGGAGACTGCATTGTGTGAGGGCAGGCACAGCCCTTTCAGGTGTAAGTGACCACTCCTCCATCCAGTCGGGCCCAGATAGTCCATCAGGATATGCAGGCTAGACCTTAGCTTCCTTTGTGCCACTGTCTAGATGGGATTCACAAAAAGCCCGACTGTCAGTCTGACACAGACAAGGAATACACAAGCAGGGAGACTCACAGATGGTTTAAGCATGAAAATGCCTACTTTCTAAAAGTGGCATTTTCAAACAGACAATTTAAAAACTAACTTTTCCAAAATATGTATTTTTAAATTGTGAGTTCAGAGACCCCAAACACCACATCTCTACCTGCTCCCAAAGGAAAACAGAACATAAACGTTATTTAAAGGCAACCACCATGTTAACTATTAGAGAGATATGCCTTACAACAGTGAAAACCGAATTTGACAGCATTTCACTGATAGGACATGTAAAACATACCAGCACATGTCCTACCTTTAACATACACTGCACCCTGCCCACGGGACTACCTAGGGCCTACCATATGGGTTCCTTACATGTATAAAAAGGGATGGTTTGGGCGGTTAAAATGACAGTTTAAAACTGTACACACAGACACTTCAGTGTCTAAGCCATATTTAAAGGGCTACTCATGTGGGTGGCACAACCAGTGCTGCAGGCCCACTAGTAGCATTTGATTTACAGGCCCGATGACCTCTAGTGCTCTTTACTAGGGACTTACTAGTAAATCAAACATGCCAATCAGGGATAAACCAATCATCAATACAATTTTACACAGAGAGCATATGCACTTTAGCACTGGTTAGCAGTGGTAAAGTGCCCAGAGTTCTAAAGCCAACAAAAACTGGTCAGAAAGATTAGGAGGAAGGAGGTAAACAGTTTGGGGATAACCCTGCAAAAAGGGCCAGGTCCAATAGCTAGGAAGTGCAATACTGACATGACTTGTACAATGGGTGGTATGCTGGTTGGATAACTTATAGCTGACATCAGATCAGGTTCCAACTGACGGCATAAGTCCATTATTGTTTGCCTAAAGAGGCAGTAGTACATGATAATATGGCATTCTTCCATGGTCTGATGTCTGGCAGTGGATGGTAGACAGAAGGTTGTTGCATTCTTCCTCTCCCAGGGTACCTATGTGTGACAGGACATGTGCTGTGACATTAGCCAGTGTGTCCACAGCAACATAGATGCAATCAGGGTATCTCATTGTAACATGCACCAGCAATTAGTGGTGATTTGTCTGGGACTTGCTGATTCATTGTGTTGTGAATTTTAGGGACATTTCTCCCTGACATTTGCACATGATATCTACAGTGTCCATCTCCATGCCAAATGTGTGGCAAATCTGAGCAACATGGCTAATACCTCCATGACTCCATTGGGACAAAGTTCACACAGTGAACTGTGCATTGTTAATATGTTTCCAGTGTGGCATGAGTATTTCCATGTCACCTCCCTCTTCCCAATCCAAATACCCCATTCCCCTACCTATCCCAAACACACAGACAGATCTGCACGCACCCACCTCAACACACAGAAGCAGCACACATGAACACAAACACCAGAAAACACACCGGCATGCAAGCGCTCAAAAGACACCCAAACACACAACATCAGCCACCACTCCTCCAGACACCCCCCCCCCACTGGGCCACACCACATCCAGCATACCCACAGGCAGTGACAAACCTACCATACCCACAGATACCACCCCAACAGACACACAGACATCCACCACACCCAACATACCCACAAACACCACCCCAACAGACACACAGACAGCCACCACACCCAGCATACCCGCAGAGACCACACCAACAGACACACAGACATCCACCAAATCCACCATACCTGCAGACACTACCCCAAAAGACACACACACATCTACCACTACAAGCATACCCACAGACACCACTCCAACAGACACACACACACATCCACCATTCCCACATCACCCAGCACCTACACCTCCCAGCCCTCCAAGACATGCAAATGCCCACACTCACACACGCAACAGACACCACCCAAACACCAGCATACCTCACAGACGCACACACCCAAGACATTCACATTGACACACCAGACGACCAGTCCCTCAACCTCCAAATCCCCGAACCACTTCTGATGATCATCCCCATAGGAATGTTTTTTGTTTGACTTTGGCTTTTCCCTTGTTCCCTCCACAGCATCCCAAATCCAAGAGGCCCCAACCCACATGCCAACCCATCCCTTCCACCTCCAAGTCCTTCCCTGTCACACTTGCCCCTGCAAGCACTCACACCCCTGGCCCCCAAGAAGAAGCCCGTTCCATCCTAAGAAACAGTCCATCCTTCCCAAACCCAAATCCAAACCCACCCATCCCAAATCTGCCCTTCCCAGGATGATCCCTGAGGTGCCTGCCTGCCCACTTGATGCCCCTTCCTGTGGAGGTTCCCAGGCACTAATAAGAGTCAAGTGTTAGTACAGTACTGTGCACTTTAAAGACTGATGGGCTGGCCAATGCCTTGGACATTTCCAATTTGCTAAATAATAAACCCAAGTTGTTGTTTTGTTGGGTACACATGTTGTGTAGCCATTTTAGCTATAGCTCCATGCACGTTATTTTAACACACTAGGCTGCTGTGCACTTTAACCTAGATATATTTTATTCAGCTTTGTCTTTTTATTTTTACAATAACCATTTTTATGGTCTTGTTTTATTTTCTGTGTATCTTACTGTTTTTGCGTAGGCCAGCACTCTGTTCTCAAACAAGACATTCTTGATCACTCTGTGCTTCTTCCAAGGCTACAGCACAGTAAATTGCTGGTTAATGTGGTAGAAGTTTAGTCTCCAACATTCGTAGAAAATACACATCCTTACATAGGGACATTTTATCAGAACATCAGTTGTGTTGTCATAAAAACACTTCCTTGTCCCTTACACATTAGAGAGAGATTCCAGCCAGAGAACCACAACTGTATGCTGATTGCTGAATGCTTCGCTGCAGATGCTAACGCAGACTGCAGGCCTTTGCTCAGGTATGGGGGTTGATGTCTTCCCAGGGAAACCTGAAGGGCAGAATTACTGCTTAACATGCTGTGCTCAATCATAACCTAGGTAGGAGCTAGTTCATCGATTATAGTGACAATATGATAGCGTTGTTTTTATGCTTCACTCTTCTCATCACGATTTTAATAGTCATGTTGTGTCATCCTGGTCACTGCAGCTCACGCTTTGCTATCTAAGATGCAGTTGTTTTATTAAACTTATTATTGAAACATATACTGCCTTTGTTTGTCATTTATATATGAGACCGCGTTGTTAATGAGAGAAATGGATGTGACCTGAGTGACCACAACTTCCCTGAGAAACCAAGTATGTCATGCGCTCGGCGGCCCAGTTATCCCTATCCTTTGGTAGAGATGAGGCACTGCTATTTAGCCGAAGCAAAACCTGTATTGGAGCGACAAGTGTCACCCGCAGTGGGTTAGACTTAGTCTCTCACACCGCGGGCGATTCTGCTGCTCCAAATCCAGTAGTCTCATTAGAATAATGAGAGCCTACGCGACATGGAGCCACCAAAGTTTGGTCATGCTCTAATTTTCGGGTCCTCCGGTGTATCTCTGTCTCATTATATAAAATAACGCCTTAATACCGTATACAGAGACGTCCGTGGTACTGAGAATTTCCACCTCAGCTACGTAGGCTATCCTATCTAAGGCTGGAGGTTGTTCAAGCTTGAACTTTAAAAGGAAAAACGCCATTTGGTGTGCCTTCTCTGAACATATAGTCTGTCTATGATGGTGAATCCGCAGCAGATACAAATAGCAGTTAATATGAGACAACCTCTGACTGCACATTTATTAGCAAATGGCCTAAAGGTCCAGGGGGGTCCAGTCACATTTGTGGTGGATGCCCATGCAGCTTATAGAACAGAACTGTTTTATTCTTGTGACACTTTTCCAGCAGTTGATGGGAACACAAATACATTTCATCATTATACACTTACAAATGCACATGGACAATACAGAGCATATGCATATTTAGAAATACCATTATCTTATCAAGAACATAATAATTGGCTTGATGGCGCTATACCCCACACAATTTTACCAGTAAGGTTAGGTCCTCTATGTAACGATGGTCCTACCTGGCCTTTGTTTGCCACCTATACACCACATCCTGTGGTTGCAAATTTAGCGGTAGCTGAGGTTCGTTGCTTATATAAGGAATAAACAGTGATATAGAGACGACTAGTACAATTTGTAATGCAAATATTAAATACAAACCCAGCACGTGCTGCTCCAGCACATCCACATGCAGTAACACCAGGTATAAACCCTGCAGCTGTACATTCAATCATGGGTAAAGTACCCGCCAAACGAGAGGAAACTCTGTTTTGGTTAGCACAAAAAATAAATGCGCTGGAGGCAGTACTTCCCCGTACGGGACCTCAGGATAAACATAGAATATTAACAATGTGCTTGCCATTTGGGATGGTCCCTACAGTGGACAACTGTAATACTTGTGGCACGGTATTTGCCGCGCTCTATACAACCGCACACAGTACACCGACACTTGCCAATTTACCGGAAGTGTCGAAGCAAATTCAAGATGAATATGGGGCTGCCCCGGCCCTAGATTTGGGGATGCAATTGATGGGCAATTTTGCCACAGTGTCCTCAATCATTTTAAGGAACCTTAAAGGGGAAGTGGTCGCACTGGCAGTGCTCATGCAGCTCCGTGACGTTCCGCAACAGGATCAAGAACGCTAGCTGCCAAAAATAATTTCAGAGACCTATTCTAGTATTGGTCGAGACAGTTTAGGGGCCAGACCATCTAAACCACAATTTCAGGGCAAATCTAATAAAGATTTTGCCAAGCAAGCTCCTGAAGGTAATAAGAAACGATGGGATAAAAAACAACAAACTCCTAAAAAGGAGAGGGGAGAATCTCCACAAATGGAGACCCCACAAAATAGATATATTCTCAGAAATAGATATAATATAAAAAAAACTGATAGATGTCAATATACTGATACACGCCAATCTCGTTCCTTTCAGGATTCATCAGAAAAAATAAATGAGAGACGTGGGCGGTCAGAGCAAAGAACAGAGTACGTGAAACTGAGACAGGAATGACAACGCTCATCGGAGGTTTCTGTAAAAAAGGAAGAGAAACCTGCCCAACAAAAACACCAATTAAAAAAGAAAAACGTGGCAGCAGTCACAGTACGACATGCCACTCAGGAAGAGGGTCCTCTTGAAGAAGAAGAAGTGGGCACTAGCACTGCTAGACAGCGCAGCAGAGGTCACAATAGTTTGCCGGAGTCTTCTAAAGCATCTGGAGGTGAAAGCAACTGATTACTTTCTACAAGTAGAAACTGCAGACATGCATGTCTCCACGCCTGATAGGGTGCATAAAGTAACACTGCAGTTAGAAGGAGACATTGAGCGCATAATAGACGCAAACTTTTGGGATCGCGTGGTGAACATATATGATGTTTTGTTGGCTGAACAAGATTGGGCACCTGAATTTGTCCATACCTGCCCATATGGAGAAGACGTAATTAAGCCTTCCTTCTCACCCCTTGTTCCAGAAGAAATGGCTGAATACTATGCCATTGATTGGGCTTTGGCACAGGCACCTGCATTATACCGACATCACGTAGGATTGGATAAAGAATCCCCCTATTATGTAATTCCAATTAAAAATGAACTTCAACCCCAACCTCAGTATCCAATAAAGCATGAAGCAAAAGCACCTGTGAGAGAAATACTCACAAAATTAGAATACCAGGGAGTAATTGAACCCTGTGCCTCCCCAATGAATAATCCATTGTTCCCAGTAGCCAAACCAGACCATTCATGTAGAATAGTCCTAGGCTACAGACACTTAAACAGTCATACACACACTTATTCTATACAAAACTCACATAGCACAGCACTAATGAACACTATAGTGCGTAAAAAATACAAAACAACACTGGATATTTCCAATGGTTTCTTCTGCCAGAATATAGCGCCTGAGAGTAGTGATTTAACAAGTTTCAGTGCACTAGGCTCCCAGAAAAAAGTCTGTTGTTTACCTCAGGAGTATAAGAACAGCCCAGGACTGTTTGCAGCTCGTGTGACAGCAATTTTGCACGAGATTGATCCTGAAGCATTGTCCTATGTAGATGATATCTATCTTACGGATGATGAATTGCTACAACATTTAAGACGGGTAGACCGCATTGTTGTGGGATTTGCTGAACTTGGCTACAAATTCAATTAAAAAAAACAAAAATAGCCTTCCTCAGCGTCCTGTTTCTGGGATATGAGCTGTCAAGTGAAGGAAAGAGCCTAGCGCCGCAATTCTTAGAAAAATGTGCACAGTTACAACCCGATTAAAAAACTCCAATCTCTATTGGGTTTCCTAAATTTTGGCAGAACTTACATTCCAGATTATGCTACACGCATAAAGCCTTTGTATGATCTGATACATCCTGATTTTGTAAGCAAATTCTGGACAATTGAACATACACGCATTCTCAGAGAATTGCAAACTGACATGCTTGCAGCACAACACTTACACACAAGGGACAACAAAACACATTTGGTCATCAGAGTAATAGTTGGTGCCATCGGTTTCACCTATGTGACATTTAATGAAGGTGAGACAGTCCTGACTGCGTACAAATCACACTAATATTCAGCAGCAGAACAGAGCTTTGCTCCCACTGAGAAAATTCTCACTGCTGTAGAGATGGCTGTCGTTAACGAGCGACCTCTTGCCCAAGGAAAACGCATTATTGTTGTTTCTCCGATCCCAGCCCTGGAGGCTGTTACAAAAGCCAGCATTCCAAACGCAAAAGCATTACATCCACGTTGGATACAATGGGCTACGTCTTTGACAGCCACTGATGTAGACTAAATTTTTGACCCAAAGTTACAAACTCAGGGATTTGTGCAGCATGAAATAAAATGCCCAGTTCCAGTAAATACTTTGCCTATTGACCAATATCATAGAGTCATGTACACCAATGGCTCAGCACAACCTGCAATTGGCACAAAACACCAATATTCTACTGCTTGAGCTGTTGTAAGCGGCTATATGGAAGGTGATACATTTTGGCCCCTACATGCATTTACGCAAACCCTACGCGGATTGTTTTTGATTCATATTACTGTGTCCAGTCCTTCAATGAATATCTGCATTACTGATGCCAGAATGGTTTCAGAGATTCCAACACCATTAAACACAGACTACTGTGGGGGAAAGTAGCAGATCTGAAAGAGACGCTACCAAATGTCCATGTTGTGGATACACTTGGACACCAGGGCGTTGGGATACACGTTGCTGGAAATACATTGGCTGATGAAGCCGCAAAGTCAGCAGTAGCCGTGGCCACTGTAGCTGCAGTAACACACGTTTAAGTACGAAACCAGACGCAGACATATGGGCTGCCATGAAGGCTATGGCTGATGGTATGCCCTATCCTAAAATATTTCCGGCTAAATATTTCTACCGAATGGGCGATCGCCTGAACGCTGAAGTTAGAATACCAGGTGTAGGCGTGAGAGATATTCCCAATAAAGACATAACAAAGACATAAGACAAGGGTTGATTAAAGCAGCACATGAAGGTGTGGAATCTGCCCATGCTGGCGTGGCGGCTACAATTTCAATGTTGCAAGCCCATTATTGGTGGCCTGGTCTCTACAAAGAGACCAAGCAGTATGTCCTTTGTTGCAACATCTGCCAACAAATAAAAGTTTCCACTGCCAAACGCCCGCCGCAGACACCCCTCTTGATTTCAAACAGGCCATTACAATGTGTGTACTTAGACCAGTGCGGTCCCCTAACATCGGACAGTGCATACAAGTATATATTAGTCGCTGTTGATTCATGCGCCAGATTTTGATGGGTGTGGCCACAATGCTCGACTGATGTTCGGACTGTTATTAAAGATTTGCGAGTCTTTATAGGTACATATGCGATTGCCGCTTTCCATTCGGACCAGCGCCCTGCTTTCGCCTCAAGGGCATTCAGGGACACCATGGCTTCATTGGGGGTCCAACTACAGTACTCGTTTCCATTTCATACTGAGGGAAATAGTGTTGTGGAGCGGCTAAACTGTGATTTAAAGCAATCTTTAACAGCCAGAGTCTTAGGTACGGGTCGTAGTTGGCTTAATCGCCTATATGGAGTTCAGAGAGCACTTAATAATCTGCCTAGAAGGTCGTTCTGTCTCCATCGACAATGTCTGACTACACCATGTGGCCGATCCTGCACAGCAGACCAAGAGGTACATCCAGTAGTTCCTGAATCCCTCTCATTACTGGCCAAGAAGTCCCTCTACAAGTGGTTTATACCAACACTGACACCTCTCTGAGCTTGGGGAGGGTGGAAGATGATCTTACATTGGTTCCACTAACATCGGACAATACAGAAATAATTGACCGAGTTGACTCAACTCCAACACAAACGGATGGTGCTATCTATTGTGTGCCACCACGGGAAACACCAACTGCACCAATGACCACAGCTCCAACCTTTGCACGAACTGCTTCTGGATATTTTGTCGACTTAAATGATGACGTCTCAGACTCATTCGCATCTTCGACACCTGAATTGTCAAAAGCATGTAAGCTCACAAACCGGCTTAAAAAAACATATTTTATTTTTCCATGGAACTATCTATGGCTTTCATTGACTATCTCAGCTTTCCTACTTTGGTTTGGTTTTGTTATAACTTTTTTCTTGTTAGTACATGGTCATTTTCTCACTGAAAAGCAGTTGAATTGGTGGAGGAGGTTTTAAAACCACATTTTTCATCACACAAGCTCCGAAGAGACTTATCATTTGTGAACATTTCCTCAGTACCAATTCCTGATGGGATTGTCTGGGACAAAGTAATATTTGATAAATATGGTCCAACGGAAGTAATTCAAACACCATATGTGTTCAAACTATCAATATTATAACACCAGATATTGTTACTGTATTTGAAAATGAAAATGTTTATAAATCTAAAGAGAATTATGGTGATATGTTTTGCTATAATTATTATGGGCACCATTTCATACATAGAGCAAGCAGCCCCAAAACTGTTTTTAATTATACACAATGGGAACAACGTTCGACTCCACCTCAAGAGAGTTCCAAAACTTATTCTGAAAAGTTTACACAGTTTTCTTGGCACAATGTAAATAATGCTGAGTCATATTATTTTAAAGTACCACCAACTAAAGATATGCATATGCTATTGACAAATACTAAATTTATATATTCGGAATCCTTTGTTTCCCGGTTGTCTATAGAAGGCTATGATTATTGGCTGAAATTGATTGATCTGAAAAGTGTATGGGGAACTAAACATTGGCAAATTAGGGGAAAGGAAGTTTCATTTAGAGCATGCCTCATACCTGTACAAATGATATTTTTAAATAAAACAGCACAACATCTGTTTGTCTGGTAAGTATTTAATCTTGTGTTGTCCCATGTGACCATGTATGGTGCTAGACTTGTCCCCCTGATATGGATTGTACATTTGTCTCATGTGTGGTAGCTCAAGTTTTGTTTATGCAGATGTGGAGGTGTTCAATTGTGCTAGCTTCCTTAACATTTGACTGTGCGTGTGTCTATTTTGCTGTGTGTACCTTGTAGCTACTTCACCTAGATGTCTGACCCATGCTGTTACTATTGTATTTGCTTTCTTGACTTCACTTTAACTTTCAGATTTTGCACATAGGCATGCCACTTGACTGTAGTATTGTTTGTCCCTTAGATACCTTAGAGGCTAGTCCCCTGCCAAATGTTGTTTTAGGGGCATGTGCAAAGTGTAATGTGTCCCAGGACGGCATCCTTCCCTAAGTGCTCCTGATGCCCAATCCCTATTGAGCAGGCATTGTTTGCATAGTGAGCATTGGATATTTGTCTTTCTGTCTATTGTGGATCCCGCTGTCCTGCCATTGTGTTGCAACGTGGGTGATGTGTGGGTCCATTGCTGGGATTTTTAATTGGAGTGGTGTTTGTGTTCCCTGACACATCCCGACATACGTGTGTTGAATGTGAAAGCAGTCCATGGCATGTGTGATTGAGGGTCCCAGTTGTATTTTTAGATTTGATGTTATTGTCTTGTTAGTGTTGTGTGACACAATGTTATGTACCCATCACTGTCCCTGTGTCTAAGATGGTCAGACATGTGTTTTTGTTGAGTGTTGCAGTGCAGTGAGTAACCTGCCCAAAGGGGGAGTTTAAAGGAAATGAAGGTGTCCTTCTGTGTGAATGACTGTGATTGTGGGCACAATGATACATTGCTGTAGCATGACCACATATCATGTGGATGACGGTGCCATGAACTGTTGCTGAGCATACTGACACAAGTAGGTGTGTACTTACGGTTGTTGCGTCCACAACGGTAGGGATTTTGAGCCCCTTTGATGATCAGCAGAAGTGGCAAGACATTTGTGATTGGCTCCATGGCAGCACCTGACGTGTTTGACTGCCTGCAGGTAAATTGCTCACTTTATACTCTCCGTTTTGCCTGGTAGTACGTGGTGGTTGGACTGCCACAGTCACCCTGGTGGAGTGCAACCCCATAATGTGTCCGTCAGAATCACTGTCTCAGCCAGCCTGTTTGTGCTGCCTCTTGACGGCTGTGGTCTGTGCTGACTGGCGGTGCCAGCAGTTCCGCGGTGGTCTTTGCTGCATAGTCCCAAATGACTCATAATATAGTGATCTGACTGCCAAGCCAATGGTGGTCGAACCACCACCACTGCTATGGTGGCGCATGGACTTCCAAACTTGTAGAGGCCCATAGTCCCGCAAAAGCTACATATTTTGAGGTGTTTTCAAACACTCTGCTAATTGCTGAGTTTATAGGACAACCAGTGCGATCTTTCTTTATTCTTATAGATTTTCAGAATCATGTAAAATATCAGTGTACATTGGAGGCATTTCTCAAGAACATATGCTTCTTTTCTTCTTTCCAGTGGATCCTCATTATATTTCAATTTAATATCATATAGAGTCTCCATAGGAATTCAAACATAAAATGTTAATTTGGAGATAGGCCAACAAATTAGCATATGTTATAATTTACAATAACTTAATGGGCAATGAATGAAAAAAGAAAAAATGGTTTGTTAAAAAATAAATGAATTTTTAACTTTAACATTTCACTGAATATTGTAAGTACCTTGTAAATATTATTATGTTTTATGTCTATATGAAAAATAGAGGGAAGTAAGGAACAGTAAGCAAGAAGGCTATCAGGCCTCTTGAAACAAACATGGGGCCAGATTCATTTGAAAATGACGGTGTGTGGCACTGCGTCAAATTTGGCAGCGCCGTGCACTGTCATTTTTAAAATGCAGGGATGCACTGTATTTACTAGAATACAGTGCACCCCTGTGTTTCCCCCTGCGCAGACATAACATTTTCTGCTATGCGCCAATGCAGCCACCTTTGCACCGAGTGCAAAGATGGCTGCGTTGAGGGGGAGATTGCTTTTGTGCAGGAAGGAACACCTTCCTGCACTAAAACAATCATAAATGGTGATTTGCTCTTTCTATGTGTACTGCAAAATGCCACACACATAGAAAGAGTGAAAAACAAGGAGAAATGAAAGCATTTCTCCTCGTTGAGCCACTAGTTAGATTTTGGTGCTGCCTAAGGTTACGAAAACTCATAAATCTGAGGCAGCGTCAAAATGCAATGGGTGTTGCTGTGGCGCGCCCAGAGTAACACCCATTGCACGCTCCTTCCATGCAAAGTGATGCGTGTGAAGCGGCCGTATTTACAAGGTGGTGTTAAGCCACAAAAAGTGGCTTAGTGCGACCTTGTAAATATGGCGCAGGGCATAGTGCCACCAGAGTGTCACAAAAAGTGATGCTCCAGTGGTGCTAGGGGCTCTTAAATATGCCCTCAAGCTTTTATCATTCACACAGAAACAGTGTAAAACAGTAGCGGCACTGTTAAGTAGTGTAATTATAACTCCTCTTATACTTAGCAGTTAGAAAGGGCTGAAGTGAAGACCCTGGTGTAGAGGCACAGGACTCAGTAGTACAAGCTTACCAGTCGTACAGAAAAGCGATACATCAAATAAGCCCAACATGATTTCGATGATTTCTATTTACTTACGTCATCTCCACTGACTCTCCCCCTCCGTTCTCTCCTCTCGCACACATACCCCCTTGACCGGTAACCCGGTAAGTAAGGTGCGGTAAAAAACTAAGGCCCAGATTTAAGAGGGCCTAGCACCATCTAAAGACATGTTAGCGTCATTGTTATGACCAAATACACACACCTGACACCCATACACACACCACACCCACACCACTATAAAACACATACCCACATTACCCACAACCCCTTACGAACACCAATTGCCATCAGGAGACTGAGAAGAAGTGCACAGAGACAACTAGACACACACACCACTTACACCCATACACCCCTCATGCACTCCACATCACACACCCCACCACATTACCCAACACATCCTCATCAACACACATCACACAACACTCATGGCACCACAAAGGCACCCTCTTTTCACTGAGGAGGAGTTTAGGGTCATGGTGGAGGAAATTGTCAGGGTTGAGCCACAGCTCTTTGGAGCACAAGCACAGCAGATATCCGTTGCAAGGTAGATGGAGCTATGGTGGTGAATCATGTACAGGGCCATGCCGTGGGACAGCACCCAAGAACAAGGGACAACATCAGGAAGAGGAGGAACGACCTATGGGGGAAGGTACGTTCCATTGCAGCAAGACACCAGCTCGCCATACAGAGGACTGGCAGTGAACCCCCATCTCCTTCCCCACAACTCACAGCATGGGAGGAACAGGTACTGGCAATACTGCATCCTGAGGGACCCACTGGAGTAGCCGGAGGACTGGACACTGGTAAGTTCATATTTAACACTTATCACCCCCCCATACCTGCATGCCATCTCACACCCTCATTCCCATTATTCCACTCCATCCCACACACTGCACTCACACATATTACTAATCCCAATGCCAAGCCCTGCATGGCACACAAATGCATGGACACCCCTCCCAGCCCTGCATGGACACCCATCACCAAAGCATGCACAGCATAGGGAAACTAACATAACCACAATGCATCGCCATACACTAGAAGCATAATACATCATTTACCCAGCCAATGTCAGTGGAGAGGAGGTGCCACCACTATCCAGTCCCCCAACAGAAGAGGCCTCCAGTGATGACAGTAACTCTGTACTTCAGGATCTGGAGGACCTACCTGGCCCATCAGGGACCATTGTGTAGTTGGTCACCCAAGGCCACTCAAAGACCCCCACAAAGCCTCCCCCATCAGGAACCAATGTCACAGCACCCACTCAGCGTACCAACACCTCTGTCCCCAGGACACGTCAATCAGCAGTGTGCCCACCTGTACAGGGACCCCAGGCCACATCTCACAGCCAAGACTATCACAGACCTGGGGTCAGTGGCAGTGGGCATCGGTTGAGGGGACAGAGGCACAGGCCACCAGGGACACTGGGAGGACTGCTATGCACCAGGGGGAGGACAGGACCAGGGAACCAACTCTCCAGGAGGACCTCTCCGAGATCCTGGGAGCCTACAAACATTCCCAGGACACGATGGGACAGATCCTTTACAACTTGCAGGAGAACAGGCGGCTGCAGGAGTGACAGTATCAGGAGATCAGGGAGGACTTGCAGGCCATCAACACCACCCTGCTCTCCATAGCAGGGGTGCTGGCAGAAATGGCCAACATCATGAGGGAGGCAACAGCACACCAGTGTGCCCCTACCACTAGCCAGTCCATCGACCAGCCCTCCACTTCTGCTGCTGCTAGTGGGCAGGAGGCCCTGCCACAGGACCTAAAAGCCACTAGCATCCCTCCCACTGCAGAAGGTGAACCACCCCACAAACGTTCCCTGCGAACCAGACAGGAGCCAGAGACAATTGCCAAGACCACCGTCAGGAAATGAGACTATCCTGATTGTCCCCCTTGTGTCCCACTCTGTTACCTTGTCCACCTTGTACTGACATTGCTCCCCTTCTTATGTCCCCCTTGGACACTGACCTTGTGCTACGAATTGACTGAAACAATACCCTGGACTTTCCTCCATCATCACCCCATTCCATTGCACTTTCCTATCTACTATGTAGCACCACAATAAACACCCTTAGATAAAACTTGACTACTAGTATTTCATGTATTTCAAATGTGTATTGATTGAAACAGCTACAACCATTGCAAATGATCTGTACATAGTGAGAGTATAGAATCAATGACCTGTTGCTGGCTGTTGTGATCACAACAGGACATTGTTGTCATATCACCAACATCTTTAAAATGACAATCCATTAGCAACAGTACATAGGGGAGTCAAGTGGGTAATGCCATCATGCCAATGCCACACAGAATGCAACAATAGTCATAGAAATGTAAAGTTGCACTGTCTCATCTGTGTGCCATTGGAAGTACTGACGGATCACTAATGTTCTGTTGTCCTCATCCTCTGCATCCTCATCCTCACTGTCCTCAGGGTCCACCGCTGCCACAGGGACATCTCCAGTCTCCTCCTCCTGCAGAAAAGGTACATGGCATTTGAGGGCCAGGTTGTACAACATGCAGCATGCCACTACTATCCGGCAGACATTCTTGGGTGAGTAGCACAGGGATCCACCTGTCAGATGGAGGCACCTGAACCTGGCCTTCAGAAGGCCAAAGGTTCTCTTAATTATCCTTCTGGTTCACCCATGTGCCTCATTGTAACGTTCTTCAGCCCTTTTTGTGGCGTTTCTCACAGGGGTCAGCAGCCACAATAGGTTTGGGTAACCAGAGTCACCTGCAAATATTGAGAGACAACATTTAGCAACACACTATCCTATTTGGCCAACAGCATAGGCATACACCAACATACGGTATGTATGGCCTTTTGATTGTACCTCACAAACTATACCTTATCACTTCTCATTCATGGCCCGTTTTTTTTTCTCCATTTTTAGGCTTATCATGGTCTTTGGACTTTTTTACCTCACTCTACTTGACAAATTGTAATACCCATCAGAGCTTGACATTACAACTTGATACTTCCAAAAGTTTGGAGGTATGTCTGATTCTCTTTTTCCTAGGCTTATGCATCTTTCACAATCTTTCACTTCTATACTCAACTTGACACCGAATGCTTTTGGAATCTTAACACGTTGCATGCATCACTGTTCACTTATTATTATTTTTAGACTACATATATATCACTGTTCCCTGCTTGTCATCACATACCATGCATGTTGGTACTGGCACATTGGTGCCAAGGAAATCTTTGCATCAATCACCAGAATGTTTCTACTTTCAATGGCATCGTAGATTTGTTATTCATATGTTCGTGGTCTGAATAGGGCCTATCACCAACTTGTGGCATCGGGCCTCTCTCTTTACTCACAATTCTCATTTCTATTCCAGTTCACACCAGGCATTGTAGTATTTGATTATACATGTAATACATGTAATATATGTAATACATGTGACTGATGTATTCCATCTGTATACCATTATGTTCACAGCCCTGAAAAAGTCATTTCTGATGAAACATGTGTTGGCTGTTGTTTTTCAGAATATGAGAACTGTGTTGGCCCATTTGTCTCACTGGGTCAGGTGATGTCTTCTCTGATATACCACAGAAGAATAAATTGACAATTCTACGAATCTGCGATGTGGCGTGGTTTTTCCTCTTTCTACAAACCAACATACACTGGGTGGGGACCAAGGCTCACTTATAAGCCACACCCTGTGCCTCTGTAGTTGGGCCATCACATTTGGGATGCTGCTATTCCTCAGCACAAAGGCATCATGCTCCGACCCAGGATACTTAGCGTTGACATGGGAGATGTACTGGTCCGCCAGGCACACCATCTGCACATTCATAGAGTGGAAACTCTTACAATTCCTGTACATCTGTTCATTTTGCCGGGGGGAGGCAAACACAATATGTGTATGTGTTCCGCCAATCGCCTCAATTATATTGGGGATATGTCACATTGCATAAAACCCATCCTTCACAGTGCCCAAATCTTCCACCTGGGGGAAAGCAATGTAGCTTCACATGTGTTTCATCATGGTGGACAAGACTCTTGCCAGCACTATTGAGAACAGCGGCTATGACATTGCTGCTGCCAAGCCCACTCTCACTTGGAAAGAACCAGTTGCCAGGAAATGAAGCAGTGATAGAACTTGCACAAGAGGGGGGATCTCAGTGGGATGACGGATAGCTGATGTCAGGTCAGGCTCCAACTGGGCACACAGCTCTGTGATTGTGTCCCTGTCCAGCTATAGGTGATTATTATGTGTCTGTCCTCAAGTGTAGCTAAGTCCACCAGGCATCTGTACATGGGGTTATGTCTCCATCTCCTATTTATCCGCAGCTGTAAGTATCTAAGGGACACAAGAGGGAGTAGGCTGTCTTAATTGGATCAACTATACCACAACAGCAGTCCACATCGTGCAATCATGTTTTGGGACAGTGGACTTTATAAGTATGTGCTTTTTATCCTGTGACATATCAATTATCGATAGGCCTGTTCACCCCCCTTGAAATGGCGACCGCCTGTCCTGTGTGGAGGGACAGGTGGAAGTGAGGTAATTCTGACTATGTTGTGCGCCATGGCGGTAGGCGGTTATGAACCGATGTGCAATTCCTCATTGGATAATATTCGGCCCTATTGGGACAGTGGCCAATGGGGATGAACGCCGGCCATGACTGCACACACCACCGCGGACAAGACCGCCATTTTATTTCACATTCCTCACTTGTTTCCTGACCTTACACAGGAGAGGACCTACATTGCATGTGCTGCTGTGACCTGTATCTGGAACCTACCATGGCCCGTGTGACCGGTAAAAAGGCTCCAGCCTTCACTTTGGAGGAGTTGGAGAGACTGGTGGATGGGGTCCTACCCCAGTACGGACAGCTTTATGGGCCTCCAGACCAACAGGTGAGTACACTGTGGGCACAATGCATGTGGCATGAATGTATGGAGTTCCGTGTGAAAGCATCGTGTAAGGGTGGGTGGGGGGTGAGGGGTGGTTGGATTTCCTTTTGGTGGTGAACATGTTGTGAGCTGGCCTATGTGTTTTGCAATGTTGATGTGATCGGTTATGGTGGGCCATGTGTGTGACAGTCTGGACTGTTCGTTTAATGGTGTTCTCCTGTCTGTATTACCTCTGCAGGTCGGTGCCCATCAAAAAAAGGATTATGGCATGCCATCGTGAAGAACGTGAGGACCCTGGCGGTCTATGATAGGCAGAACACCCTTTGTCACAAACGGTGGGAGGACCTGAGACGCTGGGCACGGAAGACCGTGGAGGCCCAGCTGGGGATGGCCTCGCAATGAGGAAGGGGTGCCCTTCGGACCTTGACCACCCGGATTGCCCGCATACTGGCAATGGCCTACCCGGAGCTGGATGGGCGCTTGAGGGCATCACAGCAGCCACAAGGGGGTGAGTACAGTGGGTGTCATTACAACTTATGGCTTGGTGGGGTGGGATCCGGGTGGTGATTGTGTGTTAGACGGTGCCCCTAAGGGCAAGCCAGACATAGCAGCGTAGGTCCTATGAAGGGTAAGGGTTGCATGGCAAATACAGGTATCCTAGCTTGTTATTATTCACTTCTAGGCAGGAATGCGTGAGTCCCAGGTGTACTGCAGTTGGTGGTGTGTGCTCCTCCTCATGCCTTGGTGACTAGCCATATCACTGGTAGTGCAATGCATAATGGGTAGGCCTGTTCCCTGCGTGTGAGGGTGCTGTGTATGCCAACAGTGGTGTTGGTGCAATCATTGACCCAGTGTGCCCTTTGTCTCTCTCCCCCCTTTCTTGTTTTGTCATCCTGTCCTTATGTGCATTAGAATCATCTGGCGGAGGAGCAGAGGCACCGGTGACAGAGAGAGCTGCATCCCACAGGACCCTTGAGGCAGAGTCCACTGGCGCCGAGGGAACCAGTGGGATGGAGGGGAGCACCACGGCAGAGACTGGAGGGGAGAACACAGACTCTGATACCTCCTCTGAAGGGAGCTCCCTAGTGGTGGCGAACACCTCTTTGACCACCCCAACTGCAGGTACAGCCGCCACACTCCTAGTAGCCCCTCACCCAGGAGTGTGGGCATCTCCTTCGCCCCAGGCACCTTAGGCCCTGCCCCAGTCAGCCCTGCTGCCCTGAGTGAGGACGCTATTGACCTCATGAGATCCATGTCTGTTGGGCAATCAACCATTGTGAATGCCATCCAGGGGCTAGCATCCCAGATGCAGCAATGCATTCCTGGAGGGCTTTCACAGTGGATTGGCGGTCGAACAGAGATCGATTCAGGCTCTGGCCTCCTTACTGATGGCGGCTATTGCCCCTGTTTCCACTGTCCCCCCTCCAACTTCCCAGTCCCATTCTCCTCAACCCCAACAGATCCCGAGGACACAAACAGACGAGCATGCACACATGACAACACCCAAGAGCCTCACAGGAAAACACAAGCACCAAACTTCATCGCACAGGCACTCACACAAACACCATACTGTTGCTGACACGACAACATCCACCTCCACCTCCCACCCAGTTACGTCCACACTTACACCTGCATGTACTACATCAGCATTCACTACCAGCATCACCACACCAAGCAGAACACACACCTCAATGGCAGACACCTCCACAACATCCATGCATTCGTCCCCTGTGTCCTCTCCCACCTTGTCCCCCCCCCAAAGGACACAAACGCAAGTACTCAGACACCCAACAGCCACCCACCTCACAACACCATACAGCCCATTCACCTGCACCCAAATCCAGGAGACATACACCTCCAACAGCCACTCCCCTATCCTCACTCCCATTACTCCTCCCTCTTCCCACCCCAACGTCCCTAAAAATCTTTTCCTTTCCCAAAGTGACCTCTTCCCTACCCCTCACAACCCCCGTCCTGCACGTATGGGCAGGGTACCAAGGACACAGTCTAGCATCTCAGCCAAAACAGTCCACAGGGACAGTGGTAGCACCACCTACTCATGGTGGTGAGGACACAAGACCTACAACACTGAAGGGGAAGGTGCCTGCACCACCTGGATGAAAGGGAAGAATCCTGCACCAGCTGTGAGGAAGGAGAAGGAGCCTGCGCCAGCTGTGAGGAAGGGGAAGGAGCCTGCACCAGATGTGAGGAAGGAGCCTGCACTAGCTGTGAGGAAGGGGAAGGAGCCTGCACCACCAGGCAGAGAGGGGTAGTGCCCATCCCTGCCAGTATGGGTAAGGGATCCGGACCCATGAACAGAAGAAGAAGATGCACTCTATGCCAGCAGAAGCTGTCAGGCTAACACCGCCACCACCACCATCTGACACGGGCCCCCATTGCCAGGCGTGGATGTTCAGCCATCAGTGAGTGCAGGGGCTGCCCAGGAGTCTCCCCCAACCACCACCACCATGCAGCCATCATCACCAGCGAACGATATGTAGTCCACCCTCCAGGGGCTATTGTGCAGGCTGCCTCCTCCAGAACCAGTGGGCAGGACACAAACATAAGAGACTGTGGCCTTGCACTCCCCAGGACAAAGCAATGGGCATGTTGCCCCCTCCAGAACCAGTGGGCAAGTCACCCACTTGAGACACTGTGGCCTTGCACACCCCAGGACAAAGCAGTGGGCATGTTGTCCCAACCAGAGCCAGTGGGCTTGTTCCCGTATCCGGCTGCAGTGCCCCCTCACCCCCTGAGGTGCCTGCCTATTTGCAAACTGATGCCCCTCCAGTGTTCTATCCAGATATGCTCAGGTTTTGAGTTGGGCCATTGACTGTGCTCTGTGGGCCATGTGTGCCCTTTGAAGTTTGGATTGGGTAGTGTCCCTTTTTTGTATACGTGTACATATCTGTTTCATTTTCAAGTCAACTTATTCATTTTGATGTTGATCTGATTACAATCACTTTAATCAATTCCTGTTGTCCTTGCATTATTCTGCTGATTTTCAGGGACAAATTGTTTTTGTAGTGCAGCTGGTTGTGTGCATGGTGTGTGTGTGTCGGGTGTGTGTTGTGCGTGTGTCAATCTCTTTTTCCTCCCACCCTCCCTTGTGTGGTAGGCGTCTGTACTCACCGTCGTCATCTTCATGGGCATTGGTGTTCCAGGTGGAGCATAACATAGAAGATCATCGGGAAAACTTCCAGTTCGGGTTCCATGGTGGTGTGGTTCTTCCCTGTGTCCCCAATGGTGAGTCCTTTCAATTCTGAGCTCTGTTTCTGCCAGGCTTTTGTTGGCGTTGGTACCGCCCCCAAAAGGGTGACGGTTTCCTGTCAAAATATGGTGGGTGGAACTTTGTCTTCCACCTGGCTTTTGTCGGCTACCGCCGTGGTGACTGTTGTTTCAGCCCTGGCAGTTGGTGTGGTACATTGGCTGTCTATGGGAGATATCACCGCCATGGTCATAATTTGGCAGTAGTATCGCCACTTTATCACCTACTGCCAGGGTCGTAATGAGGGCCTATTTTCCTTGCATTTCTGTGAAGTAAACTACAGGAATATGCATGGATCCACAAACATCTTACCACCTAGTGCTCCCCAACTAGTCCCTATAAAAACGCTACCCCAATGGCGTGCCTGGGTCTAGTGCCCGTAACAGGAATGGATCACAAAAAGGTCAATGGAAGTTCTTGAGGGACTTTGTGAAATAGTGGCTGGACCAGCTCCCATGCAACCTTCCCGGAGACCCCTAACATGGGAGGGCAACCTACAGGGTTTAGCATGGATTCCTCCCCTGTATACTCTAAATCAGTACACATGGCCAGAAGAGCTCTCACACAACATGTACAGCTTGATGCCATAGTGAGCTTGCAACGTACTGCCTGAACACCAGCCACCCTTTGTACAGGATCAAAGACTAATCGATTGCTATATTCTTTTCAGGAGTATAGAGGTCTGGAAGCCTGACAGACAAATGTTCTATGACAGGACAAATTTTGGACAACCTGTCATTGTCTGGATGGTCCCAGGGCAATGCAGCAGAATTGTCATTGAAATGTGGCATGTGCTGCAATAGCAAAAATGATCTCTGCTCATATATGATGCGAAGATGGGGGTTACCCAAACCATGTGAGTCGTCCAGTAAGACTGAAAGGTGGGTTTCTGCACTAACTCCATTTTGAGCTTAAGGCCCAAAAATATATTCAACTCAGCCAGAAAAGTGGGAGTTCACTGGCAAACCCTAGAACAGGACCCTAGAGTGCCACAATGCTCTCTCAAAATTGTTCAGCAAGCAAATTTGTTTGTTGCACAATTTGCTGAAGGAAGTTAACATCCAAAAAGAGATGGATATATTCAACTGGCAAAAAGTTGGCTGCACCAACTTTACATCCAGCAACACCAGTAAAAGTTGGAATTTGGGGCTAAAGAGAGAACTCTCTCTGTGCTTACCACCACACGCACCTGCTCTCTGAGTTGGGCTAACCCGCTTTTGTCCCGCTGCACAGACTGTTAGCGAAGGGACAGCACGACTGTCCTCATCGTCTCCCTCAGAATCACTGGAAGGGGAGTTATCGGATGGGACTCCACCCACTGAAAATTCACTCCCAGATTCTGCTCCATTGTCCTCTCCCTCAGATGCTGTCTCATCTGCTGTCTCAGTCTCTGATCTTGCCTCAGAGCTGTCCTCTATAACCCATGTTATGGCTTCAGCAGCATTCATTCAATGAGACACCATCTCTGCTATTGGTTAAACTGTCCCTCTAAAACTCTAGCCTACGTAGAAGGCAGATATGGTCAGAAAATTGCTGGTGGGTGTTGTGTGTGATGTGTGCAACAGTAAATGTCAATCACCTTACCATCACTTCTTTCCTCAATCAGTAGGTTCTCTGAAGACACTGAAAAAAACAATTAAAAAAACACACTTTTACTTCACCTTGCCACATCCCTATCACTACATCCTTTCACGCTGGTGATCCAGATGGGTGAGTGGAAGGGGTGGAGGAGAGACACAGAAGCTCTTCTGTGTCTCTCCAGGGGGTTTTAAATAAAAATCAAAGCAATGGTGTGTTTTTTTAAAACCTCTGCCTGGCGTCGGCCAATGGTCGTGGCCCGCACCAGGGATGGTGTGTGTGTTTCGGCCATTAGCCATCACATGCAGAGATAGGGTTAAAAGCAATCACAGACATGCTTGTCTTGTGACCACAGCAGCTCACCATTGCTGTGATGGCTGCAATTCCTAAAGGAGCCCAAATTGAGACATGCAGGTGGCAAGTCACCTCTTTTTATGAACACGTATTCCGGTATAGAAAATTAATTGTTAGGTATTTGGTGCAGTTTAGAAGAAGTACATATAGAATTGCAGCAAAAATTAATTAAAGTTATATTTTCTTTTTTAGGTGTCCAGCACTTTTTTCAACTATACATTTCTTTTTAGGATTTTTTGAATAAAAAATTATGCATGCACTTTTCAAACTGCTATAGACTATCATTCGCATAGAACGTTTTGCTCTTGTCAGCAGCAAATCTGAAATAGATAAGGAACTTTCTAAACCAGCTTGACCTTGCATTCGACATTCATGTTTTTTGGCCATTGCTTCAAAAAGACTACAGCAAGATTCACCCACCATATATTCTAACAGTACATAGATATTCATTTTATGTCCAGAACCTGAAGAATATTTAGATTAGGCAACGCAACCCTCTTCCACTACACAAAATGCACACTTCGTAACATCACTTTTGTGCCTGCGGGAGGGTCTCCAATGTATGAGTAAACTATTCTTAAAATCTTCTTTGCAAACTGTAACTGTGCAGACTCTTCCAAATGTTTGAATTTCAGTTTTTTAAAGGGAGAACTCCCAGGGGTTTTAATTAAAATGCAACATCACCGGCAACAAGGCCATCCTGATATCCCTCCAAAAATAATTGGAATGTTGTCTGGAACACAAACCAGCCTGCTCGCAAACATACTCTAAATCATTATTTCAGAGTGGGGCAAATTAGAAGAGCATGTTAAGTGACAGTCCTGTTTACATATCCAGGGTAGGTTGCTTCATCCTGAACAGTATGACTTGTTCAGTCTTCTAAATACAATTGCTATGCTTTCTGTATTTCAAACTTTTTTGTGGTCGGGCCATCAATGTTAAATATTTTTCACTCACTAAACTCACACACAATATTCAACACAAAGATAACTTTATTTCCGAGATTTACTCATTTTTTCCTCTATTTATGTTGTATTTGGTGCATATCTCGATATTTAAGAGCTAGTTTTCAAAAGCATAATATTGGGAAAAGATTATGCCAAATTACACGAAATGCGTCTGCTGCATTCTGAACTTGACAGAAAGATGCATTTTGTGCTAAAAAATAGCAGAAATACACATGCACAAGAGACGCCATTTTTTACCAAAGTGTGGTACCACTTAACCAAGGATGACCTTAACCATGCGGTCTTCACCACACAAGTAAGTACATAGGGGCATATTTACAAGCCCCTAGCACCACCATGAGCTGCCCTAGCGTCATTCTTTTAATGTTAAGGCAGCGTTAAGGAGGCCTATTTACAAAGTGGCACAATACTTGCATTCCGCCACTTTGTAAACTCTTGCGCCACATTATGCCTGAACCAGTAATAATATATGCAAGGGGACATTCCAACGCAGGGAGGTTCGAAAAAATGGTACAGTGAAATTTACAACATTTCACTGCGCCATGTTTTCCATTATTTTTAACGCCTGCTAGGTGCAGGCGTTAAAATGAAGTACCCATTTTAGTCAATGGCCCTCCAGGTGCTTTGCTGCACTAGGGTGAACATTTCTCATGCTAGCGCAGCAAAGTGCCACAATTACATCAAACATTTTGACTCTATTGTCCTAACAACTGACATGGTGCACCGTATTTTAAATGGAATGCAACCATGGTGTCCTTAGGTGGGGCAGGATTGACGCGAGAAAAGTGTCGCATCGGGACCGATGCACCACTTTCTTGTAAACATGCCCCAAAGTGTAGTTTGCTTTACCTTTATTACCTAATTTACAATGTGTTTGTTTACCACACAGGTAAGTATTTCTTTAAAGAACATATTTTTTATGTTATTAAAAGAAAGGTGTAATGGTGCAGATATAGATAAATGGAAGTTAGGGTGATTGGTGGTTTTAAAAGCACCTTCTGCCACGATCCTTGACTCCTGCAATTTTCAGGCAACAATTAAAATGTCAATATAACTCTGGCGATTTATGGACCTGTTAGAGAGAGATTGAGTTTTGTCTAGTGGAATTTTTAACTCATCATAAAGTAGTGCAGAGGGTTAATATGTCTGCCGCAAATAATGAGTACCATGCAAATCATAATGTGCATATATTCTAAATAGGTCAGTGGTTTACTGCTTTTGTCTGAGAGAATCATAACATAGATCAGTGAGCTAGAAACTGTCATCAAAGAGCTGTGTGGAAACTGCAAGATATAGGTTAGAACATTATACTTTTATACTTTTTCCCCAGCCTTTCATTACCTATTGTTGCAAAAAGGGTTCATTTGGATAGAAATTAATTCTTGTTAGTAAAGACAATCCTTAACTATGGTGGTAATTTATAAATTCTGAGCTTGTGCTTATCCAGATCAAGCACTCTTAAATTATACTGTCTACCAGAATGGATGACCTGACTCCTACACCTTGCAGTCCTCTGCCTTATGTAACATTCCCTATACATTAAATTCTGCATGTGTGATTGATTTGCCTCTGGGTAATGTGTTTGTGATGTAAAGTGTCCTGACACTCTACACTGGTATGAGTTGCTCTACAAAATGCATCTGAGAGGGAGTGGTACTAGTGACTTGAGGGCACTGTTAAAGGGTGATAGTGAGGGAATCTGCGGCAAAGATAATCATTAGGGGCACCAACAAACATTGTCACACCGGGCGTCACCAGCGCTAAAGCTGGCCCTGCACATGACTGACTAGCTTAGCAGTTGGTCTTTGTATATTCCTCCTGGATAGTTAGATAAAGTGGGACTATGTGTTGGAAGGATGGGCCTTTCATTCAGGATGGGTGAGGAGGAGCTGATCCCTGTCCCACTAACATTTAAAAGGGCATCCTCCAGCACACACACAAAGGGACTTCACACCAGCCTTCTGTCACCATAAAATATTTGGAGTCTTGATAGGGGAAGGAAAGAATTTTCCAGAACGTGATGTAGAGGTAGTATAGGGAAACCCTCTCCTCTGAACCTCAAAGACTAGCACCAGATATACGTATTGGACCTCCTGAGCCACTCATCATATCACTTCTGGACCTGAGGAAGACTCAGAAGAAGGACTGTTCTGATGCTCTGCTGCTGGAAGGACTGCCCTGCTGCTGAAAGAACTGCCCTGTGGCCCTGGAACTTCTCCTTGAACCCAGGATCTCCAGAATGACTCCAAGGTTAGCTGGCTTGCAATCTGAGTAAGCTACAGAGACATAGCAAGCTCCAAAGACAAATACTGTATCTGCCCAGCTGAACTTAACAAACTGGACCTGACTGTGTAATTCTGTGGGCCTCCGCTGGAGTGAGTTTTAATCCCCAAGAGCATATATGGAATGACAGTTTAAAATGTTAACTTGTGGCATGAAAAAGGCCACATTTCAAGAGTCATAGTCATTTTGGAAGTTGCCAGTCGAATCCGGGACAATTGAAGACAGGAAATCTTCCACTTCAGCAGGTGCTGAAGGAGGAAATGCATTGCCAAGAAGAACCAAGGAGCATTTGTGTTCCATAGCCTGAGCTTCAGCTAAGGCAGCAGCATTCTGTGGTTTGCCCAATATTAAGTTTAGAGCTGCATCCTCCTTGAAGGTCAACTCATAAGCAGCTTCCCGTAGCAAACGCACCCTCAACATGCATGTCTGATAATGAGCCCTCAGCGAGAACATCAACAGATCAGCGTCCGATGAAAGCAATCGCTGCGTAGAAAGACAAACCTTCAGTGCGTGTTTGAATGAGCACCAGAGGCACCGAAACATGGGCTGCATAGCCAAAGTTATTGGAAATCCCCCCAAAATACTGGAGAATATTGAGTGGATGGCTGATGGTATTAAACCGAATATAGAGGAGAAGGTGTGAACGAAACCAGAACCAACAGCCTTAAAGAAATTTTCGATTTCGGTAGTACTGGATGCATTAAATATTCCTCCCATGAGCTCACCAAAGTGTCTCAGAAAGTTGGTACTTAAAAGGGACTGTATCTCTACTGATGAGCTTGCCTCCTGAAGTGCGTAGGTCTCGCATGTAGGTGTGAACGCCACATGTTTTTGGAACAATAAAGCCTTGAGTCTGCTCAACTTGTCGAAATTCACATTAGAAGTAGCAATATGTGACCAAATGTCAGCTACTCCTCTTTGTCTAGTGGGAGGAAAGAGTACTTTCCCGCAGCATGTAACAATCTAAGAGACCCAAACAACATAAACTATTCCGGCTCGCATCCGACAACAGTCTTTACTATTGAGGAGAACATAGCTGCCATTTGAAAGCACCCGGACCGCAGGTCTAATCAAGGGGACTGGAACTTCAGATAACAAGCCAAGTTCGCTGGCGAAGCATTACATGCCCCGTGCAAGGACAGCTGTTTCCAAACCATTGAATGGCTGACAGAAGTCTTGCATTCCCTACCGCTACGAAAGACCTCTTTCATGCCACTGAGATATTTGTACGAGAAGGGCAGCTCCCACACCTCATAGATGTAACTATCTCTCAGCCTTTCATATCTTTCTACCAGAATGTGTTTTAAACAGTATGTGAATTGAAGTGTTGAACTAGGCAGATTAATGACCCGTGTATTAACCATCCAGCAGATGGTATTTCAGCCACAGTAAAAGGCAACTTTTCGATGGTTAACATGACTTAAGTTGCTTCTTTCTTAGCCATTAGTTGTTGTTGTTGCGTTAAGTTAAATTTAGAAAATATGTCCTTTGCGTTAACGTATTGCCAGGGAACGGGACCTGCCTTCAATGTTTGAAATGTCCAGCCCTACTGCATTATGGACCTTAGTTGACTTTGTCCATGGTGTAAGGAAGACATATCACTTTGTATTATGTCTAATATAGAAGAAACAATGTTGTTTAAGTTGTATATCCAGTCGGAAAGAGTATTAATCCCATTATCTACAACAGCTAATGCCTTCTGTAAATTTTCCTGATCTATTTGGCTTAACCTGGCAGCAGCTTCTTGTTGGGAAAGCTTCCAAATTTTATTATATGCTTCATATAAGAAGCGCTTTCTGCGCTGTTTTCTGGGGCCTAGGAGGAAGTCCTGTAAGTCAGTGTTATTATACAAGAGACTGAGGTAATCCCTAACAGCATCTAGTGAGGAACTCTTCAACCATTGCTGGCATAGTTTCCCTACACTGTATGTTGTTACTATACCTCCATGTTCGGATGATACATAGTGAGGGTCCTGCCTACTAGTTCTAAAAAACCCTGTGGAGTTTATAAAACATTTATGACACCCATTGGTATCTATTGGCCGCAATAACCACCCACCAGGGTGTGACAGTGAAGCATTAAACATGCCATTCTGGACCCATTCATCGAACTGATCTTCTGTTACATTTACATATTTTTGCCATTGGTGAAATTTTGCAGGGGCAGGGATGCTGGGCGCATTCAATTCCTTAATCTTTGCTAAGCCTAAACAACTTGATTGTTTTAAAGTTTCATATAAAAATATAATTTGAACAGGTATCACGCATGCTTGGAATAAAGCTTCCTTCCCCCTTATTTGCCAATTTCTAGTTCCCCACACACTTTTCCAGTCAATCGATTCAGCCAATATTCATAGCCCTCTTTAGCCAACCGGGAAACAAAGGAATCAGGAGAAATGAATTTTGTATCTGTCAATAATATATGTACATTTTCCATTGATGGCAATTTAAAATATTATGATTAAGAATTTTGAACGTTGTGCCCTGAAAAATATGCAAACTTTTCAGAATATGTTTTAGAACTCCCTTGTGGTGGAGTTGGACAATGTTCCCATTGTGTGTAATTAAAAATAGTCTTTGGGGTTGTCGCGTAGGCTCTCATTATCTTAATGAGATTACTGGATTTTGAGCGGCAAGATCGTTCACAGTGTGGGGGACTAAGTCTGACCCAAGGTGGAAGACCCTTGTCACTCTAAATCCGGGTTTTGCTCTGGCTAACTAGCAGTGCCTCATCTCTCCCAAATGGGAGAGACAATTGGGCAGCCGAGCGCATGACATCTTAGCACTTCCCAGGGAAGTCGTGGTCACTCAGGTCACAACCGGTTCTCATATACACAGTACGGTCTCATATATAAATGCCAAAGGCAGTTTAAGTTTTAAAGATTGGTTTAATACAACAACTGCATTTTAGATAGCAAAGCGTGAGCTGCAATAACCAGAACCACACAACACAGTAGGATTAAAATAGTAACAATGAAAGTGAAGCAGAAGAATAAGGCTATCATAGTGCCGATAGATTATTTTCTCTCTAAGTTATATTTCGAGCACAGCATGTGAAGCTCTAAGCCTGCCTTTCAGGTTCCCCCAGGAGGACATCAACCCTCATGCCTGAGCAAAGGCCTGTAATCTGCATCATCATCTGCAATGGGGCATTCAGCATCTAGTTGTAGGTTCCTGGCCGGAATCTCCCTCTTGACGTGTACTAGGACTAGGAAGTGTTTTTATAACTAATACGCAGATTTTCGAAGAAAATGTCCCTACGTAAGGATGTGTATTTTCTACGAATACTTGAGACTAAACCTCTACCACGTATACCGGCAATGTACCAGACTGCAGCCTTGACTGAAGCACAGGGCGATCAAGAATGCATTATTTGAGAACACAGTGCTGAACTAAGCTAAACAGTGTGATAGAAGAAATTAAAACAAGACCGTAAAACTGGTTATTGTAAAATAACAGTGCGAAGTCGAATAAAATATATCTAGGGCAAAGTGCACAGTGGCCTAGTATGCTAAACTAACGTGCATGAAGCTATATTAAAAATAGCTACACTACACCCTCCCCTTGTCGGTAGAAAGTGGTTTAAGCCTAAGCTAAAATGCCCTAAACTAAAATGTATGTAAAACCCTACTCAATTTTAACAAGTTAAGAGGACACACAAGCATACTATTTGGCAATCTTAAAATGAGCATGCGGCCAAAAGCCGAATTCAAAGGAAAATGCCAATTTAGGACTGTTCCGAATCAAGCATCAGTCATGGAAAGCAGGAGATTCTCCACCTCGGCAGATGACAAAACCAGTAAATCCATGCCAAAAACTATCAAGGAGCAGGTGTGTTCCATAGCCCCAGCGTCAACCAAGGTGGCATCCTGTGTAGTGCCTGTGAACGAGTGAATGATAACTTCCTCCAGGAAGGGTAGCTCGTAATTGGCTTCTCTGAGCAAACGCAGCCGCAGCGCGCATGTCTGGTAATGAACCCTCAATGAGAACATCAACAGATCAGCATAAATCACTGAGGGGCGAGGCTGTGAGAGACAAACTCCTAGTGCCTGTACAAAAGAGCACCAACAGCACCGAAACACGGGCTGCACACAATCCAAAACCAGTCTGAATGACAGAGACCAGTCACACCCAAAATGTTCCAGGAGTGTTGCTTCAAAGTGCTGCATCTTGCGTTCACGACACAGCTGCGCTGACGGGAGTGCCCTCATTTGTCCTTGTTGCAGCAGGACAGCCATTGCGGAAAAACAACAGCAAAATGCCGGCTAATAAAGCCAAAGTTATCGGAAATCCCCCCAAAATGCTTCTGAAAATTGAATGAATAGCCGAAGGTATTAAACCAAATATGGAGGAAAAGGTGTGAACAAAACCAATACCAACAGCTTTGAAAAAATGTGCTAATCCAGCCGTGCTGGACGCATTAAATATACATCCCACGAGTTCACCAAAGTGTCTTGGAAAGTTTGTATTTAACAGGGACTGTATTTCTACCGATGACCTTGCCACCTGAAGTGCATAGGTCTCGCGTGCAGATGTAAGGGCCACATGCTTCTGAAACAATAAAGCCTTCAGTCTACTTAACTTGTCAAAATTCACCTTGGAAGTAGCAATGTGAGGCCAAATATCTGCTACCTCCCTAATTTTAGTGGGGGGAAACAACATGTTCCCGCAGCATGTAACAACCTTAGTGACTGAAACAACGTAAACTATTCCGGCCCGCATGCCACTAAGTCTTCACTATTGAGGAGGATGTAGCTGCCGTTTGAAAGCACCTGGAACATGCATTTAATCAAGGGGACTGGAACTCCCTTCAGATAGCAAGCCAAGTTACACGCCCCATGCAAGGACAGCTGTTTACAAATCATCGAATGGCTGACTGAAGTCTCTAATTCACAGCCGCTAAGAAAGACATCTTTCATACCATTGAGGCATTTGTACGAGAAGGGAAGCTCCACACCTCATGGATGTAACCATCTCCCAACTTTTTATATCTGTCTACCGGAACATGTTTCAAACAAGAAGTGAATTGTAATGTAGAAATAGGCAGATTAATAACCCCGTGTATCAACCACTCTGCTAAAGGAATCTCGGCCACGGTAAAAGCCAATCTTTCTATCTTTTCGATGTTAAGCATGACATAAGTTGCTTCCTTTTTAGCCATTAGTTGTTGTTGTCGCGTCAAATTAAAGGAAAAAAATATTTCCCTGGCACTGATGTGCTGCTACGGAACGCAACCCGCCTTCACTGTCTGAAGTGTCCAACCCAACTGCATAATGGACCTGCTCTGACTCTGTCCATGATATAAAGAAGACATATCTGATCGTATAATGTCTATAGCAAAAGAAACAATGTTGTTAATTGTGCATATCCGGTCGGAGAAGGTGTGAATCCCATTATCCACAACAGGTAATGCCTTTTTCAGATTTTCCTGATCTATCTGCCTTAAACGGGCTGCAGCCTCTTTTTGGGAAAGTTTCCATATTTCATTGTATACCTCATAGAAGAAACGCTTCCTACGTGGTATCTTTGGGCCTGACAAAAAATCTTGTAAGTCAGTGTCGTTTGACAGGAGACTGAGGTGTGTCTTAACCGCATCTAGAGAGGATGATTTTACCCACTGTTGGCACAATTTTCCTACACTGTATGTTGCAATTATTTCAGCATGTTCTGGTGATATATAGCGAGGGGCTGACCTACTCGTTCGGAAACCCCCCGAGGAGGTGACAAAACGTTGATGACACCCGTTGGTATCTATTGGCCACAATAACCACCCGTCTGGACGTGTTAGTGAAGCATTAAACGTACCATTCTGGACCCACTCATTAAGCTCACTAAAAGTAGCATTCGTGTACTTTTGCCAATTATTAAATTTTGCAGGGGCAGGTATACTGGGAAAGTTTAATTCTCTAAGTGTTGCTAAGCCTAAGCAACTGGTCTGTTGTACTGTTTCATTAAAAAAAATCATTTGGACTGGGATGAGACATGCTCTAAACAATGTTTCTTTACCCTTGGTTTGGCAATTTTTTGTTCCCCAAACACTTTTCAAATAAAAATCTTTTGACCAGCATTCATAACCTTCAATTGATAACCGGGAAACAAAGGAGTCCAAATATATAAATTTTGTGTTGGTGAACATTTGTTTATCCCTAGTCGGAATTATCTTAAAATAATATGACTCAGCATTTTTTTGATGATGCCCAGAAAAATATGCACATTTTTCAAAGTAAGTTTTTGAACTCCCTTGCGGGGGTGTTGGCCAATGTTCCCATTGTACATAATCAAATATCGTTTTTGGACTGCTCGCTTTATGTATGAGGTAGTGCCCATAATAATTATAGCAAAACATGTCACCATAATTGTCTTTAAACTAGTAAACATCTTCGTTTTCATAGACAGTATAATATTGCAATTCTGTCATCATTGAATCAACTGTTTTCACTTCCCAATCATCAGATACAATGCCTGGTTTTACTATATCGTTCATAGATAACTTTAACACATACAGTATTTGAATTATTTCAGTGGGACCATATATATCAATCATTACTTTATCCCACACAATCCCATCCAGAATTGGCACTGCAGAAATGTTCACAAAGGACAAGTCTCTTCGAACCTTATGTGATGAAAAATGTGGATTCAATACCTCCTCCACCTGTTCAACCGCTGATCTCTCGGGAAGAAAATTACCATGTATTAACAGAAAAAAGGTAATAACAAACCCAATTCAAAGAAAAAAGGCTAGGACAGTCAAGGAAAGCCACACATAGTTCCATGGAAAAATGAAATACGTATCTTTAAGCCAATGTATCAGCTTACGTGCACCGGACAGTTCAGCAGTCGAAGAGGCAAATGAGTCCGATAGACCGTCGTTGTAGTCGGCAAAGTAACCAGACGCAGTTCGTGCAAAAGGCGTTGCCGTAGTCATTGGAGGAGTTGGTGTTTACTGTGGTGGTACACTGTAGATAGCACCATCCGTCTCGTTTGTAGTAATAGTGACTTGATCAAATGTTTCTAAGTCGCTTGTTGTTAGTGGAACCAATGCAAGGTCATCATCATCCACCCTCCCAAGCTCGGAGAGGCATCAGTGCTGGTATAAACAACTTGAAGCAGAACTTTTTCTCCAGTAGTGAGAGGGATTCGGGAACTACTGGATGTTCCTCTTGGTCGGCTGTGTAGAATCGGCCACATGTTGTAGCTTGACATTGTCAATTGAAACAAAGCAGTTTTCTTTGGCACCTGGCAATGGTGGTAGAATAACAGTTCTGGTACCGTGTATCCCCAACACAGGGACTGGTGCTCGATAAGAAGGGCCAAATTATTTTTTCACTGCAACCTTTTCACGCACAAAATCCCCAACTCTGGGAATCCAGCCTGTAGGTGTTACTGGCACATTCTTAATTCCTGTGGAGGCAGCACTTTTAGAAGAGTTATCTTCACGGAACTGCTGTAATTCATGTAAAAGAGTGACACAATCATTTATATCAAAAGGTGTTTCCGCCGCCTATACACCAGGACCATCAAGATCCGGAACAAACATTCGTGTTCCAAACAAGCACTCATATGAATTACAATCCCCAGGGACCTTCTAGGCTGGTTATTTAGTGCTCTCTGAACTCCATACAGGTTGGTTAGCCAACTACGACCCGTACCTAAGACTCTGGCCGTTAAGGATTGCTTTAAATCGCAGTTTGATCGCTCCACAACAGAATTTCCCTCTGGATGAAATGGAGACGAGTACTGGAGCTGACCCCCAATGAAGCCATGGTGTCCCTGAATGCTCTTGAGGCAAAAGCAGGGCCCTGGTCCAAATGGAATGCCGCAACTCCATATGTACCGACAAAGACTCGCAAATCTTTAATAACAGTCCGAGCGTCAGCCGAGCGTTGTGGACACACCCACACAAATCTGAAGCAAGAATCAACAGCGACTAGTATATATTTGTATGCACTATCGGGTGTTAATGGACCACAATGATCCAAGTACACACATTGTAATGGTCTATTTGAGATTAAGAGGGGTGTCTGCGGTGGGCGCTTAGCTGTGGAAACTTTAATTTGTTGACAGATGTCAAAACAAAGGACATACTGCTTAGTCTCTTTATAGAGACCAGGCCACCAATAACGGGCCTGCAAGAGTGAAATTGTAGCAGCCAGGCCAGCATGTGCAGATGCCACCCCATCATGCGCTGCTTTAATCAATTCTGATCTTACATCTTTATTGGGGATGTCGCGTACGCCTGGAATTTTTACTTCAGCGTTCAGCATACTTCCCATCAAGTATTGATATTTATTAGGAAATCCTTTAGTATAAGGCGTACCATCAACCGTAGCTTTTATGGCAGCCATAATGTCTGTGTCCGGTTTGGAACTCGAACGAGTCACTGCAGCTACAGTGGCAACTGCCACTGCCGACTTTGCGGCTTCATCAGCCAAAGTATTCCCAGCAACGTGTATCCCAAAGCGCTGGTGTCCAAGTGTATGCACAACATGGACTTTGGGTAGTGCCTCTTTCCGATCTGCTACCTTCCCCCACAGGAGTCTGTGTTTTATGGTGTTGCCTTTCAAATCTCTGAACCCATTCAAGCACCAGTAATGCAGGTATTCATTAAAAGACTTGATGAAATAATAAGAATCACAAACAATCAGTGTAAACTGTGTCAGATCTGTGTGTTCTAGTGCCATTAGTAGAGCCTTTAGCTCAGCCAATTGTGCTGTGCAATCCCCTAAGGTCTGTGTATAGGTATGTTGGGGACAGAATTTCTCCCCCTCCATATAGCCGCTCACGACCGCACATGCAGCAGAATATTGATGTTTGGTTCCAATCGCTGGTTGCGCTGAGCCATCGGTGTACATGACTACATGATATTGATCAATAGGCAAGGTGTCAGCGGGAACTGGATATTCTACTTCATATTGTAGAAATTCTTGAGTTTGTAACTTCGGGTCGAAGATGTAGTCTACATCAGTGGCTGTTAAAGACTTAGCCCATTGTATCCAATGTGGATGAAGTGCTTTTGCCTTCGGGACGCTAGCTTTTGTAACAGCCTCAAGGGCTGGAATAGGAGAAACAACAGTGATGCGTTTTGCTTGGGCAAAAGGTCTTTCATTAATAACAGCCATCTGAACAGCAGTGAGAATTTTCTCCGTGGGTGCAAAGCGTTGTTCTGCAGCGGAATACAGGTGTGATTTGTATGAAATCAGGACTGTCTCACCTTCATTAAAGGTGACATATGTAAAACCAATGGCCCCAGCTATCACCCTGATGACCAAATGTGTCTTATTGTCCTGTGTGTGTAAGTGTTTTGCTGCTAGCATGTCTGCTTGTAACTCTCGAAGAGTATGTGTGTGTTCAATTGTCCAGTATTTGCTTGAAAAATCAGGACGTATAAATTCATGTAAAGGTTTTATGCGTGTAGCATAATCAGGAATGTAAGTTCTGCCAAAATTTAGAAAACCCAACAATGATTGTAGTTTTTGTAATCGTATTCAGTGGTTGCAATTGTGCACATTTTTCTAAATATTGTGGCACTGGGCTCTTCCCTTCATTCGACAGCTCATATCTCAGGAACAGGACACTGAGGAAGGCAATTTTTGATTCTTTTAAATTAAATTTGTAGCCGAGTTCGGCAAACCCTACAACAATGCGGGCTACTCATCTTAAATGTTGTAGTAACTCGTCATCCATGAGATATATATCGTCCACGTATGACAATGCTTCAGGGTCTATCTCATGTAAAATAGCAGTCACACGAGCTGCAAACAGTCCAGGGCTGTTCTTATACCCTTGAGGCAAACAACAGAATTTTTTTCTGGGAGCCTAGTGCGCTAAAGCTGGTTAAATCTCTGCTTTCAGACGCTATATTCTGGCAGAAGAATCCATTAGAGATATCTAAAGTTGTTTATATTTTTTCCGCTCAATATTGCTCATTAGTGCAGTGCTATGCGAATTCTGTATAGCATTTGTATGTTTATGTCCGTTTAAATGTCTGTAGTCTAAGACTATTCTGTATGAATGGTCCGGTTTAGCTACAGGGAATAAGGGGTTATTAATAGGTGAGACACAGGGTTAAATCACCACCTGGTATTCTAATTGTGTAAGTATCTCTCTCACCAATGCCCTTGCTTCATGTTTTATTGGATACTGCGGTTGTGGATGAGGTTCACCTTTAATGGGAATTACATGGTACGGAGAATCCCTATCCCACCCTACGTGATTTCTATATAACGCAGGTGCTTGTGCTAGATCCCATTCTATAGAATAGGACTCAGCGAGTTCCTCTGGAACAAGAGGCGAAAAGGAAGGTTTAATAACCTCCTCTCCATGTGGGCAAGTCCGGACAAAACAAGACGGCCAATCTTGTTCGGCCAACAGAATGTCATATATTTTAACTACACGATCTTAGAAGATTGCGTGTATGGTGTGTTCAATGTCTCCTTCTAATGGTAGAGTTACTCTATACACCCTATCGGGTTCGGAGACACGCATATCTGCTGTTTCTACTTGTATGAAGTCATCAGTTGCTTTCACCTCCAGATGCTCTACGAGATTCCGGCGAACTATTGTGACCTCTGCTGCGCTGTCTAGCAGTGCTAGAGCCCATTTCTTGTTCTTCAAGGGAACCCTCTTCCTGAGTGGCATGTCTAACTGAGACAGCTGTCACTTTTTTCCTTTTAAATTGTTGTTTTTGTTGTACTGGTTTCTCTTCCTTTTTAACAGAAACCTCCGAAGAGCATTGTGATTCCTGTCTCGGTTTCACGTACTCTGGTCTCCGCTCTGATCGCCCACCTCTCTCATTTCTCTTTTCCGATGAGTCCTGAAAGGAACGAGATTGGCGTGTATCAGTATATTGATATCTATCAGACGTTTTGATATTCTCTCTATTTCTGAGATTATACCTATTCTGCGGGGTCTCAGTACGTGGAAATTCTCACCTTTCTTTTTTAGGCATTTGTTGTTTTTTCTCCCAGCGTTTCTTATTACCCTCAGGTTGTTGTTTAGTATTGTCTTTATTAATTTTACCCTGAAATTGAGGTTTTTGTGGTCTAGTCCTAAGGCTATCTCGACCGATACTGGAATATGTTTCTGCTATTATTTTAGGCAGTTCTCGCTCCTGATCTTATTGCGGAACGTCACGAAGACGCATGCGCACTGCAAGTGCAACTGCTTCCCATTTAAGGATACATAGGATAATTTAAGAAACTGTGGCAAAGTTGCCCATCAGTTGCATTCCTAAATCTAGGGCCGGGGCAGCCCCGTATTTATCTTGAATTTGTTTAAGCACTTCTGGTAGGTTGGCTCCCAAATGGGAGAGAAAATTGGGCAGTCGAGCGCATGACATCTTAGCACTCCCCAGGTAAGTCATGGTCACTCAGGTCGCAACCGGTTCTAAAATTTGTATGCACTATTCAGTGTTAGGGGACCACAAAGGTCCATGTAGACACATTGCAATGGTTTGTTAGAAATTAGGAGGGGTGTCTGCGGTAGACGTTTGGCGGTGGAACCCCTAATTTGTTGGCAGATGTCACAACAAAGGACATACTGCTTGGCTTGTTTATATAGACCTGGCCACCAATATAACACGGGTGCCTGTGGCAATGCTCAATCAATGGCGTAGGATTCAGTGGGCTCCTTGGCAACAAGGGGCGAGAAAGAAGGTTTAATAACATTTTCCCCGTATAGGCAAGTACAGACAAATTCAGGTGGAAAATCCTTTTCGGCCAGAAAAATATCATATATGTTTACGACGCGGTTCCAAAAGTTTGCATCTATTGTGCGCTCTCTGTCTCCTTCTAACTATAGCGCTACTTTGTACACCTTATCAGGCGTGGAGACACGCATGTCAGCAGTTTGTACTTGTAGGAAGTCATCAGTTGCTTCTGCGAACTATTGAAACCTCTCCCACACTGTCTAATAGCACTAGTGCCCACTTCTTGTTCTTCAAGAGATTCCTCTTCTTGAGTGGCTTGTCGAACTGCAACTGCTGCCACCTTTTTCTTTTTGAATTGTGGTTTTTGTTGGGGAAGTTTCTCTTCTTGTTTAACAGAAACTTCTGTTGAGCGTTGTGATTCCTGTCACGGTTTCACATACTCAGTTCTTCACTTTGACCGCCCACCTCTCTTACTGCGTTTTTCCAATGAGTACTGAAAGGAACGAGATTGGCATGTATCAGTATATTGATATCTGTCAGGCGTTTTTCTATTATGTCTATTTCTGAAATTATATCTATTCTGTGGGGTCTCGGTTGCGGAGATTCTCCCCTTTCTTTTTTGGGTGTTTGTTGCTTTTTATCCCAGTGTTTCTTAGTACCCTCAGGAGCTTGCTTGGTAGAATCTTTATTAGATTTACCCTGAAATTGTGGTTTTGTTGGTCTGGCCCCCAGACTATCTCGACCAATACTAGAATAGGTCTCCGCAACAAAGTTTGACAGCTCTCGTTCTTGATCCTGTGGAGGAACGTCAGGGAGCCACATGTGCACTGCTAGAACGACCACTTCCCCTTTAAGGTTACTTAATATAATTGAGGATACTGTGGCAAAATTGCCCATTAATTGCATTCCTAAGTCCAGGGCTAAGGCATCCCCGTATTCATCCTGAATTTGTTTCAACACTTCCGGTAAATTGGCAAGTGTCGGTGTACTGTGTGTGGTAGTAAAGAGCGTGACAAATACCGTGCCCCGTGTATTACAATTATCTACAGGGAACCATCCCAAATGGCAAGCACATAGGTGATATTCTGTGTTTATCCTGAGGTCCCATATGGTAAATACTGCTTCCAGTGCATTTGTTTTTTGAGCCAACCAAAACAGAATTTCTTCTCGTTTGGCGGGTACTTTACCCATGATCGACTGTACAATCACAGGAATAATACCTGGTGTTACTGCAGGTGGTTGCGCCGGAGCAGAACGTGCTGGGTTTTTGGTTAATGTTTGCATTACAAACTGTACTAATCATCTGTATATTGCTGTCACGTCAGCATATAAGCGTCAGACTTCAGCTACCGTTCGCTGCAGCAGGATGTGGTGTAAAGGTGGACAATAAAGACCAGGTAGGACCAACATTACTTAGAAGACCTATCCTAACATGTAAAATTGTGTGGGGTAGGGCACCATCAGGACAATTATTAAGTTCTTGATAAGATAGAGGTATTTGTAGATATGCATATGCCCTGTATTGTGCAGGTACGTTTGCAGGTGTATAATGATGAGGGGGGTCGTATATTGACTGCAATTGCTACCTGTTGTGGATTCGCTATAATGAATGGCAAATTTGTTCAGTGCTAAGCACACCAAATGGGAGTTAGCCTTTTAATGGTTCAAGCTTGAACAACCTACACCATTAGTTAGGTACTCTCTACTTAGCTGAGGAGGAAATCCTCAATACCACGGACGTCTCCGCAATAGTAAAAGTTAAAGTCTGACCAAACTTTGGCAGCGTCATGTCGTGTAGGCTCTCATGATTCTAAGAGATTACTGGATTTGAGCGGCAGAATCGCCTGTGGTGTGGGAAACTGAGTCTTAACCCACTACAGGTGACACCTGTCGCCCCAATACGGGTTTTGCTACGGATAACTAGCAGTGTCTACCCAAGAGCAGGGATGATTGGGCATCTGAATGCATGATGCAATTGACTCCTCAGGGAAATCATGGTCACTCAGATCTCATCTGTTTCTCTCAGTTACATTAGTCTCACATATACAAGGACAAACAAAGGCAGTATATGCTTCAATAAGGTTTTATTGAAGCAACTGCATCTTAGACAATAAAACATGTACTGCAATAACCAGGACGATAAAGCTTGACAGGATTTAAATTGTGACAAGGAGAGTAAAGCATATAAATATTGCTATCTATATATATTGATTGCCACTAGAATCAATAGACTAATTCCTACCTAGGCTATATTAGAGCACAGCATGTTAAGCTCTAGTTCTGCCCTTCAGATTCCCCGTCGGAAGGCATCATCCCCCATACTTGAGCAAAGGCCTGAAGTCTGCATAAGCAGCTGTAGCGAAGCATTCAGCAATCAGCTACAGTCGTGGTCACATGGCTGGAATCTCCAACGTGTATGGGACAGAGAAGTGTTTTTATAAAAAAACAGGTGATGTTCTGAGAAAATGTCCCTATGTAAGGATGTGTATATTTTGATGACTACCAGAGACTAACATTTACCATGTTTACCGGCAACCTATCTTACTGCAGCCTTGAGAGAAGCACTGAGTGAAAGAAATGTCTTGTTTAAGAACACAGTGCTGGCCTAGGCAAAGAACAGCTAGATAGAGAAAAATAAAACAAGACCGCAAATGTGTCTAGTGCTAAAATAATAAACAAAGCTGAATAAAATATATCTAGGTTAAAGTGCACGGCGGCAGGCCTAGTGTGCTAAAATAACATGCATGGAGCTATAACTAAAATGGCTAATCAACAGTGTGATGCAAGTCAGTGCAGCACCTTGCAGCTCCCAGTCGACAGCCCCATAGGAACCGACGCATCACAAAGCAGGCTCTTGCACCTCAGCCCAAGTACAACCAGGTACTCTGTCCAGCAGGCCGAACTCAGCCCTGTACCTGGCCCACACAACATCACAGTCAGTCTGAACTTGTGCCTGTGTTCCCATCGGTAACAACCAGATAACCACAGTTGGAGCTTTGCACTTTTTGGTGATATTTTTACTTACAATTTTTTTATTGCACATTTCCAGTTCCACTGATTGGATTCTTGACATCTAGTAATTTTAGTATTTTTTATTTCATAATATTTACTCTATGCTTCTAGATTGTTGCAAGGTTTTTCTTGTGTTGTCTTTTCACTTTATGACTGTTCATGTGATGCATAAATACTTTACAAATTGCCTCTAAGTTATGTTTGGCTGCTTTTGTGCCAAGCTACTTGAGGGTTAAGTAGTGGTTAATTTAGTGACTCTTGTGGTTCACCCTGACAATGATTGTTGTTGTTGCTTGAGAAGGGGTTTTGCTCCTTCCAGCCCCCCCATCAGAAACTCAGTTTCTCACAAGTAACAATAAGATCATGAACAAAAATACAATAATAGCACAGCAACATGGCAGCAGAATAGAGAAAACACAGACAAACATAGGTAACAATTACACCTGCCAAAGAAGTTTAAAAGTTGCAGAAAATGCGCATTAATCAAACACTTCACACACATACAAAATGGTGGGAAAACACATGAGGAAGTAGGTGGCTGAGAACAAAGGGAAATGTCTGGCCAGATGGGCATGGACTTCTGAAGCCACCCCACCATAGCACCAACAGGTACATGCAGACAAAAAAGATAACTTAACTTTGGTATGAAGTCGCTCCACGTGTCCCTAAAATAAGAACTACAGATCACAATAAAATCTGAGAACATTCACAAAAACAAAAGGAAACAAAGGAAATAAATATAGCCCCAAGCATTCACCATCCCAAAAGTTCCATTGCCCTTACATTCTCATCCTGCCTGCACCCACTGCTCCAAACTCCAGGCCATCATGCAACAACCAAACAAAAAGAAGAAAAAAACAAACAGAAAGGATCAAAAACATTAGTGCCTGCCAACAGCAATCATTTTACAATTAACTTATTTGCTTTTGCAAGAAAGGTAAAGATTCCAATGGTGGATGAAGCTGCAATGATTGCAGACAAATGAAGAGTGATGATTTCCCTCCAAAATCCAGAAGAAAAGGCTGAGCAAAGCCAAAGGAGCAATCATGAGAATTATATGTCATTTTTGCAGTGTGAAATTATGATAAAAATGCAAAATTAGAACACTGTAATGAAAAATTATGCGTGGAGCTACTAATATTGGAGGACATTTCTTAAAATATCACAGACTTTAGGTAAATATGACCCATTCTGAAACATTAAAAGAAACTATTATGTGATGCACCAGGTGAAACATCTGGGATTCCAGGTTGCTCCATCTGCTCACTGTGAGCTTGAGAAATCAGACCTTTGCTGTGGCTGACCAATGACTGTGAATCATCATAGTGGTCCCTTGATTGCCCATTGCAAGGTTGATCACTTAAATAGCTCATTTGATTCTGACCTGAGTGTGTAACAAAGTAGGTCATATTGAATGTGTTATTTCTTCTTAGTTGCTATTTGTTTTGCATCTTTGATTCCCTAGAATGAAAAGAGTTGAAAACGTTGGTTAACGAATGGGGCCTATTTTAAATCCTGGTGGACAGCCCATAGTTTCCTCAGAGCAATGAAGTAAATGTTTTTGTTGCCCTGGTGGGAGGACAGCCCACCAGATTTTTAAATGACCAGCAGGCAGGCAGTCCTTTAGAAAAGCCTTGTCATGAAGTGCTGTGATGGTGGTTCCTGTCAATGCATTCTACTCTCTGCTACAGGGCTACATTAGCAGGGCCCAGGACTGTTACATAGAATATTTTAAGCTTCTTTACAAAACGAATATCCCAAAGTTTGAATATTTTAAAGAAAACATAGGTTGATCCCCTCACATTTGAATAATTTTACTGATCCTTACCTCTAGGTATGACTACTTATCCACCCATCCAAATTAGGCAAATTGCCCAGGGCCATTGAAGAAGTTTGACCATGGTGGAGACAGATTAGTCTCCACTGTGGACAAACCAAAGATTTGCTCATTGGTTGAACCTTTATATTGGAGGTATGTATACTCTGTTACAGTTGCGATGGAGTATACATAGTACCAATATATAAATCAGGCCCATAATTCACGCCTGAAACATTAATTAACTTATTAAATTAATTCTCAGTGATTTTGATTTTTTTGTACATATCATTTCATCTTATGACAACTGTATGAGTAAGTGCAGGGTCACCAATTATCGTTTCATGAGATAGATAATAAAATTGGTTTACTGTCTGTTGAAAAGAGTGACTGGAGGCATAAGTAAAAACCAGTCTACACATTGCGGATGGAGGGAGCCAGAGTCCAAGGAAGGTAGTGTATAGCCCTTCAACTATCATCACTCACTTACTGTAGGAAATTGAATGTTTGAATGAATAGGGTCAGGTACTTTCTGAAGAGTAGGTAATTTGATTTTGATCTCAAAGGTGAGTCAAGTGCATTCTAGGCTCAAGGTCCCTGTACTTAACGACTCAGTCCCCTTTTCATAAAAGTGTGAACTTGCACCTGAATATTTACAAAATATGACACAAGCTGGGGATGCAAGTTATTGTATAGCAGAGGAAAACATCTGAAAATGCCCTTGCTCCATAAGCCCTTGGGTAGAGGGAAGAGAATATTGAATTATACTTTTTAAGTGCTTTAAATTGGGCGATATGCTTACTTCATCTTTCACAGTGATTTAATGATTGGTTTGTATGACCAGTGTGAATTATATTGAATTAGGTAGAGGATCACCAGGGTTTTGGTCATAGGTAGAAACACCTACCAGAGATGTCCAGCACTTGTTGACTGACATGGGATGGCAAACACGTATATCTCAAAACACAAACATCACACTGAACTGCATAGACCACAGTCACTTTGGATGACTGGTGGTAAGATGCAGTCATGGTGCTATCACTCAATGAAAGTGTTTCAAGCCTCACCTGGAGGAAGCTTATGTTGGCTTATGAGCCAGTGGGATCCACCTGAACTTAGAGATGTCTGCTACCTGAGGAAATGAATGGAGTTAAGCATCCTAGAACAATGACTGTTCTCTTCTGTAGAATACATTGGCCCTCATTCTGACCTTGGCGGGCGGCGGAGGCCGCCCGCCAAAGTCCCGCCGTCAGGTTACCGTTCCGCGGTCGAAAGACCGCGGCGGTAATTCTGACATTCCCGCTGGGATGGCGGGCGGCTGCCTTCAGGCCGCCCGCCAGCCCAGCGGGAAAGAGGCTTCCACGATGAAGCCGGCTCGGAATCGAGCCGGCGGAGTGGAAGCTGTGCGACGGGTGCAGTTGCACCCGTCGCGTATTTCACTGTCTGCGCAGCAGACAGTGAAATACATTTAGGGGCCCTCTTACGGGGGCCCCTGTAGTGCCCATGCCAGTGGCATGGGCACTGCAGGGGCCCCCAGGGGCCCCGCGACCCCCCCTACCGCCATCCGGTTCCAGGCGGGCGGACCGCCGGGAACTGGATGGCGGTAGGGGGGGTCGGAATCCCCTCGGCGGCGCAGCAAGCTGCGCCGCCTTGGAGGATTCCAACGGGCAGCGGAAAACCAGCGGGAGACCGCCGGTTTTCCTGCACTGACCGCGGCCAAAGCGCCGCGGTCAGAATGCCCAGCGGGGCACCGCCGGGCTGTCGGCGGTGCTCCCGCCAACCGCGAGCCTGGCGGTCACAGACCGCCAGGCTCGTAATGAGGGCCATAGTCACATGAAAGATGTTCATGGATGTCTGACATTTTTGCAAATCTATCTATTACCTGTTGGGGTGTTGGCATGTAGACCAGCAACAAAGGACCTCCACTTCCGTTTGTCTTGAGCATGTTCTGTACGGTGCCCCAGCTGTGGTTCAGTCCCTTCATTTCTCTTTGTGTGCCAATACTGAATGGCAAACTCATATGATTATTAATTCAAGCATAACAATGCAATGAATGCACATATCCTAATACACTAAGGATAAACACTGCTAATTGCTCCCACCCTCTGAAAAAAAAATCAACTATTAGTTTGTATGTAGCAGGGAAAACACCCTTTGTATCATAGATAGTTGGAAAGAAAAGTGGTAATTTGTTTTAAAGTATCAATCAATCAATCAATCAGAGTTTATAGAGCACGGCTACTCACCGTTAGTGTTTCAAGGTGCTTGGGGAGGGGTGTAGCGTGTACCGAAGGTGGATTAGAAAAGCCATGACTTCAGTTCCTTTGTGAAGCTGGGGAGGGAGGTGGTTTGTCTGATGTTGATGGGTAGGGTGTTCCAGGTGGTGGCGGTGAGGTAGGAGAAAAAGCATCCTCCTGTTCTGGTTTTCCTGATGCAGGGTACTTCTGCGAGAGAGAGCTGGGCTGAGCATAGGGTCCTTTGGGGGTACGTGGAAGTTGAGTCACTGGTTAAGGTAGGTAGGTCCAGTGTTGTGGAGGGCTCTGTATGTGTAGTTGACCATTTTGAAAGTGATTTATTTTTTCGATATGGAGCCAGTGCTGTGTGCCTAGGTGTTTTGAAATGTAGCAGTGTTGGGGTAGGTCGAGAATCAATCTGGCAGCGGCGTTCTGGATGTTTTCCAATTTGCGGGAGAGTTTTTTGTTGATTCTGGCATAGAGTGCGTTGCCGTAGTCCAGTCCACTGGTGATGAGGGTGTGTGTGATGGTCTTTCCATGCTCAAGGGGGATCCATTTGAAGGTCTTGGGTAGGAGGCGGAGGGTGTGGAAGCATACGGAGGTGACTGCGTTGATGGTTCTTTCTGAGGTCGGGGTCCAGGATAATTCCGAGGTAGCGGGTGTGGCTGGTGGGAGTGGGTGGGTTTCGAAGGTGGGTGGCCACCAGGAGTCACTCCATGCATTGGGATGGGGGCCCAGCATGAGTACCTCAGTCTTGTTTGTGTTGAGTTGAAGGCAGCTATCTCTCATCCAGTTGGCGACTACTTTCATGCCCTTGTGGAAGTTTTGTCTGGCTTTGTCTGTTTCATTGGAGAGGGAGAGGATGAGTTGGGTGTAGTCGACGTAGGAGATGATGTTTATTCCAAAGTTTCTGACAATGGTGGCTAGAGGGCCCATGTCTAGGTTGAACAGCGTGGGGCTGAGGGAGGATCCTTGGGGCACTCCGCTGGTGGTGGGTGTGGGTTCTGCAAGGTATGGGGCGAGTCTCACTTGTTGCATTCTACCGGAGAGGAAGGATTGGACCAGTCGAGGGCCTTGTCTCTAATGCCGGCTTCGTGGAGTTTTTTTTATCAGGGTGTGATGGAAGACTATGTTGAACAATGCCGAGAGGCCAAGTAGGATGACTGCTGACATCTCTCCCTTGTCCAGTAGGGAGCGGATGTCAACTGTTGAGGACAGGAGGGCTGTGTCAGTGCTGTGGTTTGACCTAAATCCGTATTCGGAGATGTTGAGGATGTTGTGGCTTTCTAGAAATGTGGTGAGTTGGCTGTTGACTGCTTTTTTCTATCACTTTCGCAGGAAATGGAAGTAGGGAGATGGGCCTGAATTTTTTTAGGTCGGGGGGTCAGCTGATGATTTCTTGAGGAGGAGGTTGATCTGAGCGTGTTTTCAGTCATCTGGGAAGGTGGCTGCAGCTAGTGAGCAGTTGATGGTGAGGCAGAGCTTGGGGGCGATGGTGTCTGCAGCTCTGTTGTAGACATGATGGGGGAATGGGTCCGTGGGGGCCCGGAGTGGATGGACTTCATGGTTTTCAATCTTTGGTGGAGAGTGGTGTCTAGGTGGAGAGAATGGGTTTATTGATGTCAGTTGTTGGATGAGGGTTTGGCGCGTGGGTTGTCCTTGTTGAAACTGTCATAGATGGTCTTGATTTTGTGGTGGAAGTAGGTTCTGAGTCTGTCGTATAGGTCCTGAGAGGGTGGGATGTCTGTTGTCTGGCTGTTGGGTTAGGCAAACTCCTTGATGATGTTGAAGAGTTCCTTACTGTTGTGTGGTTGTGAGGAGATCCTGTCTTGGATGGCCTTCTTTCAGGTGTTTCTGATGAGTTGGTGGTGTGCGGTGGTGGTGGCTTTGAGGTTGCAGTGGGCTACTGGGGATTTAGGGGGTCATTCCGACAGTGGAGGTCGGCGGTGAAGCAGCGGTAGGACCGCCAACAGGCTGGCGGTCTTTTTTCATGTATTCTGACCATGGCGGTTACCGCCATGGCCAGCCGCCGCTTCACCGTTCCGACCGCCATGGCGGTAACGACCGCCGGGCTGGAGATCTGGGTCTCCAGCCCGGCGGTCGTCACATACCGCCGGCGGTATTCCAACCCGCCAACCCGCCTGACCCCGGCTTACCGCCATGGATTTCATGCGGTTTGGGACCGCCATGAAATCTATGGCGGTGAGCACTATCAGTGCCAGGGAATCCCTTCCCTGTCACTGATAGGGGTCTCCCCCACCCCCAACCCCCACCCCGACTCCCTCCCCTACCCCCCCACCACCCCTGCCACCCCCAAAAGGTTGCAGGACCCCCGTCCCCCACCCCGATCCATAACATATCCCCAACATATACACACACATACACGCATGCATTCATGCACATACACACACCCCCGCATTTATGCACATACACACACCCCCCCGCATTCATGCACGCATTCATGCACATACACACACCCCCCTCAACATACACACACGCACACCCCCATGCACGCACACAGCTCACAACACCCCCACACCCCCCTTCCCTAGCGGACGATCACCTTACCTGTTCCGGTGATCCTCCGGGAGGGAACGGGACCCATGGTGGCAGCTCCGATGACACCGCCACGCTAACAGAACATCGCCATAGCGCTTCACAGGTCGTGATTTGCTGGGCGGTGTTTTGTTGGCGTGGCGGTGGAGGTGGAGCTACCTCCACTTCCCCGCCTGCCGCCAGTATGGCTGTTGGCGGCTCTTCGTCCGGAAACGGGCGGAGCGATGCCAACAGTCAGAATGGCCTGTGTGGAAGACCGCCAGCACTGACGGTCTTCCATACGGCGGTCCCTCGGCGGTCTATTGAAAAGACCGCCGAGGTCGGAATGACCCCCTTAGTGTTTCTCCAGATTTTCTCAAGGTGGCGAAAGGTGTGTCTTGATTCCCGGAGTTCGGGGGTGAACCAACTGGCTCTCTTTGCATGGGTGTAGTTGTTCTTCTTGAGGGGGGCTATGGTGTTGGCGCAGTCGGTGATCCACTTGCATGTTGCAGTGTTTGGGTCCTCTTTGCGTGCAATGGTGCGTGCAGCAATGGAGAGGGTGGCAGTGAGCTGACTATCGATTATTCTTGTCCAGTTTCTATGCGATGGCTGGGGTTGAGGTCTAGTGATGGTAGGTGAGTTGAAGGTGAAGTGTATCCATTGTTGATCTGTCCATGGGAATTCTGTGGTGTGGCTGAATGTAGTGGCGGTTCCTGTGGTGAAGATGGGATCAAGGGTGTGTCCTGTGTTGGCTCTGTCATGAATGGTTGAAGTCCTATGTTGTGGAGGTTGTCTAGGAGGGAAGCGTTGTTGGTGTCTTGTGGTTTCTTGAGGTGGAATTTGAGGTCTCCCAGCAAGGTGTAGTTGGTGGCTCCAATGGCATGTGCGGAGATGAAGTCCGTGATGGAGTCGCCAAAAGGTGTGCGGGGTCCAGTTGGGTTGTAGATGATGGTTTCCCTGATGGTGGATGTCGGGCTAGTGTGTAGATTGAAGTGGAGGTGTTCCATCAGGTTAGTGGCTTCTTTGGAGTCTTCGGAGTGTGTGTTCAGGTGGAGGATGGACCTGTGGACGATGGTGACCCCCCTGGGCAGCTGGGGCGATCTTTCTGGGCGATCTTGTACCCCTGGGACATGGCGATGTCTGGGCCTGAGGTATTGTTGGTCCAGGTCTCAGTGAGGAATGCGACGTTCGGGGTGATGCTGTCTGGGGTCCCAGAATTTGGTAATGTGGTCATGGAGGGAGCGGATGTTGAGGAAGATGCACTTCAGGAGTTTAAGGTTCGATGAATTGTTGCGGGTGGGTTGTGCTGGGACCCGGGTCTTGATGGTGGTGCAGGTTTGACGGCAGCGGAGGCAGCTGAATGAACCATGTGTGTTGCCTGGAGCTGCTTGCTTGCAGTTATTGTTGCGTCCTGGGGTGAGTGTGATGAGTTGTCTGCTGTGTAGAGGCGGATGGTGGCAGGGCCACAGGTCCTGGCGTTGGTCCAGTGCGGTTCACGAACAGGTGCAGACAGGCAGCCGCCATTAGTAGGGAGGGGGGAGGAGAGGACAGCTGGGAAGGGGGAGTGTAAAATGGCACGATAAAAGGGGGTACGGCCGCAGGGCATCAGCGGCGAGAGAGAGAGAGAGAGGGCAGAGTGAGAATGAGAGAGTGGAGTGAGAGGAGAGAAAAACAGAGAGGAGAGAGTGAAATGCAGAAAGCAAAAGACAAAAGGAACACAAAAGGGACAGAACACAGAAGGAAAAGCACACAAAGAGTGAAACAGAGGCAAAAGAGGAGAAAAGGAGAAAAGAGGCAGAGGGCAGCCCAGTAGAAGAGCAGAGCTTTCCTACTAGGCACCAAGGATGAGGTGCAGGCAGAAGCATGCGTGTGGAGGAGAGCCTCAAACTCCTGACAGAGGTCAGAGTTCAGAGGAAACAAATGGCTTTACTTGCCAGTGGAGCTACGAGGAGTCAGAGCAGTTCACTGACTAGGTCAGTGATCTTGCTGGAGTAATAATCCTTCTGCCTGAAATATTATTTTTTTCAGGCCTGGAAGACAAAGATTGTTTCGCTTCAGCCAGCAGAAAACAGGATTGAGTATATTGTTGGATGAATCACTAATAACTAACACTGGAAAATTGCTTATAAATAAGCCTGTCCCATATATTAAACCAGACACCTAAACTCCTCGCACTACCTTGCGCTTTAACTGGAACACAATGGTTGTCATGATGAAAGCGGCGACAAGGAGAATGACTTACTTGCTGCTCCCTTTTGGGCCGAGTCACTCTTATGCCTCACAGCTACACTCAACCCGTTTTGTTCCTGCAGGCATTCCATGAAGGAAGCAACCTGGAAGAAGGACAAGGCCAGGCAGCAGGTACAGATATAAGGGAGAGCAAAGAGGGACTAGGGACTGCATGGAGATGACAGGAGGCAAAGTCACAACATAACGTACAATGCCCAGTGGAGGCACGGAGGAGGGGAATCAAGGGAACCATCTCAGAGCAGAACGTGGAGCCCAATGAAAGCCATGTCAGCAGTGTTGAACAGGAGAGTTTCCTACCATGAGAAGAACCTGAGCAGGGGAACCGCAGACTACGCCCAGAGGGCCACAAGCTGGATGGATCACCCAGCGATGCTCCAGGAGGAGAATAAATGCTTGAGGTTTCATGCTGGGTGGTGGGAGGAGACTATGGGGAAGATCAGATGGGGTTTAAAGTAACAATGTGCACTATATAGGATCTCTGTACTTTACTTTGACATGAGAAAACTCAAGCAGGAACACTCACAGACTTAAGAGTGTTCTCAGGGATTTCAATTAGAGTTATTTCTATTCTGGTTTACTTCAATTTTTCAACTCAAGTCGGGGATACCATTTCTTTTATGTACAGAGGCCCTCTCGGAGACAAATATTTCAAATTAGCAGACCTGCATCTCTACCTCCCCCGAACTAAAGTTACTCCAATGGCTTGCTTCCTGTTCTAAAGTCTCAAGGACATTAAAGACTTCACTCCACTCTGCTGCAGCTTCTGGAGTCTGCCAACTAATAGTCCTACCCTGCCAAGAGGAGTAAATACAGTCCAAGGCCCTTAGGACTGGGTCCTGCAACTGTGTTCTGAGAAAATCCATGCATTGGCACTTCTCGGTGTTGACACATCGCTGCTGCCTCTCAGGATGAGAACTTCACATTGCCAATTGCGTGGTTCAGAATCGATGCATCACCATCTTCCCTGGCGTATCACCTTAGCGTTTCTGACTACGTGGCTTAACAACAAGGCATCCCCTTCATCGCAAAGGTTTCGATGCTGCCCCCCTTTGTCACAGCACCAATGACTGCGTGTCCCAAGGATGACGCATTCCCGAGTGCACAGATCAGAACTGATGCATCGCCTTCACATTGGCCTCCCTGCTCCTTGCATAGTATCATCGACAGTGACACAACCCTCAACACAAGGTACTGTTTCCACTGAAGAAGGTTGGTCACTGTAGCCGGCTCGTGTCCCATCATGATTGGCCTGAACTTTGGATTTACCGGGTCTCACATGACCAGATAGCCCCAGTTGGCACTTTAAGGTTTTAAGCACTACAATTGGAGATATTCTTTAAAAATGCATAGACATGACGAAAGAGTGTGTTATGGTTACCTTTGGGCGTGAGTTATAGTTACTTGAGAAAACTCTTAACTATAACTGCTGAATTTCTGTGGTTTTGTATGAGCAAATTCAGAACCGAACTGTAATGTCCCTGTAACCTTTGGTGTTTTCAATGAACTTCTATGTTTTTTTTAACGTAAAGTAATTTTAATTACTATACATTATTCCAACCCCCTGCCTGCGGCTGTGCGTAGCGGAGGTTGGTCGGAAGATCTGGCCTTGCAGCCAGGCCTGGCAGCCAAGCCCTTATAACCCCCCAACCCTGTGCCACGGATGGCCTTTGGCTGTGTGCAGCGCAGGTTGGCCGCAGGGCCTGTCTCAGTCAGTGGATGTGTGAGTGGATGTGTAAGAGTCTGAGTGGGTCTGAAAGTCGGTGTGTGAGTCTATGAGTCAGTCTGAGTGGGTGCATGAGTGTCTGAGTGGGTGTGTAAGTGGGCGAATGAGCCTCTGACTGCATGTATGAGTGAATGAATTAGTATATAAAGAGTCTGTGTTTTTTTTTTAAATTTTTTCCATAATCACAGATATTTTGCAAATAAATCATGCAAATTCACAAACATTCATGAATTTTCCCGAACATCACAAGCCATGATGCAAAATTATATTAAACCTATAATGTGCACCTAAAACGCACCTAACTTCAACCTGGCCCCTTTTGCCACTTTCAATAAAAATTTTCAGGCCTGGGGACAATGCCCCATGAAATAAAATAGCAGTCACAATTTTCTGGTCAGATTGTAGTCAGCCAAATGCAATGCTTCTTTTTGCATGCGTATTTGTGAAAATTCTTGAATTTTGCGATTAATCGCATACCAAGATATACAAATTTATTTGCCCTAAATATCTCCTAAACTACTGAATGGATTTACACCAAATAACAATAAGCACAATCTGGATACTTTTTCTCGGTCCCCACTCAATGGATCAGCTCGAAACATGCGCACCAATAATCACTGGGCTACTTTGTTTGGAAAATTTCATAAAGATTCATCAAACAGTGCCAAAGATACAGGCAAGTCAAAAAATTATTTTTCCATGGAAACAGGGTCCTAACTGTAACTACCTACTGGCAGACGCCAGTTGAAAATATATGTATATGTGTTTATACAGGACACTAGTTTTGAAACTGCAAATAAAATCAGTTTTTCAAGCCTAGAATTGTGAAAACCTGGCAATTGGCTTATTGGGATTGAAATAGGCCTGGGAGAAGTTTTGTTTCTGCCAGTGCAATCTTGCTTACTTTCAGACGTTTCCTGTTACACCTTATTAAATTAAATTCCGAAGATTGTGCCATTATGCCATGACATTTCCTCAAGGTAAAAGTGATATCGCAGAAACACAAGAGTAACGTGAATGAACGTGAGCACATGGGGGGTCATTCCGACCCTGGCGGTAAAAACCGCCAGGGCCGCGAATGACGGAAGCACTGCAACAGGCTGACGGTGCTTCCTGGCCCATTCTGACCGCGGCGGTAAAGCCGCGGTCAGAAAACCGGGTCCGGCGGTTTCCTGCCGGATTTCCCCCGGCTGGGCGAATCCGCCAGGGCAGCGCTGCAAGCAGCGCTGCCCTGGGGATTCTGACCCCCTTCCCGCCAGCCTGTTTCTGGCGGTTTTCACCGCCAGGAACAGGCTGGCGGGAACGGGTGTCCTGGGGCCCCTGGGGGCCCCATGAAGCTTTTCACTGTCTGCTTAGCAGACAGTGAAAAGCGCGACGGGTGCAACTGCACCCGTCGCACACCTGCAACACCGCCGGCTCCATTCGGAGCCGGCTTCTGTGTTGCAGGCCACCTTCCAGCTGGGCCAGCGGGCACTAACATAGGTAGTGCCCGCTAGCCCAGCGGGAAGGTCGGAATGCCATGATGTTTGCCTCAAGCACAATTTTGCCCTTTGTTGTTTGGGTGAAATGCATCCTCATGAGAAAAATGGACACAAAGATTCAAAATAAAAAATAATGCGATATTGTGGATTGGCATTTTGGGGGTCATTCCGAACTTGGCGGGCGGCGGCGGAAACCGCCATGCGGCCGCACTCCTGCGGCCCCCATTCCGACATTCCCGCTGGGCCGGCGGGAATGAGGCCGCAACACAGGAGCCGGCTCCTAATGGAGCCGGCGGTGTTGCGGCCGTGCGACGGGTGCAGTTGCACCCGTCACGCTTTTCACTGTCTGCTATGCAGACAGTGAAAAGCTGTCCGGGGCCCTGTTAGGGGGCCCCTGGACACCCCTTACCGCCAGCCTCTTCCTGGCGGTGCAAACCGCCAGAAACTGGCTGGCGGTAAGGGGGTCATAATCCCCAGGGCAGCGCTGCCGGGGCATAAACGGCAGAAAACCGCCGGCCCCGGCGGTGCGACCGCGGCTGTACCGCCGCGGTCAGAATAGGGGTGAAAGCACCGCCAGCCTGTTGGTGGTGCTTTCAGTCATTTTTGCCCTGGCGGTCTCGGACCGCCAGGGTCAGAATGACCCCCTTTGTGTAATAAATCATAATTGTGAATGATTTTGAGGCATTTTCCATAACTTCTATTAGGAAAAAGCGCAAATTACAAGTAGGGTGCATTCAGCTAGTAAAATTTAGGCTGCCCTCAACATTAAGGGGGTTATTACAACATTGGAGGAGGTGTTAATCCTTCCCAAAAGTGACGGTAAAGTGACGGATATACCACCAGCTGTATTACGAGTCCATTATATCCTATGGAACTCGTAATACAGCTGGTGGTATATCCGTCACTTTACCGTCACTTTTGGGATGGATTAACACCTCCTCCAAAGTTGTAATAACCCCCTTAAATGTTTTTTTACAAGTTATCTCACCTGCATGAACATAGTATGGTGTTTTCATAGTTCTGTGATGTTAACGCAGAATTTTTTATGAGTTTAATAATGAATAGTCATGTATTTTGAGTAATGGATTTGTGTAGAAAAACGTATTAACTTAGAGAAAAATAATGTATGCATTTGAATGGGCGCCTACCAGAGTGCCGGCCAATGTTCACAAGTGTACTTATTAGTGGCTTTTTAATATAAAATGTTGAGCTTATGTTTGATTAATGTAGTAATATGTAATATTAAGGGTTATGTGTTATGTATTAGTTTTATTAATTGTAGGCCTTAACTTAGAGAAGTTTTGGCCTAGTTGCATGGCCTCATGTCAAGCTGCATTTTCTTAGGCATTTAATAAAATGGATGCTTAGAGAATTAAGGCCCTCATTACAACCCTGGTGGTTGGTGATAAAGCGCCGGTAAAACAGCCAACAGGCTGGCGGTAAATACCGCCAAATTATGACCATGGCAGAAAGAGCTCAGACAGACAGCCACTTTACCACACCGACCGCCAGGGCGGAATCAACAGGCACCACGGTGGTAGCCGCCTGCCAATGCTCCGCCCACTGTATTATGAGACAGGAAACAGCCACCTTTTCCAGTGCGGTACCAAGGACATCAGAAACCTGGCAGAAACACTGCACAGAAGGGAAACAACTCACTTGTGGAGACTCAGGGAAGAACCACGCCGCCATGGAGCCCGAGCTTCACATATTCCCAATGCTGTTCTATGTCCTGCTCCACCAAGAACACCAATGATGGCAAAGGCGACCACGCTGAGTACAGCAACCTAGCATGCAGGGGAGGGAGCGAGGAAAAAGAGAGTGACACTCACACACAACATGCAACACCCCCACCCCCAACACCATACACACAAGCAGATGCAGTAACATAACATATATACCCTGTACCCCTCAGGAATAATGCAAGGACAACACCAATAGATCAAAGTGAGTGTAATAAGATAAATATAGTAGTAATACGTGCATCCAAATCAAAAAGTATATACATATGTACAAATGAAGGGACACTGCTTAGTCCTCAATGTTCGTGGGCCACAGGGCCACATTACAAAGTCCAAGGCCCCACTTGACTCCTGCAACAACACAGCGAGAACACTGCAGGGGCATCAGGTCAAAAATAGGCAGGCACCTCAGGGGTACGGGGAACGGGGGGCACCTCAGCAGGCAGATGGAACAATACCACTGGTCCTGGAGGGGGCAACATGCCCAATACTCTGTCCTGGGGAGTGCAAGGCCACAGTATCTCAATTGGGTGACTTCCCACTGGTTCTGGAGGGGGGCTCGTGCCCTGTGATCTTCATCCTGGGGAGAATGGGGTGAGTGGATGGCTTCTCAACTGGTTTTGGAGGGGGCATCATACCCAGTGATCTTCATCCATGGGAGGATGGGGTGAGTGGATGGCTTCTCCACTGGTTCTGGAGGGGGGATTGTGCAGTGTGATCTTCATCCTGGGGAGGATGGGGTGAGTGGATGGCTTCTCCACTGGTTCTAGAGGGTACATCGTGCCCTGTGATGCAGATTGTGGGGAGTGCAAGGTCACAGTCTCTCAGCTGGGTGTCATACCCACAGGATCTGCATGGGCAGGTCTCACAACAGCCTATGGAGACAGGTCTACAGAATGTCCGCCAGCAGTGACGGCTGCTCAGTGGTGGCAGTGGTGCTGCTGCTGCTGCTGCTGGTGGTTGTGGGGAGAAGCTCCTGCCCATCCCCTGCAGCCTCGGACGGCTGCCCACTGGTGCTACTGCTGCTGGTGGTGGAGCTGGTGGTAGTGGTGGGGAAGGCTCCTGCCCATCCCCTGCAGCCTAAAACAGCTACACCACCATGGTTGGTGGTGTGGGCTCTGACTGAGTCCCAGTACCAGGCACCTTGTTCTTTCTGCCTGCTGGTGCAGGCCCCTTGTCCTTCCTGCCAGCAGCTGGGGATGGCTCCTATTGGCAGCAGCTGGGGATGGCTCCTTGCTCCTTTTGGCGGCAGCTGGGGATTGCTCCTTGTCCTTCCTTTCAGCAGCTGGGGGTGGCACCTTGCCCTTCCTTGTAGCAGATTGTGGTGGCTCCTTGCCCTTCCTGGAAGCACTTGGGGCAGGCACCCTTTCTGTGTGGCTGCCTGGTGCCTGGGATCCTTTCTCACCATGAGTTGCTGTGGACACTACTGGGCCAGTGGACTGGGTGGCTGAGGTGCTTGCCTGGGTTTTAACCACCCTGGCCTGACGTGAAGGACGAGGGGAGGGGTAGGGAAGAGGTCAACAGTGGAGAGGAAAAGCTTCTTAGGGACGTTTGGGAGTGGAAGAAGAGGGAGTGGTTGTAGGAGGTGTATGTCTGCTGTGTTTGGGTGCATGTGCATGGGCTGGTTGCTGTTGTGAGGTGGATGGCTTTTGGGTGTCTGAGTGCTGGCACTTATGTGGTTTGGGAGGAGGGGACACAGACACAGTGGGAGAGGACACAGGGGATGTGTGCATGGATGTGGAGGTGGTGACTGCCAGTGAGGTGTGTGCTCTGATAGGTGTGCTGGTGATGGTGGTAGTGGATGAGGATGTAGTGCATGCAGGTGTAAGTGTAGACGCAACTGGGAGGGAGGTGGATGACGAGGAGGAGGGGTACACAGTGGAGGCAGTGGGTGTTGGTATGTCTGCATATGGATGGTGTTTGTGTGAGTGCCTGTGGGATGATGTGCAGTGCCTGTGTCTGCCTGTGCCACTCTTGTGTGTTGTCCTGTGTGCATGCTCGTCTGCCTGTGTGCTTGGGATAGGTTGGGGTTGAGGGGAATGGGATTGGGATTGGGTAGAGGACATTGGAGAGGGAGGGTAGAAACAGAGATAATGTCTGCCATCAGAGAGGAGGCCATAGCCTGGATTGATCTCTGTTGGGCTGCCAAGCCAGTGTGAATGCCCTACAGAAATGCGTTGGACTGTTGCATTTGGGCTGCCAGCCCCTGGATGGCATTCACAATGGATGACCGTCCAACACAGATGGATCTAAGGAGGTTAATAGCCTCCTCATTCAGGGAAGCAGGGCTAACCGGGGCAGGGCCTGAGGTGCCTGGGGTGAAAGAGATGCTGTCCCTCCTGGGTGAGCGGGCACGGGCAACTTGCAGAGGGGCTGCTGGGAGGGCGGTGCTGGTACAGGGGTGGCAGCTGTCCCTGTAGCTGGAGTGGGCACAGAGGTGTCTGCCACCACCAGGGAGCTTCCATGGGAGGAGGTATCCGTGTCCAAACTTTCCCCTCCAGTATCTGCCATGGTGCACCCCTCACCCTCCGTCACACTGGTGCACTCACTGTCAGTGGACTCTGCCTCCTGGGTCCTGTGGGATACAGACCCCTCCACCAGATGATGCTAATGCACTTAAGGACAGGGTGACAAAACAAAAAGGGGGGAGAGACAGAGGATACACTTGGTCAATTGCTGCACCAACACTACTGTTGGCGTACACAACACACTCACACATAGTGAACAGCCCTACATACTAGGCAATGCACTACCAGTAACAATGCTAGTCACTACGGCATGGGGAGGGACACATATAGCCAACTGCATCATACCTGGGACCCACACAGCCCTGCCCAGTAGTGTAATCCTACTAGCTAGGTAAGGTAGGAGGAATTTCACATCAGAACCCTGTCCAACATGGGACCTATACTGCAATGTCAGCCCTGGCCTAGGGGCACCCACAGGCACACTTCCCCCACTCGGATACCACCCCACCAGACGTAAGTAGTAAGGATGGGCACTGTACTCACCCCCTTGTTGCTGCTGTGATGCCCCCAAGCACCCATCCAGCTCAGGATAGGCCACTGCCAGTATGCAGGCCATCAGGGGGGGGGGTCAGTGTTCGACGGGCACCCCTTCCTCATTGGGAGGCCAAACCCGGCTGGGCTTCCGCAGTCTTCCATGCCCAGCGACTCAGGTCCTCCCACCGTTTCCGACAGTGGGTGCTCCGCCTGCCGTAGACCCCCAGGGTCGGCATGTCCTTGGCTATGGCACACCATAAACCCTTCGTTTGATGGGCTCTGACCTGCAGAGGAAATATACACAGGGAAAGGTATTAGTTAGACCGTCCTGCCTGTTACACTCATGGCCCACCATATCCCTTCCCATGCCCTTACGCACAGACATTGCCCAGCATACATGCTGCATGCTGCCCAGGGCCCATCCCCAACCCCCCCTACACAAGGCCTTCATACACAGCATTCATGCATTCATGCATCATGATCACAGTGTACTCACCTGTTGGTCTGGAGGCCCATACAGCAGTCGGTACTGGGGTAGGACCCCATCCACCGGTCTCTCCAACTCCACCGAGGTGAAGGCATTGTGCCCAATTGGAGCCTGACCTGATATCTGCTATCTGTCACCCCTCTGGGATCCCCCTCTTGTGCAAGTGCTATCAGTGCTCCATTTCTTGGCAACTGGTTCTTTCCAAGTGACAGTGGGCTTGGCAGCAGGAATGTTACGGTCAATGTTTTCAATAGTGCTGACAAGAGTGTTGGCTACCCTGATTAACACATGTGCCGCTACATCGTTTTCCCCCAGGTGGACGATTTGGCCACAGTGAAGGCTGACTTCTATGCAATGGGACATATCCCCAGCATTATTGGGGCTTTTAATGGAACACATATTGCATTTGTCCCCCCCCCCCGGCAAGATGTACAGGTCTTCAAAAATCGAAAAAGTTTTCACTCGATAAATGTGTAGCTTGTGTGTTTGGCGGACCAGTACATCTCCCATGTCAATGCTAAGTATCCAGGCTTGGTGCATGATACATTTATCCTGATGAATAGCAGCATCCAAAATGTTATGGGCCAACTCCAGAGGCACAGGGTGTGGCTAATAGGTGAACCCTGGTTCTCACACAGTGGATGTTGGTGTATGGGTATGATGTGGGCCATAAGGGTTAGTCTGTGACTGACGGTTGTCCCTCGATATTTGCAGGTGACTCTGGTAATCCCAACCTCTCATGGCTACTGACCCCTGTGAGGAATCCCAGGACAAGGGCAGAGGAACGTTACAATGAGAAACATGGGCGAACAAGAAGGATAATTGAAGGCCAGGTTTCTGTGCCTCCATCTAACAGTTGGATCCCTGTGCTACTCACCCAAGAAGGTCTGCCAGATCATCGTGGCATGCTGTATGTTGCACAACCTTGCCTTGAGACACCATGTGCCTTTTCTGCAGGAGGAGGAGGCTGGAGATGGCCATGTGGCAGTAGTGGACCCTGTGGACAGTGAAGATGAGGAGGCAGAGGATGAGGATGAGGACAACAGAAGTGCAGTGATTTGTCAATACTTCCAATGACACACAGGTAAGACAGTGTAACTATCACATTTCATTGACGGTTTAATGTTTGACATTGTCACTGGCAGGCTGTGAATGCCCACTCACTGTACCCTTTGACATCTCTTATTGCAGATGTTGGTGCTCCACTATTGCTCCTGGTGTGTTCATTGCAGCCAACTACAGGTCTTTGTAATGTGAACATCACTGTACAGTTTAATTGCAATGTTTAAACCTTGTTACACAAATACATACTTAAATTATTTGCCATACTCCATACTTGTTTTTTTTTCAAAGTGTGTTTATTGCAGTGCATTGACGAAAAGGGAGAAGTGCAATGGGCTTGGGGGATGATGGAGAAAAGTCCAGGTTAGAGTCCAGTCTATTTGTAGCACAGGTGCAATGTCCAAGGGGGCATAGGAAGGGGAACAATAGCAGTTCAAGGTGGACAGGGTGACAGGGTGGGACACAAGGGTGACAATCAGGAGATGGTAGAATTCTTGGTAGACACAGGAGCTACACGCTCTACAGAAGAACTGCAGAAGTTCCGAAATTGCCCCTTTAAGGAAAGACAATCCATATTGTAGGATTAGCAAATCAGTTTTTGACCAACCCAATTACAGAACCAGTTCAGATTAAAATTGGTAATTTTAAAGCATTGCACACATTTGTAGTCTGTGATTCAAGTCCAGTATCCCTACTCAGAAGAGACTTGTTGTACTTGCTGTGTAAAACCAGGTGTTCAATTACTTGCTGAAACAATGGAATTGAGATACAGACAAATAGGGATGATGAGGATGATCCAGATCCAGAGACCGAGTGTGAGACAATAAATGAGGAGTATCCCCTGATTAATTTCTTTCCAGTGTTCACAGTGAAGGAGCTTTATCCTGATTTACAGGGAACAGTCATAGAGAAAGTGTGGGATCTGACAGGTAAAGAAATAGGTATGATAAAAGGAGTTGAGCCAGTTAAAGTTCCTATAAAGCCGAGTGCAATTTTTCCTCAGATTCTGAAGTATCAAATGCCACAGGATATTCTTATAAAGGATGCCCAAATAATTGCAGAATTCATAAAACAAGAAGTGTTGAGCAGCCCATGCAATTCACCGATAATGGGATTAAAAAAGCCATGTGGGAAAGTTTGAATTGTCCAGGGTTTGAGAAAAATAAATGACATTGTGATCAAATGTTGCCCTGTGGTGCCAAATCCAGCTGTGATTCTGTTTCAGATTTCATGTGATGCTGAATGGTTCACTTTCATAGACTTGTCACAAGCCTTCTTTTCTGTGCCTCTTGAGGACAGCCAATTTCTCTTTTGTTTCAAATTTGTAGACTGAGTTTACTGTTGGTGTCAAATTCCTCAAGGGTTTTCAGAGTCATCTTCCATATTCAATCAGATCTTGAAAAATAATTTGGAGTTATTGGAATTGCCTTTCCAATAGACCTTGGTGCAGTACATCGATGACTTGCTGATTGTGTCTAAAACAAGGGACGCGTGCAAGTATGACATGATTGCCTTGTTGAACCATTTGGGAAGGAATGGTCTTAAACTACAGTACTGTCAGAAAGAAGTAAAATACTTGGGTCACAAGCTTGAGAAAGGAATAAGGAAATTATCCAGAGAAAGGGTCACAGCCATATTGCAGATGAGTCCCCCAACCCCACAGAGAGAAGTCAGGATGCTCCTAGAGATGGTAGGCTATTGTTGCCAATGGATTCCCAATTTTTCAGTCATTTCCAAGCCATTGCAGAAGCTGACCCATAAGGAGGTTACCGATCCCCTAGTGTTAGACCAGGCTTGCATGAAAGCGTTTTCTGAATCGAGAGACAGTCTGTGCAAAGCTCTGGCTTTGGGTATGCCTGACTACACAAAGTCCTTCACGTTGTTTTGTCATGAGCCTAACGCACGTTCTTTGTCTGTCTTGACGCAGGTCTATGAAGTTATAAACCGCCCAGTAGCATATTTTTCAGCTACTTTGGATCCAATTGCAGTAGCTTTACCAGGCTGTTTGCATGCAAACATGCTGTTTGGACAGAGCCTCACACAGTGTGAAGGAGTTGTGATGGGACATCCTTTAACAGTAATGGTCCCTCACTCAGTTGTAGTTTTGCTTACACGCACCAAGATCCAATACCTGACAGGTGCAAGATTGACTAGATATGAGACAAGTATTTTGGGGTCACCAAATGTATCATTGAAAAGATGTACAGTGCTGAACCCGGCGACCTTCCTTCCAAATGAAAATGTTGAAATTGAAAAGATGAAAGACATTGAGCATGATTGCCCTGAAGTAACTGATCTGTGCACAAAACCTAGACTTGATATTAGAGCGACCCGATTGGAAGAAAATGATCAAATTATCTTTTTGATGGTGTGTGTCTAAGAGACAATACAGAAATAATGAGAGCAGGATATGCTGTGTGCACAATTACTGGTATACTGGAAGTGTCCTGGCTTCAAGGAGTGTATTCTGCATATGTAGCAGAACTGGTAGCCCTTACTAGAGCATGCCATGTTTCTGCTCAGCTTAAAGTTACCATCTATACGGATAGCCAGTATGGATTTGGAATAGTCCATGACCTTGGCCAATTGTGGTCACAGAGCGGTTTCATTAACTATTCTGGTTCACCAGTGAGAAATGGTGAAAGAATTAAAGATTTGTTGCAAGCTATCCAAATGCCTGAAAAGTTTGCCGTGGTGAAATGCAGTGCACATATGAAATCAAAAGATTTTGGGGGTCATTACAACCCTGGCGGACGGTGTTAAAGGTGCGGTAACACCGCAAAAAGGCCGGCGGACAAAAAAAGGGAATTATGACCCTGGCAGAAACCGCCAACAAAGACAGCCACTTTAACACACCGCCCACCACAGCGGTACAGACAAGCAGCGCAGCGGTCACCGCCAACAGACAGGCGGAGGACAATGTACCGCCCATAGTATCACAACCCGCCAATCCGCCACCTTTTCCGGGGCGGATTCTCCATGGATAAAAACACGGTGGAAACAGTTACTGCAATGGGAAAACGCTCACCTGAACACATCCCACGAGGAAGGAGGATAGCATGGAGCCGGAACTCCAAATCCTACCGGCCCTTGAATTCCTACTCATCTACGAAGACCAACGCCGGCGCCGACAACAGTGAGTACTGCACCTATGACATGGGGAGGGGGGAGGCAAAAGTTAGGGACACACACACGCAACACCCCCACCCCCACCCTCGCATATTACAACACACACACCAATGCATACACAAAAATCACAGTAACAACCCACAACCCCCCCCCGGAAGAATGCAAAGACAAAACGAAATCAGTCCCAACATTGTAATGTATCAATATACATGTCTCAAAACTATACAGATATGTTAGAAAATCATACAAAAGTATATACATTCCGAGAAGTAGTTCAGATATGCACATAGAAATGTCTGTGCACCACTAGTCCAAAAATGCATGGGCGAGGCCCCTGTCGGCCAGTTTCCAATTTCAGAGCCTTTACAGGGGGTTGGCTGCCAGTGCCTTGGCTCCGGGTCACACTGCCTGCCCTGGTGGCTGGTGCACTCCACACACCTTGAACAGGCATCACTGGTATTGGAGGCTTTTTGGCTGAGGCGCTACGACGGGACTGATGAATTGGAGGGGGGGTGCAAAAAGGTCAACTTTACACAGGGACAGTTTCTGACGAACACTGGGGTGGGTAGTTGGAGGGGGTCTGGGAGTGGAGGAAGAGGAGGTGGTTGTAGGAGGTGTCACTTTAGGTGTTTGGGGTGCAGGTGCAGGTACTGGAGGCTGTCGTGAGGTGGATGGATGTTGGGTCTGTGGGTGCCCGAGTTTGTGTACTTTGGGAGGGGGCGTCACAGACACACTGGGAGAGGACACAGGGGACGTGTAAATGGCAGTGGAGGTGGTGGGTGCAGGTGAGCGGGGTGTGGTGCTGGGTGTACTGCTGCGAGTCCTAGTGCCTGTAGATGTAGTGCATGCAGGTGAGAGTGTCGACGACACTGGGAGGGAGGAGGGAGACGACGAGGAGGGGGACACAGTGGAGGCAGTGGATGTTGCAGTGTCTGCATGTGGGTGATGCTTGCGTGTGTGCCTGTGGGTTGTGTGGTGCCTATGTTTGCCTGAGCTACTTTTGTGTGTTGAGGTGTGTGCATGCTGGTCTGTAGGTGTGCTTGGGATATGTTGGGGTACAGGGAATTGGGTCTGGGTGGAGGAGGTTGGAGGGGGGAGGCTAAACACAGGAACAATGGCTGCCATCAGTGCTGAGGCCAGAGATTGCAGGGTTTGCTGAAGGACAGCCTGACCAGAATGAATGCCCTCCAGGAATGCATTACCGTGTTGCAACTCCCTTTCTACACCCTGGATGGCATTCACAATGGTAGACTGCCCAACAGTGAGTGACCTGAGGAGGTCAATGGCCTCCTCACTGAGGGCAGCAGGGGTGACTAGGGCAGGGCCTGAGGTGCCTGGGGCGAAGGTGATGCCCACCCTCCTGGGTGAGCGGGCACGGGGCGAACGCTGAGGGGCTGCTGGGAGGGCGGTGCTGGTAGGGGAGGTGGCGGCTGTACCTGTAGAAGTGGGGCGCACAGATGGTGCCGCCACCACAAGGGATCTCCCATCGGCGGACGAGTCCGTGTCGCTGGTTGGTGATCCAGTGGCCGACGTGAAGCTCCCCTCACCCTCCTTCCCACTGGTGCATTCTGAGTCCTTGGTGTGGCCCTCCATGGCCATGTGGGATGCAGCTCCCTCGTGCTCCGGTGCCACTGTACCTCCGACTGATGAACAAAAGAACAGGGAGAGCACAAAAAGGGAGGGGGAAGACAGAAGAAAGACAGGTTGAGTGCATGGCATACCGTTGGCGGACAATACAGACACAGCAGCCCCCTGCACTACGCCGTGCTCCTGGCCTCTACAGATGCAATTCCTGGGATCTGGCCTACATGGCTATGGTGGACATCTGCACACATGGATGCCACAGGGGCATCTATACCTGTACTTGGCACTCTCCTGCGGTGGGATAGGGTGCCACATGGGCTGCATTATGGAGGGGCCTGGTCTACCTATTTCTGCCTGGCCTAAGTACACCCACAGGCCTCCTCCCCCACCCAGACCCCTCCACTGCGCACGAAGTCCGCAGAATGAAGTTGTACTCACCCCCTTGTGTCTGCTGTGATGCCTTCAAGCGCCCATCCAACTCAGGGTAGGCCACCCCCAGGATCCTGAACATCAGGGGGGTCCTGGGGCGACGGGCACCCCTCCCACGTTGGGAGGCCATCCCCAGCTGAGCCTCCGCCGTCTTCTTGCTCCAGCGGCAAATGTCCTCCCATTGTTTACGGCAGTGGGTGCCCCGTCTCTGGTGGACCCCCAGGGTCCGGACGTCCTTGGCGATGGCACACCAAATGTCCTTCTTCAGGTGGGCACTGACCTACATGACATGCACAAGGGAAGAAGAGAAGTCATTAACAACCACACCGTCAATGTGCGTGGCCCCCTCCCTACCCTAGCCATATGGCACATTCATTCACATGCATTAATGTTCCCTGAACTCTGCCCCCTTCCCTCTTCCAACCAGCCCTGTCCACCCAGGCCGAGCCCATACAACGTGCTCCCTGTGTACTAACCTGTTGGTCTGGAGCACCGTAGAGTAGCGTGTACTCGGGGAGGACCCCGTCTACTAGTTTCTCCAACTCCTGAGCAGTGAAGGCAGGGGCCCTTTCCCCAGACGCAGCAGCCATCCTCGCTTCCAGACCGAGGTCACAGCAGCACTTGCAGTGTAGGTCCTCTCCTGTTGAAGATCAGGTATCTAGTGATTGAACAGATAGAAAATGATGGTGACGTCCGCGACGGTGACGTCCGCGGCGGTGCGTATCATCACCACCGGCGCACTTCCTCATTGGCTCCTGGGACCCATAGGGTCCAATGTTAACCAATGCAGCATTGCGCCGCGGTCTACGACTGCCTACCGCGACGGTGTGTAACGCCAACGCAGTTACCACACAATCCCATTGTCCCAGTTTAGAGGTCAGGCAGCCGCCATTTCAGGGGCCCACATGGCTCCATTTACTTCTGCGTCACACATAGCTAGGCCTACACTCAACACACATACAGGAAGGGTTTTGTGTTTGGTGTCGTGTTCTGTGTAACTGTGGGTACATACCTGGAAAATAGTTGACTCGATCCTCGCTGTTGTCCTTCCTAGGCGCCGTCAGCTGGGACATTTGAGAAGATGGCGGAATCCTCCGGTGTACCGACCGCTGGTGGACCTGTTGACAATGGAAGAGCGACATTTAATCGTCACCTACAGGTTTGACCGTGCCACAATCCAGGAACTATGTACCCAGTTGGAGCCAGACCTGATGTCACCAATCCGCCATCCCACTGGAATCCACCCTGACGTGCAGGTGCTGTCAGTGCTCCATTTCCTTCCTAGTGGGTCTTTTCAGACAACAGTGGCCATGGCATCAGGGATGTCCCAGCCTATGTTTTCCAACGTGCTGTCCAGAGTGTTGTCTGCCCTGCTGAAACACGTAAGGAGATACATAATTTTCCCTGAGGTGGAAGATTTGGCAACAGTGAAAGGTGACTTCTATGCCCTTGAACATATCCCCAACATCATAGGTGCTATTGATGGGACCCATGTAGCTCTGGTCCCCCCCAACAGGAGTGAACAGGTGTACAGGAACCGTAAGAGTTATCATTCCATGAATGTACAGATGGTCTGTTTGGCAGACCAGTACATCTCACAGGTAAATGCTATGTTCCCTGGCTCAGTGCATGACGCCTGCATCCTGCGGAATAGCAGCATCCCTGATATGATGGGTCAACTCCAGAGGCACCGTGTGTGGCAATTAGGGGACTCTGGTTACCCCAACCTGTCTTGGCTATTGACCCCAGTGAGGAATCCCAGGACCAGGGCAGAGGAACACTACAATGAGGCCCATGGGCGGACTAGGAGGGTGATCGAACGCACCTTCGGCCTCCTGAAGGCCAGGTTCAGGTGCCTCCATATGACAGGTGGTTCCCTATTCTACTCACCGAAGAAGGTGTGCCAGATCATCATTGCCTGCTCGATGCTTCACAATCTTGCTTTGCGACGCCAGGTGCCTTTTCTGCAGGAGGATGGTCCAGATGACGGTGTTGTGGCAGCTGTGGAGCCTGTTGAGCCTGTGGACAGTGATGAGGAGGAAGCTGAGGAAGAAGACAACGACAACAGGGAGTCAGTCATACAGCAATATTTCCAGTGACACACAGGTGAGAACATTTTCATTTTTAACATTACATTCACTGTCACACGTCTTACTCTATCCTGTGTGTAATTTACTGGGATGATTTGGTAACTGATTTGTTCCTTTCCATTACGGTTTCACAGGTGTGGTTACCAACGTGTGTCATCAGCATGCATCCTTCAAGGACTTGTGATATGTGACATTGGTATGTTGCCTTAACAACTAAAAAAGCATTTTGACACTGTCATTGATAATACATTTTACAAAATCATAGACTGACTCCAGACTGTTTTGTGGTTCAAGGGTGTTTATTTAAGTGCTCAAAAATGGAGGGGGGTAGTTAAATGGTGATGGGTGATGGTGGAGGAATGTCCATGGCAGAGTCCAGTCTATTAGTCTCACAGGTGCACTGCCCATCTGGGCATAGGAAGTGGAACTGGGGCAGTTAAAGTATGGACAGTGTAACAAAGTGGGACGGTGGGGGGACAATCAAGGTGGTCTCATTTCCTGTTGGGGTTCTTGCCATCTTGCTCTGTCCTGTTCCTGGATCTCAGGGACCGCTTGCGTGGTGGTTGTCTGTCTGCAGGGGGTGGGGTGCTGGTGTGGTGGTCCTGTGGCGGGGCGTCCTGTCCACTAGTGCCGGCGGAGGTGGTGGGCAGTTCATCGTCCATGCTAGTGTCAGGGGCCCCTTGGAGTGCCACGGTGTCCCTCAAGGTCTGCTGTATGTCCTTCAGCACCCCTACGATGGTGCCCAAGGCGGAGCTGATGGTCCTGAGCTCCTCCCTGAACCCCAAATACTGTTCCTCCTGCAGGCGCTGGGTCTCCTGAAACTTGACCAGGACCGTCGCCATCGTCTCCTGGGAGTGGTGGTTTGCTCCCATGACGGAGGATAGGCCCTCGTGGAGAGTGGGTTCCCTTGGCCTGTCCGCCCCCTGTCGCACAGCAGCCCTCCCAGTTTCCCTGTGTTCCTGTGCCTCCGTCCCCTGGACTGTGTGCCCACTACCACTGCCCCCAGGTCCCTGTTGTTGTTGGGGTGGTGGGTTATCCTGGGTTCCCTGTAGTGGTGGACACACAGCTGATTGACCTGTCCTTGGTACGGAGGTTTGGGCCCGCTGGGTGTGTGCTGTGCTGGTGTTACCAGAGGGTGGAAGGTCAGTGTTGGGCTGTGCCTGTACAAGGGGAACCGACTGTCCTGAGGCCCACGATGGTCCGGGCTGGTCATCAGGCTCCAGTAGGGCAGAGCTGCTATCGACACTGTGGGCCTCTTCTGTGGGTGGAGTGGAGATGTCTGGACTCTCTGGTGTGGTGATGGTCCTTCGTGATCCTGCAGGGGCATAAGAGCATGATTATTGCATGTGTGTGTGTCATGGTGTGCAATGGGTGGGTTTTGTATACCCCAGTACTAGCATTCCTGTGTGGGGGCTTGTGTGATGATGGTTAGGGGGTTGTTCTGGGTATGTGCAGTGAGCATGCTTTGGTGAGTGATGACCATGCTTAGTTGTGTCATGCAGGGCTTGGTGTTGGGATGTTTGGTTTGTGTTATTAGTACATTAGTGAGGAGTAGGAGTGATAAGGGAGGGGGTGAGGGTGGGGGTGTGTGATAGCATGCAGGTAGGGTGGGGGATATGATAGTTAAGATTAGACTTACCAGTGTCCATTCCTCCACCGACTCCTCCGAGGCCCTCTGGATGCATGATGGTCAAGACTTGCTGGGGGTCTGCCGCCAGTCCGCTGTACCGCAATGTTGTGCCTGGAGACTGCTGAACGTACCTTCCCCCGTAGGTCGTTCCACCTATTCCTGATGTCCTCCTGATTTCTTGGGTGTTGTCCCACTGCATTGACCCTGTCGACTATTCTGCGCCATAGCTCCATCTTCCTGGCTATGGAGGTGTGCTGCACCTGTGAGCCAAATAGCTGTGGCTCTACCCGTACGATTTCCTCCACCATGACCCTGAGCTCCTCTTTGGAAAAGCGGGGGTGTCTTTGGCGTGCCATGGGGTGGTGTGTGTGATGTGTGAGGTGGTGTATGTGGTGATGAGTGTAGTGATGTGTAGTGGTGAGTGGTGTTTTGTGCGTGGATGTTGTGTGGGTGATGGTGTTGTGTGCCTCTGTGTGGTGGGATTGTCTAATCAGTGCTGTCTCTCTGGCCTTCTTTCAGAATTTTTGTCGTAGGGGTTTGTGGGTGATGTGGGTGTGTGTTTTATATTGTGTTGGGTGTGTGGGAGTGGTGTTTGTATGTGTATCAGGTGTGTGTATTTTGAATTGTCCAATGTGGCGGTGTTTTGGAGATTTGTGTGTATTTTGAGCGCGGCGGTGTGTACCGCCAATGGAATACCGCGGTTGAAAGACCGCTGCGTGGATTCGTGGGTCGTGATAGCTTGGGCGTGTTTCTGTTGGCGTGGAGGTGGAGGTTTTGTTTTAGCCATTTTAATACTGACCTTTGGGGTGGCAGACTTGTGTGGGTGACTGAATTTCGGCGGGTCGTAATAGCTGTGGCGGAATTCCACGGGCGCGGCGGTGTATTGGCGGTCTTCTGCACGGCGGTAAGCGGCTTTTACCGCCAATGTTGTAATGACCCCCTTTGTGTCAATGGGAAATGGATATGTGGATCAAGTCACAAGGTTTTGTGCATTGAACTGTATATCGTTCAAAAATAAGTGGGAATTGTTACCTCAAAAGATAAAACGTGTCCAAGTTTTGCATTGCATGTGATAGATACATTGAAAGAATTAAAAACATTGCAGAACAATGTTGACAGGGAGGAGAAACGATCATGGAGCGGAATGAAATGTCTACAGCGACAGGATGAATTGTGGGTTTCAGAAGACGGTGAATTGGTTTTGCTGAATAGTCTGCTGTCTCAACTGGCTAGGTATTTTCATAGTCAAGCACATGTTGGGAGAGATTCAATGATTTGCACCTTCAAGCATAATTGGTTCAATCCAAGGTTTAGACAAGTTGCTGAAGCAGTTTGCCATCGTTGCTTCATTTGTCAGCAAATGAACGTGGGAAAGGGGACAGTGGTTAAATTGAGCCATATTGGAAGAGCTGGGGGTCCATTCAGCAGAATACAAATAGATTTTATTGAGGTGCCTGTGTGTGGAGGTTTGAGATCTGTGTTGGTGATTGTCTGCCTCTTTAGTTACTGGATTGAAGCGTACCCTACATGTAGAAATGACAGCCTCACAATAGCAAAATTACTGCTTAGGGAACTGATATCACGTTTTGGGTTTCTGATCTCTTAAGAATCAGATAGTGGAAGTCACTTCAGTAATGAAGTAGTGAAATGTAGTAGTGCAGCATTAAACATTGAGCCGACGTTGCATTGTTGTTACCACCCTGAAGCATCAGGAACAGATGAATGGTACCTTGAAATCAAGAATGGCGAAAATGTGTGAGTCCACGAATCTGAAATGGCCTGACCCACTGCTGTTAGTTCTGATGACAGTGAGAAACACACCCAACATGAAGACAGGACTGTCACTGCACAAAATCCTCATGGGCAGAGCAATGAGGTTGTCAGCGGTTCCTGCAAATGTGCTTGTGAGCATTACAGATGATATGGTGTTGGACTACTGCAAAGGTCTGCCTGGTGTGGTTCGCTCTTTCTCTCAGCAGGTGGAATCCACCACACTGCAACCGATCCAAGATCAAGGACACACCCTGTGGGCGAGTGACTAGGTGGTGGTCCGGAAAAACGTACGGAAGACGTGTTTGGAGCCTCAGTGGAGATGCCCTTTCTAGGTGGTTCTGACCACTACCACAGCTGTGAAGTGTGCTGGAGTTCCGAACTGGATCCACACAAGCCACAGGAGAAAAGTGGCATGTCCTTTGGATGATGAAGAGGAGTTGTTGAGAGTACCAACAACGACCAGACAAGCCTCAGAGCTGGAAGGAGAAGAAAGAGCAACTGAGGCCGGACCTGAGCACATTGAGGACGGTTCAGTCACTCCTGTGAGAGAGGGTGACAGTGATCCAGTCTCAACTGAGGCAGCAGGAGAGCCTAGTCAGAGGAGGGCTTTCCCAGAAGTAGATGACTTTGAGATACAAACAGAGCAAACATCAGACTCCAAGGGGAAAGGAGTTGAGGTGGTTCCAAAAAAAATTTATTTGACTCCTACTAAACCAGTTGCAGGTCTGTCAAGAGAAAATGCTGCAGAGCAAGAAGAAATTTCAGGTTCAACACTGAAAAGAGCCAAACGAAAGCAACTAGGAAGAGAGTCATAGGAAATAGGCGCTCACAGTAAGTCCATATAATAATATCCACTTTTCAATTATAGCAAGGTACTCCTGGCAAGAGGATCTTCCTGAATCCTCCAATGTTTCCAGGGAAACTAACAATAAAACAGACAAATGCCAGGGCACTCATGAATATAGAAATCGAAGTTAGTGATGTATCGGATCCTCAGTGTGGAAAGGCAATCACACCATCCATAGTTCAGAAAGATTTATTTCTTGAAGCACAAAGTTCATCATAATCATTGTAAATCCTCTTAGAATTTCCTATAAGTCTAGCCACCAAAGCCAACACATGTTTCGTCCTATGAGAGATCCCTCTCACGGACTTCATCAGGGCTGTAAAAGACGAGAACACAACTATGTCTGAGATCTGTATCCAAAAAAGACTGTTAAGAGCAGAACATACCGTGCTGTTTGTGCTTGTCAAACCATGCCAAGTGTGACCTTAGTGTGTGAAAAAGAATAGAAGAAATCTCGAAGAACAATTTAACGGGCAGAGCATTTACCAAAGGTCCACTGAAAGGAAATAAGTGGCCGGAATCACAATCAAAGAGAAAGGAAGCGTTTGTTGTAACAACAATAGAGGAAGAAGTAGATACGCCTAGGAGAGAAGATCTAAGTGAAGGAGAATTGAATGGAGATCGAAAATTGAAAAGAAAGGGGATAACAAGTCGAAGGTACACAGGTCCTGAATTGGCGTATGTGACAGTGAATGGCAAATAGAGTTTTTGTCTTTTTGTTTTGATGGAGACATTCCAAGTCAATATTTTGGCACTTGAAGGAAGCTAATGAAGGAAGCTAATGAACTGAAAAGTTGTGACAAATTGAAAAAGAATTGCAAAGAGAAAGAGACTGTTGAAAATAACCAGAAAAGCCTTTGATCGCCTGATTTTGACACAAAAACCTGATTTTACAAGCTGCTAAACCGATTTTGACAAGCTAAACAAATTTTTGGCAAAGGGTCCTGGAAGTGAGACTGTAAGCTTTAACTCCACACGTGCCTGGGGCGAGCTGGTCTCGTCCAGGCACACGGTTCTCGTGTGCCCTGGAAGAGACCAGCTCGTCCTCAACCCATCCCACTGGGAGAGCGAGCGCTCCCCCTGTGGGCCTCCCACCCACACACCCCAGTTGGGGATGGAAGGGGAATCCCTTCCCCTTCCACCCCGACCCCCCCTTTGGCAATCTGATGATGGCAACGCGCTCACAACACGCCAATGTCATCAGAAGCTGCTGAGGATGCGCTGGAAGCCATTTGCTTCCAGCGTGTCAAGAAGAGAGGACTTCATCAGGTAAGTCTCTATCTTTTTAGGGGTTTTGGGGGGAAACAGACACAGGAGGAAAGGAAAGAGTTTTTCCTTTCTCCCTGTGCCTGTTTTCAATGGATTTCCTTTTAGTTTTATCTAGGGGAGTGACCCCTTGGGCAAGGGTCGCTCCCATGAGGGGCAATCATAAATCCTGTTTCACCCCCCCCCCCCCTGGGGCAGATCGTCTGTTTTTTTGGCCGATCTGTCCCCGGGGGGGGTCGAAACCCACTAGACTACCAGGGATTTTTATTATTGAAGTATTTGGGCAGCAACCCCTTAGGCAAGGGTCGCTGCCCCAGGGGCAATATTTTTTTATATGTTTCGGTCTCCCTGGGGCTAGATTGGCCATGTTTTTGGCCGATCACGCCCCCGGGGGGGTCTGAGCCCACGAAGCTCCAGGGATTGTGTGTGTGCATTTTGTGTGTTTGGGGGCACCCCTTGGGCAAGGGTCGTCCTCGCCCAAAGGGGAGGAAATTAGTATTGGCCATTTCTGGCCTCCTTGGGGGCAGATCGGCCTATTTTTTTTAGTCCTATCTGCCCCCAAGGGGGGCAGAATCCACTTAGGCACCAGGGATCTTGTGTGTGTGTGTGTTTTGTGATGGGGGAACGGCCCCGTTGCCAAGCGTCGCTCCTCAAAGGGGGGCACATTACTTATGGCCATTTCTGCTCCCCTTGGGGGCAGATTGGGCTATTTTCTTTAGGTCTATCTGACCCCAAGGGGGCAGAAGCCACCAAGACGTGAGGGAATTTTTTTTTTGTTCCCCTTAGTTTTTTGTACTAGGGGTGCCCCCTTTCGCACCCTTTGGCAAGGGTCGCCCCCTAAACAGGGTACAGAGCTGTTGGCCATTTCTGCCCCCCCTTGGGGGGAGATCAGCCTATTTGTTTTCGGCACATCTGCCCCCAAGGGGGGCAGAAGCCACTTAGGGACCAGGGACAATTTCTAAGTTCTTGGTGGCAGGATGTTTTTCAACTGATGAAGTATTTGTATTTGTGATTATAACAGTTTATTTCTTCTTTTTGTTCTAGTTCAAAGCTTCTGCTTCCTTTGCTGTGGATCCTTGGGGTTTTGGCAGTAGTTGTCCTGCGGTTTGCATAGTGGCATGTTTTAGGTAAGTAAAAGCAATTTACTCCTACTAAATGCAGGATTGTGTGTGAACTTGTCCTTAGATTTGAGCACAATGATATTTGTGTTGTCATATGTCTAATTTGCTTTTTTCTTTCTTCTTTTTAGTGGGATATCATTGGTGATTGCTGTCTGTGCAGAGTAGTTTCTGGTGAGTAGCTTTTTCAGGCAAGTGAGTGGTATAGTTTTTTAGTACAAAGTTCTTTGTGATAAAGCTACACTTTGTTTATTACTTATTTTAGTGCTGGTTGTTGTTGGCAATCCATTTGTTGTTAGAGAGGATCATGGCTAGCCATAGAGTGACCGCTCAGCAGGTTTTTGGCATGCTTTTTGATTCGTCTTCTGACCATGATTATGAGTCTGACACTGCATCTGAGACAGAGGAGGAAGTGAGAGATTCTGGGAGAGAGTTTTCTGTCCGAGAGGATTCTTCCAATGAGGAAGCCACTCTCAGTGAAGATGAAGGGCCTGTTTTAGAGGAGGACATTGATGTGTCAAGAGTGCAGCAGCTTGGGGCTGAAAGGTTTCCTATTAGAAGACCTGACACCTGGATTGCCCCAAACATGGAGCAGCCACAGCTACCTGCATGTACTGGTCTCCCAGGGTGTAGAGACAATACGGTAAACTTTTTGCATGTCAATTTCTTTCACTTGTTTATGGACGATGTATGTTTGGAAGAGATTGTGGAGCAGACTAATTTGTATCGAGAGCAATATTTGAGGGACAACGCTGCCAGACTTAGGCCTCAGTCTAGTACTACTCAGTGGGTTCCCACATATCTGGAAGAGATGAAAATGTTTTTAGGTTTGACTTTTTTGATGGGGTTGATAAGGAAGCCGTCACTGGCTTCTTCTTTGTCTACTCGTCCCTTGATGGCAACGACTATATTTCTAGCAACTATGACTCATAATCGCTATTTGCTTCTTCTTCGTATGTTGCATATTTTAGACAATGCTTTAGCCTTGCCACAACATCACCCTGATTGTGACCGTCTTTTTAAGATTAGGCCTGTCCTTGATCATTTTGTAGATCGGTTTTCAGAGGTCTATGTTCCAGGCAAAGAGATAAGTGTGGACGAGTCTCTGGTCCTTTTCAAGGGGTGTTTAGTTCTTAAGCAGTATATTCTTAGTAAGAGGGCACGGTATGGAATTAAATTGTATATGCTGTCAGAAAGTAGTACAGGTTATGTGTATAATTTGCGGGTCTACACTGGTAGGGATTCCAGTATTGACCTTCCTGGTTGTCCGCCCACTTTTGGAGTTAGCGAGAAAATTGTGTGGGAACTTGGTAGACGACTGTTTAACAAAGGTCACCATTTGTACATAGATAATTTCTAAACTGGAGTGCAGTTGTTCAAGGATTAGTTAAGAGTGGACACCGTGGCTTGTGGCACGATCCGTTCTAACTGGAAAGGCTATCCAAGGGAGCTTGTCTGTAAAAAACTTGAGAGGGGACAGTGCAGTGCCTTGTAGAATAATGAGCTGCTTGCTCTGAAATTTTCAGACAGGAGGGATGTGTACATGCTATCTACCATCAGTGATGAGAGTACTTCCCCTGTGACTGTTGGGGTCAGGTTGCCGAAGTGTGCAAACCTGCGTGCATTTTGGACTACAATAGGCACATGGGTGGTGTTGATCAGAGGTTGGAACCTTACACTGCTCTTCCTAAGTCTTACGTGTGGTATAAAAAGTTGGCCCTACATTTATTTCATATGGCAACTTTTAATGCTTTTATTGTGTTCAAGGATTGTTCATCTGAGTCAAGGATTAAATTTGTTAAATTTCAGGAGTCAGTGATAGAGAGCCTTATTGTGGTGGATCAGGCAAGAGTTCCTAGAGTAGCAGTGGTGGAGGATGTGGCTAGATTGAAAGATTGCCACTTTCCAGATCACATTCCTCACACTCCCAAAAAAGACTTGCCCACTAAGAAATGTAGAGTATGTGCCCGAAGAGGTATCCAGAGGGAGACCCAGATGTACTGCCCCGATTGCCTTTCAAAGCCTGGGCTGTGTGTGGCCGTCTGTTTTAGGAGTTACCACACTAAGAATTTTTTGGGGGGAATACCGTGAGCGTAAACTGCCTATTTTATATTTTCATATGTGCAGTTTCACGGTTGGCATTACTGTCATGTATTTAGTTAGAGCTTTTGTGTTTATAGTTTTGTACTTATTTTATAATTAGGGGTTTCTTCGTTGTTTATAAAATAAATTAAAGTGATGGCGGTGTGCGTGGGGTGGGGCATGGCTGGTGGTGTGTGTGAGGTAGCGATTGGTTGGCGGTGTGCGTGTGGTGGCGCTTGGCTGGCGGTGTGCATGGGGTGGCGCTTGGTTGGCGGTGTACGTGAGGTGGCGCTTGGCTGGCGGTGTTCTTGGGGTGGTGCTTGGCTGGCAGTGTGCGTGGGATGGTGCTTGGCTGGCGGTGACAGCCAGACGTCAGTCCACACACTCCCATCTGCTTGTGATTGCTGTATCAGGCATGTGGGCGTTTGTAAGTGATGGGCCATTGAGTGGTGCTGTCTGTTGATGAGAGTGTTGTAATGTGCTGGACCCGTGGCTGGTGGTGTGAATGGTCTTGTGCATGTCATGTATGAAAGGTGTGTGAATGGACTGTAAAATGGTTGGTGCATTGACGCGGCTTTGCAGCTCACAAGCTGTGAGTCATTGGTTCAGTTTTTTGCCTTTTCAGTTATTAACACTGCATTTCACTTTTGTGAAATCTCTTGTTAATAAAATTTGATCTACTGAACCATCACTCACCCTCGTGCCAAATCCAACCAGTATGTGTGGTAAAAATGACAAAACCTGCTCTGCTGTAATCAGGCGTCGCAGCACACTTGTGACACGCTAGGTGTCTCAGGTGGGACCCCAATGATTAAGCATGCCAACAACTTGGTTGGTGGGTGAGGGGTCTTCTTCACGTAACCTAAGTGTGTTTCTTTTCACAATTTTAGTGTTTGGCACATCACAGACGTACGCGTACACATCAAAAAGATATATTGCAAAACTACCTGTGTTTGAGGGATAGGAGGCAACTATGTTTTTGGTCCTGGGTGCGGCCTTCATCTAGGGAAACCTACCAAACCCAGACATTTTTTAAAAGTACACACCCCAAGGAGTACAGGGAGGTGCGGCTTGCGTGGATCCCCCAACATTTTCTTACCCAGACTCCTCTGCAAACCTCACAATTTGCTTAAAAAAGCATATTTTCCTGACTTTTCTTTGTAGGATCACCGCTCCAGCACAAAATTCCTACTCCCCAGCGTTCCCCTCAGTCTCCCAAGTAAAATGACACCTCACCTGTGTGGGTCCCCAAAGCAGAGTCAGCGTAAAGATGTATAAAAGAAAAATATGTGCTTATCAACTTGCTGTGCTATGCCCTCAATCTCTACAGGTTTTTGGCCTTTTTCTGTTGCAGGCACCTGGCCCACCCACACAAGTGAGGTATCATGTTTATTGGGAGACTTGGGGGAACGCTGAGTAGAAGGAATTTTGTGGCTCGTCTCAGATTCCAGAACTTTCTGTCACCGAAATTTGAGGAAAAAGTGTTTTTTAGCCAAATTTTGAGGTTTGCAAAGGATTCTGGGTAACAGAACCTGGTGAGAGCCCCACAAGTCACACCATCTTGGATTCCTCTCGGTCTCTAGTTTTCAAAAATGCACAGGTTTGGTGGGTTTCCCTAGGTGCCGGCTGAGCAAGAGGCCAAAATCCACAGGTAGGCAGTTTGCAAAAAACACCTCTGTTTTCTTTGGTAAAATGTGATGTGTCCACGTTGTGTTTTGGGGCATTTCCTGTCGCGGGCACCAGCCCTGCCCAAACAAGTGAGGTATAATTTTTATTGGGAGACTTAGGGGAACACTGAGTGAAAGGAAATTTGTGGCTCCTCTCATATTCCAGAACTTTCTGTCACCAAAATGTGAGGAAAAAGTGTTTTTTTGCCAAATTTTAAGGGTTTACAAAGGATTCTTGGTAACAGAACCTGGTGAGAGCCCCACAATTCATCTCATCTTGGATTCCCCTAGGTCTCTAGTTTTAAAAAATGCACAGTTTTGGTAGGTTTCCCTAGGTGCTGGCTGAGCTAGAGGCCAAAATCCTGAGGTAGGCATTTTGCAAAAAACACCTCTGTTTTCTTCGGTAAAAAAAGATGTGTCCAAGTTGTGTTTTGGGGCATTTCCTGTTGGGGGCACTAGGCCGACCCACAAAAGTGACGTATCATTTTTATCAGGAGACTTGGGGGAACGCTGGGTGGAAGGAAATATGTGGCTCCTCTCAAATTCCAGAACTTTCTGTCACTGAAATGTGAGGGAAAAGTGTTTTTCAGCCAAACTTTAAGGTTTGCAAAGGAGTCAGGGTAACAGAACCTGGTGCGAGCCCCACATATCACCCCATCTTGGATTCCCCTACGTCTCTAGTTTTAAAAAATGCACAGGTTTGGTAGGTTTCCCTAGGTGCTGGCTGAACTAGAGGCCAAAATCCACAGGCAGGCACTTTGCAAAAAACACCTCTGTTTTCTTCCAAAAATGTGATGTGTCCACATTCTGTTTTTGGGCATTTCCTGTCACAGGCGCTAGGCCTACCCACACAAGTGAGGTACCATTTGTATTGGGAGACATGGGGGAACATAGAATAGTAAAACAAGTGTTATTGCCCATTGTCTTTCTCTACATTTATCCTTCCAAATATAAAAGAGTGTGTAAAAAGGATGTCTATTTGAGAAATGCCCTGTAAGTCACATGCTAGTATGGGCACCCCGGAATTCAGAGATATGCAAATAACCACTGCTCCTCAACACCTTATTTTGTGCCCATTTTGAAAATACAAAGGTTTTCTTGATACCTATTTTGCACTCTTTATTTTCAGCAAATGAATTGCTGTATACCTGGGATAGAATGAAAACCGACTGCAAGGTGCAGCTCATTTATTGGCTCTGGGTACCTAGGGTTCTTGATTAACCTACAAGCCCTGTATATCCCACAACCAGAAGAGTTTACCAGACGTAACAGTATATTGCTTTCAAAAATCTGACATCGCAGGAAAAAGTTAGAGAAAAATGGCTGTTTTTTTCACCTCAATTTCAATATTTTTTCATTTCAGTTGTTATTTTCTGTAAGAAACCCTTGTAGGATCTACACAAACTACCCATTGCTAAATTCAGAATGTTGCCTACATTTCAGAAATGTTTATGTTTCTGGGATACAGCATTGGTTTCACACCCATTTCTGTCACTGACTGGAAGGAGGCTGAAAGCACAGAAAATCTTTAAAATGGGGTATGTCCCAGTAAAATATCAAAATTGTGTTGAAAAATTGGGTTTTCTGATTCAAGTCTGTCTGTTCCTGAAAGCGGGGAAGCTGGTGATTTTAGCCCCGCATACCCTCTGTTGATGCCATTTTCAGGGGAAAAAACACAAGCTTTCTTCTGCAGCCCTTTTGTCCCATTTCTTTGAAAAAAATGAAATGTTCACTGTATTTTGGCTAATTTCTTGGCCTCCTTCAGGGGAACACACAAAGTCTGGGTATCGCTAGAATCCCTAGGATGTTGGAAAAATAGGACACAAATTTGTCACGGTTAGCTTATATGGACAAAACGTTATGAGGGCCTAAGCACGCCTTACCCCAAATAGCCAAAAAAGGCCTGGCACCTGAGGGGGAAAAGGCCTGGCAGCTAAGGGGTTAAATAATTGCTGAAAGACGATTTTTTTTTTTGATTTTTGCTGCATAGTTCTACATTTTTCTCTTCTACTTTCTGATTCTTTACAGATCACGGGTAGCATTAGCCAGCTGGGTAGGAAGAACAGGTGCTGTAAATACATGAGTGTTGGTTTGGCAATTGTGTGTGTGATATTGTGTGTGGTATTGATTGTGGGTATGACGGTTCTTGACAATAGTAAAGCCATCCATACTTCAGGTTTAAAGACAACTACTGCATTGACAGCAATAGAGAAGTTTAGGTTAGATGGGAAGTATCGGCATATAGATAATGCTCAAGGGGACATTTCTTCTAATGTGTTCCATCGCTAATTGAGTATGTTGAGAGTATGGATGTGAAGAATTGTTATGTGTGTAATCAATCGAAGAAGGAGTTACCTATCATAGTTTGCCTCTAACTTATGGGATAAGTTGTAGTCTGTTACAAATAAGATTCTATAAGCAGGAGTGCATTTAGTATGTCTACTCCAACCACAATGGGGTGTTGTCGTTTGTCCCCATAATTAGGTACCTGAGTAGAGTAGCTAAGTATAATGACATAGTATTATTGAGGGGTTTCTTCGAGCTTACATCAATGTGTATGATGCTTTATGCGCACAGAAATATCCTGACATGCTTGCTTACACCTTTAGAAAGAGCTTTTTAGATCACACACATGACAGGAGAAAGGCATTAAAGAAGAAGTTAGAAAAGGGTTTACAGAAAATGACTTTTAGAAATGATTATGCTTATAGTGCAATAAAGACACAAGGAAAATTTGCTTTAGATGTGCAACATATATGGAGGCTTTGTGTATATAGGCCTAAATCTAGCACTGACACTTTTCTTGTGGGAACGAGTGAATGTAGACATGTGTCTTTGTTTCAGAGTAAATGGACATTTATGTTGAATGGACGATTCCTGGCATATATTACATTTGCGGACTTAATGCTTATTATCGTCTTACAAGAGGATGATATGGCACATGTTATTTGGGGGACAGTTTTCCAAAAGATTTTCCAACTAGATGACTTAAATAGATTACCGAAATTGACTGAATTACACCACCAGAAAGAGTCTCCTAGTATAGTGGGAGATATATTTGGAGCAATGATTCATTCCACAGCAGTTGTTCTGAATTTGATAAAGATTCAAAAGTTGTCTACTATTGTGGATAACATGCTGACAAATTCTTGGGGAGCCATGATCCTGATAGATACAGAATTGGCCACTGAAAGAGCTATAACTCTTCAGAACCACCTTGTGTTAGACAAACGTTTCGCAAAAGATGTGGGAGTTCGCAAAATGCTCAATTCAAAGCATTGCTGTTCATTCATTCCTGATAATAGTAGAGAAATTAGAAGCTTACTTACTAATCTGTCTAATAAAAGTGCTGATTTAGAAAAGTTGAAAGAACCAGGTGTTTGGGAGGAGGTTGTCAAAGGATTTACTTCAGTGGGAAATTGGCTCAGCATCATTGGGAAAAGGATACTAATGAAAATAATACAAGAGATATTGATTATTGTGATATGCAAAATTGGAGCATGGGGAATATGTAAATTGTGTAAAATAATTAAAATAAAGAAAATGAAAAATAATCGGAGGAGGGAAGAAATGAAAAGAGAAAAATTGTTTAGGGGAAATTAAAAAAAGGGATGGAGATTTGAGGGGATAGAGATGACAGAATTTTAGCTGATGCAAAAACATTTGTGTGGGGAGATTTGGTGTGATTACATATTTAGTCATCAGAGGAGAGATTATCAACGCAGAATGTTTAATGAGTTTAATAATGAATATTCATGTATTTTGAGTGATGGATTTGCGTAGAAAATGTATTAACTTAGGGAAAAATTCTGCACTCATTTGAAGGTGCACCTACCAGAGTGTCCGCCAATGTTCACAAAGTGTACTTATTAGTAGCTTATTAATGTGAAATATTGAGCTTATGTTTGATTAATGTAGTATTATGTCACATTAAGGGTTATGTATTATGTATTAGCTTTATTAATTGTAGGCCTTAACTTAGCAAGGTCTTGGCCTAGTTGCACGGCCTCATGTCATGCTGCATTTTCTTTGGCATTTAATAAAATGGATGCTTAGAGAACTAAATTGTGATTTTCCACTGTACTGTCTATGTGCTCGTAGCTGAAGTTCTTTCTCATGAGAAACTGCTTGCTAGAAGATGATGTACGTGCTAGTTATACAATGTTTAATGTAATGTGCGTAAGACTGACCTTCCCAGGAGAAGACAATGGATGCACTGACTGGAGTATAAGCTGCAACAATATTGATACCTGATGAGCCCAATGACGAGAGCGGAAGTAGAGGAACCAATCGTCGACATGTGAACCATGTAGCAGTAAACTTATAGATTTGAAGTTTTAGTTTCATTTGACTAAGTGTGAAAATGAGATCTCCTGACCAATTGGGATGTGGGAAGTAGTTTTAGGAAATCTAACTTAGCTGGACTGCACCGAGAGGAGAGAGGCCATTCTACGGTATTCTTCTTAACTGTCTTGAGAGTTTAGCTATTTTTCTATCAAACTGCTTAGAGAGACTCAGCCTTTTCTGAATTTTGATGCTGAAACCTGACGTATTGATGAAGACTGGCACAGCTTGCTAAATCCTACTGAGGACAGGTATTCTGCCATTATTGTTGACTGTTATGTCTATTTGCTTTTTTTTTTAGGTTCCAACCCCTATTTTAATAGAGCAATAGTTAGATGTTTTTCCAAATTTGTGTGACTAAATTGTTTTGCATGAAGTCCAAACATGCTATTCTAATCTGGTGTTATTTAGGGTTTTCACTGATGAAGTTCGCTACATGTAATAATAGTTAATTTCTTTTCTTTGCTGAATCTAAACGTATGTAATATCGTTTGCGCAGTTATTCTTACTATTCATTTGTACTGTAACTTTAGAATATGTAGTAGCTCAAGCTTTGATTAGATTGTGATTCTTTCGCCGCTTTGGACAGCCAGTGTTCTTTCTGTATGTTTATCATTTGATTTTTAGATTAAGTTACGTGACATTAGCATTGTTAATATAGGGAAATAAACATTCTAACTTTTACATAAAGGTGTGGTCATTCATGACCGCAAGGTCATGTTGAGTGGAAATTACTGACTCCTATTGATTATCAATGTTATTGATTGTTGATGTTATTGTAATCTACACCCATGCCCCAACCTGTCAAATGTATTTTTCTGGAGCTTTCCAAAGTGATCAAATGCAGCACAAGATTGGAAGTTCATATATGTAAGATCACTACAATAAAATGTGAAAGTTACATAATTCCTGGTCATAATATTCAAGTTTTGTTCAAGTTGGGATAGGATGATTAGCTGAACAACATTATTAGAGCCATATTATAAGTCATGTGATATTCACAACAAAACTATGGGCCTGATTTTAAGGCCTTTTAGCTGGATAAGTAACATGCTATTGATGATGCCTTCCATTATTCTGCAGCTAAGTGAAAATCCAGTTTTCGCTTATCCTCTTTTCCTTTCATTACCTATTAGACCAATTGAAGAGTGCTAAATATTACTATTTATAAGGGTCTTCATTCTCTCCTAATTTCCTATTGTCTTTCTGGTATATATTGATAGCAGCTTGGAATTTTTTTTTGTCGTTTTTTCTTTAAACTGGCCTGTCCTGATAAAGATCCAGCATCTTTAGGGGATAAAACCATTGTCAACCATACCTTATGAGCCTATAAATTATTTTACTTAGTTTATATATTATTGCCGTGTTTCTCGATTAGCTCCCTGCACTCTTGTGCCCATTACCAGGCAGGTCTGCCTGTGGGACTCTCCAGTGTTCAAATCATCTTCTGAATCTTCCACTGTATGCATAGACTCTTGGACCCTATTCAGAAATTCTCATCCAGTTCTGATCAGTTTCAGAGTTTGGAAAACCAGTCTGCTCATGCTGAAAACTCCATCTCCGCCCCTGCAGGCAAAGAATTGGTTGGAGGAATTCAGCACACCTCTGACCAGCAGGTGATGCATGTGATCACTGTGAGCTCCTCTAAACCCCAGCTCCCTACAGCCCAGTGTTGGTCATTGTAGCTGTGTTCCTGTCTGACTGAACCCTTGTTGTAGGAAGTTGGCTCTGTATGCACTATTTCAAAGTAAGGAATAGTATGCACAGAGTCCAAGGGTTCCCCTTAGAGGTAAGATAGTGGCAAAAAGAGATAATACTAATGCTCTATTTTGTGGTAGTGTGGTCGAGCAGTAGGCTTATCAAAGGAGTAGTGTTAAGCATTTGTTGTACATACACACAGGCAATAAATGAGGAACACACACTCAGAGACAAATCCAGGCCAATAGGTTTTGTTATAGAAAAATATATTTTCTTAGTTTATTTTAAGAACCACAGGTTCAAATTCTACATGTAATATCTCATTTGAAAGGTATTGCAGGTAAGTACTTTAGGAACTTTGAATACTCACAGTAGCATATATACTTTTTACGTAAAACACAATAAGCTGTTTTAAAAGTGGACACAGTGCAATTTTCACAGTTCCTGGGGGAGGTAAAGTAATGTTAGTTTTTGCAGGTAAGTAAACCACCTACGGGGTTAAGATTGGGGTCCAAGGTAGCCCACCGTTGGGGGTTCAGAGCAACCCCAAAGTCACCACACCAGCAGCTCAGGGCCGGTCAGGTGCAGAGTTCAAAGCGGTGCCCAAAACGCATAGGCTTCAATGGAGAGAAGGGGGTGCCCCGGTTCCAGTCTGCCAGCAGGTAAGTACCCGCGTCTTCAGAGGGCAGACCAGGGGGGTTTTGTAGGGCACCGGGGGGGGACACATGCTCACACAAAAAGTACACCCTCAGCAGCACTGGGGCAGCCGGGTGCAGTGTGAAAACACACGTCGGGTTTTCAATAGGTTTCAATGGGAGGCCAAGGGGTCTCTTCAGCGGTGCAGGCAGGCAAGAGGGGGGCTCCTCGGGGTAGCCACCACCTGGACAAGGGAGAGGGCCTCCTGGGGGTCACTCCTGCACTGAAGTTCCGTTCCTTCAGGTGCTGGGGGCTGCGGGTGCAGGGTCTTTTCCAGCCGTCGGGATTTTAGAGTCAGGAAGTCGCGGTCAGGGGGAGCCTCGGGATTCCCTCTGCAGGCGTCGCTGTGGGGGCTCAGGGGGGGCAACTTTGGTTACTCACAGTCTCGGAGTCGCCGGAGGGTCCTCCCTGAGGTGTTGTTTCTCCACCAGTCGAGTCGGGGTTGCCGGGTGCAGTGTTGCAAGTCTCACACTTCTTGCGGGGATTGCAGGGGTCTTTAAATCTGCTCCTCTGTAACAAAGTTGCAGTCTTTTTGGAGCAGGGCCGCTGTCCTTGGGAGTTTCTTGTTCCTCTTGAAGCAGGGCAGTCCTCTGAGGATTCAGAGGTCGCTGGTCCTGGAGAAAGCGTCGCTGGAGCAGGTTTCTTTGGAAGGCAGGAGACAGGCCGGTAGGACTGGGGCCAAAGCAGTTGGTGTCTTCTTTCTTCTTCTGCAGGGGTTTTCAGCTCAGCAGTCTTCTTCTTCTGTAAGTTGCAGGAATCTAAATTCTTAGGTTCAGGGAAGCCCTTAAATACTAAATTTAAGGGCGTGTTTAGGTCTGGGGGGTTAGTAGCCAATGGCTACTAGCCCTGAGGGTGGGTACACCCTCTTTGTGCCTCCTCCCAAGGGGAGGGGGTCACATTCCTATCCCTATTGGGGGAATCCTCCATCTGCAAGATGGAGGATTGCTAAAAGTTAGAGTCACTTCAGCTCAGGACACCTCTGGGGTGTATTTTACAATAAAACGTACACTGGCATCAGTGTGCATTTATTGTGCTGAGAAGTTTGATACCAAACTTCCCAGTTTTCAGTGTAGCCATTATGGTGCTGTGGAGTCCGTGTTTGACAGACTCCCAGACCATATACTCTTATGGCTACCCTGCACTTTACAATGTCTAAGGTTTGGCTTAGACACTGTAGGGGCACAGTGCTCATGCACTGGTGCCCTCACCTATGGTATAGTGCACCCTGCCTTAGGGCTGTAAGGCCTACTAGAGGGGTGACTTATCTATACTGCATAGGCAGTGTGAGGTTGGCATGGCACCCTGAGGGGAGTGCCATGTCGACTTACTCGTTTTGTTCTCACCAGCACACACAAGCTGGTAAGCAGTGTGTCTGTGCTGAGTGAGGGGTCCCCAGGGTGGCATAAGATATGCTGCAGCCCTTAGAGACCTTCCCTGGCATCAGGGCCCTTGGTACCAGGGGTACCAGTTACAAGGGACTTACCTGGGTGCCAGGGTGTGCCAATTGTGGAATCAAAAGTACAGGTTAGGGAAAGAACACTGGTGCTGGGGCCTGGTTAGCAGGCCTCAGCACACTTTCAATTCAAAACATAGCATCAGCAAAGGCAAAAAGACAGGGGGTAACCATGCCAAGGAGGCATTTCCTTACACTTGTTTTGTGAGCTTTTGTTGTCCTTGTTTCCAGAGTTCAGAGATATAGTTATTTCTTGTTTGAAAAGTAGCTAATTCATTTGTACCTGAAATAGGACTGCCTGCAGCACTACATTGATTCCTCAGCAGTAGCTATTCCTTGTTCCTTGAAGAACTGCCTACAGTGCTGCCATGAATCCTTGATTACTGAGCCAGCACTTATTCAGTGCACCCTTGAAGTCCCTTTCACATGTGTATGACTAGAACAGTGGTGCAAGGTCACTGAGAAAGAAGGTGCACAAGCTTTTCGTCGCTAAGGAACATTTAATTTGAGGATTTTAGATAACTTGCATTGAGTGATGTATGGATCTAAACTGCCCCAAGATCCGCACAATTTGAAGCCCATAGCATTTGGGAACTCATTGCAAGACATGGACCGACAACCAAACTTGAGGATAGGATGCAGAAAGCAAATATGACATAGCAGAAGCCAGTAGGGCTGAAGAACAAAAAATGTGGAGAGCAGATATATTAAATGGCGTTCCCAGCTATTTCAAATGAAGAAGAGGAAAGCTCTAATCCTAAGACAAGAAAGAAACAGACAGCAAATACAGAACGGACATCAGAAGATGAAAGCAAAAAGACAGTTACATATGAGAGTGAGAAGAGGAGTTCATAAATCAGCTTCTGATGATTCGTGCACCACCTTACTCAAAATCAGCCTGTGCCTATGTTTACACCAGTTCAGACAATGCCAAATGTTACCCCGAGTCAAAAGGGCAGAGTTTCAGTACTGTTTTAACAGGGCAAAGTGCTGGAATGACAATTCCGCAAAACCAGACAAATGTTATGGGTCCTGATGTGTTGGCAGTTCCTGTGACAATAGGTCCAGTTGCTTCTTTATATACTTCAGGTAATACTGAAAGTAATGTTCATTCAGTTAATGTCCTGCAAGCTCCTGAAACATCAGCTGCATTGGCTGGAATCATCAATTGGTATGGTGAGATCGGTTTATTCAAATAATTCAGAAATGGAGAGATCAGCTTCTCTTGTTTCACCATTAACGCCTACACAAGTTGCAGAACCTGATCAGATGTTAAATAAACCAGGATTTACTCCTGATGCAAGGTTTCCATAGGTAACCCCACTTCCTTACATGCCTACACTTGATCAGATCACAAGTGTACATTGCCGTACTCCACAAGCAGAAGTTTCAGAGAGAACTAATATTAGTCTGCAAGGTTTTACAGCACAACAGTTAACAGATTGATTTAACAATCTGAGTCCACATGGTGCAGCAGGTGTGACAAATGGCAATGCTAGATCCCAAGAGATGCCAGAGAATGACAGGTCAGTGAAAGTCCCCAGATTAAAATTTGAGTTAAATTAAATGATTTTAGGAACGTTGGACGCAGCTCATTTCAATCAATCAATCAATCGCATTTATAAAGCGCGCTACTCACCCATAAAGGGTCTCAAGGCGCTGGGGGGGGTGGGGGGGGGTCAGTGCTTGAAGAGCCAGGTCTTGAGCTGCCTTCTGAAGGAGAGGTGTTCAGGTATGGCGCGAAGGTGGCTGGGCAGAGAGTTCCAGGTCTTCGCTGCCAGGAAAGAGAAGGATCTTCCTCCGGCGGTGGCTTTGCGGATGCGGGGTACGGCTGCCAGGGCCTGTCCGGCGGATCGTAGAGTGCGCGGAGGAGTGTAGAAGGAGACGCGGTTGTTGATGAGTTTGGGTCCGAGGTTGTGAAGGGCTTTGTGTGCGTGGGTGAGGAGTCGGAAGGTGATCCTCTTGTTGACGGGGAGCCAATGGAGTTTTTTCAAGTGTCCTGAGATGTGGTGGTGGCGAGGGATGTCCAGGATGAGTCTTGCGGCAGCGTTCTGGATCCGTTGGAGTTTCCTCAGCAGCTTGGTGGTGATGCCCGCGTACAGGGTGTTCCCGTAGTCCAAGCGGCTGGTGACGAGGGCGTGGGTGACAGTCTTCCTGGTGTCGGTGGGGATCCAGCGGAAGATCTTGCGGAGCATGCGTAGGGTGTTGAAGCATGCTGAGGTCACCGAGTTCACCTGTCTGGTCATGGTGAGGGATGAGTCCAGGATGAAGCCGAGGTTGCGTGCGTGGTCGGTGGGTTGGGGAGTGCTGCCTAGGGCGGGGGGCCACCAGGAGTCGTCCCATGCGGTGGGGGTGGGGCCGAGGATGAGGACCTCCGTCTTGTCGGCGTTCAGTTTCAGGCGGCTGTCTGTCATCCAGTTCGCCACTTCCTTCATTCCTTCATGAAATCTGGTCCTAGCTGAGGTGGGGTTGTTTGTGAGGGATAAGATGAGCTGGGTGTCGTCGGCGTATGATATTAGGTCGAGTCCGTGTTTGCGTGCGATGTTCGCCAGGGGGGTCATGTAGATGTTGAAGAGAGTGGGGCTGAGGGAGGATCCTTGAGGTACGCCGCAGATGATCTCCGTGGCTGTGGATCTGAAGGGGGGCAGGCGGACTCTCTGAGTCCTTCCGGAGAGGAAGGAGATGATCCATTCGAGGGCCTTGCCTCTGATGCCGGCGTTGCTGAGGCGTCGTATCAGGGTGCGGTGGCAGACCGTGTCGAAGGCTGCGGAGAGGTCCAGGAGTACGAGGGCCACGGTCTCACCCTTGTCGGTCAGGGCTCTGATGTTGTCCTTGGCTGCGATGAGGGCGGTTTCGGTGCTGTGGTTGGTCCTGAAACCGAACTGTGTGGGGTCGAGGGAGTCGTTGGTTTCCAGGGCGTTGGTGAGTTGAGTGTTGACAATTTTCTCAATCACTTTGGCGGGGAACGGCAGGAGAGAGATGGGCCGGAAGTTTTTGAGTTCGGTGGGGTCTGCTGTGGGTTTCTTTAAGAGGGCGTTGAGCTCTGCGTGTTTCCAGCTCTCCGGGAAGGTGGCGGTGGTGAGGGAGGCGTTGATGACATCTCGGAGGTGTGGTGCGATGATGTCGTCGGCTTTGTTGTAGATGTGGTGCGGGCAGGGGTCCGATGGGGATCCGGAGTGGATCGAGTTCATGACGCGGGTGGTCTCCTCGGTGGTGGTTGGGCTCCAGGTGAGGATGGTGGCGATGTCGGTAGTGGGTTCCGGGGGGGGGTTCGCGTCGGTGGTCGGGAAGCTGTTGTATATGTCGTGATCTTGTGGTGGAAGAAGGTCGAGAGGGAGTCGCAGAGGTCCTGTGATGGAGGGATGGAGTTGTTTTCTGCGTCCGGGTTGGAGAGCTCTTTGACGATGCCAAATAGTTCCTTGCTGTTGTGGGCGTTGTTGTCAAGTCTGATCCGGTAGGCTGTTTTTCGTGCGGCGCGGAGGCTTTGGTGGTGTTGGCGGATGGCGTCCTTGAGAGCTGACATGTTCTCTTCGGTCTGGTTGAGGCGCCACGTCTTCTCGCGGGCACGGCATTCTTTCTTGGAGTCCTTGAGGTCGGGGGTGAACCAGGAGTTTTTCTTGTGGTTGTTGGTGCTGGCTTGGGTTTTCAGGGGGGCCAGGAGGTTGGCGCAGTCAGAGATCCAGTTGGTGAGGTTGTTGGCGGCTTCGTTTGGGTCGGTGGTGCTGGTGGGTCGGTTCTGGGAGAGGGTTGATGCGAGCTGATCCGTGGTGATACGATTCCAGTGTCTTCTTGGTGGTTGCTGGGTGTGGTGGTGCACAGTGGTCTTCTTGAAGATGAAGTGGACGCAGCTGTGGTCCGACCAGGTGAGTTCGGTGGTGTGGCTGAAGGTGATGTGTTTGCTGGAGGAGAAGATGGGGTCGAGCGTGTGTCCGGCGTAGTGGGTGGGGGTGTTGACTAGCTGATTCAGTCCCAGGTTGGTGAGATTGTCCAGTAAGGCGGTGGTGTTGTTGTCGGTGAGGTTCTCCAGGTGAAAGTTGAGGTCTCCTAGGAGGATGTAGTCGGTGGACGAGAGTGCGTGAGGGTTGACGAAGTCTGCGATGTCTTCGCTGAACTTGGTGCGGGGTCCTGGTGGTCTGTACATGAGGGTGCCTCTGAGGGTGGTCTTGGGGTCGCTGTGGATCGTGAAGTGGAGATGTTCGGCGTCGGGGAGTGAGTTGTCGGTGTCGGTTGAGATGCGGATGGAGTTTTTGTGTGCGATGGCGATGCCTCCTCCGATGCGATTGGTGCGGTCTTTCCGGATGATTTTGTAGCCGTCGGGGATGGCTATGGCGATGTCGGGTGCCGAGGAGGGATTCATCCAGGTCTCGGTGAGGAAGGCGATGTCCGGGTTCGTAGAGTTGATGAGGTTCCACAGTTCGATGGCGTGCCTGTGGACGGATCGGGTGTTGACCAGGATGCAGTGGAGATTGCTTCCGGGGGAGTCGTTCTTGACAGGAGCGGTGTTGGTCCGTAGGCAGGTGAAGTGACAGTTGCTGCAGGTGAAGGGTCCGTGGGTCCGTTTGGGGGGGGCGCGGTAGCAGCCCGGAGTGCGGCCGGGGTTGAGGTTGACGGGGGTGGCGGAGTCGTAGGTCAGGCGGGGGGTGCGGGGGCCAGGGGTTCGGGTGCTGTGCGCGGTCCAGGCGCGGACGGGCGCAGACGGGCTTGCCTCGCAGCGGCCGCCATTTAAGGGGGAGGCGGGGTCAGCTGGGAGGCGGGAGGAGGGCGGGTAGGGCGAAAAAAGCGGCAAAAAAGCGCCGGGAAAAAGGCTCCGAAGGCGAGGAGGCCTAGAAAAATGGCGAAGTGCCGAAAGGCGCAGAAAAACAGGAAAAACAAGGGGGAGACGGCGGGAGGGCAAGGGGGACGGCACTCAGAAGATGCAGGCACTCGGGGATACAGAAGAAAACCAGGGGAGCGCGATCACACAACACAGGCACTCGGGGATACAGAAGGAAAAAAGGGGAGCGCGATCACACAGCACAGGCACTCGGGGATACAGAAGGAAAAAAAAAAGGGGAGCGCGAACGCAGACACACGGCAACACAGACACTCGGGGCACAGGCAGCGATGCAGGCAAAAGAGAAGGCAGAACAGGGGATCTGGATCTGGTGGCGCTGTGAGGACAGGGGAGCGACCTACCCTGGGGTCCATTTGGATCCATATGCAGAAGACAAATTATGGTTCATGGTCAAAGATGTTACCCAACATGTAGAACAGCTTTATGAGATATTAGCTGAAGTGGAAGAAAAATATGATGTGAAAAATCTAAACCCCTAAAGATAAATTACAGATTAGAGTTCAGTACTAAAGATATTGGTGGTCATTACAACCCTGGCGGACGGTGTTAAAGGTGCGGTAATACCGCAAACAGGCCAGCGGACAAAAAAAAGGGAATTATGACCCTGGCGGAAACCGCCAACAAGGACAGCCACTTTAACACACCGCCCGCCACGGCGGTACAGACAAGCAGCGCGGCGGTTACCGCCAACAGACAGGAGGGAGACAATGTACCGCCCACAATATTACAACCCGCCAATCCACCACCTTTTCCGGGGCAGATTCACCGTGGATAAAAACACGGCGGAAACAGTTTCTGCAATGGGAAAACGCTCACCTTAGCACATCACACGAGGAAGGAGGACACCATGGAGCCGGAATTACAAATCCTACCTGCCCTTGTTTTTGTGCTCCTTTACGACCAACAGCTACGTAGGCGCAGAAGATACCGATGAGTACTGAACCTACGACACGGGGAGGGGGGGAGGCAAAAGTTAGGGGGACACCCACCAAACACCCCCACCCTCGCATTATACAACATACACACCAATGCAGTCACAAAAATCACAGTAACAACCCACAATCCCCCCGAAAGAATGCAAAGACAATGCAAAATTTGGGCAAACATTGTAATGTGCCAATATACATGTCATACAAAACTATACAGATATATATCTCAAAATCACTATTTACACATACAATCCGAGAAGTAGTGCAGTTATGTACACAACAATGTCCGTGCACCAACAGTCCAAAAATGCATGAGCGAGGCCCACAATAGATATCTGACCAAAATCGGAGAGAACACTGCCGGGGCATCAGATAGAAACACTACAGGCACCTCAGGGGGAAGGGAAGGGGGGGCACCTCAGCCAGATGAATGCGAAGCCAGATCCACGACGGGGCTCCATGCCCATTGATGTATCCTGGGGAGTGCAAAGCCACAGTCTCTCAAGTCTCTACAGTGGGTGGGTTGCCCACTCTGCCATCCTGGGGAGTGCAAAGCCACAGTCTCTCAAGTCTCTACAGTGGGTGGCTTGCCCACTGTGCCATCCTGGGGAGTGCAAATCCACAGTCTTTCAAGTAGATGCAGGTCTCCACTGGTTCTGGAGGGGGACTGGTGCCCAGACTGTATGAGTCTCCCCGTGAAAGTACCTGTCCTGTCACTGTCCCAGCTGCACATGGGATAAGGATGCTTGATGTGGCGGTCCATTCATTCCTACACGGTGCATGCCCTGTTCAGCGGTGCTTTGCCATGGCGGTCTATGGACTGTTCAGCAGTGCTTTGCCATGGCGGTCTTTGCCCTGTTCAGCGGTGCTTTGCCATGGCGGTCTTTGCCCTGTTCAGTGGTGCTTTGCCATGGCGGTCTTTGCCCTGTTCAGCGGTGCTTTGCCATGGCGGTCTTTGCCCTGTTCAGCGGTGCTTTGACATGACGGTTCTGGACTGTTCAGCGGTACTTTGCCATGGCGGTCTATGGACTGTTCAGCGGTTCTTTGCCATGGCGGTTCTGATACGGGCATTGGTGTGTGGCATGACGATCTCCACACTGGGCATTGGTGTGTGGCATGACGATCTCTATACTGGGCATTGGTGTGTGGCATGACGATCTCTACACTGGGCATTGATGTGTGGCATGACGATCTCTACAATGGGAATGGGTGTGTGGCATGACGTTCCATCATTGCCCAGCGGGGCTGTGGCATCCTGGCCCCTCATGGGCTGTGACTCCGGCGGTGGTCTCCTGACCAGTAACGATACTTGTGCCCTCCTGGGCTGTGACTCTGGTGGTGGTTTCTGGACCAGTAACGATACTTGGGCCCTCCTGGGCTGTGACTCTGGCGGTGGTTTCTGGACCAGTGACGATACTTGTGCCCTCCTGGGCTGTGACTCCGGCGGTGGTCTCTGGACCAGTGACGATACGTGGGCCCTCCTGGGCTGTGACTCCGGCGGTGGTCTCTGGACCAGTGACGATACTTGGGCCCTCCTGGGCTGTGACTCCGGCGGTGGTCTCTGGACCAGTGACGATACTTGGGCCCTCCTGGGCTGTGACTCCGGCGGTGGTCTCTGGACCAGTGACGATACATGGGCCCTCCTGGGCTGTGACTCCGGCGGTGGTCTCTGGACCAGTGACGATACTTGGGCCCTCCTGGGCTGTGACTCCGGCGGTGGTCTCTGGAACAGTGACGATACTTGGGCCGTCCTGGGCTGTGACTCTGGCGGTGGTCTCTGGACCAGTGACGATACCTGGGCCCTCCTGGGCTGTGACTCCGGCGGTGGTCTCTGGACCAGTGACGATACTTGTGCCCTCCTGGGCTGTGACTCCGGCGGTGGTCTCTGGACCAGTTACGACGGTGCAGGCGGTTGTGTCTGGACCGCCAGAAATGATGGCGCACTTCTCCGCCGTGACACTCACAACAGGCTGGGCAGACTTCCTCTGGACCTTCCCCCCCTTTTTTGGAGTTACAGCTGACTCACCAATCGCCTTCGATCCCATGTCACTTGTTGTCCCACCAGGAGTCTTAAGACGGTCCCGTCGTCCACTCTCCAATTTCTGAGCCTTGACAGGGGGTGGGCTGCCAGTGCCTTGGCTCCGGGTCCTACTGCCTGCCCTGGTGGCCGGTGTACTCCAAAAACCTGGAACACGCACCACTGGTACTGGAGACTTTTTGGCTGAGGCGCTACGACGGGACTGATGAATTGGAGGGGGGGTGGGGGCAAAAAGGTCAATTTGACTTAGGGACAGTTTCTGACGGACACTGGGATGGGTAGCTGGAGGGGGTCTGGGAGTGGAGGAAGAGGAGGTGGTTGTAGGAGGTGTCACTTTAGGTGTTTTGGGTGCAGGTGCAGGTACTGAGGCTGTCGTGAGGTGGATGGATGTTGGGTGAGTGATTGCCGGCGTTTGTGTACTTTGGGAGGGGGCGTCACAGACACACTGGGAAAGGTCACAGGGGACGTGTAAATGGCAGTGGAGGTGGTGAGTGCAGGTGAGCGGCTTGTGGTGCTGGGTGTCCTGGTGCGAGTCCTAGTGCCTGTAGATGTGGTGCATGCAGGTGTGTGTGTAGACGAGACTGGGAGGGAGAAGGGAGAAGAGGAGGAGGGGGACACAGTGGAGACAGTGGATGTTGCTGTGTCTGTATGTGGGTGAGGCTTGCGTGAGTGCCTGTGGTGTGTGTGGTGCCTATGTTTGCTTGAGCTGCTTATGTGTGCTGACTTGTGTGCATGCTGGTCTGTAGGTGTGCTTGGGATGGGCTGGGGTACAGGAGATTGGGTCTGGGTGGAGGAAGTTGGAGGGGGAGGCTAGACACAGGGACAATGGCTGCCATCAGTGCTGAGGCCAGAGATTGCAGGGTTTGCTGAAGGACAGCCTGACCAGAATGAATGCCCTCCAGGAATGCATTACCGTGTTGCAACTCCCTTTCTACACCCTGGATGGCATTCACAATGGTAGACTGCCCAACAGTGAGTGACCTGAGGAGGTCAATGGCCTCCTCACTGAGGGCAGCAGGGGTGACTAGGGCAGGGCCTGAGGTGCCTGGGGCGAAGGTGATGCCCACCCTCCTGGGTGAGCGGGCACGGGGCGAACGCTGAGGGGCTGCTGGGAGGGCGGTGCTGGTAGGGGAGGTGGCGGCTGTACCTGTAGAAGTGGGGCGCACAGATGGTGCCGCCACCACAGGGGAGCTCCCATCGGCGGACGAGTCCGTGTCGCTGGTTGGTGATCCGGTGGCCGACGTGAAGCTCCCCTCGCCCTCCGTCCCACTGGTGCATTCAGAGTCAGTGGTGTGGCCCTCCATGGCCATGTGGGATGCAGCTCCCTCGTGCTCCGGTGGCACTGTACCTCCGCCTGATGATGCTGATGTACAAAAGGACAGGGAGAGCAGGAAAAGGGGGGGAGACAGAACAAAGAGAGTTTTAATGCATGGCATGCCGCTACCGTTGGCGGACAAGACAGACGCAGCAGCCCCCTGCATTACGCCGTGCTCCTGACCTCTGCACATGTAATTTCTGGGACATGGCCTACATGGCAATGGTGGAAATCTGCGCACATGGATGCCACAGGGGCTACTATACCTCAACTTGGCACTCTGATGAGGTGGGGTTGAGTGCCACATGGCCTACATTACGGAGGGGCCTTGCCTACCTAACTCGCCCCGGCCTAGGGACACCCACAGCCCACCTCCCCCACCCAGACTCCTCCACTGCACGCAAAGTCCGCAGATAGAGGTTGTACTCACCCCCTTGTGTCTGCTGTGATGTCCTCAAGCGCCCATCCAACTCAGGGTAGGCCACCGCCAGGATCCGGAACATCAGGGGGGTCATGGTGCGACAGGCACCCCTCCCACGTTGGGAGGCCATCCCCAGCTGAGCCTCCGCCGTCTTCTTGCTGCAGCGGTGAATGTCCTCCCATCTCTTACGGCAGTGGGTGCCCCGTCTCTGGTGGGCCCCCAGGGTCCGGGCCTCCTTGCCGATGGCACGCCAAATGTCCCTCTTCTGGTGGGTGCTGACCTACATGACATGCACAAGAGAAGAGGAACAGTCATTACCAACTGCACCGTCAATGTGAGTGGCCCCCTCCCTACTCTAGCCATGTGGCCCATTCATTCACATGCATTAATGTTCTATGAACTCTGGCCCCTTCCCTCTTCCACCCAGCCCTCTCCACCCAGGCCTAGCCCATACATCGTGCTTCCTTTGTACTAACCTGTTGGTCCGGAGGACCGTAGAGTAGCATGTACTGGGGAAGGACCCCATCCACAAGTTTCTCCAACTCCTGTGCAGTGAAGGCAGGGGCCCTTTCCCCAGACGCAGCAGCCATTGTCGCTTCCAGACCAAGGTCACAGCAGCACTAGCAGTGTAGGTCCTCTCCTGTCGAATGTCAGGTATCTAGTGATTGAACAGATAGAAAATGGCGGTGACGTCCGCGGCGTTGAGCATCATCACGGCCGGCGCACCTGTTCATTGGCTCCTGGGACCCTCAGGGTCCAATGTTAACCAATGCAGCATTGCGCCGCGGTCTACGACCGCCTACCGCAACGGTGTGCAACGCCAGCGCAGTTACCCCACAATCCCATTGTCCCAGTTTAGAGGTCAGGCAGCTGCCATTTCAGGGGCCCACATGGCTTCATTTACTACTGCGTCACACATAGCTAGGCCTATACTCAACACACATACAGGAAGGGTTTTTTGTCTGGTGTAGTCTTGTGTGTAACTGTGGGTACATACCTGGAGGAATAGTGACTGGTTCTTCGCTGTTGTCCTTCTTAGGCACCGTCAGCTGGGACAGATGAGAAGATGGCGGAATCCTCCGGTGTACCGACCGCTGGTGGACCTGTTGACAATGGAAGAAAGACATGTCATCGTCACCTACAGGTTTGACCGTGCCACAATCCAGGAACTATGTACCCAGTTGGAGCCAGACCTGATGTCACCAATCCGCCATCCGACTGGAATCCCCCCTGACGTGCAGGTGCTGTCAGTGCTCCATTTCCTTGCAAGTGGCTCTTTTCAGTCAACAGTGGCCATGGCATCAGGGATGTCCCAGCCTATTTTTTCCAACGTCTTGTCCAGAGTGTTGTCTGCCCTGCTGAAACACGTAAGGAGATACATCATATTCCCTCAGGTGGAGGATTTGCCTACAGTGAAAGGTGACTTCTATGCCCTTGGACATATCCCCAACGTCATAGGTGCCATTGATGGGACCCATGTAGCTTTGGTCCCCCCCGCAGGAGTGAACAGGTGTACAGGAACAGGAAGAGTTATCATTCGATGAATGTCCAGATGCTCTGTTTGGCAGACCAGTACATCTCGCAGGTAAATGCAATGTTCCCTGGCTCTGTGCATGACGCCTACATCCTGCGGAATAGCAGCATCCCTGATATGATGGGTCAACTCCAGAGGCACCGTGTATGGCTATTGGGGGACTCTGGTTACCCCAACCTTTCCAGGCTATTGACCCCAGTGAGGAATCCCAGGACCAGGGGAGAGGAACGGTACAATGATGCCCATGGGTGGACTAGGAGGGTAATCGAACGCACCTTCGGCCTTCTTACGGCCAGGTTCAGGTGCCTCCATATGACAGGTGGATCCCTATTCTACTCACCGAAGAAGGTGTGCGACATCATCGTCGTCTGCTTCATGCTCCATAATTTGGCATTGCGACGCCAGGTGCCTTTTCTGCAGGAGGATGATCCGGATGACGGTGTTGTGGCAGCTGTGGAGCCTGTGGACAGTGATGAGGATGAAGCTGAGGATGAAGAAAACGACAACAGGGAGTCAGTCATACAGCAATATTTCCAGTGACACACAGGTGAGAAAACTTTCTGGTTTAACATTACATTAACTTTCACATGTCTACCTCTATCCTGTACCTACATTTCACTCACTATTTGTTAATTGAGTTGTACCCTTCCATTTCAGTTTCACAAGTGTGGTAACCTACGTGTCAACTGCTTGCATCCTTGAAGGGCTTGTGATGTGTGACAATGGTATGTTAGCCTTACAATGGGTAACCCATTATGACACTGTAATTGATAATACAAAGTTCCAAATCATAGACTGACTCCAGATTTTTTGTGTTTCAAGGGTGTTTATTTAAGTGCTCAAAAAATGAAGGGGGGTTGTAAAATGGGGATGGGTGATGGTGGAGGAATGTCCATGGCAGAGTCCAGTCTATTAGTCTCACAGGTGCACTGCCCATCTGGGCATTGGAAGTGGAGCTGGGGCAGTTCCAATCTGGACAGGGTGACAAAGTGGGAGAGTGGGGGGACAATCAGGGTGGTCTCATTTCCTGGCGGGGGTCTTGTCATCTTGCTCTGTCCTGTTCCTGGATCTCAGGGCCCGCTTGCGTGGTGGTTGTCCGTCTGCAGGGGGTGGGGTGCTGGTGTGGTGGTCCTGTGGTGGGGCTCCTGTCCACTAGCGCCGGCGGAGGTGGTGGGCAGTTAGTCGTCCTGGCTAGTGTCAGGGGCCCCTTGGAGTGCCACGGTGTCCCTCAGTGTCTTTTGAATGTCCGTCAGCACCCCTACGATGGTGCCCAGGGTGGAGCCGATGGTCCTGAGCTCCTCCCTGAACCCCAAATACTGCTCCTCCTGCAGACGCAGGGTCTCCTGCAACTTGCCCAGGACCGTCGCTAACGTCTCCTGGGAGTGGTGGTATGCTCCCATGATGGAGGAGAGGGCCTCGTGGAGAGTTGGTTCCCTTGGCCTGTCCTCCCTCTGTCACACAGCAGCCCTCCCAGTTCCCCGGTGCTCGTGTGCCTCCGTCCCCTGGACCGTGTGCCCACTACCACTGCCCCCAGGTCCCTGTTGTTGTTGGGGTGGTGGGTTAGCCTGGGTGCCCTGTAGTGGTGGACACACCGCTGATTGACCTGTCCTGGGTAGGGAGGTTTGGGCCCGCTGGGTGGGTGCTGTGCTGGTGTTACCAGAGGGTGTAAGCTCGGTGTTGGGCTGTGGCTGGGCAAGGGGAACCGACTGTCCTGAGGCCCACGATGGTCCGGGCTGGTCATCAGAATCCAGTGGGGCAGAGCTGCTGTCGTCACTGTTGGCCTCTTCTGGGGGTGGAGTGGTGTTGTCTGGACCCTCTGGTGTGGTGACGTTCCTTCGTGTTCCTGCAGGGGTATAAGAACATGATTATTGCATGTGTGTGTTTCATGGTGTGAAATGGTTGGGTGTGCGTGATCCCCAGTGCAGGCATTCCTGTGTGGGGGCTTGTGTGGTGATGTTTGGGGGGTGTTCTGGGTATGTGCAGTGGGCATGCTTTTGTGAGGGGTGTCCATGCTTAGTTGTGTCATGCAGGGCTTGGTGTTGGGATGGGTGGTTGGTGTCATGGGTAGATTAGTGAGGATTTGGGGTGATAGGGGAGGGTGTGAGGGTGGGGGTATGTGATAGCATGCAGGTAGGGTGGGGGATGTGATAGTTAAGATTTGACTTACCAGTGTCCCATCCTCCACCGACTCCTCCGAGGCCCTCTGGATGCAAGATGGTCAAGACTTGCTCCTCCCATGTTGTTAGTTGTGGGGGAGGAGGTTGGGTTCCGCCGCCAGTCCGCTGCACTGCAATGTTGTGCCTGGAGACCGTGGAACGCACCTTCCCCCATAGGTCATTCCACCTCTTCCTGATGTACTCCCTATTTCCTGGGTGCTGTCCCACGGCGTTGACCCTGTCCACTATTCTGCGCCATAGCTCCATCTTCCTGGCTATTGATGTGTGCTGTACCTGTGAGCCAAATAGCTGTGGCTCTACCCGTACGATTTCCTCCACCATGACCCTGAGCTCCTCCTTGGAGAAGCGGGGGTGTCTTTGGCGTGACATGGGGTGGTGTGTGTGATGTGTGGGGTGGTGTATGTGATGATGAGTGTGGTCAGTGTAGTGGTATGTGGTGTTTTGTGCGTGGATGTTGTGTGGGTGATGGTGTTGTGTGCCTCTGTGTGATGGGGTTGTCAATAGCTGTGCTCTCTCTCTGGCCCTCTCTCAGAATGTCTGGTTGTAGGGGTTTGTGGTTGATGTGGGTGTGTATTTTATATTGTGTTGGGTGTGTGGGAGTGGTGTGTGTATGTGTATCAGGTGTGTGTATTTGTAATTGTCCAATGTGGTGGTGTTTTGGAGATGTGTGTGTATTTTGAGCGCGGCGGTGTGTACCGCCGTGGATTCGTGGGTCGTAATAGCATGGGCGTGTTTCTGTTGGCGTGGAGGTGGAGGATTTGTTTCCGCCAGTTTATCACTGACCTTTGGTGTGGCGGTGTTGTGTGGGTGTCTGAATTTCGGCTGATTCCGTGATGTGTGTCATAATAGCTGTGGCGGTCTACCGCGGCCGCAGCGGTGTATTGGCGGTCTTCTGCACGGCGGTAAGCACCTTATACCACCAATGTTGTAATGACCCCCATTATTAACATGAGATTGCCTGGAATGAGGCAGATGGGCAAGAAAAGAAATCAGAAGAAAGCTAAGCAGAACCTGTCTCCGGCAGGAGCAAATCGAGGTGAAGATAATGTGAAAATGATGCCTATGAGAGAAATACCAGGTGGAGGTTATGCACATGTTCCTTGGAGTGGGAGTGATGTATTGTAGTTCACAGATGATTATCCAAGATTGAGAAAGAAGGCAGTGCAAAGGTGCAAGCAGGCAGAGAGATTTGTGAAACTTTCAAAATGCCAGTGGGAAGATTTGAGTATCTTGTTTGATATTGTGGTCCAAGCTCCTTTGTGGACTGAATGTAATAGAAGTGAACCTCTGAGAGAACCAGTTACATGTACACCATCTGAAGAGGTAATGAAAAAGTATCATAAGGTGATTTAATTTTTGAAGAACAAAGTGTTCCTGAACGATACTGATTGGCAGATAATTGATTGGACATTGCAAGAAACCAAAGAGTCTCTTTATGCATATTATGAGAGACCTATACAAGCTTTCAAACAGCATAATGGTACACAGAACATAGAGCCAAAAGAGATTGGCCATTTTGTGTTTAGGGTTGTGCAAGGGTTGAACCCAGATGTGAGTGAAATTATTCAGCAGCATTTGATTTATTGGCAGAACAAACCCATTGACGAGATCCTGTGGTATGCAAGATACTGCAGTGATGAGATTGAATTGAAACAGAAAAGGCTGGAGGAAAGATTTATGGTGATGCAGTTGATGGCTGCACAGAAAGTGAATCAGAGACCACAGATGATGGGGAATACAACTGGAATGCAAGGTGTGCAGCAGCAGGTGAATAGTGTGGTTCAGCCTAGACGTAGAGGATTTAGAGCTCAGATAGAAAAGAGTGGAAATGTTGTTGACATTCAGACATTGAAGAATACAAATCCTTGTCATGCATTTGGAAATTTCTGACATTGGCAGAGGGAGTGTCCCTATAATAATATGCATAATTTGGTACAGGATTTTGGTGTTGCTCAGACTAATGGCAATAATCAGGTTCAAATGTAGAGAGTTCAAAGACCTCAATTGCAAAATGTGATTACATTCTTAGGACAGCAGATGCAGGTGCCACAAGCCCCTATAGCACAACAACAGTGGAAGATTGCTCCTTAGCAAGAGTTGAATCAGGTGACATAATAATTCCGCCTGATAGATGTGAGCGAAGATGAGGTTTCAGACGTCCTTCTACAAGATGGATCAGATAATGAGGATTGCATGTTGGCTGTGTCCTTAGAAGCAGATCAGTGTGGTCCCTAGCTAAATGCTAATGTTATGGGATACAATGTGACATTTCTGGTTGACACTGGAGTTACACATTCAACTGTCAGAACCACAGAAGTGCCAAACTTGCCCCTATCAGAAAGGAGAATTCAGGTGGTAGGAGTAGCAAATGAGCAATTAACAAATCCTGTAACAGAACATGTCCCTGTAAAAATAAGTTAATTTAAAGATGAGCACCAATTTGTGGTTTTTGATTCTAGTCCAGTAAACTTGTTAGGGCGTGACTTGTTGTGTAAGCTAAATAGTACCTTTAGCAGCACACCCAAGGAATAGAAATTCAGACAAATGCAGAAAAGGATGTGCCCTGCAAAAATGTAGAACACTTCCAGAGTGTTTCACTGTATCCAGTAATGACATGTGATGATTTAACCAAAGTACAAGAGACAGTTTTTCCTGAGGATTGGGCTTTTTGAAGAAAGGAAACAGGACTCAACAAAAGAGTTAAACCTATCAAAATAAAAGTGAAGCCAAATGCAGTGGATCCAATGATACCACCCTACAATATAACCCCAGAGACAATTACAGGAATAACTACCTTGATAGATAGCTTGATTGAGCAAGGTGTTTTGAAAGAAATTTTAGGAAGCCCTTGTAATTCTCCTATTCTAGGATGCAGACGGCCAGTGGAAAATGCTATATAGATCAGGATGTGAGAAAAATGAACAAGATTGTTGTTCCCTGTTGTTCAGTGGGACCGAATCATGCAGTGATTTTGTTTTGGATCCCTTGTGAGGCGGAGTGGTTTATGGTTATTGACTTGTGTCAAGCTTTCTTTTCTATTCCCTTTCATGGGGACAGTCAATGCCTTTCTGCCTTTAAATTCAGCAATTGTGTTTTGGCATGGTGCAGTACTCCTCAGGGGTATAGAGAATCACCATCAATCTTCAATCTTCAATCATATTTTGAAAAAGAACCTGGAATCTCTTAAAATGCCCTAACACTCAGTTCTGGTTCAGTACATTGATGATCATTTGGTTGCCCAAATACCCGGGAAGCAGGCAGGAGAGATACCATAGCTCTCTTGAATCATTTAGGAGAAAATGGACATAAGACTTCCCCAGCAAAGTTACAGTGCTGTATGTTTTTCTTTGTTTCAATGTTAGAGGGATGGGTGTGCTCTCTCTGTTTTGATACAGTTGCATGGAAATGCAAACAAGCCTGTGGCTTTTTTTCTGCTGCACTTGATCCCGTAGCCTCTGTGTTATGTGGCTGTTTAAAAGCTGTTGCAAAAGTTAGTGTCAGCAGCGAACAGTGCAAAGGTTTTGTTATGGGCCACCCCCTGGACATTTTTATCCCTCAATCAGTGGAGACTGTGTTAACCCGCACTAAGACTCAGCACCTCAGCACGTTTGACCTATTATGAACAAGGCATTCTTGGTTACCCTAACATCAATATAAAACATTGCAATGTACTGAATGTGGCTATAATTTTGCCAAATTCTGTTGAAAATGTTGATGACCGTGAGGATGAGGTTGAGCATTACTGTCTCACTGTGACTGAACTGTGCACCAAGCTTAGACCTGACATTCGGGATGTTCCCTAGGACGAAAATGACCATATCATATTCTTTGATGGCTCCTGTTTAAAAGAAACAATGGAAATCTGAGAGCTAGTTTTGCAGTTTGACAGTCTCAGGTGTAATAGAAGCCTCTTGTCTTCAAGGAGTCTTCTCTGCCCAAGTAGCTGAACTGATTCCTCTTACTAGAGCATGCTGTGTTTCTGAACAGCTTTCAGTGACCATTTTCAGCCTGTATGGGTTTGGTGTTGTTCATGTTTTCGGACAGTTATGGTCCAAGAGGGGTTTCATGACCTCTTCTGGATCTACTATCTGAAACGGTGAAAAAGTCTATCAATTGCAAAATGCATTACATGAGAAAATTGCAGTTGTAAAAAGAGCTGCACATCAAAGGTCAAATCAATCAATCTATCAGATGTTTTAAGGCGTACTACTCACCCATGGGGTCACAAGGTTCTGAGGGGTGTGTACTCAGAGATCAGTTAAAGAGCCAGGTCTTGAGGTCCTTCCTGAACTGAGGCAGCGATGATGACTGTCTGATATTAAGGGGTAAGGTGTTCCAACTTTTGCTGCCAGGTATGTGGACTTCTTTATGCGGAGTACGTTGGCAAGTGATTTCTGGGACGAGTGAAGAGGTCTGGAAGGAGAGTACCATGTGACGTGGTGGTTGAGGTAGCTGGATCTGCTGTCATGGAGGGCTCTGTAGGCATGCACGAGGAGTTTGAAGTTGATCCTCTTCTCGACGGTGAGCCAGTGGAGCGTTTTCAGGTGTTCTATGATGTGCTCTCGGCGTGGAATGTTTAAGATGAGTCTGGCTTGCTGAATTTGTTGCAGCTTGCTCAGGTTCTTCTTGGCGGTTCCGGCATAGAGGGCATTGCCGTAGCCAAGTCTGCTCATGAATAGTGCATGTGTTGCAGTTTTTCAGCAGTCTGTTTATATCCATCTGAAGAACTTTAGTAGGAGACTGAGGGTGTGGAAGCAGGTGGAAGCGACGGAGTTGACCTGTCTGGTCACAGTGAGTGTTGAGTTGAGGATGATGCCAAGGTTTCTTGCATGGTCTGTGGGGGTAGGGAGCCTGCCGAGTGTTGAGGGCCACCAGGAGTCATCCCAGGCTTAGGAGGAAGGTCCCATGATGAGGATATCGGTTTTGTTGGAGTTCACCTTAAGGCAGCTCTCCCACATCCAGGTGGCAACCGCTTCCATCCCATCCCTGAAATTCTTTTTGGCTGCTGAGGAGTTCTCGGTCAGGGAGATGATCAGCTGGGTGCCATCTGCATAGGAGACAATGTTCATACCGTAGTTCCTGGCCATAGGGGAGAACGGGGTCATATAGATGTTGAACAGCGTGGGGCTTAACGATGATCCTTGGGGTACTCCACAGCTGATGTCTGTAGGTTCTGACAGGTATGGCGGGAGTATGACTTTCTGTGTTCTGCCTGTCAGGAAGGAGTGTATCCATTGAAGGGCCTTGTCGCGTATGCCTGCTGCGGGAAGTCTAGTACATAGTTTGCGGTGGGATACTGTATGGAAGGCGGCTGAAAGATCAAGTAGGATGAGGGCTGCTGTATGTCCATGCTGTCCATGCTGTATGATTCTGTATCTTTCGGTAACACTTATGCAGACGAAGTGGCTAGATACTGTGCTCTGAAATGCCCTTCCTTCAATGAGGAGTGTAATAATGGGAACAATGATGAGACAAGTCAAAATTTCTTTAGGACAGCAATTGATACCTGGGAAAAAGTTAAGTAATTGCAGGAAGAGGTGGGAGAGGAAGAACAACAAGGTCAGGTTAGAGCAGGATGTGTAAAAAGAAAATTAAGATGATGTTTGGGTCTCAAGTGATGGGAAAGCAATGTAGCCAAATAGTTTACTGTCCCTGATGGCAAGATATCACCATGGACAAGCAGACATAAGTAGGGGTGCAATGATCAGAACATTTAGGCAGACATGGTATTTCCACAGATTTAGATTGAAATGCACTGTTGTTACCGTGAGTCACATAGGCAGATTGGGAGGTCCTTTTAACAAAATGCAGCTTGATTTCATCGAACTGCCACTGTTCAATGGGCTGAAATGCATTTTGGTTGTAGTTTGTGCCTTTTCCCACTGGGTTGAAGCTTATCCAACTAGTAGAAATGATAGCCTCACAGTAGCAACGTTGTTATTGAGGAGGTTGATACCTTGATTCAGCTTTCCCTCTTCTGTAAAATCAGAGTGAGGAACTCATTTCAACAGCAAAGATTGCATTGCAATTACAAACCTGAAGCTCCAGGACTTGAGGAACAGATTAATGGAACTTTGAAGTCCAGACTGGCGAAAGTATATGCATCAACCACCTTGAAATGGCCAGACACTCTGCCTCTTGTTCTGATGAGTATGTATTTACATTTGAAAGGAAGACAGGCCTATCACCTCATGAAATCATCATGGGGAGGGATATGAGATTGCCAACAGCGCCAGCAAATGCTCTTGTGAACATTACAGATGACTTGGTACTGGATTACCGTCATGGACTGGCTGATGTGGTTCATTCTTTGTCTCACCAGGTCAAACAAGCCACTGCACAACTGCAACAGGAGCTCTGTCCCAACTTCAGTCCCAGAAATTAAGTTATGGTGAAGAAGCATGCGAGGAAAACATGTTTGGAACCACCATGGAAAGGGCCTTACCAAGTGGTTATGGTAAACACTACAGCTGTGAAGTGTACTGGTCTCCTGAACGGGGTGCATGCAGGCCACACTTGCAAAATTCAAGGTCCCCTTGATGAAACAGCACCTGTTCTAGAAGGGTTGGTTACAGTGAGAGAGAGGGATCAGGTCTGCCAAGATGGAGGAACTGGACAAGTGACTACTGCAGATCACGCACGGTCTGGTGAATCAACAGCAACGGAAGGTACAGAAGGGTTTAGACAGAGTCAGTTGACTCCTGCTAGCTTAGATGCAGTTGAAAACCCAGCTGTGCCAGAGAAAAGAGTTGTGCCGTAGATCAGTGGCCCGAGAAAAACCCAGTGGCAGTGATAAAAGCACCTCCTACTATTGCTGAAGTAACTGACGAATCAAGTCAAAGTGACAGTAAGAAAGAAGGTCATGCAAAAATGAGGTCAAGTTGAAGATAGTCAGCTCCTGAATGGACATATTTTTCAGCCAATTACTGGGGGAAGGCGTTTGTCCCCTTTTGTGCTAACCATTCAACTCCAGCTGAATATTCTGGTTAATGAAATCGCATTAGAACTGAACTTTGACATCCCATTGCTATTTGATGAACAAAGACATTACGTGCTGGAAGTGATTATTAGTGATTATCAACTGGTTCTTTATTAGAGACATTTGAACTTTTAATAGAAGCTTTTTGAACATTTGCGAACAGAGAAAACTCTTGATGAACTTTCTAGATCAAGGAACTTTGTGAATAATTGCATTTTTTTTGTTTTTTAAAAGACAAGCTTTGATTTTTACTTTGCTCAAAATAAAGAAAAGACTGAAAAGAGACAATGAGATATTAAAGGCAGCTTTGCATTTGAAGCACCTGAATAGTATTGCTAAAGCAAAACATTTTGACACAGTGAGATAATTCCTTGAACTTACCATGACCTTTGGAACCGAATATGCACATAATAACAATCTGACCTACATTCTTAGTCCCACAGAAAAGGAGTTTATTGGACAAGTTGAGGAAGGAAGGAGGGCAATACAGTAAAAATAGAAAAGGCAATAGTTTTGTAAAATTAGGAAAGAGACCCCACACATTCAGCAGTAGAAAAGTACCAAGCTTTCTTGGCCATAGGTTGGCAACACGTAGGGAACTTATATTGCATGAATCGAAAACAGACACACATTTTGTAGGTACTAGTGAATGTAGCATGTTTTTGTATTTAAAAGTGTTTGGACCTTTATGCTGAATGGACAGTGTTTATTTCATTTGTTGGAAAAATGCCTATACCAAGCTGCCGAAAGGCTGGTATGGAACATGTTATCTGGGAGTAGTATTTCCAAAAATGTATCATGTGGACAATTTTTATGATCCAGTCTGGGATGAGAAATCAAACTCCAAAGTTAAAAGAGGAGCAAGTGCCTAAGATATAGTGGGAGATATCTTTGGTGACATAATTCCATGAGTGGGTGGGACCTTGAATGATCTCAAGATTATGAAGCTGTCAAGTATTGTAGATAGGTTATCTAATGACACAACAGGTCCCATGTTGTTGATGGACATGAAGAGGGTTGCTGTGAGATCATTGGTTTTACAAAATCGCCTTGTGTTAGACATTCTTCCCACAAAGTAAGGCGGGGTCTGTAAAAAGTTACATGCGCAACATTTTTGCACATACATACCTGATAATAGTGAAGAGATAAGAAAGTATGCCTCTAACATAATCAATCTGAGAAATGACCTAACCAGTCTGACAGCACGCATGGAAATCTTTAGGTAGTGTTTGTTCAACCATTGGTAGATGGTTTGGGAACATGGGAAAAGGCCTCGTGGGAACCATTGTAAGACCCCTGCTTATTACAGCTTTGGGTGCTTTGGTTGCATTCTGACTTTACAAATTATTCAAGAAGTGGAAGGAGAGAAGAGCAAAAACTAAAAAGAGGAGGGAAGAGATAGAAATGGAGACTAGTAGAAGAATTTCTTATTGCAACCTCAACAACATAGAGGAATACAGTAGACATTACACATATAGGGCCTGATTCTAACTTTGGAGGACGGTGTTAAACCGTCCCAAAAGTGGCGGATATACCACCTACCCTATTACGAGTCCATTATATCCTATGGAACTCGTAATAGGTAGGTGGTATATCCGCCACTTTTGGGACGGTTTAACACCGTCCTCCAAAGTTAGAATCAGGCCCATAATTCTTTGAAATTTTGAGCTGTGTCATTGAAATGAGAATTTGGCCATTTATGATGGGGTAGTTCACCATCAAAGAAGGGTCTGACAGAGCTTAAAATTTAGTGGTGTCCTTCATGTCACAAAGGTTATCAGAATGCAAAAGTAGATGCCTTATTAGGCTCAAAGCACTAACATTGCAAGTCATAGAAAATTGCATTGACACATTTATGATGACTTTTTATAATGCAGAGTTTGACTTAGGTGGTATTTGAATTAGATTGACTGCTAACAGGATTAACGTGGTAGCCTCTAGATTACCAGAATCGATTGAAACAATATTGAATTCCACTTGATTTTTGATTTAAGAATGTTTGCAAAATAAGAGACAAATTTAGTATTCCGCCATATCTATTAACCTGTATTAACAGAGTTCGTTCACATTTAAATTGAATAATAATACGCATTTAAGTCATATATCAATAATTTTGAAGTTATACATCTGTATAATATATGTGTTTTATTAAAAAGTATTAATTGAATGTATTGTTATGATTTTGTGTTAGCATGTTTAAGGCCTGCAGAACCTCCATTTTTAAGTTGTGTAAGATGTTGAATTGTTTTTTCATAACGTGCAGTCTTCTTTCAGATTTCATTCCCATGAGAAGCTTATCCTTTTTGTAATAGAGCCCGACTGTTAGAAATGGGGTCTCTAGTTGGCAGAGTTATACACCCTTGTTCAAGTAGGTACCACAATCCTAGTCAGGGTAAGTCACACACAATCTAAATTATCCAGTGCCCACCCTCTGGTAGCATGGCACTGAGCAGTCAGGCTTAACTAAGAAAGCAATGTGTAAGGTATTTGTGCAATAAATCATACAGTAACACAGTGAAAACACCACAAAAATATACCAAACAGGTTAGGGAAAATAGATAATATTTATACGAATAAAATAAGATCAAAACGATGAAGATCCAATAAGCACAAGTTGTGATATCACTTTTGCAAGTTTAAAACCAGTCTTAAATCTTAGAAATCAACAGTTGTCTCTTGATTACACAAAATACCTGGTTTACATCAAAAATAACATGCACAGAGACCGCAGAGGAGGAGATGCATGAAAAAATAAGGTGTTGCGATGGATTTTCTGACACGGTACAGACAAAGCATTGATTCTTTCCACGCTGCAGGGGGCTTGCGTCATGTTTCTGCACACAGTCTTGGTTCCTCACTGCGATGCGGGGATCATTTGATGTCCAGGGATGAAGCGGGCAAGTCCCAGGGGTTGCGTCGATCCGGTGTGGCACTGCGTCAAATTTTCTGTAGCATGGCAAGTGCAACGTCAATTTTCCATTTGGGGAATCGGCTGTGCCTTTCTGGTTCAGCTGTGTGTCGATCCAGTAGGGCTGTGCGTCAAATCTTCTGTCCAAGGATGTCACTCCGTCGAATTTCCACTCGGGAAGTCGAGCTGTTTCGTTCCGGTTCAGCTGTGTGGCGAGTTCTTGTCATAAAGCAAGCTGTGCGTCATTTCAGGCAGGTTGTGCATCGATTTTTGGTGCACAAGGAGTTTCCTGAAGAGATTAAGGGTCTGATTTATACTCTTTTAGCGTCGCATCCGCGTCATTTTTTGATGCAAAAGCAGTGCAAACTTACAGAACATAATTGAATTTTGTAAGATTGCCCCACTTTTGCGTAAAAAAATGATTCAAATGCAGCGCTAAAAAAGTATAAATCAGGCCCTAAGTCTTTTTGGCCCTGAGGCTTCTGAAAACAGGAGGCAACCTCAATCATAGTCCTTGGAGAGCACTTCTCAACAAAGTCAGAGGGCAGTAGGGCAACAGCAAGGCAGCATTCCATCTCAGCAAAGCAGTCCAGATGAGTACTTTGGGCAGCCAGGCAGTTTCTTTTGACAGGTTGCAGGGTCAGGTCCAGAAGTGTCTCATTTGGTGGGGTTAGAGACCCAGTGTATATACCCATAAATGTATTTGAAGTGGGGGAGACTTCAAAGAGAGGTTTTGAAGTGCACAAGGTCCCCTTTCAGTACAGGTCTGTCTGCCAGGGTCCCAGTAGGGAGTTTGGCAGTCCCTATTGTGAGGGCAGGCAACTAGCTTTTGAAATGTAAGTGTCAGGCCCTCCACCCTTCCAGCCCAGGAAGACCCATTCAGTATGCAGATGATTACAGGTGTGACTGAGTATCCTGTGTTTTTGGTTGTCTAGGTGAAATGCACAAGGAAGCTGTCAACCAGCCCAGTCCAGACATTGATTGGAGACAGGCTATAAGGCACAGATGGATTTTAAGTGCAGAGAAATGCTCACTTTCAGAGAGTGGCATTTCTTAAATAGTAATATAAAATCCAACCTCACAAATAAGCAGGATTTTCTATTACCATTCTGCCAATACTAAATATGACCTGGTTACCCCTTTTGATCAGAATCTAACACTCTAACAATACATGAGGGTAGCCCTAATGCTAGCCTGTGAAAGGAGCAGGCCTCACAGTAGTGGGAAACAAAATAAGGAGTTTTCCACTACCAGGACATATAAAACACACATGTACATATCCTGCCTTTTACCTACATAGCACCCTGTCCTATGGGTTACCTAGGGCCTACCTTAGGGGTGAAGTATATGTAGAAAAAGGGGAATTTAAGGCTTGGCAAGCACTTTTAAATGCCAAGACAAAGTGGCAGTGAAACTCCACACACAGACCTTGCAATGGCAGGCCGGATACATGGTTAAGGGACTACTTATGTGTGTGCACAACCAGTGCTGCAGGCCCACTAGTAGCATTCAATCTACAGGCCCTGGGCACATGGAGTGCACTTTACTAGGGACTTACAAGTAAATCAAATAGGCCAACTGGGAATGAACCAATGTTACCATGTTTAAGGGAAAGAGCATATGCACTTTAGCAATGGTTAGCAGTGGAAAAGTATGTAGAGTCTTAAAACTGGCAAAAACAGTGTCAGAAAAGTGGAAGGAGGTAGGAAAAAAGTTGGAGGATGACCACCCTAAAGCTGTCAGGTCTAACAACATTGAATTCAGTTGTTTCAAACCTGCTTGGAATCACACAGAAGGAAGATGTTCTCATGTTGGTTCTGGGAAAGAACAGAATTGTTGCTGTTTGGAGACGTGATCAATTATTGGATGACGCTCCTCTAATGTAATGTGGACTGATCATCCTGGCGAATCAAATCATTTCTGCACTTTGATAATGCTATGCAACTTGGACTTTGGTCAGGAGAGATTGGAGATGCAAATTGGGAGACAGACTCACAGGAGAGAGTTGATGCCTTTCTATTTGAACTTTTGCTGAAGAGGAATCCTTGTAAGCTGAACCCCTGGAAAGGAATTCCTCTCTACTTTTACCCTTACCCTTTGAAATGTTCCATTGAGCTTTAGAACTGTCCCAAGTCCCTTCAGGTGACTCTTAATCGAGTTCCTCACAAGCTAACACTTTTTTCAGTTTTTTGTCCCTGTAGTTAGAATCTAATGATTCAGAGTTCCCCTTTTTCCAAATCCTTGATTGGTGCATGTCCAAACTGAGTAACGTTTATTGACTTTGTAACAGTTGATCTTATTATTGTTTTGTATTATGGCTATTGAATGTTCATTTCTGTTAGTGTTAGTGAGACTAAACCTTTTTCCTCACCTTGGGCAACCCCTGGTGACAATGTATATCTATAACTTAGTTTTGGGAATAACCTACATGACTTTATTCCTGAATTTGTAATAAATCTCCTAACCTTGATTATGACGCTCTATTGCTGGGTCAAAAGGTCAGTCGACCTCTGTGAGCATTGAATCCTGCTAAGGATGAAAATGCTCCAACACTCTGGTGGTCACTACAACCCTGGCGGTCGGTGTTGAAGCGGCGGTAAGACCGCCAACAGGCCGGCCGTAAAAAATTAGCAATTACGACCGTGGCGTAAACCGTCAACAAAGACAGCCACTTTAACACTCCGACCGCCACGGCGGTACAAACAAACAGCGTGGCGGTCACCACCAACAGACAGACGGGAGACAATGTACCGCCCACACTATTATGACAGGCCAATCCGCCACCTTTTCTGGAGCGGATTCACAGCGGAAACAGGAATCCCGAAGGAAAAACCTTCACCTCTACACACCACACGAGGAGGCCATGGATCCGGAACTCCAAATTCTACCTGCAATAGTCTTCCTGCTCCTCTATCAGTAGCACGAATGCCGGCAGCGAACACCACGGTGAGTACTGCACCTACGACACAGGGGAGGGGGGAGGGAAAAAACAGGGACACGCAACACCCCCACCCACCACAACACACACACTAATGCATATCAATACATCACAGTTACACCCACCAAACCCCCCGGAAGAATGCAAAGACAATAGAATATGAGTGTAACCATTGTAATATATTAAAAGCAAGTAGGCAGAAACATATATATACACCATGTACAAAAATATATACCAAGTATAGTAGTCCAGGTGGGGGGGCGTGGCCTGGGACCGATGGAGCTGCACGCGTAGTGCGGCGCTCTCGGACCACAATCCAGGCCCGAAGCTTAAATCCTTCCATAATAACGACCAGAGGTCTTAAAAATTGAAGAGAAGTGATCGGAGAATATACAGCACGAGTAGAGACCGCGGCGACCCACTTTGGGGCAGAGTTTACCCGGAAAACACCCCGACAACTTCGCGGCTGCCGCGATCCAAAATGGCGGCCGCGACAGAGCAGTGAAACCGTTGCAACCGCGGCCCTCGGCTGAGAGGATACGAAGGCCCCGTGGAGGTAAGGACAACCCCACCATCCATTGAGGGGCACAAGGGGCTCAGACACCTTCGCCACCAACGGTGAGAGCAACAATATGAAGCGGACCATCAGCAAATTCGGAGGGAGTGGAGAGGAGCGGATGAGGAGCGAAGTCCGGGGAACTTCGAGTAAGAGAGAGACGGCTCCGATCAGTCAGATTACCAGCTGCCGCAAGGCCAGGGAGAACGCGGAGACCGCCTCCCGAGACGGGAACTAATAATTGGAGACCGCGGTCTCGTGCTGGAAGGGGAGTTCGGGAACACCGGCACAGAACTTCCCTCTGTTATCAGAACAGTACGCAAATGCCGACATCCGAAGCCCGGCCAGAGGTGAGATTGTAACATTGTCTTTCGGCATTCACAAGCTGCCCTTGCCGACGACCAACGTGTGCATAATTATGAGAGAACTCCCTCATGGTCAAACAGCTCAAAACTGTGAACTTCTAACAGTACTCTTCATGTGAGAGCACCGGGACTGAGACAGGCGACATACAGGCTGGACGATGCTGACGAACGATACCACCTTCCACTAATACGAACGGCCTTCGCCAACCTGAGACCTATTACAATGGTAAAACCCAAAAAACACGACAAATCACCAGCGGGGGACTCCTCGCCCACTGAAAATCCACCCCCAACGCCCGTCAGAGAATCACAAGCGGGGCACGAACAACAAGAAACTACTCTGGACACTGTGCTGCTGGCCATTAAAGATTCCCGCGAAGCACTTGAGCGTAAAATCGACAACCTCACCGCAGACCTTTCCCTTTTACGAGACGACCACCGTAAATTAAAGGAAACAGTGGGTTTGCACGAGACTACGCTGACAGGGGTATTAGCGGCACACAAAGACTCATCCTCAGAAATTAAAGACCTGGCCACCCTGCTGAAAACATTGGAGGCAAGGGCGGAAGATCCCAAAAATCGAGCCCGACGGAACAACATTAGACTGGTGGGGGTTCCGGAGGGGGCGGAGACCACCGCAGCTAATACAGAAACATTCCTGGAACAGTGGCTTAGAGACACAATGGCATCAGAGGGCTTTTCACCATTTTTTGCAGTGGAACGAGCCCACAGGATCCCCGGCGGGCCGCCTCCACCGGGAGTCAGGCCACGGCCAATAATCGCTAGATTACTCCACCACAAAGATAGAGACTACGTACTGTCACAATCCCGCCAGCAAGGAGAGATTCAATTGGATGGCCAAAAGGTCATGATATTCCCAGACTTTACGAGAGAGACACAGGCACAAAGGGCATCCTACATCGCAGTAAAACGTACCATGCGTGTGCATGGTATAAAATATGCCATGCTCTTTCAGGCAAATCTCCGAGTGGAATACGATTACAGGACCCATTTTTTTCTCACTCCTCAGCTTGCGATGGAATGGCTCGAATCGCTGATCATCCACTGCAGATCAATCCGCGACCGAACATTTTGAATCCCCGGGAAGAAACGTAGTAGATCCCGGAAGAAGACTACAGATGCGGCTCCATCGAAACGTCAGTCACAACAGGAGATGCGTGATGCAGTGGAAACAGCAGCAGCGTTGAGCGGGGGAGACTTCCATACACGCCAGACCCTGGATGCTACATCGGATGTTGATTCAAACTGCGAACACTCCTCAATATCCTCCCAGGACACTCTCATCGGCTTGCCATTGATCACCCCATGAACGGCGGCCGAGATTATTTGACCTCGTTGAAAGAACAAGTTGGCAAGTGAGCTGACGATTGTGGGGGAACCTCACTCTGTTTGGGGACATTGCTGGGTCCCAACCGTGAATATAGAGCGATATGACCCTGGATGTCATTTCTTAACTGGCACATTACACATGATCGGGCCTGGGGAAAGGTCCGGAGCGCTGCCTCTTGGTCTCTGGCACGCCTCCTTCCAATAGGTTGATAATTAAGATTACACTAGTTGTAATGGTTTGGACGGGGAGAGTTGTAGGTACCAGTCCTGGGGAGAGGGAGTTACAAAGGGGGTTTGATCTTGTTTGTGTTGTTTTAGGGGGAATATCATGCACACCTATCTAGCAGCCCAAACGGTTCACACCTTAGATAACGAAACTCAATAGGTTTGCCCAGTGGTAGTAATAGAGCGGCGTTAGTAGGCCGCCTCTACATCCCTCCTTAAATTATGACCACAGAATACAAGATAATCACATGGAATGTCAGGGGCCTAAATAACATGTCCAAGAGTTACAAGGTTCACAGTTTTCTTAAACGAAGGGGAGTGCACATATCTATCTTACAAGAAACTCACTTGTTGGAACAGGAGATCAAGGCCTTGAAAAAGCGCTGGAGGGGACAAATATTCGCCACTACCCACTCAGCGTTTGCGAGGGGAGTGTTGATATGGATCATACCAGGCATTCCATTACAGGTTCTCCATACCTTGATCGACACTGAGAGGAGATATGTAGTGATTTCTGGTAGATTGGACGGGAGAGAGGTAACTCTTGCTGGACTATACGCCCCAAATCACAAACAGGGAAGATTCCTAGACAGACTATCACTGGTCATGAGCACACTTCTCACCAGCACCACATTAATAGGAGGAGACTTTAATTGTGTAATGGATACCGCAATGGATAGATCGCACCCACCATTGTCACAATCCGCAACCCATAAAACAGCACTGCACTTCCAGCAGTGGCAAAAACACTGGCAACTAACGGATTGTTGGCGCAAACTTAATCCCCCAATAGAGAATACTCTTTCTATTCAGCAGTTCACGACCTGCATGTATGACTGGACACCTTTCTGGCGTCTCCGAAGGTGCAATCTGTGGTGGTGAAGGCCGAGTATCTTGGCCGCACCATCTCAGATCATAATCCCTTATTGATTTCTTTGGCCTGGTGCGGCGAGAGACCTTTGATTCCCACTTGGCGTCTGAGAGCAGAGTCACTTGAAGACGAGGCTTTTAGGGCTCAACTGAGTACGCAGATCACAGACTTCTTTGGGAACAATGCTGGAACTGCTTCGTCCAGATCTATCGATTTGGGAATCCTTTAAAACAGTGATCAGGGGATATTGTATTAGCACAACTGTGGGAGTACGGAAGGTGTTAGAGACAGAACTAGGCGATCTCAAGAACTCCCTTAGGGATCTCGAATGTAAGCACCCGACACAACCCGACCTTTCAACACAACTAGAAGAGACAAGGGCTAGAATAACAGAAACTAACACTAGATTGTCTCGTTTCGATTACAAGCAATTCTTGCAGAAGCAACATGCAGAGGGTGACAGAGCAGGTGCCCTACTCGCCTGGTTGGCTAAACCACTCCAACATCAAACCATAGTGGTGGAGTTGGAGACCACCCCGGGTATTAAAGTATATGGGCAGAAGGAGATCAATGCCACCTTTCTTAAATATTACTCAGAGCTATATGCCCCTCCCACCGAAGTACTCAGTGACGCTCAATTACAAGATCTGGGAAGCCTCAACCTCCCGGCACTGAGCGGGGAAGATAGAATAGCCCTGGCGGCTCCCATATTGCTTACAGAAATAAAGACTGCAATCCAGAGTATGGCAAGGGGCAAGGTACCAGGAGCAGATGGTCTCCCCTTGGAGTTCTACCTTACGTATCAGGAATCATTAGCCCCCCCAGCTCAGCATACTATATGCAGAGGCATGGAATAACAACAGCTTGCCTCCCTCCACTACAGAAGCCATAATGATTCCTCTTCTGAAACCCACCAAATCCCCCACAGAAGTTCGATCATACCGCCCACTATCAATGTTGAACTTAGATTATAAAATACTAAGCAGGGTGCTAGCTAACAGACTTTTACCGTACATGTCCTCCTTAATCCATCAGGACCAATCGGGATTCATCCCACAGCGAAGCACTGCCCAAAATATCCGTCGATTGATTTCACTCCTTCATGCCCTGCCCTCTGATGCAACTAGAGCAGTAATCATCTCGATAGATGTCGAGAAGGCTTTTGATAGCCTACGATGGGACTACCTGGAACAAGTCATGCTGCAGCTAGGACTAGGGGAAGGGTTTGTCAAATGGACAAGGCTTCTCTATACAAACCCCACAGCGAGAGTGCGCACTGGCCGTACAATATCCCCTTCCTTTGCCATAGGTAGGGGAACAAGACAGGGTTGCCCGCTATCACCTTTGCTTTTTGCGTTGGCAGTTGAGCCTCTCGCCCAGTCAGCTAGGTCCCAGAGGTTCTATGAAGGCATTACAATCAATGCCTGGACACATCATATTGCTCTATATGCGGATGACATGTTACTCTTTCTCCGTAACGTAGAGGCCGACCTACCAGGAGCAATGACAATGTTAGACAACTTTGGGGCTGCATCTGGGCTCCGGATAAACTGGGGGAAGTCATCCATTTTTCCAGCTACTAGGGGTATAGAAGAACCAATGGACAATCGGGGCCTCCCGTGGTCCCCGTCCACATTCAAATACCTAGGGGTTAATATCTAACACTCCGCTGAAGATCTACTAGAAAGGAACATACAGAGCACGATTAGGAGTATAAAAAACAGTATGATATTCTGGCAGACACTTCCACTAGCGGTCACTGGGAGAGTTGCACTGATTAAGATGATAGTATTACCTAGAGTGTTATATTACTTCGCAACCATCCCACTCATAATACCGAGGGTGGTATTTAAAACAATCTTGTCCTTGATTACGGGATTTATATGGGGAACCAACAGACAAAGGATAGCATTGCACACCCTCCAGAGAACAACAGCAGAGGGTGGTTTGGCTGTTCCTGACTTTGAATTATACTATTGGGCGAGCCAACGCAAATGGCTGGTGCGATTCATCAGAGCACCCCCAGTGGGGGAAGCACTGAGAGCCCCTCTCCACTGCTCCCGAGATAGAATTCTGGGTATTCTACTAACCCCCAAGAAGCAGAATAAACTGCTTCCGGTAGAATGGGAGGCATCGCGTCACTGCTGGGAACAATACCTAAAATGAACACACGCCAGAACACCGTACTCACCAGAGGCCCCCCTGATCTGTGTGGGAGCTGTTGAAGGAAATCATGTGATAGGGGGTATCATCCGATTCATGGCATTTCAGCTCGACACCATAGGGGCTCTATATAATAATGGGAAACTGTGCTCCTATGCGGGACTGCAGGAAAGGTTCCAGCTACCGCCAGGGCTGTTCCTAACCTTTAACGCAATTGCCAGAACTCTTCGTAGACAAAGGGGCACAGGGCTGGAAGAACCCCCCAGACATACTACCTGTGATCAAATATGCACTGTAGGAGACCAAGGGAGGTTGATATCAGGGATATATACATCTCTACTAACCAGCACATGTCTTCCCTTAAATAAACTTAGGACCAAATGGCAGGGGGTGCTGGATGTTACAATAGACGACGCACAGTGGACCAGAATAACCTCATACATATATACAGTTTCCAGAAATGCCAGGTTTAAATTAATAAACCTATATGTCTTTCATAGGGCCTACCTAACCCCCTATATGATATCAAAGATTTATGGTGTAGAAAATGGCAGTTGCCCTCGATGTGCAGAACTAGCAGCAGAGTTGTTGCACATGCTCTGGAGTTGCCGACTAATAGGGGAATACTGGACGGGGATATTTGAGGCACTCTCCACCTGCACGGTCAGAACATTACCCCGATCAGCCATGGTGGCAGTTTTGGGAGATTTCCCTCGCCCTAGCAAACATAAAATTACAAACCGATTCATAGACCTGGCCCTGATACTAGCAAGGAGAGAAATAACCTCACACTGGAAAGACCCGAAGGGCCCACAGATAAATCGTTGGAGAAATGTATTAATTAAGTGGGCGGAAATTGAAGGGACAGTACTACTAAGAGAGGCACTCAGGGGCCTAGGAACTAGAGACAATGCTCAGCATTGGAACACGATACTGGACAATTTTAGAACACCCGACATTTCTAACTCTGATGCAGAGGCTAATATATCAGAACCAGACCATGTATAGCTGACTAAGATATTCCTGTTGAAGATTGTACAATAGACCAAATATGTAATTCATTTGTGAACCGAACAAACACCTTTATATAATTGATGGAATGTGCAAAAGGGAAGAGGGAAGGGGAGGGGTGGTCACAAAAAGATGGGAAGTTATTTTGTTCTGTATGCGTTTTCATGCAACTATAAAGCAATAAAAGAGATCTTAAAAAAAAAAGTATAGTAGTCCAGGTAGTGCTCTAATAAAGTCCGTGGAACACTGGGACCACACAGTATGGGCGAGGCCCACACAAGATCCCCGACCATGACGGAGAGAACACTGCAGGGGCATCACAGAGCAACTAAACAGGCACCTCAGAGGGAGGGAAAGGGGGGCACCTCAGCCGCTTGAGTGCCCGATGCCAAATCCACGAGGGGGCCACATGCCCACTGTTCAATCCAGGGGAGTGCAAAGCCACAGTCTCACAAGTCTCTACAGTGGGTGGTTGGCCCACTGTTCAATCCTGGGGAGTGGAAAGCCACAGTCTCTCAAGTCTCTCCAGTGGGTTGTTTGCCCACTGTTCAATCCTGGGGAGTGCAAAGCCACAGTTTCACAAGTCTCTACAGTGGGTGGTTTGCCCACTGTTCAATCCTGGGGAGTGCAAAGCCACGGTCTCTCAAGTGGATGACAGTCTCCACTGGTTCTGGAGGGGACTTTGTGCCCAGAGTGCTTCATCCTGCCAAGGACAGAGGTAGTGGATGTGATACTCCACTGGTTCTGGAGGGGGCTTTGTGCCCAGAGCGCTTCATCCTGCCAAGGACAGATGTAGTGGTTGTGATACTCCACTGGTTCTGGAGGGGGCTTTGTGCCCAGAGTGCTTCATCCTGCTAAGGACAAAGGTAGTGGATGATAGCCTCCACTGGTTCTGGAGGGGGAATGGTGCCCAGAGTGCATCATTTACCCAGTGACGGACACAGTTGCGTCAGTGCCCTTGCCGCTCATGGGCCAGCGGTGCATGAGACGGCGGTGCCCTGTGCAGCGGTGCTTGAGATGGCTGTGCCCTGTTCGGCGGTGCTTGAGATGGCGGTGCCCTGTTCAGCGGTGCGTGAGACGGCGGTGTCCTGTTCAGCGGTGCTTGAGACGGCGGTGCCCTGTTCAGCGGTGCGTGAGATGGTGGTGCCCTGTAGAGCGGTGCTTGAGACGGCGGTGCCCTGTGCAGTGGTGCTTGAGGTGGCGGTCTCCATTGCAGGGACTCAGCGGCTGGCGGTCCTTCATGGCACAGCGGGGCTTTTGCTGGCAGTGGCCTACTGGGCAGGTGGGCTTGTGCTGGCAGGCCTGTCATGTGCAGCTGGGCTTGTGCTGGCGGTCCTGTCCTGGGCAGCTGGGCTTGTGCTAGCGGTCCTGTCCTGGGCAGGTGGGCTTGCTGGCAGGCCTGTCCTTGCAGCTGGGCTTGTGCTGGTGGTCCTGTCCTGGGCAGCTGGGCTTGTGCTGGCGGTCCTGTCCTGGCAGGTGGGCTTGTGCTGGCGGTCCTGTCCTGGGCAGCTGGGCTTGTGCTGGCGGTCCTGTCCTGAACAGCTGGGCTTGTGCTGGCGGTCCTGTCCTGGGCAGGTGGGCTTCTGCTGGCGGTCCTGTCCTGGGCAGCTGGGCTTGTGCTGGCGGTCCTGTCCTAGGCAGCTGGGATTGTGCTGGCGGTCCTGTCCTGGGAAGCTGGGCTTGTGCTGGCGGTCCTGTCTTGGGCAGCTGGGCTGGTGCTGGAGGTGGCCTCCTGGGCAGCGGGGATGATGGCGGTCTTCTCCGCTGTGCTGCTCTTCCAAGACTTTCCTGGTTTCTTGTGGCCCTTACCCACCTTGGAGGGTGTCACAGCTGAGTCCACACTCCCACCGGGACCCCTGGGAGCGGCTTTGGTGGCTGGAGTCTTCCCCCTCTCCCGCCGGGCACTGACCAACTTCTGATGCTTCACAGGTGGGGGACTGTCTGTGCTGTGGCTCCGTGCCACACTGGCTGCCCTGGTGGCCGGTGCACTCCAGATTCCGGTGACTACAGGCACCACTGGTCCCGGAGATGTTGTGGCTGAGGTGCTGGTTCGGGACCTAGGAGACGGACGGGGTGGGGGAGGTGTGGGAAAGAGGTCAAGGTTGGACAGGAAAAGTTTTTTTGGCACACTGGGACGGGTAGCTGGATGGGGTTTGGGAGTGGAGGAAGAGGTGGTGGTTGTAGGAGGTGTTTGTTTTCTGACTTTGGGTGAAGGTGCATGCGCTGGAGGCTGTCGTGACGTGGATGTCTGTTGGGTGGGTGTGTGCCTGCGTTTGTGTATCTTGGGAGGGGGCATCACAGACACACTGGGAGAGGACACAGGGGACGTGAGAATGGTATTGGCGGTGGTGACTGCACGTGAGCGGGGTGTGTTGGTGGTTGTGCTGGAGAGGGACGTAGTGGCTGTAGAGGTAGTGCATGCAGGTGTGAGTGTAGATGAGACTAGGAGGGAGGAGGGAGATTAGGAGGTGGGGGACACAGTGGAGGCAGTGGATGTTGGTGTGTCTGCATGTGTGTGATGCTTGCATGAGTGCCTGTGGGATGTGTGGTGCTTATGTTTGCCTGAGCTTCCCTTGTGCGTTGAGGTGTGTGCATGCTGGTCTGTAGGTGTGCTTGGGATAGGCTGAAGTACAGGGGATTGGGTCGGGGTGGAGGAAGTTGGAGGGGGTAGGCTAGACACAGGGACAATGGCTGCCATCAGTGCTGAGTCCAGAGTCTGAAAAGCTCGCTGAAGGGCCGCCTGACCACAATGAATGCCCCCCAGGAATGAATTTGTTTGTTGCAACTGCCTTTCTACACCCTGGATGGCATTCAAAATGGTAGACTGCCCAACAGTGAGGGACCTGAGAAGGTCAATGGCCTCCTCACTGAAGGCAGCAGGGGTGACTGGGGCAGGGCCTGAGGTGCCTGGGGCGAAGGTGATGCCCACCCTCCCGGGTGAGCGGGCACGGGGCGAAGGCTGAGGGGCTACTGGGAGGGCGGTGCTGGAAGGGGGGTGGCGGCTGTACCTGTAGATGGGGGGGCACAGATGTTGCCTCCACCACAAGGGAGCTCCCATCAGAGGATGAGTCCGTGTCACTGGTCTCAGCTCCTGTCCCCGCAGTGGAGCTCCCCTCGCCCTCCGTCCCACTGGTGAAGTCCGAGCCCTCCATGGCCATGTGGGATGCAGCCCCCTGGTGCTCCTGTGCCACTGCTCCTCCGCCTGATGATGCTAATGCACACAATAGCAGGGAGACCACAAAAAGGGGGGGGAACACAACAGAAGAAAGACATGTTGAGTGCATGCATTACTGCTACCGTTGGCGGACACGACAGACACAGAAGCCCCCTGCACTACGCCGCGCTCTTGGGCTCCACTGTTCAATTCCTGGGAAATGCCCTACAAGGCTATGGACGACATCTGCACACATAGATGACACAGGGGCATGACTTGGTGTACTTGGCACTCTACAAAGGTGGGGTGGGTTGCCACATGGCCTGCCTTACGGAGGGACCTTGCCTACGGAACTCTCCTTGGCCTAAGGAAACCCACAGCCCACCTCCCCCACCCAGACCTTCCACTGCGCGCAAAGTCAGCAGAATGAGAGTGTACTCACCCCCTTGTGTCTGCTGTGATGCCCTCAAGAGCCCATCCAACTCCGGGTAGGCCACCGCCATGATCCTGAACATCAGGGGGGTCATGGTGTGACGGGCACCCCTTCCACGTTGGGAGGCCATCCCCTGCTGAGCCTCCGCCGTCTTCTTGCTCCAGCGGTGAATGTCCTCCCATCTTTTCCGGCAGTGGGTGCTCCATCTGTGGTAGACCCCCAGGGTCCGGACGTCCTTGACAATGGCACGCCAAACATGTTTTTTCGGGTGGGCGCTGACCTACATGAAATGTACAGGGGGAAGAGTAAGTTATTACTAACTGCACAGTCAAAGTGATTGGCCCCCATCCCAACCCTTGCCATGTGGCACATGCATTCACAGTCGTTTCATGCATGCCGCACTCTTCCCCTTCCTTCTTACATCCAGCCCTCTCCACACAGGCATAGCCCATACAGCATGCTCCCAGTGTACTTACCTGTTTGTCTGGAGGACCGTAGAGTAGCGTGTACTGGGGAGGACCCCATCCATGAGTTTCTCCAACTCCTCCGATGTGAAGGCAGGGGCCCTTCCCCAGACACTCAAGCCATTGTCTCTTCCAGACCGAGGTCACAGCAGCACTTGCAGTGTAGGTCCTCTCCTGTCGAAGATCAGGTATCGAGTGATTGAACAGATAGAAAATGGTGGTCACGTCTGCGGCGGTGCGTACCGTCACAAGGCGTACATCGTCATTGGCTCCTGGGACCCATAGGGTCCAATGCTAACCAATGCAGCATTGCACCACGGTCTTCGACCGCCTACCGCAACGGTGTACAACGCCAGCGCAGTTACCTCACATCCCATTGTTCCACTTTAGAGGTCAGGCAGCCGCCATTTCAGGGGCCCACATGGATTAATTTTCAACTGCGTCACGCATACCTAGGCCTAGACTCAACACACATACAGGCCACCTTTTGTGTATGAATGGTGTTCTGTGTAAACTGTGGGTACGTACCTCTGAGTTGTTTGACTCTGTGCTCGCTGTTGTCCTTCATAGGCACCGTCCGCTGGGATATGTGAGGAGATGGCGGCATCCTCCGGTGTACCGACCATTGGTGGACCTGTCGACAATGAAGGAGCGACATGTGATTATCACATACAGGCTTGACCGTGCCACAATCCAGGAACTGTGTACCCAGCTGGAGCCAGACCTGATGTCAGCAATCCGCCATCCCACAGGAATCCCCCCTCAAGTACAGGTGCTGTCAGTGCTACATTTCCTTGCAAGTGGGTCATTTCAAACAACAGTGGCCATAGCATCAGGGATGTACCAGCCTATTTTTTCCAACGTGTTGTCCAGAGTGTTGTCTGCCCTTCTGAAACACATGCGGAGCTACATTGTTTTCCCTCAGGTGGAGGATTTTCCTACAGTGAAAGGTGATTTCTATGCCCTGGGACATATCCCCAACATCATAGGTGCCATTGATGGACCCATGTGGCTGTGGTCCCCCCCCCCACAGGAGTGAACAGGTGTACAGAAAACAGGAAGAGTTATCAATCAATGAATGTACAGATGGTATGTTTGGCCGACCAGTACATCTCCCATGTGAATGCCATATTCCCTGGCTCAGTGCATGACTCCTACATCCTGCGGAATAGTAGCATCCCTTATGTGATGAGGCAACTCCAGAGGCACCGTGTGTGGCTATTAGGTGAGCACCTGGGAGCAAGACATTGGGAATGGTTTTATGGGTCTGGGGATAGCCCTACAGGTTAGTGCGTGTCTAACAGTTGTCCCTCGCCATTTGCAGGTGACTCTGGTTACCCCAACCTGTCATGGCTACTGACCCCAGTGAGGAATCCCAGGACAAGGCAGAGGAACGCTACAATTAGGCCCATGGGCGAACTAGGAGGTTGATTGAGTGGACCTTCGGCCTCCTGAAGGCCAGGTTCCGGTGCCTTCATATGACAGGTGGATCCATGTTCTACTCACCAAAGAAGGTGTGCCAGATCATTGTGGCCTGCTGTATGCTTCACAACTTGGCTTTGCGACGACAGATGCCTGTTCTTCAGGAGAATGGTCCAGATGGCGGTGTTGTGGCAGCTGTGGAGCCTGTGGGCAGTGAAGACGAGGAAGCAGAGGAAGAAGACATGAACAACAGGGACTCAGTGATCCAGCAATATTTCCAGTGAGACACAGGTAAGAGTACAGACCTGCCTACTACATGTACTTTAACACTACTACCTCTCTACTGTCTGTCCTTTTCACCCAATGTGTTGGCACTGAGTTGTCACTTTCCCTTACGATTTCACAGATGTGGGTCCCACTGTGTGACATCTGCTTAGATTCCTCATGGACTAGAGCTGTGTGACATAGGTATGTTGACATTACAATTGTAATAGCATTTTGTCACTGTAATTGCTAATACACTATTTCGAAATCACAGACAGACTCCATATTGTTTTTTGCTTTAAGTGTGTTTATTTAAGTGCTCACAATTGGAGGGGGTAGTAAAATGGTGAGGGGTGATGGCGGAGAAATGTCCATGGCAGAGACCAGTCTATAAGTCTCACAGGTGCATTGCCTATGTGGGCATAAGAAGTGGAGCTGGGGCAGTTTAAGTATGGACAGGGTGACAAAGTGGGACAGTAGGATGCCAATCATGGTGGTCTCATTTCTTGGCAGGGGTCTTGGCATTGTGCTCTGTCTTTGTCCTGGATCTCAGGGACCGTTTGTGGGGTGGTTCTCCCTCTGCAGGGGGTGGGGTGCTGGTGTGGTGGTCCTGTGGCATCCTGTCCACTAGTGCCGGCGGAGGTGGTGGGCAGTTCATCGTCCATGCTAGTGTCAGGGGCCCCTTGTAGTGCCACAGTGTCCCTCCTGGTGTTCACAAGTTCCTTCAGCACCCCTACGATGGTGTCCAGGGTGGAGCTGATGGTTCTGAGTTCCTCCCTGAAGCCCATATACTGTTCCTCCTGCAGGCGCTGGGCCTCCTGAAACTTGGCCAGTACCGCTGCCATCGTCTCCTGGGAGTGGTGGTAGGCTCCCATGATGGAGGAGAGGGCCTCGTGGAGAGTGGGTTCCCTTGGCCTGTCCACCCCCTGTCGCACAGCAGCCCTCCCAGTTCCCCTGTGTTACTGGGCCTCCGTCCCCTGGACCGTGTTTCCACTGCCACTGCCCCCAGGTCCCTGTTGATGTTGGGGTGGTGGGTTAGCCTTGGTTCCCTGTAGTGGTGGACACACTGCTGATTGACGTGTCCTGGGGACGGAGGTATGGGCCCGCTGGGTGGGTGCTGTGCTGGTGTTTCCAGAGGGGGGAAGGTCTGTAGCGGCCTTTGACTGTGTCAGGGGAACCGACTGTCCTGAGGTCACCGATGTTCCGGGCTGGTCATCTAGATCCAGTTGGACAGGGGTGCTGTCATCACTGTGGGCCTCTTCTGTTGGTGGTGTGGACATGTGTGGACCCTCCTGTCCGGTGACGTTGGGTAGGGGTCCTGCAGGGGTATAAAAGGATGGTTATTACATCTGTGTGTGCCATGGTGTGCAATGGGTGGGTGACCGTGTACCCCGGTGCTTGCATTCCTGTGTGGGACCTTGTGTGATGATGGTTTAGGGGGTTGTATGGGCATGTGCAGTGGGCATGCTTTGGTGATGGGTGTCCATGCTTTGTTGCTGCATGCAGGGCTTGGTGTTAGGATGTGTGGTTTGTGATGTAGGGACATTTGTGAGGAGTTGAAGTGATGGGGGTGAGGGTGAGGGTGGGGGTATGTGCTGGCATGCAGGTAGGGTGGGGGATGTAATAGTTAAGATTTGACTTACCAGAGTCCATTCCTCCACCTACTCCTGCGAGGCCCTCAGGATGCAGAATCGCCAAGACCTGCTCCTCCCATGTTGTTAGTTGTGGGGGAGGAGGTGGGGGTCCGCCGCCAGTCCGCTGAACCACCAGGTGGTGTCTTGAGACCACGGAACGCACCTTCCCCTGTAGGTTGCTCCACATCTTTCTGATGTCCTCCCGATTTCTTGGATGCTGTCCCACTGCGTTTACCCTGTCCACGATTCTTCGCCATAGCTCCATCTTCCTTGCAATGGAGGTGTGCTGCACCTGTGATCCGAATAGCTGTGGCTCTACCCGAACGATTTCCTCCACCATGACCCTGAGCTCCTCCTCCGAGAACCTGGGGTGTCTTTTCCATGCCATGGGGTGGTGTAGGTGATGTGTGGGGTGGAGTGTGTGGTGATATGTGTGCTGATATGCAGTGGTGTGTTGTGTGAGGTGCATGGAAGTTCTGTGGGTGATGGTGTTTTGTACCTGTGGATGCTGTTGTTCTTGCTGGTGCTGTCTCTCTCTGGCCTTCTTTCAGAATTTTTGGTAGTAGGGGTTTGTGGGTGATGTGGGTGTGTGTTTTATATTGTATTGGGTGTGTGGGAGTGGTGTGTGTATGTATATCAGGTGTGTGTATTTGGAATTGTCCAATGTGGCTGTGTTTTATAAATGTGTGTGTATTTTTAGCGCGGCGGTGTGTACCGCCAATGGAATACTGCGGTTGAAAGACCGCGTGTGGATTCGTGGGTCGTGATAGTGTCGGCGTATTTCTGTTGGCATGGAGGTTTTGTTATTGCCAGTTTATCACTGACCTTTGGTGTGGCGGACTTGTGTGGGTGTCTTAATTTTGGCGGATTCCGAACTGTGGGTCATAATAGCTGTGGCGTAATTCCGCAGCTGCGATGGTGTGTTGGATGTCTTCTGCACGGCGGTAAGCGGCTTTTACCGCCAATGTTGTAATGAGGGCCTATGTTCCTAGTTATGCTGTCTTAGCTTCCACTTTCCTTCTGTGGTTTATTTCTTGCTTTCTGCCAAATGTGCCCTTTGCTTTCCCTTTTTCATGTTAATCACTCCTCCTTGCTAGCTCCTTGTCTTTTGTCGCTGTGTATTAAGTTCTACACCCTCGCTGTTAAAGTCTTGCGGTCCTGTTGGATCATCAAGATCTGTGGTCACAATTCACAAACCTAGGTGGTGTTTCTTGTCCACTGTGAATACTGTCTTTGAGTTATTTTTATAACATCACACACAATATGTATCAGATCAACAGACCCTGTCTTTTCATGTATATCCTAAATGTGGGCATTTGAGGCCAGAATTTGCTAAAGCAATTGTGGATGAGGAGGTTGTGTGACAGAACAACACAGGCCTTTTTAATGCATGCTTTTACAACAGTTTAAACAATTAATGTGTCTTTACACACATTCCTGAAACACGCAGATCTTTACAATTACTTGTTTTGGGGCACAGGACTTTGGAATAGTATAATTTACTATTCCAACTCTAGTCTGTGCTACAGTAGGGAAGGTGTTTTACTTAACATCCAGCACCAGTCCAACAACGCGTTCCCTAAAAGAATTTGTTGTAAAGACCTGCGTGGTTCAGGAATGCATGTCAAAGACACATTCGCTGTTGAGACTACATTGTTAAGGAACGGTGTGGTTTCCGTTGCATAGTAAAGGCTGTTTCCCAGGTGAGGAACTTACTGAGTTTCAGTTTCACCACGTGGCACTCAAGAGTGATTTAGCACACACTCTCTTTATTGTTAATGTTGTCATATATATGCCTTGCATGTTCGTCCTGGCTGTTAGTCTACATATCAAACTGCTTCTTGAGTGCCTGTCCTTTCCTAGCCTTTGATGGACTCTCTTTGTGTCTTTCACTCTCTGTGCAAACTTGGGCATTTCTGTACCCAGTTCTGTTTAATTTTTCTACCATGCTATCAGTCCTTGCTGGAGTTCCTGACACCGTATGGACAAACATTATGGGTTATGCACTGGAATGAGATTTTATCACACTGTGCATCAACTGTGAACGCTAAGTACTTTTCTTCCCTCATACTTAATGAGAGTATTATTACCTTGTGACTATAAAATGATAGAACAAATATTTTTCATAAATTGCATTGGATTATATGAAGGAATATTTGCATGTATATTTTATGGAAATTGTTTTCTTTAACAATTATGTGTCCTAGATCCCTGGAAAAACTTGAGTTATCCCTTGTCTCTTTCATGTGTTTGCTTAATGATTGCAAGAGTAATGTTATCTTGATACATAGGACCAGATGTAGAAAGCCGTTTGCATGGTGCAAACTGCGAAAATCACAGTTTGCGTCATGCAAAAAGCCTTTTGCGATGCGCATTCACAATTTGCGAGTCGGTACCGACTCGCAAATTGTGAATGCGACTCGCAAATAGGAAGGGGTGTTCCCTTCCTATTTGCAACTCGCATCGCAATGCAGAATTGCTTTGTGACCGTGAATACAGTCGCAAAGCAATTCGCAGTTACCACCACTGTCACACTGGTGGTAACCCATTCGCAAAAGGGAAGGGGTCCCCTTTGTGAATGTTGCCAAAAAGGGTTTTTCAGAGCAGGCAGTGGTCCAATGGACCACTGCCTACTCTGAAAAACCGAAACCAAAAGGTTTCGTTGTTTTTTTTGTTTTGCAGCTCGTTTTCCTTTAAGGAAAATGGGCTGAAAAATAAATTTAAAAAATGCTTTATTTAAAAAGCAGTCACAGACATGGAGGTCTGCTGACTTCAGCAGGCCACCATCCCAGTGAGTGCAGGGACTTGCTATGGGGTCGCAAAATGCGACCCACCTCATTAATATTAATGAGGTGGGTCTTGGCGACCCCATAGCGAGTTGCAGACGGTGTCTGAGACACCGTTCTGCATCCGATATTGCGACTCGGAAATTGCGAATCGCACCGACTCGCAATTTCCGAATCGCAATATCGGAAATTCGTACATCTGGCCCATAATGGTTTTTTTTCTCAGTTTTCTCTTTCTCCTTATTCATTTTCATTGTGTGTAGAATAGTATGACTACCTTGAAACCCACTTATTCTGAGGAGTTTACCCCACAGACTTTGAATGATCTTTATTTGTTAGATGATAGCTTCAGCAATCTCCCTTCCCCTGGTGTAAGACTTTTAGACCAACTTGGAAAATGCAGGAAAAATACATACATACACAACTACCCATAAAAATGATGATTGAATACCTGAAGACAAATATTATTCCCTTGGGTCTTTAAGTCAAGCATGTTTCTGGTATGTTTATTGAGCACAAGAAAGACAGTCATATTTGGATTACTTTTTCTAGGCACTGGATGGTGCTGGGTATAGGCACAGCCATAGAACATTCTAAAAAACTGTTAGAAGAAATCACTGATTTATAAAAACTTGTTAATAAATAAGATGTAATCACTGATGCTCAGGCAGCACTACAAAAAGTAGAGAAAACCATTCTGGAATCCAATAGGATTCAACAAGCTAACAAGGCCAGCAAAGTAAAGAAAGATATTCAAAACTACAAAACTGAGAGGACATACCCGTATCTAACAGATGACCCTTTTATACTAATAGAAACAAGTGTGTTCCACTCACCCTTTGGCTGATACAACAGGCAGAAGAAGTATGTCACTTTTTTTGAACCCTCAGCAGAATCAAGTGGCACAGCAGACCATTTAGAGGAATAAAGTAGTGCATCTATATTTAAGGATCAGCAACTTTTTAAGCTGAGATCAGAGGAAGGTCCAACGATGGGGTCGAGGAAGAGGCCAGAGTTGGTACAGCAACACCTTGGGGTACCAACAGACCAGGGACAAATGCAATCAATTGAGCACCTATTAATATAATGCAAGTTCGTAATACAATTCCGATTTTTAATGTGCCCAACCAAGTTTTGTCTTCAATGGAGATCTCTTTACTTAGTCGGGCTTGTATTTTGTACCCATTGAATGCACTATTTAGATCTTCAAGAGAGTTACTCCAAATCTTCATGAAAATCAGATTAAAGGCTGTTGGACTTTTGCTTTTGCAGGGTCATCCCCAGACTTTTTTGCCTCCTGCCTCCTATATTTTTCTGACATGTTGCTGTTGGCTTTTCAACTCTGAGCACTTTACCACTGCTAACCAGTGCTAAAGTGCATATGCTCTCCTGTTTAAATTGTATGTAAGTGGTTTATCCATGATTGGCATATTTGATTTACTAGTAAGTCCCTAGTAAGGTGCACTAGAGGTGCCAGGGCCTGTAAATCAAATGCTACTAGTGGGCCTGCAGCACTGGTTGTGCCACCCACATAAGTAGCTCTGTAATCATGTCTCAGACCTGCCACTGCAGTGTCTGTATGTGTATTTTTACACTGTAAATTCGACTTGGCAAGTGTACCCACTTGCCAGGCCTAAACCTTCCCTTTTCTTACATGTAAGGCACCCCTAAGGTATGCCCTAGGTAGCCCCAAGGGCAGGGTGCAGTGTATGGATAAGGTAGGACATATAGTAATGTGGTTTATATGTCCTGACAGTGAAATACTGCCAATTTCGTTTTCACTGTTGCAAGGTCTGTCTCTCTCTCATAGGATAATATGGGGGCTACCTTTAAATATGATTAAAGTGTAGATTCCCCTAGAGAAGAGATGGACAGGTGGAGTTTGGGATCCCTGAACTCACAATTTAAAAATACATCTTTTAGTAAAGTTGATTTTGAGATTGTGAGTTTGGAAATGCCACTTTTAGAAAGTGAGCATTTTCTTGCTTAAACCATTCTGTGACTCTGCCTTGTTTGTGGATTCCCTGTCTGGGTCAGTTTGACAGTTGGGTTGTTTTTCACCTCACACCAGACAGTGACACAAAGGGAGCTGGGGTGTGATCTGCATTTCCTGATTAGCCATCTCTGCTAGGAGGGAGGGGTGGAGTGGTCACTCTCATCTGAAAGGACTGTGCCTGCCTCTGACAATGCTGTCTCCAGCCCCCTGGTGTGTGTCTGAGGCCTTGCCTGGGCAAGGCAGGATTTCACAAGAAGGTGTGAGTCCCCTTTGAAGAAAGGTGACTTCAAAGACTAAAATGGGTATAAGAAGGGCACCCAAACTTACAAACTTTAGAAACACTTCTGGAATCAAGGGGAACCTCTGCCTGGAGAAGAGCTGATCGCTGAGGAACAAGTGCTGCCCTGCCTGTGACTGTGCTTTGTGGAGCTTTCCTGCAGTGCTGCTTCTGCCAGAGTAAGAGGGCAAAGACTGGACTTTGTGTGCCTTCCATCTTGAAGAAGAAATCTCCAAGGGCTTGATGTAGAGCTTGCCTCCTGTTATTGAAGTCTCAGGGATAGCAAAGACTTCTTCCTGCCAGCACCTGGAGTCTCTGGAGAGACCCCTACTCTGCTCTGTGGTGCCCTTCCAGTTCCTGGGACCCTGAAAGGAGAGGCTGGCAGCCTAAGGACAAAAATACACGCACCGAGCGCCGTGCGGAGAAAAGATCGACGCGAATCCGATCGCGGCTGAGAAAACGACGCGACGCCGGTTCCGCAGCTGAGAAACGACGCCGCAGGAAACGCGACCGAGAAACCGACGCCCGGAGCAGGAGAAACGACGCGCAGCATCGCTGACGGAGGCTGAGAGATCGCACCCTGCGCCGCGGGACTTTCGGATCGTCGTGTGGCTGGCTTTTTCAACGCGCACCGCCGTGCCGAGTTGTTTTCGACGCACACAGCCGTGCAGGGTTACTTTCGACGCACACCGCCCGTGCGGGGTTATTTTTGACGCAAACCAGGTACATTTTTCACGCTAGTAGCGCTAGTGTGGTGTTACAACTACCTAAAGACTCTTTTTATTTTAAACCTTAAAAAAATCATAACTTGACTTGTGTATGTTGGATTTTTGTCGTTTTGGTCTTGTTTTGTCTAGATAAATATTTCCTATTTTTCTAAACTGGTGTTGTGTCATTTTGTAGTGTTTTCATTAAGTTACTGTGTGTGTTGGTACAAATACTTTACGCCCAGCACTCTGAGGTTAAGCCTACTGCTCTGCCAAGCTACCAAGGGGGTAAGCAGGGGTTAGCTGAGGGTGATTCTCTTTTATCCTAACTAGAGTGAGGGTCCTTGCTTGAACAGGGGGTAACCTGACTGTCAACCAAAGACCCCATTTCTAACATTGGTGGCAGCGGTGGGATTGGACTTGTGTTTGTACTTGACATACAGTAATTAAGTGTACACTACTGTTTTGATCTCAGACCACTACGTGACCACATACTACTTGTTTGGTGATCTTTTGATTTTTCTCTTAAGGACTCTTTTTATTCTACTTCCATGATTTTGCTGATCCCTTGACTGATTCTTTTTACTTCATTGGGAAATTATTTTTTTCTGCCTTTTGGAACTTTGCACTTGTGACCATCATGTCTCAATCTGGAGATGCAACAGCTGGAGCTGTGTTTGAAATGGAGAAACTGAAGGAGTACTCAGTTGCTCAATTGAAACAGTTCCTTAAAGATCTTGACTGTCCCACTGAGAGCTCCACCAGGGAGGGGGAGCTGCAACAGGCACAGAGGGCCTGGGTGACAATCAAGAAGGCTGGAAGGCACACAGAGGAGGAGAATATGGGGGGGGAAGTGCAGAGGATACACAGTGGTGTAGTGGAGGAACCTGTTACGCCTGGGGGGAGGGTCCCCAGGAGGGATGGCAGGGTGTCACCCAAGGGTCTGACTCCTGAAGAGTTACAGGACAGACAGGCAGAGAGGGAGTTCCAATGGGAGATGAAAAAGCTCAATTGGGAGTTGGAAGAAAGGAGGAGGAACTTAGAGATTAAAAAAATGATTTATGCTTACGAGCTTAAATTGAAAGAGCTGGAAGTCATGAGGGCTGAGTCCAGCTGGAATGGTGGCAGCAACAATTGTATATCCAGTGATGCTGCAGAAGTGCACATGCCCAGAGAGGTGGTGCCCTACTTGAAGGAGGGAGTTAACACACGCCAGGAGGTTCAGGGGTATGAGGTAGCTCCAGTGATGCACAGGGTCCCTGAGGTGGATTGGGGAACTGGCATGGGGAGTCATATTCCTACTGGTGGGAGGGACACTCTACTGACTCTAGGTGAGAGTGACAGGGAGAGGGGTTCCCCCCAGGTAGAAGTCCTGGTTATGGAGTGTGAAGACATCCCAGAAGAGTGTGGGTTGAGTGTCAGGGACAGTCAGGTACTGTCTCACCAGTCTCAGGAGGGTGATGTGGGGTGCTTTTTCAAAGCAGAGTCACTGGATGGTTGGGTGAAGGGTACTTTGGTTAATTCATGTGAGGGGCTGAGTGATGTAATTGCTGGAGAGCATATGTCTAGTCCTTATTTTCCAGAGCTATGCCAACACCAGGCGGAGTGTGAGTTCTCTGACCCCAGGGAGCTTACAATGGAGGCAGACTTCTGGGTGAGTACCAGAGAGTCTGAAGAGGCATTTGGGGGTGCTCCTGAGAGGAGTGGTCTAGGTAGTTCCCAACCAGGTGTGGTAGGGAAGGATTGTAGTGTCCCAGGTAGGTCCCAGTGTAGTGGGATGGGTGAGGGACCCCATGTCCAGTCTCAGAGGAGAGGGAATGGGGATGGGTTGAGGCCCAAGGTGCCCGAGATCCGGTCCCAGGTCCTGGAGGGTTCCCTGCGGGAACACCAGGAGGGGAGCCTAGCCTGTACCATAGGGCCCTCTGTTGAGGGAGACCCCACAGTGTCAGGAGAACTTGGGGGGGCGGCTGTAGCCAGCGTCCCACCAGTTCTGGTGTCTGGCAGTACCACTCCTAGTGAGGGGGTGCAGAAGTCCAGACAGAGGGTTGAGAGGGGGTTGCGGACCCCAGTGGAGAACCTGGAGGGTCAGGGGTCAGCTCTGAGTGCAGAGCCCCCCAGGAATGACCTTGGTGAGACCATTTCTGGGCTGGGGGGAATCCAGACTCTGTCAGATGGGCAGAGGTCAGGAGACCTGCGCCAGCCAGACTCTTGTATGGCCCTTGGGGAAAGTGTTTCCCTTGTGGGGGGTAGGTGTGCCCCCCAGGAAGTCCTGGTGCGCCAGGCAGTGGTTCAACCGCAGGGTAATGACTCTGGGTTGAATGATCAGGTTCAGGGGGTAAACTCTGACCTGATGGGGGGTAAATGTGCTCCCAAGGAAGTCCTGGGGTGCAAGGCAGTGGTTCAACCGCAGGGTGGTGACTCTGGGTTGAATGGTCAGGTTCAGGGGGTAAACTCTGACCTGATAGGGGGTAAGTGTGCTCCCAAGGAAGTCCTGGGGTGCCAGGCAGTGGTTCAACCGCAGGGTGGTGACCCTGGGTTGGATGACCAGGTTCAGAGGGTAAACTCTGACCGGGTAGGGGGTAAGTATGCCCCCCAGGAAGTCCTGGGTTGCCAGGCAGTGATCCAGTCTGTGGGTACAGACCCTGGATTGGGAGGCCAGGTTAAGGGTGTCCCCCCTGACCTGGAGGAAGGGGCTACTGCTAACAGTACCCCTACCATGTTGTCTTCTGGGGGGGCCGCTCCTAGTTGGGTGGTTCAGGACCCCAGAAGAGAGGGCAGGGGGAGGGAAGCCTCACCCCTGGCCCTGGTCCAACCTGAAGGTACAGACCCCAGGTTGGAGGATCAGTTGCAGGTTAACATCCCTGCACTGATGGAAGAATTGTGCAGGACTGCTTCTACAAGCACCCTGACAGTTTTGGACTCTGGGGGTGCCGCTTCTGCAGGGAGGGTACAGAGCCCCAGAGGGGAGGACCAGGGTCAGGTTGTCATCCCTGACCTGGTGGAAGAGAGAGTGGTCAAAGGGTGCCAGGCACCTGGGGCTACCGCCCCCCACTCTCCACAGTCACAGTGGTTAGAGAGGCCTGAGGTCGGGCTCTCATCCCTGACAGTTGTCTGGGGCCACTGTGGCTTGCTGTCCTGGTGGACAGAGTGGCCCCTGGGGGGGGGAGGACGAGAGTCACACCCCGGGGGTGGAGTGGGCAACACCACTGTGTTGGCCCTGGTGGTACTATCTGCCCATTGCAATACATCTGTGAGCAAAGTAAAGTTAGGTGTTGCACAGATGGTGTCTGTAGATGTGGAGAAGGGTTCCCCATGGGTTAGCTTAGTGGGCCCTGAGAGTATGGACAGAGGGATCCAACTGGAGTCAGGAAGGCGTAGAACTGGAACATGCCCCTGCTGTTGTGGGCCTGGGTCCCTGTTCTATCGCCCCAATCAGGGAAGTACATCAAGGTATTGATTGTTCTCCCCTGGCTTTAGGCTGGTAGGGGGTCGTGTTGGACTTTTGCTTTTGCAGGGTCATCCCCAGACTTTTTTGCCTCCTGCCTCCTATATTTTTCTGACATGTTGCTGTTGGCTTTTCAACTCTGAGCACTTTACCACTGCTAACCAGTGCTAAAGTGCATATGCTCTCCTGTTTAAATTGTATGTAAGTGGTTTATCCATGATTGGCATATTTGATTTACTAGTAAGTCCCTAGTAAGGTGCACTAGAGGTGCCAGGGCCTGTAAATCAAATGCTACTAGTGGGCCTGCAGCACTGGTTGTGCCACCCACATAAGTAGCTCTGTAATCATGTCTCAGACCTGCCACTGCAGTGTCTGTATGTGTATTTTTACACTGTAAATTCGACTTGGCAAGTGTACCCACTTGCCAGGCCTAAACCTTCCCTTTTCTTACATGTAAGGCACCCCTAAGGTATGCCCTAGGTAGCCCCAAGGGCAGGGTGCAGTGTATGGATAAGGTAGGACATATAGTAATGTGGTTTATATGTCCTGACAGTGAAATACTGCCAATTTCGTTTTCACTGTTGCAAGGTCTGTCTCTCTCTCATAGGATAATATGGGGGCTACCTTTAAATATGATTAAAGTGTAGATTCCCCTAGAGAAGAGATGGACAGGTGGAGTTTGGGATCCCTGAACTCACAATTTAAAAATACATCTTTTAGTAAAGTTGATTTTGAGATTGTGAGTTTGGAAATGCCACTTTTAGAAAGTGAGCATTTTCTTGCTTAAACCATTCTGTGACTCTGCCTTGTTTGTGGATTCCCTGTCTGGGTCAGTTTGACAGTTGGGTTGTTTTTCACCTCACACCAGACAGTGACACAAAGGGAGCTGGGGTGTGATCTGCATTTCCTGATTAGCCATCTCTGCTAGGAGGGAGGGGTGGAGTGGTCACTCTCATCTGAAAGGACTGTGCCTGCCTCTGACAATGCTGTCTCCAGCCCCCTGGTGTGTGTCTGAGGCCTTGCCTGGGCAAGGCAGGATTTCACAAGAAGGTGTGAGTCCCCTTTGAAGAAAGGTGACTTCAAAGACTAAAATGGGTATAAGAAGGGCACCCAAACTTACAAACTTTAGAAACACTTCTGGAATCAAGGGGAACCTCTGCCTGGAGAAGAGCTGATCGCTGAGGAACAAGTGCTGCCCTGCCTGTGACTGTGCTTTGTGGAGCTTTCCTGCAGTGCTGCTTCTGCCAGAGTAAGAGGGCAAAGACTGGACTTTGTGTGCCTTCCATCTTGAAGAAGAAATCTCCAAGGGCTTGATGTAGAGCTTGCCTCCTGTTATTGAAGTCTCAGGGATAGCAAAGACTTCTTCCTGCCAGCACCTGGAGTCTCTGGAGAGACCCCTACTCTGCTCTGTGGTGCCCTTCCAGTTCCTGGGACCCTGAAAGGAGAGGCTGGCAGCCTAAGGACAAAAATACACGCACCGAGCGCCGTGCGGAGAAAAGATCGACGCGAATCCGATCGCGGCTGAGAAAACGACGCGACGCCGGTTCCGCAGCTGAGAAACGACGCCGCAGGAAACGCGACCGAGAAACCGACGCCCGGAGCAGGAGAAACGACGCGCAGCATCGCTGACGGAGGCTGAGAGATCGCACCCTGCGCCGCGGGACTTTCGGATCGTCGTGTGGCTGGCTTTTTCAACGCGCACCGCCGTGCCGAGTTGTTTTCGACGCACACAGCCGTGCAGGGTTACTTTCGACGCACACCGCCCGTGCGGGGTTATTTTTGACGCAAACCAGGTACATTTTTCACGCTAGTAGCGCTAGTGTGGTGTTACAACTACCTAAAGACTCTTTTTATTTTAAACCTTAAAAAAATCATAACTTGACTTGTGTATGTTGGATTTTTGTCGTTTTGGTCTTGTTTTGTCTAGATAAATATTTCCTATTTTTCTAAACTGGTGTTGTGTCATTTTGTAGTGTTTTCATTAAGTTACTGTGTGTGTTGGTACAAATACTTTACGCCCAGCACTCTGAGGTTAAGCCTACTGCTCTGCCAAGCTACCAAGGGGGTAAGCAGGGGTTAGCTGAGGGTGATTCTCTTTTATCCTAACTAGAGTGAGGGTCCTTGCTTGAACAGGGGGTAACCTGACTGTCAACCAAAGACCCCATTTCTAACAAAGGCCTTTTCTAAGGACAATCCTAAACCATAACATGACATTACAGACACTGGATCCCCATCTACCTGTTTGCTGTCTGCCTCAATTATTGCTCTAGAGGTCCTCACTTTTCAAGAGATGGTCTTGAAAGAAATGTTCATTGAACAACTGAAACATCAGTTTACCCCATTTAAAATTTCTAGACATGAAGGGTCAAATGGAAGATGCATTTTACCGGGTGCAAATGGGCCATCATTTTTTTATGTACCAAACCTATTTTGCGAGTCGGTAACCTATTACTGACTCGCAAATTAGGGTTTGTGAGTCATTATTAGGAAGGGGCGTGTAAAAGTCATCCCTTTCTAACAGCGAGTCGCACTGGTACATATGAATGTTTTGTGACCAGGAATGTGGTCTCAAAACATTCGCAGATTACCATCAATTTCAAACTGGTTGGTAAGCTAGTGGCAAACAGGGAGGGGTCCCCAAGGGACATCGTCCACTTTGTGAATAGGGCGCCAACATTTTTTAAGAGCAGGCAGTGGTCCCACTGCCCACCCAAAAACAAAGAAAAGAAAACTTTTAATTTTGATTTTTTAAATGCATCCGTTTCTCTTCAAGGAAAATGGTTGCATTTAAAAACAAAATACTTTATTTAAAAAGCAGGCACAGATATGGTGTTCAGCTGTCACCAGCAGGCCACCTTCCCTGTGAGTGTAGGCAACTCCCAATGGATCACAAATTGTGTCCTACCTCATGGGTATTAATGACCAATTGGGGAATTGTAAACTGCGTCTCAGATGCTGTTGTAAATCAGTGTTTGTGACTCACAATTTGAAAGTAGCTAAAAATCGCAAATTGCGAGTTGCAAACACTGACGGTCGTACATCTAGCCCTAAGTATCACTCCTCCAATTAATAAAAAAACACCTGCGATAGTAATTAAATGGGCTGCCAAATCTGATGGTATTGTTTTGCAGGACATTGATCATCAATATAAAAAGAAGGCAATTTAGGAATATTGAACTGTATTGCAGACTACAGAAGAATCCTACTAAGGACATACAAAGTGAAATTATCTAACTAACCACAAAGGCTAAGGAGGTAGGCTATTTGAGCCACAGATAGCATTTAACTTCTAGGCCTTGAGTGCACTTTCTATTTGGTATAATTGGGACTTACTGGCAAGTTAAATGTGTGAGTTCTTGTATACCAACATCCCTCATGAGGATAAAATTCAAGTGATTCAAAACCTTCTAGAAAACAGAGCTAGACCATTGCATTGTGTGCTTTGAAAAAAAGTGAAAAATCCTCAAAACCACATGTGGTGGCGGCTCTCCTGTCAAACGATGTCCTAAAAATCTTAAGGAGATATGGGGTTTAGCGACTTTGGTAAGTCACTATAAATACGACCAAATGTGGTATCTGACATTGGACACTAAGAAATGCTGTTTTTTGAAAATTAAAATGCTATTGATCCATTTTTCTGACTGCAATATAGCAAATGCAATTTGCAGCAGTTATCCGCAGCAGCTCACTTTACATTGATCAAACCAGCCAATAATCTGCCTATGAATTTGAAATTCAATGTCTGTTGAAATTATTTTTTGACCTTAGATTTCCTTCTTTTGTACTGATTAATATCTTATACAATACTTCTGTTATTTCATATCCGTTGGTCAACTGACATTTAGGGGCATATTTATGAGGTCCTAGCGCCACCGGAGCATCACTTTTATTGATGCCCCTGTGGCCCTATGCACTGAGCCGTATTTACAAGGTGGCATTAAGCCACTTTTTGTGGCTGAACTCCACCTTGAAAATACAACCCCTTCACACGCAGCCCTTTGCGTGGAAGGGGCGTGCAATGGGTGTTGCTGCGGACGAGCCACAACAACACCCATTGCATTTTGATGCTGCCTCAGATTTACGAGTTTTCGTAAACCTGAGGCAGCACCAAAATCTAACGCCACCCAAGGGGTGGAATTAGCAAGGTGCAAGGAGGAATATTTTTATTCCTCCTGGTTTTTTAATTTTTCCATGTATGCTGCATTCTGCTGCATGCATAGAAAGACTAAAATGCCAGAAGTTATTGTTTATGTGCGGGAAGGTGTCCCTCCCTGCACATAAACAATCATTTGAAAATGATGCTTTGGCACTTCTGTGGGTGCTGCATTTTGCAGCACCCACAGAAGTGCCAAATTGCCATTAGTGATGGTTTATGTGCAGGAAGGGACACCTTCCCGCACATAAACAGTCACACCCCTCAATGCAGACATCCTTGCACGATGGTGCACAGATGTCTGCGCTGGCGCTGGCAGCTAAATTTAGTGCCAACGCAGGGGACAACTCAGGGGTGTGCCGTATTCAATTAAATATGGTGCATCCCTGCATTGTGAAAATGACAGAGCGGTGGCGCTGCAAATTTTGGCGCATTATTGCGCTCCGTTTTTTCCTATAAATATGGGCCTTAGTACATTAGGAGCTATGCCAATAATTTTCTCTATTGTCTAGGAATTAGTCATATTTTTTTCTTCTTTTAATTCTCGCCTGTTCCTAGGCCTGCTCCTACTGTTTATGTGTTCCAGACTTCTCCACTATGGTGGTCACTCATATATTTATTTTGACTCACTCTTGTATTTTTCAAATGTATTGCTTTGCAATATTGTGTGCTGTACGTGATTTTCCTTCTTTTTTCAACTCTTTATTCTTTCTTTATTGCCTCGAATCTGGGTGCCTCATATGCTTTATTTACCCTAATGTGCCAACCACATGCATTCTCCACCCAATCGATTCTGCTTCAGGATTCTATCTCTTTTGTATCTCACCAGTATTTCTGGCCTGCTTTCTCAGTCTGCTCTGACTCTGAGATGCTCCCTGGAGAGTGTTAAGCTGCACAGCTCCTGCTGGATGCATGGAGTCTTCAATAGGTGGAGGCATCCCACTCTCAAGCCTTTGTGCCTATTTCAGCCTTTGTGCCTATTTCAGCCTCTGAGTCCCATAATTTCCCATGGGCGTCAATATACATTGTGCCATTCTGTCCTGCTGCCCATGGGGTTCACCCATATGCGATACTGACAATTTCATTGTGGCAGTTGGGTGTTTGCAATTAGTTTAATTTATAAGCCTTGTCTTTTCAGTACTTGCTTGCACCACTTGAGGTCAATGTTTAATCCCTTAACCCTTCCAGTGACTAATGCTGTCCCCTCACCAACAAGGGCAAGCAAACAAAGGTTTTCTGTCATTTAAAGGCTGTTGACTGAGATTCGTCCATCTGCGACACTCATCATTTAACTTCAGCAGCTGTATGTTTGCAGTTACCCCCATTTGCAATCCTTGCCTTTTTAGAACGCAGTGCATATGCAAAGAGGAAATGAGGAGGAGAAATTAAGATATTTCTTCTTGTTACGTGAGCCTTAGGCTGGCAAACTGTTTTGCTGCTAATCCATATCAACAACTTTTTGTAAATATGCATTTGAATTGTAATCCCTGGGTGGATGGACAGGAACGCCCATGCACCACCCATGGAATGCCTTCATAATGCAAAGTAATGTAAGGTAGTACAATGCACTGCATTGTGTTACTTTTCTTTTTACCAAATACCACGAATCGAAATTAGCTTTGCTTTGTAAATATCAAAATTGATTTTGCCTCAGGTCTGCGTCAAAAAAGTAATGCAAACCTGATGCAAAATCTTTGTAACTCTAGGCTCAGGATCTTATCTCTTTTTGGAGCTCAAATTCCTCAGTGGGACAAGACAGCAGGTTATATGTAGGTAGGTAGCAACACAAAAGGATGATGGAAGGAGTGCTGAAACTTTTCAAACACTCACCCCAGTCACAGATCTGGGTTTAATCCATCATTCTTTTGCTCATCATACCACCCCAGTTTGGACCAAGCCATATGCAAATGAGTCTTGACCCTGTTCCCCATTGGAACAGTCCAGCCCGAACTGCCAGGAGAGGTCCTCCTGGACAGAAACAAGCCCCCCGGGGACTAGTTTCAGGCTATCACCCTTCGACAACCAGGCTAGTTTGAAGTCACTGGCACAGTGAGCACAGGACCCACGTCTGTGCATAACCTTCCCACTACGGTGACTTTAGTAACAGATAAGGATGATACATGGAGTGCTGAAAATTTTCAAACACTCACCCCCAGTCACAGATCAGGGTTAAATCAATTGTTATTTTACTCATCATGTCACTTTAGTTTGGACCCAGCCATATGCAAATCACTCTTGACCCTGCTCCTCACGGGAACAGTCCACCCTGAACTGCCAGTCCAGGTCCTCCCTGGACTGGAAACAAGCATTCTAGGCCCAGTGTTTAGGGTATCACCCTTAATCAGCCGGGCTAGCTTGAATCCAGTGGCACAGTGACCTTGGGACTCAAGTCTGGGCATAACCTTCCCACGTAGTGCGACTTTGGCAACAAAAAAGGGTGATGGACAGAGTGCTGAAACTTTTCAAACCCTCACCCCCTCACATCATTCTTTTGCTCACCATGCAATCCCAGTTTGGACCCAGCCATTTGTAAATCAGTTTTGACCCTGTTTTCCATGGAAACAGTCCAGGCCAGGTCCTACCTGGACCAGAAACAAGCATTCTGAGACTGGTTTCAGAGTGTCACCATCCAGCAGCCAGGCTACCTTAAACCCAGGTGCACAGTGAGCGGCACTGGGTGTAGCCTTTCCACTTAAGGCAACTTTAGCAACACAAAAGGATGATGGAGGGAGTGCTGAAACTTTTCAAACACTCACCCCCAGTCACAGATCTGGGTAGCGTGCTCTCTGTGCTACTGGAGGACCTGGCCAGGTATATACCAGGTCCTCTGGGACCACTGCAACCACAGTCACAGCTTTCCAAGAGAGTCTTGGAAAGATTTGTGCATTCTGAAACAAGAAATGAAAAATGTCCTCCAAACAGCCACCAGTTTATGAGCAGATGTTCTGAGTTTTGAGTTGTCATGAGCGCCTGAAAGATTTGAATGGATGCCTTTTTCATGCTGAAAAAATATTTCAATCATAAATTAAAATCTGTTGAATAAAGTATTATGGAGCCAACTTCCTATACTTTCAACTCCCCAGCTAGCATTTCTTTACATTCACATTTTCCATTGAGAACACTGTTGTACTCTTATATAGAGTAAGGATAGGCAGCTCTTTATTCCACAAAGACAGAATGCTCAGGTTGGTTTGAAGTGGAAGAGTAATTGAATGCCTTTCATTCAGATGCATTAGATATCCCTTGCTTGCATTCACAATACTGGTAGCCCCGTTATAAACCGCAGATTCATAAGAAAAATGCGGGCCCTTTTTCAAACTGTGATTTACCTTCTTTAACCTTTCCCTTTAAAGAACTTGGGCAAAATGATTTAAGGACTCATAGTTATTCCTTTTCTATTCATCTCTATTATTGTCACCATGAAGAGAGTTTCTTTTTTCCTATCTTGTGTTAAAGTCAGTCTGATAAAAGCACCATTTCCTCCTCTTTAGCATTCCCTTGGGATTCATAACCATTAATCCAGAAATACAGGGCGACTCTCGTGGACTAAAATGATATTAGAAGTGCTCCTAAAACGGTTCTGTCAATCACGCGCGAGTACTGCAAGTAGGAAATCCTTATTAAGTCCACGCCGAGACACACATTTTTTTTCTCCTTTTTTATATTAAGAGAACGTACACTGAGGACATGGTCAGCTCAAGCTATGAAATATTAGATTTAAGACTACAGCACGGGCAGAAATCCGTATATAATCACACAAACGCGCTTGGGGGTTGAAGAGGACAGGTTGTAGGAAAAGCAGTTTTTACTTTAATAAGCATGGGGCCATTTGACACATCCACGCAAAATTTCACACAATGAACAACACATTTCGCTTCAATTTGATTGTTTACATATTGGTGCCGACTGATCAAGACCAAAGTTATAGAGGAGTGTCGCATGTAATTCGTCTGTATTAACACCTCTCGGGAGCTTTAGCACTAGAAAACAAGAGTGTTAAACATAACAGCGCCATGTTTGTATTGTACGTATTTCTAAATTTACTTCAACTACTTTAATTGTGAAAAATAGCGTATGTAGTTCTAAAAGTACATTTACGTCGGGCGTAGCGAAACGTTTTACTTCAGCTGCCGATGTATGAATTAGCACTACTTTATACTGCGCACATGGACACCTCACCACTGCATCCACTGGTGTAGTGTGCGTGCGCAGAAAAAAACGGGGCTCTAGACATGTGTGGTGAATATGTAGTGCAGGACATTAGCGAAGGACACCTTGTACCAGTACCTGCTGGGCTCAGTGAAATATCGTGTCGTACAGGCATTGATGGTGGCGTTCTGAGTGAAGGGCGTTGTAATGGGTACATTATTTGCTAGTATTATTGCAGAGTTTGGTTTTGTATTTACAGCTGGGCATGTACAAATGCCTTGTCCCGTGGGTAACGGAATTGGGGCGACTGCTATCAAGCCACGGTCAAAGAATAATACCGCGTACTAAGTGATGGTCCTGACAATGAGTTTGTTTTTTGCAAACTGGTGGTCACGGTACAACGCTTCATACATTATGACATTCTGAAACAAAACGAAATTGAGAGAACATTGTGGTTGAATATTAAGACCAATAACGTCTCAGTGCTATAAACACCTTTATATATGTCCCAGAAAACTATACTTTTGGGGGCAAAGTATTGAAATAGTTTGTCTCAAAAATATGTGTTGTTACTAGAGACTACTGCTTGTGTGGTGAGTGCCCATCTGAGGAAGATCTGGGCGCACAGAAGTTGGATGCAAGGAATGGCCACTTGCCGCGCTCTGGCCTGGAGCAGTCTGTCTATGGGCAAGAATGGGCAAATGCCATTTGTGAAAGGTTCTTAGTGAACAGATCCAGCAAAACACAACTGAAGATGGTGGGCAGTGCTTTCTTGCTTTCCCCGGGCCAAAATATATCATTAAAAGTCTTTAAGAATTATTTCTTAACCAGACAAAATACAGTTTGTCATAAAGCAATTTACTTTTTTCTACACCACTTTCGTTCAAGGGAAGCTATTGTTGTAATATAAAACGTAAAAACACTGAAACTTGGCAGTTGTGATGACTAATACTACCATATTTCACGTCCAATGCACTGCTCATGGCCACTGACAGGTGACATAAAAATCCTATTATTATTAATATCAATTTACTTCCTGTGCGAGCAGAGACACCACGGGAAATGTCCTAAACTTAAACCTTGTGGCCAGATCCACCTAACCCACAAAGCGGGAAAATATTCTACATAGGACCTAAAAGAAGGGTTTATTATTTCAAACCTTATATATATTGAGTCGGAAATCAGTCACAAACTGGTTAGCAACTGCTAAATCTGGTACTTTTAAGGTACAAACAGGCACTTATGACATATTTCTTATAATTGCACACAGAGCTGAATAATTTAGGGTCGTTGTTTTATGATAGAATATACCGAATTGTTATGTGCTCTTATCAAACAGCGAATCGCTTTTTGAATGTAGAAAGCACTCATAACTAGGCAAACACATGGTAGAATAATCTAGAAACAGGTAGTAACCAACCACAAAGTATAAAAAGGGGCCCAAAAAACATTGCAATCTTTCACAATAGCTGCACTCAATTTTGTGTTGGGGCTTCTTGGAGCTCAGCACAGGAGGAAGAGAAGAGAGAGTATTTTCCGACAGAGGATGGCTCTACTTGACCAAGCAGATAAGGAGGTTTATTCTAGGTACAGGTTTAGCGAAGAGGGCATTGTTATTTAAAATGAATTGGGCCTTATACTAAGCAGCCCTACACAACACAGTGGTCCTAGCTGTACCCACATTCAGGCTTTTTGTAGCTTACAGTTGGCAGCACCTGGAAGCTACCAACTCACTGTTATTCGCAGTTACACGAGGGGTATCCCAGAGTGTCTTATGTACTTTTTTTTAGAAAGTTTCTTGATGCAATATTGGCAAGAATCAATTTACACTGTGCAGATCCAAGTACCCCAGCTGAGTTGGAAAATGCAAAAAAATACAATCATATGGTACTGCTCATTTTCCCCTAGTGACTGGATGTGTTAATGATGCATGTGTTGTAGTTTGCCCGTCCTCTGAAACACAAAATGTGTACCACATTAGAAACAGTCAACATTCATTAAGTATCCAAGTAGTGTGCAGTGCTACATGTCTGATCACAGATCTAGTTGCTCGATATGCTGGGACCACTCATGTTTATTATTTTTTGGACACTGTGAACTACATGAGTGACTAGCAAGAGAATAGCTTGGAGACAGATGGTAATCGTTCCATTAATATAACTGTAGTCTCCACATTTGATTCTAAAACAAGTTTATTAATTTTCAGCCAACTGGGCATTTGCATTAAGACCAACGATCTTGGCTTCACAATCTTATCCCTGAACAAAAAGACAGGGGAGGTCCAATACTGCTCATAAAAACACACAAAGACTTAGATTGAAAGGATCATTGTTTTACCTACAGAAGTTTCTGATGTAGGCACGAAGGTGTGGAGGTTTAGAGTATAATCTAGCAATGTGCTGCCAAATCATACCCACACATGCTGTGTTGCATAATCTAGCGATCTTTAAGAGCCTCCCAGTTGACCATGTAAGTGACAAATCTGGTGAAGAAGATTTAGAAAACCGCCCTCGATTACTACCCCCAAGACCTGAGTCTGCAAGAGCTTTGGTGGAAAGTATGCGCACCAATGATGTCACTCACTACTTGTGAGGATAAACGTCACATACATATTTCTAAACAAAGACCAAGAAAAGTGCATTGATTAGTAAACATATGTTTTTGTTTTCCTTTACAGTTTATTTTGGAGATAAATAACATGTTAATTTAAAACATAGTAATCTGGGATTGGGATAATATTAAAGTTTAAAAAAAAGTATTTTAGTTTTAACTTTAGGAAAGCAACGTAAATGTGCGCTTTACTATTTGTGCATTTGTCATCCAGTAGTTGGTCTTACTGTGTAGCGCCGTGTGCCCATTCCTTGTCCTTCTCCACTCTGTCTTCTAATGCCTATTGATGAAGCTGGATCACCAATAGAAATACTGCCCACAGTTGAGCCCTCCTCGGTTTTTTCCAACTGACCTTGCTGACTTAATTCCTGCATTAGCAGTTTGCATTTCTCCTAAGATGTTTGCCATTTGGGCTGAGCTCCATGCTACATCACCACTGCGAGGCACTAACTCCACTGACATGTTAGCAGTTCTCTGGCAAATAGCAGAAGTGGCTACAGCCAGCCATTGAACAGAACACCCACATGTTTGGATGCGGTTTTTCATGTGTCTCTCTTGACCCTGTGCTGCACTGTTGAGCCTTTTGTGTAATCACATCATTTATTGTCACCGTAAAGCGTTTAAAGCCTGATATAATGGCTGCATTATCTTCAGAAATGTTTCCATCATATTTTGCTGTATGCTCAATTTAAAGGAAGTCCTCCACTGCTTTCTTTGAATTTGGAAAACGGATTTTTCCAATCCATGCAACTGTGCAGGAGTAGGTGAGCTTTACTGGACTTCTCTGATTCTGGACGTTACAGTAGGCCTTAACGTCCTAGTTTCTATTTCTAAAATAGGAAGGGAAGATGTGGGTTGACGTTGAGTTACTGCAGAGGAAAAAACTGCTGTAGCTGGTTCTCCTAATGCAGAGGTGGTGTTTTGCCTGTTGGGTGGACTTTCATTCTTTGTAGCAATGATCATACCTGTATCAGCAGTTTCTACTTTTTTGTGACATTAAGAATCATCACCATCATCTGTTTCTGGTGGTTTTGCGTTAGTAGGTTGCGCAGTTGTAGGTCAAACAAAATTAACATATTTCTGAACATTGGTATTGCCTTGTAAGTCAACATGATCAGTTTTTTGGTTTATAGGCATGAGTTACATTTCAAACATCATAAACAATATACTTTATGATTGTCATCAGGGTAAAAATGTCAAGAACACTTTTTATTGTAAGACTTCTTGTTATGCACATGGCCTAATACACAAAATACATTCGTTTGAACACTATAAAAAACTGAAATTGATTCATCTGACTGCTTTTATATATGTTCATGAAATACTAGTTTGAGTGCTTCCTAAAATACATATTATCACCACACCTGGTCATCCCTTTTCATTTATAAAAAAGTTTTTTATGCTTATCTTTGATTTAGATATACTTATATACTACACTGTAATGATCTGAGCTGCAGTATCAGGCTCACGGGCAGAAGTGTCAATTTTAGATCCTCCCCAGACGGTTTCAATCCGGTCTCAATGAATTTTTCCGGAGGTGTGGTGGTGGCTCTGTACTTGGTCTCTCACCTGTAGCTGCAGCCTCCAGCCTTCTCGTTGCTACCCTCACCATGGTGTGGAACTGCAGGTCGTACCACCACTTCCTGATTTCTTTCACTAACCTCTTTGTGACACCCACAGCATCATGTCTTTGCTGCATCACACCACAAAATTGTTTGCTTCAGGAATTGACATGGTTTATTTTCCAAATACCCATGGTTCCAAAGCTGGTTTTGTGGGCACGAAAGTACTTATGGGCGGGCAGCAGTTCGGAAAGAAATGCTGCTCTGTCTGCCGTTCCAGAATATGGGGCCCCGTCCCCGCATTGTTGGAAGAGCCATGAGGGCAACCGGCATTGTGTGAAAATAATTTTAGAGATTACCAAACAGAAAATGCTGAATTACTAACTTATTTTGCTGTTTACCGTATCCATAAATACATGCGGAAGGGGATAGAATAACAACAGTCAGCAGACTGTAACCAGAGTATAGTTTGGAATTTGATCCGTTCAAGCCAGGTGATTTTAACACTGAAGCTGAACAACTGCACATTTTGAAATATGATTGGACTATTTTGATACTCTCATTTGTTGATGATGTAACCAACGATTAATCACTGTTGAAGTTTATGTAGACAGTGAAGTGTTTTTAGTCTTTTTAATCATACATATAATTTTTTTATGAAATGGTTGAGGTCGGGATGAATCTTAGCCTTTACTGCCAATTTAAACTTTACTAACGTGTATTTGAAATATGTTGGTGGCTCAGTAGGGTGATAGTTGTTTGCAGATATATGCAATGATTTTTTTTTTTTAAAGATGTTTTTTATTGAGTCAATTACAAGAACATTAACTTAACATTGCCAGAACAGAGATATGCAGTTGTAAATATATATGCATAAGGAATATTATACTTATAAATGAATATTAAACATGTAAATGAATTAGGCATATACAGCAATATAGCATCAAAGACTCCAAGTTTGAATAAAGAAAGAAGAAAGAGAGAGGGAGAGAGAGAAGAGCTATAGGGATAGAAAAGGGAATCAAGTGATAGCCATGTGGAGAGAGAGGTAATAGACATTAGTTACAGCGAATGTAAGATGAAATAAGTATATATAAGAAGAAAAGCAGGAAATATATTGACATTTTTTAAAAAGGAGAAAAATCAATTTCCTTCGCAGTGCGTGAGAGATAGTAACTTAATGGCAACCATAGCTGATGACGTTTGAAGAAAGTTCCTGTTGAATCAAGCTTGTAGCTGTCAAGTCTATGATGATAACATACAGAATATCACCACTGTCTGAGAGTAATGTTCTCCGAAGATTTCCAGTTAGAAGTAATAATAGAGATTGCAATAGAAAGCAAAAGGTCCACCAATTTTCCAAGAGGCCTGAATGAACTCCAGATATCGTGTATGCTACCCAAAAACAGTAATTTATATGACATTGGTAAGGAGATCTGAGATATTGCTGAAGTACCCTGCTGAGTGTGGCAGCGCCAACAATTGTCATTCTGTGCAAGTTTGAGTTTGTAAGGCGTACAGGAGTGTAGAAAAGTCTATTATAAAAAGAAATAGGGTCTGTGTGAGGTTTACAGTGTGTGCAGTGGAATGTATCTTATACCATATTCTATCCCATAAAAAAGTTGGCCAAACAACACCAAGATCTGATTCCCACAATGTCTCAATACGTGATTTGAGTCTAGGTAAAAACAGACATTCTTAAAAGTTTATAAATTCCAGCTGCCCTAGGATAATTAGAAGTTACGATCGGGTGTGGAGATGATGCAAGAGAAGAATGATTATGATGTATATGTTTATTGAGGGCCTCTTGGACTAGAGTAGAAAGAATGATATATTGGGATTTCATGCGAATAGGGAGATCATAAATTGCTGAGAGAGTAGTAAAACGGATGAGAGAGTCTTTATGATATAATTGGGAAATGAGAAGAATACCTTTAGTCATCCAAGACTTCCAACACAAAGTTTTACATTGTTTCCTAAGCGAACTATTGTGCCAAATAGGACTGTTAAAGAATTGATTAATGGGGGTAAGATGCAAAATAAAAAAAGGTTTCAGTAAGTTGACTGAATGGGAGATAGTGTTGGGCAACCAGAATTTTGGGGGATTAGACATAAATATAATTATGTGTTTATGGGAAAAGGGAGAAATAAATGTTTCTTCCAAAGAGAACCATAGCTTTTGAGGGGCATCATTGAGTGTAGGTAAGTAGGGATGTATTTGCTTAATGCCAAAAGGTTTGTGATAAGTTAAAAAGTCAGGAAAATTAACTCCACCTTGTACTTTAGGAAGTTTTAATTTCGAGAGAGAGATTCGGGATTGTTTACCTTTCCACAGGAACTTGGATAGAATTTTATCAATTGAACTAAAAAATAGTTTAGGTATCTTAATAGGAAGCATCATAAGGAAGAAGTTAATGATAGGGAGAAGCATCATCTTAATGGTGTCCAAGCACCCCCACCATGTGAGATATAACGGAGACCATTTCTGTGTGAGATCTACAAGCTTTGCAGATAAGATTTCTAAATTAGTCTTTAATGTATCCTTGAGAGTAGTGCAGTACCATACCCCCAGGCATTGAATCTTAGAAGAATTCCAAGATAATCCTGCATCAAGGAATACAGAGCCAGTGCAATGAGCATTAACTGGTAAGACAACTGTTTTGTTTATATTAAGTTTATAGCCAGATACATCAGAATATAAGTTGAGCTCATGCAGGAATGCAGCAAGAGAAGTGTCAGGGTGAGACATCAACAGAAGAATATCATCAGCATATGCCATAAATTTGATGTGTGCATTATTTATTTCAAACCCCGCAAATTGTTCAGACGTTTTTAATTGGTATAGAAAAGGTTCGAGAGCCAAAAAAAATAGTAAGGGAGATAATGGGCATCCCTGACGAGTACCCCTTTTAAGAGGTAAAAAAAGGAGATCGGATACCATTTATTATAACAGAGGAACATGGTGAGGAATAAAGAATGGATAAAAAATGTCGGAATTTAGTACCTAGTCCATGCCATTCCAATGCCTTCAACAAGAAACCCCAGTTGACCCTATCGAAGGCATTTTCCACATCCAATGATAAAGCTGCCAGGGGAATAGATGCCTTGTTAATAATATTTAAAAAAGTACGGGAATTATCTGCTACATTTCTATTAGGGATAAAACCAGATTGATGAGAATCAATAAGGTCAGGCATATATGAGAGTAAACGGAGAGCTAAAACTTTGGCATAGAATTTACAATCAGTATTAATTAAAGATATGGGTCTATAATTTTTACAGTCAGTCGCAACCCAATATGTTTTGGGAATAAGACAAATCATGGCCTCCGGAAATGAGCCAGATGCAGAACCTGACATTATAAAGTGATTAAGTAATTGAAAGAGTTTGGGGAAGAGAGACTTAGCAAACTGAATAAAGAATTTTACTGTGAAGCCATCTGGGCCTGGAGCCTTACCCTTGGGGAGAGATTGTAAAGCTGTATATAGTTCGGTAAGTTGTGGGGGATGGTCTAAAGATGAGAGGTCAATCTGCAATAGGTCTTTTGGTTTGGGATTAGAGAAATATTGGTTGAGAGATTCAACTGTTGGTATGTGTTCTGGAGTGTACAGGTCCTTATAGTAAGAAGCGAAACACAATGCTATGGGGGTCATTACGACCCTGGCGGACGGCGGAGAAGCGGCGGTAAGACCGCCAACAGACTGGCGGTCAAATTTTTGCAATTATGACCATGGTGGTTACCGCCATGGTCATCCGCCTCTTCTCCGTTCCGCCCGCCAGTGTGGAGACGACCGCTGGGCTGGAGACCGGGGTGGTATTTGGACCCGGCTGACCGCCATGGATTTCATGCTGTTTGGAACCGCCATGAAATCCATGGCGGTAAGCACTATCAGTGCCAGGGAATTCCTTCCCTGGCACTGATAGGGGTCTCTCCCACCCCCCACCCCCACCCGACACCCTCCCCTACACCCCCCACCACCCCTGCCACCCCCCAAAGGTGGCAGGACCCTCCTCCCCACCCCTACCCCTACCCCCAACATCACATCACTCATTCACACCCGACACGCACACAGGCACCACCAACACACATACACGCACACACCGACATTCATGCCAACAGCCACACACACAGTCAGACACGCACATCCACATTCAAACATACACGCACATATCCATACAGACATACCTACAGACATACACGCACTCATTCCCAAACACACAACACTCCCGCAAGCATACACGCACCCCCTCTACATACGCACACCCCCATGCACGCACACAACACACAACACCCCCCCACCCCCTCCCCTAACGGACGATCAACTTACCTGGTCAGTTGATCGGACTGGCAGTCTTCAGCACGGCGGTCCATCGGCAGTCTTGACAAAAGACCACCGAGGTCAAAATGACCCCCAATATCTTTATCTCTAAAGTGTTTAACACCATTGTTATCTGTGAGAGAGTTAATAGTTGTTTTTTCTTTTCTTTGTTTCAAATATCGAGCTAGAAGAGAACCAGCTTTATTGTTACCACCATAATATCTGGCTTTTTTTTTCAGGAGGGTGCCGCATTCTTGTTCAGTGGTATATTGGTTAAACTCCATTTTAGCTGAGGCTAGTGCTTCAAGATGTGATTTTCTAGTTTTGTGAGTATAGTATTCATATTCTAGGGACTTTATATTTTCAAGGATGGAAGTCGATTTTTGTTGAGCAGACTTTTTTTTGAGTGAGCGTAACTTATGATGAAACCCTTAGAGGCTGCTCTGAATGCATCCCACACAAAATGAAATGATAGTTGATCATTATCATTGATGTGGAAGTATTCTTCAATAAACTTACTGTAGGAAGCGATAAAAGTAGCATCTGAAAGTAGAGAGTTATTAAACCTCCAAGAAGATGTTGTAGAACCATAAAGAAAAAGATCAAGGTCAGTAATCACAGGTGCGTGATCTGAGATCACAATAGCACTGATTTCAGAGTTGACCATATGTTGCAATAAACCTTTACTCGGAAAGATATAATCAAGCCTAGAATGGCAATGGTGGGTAGGAGAATAAAAAGAGTATTCCAAGAGGTCGGGATTGCATATTCTCCAGGAATCAGAGAGCGAATGCTGTAAAATAAAGTTTTTAAAAGCTTTGGGGGAGGCATGTGTATTGAAACGTGACGTGGAACGTCTGTCCAAAAATGGATCGAGAATTTGCTTGCAGTCACCACCTATTAGTAAATTGTTTGAGGATTGTTCAGAGACAATATGTGAAAGATTCTTCCAAAAATTGGGATCCGGATGTGTGGGGCCCTATATATTTAGGATAGTAAGAGAAATATTGTCAATTGTAAATGTAACAAGTACCCAGCGACCTTCTGTATCTTGATGCTGTGAAATTATGGTAGGTTTGAGAGATTTATGACAGAGTATAATTACCCCATTTTTGTTTGTGGTGGAAGGGGAGTAGAAAATGTTCCCCACCCATTGTTTTTAAGCTTAATTGCCTTAGAGTCGTTGAGGTGAGTCTCTTGCAACAAAGCAATGAGGCATTTCAAACGAGCTAGGTGAGATACGACATGCTGACGTTTAATGGGGTGTTGAAGCCCCTTAACATTCCAAGTAACAGTTCTAATTTGCATAACATGAAGTATTAATAAACAACTGCTGTAACAAGGAAAAAACTAGGCATATTAATTTTGCAAAAGCAAAGAAATGGGAAAAAAACAAGATAGTAAAGAAAAAGAAAAGGAGGAAGATGACCTCCAGAAGTTGTATATACATGGATGTGGCAATACAGGGACTAAGATCCACGAAAGCTAAAGAAGACAAGATTGAAAGTGAATACCCCGAAAGGTAGAGGGACAGTGGAGAACCTGAAAAGACAGGCAAGAGCGGCTTCTGCACAAGAAAAGTGATATTAGATATTAAAACATATGAAGGCGAGTTTCATGGAAGAAAAAAAAACATACAAATGAAAAATGTACCATTCAGGAGACCAAATAACGTAATAACTACAGTAAAGGAGTGTGACATGAAGAATAATAAAAATCAAAGCTTACCAGTGGAACGTGTAGGAGAACAATTTGGATGGTGAGAAAGGGATATGGTTGGGAAAGGAACATGAGGATTGCACAAAGAACACTATCTAAAAAAATTAAAATAAGAAAAGAAGAAGATGCAGAGAAGGAAAACCATGGATCTAAATACTAAACATAACCATTACTACTAAACTGTCCAGAAAAAAAAAAAACGGACATTAAAGACAAATCAAATTATATCTTCAAGTAATTGCAGATGCTCCTAGTTCCATTGCTTCTGTTTTGTGTTGGTTAATAAAAGGTTGTAGGGCTGAAGGTTCCTCAAATGAGTAAGATTTGTCCTTGAATGTAATTTTGAAAAGGCATGGGTGAAGAAGACCATATCGAATATTCAAGGATTTGAGTTGTGGACGTAAGTCCAAAAACTGTTTGCGACGTGCAGCTGTGGCAGGAGAGAAGTCTTGTGTGAAAAACACTTTATGACCTGACCATAGCAAAGAGCCCATCTTTTTGGCTTCCGAGAGTATTTGCATCAAGTCAGTAAATTGGAGAAAAATAATAATAATGCCTCTAGGATGTGCACGAGGGCCAGTTGAAGTCTGTGGACCTAAACGATGTGCCCGTTGGATAGAGAGGGGAGAGGTAGAAGGCAAGCAAAGAATTTAAGTTATTGCTGTTTGAAGGAATGCAATCATGTTAGAGCCTTCCAAACCTTCTGGAATCCCAAAATGGCGAAGATTATTTATCCTATTTCTATTTTCTAATTTTTCAGTAAGCTTTTTAAGTTGAGCTATGTCCTTGGAGATCTGAGGATTGACAGTGTTACAATCTTCAAGGTTACTGACTCTCTGTTCCAGAGTACAAATTCTTTATTCGTGTTGGGACCATTGCTCCTCAATACGTTGCAAAGAGGCATTAGTGTCCATCATAAAGGGCTTTAATGCACACAATTCCTCCATGACATCATCCAGAGTAAGATGTGTAGGTGATTTTGAGGGAGAATCAAGGTATTTTTGAGGGCGCTTGACGGAGGAGGTGTTAGATGGTTTTTTCGCAATTGCGCCAGCAGCATGAGATGAAGAGGTGCTATCCTTTAAAAAGACTGTAGCACTATCCATTGTCAAAGCTGATGGGAGAGAAGATTTAGATATATGTGTGCGCACCACTGGAAGAGGATTATTAGACTTGGGGGAAGATGATGACTGGCTGCTCTGAGAATTATGTGGTCTCCCAATAAAAGCCAGCAGCAATTTGGCAAAAGGAAGCCAGCAATGTGAGGTGTTGATGAAATTATATTATGATGAGAAGCTGCTGCGAGAAGTTTCCACAACAGAGCAAAATATAATAAAAAATATATAAACAGAAAATCCTAAATTATTCTCTCATAACAGGCATGACAGAATACCACAAGAGCAAAGCACTTTACTGCACATAGTCAAACAATTGATGACTAGTTTTAGGGGAACCTTCTGAAAAGGAAAAATCCCCTCAGTCAAAGGAAAGCATTTACCATGTTATGAAGAGCAATTTGAAAGACCTCCTTGAAAACAAGAGCTGCCAGTGAATACTGAAAGTTGAAAACCTCAGCTAAATGTGTTTGAAGAGGCAAATAATCCATTGCAGAGGAAATTAGATTTGTAGAATGACATCCAGGCAAGCAGTTAAAAGTCAAATAGAAACATCTCTGTGAAAGTTTAGGTTTATGCAGAGGCTTATGGAGTGAAACGCAAATGGCAGATAAATAATTACCTCAAGCCCTCACATGAAGTCTCTGAAATGACGTCAAAACTCAATGTCTTTGTAAGATAAAGGCATATTTATGCAGCGCAGAGCTCCAGGACTAAAAAAATGCTGAAGAAATTAATCATTGTGATGTGAAAAGATCTCCTTCCTTCCAGGAAGTGCTGAAGCCTCACGGAGCTCTAAAGAGCAGCAGCCATTTTGCGTGACCTCCAGCCATGCAATGAATTATGAACTGCAATAAAATGGAACTTTAAACACAAGTATTCTAATGACTGAGAACACGATGAGTGTTTATTTGTTGTCAGTGAGACCCCACCGTGTTTCTGAATGGTATGGGCAATTCAAGAAGGTGAGGAAGAGTGTAAACGTGTTGTTGTGATCAAGACACATAAGGGCTGAAATGTGTAGGTAGGTAACAGTAATGATAACTCATAGGTTGTTGGCTCTTGATTTTTGCATCGATTGGTGTATGCATTGTTATTTATTTCTGTTATGCTTTTAGGTGTTGTTACATATTGGGATAAATATGGTTAGGTAAAAAATATTGCATTTGGTGTGCACGTTATAAATGATTTGCCTTTTGCATGAGTCAAGGATTGTGTTCCTAATCAAAATGTACAAAGGTCAGTGTTTTGCGGGTTGTAACTCAAAAGCATAACTCCACTTTAACTGTTTTTTCAGTGAATTTGTAAGAGCTTGTTTTTAAGCATGTTAATATTCTATAAGAAAAACTAACCATAGCTTCACTAAAACCTTTGTTTTTTTAGTGAGTTATATATATTTTTTAAACATGCAACAGTTCCCTGCACTCAAACAATCATATGCAGTTAGCCTCCTATGTGCATGGCCTTTGGTCGTGCACAGTGAATTTTGGTCAAAAGGAGTGGCCTTTTGCCAGACCTAGTTCACCACCCCCTGCATATGACCACTCTCCATTTACGATATGGAATCGGAATTGGCCAGAACCTGCGCTTATTCCACAGCATGCAGCTTTTGGCAGTGCACAGCAAGAACTGTCTGTAGGATCTCTTCCTGCTTCAGGTGGCCAACTCTGATTTTGTACAGCTTTTAGCTGTGCTCATCAGTGGTTTGGAAGTAGGGGCTGGACTAAAGCCAGGTGCCTCCATCAAATCTATCATGTTGAGCCAATACCTGCATGTGACCATTAGCAAAGCACAGCCTGACTTTTTGTTTTTCTCAGGATTTTTAAACCCTGTGCTAGAATGTAGAATCTTGAGACTCCAGAGCCAAGAGGTTTTCTTTGGGTTTCTTCTACATTGGCTTGGGAGGTTAATGTAGTGTCACCATGCACCAATACACTCATTTTTATTTATTTTTATTTTTTTTATTTTTTTGCATAATGCTCAGTACACTGTGCTGGATAATGGCAAGCACAAAAGAAATCAGTCAGCTAATTGCACCATCACAGATTTTGGAGAAAAGAGAGAAAAAGCTAGGTAGTCAATGGGGTGTCTTTTCAAATGGATTTGCAAATCCTCTCTTTATTCATGAATCAGTGGACCATCTGTAAATAAATGTCACAGATACTTCTAAAATGTAACCTCAAATGCCCAACCTGAGCACCTTTTTAAATGTTAATTTATTAAAAACTACTAAACGGATTTCCATCAAACCAACAGCCACTATCTATTAGGGAAAGTCTACTTTTGTGCCAAATTCAATGTCGTTCCCTCAGTCCATTTATTAAATATTGAAAAGTAAAGAATCCTATGTCAATTAAGATTGAAAATTGTACTTTTTCAGACCCCTCTTACTTGGCTCCAGCATGATGTAGCTACATGAAACATGCCATGAAGAACCCAAGGTGAATGCATTGTTTATTTGGAAAGGTTTTTGCCGATTTGTTGAACGGTTTCAAGGGTATTAATAAAACAATAATTTTTTTCAATAGAAAATCTTACCTAACCATAACTACATTGGCTATATCAATGCAGGAGTATTATATACATTAATGACATAGTAACAGTCTAGTTTATAGCTGTATAGGTTTGGGTCATCAGGACATCTGTTGATTTGACAATAACGTTTGACCATATTTACCAATTTGCACCAATTTGACACTCACTTGCCTTAGTCAACTAAAGTGAAGCATTCCAATTTTCATATTTTGTGCAGTTCTGTGCAGGTAGGGGTGATAAAACGTGCTTTCCCATTTTAGCTCCCCTTAGAAATGTTGCTTGTACTTGCAGCCCAAATCCCTGAATGGATTCATATCTAACTTGGAAATAAAGTAGAACACAGTGTGGTGTAAATTTGTGCACCAGTTCTGAGGTACAATCATTGTAGACGCATTTATTACGGTTAACCCTTATTTATCTCTTGCCCATTTGGGATACGTGAATCTATCACAAAGTCAAAGATTTGAAAAAGGAGTCTGATTGGAAGAGGAAGTCTTTCTCCCCTCATCCTTCTCAGATTCACAATTCCAAAGTTTGAACGGCTCATCTGTGTGCTCTGATCGGCTGCCTGCAAGAGGAAAAATTCCATACGACCACACCCTGACCATTAGGCCATAGTTGAGGGACCCTCTAAATGTCCCTCCTTGATTTCAATAAAAACAATTTTCTGGGTTCATGGAACCCCCAACACCTAAAATGGCATCTGTGGTACAGGGTATACACACTAGTACCATACACCTCCTGTAAAATTGTAGGTGTCAGGTACTGTGAATTCCAGAGTCAGTGAATGGATCTGCGAATCCAGAGCAGGCGCCATCAGCCTATGTGTCACCATTCTAGAAATTGCTGTCAAGGATTCAGATCAGCAAACCCCTGTAAGGAGAGACATACTTCAGGGAACCGTGCCATGGGTTCGCATTACCTTGGCATGATGATTGTCTTTGGTTCACAGTACAGAAGTAGAATATGCAAATCTAAAACAGAATTTAAGAAAAAAGAAAGGCCATGCTTTATGGACCAAACCGTAAGTGCAGTGGCCAATGGCCTTGTGCCATGAAAACTAGCAACCCATGTTCAGGTGGGCGTAGGAACTGGCCACACAAAGCTGAAGACCATGCACAGCTGGAGTTGCAAATTAAGTAAATCATAAAAAAAGTAACTGAAAAAATATATTAAAAAAACTAGTTATAGTACTGACTCAAGCCTGCAAAAAACACTGAACAAAAGTCACAACTTGTGCTGTCTGCCATGATCAAAAAATAATGGTATAGAAAGAAGTGAGCACTCAAGAGCACAATAAGCAGGCAGAGTGACTCAAACAGTTAGACTCACCGATGAAGAAAAATACATTTCCACTACAATGTTTCAGCTTTTCCCTTCATGATTTAGTACAATATAATTCACGGAGTGAATACTCACCTGACACTCCTGGATTTTCAAAAAGTATCATGAGTCAGGAATCCATTCAGAATGAGGATTCATTGCGGTCTTTGGTTCTCTTGAAATTTGTAGTAGTCAGCTGGTATTGTCACTAATGTTCGGGCAATCTGGTTGCAATGATTTGAACAGTGCATCCAGAACTTTCCCTGGAGTCCAGTATTTCTATCTTTAAGGCATGTTCCACATTTTGATAGCAAATGGTGCACCAAAGGTAAAATGATTGGCTACAAGTTGTTCAATTTTCTTATTCATCATTTCTGATTTTGAATGTATGGAGGTAATTTACTGTTTGGACTGCATGTTGTTTACATTTAATTTTTTTGCATTAGCACTGAATCACGTAAAAGACATAGGTTGATCAACTTGTAGGATGCTGTTTTATGCCAAAAATTCTTGCTGCAACAGCATTTATTACTGATATTGTTTGTAAAAGGTATTCATATGAGATGCACCTTTCAGACTTGTAGCAATTTTTTACAGACAATTTGATTTCATCTCTCAGAATAAAAGCATGTGAATTCTGAGCTCTGCAATAAGCAATAACTGGTGTTTTTTTAAAGAACTTTTGTGGATTTTTCACAGGTGGATAATAATTAAGCCTGGGTAAAATTTTAATTTTCCTAGAGTAATCAGAGTAAATACATAAACTTCACATTACACTTAAGGGGCTGCTGGCTGCTGCTGTTCCTCTCAAAAAACAAATTGGGGGAGGGACCGGGAGATTGAGTGGTCCAGTGTACAGTCTCCCAAATTCAAGTGAACAATAAAGTGGTACACTGTTCCAAAATCTTATGGATTATCCTAGGGAACCACTGGTCTCAGGAGCAAGAGCCCTCAAGCATCACAATGGATGACTAGTATCATCATTGGGAATTGCTCCACACCAAGCTGGCACTGCAATGCCTGGCGGGCACCCCTGACGGGGGGCTCTGGACCATATTGTGCAGATTGTTATGCAGTCAGAAGTGCTGACATTCAAGCACCAATACAAAAAGAGAGAGGTCAAGAAATATAGTTAAAATTGGTTATTCATCTTCCTATAAACATCATTATTTTAATCAGTAAAGCGGAGATGAAGACCAAGATTAAAACAAAAAATCAAAAGTCATATATAGAGTGTAATGCTCATAAGACTTTTACGTAATGCTAAGGACTCAAGGTTTTGGTAGAGCCTTTAGGGATAGGTCAACATGTTTCGCGTTTATCGGTCCATCCGGATCCATTGACGCTTCATCAGGACCAAAAATGAATCACCTCTTCAGAAAATGTTGAAAATAGCCACCACTGGTGGGGTAAAAAAAACCATTAACTTACATTTAAGTATACTGGTTACAACAGGTCACCCTAGAATATAAGCACATAGACAAACAAAACACCAGAAAAAAACCCATAAAGTGGTTAATGGTAAGTTAATGGTAAGTGAATAATTACAATGAAGTAAAACGCGTGATAGGTCCAAACCACATGTTAGTTAATGGGCTTACCATCCCTGAATTAAGAGAGGGCCCCTTGGGTAACACGTTCCTGGGACTCAAAATGACACTAAATGAAATAAATATTAAAGAAATATATTAGCTATAATCCCTAAGTAAAGTTTACGCATTAGGGTTAACAAGCTGGTGTTATAAATTGTAAATGTTAAACAGCCCATGCTTAGATGGTCGTATCACAGCAAGCAAAAAGACCAAAATGGGCTAAGTCAACCTCGTTGTTGAGGCACACCTAAATAGTGAAAAATAGTCGAATATCAAATCTCCGCAATGGTTAGAAAGACTCACCGTTTTTGTCGAAGGTCCAAACTGTGGACCTACCCTCTGGAACGGTGTCCCGAACAACCTTTTGGTTCGGGCACTGTCAGAGTTTTAAACAGACACCGCGGTACCGGAAAAGCTCTGTTTCACGGTGCGCGCGCGTCTACAAGTCATGGAAATGAAAAACGGACCAGTAGATCGGGGTCCCTCGGAGGGTAATAAAGATAGAAAACGGACCCCGTGAGCGTTACGGGAAAGGTCCGAAAAAGTAAAGCTGCACTGGATACCGATTGGGCTATGTCCTAGAAAGCCTGATCTCATAAAATATGCAGGCAGAAACGTAATCAGTATTTAGATTATGTTCATAAGTGCCACGTTTCAAAATTTAGAAATAAAAATAAAAACCAAAATTAAATGACAAGATGCACCATATAGACATCAGGGCAAAGACGATAATGGAAAATGTAATGTGTATAACCTTCACAGAAAATATCAGAGTGTATAGATTCATTCTCAGGCAACACATAAATATTTAACCCCAGGATGAAGACAACTCTGACTTGAGAGAATTAGAAGATGCATGTGTATTAAAGTAAGTTAACCTTACGAGGAAAGAGAAGACCAGGGGATATCGTCATTTAATCCCCTTAGGTGAGTCCCCAATTTGAATACCCATCTTTGTTCGATCCTGAGTAACGTACCAGGCACATCAGATCGAATTAAAGGTGCTTCTATTATCACCCACCAAAGATCATTTGGAGAATGCGGAAATTCCCAAAAATGGGCACTTAACTTTGTCGTTATTCTGTTGCATCTGATATTGCTTCTGTGTTCATTAATACGTATCTTTACGGGTCTAGAGGTCATCCCAATGTAGCGTAATTCACAAGGACATGTTATCATGTATATACAGTTCCTCGTGTTACAGTTCGTATGTTTTTTTAGGCGCCAAGGACCCACAGGGTCCAGATTAAGGGTCAACACATGTTTGGTAAGGGAACAAACATTGCAACTCCCACAAGGATGGTGACCCTCCACAGGGGGAAGATTCCATAGATTCGTTTGAGTAGGCAAGTCACGCTGGACTCGTGGGCGTGTATGAATCACGATGTCCTTGATGTTGGCAGTGCGTTTGAAAGCAAACAATGGTCTACTAATTTCATGACCCCCACTATTGAGAATTGACCATCTTTTATTGATTAGTTTCTTAATGGAGTTTGATAGAGGGGTGTAGGTAGAGACGCATGTTAGTCTAGTTTGAGGTGCCTTTTCAATGTTTGCCAATAAAAGATCTCTATTATTATTTCTGGCTCTTTTGCGTGCTTGGTTGATTAATCTTGGAGGATAATGCCGATCAAGAAGTTTGTTTTGAAGAGAGTCTGATTGCTGATCAAATTCACGGGAAGAACTGCAATTGCGTCTCAACCGTAAAAACTGGCGTTAGCGCTTTATTTATTCTCCCATGCAAAAATCACACACAGGAGGAGGAGGGCCTTAAATAATGGCACTAAGCTTGCTTAGCGCCATTATTTAACGCCTTGGTTAAGGCAGGCGTTAGGGGACCTGTGGGCTCATTTCCATGGTCAGAGACCATGGAAGCAGCCCACAGGTGCCCTTTCCTGCCCTCAGGGACACCCCCACTAACCCCTACCCACACCTGGAGGGCACCTAAGGATGGGACGACCCATCCCAGATAAGTCCAGGTAAGTTTTTTATTTTTTAAGTGCCACTGGAGGGCCTAACTTGGTTCCCCTTACATGGCACTGTGCCCAATGGCCATTCCCAGGGGCATTAAGTCCCCTGGCCATGGCCATTGGGCAGGGGGGCATGACTCCTGTCCCTACTGAGATAGGAGTCATGTCCATGGGGGTAGTCAGGTTAGTGTAATTTTTCTGACTCTAACCTGACTAGCACCATTCTGCGACATACAACCTCGTGTTTCCCCTACGCCTCCCCCCCAGTTAGCGTTGTTTATTTTGACCCTAACTGGGCCTTACCGCCAGCTAGCATCCTTCCTTAAATATGACACCCGGCTGGCGTCCAGGAATGTTGCTAGCCGGCGCTAAACGTTTAGATGCAAACCTGCACTAACGCAGGTTTGCGTCAAAAAGTATAAATAAGGGCTTCAATTTCCACAGCAACAGGGGATGTGATAACTCTGTGCAGATTATTCTTACAGACAGTCACCCTGCAAACCCCATAGAAAAGAGACAACAGAAGTAACTCTGTATCTCAACCCAATGGCACAAGCAAGAATTGTACTTACATACATAAGCCAAGCCCCTATAGAACCAACAGGAGACACTGTGGCAACTCATAAGAAAATAGAAATGTCGCACTATCACAGTGAAGGTATGTAAGACTGCCTGCAACACAAGACAGAGGATGGGGCAGGAACTGCCACCTTAAAACTAGGAGCCAGTCTCTGTAGAATGGAATACACTCATACACAAGCAAGGACAAAATAGCACACTTACCAAACACAAGAGCGAGTGAGGAGATCTAAGAACAAGCACCAGAAGAGAACCTTAGAGCTGTAGCAAATAGTCAAGAATGGTGCATTCAAGGAAAAACTGGAGAACAGACAGGCAATTCAAGCACAAGGATACGAGTAACTGGAACAGGCAAAATACAGGATCATCAAAGGAACTAAAGACCACAAGAGAAACACTAAGAAATGGATAATAAACTTGGGGAAGAGAAAAGAAAAGAGCTATGGCAGAGCTGGAACAGAAGGAACAAACAAGGAATAAATAGAAAGGGAGCAGCCCAGAGACTGCACCGGACTGTAGAAAAAAGGCACACAAAGGAATAAAGCAAAAGCAGTGCAGAGCTGGGGGAAATCTACAGCAAGCTGCATAGGACACAGGCTGAGGCTGAAGCAAGGCAGGAACTGGACAGGAAAATAGGTGTCAAGAGTTTGGATGCATAGAGGCTCAAACGTCAATGCAGAAACCAGACGTTCAGGCAATGGCAAATTATGAACAGTTCAAGGCAGCAGCAAGTCATGGGTGAAGTCACATGATTGCAACAACACAAGACTGGTCACAAGTGTAGCAATTCCCATATCCTAAAAGCCCTGGAAGAAAGAATCCAGTCCTTAGGAACAGCAGGACTACTGTCTTTGAAAACACTGCACAGTGGACGCTGGGGCTTAGTGAATATTTAGCAGTGCATTGTAGAACCTATAATCCTTAGTAGGAAATGTAGGTTGTCCAATGGGTCCAATATTGAAATGGGAAGTAGGCAGGAATCATTCTGGGAATTAGGATGATTTTTCATGGAGATTTCTAGGCTGTAGTTGGACCATGTACAGTGCCCCCCCAAAGGCGGAATGATAGAATCGCAAATGTCGGACCTAGTCCTTTCTTCAGGGCTTCCTCAAACTTTTTGACTTCTTGCTTCTAGTTATTTGACCTCCTTTTTGTTCACTTTAGTACTCGGGCACTTGGTCATTGCTAATCAGTGCTAAGGTGAATCTGCTCTATTTTCTCAACATGGTAAAATTGGTTTATACCTGTTTGGCATATTTGATTTACTTGTTAGTCCCTTGTAAAGTGGTATAGCATATACCCAGGGTATTTAAATTAAATGCTACTAGTGGGCTTGCAGCACTGATTGTGCCACCCGCAGAAGTAGTCTTTCAAATCTGCCTTAGGCCTGCGACTGCAGGGACTGTGTGCACAGTTTATTGTCACTTTGACTTGGAATTTAAAATTATTTGCCAAGCCTTAAACTCCCCTTTTAGTACACAAAGGTCACCTCTAAGATAGGCCCTAGATAGCCCTTTGGGCAGGGTGCTGTGTAAGTAAAAGCTAGAACGTGTACTGTTATGTTTTGCATGTCCTAGTAGTGACAAACAGCCAATTTCATTTTTTTCACTACTTCGAGGCCTGATCCTCTCATAGGTTAGCATTGAGAATTCCCTTATACACTTTTAAGTGGTAATTCCTGATCAGAAAGTAATAGCTTTGTCATGTTTTGTATGTTTAGAATAGGACTGATAAATCCTACTTACTGGTGTAGTTGGATTTTACATTACTGTTTTAGAATTGCCACTTTAAGAAACCATGCATTTTTCTGTGATTATAACTCTGTGCTTTGCAGCCTGTCTCTAAGCCACATCTGGCCTGGATGATAGCTACACTTTGTTTATACTCTCTGGACACTCACAACACATGAAGCTCTGGGTGTGATAGGGGATACCTCTGCATTCATCTGCATACCTGAAGTTTTCCCGGGCTGGGAGAGGGTGAGGTGGCTCACACTTACATGTCAATAGGTTGTGGCCTTCCCTCACACAAAGGGCTAATTTACCCCCTACTGATCATCTGGAGTCAAGGCTGGGCTGAAAGTGATTATTGTGCACTTCTGAGGATTCTTTTGAAGTCACCCCCTACATCAAAGGCATTTTGTAATATAATTACTGGGTCTGAGACCATGTTTTATGAAACTGTATGGGCCTGCAACCAGATGCTGATGGCTCGACATGCTGCACATTGCCAGAAGACTGCTCTGCTGCCATAGGGAGCCACTGCTGGGATTGTTTGTTTTGCTGTGTGGGCCTGCTGCCTGTTAAACTGCTGGGCTACAGGAGGAACTGCCACTCTGCATCCTGCCTTATGTGCTAGCCTGCCACTTGCCTACTTGCTCTGTGTGTCCCAGTGCTCGCCAGCGACTGGTTGGCTTGCCAGCTCCCTGTTCTTGTGGGATCTAGAAGGATTTCATTAAACCCCATAGACATCGGCTGTGGGACTCGTTAGCCCGGCCTTCAGAATTCTTTGAATCAGTGTGTGACTGATCCCCTTGTGTTTTGAAGCAGCGTGTGTTCAGCACTGCTCCCGACATACAGGAAGCGTGTGTCAAGCGCTTTCTTTTGAGCACAAGAGTCAGCGCATGCCCCCTCTATTCCCAGGAGCAGTGTGGATCTCCGATGCCTCCTTCCTTTCCCAGTGATGCCCTCTCCAGTTAGGGAGAGGCAACGCAGCAGCAAGGGAAACCCCAGGAAGGGGTGTACGTAGCATGGAGGAGCTCCACTGGCAATGCAGGGTGGGCAGGGCGTGATCATCATAGAACACATGCTGGCATTGTTTTACCAGAGCATCAGTAGAGAAGACGTCTCCAGCCATCACATGGAGACCTCGCCATTACCTTCTGGAAGGAATTGCTCTGCTGTGGATTGGCACGTGGGGTCTTGGAACCAGAGCTGTGCTTTTCACAGCTGGGTGCATCCGCTTTTGCTTTACTAAAGAGCCAGCCCACGGGGTCTTGGAGACCGAACGGCACTCATCGCAGCTGACTGCACACATTTTGCTTGATCAATAACAGGTCCCGAGCAGTCCTTGAAGTTTGGTGGCTCTGGGGTTAAAAAGGAAGCCGCACTGTGGTTTTGACCGCTGCTCTGCGTACTTCTGGGCAGCTTTATTTGCCTACTCTGACTGCAGGGGACCCTGTGAGGACTTCTGGTTGCCCTCTGCAGTGTATGGGTACCCTTACACACTGCAGAGGGTAGTGTGGAGGCCTCTATATGGGGGCCTTCCATGGGGGCACTTGTCTCTTAATGTGCATTTTGAGGAGAGTTCTTGACAAAAGACCCGCTATCATCTTGTTGCATCTGGAAAACTGTAACCATAATACAACTAATAGGTGCATAGGTGCTCATGTGCCCTATAGGGAATGCCTATTGACCATATAAAGTGTAGTAGGTGTACAAGGGTGCTGCACCCTATACTTATGGTGATAATTTGTGATCCATGTGATTATGGTGATATTTGGTGATGTGTTTTTCCTTTAACCTGACTGGCATTGAATGCACAATGTTATCATGTATGTTGCTTTGATTCTTGCACTGTCCAGGATAATTAGTACTATCTCAGTATTTGCATAGTATCCACAGTATTTATGATTCATGTCATTTCTGTCTTGTTTTATGTATAATATATATACTATATATATATATATTTATATAATCCTGTGTACAGTCTCTTTTTGTGGTGTATTCATTGTGCTACTGTGTGAGTGTGTTGTGCAAAAGCTTTATACATTGCCTCTGAAGATAAGCTGATATAGGGTATAGTATAGATCAGTGGTGCTCAACCTGTGGTCCGGGGACCCCTGGGGGTCCATGAAGCTTTCTCAGGGGGTCCGATACTGCTGAGAAAATTAAAAAATATTAAGAGATTGGGTCCCCAGCTTTTAGTAATGACTCAGCGGGGGGCACAATCCAATAATGATTAGGTGGGGGTCCCTGGGTTCTAATACTGATAAAGTGGGAGTCCACAGAAGTCAATAGGTTGGGAACCACTAGCATAGATCATTCAGAAACTTAAAATGATGGGCCTTCACCAGAGACACATTGAGAACTGTGTGTGCCAAGATATTGCTGCTTTGAATTTCTTGCTGTTTCACCATAACTTCCAATGAGGTAGTCCATTTTGCAACCCTAAGTTTACATAAATCAATTTTGCCTTCCACCTTGGCTGCAAGGATCATTTTACAGGATGAGCTGATATACCCCTTACAAGTCAGATCCATTAGGAACTCAAGATATTAATTCTGTGGACAATTAATGTCTCCCAGTTAAAGGCCCAGGAGGAAATGACAAAGTTGAAGAAATCTAAAAAGCTCTGATCAAAAAAAGAAACTGATGTTGTAGTGCCTTGAAAGAGAGCATAGTATGGCCCTCAAACAATTGACCCAGCTTATGAAGTTCCAACTTCACCCGCAGCTGAGCTCACTTTCTTGTATGGATAATGGGAGATTTGGATTGAAACCTAATAGTGTATACTGATTATACCGGAAAACACCATGAAATACATTTTTAGATAGACCCAGATTTGATGGTAGATCCATAGAGTCTTGAACCTTGACCACTTAAAGCAAACTTTATCAATAATTCCTGTATGTTGTTCAGCATTTGCCCCCTATGGTAGATATTCTGAAAATATTGAGCCAAACGGCCATTGTTCCTTTTCCAAAACCATGGTAAGTTGGAAGATAACAGATGCAAGGTAATAGTTCAGAATAGCAGCATTCCACCGTTTTCTGGTAGCATTTGGAGATACTGTATCTTACAATTCAGCTTTATATAGATTTATATGAGCATTTGCTAAAGTGATTGAATCTGATCAAAGAAGCCCTTGGGGACATATAATGGTATAAATCTAAGCAGATATAGATATCTGGGTAATACGATCATCTTAATAAGATTACACCTTCCCATAAGCCTTAACTGCAAACAAATTCATTTATTAAAAGTCTCCATAGAGTGATGGTAAATGTTGCCATAATTCAAATGAATAATTTCTTCTGACAGTATGGACAATTGCACACCCAAGTAAGTTGCAGACTGAATCTTCCTTTTATCAGAATTAAGTGCAGAACATTAGAGTTCACCAACGTCTTATCCGAGTTAAGATTCTATCCGGAGACCAAGCCAAACTCCATTGCTAGCAACTCAACCACTTTCAAGGCGGTCACTGGAGATGATGTCAAAATTGCAACATCATTGGCATAACAATACCTTAAGCTCCAAGCGATTGTGAGAAAGTGAACAAATGGAATCATCTAGCCACAGAGCCTGCCTGGCTGTAGGGTTCTAGATATAATGCAAAAAGTTGTGGTAATAACCACTGATAGCTGATTCAACCTCTGCTAAAGAGATAGGTTTCTCTAACCTATCAGACTGTCCTTGATTAAGTCTATGATCATAATGTTTCTCTATGTAGTTGACAACATCATCAATGATGGCAAAAGAATCCTCTGTATATAGATTTTGATAAAGTTGTCTAAATGACCCCTGATCCCCATCTGATTGACAATTGATTCACCCCGTTTGTTGACAACTCCCCAGATCAGATTGCTACTGGCTCTGTTTATAGCCCTCAATGCAAGCAGCTGGCCAATCTCCTCAAAGCAGTTGCTTTGCCCTGATCTTTTTGTTAAGCCCATCCCAGATGTCTTTCTTTAGAGTTGCCTGCAAGACCTGGAGCTGCTCAAAAGTTGCTGCGGCCCATTGCCAATTCTGTCCTGTGACCCTTTGGGCAAGTGTTAGACCTGACAGCCTTAGGGTGGTCACCCTCAACTTTTTGCCTGTCTCCCTCCACTTTTTGACACAGTTTTTGCTGGTTTTAGGACTCTGCTCACTTTACCACTGCTAACCAGTGCTAAAGTGCATATGCTCTCTCTCTTAAAACATGGTTACATTGGCTCAAACCCAATTGGCTTATTTAATTTATTTATAAGTCCATGGTAAAGTGTACTACATGTGCCCAGAACCTGTAGATTAAATGCTACTAGTGGGCCTGCAACACTGATTGTGCCATCCTCCATTGCAAGGCCTGTGCGTGCAGTTTCACTGACAATTCAACTTGGCATTTAAAAGTACTTGCCAAGCCTTAAACTCCCCTTTTTCTACATATAAGTCACCTCTAGGGTAGGCCCTATGTAACCCATAGGGCAGGGAGACCTATGTAGATAAAAGGCAGGACAAAAACCTGTTTGGTTTATATGTCCAGGTAGTGTAAAATTCCTAAATTCGTTTTTAGGCTACCCTCATTTGAGTGGTAGTTTCTGATCTAAAAGGAGTAACATGGCCTTATTTAGTATGGCCAGAATGGTAATACAAAATCCTGCTGACTGGTGAAGTTGGATTTAATATTACTTATTTAGAAATGCCACTTTTAAAAAGTGAGCATCTCTCTGCACTTAAATTGTTATGTGCCTTACAATCCATGTCTGGCTGGGTTAGCTGACAGCTCCCTTGTGCGTTTTACTCAGAGAACCCCAAACACAGGATGCTCAGTCACACCTGCACGCATCTGCATACTGACTGGGTCTTTCTGGGAAGGGAGGGTGGAGGGCTTGTCACTTACATGTCAAAGGACAGTGGCCTGACCTCACACAATGGACAGGCAAACCACATCCTGGGACCCTGGCAGACAGGATGGAACTGAAAGGGGACCTTGTGCACTTCTAAGCCACATTTTGAAGTCTCCCCCACTTCAAAGATACATTTGGGTATTTAAACCGGGACTCTGACCCTACCAACTCAGACACTTCTTGACAAGATACCTTCTGGGAAAGAAACTCTGAACCAGAACTTGCAACCTGCTAAGAGAAGCTGCCTGGCTGACTAAAGGACTCAAAGGACTCACCTGACTGCTTTGCTGTAAAGGACTTCTGCGTTGCGGTTGCCCTGCTGCCTTGCTGCCCTCTGGGTCTGCTGAGAAGTGCTCTCCAAGGGCTTGGATTGAGCTTGCCTCCTGTTTTCTGAAGTCTCAGGGCCAAATGGACTTCATCTCTGCAAAGAACTCCTTCTGCGGCAAAAATCGACACACAGCCCGCCGGAATTGACGCACAGCCTGCACCACGGTGAGAAAATCACTGCACGCTGAACTGGAATGACGAAGCCCGCCCCCCCCAAGTGGAGATCAACGCAGTGCCAGCGTTACGACCGGAACTTTGACACACGGCCCTCTGGATCGACGCACTGCCGAGCCAGAATGACACAGCCTGACTTCCTGCAAAGGGGAATCGACACAGCACTTGTCATGCGGCAGAAATTTCCCTGCATCGTCCACCAGATCGATGCAACTCCTGTGACTTCATCCTGCATGTCAGTAGCTCATTCAGGGAAATTTATCACTTACAAACAATAATAGAGATACTCTTCAATCTTACTACAAAGATATACATGAAAAACACACAACCAAAAGCCTAATCAATATGTTTTTGATAGGTATGTCAAAAGATTGTATCTCACAAATCCCAGCATAATCTATTTTTGTATGACACTTTTTTTCACTTAATTCATTAGGTATGTAATGGCATACTGTATGTACCTATTTGTTCTATTCATTTAGGCATACTTAATTAGATCAGCCATATACTTCTTTAATATGTTTATTATATTTCTAACAGTTTATGGCAATGAATATATCACAGACAGTAATATACATAAAACTAATACAGAATGGATATTCCACCCCACTCTGAAAAACAAACAACAATTACACTTATACATCATTCACACTCTATTGTGACCAGACTCAACCATCCATTCATAAAATCTGTAAAAAGTCTAAAGACTAATACAAAGTTCTTCTATGAATCATTCAGAAAAACAACAACACAATGATATAGAAACAAGTATATACATTCAAATGTATCAAATTAGATTTTAGAAAAGTATTCACATCGACTTATGATATAGAAAACAGTTTGATAAGGAATATGATGATAAGATCAATGAGACAGAGTTTCAGAACACACTGCCTACGCTCGTTTCGGTATCCCTCTCATGAAGAGGTCACCTTCATCAGGGCAGTCCCAATACGATAGTTCATGTGGGGGGGAGAAAAAGGAAAGGCGAACTGAGGTACACGCCAATCTTTATGGATACAACCACGTCTGTAGATAATTTCTAAATAATGAGATACAAACATTCTTAGAATTTGAATACAAGTACACCATACTCTGATTTTCACACCAATTAAAAAACACCCGAACGTGAAACAAGTGTCAAGATAGAGGCCTTCACCATATGACTTCATAATAACAATATGCCAGAAAGATTCAAGCCCGGTAGGTGCCATCACATCTACCCATATTGTATGTGGGCTATTCAAACCATCCACCTAGATGTCTGGTTATCAATAGTTGTATCCAATTACCTTATGGAACAATATATTATGATATTCTCTTATCTAAAAAAACACATACATCAACAGGAAGACCCAGCTGCTCTAACTATCCAGGAAAAGAAAGAAAAAAAACCTACAGTGATGCAGCGAACCATGGGCCATATGTATGAAAAAATGGCCTTGCTAATCGCAAATAGCAATTTTTAAGAAATCGCTATTTCCGAGTCGCAATTGGCCATGTAACAAAATTGCGATTCGTAATTACCGATTTCTTAAAAATCGCTATTTGTGGTTTGCGAGGCCCATTTACTGAATCGCAATTTGCATTTTGCAAATTGCGATTTTTTAGCGATTCGGTAAAAAGTCGCAAATTGCGAGAAGTTTCGAGAAAGCACACCTGGAGGAGCCTGGTGACATCACAAGCAGGAAGTGAGTCATCCCAGGCAGTTTCAGGTGCCACACCCAAACCAGCATCCTGAGAGAGAGCAGCCCAGCCACACAGAGCAGCACTCTGAAGGAGGCAGCACACCTGAGCATGGATGGACACCTCAGCTCAAGCACAGGAGAAGGGAGAAAGAAAGCGCAAGCTCAAATTCAGCGAGCAGGAGCTTGAGGTGCTGACAGAGGAGGTGGTCAGAAACCATGACCGCCTTTTTGGAAAAAGCTCACTCCAGGTGCCTGAGAGTGAGAAAAGGAGACTATGGGCAGATATCCAATCAAAAATCTGAGCAATTGGAGTGGCAATTGGAGTGGCACAGAGCTCCGTAGAAGAAATTAAGAAGAGGTGGTATGACCTGCGGTCCCGTGCAAATGAGAGGATGGCAAGGAGACTGCAGGAGGCCAGGGGCACAGGAGGCGGTCCACCCACAGAGGCACCATCCACCCCATTAGAGGACCTAGTTGAGTCCACACTCCTCCCTGAAGCTGTGATAGACACCTCCAGCACACCAAGTACCAGCCAAGGTAAGTGCAATATTGATTTGTAACCCCATATGTGTATGCACAAAATCCCCTTAGGAATTAGCAAGTAATGTTAAACATTGTGAGAAGTAGTCCAGTCCACATTTTAGAAGCAGCACAACAATGCATTATGGGAGTGGCAGTCCACAACCCAGAGCTAAAAGTAGCACATACAATGTATTTAATTAGAGCGAGACCCAGAGGAACACAACACACACAACACAGTGTAGAGAAGTACCTGTACGTTTATTACCATTGTGTGACCGTAATTGTAACAAACATAACTGACATGCTGCATATTGTCGTTGCAGGTGGGCCAGGCCCAGCAGCCACAGCATCAGCACGCGTAGGCGAGACTGACACCCATCCGGCCTCTGATTCCAACACCAGTGGGTCTCTCACCATTGCACATGTCCGACGCAGGCCCAGGGCACTGCCACTGCCAGAGCTCAGCCAAGACTCAGATGAGCAGCAAGAAGGACAAATTTCCCCATCACCAACAGGCAGGCGCAGCCAGATGCAGGAGGTCAGGTGTCAGCAGACCACAGCACCCTGCAGGATGGCGACAAATTCCGGGGCACAGCAGCATGAGGCAGGTGAGCGTCCTTCCTTATTTGGTGGGCTGGAAGCTGCTATGTTGCAGCAGCAGCGCCTACAAAACAAGAGGACCCTGGGATTACAAAAGAATCTGCGCCAACATAACAGCAACATGGTGGGCCAGCATCGCCAGCTTGAGTCCCTCAATGCTAACATAGTAATGCTGCATGAGGGACAGGTGCAGGCATCACAGGACACCAGAGACCTCACAAGTGCTGTCCGTGAACTATGCCAGGAGCTGCGTCATGAGAGGGTGAGCCAGCGCAGACAGGAGCGCAGATTTAGGAACATGTTTGGCGGCTTCTGTCGTTCTTCAAACAGGGTGGCAAATGCAACGTCACTGATTGCCCGTCGTGCAGTGACTGCACAAGTGGAGGCAGCACACAGCAGCAGGGATGTTGTGAACGGACTGGTACAGATCACCAATGTGATCGACAACATAATGGGACAGAGGTCAGCCACACTGAGTGAGCTTGCACTGGGGGACACTGAGGACAGTTCCAGCCTCAGCAGTGTAGTTGTACCAGCATTGGACACCAGACGGCGCAGTGCCAGGCACATCATTGCCACTGAGGCAGACAATAGAGGTGCCAGTGAGGTAACTGGGCACCCGAGTGGTGTGCGTGGCCGCAAAAAATGACTGTAACTGCCAGTGGACTTATGTTTTCACTATGACGTAATAGTGCATTACTCAGGTCCTTCATTGTTTCTAGTTTATCACTTAACCTTTTTTTGCAATTCCTCAAACGAACATTACCTGACTTAAGGTAGTATATTTATTTCACTACAGGTAGTTGTCAGAGGATTTGTGTCATTTATACTTACGTCTGAAATGGTTGTGTGTGATGTCAGCACGCCTTTGCCTTCCTCTGCTGCACTGGTCCTGTCTGCTGGATGTAGGGGTGGTATGGGATCATCTTCCTCATCAGATTCAGTATCACATATTTCTACAGGTTTGCCCCTGGTGGTAGCTATATTGTGCAAGATAGCACAAGTAGCCACTATTCTACATGTCGTCTCTGGACTGTACCGTAGTGCCCCTCCACTTTTGTGGAGGAACCGGATGCGACTCTTCAGCAGTCCAAATGTGCGCTCCACCACATTGCGGGTTGCCCTGTGTGCTGCATTGTATCTCCGTTCAGCAGGTGTTGCAGGATTGATGTAGGGCGTCATCATGTAGGTGCGCACTGCGTAGGCACTGTCTCCTGGAAGGGACAGAGGGTATAATGAGTATCTGAGCCATCTGACGTCACACTGCCATCAATGCACCAGTGTATAGAGGGACAATACCTAGTAGATATCCTTCACCAAACTCCCCAGCTTCCAGTCTTGTGTGTATGCCGCTATGGCGAAAGATGTACGAATCATGTGTGCTCCCTGGGTACCTGGCCACGAGATCAGTTATGATGTAGTAGGCATTGCATATCACCTGTATATTTATTGAATGTTGGTATTTCCGGTTGCGGTACACATACTTTGTGGCGGATGGTGGACAGATTGCCACATGTGCCCCATCTATGGCACCTAGGACGTGGGGGAACTGTGCTATCTGGTAAAAATCGAATTTTGTCTGCTGTATTTCCTGTGGGTTGTGGGGGCATCTGATGTACTGGTGTAGTTTGCTCAGCATGGCGTTGATAAATGCATTGAAAAATCTGGAGAGGGTACTCTGTGAGACCCCTCCAGCTTCTGCTATGACCCCTTGATAGCTCCCTGAGGCGAGTAGGTGGAGGGAGCATAATACCTGCACATGGGTGGGTGCTGTGAGTCCTTAGTGTTCTGCACTGCAGTATGGGTTGTAGCTCAGCTATCAGATCAAGTATCATGGCTGAGTTCAACCTATACCTCTCATATATTTCCTCCTCTGTCAGGTCAAAAAGTGTAAAGCGCACTCTGAAAATGCGCTCCTGTCTCCTCCTCCCTCTCCTCACACCTGCCAAGATCCTCATCCTCCTTGCCATGACGTAGAGTGCAGCCATTGTGGAAAAGAGTCTGAGGCATTCTGGGCCTCTTTATATAGGTTGCACCTGGTTACCACCTGGTTTCACTTAGTGGTATTTTGCATGTGCAAAATGCCATTCTGCGAAAAATCGCAATACGCAAATTTTTGATGCATAGATTTGCGACTTGGATTTTGCGACTCGCAAATTGCGCCTCGCAATTTCCTACTGGAAATATCGAATCGCAAAATGCGACTCGCAAAACCAGGTCGCAACGGAAAAAATCGCAATTTTTGCGATTTCTTATTTTTGGTCTGCGAATGCCTTTCATGCATTGCAGACCACTTTTTTGCACTCGCAAACGGACGAATTTTGCGATTCGCACAGTTTGCAAGTGCAAAAAAGTTTCATACATCTGGCCCCATATCACCAACCACTATTGTCTTTTCAAAAGTCAGCACTAAGCAGAAGAACACTTATTCAGCAGTTATTTAGCTTTACCGTTGTCCAGAAAAAAAATATGTTTGTCCTTTGAATATAATCCAAAAATTGGCAGTTTCCAAAAGTGAAACTGTAGCCCAGCTTTCTGAAAGCCATGAAAAAGTTCACACAATTGCCAGCGGTGAACCATGGTTTTATGTCAGGAATCAGACCGCATGAAAAATTTGATCCTACATGCTTTAGTGGAGGAACGTGGGTGTACTGTCTGGTAAATCTCTTGCTGAAGAATAAAATTTCTGACATAAATTAAGATGGCTCAAAGGTAATGGCCAGTCTGCCGAAAGGGAAAATGTGTGTCCTTTGAATCATGGAGTCCATATCCCAGTCACTCAGGGCCGGAAAAGCTTACCTAAAAAGACAAACAATATACTTTCTTGGGTCATCCCTCTCATGACCCTCTGGGATGCCTAGAACTCTGAGGTTATTCTTCCGCAATCGATTTTCTAAGTCCTCATCCATTGGACAGGGTGTACATACTGGTCTATAGTCTTCTTGGAGGTAGCTGACAGAGGACCAGCAGCAGTGTCCGGGAAGGGAGGGGATAAGATAGCTCAGTATCATCTGTCACCCCATTGTTCTGCCCCTGCCCCTTTCTGATTCACTCTAGGTATGTATTTGTCTCAGGAAACTCCTGCGACACCTGACCAGGAGCCTTAGTTTTTCCAGACTTCAATATCCTCTGCAGACTCCCCCTCTTTTATCAATCTTCTCTGTTACTGTCTTACATGAGGATAAAGTACTTTTCCCAGGTGCCAAGCACTTACCGGATGTGGAGCATAGACCAGAGAACTGACTCAATGAGGCTTTTCTATGCCCTCCTTTTGTGGCCATCACCCCCAGTCTTCCAGAAAATGCCAGAAACTAATATGCCCAGCAGCACCGACAGACCAACTCAGCTGAAGTAGTTACTGCCACTACAATGCCAAGACTCTGTCTTAATTGCAGAGGGTAATATTCTCCCAGCCAGACAAAAAAAAACAGAAGTCAGAGCTGCCTCAGCCATATGAACCAGCCATGCAATCCCAAGTGGAGGTACACCAAAAAGGGGCACTTTTCAAACTTTGCTCCGTAGAGAGCACCAGAGTGCTCTGACTGCCTCCATTGTAGGAGTCTGGGTCGGGCCGCTCCCCTCAGCCACACTGCCCACAAACGACCTGGAAGGAGAGAGATGCCATAATCAACGCTGTGATCACCGCCGCATCCACTGTCAGGGCTGTTGCTTACCCTGTCCTGGTATTTCTAAGTTTTTTTTAAATATAAGTTAAAATGTTATGACCTTATTTACATATAACTCCACTTTTACCTTCATTTTTGTTCAGTAAATTTACACTTCTTTACCAAAAGCTAAGATCGTATAACCATATGCTTGCAGCCAGCCCACCAATGTGCACAGTATTCACTTGTGCGCAGCAGGGTGTTCACCATACAGTCTGGCTTGTGGCAAGGTCCTGTGCCAACACTACAAAGGCCGTGCACAGTGGGGTTTGGCTCCAGGGCCTGGCCTGTGGTCAAGCACTGCCTTGAATCATCTGTGGCCTCCTAAACCTCTGCAGGACAAGAACAACCCACAGACCCCCCACCCTGCATTAGCTTTTTTTTAAATTAATGTTTTGGGGCTCAGCAGTGCTCCTGCAGGAGCAGCTGGGCGATGCATTCGCTCCTGCAGGAGTACCATGGGAGTGCAGCAACCCAAAAAATATAGCGCTTAAGGGTATCCTGACCACTCTCCATCTTTCTATACTCTTTTCAATTTAGTCCCTGAATCCTGTAATATCAGCCGGACATTTCTCTTTAGGTTGCGGCCAGCCAATCAGGACGCTTGCACCCACTGAACCTGTCTTGATCCTGCCAGAGTGAGTTGGCTAACTGGAAAATTCCCCCTCAGCAAATCAGAATGCTTAAATACTTTAATTCGGTACTGTGGGACTCCAGTGGGGCCAGCTGTTTCTATTCTACTCCATCTTTTTGCCCAATGTGGTGTAAATCTGTTCAGCTGTTTTTTCTGTATCGTGGTCCAAAATCCGTATGGGAGATTCCATTGGGAGAATGTGACTTTGGACCCCACCCACTTCTTCTCAGCTCTCACTTGACTGATCACCTCAAAACTTTCTAGAAGGAGCTAAGTTGGATGAACACCCGCAAATAAGGTGGTTTGTGCTGTGGTGTGAATGCTTAAAAATATGAATCCAAATTGAATCGCAAAAAGAAGGCTCACACTATCTTGGAGATCTACAACTAGAAAGCACAATCCAATTTTTGAGCACTAGATTTTTTATTACAACTAGGTAGAATGAGTTTAATGCTTATCCTAGTCCTAATTCTAATCCTTCAGTAACACTCGCTTTATGCAGGGCTCACAAAGTGGCCTACTGAGAGATGGTTAGGGTGGCAAGTTGCTTGTTGTTTGACAATTTTGAATAGTTTTCTGGGCCTGTTTTTTGGCATTGTCTAGTTGGGCTTTAAAGTATTCAGCTTTTGCCCTACAAATGTTTTTGTTGTAGGAGCTTCTTATTGATCTCAGTTGCTTGAGATGGGAGCTGGATGGAGCGATTCTCCATAATCTTTCTGCAATCCTTAGATTGTGCCTTTCCTCATTTAGGTTGCCATTGAACCAGGGTTTGTACATTCTGTTGGTTATTCTTTTAAGCTTCTTCAGAGCAATTGAATCCAATATGTCTGACATGGATTGCATGTAATGTTGGGTAAGATCATTCCCATTAGTCATGTTTGTGGGAGCAGGTAGGATGTTATTGCTCAAAGAAGCTAGATAGTTAATATTAATATTTCTAAGGCCTCCAGACAATTGTCTGGGTCTAAGAGGTTGGCTTTCTCTAGACAGCACCTTTTCTAGGATCTGGAAGGAGATATGTATGGCATTTTCCTTAGCAATGATAAGATCTAGTGTGGAACCTTTATTGAGTGCTGGGCCATTGCTAAACTGGGTGAAGTTGACATCTGGAAGGAAGGCTATGAAAGTGTTCAGAATGGGATTATTGGAATTGTTTAATTGTATGTTGAAATCTCCAAGGAATATATGGTTGGTGTGTTGTTCTGAGTTAGAGGAGATGGTTTCCATAATTTGTTCTACAGAGGGTAGGTTATTGCCCAGGGAGTGATGAATCATATGAAGTTTGAACACAAGCTTATCATTGCTCATATTTCGATACCTACATATTCGAAGGAGGTCACTGGCACAGTTTGTGAATGTTTTAATGTGAGCGTGGAATGGTAGATGCATTGTATGTGCCCTCCAGCTCTATCGTATCGGCTAGCCTGATAATGTCATAGTTTGGTGGTACTAGAATGTCTAAAATGGGCACGGAGGAGTCATTGAGCCACGTTTTAGTTAAGATAAAGAAGTCAAGGTATTGTGTAAGAATGAGATTTGAGATGTTGGCTGCATGTCTTAAAGCAGACCTGCAATCGGGAAGAATAGATCTGAGATGAGATTTAGTAACTAAAGTATCTTGGTGTGTAATAGGGACTCGTAGAAGATTGTCCTTGTTCATATAGTTGAGACTGGGTTGTCTGAATAGGTTGATAGAAATAGTCTTGATAGTGACCAGCTTGAAGAGATGAATAGAAAGGTCTGAAGATCGGCTTTAACTAGACTGATTTTTTCAATATCAAATATGATATTTTTCTTAATATTTTCTCAATATCAAATACATTACTATTCTAGCAACCTTAAAAAAAAATATTAGCTCTGATGACAGCTCCTACTGCAGGACTCACCACGGTGCACCAGTGTAAAAAGTAAAAACATATTACAAACTAAAGTGGCACCCACTTCACAACTTCAATACAAAACCAAAAAATATACCAAACAGGTCAGTATCATAGAGAGCAACCCAGACACACTGCCATTTCTGCATCTGATTCAAGAACAAATGGAAACAGAGTGTTAAAATCAATAATATTACAGGATTCTAAATTTTGTAGTTCCAAGGTCCTATTCTCACCTCTGATGTTAAGGGAAATCATATCAAATGCAAAAATTGAAGTTTACTGTTATCATTAGAATGGAATTCCTTTAACTGTCTAACCACAACCTAATGTTTATCCTGGTGCATAATGGCTCTGCTGTGTTGAAGATGCTCTTTTTTAGTAGATGGATAGTACTATGAATATACAACTTGTTGCATGCACATTTCAATCCATAAACAAATTACTTAGGCTTGCAAGAGAGATTCTTTGAAATAACAAATTCATGAGTACTGTTGGGGGCTAAGAATTTCCTGATGTCTTTGCAAGATCTGCCCGCCTTGCACTGGCACGTTTGGAAAAAAAAACTTTCACGCTCTGGAGTCTTACGTGTTACTACATCCGAAATCAAATTTTTGCTTCAAAGTATTTTTCAAACACTTAATTTCCTCAATGTTATCCTAAGAAACTATCCATGAATTTTGAAACTATATCATCACTATAGAGTGTGGGTCAGTGTTTGTAGAAAATATGACCAATCTTATTCGCCTTGTCACTGTATGTAGGGATGAATCTCATAACAAGGCTAATAAAATGTGTGATTGTGAGATTAACCAAGGTAGTATCTCTTATTAAATAGTCCACTCATCTTTTTGCTGCCTCTAGGACCTTTCTTGTTTAAAATCTCTCCTGGAACAATTTCTCTCAGAGTGTGTGTGCCTTCTTTTCTTAATTCATGAAATAAGTAACTACATATGTATATCAACCAATGTTTGGGCTGCCATTCAGACACACATGCAGCCTTAAACAAATGGGCACTTGAACACATTGGGGTTAGCAAACATCACGAAAGACAGGGCCCAGTGGCTCAACATTTTGTTGCACGCCATAATGGTGACTGTGGACTATTAAGTACTATTAAGAAGTACATATACATTTGGGTGATTGAAGTGAGGGTGACTGATGAAAATGTTTCCATGTAGGGTTTTGTTAACTCTGTTATTTCATCTATCTGCTATTTATTTGCTGTAGATAAGTAGATTTGTAATTGTGTTAAGGCAAGTGGAAAGTTTTATGTCATGTACATTTGATTCTAAATATGTTGTCTTTTATTCTACATATAGAGAATCGGTCCGGTACTCCAGAATGGCAGAAGAGCTATGTTATATTTTTCTTCGCTATTTGTTCACTGGGACTCAACTGTATTCAGTACTGGGACCAGTACTTCAGCTGGGCAGAAGAACTAAGATATCTTTTTATTTTTCAGATTGGTTTATGGAGTCTGATTGTATTTATTATACATTGGGGATGAACAGATTGAATCTTGACAGCATTTGATTGGGATTTGATTTCAGGTTTAGATGCACATCACTATATCTGGTTAATGATGATGATTACATTCGGGGAGGATGGAACTGGTTATTTGCCATACTTCAGTAAGCTGTATTGATAGCATGAATGTGATATATTTAATGGGACTTATTGTAATAATTTGCAAAAATATGTATGTGTGTCTTCATTATTGGATTTTGATTTTTCCCTTTATTTCATGATGCCTTCTCAGTTTGCTCTTTGTATTATTCATTTACATAATTTTGAGTAAGGTTAAGATGGCCGCCATTAGGTGATGTCTTGGGAACCTGGGAACCTCTCTATGTTTATGTAGTTTGTTATTTTTCTTCATAGTGCACATGACTACCCATGGTCAAGGTATAGTGTGGGCGCCCAATGATGGCTTAATCATGGTATCTGGAGGTAATAAAATGTGTTTTTTGTTATGTGGGGTGACTTTACCCATCTGGGTTTCATAATCATGTGTAGTTATTTAGAATTTCTGAATTACTATCCTGTTTATGAAATGTTTATGCTGGTGTTCATCCATGGCACTTATTCATTGTATTTCCTCTATCTTTGGATGTGATAGTTACAGTAAGTGTGATGAGCATCTGCAGATCTATACAGGATCTATTGATATTCTCATAGCATGGCTAGATGGGACTATGCCGAATTGTATTCATGTATTGATTTCCCTTAGGGTCATTTGGCCATTGGGGCTTGATTGAATGTAGTAGAGTGATTTCACCTGGTAGCTGTTTTCAGTAGGTGTCTGTAATAACGCGCAACACGTATGTAGTAGATACAAGGTTTATTGTCAGACTCCTTGCATAGCACCTCATCTGCTGACCATTCAACTGCCTACTCCTAGCTCTCTTCACCAACATTCTAAGGTGCACTTCTGGTTGTTCCATTCTCCAACATTCTGAAGAAGAACCTTGGAGCGCACCACTCTTACAAGGAAATGTAGTACATATAATTATACAAGGTTATAGCCTTATACTAGTTAAGATTATAATGTTGGTAGAGTGGAATACTCTATACAACTTTGAATAATGTTCCTATGTGAGTTTATAACAATATTATAACAATATTATAACACTTCCCCCCCCACCAATACATAAATGAGTCTGCATCTCATAAGTATATTACTACTGTATTACATAGTCCTTGTGCCATGTCGGACGTATTTTCCTCGTTGGGGGATCAGTTGGGCTTCTCCACATCGAGGTATTACTTAGTTCCTTCCTGTTCTGCAGTTCAACTGTTGACTCGCTGCCTTGGCTGCGAGTTATACGGTCCATACTCCATGTACGACCGTCCTCCAGGGTCACCACATTCTTATGTACCTTTGCTATTCTCAAGGGTTTCGAGCATTTGCTGCCTTCCCTCCGGGTGGGTCCTGGAAGTTTTATTCTGACCTATTGCCCAATGTCCCATTGTTTATTCCTTGTGCCATATTTGTTATTGTACCAGTCCCGGTACTTCCTCTGGTTCTACTGTACTTTCGTTACCACCTCCTCCCGTCGCACCCAATAGGGTTCCCCTCCTGTCAACCAATCAGCGTTTAATTTAGTCCCTGGTTGCCTTCCTTTAAGCGACAGGAAAGGGGATATCCCTGTGACCAAATTGGGCGTGGTGTGATATGACCACAACATTTGCTTCAGCGCAATTTCTCCAGGTTCTCGTGACATGGTTGCGAACTGCAAACACTCCTTGATCATCCTGTTAACTCTTTCCACAAGACCATTAGCTTTGGGGTTATACAATGCTGTTCTAAAGTGCTGGACCCCTCTTTTCCTCAAGAACTCCTCCATGGCCCCTCAGGTGAATTGTACCCCATTGTCTGTCACAATGGTACTTGGAATGCCTTCTTTAGTGAATGCTTCCTTCAAGAAATCCATGACATCTTGTGTTGTTACATTATACACAACTTTAGTCATCACCCAATGTGAGTGATAATCAACTAAAACTAACAGGAATCTTCCTCTTGATCCAAAGCACGTAAGAGGTCCTAGGATGTCCAGACCCAGCTTGTCCCATGGCTTGGTGGGGACTTTGACGGGAGATAAAGGAGATTTGTGCATAATTTTAGTTTTGTCACTCATTGCGCAATTAACACACTCGCGCACAGTGTTTTCTACTAACTTGTCCATAGTGGGGAACCAGTAAGAAGCTCTAAGTTTGCTTTTAGTTAAAGTCCTCCCTAGGTGTCCCTCATGTGCCAGACCTATGAGCTTGTCCCAAAGCTCACGTGGGGGAATGATTCTCTCCCCTCTCATCACTAATGCCCGCACGCGATGCAGAAACACATTTTGCGAGTCGGAACCGACTCGCAAAATGTGTTTCCGACTCGCAAATAGGAAGGGGTGTTCCCTTCCTATTTGTGAATCGCACCGCGATGTAAGTTGATTTGCGACCGCGAAAGCGGTCGCAAATCAACTCGCAGTTACCATCCACTTGAAGTGGATGGTAACTCATTCGCAAACGGGAAGGGGTCCCCATGGGACCCCTTCCCCTTTGTGAATGATCACAAAATTATTTTTTCAGAGCAAGCAGTGGTCCTATGGACCACTGCCTACTCTGAAAAAACCCGAAACAAAAGGTTTCGTTAATTTTTTTCTATTTGCAGCTCGTTTTCCTTTAAGGAAAACGGGCTGCAGATAGAAAAAAAAAAACTGCTTTATTTAAAAGCAGTCACGGACATGGTGGTCTGCTGTCTCCAGCAGGCCACCATCCCTGTGAGTGCCCAGACTCGCTATGGGGTCGCAAACTGCGACCCATCTCATGAATATTAATGAGGTGGGTCTTTGCGACCCCATAGCGAGTCGCAGAAGGTGTCTGAGACACCTTTCTGCATAGCAAATTGCGAGTTGCAAATTGCGAGTCGGAAGGACTCGCAATTTGCAACTCGCAATTTGCTTTCTACCTACATCTGGCCCTAAGCCCTTGGCTATATGCAGCTCTGATCGCACCTTCCAATACCCCCTTAAGTCTTCCTCTATCTGTCAGGATCTTTCTGGCCAACCATTCCTTATCTTATCTTTTAGAGCCTGTATTGTCTGATCATTGTTTGTAGCCGCAACCCACTCCTCCTTAGTGATGCCTGACAATTCAACATAAAGCACTTGTTCAAGGGTCTCATTTAGCCTATCTTGCTCTCCTTTCCGGGGTAATCTTGAAAGGCAATCCGCTAATATGTTTCTTTTACCAGGGACATGTTGCATTTCAAAATTAAAGCCTTCCAGCCCCAAGATCCACTTGGCTATACGTGGGGTGGCATGGTCTCTGCCTTTAGTGGTAAACAAAGAAATGAGGGGTTTGTGGTCTGTTCTGACAAGGAAGGGCAAGCCCCATAGGAAGAACTTAAAGTGGTTAATAGCCCAAAAGCATGCTAAAGCCTCTCTCTCTATTGTGGAGTAATTGAGCTCAGCCTCTTTTAGTGACTTGGATGCAAACACCACAATCCTTTCCTGCCCCTCTACACATTGGGATAAGGTGGCGCCTAGACCTTTCCCGCTGGCATCCATAGTTAGCCATGTTTTCCTGGTGGGGTCAACATTTCCTAAGCTGGGACAATGTACTATGGCGTCTTTCACCTTCTCAAAAGCAGTTTGACAATCAGCATTCCACTCAAAATGCACGTTTTTCTTCAACAATGTTCTCATGGGGGCAGTGACCTCTGCAAAGTTGTGGACAAATTTTGACATAAATTCAGCCAAACCCAAAAACGATCTCAGTGCTTCCTTATTAGTGGATGCCGGGGCCTCCTTTACCGCCACTACCAAATCGCAGTTAGGTTCTACTCCATCCCTACTTATTTTATTCCCCAGATACTTCACTGACTCTACTCCCAGTTGGCACTTATCCCTCCTAATGGTCATGTCAGCATCGACAAGGGCTTTGAACACTTCCCTCAAAATGGAATTGTGCTCCCATTCTGTGCTCCCATACACTAATATATCATCTTGGAAACACATTATTTGTCTGATTCCTTGCAATATGCTTTGCATGATCCTTTGGAATACTGCAGCCGCCGAAGTGAGACCAAAGGGCATTCTGCGATATCTAAAGGCCTTGAATGGAGTGATAAAGGACGTGAGTGAAAACGACACTGGGTGCAATTCCACTTGGTGGTATTCGGATTATAAATCTATTACGCTAAAATATTTAGCTGACCCTAACATGCTCACCATTTCATTTATTTTAGGGAAGGGGAACCTGTCTACCCATATATTGGCATTCAAGTCCCTCAAATCTACGCATAGACGTATGCCTCTGCCATTCGGTTTCCTGGTGACCACTATGGGAGCTCGCCACAAGGAACTTTCTATGGGTTCTATGACTCCTGATTTAACCAACTTATCTAATTCTTCCTTCAGGGGCTCCCTCATTAGGTACGGAATGGATCTGACTTTCTGCACTACTGGTAATGCGTTTTCCTTAACTTTAATTTTGTGTTGATAGTTTTTCAATAGGCCCAGTCTATCCTCAAACAGTTTAGGGAATTCTTCACATTTGCTTTTACTAATTTTTTGCATGTCCACTAGCAATACTTGTTCTTTGTTGTTAGGATCCAGTTTAACCCCTAGTTCCTTTGGGTGTCTCCATCCTAACAAGTTGGACCCTTTATCAGTGACATATACCGTTCCGTCAGTGTGCCGATCTTTGAATGATATGCCTAGTTCTAACATTCCCTTTAGAGGTATGGGATCATTGTTGTATCCCCCAGGCTTTATATTGGCAGGACGCAATTTGTACCCTTGGTTTTGGAATTTGTAATTCATGAGAGTAAATGGTAAGCAAGAATCTGCGTACGCCTTCACACTAATTCCATCTAGTTTAATATTGCACGTGGGATATGAATTACTGGGGGGTTCCGTTCCTTGTTTTTCCTTGACTTGGAGGATAAACTTGTTGCCTAAATTAGTGATCTCTTCCACTCTGTTTACTAATTTCTTATTATTTCTATCATTTTTACATACACGAGCATAATGCCCTTTATCAAAAAGGACTATTAGCAAGGTGTTTGTGGTTCCCGCATCTAAAACATTTCCATTTCGTTGTTTCTTCAGTCAGGTTTTTCCTTATTGAAGTGGCTAGTAGTACAGTCTTCCTCCTTGTTAGCCGCCCCCTCTTCCTGTTTACTATGACTGTTTATCACCTTCACCCCTTCTGTTTCTGTGTGTTTTTGATATCCCTCATGCACTCAACTATGTGTTCAATGCTCTTCGCAATGTCTACAGCTTCCTTCAGAGATGGGTTATGTGTAAGAAGCTTCTCTTGCACACGTGGAGTATTTGTACACCTCACCAACTGGTCACGAATCAATGAATCCTCTAATTCCTAGAATTCACACATCTGGGCCAGCCCTCGCAGAGAGGCAATATAGGTGGCTACCTTTTCATCCTTGCCCTGTACTCTACTAAAGAACCTATGTCTTTCTAGGACTATATTAACTTTGTGGCCGAAATGACTTTCCAATTTGTTGAGTGTTTGCTGGAAAACATCGAAATTTTCCCTTTCTTCTTCTTCTTCGTCTTCTAAATCTGTCAGGTTCTCATAAACCTTCCTTCCCTGTATTCCTAAATTATGTAAGAGTATGTGTTGTTTCCTCAGTGCCGTGAACTTTTCCCCCCTATAGCAATCAAATAAGATTCAAACAATTTTGACCACTCTTTCCAGGGTAAGTTGGGTTCACCTATTTCAGTTAAGAATGGGGGAGGTTGGGACATTCCTGCTGCTGCCATGCTCCTTATGAATAAGTGTCACACTACAATAATATTGACCTTACCAGTGTGGGTTCTGTACACTTTTGTCCCTTAATGTACAGCTTCTGTAAAATCACAACTCATGCATATACCAATCTACCAGCAATATGCCTATACATTCACCCATCAAACAGTATTATGCAATTATCTCTCAATTGTTTGCTGAGGGATACAATACCTAAGGGTTGCAGATATTCCTATATGTCTAATCATTCACCAATATACAATTGTATGCAATTACTTTCCAATTGTGTGATAAGGAATATGATACATAAAGGTTGCAGATAATCCACTTCCTTATCACCAGACACGTTATTGCTATTGATTTGTACCATGATTCTAGAATTTGTAGTGATCAATGCTCTAATTAAATTAAGATTTTTTTTTAGAAGGTTTGGTCAGCCAGTGTTGTTCATATATGTGTACCGTATGGTGTTGAGATTAATATACGTGATTTTAGTATTGTTGATATAGGGAAATAAGCATTCTAACTTTTACACAAGTTGTGGTTATTCGTGATCTAATGGGTCATGAGGTGTGAAGATTTCTGACTCCAAAGATTATTAATATTGTTGATTGTTATTGTTGATGATTTGTGTTGCTTTTGGGGTTTATGGAGGGAATTGCTCTAAGCGAAGTCAAAAGTTCCATCGAACCTTTAACGCGTCTCTTTATAAATTAAAGATAAGAAATCAAACAAGGTCAGACATGCTATCAGAGATGGTAGCAGAGTAGGATGGTTCGTCTCCTTAGGAGCCCATCATAAGGCACGGTACAAGGTTAGTCTCCATAAGGGCCCATCAATAGTCTCCTTAAGAGCCTATCATAGGGCCTGATACATAGTTTGTCTCCTTGAGAGCCCATCATATGGCCCTTTCTTTGCTATGCAGAGATAATAGCAGAGTAAGTTGGTTACGTCTCCCTAAGAGACCGCCAGAAAGTTTCCCCTTACAGTTGGATGGGTAGTCTCCTTAAGAGATTTAAAAAAAAGCGCAGATTTGGTGAAAGAAATTGGTAAAGGTTAAGATTTTAGATTTGATGATACAAAGTGGAGAGAAAATGTCTCCTTAAGAACCTACAGTGACTTTCCCAGAACCTGGGAGCTTGCCAATGCTAGTTTGAGGATGTTCTCGGTGTTCTAGTGACAGTGTGAATGAAATAGGTTTTGCACTTGCACAGCTTAAGCAAATCGCAGCTGAATTGTGATGTTTGTGAGGGTTTAGGGAGTTTGCGTACTCAAAATTAGGTTGTTGAAGGAGTTTGCATACTCCAAAGTGTGAGAGTAGGGAAGTCGTCAAACTTCACATGTGTTTGGCACTTTGTGCTAAAAAATTGTCCACATGGTTGTTGGTATACGGACCCTGCGTGGTCCAAGACTCCGGAGTATTGAAAAGTGTATCATACACTTGGTTTATTGTTGTAATTTGTCTAGTTTAATAGGTCAATCGGGTGTGGTTGACAAACTTGAGAGTGCATGTTAAGGTGAGTGAAAGGTTTTTCGACTGAAATTTGGTGAGCCCCATGTGCACTAGGACAGACCGAATGATCAGTTGAGAGTGAAATTTGCGGGTCGAATTTTGCTTGTGAATCAGGGAAACTGAGAAAGAAAGAGTAGCTGTTAGAGCGAAAGGCCGTCAGTGAAAAATGAGTAAGGTTTCTAAAGCAATTGTGTTACCCTACCTGTAGTAAACAGACAAATTGGGTTTTGATTTTACTTAGTGCTCGCAATATTTTGCATTAGTTTCGTGTGATTTTGAGTTGAGGAAGACAAACCGAAAGACTTTGTCACCCGCTGGTTGTATGAGTGTGACGTCATTAAAACTGCACTGGGATAGGTCGGTTAATGAGAAGGGTCACAAACGGATTGGCAGACAAGCGTGAAGCGTAATTGGGTGAGAAGATAGGGGAAAAGTATTTTGGGATTGAAAATCACTTCCTGGATTTGGATGAAAGTAGCGTAGTTACCAAAGATGACATTTTTCAAAGCTTTAAAGAGTGCCCTAAGGGGAGATACCTTTAGACCAGCTAGAACAGGAGAAGTTACACCGCCAGAAGGTACACCCACCTATACTGTATTTGAAGTGCAGGGTGCTGCGCCATGTCTTTGGCTGAAACAATGGTGCAAAGAGACGGAGAAAGATAGGAGCCCATAGAGCATTTAATTTGCGGAGCTTAGAGAATTTGAGGAGAGTACTGTATGAATTTAAAGCTTCTCTGAGACCAGCACAATTTGAAGCATTAGCGATTTGGGAATTAGTGGCTAGACATCAACAGCAACTGAAGTTTGAGAGAAGAATGAGAAAAGCTGAGAAGACACTAGCAGAGGCTAGATGGGACAGTGATCAGAAATTCTAGAGAACTGAGACTTTATAGGGAATTAAATTGTTTCCTGCAATCACACAGGAGAACAGGAATGAGGCCAGAAAGAGCACTGGAAAGAGGGATTTTTACCCTTCAGACGAGAGAGAGCAGAAACCACAGAGAGTAGATACACAATGAAGAGTCAGATGATGATGAATCATTTTACAGTTACTGAGAAATCATCCCCCACCATCTGCAACAAATGAGAGAAGTTCAAGCACCAGTGTAGATCCTGCAGCTGCCATGCCAGTTGAATTGACCCAGAACCAGATACAAGTTAGCCATAGTGGACCCAATACATTAGTGATTCAAAGACCTATGTCACAGATAGATATTCCCAGAATTTACCCAGAAGTACCTATTGTAGATACTGTAACAAACTTAGTAGTGCTGACAGGACAAGTTTACCAGAAGTCGATATTAGTCCAGATAGAGTCTACCCAGAACTCGATATCCCTGAAACAGACACAGACGATCCCGAGATACGCTCACATAGCAGGATGACAGACACAGATGTCTGCCTTGACAAGCCAGAACATAGGAATAATGTACCCTAGAGATCCAAATGTTCAACCAAGTCCAGATGCAGTGTCAGTACCAGTGACCATAGGTCCAGTCATACGGTTGTTCGCCCAGGGTAACAATAAGAACAGTAAGCAGAAGATCCTAAACCCAAGCATAGCGAGGGAAAGACTCGAAGAGGGTGCAAGAATGATAACTCCTATGAGAACAACATTTGATGGAACAGGTCCGTTAACTGATTTAAGTCCTTTCAGTACTCCTCCAAATAATGAGGTGAGATCATACTTAGGTCCTAATCCAAGCATGGTGATACCAGAGACCCCAAAGCTAACATTACAGCAACTGCCAGGTGTGAGCAATAACAACAACTCATTACAATTTTTGACAGCTCAGCAGTTAACTGAATGGTTAGAAAAACTGAGTGGCACTCAATGAGATTCTAGTGGAGAACTGCTCTGAGTTTGACCAGGCTTAGATTAGAGACAGAAGACCTAATTGAGGGATCATTGGGGCTAGACAGAATTTTCCCATTCAGAGAAGATGAGCTGTGCCACCTATGAAGCTGATTACTAACAAAGCAGGGATAGTACATCTGAAATTAGCAGACCTAGAAGAGAAATATGACATAGAGATCGAGAAAACAAATCCCTTGAAGAGGAGTTACAGGTTAGATTTTAACCCAAAAGATTTTGAAAACACAAGAGTCCCGGTAATGAAAATTCACCTTAGGGAATTAATTCAGAGCAATCAAACATGGGGCGCCTTAGACAAGTTGGAAGGCAGATAGGTGGAGAAAAGAGACAAGAGTAAAAGAGATTCTGCTAATTTTACTGCAAGTGTGCAGCTTGTTGAGGACCCAGTGAAAATTCTACCAATGAGTGAAATTCCAGGAGGAAATGTTGTCTCTGTCCCTTGGAGCAGAAGTGACATTCTGCCATTTACAAATGATTATCCCAGGTTGAGAGAGAAGCCAGTAGAATGGTACCAGCAGACAAGTAAGTTTGCAAAACTCACAAACTGCCTATGGGAGGCTTTGAACACCGTATTAGAGATAATAGTTCCGGCAGACTTAAGGTTGAATGCAAAAGGAGCAAAGATTGGCCAACAAGAGAACCTCAGAGAGATCCAGCAAAAAGTGCACCATCTCCTGATGTAATGAAATATTACTATAAGGTGATTACGTTTTTGAAAATGAGAACTTCGCCCAAGAACATTGACTGGCAGAGAATAGACAGGACAGCCCAGGAAGCAAAAGAGTCAAGACATGCATACTATGAGAGATTTTTGCAGGTGTTCAAACATTAAAGTGGTACAGAGACACTTGAGTCGAAAGACATGATTCATTTTGTGTTCAGATTTGTTGAAAGATGGAGACCCGAGATTAGCCAGATGATTAAGGGTCATTTGATCTGTTGGCAAGCAAAGTTGATTGATGAAGTATTGCAGTATGCAAAGTACTGTAGTGACGAGATAGAGTTGAAGCAGAGAAAGTTGAACGACAAGGGTATGGTGATGCAGATTAAAGTGGCACAAACAGGAATGCAGGGAAGTTTTCCGCAACAGCAGCAGCAGGGAAACGTGTTGTTTTAGAATCAAGCAAGAGGTAAAGGTCGTGGTGGAACTTGAATTGTGAACTGTAGTCCTGATTTGAGTACTGTGGTTGTTCAGAGGGATATGCAAGGAATGAAGAGATTGTTGCCATGTCATGCTTGTGGAGGCCTTGGACACTAGAAATGGGAGTGTCCGATTTTAGTACAGGATGGTGTTGTATAGCAAACAAGTGAAATCAATTCTTTTCAAAATATGAGAGGACCAAGAATGAGAGGTCACAATTCAAATTTTCAAAGCAATGTGAATCAAATGCAAGGTTTTCATCCCACGCAACAAATGCAAATGCCACGTTTGCAGATGCCCCAGTCACAGCAAATGCAACCTCAAGTTCAAATGGCACTAGACAGCAAATTCAAATACCTCAAGCCCCAACGGAGCAGCAGTAGGTGACGCTTCCTCAGCAGGTCACAGGTCAAAGGTTTAATCAGAGTAATAACACAGTGCACCAATTCCCGTTACACAGTGAGGATGGAATAAATGATGACTGGGTGAGTGAGAGTTCAGATGAAGAAGAATGAGTGTTATCAGCTTCATTAGAGGTAGATCGGAAAGGCCTTTATGTGAAGGAAAAGTGATGGGTCACATGGTCTCATTCTTAGTTGACACAGGAGCTACACGCTCTACAGTGAGAACTGCAGAAGTTCCAAACCTGCCCCTTTCAGGGAAGATGGTCCAGAATGTAGGAGTGGCAAATCAGTACCTGACAAACCCAATTACAGAACCAGTTCAGGTTAAAATTGGCAACTTTAAAGGGTTACACAAATTTGTGCTTTGTGATTTGAGTCCGATATCAATAATGAGAAGGGACTTGTTATGCAAAACGAGATGTTCAATCACATGCTCAGATGATGGAATTGCCATCCAGACAAACAGTGATGATGAAGATGACTTGCCCACAGAAACCAATTATGACACAGTGAATGACGAGTACCCTTTGATTAGCTTCTTTCCAGTTTTCACAGTGAGAGATATTCCTACTGCCTTACAGGAAACAGTTAAAATGAAAGTGTGGGATTTTACCGGAAAAGACATTGGTCTAATAAAAGGAGTTGAGCCAGTTAAAGTCCCAGTCAAGCCAAATGTAATTTTTCCCCAGATTCCTCAGTACCATATGACACAGAATACAGTTGAAGGGTGTTGGAAATGGCCATTCTGCAGGGTAATCCCGAGACTTTTTGCCTTCCTCCTTCTCTTTTTCTGACCTAATGTTTGCTGGTTTATAGACTCTGCACACTTCACCACTGCTAACCAGTGCTAAAGTGCATATGCTCTCTCCCTTTAAACATGGTAACCTTGGATCTCACCAAATTGGACTATTTGATTTACCTGTAAGTCCCTAGTAGAGTGCACTATATGTGCCCAGGGCCTGTAGATTAAATGCTACTAGTGGGCCTGCAGCACTGGTTGTGCCACCCACTTTAGTAGCCCCTTTACCTTGTCTCAGGCCTGCCATTGCAAGGCCTGTGTGTGCAGTTTCACTGTCACTTCGACTTGGCATTTAAAAGTACTTGCCAAGCCTAAAACTCCCCTTTTTCTACATATAAGTCACCCCTAATGTGTGCCCTAGGTAACCCCTAGGGCAGGGTGCTGTGTGGGTAAAAGTCAGGACATGTACCTGTGTAGTTTACATGTCCTGGTAGTGTAAAACTCCTAAATTCGTTTTTACACTACTGTGAGGCCTGCTCCCTTCATAGGCTAACATTGGGGCTGCCCTCATACATTGTTGAGGTAGTAGCTGCTGATCTGAAAGGAGTAGGAAGGTCATATTTAGTATGGCCAGAATGGTACTACAAAATCCTGCTGACTGGTGAAGTTGGATTTAATATTACTATTTTAGAAATGGCACTTTTAGAAAGTGAGCATTTCTTTGCACTTAAATCTTTCTGTGCCTTACAATCCATGTCTGGCTGGGTTTAGTTGACAGCTCCTTGTGCATTCACTCAGACACCCCCCAAACACAGGGTACTCAGCCTCACTTGCATACATCTGCATTTTGCATGGGTCTTCCTGGGCTGGGAGGGTGGAGGGCCTGCTCTCACACAAATGACTGCCACACCCCCTACTGGGACCCTGGCAGACAGGATTGAACTGAAAGGGGACCTGGTGCACGTCTAAGCCACTCTTGAAGTCTCCCCCACTTCAAAGGCACATTTGGGTATAAAACAGGGCCTCTGCCCTACCACCTCAGGCACTTCCTGGAGAAGAAACCAGAACCTGCACCCTGACAAGGAGAACTGCCTGGCTGCCTTAAGGACTCACCTGACTGCTTTCTACAAAGGACTGCTGCCTTGCTGTTGCCCTGCTGTCTTGCTGCTCCCTTGCTTTGCTGCAGAAGTGCTCTACAAGGGCTTGGATAGAGCTTGCCTCCTGTTCTCTGAAGTCTCAGGACCAAAACGACTTCTCTCTTGCAACTGGACTCCTTGTGCGGTGAAAAAATTAGACTCACAGCTTGTTCCGTGGTGAAAAATTCACCGCACGCCGGACTGGAAAGACGGCGCTCGATTTCGCAAAGAAAAGATCGATGCGGCACCTGCGGTGCGACTGGAACTTCGACGCACAGCCCGCCTGGACAACGCCGCCCGACTTCCATAGGGGAAATCAAACGCAGCACCTGCCGTGAGGGAGAAAATTCCACGCACAGCCCACCGGAACGACGCGCAGCAGGACAACAAGCCCAGGATTCCACGATCAGACCCCGGGGTGTCTGAAAACCCCGCGACCCACAGAGGAGACCTGTCCGCGCACCGGAAATCGGCGCAACGTCTTCCCCGTGTGAAAAATAGCGACGCAAGTCTGTGTGTGAAGGGCCGAAACCGACGCACATACCATTTTTCCACGCATCTCCTCCTCTGCGGCCCTTTGCGGAGATTTTTCACTCCAAACCAAGTACTTTGTGCTTGAAAGATACTTTGTTTGCTTTTGAAAGACTTAAGACACTTTTATCACTTTCCAGTAATATCTTTACAATCTCTTATTGCATCTTTTATCGTGTTGACCTGCAAATTTCAAGATAAATATTATATATTTTTCTAAACACTGTGTGGTGTATTTTTATGGTGATATATTGTGTTATTGTATGATTTATTGCACAAATACTTTACACATTGCCTTCTAAGTTAAGCCTGACTGCTCAGTGCCAAGCTACCAGAGGGTGGGCACAGGATAATTTGGATTGTTTGTGACTTACCCTGACTAGAGTGAGGGTCCTTGCTGGGACAGGGGGTAACCTGGCTGCCAACCAAAGATCCCATTTCTAACAAAGGGATTACAACCATAATTGCAGAGTTTGTAAACCAAGATGTTTTGAAAGAAGTGTTCTGCAGTCCATGTAATTCACCTATAATGGGTTTGTGAAAGGCCTTTGTGGAATTTGAATTGTTCAGGATTTGAGGAAAGTAAATGACATTGTGATTAAGTGTTGTCCTGTAGTGCCAAATCCAGCAGTGATTTTGTTTATGATCCCCTGTGATGCAGAATGGTTCACCGTGGTGGATCTGTTGTAAGCATTCTTTTCTGTGCCTCTTCATGAAGATCATCAATTTCTTTTCTGTTTCAAATTTTTGCATCAAGTATGTTATTGGTGGAGAATTCCTGAATGGTTTTCAGAGTCACCATCCATTTTCAACCACATCCTGAAAAAGAACTTGGGGTCATTGGAAATGCCTTTCCAATTGACATTAGTACAGTACATTGGTGATTTGTTGGCTGCATCGAAGACAAGGGAAACATCCAAATAGAATACTATTGCCTTACTAAATCACTTAGGGATGAATGGGCATAAAGCCCTCATTATGACATTGGCGGTAAATTCTGAATTTTGCTGCAGTGACTGACTCCACCATACTGCCGCGGAGGTGAACATCCCTCTGCCAAATTATGACACACACGCACAAATCCAACAGAAAACAGCCACAACCACAAATCCGCCAGACCCACTGAATGTGATAAACTGACAGAACTACCATCCTTACCATTACGCCACCAAAACAACACCCTCCAAATACTGACCCACGATTCACCACAGCGGACATTCAATGACGGTAAACTATTGGGTTGAACACCACTGCAGCAGATGTGGCCACACAAATATAAATCAAGGCAACATTGTCCAGAACAAAAAACCCACACCTGGCACAAATACACACACCCCACACACCTACCAACAGCACTATCAAACACACATCCACATTACCCACAAACCACTGCAAACACAAGACAGCTACACTTTGCGAGGACAATCCAAAAGAGAACTGCGCACACATTACACCAATTCAGCCGACACGCACCACGCACCACACACCCCACCACATCACACATCACCACTGCACAACCTACACACACCACACAACACCCATGTCCTCACAAAGGCACCCACGTTTCACCGATGAGGAGTTGAGGGTCATGGTTGAGGAAATAGTCAGGGTAGAGCCACAGCTGTTTGGAGCACAGATACAGCACATATCCATGGCCAGGAAGATGGAGCTATGGCAGAGGACGGTGGACAGGGTGAACGCCGTGGGACTACATCCACGCACAGGGGACAACATAAGGAAGAGGTGGAAAGACCTACGGTGGAAGGTGCATTCCATTGCAGCAAGGCACCAGCTTGCTATCCAGAGGACTGGTGGTGAACCACCACCTCTTCCCCCCACAGCTGACAGCATGGGAGGAGCAAGTCTTGGCAATCCTGCATCCTGAGGGACTCACTGGAGTTCCCAGAGGACTGGAAACTGGTAAATCAACATTTAGTACATATCACCCCACCATACCAGCATGCCGTCTCGACCCCCACCCTAACTTCCATCACCCCACTTCATCCCACACAGTGCACCACCACAATCAACAAACCTAAATGCCAAGTCCTTCATGCCATACCCACTGCATGCACATCTCTTCCAGTCCTGCATGTACACCCACCACCAATGCATGCACAGCATAGAGAACTAACAATCCCACAACCCAGCAGCATACACAAACAAAGGTGACAGGGCAACAGCAACAATATAGGGGAAGCTAGGGATGCTTAATATGTCAGAGACATGTAGCATAATACACCACTTACATCCCCACAGGTGCCCCAGCCAATCTCAGCGGGAAGAGGTACCACGGCTACCCAGCAGTCCCCCACCAGAAGATGCCCCAAGAGATGACAGCTACTCTGGAGTTCTAGATCTGGATGAACTCTCTGGCCCATCAGGGACCACTGGTCAGTCGGCTACCCCAAACCACACCCAGTCCACCACAGAGTCTCCCCCCTCAGTATTCAACACCATAGCAGCCACCCAACATCCCCAAACCTCTGTCCCCAGGACACGTCAATCAGCAGACTGGCCCACTACACTGGACTATTCCCAACCATTACCCACTCTATTGCACTTCCCATTGTATACCAATTGACAATAAACACCCTTGGACACAACCAGAGTAATAGTGCTTTATCTACAGGTAATGTACAATGTATTGAAATGTTATGAACTGCATGATCCTGTGTAAATGTCCAGTAACATGTTGATCCATCCTACAAATGTGTCTCAGCAGTCTGTACACATCACATCAGTACAATGATGGAACAACACCAACATCTGCAATAAGTGAAGGCATAGGTGACAGTCAGGTGGGATGTAAAGATAATGACTTGCATTTGCTACAGTCACACAGCACAACACTAAAATGTAGAAATGTTTAGTTCAACAGTCTTAACTAAGTGTCATTGGAAGTACTGCAGGATCATATGTGACCTGTTGTCCACATCCACTTCCCCTTCCTCCTCCTCACTGTCCTCAGTGTCCACTGCTGCCACAGCTGCATTGCCACCCCCCTCCTCCTGCAGATAGGGCACATGCTGTCTGAGGGCCAAATTGTGCAACATGCAGCACACAACAACAACTCTGCAGACCTTCTCAGGGGAGTAGCATAGAGATTCACCTGTCAGATGGAGGCACCTGAACCTAGCCTTCAGGAGCCCAACGGTCCTTTCAACAATCCTCCTGGTATGCCCATGAGTATCATTTTCAGCCCCTGTTCTCAGATTTCTAACAGGAGTCAGGAGCTAGGACAGGTTTGGGTAGTCAGAATCACCTGCAAGAAGTAGGGAACACACATTAGCCCTGCACAATGGCATGGGCTATGACTCCTGAAGACATACACTGACATACATTGGGTGGGGACTGAGGCTCACCTAGTAGCCACACTCTGCACCTCTTTAGTTGTGCCATCAGCTGTGGGACACTGCTTTTCCTTAGGACAAAGGCATCATGCACCGACCCTGGATTCTTGGCACTGACGTGGGAGATGTACTGGTCAGCAAGGCACACCATCTGGACATTGAGTAAGTGGAAACTCTTCTGATTCCTGCACACTTGTTAATGGCCCCAATTACATGTGGTTTATGTCCCATTGCATATAATCCAGCCTTCACAGCGGGTAAATCATCTACCTGGGGGAATGCGATGTAGCTGCACATGTGTTTGAGCAAGGCTGCCAAAACCCTTGCAAGCACAATAAAGAACATTGGCTGTGACATTATTGCAGCCAAGCCCACTGTCACATGGAAAGAGCCAGTTGAAAGGAAATGAAGCACTGAGAGTACCTGCACAAGAGGGTGTTTTACTGTGGTACAACAGATAGCAGGTCAGACTCCAATTGTGCGCACAGCTCTGTTATTGTGGCCCTGTCCAGACGATAGGTGAGTATGATGTGCTGTCCTCCAGTGTAGCCAAATCCATAAGGGGTCTGTACAAGAGTGCTTGCCTCCTCCTTCTATTCCTCCACAGTGGTTGGTACCTAAGGGACCCAAATGTAGGAAAGGAGTGACAACAGGAATAATTAAAACACTACAGCAGTATACGCAGAGCATGCTTGTATGTTAGACACTGGAATTGTATAGGTGATTACATTCAAATACAATGACACACTTATCAGTGTCTCCAGCTGGCACTAAGGGCCACATGAGTGTGATGCCGGTCCCCTGACCCAAGGACACAACCCCCCTAAAACGGAGGGCTAAAGTGCTGCCCCCTCCCAAACAGACTACCAAGACCATGGAGCCACATCGAAAACCTAGGGCCAAGGAGGCCCCACCCAGATCCAAAGCCAAGGAGGCCCCATCAAAACCTAAGGACAAGGGGGCCCCACACAAATCCAAGGCCAAGGAGGCACCACCTAAAACCAGGGCCAAGAAGGCCCCACCCAAATCCGAGGGCAAGGAGGCCACACCCAGATCCAAAGCCAAGGAGGCCCCACCCTAATCCAAGGCCATGGAGGCCCCACCCAAAACTGTGCCCAAGGAGCCCCATCCCGAACCAGAGGCCAAGGGACTCCCTTCAGAACCAGTGGGCATGGAGGCCCCTCAGAAACCAGTGGGCAGGGAGCCCCGTCAGTAACCAATGGGCAGGAAGCCCCCTCCAGAACCAGTGGACAGGGAGTCCCCTCCAGAACCAGTGGGTAAGGATCCCCCTCCAGAACCAGTGGCAAGGAGCCCCCTCCAGAACCAGTGGGCAAGGAGCCCCTTCAGTAACCAGTGGGCAAAGAACCCCCTCAGTAACCAGAAGGCAGGGAGCCCCCTCCAGAACCACTGGGCAGGGAGTCCCCTCCAGAACCATTGGGCAAGGAGCCCCCACTAGAACCAGTGGGCAACGAATCCCCTCAGTACCAAGTGGGCAGGGAGAACCCTCCAGAACCAGTGGGCAAGGAGCCCCCTCCAGAACCAGTGGGCAAGGAGCCCCCTCCTAATGAGATGCTCCCCCATCCTGCCCCCTGAGGTGCCTGCCCATTTCTAAAATGATGCACCTGAACAGTGGAGTCAAGTTGGGGCTTGGAATTTGCCCTGTGGGCATTTGTGACTTTGGACTGGCCTTTGGGCCTACAGGTATGTGTATACACATATATATATATATATATATATATATATATATATATATATATATATATATATATATATATATATATATATATATATATATATATATATATGCAGTTGTGTATGTTTTTGCATTTTGAATATTCATCCAACAGGAATACAGTGGTTAGATCTTGGGTTATGTTACTGTTGTTTTACTCTGCAGATGGTTCTGGGTGTGTGGTGTGTGTGTATGCTGTGTGTTGTGCATGTGTGTGTCACTCTCCTCTCCCTCCCTCCCTCCCTCCCTTGTGTGCTAGGCAGCTGTACTCACCGTTGTCGTCTTCGTCGGCATTGCTGTTCCAGGACAGCCATGGCATGGCACAGTATCAGGAAGACTTGCAGTCGGGTTCCACGGCAGCCGCCGACTCCTGTGTGTCCCTGGAGGTAAGTGTCTCCTTTTATATGATGTGTTGTTGCCAGGCTTTTGGTGTTGTTGCTACCACCCCAAAAGTTCTGGCAGTCTGCTATGTCATAATATGGTGGGCGGATCCTTGTCTTTCGCCTGCCTGAAGGTGGCTACCGCCGTGTTCAGTGTTCGTATGACCCTGGTGGTTGGTGTGGAACATTGGGCGGCCTATGGGAGGGTTCACAGTCATGGTCATTATCTGGCAGTCATTACCGCCAGCCTGTCGGCAGTAATACCGCCACGTTAACCCTGGCAGTCAGAAGACGGCCAGGGTCATAATGACCACCAGAGTGTCCCCAGCCAAATTGCAGTACTGTTAGAAAGAGGTGAAATATTTGGGATACCTAATTGAGAAGGGAATTAGAAAAATCTCCAGAGATAGGGTCACAGCCATGTTGCAGATGAATCCTCCAGCAACCCACAGAGATGTCAGGATGTTTTTAGGAATGGTGAACTATTGTTGCCAGTGGATTCCCAACTTTTCAGTCATTTCAAAGCTACTGCAGAAGCTGAACCACCAAGAAGTTACTGATCACCTAGTGTTAGACCAAGACTGTATGAAACCCTTTTCTGAGTTTAAAGAGAGTCTGTGCAAATCCCTGGCTTTGGGAATGTCTGAGTACACAAAACCCTTAATGTTGTTCTATCATTAGCGTGATGCATGTTCTTTGTCTGTCTTGACTCAAGTCCATGGTGGTGTAAACCGCCCAGTAGCATATTTTTCAGCTACTTTTGACCCAGTTGCAGCAGCCTTACCAGGTTGTCTGCGCACAGTCACTGCGGTTGGATTGAGCCTCACTCAGAGTGGGAGAATTGTAATGGGACATCCATTAACTGTCACAATCCTGCACTACATTGAAGCTTTACTCACCAGAAGCAAGACTCAGCATCTTACAAATGTCAGGCTGACACGTTACGAAACAGTCACCCTGGGGTCCCATAATGTATTGCTTAAAAGGTGTACAGTGCTTAACCCAGCAACCTTATTCGAAAAGAGAAAATTGAAATTGACAAACTGAAAGAAGTTGAACATGGCTGTCTTGAAGTAACTGATTAGTGTACAAAACTGAGATCTGATATTCGAGATACCCAATTGAAAGAAAATGACCAAATTATTTTTGTTGATGGTTCCTTCTTCAGAGACTGCATGGGAACATTGAGAGCAGGACAGGCTGCATGCACAATTTCTGGTATACTTCAAGCATCCTGGCTTCGAGGAGTGGCAGTACTTGTGGCCCTTACTAGAGCATGCCATGTTTCTGCACAGCTTAAAGTTACCATTTATACTGACAGTCAGTATGTATTTGGAATTGTCCACAACTTTGGCCAGCTGTGGTCACAGAGAGGTTTCCTGACCTCTTCTGGTTTACCAATTAGAAATGGTGAGAGAATTCATGAGTTGTTACAAGCTATTCAAATGCCTGAAAAGATTGCCATGGTGAAATGCAGTGCACATCTGAAATCACAAGATTTTGTGTGAATGGGAAATGGATATGCGGATCAAGTCACAAGGTTGTGCGCATTGAACTGTATATTGTTCAAAGATAAATGGGAATTGTTACTGGAAGAAGAAATGCACCCAAGTTATGGTTTACATGTTATAAATACCTTCGAAGAATTGAAAGCATTGCAGGATAATGTTGACAAGGATTAGAAAAAGAAATTGGTAAAGTTAAAATGTGTTCAACGTAAAAATGAGGTCTGGGTGTCCGAGGAGGGACAAGTGGTTCTACCTAATAGACTGTTGATACAAATGGCTAGATATCATCATTGTCAAGCACATGTTGGGAGGGATGCCATGATTCAAATATTCAAGCAATCCAAAATTTAGACAGGTTGCCGAAACAGTTTGCCATGGTTGCGTCATTTGCCAGCAGATGAACGTGGGTAAAGAGAAAGTAGTAAATTTTAACCACATGGGAAAAGTGGGAGGTCCATTTAGCAGAATGCAGATGGATTTCATTGAGATGCCTGTGTGTGGAGTATTGAGATATGTGTTAGGGATTGTTTGCATCTTTAGACATTGGACTGAAACTTACCCTACATGAAGAAGCAAAGTTACTGCTTAGGGAACTAATACAACGTTTTGTGTTTCCGGTCTCTTTAGAATCAGATAGAGGAAGTCACTTCAACAATGAAGTAATTAAATTACTATGTTCAGCTCTAAACATTGAGCAGAAGTTGCACTGTAGTTACCTCCCTGAAGCCTCAGTACTTGTGGAGCAAATGAATGGTACCTTGAAATCAAGAATGGTGAAAATGTGTTTGTCCACGAATCTGAAATGGCCTGACGCACTGCAGTTAGTTCTGATGACTATGAGAAACACACCCGACAGGAACACAGGACTGTTGCGGAATGAGATCCTCATGGAAAGAGCAATGAGGTTTCCAGCTGTTCCTGCCAATGCTTTTGTGAACATGACAAATGATATGGTGTTGGACTGCTGCAAGGGGCTGGCTGATGTGGTTCGCTCTTTTTCTCATCAGGTGGAAGCCACCACACTGCAACCATCTCAAGATCAAAGCCACAACCTGAAAGCGGGAGATTGGGTTGTGATCGGAAAGCACGTGAGGAAGACCTGTTTGGAGCCTCGTTGGAAAGGTCCTTACCAAGGAGTACTGATTACTACTACAGCTGTGAAGTGCGCTGGGGTTCTGAATTGGATACATGCCAGCCATACTTAGAAAGTATAATGTCCGCTTGACAATGAAGAGGAGTTGTTGAGAGTACCAACAATGTCCAGACAAACTCCAGAATTGGAGAGGGGAAAAGAAGATTCAGAGACTGGTGCTCATTCCGAGTTTGGCGGTCTTGAGACCACCAGACTCGGGGTGGCCATCGGACTGCCGCTGTAGTGGTGGTCCGATCCACCAAATCTGACCACGACCAAAACGCCACAGTAATACAGCTGACACCACCACGCTGAAGACGGCCTCCAGCCTGGTGGTCCTGGCGGTTGTAACCCCGCCCGCTGGATTACGAGTTCCATTCCGCCAGCCTTTCCATGGTGGTTCACGCCTCTGTGGAAAAGCTGGTGGAATGGAGGTGCAGGGGGCCCTCTTGGGGCTCCTGCACTACCCATGGACTTGGCATGGGCAGTGCAGGGGCCCCCATGCACAGCCTCATCTCGCATTTCACTGTCTGAATTACGGGCAGTGAAGTGCACGACGGGTGTTGCTGCACCCCCTACACCACCACATTGGCCCTGGCTTGATTCTGAGCTGCTTCAATGTTAAGGGCCACTTCACTGCAGGGCCGCTGGGCGGAAACACTGTTTCCACCTGCTGGCCCTGCTGTGAAGTCAGAATACGTCTGGCGATGTCCTGACGGCATAAGCGGTCAGGTGGCGGGTTGAGTTTAGCTGGCGGCCTCTGCCACCCGTCAAACTCAAAATGAGCACATGAGTCAGTGAACCAACCTCAACTGAGGCAACAGGAGAGTCTAGTCAGAGGAGGGCTCTCCCAGAAGCAGATGGTTTTGAATGACAAACAGACCAAACAACAGATCCAGAGGGAAGGAGTTGAGGCAGATCAAAGCCAAAATGATCTGACTCCTCCTGAACCAGTCACAGGTACTTCAAGAGAAAATCCTGCAGAACAGAGAGAACTAGCAAATTCCGCACCCAAAAGAGCATTGACAAAAGGTCCACTGAAAGGAGATAAGTGGCTGAAGTTACAACCAGAGAGAAAAGAAGCAATTACAGTGACAAACATTGAGGATGAATTAGACACAACAAGGAGAGCAGATTTGAGTGATGGAGAGTTAAATGGAGATTGAAGATTGAAAACAAAGAGAATTGCAAAACAAAGGTACGCAGGTCCTGAATGGGCATATGCAATGACAAGTGAATGGCAGAGTGAATTTTTGTCTTTTTGTTTTGATCAAGATATTCCAGGTCGATATTGTGGCATGTGAAGAAGATAGATGAACTGAACTTTGCAAACTATAAACTGAGAAGATGAAAAGGGACTATTGAAAGTAAGCAGGAAAATACTTTTTGATAACCTGATTTGACGAGCTGCTAAACCGATTTTGACAAACTACCTATTTTTGACAAAAGGGTCCTGGAAGAAAGACTGAAAGCTGTAAATAACTGCTAAAAAAGATTGAACATTTTTGTTTTTGATTTTTGCTGCATAGTTATAATTTTTCTCTTCTACTTTCTGATTCTTTACAGATCATGAGTAACCTCAGTCAACCGGGTAGGAACAATAGGTGCTGTAGATATATAGGTATTGGTTTGGCGATTATATGCATGATATTGTGTCTGATGTTGTTTGCGAGAATGACTTTTCTTGACAACAGTGTGGTCAACCATACCTCAGCTTTAGAGACAACTACTGTACTCACAGAAGTGGATAGGTCTAGGATAGATGAGAAATATTTGCATGTAGATAATACAGAAGGAGAACTTTCTTCTAATGTTTTCTATCACTTATTGCGTGAGTATGTTGAGATGATGGATGTGAGAGATTGTTTTGTCTGCATGCAGATTCCTTCTTCAGTGGAGGAAGGAGTTACTTACCATAGTTTGCCCCTTACTTATCGAATAAGTTGTAGTCTTCTACTAACCAGATTGTATAACCAGGAGTATATTCAATATTTCTTCTTGAAATATGACGTAATGTTTTCGTTTGTCCCTATGATTAAGTACCTGAGTAGAGTATAGAAGAAAGTGATTAAAGGAGAAATTGAAAAAGGGCTTAGAGAAAAGGGCATTTAGAAATGATCATTCATTTAGTGGCATCAAGACACAAGGGAGTTTAGCTTTAGATGCACAACACGTAGGAAAGCTTTGTGTTTATAGGCACTAAAACTAGAACTGATACATTGTTTGTGGGAAAGAGTGAATGTAGACATTGTGATTTGTCTATTTGGAGCATGGAGAATATGTAACTTGTACCATGAGATTAAAATGAAGAAATTGAAAATTGTCAGAAGAGGGAAGAAATTAAAATGGAGAAATTGTTCAGGGAAAATTCAAAAAGGGAAAGAAGAATGAAAAGTTATAAAGAGGACACATTTTAGGGGAGCAAAAATGTGTGTGGGAAGATGTTCCTATTTAGACATCAGAGGAGGGATTGTGAACACTGACTTTTTACAAATAAATACTTTGAATTATGAATCTGCAGAGAATTTGACTGAACATAGAAATTAATGTGCGATTAGGAAAATGTGCCCACTTGAGTGGCCACCATTAATCACAAAGTGTCTTTATTAAATGGCTTATCAATATTACTGCAAGTACCTGCATTAAGAAAATGTAGTAGGGTGATATGTTAATGATTTTGTACTGTGTATTTGCTTTATTAATTGTAGACCTTAAGTTAGCGAGGTTTTGGTCCTAGTTTGCACAGGCTCATGTTCAGCTGCACGGTTCTAACAACTTTGTGGGAAATGTATGACTAGAGAAATTAATCCATGTATTGTTTTTCACGGAGTTGACCACAAGTTAGCAGATGTCTTTAACTTTCTAATGAGAACTGCTTGCTAGATGATCTTGTACTAGTTACTGTTACTATGTATAGCTGAGGCATGAGACAGCGATGTTCCCAGGAGCTAACAATGGATGCACTGGCTGGAGTGCAGATGGATACAAAAATGTTACCTGATGAGCATGACAGTGGGAACAGGAGAAGAGGAGCCAATCATCGACATGTGAAAGACAGTTTAGTTATATCTTATATTTAGAAATAAACCCTCATTGGACTAAGAATAAACGTGCTGTTATTTGACCAATGGCAACGTAGGATGTTCTTTAGATAATTTTAACTTAGCCTGACTCCATACTGAGGAAAGGGCTAGTTCCTATCTTTCCTCCATAGAGGTGTGCGCTCATTCTATTCTGCTTGGGAGCTGAACAGATCCTGATGACTTAATTTTAATGCTTACACTTTGATGCTAAAAGCTGATACCTTAGATATTGCTTTCAAATAGTTCGGATAGCTTAGAGTCCCTGGTTGTGAACCTATCCTTTTCATGGCCCGTTGCTAATGCTAACCGAACAGATGTCCAACTGACGAAGATAATCACAGCTTGCTGACCCACACTGAGGGGAGGTAATACAAAATTCTATTGTTCTTGTTGTAATTTTGTCTTTTGTTTCTAGGTACCAACCGCTATTTTGATAGAGCCATAGTTCAGAAGTTTTTCTAAATTCTTGTTGACTAAAATTGCTTTGCATGAAGCCCAAACATGCTATTCGAATCAGAAGGTTAGAAAGGGAAACCGTGACAAATTAACAGGTTGGTGTCAGCTAGTAATTGATGTTGCTCATTTGCTGAACCTAGATGTATGATATTTCTATTGCGCAGTTGTTCTTGCTATTGATTTGTACAGTGATTCTAGAATGTTTAGTGATCAATGCTCTAATTAAATTGATATTTTTTAAAAGATTTGGTCAACCAGTGCTGTTCATATATGTGTACCAGATGATGATGAGATTAATTTACGTGATATTAGAATTGTTACTATAGGGAAATAAACATTCTAACTTGTAAACAAGGTGTGGTTATTTGTGATATGATGGGTCATGGTGCGTGAAGATTATTGACTCCAAAGATTATTAACATCCTGGATTGTTAATTGGTGGGAATTACTTTATGGCAGTCAAAATGTCAACGCGTCTCCTTATAGATTAAAGATAAGAAAAAAAATAAGGTCAGATGCCCTAATAAGTTGATCACTTGATTATATGTTATACCTAGGGGAGAGAATGTGGCATTTTTGCCAGAGCTGCAGCTCTGTTGCTTTTGCAACTGGGGAACCAGGCTCGAGTTGCGGCGTCATCTCAACTTCCCCTGTTTCTGGGCAAATCACTTAATCTTCATGTACCTGAAACCCAAAAGGAATGCTTCCTTGTGTAATGTAACTGATGCTCATCTAAAGAACTCCAATACCTTTGGGTCAAGTCTGCAAAATATAAAACTGCAAAAAAACAAAATATTTATGTGTTTTGTACACTTCTGTCACTGGGCTATACTTGGGCTACATTTGGGTGATATTTGTGCTACATTTGGGCTATTTTGCTTACCTGGTGGCCCTCTTGGGAGCTTATTTGTTATGAAGCTCCCTAATCTCCTCATTTTCTGCACTATCCTCAGTAAAAAAATGCTTTCAGGTGGTCAGCTGTGCCACACTTTTGCCTTAAATTCAGAATGTTAGCACTCTAGTTGCTAATTAGAACGCTATAGTAAACTGTTGATCACCAAGGAGTTACCTGGCTGTCTGCTGTTGGTACTGGAAGTGCATGTTTCTGTCTACATGTCAATTGTTTTTAATGAAATAGAAGAGGAAGATATTTGAGAGCTCACTTAAAACATGTACTAATTTGTCTTTCTACAGCGCTAACCATAACTTCGATGACAAAATGAAACCCCTCATTTCGCTCCTTTCTTTATCATAAGTAAGACTGTTAGCATTATAGTCGTTCTTTAGAACACTCTGGGAGACTGCAGTAGAACACAAGGGAATCAAGTGACAGACTGCTACTGTTGGAATTACAACAGGGAGATATGTTAGGGCTCACTTATAGTGTTTCCCAATTTTCTTTCTACAGCACTAACCATAATTTTTATGACAAAATGAACTCCCTCATTTTGTTTCTTTCTAATTTAAATGTTTTACATTTTACCAGTTTGATTCAAACAAGATGGCTTCAGGTCTTTTGTCATTACAACATTGAAAATAAAATAAAATATTTAGAAAAATCCTAAGAATGTTATAGTTTTACAGTAAAACATTTTATAAGCAACTCAGGCCCATATTTATACTTTTTTAGCACCGTATTTGAGTCATTTTTTGATGCAAATGCGGCGCAAACTTGCAAAATACAATTGTATTTTGTAAGTTTCCACCGTTTTGCGTCAAAAAGCGCGCAAATGCGGTGCTAAAAAAGTATAAATATGGACCTAAGTGCTCTACTAAGATACTTTAAAAATCTTAACAAATGTACTCGTTGGAAAAAATATCTATTAAACAACTAAGAACATCAAATAATTTACAATAAACACACCTCTCACTATTTTCTCCTATTGTCCCAACAATCTACAAGAAAGCTAGAAATGGCTGTAAAAAATAAATATATCACAGGAAAAAAAATAAAAATTTGCTATTAGAATTAAAAAAATACATAATATATTCAAACATGTAAATAACTTAGAATATCATTAACCAATTGAAAGCCATAAATAACACTTTTTAATAATAATAAATAAATAATGTAGCAATTACATATTTATATATTTGCATGTTCAACCAAGGTCAATAGGTGTCTCTACGCAAGGGCTCCAATTGTTCTTGGTTATATCCATCCCTTTCGGGACATTAGGCCCAACACACTAGTGGTTGACCACTGTTATTGGCACTAGTGGTGCATTGCTGAGTGGTAGGAATTTTGTGGATTGCTGTGGATTCCAGCAGGTTCAATTGAAGACATTTAGAAAAATGTGTGATTTCAGGCAATGTTAGAGGTTTGCATGGCATTGTGGAAAAAAAATCATGGGTTCCACGCAAGTCACCCCATCCTGGATTTCCCTAGGTGTCTAGTTTTAACAAATTTACAGGTTTGCTGGATTCCCCTAGGTGGCGGCTGAGCTGGGGCCCACAATCCACAGCTAGGCACATTGCAAAAAATGGGTCAGTTTTCAGTGAAGAAATGTGATGTGTTTTTGTTGTATTTTGGGCTGTTTCCTGTCACGGGCACTAGGCACACCCACACAGGTCAGGTACCATTTCTAATGGAAGGCTTCAGGGAATGCTGGGTAGAAGGGAGTGTGTCGCTCCTGGTAGATTCAAGAACTTTCCAGAAATGTGATGAAAAGGTGTTTTTCGGCAATGTTTGAGGTTTGGATAGGCTTCTGGATAATACAACCTAACAAGAGCCATGAAAGTCACTCCATACTGGATTTTCCTAGGTGTCTAGTTTTCAAACATGTACAGGTTTGCAAGGTTTATGTAGCTGCCGGCTGAGCTAAAGCCCAAACTCCACAGCTAGACACACTGCAAAAAGGTCAGTTTTCAGTAGAAAAAGTTGATGTTTCCTTATTGCGTTTTGGGGTGTTTCCTGTCGCAAATACTAGCCCTGCCCACAAAAGTGTGTCACCATTTGTATTGTGAGACCTAGGAAAACACAGAGTAGTAGAAAAAGTTTATTTACCTATTGTATTTCACTGCGTATGGGCCTTCCAAATGTAAGACAGTGTGTAACAAAAAAGACATTTTGAGAAATGCCCTCTAATTCACATGCTAATATGGGCACCCACAAGTTCAGAAATGTGCAAAAACACTGCTTCTAAACTCCATATCCTGTGCTCATTTAGGAAATACATAGGTTTCCTTGATACCTATTTTTCACTCTTCATATTTTACCATATGAATTGTTCCATACCAGGTACACAATGAAAAATAAATTGCAAGTTGCAGCTTAGTTATTGCCTCTGGGTACTTCTGTTTTTTGGAAAGCACACAAACCTAATATATGCCCACAACCAAAAGGGTCTAGCAGATGTAATGGTATATCTCTTTTATAAATCAGTCATCGTGATGAGAAGTTACAAATTCAATTATTGTCAGAAAAGATATATCAACACTTAGAGCCTCATTACCAGTTTGGTGGTCTTTTGGGAAGACCTCCGCAGTGGTGGACGCCAAAAGACCGCCATGTTGGCGGTAATCCAACTGCCGTATTAAGAGTTACACTGTGAAATCCACCAAAAAAACAGCCACATTTCAGAAACTGCCAGGCCACTGGAGGGTGGAAAAGAGGCGGTCCTACTACCAGCATTGCCAGCCCAAAACAATCCTCCTATCAGATTACGATCCACAAATCACAACAGTGGTTCTTCCACTGGGAAAAACCATTGGAGGTATGAACCACCTTGGTCTCAACTCACATCACACAGAACACAGCACCACATTGGATCGTTTGAATACCCCACACCTGACACACTTACTCACTGCTCTATATAGCACAGCCCTGCACAACCCACAATCCTTTGCCATCAAAATGCCACACACAGCCACAGACAACCAACATCCCAAAGCATTCAAATTAGCAAGAATAGGCACCCATTTACACTTCATACTAAACACCCATATTAGTAACACACACAATCCACAACACCAATAACTCAGTCACATCACATCACCAACACCTGACCATTTACCTAACTTTTCACCCTTTCACTTTGCACACAACTACACCATCTTCACAACCACTACCATGTCCCCACAAAAACACCCACATTTCACGGATGAGGAGTTGAGGTTCATGGTGGATGAAATTGTAAGGGTAGAGCAACACCTGTTCGTAGCAAAGGTCCAACAAACATCTATTGCTCTGATAATAGAGTTGTGGCAAAGGACAGTCGACAAGTTGAATTCTGTAGGCAGTTGTCCACGCACAAGGGAGGACATCAGAAAGCGGTGGAATGACTTCAGGGGGAAAGTCTGTTCCATGGCATACAGGCACCAGCTCGCGGTACTGAAGACTAGTGGTGGGCCCCCACCTCTTCCCCCTACTTTCACATCTTGGGAGGAGAACAACTTGGACATCCTGCATCCTGAGGGCCTAACAGGAATACCCCAGGGAGTAGAGTTTGGTAAGCACCCACAACATTCATGTCACCCAATTGTCTTGTCCTGCATGCTCCCTCACCACCTAAAGTCACTCCAATTAACACACAACCCACCACAACTCTGTCCTAATCACCTAATACCCATCTCTGGCTTGCCACATGCCCACTAAATTTATCTGGCCCCACAGCCCTTGGAATTGGCACATGAAGTACTGGCTAATCAAAGCACTACAACTCCCAGAATGCAATATCCCAACATTCTCAAAACCTGGATACTTCACCAAATATTACATGTCATGCATGTTAAACTAATTTTCTATGTACACCATCTTGATTGTTTGAGTGTGGAACAGTACATGGCAATGACAGAAATGCAATGGCAAACTCACACTAGCATCCCAAGCAAAGCACAGCCATAGCTGAGTTCCCAGTGAAAATGGCCGCAGATGAAAGAGCTCAAGCTAGTAAAATACTCACCTGGTTTGGAAATTCAGATGGCTGAGTGGATGCACATGTAGTACATCCTGATACCGGTCAATGTCAATTGCTTACTCACATGCTGTGTTCCTACAATGACACCAATATTGTTGTCCTTTATCATGCCAGACAGTTAACAAGGTAACCTGCCGACATCAACTCCTCCCAGCCCTGTTGCATCTATATCACAGGCAACCAATCACCCCCAAAACTGTTTCCCCAGGACTGTTTCTTCGATTATGTGCCCCACAGTACAGGTACCTGAGTCTCACCTTGCCACCCCTGACAGTGATGGACCTGCCACTAGGGTATGTGGGAGGGATACTGTAGGCCAGAGGATGGGGTCTCAAAGGGTGGCACACAGATTGGTTCTTTGTATCACCTGCTAAAACCTTATCACATACCCATACCACAGCTTCCACAGATTCACATCCCATTGTACAGACAGTGATCAGTACTGATGTCCCCAGTCCTCTAACCTTTCACTTACATTGGTCACATACCTGTGGGCTTGTCATTCACCTATGTCAGTCCACAGTGACATGCACATTGGTCTGCACAGTAGGAACACACTCACAGGTAGTTTACATACAACATAAAACATTATGATGATAGAGGCTATGGTCCTACATTTACACATGTGCTAGACACATAACCAGACACAAATGGCATTTGACAACCTCCTGTACCCTACAAGTTAACTTGATGGGAAAACACTTTACTACTATAGTGTCCTGAGATACTAGCAATGTTTGTTACACTCCACATAATCAAGACCAATAGTATCTGGTTTCAGCCATGTCCACTTCTCATGTCTGTCTGCAATCCCCATCTGCTTCTGACATTGTGTGTCATTTGCCAAAGATGATGAGACAAACAAGATCTAGGCAAATCTGTAATTGAAAGAGAAAAGCGATAGGACATAGCAGAATACACTCCTCAAATCAGAGAAGTCATGTCCACAATTGTGACTTTGCATCTGCAACAATACGATACTGTAGACCATTCTGTCCTGTACACAATACAAACTTTCAGTATGCATGTATAACTCAGTCATATGGTGCAGGAAAGGAGGTGACATGCTACCTATCTACTTCAGGTTACAAAATCACATCACAACATTACGTCAAATTCGCATACCTGCTAGTCAGTTGAAGTACTGATTTATCTATCTCTGGCTCTTCTTCACTTGGCAAATCTGTATTTTTACCCACAGGTTCTGCTGGCTCCCTCTCGTCGGGTATAAATGGTATCTGTTGTCTCAGGGCAAGATTATGAAGCATGCAGCACGCAACTATTATTTGATTTACCATGTTGGGTGAGTAAAGGGGGGCTTCTCCAGTCATGTCTATGCTCCTAACTCTTGCCTTCAGGAGCCCAAAGGTCTGCTCAATGACACACCTTGTCCTCCCGTGGGCCTCATTGTTGCGGACTTCCCCATGCATGGTTGGGTATCTCACTGGTGTCAACAACTAAGTTATTAGGAATCACATGTCTGAACAGTTGTTAGTGAATAGGATGTTTAGGTGTAGTCATGTAGAGGTTTCCAATCAGCATGTATGGTGGAATGCTATGAGCCCTTCATGCACATTGTTTGGTGTCCATTGTATAGGTGGTGTTACTATGCTTCCTGTGGTTGTCTGTGGATGTCTCCTGTGTACTAAGCAGGCTCCTATTTTAGGACATAGAATAGTTGTATATGTGTCAATGAGTTAGATAAGTGGGTCCAGATACTCTTTATGAAACATTTCATTATTTTCAGATAGATGTTTCAATGAGATGCTATGTCATTTCATGAGGCACACAGTTTGGGTATGCCATATGTAGAGTCTTCATCTGAGGAGTTTGACTTTCTGTAAGTTGTGTACAGAATGATAAGTTAGGCAATTGTTTGGAAAGCAACATGCTGTGTCGTTTTTGAAGTGAAATGAGTTTACTTTCATGGAACATGACTACTGATGATTGACTGGGAAGGTGTGGAGTAGGGGGAGGAATGATAATGTGTTGTCAGGTAACTGCATTTCCTTAACATGATTTGTTGATAGACAGTAATGATCTGTATGGGGAGAGATTTTAGATGTAGATAAGTCATCTTGTGTATGATGCTTTTGAGACACTGGTAAATTGATGGGATGGTGATGTAGTGGTCAGATGGTTGGCTTATGTTGTAGTGAGACTGCAGTCATATGGTTATGTTGAAAGTATCTAGGTGTGACATGATGTAGGCTCTGAATGGTTTCTACCTGGGCCTTTATTTGACATAAACGTGTTGATACGGTTGTGTATTTTGTAATGTATGTCTATGTTGAGAATGTGATGACCCTCTCTCTCTTTCTGTGCATCAGCATCGGCCGGCAAAGGAGACAGGGAACAGCCAATTGGGGGAGCTGCCGGCCATGGGACCCGGAGTGCTGAGACCACCTACACCGAAGGACCCAGTGGCCTGGAAGGCGAGGGGAGTGCCATGTGGGAGAGAGGATCCACAGCTTTGTCATCGGGATCCTCCTCCAATGGACACTCCCTGGCATTGGCAGACTCATCTCGGACCACCCCAGCACCATCTAAGTCTGCCAATCCCCTTACTACCACCGCCCGCCCTGTTGGCCGTGCCCGCTCACCCAAGAGGGTGGGCGCCTCCTTTGCTGCAGGCACCTCTGCCCCTACCAGCCCTTCTGCCCTCAGTGAGGAGGCTACTGACCTCCTGAGGTCGATCTCTGTGGCTCAGTCGACCAACGTGAATGCCACTTGAAAGTCAGATACAACAGAGTAATGCGTTCCTGGAGGGCATTCACAGGGCACTGGCTGGCCTACCAAGATCCTTTCAGGCTTTGGCCTCCACACTGAAGGCAGTCAGTCATACTTACTCTCCCGTTCCCCCCTCTACCTTCCTGTTCCCAAACCCAAACCCCTCTCACCGACCCAGCAAAAGCACACAGACAGACAGGCATGCATCTACCTCAGCATCCAAGGGTAGGTCAGACAAACACAAGCCTCACAAGACACCACTGGCATACACCTGCACACACAGCAACAGCCACTACCTGCCCTGACACCCTCAAAACCCCCAGCATCACTGACAGCACACCTCACACACCTGCAGGCACTACACTAACATTCACAGATCCATCCACTATACCAATCCTACTCACAGACAGCACCACAGCAGATCCTCAGACATCCACCACAGTCACCACTCCTGCAGACATCACAACCACTGACACTCCTACTTGCAGCAAATCCATCATACCTGCTATCACCACCCCAACAGACACTCAACCACCCACCATGACATCCTCCAGCACCTCCACCCCCTCTGCCCTGTACACATAAACTCCCTCCCTCACCCACTCAACAGACACCTACCACACACAAGCATACCTCCCACATATATGCACCCACAACAACCACACTGACAAGTCAGACAACTACTCCCTTACACTCCACTCCAAACCCTCTTCTGATGTCCATCCCTGTGTATCTAAAAACGTGTTCCTTAAATGTTTTGATCTTATCCCTACTCCTCTTCCCCTGTGAGAACCCTAAATGCTCCATTTCCCTCCTCAAGGCCCATCCCTTCCACCTCCAAGGCCTTCCCTACCCCCCTGCAAGTACCCATGCCCTTCCTCTGCAAACACACCTAACCCTTCAAAGAGAACGCAACCCACCCCTAAGCATAGACCTAACCCCCACCTCAATCCCAAAGGACCCTCTTCCAAGCCTAAGCCCAAACACCCCCCTCCATCTACCCCATAATCCCTGAGGTGCGTGCCTGCCCCATTGATGCCCCTACCTGTGAAGGTTACATGGCAGTTAGGAGTCAAGTTTTAGGCACCAAGACGTGCATCAAATACATGTTGCACTATTTCTACTTTAACTGGCCTATAGCCTTGGACATTCCATATTTGTTCTAACTTTTAATAGATAATTGGACCGCCCAGTTGTTGTTTCGACATTACGTATTTGTTCTGCATTTCTTTTCTTTCGGCATATTTGAAAATGGCTGACATTGTTTGTGTGTGTGTGACTATTTTGTGTGTAAGTGGTGCTTGTGCTACGTGTTTTGTCTGGGCAGCATGTGAGGTTGTGTGCAGTGCATTTGTCCCCCAGTAATGGGTGTGTGTTATGTGATGGCCATGTGTATGTTGGGGACATGTTGTTGCCATGATATTGCGTGGTCTTTCTGTTGACGTGTTTGTTGCAGTATTGTGTGGTTTTGTTTGCTTTGACTATGTGGGTGTGCGTGTTTTGTGAATAGATGCCAGATATGTTGTGATGTGTGTTTGCTGGGTATGTCGAATGCGCTGTTGTATGGTTGTGTGTGTTTGTTCCCTGGTAGTGGTACGTTGTGTTGTATGTGTGATTTGTTAATTGGTAGTGTCTCTTGAGGGTGCTTGCCACTGCATTGATGGTGTTGTGTTTGTGGTGTTGTAGTGTCGTTTTGTGGTGTTCTGTGTTGTTGTGTGTGACTGTGCCGGTGATGTGCTTCTGGGAGTAGGTGTGTGTTTTTGACGTGTGTGTGTGTGATGGCCGTAGTGCGTGTACTGTGTATATGCATGTGTGTATGTGGCTGTCTGTAAATGTACGAGTCAGTGTCAGGTTACATGTGTGTGTCACTCTCCCCACCCGTTCCCCATTGGTATGTTATGTGTGCGTACAAACTTTGGCAATTTACAGCAGTGACAGGCAAGTGTGTGTACTCACAATTGCTTTTGTCGTCTTCGGCTTTGAATCCGGTGTCTCTGGGCGAGTAGGAGCAACAGGAAGTCATGTAGTCCAGGTTCCATGCCGGCTCCGCATAAGTATGGCTTCCTGAAGGAGAGTGTCTCCTTTTATGCAGTTGGTTTCCACCTGGGTACCATGGTGGTGCGACCACGGCAGAAACCTTGGTGGTCTGCAACCTCGTAATCTGTCCGGTGGAAACATGGTCTCTGCCTGCCTGGAGGTGGCTACCGTCATCCTTGGCGGCCAGATCACAGTGGCGGTGCCGGCAGTGCTTTGGCTGTATTCTGTTGTGAATTCCGCTATGGTCATAATATGGCGGTCTTCTCCACCAGCCTGTTGGCGGTGCGACCGCCATCATGGCGGTCCTGGTACTGCCAAACATATAATGAGGCCCTTAGTTTATTTAGGAAAACATTGAAGGGTCTACACAAATAACCATTTGCTGATTTCAAAATTCAGTTTAATTTTCAGAAATGTGTAGCTTTCCAGGATCAACTATGGACTTCATACCAGTTTATACCACAAATTGGAAGAAGGTTGAAAGCCCCAAAAATAGGAAAATGGACTGTCTCCCAGTAAAATACCAAACTGTGTTAAAAAATGGTTTTCTGAATCAAGTGTGCCTGTTCCCAAAAGCTGGGAAGATGGTGATCTTAACATCACAAACCTTTTGTTGATGACATTTGCAGGGAAAAAAAACTTTCTTCTGCAGCACTTTTTTCCATTTTTCCCAAAATAACAAAAAATGTAGCTATATTTTGGCTAATTTCTTGGTTCCCTCCAGGGGAATCCACAAACCCTGGGACCCTTTAGAATCCCCAGGATTTTGAAAAGAAAGGATGCAAATTTGATGTGGAAAGTTTATGCACAAACTATCCAAAATAGCCAAAGAAGAAAGGCTTAGCTTTGGGGGGAGGATCCAGAGATGAGCCCAATGATTCAGTTGTTTGTCACATAAGTGAGAGTGGGCCCGCTGCTAAAACAAGCAACAGCCTATGCATGCCTGCAACTCGAGCACAGAGATATCTAGGTAAGAGCCCTTTTCTTATTGTGCAGCAGCCCAAGCCCTCTCAGCCATCTGCCGTTAGAGATCCCACATTTAACTGGGATCAGGTGCTTGACCAATTCAAAACTGTTGTTGTTTGTTGAGTTACCCATCTGGTGGAAAGAATGAAGAGCCTGGAAAGTTCTGTTTTGGAAATAACCAGGTCACGTGATGGGGAAATTGTGTCTTCCAATGTTGGGTCGACCAGTTTTGCAGGTTCAGCTGGGTCTGTGGCTTTAGTGACCTTCGTCACCAGTGCCTCCAGTGTGGACTGGACCATATCATCAGTGTGCAAGAAATCTGTCAAAGATAAACCCCCTTCCATATTGCTAGTGGTACCCTGAAGACCTTGATGGGGGAGAGTGGTACACTGCAAGGGTTTTGAGGATTTGAGTACTTTGTATGTTTGTGACACTGAAGGCTTCACACGGCCCGATGTGCTTGACCAGTCATGCCTAAATCTCCCTCCTTATTGTTGTCTATGTTTTGCAGTACTGACGAGTGTACCCCCTCTGTCCTCACTTACAGAGGAAGCCCAAAACTTGAACTTTAACATCAGGGAATATAACATCACCACCTTTGTTAGGTGGGTTGGGTGAATTGGCCCCTTGACCAAGAACTTGAAGGGAGATTGTGTCATCATTAACTGGAGACATCCAAGACTAGCAACAACACAAAATAAAATTGAATAAAATGATGGAAACACTCACCCTTGTCAGGGATCTGGGTTTAATCCATCATTATTATGCTCACCACGTCAAGACTCAACACTCCATCGGAACAGTCCAGCCTGAACTGCCAAACCAACTCCTCTGGGACCAGTTTTGGGGTATCAATCCTCATCAGCCAGGTTAGCTAGGTTAGCTTGAATCCAGTGGCATAGCAAGCAAGGGACCCACATCTGGGCATACCCTGGTCACTTAGGGCAAACATAGCAACACCAAAAAATAAAATGATGGATGGAGTGTTGAAACTTTTCAAACACTCACCCCCAGTCACAGATCTGGTTTTTTTTCATTGTTATTTCACTTGCCATGTCACCCCAGTTTGGTCCCAGCCACATGCAAATCAGTCTTAACCCTTCTCTGCATGGGGACAGTCCAGCCCAAACTGCCAGATGTGGGCCCCTTGCGTATTCTGCCATTGGATTCAAGCTAGCCTGGCTGATGAGGTGTGACACTCTGAACCCTGTCCTAGGATGCTTGTTTCCGGTCCACGGAGCACCTGACCTGGCAGATCAGGCTGGACTGTTCTCATGGGGATCAGGGTCAAGGCTGATTTCCATATGGCTCGTTCCAAACTGGTGGCATGGAGAGCAAAAGAAAGATGGATTTAACCCAGATCTGTGACTGGGGGTGAGTGTTTGGGAAGTTTCAGCATCCAGTCCATCATCTAGTTGTGTTGCTACAACATCTGAGTCTAGTCCATTGCTGGTTTCCTTCTGTGACTTGTGGGCCTGTTAAACCTCCTATCTTAACTTCAAATAGATTCTCTCCTCTGTCAGACCTACAGTCTATTTATTGGCTTTCAATGGATTCCATCCCATCCAAGAATGTAATCAAGGCATCAAAGGTTTGCCATGTCCAGTTAATAGGTAATCATTTGCTAATCATTCACCCCTCACCTTCTGACCTTTTGGATGCTCTCTGGGATTTTGCTCAATCTACTAGAAACATAATACTAGGTCACTAAAAATGCTAAAGGGGCTTTTACTTCAGGTGGGTTGACTAGGATTGCAAAATCGCTAATCGAAGATTGCATGAAGCCCTCAATGCTAAGACCAGGAATCAGCAGCATGTCACGAAAGAAGGAAGGCTAGTTTACAAGCAATCAACCTAAAATAGGAAACTAGCAATCAAGGAAGAAACATGGGAACACTTCATGGCATTTTAGGCAATTGTAAATGAAAGAAAGTTATCTCCCTCTACGTCAAAGAGGTAGGATCCAACATTAGTCCAGATACCTGGTTAGAACACTTTGAAACAGATTTATTCATATGGGAATAGCTTTATGGCCACTCATGTGGAGATCAGATATGAGCTGGATGAGGTTATTGCTGCTATATTGGCAAGCACATCAAACAAGGTGTTGGGCCCAGATGTGGTGCCTGTTTGACCTTTATAAGGAGAACATCCAACTGTGGGCCCCTGTAATTACAAATGTTTTAAATGCTTCAGCTTCTCTAGCTATTCCTACCTCTTGGCAGACTGCTACTGTTGTTCCTGTTTTCATTCAAGAAAGGCAACAGACAGGGCCCGAGTTGCTATAGCCCAATATTGTTGCTGGATTCTCTGATTAACATTGTAGGGTGCATTATTTGCACAGAATTGAGGACTGGGCTGAGCAAAATGGCACTCTTCATGTCCTATACAATATGGTTTTAGGGGAGGCTTGGGCATCTTTTCAACAGTGCTTGAATTTGCACGTTATTATAGGGATATACATAGTTGCAAAGAAAGGTCCACTCTATTTAGCTTTTTTGGACCTTAGCAGAGCATTGATCGTGTCAACCACTCCAAGTTGTGGAGCATCTCAATTAACATTGGCCTGCCTCTTTTTCTTTTTTATTAGCTCTTTATTGGCATTTCCAATATGATACCACAGATACTAAAACATCAGCAGATAAACAGTTACACATCAGCATATTGTCCAGCAATATAAACAAGAGATACATTATCCACACAAGGCGGCAGTATACCAGAAAACAAGACAAAAGATCTCAATGAACACCTTACCCAAAATGTTGTGACGTAAAATGTGCCCCCCAACCACGGTGTGTAGGTCAAGTCAGCACAGACCCTCGGTGGGCACTTCATGACCCAAGTCTGCCCTATAAATATGATCAGAACATGCATAACCATGTGAACAAACTCTCTGGGAACTGGCAATCTGAATGGGCCGAGGAGGCCCAATCATCTTAGTCTATATACTAGCATATAGAAAATAAAAGGAAGGGGAAGGAAATGTGGGTGGGAGCATCGGGGGTTTCATGAACAGTGTAAGAGTAGGAGGAGTCCTTCCTGTCGCCGGTCTCTAGGGCATCAAAAGGGTAGGACAGTCGTGTGTGCGTGAAGAGCACTAGTTTCATATCACACATGTTTTTTCTGTCTGATCATTTGACAGCTAATGCACATAACAAGAGATCCCTGATGGGTATGGTGGACAAGGCTTGTGTCCCATAACGTGGCCACTTCACCTCTTCCCCTTGTGTGTAGGTCACCTGTCATTGCATCAGCCTCTGCAGATGCTCACTTAAGGTCTACTCATAGCCAGCTGTCAATTGGAGGCGGTTGTTCCGCCTTCCACACCATGTCAAAAAGCCGCTTGAAAAGGACCATAGGCAAGTCAGCAAATTTTAGATAGCGTTTAGTTAATTTACTTAATGACGCCTAGGAGGCAAAGCAGGGGTTCCAGTGGGAGCTGTACATCTATCACCAACACTAGATGCTCCTCATCTTGCACCCACACCCGTGTTAGCAAAAGGCAGTCCCACACCATGTGGAAGAAGGTCACATCATGGGGTGCGCAGTGAGGGCACACCACCACCACCCTGGGGAAATGCCTATGTAAGTGGTGTGAAGTACAGTAAGTGTGGTGTGATTAATTGACCTGGGTGAACTTCACTGGCCTGCTCCTACCTCTGGTGGATTTTCTATGCATTTTTCATGATAGGGCCAGTGCCTCTGAAAGATACGTAATTGGGAACAATTGCAGCAAACCACAGCAAACCATTTGGTCTCTCCCAGGTCAGATGCCTTTTGGCCCCCATTTTATTTCTTTCGCAAATAATGGACTAAGTTTGTTTTTAGTTTTAGTTGAAGGATATGACCAAGGTGAAATTGACTTTTTTCCTGGCCCTACTTTATGCCGATGATGCTGTCCTGTTTCCCACATACCAAATGGTCTTAGTGGCCTTATTGATGCTTTTGTTGCATTTACAGGTGGCTAAGATTTAGAACTGTTAGAAATGGGGTCTCTAGTTGGTAGATGTATACACCCTTGTCCAATAGGGACCACAATCCTAGTCAGAGTAAGTCACACACAAACCAAAATTGTCCTGTGCCCACCCTTTGGTAGCTTGGCACTGAGGAGTCAGGCTTAACTTGGAAGGCAAAGTGTAAAGTATTTGTGCAATAAATCATACAGTAACGCAGTGAAAACACCACAAAAATACACCACAAATGTTTTGAAAAATATATGATATTTATCTGGTTAAATTAAGGTCAAAATGATAAAGATCTAATCAGCACAAGTTGAGATACAGCTTTTCCAGGTTTAAAAAGAGTCTTAATTCTTAGAAATCAACAGTTGTTTCTTGTTTACACGAAGTACCTGGTTTGCGTCAAAAATAACATGAACGGGGAATGCAGAGAAAGAGATGCATGGAAAAATAGGGTGTGCATTAGATTTTCTGATACGGCACAGACGATGGGTCATTTCTTTCCAAGCTGCAAGGGGCTTTGCGTTGTTTTTTGGTGCGCAGTCTTGGTTCCTCACTGCGATGCAGGGATCTTTTTGGTGTCCAGGGATGATGCAGGGAACTCCTGGGCATACTGGAAGAAGTCACAGACGTTTTTCCAGTTGCAAGGCAGGTGCTGCATTGAATCTTCACTTGGGAAGTCAGGCTGTGTCATTTCAGCTTGGCTGTGTGGTGTTTTCTCTGTCACAAAACGGCTGTGCATCATTTCCAGCAAGCTGTGCATCGATTTTCGGTGCACAAGTAGTTTTCTGAAGACATGAAGTCTTTTTAGTCCTGAGACTTCAGAAAACAGGAGGCAAGCTCAATCCAAGCCCTTGGAGAGCACTTCTCAGCAAAGTCAGAGGGCAGCAGGGCAGCAGGGCAGCAGGGCAGCAGGGCAGCAGGGCAGCAGGGCAGCAGGACAACAGTCCTTCTCGGCAAAGCAGTCCAGATGGGTCCTCTGGGCAGCCAGGTAGTTCCTTTTGGCAGGTTGCAGGTTCAGGTCCAAAAGTGTCTCAGTTGGTGGTGTCAGGGACCCAATTTATACATCCAAAACTGCCTTTGAAGTGGGGTAGACTTCAAAGAGTGGTTTTTGAAGTGCACAAATTCCTCTTTCAGTATAGGTCTGTCTGCCAGGGTCCCAGTAGGGGGTTTGGCAGTCCACTGTGTGAGGGCAGGCCACTTAACTTTGAAATGTAAGTGTCAGGCCCTCCACCATTCCAGCCCAGGAAGACCCATTCAGTATGCAGATGAATGCAGATGTCCTGTGTTTGTGGTTGTCTGGGTGAAATTCACTAGGAATCTGTCAACCACCCCAGCTCAGACATTGATTGGAGATAGGCTGTAAGGCACAGAGGAATTTTATGGATCAAATCTGTTTATTGATTTTTCAATTATAAAACATCGCATAAGTACTACATCACAGTATTGCCAGAAGGCTCGTTGTTAGCTTACTCCATGCGAAACAATAGAAAAGAAGAAGGTTAAATACACAATACAACTAAGTTTCCCCACAGCTGGCTGGCAATACAAGAATCAAACAATCTCAGGCTCTTTTAGAATAAAATTCTGGTCCTATATATACATCTCCCTGAAGGTACACTCCCCTGCACTCAATTCAAATTCAGAACCCTCAAGTAAGTTGGACATGTCAGCTCTGAAAACTCCCCGGATAGAATACGTAAGTATGGTTGCCAAAGTTCTTTAAAGTCCCCGCTCTGCTGCTGAGAAGTCAGGGTGAGCTTTTCCATAGCGAGGATAAACCAGAGCTTGTGCAGCCACACGACTGTTGTCGGGATCCGTTCGGTCCCCCACACGGTTAGCAACAGCTGTATTGCAGCATTTAAGGCTAAAGCCATCTGCCGTCCCATCAATGATCTCGGGGGAAAAGTGAGAGGATTGGGAAGGCCCAACAAGATATACACAGGAAATCTAGGGATCTGAGTGTCAAAAGCCATGTCCACAGTGTCTATTATGTCCTTCCAGTACCGATGTAGTTTGGGACAATGCCATAGTAAATGCACAAGCGACCCCCCTCCCCCACACCCCCCCAGCAAAGACTAGATTTATCATGGTCCCAAGCATGGATCCTAGTTGGGGTGTAATACCAGGAGGAGGCTACTTTGTAGGTTGTCTCTGTACCTGCTGAATTGTAAGCTGTGTGGTGCGGCCTATAAAAAACACTCTCCCACTCATCTTCCGATAGCTCCCTCTCTAGTTCCTTCTCCCATCTCAATTGGCTCTTAGTCTTGGGTGAACGGGCCTCCCGCCGCAAGAGGACATAGAGCTCAGAAACCACGCGCTTATCGCCCTTTTTCATTAGAATCCATTTTTCAAACGGTGTTAACGGCCTGTCTATTAATATACTATTGGCTGGAAGCAGGGCCCAGTGTCGTATTTGATAGTACATCATCCTGTCAGCTTCGGTTAGGCCATATAGCTCCCTCAGCTGGTCAAAGGGGATAACCCCCTGCTCGTCGAACAAAATATCCCACCCTCTTGCAGCCCCCCTCATACCATTGACGCAATGCTTCAGACTGTAGGCCCGGACCAAAATCAGGGTTCGCATCCAGGGAAGTCATTGGGGACGGGAAGGTCGTCAAACCCACCCTGCCGGCCACCCGATCCCACACTCTCATCGAAACCTCAGTGACCGGGGATATATACAACCCCTGCGCCCTGTGACGGCCCCTGAGCCAGGGTTCCTTCCCTATGTGAGAGACAGCCACTGCCTGGTCCATGAAACACCAATGCTTCTCAGAAGACGGTCGACTCCATTCCAAGAGGAAACACAACTGTGCTGCTTGGAAGTATCGAAGGAAGCAGGGGACTGCCAGCCCCCCCTCCCTCTTGGGGCGATACAGCACCTGCCGGGATAACTGCGCCGCCTTCCCTTCCCATACAAATCTTAGAACCGCCGTTTGGAGGGTCGCTATCGTTCGCGGCGGGGGCTCCAGCGGGAGCGCCTGAAACAGATAAAGTATATGTGGTAGGATGGTCATCTTCACTGCCGCAACCCTGCCCAGCCAGGACAATTTGAGTTTCCCCCATGTCTCTAAGTCGCGCTGCACCTCCCGGGTTAGTTTTGCATAGTTCAACGACACCGTGCGGGAGGCTGTGGAGCCCAGGTCAATCCCCAAGTACGGAAGCCCGAGGAGGACCATATGAAGTGGAATCGGGCCTTCAGGTTCCTTTCATGCTCTGCACTGATAAACTTGCCCATAGCCTGCGATTTAAGCATGTTCATTCGGAACCCCGAGACCCGTCCAAATTCCTCTAAAACACCCATTAGCGCTGGTAGTGAGGTCATAGGCTCCGCCAGAGTAAGGATGACGTCGTCCGCGTATAGTGATATGAGATGTTCATCCCCCCCAAACTTCACGCCCGTGATCTGAGGGTTGTCCCGGAGCCTCTGCGCCATAGGCTCCATGTAAAGCGCGAACAGGAGTGGCAAAAGCGGACACCCCTGCCTGGTCCCTCTTTGGACGGCGAATGGTAAAGAAAGCGTCCCATTAACTCGAACCGCCGCCCGAGGCCCCTTGTAAATGCAGCGAATCCATGCCATGAAGCCCGGACCCAGTCCGAAGCGCTCAAGCACCTTGACCAGGTATGGCCAGTAAACCCTATTGAATGCCTTTTCAGCATCAATAGATCGGAAGAGCGCTGCCCTACGAGAGCGTTCGGTTTTATCCAAGAGATGAAGCAGTCGCTTGGTATTATCGCTACACTGTCTGTGCGGTATAAATCCCGCTTGGTCGGGATCCACAAGCCCCGGCTTATAATAGTTGAGCAGGTGTGCCCAAATGCCAGTGAATAATTTGGCATCAATATTCAGGAGGGAGATCGACCTGTACGAGGCGCATTCGTCGGGGTCCTTCCCCGGTTCGGGATAACCAAGTTCCACACAGAAGGATTTATAAAAAAGCGCAGAAAAACCATTAGGCCAGGTGACTTCCCAGTCTGCAGCCGAGCAATCGCTGATATAACCTCCTCTGCCCTTATAGGTTGATCTAACGAGGTTGCCTCTCTTACAGTCAAGGGGGTAATTGCTATACCCTCTAAGAAGGATTCTGGAGTTAAGGTGCCAGGCTCCTCAGCCCTGTATAGACCTCTATAGAATTCTGCAAAAGCCTCCGCTATTTGGTCGCTCGTGCTCGCCTCTGAGAGGGAGCGCACCATTTTTATCATTAATGCTGCGCGCTGCGCTCTCAACCTATGTGCCAGTAGCTTCCTGCACTTGTTACTTCCTGCATAATACTTTTGTTTGAGGTGGACTGCCGCATACTCTGCCTTGTCCCAGTCCAACCTGCTCAGCTGCTTCCGCACCTTCTCGAGCTCTCGCCATGTTCTAGGAGCACCAGTGTGTTTATGTGAACGCTCCAACACCCTCACTCGCTGCTCTAGGTCCCCCCTGAGTCGACTCCTTGCCTTATTGTCCCTAGAAGAAAGCGACATCACCTCGCCCCTCAAGACAGCCTTCAGTGCCTCCCACAGCGTTGCAATGCTTATTGTCCCATCATCGTTAAAGCTAAGATAATCTGTTATTGCCCTTCGGATCGCCTCTAACGTTGCACCGTTCTGAAGCATCGAGTCCCTAAATCGCCACCCCGATGCACTGACCCTCTCCATGTCCGTGTGAATCTCAACTGTAACCGGGGCACGATCTGACAGGGCCCGTGGCTCAATCGCTGAGTCTCCAACCCTGGGAAGAAGCTCCTGAGTTGCCAGAAAAAGGTCCAACCTAGCGTATGTTTTAGTTACTGATGAGTAAAAGGAATAGTCCCTCAACGAGGGGTACGCACTCCTCCACACATCCACCAAACCACACTCACTCAACCACTGCCGACCTGCATCCGACAAAGACCCCGTCTGCCCATACCGATGGCCTGAACGATCCAGGTCCCCGTCCATCACCAAATTAAAATCGCCCCCCAGCAAAATAGCACCATCAGGGGATTGAAGCAGTGGTGTCAAAGCCTGTCTTAGGATGGTTTCCTGTTGGGAGTTAGGTGCATATAGGATAGCGATCGTAAAGGAAAAATCCCCCAATTTAAGACTCATGGCCAAGATCCTCCCTGGAACCTCGTGCAATTTTGATATCACTTCGCCCGGAAATGAGCGTGATAAAAGTATTGCCACCCCTGCATGCTTTGATGGTAGCGAGGACCAGAACTGCCTGGGGAACCACTTAGAGCGCATACGGTACATATCTTTGAAGACAAGGTGCGTCTCCTGCAGGAGACATATATGACTCCCCGATCTCTCTAAGGCTGATAGGATGGCTAGCCTCTTGGTAGGGTTATTGAGCCCCCTAACATTTAAAGTTATACATTTAATGGTCATAGCCTATACTGAGGGGAACAAGCAGAAGAGGCAGGAGCACGACAGCGGACTATCCCCTACATTAAGATCTAGACCACCTAAAACACTCAGGCCTAAGGGTGTCTCTACAAAGAGCCAGTATCGCAGGGAAACCCAACAACAGACAACTAATAAGCACAACAGGTGCATAGAACACAGAAGTCCTCAGTCGTCCATCCTCGCGAGGTGAAATCTCCACGGGCAATATATCCAACCATGCCAGGTAACCAGGTCCATCGCCCCCGCCGCCCCAACCCTCTTCGACGATCAGCGTATTGTTAGCAATGCGGCCAATAGCAATCCTGGGTGCCCCCGGGTGTCCACACTAGGCTGAAGTTCCGGCGGCCACACTGTTCAAAGCGGATTCTCTCTCCGATCTCAGCTCCGAGGCCGTCGGGCACTGCAGCTTCCTTTTCTTCTCTTTTCTCCGCCAACGAGGAAGGCCCCCCCGCCGGCAGGATCACCCCCTCGCTCGCCTCCCGGCCTATATCCTCCAGTCCCAGGATGCGGCTGGCTTCCAAGATGGATTTCACCTGCCGGAGTTGCTCCTCCCAGCGGAAGACCAAGCGGAACGGGTGGCCCCAGGAATAGGACACATTGTGCACTCTCAAGTGATCCGTGATCGGCCGGAATTCTCTCCGCCTCTGCAAGGTCCGCACAGATAGGTCATGAAATAGTTGGAGTTCATGCCCTCGAAAGAGTACATGCTAAAGGTTGCGGGCCCGATGTAGAATCTTTTCTTTAAGCACAAAATTATGGAGACAGGCTAAGATGTCTGGAGGGCGGTCTCCAGGGCCCCCAGCGCGCCCAACTCGATGAACTCGATCCAGAACCACCTCCTGTATCTTGTCTGTGCCAGGCAGAGAGCGAAACAGTTCCAACACATAGCACCCAATGTCCTCCTTTTCAGCACCAACCGGAGCCCCTCTAATACGAATATTTTGTCGCCTCGAGCGATTTTCCAAATCCTCGACCGCCATCTGGAGGAGGTCCTGTTGCTCTCGGAGGCAGACTACCTCCTGTTGCAGGCCCACCACCTCTTCACCGCGAGGGATCTCACTATCCTCTAGTATCGATACACGTTCACCCAAGGAGGTAACCTCCCCTCGTAACTCCTTCACCTCCTGTGAGATGTCCCTACGCAGCTCTTGGATATCGCCCCGGAGCGACTCAAACAGGGAGATCAGAAAGCCCTTCATAATGGGAGAGCTCTCCTCTGGATCTGTCTCCACCCGACTCTCCAGGGCCCTCGTCCCAGGTAAGTCCTCCGCCATAGTCCCAGAAGTCAGGCGCGCCCCTGCCAGCATGTCCCTCACTGAGCGATCACGTTTGGATTTTGATGTCGCCATGGCGCACCAGCCTGGGCACGCCTCGCCGGATCAATCCAGCAGGGCCTCCAGGGTCTCCGTCTGAGGCGATTAGTATATGCCACCCTGTCTGAGGCCGCGCCTGGATCCAATTCACCGCAGCCACCACCTGCAGCGATCCGCTCCTGATGCCTTTTCCCACGCGTATGCAGGACCACACTTATTAAAAGTTTAAATGTTGGAGTGAAGCAGCCCGGGGGACAGGCAACTGGGCCCCTACCTTCTATTGGGGCCTCGCACTTCACAAGGCCCCACTCCAAGGCACCAGAGAGAGGAGGCCCCGTCTGCAGCTCCTGATCCGACGGCGCATGAGTGGGCGCCCCTCTCCCTCTGGGTGCTCAAGACTCTCGGGCCGGGGCCCGCGGCACAATCCAGTTGCTCTGGGGCCCAGAGTGAGCCACCAGGCCCCCGATCCCTCGGCGCCATGCTCAGAAGGGCCGCCGGGGAAGGGCCCGTCCCACGGCCCAGACCGCCTCTCGCACCGCTCCGCGGCCCCGCAGCCCCGCCTCGACTCTGGGGGCGAACTCCGCTCTCCCCGCGGGAGCGGCGCAGCCCGGACCCGGCCGCCGCCGAGCGGCAAGAAACCCCCGGGGGCCTCACAATGCGGGGGGAGCCTCCAGGCTTCCCCCAGACGGGCCGCAAGGCACTTTGCTGGGTCGTGGCGGCGGAGCGCTGGCGGGCACGTCTTAGCGCTCCACCATCTTGGACACGCCCCCCACAGAGGGATTTTAAGTTCAGAGAAATGCCCACTTTCTAGAAGTGGCATTTCTAAAATAGTGATATATAATCCAACCTCACCAATAAGCAGGATTTTCTATTAGCATTCTGGCCACACAAAATAAGACCTTGCTACCCCTTTCTGATCTGAATCTACCACTCAAATAGTATATGAGGGTAGCCCTAATGCTAGCCTATAAAAGGAGCAGGCCTCACAGTAGTGGAAAACTAATTTAGGAGTTTTTCACTACCAGAACATATAAAACACACATATACATGTCCTGCCTTTCACCTACATAGCACCCTGCCCTATGGGCTACCTAGGAACTACCTTAGGGGTGACTTATATGTAGAAAAAGGTGAGTTTAAGGTTCGTCAAGTACTCTTAAATGCCAAGTCGAAGTGGCAGTGAAACTGCACACACAGGCCTTGCAGTGGCAGACCTAAGACATGGGTAAGTGGCTAACTATGTGGGTGGCACAACCAGTGTTGCAGGCCCACTAGTAGCATTCAAAGTACAGGTCCTGGGCACATGTAGTGCACTTTACAAGGGACTTACAAGTAAATCAAATATGCCAATTGGGGGTGAACCAATGTTACTATGTTTAAGGGAGAGAGCATATGCACTTTAGCACTGGTTAGCAGTGGTAAAGTGTGCACAGTCCTAAAAACCAGCAAACACAGTGCCTAAAAAGTGGAGGGAGGCAGGAAAGCAAAAAAGTTAAGTTGGGGGATGACCACCCTAAGGCTGTCAGATCTAACAAGATCCTAACAAGCAGAACTGCAAACTCAGGCCAATCTCAAATAAGGAGAGCATGCCACACGAGTTAGCGAGTTCCCCTATTTAGGGATCACCATTGATTCTCTGAATAGCTGGTTACTGTGTATGTCTCTGTTTTGCTTCACTAATGAGTGAGCTGAAGCACTCATGCACTGATAAAAATCTCTGGAATGAGCTTCTTAGTCTAAAGAAGACAGTTATTAATTCATTTCGCAAGGTTTGTTAAGGAGATTAGCATGCTGAAAGCACACGTTTAAGAATGGTCACAGCAATGAAAGGAAACATGTACAAATGACTCTTCACTGCAATACACACAGCAAAGATATGTATCTAAATGTATATATATATATATATATATATATATATATATATGTCACAATTCAAAGCAGATAACAAGAATTAAAAAGTATGCATCACCATGAGGCACAGGCACATCTGCTTCATCTCCCTCCTATCAGCATCAAATCGTCAGATCCCAGAATCAATTGTGGAGAGAGAGAGATCAATTATCCTCACTGGAAGGATGACAATCTTCAGTGTCTTGAGCATGTCTGAGATCTGAATCACTCCCCGGTCCATCTGGTCTTGGCCTCTTATACTTTGAACAAACAAGAGTGGAGAATTCGAGAAACTCCTTCCTCATAAGTTTATTATTCAGAAAATGCTGATTACTTTAGGCCAGCTTTGAAAAGAACACGTCAGGACTTGGCCAAAATCCCAAGGTGCCCTCAATCAAAACAAAACTGTTCCCTGCCATCCTAGTACATTCTTATCAGCCTAAGCCCTTGGTGGGAAAAGAACACGCAAAATAAAAACATGAGCACATTGTATAATATGAGCATGGAAAATTACTTGCAGCTTCTAATGTGGCGGTGGCTAATGCTAAAATAAAATCAAGAGGCAAAATGAAGTTGGTGGTCACTAATGTGACGGTGTGCTGCTAGGCTAAGTGCACCGTGGAGTCAGTGGTCAAAACACAAAGATCAATATACTCCACCTTTTTGATCAATGACTCATATACCCTATAGTCCTAAAATCTACTTCTCTTTTTTTTCTTTTAAAACATTACAAGCAAATTAGGTATGCATTTCACACAGCAACATAATGAATTGACAAGAGCAATCACTATAAAGCAATAGAAGTGTGATTAACTTATTTATCATTCAGATATTAGAAAGAGTAAAACCAGGCACATCTACATTAAAAAGACTTAAGCTTAGATACTCGGATTAGGATAATAATTGAATCACAGTCTTCATTTAATTGAATAGTGTCTCTAGGATAACGAGTTGGTATAGAGTCAGATGGAAACATCATGAGTCCTAAACATGTAAAAGGACAAGGTCCACCCGTAATGTTTGCTGGACTGTAAGTAAAAGTGAGGTTCCTATACGAGAATAGTCAGCCAACTGGCAACTTAAACATTCTTAATGTGACTGGCATCAGTCACCAGGTGATAACAAGCCATGTTGTTAATTCCATAAGAATTGCAATCAAACAGATTGATAGAACATTCATGGTACTCTGCATTATTCCCATGCAGAACTTTGATCTGTGAAGCACAACTTGCGCCAAATGGATCCATAGGTATTGCCCTTCAAAAGCAGCAGGGGTGTTGCGCAATGTGATTGATCAATCAGGTTCAAGTTGGGGGTGCTGTCCCTCCCAACTGCACATGCACACGCCAGAAAGGAGACCACACAGCACACTCATGGTCATAGGCAAGTCGTAGTATGATCTGTAAAAGAAACAAGTATGATCTTTCTTGCAAATAACATTTGTCAGCTGAAATGTGCTCCCATTTTCCTTTCCTAGTGTTATGATCAGCAGGACATTATTAGGGCTCTTGGCTATAATTCCTGCTGGTTCTGGATCCATTTGGGGATTCCACCCACACCTTAGCACCAGGGTTTTTGTCAGTTGAACTAAAACACCCCCTTCCTTGTACTGCCAGAAGGACTGGGGCAGTCTCCTTTCTCACCAATCGTCCATCCACTGGACTTATGACAAGTTGGGCAATTTTGTAAGCATGTAGGTCAAGACATGCAGATTCTGGTGTGGCTCTGTAAGGAGCTGAAGCTCTAGGTTTTATTTCCCAGTACACAATGGTGCTGGTGACCACATGTGGTTGTATGAGGAGAGTTTCAGCATTTTGCAATGGTCTGTTACTCAGAACGTGGAGGGCTTCATTTAAATACTCTCTCCAGTTTTTCAAAGTCCCATCAGATATTTTTTGGTCCAGAACCCCAGGGACACTCCTGTTCTTCTCTGCTTTTGCCACCTGCTGCAGTTTCCATATTGTCCCTGGATAGTTACATGCTACTCAAGGTTTCCTTACTGCACTGTCCACAAGTCTAAAGTCTTTTTAATTATTGCTTTTGCCAAATTAAAAGTACACTGCTGCTCTTCACCCAATTCAAACTCATGTTTTTTTCTAGTCACTTTGTACCATATGGTTAAGATTTTACTCAGATGAGGGCCATGCTGGCTCAAGAAATATAACAATCCCATGAATCGCTGTGTCTCTTGTGAAGTGCAAGGAGTAGCAAACTCCAAAATCTTTTGTTTTACCTGTAGCAACATCTCTCTATGTCCTGGCCACATTTTACTCTGCAAAAGCTCCGTGAATACATTGTTAACATCCTGAACTTCTTGCTGGGTGTAATCTTTTAAAGAATGCATTTCAACTCCTGCCAAAAACTGTGGGCTACTCTGTATTTTACGTCTGACTATTGGCTGAGCAGGAACTACATTCTGCTCATGTAGCTCACACTGACCCCCACCTTTTTTAACCTCCTCATCAGTGGAATGTGAAAAAACAGCTTTCCCTGCGACAGCTTGGTAGATATCAGCCTTATCTCGTTATAACTTATTCTAACAAGACAGCATAGTTATAGTATTTATTGTGTCTGTAAATTGTTTCTCTAATTTATTTTTCCCAGCATCTAACTGTTTAGACTTCTCAAGCATGTTTCTGTAAGCAGACAAAAGTCAAGAACAAAAGGGACATATTCCATTCAAAAAGCACCTTTTTAAACATGTAAAAACATTCAATAGTTTTGTTTTATCCAAGCACCCATCCCAAAATTTAGAAAGTCCTGATGAACAAGAAAACACATTTGCCAAGACATCATAAGGTATTTTAATTTCACATGCATTGTCAGAAAAGGTTTGCGGTGCTTCCTTTAACTCTCTGAATAAAACCATGTTTTCACTTTTAAATCATACACTTTCAACCTCCAACCTCCCTTTAGACTGGCCGACTACGCCAAAGTGTTTTGCTTCACTAATGACTGAGCTGAAACATTCGTGCACTGACAAAAATCTCTGGAATTTGCTTCTTAGTCTCAAGAAGACATTTATTAATTCATTTCACGAGGTTCGTAAAGGAGATTAGCCTGCTGAAAGCACACATTTAAAAATGGCCACAGCAATGAAATGAAAATATGTACAAATGACTCTTCATTGCAATATACACAGCAAATATATGTATCTAAATGTATATATATATATATAAAAATATATATGTCACAATTCTAAGCAGTTAACAAGAATTAAAAAGTATGCATCACCATGGGGCACGGGCACATCTGCTTCATCTCCCTCCTATCAGCCTCAGATCACCAGATCCCAGAATCGACCGTGGAGAGAGAGAGATCATTTATCCTCATGGGAAGGATGACACACCTCAGCGTCCTGAGCATGTCTGAGATCTGAATCACTCCCTGCTCCATCTGGTCTCAGCCTCTTTTACTTTGCGCAAACAAGAGAGGAGAATTCTAGAAACTCCCTCACCATATGTTTATTATTAAAAAAATATTGATTACTTTAGGCCAGCTTTGAAAAGAACACGTCGATACTTGGCCAAAATTCCAAGGTGCCCTTAATCAAAACAAAACCATTCCCTGCCGTCCTAGTACATTGTTATCAGCTTAAGCCCTTGGTGGGAGAAGAACAAGCAAAATAAAAACATGAGCACATTGTATAACGTGAGCATGGAAAATTACTTGCAGCTTTTAACATGGCTAATGCTAAAATAAAGTGAATACACAAAATGAAGTTGATGGTCACTAATGTGACAGTGTGCTGTTAGGCTAAGTGCAACGTGGAGTCAGTGGTCAAAACACAAATATCATTACAGTCTCTCAAACTGATATTTGTGTTTTAATTAGCCACTTGGGGTTCTGCTTGGGCTGTCAGTGAGTGTGGGCAGTAAGCCTATACTGCCTTTGCTGGAGGTCTATAAACTCAAGTGTCTCCCAGTTTTGACCTGTAGGGCTGCCATATGGGGGGCCACGACTGTTCAAAACCACAGCAGGAGGTGAATTGTTTTTATAGGAGAAAGCAAAGATTATGCCAAGGCAGTCCTCATTCTTTCCTCCATGAGGAAATAAGGATTTAGATTTAGCTTATGTGGTAGACCATATAAAACTTGCCCTGCTCCTGTTATGGATGGCGGTTGAGAGCAATCAGCATACCTCACTCAATTATAATGTGATCTCAAACTGTCTACATCATGACTATGCCCATAATATACCATAGTTGAGCTATATAAAGAGCACCGTTGAGGGGTTGGGCAAGCCAGACTTGTACTGTTCTCCTTATAAAGGGGAGCATCTCAGAGTTCCAAAATTGTTAATGTGGTCTGACTCTGCCATTAAAGAGTACTGGTTATTGGATAAATCAAACCTGAGAGATTATCTAGCCTTATCTCTACCTGGTGAGAAACGCCTAAGAATGGTCCCTTCTAACTAAGTTTCGGCAGGCTCAATTAGAAGTCACCTTACCTTTCCAACAGGCCAGTCCGATACACAATTTATATTAGTTTGCCCCTGTGATAATAGTTTTTTGCAGATGCTAGAGCACTTTAACTTTTTTGTAGGTTTTCATCAATAAAGACCGGCTTTTTATTTTCTTTGTATGATGTCTGAGCCTGCTGTCTGCCTTTCTGTAGAAGCGCTTTTGGAAAGTGTTCTTCCCTGGCTCAACACAATTAATTCTTAGACTTGTTTTAAGCCTTCTTATATCCTCATTGTTATTTTCTATCTCTAAACACAACGAGGCATGATTATGTCATGCTATGGTGTTTTTTATCTCTTCTAATTTAAACTGACACTCAGCTGGTGTTATTATTATTATTTTTACTTTTGCTCTTTTATAATTATTTTTAATAATCAAATAAAGGTTGATTTTATTTGATTGATCAACTGTTTTGTTGTTTCAGAAAATTGTAAGGCTATTGAAGGTGAAGAACTTTGCAGAGTTTTAAAGTTTGTCACAGTAGCAAAACTTAACGGGCAAAAGAATAATTTTACGCTCCCTAGTTTACACAGGCTACTCACAATCACCTTTATATTGTTGAATTTTTAGGACTACATTTCTTTTTGATATAATTGCTTTTATTTTTTGTATCTTCAATCCATTTCACTGAATGAACCAATCGTATTTTATACCAACAAACACCCTTAAATATTGTACATATAATTGCTTTGGAGTCAGGTTTAATTTGTTCATTAGCAGATGTATAGAAAGTTAATTTGCAAAATATCTTTCAGACAGAGGAAACTGTGATGAAAAGAATCATTTGTCATACATATCACTAGGGTAAGAATTAAATCATGTTTAAGTGGCATGAGCTGTATGATTAGTAAAACAGAATGGAAATGCCTAGCAATGCTTGATGTCCCAGATTAATCACCACACCGCATCCTTTGTTGTTTTTCTCTTTATACCCAACCCATCCCACTCTTCTAGCCATAACTATGTGAAGGGATAGGGCAGAGCTTTATCACTTCAGAATGGAACTTTAGGCGTTAACTGCAGGGTTTACTCCAACATGCTCTCCTTCAATGGCGGAACTCCCAGTAAAATGGCCAATATGGGCATCAAATCATGCCATAGATGCTAGTAGCACAGCCTGCCCTTTCTGTGTACTTTGTTTTCAGCCCTCCTTGTTTTCTAGAGCCTGCATTAGCCAAGTTTTGCAGTATTACAGCTGTGACCAGTTTGTTCCTTCCCCCGCTCGGGTTGGAATGACCCACTTGATGCTATCTGTGGAGCAGGCCTGGGCCCTTGCGACTCCTCCTGTGAATTCAGACACACGGTGCCCCAAGGCCTATCGTTCCCCACATTGCTCCCCTCCTCATTGCTGATAGAACCTGTGTAAGGGAAGGGATACCGTGGTAGGCAAAAGAACTTTGCTGCTCATAGATTAGACAAGCTAGCCTCAATTGCATCCAAATGGTCATATAATGGGTTGAGAAGGATTTTTGACATAGTTTCAACCCTACTACATATTTTGTCACATATGAGCTTATCTTGAGCAGCAGTTAATTCAGCATTAACCCTTTTGTTGCCCAGGAAAGCCTTTTTCTTCGTTGCCCCTCCCTTCTTGTGGTAGTGGCGACTTCAGCATTGTTACCATAATCAGTAACCTCAAGGCATGTGGGTGATCCATGGGACTCTGCAATGTCATTTGAGCCCTGCCTGGCAACATCATGTGTTGGAGAGGTGCGAAGCCCTCTTACCTCTTCCATGGAGAGTCTCCTTTCCGTTAGCTTGATTTCCTTTGTGAGAACTCCACTCGCCCGCACCAGAAAAGAGTCAATCGTGGGGATCATGTCACCCGCTGCTGATGGACAAGGGAGATCAGGACACCCAAACAAACAAAATTACACAATACACAGGCATTAGTGACACCATCTCTGAGCGTGTTGGAGCAGAGCTCAAAAGTGAGATGGATGATGATGGTGTGCAATACTGGTTCAAAATTGACTATCTTGAAAGCAACAAATGGAACACACTTGGCCCTCGAACAGACACTATATCAGTATATATGATGGTCATAACAAGAAATCTAAAGAAGCAAACGAAAAAACTGAGGCAATTGAAAAGGTAGTAGAAAGGCCCATGAACAATTTGAAAGAAATAAGGGGCCATTTTCAAACTACAAGAGAGCTATCACATCCTGGAAGTGAAGGCAAAAAATGCCGAATAAAGGTCAAGAAGAAACAACTTTCTCTTCCTTGAATTTGGAGACTGGGCAGAAATGCCCCAGAGTAGAATTGTTTCTAGAGCAATGCACACTTCTGACTCTAAGGCCCAAAAGACTCTCCAAATTACTCTTTACAGAGAGGGCACGCTGAGCCCTGATGCCACAATCCAGGCCTGGAGCATCACCAAGAGACCTGGCAGCCTAGGAGCTCCTGTGGCAGGACATCCTAGCAGGCATGACCGGTGCAGCAGCGGCCCTGAACAGTTTACGATTGTGGGTACCAGCTGGGGTAGGTGGACACAACCCAGGACAAACTTTGGGAAAGACTGGAACAAGTGACTGTAACAAGTGACTATATCAAGAGGTAGGCAAATTGAACCTTTGGAAAGATGTAGGCAGACCCCCGCGTGAGTAACTCCAGGAAGTTTGAATAAACATGCATCAAGTATGAACTGAGGTGGACAAAGTAAAGATGAAAAACAAACTGATTAAACATAGCTCCTAAAAGGCTATGTAAGAGAGTAAAAACAACAGATGATGGACGGAATGCAGTCCCTTGCTCACTGTGCCACTGGATTCAAGCTAGACTGGCTAATGAAGGGTGAAACCCTGAAACCGGTCCCAGGATGCTTGTTTCCGGTCCAGTGAGGACCTGGCTCAGCAGTTCGGGCTGGACTGTTCCCATGAGGGACAGGGTCAAGACTGATTTGCATATGGCTGGGTCCAAACTGGGGTGGCATGGTGAGCAAAAGAACAATGGATTACACCCAGATCTGTGACCGGGGGTGAGTGTTTGCATTGTTCAGCACTCCATCCATCATCCTTTTGTGTTACTAAAGTTGCCCTAAGTGTGAAGGGTATGCCCAGACGTGGGTCCCTTGCTTGCGGTGTCACTGGATTCAAGTTAGCCTGGCTGATGAAGGGTGAAACCCTGAAACCGGTCCCAGGATATTTGTTTCCGGTCTAGTGAGGACCTGGCTTGGCAGTTTGGGATGGACTGTTCCCATGAGGGACAGGGTCAAGACTGATTTGCATATGGCTGGGTCCAAACTGGGGTGGCATGGTGAGCAAAAGCACGATGGATTAAACCCAGATCTGTGACTGGGGGTGAGTGTTTGCATTGTTCAGTACTCCGTCCATCATCCTTTTGTGTTGCTATGTAAGAGAGTACACACATAAAAAAACTCCAGGCGGACAGGATGCCTTTCCTGACCAGCACCAAGAGCTTTTATAGCTCAATTTCTCAATTTTCAAGATACAGACGAGGTCTTAGAAGAGAATGGCAGCAGCGATTGCGCCCTATTCAAGGGTACAAACACCCAGATTGCTTCAGACTGCACAGAACTCTTTCTATGTCAATGCTGACCATGTGAAGCTGTAAAGCGACCACTTCTGTAACAAGGGATAAAGTGAATGTTATTCTTTGCAGCCATGCTGAAGGTGCCCAAAGAAGCTAAAGCCCATTATTTTTACAATTCCTAAAATGGTATAGGGCTACGTTGAGGACTGGAACAAGCCACAGTGCATAGAAACATGTGGAGCAAAAGGATGTCATCTACTGAGAAAAGACACCCACAGTTCCCCTCTTGAAAGAGAAGAGACGACTTTGTGGGGACATGCTTAACAAAGATGAAACTCTGAGTATTGAACAGAGTTACCCACACACAGAGGAAACACACAAGCAAGGCTGAAACAAGCATTTGCAATGTAATGGGTCTTGCATTTGCTCCAGTTAGAGGTATTAGCGCTGTAAAGTCCTAACCAGACCTTTCTTGCCAATTTAAATTGAAAATAAAAAGTAATACAGTTTTACATGAGCAAGCCGATTTAAAGTGCCAAGCCATGAGCATGAGCGTGAAAGAGCACACAAAAGGAAACAGAAGTTTGCTTGCAGTCATACATATTGGGAAAAGTGCAATTATCCATGTAACACAGTCGATGTCATGCAAGCGATCGACTACTGCCCAGTGAGAACCCTCTACATAGGAAATAAAAAGAAAAAGTAATCCAGAAGCCATCCCGAAAAAATGGAGTCTCGTATGTTTTAAGTAGTTTACTGGTGCTCTCGAGGAGGGCTAAACACTGGAAAAAGCATGACGCATGCATGCCTTTCACAAATCAAATCAAGTGAATTTTAAAAGGCAAGCCAACGAACCAACAAAAGTGATGCCGTAACATGGGTGTGGCTAAAAGCCCACAGAGAGATTACAACAGGGGCCAAAGTGCTTGCCCACTCAACCCTAAAAAGGCCATGGGAGCGACAAACACACACACCATCTAATCAACACTGATACTTATATGTGTGAGGAAGGCGGTGGGTAGTAAAGGATGAAATATTTGTTGAACTGTTAACTTTACAGTGAATGCATAAAGGGTGACACAATTCTGGGAGCCTCTATGTATTGGAATAGTGTTAACAAAACATGCAGAACATGGACAGAGAGGGCAACTGGATAGTCAAAAGTCTAAATAGTCAAAAGAGGAGTTAACAAATCATTAATGACATGGAATGTACGTATGTTGAACAACAACAAGAAATGAAAGAGTCCTGCCCTTTTGAAGGACAAAGGAGTGGTTATGGTCCTCATTTAGGACACATACTAGAAGGCAGTGGAATACCTGAACATGGCAAAAATGGAGAGGGGAAATCTACTATTATTCATACCCCTCCTTTTTGGAGATGGGTGGCAATCTGGGTGGCAACCACAGAGGCAACTCAACTAGGAAGGGTAATATGTAATAGTATGAGAGAATTTAGATGGACAAGAATTGCGCCAGATCATTGTATATGACCCAAGTGTTCATAAATTGCAGTTCTTCCCTGACTGGGTGTGACTCATTCACTAGATAACCCAGTCATTTGGACAGGGGGACTTCAATAATGTGATGTTCGGAGAGTTTGAAACCTAAAATAGGAGGGATCTCTTGCTTGAAGGTACATCTCAAAGCTGCAACTAAGACACTGGACTTCTTTAACTTGTAATCTCCACAATAGAGTTTACACTTTCCTCTTCCCCCACACAATTCTTACTGAAGGGCTATTTGACTGAATGTTTGCACCTCGAGACCTAGCAGACTGCTGATCAAACACGTAATACTAAGGCAAGCTGTTCTCAAACCACTCTCCTCACTGCCTAGTGTACTCTTTGCAATGTATTAGACTTAAGATACCTACTGAGTTCAGTCAGAAGAGACCTTCAGCAATGATGTCCAACAGACCTTGGTTGAATACTTACATATTAACTGGGTGACTGCCACCTCTAGAGCATCAAAATGGGATTTGATGAGGCTGGTAGAGAAGGGCATAAATGGGAAAGTTATATATGGGTAGTGTAAGCAATTAGGGGCAGACATTGACCAGACTGGACTTGAGGAAACAGAAGTGGCACTCTGTCTGTAACTTAAATGACAAATCACAGAATAAAAGCAAAAGCTGTACAGCTGTATAGATAGATTGAGTAGTCTATTACCATGGCTCTGCAAGAGGGAAAATAAAAGGCAACCTAGCTTGAAAATTACTGAGTGCAAGGGGCAGCTACAAATCACCCAGACAGGAATACATGAAGTATTACCTGATTACCTTAGCATTTATATATAAAACTGGAGAAGTTAGACCCACATAAGATTAGAACTTGACTGTTTGACTCATACCTGCCCCACTTGACAACAGAAATACACTAGAAGCACCTCTAACCAGGGAGGAATGATTGGTCTCAATAAAGAATATTACATGAGGAAACATTCCTGGCCTGGTTGCCTCCCAATGGAATACTATGAAACGCAAATCACAGCACATCACAGTACTGTTTTACAAACTCCTTGAAGTGTGTATTGAAACACTAGACAAAGGTTTGGCTTCCAGTAACTATAGGGGAGGCATCTATAATAGTGGTCCTGAACCAGGAAAAGGCCCCTAAGATTGTCAGTCATAACAACCACTGTCAATGATCCCAGTTGACTCCAAAATACTGATTATGTGCCAGCCAAGGACATAGTAGAAGTAGTCCTGGACCTGGCTTATCCAGACCAGTCTGGATTTATCTCAATATGCAATACTAGGTATAACTTATATAAAATGGTGCATGGATAATGCTCCCCGGACATGGAAGAGGAATAGACAGTAGCCTCCTTAGATAATAAAAGGTGGTTCATATGATGGGTTTGATATTTCTTTTCCAGGTTGTAGAGAAGCACAATTTGCCCCTTATTTAATGAGATGGGTATTGTTAGACCTGCCAGCCATAGGGTGGTCATCCCCCAACGTTTTGCCTGCCTCCCTCCACGTTTCTGAGACTGCTTTTGCTGGACTCTGCATACTTTACCAGTGCTCACCAGTGCTAAAGTGCATATGCTCTTTCCCTTAAACACAGTAACATTGGTTCATACCCAATTGGCATATTTGATTTAGTTGTAAGTCCCTAGTAAAGTGCACTACATATGCCTAGGGCCTGAAGATTGAATCCTACTAGTGGGCCTGCAGTACTGGTTGTGCCACCCACATAAGTAGCTCCTTAACCATGTATGAGGTCTGCCATTGCAAGGTCTGTGTATGCAGTTTCACTGCCACTTCGACTTGGCATTTAAAAGTACTTGCCAAGCCTTAAACTCCCCTTTTTCTACATATAAGTCACCCCTAAGATAGGCCTTAGGTAACCCATAGGTCAGTGTGCTATGTAAGTAAAAGGCAGGACATGTACATGTGTATTTTATATGTCCTGGCAGTGGAAAACAGCGCAAAATTCGTTTTCCACCACTGTGAGGCCTGCTCCTTTCATAGGATAGCATTGGGGCCTGTCTCACATACTGTTTGAGTGGTAGATTCTGATCAGAAAAGGGTAGCCAGGTCATATTTAGTATGGCCAGAATGGTAATAGAAAGTGTGCATTTCTCTGTACTTAAAATCTATCTTTGCCTTACAAACCTGTCTCCAATCCACGTCTGGGCTAGACTGGTTGACAGCTCCCTTGTGCATTTCACCCAGACAACCACAAACACATGATACTCAGTCACACCCGCATTCATCTGCATATGGAATGGTTCTTCCTGGGCTAGGAGGGTGAAGGGTCTGACATTTACATTTCACAGGCTAGTGGCCTGCCCTCACACAATCTTGTACTGGAACCCTGGCAGATAGACCTGTACTGAAAGGGGAACTTGTGCACTTCAAAACCACTCTTTGAAGTCTCCCCCACTGTACTGCCATTTGATGGAGTTTGTTTTGACCAATGACTTTGTGTTTCACCACTGCGCATATTAGTTGCTCAATGTTCACCAGTAGCACATGGTATGTTTTGTTCAGTTGAGCCGCCTATGGGCTTTGACATGGCATTAGCCATTACTTTCTGTATTCAGTTTAGCCGCCTATGGGCTTTGACATTGCATTAGTCATTACATTCAGCTTAACTGCCTATTGGCTTTGACATGATATAAGACATTGCATTTTGTATTCAGCTTAGATGCTTATTGGCTTTGACATGACACTAGACATTGCATTTGATATTTAGGTTAGCTGCCTATTGCCTTTAACATGACATTGCATTTGATATTTAGGTTAGCTGCCTATTGCCTTTAACGTGGAGTTAGACATTGCAGTTGAGAATCCAAGCTGTATTTTTCCAAGCTGTGTTTTTGCACCAGAGAACCAAGATGTTTTTCTCACAGTAGACTAGACATGATAAGAGAGGGTACATGGTGTTGTTCTCTCTGCTTGAGCTCGGGAACAGGAGTAGTCTTGGAGACCTGGCCAGTCTCCAAAAGGCTTGCTCAGTTTCCCAGGTCTGAGAGGAGGGGGCACACCTTTGTAACGAATGTAACAGGCTGCAGAGAGTCAGATTCGAATCTGCCGGACCTCGTGCTGGAGCTTGGCGCAGGCTGCCAGCAATCCCGTGTGGGTAGATGAATCTCTTTCTCGCGGCTGACAGGGGTCATCAGCTTGCAGACCTTAGAAAGATGAAGCTGTAGATAGTTCCCACACGGTGAAGTATTTGTTTTGCTTTGCATTCAATATCTTATAAATATAACCTGCTGTGTATATTGCAAACTGATATATTTTGTTTGATTAACGCGGACTTGAAAGCTACTAATTCGTCATTCATAAATATTGTGGTTGGGGAAGAATTAACAACAATAAAAGTCTTCTTTGACCTCAGAAGTCATTTCTGTTGTGTTATGTTAGTGCTTTAGAAACCAGATAAGAGGAAAGCACTACAATTGGTACCAGGAGTCGTGGGGTCGGTCATTAAGAGGTGATTAAGAGGGTGTTGACGAGTTGGTAGATTTCTAAGTGCACACTTTAAAAGTGTAATTGTTTTTGTTGTTTGGAGAATTACAGAAATTGTTTTTTGGGAGAATCACAGAAGCACTGCAGACCATGTCTGAAGATGCATGTGTAGCTAAAATGCCTGATAGTGTTTTGAGAAATAATTTCTGTTGTACATATGTAGAAAATGTGTCTTTTGGAAGTAATGATGACAGAAAGGTCTGGATACCTTTATCTGCTTACAGAGAAATGCAGGAGAAATGTAGGAAGTTGGAACATGAAAATAGGAATTTACGTGAGCAAATTAGCCAGGATACAATAATTCAAAATAATGCTGAAAGTTATAAAAATGAAGAATCTTTCTTGTCCCATTCCAGTAATGAGGGGGTTAAGACAGCTCCGAGCTGCACTGAGTTTTCGTGTGAGCCAGGGTTTTTGGCAGACAAAATGCATTCCTTAACTGATAACACGGAGGAGAGAGCAAAGAATGTGATTTACGAGTTACCGTTGCAGAATGAAGTAAAAAGAAAGGTTTTAAAGGAAGAGACACCAAGTTTCATTAGCTTGTTTGATTTTTGGAAAAAGAATAGCCCTCATTTGAGAGAAATCCTAACACTTTTGTATATGTCACTGTGAAAAATTATATGCAGTTGCGCGCTTGTGATTTGGCAAATGAAATAATGCAGACTTTAAGTTTCTGCGCAGTGCAAGAAGGAAATACTTATGTACATTTAAATCAAGAACAAGGAAAGAAAATAGTGCCCCTAGCTAGGATCATACACTGGATCTGGTACTTGCAAGACAGGGCTAGAGTACCACAGGTAAAAGAGTTACCAATGAAATTGTGTGCACCATTTGAATTCGTGTCCACTGAAGATAAAAAGCATGTTTGTTTTACTAATGATTCATTGACTGAAATGTTGTTTTCTGGCACAGTAGAAGGAACAGCGTTGTATAATGTGTGTCAGATTTTAAAGCAAGAGCTACGTGAGATGTGTCATTTTTATGCTGATTTTTGGTTCATTGCTAATGTTTTAGCACCTAACTGGTTCAATTACCTTGCAGATGTTAATGAGAAAAATTCAGAGAGAGAAGTGAACACCCAGAATTCTGCCTTAGTGGGGATGGCTAAGTGGGTGCCCCAGAAATGTGAACAGCTGAGAGAAAAAGCCACTTACAGGTGGGCAGAGATGAGAGGGATGCACATTCCCCTAGATTTGATAAAAACTGTGCAGCACGCACAAAAGCAATCTGTCATGCAAGCAGTCACAGAGCAGTTGGGGAGAGGAACGTTACCAGGACAGGAATGGCAAAGTGATCAGGTTTTAGGGAGAGTGATTGCTGCAAATTACCAAGGAAAAATCGAAATTATGCTGATATCTAGAAAAGAATCTGATTCTTTCATACAAATTGGAGACAGAATGGCCCAAATTGGCAAAAGTGCAGTGAATGGAGGTTTGTTAAAGAAGGAGTCTGCCCCAGCCCTTCTGACAGTGCAAGAAAAGGGAAGCTGTGGCGCAGCAGATAAAAACCTCAGTACTGATGTGTGGGCTGAAGCCCCAAGTGATCCTCCAGAACCTGCAGTGAATATAACAAAGGGCCCCAAAAACGTCCTGCTGATTATAAAACAGGGAAAGAAAGAGGAAGGGTGCAGTTTAAATGAAAAATGTTATTTGCAAGAAAAGTCAAACTTGTTTCTTTTGCAGATCCTACCACGTTTCGCCACTGTCCCTGAGTGTGCTGTGTGGTCCCCCTTCCGGTGTGTGCGTGTGGGGTCGGGGAAGGGACCGAATCCCCAACCTGAACCTGGCTGAGTAAAGTGCCAGCACCATGGATCAATTTTGCGCAAACTGCGCCTTCAGTTCAAGTTCAACTTGTTTGATTACATTCTTCCACTGGAACTAAGCTGTGGTTTTTTTTTTTCCCTTCTCGTATGGAACTCTGACTTTTGCTTATCTTCCAGCAAACCTTTCAGGTGGACCGTGCACCTTTACATGAGCAGAACTCATGCCACATCAAATTGCTAACACTGTTGAATTAGAGACTCATTCAGAGTATAAAAATTGCCCAGTCTTCTCTATGTAGATGTATCTGATGTGAAAGGTTATGAGATCAATGTGTTAATTCACTTCTATTGCTTTACAGGGATTGCTTTGGACATTCAAATGTGACTTGCTGATAATGTTTTTTTTTGTTGTTGTTTGTGCTGATGTTTTTTTTGTTTTTTGTTTTTGTTTGAAACAAGAGATATGTGAAACAAAAATTCATTGGTCAAAGGGTGGAATGTACTGCCATTTGATGGAGTTTGTTTTGACCAATGACTTTGTGTTTCACCACTGCGCATATTAGTTGCTCAATGTTCACCAGTAGCACATGGTATGTTTTGTTTAGTTGAGCCACCTATGGGCTTTGACATGGCATTAGCCATTACTTTCTGTATTCAGTTTAGCCGCCTATGGGCTTTGACATTGCATTAGTCATTACATTCAGCTTAACTGCCTATTGGCTTTGACATGATATAAGACATTGCATTTTGTATTCAGCTTAGATGCTTATTGGCTTTGACATGACACTAGACATTGCATTTGATATTTAGGTTAGCTGCCTATTGCCTTTAACATGACATTGCATTTGATATTTAGGTTAGCTGCCTATTGCCTTTAACGTGGAGTTAGACATTGCAGTTGAGAATCCAAGCTGTATTTTTCCAAGCTGTGTTTTTGCACCAGAGAACCAAGATGTTTTTCTCACAGTAGACTAGACATGATAAGAGAGGGTACATGGTGTTGTTCTCTCTGCTTGAGCTTGGGAACAGGAGTAGTCTTGGAGACCTGGCCAGTCTCCAAAAGGCTTGCTCAGTTTCCCAGGTCTGAGAGGAGGGGGCACACCTTTGTAACGAATGTAACAGGCTGCAGGGAGTCAGATTCGAATCTGCCGGACCTCGTGCTGGAGCTTGGCGCAGGCTGCCAGCAATCCCGTGTGGGTAGATGAATCTCTTTCTCGCGGCTGACAGGGGTCATCAGCTTGCAGACCTTAGAAAGATGAAGCTGTAGATAGTTCCCACACGGTGAAGTATTTGTTTTGCTTTGCATTCAATATCTTATAAATATAACCTGCTGTGTATATTGCAAACTGATATATTTTGTTTGATTAACGCGGACTTGAAAGCTACTAATTCGTCATTCATAAATATTGTGGTTGGGGAAGAATTAACAACAATAAAAGTCTTCTTTGACCTCAGAAGTCATTTCTGTTGTGTTATGTTAGTGCTTTAGAAACCAGATAAGAGGAAAGCACTACACCCACTTCCGCAGCATTTTTGGGTATATAAACAGGGTCTCTTACCCCACCAACTCAGACACCTCTAGACCTGAACCTGCAACCTGTCAAGAGGAACTGCCTGGCTGCCCAAAGGACTCATCTGGACTTCTTTGCTATGAAGGACTCCAGTCCTGTTGTTGACCTCCTGACCTCTGACTTTGCTGAGAAGTGCTCTCCAAGGTCTTGGATTGAGCTTGCCTCCTGTTTTCTGAAGTCTCAGGGCCAAAAAGACTTCATCTCTTCAAGGGCCTTGTGTGCCAAAAATCAATGCACAGCTTGCCAGAAACAATGACCAGCCTGCCCTGTGATGAGAAAATCACTGCACAACCAATCGGAATGACGCAGCCCGACTTCCCGAGCGGAGATCGACGCAGCACCTGCATTGCAACCGGAAACTCAACGTGCGGCCCTACCGGATCGACGCACAGCCGAGCAAGAACAATGCAGCCTGACTTCCTGAGTGAAGAATCGATTCAGTGCCAGCCGTGCGACAGAAAATGTGGTGCATCACCTACAGGATCAACGCAACGCCTGTGACTTCTTCCCGCACGCCCAGAATTTTTCCCCGCATCGTCCCTGGACATCCAGAGATCCCCACTCCGCAGTGAGGAACCAAGGCTTTTGGCCATAAATTGATGCAAAGCCACTTGCAGCATAGAAAGAAACAAAGCATCATCTGTGCCGTGTCAGAAAATCCGACGCACACCTTATTTTTCCACGCATCTCTTCCTCTGCTGTCTTCGTACCTGGTAATTTTGACGCAAACCAGATACTTTTTGCAAACAAGAGACAACTGTTGATTTCTAAGATTTAAGACTCTTTTTAAGCTGGCAAAAGTGATATCTCAACATGTGCTTATTGAATCTTTATTGTTTTTACCTTAATTTAACCATATAAATATCTTATATTTTTCTAAACCTGTGTGGTGTATTTTTGTGGTGTTTTCACTGTGTTACTGTATGATTTATTGCACAAATACTTTACATATTGCCTTCTAAGTTAAGCCTGACTGCTCAGTGCCAAGCTATCAGAGGGAGGGCACAAGATAATTTGGATTGTGTGTGACTTACCCTGACTAGGATTGTGGTCCATATTAGAATTAGAGACCCCATTTCTAACAGGTACGCTTTTTATATTTTAGGTTGCTTGCACAAGTTAGGACAGGAAAACATATTTCTGATAATGGACTCTGAAATTTGGTACTGAACAAAGAAGCCCAAATATTGTGTGTCCTATTTTCTTTATCTATGAAGCCTTTAGCACAGACATCTAGGAAAGGAGTGCACGAGTGATGGATAAAGATGAGTATCATAAAATATGTAACATTACCCTATGCTAATGACAAACTAACATATTTGTGGGACTCAAGAGAATCCATCCCATGGATGCTCCAGGTTCTAGAGGAGTTTCGTACTGTGTCTGGCCTGCCCACTTACTAAATAAAGTGCATTCAGTTTCCCCTGGCCTTGATAACAGCTACCTTGAGTTAGGAGTATGTGGCAAACCACAGACTTAAAACACTTGTGGATTGTGGTGACCCATGATTGAGATAAATATGCGTAACTGAATGGTGCTGGGGTATATTTCAACACTCGGTGATCGGTTTAGACTGCTGCTGCTGGGACATGCTGTTTTGAGAAATGAATGTCCTAATGACTAATGACGTTCCTAAAGTCAATAGGCCTTGAATTAAATTTAGAATGATAGAACTTCCATTCTATAAAGGGACAGTGGGAGCACATAAAATGTAGTCATATTATTTAGCGTCCAGGCTGCAGCACTTACCATGCTAGTTGGCTGAAGCACACAATAGAGAGCAGAAGTTCCTGAAGGAATGACGTGGACCCACAGAGTGACAAAAGATCCATACATCCCTTATCTGATTACACTGATAGCACCATTGTGGGATTGGCTCAAATGAGTGGAGGTAAAGAAGATGCCATTTGTGGAGCAAGCATCACTGTGGAGAAACTGAGAGTTTGGAAAGCTATTCTGAAAGTCATTAGAATGGTCCACCTAGATGAAGGAGAGGAACTATGCCATTCTAGGGGGCTAAAAATCATTATGTGTTGCAGGAAGGACATTTGCTAGACCAATATACTAGACTGACTACTGTATTTCATGCCACAGGCAAGGGGTTCCAAGGCACACCTCTATAATCTAATACATTGAAAATACTAATATCTCAAGGAGTGTGCCACTATTGACACCATATGGGGCATTAAGTATACAGCCCATAAACCAGAATTTACAAATCAAAGAAACTGGGACACTAAATGAAAATAAAAACTTTAAATAAACTTGCAGAGTATCTAGTAGCACATGGTTATATTTGAATACTTAAGTAAAATATACCAACATGTGACTAAGAATTGCCCTAGATATACAATGGAGAAGTGCACTTCCTACACATCACACAGGTGGACCTGATTGTCAGTAACTTCTGAGAGCAAGTGATACACACAATACAGTGAATAGTGGGCCCCACGGTAGCATAAAAACTCAATCCATGCTTAATAGGACTACACCATAATCAGGTAAAAATGACTGCAATATCGACTGATAGGTAGGACTGGGGTTTGTCCCAGCACAGTGACTCATAACAGTACAATGAAAACTGCTGTGCAGACCTAGATGTACCTTATAGATGAGAGACGAGGTAGAATAGATGATTGAAGAGGAACTTCGAATGAAAATGATTGTAGCAGATCCTAAAATAAAGGATGATTTAACAACTTGGAGACCTTTTAATTAACTTTCTCAGCTCCCAAGCAAATGATAATGAACCTAATTAGTTAATTATATGTTTCTCTGACAAAAACTAGAAATAAAAGAAATGTATTATTGGCAATATTAGTTGAAACGAAGCAGAGGGCAAGACATATGTAGATGACCTCGTGTAGACTGGCAATATGAATTGATTATCTGATGTAGTATTGTGCATGTTGATTAGAATGCCAGTAAAAGTATTAAAACTGTTTTAGAAAAAAGTTGCCAAGTGGTCAAGGAGGGTCAGAGGCAAGGAGTAGGGTCACCCCTGTCATTCCATTCTGCTTTTGCGTTGGTGGCCTGCAACAGATTGTCAGTCATTGTGGGGTTATATTTACACAGTTTTCCTTTGGACTTTACAGAGGAAAAGGAGGTAGGAGATTGGCATTTATAATTTCATAACATATAATGCTGTCCGCATCAAGGTTGAATATTTTGACTAACAGGTCAATTTAGCCACCTTTGTGAGAAGAAGTGCCAGTGGTGAGAGGCTAGGTCCTGGCATACAGCTAGTGAGCACAAAGAGGCATTTGGTAGAAGTAGAAATAGTTTGCTACCATAAGAAAGTGAATTTGGGATTTTGACTACTTTGTTGATATGGAACCATAGTTGCAGTTGTGGCTACTTCTCAATGTGGGTGGTGGAGTATAAAAACTTAAAATAACATTTTTAAATGCACTTACCTTTTATGTAGGGAGAGACAGTTACATCTCTCCTTCGTCCTCTTCTCTTCCCCGACTCCCGGAAGAACACAGGCTTCCAGGCGCCCCTCCAATCACAACGCTGCTGTCACCTGCATGACAGCAGTGTCATGATTGGTCTGAGTGGCCTGCGTCAGAGATCCAACAGGGAGTAGGACCCTGTGCACTATCTCCTCCCAGCTGTGCAATACAGCCGGGAAGAGAAATGCTAAGTGCGCATGAACGTTTGGCCGGCCGTCTATGGCTAGCCAAACGGTCATGCGCACTTATTGTATAGTATTTAAATATCGCTTACTACCCCTGACGAGACGTCGAAGCGCTTTTCGGCGAGTAGCACGCTACTCCGGAACCCAAAAGGAATTAGTGGTGGATTAATATAGGGAAATATGAGTACAGTTTTAGTATTATGAGTTAATATGAGCTGCGGATGTGAGAGTTTGTTAGTTAAATTGAATGGAGTAATGTAGGGGTGGAGGAGGGAAAATCCAGAAGTGTTAATTGGGAGTTTATGGTAATAGGATTTAGGCTTGGGATGAGTAAAGGGGGGGGGTGGAGGTGGGAAGAGTCTGTGGAAAGGGTTAGGGAGATCATAGTAGCAGGGTGAGATAAATGAGGGAGAATATAGTAGGGTTGTTCGGGAGATCATGGTAGTAAAGTGAGGTTTGGGTGAGGTAGATGTGGAAGCGGAGGGAAGAGCTTAGGCAGAGTTATTTAGGAGATGAAAGTAGTAGAATGGATTTGGGATGAGTCAGAGTGGGAATGGAGGATAGATTGAAAGAGACATGACATATGGTAATGGGTAGATACGTTTGATATAAGATGAGAGCAGGGATTCATATATATATTTTATTTCTCCCCCCCCCCACAAGGTGATACTATTTGGGAACAATGGCTAGTGAATGGAAATATGTGGAATACTGTCCACTTGATAATATACTGTACGTTTTAAATGTTAGCCTTGAAAAAGCCCTAGGCTTGCATGCTTAAAAGGGTGAAACACATGTTGTCTATAAAAGTACTAGTTTTGAAAAGCAACAAAAGAAACATAGAAATAAAAATAAATAAATCACAGAATGGAAAATACACTGCTCGTTTTGCTTTCAATCATTAAACCTATTCTAAAAACTGCATGACCAGGACTATTGGAGGAACTACAGAGGAATTATTGTGAGGTAAAACTCATCATCCCCTGAAATCATTTAGGAAAATCTATACATACCAAACCCTTATTATCTGTTTGAGCAAGGCCTTAAAGAAAAGACTTCTATAGCAAAAGCCTTTCATGAAACCCAGTACAGCTAATAAAAATAACCTAAATGTACTTCATGTGATCTATCTTCAGACGGCAGCACATCCTGAAACACGTAAACCATCACTGCTGTGATAAACTGAACAATGAAAAGAATAAACAACTAAGTAAATAAATAAATGATTGGCCTACTCAGACACCTTCAAGTGGTGTTGCTGCTTAACCAAAAGCATGCCACTCAGACATCAGACCATCAAACATTCCACTGTTTAAATTACAAAAATATTATGTTGTGCTATTAATGTTTGGACCCTTGGTTTAAATCACAGATGGTGGAGTGTGGCCACTGTTTGGGCCTTAAGTTAGCATTGACAGCAACAAGACACTAGGAACAGAGCTATTACTCCACAAACAACAGCACATGTACACAAACAGGAACTTGCACCTGCAGAGCAGATACACACATTAGATTTGACACCCAATAAACCATGATGTCATCATTAAAGCTAAACCAGACTAAAAATGTCAATTATTGCCAGATTGGTAGCTACTCTCACCGGTAAGAAGGTACTGATTTCCAAGTCTATACTCAACACCGTGTTCAGATATGCATTGTGCAGAGACCTGCACCTTGACCATGGCCCACCCATGATATCACATGACAACAGCAATCATGATTAGTAATGACAACAAGACACAAAATAGTATCATATTGCCACCACCCTCCAAGGTAGACTGATTGAAAGAAAAGGCCAGGAGCCTGCAGAGCGGTCCTGGCAAGAATAATCTTAACTCTCCACAGAGCCATGTGTCTGGAAAGAAAGCTGCATAAGCACCCACTCTGTACCATCAACCAGATGCAGTCTAATAAAGGCAGTGAGTCAGTCACACAGATATGATAATAAAGTTCTCAATCTTTCACACACACTTGAAAATGAAGAAAATACCTTTATAATAGATTATGACTTCTGCAGTTTCCCCCAGGTCCACTTTCTCAGCAGTGTGCTTTTTTGTAATATTTTTCCAGTTGTCTTGTCACTACTTACTACCCCCATGCTGTGACCTTCCTTCAGCCTTCCTTCTATGCTTCCTGTGATCTCAGGTAGTACCAACCCCATTAACAAATCACTTCTGATTTGTGCTTTATCCCAGCTCATAATACCTTAACAGAGAAGCACCTTCTCAAGGCTATATGTCCCTGTAGTGTGGGGTTCATCCAAATGAGTCTTTTTTGTGCTGTAGTGTTACAGCATTTTTTTATTTCCATAGCAATTCTTTATTGATGCGTGGGAGATTTCCTTCCAGTCGTGACTTTTCAGTGTTACAAGACTCCATAACGTGATTTTTCCCATGAGTTCCCTTGATAGTACAGGTTGTCAGCGATTTGTGCTGCAGGGCATATGCAGTACTGTAGGCCCCCAGGAGTCTGATCTCCTTCTCTTAGTGCTATAGAACTCGAGTAATGCGGCCTTCCTTACGAGTGCTTCCTTAGGATGAGCTTTTCCCAACGGTGTATTCCCAAAGATATAGGATCAACTGGTACTTTCTCAGCAATACAGACCACTGCAATATGTGCATCCACCAGTAGTGTTTGTCAGTTTTGTATGAGTCCAGCAGCACCCAATCCTCCAAAAGCAACTTCTCCACGATTTATAAATCCATGTGGTGTTAATTTCTGCCAAATGTACCGTATTGGTGCTGGAGGACACACTAGCAAGATATCATAATTTTTCATTGTCTCCCCTCCACAATGGTGTTATAAGGTCCCAGTGATATGGGCTCCCAGTGTTCAGTCCGGTAACATGCGCTTCCTCGTGGTCTCTAGGAGTCTGTATAGTATTCAGCAAATTAGTGACAATGCCATGGGATCCCAGATAGGGTCAGCTTCTCCAAGCAGTACATTTCTAGTGCTGTAAATCCACGTGCGCTAGACCCTTCCATCAGTAATGTCTTATGGTGCACTCACCACTCCTCCTCCAGCCCAGCTCTACCCCACCCTAACATGGCCTGAGGTAAAATAAAATTATAATAATGTTATGTTATTTTGATTTATTTTCACTTTTCTTCATTGCACAAAGCAGTGGGGGGATGCTCCTCTGCTTTAGGAGGCCACTGTATAGTTGGATGTGACAAGCAAAAAACTGATGGGTACCTTATGAATGTTAGTAAGGTTTAACTTCTTTCATAAAGGGGAGTTAATGTTGGTGAATTTTGAGTTAATATGTAGGTGAAGGGTGTGAGGTCACAGAATAATGACCAATGCTGAAGGAGACAATGCTCATGCTGGCAGCGACAGTCTTGACACAGTAGGTGAACTAGACTCTGCAGATGAAAAGGCTGTGGGTGCAATATGTAAATTTAAGAGCTTAGTTGTCATCTAGAGAATGAGGAAAGCATCAGGATTTTTAAGTTTCTTGTATTCCACAAACTATCGTGGTTGATAGAACAAACAAAGATTTGCCTGTAGCCATGGCATTTGAAATTATGTGGAATGTGATAGATTTGATGGATGAAAGTGCAAAATATGGTAAAGGCGATCTACTAAAGATGAAGGAAAAAATGTTTTATTATGATTATGAGACTATTCTCTTTATATTTTGCATTGGTCGCTATCCATCCCTCCAAACATCAAACCTGCACCATCCAGATTTTGAAAGGAGTTTTAAAATCAACTCAATAAGGTGTGCCTTTTTGAATATTGACGAACCTCAATTCTTCTGGATACTGATTGCCGAAATCCCTCTTCCCTTTCCCCTACTATTGTGCGTCACATTACATTGTTTCATCTCCTGACATAGTAATATCTGATTATTGTTGATAAGGGCAACTATTAATTGCAGGATGTTCTCAGTTATTATGATTGTGTCAGAGCCAAAGTGAATCATGAGAACAAACATAGTAGAGTGCCTTTCTGCATAGTGGACATTTCTAAACATAAGAATCTGAGACGTGGAGGAGTGCGAAGAGGGTATGGCAGCTATGGATATGAATGAGGATCTTAGTGAGTAGAAAGAAAGTGGAGAGGTTTGTGCTGTGTGGATGGTGTAGTGTAGTGATTGGAAGGGGGAGGAGGATCCAAAGAATGTGATTGATCCTGCCAGATCTAACATTGTACATTTCCTTGCCCTAATAAGCTCAACTGTGTAGTCAATGCAGAGGGGAATTATACTTCCTTAACCCAGCAATATATGTTGATTTAGACAACCAGGGGAGTAACAATAAGAGGTGGGGGCCAGGGCATGTGACTCCACTCTTTCATACATCTGCTGAAGGAAGCTTCTGCTACCATGAGGAGCAAAGCAGGTACAGAGAGACATCATAGGAACTAGTAGCCTATGGCAGGGCTTCAATGGCTGTGATGGACAACGTGGATTAGATTTTCCTTTGGATTGAAGTGGGCCACTTGGCAACATTAATAGGGCCAATCAAACAGACAAAGGCACCAGTTGTGACAATGTTGTAAATTAGAGAAAAGTAATGTTAGTATCCTCAAGATGAGGGGATAGAGGAACATTTAAAATCTACTTAATTTTAAGATATCTGCCAATATATCTGCCACGTGTCCAGTTGGTGAACCTGTGGTTCAAAGCCAACTCACAGACATAGACGTCACAGGCCTAAATAAAAATCCAATGCAGCATTGAATGTAGCAGATCTTGAGAAGGAAGATTCTTTTCGGAAATCAAAGAATGGTGAGTCCTACGAGGATTAAAAACCCTGCAAATACAGTTCTTGCTCTAAGCAGGGAGCTTTAGTGGGGCAATAATACATTATAAAACAAAACTCAGCCCTCTTATTTTCTCTTCAATGTAACAGGAGATGAATTGGTACAGCGAAAAAGAGAATAAAATCAGAGCACGATATTTGTACTTGCTTGCTGCTCTTATTGTTTTTCCCAAAAAATTAATGCCAATGTGGAATTTGAGATAAATACAGTGCTCAGCTGTACAAAATGAAAAACGTATGTTTCTCTTGGAAGAACACGATGTACATGCTCTCTTTGATTGTGTTTGAACTCTGCACATGTTGGCAAAACGATCTGTTTCTATTTTTGAGGTTCTAACCTTTGCACACCCTTTCTTGAAAGATTTTCTGCAAATATAAATGTTTATTTTATAAGTTTATTCATTCTATACACAAACGTGGCCATTCTTGAAAATATATTTTAGCTCCATATAGTGCAATGTATTTACAATATTATAACAATGTTTTTGCCTAAATGCTCTGTTTTGATTTTCGATTACAACATAAGTTTCTATGACATTTATTTCTTTCCATACTCGTGTTTTTCTCATTATTCTACTTGCTCTCTTTTTCGCTTCTTCAAAGATTTCATCTGACTACTATCACTCCCTGTTGTGGGAAAGATCAAAACTGTCGATCTGGTTGCAGTCCGTTATTGTTGCAGGGCAGATCTCAAGGGCTAAATGTTGATTGCAAACCAGAAACCAGATATGGGGTAAAGCAACGATGGAAGAACAAGGACTATGGAATGATTGTAACCCTAATGTAAGGAACGGCCTTATTGGCTGTCAAAACATTCTGCTCTCAAAGGACAAATCGTTGCAGTAGATGGTCTCTCCATAGGGGAATGGGAAAAATATGTCTGAGAGAAATTAAAACTACACTGGCGAAATGTACAGACTTTCTGGAATTTCCATAGAGTACTTGTTACACGAAATTATACAATAGTGCCACATTGTGTAATTACGCTGCTGCTCTTGCCAAAAAGTGAGTGCTGGAACAAGGTGAACAACCACTATAGCACTTGCATTTTTTGCACTGTTACTTTAGGAAAGAATATATCCTTGTGTAAGAAATAGATGTGGGCATGCATTTCACGCTAAATATAGCATTAGATGATGATTTGCATTCTGTGTAATTACACATAGTTTTGCATAATTTACCTAAAATTTCAAGTAGTTACGTGAAAGCAAATTACATGAATGTCACACACCCCGGTAAAACGGCCTATGCCTGTAACCATTCAATCAGCCACCACCAACAAATAATTACTACAAAGGTTGCCCTTGTGCTCTGTTCAGGAGCGACGTAAAGTATCAGCATAACATTCAGTGGATCTGACATGACTTGGGGCCAGATGTAGCAAACGTTTAGCGAGTCGCAAACAGCAAAATTTGCCGTTTGCGACTCGCTAAACGCGTATCCCAATGCAGAAATGCATTTTGCGAGTTGTTACCGACTCGCAAAATGCATTTCAGACTCGCAAATAGGAAGGGGTGTTCCCTTCCTATTTGCGAGTCGCATTGGGATGCAATACCATTTGCGACCGCATATGCGGTCGCAAATGGCATCGCAGTTACCATCCACTTCAAGTGGATGGTAACCCAATCGCAAATTGGAAGGGGTCCCCATGGGACCCCTTCCAGTTTGTGACTGGACCCCAAAATATTTTTTCAGGGCAGGGAGTGGTCCAAGGGACCATTCCCTGCACTGAAAAAAAACCGAAACTAAAGGTTTCGTTTTTTTTTAAGTGCAGCTCGTTTTCCTGTTAGGAAAACGGGCTACACTTAAAAAAAAAAAAAACTGCTTTATTGAAAAGCAGGTCGCAAACATGGAGGTCTGCTGACGACAGCAGGCCTCCATGTTTGCGAGTGCCTATACTCGCAATGGGGCCGCAATTTGCGACCCACCTCATGAATATTCATGAGGTGGGTCATTGCGACCCCATTGCGAGTCGCAGTCGGTGTCTGAGACACCGTACTGCATAGCAATTTGCGACTTGCAAATTGCGAGTCGCAGGGACTCGCAATTTGCAAGTCGCAAATTGCCGACTTGCTACATCTGGCCCTTGGTGATTGTGAGCGAAACACCGAAAAATGGCAGGATGGCATACAAGACAATTCATGTGCCCCTAAAGATATTGACTTTAATGGCTACCTAAAGCCATTGTATATGGTAAACAAATGAGTTGCAAATAAAGGGTGATAATGCACCTGTGTATGCAACTAAGAGAAGTACAACCATAATTTTGGTGAGGGATATCCGCTCATCCCTGATCTTTTGTCATCTCCTTGTGCACTGTAAACAAACATGGGCCAAATGTAATAAGCATTTTGCATGGTTGTAAATACTCCAGTTCAGCATTATAGAAATGCTTTTTCAGATCTAATAATCTTATGTTAGGACTTGTAAAAGTTTTTCCAAATCCTAAAATGGGATTTTGAATGGATACTGATTTGGTATCTGGAAGGGATATGCTGTGGGTGTCCCTTCCAAATACTGCCAGTATGCTATGTTAATATTTTGGGAATGAAACCCAGGTGCAAAACATTAAAAAGCTACAGAGACCTCAAAGAAATTGGCAAACCATTGGCAACAAAGTGAATATAAAAAAGTTTGTTGAAGAGTAGCCGGTGTCCTCAGGATCAGTGGCAACACCTAAACAAACTTAATGGAGAAGAAAACTTTTCGGGCCATATTTATACTTTTTGACGCAAAACTGCGCTAACGCAGTTTTGCGCCAAAAAAATTAGCGCCGGCTAACGACATTCTGAAGCGCCATGCGGGCGCCGTATTTATTGAATGGCGTTAGCCGGCGTTAGTCGACCGGCGCTGCCTGGTGTGCGTGAAAAAAAACCACGTACACCAGGCAGCGCCGGCGTAGGGAAAAATGGCGTTTGGGCGTCCAAAAATGGGGCAAGTCAGGCTGAGGCAAAAATATCGTCTTAACCCGATTTGCGCCATTTTTTTTTGGCGCCCAGACGCCATTAACATGACTCCTGTCTTAGCAAAGACAGGAGTCATGCCCACTTGCCCAATGGCCATGCCTAGAGGACTTCTGTCCCCTGGGCATGGTCATTGGGCATAGTGGCATGTAGGGGGGCACAAATCAGGCCCCCCTATGCCACAATTTCTTTTTTTTTTTTTAACTTACCACAACTTACCTTTTCTTCCCTGGGATGGGTCCCTCCAGCCTTAGGTGTCCTCCTGGGGTGGGCAAGGGTGGCAGGGGGTGTCCCTGGGGGCTTGGGAGGGCACCTCTGGGCTCATTCTGAGCCCACAGGTCCCTTAACGCCTGCCCTGACCCAGGCGCTAAAATCCGGCGCAAATGCGGGTTTTTTAGTCCCGCCCGAGTATAAATCCGACGCAATAGCATCGGAGTCATTTTTTAAGACGGGAACGCCTACCTTGCATATCATTAACGCAAGGAAGGTGTTCACGCAAAAAAATGACGCTAACTCCATGAACTTTGGCGCTAGACGCGTCTAACGCCAAAGTATAAATATGGAGTTAGTTTTGCGTCGAATTTGCGTCGAAAAAAACGACGCAAATTCGGCGCAAACGGAGTATAAATATGCCCCTGCATGTTTATCCCAGTCTGTTTCCTTTAAAGTCTGTTTTATGTAAAAGAAGCCATAGGCATAGTGGTCTGCTGGCGCCAGCAGCTCACCATCCCTGTGTTGGCATAATTTCTTAGTGAGTTGCAATATTTATCAGGCAAACTGGTTTGTGACACACTATGATTCAGAATTTTACGAGCCCACCTGTTTTTACTAATTCAGGTCTTAAAACTCTTTACTGGTGGCTAAATACTGGTTGTAAATTGTGGCCAGCATTCTGAGACCAGATATTCAGGCATCTGACCCCAGCTACAATGTCAATTTCACCGTTGTTAATCCAGTACCTGTTTTTCATTCTTGACGTATTTTGGTATGTCTCATTGGCTTTCTTAAAGTCCTTCGCTGCAATTCAGGGTTAGAATAATTATTTATAAATATTTAAATACAATTTCTAAAACATATGTATTGCTTATTCAGCGCAGCACATGAAAACTTGCACTTTACTGCTATTCAGGAAAAAGTGTACATCATTATTTCAGCAATGGAACAATTAGAATTATTTGAATTATTCATGTGTTTCATAGAGCAAAAAGCACAGACTAGTCATTAAAATACTAAAACATCGACTTTACAGATGAAAGGTAAAAGGTAAAGTGAAGAATTGAATGCCAACAGCATTCTGCAAAGAAAAGATAGACTACAAAACCCAAACAAAGGAATGTACCTCTAGTTATGAAATATAAATCTAATATTTTTTTCAGTGAGATTTAAATGTTAATAATCAGAGCATGAACCTCTCATTATTTAAGTTTTCAAATATTAAATGGAACTTGCATTTGATTAAATCTGCAATACCAGAAGAAAGATATCAAAGATTTAACAGAATAAATATTAAATACATATTTCATATAGGAATCACCTCCATAAGCGAATCATTTTTTGCGTCCAATAAACCAACATCTTATCCTAACAGCTGAAAATGTGTTAGCCTGATCTTCCATATTTCTAAAAGAAATACCATTATCTTTTTTAAATTGTGAACTCCAGGATAACGGGCAGGCATGAGCCATGTGATTGATGAAGATATCAATAATTTACCCAAAATCTCACTACCTTAAGCCATCAAAGTATGAGTGTTGGTAGGTGTCATTTATCCCAGTCACTATTAGGAAATGCATCTATAGATACCGTCTCAAAAACTACTAAGCAAAATGAAATCTTTAATTAAATGTGATGTACTCATAAATGTCGAACAATATGTTTAGCCACAGTTTATTGTACAGTGTACCTCGAATCTGCATAGATAAATTATACATCATAATAATTACTGAATTGATTTTAAGACAACAGCACAGTGGACTATTAACAAATAAACATATGTACTTAAAGGGGGGTCAGCTTGCATCTACAGCTTCTTGTTTGGTGCCCAGTTTATAGGGCAAAATAGAGCTAAAATTGTCTTACTTCTTGGAGTCAATTTCTCTGGTTTTGTATTTGTCTGGCCTCTCTCCCTTAATGTCTTTTGGTTTGTTGGGTAACTATTGCACTACCTAGTTGGAGATTGCAGAACGATTGACAAATGTGCACTTAAAGAGACTAATTTGGTTGCTATGGTCATGATTGATTTGCATATACCTGGTTTCAAATGGAGGTAGCATGGTGGGTGAAAACAATGGACTGGGAAGTGGACTGAATTGATTGCTAGTGGCTGAGACTAATTCAACCATTCCATTGTGCCATCACAAGCTCCATTGCATTTTATCCCACCATGAGTCTATCCATTGCCGAGACCACTGAAACGGAGTATTGAAGTAGTGTGCATTGTACTTTGGCGCACCCTGGCCTCTCTTATTTGAAGGGTGCTGGAGATTACAGATCACTTCTGTTCCCCTGTCTATACCCAAGATTAGCTGTAGGAGGAGAGTTTTAAGCTCCTCCAAAAATCCCTTGGCAACAGTAGCAGCAGAGCAGCAACTTAATTGAGAGCCACGGGGAGCAACAACATTTTGGCTATCTCCACTTCGCCCATTGGGAACAAAGAAAGATCACACCAAAATGCAAGTGAGCAACTAACTGCTGACAAGACCTGGCACCATAGTGCTAGGGTGCCAGCATTGCAGGAAGGGATTTCTCACTGCACAAAAACAATACAAAGAGGTATTTTGTTCTTTCTATGCGTGATGCAGAATGCATATTACATAGAATGGGCACTAACAATTAGAAAAAAACATGCAGGGCCAGATGTAGCAACCCGTTTGCGAGTCGCAAACGGCGAAATTCGCCGTTTGCGAGTCGCAAACGTGGGTTTGGCATGCAGAAATGCATATTGTGAGTCGTTACCGACTCGCAATATGCATTTGCGACTCTCAAATAGGAAGGGGTGTTCCCTTCCTATTTGCGAGTCGCTGTGGGATGCAATGGCATCGCAGTTACCATCCACTTCAAGTGGATGGTAACCCACTCGCAAATTGGAAGGGGTCCCCATGGGACCCCTTCCAGTTTGTGACTGGACCCCAAAATATTTTTTCAGGGCAGGGAGTGGTCGAAGGGACCACTCCCTGCCCTGAAAAAATACCGAAACAAAAGGTTTCGTTTTTTTTGCAGTGCAGCTCGTTTTCCTGTCAGGAAAACGGGCTACACTTAAAAAAAAAAAAACTGCTTTATTTAAAAGCAGGTCGCGAACATGGAGGTCTGCTGACGTCAGCAGGCCTCCATGTTAGCGAGTGCCTATACTCGCAATGGGGCCGCAATTTGCGACCCACCTCATGAATATTCATGAGGTGGGTCATTGCGACCCCATTGCGAGTCGCAGTCGGTGTCTGAGACACCGTACTGCATAGCAAATTGCGACTTGCAATTTGCGAGTCGGATGGACTCGCAAATTGCAAGTCGCAATTTTGCTTTTTGCTACATCTGGCCCTTAGCTCTTTGTTACCCCATCCTCTGGAAAGCATACTGATTTGCTGAAATCCCAGGTTTACAAACCTTTGTAAAATCTAGAATTGTGTCAAATCCATAGGTGGATGCACAAGAACACACATACTCGCCCCATGCAATGCATTCCAGTTCTAAGTGTAATATAATGTAAAAAAAGCTGCGGCATTGTGTTACATTCCTTTAAAAGGCCACACAGGTTGGTTCAAATCGCCCCTTGTGTGGTTTTGTAAATCTCACTGAAGCCCTTGCACTGTCCTTGGGTTGCATGTAACAAAGCCATGACAATGCAAAGATTTAGTAAACCTGGGCCTGCATGTCTCCTTCTTGAGTGGGAGGCATCCCTTTTTCAATCCTCTGATCAAGCCTTGTCTTCAGCATTTTGGGCTTGCTCATCACAGAAGTGTGGCAAAGAGAAGCAGCAGCAAACCCAGGTCGAATCTGCACTGCCAAGAAGCATTCAAGCTGCATGCGAATCATACTTCTAGTTAAATATGGGAGAGACAGGCACAAGGCACAGAAGTCTATAAATAATTTTATAGAAATCTAACTTATTGCATTGTGTAAGTATTTGGCTTTCTTCTTTAAAGGTAAGGGCTTTTGAAGAACGTCTTCCCTCCTCGGGCAAGTTGTGGTTGAACTACACGTGCGAATGATCAATTCTAGTTATTAAACTTTATTGGTTAATTAAGTTTGTTTTTGAACTGTTTTAAATTTGCACTTTTTGATTAGGTAATTTATTTAGTTTTGAGGGGGTACATATAGTTTAAGTTTAAATGAATATCTTTAGCATTGTTTATGAGTTTGTAATTTTATGTGTAATGTAAAGTTATGTAATCTGTTATCATGGATGTCAATTTCTAGTTCTGGACTTTCTAGTTGTAAAACAATGGTATGAACTATGTAATGGCAGCACGAAAATGTATCTTCTGATGACCTAGAAGTGTGTAGTAATTTTTGTAATTGTTTTTTTAAATATTTTACTCCGTGTACTTTGTTGTGGTTTCATATATTTTGGCAATATGTTTATATACTAGATCTATGGTTTCAATAGTTTGGTCTTGTATATTGTACTTCTTGGTATTTTTGTCTTACCGTATTATTGTTTCCATAATTTTGCAGGCCGATATTTGTGCTGTCGATGTTATAATAAGTTTTAGTGAGTGCAGTCCAAAAATTATATTTTTGTATATGAAACTTAGATTATGATATTTTTAAATTGCAATATTGTTGTTGTCTGTATAATGACATAGGACCTTGTGGATAGATTTGGCAAGAGGTAATATTTTTCAGCAATGCCTGCCCGCTGAAAAAGGGGTACACCAAAGTAAGATTTCAGCATTAGAGCACCATGGGTATGATTTCAAAGGGAAGAAGCCATTGGCATGGGCCTTTGCTCCTGCCACTTAACAAAAACACTTAAAGCATCTTGGGACCCTGGAAGTGTGTAGATCTGTGTTTACCACTGATCTGCACCCCCAAGCAGGGATGAGACGTTTACTAGATGGCAGAAAAAAGGTTTATATGCTTCACGCACACACCATACACACACACACATGCCACTGCGTAGTTATGGTTAGGTCAGGTTTCCATTGGAAATGCTTTTTTTGGGTTGCTAATAACATTGGCCCTGTTTGATAAATCTTCACAAGGCTTTTCAAAACTGTGATCTTTTTTTGGTTTATTCCTTCCTGGATAGTTTCGGGGACAAGTAGAGACCATGAGAAATAAGGCATAACACAAATCGTCATGCCTATTCAACAGACTATTTTGGAAAGTGACACAGTGAAAACTGCGGAATTTAATTATACCAAATTTGAGAAGAAGCTACATCTTGGTGTAAATCTATTCAATGGTTTTTGAGAAATAAAACTTTAACAATATTTGTGAATCAGTCCGGTTGGGATTGAAGGACTCAAGGCCCGCAAGAACAGCTTAAAAAATTAGAGTGTTCTGATTGACAGAGGGGGCGTTTTTTCCCTGGGGCCGTCTTGCTCATGCAAGAGTGAGAGTCCATCAGGAGTTAGCAGCGCTCTGATTTGTTGGTCACTACATGAACAGAAATGTTGTGGTAACCATTACAGGACGCCAGCGACTTTTTCCTTTGTCCTGAAAATGTGTAAAAATGATAAAAGGGGGCAGTGCATCACTTCCGATGCATTACATTAAAAAACAAGTTTCTAATGCAACGATCCTGCTGTACTTCCAGGGGGTTCTGGCAAAAAAAAAATGGCAGCCACCATTTGTTTTCAAAATAAAATGACCTCTAAGCCCTGTAATAGGCCCAGGCCAGAAGTTCATTTGAAATATATATTGGAGAAGGTCCTGTACGTAGAAAGCTGATTACAGCCTAAGGGACCCCGCATCCTGGGGATTGACATAATTATAAAAGAGGAGGGTGGCTGTGGTCCCCCTTCTCAGAGCCGATTACGGCCCCTGGAACTCCATCCCCCAGAGCCCAGCAGAATATTGAAAAGGGAGAGTGCACAAGTCCCTCTCCCAGAGCTGATTACAGCCCAAGGGACCACATCCCCCAGGGCCTGGCAAAGATATGAAAGGGAAGAGGTGCATGCAGCCACATTCTCTGAGCCAATTACGGCACTATAAAACCCATACGCTATGGCCCGGCATAATATTAAAAATGGAGGGCAGCATGCAGCCCCACTGTACGAGCCAATTATGGCCTTGGAGACCCCATCTCCCGAAGTGTGCCATAATTCCTGAAGGTGAAGGGGACTTGTGACTCCACTTCTTGAGACTTCTCAGACCTCAGGTACCCCAACCCCTGAGGCTAAATTTATTTTATAAGTTGAGGGTGTCACACACCCAACTCCCCGTGTTTTCATCAGACCTGGGGACCCCCATCCCTGGGGTACAATACTGTACAGTGTTTAGGGAGCCCACCCCTGGACTCTGTTGTTTCCTGCCTGGGAAAGTGTGGTCATGGCATACGGAAACAGTTAAAAAATACTGCTGCCACCCAGGGACCAAAGAAAAGGTGTCAGTGCCTGCCAGCACCCAGAATGGTGCTGGCTGGGGTGCAATGGCCTTGGGAACCCCCCTGCTCCAACACAGCCTGTGGTGTGGTTGCCCCGTGTGAGGCCCGGGCACCCACCAGAAATTTTAAAAAAGGACTGTCTCCCACCAGGGGGTGCCGACTATGTTGCAGGGGCTCTGTTGACCCACCTTTCCCCAAAAACAATTTCAGCCAAGTTTGACACCCTCTTAAGTAAAAAAATGCCAGTGGCCACAGGAGCCAACTATGGGTGCCTGCTGGGGAGCCAGCTAGAGCCGCTGGGCCTTGGGGTTCCTCCTGCGGCCCCCAAACAAAATTGAGAATGTGGGTGTCCCAGGTGAGCAGCGGTACACCCACAGCAATATTTTTAAAAGGAGAGTAAATAATAAATGAGCAGCAGGAACCGCTCATTTATTATTCACTGCTCTTTGAATTATCTCCCCATAATGCCCTCCGAGAGCTATATACATTTTTTTAGTTTGGTGCTGTCCCTAGAAGGGGCACTGCCAAGTATTTTTTTAATTTTGTGGGGGGGTACAGAAATTGCCGCAGCCCCCAGCAATAAATAGTAAGTTTACTGGGTCACTAAATCCATGACCTGGGACACTAAATCCATGACCCTAGGAGAAATTACCATACTTTTCAAAAACACGCTTAGCTGGAGGTCTGTGTTCTTCAACTGGAGTGGGAGGTCCTCTTGTGTGTGTTTCTATGTTTGCATTTTGTGGGCTGAAATTTGTAAAAAGAAAAACTAAGAGACATGTTGTGAGAAAATGGGGTGTATTATATGGTGTGGTTGTACAACCTCACTGTGTAATACACTTAGCAACCCCTTTAGGACCGAGGGTTTCATCTGTCAAACCCTAAGCTCAGCCCTGGGTAGTTGTGTAGCTGAGCAGCAAGGTTTACACAGAGGACAAGTGGTAAGCATTTTAACAGCAACAAAACAATTGAAGATGCAATCAACACGACACTCAAGAAATCCAACACCAATTTATAAATATAGGTTGTATTTTTATAAGATTTTGAACACTAGAATGAAAAAGATCCACCTGAGAGTTCTGTATACATACAAGAAATAATATCAAAATTTCACTTAACCATGAACAAGCCTTGGCAAAGTCAACCAATTGGACACAAACGTTTGCAAGATAAACTTAAGTAAGTGTCAATGTTCTTGGTCAGAAGTACTTGAGGTGACCAACTTTTGCAGGGAGCTAGACAGGGTGACTAACAAGGTCTTCAGGAACACTTACCTTTACAGGAGAAGCAGTCCTTCAACAGCTCTAGGCACTTTCTCAATATTGCAATGGATTCCTATGGAGTGGTCTTGATGCAAGGATGAAGGATGTTGAAGATGCGTTAAGGGTGCTGTGAATGTGAGGTGGCTGATGGGGGTCATTTTGCAAGGATTCCTCAGTCCACCAAGGTTGTGTGGAGGGTCCTCGTTGGAGGGTCGACATCCCACAAAGTCCTCTCTGGTGTGGCTGAAATCCAGTCACCACTGGACTACCAGTCGCCAATGGTCACAGTCACAGGCCAATCCTCCCTGAGTCAATAACTTGCCTTCTATAACTTGCCTTCTGAGGGTTTCAGTAACTCTCTAATAACACACGAGTATTCAGCAAACTTGAGCGCAACTCTGCGCATCAGGTTTTGCAACTGGATGCTGCACTGCAACAGTGGTAGCGGCTTGAAGACTTTGAACTACCAACTTGTACCAGCAGGCTTCTTTAGCTGTTGTGTCCCTGTGTTGCAAACATGAGGCCAGCCAGCTGGCCTCTGGAGTTCCCTTGGCTTGACTGGGCTCTGGAGACAACTTCTTCTTGAGCAGAATACAGCAGGTACAGTCTCTCTCCTTCCTAGCCACCAGATGCAGCAGGTGCATTCCTTGTCGGTGCAGCCTCTCTTTGAAGGCCCCTTCTTTGATCCTTCTTCCAAATCAGTCGCAATCTGAGGCCTGGGTGCCAGGGAGGCCACTCTTATGTTCAGGAAATGACCTCAGGGCAGGATCCGGTTGATAGCCAATGAGCTACCAGGTTCCCTACATCCTAGTGACCACTTTCTGCAGAGTGTTGCATCTGGCTATCCCAGATCATACTCTTAGTGTTCAGTAGTTGCTAGCCAACCCCTAGAGTGTGGCAACTTGAGGGCTACAAGCCCATGGGAAAACTGGTTTGGTAACTGGTTTCGCTTTCTCTGCTCTCCATGCCAGCCTGTCTACCTTAGCAGTGGAGCAGCCTTCACCCTGGTGTCCCTCATCTGCTCATCACAGGCAGCTTCACCTTTAAAGCCTGCCTTTTTGGGGTTAACCCCTAATTGGCTCACTGCAGGGAGGAGGTGATACCTTCCTGGCCTGAAATCCCTCTTTGTTTTCCTTCCTGAGAGTTATTGGCATGTCTCGCCACAAGGGCAAACACTGTGTCTTGGAGCAGGCTCCATGCGTGGCCGGAGAAGGCACAGTAGTTTTAAAGGCAACAAAGTGTCAGCTTGGCTAAAGCAGTGTACTGCAACAATTACATTAATTTCGACCTCAGATACAAGTTGGGTTTAATGTAACAAGTTGTTTGATAACTTTGAGTGCCCCCTTTGGTTGCACCTTTCAGCAATTAATGCAGCTGGGGTGTTAGCATGTAATTTAATACTCAATGTATGGGTGGCCAAGTCTTTCCACAGTAAAACGGTCATTTCTTGTGTTTTACTGTCAGGTCTTGTGAAATACACATCCTGTGCTAGAAATGGGGTCTCTAGTTGGAAGAGGTATACACCCTTGTCCAAGTAGGGACCATAATCCTAGTCAGGGTAAGTCACACACAATTCAAATTATCCTGTGCCCACCCTTTGGTAACTTGGCACGGAGCAGTCAGGCTTAACTTAGAAGGCAAAGTGTAAAGTATTTGTGCAATAAATCATACACTAACACAGTAAAAACAGTATGAAAATACACCACACACATGTTTTGAAAAATAAATAATATTTATCTGAGTAAACTAAGGTCTAAACGACAAAGATCCAATAAGCACAAGTCAAAATATAACTTTTGAAAGGTTGAAAAGAGTCTTTCATCCTTGGAAATAAACAGTTGTCTCTTTGTTACACACAATACCTGGAATACGTCAAAAATAACGACTCGTGGAGACCCCAGATGAGGAGATGCGTGGAAAAATAAGGTGTGCGCTGGATTTTGCGGCATGACAGGGACGATGCACCATTTCTTTCCACGCTGTAAGGGGCTTGCGTTATTTTTTTGGCACGCAGTCTTGGTTCCTCACGCGATGCAGGAATATTTTGACTCCCAGGGACGATGCGAGGAAAATCCTTGACGCTTGATCTGGTAGGCAATGCATCGAATATTTGCATCATAAAGCGGGCGCTGCATCGCATTTCCATTCGGAAGTTGGACTGCGTCATTCTGGGTGGCTGTGCAGCAATTTCTCGGTTGCAAGGCAGGCTACATGTCGACCTAGGCACGCGGTGCATCGATTTTCAACGCACTAGGAGTTTCCTGAAGCGATGAAGTCTTTTTGGCCCTGATACTTCAGAAAACAGGAGGCAAGCTCAATCCAAGCCCTTGGAGAGCACTTTTGCGGAAGGCAGAGTCCTTCTCAGCAAAGTGAAAGGCAAGCAGGGCAGCAGGGCAACAGCAATGCACCAGTCATTCTCAGCAAATATGTCCATATGAGTCCTTTGGGCAGCCAGGCAGTTCCTCTTGAATTCCATTGTGTGAGGGCAGGCCTCTAGCCTTTGAAATGTAAGTGTCAGGCCCTCCACCCTTCCAGCCCAGGATGACCCATTCAGTATGTAGATGAGTGTAGGTATGACTGAGTGTCCTGTGTTTGTGGTTGCCTGAGTGAAATGCTTATATGTATAAAAAGGGGAGTTTAAGGCCTGTAGAAGTGGTAGTGAAACTGCACTATCGCCTACCGGATTGATGCAACGGCTGTGACTTCTTCCTACACGCCCAGGATTGTTCCCTGCATCGTCCCTGGACATCCAAAGATCCCCGCATAGCGGGACGGAAATCGACGCAAAGCCCCTTGCAGCATAGAAAGAAAATAGGCAACATCTGTGCCGCGTCAGAAAATCTGACGCATACCTTATTTTTCTATGCATCTCCTCCTCTGCGGTCTCCCTGCGTGGTAATTTTGACGCAAACCAGGTACTTTGTGCAAACAAGATACAACTGTTGATTTCTAAGATTTAAGACTCTTTTTAAGCTGGCAAAAGTGATATCTCAACATGTGCTTATTGAATCTTTATTGTTTTTACCTTAATTTTACCATATAAATATCTTATATTTTTCTAAACCTGTGTACTGTATTTTTGTGGTGTTTTAACTGTGTTACTGTATGACTTATTGCACAAATACTTTAACTATTGCCTTCTAAATTAAGCCTGACTGCTCAGTGCCAAGCTACCAGAGGGTGGGCACAGGATCATTTGGATTGTGTGTGACTTACCCTGACTAGGTTTGTAGTCCATATTTGGACAAGGGTGTATACTTCTGCTAATTAGAGACACCATTTCTAACAGGTACGCTCTTTATATTTGAGGCTGCTTGCACGAGTTAGGACAGGAAAACATATCTCTGATAATGGACTCTGAAATGCGGTACTCAACAAAGATGCCCAATATCTTGTGTCCTATTTTCTTTACCAATGGAGCATGGACATCTAGGAAAGGAGTGCCTGAGTGATGCAGAAAGATGAGTAGCATACTACATGTAATTTTACCCTATGCTAATGACAAACTAAAATATGTCTGAGGCTCAAGAGAATCCATCCCATAGATGCTCCAGGTTCTAGAGGAGTTTGGTACTATGTCTGGCCTGGGCACTTACTGAATAAAGTTCATTCAGTTTCCCATGTGTAGAGGGGCTTGATAACAGCTACCTTGAGTTAGGATTATGGTGGCAAATCACATACTTAAAACACTTGTGGATTGTGGTGATCCATGATTGATTTAAATGTGCATTATTGAATGGTGCTAGTTTATATTTTAACACTCGATGTATGCTTTAGACTGCCGCTGTCCATGACAATCAGAAAGGCATTGATAAAATGGTAATAGTCCCATATTGTATATATATTTTCCGGGACATGTTGTTTTGAGAAATAAATATCATAATGACAAATGCTAAAGTCAATAGGCCTTGAAGTAAATTTAGAATGATACAACTTCCATACTACAAAGGGACAGTGGGAGCACCTAAAATGGAGTCATAGTATTTAGCATCCAAACTCCAGTACTTACTATTCTAGTTGGCTGAAACACACAATAGAGAGCAGAAGTTACTGAAGTGACAATACACCCATAAATCCCTTATCTGATTACACTGATAACACCATTGCTGGACTTGCTCAAATGAGTGGAGGTAAAGAAGATGCCATTTGTGGAGCAAGCATCACTGTGGAGAAACTGAGAGTTTAGAAAGCTATTCTCGGAGGAGTCCTTAGAATGGTCCACCTAGATGAAGGAGAGGAACTATGCCATTCTAAAGAGCTAAAAATCAAATCATTATGTATTGCTTGAAGGACATTTGCTAGACTGATGTATTAGACTGACTACTGTATTATACACCACAGGCGAGTAGTTCCTAGGCACATCTCCAGAATCTAATACGTTGAAAATACTAATATCTCAAGGAGTGTGCCACTGTTGACATCATATGGGGCATTAGGTGTACAGCCCCTAGACTAGAATTTGCAAATCAAAGAAAAATGTGATAGAAACTGGGACACTGAATGAAAAGAAAACCTTTGAATTAACTTACCGAGTATCTAGTAGCACATGATAATATTTGAATACTAAGTAAAATATACCAATAAGTGACTATGAATTGCCCTAGCTATACAAGCGAGAGGTACACTTCATACACATCACATGGGTGGACCTGATTGTCAATAACCTCTGAGACCAAGTGATGCACACAATACAGAGAACAGTGGGCCTCACGGTAGCATTAGAACTCAATCCATGCTTTATAGGACTGCAACATAACAAGGTAAAAACTATTGCACTATCGACTTGTAGGTACAACTGGGGTTTGTCCCAGCACACTGACTCATACAAGTACAATGAAAACAGCCTTGTGGACCTAAATGTACCTTATAGATGAGAGATGAGATAGAATAGATGATTGAACAGGAACTTCGAATGAAAATGATTCTAACAGATCCTAAAATAAAGGATGATTTAACAACTTGGAGACCTTTTAATGAACTTTCTCAACTCCCAAGAAATGATCATGAACCTAATTAGTTGATTACATGTTTATCTGACAAAAAATAGAAACTAAAGAAATCTATTATTGGCAATACGATTTGAAATTAAGAAGAGGGCAAGACATATGTAGATGAACTTGTACAGACTGCCAATATGTATTGATTATCTGATGTAGTATTGTGCTTGTTGTTTAGAATGTCAGTAAAAGTATTGCAACTGTTTTAGACAAAAGTTGCCACGTGGTCAAGGAGGGTCAGAGGCAAGGAGTACGGTTGCCTCTGTCATTCCATTTTGCTTCAGCGTTGGTGTCCTGAAACAGATTGTCAGTTATTGTGGGGTTATATTTACACAGCTTTCCTTAGGACTTTACAAAGGAAAAGGATGCAGGAGATTGGCCTTTATGATTTCATAACATAGAAGGCTGTCTGCATCAAGGTTGAATATTTTGAGCAACAGGTCATTTTAGCCACCTTTGTGAGAAGAAGTGCCAGTGCTGAGAGGCTAGGTTCTAGCATACAGCTAGTGAGCACAAAGAGGCATTTGGTAGAAGTAGAAATAGTTTGCTACCATAAGAAAGTTTTTGAGTGAATTTGGGATTTTGACTACTTTGTTGATATGGAACCACAGTTGCAGTTAGGGTATACAAAAATAAAATGACATTTTAAAAAGCACTTACCTTTTATGTCGGGAGAGACAGTTCTGTCTCTCCTTCATCCTTTTCTCTTCCTGGACTCCCGGAAGCACACAGGCTTCCAGGTTCCCCTTCAATCACGACGCTGCTGTCACCAGCATGACAGCAGTGTTGTGATTGGTCTGAGTGGCCTGCTTTGGTGATCAGACAGCAAGTGGGACCCTGTGCACTTTCTCCTCCCGGCTGTGCAATACAGCCGGGTAGAGAAATGCAAAGTGCGCATGACCGTTTGGCCGGCTGACTATGGCCGGCCAAAAGGTCATGCTCACTTATGGTGCACTAACCACTCCTCCTCCAGCCCAGCCCCGCCCCGCCCTAACCTGGCCCGAGGTAAATTAAAATTATAATACTGTTACGTTAATATGATTTATTTTTCCTTTTTCTTCACTGCACAAAGAAGTGGGGGGACGCTCCTCTGCCTTAGGAGGTTGCTGCATAGTTCGAAATGACAATCAGAAAACTGATGGGTTCTTTATGGATGCTAGTAAGGTTTAATTTCTTTCATAAAGGGGGAGTTAATGTTGGTGACTTTTGAGTTAATATGTAGGTGGAGGGTGTGAGGTTACAGAATAATGACCAATGCTGATGGAGACAATGCTCATGCTGGCAGAGGCAGTCTTGACACAGTAGGTGAACTAGAATCTGATGAAAAGGTTGTTGGTGTAATATGTAAATTTAAGAGCTTAGTTGTCATCTAGAGAATAAGGAAAGCATCAGGACTTTTAAGTTTCTTGTATTCCACAAACTATTGTGGTTGATAGAACAAACCAAGATCTGCCTGTAGCCATGGCATTCGAAATGATGTGGAATGTGATAGATTCGATGGATGAGAGTGCAAAATATGGTAAAGGCGCTCTACGAAAGATAAAGGAAAAAATTATTTGTTATGATTATGAGACTATTGTCTTTATATTTTGCATTGGTAGCTATCCATCCTTCCAAAGATCAAACCTGCACCATCCAGATTTTGAAAGGACTTTTAAAAACAAGTCATTAAGGTGTTCCTTTTTGAACATTGATGACAAACCTCAATTCTTCTGGATACTGATTGCCAAAATCCCTCTTCCTTTTCTCCTACTATTGTACATCACATTACATTGTTTCATCTCCTGAAATAGTAATATGTGATTATTGATGCTAAGGGCATCTATTCATTGCAGGATGTTTGGTGGAATCAGTTCTCAGTTCTTATGATTGTGTCAGAGCCATAGTGAATCATGAGAACAAAAACACTAGAGTTCTTGTCTGTGCAGTGGACATTTCTAAACATAAGAATCTTAGTTGTGGAGGAGTATGATGAGGGCATGGCAGCTATTGGTATGAATGAGGATCATAGTGATTAGAAAGAAGGTGGAGAAGATTGTGCTGTGTGGATGGTGTAGTGTAGGGGTTGGAAGGGGGAGGAGGATCTAAAGAATGTTATTGTCCCTACCAGATCTAACATTGCACGTTGCCCTAATAAGCTCAACTGTGTAGTCAACGCAGAAGGGGAATTATACTTCCTTAACCCAGCAATATATGTTAATTTAGACAGCCAGGGGAGTAATATTAAGAGGTTGTGGACAGGGCATGTGACTCCACTCTTTCATACATCTGCCAAAGGAAGCTTCAGCTACAATGAGGAGCAAAGCAGGTGCAGATATACATCATAGGAAATAGTAGCCTATGGCAGGGCTTAAATGACTGTGATGGACAACGTGGCTTGGATGTTCCTTTGGATTGAAGTGGGTCATGTGACAACATTAATAGGGCCAAGCAAACAGAAAAAGGCACCAGTTGTGACAATGTTGTAAACTAGAGAAAAGTAATGTCAGTACCCTCAAGATGAGGGGATAGTGGAACATTTCAAATCTACTTAATTTTAAGATATCTGCCAAGTGTCCAGTTGGTGAAGCTGTGGTTCAAAGCCAACTCACAGACATAGACATCACATGACTACAAAAAATCCAATGCAGCATTGAATGTAGCAGATCTTGAGACCGAGGATTCTTTTAGAAAATCAAAGAATGGTGAATCCTACGATAATTAAAAACTCTGCAAAATAGGGGGCGTGGTCTGGCCGCGATCCATGATGGCCACCTGAGAGCCGAGCTCCGCACGGCGGCGGGCCACGCGGCGGTGGCGGCGGCGCTGGGGGCGCTCCGAGGGACCCCCGAGCGCAGCGGGGGCCGACATAGGAGCTGGAGACGACGAACGGCCGACATCTGTGACGCGGTGGGAGCGCCCTCCCCGGAGACGCCGGGCGGAACGAGGGGAGCAGGCTTGAGGCCTACGGCAGGCCTCTAAACCACGGCCTCGAGTGAGGAATCACCCCGACACGGAGAGACGCGTCCCTCGCTGAAGCCCGAAGTGGGGGAGTGCGCCCTCCGTACCTACCTGCGCCTTGACAGTGGCTCATCTGCGGCTCCCGGAGCCGGCAACCGGCCGGGACGCCGCCTGCCCCCTCCGTCCCTCCCGATCGATCGCTGCCGAAGGGGGAGAACGGAGCCAACCAACATCACAGCGCGGAACAACAACAGGAGGTGGCCCGAGGCTGACGACGCGCCTCCCAGTGCCTCTCCACCCTTCTGCCGGGGGTGACGGGACCGGCGACAAGAGGGCTCACCACCAGTGGAGCGCAACAGACGGCTATCCCCACCCCCCAGCCTTACCTGCTCCAGAGAAGCCCCCCTGAGGAACGACAGAGGCCCCGGAGAGGATGGAGAGGTGAGGGCGGAGCCGGTGAGTCAGAGAGGATGAGAGATGTATGGAGATGAGGGTGGTAGATGAGTGAGAGAGGGGCCGCGAGTGAGGAGAGAGAGAGAGGAATATAACAACGAACGGAGAGAGGAGGAAAAGGACGGGAAGAGGAGAAGGCAAAGAGCAAAGGAGCAAACACTTCCTAATGAAAAGAGGGGCAAGCACAAGAGGGGGCAAAGAGTAAGGAACAAAAAAAAAGAGGAGAAAAAAAAAAAGAGAAAGGAAAACGAACAACACAAACATAACAACAAAAGAAGCAATATCACACTAGCAGGAAAAGGGAAAAGCCACTGTAGCCTCCAACAAAGCTAGAACTAACGAGGCATGGAGAGCAAAGAGGGCCAGGAATAACATCGGACCTCGGCTCCAAAAAAAAAAAACAACCCCTCTCTCCACAGAACAGCACTGCGGGACGCTGAATGCTATAGAGCCAACACCGAGATCCTTCCCCTCGTATATATACACCAACGACAGCCCTCCCAGGAGGCCACTTAGAGAGGTACTCCCCTGAACTCATCAACTACTCTGAACCCCCCTTGCCCCCCACTCCGCCACCCTCTCTCCTCTGCCGCTCACGCTGATCGCCCTCATTGAGACACGGACAGGCACCCCCTTGGATCCCCACCTGCAGGGAGAAACCCACAATGCCCAGAGGCAAGACGGCAGGTAAAGTACTGTGTAAACCCGCTCGCCAACTACTCTTCTCTGAAGCCCTGCGCCAACAGAAACATCCTGCTACCGCAGACTCTCCACCCCCCTCACACGACACCATGTCAGACAACACTCAAGGAGCATCAATGGATCGTATACTGCAGGAGATATCGGCAGTAGGCCGCAAACTGGAAGGTATGGACACTGCCATGTCAGCATTAACAGCGGAAACGAGATCCATGCGCTTGGAAATAGCGGGCTTCCAGTCACAAATCTCCGGACTGGACCATCGAGTAGCGGCTGTGGAAAGTCAAGTGGTCTTACAGACTGACAGAGATCAGGAACTCTTGTACCTTCGCAGCAAGTTAACCGACCTTGAGGACCGAAGCTGGGCTGAAAAAACGTCCGCTTCCTTGGATTTCCGGAAGGCATTGAGGGTACAGATATCCTCTCTTACCTGCGAGACACGCTTCCCAAACTAGCCGACATAACATTTGACCCCCCTCTGGAATTTCAAAGAGCGCATAGACTTGGTCTCAAGAGACAAAACGGAAAAGATCGTCCTCGTCCAATCATAGCCTGCTTCCTCCGGCACGGGCAGGTCCGCCAACTGTTACAGCTATCCCGAAGGCAAGGTCCACTCCGGCTCGGTCCCCTCGAAATCCGCCTTTCAGCAGACTTCTCCAAAGAAACAGCAGATCGAAGAAGAGCCTTTCTCTCCCTCCGCCCCACGCCTTCGCCATCTGTACATTTAATTCGGCTTCTTCGAGCCAGCCAGGATGTGGATAACTAAGAACGGAGAGTCACGAACCTTCTATGACCCAGAGGACCTGAAGTCATTCCTAGAGGGGTTGCATGATCCGACACAACCCATGGAATCAACAACCCTATCCCCCCAAGACACACAGAACCAAACTAGGGGAATGGGCCAATCGGAAATTGCTCTGGACACCGATGGAAGACCTACTACAGACCCCCAAACCAGGGGCAGAGACCTGGAGAGATTAACAAAAAGTTTTGATGACAGGGGCCAAGTTCTACAGGCGGTGGAGATGCACACACAGCTGCCGGACAGAGACAAGTCCCGATCCCCTTTGAAACCCTAGGTGCCCACTATCTGAAACCAACATGGACACAGTTTTCCTACAAGCCCTCGATATCTACAACCACAGACTGTCATAGAAACGTTGCAGGAAACATAGGAACTTTGATGAAAGAGTCCTGACACAGAGAAATTATGAGTACTCTATTTTAATGTATATTCTTCAGACATTGTACCACGGAGAACCGCCCCCCCCCCAGAAGGCTTTAACCGCCTCGGACTGCTTAGACTGTTCGGATTGTGTGATAGTTTTTGTTGGCTCCCGATTGCTTTTGTTTCTCAACGTCCCTCCCCTTCATGCCGGGTAACACTTACCATATCCCACATCACTTCTCCCATCTAGAATCAGGATCTATAACGTCCTCTGGAAAATATGGGAACTGACGCAATACCCTTGCACATTACTGGCTTGCCCTGGCAAGGTTGGGGCAAAATGATTCTGAACTGGGTTTTGAGCTCTAGACCCCGGTCTACTAACAAACGCAATAGTGACATAATGATGGGCGCTGGTGCAAATCAGAACAGACCACAGATGCCAAGTCCCAGAGCATATGCATGCCGCAACCCCTCAGAATAACCAAGGGGAAGCGACCTCAGTAACAACAACATCTGCCCCTGTCCTTTCCTCGCGCTTCTCCCATCCCCCCCCCACACAGGGACGCAGCCAACATGCGACCTCCCCTCCTCCCCCCATCCTCTGATCACAAACACATACCACACCCCCCGGACATAATTGGAGGCATCCACGCAGAGGTCTGGGGCACCTCGTGGGCGCCGCCCCTCTCCCCCCCCCGGCGCGGGGCCCGCTGGCCGGGCGTCGAAGCTCAATCGGCCTAGGTTTTAGACCCGCCGGTTAAAGTTCGTGTACTTCGGGACTTGTATCCCGGTCTCCCTTCTTTACCTTCTTTTTAATTTCTTCCTTCCTCCACTGTCTCCTTTTTATTCTCTTTTCAACTCCTCTTCGTATCCAACGCGCCCGCCACCCTTCCCCCTCTCTTCCCCCTCCCTGACATCCTCTTCAGTTCACAGAGTCCACCCCACTCCCCCAAGCTCATACCCCCGGGTGGGCGGACACAGGAAACGAGGATGCCCAACCGGATGGGAGCACTGGTAGTTCCCCTCAGGGTGATATCATGGAACGTAAACGGCCTCACCCACTTTATCAAACGGAAGAAAGTCCTATCCTACCTTAACTCTAAGCAGGCAGACATCGCCTTATTACAAGAGACACACCTAGACAGTCTTGAATCTGATAGACTACGACGTGACTGGGTGGGAACCGTCCTGTTTAGCTGCACCCCACCCTCACCCGATACGGAGAATGTCCCAAGAAAAAGCGTGGTGGCGATCCTCTTACGCAAAACCCTCCCTTTCACGGTCGTCAAATCGTGGACAGACCCCGAGGGCCGATACATATTTACCAAACTGAAAATCGGGGACTCAACACTGTGTGTGGGATCAGTCTATGCACCAACAGGTCCCAAACGCCTCTTCTTCCTCCAGCTCAATCGACTTCTAACCGAGATAGGGGCATCCCTTTACGTTATAGGAGGAGACTGGAACCTAGCAAGGGACGCAGCATTGGACAGGACGGGGCCTCTAGACACGAGTAACAACGCAGACAGGGCCATCCAGTCTGATATACTCGCGGATAATGGTTTGGTTGACCACTGGAGGCTGACTCACCCAACGGACAGAGAATTTACCTTTCTCTCGCCTGTGCACGGTACCCAATCACGGATCGATTACTTTCTCCTATCCCATAATCTTGTGGCCCACACCTTGGGGGACGACATACTGGAGAGAGGCCTTTCAGACCACTCCCCAGTCCTTATAGCCATCCGCTTAGGCCTGGTATCCCCGAGCCGAAAACCCTGGAGATTAGAGATCCATCGATATCGAGGTAAGTTGCAGCTACAGGATCATGCGACCACTTTCGCCCAAGACAACCTCGGTACGGTTGATTCAAGTCGAACTATGTGGGCCGCAGCCAAAGCCTCGATACGGGGACAGCTCATGCGGCGATAGTGAACAAAGACAGAAAAGAGCAACAAGCGGCTCTGGAACTCGACATACGCCGACTAACCAGACAATATACAGCACACCCCTCCCTTCCAGGCCGCCGAAGTCTAGAGCAAGTCCAAATGGCCCTTAATGAGCTATACACCACCCAGGCCGAATTCGCATTACAGAGACTCCAAGGGAGACACTACGAACAGGGTGAGAAGGCGGGACGACTGCTTGCAGCCCAACTCCGTCAAAGAGCAGCCGCTCTAGCCATCCCAGCCATTCGCTCTCCCTCCGGGGACATACTGACCCACCCGCAGGCCATTGCAAACGAATTTGCCCAATTCTATAGACACCTTTACACGCCGGAAACCATGACCAACCTAGTGCAAGCTACCACCTTCTTAAAGAAGCTAGACCTCCCCTCCCTAACAGACGAGGGCCGTAGCCTATTAGAAGGGGAAATAAGCAGACAGGAGATAGATAAAGTAATCTCTGACCTTCCGTACCACAAATCACCCGGAGAGGACGGATACCCTGCAGAATTTTATAAATGGGTAGGGGCAGGGGCGATTGATATCTTATGCGAAGCCCTCAATGAAGCCTGCGAAACACAGACATTAGGGGCCATATCCAATAATGCCACAATAGCTGTCATACCGAAGCCTGGGAGAGATCCTTTATTATGCAGCAGCTACCGACCCATCTCTCTACTAAACGGGGACATAAAAATTCTAGCAAGCGTCCTGGCAAACAGATTACGTAAAGTAATCCCGTCCTTAATACACTATACACAGGTGGGGTTTGTACCGGGCCGCACGTCTAGGAACCACCTACGAACCCTGTGCCATACCTTATGGACGGCCAGAGACTTCCCGGAGTCGGCGCTGGCCCTGTCCTTAGACGCCGAAAAAGCGTTCGACCGCATAGAATGGCCCTACCTATTTGCAGCCTTAGAGAGATTTGGTCTAGGCAACAAATTTATCTCCATGGTACGACTGCTCTATGATCAACCCGCGGCCAGAGTCAACTGCGGAGGCTTCCTCTCAGACCCTTTCCCTATCCGAAGGGGTACACGGCAGGGGTGCCCCCTTTCACCTCTCCTGTTACTTTTGGCAATGGAGCCCTTGGCGGCAGCTATCCGGTCCTCCCCCTCCATAACCGGCCTACCACTACCCAAAGGCACCTCCAAGATATACCTCTAAGCTGACGATATCCTCTTAACACTCACAGACTTGGAAAGATCCATACCGGCCCTATTAGAGGTAATCGAGGATTTCGCAGCCCTATCGGGATACCGCATTAACTGGGACAAAAGCGAGGCACTTCCGCTATCGCGAGTAACCACAAAAGTGGCACTCCTAGGCTACCCATTCCGGTGGATGCCAAAACATCTTAAATACCTAGGAGTGCTTGTTAACCCTGGACTAGCACACATGGTGGCGGACAACATTGACCCTCTCATCACGCGGGCGAAACTGGACTTTGCGAAATGGACCCAGTTAGGCCTCTCCATGTGGGGCAGAGTACAGGCGGTTAGAATGGTGACGGTACCCCGCTTCATCTATATCCTAGGTCTCCTGCCCTTACAAGTGCCCCTCACCACACTAAGAGGCATTGATGCACTATTTAGATCATTCGTGTGGGGCACAATGCGACCACGGCTATCACCAGCCAAGCTTTTAGCCCGCCGCATAAACGGGGGAATGGGACTCCCATCGTTGAACACTACTCTTTAGCCATCCAAATGTCTCAGCTATCCAATACACTATCGAATATACCAGATCCCCCCTTGTGGATAGCAGTGGAAAAACGACTCCTGGCTGCGAACGAAGGACTCGGTGGACCCTACCGTGCAGACCTCCCAGCCACTAACTCAGTGAATCCTATCCTGGCGGCGACCAGGGCATCCTGGCAAAGGGCCCACCGACTGTTTGGGGTTCACCCCCTCATACATGCCCAAGCGCCCCTGTGGCACAACAGTGGCCTACGCATAGGTGGCGAGGTACTCCATTGGCCTCAATGGAAACATGCAGGCATCCTCACCCTCTCACAGGTCCTGGAGAACACTGTGCTCAAACCCTTCCCCAAGTTACGGGAGGAGTTCGGCCTACACCCGAACCAGGAATGGAGATACATGCAACTCAAGCATTGTCTCTCCCAAAGGAATACACCTCCACTGCGGGGATCCCTGCCCTCACCGATAGTGGCTTACCTGCAGCAATGGGGACAACACAAGGGAGTAATGTCGGGTCTCTATGATCTAATTATTCGACGGCTTTACTCCCAACCGCTAATGGACAAACTACGTCTACGGTGGCAAACCAGGCTGCAGCAGGATCTAGACCCAGATGATTGGGAAGCTACCCTAGAGACACTAGACAGAGGCACCCGGGAAGCACGCTTGAAATTATGCCTCTTCAAAATCTTACATGAATGGCACTGGTCCCCAACGAAACTGCATAGGACCGGACTCCTCCCACATGCGAACTGCTGGCGATGTCCAGAAAAATCCTGTGACCTGATACATATCTTAGTAAACTGTACAAAAGTATGACCACTCTGGGATGCTGTGAGCTCCACTCTGGCTGAAGTAATGTCACTTCCGTCACCACTTCCTCCTGCCCTCATACTTCTGCAAGATACGACCTCCCTACCAGACCTCCCTAGACCACACAAGAGACTTTTGCACACAGCGTTAGCTACTGCAAAAATTTGCATACTCAGACATTGGCGGTCAGAGACCCCCCCAAGCCCGTAGGAATGGATTACAGCCATGATCCGCACTGCTATGCATGAACGGATCATCTATAACTTACAAGACCAAGCTCAAATATTCCTACAGGTATGGGCTCCCTTCCTAACAAGGGGGCAATAGTGCCCTACCCGGAACCACCATTGTTCCCTTCTCCCTTCCCTTTCCCTCCCCTCCCCCACATGTGTCTTTTCCCCCTTCTCCCCCTCGCTCCCGTACCTCCCCCTCCCTCTGTATTCTCCCCCTTCTCCCCCTCCTTATCTCCCCTTCTCTTTCTTCTCTTTTCTCTTCTTTTCTCCTCTTCCCCTCTTCCCCTTTTTTTCTCTTCTTCCCCTTCTCCCCCTCCCTTTTCCTACTGTTTCTTCTTCTTCCTTCCTTTTTCCCTCTTTCTTTCTTTCTTTCCTCTCTCTCTTTCTCTTTCTCTCTCCCCCTTGCCCCTTATCCCCACGTCTCTTTCAAAATACCCACTAGAGTCCGAATGTCGCCTTCCAGCAACGCTCCAAACAGATCTCCATGGTAGACCCTCTCCCTATGTCGTCTGATAGTCACCTGATCCCAACCGAAACTGACCACAGAGTTGACATGAGCTGCAACACCCTTTATCCGCGCAGCGACATCCCTCGCTTCCCAAGGTAGCACTCCACGGTCCTCTCGTCTGAACAGGTACAACCTACCCTTTACCCTTATATCTTTATCCTCTTTAAACCCCCCCACATAGCCTAAAACATGTTGGAAGTGAACTCTACCTCAGGTTTTTATATTACGATTGCTACCTTGTTTGTGCCTTATGCGTTTTCTCTTCTTCTTTGGTTTCCTAATATCACTGATGTGCAATTACTCTCGATTGACGGGACCCTGATCCCACTGACTCTGTATCATATTGTGTTATTAACAATCAAAGAAAAGTTTAAAAAAAAAAAAAAAAAAAACTCTGCAAACACAGCTCTTGCTCTAAGCAGGGAGCTTTAGAGGGACAATAATACATCATAAAACCAAACTCAGCCCTCTTGTTTGCTGTACAGCTTAACAGGAGATGAACTGGTAAAGCAAAAAAAAGAATAAAGTCAGAACATTATGTTTTCACCTAATGTTTTCTGCTTTTATTGTTTTCCCCACAAACGCAATGTCAAAGTGAAATTTAAGATACATGCAGTGCTCAGTTGTACAAGATAAAAAACGTATGTTTCTCATGGAAGAACATTATTTACATACTCTCCTTTGATTCTGTTTAAACTCTGCACATGTTGGCAAAACGATCTGTCTCTTTTTTCGAGGTTTTAAACTTTGCACATCTTTTCTTGAAAGATTTTCAGCAAATATAAATGTTTATTTTAGAAGTGTATTCATTCTATACACAAGCGTGGCCATTCTTGAAAATATATTTTATCTCTATACAGTGCAATGAGTTTACAATATTTTTAACAATATTTTTACCTAAATGCTCTGTTTCGAGTATTTCGAATAAAACACAATTTTCTGTGAAATATTAATTTATTTGGGCGACAATCGTGTTTTTCTCATTATTCTATTTGCTCTCTTTTTCGCTTCTTCGAAGATTTTACATGACTACTATAATTCCCTGTTGTGGGAGAGATCAAAACTGTCGAACTGGTTGCAGCCAGTTATTGTTGCAGGGCAGATCTCAAGGGCTAAATGTTGAGTGTTAACCAGAAACCAGATGTAAGGAACTAATTTATTGGCTGTGAAAACATTCTGCTCTCAAAGGACACATCAGTGCAGTAGATGGTCTCTCCATAGGGGAATGGGAAAAAGTATGTCTGAGAGAAATTAAAACTACACTGGCAAAATGTACAGACTTTCTGGAATTTCATTCTATAGTTGTTACGCAAAATTATACCATAGTGCCACATTGTATAATTAAGCTGCTGCTCTTGTCAAAAAGTGAGTGCTGGACCAAGATGAACATTCAGTATAGCACTTGCATTTTTTGCACTGTTATTTTAGCAAAGAATATATTCTTGCGTAAGAAATAGATGCGGGCATGCATTTCACGCTAAAATATAGCACTAGTTGATTATTTGCATTTTGTGTAATTACGCATAGTTTTTAATAATTTACCCAAAATTTCAAGTAGTTACGAGAAAGCAAATTACATAAATGTCATACACCCAAGTAAAACGGCCTGTGACTCTAACCAATCAATCGGTCACCGCCAACAAATAATCACTGCAATGATTGCCCTTGTGCTCTGTTCAGGAGCAACCTAAAGTAGGATGGCACATCAAGACAATTAATTTGTCCCTAATGATATTGACTTTCATGGCTCATTAATGCCATTGTACATGGTAGACAAATGGGGTGCAAATAAAGGGTGATGATGCACCTGCGGTTGCAACTAAGAGAAGTACAACCATAATTTTGATGAAGGATATCCTCTCATCCCTGGTATTTTGTAATCTCCTTGTGCACTGTAAACAAACATGGGCCACATGTAGTAAGCATTTTGCATGGTTGCAAATGCTCCAATTCAGCATTTGTGATTATAAAAATGCTTTTCAGATCTAATAATCTTATGTTAGGAGTTGTAAAACGTTTTCCAACTCCTAAAATGGGATTGTGAATGGATACTGGTTTGGTATCTGGAAGGGATATGTTGTGGGCGTCCCTTCCACATACTAAATCAGTATGCTATGTTAATATCCTGGGAAATAAATTCAGTCGCAAAAACATTAAAAAGCTACAGAGACCTCAAAGAAGGTGGCAACCCATTTGCAACCTAGTGACTTAAAAAAATAGTTTGTTGAAGAGTAGGCCGTTGTCCACAGGATCACTGCCAACACCAAAAGAAACTTAAAGGAGAAGAAAACTTTTCATGTTCAAGCCAGACTTTTTACTTTAAAGTTTGTTCTATTTAAAAGAAGCCATAGACATAGTGGTCTGCTTGCCCCAGCAGGTCACCATCCCCGTGATGGCATAATTTCTTAGTGAGTTGCAATGTATATGAGGTAGTATGGATTGTGACACACTATGATTCAGAATTTTGAGACCCCACCTATTTTTACTAATTCAGTTCTTAAAAATCTTTACTAGTCGCTAAAATACTGGTTGTAATTTGTGGCCAGTATTTTGAGACAGGATGTTCATGCATCTGTCCCCAGCTACAATGTCAGTTTCACCGTTATTAATCCAGGACCTGTTTTTCATTCTTGACGGCTTTTGGTGTGTCCCATTGGCTTTCTTAAAGTCCTTCGCTGCTATTCAGGGTTAGAATAATGCTTTATAAATATTTAAATAAAATATCGAAAACAGATATATTGCTTATTCAGCAAACCACACGAAAATTTGCACTTTATTGCTATTCAAGCAAAAGTGTAAAGCATTATTTTAGCAATAGAACAATTTGAATTATTTGAAATAGTCGTGTGTTTCATAGAGCAAAAAGCACAGACTAGTCATTAAAATACTAAGACATCGTCTTATCAGGTGAAATGTAAAGTGAAGAATTGTATGCCAACAGCATTCTGCAAAAAAAAAACACAGACTACAAAACCTAAATAAAGGAATGTACCTCTAGTTATGAAATACAAATTTAATAGTTTTTCTGTGAGATTTAAATGTTAATAATCAGAACATGAACCTCTCATTATTTAATTTTTCAAATATTAAATGGAACTTGTACTTGAATAAATCTGCGATGCCAGAGGAAAGATATCAAATATTTAACAGAGTAAATATTAAATACATATTTCATATAGGAATCACCTTCATAAGTGAATCTTTTTTTGCGTCCAATAGACCAACATCTTCTCATCCTAACAGCTGAAAATGTGTTAGGCTGATCTTCCATATTTCTAAATGGAATACCATTATCTTTTTTAAATAGTGAACTCTAGTATAACGGTCAGGTATGAGCCATGTGATTGATGCAGATATGAAGAATTTACCCCAAATCTCACTACCTTAAGCCATCAAAGTATGATTGTTGATAGGTATCATTTGTCCCAGTCACTATTCAGAAATGCACCTATAGATCCATCTCAAAAACTACTAATCAAAATGAGATCTTTAATTATATGCGGTGTATTCATAAATGTCATTTAATATGTTTAGCCCCAGTTTATTGTACAGTGTACCTCGAATCTGCACATACCCATATCAAAATATATATCATTTTGAAATTATACATTATAATTAATAGTAAACTGATTTGAAGACAACAGCACAGTGGACTATTAACAAATAAACATCTGTACTTAAAGGAGGGTAAGCTTGCATCAACAGGAGGCTTCTTCTTTGGTGCCCAGCACAGTTTATAGGGCAGAATACAGCTAAAATTGTCTTACTTCTTGGAGTCAACTTATCTGGTTTTGTATTTGTCTGGCCTCTCTCCCTGAATGTCTTTGGTTTTGTTGGGTAACCGCAGCACTACCTAGTTGAAGACTGCAGAATGATTGACAAATGTGTACTTAAAGAGTCTAATTTGGTTGCTAGAGTCATGATTGATTTCCATATAGCCAGGTTCAAATGGAGGTGACATGGTGGGTGAAAAAACAATGGACTGGGATGTGGCCTGATTTGATTGCTAGTAGCTGAGACTAATTCAAACATTCCATTCATCATTTTTTTGTATACTTCAGTGTGACACACTGAGTCGGGCGGTTATGCCCAGACGTGAGCTGCATGAACACTGTGCCTCTCGAACCAAGCTACACCTGACTAATGAGCTCTAATAAGGGTGAAACTGGTCTTGGCAGAATAAGTCCCCCACCGTTAATATCTCTACCTCAGTCCACCCCGATGATTATTTTGGCCCAGTTGTGGATGGAATCTCAGAAGAAGCCAGATTGGATCTCTGGAGCATACCATTCTTGGAGTCCCAAACATTTTTAAAATCGACCAGCAGTGTCTATTCACCCAATTTTATGTGTAATGTAATGTTATGTGTAATCTGCAATCAAGGATGTCAATTTCTAGTTCTGGACTTTCTAGTTGTAAAACAATGGTATGAAGTATGTAAAGGCAGCACGAAAATGTATCTACTGATGACCTAGAAGTGTGTAGTAATTTTTGTAATTATTTTTTAAACATTTTACTCTTTAATTTGTTGTGGTTTCATATATTTTGGCAATATGTTTATATACTAGATCTATGGTTTCAATATTATTTTTGTTGTCAGTATTTTGTCTTATACTGTTTTTGTTTGCATAATTTTGCAGGCCAATCGATGTAATATTAAGTTTCATTAGGTGCATTCCAAAATTATATTTTTGCATATGATATGTAGATTATGATATTTATAAATTGCAATATTGTTGTTGTCTGCATAATGACATAGGATCTTGTGGATAGATTTGGAAAGAGGTCATTCTTTCCAGCAATACCCGTCTGCTGAAAAGGTGTACACTAACGAAAGAATCCAGCAGGAGCCCACCATGAATTTGATTTCAAGGGAAGAAGCCATTGGCGTGGGCCTTTGCTCCTGTTACTTAACAAAAACACTGAAGGCCTCCTGGGACCTTGGAAGTGGGTAGATCTGTGTTTACCTCTGATCTCTACCCCCAAGCAGGGATGAGGAAAAAGGTTAATATGCTACACGGACACACACACCACGCACACATGCACACACGCATGCCACTGGGTAGTTATACTTATGTCTGGGTTTCCATAGGAAATTACTTTTTTGGTTTGCTAATAACGTTGGCCCTGTTTGATGAATCTTCACAAGGCTTTCCAAAAATGTGCTTTTTTTGGTTACTTCCATCAGAGATAGTTTCGGGGACAAGTAGAGACCAAGAAAAATGAGGCACAACACAAAATTGTCATGCCTTTTCCACAGACTATTTTGGAATGTGATACAGTGAAAACTGCTGAATTGAATTGTACCAAATTAGTGAGGAAGCTAGATCTTCGTATAAATCTATTCAATAGTTTTTGAGCAATTAAGCTTTACCAATATTTGTGTATCAGCACGTTTGGGATTGAAGGACTCAAGACCCATAAGAACAGCTTAAAAAAATAGAGTCTTCTGATTGACAGGGGGCTGTTTTTTTCCCTTGGGCCAGCTTGCTCGTGCAGGCGTGAGGGTCCATCAGGAGCAAGCAGCGCTATGATTGGTTGGTAACTACATGAACAGAAAAGTTGTGGCAGCCATTACAGGACTCCAGGGACTTATTCCACTGTCCAGAAAATGTGTAAAAATGATAAAAGGGTGCGGGGCATCACTTCCCAGGCTCCTGAGGTCAACATTAAAACAAATGTTTTTATGCCACAATCCTGCTGTATCTCCACAGGGTTGTGGCAAAAAAAAAATGGCAGCCACCATTGATTTTTTTCAAAGTAAAATGACCTCTGAGCCTCGTAATGGGCCAAAGCCAGAAGGTTATTTAAAATATATTTTGGAGAAGGTCCTGTACGTAGAATGCTGATTACAGCCCCAGGGACCCCTAACCCTGGGGCTTGACAATATTATGAAAGAGGAGGGTAACTGTGGTCCCCCTTCTCAGAGCCGATTACGGCTCCTGGAACCCCATCCCCAGGGCTCAGAAGAATATTGAAAAGAGAGAGTGCACAAGCCTCTCTCCCAGAGCTGGTTACAGCCCAAGGGATCTCATCCCCCAGGGACTGGCAAATATCTGAAAGGGAAGGGGTGCATGCAGCCCCACTCTCTGAGCCAATTACGGCCCTAGGGAACTCATACGCTATGTCCCGGCATAATTTTAAAAGTGGAGAGCAGCATGCAGCCCCACTCCTCGAGCCAATTATGGCCTTGGAGACCCCATCCCCCAAAGCATGCCATAATTCCTGAAGGTGAAGGGGACTTGAGACTCCCCTTCTTGAGACTTCTCAGAACCCAGGGACCGCATCCCCTATGGCAATTCTTTTTTTTAAGTTGAGGGTGGTATTTTCATCCGCTCTGGTGACCCCCATACCTAGGGTCTAATACTGTATAGTGTTTATGGAGCCCACCCCAGGACACTGTGGTTTCCTGCCTGGGAAAGTGTGGGCATGCCATACAGGAACAGCTATAAAATACTGCTGCCATCCAGGACCAAATAAACGGTGCCAGTGCCTGCCAGCACCCAGAATGGTGCTGGCTGGGGAGCTGTCCGGGATGCATGGGCCTTGGGACCCTGCCCCAGTCTCCAACAATCCCTGTGGTGTGGATGCCATGTGTGAGGCCTGGGCACCCACCAGAAATTTTAAAAAAGGGCTGTCTCCTACAAGATGGTGATGACTGTGGTGCAGGGGCTCTTTGGACCCACCTTTACCCCAAAACAATTTGAGCTGAGTTTGGCACTCTCTTAAGCAAAAAATTCCGGTTCCCACAGGAGCCAACTATGAGTGCCTGCTAGGAAGCCAGCTGGAGCTGCTGGGCCTCGGGTTCCTCCTGCGGCCCCCAAACAAAATTTAGAACATGGGTGTCCCGTGGGAGTGCTTGGGGGAGCAGTGCACCCTCAACAAAATTTCTAAAAGAAAAGTAAATAATAAATGAGCACCAGGAACCACTTATTTATTATTCACTGCGCTTTGAAGTAGTTCCCCATAATGCCCTCTGACAGCTATATAAATTGTTTTAGTTTAGTGCTGTCCCTAGAAGGGGCATTGTCAAGTATTTTTTAAATGTTATGGGGGGGCTGCAGAAATTGCAGAAGCCCACAGCAATAAATAGTAAGTCTTGTGGGTCACTAAATCCATGACCTGGGTCACTAAGTCCATCACCCCAGGAGAAATTACCATACTTTCCAAAAACACGCTTAGATGGAGGTCTGTGCTCTTCAACTGGAGTGTGAGGTCCTCTTGTACGTGTTTTTATGTTTGTATTTTGTGGGCTGAAATGTGTAAAAAGAAAAACTAAGAGACATGTTGTGAGGAAATGAGGTGTATTATGTGGTGTAGTTGTGCAACCTCACCATGTAATACACTTACCAACCCATTTAGTACCAAGAATTTTTGTCTGTCAAAGCCTCAGCTCAATCCTGGGTAGCTGTGGAACTGAGCAGCAAGGCTTACACAGAGGACATATGTTAAGTATTTTAACAGCAAAAAAACAATTAAAGAAGCAATCAACACGACACTCAAGAAATCCAACAACAATTTATAAATATAGGTTCTATTTTTAAAAGACTTAGGACACTAGAATGAAAAAGATCCACCAGAGGGTTCTGGAGATATAGATTTTGACAAGCAATAATAGGACAATTTCACTTATCCATGAATAAGCCTTGGGAAAGTCTACCAATTGGACACAAACGTTTGCAAGGAAAACTTAAGTAAGTGTCAGTGTTCTTGCTTAGAAGTACTTGAGGTGACCAACGTTTGCAGGGAGCCAAACAGGGGGACCAGCAAGGTCCTCAGGAACACTCACCTTTACAGGAGAAGCAGTCCTTCAACAGCTCCAGGCACTTCCTCCATATTGCAATGGATTCCTAGGGAGTGGTCCTGATGCAAGGGATGAAGGATGTTGAAGATGCTTTAAGGATGCTGCTAATGTGAGGTGGCTGATGGGGGTCATTTGCAGGGATTCCTCAGTCCACAAAGATGGTGAGGAGGGTCCTCGTTGCAGGGTCAACATCCCACAAAGTCCTCTCTGGTGAGGCTGAAATCCAGCCACCACTGGACTACCAGTCGCCATTTGTCGCAGTCATAGGCCAATCCTCCCTGAGTTGATAACTTGCCTTCTGAGGGTTTCAGTAACTCTCTAATAGCACACGAGTATTCAGCAAAATTGTGTGCAACTCTGTGCATTGGGTTTTGCACATGAATGCTGCACTGCGGCAGTGGTAATGTTGTGAAGACTTTGAACTATCAACTTGTACCAGCAGGCTTCTTCAGCTGTTGTGTCCCTGTGTTGCAAACATGAGGCCATCTAGCTGGCCCTTGGAGTTCCCTTGGCTCGACTGGGCTCTGTAGACAACTTCTTCTTGAGCAGAATACAGCAGGTACAGTCCCTCTCCTTCCTAGCCACCAGGTGCAGCAGGTGCAGTCCTAGTCAGAACAGCCTCTCTTTGATATCCCCTTCTTTGGTTCTTCTTCCAAATCGGTTGAGATTTGAGGCCTTGGTGCCAGGTGTGCCCCTCTTATGCTCAGGAGATGCCCTCAGGACAGGATCCAGTTGATAGCCAATGGGCTACCAGGTTCCCTTCCTCCTAGTGACCACTTCCTGCAGAGTGTTGCATCTGGCTATCCCAGGATGCATCATTCTGCCCACTCCCAAGATGGTGAGATCATACTCTTAGTGTTCAATCCTTGCTAGCTCACCTCCAGGGTGTGGCAACTTGAGTGCTATAGGCCATTGGGAAAACTGGTTAGGTAACTGGTTTCCCTCTCTCTGCTCCCTGTGCCAGCCTGTCTACCTTAGCAATGGGGTATCCTTCCCCTGGTGTCTTGATCTGCACATCAAAGACAGCTTCACCTTTAAAGCCTGCCTTTTTGTGGTTAACACCTAAGTGGCTTCATGCAGGAGGGAGGTGATACCTTCCTGGCCTGAAATCCCTCATTGTTCTTCTTTCTGAGAGTCATTGGCATGTCTCGCCACAAGGGCAAACATTGTTGGGAGCAGGCTCCATGTGTGCCCGGGAAGGCACTGTAGATTTAAAGGCAACAAAGTGTGAGTTTGGCTAAAGCAACGTACTGCAACAAGTTACATTAATTTCGACTTCAGATACAAGTCAGGCTTAATGTAACAGGTTGTTTGATAACTTTGAGTGCCCACTTTGGTTGGAGAGCTGGGGTGTCAGCATGTAACTCAATACTCGACAATTGGGAGCCTAAGTCTTTCCACAGTAAAACAGTAATTTCTTGTGTTTTACTGTCAGGCCATGAAAAATACATATCCTGTGCTAGAAATGGGGTCTCTAGTTGGCAGAGGTATGCACCCTTGTCCAAGTAGGGACCACAGTCCTAGTCAGGGTAAGTCACACACAATTCAAATTATCCTGTGCCCACCCTCTGGTAGCTTGGCACTGAGTAGTCAGGCTTAACTTAGAAGGTAATGTGTAAAGTATTTGTGCAATAAATCATAAAGTAACACAGTGAAAACACACAAAAAATACAACACACAGGTTTTGAAAAATAGATAATATTTATCTGAATAAACTAAGATCAAAACAACAAGGATTTAATACGCACAAGTCAAAATATCACTTTTGAAAGGTTTAAAAGAGTTTTAATCCTTGGAAATAAACAGTTGTCTCTTTGTTACACACAGTACCTGGTATGCGTCAAAAATATTGCCACGTGGAAACCCCAGATGAGGAGATGCGTGGAAAAATAAGGTGTTCATCAGATATTCCCGTGTGACACTGATGATGCATCATTTCTTTCCACGCTGCAAAGGCTTGTGTCATTTTTTCGGCACGCAGTCTTGGTTCCTCACGTCAATGCAGGAATATTTTGACGCCCTGGGACGATGTGGGGATAATCCTTGACACTCGATCTGGTAGGCGATGCATAAAAGTTTTCCATCGCAAGGCAGGTGCTGTGTCAAATTTCCACTCAGGAAGTCGGACTGCATGGTTCTTGGTGGCTGTGCGGTGATTTCTCAGTCGCAAGGCAGGATGCACGTCGATTTCGGCAGGCAGTGCGCCGATTTTCAACGCACTAGGAGTTTCCTGAAGAGATGAAGTCTTTTTGGCCTGCGACTTCAGAAAACAGGAGGCAAACTCAATCCAAGCCCTTGGGGTGCACTTTGTGGAAGGCAGAGTCCTTCTCAGCAAAGTCAGAGGCAAGCAGGGCAGCAGGGCAACAGCAGTGGACCAGTCCTTCTCAGCAAAGAAGTCCCGATGAGTCCTTTGGGCAGCCAGGCAGTTCCTCTTGATAGGATGCAGGTGTAGGTCCAGAAGTGTCTGAGTTGGTGGTGTCAGAGACCCAGCTGATATACCCAAAAATGCCTTTGAGGTGGGGGAGACTTCAAAGAGTGGTATTGAAGTGCACAGGTTCCCCTTTCAGTACAGTCCTGTCTGCCAGGTTCCAGGTATAGGGTTTGGCAGTCCATTGTGTGAGGGCTTGCCACTAGCTTTTGAAATGCAAGTGTCAGGCCCTCCACCCTTCCAGCCCAGGAAGACCCATTTACTATTCAGATGAGTGCAGGTGTGACTGAGCATCCTGTGTTTGTGATTGTCTGAGTGAAATGATTATATGTAGAAAAAGGGGAGTTTAAAGCCAGTCGAAGTGGCAGTGAAACTGCACACACAGGCCTTCCAATTGCAGACCTGAGACATGGTTAAGGAACTACTTATGTGGGTGGCACAATCAGTGCTGCAGGCCCACTAGTAGATTTTAATTTACAGGTCCTGGGCACATGTAGTGGACTTTACTGGGGAATTATAAGTAAATCAAATATGCCAATTGGGAGTGAACCAATGTTACCATGTTTAAGGGTGAGAGGATATGCACTTTAGCACTGGTTAGCAGTGGTAAAGTGCGCAGAGTCCTAAAACCAGAAAAAACAGTCTCAGAAAAGTGGAGGGAGTCAGGCAAAAAGTTGGTGGGATGACCACCCTAAGGCTGTCAGGTCTAACATCCTGACAGTGCCATACGTTGCACCCTGCGTCTAGGGCTTGGTAGGCCTGCAGGGGGGTGACGTACACACATGTTCGGGGGAAGAAGTGCCTTTACCATTGCTTTCAATGGCAAAGTCAGGCTAGCAGTGCAGTGCATGACTGCTCTACTAGTCTGCAGTAGTGGACTGGGGGACTCATTGTACTTGAAGGGCTTCTAGGGTGCCACAATCAGTGCTGCAAGCCCTGTGAAACCTTTCTAATTTACATGCTCAGATTACCAGAATACCATTTACTAGAGACTTACATGGAAGTTAGCCATTTGCAATCAGGAATAGCCAATTCAACATACACAGGTACTGAAGTCTGATTAGCAGGCATCAGTACACTCTCAGAGTCGAAAAACCAGCAGCATCACTCAAAACACTTGGCAGTGACCATACAAAAAGAGGCAAATAGAGGCATTTCCTTACACATTGTATTAAACATTGCATTTTGCGAATTAGTAAAATATACATTTGATTAAACATATTGGTGATTTCTGAAGACAGATGATAGATTTGTTTTATATATATTAATAGATTAACAAAACACTAAATTTCACCAGTTATAGTTATATCTAGTAACTGTAACTCATACTCTAAAGTAGCTATAACTCACGCCCTAAGCATGCACAAATTACTCCACGTATTACAGCACTCATGACATGATCTATGGAATAACTGATAACATGATTGCAACATCTGAAATGACATAATTGATGACAAGACTGTGCATGGCGGGGGCTCTAGTTATAATTACTTTATGGCACTAGTTTAGAAATTTAGTAAAATAGAGTAACTTTTAATATATAATTTAACATCAAAACAAATTTTAAAAAAATTGAATCCAATCAGTAGAGCCAAAGCTTAGAATTTTTATAGTTTTAAGTTAAAAATAACACCTACATGATCAAAGCACCAACCACGAGTATCTACTCACACGAGACTGAGGCAAAGTCCTACGTTGGGGCCAACTGCAATGGAGTGCATTTCAGATACACAAAGTGGATCAGCTTACCTTTAAACTTACAAGAATTTTCAAGAAAAAGTCTCTGGGAAGGTAAATTCATTGAAGCAAGGCAAGGAGGGGGGTGTTGTCATCAGAGAGCTGCTGGATACAGTTGTGGTGAAGATTTCTTCATTCAGACTTGGGCCCCGATTTAGAGTTTAGCGGAGGCGTTACTCCATCACAATGGTGACAGCGAGTCCATCCACCGAAATAGAAATACCATTATATACTGTGGGATTTATATTTCAGCAGACAGGATATCAATCACGTTGTGAAAGAGTAACCCCTCCGTCAAACTCTAAATCAGGCATATTGTCTCTTTTTGGGACTTGAAAATCTCCAGCACCACAAAGCTGCAGGTGTAGCCTATGAGGTCTCAACAAGGCTGGATACTCTCCCTGAGAGGGCCAGCTGAACAGGATTTGCTGCTGCAGAGAAGAACACAGTAAGAGAGACAGCAAAGTCCCATCGGTTGATCAGCGAGCAGGTAGGTTCCAGTCTCCTTTTGGTTCTCAGGCCACTTTTTCATAAACAATTTTCCAGAGTAACAAGTTTCAGGTTATGTCTGTTTGGGCACCTTTAGCACCACTTGCAAAAGTCCAGGACTGGTTGGGCACCACTTAGAAGGCAGAGCCGACTTTAGGCAGGGTCTAGGTCCAGGTTTCAAGGTTGTGGGGCTTGTTGTGTTCCAGCTAGCTCAGAATAGAAGGCCAGCAAACTAGTCTTTGGAGTCACTCTGGTAGTCGTGGGTTCAAGCAGCAGGGCAAGCCTTAAGCAGCAGGGCAGTCCTCTGATGGTACAAGGCTGGCTTTCTAGCAACTGGGTAGTCCTCTGGTAGCAGCAGGACAGTCCTCTGAGGGATAAAGCATCAGAGCAGAGGAATACAAGGCAGCCCTTCTGAGTGTCCTCCCCAGGTTCAGGAGATAACTAAAGATTTGGTCTGAGGGTGTAATATGTATACCTTGTGCCAGCCTTTGAAGCGTCTAGGTTATCCCCTTCCTCTGGTTCTGGAAATTTCCTTCCTTCCCTTGCCCAGGGTCCAAGTGGTCTAGTAAGACAAAAGGCTGGTGTCAAGTTCCTTTGTGAGTGGTCTGGAGGTAGCACTTTGAAATGTAAGTGGGGCAGAGAACATCCTGCAGGGTGACCCATCCTGACAACACCTAGTACCCCTTTGTCTCATTGTCTGGGAGGAATGCACAAAGTCCAACTGCCAACCATTGACACTCATGTGACCCAGGGCACAGTCTGCGAGCACCAAATGTTTAGGACAAGAAAACGCCAACTTTCTAAAAGTGTAATTTTCACAATTGTTACTTATATACTGGCTTTACCACTACAGAAGACAATTCCTTTGAATGATATGACATTTCTACTTGTTCCAAATCATACACTAGCACTTATTAAATGTGAAAAAGTAACCCAATGCTATCCTATGTGAAATGTGGACCTCACAGTAATGAAAAATGAACTTGGGAGTTTTTTACTACCAGGGCATAAAAACTTAAACATACATGCTCAACTTTTTAAATATACTGTACACTTCCCTATCGGCTGTTTCGGGTCTATCATATGGGTGACTTATATGTATTAAAACTGTTGGTTTAAGCCTTGCAAAAGGTTTATTTTTAGGTGATTTAAAGCTGCACACAGGATACAATGGCAGGCCTGATACATGCTGTAGGGCTACTTAAGTAGAAGGCACAATAAGTGTTGCAGACCCACTAGTAGCATTTCAGTAACAGGCCTTGGTTACAGGTAATGCCACTTTACTACGGATGTATAAGTAAGTTAAATGTGCCAATCAGGTATAGGTCAATTTTACTACATTTTAAGGAGTGAGCACAAGCACTTTAGCAGTGGTTTGCAGAGGTAATTACACAGAGTCCTAAAGCCAACAAAAATGAATTTCAGCAAACACGAGGGGAGAATGCAAAAGATTGCCAATTTTCCACATATGATTCGCGGCATAGATGGCACACCTGACCTGTGCCTATCTATCCATCATCCGACATGAAGTATTTACTTTGCAACCATAATAATACACATTCCCTAAACAAATAAGTGGTGTGTGATGCAAATATGTTATTACCAATATTGTATCAAGATTTCTAGGGAGCACTAACAATTCTTTCATTTTTAGTCATAGTGGCATTTATACGAGGCTCCGAAGAGGAGATTTTAAGAATGGATATTTATTGGGTATTTTTGTTTAAGTAATTGCACCTATTTCCTGCATAATATTTGAGTATTGTTTGTTAATGTGGTATTTGATGTTTTAAGTGACAGTTCCTATGGCCTATGATCCTGGTTAATGACTCCTTATCCGGAGTTTTCGACACGAAGTGAGTGTCATTTCAATGTTGCCCACATAAGAACAAGATGTGTAATTGAACATGCCTTTTGACTTCTAAAAAGTAGATTTAGATGTCTTCATAAACGTGGGCATATCCTACCACATTCACCAGAAACTTGTTGCTAAATTGTAGCAAGATGTGCAATTCTGCACAAGGTAGTTACTAGAAAATGATTAGAAGTAAGTATATCAGAGTCAGCTGAGGAGGACGAAGAGCTGCCAATCACATGATCAATCAAGGCCAGCAGATAGATGAGAAAGACGTGCCAAGTCATTATTTTTTAAGGTAATTTTTAAAGGTAAATGTTTAAAAAAAAAAAAAATACTTTGCAGCTTGTAAACCACAATATCCATTTATTTTCAGGGACGCTAATTATAATTTCTTAATGTATCAAATGTAAAACAAAAGGTATATCACTTGTGCTGTTCCAAAAATAAAACCATTTTTATGTGTAACAAAACTGTTTAAGGCTTGCGTTTGCCATGAGCACATGTTATAGCTTTTGTCTCACCTCCACTGCAACTCCTACTTCTACTAAGACTCATACTACCTGTTGTAGAAACACTGCAGGTACTTGTCTGATCTTCACTTTCAGTGGCTCCTACTTGTGCAATCCTTGCAATCTGTGATGTTGCAATGATTCCACAGCATTAGTTATTCGAATGAAGCCTCGAGGTCTTGCGGCAAATCTGTGCTTCTGTGTCCTATTTCAGCTTGTAAGCTCACAGCATGGCATGCTATTTATTAACCTACATCAACATGTGTTGAGTAATGATGATACCTACATCTTTGACACATTTTATGCTGATGTAATTCTATGCATAAATAGTTTTTTTGTATCAGTCATACTATCAAGTTTGGCATTCATGGAAATCTGTTGTTTAGCAAGAGTATTTGCAACATTTTGTAAATGAAATGCAATGCTTTTTTCCATTGTTATCAGTTTCTAGATGACAGGTTTTTGTTGTAGGTGCTGAATCATCAGCATTGATGCCTCCAGTCCACCAAAACATCACACATGTTCTGCACTATTCATATTACCCAAAGTGTGTTTGGGCTGTGTGTTGATAGCATGGCAAGTGCAAACTTTACATCTTCCCTGCAGTTGACTGGGCCTCACTACAGGATCCTGAGCAATACTCGGTGTGCCTCTTTCAACACCTCCTTCAAATGACTGTGCTTGCTGTGTAACTCAGAGACTTAAAGTTGTAGCAGGGAGTGTTGTGTCCTGGCTGCCAAAATCAATAGGATCATCAAGGTGCATTTGAGATTCAACGTGGGCCTCACCTTCTAAAATATAATTTCCTTGTGCAGGAATATCTGTTTGAAAACATATTAGCAATTGTTTTTTATACAGTTAACTTTTCAGATGTTTTGCTTTGTTGCCACAAATATTTTTTTCAACTTCATCTACCATAATGTACAATGAAAGAAAACAAAATGTAATTGGTAAAGTAACTATGCTGAATACATTTGCTATTTAGAGATACAAGAACCTTGTCTAAATGCGTGTGTTTCTACAAATCCTAAACAATAGTTTTTTCAAGTTATGCACCTACTTTGTGAGGTTCCTGGAATGTCAGATGTGTCAGATTCAGACTCCAGAGTAGTTTGACCCAGTTTTTCAATTGTAGTTGGTGGGCCTCACTTAGCCAACCTTCTATCTTCTCTTGTGTCCTAAATCTGAGATCATATCATGGCTTTTTTTATTTATTTGATGGAACTCTGTGTCAGTCCAAAAGAGTTGTTTTCTCCTGCATTACTGGATACATATTTTTCTAAATTGTTTACCAAACACCCCATCATGTTGCCCAAAACAATCCTTAATCAATATTTCCAGTTGATTTTCTGAAAATGTTTTTTTTTTGTTTTGTAGTTCCTTCCTCCTTCCCAGTGCCCTTTGTTGATATATATTTTTTTTTATTTTGAAGGGTGGGTGGCACAAAGTCAGGAAGATTTCAGTTAAATGCTGAGCTCAATCTCCAGGGTGAATACTCTCCAGTTTTAAACTTAGCAACACTTCCTGGTTGTGAGATCACAAGTCAATGCCAAACAGTGATATTTAGTAACTGGGAGCTAATTCCTGTTAGAAATTGGGGTATTTGGTTGGCAGTCAGGTTACCCCCTATCCAAGCAAGGACCCTCACTCCTGTCAGGGCAAAGGAGAAACACACCCGGTTAGCCCCACTCACCCCTTGGTAGCTTGGCACGAGCAGGGAGGCATAACCCATAGACAATGTGTAAAGTATTTGTACCAACAAACACAATAATAGGTGAAAACACTACAAAATGACTCAACACCAGGTTAGAACAATAGCCAATATTTATCTGAACAAAACAAGACCAAAATGTCAAAAATCTAACACGCAAAAGCAAAGTTATGAATTTGTAAAGATTAAACTTCAACACAGCACTTAGAAACACAAATGTTTCGATTTGGTTAAATGATGGTGTTGTGAAGGAGTCATTCCCAAGAATTGGATGCAATGGCACTGGTCACAGAGTCACACGGACCCCCGGGTACAGTACCTTGTGAAAATGAGGAAACAAGCCGGTGCACCGAGTCGGGGATCGCGGCGTTGCTGGATCCGAGGCGGCGTCAGCTCCAGTGCTGCCGAGTGAGGGAGCAGAGGCGTTGTGAAGAGGTGTCAGATCCTTGCTGTGGAGCAGTGGAGGTGAGACGGTGTAAGTGCAAAGCGTTCTAGCTGAGCACTTCTGGCCGAGTCGATATCTGGCGGTCACGATGTGGTGCAGCGGCATCAGCCCTGCGGGGTCATCGCACTCCAGCGACGACCACGGCTTCAAGTGCAGGGAGCGTCATGGGATCTGGCAGCGGCGTCAGCCTAGAGTCGTCCAAAGTCAGTTTCCTTGGGTCCTCTTGATTTTCTACCAGCTTCTCCTTTTAAGGTCCGAGGGAACTGGATTAGGCATCACTTGGCAGGGCAAGACTCTCATCAGAGAGTCCAGTTGCTGGCAGAGGAGGTCTTTGATGGCCCTGAGACTTCAGAACAGGGGGTAAGCAGAGAGTCCAACCCCTTGGAGATTCTTCTGTAGCAGGAATATACCACAAAGTCCAGTCTTTGTCTCCATCCTCAGGCAGAAGCAGCAATTGCAGGATAGCCCAACAAGGCACAGTCACGGGCAGCACTTCTATTCAGCTCTTCAGCTCTTCTCTTTTGCAGAGGTTCCTCTTGGTTCCAGAAGTAAATCTTGAAGTAATCTAAACATCTGTGGTTTTGGGTCCACTACTTATACCCCTTCCTGCCTTTGAAGTTGGCAAACTTCAAAGGAAAGTCTCTGTTGTTCACAAGATCCTGCCATGCTCAGGCCTGACCCCAGACACACACCAGGGGGTTGGAGACTGCATTGTGTAAGTGCAGGCACAGCCCATTCAGGTATAAGTGACCACTCCTCCCTCCAGACTAGCCTATATGGCCCATCAGGATATGCAGGCTACACCCCATCTCTTTTTGTGTCACTGTCTAGAGGGGACCCACAAACAGCCCAACTGTCAGTCTGACCAAGGCAGGGGATCCACAAACAGGCAAAGTCACAGAATGGTTTAAGCAAGAAAATGGCCACTTTCTAAAAGTGACATTTTCACACTGACAATTTTAAAACTATCATGATTAAAATATGTATTTTTAAATTGTGAGTTCCGAGACACCAAACTCCACATTTCCATCTCCTCCCGAAGGGAAACTGCACTTGAAAGTTATTTAAAGGCAGCCCTCATGTTAACCTTTGAGAGAGACAGGCCCTTAAACAGTGAAAACCACATTTGGCAGTATTTCACTGTTAGGACATGTAAAACATACCAGCACATGTTCTACCTTTAACATATACTGCACCCTGCCCATGGGGCTACTTAGGGCCTACCTTAGGGGTGCCTCACACATATAAAAAGGGAAGGTGTGGGTGTGGCAAGTGAGTACACTTGCCAGGTCGAAGTGGCAGTTTAAAACTGCAAACACAGACGCTGCAGTGGCAGGTCTGAGCCATGTTTACATGGCCACTCATGTGGGTGGCATAATCAGTGCTGCAGGCCCACTAGTAGCATTAGATTTACAGGCGCAAGTCACCGCTTGTGCACCTTACCAGGGACTTACTAGTAAATCAATATGCTAATCATGTAAAAGCCAATTACACATCCAATTTACACAGGGAGCATTTGCACTTTAGCTCTGGTCAGCAGTGGTAAAGTACCCAGAGTAACAAAAACAGAGTACAGCACACAGCAACAACCTGGTAAGTAGAGGCAAATAGTTTGAGGAGACAACACCAAGGATGCCAGGTCTAACAATTCCCAATTTAGAGAATCAAAAAATGTGATTACGTAAGTAGCGTACAGGATAAATAATGGATCTCTAAAAACATATGAGTATTATTGTACATAACAAATAGCAATTCCCAAAGCGCAATTTGCAAAAAATCGCAAATTGGAAATTGCTATTTGAATGCTTCATGCATCTAGTCCCATGTGCACTCATCTGTTTTTATTCTTGTCCTTCTTTATGCTCCAATCATGTTTCATTTTATTAAGAAGTTGTTAATCAAATCAATAAATCAACCAATCAATCAGTTGCAACAAGTGCCATTTAAGTGTTTTGATTCTGACTGTTCAGACGCAGACAGGTGACTTTGCAAAGTTTTGGCCAAGAAACCTTGATCTAAAGCTGAAGTAACATTTTTTCAGATCTACAGAGTTGCTGACATATGTTTCAATTAGGTCAACTCAACTGCCTGTACCAAAATATGTGAGAAAGATGAAAACTTCTCCTTACAATACATTGTCCATCTGGATTTATGTGTACATGATGCCATGAAAGAGTTATTCTATTGACAATTTAAATATAAAGTGGAGATTAATAAAATGCAGATATTTGTTTTCAAATGTTCAGTCATACTTCTGAGACATTATGTGTTGTTGTAGAATGTATAATATATGGGTGAATCACTTACAAACAGTTCGAGTCACAGTATGATTGCAAGCATTGTTAAAATGGTGTGCACCATTCTGCTGATCTCAGGAATATTTGTAAGGTAGTTTTACAATGGCACTGTCCATTGGGCCTGGTTGTGCATGTCTAACATCTGACAAATGTATGGAAGTGAAGCTGATCTCTTAGAATTCTCTGTTAGATTAAGTATTTATCAGGCACGTCTTATTAAGGTAAATAATACTCAAACACTGTTTTGAATGGTATCGAAGATTTCAAAAGTTGCTGATCTCATTATTGCCTGCAGAGCCATTACATTTCTTACATCCGTCAGTACCAGCAAAAAAGAACAGAATATCCAATTAATGTGGATAATTTTACAAATATGCTTCATATTCTGCTTGTTCTACTTGTTGTGAAAGGATATGCCCATTAGTACTACAGATGTTATGGAAAATTGGATCTTCATGCACCTTGCTGAATATCTTCCCCCATGAAAAGCTTATAGTAAACTGTCACATCCATTTGATAATGTCATCAGTGATGTTATCCGTGATGTAATCAATTATCTCATTTCAAATGCAACCAGTGATGTCAATGATGTCATTTGGCACATCACGAGTGATGTAAATGTGAGGTTATAAGCAGTGCACGCGGGAGTGCAAGTTATAGCTCAGTTATCTAGATCTGTTGAATTTTGATGGTATTTCATTTTTGAAACATTTTTTCAGTGAACCTCTTGGATTATTTGATCATATTCACCCAGCTCCCTCACTGAGCATTGCTTAATGGTGCAGGGTTGGCCACTGGGTTTGTCCTGCAGACAGGCCCTGTGCCCAACCCCCTACAGATTGCTATCCTCATGCTGGCAACCAACGACCTGCTTGCAGACAAGCCCTGCACCCAGTCCCCCATGGGTGGCCAACCCTATGCCATGCATGCTGCGTGGCCTGGCTTTGCACCGAACTGCCCATAGGTAGCAAACCTCATGCAGATGGACAACTTCCATCAGTCCTCCACCCCACGTTTCTCCTCTTTAACTATTTATTTAATTTTTCTGCAGTAAACCTGCTCAGGTGTCATTCTAGCCACTGAAAGACAATGGAAGCTTCACTTCTTGAAGTAAGTTTGTAGAGCCTACTGGTGTCCCACTGGAGAACAGCATGGACCTATGGCAAAATCATTTGTCCTCCGGGGCAGTCACTTTGAGTCCCCTGAGTCTTGTTATGGCAGCTGCAATATTTTTCTTCATGTGGCAGCAGTCAATGAGATCGCATAGTCCTGCAGGACCAAAAGAGCCAACAGGACAAAAAGTCTCCTAACCAATCACTCTATTTCCTGAGAGACCGATCATCCAGATAGTTTTATAATCTCATGGGCCTCCTTCAATGCAAACTTCTCCAAAACGGCTGAATGGCTTTACATCAAATAACCAAAAGTGCGCTTTTTGAGAAAATTTCTATTTTTATGCCATATATTCAGTTTGGCTATTTTTTCTGTATCACTTCCAAGGATTGTCCATGGGAATTAACATGAGAAAGAAATGTTTTTCATTACTAATTAAACCATGGTTTGGATGCAATGAAAAACCATTGCAAGACATTTCTATGGAACTATGGATATTGCATGTCTCAATAATCTACAAACACATTGTAGCTCTGAAACTGGATGACATAGCAATGTAAAATAATTCACGAGATTTTTAGAGTGCTACTGTTACCTGTGACAGTATCCAGGTGCTGGCAGGGTCCAGTTCTTTAGCTGATACCCCCATGTGGTGAGTCTGGAGCCAGGGCTGGAAGGGAGGACCTCTGTGCAGTTCAAATACTTATTTGAAATCTCCCTCAATGCAAAGGCACCCCTAGGTATAAAAACTGGACCTCAGACCCTGCTACCTCAGTAGACTTCTGAACCTATGGAAACCCTCCCAGGAAGAAGGATGGTTGTTCTGTTGCAACGACTGTCACTCTGCAGGACTTCTGCTCTAGAAGAACTGCTGCCTGGCTCTGCTGACCTGCTATCTGCTGCCCTCCTTGTCTGGATTAAAAGGGCAAGACCTGCAACTCTTCAACCCAGAGGGACTCTAAGGGTCAGCTGACTGGTCCCTTGACCTGAAGTCTCAGGAACATAAAAGACTTCCAACCTGCCCAACACTGCAACTGGACTCTGCCAACTGTGGGCCTGACCTGACAAGTGGTGCCACCCCAGCCCTGGGCCCTTTGAGGTGAATCCTCATGTGTTGCTTCAACAGAACCACCAAATCTCTGCCATTGTTTGAACAGAACCAGTTCATTTATGCTATTGCTTGGATAAAACTAGTGCACCTTATTTCGAACCAGAACTGTGGTGTTTCCTTCAGCGCAAGCTTTCTTGGTCGTCAACAGCCTTAAATACAATGCCAATCTCCGCATCGCTGTCACTGCACTTTTTGGATCAGTGCATTGCCTCGACATTGATGGAGCCAGCACCCTCAGCTGGCCTCCCTCACATCTCAGTTCTGATGTATGCCACCTCTGCGTGTTGAACTTCGACGCATCTCCTCGAATGAGCGGGGAAAATCGAAGCATCTCCTCGACAGCGTATTCGGAACCAGTGCAATGCACTTCCACTACCATTTAAGGTACTTTGGTTCAGCAGGCCCAACTGGCTTCCTGTAGCAAGCCTGTGCTCCAACACATTTGGCCTGAACTTTTGACTTTGTCCTAGTCCAGTGTAACCAGATAGCTCTGGTTGATGCTTTTTGCTTCTTAGCACTTTTCTACATTTTATTTTTTTGAATTCATAACTTAAGCTCTACTTGGATTTTTGCCATTTTGCTCTTATTTTATTTATTTAATTAAGATTTTCTAACCAGGTGTGGTATCTTTTTGTGTATTGTTTTCACTCATTTACTGCTTCAAGTGTTGCACAAATACTTTACACATTGTCTCTTAATTGAAGCCAGCCTGCTCTCTGTGAAGCTACCAGAGGATGAGCACAGGTGAATTTAGGGTGTGTTTGTGACTTACCCTGACTAGGATTGTGGTTTCTCGCTTGCTCAGGGTATATACCCCTGCCAACCAGAAACCCCATTTCTAATATCAGGACAATGTGTGAATAAGTAAAAACTGATAGGATATTTTGCCCACCACATAGTGCAAAATTTGTCCCCTGTCTGTTTCTGAAAGTTGAGAGAAGGGAGAATTCAGCTTAGCAAACCTTGTACTGATGTCATTTCTAGAAAATACACACCCAGGGCGAGATTTACCAAACTTTAATGCAAATCAGCACAACACATAAATGAAAGTTGCTGCACTGCATTGTGTCAAAGAGAAAGTGAGAGTGAGAAAAAATGCCTTATCCTCTAAGATATGGCCCAGTCAGCTCTCTCATAGTTCTGGTGTACTTCAGATGCCTAGTGACAATGCAGGCACCCTTGCGCCATGAAGCCAAGGTTTCTGCATTGAGGCACATATAGTTTTTGTGGATGGAGGTATACCGCCCTGCACAAAAACTATCCTTATAGGTGTATTAATCTTTGTATGTATACAAACACAAAATAACAAGGAAAAATAACAATATTTCTCCTCATTATATTAGCCTTGGGAAGGCACTGTAATGATGGCAAATAGCGACTTTAGGGCTTATAGGGAATTCATGGTGCAAGTTTGTTCTCGCAAACGTTGTAGCAAAATGCACCATGGTCTCTTGGTCACTAAATATTGGTTACAGTGCCCACTTGCATCAGAATAAACTCAGTTTGAACATGTTGGTCATAACTGTGCTTCAACTTTGCACTGTTGATGCTGTTGTACTATTTAGATTCAGATATTGCAATGTTGTTAATACAGTAATTATGAGCACATGTGATGTGCAGTTGGAAGCTGACTCCAAATTACAGGTGTTACAGTGACAGCCATCTTGGGCGTGGGCCATGTCTTAAAGGGATCTCACCCATGATTATTTGCTCATCAGTCATCTCTTCTGCTCCAGTCCAGTTGCTCCTGTGCAGCTGTCTTCAGAGATGTTATCTCGGCATTTCAGCTGTTCTTCAGCTGAGTAGCAGTTCTCCTTTGATTCCCCCTGGACGCGCTCCGGTTCGGCCGAGTCATTCAGAGCAGCCCGTGCTCTGAGCGGTAAGAGTGTTGCCACAAGGGTTCCAGATAGTTTGTATCCTTGTATTAAGTCAAAAGGCCAGGGCACTCGTATGAAATAAGTTAAGAGTCTGTGTAGTTAGGTTCTTGGTCTTCGGAGAATCAATATATAATCCGAACAGAGTTAAAGTTCAGTGTCTTTATTCTTGTGCGAGGTTTTCATACATGTTCATCACATCAGAAAGATTCCATATGTGGTCATCACAACAACATCCAACAGCCAACACGTGTTTCGTCTCCGAGAAATTAATCTCATTGACTTCCTCAGGGCAAAGTATAAGTAAGGTGTTAACATGAATAAATGGCTTATCCTAATCAAGTAAAACTCTTCAAGATAATGTACGATCAATAGAGAAAGAGTAGTGGGAATCACGTGACGGGGGCAAAACACTATTATCCCCGAGTCTTCGTGAGGGAGTACTCATAAGTCAGCACGTATGGATCCAAAATCTTTTACATGCTGAGGAGTTTCACACACACTCCTGAGACCTTACTCTGTTTCTCTTCTATACCTTATACTTCTAGATGAGACGGAGGGCTTACACGTCCTTTTTCTCTACATACAAGCCAGCTTAATTATCGGGGAGCAAGACACAGCGCCCCAACACAAGAATTTACCCAAAAGAACTGTTTTGTTTATAGATCGCACCATAAAAGATTTTGGATGAAAACCTCGCACAAGAATAAAGACACTGAACTTTAACTCTGTTCGGATTATATATTGATTCTCCGAAGACCAAGAACATAACTGCACAGACTCTTATCTTATTTCATACGAGTGCCCTGGCCTTTTGACTTAATACAAGGATACAAACTATCTGGAACCCTTGTGGCAACACTCTTACCGCTCAGAGCACGGGCTACTCTGAATGACTCTTAGTAGTCATAGACAGCTTCTCCAAGCTCATTGCTTGTAAAAAGATACCTACATCCTGTGAATTAACACAATTATTGTTACATAACGTAGTACGTTTACATAGAATTCCACAGAAAATAATTACAGATCGAGGGCCATGGTTTACTGCTAAATTTTAGAACCAATGGTGCATGGCATTACATATCTCTCCAGCATTGCCAGCCACTACCCTCAGACTGATGGGCAAACAGAAAGACTCAATCAAACCATTAAGCAATATTTGAGAAGCTATGCAAAGTCAAGTACCTCATGGGTAAACATGCTTTGGTTAGCAGAAATTGCTTATAATTCATCACACCATTCCTCTGTTCGAACTTCACCTTTTCAGTGCACTTGTGGATGTCATCCTATTTGCCAGTGCAAATTCCTAACCCGAGTGAGAATACATTACCCAGTGTAATGACAATGATAAATGACATAAGATGCACTCTCACGTGTTCAAACACCTCGAAAGAGCCAAAGAAAGGTATAAAATCGCAGCAGATAAACATCGTAGTCCTGGAATTCACTACTAACCGGGTGACTAGGTATGGTTGTCAACAAAAAATATCAACTTCCTTGATAAAAAATACTTTTCACCTAAAATATATTGGTCCATACCGCATTGCAAAACAATTGAATCCGGCAACATGTAAACTGAGCAATCCACCAGAGATTAAGATTCATCCAGTTTTCCATACAGCATTATTAAAACCTGCAAAAAAACATTCTTTGGCCAAATCACCCCCACTGATCATACATGGACAGGAAGAATATGTAGTCAGCAAGATATTGGACTCCCTGAGACGAGGTACTAAGTTGTGTTATCTTGTAGCATGGAAAGGCTATGGACCCGAGAATGATTCCTGGGAGCCCGCTGATAATGTACTTGCACCAGGATTGGTGGAGCGTTTTCATGCATTACATCTTACCAAGCCAGCACCTAGAGCCCGCTTTAAAGTGGAGGGTACTGTCATGACGGCAAATAGCAGCTCTAGGACATGTAGGGAATTCAAGTTGTAAGTTTGTTCTTGCAAATGCTGTGCCAAAATGCACCACAGTTTCATGGTCATCAAATATTGGTTACGGTGCCCACTTGCACCCTCTATCAGAATAAACTCAGTTTGAACATTTTGGTCACAACTGTACTTCAACTTTGCACTATTGATGTAGTTGTACTATTTAGATTCAGCTATTGCAATGTTGTTAATATGGTAATTATGAGCACATGTGATGTGCAGTTGGAAACTGACTACAAATCCCCAGGTGTTACAGTGGCGGCCATCTTGGGTGGGGCCAATGTATAAAAGGAATGCCACCCATGATTACTTGCTCACTAGTCCTCTACAGCCTTGAGACAGTCTTCTCCTCTGCTCTGGTCCAGTCATTTCTGTGCAGCTGTCTTCAGAGCGTTTTTCTCTCGGCATTTCAGCTTTTCTTCAGCTGTGTAGCAGTTCTCCTCTGATTCCACTGGGCACGCTCTGGTTCGGATGCGTCATTCACAGTAGGCCGTGCTCTGAGCAGTAAGTGTTGCCACGAGGGTTCCGGATACTTTGTATACGTGTATTAAGAGTTAAGCGCACTGCAACTGGAATTCAGTGCACATTTGGCGGTGCCTGGAGGTGGAACATTCTATCACCGTGCAAGCACTGAGGAAAATCGCATTGACAGGCACACCATTTTGTTGGAAACCCTTGATTATTGACTTTAGGAAATATGGTTTTGCATCAAAGTGCATGGGTGGATACACAAAAACGACCAGGCTCCACCCATTTAATGCCCTCACAGAGCAAGGTAACGCAAAGCAGCGCTATGTGCTGCCTTGCATTACTTTTGGGGAAAAATCCGATGTAAAGCCACACAAATATTGATTTGCTTGGCTAGGTAAATCCGAACATGGATTTTACATTGGGCTGTGTCAAAAAAGTAGCGCATCCCAGACACAAAACTATAGTAAATCAGGACCTCAGTTCCCTGTACACCACCTTTTCCCACTTTCGAACAAGAAACTACATTTTGCCATACTTTGGATATTATCAGAGGCTCCTCCATTGTACATCACAAATATTCCTTTACAATCCACAACTTGTGGTGAAAAAGAGAAACTTTTGTCCCAGGCATTATTTGTGAAAAAAATGTTCTGAAGGGTTAACCAAAATCTTCCCCATATGTTAAATAATTTTTGTTAAAGCTGAAAGACCTGGGTTTAAGTTGCTAATGCATGGAACTACAGGATTAGCTCATTATAGCTTCACACATCTTAGAAACAATTGGCAGTCTGTACATTAAAGCAGTCTTTTTGTTTCTAAGTATTCTAAATCTCGGGTGGCAAAGGAAGTCCTTTTATCATTTCAAGATATAGAAAGAAACCAGGAAATGTCAGAAATGGTCCCTTTCCATCTGTAGAAAGTAAACGGAGCCTTCAATATAGACCATCTTTTGTTTTTATGAGAAAAAAGTGTTGGCAGAATGGGAGTCTCACACAAGTCTGTGTATATTGCTGTGAGACAGTTAGATGTGTGGGTGACAGGTGGGCAAGTTGAAGCGATGGCAGGAGAGAGAAGGGATAGGAGGGAGAGCACCTCTTACCTATTTTTGATTGTAAGCTGGCAGAAAATGCTGCATCCTGTGCTGCACTAAAATTATGCTGGTGAGGGAGGGACATTTGCTCCAGCTGCACATGTTGTATTTCTTCTGCATGTTTGTGTATAAGTGCGAAAGGACGAGAGATGGGGGAACCTTCTGAGCTGCTACTTGGTAGGAAGCTTGCTTTGCTTCCCCCAAGTCTGTACATGATAAAGGAGATCATCCTATTTAATCGCAACTAAGAGGGCAACCATAATTTTGAACTGCCTGAAAACGATACAATAGTTCTTTTGCTCAATCTTCACAACCTCAAGGTGGTTGTTCAAGCCGACACATGACAGTTGTTGGACGCAGCACGTTCTGGTTGGCTGAGGTGAGGCCTTAACCAGGCAGAAGCTGTCACTTCCATCAGAAGTATGTGATTACACTCACTGTATAACCTGCAGCCACCCTTGGGTAGCTTGGCACAGAGCAGTCAGGCTTATCACAGAGGGAATGTATAAAGCAATGGCACAGCACTGCCACACAACAAGTACACTGAGCGTCACAAAAAAGACTTCACACGAGGTGTATGTACACAAAATTTGTATTCAACACACACATTATTAACACAGCATGATCATCATGTAAATGTGGCCATAAATCACATTTAGCAATATTACATGTGGTACTAGGCCCAACTGTGTTAAACACCATTACCAGTATGTACATGTGACACAAATAGCACTTTCCCGCACAGCACCCTCATGCTGTTCTAAAAATTTTCAGCACAAGACCCACTCTAGCGATAACCCCAATTCAATAACACACTGTTGCAAGGTGCAACCAAGTTCACAACAATATGTACACACAAAGACTTGCTGCACTTTAAGTTAGCTCTGTGGCTTGGGCTTCACGAGTAAAACTCAATGTCAACCGTTAGAGTTCTCTGGCAAAAAGTAACACATACTTCATCACCACTGTGTTGTTTCAACAATCACTTGCACACACTCCCTGACATCCACTCTGTACAGCTGCGCAGTGCCACAGATATCAGGCGGCTCATATATACACACTTGCATGCACTCACTCCTATCACCTTATTTCGTGCACTGACATCCGAGCAGTTAATGTTACTGTGCTCGCAGACACTTGAGGCCCCACATTGCCCTTCACCCCAACCAATTCCTGCTACCCTGCCCCACCATGAGTTGGAGATGAAAGCAACCTTTCCCCGGATACTAGGATGCTCACAGCCAAAATCACACTTCTCTGTATCCCCAGGACAAGGTAGGGGAAGAAAGAGGTAACAGGCGATCAGGCAACAGCTAACACAAGGAGGTTTGGGCACCAATCAGGATGTTCAATCAAAGGTCTGCAAAGCACGGGGGCAGGGTCGCTGGGGCCACATGCTAGTCACAGTGGTAACAAACCTAGCGCGGTACTCCCAGACACCAACAGTTACCAATTCTGCACCTCCCAGGAAGGAGTCACACATCAGTGCATGATAATTTGAGCCACCCCAACAATTCTGGGTATACACGAAAAATTACCAGGTCTCCACTTCTTAGGAAGGAGACACAACATCTGGTGTGCAATGACTTGAGTTGCATCAGACGATTCTGATCCCACAAAGTGCTGAATACAATGCCTTCCAGGAACGAGGCACAATGTCTGGGGTTCAATCACACAGGTTTCCAATGCAGTACCTCCCCACAATGAGACACAAGTCTGGTGTGCGATGACTTGAGTAGCACCAGACAGTTCCAGATGATCACATGAACAACTCCATTGCTGTACCTCCCTGGAATGAGGTAAACCGCTGGGTGTGCGATAACTTGAGTCACACTGGACAATCCAGGCACACACAAAGAACTCCACTCCCACACCTCCCTTGAATGAAGCACAATATCTGGTACGTGATGACTTGAGTCACACCAGACAATCCTGTCACATACAAAGACTCAAATTCCATAACTCCTAGAATGAGACAGAACGTCTGTTGCACAATGATGAGTCGCACTAGACAATCCAGTCACACACAACGACATAAGTTCAGCAGTGCCACGCGAGATAGAATGTGGCACTGCTCCAGATGCACCCACATATCAGAGGGTTGCAACCTATTAGTCAGGCACTGTGCACAATGAGCATGTAGTTGAGCATCACACGAAAGAAATGTGACACGCTTAACAAAAGCAGGCCATGCAGTTTTCCTCAACTAAAGGAACCCGCTCAGAAAAAACAAGACATTTAGGATTGCACTGGTCCCATGCTGAAGGACCATACTCCGTAAGTGTGGGGCATACTTGAAGGCTCCGCACAAGGCAATTACAATCTCCAGGAGTAATATTCTTCTCTCACACCTTGCTACCAGGTGGCGTCCAGCAGCATGGAGGAGGGCACTGCTCTCCAGATGACGTCAGTATAGAGTGTAGGTCCCTCGCAGGAGGCCTTTGATGTCCTGAGACCTCCAGCCAGAACAGGGAAAAAAACAACAAGCCCCTGGGGAGCACACTTCAAAGTGCCACATAGCAGCAGGTAATCTGCCCAGGCCAGCCAAGATGCAGGAATGGTGGACGTCTCCCTTCCAAGGACAGTAAACATTCCTGTGCATAACAGATTCCTCTGGCAGTGTGCACCAAGCGGTCCAGCAGTTCCAGTCTCACATCCCTGCTGGAGTATCTGTGACTTGCTGAAGTGAGGTACTTGTAGTTATACTCAAGTGTGCCTTTGAAGGTAGGGGTGGTTCTAAGGGTTCACCTCTGAACCACAGACATTTCCCCTAAAGTTCGTCCTGTCTACCATGGGCCAGTGGAATGTAGATCTTTATCTTTAGTGGTGACATGATCTGGCTCTGAGAGGCCAAACGCCAGAATCTCTCCCTCCAATCTATCCAGCCAGGCCCTCAAATGGCTGAGGTCTGTTGTTCCAGTTGCTTCAGTTTTTATAGCTGTCGATGGGAAATGCATAGATGCACTTTTCTCCTGCGGAATGAAGCAAAATTTTAAAAACACACACAAATAGACTCTAGAACATAGAAATGCCCAATTTCTAGATGTGGCATTGCTAAGACATTATTGGCAAAACCACCATTACCATGAGAAAGGATTTGTCATTGTGAAACTAATGATAGTACCATAGTTAAACATAATAAGGGTCCTCCACTGCAATCCACTATTGCAGCCAGGATTAATTATAAACTTTCCCCCATATTAACCTATGATCCGAGCAGCTCTCATGGGCACTGTGAATACCCCATGGGTATTCTGCACTCCCTACGAACATGTGCCATGGTGCATGCACAAGCCTGCAGGGGTAGGCTGGACACAAGTTTAGGATCCAGAAAAAGGTGCAAGTACGTCCATACCGGGCTGCTGAGACAGGCTCAGTTTATATCAAAACACCCGTGTGCATGTGTACACACAGTGGCGAGTTGTGCCACGCTCAGCATATATAATACCCCAATTTTTTGTGCACATATTGGCTAGTGCCACTTCCTAGTGGATGCACAATGGGCACATGCACTTTCGCTCTGTACTTTTACAGTGGGAAAATGCTCATGGCCCGTAGACCATTCATAGAGAATCAGCAAAACCTCCTAGAAAGAAACAAAAACGTTTGTGGAACCACTACCTCAGCATCTCAGGCCTAGCAGCAGTGCTTGCTGGTTTCAGAAAATCCTTGGTCTATACGTGAAATTCTAAAAAAATTGCAAAACCAAATCCAAAAATGAAGCAAAGTGAGCAACAGTCATTGTACAACCTCACCAATAATTTAACAATTATCCTACATGTACAGCTAATTCATCATCCAGGTTTAATCCTGTCGGGTGCAATGTATTAAAACCGTTGCTCAGTCTAGACTCCAACTTTCTTAACTCAAGAGTTCTATTCCCTCCTCTCTCATGTATGGGGATTCTATCAAGCACCACAAATTTCAACAAATTTACTTGTTTATTATGATGTGTTTTGAAATGTCCTGCTACCGGCTATGTCTTATCTTCAAGGAGAATAGCTCTCATATGATCCCAAACTCTCTTTTTAGCTCCATGAATAGGACTACTCACATAGTACTTGTCACACGGGCATCACAATGCATTAACACAATAATCTGAGTTACAAGTCAGGTTTTTTTAATGAAGAAAGCTTTAGGCACTATAGGGAAACTGACCATGTTACAGATTTTACTGTATTTACTTGCCTTTCACTTTCCACAAATAAAAAATCCCTGAATGGGTGTACCCACCTGTGGTTGGGGTACTAGACATTGGCTTAGTGAGCTCTTATGGGGCGGGCTTTTCCTGAACATAAATTTCTGATGGTCATCTAAGGTTTTAGGAAATGTGTCATCTGTTTTTAACACATGGCAAAATTTATGAAAAGTCTTTTTGACTTCCTTAGTTCTACAATGGTGGGTTGTAATGAATCTAGTGGATTCTGTACCCTCATTTGATCTTATTTTGGATATTAGCAGATTCTCTCTGTTGACTTGCCTGACCCTCTCTATGGCCTCATTAACACTGGCGTTGGAATGCCCTCTCTTAATAAACCCATTGGTCATGATTTTAGCTTCCATCAGATAGGCTGCATCAGAACTACAGTTACTCCTGGCCCTAAGTAATTCCCCACTATTTATCAGACTCCTGGGGTGACAGCTACTGGCATGGAATAAACTGTTCCCAGCTATTGTCTTCCTGTACAGCATGCTTTCTAGTTTCCTATTCTCAACTTGAAGCCATACATCTAAGAGTTAAATCATCTTGGCATCTATCTGACAGGTAAATTTTAAATTCAGGGAGTTATCATTTAAGACATCAACAAAAACATATGCTGATTCTGAGTCTCCTTTCCAGATACAGAATATATATTATCTATATATAAAACCCAGAGAACCACATGTTTGTCAACAAGGCTGATGTTTCTAATCACTTGTTCTTCCGACGAGCCCAGTTAAATTAGCGTAGGTGGGGGCGAGACAGGTGCTCATAGCTGTCCTCTGGTTCTGACGATAGACTACCTTGTTGAAGATGAGAAAAATGTTAGTCAAACAGATATAAATCATTTCCAGGCGCATTTCAGTATGCAAATGATACAAAGGGATCGGTCCATAAGGAAATGCCTGATGGCTTGTAAACCCAGGTAATGTGGTATGCAGGTGCATACACTTTTCACATCAAAACACCCTAATAGGTAATCATCCCCCCAGGTAATGTCATTGATGAGATATAACAAAATCTCCAGTGTCTTTAATGTACAATGGTAATGTCTCACCAAAAGGACATAGGAAAAAAATCTATGTATTTGAACATGTTTTCTAGTCCTGTGCCTCTCGAAGAAACAATTAGGCCCTGATTTAAACCTTTTGGTGCAAAACTGCACCAACTCAGTTTTGCACCAAAAAGTTTAGCACCAGCTTACACCATTTCTGTGCACCAGCTGGGCACCATATTTATGGAATGGTGCAAGCCGGTGCAAAGGGTAGGCAAGCTGCAAAATAAAATGACTTTAGTCGGGTGGGGCTGGTGGTATGGAAGAAGGGTTTTTTGCACCAAAAAATGATGTTAGGCAGGTTTAGAGTAAAAAAAAATGACTCTAACCTGCCTAGAGTCATTTTCTGACACAAAACCATCCATACCCCCCCAGGCCCCTGGTGTCCCAGGGGCCTGTGGAGGGCACCTTTGGGCTTATTCCATGGTGTTCCACCATGGAAATAGGCCCACAGGTACCCTAACGCCTGCCCTGACCCAGGCGTTAAAAAATGGGGCAAAGCAAGCTTTGCCCCATTTTTTGACCCCTCCTCCCTCCCGTGCACCATTTTTGCATAGGAGTATAAATATGGCGTTAAGGCCATGGAGTAGTTTTTTGCACGGGAACGCCTACCTTGCATCTCATTAAGGCAAGGTAGGTTTCCACTTCCAAAAAATGTCTTTAACTCCATAAATTTGGCGCTAGACGGGTCTAGCACCAAAGTATAAATATGGAGTTAGTTTTGCACCAACTTAGAGTAAAAACGAATGACGCTAATTTGTGCAAACAGAGGATAAATAGGCCCCTTAGTCTACCTGTGGAATATCTGGGTTTTTATGGAGTTTGGTAGAAAATATAAGGTAGGTGTGTTAGAGAATTCACACTTGAGGAATTGATACTCCTTGTACTCCAAGAGGTCCTGATCTCTCCACTCTATCAATTTCTCATAATATGCTTGGTTTGCTTGTCCCAATGCCTCTTTATTAGATATATCAAACCGTGTGGTGTCATAAAGCTGCTTGAAGCTTACTAAAAAACAACTCTGGGTCAATTTATGGAAAAGCTCCAAACTGGAGCAGTCAAAATGGTGGGAGGCAGTAACCCTACAAGAATATTTGGTCTGTGGCACAGTCCCTAGAGGGCTGAGAATTTTTGTGATTCCAACATTTAACAACCCAGGCACTTAAATGATCAAAGAACCAGAAGCACATTATCACCAATATTCTGTGAATATGCTAAAAATACTGATAAAGTACGCATGGAAAGAACATGAGAATTTACAGGTGGAGAGTGATATGGTTACAACATCACTGAAACACAAATGCACTAATGTTAATTTTGAAGAAGAGATGGCTAAGATTGATAGACTTGATAAAGCTGAAGATGAACTGAAAGCAGAGGAGCATCGAATGTTTGTGAGAGACCTATATGATTATGAATGAGGCCAAATTTTGACCTTTGGAAAAAGATATGATCAAATAAGAAGCGAACAACAGAATAAAAGTGCGTGAATGATGGAAACACTGAACCCCAAAAAAGGACTGATTGAGTCAACAAAGGAAGTTATGGCTCAGAAGCAAGAATGGATATGAGCTGCAAGGACAGAGACGATAGTGAATGTGACACTTCTGTACAATCTGATGTGGTTGGGGTAAAAACACACATTTTAGTATGGCTTAGGGGAGGCATGTGAAACAACAAGGAAGAGGGGTGGAAAATCGCAGAGGTCATGAAGGAAGAGGCCCTACAGAAGAGGTGGAAGAAGAGATTACACTAAAAGTCCAGTGGGAGTTCAGACGGGGGCAAACGGCATCAAAATGACAGACAAAATGACTGTGGTAAATCTTTCAGACGGATAGCCCACCTGCCAAAATCTAAATCCCATCGAATACATAGGGATTTCGATTTCACGTGATGGGATATCTGTCACCGTTGTGACGGAGTAACCTGTCCGCCAAACCTACGTTAGGCCCAGGTCCCAGAGTCCTAAAATGGCTGCCAGCAACACTTTTCTCATGTTGCTGGCAGACATTCAGAATGGTGCTCCTGCCTCAGTCAGGCTCATGATTTAGAGAACTGTCCGAAGGGCAAAAAAGCTTGCTTGGCAAACAGTAGGCTCTGTTTTGTAAAATTGGGTTTGAGGGACTTTTGGGTTTGAGGGACTTTTGTATATCAGGCCCAACAGGCCTGACATACAAATATTTTTGAACCCTAATTTCTCAGAAACTATCTAATGGATTTACACTAAATCACAAAAAGCACAATCTGGGAGCCAAGATCAAGCTTCCTCGCAAATGTGGTGTAATTTTGTTCAGCAGTTTTGGCGCTACCGCAGCTTAAAGAAGTCAATAGAAAATGCATAGGGATTTTGTACATTGGGGCCCGTGTTTTTCAGCATGAGCACTTTTTTGATAAAGTTTTGTGAAGATTTGTAAAACGGTGATAACGTTATAAGCAAAAAAAAATAATTATTTTGTATGGAAATGACCTACCTATAACTACCCAGTGGCTACCACTACAACTTAAGATATATATATATATATCAGTGATGTCACTGACCATGTCATTAGTGATGTGATATGTGAGGTCATAAGCAGTACATGACAGGGGTGTAAGTTGTAGCTAGCTGTGGTTTCTATAACTGCTGAATTTATATGTTTTTTTATAAGTAAAGCATCAACCTAACTATACCATCCCTGTAACCTTTGTTATTTTCAGTGAATTTCAAAGGGTTTTAAAAAAAAATCTATTTCATAGCTTTGACAGCCCTGTTATTTTTCAATGAATTGCTATGGTCTTTTTATTAAAATTTTCTAGCTATAACATCCTTGTAACCTTTGTTCTATTCAGTGAATTTGAAAGGGTTTTTAAATTCTATTTTCTAATTATATTGTCTCTATAACCTTTGGTTTTTCAATACATTTCTAAGTTTCTTTCAGTTATATTTCCAAACAATAATGGTCATTTAATGTTTGCGTTTTTTACGAAATTTCTAGAGTACAAAGTGTACTAGAATTTCATTTTCACACTTAACTCATTATTTTTTTTAATTCTCAAACTCTTTTTTAACACATATACGTTTGATATGTTTTAAGAGTTAAAAATCATACATTTTCTTAATGTAAAACATATAATGTTTTTTGTAAATGTAATAAAACAAGTTAATACATATATATATTTTTTTGGGTACCATGGATCCTCCACAGGTCTGAAAGCTAAGACAGGACTACAAGTACTCTATGGTTTATAATTCCAATCATGTGATCACAATAAATCCATGAATTTGAATTTGCTGATTCTTCAAAAAGTTAAAAAATTATTTTAAATATACGTGTCTGTCTATTTCCATTAATGACATCAGTGTGAAGGTATTTATTTGCATATGTATATTTTATATATATATATATATATATATATATGTCACCCTATACCTGATTTTCAAGAAATGTACTCAATTTATGAGTTTCGTGAGTCTGTGAATCTACGGACTAGATCCGCGGATTAGCTTAAAGACACACCCAAACCTTAGCTCCTTATTGCATACATTAGGACCACACCCATGGTCAAAGAAAACCTCACTGTATTTCAGTTATTTGTCAATTATCTCTTTTTAAAAATTTTGAATAAGGAAGAAAGAAGGTAGAATAGCAGCTGGAATGCCCTTGACCAAAGATTAAGATCTTGTACTTGTTGAAGACCAGGAGGAAGATATGCCACCACCCAAAAAAGTGATGTATGGAAATATTTCAGCATACCCTCAGGTGGAAAAAAGTAAATGCCAGATTTGTGCAGTACACCATTTGAGGGAAGCAGGTGTCCTTGGGCACTGCAAAAAACACCAGTTTGATGTGGAAACATCTTAAAAGAGTTCAAGAAAGGACCTATCACAGAATGATGATGGAGAAGACAGCAGACACAAGACCACCCACCTCATCTGCTTCCATGCCACAACCCTCTGTATGTGAGGTGATCACAGTATATGTGGCAACCTAGCAAACATGATCACACACTGTCTGAAATGCCACATATGACTGTGGGATTACACACAACAGTAGTGTTTGCATACCTGGGCGCTATCAGAGACCATCATTGTTAATTGTTTTTGGATCACAGTTAAAAATTCATGTTTTCTGGAATTTGAAGCCTGTTGCTTCTTACTAATTCCCATTGTTATCCACTTTTCTGCCTAATTTTTGGGAGTTATTACAAAAACAAAAAACAAAAACAAAAACAAATATAAAACTGTTTTAAAAACTCTAAAAAATAGGTTCTTTTTTAGAACCACTCTCTCTGGTCAAAGAAAAAGCTAACTGTGTTTTTCATCTTTTTGTATATTCATGTATTTAAGTGCTTGTGAGTTTGTATATGTCTGTATGCAAGTTTGAAAGGCTGTATCAGTGTTTGCTTGGGTGTGTTACTGTCTCTGTCAGCTCTGTGTGTAGCTGGGTGTGCCAGTAACTGTATCAGTGTGTGCCTGGTTGTCTCAATTTCTCTATTGGTGAGGGCCTGGGTATCTCAGTGTCTGTTTTGTTGTGTGCCTGGGTGTGTCGGTGTGTGCCTGGGTCTGTCAGTGGTTTTATCAGTGTGTGCCTGAGTCTGTTAGTGTCTGTATCTTTGTGTGCATGGGTGTGTCAGTGGCTGTATCAGTGTGTGCCTGGGTGTGTCAGTGTCTGTATCAGTGTGTGCCTGAGTCTGTCAGTGGTTTTATCAGTGTGTGCCTGTGGTGTCAGTGGCTGTTTTGTTGTGTGCCTGGGTGTGTCAGTGACTGTATCGGTGTGTGCCTGGGTGTGTCAGTATCTGTATCAGTGTGTGCCTGGGTGTGTCAGTGACCAAATCGATGTGTGGATGGGTGTGTCAGTGGCTGTATTAGTGTGTTGCTGGGTGTGTTAGTGACTGCATTGGTGTGTGGCTGGGTGTATCAGTGCTTCAATCACTGTGCAAATGAGTGTTCGAGAGGCTGTATTAGTGATTGGTTGACTGTTGGTTGTACTAGTGGCTCTACTAGTGTGTTCCTAGGTGTGTCAGTGTCGGTTTGTTCCTGGGTGTTTCAGTGGCTGCACCAGTGTGTGCATGGGTGTGCCAGTGACTGACTCAGTGTGTGGTTAAGTGTGTCAGTGTCTCTATCAGTGAGTGCATGGGTGTATGATAGGCTGTATCGGTGTCTGACTGGGTATGTCAGTGACTGTATTGGTGTGTGCCTGGGTTTGTCAATGGCTGTATGGGTATGTGCCTGGGTGTGTCAGTGACTGTATTGGTGTGTGGCTTGGTGTGTCAGTGCTTCTATCAGTATGTGCATGGGTGTTTGAGAGGCTGTAATGGTGTTTCGTTGGGTATGTTAGTGGCTGATCAGTGTGTACCTGTGTTTGTCAATATCTGTATCAGTATGTGCTGGGCATGTCAGTCTCTGTGTCTGTGTCCCTGGGTGTATCCGTGGCTGTACGAGTGTGTGCTTGGGTGTGTCAGAGGCTATATCAATGTGTGTCTAGGTGTGTTAGTAGCTGTTTCGGTATGTGCGTGGGTGTCTACCCTGAGAATGTAATAGTATAGAGCAACACTGCAAGAGCTAATTACTAAAGTGCATTACTCCAATAGAGGATGTCATTGATTTGTTTGAAAAGAAAAAACCCACAAATGTGAGTTTGTATTACATTTTATAAAATCACACAAAAAAGTTATAATTTCAACAAACCATTGCTTCATAATAGAAACTAAATACTACACATTTCCTATGCTGTAACGCTATGTTACATTAAATTTAAAGATTAAATTTTCCCTTTTTTATTGTTCTCAGTTTCTATGCTTAGACACCATAAATGTACTGTATAAAGAGTCATCCTTGACTAGTGGAGAAAAAACAATCATATTGCTTGTAGAAAAACCCAAGAACTGCACAGTATATCACTGTAATGAAACAAAACTGTAAATTGTACTCACTACAATTCTTCAAACAATTGTTTTACCTCTACTTGCTCCACTAACGTAAAGAAAAATATGCTTAAAACTCCTTTATCATTACAAGTGCTACAGTACTACTACGTGACATATAAGACACCAACATAAGGAAAGCTTTATAAAGAGATCACCCCTGGTAAGGCATATGATGCCATAAATACTGATAATGTATCAATTTCAACCACTCTGTTTCACTTTTACAATTGTAATCCTCCTTAGAACTTTGCTTCCAGAAACAAAAGGTAAGAATTTGGTAATTTAAAGGCAGTCTTTATTTGAATTTGAGGTTGCTATCATTACATTCTGTCCATTGGGTTTTACTTTCTACATAGAAAGTGTAGTGACCAGATGAAACAGTAATTCAAGAATTACGATAGCCATAGTAGTATATGTTTTTCCTGAAAATAGATATTTGTCATGCTTTAAAGTTTGTATTCTCTGTTTCCAATTTACTGCTATGAGCTCTGCATTACTGGAGTATTAAAATAACATGTTTGCCACTGTGGGCAGGTATGTTTTGTGTAGCTTGCTCAATCAATCTGTCAAAAGTCACAGTTTTGCAATCTGGTAGTGTTAAATAAATAAATCGCTCAGAATCTATTTCTGTACTTGACATGAATGAGCTATCCATGAGGAAGTCCAAATAATTCTTCAATAGGTACTCCCTCTTCTCCTAAGACTGCAAACATCACCTCTAAAATCTCTTGTGCATGTTATTGAATGTTTTGAGTGAACTTCAGAAACCCACTGCATACATATACAAGGTCTTGTTTTGTAATGTGTTTTAGTTCTGTCATTACAAAGCCTTTGCAACAAAACAAACAGTGCATAACAAAATGGCTTCTGTTGTTTATGTTTAATTGCAAGACCAATATGAGGAAATGTAAAAAGCATGTTTAAAACAACATTTGCATGGAAGTTGACACCCGAGGGCTTTAACAACTGCTAGCCAACAATATCTCCCTGATTATCAATTTTTGTTTCTTTAACAGCTTCCTTGTCTCTTTCTTTACCTTATTTCCAACAACCTGACTACACTCCTTTGAAAGTTTTCTCTTTGGACAGATGGTGTGTTTTTCATAAACAGGATACTGTTCTAAATGAGGAGCATTAAGACTTCTTAATCGGTTGTATTCTTTCACACAACTTGGATCGGCATTTACTTTGCTGTCATCAAATTCAACAAGATACAAGCCAGACAATGCCCTTACTTGTGATAATGCTACATGTAATATGCCTTCCTTAAATACTGTACTACCAATATTAATAAATGCTGCATCTACACCTAAACCATGAGATATATGAATAGTAAAAGCATATGCTAGAGAAACTGGAAACTGTTTCCATCGAACAAATAAGACTTTCACAAACAAAAAACACACAATGGACCTTCCAATCTGCTTTACGCTACCAATCTAATCATATTTTATAACTAGGAATTCCACCTCATTCCTATTAGGAAAGGAAATGAAATCAATCACTTAACCCATAGCACCATTAACTAATTCTTCCTCAATATTTAAATTTCAATGCAAAATTACTCTACAGTTTTTGCAAACACTTTAACATTTCTCTAATCCTGCAATTCTTTAAACAAATTAGATTTTTCTAATGAATCAAGTTTTGCTTTAAACTTTTCATTTAGGAATACTGTCACACCCCAGTGTTCCATTTGGTCTTTTGCCGTATTTGCATAACTTCTTCTTTCTCCAGATCCAGCAATTCTTTGTTGAAAGAGGCACACTCCTCCAATGTAGGCATTAGGTACGCAATTGATTCTCTTTCTTGTACGAAAGTGAAAATTGGCTTTGCTGCTGTCTTGGTCAAAGGAAAAAGTTGTTTAAGAAGCTGACTTTCTAGGAGATGCTTCATCTTTTTTGAGAGGCTACCTACTTTATTATCTTCGAGAATATTTACATATTTAACATCAGACACTTGTCACATATTCCGAAGTAGCTCTTAGTACTGGAAGTTTAACCAAATGTTCCAATGTCCAATACTTCCTAAAGAATTCTGATTTTCATCATGAAGCAGTGCTTTGAGCACAGGCTGTCCTTTGTCCGCTCTAAGTTGTAGTAGATCTCTGAAAACAATGACGTGATTTCCTCAAAATAACACATCATAATCTCTTCTTAGAATCTGTTGCATTCTTAAATATACAACGGCAAGCATTAAGTTTGAGACCATGGTCACATCATCGACGATTACAAGTTTAAACTTTTTTAGTACTATTGAGACTTCATGACAAGCTTTGCTGGATAACTTTTGATACTCCAGTTTGTTGTCATGTCCCACAAGCAACATGATAAGTTGGTGTAAAGTAATTCCTTTAATATCGTGTGCAGCCAATCCAGTGCGTGCTGTTACTGCACATGATAAATTACATTCTGTAGTCTTCAGTAGGAAAGAAGTGAGAACTTGTATTAAAATACTTTTACCATTACCAGCTTGACCGGTGGTAGGCTTAAAGGATTTCCATGCAAATTCTTTCTTATCATCGAGGAATTCATGCCCAACGCTCCTTCACCTCCATATATATTTCTTTTTTGCTCATTATTTATTTGTCCAACTAGGTCTTCCAAATCAATAGTTTACTAACTTGCTTGTTCCATTGCATTCTCCACCTCATTCATTGCAATGATAGAGTAATTTTCAATGATTGGCTGTCCAAGAGGATCTTGACTTAGATTAACTGAATTTTGGCTGCTTGGTGAACTCTCCTTAGCTATCTCACCAGCAATTGTTTCTTCCTGTTCAATTAAAACATTTAATAATTTCAAATAGTTAGAAAATACTGAACACTCAAGCTGTCCTTTGCAGCACTGAAATAGTCTTCGAAGCAGTCAAACTCTCCATGTAATTCAGATTCAGAACTCCAAGGTTTAAACAGTTGTAGAAGTGCCAAATAGAAAAACTCTATTGTTTCAGCAGTCTAGCAAATAAGGGCCGGATTTAGATCCTGGTGGAGGGAATACTTCTTCACAAAAGTGACAGATATCCTGTCCACCATATTACATTCCCATTATATTCTATGGGGATCGTAATTCGGCAGACAGGATATCTGTCACGGTTGTGATGGAGTATTGCCTCTACCAGGATCTAAATCAGGCCCTAAGTTTCTGTGCTCAATTAGACTGCCTTTCGTGTGTCATGCCACACAACTGTCACAACCAACTACTGCAATTTACTGTAATCTATGTTTTTGTTACATTCTTTCTATATCTGTAGTGTTGATGTATTTCACAAAGACAAACATTTTCAAGATGTGTATTGCTTTTTTGACAGTAAGGCCCTAATTATGACCCTGGTGGACTTCAGACCGCCAGGGCCTCAATGGTGGTCTGACCAGCTTTGGCGGCGGTCAGAGTGCCACATTATGAACTGCCATGGTCCAACCACCAGCACTGCCAGTTTCCCTCCACTTTCAGTGCTGGCGGTCCTAATACGCCAGGGCAATGCTGTACGCAGTGCCGTCCTGGGGATTATGACCCCCCTCTCTGCCAGATTTTACATGGCGGTTGCACCACTATGTAAAAGTTGGTGGAGACAGGATGCAGGGGGCCCCATGGGGGCCCATGCACTGCCTATGCACTTGGCATGGGCAGTGCGGGGTCCCCCATGGGCAGCCCCATCATGCTTTTCACTGTCTGCATTTCATTGCTTTGCATTGTAGACTGTGAAAAGCACAACAGGTGCTGTGGCACCCTACGCACCGCAACATTACCGCTGGCTCAATTATGAGCTGGCATCAATGTTGTGGTCTGTTCTCTGCTGGGCCAGTGAGCAGAAACACAGTTTCCACCCCCTGACCGAGCAGGGAACTTCTAATGGCTGTGAGATGGCAGCCTCACTGGTGGCAACCTGATTCATGGGGTTTGACGGCAGCCTTTTCCTCCTGCCAAACTCCTAATGACCCCCTGAGTGTCCAATATGTTTGTTTTGACAATGTGTGTACTTTCCAGGTCAAATTCTGCAAGACATTGAATTTCTGGAAAATACTTCAACACTCTATTTTGCATGCATGCTAGACCTAGGCTTATCCAAACGATTCCCCTCGATTTAGAGTATAAAATAGCTTAACTTAACTAATCACAGCACTCATAGGATCCAATTTCCCTGTATGAAAGCATCTTTAAACTGAAGCTGTACAATTTATTGGTTAGAGATTTTTCTGCAGAAATCTCCCCCACATTTCCTTCATATCCATCTTCTCAGATTTTGTTATGTATGAAGTTATATAATGAGCAACAGCTATAGAGTTGCCAGCCACAAATTGAATCACCATATTGACATTCCACATTTTCAAAATGACAGGATTGTAGTCACTCATATATTTGGAAGTTTCTGTTCTTCTTAGGTTGCATGTGTTGTTGGATGATATGTGAGTAAATGTATGTCTGAGTTCACACCAAAAACTGTTTACTCTTCCTATTGAAATAACAGGCCTTGAAAATTCAATACAGCACTTTGGGTAAAATGTTCACTTTCCTCTGTATTTCCGCCAACCGTACTTCCCACATCTATGTGATTGAAAGTGCTGAACTTGCTGTCCCAGGCCAGTCTTTTGGCAAGGTGCATGTATCAACCTGTTCTATGAAAGAAAATACAGACTCATCTGTGTTCCAAATTTTGGTGCATATTTTATCCACATTAGCATATGAATTTGAGGAACAACTCTTGCTTGGTACTCTTTACACCAAAACAAATCAGTAACTTCTCCAAGAGGTGAATTATTTTTGTTGCAGATAGCAGAAGGATAGCATGGCTTGAAATCTGCGGTTCAAATACCTACAAACATTTGCAGGATCCAAAGAGTAAGATTCTTCTGGTGTCTTCAAATTGATGCCCTAACTGTTAGAGTTTGCTTCTCTCAAAAAGTCAAGTAAGTCTTCCCATGCATACTCTGAAAAACTGAGGGTCGCAAACAAGAGTTGGTGCATCTAAATTGCGCAACTTACATTTCAGTTCACCATGACGGTGATACCAATACTCGTTGGTCCCAAGGTGGCATGCAATCAGATTTAACAAATTGTATTCCAACTTCTCATGTTTTCCATTAATTTTTTGAACAAAGTCTTTTTCGGGCACAATTTGAGGATTAACTCCTGTTTTAAGAATATGGTTAACAGCGTCAGAGAGTACAGACAAATCACTTTCAAATAATAGGTGGAATATACATGGAATACTTTGATGAAATCTAGGGTCCTTTGAATATAATCTGGTGGCTATATACTCAGCTGCTGGTATTTGGACTGGGTAGTCATCATACCTTCCATTTAATCCAGTTAGAAATAGTTGTGGTAAACAATATGCCTCTAACCATTTCTCCCATGCACTTCTTAGAGCCCCTTTAGCGTGTTACACCTGATACATATCAATGGCATCCCCATAATCTCTTCTGATTTCACTGGATGCATACTGTAGTGCTAGATTTATTTCTATCCAATTTTTCAATCTGTCCACTTGAAGGAAACATTTTGTCCTCCATATAACTTCCATCTGCAACAACATCTACATCTTTGTAATAGACATTATTTTGTTTGAGGTAGAATGTAGCTTTTTTTTAACCTTATTTACTCCCACTAGTTCCTGCCAGAGTTTTTTTTTGTTTTTTTGTGGGCACTCCATTTACTAGAATAATAAGAGGTTCATCTATATCTCTGCCTACACACAGTTTTAATATTGCATTTAAAATCCAAAGGTAAGTACATTTTTTTAACATGTTTATTTATTAGTATTTCGGTTAATACATCACCTAAGTTGCACGATCAACACCACTGACACAGCCATACAATTCACATGTTCATGACCATTATTAAACAGCTAACCATCAATGCTATCCTTTAGTGTGTATCGCACACTAATGACTAAACTTCATCTTTCTCCGTGTACAATTGGACCAATTACAGTATGTGTTTTTGATGGTCCTCCGATCTGTGCAGTGTGTTCAGGAGGTCGGGTGGCAGTACATCACCAGTGTCAACTCTAGGCTCTCACGCGCCTTACTGCTTCAAGTGCATTGGTTAGCAATCTCAACATACAAAACATTACAACTTGCCCAGCTATGAAAACCAAACTACTTGGCCTACAGGTGTGTCCGCGTCAGTGCAGAGTTCGGACAGGGGGGAAGGGATGCAGGGCGAGGGGCCATGGGCTGTGCATGCTCATGCCTTGGGGTCCTGGGTGTCCAGTACAGCTGTGATCCTATTGTCATTGATTGAGCGGCTCGTTCGCATGCTGGTCAATGGCAGCCTTAAATGTGTCCCATGTTCCCACCACTTCCGCCCATAAGAGGGCTCTCGGTCTGTTCCTCATCCCTCTCAGTTCTTCCCTCTGATGGGCCCACTCCTCTGCCCTTGCTCAACGTGTGACATCTGCCACCCATGCACTCAGCCTGGGTCCCGAACTAGACTTCCAGGCCATCATCACCCTCCTACGCGCCAGACCCAGCGCCAGATCAATAATTTTGTTCCCCACCTTGTTTGGAGGGGGTCTGTCAAAAAAGTCACAGTAAGCAGACTGCCGGGCCATTGTCCATCTGTCTGTCCAGAGTGCTGTTGAGTCGAGCAATATCCTCCTCCAAAAGTGTTGCAGCACCGATCAACCCCATGTCATATGGCAAAAGTTGGCACCGCCCAACCGGCACCTCGGGCAGGCCCCCAATGTTGCGCCATAAATCTGATTAATTCTATGCGGGGTAAGGTATGTCCTTTGGACATAGTTATACTGGATATACTTTAAATGGGTGTCCCTCCAAGGGGTGGTCCACCATCCTACTCAGGGCTTTGTAGAACCACGTTACCAGGCAGGATCCACCCCCCTAGTGTCATTATAGACTGAAGATCACAGTTGTGGTGGGTTTCTCACTTTCCTCCCCCCAGATGTCTCTCAGGGCTCGTACGATAGCCTCATAGTTTAAGAACTGGATAGCAGTCAAGCCTGTCTGATCTGTCAGGTCACCGAAGGGGATCAACATCCCACCCTGGAACAGGTCCCCCACCGTTGAAATTCCCACCTCCATCCACGGTTGTAATTGTCGTGCAGTGAAGGAGGAGCAAGGTTCCCCGTGCGGGATGCCTACCAGCAGATGGCAAGGACATAGGGGCTCATCGTGTGTGTTCGTCTGAGGGACGTCTCCCCGTAGCAGGCAAGTCAGTAGGCACCTCATGGGTATGTCCCACGTCTAGGCAAACCATCAATGAGTCCTGTCAGTGGAGCCATCTTGCCAGTCGCTGGAGCTGAGCCACCACATGTTATAGTTCAAAGTAAGGCACTCCAAGCCCCCCGGCGGCAATGCTGAGCATCGCCAGTGCCACCCGCTGGCACCCCACGTCCCACACCAGCTCCCTCAGGAGCCCATCCAATGTACAATACCAGGCCACTAGGATAAGCAGCGACAGGTTGGCACAGTAGTAAAGGAGCCTGGGGAGCATCACCATTTTGGATTGCGCGATCCGAGCCATGATGGGGAGTTTTAACGAGCGCCAGAAAGCTACCGCTGATTCAGTGCCCTGTAAGCTCCCCCCAGGTTGCCCTCCCGGAGGTCTTTCAAGTTGTGGAAGATCTGAATTCCCAGACACTTAAAAGTACAGGGAGCCCATTGGACATCATCTGGGCAGGAGAGCTGACGCAGCGCCCTTGCCACCATCGGGAAGACACAGGTCTTGCGCCGATTGAGGCACAGTCTCGAGAGGTTGCCAAAGGCCTCTAGCATCTGAAGCACCAATGGGAGCACCGCATTCCCATCTCGTAAATAAATAGGAGGTCGTCAGCATAAAGGGAGATAATATGCGGCTCTCCCTGCATAATCACTCCCCACTCTCCAGCCCTCACCTGGAAGCTTGCTGCCAGAGACTCAATCGCGAGGGCGAACAGAAGTGGCATTAGGGGGCAGCCCTGCCTGGTCCCACGGCAGATATCATAGCTACTTGAAATTGTGTGCCCTGTCTTCACTTTCGCCGTGGGCCGAGTGTAGAGCAGATTGACCCATGGTACCCATCGTTGCCCCAGCCCCATCTGCAGCATCACCGCCTTTAAATAATCCCATCACACAATGTCAAAGGCCTTTTCCAGGTCCACCGACACTATCATACCCTCCAATCCTTGGGGACATGGGTCATTATAACGGAGGGAATAGAGTCTCCGTAGGATATGTGATGTACTACGCGTGGGTATACACCCATTCTGGTCTGTATGTATTAGAGTTTGCATAAATGGGAGCAGCCTGGTCGCAATGACCTTGCTAAGCACCTTGCTTTCGATTTTCAGCATGGATAGTGGGTGGTAATCAGCCACCGTCATATCAGCGCATTTTCACTTGGAGAGGGGGATCACCAAGGCCTCCCTAGTCAATAGCCGCAATGCACCCATCTCATAGGCCTCTGTGTACATCTCTACCAGCCGGGGCGCCAGCATTTTGTTGAACCTCTGATAGAGTTCTGGTAGTAGCCCATCAGTTCCCGGGGTTTTCCCCCATTGCCTGAGCTTTGATGGCAGCTCCTGCTTCGTGGTTGCATATCGGTGCCCCCAACACCAACCCGTCTTTCTCTGCCACCGTTACCAAGTGCAGACCCACCAGATAGGTCTGGAGAGAGTCCTGGTCAGTTCACCCCCGGTTCGCTATATAGATATGTATAATAAGATTTAATCTCATCATTGATGTCTATCGGTGTCAAGCGGGTAATTGGTGTGCCTCTGCTCTCCGGTCTGATCAGCCAGGCTAGTAATCTCCCTGCCCTGCCTTCCTCTGCGTGCAGCTTGCCCAAGTACACCTTGTAATCATGACAACGAAGGTGCTCCAAGGCTTCGGTGTGGTCTTTGTGCGTTTCAGCCAACTGTTGAGTAGCCCCGGGGTCTGTCCCCAACTCTGACTCCCCCTGACGCAGTTCTATCTATAAGCGGGCAAGTTCCTGTTCCAGGTCCCTCTTAATCCCCACTGTATGCTCAATGCAATGCCTCCTTATGACCACTTTCAGGGCTTCTCATTTCGTTCCCCAGTGGAAGTGGTCCCTTTGTTCAGGGAGAAATAGTCCCTCAGCTTAGAGGCCAGTGCAGTATGGAAGATCTCGTCATCAAGGGCCCTAGGGTGCAGTCGCCATGTTGGAATTGGGGGGCGCCCCCTCAGTACCTGAAGTGTTAGCAGCAATGGGCTGTGGTCAGAGAACATTCTACCCATGTATTCAGTATGTAGGACGTCGCTAATGAGTGTCGTGGAACATAACATATGGTCTATCTTCGTGTGTATCTGGTGGAGGGATGAGTACTGTGAGTATTCCTTACTGTGAGGGTGTTAGGTCCGCCTGTAATCTGCCATATGCTAGTGATCTAGCCACTGCGCCAGGTCTTTCGCTATCCAGAATGTGGCAGCTCCCAGTATCAGGGGAGGAGTGGTCCCGGTCTGGATCAACAATGCTGTTATAATCCCCCCCAGCAAATAGGGCCCAACCAGGAGTCACGCCAGCCGGGCCGATAAGGTCTGCCAAAGAAAGTTCTGGTCCTGGTTAGGGGCATACACGCTCCCCAGCTCTATTGGTCTGCCATTAAGTCATCCATCTACCAACACATACTGTCCTTCTCCATCCAAGTCTACTGTGGTGGGCTCAAAGGACATCCCAACCGCACCCATATCAGGGTGCCTCGCGCATAGGCCGAGTAAGTAGTGGCAAACAGTTGCTCCCGCCAGTGCCTGCGGAGGCTATCAGCCTCTGACTCCTGTAGGAGTGCCACCTGGACCCCCTCCTCTTCATATAGGTCAGGATATTGTGCCGCTTTAAATCTGTCCCCATCCCTCGAATATTTCAGGACACCAATTTACTTGAAGTGCCGTTATTCAGCATTTTGATATGTAAAGTGCACTGTCCTCTGATCTACCCCTCGTAGTCCGCCCGCCGGTCCCCCAGGCCACCCCTGCCCACAAGCCCCACCCACAATCCTCACACCCGCTGCAAGAGTGGGCCACAACAAAAAAGAAAAAAGGAACCGAATAGAACTCCCCAACCCAAGAGCAGTCCAGCAACGGCCAACCACCCAAACCGGAGGAACCAAACTTCTACAGTCTCTCTTCGTCGCCCTGCTGTGGCAATCCAAGGGCGACGATGTCCGGAATCCTCCTATAGTCAAGTAGGCTTGAATGGGTCGATCCCATCCAACTGCAAGCCGCCTCACAGGCCAAGCATCGATAGCGGTGCAAGGGTAGGTGGAAGGACCCCCATCAAATGTCAGATTATGTCTTCCGCCGTCTGGGGCGTTACCTGGAGGAGCTCCTCGCTCACACTGACGACAGAGTCAAGATCAGTCATGTCCTCCATTTCATGGGCTTCGGCAGAAAATATCCTATCCCTATCTGAGGCAGGTGACTCCATCAGTGATGCTGTAGTCTGTTTCTGAGTCACTTGAAGTTGCGTGGTCGTCCAAGGCGGTCAGCGCTAGTTCTACCCCTGGAGCGGCGTCTCTTACGTCGATGGCGAGCGGTACCCGACGTGCCACCCGGGCAATCAGGTTTGCCTCCTCTGTAGGATTCAAGCCAATCCCAAGCTTCTACAGGTGTCAATCAATCAATCAATAGGGTTTGTAAAGAGCAGCTACTCACCCGTTAGGGTCTCAAGGCGCTGGAGGGGGATCGTGTAGCATCCATCATTGAGGTGGTTCTTCAAAAAGCCAAGTCTTCAGCTCCTTTGTGAAGTTGAGGAGGGGGGTGATTTGTCTGAGATGGAGCAGGAGTGCGTTCCAGGTTGTGGCTGCGGTGTGGGAGAAAGAGTGTCTCCCTGTTCTTGTTTTCCTGATGCGGGGTACTTCAGCGAGGGAGAGCTGGGCTGATCGTAGGGTCCTGTGGGGTACATGGAAGTTGAGTTGCCTTTTCAGGTAGACTGGTCTGGTGTCGTGGAGGACTTTGTGTGCCTGGATGAGAATCTTGAAGGTGATTATTTTCTCTATTGAGAGATGTGGCAGTGTCGGGGCAGGTTAAGGACCAGTCTGGCGGTGGCGTTCTGGATGTTCTGTAGTTTGCGGGTGAGTTTCTTGTTGATTCCGGCATAGAGCGCATTGCCGTAGTCCAGTCTGCTGGTGATGAGGGCATGTGTCACAGTTTTTCTGTGTTCGAAGGGGATCCATCTGAAGGTCTTGCGTAGGAGGCAGTGGGTGTGGAAGCAGGTGGATGTGACTGAGCTGATTTGGCGGTCTATGTTGAAGCTGGAGTCCAGGATGATCCAGAGGTTTCGGGCTTGTTCGTGGGGGTGGGTGGGCTTCTGATGGAGGGTGGCCACCAGGAGTCGTTCCACGTGTTGGGTTCGGGCCCATGATGAGTACTTCTGTTTTGTTCGCATTGAGATTGAAGGCAGCTGTTTTTCATCCAGTTGGCGACTGCCTCCATGCACGGAAGTTGTGTCTGACTGTGTTGGGTTTGTTGGATAGGGAGAGGATGAGTTGGATGTCATCAGCGTAGACTCCGTAGATTCCGTAGCTTCTGGCGATGGCGGCCAGCGGAGCCATGTAAACGTTGTAAAGTAAGGCTGAGGGAGGAATCCTGGGGAACTCCACAGGTGGTGGGTGTGGGGTCGAGAGGAAGGGGGCGAGTCTCACTTATTGGGTTCTGCCGGAAAGGAAGGATTGGATCCAGTTGAGGGCTTTGTCTCTGATGCCGGCTTTGTGGAGTCTGCATGTCAGGGTGTGGTGAGAGACTGTGTCGAAGGCCGCCAATAGATCTAGCAGGATGAGTACCACCGTTTCACCCTTGTCCAGAAGGGAGGGGATGTCGTCGGTTGCGGCCAGGAGGGCTGTTTCGGGGCTGTGGTTTTTTCGGAATCCGAATTGGGAGGTGTCGAGGATGTTGTGGTTTTCGATAAAAGTGGCGAGTTGGCTGTTGACTGCTTTCTCAATGACTTTCGCTGGAAATGAGAGCAGGGAGAAAGGCCTGAAGTTTTTGAGGTCAGTGGGGTCTGCTGAGGGTTTCTTGAGAGGGGGCGTTGATCTCGGCGTGTTTCCAGTCATTGGGGTAGGAGGCGACAGCTAGGGAGCAGTTGATGGTGAGGCGAAGCTAGGAGGTAATGGTGTCAGCGGCTGGTGGGGGCAAGGGTCTGTGGGGGCCCCGGAGTGTATGGACATAGGTGGTCATTCCGACCTAGGCGGGCGGCGGTTGCCGTCCGCCCGTCGGAAGCCGCCTGAATACCGCCCCGCGGTCAATAGACCGCGAGGGGTATTCTGACTTTCCCGCTGGGCCGGCGGGCGATCTGATTCAGATCGCCCGCCGGCCCAGCGGGAAAGCGCCTTCCACAAGGAAGCCGGCTCGGAATCGAGCCGGCGGAGTGGAAGGCGTGCGACGGGTGCAGCAGCACCCGTCGCGCTTTTCAGTGTCTGCATCGCAGACACTGAAAAGCCTAGTTGGGCCCCGCGACCCCCCCTACCGCCATCCTGTTCATGGCGGCTTTCCCGCCATGAACAGGATGGCGGTAGGGGGGGTCAGAATCCCCTCGGCGGCGCAGCGAGCTGCGCCGCCTTGGAGGATTCTAAGGGGCAGTGGAAAACCGGCGGGAGACCGCTGGTTTTCCCGTTCTGACCGCGGCCAAAGCGCCGCGGTCAGAATGACCAAGGGAGCACCGCCGGCCTGTCGGCGGTGCTCCCGCCCCCGTTGGCCCTGGCGGTAGAGAACCGCCAGGGTCAGAATGAGGGCCATAGTCTTCAAAGTGTCTTTGGTGGTGAGGGGGGTCCAGTTGGTGACTGTTGGTTATTTGGTTTCGGGTTCCGGTGGGGGGGTTCTGTGTGTGGGTTGTCCTTTTTGTAGCTGTCATAGTTGGTATTGATTTTGTGGTGGAAGTAAGTGTTGAGTCTGCGCAGAGGTTCTGTGAGGGTAGGATGTCCGTGGTTTCACTTTTGGGTTGGGCGAACTCCTTGATGATGCTGAAGAGTTCCTTGCTGTTGTGTGCGTGTGAGGAAATTCTATCTTATATAGCTTTCTTTTTGGTACTTCTGATGAGTTGGTGGTGTGCTTTGGTGGTGACTCTGAAGTGGTTTTGGGTTTCTGTGGATTTGGTGTTTCTCCAGATTTTCTCGAAGCGACGACAAGTGCGTCTGGATTCTCTGCGTTCTGTGGTGAACTAGTTGGCTTTCTTGGCATGGGTGCTGTTGTTCTTCTTGAGGGGGGCTATGCTGTTGGCGTAGTCGGTGATCCATTTGTGAAAGGTGCGTGCTGCGGTGTTGAGTGTGATAGAGGGGGCTGAGTTGGCGAGGGTGGCGGTGAACTGGTCATCAGTGATTCTTGCCCAGCTTCTGCAAGAAGAGTACGGTGGGTGTGTTTAAGGTGAAATGGATGCATCAATGGTCTGTCCATGGAAGTTCGGAGGTGTGGCTGAAAGTGACAGATGTTCCTGTTGTGAAGATGGGGTTGAGGGTGTGTCCTGCTGAGTGTGTTGGTTCCCTCATGATCTGTTGGAGCCCTATAATGTGGAGGTTGTCTAGGAGGGATGCAGTGTTGGGGTCTTGTGGGTTGTCAAGGTAGAAGTTGAGGTCTCCCAGCAGGGTGTAGTTGGTGGCTGCGATGGCCTGTGCAGTGGTTTAGTGAGTGATGGAGTCGGAGAAGCATGTGTGGGGTCCCAGTGGGTGGTAAATGAGGGTTCCCCTGAGGGTGGTTGTTGGGCTGGTCTGAAGTTTGAAATTAAGGTGTTCCATCAGGCTTGTGGAGTCTTCAGAGTGTGTGCTCAGGTGGATGTTGAACTTGTGGACAATGGCAATTCCCCCCCCCCGGGCGGCTGGGGTGGTCCTTTTGGGTGATCTTGTATCCTTGGGGAATGGCGATATCCGGCCTTGGGTGGTGTTGGTCCAGATCTCGGTGAGGAAAGTGACTTCCGAGGTGGTGCTGTTAAGGAGGTCCCAGATTTGTCTTGTAAAAGTACGTTTTGCTATCCATTATTATCTTAAGCTTGGAAGGGAAGAGCAGTGGGTAGCGGACCCCTTTGTCTCGCAATGCCTTCTTCCCCTTTAAGTAGGAAGCCCGCTTCACCAGTACTAGAGCTGTATAGCCGAGGAACATGTTGACCCTGCTGTTCTCTATTGTAAAAGGGCCCGCCTCCTACGCTCTTTGTATCAATATGTCCTGGTTCCTGTAATGCAGCAGTTTCCCATTACTATTCTGGGGGGTCGGCCCGGCACCGGAGGTCTAGGGGGGAACCAATGTGCTCTTTCCAGTGCAAAAAAGGAGGTGAACTGTTGCTCGCCGAGGACAGTTTTCAACCAGGGTTCCAGGGAGCCCACCATATCGGTACTCTCTGCCCCCTCTGGCAGCCCTTCTATGCACACATTATTACTGCAGCTGCGGCCCTCAGCGTCCTCTGCCTCTAAGACTCTAGTCTCTTCACCTTATCTGTGAAGGGGGCTAGCTACGCCTCCTGTGCTCACTGCTGGGTACCGAGGCTCGCCACCTCGTCCTCTGTGGTCTTCACTCTGTCCACGAGTTACCAATGGTCTGCCCGCAGGTGGCACATTTCCGTCGACACCTGCACTATCTCCTGTCTAAGGGTATTTTTTGAGTCCTCAATCGCTTCCAGTATTTTTTGGAGAGTGACTTACATTGGGGGCTGCGCAGGTAGGTCCAGGAGCAGCTTACCCACACCCTGTTCACTGCCCAGGCTGAGTGGCCTCTGCGCCTAGGGTTTAAGATTTGTTTGCCCATTGGGGGACTCGGCGAACAGACCCTCAATCGATCATCCGGCCCCCATGCTGGGCAACCAGAGAGGGTACCCCTTTCCACCAATGTTAGTCCCCTCACCCGGTTTCGTCTCAGCTGCCCACTACTGTTTGGCCTTCGCTCTCCCAGATGTGCAGATAAGCGTAGCCGATTTGTTCCAGGTGGGACCCTTCCTCTCTAGTCCCTGCCTCAGCTCTGGGAGCTGCTCCACTCATAGTCACTCAACAGGTCCGCCAAGGGTCTGGTGCTCAGCAATCCCTCTCAGTGGGTTGCTTCTTCAGGGGCCTGGGCTTCCTTGACCCTATTTCTGTTTGTGCCTTTCTTGCTAGCCCTCTCTCGCAAACCCCAGTCTTCAGTCCCAGAAGGGGACCCCTCGGATCAGCCGCGGGGCATCTGCACTCCCCCCGCAGTCGCTGCCTCCAGGGTATCACCCCTGTGGGTCCTCTTAATCACTCCATCTTCTTTGAGAGCCTCTCTGCCCCCCAGGATTGGGCCCCCCACAGCGCCGGACCAGGCAGAGGTGTAAAGGCCCCAACGTACAACTTGCCCGGGCATCTTCCTTACTCTCAGCGCTAGGGGCAGGATGCCAGGCTATGCCGCCCCCCTCTCCTCACCTCCTCTTCTGGGCCGCTTGGGGTCCACTGGTGATGGGCCTCCCCTGACAGCAGCCACCGCCAGCTGGGGGACCCAGACGTCGACGATGTGCCTGCCTCACACCGCGTGGCCTGCTCTGAGACCCTCTGAGGATCTCCTTCCACAGGCATCCCTGGCCCCGGCTGGTGGCAGCAGGGGGACCCCAGCAGCGCAGGCTTGTCTTATTGGCCTGCTCAGCGTTTGCGCCGCCGACCAGCCGCCATTTTGTCCTCCAGCCGGCACAGACTTATTTTGCGCGGGCCGATTCCGTGTCAATCGGCAGCAGTGGTGGGTTGTCGTGCGCTCCATGGAGGCCCCGCACCGGTCAGCAAGCTGGGGGCTCCTCACCCCGCCCCCAGCTAGAGCGTCTGTTGCGGAGAATCACTTCGGGTCAGACCGGAGCTCCGTTACACTGCAGCCGCCATCGTTGGAGGTTGGAACCGCCCCTACACAATTCTACCTTTAATCCCTTTTGTAGCTTAGTCAATGGTAGTTTCCCAGTCATTGGTTCCATACCAACTGTTGCTTTAAAAGGGAGTATAGATTGTATGAGTATTGTTTATTACATAATTAAATGTCAAAGTTCTTCTGGAATTGGAACAGACTCTAACTTGTTATGTATTGCTCTGGCAGGCATTTTGTTGTCCTCTAATTCGTAATAGCAATGCTTACATATGTAGAGACAAATCAAAGTATCCTTCCACAAATAAATACATCGCAAACTCTAACCACTTATCTCTGTTTTCTTGTTTAGTTTTTGAAAATAAATCAACATTTCACTTTTGAATTTTGTAATGAGTGCATTGACAACAAATACAAACAGAGCTTGGTTTGTCTGCAGAAACTTCAGAAAACTTTGCAATTTAATCTGCAAAGTTATAAGTACTAATATCTGTTCCTCTGCACAACAACTCCTCATTTTCCCTAGACTCCTCTTCAGGACCGAAGAAATGCGAATGAACATCTTCCTAACTTTTTCCACCTCTGAAGGTGTACCATACAAAAGTGCTTTATATATTTCTCTTACGCACAATGCTAGATTTTTTATAAAGTAAAGTCTCCTAACTAAAGTTTGCATTTTAGAATGATGGACAGCCAACATTTGAAAATAACAAAAGGTTCTCATGCACACTTTCTTGGATAGAGACACAAGTAAAAGTCCTTGTAAATTAGTATATTTCCTCACCTTGCACAGATCTAATCCTTGCAACTTTGCAATTTTCCCCTTCACACTTTTACCTAGGAAAGTTCTTAATTTATCAATTGATTTCTGGCAAACATAGCAAATGCTGCTACAGTTCCATATCTATACAGGGACATGTCTATGCCTTCCTTGTATCTTTAGCTATCTTTTCCTCTAAATGTCTAGGAACCATCTCCTTTTTTGCAATGGGAATTCCATCTTTTATCTCAACAAACCAACCAGTTGTTTCAACTGCATGCACTAAAGTGTTCTGAAAATTTCACAAACAATTTTGTTAGTAAAAAGTCTTTTTTGGCTTCTTCTCTTTATAGACAATACCGTTTTATCCAGTGTTCTTATTCTGTCCAGTATCAACATAAATAGTTTCAGCTTCAGGGCAAATGCGTTATCAACTACACACTCAAGATGTTGTTTTTGCTTCACTTCTTCCCTTCTCCTCTCATAATGCTTCATGTTTCATACCAAATTCAGTACTGCCCTACTGGGAAACATTCGCACTCATATTTCCTTAAATTTTTTCTGTCTTCCTGTTGAACTAGCTGTTTTCTTATAAGATTTCTAATTTTCAATTTCACTTACTCCTTCTCCTTTCTGACTTAATTGTCAACCTCACTTTTCATATACATGTTTTTGTACGTTTTGCATTTTTGCTCATACTCATTTAAGAAACTTCTTAGTTCTCTTTTCTCTTTATGCACATTCTCCGCATTATGTCCCTTTTCACTCTAAGGGCCAGATGTAGGAAACACTTTGCGAGTCGCAAACGGCAAAATCAGCCGTTTGCGACTCGCAAATGCGTGTTTCCTATGCAGAAATGCATTTTGCGAGTTGTTACCGACTCGCAAAATGCATTTCCGAATCGCAAATAGGAAGGGGTGTTCCCTTCCTATTTGCGAGTCGCAGTGGTATGCAACTCCATTTGCGACCGCGGAGTCGCAGTTACCATCCACTTCAAGTGGATGGTAACCCACTGGGACCCCTTCCAGTTTGAGACTGGACCCCCCAAAAAAATTTCAGGGCAGGGAGTGGTCCAAGGGACCACTCCCTGCCCTGAAAAAAACGAAACAAAAGGTTTCGGATTTATTTGAAATGCAGCTCATTTTCCCTTAGGGAAAACGGGCTACATTTAAAAAAAAAAAAACTGCTTTATTTAAAAGCAGGTCGCTAACATGGAGGTCTGCTGACGTCAGCAGGCCTCCATGTTAGCGAGTGCCTATACTCGCAATGGGGCCGCAATTTGCGACCCACCTCATGAATATTCATGAGGTGGGTCATTGCGACCCCATTGCGAGTTGCAGTCGGTGTCTGAGACACCGTACTGCATAGCAATTTGCGACTTGCAAATTGCGAGTCGCAGGGACTCGCAATTTGCAAGTCGCAAATTGCTTTTTTGCTACATCTGGCCCTAAGTTTTAAGCAGACAGTATTCTTTCTTCTGTTTTTTCTTCTTTCTGTTTTTTGGCATTGTGACTCTTCCTTTGTAAATACACGTAGATATCTAAAAAACAAATAAAGAGTACGTTTAACTTTACACTACATACTATAAAAGCACATACTCTGAACAGTTAAGTAGGTACATAACTGGTTATGTCAGTGCATCACAGGCTGTGTGACTGTCAGTTTGGATATGTGGATGATTTGATGACTTGGTGGATGGATGACTGACTTGGTTCTGTCAAAATTTGAGTTGTAATCTAAGTTAGTGTATCAGTGTATGTCACTGGATTTCGAGGTAACAATTTCAGTATGTTAAAGGCTCACTTAGGCCCATATTTACTAAATGTTTGCGCCACCTTAGCGTAATTTTGTTTACGCGAAAGCAGCGCTACCTTAACTCCATATTTATATTTTAGTGCTAGACCTGTATAGCGTCAAAATATCGGAGTTAGCGCCATTTTTAGAGAGCACCAACCCATCTTGCGTCTCATTGTGACAATGAGATGCAAAGTAGGTGTTCCGTTCCTAAAAATGACGCTAGCCCTCTAGCGCCATATTTACCTCCTGATGCAAAAACAACGCATACCAAGGTTAGCGGACCACAAAAATGGCACTGTCTGATTAGCGTAAAAATGTAACACCTTGTCAGACAAGGCGTTAAAAAGAGGCCCACACACAAACACTCAAGGAAAACACACAGAAGGAGCATTGGCAACCTCTAGGATAACATGGAAGTGGTATTGCTCCAGCTTGACATACGCTGCAGACGTCAGCTAAGACAGCAGGTCACTCTATTAACACTGCAGCAACCCCAAACACCACCACAGCAGCCACAAAACCAAAGCAGAAGGCGGGAGAGGATCTTCAGACAGCAGACAGCAATCCTTGGCCTCAGGGAAAAAGACGTGACTTGTACACCTGCGGCACCACGTTACCCCACATATCCCCTCAAGGATGCAAACTCCCACTATTATTCCACCCATGACAAAACTCCTCGTCGTCCTCCATATGCTGGTGTATGGATCTTTTCAGATAATGGGCACACAAGTGGCTGATATGTCCCTGCCATCCTTCTCAGTCCTCCTGCCTAAGGTCATGGATGCTATCATATTTATCACTCCCCACCACATCTGCTTCCCAAACACCCAGCATTTGCAGCAGGAGACCAAGCAAGGTTTCTACCAAATTGCTGGGTTCCCGCATGTGCAGGGTGCAATGAACTGCACCCATGTGCAACTGGTGCCACCTGCAGCAACGGACCACCTATATAGGAACTGCAAGCACACCCATTCAATCAATGTGCAGACCATTGTGGACCACCGTGAGCTCTTCACCGACATCCTAGCAAAATATCCCGGCAGTGTCCATGATGCCTACATAGTCCGACATTCCCCTATCAATGAGGGTTTCCTGGATGGGCAATATGGCTTACTCATAGGTAAGCCACCATACAAATCATTACACACATAACACACCAACCATGTAGGACAAACAAGACAAACACCACACAAAATACACATGGGCAGGGGAACACAGATGTACAGTCAACAACTCATATGCAACATGCCACACTACACCGCAATCATTGCACATCACAAACACATACACCCACATGTACATAACACAGCCACACTCTGACTGGCACACCACATGTGGACAGGTGGAGCTATGTCCCCTTTGCATACAGAAGCTTCTCACAAACCACTACAAGTGTCCACTGGTTGACAACTAAATACAGACCCCACACACATTACACCAAAGAATAGCTCAGCCACGTCAATGGAATAGACCATGGCATTTAAACAAAGTCACACATAGGCCCAGTCCCGCGTAAATCATGGTGTGTATGCCTCTGGCAGCACCTATATCAAATGCCACCCAAGTGGTGCCATTACCAACTACATATCATCGCCACATACCTGACATACCTGTAGTGTGCACATATACCTGTCTGCTGCATTGTGTAGCACACATATGAATACAACTTAACCTGCCATGAAAGACCATGGGGCAGAGTCATGAGAAATGGAGGAGCACCTACTCCATTGTCACCTCACATGCACACCTTAGTGCCCCCTAAACCAACCATGTCTGTCCCATATACTAGAAATGGACCACCATGGTGCAGAGTTTGTGCAAAACTGTAAAGATCATGGATACCATAGTAGGACTCGGCAGGAGTATAGAGGACATATCTGACCTTACATGCACCGTACTAAGGGACCCATGTGAAAATATGTGTGCCCCCTCCCAAAGCCTGCACTGTGAATGTGTTGAAAGTGTCTGTGATAAATCATGTATTGGAAGCTAGGAGATACTACTGCACCAAATTAAATCATCCTACAAATCTCTGATACACACCCTCACAAACTTGATGGCTGGCACAACAATCATCTGCCACAAAGGGTAACTAAGTGTTGCACTGCATTTGTAGTGCCACATGGTAAAATGGATGGCACAGTTTGGCTTTGTAGGGCTACCATGGTATCTCTACATCTGACACCATTGTGTTGCAAGGAGGTGGTAGGTTTTATCCAACAATAGGACACTGCCTCAAATATGGACCACACAACACATTTTTGCAAAAGTATAACCATCATTTTGGAATCAATATGAAAATTCCCAGGTCCTTCAGCCACTTCCCAAGATTGTCATGACCATCAATATGGTCCAATGAAACCATTTCACATGGAAAGGAGCATACACTATACCACAAGCAAGTCTGAGTCACCACTCTACCCACAACTAACAGATGTCATGGTATATTCAAAACGACTATCAAGATTTACCAACACATCTTCTCTCATTCCTTAGCAGCTGATTAAGGTTACGGCATACAGCCATGGGTAATGATTCTATTTGCCAATCCCACAATGGTGGATGGGGGTGTAAACAATGAAGGGCACAGAAGGACACACAATGTGGTGGAGAGGACATTTGGGCTTCTGAAATAAAGGTTCAGGTGCCTGGCCCTGACAGGAGGAAGCCTCTTGTATGCTCCACCACTGGTATGCAAAATCATACTAGCATGTGCAATCCTCAACAACATCCGTGTCAGAACAAATGTTCCCTGGGATGAACAGGTTGATGTCCCCAATGAGGAGGAGGATGATGATGGTACAGCTAATTTGGAGTGGGAACAACAAAACATTGCTGCAGGAGTTCGCAGGAGACTCCACATAGTAGAGAACTTCTGTACAAAGTGACTGGACTAACAACTTCATATTATAAATAGGAACAAATAAAATACTTTGCACCTGATTCTCCTTAGTCTACTCATTCTCCACTACATATACCATTGGAATGTGACTCAAACTTCAGAGAGCTGGTAAGAAACACAATTCTTACAAGTATGCTAGCAGTGAAGTTTGTAATGTAAGAGGGTCTACTGCCTCCATCTCACAAATAAGTGACACACAATTCACGGGCACGTGACTTCTGAAGGCCTAGATCCATGCACCACTACATATATTGTGCTGTCAAGTGGGCAAGGTGCTAATTCCTAGCCCATCCCTCACAACAACACCACCCCTACCAGGAGGTATGGAAGAAGAGCACACAAAAGGTAGGGGCTGTGATCAAATGGTGTTTAAGTGATGTCGGAACTGAACACTGTCACATCTCAGGGTGATTGCTGCTTTACCTGCACGGTGCATGTGTGACAAGGGAGGGACATCATTGGTAACTATGGACCTTCAGTAATTGTACAGAGATTGTAACCAATGTTAGAAGCAGAGCCTGCAGAGTGGTTCACTGGGATTATTTCCTGGCACTGCCATTGGGCACAGGCCTGACACATGGTGGACTGTACCTCACTTATGGCACACACGCGTTGGCTATGGAGTGTGCAAAGTGTTGCCAGACAAAATAAGCAGCTAATCAGTGAAGAATTACTATCCAAACGTATGAACCATTGTCAGGATCTAAGAATTAAATGGGACAATGCACCACCAAATAATTGTCTGGGTGGAATGTAGGCAGAGTGTGTCACACTCCCTATGTACATAAGATGCACACTTTTCACACAAATATGCTCTCTTGACACATGCCTACAGCAAATCCAGCTAAACATGTGAAGACTGATGTACGGGTGTATGTCCTAGGTAGCAACGGGTTTACTACTACCCACAATGCTTGACAAAATCACACAGCACATAGGAATACACATCACTTATTGTCACTCACATGACAGCAAGGTAGCAACAGTAACAAATAATCCCAAACATGTTTGGACTCCAACATTGCAATCAGGTGTGGGATGTGCAACTGTGTCCAGCAATGTTAAAAAATGTCAGAGACCCATCATGAAACTGAATGGGAGTAGAACTAGCCATATCTGTTGTTTTTGGCTAATGAATAAAACAGCACTGAGATGATTTCACACTTCAACACCATTCAGTTATGGTAAGCGTTACCTAGCTTGTAGCTTGTTGGAAGAAATTCACACCCATGTTCAACAGAGGATGTGAATGGACAGCTGAGAGATACCCACAGATACTTGCAATTACAACATGGGAAGTCACTTGGAGATAACACAATTGCTGTAGCAAGTGTAATGTCATGTGGTGTGCGTGGCACTCATTAAATCTCACAAATACCGTCAATGGGATGGTAACTATCATGTAGCCAGTAGTAGAAGATGTGTACATCTACAAATTACACAAGTCACATGTTGCATCCTGTCCATTGTTGACCAGACAATGTTGCTATAGAAGATGTGTACAAAGTGCAAGCAGGCGAAAGAATGGGAGCAATGTAGGAGACAATATATACCTTACTATTAATTCAGGAAAACATGGAGAAAGAACACACATAGACCAATAATGACTGTTCAACACATTAATGTCTATATGTCAACATTCAACATATGTACAGAGAGGGTGGCCAGGTCAGTACATTACCCAGTCATGGTTGCCACTACCATAACCTGGTATTTGCCCATCACGTGTCAAAATGACAGGAGGCAGTGACATACAACACCATCTGTACCCTGGAACGTTCCCAAAACAGAAGTCACAACAGATATACAACCCCTAAACAAGCTGCCCATGGAAATAACTAAGGACATCAAATTATGAGAAATCTCCTACACGTGCAAGTCCCCAGTCCTCTGTACATGACAGGGGAAGGCTGGCATCAAGTATGCAGATGTAAATGTGATATCCCCGTCTGTTTGATCTCAATTGTGCATGGGTCTGTCTGCAGGAGAGTGTGCATTGTTCTGCTGAGTAGCAATCATGAAGAGGCTAGATACCCGCTCAAGAAACCCTAACACCACTGCTCTGGCTACATAAACGTATGACATTGACAGAGGACTGATGCATTTTCACAGGGGGCTGAATAAACTGGAGCTCCATTAACCTGCCCCTTCACGTGCAACCATTGGTTTGTGTTGCCACACAAACTAACACAGTAGTGATGACGAGTAGGCTACCATCTATGTCAGACTGCAACACTGCTACACAGTGGTTGTACTGCAAGGACCCATATTGTGCTGGACAACAGTCAGTATGTATGTCACAGTCATAACAAAAATGAGGTGGACAAATGCGAGTGCCTAGTTGGTGGCATGCACACATATACTACATATCTTAGCACACATGTACCACTGTAATGGCTCCGGCATGGTAATGTGTATGGATTCAGAACAAAGGGCAACCTAGCACAAAAGTGAGGGCAAAGTTATCACGAGATCAGTGACTGTAAGAAATGACCTTCACTGTGTTCCGACATAAGGAAACAGGTGGCACTGATATGACAACACATGCATTTGTCAAACGCCAACATGTGTCCATGCGGGAAGATAGTAATGTGAGGTTTCACATCCCATGAACACACCACTGTGGTCATATGTTACAGAAATGATACTACACATGTTTTTACACACCCACAGCATATACCAACCCTCAGTAACACATGTGCACATACCATCTCCTGCAACTAAGATACATGGGGAACCAAATGTCACATGTGTAGCAGAGCGTCATGAAGTAAAAACCAACATCACACCACAGAGTGGACACACATGCACAAGCAAATTGGCAGTGGTAACGTGATGTCAACCCAGTACTAGTCCACTGTATACTCTGAGTACAAATTGTCATAGTTGTCACATGCCTTAACATGTGCTGGACACAGGCCATCATATATATTGTGTTGTTGGGATGTGTACATTTGTATATTAGACATAACAATGTAGTACTCACACAAATTAGTAATCAAACACATATGTACACTCATACTACACATGAACCAACATGGATGTGTACATGGTGTGGCTTCACATGCACATATACACAAGGTATGAGTAATCTCATGCAGCAGACTCATCAAAAAACCTATGGATTCAACTTACCAATGTCACCGTTTTGACACAACCCGATAGTTGCACACATGTGGCCAAACCATATAGACAACATTGTTATATAGCCCATGTGACATGTTAAGTGAATCTGGGTGCACTCAAGGCCCACATTGCAAACTTCCACGCATTTACATCATGCATAAAAAAATGGTGCAAAAGCATCAAATCTGCACTCTGCAATGTCAGTAAAAGGACACCTGTCCCATGAGTGTCTATCACACGTTCACAGGGCTTCTCACGCAACATGTCAAAAAATCGACTCATGACCATCATGCATCAAAAATTTTGATGCAAATGTCTAAATCTCATACTTTTCTTGACACATATAAAAGGCACCTGGACCCTGAGCGTTTATTGCACGTACACAGGCCTTTTCATGCAAAATGTGGAACAATACGATGCATGACTGTCATGCGTAAAAAACATTACATGCATACACATATACCATACTATTTTCCTAAGCTAAAAGACTCCTAGCCCCTGAACATGTACTACACATCCACATGCATTTTGATGCAAAATGGGGAAAAATTGACGCATGACCGTCATGCGTAAAAAAGATACATGACTGGAAACGTGATGCACAGGCCCAGGAAGTGATGAAACAAGACATCCTACCTGCAAACATGGTACAGTAAGTCCACTTTCACTTTAATTTCACAGTCTTATTGTCTGTGACTGTGTGAGGGTGTGTGGAGCTGGTGCTGTTAGAGTTTTAGAGTGTGTTGTAACTGTTGTGTTTTATTTGTCATTTAACCTGTCTTTTGTGTTGTAAGTGTTCTGTTTCTGTCTCTGTATTTTGGGGTGTTTGTCTGGGGTAGTATAGTTGTTGGGGTGGTTGACGTAGCCATAGGGCAATCCTTTTGTTTGGGTTGAACTGCATTTGTAGTTCATTATGTCAGGGAAAGGGAGGATGGCCAGGATGTCGGTCGATGAGCTGGGGGGGGTTCATATGGCTGGTACAGCACTACCTCCCCATGATACTGGTACTGGGTGGCTGTGTCATACAGGGCTACTCCACAGAGGCCAGGAAGCTGCAGTGGGGCAAGGTGCTCCACCACCTGACAAGAGTGTTTGAGACAGGAAGAAATGACCACCAATTGAAGCGCCGCTGGGCAGACCTCACAACAAGTGAGCAAGATCTGCTTGATCATCTGGGCATCAAGATTGGTGGAGCAGTTGGTAAGTATCCCATTTCCGTACAAAGTCCATTTTTTGCGTGTGCATGGCAGTTGCAGATAGGGGTGATTGCTGCATTTCATGGTTATGGAACTGGACATGGGGTATGAAGAGCCCCAGCACCACCTTAGGCCTGCAATTCCACTGCACAATAATGAAGCCGAGGTAGGGCTGATGTACCATTTTCCCTGCAAAACCATTACAAAGTGCTGTGATGCATGCATAGGGCAACTCGATATTGAGCAGCACAACATGAGGCCTGCGCTATGCATCATGTATGCGAAGGGGTCTCAAAACCAGTTTGGGGGTATATGTATAAACCAATGGGAAAAATGAGAAATACCTAAATTCTATATGTCATGCCCTAAGAACAGCTGCTGAGAACAGGTGTGATATGGGGGCATATAAATGTATGTGATAGGCCCCCATGTACTCAGCAGAAGTCGTGTTGATCTGCTGTGTTGCAACTCCTGCTGAGTACATCATTTTCCTACACATAAATAGATGCAGTTGGACCCTACCTGCATCATGGTGTGCCTTAATTCTCATTAGGCACACACATGGCGGGAATGCACTTGGTTCTGCACCACTTTCGTTCACTCTGCCCCTTCGACTCATTGGCCAAGGCCATGTAAGGGAGCTTGACCATGCACTTGGTCCAGACTACTAGCACTTTCCTCTTACTGTACATTGTGTATCACACACACACCCTAAACTATGTCTATTACCATACACACATGTGCTGATTTAGTTCCACAGGCCTGCCTCATCTCACTGACAGTATGGGGATGCCCTGCATCTGTTCCACCACTGGCATATTACTCAGTAAACTGCACCAACAAATGCGTCCTAGGACCACAAGTGTATCTGTGTTGAGGCATATGTTTATGCCCATGTTCTTATCCCTCCCTGGACAAATAATGGTATACCATGCCAACAATGGCTGGCCACACACTATTGGCAATACATCCATGATTTCAACGAGTCAATGGGAAGGTAGGTACAACTATTTTTACACGAGTAAACTCCCATAGCATTATTGATCGTGTGTGTGCCTTGTGATGGCACACACATTTTATTTACTTCACACAAGGATGTATCATGACATTCCTCAACACTTTGGAATATAGACACAGCCCCTGGGCAGTTGCTTGTCAGTTTGCTGTGACAATGAGGTAGATGTCAACAACACCTTGGGCTGGCTCAAATGCTATGGGTGTCACAATGGGATAGGCATTATAACAACCACCGCAAGCTCCTTAGATGCAGTATACAGTGTCATGCAGTCCCATATGGTCATGGAGGTGTAAAGCCAACAGACACATGCATGACAATGCCATGTATAAATGGTAAAGTGAAAAGCACCACAGGAGTGTCAGGGACAGTGATGGTTTGTAGGTGCATGGGTCAATATTATCTGAGATTATATGTGATGGACTGATCATAGATGTTTGTCAGTTGCTCTGATCTACCACTGGAATGACTTGCTCACTCAGCCTAACAAGTTGATAGTGAACAATGTCGTCCATTAACTGATATGTACAAATTGCACTAAGGAATGTTTTCCATTCATGTCTTACAGATGGAACTCTGCCCTACACCATTTGTGAGGAGGCCCGATTTGAAGACCCCAATGCAGCTAGTAAGTGTAATCTTGTGTGTCATGTGTGCCAGTCCAGGGTTTGGTGTGAATCAGTCTGAAATGTGGATTGCTATGAATAATGGTTTTGCCTGACCATTGATATGATATCATTGGAGTAAGGATGGTGAGATCATGTCTGTTGGAATGATGTCAATGAGAATGGCGTGCTTGTAGCACAAGGGGCAGCATGTGCTGGCATGGAATTGTGTGTATTAGGAATTGGAATGGCTGGCCACATATTCATTGATGTCTACCATGATAGGTGTCAGGGCATCTGTTTATGTACATAGCATGCCTGTTGCACAGCACTATTGACAGCACTTTGATCCACACATAGCTTATACTTACTCACAAGACAGTACAGATGTGGGTTATATCTTCAGCGGTCTCTAGGGGGCTTATGTAGGAGGGTGCCTCACTACTCTTCATATATATATATATTGAGGCTATAGTACTGCAAGGACCCACATTGTGTTGGACAACAGTCAGTAGTGTGCACAATTAGTAGACAACTCAGCTCCAGGTGGTTGTGGGAAAAGTCTATGAATTTTCCCACACTAGATCTCAGCAGTTTTCACAACATGGTCCTGTCATCATGATATTTGTGAGTGATATAGGTCACCTCACATATGCATAAGATGTGAATGCTGTGTTCATACCTGGTACTTTGATGATGTCTGACATGCATGTGCAAATGATGTACAATGTATTAGGTTACTGTTGCAGCACCCAGTGCAGTGCCAACCACACTGTGGGCCTAAGGGCACCTATACAGCCACCATGTTTGTGCCATATAACACATGTAGCACAACATAGCACAGGTTAAGGGGCTTTAGTTCTGAAATGTGTAGACAACTTTGATGTTCAGGTCAGTCTTTGGCCAAACTTTCTAGGGACAGTGCATCAGTTGTACATGTGGGCACATCATGGGCAATGTTGTGCCCATCTTTTAACGTATGCTCAGACCAGGTCTTACACCCAGGACATATGAATGATGATTTACCAAACCTTAGAAGAGCTGGTGGGAAGTTTTGAGACCCCCTATCTTATGGCCCCAACCTTGCATCCAGGATGGCTGGGCAAGCCTTGATGTTTCACCAGGGGTGTCGAGGTGGTGGATTGCATGGATTCCCTTTTGCACAGGGGGGACAAAGTAAATCCAGACTTGTTGGGGCATGTGCTCCTCACAAGTTTTGTGACACAAAATTTGATCATGGACAATTTAGTCCACTCACATCTGGGTCCTGTGGGTTAACAATGGATAGCCATCCTCCCAGTGATATGTACATGATACTGTAGATGGCTGTTAGGAAATTGTTATAGATTAGGTGTAAGTTATTGTTGAGGAATGTGTGGTGGACTGTATGTGTTCTCTGCAGTTGCAGTGTACACAATATTTATTTTTAACCTCCAACCAATGCTAGATCTGATGCATGATTCTCCTCATACTTCAGCTGCCAATATGACACCAGACCAGAGGCACACATTTCACAAGAGGGCCAAACGCTACCGGCACATAATGGAGGTGGATGCAGGATACCCCAGAATGGGAAGAAGATTCCACAGGGAAAAGGCAACTGGGAAATGGTGTGCATTTGCACGTGATAGACCTCCATAGCAGCCACACAAGGACAGTGTTGGGAAGACTTCAGGGGAACAGGGGGCCTCTGCAGGTTCAAGCCCCTCCAAATCAGCTGTACCTGTCAGGAGCCAGGCACCTGTTCAGCCACCTGCTGCAGTAGTTGTAAGCTAATTTTAACAAGTCATGAGACAGACATGGCCAAGATTTTAGCCAGACGTGACAAATTGGAGGAGGAGAGTGCAGACAACAGGAGGATGTTGTGGTACATCAAAATGAAACTAAAGAAAATGAAAAAATTAACTAATCCTGGTCTACAGACTCCCAGTTCCTTCCCCTGCCTTTTACTTTTGTACATAGTTTTAGATCGGGTTTTAGATGGGTAGTATTAGGTTAGTGTAGGGTAGGCATAGGTTAGTTTAAGTATAGTGGGGGTGGGTGTTTCCTCATTTTTTATTGGTGGGGGGGCTGGGTGGGTGTTCATACTTGGGCATTTGTGTATAAAAATATATATATATATTTTTTTTTAAATGACCAAATAAGTATATATTTGTTTAGGCCATAAGTTAGGTTAGTACATGTATAGTCATGTTTTATATTGTCCTACTTGTATCTTGTCTTTTAACGGGGGTGGGGGCACAAAGTGCAGTGTCACATGTGTAGTATAAGTTTAGAATAGGTTAGATATGTGTAGTGGTTAGTTAAATTAAGTTACAATAGGTTAGTTTAGCATAGGGTAGTTTTTAGGTTAGTTGTCGGTGCATGGTTCTCATGAGTGCACCGGCCAAGTTGGAGGAATCGGCTGGGGTATGCTTACTGTCTTAATTTACAAGGATTACCATGTGCATCCCCTATGACCAAGGAGCTGTCAGATTTGCTGCTAGATAACGTCAATTAGTCCATACATTTGGCATCGAGTGTTCCAGCAATTCACAATGTGTATGTATACTTTATCTTGGACAGGTAAGTATGGCACTTCCCCTGTCATTGGTGGGGTCCTGCAGTTTCATTTGTTGGCAGGTGTGGCACATCTGACAACAGGCACATTTGGAACTGTATCCTGCAACACTGACAGGTGCCCATCACTGATAAGGTTAGCTTCTCCTGTACCACACAAATACGTTGTACTGGTACACCCATCTGGGTAAATTACCATTGACTTAGTTCAGAGCCATCCGTGCCTTATGTCAACTTCAAATGATATCTGTTCAATATTTATATAGAATAGTCAGTAAGTTGGTTCTAGCCGAGATCAGCATAATTCACCTTTCTCATGTTAGGATCCTAGTGCTTTGCTTTGTGTCTGACATTCATCCACTCGTACTGATATGCTGTACAACTGACATGGATTGACACAGTGCAATCATTTAGCAAAGGAGGTGGATCACAGTAAACGTAGAAATGCTACATGTGTACAAGGTGCTTTATTCACAGGTACAAGTGTATTTGTGAATTCTATACATTGTTCAGTTTACAAGCTCTATGAGTGAACGCTAGCCATATGTCACACAATCAGAATCCAGGGCTGAAGGACATGTCACGAGACATGGTTAGTAGTAGTGTGCATTAGTAAGGAGTTAAACAATTGCCAATTGGTATGAAAAAGACAATGACAGTACATAGCAGAAAAATCAACAGTGGTTGGGTAAAGAGGGCACATTTCCTACTGTCACAACACTGACATGATCTCAAGCCCAGAACTAAGGAAAAACTGTCCATGTGGCACAGACTGGTGTTACCGGGTGCTTTTCCTTGTGAATGTTATTCCTTCCGCATCTTCATTCTCTGATGTCTGTGATGCCTCCTGTGCCATGGCTGATGCTGTTGTAGAGGTAGAGGGGGCAACACACTTCAGGAGATAGAGATGTGGAGTCAAAGGTCCCAGCAGCTGCCAATTGTGGGAACACATAAGGCATCACTGCAACAAGGAGTAACTGCTGATTTTTCAACACCGCAGTAACATCGCAGTGGTAGGCAGCCAAGTTTTCCCTGAGGGAGGACACTTCCCGCTGTATGGACTTCAGGTTATTCTGCATAGCCTGCAGCCTGTTGTCTGTTATGCTGCTGCCAGTTTGGGAGGGCAATTGTTGTAGCCTCTGCTTCATGGCAGCAGCTTTGTCGGCCAGAGACTGCTGGGGTCCAGATAGCGGGATTGGGTGCCTCTGATGGCAGCTGAGTTGTCCTTTTTTGGACTGAGGCACGTCCCTCTAGGCTGCCTGCCATGGTCTCCATCCCACCCGCACCTGCTTGGTCAGCTTCAGCTGGACTCCGACCACTGTCCTCTGACAGCTGATCTCTGGGTCCTCGGAGTCCAGGGCTGTTTGAGTACTGGCTGGTGGCATGTGTTGGTAGCTGGGTCATTGATGTGTAGACACCGCAATGCTGTGTGTCCTCTCTGTGACTAGAGGTGGTGTCTGGAGTGATCCTAGGCCATCCTGGAGAGTCGGGTCATTGATGGTTGGCAGCTGGTCATCCATGTCATCTGCAAAATCTAGGACAGGCAGGTCGGCAGGAGGTAAGCCATCATACTCTGCGATGAGATAGTTTAAAATCATTATTCAATTGTTTTGGCTGTTGATATGGGACATCATTTATCTGCCACTGGAGGTTCAGTGACATGTTTCTGACCCTAGGTTGTAGTTGTACGTATGTGTAGCATTGTGTATCACACATGGGTCAAGCTCACTAGGTAATTTGGGGCATATGTAGGTGCCCCGAGCGCCACCTGAGTGTCACTTTTGGTGAGGCCCAGGTGGCGCAATGCCCTGTGCCATATTTACAAGGTGGAATGAAGCCACTTTTTGTGCCTTAATACCACCTTGTGTATATGGCCCCTTCACACGCAGCACTTTGCGTGGAAGGTGTGTGCAATGGGACTTGCTGTGGATGGGCCACAGCAACACCCATTATGTTTTGACGCTGCCTCAGATTTAAGACTTTTTGTAAACTGGAAGCTGTGCCAAAATCTAGCACCAGCCCAGGCGTGGGGTTAGCATGGCACAATCTAGGAGTAATGCTTACATTTTCACTAGATTTGTTGCTTTTTCTATGTGGGCTGCACTCTGCTGCACATATAGTAATAGCAAATGGCCCTTTAAGTTTGTTGTTGTGCAGGAAGGTGCTCCCTCCTGCACAAAAACAATCTCCCCCTCAACGCAGCCATCTTTGCACTATGTGTTGCAAGGAAGGCTACCTTGGTGCACAACAGCTAATTTACAGCTTGCGCATAGGGGTACACATGGGTGTGCAATATTCTTATGCATATTTTGTGGCCCTTCCCATATGGCGCCTATGGTTGTGTCTGAGTTGTTGTGGGTTCATCCTGTATGGGTTGTGCTCCACATGTTGCAAGCTTTAGGGCAGATTTTTCTCATGTAGCACGGCTCAGGGCAGCTGCAATATGTGTTGCACTACACTGCAACAGTTTAGATACGCAGGGATGTGTCATGTTTACTTGTATACGGTACAGCCCTGCAATTCCCCCGACGCCTGCACAAATTTGTTCTCCCTGCACCAACACAGGCATTGTTGCAGCATGATGAAGGGGTGCCTGCCTTGAAGAGATGATTTATTCATGTGCAGGGAGGGGCCCCATCCTGCACATGTACAAGATATTTTTGGTAAGATGGCATTTCAATCTGTGCTGCAAGATGCAGCACACATGAGTAAAGTCAGTGTGACAGGGAGGAAGGGAAGCACTTTGGCCAGAGGCACCAACCTGACACCAACCCTTAGGTGGTATTGACTTCAGTGCTAGTCTCTGATGTCTTTGGTGTGTTGGTACAGGGGCTTTGACAATATGCATTGTGTGTTGTAATGGCACAGCCACACTATTTACACGTGCCTTCCAGACAATGTGCTGCATATTTACATGGTGGAGTATAGCCATAGTGAGTGGCCTGTGTTGATGTTGTGTATATGGTGGAGTACATAGCACAACCAAAGCATCAGTACATGTGTGGCTTGAGTGGGGATGGCACGTCTTGATTCAGGGCCTATGTGTCCTAATGCAACCCTTTAGCATGCATCAAGTGTGTCCTATGTACCTCCCACTCCTGCCATTTGCAGAATTCAAGATATCCCCTCCCCTACAACTTACCCTGCATTTGTGGTGGTTCTTGGTAGTCTACGCTGTCCTGTCCTGCGATTCCAGTGACCATCTCCTCCAGGATGACTGCTGCAACCGTCTCCTCCAGCTCAACCAGGTCCTCCTGCGGTGCAGGACTTCCACCTCCAGTCTGCAGTGCTGCCTTTCGATGTTGTGCCGTGCGCCGCTAATTTTCCTGGTCGCAGGGTGCGCCGTCTTTTTTCTGCCCTATCTCACATGAGGCCCTAGATTGGGCATAGGGCCTCGGTGAGTTCAGGGTATCGGCACGCCCTCGGAATTATGAGTGGGCACCCCTCACTTACCTGGAGCTTGACTTTTCCCTGGACTTCTTTTTTCTGTCTTCTTTTTTCTTCTTTTCTTCTTTCCTTTGTTTTTTCCAAATAGGGGCCATATTCTTCTTTCTCTTAGCATGCTTTTCTTTCTACCTCTTTCCCTCATGCTTTATGTTCCTTTTCTAAAATGGCATCCTCTTCCATTTCATCCTATAGTCCTTTTCCCAATCCAACATGGTGACTTTTGCCTTTCCTGTATTTCACTTCCTGTTTGGGGTATTTAAGGGGTGGGATTCTTGTTCTCCTTGCGCTGCAACACTTCCTTTGGTGGTGATCACGCTCTGGTTGTTTTTTCCAGACTTTTTGCCTTTGCTCATTCCAGTTTCTTCCAGTTATTGTTTTTTATTAGAAGTCTTACATTTTTTCTTGTGTTTATTCTCTGTTCCAGTCATAGAGGGTTTTTCCCTTTGGGTTTTTCCTCTGGGACTCCTTCTGAAGGGCACGTACTGCTTTTTGACGTACCATAGTCAGCAGCACTGTGGCTACCAGAAAGGACCGCCCTTACCTTGGTCACAGCAGGACCTACAAAAATCGAGACCATCCTGCAGTTCCAGTTGGCTGAAACCATAAGGGATGAGTAAACCAGACATTCGGTTCCTGGTGAGTATCTACTTAGTCCTGCACTTGCAATCTTGCCAGCGCTTCTTGCACTCAGTGACAGTCCTTTTCTCCTCTGCAACGCTGTTGACTTTGTCTAATATTTGCTGCCATATTGTGTCACTCCTACCAACTGGCAATTTGGAGGTGACGAAAAGCTGGTGTTGGTTCTCCATCACCTCTCTGACCAGGATGTCATGCTCCTCCTCGTTAATGCAACACTTGCGCTTTCTTTTCTCCTGGGACTTTTCTGAGCCTTCCTGTCTGGTATTTTGGTGATTGTGGTCTCCCTGGGGTCTCTCCTGGCCTGAAAAATCCATCTTCTCTTGAAATTGCACTTTTTCCTGCTTGTCTCTGTTTCTACTGGGTACATAAGTGGTGTCTAAACCTGTGAGAGATTATATAAGTGCCTCTGGCACATCTGACTGGATCTGTGAGGTGTTTTATGGTTTTGAAAATAGGTATGTCAATAGCTATATCAGTGGATGACTGGTTGTATACCTGGATATAAAGCTGTACACGTTTGTCCGTAACAGAGTGTTAGACAAACAGCTGTATATGTGTTAGAGTGAATCTCACAGTGCCTGTATAGGGGTATGAAAAAGTATATTAGTAGATGCATACGTGAGTAATTGGGTGTATGAATGGTTTTATTAGTGTATTTCTCACTGTGTCAGCTACACTTTGGCTATACCAGTTTTTGCTTCATAAGTGCATTTCAGAAAAAAGCAACTGAGGGACAGATTTATGAGAGTGATGCAACGCTGCGTTGCAGCAGCATTGCATCAAAATAAGTGCTTTGGTGTGCATTGTGATATATATAAGTGCATTGTGTCAAAAGATGCATAAAAAAACACATTAATAAAATCTGAGCTGCAACTCACGACAAATGCAGAAATGAAGGCAACAGCATCCACAAGTTAGGAGGGCAACAATCCTAACACCAGCCAAAATTATCAGACAGCAGACCATGGGAGGAGGAAGAGGAAGAGCAATTTTAGCGTGGAGGAGAACAAAATATTAATAACTGATGTGACAAAAAATGAACACCTTCTCTTTGTCACATGCAAATTGCCATTTGGGAAGAAGGAAGCCATTTAGCAGTTGGACCCATTGGAGGAGCAGGTGGTGTCACTTATCCCAACAGAATTGGTGGCAGGAGTTGCCTGACAGGACAGTGTTGCACTTGAGGATCAGGATGATCTACAGAGTAGGTGTCATCAATGAACAGTAAGGTTATGTTGTTCAGTGCAGCACCACACTTTGCTGTGCTGCACTGTGTCGTGTACAAGGGAAAGGGCAGGAATGTCTAACATGTCAACCCATAAATCACAGAAATGTCAGTTATTTTGCCAGTCCAGCTCAGCCACGTTTCTCATGTCCATGCATAATGTGGTGTCCCACTCCAAGTTGTCCTTTGAATACCGCAACATTTGAACAAATGTTTAACATGAGTGACCAAGTCCATAGGTCCCACAATACAAAGTAAACATCTGGAATGAAGCAGCATGTAATGCATAGACCTTAGAACCCTGTCCAACCTGACTGTCACAATACAGACCCCCTTGCACCATAAGTTAAATGTGTTTGTTCTAGGGGGTCATACAGCCAACATTGGAGTGTGAACTAAGGGAATGACATGGGGTTGACAGAGCATCAACTCTTTGTCTGAGAGGGATCCAGGGCTTCACTATGTTGAGTATCTCAAAGCAGGCTCACATGAAGAGCCATGTGTACAGTCACTAGCATGAAATCACAATGCACATAGCTGTACTGACGTGTAGGGTCAGATCTCACATGTGTTGTTTGCCATGTTAGAGATAACACTACCTCCTGTCTTGTACAAATGAATATTGAGGTGGGGTGAATGCAAGTGATGCACACCAGAGGTCCATGAGTGTTTGTCGGAAGCATAGATGGTGAGAGAGGTTGGTGTGTGCCTGGCAGTGTAGTGCCATGTAAGTCTATCTGAACACATTGAACTGGCAGTGGGTCTGAATGGAGAGCAAAGGGGTACAAGGATGAGAGGGGTGATCTATGTGCCACAAGGTAACCTAAGTAGCAGTCATGCACTGCTTCTTTTTGATAGTGTGGCACTTGTGTAGTAATTGTGAAGGGATGGCGTAGAAGATGGCATTCATGCATTACACTTGACATGTGATGTGGGCCTGGCAGAAGGTGTCGCAGGTATCAGGAGGGAGGCATAACCACAAAAGTCTGACTATGCTACATATGTCAAAGCAGGATGATGTTAATCAGGGAATTGCAAAGTGACATGATGAGTCAGTTGTCCAAGATGATGGCGATAGTTGGAGGATGAGGTGAGGTTTTTGGGCTTAGTCCTGTTGGCATCCAGGGAAGGCAAAATGTTACAGATTATCATCAGTACTCTTTTGTTCGGCATGAGCCATAGTTTTGACATACAGGTAGACATGGTGGGCCATTGCATATTGTGACCAATGTTGGTTGTGTCAGTGTCTCCAGAGAGTCAATGGATGATCTGGGTGTTATCAGTATCTGAGAGTAAGTCCTGGCCCTGAGCCTAAATGATATGACAGAGGAGTCATGTCCAGGTACAAGTAAGCAGGGCTGAGTGAACAGATCTATGATACTCTGCAGATGGCCAACTTGGGTAATTACAAAATGTGGAAAACTTTAATGTTTGTATTTTTACAAGTGTTATGGTCCAAAACCCATTCAGAGATAGTTCACAGTGCCTATTGATCTGGACTCTGGAGAGGACTGTGTGTGTTAGGAAATTGCAAGCGTACACACAAATAAGGGAACCATGGTAATTCCATGCCCTTACCCAGTCCTGCAGTGTAGCAAGGCTGCCTGCTGTGTAGAGTTGTGTAGATGTGTGTCAAGTATGAGTCTTTGGCCACATGAATGCACAAATTGCATGCAATACAGCACTGCAAGGCAGTTTGGTGTGCTGTACTTTGTGAAAGGCAGAGTGATGTACCAAAAATAATAGTTGACTAAACTAACATCACTTTGTGAGGAGCTGTGGGCTACGTAGTAGCTACAGGGATGGCAGGCACGCTGTTGAGAGGGTACAATGTTCTCATTAGTAGTGTCAATATGTGAACCTTACACCAATATAGCCACGGCTCTGAAGTGCAGCAACATGGTAAATGGGGTCATACATGCACTCACCCTTTCAGCCAGGACAGGCCAGCAAACTGTGTAACTGCCTTGCAATGTGTGCAATGACACACAAGTGACCTCCTTGGCACACAGTTGTTGTCTGAACAATGTACAGTGATTTACATTTGGAAAGCAAAAATAGTGAAACTGCTTCAATCACTGTTAATAATACATGTGAATACAGTGAAGTGGATGTTAATAAAGTCTATCATCAAACATACTATTGGTAACATCTATCATAGATCATCATTAAAATAAAAATTACTCGTTGTAGATGGACAAACAACACCTTCTGTGTAGCAGCCTGTCCTGGATGCCCCCGCCCTCCATGGATGATAGCACCTTTCAGTAACTGCACGATTCCATGGAATCTCCTTCTACGGACCTGGCAAGGCATGACAGCATTGCAGGGTCTCCAGATGAACCACCACCCACAGAAAATGCCCCATCTGCCAGTCCAAGCCCAGGTGTGGACTCCGAGGGCCTCCAAATTGTCTTCCAACGGCAAGTGGTAGGAGTCCAAATGCAGATGGTTGATGTTGTGTGAGAGGTGGTGGATACCACAGCAGGCTCCTGGAAGAAGTCCATAGGTTCCGCAGTTCCAATAAGGATACATCTGAGGTAATATATGGCACCTACACTTGTCTCCATAGTGGGGTTCAGTCCCTAGCTGACATTGCTGGTGTCATGAGGCAGAGGCAAGAAAAACAGGCCTCAACATCTGACACAGTGTGGACATTACCAAGCTGGGTACCACCATTAACATCATGGCATCTATGGAGCGCAAGTTGAACTCCTACATATGCCCTCCATAGAGACGTTGTCTCATTGCTGAAAAGCCATCAGACCATTATCAGTGCCGTGCTGCATTCCCTGCTGGCACAGACACATGTTGCTGAGGACAGGGGGGTCCACATCTTTTGTCCCTGATGTGTGCTTGTCTCAGATGTCTTTGGCACAAACAGCACCAACTGCAGGTGAGGCACAACACCCATCAGAGGAAGAAGGTGCAGACTTCCATTGAAGAACTGCCAGGTAACATTTGTATGTGCCTTCTGGGAAGTTCCCCAGTGGTCCTGCGTCTATCATCATGCATGCCACCTTTTTTGTTATCCAGAACTGCTACTTTTTGTTTGTGTACCTGTTAATCTTATCGACCTGTGGATGTGTGAAGAGGCCTACCTTCCCTAATGGCAATTTGTATCTCCTCACTAAAATTCTCATCACCTCTACATGTTGCATGACATGTCCCCAAATAGATTCTGTTTGGACATCCTTTGCTGACTATCAATTTTGGTGTGTTGCCTTAAACAAAGTAAAAATGCTCATGGTGACCAACCCTCACATGTACATAAATTCACTTCTATAAACATGAGTGTTCCATAAAAGACTACTTATACCATGGTATACATGTACATACATAACCAACTTTTTAGCAGCTCAGGGAGATTGAGCTGAAGTCACTATCACTTGTTCTTTTTATATGTTCTCAATCATCATCTATATCCACTGCCATAGCACTATACAGAATTTACCAATTGAAAGTTATGGTTTTACAATAAGCTTTAGTTACTAAAGTGGCACACAATGAAAAGGCCTTACTAAACACACAGATGCCTACCTGCTCAAAATGGGGCCTGTGAGGCATGTGAGCCAATAACAATGTTTCACTCATCCACATATTTCTAGCCTAGTGAACCTGATAACATAAGCAGGCACATAGGAAATCCTCAATGCTTACACTGAAGATACCCTAAGTAGTTACGCAAATATACATTCATGTAGTGACACACTGAGCAAGTACTCAATACTAAGGATGATTGAGGTTCTCCAGGAAGGTAGGGGCCACATTCATGATTTGTAACCCGCTAACAACAAGTACCTACATGAAGAATGGTACAAGGGTGTGTGTGTTAGTGGCAGGTACTAGTGTTTGTCTCAATACAGCCTAGATTCTGTAATATGTTGTCAATAAACCATCCAAATTGTACATGGTGTATGTCTTTCACACATAGTGCTACAGTAGATGAATATCTGTGCTGGGCTGTCTGTCAAATCACACCAAGACGACCACTTACAATGCATTGGGAATTTCAAATAGCACTTAAGGGACTCGTATGTGAAATACACTGACAGTTGACCATAGGCCTCTCAAAAAATGACATACACCTTTAAAGACTGCAGGGCAATAGCTACATCATGTACTTAGCATACTCAATGTTAGAAACTCACAATGATTCAATGATTACGATGTTGTGAAAGTATGAAATGTTTTACTATTAACAAAGCTATGTAAGCAAACTGAAACTACCTAACCTACACTACCTAACCTAAGCACTACCTTAAACTAGCTAAACTTCCCCTAAACTACCTCAATCTACCTATTCTACACTAACTAACTTTAGCACCACCTTACACTAACTTAACGTATTATACCATATCTTAACTACTAAACACAAATAACATGTTAAACATTAAACCCCCACCCGCTTAAAACACATAGGCCCTCATTATGACATAGGCGGCAAATCCTGCTTACCGCTGCAGTGATGGCTGCTAAAATACCGCCACAGAGGCCAACATCCATTCGCCATATATTGACACACACACGCTAAACCAACAGAATACTGCCACAAACACATATCCACCAGTCCAAAAGTCAGTGTTAAAGCATTGGTACGAACACCCATACTGTTACGCCACCAAAACAATGCCCACTACATTATAACCCATGAATCACCACAGTGGCCATTTAACGGCGGTAAACCATTGGCGGTACACACCGGTGAGGTCTGAATGGCCACACAAATACAAAACAAGACAGCATTGACCAAAATGAAAATCACACTCCTGACACTAATACACACCACAAACCCACTGCACTATAAAACACACACCCACATTACCCACAACGCTTTGCCAACACCAAAAGACTGCAAGAGCTAGCTGTCGACATCACAGAGATAAATACACACACACCACAACCACTCGTACATCCGGCACGCACCCCACATCCCACACCCCACACCCCACCACATTACTCAACACCCTCTGCACAACACCCACCACACCCATGTCCCCACTAAGGCACCACCGTTTCACAGATGAGCAGTTGCGGGTAATGGTGGAGGAAATAGTCAGAGTAGAGCCACAGCTGTTTGAAGCACAGGTACAGCAAATCTCCATTGTAAGGAAGATGGAGCTTTGATGGAGAATCGTGGAAAGGGTGAACGCCGTGGGACAGCATCCAAGAACACGGGACGACATCAGGAAGAGGTGGAACGACCTGCGGAGAAAGGTGCATTCCGTGGCAGTAAGGCACCAGCTTGCCATACAGAGGACTTGCGGTGGACCCCCACTTCCTGCCCCACAGCTGAAAGCATGGGAGTAACAAGTCTTGGCAATACTGCATCCTGAGGGACAAACAGGAGTTGCGGGAGGACTGGACACTGGTGAGTCAATATTTATGACTTATCACTCCCCACACCTGCATGCTATCTCACCCCCTCACCTTCACTGCACTCCATCCCACACAGTGCACCTACACATCTGATCAACCCCAATGCCAAGACCTGCATGCCATACAAATGCATGTACAGCTCTCCCAGCCCTGCATGTACACCCATCACCAACGCATGCACAGCATGGAGAACTAACAATCCCACAATACATCATCATACACAAACAAAGGTGGCATGGCAATAGCAATGATATAGGGAAAGCTAGGGATGTACAAAATGTCACAGACATGAAGCATAATACATTACTTATATCCCCACAGGTGCCCCAGCCAATCCCAGGGGCGATGAGCTGCCACGACTATCCAGTCCCCCAACAGAAGATGCCCCAGTGATAACAGTAACTCTGGACTTCTGGATCTGGATGAACTTCCTGGTCCACCAGGGACCACTGGTCAGTCGGACACCCAAGCCCACTCCCAGTCCACCACAGACCCTCCCCCCTCAGTATCCAACACCACAGCAGCCACCCAACGCCCCCACACCTCTGTTCCCAACACATGCCAATCGCAGTGTGCCCATCTGTACAGGGACCCAAGTCCACACCTCACAGTAAAGACAATCAGGGTCCCAGGGGAGGATAGGCCCAGGGAACCGACTCTCTAGGAGACACTCACTAATGTCCTGGGGGCTTAACAACAATCCCAGGACAAGATGGACCAGATCCTTAACAACATGCAGCAGAACAAGAGGCTGCAGGAGGTACACCATCAGGAGATCAGGGAAAATTTGCAGGCCCTCAACACCACCATGGTCTCCATAGCAGGGGTGCTGGCTGCTACGGCTAACATCATGAGGGAATGGACAGCACACCAGCAGGCCCCTTCCACTAGCCAGTCAACTGAACAGCCCTCCACATCTGCTGCAGTTAATGGACAGGAGGCCCAGCCACAGTACCCACAGGCCACCAGCATCCCTCCCCCTGCAAAAGGTGAACCACCCCATAAACGTTCCCTGCGACCCAGACAGAAGCCAGAGACACTTGCCAAGACAAAGATCACCACCAGGAAATGAGACCCTCCTGAATGTCCCCTGTGTGTCCCACCCTGTCACCTTGTCCACTTTGAACTGCCTTTGCTCCCCTTCCTATGGCTGCTTGGACACTGGACCTGTGCTACAAACAGACTGGACTAATATCCTGGACTTACCTACACCATCACCCCATTCCATTGCACTTTTCCGTCTATAAATTGCACTACAATAAACACCCTTTAACGCAACTTGAGTGAGAGTGTTTTATGTGATGAATATGTGCAATTATGGAAACAGTCACATCTTCTGCAAATGACCTGAACACTGTGATACCATACAAATAATGACCTGTAGCTGTCTGTAGACATCACATCAGTACTCAGTTGTTATACCATTAACATCTGCAAAATGAGAAGGCATAGGTGACAGTCAGTTGAGATGCAAAGGAAGTAAATGCCATCCTGCTACAGCCACACAGAAAACATCAATAGTCAGAGGAACGGTCAGTTCCACTGTCCCACCTGTGTGTCATTGGAACTATTGACGTATAACTGATGTTCTGTTCCACATCCTCATCCTCTGCCTCCTCATGGTCACTGTCCTCAGGGTCCACTGCTGCCACAGGGCCATTTCCAATCTCCTCCTCCTGCAGATAAGGCACAAGTCGCCTGAGGGCCAGGTTGTGCAACATGCAGCATGCAACTACTATCTGGCATACCTTCTCAGGGGAGTAGCACAGGGATCCACCTGTCAGAAGGAGGCATCTGAACATGACCTTCAGGAGTCCGAAGGTACGTTCTATGATCTGCCTGGTTCACCCATGTGCATCATTACACCGATTCTCAGCCCCTGTTCTGGCATTCCTCACAGGGGTCAGGAGCCACAATAGTTTTGGGTAGCCAGAGGCACTTGCAAGTATTGAGGGACAAACATTAGCCTTACACAATGGTATGGGGATAATTCCTGAAGGCATACACTGACATACATTGGGTGGAGATTCTGGTTAACCTATTATCCACATCCTGTGCCTCTGTAGTTGTGCCATAACACTTGGGATGCTGCTATTCCTCAGGACAAAGGCGTCATGCACCGACCCAGGATACTTGGCAGTGACGTGGGAGAAGTACTGGTGTGTCAGGTACACCATTTTCCCATTGAGTGAGTGGAAACTCTTCCAATTCCTGAACACCTGTTCATTGTGCCGGGAGGTGGGGTGGCAAACGCAATATGTGTTCCATTAATTGCCCCAATAATATTTGGTATATGTCTCATTGCATAGAATCTTGCCTTCACAGTGGCTAGATTTCCACCTGGGGGAAAGCTATGTAGCTGTACTTGTGTTTGAAAAAGGTAGACAAAACCCTTGCCATCACGATTGAGAACGTTTGCTGTGACATTCCTGCTGCCAAGTCCACTGTCATTTGGAAAGAATCAGTTGGCAGGAAATGGAGCACTGATAGAACTTGCACAAGAGGGGGATCCCAGTGGGATGACATATAGCAGATATCAGACCAGGCTCCAATGGAGCACATAGCTCTGTGATTGTCACCCTGTCCAGTCTATAGGTGAGTATTATGTGCCTGTCCTCCAGTGTAGCCAAGTACTCAAGGGGTCTGTACACAGGGTTTTGTCTCCTCCCCCTATTCCTCCACAGTGGTAGGTATCTAAGGGACACAAGAGTGAGTAGGGTGTCACAATCTGAACAATGGAACCACCACCTCGGTTTCCATAGAGCATTTATGTGATGGGACAATGTGAATGGCAATGTATGTGCAATTTACAGCAATGACGCAGTTCTTAATTTTCTGAATGTTGTCCACCACCATAAAATCGAGACCGCCTGTCCTGTTTGTAGGGATAGGTGGAAGTAATGTAACTCCGCTGGTGTTGGACGTCATGGCAGAAGACGGTCTCGCACCGCTGTACTATTCCTCATTGGCAAAAATTTGGGGGGAGTGGTGTGGTGGTAGTGTACATGGTGGGCGCTGGGCGATGTGTGCGCAAAAGGAGATGTAAATGGTATTTATAGGCCATATGTATGACAGGCTGGATTGTATGTTTTATGGTGTCCTTCTGTCTGTATTACCTCTGCAGGTCAGTGCCCATCAGAAGAAGGGATTGTGACGTGCCATCGCCAAGGACGAGCGGACCCTGGGGGTCTACAGCAGGTGGAGCACCCAATGTAGGAAAAGGTGGGAGGACCTGAGACATTGCTCCTGGAAGACCCCAGAGGCCCAGCTGGGGATGGCCTCCCAATGAGGGTGGGGTGCCTGTAGGAACCTGACCCTCCTGATGGCCCATGTTAGAAATGGGGTCTTTGGTTGGCAGTTAGGTTACCCCGTTCCAAGCAAGGACCCTCACTCTTGTCAGGGTAAAAGAGAATCACCCTCAGCTAACCCCTGCTCACCCCTTTGGTAGCTTGGCACGAGCAGGCAGGCTTAACTTCATAGTGCTAGGTGTAAAGTATTTGTGCCATCACATACAGTAACTTAATGATAACACTACAAAATGACACAACACAGGTTTAGAAAGATAGAAAATATTTATCTAAACAAAACAAGACCAATATAACAAAAATCCAACATGCACAAGTCCAGTTATTAATTAAAATGTACAAAGAGTCTTCATGTTCTTTTAAACACAATGCTAATGCTGCTAGCGTGAAAATGTACCTGAGTTGCGTCAAAAACAACCCTGCACGGGCGAGTGTGCGTCGAAAGAAGAATGCAATGGGTCGATATCATGCACAAGTGAGACCGTGCATCGTTTCTCCTTCGGTCGGGTCAACGTGCGTCATTTATTCTCTCTGCAGGAGAGCGATGCATCGATCCGGACCAGCACTCTCAGGTCTGGGCAGGCTTTGTGTCAGTTTTACACGCCCAGCGATGTTTGCATCAGAAATCCTGCTGCACAGTGATCCAAAAACCGCGCAGTGTGGGATGCCATCTCACCAGCCTCCGTCAGCGATGCTGCGCGTCTTTTTTCCAGCCGCATGCATCAATCTCCCAGCCCCGCTGCAGATGGAGCATCGATTTCAGCCGCAAAGACGGCGGCGCGTTGTTTTTCCAGAGGTTGCGTCACAATTGTTCCTGCACGCCGGTCTGTGCGTCGATTTCTCAAACTTGACAGCTCCTCATTCCAAGGCCCCAGAAACTGGATAGGGCACCACTTGGCAGGGCAGGGGTCTCAGCAGAGGCTCCAGGTGTTGGCAGAAAGAAGTCTTTGGTGTCTCTGAGACTTCAACAACAAGAGGAAAGCTCAATTTCAAGCTCTTGGAGAGTTCTTCTAAAGCAGGAAGGCACACAAAGTCCAGTCTTTGTCCTCTTGCACAGGCAGAAGCAGCAACTGCAGGATAGCTCCACAAAGCACAGTCACACGCAGGGCAGCTCTTCTTCCTAAGCTCATCAGCTCTTCTCCAGGCGGAGGTTCCTCTTGGTTTCCAGAAGTGATCTAAAATCTGTGGTTTTGGGTGCCCTTCTTAGACCCATTTTGGCCTTTGAAGTATGCTTACTTCAAAAGAAAGTCTCTCTTGTTTGTGAAATCCTGCTTTGCCCAGGCCAGGCCCCAGACACACACCAGAGGGTTGGAGACTGCATTGTGTGAGGGCAGGCACAGCCCTTTCAGGTGTGAGTGACAACTCCTCCCCTCCCTCCCAGCACAGATGGCTCCTCAGGATATGCAGGCTACACCCCAGCTCGCTTTCTGTCACTGTCTAGAGAGAGGTGCAAACAGCCCAACTGTCAAACTGACCTAAACAGGGAATCCACAAACAGACAGAATCACAGAATGCTTTAAGCAAGAAAATGCTCACTTTCTAAAAGTGGCATTTTCAAACACACAATCTTAAAATCAAAATTACTAAAAGATGTATTTTTAAATTGTGAGCTCAGAGACCCCAAAATCCACATGCCTATCTGCTCCCAAAGGGAATTTATACTTTAATCAGATTTAAAGGCAGCCCCATGTTAACCTATGAGAGGGATAGTCCTTGCAACAGTGAAAAACGAATTTAGCAGTATTTCACTGTTAGGACATATAAGATACATTAGTATGTCCTACCTTAAACATACATTGCACCCTGCCCATGGGGCTACCTTGGGCCTACCTTAGGGGTGTCTTACATGAAAGGAAAAGGAAGATTTAGGCCTGACAAGTGGGTACACTTGCCAAGTCGAACTGGCAGTTTAAAACTGCACACACAGACACTGCAGTGGCAGGTCTGAGTCATGTCTACAGAGCTACTATGGTTGATGGCACAACCAGTGCTGGTGGCCCACTAGTAGTATCTGATTTACAGGCCATGGGCACCTCTAGTGCACTGTACTAGGGACTTACCAGTAAATCAAATATGCCAATCATGGATGAACTAATTACATACACATTTTGTAAAGGAGCAATTGCACTTTAGCACTGGTTAGCAGTGGTAAAGTGCCCAGAGTAACAGAAACAGCAAAAATAGAGTCCAGCACACATCAACAACCTGGGAAACAAAGGCAAAAAGTTAGGAGAGACCATGCCAAGGATGAAAAGTCTAACAGCCTGCATACTGCCGTTGGCCTACAACAGCTGGCTGGGCGCTTGAGGGCATCACAGCAGCCACAAGAGGGTGAGTACAGTGAGCGTGACAACAATTACTGTTAGATGGCATGGGATCCTGGTGGTGGGTTTCAGTTAGTGGGTGCCCCTTCATGCCAGATCAGACATTGCTGCGTGATCCAGCTCAAGGTAAGTGGGTGTATTGCAAAATCTAGTTATCTAGCTAGGTTGCATTCCATGTCAGAAAGGGCTTAGTGGGTCCCAGGAGGGGTGCAGTTGGTGGTGGTTGGCTTTCATCTTGCTTTGCACCTAGCCAATTGAATGCCAGTGCACAATCCTGATCCCTGGAGGCAGAGTCCACCGACGCCGAGGGGACAATGGGACAGAGGGTGAGGGGAGCACCACAGCGGAGACAGGAGGTGACAACAGTGACTCTGATCCCTCCTCCGATGGAAGCTCCCTGGTAGTGTCGTACACCTCTGGGACCACCCCAGCTACAGGTACAGCCGCCACTCCTTAACAGCACCACCCTCCCAGTAGCCCCCCACTGAGTTGGCCTGGCCAGCTACTCAGAGGGTGGGCATCTCCTTCGCCCAAGGCACCTCAGGCCCTGCCCCAGTGAGCCCTGCTGCCCTCAGTGAGGAGGCTATTGGCCTCCTGAGGTCCATCTTTGTAGGGCAGTCAACCATTGTGAATGCCATCCAGGGGCTGGCATCCCAGATGCAGCAATGCAATGCATACCTGGAGGGCATCCACTGTGGATTGGTGGCCCAACAGAGATCATTTCAGGATCAGGCCTCCTCTCTGATGGCAGCCAGTGTCCCTTTCTCTACCGTGCCCCCTCCAACTACCACTTCCCAGTCCAGTCTCCTCAACCCCAACCCATCCCATGCACACATACAGACAAGCATGTACACAAAACATCACACAAGAGTGCCACAGTCAAATACAGGCAGCACACTACAGCCCAAGAGCACTCACACAAACAACAGACAGATGCACACACAACAGCATCCACTGCCTCCACTATCACCCCCTCCTCCTTCTCCCTTACAGTCACATCTGCACTCACACCTGCATGGACTGTATCAGCAGCCACCACCACCCTCACCACATCAAGCAGCACACACACCTCACTTGCAGACACCTCCACAACATGTCCCACCCTGTCTGCTACCCTCCTAAGAGACACAAATGCACGCACTCAGACTCCCAACAGCCATCCACCTCACACACGCACATTGCCCATTAACCTGCACCCAAGTCCAGCAGACGTACACCTCCAACAACCACTCCCTCAACCTCCACTCCCATCCTTCCTCCCTCATCCCACCCCAACGTCCCTAAGAAGCTTTTCCTTGCCCATCTTGACCTCTTCCCTCCCCCTCCGCCCCCTGTCCTGCCCATAAGTACAGGGTCCCAACGACCCAGCCAAGCACCTCAGCCAAACAGTCTGCCACTGCTCCCATCAAATCAACAGCTGCCGGCACAAAGGGGCCCCAGAGTGTGACAGCGGCCACTCCTACTCTGAGCACACCTCCGCTTCAGAAAGGGAGGACTAGGGTGGTAAAAACCAGGGGACAATGGAGGTACCTCCTAGTCGTGGAGGCAAGAAAGGGAAGGTTCCCACTCCACCACCAAATAAAGTGAAGTATCTCACTCCACCACCCAAGAAACAGAAGGATCCCACTCCACCACCCAAGAAAGGGAAGGATCCCCCTCCATCACCCAAGAGAGGCAAGAGGCCCCCTCCACCAGCAGTGGGCAAGGGACCCTCACCTCCAGCACAGACACAGAGGCCCTCATCTCCAGCAGAGACACAGACACAGCAGCCCTCACCTCCATCAGAGACACAGCAGCCCTCACCTCCAACAGGGACACAACAGCCCTCACCTCCAGCAGAGGGCATGTAGGCCACCCTCCAGGGACTGTTGTACAAGGTGCCCCCTCCAGAACCAGTGGGCAAGTCCCCCACTTCAGAGACTGTGGCCTTGCTCTCCCCAGCAAAGACTAATGGGCATTGACCCCCTCCAGAACCAGTGGACAAGCCCCCCACTTCAGAGACTGTGGCCTTGCACTCCCCAGAAAAGACGAATGGGCATGGAGCCTCCTCCAGAACCAGTGGGCAAGTTCCCCACTTCAGCTGCGGTGCTTCCAACCCACAACCCCCTTCCCTCTGAGGTGCCTGCCCATTTCCAACATGATGCCCCTGCACAGTGTAGTCCAGATAATGTCAGGAATCAAGTTGGGGCTTGGACTGTGCCCTGTGGCCATGTGGGCCTTTTGTACTTTGGACTGGCCATTGACGCCTATTTTTGTTATCGCATGGACAATATAGTGGCTCTTGGCATCAAATTACAGTATCATTTAAACATCAATGTAGTCCTTGCATTATTTTCACGTGGGTCCTGTGACATTGGTTTTACTCTGCAGCTGGTTGTGTGTATGGTGTGTGTGTGAATGGTGTGTGTTGTGTGTGTGCCACTCTCCTTTTCTTCCCTCCCTCCCTTGTGTGTTAGGCGGCTGTGCTCACCATCATCGGTTTTGTGGACGTTGGTGTTCCAGGTGGACCAAGGTGTAGAAGAGCATCGGGAAGACTTGAAGCTCTGGTTCCATGGCGGCGGGGGCTTTCTTTGTGTCTCTGATGGTGAGTCTTTGGTTTTCTGTGTTCTGTTACCGCCAGGCTTTTGATGGCATTGGTACTGTCCCAGAAATTGTGGCGGTTTTTTATGTCATATTATGGTGGGCGGTACCTTGTCTTCCGCATGGCTATTGCTGGCTACCACCATGGTCAGTGGTGTTAACACCCTGGCGCTTGGTGTGGTACACTGGCTGTCTATGGGAGGTATCACCGGTGTGGTCATATTTTGGCGGTAATTACTGCCAGCCTGTTTGCAGATTTACCGTCACTTTAACAGTCACCGCCAATGTCATAACGACCACCATAGGTTAGTACAATACAAACATCAAATACACCTATACATAAGCTAACTACACATGTAAACCTAAACATATATATATATATATATATATATATATATATATATGTTGTTAATTGTTTCAAACAAAGTATAGACATCAGCCCTCCACCCACTAAAAACCTTATAAACAGTATAAATAGAGAAAAAGATATAAAATCATTTACCTACGAAACATTGTCAAAAGCTAACGCCTAATTAAAATAAACGTATCCTAACCAAAACTAACTAGCTAATTATTAAAATAATAAACTAAAAAAAGGAACCATGAAACATTGTTCATTAAAATGTCTGTAGGAGTTGGGAGACCTGCACCATGGCTTACTCCATGTTGTACATTCGCTGCTGTAAGCTGGCTTCTAATGGCATCCAGATGTTTGTTTATCTTCCTCAGTTCTTATGGTGCTGTATTTCAAGATAGACTCACATCTTTTCCTGGGCTTCCTGGCCCATGTGGATGTGGTTGTTGGCTGGGTGGCTGCAAGGGTAGACAGTGGTATGGGGGGCTTGGGGTACCTGTTGCTTGTCTAGTCCTGCTGTGTTAGGGCTTGTGGCAGATGTTGCCCCTGAAGGTGTTATGGGCCGAGGAGCATTTCAGGACTCCTCTGCCTTGGCACACTCCTACAGCTGATTAATTTTGTGGTAGGCCTTGAAGATGTTCTTTATGTGCCCAACTGCATTTCATAGGACCTGGTTTCTTCTGCCCTTGCTACGTACCAGCAGTATGGAATTATAATGTACACATATCTTGAACAGTGGGTAGGACTCACAAACGAAGATGGCAAAAAGTCCTTTTCAGAGGAAGGTACATTTCATCAAGACAGCTTAAACAATTTGAGAAGGTGTCTGAAATACCTCAAGAATAAGATAAATGCAGAAAAATGGGCCGTAGTTTCATATTGGTATGAGGAAGTTCGTGGGATGGAGCATGCCCACAAAAGACTTCAATATCAAGTAATTCGTTTGAGGGACAGTGATAGAGCGTTTATCCATAATTGCCCAACTTCACCCTATACACTTCTCAAAATACTGAAAAAATCAAAGCAGAAAACAAGAAGACAGAGAGGAGGATGTCCTAGATGCTTTGAGTTTTCCCACACCAGCAGGGGACAGAGAGGATGAGTCTCCTAATGAGGTAGAGCTGGCTGCTCTGACAGTAATAGGAGCGCAAACAGAAACTGCACAAGAGGACATGAAAAGCACAGCAAGACAAGCGTCTAGCACCTAAGTGCTAGAGGACAATGTGTGGCTCACGTGATGTGATGCTGATTTCACTACTTCATACCCTCCCTCTAGACCTCCTATCATTATGGTGCAGGTGAGGGTCCTAATGTACTGTTGTTACAGTCTGCCTATCACCCAAGATGGCCTAAGACACAGTGCAAGTCGACTAACTAGAGAAGTAGAAAGATGTCTGTGATGATAGATACATCCTGCCTTCCAGTGATACAGATGAATTTGAAGCCCTCGACGGTTCTCCAGATGTTCTCCCCCCACTAAGAGGCTATCCAGGCACCATGGAAAGGGTCACTGTCCATGGCCCATGATCTCCCACAGATTTAGACAATATTAATAAACAATTGCCTAATATTTGTGAATTTCTCCCTAAAGATTTTATGAGTTGCAAACACTATTTGAATGTTATAAACTGAATAAGGCAAACTAGGTTATTACGTGCACCAATCATTTTTGTGGTGAGTACATGTATCAATATCTTTATAGTTTCACAGTATACGTGTGGCATTGGATTTGGCATAATCGTGTCACCAAATGTTTATGATTTGGTAGAGAGATGTTGTCTACTGATTGCTTTGAAAGGACTTTTTTTTTAAATCGTCCACATTATAGTTACCCCTGACAAAGTTTTTTTTTCCCAAAATACATTGGATTTAGGCTACAATGGATGTTATTTGAATCGTTACATGCTGCAGAAATAAGTTTGAAGTGGCTTCTCACATAAACTTTGAATATTGGAATCACCATGTTGCTAATAAATTATGGAGACTTTGAAATCAAAGTTTTGTTTTGACTAAAATTCGACCAACTTCAATGATTGTGACGAAAATAATATTGTTGATGATGTTATATTGGCCTATGGGTTGTGCATCTTGAGTTGGTGAATAATTTCGTTCGCCAGCTTGTGATAATAGCATTTATTTGAGTTTTGGGCAGAGCATGCACAAGGGTTGCACGCCAAACTTCTTGCTTTTGACTGTTTGAAAAACTGTTTAAAACTACAGGAGTGCATTCTGTCACTTATATTAGTAGTACTAAAACGTTTATTTTGCATGATCAAATTTGCAGATTTAAAAGTGCGCACTCAGGCTTCATGGCCAGGCCGGAAGACATGTTTTACATTGTCACTTTAGTGGTGGTGCAGTAGGTGATACAGACTATCAATTACATTTAAAGTACAGGTCTTGGGTACATGGGGTGTCATTTACTGGGGACTTATAGATAAGATAGATGCACGTTTCAGGCTTATTAACCAATTCAACAAGCTTTTAGGGTTCAGAGAATATGCACTGTGGCCTGATTAGCAGGGTCCCATTGTACAGAATCCGAAACTCAAAAGCATCAGTTTAATAACAAGCATTTGCAATGCAATGGGTCTCGCATTTGCTCGAGGTAGAGCTATTAGTGTTGTAAATTCATAACTGGACTTTTTCGTGCCACACAAACTAAAAAAGTAAAACAGTTGACATAAGCAAGCCCATGCGCCGCCGTGAGCGCGAAGAGAGAGACAAAAGTAAAAATAAGTTTGCTCGCAGTCAAAGTTATCAGCAAAAGTCAATTATCCATGTAACAGGGTCGATGGCCATGGCGGTAACCAAACCACCCCAAGGAGGGACAAACCTAAAGCATTTACCAATGAAAATAAAGGATTTTAGAAAGGCAAGCCTGAACGAGTGATAGTGATGGGCGTGAAGTGGGAGTTAAAAGCCCAGATACATATCAACATGTCAGAAAAGCAGCGTTTGCGCGCTGCTATGCTCAACCTAAAAATGGGGGTATTCATGTAAAAAGAGGCATTTTCTTCCAGAGTGGGTGTGTGCCGCTGTTGGTGCACAGTAGTGCACACATGTACCCAGTGTTTCATAAAGTGCCCCTGAACATTAGAGTCTGTGTCAAAGACTTACACATAGTAAACGATGGACTTGGAATAGCGGGGGAAAGAATTTGAAACTCTAACTTAAAACACTGATTGTTTCATCCTTTTCCAACGCAATCAATTAACCAGCACCCACTGAATATTTAAGCTTAGTCCCCTGAATTGTGCTTTAATTATATCATTCAATCACTCACTCACGCATGTGGCCTTTGGCTGGAACTAGTAGCATTGCTCCAAAAATGATGTAAGAGGGTTGTGCAAAATGGGGTTGTGTTCAACTTGTAAACAGCGCTCTGTACAAGTGCTTTGCAAGGTTAGGAAGACTGTATGGATTCGAGCTTGCTGCAGGCAATGTTTATTTTAATATCAGGGACATCAATAGAAAAAACAGCCCCACAGATTGTAAAACAGCCCACAAAATGATCGATTAGACCAACCCTTGAGGTACTGCCTGATCCCATATTGGCTAGTCCGACCTTGAACCTGGATAAATCCGAAATGTTAAATGTTACTCTCAGGTGTGTCAGACCTGTGAAACAATCTTGAAGGAATGTACAGTAAAGACACTATCTTCATGGCTCTACAGAGAAAAGCTGTGGGTTTGAAAAATATGTCTTCAAATGAATCAGAATTGTTTTTGTAGGAAATTCAGGTGACTCCAAAATATATTAAGGAAGATTATTAGATTAAGGATGGAAAATCAGTGGACTGCTGATCAAACTTTTCTGCCCTCTAAATTATATTGGGTTAGGTTCTTCATGAATGCACAGCATCCTTTTTTGAACTACGTCGTACATGTAATAACACAAGTAAGTGACAATGGACTGGTAGAATTGTCCTATAATCAAGTTTTATAGTCATCTCAGTGGATATACTGGCCATTAAAGGCCTACTCTTTGTTCAAGAGAGCAATACATTGTTGGTATAGACCACTGTGGTGGGCTATAAGTTAATAGCCCTTCTCAGGGGTGATGGGACTGAACCCTTTCCTGATGTGAACTGTGGACTCTCTCAAGAGACAATGACCCTGTCTCTCTGAGTCTTTTCATTGTCCAATTGAAAGTGGACGTGCTGAGAACCCTGAGGTAGGGGTCCCTGTGGTCTTCTGATGGACTGGTCATCTGGTTTGGGAGAATTCCTTCAGTTGCACCCTGTCATCCTGTAAGAGAACCAAGCACTGGGTGGCTGCATAGGTACAGCAAAGAGGGTGGCCCAGCAAGAAGACTCTATGTGCAGCAAAACCAGGTCAGGAAATCACCAGGGTTGGGTAAAGGGACAAGCACTTACAGCTAAGATGCTGTTTAAGAAGAAGGCATTAGTTCCAGTGGATGTGGGTAAATCTACAAATCTTTGGGGTTGAATCCGAGCTACTGGCACTAGTGGCTGATAATGGCCCACAAGAGCTGAACACTTAAAGCACTGCTTAATTTGTTCCAGAAAGGACCAAACTATTGGAATTCATAGTTGCCTCTCAAGTACAACATTTCTACTTAGCAGGGTGTTCTTGAAGCCTTATGGGACATGCTCCCAACACCACATCCTGACAGCATCTGCTCATTTCTGAAAAATTGCCTTTTGTTCAACAGATCTCATCAGATGACAATCCTAGCTTCCTTCAAAATACCACTTTTAGGGCCACATATAAGCAGCACTGGCTGCAAAATACTGGTTGCAATTACGTGAATAATAATGAAGTAGGCCGCAAATTGCAACTCACTAAGGGTCACAGCCATCACAAGGATGGAGACCTGCTGAGATCAGCAGACCACCAAGTCTGTGCTTGTTTTTAAATAAAGCATTTTATGAAATGCAGTCCAAATTCTTCAAAGGAAAACAGGATGCATTTAACAAAAGATAAATACAAAATATTGCTAAAATCTTTTAGTAGAAGGACCACTGACTACTGTTAAAAATATTTTGTTCAACATTCACAAAGAAGTGGACCCTTAAGGACCCGTTCCCATTTGCAAAATGCCTTACCATATTGTTCAGTAATTGGTAAAGTAATAATGTTTAGCAACTGGATTTTGATCTCAAAACGTTAATACATACAAATCAGATTTGATATTTGGCACGGATGCCCTTAACTCACCCCTTCCAAATACCAAATCAATTTGGTAACATATTATTGAATCACACTTTTACTTTCATGTTTGAGGTTCAATTCTCAGAATCAGGGCATTTGTGAATGCAAAAAGATGTTATACATCTGGCCTTTAGATGAGTGAAAAAAAACCTGTAAACTTCGCACTTGTATAGCGCACTACTCACCTGTTAGGGTCTCAAGGTGCTGTACGCATACCGCTGTGGAACCCCTCCTGGCTTTTCATGTGAGGCACCCATCCTGGGCAACCCCCAGCGTGAAGCCAGGCATCCAAACGCTGTCAGGGCCGTTGTGGAGATTAAGCAAGCTATTGCCCAGAGTTACAGAGTGGGACCCATTAATTAGATTAGGCACCGAGGCAAGAATTATCTGATCCAAAGGAATTGAGCCCAAGACCCGCCAAGGCGGGAATTGAATCCTGGTCCCAGGCCAGATCTCTGCATCAGGGTCTGCCACTCTAACCATTGTGCCACACTTCTCCACATGACTGGGAACCCAGCATGCATCCCAGCAGCCTACACAAGGGCAGAGGATTATCCCCAACCCCCAGGGAAACCCATAGACCTCTCTAACACAGCCCATCCATGGTGATTCCCTAGTACACCAGGACCATTCCTGCTTCCCATTCCCTTTCCCGGACGTGGGTGATACATCAACCAGGACAAGAGAGTGAGCTATGACCAGGTAGAGTGAGTGGGAACAGCTGCCTCTGTAAACCAGTAGGGAGAGAGAAGGGTTTGATGAGTTGAGGAGCTGGTGAAGCCATGTGGTTCCAAGGCCCCGTTGTACTGCCTCACGAGTTGGGCATCAGGGTACTCCAAGTTGGGGCAGAGGCACCTGTGGTAAAAAGAAAAATTAATACAAACCTAGGTGTCAAAAAAGAAGAAAGGAATGTGGTGGCATGAAAGGGCATCACCACACACTGAATAAGGAAAATGCCCTGGTTGCTATGCATGCATAAAATAAAAAAATGTACAGGTTTGAACTGCGACACAATGTGAAATCATGTAATGAGTGCAGCTAAACGGCATGTTGTATGTAATGGTCGGGTTATTGTCTGGATATTATAAAAGTTTGTCTCTCTGGTGGTGTCCACCCTGGCTATTAAACCCACATTATCAGTGCGACAGAATATTGAGGGCAAAGTATGAAAAAAATTATTGACATGTGAGTAAGAATAGATTCTCTGTACCTAACTCCAAATACATGTACCCACAGGCAATGCTCCCTCTAAGTGTTTTCTACTTTGTGCAGCAATATAAGGTCTCTGTGCCCTGACGTAAATTGAATGTTTGCCAAGAAACTGCCCATTCAAGAGAATGCAGCGTGCAACTACCAAAATGTGTGTCAGCTTCTGTCACATTGCCTGAATAATTAAAGTACACAAATACAAAAAAGTCATGTTATAAATATTGCAGGCTTTTTAAAATATAAATCCCTGTTTAGATCTAGGCCTTTCTGTACTCCTAAAACATGATCAAATGGCTGGTATTTTTTCTCTTGAAAAGGTGGTAACCCAGGCTTTCAATAGAAAACAGGTACACAACATTTACATGGGAAGGAGACATTTAACACATAGGTTTGTCATCTTTCCAGATGAAAAATATGGGTGTGTTGTTTGCAAAGGCCCAGACAATACTATCATACAACTGCTTATAAAATTGCCTCAAATCATTTGAAATATTAGATTTCTGTCTGTTTTTCCTTTAATTATTAATCCGGGATTATCAACAAAACCATACATTTAATTATTAATCAGGGATTCATAATGTAGCCCTAGAACGCTAAGAATAAAATTAAAGGAGAAAGCATTTAAAGCTGTGTTAACCCCTAGGGTGCCCAGGACGAGCTGGTCTTGCCCTCGACACCGGTTGCCCGGTGCCGAGGACGAGACCAGCTCATCCTGCTATGGGCCCCCGGGGGGAGCGCTAGCGATCCCCCAGATGGCCAACCACCCCCCCAGGCAGAGATGGAAGGGGACTCGCTTCCCCTTCCACTCCCGCCCCGACCCCTCTGGTGTCTGATGACATCAGCACGCTTTTGCGCGCTGAGCTCATTAGAGGCCTTTCCCCCGGGAAATGCAAAAGCATTTCTCCTATGATCATGTGGAGGGGGCAGAGAGGCATGAAAGGAGAGGAAAGGCCTTTCCTCTCCTTTCATGTCTCTCTGAGCATTTCTGCTGCCCAATCGCGATGAGATCGGGCAGCAGAAATGTCACTAGACACCAGGGAATTTTGTATTAATGAAATAAGGGGAGCGGCCCCTTGGGCAAGGGCTGCTCCCCAGGGGGGCAATTAATTTCTTGGCTATTTCTGCCCTCCCTGAGGGCAGATCGGCCTAATATTATTAGGCCAATCCACTAGACACCAGGGTTAATTTTTTTTAATTTTTTTTATAATGTTTGGGGAGCGACCCCTCAAGCAAGGGTCGCTCCCGGGGGGGCAAATTATTATTAGGCCCTTTCTGACCCTGGGGGGCAGCAACCACTAGACACCAGGGATTATTTATTTTGTTTTGTACTTGCGCATAAAGGGAGCGGCCACCTTGGGCAAGGGCCACTCCCCAGGGGGCCAAATGATTTTCATGCTATTTCTGACCCCCTGGGGGCAAATCGTCCTTGCGATCTGCCCTCAGGGGGGGGCAGAAACCACTAGGCACCAGGGATTATTTTTTTTATTCATACTTGCGCATAAGGGGAGCGGCCCCTTGGGCAAGGGCCGCTCCCCAGGGGGGCAAATGATTTTTAGGACATTTCTGCCCCCCCGGGGGCAGATCTGCCTAATATTATTAGGCCAATCTGCCCCCAGGGGGGCAGAAAACCACTAGACACCAGGGATGATTTTTTTTGGTTTATTTTTTATTTTATGTTTGAGGATCGACCCCTTAGGCAAGGGTCGCTCCGGGGGGGGGGAAATATTTTCAGGCCTTTTCTGCCCTCCCAGAGGCAGATCAGCCTAATCTAATTAGGCAGATCAACCTCTAGGCACCAGGGATATATATATTTTATGTTTTTATGTATGGGGAGTGACCCCTTAGACAAGGGTCGCTCCCCTGGGGGGCATATTGTATTTAGGCCATTTCTGCCCCCCTTGGGGGCAGATCGGCCTATTTTTGCTAGGGGGCAGAAACCTCTAGACACCATGGATTGGTGTGTGTATGTTTGTGTTTTGTTTTGGGGGGGGCAGCTCCTTGGGCAAGGGTCGCTCCCCATGGGGGCACATTACTGTTGGCCATTACTGCCACCCTTAGGGGCAGATTCGCCTATTTTTGGAAGGCCCATCTGCCCCCAAGGGGCTGCTCCCCAGGGGGTCAATTTATTTCTTGGCTATTTCTGCCCTCCCTGAGGTCAGATCGGCCTAATATTATTAGGCCAATCCACTAGACACCAGGGATAATTTTTTTTATTTTTTTATTTTTTTTTATAATGTTTGGGGAGCGACCACCCAAGCACGGGGGCAAATTAATATTAGGCCATATCTGACCCTGGGGGGCAGCAACCACTAGACACCAGGGATTATTTATTTTGTTTTCGTACTTGTGCATAAGGGGAGCAGCCACCTTCGGCAAGGGCCACTCCCCAGGGGGCCAAATGATTTAGAAACCACTAGGCACCAGGGATTACTTTAATTTTTTCATACTTGCGCATAAGGAGAGCAGCCCCTTGGGCAAGGGCCGCTCCCCAAGGGGGCAAATGATTTTTAGGACATTTCTGCCCCCAGGGGCAGATCTACCTAATATTATTAGGCCAATCTGCCCCCAGGGGGGCAGAAAACCACTAGACACCAGGGATGATTTTTTTTGGTTTATATTTTATGTTTGAGGATCGACTCCTTAGGCAAGGGTCGCTCCGGGGGGGGAATATTTTTAGGCCGGGGGGGGCAGAAACCACTAGACACCAGGGATTATTTATTTTATTCATACTTGCGCATAAAGGGAGCAGCCCCTTGGGCAAGGGCCGCTCCCCGGGGGGGGAATATTTGTAGGCCTTTTCTGCCCCCCCAGAGGCAGATCAGCCTAATATAATTAGGCGGATCAACCTCTAGGCACCAGGGATATATATATTTTTATATTTACTTTATGTTTTTATGTATGGGGAGTGACCCCATAGACAAGGGTCGCTCCCCTGGGGGGCATATTGTATTTAGGCCATTTCTGCCCCCCTTGGGGGCAGATTGGCCTATTTTTGTTAGGGGACAGAAACCTCTAGACACCATGGATTGGTGTGTGTATCTGTGTGTTTTGTTTGGGGCAGCAGCCCCTTGGGCAAGGGTCGCTCCCCATGGGGGCACATTACTGTTGGCCATTACTGCCCCCCTTGGGGGCAGATTCGCCTATTTTTGGAAGGCCCAACTGCCCCCAAGGGGGTCAGAAAGCCCACCAGAGACCAGGGAAGATTTTTTTTTTCAAAATAAGAGGTTGGGGGCATGGCCATACCCCCACCCCAAATAAATGGGGCCAATGTTGTTCTGCCCACCAGTGGGTAGATTGGGCAATTACCCCCGATCCACACCCCGGGGGGACAGAAAGTCTACAAGATGTCAGGGAATAAAAAAAATAAAAGAAAATAGTGGAGTGGTGGTTACCAACTAGTATGGGCCTGGTTATGCCCCCACCCGAACTGAAGGGGCTAACAGTCTTTCAGCTCTCCTCTGCACACTAAAACATCTTATCCCATGGCAAGCAAGAGGACATTTGATTATTTTTGTTTTTTGTTTTACATTTGCGCCATGAGAGCTTGGTAACTATCTAAAACGTCCCACTTGGAGTGGTGAGGGCTGTACTTTTTTTTACTTTGGGACGCTGCCATGTAGAAAAATCCACAAGACCTAGACACATCTGAAAACTAAACATCTAGTTGATTCCAGGTCTGTGTGCTTTACATGCACCCCGCACCATTTCCTTCCCCACAATGCCCTGCAAAACCTGCAACTTTGTTGAAAAGCACACATTTTTCCCACATTTTTGGGATGGAACCTTCCGGAATCTGCAGGAATCCACAAAATTCCTACCACCTAGCATTGTCTTATCTATACCGCTAAAATTTCTGCTGCACTTCTCAGCCTAAAAATGTTCTTTTTCAAACTGCCCTTTTGGACCCACTTTGGTTCCCCCTCAATTTCGACGTGTTTTTGGCTCTTCCCTGTCACACTTGGCCCACCTACACAAGTGAGGTATCATTTTTACCGGGAGACTGAGGGGAACGTTGGGTGGTAGGAAATTTGTCCCGGTGCGGTGATCCCACCCAGAAATGTGGGAAAATGTGATTTTTTTAGCTAAATTTGAGGTTTGCTGAGGATTCTGGGTAAGAAAAAATTGGGGGATCCACGCAAGTCACACCTCCCTGGACTCCCTCGGATGTCTAGTTTTCAGAAATGTCTAGGTTTGGTAGGTTTCCCTATATGGCTGCTGATTCCAGGACCAAAAACGCAGGTCCCCCCCGCAGACACAGGTAGTTTTCTATTTGATAATTTTGATGTGTCTATATAGTGTTTTGGGGCATTTCCTGTTGCGGGCACTAGGCCTACCCACACAAGAGGGATACCATTTTTATCGGGAGACTTGGGGGAATGCTGGATGGAAGGAAATTTGTGTCTCCTCTCAGATTCCAGAACTTTCTGTCACCGAAATGTGAGGAAAAAGTGTTTTTTTTAACCAAATTTGGAGGTTTGCAAAGGATTCTGGATAACAGAACCTGGCAAAAGCCCCACAAGTCATCCCATCTTGGGTTCCCCTATGTTTCTAGTTTTCAAAACTGCACAGGTTTGGTAGGTTTCCCTAGGTGCCGGCTGAGCTAGAGGCCAAAATCCACAGATAGGCACTTTGCAAAAAACACCTCTGTTTTCTTTGAGAAAATGTGATGTGTCCACTTTGTGTTTTGGGGCATTTCCTGTTGCAGGCACTAGGCCTACCCACACAATTGAGGTACCATTTTTATCGGGAGACTTAGGGGAATGCTGGATGGAAGGAAATTTGTTCTCCTCTCAGATTCCAGAACTTTCTGTCACCGAAATGTGAGGAAAAAGTGTTTTTTTTAACCAAATTTGGAGGTTTGCAAAGGATTCTGGGTAACAGAACCTGGTGAGAGCTCAACAAGTCACCCCGTCGTGAATTCCCCTAGGTCTCTAGTTTTAAAAAATGCACAGGTTTGGTAGGTTTCCCTAGGTGCCGGCTGAGCTAGAGGCCAAAATCCACAGATAGGCACTTTGCAAAAAACACCTCTGTTTTCTTTGGGAAAATGTGATGTGTCCACGTTGTGTTTTGGGCATTTCCTGCTGCGGGCGCTAGGCCTACCCACACAAGTGAGGTACCATATTTATCGGGAGACTTGGGGGAACATAGAATAGCAAAACAAGTGTTATTGCCCCTTGTCTTTCTCAACATTTTTTCCTTCCAAATATAAGACAGTGTTTAAAAAAGACATCTATTTGAGAAATGCCCTGTAATTCACATGCAAGTATGGGCACCCCAGAATTCAGAGATGTGCAAATAACCACTGCTTCTCAACACCTTATCTTGTGCCCATTTTGGAAATACAAAGGCTTTCTTGATACCTATTTTTCACTCTTTATATTTAGCAAATTAATTGCTGTATACCCGGTATAGCATGAAAACTCCCTGCAAGGTGCAGCTCATTTATTGGCTCTGGGTACCTAGGGTTCTTGATGAACCTACAAGCCCTATATATCCCCCCAACCAGAAGGGTCTAGCAGACATAACGGTATATTGCTTTTAAAAATCTGACATTGCAGGAAAAGTTACAGAGCAAAACATAGAGAAAAATGGCTGTTTTTTTAACCTCAATTTCAATATTTTTTTATTTCTGTTGTTATTTTCTGTAGGAAACCCTTGTAGGATCTACACAAATTACCCATTGCTGAATTCAGAATTTTGTCTAATTTTCAGAAATATTTAGGTTTCTGGGATCCAGCATTGGTTTCACACCCATTTCTGTCACTGACTGGAAGGAGGCTGAAAGCACCAAAAATCGTAAAAATGGGGTATGTCCCAATAAAATGCCAAAATTGTGTTGAAAAATTGGGTCTTCTGATTCAAGTCTGCCTGTTCCTGAAAGCTGGGAAGCTGGTGATTTTAGCACTGCAAACTCTTTGTTGATGCCAATTTCAGGGAAAAAAACCACAAGCCTTCCTCTGCAGCCATTTTTTCCCGTTTAAAAAAAAAATACAATTGAATGTATTTTGGCTAATTTCTTGGTCTCCTTCAGGGGAACCCACAAATTCTGAGTACCTCTAGAATTCCTACGATGTTGGAAAAGAAGGATGCAAATTTGGCATGGGTAGCTTATGTGGACAAAAAGTTATGAGGGCCTAAGCGCGCCCTGCCCCATATAGCCAAAAAAAGGCCTGGCACCTGAGGGGGAAAAGGCCTGGCAGCGAAGGGGTTAAAGATCTCTGAGTAATACTTAAAATAAACAAAGGTAGAAATGTCCTATTACTTACCGGTAATCTTCATTACTCCTGGTCCTGTTGTCTTTGTCCCATTCATCACTGTATAGAGATAACTATCTCCACAACAGAAAAATGAACACAAGGATTGCTGGGTACTCCAACCCCTCCCCCACTTAGTACATGGACTGCACTTACCCAGCATTCCACCTGGTCTACCTAGCCCCAGAACAGAAGGCTGGCCATATGGGAGGGAGAGAGGGAGGGAGGCAGGGGTGTGATGATTAGGACAAGGACAACAGGATCAGGAGTAATGAGGATTACCAGCAAGCAATAGGACATTACCCCCGTCCCTCAAGTCCTCATCCCCTTCATCCCTGTATGGAGAATTCCCAGGCAGTCAAAACCGGCCTTCTGAGAACCAGACACCATTGACAAAAAAATCACAAGAAGGGAGACCAGACAACAAATGCAGTAACCCAAAAACGTGCCTTATTCAGGAAAGAAAACACACAACTAAAGTCAAGAACAGACCGCTCTCAGAACCCCCAGGCCAAAGTTAGTGTCAGTGATCAAAATATTCTGTAAACTATAATGCCTGACAAAACTATTAGAAGAAGCCCAGGTAGCAGCCTGACAAATCTCATGGATGGACACCCCCTGCAGTTCAGCCCAGGAGGCTGCCACCCCGGCGTAGACCTACTGTGGACCCCAGCAGGAGGAGGAACTCCAGACACAGAATAAGTCAGCTTAATAGTCTGCTTGATCCAACGGCCAATAGAAACAGAAGAGGCCTTCTCGCCCGAGAGGCATCCTCAAAAAAACCAAAGAGAGATTCTGATTTATGGAAAATCTGAGTACAAACCAAATACAATTGGAAAGCCCTCTTTATGTCTAACAAAGACAAGTCCAACTCAACGGCCTGCCCCACCTCAGACCCCAAAGCAGGTGAAACAACCTCCTGTGTACAATGAAACTGCAAGGAACACAGGAAGAGCCTACACGCAAAACCATCCCATCCTCTGTGAAGGACAAGAAAGGTTTCCTGGCCATGAGGGTACTCAGCTCCCCATGATGCCGGGCCGAAGACATGGCCTCCAAAAAACAACCTTCAAAGTGACAAATTCTATATCAGCTCCCTCCAGAGGCTTCAAAGGAGCCAAAACCAAAGCCCAGAACACCACAGGCAAATCCCAAAAGGGAAAAGAAGGCTTCATTACAAGACTCTCCAGTAAAACACTCCTGAGCAAGTGAACCAAAAAGTCATCCACATCCTGCAGATTTACCTAAGGAGACTGGAAAGCCTGTGCACATAAATCGGATACCGCCAACCACTTCCTAAATCCCTCCCACAAAAACTGAAGGACATCAGGTAGAGAACAGTCCAAGGGAGAGACCCCCCACTGGCTCACACCGCTTCTCAAAATTTCCCCAGTGGTGATAATAAGACTGAAGAGTAGCAGGTTTTCTGGAGTGCTGGACAGCCACAGCTAGATGCCAGCGCCAACTCCTGTTTTGGAGACCCCACCTCTCAACTTCTACACTGACAGCAGCAGCCCCCTCAGGTCCAGAGAGGGAGGCGACCGGAGAGGAAATGGAGAAGATGGAATCAACCATGGCCCCTCGACTGCCAACCGCTTGAGAGTGGGAAACCACGATCTCCTAGGCCAAAAAGGAACCACCAGAATCACCACCCAATCTTCCCTCCTTAAGTCAGAAACTTGGCAATGAGTGCCATTGGGGGATTGACAGAGCATTCATCCCTCATGCTCTCTCCTGTGGAAACCGGGCACAAAAATGAGGAATCTGTGCATTTAGCCGGAAGCAAATAGATCCAAGAAGGGAACACCAAACCTCCTGCATACCTGCGAAAACATAGCCACGAGAGAGATAGCTCCTGAATAGAAGAAAATATCCAGTTGAGGGCATCCGCCACCCCATTGTCCACTCCCTGAATATACACCATTCTGAGAGAAAGGAGATGCAACTCCTCACCAGTGAAACAAAGATAGCACCACAGCTTTAAAGGACCCCCTTGATTGTTCAGATAAGCCAGTGTCACCTGGTTGTCGGACTGCAGAACCAGATGGCAACCCTTAAGAGAGTGACCGAACCTCATGACTGCCCTCACCACCGCCATCAATTCCCTCCAATTGGAGGACCTGCGGCCCTGCTGATACGACCATTGGGCCTGCATGGACTGATCCACCAAGGTGCCCCCCACCTCCAGGGAACTGGCATCCATTGTGAGAACCAAGGCTGTAAAGGATCCCCTGCAACAGATTGTCTTGGTTGCACCACCACCTCAAATCCTGCAATATTGTCTGCAACCCTGGAACTTGTAACTAAAATTCCTCCGAGCAAGGATCCCAGAGAGACAGCAGATGAACCCATAAAAGGTGAAGATTAAATCGTGCCCACAGCACCGTAAACACTGCTGCTTCCATGAAGCCCAAGAGACAAAGCCATGACCAAACGGAGGCTGCAGGACTGGCTATAAGAGCCTCGACCAGGGATCCTAGAGCCAGAGTCCTACGCAGAGGCAATAACACTCTGCTGATGTCCGTGAGAAACCGGGCCCCAAGAAAATCCAGATCTTGAGATAGTACCAACTGGCCCTAGGCCCAATTGATCAGAAAACCATGATCCTGAAGTGCAGAACACACAGTCTGAAGGTTCCACAGAAGATCCATCGGTAATGGGGTATGCAGGAGCCAATCGTCCAGATAGGGATTTAGGAGAAACCCTTGGAGATGATGGAAGGCCACTAGTGGTGCCACCACCTTGGTGAACACACACGGCAAATAGTGGAGACTGAATGGCAACACTTCAAACTGATAATCCAGCCCCTTGATACAAAATCGCAGAAACTGTTGGATTGATGAATGGACTGGTACATGATAACACGCATCCTGTAGATCCAGAGTGCACATGCAATGTCCTGCATCACCAGAGGAATGCTTTTCTGCAAAGTCTCCATCTTGAAATGCACATGACAGGCAAATTTGTTCAGAGCATTCAAATCCAGCACCAGGCAGAAACCCCCTGTTGTCTTTGCCGCCTGAAAAATAATCGAGTAGAACCCCAAACCCTGTTCCAGAGGGGGCACGAACCCGAACAGCCTGTTTCTGTACTAGGGAAATAAGTCCTTCCTGAAGGGCCACCTGTTTGTAGCGGCGGAAGGGACGCAGCCCCAAAGAAGCAGGAGGTTCCCCAAACTCTATCCAGTAGCTGTGTTGAACCCCCTCCAGCACCCAGGTGTCTAAAGTAGACCTCAACAAGGCCAGGGAGGACAGCCAAAGACGGCCCCCTACCACCTGATCCTGTTCTATGATATAGTCAGGAACGCTGCTTCGGAGGGGGAGGCTTGGGCTTCTGCTCCCTCCCTCTGCAGACAGGAATCCGACCATGAGCTCTCACAAACTGTCTCTTCGGGGCTGGTGTGGGGAAGACTTGCGTCTGAAGAAGGGCCTGTCACTCCCATAGGATTTGAAGGTTGAAGAATGTTTCTTCTCTTTCAAGAGTATGTGAAGCCTGGTCTCCAGGTCCATACCAAGAAAAAAACAGAACCCTGAAAAGGCAAACATAATGCTGAATAATTCTGGGCCGCATCCGCTCTCCAATGCCTCAGTACCAGATTGCGATGGGCTGCTCGAAATGCACCCTGGGCCAAAGCAGAAGAGCGTACTACATCAAATGAGATGTCTGACTGAAACTCCACCTGACATTCGATCATGTCCAGAACCCCAGATCTGAAGACTCATCTAAAGCCCTATACAGAGTCTTGCAGTCCGAGACAAGGGTCGGAGCCACATAAGTTCCTTATATCTCAGAACTAAGGGCCAGATGAGCACCAGAGCGCACCTTTTTCAAGGAACCATTCACCTTCCTGTCTACAGGATGCCTTAAAACTGCATCATCAGCTAAAGAAGTACACCCAACCAGGCTGTCCACAAAAGGATCCACCTAGATGGAATCAGGAAAGTCTGTCTGCATTTTATGCAAGGGATACAATTTAGACAAAATGAGGAATCAATATCCTATTGGGGTCGGGCCCTTCCCTATGATGAACATCACCATCACCAATGCAGGACTGAACCGGCACATCAACAGGGGTTCAAATCTGAAATTGGCGTGACATGGCTGAAGAAGATGCTTCAGGTGCTTCCTCCTCCTGAAAGCCCATATTACCCTTAACATGGTGCACCAGGTAGGCAACAGGTCCTTAGAAATGTACTTAACTGTAAGATTACATACTGGTGTGCGACTGTGGTAAGATCTATGTAGGAAGCACCATTAGATCCTTAAAGGAAAGGATTCAAGAACATATGCGTGCCCTTAGGAATAATGATCCTTCCTCACCTATAGTTCGCCACATTAACAAGGAACATACAATGAGAGAGGTTCCACATATTAAATATGTGGGCATTAGCCAAACTTCGATACATCCAAGAGGTGGAAATAGAGAAATGGAACTTAGAAGAAATGAGGCCAGATGGATAATTAGACTTAAAAGCATAGAATTGGGCATGAATTTGGACCATGAGAGGCATTATTTCTTATAATTATATGAAATAGGAAAGTCATTCTATGAGTAGGTGATAGATTTCTCAATGTCCTAATGTCCCAATGAATGGCCAATGATGTAGACCTATTGCTTTAAATAAGTATAGTGGAAATCGATTGTTATTAAGATAGTATATCACAAAATGACTAAAACACACATAAGTTGATTATTAGTGTTTGCATTATTTGTTTTTTATTTTATTTTCCTTAATTGTTTTCCTTGTTTTCTTTTGTTTCTTTCTGGTATATGTTGCTTTTACTGCTTCCTATATTTTAACAACTTGTGATGGTGACAAGCGGATTCTAAGCCATTATTTTATTTGGCTATAGAAGAAATGAGTGAATAATAATAAAGGAGGAATTATCATATTGGGCACTGCTACTCCACAACATGAAATGGAGATATGTTTTTGTAGAAATGGTCAATGCTGCTTCTGTTTATGTTCATGATGATTGTGGCCTTAGGTCTTCATTGGAATATTGACCCATTATAACAATGGCCTATATATTGGAGGACAATTATGATGGTCATGTGGGATTTGGCAGTGCCTCTTTTGAAATGTACATCACAATGCCAGATATGTGTTGTTGACTGCTTAAAGATGGCGGCCGCTGATATCAGAACGCTACAACATTTTTTTATAAACAGGATTAGTTATGAGGGACATGGTGTTATCAATATCGAATTCTTTCCTTTTGGAATTTGTTGTTGAAGTCATGTGGGATTTGGTAGTGCGGCTTTTGAAATTTACATTTACAATGCCTGATATGCGTTTTTGGCTGTTTAAAGATGGCGGCCGCCAATTACGAAAATTAGAACGTTTTGACGTCTTTTGCGAATATGATTAGTTATGAGGGACATGGTTTTATTAATATTTAATTCTTTCCTTTCGGAAGTTGTTGTTGAAGTCATATGGGATTCGGTAATGCCGCTTTTTGAAATGCACATTTACAATACCTGATAGGCGTTTTTGGCCGTTTAAAGATGGCGGCCATTGAAACCAGAACGCGATACGACGTCTTTTATAAACATGCGCGTGGGTGTGTCTTTTTTATGGCTACACTCTATGTGAGGGCTTTGGTTCAGGATGTCAGGTCGTTTGGCATGAAATTGGGACGCCATTTGTTCTTTAGAAATATGTACAGCTCATGAAGGTAATTATTTGGAGAAGGTCAGCACTGTGGAATCTTGTTTTTTTACAGTGTTTGGATTTTGTCCCTATATTTTTTTGGACACTATAGCATATCATACTTGATGTATGGTAGCTGTAATTTTGAAATAGGTTACGGCTGTTTACGCGTGGTGTAGCATGATTTTAGATGGTGATCCCCATAAAGATGCAGGTAATATGGGGACTGGTGACTATTGCCAATACTACAAATTTATAAGCAACACACCTTGATTAAAAAACTGCATTTGTGAAACTAATTTTGATGTTGAAATAGACATCTTGGAGATATATATGATTTGGTGCCAAAATGGTGACTGTGTTTGTACTCCTTTTATTTGGTTTATTTCAGATGTATTTGTGAGAGATGTTGTGAGGACCATATTGGCTTTTTTCTTTCTTTGGGCTACATCAATTCTGTCCCATAATATGTGAATATTGACACACCATGAGGATAAGTAGTTATAAGGAAATCTTTGGACTACTATGGATATTTATATCTACAAGGAGGTACAACTAGCGACATAACTGTTTTACTATGGAATACTATCTATCCACAATGTACTAACTCCACAATACTTTCAAATCAGGTTTCTCTTATGGGGTTTTACTTTTTTATATTCATCCCTTTCTTTCTTTTCTTTTTATTATTTGTATTATTTGCATGCATTATTTTTTGCACTTGGATATTTGGCTAGAAGGTTTTTCTTGGATTCGACTTTCTACTTGGTGTTTGCATTGGCATGTGGTTTATTTATTTGCACATTTTTTAATGGTCACCAATTTGATATTTGTCTCACCATATATGGTGGTAATATATTAACAGGTTTTTAACTTGTGTAATATTGTGTAACTTGACTAATTATTGTATTTATAATATTTGTAATATCTTTTTTACATGTTGTTGCTCAATCAGCCTTGAAAAAGTCCTATAACAGGACAAAACCTGTGTCGGCTGAATCCTGTGAAGTCATGCGAGATTGTTTTCAGATGCACCTATCTCGATTTATTCTTCCAACCAGGCTGAATTGTATACTTATACATTCTAATATAAGCTGAACTGTGGTTGTCAAGAATTATACCTTTATAATGGATACAACTATGTATATTAAATAGATTTTCATATATTTGCCACATACCAATTGATATTTTGTTTTTGTTTTTTGTGTGAATTTTATGTGTGTATTGTAATTTCATATGTTGTCATCAGTGTGTATAGATTATTGAACCAGTATGCTGGACAGTTAGAAACTCTGTGCATAAGTGTGCTCCACAAATTGTCCTTTCTTTTGATTTCATACTAGTGTATTGTACACTGGAGTCTCTCTTGCTCTTCTGAAGCCAGGGTAACGATGTGGGTGCAAACCAGAAAGTCACAAACTGCCCTGACACCCCCACCACCCTCAGCATCACAGACACCAGACCTCACACATCTGCAGACACCACGCCAACATTCAAAGATCCAGTCACCACACCCATCCTACCTGCAGACAGCACCCCAGCAGACCCTCAGACATCCACCCCAGTCAACACACCGCAGGCACCACAACCATTGACACACCTACGTGCAGCACATCCACCATACCTGCAGTCACCACCCTGACAGACAGCCACCCACGCACCACAGCATCCCCCAGCACCTCCACCCCCCTCAACCCAAGACACTTAAAGGCCCTCACTCACCCACCCAAAAGACACCCACCACCCACAAGTATACCTGCCACAAACACGCACCCAAGACATCCACGCCAACACCTCATACAAGCACTCCCTCTTCCTCCACACCCAAAACCTTTTGTTATGACTGTCCCTGTGTGAGCAAAAATGCTTTCCTCTCGGAGTTTGACCTTTAACCTACTCCTCCCCCGTTACACCCTTAAACATTCAGGTTCCCTGCCCAAGACCATCTCTTCCATCTCCAATGCCTCCCCTACACCCCTGCCAGTACCCATGCCCCTCCCCCTGACAAGAAGTCAACCCCTCCTAAGAAGACCCAATCCTCCCCAAGCCAAAACCAAAACCACCCCTCCCAAGCCAAAGCCCAAACCACCCCAAGACCTAAGCCCAATGCCCCCTCAGCCATCCCCTGAGATCATCACTGAGATGCCTGCCTGAGCCCTTGAGGCCCCTACCTTTGGAAGTTACATGGAAGTCAGGAGTCAAGTTGGGGCACCATATAGTGCCTTTGGTGCCCCACTTTGTTTTTATAATGGACTGGCCAATCGCCTTGAACTTTTCAATTTGATATTACTATTAATATATTCGGAACTACCAGATGTTGCTTTACTGGTTACATCTTTGTCCTGCGTTTCCCTTCCAAGGTTTGAGTCGTTCCTGCCTGACATAGGTTGTGTGTGAGTATTTGTGTGTGTATGTGGTGCTTGTGCTTCCTGTATAGTTTGGGCATTATGAGAGGGTGTGTGCAGTGCTTTTGTCCCACAGGGATAGGGTGTGTGTTGTGTGATGGGCATGTGTATGTTGCAGACATGTTGTTGTGATGGTATTGTGTGGTGTTTGTGCTTACATTTGTTGTTGTGGTGTGTGGCTTTGAATGCTTTGTGTGAGTGTGCATGTATTGTGCATGGCATGCTAGGTATAATGTACTGTGTGTGATGTGTGTGTCGATTGCTAAGTTGTATGATTGTGTAATTGTTTGTGTTCGTTCCCTGTTGGTTGTACATTGTGTTGTATGTGTGATGAGTCCCTGGCCAGTGGCAATTGTGAGTGCTTGACAATGTGTATATGATGTAGTGGTTGTGGTCTTGTTGTGACATGTTGTTATGTTGTGTGGGATTGTGTGAGACTGGGCTCGTGCTGTATTGCTGTGCATATTTGTGTGTTCTTGACGTATGGTGTGTGTGCTGGCTGCAGTGTGTGTGCTGTGAATGCATGAGTGTCTTTGTTGTTGTATGTGTCATGTTGGTGTGCTGTTACCTGTGAGTGTTGCTCTTGCAGCCCCCTCCCTAAGGTATGTAATATAAGTGTACAAAATTTGCCAATATACAAATGCAGCAGGTGAGTGTGTGTATTTACGGTTGCTGTCATTGGCGTTGTCGGAGATTCTGTTGTCTTTCTGCAAGCAGGAGTAGCAGAATGATGTCTAGTTGTGATTCCATGGCGGCTCCGGATAAGTATGGCTTCCCAGAGGTGAGTGTCTCCCTTTAGACATCTTGTTTCCGCCTGGTTTTCCATTGTGGTCCGACAGCAGCAGAAATGTTGGTGGTGTGCAACCTTGTAAAGTGTCCGATGGAAGCTTGGTCTCCGCTGGCCTGCTGGTGCCTTCAATCGTCCACAGCGGCCTGACCACATGGGCGTGCTGGTGGTGCTTTGGCTGTATTCTGTATGCATCACTGCCAAAGTCATATTTGGCTGTCCTGTCCGCCAGCCTGTTGGTGGTCTGACCGTCACCACCAACGTGGCGGTTCGTCGTAATAAGCCCCTTTAAGTTATTGGTTTTAAATGTATCGGGCCTGCCTGATCTCCAATAGCGGCTTGCGGCGCGGAAAAGGGGTTAGGTGGCATGTGGCAGGGCAACAACAAACAGAAAAATTTAATTAAAAAACAAAACACTTACCTAAGTCCCTGCTGTCGCGCTGCTATTCTGTCTCCACTGCAGGCTCAGGCTCCCAGCCTGCCCTGCAGCCAATACGAACGCTGGTCTCATGCTGCTGGCAGCATGAAAGCAGGGTTAGGCTTGGCTGGAGCGTCCTGGCTCAGCACTCCCAATCAGACTGGGAGACTCTGCCTGCTCTCCCCAACCCGGCAACACAGTGCTGGGTTGGAGAGAGCACAGTGGTCACGTGTTTGGCCGGTCCAAGATGGTCGGCCAAACACAGATGCAAACTGAGCACTCCGCCCTCCGTGCTCGTCATCACCATTGTCCCACCCTTTAAAAATAAGACGATAATATACATAGGCCTTGATTTAAGACGGTCTAGCGCCATCCTAACGACACATTAGCATAATTTGTTTTACGCTAATGTGGCGTTATATGGCCTAAGATACTGCACCATATTTACAAAGTGGCACAATACTCTTGCGCCACATTACGCATGCACAATGCATAATGTATGCAGAGGGGGCGTTCTCCTGTTAGGGGGGGCTGAAAAAATGGTGTAACAAAATCTAAGAGATTTCTTTGCATCATTTTTATCTGCATTTTTAACGTCTGCTCAGAGCAGGCATTAAAAGGAGGTTCCCATTGTTTTCAATGGGCCTCTGGGTGCTTTGCAGGTTTGTCGTCAACATTATTTATGCTAATCCTGCAAAGTTCTGACCTAGCATCAAAAATTCTGACACTAACTACCATTATGGTGTGCTTTTTATATTAAAAACTGCTCACACATGGTGGAGTTAGGGAGCGCTAAGGGGAACAAGAAAAGTGGTGCTTTTCATAAATCTGCCCCATAGTTTATTATCATTTTATTTTTAAAGTTTTGCAGCTGCTGCTGCTGGTGTGGGGGAAGAATGATGCTGCTCTGCAGCTGATCTCTGGTTTTAGGCAATGTTATTTGCATCCTGGTTCCTACGGCTCCTATTGCCAATGTGTGGAATTCTACATAGCATAGATGATGACACAGGAGGAATGGACCCTCTGATGGAAACATTTTTTTCTTCTCCACAGGGAAAACATATTTTCTTTTGCAAGAAGCTCTTCTTCTGCTTGCCCACCAAATGTGGGTTTTCTCCTTTCCCACTCCCCTCCTGGAAGGTGAGTTACTCCAGCCCCTGGATCCTCCAGGATTAAAAGGGTCAGATAAATGTTTGGGAATGGCCACACATGTATATTTTGTTGTAGGAGTTCCAAAACTGCCAAGGCAAACCATTCCATGGAACATCCACTTACTACTCATTGAGTAGGATTTACTACCTTGGATTTCTCCGCTTTTCTGGTGGTGAAATCCGCAGCAGTAAATGTGCTTACTCCACCCTTGAATCCCTCTGTGAATTCCAGCATAACAGACGCCGAAAACATTTCAGTGAACACTAATGTGTGTGTTTTTTTTTATCCAGGTTAGATTATCAACTAAGGCCTTTTATGTGTAGTTTAGACAGAATTGATGTTCTAAAGAAGTATTTAGAGACTATTTGACTAATAATTTATGTTCGTAATATCCATATTTGTCTATTTATATGTGCCATCAACACATTTTGTTTTGTTTAAGGATATTCCCGTATTGAATATGTTGTACAATGTGTGAACTGAATACTGATGTAACAAAGATCAAAACGTCTACGCTTTAGTGTGCATTTATTGCCAACATCTTTATTTTGAAACTAATATCCACAATGATTGGACATATTTTACAAAAGCAGTGCAACGATGGATAAGGATATGAAATAATATAATGGGGTACTATATGTTATTCAATGTTCACCTCATTATTTATCAGATAATACTCCACATAATATTTCTGCATTATGCATTGTAATGAACAAGATACCTACCATAAGTAGAAACATCACTTATTGTGTCCTTTCATTATATTTGGCTAGGTAGTAATATGGCTGGGAAATAAAACACTTCATAACTTTTACCACCAAACTTGGAAATGGTATAATTCTATTCTTAAATTAAAGATAATCATTGGTATTAAAATATAAAAAACAAACCACCACACCGGAGAGGATCAGAAATAATTTTAATGATAGGGCATTTTTTTGTACTATTTCCAGTTTAGCATAACGCATTTCAAACATGTAATTAAGACTGAAAAATTGAAGACTGTGCTTTGGTGGTATGAGACATTCTTTTAAACTAAGTTTATATTATCAGAATATTTTTTTTTAATTTGAAAGTCTTATTTTCTGGTGATTGTGAAACTTTATCAAGTTTTAGTTGGTGTGTACATGATACAGATATTTCTAATGTTATTAAAAAAACCCACTTTTTTCGCATACACTACTTGTTTTTCAACCAGCCAGGGTCTGAAGAATCGAAAATCTGAAGGCCTGCCTACATAGGCATCTCTGGATAAACATTTTTATTTGTATAATTATGTGAATTTAGAATTTGGTTGTTTTTTCCACAAATTGTTACTACTACATTTCTGTTTCTTAAAGTCAACTTAAAGAGGCAAGTCCATGCGTGGACAGGGGAGGAAGACATGCTACTGCGTGGTGTAGTGGGGTTTAAGCTGGCGCAAGACCGTCGTGTCCTTCAGAAAAAAAGAAACGATTTTAGTATTCTCTTTGTAATTCGGAAATCGATTAATGCACCACCAATTGCATATAATAAGGAAACTGCAGGTCACTGATAAATTATGTAGCCATGCAGAGGCATTAGGTCATAGGTTGAGCGCTTTTATAATGTCACGAAACTCCAAGGTGACTTACAATGACATGTGATAGAGCGTTCCGACCTAATAAATTACCTGTATTTTGGACGCTCTTAGGTCGATGAATCTTTTGACCAAGTGGGGCTCTCTTCACCCGAGAGAAATCAATTTAATCAAATCAATAATCAATAACGAACATAAGCAATGCCCTGATCAACATAACACTTCACAATTAATCCAGAAAACATTTCGGCGAACCATGACCTTTCGGTCATGAATAACCACACCAGTTTATTCAAAGTTAATGCATTTATTTCCCTATATTAACAAAGCTAGCACAATATAAATGTGTCTCAGCACCAAATGATATATGTAAATGAACATTAATAGCTGTCCATAACGGCGAAACAGATGCAATCTATGCAGCATTTGAATCACAATGCCTTCGATAATAGCAACACAAACCACTAAAACTATAATCTGTAATGGGCTAATTGCATACATTAGTCAGCATAACAAGGTCTCAAATTGCATCGTGCAACAAATGAATCCTCATCTATCCTCGAATTAGCATCTGCATGTGGGACTTCATGCAAAAACAATTTAGCAACATTAATTTGGAAAACTCCTAACTAAGGCTCTTATCAAAAATCAGCAGTTGGTTACCTAAAAAGAAAACACAATGCAATTGTACATTTTCCTTTCATATTTACCAAATTCAATCAGCATTCAAGGAAGTCTTCGTCTCACAGGTACCGGTTTCCGATCAGCATTGGGACGGGGTAAAGGGGCAGGGTGGACGGGGCAATTGCCTCACAGCGGCAAGATAAAAGGACAACTACTACTTCATGCAAAGGGGCAAATCGAAGTTAAAGTCTCTAGGGCGAGAATTAATTAAAGTCTCTTTCTCTCGATTAGAGAAAGCATCAAAGTTTCTTTCAAAATGGCGTCGCAGCAAGATGGGCCATAATAGCTGCAATGTCTCGTAATGGCTGGTAACGGCAATGATGGCTATAATGTCCGCTGGCAAATGGCTAAAAATGGCTGCTTTCTTCTTGTGCACCTGGTTTAAATAGACAACAGTTCAAATCCAGTAGGGTCTTCCATTGGAGGGTTCATAGGTTAGCTTCAAATTGTCCAATCAAAAACTACAGTTCACAAGCTTCTACCTAAGCATACATTATCCTTGGAGTCGGGAACGTAAGTTGCAACATATTTTACCAATTAACTCACTTTCAGAGCTTCCATTGTCCGCACCTGCAGATTGACCTTGGAGCAAAGAAGAAGATGCCAGGCTGGCACGAAACCTTAAAGATAAGCATGTGAACGGTCTCACTGGAAAAGTACAGCTTCAAGCAAGAATACACGTTTATTCGCACATTGGAAAAACACGAGCATCTAAACCGTGAGACAAGGCAACTAGGCCAAAGCCTCCACTAAAGTTATGCTAAGCTAAACATTTCAAACAAGCAAATCGTAGCACACGTTTACGGTTATGTCAGATTGGTACAATTCTAATACATCACGTTATATAAAGCACGCTTATAAATGTTGGCAAACTACTCTGAGGGCACATTTTGTCCCCGTACAATCTTTATTAGTTCGGTTAAAGTCACACTTGATTACTACAGTACTACGTTTATGCGCTAATAAATGTAAAACCTTCATTTCTGCGTCATCAATCCCTCCTCTGATGACTACTTGTCATCACACAAAACCATGCCCACAAATTTTATTCCATTAAAATTCTGTCAGTTCTCTTTGCCTTTTAGTTCCCCTTGTTCTTGCTTTGTATTCTTCTGCCATTCTTTTCATCATTTTCTCTTCCTTCCTTCTCTTAATTCTTGCCATGATCATTAATATTCCCTTTTTATTCCCCAAATTCCAAAGATGCAAATCAGTACTATTAATATTCCCTGTATTATTTTTAGTAATATTCCATTCCAAATGCCACCAAGCCAATTTCCCACTGACGCAATTCCCTTTCCAACCTTCTCCCACACTCCTGGTTCTTTCAATTCCTTCAAGTCTGCACTCTCTTTGGTTAGATTAGCAAGCATTGTTTTAATCTTCACACTGTTGTCGGGTATATACGTGCAACAGTGTCGCGCACCAAGCATTTTGCAAACACCACCATCCTTTGCTAAAAGAATGTCTAGGGCAAGCCTGTTTTGAAGAGTCATAGCTCTTTCCGCTGCAAGTTCAGCATCCATCAGGATTATAGCACCTGAAAACTTTGTCAACATGTTATCCACTATAGTAGACAACTTTCTTATTTTGATGGAATTCAACACAACTCCCAGTGAAGGAATCATGGCTCCAAATATATCACCTACCACAGCAGCTGCGGTCTCTCTTTTCTGGATACGATGAGATCCAGACGTCTTTGGAATCACCGATAGGTCATCCAGTTGATAAACCTTTGGGAACACTATACCCAAATAACATCTCCCCCACCACCCTTTTGGAAGACGATAATAGGCATTATGCCCACAAATGTAATATACACCCGGTATGACAGGGTCAAGTCCGTTCAGCATGAATGTCCATTTGGCCTTAAAGATAAACGTATGTTTGCACTCACTCGCTCCTACAAAAATGTTATCATAATAAGATTCACCACGATATATACAAAATTTCCCTACATGCCAAGCATCTAAAGCTATTTTCCCTTGTGTTCTTATTGCGGCAAAAGCATAATTATCTACTGAAGTCCTCTTATGTAGCTCCTTTTCTAATTTCGCATTCATTTGTGCTCTTCTATCATCTGTGCAATCTAAAAAGCTTATTTCTACAGCAGAGAGGGAGCAGGTAAGATTTTCCCTATGAGCGTGAGCTGTTTCAAAAGGTTGCATTGGCTCGAAAAATTCCCTCATTATTTTAGCATCCCAATCTTTAGCAATCTGGCTTAGCTGCGCTATTATAGGAACATATGCAAAGGTAACATCATAATTTGAATAAAAATACTGTATGTTGGTTTGACCATAAAATCTAGAAGTTACTATACTACATGTAATCCCATATGTAAGAGGCATGTGGTGATAAGTCACCCCTTCCGTTACCGATGTCGGTATCTGTGTACACACATAACAATCTTTCGCATCCATAGTCTCAACATATTCTGTTAGTAAGCGATAGAAAACATTATACGAAAGCTCCTTCTTATCATGCAAGTGTCTCTCATCTAATTCTAGTCTTTTCAATGCGGTTAGTTCAGTGACAGTAACAGGAGCAGAAGTAGAAGCATCAATTTTCTCATTCTCACCCTTACCACGCGTTGCAAGCACTATTGCCATTATTATTAGTACACATGCAGCTATCAAGCCTATACATGCATATTTACAATATGTCACTCTACTGTTTTGTGTCATGATCTGTATAGAATCAGAGAGCTAGAAGCACCTATAAAGAAACGATTTAGCAATTAGTTACAAAGCTGAGCGAGCGCGATGTTCACACAATTTTCTTCAGGAGCTCAGTCACTTATCGGTTAGCAGCATTTGTCTCAATTCGGCAATTTTTTCTTTCAATTCGGCAATAACTCAGTCTCTTTTTTTTTTTTTTTTCTCAAAGTTCAATCAATAACTCAGTCTTTTATCAGTTCAACGTTGTCTCAAATCAGGTTTAAGAGTCAATCAGGTTATCAAAGTCTTATCAGGTTAGCAAATGTCTCATCCGGTTTAGCAATGTCTCAGCTGGTTGTATCACGTTAGATTATAGCAAACAATGTCATTTATCAGTTTTTTCAATCAACAGTGTCCATAAAACTTTTCTTTTCTATTGGTATCTCTTCTTCTTCGTTCTCGAGGCTAAGAGATACAAATTCGTCAGTCCAATCGTCATTGACTACATATGCCCATTCTGGACCGGAATGTCTCCTGTTTGGTATCCTTTTCCTTTTCAATTTTGCCTCTCTCTTTGATTCTGCCTCACTGGTACTTTCCTCTTTGGCCAAGTCTTTTCCTTCACTTGACGTTGGTACCACGACAGACACCTCCTTTCTTTTCTCTTTCACTCTTGGCCCTTCACTGTCATTCAACTTTTCTCTAGTTCTTTGTTTTACTGGTGATATACTTGGCTTCCTCTTTGCACTGTGTCCATTTGATGGACCTGCGATCTCTTCTGAAGAAGTTTGAACAGTTTCGTTCTGTTCTGCCTTGTTTTCCTTTTCTTTTTCTGTACCGTCTGCTTCTGGGAAAGCCCTCCTCTGATCAGGCTCTCCTGCTTTTTCACCTCTTTCGAGCCCTTTGTCACCGATACTTTCGTCAGGCTCTTTGTCACTTTCAGCTGCTTCAGGCTCCTTGTCACCTTCAGCTGCTTCAGGCTCTTTGTTATCCTCGGCTGCTTCAGGCTCTTTGTTGCCTTCAGCTGCTTCGTCGCTGTCTGAGGTTTCACCTTGGTCTTCCCCAAGTGAATCGGTTGCTTCGTCCTCAGAGAATATTTCTCTCTCTTCTATTTCTGCTTGTTCGCTCTTAGTTCTGTTTTGCTCTGTCTCAGCGCTCGTCACTTTATTCAGCGCTTCAACTTCCTCATCTGTGGGACACAACACTTTCTTTGTATGACTGACCTGGATCCAGTTGGGAACTCCCGCACACTTCACAGCGGTAGTGGTCGTCAGGATCACTTGGAAAGGGCCTTTCCAACGGGGTTCCAGACACAACTTCCTCACGTGCTTCTTTATCACGACCCAGTCACCTGCTTTCAGTGTGTGTCCTGGACCTTGGATCGGTGGCAAGGTGGTTGCTTCCACCTGGTGAGAGAAAGAGCGAACCACGTCAGCCAGACCTTTGCAGTAGTCTAACACCATATCATCTGTAATATTCAAAAGCGCGTTTGCGGGAACTGCAGGAAGTCTCGTGGCCCTGCCCATGAGAATTTCGTGTGGGGACAATCCAGTCTTTCAGTCAGGGGTGTTTCTCATTGACATTAACACCAAAGGCAATGCGTCAGGCCATTTCAAATTTGTCGATGCACATATTTTCGCCATTCTTGATTTCAGTGTACCATTCATTTGTTCCACCAGTCCGGAGGCTTCTGGGCGATAGCTACAATGCAGTTTTTGCTCAATGTTCAGCGCTGCGCAAAGTAACTTTATCACCTCGTTATTGAAGTGACTTCCTCTATCTGATTCTAAAGAGATCGGGAATCCGAAACGTGGTATCAACTCCCTCAACAATAGTTTTGCAACTGTAAGGCTGTCATTTCTACGTGTGGGGTATGCTTCAATCCAGTGACTAAAAATGCACACAATCACCAACACATACTTCAGACCTCCATGCACAGGCATCTCAATAAAGTCCATCTGCATCCTGCTGAACGGGCCGCTCGCCCTGCCAATGTGGCTCGCGTTCACAACCGTTCCCTTCCCTGGGTTCATCTGCTGACAAATGACACAACGGTGGCAAACTGCTTCTGCAGCTTGACGAAATCTGGGGTTAAACCAATCAGTTTTGAACAATCTTATCATGGCATCTCTCCCTAGGTGAGCCTGCCCATGATAGAACCGCGCAAGCTGCGATAAGAGACAATTTGGTAAAACAAATTTTCCCTCATTCGAAACCCATAACTCATCTGGTCTCTTTGTACATTGTGACTTAATCCAGGAAACTCTCTCATCCTCCCCGACGCCATTCTGCAATGCTTTTAGTTCATCTATTGTATCCACGACCTTCAAGGCAAATGCTTCAGCTGGTTCGAGCTCTGGCTCACTTATCGAATTCCATTCATCCCTGAGCAATATACAGTTCAAGGCACAAAATCTTGCGACTTGATCCGCATATGCATTTCCCAGGGAAACATAGTCCTGTCCTTTTGTATGAGCACTACACTTTACCACTGCAATTTCGGCTGGCATTTGAATGGCATGTAACAATTCCCTTATTCTCTCCCCGTTTTTCACTGGAGACCCTGAAGAGGTCAGGAAACCTCTCTGTGACCATAGTTGCCCAAAGTCATGTACAATTCCAAACCCGTACTGACTATCAGTGTAAATGGTAACCTTCATCAATGTGGACAGTTGGCATGCTCTTGTAAGGGCTACAAGCTCTGCTACTTGTGCGGAATAGACTCCTTGAAGCCAGGACGCTTCCAGGACGCCCGTTACAGTACATACAGCATATCCTGCTTTCAATATTCCCAATGCATCTCTTAAACATGACCCATCAACAAAAACAATTTGGTCATTTTCATCAAGCTTAGTATCCTTAATGTCACGCCGGGGTTTTGTGAAAAATTCAGTCACCTGAAGGCAGTCATGCTCGACGTCTTCAACGTTCTCAATTTCAGCATTTTCACCGGGAAGCAAGGTTGCTGGATTCAACGTAGTGCACCTTTTCAGCTGCACATTCGGTGATCCCAGAATTATTGTTTCATACCTTGTGAGTCTTGCTCCAGTCATGTGCTGCGTTCGGGAGCGGGTCAAAAGTATCTCAACTGAGTGAGGGACCATGACTGTTACTGGATGTCCCATCACTATTCCTTCACTCTGAGTGAGGCTGATACCAACTGCTGCTACGGCGCGCAAACACCCTGGAAGTGCTGCTGCGACCGGATCCAAAGTAGGTGAAAAATACGCTACTGGTCTGTTTATGCCACCATGGGCTTGGGTCAAGACAGACAAAGAACATGCATCACGTTCATGACAAAACAATGTGAAAGGCTTTGTGTAATCAGGCATACCTAAAGCTGGAGCCCTGCACATACATTCTTTCAATTCAATAAAAGCATCCATCTCATCTCCTTTCAGCTCAATTTCATCCAATGCATCCTTCTGGGTCAGTTTCAGTAAAGGCTTTGCTAGAGTTGAGAAGTTGGGAATCCATTGGCGACAGTAGCTCACCATTCCCAAAAACTTCCTCACCTCCCTCCTCGTCTTTGGTGGACTCATCTGAAGTACACTTGTTATTCTTTCCTTCATTATTCTCCGTGACCCTTTCTCTATTTGATGACCCAAGTATTTCACTTTCTTCTGACAGAACTGCAACTTTGAAGGGGACACCTTGTGTCCATTCCTTCCCAAATGGTTCAGTAAAGCAATGGTGTCGGCTGTGCAGCCACTTTCTGTCTTAGCTGCAATCAGTAAGTCATCAATGAACTGTACTAGTGTTGACTCGAATGGCAATTCTAACGCTTCCAAGTCTTTCTTTAGAATCTGATTGAAAATTGACGGTGACTCAGAAAACCCTTGAGGAATTCGACACCAACTGTAAACTCTGTCTAGGAATTTGAAACAAAAGAGAAATTGGCTGTCCTCATGAAGAGGCACTGAAAAGAATGCTTGTGACAAGTCGATGACTGAGAACCACTCGGCATCGCAAGGGATTTGAAACATTATCACAGCTGGATTCGGTACTACAGGGCAGCACTTAACTATGATGTCATTTATTTTCCTCAAGTCCTGCACGATTCGGACCTTTCCACTCGGCTTTATTAGTCCCATGATTGGTGAATTACATGGACTGCTTAACACTTCTTTCAGTACTCCCTGTTTTACAAACTCGTCAATGAGTTGAGCCACTTTCATGAGGGTGTCTTGTGCCATGTGGTATTGTGGGGTCTGGGGAAAAATTACATTGGGTTTTACTGTCACTTTCACTGGTTCCACTCCTTTCACCAATCCCACCTCTTTTCCTGTCATATCCCACACTTCCTTTCCGACTGTTTCCCGTAATTCAACTGGAATATCTTCTTCAGTTATCATCGGAAAAAGGTTAATCAGAGGATATTCTTCATCGACAGTTTCCATCTCATCCCCTTCTACACTTTCCTCTTCTTCCCCATCACTGCTCGTCTGAATTCTAATTCCATCGTCCGAACACATGATCGAACATCCCAATTTGCACAATAGGTCTCTCCCTAACAGTGCTATCGGGCTTGAGTCACATACCACAAATTTATGTAACCCTTGATAGTTACCAATGCTGACCTGTACTGGATCTGTGATTGGGTTCGTCAGCTGCCTGTTTGCTACTCCCACTACTTGAACTGTTCTCCCTGACAGTGGCAAATTTGGTACTTCAATGCTCCTAACAGTTGAACGTGTGGCTCCTGTGTCAACCAAGAATGAAACACTATGACCCATAACTTTTCCCTCCACATACAGACCCTTTTGATCAACTTCCAAGGATGCTGCAAGCACACAATTTCCCTCCTCATCTGAACTTTCACTCTCCCATACATTGTTTATTCCATTCTCACTGTGTAATGGGAACTGTTGTACTGTGCCATTCGTATTCATCACCTGACTCGAGACCTGTGGAGGAACCATCACTTGCTGCTGACTCATTGGTGCCAAAGGTATTTGCATTTGCTGATTAGGTACTATAGGAAACTGCTGTTGCATTGGCTGCATTTGCGTCATCTGCATACGGGGCATCTGCATCTGCTATGGCTGCATGGGCTGTAATCCCTGCAGCTGATTTATGGTCTGAAAATTTGGGTTTGGACCTTTCATTTTCGGTCCCCTCATTGTCTGGAATGCATTGACATCATTGTTTTGCTGACCAACACCTGCACCTTCCTGCATCACCATCGGGCACTCGCGTTTCCAATGTCCGACAATTCCGCACACGTGACACGGCATCACCTTTTTCATTGCCTGCACACCATTCGGAATCACAACAGTGTTCAAATCCGGACCATTACTCCCAAAACCTCCTCTGCCTCTGCCTCTCGCCTGTTGCTGAACCACCATGTTTCCCTGCGGCTGTGGCTGCGGTACCTGCTGTTGGAACCCTTGCAACCCTTGCAACCCTGTCTGAGCTGCTTTAAGTTGCATCATCATCACTTTCTCTTTCAACTTTTTCTGTTTCACTTCAATTTCGTCGCTACAGTATTTCGCATAATTCAACACCTCATCAATCGGTTTCGACTGCCAACAAATCAAATGCGTCTTGATCATCTGACTTATCTCTGGTCTCAGCCCTTCCACAAATCTGAACACAAAATGAAGCATGTCCTTCGCCTCTATTGTTTCCGTGCCACTGTAGTTCTTGAACGCCTTCAACAACCTCTCATAGTACCCATGAATCGACTCTTTAGCCTCTTGGGCAGTTCGATCAATCTTCTGCCAATCCACATTTTTCGCGGCAACCTTCGTCTTCAAATGCTCAATCACCTTATAGTACAAGCTCATCACCATAGGTGATGGTGCACCCGTATCCCTGTCTCTCTCTGGTTCACTTGTCGGCCAACCTACAGCCCTTTTGCAATCTTCCCACAAATCTGCCGGAACCACAATCTCAAAGAGGGTGTTCAAGTCTTCCCAAAGACATTTCGCAAGCTTCACAAACCTATCAGTCTGCTGATACCATTCAATCGGTTTCTCTCTCAGTTTGGGAAAATCATCCGTAAAAGACTGAATGTCGCTTCTGTGCCACGGTACATGTATCAATTTGTCCCCTGCTGTCTCCCTCATTGGTAACATGGTTATTGCATCACTACTCTGTGGTCTCTTCTCCTTCTGCTCTGGTACGCTGTCTTTCTTCTTTTCCTTTTTCTTTGCCCACCTGCTCTCCCATTTGTCTAAGCACCTCCACACTTGTGCGTTTTCATGCCTGCTGACCTCATGTGTTCAAAGTCTGTGGTCCCGAAATCCAATCTATAGCTCCTGCTCAAGTGTTTTGTCTTGTCTATCTCAACCCCGTTTTTGTCAGCTATTTCTTGCAACCTTCTATGTACCTTGTTCACTTCTCTCATAATCCTGGGACATAGATACCTCAGCTCTTCTTCCGAGTAGGACTCTAACCTATTCACACCCATAGTCCCTTCCACCAATTCTTCTGCTTCCATGTTCAACCTGACCCTATTCAGATAGTCTTCTCCCTTCCCACTGGTTGAGCTTTGTGTGGAATTCAGACTGTTGAACCATTGTGTCAGCTGTTGCGCATTCAACCCCATCAGTGTAGCATTCACATCGACCGCCATTGATGGTTGCGGCAACTTTTCAGTGTTCGATGATAGCGGTATCATCAGTGGGGGACTCGACCTCACCACTGTTGACTGAGCACATATGGGACTAAACTCCATCAAGGACCCAGATCCAGTTGGCAGAGCCGCTATCGGAGTTGTCTCTGGAGTGTTTTCTATGCACCTCCTTTCCGTCCCATTGTGCACCATCAACCCTTGACCGCTCATACCCAAGTTAGGCTGGGTGTACAAAGGTACCGGTGGACCTACAGTAATGGGTAGGGATATCGCTTTTGGGTTCTGTCCATTCCCTATGTTCTGAGCCATGTTCATTCCCACACTATGGGTCATCATTGCCGGCATGCCCGCCTGACTCCCCGTCATTTGAGCATGTGCGGTTCCCCCTTGCAACTGCTTTTGAGGCATCAAAAGCTGGGTTGACTCAGCTTGTGCCAATGTTGGGTTGCGACCATTCTGTACTCCCATTACGGTTGGATCTAGAACCATTCCCGTACTGTTGTCACTGCTGTAGTACCTTGGGACCTGCGGCTGATAATTTTCTGCTGGTTTCAACATAGGCACATCTGGATATATTCTCCTAACCTGTGGTATCTGCGGGGTGAACAGTAAACTCGGGTCCTTAGATCCCGATAGCGTTTCTGAATTCGGAGTTTCATTATTCTGTACCGGTGCCGGAGGGGCAGAACTGGTACTTGGACCTTGTCCACTCTCTGCATAAGGTGGTGGACGGTCGTTCAGCAATTGCATGATGAACTCCTCATCATCTGACTCGTCTTCTCTATCTTTGGAACACCTCCTGTTTGTCTTACAGGTAGCTTTCTTGCCTGTCGCCTCTTCTTCCTTAGTGATTGCGGGAAACAGTTTGATCCCCTGCAATACATCTGACCTCCACACCTTCTGTGAATTATCCCACCTAGCGTCCGCTAGTGTCTTTTCTACCTTTCTAATCCTGGTCTCGAACTTCTTTTGCTGTTGCTGTCTAGCCATTAGTTCCCAAATCGCTAGAGCCTCAAACTGTGCTGGCATTGGAGGTACCTTCATGTCGTACATCGCGAATCTCAGATTCTCTAGGATCCTTATATTGAATGTCCCATGGATCGGGAACGCTACGCTCCCATGTTTCTCTGTCAGCTTGTGCCATTGCTTTAGCCAAAGGCACGGAGCTACCCCCTTTTCCTCCATTACAATGTAAGCTGGTGTACCTTCGGGTGGCGTCTCCTCTCCTACGCTCGCTTTAATGTAAGACTCCCCCTTCATCGCACTCTTTAATGCTTTAAAAAATTTCATTTTCTCGTCTTTTATTTCACAAAATTTGTAATCAATAGGTGACTTTAATTCCCGGGATACTCTTCACTTGCCTTTCCCCTTCCAATCGAGCCCCACGGACTGCGTCCAATCCGTGCGCGACCCGTCTCTGCAACCAACCTATCCCAGCGCGGCTCCTAGTGACGTCACACTCACACACACTGCGGCTGACAAAGCCTCGCGGCTTGTCCTCCCTCACTCAGCTCCTCTCGTAACAACTTCTAGCATGTATCGCGAGCAACCAAATAATAATAAAACAGATCTGTCGGTTTACTACAGGAAGGGTAACACAATCGCTTCAGGACCTTAGGGATTTTTCACTAGCCTCGGAAGTTATTCCATCTTTCTCGGTCCCCACTTTCGCAAGCAAATCTGACCCGCAGACTCTGCTCTCAACTTGTCAATGATCTATTCTAGTGCACTTAGAATTTGTCAAAGCCCGAAGTCGAAGTTTTCTTTCACTCCCTTAACACACGTACCGACTCGTCGACCACGCCCGGTCAACCTATTAAACCGCCCAGACCACAACATAAAACAAGTGTCTCATACACTTTTCAACATACTCCGGAGTCTCTTGACCTCGCAGGGCCCGTCTCAACAACAACAACCACGTGGACCTTTTTCTGCACAAAGCGCCACATGCACATGAAGTTCGACGACTTCCCTACTCTCACACTCGGAGTCGCACCTCCGCTATTCTCTATGAAGTTCGACGACTTCCCTACTCCTACACTCGGAGTCGCACCTCCGCTATTCTCTAAAATCCTCGCAACCTTTTCACACAATCTGCGGCAATAAGCTATGCAAGCGCAAAATCCTAACTTCACTCATACCATCACTAGTACCGCCAACGCCGATTTCACACCTCCATTCTCTCCATTCGCAAGCTCCGAGATCCCGGGAAAGTTGCGGGGGACTTAGCCCATCATCATTCTCTCAATCTGTTTTACCCAAGAAAAATCTAATTCAACTTCTCGAGTGGGGTCTCAAAGAGCGTAATCGTTAATTCAACACCATATACCTCTCGAGTGGGGTCCCAAAGGGCGTAACCATTAATTCAACACCATATACCTCTCGAGCGGGGTCCCAAAGGGCGTAACCGTCCTCTGCTACCATCTACTGATAGAGCGTTCCGACCTAATAAATTACCTGTATTTTGGACGCTCTTAGGTCGATGAATCTTTTGACCAAGTGGGGCTCTCTTCACCCGAGAGAAATCAATTTAATCAAATCAATAATCAATAACGAACATAAGCAATGCCCTGATCAACATAACACTTCACAATTAATCCAGAAAACATTTCGGCGAACCATGACCTTTCGGTCATGAATAACCACACCAGTTTATTCAAAGTTAATGCATTTATTTCCCTATATTAACAAAGCTAGCACAATATAAATGTGTCTCAGCACCAAATGATATATGTAAATGAACATTAATAGCTGTCCATAACGGCGAAACAGATGCAATCTATGCAGCATTTGAATCACAATGCCTTCGATAATAGCAACACAAACCACTAAAACTATAATCTGTAATGGGCTAATTGCATACATTAGTCAGCATAACAAGGTCTCAAATTGCATCGTGCAACAAATGAATCCTCATCTATCCTCGAATTAGCATCTGCATGTGGGACTTCATGCAAAAACAATTTAGCAACATTAATTTGGAAAACTCCTAACTAAGGCTCTTATCAAAAATCAGCAGTTGGTTACCTAAAAAGAAAACACAATGCAATTGTACATTTTCCTTTCATATTTACCAAATTCAATCAGCATTCAAGGAAGTCTTCGTCTCACAGGTACCGGTTTCCGATCAGCATTGGGACGGGGTAAAGGGGCAGGGTGGACGGGGCAATTGCCTCACAGCGGCAAGATAAAAGGACAACTACTACTTCATGCAAAGGGGCAAATCGAAGTTAAAGTCTCTAGGGCGAGAATTAATTAAAGTCTCTTTCTCTCGATTAGAGAAAGCATCAAAGTTTCTTTCAAAATGGCGTCGCAGCAAGATGGGCCATAATAGCTGCAATGTCTCGTAATGGCTGGTAACGGCAATGATGGCTATAATGTCCGCTGGCAAATGGCTAAAAATGGCTGCTTTCTTCTTGTGCACCTGGTTTAAATAGACAACAGTTCAAATCCAGTAGGGTCTTCCATTGGAGGGTTCATAGGTTAGCTTCAAATTGTCCAATCAAAAACTACAGTTCACAAGCTTCTACCTAAGCATACATTATCCTTGGAGTCGGGAACGTAAGTTGCAACATATTTTACCAATTAACTCACTTTCAGAGCTTCCATTGTCCGCACCTGCAGATTGACCTTGGAGCAAAGAAGAAGATGCCAGGCTGGCACGAAACCTTAAAGATAAGCATGTGAACGGTCTCACTGGAAAAGTACAGCTTCAAGCAAGAATACACGTTTATTCGCACATTGGAAAAACACGAGCATCTAAACCGTGAGACAAGGCAACTAGGCCAAAGCCTCCACTAAAGTTATGCTAAGCTAAACATTTCAAACAAGCAAATCGTAGCACACGTTTACGGTTATGTCAGATTGGTACAATTCTAATACATCACGTTATATAAAGCACGCTTATAAATGTTGGCAAACTACTCTGAGGGCACATTTTGTCCCCGTACAATCTTTATTAGTTCGGTTAAAGTCACCCTTGATTACTACAGTACTACGTTTATGCGCTAATAAATGTAAAACCTTCATTTCAAGACAGTGTACCAGAGCAGAAGGAGAAGAGACCACAGAGTAGTGATGCAATAACCATGTTACCAATGAGGGAGGCAGCAGGGGGAAAATTGATACATGTACCGTGGCACAGAAGCGACATTCAGTCTTTTACGGATGATTTTCCCAAACTGAGAGAGAAACCGATTGAATGGTATCAGCAGACTGATAGGTTTGTGAAGCTTGCGAAATGTCTTTGGGAAGACCTGAACACCCTCTTTGAGATCGTAGTTCCGGCAGATTTGTGGGAAGAGTGCAAAAGGGCCGTAGGTTGGCCGACAAGTGAACCAGAGAGAGACAGGGATACGGGTGCACCATCACCTATGGTGATGAGCTTGTACTATAAGGTGATTGAGCATTTGAAGACGAAGGTTGCCGCGAAAAATGTGGATTGGCAGAAGATTGATCGAACTGCCCAAGAGGCTAAAGAGTCGATTCATGGGTACTATGAGAGGTTGTTGAAGGCGTTCAAGAACTACAGTGGCACGGAAACAATAGAGGCGGACATGCTTCATTTTGTGTTTAGATTTGTGGAAGGGCTGAGACCAGAGATAAGTCAGATGATAAAGACGCATTTGATTTGTTGGCAGTCGAAACCGATTGATGAGGTGTTGAATTATGCGAAGTACTGTAGCGACGAAATTGAAGTGAAACAGAAAAGGTTGAAAGAGAAAGTGATGATGATGCAGCTTAAGGCAGCTCAGACAGGTTTGCAAGGGTTCCAACAGCAGGTACCGCAACCGCAGCCGCAGGGAAATATTGTGTTTCAGCCACAGGCGAGAGGCAGAGGCAGAGGAGGTTTTGGGAGTAATGGTCCGGATTTGAACACTGTTGTGATTCCAAATGGTGTGCAGGCAATGAAAAAGGTGATGCCGTGTCACGTGTGCGGAATCGTCGGACATTGGAAATGCGAGTGCCCGATGGTGGTGCAGGAAGGTGCAGGTGTTGGTCAGCAAAACAATGATGTCAATGCATTTCAGACAATGAGGGGACCAAAAATGAGAGGTCCAAACCCAAATTTTCAGACCATAAATCAGCTGCAGGGATTACAGCCCATGCAGCCGCAGCAGATGCAGATGCCCCGTATGCAGATGACGCAAATGCAGCCAATGCAACAGCAGTTTCCTATGGTACCTAATCAGCAAATGCAAATACCTTTGGCACCAATGAGTCAGCAGCAAGTGATGGTTCCTCCACAGGTCTCTAGTCAGGTGATGAATACAAATGGCACAGTACAACAGTTCCCATTACACAGTGAGAATGGAATAAACAATGTATGGGAGAGTGAAAGTTCAGATGAGGAGGGAAATTGTGTGCTTGCAGCATCCTTGGAAGTTGATCAAAAGGGTCCGTATGTGGAGGGAAAAGTTATGGGTCATAGTGTTTCATTCTTGGTTGACACAGGAGCCACACGTTCCACTGTTAGGAGCATTGAAGTACCAAATTTACCACTCTCAGGGAGGACAGTTCAAGTAGTGGGAGTAGCAAACAGGTACCTGATGAACCCAATCACAGATCCAGTACAAGTCAGCATTGGTAACTACCAAGGGACACATAGTTTTGTGGTATGTGACTCAAGCCCGATAGCACTGTTAGGGAGAGACCTATTGTGCAAATTGGGATGTTCGATCATGTGTTCGGACGATGGAATTAGAATTTAGACGAGCAGTGATGGGGAAGAAGAGGAAAGTGTAGAAGGGGATGAGATGGAAACTGTCGATGAAGAATATCCTCTGATTAACCTTTTTCCGATGATAACTGAAGAAGATATTCCAGCTGAATTACGGGAAACAGTCGGAAAGGAAGTGTGGGATATGACAGGAAAAGAGGTGGGATTGGTGAAAGGAGTGGAACCAGTGAGAGTGACTGTAAAACCCAATGTAATTTTTCCGCAGACCCCACAATACCACATGGCACAAGACACCCTCATGAAAGTCGCCCAACTCATTGACGAGTTTGTAAAACAGGGAGTACTGAGAGAAGTGTTAAGCAGTCCATGTAATTCACCAATCATGGGACTAATAAAGCCGAGTGGAAAGGTCCGAATCGTGCAGGACTTGAGGAAAATAAATGACATCATAGTTAAATGTTGCCCTGTAGTACCGAATCCAGCTGTGATAATGTTTCAAATCCCTTGCGATGCCGAGTGGTTCTCAGTCATCGACTTGTCACAAGCATTCTTTTCAGTGCCTCTTCATGAGGACAGCCAATTTCTCTTTTGTTTCAAATTCTTAGACAGAGTTTACAGTTGGTGCCGAATTCCTCAAGGGTTTTCTGAGTCACCGTCAATTTTCAATCAGATTCTAAAGAAAGACTTGGAAGCGTTAGAATTGCCATTCGAGTCAACCCTAGTACAGTACATTGATGACTTACTGATTGCAGCTAAAACAGAAAGTGGCTGCACAGCCGACACCATTGCTTTACTGAACCATTTGGGAAGGAATGGACACAAGGTGTCCGCTTCAAAGTTGCAGTTCTGTCAGAAGAAAGTGAAATACTTGGGTCATCAAATAGAGAAAGGGTCACGGAGAATAATGAAGGAAAGAATAACAAGTGTACTTCAGATGAGTCCACCAAAGACGAGGAGGGAGGTGAGGAAGTTTTTGGGAATGGTGAGCTACTGTCGCCAATGGATTCCCAACTTCTCAACTCTAGCAAAGCCTTTACTGAAACTGACCCAGAAGGATGCATTGGATGAAATTGAGCTGAAAGGAGATGAGATGGATGCTTTTATTGAATTGAAAGAATGCATGTGCAGGGCTCCAGCTTTAGGTATGCCTGATTACACAAAGCCTTTCACCTTGTTTTGTCATGAACGTGATGCATGTTCTTTGTCTGTCTTGACCCAAGCCCATGGTGGCATAAACAGACCAGTAGCATATTTTTCAGCTACTTTGGACACTTCCAGGGTGTTTGCGCGCCGTAGCAGCAGTTGGTATCAGCCTCACTCAGAGTGAAGGAATAGTGATGGGACATCCATTAACAGTCCTGGTCCCTCACTCAGTTGAGATACTTTTGACCCGCTCCCGAACGCAACACATGACTGGAGCAAGACTCACAAGGTATGAGACAATAATTCTGGGCTCACCGAATGTGCAGCTGAAAAGGTGCACTACGTTGAATCCAGCAACCTTGCTTCCCGGTGAAAATGCTGAAATTGAGAATGCTGAGGACGTCGAGCATGACTGCCTTCAGGTGACTGAATTTTGCACAAAACCCCGACCTGACATTAAGGATACTAAGCTTGATGAAAATGACCAAATTGTTTTTGTTGATGGGTCATGTTTAAGAGATGCATTGGGAATATTGAAAGCAGGATATGCTGTATGTACTGTAACGGGCGTCCTGGAAGCGTCCTGGCTTCAAGGAGTCTATTCCGCACAAGTAGCAGAGCTTGTAGCCCTTACAAGAGCATGCCAACTGTCCACATTGATGAAGGTTACCATTTACACTGATAGTCAGTACGGGTTTGGAATTGTGCACGACTTTGGGCAACTATGGTCACAGAGAGGTTTCCTGACCTCTTCAGGGTCTCCAGTGAAAAACGGGGAAAGAATAAGGGAATTGTTACATGCCATTCAAATGCCAGCCGAAATTGCAGTGGTAAAGTGTAGTGCTCATACAAAAGGACAGGACTATGTTTCCCTGGGAAATGCATATGCGGATCAAGTCGCAAGATTTTGTGCCTTGAACTGTATATTGCTCAGGGATGAATGGAATTCGATAAGTGAGCCAGAGCTCGAACCAGCTGAAGCATTCGCCTTGAAGGTCGTGGATACAATAGATGAACTAAAAGCATTACAGAATAGCGTCGGGGAGGATGAGAGAGTTTCCTGGATTAAGTCACAATGTACAAAGAGACCAGATGAGTTGTGGGTTTCAAATGAGGGAAAATTTGTTTTACCAAATTGTCTCTTATCGCAGCTAGCGCGGTTCTATCATGGGCAGGCTCACCTAGGGAGAGATGCCATGATAAGATTGTTCAAAACTGATTGGTTTAACCCCAGATTTCGTCAAGCTGCAGAAGCAGTTTGCCATTGTTGTGTCATTTGCCAGCAGATGAACCCAGGGAAGGGAACGGTTGTGAACGCGAGCCACATTGGCAGGGCGAGTGGCCCGTTCAGCAGGATGCAGATGGACTTTATTGAGATGCCTGTGCATGGAGGTCTGAAGTATGTGTTGGTGATTGTGTGCATTTTTAGTCACTGGATTGAAGCATACCCCACACGTAGAAATGACAGCCTTACGGTTGCAAAACTATTGTTGAAGGAGTTGATACCACTTTTCGGATTCCCGATCTCTTTAGAATCAGATAGAGGAAGTCACTTCAATAACGAGGTGATAAAGTTACTTTGCGCAGCGCTGAACATTGAGCAAAAACTGCATTGTAGCTATCGCCCAGAAGCCTCAGGACTGGTGGAGCAAATGAATGGTACACTGAAATCAAGAATGGCGAAAATATGTGCATCGACAAATTTGAAATGGCCTGACGCATTGCCTTTGGTGTTAATGTCAATGAGAAACACCCCTGACAGAAAGACTGGATTGTCCCCACACGAAATTCTCATGGGCAGGGCCATGAGACTTCCTGCAGTTCCCGCAAACGCGCTTTTGAATATTACAGATGATATGGTGTTAGACTACTGCAAAGGTCTGGCTGACGTGGTTCGCTCTTTCTCTCACCAGGTGGAAGCAACCACCTTGCCACCGATCCAAGGTCCAGGACACACACTGAAAGCAGGTGACTGGGTCGTGGTAAAGAAGCACGTGAGGAAGTCGTGTCTGGAACCCCGTTGGAAAGGCCCTTTCCAAGTGATCCTGACGACCACTACCGCTGTGAAGTGTGCGGGAGTTCCCAACTGGATTCACGCCAGTCATACAAAGAAAGTGTTGTGTCCCACAGATGAGGAAGTTGAAGTGCTGAAACTGCCAGTTCCTGATAATAAAGTGCCGAGCGCTGAGACAGAGCAAAACAAAACCAGAAGCAAACAGGCAGAAATAGAGGAGAGAGAAATATTCTCTGAGGACGAAGCAACCGATTCACTTGGGGAAGACCAAGGTGAAACCTCAGACAGCGACGAAGCAGCTGAGGGCAACAAAGAGCCTGAAGCAGCTGAGGGTAACAAAGAGCCTGAAGCAGCTGAAGGTGACAAAGAGCCTGAAGCAGCTGAAAGTGATAAAGAGCCTGACGAAAGTAACGGTGACAAAGGGCTCGAAAGAGGTGAAAAAGCAGGAGAGCCTGATCAGAGGAGGGCTTTCCCAGAAGCAGACGGTACCGAAAAAGAAAAGGAAAACGTGATTGACTCCCCAGAAGGAGGGAACAAGGCAGAACAGAACGAAGCTGTTCAAACTTCTTCAGAAGAGATCGCAGGTCCATCGAGTGGACACAGTACAAAAAGAAAGCCAAGTATATCACCAGTAAAACAAAGAACTAGAGAAAAGTTGAACGACAGTGAAGGGCCAAGAGTGAAAGAGAAAAGAAAGGAGGTGTCTGTCGTGATACCAACGTCAAGTGAAGGAAAAGACTTGGCTAAAGAGGAAAGTACCAGTGAGGCAGAATCAAAGAGAGAGGCAAAATTGAAAAGGAAAAGAATACCAAACAGGAGATATTCCGGTCCAGAATGGGCATATGTAGTCAATGACGATTGGACTGACGAATTTGTATCTCTTAGCCTCGAGAACGAAGAAGAAGAGATACCAATAGAAAAGAAAAGTTTTATGGACACTGTTGATTGAAAAAAACTGATAAATGACATTGTTTGCTATAATCTAACGTGATACAACCAGCTGAGACATTGCTAAACCGGATGAGACATTTGCTAACCTGATAAGACTTTGATAACCTGATTGACTCTTAAACCCGATTTGAGACAACGTTGAACTGATAAAAGACTGAGTTATTGATTGAACTTTGAAAAAAAAAAAAAAAAAAAAAGAGACTGAGTTATTGCCGAATTGAGACAAATGCTGCTAACCGATAAGTGACTGGGCTCCTGAAGAAAACTGTGTGAACATTGCGCTTGTTCAGCTTTGTAACTAATTGCTAAATTGTTTTTTTATAGGTGCTTCTAGCTCTCTGATTCTATACAGATCATGACACAAAACAGTAGAGTGAAATATTGTAAATATGCGTGTATAGGCTTGATAGTTGCATGTGTACTAATAATAATGGCATTAGTGCTTGCAATGCATGGTAAAGGTGAGAATGAGAAAATTGATGCTTCTACTTTTGCTCCTGTTACTGTCACTGAACTAACCGCATTGAAAAGACTAGAATTAGATGAGAGACACTTGCATGATAAGAAGGAGCTTTCGTATAATGTTTTCTATCGCTTACTAACAGAATATGTTGAGACTATGGATGCGAAAGATTGTTATGTGTGTACACAGATACCGACATCGGTAACGGAAGGGGTGACTTATCACCACATGCCTCTTACATATGGGATTACATGTAGTATAGTAACTTCTAGATTTTATGGTCAAACCAACATACAGTATTTTTATTCAAATTATGATGTTACCTTTGCATATGTTCCTATAATCACGCAGCTAAGTCAGATTGCTAAAGATTGGGATGCTAAAATAATGAGGGAATTTTTCGAGCCAATGCAACCTTTTGAAACAGCTCACGCTCATAGGGAAAATCTTACCTGCTCCCTCTCTGCTGTAGAAATAAGCTTTTTAGATCGCACAGATGATAGACGGGCACAAATGAATGCGAAATTATAAAAGGAGCTACATAAGAGGACTTCAGTAGATAATTATGCTTTTGCCGCAATAAGAACACAAGGGAGAATAGCTTTAGATGCTTGGCATGTAGGGAAATTTTGTATATATCGTGGTGAATCTTATTATGATAACATTTTTGTAGGAGCGAGTGAATGTAAACATACGTTTATCTTTAAGGCCAAATGGACATTCATGCTGAACGGACTTGACCCTGTCATACCGGGTGTATATTACATTTGTGGGCATAATGCCTATTATCGTCTTCCAAAAGGGTGGTGGGGGAGACGTTATTTGGGTATAGTGTTCCCAAAGGTTTATCAACTGGATGACCTATCGGTGATTCCAAAGGCATCTGGATCTCATCGTATCCAGAAAAGAGAGACCGCAGCTGCTGTGGTAGGTGATATATTTGGAGCCATGATTCCTTCATTGGGAGTTGTGTTGAATTCCATCAAAATAAGAAAGTTGTCTACTATAGTGGATAACATGTTGACAAAGTTTTCAGGTGCTATAATCCTGATGGATGCTGAACTTGCAGCGGAAAGAGCTATGACTCTTCAAAACAGGCTTGCCCTAGACATTCTTTTAGCAAAGGATGGCGGCGTTTGCAAAATGCTTGGTGCGCGACACTGTTGCACGTATATACCCGACAACAGTGTGAAGATTAAAACAATGCTTGCTAATCTAACAAAAGAGAGTGCAGACTTGAAGGAATTGAAAGAACCAGGAGTGTGGGAGAAGGTTGGAAAGGGAATTGCGTCAGTGGGAAATTGGTTTGGTGGCATTTGGAATGGAATATTATTAAAAATAATACAGGGGATATTAATAGTACTGATTTGCATATTTGGAATTTGGGGAATAAAAAGGGGAATAATAATGATCATGGCAAGAATTAAAAGAAGGAAGGAAGAGAAAATGATGAAAAGAATGGCAGAAGAATACAAAGCAAGAACAAGGGGAACTAAAAGGCAAAGAGAACTGACAGAATTTTAATGGAATAACATTTGTGGGCATGGTTTTGTGTGATGACAAGTAGTCATCAGAGGAGGGATTGATGACGCAGAAATGAGGGTTTTACATTTATTAGCGCATAAACGTAGTACTGTAGTAATCAAGTGTGACTTTAACCGAACTAATAAAGATTGTACGGGGACAAAATGTGCCCTCAGAGTAGTTTGCCAACATTTATAAGCGTGCTTTATATAACATGATGTATTAGAATTGTACTAATCTGACATAATCGTAAACGTGTGCTACGATTTGCTTGTTTGAAATGTTTAGCTTAGCATAACTTTAGTGGAGGCTTTGGCCTAGCTGCCTTGTCTCACGGTTTAGATGCTCGTGTTTTTCCAATGTGCGAATAAACGTGTATTCTTGCTTGAAGCTGTACTTTTCCAGTGAGATCGTTCACATGCTTATCTTTAAGGTTTCGTGCCAGCCTGGCATCTTCTTCTTTGCTCCAAGGTCAATCTGCAGGTGCGGACAATGGAAGCTCTGAAAGTGAGTTAATTGGTAAAATATGTTGCAACTTACGTTCCCGACTCCAAGGATAATGTATGCCTAGGTAGAAGCTTGTGAACTGTAGTTTTTGATTGGACAATTTGAAGCCAACCTATGAACCCTCCAATGGAAGACCCTACTGGATTTGAACTGTTGTCTATTTAAACCAGGTGCTCAAGAAGAAAGCAGCCATTATTTTACATTTGCAGCCATTATTGCCGTTACCAGCCATTACGAGGACATCGCCCCATACCCGCCATTTTGCAGGACATTGCAGACCTTATGGCACATCTTGCTGCGACACCATTTTGAATGAGACTCTGATGCTTTCTCTCATCGAGAGAAAGAGACTTTAAGTAATTCTCGCCCTAGAGACTTTAACTTCGATTTGCCCTTTGCATGAAGTAGTAGTTGTCCTTTTATCTTGCCGCTGTGAGGCAATTGCCCCGTCCACCCTGCCCCTTTACCCCGTCCCAATGCTGATCGGAAACCGGTACCTGTGAGACGAAGACTTCCTTGAATGCTGATTGAATTTGGTAAATATGAAAGGAAAATGTACAATTGCATTGTGTTTTCTTTTTAGGTAACCAACTGCTGATTTTTGATAAGAGCCTTAGTTAGGAGTTTACCAAATTAATGTTGCTAAATTGTTTTTGCATGAAGTCCCACATGCAGATGCTAATTTGAGGTTAGATGAGGATTCATTTGTTGCACGATGCAATTTGAGACCTTGTTATGCTGACTAATGTATGCAATTAGCCCATTACAGATTATAGTTTTAGTGGTTTGTGTTGCTATTATCGAAGGCATTGTGATTCAAATGCTGCATAGATTGCATCTGTTTCGCCGTTATGGACAGCTATTAATGTTCATTTACATATATCATTTGGTGTTGAGACACATTTATATTGTGCTAGCTTTGTTAATATAGGGAAATAAATGCATTAACTTTGAATAAACTGGTGTGGTTATTCATGACCGAAAGGTCATGGTTCGCCGAAATGTATTCTGGATTAATTGTGAAGTGTTATGTTGATCAAGGTATTGCTTATGTTCGTTATTGATTATTGATTTGCTTAAATTGATTTCTCTCGGGTGAAGAGAGCCCCACTTGGTCAAAAGATTCATCGACCTAAGAGCGTCCAAAATACAGGTAATTTATTAGGTCGGAACGCTCTATCACTGGTTTTCACACGAAGCAGAATATTATACTGTCACTGCAGGTGAAAGGGATTCCTCCTGCTGTAGCTGACGCTGTGTAGCTAACGCTACGGAATAGGGGAGCCCTCAACCAGTGGCGCGATAGGTGGTCCAGTAATGCCACTACCTACTTTTATTAAGTAATTACTAGTGCTTATTGGTGTAATTTTCTTATTACAGCTGTTATCTGATAGTCAAGTGCGTCTGTAATAGCAAGATAACTTCTAGGGTTTTATAGATTGAGTTCGCTCTCCCATGTATTACATAAAAAACATAGCTGGCATCAATGTGGCTCCAAATAACTTTAATCTCTCTATTGAAGGCGTGTAGGAGCATACATTTGTATATGAAATAGAATTTGAGATAGTGTGGTACATGTTTAGAGTGGAAGTTGTTATATGGGTGAACTCTTAGGAAAGTCCCAGTTGTATTGCTAGTGAATGTTCTTTAAAACGTGGTGGGTTGGTAGACCTTTTACAGTTAGTAAAGAAAATAAGGAGGCTGATTCTGTGAAAGTATTAACATGGGAACGCTGTGTGTATACCAGAGATTTGCATGAGGGGCAGAGATGTGCTCTGTTCCTGGAGCAGTGATTGAGTGTTTGTGCAGCTAAGTATAGGGATAGGAGATTACGGTAAGAGACACTGTGCAGAGGCTGGATTTGCATTTGTACAACATTAAGGAGGGGGTGTTACGAGTATCCATATGTCGTGTGAGAGTCAGAGAGGTGCTCTGATCGAGGTGTAGTGAGCAAGTTTATAAAGATGGAAAGGAGGCCCGGATTTACTAAGGACGTGCATCACCTAGAGTCAAGCAAGGCGACACAAGCCATTAAGTCAGATTTACTATGACACACAAAGCCACCTTGCGTGGCTTTATGTGGCATGATAAATCTGTAGTAACGCAAGGCAGTGCAAGTCTTTGCCTTGCATTACTCTGCACTGGGAAAGCATTCTATGGATGGCGCGTGGGTGTTCCAATGCATCCACTCATGGTTTTGGTGCATTCCCATAATTACTAATAGTATTAAATCGGGGAATGCATCAAAATGCTACTCCTTCCCTGATGAGACTTAAGAAGGAGAAATATTTTTATTTCCTCTGGGTTTTTTTTTCCTTTCTATGTGCGCTGCATTCTGGACCGTGGTGCATTGGCAGCCTAGTACATTCGCACTAGGCTGCACTCAGTGTGCCAGCACAAGAAGGGAGACTGAATGTGTCATATTCTAGTAGATATGGCCCCTTCCTGCTCTCTTTCACTCAGCCCTGCAAGTTGTCTTGCTGCGTTGTGAAAGAGTGAGTTTCTCATTTAGCACATTAAATGCATTTAACTGTAAAATGATAATTTAAAGGCTGAATAGCATATGCATATTTACATTTTTTTAAATATTGTAATAGGTGTTAGAAATGGGGTCTCTTGTTGGCAATCAGTTTGCACTCTGTCCAAGCAGGGACTCTCACTTTAGTCAGGGTAAGGGAGATACACAGCTCAGATGAGCCTTGCTCACCCCCTTGGTAGCTTGGCACAATCGGTTAGCCTTATCGCAGAGGCAAAGTGTAAAATATTTGTACAAACACACACAGTAACACAGTAAAAACACCACAAAATCACTCAACACTAAATTAGAAAAATAGCCATTATTTATCTGAGTAAAACAAGACCAATTTTTTAAAGATTAAACTTGAGTATAGCGCATAGAAACACAAATTCTTCAATTTAAAGTTATTGCGGCATCATGATGGAGTCGTTCCCAACAATCCGACGCCAATGGTACTGGTCACGGAGTCACAGGGATGGACCCCCAGGTACAGTACCTTTGGTAACAAAGAAACAAGCCTGTGCACAGAGGAGGGGAGGCGAGGCATCGCTGGATCCAGTGCGGTGTCGGTTTCTTACTGCGGAGCAGGGGAGGTGATGCAGCATTGGTGCGAAGCATTGGTTCCTTACACTGCAACAGGGTCGATGTCCGGTGGGTCAAGACACGGTGAAGCGACCTAATGGGGTCGCGGTCACACCACAGGACTGCGGGAGATGAGCTGGAGTCGGGTGTCACGGACGTCAGTGACACGCATTCGGGACTCACAAGGTCACAGGACATCAGCAGGGCTGCAGCTGTGTCAAGCCTGTGATGTCAGTGGGGTCACTGCACTCCAGCGGGGACCACAGCTTTGGCTGCAGGCAGTGTCATGGGCTCAAGGAGCGGCATTGGTCCGGGCATCATCTGGGGTAGGTGCAACTGTTTTTTATTGTTTTCAACTAGTTCTTACTCCCAGGGGCCCAGAGACTGGAGTAGGCACCACCTGGCGAGCTAGGATCCACAGCAAGTAGCCCAGAGGCTTGTAAGTGAAGTCTTTGCTGTCCCTTCTCAACAGGAGACAGGTTTAGTCCCAGCCTTTGGAGACACTTCATCACCAGGATTGCAGAAGGCAGAGTCCAGTCCTTTCCTTCTTAGGCAGAAGCAGCAGCAGGCCAGCACAGCAAAGCAACAGGCAGAGTGGTAGGTCCTCCTCATCCATCCAGCACTTCTCCTTGGCAGAGGTTCCACTTGGTCCAGAAGTGACCTAAAAGTCTGGGGTTTAGGGTCCACTGCTTTCTACCCATTTCTGCCTTTGAAGTAGGCACACTTCAAAGTTATTTACAATATCCAGCGTTGCCCAGGGGGTTGGAGACTGCATTGTGTGAGGACAGGCAAAGCTCTTTCAGGTGCAGGTGTCAGCTCCTCCCTTCCCACTCTAGCCCAGGAGACTCATCAGGATATGTAGGACACTTTCCAGCTCCCTTAGTGTCACTGCCTAGAGGAATTCACAAGCAGCCCAACTATCAGTCTGACCCAGATGTGGATTCCACAAGCAGGCAGAGGCACTTAATGGTTAAGTGAGAAAATGGCCACTTTCAGAAAGTGGCATTTTCAAACTGACAATCTAAAAACCAATTTTACCAAAAGGTGTATTTTTAAATTGTGAGTTCAGAGACCCCAAACTCCAGATCTCTATTTGCTACCAATGGGAAACTGCCCTTAAAATATATTTAAACATAGTCCCCATGTTAACCTCTAAGAGAGATAGGCCTTGCAATAGTGAAAACTGAATTTGGCAGTATTTCACTATCAGGACGTACAACACACCAGTACATGTCCTACCTTTTAAATACACTGCACCCTGCCCATGTTGCTAACTAATGCCTACCTTAGGGGTGAGTTACATGTAGTAAAAGGGAAAGTTTGGGCCTGGCAAGAGGGTACACTTACCAGATCAAACTGTCAGTTTAAAACTGCACACACAGACACTGAAGTGGTGGGACTGAGACATGTTTACAGGCTACTCATGTGGGTGGCACAATCAGTGTTGCAGGCCCACTAGTACCATTCGATTTCGATTTACAGGCCATGGCACCACTAGTGCACTATACTAGGGACTTACTAGTAAATCACATCTGCCCATCATGGATAAACCAATCACCAATACTATTTAGACAGAGAGCACTTGCACTTTAGCACTGGTTAATAGTGGTAAAGTGCGCAGAGCATCAAAACCAGCCAAAACGAATTACAGCACAGGGTCCAAAGACAGGTCAGAAGGAAAAAGTACAGGGAAATCACCACAAGAGCTGCCAGGTCTAACAGTAGGTAATCACATTGAGGCATTATATGCAAACACTCAGATTAACCCACTGGAATGAATTATGTTAGGTTAAATACTAACACCATTTTGAATGTCAGCTTCAAACGTTAGGTCTAAAAAGTCTTGGCTGCACTCAAAATGCTGTTTTGCTTGAGATGCCTTTTCTCATGTTCCACTGCAGAGACTATTTTCCAGGGGTCTTCTGTCAGCTAATGAATAGGTAGGTGTTTGATACTTATTAGACAACTGACAGTGATGTTCTCATGGGGAGCAGAGGAGATGGCAGAAAACACAACTCGGGAATAACTGTCTGAATCACAATTTCTGTTCAAAGTAACAAACAAAGGACATGGCAGTGTAGGGCCCTTTGTGAAGATGTGTGAAACTGGAGAGTATACCTTATCACAGCCTTTGCAAAAGAATGGTTGGATCCTGAAAGTATGGATGAGATAACATGTTTCAAATGATGTTTTGTTGAATTATGTTAGTGTGTGTTCCTTAGCCCAGAGAAGAGTCATTGCTACAGAATTAGGATTAAAAAATTAGAGATTTTTGCTGAGTTCAAGCCAATGTTTAATTTGTGCCATAGTTTCCGGTGCGCAGCACCTGCACTTATTTCACAGGGCCGGGACTATAAATTACTGTGCCTGCTTGATAAAGTGTGTCTGAGCCTCCCATCAAATAACTACATCAGGGGGCTGACTCATCGCTGAACTGAGGCAAGGCAAGCTGTGAAAACACAGGCACTTAACAGACTTGGCAGGGATGTCATGAAAGGAATAAATGAAAGCGCATACTTTGCATTTCACTTGCTGCCTAGCCCATTACCCATCATTTGACATAAAACTGCCTTCAATCAGCCCATATATATATATATACGTTATCTACTGATTGTTGCCAGTAGGTATTTAAAGCTAGGACCTAGTTTCCAAAGAAAAAGTGTTTTTTGATTTGCCTATATCTTTATCGCCTTTTGACAAATCTTCACAACATTTTCCAAAAGAAGTGTGCTGAAAAATCTTGATGAACATGGAAAGTTTTGGGGTGATCAGTCATGTGGGGGACGACAAAAAGGGGGAGGATAAAAAAGTAAATTCCCCATGTTTATATCCAAAGGAGTTTTGAACACGAATACAGCCCGAACCGCTGGATGGAATTACTCCAAATTTGGCAGAAAGGTAGCTTTTGGTCCACAGATTACGCTGTTTGTTAATTGGTGTAAATCTATTCAGCATTTCAGAGATATCAAAGAAAGACCAAATTTGTATATCTAGAGGCACAAAGGCTCTGTGAACCCTCCCGTTCTCGTGCAGAGATTTGATTGACTGCCAACACTTCAACCAGGAAGTGTTGGCAGACATTTTAAGACTTGACTTCAGCTGAATCTCAAAACCAAACCTAAAGCAAAAGAAAAAGGGGCAGGGTACATTTACCCTAAGCCCCGAACCTTGGTCGAGGGCTTCCCCTGAGACTTTCTCCGATGGCTTAGCTCATTTTTTCTTAAATACACAACACAATTCGCAAATATTAATGAATTTCACAGTGAATTAAAAAAAAAACTCTTGTTCAGATCCCAGAGGCATTACAGAAATATGAAGGAGGGAGGTGCATGGGACCCTCTTCTAGGGCTAGGGCCTTTACTAAAAATCGGGATAGGCATTTTCCCCTTCTTACTGGTGCAACCGCTATACTATTCAATGGTCGCTCTGACCGTATTACTATTGACTAACACGTCTCATCGTGTCAACACTTCTTTGGGATATATAGATAGTTTTTCTCTATAACGATCATATTGACAGTGTAATTCATGGTGGAGCTCGACTAACTTGCACCATCCACTATTTTTGGCATTTTTCCTCTTCCCCTACTTCTACTGACTTTTACGACTGACTGGATATCATCTTGCCCTGAAGAAGCCCCCTTTTGTTGATGGGCGAAAAGCGTTGGCTGTTATGTATTTGCATTATGTGCTGCAACATGAATACGACAACTGTGTGGAATTAAAATTAACAAATGGATGATTTGACTCGTCCCTACTTCTGGAGTATTGGACTGCTTACTTACTATTCAGTGTTTTGTTTTTCTTGTGGTGCACCACCAACTTTTGCTTAATTCCAGGGCCTTGGTTTGCCTATAGGGCCCTCTATGCAACAGGGGCCTTGGTGTAGTTGCCCACCATTTTTTGATATTTGAAGGAATTATTTCTTCACTGAACACTGGGACAATCAGGTACTTTTAGGGATTTTGTGCGTTACCTTTGAGCGTGCTGCATGGACTTTCTGAGTGGCTTTGAAAGGTCCCAGGGACCACCACCTTCCTGGGGCTAAAGGTAAATAGAATGCAGGGGGCCGCACGACCCCCCCCCAGGCCCTGGTGACCACCCCTCCCAAGGGCAAAAAGCAAGCTTAAATGCTTGGGAGGCCACATGGACCCCCCGTGGCCCAGGAACTGCCACCTCCCTGGGGAAATATTCCAAATAAATATGTGGGGGTGCAGCGTGGCACCCATGGGTCTCAAATCCTCGGGGCAGATAGAATGTAAGGGGGGGCGTGCATCCCCCCACCTGGAGCCATGTATGGCCCTGGGGACTGCCACCCCCAGGGCCGACTCCTATTACCTGCCCGCTCCGCTTTCAGCAAGCAGGAGCTGTCAAAATGCTCCTGCTTGCTGAAAGTGGAGTTTCAATTCTTTCACTGCACGCTAACATGCGTCCAGGGAAAGGTATGAAATCATTGCTCCAGCAAGCAGGTAACCCCTTACCACCCAAAAATGCTTCTTCTGCATGCCCACCAAATGTGGGGTTGCTCCTTTCGCACTCCCGTCCTGGAAGGTGTCTTACTCCAGCCCCTGGATCCTCCAGGGTTAAAAGGGTCAGATAAATGTTTGGGAATGGCCACAAATGTATATGTTGTTGTAGGAGTTCCCAAACTGCCAAGGCAAACCATTCCATGGAACATCCAATTCCTACTCATTGAGTAGGATTTACTACCTTGGATTTCTCCGCTTTTCTGGTGGTGAAATCCGCAGCAGTAAATGTGCTTACTCCGCCCTTGAATCCCTCTGTGAATTCCAGCATAACAGATGCGGAAAACATCTCAGTGAACACTAATGTGTGTGTTTTTTAGCCAGGTTAGATTATCAACTAAGACCTTTTATGTGTAGTTTAGACAGAATTGATGTTCTAAAGAAGTGTTTAGAGACTATTTGACTAATAGTTTATGTTCGTAATATCCATATTTGTCTATGTATATGTGCCATCGATACATTTTGCTTTGTTTAAGGATTTTCTAGTATTGAATATGTTGTACAATGTGTGAACTGAATACTAATGTAACAAAGATCAAAACGTCTACGCTTTAGTGTACATTTATTGCCAACATCTTTATTTTGAAACTAGTATCCACAATGATTGGACATATTTTACAAAAGCAGTGCACCGATGGATAAGGATATGAAATAAGATAATGGGGTACTATGTGATGTTCAATGTTCGCCTCATTATTTAACAGATAATACTCCACATAATATTTCTGCATTATGCATTGTAATGAATAAGATACCTACCATAAGTAGAAACATCACTTATTGTGTCCTTTTATTATATTTGGCTAGGTAGTAATATGGCTGGGAATTAAAACACTTCATAACTTTTACCACCAAACTTCGAAATGGTATAATTCTATTCTTAATTAAAGATAATCATTGGTATTAAAATATAAAAAACAAATCACCACACCGGAGAGGATCAGAAATAATTGTAATGATAGGGCATTTTTTTGTACTATTTCCAGTTTAGCATAACGCATTTCAAACATATAATTAAGACTGTAAAATTGCAGACTGAGCTTTGGTGGTATGAGACATTCTTTTAAACTAAGTTTATATTATCAGAATATTTTAGTTTAATTTGAAAGTCTTATTTTCTGGTGATTGTGAAACTTTATCACGTTTTACTTGGTGTGTACATGATACAGAAATTTCTAATGTTATAAAAAAAAAAAACTTTTTCGCATACACTACTTGTTTTTCAACCAGCCAGGGTTTGAAGAATCGAAACTCTGAAGGCCTGCCTAAATAGGCATCTCTGGATAAACATTTTTATTTGTATAATTATGTCAATTAATAATTTGGTTGTTTTTCCACAAATTGTTACTACTACATTTCTGATTTTTAAAGTCAACTTAAAGAGGCAAGTCCACGCGTGGACAGGGGAGGAAGACATGCTAGTGTGTGGTGTGGTGGGGTTTTAGCTGGCGCAAGACCGTCGTGTCCTTCAGATAAAAAGAAACGATTTTAGTATTCTCGTTGTATTTTAGAAATCGATTAATGCACCACCAATTGTATATAATAAGGAAACTGCAGGTCAGTGATAAATTCTGTAGCCATGCAGAGGCATTAGGTCATAGGTTGAGCGCTTTTATTATGTCACGAAACTCCAAGGTGACTTACAATAATATGTTAAATGTGCAATTGGTGTATTTGATCCCTTATGATACGTGCTTTTGTGTCAACGCATAAAGCTCTCATTAGGTACCTAGTCGAGCGAATAGCTTTTTAAAGCCAGTTTTTTCTTTGCATTCTGGGATTTGTAGTTTGGCTCTCCCTTTGAAACGCGCATTAGAAGTAGTAGAATGCACAGAAAACTGACTCAAATTGAATTAAATAAACTGCAAATGTATGACCAGGTACACTTTCTGAATGGTCTTACATACGGTCCTCGATATCTTTAGGGGGCTGTCAGTATATTCATATGATCGTGTGCCGGGCCAAAACAGTACAACATTTCAACTTTACCCAAGGAACAGAAAAAGCAAAAGTGGCTTGTTTACTAAGTGCCCCAATTAGGATGCAGTAGCAAGGGCAGGAGGTTGTCGTTTTACACAAGAAGCACAATTCTTTGGTGGCAAAGTTCATTGATGAAGTAATGGAGAGACTTAAAACACAGTGACGCGCAGCTCCTTTTGTAAGAGACAGCTACAAGCAGGAGGCAGGGGCTGGTTTTCACACGAAGCAGAATATTATACTGTCACTGCAGGTGAAAGGGATTCCTCCTGCTGTAGCTGACGCTGTGCAGCTAACGCTACGGAATAGGGGAGCCCTCAACCAGTGGCGCGATAGGTGGTCCAGTAATGCCACTACCTACTTTTAATAAGTAATTACTAGTGCTTATTGGTGTACTTTTCTTATTATAGCTGTTATCTGATAGTCAAGTGCTTCTGTAATAGCAAGATAACTTCTAGGGTTTTATAGATTGAGTTCGCTCTCCCATGTATTACATAAAAAACATAGCTGGCATCAATGTGGCTCCAAAGTACTTTAATATCTCTATTGAAGGCGTGTAGGAGCATACATTTGAATATGAAATAGAATTTGAGATAGTGCGGTACATGTTTAGAGTGGAAGTTGTTATATGGGTGAACTCTTAGGAAAGCCCCAGTTGTATTGCTAGTGAATGCTCTTTAAAACGTGGTGGGTTGGTAGACCTTTTATAGTTAGGAAAGAAAATAAGGAGGCTGATTCTGTGTGAGTATTAAAATGGGAACGCTGTGTGTATACCAGAGAAATGCATGAGGGGCAGAGATGTGCTCTGTTCGTGGAGCAGTGATTGAGTGTTTGTGCAGCTAAGTATAGGGATAGGAGATTACGGTAAGAGACACTGTGCAGAGGCTGGATTTGCATTTGTCCAACATTAAGGAGGGGGTGTTACGAGTATCTATATGTCGTGTGAGAGTCAGAGAGGTGCTCTGATCGATGTGTAGTGAGCAAGTTTATAAAGATGGAAAGGAGGCCCGGATTTACTAAGGACGTGCATCACCTAGAGTCAAGCAAGGCGACACAAGCCATTAAGTCAGATTTACTATGACACACAAAGCCACCTTGCGTGGCTCTATGTGGCATGATAAATCTGTAGTAACGCAAGGCAGTGCAAGTCTTTGCCTTGCATTACTCTGCACTGGGAAAGCGTTCCATGGATGGAGCGTGGGTGTTCCAATGCATCCACTCATGGTTTTGGTGCATTCCCAGAATTACTAATAGTGTTAAATCGGGGAATGCATCAAAATGCTACTCTTTCCCTGATGAGAATTAACAAGGAGAAATATTTTTATTTCCTCTGTTTTTTTTTTTTCCCTTTCTATGTGCTGCATTCTGCAGCACACATAGAAAGAAGAAAATGCCTCTAAGGATTGTTTCTGTGTAGGAAAGTGTTCCTTCCTGCACAAATTAAAATCCTGCCTGTGACACAAGCACCATCGCACCGTGGTGCATTGGCAGCCTCGTGCATTCGCACTAGGTTGCACTCAGTGTGCCAGCACAAGAAGGGAGACTGAATGCGTCATATTCTAGTAGATATGGCCCCTTCCTGCTCTCTGTCACTCAGCCCAGCAAGTTGTCTTGCTGCGTTGTGAAAGAGTGAATTTCTCAATTAGCACATTAAATGCATTTAACTGTAAAATGATAATTTAAAGGCTGAATGGCATATGCATATTTAATTTTTTTTAAAGATTGTAGTAGGTGTTAGAAATGGGTTCTCTTGTTGGCAATCAGTTTGCACTCTGTCCAAGCAGGGACCCTAACTTTAGTCAGGGTAAGGGAGATACACAGCTCAGATAAGCCTTGCTCACCCGCTTGGTAACTTGGCACAATCGGTTAGCCTTATGGCAGAGGCAAAGTGTCAAATATTTGTACAAACACACACAGTAACACAGTGAAAACACCACAAAATCACTCAACACTAAATCAGAAAAATAGCCATTATTTATCTGAGTAAAACAAGACCAATTTTTTAAAGATTAAACTTGAGTATAGCGCATAGAAACCCAAATTCTTCAATTTAGAGTTATTGCGGCATCGTGATGGAGTCGTTCCCAACAATCCGACGCCAATGGCACTGGTCACGGAGTCACCGGGATGGACCCCCAGGTACAGTACCTTTGGTAACAAAGAAACAAGCCCATGCACAGAGGAAGGGAGGCGAGGCGTCGCTGGATCCAGTGTGGTGTCAGTTTCTTACTGCAGAGCAGGGGAGGTGATGCAGCATCGCTGCGAAGCATTGGTTCCTTACACTGCGACAGGGTCGATGTCCGGTGGGTCAAGACACGGTGAAGCGACCTAATGGGGAGATGAAGTGGGGAGATGAGGTGGAGTCGGGTGTCACGGATGTCAGTGACATGCATTCGGGACTCACAAGGTCACAGGACATCAGCAGGGCTGCAGCTGTGTCAAGCCTGTGATGTCAGTGGGGTCACCGCACTCCAGCGGGGACTACAGCTGTGGGTGCAGGCAGTGTCATGGGCTCAAGCAGGGGCATTGGTCCGGGCATCATCTGGGGTAGGTGCAACTGGTTTTTATTGTTTTCAACTAGTTCTTACTCCCAGAGGCCCAGAGACTGGAGTAGGCACCAGCTGGTGAGCTAGGATCCACAGCAAGTAGCCCAGAGGCTTGTAAGTGAAGTCTTTGCTGTTCCTTCTCAACAGGAGGCAGGTTTAGTCCCAGCCTTTGGAGACACTTCTTCACCAGGATTGCAGAAGGCAGAGTCCAGTCCTTCCCTTCTTAGGCAGAAGCAGCAGCAGGCCAGCACAGCAAAGCAACAGGCAGAGTGGCAGGTCCTCCTCATCCATCCAGCACTTCTCCTTGGCAGAGGTTCCACTTGGTCCAGAAGTGATCTAAAAGTCTGGGGTTTAGGGTCCACTGCTTTCTACCCATTTCTGCCTTTGAAGTAGGCACACTTCAAAGTTATTTACAATATCCTGCGTTGCCCAAGGGGTTGGAGACTGCATTGTGTGACGACAGGCAAAGCTCTTTCAGGTGCAGGTGTCAGCTCCTCCCTTCCCACTCTAGCCCAGGAGACTCAATAGGATATGCAGGACACTTTCCAGCTCCCTTAGTGTCACTGCCTAGAGGAATTCACAAACAGCCCAACTGTCAGTTTGACCCAGATGTGGATTCCACAAGCAGGCAGAGGCACTTAGTGGTTAAGTGAGAAAATGCCCACTTTCAGAAAGTGGCATTTTCAAACTGACAATCTAAAAACCAACTTTACCAAAAGGTGTATTTTTAAATTGTGAGTTCAGAGACCCCAAACTCCAGATCTCTATTTGCTACCAATGGGAAACTGCACTTAAAATATATTCAAACATAGTCCCCATGTTAACCTCTAGGAGAGATAGGCATTGCAATAGTGAAAACTGAATTTGGCAGTATTTCACTATCAGGACGTACAACATACCAGTACATGTCCTACCTTTTAAATACACTGCACCCTGCCCGTGTTTCTAACTAATGCCCACCTTAGGGGTGAGTTACATGTAGTAAAAGGGAAAGTTTGGGCCTGGCAAGAGGGTACACTTACCAGATCAAACTGGCAGTTTAAAACTGCACACACAGACACTGAAGTGGTGGGTCTGAGACATGTTTACAGGCTACTCATGTGGGTGGCACAATCAGTGTTGCAGGCCCACTAGTACCATTTGATTTCGATTTACAGGCCATTGCACCTCTAGTGCACTGTACTAGTGACTTACTAGTAAATCACATATGCCCATCATGGATAAACCAATCACCAATACTATTTAGACAGAGAGCACTTGCACTTTAGCACTGGTTAATAGTGGTAAAGTGCCTAGAGCATCAAAACCAGCCAAAACGAATTACAGCACAGGGTCCAAAGACAGGTCAGAAGGAAAAAGTACAGGGAAACCACCGCAAGAGCTGCCAGGTCTAACAGTAGGTAATCACATTGAGGCATTACATGCAAACACTCAGATTAACCCACTGGAATGAATTAGGTTAGGTTAAATACTAACACCATTTTGAATGTCAGCTTCACACGTTAGGTCTAAAAAGTCTTGGCTTGCACTCAAAATGCTGTTTTGCTCGAGATGCCTTTTCTCATGTTCCACTGCAGAGACTATTTTCCAGGGGTCTTCTGTCAGCTAGTGAATAAGTAGGCGTTTGATATTTATTAGACAACTGACAGTGATGTTCTCATGGGGAGCAGAGGAAATGGCAGAAAACACAACTCGGGAATAACTGTCTGAATCACAAGATCTGTTCAAAATAACAAACAAAGGACATGGCAGTGTAGGGCCCTTTGTGAAGATGTGTGAAACTGGGGAGTATACCGTATCACAGCCTTTGCAAAAGAATGGTTGGATCCTGAAAGTAGGGATGAGATAACATGTTTCAAATTATCTTTTGTTGAATTATGTTAGTGTGTGTTCCTTAGCCCAGAGAAGAGTCATTGCTACAGAATTATGATTAAAAAATTAGAGATTCTTGCTGAGTTTAAGCCAATGTTTAATTTGTGCCATAGTTTCCGGTGTGCAGCACCTGCACTTATTTCACAGGGCCGGGACTATAAATTACTGTGCCTGCTTGATAAAGTGTGTCTCAGCCTCCCATCAAATAACTACAGCAGGGGGCTGACTCATCGCTGAACTGAGGCAAGGCAAGCTGTGAAAACACAGGCACTTAACAGACTTGGCAGGGATGTCATGAAAGGAACAAATGAAAGCGCAGACTTTGTATTTCACTTGCTGCCTAGCCCATTACCCTTCATTTGACATAAAACTGCCTTCAATCAGCCCATATATATATATATATATATATATATATATATATATATATATACTTATATATATATATATATATATATATGTATATATATATATATATATATAATCTACTGATTGTTGCCAGTAGGTAGTTAAAGTTAGCACCTAGTTTCCAAAGAAAAAGTGTTTTTTGATTTGCCTATATCTTTATCGCCTTTTGACAAATCTTCACGACATTTTCCAAAAGAAGTGTGCTGAAAAATCTTGATGAACATGGAAAGTTTTGGGGTGATCAGTCATGTGGGGGACGACAAAAAGGCGGAAGATAAAAAAGTAAATTTCCCATGTTTATATCCATAGGAGTTTTGAACACGAATACAGCCCGAACCGCTGGATGGAATTACACCAAATTTGGCAGAAAGGTAGCTTTTGGTCCACAGATTACGCTTTTTGTTAATTGGTGTAAATCTATTCAGCATTTAAGAGAAATCAAAGAAAGACCAAATTTGTATATCTAGAGGCACAAGGGCTCTGTGAACCCTCCCGTTCTCGTGCAGAGATTTGATTGACTGCCAACACTTCAACCAGGAAGTGTCTGCAGCCATTTTAAGACTTGACTTCAGCTGAATCTCAAAACCAAACCTAAAGCAAAAGAAAAAGGGGCAGGGTACATTTACCCTAAGACCCTAACCTTGGTCCAGGGCTTCCCCTGAGACTTTCTCACATGGCTTAGCGCATTTTTTCTTAAATACACAACAAAATTCGCAAATATTAATGAATTTCACAGTGAATTAAAAAAAACTCTTGTTCAGATCCCAGAGGCATTGCAGAAATATAAAGGAAGGGGGCGCATGGGACCCTCTTCTAGGGCTTTGAAAAGTCCTAGGGACCACCACCTTCCTGGGGCTAAAGGTAAATAGAATGCAGGGGGCCGCACGACCCCCCTAGGCCCTGGTGACCACCCCCCCCCAAGGGCAAAAAGCTAGCTTAAATGCATGGGAGGCCACATGGACCCCCCGTGGCCCAGGAACTGCCACCTCCCTGGGGCAATATTCCAAATAAATTTTGGGGGTGCAGCGTGGCACCCCTGGGTCCCAAATACTACCACCTCCGCGGGGCAAATAGAATGTGAGGGGGGACGTGCATCCCCCCACCTGAGCCATGTATGGCCCTGGGAACCGCCACCCCCAGGGCCGACTCCTATTACCTCCCAAGGTGCCCACTCCGCTTTCAGCCAGCAGGAGCTGTTAAAATGCTCCTGCTTGCTGAAAGTGGAGTTTTCAATTCTTTCACTGCACCCTAACATGCGTCCAGGGAAAGGTATGAAATCATTGCTCCAGCAAGCAGGTAACCCCTTACCACCCAAAAATGCATACCCACCCTACAATTATCCTTGCCACCCAAAAACCCACACCCACCATAAACCCTAAAACCACCTTACCACCCATAGACTCATGCCCACCCTAAACCCTAAAAAACCCTTTCCATGCAAAAACCCATACCCACCCTAAACCCTGAAAACCTTACCACCCAAAAAACCATACCTACCCTAAATCCTAAAAAACACCTTACACCCATACCCACCCTAAATCCTAAAACCTCTTACCACCCAAAAGCCCATACCCACATAAAATCCTAAAAACTCCTAAACACCCGAAAAACCCATACCCACTCTAAAGTCTAAAAACACCTTACCACCCAAAAACGTGTTTTTATTTTGCTAATAATGTTGGCACCGTTTGATGAATCTTCACAAAATTTTCCCAAAAACAATGGATGTCACTTTAGTTGCTGTCTGGAAAGTTTCAGGTGATCCGTCAAGCAGGGGCTGAGAAAAAAGAGGGGGGGGGGGGGGTCCCAAAACACATTTACCCTATTCATTTTTCCATAGGGATTTTGAACAGCAATAACACCAAAACCACCGGACGGAAATACACCAAATTTGGCAGAAAGGTAGCTCTTGGTTTCGAAAGAGGCCTTTTTATTATTTGGTGTAATTCTGTTCAGTAGTTTTTGAGCAAGTAAAGGGAATGTTAGTTTGTATATATAGGGATGTAAAGGATTCACAACCCCTCCCAAAGTGTGAGATCTGATTGGCTGACACCACTTCAAGAAAGAAGTGTTGTCTGCCATGCTGGGACTCAGCTTCAGAACATTCTCACAAAAAATACAATTAAAGAAAAGGGGCCAGGGTAGAGTAACCCTGACCCCTTAGCTATGGTGGTGGGGTCTCAAAGGGACCCCCAGGGCTAAAAATACATTTTTATAAAATTTACAGATGGAGTCACAATGGATCCACAGATCTGCCGTAAATTTAAAAAAAAAGAACTGCGGGCTCCTGCACTTCGTCTTTATTAAGCTCCCGGGTGGGTTAAATCCAGAGGCCATTCTTATCATAATGTGTGGGGGTCCGCCTGGAACCCTCTTGCTGCATGGTGGACTGCCACCTCCCCAGGTATTATAAGTAATATGTGGGGGGCGCGCCACCCGTCTTCCCCGGGGAACAACACCGTCCTGGGCTTTTATTATATATGATGATGGGGGGTGCACACCCCCGCTGCCCTGGGGCAGCAGGGGGGTTGCACACACCCCTGCTGCTTCGGAGACCACCACCTCCCCGGGGCTTTCATTATGTATGGTGCGGGGGCCATGCGGCCCCCACAGCCCTGGGACTACCACCTCCCCAGGAAAAATAGTAAAAATGAAGCCCTGGAGTTATGCCACATTGGTGGGAGACCATGTGGCCCCCTCAAGGAGACAAATATGGCCCCGGGACCACCACCACCCCAGGGCCAGATCCTGCTATGTCCTGGGGGTGCCCACCATCAGGACATAGCTGTTTGCTTTGGGTTTGCTGAAGCTTTGACAACTGCAGCCAGGTCACAGCAAACACTCTGCTTTTTGACAGCGGGACCTGTCAAACAGGTCCCGCTGTCAAAAAGCAAAATTTTCATCCCTGTTCTCTGTACGCAGCTATTGACTTTTAGATTATTTTAATCTGTAAAAATTGACAACAATGTAAATACTTACTAAACTAGTGATTGATTTTTATTAATTTGTTAATAAATCCATTTAACTCCCTCTAAACATCTTTGTCAGTTTCTTTGAAGCCCCAATTGGACTTCACTGTTGGTGGTAACTGAGGTAAATCATAGCTCCTTATCATTTCTCCTTGTCAACTAACAAAGGTCCATTATTGGTGAGAGTTATTTGATGATTATACCGGATGTTTGAGATACAAAATTCCCCACTCCAGCAGGTGCATGACATTTTGAGAAATCTGGCACAAAGTGTGGAGCAAAGCAACTCAGGTAGATAGCGGACACAGAGCACTGTACAAGCTGTAGTGGATCTGTCCATTGGAGCAACCAGATGCAGTAACTAATAAGTAGGCAGCAGATCACATAAGTAGTTAGCCATTAGACATGGCATCCTTGGTGTGGTCTTGCCTAACCTTTTGCCTCTGCTTCCCAGGTTGTTGACTGTGTGCTGGTCTCTGTTTTTGCTGTTTTTGTTACTCCGGACACTTTACCACTGCTGACCAGTGCTAAAGTGCAAATGCTCCCTATGTTAAATTATATGTATAATTGGCTTTTCCTTTATTGGCATATTTGATTTACTAGTACGTCTCTAGTTAAGTGAATTAGAGGTGCCCAGGGCCTGTAAATCAAATGCTACTAGTGGGCCGGCAGCACTGGTTGTGTCATCCACATTAGTAGCCCTGCAAATATGGCTCAGACCTGCCACTACAGTGTCTGTGTGGGCAGTTTTAAACTGCCAATTCGACCTGGGAAGTGTACATACTTGCCAGGCTTAAACCTTCCCTTTTTATACAAGTAAGGCAGGCCCTAGGTAGCCCTATGGGCAGGGTGCAGTGTTTGTTAAAGGTGGGACATATACTGATGTCCTAACAGTGAAATACTGCCAAATTTGTTTTTCACTTTTACAAGGCCTATCTCTCTCATAGGTTAACATGGGGACTGTCTTTAAATATCCTTAAAGAGCAGTTTCCTTTTAAGAGCAGATAGAAATTTGGAGTTCGGGGACTCTGAACTCACAATTTAAAAATATTTTTTTTAGTGTAGTTGGTTTGTAGATTGTTATTTTGAAAATGCCACTTTTATAAAGTGGACATTTTCTTGCTTAAACTATTCTGTGACTCTGCCTGTTTGTGGATTCCCTGTCTGGGTCAGACTGACAGTTGGGCTGTTTGTGAATCTCCTCTAGACAGTGACACAAATGGAGCTAGAGTGTAGCCTGCAGATCCTGAGGAGCCATCTGAGCTAGAGTGAAGGGAGGAGTGGTCACTTACACCTGAATGGGCTGTGCCTGCCATCACACAATGCAGTCTCCAACCCCCTGGTCTGTGTCTCGGGCCTGGCCTGGGCAAGGCAGGATCTTGTGAACAAGAGAGACTTTCCTTTGAAGTTTGCCTACTTCAAAGGCAGAAAGGGGTATAAGTAGTGGTCCCAAACCCCAGACTTTAGATCACTTCTGGAACAAAGAGGAACCTCTGCCAAGGAGAAAGAAGTGCTGCACCTGCCTGTGACTGTGCTTTGTTGGGCTATCCTTCAGTTGCACCTTCTGCCTGTGAAAGGGGACAACAACTGGACTTTGTTGTGCACTTCTGCTTGAAGAAGAATCTCCCAGGGCTTGGACTGAGCTTCCCTCCTGTTTTGAAGTCTCAGGGCCTTCAAAGACTTTCACTGTCAGCTCCTGGACTCTCTGCTGAGACACCTGCCCTGCCAAGCGGTGCCCTATCCAGTCCCTGGGCCCTTGAAAGGTGAAGCTAACAGAGCAAGAGCTGAAACCCATGCATAGAAAGGCATGCAGGGAAATTTTAGATGCACCATCTGCAACGCAGCTGAAAAACGACGTGCCACCCGCTTTGCAGCTGAAATCGACGTTCCACCTGCATCACGGCTGGGAGATTGACACAACACCCACTTGTGGCTGCTGATACCGGGAGCCCCATGCAGCCCAGTTTTCTAATACCATGAGACTGGATTTCTCACGCATCATCCCTGGGCGTCAAAGTCATTGTGAACCTGCGCGGAGCCGAGGTGCCCAGTACAGAAATTGACTCACCGCCGACCCGAGAAGAAAACGATGCACGGTCTCACTTGCGAGTTAGGATTCAACGCATTCCCGACTTTTCCGACGTACACTCACCCATGCAGCTTTATTTTTGATGCAAACCAGGTATTTGGTGTAAAATCAACGTTCCGCCAGGGCCAACGACCACGGAAGCACCGCCAACAGGCTGGCGGTGCTTCCTGGCCAATTCTGACCGCGCAGAAAAGGGAAACCAGCGGTTTCCCGCCGGTTTTCCCCTGGCCAAAGGAATCCTCCATGGCGGCGCTGGCGGGAATGGGTGTCATGGGGCCCCTGGGGGCCCCTGCACTGCCCATGCCACTGGCATGGGCAGTGCAGGGGCCCCCTAACAGGGCCCCAGCAAGAATCGCGACGGGTGCCACTGCACCCGTTGCACCCCAGCAACTCCGCCGGCTCCATTCGGAGCCGGCTTCATCGTTGCTGGGTCTTTCCCGCTGGGCCGGCGGGCGGCCTTTTGGCGGTCGCCCGCCGGCCCAGCGGGAAAGTCAGAATGACCGCCGCGGTCATTTGACCGCGGTGCGGTCTTCTGGCGGTCTCCGCCCGGCGGGCGGCGCCCGCCACCCGCCAGGATCGGAATGACCACCTTTATCTTTTGAAAATTCACATTTTGACTTGTGTATGTTGGATTTTTGTTGTTTGGTCTTGTTTGATTTAGATAAATATTACTTATTTTTCTAAACTGGTGTGGTGTCCATTTTGTAGTGTTTCACTGTGTGTGTTGGTACAAATACTTTACACATTGCTTCTGGGATAAACCTTCCTGCTCGTGCCAAGCAACCAAGAGGGTGAGTGGGGGTTAACCAAGTGGGTTTCTCCCTTCCCCTGACTAGAGTGACGGTCCTTGCTTGGACAGGACTGCCAACCAAATACTCCATTTCTAACATTTGGGATCAGTGGTGAGGATTGAACTTGCATTTGTACTTGACATACAGTGATTAAGGGTACACTAATGTTTTCAGTGCAGACCATTACGTGACCACATACTACTTGTTTTTTCATTGTTTTCTTTTTCAACTTTTTTTCTGCTTCCATACTTTTGGCGATCTTTTTGTTGATTCTTGAATTTCTCATTGGGAACTCTTTTTTCTGCCTTGGAACTTTGCACTTTTGACTTGCCATCATGTCTCAATCTGAGGATGCACCAGTTGGAGATGTTTTTGAGTCAGGGAAACTTGAAAGTTACACAGTTGCTCAACTGAAACAGTTCTGTAAGGATCCTGCCTGTCCCAATAAGAGTTCCACCAGGAAGGAAGAGCTGGAAAAGGCACGAGGGCCTGGGTGACAGCCAAGGAGACTGGGGGGCACACAGAGGAGGGGAATGTGAAGGTGCTGTGTGTTCACAATGATGTAGTGGAGGTACCTGTTATGCCTGGAGGGAGGGTCTCTAGCGCAGGTAGCAGCGTGTCATCCAAGGGTCTGACTCCTGAAGAGTTGCAGGACAGACAGGCAGAGAGGGCTCACCAGTGTGAGTTAGAGAGTCACAGACCACAAAGGAGGGGCCTAGAGGGATCAGAGGACCTCTGGTGAGGTTTCCACCCCACCCACGAGTCGAGCACAATGAAAGGAGGTCCAGGAGGGGTGTGAGGGGCCTCCGTTGAGGGTCCCCTTCCTTCCCGGGGTCGAGGTGGTTGCAGAGTGGCAGCTACAGCCCACACACCGCCCGGCTTCCACTCCGTCTCCCGGGGGTGGGGGCCGCAGCAATGGAAACACCAGTAGCAGTTGCCTGCGAGTGCTCGGGGGGCACTCCTGAAAGCACACCTGACCCCTGGGGCACTGGAAAAATAGCATGCTTCGTTCGCATGGATTTTGGGAGGTGGCCAGCTTCCTCCTCAGGGTAGCCCAGCCTGGGGAGGAACCCTGGCTGGGACTTTGCAACCATCCAGCTCCTCTTTCCACAGCCGGGCCACGACGGTGATCCCCTGAATAGCAATTCCTACTTTGTTCCCCGGGGGGCACTTTTGTGAAGCGCTCTTCACACGCTCATTTTTGTAGTACATTGAACAGTGTTAGGGGATATCTACAGCGCTCCTCACATGCTGGATTCCCCAGAGGCACTAAAGATGGGACGCGAAGGCAGGTGGCAGCAGACGGGGTGACCAGCACCCAAGAAACAGATGGGGACAATCACCAGAGATAATCCAGCAGTGCCAGTCCACGCCTAGGTGGTCAGCTGGTCATCAGGACAAGACGCAGAAAAGCGATCCTGATGAGTCCTTTGGGCCACCTACAAGAAGTCAGGCAGCAGGGCAACACACAGAAGGGCAGTCCAGATAAGTCCTTTGCGCAGTCCAGTAGCCTCTCTGGCAGAGTTTGAGTACCAGTTCCAAAAATCCCTAAACACAGGGAAAAATCCCATTTACTTATATGCAGTTTTGCAAAGCATTTTCAATGAGGAGGAGAGAAGGTTTCAACCAGTTACAACTGGTTCTAGGAGTGTTCCCTCTCTCCTCCAGCACAGGCTCCAGACATCAGTTGAGGGTAAACAAGCCCTTTGTGTGTGGCCAGGGCACAGCCTTTACAGATGCTAAAGTGTCTCACCTCCCCTTCTCTCAGCCCTGGAAGACCATTCAATATGTAGATGCAGCTCTGTGACACCTCCACCCTCCCTGTGTACAGGCTGCCTGAAAAGTATACACAAAGCCCAGCTGTCACTCTGCCCTGATATGGATTGGAGTCAAGTTGCAAAACACCAGAGTCATAAGCACAGAGAAATGCTCACTTTCTAGGAGTGGCATTTTACAATGGTAATAAAAAATCCACCTACACCAGTAAACAGCATTTCCAACTACCATTACAACCATTTTATTATTTCTTTAAAAGTGTTCTCTACTGCTACCTGTGCCTGTTTACTGTAGACTCTCTGTGTTTCAGGCAGCTTGGCCTTTTTAAAGTGCTGTTTTTTAGCTGTGACTGTTTGAAATTTCCCTCCTAGTTTGTGGCAAAAGAATACATAAAGCCCCCCCCTTCTTATTTAAGTAAAAAGGCTATATACACCACAGTGGCTAACCAGAGAGAGTGTGTTTAGGAGATTGTTTAATCTGTTTCTGTGATTTAAATTATGTTTAGAAACTGTCTGCATCACCTGTTTTTGCCTTGAAAAAGCCTAATTTCTGAGTATGCGACAGCAGTATTTCAGTGTGCTTTACAATCTCTCCCTTACCTGGAAAGTAGACTCTGCTAGCTTGGAAGTGTGAATTCAGCCTCTCTGTATCCAAGGAGATTCTGACTAGAGCAGCAGCTCCCTCCTCCCTTCCCACAGGGGCTGGGACTTGCTGATTGGGTCTCTGAGTCAAGGGCAACCTAAGCCCTCCTCCCACACCTGCTCTGGCCCTCAAATTTGTGGAGGGAACCCAAAGACAGCCACCTCCAGTTTGTGAGCCCAGCTTTTTCCCTGAGCCCTAATACAGCCCAGTGATCAAGGATTCCTAGGAGACCTAGGTAAGGAGCCCCAGACTTTTCTGGGGAATCTTACTATTTGTTTAAAAGTGTTTTCTACTGCTACCCGTGCCTATTTACTGTAGACTCTCTGTGTTTCAGGCAGCTTGGCCTTTTTAAAGTACTGTTTTTTAGCCATGACTGTTGGAAATTTCCCTCCTAGTATGTGGCAAAAGATTGCATAAAGACCCCCCTCTTCTTTGTTAAGTGAAATGGCTACATACACCTCAGTAGCTAACCAGAGTGTGTTTAGGAGACTGCTTAATCTGTTTCTGTGATTTAAATTGTGTTTAGAAACTGTCTGTATCCCCTTTTTTTGCCTTGAAAAAGACAGATTTTCTAAGTGCGCGACAAGCAGTATTTCATTGTTTTTTATAACCTCTCCCTTACCTGGAAAGTTAGCTTGGAAGTGTGGATTCAGCCTGTCTGTATCTAAGGAGATTGTGAATAGAGCAGCAGCTCCCTCCTCCCTTCCCACAGGGGCTGGGGCTTCAGTTAACTTGGCCCTTATATATGTTTCTATTGGTCGTTGCATATGGTGTTGTGATAGGGTGTTGGGGTTTGTCTTTCTATTGACTTAGGGATTAGGGTTGGGTTTGTGATTGGTACTAGGGTTGAGATTCCTATTGGATACTGGTTTTAGGGTTGGGTTTGTGATTGGTACTAGGGTTGAGATTCCTATTTGTTCCTGGTTTTAGGATTGGGTTTATGATTGGTACTAGGGTTGAGATTCCTATTGGTTCCTGGTTTCTAGGGTTGGGTTTGTGATTGGTACTAGGGTTGAGATTCCTATTGGTCCCTGGTTTTTCGAGTGGGTTTGTGATTGGTACGAGGGTTGATATTCCTATTGGTTCCTTGTTTTAGGGTTGGGGTTGTGATTGGTACTAGGGTTGAGATTCCTATTGGTTCTTGGTTTTAGGGTTGGAGTTGTGATTAGTTGTCAGGATTAGGGGTATGATTGGTGAATAGGGTTGGGTCTCCCATTGGTTGTGAGATTTAGGGTTACAAATCTGATTGGTTAGGGTGAGGACTAGATTTCTATTGGCCAATAGGACTATTTAAGGCTAGGGCTTAGGACGTCTCAGCCCAGGCGTCGAGGCTAAGGGTGGCGAGGACTAGGGCATTTGCCTGTTTGGGCCTGTTCGAGACTGGTCAAGCCTAGGGCCAGAAATTCTGCCCAATTCTCCATTGACCAGAAAAGACCTTACTCCATACACATCAATCAACATGCAAACACATTTTCAGCAATGACATCCAACTCATGAATCACAAACTGACCTCCACCACAACTACAACAGTAAAACACCTTCATTCTCACAGCAAACACTACTCTGTCCATTCCCACTAACAACCTGCCATCACCTTCACAACACAAAACCACATTATACATTACTTTCAGCCATCCAGATACACACTCCCTGTTCATACAAAATAACAGCACTATCCTCTATTTGCTCCTGCCAGACTCCCTTTTATCATGACAATACCTAAACCCAGCCTTCCAACACACCACCTACAAACACCCTTACCCTTTCTTCACCAATTACACACAACCATACAATCCTCATCCTCCACCACACATATTACCTCTTTCAGTCATCACAACTAACACAAACTCCCTTGGCACACATCCATCCCTTCTTTCACACCTCATACATTCATCTCCAAAACACATCAACACACCCTGTAGTACTCTAATACCACTCACCAGCACTAACTCACATACAAATCCTTCACAGAAAACCATTACATCAATATCCCCTCTCACTATTCCACAAAAACAATACAGACATCAAAATAACACAAACCTTCATGATACTTTCCGTCACACCCACTCCCACCCTCATGAGTACCCAAAGAATACAAATCCTGACCAATTTTACACCTCCATTCTCACTCTTCACAAACATCTACCGAAAGCACCCCAACAAAGCAATATTCATTCACCCGCCTCTCATCCATTGCACAATTTAGAACCTTACATTATGATCTGCATGCTCCTCTACCACCCCTAACCCATAGTCCATCCACACTAAACAGTCACAAATAAAATAAACAACATTCCACTCTTAACAACTTCGCACCCCCTTGTCTATTACGTAATAAGGCTACCCTACAAAAAATGCAAACTCTTCATGTCTCTCTCAGCCACCAAGTCCACCACCGACACACACAGACCCAACAAAATGCCTCCTAAGCCTGCTGGAAGAGGAACACTGTATTGAAAAACAGGACTATTGTGACCCTCATACAGTTATCACAACCTACAACACACCTGAAAATGAGCTGAAAATATACAACTCCCCCATCTCCTAAACAAAACAGCACCGCCACTAACACACTTTTTCTAAACTGCCAGCTCATAAATGCTCAATCACTCTCACAAAACAAGCACCACATCTACGACCTGCTCACAGACACACAACCTGACTTACTATTCATAACAGAATCATGGTTGGGAGATGACATGAGCCCAGTGTTGCATGAAGCCGTTCCACCAGGCTATCAAACCATGACACAAAACCGTATAGGCAAGAGAGGAAGTGGACTAGCTATTATATTCAAACAAGCAATAAATCTCAGTAAAACAGACAACATTTCTATACAAGGTTGTGAAGCCCTCCTCACCAGATGCCACCCTACTCCAACTTCCTCCTGTAACTTTCTCCTCCTTTACAGACCTCCACCTAACAACTCAACATTCCCAGATGCTTTTCTAGATACAGTCTCAAACCTTATTATATTATACTCAAACCTATGCGTTCTTGGGGACCTATGTATTTGGTTTGACAAGGAAACACTTTGAAAAGGCCTCGTAAGAAAGGGGAGACTCTCCCCTTTCTTACGAGGCCTTCTGAAAGTGTTTCCTGGACCCGATCGCAGCACAGCTGCGATCGGGGGCCAGGAAACACCACTAGACGCCAGGGATTTCACTTTGGGGGGGCGGCCCCCTCGGAAAACGGGCCGCCCCCGGCATAATTTTTATTTTAAAAAAAAGGTAGGTGCCCCCCAGGGGATTTTTTCCCGTGGGCAGGGTGACCCCCTGTGGGGGCATTATTTTTTTTTAGATGTTGTAGGGTTTCCCTGGGGGCCATTTTGGCCCCCAAGGAAACCATACAACAACTAAAAAAATATATATATATATAGATCTACATATATCTATGTAGATATATATATCTAGGTACATGGATATATCTATAGATATATCTATGTAGTTAGATATATATATATATAGAGGTAGATCTATATCAATCAGAGAGATTTATAAAGCGCGCTACTCACCCGTGAGGGTCTCAAGGCGCTGGGAGGGGGGGCAGGGGGAGGGAAAGGGGCTGGGAGGTTCACTGTTCGAAAAGCCAGGTTTTGAGGCCCTTCCTAAAAAGAAGTAGGTTTTGGGTCTTGCGAAGGTGGGTTGTGAGGGCGTTCCAGGTTTTGGGTGCAAGGTAGGAGAAGGATCTGCCCCCGGTGGTGGTGTGTTTGATGCGGGGGACAGAGGCGAGAGAGAGGTCAGCTGAGCAGACGTTTCGTGTGGGGGTGTGGAAGGTGACTCTCGTTGAGGTAGGCAGGGCCTGTGTTGTGGAGTGATTTGTGTGCGAGGATGAGGATCTTGAAGGTGATCCTTTTGTCAATGGGGAGCCAGTGGAGGGATTTGAGGTGTGGAGAGATGTGTTAGTGTCGGCGGAGGTCGAGGATGAGTCGTGCTGCTGAGTTCTGGATGCGTGTAGTTTGCGCTTGAGTTTTAGAGTGGCGCTAGCGTAGAGGGCGTTTCCATAATCAAGCCTGCTGCTGATGAGTGCGTGAGTGACAGTTTTTCTGGTCTCTGTGGGGATCCATTTGAATGTTTTTCAGTATGCGGAGTGTGTTGAAGCATGAGGAGGTGAGAGCGTTGATTTGTTGGGTCATCGAGAGGGAGGAGTCTAGGATGATGCTGAGGTTGCGTGCGTGGTTGGCGGGGATGGGTGCAGGGCCTAACGTGGTGGTCCAGCATGAGGGGTCCCAGGTGTTTTTGTGTGGGCCAAAGAGGATTATTTCGGTTTTGCTTGAGTTGAGTTTCAGGTGGTTGGCTGTGATATATATATCACTTTTGTCAATATGTGTGTGGTTTCCCTGGGGGGAAAAGGGTCCGACTTGTCTAGTGGCAGTTTTAGTGCCATAAAGAAGCGCAGAAGGTTTATATGCCTACTGCAAAGAGCAAATCTGTATTTTATGTAAATAGCTGAGTACATTAGTAAAGTCTATGGAGAGATGAAGGGCACTTTTGCTGGGTGGTAATGAGGGAACCCGAGGAGGAGGGAGTGGGAGCACCAATAATGATTGTTGGACTGGGCGCAGGAGGTGCTAAAGACTGTGACGAATGGTATGTGACAAGGTGTTTTTTGAGTGTCTTGAAAGTACGTGCTGATTGAGGGAAGAAGCGCAGGTAAGGTGGCCTCTATTGTTGCACGTATCTCACACACCATCGATTTTGTGACTGTCTACGTAGGCTAGTGTTTTAGAGCAACAGTTTAGCCAATAGCAGAGATGGCATCTTGATGGATGACTGCTGCCTGCACTCGGGTTATAGAGGACCGCTCTGACATAGGATCAGAGACTGAGACATCAGATACTGAGACAGCATCTGAGGGATAGGACAATGGCGCAGACTCTGGGAGTGATTTTTCAGTCAGAGGAGTCCCATTCGATAACTCCTCTTCCAGTACATTATGAGGGAGGTGATGAGGACAGTCCTGCTGTCCCTTCGCAAGCTGTTCGTGCAACTGGGTAATAGTGGGTTAGGCCAACCCAGAGATCAGGTGAATGCGGGGGCAAGCAGAGAGAGAGTGCTCTCTTGGGAGCTCCCCAATTTAGTTCAGCCCCAAATTCCACCACCCAAATCATATTGTGGAGACATCAATATGATCTATGGCAAAACAAACTGGTTTTGTAAGGCAGGCACCTGTGTTTTTCGTCCTGGATTCGGCGGCCATATAGAGAAACACACTAAACCCAAACATTTCTGGAAACTAGACATTCGGGGGAGTCCACAGAGGTGTGACTTGTGTGGATTCCCCAAAGTTTTCTTACCCAGAATACCCTGCAAAGCTGAAATGTTGAAAAAAAACTAAATTTTTCTCGCATTTCTGTCACACAAACCACAGGAATATGCTGGGATCCACAACATTCCTACCACCCAGTGACTCCTCACCTGTCCTGATAAAAACACTACCCCACTTGAGTGCCTACACCCAGTGCCTGTGTCAGGAATGGATCACCCCAGGGTCAACAGCTGCCTCACGTAAGGACCAACATTGACCGTTGTGTGATCTATTCCTGTCGCAGGCACCAGGCCTAACCACACAAGTGAGGTATCATATTTATCGGGAGACTTGGGGGAACGCTGGGTGGAAGGAAATTTGTGGCTCCTCTCAGATTCCAGAACTTTCTGTCACCGAAATGTGAGGAAAACGTGTTATTTTAGCCACATTTTGAGGTTTGCAAAGGATTCTGGGTACAGAACCTGGTCCGAGCCCCACAAGTCACCTCATCTTGGATTCCCCTGGGTTTCTAGTTTTCAAAAATGTGCTGGTTTGCTAGGTTTCCCCAGGTGCCGGCTTAGCAAGAGGCCAAAATCCACAGGTAGGCACTGTTTTCTATGAAAAAATGTGATGTGTCCACGTTGTGTTTTGGGGCATTTCCTGTCGCGGGCGCTAGGCCTACCCACACAAGTGAGGTATCATTTTTATCAGGAGACTTGGGGGAACGCTGGGTGGAAGGAAATTTGTGGCTCCTCTCAGATTCCAGAACTTTCTGTCACCGAAATGTGAGGAAAACTTGTTTTTGTAGCCACTTTTTGAGGTTTGCAAAGGATTCTGGGTAACAGAACCTGGTCCGAGCCCCGCAAGTCACCCCTCCTTGGATTCCCCTAGGTCTCTAGTTTTCAGAAATGCACAGGTTTGGTAGGTTTCCCTAGGTGCCGGCTGAGCTAGAGGCCAAAATCTACAGGTAGGCACTTCGCAAAAAACACATCTGTTTTCTTCCAAAAATGTGTTTGTGTCCACGTTGCGCTTTAGGGCGTTTCCTGTCGCAGGCGCTAGGCCTACCCACACAAGTGAGGTATCATTTTTATCGGGAGACTTGGGGGAACGCTGGGTGGAAGGAAATTTGTGGCTCCTCTCAGATTCCCGAACTTTCTGCCACAGAAATGTGAGGAACATGTGTTTTTTTAGCCAAATTTTGAGGTTTGCAAAGGATTCTGGGTAACAGAACCTGGTCCGAGCCCCGCAAGTCACCCCTCCTTGGATTCCCCTAGGTCTCTAGTTTTCAGAAATGCACAGGTTTGGTAGGTTTCCCTAGGTGCCGGCTGAGCTAGAGGCCAAAATCTACAGGTAGGCACTTCGCAAAAAACACCTCTGTTTTCTTCCAAAAATGTGTATGTGTCCACGTTGCGCTTTGGGGCGTTTCCTGTCGCAGGCGCTAGGCCTACCCACACAAGTGAGGTATCATTTTTATCGGGAGACTTGGGGGAACGCCGGGTGGAAGGAAATTTGTGGCTCCTCTCAGATTCCAGAACTTTCTGCCACAGAAATGTGAGGAACATGTGTTTTTTTAGCCAAATTTTGAGGTTTGCAAAGGATTCTGGGTAACAGAACCTGGTCCGAGCCCTGCAAGTCACCCCTCCTTGGATTCCCCTAGGTCTCTAGTTTTCAGAAATGCACAGGTTTGGTAGGTTTCCCTAGGTGCCGGCTGAGCTAGAGGCCAAAATCTACAGGTAGGCACTTCGCAAATCACACCTCTGTTTTCTTCCAAAAATGTGTTTGTGTCCACGTTGCGCTTTGGGGCGTTTCCTGTCCCAGGCGCTAGGCCTACCCACACAAGTGAGGTATCATTTTTATTGGGAGACTTGGGGGAACGCTGGGTGGAAGGAAATTTGAGGCTCCTCTCAGATTCCAGAACTTTCTGTCACCGAAATGTGAGGAACATGTGTTTTTGTAGCCACTTTTTGAGGTTTGCAAAGGATTCTGGGTAACATAACCTGGTCAGAGCCCCACGAGTCACCCCATCTTGGATTCCCCTAGGTCTCTAGTTTTAAAAAATGCACAGGTTTGGTAGGTTTCCCTATGTGCCGGCGGAGCTAGAGGCCAAAATCTACAGGTAGGCACTTTGGAAAAAACAGCTGAGTTTTCTGTAAAAAAAATAGGATGTGTCCATGTTGTGTTTTGGGGCATTTCCTGTCGCGGGCACTAGGCCTACCCACACAAGTGAGGTATCATTTTTATCGGGAGACTTGGGGGAACCTAGAATAGCAAAACAAGTGTTATTGCCCCTTATCTTTCTCTAAATTTTTTCCTTCCAAATATAAGAGTGTGTAAAAAAGACATCTATTTGAGAAATGCCCTGCAATTCACATGCTAGTATGGGCACCTCGGAATTCAGCGATGTGCAAATAACCACTGCTCCTCAAAACCTTATCTTGATCACATTTTGGAAATGCAAAGGTTTTCTTGATACCTCTTTTTCACTCTTCATATTTCAGCAAATGAATTGCTGCATACCCAGTATAGAATGAAAACCAACTGCAGGGTGCAGCTCATTTATTGGCTCTGGGTACCTAGGGTTCTTGATGAACCTACAAGCCCTTTATATCCCCGCAACCAGAAGAGTCCATCAGACAAAACGGTATATTGCTTTCAGAAATCTGACATCGCAGGAAAAAGTTACAGAGTAAAACACAAAGAAAAATGGCTGTTGTTTTCAGCTCAATTTCAATATTTTTTTATTTCAGCTGTTATTTTCTGTAGGAAAACCTTGTAGGATCTACACAAATGACCCCTTGCTGAATTCAGAATTTTGTCTAGTTTTCAGAAATGTTTAGCAGTCCGGGATCCAGCATTGGTTTCACACCCATTCCTGTCACTAACTGGAAGGAGGCTGAAAGCACCAAATATAGTAAAAATGGGGTATGTCCAAGTAAAATGCCAAATTTGTGTTGAAAAATGTGGTTTTCTGATTCAAGTCTGCCCGTTCCTGAAAGGTGGGAAGATAGTGATTTCAGCACCAGAAACCCTTTGTTGATGGCATTTTCAGGGAAAAAACCACAAGCCTTCTTCGACAGCCCTTTTTTCCCATTTTTTTGGAAAAAACAACATTTTCACTGTATTTTGGCTATTTTCTTGGTCTCCTCCAGGGGAAACCACAAACTCTGGGTACCATTAGAATCCCTAGGATGTTGGAAAAAAAGGACGCAAATTTGGCGTGGTTAGCTTATGTGGACAAAAAGTTATGAAGCCCTAAGCGTGAACTACCCCAAATAGCCAAAAAAGGGCTCAGCACTGGGGGGGAAAAGACCCGGTAGCTAAGGGGTTAATTCTGTTCCAAAACTATATGAGTGGCTACAGGAAGCTTTTGATATCTTAGTACCACGCAGAAAAAATAAACAGGACAAAAGAAAACCAACAGCTTGGAGAAACACAGAACTTAAAAGGATAAAGCAACAAATCAGAAGGTTGCAACGGATCTGGCTCAAAACAAACAACATTCAAGTACCACACCTGTAAGAAGAATCTTCAACAACTCTTTAACTACAGGAACTTTTCCTGAAGACCTGAAAAAGGCATACATAAGTCCGTTATTAAAGAAAACAAACCTACACCCACAGGAAACCAACAACTACAGACCAATCACAAATGGATCTTTCCTGGGCAAACTGATAGAAAGAGCAGCATTTGCCCAGATGTCACAATTCATTGAAGACAAGTCCATACTTTCAGATTACCAACTGGATTCAACCCAGGAAGAGGCACTGAATCGTCACTCATGGTAATCTGGGATGATCTTAAAAACACAGTTGACCGCAATGTAGTTGCAGCACTACTTCTCTTGGACCTCTCCCCTGCCTTTGACACAGTTGACCATGACACCCTAATTCAAAGACTCCACAGAGCCGGCATAGAAGGGACTGCTCTCGACTGGATTATATTCTACCTTCAAAACAGAACTAACATTATCTATTCTCCCCCTTCTCATCCAAATCACACTTCACAAAGCAGGGGTCCCCTAAGGATCAATGATCTCACCTTTGTTTTTCGACATCTACATGATATCATTACCAGAACTGATCAATGTTTTTCAAATCACATGCTACAACTATGCAGATGACACACAAATACTACTTCAATTGGAATGCCCCAAAGACATTGAAAACTCACAAATCTTTAGTTGCCTCAGAGCCGTTGATCAGTGGATGACTTGAAGCCATCTCAAACTAAATGCTTCGAAAACGGAAATACTCATTTGTGGTGACTGGAAAAATTACGACCCACTCTGCGCCAGGCCTGACGATCTTGGACCACATCCTCAATTAGCCAAGGAAGTTAAAAACCTTGGAATTACCATGGACTACAAGTTAACAATGAATGCCCAAGTGGACAAATTAGCACAAACAAGCTTCATCACCTTGAAGACTCTGGGACACATCTTCTCCCACCTAGGATTTCCACACAAAGTGCAGGCTACTATCTCTCTTGTACTATCCAAACTGGATTATGCCAATGGCCTCTACTATTGATTATCTCTATCTATTATGAAAAAATTACAACGTATTCAGAACTCCGCTGCAAGGCTACTATTATATGTAAAGCCACAAGCCCACATCTCCCCTGCCTTGAGAGCACTACACTGGTTACCCGTTGCCAGAAGATCCCCCTTCAAGCTGCTTTCCATGACCCACAAAGCTATACACGGAACAGGCCCACTTTTTATCAGAAACAAAATAACCAACTACATTCAACAAAGAAACCTCTACTCAAGATTGGCACCACACCTTAGAACACCACCATGCAAGAAAAAGGCTATAGGTGGTACATCCTTCTCTGTTCAAGCAGCCAAACTATGGAATTCCTTACCCCCAAATATAAGATCCACAGATAACTATCTTGTCTTCAGAAAACTACTCATGAGTTGGCTCTTTCCTTTATAACCACCATATTCAAACAGCAATGGACTGCATGTGCCTGTGTTGATAAATATTTTTAATCTGATTATCGGTATATTCTAGATATGTATAGTTCTTTAGGAAATATATATCGCTACTATGTCATAACAATAAATTACACACATACTCTTTAAACCTGTTTAACAAATGTATATTTATTCACGGTTAAATATATATGTATATATAAATATACATATGTATGTATGTGTGTGGGTGTATATACATATATATGTGTGTATGTAATTCTATGCTTAAAATGTTCATCGGTCATTGCATAGCTTCTAGATACATTGTTATATTAGATACTTATGAATCCCTGCTCTCGTTTTTATATCACACTGATGAAATGTTTTATTATTATAAGCATTTCACTATTCAAAAATTGAGGAAAGATAAATAAATGTTAGAAAAGTACACTTATTAATTAACTTCAAATATTACAAATCTTGAAAGTCTGTGGGGTTGCCGCCAGGAAATCCCAGGCAGACAGGTGACTCATAATACCGTATGCGGTTCCACCTCCCTGGTGGTACAGGTGGTGAACTGTCTGCTTTGCAGCCCATTCACCTTCATGATCATAATTTGGCGGTCCTGCTCCGCCTTGCTGTTCATCTCCAAAATACACCTGCCTAAGATCTTCCCTTCTCTTCCACATCTAGCTCACCCAAACCTCAGTTTACTACAATGATCTCCCAAACAACCCTACTAAATTCTCTGTCATTTATCTCACCTTTGACTCATCCAAAACCCCTCGTGCTACTATGATCTCCCTAAACCTTTCCACAGACTCTTCCCTGTTCCATCTCTCCTTTACTCATCTCAAGCCTCATCCTATTACTATAAACTCCCAACACTTCTGGATTCTTCCCTCTTCTGTCCCTCCATTACTCTAGTCAATCCAACTAACAAACTCACATATCCTCCGCTCAAATTCACTCATAATAATACTAAAACTGTACTCATATTTCCCTATACTAATCCACCACTAATTCCTCTTGGGTTCTGGAGTAGCGTGTAACTCACCGAAAATCGCTTTGATGTCTCGTCAGGGGTAATAAGCGCTACATAAATACTTTTACATTACATACCATACATGCCTACGCTACCCCTCTTAAATCAGTCAATATCCTTGGGACATAAGGCAGGGCATTTCCAATGCAATCATATGAGAAGGCAGCACTCACAGCATTGAGAAACCACAATAGGCTGTTTGTCACTACTAGAACAGGCACGGCTACCAGGCACATGTCCTGCCTTCTACATACCGAGAACCCTGCTCAAAGGGCTAGCTAGGGCCTACCTTAGGGGCGATTTACATGTAGTAAAAGGGGAGTTCTGGGCCTGGCAAGTAAATTTAGATGCCAGGTCCCTGTGGCAGTAAACTGTACACACAGGTCCTGCGCTAGTATGCTTGAGACAGGTTTGAAAGGCTACTTCTGTGCGTGGTGCAAGTTGCACTTCAGGCCCACTAGTAGCATTTAATTTACATGCCCTGGGTATAGGGATATAACAGTACAAGGGAATTACATGTAAATGAAAGGTGCCAATCAGGGTAAGCCAATCATACCAAGTTTACAAGGGAGAACACATGTTCTTTAGCACTGATTAGCAGTGATAAAGTGACCAGAGTCATAAAGTCAGCCAAAAAGGGTCAGAAAAAATAGGAGGCGAAGGAAAAATGTTTGGGGAATGACCCTGTAGAAAGGGCGAGGTCCAACACTCAGTGTTATCACAGCTAAATAAAGAGGGCCTACACCAGCCTGTAGCCTTCATTAGTAGGAGGTTGCTTCCCCGGGAACGTAGGTGGAGTGCAATTGAGTATGAGGCTTTTGCTGTGGTCTGGACGTTGGCTCTGAATTAGTGGTGTTAGCTGCCTCACTGTAGCTTATGTGACAGTGTTGTCAGTGCTACATGTATGTATACAACTGGGAATGGGTAGTGGCCACCTGGCCTGAGTATAAGTAGTAGCTGTGCTTTCATGGTATTCTGTCAGTGGATGTCCATCTCCTATATCAAGACATCTCCATGTCGGCAGGTGGTGATGGTCAAATGACATTGGCACATGTATGACTCCATCCTGCCTTTTCTATGGATGTGAGTTTCTGTTGTACTCTACCCATTGGGAATGACCTGGTCCATCCATCTGCATTTGAGCATTGGAGGCTCCAAGGTGTCAGTCCACTGATATCTGTATTGTACACATGTTTTAGCTACTGGTTGACTCTCTTTTATCATGAGGACCTTATACATCAAGTACTGGTAATAGTGTTGACTCCATTTGAGCCTGCCATGACATTTCCTAAGACATATATGGGCTGTATAGGACTGAACTTATGGATTGGTTGTTTCATCCCCATATCATGTGCTTCTCCTATCTATGGGTTATGTGAATGTTAGAAGTTTGAAAATCATAATGTCATTGTGATTTGGTATGATTGTAGTCATAATAATTTTCAAAGTGCTAGACTTGTGGGATAGATACCTTGAACCCAATGTGATTGTACTAGAGGTGGTAAGTGCCCAGGCAGACCTAACAATTGTCAATATGTAATGTACATGCCATGTGTGCCAATGCCCTAGTTATTATAGTGTAACCTAGATTAGTAGCTGCCTACATCATGTCACAATGGCTACTAGGGGCACATCAGATGGAGTGGGACAATGTCTGCTACGCTTGCCCTAGCTGAAGTGGGTCATTTGGACTGTTATAGTTATGGTATGACTATTGAGATGTAGATTATAAAGATGTGTTTCTCCTGAAGCCACCCTATGGAGTAGTGGGATCTATAGTCAGTGCTATGGCAGTGGTGTAGGTCCATGTGTGCATAATGTGTGCATGTATTTTCCATTGAGATGTGTGTTAACTGGACTTAGGTACAGGTATGCTCATGTCAGGAATGGTGTGAGTGAAGGTAGTGTTGTCCTACTGGTGTAATTGCAAGTGTGGTGTTGTAGTATGTAGAACATGATGTCATATGTGTGTTCCTGAACTTCATCAGTTGTGACACTGTACTCAATGATTGAGTATGGATGTGTAAAATGTACAATATGGGCCTTTGTAAATGCAATCAGATGTATGATTGAGATATACATGTTTGGTATCTGCTGCTGTACCTCTGCTGTGATCAGGCCATACTATACACATGACTGTACCACAGACTTGTATTCTATTCATCACATGTCACCTGTATGGGTGTTTAACTTATTGTGGCTACTACAATTATTATATCAAGATTGGCTTATCAGAACAGAGTATTAGGTCAGCCATGTAATGTGACAGGCAGGCTCTGTGAGGTGTGTGAGCGGAGTAGCCTTCACTAGAATGGAACTTGACATAGGAAATGGACTGATTAGCTGTTGTTACTGAACAGGCCTGATATGTTTCGTTCAGCCTGCTGCACTTCCCATAGGTGATGGTAGTGTGGCGAGGTGTGAAGAGATATCAGGTAGTCATTTCTACTTCATCCAGGGCATGATGTGCATGCATGCATGGCTTTGGTCATGATTATGTGGATCGTGCTAACTTACTTGGTTTTAGATGTGGGTGTGAGGGTTGGCATACAGGGGTGGGTAGTAGTGACATCTTATGACATGACATAGGATTTGTGTATTGGCATCACAGATAGTCTAGCCAGGATATGTAGTCCTACAGATGTGCATGTTGACATGTGTGTATGTGAGGAATATGTTAACCCTCTTTCTCACTCTCTCTCCCTCCCCCCTCACTCTCTATTTTCGTGCCTCAGCATCAGCAAGCAAAGGACACAGGGCACAGGCAAGAGGGGATGCTGTAGGCCACGGGACCCACAGTGCTGCTACCAGTGACAGTGAGTGGCATGGAGGGTGAGGGGTGTGCCATGGGGAAGACCGGATCTTCTCACTCATCTTCAGAATCCTCCTCCAGTGGACACTCCCTGGTGGACCCTTCTGTGACCACCCCAGCACCATCTTTGTCCACCACCCCCCTTATTACCACTGCCCTCCCTGTAGTTCCCCACCCAGTTGTCGTGCCCGCTCACCCAAGAGGGTGGGCGTCTCTTTCACTGCAGGAACCTCTGCCCCTCCACCAGTCAGCCCTGCTGCCCTCAGTGAGGAGGCTTTTGACTTCCTGAGGTCCATCTCTGTGGGTCAGTCCACCATTGTGAATGCCATTCAGGGACTGGCAGCTCAGGTCCAGCAGAGCAATAGCACTGAATACATTTGTAGATGTTTCAATAAAGACATAAATACACTGTGCTCAATGGTGCAGTGGTTTGATCTTGGTATCTGCTCCAGCTGGATGTCTGGGTGGACGTCAACATTTGCGGGGGTTCTTCCGCTACAGAGGAAGGGGTGTCTGAGGCTGTGGTTCCCCTGGCAGAACCATCATTCCACTAGCTGCTGCAAATGTGCATGGCTCAGATGTTAGGTTGCTAGTGGAAGGGACCTGCTGGTGGGTGGAGAAAGCACGTAGGGTGGTGTTGAGGTCCCTCAGCACCCCTGCAATGGAGGCCATGATGGCATTGTGGGCCTGCCACTACTGCATGACGTCCTGGTGGTATTCCCTCTGCAGCCTTTAGTTTTACCCCAACATCGTTATGATCTGGCCCATCCTGTCATGGGATTGTTAGGATGCTCCCAGGACTTGGGAGATGGTTTCCTGGTTAGTAGAGTCCCTTGGGTGCCCAGTCCTCTGGCTCACAGGTTCCCTCTCACACCTCTTGTCCCAGGTGCCTGTGCACCTGGCACGGTGTTCCCACTCCAAGTGTCACCAGGACCATCATTGTCTGGGATGTGAGGGGGCGACTCAGGTCCCTGTACTGTGGAGCACACAATTGTTTGAGCAGTCCTTGGGACACAGGTTTGGGGATGAAGGGTTGGCTGTGAGGTTGACACTACAGGGAGGGGTGATGTGGGCAGGGTGAGGTGGGGAGTGATAGACTGCCCAGGTGTCCAAGATGGGCCAGGTAGGTCATCAGTGTCCATACATCCAGGTGTGTTGTCCTCACTGGGGCCTTCAACCTGAGGAGGGCTGGCAGTCTCTGGTACCCTCTCTATGGTGGCACTGGCAGGGGTACCTGTGGATGTAGTGAGAGACAGATTTACACGTGTGATTGGTTATCTTTTTCTCAGATGCATACAATGGTTTAACAGCAATGTCAATGACAGATGCTGCTCATCAAACATTGGTTATGGACAATGGTCTGTGACATGTATACCATACTCAATTTAGGTTGGTGTCTTTTAGTTTTGTTAAGTTTGGCTTATTAGGTGGGTTCTGGTACTGTCTGATGGTTAACATGACAGGTCTGCACTGTTAGCTAGTGGTAAATCTGGCTTGCTAGGTGTGAGTGGAAATGGCTGCACATTGCAGTATGGTGTCCCAGTAAGAGGTGGGTATGTGTGTATTCAAGGTTGATTGTCCTGTCTGTGCATGTTATGCGTGGAGTCTGCCATCTTCAATTCAATGCCATGGTGGGTGCAAATCTGGATTGTGGATCGTGATTGGTGACCAAGTGAATTTGACACTGTGCAGTTGCTATGTTTTGCCTAGTTTGCCATTGTGCTGTGCTATTGCATTGGTGTCATTGCCATGTAGTGATCCTCAGTCATACCACCCAGTTGTTAAAGCTAGCAGCTCAATAGTGATACATGCAACTGATGTGATGTGAAGTGCTCATTCCAGGTTTTGACTTAGATGGCATAGTGCATTGTGGGAGTAGTATTGCTAGTATTAGGTAATGCAATCCATGCCTTTGCCAAGGGCAGTGTGGGCAGGTGGGCTGAGTGGAGGTGTAGCATGCAGGTGAGGGGCATTAGGTGATTAGGTGGGCAGTGTGGTGGGACATGCAGTATATTGGGGAGTGTTTGGGTGGTGAGGAAGCCTGCAGGACATGACGATAGTGTGCCATGGGAGTCGTAGTTACTTACCAGAATCCAGTCCTCCGTGTATTTCAGTCAGGCCCTCTGGATGTAGAATGTCCAAGACCTTCTCCTCCCAAGATGTGAACTGTGGCGGAAGAGTTGGAGGCCCACAGCCAGTCTTGTGCACGGCGATCTGATGTTGTAATGCCATGGAACGCACCTTCCCTTGTAGGTCGTTCCACCTCTTCCTGATGTCCTCCCTTGTGCGTGGATGGCTTTGCACTGAGTTGACCCTCTGCCCTGACTCAATTTTCCTGGCTATCGAGGTTTGCTGAACCTGTGCTCCAAACAGTTGTGGCTCTACCCTGATGATTTAATCAACCATGACCCTCAACTCGTCGTCTGCGAACCGTGGGTGCTTTTGTCGGTACATGGTAGTAGTTGTATAGAGGGTGGGGGGTGTTGTGTGTGTAAGGGTGCAGAGTAGAGTGATAGATGGGGTGTGGGTGGTGTGTTGTGTTTGAAGGTTGCTCCTGGTGTTTTTGTGTGCTCGTTATGTGTGTATTGTGTTGTTAGCGCAGTTGTGTGGTGTGTGATGAGTGATATGTGCATATGTGCCTACGGTGTAATGGTTCTAAATGTCTGTAATTGGCAGCTCACTGTGTTTGTGGTAATCGTTTTAGTAGCAAAGGATTTTGGGTTGTGTGGGGGTGTGCAGTGAGTAGGTGTGTGTATGTGTGTCAGGTGTGGGGTATTCGAACTGTCCAATGTGGTGTTGTGTTCTGGCTAATGTGAGTTTTTGACCGTGGTGGTTCGCACCGGCAATGGTTTTCTGCCATGAAAGTACTGCTGTGGTGATTTGTGGCTCGTAATCTGGTGGATGGAAATGTGTCGGGCTGGCGGTGCTGGTGATGGAAATGCCTCTTTCCTGCCCTCCAGTGTCCTGGCAGTTTCGTAATTTTTGCAGTTTTCTGGCGGTCTTCAGAGTGTGACTCTTAATACTGCGGCTGGAATACCGCCAACATGGCGGTCTTTTGGCGAACGCCACTGCGGCGGTCTTTCCAAAAAAACACCAAAGTCATAATGAGGCCCCCAGTCTCTGCCACAATTTTCAGCCAACTAGTGTCTGAAGTGGGTGAAGAGCCCAAGCACCACTACTTTATCACCTTACACATTGGTTAATGATTGCTTGTCACTGGAGTTTTCAAGGTTGCTTCTCACTAGAGCATTCAAGTCATAGCTGAGACTGCAGCAGCATTTGTTGACATCTCCAAAGTAAACAACAGAACATACACTAACCCACAAAGCAAATCAGTTAAGATATTTCAGTGGACAGGGTACAACAACACAGGCAAGATGGAAAGCAACAGAACAACTGCAGTAGAACACAACAAAATCACATTGCAGTAATGCAGCACAAAACCCCTGCAGCACAAAAACACCAACACAACCAGGTGCAACACTTAATATGAACACCCAAATGGTCTTGATGTAGAGTACCACCTTTCAAATCTCGTTTTCATAATACAGTGACAAAAGGTGTATGGAGCAAGCACTACCTTACTCTACCACTAATTAAATGAAATAGAGGCAGTTGAAAATGTTTTTCTCTTCCTCTTACATTTTTGTTGATCTCGTTTTTGCTGGTCTTGGGACTGTGCACTTTACCACTGCCAACCAGTGCTAAAGTGCACATGCTCACTCCTTAAAACATGTTAGGATTGACTTATCCATAACTGACATATTAAATTCACTTTTAAGTCCCAAGTAAAGTGATACTATATGTACCATCGTAACTTTAGAAGTGCAGTTTGTGAATAGCAATAGGTTTTTTCTTTTGTTTTCTCCCTTGTTCTCCCTTGTTCACTGCTTACGTCTCCCTAACCCCCTCCCCATTCTAAGTAAGCATTTTACATTTTCCAGCCTCTCACCTCTGTCGCGCTCACATTTACTACTATAAAGTAGACACACATGTGGAGATCTCTGCCTTTGGGGTGGAGATGTCCGAATAGAAAAGATAGAAGAAGCAGACGTGTGCGCACTTAGGTTTGACTAAAGGATTTTGTAGTAGATGAGCAGTAATACTGCAGTTTGTGAATAGGCCAAATGAGTCTAAAATCCTGTATTTTCTATGATGCCTTTAGTATAGATGTCATAATGGGGAGAGATGTCTCATGTAGAACAGTTAATTTGTTGCACTATTTATTGAGGGACACAGGAGATTTCACTGAGACTGTTCTCTAATCTATCTTAGTCTGATGCAGGAACTTTCATTCTAAATTCTCTGTAAACTTTTATTCTCTCCAGCTGACCAATTTGAAAGCTGAGTGTTGATTACGTCATGTTGCGTTGATGTATAGCCATTGATATTGTATTGCTATCTGAGAACTCAGAAGTTAAACTGGGGCTATTACTTGGTCATACTTCAAATGTGAATTGAAGAATAGTGTATTTGACTTTGAGAGGCATTTCTATGTTAGCCACTATGGGGGTCATTCGGAAACTGCCATGCGGCTGCCAATGCGGCCGCACTCACGCGGCCCCCATTCCAACATTCCCGCTGGGCCGGCGGACGCTAACCAAGTTAGCGCCCGCCGGCCCAGCGGGAATGAGGCCGCAACACAGAAGCTGGCTCTGAATGGAGCCGGCGATTTTGCAGCCGTGCGACGGGTGCAGTTGCACCCGTCGCGCTTTTAACTGTCTGCTAGGCAGACAGTGAAAAGCTGGCCAGGGCCCTGTTAGGGGGCCCCTGGACACCCCTTACCGCCATCCTCTTCCTGGCGGTGAAAACCGCCAGAAACAGGCTGGCGGTAAGGGGGTTATAATCCCCAGGGCAGATTATCCGCCGCGGTCAGAATGCCAAAAAAAGCACCGCCAGCCTGTTGGCGGTACTTTGGTCTTTTAATATGTGTTTCAGAGTCACTTCAAAAATTCCTACATTCTCCTACATTTTCTAGAATCCATTGACTTGAAATATTACTCTCAATTGAGCTGTGCAAATTCAGCATTTCATCACATGACCTAGCAAACAAACTATGTCTAAAAATATCTTGCCAGCTTTCATTTGTATTTATCAATAGCCTAAAATGCCTAATTAAAAACAAAGGATCACTGTTGTTACCTTTTACTACTAGCAATGTGGACCTAGGAAACAAAAAACATCAAGCAGCTGGTTGTATCTCAATTTTTTGAGGTTGAATTATCGACCTGCATCAACAGTATTAATTAACATTATAGAGTCAAGGCAAGTATATCTAGGTAAGTATATGCTATTAGTAACTTCACATCAATGTGTTGATTGTTAAATTGTGATACTGTAGTGATAGCAGGTACTTGGATATGGTTTCTTTGCAGGTCAGTATTTTGACCACAGTAGAGTGGTATAAATTAAAGAGAGGTGATCTGGACACCAGTTACGAAGAACCCTGTTTTAATAAGCTTTCTAACACTCCATTATTATATAAAACAGATTGACCCATTCTATCACATTTATCATGAGACTATCATCTAGTAACAGCAATGCCCAATCCTTCAGGGAAAAGCAATATCATTACTTCAATACCAATGTATACCAAGTCTATCATTACCGAAGACGTCATTACATTTGTGAGAACCTCTCTCTGTTTGTGTAATCAGCCCCATTTTATGTGATATGACCCATAAAATATGGCAAAAGTAACAAATCCCCGATTAGCATGTTTAACTTCACAGTAAGGCCAAAGTATATAGTGCTGGAAAATACACGGATGATATGGAAAGGTAAATGTCATCAGTGGACTGAAGAAATGTTTGTGCCCTCCACTAGGTTTCTGAGAACAAATATGACTTCAGACCTACATTGGCTGCTGCATCTTTTAAACCTGCAGGTGAGCCTGTCAAAATGACCCTTCTTGACAGGAAAAAACCTTTAAATATTAAGGGCCTGATTACAACTTTGGAGGAGGTGTTAATCCGTCCCAAAAGTGACGGTAAAGTCACGGATATACCACCAGCCGTATTACGAGTCCATTATATCCTATGGAACTCGTAATACGGCTGGTGGTATATCCGTCACATTTGGGACGGATTAACACCTCCTCCAAAGTTGTAATCAGGCCCTAAATGTCACTCCTCACAAGGCTGCATACTTGGCCCAGATTTATACTTGCTTTGCGCCAAATTTGTGTAATTAGTTTTTACTCAGATTCGGAGCAAACCTAACTCCATATTTATACTTTGGTGCTAGACCCGTCCAGCGCCAAAGTTTTGGAGTTAAAGTTATTTTTTGCTAGCGGGAAACTACCTTGCATCAATGAGATGCAAGGTATGTGTTTTCTTAGGCACAAAATGACGATATGGTCTTAGTGCCATATTTATCCCCCGTGCTAAAATCAAGCATGGGGGAAAGGGAGACTTAAATATTGGCGCTAACCTTGCTTAGCCATGCCCAGGGGACATATGTCCCCGGGGAATGGCTATTGGGGTGATGGGCATGACTCCTGTCTTTACTAAGACAGGAGTCATGTCCATGGGGGTTGTGCGTCAAAATATGACGCTAGTCTGGTTATAGGCATTTTTACGCGTCTGTCCATAATAGCGTCATCATTTGACGCGCAACCTCCTGTTCCCCCTACGCCTCCAAGACCTGGCTAGTGTCCTTTTTCATGGCGGTAGCCGGGCCTTACCGCCGGCTACCCTCATTCCTTAAATATGATGCCCGGCCGGCATCTTGGAATAGCGCTAGCTGGCGGTATACTTTTTCACGCAAAACTACGTTAGTTTTGTGTGAAAAAGTATAAATATGTCCCCTAGTATATAAGTGTCAAATGTACTAAAATGCAATTTTGCATTTCCTAAATTTCAACTTCATAGAAATATCATGGGACTCTGATTTACCTTAGGTTGCCAGGGGAGTCGGTGCTGGTGCTAATGCAGCTCCTGTTGGCGTTTGGTAATTTTTCAGGACTCAGGATTAATGCCAGAAAGTCCTTGTTGTTTTCCTTGTGGGGCTTAGGGGTAACCAGGTGGCCCATCTGCCAGAGGTGGGATTGAGATGGGAGATGGAGGGGTTTCGATACCTGGGCATATGGACTACTCATACAGAGAAGGCTCACCATTGTTCCAACATAAGGAGAGAAGTTGGTGGTCTGGTGAGCTCTGTTGCTTTTTGGAATAGACTTACTCTATCTGTGAGGGGGAGGGCAGCAGTTGCAAAAGTGGTGATCCTCCCTAGTTGTTTGTATCTCATTCAGAATACTTTATTTCTGCTTGAACCAGGCTTCTTTTGTTGACTGGATGGACTACTGGTCTTGTTGATCTGGGTGGGACAATGTAGCAAAGTCTCCCTTTCCATACTAAAGAAAAATTGGGGAGACAGGGTCATGGCGGTTACGGATCTGCCGCTCTATTATTATGCATCACAATATGCAGCTAAATGGATGGTGGAATCAATCGTGTATGAGGAGAGGTCCTTTCGGGGCTTATCCAATCCAGTACCTGGTGATGGTCATAGCCTCTATGTGGGAGCAAGTGGTCAAAAAGATTATTAGATGGGCGCCCTTTGGTAGGTACTTGAAGTTATGGACTTAGCACCCTTCAGGGCATTGAGGAATGTATGACCATGGAGCTCTGGTGAGAGGGTGGATGTCTGATGGCTGGGAATTTTACCCAGGTGAACGTTTCATCTCGTTTCAGGAGGCACAGGATATGTTTCTGGGCGTTTTTGGCAGTATGCCAAACTGGAAAAGGTGGTACAGGAGGTTTAAAGTGTTTTTCTGCAGGCGTCACAATTCTTGGGGGGACTCATTAGATGGGAGGAAAGACATCACCTGATCTCATTGTTTTACAACCCACTTATAGGTGAAAGGCCAACCACAGATGGTGTAGCCCATAGCGCATGGGAAAGAGATGTAGAGGAGGCACTTACTGACGATAAATGGAAGAGGCCCTTGGAACTAATGTACACTGTTTCATGCAACAACAGGTTAAAATTATTGCATTTTAGTTACTTGCACTGCACATATATGACGCCTCATATATTGAATAAAATAAATACAACCAGGGAGGCCCGGTGTGGGCATTGTGGAGCACTGGGTGTTGAGTTCTCACATCTAGCCTGGACATGTGATAGGTTCTGGCTTTTCTAAAAGGAAGTAATCCCTAAAATAACAACTGCTACTGGCCTGACTCTCATACACTCCCTGAAAACCTGTTTACTGGGGTTAATAACTAGACCTAAGGGGTATAAAATGTCATAGAAAATGGCCCAATTGGCTTTGCTATTAGCCACAATGCGAGTGGCTATTGGGTGGATGGGAACTCGAAGCCTCCTCTTGAATCAATGGTTAAAGGATTTGATGGAATGGGGCGATGCGGAGGAACAACATATTTGGCTGGTGTGCACTGATGAAGGGGCATCAGTTGAAATTTTGGCTTGGGAAAGCTACTTGAGAACTTTCTGGAGGGGAGGACTAGAGCTCAGAGTCTTCGACAAAAGAGGTAGGGTGAGTGGCGGCACAGGATATTATCTATATACCAATGGAAAAGAACATACACATTTATGACTCTTTTGGGACAATTAACAAACTAACTCAGGTAGCAGTTATAGCCCATGCATGAATAAAGAGCCCATTTTATTCCTAAGGATGGCATCTAACAAATGCCACTTATCAAATAATCTTCAAGGCATGGGTGACCTGGCGCTTTGCCTCTCCTTGTGTGGTGGAATTATCTCATGGTACTGTCTAATTGCTTGTAACACTGTGGGCCTGATTCTGACCCTGGCGGCCGGTGACCGCCAGGGTCACCGGCCACGGGAGCACCGCCGACAGACCGGCGGTGCTCCGAAGGGCATTCTGACCGCGGCGGTTCAGCCGCGGTCAGAAAGGGTAAACCGGCGGTCACCCGCCGGTTTACCGCTGCCCTTCTGAATCCTCCATGGCGGCGGAGCGCGCTCCGCCGCCATGGGGATTCAGACACCCCCTACCGCCATCCTGTTCATGGCGGGAAACCCGCCATGAACAGGATGGCGGTAGGGGGTGCCGCGGGGCCCCTGGGGGCCCCTGCAGTGCCCATGCCAATGGCATGGGCACTGCAGGGGCCCCCGTAAGAGGGCCCCGCAAAGTATTTCAGTGTCTGCTATGCAGACACTGAAATACGCGAAGGGTGCCACTGCACCCGTCGCACCTTCCCACTACGCCGGCTCAATTCTGAGCCGGCGTCCTCGTGGGAAGGTTGATTTGCCCTGGGCTGGCGGGCGGCCTTTTGGCGGCCGCCCGCCAGCCCAGGGCAAATCTCAGAATCACCGCAGCGGTCTTTCGACCGCGGTGCGGTGTTCTGACGGGGTTACTTTGGCGGGCGGCCTCCGCCGCCCGCCAAAGTAAGAATGACCCCCTGTATGTGGTTTGTATGTAAAACCAATAAAATAAAGATTATTTAAAAAAAACCTTGATCGTACCATGCTGTCTTTGCAGCATCGTTTAATAATTGAAGTGATTTTTCTAAAAATCCTCTGGGTTTAGGATTTTCTGGGAATTCTTTGCCATTTGTCATGTATGTGACCTGTTATTCTGTTGGTGCTTTTTATGAGACAAATCTTAACATTTTTGCTTAGAATATGTTAACTTTAATTAGGGTTTAACCATTTTACTTTTATTCTGTACTTCTGTATTTGGGCTTTCCTGGTGATTCATGCATTTGCTTTCTCTGTTCACCATTTTTATTATTCTGTAATAAATATCCTTTTTGATGTAGAACTCAGTCCTTTACGCGTCCAATATTACATTCTGTTTAACTTTGCTAAATTGTGATTTCCTGATAAGGAATGTAGGGGGTTATTCTAACTTTGGAGGAGTGTTAATCCGTCCCAAAAGTGACGGTAAAGTGGCGGATATACCACCAGCCGTATTACGAGTTCCATAGGATATAATGGACTCGTAATACGGCTGGTGGTAAATCCGTCACTTTTCCGTCACTTTTGGGACGGATTAACACCTCCTCCAAAGTTAGAATAACCCCCGTAGTCTCTAACCACTAGATTAACTGGAGATTCTGGAGCTGAATTTAAACTGGTAAAATGTGGGAGTTTGGGTGATTGTTAGGATTTGAGGCTCACAGCCATGTCAGTGTTTTCTTCTTCATGAGATGTAGCAACTGTTCCTAGATCAGAAACAATGACTTATGCCTTCTAGTAAGTAAGAACTGGGTGTGAGGAATGAGAGTCTTTCGGCAAAGGCATTTGAAGAGGGCTCAGAACTTCATTAACTTGAAATGGACCAGAGAGCGGCCCTCCAATTCACAGTTAAATGTAAAGCAAGGTCTGGGAAAAGATGTTTTTGATTTGATTCTATTTGACAACATTCAAGTGGGAGGGAAAGCTGGTTCCAGAACCAGTTTAGTTTGGTTGAGGAGGAAGGAACTACTCATTTATTTAGACACTCCCTTGGTGGGTCTCCAGCCTCCTCCATAGGCAGAAGTAACCTTAGATGTCATATTTTGTTAACAATAGTGCACAGTGGAATAGTTTGCAGTAAAGCAATCAAAATGTTCTGCCAAAAAGGGAGTGCTTGCCCCGGCAATTTGTGCTCATTGGTTGGGGAGTGTCCAGTAGACACATTCACCCACTAAATGAATCATACAAACATTGCACCTCTCCACACCTCATTAGAAGACATGTAGACCTGTATGGAGACCAGAAGGGCTAGATCTTCTCCCACTTGTACCCAAGAATACAAGGTAGATTCCAGGGGCCAGTTGGCTGACTTCATGGAAGATACAGGGACTCAATAAGCTTCAAGAGGTCCTTTTACTGAAGTAACCAGCTGACCAGTATCAACTTGACTTGAAAAGGATCCTCCTGGTGGCCTCTGCTGGACTGAGTTCTGACCCCAAATTGTACTTTAGGTCCTGGACTCCTTGGGAGAATAGGTTAAAAGGTAAAATCATTGGCTGGAATGACCCAGTTGGTGTATCCGACCTTTGTTCCATTGTGGTCAACCTGAATCCTGCCTAGGCCCCAGTCAGTCTTGAGCAGTAACTTCTGAATGGTGCTTTACTTTCTCTTTGTGCTTTTCCCATTACCACTTTCTCCTGTTCCTCTTATTGGATTTTATTGTTTTTGTGCTTTTTGTGCCTTTTTCTAATTGAAATGTCCTCTATTTTTAGAGATTGCTTGTGGGATGTTTATTGTGACTTTTTAATTGTTTTGGACTTGCGTGTTGGGCCAGACAGATTTTGGACTTATTACTTAGGAAGGACTCACATTCTCCTATACTAACAACCCTTTTCTTACATTAGTACTTCAAAGAGTTGCTTATTTTGAATTAAAATCTTTCACAGGAATTCATCTTAAAAGGTCTAAGGTGCAATTGTGGCTAATTAAGAGCAATGACAACAAGCTGTGTTTAAGCTGACACTTATACCATCAACCTCAAGTGCAAAGTGCATTCAACTGTACACTCAGTAGATATTAAACTTCTTTTTCATCGTCCACAGCCACCATCTACTTTCTCACAGTGTATCAAATCAATACCACTTCAAACTGCTAATTTCTTCAATTATTAACAAATAGCTTATGTTTTGCTATGCTCAGAAAATCTTGGCCACTTCTGCTTCTCATGGGTTACCTCCATGTTGAAACTCTAAAATTCATCCATGCTTATAAATCAAATATATTCAGCATACGATCATTGCATACAGTGACTACTCCTTAGGAACACCAGCATTAGCAGTAACAGCACACCTGGTGGAGGCACTTCTTAATGGCTTCTCAATTACATACACTCCTTCCCATGCTGTTACTCAGGAACATAAGTAAGAACAAGCGCCTGGTGTGATAAGTCTAACAATTTCCTTAATGTGCTTTTATACTGCTTGTCCTAATCTTTAGTCTTAGCCTCCAAGTGCATGGGTGTTAAAGAATTGTAGCAGATTATGGAGTGACTGACTTGATGTCTGCCCATTATTTTGTTGAGTTTCTCCAGCAAGCAGTGAAAGAGAGGAAGAGAATAGGAGAAGATTTATCCCTGTCCAGAGCCTCCCTGATTTCTGGTGCTATTCTACATTTCGGGCTGTCTTTGTATGTCTCACGATGCAGAGAAGCACTCCAATGCAGCCTCAGCCACACATAGGGCTGTTAAGAATATTTTATTACAGAGTAATTGGAAAATTGGGATTTGCTAGGAATCTGCCTGTTATTATATGTACCAATATATAATTCAAATTACTTTACTTTAGTCTTACTTCAAATATTGTTGTATTACATAGGAAAACAAGGCTGAATTATTGACTGCACATCATTGCTTGGTTGTTATTTTGTGGCTATCAATTATAACAAGTTAAATACTTTTCCGGGAATTTCAATAATGAAACTAATCATTAAAAAATGTCATTGTGTCATTATAGCTAAACATCAGAAAAGTAATCTGAGCTTAATTCCTGTGTACATCAAAAAGTATTTAATGACGTCCATTAAAATGGTTTGCTGGCATCCCTTAAGAATATAGTTTTTTGTAATTTCATATCCTTTAAACTTTCTTAGTCTCAATAATATGTCAAGGTGTTCATTCTTATTCAACATTTTTCAAGGCCTCCTCAAGACAAATAACAAGGACCTAAAATGAAATTAATCCTAGTCCCAAACAAATGTACTATTACTCACTTACTAACTCAAGTAAAGCCATGTACTTAGATCTATTAAAATTGAGTTCCTTGTTCTGTTGCAATAATATCATATATGATACTTGAAGACAATGATGTTTATTCACAAACTGCATTTCGAGAAATAGTACTACAGTAGTACTTCTCATACACTACAAAATGCTATTCTCTAACCTATGAACGGAGACCTCCTCCTCTTTTATCGTTTCAGTTGGAGATCTTCATCAGTGTGGCTTAGGTGCCTTTTTATAAACATAGTTTTATTAGTTTATATTCAAACAAACAGTACCCCTTCCACTCTGGTGAGCAGAGCAGCACAGCTAAAATACCCAATTGTTACCCTTTAGACAGTCATAGTCAATATACCGCAAGGTACATCATGTCCATGAGGTATATGTAGCACCACTAGTACGTCAGTTGTATATGAACATGCAGTGCCGCCCCCGCCCCTGCCCTACCCTCCACCACAGCCCCAGCAATGCAACCAATACCATATGATGGGATGTCACACATAAAAGCAGTAAGTAAAGTTATTGGCCCCAGCGTGTCCCACTGCCGCTCTCGTACAGTACACTTACAGCCTGTAAAATATTACCTCCTATCTGTACAAATATTGATCTGGGGAGTGTGCAGGTGTATTAAGGACCGGGTTTTTGAGACAATCCACTAGGTGGTCCCACACATTGGCTCCTTCTAATGTCCCCCAGCCTTGTCTTGCCTCCCTAAAGTGTACCATACTTTCATACCCAGCCTATTTGAGCAGGGCCTCTTTCCATTTATCTCCCCTTGGGCCCGGGGGGGCCTTCCAATGCATAGTGATTTTACATTTTGCCAATACTAGTGCGAGGGCTACAAATCTGGTGGTCGTTTTACTGTTGTGTGGATGAGGTAACATCCCCTAATAAGCACACCAATGGGGTGAGAGGTATGGACCTCTGGGTGATGTAATTTATGCAATCAATCACCTCTTCCTTATAATCTGTTAGTTCAGGCCAACTAGCACCAATACCAGTCTGCAGATGTTCATGGAAGTGTTATGTCCTGGGGTCAATCTTGCTTGGACTTTGTGTATTAGTTTTGCTGTATGGGATACTAAGCAGTTTCTCTTCAGATTCTACTTGCAAGTTTCCAGCAGGAATCCTCTGCAACTACTACTTCATCCTCTGACCTCGGATCGACCGCAGACTGCTCCAGGAACCACTGTAACAGCAACAAAGTATCCAGAAGGGCTACTTTTCCTCTGCAACTTCAGCTCCAACCAGCAACTGCAACAGTTTCCATGCTGTGCACGCTCTGAGGACCAAAGAAATCTCCTTTGCAGGCACCTTCTAAATCGATGACCGGTTCTCTTGGGCTCCTCTCCTGGTGACAAGCGTGCTGCTTAGAACACAGGTGGTGGACTCCTTCGACACAGACGGTCCTTAGGTGCTGCTGTCCCAATTTGGAGAAGGTGAGAGCTTGTCTTCACTGAGTATGATAATACCCCTGGGCACTGCGTCCTCTTTACCTTCTGAGGCCTCTGTGCACTATTTGCAAAATTCCTTTGTGTTTGTGCACAGCCTGCCCAAGGTCCCCAGCACTCTATCCTGTGATGCTCAACTCGCTGAGTTGACCTCTGGCGGTGTGAGACCTTCCTTTGTAGTGCTGCACCAACTGCATTTTGACCCTCCTTTGTCCCCGTGTCCTGGGACTCCCATGGTTGCTGTCTGGTCGACTGAGGGCTCTCTGAAGTGCTGAGAGCCTTCTCTTCCTCCTCACACAGAGTTGAGGCCCCCAGGTCCCTCCTGGGTCCAGAGAGCACAACTTTGATGCAAAATGTGAATGTGCCGGAACCAAGGCTTGTTGGATGAATCCAGAGCAAAAACTCACCTGCATCCAACATCTCTTCGCGGGACATCCATTGCATCATGCAGAAACCCACTGACACCTTCCTTGGGTGCATTTCTGCAGTCTTCGTCCACACAGGGGCTCTTCTTTTGCACCCTCTTCTGGGTTGGCAGGGGCTCCTGCCCTTCCTGGAACTTCTTCCGACTTCTGGGCTTGGTCTCCTTCTTTTGCAGGTCTTCAGGTCCAGGAATCCACCTTTTGTTGTTTTCAATCTTGCTTGGCTCTTGCAATAACTCTAATCAAGACTTGTAGTGTGTCCTAAGGAACCTTACAGTACTTTACTCCTACTTTACTGGGCTCTTGGATGGGGTAATTTCCTTACCTTTACTGTATTCCGACTCTCCCAGCGATTCTCTACACACTACACTTATCTTTTGGGGAATTCGTGGTTCGCATTCCATTTTCTTAGTATGTGGTTTGTGTTGCCCCTAGACCTATTTTCTCCCATTGCATTCTATAGCATTTCCTATTGTTTGCGCTATCCTATGTCTAATTACTTACCTTATTTTGGTGCCTAGTGTATATAATGTGTATAATACTTACCTCCATAAGGAGTATTGCCTCTAAGATATTTTTGGCCTTGTGTCACACAAATAAGCTACCTTTATTTTTGGTAACACTGAGTATTGTCTTTACATGTGTACAAGTACTGTGTAACTATAAGTGGTATTGCAGGAGCTCTGCATGTCTCCTAGTTCAGCCTAAACTGCTCTGCCATAGCTACCTCTATCAGCCTAAGCTTCTAGAACACTACTACATTTTTACTAATAAGGGATAGCTGGACCGGTGTAAGATGTAAGTATCCAAGATACCCACTATAAATCAGGCCAGCCTCCTACAAAATATCAGCCTACAAAAAAGTAAGCCCATTGCAATTCACAAACTACACTTCTACAAAGCTGCATTAAACGTGCCACAGCCAAGCATGGGAGTAAGTCATGCACCACACATAGGCACTCATAGGGACTGCCTCATACTACAATAGGAAATAATAGAGGCAGTGAATTAAACATTAAAATAAATATATGATTATTAAATAATTGTTTAATATTTCAGAATAAAATAAGATATGTATTTCAAAAGTAAAATTCGGATTACACTTTTACACCTTAATTAAAAAACATCATACATAATTTAAATTAATTCTACATAATTTAAAATAATTCTACAAATACCGTTGAACAAAATGTAACTAAATATGATATAAAAACAAAATAATTACTGCAAGAGGGATTTTTCCAAATATTATTACTTAAGAAATAATATTTATTAATTAAATATATTTTAATTAGTTAAATATTTAATACACTTTCTAATTGAATGAGGTGATGTATTCTCTCATTTATTTCAATTGTTCATTGTTTTCATAAATATATTAAAAAATTATTTTACATTTATATTTTATTTTAAAATATTTCAAATATTTTAAAAGATTAATAATCTAATATTTAAATGTTTTCTCATACTTTATGTTAGAAGTTGGGTCTCTGGTTGGCAGAGATATGCACCCTGTCCAATCAGGGACCACAATCCTATTCAGAGTAAGTCAGACACTAAACGTTGACCTGTGCTCACCCTCTGGTAGCTTTGGAGAGAGAAGTCAGGCTTAACGTAAGAGGCAATGTGTAGAGTATTTGTGCAACACTTCAAACAGTGAAAACACCACACAAGCAAATTCCACACCAGGTTAGAAGAATAAAGTTTAATTTAATGAACAAAACAAGCCCAAAATGACAAACATCTGAAAATTGAAGTCAGGAGCTGAATTTTGAAAAATTAAGGCCCTCATTACGAACTTGGCGGCAATCACCGCCGACCGCCATGGTGACGGTGAACAGAAGACCGCCAGTGCTGGAAGACTGGACTCCGTCGAATTATGATGCCAAAAAGCCAAACCTCCAAAAATCCTGTAACCTCCACCCACCGCCAGGTCCTACGATGGCGGAAAGGCAGTACACCCCACCCCGCCACCGCCATGCAGACAAATCCTCCGCCCACCAAATAATGATGCACAAACCAGCGTGGCGGATAGTGGATGCAGAACGACCATTGGCGATACGGACCGCCACAGCCAGCAATTGGACCCAACAACAACAAATGCACACATTGGCAACTTTGAAACCCACACATCTAACACACATCCATCCGACTATAAAACAGTCACATACACACCCGACAATCCTTTGCATCGACAATAGCACGAATGAGACTGACAACACAACACGTATACACTGAACACAGCAAAACAAAATTCACACGCACAAATACACCACCAAAACACACACAAACCCCAAACACCCTCATAAGCCACACACATAACCACACAACAGCACCCTCACAAATACACCCACAACACACCACCCACAACTCATACCATGGCACCCCCTAAGCACCCCCGCTTCACAGATAGGGAGCTAAAGACGATGGTGGATTAAATAATCAAGGTTGAGTCTCAACTATTCGGGGCACAGGTGCAGCAGACACCCATCGCCAGGAAGATGGAGCTATGGCAGATGATTGTCAACAAGGTCAATGCAGTGGGAAACCATCCGTGCACAAGGAAGGACATCCAGAAGACATGGAACGACCTGCGCAGGAAGGTGAGGTCAATGGCATCCAGGCACAACATTGCTGTACAGAAGACTGGTGGAGGACCCCCACACCGACTGGGAGGAGAAGGTACTGGCTATCCTGCACCCAGAGGGCCTCGCTGGACTCATTGGTGGACTGGACTTGGGTAAGTCAACTACAATACCTTAACAGTCACCCCACCTATAACACATACAGCACCCCACCTCTCTCACTACCACCAGGACCCCATCCCCACCCAGGCCACAACACCCACATCCAGTTACCCTGCATGCCCACAATCCCACAAAGAGGCCCACATCCTGCCCCCTGTGCACAGTCACCTACCCCTGCAAGGATTCACAGTGGCACTACAGCACCCACAATGCACCTCCACCCCCACACAAAATGCAAAGATAAGAACACAAAAGGACCCTGCATGCCACGAAAGGAGAATAAAAGCACAAAATAGGGCAGAGCTGTGCATCAATTCCCGAAATAGTACATGAAACATACATGTCCATTCCCCCCCACAGGCACCACCACCCATGCCACCCGGACAAAAAGGCCAAGGAGTACCAGCGCTTCACACGGAGACAGAGGTCCCACTCAGGAGACTGGAGAGGGATTTATGGAAAGTGAGAAATACCCTGGACCGTCACACAGTCCTGGACTGTCACCCTCCAGCAGCACCACCCAGGATATCACTGACAGCCCTACCACCCAGCCACCAACATCAGCTCCGGACAAACGACCCCACACCAGTGTCTCCCGCACAGACTGGAGGCCCACATGTACAGAGGCCAGAGTCTCCACCCACCAACAGGCAGGAGGATGAAGGCCCCAGGGCAAGTGGGACTGCCAGACCTATGCATGGGGACACAGGCACAGGGGGCAAGGGCCAGTGGGAGGACATCAGTGTCCCAGGGGGAAAGCCAAAGGATGGATGCTGCAGCCCAGGAGGTGATTTCTGAGGTCCTGGGAGCATACCACCATACCCAGGACAGGATGGGCCAGATCATAGCCATCTTGGAGCATAATCAAAGGCTGCAGATAGCACACCACCTAGAGGCCATGGAGCAATGGAAACAGCTCAATGCCACCCTGGCCACCATTGCAAGGGTACTGCAGAACCAAAACCCTAGCCAGCCTGAGACCTCCACCAACCTCCAAGCCCCTATCACTAGCCAGCACACTGCCCTGCCGTCTACATCGGCAGCAGCTACTGGACTGGTGGCACTGCCAGAGGACACACAGCAGACCAGCGCCCCTAGCCCTGGAGCCCAGCTCCAGCCACTAAAACATGCCCTCAGACCCAGACATGCCACTTGAACACCAGCCAAGACCAAGGCCCCCGCTAAGAAGTGACTCTGCCCTGAACTGTCTCACTTGTGTACCACTATGCTACCTTGCTGACCCCACTACCAATACACCATCTACCAATGGACACATGGACCAAAACCCGGTGCCACCAACAGCTGAGCACATGCACAAGAGTATGGATATGCACCATGAGCCTACTCCCTATCACTGTACAACGATATACCAATTTTGTGTCACTTAATAAAAACGCAAATGCACTCAAATCGTATGTCCCTCATCATTATGAGTTAGAAATTTTGAGTGTGTATGCACTAACCAGTCAATTTCATATTCATACCTTTATTGCAGGAAGGGATCCAACGCACCGTAGTGTCTGAAATAAGTCACAATTTACACAATATTGGGTTCCCTGGCACATGCCATTTAAGTACTCAGTTAACAGTGTCAATGACTATAGACACCACATTACCAATGACATGAGTCTGACTGAAACTATGCAATGAAGAAAACAGCAGCATTGAACAATAACTTAGGGTCACTGGAAGTATAGGCGGATCAGGAGTCCTGGAGGTAAGATCTTCCCCCTCTTCTTCCTCACCATCACTCTCATCCCCTCTCTGAAGGTTTCTGAGCTGGTTGGACAGCACCCGCATCTTCCAGAAGGGGGATAGTTTTCCTCACAGCCAAGTTGTGCAACATACAGCAAGCCACCACTATCTTACACACCTTGTCAGGGGCATTGCACAGGGATCACCCAGAGAGATGGAGGCAACTAAATCTAGCCTTCAGGAGACCTATAGTATACTCAATCACCCTCCTAGTACATCCATTATAATTCCTTTCTGCTTCTGTCCTGGGATTCCTCACTGGTGTCAGGAGCCATTGCAAGTTGGGGTAGCCAGAATCACCTGCAAAAGTGGATGTAAACAGGACCATAATGAACTGAATGCACATACATATTGGCTGGCTGTCACCTATGTACAGAACCACTGTCATACACACTCACTTATGAGCCATCCTCTGTCCCCTTGTAGATGTCCCATCAAGTGTGGTACACTGCTGTTTCTCAGGACAAAGAAATCATGGACTGAGCCTGGGAACCTGGCATTTACATGTGATATGTACTGGTCAGCAGTACACACTATTTGGATATTCATGGAGTGGAAGTTCTTTCGATTCCTGTACACCTGTTCATTCACTCTTGGGGGTATGAGAGCTATGTGGGTTCCATCGATGGCACCTATCACGTTAGCAAAGGCATAAAATCCAGACTTGATGGCAGAAAGTTCAGCCCTTTGGGGGAACTGGACATATGTCTGCAGGTGTTGGACGAATGCATCCAGGAATTTTGACAGGATGAGGCTAAACATTGGCTGTGAGACTCCTGCACACATGCCCACTGTCACCTGAAATGAGCCCGTAGCCAAAAAATGGAGTACAGATAGCACTTGCACTTCAGTAGGAATGGCATGCTGATTCCAATTAGCCGGTCTCAGTACAGGATGCAGTAAAGCACAGAGGTCATGGATTGTAGCACAATTGAGTCTATAGGTGACAATGATGTAACGTTCATCCATGGTTTCCAAATCAACCAGAGGTCTGTACACAGATGGGGCCCTCCCTTGCCACATGGGTCTGTACCTATGTGGGAGGAAATAACTCATATGAAGGGCACACATACACTTGCAACACATGATGTTACTGTATCAATTAATGTGCAACCCGTAGGTTACACACACAGATGCTAAGTATTAAGAACACCGTAGGCAAATGTGTGCAGAGTCAACTCTGTTGTAATGGCATACCAGTGTGGACACATTTCCAAAGAGGGGTGCATGTGAGGATCAGAAACTCATGTCAGCAAGCGACTAAGGTCGGAGACTAGGAGGCCCTGAATGGGGCCCCTGGCCAGGCTATGATAATGTGGTGGTAGCAAGATGGCAGCCTCCTGCCATCCAGGTATGAGGGAGTGGAAGTGACATCATTCCGCTGGTGGTAGGAGTCATGGCGGAAGGCGGTGTTCACCACTGTGCACTCAATCATTGGATTACATGGTTGTCAATGGGGAACCTGGGCCTATCATGATCGCCGCCGGCAGTGATGGTGCACACCGCCGTGGAACGTACACTATGTTGTCAGACCCTTGCCACTTGACCCCTGATTCCCATGCAGGGCAGTACTCCGCTGAGTGTGCTGCTGTGTCCTGACTCTGGTCCCTGAGATGGCACAAGTCACAGGGGAATGGGCCCCGGCCTTCACCACAGAGGAACTGGAGAAGCTGGTGGACGGGGTCCTACCCTTGTATGCCATGTTGTATGGGCAACCAGAGGACCCGGTGAGTTTGCGGCTGTCATCCTTGGATGTGTGTGATTGTCGCGGATGCCTGTATGCATGTGTGTTTGATTTGTGACTGCCCAGCTGTAGACTGTCTGGCATGTACTGTGTGTTGATAACATGGCTTTCTAAAATGTCCGTTCCATAGGGGACAACATGTCATCTGTATTAGGAGCACACATACTGACATCTGTTTTTCTGCTCTGTGTGTCCCAGGCAGGTCAGTGCCCATCAGAAGATGGGACTGTGGCAAGCCATCGCCAAGGAAGTGCGGACCCTGTGGGTCTACAACTGGCGGAGCACCCACTGCAGGAAGTGGTGGGAGGACCTGAGGCGCTGTGCCAAGAAGACCGGAGATGCCTAGCTGGGGAAGGCCTCCCAACGAGGAAGGTGTGCCCATCGGACCCTGACCCCCCTAATGGCCCGCATTCTGGTGGTGGCCTATCCGGATTTGGATGGGCGCTTGAAGGCAGCACTGCAGCCACAAGGGGTGAGTACCAACACTGTTGTAATACTTCTTTGATGGACGTGTTTGGATGCTGTGGTATGTATGCTGTCTAGTGCCAGGCACTTGGACAGGGGTGTTCCTGCAGTCTTGCCCCCTCAAAGACCCAGGAATGGTGTGAGAACATGTTTGGGTGGTCCCAATAGGCCCATGGGGGTCCCCTTTCTGTAATCTTGGATGGTTTGTGGGCTCATTGACTGGTGAGTGCATTTGCTGGGTATGGTCTCCTATGTGTGTACTCCACACAGTTTATCAGGTCTGTATTTCCTGTGGGTAATGTGGTATATTCTGGGTAGTGGCCACTAGTCAGGGGCACAGTCATGGCTATTTTTGCAGGTGCTGCGTGTAGGTGTATGACCTTGATGGGAGTGTGTGTGAGCTAGGAATATAAATTCATTCAGGTATTTACAGTTCTCCCATGTTTTGTCTCTCCACCCCTGTGCTCTTGTGTCCTTTGTGTACATAAGCATCATCTGGCGAGGAAGCAGTGGCACCGGCAAGTGGGGATGCAGCGGCCCACAGTTCCAAGGACGCAGAGTCGGCGGACGCCAAGGGGACCAGTGGGTTGGAGGGCGAGGGGAGTACCACAGGGGAGGCAACTACCACTGGCGGTAGTGACTCTGATACCTTCTCCGATGGCAGCTCCCTGGTGGTGGCAGACCCTACTGTGCACACCCATTCAATGTCATCTTCCGCCACCCCATGCCATCTCCGCCCTACCAATTGCCCCCACCCTGTTGCCCGCTCACCCAGGAGGGTGGGCATCTACTTCGCCCCAGGCACCTCATCCCCTGCCCCAGTCAGCCCTGCTGCCCTCACAGAGGAGGATATTGACCTCCTGAGGACCATCTCTGTAGGGCAGACAACCAGCGTGAATGGCATCCAGGGGCTAGCATCTCAGATGCAGCAATGCAATGCATACCTGGAAGGCATTCACGATGCCATGTCTGGACTACAGAGATTGTTTCAGGCTCTGGCCTCCTCTTTGACGGCAGCCAGTGTCCCTGGTCTTTCCATTCCCCGACCACCACCTCCACACCTTCCAGCACCCCACTCCCTTCACCCATCCCAAGCACACGTCTAGACAGCCATGCACACAGATCAACACAAAAAGAAGCACACAGTGAAACACAAGCACCACACTTCCCATTACAGGCATGCACACACCCAACATACCAAAGCAGAGACAACAACATCCACTTACCCCAGTGTGTCAACCTCCCCGCCACCCTGTCTGTCACCTCACCATGCACACCCACATGCATTTCACCCTCAGTCACTGCTGCTGGCCCCATTCTTGCAGTCACCACAACATCTGACATCCAGACATGAACCCAAGACACCACACCTGCACTCACCACAACTACATTGACAGACACTTGCAGCACACTCACCAGACCTGCAGACATCCAGACAACATCCATGTACACTGGCAGCTTGTATTGTCCCACTGTGTCCACCCCACCTCCTCCCAAAACAATCAAACATTCACAGACATCCACACAACGCACATCCACCAAACATCAGCATACTTTACAGGCACCTGCATCCACGTCTGGCACACCTACACCTGGTACAATCACTCCCTCCACCTCCACTCCCAGACCTTCCTCCAAATCCCCCCAACTGCCCCTAAGAAGCTTTTACTTTCCTGTATTGACCTGTTTGAACACACTGGTCCACCCTGTCTCGTCCCTAAGCATGCCGATCTCTTTGCCCAGTCCACTCCTTCCAAGTCCAAGTCCACCTCAGCCTGCCCTTCCCATTCCTGTGCCTCTTCCCAAGGGAGGAAGAAGCCCAGTGTTACCCCAGGTCCCTCTGCCACACCGCGGTCCAAGCCCACTCCCCCACCTTCCAAGGGCAAGCCCAAACCCCCTCCACCTCCCAAACCTTAGCCCAAGACCCACCTTCCAGACGTAAATCCCCACCCCGCCACCCTGTGCCTCTGTTCCCTGAGGTGCCTGGCTTCCCCATTGATGCACATTTCAAGTGGAGTACCCTATGCACATGCGGGAGTCAAGTCCGGCCTATTTTGGCCCTTCAGGGTCTTTCACATGGACTGGCCAATGGCCTTATTTGGACAGTATGTTATTTACAGTTAATAAATTGCAGTGCCCCGTAGTGCTGTTGGCACATTATGGTGACGTTGTTTCAGTGTTTCACTATTGGGGTGTGGTGTTCACATGTGTGTACTTTGGTGCAGGTATTTGTTGCCTTGTGTCAGGAAAGTACATCTTGTTCTGGTGTGTATGGTGTGGGATGGTGGGAGGGGTTGAGAGTGCATTGCAGGGTGTGTGGGGTGTGTGTGTGTGTAACTGTTCCCTTTCTTCCCATGAGTACTAGGTTGCGATACTTACCGTTGTCGTCTTCCTCGGTGGTCACGGTCATGGAGGTGTATGGCAAGGAGCAGCACTGGCATTATTTCCAACTCTCTCTCCAGGTCTGCGTCGGCTTGTTGTGTGTACCTCGGGTGAGTATTTCCTTTTAATTTGTTTGTTTCTGCCACGCTTTGCGTGGCAGTGGTTCCCGCCCTGGAACTGACGGCGGTCTTGTGCTTCATTATTTGGTGGGTGGGTAGTTCCTTTCCGCTGGCCTGTGGGCGGCCTCCTCCATCCTCGTCGGCACTACAATGATGGCAGTGTGTAGATGGACCGCTACTTGTTTCCAATTTGCTTCATTATTTGGCAGGCCCAACCGCCAGCTCGTTTGCAGTAGTTACAGCCACCGCCGGCGGGGCAGCGTTTACCGCCATGTTCATAATGACCACCTAAATGTGCAAGTGGCGCTTAGAAGCAAGTAGCACCTGTTGGGATATCTGGTCTCGCTAGTCTGAGAAAAAGTCAAGAGTTCAGGCCGCCTGCAATGTAGTGCAATGCCAGCTACAGGACCTACGCAGGACCCACTGAGCAACTGTACCTTAATCCTTGTCACATCACTAGATGCGTCATTGATCCCAATGCAGTTGGGGTGCTGCGCAGGTCTAGTCCATGCTGGAGGAGCGATGCGTTGATCTTCTCTACACAGTCACAGCTATGCGTTGGTTCCGAAGCAGTGGTTTCAGGGTGATGTGGTGATTATGAGGGCGTTGTGCCAGTCCGGTCCCTGCAGTGTCAGTAATTCATCAATTACACTCACTTCCAGGGACCCTGGACAAGGTTAGCACCACTTGGCAGAGCAATTCTTACAGCAGGTAAAGTCCAGGTGATATTTGTAGATGGAGGGAAAGTCTTTGATGTCCCTGACACTTCAGAACAGGAAGCAAGCCAGCAAGCCCTGGAAATCACGTTGGTTCTGGTATGGAGAGATGCAGGTCTAGTCTTTCTCACTCCTAGGCAAGAGGGCATCAGGCAGCAGGTCAGCTCAGCAAAGCAGGAGTCCAGCAGAGTAGCATCACAGCAGAGAGGCAGTCCTTGTAGCAGCATAGCAGTCATTCTTTCCCACTGAGTATCCACAGGTCCAGAAGTGCACCGAGTTGGTGGCGTTAGAGGCCCAGTACCTATACCAAGTGGTGCCTTTGAAGTGGGTGAGACTTCAAAGGAAGGTCTTGGAATAGCACAGAGGCCCTCCCCTCCTGCCCTGACTCCAGACTCAATACTGCCAGCTATGCAACTCTTTGTGTGTGGCAGGACACTGCCCTTGCAGATGTGTCAGCCCCTCCTATACATCCAGCTAGGATCCAGGATGTTGATAATCAGTTGATAATAAATCACACCTATACTTCCTTTGTGTGTGGCTGTCTAGAGAGAATGCACAAGCCCAACTGTCACCCCTCCCCAGACGTGTGTTGGAGACAAGCAGTAGACACTAAATGGCTGAAGTAAGAAAATGCCAACTTTGTAAAAGTGGCATTTTCAGAACTGCAATTTAAAATCCGACTTTACCATACGTTGGGATTTTAAATTGTGAGTTCATCAACACCACACTTAACACACTTATCTCTTTCAGATTGGGAATTACTATTATAATAAGAAATAAGGTAATTCCAATGTTTTACTGTCAGAGAGATAGGTCTAGCAGTAGTGAAAAACAAAGTTGGGAGTTTTTCACTACCAAGGCATCTAAAACATAAAAGTACATGTCCTGCTGTTTAAAGACATTGCACCATGCCCTGTGGGTCACACAGGGCCTACCTAATGGGTGACATATGCATATAAACAGGTAAGGTTTAGGTCAGGTTGACAGGCCAGTTTAAAACTGCACACACAGGCTCTGCAATGGTGGGCCTGATACATGGTTGAGGGGCTACGTAGGTGGGTGGCATAATCGGTGCTTCAGATTACTAGTAGCATTTAATTTACAGGTCCTGGGCACATGTAGTGCATGTTAATAGGGACGTAGAAGTAAATTAAATATGCCAACTGGACATCAGCCAATGTTACCATGATTTAGGAGAAATGGCACAAGCACTTTATCACTGGCTAGCAGTGGTAAAGTGCACATAGTCCTAAAACCAGAAAAAAACAAGGTCAGAAAATGAAGGGAGGCAGGCAAATCGTGGGGGGAAGATCACCCCAAGGCATTCAGGTCGAACACTTTCACAAAGGGAGATCTCTGCCACCTTTGGTATGGATTTCCATCTATCTATGAAAAGTTACTAGTAGTAACTTCACATTCAGAAATCGGTTTGTAGGAAGCTCCAGCAGGGGTTGGAGACATGCAAGACTGCACATAAATCTGCACTCATAAATGGTGGCTAGCAAACAAGGGAAGAAAATGTACATAGGAGTAAATCTACATATGTAAATTTGCACTTATGAACCAGGCTCTATCTAGTTTCTCTTCAGAGTATTACTTTACCCATTTTCATAAGTGATAAATCAACAAAATATTACATATTATACAACAACAGGGACAACTATCCAAGAAGCCCAGAGTGGTGAAATTTCATGTTATTACACCCATCAGCCTACACAAATAACCAATAAGGTTATACTGTCACATTCACTTTACAATAAAATACAAACTTAAAGCTCCCTTCCAAGCTAGTTAAGGGGCAAAGACCATGATACGTATGAAACAATATGTAAATATTAAGTAAAACTGTGCATCAAATCAGAAAATATATCTTGATTGCCACTACTTTATGTGGACTTTCAACCTTTGGCTTATTTCTACCATAAAAGCAAATTAAATCTGTGTTTTCTCAGATTTTCCTTCAACCAGGAATGGGTAATCATTATTAAAGGTGGGGCTTGCCTAACAAGCTAGTTCATCTAGAAACGTCATTCTCAATAAAAGTTCACAAATAGCTGTACGAGGTACACAAGTGAATCAAAAACTAATAGAAAGGTGGCATGGTAAACACTTTTGAAAAACTAATTTTGAGTACATTATTACCACTTTTGGATTTCTTAAAGGGCCAAAAGCACTTCTGGAAATCTATGACTTTCACAGCTTCTCAGAAGAGCAATCGTGCGCACAATTTACTAACCTTTCATGCAATGCAGTGCAGCAAAGCCACTTGCTGTATTGTGTGAAAGGGAGAAAGCAGAAAAATGCCATATTAACTAAGATATGTGGCACATTTCTGCTCTCTGATAATACTGGAGCACTTCAGGCAGCCTGGTGCTAACACAGAAACCTTTCCACCATGGTGCAAGGGTGCCTGCATTACCAGGAAAATGCAAAATGCAGCAAACGTAGAAAGAGAAAATAATGAGGAGAAAAAAATATTTTTCTCCTTGTTATGCAATCCTCTAGGAGACATAGGTGGTCATTATGACCCTGGCGTTCTTTTGATCGTCAGAGTAAATCTGGTGGTCCCATCACCAACAGTCTGGCGGTGAAGACAGCCACATTATGAGTGTGGTGGGTTGGCCGCTGCCAACCCGCCACTTCTCCCACCATACTCCCATGGCAGAATGAACCACGGGGCTGGAGATGTTCATATCCGACCCGGTGGTCTAAAGAGGACTGCTGGCAGTATTAGGAGCCGGTCCACCCCCATGGTTTCCATGGAGGTAGCACCACCACGAAAACCATGGCAGTAGGGCGTCTGGTGACAGGGAATTAATTCCTTGTCACCGGTAGACGTTCCTCCCCAGCAGGCACCTGAACCCCTCACTATCCCTACAGTCACAGCACCATCCCTACAATTGTAGCGCCCTCCCAACCCCCTCCCCACATACATGCACAAAGACACCCACACCAAGCATACACCCACTCACCAACTCTTCCAGACAAGCATCCACTCAGACTTATCCATACACGCATTCACTTGCACTTACTCACATGCATTCAGGCACGCATGCTCACAAACATCCAAACACGCATCTTCACATGCATACACACTGACATGCAGGCAAGCACTTACTTCAACATTCGACCACACATTCACTCACACACATACAACCACACATACACCACAACACACAGAGTTGCATTCACACACCCACACACAAATGCTCACTCACACGCATACACACATGCAGACACCACACACTCAGACATGCACACACAACATCCACCACTCTCCCTCTCCTTTCGGACACCTGACTTATCTTGTCCGGCGAGGAGGTCGTCCAGCAGGGAACAGGAATAGGGCACTGCTACCGCCAGCAGCGCCCAGCCATCAGGACACCGCAAGGCCGTATTATTGGTCTTAATATGGCTGGCGGCGTCCGTCTGGCGGGGGCGATGCAGGCGGTAACAACACCAAGGCGCCACCCAGAGTGTGGCGGAAATCCGGCAGTACACATTATATGGCGGGCGGTAGGACGGCAGCACTGGCGGTCTTCTGGCGCCCGTGGCTTTAGCGGTCTTGTTCAGAGACCACCAAAGTCATAATGAGGGCTATAGTGATTTCACGTAATCCCATTTTAACAAACCTATGTAAAATGGAGATTGTTTGAAATCTATGGGTGGATGTACAGTAATGCCTGTGCTCCACCCATGGAACACTTCTCAGAACAAAAGTAACACAAAGTAGCACAACCTGCTGCATTGTGCTACAATTCTTGAACAACCCAAACAATGCGACGCAAATCACCCCTTGCATGGCTTGGTACCTTTATTCTACCATTTTGTGTTTTGGATGCGCACACAAAAGTGGTGCAACCACGATGCAAAATGTTAATAAATCGGGTCCCGTGTATGTAGCCATACTATTCAGAAATGTACTGCTGTGCTGTATAGAACACTGAGGCCTAGCGGCACACTTCACCACCAGGGTGTCAATTTTTTGGGATGCCACGTTTGTGCAGTGTGCCGGTCTATATTTAAAAGGCAATGCAAAGCCATACTCTTTGAGAAAGGGACGTTCCATGGGTATTGCTGTGGGTGTTCCCACTCAACACCCATGGAACCTGACGGAATCTGATGCAGATTTAAAAGGCTGGGAATGCATCAGATTCAGGGGTGGCGTTAATGTGCACCATTGCGCAACTGCTGCCTAGCGCCAGAAGCATTGTGCCTGTGTTGGCGCTACACAGCAGTTTGGGTGCCAGGGCTTAGGAAAGTACAGGGATGCACCGTATTTCTGTAAATACGATGCATCCCTGCACTTTCACAATGATGCAGTGGGGCGAAGCAAGCTGGCTTGCAGCTCCACGTTGTGTCATTTCCTTGTAAATGAGGCCTTGAATTTGGAAACTTTTTTCTTGCCTCTCCATGGAGAAAACATTTTCCTTATTTGCAAATTAATTCTCTTCAGCTTCTCCTCACTTCACCATTTTTGTGGGAGCTCTTTTCCCATTTCCTTAACAGACGTTAACCCTGAATTCTTTTAAAGATGGAAAACTAAACCACATATTTGGCTACCATCCAAAACATGCGAATTGGGCTGCCTTTTGAATATCAATAAATACGCCCGTGAGAGAATATTTTTTTTCACACACAAGCGTATTAAAAAAAATCTTCCCTTATAAATTAATGCGTTTGAGTAACTAATTAAAACTCAGAAGCACATACACCTTTTATGCCCTTTTAGGCCAAAGAGGGAAGAAGTCATTCACTCCTATTTCTGTTCTTATCCCTTTGACCTTGATATCTTTTGTGCTCCTGGTCCTTTCGTTCGGCACCGCTTTTTCTTCTTCTATGTACATCACTTCGGATTCACAGGTGCATTATAAATGAATAGACTAGTACGCAATACATCTTCACTTGCTGAAAGCAGGATGCCAAGTGGGAAAATACAGACGTGTTTTCGTAAACAGCATTCATGAGAAGGAAACAACTACAAGGGAGATGTGCAGTTTTCAATTGAAGCCCCGAGGACAAGCTATGCGGAAGTGTCGCTGGCCTACTTTACAAAACAGTTTATATTTTGCTAAGATTTTATTACACACTATCATACATGCTGCAGCCAACTATAAAACCGTTTATGTAAAAATTAAAATACTCTGTTAGAATATTATATATCGCGAGGAGAATTAGTAGCATCTTTTGCTGAATATTATTTTAGCATCACAATATAAACAAAATGAACATCCTGCCCCTTAGCATTATGGAACACTGTGTGGGTTAATTTAATGTGTATGAACAATATAGGGTTTGTATTCGAATGTTACTACATTAGGAACAAACATTACTGTGGCCAGTGATGAGAAATATATTTCGTACTGAAAAACTCAGTAGAAATTTCACATTGAGGAGCCCTATTCATGCACCTCACATCTCACATAAAAAAATATTGTGCCCTCTTAAGTAGCGTGGCCTGGTATATTGCTTTTTAAGAGAGGTGTTTGTAATGCAGGAATTTGTCTTAAAACATAATTGCGGTGCCTATATTTTGGACCTCTTATAAATAATATAGAGAGACGCAAACCTTATTAGTACAATTTGGATATTTTGTAATTAAGCTAATATATGAAATTGCAACAGAGCCAACTCATAAACATCTGAAGGAATCCAATTACAACTTAGGTAAATACATTCTTATGTTGTTAACTTGTTATTTATCTGAGATCAGTCACTAAACAGCACAGTATTTACCTTTTTAAATAAATATGTGCAAATGGTTGTTTTATCAGTACATCAAAGAGTAATGGCACACATGACTTATTGACATGTTAATAAGTTGATAACACATTTCTTAAAGGAGTGACTTCCTTATATCTGTCAAATTTAATACAATATAGAAATAATAGTAGAACTGTGTACGTTCCTTAAACTTACACCCATCTTATATCCAGTTTCTTAATTAATATTCCACTCGATTTTCCCAATGCACAAAATTATACATAATTATAGTTAACACAATTGTCCCATTCATATAACCCTCAGAACCAAATCGCTTGTACGTAGTCACAAGAATATATATACATTTATAGTAAATCCAATTGTCCCATACATATGAACCTCAAAACCAAATTGCTTGTACGTTGTCAACACGTGTTTCATCCGGGGGAATACCCCTAGGATTTCCTCAGGACCTTCCTGTCATTGAAGTTCATCAACAATCCCTAAAACAATATTATCAAAAATTACATAAAATTACGAAAGAATATTAAATATGAATCTCCTATATTGTATCCATTACCACTTCGATGAAATTTTGTGACTATCGAATGACCAGGTGAGAACCATGCATTTTCCCAAAAACAAAAACAAAATATTACCCCTACACGTGACCTTACGTAACATATGTGTATACCGGGACCATTATACTTATTTCTATTATCACTAAAGTTACAGCCAAAACGTGCGACCATATTGTGAGTCAAAGCTGAAATATATTAAAAATTGTGTATCTTATTCCTAATTATCAAAGGGAGACCCCCTTGTGCTACCTTACAATCCCTTTATTATTGGTTATTTTCATAATTTTTCACTTACTCATATTAATCAGTCAATGTTCGTATTTCTCGTAATACTGAAAATGAGATCTAATTTGAGAAAAACAAGTAAATACATGACTCCCTATTTATTTATTCTAAATTGTTCGCAGAATATCCATTGCATTCTCAGTTTTCAATTTTAAATATTCATGAGGCCTACCGTTCAAAGTACCCCAAACTTAATTCTCAATCGTCTTTCCACGTTTTCTCTTGTGAGTCAAATCTATTGTAAAATGAATCTATTGTGAAATAAACAGCCCCCAATTAATAACTGGCCCCAAGATGGTCCGTAATACATGGCTATATTCGAGCGTCTCCTTACCTTTAGCACAATTTCCAACCGCTCGCGAGTACGCCTCCTCAGTAAACAAACCGAGAAACTGTCCAACACGCTATTTAACCGCGTCATCGGTTTAACCGAAATAAACAACGGGCTACATATTTAGATTACTATGAGACGCTCTATCTACACTCGTCGATTCTTTACTTACAATAGATGACGGACTTCGGAGAATCCGACCGTCTTTCTATAATTACAAGTACTATCATTCATAAGAATTGTTCGTATTTCATTGCTTTTATGTGTCATTTTAAATTATTAGACACCCACTACGGACTAAATTAGCTCCACAAATATACAAAAATAAAGACTACAATTAACTATTTCTACTTAGTTCTTATGAAGCCATATAGGTATCTGTTCAACTCAATATTAAGTAATAAACTGAAACCACAGCATTGCACTATTAAGATACCAAGCTCATAAGTTACTGTATGTATCATATATGCATTCAGTCATATATCTACCACTAACTCTAATGACCATATAAATTCATTAAAAATTAAATATAAACAATTCAAATTAAAATATAATTAACAGACTCTCTAGATCTAAATATTCACTTTAATTACACAAACCGCAACCTGAGATGATGCTTTTATTGCCTACCTTGTACTATATCTTATTATTTGTCACCCAAAAAATATTCCATCTCATGATCTGTATTCAAACCCATTTCTACAGCTCCTAATTTCATAATCCACAACGATTCCCGCCTTCTTAGAGCCAATTCTCTATTCCCTCCGCGTGGGTTGTTACCACAATGGTCAAAACCAAAAAACTTAAAATCTTTATGTGTCCCTTGTGCTTCACATACCATCATGTGAGATGCTATCGGATAGCGTTCATCTAACTGTCGTATCGCTCTCCAATGTTCCGAGATTCTCGTCCTGAGTGGACGTATCGTACTGCCCACGTATATTTTCTTACATTTACAAATAAGCATATATACCACAAATCTTGTACCACAGTCTATATGTGATTTTATGGATATTTTACATCCTCTTCTGTCAAAAAAATCTTTTTTAGCTTGACATGCCCATTTACACATTGCACATGAGCCACATTTAAAGAAGCCCATATTTCTTGCACTCAGCCAATCTGCCTTTGTCTCATCTGGTAAGTAGCTCGGACTCAACATACTGTTGAGGGTATTTCCTCTTCTGAACGCAACCTCAGGTTTTCTCCCTATATATTTCTTAAGTGACTCGTCTTGCATCAATATTGACCAGTATCTTTTCATTATTCTTAATAATTTCTGAGATTTATCTGTGTAGTCTAACACAATTCTCAATCTCTGAGCGCTGTCATTTTTGGTCTCTTTATTTCTTTGGGTCATTAGTAATGTCTGTGTACGTGAAGTTTTAAGAGCTTTATTGCGAGATTTACATAAATTATTCTCCGAATAGCCTCTATTTCTAAATCTATATTCCATATCCTTAATAACATCAAAAAAATCAGAATCTATACTACAATTTCTTCTTGCTCTAATCATTTCTCCTAACGGTATTTTAGGTTGTTTTATCAGCACTCGTCTTTCAAAGGGGCGAACGAACAGGTTGTGGAGTTTCCAGTCCTTACCCACACACAGTCTTTGCTCAAACTACTGTGACGTGGATCTTGGTCTGTGCATGTCAATTTGTTTGCTTTGATGGTATGTAGTAAAAACTAAGAGCAATCCAATAATCCCTTACGAGGTTTGATATCTGTAAACAACAATAATAAGGTGAGAACAAGGTGATCAGACAATATGTTGTGTGGAAATCCAACTTACGATCAAATGAAAGAAGCATACATTCGAAAACCACTCAATGAACAGTACAAAGAAACATAGAAAGCAGTTTACTTCTACAGTAGATGAAACAACTCAAGACAAATTACATCAAAATAATAAATGCAGTGATATTGGAGTTTAGATATTGTAGCATACAATACCAATGTGACCCAAAGGGGCTTGAGTAAACAATTTCTATAATAGGATCACTGGCAGAATATTGGTGACAAAAATATTGAGTGGGCAGAATGTTGTGCCAAAACGTTCGAGGACCAAAATATCGAGAAGGTAAGTAAAAATAGGTTAATACGGATTGATAATTCTTAATGCCACATCTATGCACCGTGAAGATATATACAGCTAAACTGTGCTTCCCTATTGAAACTTACATTCACAATATTTTTGTCCTCAATGTTCTTCACACAATAATTAGTCTACACATTTATTTTCTGATATTTTGTATAAACACCCTACAATAAGGGCCACAGCAGAATTGCTCCACAGTTGTAACAGGAACCACAGTCCTCTGGTTAGTCCGTTTGTGAGACTTCTACCTATGATGACAAACACAGTCATGTTACTGATGGTGCAAGAAGCGGAAATGCAGCGACATTTCAAACTCTGCTATACCTAATATGTGAGACCATCCACAGGACAATGCTCAGAGTTTCATTGCTTAAACCCTGTTTGTAAATATGTTGAAAGTCTAAAGTGAATTGTCATTTAACCAACGTTGGGTAGCCATCCGAGTATTTAGATGGTACCCAATACAAAATTATCGAGATAAATCAGTTGATCAAAGGAAAGGATCCACAGCAAGGCTCAAGGATTCCAACAACATCGTACTCATGCTTGTCCCTTTCATATTCTCTGTTTCTGTATATTAACTTGATGTCAAAACAAAGAGCACAGACAGAAGGCTGGGTTGAAACTAGCTGCAAGATGAACATTTCCTTTCATTTTCATGCTAAGTTGTTTAGATGGTTGCGGGTTTAAGCCATTCCAAATGCATCACAATATTTGAACCAACTTGCCATCTTATCACTTGTAAGCAAGCAGCAAGACTTGAGTATATACACATTTAAAACCCCGGAATTCCCCCTATTGTATATGGGGTGTGAATGGGTAAAAACCCATTGGCCCACAAGTCCCAAGGCATAGTCTCACCTCACATTTATGCAAACGTTTGAATACCCTGGCAACCCAAGTCCCCAGACTAGTTGGTGCTACCATGCCTCTGATCAAGTACTGACACAGTCCCTGTTGTAAGCAGCCAGTCAGTTAGCAATGAATTCCAAACACACCATAACTCTCGCCACCCACCACGTTGTTCTTTTGATTGCACTTTGTTTTTGTTTCTGTGCTATTGACAAATTCGTTTTTTGGGAATGGTTGATTGTGTTGGTAGCCAGCTGGGTTTGGCCAGCCTCCGTGGGAGGAACCCAAGTTCAGGGGTGGTCCTTCATTCATCCCGCTAAGGATGGGCAAACCCTGCTGGTTGGTAACACAAGCAGCCATTCCGAACTACACATGTCCTTTGGCGGTGTATTGTGGTTGTTTTCCCTATTTTTCAATGGGAAAATTATTTTTCCATTTTTATATTTTCAGTGGAAATTGACGGTTTTCATGAAAATGGGGATTTTCTTCACAAAAGTCAAGTACAAGATTGACATTTTCAATAAAACTGCAATTTTGGCACTGTTTTTTTGGCACATTTTTCAACACCTCTCATCATTCCCCTACGGTCAAGCAACTCTCATGGGACCTCATTATTGCTGTGGACATTTTTTCCACGGTACGAATTCTTGTTTTTTTTATTTCGAATTTCAAATTAGCTGAAATAAAAAAAAAAGCCAATTAGATTATATCTTTCATGTTTGCCTCCTATTTCAGTTGCAGAGGAAAGAGAGTGCTATAATTTTGCCGGGTCACCGTCTCTTTTTTCTGCCTTTTCTTTCCTAAATAACTAAATGAAAAAGCAAAGGTAATAGATATTGTTTACGTGTTCCAACTGTCATCATTCTGTAAAATTCCACTCTACTATCGAGGATTGAACCGAGGGATGGGAGAAGCAGCAAAGAAGAAACGGCAGAAAAGAGGCAAAGATAAAATGGGAAAAGTTAGAGCAGTTGCCCTACTGCTTTAAGTCATCTATGTGTTGTGTGCTCCTCCTGTGGCACTTTAGGCACTCACTGCAGTAATGCCACAAAGCCATCTTGTACCAGCCACCTTCAGGTCACTGCTTTGTAAATTGTTATGCCACTGTTTCTTCACCTGCCTCTTGGCCACCTTTGTTTGCTTCTACGGCAAGACCTGCCTCCCACTTCTACTGAAGGCCAGTCTTCAGATGTGCCCAGTAAATATCTATAAAATATAGAACATCATTAAAATTACATACTCCACCATTAATATTGGGTCTGGCAGTAAGTAAGCCTTGCTACTGAGTCTGTGCCTTCATCCCTCTTATGAAATTTTTCAGATGAGCACTGTTGGAAATGGCCCTTTTTGCAGGGTTATGCCCAACGTTTTCGTCTTGTTCCTCCTATTTTTTCAGATTTTTTTTGCTGGTTTATTGTCTCTGCACACTTTACTACTGCTAAGCTGTGCACTTTACCACTGCTGATCAGTGCTAAAGTGCAAGTGCTCAATATGTAAATTGTATTGGCGATTGGTTTATCCATGATAGACATATTTGATTTACTGGTAAATCCCTAGTAAAGTTCACCAGGAGTGCCCAGGGTCTGTAAATCAAATACTTCTAGTGGGCCTGCAGTACTGATTGTGCCACCCACATGAGTAGCCCTGTGAACTTGTCTTAGACCTTCCACTGCAGTGTCTGTGTGTGCAGTTTTAAACTGCCAAATCAACCAGGCAAGTGTACCCACTTGCCAGGCCCAAACCTTCCCTCTTTCTACATGTAAGGCACCCCTAAGGTAGACCCCAGGTAGCCCCATGTGCAGGATGCAGTGTATTTAGAAGGTAGGACATGTACTGGTGTGTTTTATAAGTCCTGATAGTGAAATACTGCCAACTTTGGTTATCCCCGTTAAAGGCCTCTCTCTCTCATAGGTTAACACGGGGAAAACCTTTATATATCTCGTAAAGTGCAGTTTCCCTTTGAGAGCAGATAGAGATTTGGATTTTTAGATCTCTGAACTCACAATTAAAAAATATATCTTTTGGTAAAGTTTGTTTTTAGGATTGTCAGTTTAAAAATGCCACTTTTAGAAAGTGGGCATTCTCGTGCTAAACCATTCTGTGCCTCTGCCTGCTAGTGCATTTCACATCTGGGTCAGACTGACAGTTGGGCCTTTGTGAATTCCCTCTAGACAGTGACACAAAGGGAGCTGGTGTGTAGCCTGCATATCCTGATGGGCCATCTGGGCTAGAGTGGAGGGAGGAGTGGTCACTTACACCTGAAAGGGCTGTGCCTGCCCTCACACATTGCAGTCTCTGACCACCTGGTGTGTGGCTGGGACCTGGCCCTGGCAAGTCAGGATCTTGTGAACAACAAAGACTTTCCTTTGAAGTTTGCCTTCTTCAAAGGCAGAAAGGGGAATAAGTAGTGGACCCAAGACCCCAGACTTCTAAAAATCTTTCTGGATTCAAGAGAAACTTCTGCCAAGGAGACGAGATGAATAGCTGGAGGAGGAGTACTGTTGTTTGCTGTGTTATTTTGCTGGGTTGGCCTGCAGTTGCTGCTTCTGCCCTAAAATAGAGCAGAGGGTGAACTTTGCTGTGTATCCTGCTTGAGAAAGTTCTCCAAGGGCTTGGAGCAGATCTTGCCTCCTGTTGAAAGTCTCAGGGATATTAAAGACTTCAGTTTCATCCACCTACAGCACTGTGAACTGTGTGTTTTGTGCTGTTCTAGAAGAAAAACCACTGTGACGCCACCAATGACGCCTCTGCCTGCATCATGACCTGCCAACACTGCACAGAGATGCACCTCCCCGCGTCACACCGCAACCCTGGTCTCACCAATGATGTAATCTGACGCCGCCATTTCGCAACTGCTTGCACCGTGACATGTGGGCCCCGCACTCCAGCATCGCCTTGCTCACACCACAGCCTAGGCATCCCTGACAGCGCCGCTCCTGCAGACACTTGTGCTGCTGCCTGCACCATGCCTGTGGACACCGCTTGTGATGTAAATGAAGCACCGTCCCGCCCTGGACTGCAGCCCCGGTTCACCGATGCCGGACCCATCGACTCTAGTGTCATCACCAGGCGTCCCTGTCTGCACCGTGACCCATGGACGCTGCATGGAGTCCGTCCCGCACTGCACCGCTGACTTGGGCCTACCGATGACAGCGCTTCAGCTACGATGATGCCTCTGCCTGCATTGTGACCTGGTGACACCACACGTCACACCACCCTGCCCCGCTTCACACTGCAGCCCTGGTCTCACCGCCGCCTCTGGGCGCCGTTACCGAGCTGCTGCTTGCACCATGACCTGTGGGCACCACACGTCGCATTGTCCCGCTTCGCACCACAGCCCTGACGCCATCCATGCCAGCGCTCCTAAGTTCATCAGCCCGGAGTTCGATCTGCCAAACGTGTGACTTCAAGCGCCCGACGACCCCTGCACCGACCTGTTGACTTCAAGGAACTGTAATTTTAAGTCATTCTTGCAAAATTCGTATCTTATTTATTGTGTGGTGGATTTGTATCATATTTGGTCTGTTTAATATAGCTAAATATTGGCTACTTTTCTAAAACTGGTGCGGTGTCTTTTTACAGTGTTTTCACTGTATTACTGTGTGTTATGTACACATTGCTTCTGAGATAAGCCTGACTGCTTGTGCCAAGCTACCAAGGGGGTCAGCAGGGGTTATCTGAGCGGGTATCACCCTTATCCTGGCTAGAATGAGGGTCCCTACTTGGACAGGGTGCAAACCGACTGCCAACTAGAGACCCCATTTCTAACAAGCACAAATATATGGACATATTTGGTCCGAAACACCAAACTTTGCTTTATGGAACGCCGATATATGCTCTCTAATTGTGTCCCGAAGGATAGTTCCACATTGCATCTACTGTGTGTAAATCATCGCCAGTCCTGATCGTGTAGATGTGAAGAAATGGAAAGTAACTATTTATTTTATATAGCCACAATCACAGGGACTTGCATTCCACTGATACAAAACAAAATAAACTGAGGTCCACATCACTGAACGATCTGCAATTATGGTGCAGCTTACTACACAGAGAGGTTATTACTCCTTAATCAGTTTTGTGTGCTATAACAGTGGCAGAACCCTTACTGGGCCATTGCGCTGCAATTCTATATCATTACGACTGTTGTTGAGCTTGTCCCATTGCTTCCACTGACCTGCTTTGCCTATCCTGGTAATGACCTGCAGCTTAGAGACAAAGATCTAGTGCTCTTGCATTATCATCTACTTCATGCTAGGTTGAGATTGACATAGGGGGTCATTCTGACCTCGGCGGTAAAAGGCCCTTACCGCCGGTCAGAAGTCCGCCATTCTACCGCCGCGGCCGCGGTAAACCGCCACGGTCATTCTGACCACCAACTGTGAAACCGCCAAAAATCCGACATCCAAGGAAGGCCGCCTCATCAGCGGGCCACGGAAAACTGGAGATGACCAAACCTCCACCGTCACGCCAACACAAACACGCCCATGCCATTCTGACCCTCGAATCCATCCGAGTCTTTCAACCGCGGTATTCCATTGGCGGTACACACCGCCGCGCTCAAAATACACACACAGCTCCAAAACACAGCCACATTGGACAATTTGAAATACACACACCTGACACACATACAAACAACACTCCCACACATCCAATCAACTATAAAACACACACCCACATCACCCACAAACCCCCTCTAGTTGGAAATCGGAGAGAAGGCGATAGAGATAGAGATAGAGAGAGCGAGCACAGCAATCGAAAACCCCAACACACACAGGAACCCAACTTCATCACCCACACCACATTTACGCACACATCACCACATATCACCACGCACATCACAACAAACACCACCCCACACCTCATCCACACCACCCCATGGCACCCCAAAGACACCCCAGGTTCTCGGACCAAGAACTCAGGGTCATGGTGGAGGAAATTATAAGGGTTGAGCCCCAGCTCTTCGGCACACAGGTGCAGCACACCACTATAGCAAGGAAGGCTGAGCTATGGCAAAGGATCGTAGACAGGGTCAACGCTGTGGGACAGCATCCCAGAAATCGGGAAGATATCAGAAAGCGATGGAACGACCTACGGGGGAAGGTGCGCTCGATGGTGTCGCGACACAACATCGCTGTGCAGAAGACTGGCGGCGGACCCCCACCCACTCCACCCCAATTCACAGCATGGGAGCAAGAGGTGGTAAACATCCTGCATCCTGATGGCCTCGCTGGAGTACACGGAGGAATGGACTCTGGTAAGTTGAATCTCAACTACTTCAACCCCCCCAACCACCAGCATGCAAACCCCCCCCCCTCATCCCCAATCTCAACCCCCCAGCACACAACCTCCCTGCCAATGTCTCACCAGCACAACCCACCCTAAACAACACCAACCCCTGAATGCCAACACAAACCATAGACAGCCACCACCAAAGCATGACCATTGCACATACCCATACACCACCCCCCCCACCACCCTCACAACACCTCCCACAAGGGAATGCCAGCACTGGGGGACAAGGGCACTCAAAATGCACGCCATGGCACACACAGAAACAATAACCATACTCCTTTACCCCTGCAGGGCCCGAACGCCAACACACAGCCACGGAGGGTCCAGATTTGTCCATCCCACCCCCAGAACAGGCCCCCAGCGAGGACAGCAGCTCTGTCGACCTAGAACCTGATGACCAGCCCGGACCATCGGGGACCTCTGGACAGTCGGTTCCCCACACACAGACACAGGCCACAGCAGACCCAACCCCCTCTGGGAACACCAGCACATCTCCCACCCAGCGGGCCCATGTCTCGCGGACGTGTCAATCAGCGGTGTGTCCGCCACTACAGGGCACCCAGGCTGACCCAACACCCCAACAACAACAGGGACCTGGGGGCAGTGGTAGTGGGCACACCGTCCAGGGGACAGAGGCCCGGGGAAACAGGGCAACTGGGAGGGCTGCTGTGCGACAGGGGGGGGAGGACAGGCCCAGGGAACCCACTCTCCAAGAGGCCCTCACCACCATCATGGGAGCATACCATCACTCCCAGGAGACGATGGCGACGGTACTGGCCAGGTTCACCGAGATCCAGGCACAGCAGGAGGAACGGTACATGGGGTTCAGCAATGAACTCAGGAACATCGCTACCGCTATGGGGACCATATTCCAGGCCCTCAACCGGATAGAAACCACATTGCGGGACCATGTGGCACCACAAAGGGCCCCTGTCACTAGCCAGGAACAGCCTACCACCTCCGCCGGCGCTAGTGGTCAGGAGGCCCCCACAGAACGACGGCCCACCAGAACCCCACCTCCTGCTGAAGAACAACCACCCCGCAAGAGGAACCTGAGAACTCACAGGAAGACAGAGTAGGATGCCAAGACCCCCGCCAGCATAAGATACCCCCTGATGTCATCCCACTGTCCCACAGTGTCACCCTGTCCAACCTTGAACTGCCCCTGCTCCATCCTTCCACAGGCATATGGAAAATGCACCTGTGAAACTGAGAACTGGGCTCTGCCATGGACATAACTCCACCCTCATCCATTACCGTTTTAATATCATGTACCAATATCTAGCACTAAAAATAAATCACTCATTGCACTGAAATCATTCAGGAGTCAGCCTGTATTATTTACAAATGTATAACACATTACTGATCAATAATGTTCTGTTATTTTTGTGATGACAACATACCGATGTCAATAAGCATTAGTCCATGGGCTAACCAAGCAGAAGTCACGCAGTGGGTCATACAGCACTGAAAAGGGAAGGGAAAATCAAACATCAGTTTAAAAGAACTGGGGGGAAATACACAAAGTAAAGATGCAGGGGGCTTTCAGTAAATGTTAAATGGCGTGGGTGATTCTCACCTGTGTGCTACTGAAAATACTGTTGGATAACTCTGTCCCTGTTGTCTGGGTCGTCCTCTTCGTCTTCCTCCTCTTCACTCTCCACAGGCTCCACAGCTGCTACAACACCACCATCTGGACCATCCTCCTGCAGAAAAGGCACCTGCCGTCGCAAAGCCAGATTGTGAAGCATACAGCAGGCCACGATGATCTGGCACACCTTCTTTGGTGAGTACATCAGGGATCCCCCTGTCATATGCAGGCACCTAAACCTGGCCTTCAGGAGGCCAAAGGTTCTTTCTATGATCCTCCTAGTTCTCCCATGGGCCTCATTGTACCGTTCCTCTGCCCTGGTCCGGGGATTCCTCACTGGGGTCAATAGCCAAGGCAGGTTGGGGTAACCAGAGTCACCAATTAGCCACACACGTTGTCTCTGTAGCTGTTCCATCACATAAGGGATGCTGCTATTACGCATCACATACGCGTCATACACTGACCCAGGGAACTTGGCATTCACATGGGAGATGTACTGGTCAGCCAAACAGACCACCTGGACGTTCATAGAATGGTAACTTTTCCTGTTTCTGTACACCTGCTCATCGTCTTTTGGGGGAACTAAAGCCACATGGGTCCCATCAATGGCACCAACTATGTTGGGGATATGTCCAAGGGCATAAAAATCACCCTTCACAGTGGCCAAATCAACCTCCTCAGGGAATACAATGTAGCTCCGCATGTGTTTCGTCAGGGCAGACAACACTCTAGACAAAATTTTTGAAAACATAGGCTGAGACATTCCAGATGACATGGCCACTGTTGTCTGGAATGAGCCACTTGCCAAAAAATGGAGGACTGACAGAACCTGCACTAGAGGGGGAATTCCTGTGGGTTGGCGGATGGGGGACATCAGGGCTGGCTCCAGCTGGGCACACAGTTCATGTATAGTGGCTCGGTCAAGTCGGTATCGTAGTATGATATGGCGTTCTTCCATTGTCAACAGGTCCACCAGCGGTCGGTACACGCGAGGATTCATCCTTCTCCTCGCAAGTCCCAGCGGACGGTGCCTAGGAAGGACAACATGGAGCACAGAGTCAAGCAAATCACAGGTACGTTCACCACAGCATGCCGAGCACACTATTATCTATGTATTGAAAGGCGTGTATGTGTGGCAATGCAAGGCCTAGGCCTGTGTGACGCAGTACAAATTATGCCATGTGGGCCCTTGAAATGGTGGCTGCCTGACCTGTGAAGTGGGACAATGGGATGTGAGGTCAATGCACTGGCGTGGCACACCGTGGTGGTAGGCGGTCGAAGACCGCTATACGAAGCCGCATTGGCTAACATTGAACCCTATGGGTTTCAGGAGCCAATGACGAGGTGCGCCGGCGGTCGCGGTACGCACCGCCGCGGTACGCACCGCCGCGGGCGTGACCGCCATTTTCTATCTGCTTAATCACTCGAGACCTGATCATCCACAGGAGAGGACCTATACTGCAAGTGCTGCTGTGACCTCGGTCTGGAAGTGACAATGGCTGCTGCGACTGGGGAAAGGGCCCCTGCCTTCACGTCTGAGGAGTTGGAGAAACTTGTGGATGGGGTCCTCCCCCAGTATGCGTTACTCTACGGTCCTCCAGACCAACAGGTAAGTACACTGGGTGCACATTGAATGGGCTATGCCTGTGTGGAGTGGGGTGGATGTAAGTTGGTGGGGTGGGGGGCGAATGAGGAGTGCAACGCACGACAGATGAGAGCATGTGCCATATGGCAAGGTTGGGGAGTGGGGGCCAATCGCATCTAACATGCAGAAAATTGATGAATTTTTCCTTCCCATCCTGTACATGTCAAATAGGTCAGCGCCCATCAGAAAGTGGACATTTGGCGTGCCATCGCCAAGGAAGTCCGGGCCCTGGGGGTCCACGTCAGACGGGGCACCCACTGCCGCAAGAGGTGGGAGGACATCCGCCACGGGACCAGGAAGACCGCCGAGTCACTGCTGGGGATGGCCTCCCAACCTAGGAGGGGTGCCAGTCGTACCCTGACCCCCCTTATGTCCCGGATCCTGGCGGTGGCCTACCCTGATTTGGATGGGCGCTTGAGGACATCACAGCAGACACAAGGGGGTGAGTATCAGCACATTCTGCTATCTCTCTGCGCAGTGGAGGCGTCTGGGTGGGGGAGGAGGGTTGTGGGTGACATTAGGCCAGGGCGCTTTCTGTAGTGTAGTCCTCTCCTTTAGGAATGGCCCTGTGCTCCCGGCCCCCACCTCTGTAGGGTGACAAGTACAGCTATCGATGGTCCAGCATCACACATGTGCGCGTTTGTCGTCTCTAGACCTGTTGTCCTAGTCAGAAGTACTGAGTAGTGTACCCCGAATGCGCGGCTTAGTGCATGAGGCTCCTGTGTCTGTCCTCTCCGCCAACGGTGTTGACATTGCATACACCCAACCTGGTCTTCGTTTTTCTCCCCCCACCCTTCTTCTTCATCTTCTTGTGCATGTGTGCATTAGCATCATCAGGCGGAGGAGAATTGGCATCGGAGCACGAGGGAGCTGCAAGTCACAAGGCCCCGGTGGGCCCAGGAACAGACACCGAGGGCACCAGTGATCCGGAGGGCGAGGGGAGCACCACAACGGGGACCGGTGGTGACACCAGCGACACCGACACGTCCTCGGATGGGAGCTCCCTAGCGGTGGCGGCAACATCCGGGCCCCCCGCCTCTACAGGTACAGACGCCACCCAGCGCACCAGCCCCGCCCTCCCAGCAGCCCCTCAGCCTACGCTCCGTGCCCGCTCGCCCAGGAAGGCGGGCGTCTCCTTCGCCCCAGGCACCTCAGCCCCTGCCCCTGTTACCCCTGCTGCCCTCAGTGAGGAGGTCATTGACCTCCTTCAGACCATCATTGTTGGGCAGACTACCTTTTTGAATGCCATCCAGGGGGTAGAAAGGGAGGTGCATCGGAGCAATGCCTACCTGGAGGGCATTCATTCGGGTCAGGCTGCCCATCAACGATCGTTCAATGCTCTGGCCTCAGCACTGACGGCAGCCATTGTCCCTGTTTCCAGCCTCCCTCTTCTGACTGCCTCCACCCTGTCTCTGTCTCCTGTTCCTCAGCCTATCCCATCCACACCATCAGACCAGCCTGCACACACCTCAACACCCAAGGGCAGCTCATCCAGACACAAGCACCACAGGACCCACAAGCATTCACGCAAGCAACACCCAGATGCAGACATTCCAACAGTCACTGCCACCTCTGTGTCCCCCTCCTCCTCGTCTCCCTCCTCCCTCCCTGTGACGTCTACACTCACTCCTGCATGCACACCACCATCAGCCAGTGCTTACATCACCAGCACACCCTCCAGTACAGTCCGCACACGTGCAGTCACCATCCCCACTACCATTTGCACGTCCCCTGTGTCCTCTCCCACTGTGTCTGTCACCCACTCTTCCAAGACACACAAACGCAGGCAGACACCCACCCAACAGCCATCCACCTCACGACAGCCTCCAGCACAAGCCCCTGCACCCAAAGACAGCACACCTGACTCTCCTACAACCACATCCTCTTCCTCCACTCCCATCACCACTTCTACCCTTTACCTTGGTCCTAAAAAACTTTTCCTCGCTAATCTTAACCTCTTTCCCTCCACTGACCCACCCCCTCCATCTGCAAAGAGTCCCAAGAGCACCTCAGCCACCACCAGCCCAGCTTCGAGTGTCACTGTGGTGCATGGGTTCTGGAGTCCACCCTTTGCCAGCAGTGACACTTCAATCAGCAGCAAGGGGACAGCCAGCCCCCCCCCCAGGCAAGAGGACCAGGAAACTAAAGGGCTGCCATGAGAGGACTGACATGGCTGCCCCCAAGGAGCAAAGTTCGCCCACTTCACCAGCCACAACATCTAGGGGAGGCAAGGGCCCGAGAGCCCCATCAAAGGAACGAAAGGGCAGCAGGGCGGAGAAGTCAGCCAGCAGGAGCGCGGAGCAGGAGGGGCCCACAAGCCCCATCCCGGGTGTTAGGGAGGACACCAAAGGGCCCAGGACTCCGTCACTGAAGGGTCCAGCAACAGCACGGTCGGAGGGCGACTGAGCAGGGAGTCCAGGCCAGGTCTGGCTCCCTTGACTTACTGGACGAGCACCGCTGAAGAGGGCCCCGCCATGCAGAAGAGCACCGCTGAACAGGGCCCCGCCGTGCAGAAGAGCACCGCTGAACATGGCCCCGCCGTGCAGAAGAGCACCGCTGAAGAGGGCCCCGCCGTGCAGAAGAGCACCGCTGAACAGGGCCCCGCCGTGCAGAAGAGCACTGCTGAAGAGGGCCCCACCGTGCAGAAGAGCACCGCTGAAGAGGGCCCGCCATGCAGAAGAGCACCGCTGAACATGGCCCCGCCGTGCAGAAGAGCACCGCTCCGCTGGGCCCCGCCGTCTCAAGCACTGCTCCGCTGGGCCCCGCCGTCTCAGGCACCGCTCCGCTGGGCCTTCCTGTCAAGCACTGCTCCGCTGGGCCCCGCCGTCTCAGGCACCGCTCCGCTGGGCCCTTCCTGTCAAGCACTGCTCCGCTGGGCCCCGCCGTCTCAGGCACCGCTCCGCTGGGCCCTTCCTGTCAAGTACCGCTCCGCTGGGCCCTTCCTGTCAAGCACCGCTCCGCTGGGCCCCGCCGTCTCAAGCACCGCTCCGCTGGGCCCTTCCTGTCAAGCACCGCTCCGCTGGGCCACGCCGTCTCATGCACCGCTCCGCTGGGCCCCGCCGTCTCAAGCACCGCTCCGCTGGGCCCTTCCTGTCAAGCACCACTCCGCTGGGCCCCGCCGTCTCAGGCACTGCTCCGCTGGGCCCTTCCTGTCAAGCACCGCTCCGCTGGGCCCCGCCGTCTCAAGCACCGCTCCGCTGGGCCCTTCCTGTCAAGCACCGCTCTGCTGGGCCCTTCCTGTCAAGCACCGCTCTGCTGGGCCCTTCCTGTCAAGCACCGCTCCGCTGGGCCCCGCCGTCTCAAGCACCGCTCCGCAGGGCCCTTCCTGTCAAGCACCGCTCCGCTGGGCCCTTCCTGTCAAGCACCGCTCCGCTGGGCCCCACCGTCTCATGCACCGCTCCGCTGGGCCCCGCCGTCTCAAGCACCGCTCCGCTTGGCCCTCCATGTCAAGCACCGCTCCGCTGGGCCCCGCCGTCTCAGGCACCGCTCCGCTGGGCCCTTCCTGTCAAGCACCGCTCCGCTGGGCCCCGCCGTCCCAAGCACCGCTCCGCTGGGCCCTCCCTGTCAAGCACCGCTCCGCTGGGCCCTTCCTGTCAAGCACTGCTCCGCTGGGCACCGCCGTCTCAAGCACCGCTCCGCTGGGCCCTTCCTGTCAAGCACCGCTCCGCTGGGCCCTTCCTGTCAAGCACCGCTCCGCTGGGCCCCGCCGTCTCATGCACCGCTCCGCTGGGCCCTTCCTGTCAAGCACCGCTCCGCTGGGCCCTTCCTGTCAAGCACCGCTCCGCTGGGCCCGCCGTCTCAGGCACCGCTCCGCTGGGCCCTTCCTGTCAAGCACCGCTCCGCTGGGCCCCGCCTTCTCAAGCACCGCTCCGCTGGGCCCTTCCTGTCAAGCACCGCTCCGCTGGGCACCGCCGTCTCAAGCACCGCTCCGTTGGGCCCTTCCTGCATGCACTGTTAATGGTTCACTGTGCCCACCATGCCTCCTCCTTGACCAGTGGAGACTGTAATCCACCTGATGGACTGTGGCTTTGCACTCCCCAGGATGGAACAGTGGGCAACCCACCTACTGTATAGACTTGAGAGACTGTGGCTTTGCACTCCCCAGGATGGCACAGTGGGCAACCCACCAACTGTAGAGACTTGAGAGACTGTGGCTTTGCACTCCCCAGGATGGAACAGTGGGCAACCCACCTACTGTAGAGACTTGAGAGACTGTGGCTTTGCACTCCCCAGGATGGCACAGTAGGCATGGTGGCCCCTTCGTGGATCTGGCGTCGTGGACTCATGTGGCTGTGGTGCCCCCCCCCTTCCCTTCCCCCTGAGGTGCCTGTAGTTTTTTCATCAGATGCCCCTGCAGTGTTCTCTCCAGAGGACTCAGGTCTCCTGTGTGGGCTTTGCCCTTGTGTTGTTACACTTTGGCCCACGGACACTTCGATTTTCTTTTGATGTGCAGGACTAATTGCCTCGGTTATCCATTGCACTGTATATAGAATTATTTTGATATTGATTTTTTGGCTAGTTGACCATTACTTTTCAGAGCCTATTTTGTACATAAATTTTTATTCACAATTTAATTATGTCTTTGCATTTTTCAGGGGGGTTTGGGTGGTGTCACTGTGACTTGTTGCTCTGCATTGGTGTGTACATAGTTTGGGGGGGTGGGGGTCGCATATGTGTGTGCCGTAAGCTTTCCTCCTCCCCCCTCCCGTGTGTCGTAGGTGCAGTACTCACCGTTGTCGTCTGCGCCGGCGTTCGTACTCGTGGTAGATGAGCAGGTAGACGAGAGCAGGTAGGATGTTTAATTCGGGTTCCATGCTGTCCTCCTTCCTCGTGGAGTGCGTAGAGGTGAGAGTTTTCCTGTTCGTAGTCTGTTTCCGCCATGTTTTTATCGGCGGGGCTCCTGCCCCGGAAAAGGTGGCGGATTGGTGAGTTATGATACTGTGGGCGGTACATTGTCTGCCGCCTGTCTGTTGGCGGTGACCGCCGCGCTGTTTGTCTGTACCGCCGTGGCGGGTGGAGTGTTAATGTGGCGGGCTGTGTTGGCGGTTCCCGCCAGGGTCAGAATTCCATTTTTTTGACTGCCAGCCTGTTGGCCGGTTGGCCGCCGCTTTATCACCGACCGCCAGGGTTAGAATCACCCCCATAGTGTTTTCAATGGCAACCTGCCCGGTCCTATATTTCTGTACTCATGAAAAGAGTGATCATGGTATTGCCATTGCAACCTTTTAGAAGAGGCCATGCGCAAAACACCAGATAAGTTGCTATCCACTGCCCAGAACCTCCTAAAAGCAGGAAAGTAGTGAAAATGTCCACCCCAAGTTCCTATGTAAACTTGGATCTTAAGTGGTGATGTTCTCGTAAGCCAAGTGTCTTGCTCTGAGTCACAGCATGCATTGTAGTAGCTAAGGTAGGTTGTTAGCACATATACTCTAGGTTGACCATGTCTCCTATTCACCCATTGCAGCACATCCTATGCCGACCCATTGACATTCTCCAAACCCCATACCAGCCACTAAACTTACCCAGTGCATGAGACTACTGATTCAGAACTGTACATATATCTGAGCATTTGAACCCTAATGATCATGTAAGCAGATGCACTATTTGCTGAATAGGATCTCTGTGCATATTATTACAAAATCAGTGCCATACCAGGAGCTAAGCACCTAAACACTAGTGCTCATGTACATTTGGTACCTTTGGTCTCTGTACACTCTGGGTCTATTCAATAAACTCAATCCTTTCAACCATCAAATTGAAGAGTTATTTTCAGGGGGTGCGGTGGACCTACACATTTCAAAGGAGACACATTTTGAGAAAGAACCTTTTGGACCTGACCTTCTCTGCAGGGTCATCCCCAAACCTTTTGTCTGTTTTCCCTCAATTTTTGCTGATTTTCTTTTGTTGGCCTTAGGGCTCATTGCACTTTACTACTACTAATCAGTGCTAAAGTGCTTGTGCTCATTCCCCTAAACATGTTAACATTGGCTAATCCCTGATTGGCATAATTATTTTACTTGTAAGTCCCTAGTTAAGTTACATACTGTATGCACAGGGTCTGTAAATTAAATGCTACTAGTGGGCCTGCAGCACTCATTGTGCCACTCACTTAAGTAGCCCCTTAAAACATGTCAGAGGCCTGCAACTGCAGCCAGAATGCAGTGTTAAACTGTCATTTCAACTTGGCTAACTTGGCCAAGCCTTAAACCCCCCTTTTATTGCATATGTCACCCCTAAAATAGGCCTTAGGTAGCCATAGGGCAGGGTGCCATGTAATTAAAAGGTTGGACTTTTACTTTTAAGTTTTATATCTGGCAGTGAAACACTCCTAAATTATTTTTTTACCACTGTGAGACCTACTCCTCCCATAGGATAGCACTGGGTTGGCTTTTTACATTTAAGAAGCTCTTACTTTTGATTAGAAACAGGTCAACATTTTGTGATTGGTGTTTGAGAAATTGCAATTAAAAATCCTTTTAATGGTAAAGATGAATTTTAAGTTGCGAGTTTGAAAATGCAACTTTTGGAAAGTTGGCATTTTCCTGCCTATTTGGTGCTAGCAGCCTCCCCTTGGTCACATGACTGGGTGTAGTTAACAGTTGAACTTTGTTTATTCCTCCCAGATGGCCACACAATAGAGGAATTAGGTGTGCCTGGATCGGCCATCAACTGGAAGAATGGAGGAGTGAAGCTTGGCACAGCCCCACTTGTAACTTACATGGATGTGCCCTGTCTTCATGCAAATGACTTGTCACCACTTCTTTGTTCAGGTAGCTAGATTTGAACCAGGGCAGGGAAGTCAGAAATCTTCAAGGACTTCAAAAGAAGCCTCGAGAAATTTCTCCTAGTTCAAAGAAGGCATCATGTTTAAACAGTGGCCTCTCGGACCCACTCTTCAGTTCACTTTCTGGGCCCGCAGAACGATTCTCAGAGGACTGCCAGCTGCTATGGCTTGTTCTACTCAACAAGACTGCTTTGCTGCACCTGGAAGGACAGCTTTGCTGCCTGGAGCCTGCCATGATCCCCCAGAGGTCTGCTGTGCTGCTTGAGCTCTGCTTCATCACTGAACTCAGGACCACCAGAGTGACTCCAAGGGCTAGTTTCTCTTGTGGTCTGTTTTACTGTTATTATTGTTTGTGTGCTACATAAATACTTTACACATTGCCTCTAAGTTAAGCCTGACTGCTTTTGTGGTAAACTACCAGAGGATTAAGCACAGATTAATTTGGTGACTTTTGTGATTCACCCTGACAAGGATTGTAGCTTTTGTTTGAACAGGGGTCACCCCACTGCAACCAGCAACCCAATTTCTCGTAGAACACATGGAGGTTGAAGGGTCATCATTGCGAGCAGTGGAAACCATGACCTGCGTGACTGGGGTGGAACCACAAGTATTATATTTGCTTTCTCCTCCTAGATTTTTAACAATAATCTTTGTTTTAACGGAATCAGAGGGAAAGCTTAAAGAAGTGAGTTCAGCCGTTGAAGCAAGATCACCTCCACTGTCTGTGCCCCTTGCTTTGGAAACCTGGAACAAAACCTCAGAAGAAGGTAATTCAACCTGGGGGCAAACAGATCCATGAAAAGTAGGACACACTTCTGCCAGATCCTCTGATATGTCAGCTAATGGCTTACAATGATAGTATATATGTCTCTGCCCATAGTACCAGAGAGAATGCTGTCTCATTCACAGGCCTCAAATGAGAACTGCCTTTATGATTTAAATAAGCAACTGTTATAGTATTGCCATATCTTACTAACTAACTGACAAAGAGGTAAAAAATAAAGGAAAATATGAAACACTGTTGTTAGCCATCTCCAGTTTCAATGACTTGGCAGCTTCCACTGGAAACTATCTTGCTTGCACAGTGTGATTTCCTAGGGTTGCACTCATGCCTACTGTACTGGTATCTATATCGGAATCTTGTGGAAGCATCAGTATCCCCTTGCTTAAGTACTCCAAAATCATCCATCACTGCAACGGTAACTTCATCTCTGAAGTTACTGGAATTAACGTCTGCATGATTTGGGCCCCAAGTGACCAATGCTTGCTTACCTGCCACCCTAGTGGTCAAAGAGGCAACCTTGGCCAGGGGGAGCATGAACACACATGATGCCATGTGCCCCTGGATTCCCATGTAATTGGAAGAGGACAGAAAAATCTTGTCTAAACTCACTCTGTACCTTGTTCCAATGACAAATCTTTTGTAGGTTTTAAATGGTACTTCAGAATATTCATAGAACCCTGTGTTGATTTAGAGTAATTATGGTCAGATCTAAATGCTGCAACAATTCTGCTTTTGATGGTGCATGAATCAGACAATCATCCAGATAAGGACATTGGGATTACTTGTGAATACAGATTAGTGACCAGAGGACCTGTCACCTTTGTGAACAGTCTCAGAACAGGGCACAACACAAAGGGAAGGACTCTCAACTGCCAATGACTCTCCTGGTTGCAAAATCCATGATCATTGTGATTTCCTTGAGACCATGCAGTAATGTGTCCATTAAGCTCAAGGTTAGCATGAAATGATCCTTCTGAATCAAAGGAGTACTTATGTTAAAGGGGTCCCATCTTCAAAGGGATCTTTCTGACATACTTGTTCAGTCTCTTTAAGTCAATATCAATCCTATGTGCTCCCTTGAACTGGGGAACAAGGAACATGAGGGAATAAACTCTCTTCCTCTTCAGTTCCTCTAGACCATGTATCTCTTTGTTAACAATGATTGTAACACTCCTTCTAAGGTTAATCAGTTCTCCTGTATCCTTCTGTAGTGCAAATGAATGATCACAGAGTCTACTGGGAGACTTCAGAGATGTGTCTTCCAGATGGCTTTCTGAAAGAGTTTCTCTACTTGAAAGAAGCTGAATACTTTGACTGTTGCTTCTTAAAGGAGAAGGAATATTTCTTTTTTGAAGGATCTTGTGTAACTTAGCTTCCAAGCCATACCCAAACAGTCTTGTTCCTCTGAACAGTATTCTAAGTGCAATAGATCTGTGGTCCAGTCCATATGAAACAGATTGCAATGTGCAGCTACTGACAACCCACTTGCTTAAGCAGATGCTCTTACTGCTTTAAAGAAATTCAACTTGGCTTTTAACACTTTCCAACAATTATGTAGTTCTTGAACTTCTTGAATAAGCATTTTTACGATCTATTGATAAAGACTGAGGAGCAAAAACTCAATACACAACTGCCTAAAGTGCGAAATAGGGAAGCTAAATGGGGTCCAGAATAAGCTTTCTTAAGGACCTCATCCATGGTTTCCTTAGCAGGGTCCTTTAGAATAATTTGAATACAAACTGCCCTCAATAATGTTCTTTCCATCTGTTTTTGCTCTGCCACAAGGAAGCTAAGATTTCTAAAATAATCTTGCTAATCTTCACCTCATCACCTTTATCCCCTTGGCTTCTTTGGGCAGGAGGAGAAGAAGATGTGGGAGGTGATGAGGAAGTAGGGTAAAACACCTGCCTCCTTTTTTGCAGGGTGCTTGCCCATCTGAGAAATCCACAGTAATTAGTCTAATCCCCAAAACACAATGAACTATAGCTTAGTGTTCACCTACAAATACAAAAGTCACCTTCCATGAAAAAGGCATTCTCCGAATACGAAATATAATACTTTAAGTATTGCCATGTGCACTGGAGTACCAGATGTACATTTGCATTGAATATTCAATCACATGTGCCGACAACATTCTGCTTGAGACATGTGTTTATGACTCTTAAAGTGCACTGGAGCCTGCTAGTGTGGGTGCTGCCTCCCTAAATTGGTAACAGTGAATTAGTATCTCCAGTTGGCAACACCTTCAAACCCCTTATCTATCCCTAGCATATTGTACCAGTGGTACTCAGGACCTGTGCATTAAAGGAGTCACCAGGGCCTGAAGCACTGTTTGTTCCACCCTGAGTAACTCAAGTAAAGCTCCAATCAGAAGGCCTGCCTTTACAGACTACAGGAACAGTGCTTACTGCTTGAGTTTGACTTTGCCTACAGCAGGTGTGGCACAGCACTGTGTCAGTCTTCCCTAAGGAGACAGGGTGCACTATATTACAGATGTGGACATATAAGTGCAAGCTTATGTGTCCTATAGTGGCCTTTTCCGTTAAATGCTACTATAAGTGAACAGTAGTCCGTAGATAACATAGGCTGACACCCAGGTAAACTGAAGTTGCTAGCTCTATTATGGTACCACCAAAGTAAGTCATGTTTCAAACAGCAAGCCTTCTCACCTCTGACACGAATCTCATGCTGAGGGTGATGTGGCATAAATCAATCAATCAGGATTTTACAGAGTGCGTCAAATCGCCCTTGAGGGTCTCAAGGCGCTGGACTAACTAGCTGCTTCGAAGCGCTCTGTTCATTTGAACAGCTCAGTCTTAAGTCATTTCCTGAATTCCCATAGTGATGAGGCCGTCCTAAGATGCAGGGGAAGGTTGTTCCAAGCTTTGGCTGCCTGGTGAGAGAAGAAGCATCCTCCGCTGTTGTCTCAGCATAGCCCCGGGGATGTCTGGTGGAAGAGGGAAGTATATTGCAGGTGTTAGATTGGTTGGTGGAAGGTTATTCATTTATTGATGTATGCTGTTCTTTCATTGTGTAGGGCTTTGCATGCGTGGGTCAGCCTCTTGAACTGGCATCTCTTCTGGATTGACAGTCAGTGTAGCTTCTTGAGGTGTGGTGTGATGTGGGTCCGTATGGGGAGGCATGGACCCAGAAAGCAACCTTAGAGGTTGCCCACTAAGTTACCCCAGTTTTCCTGTGCTCTGGCTGCCAGCCTGCAGCTGCCACCACCAAGATAGAATTCTGACTCCCTGGGCAGAGTGTAAGCACTCCCAGGAGGCAGAACAATGGCCTGGACGGGAAGGAGGTCACACCTCCCTCCCTCCGAAGAAGGCTAGTTAATAGGCACATTAAGGCGGTTAGCTTCAAAAGGCCCATCATCCCTGATATGCAAGCAGGCTGTCTCCCAGTGGCGATCAAGCCCACCCCCCTGCTCCCAGGCACATTTGCACCCAGGCAGGTGGGAAAATTATTAGTCAGGAGGCATACACCCCCAGTAGGCTAGTCACACCTCTAGGGTGGGCAGTCTGCTCTGTACAGCTGAGGAAGACGTGCCATCTTGAAAAGTGGCATAATAGAGGGTACTAGGATGTGGTAACCTCAGGGGCGGATTAGCCAGTTGTGCTAGTAGCCCATTGGCTACTTCCACCCACTCCCCTTATGCCCCTAAATCCTGGATTTAAGGGGTTCCACTGGCACCAGAATCTCAGATCTGCAACAACTTGGGACAAGAGGACAAGAGAAGCATCAATGACAACAGGACTCTGCCCTATCAAAAGGCGTGATACCTTCAACCTCTGGCAGCTTACTGGAACTGCTTAACTGTGGCTCATCCTGGACCAAAGACTTCTTCCCTCAGCAAGAGGGAACCCTATGTGAAACCAAGGCAAGACCAGACTTCCATGGCCTAGTGGCACTAGTACCCTACCCACTGCAGGTAAAAAGTACTCACTGGGTCTGAAGATGCACTGGCCATTGGGCCTTCAGAGGGATCACCCAAAGATAAGGGGTCAGGTGCATTGTGGGAAGTGTAGCCCAGCTCTCTGCCAAGTTACAGCTGGCTATTGATTTCCACTGGATCTCCGGAAGGGGAGAAAGCTTCTCTTCCACCTTACCACTACCAAGGCCTGTTGGTGGCAAGTCCGGTCATCACCACCTTTACTCAATTCTGCAACTCTAGAGCACACTTCAAAACCTTCATCGGACATCACTTGTGGCTCTGTCATTGAGTTTTTGCATCTGTTTTCTTGTTCGTACCATCTTAGTGGTAAAAACCAGCAACCACAGATCCGGTTCAGCACCAACGACAGCCAAGCACACATCTGCACCTGAGGTGCTGAGAGTAGGTGGAGTTGTTCTGCCTGGTAAATCCTGGTCCAGGGGCCCACACAAGCTTCACCTCTAGTGCGCTCCCAAGAGCTCAACCTGCAAGTGACCGAGTGTCACAACTGCCATTTTTCAGCACCTTCCGCTCCTGCATTCAGCAAACAGGCTACCTCTGCACCTGGTCCCCATGGGCCAGATAAAATTGATCTGACTGTTGCCGTTCGGTTTTGGTATCTGCACAACCCTAACTACAAGTGGGTTCCTCTGAACTCCCCCCACAAGTGACCGAGTGTCACTAGTGACTTTTCCCATTGACTGCAATGGTGGAGTTTGACAGCTTCTAGTTCTTTATTATTGTGAATCTGAGGGACCATCTTTGGGGTATTGTGAGACTATTCCATGGTGAGGCCTAACCAGCATCACTACATAGTACTTCACTTTCCTAAAACAGGCATGAACCAACAACACCTAAACATGAGTAAGCATGCCTGTTTATGGTTATCCTGTTGTATGAATGCAGAATCCTTCCCCTGCTCATCTTCTATGGATGAAGCAGGGTTTTCATCAAGAAGAGGAGAAATCCCATATTGTATTGAAAAGGTTAAAGCCCAGCTAGAACATCCCCTGTTCTTGTCCACAAGACAGGAAAAAAACAGGAAGAGCAGTGAAATGCTAGGCTATTTAAAGCATCCACCAGAGGGTGGATAGGATTTTATGAAGGATTCCTGTTTTGTTCCCTATCTCTAAGAGTGGATACAGATCTTGTTATGTAATGACTGGTATTAGAATGAAAAACATTGCTGCTCAAAAGACCAGTTTAGGAAATGAAAAATGTTTGTGTGGTGTACCCACAGATTTTTCCATGCTTGTTTATGCTGGCTATAGAACTCTGTGCACTTTACCGCTGGTAGCCAGTAGTATGGTGCATATGCTCCCCATTATAACATTGGTTAATTGGCTTACACCTAATTGGAATATTTAATGTACCCATAAGTGCCTAGTATAGGATACAAGGTGTACCTGGAGCCTGCAAATTCAATGGCTCTATTTGCCTGCAACACCTAATGCACCATCCAGTACAGTGGCTATGTAAACATAGCTTCAGACCTACCATCGGATCCTGACTGGAGCATTTTAATAATAGCTATTCGACCAGCCAAAATAAACTCTTTTGACAAGTCCCATAAGAAAAGCTGCATGGTATTTAAAAGTAGAGCATGTAAAAAATTAATGTTAAACATGTCCCTTTATTGACTGATGCCTAAAACCTAATCTCACTTTTGCAAAGCTGGCTGTTCTACCATGAAACATTGGAATGGAGCATTATACTTATTAAAGCTATCTTTGGCTAGACAAAAACTAGCAATATCATTCTTGGACTTGTTGTAATATTTATGAAAAGCTTAATTCACTATTGAAGTGAAATTTCAATAAATATTCAGGAAGGTGGTAGTTTTAGAAAGCTACCCTTTCCCTGCTTAAAGCCTCTGAAGGTTAATTTGCATCAGCTTCAGGATGTGAGGTATTTCTGTTCCCCTGGCAAAATGACCATGTGGGAATGCCCCGGAATTTAATTAACTTTGAATGAGTCTCCTTTGTTATAGACAGATATCAGTTAACACCTGGACAGGATCTTTCTTTTCCTCCGCCAGTCAGGCAAGCGTCATTCAGAGTGGGAGAGGGAGCTGCTGCATACAGAACTGGTTTAGAGAGATCATAGAGGAGTGGCTGCTCACTTCCCTGATTGTGCATTTGGGGTGGGTGCACATGCTCTGCATAAGGGCAAAAAGGTTTAATGATCTTGAATTCAAGCAGAGAGGGGCAATGTGGCATTGTTTACAGTAAATCACACAGGGCATGCTACAAAAGTAGGTGGAGTAACCCCTAGGACGTTTTGCCCCATTGGTTAGGGAGGAGCCAGGAGTCACCCCCATCCACAAGATGGTGCCATGCATACATGTGACATCCCCAGTACCCTCTTCTGAACACTACTGGACCGGAGAAAGCTCAATAGGGAACCAAACCTGCTGTCTGAGACCTGAGAAGAGTCCTGAAGGACTGAACTTGCTAGCTCTTGAGCAGGCTTTATATATCCCAGGAGCCCTAAAATATGCATAAACAAATGTTCCCAACAGAAGTAGTGGCAATGTTTCAAATTGCCTTTGCAACTCAAAGTCATCTACTTGACCTGCAAAAATTACATTTAGTGTTGGTTTTTGTTTTTCATTTGCTGTGACATTAAAGTTGTAGTTTATCCAGGTGCGTGATAGATGTACGAGTTGTAACCTTATTATCAGGTGCTAGTTCAGTTCTTCTGAAGTCAAATTCTTCTGTTAGTAATGCTGAAACCTCACCAACTCACCTTCAGATGGAAAGTTGATCATGCTGTGAAGTATACCAGGTTTTTAGAAGGGCAGTGCTAAGACAGATTAAACCATCATGAACCTCTTTTTTTACATTTTGAAAACAGATATGTATTTCTAGGAAACATAAAGGTGCACAGTGGCTATTCTAAGGATTCTCACTGAAGAACTGTTATTTTCTGTCTGGGCACTTTCTGGCAAACGTCGTTTAAAATCCTTTTCTTCCTTTGGTAATTAATTGTATTAACATTGCCGATCATCTCAACTGTGTTTCTGATTTTTCCAGTGTGGGTCTGCACAAATGGTATGTGTGCCTTTGTGTGTGTGTGTTTGTGTGTGTCAGTGCATACATGCATGCCTCTTCAACTATTTGTTTATCTGTGCTTCTGTATGCATTGTACTCATTTGTATGCTGTTTCATTTATTCACTTAGACCAAATGCTATCTCAGGATAGCCTTAAGGTGGTACCAAAGAAACCCTTCACACAAAATACATTAAAAGTATAATACAAAATAAAGTAACTACGTACACAAATCAAAATATTGAAGTATGAGATTGCTTGTGCTTGTCTGTGTATGTGTTTATGGGTGTGTGAGTGACTTTTCGTGCTCATGCACCTAGTTTTGCCTTCTTATATATCCATTATCTATGTGTGAGCCCATCTACTTGACCATCCTTCTCTACATTTGTCTGCCTGTCCATCCACCTGTGTGTCTATCTATCTATAAATAATACACACTGATGACAACCAGTGTGTAGTAAGAGTTAGGTTAAACTTTCTATTGAAAATAGTTTTCTTTGATTTCTTAAAAGCATCTGCTGCATTTCATAAATCTGTATGAAACTTTCCAAAAAAAGTTAATTTACTTTGGATTCAGCACGTTAGGTTTTTCACAGATTCTTTAAGAGGTGAAGAAATAAATATGGAGATCAAACAATGAACATCACAGCAAAACGCTGTGATGCATTACTCTGCACAAGGGAGTTGTTCCATGGGCATTACCTGGGTGTTTCCACACAACTCTCATGGTTTAGGATGCATTTCCAGATTGTCAAAACCTGGTCAACCTGGGATGGGGCATAAAGATATGCCTCCCCATGTGTGTGCAGCACACATAGATAGAGGATTATGCCTATAAGGATTGTTTTTGTGCAGGAATGTATCCCCTCCTGTACAAAAACAATCCTACATTTAATGCAGACACCCTCGCACCATGGTGCTGGGCAGGCCATTGTGTGCCAGCACAGGGTGAAAGGACATGAATGCCACCTATGCATTAAATACTGTGCATTCCTGCCCTTTCCCAGTAACACACTGCAATGCATCAAGGTGACGTGCTGCGATGCACAGCGCCACGTTGCAGTAAACATGGCCCCTAATGTCATGTGCATTTAGTGGGAACAACTTACAGCAACATGTAGACAATGATGTTCCATTGTGTCATTCTCTCACTAATCCTGCAATGATAGTAGCAACATAACAACTGGTTAACCTATCAGTACAAAACACATGTGATACACAAGTCAAGTCAATATGAGTACAAAGGGAACCTATTAGCTAAGTGTTGGATAAGTGTTTGTTCTATGGTATATCAAGTCTCGTTAATTTTATGGTATACCAAGTCTCGTTAAAACTTAAAGTTCCAATAAATAACGGTGTGTGAATAAATCTTGTGTTCATACATAAATGTTTCACTCATAATTGTAAACATGTATGCTGACCAAAATGTCTACTTTAACACTGGAAGAGTAGTTGTAAGTACTGTTTGTGTCATGCAGTATAAGTGTAGGCACAATTCATGTGTAAATGTAAATTTCTGGTGCCAATGTGATACCAACATTACACAGTGCACATATGTCGCATCCATTCTTACAGTCTATGTACAAACACACACATAGGTATCAAGTCACATTGACTAATGTAACCAATGTGATAGATCACCAGTGTTGTGGTGCAAGTTGACAACATTTCCTACATCATAGTCCTTCAATGTAAAACTCACAAAGTCAAACAATATCCTATCAAACATGTTGTACACAAGTAATTAACAAAATAAAATTCAGCCAGGGCAAGGTATAACAGTGTACCCAGAACCCCAATCTAAACATTTTCTAGCCTCACCAATGATGAAAGAATCAAGGCATATGGGTACACCTATAAGTCAACATCACATACATATATTTGAAAACCTAAATTCTTGTGTCCAGGTCTGTACTAGAAGGTTACTTGTATATACATTGGCTTGTCCCACATAAGAATGGCCCACATTTCCGTTCATATGTGTCAATCTAAGTTCAGCATGACACCTTGTCAGACAAAAAGCATTAGCTGTAGTCTGACCACAAAATATACACTTATCTATTTCAAATGTTGTAAATGCACTACATGTACAAAGCAAATAGTCATGCTAAATTAAGTGAACACATCAAAGGCTATGCCAATGTCATGTAGGCAAGTAACAACATCAGAGGTGTTTAAAAGGCATATGTATGTGTGAGAGTCGCAAATGTTGGCACTGTCACAATCTACCAAGGGCTGAATATATGACAGAAAATCAGTTCATAAGTATGTCACATTGCACATATAGTAAGTGCACATAACATAGAGCGGTCAAGAATGTTATAATATACCGATCATAGTAGACTACTGCCTGAACTCGAAATCAGCATGTGGAAGTGGCCAAAGTATCAGGACATGGTCAACATTTATTATGACACATAGAACTGGAACAGACATGTGTAAACCAATGGTCAACAGTATCCAACACATATTATTATTCTTTATTGTAAGAAATGTGCATAACTTATCCAGTATACATAACACACATGGACAGTTATGTCTCAGTGACAATATGCATAATCATTAACAGATGTTTTTTTCTCACTTTCAGCTGATCAAGGATATAATTTGCAGCCATGGGTCATGACCCCAATCGTCTGTTCCTAGACGGAGACTGAGAAACACTAGAATATGGCACTGAGCAAACTGAGGAATATTTTTGAGAGGACCTTTGGAGTTCTGAAGTCCAGGTTTAGATGCCTGGACATGTCAGGGGGCTAGACTGCTGTACCCTCCACCCAGTGTTCTGCAAAATCATCCTTGTCTGCATCATCTTGCACAATGCCTGTGTCCAAAAGTAATGTCCCATGGGATTCTAAGCCAGAACATACAGACCAATAGTCTGCAAAAACATCCTTGTCTGCATCATCTTGCACAATATCTGTGTCAACAGTAAAGTCACATGGAATTCTGAGCCAGAATATACAGAGCAAATGGAGGAGGAGGATGAAAATTAAGGAGAGACCCAGCACAAATTGGCTGGTTATCGGCGACGTGGCCAGGTTTTTGCAATTTGTTTTCTTAAACCATACAACATAATTGTTAGAAATGGGGTCTTTGGTTGACAGTCAGGTTACCCCCTGTTCAAGCAAGGACCCTCACTTTAGTCAGGGTAAAAGAGAATCACCCTCAGCTAACCCCTGCTTACCCCCTTGGTAGCTTGGCAGAGCAGTAGGCTTAACTTCAGAGTGCTAGGTGTAAAGTATTTGTACCAACACTCACAGTAACTCAATGAAAACACTACAAAATGACACCACACCAGTTTAGAAAAATAGGAAATATGTATCTAAACAAAACAAGACCAAAACGACAAAATTCCAACATACACAAGTCAAGTTATGAGTCTTTAAAGATTAGACTCAAAAATAGCGCTTAGAGACAAAAATGCTTTGATGAGGTGTTAACATGGCGTCGTGACGGAGTCGTTCCCAACAAGCCAACACCAGCGGCGCCGGACATGGAGTCGTGTAGACCCCCAAGTACAGTACATTTGGTGAAGAGTGAAAACAAGCCAATGCGCGAAGTCGGGGATCGCGGAGTCTGTGCGAAACGTTGAATCCGTGCACTTCGAGCGGCGTCGTTCACGACGTGGTGCAGCGACTTCCACGGAGTCGCGGACTCCAGCGGGGCTGCTAAGAGCGTCGCGTTCCAGCGAAGGTCACGGCGTCGGGTGCAGGCGGCATTACCGGATTCAGCAGCGGCGTCAGTCCGGAGTCGTCCGAAGTCGATTTCCTTGGATTTTCACCAGCTTTCCTTTCAAGGGCCCAGGGACTGGATAGGGCACCACTTGTCAGAGCAGGAGCCTCTCCAGAGACTCCAGGTGCTGGCAGAGAGAAGTCTTTGCTGTCCCTGAGACTTCAAACAACAGGAGGCAAGCTCTAGAGCAAGTCCTTGGAGATTTCTTCTCAAGATGGAAGGCACACAAAGTCCAGTCTTTGCCCTCTTACTCTGGCAGAAGCAGCAACCGCAGGATAGCTCCACAAAGCACAGTCACAGGCAGGGCAGCTCTTCTTCCTCAGCTATTCAGCTCTTCTCCAGGCAGTGGTTCCTCTTGGTTCCAGAAGTGTTTCTAAAGTCTGTAGATTTGGGTGCCCTTCTTATACCCATTTTAGTCTTTGAAGTCACCTTTCTTCAAAGGGGACTCACACCTACTTGTGAAATCCTGCCTTGCCCAGGCAAGGCCTCAGACACACACCAGGGGGTTGGAGTCTGCATTGTCAGAGGCAGGCACAGTCCTTTCAGATGAGAGTGACCACTCCACCCCTCCCTCCTAGCTGAGATGGCTAATCAGGAAATGCAGGTTACACCCCAGCTCCCTTTGTGTCACTGTCTAGTGTGAGGTGAAAAACAATCCAACTGTCAAACTGACCCAGACAAGGAATCCACAAACAAGGCAGAGTCACAGAATGGTTTAAGCAAGAAAATGCTCACTTTCTAAAAGTGTCATTTTCAAACACACAATCTCAAAACCAATTTTACTAAAAGATGTATTTTTAAATTGTGAGTTCAGGGACCACAAACTCCACATGTCCATCTACTCTCTAGGGGAATCTACACTTTAATCATCTTTAAAGGTAGCCCCCATATTATCCTATGAGAGAGACAGGCCTTGCAACAGTGAAAAACGAAGTTGGCAGTATTTCACTGTCAGGACATATAAACCACATTACTATTTGTCCTACCTTATCCATACACTGCACCCTGCCCTTGGGGCTACCTAGGCCCTACCTTAGGGGTGCCTTACATGTAAGAAAAGGGAAGGTTTAGGCCTGGCAAGTGGTTACACTTGCTAAGTCGAATTTACAGTGTAAAAATACACACACAGACACTGCAGTGGCAGGTCTGAGACATGATTACAGAGTTACTTGTGTGGGTGGCACAATCAGTGCTGCAGACCCACTAGTAACATTTGATTTACAGGCCCTGGGCACCTCTAGTGCACTTTACTAGGGACTTAACAGTAAAACAAATATGCCAATTATGGAGAACCAATTACGTACACATTTTAAACAGGAGCACTTGCACTTTAGCACTGGTTAGCAGTGGTAAAGTGCCCAGAGTAACAAAACAGTAAAATCAGAGTCCAGCACACATCAACAACCTGGGGAACAGAGGCAAAAAGTTAAGGGAGACCACGCCAAGGATGAAAAGTCTAACACGTGTCCCCCCCAGCTAAAAGTGGGGAGCAACTACCCAACCTCATGGGCGTTCTCATCACTAAGGCGGAAGAACCTGGACAGACCATCAGCATTGGCGTGCTCTGTACCAGGATGACTTTCCACCGTAAAGTCCATCCCTGGAGGGAAATGGACCACCTCAACAGTTTTGGATTCTCACCCCTCATCTGCATTAACCATCTGAGGGGCCTGTGGTCGGTCTGAACTTGGAAGTGAGTCCCAAACAAGTAGGGTCTTAGCTTCTTCAGTGCCCAGACCACAGCAAACTCTTCACGTTCTATGGCACTCCACTTTCGTTCCCTGGGTAGTAACCTCCTGCTAATGAAGGCTACGGGTTGATCTAGGCCCTCTTCATTAAGCTGTGAGAGTACTGCTCCAATACCATGCTCTGAGGCATCTGTTTGCACAACAAACTCCTTGGAGTAGTCAGGTGCCTGCAGCACAGGTGCTGTGCACATGGCAGCCTTCAGGGCATCAAAGGCGTTCTGTGCTGTGCACATGGCAGCCTTCAGGGCATCAAAAGCGTTCTGGCAAGCCTCTGTTCAGATCACTTTTTTGGGTTGCTTCTTAGAAGTCAACTCAGTTAAGGGAGTAACAATGGTACCATATCCCTTAACAAACCTCCGGTAATATCCTGTGAGACCTAAAAAGGCTCTCACTTCAGTCTGGGTCTTGGGAGGCTCCCAAGCCAGAATCGTGTCAATCTTAGGCTGTAGGGGTGCGACCTGGCCACTCCCCACCCGGTGTTCTAAGTACACCACAGACCCCTGCCCTATTTGGCACTTGCTCGCCTTAATAGTGAGGCCTGCCTTCTGCAGGGCCTCTAACACTCTCCAGAGATGTTGCAGGTGTTCCTCCCATGCGGAACTAAACACAGCAATGTCATCCAGGTAGGCGTCACTGAACTCATCCAGTCCTGCCAATACCTGGTTGACCAACCTCTGAAAGGTGGCAGGGGCATTCTTCATCCCAAAGGGCATCACATTGAAGTGGAAGTGCCCATCTGGGGTAGAGAATGCTGACCTCTCCTTTGCCCTCTCAGTTAAGGCAATCTGCCAGTACCCAGATGTTAAATCAAACGTACTGAGTTACTTGGCAGCTCCTAACCGATCAATGAGCTCATCAGTTTGAGGGATGGGGTGTGCGTCAGTCTTGCTGACCGCATTGAGACCCCGGTAGTCCACACAGCACCTAAGTTCTGGAGTGGCACCAGGAGCAGCAAGCCTTTGGGACCAATACCACTGGGCTGGCCCAAGGACTGCTGGAGTGCTCAATGACCCCTAGGGTTAACATTTTGGAGACTTCCTCCTTAATGCAAGCCCTGACCCTGTCAGTCACCCTGTAAACCTTATGTTTAACAGGTGTACTGTCCCCAGTGTCCCCATCATGTGTGCACAGGTGTGTGACTCCTGGGATCAGGGAAAACAGCGAGGCGAACTGTCCCAACGCGTGGCGACAGTCCCTCTGCTGTTCCTCAGTCAGGGAGGGGGAGAGGATCACTCCCTCCACAGACCCATCTTTCTCTCCTGCAGACAGGAGGTCAGGAAGAGGCTCACTCTCTCCCTCCACCCCGTCATCTGTCGCTAGGAGCATGGATAGCTCAGTTCGCTCAAGGTGTGGTTTGAGGCAGTTGACATGTAGGACCCTCAAAGGGTTCCTGGGGGATTGCAAGTCTACCAGATAGGTGACCTCGCTCTTTCTTTCCACCACCTCAAAAGGCCCAGTCCACTTATCTTGGGGAGCCCTAGGCTCCACTGGTGCCATGACCCGCACTTTTTGTCCAGGCTGAAACTCAACCAGAGTGGCATTCTGGTCGTACCACCATTTCATATCCTCCTGGCTTGCTTCCAGGTTCTCCTGAGCAAGACTCCTGAAGCGGGCAGTCTGGTTTCTTAGTCCCAGCATATAGCTAAATACATCCTGGGGTGGTTTACTAGGAGCTTTCTCCAAAGCCTCCTTCACCAGACTGAGCGGTCCCCTCACAGGTTGGCCATAGATGAGCTCAAAGGGGCTAAAGCCAAGTCCCTTTTGAGGCACCACCTGTAAGCGAACAGAAGGCATGGCAAGAGGACGTCCCACTTATGCCTCAAGGGCGCTGACAGGCACTGAATCATGTCTTTCAAGGTGCAGTTGAATCTCTCAATCAGACCATTACTTTGGGGGTGGTAAGGTGTGGTGAACTTGTAGGTTACCCCACACACCTTCCACAGAGACTTCATATAAGTAGATATGAAATTTGTACCTCTATCAGATACCACTTCCTTGGGGAACCCCATGCGGGTAAAAACTCCCATCAAGGCACGTCCCACCACGGGGGCAGTGACCGTCCTTAGAGGAATGGCTTCTGGGTACCGTGTGGCATGGTCCACCAAGACCAGGTTGAACCTGTTGCCCATGGCTGTCTTGGGGTCCAGAGGCCCCACAATGTCAATTCCTACCCGTTCAAAGGCGGTACTGACTATAGGTAAAGGTTGGAGGGGAGCTTTGCATTTCCCCCCACTCTTGCCACTTGCCTGACAAGTCTGACAAGACCTACAATAAGCAGCTGACTGCTTGTGCATCAAGGGCCAGTAAAAGTGGGAGACAAGCCTCTTATAGGTCTTGTCCTGCCCTAGACGTCCTGCCAAAGGCACATCATGAGCCAAACCCAGTAGGAAGGCCCTGAAGCACTGGGGTACCACCAGCATACGAGCTGACCCAGGCTCAGGAACCTTAGGCTCACTATACAGGAGGCCATCCTCCCAATATATCAGGTGAGTACCTGGCGCCTCGCCAACCGCCTGGGCTGCAGCCTGCTGCCGCAGCCCCTCAAGAGTAGGGCACTCCTGCTGCGCTGTGCAGAATGCTTCCCTGGTGGGTCCCCCTTCCTGCTGCCACTGTGACAGTTCAGGGACCTCCCTCAGTTCAGCCACCTGCTCCCCTGTAGGTTCCGGGGCGTCACCCTCAGGCTCCGCCTCCTCCCGGACCGTGGGAACCTCTGGGGCCGGTTTCCCGCGCCCCCTGCCCTTCCTCTTCTTGGCGGTCCCCTGGGCCACTGTTTCAGGCTCCAGGGGCTCTTGACTACCCTGATTGGCTGCCATAGACCGGGTGGATAGGCATACCCACCCAGGCAGACCCAACATCTCCAAGTGAGACCTGTGTTCCACCTCCTTCCAAGGGGAATCCTCCAGGTCGTTGCCTAGCAAACATTCAACAGGCATGGTTGGACTCACAGCTACTTTCCAGGAACCTGAGACCCCCCCCATTCAAAGGGAACCTGCGCCACTCTGCAGAGGTGCTCAGAGTTGTCTACCGCAACTACTTGGTGAAGTACCCGGGGATCAATCTGCTCTTCAGACACCAGGTGATTCCTCACTGTAGTCACACTGGCTCCTGTGTCTCTCAGAGCCTCCACCCTCTGTCCATTGATGGTCACCCATTTCCTGTACTTCTTAGTGTTATCAGGCTCTAGGTTTCTCTGGACCATCTCACTGTCCCCTAGTGAGACAAGGGTCATTTCTGCTGGCTCCCTCCCACCTGGAACCAACTCCTCCCCAAGTGCTACACTGGCCAAACCCTGGGACTGCGCACCAGTGGGTGCCGGTGTATATTTGGGGCATTTGGGGTCCCCCCTCACATGACCAATCTGGTCACATGAATAGCACTTACGTGGGGGACCACCTTCCGGTGGTTTCCCTTTGGAGAACCACGGCTTCTTTTCACTGGGAGGTTGGGAATCCTTTCCCTGGGGATCAGTTTGGGGCCCTTTAGAGAACTCCCCCTGTTTACCCTTACCCCCCCCTTTCTATTGAGAGGGACCCTGCCCACCCTTGGCGTGGTCTCCCCCATACCTCTTTTGGACCCTGGTGCTCTCCCAGCGGTCTGCTTCCTGTGCAAGCTTCCTGGGGTCAGTCAGCTTGCTGTCAATGAGGTGCTGGCGCAGCTCTGGAAAACATAAACTGTACAAGTGCTCCCAAGCAATTAAATTGTAAAGCCCCTCATTCGTGTTTACCTTATTGCCCTTCACCCAACCATCCAGTGACCTGCAAAAAGAATCAACACATTCTAACCATGTTTGGGATTCCTTCCTCTTGTAGAATCTAAACTTCTCCTTGTACTGCTCAGGGGTGAGACCATACCTGGTGAGTAAGGCCTCCTTCATGACAGGGTAGGTGAGATCCTGAGCATCCCCTAAGGCTGTCAGTGTGTCCCTCCCCTCTGCCTCAAAATGCTTCCACAGGGCTGCCCCCCAATGAGCTTCAGGGACCAGGTTCATGTGGAGAGCTGACTCATAACCCTTGAACCACAAGTAGATATCATCCTCCCTCTTATAATCCCTCACAAGGTCTTTTGGGATGTGTACCCTTCTCTCAGGCTGCACTGTAGGATTGCTGCCACCATCCCTACTGGACTGGCTCCTCTGATCTAACTCCTTTAAGTTAAGCTCATGAGCCAGCTGCATCTTCCTTTCCTCAAGGACTGTTCTTCTCTCATCTCTTTCTTTCTCCAGATTGAGCTTCTGCAGCTCCAATTGGTATGCCCTCTCTGCCTGTCTGTCCTGCAATTCTTCAGGTGTCAGACCTTTGGAGGATACACTGCTACTTGCCCTAGAGACTCTTTCCCTGGGAATAACAGGTCCCCCCACTATACCATTATGTACTGATTGCTCTCCCTCCTCATCCTCCTCCTCGTCCTCAGTGTGCCCTCCAGTGTTTCTGGTTGTCACCCAGGCCATCAGCGCCTTTTTCAGCTCATCCTTCTTGGAAGAGCTCTTAATAGGACAACCAAAAGTTTTACAAAACTGCTTTAGCTGAGCCTTGTTATAACTATCCAATTGCTTCAGGTCAAAAACAGCTTCAACTGATGCATCTCCAAGGAGAGACATGATGAAAGGTTAAAAGGAGTGCAAAGTTCCAAATGCAGAAACAAGTTCCCAAATGAAGTTCAAAGTCAATCCAAGATCAGCGAAGAAAAACAAAGTGGACGTAGGGAAAAATCCACAAAAAGAGAAAAAGCAAAAATCTCAAGACAAGCAGTATGTGGTCACATAGTTGTCTGAACTCAAACAGTAGTGTACACTTAATTACTGTATGTCAAGTACAAATTCAAGTCCAAATCCCAACCGGTGATCACCAATGTTCGAAATGGGGTCTTTGGTTGACAGTCAGGTTACCCCCTGTTCAAGCAAGGACCCTCACTCTAGTCAGGGTAAAAGAGAATCACCCTCAGCTAACCCCTGCTTACCCCCTTGGTAGCTTGGCAGAGCAGTAGGCTTAACTTCAGAGTGCTAGGTGTAAAGTATTTGTACCAACACACACAGTAACTCAATGAAAACACTACAAAATGACACTACACCAGTTTAGAAAAATAGGAAATATTTATCTAAACAAAACAAGACCAAAACGACAAAAATCCAACATACACAAGTCAAGTTATGAGTTTTTAAAGATTAGACTCAAAAATAGCGCTTAGAGACAAAAGTGCTTCGATCAGGTGTTAACACGGCGTCGTGATGGAGTCGCTCCCAACAAGCCAACACCAGCGGCGCCGGACACGGAGTCATGTAGACCCCCAAGTACAGTACCTTTGGTGAAGAGTGAAAACAAGCCGATGCGCGAAGTCGGGGATCGCGGCGCCTGTGCGTAACGTTGAATCTGTGCACTTCGAGCGGCGTCGGTCACGACGTGGTGCGGCGACTTCCACGGAGTCGCGGACTTCAGCGGGGCTGCTGCGGCATCGGGGCTGCGAAGAGCGTCGCGTTCCAGTGTAGGTCACGGCGTCGGGTGCAGGCAGCGTTACCGGATTCAGCAGCGGCATCGGTCCAAAGTCGTCCTAAGTCGATTTCCTTGGATTTCCACCAGCTTTCCTTTCAAGGGCCCAGGGACTGGATAGGGCACCACTTGTCAGAGCAGGAGCCTCTCCAGAGACTCCAGGTGCTGGCATAGAGAAGTCTTTGCTGTCCCTGAGACTTCAAACAACAGGAGGCAAGCTCTAGATCAAGCCCTTGGAGATTTCTTCTCAAGATGGAAGGCACACAAAGTCCAGTCTTTGCCCTCTTACTCTGGCAGAAGCAGCAACCGCAGGATAGCTCCACAAAGCACAGTCACAGGCAGGGCAGCTCTTCTTCCTCAGCTATTCAGCTCTTCTCCAGGCAGCGGTTCCTCTTGGTTCCAGAAGTGTTTCTAAAGTCTGTAGATTTGGGTGCCCTTCTTATACCCATTTTAGTCTTTGAAGTCACCTTTCTTCAAAGGGGACTCACACCTACTTGTGAAATCCTGCCTTGCCCAGGTAAGGCCTCAGACACAAACCAGGGGGTTGGAGTCTGCATTGTCAGAGGCAGGCACAGTCCTTTCAGATGAGAGTGACCACTCCACCCCTCCCTCCTAGCAGAGATGGCTAATCAGGAAATGCAGGTTACACCCCAGCTCCCTTTGTGCCACTGTCTAGTGTGAGGTGAAAAACAACCCAAGTGTCAAACTGACCCAGAAAAGGAATCCACAAACAAGGCAGAGTCACAGAATGGTTTAAGCAAGAAAATGCTCACTTTCTAAAAGTGTCATTTTCAAACACACAATCTCAAAACCAACTTTACTAAAATATGTATTTTTAAATTGTGAGTTCAGGGACCCCAAACTCCACATGTCCATCTACTCTCTAGGGGAATCTACACTTTAATCATATTTAAAGGTAGCCCCCATATTATCCTATGAGAGAGACAGGACTTGCAACAGTGAAAAACGAAGTTGGCAGTATTTCACTGTCAGGACATATAAACCACATTACTATTTGTCCTACCTTATCCATACACTGCACCCTGCCCTTGGGGATACCTAGGGCCTACCTTAGGGGTGCCTTACGTGTAAGAAAAGGGAAGGTTTAGGCCTGGCAAGTGGGTACACTTGCCAAGTCGAATTTACAGTGTAAAAATACACACACAGACACTGCAGTGGCAGGTCTGAGACATGATTACAGAGTTACTTGTGTGGGTGGCACAATCAGTGCTGCAGGCCCACTAGTAACATTTGATTTACAGGCCCTGGGCACCTCTAGTGCACTTTACTAGGGACTTAACAGTAAAACAAATATGCCAATCATGGAGAACCAATTACGTACACATTTTAAACAGGAGCACTTGCACTTTAGCACTGGTTAGCAGTGGTAAAGTGCCCAGAGTAACAAAACAGTAAAATCAGAGTCCAGCACACATCAACAACCTGGGGAACAGAGGCAAAAAGTTAAGGGAGACCAGGCCATGGATGAAAAGTCTAACAATAATGAAGAAAATATTTGAAATGTATTTAACTATTTAACATATGAATACATGTTTGAATTCATTCATTGTGTTGTCTGTATGTCAAAGTCAATGTAGAAATCAATTCACTCACATTTTCTCAGCTAGATTTAGGTCTCAAAATCTAACAATCATATTGTCTGATCTGTGGGACAACATGGTGCCATGCCTCAAATTTTTAAAAAACAACCAACAAAACAATGCAATGTGATGTAGTGTACTGCATAAAAGGTACCATCCAGAATCGCCACATGTCTACATCAAAATTTTCTATTCCTGTCCTCATGCACCTAAGCAGTGCAGTGCAGTGCAGCACACCTAGCAGTCCTGTTGTGTTCTGCATCACCATAATTGGTTTCAGATGTCATTCAATGACAAATGGAACTCTAATGCCTCAAACACTTTGTACCTGAGGTAAACCCCTAATTGTAGGGTGTCTCACCAGTTGACAAGCATGCACATTCTCAGCAATTTACTTGGGAGAACTTTGTCACAGATACCTTCACAGACCATGAGTAACAGTTGTCATGGTCAAAAGTCTAGTGCCAGGTGTTGATGTTAAAATGTTATTTGTAATGAAAGTATACATGCATGTGTGGGGATCCTCAAAACAATACACATGTAACTCATTTCCCAGGAATATTGTCAGACATAGCACATCTGACCACAGTTGATAAAGCACACATTTTCCATGCTTAGCACAGCAATGCGATGAGGCTCAAAGGCCTCAACACAATCCTAGGATGAGATGACCTTGCAATGTGTTGTATTATCCAGAGAAGTAAGAAAATTGAGATGTTTTTTCCAAACATCAAATTACCGCAAGAATGCAGAGACTATAAAGGAGTGAAGTGTCAATTTAAAAAGTTAATCACAAATGTATACAGAATCCTCAATGATCATGGTGCAATGGAGGTGATGCAGTGCCTAATTTGAGCCGGTAGTTTCTGGTGCGGGCACTAGCACTTATTTTTGAAGGCTGGTGCTTATTTTTCTGCCTCAAGAATTTACTGCGAGCAAAAGACATATGGGAACAGTGGAGGAAGAGACCTTCACAAAGGGAGGAACCAGGAAGCTGCAAGACTGCGCTGAAGGGGGAGGGAGTGGCTGCAAATGGAATAAAGAGGCCCAAAACGGCTTTAGGATTCCACTGCCTCAGTATTCTGTGCTTGCATATTTAATTGCAGCAGTGAATCAGAGGAGAAATTTTGGCCTAACATGTTTTTATTTTGAAATTAAGCACTGAGGTGTTGGGGATGAATTTACCTCTGCATGTTAAGAGTACTGCACCCCTCCCCTTAGTGTAAAACTGCATAGTTGTGGGGCTCCCTATATCTAAAAGGGGAACATGGAATATGAGTGTGTGCCTTTATATAGGCCTGCATCATGCATTACAGTCTTCTTGGACCAGGAGGGTCACACAAAGACCTGCCCTGATAGTAGATGTGCTACTACTGTCCTTACTAAGAGTAAAACAGAGCTAAAGTGGGGGTGGTAGCATGCTGTGTACTGAACAGTAACAGTGAACATGACCATATGACCCTGGTTCACTGTAGTGCAGCCTACTGGCTCACTCACCTCTTCAAAATGTCTGTTTATGTATGTTACTCTTATCCCTGGCCAACATCATGTTGATCTTAGAAACTGTGCATGATAAAACCTTGTGCAGAATGCATATGTCTGCACAAGACATATCCAACACAAAAGTTCAAATGTTGAACAATGTCCACATGGTTAATGTGTGTTTGCAGGTAGTATGTGATTACCTTGACTCAGGCTAGTCCAATCCAAAGGGAGTGTAAAACCAAACAGTGTGTAGTAACTGAGTGAGTGTGCTACATGTCCTAGTGTTGGTGGTAGCCAGATACCTTGGATCACAGTATTGCTTCACGAGCTAATACAGACACCCTTGCAACATGATGCAAGTGTGCTTTTGTCACATGCAGGAATGTTTTTGCGCATGAAAGTGCACCTTTCTGCAAAGCAAACTGTTCTTTAAGGCATAGTCATCCATGTGTGTGCCCTGCAAAATGCAGAACCCATTGAAAGATGAACTAACAAGGAGAGTTAAAGCTATAAATCCTTGTACCGCCACTCCTGGGAAGGTTGTACTTCCTGGCTAATTGCCAGGTTTACCTGGTTATGTTAGTCTGGAAATGTATACACCCATGCAACAGTCATGAAATATCTCCCTGGGTCTGAGTTAGGCAATGCAGTGATAGGTGAAGCAACGTGTCACTTAAGATGAATGACCCCTCACAGGGCTACACAAGGTAGGCTTGGGTGAATAAAAAATAACATAATAGATTTACGTTGGGCATTTACCATGTTGCGTTGCCCAAGCCCCACACGACTCACTTCAAACACATACCCCTCAGTGTATAGGTGTCTGCATCACTAGATTACATGTATGACCTTGCCTATATTTGTGCACAACACATGGCCGTCTGAGAAAAACATATTGAACATTGGAAGTACATCAAATGGAGTCTGAAAGTCCAGTAAATCTGGAAGCTGGGTGGGAATACACTGGAGTATGGGGGAGCGAACATGCCCCAGTGCTTCCATAAATATGTGTTGCACCCGTAACAAATCACAAGGAAGAATTCCTGACAAATTGCCGGAATACAGAGATTGGATAGTATAGGAAGCACAATATAGTGGGCCCTAAGACACAGCAGCAATCTTTGAATGCACGTAGGGGGACATGAAGGTCTGTACCCTGGCAATGGCTGTGACAACTGATGTGTGATTATACAGCTCATGATTCCTGCATTGCTGTGCTGCCATGCTGCCTGCTGTTCCCCTGCCTGAGTTATAAGGAGTGCATATGCATTCTTTAAACCCAGACTGACTTCATGGGCAATATGCCAGGCCACCTGTCATGAAGTTACAGACACAAGCAAGACTTCAAAACCCCCAGATTCACCACCTGGACACTGCCCTCTGTCACAAAGACTTGTCAAGTGATGCCATCCCAGTCCAGGACCAATGAAAGTGGGCCCAGTGTGCGTGAGTCTGCATTTCACAGTCCTCTATGGTAGATCCTACACAGTAGGCCAGTTGTGTGGATCAGACCCCACGCATCGGCCCTGTTGCAAGGTAAATTGAACCAGGAACTGACTGCCGACGTGCGACTACACAGTGCAGCCATCATACATTGGCCATTTCAGTAGTGATGGTTCTTAAAAAACAACACATTTGTCATAAATAGGCGGTATACACCAAGGAAATGATGCAATGGGTGTGGCAGACTGCATACTAGGAAGTGTGCAAGTTAGTTTTACTTTCATTCACAGTCTGTTAGTTTGTGCTTGGTGTTGGAGGTGTTTTGGAGAGTGGCTGTGACTGTGAATGTATTTTGGTCTTGTTGGTGTCTGATTTGTCCCTTTGTTGTGAGATATATATACCTTTTGTTTCCTTTATTATTGGGTAGTCTGTGTATTTGTCTTTTTATTGGTGGGTCTTTGTGTTTTTAGTGGTTTTGTAAGTTCGGGGTAGAGATAGTGTTAAGGGGTGTTTCTGTGGGATTTTGTTCGTCAGGGAGGGATATGGACAAGTCAGGAAGGGGTAGGGGGAATAATTTTTCAGAGGAAGAGTTGGGTGGCCTCCAGTGGCTAATTGTGCATTATCTGCCTAGGATGCTGGCCTCTGAAGAAAGAGTCAGCTAGGGGTATTCACACAAAGACAAAAAGGTCAGGTGGGAGCGTGCCCGCTATTATGTCAACAAGTACTTTGGCCAGGATCGGACCACCATCCAAATCAAACATCATTGGGCAGACGTGGTGGCACGGGCACAAGATCTTATGAACCTGCCTGGACTAGAGAGTCGTGGCCCAGTAGGAATGTATGTGCGTACCATCTGCATTTTGTATTGTAGCTATAGGAGTCATGCAAAACTGTACCATTTTAAAGACAGTATTTGATATGTTGTATTTTCACATTGTAGCCTGCAACGTACAACATGTTCATTGCAAAGAAGTAATGTAAAGATTTTAATCTAACTAAGGGAAGTGTATGTGCCTCATTAAACCAGCATAAAGCAAACCAGTGGTAATAACTGTGTTACCACACGCTGGGACATGAAGAGGATCAATGGGTTGTGGGTAGTAGCATGCAATGATAATACATGAAGTTAAGAGCATTCCCTTCTTTAGCATATAAGATTGACCAGGAGATGCTCTTAAAATGACAGAGCAACACCATTGATAGCTAAGCAGAAAATATAACTGCATTCTCTTTCCATGTGTGCTGCATTGTGCTGTACACATACACAGCTTAATATACTTCTGAATGTAAATGTGCAGAAATGTGGGACTTACAGGAGAACACAAAACAAGCCTGATTGCAAGGCATGCATACTTGCACAAGTTTTAAATGAACGTGGAATTTCAGATAGTCAAAACTATGTGCACTAGTGCCATTATAAATATGATCTGACCTTGAGAATGTCACATACGGTGTATACCTGTCCTTTCACATCACAGTAATACTTCGTTTCTACCTAGAGCCAAAGGTGTCACTCAGGTGTCATGGTAAAATGGGGCCTAACGTGATACTGACTAGGATATTAAAAAATGTACATGCCTGAGGCATGCGTCTGGCATCTGATGAAAAAATACCTTTGACCAACATGCAGCAAGCTCAGCCCTGCAAGCTGAATAGCTGCATTCCATATTAATACAATATATACATGTGTGCCAAGAGTTTTTCACATATCTTAAATACTGGGATGACATAGTTATTAGCATTTAATTTTCACCAAATGTAACTGCACTATTTACAATGCAATGTCCAAAACTTCAGCTTTTATGTGGTCATCTCCCATTGTATTCAACTCAATCAAATTTGGTTGTACCAGATATAGCTTGTCTGGGCAGGTTCATGTTGCATATGTATAAAAGTGTGCAGGACGCAGGTGTTGATGATGTGCAATATTAATACCCAGGCACTGTTAACAAATGTGAAAAGGAAGGTATTACAAAATCAGAGTAATAGTACATGTGCGTCAATATGCCACATATATTCCTTCCTCATGCAGCACACTATTCTCTTTCTGTCAGAGTCACCAGATCCTCGGGGTCTGTGCACGTTCCCAACACTTCCACCACAAGACAGCTCCAATACTCTGATTAGATTTATCACAGAGTCTAAGAGAGTCCAAGTGGGGAAAAGGGGATTAGGACGGGAACAGCTGGGAAGGAGACCTGTAGGAAGCAAAAGGTTAAAACACTACATCAAAATTACATCTCATTAAATCAGTACCATGCTACAACTCTAAGCTTCGTCTTTTCTGAAAAACATGAAAAACCCTAGAATAGTCCTAAAACTGACTAGGCTTTAGATGAGCGAATGCCTGAGGAGGAAACAGGAAAAGTTAAATAGGACTTTCAGATTCGAGTACTTTCTTTAGCATGAGAATGAGGAAACACTCTGAGCAATTTCTAAACAACCATGTGAATCTCCTTTTAAGAATATATATCAGGAACACACAGAATTACATCTAGAACTCTGGTATTGTTGTGTTCATCTCAGAAAAAACATTGGGAAGTGAATTGCGCACATTGCAGATTTTTATATGAGTATTAAACACCATAAAGGATTGTGCACCATGAAATCACACAACGTAGATTCAAGGAATAAATCACGCAACGTGTCAACTTGAAATGCTACCAAGAAAATGTCTTAGAATAGTAGCGCACAGTAATTTACATTATTTATACACGAGGAAAGAATTGCGCGTCTTGCCGATTCAAATGCCACCATACAAATGCCAAGAAATGGTAGCGCACAATGAACAACATGAAAAGCACTCAGGGAAAGAGTCGCGCGTCTTGTCGATTCAAATGCCACCATGCAAATGCCAAGAAATTGTAGCGCACAATGAATAACATGAAAAAACACTCAAGGAAAGAATTGCGCGTGTTGCCGATTCGAATGCCACCATGTAAATGCCAGAAAATGGTAGCGCACAATGAACAGTATGAATTACACACGAGAAGTGAATTGCGCGTTTCGCCGATTCGAATGCCACCATGTAAATGTCAAGAAAAGGTAGCGCGCGCGCAATGAACAACAAAGTTAAATGCTCATGAAACGAGTTGCACGTCTTGCCAATTCGTAAAACATCATGTAAATGTCAAGAAATTTCCGCGCGCAATGAACAACAATGTAATAACGAAGTCAAATCTTTATGGAATAAATTGCGCGTCCTCCCTATTTGCAAACCACCATAAAAATGTCAAAAAATTGCAGCACACAAGTAATCTGTTATTCATTTAAGAATTAAAATCAAGAATATGAAAATTCTCATTTACGGTGTTGGGAAATGTCCAAACACTGTCTTACCGCCTGGAAACAGTGATCACCAATGAGAGATGAGTGCAGAAGACTGGAAAATCCAAATAGGCCGCCGGGACAGGAGCTCAGGAAGAAGCTGCTGCTCTGCACCTGGACCTCTGAATAGTGAGCACTGGAAGTTGGGCTGACTCTTTTTTATAGAGTCTTGGCCCAGCCTAGAACCACGCCCAGGCATGTTGCAGGGAAAGTCTCTAGAAGGCCCTGGAAAGGGACCACACCCTAACACACTCTGAATGTCTGCAGCAATACTTTGCAAATGTACAGTATTCATAAGCACCTTAAAAATGAATCTTTTGGATGGAATTCTGCAATGCAAAAGGTTAAACAATAACATATCATCACAATGCATAAATTACATTGTCTTGCAAGTGTTGGGTTTTTGCATTCTAGATGCCCGTAGAGCGCGCACTGTCCTATTGTTGACAGTACTCCCCTCTCCCAGGCTCGCTCTAGGCCTGGTTTATCTGGATTGGGACGATGAAAGCGTCTCACAAGTACTGGAGCATGAACATCAGGTGCGGAAACCCATGAATTACTTTCAGGGCCATAACCTTTCCATGAGATTAAGTACCATAGGTTACACCCTCTCAGTTTAGAGTCCAACACTTTCTTGACTTCATATTCTTCTTCCCCCTGTACTAGAACAGGAGCTGGATGAGGGTGGACCTTTTGGACTGCCTTTTTTAAGAGGGAAGTATGGAACACTGGATGAATCCGTAATGATTTTGGCAATTGTAGTTTATAGGTCACAGGATTGATTTGCTGAAGAACAGTGTAAGGACCTATAAATTTGGGGTTGAACATGTGCTTCTTCTTGAAGTCTATATGTTTTGTGGAAAGCCACACTTTGTCACCAGGTTGATACTGCGGTCCCTCACAATGTTTCTTGTCATAATGCTTTTTGTATTTTTTTTGAGCTTTTTCTAAATGTTGTTGAATCGATTTCTGAGTTTGATGCAAATGTTGAATGATTTCTGACACAGCTGGAGTGAGAGAAATTTCTTGGGGAATTGTGATGGGCAAGGTGTCAGGATGATAGCCAAGCAAACCAAAGAAGGGTGAAACGCCAGTAAACGTGTGGAAGGAGTTGTTGTAGGCTAACTCAGCTAACCAGAGCATTGATGTCCATGAATTAAGTGCTTTTTCAGCGTAAGCACGTAGGTATTGCTTCAAAGTCTGATTTAGTCTCTCCGTTTGACCATCTGTTTGAGGATGGTGGCTAGTAGATAGGGTAGATGTCACTTGGAGTGTTTTGCACCATGTCTTCCAGAAGTTGGAGGCAAATTGCGATCCCCGATCGGAGAGGATCACTTTTGGCATTCCATGATAACGAACCACTCTATTCAGTAAGATAGTTGCCAGTTCACTAGAGGTGGGTAATTTCTTACAGGCAATGAAATGTCCATATTTCGTGAGACTATCTACTACCACCAGAATTACTGAATGCTGTTGAACCACTGGCAGACCTGTAATAAAGTCTAAAGAGATGTGTTCCCACGGACGACTTGGGGTTGGGAGTGAGTGTAACAACCCTTTCGGTTTTGAATGACTTGTTTTAGTGCGAGCACAGACTTCGCAGTTGTTTACCATTGTTTTTACATCCTTTGTTAAGGTAGGCCACCAAAAGTAGCGTTGGATTAATTCAAGAGTTTTAGGAGTACCAGGGTGACCTGCTGTAGGTATAACATGCAACCAATGAAACACTATCTTGCGAAGTTTGGTAGTGAGCACGAACAAACGAGCATAGTGAAAGGGTAAGCCTTGCTTGATTGATCTTTTCGGATCTGCTTGGGCCCACGCCTGCCATTTTTCAACAGTGAATGAATTGCGGATGTCTTCAAAGAAATCTTCTGTTTTTATGATACATAGGACCTTGTCAGGAGCAATGATAGCTCTGGAGGTTTGAACTGCTGGCAATGTGGTAGACTCTTGGCGGGACAAGGCGTCAGCTTTGCGATTATCTTTACCAGGCCGGAAGGTTACCACAAAATCAAACTCTGCAAAAAACATTATCCAGCGTAATTGCCGAGGAGTCAAAAGTCTGGCAGAACTCATGAATTGAAGATTGCAATGATCAGTATATACTGTGACAGTATATTTAGCTCCCAACAAATGATGTCTCCATTCTTTAAAGGCGTCACGAATCGCCAGAAGCTCTTTTTCAGCAATGACATAGTTCTGTTCGGCTTCGTTCAACTTCCGAGACATGTAAGCTACAGGATGAAGTTTCGTTGTGACAAGACTGCTCCTATCGCCACATCTGAAGCATCAGCTTCCACTATGAAAGGTCGATCCGCATCTGGATGAGTCAAGACTGGGGCAGTGGAGAAAGCTTCTTTCAAAGTTGAAAAGGCTTGGTCTGCTTCTGGGGACCATACAAATTTTTCTTTCTTTCTTAATAACTTAGTAATTGGAGCCACTGTCTGGGAGAAATGATTGATGAACCTCCGGTAAAAATGTGCAAAGCCCAGGAAACATTGTACATCACGAACAGTCTTTGGGATGGGCCATTCAGATATGGCTTTTACTTTCCTTTCTGCCATCACCATGCCTTGAGGGGTAAGGATAACCCCTAAAAACTCAACTGTGGTAACATGAAACTCACACTTGGTTAGATTGCAATATAAATGGCGTTACGAAGGGCTGCCAAAATTTTCTTGACATGTTGAACATGTTCATTCTCATTGTCTGAGTAGATCAAAATGTCATCAATGTAAACTATGGCAAAGATATCGAGGTACTCTCTAAGAAAGTCATTTAAGAAAAATTGAAATGCTGCTGGAGCATTGCACAGACCAAAAGTCATGACAGTGTATTAAAAAAGGCCATATCTTGTTTTGAATGCCGTTTTCCATTCGTCACCCTCTCTCATTCTGACCAAATGGTAAGCACCTCGAAGATCAAGCTTCGTGTAGATTTTTGCTTTCTTTACTTGTTCCAGTAAGACCGGAATTAGAGGCAAATGATATTTGTTCTTGATGGTGATTTTATTCAAGCCCCTATAGTCAATACAAGTTCGAAGCTCTCCGTTCGCTTTTGTAACAAAAAACAAAGGAGAAGCTGTGGGAGACTTAGAGGGGCGGATGAAACCATTCTCTAAGAATTGATCCAAGTATTTTCATAAATGTTGATTTTCATGTTCTGACAGGGCATACACACGACAGTTGGGAAGTATCCCCCCTGGGACTAGATCAATTTGACAGTCATAAGATCTATGAGGAGGTAAGTTCTCTGCTTCCTTCTCATCAAATACATCTTCATAAGACGAATACTGTTTGGGCAACTGAACTTCTTTCTCTGCGGCGGTAGCTATGTAAGAATGGCGAACTTCCGATTCTTGAGTCCTTTGGAGACAATGTTCTTTACATAGCACTGATGAGAACACGATCTTTCGTTCTGCCCAATTAATCTCTGGATTGTGATGAGTTAACCATGGCAAGCCAAGGATGATCCCATACTGGGGAGCATGGATCACGTCAAGGATGAGTTCTTCTTTATGTTTCTTTCTTTGATTTTTACCTTCACAAATTATTGTCAAGGGGACAGTCTGAAGAGTTATCAGACCTCCAGTCAAGAGTTTTCCATCAACTGCCTGGATGGTTTCTGGGGTCTTCTTTTCAATACATGGGATCCCCCATGCACGAACCAATTGGGCGTCAACAAAGTTTCCGGTAGCCCCAGAGTCGACTAGAGCCTTCTTGAAATCAGGTCTTTTTCTTGACCTGAACTCTTATTCCCAATTTTAGATGTTTGGATTGTGAAGGATCCACAGTGACACCCAAGAGCAACCCTTCTCTGCAACTTGGGTGCTTTAGATTTCCCGACTCGACTGATGCATTGGTTGCAACTTTCTGAACTGGGCCTCGCTTGCTCTTTGTTTTGATTTGACAATCTTTGGCGAAATGACCTTTCCGCCCACAATAGAGACATTGCCCATTTTGTCTGCGTAGGTCCTTTTCATCTTTGGTCAAAGGTCTCCTGATGGTTCCAATTTCCATCGGTTCCACCGTTCTTTCTCTCGGAGTTCTTGAGTCTTTGTTATCATGAGCATGCCAAGAATGTTTTTCAGTCTTTTTACGCGTTCCTTTTCGTTCATTTAAACGATGATCAAGCCTCAAAACAAGGTTTATTAAATCTTGACAGTTTGCAGGTTGTGGGTCGATTTGCGCTAGATATCTTTTAGCTCCTCTTTGAGTCCCCTGTAAAACAAGGCCGCTTGTTTTTCTTCAGGCCAGGACGTCTCAGCGACCAGCCGATTAAAGTTGGCTAAATATGACACTAAGTCCTGATTCCCTTGGCGTAAGTCTAATAATTCACGATCTGCTGACTGTGTTACAGTTCTACGATCGAAAACTCTCTCAAATTCACAAACAACATTTTTCCAGTTGTACAACAGGGGACTATTTTTACGCACAAGAGGAATAGCCCAGGTAGCTGCATCTCCAGACAGATATGACAACAAGAAAGCTACTTTAGACTGGGCATCGGGGAAAGTATGTGATCTGCAGGTGAAGCGAAGTTCCACTTGAACCAGAAAAGATTGCGCTTTCAAGGGATCACCTGAGAAGCGTTCTGGGGGAGCTAAAGGAATGGCTGAAGGAACATTGAGGGAAATGTTAGTCGGATTACCTCCAGAAGTCTGAGAAGAAGTACCTGGCCAAGACACACCTGTGGGACTTTGTTCTTTCTTCTCAACCTTATTCTGTAACTGACTCACCCTCTCAGCTAGACTATTTGTCAAATCCTTTGATGATACCACTTCTGACTGGAGCTGGGTGATAGCCTTGACTAGCTCGTCCAGTGTGGCCATGCTGAGAACATACACAAACCAGGAGGATAATAATTTGTGGGCTCACTATTCTGTCAGAGTCACCAGATCCTCGGGGTCTGTGCACGTTCCCAACACTTCCACCACAAGACAGCTCCAATACTCTGATTAGATTTATCACAGAGTCTAAGAGAGTCCAAGTGGGGAAAAGGGGATTAGGACGGGAACAGCTGGGAAGGAGACCTGTAGGAAGCAAAAGGTTAAAACACAACATCAAAATTACATCTCATGAAATCAGTACCATGCTACAACTCTAAGCTTCGTCTTTTCTGAAAAACATGAAAAACCCTAGAATAGTCCTAAAACTGACTAGGCTTTAGATGAGCGAATGCCTGAGGAGGAAACAGGAAAAGTTAAATAGGACTTTCAGATTCGAGTACTTTCTTTAGCATGAGAATCAGGAAACACTCTGAGCAATTTCTAAACAACCATGTGAATCTCCTTTTAAGAATATATATCAGGAACACACAGCATTACATCTAGAACTCTGGTATTGTTGTGTTCATCTCAGAAAAAACATTGGGAAGTGAATTGCGCACATTGCAGATTTTTATATGAGTATTAAACACCATAAAGGATTGTGCACCATGAAATCACACAACGTAGATTCAAGGAATAAATCATGCAACGTGTCAACTTGAAATGCTACCAAGAAAAATGTCTTAGAATAGTAGCGCACAGTAATTTACATTATTTATACACGAGGAAAGAATCGCGTGTCTTGTCGATTCAAATGCCACCATGCAAATGCCAGAAAATGGTAGCGCACAATGAACAGCATGAATTACACACGAGAAGTGAATCGCACGTTTCGGCGATTCGAATGCCACCATGTAAATGTCAAGAAAAGGTAGCGCGCGCGCAATGAACAACAGAGTTAAATGCTCATGAAACGAGTTGCACGTCTTGCCAATTCGTAAAACATCATGTAAATGTCAAGAAATATCAGCGCGCAATGAACAACAATGTAATAACGAAGTCAAATCTTTATGGAATAAATTGCGCGTCCTCCCTATTTGCAAACCACCATACAAATGTAAAAAAAAGCCAGCACACAAGTAATCTGTTATTCATTTAAGAATTAAAATCAAGAATATGAAAATTCTCAATTACGGTGTTGGGAAATGTCCAAACACCATCTCACCGCCTGGAAACAGTGCTCACCAATGAGAGATAAGTGCAGAAGACTGGAAAATCCAAATAGGCCGCCGGGACAGGAGCTCAGGAAGAAGCTGCTGCTCTGCACCAGGACCTCTGAATAGTGAGCACTGGAAGTTGGGCTGACTCTCTTTTATAGAGTCTTGGCCCAGCCTAAAACCACGCCCAGTCATGTTGCAGGGAAAGTCTCTAGAAGGCCCTGGAAAGGGACCACACCCTAACACACTCTGAATGTCTGCAGCAATACATTGCAAATGTACAGTATTTATAAGCACCTTAAAAATTAATCTTTTGGATGTAATTCTGCAATGCAAAAGGTTAAACAATAATATATCATCACAATGCATAAATTACATTATCTTGCGAGTGTTGGGTTTTTGCATTCTAGATGTCCTGGTGTTGACACTTACATGCTGCATTCATTTCAGCTCTACAGCAACATAATGCCAGGGTGACTGACCCAAGGTGTGGCAAAATACACCTGGATGCAACACTGAAAATGTTTGTAGATATATGCCTGTCCCTATGCCTGTGTGTCAACTCAAAAGCATAATTGTTAAATCATGCAGGGCAGTGTCAGCAGGGTAGCCATCAAACTCAATTCATTTTGATCATGATAGATGTTGACAATGTTGTTGTGATAGGGCTACATTATTTGAAATCATGGATCTGAGCCAAGAAAGAAATTACAAAACATGGCATATTAGGGTTTTACTAAGGGTGTTAGAACATTATCATGCAGACTTTCAAAAAACAAATTTCTCACACTAATCTAAGCTACAGCTGTTGTAATCCAGTCTCAAGGTTATTGGATCCTCCCTCAGAGTAGCTTATATCATCAGTACATGAAATGGTGTGACAAAGGAACATTTACTCATAAGCCTGGAAGGCTGTAAGGTTGTAGGCCTGCTACTCTAGGTAACCACTGTGTTGTCTGAATCATTACCATAATGACTAACTGATGCACATTGTGAGTCTGGATGTACACATGGCAGGTTTTTGGTGATATTGTTTAGCAGATCCTATCTGTATGCCAGCCGTCTGGTATCTGTGCAATGTGTTTATTTCTAAACACCTTCTTCTATTGTGATTGGTGTGCCACTAGGCCTCAATTCATTGAATCAAACTAATTGGCATTGTGTTGTCAGCTGGACAAACACACTAGTCTACAAATTGTTCAGTATTTTAATGCCAAAGTCATGCCCTGCATATCCCTTATGTTCCATGTCTTAAATGGATTCAAACAAAGCAAATATACTGTAATGTTGCTGCACTGTGAAAAAGTTCAAATGCCGGAATTCACATACTGATAGTCTATGTTAGACTGGCTAGCATCAACGTAGTCAACGTATATCATGGTGCAAGGTTTCCAGCATTCAATGCCACAAAGTTTGTGTACAGATGAGTACTCCAGCATACATATACACACTACTGAGATGCATTGTTCTATTTGAAATGTTTGTAGACAAATGCAGCCCTGGAAGAATACGTGGACAGAAATATGAGTACGTGTCAAACAACAGGTTTTGGATGCAAGCGTATACTAGAATCAGTATGTCAGATTACAGTCCATTTGCCAGAGTCTAAACTGGTGAAATGTACACAAGTACATTTTTTTAGGTGACAAACCACTACCCCATCCATTTTTTGCCTACCCGACAGTGACTAACTAAAGTCTGCAATGTGTGCTTTATTATGTGACTCATGATGAGTTATACAATGCAATGACAAACTACCTTGACTGTCTTACCCTGTCAATTTTCGCATGTGTAGATGAGCAAATTGAAACCCACTTGCATGAAGCAATTCCAAGACCTTAAGTTTCAAAATGTGTGCCATGTGTCTAATTTCAACATAAACACTCCATCATGGGTTGGACTCTTTGGTCTGAATGGTATGGTTGTAACCGTATTGTGACTACATTTCCATATTGTAATTGTAATTGTTATTTGTATTTATATAGTGCTTACTAACCCTGTTGAGGCGTAGGGGTTGTGCATCTAGACTGATCAGACTTGACTCAGTTTTCCTTGCTCAAGTAGGAAATGTCTTTGTACTGGATGTATGTTATCCATATCTCTATTTCATCATTTAGAGTTGGTCTGGAAAGACACATGATTGTATGACAATGCCTGCATATTTTCACATACATCCTGTACATTTAAAGATTGAGCTAACCATTTTTAATTTTACCTGCATAGATTACACGACAGCTGACCAGGTAAAAACCTATGAGGCGTGCTTGGATCGCTACTGCCACATTAGGTATTTCTCCATGTCCTTTTGCAAGTTAGCGAAACTGTATGAGAGAGCCAGGGCGGAGGGGTAATGGAGAAGTCACACTCAAGGCCAACAAGCTGCATCTGGCGTTTCTAAGCCTTCAGCACATTTGCGGCAGCAGCAGCCACCAGCCGAACCCCAGCCAACACCAGGGGCATCTGTTGTCATCATCGTCCCAACACACAGTACAAAAAAGTTAGTGGGGGGCTGTTTTAAGATATTGCATCTTGTGTGAACTTAAAACAATAACAGAGAGGATGGGCAACATTCAACATGATCAGGCCAATTTCAGAGAACTGGTACATTTACCTGCAAGATGCAATGATTTACATTGCACAACTAATGTGAGCTCTCTCTATATATATTACCCTTCCCTTTTTTCTGTTGATTTTATAGTATAGTTATTGGGCATAGTGTTAGTTAGGGCTTGGTATAGTTATAGTGTAAGTAGGGCATAGTTTTAACATATTTTAATAGGTAGTTTTTTATAAATCTGTTTTAATAGTTGTTGGGTTTTAAGTGGGTGTGTGGTTGATGTTTAGGGGCATATTTATACTCTGTTTGCACCGAATTTGCATCACAATTGTTGACGCAAATTTGGCGCAAACCTAACACCATATTTATACTATGACGCCCGACCCCGTGAACGGCAAAATTCAGCAGTGTGCGTGATTTTCTGGATGCGGGAAACCGCCTGCCGTTAATGACATGCAAGGTAGGCGTTCCCGTCCAAAAAATGACTTTACGGCCTGTGCGCCTTATTTATACTCCTGCGTCATTTTGACGCACAGGAGGGGGCAGGCCTTAAAAAATGGCGCACAGCCTGATGTGTGCCATTTTTGAACACCTGGGTGAGGGCAGGCGTTAAGGGACCTGTGGGCTCATTTCCATGGTCTCTGACCATGGAAGCAGTTCAGAGGTGCCCTTCCCTGCCCCCAGGGACACTCCCTGCCACCCTCACCCACCCCTGGATGGGGGGACCCATCCCAGGTGAGTACAGGTAAGTAGAGGTAAGTATACATGTTGTAATTTTTTTAAGTGGCATAGGGGGCTCAACTTGGGCCACCCTACATGCCACTGTGCCCAATGGCCATGCCCAGGGGACAGATGTCCCCTGGGCATGGCCATTGGGCAAGGGGGCATGACTCCTGTCTTTGCTAAGACAAGAGTCATTTCAATGGGGGTTGTGTGTCAAAAAATGGTGCAAGTCCGGTTAGAGCCTTGATTTTTTACTCTAACCTGACTTGCACCATTTTTTGACTCACAACCTCCATTCTTCCCTATGCCAGCACTGTCTGGTTTGAGTCTTTTTTCTTTACTCTGACCAGCCCGCAGTGCGTTGGAATGGCGTTAGCCGGTGGTACATTTTTTGACGCAAACCAGCGCCGGCACTGGTTTGCGTCAAAAAGTACAAATATGGGCCTAAGTGTTTTAAAAAATAACAAAACATATACATAAAAGCAAGAATACTAAAAAATATATGTTTGTTTAGCTTTACATGGACAGTTAGCATATGTTTAAGTGTAGTTGCTGTCTATATTGTACCAATCCAGGTTTATTAATAGTGAGGGGTTGATGTTTAACTTGTCATGTGTGTAATATAGAATAAAATAAGGTAGGTTAAGATAAGTTTAGATAGTTTAAGAATATAGTAGATATTTTAGGCTAGTGATAGGTTAGTTAGTGTGGGGTAGGTAGGTATAGATAATAATGATAGTTTACATGCATTAAATGTTTTCCCCCTTGTGCCTCCCTGGGGAGGCATAAGGATTTGGCGCATTACAAGGTCTTGTAATTTTGAGGATGCTTCAGAATCAATGAGTGTTGCGTGGGAACACCAATTACAATGCCCATGGAATGTATAACTTGTTCAGAGTAAGGCAATGCAGTGATTTGCGCTGCCTTGCCTACTCCATATCAATGAGGCCATTCCAAGCCATGCAAAGTGGCTTTGCGTGGCCTCCTAGATATGATTTCAAGGTTTGCACCGCTATTGCATCACAAAAAGTGATGGCACAGCAGTGCAAGGGGCTCATAAACATGACCCATGGTCTCCTATTTTTGTACTCTGTATGAAAGTGCTAGGTCATGGTACATTTAGAAGTGTTTGTGCACTACAGATTGTGACTCCCTCGCTGCACTGAAACACATGCTGGTGTCTTGTACTACCATACACACACCCTTGCAATATTGCTCAAGTGAGTCATTGTTGTTGACAAGTTACCAACTGTGCATGTAGTCACATCACCCTGGAGACTGACCGTTTTCATTACCATTGACTCCTTTCTAAGTGTGGCACATCGCGCCACCCACTTGAAGTAATTTCAAAGATTACGGCCCAGATAATTTCTAATTATTCTTCCCTTGGGGAGGTGTTGGGTTGTTTCTGATTTCATGTTCTGGCACTTATAGGATAAATTTACCACACATATTAGCCCCGTCAGGGACACATTTGCACATTTAATTTACTTTTTCCAGTGCAGTATCATTTACAACCATTTCTTGGTTACTGACAATCAAGGTATTGGATTTTTCTTGCTCCACATTGATTGGGACAGACATGATGCTAGCTCATGATGAATATGCGCATGAGTATCTGCCTGTTATTGGTACAAGTATGCAGATGTCTGTACAGTAAAATCTGTTCAGTGTGTGCATTGAGGTTATAATTTTACGATAATGAAGTTGTCATGTTCACTAAGCAACATTCATATGGATGAGTTGAACAATTGTATGGACTCACATTTCCCATTCGTAGGTGGCAAGTATTAATGTGATTAGAAGCAGAGTTTCACTGAGTGTCAGTCAAGAGACTGCAGCTTGTTATTACATGCTGACATTCCATTGGGAGAGAACACATTGCTCATTATACCATTGCAATTGTTTAACTTGTTGTAGGTTTTTATCCAGAGACAGCATGTGAACTTGAGTATTGCTCACCCTCCTTGCAGTGCAAATAAGTGGGTTATGAATGCACTCTTCCACCATGGTATATGTAGTCCTGTCAGCCACAAAATACATACAATGCTATTTGAGGTTTACTACAAATGTGTGTACGGCTTTTATTTTAATTGAAGATTCATGGTCCCTCACAATCTTTTCCAGGTGTCCCATTTTCTGAATTTGACGAACACCAACAGTTATAGAAAGCATTGATGACCATAGAGATTGCATTTGAGAGACATGTCATGCGACATGTGGAGTTGAGGAGAATTTCAGTGAGGAGGTACAAATTGCCATTACGGAAGGTACGAGTGTTTCAGAGTCCACAAGTGAATAAAATAAACAGATGACCAAACAAAGAGTACAGTACTGTATGATAAATGAGGTAGCATGATGTCCTACACAGGACCACTATGAAACTGGCCAGGAAGCACTGAGAAATGTCATAGGGCAGATCTCAGCTGGAATTTGGTGAAGTCCGCATCTTCCTCCTCTGATGCATGCTGGGCCACCCCTGCAGGTGATGTTTTTTGTTTGGGAGGCATCTGAGGCGTGCACACTGAATGGGCAGAAGAAGTTGCTCCCCTGTCCCCACGGGAATTCATCAGTACTGGCAGGGCAGCCAGCAAATCCCTGACAACGGTCTGGTTGGCTGCCAACAAAACAACAACATAGCAATTGAGGTCACCCATTTTTGTTCAGTTGGAGTCCAACTTGCACCCTGTGGATTCCATGATGTTACAGATGGCCCCCAGCTATGTAGCTACTTTACTGGTGTCAGAAGTAGAAGGCTGATGTTGTTCCCTCTACATCATGTCAGCAATGTCAGGTAGGGGCACATCAATTGAATGGAGCAAAGTATAGGTGTCTGTAATAGCTATAGCTCTACCTTTATTAGGACTCAAACACCTATGGACTACTTCTAGGGTGTCCGCTATGGTATCCATCTCCACCCGCACCTCATCACACATCCACAGCTTGATTCTACCACTCACCTTTGAAATTCAACTTGGGGTCCTCGGACTCCTCAGCTGGTATTGTGAAATTGCACAGCTAGATGGGGCCTGTCTTGTGGATGCCGGTTGCTCTGGAGATCCTGCAACATTATTTTCACTTAGCAAGACTGGAGGCAGTGATTCAAAAGAGTCCATGAGTTGTCGGAAGGTGTCATCATCCATGGGGGGCCAGGATGGTGTCTTCAACAGGTTGGTCATCAAGGATAGGCTGCTCTACAGGAGGTGTTATTCGTCCCTCTGGAAAATATGTATGTACACATAAGTATTTTTGCGGACATTCACACTGATTTTTTCTATTTCAAGTATGCATGGATATGTACAACATACAATACAAAAGGTAGTTAATGCTATGTAGACTACTGTTGCCTTTCACATGGCAGTAACTTAACATTGTCTAGACAACCTCTGTATGAACAAGGGGTACCATTTGTTTAATGACACACAATGCAACACAGCTTAGGAGTTTGCTGGCCTACCCTGCACCAAAGAGTGTATGAAGGTAAGGGGCACTTTTTATATTAAACATAGGCCCATATTTATGGATGTTTAGCATTACTTTAGCGCCATTTATTTTGACGCTAAAACAGTGCTAACCTAACTCCATATTTATATTTTGACGCTAGACGCATCTAGTTTCAAAATATAGGAGCTAGGGCCATGTTTAGGATGCATAAAACCATCTTGCATCAATGACATGCAAGGTAGGCGTTCCTGTCTTAAACACATCGCTAACCCCTTATATTGGAATTTGCCTTTTTCGCAGGGTCATCCCTAATTTTTTTGCCTCCTTCCTCCTATTTTTTCTGACCTATTTGTGTTGGCTCTAGAACTCAGAGCACTATACCACTGCTAACCAATGCTAACCAATGCCAAAGTGCATATGCTCTCTGTGTAATTTGTATTGTTGATTGGTTTCTCCATGACTTGCATATTTGATTTACTAGTAAGTCCCTAGTATAGTGTACTAGAGGTGCCTAGGGCCTGTAAATCAAATGCTACTAGTGGGCCTGCAGCACTGGTTGTGCCACCCACATTAGCAGCTCTGTAAACATGGCTCAGACCTACCACTGCAGTGTATGTGTGTGTAGTTTTAAACTGTAAATTTGACTTGGCAAGTGTACCCACTTGCCAGGCCTAAACTTTCCATTTTCTTACATGTAAGACACCCCTAAGGTAGGCCCTAGGTAGCCCCAAGGGCAGGGTGCAGTGTATGGTTAAGGTAGGACATATAGGCCCTCATTACAACCCTGGCAGTCGGTGTTAAAGCGGCGGCAATACCGCCAACAGGCCGGCGGAAAAAAATGAAATCACGACCATGGCGGAAACCGCCAACATAGACAGCCACTTTAACACTCTGACTGCCATGGTGGTAGAAACAAACACCACAGCAGTTACCGCCAACAGACAGGCGGAGGACAAAGTAACGCCCACCGTATCACAACAGGCCTATCCGCCACCTTTTCCAGGGCGGAACCAACGCTATCAAAAGCACTGCGGAAACAGTACACAGAAGGGAAACCACTCAATTCTCGACACCCAACGAGGAACCAGGACGCCATGGAGCCCGAACTACATGTACTGCCCATGCCGGTCTTCCTCCTGCTCTATCAGGAGCAGGACAGACGCCGTCGATGACCACGGTGAGTACTGCACCTACAACACAGGGGAGGCGGGAGGGAAAAGAGAGGGACACACACACATGCAACACGCAATACCCCCACCCCCACCCTCACTCACAACAACATACACACAAATACATGCATCAACATTACATATACACCCCCCACCCCTGGAAGAACTGCAAACTGCTCCACATGCAGTGTGGCCGGTCCCATTCCCTCACCTGGATGTGTGTGCCATGAGATTGCCTAGGAACAGGTAGCATAATACACCATGGAGGCAGAGACATACCCCACACTGCTGCGGCTTTGCCTTCCATCCGCAGGTGCAAACAGTGATGGAAGTCATGCCTCATGGAAGCTGTGCAGGGTCCAGGAAGTCTCCTCCAGCCTCGGACGACTGACCACTGGGGATGGTAGCCATGTCAGCGGTGGTGCCACTGTCCGAGCACGTCGTGGGGCTGGTGGCGGTGCTTGTGGCGGTGTCTGTGGTGGCGGTGCTGGCGGTGGTGCATGGGTCAGCACCTGTTGAGGGACACAGCAGGACATCTCCTGCAGCCTCGGACGGCTGCCCACTGGGGAAGATGCTTGGGACTGTTGCTGAGGCTGCAGACGTGCCGGTGGCGGTGCAGGTGGCTGTGCAGGTGAGAGTACAGGTGGCGGTGCTGGTGGCGGTGGTGACTGTGCAGGTGGCGGTGCTGGTGGCGGTGCTGGTGGCGGTGCTGGTGGCGGGGCAGGTTGCGGTGTTCGCCACCATACATGTTGATGTAGTTGTGGACAGAAGGGGTGACACTAGTCCCTCAGTCAGTGCCACCGTGCCCTGTCCTGACCTGCTCTTCTGCTTTTGTCCCTTCCCCACCTTTGCTGGTGCCGCAGGTGTCTTTCCACTGTCCCCTTTTGTTTTGGCGGAGCCCTTGGTTGCTGGTAGGTGCGGCTTCTCCCTCCGGGATGTGGACACCTTCTTCACCTTGGCAGGTGGTGGAATGTCCTTGTCCTCGCTACATGGCACACTGGCAGCCCTGATGGGTGGCACACTCGATGACCCCGCAGTTGCTGGCACCACTCTGCCTGGGGATTTGGTGGCTGAGGTGCTGGGCTGGGACCTGGAAAGCCTGGCCCTAGGGGAAGGACGGGGAGGGGAGAGGTGAAGGAAAGAGGTAAAAGTTTGCCAGGAAAAGTTTTTTAGACACACTGGGACGGGAAGTTGGAGGGGGTTTGGGAGTGGAGGAAGAGGTAGTGGTTGTAGGAGGTGTACGTTTGCTGAATTTGGGTGAAGGTGTATGGGCAGGAGGCTGTTGTGAGGTGGATGGCTGTTGGGTGGGTGTGTGCCTGCGTATGTGTACTTTGGGAGGAGGGCTCACAGACACACTGGGAGAGGACACTGGGGATGTGTGTATGGTAGTGGGGTGGTGATTGCACGTGAGCGGTTTGTGGTGATGGGAGTGCTGGCGATGGAGGTGGTGGCTGAGGATGTAGTTCATGCAGGTGTCAGTGGAGACGAAACAGGGAGGGAGGAGGAGGACGTGGAGGAGGGGGACACAGTAGAGGCAGTGGATGTTGCTGTGTCTGCACAGGTATGGTGCTTGTGTGAGTGCTTTTGGGATGTGTGGTGCTTATGTTTGCCATGTCCACTCTTGTGTGTTGATGAGTGTGCATGCTGGTCTGATGGTGTGCTTGGGATAGGCTGAGGTACAGGGGATTGGGTCGGGGTTGAGGAAGTTGGAGGGGGGAGGCTGGACACAGGGACAATGGCTGACATCAGTGCTGAGGCCAGAGACTGAAATGCTCTCTGTTGGGCCGCCAGCCCAGAATGAATGCCCTCCAGGTATGCATTTGTTTGTTGCAAATGCCTCTCAACACCCTGGATGGCATTCAAAATGGTGGATTGCCCAACAGTGAGGGATCTCAGGAGGTCAATAGCCTCCTCACTGCGGGCAGCAGAGCTGACTGGGGCAGGGCCTTAGGTGCCTGGAGTGAAGGAGATGCCCACCCTCCTGGGTGAGCGGGCACGGGACACACGTTGAGGGGCTGCTTGGAGGGCAGTGCTGGTGGGGGGTGGAGGCTATACCTGTTGATGCGGTGGGCACAGAGGTGCCCGCCACCGCAAGGGAGCTCCCTTCAGAGGAGGTGTCGCTAACACTGGTGTATGCTCCTGTCCCCGTCGTGGAGCTCCCCTCACCCTCCGTCCCACTGGTGGCTTCAGACTCCGTTGCTTCACCCTCCAGGGACAAGTGGGTTGCAGCTCCCTCCTGCTCCAGTGCCACTGCTCCTCCGCCAGATGATGCTATTGCACACAAGATCAGGGAGACAAAACAAAAAGGGAGGGAAAGACAGAAGAAAAACATGTTCAGTGCATGCAACACCACTACCGTTGGTGGACACAACACACAGGGAGCAGTTCTCTGCACTACGCCATGCACTAACAGTTCCTAGCAAATTCACATGCCCATGGGGTACGAGGCCTAAGCCCAATTGCTGCACACCTGGAAGTCACAGGATCCTGACTAGGTGTAGATGGTGATTACCACTAGTGGGTTTGGGGTGCCACAGAGCCTGCCTAACAAGGGACCTTGCCTACCAAGTTCGCCCTGGCGTAGGGGAACCCACTGCCCACCTCTCCCACCCAGACACCTCGTAATGCGCGCAGAGTCAGCAGAATGAGAGTGTACTCACCCTCTTGTGGCTGCTGTGATGCCCTCAAGCGCCTATCCAACTCCGGATAGGCCACTGCCAGGATCCGGTACATCGGGGGGTCATGGTGCGACGGGCACCCCTTCCACGTTGGCAGGCCATCCCCAGCTGGGCCTCCGCCTTCTTCTTGCTCCAGCGGCACAGGTCCTCCCATCTTTTACGGCAGTGGGTGCTTTGTTTATGGTAGACCCCTAGGGTCCGTACGTCCTTGGCGATGGCACGCCAAATTCCCTTCTTCTGGTGGGCGCTGACCTAGAGGAAAGGTACAGGAGGAAAGGAAATTACTCACCCGTCCGGACCGTCATACTCATTGCTCACCAGTTCCCACCCATGCCCTGATGCACATACATTCACCATCCTCACATGCAGGCCTCAGCCCCCCCCCATGTTTCTTCCATCCACACCACTCAAAACAGGCATTGCCCACACAGCATGCTCACAGTGTACTCACCTGTTTGTCTGAAGGACCGTACAGTTGCGTGTCCTGGGGAGGACCCCATCCACTAGTTTCTGCAACTCCTCCGAAGTGAAGGCAGGGGCCCTTTCCCGAGACACTGTAGCCATTGTCGCTTCCAGACACAGGTCACTGCAGCACTTGAAGTGTAGGTCCTCTCCTGTTAAAGGTCAGGTATCAAGTGAGTGAACAGATAGAAAATGGTGGTCACGTCCGCGGTGGTGCGTACCGTCACCGCCGGCGTACATCGTCATTGGCTCCTGGGACCCATAGGGCCCAATGTTAACCAATGCTGAATTGCGCCGCAGTCTTCAACTGCCCACCACTAACGGTGTACAACGCCAGTGCAGTTACCTCATTTCCAATTGTCCCACCTTACAGGTCAGGCAGCCGCCATTTCAGGGGGCCACATGGGATGGATAAAACTGTGTCACACCTATCTAGGCCGGGAATACAGACAGATACCGGTACATTGCGAATTACCAACGTTTCAGCAAATAACACATTGTGATACCTCAGTGTTGGATGACCCTCTGCTCGCTGTTCTCCTCCATAGGGCACGTCTACTGGGGAAGGTGATGAGATGGTGGCATCCTCTGGTGCACAGACCCCTGGTGGACCTGTTGACAATGGAAGAGAGACACAACATAATCACATACAGACTTGATCGTTCAACAATCCTGTAACTGTGTGCCCAGTTGGAGCCAGACCTGATTTCAGCTATCAGCCATCCCACAGGAATCCCCCCTCTAGTGCAGGTTCTGTCTGTACTCCATTTCCTGGCCAGTGGGTCTTTTCAAACAACAGTGGCCATGGCATCAGGGATGTCCCAGCCAATGTTCTCTAAAGTGTTGTTCAGAGTGTTATCTGCCCTGCTGAAACACATGCGCAGCTACATCTTTTTCCCTCAGGTGGAGGATTTGCCCACAGTGAAAGGTGGCTTCTATGCCCTGCGACATATCCCCAACATCATTGGTGCCATTGATGGTACACATGTGGCATTTGTACCCCCCCGCAAGAATGAACAGGTGTACAGAAACCGGAAAAGCTACCATTCGATAAATGTGCAGATGGTGTGTTTGGCAGACCGGTACATCTCCCATGTGAATTCCAAGTATCCTGGCTCAGTGCATGACGCTTACATTTTGAGGAATAGCAGCATCCCTTATGTGATGAGGCAACTCCTGAGGCACTGTGTGTGAGGCCAAGGTCCCAACACAGTTGACATAGGTGTCTGGCTATGGGGTTGTCCCTAAGGGTTAGTGTGTGTCTAACAGTTGTCCCTCGACATTTGCAGGTGACTTTGGTTACCCCAACCTGTCATGGCTACTGACCCCAGTGAGGAATCCCAGGACAAGGGCGGAGGAACGCTACAATGAGGCACATGGGCGAACTAGGAGGATTATAGAACGCACCTTCGGCCTCCTGAAGGCCAGATTCCAATGCCTCCATCTGACAGGAGGATGGGCCAGATGGTGGTCTTGTGGCAGCTGTGGAGCTTGTGGACAGTGAAGAAGAGGAGGCAGAAGAAGAAGATGTTGACAACCGAAACAACATCATCATGCAGTACTTCCAGTGAGACACAGGTAAGAAGATGTAACTGCTTCCCACATCTCATACTATTGTTGGAGCTAGCATAAGTCTGTCATTTTCACTCAGTGTATGGACCCTGACTTGTTACTTTGGCTTCCCATTTCACAGATCTGGGTCCCACTTTGTGCCCTCTGCTATGTTTACTGCTGGCCTACAGCTGTGTTACATTGGTATATGAACAAGTACATTGACATTGCTATTTTCCAGAGATTTTGCAATTACACATTTGTGAAAGCACAGACTGACTCCAGATTGTTTTGTGATTCAACTGTTTTTATTTCTGTGCAAATAAGTGGAGGGGGTTGTAAAATGGGCTGAGGTGATGGTGGAGGAATGTCCACGGCAGAGTCCAGTCTATTTGTCTCACAGGTGCATTGTCCAAAGGGGCATAGGAAGTGGAGCAATGGCAGTTTAAGGTGGACAGGGTGTCAAAGTGGGACAGAAGGATGACATTCAGGGGGGTCTTATTTCCTGGCAGGGGTCTTGGCAATGTTCTCTGTCTTGTTCCTGGATCTCAGGGACCGTTTGCGGGGTGGTTCTACATCCGCAGGGGTTGTGGTGCTGGTGGCATGTTGTTCCTGTGGCGGTGCCTCCTGTCCACTAGCGCCAGTGGAGGTGGAGGGCTGTTCATCGTCCAGGCTAGTGTCAGGGGCCCGTTGGTGTGCCACTGTGTCCCTCCTGGTGTTGAGAAGGTCTGCCAGCACCCCTGCAATGGTGACCAGGGTGGTGTTGATGGACTTCAAGTCCTCCCTGATCCCCAGGTAGTGTACCTCCTGCAGCCGCTGGGTCTCCTGAAACTTGGCCAGTACAGTGCCCATGGTCTCCTGGGAATGGTGGTAATCTCCCATGATGTTGGAGAGTGTATCGTGGAGTGTCGGTTCCCTGGGCCTGTCCTCCCCCTGTCGCACAGCAGTCCTCCAAGCTTCCCTGTTATCCTGTGCCTCTGTCCCCTGAACAGTGTGCCCACTGCCACTGCCCCCAGGTCCCTGATCATCCTGTGTTAGTGGGGTTGCCTGGGTTCCCTGTAGTGGTGAACACACTGCTGATTGACGTGTCCTGGATTACAGAGGGATGGGCCCGCTGGGTGGGTGCTGTGCTGGTGTTTGCTGAGGGGGGGTATCTGTGGTGGGTTGGGACTGTGTCAGGGGAACCGACTGTCCCGAGGTCCCTGATCGGCCGGGCTGGTCATCTTGATCCAGGCGTGCAGAGCTGCTGTCGTCACTGTGGGCCTCTTCTGTGGGGGGACTGGATATGTCTGGTACCTCCTGTCCAGTGACATTGGGTAGGGGTCCTGTTGGGGTGTAAATGCATAGTTATTGTATCTGTGTGTGCCATCTTGTGCAAGGGGTGAGTTACCCCCTACTCCTGTGCTTGCATTATTGGCTTGGCCCTTGTGTGATTGGTGATTTTGGGGCATGAGTGAGTCTCTCTGCTGGACATGCTTTGGTGATGGGTGTCCATGCATTGGTGTTACATGCAGGGCTTGGTTTTGGGATGTGTGGGTTGTGTTAGTGGGGTATCTGTGGGTTGTTGGGGTGATGGGTGTGAGGGGGAGGGTGGGAGTATGTGATGGCATGCAGGTGGTGTGGGGGGGATAAAGTAGTAAAGATTTGCCTTACCAGAGTCCAGTCCTCCTGCTACTCCTGCGAGGCCCTCGGGAGGCATAATCGCCAAGACTTGCTCCTCCCATGTTGTTAGTTGTGGGGGAGGAGGTGGGGGTCCACCGCCAGTCCTCTGTACAGCAATCTGGTGTCTGGATACCACGGAACGTACCTTCCCCGTAGGTCGGTCCACCTCTTCCTGATGTCATCCTGTGTTCTTGGATACTGTCCCACTGCGTTAACCCATTCTACAACTCTGCGCCATAGCTCCATCTTCCTTGCAATGGATCTCTGCTGCATTTGTGATCCGAATAGCTGTGGCTCTACCCAAACGATTTCCTCCACCATGGCCCTGAGCTCCTCCTCAGAAAACCTGGGGTGTCTTTGAGGTGCCATGATGTGGTGTGGGTGATGTGTGAGGTGCTGTCTGTTGTAATGTGTGAGGGGATGTGTTGGTGTGTGTTGTTTGAGGTCCGTGGATGTTGTAAGAGTGATGGTGTTGTGTGTCTGTGGATGCTGGTGTTGTGTTAGGTAGTTTCTCTCACTGGCCTTCTTTAAAATTTTTGGTTGTAAGGGTTTGTGGGTGATGTGGGTGTGTGCTTTATATTGAATTGGGTGTGTGGGTGAATTGTCCAATGTGGTTGGGTTTTGTAAATGTGTGTGTATTTTGAGAGCGGCGGTGTGTACCGCCAATGGTTTACCGCGGTTGAAAGACTGCCACATTGATTTGTGGGTCGTGATACTGTGGGCGTATTCCTGTTAGCGTGACGGTGTAGGTTTTGGTATTGCCAGTTTATCACTGACCTTTGGTGTGGCAGACTTGTGTGGGTGTCTATATTGTGGCAGGTTCCGAGCTGTGGGTCATAATACCTGTAGCGGATTTCCGTTGCCGCAACGGTATGTTGGCAGTCTTCTGCATGGCAGAAAGAGGGATTTACCGCCAGGGTTGTAATGAGGGCCATAATAATGTGTTTTATATGTCCTGACAGTGAAATACTGCTAAATTAGTTTTTCACTATTGCAAGGCCTGTCCCTCTCACAGGTTAAAATGGGGGCTACCTTTGGGAGCGGATGGACATGTGGAGTTTGGGGTCTCTGAGCTCACAATTTAAAAATACATGTTTTAGTAATGTTGATTTTAAGATTGTGGGGGTCATTCTGACCCTGGCGGTCTATGACCACCAGAGTCGCGGATGACTGAAGCACCGCCAACAGGCTGGCGGTGCTTCAAAGCCCATTCTGACCGCAGCGGTAAAGCTGCGGTCGGAAAACCGGGTCCGGAGGGTTCCCCCCGGATTTCCCCCGGCTGGGCTAATCCTCCATGGCGGCAATTCCGACGCCCTTCCCGCCAGAAGAGGATGGCGGGAATGGGTGTCCTGGGGCCCCTGGGGGCCCCTGCACTGCCCATGCCACTGGCATGGGCAGTGCAGGGGCCCCCTAACAGGTCCCAGCATGCTTTTCACTGTCTGCTTAGTAGACAGTGAAAAGCGTGACGGTGCAACTGCACCCGTCGCACACCTGCAACACCGCTTGCTCTATTCGGAGCCGGCTTCAGTGTTGCAGGCCGCCTTCCCGCTGGGCCGGCGGGCGCTAACAATGTTAGCGCCCGCCGGCCCAGCGGGAAGGTCGGAATGGCCCCAGCGGTCTTTCGACCGCGGAGCGGCCATATGGAGGTTCCCGCCTGGCGGGCGGCGACCGCCGCCCGCCAGAGTAGGAATGAGGGCCTGTGTGTTTTAAAATACCACTTTTAGAAAGTGGGCATTTTCTTGCCTAAACCATTTCTGTGACTCTGCCTGTTTGTGGATACCCTGTCTGGGTCAGTTAGACAATTGGGCTGGTTGCACCTCTCACTAGACAGTGACACAAAGGGAGCTGGGGTGTAGCCTGTGTTTCCTGATGAGCCATCTGTGCTAGGAGGGAGGGGAAGAGTGGTCTGTGCCTGCCCTCACACAATGCACTCTCTAACCCCCTGGTGTGTGTCTTGGGCCTGGCCTGGGCAAGGCAGGATTTCACAAACAAGAGAGACATTTCTTTGAAGTAAGTCAACTTCAAAGGGCAAAATGGGTATAAGAAGGGCACCCAAAACCACAGACTTTAGATCACTTCTGGACCTCTGTCTGGAGAACAGCTGAAGAGCTGAGGATGAAGAGCTGTCCTGTCTGTGACTGTGCTTTGTGGAGCTATCCTGCAGTTGCTGTTTCTGTCTGTGCTAGAGGACAAAGACTGGACTGTGTGTGCCTTTCTTCTTGGGAAGAACTCTGGAAGGGCTGGATTTAGAGCTTGTCTCCCGTTGTTTGAAGTCTCAGGGACAGTAAAGACTTCTTTCTTCCAGCACCTGGAGCCTCTGCTTAGACTCCTACCCATGCCAAGTGGTGCCCATCCAGTTCCTGGGGCCCTGAAAAGAGGAGCTGGTAGGACAAGAGATCAATGCACTGACCGCCGTGGGCGGAAAAGATCGATGCGACTCTGATCTGAGGTTGAAAAATGTACGTGCCGCCAGCTTTGCGACTGAAAATCGATGCTCGCCTGCAACGCGACTGGAATATCGACACCTGCAGCTGGAGATATGACATGCAGCATCGCTGATGGAGGCTGGTGAGATCGCAACCCGCACTGTGTGGTTTTCGGATCATCATGCAGCAGGATTTCCGATGCAAATCCCTGGCCGTGCAAAAATGACACAAGGCCTGCCCAGACCCGAGAGTGCGGTTCAAATCGACGCATTGCTCTCCTTCAGAGAGAAGAAACGACGCACACCGACTCAACTAAAGGAGAAACAACACACGGTCTTGCTCGTCAGTGATATCGATGCATCGCAATCCCCTTTTGACGCACACTCACCCGTGCTGCATTATTTTTGACGCACCCAGGTACATTTCCACGCTAACAGCATTAGCGTTGCGTTTAAAATTACATGAAGACTCTTTTTGGATTTTAATTGATAACTTGACTTGTGTGTTCTGAATTTTTGTTGTTTTGGTCTTGTTTTGTTTAGACAAATATTTCCTATTTTTCTAAACCTGTGTTGTGTCATTTTGTAGTGTTTTCATGAAGTTACTGTGTGTGTTGGTACAAATACTTTACATCTAGCACTCTGAAGTTAAGCCTCCTGCTCGTGCCAAGCTACCAAGGGGGTGAGCGGGGGTTAGCTGAAGGGGATTCTCTTTTACCCTTACTAGAGTGAGGGTCATTGCTTGGACAATGGGCAACCTGACTGCCAACCAAAGACCCCATTTCTCACATTGGTGATCAGCGGGTGGGACTGGACTTGTATTTGCACTTGACATACAGTGATTAAGTGTACACTACTGTTTTCAATGCAGACCACTACGTGACCACATACTACTTGTCTTGTGATTTTTTCTTTTTTTCTTGTGGGATTCCTTTTTCTTCTACTTCCATGATTTTGCTGATCCCTTGAGTGACTCTTTTAACTTTGTGGGAACTTGTTTCTGCCTTTGGAACTTTGTACTGTCATGTCTCAATCTGGAGATGCAACAGATGGAGCTATGCTTGAAGTAGAGAAATTGAAGGAATACTCAGTTGCTCAATTAAAACAGTTCTATAAAAAGCTTGCCTGTCCCATTAAGAGCTCCACCAGGAAGGGGGGGCAGCAAAAGGAACAGAGGGCCTGGGCAACAGTCAATGAGGCTGGGGGCACACAGAGGAGGAGGATGTGGATGGGGACGTACAGAGGATACACAGGCCCTCATTCTGACCTTGGCGGGCGGCGGAGGCCGCCCGCCAAAGTCCCGCCGTCAAGTTACCGTTCCGCGGTCGAAAGACCGCGGCGGTAATTCTGACTTTCCCGCTGGGCTGGCTGGCGGTCGCCTTCAGACCGCCAGCCAGCCCAGCGGGAAAGAGGCTTCCACGATGAAGCCGGCTCGGAATCGAGCCGGCGGAGTGGAAGCTGTGCGACGGGTGCAGTTGCACCCGTCGCGTATTTCACTGTCTGCGCAGCAGACAGTGAAATACATGTAGGGGCCCTCTTACGGGGGCCCCTGCAATGCCCATGCCAGTGGCATGGGCACTGCAGGGGCCCCCAGGGGCCCCGCGACCCCCCCTACCGCCATCCGGATCTCGGCGGTCCGACCGCCGGGATATGGATGGCGGTAGGGGGGGTCGGAATCCCCGCGGCGGTGCAGCAAGCTGCGCCGCCGCGGAGGATTCAATGGGGCCGCGGTACACTGGCGGGACCCCGCCAGTGGTGCCGGTCCGACCGCGGCTTTACCGCCGCGGTCGGAATCCCCATTGGAGCACCGCCGGCCTGTCGGCGGTGCTCCCGCGGTCCTCCGCCCTGGCGGTCAAAGACCGCCAGGGTCAGAATGACCGCCACAGTGTTGTAGTGGAGGTACCTGTTACACCTGGGGGGAGGGTCCCCAGGAGGGGTAGCAGGGTGTCATCCAGGGGTCTGACTCCTGAAGAGTTACAGGAAAGACAGGCAGAGAGGATTCACCATTTGGAGTTGGAAGAGTTGAGGATGCAAAAGAAATTAGAAGAGAGGAGGAGGGACTTAGAGATAAAAAAGATAATTTTGGCTTATGAGCTAAAACTGAAAGAGCTGGAAGTCATGAGGGCTGAGTCCAGGTGGAATGGGGACAGCAACAATTTTAGATTCAGTGCTGCTGAAGAAGTGCACATGACCAGAGATGTTGTGCCCTACTTGAAGGAGGGAGTTAACACACACCAGGAGGTTCAGGGGTACGAGGTAGCTCCAGTGATGCACAGGGTACCTGAGTTGGAGTGGGGGAACTGGCATGGGGAGTCATAATTGTGGGAGGGACACTCTACTGATTCTAGGTGAGAGTAACAGGGAGAGGGGTTTCCCCCAGGTAGAAGCCCTGGTTATGGAGTGTGAAGACATCCCAGAAGAGTGTGGGTTGAGTGTCAGGGAGAGTCAGGTGCTGTCTCACCAGTCTCAGGAGGGTGATGTGGGGTGCTTTTTCAAGGCTGAGTCACTGGATGGTTAGGTGAAGGGTAGTTTGGTTAATTCAAGTGAGGGGCTGAATGATATAATTCCTGGAGAGCATATGTCTAGTCCTTATTTTCCAGAGCTACGCCAACACCAGATGGAGTGTGAGTTTTCTGACTCCAGGGAACTTACACAGGAGGCAGACCTCTGGCTGAGTACCAGAGAGTCGGAAGAGGCATTTGAGGGTGCTCCTGACGGGAGTGGTCTAGGTATTTTCCAACCAGGTGAGGTAGGGGAGGATTGCAATGTCCCAGGTAGGTCCCAGTGTAGTGGGATGGGTGAGGGACCCCATGTCCAGTCTCAGAGAAGAGGGAATGGGGAGGGGCTGAGGCCCAGGGTGCCGAGATCCAGTCCCAGGTCCTGGAGGGTTCCATGAGGGAAGGCCAGGTGGGGAGCCTAGCCTGTACCGTAGGGCCATCTGCTGAGGGAGACCCCACAGTGTCAGGAGAACTTGGGGGGCAGCTGTAGCCAGTGTGCCACCAGTTCTGGTGTCCGGCAGTACCACTCCTAGTGAGGGGGTGCAGAAGTCCAGACAGAGGGTTGAGAGGGGGTTGCGGACCCCAGCGGAGAACCTGGAGGGCCGAGGTCAGCTCTGAGAGCAGATCCCCCCAGGAATGACCTTGGTGGTGACCATTTCTGGGTTGGGGGAATCCAGACTCTGCCAGATGGGCAAGGGTCAGGAGACCTGTGCCAGCCAGACCCTTGTGTGGCCCTTGGGGATGGTGTGTCCCTTGTGGGGGGTAAGTGTACCCTCCAGGAAGTCCTGGTGTGCCAGGCAATGGTTCAGGGGGTAAAGCCTGACCTGATGGGGAGTAGGTGTGCTCCCAAGGAAGTCCTGGTGCGCCATGCAGTGGTTCAGCCACAGGGTAGTGACTCTGGGTTGGATGACCAGGTTCAGGGGATAAACTCTGACCTGGTGGGGGGGAGGTGTGCCCCCAAGAGTCCTGTGTCACCAGGCAGTGGTCCAGTCTGAGGGTACAGACCCTGAACTGGAGGATCAGGTGCAGGAGGTAAATCCTGACCTGAAGGAGGGGGCGGATTGCCCAATCACCCCCTCTGGAGTGATTTCTAGGGGTACTCTCCTTGATGAGGGGTGCAGAACCCTGGGTGGGAAGGCCAGGTTCAGGGTCTCCCCTCTGACCTGGAGGGAGGGGCTACTGCTCACAGTGACCCTACCATGTTGTCTTCTGGGGGGGGTCACTCCTAGTTCGGGGTTGCAGGACCCCAGAGGGGAAGGCAGGAGGAGGGAAGCCTCACCCCTGGCCCTAGTACAACCTGAAGGTATAGACCCTAGGTTGGAAGACCAGTTGTAGGGTAACATTCCTGCAATGATGGGAGAACTGTGCAGGACTGCTTCTACAAACACCCTGACAATTTTGGACTCTGGGGGTGCCGCTCCTGGAGGGAGGGTACGGAGTCCCAGAGGGGATGACCAGGGCCAGGTTGTCATCCCTGACCTGGTGGAAGGGAGAGTGGTCAAAGGGTGCCAGGCACCTGGGGCTACGGCCCCCCACTCTCAACAGTCACAGTGGTTGGAGAGCCTTGAGAGGCCTGGGGCCTGGCTTTCATCCCTGACAGCTGCCAGTGCCCACTGTGACTTGCTGCCCTGGTGGACAGAGTTGCCCCTGGGGGGGTGGGGGCAGGAGTCACACCCCAGGGATGGAGTGGGCAACACCACTCTGTTGGCGCTGGTGGCACTATCTACCCCCTGGGATGCATCAGTGAGCAAAGTAAAGTTAGGTGCTGCACAGATGGTATCTGCAGATGAGGAGAAGGGTTCCCCATGGGTTAGCTTAGTGGGTCCTCAGAGTATGGACAGAGGGATCGAACTGGAGTCAAGAAGATGTAAAACTGGAACATGCCCCTGCTGTTGTGGGCCTGGGTCCCTGTTCTATCGCCCCAATCAGGGAAGTACATCAAGGTAATGATTGTTCTCCCCTGGCTTTAGGCTGCTAGGGGGTCATGTTGGAATATGCCCTTTTCTCAGGGTCATCCCCAATCTTTTTGACTCCTTCCTCATATTTTATCTGATCTGTTTATGTTGGCTCTAGAGCTCTGAGCACTTTACTACTGCTAACCAGTGCTAAAGTGCACATGCTCTCAGTGTAAATTGTATTGTTGATTGGCATATTTGATTTACTAGTAAGTCCCTAATACAGTGCACTAAAGGTGCCCAGGGCCTGTAAATTAAATACTACTAGTGGGCCTGCAGCACTGGTTGTGCCACCCACATTAGTAGCTCTGTAAACGTGGCTCCGACCTGCCACTGCAGTGTCTGTGTGTGCAGTTTTAAACTGTAAATTTTACTTGGCAAGTGTACCCACCTGCCAGGCCTAAACCTTTCCTTTTCTCATATGTATGACACCCCTAAGGTAGGCCCTAGGTAGCCCCAAGGGAAGAGTGCAGTGTATGGTTATAGTAGGACATATAGGTGGTCATTACGACCCTGGTGGTCGGAGACCGCCAGGGGTAATGTAGCGTCCGTACCGCCAACAGGCTGGCGGTACAGAGGCCCTTATTACGACCACGGTGGTAGCGCCGCGGTCGCACCGCCGGGGCCGGCATTTTCCCGCCGTTTTCCCACCGTTTTCCGCATAGCAGACAGTGAAAAGCGCCACGGGTGCAACTGCACCCGTCGCACAGCCGCAACACCGCCGGCTCCATTAGGAGCCGGCACCTATGTTGCGGCCTCATCCCCGCTGGGCAGGCGGGCGCAAACTTGGCTTGCGCCCGCCGGCCCAGCAGGAATGTCGTAATGGGGGACCCACCGCCGCCCGCCAATGTCGTAATGACCCCCATAGTATTGTGTTTTATATGTCCTGACAGTTAAATACTGCTAAATTTGTTTTTCTTTGTTGCAAGGCCTGTCCCTCTCATAGGTTAACATGGGGGCTACCTTTAAATCTGATTAAAGTGTAGTTTCCCTTTGGGAGTGGATAGACATTTGGAGTTTGGGGTCTCTGAGCTCACAATTTAAAAATACATCTTTTAGTAAAGTTGATTTTAAGATTGTGTGTTTGAAAATGCCACTTTTAGAATGTGGACATTTTCTTGCTTAAACCATTTCTGTGATTCTTCCTGTTTGTGGATTCCCTGTCTGGGTCAGTTTGACAGGTGGGCTGGTTGCACCTCTCACTACAGTGACAGAAAGGGAGCTGGGGTGTAGCCTGCATTTCCTGATGAGCCATCTGTGCTAGGAGGGTGGGGAGAAGTGGTCACTTACACCTGAAAGGGCTGTGTCTGCCCTCACACAATGCAGTCTCTAACCCCCTGGTGTGTGTCTGGGGCCTGGCCTGGGCAAGGCAGGATTTCACAAACAAGAGAGACTTTTCTTTGAAGTAAGCCTACTTCAAAGGGCAAAATGGGTATAAGAAGGGCACCCAAAACCACAGATTTTAGATCACTTCTGGAAACCAAGAGGAACCTCTGCCTGGAGAAGAGCTCAGGAAGAAGAGCTGCCTGTAACTGTGCTATGTGGAGCTATCCTGCATTTGCTACTTCTGTCTGTGCTAGAGGACAAAGACTGGACTTTGTGTGCCTTCCTTCTTGTGAAGAACTCTCCAAGGGCTTGAGTTAGAGCTTGCCTCCTGTTGTTTGAAGTCTCAGGGACGGCAAAGACTTCTCTCTGCCAGCACCTGGAGCCTCTGCTGAGACTCCTACCCTGCCAAGTGGTGCCTATCCAGTTCCTGGGGCCCAGAAAGGAGAAGCTGGTAGGACAAGAGTAAGAAATCTATGCACCAACCGCTGTGTGGGGAAAAGATCGACGCAACTCCGATCTGCGGCTAAAAAATCGACGTGCCGCTGGCTTCGCAACTGAAAATCGATGCTCGCCTGCAACGTGACCGGAAGAGCGATGCCCGCAGCAGGAGAAACGACGTGTAACATCGCTGAAGGAGGCTGGTGAGATAGCAATCCGCGCTGTGTGGTTTTCGGATCATCGAGCGGCAGGATTTCAGATGCAAACATCGCTGGGCGTGCAAAAATGATGCAAGGCCAGCCCGGACCCGAGAGTGCGGATCAAATTGATGCATCGCTCTCCTGCAGAGAGAAGAAACGATACACACCGACTCGACTGAAGGAGAAACAACGCACGGTCTCACTTGTGAGTGATATCGACGCATCGCAAGCCCTTTTTGACACACACTCACCCGTGCGGGTTTATTTTTGATGCACCCAGGTACATTTTCACGCTAACAGCGTTAACGTTGTGTTTAAAATTACATGAAGCCTCTTTTTGGTTTTTAATTGATAACTTGACTTGTGTATTCTGGATTTTTGTTGTTTTGGTCTTGTTTTCTTTAGATAAATATATCCTATGTTCCTAAACCTGTGTTGTATCCTTTTGTAGTGTTTTCATTAAGTTACTGTGTGTGTTGATACAAATACTTTTGATCTAGCAATCTGAAGTTAAGCCTACTGTTTGTGCCAAGCTACCAAGAGGGTGAGCAGGGGTTAGCTGAAGGTGATTCTCTTTTACCCTGACTAGAGTGAGGGTCCTTGCTTTGGCAGGGGATAACCTGAGTGCCAACCAAAGACCCCATTTCTAACACCCTAGCTCCATATTTATCTCCAGACAAAGAAACAATGCACAAGCTTAGCGCCATTATTTAATGCCTGGGTCAGACCAGGTGTTAAAGTGCAGGTAGGCCCATTTCTATGGTGGAACACCATGGAATGGGCATAGAGATGCCCACCCCAAACCCCAGGAACACCTCCACCCACACCACTGGGACACCACAGGAGATGGACCCCATCCCAGGTAATTTCAGGTAAGTATAGTTTTTTTTTTTTTGTAAGTGTCATTGGGGGCCCCTTACATGGGCCCCCCTGCCTGGCACTAGGTATGTTGGGTTTGCCCAGGGGACACTAGTCCCCTGTGGTGGGCATTGGGGTGGTGGTGGTGATGACTCCTGTCTACACTTAGGAGTCATTGTTTGGCATCTTAAGCATCGTAAAATGACGCTAGGCTGGTTAGCAGCATAGTTTTTTACAGCTAACCAGCCTAATGTCATTTCAGACCAACTAACACCATTTTCCCTAACGCCATCCCTGACCAGCTAGTGTCTTTTTTTTTTTAGATGCTAGCCATTCCTTAGCGCTATCTTGCATCATTTATTAAATATGGTGCAAAGATGGGTCCAAGGAATGGTGTTAGCCGGCATTAAGAAAAATGACGCAAAACTGCAGTTTTACGTCATCTTTCATAAATATGGCCATAGTATTTGTGGTTTATGCCTTCACTGATGATACATTAGGTTCTTCACCCCACTGCTGAGACAATTGTGCCATGTCACCAGAGTGCTTGCATTCCCTCTAGCCATAGGTTAATACCAAAGCAGTGTCCAGGTCATGTTACTGTGTTATGTTTTATTAATTACCCTGCACTCTGCCTTGCGCACAGTAAAACACAACAATCTGCCTTGCTGTAATGTCTTGCATGCAATTGTACTACATTATGTAGCATAGGGGTCATATATGTCACACATGCATGTAACTCAACAAGCCATACTTTAATTTTATTGATATCCAGTAGTTTCCTAGCACACACATTTATCTTCAGAATACAGAACAGTAGACACTGATCCCCAACTCTGAATGAGATTGGCAACATCCAAATAAAAAATATGCATCTCAGTCCATTAATTCAGAACCCAATATATTAATCTGGAGAGTCCCAGAGATCTCTTCACTCACCCATCCCAGTTCTACTTGTACATGACTCATCAGGCAATCATCTTTCATACCCAGACACTCTACTTAATCTCACATACCGATGACACCCATATCATACAATGACTCTCAGAAACACAAACACCACCAACATGTGTTACAGTATGCTTTTGTCCAGCATGCCTACCTGTATGTGAGAGTAATGGGTCATACTGACCCTCAGTTCATGTTAGTGAGGATAATGTGCAACAGGTACCTATCCTGTTTTCCCACACATCTAGGCCTCAACCCCTCACCCTCCAAACATCCTAGACACCTCACCATCATCCTGGGCAACTACAACACCATTAAAGTATTAAAATGTACAGATCCGTGTTTTATCTCCACCTGATTTTACATATGTTGTATAGTCAGGCTTCTCTTCTTCTGCCTCCCTCCTGCCACCATCCCCTGGCCCTAATCACATGTAGACCATAGTACACCAAGCTGCAACACAAGTGTTAAACTATCATAAACAGCAGTGCCTGACTAATACTCAACTTTCCTTGTGACACACACATCACCCCTTGTCTCCTTGAGATACAACAGAGTGTACCCATTCAGATACACTGCCAGTTCAATCTACTCCACCTCACATACAACGCACTACTCTAACCAGGCCCCACCAAGCTCACAAACCATCTGTCATTCCAACAAAGAATCATGGACTTCTGCTGTGCATCACTTCAATTAACCCCAACCCCCAAACTCCATATGAGCAAGACAGGAGGTAGGGTGGTCTCTTACATCGTAACCAACACACGTAAAAACCTCATCCAGCACATCCGGACAGCTGGATGCAAAATGGTTTAGTTCAAATGACTCTTCATGTGATCCTCCTTGGATAGCCTGCACAAACGCAGCACCTGAATACCCTATTGGATGAGAAGTTAGCACTTTGGCAAATCACATTACTAAATATTCCATTCCATTCAGATTTTGACTGCATAGCCCCACCATAAGCACCTTTGCTATATAGTGCAAGGGAGTTGGCATGGAGTCTGACATATCTGCACATTTTCCAATAACCATGGAAGCTGTGCTGCTCCAGCCACAGTTTTTTGCTTTGTATTGCGGGATTTCTAGTCCAAGTCTATCATGTAGATTAGACCGCAAGTCCCTTGATTAATTGAACATCCTGGACCAAACCATCAAGCACAGATCAGTGAAAGTTGACACCGCAGGAGTTAACATATGTGACAGGGGAATTATTTCAGAGTAATTAATGAATTCACATGTTAGACATTCCTGCCCTTTCACACGCACATGGTGCAGTGCAGCAAAGTGACTTGCTGTGTTGCGTTGCATTACACATCTCCTTAGTATGACCCATGGTCCCCTATTGTCACTTACCCTGTAGTTCTTCCTGGTGCTTAACTGCAGCACTGTCCTGTCAGGCAATTCCTGAGACCAACTCTGTTGTGATGAGTGACACCACCTGCTCCTCCAGTGGATAAAAATCCTCCTGGACATTAAGGGCCACATGTAGCAACTTTCAGAATTGCGACCCACAAATTGCGAGTCAGAGCGACTCACAATTTGCGAGTCGCAAATCCAAATGTTGGATGGTGTCCCTGACTAATCATGAGGTGGGTTGCAATTTGCGACCCCCTTGCGAATGACGGCCCTCACAGGGATGGTGGCCTGCTGCGGACAGCAGACCACCATGTCTGTGACTGCTTTTCAATAAAGCAGTTTTTTTTTTTTTTGTAATGCAGCCCATTTTCCTTAAAGGAAAACGAGATGCATTACAAAAACAAAAAATGAAATGTTTTCGTTTAATTTTTTCAGAGCAGGCAGTGGTCCAAAAAATGTTTACAGTGACATTCACAACAGGGAAGGGGACCCATGGGGACCCCTGCCCTTTTGAGAATGAGTTAGCACCCATTTGAAATGGAACACCCCTTCCCAATTGCGAGTTCGCAATTCCGTTTTGCGATTCAGTAACCAGGTTACCGAATCGCAAAACGGGGTTTGTGCATTGGATGTGCTTTTTGCACATCGCAAACAGCGAAATTCGCTGTTTGCGACGTGCAAACAGCTACCTACATGTGGCCCTATGTCCTCCTCTGGTTCTCATAGCTGCTCTAAGGTTCTTGGCCAGTTTTTCTTTGGTCTTGGGCTTATAGTCATGCCACCTGTTTTTCAACTCCAGCACTGTCCTTTTTATTTGGCCTACACTATTGATTTTGCCAAGTATGGATTTCCAAATAGCTTCCTTCTTCACTAATGGCAATTGAGAGTTGACAAATAGCAGATGTTCATTTTTTGTCACCTCAGCTATTAATAATTGGTTCTTCTTCTCACTGACATTGGTCTTCCTCTTTCTCCTCCCCTGGCCTGCTGTCTGGTCATCTTGGTTTGTGTTGGGATTGTTGCCCTCCTGAATGGTAGATGGTGCTCCCTCCATTTTTTTTTAATTTTTGTTTTGTTCTACTGTTCTGTCTGCTGTTAAATGTTTTGAAATGCGCATTTTTTTAACATATTCCACCACGCAACGCACTCCTTACAAGTACTTTATGACATGCAAATCAGCCTTGTGTCACATATCGGCCAGTCGCCTTATGACACGTTGCATCACGTTTTTTAGAAGATGCGTCAACATTTTTTGATGCACTTATGGACCTTGAGACAAGCTGCACGAACCATAAATCTGGTGCATCCATGTTGCATGCAAATAGTGCTATACAGCACCATTTTTTTTTATGCAATGCTGCTGCAACACACTGTTGCGTCACTTCATTAAATATGCCCCATAGTTACTTTTGCAACTGATGAATTCTCTTCTTAGCTATATGACAAAAAATCTACCAGTTTACTTCTATTTTCGGCATTTGTGGAACCAGGGCAACACTAGCATCAAATATGCATCAAGACCCTGATTTATACTTTTTTTGCTCTGCATTACCGACTTTTTGACGCAAAAGCGGCGGAAACTTACAAAATACAAAGGGGGTTATTACAACTTTGGAGGAGGTGTTAATCCGTCCCAAATGTGACGGATATACCACCAGCCGTATTACGAGTTCCATAGGATATAACGGACTCGTAATACGGCTTGTGGTATATCCGTCACTTTACCGTCACTTTTGGGACGGATTAACACCTCCTCCAAAGTTGTAATAACCCCCAAATGACGGTAATGCAATGCAAAAAAAGTATAAACCAGGGCCCAAATGTCTTCCAGTTTCTAAATCCGAATAAATACAAAGTGGCTGTCTAAATTTCGTTATAATACAAACCATCCCTGGAAGGAGGCACATTTGTCTTAAACAAATAAGGCTTGAACCCTTAGCCTTCTCCCCAAATGCGATGATCAAAGCCGTTTTAAATACATTCCCTTTTATAGCGCCTCTTCTGTTAACTGGGAACTCTGCAGGTTTCTTTTAAACCTGGTAGAAACCTTGTTCAATTCTGAAATTTATGACATCACTAGAAACATTGATGAAAAGAAGTAATACTACTGAATATTATTTCACTAACTAAATCAATAGCCTACAGCTTATATTTACACTTATTGAAAGGGAATTCTAGTATCCTGATGTCCTTTGTAGTTACACATAGCCAACACTATTCATCTGTCATCTCTGACACCCACCTCAACAATATGCAGCTGTGAGAAAGAGAGATCACAGCCACAGAGAGAGTGACAGCTAAATTAGATTTTGTCAGTGCTGCATGGGAAGCCAGTGGAATTATGGCTTTACTGTTTTAAGTGAAGCTCCCTTTAGTGCATCAGATAAAGCAAGAGACAAAGCAATACTACAGTCTTCACTGAGAGCACATTTCCAGAGTTCACATACAGTGCACTTGTAAAATCAATTATTAAAGCTGGTGAGAGCCATGTGATGATCGGCACCCCAAGCTCGGCTGATCACCTGCGTAAGGCGCAGACATCCCTTTATTTTCAGTAGTAAATTGCATGCAGTTTCAATTGCAGAGACCGTGGCTTCATCGGGATGCTACTTATATATGGTTTTGTTTGACCCTGGTCATGATTGGAATTCAGTAATCGGAAACGAAAGGCCAAAGATACGGCGTTATTATTTTACTTTTACCCAGAGCTATTCGAGAGGAAACAATGTGTTGCATTTCTCCTCAGTGTTCAATATTTGAATCATTAATTTAGAAGTTGTATTTGGCGCTATTCGTCGCTTTTGGATCACTAAAAAAAAAATCAAATAATTCAACGTGTCTTTAAGTTTCTTATTACTGGAATTCTTTATCAGAAATTGTATTGAACACAAAGACTGCTGGTAAGCTCAAAAACGACTGTGTCTAAACACACATAACGAAAAGCACCGCAATGTAAATTAAATATGCCGCACTGAAAAGAAATCGAGATCCATATGCAGCGATTAGGTGGACCATTTATTATTATTATTACAAGATGTCATATAAATTCATGCACTGCCGGGTGGGTTACAGGTCGTAGCAAAAAAAAAACTGCAACCTAACCCCTTCGCTGCAAGGCCTTTTCCCCGTTAGGTGCGAGGCCTTTTTTTGGCTATTTGGTGCAATTCGCGCTTAGGCCCTCATAACTTTTTGTCCAAATTTGTGTCCTTTTTTTCCAACATCCTAGGGATTCTAGCGGTACCCAGAGTTTGTGGGTTCCCCTGGAGGAGACTAAGGGAGTCATTACAACCCTGGTGGACGGTGTTAAAGGTGCGGTAATACCTCAAACAGGCCGGCGGACAAAAAAAGGGAATCATGACCCTGGCGGAAACCGCCAACAAAGACAGCCACTATAACACTCCGACCGCCACGGCGGTACAGACAAGCAGCGCAGCGGTTACCGCCAACAGACAGGCGGGAGACAATGTACCACCCACACTATTACAACCCGCCAATCCGCCACCTTTTCCGGGGTGGACGCACCGCAGATAAAAACACGGCGGAAACAGCTTTTGCAATGGGAAAACGCTCACCTCAACACATCCCACGAGGAAGGAGGACACCATGGAGCCCGAATTACAAATCGTACCTGCCCTTGTTTTTCTGCTCGTTTACGACCAACAGCTACATAGGCGCAGAAGATACCGGTGAGTACTGCACCTACGACACAGGGGAGGGGGGAGGCAAAAGTTAGGGGGACACCCACCAAACACCCCCACCCCCACCCTCGCATATCACAACATACACACCAATGCAGTCACAAAAATCACAGTAACAACCCACAATCCCCCCGGAAGAATGCAAAGACAATGCGAAAATCGGGCAAACATTGTAATGTGCCAATATACATGTCATACAAAAATATACAGATATACATATCTCAAAATCACTCTTATTTACACATACAATCCGAGAAGTAGTGCAGATATGTACACAACAATGTCCGTGCACCAACAGTCCAAAAAAGCATGGACGAGGCCCACAATAGATACCTGACCAAAATCGGAGAGAACACTGCCGGGGCATCGGATAGAAACACTACAGGCACCTCAGGGGGAAGGGAAGGGGGGGCACCTCAGCCAGATGAATGCGAAGCCAGATCCACGACGGGGCTCCATGCCCATTGATGTATCCTGGGGAGTGCAAAGCCACAGTCTCACAAGTCACTACAGTGGGTGGTTTGCCCACTGTGCCATCCTGGGGAGTGCAAAGCCACAGTCTCTCAAGTCACTACAGTGGGTGGTTTACCCACTGTGCCATCCTGGGAGTGCAAAGCCACAGTCTCTCAAGTAGATGCAGGTCTCCACTGGTTCTGGAGGGGGACTGGTGCCCAAACTGGATGAGTCTCCACGTGAAAGTACCTGTCCTGTCACTGTCCCAGCTGCACATGGGATAAGGATGCCTGATGTGGCGGTCCATTCATTCCTAGACGGGCATGCCCTGTTCAGCGGTGCTTTGCCATGGCGTTTCAGGACTGTTCAGCGGTGCTTTGCCATGGCGTTTCAGGACTGTTCAGCAGTGCTTTGCCATGGTGTTTCAGGACTGTTCAGCAGTGCTTTGCCATGGCGGTCTTTGCCCTGTTCAGCGGTGCTTTGCCATGGCGTTTCAGGACTGTTCAGCGGTGCTTTGCCATGGCGGTCTTTGCCCTGTTCAGTGATGCTTTGCCATGGCGTTTCAGGACTGTTCAGCGGTGCTTTGCCATGGCGGTCTTTGCCCTGTTCAGCGGTGCTTTGCCATGGCGGTCTTCGCCCTGTTCAACGGTGCTTTGCCATGGCGGTCTTTGCCCTGTTCAGCAGTGCTTTGCAATGGCGGTCTTTGCCCTGTTCAGTGGTGCTTTGCCATGGCGGTCTTTGCCCTGTTCAGCGGTGCTTTGCCATGGCGGTTCAGGACTGTTCAGTGGTGCTTTGCCATGGCGTTTCAGGACTGTTCAGCGGTGCTTTGCCATGGTGTTTCAGGACTGTTCAGCATTGCTTTGCCATGGCGGTCTTTTCCCTGTTCAGCGGTGCTTTGCCATGGCGTTTCAGGACTGTTCAGCAGTGCTTTGCCATGGCGGTCTTTGCCCTGTTCAGCGGTGCTTTGGCATGGCGGTTCTGATACGGACATTGGTGTGTGGCATGACGATCTCTACAATGGGCATTGGTGTGTGGCATGAAGATCTCTACAATGGGCATTGGTGTGTGGCATGACGTTCCATCATTGCCCAGCGGGGCTGTGGCATCCTGGCCCCTCCTGGGCTGTGACACTGGCGGTGGTCTCTGGACCAGTGACGATACTTGTGCCCTCCTGGGCTGTGACTCTGGCGGTTGTCTCTGGACCAGTGACGATACTTGTGCCCTCCTGGGCTGTGACTCTGGCGGTGGTCTCTGGACCAGTGACAATACTTGTGCCCTCCTGCGCTGTGACTCTGGCGGTGGTCTCTGGACCAGTGACCATACTTGGGCCCTCCTGGGCTGTGACACTGGCGGTGGTCTCTGGACCAGTGACGATACTTGGGCCCTCCTGGGCTGTGACTCTGGCGGTGGTCTCTGGACCAGTGACGATACTTGGGCCCTCCTGGGCTGTTACTCTGGCGGTGGTCTCTGGACCAGTGACGATACTTGTGCACTCCTGGCCTGTGACTCTGGCGGTGGTCTCTGGACCAGTGACGACGGTGCTGGCGGTTGTGTCTGGACTGCCGGATATGATGGCGCACTTCTCCGCCATGACACTCACAACAGGCTGGGCAGACTTCCTCTGGACCTTCCACACCTTTGTTGGAGTTACAGCTGACTCACCAATCGCCTCCGATCCCATGTCACATGTTGTCCCACCAGGAGTCTTAAGACGGTCCCGTCGTCCACTCTCCATTTTCAGAGCCTTTACAGGGGGTGGGCTGCCACTGCCTTGGCTCCGGGTCCTACTGCCTGCCCTGGTGGACGGTGCACTCCAAAAACCTGGAACACGCACCACTGGTACTGGAGGCTTTTTGGCTGAGGCGCTACGACGGGACTGATGAGTGGGAGGGATTGGGGGGGCAAAAAGGTCAATTTGACAGAGGGACAGTTTCTGACGAACACTGGGATGGGTAGCTGAAGGGGGTCTGGGAGTGGCGGAAGAGGAGGTGTTTGTAGGAGGTGTCACTTTAGATGTTTTGGGTGCAGGTGCAGGTACTGGAGGCTGTCGTGAGGTGGATGGATGTTGGGTGAGTGATTGCCAGCGTTTGGGTACTTTGGGAGGGGGCGTCACAGACACATTGGGAGAGGATACAGGGGACGTGTAAATGGCAGTGGAGGTGGTGAGTGCAGGTGAGCGGCTTGTGGTGCTGGGTGTCCTGGTGCGAGTCCTAGTGCCTGTAGATGTGATGCATGCAGGTGTGTGTGTAGACGAGACTGGGAGGGAGGATGGAGAAGAGGAGGAGGGGGACACAGTGGAGACAGTGGATGTTGCTGTGTCTGTATGTGGGTGAGGCTTGCGTGAGTGCCTGTGGTGTGTGTGGTGCCTATGTTTGCTTCAGCTGCTTGTGTGTGTTGACTTGTGTGCATGCTGGTCTGTAGGTGTGCTTGGGATGGGCTGGGGTACAAGAGATTGGGTCTGGGTGGAGGAAGTTGGAGGGGGGAGGCTGGACACAGGGACAATGGCTGGCATCAGTGCTAAGGCCAAAGATTGCAGGGTTCGCTGAAGGACAGCCTGACCAGAATGAATACCCTCCAGGAATGCATTACCGTGTTGCAACTCCCTCTCTACACCCTGGATGGCATTCACAATGGTAGACTGCCCAACCTGAGGAGGTCAATGGCCTCCTCACTGAGGGCAGCAGGGGGGACTGGGGCAGGGCCTGAGGTGCCTGGGGCGAAGGTGATGCCCACCCTCCTGGGTGAGCGAGCACGGGGCGAAGGCTGAGGGGCTGCTGGGAGGGCGGTGCTGGTAGGGGGGGTGGCGGCTGTACCTGTAGAAGTGGGGCGCACAGGTGGTGCCGCCACCACAGGGGAGCTCCCATCGGCGGACGAGTCCGTGTCGCTGGTTTGTGATCCGGTGGCCGACGTAAAGCTCCCCTCGCCCTCCGTCCCACTGGTGCATTCAGAGTCTGTGGTGTGGCCCTCCATGGCCATGTGGGATGCAGCTCCCTCGTGCTCCGGTGCCACTGTACCTCCGCCTGATGATGCTGATGTACAAAAGGACAGGGAGAGCAGGAAAAGGGGGGAGACAGAACAACGAGAGTTTTAGTGCATGGCATACCGCTACCGTTGGCGGACAAGACAGATGCAGCAGCCCCCTGCATTACGCCGTTCTCCTGACCTCTGCACATGCAATATCTGGGACATGGCCTACATGGCAATGGTGGGAATCTGCGCACATTGATGCCACAGGGGCAACTATACCTCAACTTGGCACTCTGCTGATGTGGGGTTGAGTGCCACATGGCCTACATAACGGAGTGGCCTTGCCTACCTAACTCGCCCTGGCCTAGGGACACCGACAGCCCACCTCCCCCACCCAGACACCTATACTACACGCAAACTCCGCTGAATGAGGTTGTACTCACCCCCTTGTGTCTGCTGTGATGTCCTCAAGAGCCCATCCAACTCCGGGTAGGCCACCGCCAGGATCCGGAACATCAGGGGGGTCATGGTGCGACGGGCACCCCTCCCCCGTTGGGAGGCCATCCCCAGCTGAGCCTCTGCCGTCTTCTTGCTGCAGCGGTGGATGTCCTCCCATCTCTTACGGCAGTGGGTGCCCTGTCTCTGGTGTGCCCCCAGGGTCCGGACCTCCTTGGCGATGGCACGCCAAATGTCCCTCTTCTAGTGGGCGCTGACCTACATGACATGCACAAGGAAAGAGGAAGAGTCATTACCAACTGCACCGTCAATGTGAGTGGCCCCCTCCCTACTCTGGCCATGTGGCCCATTCATTCCCATGCATGACTGTTCTATGTACTCTGCCCCCTTCCCTCTTCCACCCAGCCCTCTCCACCCAGGCCTAGCCCATACAACGTGCTCCCTTGGTACTAACCTGTTGGTCTGGAGGACCGTAGAGTAGTGTGTACTGTTGGAGGACCCCATCCACAAGTTTCTCCAACTCCTGTGCAGTGAAGGCAGGGGCCCTTTCCCCAGACGCAGCAGCCATCGTCGCTTCCAGACCGAGGTGACTGCAGCACTAGCAGTCTAGGTCCTCTCCTGTCGAAGGTCAGGTATCTAGTGATTGAACAGATAGAAAATGGCGCTGACGTCCGCGGCGGTGACGTCCGCGGTGGTGCGCATCATCACCGCCGGCGCACCTGCTCATTGGCTCCTGGGACACATAGGGTCCAATATTAACCAATGCTGCATTGCGCCGCGGTCTACGACCACCTACTGCGACCGTGTGCAACGCCAGCGCAGTTACTCCACAATCCCATTGTCCCAGTTTAGAGGTCAGGCAGCCGCCATTTCAGGGGCCCACCTGGCTTCATTTACTACTGCGTCACACATAGCTAGGCCTATACTCAACACACATACAGGAAGGCTTTTTTGTCTGGTGTAGTCTTGTGTGTAACTGTCGGTACATACCTGGAGGAATAGTGACTCGTTCTTCGCTGTTGTCCTTCTTAGGCACCGTCAGCTGGGACATATGAGAAGATGGTGGAATCCTCCGGTGTACCGACCGCTGGTGGACCTGTTGACAATGGAAGAAAGACACATCATCGTCACATACCGGTTTGACCGTGCCACAATCCAGGAACTATGTACCCAGTTGGAGCCAGACCTGATGTCACCAATCCGCCATCTGACTGGAATTCCCCCTGACGTGCAGGTGCTGTCAGTGCTCCATTTCCTTGCAAGTGGGTCATTTCAGACAACAGTGGCAGTGGCATCAGGAATGTCCCAGCCTATGTTTTCCAACGTGCTGTCCAGAGTGTTGTCTGCCCTGCTGAAACACGTAAGGAGATACATCATTTTCCCTGAGGTGGAGGATTTGCCTACAGTGAAAGGTGACTTCTATGCCCTTGGACATATCCCCAACGTCATAGGTGCCAATGATGGGACCCATGTAGCTCTGGTCCCCCCCGCAGGAGTGAACAGGTGTACAGAAACCGGAAGAGTTATCATTCCATGAATGTCCAGATGGTATGTTTGGCAGACCAGTACATCTCGCAGGTAAATGCTATGTTCCCTGGCTCTGTGCATGACGCCTACATCCTGCGGAATAGCAGTATCCCTGATATGATGGGCCAACTCCAGAGGCACTGTGTATGGCTATTGGGGGACTCTGGTTACCCCAACCTTTCGTGGCTATTGACCCCAGTGAGGAATCCCAGGACCAGGGCAGAGGAACGGTACAATGATGCCCATGGGCGGACTAGGAGGGTAATCGAACGCACCTTTGGCCTTCTTAAGGCCAGGTCCAGGTGCCTCCATATGACAGGTGGATCCCTATTCTACTCACCGAAGAACGTGTGCGACATCATCATCGCCTGCTCCATGCTCCATAATTTGGCATTGCGACGCCAGGTGCCTTTTCTGCAGGAGGATGATTCAGATGAAGGTGTTGTGGCAGCTGTGGAGCCTGTGGAGCCAGTGGACAGTGATGAGGATGAAGCTGAGGATGAAGAAAACGACAACAGGGAGTCAGTCATACTGCAATATTTCCAGTGACACACAGGTGAGAACATTTTCTGCTTTAAAATTACTTTAACTTTCACACGTCTACCTCTATCCTGTACCTACATTTCACTAACTATTTGTTAATTGAGTTGTACCCTTCCATTTCAGTTTCACAAGTGTGGTAACCTATATGTCAACTGCTTGCATCCTTCAAGGGCTTGTGATGTGTGACATTGGTATGTTAGCCTTACAATGGGTAACCCATTATGACACTGTAATTGATAATACAAAGTTCCAAATCATAGACTGACTCAAGATTTTTTTGGCTTTCAAGGGTGTTTATTTAAGTGCTAAAAAAATCAAGGAAGGTTGTAAAATGGTGATGGGTGATGGTGGAGGAATGTCCATGGCAGAGTCCAGTCTATTAGTCTCAAAGGTGCACTGCCCATCTGGGCATTGGAAGTGGAGCTGGGGCAGTTCCAATCTGGACAGGGTGACAAAGTGGGACAGTGGGGGGACAATCAGGGTGGTCTGATTTCCTGGGGGGGGTCTTGCCATCTTGCTCTGTCCTGTACCTGGATCTCAGGGACCGCTTGCGTGGTGGTTGTCCGTCTGCAGGGGATGGGGTGCTGGTGTGTTGGTCCTGTGGCGGGGCGTCCTGTCCACTAGCGCCGGCGGAGGTGGTGGGCAGTTCGTCGTCCTGGCTAGTGTCAGGGGCCCCTTGGAGTGCCACGTTGTCCCTCAAGGTCTTTTGAATGTCCGTCAGCACCCCTACGATGGTGCCCAGGGCGGAGCTGATGGTCCTGAGCTCCTCCCTGAACCCCAAATACAGTTATTCCTGCAGACGCAGGGTCTCCTGCAACTTGTCCAGGACCGTGGCCATCGTCTCCTGGGAGTGGTGCTATGCTCCCATGATAGAGGATAGGGCCTTGTGGAGTGTTGGTTCCCTTGGCCTGTCCGCCCCCTGTCGCACAGCAGCCCTCCCAGTTCCCCTGTGTTCCTGTGCCTCCGTCCCCTGGACCGGTGTGCCCACTACCACTGCCCCCAGGTCCCTGTTGTTGTTGGGGTGGTGGGTTATCCTGGGTGCCCTGTAGTGGTGGACACACCGCTGATTAACCTGTCCTGGGTAGGGAGGTTTGGGCCCGCTGGGTGGGTGCTGTGCTGGTGTTACCAGAGGGTGGCAGTGCAGTGTTGGGCTGTGGCTGGGCAAGGGGAACCGATTGTCCTGAGGCCCACGATGGTCCGGGCTGGTCATCAGGATCCAGTGGGGCAGAGCTGCTGTCGTCACTGTGGGCCTCTTCTGGGGGTGGAGTGGTGTTGTCTGGACCCTCTGGTGTGGTGACGTTCCTTCGGGTTCCTGCAGGGGTATAAGCACATGATTATTGCATCTGTGTGTGTAATGGTGTGCAATGGTTGGGTGTGCATGATCCCCAGTGCAGGCATTTCTATGTGGGGGCTTGTGTGATGATGGTTGGGGGGGTGCTCTGGGTATGTGCAGTGGGCATGCTTTGGTGAGGGGTGTCCATGCTTAGTTGTGTCATGCAGGGCTTGGTGTTGGGATGGGTGCTTGGTGTCATGTGTAGATTGGTGCGGATTTGGGGTGATAGGGGAGGGTGTGAGGGTGGGGGTGTGTGATAGCATGCAGGTAGGGTGGGGGATGTGATAGTTAAGATTTGACTTACCAGTGTCCCATCCTCCACTGACTCCTCCGAGGCCCTCAAGATGCAAGATGATCAGGACTTGCTCCTCCCATGTTGTTAGTTGTGGGGGAGGAGGTGGGGGTCCGCCGCCAGTCCGCTGCACCGCGATGTTGTGCCTGGAGACCGTTGTACGCACCTTCCCCCGTAGTTCGTTCCACCTCTTCCTGATGTCGTCCCTATTTCTTGGGTGCTGTCCCACGGCGTTGACCCTGTCCACTATTCTGCGCCATAGCTCCATCTTCGTGGCTATTGATGTGTGCTGTACCTGTGAGCCAAATAGCTGTAGCCGGACGATTTCCTCCACCATGACCCTGAGCTCCTCCTCGGTGAAGCGGGGGTGTCTTTGGCGTGACATGGGGTGTTATGTGTGATGTGTGGGGTGGTGTATGTGTTGATGAGTGTGGTGAGTGTAGTGGTATGTCCTGTTTTGTGCATGGATGTTGTGTGGGTGATGGTGTTGTGTGCCTCTGTGTGATGGGGTTGTCAATAGCTGTGCTGTCTCTCTGGCCTTCTCTCAGAATTTCTGGTTGTAGGGGTTTGTGTGTGATGTGGGTGTGTGTTTTATATTGTGTTGGGTGTGTGGGAGTGGTGTGTGTATCAGGTGTGTGTATTTGTAATTGTCCAATGTGGCGGTGTTTTGGAGATGTGTGTGTATTTTGAGCGCTGCGGTGTGTACCGCCAATGGAATACCGCGGTTGAAAGACCACCACGTGGATTCGTGGGTCGTAATAGCATGGGCGTGTTTCTGTTGGCGTGGAGGTGGAGGATTTGTTTCTGCCAGTTTATCGCTGACCTTTGGTGTGGCGGTGTTGTGTGGGTGTCTGAATTTCGGCAGATTCCATGATGTGTGTCATAATAACTGTGGCGGTCTACCGCGGCCGCGGCGGTGTGTTGGCGGTCTTCTGCACGGCGGTAAGCGCCTTATACCGCCAATGTTGTATTGACCCCCTAAGAAATTAGTCAAAATACAGCATTTTTTTTTTTAAATGTGAAAAAAGGGCTGCAGAAGAAGGCTTGTGGATTTTTCCCTGAAATGGCATCAACAAAGGGTTTGCAGTGCTAAAATCATCAGCTTCCCAGCTTCCAGGAACAGGCAGACTTGAATCAAATAACCACATTTTTCAACACAATTTTTGTGTAGATCCTGCAAGGTTTTCCTACAGAAAATAACAGCTAAAATACAAACAAAGATTGAAGTTGAGGTGAAAAAAACAGCCATTTCTCTCCACGTTTTACTCTGCAACTTTTTCCTTCCATGTCAGATTTTTTACAAAAATATACCGTTACGTCTGCTGGACACTTCTGGTTGCAGGGATATATGGGGCTTGTGGTTTCATCAAGATCCCTAGGTACCCAGAGCCAATAAAGAGCTGTACCTTGCAATGGGTTTTAATTCTATACCGGGTGTACAGTAATTCATTTGGTGAAATATAAAGAGTGAAAAATAGGTATGAAGGAAACAATTTTTTTTCCAAAATAGGCACAAGATAAGGTGTTGAGAAGCAGTGGTTATGTGCACATCTCTGAATTTCGGGGTCCCCATACTAGCATATGAATTATAGGTCATTTCTCAAGTAGACGTCTAGAGCTATTTTTTGGAAAGTGCCAAGCTGTGGATTTTGGCCTCTAGCTCAGCCGGCACCTAGGGAAACCTACCGAACCTATGCATTTTTTAATACTAGACACCTAGGGGAATCCAAGATGGGGTTACTTGTGGGGCTCTCACCAGGGTCCATTTCCCAGAATCCTTTGCAAACCTCAAAATGTGGCCCAAAAAACACCTTTTCCTCACATTTCGGTGACTGAAAGTTCTGGAATCTGATAGGTCCCATAAACGTCCTTCTACCCAGTGTTCCCCCAAGTCTCCCTATAAAAATGGTACCTCACTTGTATAAGTAGGCCTAGTGCCCGCAACAGGAAATGCCCCAAAACACAACATGGACATCACATTTTCCCAAAGAAAACAGAGCTGTTTTTTGCAAAGTTCCTAGCTGTGGACTTTGGCCTCTAGCTGAGCCAGCACCTAGGGAAACCTACCAAACCTGTGCACTTTTAAAAACTAGACACCTAGGGGAATCCAAGATGAGGTGACTTGTGGGGCTCTCACCAGGTTCTGTTGCCCAGAACCCTTTGGAAAACACAAAATGTGGCCAAAAATGTATCCTTTCCTCACATTTCGGTGACAGAAAGTTCTGGAATCTGAGAGGAGCCACAAATTTCCTCCTACCCAGCGTTCCCCCAAGGCTCCCAATAAAAATGGTACCTCACTTGTGTGGGTAGGCCTAGAGCCTGCAACAGGAAATGCCCCAAAACACAATGAGGACACTTCACATTTTTCCAAAGAAAACAGAGCTGTTTTTTGCAAAGTGCCTAGCTGTGGATTTTGGCCTTACGCTCAGCCGGCACCTAGGGGAACCAACCAAACCAGTGCATTTTTTAAAACCAGACACCGAGGGGAATCCAAGATGGGGTGACTTGTAGGGCTCTCACCAGGTTCTGTTACCCAGAATTCTTTGCAAATCTCAAAATTTGGTCAAAAAAACACTTTTTCCTCACATTTCAGTGACAGAAAGTTCTGGAATCTGAGAGGAGCAACACATTTCCTTCCACCCAGTGTTCCCCAAGACTCCCGATAAAAATGATACCTTACTTGTGTGGGTGGCTCAGGTCCCTGCAACAGAAAAAGGCCAAAAACCTATAGAGATTGAGGGGATAGCACAGCGAGTTGATAACCACATATTTTTATTTTCTACATCTTTAGGTTGACTCTGCTTTGGGGACCCACACAAGTGAGGTATCATTTTACTTGGGAGACGGAGGGGAATGCTGGGTGGTAGGTAATGTGTGCTGGAGCAGTGATCCTACAAAGAAAAATGAGGAAAATATGCTTTTTTAAGCAAATTTGAGGTATGCAGAGTTGTCTGGGTAAGAAAATGTTGGGGGATCCACGCAAGCCACACCTGCCTGGACTCTTTGGGGTGTCTAGTTTAAAAAAATGTCTGGGTTTGGTAAGTTTCCCTAGATGAAGGACGCCCCCGGGATCAAAAACCTAGGTGCCCCCCCCAAACACAGGTAGTTTTGTAATAGATCATTTTGATGAGTCCACGTACTTCTGTGATGTTCCAAACACTAAAATTGTGAAAAGAAATGCACTTAGGTTATGTTAAGAAGACCCTCATCCATCAACCAAGTTGGTGGCATGCTTCATCTTCGGAGTCCCACACCTATCGTGTCACGGGTGTACTGTGACGCCTGATTACAGCTGAGCAGAATGTGTTATTTTTACCACACATACTGGTTGGATTTGGCACAAGGGTGAGTGATGGTTCAGTAGATCAAATTGTATTAAAAAGATATTTCACAAAAACAAAATGCACTGTTAAGAACAGAAAGGCCAACAAACTGAACCAATGACTCACACCTCGTGAGCTGTAAAGCTGCGACAAGGCACCAACGGCTTTACAGTCCATTCACATACCTTTCATACATGAGATGCACATTCACGTTGCCAGCCACAGGCCCAGCACATTACAACACTCGCCTCGACAGACAGTGCCACTTAAAGGCACATCACTTTCATACGCCCACATGCCTGATAAAGCAATCACACCAGCTGATGGGTGTGTGTGGACTGGCATTTCACTGGTACCACCAGACAAGCACCACTCTATGCACATCGCCAGCCAAGCGCCACCCTGCGCACACCGCCAGCCAAGCGCCACCCCATGCATACCGCCAGCCAAGCGCCACCCCACGCACACATGACCATCCAAGCACCAATCCACACACACCGCCAGCCAAGAACTGAGTCCGAAGATGACTCAAAAAAGCATGTCAACAACCCGCTGAGCAGTGACTCTGCAGCTAGCCATAATCCTTTCTCAGAAGTGTAACTTGACAAATGTGCCAACAACAACCAGCACTGTCTAAAATAAGTAATAAACAAAGTGTGGCTTTATCACAGATTTATGCACTCAAAAACTATACCACTCACTTGCCTGAAAAAGCTAGACTCACCAGCAACTACTCTGCACAGACACAGCAATCACCAATGATATCCCACTAAAAAGAAAAGCTAATTAGACATAAGACAACACAAATCTAAGGAAAAGTTTCACACACAATCCTGCATTTAGTACACCACCTACAAACATGCCATTCATGCATGGCAACAATACTCTTTTGGAGTAAATTTACTTAACTAAAACATGCAACTACGCAAACCGCAGGTCAACCACTGACAAAACCGCAATGAGCCACAGCAAAGGAAGCAAAAGCTTTGAACTAGAACAAAGAAGAGAACTAAACTGTTATAATCACAAATGTAAATACTTTGCCAGTTGACAAACACCCGCTACCAAATAATTAGACATTTTCCCTGGTGTCTAGTGTTCTCTGGGGAAAGATGGGCCTAAAAAAAACAGGCTGATCTGCCCACAAGGGGGCAGAAATGGCTACCAGTAATGTTCTGAATCCTTTGCCCAAGGGGCCACACAAAGCGCACACACACAATCCCTGTTGTGAAGTGGATTCTGTACCCCTTGGGAGCAGATGGGCCTAAGAAATGATAAAAGAGGCTGATCTGCCCCCAAGGGGGGCAGAAGTGCCCAACAGTGTTTTTCCCCCTTTGGGGGCGACTCTTGTCCAAGGGGACACCCCCCGAAACAAAAAAAGTGCAAAACATCTCTGGTGTCATTGTGGCTTCGGCCTCTCCCAGGGCCAGATCGGCTTAAAAATAATCAGCCGATCTGCCCCCAAGCAGAACAAAACAGCCAAAAATCATTAGGGAGGTGACCCTTGCCCAAGGGGCCGCACCCCACAGAAAAAACACACACAAACAAAATCCCTGGTGCCTAGTGGATTCTGCCCCCTTGGGGGCAGATGGGCAGAAAAAAATAGGCAGATCTACCCCCAAGTGGGGCAGAACTGCCCAGCAGTGTTTTCCCCCTTTGGAGGGTGACCCTTGCCCAAGAGGACACCCCCGCACAAAAAAAAAATGCACAACATCCCTAGCATCATTGTGGCTTCTACCCCCCCTGGGGGCACAATGGCTTAAACATAATGAGCCAAGCTGCCCCCAAAGGGGTCAGAAACGGTATAAAACATTATGCCCCCACTCAAAAAAGTCACACACACATACACACACAAATAAAATCCCTGGTGCCTAGTGGATTCTTCCCCCCTTGGGGGAAATGGGCCTAAAAAAATAGGCTGATCTGCCCCCAAGGGAGGTAGAACTGCCCAAGAGGGTTTTTCCCCCTTGGGGGGGGGGGCGTCCCTTGCCCAAGGGGCTGCCCCCTATACAGAAAAACAAAATGCACAACATCCCTGGCGTCATTGTGGCTTCCATTCCCCCAGGAGGCAGATCAGCTTAAAAATAAGAGCCGAGCTGCCCCCAAGGGGGGCAGAAACAATGTCCTTGCCCAAGGGTGCACCCCCCAACTCAAAAAACACACACACACAAATAAAAACCCTGGTGCCTAGTGGATTCTGGGGGGCAGATGGGCCTAAGAAAAATAGCCCGATCTTCCCACAAGGGGGGCAGAACTGCCCAACAGTGTTTTTCCCCCTTTGGGGGCGACCCTTGCCCAAGGGGCTACCCCCCACACAAACAAACAAAGCGCACAACATCTCTGGTGTCGTCGTGGCTTCTACCCCTATTGGAGGCAGATCGGCTTTAAAATAATGAGCTGAGCTGCCCCTGAGGAGAGCAGAAATGGAATAAAACATTATGCCCTCTTACTGAGGCACCCTTGCTCAAGGTGCTGCCCCCACACAAAACACACACACACACACATACACATACAAACAAAATCCCTGGTGCCCTGTGGATTCTGCCCCCTTTGGGGACAGATGGCCCCAAAAAAATATAGTCTGATCTGCCCTCAAGGGGGGCAGACCTGCCCAAAAGTGTTTCTCCCCCTTTGCAGGATGACCCTTGCCCAAAGGGCGCCCCCACACAAAACAAACAAACCGCACAACATCCCTGGCATTGTCGTGGCCCCCAAGGGGGGCAGAAATGGCATAAAACATCGTGACCCCATGGGAAGTGGCCCTTACCCAAGGGGCCGCGCCCACACACAAAAAACACACACATGCACACAAACAAAATCCCCGGTGCATAGTGGGCATTTGCCGATCGCATCGCAGGAATGCTAAAAGAGGCATTGAGGGAAAGGAAAACCCTTTCCTTTCCCCCAATGCCTCTTTTGAAGCAACCCATCCAGCCGGAAGAGAAACTCATCAGCAAATGGTTTCCAGTGCATTGGTGGGCAGCCTCTCATGATGTCGCGTGCTGACGTCATTAGATGGGGCTGGACGGCGGGAGTGGAAAAGAAAGCGATTCCCCTTCCAGCCTTGCCCTGGGGGTGTGGAAGGGAGGCCCTCTGGGGAGCGCTAGCGCTTCCCCCAAGGACCATGTGCAGGACATAACGGTTACATCCTGGGCACTCGAACGGTGCTGCCCAGGATGTAATCGTTACGTCCAAGGCACCCAAGGGGTTAAGGCAGATAGAAAAACTCCACCCAGAATGTGCACTAGTTGACATAGAAAGTACATATTTTTTTTCTAAAACTAGTGTGCTCTCCCTCTTGAACTACTACTCTTGGCAACCAATGAGGGTGCGCATTGATATTTTTGGGCCATTGTGTCTCAATTGTTGAGAGAGAAGGAGAGAAAAAAGAGAGAGATAGAGAAGAACCTAATTTACATATATGCCTCTTTCTTGCCTATGTTGTTTTTTTTCTTATACAACTAAGTTTGCGTTACTCAGTGATCTTTGCGCTGTATTCCCCATTGTGAATACCAAAAGTGTGGTTCTTGACATGATTGGCATGTTTACATATAGGAATCATATAATCTACAGCAAAGCTTCAATTGTCTTGGCGAGTGGTACAGATGGTAGTAGAAGACATGCAGAAACAGAATGGTTCGGCATTTTTCTGGAGTATATGAAAGAAAATGCTTAAGCTCCACTTCTTGACTATCATGAATATATGGATAGAATTATACACAAGAACGATAGGCCTATGTCTGAACTGTGTTTGGGTTTCATGTTTTCAAATTGCAAACCTGGGGCCATTTCCCCATTTGTAAAATAAGCTGTGTGATCCTGAGTACATAGGCTTATCTCCATGGGTCCCAGTTCTTCCTATTGCCAAAAACCCAAGCACTTAGTAAAATCCCTTTGGCCAATATTAAGTGTTATTTAAAAACTAAAAAGGTACTTTTGTGCATTGGTTTGAAAATAGGCCACCCCTTTTCTTTACTTCTAGCAAGAACACAGAACAGAGGCTTGGGTAGATTTGATGTAGCTAATTACAGTCCAGTATTATACCTGCACACAATCTTGAAACCATTGTAATCAGCAAACATGGTCTGCTGAAAATCACAGCCAAAGAACATTATAAATGCCAAAGAAGAGGAATGAGCAGAATTTAAATTGCAACCGTTTTTTAAATTACAGATAAGACTAAAGTCCTGATTTAGAGTTTGGTGGAAGGGTTACTCTGTCACAAATGTGATAGATATTCTGTCCACCGTGCCAAATTACAAGTTCTATAGACTATGGGCCTGATTTAGAGGTTGGCAGAGGGTTAGTCCATCACAACAGTGACATATTTCACGTCTGCCAAAATATAAATGCTATAGAATGTAATGGGTTTTCTATTTCGATGGATTGGATGTCTGTCACCATTGTGACAGAGTAACCCCTCCACCAAACTCTAAATCAGGCCCTAAGGTCATAAGGCTGTCCCCTGCAGACCCTGTAGTGCAGGTGTGGGGGCCTACACTTAGGGGCCCTTCTTCATTGGACTCAAGACCAATGAATGTCTCTGAGATACAGGAGTGTCACAGGTCCCTAATAACGTACTACAAGGGGGAGCTCCATTGACTAAGACAGACTAATATAACTGAATTCCTTCATTTTATTTGCCATAGTAAGCATTTATCTCAAAGGAGCAGAAGAAACACGAAGATTATTTTGTTGCAAAACAAGCATTTCAAACAACAGGTGCTCTATATAAAATGGTGTGCTTGTAGAGCTGAAAAGGAGTCACACAGTCCAGTACTTTTATTCACCTACTAAGATCATTACTCTGGCAGCAACTGCCAATTGGAATCCCACTCTCTAACTAGTGTTGCACGCAGGTAACCTTCCAACACTCTGATCAGTGCATGCTCCAATCCCATCAATCAATCAATCAATCAGGGAATTTGTAAAGCGCACTACTCACCTGTGAAGGTCTCAAGGCGCTGAGAAGGGGGAGGGGCTGCAACTGCTCAAACAGCCAAGTATTGAGGTGTCTCCTGAAGGTAAGGAGGTCCTTTGTCTGATGCAGGTGGGTGGGAAGAGTGTTCCATGTGATGGCGGCAAGGTGCGGGAATGATCTGGCGCCGGTGGTTGTTCTGCGGAAACGTGGGACAGTGGCGAGGGTAAGGTCGGCGGAGTGAAGCTGTCGGGTCGGGGAGTAGAAGGAGAGCAATCTGTTGTGTTATTTCTGGTCCGGTGTTATGCAGTCCCTTGTGAGCGTGGGTGAGAAGTTTAGAGTTGATTCTCTTGTTCACGGGGAGCCAATGCAGGTCTCTCAGGTGGGCTGTGATGTGGCAGTGGCGAGGGATGTCCGGTATGAGGCATGCTCAGGCGTTCTGGATGCGTTGCATCACACACACTCTCCTTCACAAAAATGCAAAAAAATGATTAAGAAATAACAAGATAATTAACAAATTAAAACAATGTAACAGAAAACATTGCTAAAAACATATCACAGCAACAGGGCATAAATATTCTCATAAATCTGTCAGAACATTGTATAAGGTGTGTACACTTATGGCTAGAGAACCTTTATAAAAATTGAACCCTAGTTTATGATATAACCTTTAAAGTTCAAAGGACCTGTTTTCAGTCTACACAGAAACCTCCTATTACAGCTCTGTTTCTGACTCAGAATTGTGGAAAGAGATGTCACCCTTTCGTTGTATTACTCATATATGCTCAGGCAAACACAAGAGAGATATGAGATAAGCTTTCAAAACAATCATAATCTGGCATGGAAATGATGAACTGTGATAATTAGTCAGATGAAACAGAGCAAAGTAATCAGCATTACGAACATGTTAAAGAGGATGAACCCTACCATGATAAGTAATTTCTAGATGTTCCTACACAACCCTAAGACTATATTGAAAGGATAGTGGGTGTACTCTCTGCCTCTGCCCGATCAGCCTTAGACCCATACCTGTCGAACAGCATCAGGAGTCAGCCTAGAGTGTGGATGGCAATCCCCTCAGGAAGCTTGTAAATTAACACCAGCAGAGTTGCATGTCAAACACAGCATTCATCCACAGATTGTCATGGCTGGACTGCCCTCCTGCCCCTTGTGGGTCAGTTAATCATTTACATGATAATGCCACACTGTGTTAGAAGCACAGCCCTGATGCAACTATATGTCTAGATGTTAGAAGATGTCTCCTGAACGGGCAAATCCAGCACTAGGATATTTGTGTACTGTGTGCTTGCCTTGAGCAGAATGTGCTGATTATATATTGGGAGAAGGCTAACTAAAACATGCAACCCGTAGAATATATCCCTAGAATAATTTCATGCAAGCAAAGTGTGTAAAATGTCACTGCTAAAAAGCCATGCTAAATGCAATGCAGCTAAAACATGTAAAATGAGAAATATGAAATGAAGCCAAAACTGGGAACAAACATACATCCAAGAGGCCTCACTCCATAAGCTCCCTTCACAGCACCATCAATCAAACATACTACACACACCATTTCCAAATTATCCTTTATTTCATGTTCATCTTCACACTCCTTCAACCACAATCTGGACAAACAACCAGCCACAAAGTTCTTAGCCCCTGCCTTATACTCCAATTTGTAACGGAATTTCAGCAATCTTTATTGGCGTTTGGCAATATAAGGGGTGACTGTACTCCCCTTTTCATGCTGAACAATTGTGTCAAAAGCTTGTGATCTATCCTTAACACAAATTTGTTGCCCCACAGATAATTCCTAAAATATTGGATGCCCCACCACAAACCCAGGGCTTCCTTTTCAACAGTTGAATATTTAACTTCAGCCTCTCTCAACATTCTTGAAGCAAATGCAATGATTTCCCAATTCTCACTGTTTCTTCTCTGCACCTAGCCTCACATTGCTTGCTTCAGTGGAAATAATGTTAAAGGCATTTTTTATCAAAAGGTATGAGAGGTCAAAATGAACAACGTTGATCCTTGTCTCTAAATCTAGGTGCATCTTGAATTGCCACTAAAATCTTTACATTACCCCTGCCAGACACAGGTCTAGTCACATCCTGAATCGCCTATAAATTCTTCACTTTAGGTTCAATATTTGAATCGCCAGATACATGGCGACCCAAATATTCTACCAGCTTCTGGAAAGCTTTGCGTTTATCTTTCTTCAATGGCAACGTACTGAACTTGATGATTTTAAAAACACACCTCATTCTTCTGTCATTTTCCGCCTCCTTTGAACCAAATATTATAATATTATCCTGGAAGAATGTGACCCCATTGGTGTTTTTAAACAAATTTCTCATTAACCGATGGAACACTACCAACGTTGATGCCATGTCAAATGGCATGCAAACATAGTGATATACCAATTCAGGTGTTCCGAATGATGTAAGATGGCTAGAATCAATGCTTATTTCAACCTGATGATAGGCAGAAGACACATACAAAGAAGTGAAAGCTCCACCTAATGTTGCCCGCAGCTCATCAATGTTAGGCGGACGTTGGCGCTTGACCAATATATTGAAATTTGGTTCCCTCAAGTCAATACAAACCCTTAAGAACTTGTCAGATTGCGTACCGGAACAGTGAAGGCAAACCACTCTGACCCTTCAATAGGCTCAATGACACCCATGGAACATAATCTCTAGAGAGTTTATTGCTGGCACTCGGCAAATGACTGGGAGTCATGGTTGCAGTTAGGTGAACCCTAGGAGGAGCTTGCAGTGGGGGAGAGGTGATTGTAAGGGAAAATCTGCTGACCTGAATGAGAGGCGCCCGACGTAGAACACTGTGCTTGTGACATCCCACTGAACACCACAGAACACCAAAGAATGTGCAGACCACTGAGGACACATCGGCGGTCATTCCAAGTCTGGCGGGCGGTGGTAGCCGCCCGCCAGGCGGGAACCGCCATTTGCCCACTACGCGGCCAAAAGACCGCTGCCGGCATTACAACCTTCCCGCTGGGCCGGAGGGCGCTAACCATGTTAGCGCCGGCCGGCCCAGCGGGAAGGAGGCCTGCAACACAGAAGCCGGCTCCGAATGGAGCCGGCGGTGTTGCGGGCGTGCGACGTGTGCAGTTGCACCCGTCGCGCTGAAAAGCCGGCCGGGGCCCTGTTCGGGGGCCCCTGCACTGCCCATGCCAGTGGCATGGGCGGTGCAGGGGGCCCCAGGGGCCCCAAGACACCCGTTACCGCCAGCCTCTTCCTGGCGGAGACAACCGCCAGAAACAGGCTGGCGGTAAGGGGGTCAGAATCCCCATGGCAGCGCTGCTTGCAGCGCTGCCATGGCGGATTCGCCCAGCCGGGGCAAAAACGGCGGGAAACCGCCGGCCCCGGTTTTCTGACCGCGGCTTTACCGCCGCGGTCAGAATGGGCTATGAAGCACCGCCAGCCTGTTGGCGGTGCTTCCGTCATCCGCGACCCTGGCGGTCATAGACCGCCAGGGTCAGAATGACCGCCATTGTATTTCGTGGTGTAGTGAACACCAAACGAGCGGCATACCATTGTTGATGCAGGAGGCTGGATGCACTGAGCACAGTGCTGAAAACTGAAGTGTGCCACAGTGAGGCAATCAGCATGGGGCTTTGGTTGTAGCTTTGGTTGGGGAAGCACCACTTGGAGACTGCTATTTAGGGGGGAAGATTGGCTCCTTTTATTTCAGGGGTCAGACCCTACCAGAGGCCTGACTGAGCAAACTGAATGACAAGAATCTCCAGCACTCCAGTGCGCCGGAGATTAAGAGCTACTTCTGCTTAACGTTTGGTTAAAAACTTGCTTAAGTTGCATAGAAAAAAGGATCTTTGGTGGTAGTTCTGTGGTGGAGGTGGTGGCATAGTGGGGGAACTATCCTTTCCACCTGTTGTGGAGTGGAATTTTAACATTTAAATGTGTGGAAATTGTGTTACATTTTCGTTCTAGCCTCCAGGAGGTGAAGACTCTTACTCCTGCATCCCATCTTAATCAGGGGTAGTCATAATGCCACTGAGCAATCCCTGTAGAACCACTTGAGCAAAGACAGCAAGGAGATCTAGAGCTCAGCAAAGCCAACTCCACTCGGTGAGCCCTGCAAGTGGCAACCTAAACCAGTCAACCGCAACAATAGATCAGTCTGGTAATGTAATAAAATCTGAACTAGATGTAGCAGAGGCTTCGAAAGCATCGCCCTTTGTAGTACATTCTATTAAAGAATTTGTGCAAAAATACTTTAGGAGGAGACCGTTGAGAAAAGAAGGTGTAATGTCAGCCCGCTTCCCTCACCCCTAGGGAGACATCATTGCCCTTTTTGGACATGGAAAAGCTTCAAGAGTTCCAAGTCTTGATTGAGCTGGAGATGAATTATTTAGAGCCTCGACTGTCATCCTCACCAAGTCTGTCAATATAAGGGACCCTGGAAGAGGACTTACAGGATGAAAAGTCCTCGGCCCTACCTAGAGGTCATGAGAATCAAGCCTCAGAAGGCTCAAAAGGAATAAGAATACAGACGAAGCTCCTTAATACCACCATTTTCAGCCACCGGAGTGAACCTGATGAGCCCTAGTTAAGCTTGATGAATACTTCCCATCAAGACCTCCCCTTAACTCGACCATTGACCTGGATGTTGGATCAAGTTCTTCCTCATCTATTCTGGAAATCATTGTCTTAATGCAAAAAACTCTACAGGCCATCTTTAAGGCTGTAGTTTTAAACACAGATGCTTTGAAATCTCATAGGCTCTACCTGCAGACTATTGCTTCAGAATTACAACATATTAATATCTGTATGCCTAAATTAGTAAGATCTGTGGAATGTGCAGATGAGTTACAAAGTTACGGGATAAGTGTTGGTGCTGGTTGGGGCAATATAGCATGTATCTCAGACATAACTCCCACCTCTGAGGCATTACCTTAAGTATATATATTAAAGCATCCCATGTTAATGAAAAAATGAGGCAGTTACTGTCAGAGTTAATCCTCTGTCTTAAGGTGCCTACAGCAGACACAGAAAATAAAGAAGGGTCACCAGACTTCGAGAAATTGTGTTAGGAAATTAAGCTCCACACTAAGAGTAGCAAAATAAGGGTCATAACGGGTAATGGTGATGTGAGACAAAAATGGGATCTCACGTGCTACTGAGGGGAAAGGTAGAGGTAGAAGGGCCAGCCCTGATTCAAATAACACAGGTGGGCAATCCAGACTGTTAAACAATAGGCATTCCTCCCATTGTAATGGGATGGATTAGGCTACAGGAACACAGGATAGGTGAAGTATGCAAAAAAGTTAACAAAGATGTGAGGACAAGAGTCTCAAAAGAGAGGGCCCCTGAAGGGTGGGCTACAGGGAAAAGGAAAGAGGAATAGATCCAATAATCCAGAAGTTAGGTTTAAGACAGATGAGGAGAGTAAGTTTGTGGTACTCAAGACACAGGTACTGTCACGTCTAAGAGGAATACTGAAGCTCAAGGGAAGGATGTAAGTTCCCTGTGAGTATTTCTAGAACCGGTCCCTGAAAGTACACAGAAGAAAAGAAAGAGATCTCACCTGCTTGAGTTATTTTCAATTTGCCCTAGCCTCCATTCAATATCCTCCAGTGACATGAAGCAAGTAGTTTTTTAAGGTGAACAAAGAAGGTAAAGATGTAACAAAAAGTCAAAATCAAATTAAAAGCCCAGGGTTACAAATTTGCCTGGAGGTGGATCCTGATGATCCTCCTTGGTCCCATTTTTCGCAATGCCATGGTGGTCTCCTGCTAAATCAAGTTTGACTGGATTTGAATAGTGATTAAATTAAGTCAAAGAACATAATGGAAAATAGAGAAGGCAATCTGAAAATTGTTCTGCCCCAAAAGGAGGGAAATAAAGGTAGGAAAAATGTATTTAGCCAAACCAGCTATGCCTGTCTAGGATGGTAGGAGGATGTTAAGGGCGGCTGTGACCATATGAGTACTATAGACTAGAAATGGGAATCTATGCACAGCATTTCCATGTTTTCCTGGAATACACATGGGTCCTGCAGTGTAAGCTGCAAATGTTTAAAACAACACTTGATCAGTTTTCAATCTTGTATTTCGAGGAGACATGGCTGTGCATGGAACCCCCCACAGATAGATGGGTTTCTTAAAGTACACCAGGGTACATCCACTGGGTAGGGGGGGTGTTACTGCTGATTTCAACAAAAGTTGACTCAAGAGTGTGGAAAATCAAGAACAGAAGTAAATGGGTTATAGTTTGTGTTGTAAAACCGTTGAATGTTAAGACGGATGCATGATTGTTCTTACTATCTATTTGTATGCAAGAAGTTGTCTCCAAGACTGTCTAAAAGATGACGTGGTTAAAATAGGTCATCGTACTCACAATTCTTGCTGGTTTTAATGGGGGATTTAAACCATAAATTAGTCCCCACAATTGTTGATGATCTATTGTCTCCCTTCAACTTAAAAAGTGCTAGTTCCCTGGTAAATGTAGCAACAGGAAGAGATGCATTGCTGGTGGATTTTCTTGCATCCAATGGATTTGTGAATCTTAATGGTCGTGTAGCAACCTACATTCCAGGAAGGAAAACCTTCCTTTATGATAACCAGATTTGCCCTACAGATTATGGGGGTTATTACAACTTTGGAGGAGGTGTTAATCCGTCCCAAATGTGACGGATATACCACCAGCCGTATTACGAGTTCCATAGGATATAATGGACTCGTAATACGGCTGGTGGTATATCCGTCACTTTACCGTCACTTTTGGGACGGATTAACACCTCTTCCAAAGTTGTAATAACCCCCTATATGTTTGGCCATGCATGGACTTTCAGTTACATTAGGAAGTTTGAGTTTGAGGTATTGCAGAAGGAAGGGAGTGGCCATTCTCCTTTAGGTACATCACTTAGCCTGGGTATTGTTTCTGAAAAGAAGAAGGTACTCCCTCTAAAGATTCATTATACAAAACAAATAAGGACAAGATTGTCTGAGAATCACTTATATCAACTGAAGGAGGAATGCTGGAAAGTAATGCTTGAGACAATACAGTCAAATAACATTAAAAAATTGTGGAAGTTGGTACAAAATGGTACAGGAAAGGATCAGGGGAAGCTGACCTGCTTGGTGGGGGGGATACATGGGTTGATCACTTTGAAGAACAATAAAGATGTTTTAATTACACAGGGCCCAGTAAACTCTCATATTAATTAGGATCTAAAGAAGAGGTTTTCAGTGGCAATAATCAAGAAGACAATTGGGTCGCTAAAAATTACAAGAGCAGCTGGGACAGACAATTTACTGGCACTGATAATAAAAACTAATATTGCTTGATGGACGAGCTTGCTCTATTCTCTCTTCCAGAAAGTCCTTCTGACAGGATATTTCCCAGATAGCTGGAAGGAAGCATTTATCAAACCTATGTATAAAAAAGTATAAAAGAGTATTCTATTCTCGGAAGAGACCTGTTAGATGTGATTAGGAATTTTTTTTCAAAAATCTTACTGGTATGTTAAAAGTATGTCCAGAAGCAAACTCAGTAATTCTCTCAGAGCAAGAAAGTTTCAAAGGGGGGCATTCAAAAATAGACCATTGTTTTAGCTTGTGGGCTTTAGCTTTGAAATCAATAGAGCAATGTGGAGGATCATACTATTACTTTGTGGATTTTTGAACTGCAGTTGACTCTGTTGATTGGGCCCTGCTATGGGAAGCGCTAAGAAACTATGAAATTCTGGGTGGTCTACTTTTGATTTTACAAGAACTGCATAGAGATAATTAGGCCCAGGTGGAATTAAATCTTGAGGAGCCTCTTTTAAGGAGAATAAAAATAAGAAACAGCCTGAGACAAGTGTGTGTGCTAGCTCCCATTTTGATCTCTCTATTGTTTGCTGATTTACCAAACACTTATAATCAATCAAATAGTTTCAGTCCCAGAATAGTAAACATGTAAGCTGTCTCCTAAATGCACATGATTTAGTAATTCTAGATCTGACAGAAATTGGCCTCCTGAGGAAGCTAGAAGTCCTCCATGATTATTGTATGATGAAATAATTAATCATAAATATGGTGAAAAATAAAGTGCTTCCATTTAGAAAGAAGACGAGAAATGTGGCTTTTTTTAAGACAGTTCGCAATTATAAATATTTAGGGATGTGTTTCTCCAGCAATCTGCTGTGGAAGGAACGTATTGAATCTCTGGAGGCTAAAGCACTTTCTTCTGTAGGGTGGCTTAAGAAAATAGACAAACAGTTTGGGGACCTTTCCCTTAGACAGGTGCTGCAGGCCTATCAAGGAATGATATGCCCGCAGTTCCAGTATGGTGCCGAAGTAGTCTGTGTTAGTGGGAAATCAAATTGGGACCTTGAAGATGTGTATTGCTCTGACTCAAACTAAGAGGAAACAAATGCCAAAGAATGCAGCATTCTTAGTCTGAGTAATGAATTTATTAAGGCATTTCCCAGATATCAAATAAAAGGCACACAAATATATGAAAATGAGTATATAACTCAAATGAAGAAAAACATGTGTATATACAAGAATTATCACAGTAGTTAAGCAATCACAGAAAGAAATGTGCAATGCAGCAACAATAAATATATATATATGTATATATATATAAGATAAATAATCACAAAGACATCACCAATAGGTTTTTTTCATCATCCTCACCATCCAGAGTGGGGAACCCAGGATCAGCCAAAACAGGAGGAGACACCCAAATTGGGATCAAAGAGATCATGGCAATGTGTCCAATCCACAGCTGAGTTCCTGTCTTGGTGCCAAGTCTCTTCATCTTTTATACCTTAGAAACAAGCTCAAGGAAAGATTTCTAGAAAAACCCTCCCCTCAGTTAAGAAATTAAATGCTGGCTGTACTTTGTCTGCATTAAAAACGTGCAAGAGAGTTGGGCAGACTCCCCATGGTTATTTCTGAGGCAGAGCTGTACATTCATCTAATGAAAACATTCTCAGCCTTGTGCACTTGTATCTAGTGTGCTTCCTTCACAATGTGTTCCAGCATGGTACGAGAAGAGAAAAACAAGTTATGTGTAGAAAACTAATTTTGTGTGAAAGAACATCCGAGCTGCCCTGCAATAGTAGCAGGACACAACATGAAGTCACTCACACAGCATGGAGTCAATGGGCAAACATGGAGTTCGTGGTTAAATACACATAGCATTACAAGAGGATGGATGTTTAAAAAGATTGTTCTCTCGTCTACCCTCTACTACGGTCCAGGCTGTTAGAATAGAAACTGGTGTGATGGCATGGACTTACTTACACATGCAGAGACAATAGACTTCTGGTCAAGAATACATAGTGAGGAGCTTCCCAAAACCTCATTGCTATGCAAAAAATAAATTTTGACAAGAAAATTAAACTGGGCAAGATGTGTTAGAGGGAGGATCCTCAACTGTTGGCAGAAGTTAACAATAGAATGTGAAATTGATCATGCATGCATGAGTAAAGTTGAGCTTGGACATGTAACTAAACAGATGCCTAAAGGGGAAGCCAAATTATGTAAGGAAGAATAAATCAGTATCCTTCCTGTTGACTTTGTGGATGGTGGAGGAGACATTTTCTCATCTGGAGAATTTACCTAATGCATGGCTAAAATGTTTTTGACTGACATGCATATGTGGGGTAAACAAGGTTTTAATCTCTGATGCTCATGGCTCCGTTAGACAAGGATATAACTTGTAAATGTGGCCTCACATTGAAAGGAGATATAAAGCATTTTTTAGTAAGCTGTTTGTGGTTTTTAGCTGGATGAAAGTATTACTGAAGCCAGTTTTACAAAAATATGGCATGAGGAAGAGGGGGCAAACAGTTAACCTCCTCCTGGATATGTTGTTCTTGGATGTAACCTGTGCCTCGGGGCAATTTTTACTGTCAGAATTAAGGTTTAGGAAAGATATGATCATTTTATTGTATTGACGCTCAAATGGAAATCTGACTGCACTTGGTGCCTCATACCATTTGCTGAGCACCATAGGCACCACTTATTTTTTGTGTGGATAACATATCCATATCTTGATGATTAGGGTCTAAAACAATCCTAAGTTCCCCTTGTGCATCCCATCCTAACAAATCGGTATCACCTTGGTAATATACACTAGTCCCTCAGCACAATTACCTTCATATTCCAAACTGGCATCAAACCTTCCCATGACCTCTACTCTTTTGCCTCCATGTACAAAAGTTGATGCAATACTCTTACTTTTGAATGTCCCCCAACCCATAAAAGGAGATCTTGAGGGCCTGAAGTACATCTTGGCAGAGGGAAATACCTCATCACAAATGTGGTGAATATTCCAAACGCCATATTACGATCCCATTATATCCTATGGGGATCATAATATGGTGGTCTGGATATCCGTCACATTTGTGATGGAGTATTCCATCCACCAAGATCTAAATCAGGCCCTGAGTCTGCTATACATTTGATCAATGTATTAATCACTGCAATCTCACAAGACTGGGATTTTCTTTTAAGCAACCCACAAATGGATGCTATTTCCACCACTCCACCCATGATCTTAACAAGATAGCATCAACACAACATTGTTCTCCTCTTCTGAATTTCTACATCTTCTTCAATTGTTTTAACCACCTGTGAGGGAGCACTCTTTAGTCCTAAACCAGTGCCCTTCCGCACCACACGTGAAACAAATTTGATCAAAAGCAGAGAACAATTTGACATTTGCTTGGTGTAACTTGCTGCCACAACAGAAATTTAGGATGTCATTTCTTTTTCCCCTAGTTTTTGAAGAGATAATATCAGGATTTCAAGAAACATTATCATTCACTCCTTTGTTAGTTGTTTTGCATTTTGTTTCAAAAGTTGCTTGACAGTTAGAAATAGCACTGTAATTTATTTCTTCCCTAAAGAATTGAGAATGTTCAATACTTCTTGTTAAACTTAACACTGTTTCTAAATCAGGGTCCTCAGTGGGTAAAGGTTTCCCTTGAGTTTTCTTATTTGTTCTCTCAATAGGCTAATCATGGATAATTTCTTCTCAAAATTCTCTATAGTTTCACATTGCTGCAAGTGTTCTAATAGCAGCAACAAATTCATCAATTGACCCTCCAGGGGCTTGAGCACATTGTAGAAATGTATGCCTCTCCAACACTGTTTTATTAGAAATGAATCTTTTATCCTACGACTTGATGAAGGATGCGTAGTCATTGGCAACAATGACAGAATCTCCATCTTCTGATCCACCAGTGTGAATACTAACTACTTCCAAAGGCAGAGTCTTTAAAATACTTCCCCCTTTGAAACCCAAATAGTAAACCAAAAACACTCTTTTCTTTTTCAAAGGAAAGTGTCCCTATCGATTGCTTCCAAATATTTCTCCTTCCCACTGGTGCTAATATAGTGGAAGAGTGTCAGGAACGTGAAGAAATGGTGGAGGTAACAATATTCTCTCTAAAAAGAGACCGTGCATGGGTGAGTTGCTGGCTCACACTTTCAGAAATATGATTTCAAATGTTATTTAAACTTTAAACCAAGTTGGATTATATAGTTGCATGTGCTCCCAATACTGAATGTAAATGATGACATAAAGGGGGTCATTGTGACCCCGGCGGGCGGCGGTTGCCGCCGCCTGGAGGGAACCGCCATTTGGCCGCCCCGCGGTCAAAAGACCGCTGGGGCCATTCCAACTTTCCCGCTGGGCCGGCGGGAAAGGGGCCTGCAACACTGAAGCCGGCTCCGAATGGAGCCGGCGGTGTTGCAGGTGTGCGACGGGTGCAGTTGCACCTGTCGCACTTTTCACTGTCTGCTAGGCAGACAGTGAAAAGCATGCTGGGGACCTGTTAGGGGGCCCCTGCACTGCCCATGCCATTGGCATGGGCAGTGCAGGGGCCCCCAGGGGACCCAGGACACCTGTTCCCACCATCCTGTTCCTGGCCGCCATGGAGGATTAGCCCAGCCGGGGGAAATCCGGCAGGAAACTGCCGGACCCGGTTTTCCGACCGCAGCTTTACCGCCGCGGTCGGAATGGGCAGGGAAGCACCGCCAGCCTGTTGGCGGTGCTTCCGTCACCCGCGGATAGACCGCCAGGGTCGGAATGAGGGCCAAAGTCTTGTTTTCAAAAGTGTGCCTGTCATCGATAACTGAAGCAGGCTCTCCAATGTGCACGTTTTCTATCCTTGTCTATGTCGTGCTTCCTGACTTAAGATAGCTGCATACAAGTCTTCTTATGGCTGGTAGGAACAAACTGCTGTCCCAACTAACCAAAATGACCACCACAGTGCATAAGCGATGTGTGTGTTTCTATAGTTGGTTGAGCACTCTTCTAAATTCCCTCCCAACTAAGTTAAAGGACTGCTAAAGCTACATGTGCATGCATGTTCTCCTAAAGCTGATTGGCCTTGTTGCTGCTCTGCTGTGGAGTCACGTTGAAACAAGTGTGCAGCTGCCATTTTCATAGAAATGCCCCCAAATTGCCAATACTCACTGGATTTATAGGCGACAACTTGATGGATGGCAAGGGCACAAAAATGATGGCAGGATTGTAGTCAACAGTTGTCACCAATTCTGGGATGCACCACCCCTGAACCTCCCCACGACAGAAAACATGAAAAAAACACTAAGGGGGTGTCCTGAAGGTGACGGGAACATGTTGCCACTGAAAAGGAGCCACACAGTCTGGTAGGTAGGAACACCACTTTTATTCACCTGCCGACATCAATGCCCCAGCAGCAACTGCCAATTAGAATCGCACTCCATCACTAGTGTTCTATGCAGGGAACCTTCCCAACAATCCCCAACATTCTGATCAGTGTATGCTCCCATCCCATCAAGGGTTCACTTGAAATTACAGCTCAGGAATCATGAATTGGTGGGCTGAATGGCATGTCACTGGGAGGGTACTAAACAGCATATTGATGTTTACATCATACGTAATTTTTATTTTGGCACAGAGAGATAAAGAGATTAGTCCAGATTTAAACAAATTATGGCCCGATTCGAAAGCCAGGATTAGATGACCAGGAAAAACAACTGTTTATACCCTACACAAACTCTACTCTTCTAAAGAGCTGACACATCTGAACTGCAGAAGGAAAAATATTTGCAACTCTTGAGATGAAACCAACTCTGTGATTTCCACTTGTTGACTTACGGGGACACTCAACAAAATCTATCCAAAACCATCAATGTTTAAGATGAAGGTTTTGTGTGCAAAAGCTTGAACTTACAGATAATATCAAAACTAAACCCAATCAAGATGTCCACATCATCAAGCAAGACATTTACCCAGAAGGCAACTACTTGCAACCTCTGCATATTGGGGCATTCACTAGATTTAGATTCTAGTTTCTTCATGATTCTTCAGCTTCTAACCCTAAGTACACGATCCGATTACTTACGAGTAAGCTTTGTTGCAACTGTCTGTTTCTTCACTGGCTGTATATCAATATATCAATAACACAAATATCTTCTTGCATCAATATTATGATATAAATGTAGTTCACAAAAATATAGCTCAATTTAGTATAACTTTCTGTTAATTTGGAGGTGTTCATATTTTAGTCAATATTTAAAACACCATATTTTTACCAGATTATATTTTCACCACAATATTCTTGTACCATACAGTAAGCATCATCACAATCCTTACATTTTTAGGCACATTCACAAGGCTGAATGCAGACATAAAACTTGTGTTACTAAAGGTACAAATCTCAAAGGGCTACTTCTCAAAGAAAATCATAAATTTGCACGTGGTGGCTTAAGACCTTCCATAGGTGCAGATTTATAGCTTTCAAGAAGAAACAAAACCATTCATGACTGGTCTGGAAACCAGTGACATTTCACTGGTAATGCAATGCATAGTGTGTAGGGCTGTTCCTCGTGAGGGTGCTGTGTACACCAACAGTTGGTGCAGTCATTGACCCAGTGTATCCTTTGTCTCTCTCCCCCCTTTCTTATTTTGTCATCCTGTCCTTGTGTGCATTAGCCTCATCTGGCAGAGGAGCAGAGGCACAGTCGACAGAGGGAGCTGCATCCCACAGGACCCTGGAGTAAGAGTCCACTGCGCCGAGGGAACAACTGGGACAGAGGGCAAGGGGAGCACCATGGCAGAGAGTGAAGGGGACAACACAGACTCTGATACCTCCTCCATTGGGAGATCCCTGGTAGTGGGGGACACCTCTGTGACCACCCCAACAGCAGGTACAGCCGCCACCCGTACCAACACCACCCTCCCAGTAGCCCCTCAGCGAGTTGCCGGTGCCCGCTCACACATGGATGGTCATCTCCTTCGCCCCAGGCACCTCAGGCCCGGCCCCAGTGAGCCCTGCTGCCCTGTGTGAGGAGGCTATTGACCTCCTGAGATCAATCTCTGTAGGGCAGTCAACCATTGTGAATGCCATCGAGGGTCTGGCATCCCAGATGCAGCAATGCAATGCATTCCTGGAAATCATTCACTGTAGTTTGGCAGCCCAACAGAGATCGATTTAGGTCTGTCCTCCTCTCTGATGGCAGCCATTGTCCCTGTTTCTACAGTCCCCCCTCCAACTATCACTTCCCAGTCCCATTCTCTTCAACCCCAACCCATCCCAAGCAAGCACACAGATAGACGAGCATGCACACAAGGCAACACACAAGAGTGGTACAGGCAAACACAAGCGCTACACTTCATCCCACAGGCACTCACACAAACAACATACCGTTGCAAACATGACAACACCTACAGCCTCCACTGTCTCCCCTCCTTCTCCACCTCCCTCCCAGTTACATACACACTCACACCTGCATGTACTACATTTACATCCAATATCAGCATCACCACACCAAGCAGAACACACATCTCACTGGCAGACACCTACACAACATCAATGTATGCGTCACCTGTGTCCTCTCCCACCGTGTCTGTTCCCGACTAAAGGACACATACCAAAGCATTCAGACACCCAACAGCCATCCACCTCACATCATCATACAGCCCATACACCTGCACCCAAATCCAGCAGACATACACCTCCAACAACCACTCCCTCATCATCCACTCCCATTACTCCTCCCTCCTCCTGCCACAACGTCCCTAAAAAGCATTTCCTTTCCCAAATTGACCTCTTCCCTACACCTCCCCCGTCCTGCACATATGGGCAGGGTACCAAGAACACAGCCCAGCACCTCAGCCAAACAGTCCACGGGGACAGTAATAGCACCACCTACTCATGGTGGTAAGGATACCAAACCTACAACACTGAAGGGGAAGGAGCCAGCACCACCAGTGATGAAAAGGAAGAGTCCTGCATCAGCTGTGAAGAAGGGTAAGGGGCCTGCACCATCTGTGAGGAAGGGAAAGGAGCCTGCACCACCTGTGAGGAAGGGAAAGGAGCCTGCACCAGCTGTGATGAAGGGGAAGGAGCCTGTACCAGCTGTGAGGAAGGGGAAGGAGCCTATGCCAGCTGTGAAGAAGAGGAAGGAGCCTGCACCAGCTGTGAAGACGGGGAAGGAGCCTGCACCACCTGTGAGGAAGGGGAAGGAGCCTGCACCACCAGGCAGAGAGGGGAACAGCTCATCCAACCCTGCCAGGAAGGGTAAGGGATCCTCGACCCATGAACAGGAGGAGATGAGGCACTCTACGCCAGCGGAAGCTGTCAGGCTAACACCGCCACCACCACCAGCCGTCACGGGCCCCCGCCAGCTGTGGATGTTCAGCCATCATTGAGTGCAGGGGTTGCCCAGGAGCCTCCTCCAACCACCACCACCATGCAGCCATCGGTGAGTGCAGGGGCTTCCCAGGAGCCTCCTCCATCCACCACCACAATGCAGCCATCTATAAGTGCAGGGGCTGCCCAGGAACCTCCTACAACTACCACCACCAGGCAGCCATTAGTAAGTGTAGGGGCTTCCCAGGAACCTCCTCCAACCACCACCACCATGCAGCCATCAGTAAGTGCAGGGGCTGCCCAGGAGCCTCCTTCAACTACCACCACCACCGTGCAGCCATCACCGCCAGCAGACGCCATGCAGCCCACCCTCCAAGGGCTACTGTGTGGGCTGCCCCCTCCAGAACCAGTGGGAAAGACACCCATTCGAGAGACTGTGGCCTTGCACTCCCCAGGACAAAGCAATAGGCATGGAGCCCCCTCCAGAACCAGTGGGAATGACACACACTTGAGAGACTATGGCCTTGCACTCCCCAGGACAAAGTAATGGGCATGGAGCCCCCTCCAGAACCACTGGGAAAGACACCCACTCGACAGAACGTGGCCTTGCACTCCCCACCACAAAGCAATGGGCATGTTGCCCCCTCCAGAACCAGTGGGAAAGACACCTACTTGAGAGACTGTGGCCTTGCACTCCCAAGGACAAAGCAATGGGCAAGGATTCCCATCCAGAACCAGTGGGCTTGTTCCCGCATTCGGCTGAGGTTACCCCCCTCCCCCTGCCTATTTGCAAACTGATGCCCCTACAGTGTTCTATCCGGATGTGGTCAGGATTCGAGTTGGGCCTTAGACTGTGCCCTGTGGCCATTTTTGCCCTTTGAACTTTAGACTGAGCAGTGTCCCTTTGTGTACATGTGTACATATCTGTTTCATTGACAAATTGAATTATTAATTTTGATTTTGATCTGATTACAATCACTTCAGTCAATTCCTGTTGTCCTTGCATTATTCTGCCATTTTTCGGGGACAAATTGTTTTTCGTACGCAGCAGGTTGTGTGTATGGTATGTGTGTGTGCCGGGTGTGTGTTGTGCGTGTGTTTGTGTCACTCTTGTTTTCCTCCCACCCTCCCTTGTGGGCTAGGTGGCTGTACTCCCCATCGTTGTCTTTGTCGGCGTTAGAGTTCCAGGTGGAGCATAACGTAGAAGATTATCGGGAAAGCTTGCAGTTCGGGTTTCATGGCGGCATGGTTCTTCCCTGTGTCTCCAATGGTGAGTCCTTTCACTTCTGAGCTCTGTTTCCACCAGGCTTTTATTGGTGTTGGTACCATCCCAGAAAAGGTGGCGGTTTGCAGGGTCAAAATAGGGTGGGCAGTACTTTGGCTTCCACCTGGCTGTTGGCGGCTACCGCTGTGGTGGCTGATGGTAATAATTTGGCGATACTTACCACCAGCCTGTTGGCGGTATTACAGCCACTTTATCACCCACCACCAGGGTTGTAATTAGGGCCTTTGTCTTTTGAATCGTAATAGCAGCAGACAGAAAATAACTATCAGAGAAACATACTAAAGTGGTATTAAGCAGGTGTGGAAAAAGAAACTCTGGCCTACTTTGTGAAAAAATAGCTAGTTTAAGAATAGGAAAAGGGAACTTTTGATAAGTAGCTAGGCAAAATTTGCAAAAGACATAAAATGCATAGAGCATTCCAAAGAAGCATTATCACACAGACAAAATGTAATGCTGTTCTGTATGTTACAAAAATTAGGAAATTACAGCAGGGGTGGCTCCTCCATTAGGGAAGAGGAGCATCCCCCCCGCCAGCCTCAGAAGCTTCAACACTTTCACCACAAAGGAATAATAAACTAGGTTTATTATTCCTCTGTGGTGAAAGGGGCGGGACAGAGGGGATGACGGCATTGGAGGGGAGTGGACAGAGCTGTCCCCTCAGAGGTGAGGAGAAATGCAGAGATCATTGAAGTGATTGTTAATTCTAGTGCATTAGAGGTAGGATTTGTGGTAGATCAATTAGACGCCCATGCCAAGATGCTATTTAAGAATAGGATAACATTAGATAAATTTCAGCCCCAAGGGTTGGAAATGTTTGATTTTACGTTCTGAATGCTGCACTTATCTTCCCACCTCACTCACAATGCCTGCACTAATAGATCACATTAAGAATAATGCTGGGAAACTGTGTGAATTACAGAACAAGCTAAATTTTATTCTGAGTGGCATCTGGACGTAGTTAGGCAACATATTTGTGCACTGAGGGACAACATTATTTAAAATAATCATGTCAATTGTTTTTATTGTGATTTGTTTTGTATGTTTTTATTAATAATAATATGCATCATCCTTCTAATTTGGACGAAAAAATACGGTGACAACCTTTAGCACTTGCTGTTTTTGAAGATGGTGAGGACAGTGATAATGACGTTATGAAATAAGGGTTATTGAGATTTTTTGCAGTCAAATTCTGTAAAGAAGTTTTGCCTCCCACCAAAAAAGGGGATTTGTGAGAACGTAATCTTTATTTCTATTGCTTTTTATTACTGTTGCTTTAACAACATCTGTATATCACAATGAGCAGTGGAGGAAGTAATACCCTATTCTTAGAGGAAGTACTCCCATTATGTTTTTTTGCTACACCATGTTTCCAATTTAAACAAGCATATCATCGTGGCTTACTCCTACCTTACATCTTTGAGTTTTTTTCAAACTTTAGCTGCTGTAAGCATCTTCCCTCACAAGTGCAGCACTTCTTTCTCTGATTTTGCACTTTAAGCTACGACCTCAGCCCTTCCGTACACTGGTATAATATGGATTCATTTGCATCCCATTGTAATTGATTTAAGCAATGCTGTGAGTGATTCTGCCACGTCATGCAGTGTTCATTATTCATTATAATCTCCTCTTAACATAGATTTGCTCATAATAGTTTTGCTATCCATCTTTTAGCAATATGTTCTATCCTGATGAGGACCTGTTACTTACTTAGGGGCCAAAACACAATTGATGACATTGGAATTCTAGAGTAGAAAAACACTATAGCTGTTGTGACAGAGGACTCTACCTTAATCAGTGGAAAAACATGTACATACTGCTAGTTCTCAAGAAACACAATTGCTTTTAATCCTAGTCTTTTTTTATTTTGTACTTGTACAATCACGTAAAGCACTGAGAACCCAGACTATACATTTTGTTTGTTGCTGACTAAATGCTGGATCTCTTTTTGTTGATTTTTCACAGTTGCTGAACTATGATAATATTGGAAAAAATTTAAAGGTAGATACAGCATTACATACACTAATTTGTTGTTATTTATTTTTCTCTAATAACTAAAATGATGGTTCATTTAAGGTACGATAACTGCCTTTGTACGAATTAGGCTGTTAGTTAAAATGTGGTTTAGACCTGCCAGCCTTAGGGTAGTCTTCCCCCAAACTCATAGCCTTCCTCCTGTTGTGTGGGCTCTCACTATCCTAATTAGACGGTTGGATTCGGGCGGCAGCATCACTCGAATTGTGGGCAACTGAGTCCAATCCAATGCCATGTGACAACTGTTGGCCTAATCTGTTTCCGGCCAACTAGCAGCGCCCAAGAGCAGGGATGATTGTGGCAACCAGGCGCATGACAAGGGAAATTGTGATGTATCAGATTTCATCCTTTCCTCTCAGTTACACTAGTCTAACACATGCAAAGACAAACAGAGGCAGAGAATGGTTCAATAAGATTTATTGAGCAGCTGTGTCTTAGATAAAATGTAATGAATTGCAATAATTAGAATGATGAAACTCGCTAGTAGCAAAATGGTGATGAGAAATGTAAAACACAAGAAAAGTCCCACTATACTGTCGCTATGCGTAATATACGTGGTTCCTATCTAAGCTATGTTAGAGCACAGTGCGATAAGCCCTAATTTGCCCTTTACTTATCCCCCCTGGAAAGGCATCATCCCCCATACCTGAACAAGCCGTAGGCCTAGTTACTAAAATAATGTGCCTAAAGGCATCATTAAAAATGGCACTACAACACCCTTCAATTGCCGGTTTAGAAGTGGTAGAAAGCCTAGCATTAAAATTATGAAAGCAATTAAAATGCTAAGCCTTAAAACATATACATAAATGTTAATGATGTCAAGCTAAAACACACTTGAGCAGGTAAAATATTGAAAATGCACTATTTAAGATGACAGCAGGGACGCCACTAAGACCAAATTTAAAAGTCAATGTCATTTTTAAATTTTCCAATTACATCCAGGACAAGTGAAGCAAGGAAATGTTCCACTTCAGCATGTGGTAAGGTAACCACATCGTTGCCAAGGAAAACCAGAGAGCACTCATGTTCCAAAGCCTGAGCTCCAGCTGAGACAGCAACATTTTGTGTTGTGCCCAATGTTAAGTCAAAAGCAGCATGATCCATGAAGGGCAACTCATAGACAGCTTCCCGTAACAAACACACCCTCAATGTGCATGTCTGGTAATGAGCCCTCAGCGAGAACATCAACAGATCAGCGTCTAATGAAAGTAAGCGCTGCGTAGCAAGATAAACTTTCAATGCACATTTGAAAAGGCACCACAGACAACGTCCAAACCCGGTCTGATTGACAGAGACCAGTTGTATTTCAGTTCTTTCAGGAGTGGTGCTTGGAAATACTGCATCAGGCATTCTTGACACAGTTGTGCTGGTGGAGATGCTTTCAGTCCTCCTTGATGTGAATGGACAGCCATTGCGAGTAAAAAATAGCAACAGCAAGATGCCATCTAGTATCGTCAAAGTAAGCGGAAATCCCATGCAAATACTCGAACATATTAAGTGTATGGCTGAAGGTCTTAAGCCAAATATAGAGGAGATGGTGTGAAAGAAACCAGAACGAACAGCCTTAAAGAAATGTGCAATCCCAGTAGTACTGGATGCGTTAAATATTCATCCCACGCGTTCACCAAAGTGTCTCATAAAGTTTGTACTTCAGAGGGATTGTATTTCTGCAGAGGACCTCGCAACTTGAAGTGCAAAAGTCTTGCATGCAGATGTCAGTGCCACATGTTTTTGAAACAATAAAGCTTTTAGCCAGCTGAACTTATCAAAACTCACATTTGAAGTAGCAATGTGAGGCCACGATCTGCTACTTTCGTCTGTCCTGTAGGAAGAAAAAGAACATTCTGGCAACAGGTGACAATTTGGAAGACCGGAATGACGTAAGAAATTCCAGCTCGAATTCCGCAACAGCTATAATTGCTAGGAAGCACAAAGCTTCCATTAGAGACCACCTGGACCGCAGGTCTAACCAAGGGGACTGGAACTCCCTTCAGATAGCAAGGTAAATTCGCTGCCCAAGCATTACATGCCCCATGCAAGGACAGCTGCTTACAAACCGTCGAACGGCCCACAGAAGTCTCACATTCACTGCGGCTAAGAAATACCTCTTTTATGCCATTGAAACATTTGTGCAAAAAGGGAAGCTCCCACACCTCATGGATGTAACTATCTCCTAGCCTTTCATATCTGTCTAGTGGAATGTGTTTCAAACAGGATGTGAATTGTGTAAGTGTTGAAATAGGTAGAATAATGACCCCCTGTATTAACCATTCAGCAGATGGTATTTCAGCCACAGTAAAAGGCAACTTTTCAAATTTCTCGATGTTTAGCATGACATAAGTCGCTTCCTTCCTAGCCGTTAATTGTTGCTGTCGCGTCAAATTAAATGCTGAATGTTGAAAATATGTCCTTGCGAAAACGTGTTGCCAGGGAACACAACCTGATTTCAGTGTTTATAGTGTCCAACCCCACTGTATAATGGACCTTAGCTAGCTCTGTTCATGTTGTAAAAATGACATGTCACTTTGCACAATGTCTATTGCAGAAGAAAAAATGTTGTTTAATTTAATGTATATATGGGGTGGGACATGGGCCCTTATCATGACTTTGGCTGTACTCTCTGAACACCGCTGCCCTAATACAACTCACAAAAACAAAATCATCAGAAAACAGCCACAAACCCCACACCGACAGGTTGAACAATGGTGGGAGAGAGATGGTAGCACCAGCCACACCGCCACGCCAAAAACAGACCACCCTCTGTAATACGACCTACAAATCAGCACAGCAGTCAAAGCACGGCGATAAGTCAATGGCAGTGCGGACCACCATGGTCAAAAAGGAACCTCCACAACAACACCACACCACATTGGCCAATTCGAATACCCCACATCTGATACACATACACACACCCCTGGACACCATCATAAAAAACACACCCACAGAACCCTTTGCAACTACAAAGAATAAGGAGACATTTGATGGCTGCTCAGTTGTACACACTGCACACACACAACACAGCCACCTGCACACCCTCACGTATCACACTGTGGATTACACATTTTCACACACACACACACCTCCCATCTCTGTGTCCCCACCAAGACACTCCTAATTCACAGATGACGAGTTGCAGGATATGGTGGACAAAATCATCAGGGTAGAGCCACAGCTTTTTAGTGCACAGATCCAGCAGACATCCGTAGCCAGGAAGATGGAGATGTGGCAGTGGATCTTCTACAAGGTGGGAAGGCATCCACACACAAGGTAAGATATGTGGAAGAGGTGGACCGAACTGTGGGGGGAGGTCAGTTCGATGGTGTCCAGGCACCAAATTGCGATCATGAAGACTGGCGGTGGGCCCGCACCTCCTGCCTTCGAGCGGACATCATGGGAGGAGAAGGTCTTAGCAATCCAGCATCCTGAGAGTCTCAGTGGACTCCCCAGATAGATGGAGACTGGTAAGTCACCTACAATCATCTTGGATTCAGAATACCTGTATCACATGCATCGCCATCCCCTGCATACCCACCCAACCCCACCAACACCAATCCAAACGTCTGCACTCACAAATACACCTAATTCATGTTCAGCATGGAGCACTATGAATCCCACAATGCATCACTCTTTATCAACCTAACAATGAAGACCCTCTCTCATAGATAGCCCTGCAGACTGCAGCATGCCAAATAGCACTCACTTAGCAGCGTATGTCAAACAGATGAGGTAGATGTCAATAACAATCCCTGTCATCAACAGGTACCGCTGATAATGTCACCCATCAGCAGGTACCACGAACACCCAGTCCTCCACCAGAGGAAGACCCCCAGTGATGACAGCGGCACAGGATGTCTGGGACCTGACAACCTCCCTGGCCCATCCGGCACCTCTGGGCAGTCTCCCTCCACTAGCCTCCCCAGGCCACGATAGAGTCCCTCACTACTGTTGCAGACACGACAGCAGTCGCCCAAAGCCCCCAAACCAGTGTCCCCAGGCCAGTTCAATCAATGATGTGCTCACCTGTACAGGGGCCTGAGTCAGCACCCACCACTCAAGACGATGAAGGTCCTGGGGTGAGTGGAAGTGGGCACACTGTGCGGGGGACACAGGCACAGGGGGCTGGGGCTAGTGGGAGGGCATCTGTGGGGCAAAGGGTGGGGCAACCCAGGGAGCCACTTGCCCAGGAGGCCATTGCACAAGTCCTGGGAGCATTCCACCAATCCCAGGACAAGATGGGCCGGATAGTCACCATTTTGGGGGAACCCCACAGACTGCAAACCTAGTACCACCAGGAGGCCATGCAGCAGTGGCAGGAACACAATGCCACCATGGTCTCTATTAAAGAGCTTATGCATTAATTAGAGCTTATGCATTAATTATTATCCATTCTGCGTGAGTCCTCCACCCACCACCAGGCGGGTATCCACTCCTGAGCAGCCCACTACATCTGCTGCAGCTACTGGGATGGTGGCCCTGCCTGAGGTCTCATAAGCTACAGGTGACCCACCCTGGTAGATGAGGATCCCCCATGAAAATGTGGATGCAGACCCAGACATCCTGCAGGGACTGGAGCCAGGACCAAGTTCACTGCCAGAAAATGAGCCTCTCCCTAATTGTCTCCCTTGTGTGACACTGGGACCCCTTGGAGACTGACTACTGACATATCTCCATTACCTATCACTCCCGGAATGTAGACCTGTGCTACTGACTGTTTGGACTAACAACCTGATGATTCTGTATACCATTGCCCCACTCTTTTTCACCAACCCTAGACTCACAATAAATATACTTAAACAGAACAATTGGTTTTGTGTATTCAATAAGTGACAATGAACAAACAATGATGTGGTGTAGTGATAAAGGGGGTCATTTTGACTCTGGTGGTAAAAACCACCTACTGCCGCAGCGAAAGTATAGTGTGAAATGTAAAATCTGTGAAGTCTTGGTCCATACAGCTCAGTGTCAGATGCACAGTGTCAATGTCAACACATCTCTGGGTCCACAGGTATCAGAGAGGGAAGGGAACTCAGCATCTAGTGACAGTTCTCCTGTATGATGGTGTCAACAAAAAATCATTTATGATTTAGAAAGTGAGCATTTTCTTGCTTATACCATTTCTGTGACTCTGCCTGTTTGTCGATTCCCTGTCTGGGTCAGTTTGACATTTGGGCTGGTTGCACCTTACACTAGACAGTGACACAAAGGGAGCTGGGGTGTAGTCTGCATTTCCTGATGAGCCATCTGTGCTAGGAGGGAGGAGAGGAGTGGTCACTTACACCTGAAAGGGTTGTGCCTGTCCTCACACAATGCCGTCTCCGACCCCCTGGTGAGTGTCTGGGGCCTGGCCTTGGAAAGGCAGGATTTCACTTTCAAAAGAGACTTTACCTTGAAGTAGGCCTACTTCAAAGGAGAAATTTGGTATAAGAAGGGCACCCAAAACCACAGACTTTAGATCACTTCTGGACATCAAGAGGAACCTCTGCCTGGAGAAGAGCTGAGGAGAAGTGCTGCCCTGCCTGTGACTGTGCTTTGTGGAGCTATCCTGCAGTTGCTACTTCTGCCAGAGTAAGAAATCTCCAAGAGCTTAATTTAGAGCTTGCCTCCTGTTGTTTGAAGTCTCAGGCACAGCAAGGACTTCCCTCTGCCAGCACCTGGCAGCACCTCTGGAGAGACTCCTGCTCTGACAAGTGGTGCACCTACCCAGTCCCTTGGCCCTTGAAGGGAAAGCTGGTGGAAATCCAGGGAAATCGACTTCAGGCCGACACAGCTGCTGAATCCGGTGACGCCGCATGCAACCGACTCCGTGATCTTTGCTGGAACGCGATGACCTTCGCAGTGCCGATACCGCTGCAGCCCTGCTGAAGTCCACGACTCCGTGGAAGTCATCGTGACCGACGCTTCTCGAAGTGAGCGGATTCAATGTTTGGCACAGATGCTGAGATCCCTGACTTCGCGCATCGACTTGTTTTGACTCTTCACCAAAGGTACTGTACTTGGGGGTCCACGCGACTCCATGTCCGGCACCGCTGGTGTTGGCTTGTTGGGAACGACTCCGTCATGATGCCATGTTAACACCTCATCAAAGCATTTTGTGTTTCTAAGTGCTATTTTTGAGTTTAATCTTTAAAAATTCATAACTTGACTTGTGTATGTCGGATTTTTTTCATTTTGGTCTTGTTTTGTTTAGATAAATATTTCCTATGTTTCTAAACTGGTGTTGTGTCATTTTGTAGTGTTTTCATTAGGTTACTGTGGCGGTCATTCCAACCGCGGCGGGCACCGCCGAATGACCGCACCGCGGTCAAAAGACCGGGGCGGCCATTCTGGCATTCCCGCTGGGCCGGCGGCCGACCGCCGGCCCAGCGGGAAAGACCCAGCAACGATGAAGCCGGCTCCGAATGGAGCCGGCGGAGTTGCTGTGGTGCGACGGGTGCAGTGGCACCCGTCGCGATTTTCCGTGTCTGCAAAGCAGACACTGAAAATCATTATGGGGCCCTGTTAGGGGGGCCCCTGCACTGCCCATGCCAGTGGCATGGGCAGGTCAGGGGCCCCCAGGGGCCCCACGACACCCGTACCCGCCATCCTGTTCCTGGCAGTAAGAACCGCCAGGAACGGGATGGCGGGAAGGGGGTCGGAATCCCCAAGGTGGCGCTGCAAGCAGCGCCACCATGGAGGATTCCCTGGGCCAGGGGAAAACCGGCGGGAAACCGCCGGTTCCCCTTTTCTGACAGCGGCTTTACCGCCGCGGTCAGAATGGCCCAGGAAGCACCGCCAGCCTGTTGGCGGTGCTTCCGCGGTCGTTGGCCCTGGCGGTCGGTGACCGCCAGGGTCAGAATGACCCCCTGTGTGTGTTGGTACAAATTCTTTACACCTAGCACTCTAAAGTTAAGCCTACTGCTCTGCCAAGCTACCAAGGGGGTAAGCAGGGGTTAGCTGAGGGTTATTCTGTTTTACCCTGACTAGAGTAAGAGTCCTTGCTTGAACAGAGGGTAACCTGACTGTCAACCAAAGACCCCATTTCTAACGAGTATGCTATCCTCCACTGATAGTATGACAAAGCTGAGAAATTAAATTTGTGGAAACTGTACCATGATGTGATGAATGAGGACAGCTGTGAAGAAGGTACATTCCATTGTCACTTCCAGTTTATTCATATACAATTTAGCATATAATAAATTTGAATAGTAAGTGACATCAATTCATACAGACTGACAATAGCAATGGCAGTAGTACTTCAGCCCAATAATACCTACCTATCAGGAAAACTGTACTGTTGTACCTAACTCAGAAATAACACTACTCACATCACAGATAGATTTCAAACAACACCCATACTGTAGTTCTGCATGATAAGTGGTATATTGAGGGATAAACGTACCAGAATGTTACTGGAAATATTGCTGGATGAGCTGAGTTCTTGTGACATCATCCTCGTTCCCTTCTTCGTCACTGTCCATTGCTCCCTTTACTGCTACTGGTACATCCCCTACACTTCCAGCAATAGCACATGCCTCCTTAGTGCCAAATTGTGCAGCATGCAGCAGGCCACGACAATCTGGCACACCTTCTGAGGTGAGTAGAGCAGGGAACCTCCAGACATGTGCAAACACTGGAACCTCGCCTTCAGAAGACCGAATGTCCACTCAAATACCCTTCTCGTCCTCCCATGAGCCTCATTGTACCTATTCTCCACCCCTGTCCCTGGATTCCTCACCAGTGTCAGTAGCCAGGACAGATTAGGACACCCTGAATCACCTGTGGATAGTGGAAACAAATATATCACAGTCCTCTACGTTCAGAGTGGAGAGTGTAGGCGTGCTGAAGTCACAGTGAGTGTACACACACTCATCATACTCACCAGAAAGGAATCCTTTCTCCCTCTGTAGCTGTCACCTGTGGTATATATAGGTCTACTAAACAGACCATCTAATGGAATGACAGTTCTTCCTATTTCTATACACTTGTTTGTTGTCCAATGCAATATGGGTACCATCTATGTCCCTTATTACAAGAGGGATATGCTCAATTGCATAGACGTCAGCCTTCAGATGGGGGAAATCTTCAATATGGGGAAATTTTATGTAGCTGTCAACATGTTTCAGCAGTGTAGACAAATCTTTTTACAACACATGACTGAACATGGGTTGAGACATACCTGCTGACAATTGCACAGCCCCTTGGAAAGATCCAGTGGCGAAAAAGTGGATGACGGAAAGAACCTGCACAGTGTGAGGAATGGCTGTAGGTTGTCTATGGCTGGCAGCAGATCTGACTCTAAGTGGCTACACAGTTCCATGATAGTTGCACGGTTGAGACGATAGGTGAGTATAATGTGTCTGTCTTCCATGGTGGCAAGGTCAACCAGGGGCCAGTACACAGGTGCAGTTCTCTGCCTCCACAGTGGTCGGTATCTAGGTTTAGCAAACAATACATGTGTGAGTACGATTACACTTTCTTTGTCCCCTATTGTGACAATATATCGCCAATATGCATCACACCTGAAAACAGGTTCCTGACACAGACCTGAATATTTGATGAGAGACTGCTCCAACATTATGACAACCCACTGATGTAATCTGGAGCACATTCACCATATATTAGTTGCATCTGGTGTCAGACATTATTAATGTACAGTCACCCTTTCACCTACTACACAATCATAGGCTGTTTGTGTGTCTGCAACATATTCCTTATTAATCCGAAGTTACAATTGGCAAGATATGACTGACATTGTTCACTACTATTTCTGCTTGGCATGTACATTGCCTGTACGAGCTGTGATGGACATGTGTGACTGTAATCTGGACAACAGATGTGTAAAATGGCTGCGGCCTGTCCTGCCTGCAGAGGAATATTACAGTGAGCTCATTCCACTGGTCTATGTCATCATGGAGGTAGGCAATTGAAACCGCCGTGCAACTCCTCATTGGTTAACATTGTTGTCTATGGGAAACGGGGGCCAATGATGATGACCGCCGGTGGTGACTGCCATTTTCTACAACCTCTCTCACTTGACTCCTGACTCTCCAGCCAACCAGACCTCCACTGCGTGTGCTGCTGTGTCCTGCTCCTGGAAGCCACGATGGCAGATGTAACAGGGGAGAAGGCCCCATTCTTCACACAGAAACAACTACAGAAAGTTGTGGATGGGGTCCTACCCCTGTACAGAAAGCTGAATGACGCTCCAGAACAGCAGGTAGGTTGCATATTGGTGTATTTGTAGCAACATGGTTGTGTGTGGATGATAGTATGTGTATGCTGCATACCCTGTGGACGGTGATGCATCGGACCTACATGCTGGAAAAGGAAGTATTTGTGTCCTGTCGTGGATGGCAGCGTGTGTATACTGTTTGTGGTCCTACCATATTTCAGCATAATGTATGTGGAAAGCCATTGCCAAGAAAGTGCGGACCCCAGGGGTCCCTAGCCGGCGGAGCACTCACTAGAGGAAGTGGTGGGAGGACCTGAGACCTTGGGCAAGGAAGATCGCAGAGGGACAGTTGGGGATGGACTCCCAACGAGTAAGGGGTGCCCTTTGGACCCTGACCCCCTAATGGCCCACATACTGGGGCAACACAGCAGCCACAAGGGGGTGACTAACAGAGTGTAGTTCTTGTGTTATTTCACTCTGAATGGAAAGTATGGGTGCAATGGACAATGGTACATGTCTAGTGTGCATATGATGGGGTATGTAGTTAGGATATTTGTGTAAAAAGTGTGTAGGTATGTTAGATTGGTAGTATATGTACCTAAGGATGCCAGGCATGTGTACAGTTGTACTATCTGGGTTTGGACTGGAGGAAAGTGACTGTCATGTACAATTCTTATCATGAAAAGTTGGTTCTGTGAGGGCATACACAGGTTGGCATCACATTGCAAGGTGGTTACTTAGGGATTACCTTAGCATAGTTCTAATCTGGATTCATAGAGGCATGCCAGTATGCAGCAGATCCTGAGTTGTGCTGTTGAACTGTGATGGTTGTGCTCACTTATTTATGAGTAGCTATTTGGGAGCGTTGTTGAATGTGGTAATGTAGTAGGTGTTGCATACCTGTAATTGCTATGCTTATGGCTAAAACTATGTTGATATTTGCTTGATGTGTAGATATGGACCCTATGCTCCCTTTCATGCTCTCCTGCCCTCCCTCCTTGTCCTCTTCTTTCCATGTGTGCATTAGCATCAGCATGTGAAGGAGTAGGGGCACTGGTGAGTGGGGATGCTGCAGCCCACTGTACCCAGGAGGCCGAGAACACAGACGCCGAGTGGACCAGTGGGTTAGACGGCAAGGGGAGCACCACAGGGGAGACAGGAACTGCAACAACTGATTCCTACCCCAATGGAAGCTCCCTGGCAGTGGCGGACCCTTCTGGGACCAGCCCAGCAACATCCTTGTCTTCCACCCCCATTACCAGCACCGCCCTCCCAGTAGCTCCCCACCCAGGTGCCCGTGCCCACTACCTCAGGCGGGTGAACATCTCCTTCGCTGCAGGCACCTCTGCATCTGCCCCAGTCAGCCCTGCTACCCTCAGTGCGAAGGCTATTGATCTCCTGAGATCATCTCTGGTGGGCAGTCCACCATTGTGAATGCCATCTAGGGCCTGGCATCCCAGATGCAACAGACTAACACCTACCTGGAATGCATTCATGGTGCCTTGGCTGGCCTACAGAGATCGTTTCAGGCTTGGGCCTCCTCATTGACAGAAGCTAGTGTCCCTACTTCTTCTGTCCTCCCTCCAGCTACCTGTGCCCAATCCCAGATCCCTCCTCTCTCACCCATCCAACCGACACATTCGGACAGCCATTCACCTAAAGCAACAGGCAAGGCATGCAAAGACATACATAGGTGCCACAAGACACACCACAGGCATTCACACACTCAACACTCACAAGCAGACACAACAACAGCCACTGCCTCCCCTGTCTCCCCGCCACCTCCTGCCTTACAGTCACATCAACACTCACACATGCCAGCACTGCATCCTCACTCCCAGATCCTGCCACCACTTCTGCTTTGCCCACAGTCACCACAACAACAGACACTCAGACATGCACCCCATACACCACATCCGCACTCACCACAACCACCATCATGACCACATGCAGCACACCCACCTTCCTTGCAGACACCACCCCAACATGCATTCACGCAACCTGTTTGTCCTCTCCCACCCTCTCTTCCCCCCAGCTCCCAGAACACATAAACTCCCCCACTCAGTCACTCAAAATTCCTCCACCTCACACATGCAGACTATGCATACATCTGCATCCATATCCAGCACACCTACACGTCCTACAAGCACTCTCTCTACCTCCACTCCCAGAGCTGTATCCCAGCCCATTCCAGTGTTCCTAAGAAGCTTTTCCTTGCCTGCCTTGACCTGTTCCCTGCTCCTGTCCCACCCTGTGTTGCCCCTTGCTGTCATGGTTCCCTCCCCACACCCATACCCTCCTTCTCCAAGTCCTCCCATGACCCAACTTCTGTTTCCTACTCCCTCTTTACCAAAAAGCCTCCTCCTGTACCTGTGGCTGCATCCAAACACCCTCCTCCTCAGTCCAAATAAAAATGTGTCCACCCACCCCTCACAAAACAAAAGTCAAAGACCCCCCTACCAAACCAAAGACAAAGGACCTCCTCCCAAACCTAAACCTCCGCCACCACCCCCACCCACTGCCCCCGGAGGTGCCTGCCTGCTAATTGATGTCTCTAGCCTGTGGGGGCTATGAGGCTGTCAGGAGTCACGGTGGGCCAACTGCCTGGCCCTGTGTGCCTGTGGCACCTGTAGACAATTTGTTCCTGCCTATGGCCCCCTTTTGTATATAATTCAACCTGTGTCCTTTAACAATTACATCTGCCCAACAGACAACGTTGGTGTCAATTTGAAACATTTGCTGTGTCTTTCTTAGTACATGGTTGATGTACAAATGTATTTGGATGCTGATTGTGTCTGCATGGCTGCATTGGCTGGATCCATTACTTGGGCAGTGTAAGTATTGTTATGGATATGGATTGGTATGTTTGTGTATGCTTGGTTGTGGTGTTTGTGTGGTTGAGTATTATGATGTATGAGTGGAGGTATGAGTGTGTGGTGTGTCCATGACGTGCGTATGTTCCCTTTGCATGGATGACTGAACTTTCACAATTGGTTGTGATGAATGTTTCCTATTACATGCAGGTTATGTTAACATTTTGTTTTGCTTGCTGGCCCTGTCTATTACAGGATTAGGGTGCCTGCATTATTTGTTGTGGCCTATTGAGTGGGATTGCTGTGGGTGGGTGTATGTGAGGTTCTGTTGCGATGTTTTTTCACCTGGGTGCGTGTGTGTGACAAGTGTGTTGGGTGTGGTGTGTGTGTGTTGGTTGACATGTGTGTGGTCTGTGTGTATGTGTCTGTGAATGTTTGTGTGTGCGTGTATTGCTATGGGTTTTGTATCTCGTGTGTGGGCATTGCAGTCCGTGCCGGGTATGTGTGTGGAATGTGCATGTGTGACTCTCCCCTTCCCTCCATTGTGTGCTGGGCGGGTGTACTTACCCATGGAGTCTTTGTCAGTGTTGCTAGTCCTGTAGGAGGATGGTGAAGAATAGCGCTTGGAAGACTTCTAATGCACATTCCATGGCATCCACTGACTCGTCTTTCTCCCCGTAATTGAGTGTCTCCTTCTTTCAGTTCATTTCAACCAGATTTTTGTGGCATTCGTACTGCCCCGGAAATCGTGGCTCATTATAGGGTGGGTGCTACTGTGGTTTCCGCCGGCCTGGAGATGGCTACCACTGTCATACCGGACTGCTGGTACTGGTCGGGAACTGCTGTGTTGTGGTGGTATCACCCCCAGTGTTGTTATTTGGCGGTCTGCCCCAATAGTCTGGGGACAGTACGACCGCTGGAGTGGCGATAACATGACCACTAAAGTCAAAGTCAAAGTCATGATGAGGGCCAAGGTGTTAATCCCTTTATCTACAACAGCTAATACTTTCTACAAATTATCTATTTGCCTTAACTGAGCAGCAGCTTCTTGTTGGTAAAGTTTCCAAATTTCATTGTAGACTGCATATAAGAAGCACTTTTAACTTTGTCTTATGGGGCCTAACAGCAAATCCTGCAAATCTGCACGGTTAGACAGGAGACTGAGGTGTTCTCTAACAGCATCTAGTGAGAAACTTTTTAACCATTGCCTGCATATTTTCCTACACTGTATGCTGTTACTGTACCCAAATATTCTGATGACACATAGCGAGGGTCTGGCCTATTTGTTTTAAAACCCCTGTGGAGTTTACAAAACATGCATGAGAACCATTTGTGTCTACTGGCTGCAATAACCACTCACCAGGATGTGAAAGTGATGTGTTAAACATTCCATTCTGAACCTATTAATCGAGCTGATTTTCAGTGGCATTAATGTATTTTTGCAGTTATAAAATTTTGCAGGGGCAGGGATACTGGGCGGATTCAAGTCTGTTGTATCGTTTTGTTCAAAAATATAATTTGAACAGGTATCAAGCATTCTCCAAATAAAGCTTCTTTTCCCCCTATTTGCCAATTTTTAGTTCCCCACACACTTTGTAAGTCAATCGACTTCAGCCAATATTCATTGCCTTCTATAGCCAATCGGGAAAGAAAGGAATCAGAATAAATAATTCTGGTATCAGTTTATAATGTATGCAGCATTCCCATCACCGGCAATTTAAAATCCACATTTTTAACATTGTGCCCAGAAAAATATGCAAACTCTTCAGAAAATGTTTTTGAACGCCCTACTGGTGAAGTTGAACAGTGTTTGCAATTGTGTATAATTAAGAATAGTCTTTGGGGCACTTGCTCTGTGAATGTGATAATGTCCATAATGATTATAACAGAACATATCTCCATAATATTCTTTTGATTGATAAACATCTTTGCTTTCACAGTAACATATTTTAATTCCGACATTATAGAATCAACTGGTTTTACATCCCAATCATCAGAAACAACTCCAGGTGTTAATACATCATTCATGGAAAGTTTAAATACAAATGGAATTTGAATAACCTCTATCGGGCTGTATATGTCAATGGGTCTTTATCCCAAACAATCCCATCAAGAATTGGTATGGCTGAAATGTTCATGAAGGACAATTGTCTGCGGACCTTACGGGAGGAAAAATGTGGTTTTAGGACTTCATCCACCATTTCAACCGTAGAGCGTTCAGGAAGGTAATGACCATGCATTAGTTAAAAAAAAGACGATGACAAACCCAATCCAAAGAGGAAAGGCGAGCACAGTTAATAGAAGCTACAGATAGTTCCATGGAAGAATGAAATAGTTAATTTTGAGCGAATTTATCAGCTTAAGTGCTCCTGACAGTTCTGTTGGAGAAGAGAAAGATAAGTCTGTAAAAGTGTCATTGACATTGACAAAGTGTCCAGAAGCAGTTTGTGGAAAACTGGAGGCATGTTTGGAAGAGGAGAGCTGGCACATGTCTCTCTTGGTGGTTCGTAGTAGACTATTCCATCCATTTGTGTAGAATTTAAGTAGAAGAGCCCAGCATTGTCTACATTGCCTATCACAGAAGGAGTTAAAGGGACTATTGAAAGATCATTTTCCACCCTCCCCCAGCTCAGAGAGGTGTCAGTATTGGTGCTCAAAACCTGTGGAGGAACATCCTGGTCTGTAGTGAGAGGGATTCAGGTACTACGCAGGAGTTCTCTAAGTCTACTGTGCAGGATCAGCCATATGGTGTAGCTTGACATAGTTGATAGAGACAAAGGTGGTCATTACGACCCTGGCGGTCGGAGACCGCCAGGGGTAATGTAGCGTCCGTACCGCCAACAGGCTGGCGGTACAGAGGCCCTTATTACGACCGCGGCGGTAGCGCCGCGGTTGCACCGCCGGGGCCGGCAGTTTCCCGCCATTTTAGCCCCGGCGGTGATAATCCGTCAGGGCAGCGCTGCAAGCAGCGCTGCCGTGGGGATTATGACATCCCTACCGCCAGCCTGTTTCTGGCGGTTTGCACTGCCAGGAAGAGGCTGTCGGTAAGGGGTGTCCTGGGGGCCCCTGCACTGCCCATGCCACTGGCATGGGCAGTGCAGGGGCCCCCTAACAGGGCCCCGGCCAGCTTTTCACTGTCTGCATAGCATAGCATAGCAGACAGTGAAAAGCGCGACGGGTGCAACTGCACCCGTCGCACGGCCGCAACACCGCCGGCTCCTATGTTGCTGCCTCATCCCCGCTGGGCCGGCGGGCGCAAACTTGGTTTGTGCCCGCCGGCCCAGCGGGGATGTTGTGATGGGGGCCGCAGGAGTGCGGCCGCACGGCGGTTACCGCAATGCCGTAATGACCCCCAAAGTGATTTTCTTTAGAACCAGGCAGCGGTGCTAGAATAACAGTTCTAGTACTGTGTATTCCCAGGACTGGAACTGGTGCACAATAGGAAGGGACAAACTTCTTTTTCACAGTAATCTTTTCGCACACTAGATCCCCAAGTTTTGGAATCCATCCGGTAGGTGTTATTGGTGCATCCCCTATTCCCAAGGAGGCGGCAGTGGCAGATGCATTGTCGTCACAGAACTGTTGTAAGCCCTGCAAGACAGTGACACGTTCATTTATGTCAAAAGGTGTATCTGCCGCTTCCATGCCAGGACCATCAAGATCTGGAACATACATTTGTGTTCCGAACAGGCATTCATATGAGGTGCGACACCCCAGGGACCTTCTGGGCAGATTATTAAGTGATCTCTGGACTCCATACATATGACTTAGCCAACTACGACCCATGCCTAATACTCCAGCTGTTAAGGACTGCTTTAAATCCTGGTTTCTTCGCTCCACAACCCTATTTCCCTCGGGATGAAATGTAGATGAATAATACAGTTGGAACAAAGAGAACTTTGCGTCCCTAGATGCCCTTGAGGCGAAAGCAGGGCCCTGGCCTGTGTAGAAAGCCACAACCGCATATGTGCCGATAAAGACTTGCAAATCTTTAATTACAGTTTCAGCGTCAGCCGAACGTTGTGGCCATACCAATAAAAATAGTGTATTAAGTCATATAATCGTGTAATGTGTCATGCATAATCTGGACTGTAGGTTCTGCCAAAGTTTAAAAAGCCCAACAGTGACTGGAGCTTTTTGATCTTGTTTGGTGGTTTTAGTTGAGCGCAGGTTTCTAGAAATTGGGGTGCTAGGCTCTTGCCTTCATCTGATAATTTGTATCCCAAAACAGAACACTAAGGAAGGCTATTTTTGTTTTATGAAATTGAATTTGTAGCCTAATTCAGCAAATCCCACAACAGTGTGGGTTACCCGTCTTACATGTTGTACGAGATCATCATCCGTAAGGTAGATGTCGTCTACGTAGGACAATGCCCCAGGTTCTATGCTGTGTAAAATTGATGTAACACGAGCTGAAAGCAATCCTGGACTGCTTTTTGTACCCTTGTGGGAGTTGTCAATTTTTTTTCTGAGAGCTTAAAGCGCTAAAACATGTTAAGACTCTACTTTCAGGTGCTATATTTTGGCAAAAAAAACATTGGAAATATCCAAGGTTGTTTTGTATTTTTTGCCCACTATATTGTTAATAAGTGCTGTACTGTGTGCATTTTGAATGGCAAATGTGCGTGTATGTCTATTTAAGTGTCTGCAGTCTAAGACTATTCTATATAAATTGTCCGGTTTAGCTACAAGGAACAAAGGATTGTTCATGGATGAGACACAGGGTTCGATTACTCTTTAGTACTCTAGTTGTGAGAGGATTTCCCTGAATGGTGCTCTAGCTTCATGCTTTATTGGGAATTGGGGTTGAGGTTGGGGTTGAGATCTAATTGTATTATATGGTAGGGGGAATGTTTATTTTATCCTACATGATTGTGATATATTGCGTGTGCCTGTGCCAATGCCCAATCAATGGCGTAAGCTTCCCTGAGCTCTCTAGTAACAAGGGGCAAGAAGGAGAGTTCAATTACCTCTTCTTCTGACAAATTCTTGTGGCCAATCCTTTTTGGCCAGTAAGCTATCATAAATGGTAACAACGAAATCCCTAAAGATGGCGTGTATTGTGGGCTCATTGTCTCCTTCTAATTGTATTTTTAGTTTGTACACCCTATCGGGTGTGGAGACTCGCATGTCTACAGTCTTGACTTGTAGGAAATCATCAGTTGCTTTCTCTATGTCAGCAATCCATTGTGACTTCTGCTGCACAATCTAGCAGGGCCAGTGTCCACTTCCTGTTCTTCAGTAAAGGTTTCATCCTGAGTGTCATTTTGTATAGAAATCGCTGCCACTTTTTTCTTTTTGAATTGAGGTTTTTGTTGGAGAAGTTCCACATCTTTTTTAACAGAAACTTCTGATGAGTGTTATGAGTCCTTTCTCGGTTTCACATACTCTGTTCGCTGCTCTGACCACCCACCTCTCGCACTGCATTTATCCGGTGATTCCTGAAAGGAACAATATTGGTGTGTGTCAGTCTATCAGACATTTTTATATTATCTCTTTTTCTAAGATTATAGCGATTTTGGAGGGTCTCGGAATGCAGAGATTCTCCCCTTTCTTTGTTAGGTGTTTGTTTTTGTTTATCCCAACATTTTTTAGAACACTCAGGTGCTTGCTTGGTAGAATCCCTATTGGATTTACCCTGTTATTGTAGTTTAATTGGTCTGGCTCCCAGACTATGTTGACCAACACTAGAGTAGGTCTCAGCGATAATCTGTGTCCCAGAGCCGCATGCACATTGCCAGTGCAACTGCTTCCCCTTTGAGATTGTCTAATCTTATTGAAGATACAGTGGCAAAATTGCCTATTAATTGCATCCCCAAATCTAGGGCCGGGGAAGCCCTGTATACATCTTGAATTTGTTTTAACACCTCTGGAAGACTGGCAAGTGTTGGTGTACCGTGTGTGGTAGTGTAGAGCATGGCATATACTGTGTACCAAGTATTGCAGTTATCTATGGTGGGAGCCATTCCAAATGGCAAGCACATAGTGAGTATTTTCTGTTTATCCTATGGACCCGTATGAGGCAAAACTGCTTCCAGTGCATTTTGTTTTTAGCTAACCAAAACCGAATCTCCTCCCCTTTGATGTTTACCTTACCCATGACCGAATGTACAGTTGCAGGGTTAATGCCTGGCATGACTGCATGTAGTTGCCCTGGGGCAGCTCGTACTGGGTTAATATTTAATGTTTGCATTACGAACTGTACTAACAGTCTGTGTATTGCTGTAAGCTCAGCGTACAGGCATTGAACCTCAGCTACTGCCAAAGTGGCTGCATCACGATGCAGTGTATATGTGGCCAATAAAGGCAAGGTAGGACCATCATTGCTCGGAGGACCTAACCTAACGTGTAGTGTGTGTGTGTGGTAGGGTGCCATCAAGCCAGTTATTATGATCTTGAAAAGATGGAGGTAGCTCTAAATAAGCATATGCTCTGTATTGTGCAGTTATGTTAGCAAGTGTGTAGTGATGAAATGCATTAGTATTGCCATCAACTCTGGAAAGGTGACCCAACAATAGAATATTTATGTTCTATAGGCTGGATGAGACTCAGCTACAAATGTTACAGGACCCCCGTGCTGTGAGGCCATTGTTAACAAATGAGCAATAAGGGGAGATTCTTCAGAAATAAGGGCACCAAATGGGGATTAATCCTTTTAAGGTTCAAACTTGAACAACCTACATAGATATGTACTACCTACCAGCTGAGGAGGAAATCCTCTATACCACGGACATCTCCGTATATAGTATTGAGGTGCCATTAGCACATAATGAGACAGAGATAGTCAGGAGGATCAGAAAAACAGTGCCTGACCAAACGTTGGTGGTGTGATGTCATGTGAAAACATGTACTTTCACTCTGAGTAATATATGTGGTTCCTACCTAAACTATGTTAGAGCACAGCATGATAAGCCCTAATCTGCCCTTCAGGTTTCCCGCCTGGAAAATCGTCATCCCCCATACCTGAGCAAGGAGCCTGTTGTCTAGAGAGACACCAGGTCAGGGAACCGGTAGTCTGAGCCCGCAGCTGTAGCAAGGTCAATCAGCATGCGGTTGTGGTCATCTGGTTGGAATCTCCCTCTAACGTGCATGGGACTTAAAAGTAGTTTTATAATAAAACAACTAATGTTCTGGAAAATGTCCCCACATAAGGATGTGTATGCTTCTGTGAATGTTGGAGATGCCGTGTACCACTTTGCCGGCAACTGTATCTAACTGCAACCTTGAAGAAAGGACAAAGTGAAAAGAATGTCTTGCTAAGAACGCAATGCTTTCCTAGGTGAAAGAACAACTAGATAAAGAAAATAAAATAGCACCACAAAAGTGATTGATGCTGAAATTTTTAAATGAAGCAGAACTGTGCTAAAAGGCACACGTGGCAGGCCTAGTTGCTAAAATAACGTGCCTAAAGGCATCACTAAATTGGCTATACAACACTCCGACATATTTGATAATCTTGTTTTGCTGGCCTTAGGACTATGTGCACTTTACCACTGCTGACTAGTGCTAAAGTGCATTTGTTCACTCCTCAAAACATGGTAACATTGGCTTATACTTAATTGGCATACTTAGTTTACTTATGATTCTCTAGTAAACTGGTACTACATGTACCTAGGGCCCATACATTAAATGCTACATGTGTCTTTGTAGCACTTTATGTGTAACCCACTGAAACCCTTTAAACATGTTCGAGGTCTGCTATTACAGTCTGTGTGTGAAAATTAAACTGCCAGTTCGACCTGGCAGAATAAATCTTTTCCCAAGACCAAATCTTTCCAAATAGATCATTTCTAGGGTAGGCCCTAAACAGTTCTAAGGGCAAGATGCAATGTATTTTAAAAGTAGGACATGTAATTTTAAGTTTTACATTTCCTGATAGTGAAAACTCTTTCATTTGTTTTTCACTACTGCAAGGCCTTTTTACATTTAATAAGCTGTAGTTTCCAAACTGGAACAGGTAACCAGTTCATGTTTAGTGTCTTTGGAATTCTAATAAAAAATCCTCTCTCATGCTGAAGTCAGATTTTTAATTACAATTTTGAAAATGTCACTTTTAGAAAGTTGGAATTTTTCTGCCTTAGCCATTTAGGGGGGTCATTACGACCCCGGGGGTTAGTGTAATAGTGAAGGTATTACTGCCAACAGGCTGGTGGTACAAACCTCCACTATTATGACATTGCGGTTTTGGCCAAAGCCAAACCACCAAGTTAACACACCGACCGCCACAGCGGTAATGACTGCAGGGCTGGAGACGTCCGCCCATGACCTTTCGACCCGGCCCACTGCCATGGTGTTCTTGGTTTCCGTACCGCCACAGAAACCATGGTGGTAGGCACTATCAGTGCCAGGGAATACTTTCCCTGGCACTGATAGGGGTCTTCCCCACCCTTTCCCCCTCCCCAGAGTACTCCCCCACCTTCCCTCCCTCCCACCTCTCCACATATACACACATACATGCACATACATACACACCCATACACACACGCATACACACATTCACCCACGCATTCATACATTCATACACACTCACAGCAACACTCACGAACATACATCCAGGCACACACGCAATCACGTGACACAAGATGCACATACACACCCACCCACTCATGCACACATGCATTACACACGCATGCACGCATTCAAACACAATCACACACACACCCCCACACACAACACCCCCCTCTCCTGTTGGAGAACCCAACTTACCTGCTTGCAGGGGGTCCTCCGGCAGGAGACGGGATGCGGCTCTGCTGCCAGCAGCAGCATCCGCCAGCAGCAGTGTCTGCCAGCAAAACACCACCAGGCCGTAGGTGGTGTTTTTCTGGCTTACTGCCTTCTGCCGCCATGACCTTCGCCGGAATTCAGCCAGCCTTCTGGCGGAATTCCGTCTACGGTCATAATTCCATGGATGGACAGTAGCCAAGGTGACGGTATGTTGGTGCCCATCGCAGTGGCGGTAGGCAGCATTTGCCGTCAATGTCATAATGAGGGCCTTAGTGCCTTTAGCCCGTCGCTGGGTCACATGTCTGGGTGTAGCTGACTGTTAGGCTTTGTGTATTCTTCACAGACAGCCACATACAAAAGAGAAATTAGATGTACCTGGATGAGCCATCATTCACAGGATGGGGAAGCAGAGCTGGGCCCAGCCCTACGTCTGCTTAAATAGGCTATGTCCTTTCTCAACACAAAGGGTTGCTTACCCGCTGCAGTTAGTCTGGAGCCAGGACCGGGAAGGCAGAGTGCCTGGTGACTTTAAAGGGTAGCCTCTAGAAGTTTCTACCCTCTTCAAAGGCACAACTGGGTATAAAAATAGGACCTCAGACACAGACTCCTCAGTACGCTTTTTGACCTGTAGATACTCTGCCAGGAAGATGGACTATTGTGCTGCTTAAGGATGGCCACTGTGCTGGACTTCTGCCCTGCTGGACTGCAGCCTTGCTGGATTGCTGCCATATCAATCAATCAAATTATTTGTTGAGCGCGCTACTCACCCGGAAGGGTCTCAAGGTGCTGGGGGGGGGAGGTACTACTGCTGGAAGAGCCAGGTCTTGAGGCGCTTTCTGAAGGACAGGAGGTCTTGGGCCTTACGTAGGTTGGCGGGGAGTGAGTTCCAGATTTTGGCTGCGAGGTGAGAGAAGGATGTGCCATCGGTTGTGGTACGGTGAATGCGAGTGACTGTTGCAAGGGCGAGGTTGGCGGAGCGGAGCTGGCGTGTCAGGATCTGGAAGTTGAGTCGATCATTGAGGTAGGCCGGTCCACACTGTGCTAACCTACTACCTGATGCTCCCTTTCCTTGGTTAGAAGGACTGGACCTTCATCTGTTGAACCTCGTTCCCTAGAGTGACTCCAAGGGCTCCTTTGCTGGCCTCCTGACTAAATCCTCAGGGACATAAGGCTCCAACATCCTTGACCAGCACCTGGACTCTGCCGTCTGTGAGTCCCGTCCTGGACTCTTGGAAGTGGGCCTAAGGTGCTACGCCAGCCTCTCTGGATCCAGCAGAACTGATGCATCTCCTCTGCTGCGTGGCGCAACCCCAAGCCAAACACTGCTGCATAGATTATACCAGTCACAAAGGCCTGTATCACCATTGCATCTTCAGTGCAGGCCCTCACATCCCTTCTGGATTGCAGCATCGACAAGAACTCCTGAGAATTGATGCAATGCCCGACTGCACAATGCATCCTCGACATTGGACTTCACATCGCAAGCCCTCATTGACGGTGTTAGAAACAGGGTCTCTGGCTGGAGGCCAGTTTGCACTCTGTCCAAGCAGGAAACCTTACTCTAATGAGGGTAAGGGAGTTACACTCCTAAGACAACCCCTGCTAACCCCCTTAAGCTTGGCACAAGCAGTCAGGATTATCTCAAAGGCAATGTATAAAGTGTTTGTACCAGCACACATTATAATACAGTGAAAACACTGCAAAAAGGACACCACACCAGTTTAGAAAAATAGGGCAAAATTTATCTAAATCAAACAAGGCCAAAACAACAAAAATCAAGCATACACAAGTCAAGTTATGAGTTTTTAAAATGAAAAGAGTCTTACTCAATAAAAAACTATGCAAAGGTTTTTGCACAAAGTACCTGGTTTGCGCCAAAAATAAAACTGCATGGGCGAGTGTGTGTCCGAAATTTCAGGAGCGTGTTGATTCCTTACTGATAAGTGAGGCCGTGTGTCGTTTCTTCTCCAGACAGGTAGACGGTGTGTCATTTTCCTCTGCCGCAAGACAGCGATGCATCGATTTTCAGACAGGGCACCTCGGATCCACACATGTTCACGATGATTTTGATGCCCAGCGATGATGTGTGTGAAATCCGGCGGCACGGTACTGGAAAAACCACACTGCAAGGGGAAACGTTTTTTTACCACCACGCTGCAAGTGGTGTGTCGAAATTTTCCTCTCATGGCATCCTGTGCGTGGATTTCAGTCCTTGTTCTACCAGCTTCACCTTTCAAGGGCCCAGGGACTGGATAGGTCACCACTTGGCAGGGCAGGAGTCTCAGCAGAGAGTCCAGGTGCTGGCAAAGGAAGTCTTTGATGGCCCTGAGACTTCAAAACAGGAGGCAAGCTCAATCCAAGCCCTTGGAGATTCTTCACGAGCAGGAATATACCACAAAGTCCAGCCTTTGTCCTCTTTTAGGCAGAATCAGCAACTTCTGGCCAACCCAGCAATCAAAGTCACATGTAAAGGGGCAGTACTCCTCCTCCAGCTCTTCATCTCTTCTCCTTGGCAGAGGTCCCTCTTCGTTCTAGAAGTAATCTGAAAATCTGGGGTACACCCCTTTCTGCTGTTGAAGTAGGCAAACTTCAAAGTAAAGCCTCAGTAGTTCACAAGAGCCTGCCTTGCCCAGGCCTGGCTCCAGACTCAGACCAGGGGGCTGGAGACTGCATTGTGTGAGGGCAGGTACAGCACATTCAGGTGACCACTCCTCGCTCCACTCTAGCCCAGATGGCCCATCAGGATATGAAGGCTACACCCCAGCTCCCTTTGTGTCACTGTCTAGTGGAGATTCACACACAGCCCAACTGTCAGTCTAACCCAGACAGAGAATACACAAGCAGGCAGAGTCACAGAAAGGTGTAAGCAAAACAATGCCCACTTTCTAAAAGTAGCATTTTCTGACAATTTAAAACACTTTACCAAAAGATGTAGTTTTCAATTGTAAGTTCAGAGACCCCAAACTCTGCATCTGTATCTGCTTCCAAAGGCAAACTACACTTAAAGGTTATTCAACGGCAGCCCCTATGTTAGCCTATTAGAGAGATAGGCCTTGCAGCAGTGAAAACCGAATTTGGCAGTATTTCACTGATAGGACATATAAAATACATTAATACATGTCCCACCTTTATCATACACTCCACCCTGCCCATGGGGAGAGCTAGGGCCTACCATTAATGGTGCCTTACATGTACAAAAAGGGAAGGTTTGTGCCTGGCAAGTGGTTACACTTGTCAGGTTTAGTTGGCAGTTTAAAACTACATACACAGACACTGCAGTGGCAGGTCTGAGCCGTGTCTACAGGACTACTCATGTGGCTGGCGCAACCAGTGTTACAGGCCCACTAGTAGCATTCGATTTATAGGCCATGGACACCTCTAGTGCACTTCATTAGGGACTTACTAGTAAATCAGATATGCCAATCATGGAAAAGCCAATTACACATACAATTTACGCAGGGAGCACTTGCACTTTAGCACTGGTCAGCACTGGTAAAGTGCCCAGAATACCAAAAACAGAGTCCAACACACAGTCAAAACATGGGAAGCAGGGGCCAAAAAAAGACAGGAGAGACCACGCCAAGGATGCCAAGTCTTACAGACAAGATTCTCTATGATGACGCAGGCCCTCACATCACTGTCTTTCCACTTCTCAGAACTGACACATCACTTCAGGTGGCCAGCACATCTTTAACACACATCCTCACAAACCTCAGCAAACCAGGATTGAAGGTACTTTGTTCAGAAGGCCTAACTGGGTTCCTTTAGCTGGCGTGCTCTACATCACGGTCAGCCTGAACCTGTTGTCCCAGTCAGTTCCGAACAGATTTCAACAGTTGCCGCTTTGTTGTTTTATGAACTATTTTGACTAAAATATTTTACATTCCATATCTCTTGTTCTACTGATTGTATTTTTGTAGTTTTGGTTTTGCTTTATTTATTAAAAATCACTCCATATAATTTGTGAGATCCTTTTGTGGTGTGTTTTAACTTTATTACTGTTTGAACCATTGCACAAAAACTTTACACATTGCTTCTGAATTAAGACTAACTGCTCTGGGCTAAGCTTCCAGTAATTTGAGCACAGGTTAATTTGGGGTTGGCTTGTGCCTCACCCTGACAAGGATTGTGGTTGCTGCTTGACCAAGGCACACACCCCAGACAACCAGTAACCCAATTTCTTACAGCAGGTAATAAGCACATTCCTTGTCAAAGTAAACAGCAAAAGTCACTAATTGTTCCTGAGCTCAGCCACCTGGCAGCTATGGCACAGAGCAGACAGGCTTAACCTAGAGGCAATCTATAAGGTACTTATGCAGTACCAAAACAGTAACAAATCAAAACACAACACAAGAAACCAGTTTAGAAAAATGATACCTAAACAACAAAAATCTAATATGATGTACCAGGATTATGCATTTTTTAAGTTTTAAATGAAAATATTGTCAAAAAGCATTGGGCTGATTCACAAAAGTAAACTTAGAATTTTGGTCTAAGTTTAGACCAAAAGTCTAAGTTTACAACTTTTTCGTATTCTCAAAGATAAGTTATGAGTAGTATCTTTATGTCCGCAATCGGCGAATCATCCCCACTTGGGGTGGATCATCTGAACTTGGGCCAGAACCTCCGCACCTGGGGCCTGAGCTTCTGCCCTCGGGTGGAAGAGGTAACCCTCCATACTGATACACCTGTGTCAGTGCCTACCATTTCCCCACCCAGTTTCTGCAGAAAATCCTTAGCTCAACAGCCAATCACAACCTTGTTGTACATACAAAAGAAGAGCTGCAACAAACAAACCTTTTCAGACCTTTCAACAAGTCACTGAATGTGTTTATTGATTTAGCCATTGCCATGCAACAGCAGGACTTGAAGAGAAGGAGGAGGAGAACTGAGAGGATCTTCAGACAAAGGATCAACCTCTTTGGGATGTCCACTCAAGATGTCATGGCCAGCTGCCATTTTCTCCTGATATCTTCTTGAAGATGGTCAGTGAGTGGGAGCAGGACCTTGACTCTGTGACCTGCGGCTCCCACCCCATCCCAGCTTATGTCAAAATCCTAGCAGGTCCCCTTTCTTTTAATTACGGGGTCATTCATGAGGGTCTCTGGTGACCTAGCGGGCATCTACCCGGCAATGCAGTCCCTATACTTGCATCAGATACTGAGCTGCATCAATAGGAGAGCACACTGCCACATTCGAATGCCCCATACACTAGCCAGAAGGCAAAGGGTCGCTATGGATTCCTACCTCATATCCCGCTTCCAACGAGTTCTAGGTGCAATTGATTGCACTCATGTGGCACTTCAGTCACCTCACCACAATGCACACATCTTCAGCAATAGACACAGCTGGCACTCCATCAACATGCAGGGTATCTGTGATGCTAATGGTAGCTTCATTTATGTGCATGCAGTGTTCCCAGGCAGTACCCATGATAGATATGTATTCCCCATATCATCTCTTGCCCGGCAGATGGCAGCGGGAGAATTTGGCAACATGTATGACATAATATTGTTTCCTAAGAAGCACAATCATTAGATAACACTAATCCTCATGTCACATACATGCCCCCAATACACAGAGTATGTACCATTTCATACATCATGTACTTTACTGATGCAAGAGGGACATTTACAAATATCTCTCCATTACCCAACTCAGGTGATGCTGCATATGCCCTCTCCCCTCGTCTCACCAAACAAATGTGCAACCACTTTACCTCACCAGAGGTACAATAAGGCACGCAGATGTACACGAGGCATCATTGAGCATACTTTTGGTCCCCTGAAGTCAAAGTTCAGATGCCGTAACCATTCGGGAGGGGGGTGCTGCTATACTTACCTCATGTTGTGTGCAAGATTATAGTAGCCGTTTGCATTTTGTACAACATAGCATTAAATCATGCCTTACACATACCTCTGGACTCTCATCTAGGTCTGAATCTGCCCAATTGGGCCATTGCACAAAACACAGGGCAGGGTATGCAGGTGTGTGACTAGCTGGCTGAAACTTTCTTCACCTGCACAACATACTGTGTCACGGCCTTCATGTAGTTTGCAGTCTGTTGTCAAGGCAGATACTTGGACTATTGACACTCTGTCCATATATTCCATCCTTAGACTACTTTGTAAGCCATACATGATGCCTGTAAACAACAGCCATTCACAAGAGTCAAATGTTTGGCCATGCAATATATTATGTGCACATGCCAGGGATTAGTGTGGACAATGTCTCTTAGGGCTTCATTGACTCTGGGAAGTAAATGTTTGCATGTGTCAGACTTCCCTGCGCAGTGCGGCAAAAGGGGTCTGCTTCACAAATGGCCTCTCCCCTCAGGATGAAGGTGCCACATCAGAGAGTGTGTCATTGTACACCAGGGGAAATTGCTTCTGTGAGTTTTCACAGTGTAGTGATCCTGCCTCAAGTGCAGTGACTCACTCACAACTGTGTGACCATTGACATAAATGCAAAGGCTCTTTGTGACCCAGGCCCTTTGTTGTGAGTGTATGTGTGGCAAATCATGTGGCTGTGTGCACTACAGACTGCCACTTAAAAGATAGGTCACTGTGCATACCCTGATGTGATCCCCCTGTGAGAGAGACAGGTGGTCCTACGGAGCACACGCACCTACCTTTGCAGGCGTGTGTAGTCACTCACTGCACTTGCCTACAAGGGCATCCCTAATCCACTCCAAATGTGCATGATGCTTGACATCTGCACAGTGCTAAATGGTGCAGGTGCATTAATACAGCTCCATTTTCCACTTGACTGTGCCGCTCCTGGGGGCTCTGCTTTCAATATATTGGAGGACACTTTCCCGCTCTGCACCTTTTTTAAGTCTGTTGTGGTGCAAAGTGTGCATCAAGTGTAATGACTTACCAATTACCAATGTCGGCAGAAGCATGCATCCGTTCGTCTGGGCCTACATAATGCTTGGACTACCTAAAAATCACCCCCTCAATGAGCATTTTCATATCAATATCACTGACTGTGAGGGTGCCAGTCCACAGGCCATTCAGACATTGTATGAGGTGAGTTCAACAGTACAGCAGGATGGCACACAGTCCTGCTTGGAGGTGGGGCTGGCTCTGAATGACCATTAAATGGGTGTCATCCCCTCCAAATGTTGAAGAGGGTTTTGTGTGCTGCTCACTGCTGTTGTTCTATGAAATTCCAGGCTACATATATGAGCTGGAGCTACAATGGGTGGCCGCACTAGAAAGTCTCACTGTGGACCTGTTGCCCCAAGTGCAATCACTGAGGGGCCTCTGCCACTAGTATGTAGGCTTTTTGCATGGTCAAACTGGCCAGGTAGGGAGTTAGGCATTTCCCAGGAGGCCTGGAGGGGTGGGGCCTGGTTGTGTCAGTGTTTGTTGGGTCTGAACTGGTGTCACAAAATGTGCCCCAAGTAACAAAACAGCACTCCCACATGATCCACACACTTGCATTACCTGTCTCTGTGGGTGGGGGGGTGGTCTGACATACTTGCCGAAGTCAGAATCACCCCCACAAAACCAACACAATGATTAGTGATCCAAGGGCCTTATCACGGCTAGGTGCAAGGGCAAAGGGATGGGCGAAACAACATCCAGCGTGGGGTAAAGATGTTTTTTGGGTGTCGGATGCGGTATCATGCATGCTTTTTGTGTGTTTCTGGCCAATGTAGAGTATCATTTCCTGGATCTTGGAGTAAAGACTTCCTTTGGGATATTTGACAAAACTGTGCCAACATTTCCAAGGGAAAGCAAATGCACACGTCTCCACAACAATGGCACGTATGTGACATGTAACGTCTAGTTAGCTGTACCAACTATGCATATGTGATAACTGGTGTACAGCACCAACAGGCTGTCTTGGCATGCCAAATGTGGCACCTGCCGTGTAGATTCTCTGATATTGTCAGGGATCCTCCAATACACAGAGTCACAGTTAGCAGAGGGTCATTACCAAGGCCAGGTTTGTATATGTACACCCATTAAAACATTTCTGTGGAATCAGTCCATGCCACACATCAGTTGATATGCGGTAATCAGTGTAAGGCTACCCAGTCTGATTTAAGTTCACAAAAAACATATTTGTAAACTCATGTGAATTGTGCCTCAGTATTGCAATGATGCTGAAGGGGAGAGTTTGTCACTACAGGAGAGTGTAGTGTACACCCCAAAATTGTGTCAGATGTCAATGTGTGAGTAATGTCAGGACATTACAGTGATAGTACACATACAGTTGGGATCCAAGTCACCTATAATGGGTTAGTGAGATCAAAAGAGAATAAAGTTAGCACTTGCTTTATGTACTTATGTGCTGTGCCTTTATTTATACACCAGCTACATAATGTCCTCACTTCTGTTTCAGTGGACCCAGCTGGCCAAGACCCAGCTGGCCAGGAAGACCAAGGAGAGGACCAAGGACAGGGAAGGGCACTATTGAGGCATCCAGTCCATCAGGGCCCACAGCTGCACCGCCTTCCACGAATCCCCCCACAAGTGCCTGTCCCAGTACCCTGAAGAGCCTCCCTGTACCCGACACCCCACATCCTTTGTGTGCTACCCAAACCCCTCCGTGTTATGTCACCCCTGTGGCTGCATCCAAGGAAGGGATAGTGGCATCTAAGGGTGAGCATGGCATTTCCTCTCGGCTCCTACAGTAGATCCTTGAGGAACTGCGTAGGTCCAGAGAGGAAATTGATTGTACTTTTGCCACAATCAATGCCACCCTCACTTCCTTGGGTACAGCCATGACGGCTGCCCTGTACCAGCGGCCCAACCACACCACCATCCATGTTTCTCCCTGTTTGTCTTCCCACTCTGTTTTCCCCATACCCTTCATGTGTCCCCTTCCCGTGAGGTGTCAGGTCATCCACCAGCCAGACAGGAGAAGGCCAAAGAGGCAGAGGAACTTGTCATAATTAAGAAGGAGGATGACAAGGATGACCTGACTGGACAATTGACGGCGACTAGGTATTTGTTTGCCCTTGTACATAGACTGTTTCTCCTGACGTTTCCTGGTGTGTTTTTTTTTTTTTTGTTCCACTCCCTCCAAGTCCCCTGCTCATTCTGGATTAATTTCTCCCTTCCCAATGTAAAGTATTTTTTTATTTTCATTGCATTCATACTCATATAAAAAAGTAAAATCACTGTGTTGTGTTGTTCTTTGAATTTGCTGGAATTAAAGTATGAATGTATACATCTGGAGTGGTTCAGCTATGCCTTCACCATGATACCTATGTACACAGATGGCTCTGCTAATGGACATGTCTTCGCCACAATTGTCAACAAATATATGGCTTACAACCACATTAAGCAAATGTCCATCATCAACTGTTACTCAACTCAATTTGAATGTAGAGTATGGATTTTATTTACATTGTTCTGTGCAAGAATATTAACAGTGTTCAAGGAGGCTCTCCTTTGCATCTTCTCAATTTTAGTGGTGAGGAACATTGTGAGGTAGTGGTGAGGAACATTGTGAGGTTGGGCAGTTCCTGGACCTCTGAGGAGCAGGGGGGGTGTGGTTCATGTGCAGAGGGGGATGCATCCTGGAAAGGGGGTGGTGGATCCTGTACAGGGGGAGGTAAATCCTGGACAGAGGGTGGTGGGTCCTGTACATGGGGTGCATCCTGGACAGGGGTGGTAAGTCCTGGACAGGGGGTGGTACTGCATGTACAGGGAGAGGACGTGACTGTGCAGTGGGGGATGTGTGCAAGGGGAGTGTACTGGAAATAGATTGTTGGGGGTCCTGTGCAGGTGGCCTAAGCAGGGGTTTGGGTGAGGTGGTGCAGGTAGATGTGTGTTTTCCCCTTCATGCATTGGATATGAAGGATGAATTTTTATCATTTTGAGTATCCGCCTTCCCTCTGTATGGCCATGATGTCTTTCCAGGATGTATCCATCCTCTCTAACACCTGGGTCATTCTGTACCCCAACTGGGGGAGTTAGCATCTGTCCTGTAGTGAGGCAGACATGTCAGACAGTGTAGCCGCATGTCACAAATGTCCTGCCTCACATCTGACTGCTCTTGGAAGAAATCATCTTCCCCCTCTCTACCATGAATATCTGCCAGCCCTCTCTGCCTGGGAAGGCCTCTGATGTGACCGGCAGGTCCACCAGCAAGGGACGTGGCACGTGGGAGGTTGTGAAGAGGAGATTCCTGCTGAGCGGCTACCTGCTCCTCACAATGGCTGCAATTTATCTCAGATGTTGGAGAGAAGGCCTGGGAGACACTGTCAGAGTAGGAGTGTGTAGGAGAATCCACACATCTGACCTGGATGTAAGGGCTGTGAGGAGGTGATAGTTATTTGGTGATGTGTGAGGAATGGGTAATCCTTGGGGATGTAGGAGGATGCACTAAGCTGACCAGAGCAAATGAGGGCTTTGATGGGATGCTGTGTGGACCAACAATAGTGCTCAGGGGATCGGACTCCACATATGTTGGAATCCGGCCCTGATCTTCATCCTCCTACTCATTGTCCTGTGCTGTTCTGGCAGCTGACAAGTAAGCTTGGATGAGGGCGGGGTTCTCCCTTCAGATTGCCCGGTGCCCGCCACTGGGAGATGGTTCTTCCTCCAGACTCAAGTCATCGTCCTCACCACCTGTGAGATTGAGGTTGCAACAGGCTAAGTATTTGCCTTACAACATCATGCGGTGGAACACAGGGATTGAGTCAAATTATCTTCACATCAATGGATGTTCCACATGTGACCTGGGGGAAACATCCTTAACAACGCGTTGCAAACAACGTGGACATTTCCCACGCCAGCGTAACCACGCATGCACGAACAACGCATGGCTTTTTGTGCCTTAACCATGCATGTGCTAAACTATGTATATGCGTAGTTAAGGCACAGAAAAATCCATGCGTTCTTCAGGAGAGGATGTGGAGGATGTGCTGAGGTAAGTGGGCAGGGGTGGGGGTGGATTAAGGGTTTGTAGTGGGTAGGGGGTCAGGGTGGGCTATTCTTTTTAAGGGGCATGGGTAGGGGGTTTGGGTATTTTTTTTATGGGTTAGGGCGGGGAGGTCTAGCTATTTTATTTGTTAGGGGGAGGAGTGGGGTAATGTGGGTATTTTTATATTTAGGGTTTAGGATGAGAGCGGGGTAGTTTATTTTTAAAGGGGTGTGGGAAGGTTTAAGGAAGGGCGGAAGGAGTGAGGAGAGAACAGGAGGAAGGATCAGGAAAGGACGCGGTGAGGGAAGTGGGTTTTTGGCAGGGTTGGTGGTTAGTTTTTAGCAGTGGGTGGATTTAGGGCTTTGGGTGGGTGTTTGGGTAGTATACATTTTTAGGACCTAGGGTCAGGGGTCAGAATAGCTTTTTTTTAGGGTTCAGGGCGGGTGGAAGATCGGGGTACCTTATTTTTATAAGGCAGGGGTTGGAGGGTTGGAGTAGTTTTTTTATTAGGGCTGAGGGTGGGGGGATCGAGGTAGTATAATTTTTAGGGGCTGGGATGAGGGGTCAGGATAGCTTTTTTTTAGGGTTCATGGTGGGTGGGGGGTTGGGGTACCTTAGTTTTATAAGGCAGGGGTGGAGGGTCAGGGTCAGTTTTTTTTTAGGGTTCAGAGCAGGTGGGGTACTTTAGTTTTTAGGGGCAGGGTGAGGGGTTGTGATAGTTTTTTTTAGGGGTCAGGGCTGGTGGGGTGTCGAGGTAGTTTAGGTATAAGGGGTGGGGGTAGATTTGGAACTCATTTGAATGGCAGAACCACGAAATTCATTGTAAAGCATACGTGGTAAAGGCATATGTGGAAACAATGCAGTTGTGGTTCAGACCATGTTGCTAAGGCATGCGTTGTTCCGGCATGCGTGCTTCCATCATACAACCATGACCTGGTTTGTGTACCCCTATACGTGATAGGACACACTGTTGCATTGAGATGTTCAATGTAGATGTGAAATGCAAAAACAAACTCACAAGTTCCAATCACAGCTCTGTGTGGCCTTGAGGCCCCTCTTAATGTCAGCTGCTAGACCGTGCTCCGTGAGTGTTTTGTAGAAGATATGGTCTTTGATTCAGCAGCTTGTGAAAGAAGTGACACCATAGGTAATGTCCTGCATGATTTCTATGTGGAAATGCGTACTTGACAGACACACATCACTGATTATGTTGGGTACATTTTACACAGCAACCTCAGTGTAATGCTGAAGTGGCAACATCTACATATTCCCTTCCACATTGTACATGGGTAGGATATCAATAGTCTACAACACTACTTGTCACACTTACCTGTGGACAGATCGCAGTGGGTTTGACTGCTGCACTCAGGATGTCTCCTAATTCCCTGGATGGTGTCATCCATATCACTGAAGTAGTGCTGGTAGCAGCTGTAATGTAACATACATATCCATAACTAAATGCAAAGGATGATGGTGGTGATTCGACATGTATATGTCAGAGGTATGGACCAGTGATCTACAAGTTACATGCAGCCCTCCTATTAACCAGGTATGACACTTACAGGCAAACATGTTTTTGGAGCTCACTGCGAGCTACAGGACAGAAACAACTAGGGTGTCCTGCACTGCCGACCTTTGAATACACCTCCATTTTTAGGGGCATCATGCATCCTAGGTATGATGTGGTATCAGCTAATTTGTAAAGGGATCTTCCACAACATGCAGAGATGGTCCATCTTTACACATCAGATTATGTCAGTGCATTGCAGAGTACATGTTTGATATACACAATTATCAAACAAGGTATGGGTAACATTCATTTTAGCCCCACCCCTCTCCGACAGGACAACATTGACCATTGTGGACTGTGAGGTCAGCCATTTCTGTTGTGCACTCTTCTTCTGGGCTGTGTTCCCAATGTCGATGAACAACATCATGGTCTATTTTTCCTGTCAGTGGATACGGTAATATACAGCACGCATCATGGGGTTCTGTATTCCACGGTTTACTCATTTGTGATTATGGGGAAGGGGAGGCAAAGTGAAATAAACATTGGTTTGTGATTACATAATGTGGTCATGTGGAGATGCTGGGATGATCCTCACCTTTACTATTTTCATGTTGTGAAGTTTATCCACTAAATGGATGGGCTTAGCCTCCTCTATACCCACCTTACCTGCCACAACCTAACTCCCTAAATGTAAGCCTGCTGTTATCAGTGCACCCCTCATCCACATCATTACTGTAGCTGTTGGCTCCTGGGATGTTGTCAGTAAGAATACATGTCATGGACTTACAAAGAGGTTGTTACTACTCCTCTCTATGAGAGACTTGGGGAGCCCCGGAGCATCAGTCTTTGTACAACTCTGGCTGCGCCCACCAGTGAATCATATCTATGATGGCATGCCAGCCCCTTTGCATGATTGGGAATGGCCTCCTAGCTATAGATTGTGTCAAGGCTGGACAAATCACTGTTTTGCCTTACTCTGCACCTGAGTGGCATTACATGTTTGCTTGGTATTCTCATACAACACCTATGGATTGTGACATCTCCCCAGAGAGACAGAGACAGTACACCTAGGGAGGTACTGACAACTTACACCTCCTGAGGTGAGTTTTAATGACTTGTAGCATATAGACTTGCTACAAAGACCTACGCAACATCCACCTATGTGAGGGCTAATATGAACACTTAGGTAGGTACTGTACACATACATTTTGAATTGCGCTATCATTGGCCATCATTTCATGAAGTTGTATACTGTTATGAGCCATATGTGAGCATATGAAGAAGAGTGACAACTGTGATATGAGACACACAACATATTCTGCAGACATTTCAACCACAGTTTAGGGACATGAGCTTTTGGTATATTCATTTTATGTATCCTTACCACTGTCTGACATCCACCCAGTGTGTGATGCCTGACCAGATGTCACACCCATACATGTTGCAGAGGTCACTGCAGGCTTTGGTTTTTGGGCAATGTCACAGGGCCTACAAATGATATGTGTGTTTTCAGTTAACATTCTAGTTGACACATTACATTACCTAATTCATTTCAAGGGTTTAGCACAGTTTATGGATTCCATGTAATGTATCTATGAGTTGACTGGTCATAAAAGAGAAGTTAATGCCCTCTCCTAGCCATAGTTACATACCAGTTGGTGTTGACGGTATGGGTTGTTGTGCTCCATGAGATTGCCTCCCTGATGCTGCAGGGACCTCTGCTCTGCAACCTGTCACATCTGTACACAACTGCATCTATATGCCAACAGCATTTACATGCCAACAGCAGTGGTAAGTAAATGACGGATATTATCTATTGCCATTTACTAGTGTTACGTGGATGAGGCAGCGGTGATGGGCCACTGTTGGGGACTAGGGAATTGGAAGTCGCAATTGCAGTCACAAAGGATTCTTGAACTTGTGGTGCAATGGACCAGCTGAGACATATGAAGGTCTGACTCACCACGCAACCTGCACATACTTGGGACAACATTCATGGTCACATTTGTAGAGTATCACTGGCATTGCTTATTTGCTGTCATTGTATTATCATCATATATTAACTGGCACCACATTGAGGTCATCACTTACAGATAGCCCATGGAGCAAGTAGGGATCTATAGTGGAGAGGACCTCCCTCTCAAGTGGGGTGATTTGGAGGCGGCCTCCTTTGATATACCAGGAAGAGCTCTGGACACCTGTATCCTGGTGTACTTCTCATTCACCCTCCTCTTCTCATACTGCCACTTCTTTTTGATGTCAGTGGCAGAATGGATGTCCCCCCCCCCATGCAGTGACTACCATGGCCGCTTCTGCCATAGGGCTGCCTTCTGTGTGGAACTGCTGCTGTAGGACGGGAAACCATGCAGTCTTCTGTAGTTCCTGATGATATATCAGAGGATGATGGTGGTCTCCTCCTCCGTATAGTTCTTCTTCATCCTTGCAAGAAGCATGGCTTCTTTTGAGGCAGAGAAGGCAGATGCAGTGTTGTTGTTGAGAAACCCAAACCTTGCTGGTGGGCTGCTTTCATCTGATTTTTGGGGCAGGGTTGCATTAATTATGTGCAGGTGCATGTAATTACAATGATTTTGGCCTAGGACCAGATGATCCACTCCAAGAGCCCCAAAGTCGTAAACTTAGACTTTCGGTCTAAACTTAGTTGTGCTGTTCAAAGAAGGAGTGTAGAGTCCATCACCTTTCCAAATAAAGTATAAATAATGCTTTCATGATGGGATGAATATTGCAAGATCTTCTACAAGTAAATCACAAAGTGGATTTCAAGATTCTAACAAGACTGCATGATAGGTTATGCGGGAAATGGTTGCACTAGTGATAATGAGATTGTTAGTATGCATAAGAAGATCGTAAAGGGGTGGTTGTGGGTCGATTTGCATGTGTTGCTCCCTACCTCTATTTTATTCTTTATTCAATACACTTTGGTGAACTTTTACCTTTATCTTGTTGTTCCTTGAATGTGGCAAAAAAGGAGGAGCGTTGGAGCAAGAATCCACAATTTTCTGTCTCTCCAAATGTGACTGCTATTAACCGATGAAAAGAAGGTAAGTTGTAAGGCACGTGTTTCAGATTCTGTGTTCGCAGAGCAAGTGTTAACACCAATATACTATTAATCATGTACAGTTTCTATGCAGAATTCACAGGCACATAAAAAAGGACCAAATCTTTTCATTAATAAGGTCACGCCAGTAGGCCTTACCTGATAAATGAAGAAATTGAAGAATGACTGTTATCCTGCCTGTTGCCCACATCCAGTAGTTGGCAGGTTAGGCATTCTGAGTGCAAAGGCTTTGGGCTGGATGCCTGAGGTATGTCTGACTTATCAGATGCTCAGAATATTGTGATACATTAATGCAGGGAGGTTTGCTGCATCAAAGAATCAGAGAACTCAACGTTTTGCAATGCCTAACTTTCGGTGACTTGGTGGAGCAGAAGGCATATTTCCCTGTTCATAGCAGATATTTGTTATTGCTCTATCACCAGCAACAGCGGTTCATGTCTTTGGCATGGTCTCCTGAGCAGGAACGTGTTCTTCTGGGTGACAATTGTTACCACTAGCCACTTTTTCACACATTTTATATCAAAGCATTATGTTCAAACAAAGATTGTGTTAGGTCTCACACAGAGCAGTATAACAAAAATTAAAAATATAACAGGTGTTTGCCTTCAGCAAAACTGCCTCCTGCTGCTAGTATTATTTTAGATGTAATATTTGTACCTTTTATTGTTTTTTTAATCCTCATTTAGCAGCACAATACTGAAAAATTTTCAACGAAGTAATCTCATTACATTTAAACAGTTCAACTTCCAATAAGGTACTTTACTGATATCGTGATGGTTCGCTTTCATTACAGCACTTTAAAGAAACTCAGACTTGTTAGGTGGTGCTGACTTTCAAACTGCAGACTACCCAGATATGTCTTCCAGCAAGGGAGCAACCTCACGACACAGAAAACTGACCCGAAAGCCGCAAAGTCTCAAACCCACAATCAGACTGTACCACGCTTGTGGTTTTGAAATGGGCTCACCTATGAAGTTTGCAGCTTGCTTAATTTTTTTTTAAACTAATTTAACCATCATTTAGAATACTATGCTTCGTGCTCATTTATATTTCACTCTATTGTAAAATCATTCTGTATTATTCCTTGAGAAAATGATTGCTCAGATGTGGCTGATTTAAAAAAAAATGTATTATGTTAGCAAAACATTGCATCAAAGGAATCATTTAATATATCGTTTTGAGCTGTTTCTCCCATGTTAAGTGTAAAGCCACTAACTAGCAACAGTTTTGTTGTTAGCCGGTGAACTTCAGTGTGAAGTATTCTATGCCCCTTGTTTAAAAAACATACATCGAGATTCTGAAAGAAGCCATTTGTGACTCATAACATAAGCTTTCATTATTAAAATGAAACCTATGAGTAGACAGGTTGAAGAAGTGCAATCACTTACATTGTTTAATTCATATTCCAGTTTATTTCGTTGCATACAGTTATGTCATTTGTCATACGAATAGGTATGAACAAGTATAGTAGGAAAATCAATGCTTTACCTGAGAGGCACAGTGTCACTGCCAGTAGGAATATGGGTGGACGGTGTTGCTGCAACCCCAGATATCCTTGATGGTGTTGGATGGAGAATTAAAACTAAAGAGGCCTTGGACCATTTAGTGTGCGCTCAAGTACAAAGTGCTGCAAATTATTTGAACACGACAGCTTTGTTTACTGTTCCTTTATCTGGCTGCACACTTTGGATAGTTTACGTTAGGGTTTCTATCACATATGCAATAAAGAAACATCCTTGCTTTATAAGGTAAAAGGACAAATACCTTAAAATGTATTTGTGAGAAAGCAGCCTCTTTCTACCATGGTTACCCCCATTTATGGCCTGTTTTCAGTGTGTTTTTACTGTCTCATGGGGATCCTGCTAGTCAGGACCCCAGTGCTCATAGTTTGTGGCCTACATGTCAGTATGTTTTACTGTGTTGTCAGTATGCTTGACTGCGTTACTGGAATCCTGCTAACCAGAACTCCAGTGCTTATGCTCTCTCTGATTCCAAATTTGTACTTACATACAAGTAACCCACTATTCCACTCCAAATTGGCATAATGGACCCCCTTTATAAGTCCATGGTATATGGCACCTAGGTACCCAGGGCATTGGGGTTCCAGGAGATCCTTATGGGCTGCAGCATTTCTTTTACCATCCATAAGGAGCTCATTTCACTGCACCAGTCAACTTATAAGTCACCTATATGTCTAACTTTCAGTTCCTGAAGGCTAGGTGCAAAGTTACTGTGTGTGAGGGCACTCACATTGTCCAGGTCCAATTTCCCAGACTTCGTGAGTGTGGGGACGCAATTCTAAGTGTGCACCACATATAGGCCAAAACATATATGTAGCTTCACAATGGTAACCTTGAATATGGACATGTAAGGTGTCTAGAATTGTAAAACTTTACCCCCAATCCGATTCTGGTATTGGGGGCCCAATTCCATGCATTCGGGGGCTCCACCATGGACCCCCAGTACTGCCATACCAGTCTTCTGAGGTTTTCACTACAGCGCCAGCTGCTGCCACCTCACAGACAGGCCTCTGCCCTCTTGGGGCTTGAGCAGCTCATTTCCAAGAAGGCAGAACAATGTATTTCCTTTAGGAGAGTGGTGTTACACCCTCTCCCTTTGGAAATAGGTGTTACAGGCATTGGAGGGGTTTCCTCCCAGAGCCTCTGGAAGTGCTTTAAAGGACACAGATGGTGCCCTGGGTTCTACCATCTTGTATTCAGGTTGGTCAGGGAACTCTGGAAGCATCTGAGTGGCCAGTGCCAACAGGTGACATTAGAGACCCCTCCTGTAAGGTCCGTACGTGATTAGGTGACCAATCCCACTCTGAGGGCTACTTAGGGTCTGTCCTGTGGGTGTTTCCTCAGATTTGGTTTTGCAAGATTCCAGCAGGGCTCCTCTGCAACCTCTGCTTCACCTTCTACCATCGGATCAATCGCAGAACTGCTCCAGGAACTCTATAACTGCAACAAAGTATCCAAGAAGACTATCGCAACTCTGTAACTCCAGCTCCTACCAGCAACTGCAGCAGTTTCCAGGTTGTGCACGCTCTGAGGACTGCCTGTCTTCATTTTGCACTAGAAGGACAGAAGAAATCTCCTGTGGAGTGATGGAGTCACTTCCCTACTTCAGCAGGCACCTCTCTGCAGCAACAACCGGTACTCTGGGACTCCTCTCCTGTCAATGAACGTGATCCCTGGAACACAGGTAGTGGACCAGAGTGATCCTGACTGTCCAAAGATCTAGCTGTTCAAATTTGTGGAGGTAAGGGACTGCTTGTTTTGCAGCTCCTAGGGCTTCTGTGTGCTTCCTCCAGAAATCCTTTGTGCACAGTGTAGCCCAGGCCCCCAGCACTCTATCCTGCGATGCTCAGCTCCTTGAGTTGTTCTCCGACGGTGTGGGATCCCTTTGTGTAGTGCTGCGATGACCGCGTTCTGCAACTCCTTTGCCCCCTTTTCCTGGGACTCCTGTAGGTGATGCCTGGCCTTTTGAGGGCTCTCTGAAGTGCTGAAAGCCCCCTCTGTCTAATCAGTCTGAGTTGAGACCCCCAGGTACCTCCTGGGCCCAGGTAGCGCCTTTTCCCGCCAACCGCAACATTTGCGTACACCAAGGTTTGTTGGCGGAATTCAATGACAAAAACCAGCCTGCATCCAACGACTCAATGTGGGACATCTCTTGCACCAAGCAGGATCCCGCAGCTGTCTTCTTTGGCACATTTCTGACTTTTTCTTCCAACCAGAGAATCCACGTTTGCACCTTCATCCGGGTTAGCAGGGGCTCCTGTTCTTCCTGGACTCTTCATCTGTTCTTGGACTTAATCTCCTCTCTCCAGAGGTCTTAAGGTCCAGGAATCCATTGTTGGTGTCTTGCAGTGTTGCTTGTTTTTTGTATAATTCTTTAGCACAACTGCTAGTGTGTTCTGAGGAAACTTGCTGTACTTTACTCCTGTTTTCCTGGGCTCTGGGGTGGGTTACTTTACTTACCTTTGGTGTTTTCTCACACTTCCAGCACCCCTCTACACACTACTCTTGCCTAGGGGAGAACCGACTTTCGCATTACACTATTTAAGTATATGGTTTTGTTGCTCCTAGGCCCATTCTAGCCTACAGTGATTTTTACTATTTGCACTGCTCTGTTTACTTACCTGATTCTGGGTAATAGTGCATTTTTTCTGTGTTCTACTTACCTCCTAAGGGAATATAGCTTCTAAGATAGTTTTGGCCTTGTGTCACTAAAATAAAGTACCTTTATTTTTGATAACACTGAGTATTGTCTTTCTTGTGTGTGTGTACTGTGTGACTGCAGTGGTATTGCAAGAGCTTTGCATGTCGCCTAGTTCAGCCTTGGCTGCTCTGCATACAGCTACCTCTAGACAGCCTGGCTTCTAGACACTCCATACATTTCACTAATAAGGGATAACTGGACATAGTATAATATACAAGTACCATAAGTACCCACTACAAACCAGGCCAGCCTCTTACAGTACATAAGTAGCATGGAGTGGTGTCATGGCGAGGGTACTACGGACATAATGTGAGCAAAGTAAATTGACCCCTATGCCATGCTGTGATAATGAAAAACTGTAATAATTAAGAGCAGACGGCCCCTCACTCCCATGAGCAATGGTGCCACTGCACATTAAGAACTATTGGGGACCACACACCGGACATGGAAAGTACAACAGAGGGGTGTCAGTCAGGTGATGTTGATGGCCAGCAGTTCCACTCTGAACCACTATTGTTGTTGCTGCCAAGAAAAAGTTGAAAGTATTGATTAAACGTTGGTGGTAAAGCCTGTTGCAAATACTGCATTTTGAGAAGATAAACTATGGCGATGTTGTCATGGATGTATATTAATGAAAAACAAGAGCAAAACATTGAGGGAATGACAGTAGGATGGGACAGACACCACCATGTAAGCATAAGTATGTAATGCCAGGAAAACTCAGTGATTAGGAAGATGCATGCAGGAACTGCTTTCAAAATCAAATTTGGAGGTTGAATGCATATAAAAAAACATACCAAGCCAAAAAACCTCTTAAAGAGTTGCTGTTGGATATGAAAGTGGATTTAAATATTAAAGTAAAGTTAAAGATTTCTTCTATAGGTCTGGGTGTATAAGTCATTTATAGAATCATGACGTTGCCTTTTTGCATAAGTCCTGCAGTAAGCATGCTCGCAATGGGCATTTTCGAAGGGAATGCAGAGATTTCAAAAGACATTCCTTGCAAGCCTGAGCAGTTCTATGCTGTTCAGTCTCTAGTCAGGAACTCTTTTCTTTTAGGTTAAAAGCAGCTCCTTGCTTGCTGGAGCAATGGGAGTACGGGAGAGGCCTTGAAGATCCCCCCATGGTCCCAGATAGCACATAAAGGGCATAGAAAAAAAGAAATTAAAAAAATAATTAAGGACAGAGCGGGAGGCCTTGAGGCTCCCCCACAGTTCCAGATGGCCCATAAAAGGCTAAAAAACAAAAACAAAAATGCTAATTAATAGCTCAATTGTGAAGGTCACAGAACTTCCCACTGAGCATTGAGGGTTTGAATCCAGGTGTATCCCTCGTTGTTTCCCTCCTTTATTATTATTTTCTTTTTAAGAACAATTGTTTAAGGCTTATACTGAAAGGTGATCTTACTCTTTAAAAATGACATTCATTCATTCATTAGCTTTATTTTGGTAATAAAAATACAATAAAAGCACATCCCACAATGCACATATCAACATAAATAAACCCATAAATTAAGACACTACAGTTTAAAACATTCTGCCTATAAAATATTCGAGACAAGAAATACAATATTATTAAAAGATAAAAAAGTGCGACTATATTAGCAATTAGTATCAAATATTCTCAATAAAAATAATAGAAAAAAGGCATTTCCATTGTTATCTGTGAACATACGCTTATTCAGGAAGTGCCTTTTTCATTTAAAATTATGCAGGAATATCTCATTCTAAGTAGGTCATACATCAAAGCCTAAAAAACTCTCTATCTCTTTCCCTCTCACTCTTTCTTTCACTCTCTCTTTTTTAATCTCTTTCTCTGTCAGAGTCACAAGATCCTCAGGGTCCATGCACGTTCCCAACATTTCCACCACAAGACAGCTCCAATACTCTGATTACATTTATTACAGAGTCTAAGAGAGTCCAAGTGGGGAAAAGGGGATTAGGACGGGAACAGCTGGGAAGGAGACCTGTAGGAAGCAAAAGGTTAAAACACAACATCAAAATTACATCTCATGAAATCAGTACCATGCTACACAACTCTAAGCTTCGTCTTTTCCGAAAAAACATGAACAACCCTGGAATAATCCTAAAACTGACTAGGCTTTAGATGACCAAATACCTGAGGAGGAAACAGGAAAAGTTAAATAGGACTTTCAGATTCAAGTACTTTCTTTAGCATGAGAATCAGGAAACACTCTGAGCAATTTCTAAACAACCATATGAATCCCCTTTTATGAATACATATCAGGAACACACAGCATTACATCTAAAATTCTGGTATTTTTGTGTTCATCTCAGAAAAAACATTTGGAAGTAAATTGCGCACATTGCAGATTTTTATATGAGTATTAAACACCATAAAGGTTTGTGCACCATGAAATCACACAACGTAGATTCAAGGAATAAATCACGCGACGTGTCAACTTGAAATGCTACCAAGAAAATGTCTTAGAATGGTAGCGCACAGTAACTTACATTATTTATACACGAGGAAAGAATTGCGCGTCTTGCCGATTCAAATGCCACCATACAAATGCCAAGAAATAGTAGCACACAATGAACAACATGAAAAGCACTCAGGGAAAGAATCGCGCGTCTTGTCGATTCAAATGCCACCATACAAATGCCAAGAAATAGTAGCACACAATGAACAACATGAAAAAACACTCAAGGAAAGAATCGCGCGTGTTGCCGATTCGAATGCCACCATGTAAATGCCAGAAAATGATAGCGCACAATGAACAGCATGAATTACACACGAGAAGTGAATCGCGCATTTCGCCGATTCGAATGCCACATGTAAATGTCAAGAAAAGATGGCGCGCAATGAACAACAAAGTTAAATGCTCATGAAACGAGTTGCACGTCTTGCCAACTCGTAAAACATCATGTAAATGTCAAGAAATATCAGCGCACAATGAACAATAATGTAATAACGAAGTCAAATCTTTATGGAATAAATTGCGCGTCCTCCCTATTTGCAAACCACTATACAAATGTCAAAAAATTGCAGCGCACAAGTAATCTGTTATTCATTTAAGAATTAAAAGCAAGAATATGAAGATTCTCAATTACGGTGTTGGGAAATGTCCAAACACCGTCTTACCGCCTGGAAACAGTGATCACCAATGAGAGATGAGTGCAGAAGACTGGAAAATCCAAATAGGCCGTCGGGACAGGAGCTCAGGAACAAGCTGCTGCTCTGCACCGGGACCTCTGAATAGCGAGCACTGGAAGTTGGGCTGACTCTCTTCTATAGAGTCTTGGCCCAGCCTAGAACCACGCCCAGGCATGTTGCAGGGAAAGTCTCCAGAAGGCCCTGGAAAGGAACCACACCCTAACACACTCTGAATGTCTGCAGCAATACATTGTAAATGTACAATATTTATAAGCACCTTAAAAATGAATCTTTTGGATGGAATTCTGCAATGCAAAAGGTTAAACAATAACATATCACCACAATGCATAAATTACTTTATCTTGCAAGTGTTGGGTTTTTGCATTCTAGATGCCCATAGAGCGCGCACTGTCCTGGTGTTGACATTCTCACACTAAAACACCCACACAGACACTTATGCACCCACTCACAGCCCCAGTCAGACCCTCACACCCACTCACAGACCCACTCAGACCCACTCAGACCCACGTGCATCCACTCACAGCCCCAGTCAGACCCTCACACATCCACTCACAGACCCACTCAGACAGTTACAGATCAACTCATAGACCCACTCAGACTCTCACACCCCCATTCACAGACCACTGAAACCCTCATGCACCGACTCACAGACCTGCACACACTGACACACGCACTAAAATACTGAGGTACGCATTCTCACACCCAGGCAGATACTCTCACAGCCACTGTCACCCACTTATATACCCTCTTACACCTACTCTCACACCCAGAGAGGCTGCAGCCAACTCCCACCACACACAGCCAAAGAGACATGTGCAGGGTGAGGTTGGGTGGTTAGGGGGGTTGGCTGCAGGGTCTGGCTGCAGGCCAGGTCTCGCAGGCAATGTCCGATGTGCATGGGCGAAGACCGTGCCATTGCAAGCGCTGGGTGCTTATAGGGGGTTTGCCCTGTAGCCAACCGCATCTGTGCATGGACGAAGGCTATGCGTGGTGGTGGTTGAATTAACATATAGTAATGAAAATATTATACTTAAAAAAAAAAAAAAGAAATTCACTGAAAAAATACAAAGGTTACTGGAACGTTATAGTTAGGAAATAGAATTACATTTTTTTTTAAACATAGAAATTCACTTAAAAAATCAAAGGTTACATGGACGTTTTAGTTAGGCTCACATTTTAAACATAGAAAATCATAGAAATTCACCAGTTATAGTAAGAGTTACCTCAAGTAACTTCTAACTTGTGCCCTAAGGTATTTATAACTTGCATCCTCGCCATGCACTGCTAATTACCCCACAAATTATGGCACTCATGACATCTTTGATAACATCCAATACCACTGTAACATTTGCAGTAAAAAAATTTATGAGAAAACTGTGCATGTATTATTTTTAATATTTAAACTAGGTTATACATCTGTGTTGATTATATGTATTAGTTTGATAGTTTTGATTTTTACGTTATTGTTGGTATTGTTAAATCTAATTTAGTTTAAAAAATGTTTACTTTTTAATTTTATATTTTAAAGTATGTGTTTATATATGTTTTCAATTAATTAGTAATCATTTAATTTGAAAGGTTAATGTGCTTGACATTTATATTTCACAATATATAAATGAAATCGTGTTATAAATATTAATTAACTTTAATAATTTTTTCTATTCTTACCCAAAGGCAAATCTCCACCACAGTGGCAGAGATATCCACCTTTGTGTGAAAAGGTATTAGTACTAACTTTACACTTTACTTGTGAATTTGGGTCCACCACCTGGTTTCAGGTGGTGAAGACATATAAGTCTACCATTTGGAGTAATTTGCATATGGAAATGGTGAAATGGTAAATAGGCAAAAATAGTAAATTTACTCCAAAGTGTAGGAGTAAATTAACTAGTGTAGATTTACTTATGTGTGTGTTGGAAATGGCCCCTTTTGCAGGGTCATCCCTAAACTTTTTGCCTCCTTCCTCCTAGTTTTTCAGACCTGTTTTTGTTGGCTTTAAGACTCTGGGCACTTTACCACTGCTAACCAGTGCTGAAGTGCATATGCTCTCTGTGTAAATTGTATTGGTGATTGGTTTATCCGATTGGCATTTTTGATTTACTAGTAAGCCCCTAGTGAAGTGCACTGGAGGTGCCCAGTGCCTGTAAATCAAATGCTACTAGTGGGCCTGCAGCACTGGTTGTGCCAACCACATGAGTAGCCCTGTAAACATTGTCTCAGACCTGCAGGAAGTAAAAAGGCACCATATTGGATTGGGAATACATGATAGAAACCTATAGAGAAAGACACCATGTTAAAAAAGGTTCCTGGGGCATGCAGGGAAAAAGAAGGCATGCTGTGAAGAAGAAAGAACATGGCAACTAGAAAAAATAGCATAAATTCAGAAGAAAACGAAGAAAGAAGAAAAGAAGAAAGGAAATTATGAAGGATAGAACATAAAGGAAGTGAGGGTGTGTGTGTGTGTGGGGGGGCAGGAACTAGTGAGGGCACACCGCGCCCGTAACTCGTCGAGGCCCCATGCCCAATTTGGGGCCTCGAGTAAAATAGAGAATGGAAGGGGCGCAGCGCGCCCAGACGCCGCAGATCGCGGCCGCGCCCCAAGTCAAATGCTCGGCTCGCGCTGCGGCCCGCAGCGCAACACCCGTGGGTAGGGTGCAGTGTATGTTAAAGGTGGGACATGTCCTGATGTGTTACATGTCCTAACAGTGAAATACTGCTAAATTAAGTCTTCACTGTTGCAAGGCCTATCTCTCTTACGGGTTAACATGGGGGCTGCCTTTAAATATTATTAAAGTGCAAATTCCCTTTGAGAGCAGATAGAAATGAGGAGTTTGGTGTCTCACAATTTAAGAATACATCTTTTAGTGAAGTTTGGTTTTAGATTGTTGGTTTGAAAATGCCACTTTTAGAAAGTGGACATTTTCCTGCTTAAACCATTGTGTGATTCTGCTTGTTTGTGGATTGCCTGTCTGGGTCAGTTTGACAGTTGGGCTGTTTGTGAATCCCCTCTAGACAGTGAGACAAAGGGATCTGGGGTGTAGCCTGCATATCCTGATGAGCTATCTGTGCTAGAGTAGAGGGAGGAGTGGTCACGTACACCTGAATGGGCTGTGCCTGCCCACCCACAATGCAGTCTCCAGCTCCCTGGTGTGCATCTGGGGCCTGGCCTGGATAAGGAAGGATCCTGTAAACAAGAGAGACTTCCCTTTGAAGATTACCAACTTCAAAGGCAGAAAGGGGTATAAGTAGTGGATCCAAAACCCCAGATTTTATATTTCTTCAAGATCACTTCTGGATTTAAGAGGAACCACTGCCAAGGAGAAGAGCTGAAGAGTTGAGGAGTCGTGCTGCCCCTGCCTGTGACTATGCTTTGGGCTACCCTGCAGTTGCTGCTTCTGCCTGTGAAAGGGGACAAAGACTGGACTTTGTTGTGCATTCCTGCTTGAGAAGAATCTCCAAGGGCTTGGACTGTGCTTGCCTCCTGTTTTGAAGTCTCATGGCCATCAAGAACTTCCTCAGCCAGCACCTTGAATCTCTACTGAGACTCCTGTCCTGCCAAATTGTGCCTTATCCAGTCCCTGGGCCCTTGAAAGGTGAAGTTGGCAGTCAAGAGCTGAAAATCCTTGCACAGAACGCTGTGCAGGAACATTTTCCCCGCACCATCTGCAACACATTTGATAAACAACGCACTGGCGGCTTCGCGGCTAAAATCAATGCTTCTCCTACATCGCGGTAGGGAGATTGTCACATCACGGCTTGAGAAACAATGTGCAATACCTTCTTGGGGCTGCTGATAATGATGTGAACCCGACGCAGCGCGGTTTTCTAACAGCATGCAAAAGGATTGTCCACGCATCGTCCCTGGCCATCAAAGTCAACCTGACTCCAGCAGATTCGAGGTACCCCAACTGGAAATCGACGCATCGCTCTCTTGCAAGGAAGAAAAATGACACATCCTTGCGAGGAAGGAATCGACGCATCACTGCCTTTTTCAAAGCAAGCTTCCCCTGAGGCTTCATTTTTTATGCTTTGTGCAAAATCAACGCTTCCATTGTTTTCTACAGAGTAAGACTTTTGTTCTTTTGAAAATTCATATTTTAACTTGTGTATGTTGGATTTTGGTCATTTTGGTCTTGTTTCATTGAGATAAATATTGCCTATTTTGCTAAACTGGCGTGGTGTCCATTTTGTAGTGTCTTCACTGTATTACTGTTTGTGTTGGTAAAAATACTTTACACATTACTTCTGAGTTAAGCCTGCCTGCTTGTGCCAAAGTACCATGGTGGTAAGTGGGGGTTAAAAAGGTGTGTTTCTCCTTTGCCCTGACTAGAGTGAGGGTCCTTGCTTGGACAGGGGATAACCTGACTGCCAACCAAAGGCCCCATTACTAATTTGCCTTTGTGAATAGGCCCCTGAGGGTTCTGAACCGAAACGGAGCCAATGAGGTGGGAGTACAATTGCTGAAGCTTTAAGTTCTTCTGGTACTTTTGATACAAAGTAGGCATAGTACTTGCAGTAAACCTAGTGATGTTTAATCTTGCTTAGGGTAAATGAATGGTATGAATGTATTGGAGTGGGATGAGGACTGGAGTGAGAACATATATAAATTTCATGAAGAGGAAATTAGAATGAAACCGGAGGTAATTGTGTGCGTTCTATGATTTTTGATCTAATATGCTCATTCTACCGCATGTTCAGAGCCCTGTCAGGTCTCATATTAGCTCACTAAAATTCCCCTCACCAGCAGGGGAAATATAGCAAAGTTAAAATTCCAGAGAAGGCTGAATGTATGGCTTAAAGGCATACATATATATATATATATATATATGTATTTGAGCACTAATGAGTAGTCAGAAGTAAATCCCCATAAATTCTCAATAAACCGCCTCTAAACCACATAGCTTATTAACTCATGGCCAAAGGAAACTACATGCTGTGCGCATCCTTATATTACAGGAAACATGTCAGAAAATGTCACAAGTCAGAAATGTTCTCAGCCTTTTAAAGTCTACAAGACTTACCAGACGAAGTGGAAACAAAAAGCTAGGAATGGTATTTACCAAACCTACTGTTGAGATGGAAAAGTTAGCGAAAGTAAAAACTAGTTGTCCTTCACCCTCAAACCACTATTTAAAGTTGGAAAGAAGAGTAAAGAACATACATATGTGCATGCAGGGAACAGTGATGAAAAGTCCGCTTTCTGACAGTGCGTCCTGTTTGACAGGTACCACTGCCAGAAAGTGGACTTTGTTTGCTGTGACTTAGCCACAACATTCAGCTATGTCCTGGTGGTGGGCAGCCCGGTACATAGCAGGAGCCAGCCCTGGGGGGAGCTGTCCCCAGGGCATCAGTGACTCCTTGAGGGGGGCTGCATGGCTCTGCTCCTAACAAGAAGAGCCCCAGGGAGGTGGTGTTCCCTGGGGCTTCAGAGGGGCCGTGTGCCCCCCACATAATAGAAATATCCCTCTATTACAAACAAACATTGCTCCCAGGACTTGCTCTGCTCGGGGCTTGAAAAAGACTGAATTTTCGCTGAATCTGCTGATCCACTAGGAATCACAGCAAAATATTTTTAAATAAAAGCTTCTTAGCCCAAGGGGGGCTCTTTGGGACCCCAGCACCAGAGCTAAGGGGTCAAGGTTTTCCTACCCTGGCCCCTTTAGTATTTTTTATTATTTCTTTTCTGGGTCTTGGCTTCAGCCAAGTCCCAAGATGGTTGCCAACACTTCAACTGCATCATTGTTGAAGTGTTGGCAGCTAATCAGATCTCAGCACAAGATCAGGAGGGATTGCTAATCATTCGCATCCCTAGATATACAACATTTGTATTTTCTTTAATTTCTCTATAACTACTGAACAGATTTACACAAAGATAAGGTTGCTTTCTAAACCAGGACCTACCCTTCTGCTAAATTTGGTGTGATTCTGTTCAGTAGTTTCAGTGCTGTCGCTGTTCAAAATCCCTATGGAAAAATGAATGGGGAAAAAGTGTTTTGGGACCTTCCCTTTTTTCTTGGTCCCCTCTGGACAGATCACCCCAAAACATTTCAGGCAGCAGCTGACATTGGCTCAATAGATTAAGAACTGTAGAATTTGGTATGCATCAAGGCAATGAGAGGTATAATTTTCTGTAACTGGTTGACAGATAGTACATCAATTTCTCTTTATGGTTAATATGGTACATGGGATAATATGGATGTGTTATACAAATACAATATGAGAAACTATACATACTTTGTATCAATGATGTTTATGAAGATTTATTTTGGGTATGACATATATTCTTACGTTGAACATTGTTAAACAGTATTGTCTATGGTGGGTGTGTTTATTACGAGTCATCTCATAAGCTAAGTTTTGATTTATGCAATCACTGGTTTTAGGAGAGTATATGGATATAGATACAGGTAAATTAATGTTATATGTGGATATCAAGGTACCTGCCCATTACAAAGTATGTTTGCTAATCTGTTACAGTGCAGCATTCATCATTATTATGCACCTAGAGAGACAACACATTAATTGATACATTGTGTACCATGTGCCATCACATGGAGAGATACTTTAACCACTTTTCGCCACTTTTCTCCCCTTTGTTTGGATTATGGGTACACATGTAGACTAACAGACTGAGTTTTACTCTTATTAACATACATATATGGGCACTTCCTTCTATGCATGTGAACTCCTCTTTGGATGTACACTTAATAATCACTGTTAATGTAGGCTTAAGCTACACAAGTAATATTTCTTATTTTCTGTTAGTGACCCCCCAGGTGACTTGTGTTTCACTCTGTATATGTGCATTTCCAAAAAGCATTACCTTTTACACTTCACTCAACCAGGCTTTGTTTACCATTGACTGCTATTTGGTAGAACATTGTTAAACAATATTGTCGGTATAATTCAGAACGTATGGTTAGATATAGTATCTCCTTGTAACGGACTGTCTCCATTGAGCTAGAATTGAATATTGAGTTTATATGTTGAGTGCTATACAACAAATGTTTAAGTGATTTATGCAAGATCAACTTTTGTTGGAGATCTTGCTAATACACACAGTGCTAGCAAAATAAAAAAACTAATTACTTAAAGAATGGGTGAATAAATATTTCTCACTTTGGCTCACATTGTGCTGGTCTCTAAAATTGTAGTGTTGACTCACTTTTAGTCTATATCTAACCATTGCATATGTATGTATGTATGTATGAGTGATGGAAAACACTTTTTAATTGTGAGTGCAAACACTGCAGAAGACTGCACATGCCACAACACACATGGGACGATCAGAGCTAGGAAGTCAGCAGCATGCGTTCACCCACTGGAATATTGATGTGATACTTGTACAAAGTGAACTAACCAAAATGCAGTAAAAAGTGGCATATGTTCAATGAGAAAGATACAGTCAACAAGTGATTGGAGGGGGTGCTGATTCCAGAGAGCAGAAATGGACTTCTACTGTAATGTGATGTCATGTTTTTTGAAGTGGTCTATCTTCAGCTTTTTCCTAAATTGGAGCCGGGGTGAGTCAGCCCTGATGGGTATATATTGGCCATGTTTTTCATGCATTATTTCAATTTGAGCAACTTAATACATTTGCAAATTAAATGCTATATAAATATAGTGAACACTGGAAAATTGGAGAGAAAGGTTTTACTGACAAAGACATTTTTGACATATGTCAATGGATATTTTATTCATTGATTATATTTATTTGTAAGGGATACATTACAAATATAATCATACATTAGTGCCAGAAAACACTTTATACACACTCCAGTAGATTACAACCGCAACCAGATTAAAATGAAAACAGCTACAACAGCAAAAGATAATGGTGGTCATTCCGACCTAGGCGGGCGGCGGTTGCCGCCCGCCCGTCGGAAGCCGCCTGAATACCGCCCCGCGGTCAATAGACCGCGAGGGGTATTCTGACTTTCCCGCTGGGCCGGCGGGCGATCTGATTCAGATCGCCCGCCGGCCCAGCGGGAAAGCGCCTTCCACAAGGAAGCCGGCTCGGAATCGAGCCGGCGGAGTGGAAGGCGTGCGACGGGTGCAGCAGCACCCGTCGCGCTTTTCAGTGTCTGCATCGCAGACACTGAAAAGCCTAGTTGGGCCCTGTTAGGGGGCCCCTGCCGTGCCCATGCCATGGGCATGGGCACGGCAGGGGTCCCCAGGGGCCCCGCGACCCCCCCTACCGCCATCCTGTTCATGGCGGCTTTCCCGCCATGAACAGGATGGCGGTAGGGGGGGTCAGAATCCCCTCGGCGGCGCAGCGAGCTGCGCCGCCTTGGAGGATTCTAAGGGTCAGTGGAAAACCGGCGGGAGACCGCCGGTTTTCCCGTTCTGACCGCGGCCAAAGCGCCGCGGTCAGAATGACCAAGGGAGCACCGCCGGCCTGTCGGCGGTGCTCCCGCCCCCGTTGGCCCTGGCGGTAGGGAACCGCCAGGGTCAGAATGAGGGCCAATATTTCCATACAGGACTCCATCAGTTTTGAAGAGAAGTATTTTAGTAGCTTTTCAGAAAATATCAGTGTTGGCCTTTCTGAAGGAAGAGAGTTTCTGATCTTTGGGTTTAGTAGTAGAATAGTATATGTCTTGATGTACTATTCCCATTCCTATACTACAGGGAGTGCAGAATTATTAGGCAAGTTGTATTTTTGAGGATTAATTTTATTATTGAACAACAACCATGTTCTCAATGAACCCAAAAAACTCATTAATATCAAAGCTGAATATTTTTGGAAGTAGTTTTTAGTTTGTTTTTAGTTTTAGCTATGTTAGGGGGATATCTGTGTGTGCAGGTGACTATCACTGTGCATAATTATTAGGCAACTTAACAAAAAAAAATATATACCCATTTCAATTATTTATTATTACCAGTGAAACCAATATAACATCTCAACATTCACAAATATACATTTCTGACATTCAAAAACAAAACAAAAACAAATCAGTGACCAATATAGCCACCTTTCTTTGCAAGGACACTCAAAAGCCTGCCATCCATGGATTCTGTCAGTGTTTTGATCTGTTCACCATCAACATTGCGTGCAGCAGCAACCACAGCCTCCCAGACACTGTTCAGAGAGGTGTACTGTTTTCCCTCCTTGTAAATCTCACATTTGATGATGGACCACAGGTTCTCAATGGGGTTCAGATCAGGTGAACAAGGAGGCCATGTCATTAGATTTCCTTCTTTTATACCCTTTCTTGCCAGCCACGCTGTGGAGTACTTGGACGCGTGTGATGGAGCATTGTCCTGCATGAAAATCATGTTTTTCTTGAAGGATGCAGACTTCTTCCTGTACCACTGCTTGAAGAAGGTGTCTTCCAGGAACTGGCAGTAGGACTGGGAGTTGAGCTTGACTCCATCCTCAACCCGAAAAGGCCCCACAAGCTCATCTTTGATGATACCAGCCCAAACCAGTACTCCACCTCCACCTTGCTGGCGTCTGAGTCGGACTGGAGCTCTCTGCCCTTTACCAATCCAGCCACGGGCCCATCCATCTGGCCCATCAAGACTCACTCTCATTTCATCAGTCCATAAAACCTTAGAAAAATCAGTCTTGAGATATTTCTTGGCCCAGTCTTGACGTTTCAGCTTGTGTGTCTTGTTCAGTGGTGGTCGTCTTTCAGCCTTTCTTACCTTGGCCATGTCTCTGAGTATTGCACACCTTGTGCTTTTGGGCACTCCAGTGATGTTGCAGCTCTGAAATATGGCCAAACTGGTGGCAAGTGGCATCGTGGCAGCTGCACGCTTGACTTTTCTCAGTTCATGGGCAGTTATTTTGCGCCTTGGTTTTTCCACACGCTTCTTGCGACCCTGTTGACTATTTTGAATGAAACGCTTGATTGTTCGATGATCACGCTTCAGAAGCTTTGCAATTTTAAGAGTGCTGCATCCCTCTGCAAGATATCTCACTATTTTTGACTTTTCTGAGCCTGTCAAGTCCTTCTTTTGACCCATTTTGCCAAAGGAAAGGAAGTTGCCTAATAATTATGCACACCTGATATAGGGTGTTGATGTCATTAGACCACACCCCTTCTCATTACAGAGATGCACATCACCTAATATGCTTAATTGGTAGTAGGCTTTCGAGCCTATACAGCTTGGAGTAAGACAACATGCATAAAGAGGATGATGTGGTCAAAATACTCATTTGCCTAATAATTCTGCACTCCCTGTATTCCTATTCACAAATGAAGAATTTGTAATTTGCATGCTATTTGGTTTACGAATAGGAATGCAATTTGTAATTTTACATCTGTACTAATGGGTTGTATAGCAAACTGTACAATCCCAAGGGGTTTGGAACAATTACCTTTCTAATTAAAATTAATTAGGCAGGTCATAATGAGTGATCCCCTTTGATTAGCTGTAAATGCATTTGCTTTCTTAAAACAGGAAACATTTTAAAAGTAGCCCATGTCCATTAAAGGGCTTTTGCTTCATTGTTTTTCCTAAAAAAATCCAATTTGTGAAAACATCTGGGGGAGCAGGAAATCGTCTCCTGAACCACTGCCTGTGCCACCTGAGGCTGCCAACGCAATTCACAATTTAGAAGATGACCCTAAGTAACACCTCCCATATGAAAATCAGTCACCCCCTGTGAGGATTTGAGTGTAGAATATGATATGGCTGTGGGACCTTATCATGCATCACACTCAGAAATACTGTCTCGGGTCTAGTCTGGCTTGTTTATTTAACCTCAAGCTCAACCCTGTGTAGCTGTGAGTAGCAGTACGACTTAACAAAAGAACCGAAGGCGCGCCAAAGGCAAGCCCGTCTGCGCCTGTCCGCGCCTGGACCGCGCCCAGCACCAGAACCCCTGGCCCCCAGCGGTCCCAAAACCCCCAGCTCAGCTACGACGCCACCTCCCTCCACGCACTCAACCCCGGACGAACTACCACCTGCTACCAAGCCAGCCCGAAAAGCACCCATGGACCCTTCCCCTGTCACACATGCAAGTTTTCCTTCCACCGCGACTGCAATCCGTCCACCAGCCCACGCTCCAACAACCACCTCAAGTGCATCCTCATCAACGCACGCTCCGTCCACAAGCACGCCATTGAACTATGGGACCTCCTGGACTCCACCGCACCAGACGTCGCCTTCATCACTGAGACCTGGATGAGCACCTCATCGGCCCCGACATCGCCCTAGCCATCCCTGACGGATACAAGATCACCAGGAAAGACCACACCAACCAAATCGGAGGAGGAATCGCCATCATCCACAAGAGCTCCATCAACGTCACTACCTCCACCGAAGACACCCTCCTCGCCGCAGAACATATGCACTTCCAGATCCACACCGACCCCAGGACCACCCTCAGAGGAACCCTCGTCTACAGGCCCCCCGGCCCACGCGCCCCATTCAGCGAATCCATCACAGATTTCATCTCCCCGCACACCCTAGCCTCACCAGACTACATCCTCCTCGGAGAGAAAACTACTATATTAGCTACTCGAATACATATGAAGATACCATGATCTTCATAAAAACAACAATAAAGTTAAGGATAATATGACCTAAGTATAATAAGCCAATGATACACATATGATATCGGACTGCTATATACTTATTATTACTTACAGATAAACTAATCCCATTATATGATTTTATATATACTTTTTATAATCCTCCTCGGAGACCTGAACTTTCACCTGGAGAAGAACAACAACCCCAACACCACCACCCTACTCGGCAACCTCGCCAACCTCAGACTCAAGCAACTGGTGAACACCCCCACCCACATCGCCGGACACACGCTCGACCCCATCTTCTCCGCCAGCAACCACGTATCCTTCAGTCACTCCTCCGAGATACACTGGACCGACCACAGATGTGTCCACTTCACCTTCAGACGCAAGACCCACCACCTTCGCACACAACCTATCCCCCGCAGACCCTGGAACAAAATCTCCACAGAACAGCTACTCTCCACTCTCAACCATAACCGACCTGCCATCACCTCTGACACCAACAATGCAGCCCTCAAACTCACACAGTGGATCACCAACTGTGCTGACAACCTCGCCCCCCCCAGACGTCTCCCAAGACAGACCAACATCAGGAAACCTCCTTGGTTCACAGACGCCCTCAAAGAATCCAAGAAAACCTGCCGTAACCTCGAAAACCTGGCGCAAAGAACACACCGCAGAAAATATGTCAGCCCTCAAAACCACCACCCGCGAACACCACCAGCTGATCCGCTCCACCAAAAGAGCATCCTTCAAAGAAAGACTGGACAAGAACACTCACAACAGCAAAGAACTCTTCAACATCGTCAAAGAGCTCTCCAATCCCAATGCCAGCTCCAACTCCATCACGCCCTCTCAAGAACTCTGCAACTCCCTCGCTACCTTCTTCTATCGAAAGATCACCGACCTGCACGACAGCTTCGGACCACAGATCCCACCGACCACCACGGAACTCGTAGCCCCAACCACCACCCTCAACACCTGGACACCCATCAGCGCCGAAGAGACTCGAACAACCATGAACACCATCCACTCCAGTGCCCCCTCGGACCCGTGCCCACATTACATCTTCAACAAAGCCGACGCCAGCATCGCCCCCTTTCTCCAGAGCATCATCAACAGATCGTTTGCATCTGCCACCTTCCCCGAGAGCTGGAAACATGCGGAAGTCAACGCTCTCCTAAAGAAACCTACGGCGGACCCCAACGACCTGAAGAACTTCCTCCCCATCTCGCTCCTCCCCTTCCCGGCCAAGGTCATCGAGAAGGCCGTCAACAAGCAACTGACTAACTTCCTCGAAGACAACAACCTGCTCGACCCCTCCCAGTCCGGCTTCAGGGCCAACCACAGCGTGGAAACCGCCCTCATCGCAGTTACCGCCGACATCCGAACACTACTAGACAATGGAGAAACAACCGCCCTCATCCTCCTCGACCTCTCGGCTGCCTTCGACACCGTCTGCCACCGCACCCTAATAACCCGCCTCCGCTCCACCGGTATCCAAGGACAGGCCCTGGACTGGATCATCTCTTTCCTCTCGGACCCATCCCAAAGAGTCTACCTCCCGCCCTTCCGCTCGGAACTCATCTGCGGCATCCCACAAGGCTTCTCGCTCAGCCCTACTCTCTTTAATGTCTACATGAGTCCCCTCGCCGACATCGCTCGCAAACACAACATCAACATCATCTTCTACGCCGACGACACCCAGCTGATACTCTCCCTCACGAAAGACCCAGCCACCGCCAAAGCCAACTAGTAGGATGGAATGAAAGACGTCGCAGAATGGATGAAGCTCAGCCGCCTGAAACTGAACTCAGAAAAGACGGAAGTCCTCATCCTCGGAAACTCCCCGTCCGCCTGGGATGACTCCTGGTGGCCCACGGCCCTGGGCACCGCACCAACCCCTTCAGACCACGCACGCAACCTCGGATTCATCCTGGACCCCCTTCTCACCATGACCAAGCAAGTCAACGCTGTCTCGTCCTCTTGCTTCCACACACTTCGCATGCTCCGTAAGATATTCCGCTGGATCCCCGCCGACACCAGAAAAACTGTAACCCACGCCCTCATCACAAGTTGCCTGGACTACGGAAACATCCTATACCCAGGAACCACCGCAAAACTTTAGAAACGTCTTCAGCGCATACAAAACGCCTCTGCACGCCTCATCCTCAATGTACCCCGCCACAGCCACATCTCCGCCAACCTGAAGCACCTGCACTGGCTACCCGTCAACAAAAGGATCACCTTCAGGCTCCTCACCCACGCACACAAAGCCCTACACAACAAGGGCCCCGAATACCTCAACAGTCGCCTCACCTTCTACACCCCAACCCGTCATCTTCGCTCTACCAGCCTCGCTCTTGCCACCGTCCCTCGGATCCGCCGAACCAACGCTGGAGGGAAATCCTTCTCCTACCTGGCAGCCAAGACGTGGAATTCCCTCCCTACCCACCTCAGGACTAACCAGGATCACTTCGCCTTCCGGAAGCATCTCAAGACCTGGCTCTTCGAGCAGCAGTGACCCCCCCCCCAGCACCTTGAGATCCTCACTGGTGAGTAGCACACTCTATAAATACCATGATTGACTGATATGTGTGAAGCATTGTACAGAACCAAGAAACAAAATAAGAAAGCAATGACACCAATTTATACAAACAGACTATATTTGTTTTATTAATTTTTAGAGACTTTGATGAACAAAATCCACTGGAGGGTTCTGAGGCTACATATTTTAGAAGATACGTTTAAGCTCAACCACAAACAAGCATTGGTCATCAAAAACTTTGGAAACTTTTGAAAAGTTTGAAACAGTCCTGTTACTCAGCCTGGGTTTGGGTGACCAATTCTGGCAGGACAGAGTGGACACTTTGGACAGTTACCTGGCCACCAGAGTGTTCAAACTTTGTAGGACAACCGCCATAGATGACAATGGAGTGGTCCTGATGCTGTGGGATGTAGGCAAAAGTTTGCGGTAGACGAGGGTGTGCTTCTGGGTGCTCCTTGGTCCACATGTGAAGTGGGGCAAACTTGGCAACAGAGATCAGGATTTTTAGGATTCCTGGCACTTTACCACTGCTGATCAGTGGGCAAATGCAGGTGCTCTGTACTCTAAACATGGTAAAATATGCCTCTACACAATTGGCCTGTTTAATTTATCTGTAAGTCCCTAGTAAAGGGCGTTATATGTGCCCAGGGCCTGGATCATAAATGCTGTTAGTTGCCCTGCAGCACTGATTGTGCCACCCACTACAGTAGCCCTTCAAACATGTCTCGGGCCTGCCACTGCAGAACCTGTGTGTGCAGTTTTAAACCGCCTTTTAGACCTGGCAAGTGCACCCACTTGCCAGGCCCAAATTTTGTTTTTTATTACATATAAATCATCCCTAGGGTAGGCCCTAGTTAGTCCCAAAGGCATGGTGCAGTGTATTTAAAAAGTTGGACATATACGTTTACGTTTAACGTGATCAGATAGTGAAAGACTCTTAAATTCACTTTTCACTATTGCAATGCCTATCCCTCCTGTAGGATAACATTTCGATTACCTTAACATATCTTTTAAGTTTCATTTCCAAATATGAAAAGATAGTAATCGGACGTTTGGTGTCCCCGGACTCACAATTTAAAATCACAGCTTATGGTGAAATTGGATTTTAGATTGTACGTCAGGAAATACCACTTTTAGAAAGTTGGTATTTTCTTACCCTAACCATTCTGTGCTTCTGCCTGTCTCTGAATACCCAAATACATATCTGGGGTGAATGACAGCTGGGCTTTGTGCATTCCCTCTAAGCAGTTACACAATGGGAGCTTAGGTGTGACTTACTGGGCCTTAATGGCCTATTAACTGCTTGATGGGGGGGGTGCTTAGCATTACCTCACTTACACCCGATTGGGGCTGTGCAGCCCAACACAAAGGGTTGCAAATTCCCCTGTAGAGTGTCTAGAGGCAAGGAGGGCAGGACAGGGACGTTCTGGACTTAAAAAAAAGCCTGGAAGTTTCACTCACCTTCCACAGCCAGCGACCAAAGTATAAATACTGGACCCCAAACCCCAACAAAACAGATACTATTGGAACCAAGGACACTCTGCCAGGAAGAAGGACCCTTGGAAGTGGGCCTAAGGTGCTCTGCCCTCTGTGGTTTTCATTGGAACTGCTGTGAAGCAATGCCGCCCCACAAAGCCTTGCAGCACATCTTCCTGGGATCATTGCAAACCAATGCCAAAGCCTGCAAAGTCTTGCTGCACAGCTTCTCGGAACTGATGTAGGATGACACAAAGCCTCAAAGAACAACACTGAGCAGGCTGCGCACTAGCTTTTAAGATTCTGTGTTCAGTGGGTCCATGTAGGTCCCTGTAGCTGCCCTGCCCTCCATCGTGGTCGGCCGTAACTTGTAACTTTGTACCGGTCCGCGTGACCAGATAACCACCCTTGGCACTTTCCGCTTCTATGCACTATTTTCACCTAAATCTTTAAAATTACATATATCGGGATCTACTGGTTGAATTTTTGTCATTTTGGTCTTATTTTACTCAGATAAATATTCTCTATTGTTGGAGCCTTTTGTGCTGTCTTTCACTTTGTTACTGTAATGAGGTGTTGCACAACACTTTGCACATTGTCTGCTCTGTGCCAACTTACCTTGGGTGAGCACAGGTTAATTAAGGGATTGTGGTCCCTACTTTGACAGGGTGTAACCTCTGCCAACCAGAGACCTAATTTCTAACAGATAGCACTCCCAGGTTAGGCAGAGTCAGGTGCAATTTTTTGCTATCTCAGATTTGTCCTCTTGGGTACCCGAGACTTGTAGTGGCAAAACATCTGAGGTGACTCTAAATTGTCAGTTTTGCCTACTTCACCTCTTGTGTCCTTGGTGCTGGATCCAGGAGATCAGCCGACTGATACTTGGAGTCCCTGCTGTAGGTTGGGGCTGGGAATCAACTTTTCCCAGAGCAAGGAGCTGCAGGCACAGTCCAATCTTTGCTACCCAAAACGTGTAGCAGGTGCAGTCCGTCCGATGGTACCGCCTCTCTTTGTGTGGGTCCAAGGGCAGCTAGGCAGTCCTTCTTCGGTTCTCTCTCCAATTCCAGAATGTTCTGATTGTCATAGTACCAGAGATGCCACATTTATCCTAGGAAAGTGCCTGAGGAGCCACATGGTCACTAACCAGTGGGCTACTGGGTCTTCTCCTACCTTGTAATGATGTTTCTATGATGTGTGGCATCTGGGGGGTCTCCTTCTACCTAACGGTAAAGTGTCTATGATGTGTGGCATGTGGGATTCCCATTGTGCCACATTTTTGCCCCTTTCAAGATGGGTCAACCCTTCTTCACTCGTTAGAAGCTTGGTAGCCCACCCTAGAGATGTGACTACAAGCGGACTACACACACACAGTAGAACCAGTTTATGGGCAGGTTTTCCATTCTTGACCTTGTCTCCACTTTGTCTTCAGGCACAAAAAATAGCCTGATCAGGGGTGTTGGTGCTACTTCCTTCACAAATGCCCCTTCACTTTGGAAGATCGCCTTTTGGGATAACACCCTTAGTGGCCATCCTGGAGGAAGAGGTGACACCTCTCTCCATAGCAACTGCCTTTGTTCCTGTGCTGAGGAGTCATTCATATGTCTCCTCCGGCAGTCAGAAACCTGTCCATGTGCCAGGGCCTTTGTGAGGCCACTGGGCTAGCAGGAGTACAGAGTGGTAGCTTTCTAAAAGTTGCCTACCTTTAATAGTGGTATTAAGCTCCACCTGAGCATCAAGTTGGGTTTAATGCCCCGATTAATTTGATACCTTAAATGATGGAGTTAGGTAGTCCCATTCAAGAGTTAGCCGGGTTAGGGTGCCAAAAGTAAACCCTTTGTTAGCCAATGGGGCTACTAACGTTTCCACAGCAAAGTGATACTTTGGAAATGTTGCAGTTGAACCAAATCCAAAATATATGTCATACTTAACAAAATACAGCTCCTTGCCATAGGGCTTTGTAGGCCTTCCTTAGGGGAGACTTACATAGTCTCCCCTGTGGTGTTAGGGATAGGGTGGCTTTGCCCTTAGTGTGTGGCAAAGTTGAGCTGGCAGTGAAAATATTGCCCTTTCAGTCTACAGTGGCAGGCTGGGAAAGATTTTGTGCTTTGTCACACATAGTGCTGCAGCCCTGAGTGGAGAATCTGCATTATGTGCCTTGGTAACCATGGGTACCATATACTAGGGACTTATAAATCAATCCTTCTCAATTGGGAATATCCGATTTGAAATGGAATTTGTATAGGGATAGAACACTGGCACTGAGGTCTGGCTGGCAGGTCTTAGTGCACTCTCAGAGTCGAAAGACCAACAGCATCAGTCCAAAAATATGGGGGTGAACATGCAAAAAGAGGCTTTTCCTTCCACTACCCCACGGCTGGGGTCTGTAACTCATAAATGGGATGTGACAGCAGTTGTTGTCATAAACCATCAACACAGTCCTCTCTGTATCAGAAACACCACTTCCATTCCACTATTTGCAATTTAGAAAGGATTGCGAAAGCCATTTTTTTACAAGTTGGAGCGAATTTTGCAAAGCTTATCATCATGGCTAAAGTAATGAAGTCCCCCCCTTCCCTTCTTACTAAAACTGCAACGAAAAGACTCCCCTGGGCTTAATACACCTTTTAGTTACGTGTGCATATACATGTTGCAAAACAACATGTGTGCACACCTAACTAAATAGACGCTTTTGGATTTCTGACAACATTTCTCAGAGTAACTCTCGTGGTAACTCAGGGAATTTTCGAAAAATTTGAGCCCATATTTATACTCCTTTTGTACCAGATTTGCGACATTTTTTTATGCAAATTTAGCACAAACTTAACTCCATATTTATATTTTGACGGTAGGCATGTCTAACGTCAAAATATAGGAGTTTGCATAATTTTTCGGATGAGTGAACCTACCTTGCGTCAATGAGATGCAAGGTAGGTGCTCCCATCCAAAAAGTGGTGCTATCCCCATAGCCCCATATTTATCCCCCCGTGCTAAAATGATGCACGGGTGGGAAGAAGGGCTAAATAATGGTGCTAAGCTTTCCCCCTAATCCCCAAGAACACCGCCACCCCCACCATGGGGACACAGCAGGATGGGGGAACCAATCCCAGGTAAGTCCAGGTAAGTATTTTTTAAATATATTTTTTTGGCCATCCGGGGCACGAACTTGGGGCTCCCAGCATGGCACAGTGTGCAAGGGCCATGCCCGAGGGACACTTGTACCCTGTGCTGGCCATTGGGGTGGTGGGCATTATAGAGCGTTCCGTCCTAATAAATTACCTGTATTTGGACGCTCTTGGGTCGATGAATCTTTTGACCAAGTGGGGCTCTCTTCACCCGAGATTAGTCAATTTAATCTAATCAATAATCAATAACGAACATAAGCAATGCCCTGATCAACATAACACTTCACAATTAATCCAGAAAACATTTCGGTGAACCATGACCTTTCGGCCATGAATAACCACACCAGTTCATTCAAAGTTAATGAATTTATTTCCCTATATTAACAAAGCTAGCACGATATAAATGTGTCTCAACACCAAATGATATATGTAAATGAACATTAATAGCTGTCCATAACGGCGAAAAAGATGCAATCTATGCAGCATTTGAATAACAATGCATTCGATAATAGCAACGCAAACCACTAAAACTATAATCTGTAATGGGCTAATTGCATACATTAGTCAGCATAACAAGGTCTCAAATTGCATCGTGCAACAAATGAATCCTCATCTAACCTCAAATTAGCATCTGCATGTGGGACTTCATGCAAAAAAAACAATTTAGCAACATTGATTTGGAAAACTCCTGACTAGGGCTCTTATCAAAAATCAGCAGTTGGTTACCTAAAAAGAAACACAATGCAATTGTACATTTTCCTTTCATATTTACCAAATTCAATCAGCATTCAAGGAAGTCTTCGTCTCACAGGTACCGGTTTCGATCAGCATGGGATGGGGGCAAAGGGGCAGGGTGGACGGGGCAATTGCCTCACAGCGGCAAGATAAAAGGACAAAACTACTACTTTATGCAAAGGGGCAAATCAAAGTTAAAGTCTCTAGGGCGAGAATTACTTAAAGTCTCCTTCTCTCGATTAGAGAAAGCATCAAAGTCTCATTCCAAATGGCGTCGAACATCAATTGGCATCATAAAAGATGGCAAAATGACGAGGTCGGCAAGATGGGCCATAATGGCTGCAATGTCCTGCAAATGGCGGGTAATGGCAATGGCTAATGGCTAATAGCTAATGGCTGCTTTCTTCTTGTGCACCAGGTTTAAATAAACAACAGTTCAAATCCTGTAGGGTCTTCCATTGGAGGGTTCATAGGTTGGCTTCAAATTGTCCAATCAAAAACAACAATTCACAAGCTTCTACCTAGGCATACATTATCCTTGGAGTCGGGAACGTAAGTTGCAACATATTTTACCAATTAACTCACTTTCAGAGCTTCCATTGTCTGCACCTGCAGATTGACCTTGGAGCAAAGAAGAAGATGCCAGGCTGGCACGAAACCTTAAAGATAAGCATGTGAACCGATCTCACTGGAAAAGTACAGCTTCAAGCAAGAATACACGTTTTATTAGCACATTAGAAAAACACGAGCATCTAAACCGTGAGACAAGGCAACTAGGCCGAAGCCTCCACTAAAGTCATGCTAAGTTAAAACATTTCAAACAAGCAAATCATAGCACACGTTTACGGTTATGTCAGATTAGTACAATTCTAATACATCACGTTATATAAAGCACGCTTATAAATGTTGGCGAACTACTCTGAGGGCACATTTGTCCCCGTACAATCTTTATTAGTTCGGTTAAAGTCACACTTGATTATTGCGGCACTACGTTTATGCGCTAATAAATGTAAAACCTTCGTTTCTGCGTCATCAATCCCTCCTCTGATGACTACTTGTCATCACACAAAACTATTCCCACAAATTTTATTCCATTAAAATTCTGTCAGTTCTCTTTGCCTTTTAGTTCCCCTTGTTCTTGCCTTGTATTCTTCTGCCATTCTTTTCATCATTTTCTCTTCCTTCCTCCCCTTAATTCTTGCCATGATCATTAGTATTCCCCTCTTTATTCCCCAAATCCCAAAGATGCAAATTAGTACTATTAGTATTCCCTGTATTATTCTTAGTAATATTGCATTCCAAATGCCACCAAGCCAATTTCCCACTGAAGCAACTCCCTTTCCAACCTTCTCCCAAACTCCTGGTTCTTTCAATTCCTTCAAGTCTGCACTCTCTTTTGTTAAATTTGCAAGCATTGTTTTAATCTTCACACTGTTGTCTGGTATATACGTGCAACAGTGACGCGCACCAAGCATTTTGCAAACGCCGCCATCCTTTGCTAAAAGAATGTCTAGGGCAAGCCTGTTTTGAAGAGTCATAGCTCTTTCTGCTGCAAGTTCAGCATCCATCAGGATTATAGCACCTGAAAACTTTGTCAACATGTTATCCACTATAGTAGACAACTTTCTTATTTTGATGGAATTCAACACAACTCCCAATGAAGGAATCATGGCTCCAAATATATCTCCTACCACAGCAGCTGCGGTCTCTCTTTTCTGGATACGATGAGATCCAGGCGTCTTTGGAATCACTGATAGGTCATCCAGTTGATAAACCTTTGGGAACACTATACCCAAATAACATCTCCCCCACCATCCCTTTGGAAGACGATAATAGGCATTATGCCCACAAATGTAATATACACCAGGTATGACAGGGTCAAGTCCGTTCAGCATGAATGTCCATTTGGCCTTAAAGATAAACGTATGTTTACATTCACTCGCTCCCACGAAAATGTTATCATAATAAGATTCACCACGATATATACAAAATTTCCCTACATGCCAAGCGTCTAAAGCTATTTTTCCTTGTGTTTTTATTGCGGCAAAAGCATAACTATCTACCGAAGTCCTCTTACTTAGCTCTTTTTCTAATTTCGCATTCATTTGTGCCCTTCTATCATCTGTGCGATCTAAAAAGCTTATTTCTACTGCAGAGAGTGAGCAGGTAAGATTTTCCCTATGAGCGTGAGCTGTTTCAAAAGGTTGCATTGGCTCGAAAAATTCCCTCATTATTTTAGCATCCCAATCTTTAGCAATCTGGCTTAGTTGCGTTATTATAGGAACATATGCAAAGGTAACATCATAATTTGAATAAAAATACTGTATGTTAGTTTGACCATAAAATCTAGAAGTTACTAAACTACATGTAATCCCATATGTAAGAGGCATGTGGTGATAAGTCACCCCTTCCGTTACCGATGTCGGTATCTGTGTACACACATAACAATCTTTCGCATCCATAGTCTCAACATATTCTGTTAGTAGGCGATAGAAAACATTATACGAAAGTTCCTTCTTATCATGCAAGTGTCTCTCATCTAATTCTAGTCTTTTCAATGCGGTTAGTTCAGTGACAGTAACAGGAGCAGAAGTAGAAGCATCAATTTTCTCATTCTCACCCTTACCACGCGTTGCAAGCACTATTGCCATTATTATTAGTACACATGCAGTTATCAAGCCTATACACGCATATTTACAATATTTCACTCTACTGTTTTGTGTAGCGTACTTAGTCATGATCTGAATAGAATCAGAGAGCTAGAAGCACTTATAAAGAAACGATTTAGCAATTAGTTACAAAGCTGAACGAGCGCAATGTTCACACAGTTTTCTTCAGGAGCCCAGTCACTTATCGGTTAGCAGCATTTGTCTCAATTCGGCAATAACTCAGTCTTTTATCAGTTAGCAACGTTGTCTCAAATCGGGTTTAAGAGTCAATCAGGTTATCAAAGTCTTATCAAGTTAGCAAATGTCTCATCGGTTTAGCAATGTCTCAGCTGGTTGTATCACGTTAGATTATAGCAAGCAATGTCATTTATCAGTTTTTCAGTCAATAGTGTCCATAAAACTTTTCTTTTCTATTGGTATCTCTTCTTCTTCGTTCTCGAGGCTAAGAGATACAAATTCGTCGGTCCAATCGTCATTGACTACATATGCCCATTCTGGACCGGAATATTTCCTGTTTGGTATCCTTTTCCTTTTCAATTTTGCATCTCTCTTTGATTCTGCCTCACTGGTACTTTCCTCTTTGGCCAAGTCTTTTTCTTCACTTGATGTTGGTACCACGACAGACACTTCCTTTCTTTTCTCTTTCACTCTTGGCCCTTCACTGTCGTTCAACGTTTCTCTAGTTCTTAGTTTTACTGGTGATATACTTGGTCTTCTCTTTGCACTGTGTCCACTTGATGGACCTGCGATCTCTTCTGAGAAAGTTTGAACAGTTTCGTTCTGTTCTGCCTTGTCCCCTCCTTCTGGGGAGACAATCAGGTTTTCCTTTTCTTTTTCTGTACCGTCTCCTTCTGGGAAAGCCCTCCTCTGATCAGGCTCTCCTGCTTCTTCACCTCTTTCGAGCCCTTTGTCACCATTACTTTCTTCAGGCTCTTTGTCACTTTCAGCTGCTTCGTCGCTGTCTGAGGTTTCTCCTTGGTCTTCCCCAAGTGAATCGGTTGTTTCGTCCTCAGAGAATATTTCTCTCTCCTCTATTTCTGCCTGTTCGCTTCTAGTTCTGTTTTGCTCTGTCTCAGCGCTCGGCACTTTGTTATCAGGTACTGGCAGTTTCAGCGCTTCAACTTCCTCATCTGTGGGACACAACACTTTCTTTGTATGACTGGCGTGAATCCAGTTGGGAACTCCCGCACACTTCACAGCGGTAGTGGTCATCAGGATCACTTGGAAAGGGCCTTTCCAACGGGGTTCCAGACACGACTTCCTCACGTGCTTCTTTATCACGACCCAGTCACCTGCTTTCAGTGTGTGTCCTGGGCCTTGGATCGGTGACAAGGTGGTTGCTTCCACCTGGTGAGAGAAAGAGCGAACCACGTCAGCCAGACCTTTGCAGTAGTCTAACACCATATCATCTGTAATATTCAAAAGCGCGTTTGCGGGAACTGCAGGAAGTCTCATGGCTCTGCCCATGAGAATTTTGTGCGGAGACAATCCAGTCTTTCTGTCAGGGGTGTTTCTCATTGACATTAACACCAAAGGCAATGCGTCAGGCCATTTCAAATTTGTCGATGCACATATTTTCGCCATTCTTGATTTCAGTGTACCATTCATCTGTTCCACCAGTCCTGAGGCTTCAGGGCGATAGCTACAATGCAGTTTTTGCTCAATGTTCAGCGCTGCGCAAAGTAACTTTATCACCTCGTTATTGAAGTGACTTCCTCTATCTGATTCTAAAGAGATCGGGAATCCGAAACGTGGTATCAACTCCCTCAACAATAGTTTTGCAACTGTAAGGCTGTCATTTCTACGTGTGGGGTATGCTTCAATCCAGTGACTAAAAATGCACACAATCACCAACACATACTTCAGACCTCCATGCACAGGCATCTCAATAAAGTCCATCTGCATTCTGCTGAACGGGCCACCCGCCCTGCCAATGTGGCTCACGTTCACAACCGTTCCCTTTCCTGGGTTCATCTGCTGACAAATGACACAACGATGGCAAACTGCTTCTGCAACTTGACGGAATCTGGGGTTAAACCAATCAGTTTTGAACAATCTTATCATGGCATCTCTCCCTAGGTGAGCCTGCCCATGATAGAACCGCGCTAGCTGCGATAAGAGACTATTTGGTAAAACAAATTTTCCTTCATTTGAAACCCATAACTCATCTGGTCTCCTTGTACATTGTGACTTAATCCAGGAAACTCTTTCATCCTCCCTGACGCTATTCTGTAATGCTTTTAGTTCATCCATTGTATCCACGACCTTCAAGGCAAATGCTTCAGCTGGTTCGAGCTCTGGCTCACTTATCAAATTCCATTCATCCCTGAGCAATATACAGTTCAAGGCACAAAATCTTGCGACTTGATCCGCATATGCATTTCCCAGGGAAACATAGTCCTGTCCTTTTGTATGAGCACTACACTTTACCACTGCAATTTCGGCTGGCATCTGAATGGCGTGTAACAATTCCCTTATTCTCTCCCCGTTTTTCACTGGGGACCCTGAAGAGGTCAGGAAACCTCTCTGTGACCATAATTGCCCAAAGTCGTGCACAATTCCAAACCCGTACTGACTGTCAGTGTAAATGGTAACCTTCATCAATGTAGACAGTTGGCATGCTCTTGTAAGGGCTACAAGCTCTGCTACTTGTGCGGAATAGACTCCTTGAAGCCAGGACGCTTCCAAGACACCTGTTACAGTACATACAGCATATCCTGCTTTCAAAATTCCCAACCCATCTCTTAGACATGAACCATCAACAAAAATAATATGGTCATTTTCATCAAGCTTAGTATCCCTAATATCAGGTCGGGGGTTTGTGCAAAATTCAGTCACCTGAAGACAGTCGTGCTCGACTTCTTCAGCGTTCTCAATTTCAGCATTTTCACTGGGAAGCAAGGTTGCTGGATTCAACGTAGTGCACCTTTTCAGCTGCACATTCGGTGAGCCCAGAATTATTGTTTCATACCTTGTGAGTCTTGCTCCAGTCATGTGTTGCGTTCGGGAGCGGGTCGAAAGTATCTCAACTGAGTGAGGGACCATGACTGTTAATGGGTGTCCCATCACTATTCCTTCACTCTGAGTGAGGCTGATACCAACTGCTGCTACGACGCGCAAACACCCTGGCAGTGCTGCTGCGACCGGATCCAAAGTAGGTGAAAAATACGCTACTGGTCTGTTTATGCCACCATGGGCTTGGGTCAAGACAGACAAAGAACATGCATCACGTTCATGACAAAACAATGTGAAAGGCTTTGAGTAATCAGGCATACCTAAAGCTGGAGCCCTGCACATGCATTCTTTCAATTCAATAAAAGCATCCATCTCATCTCCTTTCAGCTCAATTTCATCCAAGGCATCCTTCTGGGTCAGTTTCAGTAAAGGCTTTGCTAGAGTTGAGAAATTGGGAATCCACTGGCGACAGTAGCTCACCATCCCCAAAAACTTCCTCACCTCCCTCCTCGTCTTTGGTGGACTCATTTGAAGTACACTTGTTATTCTTTCCTTCATTATTCTCCGTGACCCTTTCTCTATTTGTAGACCCAAGTATTTCACTTTCTTCTGACAGAACTGCAACTTTGAAGGAGACACCTTGTGTCCACTCCTTCCCAAATGGTTCAGTAGAGCAATGGTGTCGGCTGTGCAGCCACTTTCTGTCTTGGATGCAATCAGTAAGTCATCAATGTACTGTACTAGGGTTGACTCGAATGGCAATTCTAACGCTTCCAAGTCTTTCTTTAGAATCTGATTGAAAATTGACGGTGACTCAGAAAACCCTTGAGGAATTCGACACCAACTGTAAACTCTGTCTAAGAATTTGAAACAAAAGAGAAATTGGCTGTCCTCATGAAGAGGCACCGAAAAGAATGCTTGTGACAAGTCGATGACTGAGAACCACTCGGCATCGCAAGGGACTTGAAACATTATCACAGCTGGATTCGGTACTACAGGGCAGCATTTAATTATGATGTCATTTATTTTCCTCAAGTCCTGCACGATTCGGACCTTTCCACTCGGCTTTATTAGTCCCATGATTGGTGAATTACATGGACTGCTTAACACTTCTTTCAGCACTCCCTGTTTTACAAACTCGTCAATGAGTTGGGCGACTTTCATGAGGGTGTCTTGTGCCATGTGGTATTGTGGGGTCTGGGGAAAGGTTACATTGGGTTTTACGGTCACTTTCACTGGTTCCACTCCTTTCACCAATCCCACCTCTTTTCCTGTCATATCCCACACTTCCTTTCCGACTGTTTCCCGTAATTCAGCTGGAATATCTTCTTTAGTTATCATCGGAAAAAGGTTAATCAGAGGATATTCTTCATCGACAGTTTCCATCTCATCCCCTTCTACACTGTCCTCTTCTTCCCCATCACTGCTCGTCTGAATTCTAATTCCATCGTTCGAACACAAAATCGAACATCCCAATTTGCACAATAGGTCTCTCCCTAACAGTGCTATCGGGCTTGAGTCACATACCACAAAATTATGTGACCCTTGATAGTTACCAATTCTGACTTGTACTGGATCTGTGATTGGGTTCGTCAGGTGCCTGTTTGCTACTCCCACTACTTGAACTGTTCTCCCTGAGAGTGGCAAATTTGGTACTTCAATGCTCCTAACAGTTGAACGTGTGGCTCCTGTGTCAACCAAGAATGAAACACGATGACCCATAACTCATCCCTCCACATATGGACCCTTTTGATCAACTTCCAAGGATGCTGCAAGCACACAATTTCCCTCCTCATCTGAACTTTCACTCTCCCATACATTGTTTATTCCATTCTCACTGTGTAATGGGAACTGTTGTACTGTGCCATTTGTATTCATCACCTGACCCGAGACCTGTGGAGGAACCATCACTTGCTTCTGACTCACTGGTGCCAAAGGTATTTGCATTTGCTGATTAGGTACCATGGGAAACTGCTGTTGCATTGGCTGCATTTGCGTCATCTGCATACGGGGCATCTGCATCTGCTGCGGCTGCATGGGCTGTAATCACTGCAGCTGATTTATGGTCTGAAAATTTGGGTTTGGACCTCTTATTTTCGGTCCCCTCATTGTCTGGAATGCATTGACATCATTGTTTTGCTGACCAACACCTGCACCTTCCTGCACCACCATCGGGCACTCGCGTTTCCAATGCCCGACAATCCCGCACACGTGACACGGCATCACCCTTTTCATTGCCTGCACACCATTCGGAATCGCAACAGTGTTCAAATCCGGACCATTACTCCCAAAGCCTCCTCTGCCTCTGCCTCTCGCCTGTGGCTGAAACACCATGTTTCCCTGCGGCTGCGGCTGCGGCATCTGCTGTTGGAACCCTTGCAACCCTTGCAAACCTGTCTGAGCTGCTTTAAGTTGCATCACCATCACTTTCTCTTTCAACCTTTTCTGTTTCACTTCAATTTCGTCGCTACAGTATTTCGCATAATTCAACACCTCATCAATAGGTTTCGACTGCCAACAAATCAAATGCGTCTTTATCATCTGACTTATCTCTGGTCTCAGCCCTTCCACAAATCTAAACACAAAATGAAGCATGTCCTTCGCCTCTATTGTTTCCGTGCCACTGTAGTTCTTGAACGCCTTCAACAACCTCTCATAGTAACCATGAATCGACTCTTTAGCCTCTTGGGCAGTTCGATCAATCTTCTGCCAATCCACATTTTTCGCGGCAACCTTCGTCTTCAAATGCTCAATCACCTTATAGTACAAGCTCATTACCATAGGTGATGGTGCACCCGTATCCCTGTCCCTCTCTGGTTCACTTGTCGGCCAACCTACAGCCCTTTTGCAGTCTTCCCACAAATCTGCCGGAACCACAATCTCAAAGAGGGTGTTCAGGTCTTCCCAAAGACATTTTGCAAGCTTCACAAACCTATCAGTCTGTTGATACCATTCAATCGGTTTCTCTCTCAATTTGGGAAAATCATCCGTAAAAGACTGAATGTCGCTTCTGTGCCACGGTACATGTATTAATTTTCCCCCTGCTGTCTCCCTCATTGGTAACATGGTTATTGCATCACTACTCTGCGGTCTTTTCTCCTTATGCTCTGGGACACTATCTTTCCTCTTTTCCTTTTTCTTTGCCCATCTGCTTTCCCATTTGTCTAAGCACCCCCACACTTGTGCACTCTGCAGCAATTCTCTAAGGTGCGTTTTCATGCCTGCTGACCTCATGTGTTCAAAGTCTGTGGTCCCGAAATCCAATCTATAGCTCCTGCTCAAGTGTTTTGTCTTGTCTATCTCAACCCCGTTTTTGTCAGCTATTTCTTGCAACCTTCTATGTACCTTGTTCACTTCTCTCGTAATCCTAGGACATAGATACCTCAGCTCTTCTTCCGAGTAGGACTCTAACCTATTCAAACCCATAGTCCCTTCCACCAATTCTTCTGCTTCCATGTTCAACCTGACCCTATTCAGATAGTCCTCTCCCTTCCCACTGGCTGAGCTTTGTGTGGAATTCAGACTGTTGAACCACTGTGTCAGCTGTTGCGCATTCAACCCCAGCAGTGTAGCATTCACATCGACTGCCATTGATGGTTGCGGCAACTTTTCAGTGTTCGATGATAGCGGTATCATCAGTGGGGGACTCGACCTCACCACTGTTGACTGAGCACATATGGGACTAAACTCCATCCAGGACCCAGATCCAGTTGGCAGAGCCGCTATCGGAGTTGTCTCTGGAGTGTTTTCCATGCACCTCCTTTCCGTCCCATTCTGCACCACTGATCCTTGACCGCTCATACCTGAGTTAGGCTGAATCTACAAAGGTACCGGTGGACCTACAGTAATGGGTAGGGATATCGCATCTGGGTTCTGTCCATTCCCCAGGTTCTGAGGCATGTTCATTCCCACACTATGGGTCATCATTGCCGGCATGCCCGTCTGACTGCCCGTCGTCTGAGCATGTGCGGTTCCCCCCTGCATCTGCTTTTGAGGCATCAAAAACTGGGTTGATTCAGCTTGTGCCAATGTTGGGTTGCGACCATTCTGTACTCCCATTACGGTTGGATCTAGAATCATTCCCGTACTGTTGTCACTGCTGTAGTACCTTGGGACCTGCGGCTGATAATTTTCTGCTGTTTTCAATATAGGCACATCTGGATATATTCTCCTAACCTGCGGTATCTGCGGGGTAAACAGTAAACTCGGGTCCTTAGATCCCGATGGCGTTTCTGAATTCGGAGTTTCATTATTCTGTACCGGTGCCGGAGGGGCAGAACTGGTACTTGGACCTTGTTCACTCTCTACATAAGGTGGTGGACGATCGTTCAGCAATTGCATGATGAACTCCTCATCCTCTGACTCGTCTTCTCTCCTTAACTTTTCCTCGTCCTCTCTATCTTTGGAACACCTCCTGTTTGTCTTACAGGTAGCTTTCTTGCCTGTCGCCTCTTCTTCCTTAGCAATTGCGGGAAACAATTTTATCCCCTGCAATATATCTGACCTCCACACCTTCTGTGCATTATCCCACCTAGCGTCCACTAATGCCTTTTCTACCTTTCTTATCCTGGTCTCGAACTTCTTTTGCTGTTGCTGTCTAGCCATTAGTTCCCAAATCGCTAGAGCCTCAAACTGTGCTGGCCTTGGAGGTACCTTCATGTCGTACATCGCGAATCTCAAATTCTCTAGGATCCTTATATTGAATGTCCCATGGATCGGGAACGCTACGCTCCCATGTCTCTCTGTCAGCTTGTGCCATTGCTTTAGCCAAAGGCACGGAGCTACCCCCCTTTCCTCCATTACAATGTAAGCTGGTGTACCTTCGGGTGGCGTCTCCTCTCCTACGCTCGCTTTAATGTAAGACCCCCCCTTCATCGCACTCTTTAATGCTTTAAAAAATTTCATTTTCTCGTCTTTTATTTCACAAAGTTTGTAATCAATAAGTGACTTTAATTCCCGGAATACTCTTCGCTTGCCTTTCCCCTTCCAATCGAGCCCCACGGACTGCGTCCAATCCGTGCGCGACCCTTCTCTGCAACCAACCTATCCCAGCGCGGCTCCTAGTGACGTCACACTCACACACTCTGCGGCTGACAAAGCCTCGCGGCTTGTCCTCCTTCACTCAGCTCCTCTCGTAACAACTTCTGGCATGTATCGCGAGCAACCAAATAATAATAAAACAGATCTGTCGGTTTACTACAGGAAGGGTAACACAATCGCTTCAGGACCTTAGGGATTTTTCACTAGCCTCTGCAGTTATTCCATCTTTCTCGGTCCCCACTTTCGCAAGCAAATTCTGACCCGCAGACTCTGCTCTCAACTTGTCAATGATCTATTCTAGTGCACTTAGAATTTGTCAAAGCCCGAAGTCGAAGTTTTCTTTCACTCCCTTAACACACGTACCGACTCGTTGACCACGCCCGGTCAACCTATTAAACCGACCAGACCACAACATAAAACAAGTGTCTCATACACTTTTCAACATACTCCGGAGTCTCTTGACCTCGCAGGGCCCGTCTCAACAACAACAACCACGTGGACCTTTTTCTGCACAAAGCGCCACATGCACATGAAGTTCGACGACTTCCCTACTCTCACACTCGGAGTCGCACCTCCGCTATTCTCTAAAATCCTCGCAACCTTTTCAAACAATCTGCGGCAATAAGCTGTGCAAGCGCAAAATCCTAACTTCACTCATACCGTCACTAGTACCGCCAACGCTGATTTCACACCTCCATTCTCTCCATTCGCAAGCTCAGAGATCCCGGGAAAGTCGCGGGGGACTTAGGGCATCATCATTCTCTCAATCTGTTTTACCCAAGAAAAATCTAATTCAACACCATATACTTCTCGAGTGGGGTCTCAAAGAGCGCAACCTTCAATTCAACACCATATACCTCTCGAGTGGGGTCCCAAAGGGCGAAACCGTTACCTCTCGAGTGGGGTCCCAAAGGGCGAAACCATTACCTCTCGAGTGGGGTCCCAAAGGGCGAAACCGTCCTCTCGAGTGGGGTCCCAAAGGGCGAAACCGTCCTCTGCTACCATCTACTGATAGAGCGTTCCGTCCTAATAAATTACCTGTATTTGGACGCTCTTGGGTCGATGAATCTTTTGACCAAGTGGGGCTCTCTTCACCCGAGATTAGTCAATTTAATCTAATCAATAATCAATAACAAACATAAGCAATGCCCTGATCAACATAACACTTCACAATTAATCCAGAAAACATTTCGGTGAACCATGACCTTTCGGCCATGAATAACCACACCAGTTCATTCAAAGTTAATGAATTTATTTCCCTATATTAACAAAGCTAGCACGATATAAATGTGTCTCAACACCAAATGATATATGTAAATGAACATTAATAGCTGTCCATAACGGCGAAAAAGATGCAATCTATGCAGCATTTGAATAACAATGCATTCGATAATAGCAACGCAAACCACTAAAACTATAATCTGTAATGGGCTAATTGCATACATTAGTCAGCATAACAAGGTCTCAAATTGCATCGTGCAACAAATGAATCCTCATCTAACCTCAAATTAGCATCTGCATGTGGGACTTCATGCAAAAAAAACAATTTAGCAACATTGATTTGGAAAACTCCTGACTAGGGCTCTTATCAAAAATCAGCAGTTGGTTACCTAAAAAGAAACACAATGCAATTGTCCGTTTTCCTTTCATATTTACCAAATTCAATCAGCATTCAAGGAAGTCTTCGTCTCACAGGTACCGGTTTCGATCAGCATGGGATGGGGGCAAAGGGGCAGGGTGGACGGGGCAATTGCCTCACAGCGGCAAGATAAAAGGACAAAACTACTACTTTATGCAAAGGGGCAAATCAAAGTTAAAGTCTCTAGGGCGAGAATTACTTAAAGTCTCCTTCTCTCGATTAGAGAAAGCATCAAAGTCTCATTCCAAATGGCGTCGAACATCAATTGGCATCATAGAAGATGGCAAAATGACGAGGTCGGCAAGATGGGCCATAATGGCTGCAATGTCCTGCAAATGGCGGGTAATGGCAATGGCTTATGGCTAATGGCTAATGGCTGCTTTCTTCTTGTGCACCAGGTTTAAATAAACAACAGTTCAAATCCAGTAGGGTCTTCCATTGGAGGGTTCATAGGTTGGCTTCAAATTGTCCAATCAAAAACAACAATTCACAAGCTTCTACCTAGGCATACATTATCCTTGGAGTCGGGAACGTAAGTTGCAACATATTTTACCAATTAACTCACTTTCAGAGCTTCCATTGTCTGCACCTGCAGATTGACCTTGGAGCAAAGAAGAAGATGCCAGGCTGGCACGAAACCTTAAAGATAAGCATGTGAACCGATCTCACTGGAAAAGTACAGCTTCAAGCAAGAATACACGTTTTATTAGCACATTAGAAAAACACGAGCATCTAAACCGTGAGACAAGGCAACTAGGCCGAAGCCTCCACTAAAGTCATGCTAAGTTAAAACATTTCAAACAAGCAAATCATAGCACACGTTTACGGTTATGTCAGATTAGTACAATTCTAATACATCACGTTATATAAAGCACGCTTATAAATGTTGGCGAACTACTCTGAGGGCACATTTGTCCCCGTACAATCTTTATTAGTTCGGTTAAAGTCACACTTGATTATTGCGGCACTACGTTTATGCGCTAATAAATGTAAAACCTTTGTTTCTGCGTCATCAGGCATGACTCCTGTCTTTACTAAGGCAGGAGTCATGTTTCTGGTGGTTGTGCACCAGGAAATGGCATTTCTCTAACCTGGCTACCGTCATTTTTTGATGCACAACCCCCTCCTTCCTACCACCACCCCCACCCAGCTAGCATCTTTTTTTAAGATGCTAGCCCAAGTTTAGCGCCGGCTTGCGCCATTCTATTAATAAGGTGCCCAGCTGGTATTGTGAAATGACGCAAGCCAGCGCTATACTTTTTGGTGCAAAACTGCCTTCCCGCAATTTTGCACCAAAATGTATAAATTCGGGCCTGAGTATATACCAAGGTTACTATTTTTTAGTTGACAGGACGATGTGTCTGCATCTCGCCAACCTTATGCACATTGAAATGTTGAATGGGACAGAGCTATCAACAGTGCCAACCTGGCAACATCCATCCTGCAACTTGCCTTGGGGCTGCAGCTAGGACACCATACTCATAAGAGGTGGTAGAAAACACTCCTCAAATGAGGGGTGGACTGTAGCCTATAGAGGAAGGCAGCATAGCAATAACTGTCATTGCCACCAGGAGCTGTCTGAAGTGCTCCTTCTGCATCATCCCATGGGCGGGAATATAACTATATCAGCAATCCTCCTGATCCTCATTACAAACTTCTTGGTGGAATAGAAAGACTAGCCTGAATATGGAACCTAGGTCACTGCTCCCACATGCTTTAAGACAGTTGCCTCCACCCTGTGGAACTTCAAATGGCCTTTTCAGCTGCCTCGCAGTGAATATGATCCAGGTTGCTGAAATGCATGTACAAAAGAAATTACTGTCACAAATGTCCCAATTGTTGCCTGTGCTGCAGGTCCCTAAATCAGCATCTCTTATCTGTCTCTGTCACAGCCTGATGAAGCTCTTTTTGAAATTCCACAAGTTTTTGTTTTCTAATCTTAAAACTTTTCTCCTGATGTGCATCAGCGTAAATCCAGATCGTAAATTCGCCAAAACTGAACAGTATTGCTGGGGATTTGAAAGGCAGGCTTGGCAATCATTACTTGTAGTCTTGCCATTGATTGAAGCTGAGACTACAAAATGAGTTTTAATTGCATTACAAGCATTTGCTTAGGGTGTTTTGCGTATCAGACTTCAAGATAAATGTGACAGCTACCTGGCTATATCAAAATATTTTGACAGTTAACAACTTTAGAATATTTAATTTTGATAAACTACACTCAAAAAGTGTCACCTACTGTGCAAGAAATAAAACTTATTTTCCATGTAATATTGCAAGACAGAGCTAAGTGACAGTTTCAATACCAGCTTTCAAGTTTGTGTCAACCCAACCTCAACATACTTTTAGCTGCAGGAAATAAAAAATATAGTCCAATTATATTTTTAGGAGCTAGTAGTAGCTAACAAACACCTCTGTGCTTGTTTCAGGTAATGCTTGAACATTCCGAGCTTCAATTATCCATCCACTGACAGCAACAACATAGTAAACTTATCGTATCAAAGCTAAGCGTTTATGCAGATTCTCCTTACCAATTAAAATTCAAATGTACTATTTGGATGAAAAGGTTGGTTACCTGCTTGTTTTTCATGCGTACAACAACCTTCATGCATCGACATCTCTACTTGATATTTATGGAAGAACATAAATATTCCCTAAAATACACTTTAGTTAAAGCAATTTGGATTGTGATTCCAAATCCGAAAACCTCTGAAAATCATCAGTTATATAGTTTTGTAAATATAAATCTCAAATCAACCACCATTTTCCATGACCTGACACAACCACAGAGATCACATCTCAAATTGCATCAATAGTGATATCAAGTATGACTTCACCAATGACATCATACATTTAATCGCAGATGCAGCATAATTTTGTAATGTTCCTCAAATGATGACTGATGGGAGAAGGCGGTTGTTGAACTCAATATACTGAACATACGAAAAGGTAAATAATGGCACTGTTCAGAGGTCAGATAATTTATTTTTTGGCAACTAACCTGTGCCTACAATGATGTTTAGGAGGCACACGTTGGTCCTTCTGGGTTACTAACTTTGCTTACGGGCCTATGTCATCAATTCTGCGGATTCACGTCTGCATGGAACAGATAATGGTATCTAATGCAACTGTGTTGAAACAACCCGAGCTTGAGATGCCACTGTTTGTGTTTACAATGGCTTACTTTGCAAAAAGAAAGGCACTTTTGAGACTTACAATAGCACTCATTGGACTATCCAATACAGTTCTAGTGCCTATGATAATAGTTACTTTTTGAGCACATTATGAAACCTTCGGTCACTCACTCATTTCCTTGCTCAGTCACTGAGGTTTATGAGTCATTCACAGGACAGCTCACTTATAATGTTGATATGCTCACTTGATCCATTAATTTCAACTCCTCTAAACTAGCCACCCATTAACTCCTGTAAACATATGTTTCAACAATCAGTCAATGACTTATTTACTCAGTGCCATATTCTATCACCTGCACACACGCGGATTTGCTATATTCTCTTTAATACACTATAAACATGTGGCTCATGAATTGTGAATCGAGCCTGAGACTAGACGGTAGGGAGTGCCACACATCAACATAAGCCTAATATTAATATATGGAACAGAAACTGTCTCATGCAAAACTGATACTGCAGAAAATCTAGAAACAACAGTTGAAAGCAGTGGTGTTTTATTACATGGTTGAAGGCATTGATTGATTACTGATGATGCCATTTTTTATTTGACTATTGTTAGAATTGAGGATATAACTTCCAACTCCTTTTTATGTCATTTGAGAGGTGATGTGCAGGCCATTGCAAAGGCAGAGCTTAAGGTTATACAGATTTCTTAGCCATTATTTACAGGGAAATGATTTTGGGTTTTATTTAGAGATAGGTAGTATGGGACAACGACAACATTATCTTTATTAGACTAAAATAATTTAATACTTATTTTGCTACTTTGCTTTTAGGGCTGAAAAATGAAGATATGCTCTTCATTCCACTCTTGTCCACTTTGAGCTGCAGTCATCTTACCATTTGACTTTTTGCTCTTTGAATCAGCCACATTAATTTTTGTGTAGTCTTCTTCGGCTTCAAATGGCCCTTCTGCTTTCCATTTCTTCGACGGGGGCACTTGTACTGCACTTGGTAGCTCTGGAATCTTTAAGTATTTAGACAATTCCTCACTCAGATCTTGGGGAATGTACTCCGATATTAATCCGTGTGCATATCGCAGATAGTCCTCTTTAGCCTCTGAACCTTGTTTACTTCTGATGAATGTGGCAGATTGCACTCCTCCACAGACACACACATTGCTTTTTTTTAAAACTTTCATTGTCTGCTCAATCTTTTTCTTTAGCCAGGTCAATGTTTTTTCTTTACTATATTTGAAATATTTCTTGGTGACGATTTCTTTTTCCTTTGTCACGTGATGTAATGTCTTCAGAAGTCGTGTGCACTTTATCAACATGCAACATGGGAATTCTTCATCCACCACTAGCTGATCTACTGGTTGAAACTTTGCTTGCGCTTGGCCAGTCTTCACCAGATAGTATAGCACAAGAAACAACGGGTCCACTGGCGTTGCAAACAGTAGTCGACCATCATGCTGAACTGTTTGACCAATTAAACAAGAATGATATTCTTCATTAAATGCCTTCACTTCAAACAGATGCTGTCCGGAGTCAGCGAACAAGAACATGGCGCCTTCACCAGTGCAGGGATGCCGCAGTCTGGCAGAGGTCCACCATCATGTTTTTCAGGAACGTTTTTGAGCGACTCTTGCCCAATAAGCACCCACTGGTCACGCTGGGTATCCGACTGACGCTTCTTCTTGGACAGCATCCTAATGTCCGAGCTGACCACTTGTGGCTCAACTCCACGAAAGGAGAAGGTAGTGTGGGACCACTGACTTACATTGGCATTGATTCCGCACAGCATCCTCGCTGTTCCCCCACTCTATCGAGATTCAGGTACAGAGTTTACACTCTTGGAGTGTCAATTGACTCTGTCAGTGTAAACCTCGGACCTGGTGGTCCTTCCGCGTAGGGGCCACCAACTCGCATTGACAACTGTTCTGCCTTATTGAGAGTGAGGCTACGATTACTCATCTTCACTGCTCATGTCTGCCATGGAATGCATGGTGAACGCGTGCAGAGAAAAATCTGAATAGCCCAACACTCAGATGCAAAAATCCCTGCATGTCAGGGACATTTCATTTGTATTTAGAGAAAACAACCTTCTGCTTTGGAAGTTTGTTTTCTCTAAACAAAAAAGATTGCTAAGCAGCCGCTTGAGAAAGGGCGCCTGCTTGGCAAACGTTCAGTGCTGTAAAGGGAGCTGTCACTGGTATGTGTCTTATCAGAGGATTTCATGGGTTTTCACACTATAGACTGCCTTGAAATTCAGGGCCTAGTCTTGTGCCTGAACGTGGTCTGCAGTGCCCACAGTACATGTCTTTCCGCCACATCAAATGGGATCTGCACAAAAAGCGTGGACTTTGGTCAGACACTGTGTGCAACAACTCTGCCACCAGAATCTATGGCGGCAGATTGAGAAGCCATGTTCTGGAGGTATGTTGTGCTGTGCCTAGCATTGTCTTCAGTAAACGCAAGTAATGGTTTGAAGACAAACCTAGATGGTACAGCACAAAAGACATTGCCTTTTGAAGTTATCTGTGTCCGTCTCAAAGGTGTGAAATATATCCATGACATTACCTGCAACAATTTCCTGTTTTTATGGAATAAAGAAGATATTAGGCACAGAGCCTGTATAAATTACCCCCGAGCTGCACAATCTGCCAATTAACTGCCTGTGACTATGTCATGCTTGAACAGCATCATGCTCTCTGCACTCAGGCTTGTAAGCTACCCCTCTGGCAGGCCTAATGCAGGGTGCACTATAATGGGACGTAGTAAGTGATCCAAGCTGTTATTTTAATTGCATGTGCTGGACACTGGTCATTACCAGTTTCACAGCTGCATGATGGCCACTCCCAGCCCTGGGTTGTTTGGTATCAAACTCAGAACAATAAAGCCAAACTGGTAGAAGTATTGGTTTTATTGCAAAAACTAACTAACCCTGTTATGAACCCCAAGATTCTGGAACCCTCGGGTGAGAACCCTTGCTCTCTGGGTTCAGAAAACAAAGCCCTTCCTTGCCAGAGGTGTTACACCTCCTCCCCCAGGAATGTGCACTGTCCTGCCAGTGAGCTTCAAAGGGCTTACTGTCCTTGAAATTCGACTCCCAGCCCTGCTGCTACCTGCAGATGCCCACCACATTGCAAACCCCTACTTTTGGCAGGAGCAACAGCAGGAAAATTTACAAAGGACAGGAGGAGTGTCCACCCCCCAGCTTGCACCACCCCTTAGGTGTTGTATGCAAGGTGACCCCTCCACTTCATTTTCCTCTATTTTGCATGTTAGTAAAACAGACGATCAGGAATAGGGAAGTGACCTCTGTCCACAGGACGTGGTCACATACTGGTTGTAGTCACCCTAAGGTAAATGATCCATTGGTCACTACTATGGACCCCCACCAAATGCTCACTAAATGCAGTATTTAGTGAGAACTCCAACACCTGTGGATCAGATTCCAAGGACACAAGAAGGCCAGCAACAAAGTATACCCAAGGCTCGAGAACTGCAATCCTCCTGCACAAAGCAAAAGGCGCCCAACCCTACCTGCTGCACCCAGGAACTCGACAATCACCGCTGAGAGGTTGCCTGAGCATCAGACGGATTCTACAAATCCCCAAAGGACCTCCCCCTTCTGAAAATGGCAAAGATCTCCCTCCAGAGTTAAGGCATCACTCCCTGCAACAAAGAAGCAAAAGACCAGTGAAGTTCAGTTCACTGGCCGGCTGCTGAAAAAGAACCAGACACAGCAGCTAGACCAAATTCCATCCAACAGACTCAGAAGACAAATCATGAAAGTGCACCAAGTTCGGTGGCACTGCAACCTCCATAGGCTGAACTGTACAATAGCCCGGGTACTGGACCCACAATGTCAGACACCTAGAAGAAAAGTCCACTCTAGACTCTCTAAGGACCAGGAGCAAGCCCCAGGAAGGGACTTCAGGACACATAAGAACCACTCCCTGGAGTGGCCCTGCTGACCTGCAAACATACCTCAAAGTGACCTGCCTCCTGCTTCCTAGGGCACCTTTGTGCACAGCTTTTGGCTCACCTCTCTCCTCTACACCCAGCCTCCCTGGGTCCTGCACCGGTGAACAAGCTGGGCTTTCAAGGTCCCCCACCCCTTGCGACCTCTACACTCCAAGGGGGCCCACCAAACTCACCTTCAAGTCCGCCTGTGCATTTCCTTTTTTTCAAGTGATCCCTCAAAGTGGTCTTGCACCAGCTCCAAGGGCTTTTCAGCAGCTGCTCCCACCCAAACTGGGAGCTGCCTGAACTTCCCCTGCTGGTCCCCAGGACATCTCAATGATCTTGACCGTAAAAAGAAAGGAGGCATTGGTAAACACATTGCCTGATTTTATATGCATTTTTTAAGTTTCCTCCCATTGGTTCCTAGCGTGCGTAGTTACACAAAAAAGACTATCTTTGCTAAACTTAGAAAAATCATAACTTAAAAAGTTCTTATCTGATTTTGATGTTCTTGGTCTTAAAAATGTTATAAAAATCTGAAGTAGTTTTGTAAATTGGTCTTGAGTTATTCTTTTGAGCGTGTGTCCACATTTATTGATACTGTGAGTACAACAAATGCTTGACACTTCTCCAAGATTGGCCAAACTGCCCGTGCAAGCTACCATAACATGTAGGTCATTAGGTGGACTTATTTTTACCTCTGTAAACCAAGGTGGGGTTGCTTGGACTCTCTGCACAGTGTACATCATTTTTGTACACTATATAGAGAGCCAGCCTCTTACAAATTGCCACATCTTAATTTCCTGATGTGAGTTTGAGGTAGACCTTGATGCTCCTCCTGGAATTCCTACAAATGCTGCTAGGTATGGCCTGAAGGCCTCCACAGTGACATTCTGATGACTGCCTTGAGATACATAGATGACAATTAAAAAATGATAGAGCTAAAGTTGTGGCCCCAGAGACATATTCCCCCTCTACAGATTTTAAGAAGGTTCCCTATATGGAGCATGAGCGTCCATTTACGAGTGCCAGCTATAGTGGACGAAGGATGGCTTCAGAGGAAATGCAACTACTTTTACTGTTTAAATGCACCTTTACCAGTTACAAGTCTGACTTTGCTTTAGGGGTTGGGACTACTAGGTGCCCGGTCTAGCCAAAAAGAGATATGGCAGGAGGCATGTGTAGCCAGCAGTGGGAAGAGGTTGTAGGGAATGAAATAAGGTATGATGGACTAACTAGGGGTGTGCAACAAGTAAGTCTTTGAAAGTTGTGAGGAGATATGGTCCTGAGTCTGTGGGCTGAAGGTAATCAGAATAAAAAGTGCAAGATGCCAATATAATGATGGATGAATTAGGAAGAAGATGATATGACTAGAGAAGTAGAATGTAATACAGGAAATGAAGAAGGTGAATGAAAAGATCCCAGTTCGGTCTGTGAATAAGTGGCTATTAGTGGAGCATAGAAATTGGGGTAAGAAAGGGTAATGAAGGCAGTCAAGGAAGCTGCTTCCTGGTGTTCAGTCCCTGCATCTATATGAAGAGGGTGGGCTACAGCAAACATCACTGTTTAAAAAAAGAAAAACATATCTATTTTAATTATATATTTTTTTCTCTCTGCTATCCTTTTACATTTATCCTTTACTAACCCTTATGCTTACACAACCCTAAAACTTTAAAAGCCAGTAAAACCCCTACTATCTCATCCTCTTACCCATCCCAGAACCCTAAAAACCCTTACCACCCCAAACCGTTACCCATGACTGAATCCTAGAAAGTCCTTAAAACCCTTACTACCCCATACTTCCCCAATCTTTTCACATCCATGAACCTTGTAAAGTCTTTATTAACACATACCCTTACCCATCCCTGAACACTAAAAACGTTTTACTTATCCTATCTTTAACCATTACTAAACCTGAAACAAATCCTTACTACCCTGTACCCTTACCCATCCCTAAACTGTAAATACCCCTTAAAAACCCACTTCTCGACCCATCTCTGCACCATAATAGCCCCTTTAAAATCTTGACTATCCATACCCTTACTGTTCCATGAACCCTATAACATCTAATTATCCTGCGTCCCTGCCCATCCCTGAACCTTATAATGCCCTGGAAAATTCTCTTTACTCTGCACCCTTACTCGTCCCTGAATCCTACAAATCCTTTACTTATGCATATTGTTACTCACTCCTGAACCCTAAAAACCCATAAAGGTCTTACTACACGTACCCTTACTCATCCCTGAGCTTTTAAACCCCTTACTTCCCTATACCATTATCCACCCAAACCCTAAAACCCCATTTAACTCAATAGACCGTTTTTTTCACTGCAATAATCCAAGACCTGGATAAGGAGTATGGTAAATATGTCAAGAAACAACAATACTTACCAACAAATTTCAACATTCAACAAAAATGGCAATCGACAAACTAAAAAAGGATAAAACAATTGTCATCAAGGAAGGTGACAAGGGAGGAAATATAGTCATCCTAAACAAAGCTGACTATCTTCATGAAATCCACAGACAAATTGATGATGAAACACATTATAAAAAGCTTCCTACAAATCCTACACGTGAGATTCAAAAGAAACTCAAGGACTTGTTAGATATTTGGCATTCTAAGCAAATCATCTTGTCTGAAGAATGGAATTTTCTTTTTATACAAAATCCCACAATTCCCACTCTATATGTATTGCCAAAGATACACAAAGGAGACAACCCCCCTAAGGGCAGACCAATTATCTCAGCACTTAATTCTGTTTGTTATAATTTGGGTAGACTCATAGATTCCGAGTTACAACCATTTATGCAAAATTTACCATCATTCATAAAAGACACCAAGGATGTTCTGCAGAAATTGCTCAATATAGACTGGCAGCCCAACTATATCCTAGCAACAATAGATGTAGTTAGTCTCTCTACTTCCATTAAACATCAAGATGGACTAGAAGCAGTAAAAAACTGTCTCTCTACAAGATCAGTCAATTATACAGAACGGAACAAAATGATAATCGACTTACTCTCGTCTGTCTTCAGAATAATTTTTTGCTTTTTGATGGTAATTTTTATTTGCAACTTCAAGGGGCGGCGATGGGAGCAAATTTTGCTCCGCCATATGCCTGCATTTGCATGGGAGCCATAGAAAGATTTTGGCTCTGGAATGAGAAGTTTTAATTCTTTTCCCAGCACATAATTTTTTGAGGCCAATATATAGATGATATTTTGTTAATCTGGCAAGGGCAAGAATCTGTACTCCAACTCTTTTTGGAATCACTGACACCTAACCGATGGAACACTGACATAACTTATCAATTCTCAAGAACCACAATTGAGTTTTTAGACCTAACTTCATACATAAAGAATGATCAGTTACACACTCGTCTCCATAGAAAGAAGACTGTGGCAAACTCAATCTTACATGCTTCCAGCTGTCATCCGTCAAGTATTATATGTAACATTCCGGTAGGAGAATTTAGGAGAGCAAGATTGAATTGCAGTGAACTGACAGATTACGAGGAAGTCTCCTTGGAAATTATGCAACGCCTCTCCACTAGAGGTTATAACACCCGTAACCTCAATAAGACTAAGGAACATTATGCTGAATCGGACCGCAAAATGATGCTTTACAAGTCCAAAATTGCAGATAAGAACTCAGTGATTCGCTTTGTTACTGACTATCATAATGGACATCACTTGATTCGGAAAATACTTCGCAAGCATTAGTGTTTGCTGCAAAATAATCGCTCCATTAATCAACATCTTTTGCCCTATCCTCAAATGGGTTTCAGAAGAGCTTCAAATCTTAAGGATAAAATCTGTTCTTCCTTCTACTCGGACTTACCCTCAAGACAGAGGCCCTCATTCTGACCCTGGCGGTCGGTGATAAAGCGGCGGCCAAGCCGCCAACAGGCCGGCGGTCTAAAATATGCAATTCTGACCCTGGCGGGAACCGCCAACACAGGCCGCCGTATTAACACTCCGCCCGCCACGGCGGTACAAACAAACAGCGCGGCGGTCCCCGCCAACAGCCAGGCGGCAGACAATGTACCGCCCACCCTATCACGACCCACCAATCCGCCACCTTTTCCGGGGCGGGAGCACCGCCGATAAGAACACGGCGGAAACAGACTACGAACGGGAAAACGCTCACCTCTACGCACTCCACGCGAGATTCCGGCAGTATGGAACCAGAGTTGCAGGTCATCCCCGCACTCCTATACCTGCTCATATACCAGGAGCACGCCCGGCGGCGCGGAAGACATCGGTGAGTACTGCACCTACGACACAGGGGAGGAAAAAGATTACCGGCACACACCCACCCACCCACACCCACTACAACACACACATCAATGCATTCCCACAGATCACTGTCACAACCCACAAACCACCCCCCTCCGAAATAATGCAAAGACCAAAATAAGAGATCATAAACGGGCAGATATATTGAAATATGTACACCAGTAATCCCAATAAATAAATAAACTATGTACAAAATATACACAGCTACTAAATGTAGTCCAACCACTGTCCGTGGATCACAGGGGTCCTGTGCAAAGGGGCAAGGCCCAGTCCCACGACAAGAACTCCACGGAGAGAACACTGCAGGGGCATCAGAAAGAAAATAGGACAGGCACCTCAGGGGGAAGGGAAGGGGGGGCACCTCAGCCACTTGAGTACACGACGCCATATCCACGAGGGGACTCCATGACCACTGGGCCACCCTGGGGAGTGCTAAGCCACAGTCCATACAGTCCATACAGTGGGTGGCCTGCCCACTGGGCCATCCTGGGGAGAGCAAAGCCACAGTCCAAACAGTCCATACAGTGGGTGGCCTGCCCACTGGGCCATTCTGGGGAGTGCAAAGCCACAGTCCATACAGTCCATACAGTGGGTGGCCTGCCCACTGGGCCATTCTGGGGAGTGCAAAGCCACAGTCCATACAGTCCATACAGTGGGTGGCCTGCCCACTGGGCCATCCTGGGGAGAGCAAAGCCACTGTCCAAACAGTCCATACAGTGGGTGGCCTGCCCACTGGGCCATCCTGGGGAGAGCAAAGCCACAGTCCAAACAGTCCATACAGTGGGTGGCCTGCCCACTGGGCCATTCTGGGGAGTGCAAAGCCACAGTCCATACAGTCCATACAGTGGGTGGCCTGCCCACTGGGCCATTCTGGGGAGTGCAAAGCCACAGTCCATACAGTCCATACAGTGGGTGGCCTGCCCACTGGGCCATTCTGGGGAGTGCAAAGCCACAGTCCATACAGTCCATACAGTGGGTGGCCTGCCCACTGGGCCATCCTGGGGAGAGCAAAGCCACTGTCCAAACAGTCCATACAGTGGGTGGCCTGCCCACTGGGCCATTCTGGGGAGTGCAAAGCCACAGTCCAAACAGTCCATACAGTGGGTGGCCTGCCCACTGGGCCATCCTGGGGAGTGCAAAGCCACGGTCCATACAGTCCATAACAGACCCCACTGCCACTGGAGGAGGCAAGTTGGCCAGAGGACATCCTGCAGCCCTGCCCGAGATAGATCCTGCCCTGCCACGTCTGCCAAAGGGCCAGCGGTTCTTGCCTTGAAGGGCCCAGTTCAGCGGTTCTTGAGACGGCGGGGCCCAGCGGAGCGGTTCATGAGACGGCGGGGCCCAGTTCAGCGGTTCTTGAGACGGCGGGGCCCAGTTCAGCGCTCCTTGCCTTGAAGGGCCCAGTTCAGCGGTTCTTGAGACGGCGGGGCCCAGTTCAGCGCTCCTTGCCTTGAAGGGCCCAGTTCAGCGGTTCATGAGACGGCGGGGCCCAGCGGAGCGGTGCTTGAGACGGCGGGGCCCAGTTCAGCGCTCCTTGCCTTGAAGGGCCCAGTTCAGCGGTTCTTGAGACGGCGGGGCCCAGCGGAGCGGTTCTTGAGATGGCGGGGCCCAGTTCAGCGGTTCTGGAGACGGCGGGGCCCAGTTCAGCGGTTCTGGAGACGGCGGCCGGTCTATGGCCAACTGCTCATTGCCTGGTGGTGCCCTCCTGGGCAGCGGGGATGGTGCTCCTTCAATGCCCACCTGGGCTGTGGGTGGTGGGGCCCTCCTGGCCAGCTGGGCTGGGTCCTCCCTGGGCAGCGGCTATGGGGGTGGTGGGCTCTCCCGGGGCAGCTGTGCTGGTTCCTCCCGGGGCAGCGGCTATGGGGGTTGTGGGCTCCTCCTGGGCAGCAGGCCTGCTGCCTGACCTCTCCGACTTGCTGCCCTTGCCCTCCTTAGTCGTGGGCCTGTGGCCCTTTCCTCCCTTTGGAGCTGTGGCTGGTGACTGTCTCTGGGTGGTGTCCGGGGGGGATGTAGAAGGCGGGCTCCTGCGGCGCCCCTTCCGCCTTCTGCTCCTCTTCCCAGGGGGTGGGCTGGCTGTCCCCTTGCTGCTGGGCGAAGATCCAGACATGCGGGCTGGCGGGCTCCAATACCCCTGCACCCTTGTCAAGGGGGCTGCAGGGCTGGTGGTGGCTGAGGTGCTCTTCTTACCCCGACGAGAAGGAGGGGGGGGCTCAGGGTCAGGAAAGAAGTTAGTAGTGGCGAGGAAGAGTTTCTTGGGACAATGGAGAGTGGTAGGTACAGTGGGAATGGGAGTGGAGGGAGAGGATGTGGTTGTAGGTGAGTCACGTTTGCTGTCTTTGGGTGCAGGTGCAGGAGGGATAGGCTGTCGTGAGGTGGATGGCTGTTGGGTGGGTGGGTGGCTGCGTTTGTGTGGTGTGGAAGAGGGGGTGACAGACACAGTGGGAGAGGACACAGGGGACGTGTAAATGGCAGTGGGGGTGGTGACTGCACGTGTGCGGACTGGAGTGGAGGGTGTGCTGGTGATGGAAACACTGGCTGATGGTGAGGTGAATGGAGGTGTGAGTGTAGACGTCACAGGGAGGGAGGAGGGAGACGAGGAGGTGGGGGTCACAGAGGTGGTAGTGACTGTTGGCATGTCTGCATCGGAATGTTGCGTGTGTGAATGTCTGCGTGATCTGTGGTGCTTATGTTTGGATGAGCTTCTCTTGGGTGTTGAGGTGTGTGCAGGCTGGTCTGATGGTGTGGGTGGGACAGGCAGAGGAACAGGAGACTGGGAGGAGGGAGTTAGTAGAGGGAGGCAGGAGACAGGGACAATGGCTGCCGTCAGTGCTGAGGCCAGAGCATGGAACGATCGCTGATGGGCAGCCTGACCCGAATGAATGCCCTCCAGGTACGCATTGCTGCGATGAACCTCCCTCTCCACCCCCTGGATGGCATTCAAAAGGGTAGTCTGCCCAACAATGAGCGTTCGGAGGAGGTCAATGACCTCCTCACTGAGGGCAGCAGGGGTAACAGGGGCAGGGCCTGAGGTGCCTGGGGCGAAGGAGATGCCCGGCTTCCTGGCAGAGCGGGCACGGGGCGAACGCTGAGGGGCTGCTGGGAGGGCGGAGATGGTGCGCTGGGTGGCGGCTGTACCTGTAATGGCGGGGGGCACGGATGGTGCCACCCAGCAAGGGAGCCCCCTTCCGAGGACGTGTCCGTGTCGCTGCAGGGTCCAGTCGTCCCCGTTGTGGAGCTCCCCTCGCCCTCCGTCTCACTGGTCCAGTCTGACTCTGTGGCTTGGCCCTCCTGGGCCATGTGAGATGCAGCTCCCTCCTGCCCCGATGCCACTTCTCCTCCGCCTGATGATGCTGATGCACACAAGCACAGAAAGACAAACAAAAAGGGGGGGGGAGAGAGAAATAAAGGGATATTGAGTACATGGATCTCCGGGACAGTTAGCGGACATGACAGACACAGATGCCCCCTGCACTAAGTTGCGCACTTGGGGTCCGCTACGCATTCCGTGGAACATGCCCTACACGCCTAGAGTTGACAACTGCACCCATGGATGACACGGCCCAGGGATGGCTGTACTGACAAACTACTGAGGGTGGTGGCTGGGGACACAGGGGCTTACGGGGGTGCCCAGCCTACAGATATCGCCCTGGCCTAGGGGGACCCCCAGCCCTCCTCCCCCACCCAGACACCTCCACTGCGCGACAACAGAGTAGATAATGCTTGTACTCACCCCCTTGTGTCTGCTGTGCTGCCCTCACGCGCCCATCCAAATCAGGGTAGGCCACCGCCAGGATCCGGAACATCAGGGGGCTCAGTTGACGGCAGGCACCCCGCCTACGTTGGGAGGCCATCCCCAGCAGAGACTCGGCGGTCTTCTTGGTCCCGCGGCGGATGTCCTCCCACCTCTTGCGGCAGTGGGTGCCCCGTCGATGGTGGACCCCCAGGGTCCGGACTTCCTTGGCGATGGCACGCCAAATCCCGATCTTCTCATGGGCGCGGACCTATGTGACACGTACAGGGAGGGAGAAATACCACGTTCAAGTTTGTCAGCATTTTCCTTGCCAGTGGCCCAACGCCCCCATCCCCGCCAGGCCCCCCGCCATGCCCCCCGCCAGGCCCAACATGCCCCCCATCCCCGCCAGGCCCCCCGCCAGGCCCAACATGCCCCCAATCCCCGCCAGGCCCCCCGCCATGCCCAACATGCCCCCCATCCCCGCCAGGCCCCCCGCCATGCCCAACATGCCCCCCATCCCCGCCATGCCCCCCGCCATGCCCCCCGCCAGGCCCAACATGCCCCCCATCCCCGCCAGGCCCCCCGCCAGGCCCAACATGCCCCCCATCCCCGCCAGGCCCCCCGCCATACCCAACATGCCCCCCATCCCCGCCAGGCCCCCCGCCAGGCCCAACATGCCCCCCATCCCCGCCATGCCCCCCGCCATGCCCCCCGCAAGGCCCAACATGCCCCCCATCCCCGCCAGGCCCCCCGCCAGGCCCAACATGCCCCCCATCCCCGCCAGGCCCCCCGCCATGCCCAACATGCCCCCCATCCCCGCCAGGCCCCCCGCCATGCCCAACATGCCCCCCATCCCCGCTATGCCCCCCGCCATGCCCCCCGCCAGGCCCAACATGCCCCCCATCCCCGCCAGGCCCAACATGCCCCCCATCCCCGCCAGGCCCCCCGCCATGCCCCCCGCCAGGCCCAACATGCCCCCCATCCCCGCCATGCCCCCCGCCAGGCCCAACATGCCCCCCCATCCCCGCCAGGCCCCCCGCCATGCCCCCCGCCAGGCCCAACATGCCCCCCATCCCTGCCAGGCCCCCCGCCATGCCCCCCGCCAGGCCCAACATGCCCCCCATCCCCGCCAGGCCCCCCGCCAGGCCCCCAAGCCAGCCAGTGGCCCCAAATCCAGATTGAATTAAACTCACTTGTTGGTCTGGAGGACCGTAGAGTAGCGCATACTGGGGGAGGACCCCATCCACAAGTTTCTCCAACTCCTCTCCAGTGAAGGCAGGGGCCCTTTCCCCAGGCGCAGCAGCCATTGTCCCTTCAAGACCGAGGTCACAGCAACACTTGCAGTATAGGTCATCTCCTGTGAAAGTTCAAGTCGCAAGTGGATAAGTAGATAGAAAATGGCGGTCACGTCCGCGGCGGTGCGTACCGCGGCGGTGCGTCCCGCCACCGCCGGCGCCCTTCGCCATTGGCTCCTGAAACCCATAGGCTTCAATGTTAACCAATGCGGCTTCGCGCCGCGGTCTTCGCCCGCCGCCCGCCGCGGTGTGCCACGCCAGCGCATTGACCTCACATCCCATTGTCACACTTCACAGGTCAGACAGCCGCCATTTCCAGGGCCCACATGGCTCAATTTCAACTGCGTCACACAGGCCTAGGCCTTGCATAGCCACTCAGACACGCCATTCACTGCATAGAGAATCGTTTACTGTGCTAGCTGTGAGTACGTACCTGTGGGTTGCTTGACTGTGTGCTCCATGTTGTCCTTCCTAGGCACCGTCCGCTGGGTTGGGCGAGAAGACGGATGAATCCTCCCGTGTACCGACCGCTGGTGGACCTGTCGACAATGGAAGAACGCCACATTATCCTGACCTACCGTCTTAACCGTGCCACTATCCATGAACTGTGTGCCCAGCTGGAGCCCGACCTGATGTCCCCCATCCGCCAACCCACAGGGATTCCCCCTCTGGTGCAGGTCCTGTCAGTACTCCATTTCTTGGCAAGTGGGTCATTTCAGACAACAGTGGGAATTGCTTCTGGGATGTCTCAGCCCATGTTTTCGAAGGTGTTATCCAGAGTGTTGTCTGCCCTGATGAAATCCGTGAGGAGCTACATCATTTTCCCTGAGGTGGGCGAATTGGCTACAGTGAAGGGTGATTTCTATGCCCTTGGACATATTCCCAACGTAATTGGTGCCATTGATGGGACCCATGTGGCTTTGGTTCCCCCAAGAGACAGGGAGCAGGTGTACAGGAACAGAAAAAATTACCATTCAATGAACATCCAGGTGGTGTGTTTGGCTGACCAGTACATCTCGCATGTAAATGCCAAATTCCCAGGGTCAGTGCATGACGCCTACATCCTCAGGAATAGCAGCATCCCTTACGTGATGGAACAGCTACAGAGACACCGTGTATGGCTAGTGGGGGACTCTGGGTACCCCAACCTGTCGTGGCTACTGACCCCAGTAAGGAATCCCCGGACCAGGGCAGAGGAACGGTACAATGAGGCCCATGGGCGTACTAGGAGGGTGATCGAACGCACCTTTGGCCTCCTAAAGGCCAGGTTTAGGTGCCTGCATATGACAGGTGGATCCCTAATGTACTCACCTAAGAAGGTGTGTCACATCATCGTGGCCTGCTGCATGCTTCACAACCTGGCTTTGCGCCGCCAGGTGCCTTTCCTGCAGGAGGATGGTCGAGACGGTGGTGTTGTGGCAGCGGTGGAACCTGAGGAGAGTGACGAGGAGGAAGACGACGGGGCTGAAACAGACAACAGGGACAGAATCATTGAACAGTACTTCCAATAGGACACAGGTAACATTTCAAAGATAATTTAGTAAATGTTAACTACTCTCCTGCATCTCTGCTGCCTGTCTATTTGCCCCAGTGTATGATGACTGAGTTTTGGCTTTTCCCTCCCTATTTCAGATCTGGGGTCCCCACTACGAGTCCTGTGCTTCGTTTCCCCATGGACTACAGCTTTGTGGCAGCTGTTTGTTGACTTCACCATGTACAAGGACATATTTGCACTGTCATGTCAATTACAATATATTGAAATCACAGCCAGACTCCAGATATTTTGGTGCAAAATAGGTGTTTATTTAAGTGCTCAAAATGGGATGGGTGGTTTCAAGTGGGTGGGGGCTATGGTGAAGGAATGTCCATGGCAGAGTCCAGAGTAACAGTCACACAGGTGCATTGTCCAGAGGCCTGTGGAGAGATGGAGCATGGGCAGTTCAAGGATGGACAGGGTGACAATGTGGGACAGTGGGATGACATCAGGTGGTATCCATTGCTGGCGGGGGTCTTGACATCCTACTCTGTCTTCTTGCGAGATCTCAGGGCCCTCTTGCGGGGTGGTTCTTCTCCTGCAGGAGGTGGGGGTCTGGTGGGCTGCTGCTGTGCGGGGGCCTCCTGTCCACTAGCGCCGGCGGAGGTGGTTGGCTGTTCTTGGTCCAGGCTAGTGGCAGGGGCCCTTGGGTGTTGTTGAGTGTCCGCCCTGGTGTTGACGAGGTCCTGCAGCAGCCCTACCATGGTAACCAGGGTGGTGTTGATGGCTCTGATGTCCTCCCTGTACCCCCGATAGTGTTCCTCCTGCAGTACCTCGATCTCCTGGAACCGGGCCAGTACCGTCGCCATCGTCTCCTGGGAGCGGTTGTATGCTCCCATGATGGTGGTGAGGACGTCGTGGAGAGTGGGTTCCCTGGGCCTCTCCTCCCCCCCCTGTCGCACAGCTGCCCTCCGAGTTGCCCTGTTTCCCTGGGCCTCTGCCCCCTGGCCGGTGTGCCCACTACCACTGCCCCCAGGTCCCTGTTGTTGTTGGGGTGGTGGGTTATCCTGGGTGCCCTGTAGTGGTAGACACACCGCAGATTGACGCGCCCTGGAGACAGAGGCATGGGCCCGCTGGGTGGGAGCTGTGCTGGTGTTCCCAGAGGGGTTTGGGTCTGTAGTGGCCTGGGCCTGTGTGAGGGGAACCGACTGTCCAGAGGTCCCCGATGGTCCGGGCTGGTCATCGGTGTCCAGGTCGACAGAGCTGCTGTCATCGCTGACGGCCTCTTGGGTGGGGGGTGTGGAGAATTCTGGCCCCTCCGCCGCGGTGTGTTGACGGTCGGGTCCTGCAGGGGTATAGAGGTATGGTTATAGTTTCAATGTGTGGCATATGGGTGTATCTATGGGTTCTCGTGTCCCCAAGTGCTGGCATTCGTGTGTGGGGGCTTTGGTGAGGGTGGCTTGTGGGGGGGATGTGTATATGCATTGGGCATGCTTTGGTGATGGGTGTCCATGCTTAGTGGACGCATGCAGGCCTAGGTTTTGGGATGTGTGGGTGGTGATGGTGAGACATTGGCGGGGAATAGGTGTGCTGGGGGTGGGGGTGAGGATGGTGGTGGGGGTGAGGATGGTGGTGGGGGTGGGAGTGAGGGTGGGGTTCGAGGATGGGGGTGAGGGTTGGGGTATGATTTGGCATGCAGGTGGGGGGGAAGCACTATTGAAGCTTCAACTTACCAGTATCCATTCCTCCGCCGACTCCTGCGAGGCCGTCAGGATGCAGGATGTTCAAGACTTCCTCCTCCCATGATGTGAATTGTGGGGGTTGAGGTGGGGGTCCTCCGCCAGTCTTCTGCACGGCGATGTTGTGCCTGGATACCATGGAACGCACCTTCCCCCGTAGGTCGTTCCATCGCTTCCTGATGTCTTCCCGATTTCTGGGGTGCTGTCCCACTGCGTTGAACCTGTCGACAATCCTCTGCCATAGCTCCGTCCTCCGGGCAATGCTGGTGTATTGTATCTGTGTGCCGAACAGCTGGGGCTCTACCCGAACGATTTCCTCCACCATGACCCTGAGTTCTTCGTCTGTGAAGCGGGGTTGTCTTTGGGGTGCCATGGGGTGGTGTGTATGATGTGTGGGGTGGAGTATGTGTATTTAAGTGAGTTGAGTGTGGTGGTGTGTGTTGTTTTGTGTGTGAATAGTGTGTGGGTGATGGTGTTGAGTGGCTGTGGCTGTTAGTTTGTGGATGCTGGTGTCTCGCTCTGACCTTCGTTCAGAATTTTTTAGCGTAGGGGTTTGTGGGTGATGTGGGTGGGTGTTTTATATTGTATTGTGTGTGTGGGAGTGGTGTGTGTATGTGTATCAGGTGTGTGGGATTCAAATCGTCCAATGTGGCTGAGTTTTGTTCGTTTGTGTGTATTCTGACCGCGGCGGTGTGTCCCGCCAATGGAATACCGCGTTTGAATGACCGCCGCGTGGATTCGTGGGTCGTAATGGCATGGGCGTATTTCTGTTGGCGTGACGGTGGAGGTTTTGTCACCTCCACTTTTCCGCCGACCGCTGGTCTGGCGGTCTGTTGTGGCGGTCGGATTTTCGGAGGTTTGCCTTCTGCGGGTCAGAATGACCGTGGCGGGTTTCCGCGACCGCGGCGGGATTATGGAGGATTTCTGACCGGCGGTAGGCGCCTTTTACCGCCGAGGTCAGAATGACCACCAATGTGTATTAAAAGAAAAAGAAAATTCAAAATATTCTGGATTGCATATTCACAAACGTGAAAGACTGATCAAGAAGCTGTTGCTGCTGTGAAGGTTTTATAAGTTTTATAGGGTGTACATTTGAATTTAGAATTTCTATGCTAATATGGATATACTAATGGAATGAAATATACTCCAAGAATAACATTGGGTTTTGAAATATTGATTAATTTAGCATTGATAACAGTTCCAGAACGTGTCCTGTTTCAAGTTAACCAACACCCAATGACAGCATCACATTCTTGGGACACAATTGAGTGATCTGTGACATAAAATAACTGCTCCACCATTATGGCAAGCAGGCAGGAGAAATCATCCCATTTCCAACCCAATTCCTCTTAAGTTTTTTAGATTCTGCTTCATTGTGATATCTGTTTTATAAAAATGCAATTTGTATATTCAATCATTAAGGTTGAGAAATTACTTTCTGCTTTTAGACACAGATTTCCCTGTCCTCTTATTTTCCAGGACACCATGATAACCAAAACACATGTACATATATAGGATGACAGAAACAGACATTACAGTTTGTAAAATGGATGTAGAAATCCACTCACAAGAATCACAAAACATGGGTTTAAATGAAAGACAAGGAAAAGAAGATATGTAAGGAGAAAGCAAATGTAGCCATAAGAGACAATAAGTAGGGGGCATTTTCTGGCAATGTAAGATGGCAGCAGCTGTTTGAGAGAGCTCCCGGATGGGCCTGCGAAATCCTCTATCATTGAGCAGGGTCAGGGGCTGCTATCACTTGGTGGATAGGGGGGGGTTGTGTAGCAGGACCAGGGGTGTGTCCGGGATAACCCTTGGGGGCCTGTCACAGCAATCCTTTCATGGGCCAGAAAGATTGAAACAAGGTCCTCTGAGCAAGGTGAGAGGCATGGGCTACACCTATACCTCAAATAGCTGCACATGTCTGGCTTAACCTGGGCCCCGTTCTGCCTCCCTGAGAGAGCACAGTGACTCAGGAGAGCAGCTCCTGAGACTGCTCAGTGGTCTCATTTCCCACTTCTCTGTGGTGGGACAGACACAGCTTCCTTCCTTCCTCCTTCTGCTGGAGCCTTCCTCCTGATCCAAGCCTGCCATGGTGAGCCCAGCTGTTTGGAATGGGCCCAACCTCCAACCATCACTCGTGATAAGGGAGCCCTCTGACCCCCACTTGGACTGGGGTTGCTGAAACAGGAACCCCCTCATCACACACTGTCCCAGGACTTTGGGAGGAGGAAGACTGCTCGTGCCTTCCCCATTGTTACATCAGCACCTAGGGGGTAAAGTGGTAAGGGGGTAAGGCAGGTCCCTAAATCCCTCAGACGATATTTGGGGAAACCTTAAGATGACAACATATGGCACCACATGACTGGAGTCGGTCTCGCTTGTGACAGTGAGTGACTTGCGCAGAAGGGGAGATATAGGCAAGAAAGCCCCCCTTCCTCAGCACTGTTGGACAGATTACCTGCAGGTGCGCCCACGGCATTACTCAAGATAGCTTCAAACAGCCTCTGGATGGTAGCCCGCTGGCGACTAAACTGGATCTTATCCTACAAGCAAAGTGGATTCTAGAACAGTATTAGAGGGGAAGGTTGATACCTTAGCTAAAGATCTTTGGCTCGCACGTGCTAACCAGGGGAAACTAGCGGCATAAGTGATTTGAAACAAAACAATCCTTTGAAATATAGTCAAACAAATGCAAAACCTCACTGATCATGTGCATTTTTTGGAGAATATAGTGGAGGATGCACACCAAGTGGAAGAACATTTGTATTGTGGGGCTGCCTGAAGGGGCAGAGGTCAATGATCCCATGGTTTTCATTAAGAACTGACTGTCTACACGTGTCACCTGGTGGGCCTCTCCCCCTCCTTTGCTGTGGAACGCACTCACTGAGTGCCCACATGGTGAATTACAACAGGGACCCAACTCAGACCAGTGGTGGATAAGATACTTCAATATAAAGACACAGACACAATCATGAGAGCTGCCAGATAGGTCGACCAGTTGTCGTTTAGAATGTCAGTGTCCTGTTGTTTCCCAACTACACAATTGCAGTGCAATGTTTCTGCACTTCTTTCCCTGCAGTGAAGTGTAAGTTGAGAGATGTTGGCCTCAAGTACTCCATGCTCTTCCTCACAAAACTCAAAATTATGGCAATTCAATCCATGTATTTCTTTAGTGAACCAACGGATGACTTGGACTGGGTGGAAATATATCAAAATTGTCTTGAACAGGACATTTCTGGCCCTCGGGCCAGGAAACATTCCACTTGCTCTAGGCACTGTGCCTGGGACAGGACACCTCCCAGTCGTTCTCTCACCAGCACTCCTTCACCTTCACAATTGCAACTGGGGAGACACCCAGCCCCGCCCACAGTCTTCCAGGCTGCATGACCCAGGCACTTGCAGAAACCTCACTGTTTTTTTGGATAAAAAGACTTGATCCCCTCTGGTTCTTCATCAGTGACCCTGCCGCACAAAAACACAGCAATGTGCTGATGCCATCACCTAAGATCATAACTGTCAACCAGCACACCTACAGCAGGTGCTAACAGTCCATATCCTGGGATCTACCTGGACCTGAACACCTGCAAATTAGAACTGATGCCCCCGTAACCACAACTTTGGAGCTTTGGTTCTCTGCTCAGCTGTGGGCCTAGGGGCATATTTGCTTTTTCCTCCACATGGGACTGCGATATAATCCACCCTCAAGATACATTACCTATGGATCTCGACTAGGTGGAACCTAGCCCGGGGAGGTGTGGAAGTTCCCCCCACTTCTTTCTCACTTCTTCACCTCCTTACTCCATTGCTGGACCCGGTAGCGGACCACCTGCAGTTTATCAAACTTACCATCCAACACTACCATCCCCACGCAACCTACCATGGATTTGCTGCATCTGCATTTTAAATGTTCTTCCTAGTTTGTTGCTAGGGTGGCCAGACATCCATTGCCCTGAGGAGGTGTGTTGAGAAGTTCATATGACCAGGCCTGGTCTTCAGTTACTGACAGATGATACAATCATGCTCTGTCACGACGACAACAATTTCTTCAACCGAGGTCCCATGTATTCCATATATTACACATAATACGACATGGGTAAGTTGTCTCTTATAATCAGAAAGGTCCATGGTTTGGGTTCAGTGAAGAAGCGTCACAATATATTGTATCTTGAGTGCCAGGGTACTCACATTGCTGTCCCCTAGGAGACCCAGTTGGTGAAAGGTGAGGGGTCTAAACTCCAAAAACTCTGGAGGTGGTAGTGTTGCTAAAATAGGTATTCTGTATTTGCCAGGAAAACACTTCTATGGATTTGGCCCACAATCCTCTTTAAGTGAGTAACCACAGCGTGAAGTTGGCAAACAAGAATCTGCGTCCTCTAGCCCAAATTTCTGGTGCTAGAATGCCTCCCTGTGAGATTTCTCAAAACGGGCGGTCATGGTAGGTCCAAACCATTCTCAATGAGAAAGCTGACACTCAAGTAGAAAATCTACTCAAGTGACAGAAAAAAGCAGCACCCAATAGGTGCACCACATACTGCCATTTTCACTGATTTTACAGTGCAGAAGAAGGTCTTGGAGCTAGAAACCAGCAGCGCAGCGTACCCTTTTCCATCCATGGAACTCTGCAGAATCTCATAGACTTTTTAAGTAACTCTCTGGATTCTACTGAGTGAAACTTCGCAAATTCCGCCTAGGCCTAGTAATCATGGTGACTGATGTGGATGAGAGGTGCAAGTTGGTGGAAGATGTCTTGGATGGTACCTCAGTACTCCGGAGCAGTACTTACTCTCATGACCCGGAAAAACTGAAGTTTCTTGTAGAGCTATCATTGTACCTTGTTCTTTGGGCACATCTTCTATGTATATATGGGGGTGCTGCTGCTGACTTCTCACAATGGCTGTTGCAGTGGATTTTAACAGACAATTGGAGGGCCCTCCACCAAGGTGAGAGGGGGGTTCTTCTTATATTTCCCTCCTCATGACCTCCATGTGAAACCCAAACATTTCCTTTGCTCACCATCCATCCAACTTACACCAAGTAACTTAGAGTACCTCAGTAAGAACTTCTCAAATCACAATCCTCTACTGCTGACTTTTAAATGAGGAAAGCATGTATACACCTGGTCCCAATCTGGTTCCCCCAGCTTCAATGCTGAAGGACCAAGCCTTTGAGAGCCTTTAGACCATTACTTTGCTGAGAACTGAGGTACTGCCAACACTTGTCTTATTGAATAGGATGCCTTCAAGACAGTGGTGAGAGGGCATTGTATATGTGCAGTTGTAGGGGCAAGCAGCACAGTAGAGAGGGACACATCGCAAACATTCTCTGGGTGATCTTGAGTGATCCAAGTTGATGTACGAATCTGCTATATGGAATCTTTCAGCAGCCAGGGAAAAACAAGCAGAAGTAATTGACACTCTGCGCTGTATTGATTATGAAGTTCACCTGGCCAAAATACATGCAGATCGAGACAAATCTGGAAGACCTCTGGCATAACTGATCAAACAAGACACTACCCATGCCCCCATCACAGCTATCCACCTGGAGGTGATCTCTGTGGCCTCTCGTGTGCACTGCCAGGCTCTGTATGGCCCCACAAGCTACAGCTCAAGGTCCAGATAGTTGACTTCCTTGATAGAGTGGAACTGTCAAGACTGCCTGCAGCCCATGTATACTCTAGAGAGCACAATTACGAAACAAGAAATCCATGATGCTGTCCACGACTGTGCCACAAGTAAAACCTTGGAATTGTTGCTCTTTCCATTGAATTTTAAACAACTTAAATAGAAAAACTGGTGCCACAAATGGGCAAGCATTTGGGGCCGGCGAGCTGATCCTTTCCATATGGGAGTCTCTTGTCAGAGTCACCAGATCCTCGAGGTCTGTGCACGCTCCCAACACTTCCACCACAAGACAGCTCCAATACTCTGATTAGAATTGTCACAGAGACTAAGAGAGTCCAAGTGGGGAAAAGGGGATTATGAAGGGAACAGCTGGGAAGGAGACCTGTAGGAAGCGAAAAGGTTAAAACACACAATATCAAGATTATATCATATTAATCAATACTAGGCTATGACTCTAAGCATTGTCATTCATGAAAACATTGACAACCTAAGCATAGACTTAAATAACTAGGCTTCAAGATGACTGGATACCTGTGAGGGAATCAAGAAAGGTTAAATGCAATTTTCAAATTCAAATATTATCTTTTGCATGAGGATCAGGAAATAATCTGAATGATTTCTAAACCATCATATGAATCGTGTTTGAGAAACTTATTATGTACACACAACATTACATCTAGAACTCTAGCTTTTTTGTTTTCTCAAAATTGCCGGAACATGAATTGCGCACATTGCAGATTTTTACAAAGGTTGTAAATACCATGGAATGATTGTGCACCATGAATAACATAAATTAGACTCGAGAAATAAATCATGCGTCTTGCCAACTCCAAAGCCACCAAGTAAATTCCTTAAAATGGTAGCGCATAATGAACACCGTGATTTTAAACACATAAAAGGAATCGCGCGGCTTGCCGATTCGAATGTCACCATATGAATGTCAGGAAATGGTAGCGTACAATGAATAACATGAATTACACACAAGAAATTAATTGTGCATCTTGCTGATTCGAATGCCACCATGTAACTGCCAAGAAATGGTAGTGCACAATGAATATCAAGGGTTAAAGCATGAGAAATGAATCGCACGTATTGCCGATTCGAATGCCACCATGTAACTGCCAAGAAATGGTAGCGCACAATGATTATCAAGGGTTAAAGCACGAGAAATGAATCACGCGTCTTGCCGATTCGAATGCCACCATGTAACTGCCAAGGAATGGTAGCGCACAATGAATATCAAGGGTTCAAGCACAGGAAATGAATTGCGCGTCTTGCCGATTCGAATGCCACCATGTAACTGCCAAGGAATGGTAGCACACAATGAATATCAAGGGTTAAAGCACGAGAAATGAATCGTGTGTCTTGCCGATTCGAATGCCACCATGTAATTGCCAAGGAATGGTAGCGCACAATGAATAACATGAATTAAGCACAAGAAATTAATCACGTGTCTTACCGATTCGAATGCTACCTTGTAAATGCCATAAAATGGTAGCGCACAATGAATATCAAGAGTTGCACACAAGCAAAGAATCGCGCGTCTTGCTGATTCGAGTATCAGCATGTAAATGCCATGAAAAACCAAGCGCACATTCACACGCACAAGAGTAGAATTGTTTATCATGCAAAATTAGGCCCAAAACGAAAACGTTTGAGAATGGGATCGGGGGCCCAGCCCGACCTCTGTCTTACCAGCCTGATCAATGATCACCAACAAGTGAAAGGGCAAGGCCTGGAAGATCAAAGTAGGCCTCCGGAACAGGAGCTCAGAAAGTTGCTGCTGCTCTGCACTGGGATCTCTGAATAGTGAGCACGTGGAGCTGGGCTGGCACCCTTTCATAGAGTCTTAGCCCAGCCCACCAACCACACCCAGGCATGCTGCAGGGAAAGCTTCTAGAAGGCCCTGGAAGGGGACCACACCCTGACACAGTCTGAAAGCCTGCAGCAGTACATTACATGTGAACAGTACTTATATGCATGTTGAACATAAGTCTTCAGGATTAAACTCTGCAATGCAAAAGGTTAAACAACATCATATCAGCACAATGCATAAATTATGTTGAAATGGTTAGGTTTTTGCATTCTAGTCACCCGTAGAGCGCGCACTGCCCTGATGTTGACATCTCTCCTGATCTCCTTTCCTAAACTGGGTCATGACCCGGTAGCTGTAGCATCCTGTTGGCCATTGGCTGAGGTTGACAATGATGACGTTATTGAGCAAATGTCTTGTGCAGCACATGATAGATGCTATGCCAGAGCTAATACACCTGATCAAAATGGGGTCATACTGGATAAGTCTAAATGCATCAATATCTGCTGACTGCAAAAGCTTCTGGAGAAAGGCTCAGTTGTTGTGGCTTTATTCATCTTGCACGGCACTGGACCTAGAGAAAGGTATTGATGGGCTTGACTGGGAATATATGTTTGCCGTACTATGCAAGATAGGTTTGGGCAGTAGGATGCTGTGGCTCATTAAATTGTGGTACGGAATGCCAAGAGTTAAAATTGGGAGGCTCATACTCAAGCACTTTCACATCCATAAGGGAACACAAAAAGGGTACCCACTATCTCCCCTACATTTTGCTATGGCAATTAAACCTCTCGCTGCCTTCCTCTGACAAAGTGACAGAGACTGGGGTGTACTGCTCAGTGATGGCATGCACATGGTATCTTTCTATGGGGAGGATGTTTTGATTTATTTTGGACACCTGCAAATATTCACAAGATATATCTAACAGCCTCCTCTGACTGCCCAAGATGTGCTGCCCTACAGGCAGATATTAAGCATATCTTCCGGGACTGCCTGACTGCACAACTCTTCCGAGATAATGTATTTGCCAACCTCTCAGTCAGGACTGTACTCTTTGGAAGGAAGGGCCTCTAGAAGCACCCACAAACCGGCAGAGTATTGACCAAATTTCTAGACTTTGCCCTTTTCCTTACAAAAAGGACACTCACCATGCAGTGGAAAGTGAAGTTGCTGTATGGGCTCCCTCAGTGGCCTACCACTGTGACCCACTGTGCTGAACCGAAGGCAGTGGCACTTAGGCATGAGAATGTTAGAGGTCTCTCTGTACATGACCAATCACAACACAATAGGAGGAGATCTTGCTTTCTTTCAAAGATAGCGACAGTGACAACAGCAGATCACCTTAGACATTTCCATATATAGTGGACCACATTGACACTAACCAACATGTATTGACCTCTACCCAGTGAATAGTGGCTTCACCTATACACCACTGTCCTCATACACTGAGCTGTGTCTAGGAATGTCTAGGAATGTGACTTGCCCTTTCTTACCTTCACTCATATTCTTCTTATATATAGACCAAGCCAGTCATGGGTTGTTACTTATTTGTTTTGTTACTGCAGCTTCCTACTTCTGTAAAACTATTCCCATACAACTGCTGACCTACTGTATTGTTACTTGTCACTCTGCATTGATATGCCTGTGCCTCAGGATATGTATCCTAAATTGACATTTTCACACATAAAGATATGTGATGCTTCTCTCTCACTGTTGTTCAGGTTTTTGATTTGTGCTATGCACCCACAAAAATATGTATAGTCAAAAAATAAACAATAAAAATTGTTTTAAAAAAGTGACAAGAAAACTAATATCAAAAGTGATTATAGGAAAAAGAGAATGAAAACAGAGAGAGCAGATCAAGGGACAAGACCCTGTTTTGATGAACACATGCTAAAATGACAAAATTGTGCCAGTCAATGGCATAACAAGACAGCCAGCAGAGCAACATAATAAAAACAAACTGAAAAATGAACAGGCTTTAAAGAAAATACTCGAAAACAGAGCTAAAATTTAGACTGAGGCATAACCATGATTGAAGGAGAACAACCATGGAGAAAAGCTCTTAAGCAAAGAATTACTAAGGGCTTGCATTGTCCTTATGTCACACTAGGTGAACACAAGGCAATGAAAGCCCTTAAGTCAGATTTACTAAACCAGGCAAAGACACTTGCATTTCTTTGTATGGTTTAGTAAATTTAGAGTAAAGAAAGGCACCATAAGCTGCTGCCTTGTGTTACTATACGCTGAGAGGCTTTCCATGAGTGGAGTGTGGGCGTATCCACCCATGACTTCTGGCATGTTCCTACATTCACTAAGAAGAATAAGCATTCTGCAACACATGTAGAAAGAGGAAAACACTTCTGATGATTGTTACTGTGCAAGAAGGTGTCCCTTCTTGCAGACAAACAATTCTGCCGGTGATTCAGGGAGCCTTGCACCATGGTAAAGGGGTGCAAGCATTGGCGCTGGGCAGCACTCAGGGGCATATTTATACTCCGTCTGCGTCGAATGTGCGTCTAAACTTTGGACCCACATTCGGCGCAAACCTTGCCCCATATTTAAACTTTGGCGCCCGAGCCCGTGGACGTCAAAATCCCGCTGTGTGCGTCATTTTCTGGATGCGGGAAACCAGCTTGCGTTAATGATATGCAAGATAGGCGTTCCTGTCCAAAAAATGACTTAAACGCCCGATTTGCGTCAAAATTTAACGCCTGGGTCAGGGCAGTCATTAAATTGGGACAAACACACCTGTATTTAATCAGAAACCACAGAAGCAACAGCAGAGCAGCAAAAGGAAGACATGGAGGTGATTCTCATCCAGCGTGCACGCAGACGCAGACTCAGACGCAGAACACAGCAACAACAACAGCAGCTTCCACAACACCAGCAGGGACCCCAAAGGCAACGCAGAAGGCAGGAGAGGATATTCCGCACCAGGACAACCCTTCATGGCCTCAGGGAACATGGCATCATCCAGAGGTACAGGTTGAACTGGCAAGCCATTCAGCAGCTGCTGCGCAACATTGAGCCACAGTTGGCACCCAGCTTGCTGACACCCAACACCATCCCAACAGAAACCAAGCTGCTAGCTGTCCTACACATGTTGGCAAGTAGCTCCTTTCAAACCACTGGCGCCCTGGTTGCTGGGATCTCACAGCCATCATTCCCCACCTTCCTGCCCAAGGTACTTGATGCCATCATCAGACTCACACCCCGCCACATCTGCTTCCCAAACACACAGCAGAAGCAGCAGGAGACAAAACAGGGGTTTTACCTCATCAATGGATTCCCACACGTCCTTGGTGCCATTGACTGCACACATGTACGCCTTGTGCCACCTGCTGCAACTGAACATATGTACCGCAACAGGAAGCACACACACTCCATCAATGTGCAGGCCATTGTGGATCACCAAGGATTGATCACCAACATCATGGCAAAGTATCCTGGGATTGTACATGACTCATTCATCTTCCGTCACTGTACCATCAATCAACACTTCCAGGATGGACGATATAGCAATGGACTACTTGTTGGTAAGTACAGAAACCTACTTATATACACACTGCACAGCAACCCTCTATGACAAACAACACATACACCACGACAGCAACATGTGAACAGGAACACACTGAGGTCGTGACACCGCTAGGCATGTTTGATAGGTCTGCAGTGAACCTGTCACACATCTGAAATTAGTGTACAGTCAAATGTTAAGACGTCAATGATCACAACGTATGGAGAGGTTTGGCTAATTGTCACCTTGCAAAATGTAAGCGTCTCACTGATGTTTAAATTAATCCATTGCATATGTCTAAAAGTATGAGATGTCCAGGGTACATAGATGCTAACGTGTTACCACCACTGTCAAATTGAATTTGTGTATGGAACTATCATCTCACCCCCAGTGAAGACACAGGAGCACCTGTATCACAAGTCACAATGCTAGGGAGTACACACTGTACTGCAAATCCCAAAACATACTGCTGACAACCGGTCAGCAGGCAAACACTTGTTCAGCCAAGGAAACAACCCAATGCAGATGGTACATCCTAGAAGCCTAGGAATCAACACAATAACACAAAAAAGTCACAGACAACACAAGAGAACTACTGCCATGCAAGGTGATATTAATGGGGCAAGCTACATCAACATGATCTCAATCATTTTCTCTTTCAGCTGATCAGAGGTATGGGATCCAGCCATGGATTATGACACCATTTGGCAACTCAAGCACTGCAGCAGAGCGTGCCTACAATGAGGCACATAGGAGGACACTCACCATAGTCGAGAGGACCTTTGGCATCCTCAAGTCGAGATTCAGGTGCCTCATCATCACTGGTGGCAGCCTCCTATACTCACCAGAAATGGTCTGGAAGACCATTTTAACATGTGCCATCCTACACAACATTTGTGTACGAAGGAACATTCCCCTATTAGAACCAGAGCCACAAATGCCTGAAGAGGAGGAAGAGGAAGATGCTGGCCTGCAACATGAGGGGGACCAACAAAACACAGCTTCTGGATTGCATAGGCACCAACATATTGTGAACAATTTCTTTTGAAAAAACTCACCATCACCACTGTCTCAACATATGTAAATAAACACCTACAATAATCACCATATCATGGTCTGGGTAATCATTTTTGCTCACCTTTATCTCTAACTATCAGAATAAGAGTGTAGCCTCATGGAGCATTGCTGACATACTGATCAGGACACAGAAATTTCCAAAGCAATTGTGATGCGTATTATACAACAGTCACATTCACACACACTGTAAATGACATATATCCTGTACATTTCACCTCTGAAGGGCAATAGCAGAGGGCCACACCTTTTTTGCACATACATGTTGGCAACATGGTTCATCGCAGCATATGGCACACAAGTAAGACACCATCAGTCAATAAGTGGAAAAAAAAACTCATATATGAGGCAGTGGATGTGCTATTGCATTGGTAACAGGAATGTATGACCAGACCCTTGACAGCAGTAAGTCGTACAGCACCTATCTTTGCAAGGACTATTTGTGACTAGAATTCCATATAAGCAGAACATAGACAGCACAAGTGCCACACCTATGACAAGCATTGCACACATGACATTCCATGTACATGTCAGCCCATGTCCTAAGTCCTGACACACCCATGCTCCTGGTCTCACCCCACCTGTCTTAAGAGGTTCCTGGAATGGTAATATGTGTACCCAGGTATTCCCTCCTCTACACACACACACAGACTAACAATAGTAATCCAGTGTGCTTCACACTTTAGTATGGTATGCCATAGTCATTGTACATCTGTCTGCATGGACGTCAGGTTAAATTATGCACTGGCTTGTAGTCTCTAAGCCCTGTTCTCACCTGTAGTTTGCTACCCATGTGAAAGGTAGTGTTGGCCATTTGAACTCAAATCTCACCTACAGGACTTGTGAGAAACTGATGCAGCACACACCTGTGAGCACCTCCATGCAGACCAGCCATTTGAACATGCACTGCCCTTGCAGATGCTTGGAAAAGCATAGAAGCTGCCATTTTGTCGATTACACTGTTATGCATTGCTAGAAAAATAAGCTGTGTAACACAGTCCTTGGGTTTATGTGTCACCTTCCAAAACACAGGACAAACACAGTTTTCCATGTCAACTGTCTTGTTCTTCCTCCGACCAGTCTTAGTCAGACCACTGAGTATGTACCTTGTGAAATTGCTGGATCCTGATTGACCCTGCATCCTGTCAGCCTGACTGGCACCTGTCTCTGCGTTACCCATGTACATATGTATCATACTTGCTTTCCCAACCCTCACATTCCTCTGGGGGTATTTTGTCAGGTGGTTCTTCAATGCATACTCAAAAACATTGTATAGCATAATCTGCTTATTTATCGTACCATAATTGGGAACTTGTCTCCAAATACCCAAATCATGGCCTATCCCTTGTCTGGGTCTCATGTATGCATGAGCGACAATGTGTGACAGTGTACCATGGCCGTATGCAGGGATTGGGTATGGTGCCTCCAGCAGAACCAGCAACGTCAGATAATGTGCATGAAAAGTCCACACATGTTAGGACCCTGACAGTTCACACGCTGAATAACATTTCTCACAACATATTGATGGGCTGTGCGTGCTGAATAGCTGCAAGATTAATCAACACAGAGGCTATGATGTTCCCAGACGCAGTGGGAACTTTACAGGCCAACCTGTGTACAAATGTTGTAATGACACCTGCTGGAACAAGACTCCTGAGATATGATCTCACTCAACACACCAAGGTTGCCCCGTTGACAGTCTCATAACACGTCTGCAGTGACAGGGTGGGACCATCCCCATGTAGGTTCTTATATCCTCATTGGCTTTTACTTCCATTGATCTCAGAAGGATACTCAGTAGATACAGGAAAAGCCGCCATTGACTCATGATGAGACCTGGACATAACTGTGACAACATAGACCCCTAAAAACATACAGGATCAACATTGGACCACACACATGAACCATACACCTCTGTCCAATTGATCACTGGAAATATGTGGCCATGTGCTGCTTCGTCTGCTAGTCCACCACTGCCACAAGAGAGTTGTGGCTCAGTCATATGACCACAACTGTGGCGTGATATTACATTTGTGGCTCACCTTTGGCTTTCTGTGTCAATAACATGGTACCCACTTAGGGCCAGATGTAGCAAAGGATTTCACCCATTCTGTCTCTATGGGAAAATGTGTTTGTACATATGGCCCTTAGTCTGTGCATGTGCCTGACTCATGATGGGTTCACCAACAAGTGCCTAGGAAGCAGTATCCAAACTTCCTGGGCAAGTTTTGGACCATTGACATGAACAAGCGTCTGCTATCTATCCGGTGCATGCTTTGTCATTTGTGGTGTTTACGTTACCCAAAAACTAGGAAGTGCACACAGCAGATGTTGCTACATGTATGACTAACACATGTCCTCTCTCATTTCCACACTGACTTGCATCTGAGGGTTGGACACATTGACTTCACATTCATACAAGCATATTTGCAATGATGCATCTTGTGATGCTCACACAGTGGGTCAACAACTACAGTAGTAGTCAATGCACACACATTGAGCCATAGGCATTGAGGTATTGTACTTATGTGCGTCACCTTGCTATCCTCTCCTGACATCAAACATGCCCAATTTGTGCAATACAGATATGTAAGCCACACATTTGGCCATATAGTGCGTCAGTCAAGAGTGAAAATTCTGTAAATGAAGTAGCGGATCATGGTCCGCAGTAGTATGATGTCTCACATGTTCCCATACACCGTCATGACCAAAGTGGGTGCAATCTGCCTATCTCAGTTTTGTCACAAATGTAATATAACATTAAAATGGTAAAATGACCCAAACCCAGTTAATGCCTGAAAATTTGATGCATTCGCATCAAAAAATGACGCACAAGCGTCAAAAAATGACACTTATGCCCGAAAAATGACGCATAATGCCCCAAAAAAACCATTGCCCCTGAGCTGTATCTTCCACACTGTCCCTCAGAAAATTGGTTACGTGTAAAACTATTTCCAAACATATGGATGCAGGCTCAATTCTACTCCTGTGCGTCGAAACAAATGACGCGCAGACTGTATGCGTCAAAATATTTTGACGCATAACGATAAAAACGCCCGCTATTTTAGGCAGGAAGTGATGTAATAGGATATCCTGTTTACAGATTATGTACAGTGGGTGTACTTTCACTTTGCAGTCTGTGATACTTCCTGACTGTGTGGCTGTGTTGAGAGTTTTGTCTGGTCAAATTGTGCTTTTGTCTCCTGTGTGGTCTATTTATTGTCTTTTTGGTGAATAAAAACTTGTTGTTGTATCCTGTCTGTTAGAAATGGGGTCTTTGGTTGACAGTCAGGTTACCCCCTGTTCAAGCAAGGACCCTCACTCTAGTTAGGATAAAAGAGAATCACCCTCAGCTAACCCCTGCTTACCCCCTTGGTAGCTTGGCAGAGCAGTAGGCTTAACCTCAGAGTGCTAGGTGTAAAGTATTTGTACCAACACACACAGTAACTTAATGAAAACACTACAAAATGACACAACACCAGTTTAGAAAAATAGGAAATATTTATCTAGACAAAACAAGACCAAAACGACAAAAATCCAACATACACAAGTCAAGTTATGATTTTTTTAAAGGTTTAAAATAAAAAGAGTCTTTAGGTAGTTGTAACACCACACTAGCGCTGCTAGCGTGAAAATGTACCTGGTTTGCGGCAAAAATAACCCCGCACGGGCGGTGTGCGTCGAAAGTAACCCTGCACGGCTGTGTGCGTCGAAAACAACTCGGCACGGCGGTGCGCGTTGAAAAAGTCAGCCACACGACGATCCGAAAGTCCCGCGGCGCAGGGTGCGATCTCTCAGCCTCCGTCAGCGATGCTGCGCGTCGTTTCTCCTGCTCCGGGCGTCGGTTTTTCGGTCGCGTTTCCTGCGGCGTCGTTTCTCAGCTGCGGAACCGGCGTCGCGTCGTTTTCTCAGCCGCGATCGGATTCGCGTCGATCTTTTCTCCGCACGGTGCGCGGTGCGTGTATTTTTGTCCTTAGGCTGCCAGCCTCTCCTTTCAGGGTCCCAGGAACTGGAAGGGCACCACAGAGCAGAGTAGGGGTCTCTCCAGAGACTCCAGGTGCTGGCAGGAAGAAGTCTTTGCTATCCCTGAGACTTCAACAACAGGAGGCAAGCTCTACATCAAGCCCTTGGAGATTTCTTCTTCAAGATGGAAGGCACACAAAGTCCAGTCTTTGCCCTCTTACTCAGGCAGAAGCAGCACTGCAGGAAAGCTCCACAAAGCACAGTCACAGGCAGGGCAGCACTTGTTCCTCAGCGATCAGCTCTTCTCCAGGCAGAGGTTCCTCTTGATTCCAGAAGTGTTTCTAAAGTTTGTAAGTTTGGGTGCCCTTCTTATACCCATTTTAGTCTTTGAAGTCACCTTTCTTCAAAGGGGACTCACACCTTCTTGTGAAATCCTGCCTTGCCCAGGCAAGGCCTCAGACACACACCAGGGGGCTGGAGACAGCATTGTCAGAGGCAGGCACAGTCCTTTCAGATGAGAGTGACCACTCCACCCCTCCCTCCTAGCAGAGATAGCTAATCAGGAAATGCAGATCACACCCCAGCTCCCTTTGTGTCACTGTCTGGTGTGAGGTGAAAAACAACCCAACTGTCAAACTGACCCAGACAGGGAATCCACAAACAAGGCAGAGTCACAGAATGGTTTAAGCAAGAAAATGCTCACTTTCTAAAAGTGGCATTTCCAAACGCACAATCTTAAAATCAACTTTACTAAAAGATGTATTTTTAAATTGTGAGTTCAGGGATCCCAAACTCCACATGTCCATCTACTCTCTAGGGGAATCTACACTTTAATCATATTTAAAGGTAGCCCCCATTTTATCCTATGAGAGAGAGACAGACCTTGCAACAGTGAAAACGAAATTGGCAGTATTTCACTGTCAGGACATATAAACCACATTACTATATGTCCTACCTTATCCATACACTGCACCCTGCCCTTGGGGCTACCTAGGGCCTACCTTAGGGGTGCCTTACATGTAAGAAAAGGGAAGGTTTAGGCCTGGCAAGTGGGTACACTTGCCAAGTCGAATTTACAGTGTAAGAATACACATACAGACACTGCAGTGGCAGGTCTGAGACATGATTACAGAGCTACTTATGTGGGTGGCACAACCAGTGCTGCAGGCCCACTAGTAGCATTTGATTTACAGGCCCTGGCACCTCTAGTGCACCTTACTAGGGACTTACTAGTAAATCAAATAGGCCAATCATGGATAAACCACTTACATACAATTTAAACAGGAGAGCATATGCACTTTAGCACTGGTTAGCAGTGGTAAAGTGCTCAGAGTTGAAAAGCCAACAGCAACATGTCAGAAAAAAATAGGAGGCAGGAGGCAAAAAAGACTGGGGATGACCCTGCATAAGCAAAAGTCCAACACGACCCCCTACCAGCCTAAAGCCAGGGGAGAACAATCAATACCTTGATGTACTTCCCTGATTGGGGCGATAGAACAGGGACCCAGGCCCACAACAGCAGGGGCATGTTCCAGTTCTACGCCTTCCTGACTCCAGTTGGATCCCTCTGTCCATACTCTCAGGGCCCACTAAGCTAACCCATGGGGAACCCTTTTCCACATCTACAGACACCATCTGTGCAACACCTAACTTTACTTTGCTCACAGATGTATTGCAATGGGCAGATAGTACCACCAGGGCCAACACAGTGGTGTTGCCCACTCCACCCCCGGGGTGTGACTCTCGTCCTCCCCCCCCAGGGGCAACTCTGTCCACCAGGACAGCAAGCCACAGTGGCCCCAGACAACTGTCAGGGATGAGAGCCCGACCTCAGGCCTCTCTAACCACTGTGACTGTGGAGAGTGGGGGGTGGTAGCCCCAGGTGCCTGGCACCCTTTGACCACTCTCTCTTCCACCAGGTCAGGGATGACAACCTGACCCTGGTCCTCCCCTCTGGGGCTCTGTAACCTCCCTGCAGAAGCGGCACCCCCAGAGTCAAAAACTGTCAGGGTGCTTGTAGAAGCAGTCCTGCACAATTATTCCACCAGTGCAGGGATGTTAACCTGCAACTGATCCTCCAACCTGGGGTCTGTACCTTCAGGTTGGACCAGGGCCAGGGGTGAGACTTCCCTCCCCCTGCCCTCTCTTCTGGGGTCCTGAACCACCCAACTAGGAGTGGCCCCCCCAGAAGACAACATGGTAGGGGCACTGTTAGCAGTAGCCCCTTCCTCCAGGTCAGGGGGGACACCCTTAACCTGGCCTCCCAATCCAGGGTCTGTACCCACAGACTGGATCACTGCCTGGCAAACCAGGACTTCCTGGGGGGCATACCTACCCCCTACCAGGTCAGAGTTTACCCTCTGAACCTGGTCATCCAACCCAGGGTCACCACCCTGCGGTTGAACCACTGCCTGGCACACCAGGACTTCCTTGGGAGCACACTTACCCCCCATCAGGTCAAAGTTTACCCCCTGAACCTGATCATTCAACCCAGAGTCACCACCCTGCGGTTGAACCATTGCCTGGCACACCAGGACTTCCAGGGGGGCACACTTACCCCCCTCAAGGGACACACTGTCCCGAAGGGCCACACAAGAGTCTGGCTGGCGCAGGTCTCCTGACCTCTGCCCATCTGACAGAGTCTGGATTCCCCCCAACCCAGAAATGGTCTCACCAAGGTCATTCATGGGGGGCTCTGCTCTCAGAGCTGACCCCTGACCCTCCAGGTTCTCCACTGGGGTCCGCAACCCCCTCTCAACCCGCTGTCTGGACTTCTGCACCCCCTCACTAGGAGTGGTACTGCCAGACACCAGAACTGGTGGGACGCTGGCTACAGCCGCCCCCCCAAGTTCTCCTGACACTGTGGGGTCTCCCTCAACAGATGGCCCTATGGTACAGGCTAGGCTCCCCTCCTGGTGTTCCCGCAGGGAACCCTCCAGGACCTGGGACCGGATCTCGGGCACCTTGGGCCTCAACCCATCCCCATTCCCTCTCCTCTGAGACTGGACATGGGGTCCCTTACCCATCCCACTACACTGGGACCTACCTGGGACACTACAATCCTTCCCTACCTCACCTGGTTGGGAACTACCTAGACCACTCCTCTCAGGAGCACCCCCAAATGCCTCTTCAGACTCTCTGGTACTCACCCAGAAGTCTGCCTCCATTGTAAGCTCCCTGGGGTCAGAGAACTCACACTCCTCCTGGTGTTGGCATAGCTCTGGAAAATAAGGACTAGACATATGCTCTCCAGCAATTACATCACTCAGCCCCTCACATGAATTAACCAAAGTACCCTTCACCCAACCATCCAGTGACTCTGCTTTGAAAAAGCACCCCACATCACCCTCCTGAGACTGGTGAGACAGTACCTGACTGTCCCTGACACTCAACCCACACTCTTCTGGGATGTTTTCACACTCCATAACCAGGACTTCTACCTGGGGGGAACCCCTCTCTCTGTCACTCTCACCTAGAGTCAGTAGAGTGTCCCTCCCACCAGTAGGAATATGACTCCCCATGCCAGTTCCCCAATCCACCTCAGGGACCCTGTGCATCACTGGAGCTACCTCATACCCCTGAACCTCCTGGCGTGTGTTAACTCCCTCCTTCAAGTAGGGCACCACCTCTCTGGGCATGTGCACTTCTGCAGCATCACTGGATATACAATTGTTGCTGCCACCATTCCAGCTGGACTCAGCCCTCATGACTTCCAGCTCTTTCAATTTAAGCTCGTAAGCATAAATCATTTTTTTAATCTCTAAGTTCCTCCTCCTTTCTTCCAACTCTTCCAACCCCCAATCGAGCTTTTTCAGCTCCCATTGGTACTTCCTCTCTGCCTGTCTGTCCTGTAACTTTTCAGGAGTCAGACCCTTGGGTGACACCCTGCCACCCCTCCTGGGGACCCTCCCCCCAGGCGTAACAGGTTCCTCCACTACACCACTGTGTATCCTCTGCACTTCCCCACCCATATTCTCCTCCTCTGTGTGCCCTCCAGCCTTCTTGATTGTCACCCAAGCCCTCTGTGCCTGTTGCAGCTCCCCCTCCCTGGTGGAGCTCTCAGTGGGACAGTCAAGCTCTTTAAGGAACTGTTTCAATTGAGCAACTGAGTACTCCTTCAGTTTCTCCACTTCAAACACAGCTCCAGCTGTTGCATCTCCAGATTGAGACATGATGGTCACAAGTGCAAAGTTCCAAAAGGCAGAAAAAAATAATTTCCCAATGAAGTAAAAAGAATCAGTCAAGGGATCAGCAAAATCATGGAAGTAGAATAAAAAGAGTCCTTAAGAGAAAAATCAAAAGATCACCAAACAAGTAGTATGTGGTCACGTAGTGGTCTGAGATCAAAACAGTAGTGTACACTTAATTACTGTATGTCAAGTACAAATACAAGTCCAAATCCCGACCGCTGGTCACCAATGTTAGAAATGGGGTCTTTGGTTGACAGTCAGGTTACCCCCTGTTCAAGCAAGGACCCTCACTCTAGTTAGGATAAAAGAGAATCACCCTCAGCTAACCCCTGCTTACCCCCTTGGTAGCTTGGCAGAGCAGTAGGCTTAACCTCAGAGTGCTAGGTGTAAAGTATTTGTACCAACACACACAGTAACTTAATGAAAACACTACAAAATGACACAACACCAGTTTAGAAAAATAGGAAATATTTATCTAGACAAAACAAGACCAAAACGACAAAAATCCAACATACACAAGTCAAGTTATGATTTTTTTAAAGGTTTAAAATAAAAAGAGTCTTTAGGTAGTTGTAGCACCACACTAGCGCTGCTAGCGTGCAAATGTACCTGGTTTGCGGCAAAAATAACCCCGCACGTGCGGTGTGCGTCGAAAGTAACCCTGCACGGCTGTGTGCGTCGAAAACAACTCGGCACGGCGGTGCGCGTTGAAAAAGTCAGCCACACGACGATCCGAAAGTCCCGCGGCGCAGGGTGCGATCTCTCAGCCTCCGTCAGCGATGCTGCGCGTCGTTTCTCCTGCTCCGGGCGTCGGTTTTTCGGTCGCGTTTCCTGCGGCGTCGTTTCTCAGCTGCGGAACCGGCGTCGCGTCGTTTTCTCAGCCGCGATCGGATTCGCGTCGATCTTTTCTCCGCACGGTGCGCGGTGCGTGTATTTTTGTCCTTAGGCTGCCAGCCTCTCCTTTCAGGGTCCCAGGAACTGGAAGGGCACCACAGAGCAGAGTAGGGGTCTCTCCAGAGACTCCAGGTGCTGGCAGGAAGAAGTCTTTGCTATCCCTGAGACTTCAACAACAGGAGGCAAGCTCTACATCAAGCCCTTGGAGATTTCTTCTTCAAGATGGAAGGCACACAAAGTCCAGTCTTTGCCCTCTTACTCAGGCAGAAGCAGCACTGCAGGAAAGCTCCACAAAGCACAGTCACAGGCAGGGCAGCACTTGTTCCTCAGCGATCAGCTCTTCTCCAGGCAGAGGTTCCTCTTGATTCCAGAAGTGTTTCTAAAGTTTGTAAGTTTGGGTGCCCTTCTTATACCCATTTTAGTCTTTGAAGTCACCTTTCTTCAAAGGGGACTCACACCTTCTTGTGAAATCCTGCCTTGCCCAGGCAAGGCCTCAGACACACACCAGGGGGCTGGAGACAGCATTGTCAGAGGCAGGCACAGTCCTTTCAGATGAGAGTGACCACTCCACCCCTCCCTCCTAGCAGAGATAGCTAATCAGGAAATGCAGATCACACCCCAGCTCCCTTTGTGTCACTGTCTGGTGTGAGGTGAAAAACAACCCAACTGTCAAACTGACCCAGACAGGGAATCCACAAACAAGGCAGAGTCACAGAATGGTTTAAGCAAGAAAATGCTCACTTTCTAAAAGTGGCATTTCCAAACGCACAATCTTAAAATCAACTTTACTAAAAGATGTATTTTTAAATTGTGAGTTCAGGGATCCCAAACTCCACATGTCCATCTACTCTCTAGGGGAATCTACACTTTAATCATATTTAAAGGTAGCCCCCATTTTATCCTATGAGAGAGAGACAGACCTTGCAACAGTGAAAACGAAATTGGCAGTATTTCACTGTCAGGACATATAAACCACATTACTATATGTCCTACCTTATCCATACACTGCACCCTGCCCTTGGGGCTACCTAGGGCCTACCTTAGGGGTGCCTTACATGTAAGAAAAGGGAAGGTTTAGGCCTGGCAAGTGGGTACACTTGCCAAGTCGAATTTACAGTGTAAGAATACACATACAGACACTGCAGTGGCAGGTCTGAGACATGATTACAGAGCTACTTATGTGGGTGGCACAACCAGTGCTGCAGGCCCACTAGTAGCATTTGATTTACAGGCCCTGGCACCTCTAGTGCACCTTACTAGGGACTTACTAGTAAATCAAATAGGCCAATCATGGATAAACCACTTACATACAATTTAAACAGGAGAGCATATGCACTTTAGCACTGGTTAGCAGTGGTAAAGTGCTCAGAGTTGAAAAGCCAACAGCAACATGTCAGAAAAAAATAGGAGGCAGGAGGCAAAAAAGACTGGGGATGACCCTGCATAAGCAAAAGTCCAACACTGTCTGAGTGTTTTTTGTGTACATTTGTGTTGTGAAGTATTGTCTTTGTTTTGTTGGGAGTCTGTTATGGGTAGTGTTAGTTTGGTATAGTTGGGCTGTGTTAGTTGTTTAGTTTAAGTATTTCCTGTTATACTTTCCCCCTATTCTCCTTTGGTCCCCTTTATCCCCTATTTCTCTGTTGCTGCAAAGATGTTGGGTAGGCCTCGTCTTGGCAAGATGGGTGAGGAGGAGCTGGGTGGATTTACATGGCTGGTGTGCCATTTCCTACCCCTAATGATTGAGGCAGGTTGGGGCGGGTGATACAGGGGTATCACACTGAGGCATGGAGGCTCAGATGGGCAAAGGTGTTGCATCATCTGCAACGGATTTATCGGACACCAAGGAACGACCACCAGCTGAAGCACCGCTGGGCTGACCTTATCTCCAGAGAGCAAGATCTGCTGGACCACCTGGGGATTGTGATTGGTGGCCCTGTTGGTGAATATAAATCATGTAAATGTGCACGTTTAAATGCTCTGTAGTGACATCAGATGATTTTTACAATATCTGCCGGAAATGTTGTTGAGTGTGTGGAATGCTGCTGAAACATACAGGGTCACATATCTACTTTGTTAAGGACCTAGCTGTTAGGAAGCAAGAGCTCCGCAAACTTACTGAATACTTTTGCATTATGTAAGTTAGTGTCACCTTTGTGTCAAACAACAACACAAACCAGGAGCCAATTATGTATAGATATAGGCCACAGTTGCCTGTGAGGTATAGAAATTTCCAAATAATTACCAACATTTGCTGACGCAACATCTAGACTGACTTTTGAAACACTACATGAAGCTGAAAATGAGTGCAGGCTTCACGTCAATTGATGATAGCAATGTGGCCCGAACATATGTCTCATGTGTGTCTGGTGAGTGTGTAAGGAAACCGATCACGGAAATTCCAAAACTCTTAGGGATTATTGTGCCCCTCCTTCCTTTCGGGTACATGTCAGATCTGGATTTTGACTCATAGGGAACAAGTTCTAGCTGCGCTCAGCTAACATCTTAGACTGGTATTTGGAGTATGTAGCGCCACATTTCGTTTAAGGATGGCTGGCCAAAGGTATGCACATGGGTTCACATCTCTATGGTTGGTGCAACTCATTATAGCTGGGCCACATCAAATGAAGAAACTGTAACAACATGAGGGCTAACAACTGTCCCTGGCCCTCTGTACATTGTACCTGTGTGTCATAAATTTGTCATGGTCACAATGGCTGGTTGACTGGTAATGCAGTCCTCACGGAAAGTGGCTTTGGATGTCTCTCTTGGATACACATGATGAGACGAATACTCTCCATTATTATGTCTGCTCACTAATGAAGGAGCACGTTTGCCACCACATGATAGTTAGGGCCACTGCATGTGTGCCGATATGTGTGTAACACTCACTGGAGACCCATGGAATGTACATGTTAGCCGTGCTATATCGGATGCAGTATCATCATGTCTGAGAGGCTTTACTTTCTTATGTAATCTTACACATAGTATTTGTCTTTGGAATTGTTGTACAGTGTACAGGCATTGAGCACATTTCTCCCTTCCATGCCTTACAGGTGGACCGACACCCTACATTTTTGTCGAGGTGGCTTGATTCGAGGACCTAGACAACTCCAGTAAGTGTTAATATGTCTGTTATGTGTTGTGTTTTCTGGTGATGTGTGATGGACTCCTGTGTGTTGGACACATAGCAAGGTGTGATGCGCTGGCCAATCTTTTGTTTTGTTCCATTAGTGGAATATCATTTTATCACCATCTTTGAGTTGGCCAATCCTTATCCTATTGTCTTATTTAGGGATTCTAGGTCAGTCCTGTTGGCCCCGCAATCTGAATAGGGATGAGTCATGTGGATAACACTTGAATCAGAAAGAGTTGCACTGGACCTAATTTGTGATTTAGTCAGCCAGTCAGACCCAAATTCTCCCAGAATGGGGCTGCCAAATGCTTACCCACAGACTTCTGCTTCCTAATCCACTAATGTACTTATTAAACTGTAGATTGAACCTCCTAACAGCATGTAGCTCCAAATGTACTACTACGAGTATGTGGCCCTTAAGTGCAATGGCCTAGGTGTCCATGCAACTCATGGCCAGGGGTTTTCTTGCATCTCTGTGTTTATTGTAAGTCATGGCTTACTGGTAGTAAATGATGTGGACAAAGGTCTGCATTTCCAAACATGAGTGGCGCTGGGATTGGTCAAGGGTTTGCTGTCTCCTATTTGGAGATCCTCCTTACCTGTGGTGTGTGTGTTGAGCCAAACACATGTCCATCTCTCCTAAGCTTCCTGGGTGTCCTTGTTGTTTGAAATTGTTAGTTGTTAGTCCACCCCCACCCTCAAACACAGGCATGGGTTTGTGAATAGTGTACCTAGGACTGATGATACAAGTTTGGTACTCAGACATGTAAATCAGTGAATCTTTTGTCTGAACCTAGTATACACACTCATGTTTCGCACATGAGTACTATACTAGCAAGTCCATTTACAACTTGCAGATCATGTGGCCCTAGATTTCCATCCCGTACAATGACATTTGTAGCCCTTGCAGTGGTGGAGGATGTGCAGCATGATTGTTAGATGACAACTGGCAGAAGATAGATGCCAAAATCATTCCAGTTGTTACCCAACTTGTAGGGTTTGGATGTGCTATGTGTGATAGGACCTTTGTAGGCTGGCTTGCCATGTACTTCCTCAGGGACAATCAATGATCTGTATGATCATATGAGGTGCTACAAGTACAATTGATGTATTGTCTGATTTACTTCTTGTGCCATTTCACACAATGCAGTACCTAATGTTAGATTTTCTATTTGTCTTCACAGCTGCAAATATGACACCCATCCAGGTCAGGGAGTTTCAACGGCGGGCAGTGAGGTATCAACACATACTTAAAGTTGAGTCTGGGTACCGAAAAATGGCCCGCAGATATCGGCATGAACGGGCCTCTGGAGCCTGGAGGGCATTTCCACAAGGCGGCCCTTCTTTGCTCACCACAGCCACCACTAGCACCACCACCAGTACCACCCAGGTGGCACCACCAGCAGCTGGAACCGTTGCAGGAACATCCTCAGCAAGTGCTCCAGGCCCAAGCACAGCACCACCTGCAGGGCAGCCCACAGCCATGGACACTACACGGCCCCACACTTCCTCGGCTGGCACCCAGACCACCCCAGCTGCAGCCATTGACCCTACTGCTTTTGGACATGTGCAGCGTAAATTGGACCGAGTCCTGCGGAAGATGAGTCGACTGCGGCAGGAGGTGCGGCATGTCAACCGGCGGGTGCAATCAATCAAGAGGACCCTCCAGAGGGCCAACCTGTAGCAGATTAGACAGACATGATTCCCTACCCTCCCTCCTCTTTCCTGGTTCTTATACTTTGTGGGTTTAGGGGGCTTAGTGTTAGGTTAGTATAGGATGTTAGTTTAGTTAGTATTAGTGGGTGGGGGGTCCTGAATATTTCTACTGTTTATTTTTAAGTGTGTGGGTGGGGGCAATGTTGGGTTTCTTGTGTGTTTAAAAAAAAAAAAATTACAACAAAAAAAAATATATTTGTTTAGTATAGGATAGTATGTGTTTAGGTTAGTATCTGTTGTCCTCCATGTGTCCCATCTCATAAGGGGGGTGGTGGGTTGATGTTTAGAACGTTTCATTAAATGTGATAAGTAAGTTTAGCTTAGGTTAGTTAGGGACAGCTGTGGGTAATGAGTGGTTAGAGTAGATTAGGGTAGGTAAGGCTTTTCCCTGAGTTTTCACTTCTGTTTTTACTGTTTAATAAATATGTAGGTAACCCTTTACAGTATGTGTGACATGCTTGTAGATCAGGGCCTTGGCATGAGTGTACAGTGTTTCTTTTGTATTACATTTTGTGTCCTATGCTGCTAACAAATCCCAACTGAGCTGTAACATTGGCAGCTACCCCAAAGCTACTTAGCTAAGATTCGTCCATTCTTTGCAACCACCAATCACAGTTACTATGGATCCCAAAGTGTGTTTTTTTCATAATGTATGTTTTTAATGTCACATACAGTGCTTCCAGATTTATGATTGGGGACACAGTGTTATTTCTGATTGCAGTCTCATGTCCAAGGAAACCCTTATAAGGTGAGTGGTAGTAAGCTCTCTTGTAGTATAGTGTACATAACTCACATAGATCATTTGTTACACAGTTCAGCATGATTACTTATTTGGATGTGAACTCATACACATCCATTCATGCAGTTTGGTGACTGTTCACTTATATTTGTGGGCAATATTACATGTGTTAGTTTTGCATTGAAGCAACATTTTGTCGGTACAATTTTATGGTTTAGACATCCCTTGAGTAAGCATTATTCTGTCCAACACAGCATTATGGTGTATAGGTTATCTTTTCCTCAGATATTACCCTCAGGAAGGGCAGAGTATGGTAGAATCCAGGCCACTGTGCATAGTTATCAGCCTACATTATTTCAGGACAGTTGTATTGACAAGCTATGATATTTGACAGGAGGCAAAATTCAGTGATCTACTGCATGGTTGATGTGTCACATTACACAGAGACAAAGTGGTTGTGTAAGTGCTATTTATTTAAAAGTGCTGTAGTGATATATGTAAATTGTCCATGATTGTGAATCCATTATAGTGACATCTTCCATTGTGATCCTACACAAGTGCAAAAGGACATGTCATTGGGCATGCTGGGGTGAAATGTCAGACAGTGCAGAGGGACAGGATTTGCCAATGAGTTAGTGAGAGACAATCACAGGGCAGGCAGACAAGATAGACAGTGGTTCGCAGAACAGTGCTTGAGTACAGTTGTTGCAAGACTGGCATGTTACGAAGCGCAGGACCTTGGTAATAGATGGCCATGTGGCAGGAACTAGTGCTTCCGGGTACTTTTACATGTAAAGGTGATCTGTTCCTGGTCTTCATCTTCTGATGTGTGTGTTGCCTCCTCTGCCCTTGTTGGTGGTGGTTGTGAAGGGGCAACACACACCTCAGTGTGTGTAGACGTGGAGTCAGACATCCCGCTAGCTGCTACCTGTGGGGGTCTTAAGGGCAGCACTGCTGCAAGGAGGATCTGCTGGTTCTTAAGAATAGCAGCCACATCATGATGGTAGGCAGCCAGGTCAGCCCTGAGGGGGTCATGATTGCATTTGTGCATGCAGGTGGAAGGTATGGGGTGCGAGGTGTTGTGGCAACTCCCTTACTGCAGTGGTGAATTCCTTTACAGTTTGTTGTAGTCCTTGCAGGATGGATGTTAGCGCTTGCATGGCTGCTGCCTGATCTGCAGATGACATAATGCACGAACGCATCCCCTCAAGGCTGGCTGCCATATTTTGCATCCCCACCCGCACCTCCTTGGCAAGCTCCTGCTGTACTCCAACTACAGTCCTCTCAAAGCTGGTGCCTGTGTCATCAGAGTCCTCAGCTGTATTGGAGCTGGCAGGTTGTACAATTGGGGTAGTGGGTGGATCCTCTGCGATGGCTGCTTGTTCTGTGCTCCTCCTTGTGACTAAAGGTGGTGTCTGGAGGGTTCCAAGGACATCTTGGAGGGTCTGCTGACTGATGTTTGTCAGCTCGTCATCCATGTCATCAAGTAGTCCTGGAGAGGTATATCCGCAGGAGATCCATTGCCCTCTGCAATGAAATAGGGTACAATTAATGTGTCCGTGTTGTGGCATTTGTGATGTGACATGCCTGCTTGTGATGATTTCACATTGTGATCTGGGTTCCTGTTCATTGATCCAGTATTTCAGATAGGCATTCTCCCAAGCCTATGCCCCACCTGTATGTCACATGTATTGTGGTCAGTTAGTGGACTTGTCAGCATCACATCCTCTAGGTGTTGGTTTTGGCCAAATAGTGAATTGACACCTTCTTGTCCTACTCAACCCTCCGCCTACTTCCATTCTCATGGTGAGACCTTTCACTGGCTGTGGGTGCTCTGATGGCACTAGCAGCACACTTAGCAATCTGGACCTGCCCCAGTCTCTGCTCTTTCACATCCACCTATATGTAGTTGAAATGTAGCGTATACTATGCATGGCATTGTTATGGCACGATATGGATGTCAGCATTGGTAATGTGTACAGCTGATGTTGGGGAATGTGTGGTACATTGGATTGCCCTGATTGTCGTAGCAGTGTCCAATTTCCTCCTCTGACTGTGCAGGTGTATTTCAGTGACCGGTTACATGTGTCCTCCCCCTCAATGCTGTTGTCTGAGCAGTATGACATTTGGGATGTTGCATTGTGACCTAGGCACAGGGTGGACCCTGACATATGCAGCATGGGTATGACATTAGTGCTGTGTACCTCCTAATGTTGATGACATTGGCTGATGTTTGCGGCAAATATGGGCATTCACATTTGACAGGACTGGAACATTTGTCTTGTTTCAGGGGATTGTTAACGTTGTCATCCTAAACCCTCTAATTTAGGTGTGTATGATCCATGGGGATGTTACTGCCATTGGCTACTTGACCAGCACACACAGCGGAGGTGATAGTGGCAACTGTTGTCAATGTTACATTCCAGTTGTCGGTACGGCTAGAGGTTGTTAATTGGGCCCTAGTTAATGTAGGGGGTATAGTTGCTGACATGTGACGGGTTGTCAGTTTGACGTTGTGCCCTTCCCTCCTGGCGTGGCTTTACCTTTGCAACATCGTTGGCATGGCAGCATATCCCCATGGAAAGGTTGTTGGTGTTGTGTTATGGTGTGCCCCAGCTTTTCTCTGAACGGGCCATGCCCCTGTGTCGTACCCCTTTACCCATGCCACTCCATGTATATGATGACTTTCATGCAATGTGTAGTAGGTATTCCCCCCCCCCCAGTTTCAGTTAACATTAGTGCATTTTAGTTTCCCATGCGACTTACCCTGCATGTGTGTTGTTTCCTGGTAGTCTGCGCTGTCCTGTCCTTTAATCCCTGTGGTGATCTCCTCAGGGATGACGGCTGCGACCATCTCCTCCATGTGGTCCAGGGGCTCCTGGTGTGCTGGACTCCCACCTCCAGTCAGCAGTGCTGCCTTCCTGTTCCTGGCCATCTTTTCCTTGGTCCTGCGCTTGCAGTCATGCCAGCGTTTCTTGCACTCGATGACTGTTCTGTGTACTTCTGCCACACTGTTAATCTTGTCAACAATTTGTTGCCATATTTCCTCTCTCCTACTGATTGGCAACTTGAGGTGACAACAGTTGGTGCTGGTGTTCTGTCACCTCTTTCACCAGAATTTCCTGCTCCTCTGCACTGAAGCAACACTTTCCTTTCTTCTTGCTGTCCTGGGTCTTGTGTGGGTCCTCCTGGCTGGTTCCTGGTCTGTTGTCATCTTCCTGGGGTCTGTACAGGCATCTGGGATCCATTTTGGCTCTCCTCTGCTGAAATGGCTGTGTTTGCGGTGAATTTTGACCTTAGTGCTTCAAAAAATGCTGCATATCCGGTTTGCGGTGTCGTAAATCGGCTCACAGTCATTTCCGCTGCGTTAACGACGTTTTCCTTTACAATGTGACGCTACGGTGTGCATCAAAAAAAATGACTCACACCTGTGGTTTGCGCCGCCGTGCGTCAAAAGTATAAATTTGACGCCCACACGGCGCACAGAAATGGCGTTAGCCGGCGGTAATATTTTTGACGCAAAACTGCGTCGGCGCAGTTTTGTGTCAAGAAGTATAAATATGGGCCTCAGTTCGCTGGTGCAGGAAGAGTAGGTAGTAGATATGGCACATCCCTGCTCTCTCCCTGTCATTCAGTGCAGCACAGCAAGTTGTCTGACTTTTTGGTAAACCTTGACCTTAGCTCAGCAGGAACCATAAACGTTCTAGTGGGTCCATTCAGAGTTATATTGCTTAAACATGGATGCAATAAGTAATTTCTTGTGTTTAATAGTGTAAGCTTAGGCCTTGAAGCCAGAATTCCTTTTTGCCCGTAATGTCAGTGGCATTCAATAATTCTTGGAATGATAAATGTATGATGGCCAGACCGTGACAACTTCTTCTTATCTGTAGGGGATTGGAGTACTTAGAACTAATCTGTGTATTCTAAAAGCAGAATTGTATTTCCACTAGTCTTGATGACATGATTTTTTTATATCTGATCTGCTGATGAGCTCTTTGTAGATTGTGCCATGGTGTGCTAGGAATCCCAACCATCAGCAGAATTAGTTTCTTTAAAAATGTTAAGCAGTCATACAGTTCTTAAAATATTGCATATATAGCTGCTCTCCAAACTTTGCGTGTTCTTCTGCAATATTCGTTTTTATTGCTACATTTTTGCAATTCTTGAACGCCAGTCCTGTAAATCACTGACACCGGGCACAGTGGAGAACACCAGTAAACCTGTTCTCCATAGTAGCCCTTCTATGCTCAATCTGTTGTAGCTTTGAGTTTGCAGCAATCAGGAATGGCCGAAAAGCTTTAATTTCGTCCTGGGTCTTCTCAAGAACAAGATTAATAGGGGAGGCAATAGGACATGGGTGGAGGGTCGTCCTTAATCTCTTTGATTTTGCAACAGAGTGTGGCTTAGGCTGGATGCTGGAAACAGGATCACATGCTTTTCTGTTGACATTATCTTTGTTACAGGAAAGGCACAAAAGCTAACTGTTTCTGCCCACATAAAGGTGTTTTCAGTTAACAGCTATCAGTCAACAGAGACTAAAAACCAAGTCTGAGCACAAAAATATACCCAATGACATTACTGAGAGTAAGTGTAGACATCAATTGTTAAAGATTGTAGAATGACACTGTGCCCTGGTACAGGGTGCGGCTGAGTGGGAACTGATCCTGGAGTGCCCCGGGGGTACTCCACAAAGCCTGTTCTGGATTACAGCGCATCTACGTGATGATGTGCGGAGGAGTCCGGCAGACAAGGCCGGAAGAAGATGGACAGAGGAGCTTGTAGGAGGAGAGTAACCTGGAGGCGAGGAGAAATGGGGTTTAAAGAGCAAAAAGCGGTTTATAAGGGAGAGATCAAGACCACATCGGAAGTGGACAAAGGAGAAACGAAGGACCCAAGCGCGGTGGTAGAGGAAGAGCGGAGAAGCCAGCCACGTCCCAGGAGGGTCGTGGCTCCTACAGGTACGGGACCGCGTATATGGTCCTTTAACCAAATTTATTGGGAAAGACGGGAGGAAACTGGGAGGAGGGGCGGGGACCAAGGAAAACTGCAAATAGAGGGAAATAACAAGTTTTAACCACCTCCAAAATATCTTCCTTCTGGTGTATTTGCTGTTTGTTTCGAGGGGTGTTTATGTCACCGGGTGAAATGCACTGAGAAGCGTACCTGTTTTCACATGAAGTATAACAGTAGAAACAACAAAATACTCTCTCAGGGGCAGCACTTTCCTTCTCAGGTGGACACAGAACCACGGAGCACTCTATGGTGTCTTTAAGCACATGAGCACCATTTTCCCACCCCTTTTCCCCCCACTTATCTAGTCACAAAACGAGCTGAATGTGCACAATAGAGAATGCACTTAATAAAAGAAAGTGAACAAACAGAAAAACAAATATATATAGAACAATATAAAACACTTACCTGATAGGGGCTTCTTTGTTTGTCTCTTTTCCTTCCCCCTCGCTGGCCACCAGACAACCAACCCACAACGAAGTTTCGGGGAACTGGAGAAATCTAAAAAAAAAAAACAACAGAGCCTTAAGGGAAGAGATTAATCAAGGCCCGTCAAAGCAAAGACTTTAATTGAATAAACAAACTTATTAAAAACTATTATTTTGGGAGTACTGCTTATCGGTAAAGGAAGAAGTAGTGTAACTGTCCCTGGTTCAGGTGGGCCCCTGTGACAGACACCTATTGAGTAATAGTTACATGGATTGAAAGGCAATGATAAATAGATGTAATTAGTGTAAATGGAAGATATTCCGGTTTAATATGAACTGAAAATATCTGCATAAATTAGATTCACAAAACCACAACACATCATATTTACGAAAGGCCGCCAATATAATCTAAAGAATGATAATGTCAGTTAAAAGCAATAGAAAAATGCCAAAATGACCACTAGTTTCAGAGTTCAAATCAGGAGGTGGGTTTTAGATTAAAAGAATGAAGAAAGATGGACCTCAATAGCTGTGTCATACAACAAAATTATGGGCTAAAGCAATTACCACTGAAAGAACAAAATGGCGTCCAGAACGCCAAATCACCATAAACTGTGAAATACAGACAGAAAGAGTGAAAGTAGCCATTTCCCCGATGCAGGAACATGTCAAAAAATCTGTTGGGCAAAAAAACTGAAATCTTGTGTAGAAAAGGACCCAAAGTAAGCCCTAAAGCGCTACAATTGTGTAGGGCTTACCATGAAGCGGCCATCTTTTTGATGCTCCCTAAACTAATTTCTTTTTTGGGCATATGACAATTAGCCTATGCCTACCATGATGGTTATGGGGTTTATGTTGGCACTTGATGGCCTAATTCCCTCAATTATGGGGTGTATTGTGCATTGGGAACATGGTGGCATTTCAAGGCAAAATGATCAAGTGCTGAAGGATCGGATGGCACTTTTTGTTAATATGATAACCCGTTTTGCACTTTAAAAGGCACTTTTGAGACATGTAATAATAGCAGTAATTGGACACCACAACAGAATTCTAGTGCCTTTGATAGTACTTGCGTTTTGAGACAGTATAACAGATTTGGCCATTCACTCATTCACTTGCACAAACACTCAATTTCTCTCACTGGACAAATCATTCTGCACAGTTATACTTTTCTTTCCACTCCCAATATTGCAGCCACCTACTCACTCATCTAAGTAGACGTTTCCGTAACCATTTAATGACCCAGTCACTCATTGGAGTATCTATCACGTGCATACTCATGCATTTGCAACATCTTCTCTTTTAAATGACAATAAAATATTTGGCTAATGACTTGTACATTTAACGTGAGACCAGGCAATGTTGAGTGCCACCGATAGGGACACAATGGATGTGTGAGATTGAAACTGGCATATGCAAGAAGGGTATTGTTGCCAGTTTCACAATTTGGGAGCAATGCTTCAAAATAGTGTCCTATTATATCATGATTGAAGTCATTAATTGCATCACTAGTAAGTTCATATTTAATTGATTATCATTCCATTTGAGGATGTCACCTGCAATTCCTTTTCAATGTAATTTAAGAGGACACGGGCAGGAAACTTTCTGAAAATCCCTCTATTGGAGGAAGAAACCCCCCTGTGCATTGGGGCCTTTTATGTTTTTGTTTACAGAAAAACTGCTGCTTTGGGAGTTTGTTTTTCTAAAGAGAAACGTTTTGCTGGGCTTTCAGTAAGGTGCCCACTCAGCATACTTTCGGTGCTGCGAAGTGAACCAATGCTGCCACGGTTTACTTCGCAGCACATAGATCTCCTTCAGACTGGTAGATTTCTGAAAAGGGGAGATCGTTCTATGCCAGGGTGTCAGAAGCGATGGCCTCCATTCCCCAGGCAGACCCACAGGTCAGCCTAAATGAAGCCATTCATCTTGACATCGCTTCAACTAACATTTATTAGGGAATTTCGGAAATTTCAAAGTGCTGCATATCAAACGCCAGTGCCTCGACTTCAGTATAATATCAACTCTATGTTAACTATGTTTTACAGTGAACTTTAAGAGTTTTGGAACAATATGGATGGTACAATATATTGGCCTAGCCTTCTTCCTGAAACTGACAGAGTGCCCATAGAATATGGTCATCAGTCACATCACTAGGGCGCTGCACAAAGGACATGGAGTGTGGGTATGTGCTATATACAACACCCCTGCTCTCAGGATCTGTGGTATACAAAAATGAAGGATGTAATGCTTAAAATTAATCTCAGCCACTGGTAATTACTCAGGGCTGCATCCTAGTCCATCTTATTTTGCACACAATGCCATTTCAGTTTGGACCCAGTCATGTGCAAATCAGTCTTGACCCTGCTCCAACAGAATGTGTTGGGCAGGCCCAGCATCTATGTTATGCAGTTTTGGGTCTCTGTTCTTAGCACAGCTTGCAGTACTGTCTGCCACGACTAGGTGGCACAGCACACAAGCTATTGTTATTTGACATTTCCTGCGTCCATCCCACATGTGTGAAATAAACATATGGCATTCCTTTAATTATAACCAGTTGTTATGTAACAAAGAGGATAATAGGCACAGTGCATGGTATTTGGTCATTCCGTAATACAGTGCCCCTATTTGCAAAATCTTCCACATAACTAACTGCCTGCAGCTATGTCCCACAAGTACAGTACAACGCAACGCTCCTTGTACTCAAGCTTGCAGTACCAAAAGAGCATGGCTAGAAGAAGAAAAGCATGTGTCTCTCTCTGTATGTATTCATTTTTGTTTTTGACCCCACCTCCTCCAACAGACACCATTCAGTAAAGTTGTGCTGATAATGTCACCCCAGTGGCAAGTTCACATTAGCAGCTTCAGCACATTAGTATATTGATCACGGGCGGGCAAAGTTTTATTGAGGACACAAACATTAACACTCTTCCTCAGAGATGTGTTAAGGCACGGGCAAAGTGGCCGATTGCCCAGGACTCCCAACTTCCAAGAGCCATTGTGTTAACTGATTCGTACATTCCTAGAAGCCCACGGGAAAACCAGCCCCCCACATGAAAACTAGATTGTTTTCAATTTTGAGCTGTGCATGCTTAAAAGAAGCTTAGCGTGCATGCCCGGCCTGCCAACACTGTAACCTCCCACTCTCATGTAGTTGATGTGACGTTGTTGCAAGTAAAAAATCAAATGACGAAAAAAGGGCTCTATCAATGCTTGTTCAAACGTTCTTTTGGTTCCATTTACCTGACGGACAACAGACAGCGTGAGCGTTTGGCTATTTTTGCGTGACCTGCATTGTTTCGCACCAAGAGGGCTTGAATTCGCTACAAATGAGTGGTTAATTTAAAGTTGTTCCACAAAGAGGGCCTCAAAATATGTCTTACACGGGGCCCCAAAAATCCTTAATATGTCACTGCTCCTCTTGCCTCACTCAGCACATTAGAATTCTGAAAGCAGTAGTGCTGTTTGCAGCAGGAGTTGCAATATCGGTAATGCCACATAATGTGGTGACATTGTCTGACCCTCATTACGGTGCTATTACCAATTTGCTTCAATTCGCTTCTGCTATTGTCACAGAGGCAACAGGAACCTAATGGGGTGGGTACCAGACATTTTCAAACTGCACAATTAGAAGGGACAACTTCTTCATCCTTAAAGACATCAGAGTGTCCAAAAGATAGCAAACGATCAAATAAAGAAGAAATCTACCCACACTGCCCCATGGATGAACTGAAGAATAATTGTCCCTCAGTTGCAGTCTGGCAGCATTCATAAGTACAAAAGTTCAGCGATATTCGTTCGCTCCATGATTACATTTATAGTCTTTGATTCTCTCTGCTTCAAATGCAATGTATCACACAGACACTTCTGTTTGACAGATCGATTCTAACATGGTCATCTTCTTGTGTTTGTTTCTACCTCTTCTACTGAGGATTTGTGAAAATGAGGTAGAATGTCCTTTTCTTCCTCAAATAAGATTTTGTTCTTCGAATGTGAATTTCACACTGCACTTAAACAGATCTTTTCGGTATTAAAAGTGCACTGCCACTCCTGATGCGGGATTGACTGGTGGTTTGCTGAACCGACCTGTTAACAGTCCTTGAGAAAGGCAGAAAACAATGATTGAACTGTATTTGTGCAAATGGGACTCTATTTCATAAATGTAATAACATAACACAAATTGAACATACACTTTTCCAATGGCAACACCATTTGTTTTATTACATTTTTGCTCAAGCTCTCTTTATTCTGTTTTTGACTTCCCACGTCTTCTAACTTGCACAGATACAGGCACTGCAGCTTATGTACAGCAAAAAACCAATGCCTTCAAAAGAGCTACAATTGAATTTCAAACCTTATTGCTCTAGATACCCAGAGTTACCAGCGAAGCAGCAAATCCGGAGACAGGTCGACTGCAGTCTGCCATCGTGTAGACATTTTCAATTACTTATGAATTACCTCTTCACTCATCATCAAACCAATGTCCTGGCACGCCGACAGATAGCTGCACTACTCTGGCAGTTCTGACGCATTTCTAGACCCTAGCTGATATCAAATCGTGAATGCCATATATATATGGCCAAGTTTATGATCGCCACACTAACACGGTGCACTGCAATATTTCTATTTATACTTATTTTCGTAATATCAGGACAAAGGAGGTTTTCTAAATGTGATCGTTGCTATGTACTGGAATAATATTCTGTGTTATAATTCCTATTACAGTCACCCATTAGAGCAAAGCCAATTAGTAGTATGTAGCTATTTAGGTTTTGTTTTAAGCTGCAATAAACCAGCCGATTTTTGGATTGGGAGTGTCCAACATCAAGTATTATAATGAATAAAGTTGCTACAAACATAAAGTCTGATGATGTGTACTGAGGTGGTGCTTTACGCACTGACTTTGGGCAGGAACGATCTCACACTGAGACAAGGGAGACTGACACTGGGAGAAGAGTATGCTGTGTCCTGGCGACATGTGTACTGGACCTTGATACACATGGGCAATGAGACACAGGCATTGACATTGGAGCAGCTACAGCCTGGCATCGAGACAGGGTGACACAGACGTATGCCCAGGGACAAGCAGACACATACACATATGTTGGGAAAAAGGGATATAAATGAATATGTACACTGGGAAAAGAGACACTGACACACGCACCAGGACATACAAAGACAAACATCCACTGGGAGAGGGGGTCACAGACACACATCCTAGAGAAAAGAGACTTGATTATGCACACTGGGACAAGGAGATATAGACATTGAAAAAGAAACATGTCCACTGACGTAGGACACATTTTGAGGCACACAGACACTGTCTGACACACCCCAAGAATGAAATACAATCCTCAAAAAGGGCCTCATTTACTAGGCCCTAGCTACACATTGCGCCACCAGAGCATCATTATTTTTGACCCATGTGGTGCAGTGTGCCAGCCCATATTTGCAAGACCACGCAAAACCACCTTGAGTGGCTTTTTATGGCCTTGTAAATATGGACCCCTTTCAAGCATAACTCTGTGTGAAAGGGGCGTTCCATGGGTGTTGCTTGGGTTGTTCCCATGCAACACCCATGGAACTGGAAGGATTCTGATGCATTCCTAGATTTACAAGTCTGGGAATGTCTCAGATAACTATACCACATCAAGGGTGGTGTAAGAATGACGCAACAGGGAGAAATATTTTATTTTCTCCCCATTTTCCCTCTATGTGTACTGCATTCTGCAGCACACATAGAAAAAAGAAAACACTTCTTGTGACTGTTTTTGTGCAGGAAGTTGTCCCTTCCTACACAAAAACAATCATCCCTGCAATGCAGGTATCCTTGTGCTATGGTGCAAGGCTGCCTGCATTGGCTCTATGCAGCAATATGTGCACCAGCACAGGGGGAGAAGACAGAAAAGTGCTGTATCATGTAGATACAGTGCATTTCTTCCATTTTCCGGTGGTGCAAGGTGGCACAGCAATGCACTTGCTGCGCCACCCTGCACCACAGCCCTCGTAAATGAGGGCCCAAGTCTCCTGGGACTCAAACCTTGCCTCATTGCTGCAAAAAGGTGTGCACTGCACACATTCTAAAGGGGTCTGCAGTATTCCAGTAGATTTGATGTACTACCTACCGACTTTAGGCACTCCCTACACTTGTCGAGATGGAAAGGTCCAAATATAGGAACCATTTGCTGAAAACAAATTTAAAGTGAGAGAACAATAAGAGGACATGGAATGATGCTCAAGGTATTCTTTGCAAGGCTAAAATAGGCACACAGTTTGTAAAGTATTGACATATTTTAGCTCTGTCACTTTTCACAGATCAGGTAGTCAAGGTAGACAAATAAGGTAGTGAAACAGGAGTTGGTTACAACCTATTTGTAGTTTCCAGGAAGAATTCCAGTTGTTTGCTTTTGGAGAAAAAGGAGACGTGTTTCTGGCCCTGTTATACACACTTTCTATCGCAATACCCAACTCATCTTTCATATCACATATGACAGCTTATCTGGAAAGGGACAGATTTGCAGGTAGTTGGATGCAATGTAACAAAACCCGTTCTATAAAGTCATCTCCTTTTATGTCCTTTTCAAGAGGTATGGTGGTGTGGTGGCCATCAAAACTACATTCTCTTTGTGCTCAAATTCAGTTTGCTGGTTGTTTTCAAAAGGTAAAACTGCATTTTACCTCAAACTTGGCCTCCTAGGTGATAGCCTAGCCGGTCTGCATGGAAACACTATTCCAGGCTGTAGATACCAAATATGTAATTGGTTATTGGTACCTGCGCCCTGTGCTGGTCTAGTCATTTCTGCTTCTATGAAAATCTGGCCGGATTCTCACTTGGCGGGAATGCCATTGCATTATTGGATTACTGGGTGGCTCTAAGTCCTTTTTGGTTAGTTTGTTGCCTTGTCTTTTTTTTACGCTGCAGCTAATATGAAATCATTCACCAGGATTCAGTTTTCACCAGTACTTGCATGGAGCTGATTTGGTGTGGCAATGTGTGTGCTCCTGGATGATCCCAGGCACCAACTCATGATTAATTATAAGAAATATGTGATCTTGGGAATCCTAAGTATTCAATTGGGCAAAGTGTGGGTCTCCCAGTACTTGTTGGATTTTTCATCATAATGGACTCTTTATTGGTGGTACAAAAAATATTTGTCACTGTGGGTCTGCATTTCCTTCCCAGTGCTACACAGGTAAGATTTGAATCACTTGTCTAGAAAGCCTTGACTTTCTTCCAGCTGGTCGATGAGATGGATCCTTGAAATATTCATTTATTTTCTCTGGGTAACATATGATTGTCATGCAGTATGTTGTCTCTGGGGCAACGGCAGTCTTTAATTCAAGGCTCTCAAGCTCCATCGATAGTCTAACACTATTCTTTAGTCCATTTCATTTATATCAGCATTCTGTGATCAAGGACCCAACTTGATATTTGACCTTTGGACTGGGGGAATGAGATCTCCCCCCCCAGGGAAACACTGAAGCCACCCAGCAGAATGACCCTTTACCTAGCGTTCTATCATAATTTGTTTAAATTGAGTTTGAGCTCCTAATTGAGAGCATACACCTATACTTTCCCAGCTTTAGTAGCTTGATATCTGGTTAATTGCTGGGGCACTATTCATGCTAGTTGTTTCAAGTTCAAAAGTATTCAGGACAAAGGTGAGGAAGTGTCAAGTTCCAGCTACGGCCATGCAAGTGGCTACATTACATGACCCCCGCTTGGAATACATGAGTGCCAATTTTGCTCTCACTTCCAGATGCCCCTACATTCAGAGCACCAAATTAATGTATGGGCCGGTTCTTGACAAGCGCTCTTACTGCCTAATCCATGGTGCAGGCAAAATATATAATGCCATATTGATGGTACTCATATTCTGGGTTAAGCCCTTTGCCTTCTCCATGGCACACTCCGTAGAAAGCTGCAGCACTGGGATATTCACTATTTCTCATCCATCGAGGTTTGATTTAGAATTCACTGATCATAGGTATAGGATGGTCTCTCAGCTGGTGGACTCTCCTCTGGATTTAGCGTTACCCCAATACGTTGACTTCTTTTTCTTTACTACTGACCTCAAAATAAAATCAAAATCTAGACCTCCTTGAGACATCTTATTTAAACCTTCTTGTTTAGTGAGGAAGGCTTGTGATGATGGTTTGATCGTCCAGGCATACTACTGCAAAAGTTTCTTGTCTTGGGTATACACTAGAATGTGGGACCTTGTGATTGCTCACAGGTAGAATAACTCAAAGTGTAATGTTACTTCAGGGGAACAATGCTGGCTGCTGACCAGAAAGTCAGTTTGCTTCACATTCCTTGGTTTCAGATTTCTAGTTTCATTTGTATGACTCCAGCAAAAGTCTCCTGCTTGCATGAAAGCACCTCTGTGTTTGCTCTCTATATGCTGCATGACTTGGGCTCACCCAAAAGCCTGTATTCCCTGGAATGCACTGTGACTACCCATGCATGATGTCCCCTGGCTTATGCAAATGATGGTGGTGATGTTCACTTTATGATTTTAGCTCAAATGTGACAAACGCTGCTTAGTTCACAAACACTCTGCATCTGATTTGCACTAGTCGTAATTTTCACTTTTTGTCCATGCATTGTTTAAACAATTTACAAATTGCAATTCCGAAGTAACATTTTTATACAACATATATAGTTTGAACTTTTGCAGACCTTTCACTGTTAATTTGGAGACCGCTATTACTTCTACATTTGATGGATTACTCGCTGCTTGCATTCCCCTAACGATGCACTGTGAATTAGGTCTTTCTTTTCCACTATTTGCCAGCCTGTAGCACACCTTTGTTCATGGGAAATTATGTTTTAATAATAACATTTCACTGTAACAATGCTAAAGGATCTGCTACGATGACATGCAGTGGAATCTTTGTCATTTTCATAAAAGTTCATCTGGAATAATTGATTTACAGAACAAGATTGTATCCCAAGCCTCAAATATAATGCCACCGTTTTTTCCACTTCTGTTTTCTACTGTGAAATAGCAGTGCATTCAGTTGATCGTCCTTGTGTCGCTTTTGTACTTTCTTTAAGTTTGGAAGCCCCTTGAACTAAAGTGCATCACATAGTTATAAACTGGTACACAAGGCCATGTATACAATTACATGGATGTGTATGCAATACATGATGTATGATGGGAATGAAGTAATTGAAAGGTTGCCTTCCAGAGACACAGTGAGCTTAAACAGAAAGCATGGATTACAGTATATGAAAAATAATGAGCATTTATCCAAGTCAGCTCTGCTGCCTCAGGTGATGAGATCAGCCATCGGAGAACGGATAGAGAGTTGGGCTGCTCAAGGGATAAGGGTTCAAGTTGAGCCAAATTAGCTTATTGTACCAACTTAATTTCAGTAAGGGTGTGGGCAGCGGTTACTTGATTCTTGTCACTATTCCAATGTAGAGGACCAACAATTGGAAGTTTGTGGTGTGATGCATCCCAAGCGGGTTTGGATAGAGTTTCCAGATGGAGGTTGGCAGATGGTAATTGCTGGAACAGGGTGTGCCCCATGATTAGAGCTGATTGGATGCCATGCCAATGGTGGGATTCATCACACGGGCGAGCAAACTGTAGAGAATTCTATTTCTAGTTAAGTGCTACCTTGTTTGGTGTCAGCGGTTTGTTGTGTGCTAATGAGGGAGAAGTTTGTACAATATTCTGGTAGCAGGAATACACTAGGGGAAGCACGTGGAAAAGATATGTTGGCAAGCTGCAACCATGATTATGTCTGCTCATCATTGAAGAGTTTATCAAAGACTTAACCTAGAAAAATGAACAACCGATAACAGTTGAAATATAGAAGTAGTGACAAAGGAAGATACAACTCATTCCAAGCACATGCTTATCTTCATTGCTGAATAGGAATGGGCTAAAATGGACGTAGATAATTTGTGTTTAGTAGATGAGTATTGATCAGCAGAGGCTGAAAGACAGAGGCCCTCATTACAACCCTGGCGGTCGGTGGTAAAGCGGCGGTAAAACCGCCAACAGGCCGGCGGTAAAAAGAAAAGAATTATGACCGTGGCGGAAACCGGCAACATAGACAGCCACTTTAATACTCCGACCGCCACGGCGGTACAAACAAACAGCATGACGGTCACTGCCAACAGACAGGCGGAAGACAATGTACCGCCCACACTATTATGACAGGCCAATCTTTTCCGGAGCAGATTAAACGCAAACAAAAACACAGCGTAAACAGGACTTGGAAGGGGAAACTCTCACCTCTACACATTCCACGAGGAACCAGGACGCCATGGAGCCTGAACTCCAAATACTCCGTGCGATTGTCTTCCTGCTCCTCTACCAGGAGCAACGACCGGTGGCGACGACGACCACGGTGAGTACTGCACCTACAACACAGGAGAGGGGGGAGGGAAAAGAGAGTGACACACACACGCAACACGCAACACCCCTACCCTCACCTACAACAACACCCACACCCATACATGCTGAAACATTACATTTACACCCCTCAACCCACCCTGGAAGAACGCAAGGACAAAACAAAATGATTGTAACCATTGTAATCAATAAACATCCATTAGTCAAAAATTTATATACACAATAAACAAATATGTACACCAAGAATTCAAGTCCAGGTACTGCACCTATATAGTCTGTGGACCACTGGGCCCAAAATGCATGGACAAGGCCCACACAAGATACCCGATCGAAACGGGGAGAACACTGCAGGGGCATCAGATCGAAATAAAACAGGCACCTCAGCGGGAAGGGAAGGGGGGGCACCTCCGCCGGATGAGTGCACGACGCCAGCTAAAAGAGGGGGCTCCATGCCCATTGATGCATCCTGGGGAGTGCAAAGCCACAGTCTCTCAAGTCTCTCCAGTGGGTGGTTTGTCCACTGCTTTATCCTGGGGAGTGCAAAGCTACAGTCTCTCAAGTCTCTCCAGTGGGTGGTTTGCCCCCTGCTTCATCCTGGGGAGTGCAAAGCCACAGTCTCTCAAGTCTCTCCAGTGGGTGGGTTGCCCACTGCGTTAGCCTGGGGAGTGCAAAGCCACAGTCTCTCAAGTGGATAACAGTCTCCACTGGTTCTGGAGGGGGCTTTGTGCCCAGAGTGCTTCATCCTGCCAAGGACAGAGGTAGTGGATGTATCTCCCCACTGGTTCTGGAGGGGGCTTTGTGCCCAGAGTGCTTCATCCTGCCAAGGACAGAGGTAGCGGATTCCTTTCTCCACTGGTTCTGGAGGGAGCTTTGTGCCCAGAGTCCTTCATCCTGCCAAGGACAGAGGTTGTGGATGTGATACTCCACTGATTGTGGGGCAACATGGAAGCTGGCCTGGCCCCTGGAACTGACCACCAGCCACGTACCGATGAACACTGGGGATGGCAGCCATGTCTGCGATGGTGCCACTGTTTCAGGTTGTCGCGGGGCCACTGGCGGGGCTGGCGGCGGTGTCATTAGCGGCGGTGCTTGTGGCGGTCATTGTGGCAGTGGTGCTGGTGGCTGGCTCACTGATTGCCGTGCTGGTGGCTGGCTCACTGACCGCGGTGCTGGCCGCGGTGTCTATAATGGCGGTGCTGGTGGGTGGCTCACTTACTGCGGTGAAGGCGGTGGTGTCTGCAATGGCGGTGCTGGTGGCTGGCTCACTGACCGCGGTGCTGGCGGCAATGTCTGTAATGGCGGTGCTGGTGGCTGGCTCACTGACCACGGTGCTGCTGAAGGGCTCTATATCTGAGCTGCTGGCGGCGGTCTCCTTGGCGGCGGTGCATGTGGCGGTGCCGGTGGCGGTCTTGTCCGCCGTGCAGGTTGGCGGCGACCTTGACTTGCCTTTCTGCTTCAGGCCCTTCCCCACCTTGGATGCTGGCGCTGCTGTCTTGCCACTCCCCACACTTGTTTTGGCTGAGCCCTTGGTGGCAGGTGTTTTGGCCTTCACCCTCTGGGATGTGGGCAACTTCTTCTGTTTTGGAGGTGGGGAAATGTCCTTGGCCTCGCTCCTTGCAACACTGGCAGCCCTGTTGCTTGGCGCACTCCAAAAACCGGGTATTGCTGGCACCACTGTGCCCGGTGATGTGGTGGCTGAGGTGCTGGGTTGGGACCTGGAAAGGCAGGCCCTAGGGGACGGGCGGTGGGAGGTGTGGGGAAGAGGTCAACATTTAAGAGGAATTTTTTTTGACACACTGGGACAGGTGGAGGGAGGGGTTTGGGAGTGGAGGAAGAGGTAGTGATTGTAGGTGGTGTTCGTTTGCTGACTTTGGGTGAAGGTGCATGGGCTGGAGGCTGTTGTGAGGTGGATGGCTGTTGGGTGGGTGTGTGACTGCGTTTGTGTAGTTTGGGAGGAGGGCTCACAGACACACTGGTAGAGGACACAGGGGATGTGTGAATGGTAGTGGGGGTAGTGTGTGCACGTGAGCATGATGGGGGTGCTGGTGATGGAGGTAGTGGCTGAAGATGTAGGCCATGCAGGTGTGAGTGGAGACGTGACAGGGAGGGAGGAGGGAGACGTGGAGGAGGGGGACACAGTGGAGGCAGTGGATGTTGGTATGTGTGCATGGGTATGATGCTTGTGTGAGTGCTTGTGGGATGTGTGGTGCTTATGTTTGCCAGAGCCACCCTTGTGTGTTGAGGTGTGTGCATGCTGGTCTGATGGTGTGCTTGGGATAGGCTGAGGTACTGGGGGTTGGGTCCGGGTGGAGGAAGTTGGAGGGGGGAGGCTGGACACAGGGACAATGGCTGCCATCAGTGCAGAGGCCAGAGCCTGAAATGCTCTCTGTTGGGCTGCCTGGCCAGAATGACTGCCCTCCAGGTATGCATTTGTCTTTTGCAACTGCCTCTCTACACCCTGGATGGCATTCAGAATGGTAGACTGCCCAACAGTGAGGGATCTCAGGAGGTCAATAGCCTCCTCACTGAGGGCAGCAGGGCTGACTGGGGCAGGGCCTGAGGTGCCTAGGGCGAAGGAGATGCCCAACATCCTGGGTGAGCGGCCACACCCCGAGGGGCTGCTGGGAGGGAGGTGCTGGTTGGGGGGGGGTGTGGCGGCTATACCTGTAGATGCGGTGGGCACAGAGAGGCCTGCCACCGCAAGGGAGCTCCCATCATATGAAGAGTCTGTGTCGCTGGTTTCAGCTCCTGTCCCCACCGTGGAGCTCCCCTCGCCCTCCGTCCCACTGGTGAATTCAGACTCCGTTGTCTGGCCCTCCAGGGACATGTGGGATGCAGCTCCCTCCTGCTCCGGTGGCACAGCTCCTCTGCCTGATGATGCTAATGCACACAAGAACAGGGAGACCACAAAAAGAGGGTGGGGAAGAAAGAAGGAAGTCATGTTCAGTGCAGACAATACCGCTACTGTTGGCGGACACTACAGACACAGCAGCCCTCTGCACTACGCCATGCACGTGGAGTTCCCTAATTAATCACAGGGACATGGGGTACACGGCCTATGCCCGGTAGCTGCACACATGGAAGTCACAGGAGCCTGACTAGGTGTAGATGGCTCTTACCCCTGGTGGGTATGGGGTGCCACTTAGCCTGCCTCACAAAGGGTCCTTGCCTACAAAGTTCGCCTTAGCCTATGGGAACCCACTGCCCACCTCCCCCACCCAGACCCCTCCAATGCGCGCAGAGTCAGCTGAATGTGAGTGTACTCACCCCTTTGTGGCTGCTGTGATGCCCTCAAGCGGCCATCCAACTCCGGATACGCCACCGCCAGGATCTGGAACATCAGGGGCGTCATGGTGCGGCGGCACCCCTCCCACGTTGGGAGGCCATCCCCAGCTGGGCCTCCGCTGTCTTCTTGCTTCAGTGGCAAAGGTCCTCCCATCTTTTACAGCAGTGGGTGCTCCGTCTGTGGTGGACCCCTAGGGTCCGGACGTCCTTGGCAATAGCACTCCAAATATCCTTCTTCTAGTGGGTGCTGACCTAGAGAAATTGTACAGGGAAATCTTTAACACTTTTACCGTCCTGACCGTCATACTCATTGCCCACCAGTTCCCACCCTTGCCCTGACGCACATACACTCACCATTGATCATGCAGACCTCATCTCTCCCCGTATCTTCCATCCACACCACTCCAAACAGGCATTGCCCATACAGCATGCTCACAATGTACTCACCTGTTTGTCTGGAAGACCGTAGAGTAGTGTGTACTGGGGGAGGACCCAATCCACTAGTTTGTACAACTCCTCTGATGTGAAGGCAGGGGCCCTTTCCCCAGACACATGAGCCATCGTCGCTTCCAGACTGAGGTTACAGCAGCACTTGCAGTGTAGGTCCTTTCCTGTAGAAGATCAGTTATCAAGTGAGTGAACAGAGAGAAAATGGCGGTCACGTCTGTGGCGGTGCGTACCGTCACCACTGGCGTACATCGTCATTGGCTCCTGGGACCCATAGGGCCCAATGTTAACCAATGCAGGATTGCACCGCGGTCTTCCACCGCCTACCGCGATGGTGTACAACCCCAGCTCAGTTACCTCATATCCCCTTGTCCCACATTACAGGTCAGGCAGCCGCCATTTCAGGTGGCCACATGGCATTATTTTTTAATGCATCACACATATATATGCCTTGCATATACACAGAGACAGGCACATAGCGTATTGACAAATGTATGCAATACTATAGTTTTTTCCCTACCTCAGTTTTGGCTGACTCTGTGCTCGCTGTTCTCATCCATAGGGCACGTCCGCTGGGGCAGGTGAGGAGATGGCGGCATCCTCCGGTGTACAGACCGCTGGTGGACCTGTTGACAATGGAAGAGCGACATGTAATAGTCACCTACAGACTAGATTGTGCCACAATCCAGGAACTGTGTGCCCAGTTGGAGCCAGACCTGATGTCAGCAATCCGCCATCCCACAGGGATCCTCCCTCTAGTGCACATCCTGTCAGTACTCCATTTCCTGGCAAGTGGGTCTTCTCAAACTGCAGTGGCCATAGCATCAGGGATGTCCCAGCCAATGTTCTCAAACGTGTTGTCCAGAGTGTTGTCTGCGCTGCTGAAACACATGTGCAGCTACATCATTTTCCCTCAGGTGGAGGATTTGCCTACAGTGAAAGGTGACTTCTATGCCCTGGGACATATCCCCAACATCATAGGTGCCATTGATGGGACACCTGTGGCCTTGGTACCCCCCGCAGGAGTGAACAGGTGTACAGAAACCGGAAAAGCTATCATTCGATGAATGTGCAGATGGTGTGTTTGGCCGACCAGTACATCTCCCATGTGAACGCCAAGTTTCCTGGCTCAGTACATGATGCTTACATTCTGAGGAATAGCAGCATCCCTTATGTGATGGGGCAACTCCAGAGGCACCGTGTGTGGCTACTAGGTGAGGACAAGGACCCTATACCGTGTGAATAGTTGTCTGGGGTTGTCCCTAAGGGTTAGTGTGTGTCTAACAGTTGTCCCTCAACATTTGCAGGTGACTCTGGGTACCCCAACCTGTCATGGCTACTGACCCCAGTGAGAAATCCCAGGACAAGGGCAGAGGAACGCTACAATGAGGCACATGGGCGAATTAGGAGAGTCATAGAGAGGACCTCCGGCCTCCTGAAGGCCAGGTTCCTGTGCCTCCATATGACAGGTGGTTCCCTCTACTACTCACCAAAGAAGGTGTGCCAGATCGTCATGGCCTGCTGTGTGCTGCACAACTTGGCTTTGCGACGACAGGTGCCTTTTCTGCAGGAGGATGGTCCAGAAGGGGGTCTTGTGGCAGCTGTGGAGCCTGTGGACAGTGAAGAAGAGGAGGCAGAAGGGGAGGACATAGACAACAGAAACACTGTGATCCAGCAATACTTCCAGTGAGAAACAGGTAAGAAGACATCACCGCCTCCTACATCTGATAAAATTGTAAGACCTATCATCTGTCTGTCACTTTCACCCAGTGTATGGGCCCTGACGTGTCACTTTGCCTTTCCATTTCACAGATGCGGGTCCCACTGTGTGACCTCTGGTATGTTACCTCATGGACTAGAGCTGTGTGACATAGGTAAGCTGACAAATTGAATGGACATTGATATTTTCCTCAGTTATTGCAAATACACATTTGTGAAAGCACAGACTGACTCCAGATTGTTTTGTGATTCAAGGGTGTTTATTTAAGTGCATAATGATTGAGGTGGTATTAAAGTGGTCAGGGATGGTGGTGGAGGAGAAGGATGACAATCAGGGTGGTCTCATTTCTTGGCGGGGGTCTTGGCATTGTTCTCTGTCATTGTCCTGGATCTCAGGGACCGTTTGCGGGGTGGTTCTCCATCTGCTGGGGGTAGGGTGCTGGTGTGGTGGTCCTGTGGTGGTGCCTCCTGTCCACTAGCGCCGGCGGAGGTGGTGGGCAGTTCATCGCCCAGGCTAGTGTCAGGGGCCCCTTGTTGTGCCACAGTGTCCCTCCTGGTGTTAACAAGGTCCTTCAGCACCCCTACAATGATGCACAGGGTGGTATTGATGGATTTGAGTTCCTCCCTGAAGACCAAATACTGTTCCTCCTGCAGCCGCTGGGTCTCATGAAATTTGGCCAGTACCGTTACCATCGTCTCCTGGGAATGATGGTACGCTCCCATGATGTTGGAGAGGGCCTCATGGAGAGTGGGTTCCCTGGGCCTGCCCTTCCCCTGTCACACAGCAGACCTCCCTGTTCCCCGGTTTTCCTGGGCCTCTGTCCCCTGAACCGTGTGCCCACTGCCACTGCCCCCAGGTCCCTGCTGTTCTTGAGGTGGTGGGTTTGCCTGGGTTCCCTGTAGTGGTGGACACACTGCTGCTTGACGTGTCCTGGGGACAGAGGGATGGGCCCGATGGGTGGGTGCTGTGCTGGTGTTTCCAGAGGGTGGAGGCTCTGTGGTGGCCTGTGACTGTGTCAGGGGAACCAACTGTCCCGAGGTTCCAGATGGACCAGGCTGGTCATCTAGATCCAGTTGGACAGAGCTGCTGTCATCACTGTGGGCCTCTTCTGTGGGGGGAGTGGACATGTCTGGAACCTCCTGTCCGGTGACATTGGGTAGGGGTCCTGCAGAGGTGTAAAGGCATGATTATTGCATCTGTGTGTGCCATGGTGTGCAGTGGGTGGGTGACCCTGTACCCCAGTGCTTACATTCTTGTGTAGGACATTGTGTGATATTTGGTTTGGGGATCTTTGTGGGTATGTGTACTGGACATGCATTGGTGATGGGTGTCCATGCTCTGTTGTTGCATGCAGGGCTTGGTGTTGGGATGTGTGGTTTGTGATAGTGGGACATATGTGAGGAGTTGGAGTGATGGGGGTGAGGGTAGGGGTATGTGATAGCATGCAGGTAGGGTCGGGGATATGGTAGTTAAAGATTTGATTTACCAGAGTCCATTCCTCCGGCTACTCCTGCGAGGCCCTCAGGATGCGGTATAGCCAAGATCTGCTCCTCCCATGTTGTTAGTTGTGGGGAAGGAGGTGGGGGTCCGCCGCCAGTCCGCTGAACTGCAATGTGGTGTCTTGAGACCACAGAACGCACCTTCCCCCGTAGGTCGTTCCACCTCTTCCTGATGTCATCCTGTGTTCTTGGGTGCTGTCCCACTGCGTTGACCCTGTCCACGATTCTGCGCCATAGCTCCATCTTCCTAGCTATGGAGGTGTGCTGCACCTGTGATCCGAATAGCTGTGGCTCTACCCGGATGATTTCCTCCACCATGACCCCAAGCTCCTCCTCAGAAAACCTGGGGTGTCTTTGCGGTGCCATGGGGTGGTGTGGGTGATGTGTGAGGTGGTGTGTGTTGTGATGTGTGGGGTGATGTTTAGGGGTGTGTGGTGTTTTGTGCGTGGATGTGCATGAGTAATGATGTTATGTGCCTCTGTATGCTGGTGTGTTCTTTGCTTTTCTATCTCTCTGCTTCTTCCAAATTTTTGGTTGTAAGGGTTTGTGGGTAATGTGGATGTGTGTTTTATATTGTATTGGGTGTGTGGGAGTGGTGTGTGTATGTGTATCAGGTGTGTGTATTTGGAATTGTCCAATGTGGTAGTGTTTTGTAACTGTGTGTGTATTTTGAGCGCAGCAGTGTGTACCGCCAATGGAATACCGCGGTTGAAAGACCGCTGCGTGTATTTGTGGGTCGTGATAGTGTGGACATATTCCTGTTGGCGTGACAGTGGAGGTTTTGTTATCGCCAGTTTATCACTGACCCTTGGTGTGGCAGACTTGTGTGGGTGTCTAGATTTTGGCAGATTCCGAGCTGTGGGTCGTAATGGCTGTGGCGGAATTCCGCGGCTGCGGCGGTGTGTTGGTGGTCTTCTGCACGGCGGTAAGCGGGATTTACCGCCAATGTTGTAATGAGGGCCAGAGACTCTAGTTTAAAGGTCTGATTATAACTGGAAAAAAGAGAGAATGTTTGAGTTACATGAGCAAATAAATGGTAATGTCTGTCTGTACAGATGGATTCAACCCAACGCCAACAAACTGTTACATTTACAACCTGTCCCTCGATATTTATTTCTCTGCCCATGATAATGCCATTGTTAGACCTGGCATCCTTGGCATGGTCTCCCCTAACCTTTTGCCTCTAGGTTGTTGCTGTGTGCTGGGATCTGTTTTGCTGTTTTTGTTTCTCAGGGCACTTTACCACTGCTGACCAGTGCTAAAGTGCAAGTGTTCCTGATATGTAATTGTATGTGTAATTGACTTTTCCATAATTGGCATATTTGATTTGATAGTAAGTCCCAAATATAGTGCACTTGAGGTGCATAGGTTCTGAAAATCAAATGCTACTGGTGGGCCAGCAGCACTTATTGTACCACCCACATCAGTAGCCCTGTAAACATGGCTCAGATCTGCCACTGTAGTGTCTGTGTGTGCAGATTTAAACTGCCAATTCGAATTTGGCAAGTGTATCCACTTGCCAGGCCCAATCCTTCCCTCTTTATACATGTAAGGCACCCCTAAGATAGGCCGTAGGTAGCCCCATGGGCAGGGTGCAGTGTATGTTAAAGGTAGGAAATGTAGTGATGTTTTTTTACATGTCATAACAGTGAAATACTGCCAAATTCGTTTTTCACTGTTGCAGGGCCTATTTCTCTCATACGTTAACATGGGAGCTGCCTTTAAATATCTTTTAAGTGTAGTTTCCCTTTGAGAGCAGATAGGAATCTGGAGGTTGGGGTCTCTGAACTCACAATTTTATAAATACATCTTTTAGTGAAGTTGGTTTTTAGATAGTTTGAAAATGCCACTTTTAGAAAGTAGGCATTTTCTTGCTTAAACCATTCTTTGACTCTGCCTGTTTGTGAATCCCCTCTAGACAGTGACACAAAGGGAGCTGGGGTGTAACCTGCATAATTTGATGAGCCATCTGGGCTAGTTTGGAGAGAGGAGTGGTCACTTACACCTGAATGGACTGTGCCTGCCCTCACACAGTGCATTCTCCAACCCCCCGGTGTGTGTCTGTGGCCTTTCCCGGGCAACTTCAAAGGCAGAAATGGGTATACGTTTTGGACCCAAAACCCCAGACTTTAGATTTCTTCAAGATTTGCTTCTGGAACAAAGAAGAACCTCTGCCCAGGAGAAGAGCTGAAGAACTGAGAAGAGGTGCTGCACCTGCCTGTGACTGTGCTTTATTGGGCTACCCTGCAGTTGCTGTTTCTGCCTGTCAAAGGGGACAAAGACTGGACTTTGTGGTATTTTTCTGCTTGAGAGAATCTCCAAGGGCTTACACTGAGCTTGTCCCCTCTTCTGAAGTCTCAGGGCCATCAAAGACTTCTTCTGCCAGCACCTGTACTCTCTTTGAGACTCCTGCCAAGTGGTGCCCAAATCCAGTCTTGGGGAAGCCACATTATATTCTTATTCCTTGAAAGGAAAAGCTGGTGAAAAATCAAGAAAAACTAAGTGTATCGACTTCGGATGACCCCAGACTGATGCCACTGCCAGACCCTGCGATGCCCCCTTCACCTGAAGCCATGGTCCTGGCTGAAGTGTGACGACCCCGCAGTCCTGATGCTGCAGCAACCCCGCTGAAGTCAGCACCTCCGTGAGTCCCGAAGTGCTGTGTGACCGATGTTCGTGACACCTGACGTCGCTGCACCACGCTGTGACCGCTGGATATCGACCCCACCAGAAGTGCACTGATCCAGAGCTTCACACTGTTGCCGCCTCACCTCCACCACTCCGCAGCAGGGACCCGATGCCTCTTATGGCCGCATCTCCTCCGGAACCAACACCGCATTGACTTCAGCGACTCCACGATCCCGACTCTGTGCACCGGCTTGTTTCCTTTTTTTCACAAGGTACTGTACCTGGGGGTCCGTGTGACTCTGTGTTAGTGTCAGATTGTTGGGAAAGACTCCATCACGATGCTGTGATATCTCCAATCTGAAGCATTTGTGTTTCTATGCAATGTATTTAAAATTAATCTTTAAAAATTCATAACTTGACTTGTGTACGTTGGATGTTTGTTGTTTTGGTCTTGTTTTGTTTAGATAAATATTGGCTATTTTCCTAACCTGGTGTTGAGTCATTTTGTAGTGTTTTCAATTCATTATTGTGTGTGTTGATGCAAATACTTTACACATTGTCTCTGGGTTAAGCCTTTCTGCTCATGCCAAGCTGCCAAGGGGATGAGCGGGGGTTAACCGGATGTGTTTCTCCTTTGCCCTGACTAGAGTGAGGGTCCTTCCTTGGACAGGGGGTAGCATGACTGCCAACCAAAGACTCCATTTCTAATAGTCATTAACTGTTAACTCTGTATGCACTCAACTTTCATTTCTAGGAGCTCTCTGTCCTTAAATGGCTGGTTTTCAGTTTTGCTTATCAGGATTTATAAATGAAAATCTTGACTTTAGTTCTCCACTTGTAAACTTAATTTTAAGCTCCCAAATCTATAGTCAAGTTGTGTTTGCAACATTGAGTTGAAATGTATATAAACATCCTCTTTTTGTGCTGTAAGACTAGTTTACTTTGCTATTCTTATTTTTATGTCTATAGTTGTATATACATCACATATGTCTGTGTGTATATATGCATATGTATATATATATGTGTATATATATATATCTTTATATATATATGTATATATATATATATATACACATATATATATATATTCACTTATAAAATCAAATGTTACAGTGGCATTATTGTTAGGTTCTGAATTTACTCGTACAAAACCACAGAAATTCAGCAGTTATAGTTGGAGTTTTTTCAAGTAACTATAACTCGCACACTAAAGTAACTATACCTTGTGCCCAATGGGGAGGACTTTAGAAAATCTTGGGGAAGCCACATTATATTCTTATTTCTCCAGGAATTCCAAAGACACCTTTTTATTCAGCTTTAACAGTAATATTACACCAAAATTATGATTAAAGAAATTTGTTTACATCGTTTTACCATAGTGAAAGGAGGGATCTAGAGGTTTACATGTGAATCTGTAAGACACAAGGTAAAAAATAAAATATCTTTAAAAGAAAAAGGGTTGAATGAAAGATTTTTTTAACATCTATGACAAGGCAGAACACTACACAGTATTATTTATTAACAAATAAGAACCTTGTCTCTGATTAAATGCCTTATGAGATTAAGTAAAATCAGGAATTTTAACTCCACCATATTGACAATCTTTTTTAAGTTTTGTCAAAGACAGTCTTGTTTTTTCGTTATTCCATGAACATTTGGAGATAAGTGAGTCTATTTTCTTCAATAGGAAGAAAGTAATATTAATTGAGTCATAGAAATAATCGTAATAATAAGGGGATTAAGCACCATTTTGATGGATTATAATCTACCCCACCAAGAAAGATATAAGTGGTTCCATTTAGTTGTAAAAAATATAAAATTTTAACACCAGTTCTTTGAAAATATCAAATTTTGTTTCTTAGGTTGAGTTTGCAAACCATATACACAAATATTTTATTTTGGCAGTAGCTCAACAGAACCTAGAGGTTTCACTCATCTGCTTAGTAAAGGATATTTATAAAGGAAGTATCTCTGTTTTATAAGCATTCATTCTATAACTGGCAACATTGGAAAACAAACTAATTTCCTGCCACTTTGAAGAAACAAAAGCTTCTGGGTTGGACACTAAAAAGGGACATTATCCACGTAGTCCTCTAGTTCTAATTACTACATGCCATTGATGAAACCACGAATATCCTCATTCTCTATAATTCAAGAAAGAAAAAGTTCCAATACCAAAAGAAATAATAATAGATCGAGAAAGAGCGCATCCTTGGTGCGCTCTTCTGAGCAAAGAAAAATAATTGGAATGCAAACTATTAACATAAATGTAATCCTTAGGGGAACTATAAAATGTAGAAATCATAGAAAGTAATTGTGGACCAAAACCAAGGCATCATAATATCTCAAAAATTAAATCCCAACCTGATGTGTAAAACTGATGCTAACTCTTCATCTTATCTAATGATAATTTTTTATCAAGGAGCAACTTGTTTTGTTCTTCATAACAAAATCTATTATAAAACAATGAGCAGTCAGTTTAAATTCAACCCAAATAACTCTAAAAGGTGATTGAGAAGATTTTTGTAACACAATCTTGAAAAGCATTTATATACGATAATCCAAAACTGTTTTATTTTGTGCAGCAACCCAACTACTATCATTATCATTTTTGTTGTGATTCAATATGTACATGTATATACTTAGTACACAAAACAACACTGCTATTTTTCTTATTTAAAGCAGAAAACAACAGAACCTCTTCCACCCATTCCCTCAGTGTTTCCATGCTTCTTTATGTGATGAATTCAGTTCTTGCAGTAAAATAATAGCAGGTCTAAATTGTGCTAAGTGAGAAAGAACTCTCTGTTGTTTTAAAGGATCGTTCATTCCCTTAACAATTTAAGAAATAACCCAGAATCAAGCAATTCAACAAGAATATATAAAAGGTATACATATTACTTAAAAGACATATAAAGGAATGAATTGCATTGCTATGTATAAGTGATTCAGAAGATAGAATTCAACCAAAACTATAAGATAGGGAGAAAAAGGAAAGATAAGAAAAACAAGAGGGGTGAAGACTTAAAAAAAGAAAGTTATACCACAAAGGAACAGACAGTACATTCCAAGGAACTAGTGACTGTAAAGACATACATGAAAGGAAATATGAGTTTGGTGAATAGAAAAATCCTATTACAAAGATGTCACAGCCAGGGAGAAATCAGGGTGGTGAAAGAACAGTGATCTGAGACATTAGGTCAGTAGAGTGACATTTTGAAACCTGTAACAAAAAAAGAGCAAATTTGAACACTTTCAGCATGCCAAGTAGAAAACCAAACAATCATTATGTTTCATTACATCAAGGAGAGGGAGGTTACAGGTTGAAAAGTACAGCCCTATTCTCACTAATGAATTGTTTAAGTTTGACAGGGCTTTCTTAAGTGGCTTTTGTATCCTTAAAATTCACTTGAAAATAACATGGATTGATGCGACCATATCTGTCCTGCATAGAGTGAAGGGCTGGTCACTGTTCTAGAATCTATTTCAGTCTATTTGCTGTTTCTTCAGCAACATCTTCCAAGGAAAAATCTTTATTGCCCAGCCAAGAGGGAGGATTTTAATGTGCTCAGTATATTCTAAAAAACAAACAACAATACACCTTTGTTTAGAACAGTTGACAGAAATTCTGTTTCTCTGTCCCAGTCAATGAGCTTGTGGATATGTATCTGTGCAGGATCTAGAAAATCCAGTAATTTAGAAACAAAGGAGACAAAAAAGAAAATTGGATCTTTTTCTTCTATATATTTTGGAAGACCATAAATGCAATACGTTATTCCTACTAATTCTGTTCTCTAAATCCTTTGACAGTTTTTAGGAGATGGTATTTCCTTCCGCATGGAATCAATATTGCCAGTTGCATCCTGAATATCACTCATACTCTGTTCTGCTTCTGATACACTGTTTTCCACAAAGACCATTTTCATTTAATAATTGCAAGCATTTGTTTGTTTTCTCAGTTTGTGGTCAGGAGGCTCCAATAGATCTCCATACAAGTAGAGGAAGTGGATGCACTATGAAATGGAGGGTCTTGCTTCCATCATTCAGTAACAGGTATGGACGTCCATGATTTTGTTGATAGAATTAGCTTAGGGATAGCAGAAGGTATATTTTTTTGACATAAGAGACTCCCCCACTGTAGGGAGTCAGACTGAAAAGACATATTTGTGTTGAGATTAAGGGGAATTTTTTTAATGTGATCTTAAGAGGCCTTGTCTGCCTTCTTAAACCAAATACAGATTTCAGGATATGATGTACCTAACATCACCTGTGAGAAGGAAAAATGGTAAATGTTAAAAGAACAAATTCAGGAATAAAGAATGATACTGTCACAAATGAAACAAGCAATTCAAAATCATCAAAAAATAGATGAGCCCATTGAAAACCTTGGAAATAGAAAAAAATCCTTGATTAGTTGACCAAAAACAGCAGAAAAGTGAAAATTGCCAATATTTGCTGGTGCGTTGTGGCATTCCTGACCAAACCTGTTAAATACATGAAAGGACACATGGCCTCTATGATAGAAAGTGGCTGCCGTGACCTGCCAAACCTCAGGAGAGGAGTGACATGAAAAAGAAATGTCTGTAACTGTTCAACAGGATGCTCCTCTGTGATGTTGCAACATGAAATATACTCTGCCGCTCCTACAGGAACATTTCAGTGAGGATGACCAGCATTGTTTGTTCAGTCAAGTCACCAAGTCCCAGGAGCTCTGCAGACACATGACCATCATACAAAGCAGTGTAGCCATGCCCTATGTATCTTTCCAGTTATCCAAATTACATCATTTTGAAACATCTAAATGTTACAAATAGGCAGTCACTGTTCTCTATTAACTCCGGGTGTGGCTACTGGAGACAGAATTAACACTTCCATCAGATATCTTTGTGAGTTAACACAGATTACAAATTAATTCCCTCAGAATTGAGAATAACATGTGGGCCTGGCAAAACCAGGTCTAATTCCACTTGGAGCAGCTGATAAATGCATGGTGGGGCTTTTTATATCAGCCTTGGTGGGTAGGATTAAGGCAGAGGGAGCAGGAGGTCAACAGTCCTTTTACTTAAATTCGTGGGAGCTTGAACTTGATATTGAAATTCATACTTTCATTTTGAAGTTTTGGTTTTTGAGGTTCACAATCTGTGGCTTCCAGACCTCTGTTTAGCTTGTGATAAGAGCTCAGTTAATCATGGCAGCTTCTACACAGAAACACCTTTCAAGTTCAGTGCTGATTGTTCACAGAACATGAAGAATATCTTTTCTGTAATCAAAACTAAAAACTCCTCAATTTAATTCTGGCAAGCAATTTCTTTGAAAGAGGGAGTCTCTGCAACTTGCTTATGTTGCTTCTTAATTGCAGCTTTTAAACTTTTCGGTCTTCAGACCTTGAGCAACATTGAAAGGACTTGAGTCTCGATCAAGTGACTGAATGAAGCATTTTAGTTTAAAAAATGCAAGTCAATTGAACATTAAAAAAAAAAAATCAATCAATGGCACAAATAGCACCCCTTAACGATTTTAATATTGTATAGTAGCACATATGTGAAAATATAGGGCCAGATTTACAATGCCATAGCTCCACCGGAACATCACTTTCTGTGATGCTCCGGTGGTGCTGTGCGCTGCGCTGTATTTACAAGGTGGCATTAAACCACTTTTTGTGGCTTAACGCCACCTTGTAAATATGGCCCGTCACAGGCAGCACTTTGCATGGAAGGTGCATGCAATGGGTGTTGCTGTTCTACAGCAACACTGGTTGCATTTTGATGCTGCCCCAGATTAATGAGGAATCGTACATCTGTGCCAGCTCCAAAAACTAATGTCATCCCAGGGGTGGCGTTAATATGGTGCAACAAGGAGAAATGCTTTTATTTCTCCTCATTTTTTGCTCTTTCTATATGTGCTGCATATTGTTGGACCCCTAACGAAGCCATGGTGTCCTTAAATGCCCTTGAGGCAAAAGAAGGGACCTGGTCCATGTGGAAAGTCGCAACTGCATATGTGCTGATAAAGACTTGCAAATCTTTAATAACAGTCCAAGCATCAGCCGAGCATTGTGACCACACCCATAGAAATCTGGAGCAAAAGTCGACAGCGACTAAGATGTACTTGTATGCACTATCCTGTGTGAGGGGACCACAATGGTCCAAGTACACATATTGTAAAGGTTTGTTGGAAATTAGGAGAGGAATCTGCGGTGGGTGTTTGACGGTGGACCCTTTAATTTGTTGGCAGATATCTCACCAAAGGACATACTGCTTGGTCTGTTTGTAAAGACCTGGCCACTAATAATGTGCTTGCAATAATGATATTGTAGCCGCCACACCAGCATGAGCAGATGTAACCCCCTGGTGCGCTGCTTTAATCAACTCTGGTCTTAGGTCTTTATTGGGAATAATCCCATCCCCTACACCTGGTATTTACACATCTGCATCAAGGAAGCCTCCCCTTCGCTAGGAAAATTTAGCAGGAAATGCTTTAGGAAAGGCTTGCCTTCAGCCGTGGCTTTCACAGCAGCCCATATGTCATCGTCTTGTTTCATTCTAGAACGAATTGCTGCAGCAACAGCAGCTGTGGCTACTGATGATTAGGCTGCTTCATCAGCCAGTGTATTTCCAGCAATGTGTATTCCAACGCACTGGTGTCCAAGTGTATGTACAACATGGACGTTTGGTAGCGTTTCCTCCAGATCCGCTACTTTCCTCCACAGAAGCCTCTGTTTGATGGTGTTGCCTTTGAAATATCTGAACCCATCCTGGTGCCAGTAATGCAGATATTCATTAAAGGACTAGACACAATAGTACGAATCAGGATCTGTATGTTACAGTGCCATCAGCAGAGCCTTTAGCTCTGCCAGTTGTGCAGTACAATCCCCTAGGGTTTGCGTGAAAGTATGTTGTGGATAGAACTTACTACCCTTCATATAGCCTCTTATGACTATGCAAGCAGTGGAGTATAGATGCTCTGTGCCTATTGCAGGTTGTGCTGAGACCATCGGTGTACACAACTCTTTGATATTGAACAATATGCAATGTATTTGCCGGAACTGGGTATTCTAGTTCATATTGCAAAAATTCTTGAGTTTGTAATTTTGGGTCAAAAATGTAGTCGACATCAGTGGCTGTCAAAGATGTTGCCCATTGAATTCAACACGTTTAGAATTCTGGCTTTGGTAACACCCTCAAGGCCTGGAATTGGAGATACGACAATAATGCGTTTTCTCTGGGCTAGTGGTCTTTCTTTAATGACGGCCATCTGCACAGCAGTGAGAATTTTCTCAGTGGGAGCAAAGAGTTGTTTTGCTGTAGAGTACAAATGTGATTTGTATGCTATGCGGACCGTCTCACCCTCATTGAACATTACATAGGTGAAACCAATGGCACCAGCAATTACTCAGATGCACAGATGTTTTTCAATTGTCCCTTGTGTGTTAGTGTTGTACTGCAAGCATGTCTGTTTGCAAAGCTCTGAGAATGCATGTGTGTTTGACTGTCCAGAATTTACTGGAAAAGTCAGGATGTATTAAGTCATAGAAAGGTTTTATGCGTGATGTGTAATGCAGAATATAAGTTCTGCCAAATTTTAGGAACCCCAATAAGGATTTGAGTTTTTTAATGGTATTTGGAGGTTGTAATTGTGCGCATTTTTTCAAGAATTGTGGCATTAGGCTCTTTCCTTCACTTGATAGCTTGTATCCCAAAACAGGATGCCAAGGAAGGCAATTTTTTTAAGTTGAATTTATAGCCAAATTCGGCAAATCCTGTGATTTTCCATTGCATTGTTTAAATGTGCTCATAGCTGAGACCTTTTCTCATGAGAACCGGCTGCTAGAAGATGCTCTTCTTGCTGTAAGATTTTGAGTATAAACTGTGTGAGACTGACTTTCTCAGGAGGAGAACAATGGAGATACTGACTGGAGTAGAAGTTGCAACAATATTGTTACCTGACAAGCCGGATGATGAGGACATTGCAGGAAAACCAATCAATGAGATGTGAATGGAGTAATAGTAGAATTCATGGATGTTGAGTTTTAGTTTTTTTGGACAAACTTTGAACATGCGATTAATTGACCAATAGGGATTTGGAAAATAGTTTTAGTAGTTTTGATTTAACGAGACTGCACTGAGGAGGAACCAGCATTTGCCATACTGTATTGCCCATTTCTTTGCTGGCCAAAAGGTCAATATTTCTTGTGCATCTTGACAAGAGATGTGCTTAACTTTACTGCCTAAAGTCTTTGCGTTTTCTGAACTTTGATGCTGAATCCTGATACCTTGCTGATCGACTTATGTCCTGAGGATGAAGACTGACTCTGCTTGCTGATCCACACTGAGGATAGGTATTATGAATTAGAATATTGATTATTATGCATATTTGCTTTTTCTTTCTAGGTACCAACTGCACTGTTTTGATAGAGCCATAGTTAGATGTTTTTCCAAATTGATGTTGCTAAATTGTTTTGCATGAAGCGCAACATGCTGATGCTAATCTGATGTTAGTTAAGGATCCACACTAATGAAATAGTGCTAACAGGGAATAATGCTTGATGAATTTCTTTGCTGAACTCAAATGTATGTAATCACTTTGTCGCACTTGACTTTGTTATTAATTTGTATCATAACCTTAGAATGTGTTGTAAGTCAAGCTTTGATTAGATTACATTTCTTCTGCCACTTTGGACAGCCAGTATTGTTTCTGTATGTGTTTCATTTGATATTGAGATTAATCTACATGCCCTTAGCATTGTTAATATAGGGAAATAAATATTTTAAATTTTACTAAAAGGTGTGGGTATTCATGACTGAAAGGTCATGGTGTGTGACAATTACTGACTCTATGGATTATTGATGTATTGATCATGGCTGATTATTGATATGCTGTATTGATTATTGATTTCAAAGTACTGGAGTTATTGTAAGAACATCTTAATTGTGAGTTAAAAGGTTCATCAACCTATTCACATCCCCTTGTAAGTTTACTTATTAAGGTCAGGCGCGCTAACAAGTCTGACCACCAGGGTCATAATTTACCAGTCGGATGGCCAGGAGCACGACGATCTAACTGTCACCACGAGTCAATTCGCAATGAGGGCCTGTGTTTAATATTTGAGTGGGATGTTCACCTCTCTCGACTAATAACTCAGTTTCTTACAAACGTGTGTTCCTTCTTTTTTGTCTGTGGCACCAGCTAATGTGGATTCCAGGGCTTTTATTTATTGAATACAAAAAACTCCGAAAGATACAAGAGTTGGGACCATGATCATAAAAAAGAAGGACTACCATTAATCAAAAGACCTGGGTCATTGACTTAATAATGTCACTACAGCCTTGATACCAATGCAAGGGTCAGTATTTGAAATAATAAGGATGAACGATCACAGGTTTGAAATAGTGACGGTCTTCTGTGTCTTTGGTCTGGCCATTTTTCTTTTATCTCTGGGTTTCTGGTGTTCACCCTTCCTTATTGTGATCTATACCAACAATATAGGGGTTTATAATGTACATGGCGGTAAACACTCTTAACCCCGCCGGCCGCATAATGAACAATCCGCCATCGTCAGGCGGCCCTCCCTATGTTAATTATATGGTGGTTCCGACCGCCATGCCGGTGGCGGTCTTTTCCACCGCTGCCGGCATGGCGGTCTGAACCACCATGTTCGTAATGAGGGCCATAGTCCTGCTTCTGTTTCTTCTTTCCGAAGCCAGTAACTCGGCCATTCCTGTATCAACAAATGCAAAACACAACTGTTGGATTTTCCAACGCTTCGTTTTAAGGAGATTGGCAATAAAATCAAAGATGCAACACTTTCGGGGTCATTATGAACACAGCGGTAAACACCGCCGTGTTCATGCTGGCAGTCTTTCTATTGACCACCAGCCCCCTTGAGACCCTGCCGGCCGCATAAAGAACATTCTGCTGGGCCGGCGGGTGGAATGCCGGCCAAGCACAATGCAGGGCCGGGACATTGCTGACGGCTCCACATGAAGCCGTCGGCAATGCCTCAATGCGGCAGGTGCAGAGGCACCCGTCGTTCAGATCACTGCCCATAAATCGGGCATTGACCAAGTGCATGGGCAGTGGAGGGGCCCCCATAGGGGCCCCAGAGCTCCCCTTCCACCACCCTTTCCCTTACGGGTTCCCCCGCCAGGGAAAGGCTGGGGGAAACAGAGTACATTATCCAGAGGGCAGCGCTGCCCTGTCGGATAATGTAATCCGCCATCATCAGGCTGCTTGTCGGCGGTAGTCTGGCGGTGGCGGAGGGCCGCCACAGGTGGCCCTCCCTTTGTTAATTATATGGCGGTTCAGAACACCATGCCGGTGGCGGTCTTTTCTGTCACCGCCGGCATGGCGGTCTAAACCGCCAGGGTTGTAATGAGCCCCTCTGTCCTCAACAGAAAGGTCAACACTAAAGTAGTTCATAACTATAGATTGCCTTCACTGATCTCCTGAGAGCTTTATTAATGCTGAAAGAGAATGCCATAAATTGATCAAACGTATGCGCAAAATAAATGATCTCCGTTTAATTTATTTTTACATGTCATCTTGATAATTTAAGACTTGGGCCTCCCTTTGAACTATTTTTTTTTTTTCTTTTTTACTGTACTTTTATTTTAATTTGGCTGCTTCTAGAACACCAACCATACCCGAGGAACAACGAAGAGCTTTATATAGTAGAAGGGATAGGAACCCTGTACGTTTGGTTACAAATTGCCCGGACAGCAGCAATTCAGCAACGCCATGAAGGTAAAATTAGTGAAGCATCTAAAAACAGTCTTTTTCACGTTTAACAATGTACAGAAGCGCTGTTCATCTTCTTCAATACTTTTACAAAAATAGTTTATTGCATGGATTTTCAGTCAACCCATTGGTTTTACTTAAGAAAATCATGTTCTGTAGCACAATGGCATTATTACAAGGCTGTAATGTGCATCTTGAATACACACGAGTGTACCATAAGTCATTTCCTTGGCACTGTTGAATACAGAATAATAACCTCCTTTTGGATTTAACTTTCATTGTTCAGTGAAGAAGACATTTCTTTTTTTTATTTTCCTTTCAGTAATAGAAATGAAAGGAAAAAAGCACATGCAGTCGAAGCAGTGTGTGTGCAGTGATACGAAAAGAGAGGGAAAGGGAGAGAGGGGCAGAGAAAGAAATCCAGGTAATCGAGGAAGCCAATAAAAAGAAGGAAAGAGAGACAGAGGAGGGAAAAAAATGTAAGGATAATAATGAGAAAGAAACTGAGAGTGAGTGGTAGAAAGTGATACAGAGTGATGGAGAGATGGAGAAATAAAACTGTGGGAGTAAGCAAAAGAAAAAATGATAGAAAGAGAAGGAAGCAAATCTCTTGTCAAGATGCACAGAGAAAGATATTATGACAAAAGTTGATAGAATGGAAACAAGAGAAATTATGAGAGAAGTAGAGAGAGTTAAAGGAATTAAAAGAAAGCCTACTCTCCTTTTACAAAACGGAGCGCCTGATTACGAGTTTGGCAGTCCGTGGACCGACGTGGTGGCAGCAGCGGTCCGACCTAGGTCGGGTCCGACCTAGGTCGAGTTAGCAGTCGGACCACCATATGCCGATACATGCGGATCCATAGACCAAAGACTGTCACGGTCTTGCCAGCACTGCCAGGCAGTGCAGACCACTGCGAGACAGGCCAATGAGGCAGTCGGAGCCCCTGTTTCTGCTGGACAGATTTTGATGTTGCCTTCCACCTTAGTGACTGTGGCGATCCAACCACCACTTCCCAGCTGGTGGAGAAGGATGCATAAAAGGCAAGAACTCACCTGTAGGCAGCATCACATCACACATCTTGTGCTGCTATGGAGCCAGTCCCTTACATCCTGCAGCTACCAATAGATTGAGCCCAAAATTAACCACCAAAGCCAACCACTGCAAATGGATCAGCAATCAGGGTGAATCAAACATAACTGTAGGCTTACATCTGAAATACCCAGGAACAACAAAAAGGTATGAAAGTAATGGCAGGACAAATGTGTACCCAAAAAAACAGCTTGGGTTTATTAACAGAATTTTGAAATGCGTTAAGGACAATGGTTAGTCCACAAATATAAGTTCTTGTGCACTGCTGTGAACCACAACGTGACTCACTGAACACTGGCATAGGAATCTCCACAGGAAGGGGTATCAAGAGAGCATGGTAGGGTTTAGGATGGGTAGGTTTGGTTTTTGGAGTGTTGTGTTTAACTTTGGGAGGAGTGCCCTTAACTTTGGTAGGAGTGGGCTTCTCTTTGAGGGTATGAGGGGGTATGGCTGGTTTCAGGGTGGGTGGGGGCAGGTGTGATAGGGGAAGACTTGGACGTTGAAGGGATGGATTGAGATGTGGACGGGGTCCTTTGGTTTTGGGAGTGGGGAGTTTCACAGAGCTAAGGGCAAGGTCAAAGAGGAAGCTTTCTTTGAGAAAACAAGTAGGGTCTGCAGAAGGGATTAGGGGATGGTATGTTGAGGAAGTGCTTGTCTTAGCTGTGGGTGTTGCTGGTGTATGTGTATCTGAGGTATGCTTGGGTTTGGGTGGGATCTGTTGCATGTGAGTGTGGGCATTTGTGTTTCTTGGGGGCTGTGAGGTGGAACAGGTGGCAAAGGTGGGAGTGGGGTCTGTGGGTGTTGGGAAGGTGTCTGGGGGAATGGTGTGTCTGCTTTGTGGGTCTGTGGGTGTTGGGGTGGTGTCTGGGTGTATGGTGTGTGGGTCTGTGAGAATGTTGTATGGTGGGTGTGGTGTGTGGGTCTGTGGTTGTTGGGGTGGTGTCTGGGGGTATGGTGTGCGTGACGTGTTGGTCTGTGGGGCTGGGGTGGTGTCTGTGGGAATGGTGGGGATGGTGTCTGTGGGAATGGTGGGGATGGTGATCTGTGTGAGTGACTGTTGAGTGCTTGTGTGCCACTATATCTTAGGTGGGTGGCACAGATGTGTGTGTGTGCTTTGGACAGGTAGGAGAAGAAGTAAATTGGATGGGGATAGGATTTTGGGGGATAGAAGTCTGCGTCCAGTGAGAAGCTGAAGAGATCTCTGTAGGCCCGACATGACACTATGAATCCCTTCCAGGTACGCAACCACCTGCTGAAGCTGGAAGGCATTCAGAATGGCAGTCTAACCCACCGAGATGCTCCTCAGGAGGTCAATAGCCTCCTCACTAAAGGCAGCAGGGGCAAGGGGGCAGGAGTGAGGTACATGGTGTGAAGGAGAAACCCACCCTCTTGGATGAGAGGGCACAGCCAACTGGTGGAGAGCAACAGGGAGAGTGGAGATGGAACTAGAGGTGGCAGACAAGGATGGAACAGGTACAGGTCCTGATGGGTCTGCCACCACTAGGGAGTGCCCACTGGAGGAAGAACCCAAGATGAAGATGTTGATCCTGTGTCCTCAGTGGTACTCCCCTGAAGCTCTGGCCCACTGGATCCCTCCATGTCTTATGTCCCTTGACTGAAGGTAGTGTGGCCAGCTGCTTCCCCACTGGTTTCAGCCCTGTCTCCTCCGCTTGCTTGTGCTGCTGTTGAAATTACAAAGACAAATAGGGTCACAATGTGTGTTTCAACACAATTGAACAACTGCTTTGATTACCAAACATTACCAGAATGGACAGCATCCCCCAGTCACAAGCGTCAGCAAAGCTGTCCCAACATTTACAACACCATAGGCATACATGCTACATGAACTGTGAAGAGCTTCCCACATGAAAATCTGAATCACAGACAATTCCAATTGCATGGATAAAGTTATGCAATCACAATACCCATGGAGCAAGTAGAAGACCTTGTCACCTTGAATGGTTTGGCTTATGTAGCATTCTTAAGTAACCTGTTGGCACAAAATAGAATGACAATGCCAAGTTCAATCACACATATCCCACACAAAATCATGCATCCAGCTAATCTTCAGATACCCAATACCACAACATGATGAAATGATGGCCAAATAATTTAGCCATGTTGCAGCAACAAGTACAGTAGCCAGAAGAAGGTCACGAGGAAACACCTATCACACCATCAAAATCCCGAGTGTACATTGTCTAAATAGACTCATGGAAGTTATACCAATGTTGCTCTGATAGACAACACATCTTGCACAGAAAGGTACACTGGAGACAATTGTGGCAAAATGACTAGGAGATTTGTCTACAAATATCCACACCACAATAAATCAGCTAGCCCGAGGGAAATCACCTGTCTTGATTGGCACTGCTGGAAATACCCTACTCAGATTGCATAAATAAACGCCAATAGTCCATTGAATGTTGTAGATGCTCAGGGAATCTCCTGTACATGTAGAAGGCCCTTAACATGTTGCTCAATGGGAAGGCACATCACTGTCCTCTTTCCTCATGCAAGCACAGATTCCCATGGATTAATGAGTGAACACAACCATATATGATTGCCACATTCTTGTAAATCACTCCCTCATATATGTCAACATTTAGGTAATGATCCTTCACCATTTAACATGTGCTAAGCACTTTGCCAAATGATTCTACGTCAGTGGCAGGGAAATGCACATTGTGAGTCATGACTGCAGTACTACTTGTCATTTACTTCAAAGCTTCTGCAATTGTCCAATGCCAAATTACATGGAGTGATGGGTGAGGGTGTGTGTGAACCACCAAGCAATAGTAACACACTTCTGTCTTTGGCACTACATGAACTGTAGGCTCTTCACATATGTCCAATTCCTAACACACGTTGGCATGCACACATATGTGAGGGAATCAGACTTCATCCCATGAAGACCGGTAGACCATGCATGAAACAGCGATGAAAATCAAATGGTGAAAGTGGAAGATACACATGCTAACATGTAGGCACAAGGAATGATTCCACCAGTGATATTACCAAATAATGTCAATTGACAATCACTACTTACCATGGGAAAGTATTTCTCTGTTGCTGCACCCAAAATGCAATGTATGCTCTGCCACATGTTTGATGGCCACCTCCATTAGGAGACAGTAGTGAGGCCCCAGCACTTCTGATACACTGATGACAAGTGGTCTGTGGGGGACAGATGCCAATACACTAACTTGAGCAGACACATGGCTGAGCACAGTGGTCTATTACCTCATGTTGTATGTTGTTGGGGCTGGCACAATGAAGACAAGTGGACAGTTGGGTACAAATAACACCCACAACAACAAACAACACAACCTGATTGATCACTGTTCTCAGCCATATGTTGGCCCTGGAGAGTAAATGATCTTTGGACTGCACACTGTTATGTCCTAAGTCTCTGGGCTAATGGGCAAGGCACATCAGCATGCATCAACTTCCATACCTACTCAAACAATTACTCATCTTGTGTGTCACACATGGCCCATCTCTAATCTTTAGGGGGACATGGCAGACTTCAACACATCAACTTGAAAATGTAACAGATAGGATACTGCCTAGTACTCACCCCCATGTAGCCGCTGTGCTCCCTTCAAACGCCCATCAATCTCGGGGTAGGCCATTGCCAGAATGCGGGCCATCGGAGGGGAGGGGGCCAGGCTCTGGCGTGTGCCCTGCCCATGAGGGGGGGGATATCCCCAGCTGAATCTCTGCAATCTTCCGGGCTCAGGGTCCCAGGTACTCCCACCTCTTGCAACAGTGTTTGCTCTGCTAGCAATGGACTCCGAGCGCCCGCACCTTCCAGGTAATGGCTCTCCAAATCCCTTTCTTCTGATGGGCTATAGAGTACCTGGGCTTGAACAGCAGCTCTGAAGTAACTATTTTGAAGAAATGTTTTCACCTTCTTTACAATAGAGAGCTGGTCCAAGGCCATCTTTGTTTTTTGGTAATATGTTCCTTGAGGATGAGGTTAGTGTTCACTTGTCCAAGTGACTTGACATTCAGAGAAGATTGGGGTTGAAAGCTGTTGAGTTTCATGACATTGAACTAGTCTTGTAATGTTTCTTGTTTGTTATTCTTATGAAGTAAAAGTAAGTTAGTACTAATTGGATTAAGCTTCAGATAGGATGCAATAGACAAATGACAAGGTCACCAGGTCTGCAGACTAACCCACTACCCTGCTCATGGCCTACACTTACTACACAAGCCTACTGACATCAGGTAGCCCAGGCTCAAGTAACATGTACAGTGATATGAGCCACTATGAAACACAGCACACAATTGCAACCTTCTGAAGGGGAAACTACTTTGGCTTGATTGGAAAGACACATTTATATCTAGCCACATTGACTTAATACACACAGTCCCGACAGGCAAATACCCTAGTACAGACAATATCCTAAGACTTAAGTGACGACAGGGCTGCCATGGATGACACTTAAAGTCTCTTCCCAGTGCATTTGTGGACATGTGGGCTACCCAAAGTAATCTCATACCACTTAAGTGTGAGTTTGTGTGGTATGTGCTTGAAGCAAAGACCACAATTTTTACCATATGTGGCAATCATACAGATATGGCATCCAATATACCAAGGTATGTTTGGTCTGAATAGTTGCATGTAACCAAGATAATGAGTCACATGTCATGCTCTCTCCTGAATCACCCAACTTTCTGCACTGTTGGTTTGCCACTTGTACAATACACCTGTACTGTAAAAATATGACTTATGGAAAGGTGACAGCAGAGCTGTGAGAGTAAGGGACACACATTGACAATGAGGCTCAATGCAAATGTGTTCTAGGTGAGGGGGTTACGTCAGGACCCATTCCTAATGTAGTCAAAGTAGAAAGGCCTTCAGACCAAGTTTTGCAGCTGAAGACTCATTTTGGTTACATCCACAAATCTGCTGTTTTACAGGAAATGGGACCAGTGCCACAGTTACATAGCCACAGTAACTCTACCCCAGCTTGGACGAAGCCCCATATAAACATTTGACAGTCCCTGATCTGTGCATGCTCAGCATAGATAACCTACATGACACACAATTCCATCACTTCCATGCCTGTGCCCATCGTCTATCTGGGTTCAGGGTTGCGTGGCACTCTGAAGGGCACATTGATTTTAACATGGTTCTCATATAACAGTTTAACAAGGCCAGATGTGGGCTGAGTGATCTGTGGGACCAAATACATTGCTAACACAATCCTCATATGAGTCAAACTGTGTACATACACAGTTTATGCTGTAATGCACATGCAAGTTGGTTTGCATTTACAAACATCATATATAAAGATATGTCATTGTATGGCTTTAAAGTATCTTTGCCTAGCTATATGAATGCAACAGAAGGAGGAACTAGGGCTTGCAACACAACACAATGGTAATTTGAAATACATAGAGTACTTGTCTCCTTTACCAACACCATGTACAATCCATGTATGGAATACAAAATGTGACAACAGGCACTCAAAAAGTCTCATTGGCACTCAGAGGCACATTGTAGCCTATGAGGAAGGAAAGGGTGGTGTTGAACAGAGACAAATATGCTATGAGGTTCTTACCTGCTCCTCTGGTGAGCCATAAAACTGACCATACAGGGGAAGGACCTCCTCAATGAGCCTCTTCAACTCCTCAGGAGAGAAGGCAGGGGCCCTTTCACCTGCTTGGCGTGGCATAATTGCTTCCAGATGCAGCACACAGCAGCTGAAGTGGTGGAGGTGCTGATGGCAGGCAGTGTCAGGAGTCGTGATTTAGCAAAATGCAGCATACATGTACGCCATATACGTGGTTATTGTTGGAAAATGGGTTATTGGTAAGGGCAGGTAACTACCTGCACTTAGCAATAGGCCACTAACCTCCATTTAGGTCCAGTTAGGTGTCAATAAATTCAACCCAGCTCAACCCTTGGTAGCTTGACAACGAGCGACAAGACTTAACTTAGGAGACATATGTGTAAAGCATTTAAAAATCACAAAACAGTAAATAAGTAAAACACAATAAAAATCCAACACCAATTTATAAAAATTGTTTATATTTTTATCTTTAAAATGACACCAAACCGAATTAAAACGGATAAGGGGGACCAGAGATATTAATTTTTAAAGAATTAATGCTTTTTAGCTCTTAGAAAGGAATAGCGCCAATCTAGTCATCTGGTCGCACCTCGACTGGGGCAAAGTCAAACTTTGAGGCCGACCACAATGGAGCCCTGCTCGGCTACAGTGTGCAGGCCTCGATCAAAAGTTTACCTTCAGACTTACTCGTTTTTCTGGAGATTTTCTTCAGCTGGACCAAGTCGCCAGTCCAATTCGTCCTCCTGGAACTCTTTCTCGGATACGCGTCATGGTAGTCCTTGTGGACATTTTTACCTTCGGACTTAGGGCCAGATTTAAAGAAAAGTGGCGCAGTGCAGTTCTGCACCAAAATTGTCAGTGCTGCGCTGCATCACTTTAGAAACGCAGGGATGCGCCGTATTTAATGTAATATGGGGCATCCCTGCATTTCCCAATGCGCTGGTGCTAAATTTAGCTGCCAACGCAGGCATCCTTGCACCATTGTGCAAGGATGTCTGTGTTGATGGGGGTGATTGTTTATGTGCGGTAAGGTGTCTCTTCCTGCACATAAACAATCACTAATGACGCTTTGGCACTTTTGTGTGTGCTGCACAATGAAGCACACACAGAAGTGCCAAAGCGTCATTTTCAATTGATTGTTTATTTGCAGGAATGGACACCTTCCTGCACATAAACAATCATTTCTGGCATTTTGCTTTTTCTATGCATGTGGCAGAATGCAGCACGCATAAAAAAAGCAAAAAACGAGGAGTAATAAAAGTATTCCTTCTCATTGCACCCTGCTAACGCCACCCCAAGGGGAGGGGTTAGATTTTGTCGCTGCCTCAGGTTTATGTGATTTCATAAATCTGAGACAGCGTCAAAATGCAATGGATGTTGCTGTAGCACACCCACAGCAACAGCCATTGCATGCCCCTTCCACGCACGGTGCTGCGTGGGAAAGGGGGTCAGGGAGACCAGATCCTCGGGGCCAACATGACCACCACTAGACAGCTCCAAAGCTCTGATAGAAATACCACAGAGCCTGAGAGAGTCCAAGTTGGGTAAAAGGGGATTAGGTAGGGAACAGCTGGGAAGGAGACCTGTAGGAAGCAAGAGGTTAAACAACACAATATCAAGATATAATCACATTGACTTTCAATAGACTTTGGTTCTAAGAGTTCTTATACTGTAACCATGGATAACCTAAGAAATGACTATAACTAGACCTCAAGAAATCTAGATACCTGGAAAAAAATCAAGAATGGGTTTATACAATGTTTCATAGAGCTTTTCGTGAAATACAACATACTGTCTAGAATACAAGAACCTTCTAGAATAATGTTTCAGAATAAACATTGCATTTTTACATGAGGACAAAGGCTATCTGAAACATTCCCTGAAAGCAACAGGAACTGTACTAGGAACTTAATATGCACAAAGAATGTCGCACTTTGAATTAAGCATTTTCAAAGAAAATCCAAAAGCTCGGGATAAATGTGTGCACCTCAACAAACACAACACACCAAAGTTTTCAATGCCAAGAAATGATCGCGCACACTGCCGAACTATGCCAGGGTTGAATTGCGCACACTGTTTCCGATTCAAACAAGAATATGCAAATGCCATGAAATGATCACGCACACTGTTGCCGATCTGAATGCCAAGGTTTACATGATAGGAATGAATCGCGCACACTGCCGATTCGAACAAGAATATGCAAATGCCATAAAATGATCGCGCACACTGTTGCCAATCTGAATGTCAAGGTTTACATGAGAGAATGAATTGCGCACTCTGCCGATTCAAACAAGAATATGCAAATACCATGAAAAGATCGCGCACACTGTTGCCGATCTGAATGCCAATGTTTACATGAGAGAAATGAATCGCGCACTCTGCTGATTCGAACAAGAATATGCAAATGCCATGAAATGATCGCGCACACTGTTGCCGATCTGAATACCAAGGTTTACATGAGAGAAATGAATCGCGCACTCTGCCGATTCGAACAAGGATATGCAAATACCATGAAAAGATCGCACACACTGTTGCCGATCAGAATGTCAAGGTTTACATGCTAGGAATGAATCGCGCACACTGCCGATTCGAACAAGAATATGCAAATGCCATGAAATGATCACGCACACTGTTGCCGATCTGAATGCCAATGTTTACATGAGAGAAATGAATCGCGCACTCTGCAGCAATACCTTGTGAATGAACAGTTATTGCAAACATCATTAATAGTGTTTTTCAAGGTTAAACTCTGCAATTCAAAAGGTTAACATACTGCATATAAACACAATGCATGAATTATGCTCTTGCATAAGCGCCTTGAGACCCGCACGGGTGAGTAGCGCGCTTTATAAATGTTAATGATTTGATTTGATTTGATTTGATTTGAAAGACTGGGTTTTTGCATTTTTGTCCCCCGCAGAGCGCGCTGTCCTGATGTTGACAAAGGGGCCGTATTTACAGGGTGGCGTTAAGCCAGAAATAGTGGCTTAACGCCACTGTGTAAATATGGCGCTGTGCATAGCGCCACAGGAGCGTCACAAGAAGTGATGTTCCTGTGGCGCTAGGGCTTAGTCATATTTTCGAGATGAAAATCCTTCGACCAGGCCAAACCTGAATCTTGATCCGATGTCCCTGGAGTCCTTTTCGGATACACTGCCTGGGAGGTCCGGGTCAACTTCCTACGTTCGGACGCAGTCCCTTTTTCTGAGATTTTTTTCACCGGGATAAACCTGCAAGTCAAGCCGGGTCAGGGTTGAGGCAAGCCGGCTAGAGTTGCCGTGCTGGATCGGTTTCTTTATGGAGCTTCTTTCCAAAAGTTCTCCAAACTTCTCCAAGCTTGTGGATCTTCTTCCACATGTTCCTTTAAGGTTCTTTTGAGGTCCACAGCCCACCCCAAGGTTCTAGAAGCTCTGAGATGCTCCTTGAGGGGTGCAGACTACAACTCCCAGAATGAACCTGGCGCAAACTCCTTTTTGGCCACTATACAGTGGTTAGCTGGTCAGTTTCTTCAGGAGATGATGCAGTGGACTCTGGTTAGCAATTTTTCACCTGTAGCAAAGAGGGAGTCCCAGGCAAAGTCCTTCTTGTGGTGAAGCCCAAGTGTGCAGCTGGTGCAGTCCTCCAGAGTGCACTGTCCAGGTGCAGGTCAGTGGTCCAGCAGGGCAGTCCTTCTTCTTCTGTAGTTCATCCTTGTTGGAATCTGGTAGGGATCTGAAGTGTGGGTGCAGGTCGGCCAGTTTTATCCTGGCTCCTGAGTGAACAAAAGGGGGGTCCTGGTTATCCAGCCAGCTGCAGGGTCCTTCACCTGTGATGACCACTGGGAAGTGTGGCAAAAATCAATCCCAGGGAGCAACATTCTTCAAAAATCCATCATGGCTGGAAGGGATTTTTGGAGGTTACATCTGGTTGTGTCCATCCACTGGTGTGGCTAAAAATCTTAAATACACCCTTCTCCTACCCTCTCCTAATCTAATCAGGGGGGCACCTAATTGTCTGGGTTTGCAGGATGGGAGGGAGGTGCTGGGTTGCTCCAAATGTCTCTCCCTTCCTTTGAAGACCAGTTTGGCAGCCCTCCCCATTCCCGCCTCTCCATCTGCTGAGGGAAGATCTCCTCTCCCAGGCACATCTCTTTGTGTTGAGCCAGGCCACTTCACACCTCATCAAGGCAGCCTAGCCAGGCTGCCAGAGGCTGGCAAATCAGAGCAAAGCAGCAAAAACACTGCAGGGCTGAAGCTGGCAACTTTTCAGGTAAAGTTTAAAACACTTTACCTGAACAAGTTATATTAAATCAAACAACTGGAAGCTATCGGATTTATTATAACAATTCATTTGATACCAAGCTTGAGGCATCTTTTACTTAAGGGAACATTTAAAATTAAAATCAAGTCTCCCCATTCTAGCCTATGGAGGCCATTCACTTCAATGAGGGAAAAACTAATGTGCCTGTTTTACCTCACCAGGGCTTATAAACCTATTTTCCTAAGGTCCCTGCTTATAGTTACATGGCACCCAGCCCTAGGGGCACATAGGGCACACCTTAGGGGTGACGTGCATGTAAAAATAAGGTAGTTTAAGACTTTGGAAATACTTTTAATTCCAAAGTCGAATTTTCATGTAACTTTAATTTAAAAGCTGCCAGCAAGGCAGGCCTGCCTTCAAAATGACACTGGGCACCTCAGCAGCGCACATATGGGGGCACCACCTATGCTGGGGCCCCTAAACCTACATGCCCCACCATATACTATGGACTTATAGGTAGGTTGACTTAGCCAATTATAATTAGCCTAATTTGCATACTGATTTTATACAGAGCATTGACCCTGGGACTGGTTAGCAGTACCCAGGGCACCATCAGAGTCAGGAAAACACCAGCAAAAAGTGAAAAATGGGGGCAAAGAGTCAGGGGGCCTTTGCAATCAGCCCTGTGTTCCCACAGGTATTGTGCCAAGAGTGATAGCCATTTGCCTACAACAGTGACAGTCACCAATCTTAGCCAATGGCTTAGTCCGCCGTGGTTGAGACCAACTTCCACTGGCAGTCATTGTGAACTAGGTCAGGCATTTGCCATTTTGCCGGTTATTAATACAGTATTTGGTCCTGTTAAATGTGTCACTACATCAATTTATGTGTCCGATCATCACAAACAATCTAAAGCAGCCTTGTTGTATAGGTTCTCCCACACAATCACCAGTGTATGTGTTGCTGGTCACAGATGGCATATTATGGCGCTGCACTGCCCACCGGCAGTGATTGTTTAATTTTAGGGGACATGAGGAGCAGGTAGTTGGGTGATGCCCAAATCCATGTTGTTGACACGTGTACACACCCATGGGATTCACATTTGGCCCTTGAGTAGTACACAGCTTTGATGTATAATAGGTGTAATGTATTTCAACACAGTAATGCTTTCTCACATGATTTTGGTCCTATTAATCTTGTATGTTGGCGTGGCCACAGTGACTAATGCTCCAATTCATTTGATTACACAAATAGGTATCAAAAAATAGAGGGACCGGGAGATTACTGGTCCAGTGTACGTTCTCCCTGGATATAAGCCAAAAAAAGAAAAAAGTGTACACCGTTCCAAAAGAAACTGTCTAAACAGAGGACAAGTGTCAGTGTTAAGATAGGAGTACCCTCAAGCGTCATAAAGTACGCTAGGCGTCATCATTGGGCTAACTCCTCGTCAGACCGGCACTGCAATGTCTGACGGGTCACCACCCAGATGGTGCTGACACTGTACCGAAGGTGGAATCATAAGTCCGATAGACTCTACAGTTTAGGCTGACAGTGAAGGGTAAGGAGAGTGAAAAGAAAGTTAAAATTGGCTCTGGACACTAGGACGCAAAATTTAATTACTCAAAATGTGGTCAGGCCAAGATTAAAAAACGAGAGAGGAGTACTTAGGAGCAATAATGGCTACCAGTACTCCTGGAAAAAAAGGAGGAAGGAAGAGAAATACTCTATCCTAACACTTAGGGGTCGATATGTTTCGCGCCTGTGCGGTCAGACAATGATCCATTGGCGCTTCATCAGGACCGTGGTTAGTAACTTCTCCTATAGAAAAAGAAGTAAGTGCTAGAAGGTCACTTACTATACGTAGACTAATCGTCAAAGTCAGTCACGTGGTGGGTCGCCCATCCCATGTGGAGGAAAGGCATCATAGGGACGCATAAACCTCAGACCAAAGGAAGTTGCATTGAAAGCTTCCTAAAGTGCGGCCGAGCACCTACCCGTTTTTTAATCTTGGCCTGACCACATTTTGAGTAATTAAATTTTGCGTCCTAGTGTCCAGAGCCAATTTTAACTTTCTTTTCACTCTCCTTACCCTTCACTGTCAGCCTAAACTGTAGAGTCTATCGGACTCACGATTCCACCTTCGGTACAGTGTCAGCACCATCTGGGTGGTGACCCGTCAGACATTGCAGTGCCGGTCTGACGAGGAGTTAGCCCAATGATGACGCCTAGCGTACTTTATGACGCTTGAGGGTACTCCTATCTTAACACTGACACTTGTCCTCTGTTTAGACAGTTTCTTTTGGAATGGTGTACACTTTTTCTTTTTTTGCACAAATAGGTACCCTGGGAGAGGGAGGAGGTGAAAAGTCCTTTGCCAGACCTTCAATCAATGGAAGAAGGTCACATCATCAAACAGTTTGGTCTCAATAGGCAAACTATTGTGGATTTCTGTTGTGAGTTGGAGCCAAATCTGATGCCTGAAAACACCAATCCAACATGTATACTACCCATTGTTAAAGTCATGGCAGTGCTACAATTCCTGGTCAGAGGGTCCTTCCAGTATACAGTGGCCATATCTGGTGGTATGTCCAAACACATGTACACTGGTGTGTTAAGAGACGTGCTATCAGCAATGATAAAAAACATTGACAGCTATATCATGTTGCCCAGACATGAGGATTCAGCCAATGTGAAGGCTGACTTCTATGGTTTTGGTCGACTCCCAAGTGATGAGAGCAATTGATGGCACCCATGTTGCATTTGTGCCACCGCAGGCCAGTGAACCAGTCTATTTTCATTCTATCAAAGTGCAAGTTGTCTGCTCCTCTAATCTCTCAAACTTAAATGTCTGTGCCCATTTTCTAGGTTCAACCCATGATTCCTTTGTAATGCAGAACAGCACCATGCCCGAGCTGATGTCACAACTGCCACCAGAGAGGGTCTGGCTGGATGGTAAGTCACATATGTCCTGATTTTCTGAGTGCAATGTCAGGTACTACAATCTTGAAGTGAGTCACTCTTTTTAACACTTATGTCTGAGTCCAAAACAAGAGACTCACCATATCCCAACCGTCCTTGGTTGTCAACACCGCTGAGGAATGCAACAACAACAGCAGAAGTCTGCTTCAGTGAGGCCCATGGAAGGAACAGCAGGCACTAAAGCGGGCTTTTGGCTCCTGATGGCCAGATTTTGCTGTCTGGACAAGACTGGAAGAGTCCTCCTCTACTCACCCGTGAAGGTGTGTCCGAGTACCGTGGCATGCTGCATGCTCCATAACATTGCCCTGCGGAGGAATATCTCTCACATTCCAGAGGAGAGGGAAGCTGCGGTGCCACCGGGTGAGAGTCCTGAAATGCCAAATGAAGGTGAGAGTGGTGAAGAGGAAGGAGCTGACTTATAACAAGATCCAATTGAAAGCTTCTTCTCATGAGTGTAAATATGACATGAGATGTAATTACTTTGACTTCACAATAAATTGCAGCTGTGATAATGTATGGAGTATATTCTTGGAAATAGTTAGGCATTTGATGAGGAAGCTATTGACACTTTCACAGTTTGATGATATTACTTTGTTTGTGTCGGATGTTTTAAATGGGCTTTGTTCTCCAGACGTTTGCTATGTGACTTGTGTCATATCTATGATTTCATAAATATACTCCTTGTTTCGTTCATTGTTTAGGTACCTTCACCATGAAATCTTTATTTTCACATTTCAGAGTTTTGACATTGGCAGGTATATTGTACTGTTGGGACATACAAAGTGGACATGGATTGTTTCTGGGAATGTATTTCACAGTCTTTGGGTGTAGAAGACCTGTGTTAAAACAGCTTGCACAGTGATAGAATGGAAGTGCACAAGACTCACTTGGACTTGTTTGTTAGTTGTGTGATGGCCATGATGCTTCATGTGTTCATCATGTGGTCATTAAAAATGTTGTTGTTGGCCAGAATCATGTCAGTTACCCTTCACATTGGCTAAACACTCTTTTTGCCTGAACTGTTTGTAGCTGTTAATGTGTTTCATCATTATAGGCCAAAGCACTTCTGACACACTACTGACATTTGTTTGTTTCATACTACCCGCTGCAGTAGAACTGGTTTGTAATGACCCTGTGATCAAGGACAGCTGTACTGCCACCTGTCTGTGTGTTGCATGAGGAGGGCTTCCTTTAGGGAGATAGGGAATACAGCTCCAGCTGATGACATCACACATATCCATTTTTGTCTATTTAACAGGTTAATGCCTGATATGTCCATTCCTACAATGTTCTGGGGGCCTGTACCAGTATATTTCGTGGCCTACACAGTCATATATGGTCATGTCTGAATTTCTATGTTGCTGACATCTTCACGGCTTATGCGCTGAACAATGTAATAAAACCTCTTCTGAAACAAGACACTTGTATGTATGTGGTTGTGTGTAATGGTTGAAATCCAGAGCCGAACACATTCTAGATACATCATGTCCCTGCTTGCACAAGTAACGTGTATCTTCATTATATGGTTCACATAGTCTTCCATGTCTACAAAGTTAAATGTGAATTCTAAAACAGCAGATAATGAGTCAGTGCCAGGTAAATTTATTACAATGCCAACATAGAAAACTAATTTGGGACAGAAAGAAACAAGAATGTACAGTGAAGGGGTAAGTCATTGTGAATGAAATCATTGGAGTAGATGCCACACCTTTGGATGTCCAAAGTCCAGAGTACTCCTCCAATTGGAACTGGAATGTGGTTCAGGATCAGTCCACAGTGTGTATGTGTGACACACAAAAGAGGACATTAAGGGTGAGGTTTCTTGTTGGCAGTGGTGGGTGTCTTGCCGTCTGCACCACCAGGATTTTTGCATGTATATCCCCACTTAAGAGGGGGGATCAGCTGCTGCAATGGCAGGGGTGTCCGAGGGTGGTTGTACCTCTGACAGGCCCTCGCTTCCAGTGGCTGCTGCAAATGTACTTGGCCTTGAGTTTTTTGGCCTACATGAAGGGGAGGATGGTGGTTGGTAAGCCCTGCTCAGGGTTGTATGGATGTCCCTCAGCACCCCTCTTAGGGCGCCTTTGTTTGAATTGTGGTCATCCATTCCATGGGTCAAATCCCTCTGCAGCTGCTTCATTTCCTGGAGTTCAGTCAATACCCAGCGCATCATGCCTTGGGACTCCTGACAGACCCCCAAGATGTGGCTGATGGTATCCTGGTTGACAGCAGCCCCAGTGGTTTCTCTCCTTGGCCCACAGCATCCTTCCTATGCACCCTACACCAACAAACCTGTGCCCTTGGCAAAGGGTGCCTTTTCCAACTGAGTCCTGGACCCTCAGTTTCAGGAGTGTTGGGTTGCACCTCAGAATCCAATACTGGGGGGGGGGGTAAATGATAGTTGGAACTGTGTTTGGTACATAGGTTGAGGGGTGCGTTGTTGCCTATGATGTTGGTGCAACAGAGCTGGGAAGGGTGTTGTTGTGGGTGCAGTGAGACTCACTGTTGCCACCTGATCAGGATGTGCAGATGTGCTAGGACCATCCTCCACGTCCACAAGTCCAGGAGTGTTGTCATCACTGAGAGCTTCATCCGGGGGTGGAGTGTGGGTTGGATCGGCAAACAAGGTTTGCCCAGGGGCGGTGCCAGCTCGACCTGTTGAATAAGAGGGTACATTGTTATATGTTGTAGTTTGACATCTACCTCCAAAGGTTTTGTGTTACAGAAATTAGAGACATGGAACATTTCTAAGTGGTAGGTTAGGCTATTGTGCCATGTTACCATGGTTTAGGAGTATTTGACATGATGTGTGATGCTTGCCTAAACTATTAGACTTAAGCAGCTCATTAGATGTGCTGATAAGTTGCACTTTGGATAAGAGAATGAGAATTACATCTTGCCAACAGTGAAGCCAACACAGTGGAGAGGCAACATGTACATTTGACCATTCAGAGGCCTAGTTGAGTGTGATACAGGCAAACACACAACTTTGTTGTATCTGCAATCATCATGTGTGCAGTGTTGTGTCAATGCGTTTGCTGCTGCAACCATTCTGCTGGTGCAACATATGGCCTTAGGAATACTTAGTTTACACACTTGGTAAGGTGTAATTTCTGTCCTCAATTGTATAATCTTGGGATACCAGGTCAAACTTGAGCTGGGTAGACAGACAAGTCTCTGAATTGAGCATAATCTATATGTTGCACACTCCTAGATGGGTAAACTTTATTTGAGAGTGCAACTACAGATGTATTTGGGCAAGTGAACCCTGGGCTGGTAGTTGGAGGAAGAAAAAAGGGCCTATTGTGCTTTGCAGTCAGGTTACTCCATCTACTTCTCAACATGATGAATGGTATACTCCCTAGTGAGTAAGCTTCATTTGAGAGTCCACAGGCAGGTGCATTTGGGCAGGTGAACACTGGGCTCATGGTTGGAACTCCCTCTACTTCACACACTAGACAAATGGTATCCTCCCAGGTGAGTAAACTTCATTTGCGTGTTCACATACAGATGCATTTGGGCAGTAAACACTGGGCTGGTAATTGGAGTTAGAGAAACAGGGCCTGTTATGCTTTCTAGGCAGGTTATTTCCTCTTCTTCCCAGAACCTGACAAATTGTGTCCTCTTAGGTGAGTAAACATAATTTGAGAGTTCACAGAGAGTTAGCAGACAGGTGTATTTGGGCAAGTGAACACTGGGCTGGTAGTTGAAGTTAGAGACACAGAGACTCCTGGGATTTGCAGTCTGGTTACTCCCTCTACTTCACACACTACACAAATGGTATCCTCATAGGTGAGTGAGAGGGTTATATATGTATTCCTGTATGCAAGTATCTGGTATTTCAACAGTGTGAACCTAGCCAAAACTGTATAGGGTCAAAGACAAGAATTAAGTCAATGAGTGAAAGACGAGGTAATGGATTTGTGGACTTTTAGTGCAATGTGAGGTAGTATGCTTTTAAGAGGCATGTCTTCAAATCTTCCCTAAATTGTGGCAACATTGAGGCAGTCTGGATGGATACAAATATGTTGTTCAAGATCTCGAGTGAAAAGATTGACAAGAGTTGCTGCCTTACACTTCTCGGACTGCAGTCTTGGTGTTTCCTGGATGTGACTGTGCCGAGAAGCACCATAGATGTTAAGCTTGTCTGCAAGATAAGGAGTGGCACTGGGTGTGATGTCTTCATAAATGATTAACCTGGTTTGAAGATTGTACAGTACTGCAAGAGGAGACTAACAATTTCCATCAGAATAGGGTGATGAGATCATATTTCTGTAGAGCCTGGATGAGATGTGCTGAGAAAAGTATGATACTCCTATGGGGTGCCAGTGTAGAGACTGTGAGGCCATGGAGGAAGGCATTACCGTCATTCAGACATGAGAGTGCGTGGGCTTGAACAGCAGCTCTGAAGTCACTTTTTGGAGAAATGTTTTCCCCTTCTTTACATTAGAGAGCTGGTCCCAGGCCATCTGTGTTATTTGGAAATATGTTCCTTGAGTATGAGGTTAATGTTCACTTGTCCAAGTGACTTGGCATTCAGAGAAGGTTGGGGTGGAAAGCTGTTGAGTTTCATGACATTGAACTAGGCTTGCAATGTTTCTTGTTTGTTGTTCTTAGGAAGTAAAAGTAAGTTAGTACTAATTAGGTTGAGCTTCAGATCATCACTTAACATCCAGGTCTGGATGAAGTGCATGCTGTGGTTGAGGTGCTAGATGTCTAAATTAGAGAAGGGATTCAATAGAGTTGTGTATCATCAGCACAATGGTGACTCTTGATGCTGTTATCTGTGAGTAAACCACCAAGTGGTTCTATGTAGAAGTTGAAGATGATAGAGGAATGTTTGGAAATCTGGGGAACTCTGCAAGTGATAAGCATTTTTGGGACACAGAGATGACCATATAAACAAACTGATGTCATTTGGAAGTTAGGAGGAGAACCAGGGAAGAGTGCTGCTGGTGAATCTGATTCAAGACTCCAGGTTGATTATGAGTAAGGTATTCTCAACTGTGTCAAAAGACGCTAAAAGGTCCAGCAAAATCAGGAGGCAGGGGTCATCTTCTATTGTGGCAATATAAGAAAATGAAAAGATGAGAGGAGGTGAGAGAAGGAGAAGTTCTCCAGGATTCAAGCAGAAAAGGCTATTTCTGGTGGTAGATCTGGAACCTGTCTATATCTCTCTCTCCTCTGAAGCGTGTCCTCTCCATTATGAACTGTAACATGCTATATGGCCTGTCTGTTCCTGAGAACCCAATGTCCAGCCAGGTACGTTTTACCACTAACCTACACAGTTAGCAAGACATCACATACGTGTCCCTCATATACTGTCTCTAAAATATCCCCTCCATACAGAGTAAACTATATTAAGCTCTGTGCACTTTTCTTTTCCTCTGCAGTGACCATTACAAGTGCTGGGGTTGCAACAACTGGGAGGGAAAGGACAACTACTGTAGGAAATCCATCTTCAAACAAATCCTTACAGCTCATCCAATAGGTTACACTGCTATCAGAATCAGCACCACAAAATATTTACATTTTTAACATTAGTTTATTGTACTTATACTATACAAACAATCTCTTGTGGTTGATGCTAATTTACTGAACCGTAACTTGTCATGTTGTTGTGAAGACTTTTGGACTTGAGTTGAGTTCCCCTGTTTTTAGCTTCATCTCTTATTTAATATTTTATACATTTTGTGCTACACTGCTTTGGGCAATGACATTTCAGACATATTTCTTGTATGATATTCTTCTAGGAATATGTGGTACGAGTTGCTTGTTTAGTTAGCCTTTGCACGACATGTAATCAACACTTTCTTTTCAAGGTTAGAACACTGTACACAATATCCTAGTTCTTGTGTTGCCCATTCAGGAGACAGCAACTAGCATCTAAAACACAGCATTGTGTCAGAGCTGTGCTTCCAACAGAGTATGGCTTTATTGTGTATATACACTGACCTGGAAGGGGCAAAGGGCATTTCAGCCACGACCATCCTTGGATGAATGTTGTATTGAACATGCAACTCTGCTGGCTCTGACCTACCAGCTCCTGAGAGGAGTACTATCTACATTGGAGGCCGACTCCTGACACTATCTCCAGATACGGTACTAAGGCTAATCCTATAGATCAGGTCGGGCAGAAGGGTACACCGGTGAAGCTCTCATTATAGTCTTAGGGTTAGGTAGGAACATCTAGCATCTCTAAAATCTCTAGAACTCCATTCACCATGGTTGGATTATTCATTGTCTTCACCATGTTCATAACAATGGTGACTTTGCCTTGTTTCATCTGCCTAATTATCACAGCTCATTCTCTCTATGCAAGAGTTTGACTGTTTCAAGAACCACCCCGCAAACGGTCCGTGAGATCCAGGACAAAGACAGAGAACAATGCCTAGACCCCCGCCAAGAAATGAGACTGCCCTGATTGTCATCCTTCTGCCCCACCTTGTCACCCTGTCCATCCTCAAACTGCCCCAGCTCCACTTCCTATGCCCATTTGGGCAATGGACCTGTGAGACTAATAGACTGGACTCTGCCATGGAAATTCCTCCACCATCACCCCTCACCATTTTACAGCACCCTCCAATATTGAGCACTTAAATAAACACCCTAAAGCACAAAACAATCTGGAGTCTGTCTGTGATTTCGAAATAGTGTATTAGCAATTACAGTGACAAAAAGCTCTTTCAATTGTAATGTCAACATACCTATGTCACACAGCTCTAGTCCATGAGGAAACAAAGCAGATGTCACACTGTGGGACCCACATCTGTGAAATCGTGAGGGAAAGTGAAAACTCAGTGACCATACACTGGGTGAAAAGGACAGACAGTAGAGAGGTAGTAGTGTTAAAGTACATGTAGTAGGCAGGTTTGTATTCTTATCTGTGTCTCACTGGAAGTATTGCAGGATCACAGAGTTCTGGTTGTCGATGTTCTCTTCTTCTGCTTCCTCTTCTTCACTGTCCACAGGCTCCACAGCTGCCACAACACCTCCATCTGGACCATCCTCCTGCAGAAAAGGCACCTGTTGTCGCAAAGCTAAGTTGTGAAGCATACAGCAGGCCACGATGATCTGGCACACCTTCTTTGGTGAGTAGAATAGGTATCCACCTGTCATATGGAGGCACCTGAACCTGGTCCACTCTATAATCCTCTGAGTTCGCCCATGGGCCTCATTGTAGCGTTCCTCTGGCCTTGTCCTTGGATTCCTCACTGGGGTCAGTAGCCATGACAGGTTGGGGTAACCAGAGTCACCTGCAAATGGCGAGGGACAACTGTTAGACACACACTAACCTGTAGGGATATCCCCAGACCCACACAACTATTCCCACTGACTTGCTTCCAGGTGCTCACCTAATAGCCACACACGGTGCCTCTGGAGTTCCCCCATCACATAAGGGATGCTGCTATTCCTCAAAATGTAAGCGTCATGCACTGAGCCAGGGAATTTGGCATTAACATGGGAGCTGTACTGGTAGGCCAAACACACCATCTGCACATTCATGGAATGAATTTCTGTACACCTGTTGACTCCTCCGGGGGGGGACCAAGGCCACATGTGTCCCATCAATGGCACCTATGACGTTGGGGATATGTCCCAGGGCATAGAAATCACCTTTCACTGTAGGCAAATCCTCCACCTGAGGGAAAACGATGTAGCTCTGCATGTGTTTCAGCAGGGCAGGCAACACTCTGGACAACACGTTGGAAAACATAGGCTGGGACATCCCTGATGCTATGGCCACTGTTGTTTGAAATTACCCACTTGCAAGGAAATGGAGTACTGACAGCACCTGCACTTGAGGGGGGATACCTGTGGGATGGCGGACATCAGGTCTGGCTCCAGCTTGGCACACAGTTCCATGATTGTGGCACGATCAAGCCTGTAGGTGATGATCACATGTCTTTCCTCCATTGTTGACAGGTCCACCAGCGGTCTGTACACCGGAGCATGCCGCCATCTCCTCAAATGTCCCAGCGGACGGTGCCTATGAAGGACAACAGAGAGCACAGAGTCAACCAACTCAGAGGTACGTAGCCACAGCTTACACAGTACATGATTCATAATCTGAAATAAGCATGTATGAGTGTTGAGGCAAGGCCTAGGTATGTGTGACGCATTAAAAAATTAAGTCATGGGGCCCCTGAAATGGCCGCTGCCTGACCTGTAAAGTGGGACAATGGGATGTGAGGTAACTGCGCTGGCGTTGTACACCGTCGCAGTAGGCGGTCGAAGACCGCGGCGCAATTCTGCATTGGTTAACATTGGACCCTATGGGTCCCAGGAGCCAATGACGATGTACGCCGGCGGTGACGGTACGCACTGCCGCGGACGTGACTGCCATTTTCTATCTGTTCAATCACTCGATACCTGATCTTCGACAGGAGAGGACCTACACTGCAAGTGCTGCTGTGACCTCAGTCTGGAAGAGACAATGGCTTGTGCGTCTGGGGAAAGGGCCCCTGCCTTCACATCGGAGGAGTTGGAGAAACTCGTGGATGGGGTCTGTCCCCAGTACACGCTACTCTACGGTCCTCCAGACAAACAGGTAAGTACACTGGGAGCATGCTGTATGGGTTATGCCTGTGTGGAGTGGGGTGGATGAAAGATGGGGGGGGAGATTGAGGCGTGCATGTAATGACGGTGAGTGCATGCGCCACATGGCAAGGGTAGGGATGGGGGCCAATGACTGTGACGGTGTAGTTGGTAAAAACTTTTCTTTTTCTCCTGTACAAATCATGTAGGTCAGCGCCCACCAGAAGAAGGACATTTGGCATGCCATTGCCAAGGACGTCCGGACCCTGGGGGTCTATCACAGACGGAGCACCCACTGCCGTAAGAGATGGGAGGACATTCACCGCTGGAGCAAGAAGATGGCGGAGGCCCAGCTGGGGATGGCCTCCCAACGTGGGAGGGGTGCCTGTCGCACCATGACCCCCCTGATGTTCAGGATCCTGGCGGTGGCGCACCCGTAGTTGTATGGGCGCTTGAGGGCATCACAAGGGGGTGAGTACACTCTCATTCAGCTGATTCAGCACGCATTGGAGGTGTCTGGGTGAGGGAGGTGGGCTGTGGGTTTCCCTAGGCCAGGGCGAGTGTGCTAGTTAGGTCCCCTTCTTCTGGCAGACCCTGTGGCACCCCACCCCACCTGTGTACAGTGCTACCTACATCCTAGTCAGGCTCCTGTGACATCCATGTGTGCAGATGTCGGCCATAGCCTTGTAGGCCATGTCCCAGGGATTGAAGAGTGGACCCCAAGTGCGCGGCGTAGTGCAGGGGGCTTCTGTGTCTGTTGTGTTGCCAACTGTAGTGGTAATGCACGCACTCAACATGTCTTTCTTCTGTCGTCCCCCCCCTTTTTGTGGTCTCCCTGTTTTTGTGTGCATTAGCATCATCAGGCGGAGGAGCAGTGGCACCGGAGCAGGAGGGAGCTGCATCCCACATGGCCCTGGAGGGCGAGAAAACGGACTCGGAATTCACTAGTGGGACGGAGGGTGAGGGGAGCTCCACGGCGGGGACAGGAGCTGAGACCAATGATACGGACTCGTCCTCTGATGGGAGCTCCCTTGTGGTGGCGGCCACATCTGTGCCCCACGCATCTACAGGTACCTCCACCACCCCCCCTACCAGCACCGCCATCCCAGCAGCCCCCCAGCCTTTGCCCCGTGCCCGCTCACCCAGGAGGGTGGGCATCACCTTCACCCCAGGCGCCTCAGGCCCTGCCCCAGTCACCCCTGCTGCCCTCAGTGAGGAGGCCATTGACCTCCTCAGGTCCCTCACTGTTGGGCAGTCTACCATTTTGAACGCCATCCAGGGTGTAGAGAGGCAGTTGTAAAAGACAAATGCATACCTGGAGGGCCTCACTGATGGCAGCTATTGTCCCTGTCTCTAGCCTCCCCCTCCAACTACCTCCACCCAGACCCACACCCCTGTACCTCAGCACACCATCAGACCAGCATGCACATATGTCAACACACAATGGAAGCTCTGGCAAACATAAGCACCACACAACACAAGCATCACACACATGCAGACACACCAACAGCCACTGCCTCCACTGTGTCCCCCACCTCCTCGTCTCCCTCCTCCCTCCCAGTCTCGTCTCCACTCACACCTGCATGCTCTACATCTACAGCCACTACCTCCATCACCAGCACACACACCACCACACCCCGCTCACGTGCAGTCACCACCCCCAATACCATTCACACATCCCCTGTGTCCTCTCCCAGTGTGTCTGTGATGCCACCTCCCAAGATACACAAACGCAGGTACACACCCACCCAACAGCCATCCACCTCACGACATCCTCCAGCGCATGCACCTTCACCCAAAGTCACCAAACGAACACCTCCTACAACCACAACCTCTTCCTCCGCTCACAAACCCCCTCCAGCTACCTGTCCCAGTGTTCCCAAGAAACTTTTCCTGTCCACCCTTGACCTCTTTCCCTCACCTCCACCACCCCGTCAGTCTCCTAGGGCCCGACTCTCCACGTCCCAACCTAGCACCTCAGCCACAACATCTCCCGGACCAGTGGTGCCAGTAGTCACTGGATTCTGGAGTGCACCAGGCAGCAGGGCAGGCAGTGTGACAAGGAGCCACACCACGGTCAGTCCCCCACCTGTCAAGCATCAAAAGTTAGCCAGTGCCCGGCGGGAGACGGGGAAGACTCCAGCCACCGAAGCCACTCCCAGGGGTACAGGTGGGAGTGTGGAGTCAGCTGCGACACCTTCCAAGGTGGGGAAGGGGCACAAGAAACAAGAAGTTCTGCCCACAGTATCACAACCTACCAATCCGCCACCTTTTCCGGGGCGGATTCCCCGCGAACAAAAACACAGCGGAAACTGGACTTCAAAGGGAAAACACTCACCTCTACACACCACACGAGGAACCAGGACGCCATGGAACCAGAGCTGCACATTCTCCCTGCCCTTATCTTCTTGCTCCTCTACCAGAAGCATGAATGCCGGCGGCGAAGACCACGGTGAGTACTGCACCTACGACAAAGGGGAGGGGGAAAAAACAGGGACACGCAACACCCTCACCCCCACCCTCACCCACTACAACACACACACTAATACAGCTTGAAACATTACAGTTACACCCCCCAAACCCTCTGGAGAATGCAAAGACAAAAGGAAATGAGTGTACCAATTGTAATATATTAAAATCCAGTACGCAAAAATATATATACACTATTCACAAATATATACACAAAGAATAGTAGTCCAGGTATTGCTCCATTGAAGTCCGTGGAACACTGGGCCCACACTCAATACCTGAACATGACGGAGAGAACACTGCAGGGGCATCAGATAGCAATAAAACAGGCACCTCAGGGGGAAGGGAAAGGGGGGGCACCTCAGCCGGTTGAGTGCATGATGCCAAATCCACGAGGGGGCCACATGCCCACTGTTCAATCCTGGGGAGTGCAAAGCCACAGTCTCTCAAGTCTCTACAGTGGGTGGGTTGCCCACTGTTCTATCCTGGGGAGTGCAAAGCCACAGTCTCTCAAGTCTCTACAGTGGGTGTATTGCCCACTGTTCAATCCTGGGGAGTGCAAAGCCACAGTCTCACAAGTCTCTCCAGTTGGTGGTTTGCCCGCTGCTTCATCCTGGGGAGTGCAAAGCCACAGTCTCACAAGTCTCTCCAGTAGGTGGTTTGCCCGCTGCTGCATCCTGGGGAGTGCAAAGCCACAGTCTCACAAGTCTCTCCAGTGGGTGGTTTGCCCACTGCTTCATCCTGGGGAGTGCAAAGCCACAGTCTCTCAAGTCTCTCCAGTGGGTGGTTTGCCCACTGCTTCATCCTGGAGAGTGCAAAGCCACAGTCTCACAAGTCTCTCCAGTGGGTGGCTTGCCCACTGCTTCCTCTTGGGGAGTGCAAAGCCAAAGTCTCACGAGTCTCTGCAGTGGGTGGTTTGCCCAGTGCTTCATCCTGGGGAGTTAAAAGCCACAGTCTCTGAAGTCTCTCCAGTGGGTGGTTTGCCCACTGCTTCATCCTGGGGAGTGCAAAGCCACAGTCTTACAAGTCTCTCCAGTGGGTGGTTTGCCCACTGCTTCATCCTGGGGAGTGCAAAGCCACAGTCTCACAAGTCTCTCCAGTGGGTGTTTTGCCCACTGCTTTATCCTGGGGAGTGCAAAGCCACAGTCTCCCAAGTGGATAACAGTTCTCCACTGGTTCTGGAGGGGGCTTTGTGCCCAGGGTGCTTCATCCTGCCAAGGACAGAGGTAGTGGCTGACTTTCTCCACTGGTTCTGGAGGGGGAATTGTGCCCAGAGTGCTTCATCCTGCCAAGGACAGAGGTAGTGGATGTGACACTTCACTGATGGTGGGCCTACATGGAAGCTGTCCAGGCCCCTGGAACTGACCACCAGCTTCGTACAACTGACCACTCCGGATGGCAGCCATGTCTGCGGTGGTGCCACTGGCACATGATGTGGTGTGGCTGCTTGCAGTGTTTGAGGCGGCCTCAGTAGCGGCGGTGCTTGCGGTGCTCATTGGCCAGCGGTGCTGGTGGGTGGCTCAGTGAGCATGCTGCTGGCGGCGGTGTCCTGGGCAGCAGTGCTGGTGGCGGCGGTGTCCTGGGCAGCGGTGCTGGTGGCGGCGGTGTCCTGGGAAGCGGTGCTGGTGGCGGCGGTGCATGTGGCGGTGCCGGTGGCGGTCTTGTCCGCCGTGCAGGTTGGCAACGACTTCCCTTTCTTTCTCTGCCCCTTCCCCACCTTGGATGGTGGCGCAGCTGTCTTGCCACTCCCAACTGTAGTCCTGGGAGAGCCCTTGGTGGCAGGTGTTTTGCCCTTCTCCCTCCGGGCTGTGGCCAACTTCTTATGTTTCTGAGGTGGGGGACTGTCCTTGGCCTGGCTCCTTGGCACACTGGCTGCCCTGCTGCTTGGCGCACTCCAGAAGCCGGTTACTGCTGGCACCACTGTTCACGGTGATGTGGTGGCTGAGGTGCTGGGTTGGGACCTGGAAAGGCGGACCCTAGGGGACGGAAAGGGTGGGGGAGGTGAAGAGAAGAGGTCAAGGTTTGATAGGAAAAGTTTTTTAGACACACTGGGATGGGTAGATGGAGGGGGTTTGGGAGTAGATGAAAAGGTATTGGTTTTAGGAGGTGTTCGTTTGCTGACAATGGGTAAAGGTGCATGGGCTGCAGGCTGTCGTGAGGTGGATGGCTGTTGGGTGGGTGTGTGACTGCATTTGTGTAGTTTGGGAGGTGGGCTCACAGACACACTGGTAGAGGACACAAGGGATGTGTGAATGGTAGTGGGGGTGGTGAGTTTACGTGAACGGTGTGTGGTGATGGGCGGGCTGGTGATGGACGTAGTGGCTGAAGATGAAGTGCATGCAAGTGTGAGTGGAGACGTGACAAGGAGGGAGGAGGGAGACAAGGAGGAGGGGGACACAGTAGAGGCAGTGGATGTTGGTATGTGTGCATGGGTATGATGCTTGTGTGAGTGACTGTGGGATGTGTGGTGCTTATGTTTGCCAGAGCTACCCTTGTGTGTTGAGGTGTGTGCATGCTGGTCTGATGGTGTGCTTGGGATAGGCTGAGGTACTGGGGATTGGGGTTGGGTGGAGGAAGTTGGAGGGGGGAAGCTGGACACAGAGACAATGGCTGCCATCAGTGCTGAGGCCAGAGTCTAAAAAGCTCGCTGTTGGGCTGCCTGACCAGAATGAATGCCCTCCAGTTATGCATTCGCCTTTGCAACTGCCTCTCTACACCCTGGATGGCATTCAGAATGGTAGACTGCCCAAAAGTGAGGGATCTGAGGAGGTCAATAGCCTCCTCACTGAGGGCAGCAGGGCTGACAGGGGCAGGGGCTGAGGTGCCTGGGGCGAAGGAGATTCCCACCCTCTTGGGAGAGCGGCCACGGGGCACATGCTGAGGGGCTGCTGGGAGGGCGGTGCTGGTAGGGGGGGTGGTGGCTGTACCTGTAGATGCGGTGGGCACAAAGGGGCCCGCCACCGCAAGGGAGCTCCCATCCGAGGAGGAGTCGGTGTCGCTGGTCTCAGCTCGTGTCCCCGCCGTGGAGCTCCCCTCGCCCTCCGTCCCACTGGTGAATTCGGAGTCCATAGTCTAGCCCCCTAGGGCCATGTGGGATGCAGCTCCCTCCTGCTCCGGTGGCACTGCTCCTCCGCGTGATGATGCTAATGCACACAAGAACAGGGAGACCACAAAAAGGGGGTGAAAGAAAGTACAAAGACATGTTCAGTGCATGCAATACCGCTACCGTTGGCGGACACTACAGACACAGCAGCTCTCTGCACTATGCCAGGCACTTAGAGTTCCCTAATTAATCACAGGGACATCGGGTACAAGGCCTATGCCCGATTGCTGCACACATGGAAGTCACAGGAGCCTGACTAGGGGTAGATGGTTCTTAACACTGGTGGCGTGGGGTGCCACATGGTCTGCCTTACGAAGGGACCTTGCCTACAAAACTCACCCTGGCCTAGGGGTACCCACAGCCCACCTCCCCCACCCAGACACCTCCAATGCACGCTGAATCAGATGAATGTGACTGTACTCACCCCCTTGTGGCTGCTGAGATGCCCTCAAGCGCCCATCCAACTCCGGATACGCCACCGCCAGGATCCGGAACATCAGGGGGGTCATGGTGCGACGGGCACCCCTCCCATGTTGGGAGGCCATCACCAGCTGGGCCTCTGCCGTCTTCTTGCTCCAGCGGCGAATGTCCTCCTATCTTTTACGGCAGTGGGTGCTCTGTTTGTGGTGGACCCCCAGGGTCCAGACTTCCTTGGCGATGGCACGCCAAACATCCTTCTTTTGGTGGGTGCTGACCTACAGGAATAGTACAGGGGAAAAGGAGAAGATAAAACCGTCCGGACTGTCACAGTCATTGGCCCACGTTCCTACCCTTGCCATGACGCACATACACTCACCTGTTTGTCTGGAGGACTGTACAGTAGAGTGTACTGGGGGAGGACCCCATCCACTAGTTTGTCCAACTCCTCCGATGTGATGGCAGGGGCCCTTTCCCCAGACACTTGAGGCATTGTCGCTTCCAGACTGAGGTCACAGCAGCACTTGCAGTGTAGGTCCTCTCCTGTCGAAGAACAGGTGTCAAGTGAGTGAACAGTGAGAAAATGGCGGTCACGTCCGCGGCGGTGCGTACCGTCACCGCCGGCGTACATCGTCATTGGCTCCTGGGACCCGTAGGGTCCAATGTTAACCATTGTAGGATTGCGCCGCGGTCTTCGACCGCCTACTGCAATGGTGTACAACGCCAGCGCTGTTACAACATATCCCCTTGTCCCACCTTACAGGTCAGGCAGCCGCCATTTCTGGGGGCCACATGGCATTAATTGTAAATGCATCACACATATCTAGGCCTTGCATACACACTAAGACAGGCACTAAGCGGATTGACAAATGTGTGCAATAAATATTCTCAGTGTTGGCTGACTCTGCTCGCTGTTCTCGTCCATAGGGCACGTCCACTGGGGTAGGTGAGGAGATGGTGGCATCCTCCGGTGTACAGACCGCTGGTGAACCTGTCAACAATGGAAGAGTGACATGTAATTGCCACCTACAGAATTGATTGTGCCACAATCCAGGAACTGAGTGCCCAGTTGGAGCCAGACCTGATGTCAGCAATCCACCATCCCACAGGGATCCCCCCTTGAGTGCAGGTCCTGTCAGTACTCCATTTCCTGGAAAGTGGGTCCTTTCAAACTACAGTGGCCATAGCATTAGGGATGTCCCAGCCTATGTTCCCCAACGTGTTGTCCAGAGTGTTGTCTGCCCTGCTGAAACACATGCGCAGCTACATCGTTTTCCCTCAGGTGGAGGATGTGCCTCCAGTCAAAGGTGACTTTTATGCCCTGTGACATATCCCCAACATCATAGGTGGCATTGATGGGACACATGTGGCCTTGGTATCCCCCGCAGGAGTGAACAGGTGTACAGAAACCGGAAGAGTTACCATTCCATGAATGTGCAGATGGTGTGTTTGGCAGACCAGTACATCTCCGAAGTGAACCCCAAGATTCCTGGCTCAGTGCATGACGCTTACATTCTAAGGAATAGCAGCATCCCTTATGTGATGGGCCAACTCCAGAGGCACCGTGTGTGGCTATTAGGTGAGGACAAGGACCGTATACCATGTGAATAGTTGTCTGGGGTTGTCCCTAAGGGTTAGTGTGTGTCTAGTAGTTGTCCCTCGACATTTGCAGGTGACTCTGGCTACCCCAACCTGTCATGGCTACTGACCCCAGTGAGGAATCCCAGGACAAGGGCAGAGGAACGCTACAATGAGGCACATGGGCGAACTAGGAGGGTTATAGAGAGGACCTTCTGCCTCCTGAAGGCCAGGTTCAGGTGCCTCCATATGACAGGTGGTACCCTCTACTGCTCACCAAAGAAGGTGTGCCAGATCATCGTGGCCTGCTGTATGCTGCACAACTTGGCTTTGCGACAACAGGTGCCTTTTCTGCAGGAGGATGGTCCAGATGGAGGCGTTGTGGCAGCTGTGGAGCCTGTGGACAGTGAAGAAGAGGAGGCAGAAGAAGAGGACATAGACCACAGAAACACTGTGATCCATCAATACTTCCAGTAAGACACAGGTAAGAAGACATCACTGCCTCCTACATCTGATAAAATTGTTCTACCTCTCATCTGTCTGTCACTTTCACCCAGTGTATGGACCCTGATTTGTCACTTTCCCTTTCGATTTCACAGTCATGGACTAGAGCTGTGTGACATAGGTATGTTGACAATAGAATGGACATTGCTATTTCCCTCAGTTATTGCAAATACACATTTGTGAAAGCACAGACTGACTCCAGATTGTTTTGTGATTTAAGGGTGTTTATTTAAGGTTAAATATTGGAGGGGGTTGTAAAATGGTCAGGGGTGATGGTGGAGGAATGTCCATGGCAGAGTCCAGTCCATTAGTCTCACAGGTGCATTGTCCAAAGGGGCATAGGAAGTGGAGCTGGGGCAGTTTAAGGATGGACAGGGTGACAAAGTGGGACAGAAGGATGACCATCAGGGTGGTCTCATTTCTTGGCAGGGGTCTTGGCATTGTTCTCTGTCTTTGTCCTGGATCTCAGGGACTGCTTGCGGGGTGGTTCTCCATCTGCAGGGGGTGGGGTGCTGGTGTCGTGGTCCTGTGGTGGTGTCTCCTGTACACTAGCGCCGGCGGAGGTGGTGGGCAGTTCATCGTCCAGGCTAGTGTCAGGGGCCCCTTGTTGTGCCACAGTGTCCCTCCTGGTGTTCACGAGTTCCTTCAGCATGGATTTGAGTTCCTCCCTGAAGCCCAAATACTGTTCCTCCGGCAGCCGCTGGGTCTCCTGAAACTTGGTCAGTACCGTTGCCATCGTCTCCTGGAAATGATGGTAGGCTCCCATGATGTTGGAGAGGGCCTCGTGGAGAGTGGGTTCCCTGGGCCTGTCCTCCCCCTGTCGCACAGCATCCCTCCCAGTTCCCCTGTGTTCCTGGGCCTCTGTCCCCTGAACCGTGTGCCCACTACCACTGCCCCCAGGTCCCTGCTGTTCTTGGGGTGGTGGGTTAGCCTCGGTTCCCTGTAGTGGTGGACACACTGCTGCTTGACGTGTCCTGGGGACAGAGGTATGGGCCCGCTGGGTGAGTGCTGTGCTGGTGTTTCCAGAGGGGGGGGCTCTGTTGTGGCTTGTGCCAGTGTGAGGGGAACCGACTGTCCCGAGGTCCCAGATGGGCTGGGCTGGTCCTCTAGATCCAGTTGGACAGAGCTGCTGTCATCACTGTGGGCCTCTTCTGTGGGTGGAGTGGACATGTAGGAACCCCCTGTCTGGTGACATTGGGTAGGGGTCCTGCAGGGGTGTAAGGCATGATTATTGCATCTGTGTGTGCCATGGTGTGCAATGGGTGGGTGACCCTGTACCCCAGTGCTTGCATTCCTGTGTAGGACCTTGTGTGCTAATTGTTTAGGGGTCTGTGTGGGTATGTGTAGCGACCATGCATTGTTGATGGGTGTCCATGCTTTATTGTGACATGCAGGGCTTGGTGTTGGGATGGGTGGTTTGTGATAGTGGGACTTATGTGAGGAGTTGGACTGATGGGGTTGAGGGTGAGGGTGGGGGTATGTGATAGCATGCAGGTAGGGTAGGGGATGTAATAGTTAAGATTTGACTTACCAGAGTCCATTCCTCCTGCTACTCCTGCGAGACCCTCAGGATGCAGTATAGCCAAGACCTGCTCCTCCCATGTTGTTAGTTGTGGGGGAGGAGGTGGGGGTCCGCCGGCAGTCCTCTGAAGCGCGATGTGGTGTCTTGAGACCACGGAACGCACCTTCTCCCGTAGGTTGTTCCACCTCTTCCTGATGTCATCCTGTGTTCTTGGGTGCTGTCCCTGTCCACGATTCTGCACCATAGCTCCATCTTCCTAGCTATGGAGGTGTGCTGCACCTGCGATCCGAATAGCTGTGGCTCTACCCGGATGATTTCCTCCACCATGACCCTGAGCTCTTCCTCAGAAAACCTGGGGTGTCTTTGCGGTGCCACGGGGTGGTGTGGGTGATGTGTGAGGTGGTGTGTGTTGTGGTGTGTGGGGTGATGTTTAGGGGTGTGTGGTGTTTTGTGCGTGGATGTGTATGTATGATGGTGTTGTGTGCCTCTGTATGCTGGTGTTGTCTTTGCTGTGCTGTCTCTCTGGCCTTCGTCTAAATTTTTTGTAGTAAGGGTTTGTTGGTGATGTGAGTGGGTGTTTTATATTGTATTGGGTGTGTGGGAGTGGTGTGTGTATGTGTGTATGTGTATCAGGTGTGTGTTTTTGGAATTGTCCAATGTGGTAGTGTTTTCTAAATGTGTGTGTATTTTGAGCGCGGCGGTGTGTACCGCCAATGGAATACCGCGGTTGAAACACCGCCGCGTGGATTAATGGGTCGTGATAGTGTGGGCGTATTCCTGTTGGCGTGACAGTGGAGGTTTTGTTATCGCCACTTTATCACTGACCTTTGGTGTGGCAGACTTGTGTGGGTGTCTAAATTTTGACGGATTCCGAGTCTTATGCACGGCGGTAAGCGGCATTTACCGCCAATGTTGTAATGAGGGCCATAGTTTCTTGAGATAACTATAAATATAACTGTTGTATTTCCATTGTTTTATGTGTATAAAATCTGAACATAACTATAATGTCCCTATAACGTTTGGTTCTAGTAAATTTCTAACGTTTTTTTAATTCTATTTTTTAACTATAATGTAACCTTTTTTCAGTGAATTTCTAGGTTTTGTTAATGTAACTTAATGTTTAATTTCCTTTTATTAATCCAACTGCCACTGTGCACGGCGGAGGCCACAGGGTCTGTGGGTAAACCCTGCATGCAACCAATCCCCATGCTGTGAATCTGTGAGTAGGTGTATGAGTGGCTGTGTGGGCATGTGAGTGGGTGGATGTGGTTGTGTGGATGTGTAAGTGGGTGTATGAGTGAGTGTGTGAGTGCATGTGTGAGTGGCAGTGTGGGTCTGTGATTGCGTGTGTGAGTGGTTTTATTGGTCTGTGAGTGGATGTGTAAGTGGCTGTATGGGTGTGTGAGTGGGTCTGGGAGTGGTTCTGTGGGTGTCTAAGTGAGTCTGTGAGTGGGTGTGTGAGTGGCTGTGTGTGTCTGTGAGTGGTATGTGAGTTGTTTCGTGGGTCTGTAAGTGTGTGTGTGAGTGGATATATGAGATTGTGAGTGAATGTGAGAGTGGTTGTGTGGGTCTGTATGAGGGTTTGAGTGGATCTGTAAGTGGGTGTATGCTTTCTTAATTGGAGTTTGGATCCATGGATCCATGGATCCTCACGTACCCCCAAAAAAACATTTTTGGGCAATTTCCTGCCCATTAAGGGTCCTTCAGAGAACCCTCCCTCAGTCCCATATGGTCTGGATACCTCAGACTTCATCTCACCCCCGGAAACCGTGTCCTGATTCACAACATGGTGGTTGCAACTTTTCTCTCAGGTTGTGGCCAGCCAATCACAGCATTGCTATTGGCATGTGGATCCGCGTCTCTAGATATACATAAATCTTTTTTCTTCAATAACTCCAAACTACTGAACAAATTTACAAACCACAAAAAAAATCTTTCTGCACCAAGAGCTAGCTTTCTGCCAAATTTGCTGTAATTCAGTTCAGCAGTTTGGGCTGCAGCCACAGCTAAAATTCCTATGGGAAATTGCAAGGGAACACGTGTTTTCAGACTTCCATTTTTTTCAGCCATCACTTTACTAATCGCACTGAAACGAAACTTGACAGAAAAGATGCCCCCCCCATTTTGTTTGGTGCATTGGCTCGGGGGTGGGAAAAGAAGAGAGAAAAAACTGGGGTCAGGATACAGTTATCCTGACCTCATAGGACACATAGAGGGGTTGCTCATGGGCAAAAATTGGCTAAATTGTTTTTCATCTTATTCGCGGATCTGCGGTTCTACAGTAGGATCCACAGATCCAAGATGCGCAAATCAACATAAGGATTTGCAAATCCAGAGAAAAATTGGAAAAAAAAAACAACCACTGCGCAGCTTGGGTTTGAGGCCAGGCCCTGTGGCCAAACCCTGCCACTCATGGCCAACGGCTGTGCGTGGCTCTGCTTATATTCACGTCTGTGCATGCAAAAAAAGCATAGAAATTCACTGAAAAAAACAAACGCTACAAGGACATTATAGTTAAGTTCTGAATTTACTCACACAAAACCTTAGAAATTGAGCAGTTATATTTAGAGTTGTTTCAAATAACTATAACTTGCACCTTGCCCATGCACAGCTAATTACTCCACATTTTATATCATTGAAGACACCTTCTATAGCATCTTTGACAGTATCACTGCAACATTTGCACTAAAATTATTGATCAGAAAACTGCATAGCGAGGGCACGATTTATAGTTACATTAGCCGGAGTAATAGTTATTAGAAATAACTTTAACTATAACTGCAGCAGCATTGCCGCCAGCTCTATCATGAGCTAGCAACAATGCTGCTGCACCTTTCCCACTGGGCTGACCAGTGGGAAAGTCAAAAGGGGCCAACAGGGAGTTCACCAGCACCGCAGTGACCTCCTCGTCAAGAGTGACATTTGCTAACTCCGGCAGGGACAGTGAATGGAGCACTCTGAAGTAGCCCTTTGAGGAATATATTGGACCCTCACACTACAAATGAAGCATTGATCTCAGTGCAAGCACATGCATTCAAACTGTATAATACAGTCCCTTGTTGTCAAAATATCCACGCAGCACAGTGAGGAACAAAGGCTGCACTACTGAAAATCGACGCATCACCTTATAGCGTGGAAAGAAACAATGCATTGTTGCTGCTGCACCATAAAAATCCAATGCAGAGCCTTATTTTTATACACATCTGCTCCTCTGCGGCCCCTGTGTGTTGTTATTTTTGTTGCATCCCCGGTCCTGTATTTTACAAGGATATAAATACTGATTCTTAAGGATTGAGATACATTTTAACCTTTAAAGGGTGATATCTCGACTTGTGCCTATTTGATTTTTGTCTATTTTATCTTATTTTATTCAGGTAAATATTATCAATTTTTCTAAACTGGTGTGGAGTACTTTTTGTTGCATTTTCACTGTGTTACTGTAAGAGTTTGAACAAATGCTTAACATGTTGCCTTCTACGTTAAGCCTGCCTTCTCTGTGCCAAGCTATCAGAGGGTGAGCACAAGATAATTTGGGTTGTGTTGTGACTTACCCTGAGTAGGACTGTGGTTCCTACTTGGACAGGATGCATACCTCTTCCAGCTAAAGACCTCAAATTCTAACAGGTGGGACTCGCAGACATCATTTTCTTGTCTTTTCTTTTGCACCCATGCAGGTCAATGTCCATCAGAGGAAAGAGATTTGGAGAGTCATTGCGAGAAGGTGTGGACCCTCAGGGTCCACAGCTGGTGGAGCGCCCACTGCAGAAACAGGTGTGAGGACCTGAGACTCTGGCCCCAGAAGATCGCAGATGCCACCAGACAATGACCCCCCAATGGCCAGCACTTTTACAGAAGCCTATCCAGAGCTTGAAGGGTGTTTCAAGGTAACACAGCAGCCACAAGGGGGTGAGTAGAATTAAAATTGTTTCCTGTCCCTTTGTCAGGTTATTGAGTGGGCTACTGAGTGCTCCCCCTGACAATTAGAAATGAGCCATGTGTCAGTCAGTAGATGGGAGATTGTTTGTGTTGACAAGTCATGTATATCACACTTGTCTACCTTGCCTTCTGAACCTGGAATCAGGTACACACCTGGGGGAATCATCAAACAACTTTCTCTGCAGGGACAAAAACTGGCTATGTACAGTGAACTGCTGGTGGAATAGCACATTTACAATGCTGTGTGTGCAGAAACTTGTGTGTGAAATATGGGAAGTTACTTTACCAAGGGATGGTATTGCTGGCTACAAGTGAACTGAGGTCTGCTGCATGTAGCACAGCGGTGAGGATGGAGAGGTCACCTAGTTGTTGCATGGATCATTGTGGTTGCAAGACTTCATCCATGCACTTGTAGTTGTCTGGGATCCTGATTGGCCAGTGGGTAACTCTGATGCATTCACATGGCATGCAGCATATGGTATGGCACCTGAAAGTGCCACTTGAAATGTTTTTATTGAGCCTACTTGACAAGATGGTATGCTTTGTCAATCAGACTTGTGATTGAGGTGTTATCATGTATTTGTTTTGACTCTATATCTCACTCTTTTTGTGGCATCAGCACCGGCAGGTGAAGGAGACGGGGCACAGCCTAGTGGGGAAGCAACTGGCCATGGACCTTTGGTCAAGATTCCTACGAAACAGAGGGACCCAGTGGCCTGGAGATTGAGGGGAGTGCCAAGGGAGCAGTGGTATCGACATACTCATCATCAGATTCCTCTTCCAGTGACATAGTGGTTGCAGACCCTTTAGGGACCTCCCCCAGCACCATATTTGTCCACTCCCCCACATTCTATCACTGCCCTCCCTGTTGCTCCCTAGCCAGTTAGCCATGCCCACTCACCCAAAAGGATGGGTGTCTCCTTTGCCACAGCCACCTCCCCTCCAGCTTCGGTTACCCCTGCTGCCCTCAGTGAGGAGGCTATTGACCACATGAGAATGATCTCTGTGGATCTAAGTGCCATTTTGAATGCCATCAAGTGATTGGCAATTCAGCCACTGCAGACTAATGCATTCCTGGAATGCATTCATGGTGCAATGTCTGGCCTACAGAGATCTTTTCAGGCTTTGGCCTCCACAATGACAGCAGCCAGTCATGCCCTGCATCGTTCTCCCGTCCACCTACCTCTTCCCAATCCAAATTCCCCTTCCCCTACCTACAAAAAACACACAAACAGCTACTCATGCATCCACATCAACAGACAATGGTAGCACACACAAACACAAGCACTACAAGACACACCAGAATGCATACAGACAACATCCACCCACAGACAGCAACACTCACAACTGCCCTTGACACCCCCACCACCCCCAGCATCACACACATGACATCAAGCCTACCTACAGACACTACCACAACAGTCACTGCCAGAGCCACCACACCCATCCTATCCTCAGAAACAATCCCAGCAGACCCCCAGACATCCACCACAAGCACCAAACCTGCAGACGCACAACTACCAACACACCTATATCTGCCACATCTACTATACCTACAGTCACCACCCGAACAGACACCTACCCATCTATCACAGCATCCCCTAGCACCTCCAGCAGCCTAAACCCAAGAGACATTAACAATCTCTCCCACCCACCCACCCAACAGACACCTGCAACCCACAAGCATACCTTGCATAAGCATGTACCCAAGACATCCACCTCTACACAGTCTACAACAACTCCCTCAGCCTCCAAATCCTACGACCTTTCTGATGACCATGCCTGTGTTTCCAGAACAGTCTTCCTGTGTGACCTGGGCACATTCTGCCCCCCCGACCACACCCAGATTTACGGCACCCAGCTCCCAGGCTGTCTCTTCCACCTCCAAGACCTCCTCTGCCCCCCTGCAAATAGCCAGTCCCCTGAAGTAGCCTACCCCTCCTCAGAAGAAGTCCCCCCAAAGCCCAAGCCAAAACCCACCCCTCCCAAATCCAATCCCCCCAATAATCCTTGAGGTGCCTGCCTGCTTCCTTGATTTCCCCTTCTGTGGAGGTTACGTGGCAGTCAGGAGTCAAGTTGGGGCCCTACAGTGTGCCATTATTGGCTTCCTTTATGGATTGGCCAATGGCCACAATATTGAGAGTGTTCAAACTTAAAGCCAACAGTTGTTTTGTTTTGGGTACACTTTTGACCTGCACTTCCTTTCCTAGCTTTCTGTTGTCCCTGAGTGACTTTGGTTGTGTGCCTGCAGTTGTGTGTGAACCTGCTTGCTGATCCAGTTGCTGTGGTTAGCAGTATGCAAGTTTGTTTGGAGTGCTGTTGTTCCCCCAGGTGAAGGGTATGTGTTTTGTGTGTGTTTATATGTGTGTAAATGCAATGTAGGTGTCATGGCATTGTGCATTGTTTGGTATGGTAAGTTTTTCTTACTGTGATGTCCAACGTGAGCCTGTATGGAGTGAGTATTGTCCCTCTGATCTGGCTTATGTATTAATGAGATGTATGTCATCTTGAGTTTTGTATGTGCAGACATGGAGTGTGTTGAATTGTGATAGCTGTGTTTGCATTTGCTTGTGCATTTGTCCGTTTCGGTGTGTGTTTCTTGAAAATGGATTCATTAGAGTTATGTCCCATGCAGTTGGAGTTGCATGTGCTTTCTTGGCTTTCCCTTCGCCATTGTTTATATGTGCCTGACAATTGGTTTTGGTATTGTTGTGGAGATGTTGTTTCAGGGTCTTGTTCAAAGTGTTATATGTCCCAGTACAGCCTCCTTCCCTGTGTGTCCCAGATGGCCCCAACCCAATTGTAAAGGTATGATTATTATGTTGTTCTTGGTGTATTTGTGCCTCTGTGGTTTATGCATGTCATTATAGTTCCATTGTGCTGTGATGTGTGTGTCCATTGCAGGGCTATGTACTGGTGGTGTTGTTTGTGTTGCATGCCACATCAATAGGTATTTGTGTTGTATGTGTGGAATGTGATTGTGTGAGTTATAAATGTATATGTGCTGTAGGTGTGTTGTTGTTGCTGTGTGTAACAATGTTGTGTAGCCTTCAGTGCCCCTGTTACTGGGCTGTGTGGCCATGTGCATTTGTGCAGTGTTGCAGTGCGAGTATACTGGCCAAAGTGTGTGTATTGTGTGTATGTACGTGTCTGTGTTGCTGTATGTCCGTGCATGTGTATTGTATGAGACGAGTGGCTGCTGGCCATGGTGTCCCCCCATGATGTGTTTGCTGGCACTACAAGCTGTTTTTAAATGTTGATGATACAGGTAGGTGTGTGTACTTATGGTTGTTAGCATTAACGTTGACGTTGATTTCGTGGTCTCTTGACGAGCAGCCACAGCGGCATGATGTTTGTGAAGGGCTCCATGGCAGCCCGGGACATGTGAAGCTTCCTGCAGCTGAATGTCTCCCTTTATAATGTCCGTTTCCGCCAGCTCGTACAGAGTGGTTGGACCACCGCCGTCATATGGGCGGTGTGCAACCTCGTAATTGGTCTGGCGGAAACACCTTCTCCACCACCCTGTTTATGCTTCCATGTGATTGTGCGGTCTGTGCTTCCTGGCTGTGTCGGCGGACCGCTGGCGGTCATCTGTTTTTATGACTGGCAAACTTGTAATACGGTGGTCCGCTCCACCAGACCGTTGTCGGTCAGACCTTCACCGGCAACATGGTGATCACAAGGCTGCCAAACTCGTAATGAGATCCTAAGTGAATATAAAGTGCAGCAGTGTTATTTACAAATACATGCACGTAAAATGTGGCTGTCAAAAATTTCTCATAGACATAATACAAGATGCATTCTCTGAGTGTCATAAATCCTCATCTCTGTATTTGTTGACAGTTAGACCCCAACAGTAGAAAAATTACCAACGGGTCATCATCAGGACCAAGATGTAGGCCCTCATTACAACCCTGGCGGTCGGTGTTAAAGCGGCGGTAATACCGCCAACAGGTCGGCGGAAAAAAAATGGGATTATGACCGTGGCGGAAACCGCCAACATAGACAGCCACTTTAACACTCAGACTGCCACAGCGGTACAAACAAACAGCGCGGTGAACACCGCCAACAGACAGGCGAAAGACAATGTACCGCCCACCCTATCACAACAGGCCTATCCGCCACCTTTCCCGGTGCGGAACAAACGCAAATAAAAACACGGCGGAAACAGTACACAGAAGGGAAAACACTCACCTCTCCACACTCCACGAGGAACCAGGACACCATGGAGCCCGAATTGCAGATACTGCCGGCGATGGTCTTCCTGCTCCTCTATCAGGAGCTCCAACGACGGCGGCGACGACCACGGTGAGTACTGTACCCACAACACAGGGGAGGTGGGAGGGAAAAGAGAGTGACACACACACGCAACACGCAACACCCCCACCCCCACCCTCACCCACAACACCATACACAGAAATACATGCTGCAACATTACATATACACTCCCCCACCCCCTGGAAGAACGCAAGGACAAAAGGAAATGATTTGAACGAATGTAATCATGTGAAATGTCATTATCAAAATGCAAAATCCAGTACATACAATTATGTACACCAACTACACAAGTCCGGATAGTGCACCAATCATTGTCCGTGGACCACTGGGCCCAAAATGCATGGGCGACGCCCACACTAGCTACCTGACTCCAAACGGAGAGAACACTGGAGGGGCATCACATAGAAAATATACAGGCGCCTCAGGGGGAGGGGGAGGGAGGCACTTCAGCCTGATGAACGCACGACGCCACTGCTCCATGAGGGGGTTTCATGCCCACAGTTTGGTCCTGGGGAGTGTAAAGCCACAGTCTCTCAAGTCTTTGCAGTGGGTGGTTTGCCCACTGCTTTATCCTGGGGAGTGCAAAGCGACAGTCTCTAAAGTCTTTCCAGTGGGTGGTTTGCCCTCTTCTTTATCCTGGGGAGTGCAAAACCACAGTCTCTCAAGTGGATAACACTCCCCACTGGTTCTGGAGGGGACATGGTGCCCAGAGTGCTTCATCCTGCCAAGGAATGAGGTGGTGGATGCTTTTCTCCACTGGTTCTGGAGGGGGCTTGGTGCCCAGACCGCTTCATCCTGCCAAGGACTGAGGTAGTGGATGACTTTCTCCACTGGTTCTGGAGGGGGCATGGTGCCCAGAGTGCTTCATCCTGCCAAGGGCTGAGATAGTGGATGCCTTTCTCCACTGGTTCTGGAGGGGGCATGGTGCCCAGAGTGCTTCATCATGCCAAGGACTGAGGTAGTGGATGCTTTTCTCCACTGGTTCTGGAGGGGGCTTGTGCCCAGAGTGCCTCATCCTGCCAATGACTGAGTTAGTGGACGCCTTTCTCCACTGGTTCTGGAGGGAGTATGGTGCCCAGAGTGCTTCATCCTGCCAAGGACTGAGGTAGTGGAAGTGATACTCCACTGGTTCTGGAGGGGGCATGGTGCCCAGAGTGCTTCACCCTGCCAAGGACTGAGGTAGTGGATGCCTTTCTCCACTGGTTCTGGAGGGAGCTTGGTGCCCAGAGTGCTTCATCCTGCCAAGGACTGGGGTAGTGGATGCCTTTCTCCACTGGTTCTGGAAGGGGCTTGGTGCCCAGAGTGTTTCATCCTGCCAAGGACTGAGGTAGTGGATGTGATACTCCACTGGTTCTGGAGGGGGCATGGTGCCCAGAGTGCTTCATCCTGCCAAGGACTGAGGTAGTGGATGCCTTTCTCCACTGGTTCTGGAGGGGGCATGGTGCCCAGAGTGCTTCATCCTGCCAAGGACTGAGGTAGTGGATGCCTTTCTCCACTGGTTCTAGAGGGGGCTTGGTGCCCAGAGTACTTCATCCTGCCAAGGACTGAGGTAGTGGATGCCTTTCTCCACTGGTTCTGGAGGGGGCGTGGTGCCCAGAGTGCTTCATCCTGCCAAGGACTGAGGTAGTGGATGCCTTTCTCCACTGGTCCTGGAGGGGGCATGGTTCCCAGAGTGCTTCATCCTGCCAAGGACTGAGGTAGTGGATGCCTTTCTCCACTGGTTCTGGAGGGGGCATGGTGCCCAGAGTGCTTCATCCTGCCAAGGACTGAGGTAGTGAATGTGATACTCCACTGGTTCTCGAGGGGGCTTGGTGCCCAGAGTGCTCCACGTGCAGTGTGGCTCACCTGGGCGTGTGTGCCACGAGATTGCCGAGGTACAGATACATGATACGCCATGGAGGCAGAGACATACCCCACACTGCTGCGGCTTCGCATTCCATATGCAGGTGACAACTGTGATGACAGTGATGCTTTATGGAGCTGCCCAGGGTCCTGGAACTCACCACCAGCCTCGGACGACTGACCACTGGGGATGGTAGCCATGACTGCGGTGGTGCCACTGTCTGAGGATGTCGCGGGGCTGCTGGTGGTGCTTGTGGCGGTGTCAGTCGCGGCGGTACTTGCGGCGGGGTCTGTGGCGGCGGTGCTGGCTGCGGGGTCTGTGGCGGCGGTGCTGGCGGCGGGGTCTGTGGCGGTGCAGGTGGCGGTGTTCTCCGCCGTACAGGTTGGCGTCGAAGTGGACAGAAGGTGTGACACTGGTCCCTCAGTCGGTGCCACCATGCCCTCTTCTGACCTGCCCTTCAGTTTTTGGCCATTCCCCACCTTTGATGGTGGTGCAGCTGTCTTGCCACTATCCCCTTTTGTTTTCCCTGACCCCCTTGGTGGCAGGTGTTTTCGGCTTCTCTCTCCGGGATGTGGGCACCTTTTTCACCTTGGCATGTGGCGGAATGTCCTTGCCCTTGCTCCGTGGCACACTGGCAGCCCTGATGGTTGGTGCACTCCATGACCCCGCAGTTGCTGGCACCACTGTGCCTCGGGATGTGGTGGCTGAGGTGCTGGGCTGGGACCTGGAAAGCCTGGCCCTAGGGGAAGGACGGGGGAGAGGTGTAGGGAAGAGGTCAATGTTAGCCAGGAAAAGTTTTTTAGACACACTGGGATGGGTAGATGGAGGGGGTTTGGGAGTGGAAGTAGAGGTAGTGGTTGTAGGAGGTGTACATCTGCTGAATTTGGGTGAAGGTGCATGGGCCGGAGGCTGTTGTGAGGTGGATGGCTGTTGGGTGGGTGTGTGCCTGCATTTGTGTACTTTGGGAGGAGGGCTCACAGACACACTGGTAGAGGACACTGGGGATGTGTGAATGGTAGTGGGGTGGTGAATGCATGTGGGCGGTGTGTGGTGATGGGCGTGCTGGTGATGGAGGTAGTGGCTGAGGATGTAGTGCATGCAGGGGTGAGTGGAGACGAGACTGGGAGGGAGGAGGGAGACGTGGAGGAGGGGGACCCAGTGGAGGCAGTGGCTGTTGGTATGTGTGCATGGGTATGATGCTTGTGTGAGTGCCTGTGAGATGTGTGGTGCTTATGTTTGCCTGAGCCACTCTTGTGTGTTGATGTGTGTGCATGCTGGTCTGATGGTGTGCTTGGGATAGGCTGAGATACAGGGGACTGGGTCTGGGTGGAGGAAGTTGGAGGGGGGAGGCTGGACACAGGGACAACGGCTGCCATCAGTGCTGAGGCCAGAGCCTGAAATGCTCTCTGTTGGGCTGCCTGGCCAGAATGAATGCCCTCCAGGTATGCATTTGTTTGTTGCAAATGCCTCTCAACACCCTGGATGGCATTCAGAATGGTAGACTGCCCAACAGTGAGGGATCTCAGGAGGTCAATAGCCTCCTCACTGAGGGCAGCAGGGCTGAAAGGGGCAGGACCTGAGATGCCTGGAGCGAAGGAGATGCCCACCCTCCTGGGTGAGCGGGCACAGGACACACGCTGAGGGTCTGCTGGGATGGCAGTGCTGGTAGGGGGGTGGCGGCTGTACCTCTTGATGCAGTGGGCACAGAGGTGCCCGCCACTGCAAGGGAGCTCCCATCAGAGGAGGAGTCGCTGGTCTCTGCTCCTGTCCCCGCCAGGGAGCTCCCCTCGCCCTCCGTCCCACTGGGGGCTTCAGACTCTGTTGTTTCGCCCTTCAGGGCCAAGTGGTAATGCAGCTGCCTCCTGCTCCGGTGCCAATGCTCCTCCGCCTGATGATGCTATTGCACACAAGAACAGGGAGACCACAAAAAGGGGGGGGAGACAGGAGAAAGACATGTTCAGTGCATGCAACACCATTACCGTTTGCAGACACAACAGACACAGCAGCCCTCTGCACTACGCTATGCACTTATAGTTCCTAGATTAATTACATGCCCATGGGGTACAAGGCCTAAGCCCAATTGCTGCATACCTGGAAGTCACAGGAGCCTGACTAGGTGTAGATGGCACTAACCACTAGTGGGATTGGGGTGCCACAGAGCCTGCCTCACAAGGGACCTTGCCTACCAAGATCGCCCTGGCCTAGGGGAACCCACTTCCCACCTCCCCCACCCAGACACCCTGTAATGCGCGCAGAGTCAGCTGAATGAGAGTGTACTCACCCCCTTGTGGCTGCTGTGATGCCCTCAAGCGCCCATCCAAATCTGCTAGGCCACCGCCAGGATCCGGAACATCAGGGGGGTCATTGTGCGACGGGCACTCCTCCCACGTTGGGAGGCCATCCCCAGCTGGGCCTCCGCCGTCTTCTTGCTCCAGCGCCGCAGGTCCTCCCATCTTTTACAGCAGTGGGTGCTCTGTCTGTGGTGGACCCCCAGGGTCCGGACGTCCTTGGGGATGGCACACCAAATAGCCTTTTTCTGGTGGGCGCTGACCTAGAGGAATAGTACAGGGGGAAAGGAAAACCATTACCTGTCTGGACCGTCATACTCATTGGCCCACGTTCCCACCCTTGCCCTGACGCACATACACTCACCGTCCGCAAATGCAGGCCTCAGCTTTCACCCCATTTATCTTCCATCCACACCACTCCAAACAGACATTGCCCATGCAGCATGCTCACAGTGTACTCACCTGTTTGTCTGGAAGACCGTACAGTTGTGTGTACTGGGGAAGGACCCCATCCACTAGTTTCTCCAACTCCTCCGAAGTGAAGGCAGGGGCCCTTTCCCCAGACACTGTAGCCATCGTCGCTTCCAGACACAGGTCACAGCAGCACTTGCAGTGTAGGTCCTCTCCTGTTGAAGGTCAGGTATCAAGTGAGTGAACAGACAGAAAATGGCGGTAACGTCTGCGGCGGTGCGTACCGTCACCACCGGCGTACATCGTCATTGGCTCCTCTGACCCATAGGGTCCAATGTTAACCAATGCTGGATTGCGCCGCGGTCTTCCACCGCCTACCGCAATGGTGTACAACACCAGCGCAGTTACCTCATATCCCCTTGTCCCACCTTACAGATCAGGCAGACGCCATTTCAGGGGGCCACATGGCATTAATACTAACTGCGTCACACCAATGTAGGCCTTGAATACACACAGTTACAGGCATATTGCGGATTAATAAATGTGTGCAAATCAAATTTTGTGATACCTCAGTGTTGGCTGACTCTCTGCTTGCTGTTCTCGTCCATAGGGCACGTCTGCTGGGGCAGGTGATGAGATGGCGGCATCCTCCGCTGTACAGACCACTGGTGGACCTGTCAACAATGGAAGAGCGACACATAATAGTCACCTACAGACTTGATCGTGCAACAATCCATGAACTGTGTGCCCAGTTGGAGCAAGACGTAATGTCAGCTATCCGCCAACCCACTGGAATCCCCCCTCTAGTGCAGGTCTGCTCAGTACTCCATTTCCTGGCAAGTGGTTCCTTTCAAACAACAGTGGCCATTGCATCAGGGATGTCCCAGCCAATGTTCTCTAACGTGTTGTTCAGAGTGTTGTCTGCCCTGCTGAAACACATGCACAGCTACATCGTGTTCCCTCAGGTGGAGGATTTGCCCACAGTGAAAGGTGACTTCTATGCCCTGGGACATATCCCCAACATCATTGGTGCCATGGATGGGACGCACGTGGCCTTGGTACCCCCCGCAGGAGTGAACAGGTGTACAGAAACTGGAAGAGCTACCATTCTATGAATGTGCAGATGGTGTGTTTGGCAGACCAGTACATTTCCCATGTGAATGCCAAATTTCCAGGCTCAGTGCATGACGCTTACATTTTGAGGAATAGCAGCATCCCTTATGTGATGGGTCAACTCCAGAGGCACCATGTGGGGCTAATAGGTGAGGACAAGGACCATATACAGTGTGAATATTTGTATGGGTATGGGGTTGTCCCTACGGGTTAGTGTGTGTCTAACAGTTCTCCCTCCATATTTGCAGGTGACTCTGGATACCCCAATCTGTCATGGCTACTGACCCCAGTGAGAAATCCCAGGACAAGGGCAGAGGAACGCTACAATGAGGCACAAGGGCGTACTATGAGGGTGATTGAACGCACCTTTGGCCTCCTGAAGGCCAGATTCCGGTGCCTCCATATGACAGGTTGTTCTCTCTACTACTCACCAAAGAAGGTGTGCCAGATCATCATGGCCTGCTGTATGCTGCACAACCTGGCTTTGCAACGCTAGGTGCCTTTTCTGCAGGAGGATGGCCCAGCTGGTGGTCTTGTGGCAGCTGTGGAGCCTGTGGACAGTGAAAAAGAGGAGGCAGAAGAAGAGGATATTGACAACAGAAACAACATAATCATGCACTACTTCCAGTGAGACACAGGTAAGAAGATGTCACTGCCTCCCATATCTCATACTAGTGTTGGAGCTAGCATAAGTCTGTCATTTTCACTCAGTGTATGGACCTTGACTTGTCACTTTGCCTTTCCATTTCACAGATGTGGGTCCCACTTTGTGCCCTCTGCTATATTTCCTCCAGCCCTACAGCTGTGTTACATCGGTATGTGCACAACTAAATTGACATTGCTATATTCCATAGTTATTGCAATTACACGTTTGTGAAAGCACAGACTGACTCCAGATTGTTTTGTGATTGAAGTGTGTTTATTTCTGTGCAAATAAGTGGAGGGGGTTGTAAAATGGGCAGGGAGGATGGTGGAGGAATGTCCATGGCAGAGTCCAGTCTATTTGTTTCACAGGTGAATTGTCCAAAGGGGCATAGGAAGTGGAGCAATGGCAGTTTAAGGATGGACAGGTTGAAAAAGTGGGACAGAAAGGTGACATTCAGGGGGGTCTCATTTCCTGGCGGGGGTCTTGGCAATGTTCTCTGTCTTGTTCCTGGATCCCAGGGACCATTTGCGGGGTGGTTCTCCATCTGCAGGGGGTGGGGTGCTGTTGTCGCATTCCTGTGGCGGTGCCTCCTGTCCACTAGCGCCGGCGGAGGTGGAGGGCTGTTCATCATCCAGGCTAGTGTCCGGGGCCCCTGGTTGTGCCACAGTGTCCCTCCTGGTGTTGACAAGGTCTTGCAGCACCCCTGCAATGGTGACCAGGGTGTTGTTTATGGACTTCAGGTCCACCTTATCCCCAGATAGTGTTCCTCCTGCAGCCGCTGGGTCTCCTGAAACTTGGCCAGTACCGTTGCCATCGTCTCCTGGGAATGATGGTAAGCTCCCATGATGTTGGAGAGTGCCTCGTGGAGAGTGGGTTCCCTGGGCCTGTCCTCCCCCTGTCGCACAGCAGTCCTCACAGCTTCCCTGTTTTCCTGAGCCTCTGTCCCCTGAACCATGTGCCCACTGCCACTGTCCCCAGGTCCCTGATTTTTTTGGGTTGGTGGGTTTGCCTGGGTTCCCTGTAGTGGTAGACACACTGCTGATTGACGGGTTCCAGCGGAAAGAGGTATGGGCCCCCTGGGTGGGTGCTGTGCTGGTGTTTCCTGAGGTGGGAGGGTCTGTGGTGGCTTGTGCCAGTGTCAGGGGAACCGACTGTCCCGAGGTCCCTGATGGGCCGGGCTGGTCATCTTGATCCAGTTGTGCAGAGCTGCTGTCATCACTGTGGGTCTCTTCTGTGGGGAGACTGGATATGTCTGGTACCTTCTGTCCGATGACGTTGGGTTGGGGTCCTGCAAGGGTGTAAAGGCATGATTATTGCATCTGTGTGTGCCATTGTGTGCAATGGGTGAGTGACCCTGTACTCCAGTGCTTGCATTCTTGTCTTGGTCCTTGTGTGATATTTGGTTTGGGCTCTGTGTGGATATCTGTAGTGGACATGCTTTGGTGATGGGTGTCCATGCTTTGGTGTTGCATGCAGGGCTTGGTATTGGTATGGGTGGGTTGTGATAGTGGGGCATATGTGAGGTATTGGAGTGATGGGGGTGAGGCTGGGAGTATGTAATGGCATGCAGGTAGGGTGGGGGGATGAGGTAGTTAAGATTTGAATTACCAGAGTCCAGTCCTCCTTCTACTCCTGCGAGGCCCTCAGGATGCAGTATTGCCAAGACCTGCTCCTCCCATGTTGTTAGTTGGGGGGAGGAGGTGGAGGTCCACCATCAGTCTTCTGTACAGCAATCTGGTGTTTTGAGGCCACGAAACGCACCTTCCCCCAAAGGTCGTTCCACCTCTTCCTGATGTCATCGCTTGTTCTTGGATGCTGTCCCACTGCGTTGACCCTGTCGGCGATTCTGCGCCATAGCTCCATCTTCCTTGCAATGGAGGTGTGTTGCACCTCTGATCCGAATAGCTGTGGCTCTACCCGGACGATATCCTCCACCATGACCCTTGGCTCCTCCTCAGAGAACCTGGGGTGTTGTTGAGGTGCCATGATGTGGTGTGGGTGATGTGTGAGGTGGTGTGTGTTGTGATGTGTGAGGGGATGTGTTATTGCGGGTTGTTTGAGGTGAGTGGATGTTGTGTAAGTGATGGTGTTGTGTGTCTGTGGATGCTGGTGTTGTTTATGGTGGTGTCGCTCTCTGGCGTGGTTTCAGAATTCTGGTCGTAAGGGTTTGTGGGTGATGTGGGTGTGTGCTTTATATTGGATTGGGTGTGTGGGTGTGGTGTGTGTATGTGTGTCAGTTGTGTGTATTTTGAATTGTCCAATGTGTTTGTGTTTTGTAAATGTGTGTGTATTTTGAGCGCGGCGGTGTGTACCGCCGATGGAATACCACGGTTGAAAGACCGCCACATGGATTCTTGGGTCATGATAGTGTGGGCGTATTCCTGTTGGCGTGACGGTGGAGGTTTTGTAATCGCCAGTCTATCACTGACCTTTGGTGTAACAGACTTGTGTGGGTGTCTGGATTATGGCGGATTCCGAGCTGTGGGTCGTAATAGCTGTAGCGAAATTCCGCAGCTGCAGCGGTATGTTGGCGGTCTTCTGCACAGCGGTAAGCGGCATTTACCGCCAGGGTTGTAATGAGGGCCATAATGTAGGAAGCACCCAAAAGAAACAAATATAAATCAGAACCATGTACAAGCGTATCATGCAGTTCAATCATGGCATAAGCTAGGTATAAATAAATTATACAGCAGGGCGTGTCTCCAATGAGAATGCCCCCATCCCAATTTGAGCAAACCAAGGGCATGCTAGGACCTAGAGGTCAAAAATCACCATGATACTGTTAGAAATGGCGTCTTTGATTGGCAGTCAGGTTACTCCGTGTAGAAGCAAGGACCCTCACTCTAGTCAGGGTAGGTCACACTCAATCCAAATTATCCTGTGCCTACCCTCGGGTAGCTTGACACTGAGCAGTCAGGCTTAACTTAAAAGGCATTGTGTAAAGTATTTGTGCAATAAATCATACAATACCACCATATAGCACCTCATAAATACACCAACAACAGTGTTTAGGAAAATATATAGGGGGTCATTACAACATTGGCGGTAAAAGGCGCTTACCGCCGTGCAGAAGACCGCCAATACACCGCCACGACCACGGAATCCCGCCACAGCTATTATGACCCACATCTTGGAATCCGCCGAAATTCAGACACCCACACAAGTCCGCCACAACAAAGGTCAGTGTTAAACTGGTGAAAACAAAACCTCTACCTCCACGCCAACAGAAACACGCCCATGCTATTACGACCCACGAATCCACGCGGCGGTCTTTCAGCCGCGGTATTCCATTGGCGGTACGCACCGCTGAGCTCAAAATGCACACACATCTCCAAAACACCGCCACATTGGACAATTCCAAATACACACACCTGATACACATACAAACAACACTCCGACACACCCAACACAATTTAAAACACACACTCACATCACCCACAAACCCCTACGACAAAAAAATAGAGACGAAGGCCAAAGAGAGAGAGAGCACAGAATAGACAACCCCACCACACAGAGGCACACAACACCATCACCCACACAACATCCACACACAAAACACCACACACCACTACACATCACCACACTCATCAACACCTACACCACCCCACACATCACATACACCACCCCATGTCACGCCAAAGACACCCCCGGTTTTCCGAGGAGGAGCTCAGGGTCATGGTGGAGGAAATCCTACGGGTAGAGCCACAGCTATTTGGCTCACAGGTGCAGCACACATCCATAGCCAGGAAGATGGAGCTGTGGCACAGAATCGTGGACAGGGTCAACGCTGTGGGACAGCATCCAAGAAATCGGGAGGACATCAGGGAGAGGTGGAACGACCTACGGGGGAAGGTGCGTTCAGCGGTCTCCAGGCACAACATCGCCGTTCAGCGGACTGGCGGCGGACCCCCACCTCCTCCCCACAACTAACAACATGGGAGGAGCAAGTCTTGACCATCATGCATCCAGAGGGCCTCGGAGGAGTCGGTGGAGGAATGAACACTGGTAAATCAAATCTTAACTATCACAAACCCCACCCTACCTGCATGCTATCACACACCCCCACCCTCACACCCTCCCCTTTCACTCCAACTCCTCACTAATGTACTAATAACACAAACCACACATCCCAACACCAAGCCCTCAATGACACAACTAAGCATGGTCACCCCTCACCAAAGCATGCTCACTGCACATACCCAGAACACCCCCCCAACCATCATCACACAAGCCCCCCCACAGGAATACTTGCACTGGTGTACACGGTGAGCCACCCATTGCACACCATGACACACACACATGCAATAATCATGCACTTATGCCCCTGCAGGATCATGAAGGACCGTCACCACACCGGAGGGTCCAGACAACTCCACTCCACCCACAGAAGAGGCCCACAGTGACGATAGCAGCTCTGCCCTACTGGATCCTGATGACTAGCCCGGACCATCGTGGGCCTCGGGACAGTCGGTTCCCCTTGCACAGGCACAGCCCAACACTGACCTTCCACCCTCTGGTAACACCAGCACAGCACCCACCCAGCGGGCCCATACCTCCCTACCCAGGACACATCAATCAGCGGTGTGTCCACCACTACAGGGAACCCAGGATAACCCACCACCCCAACAACAACAGGGACCTGGGGGCAGTGGTAGTGGGCACAGGGTCCAGGGGACAGAGGCACAGGAACACAGGGGAACTGGGAGGGCTGCTGAGCGACAGGGGGTGGACAGGCCAAGGGAACCCACTCTCCACGAGGCCCTATCCTCCATCATGGGAGCATACCACCACTCCCAGGAGACGATGGCGACGGTCCTGGCCAAGTTTCAGGACACCCAGCGCCTGCAGGAGGAACAGTATTTGGGGTTCAGGGAGGAGCTCAGGACCATCAGCTCTGCCCTGGGCACCATCGTAGGGGTGCTGAAGGACATACAGCAGACCTTGAGGGACACCGTGGCACTCCAAGTGGCCCCTGACACTAGCATGGACGATGAACTGCCCACCACCTCCGCCGGCGCTAGTGGACAGGACGCCCCGCCACAGGACCACCACATCAGCACCCCACCCCCTGCAGACGGACAACCACCACGCAAGCGGTCCTTGAGATACAGGAACAGGACAGAGCAAGATGGCAAGACCCCCGCCAGGAAATGAGACCACCCTGATTGTCCTCCCACTGTCCCACTTTGTTACCCTGTCCATACTTTAACTGCCCCAGCTCCACTTCCTTTGCCCATATGGCCAGTGTACCTGTGTGACCAATGGACTGGACTCTGCCATGGACATTCCTCCACCGTCCCCCATCACCATAGTACAACCCTCCTCCATTTTTGAGCACTTCAATAAACACCCTTGAACCACCAAAAAATCTGGAGTCAGTCTGTGATTTGGTAAAATGTATTATCAATGACAGTGTCAAAATGCGTTTCTAGTTGTAAAGCCTACATACCTATGTCACACATCACAAGTCCTTGAAGGATGCAAGCAGATAACACACGTTGGTAACCACACCTGTGAAACCGTAATGGAAAGGTACAACTCAGTTACCAAATAATGCTATGAAATTACACACAGGATAGAAGAAGACGTGTGACAGTGAATGTAATGGTAAAAATGAAAATGTTCTCACCTGTGTGTCACTGGAAATATTGCTGTATGACTGACTCCCTGTTGTCGTTGTCTTCTTCCCCAGCTTCCTCCTCATCACTGTCCACAGGCTCCACAGGCTCCACAGCTGCCACAACACCGTCATCTGGACCATCCTCCTGCAGAAAAGGCACCTGGCGTCGCAAAGCAGGATTGTGAAGCATCGAGCAGGCGATGATGATCTGGCACACCTTCTTCGGTGAGTAAAATAGGGAACCACCTGTCATATGGAGGCACCTGAACCTGGCCTTCAGGAGGCCGAAGGTGGGTTCGATCACCCTCCTAGTCCGCCCATGGGCCTCATTGTAGCATTCCTCTGCCCTGGTCCTGGGATTCCTCACTGGGATCAGTAGCCAGGGCAGGTTGGGGTAACCAGAGTCCCCTAATAGCCACACACGGTGCCTCTGGAGTTGACCCATCATATAAGGGATGCTGCTATTGCGCAGGATGTATGCATCATGCACTGAGCCAGGGAACATAGCATTTACCTGGGAGATGTACTGGTCTGCCAAACATACCATCTGTACATTCATGGAATGATAACTCTTCCGGTTCCTGTACACCTGTTCACTCCTGTGGGGGGGGACCAGAGCTACATGGGTCCCATCAATAGCATCTATGATGTTGGGGATGTGTCCAAGGGCATAGAAGTCACCTTTTACTGTAGCCAAATCCTCCACCTCAGGGAAAATGATGTAGCTTCTCACGTGTTTCAGCAGGGCACCCAACACTCTGGACAACACGTTGGAAAACATAGGCTGGGACATCCCTGATGCCATGGCCACTGTTGTCTGAAAAGACCCACTTGCAAGGAAATGGAGCACTGACAGCACCTGAACATCAGGGGGGATTCCAGTGGGATGGCGGATTGGTGACATCAGGTCAGGCTCTAACTGGGTACATAGTTCCTGGAGAGTGGCACGGTCAAACCTGTAGGTGATGATTAAATGTCGCTCCTCCATTGTCAACAGGTCCACCAGCGGTCGGTACACCGGAGGATTCGCCATCTTCCCAATTGTCCCAGCTGACGGTGCCTAGGAAGGACAACAGCGACCACATAGTCATCAAATTTCCAGGTATGTACCCACAGATACACAGAACACGATACCAAACACAAAACCATTCCTGTATGTGTGTTGAGTGTAGGCCTAGCTATGAGTGACGCAGAGGTAAATGAAGCCATGTGGGCCCCTGAAATGGCGGCTGCCTGACCTCTAAACTGGGACAATGGTATTGTGAGGTAACTGCGATGGCGTTGCACACCGTCGCGGTAGGCGGTGGTAGACCGCGGCGCAATGCAGCATTGGTTAACATTGGACCCTATGGGTCCCAGGAGCCAATGAACAAGTGGGCCGGCGTTGATGATACGCTCCGCCGCGGACGTCACCGCCACGGACGTCACTGCCATTTTCTATCTATTCAATCACTCGATACCTGACCTTCGACAGGAGAGGACCTACACTGCAAGTGCTGCTGTGACCTCGGTCTGGAAGCGACAATGGCTGCTGTGTCTGGGGAAAGGGCCCCTGCCATCACTGCTCAGGAGTTGGAGAAACTAGTAGACGGGGTCCTCCCCCAGTACACGCTACTCTACGGTCCTCCAGACCAACAGGTAAGTACACAGGGAGCACGTTGTATGGGCTTAGCCTGGGTAGAGAGGGCTGGTTGTAAGAGGGAAGGGGGCAGAGTTCAGGGAACATGAATGCATGTGAATGCATGTGCCACATGGCAAGGGTAGGGAGGGGGGACACTTACATTGACGGTGCAGTTGGTAATGACTTCTCTTCTTCCCTGGTGCATGTCATGTAGGTCAGCGCCCACCAGAAGAAGGACATTTGGCGTGCCATCGCCAAGGAAGTCCGGACCCTGGGGGCCCACCAGAGACGGGGCACCCACTGCCGGAAAAGATGGGAAGACATTCGTCGCTGTAGCAAGAAGACGGCGGAGGCTCAGCTGGGGATGGCCTCCCAACGTGGGAGGGGTGCCCGTTGCTCCATGACCCCCCTGATGTTCCAGATCCTGGCGGTGGCCTACCCTGAGTTGGATGGGCGCTTGAGGGCATCACAGCAGACACAAGGGGGTGAGTACACTATCATTCTGGGGACTTTGCGCGCAGTTGAGGGGTCTAGGTGTGGGAGGAGGGCTGTGGGTTTCCCTAGGCCATGGCGACTTCTATAGGCTAGGCCCCTCCATAATGCAGGCCATGTGGCACTCCACCCCACCGCAGTAGAGTGCCAAGTACAGGTATACATGCCCCTGTGGCATCCATGTGTGCAGATGTCCACCATAGCCATGTAGTCCAGATCCCAGGAATTGCATTTGTAGAGGCCAGGAGCACGGCGTAGTGCAGGGGGCTGCTGAGTCTGTATTGTCCGCCAACGGTAGCGGTATTCCATGCACTCAACCTGTCTTTCTTCTGTCGTCCCCCCCCCCCTTTTTCTGCTCTCCCTGTTCTTTTGTGCATCAGCATCATCAGGCAGAGGTACAGTGGCACCGGAGCACGAGGGAGCTGCATCCCACATGGCCATGGAGGGCCACAACATGGACTCAGAATGCACCAGTGGGACGGAGGGCGAGGGGAGCTTCACGTCAGGCACCGGATCACCAACCAGCGACACGGACTCGTCCGCCGATGGGAGCTCCCTTGGGGTGGCGGCACCATCTGTGCCCCCCACTTCTACAGGTACAGCCTCCACCTCCCCTACCAGCACCGCCCTCCCAGCAGCCCCTCAGCGTTCGCCCCGTGCCCGCTCACCCAGGTGGCTGGGCATCACCTTCGCCCCAGGCACCTCAGGACCTGCCACAGTCACCCCTGCTGCCCTCAGTGAGGAGGCCATTGACCTCCTCAGGTCACTCACTGTTGGGCAGTCTACCATTGTGAATGCCACCAAGGGTGTAGAAAGGGAGTTGCAACACAGTAATGCATTCCTGGAGGGCATTCATTCTGGTCAGGCTGCCCTTCAGCGAACCCTGCAATCTCTGGCCTCAGCACTGATGGCAGCCATTGTCCCTGTGTCTAGCCTCCCCCCTCCAACTTCCTCCACCCAGACCCAATCCCCTGTACCCCAGCCCATCCCAAGCACACCATCAGACCAGCATGCACACACCTCAACACACAAAAGTAGCTCAGGCAAACAAAGGCACCACACATCCCACAGGCACTCACACAAGCATCACCCACATACAGACACAGCAACATCCACTGCCTCCACTGTGTCCCCCTCCTCATCGTCTCCCTCCTCCCTCCCAGTGTCGTCTACACTCTCACCTGCATGCACTACATCTACAGGCACTAGGACTCGCACCAGAACACCCAGCACCACACCCCGCTCACCTGCACTCACCACCCCCACTCCCATTTACACGTCCCCTGTGTCCTCTCCCAGTGTGTCTGTGACGCCCCCTCCAAAAGTACACAAACGCAGGCACCCACACACCCAACATCCATCCACCTCACGACAGCCTCCAGTACCTGCACCTGCACCCAAAACACCTAAAGTGACACCTCCTACAACCACCTCCTCTTCCTCCACTCCCAGACCCCCTCCAGCTACCCATCCCAGTGTTCATCAGAAACTGTCCCTCTGCAAAGTTGACCTTTTTGCCCCCACCCCCACCCCTCCAATTCATCAGTCCTGTCATAGCGCCTCAGCCAAAAAGCCTCCAGTACCAGTGGTGCATGTTCAAGGTGTGTGGAGTGCACCAGCCACCAGGGCAGGCAGTGTGACACGGAGCCAAGGCACTGCCAGTCCACCCCCTGTAAAGGCTCTGAAGTTGGAAAGTGGCCGACGGGACTGGCTGAAGACTCCTGGAGGCAAAACAACTCACAGGGGTCCCAGGGGGATTGCAGAGTCAGCTGTGACTCCTCCAAAGGTGGGGAAGGGCCAGAAGAAGTCTGCACAGCCTGGTGTGAGCATCACGGCGGAGAAGGGCGGCATCCTTCCCGGCGGCCGGGACGCCACTGCCAGCAACGTCGTCACTGGTCGACCACCGCCATAGGCATTGCCCAGGAGGGCACAAGTAATGTCACTGGTCAGGAGACCACCGCCAGAGTCATTGCCCAGGAGGGCCCAAGTATCGTCACTGGTCAGGAGACCACCGCCAGAGTCATTGCCCAGGAGGGCCCAAGTATCGTCACTGGTCAGGAGACCACAGCCAGAGTCATTACCCAGGAGGGCACAAGTATCTTCACTGGTCAGTAGACCACCTCCCATAGTCATTTCCCAGGAGGGCCCAAGTATTGTCACTGGTCAGGAGACCACCGCCAGAGTAATTGCCCAGGAGGGCACAAGTATCGTCACTGGTCAGGAGACCACCGCCAGAGTCATTGCCCAGGAGGGCCCAAGTATCGTCACTGGTCAGGAGACCACCGCCAGAGTCATTGCCCAGGAGGGCACAAGTATCGTCACTGGTCATGAGACCACCGCCAGAGTCATTGCCCAGGAGGGCACAAATATCGTCACTGGTCAGGAGACCACCGCCAGAGTCATTGCCCAGGAGGGCACAAGTATCGTCACTGGTCAGGAGACCACCGCCATAGGTATTGCCCAGGAGGGCCCCGGCAGCCACAGCCCCGCTGGGCAATGAGGGACCGTCATGCCACACACCAATGCCCAGTCCAGAGACCGTCATGGCAAAGCACTGCTGAACAGGGCATGCACCGCTGAACAGGGCAAGCACCGCGGAACAGGGCAAGCACCGCTGAACAGGACAAAGACCGCCATGGCAAAGCACCGCTGAACAGGGCATGCACCGCTGAACAGGCCAAGCACCGCTGAACAGGGCATGCACCGCTGAACAGGCCAAGCACCGCTGAACAGGGCAAAGACCGCCATGGCAAAGCACCGCTGAACAGTCCAGAGACTGCCATGGCAAAGCACCGCTGAACAGGGCAAAGACCGCCATGGCAAGCACCGCTGAACATGGCAAAGACCGCTGAACAGGCCAAGCACTGCTGAACATGGCAAACACCACTGAATAGGGCAAGCACCGCTGAACAGGGCAAAGACCGCCATGGCAAACACCGCTGAACAGGGCATGCACCGCTGAACAGGGCAAGCACCGCTGAACAGTCCAGAGACCGCCATGGCAAAGCACCGCTGAACAGGGCATGCACCGCTGAACAGGGCAAGCACCGCTGAACAGTCCAGAGACCGCCATGGCAAAGCACCGCTGAACAGGGCATGCACCGCTGAACAGGGCAAGCACCGCTGAACAGGGCATGCACCGCAGAAGAAGGAAAAGACCGCCACATCAAGCATCGTTGTCCCATGTGCAGCTGGGACTGTGATGGGACAGGAACTGTCACGGGGAGACTAATCCAGTCTGGGCACCAGTCCCCCTCCAGAACCAGTGGAGAGATCCATCCACTACCTCTGTCCTTCACAGGATGAAACACTCTGGGCACCAGTCCCCCTCCAGAACCAGTGGAGGCTGTTATGTACTTGTGAGACTGTGGCTTTGCACTCCCCAGGATGAAGCAGTGAGCAAACCACCCACTGTAGAGACTTGAGAGACTGTGGCTTTGCACTCCCCACGATGGTACAGTGGGCAAACCACCCACTGTAGAGACTTGAGAGACTGTGGCTTTGCACTCCCCAGGATTGAACAGTGGGCAAACCACCCACTGTAGAGACTTGAGAGACTGTGGCTTTGCACTCCCCAGGATTGAACAGTTGGCAACCCACCCACTGTAGAGACTTGAGAGACTGTGGCTTTGCACTCCCCAGGATTGAACAGTGGGCAACCCACCCACTGTAGACACTTGAGAGACTGTGGCTTTGCACTCCCCAGGATACATCAATGGGCATGGAGCCCCGTCGTGGATGTGGCGTGATGCTGTAATCCGGCTGAGGTGCCCCCCCCCTTCCTTTCCCCCTGAGGTGCCTGTTGTTTTTCTCTCTGATGCCCCGGCAGTGTTCTCTCCGTTTGTGGACAGGTATCTTGTGTGGGCCTCGCCCATGCATTTTTGGCCTAGTGGTGCACGGACATTGAAATGTGCATATCTGCACTACTTCTCGTACTGTATATACCTTTGTGTGAGTTTATATATATCTGTATATAATTGACACATGTATATTGATACATTACAAAGTTTGAACTGATTTCATTTGGTCTTTGCATTCTTCCGGGGGGGTTGGGGGTTGTTACTGTGATGTTTGTAATTGCATTGGTGTGTGTGCGAGGGTGGGGGTGGGGATGTTGCGTGTGTGTTCCCCTGACTTTTGCCTCCCCCCTCCCCTATGTCGTAGGTGCAGTACTCACCGTTGTCTTCGCCGCCGCCGGTACTGCTCTTCGTAGATGAGTAGGAAGAGAAGGGCAGGTAGGATTTGTAATTCCGGGTCCATAGTGTCCTCCTTCCTCGTGGGATGTGTTAAGGTGAGCGTTTTCCCATTGCAGAAACTGTTTCCGCCGTGTTTTTATCCACGGTGAATCCGCCCCGGAAAAGGTGGCGGATTGGCGGGTTGTGATACTATGGGCGGTACATTGTTTTCCGCCTGTCTGTTGGCGGTGACCGCCGCGCTGCTTGTCTGTACCGCCGTGGCGGTCGGAGTGTTAAAGTGGCTGTCTTTGTTGGTGGTTTCCGCCACAGTCATAATTCCCTTTTTTTGTCCGCCGGCCTGTTGCTGGTATTACCGCACCTTTAACACCGTCCGCCAGGGTTGTAATGACCACCATAATATTTATCTGGATAAATGCAGGTCAAAACGATCAAAGATGCAATAAATAAATGTAGAGATATCACTGAAAAGTGATATAAAGTAAAGGGCCTGATTACAACTTTGGAGGACGGTGTTAAACCGTCCCAAAAGTGGCGGATATACCACCTACCGTATTACGAGTCCATTATATCCTATGGAACTCGTAATATGGTAGGTGGTATATCCGTCACTTTTGGGACGGTTTAACACCGTCCTCCAAAGTTGTAATCAGGCCCAAAGTGTCTTAACCTCTTCGTTGCGGGCGTCGGCCGCCCACACACCCTCCCTGGTGCGGGTCACGACCAGTGGCCGACACCAGGAAGGGTATCAATAAATCCTCGGGTGCGTCGCACCCGAGGATTTATTATTTTTTTTAAACCCCCCCCCCGGGAGACACGGAAGCTTCCGTGTCTCCCCCCGCCCCCCCACCCGCCCCTTTGTGACGTCAGTGCGCCTCGCGGCGCGCTGACGTTGCAAAGGTGTTTTCCCCATCAAAGCAGGAAGCAGCCTTGCGGCCGCTTCCTGCTTTGATGGGGAAAACGGCCTTTCCCACGTTCGGGAAGGCCTCGTAAGAAAGGGGAGTGTCTCCCCTTTCTTACGAGGCCTTCCTGAAAGTGTTTCCTGGCCCCCGATCGCAGCACAGCTGTGCTGCGATCGGGGGCCAGAAACAGTTTGAGAAGGCCTCGTAAGAAAGGGGAGAGTCTCAAAGTGTTTCCTGGCCCCAGATCGCAGCACAGCTGCGATCGGGGGCCAGGAAACACCACTAGACGCCAGGGATTTCACTTTGGGGGGGCGGCCCCCTCGGAAAACGGGCCGCCCCCCCCGGGGGCATAATTAATTAAAAAAAAAAAGGTAGGTGCCCCCTGGGGGGTGGGGGGGGCGCGATCGCGCCCCCCCCCCCAGGGGATTGGTTTTTTTTCAAAAAAATAAAAAGAAAAAAGAAATAAAATGACAGGGGGTCGCCCGTGGGCAGGGTGACCCCCTGTGGGGGCAATTTTTTTTTTAGATGTTGTAGGGTTTCCCTGGGGGCCATGTTGGCCCCCAAGGAAACCATACAACAACTAAAAAAAATAGATCTATATATAGATCTATATTTATATATCTATGTAGATAGATATATCTATGTACATGGATATATCTATAGATATATCTATGTACATAGATATATATATATATATAGAGGTAGATCTATATATACCAAAGAGATTTATAAAGTGTGCTACTCACCTGTGAGGGTCTCAAGGCGCTTGGGGGGGGGCGGGGGGAGGGAAAGGGGCTGGGAGTTTCACTGTTCGAAAAGCCAGGTTTTGAGGCCCTTCCTGAAAAGAAGTAGGTTTTGGGTCTTGCGAAGGTGGGTTGTGAGGGCGTTCCAGGTTTTGGGTGCAAGGTAGGAGAAGGATCTGCCCCCGGTGGTGGTGTGTTTGCTGCGGGGGACAGAGGCGAGAGAGAGGTCAGCTGAGCGGACGTTTCGTGTGGGGGTGTGGAAGGTGACTCTCGTTGAGGTAGGCAGGGCCTGTGTTGTGGAGTGATTTGTGTGCGAGGATGAGGATCTTGAAGGTGATCCTTTTGTCAATGGGGAGCCAGTGGAGGGATTTGAGGTGTGGAGAGATGTGTTCGTGTCGGCGGAGGTCGAGAATGAGTCGTGCTGCTGAGTTCTAGATGCGTGTAGTTTGCGCTTGAGTTTTAGAGTGGTGCCGGCGTAGAGGGCGTTTCCGTAATCAAGCCTGCTGCTGATGTGTGCGTGAGTGACAGTTTTTCTGGTCTCTGTGGGGATCCATTTGAATGTTTTTCAGTATACGGAGTGTGTTGAAGCATGAGGAGGTGAGAGCGTTGATTTGTTGGGTCATCGAGAGGGAGGAGTCTAGGATGATGCTGAGGTTGCGTGCGTGGTTGGCGGGGGTGGGTGCAGGGCCTAGCGTGGTGGGCCACCATGAGGGGTCCCAGGTGTTTTTGTGTGGGCCAAAGAGGATTATTTCGGTTTTGCTTGAGTTGAGTTTCAGGTGATTGGCTGTCATATATATATCACTTTTGTCAATATGTGTGTGGTTTCCCTGGGGGGAAAAGGGTCCGACTTGTCTAGTGGCAGTTTTAGTGCCATAAAGAAGCGCAGAAGGTTTATATGCCTACTGCAAAGAGCAAATCTGTATTTTATGTAAATAGCTGAGTACATTAGCAAAGTCTATGGAGAGATGAAGGGCACTTTTGCTGGGGGGTAATGAGGGAATCCGAGGAGGAGGGAGTGGGAGCACCAATAATGATTGTTGGACTGGGCGCAGGAGGTGCTAAAGACTGTGACAAATGGTATGTGACAAGGTGTTTTTTGAGTGTCTTGAAAGTACGTGCTGATTGAGGGAAGAAGCGCAGGTAAGGTGGCCTCTACTGTTGCACGTATCTCACACACCATCGATTTTGTGACTGTCTACGTAGGCTAGTGTTTTAGAGCAACAGTTTAGCCAATAGCAGAGATGGCATCTTGATGGATGACTGCTGCCTGCACTCGGGTTATAGAGGACCGCTCTGACATAGGATCAGAGACTGAGACATCAGATACTGAGACAGCATCTGAGGGATAGGACAATGGCGCAGACTCTGGGAGTGATTTTTCAGCCAGAGGAGTCCCATTCGATAACTCCTTTTCCAGTACATTATGAGGGAGGTGATGAGGACAGTCCTGCTGTCCCTTCGCAAGCTGTTTGTGCAACTGGGTAATAGTGGGTTAGGCCAACCCAGAGAGCAGGTGAATGCGGCGGCAAGCAGAGAGAGAGTGCTCTCTTGGGAGCTCCCCAATTTAGTTCAGCCCCAAATTCCACCACCCAAATCATATTGTGGAGACATCAAAATTATCCATGGCAAAACAAACTGGTTTTGTAAGGCAGGCACCTGTGTTTTTGGTCCTGGATTCGGCGGCCATATAGAGAAACACACTAAACCCAAACATTTCTGGAAACTAGACATTCGGGGGAGTCCACAGAGGTGTGACTTGTGTGGCTTCCCCAAAGTTTTCTTACCCAGAATACCCTGCAAAGCTGAAATGTTGAAAAAAAACTCAATTTTTCTCGCATTTCTGTCACACAAACTACAGGAATATGCTGGGATCCACAATATTCCTACCACCCAGTGACTCCTCACCTGTCCTGATAAAAACACTACCCCACTTGAGTGCCTACACCTAGTGTCTGTGTCAGGAATGGATCACCCCAGGGTCAACAGCTGCCTCACGTAAGGACCAACATTGACCGTTGTGTGATCTATTCCTGTCGCAGGCACCAGGCCTAACCACACAAGTGAGGTATCATTTTTATCGGGAGGCTTGGGGGAACGCTGGGTGGAAGGAAATTTGTGGCTCCTCTCAGATTCCAGAACTTTCTGTCACCGAAATGTGAGGAAAACTTGTTTTTTTAGCCACTTTTTGAGGTTTGCAAAGGATTCTGGGTTACAGAACCTGGTCCGAGCCCCGCAAGTTACCCCTCCTTGGATTCCCCTAGGTCTCTAGTTTTCAGAAATGCACAGGTTTGGTAGGTTTCCCTAGGTGCCGGCTGAGCTAGAGGCCAAAATCTACAGGTAGGCACTTTGCAAAAAACAGCTCTGTTTTCTGTGATGTGTCCACGTTGTGTTTTGGGGCATTTCCTGTCGCGGGCGCTAGGCCTACCCACACAAGTGAGGTATCATTTTTTTCGGGAGACTTGGGGGGACGCTGGGTGGAAGGAAATTTGAGGCTCCTCTCAGATTCCAGAACTTTCTGTCACCGAAATGTGAGGAAAACTTGTTTTTTTAGCCACTTTTTGAGGTTTGCAAAGGATTCTGGGTAACAGAACCTGGTCAGAGCCCCGCGAGTCACCCCATCTTGGATTCCTCTAGGTCTCTAGTTTTCAAAAATGTACAGGTTTGGTAGGTTTCCCTAGGTGCCGGCTGAGCTAGAGGCCAAAATCTACAGGTAGGCACTTTGCAAAAAACAGCTCTGTTTTCTGTGATGTGTCCACGTTGTGTTTTGGGGCATTTCCTGTCGCGGGCGCTAGGCCTACCCACACAAGTGAGGTATCATTTTTATCGGGAGACTTGGGGGGACGCTGGGTGGAAGGAAATTTGAGGCTCCTCTCCGATTCCAGAACTTTCTGTCACCGAAATGTGAGGAAAACTTGTTTTTTTAGCCACTTTTTGAGGTTTGCAAAGGAATCTGGGTAACAGAACCTGGTCAGAGCCCCGCGAGTCACCCCATCTTGGATTCCCCTAGGTCTCTAGTTTTCAAAAATGTACAGGTTTGGTAGGTTTCCCTAGGTGCCGGCTGAGCTAGAGGCCAAAATCTACAGGTAGGCACTTTGCAAAAAACAGCTCTGTTTTCTGTGATGTGTCCACGTTGTGTTTTGGGGCATTTCCTGTCGCGGGCGCTAGGCCTACCCACACAAGTGAGGTATCATTTTTATCGGGAGACTTGGGGGGACGCTGGGTGGAAGGAAATTTGAGGCTCCTCTCAGATTCCAGAACTTTCTGTCACCGAAATGTGAGGAAAACTTGTTTTTTTAGCCACTTTTTGAGGTTTGCAAAGGATTCTGGGTAACAGAACCTGGTCAGAGCCCCGCGAGTCACCCCATCTTGGATTCCCCTAGGTCTCTAGTTTTCAAAAATGTACAGGTTTGGTAGGTTTCCCTAGGTGCCGGCTGAGCTAGAGGCCAAAATCTACAGGTAGGCACTTTGCAAAAAACAGCTCTGTTTTCTGTGATGTGTCCACGTTGTGTTTTGGGGCATTTCCTGTCGCGGGCGCTAGGCCTACCCACACAAGTGAGGTATCATTTTTATCGGGAGACTTGGGGGGACGCTGGGTGGAAGGAAATTTGAGGCTCCTCTCCGATTCCAGAACTTTCTGTCACCGAAATGTGAGGAAAACTTGTTTTTTTAGCCACTTTTTGAGGTTTGCAAAGGATTCTGGGTAACAGAACCTGGTCAGAGCCCCGCGAGTCACCCCATCTTGGATTCCCCTAGGTCTCTAGTTTTCAAAAATGTACAGGTTTGGTAGGTTTCCCTAGGTGCCGGCTGAGCTAGAGGCCAAAATCTACAGGTAGGCACTTTGCAAAAAACAGCTCTGTTTTCTGTGATGTGTCCACGTTGTGTTTTGGGGCATTTCCTGTCGCGGGCGCTAGGCCTACCCACACAAGTGAGGTATCATTTTTATCGGGAGACTTGGGGGGACGCTGGGTGGAAGGAAATTTGAGGCTCCTCTCAGATTCCAGAACTTTCTGTCACCGAAATGTGAGGAAAACTTGTTTTTTTAGCCACTTTTTGAGGTTTGCAAAGGATTCTGGGTAACAGAACCTGGTCAGAGCCCCGCGAGTCACCCCATCTTGGATTCCCCTAGGTCTCTAGTTTTCAAAAATGTACAGGTTTGGTAGGTTTCCCTAGGTGCCGGCTGAGCTAGAGGCCAAAATCTACAGGTAGGCACTTTGCAAAAAACAGCTCTGTTTTCTGTGATGTGTCCACGTTGTGTTTTGGGGCATTTCCTGTCGCGGGCGCTAGGCCTACCCACACAAGTGAGGTATCATTTTTATCGGGAGACTTGGGGGGACGCTGGGTGGAAGGAAATTTGAGGCTCCTCTCCGATTCCAGAACTTTCTGTCACCGAAATGTGAGGAAAACTTGTTTTTTTAGCCACTTTTTGAGGTTTGCAAAGGAATCTGGGTAACAGAACCTGGTCAGAGCCCCGCGAGTCACCCCATCTTGGATTCCCCTAGGTCTCTAGTTTTCTAAAATGTACAGGTTTGGTAGGTTTCCCTAGATGCCGGCTGAGCTAGAGGCCAAAATCTACAGGTAGGCACTTTGCAAAAAACAGCTCTGTTTTCTGTGATGTGTCCACGTTGTGTTTTGGGGCATTTCCTGTCGCGGGCGCTAGGCCTACCCACACAAGTGAGGTATCATTTTTATCGGGAGACTTGGGGGGATGCTGGGTGGAAGGAAATTTGAGGCTCCTCTCCGATTCCAGAACTTTCTGTCACCGAAATGTGAGGAAAACTTGTTTTTTTAGCCACTTTTTGAGGTTTGCAAAGGATTCTGGGTAACAGAACCTGGTCAGAGCCCCGCGAGTCACCCCATCTTGGATTCCCCTAGGTCTCTAGTTTTAAAAAATGTACAGGTTTGGTAGGTTTCCCTAGGTGCCGGCTGAGCTAGAGGCCATAATCTACAGGTAGGCACTTTGCAAAAAAACAGCTCTGTATTTTGTGAAAAAATGGGATGTGTCCACGTTGTGTTTTGGGGCATTTCCTGTCACGGGCGCTAGGCCTACCCACACAAGTGAGGTATAATTTTTATCGGGAGACTTGGGGGAACATAGAATAGCAAAACAAGTGTTATTGCCCCTTATCTTTCTCTACATTTTTTCCTTCCAAATATAAGAGAGTGTGTAAAAAAGTCGTCTATTTGAGAAATGCCCTGCAATTCACATGCTAGTATGGGCACCTCGGAATTCAAAGATGTGCAAATAACCACTGCTCCTCAAAACCTTATCTTGATCCCATTTTGGAAATGCAAAGGTTTTCTTGACACCTCTTTTTCACTCCTCATATTTCAGCAAATGAATTGCTGTATACCCAGTATAGAATGAAAACCAACTGCAGGGTGCACCTCATTTATTGGCTCTGGGTACCTAGGGTTCTTGATGAACCTATAAGCCCTTTATATCCCCGCAACCAGAAGAGTCCAGCAGACAAAACGGTATATTGCTTTCAGAAATCTGACATCGCAGGAAAAAGTTACAGAGTAAAACATAAAGAAAAATGGCTGTTGTTTTCAGCTCAATTTCAATATTTTTTTATTTCAGCTGTTATTTTCTGTAGGAAAACCTTGTAGGATCTACACAAATGACCCCTTGCTGAATTCAGAATTTTGTCTAGTTTTCAGATCCAGCATTGGTTTCACACCCATTCCTGTCACTAACTGGAAGGAGGTTGAAAGCACCAAAAATAGTAAAAATGGGGTATGTCCCAGTAAAATGCCAAATTTGTGTTGGAAAATGTGGTTTTCTGATTCAAGTCTGCCCGTTCCTGAAAGGTGGGAAGATAGTGATTTCAGCACCAGAAACCCTTTGTTGATGGCATTTTCAGGGAAAAAACCACAAGCCTTCTTCGGCGGCCCTTTTTTCCCATTTTTTTAAAAAAAACTAAATTTTCACTGTATTTTGGCTATTTTCTTGGTCTCCTCCAGGGTAAACCACAAACTCTGGGTACCATTAGAATCCCTAGGATGTTGAAAAAAAAGGACGCAAATTTGGCGTGGTTAGCTTATGTGGACAAAAAGTTATGAAGCCCTAAGCGCGAACTACCCCAAATAGCCAAAAAAGGGCTCAGCACTGGGGGGGAAAAGGCCCAGCAGCTAAGGGGTTAAGTCTTTTAAAAGCAAACAAAGGGGGTTATTACAACTTTGGAGGAGGTGTTAATCCGTCCCAAATGTGACGGATATACCACCAGCCGTATTATGAGTTCCATAGGATATAATGGACTCGTAATACGGCTGGTGGTATATCCGTCACTTTTGGGACGGATTAACACCTCCTCCAAAGTTGTAATAACCCCCAAAGTCTCTTTCAAGCACAAAGTACCTGGTTCGCGTAAAAAATCTCTGCAAGGGGCCGCAGAGGAGGAGAAGCGTGGAAACAAAGGGGTGTGTGTCGATTTCTCGGGCCGCACACTGTGATGTGTCATTTAGTTTCCACGCAGGGACGGCTGTGCGTCTCGATTTCCGGAGCAAGGTCGTGGATCCTCTTCGGGTTGCGGGGTTATCAGACGCCCTGGGGACAATGCGTGGATTTCCTGCGCTGGCAGGATGAAGTCACAGGAGCTGTGTCGATCTGGTGGGCGTTGCGTCAATTCCTCTCTGGAAGTTGGGCTGCATCATTCTGGCTCGGCTATGCATCGAGCCAGTGGGCCGTGCATCGATTTTCCGGTCGCTACGCTGGTGCAGCATCGATCTTCCCGTTGTGAAGTCGGGCTGCGTCGTTCCAGTTCGGCGTGCTGTGAAATTTGCACCGCGGTGCAGGCTGTGCATCATTTCTGGCAGGCTGTGCATCGAGTTTCGCCCCAGAAGGAGTCCTTCTTGAAGAGATGAAGTCTTTTTGGTCCTGTGACTTCAGGGAACAGGAGGCAAGCTCTATCCAAGCCCTTGGAGAGCACTTCTTCACATCAGCCAGAGAGCAGCAAGGCAGCAGGGCAACAGCAAGGCATCAGTCCTTCACAGAAATCAGTGAGGTGAGTCCTTTGGGCAGCCAGGCAGTTCTTCTTGACAGGATGCAGGTTCTGGTTGTAAGTTTCTTCTCCAGGAAGTGTCTCAGTTGGTTGGGGCAGAGGCCCTGTTTATATACCCAAATGTGCCTTTGAAGTGGGGGAGACTTCAAAGAGTGCCTTAGAAGTGCACCAGGTCCCATTTCAGTTCAATCCTGTCTGCCAGGGTCCCACAAGGGGATGTGACAGTCCTTTGTGTGAGAGCAAGCCCTCCAACCTCCCAGCCCAGGAATACCCATTCAAAATGCAGATGTATGCAAGCGAGGCTGAGTGTCCTGTGTTTGGGGTGTGTCTGAGTGAATGCACCAGGAGCTGTCAACTAAACCCAGCCAAACGTGGATTGTAAGGCACAGAAAGATTTAAGTGCAGAGAAATGCTCGTGTTCTAAAAGTGGCATTTCTAAAATAGTAATATTAAATCTAACTTGACCAGTCAGCAGGATTTAATGTCACCATTCTGGCCATACTAAATATGACCTTCCTACTCCTTTCAGATCAGCAGCTACCACTTAAACAAGGTATGAGGGCAGTCCCAATGTTAGCCTATGAAAGGAGAAGGCCTCAAAGCAGTGTAAAACAAATTTAGGAGTTTTACACTACCAGGACATGTAGACTACATAAGTACATGTCCTGCCTTTTGCCTACACAGCACCCTGCCCTCTGAGTTACCTAGGGCATACCTTAGGGGTGTCTTATGTAGACAAAGGGGAGTTTTAGGCTTAGCAAGTACTTTTAAATGTCAAGTCGAATTGGCAGTGAAACTGCCCACACAGGCCTTGCAGTGGCAGGCCTGAGACCAGGTTATGGGGCTACTTAAGTTGGTGGCACAATCAGAGCTGCAGGCCCATTAGTAGCATTTAATTTACAGGCCCTGGGCACACATAGTGCACTCTATTAAGGACTTATAAGTAAATTAAATAGTCCAATTTGGTATGATCCAATGTTACCATGTTTAAAGGGAGAGAGCATATGCACTTTAGCACTGGTTAGCAGTGGTAAAGTGCACAGAGTCTTAAAACCAGTAAAAACAGTATCTAAAAAGTGGAGGGAGGCAGGCAAAAAGTTAGGGGTGACCACCCCAACGCTGTCAGGTCCAACAGATACCAATTGAAAAAGCATCAAAACAAAACACATAAATTGAACTTCCCAACAAGGAGCTAAGTAGATTATTCAAACCAGAATCAATGTAGTATGCAAACATCACTTGTTTGTGACCCCATGTTAGCAGGCAAATAGATATACAAAGAGTAAGTAGCCCACCAAATCATCCCATTTTATATATTTTAAAAAACTGCTTCATTATGGATTCTTAATCCAAAGAACGGTGGCCAAGTGAAATGCACCAACTTTGAAAACACAAGTTGTTAATGTATCTGAAAAAAAGACTGAATCCCCCACAGCCTAATCTAGTGTTCACTACAGAGCTATCATCAGGGGTAAAACAATAACCCAAAAGCACCTGTGTTCACTGGGAAGGGAACTGTCACACTGTCCCAAAAAAGCCAGTTAAAAGACCCATTCATCGTGTATTGCCCACACGCTATGTACACAAGAAATTATGCATTAAGATAACTTGCCAAAATACACTACTAAAACCCGTCCACTGTCTCTGGTTCTCTTGAGGCACTGACATCCCAAATCTCATCTAGTGTTAGACTAGTGGCGTGTCGACCGTTCCGCATTTGAATCTGCTCCTGTGTTGCAAGATCGTACATTTCACCTTCTGCTATTCTCCGTCTTGGACTGTTTTCTGTTTCAGGAGTAGTGATATTCACTACCCGATTTTAACTTTACATACTATTTTCGCAGGTTTCATGAGCATTGCTGTCTGTTGATGGAAGCAAGAGTTAAGATATCTCGATATTATGTAGTGTGTACATACCTCTGTACTTATTATTATAAACAGCACCAAACATTTATATTAACTCCTTCGCTGCTAGGCATTTCCCCCCTCCTGTGCCCAGCCTTTATTGGGCTAATTGGGGTAGTTTGCGCTTAGGCCCTGTTGGACCTAGCCCTTTTACAGGGTCATGCCCCAAACATTTTGCCTTTTCCCTCCTTACTTTTTTGACCCTTGTTGGCTGACGTTATGACTCTAAAAACTTTTTCACTGCCAATCAGTGCTAAAGTGCATGTGCTCTCCCTTGTAAAGTTGGTATGATTGGCTTATACCTAATTGGCATATTTAATTTTTCTATAAGTCCCTTGTAAAGTGGTATCCCTATACCCAGGGCCTGTAAATTAAATGCTACTAATGGGCCTGCAGCGCTACTTGCGCCACTCACTGAAGTATCCTTTCAAACCTGTCTCAGGCCTGCTAGCACAGGGCATGTGTGCGCAGTTTTCTGCCACAGGAACCTGGCATCTAAATTTACTTGCCAGGCCCAGAACTCCCCTTCCACTACATGTATGTCACCCCTAAGGTACTCTCTAGCTAGCCCTATGGTCAGGGTGACACGTATGTAGAGGGCAGGACATGTGCCTAGTAATGTGGCCTGCCCTGGTAGTGACAAACAGCCTATTTGGTCTCTCACTGCTGTGAGTGCTGCCTTCTCCTAGGATTGCTTAAGAAATGTCCTGCCTTATGTGTAAGGGGTATTTTCTAAGTTATGAGGGGTAGCGTAGGCATGTTTGGTATGGTTGTAATGGTGGTAAGAAATACTGCTTACTGGTGTAGAAAGTGAGCACTTCTCTGTGCCTATGACTCTGGTGTTTTGCAGCTTGACTCCAATCCACGTCTGGGCAGAGTGACAGTTGGGCTTTGTGCATACTTTTCAGACAGCCTGGACACAGGGAGGGTGGAGGTGTCAAAGAGGTGCATCTACATACTGAATAGTCTTCCTGGGCTGAGAGAAGGGAGAGGCGGGGCACACCTGCATTTGTAAAGGCTATGCCCTGGCCTCACACAATAGGGTTGTTTACCCTCAACTGATGTGTTGTCGCTGTGCTGCAGGAGAGAGGGAGCACTCTCAGGACCAGTTGTAACTGGCTGGAACCTCCTCTCCCCTCCTGTTGAAAAACACACTGTAAACTGAGTATAAGTACAGGGGAATTTTCCCCACAATTTAGACATTCTTGAGAGTTGAAGAGACTTACTTGAAACTGGACACGGGACGCTGCTGAACAGACTCACCAGGATCCACCTTGGACTGCTGCTGCTGTGCTGACCTGTGACCTGTGACCTGCCTGGTCACTAGGAGGAACTGCCACCATCTGCATCCTTTGTGTTGGCCTGTAGCTGGGCTTGCCAGCCCTGTGCTTCCCCTCTCGCTTGTCTCCAGGGGCAGGGTGCTGCGGCCCCTGACCCCTGCAACTATCTCCATCACAAGGGGTGCTTGACTTTTGTTTTGCCGTTGTAGCGCTGAGTGCAGTGCTTTCTTGGTTGGCTTAGCGCTGAGTGCAGTGCTCTTATGGGGCCATGGGCACTCGTAGGTGCCTCGCTGTGAAGGAAATCACTGCCATAACCGTGCTCTCCAGGAATCTCCCGCACTTGTAAGCGCACTGTTTTTGGCCTTTTAAACAATCACCGCCGCGACCGGGCTGTTGCCGGAAAAGCACAAGAGTTGCGCTATTTTCGGCGCCCCCGGGGCACACCAAGGAGAAAGGAAAGGAGCGAGCGTGCTCTTATCGTGCCCCCGGGGCAGAACACACTCCAGGGAGCACCGCCCGTTGTAGGGCCAGTGAAGACTAGGGGGGGCCCAGAGATTGCGGGCACCAGGAGGGGCCGTTATAAACCTCAGAGAGGGTGCCTACTGCCCCTCTCCCCCAGGAGCAAAGAGTGGCCCCAGTTCAGCGCAAAGGAGCACTGGGGGCCACACCTTCATCTTCCAGGCACTAGGAGTGCCCTTTTCATCATACAACAGGTACTTTTGTGTACATATTCATTCTGACATGAACTTTGGGGGGTGGAGGGGGGGGTTATATGTTCCCAGCCTATTTTTATGATCTTGCATGTATATGTTGATGATCCTTTTATGGGCATGACATGCAGATATATGTTTTTATGACATGCCATATGTTCTCTAATGCTCCTTTTATGGATATTTATGATGTGTTTATGACAAGTACATATATTTCTTTATTGTGATTCCTGACTACTGCTTATGCTGCAGAATCCTGAGTGCTTACGTGTTCTAATGTGACAACTGCTTATTCTTGCAGAGTATTAGTAACTTGTGTAACGTTCTGACAACTGCTAAGGTAGCAGGGTATTACTGACATGTAATGTTTGGTCTAATTATGTTTTGTGCAATACAGTTTATTTTTACATAGCTCAGAGTTGTGTTTACTTTGTGGTGTACATATTGCGTCACGTGTTTTGTGCAAACGCTTTACACATTGCCTCAGGATTAGGCCTGACTGCTCATGCCAAGCTACCAAGGGGTTGAACAAGGGTTATCTTGGATATGTAACTCACTTGCCCTGACTAGAGTGGGTGGGTTCTGCCTGGCTTAGGTGCATACCCTAGCCAACCAGAAACCCCATTTCTAACAGGCCCACATAAAGTTTTATCCACATAAGGTATCCACGCTAAATTTGCTTCCTTTTTCCAGCATTCTGGGGATTCCAAAGGTGCCCAGAGTTTGTGGGTTCCCTTGTAGGAGACCAAGAAATCAGTCAAAATACAGCAAAAAAAATTTTTTAGGGGGAAGGGGAATGGTAAAAAACTGCTGCAGAAGAAAGCATCTGGGTTTGGGTTTGCGATGCTAAAATCACCATCTTCTCAGCTTTTAGGAACAGGCAGACTTGAATCGTAAAACCAAACTTTTCAACACAGTTTTGACATTTTACTGGGACATCATCCATTTTTGCAATTTTTGTGCTTTCAGCCTCCTTTCAGTTAGTGACAGAAATGGGTGTGAGACCAATGATGGAGCCCAGACAGCTAAACATTTCTGAAAAGTAGACAAGATTCCAAATTGAGTAAGGGGTCATTGTATAGATCCTTCAAGGTTTTCATATAGAAAGTAACAGTTGAATTAAAAAAAATAGAAATATTGAAATTGAGTTACAAAAACAGCCATTTCGGTCTTCTGTACCCTTTTGCAGCTAAGGCATATTTTTGAAAGCAATATACTGTTACGTCTTCTTGACTCTTCTGGTTATGGAGCTATATAGGTCTTGTAGGTTCCTCAAGAACGCAGGGTACCCAGAACCAATAAATGAGCTGCACCTTTCACTGGGTTTTCATTGTATACCGGGTATACAGCAATTAATTTGGTAAAATATAAAGAGTGAACAATAGGTATCAAGGAAAGCTATGTAAAAGCTATGTATTTCTGAAATGGGCACAAGATAAGGAGTTTAGAAGCAGTGGTTATTTGCACATCTCCGAATTTGGTGGTACCCATACAAGCATGTGAATTACAGGGCATTTCTCAAAATGATTCTTTTTTACACACTGTCTTACATTTGGAGGGCAAAGATGTAGTGAAATACAAAGGGCAAAAACACATGTTCTTCTATTCTGTATTCCCCCAAGCCTTCTGATTAAAATGGTCCCTCACTTGTGTGGGTAGGCCTACTGCCCGTTACAGGAAATGCCTCAAAACACAACATGGACACAACACATTTTTCCAAGTTTTTTTAAAAGTACCTAGCTGTGGATTTTGTCCTTTAGCTCCGCCGGCACCTAGGGAAACGTACAAATCTTGTAAATTTTTAGAAAGTAGACACCAAAGGGAATCCAAATTGGGATGATTTGTGGTGCTCTCACTGGCTTCTGTCAACAAGAATCCTCTGCAAACCTTAAAACTGGGCAAAAAAACACCCACTTTTTTCTCAGATTTGGGTGCTGCAAAGTTCTGGAATGTGAAAGGAGCCACAAACTTCCTTCCACCCAGAATTCCTCCAAGTCTCCCCATAAAAATGGTACCTCACTTGTGTGGGTAGGCCTAGTGCCCACGACAGGAAATTCCCGAAAACAAAACGTGGACACATCACATTTTTACCAATAAAAATGGACGTGTTTTTTGCAGAGTGCCTCGCTATGGATTTTGGCCTCTAGCTCAGCTGGCACCTAGGGAAAACTACCAAACCTGTACATTTGTTTTGAGTAGATACATAGGGGAATGCAGGGTGGGGTCACTTGTGGGGCTTTGACTGGGCTCTGTCACCAAGAATCCTTTGGAAATCTCAAAATTGGGCTAACAAGATATGTTTACCTCACATTTTGGTGCTGCAAAGTTCTAGAATCTGAGGAGAGCCATAAACTTCCTTCCAGCCAGCATTCTTATAAGTCTCCTGATAAAATGGTACCTCACTTGTTTAGGTAGGCTTAGTGCCCATGACAGGAAATGCCCCAAAATATAATGTGGCCACATTTGTTTGCAATGAAAACAGACAGTGACTAGCTGTGGATTTTGGCCTCTAGCTCAGCCAGCACCTAGGGAAACCGTCCAAACCAGTACATTTTTAGGATGTAGATACCTAGGGGAATCCAGAATGGGGTGACTTGTGGGGCTCTCACTGGGTTCTGTCACCCAGAATCATTTACAAACCTCATAAATTTGCTAAAAAACACTTTTTCCTCACATTTCAGTGCTCCAAAGTTCTGGAGTTTGAGGGGAGCCACAAACTTCCTTCCACTCAGCATTTGCCCAAGTCTCCCAATAAAAATGGTACCTAATTTGTGTGGGTAGGCCTAGTGCCCGCGACAGGAAATGCCCCAAAACGCACTGTGCACACATCAAAGTTATCTAGTTCAACACTATGGCCCTCATTCTGACCCTGGCGGTCGGTGATAAAGCGGCGGCCAAGCCGCCAACAGGCCGGCGGTCTAAAATATGCAATTCTGACCCTGGCGGGAACCGCCAACACAGCCCGCCAACTTAACACTCCGCCCGCCACAGCGGTACAAACAAACAGCGCGGCGGTTCCCGCCAACAGCCCGGCGGCAGACAAAGTACCGCCCACCCTATTACTACCCACCAATCTGCCACCTTTTCCGGGGCGGGAGCACCGCCGATAAGAACACGGCGGAAACAGACTACGAACGGGAAAACGCTCACCTCTACGCACTCCACGCGAGATTCCGGCAGTATGGAGCCAGAGTTGCAGGTCATCCCCGCACTCCTATTCCTCCTCATATACCAGGAGCACGCCCGGCGGCGCGGAAGACATCGGTGAGTACGGCACCTACGACACAGGGGAGGGAAAAGATTACCGGCACACACCCACCCACCCACACCCACTACAACACACACATCAATGCATTCCCACAGATCACTGTCACAACCCACAAACCACCCCCCTCCGAAATAATGCAAAGACCAAAAGAAGAGATCATAAACGGCCAGATATATTGAAATATGTACACCATTAATCCCAATAAATAAATAAACTATGTACAAAATATATACAGCTACTAAATGTAGTCCAACCACTGTCCGTGGATCACAGGGGTCCTGTGCAAAGGGGCAAGGCCCAGTCCCACGACAAGAACTCCACGGAGAGAACACTGCAGGGGCATCAGAAAGAAAATAGGACAGGCACCTCAGGGGGAAGGGAAGGGGGGGCGCCTCAGCCACTTGAGTACACGACGCCAGATCCACGAGGGGACTCCATGACCACTGGCCCATCCTGGGGAGAGCAAAGCCACAGTCCAAACAGTCCATACAGTGGGTGGCCTGCCCACTGGGCCATCCTGGGGAGAGCAAAGCCACAGTCCATACAGTCCATACAGTGGGTGGCCTGCCCACTGGGCCATCCTGGGGAGAGCAAAGCCACAGTCCATACAGTCCATACAGTGGGTGGCCTGCCCACTGGGCCATCCTGGGGAGAGCAAAGCCACAGTCCATACAGTCCATACAGTGGGTGGCCTGCCCACTGGGCCATCCTGGGGAGAGCAAAGCCACAGTCCATACAGTCCATACAGTGGGTGGCCTGCCCACTGGGCCATCCTGGGGAGAGCAAAGCCACAGTCCATACAGTCCATAACAGACCCCACTGCCACTGGAGGAGGCAAGTTGGCCAGAGGACATCCTGCAGCCCTGCCCGAGATAGATCCTGCCCTGCCACGTCTGCCAAAGGGCCAGCGGTTCTTGCCCTGAAGGGCCCAGTTCAGCGGTTCTTGAGACGGCGGGGCCCAGTTCAGCACTTCTTGCCTTGAAGGGCCCAGTTCAGCGGTTCTTGAGACGGCGGGGCCCAGTTCAGCGGTTCTTGAGACGGCGGGGCCCAGTTCAGCGCTTCTTGCCTTGAAGGGCCCAGTTCAGCGGTTCTTGAGACGGCGGGGCCCAGTTCAGCGCTTCTTCCCTTGAAGGGCCCAGTTCAGCGGTTCTTGAGACGGCGGGGCCCAGTTCAGCGGTTCTTGCCTTGAAGGGCCCAGTTCAGCGGTTCTTGAGACGGCGGGGCCCAGTTCAGCGGTTCTTGCCTTGAAGGGCCCAGTTCAGCGGTTCTTGAGATGGCGGGGCCCAGTTCAGCGGTTCTTGAGACGGCGGGGCCCAGTTCAGCGGTTCTTGCCTTGAAGGGCCCAGTTCAGCGGTTCTTGAGACGGCGGGGCCCAGTTCAGCGCTTCTTGCCTTGAAGGGCCCAGTTCAGCGGGTCTTGAGACGGCGGGGCCCAGTTCAGCGGTTCTTGAGACGGCGGGGCCCAGTTCAGCGCTTCTTGCCTTGAAGGGCCCAGTTCAGCGGTTCTTGAGACGGCGGGGCCCAGTTCAGCGGTTCTTGAGACGGCGGGGCCCAGTTCAGCGGTTCTTGCCTTGAAGGGCCCAGTTCAGCGGTTCTTGAGACGGCGGGGCCCAGTTCAGCGGTTCTTGAGACGGCGGGGCCCAGTTCAGTGCTTCTTGCCTTGAAGGGCCCAGTTCAGCGGTTCTTGAGACGGCGGGCCCAGTTCAGCGCTTCTTGCCTTGAAGGGCCCAGTTCAGCGGTTCTTGAGACGGCGGGGCCCAGTTCAGCGGTTCTTGAGACGGCGGGGCCCAGTTCAGCGGTTCTTGAGACGGCGGGGCCCAGTTCAGCGGTTCTTGCCTTGAAGGGCCCAGTTCAGCGGTTCTTGAGACGGCGGGGCCCAGTTCAGCGCTTCTTGCCTTGAAGGGCCCAGTTCAGCGGTTCTTGAGATGGCGGGGCCCAGTTCAGCGCTTCTTGCCTTGAAGGGCCCAGTTCAGCGGTTCTTGAGACGGCGGACGGTCTATGGCCAACTGCTAATTGCCTGGTGGTGCCCTCCTGGGCAGCGGGGATGGTGCTCCTTCACTGCCCACCTGGGCTGTGGGTGGTGGGGCCCTCCTGGCCAGCTGGGCTGGGTCCTCCCTGGGCAGCGGCTATGGGGGTGGTGGGCTCTCCCGGGGCAGCTGTGCCGGTTCCTCCCGGGGCAGCGGCTATGGGGGTTGTGGGCTCCTCCTGGGCAGCAGGCCTGCTGCCTGACCTCTCCAACTTGCTGCCCTTGCCCTCCTTAGTCGTCGGCCTGTGGCCCTTTCCTCCCTTTGGAGCTGTGGCTGGTGACTGTCTCTGGGTGGTGTCCGGGGGGGATGTAGAAGGCGGGCTCCTGCGGCGCCCCTTCCGCCTTCTGCTCCTCTTCCCAGGGGGTGGGCTGGCTGTCCCCTTGCTGCTGGGCGAAGATCCAGACATGCGGGCTGGCGGGCTCCAATACCCCTGCACCCTTGTCAAGGGGGCTGCAGGGCTGGTGGTGGCTGAGGTGCTCTTCTTACCCCGACGAGAAGGAGGGGGGGGGCTCAGGGTCAGGAAAGAAGTTAGTAGAGCTTCTTGGGACAATGGAGAGTGGTAGGTACAGTGGGAATGGGAGTGGAGGGAGAGGATGTGGTTGTAGGTGAGTCACGTTTGCTGTCTTTGGGTGCAGGTGCAGGAGGGATAGGCTGTCGTGAGGTGGATGGCTGTTGGGTGGGTGGGTGGCTGCGTTTGTGTGGTGTGGAAGAGGGGGTGACAGACACAGTGGGAGAGGACACAGGGGACGTGTAAATGGCAGTGGGGGTGGTGACTGCACGTGTGCGGACTGGAGTGGAGGGTGTGCTGGTGATGGAAACACTGGCTGATGGTGAGGTGAATGGAGGTGTGAGTGTAGACGTCACAGGGAGGGAGGAGGGAGACGAGGAGGTGGGGGTCACAGAGGTGGTAGTGACTGTTGGCATGTCTGCATCGGAGTGTTGCGTGTGTGAATGTCTGCGTGATCTGTGGTGCTTATGTTTGGATGAGCTTCTCTTGGGTGTTGAGGTGTGTGCAGGCTGGTCTGATGGTGTGGGTGGGACAGGCAGAGGAACAGGAGACTGGGAGGAGGGAGTTAGTAGAGGCAGGCAGGAGACAGGGACAATGGCTGCCGTCAGTGCTGAGGCCAGAGCCTGGAACGATCGCTGATGGGCAGCCTGACCCGAATGAATGCCCTCCAGGTACGCATTGCTGCGATGAACCTCCCTCTCCACCCCCTGGATGGCATTCAAAAGGGTAGTCTGCCCAACAATGAGCGTTCGGAGGAGGTCAATGACCTCCTCACTGAGGGCAGCGGGGGTAACAGGGGCAGGGCCTGAGGTGCCTGGGGCGAAGGAGATGCCCGGCTTCCTGGCAGAGCGGGCACGGGGCGAACGCTGAGGGGCTGCTGGGAGGGCGGAGATGGTGCGCTGGGTGGCGGCTGTACCTGTAATGGCGGGGGGCACGGATGGTGCCACCCCCGCAAGGGAGCCCCCTTCCGAGGACGTGTCCGTGTCGCTGCAGGGTCCAGTCGTCCCCGTCGTGGAGCTCCCCTCGCCCTCCGTCTCACTGGTCCAGTCTGACTCTGTGGCATGGCCCTCCTGGGCCATGTGAGATGCAGCTCCCTCCTGCCCCGATGCCACTTCTCCTCCGCCTGATGATGCTGATGCACACAAGCACAGAAAGACAAACAAAAAGGGGGGGGGAGAGAGAAATAAAGGGATATTGAGTACATGGATCTCCGGTACAGTTAGCGGACATGACAGACACAGATGCCCCCTGCACTAAGTTGCGCACTTGGGGTCCGCTACGCATTCCGTGGAACATGCCCTACACGCCTAGAGTTGACAACTGCACCCATGGATGACACGGCCCAGGGATGGCTGTACTGACAAACTACTGAGGGTGGTGGCTGGGGACACAGGGGCTTACGGGGGTGCCCAGCCTACAGATATCGCCCTGGCCTAGGGGGACCCCCAGCCCTCCTCCCCCACCCAGACACCTCCACTGCGCGACAACAGAGTAGATAATGCTTGTACTCACCCCCTTGTGTCTGCTGTGCTGCCCTCACGCGCCCATCCAATTCAGGGTAGGCCACCGCCAGGATCCGGAACATCAGGGGGCTCAGTTGACGGCAGGCACCCCGCCTACGTTGGGAGGCCATCCCCAGCAGAGACTCGGCGGTCTTCTTGGTCCCGCGGCGGATGTCCTCCCACCTCTTGCGGCAGTGGGTGGCCCGTCGATGGTGGACCCCCAGGGCCCGGACTTCCTTGGCGATGGCACGCCAAATCCCGATCTTCTCATGGGCGCGGACCTATGTGACACGTACAGGGAGGGAGAAATACCACGTTCAAGTTTCTCAGCATTTTCCTTTCCAGTGGCCCAACGCCCCCCATCCCCGCCAGGCCCCCCGCCATGCCCAACATGCCCCCCATCCCCGCCAGGCCCCCCGCCAGGCCCCCCGCCATGCCCAACATGCCCCCCATCCCCGCCAGGCCCCCCGCCATGCCCAACATGCCCCCCATCCCCGCCATGCCCCCCGCCATGCCCAACATGCCCCCCATCCCCGCCAGGCCCCCCGCCAGGCCCCCCGCCATGCCCAACATGCCCCCCATCCCCGCCAGGCCCCCCGCCATGCCCAACATGCCCCCCATCCCCGCCAGGCCCCCCGCCATGCCCCCCGCCATGCCCAACATGCCCCCCATCCCCGCCAGGCCCCCCGCCAGGCCCCCCGCCATGCCCAACATGCCCCCCATCCCCGCCAGGCCCCCCGCCAGGCCCCCCGCCATGCCCAACATGCCCCCCATCCCCGCCATGCCCCCCGCCATGCCCAACATGCCCCCCATCCCCGCCAGGCCCCCCGCCAGGCCCCCCGCCAGGCCCCCCGCCATGCCCAACATGCCCCCCATCCCCGCCAGGCCCCCCGCCATGCCCAACATGCCCCCATCCCCGCCAGGCCCCCCGCCATGCCCCCCGCCATGCCCAACATGCCCCCCATCCCCGCCAGGCCCCCCGCCAGGCCCCCCGCCATGCCCAACATGCCCCCCATCCCCGCCAGGCCCCCCGCCAGGCCCCCCGCCATGCCCAACATGCCCCCCATCCCCGCCAGGCCCCCCGCCATGCCCCCCGCCATGCCCAACATGCCCCCCATCCCCGCCAGGCCCCCGCCATGCCCAACATGCCCCCCATCCCCGCCAGGCCCCCAAGCCAGCCAGTGGCCCCAAATCCATATTGAATTAAACTCACTTGTTGGTCTGGAGGACCGTAGAGTAGCGCATACTGGGGGAGGACCCCATCCACAAGTTTCTCCAACTCCTCTCCAGTGAAGGCAGGGGCCCTTTCCCCAGTCGCAGCAGCCATTGTCCCTTCCAGACCGAGGTCACAGCAACACTTGCAGTATAGGTCCTCTCCTGTGAAAGTTCAAGTCGCAAGTGGATAAGTAGATAGAAAATGGCGGTCACGTCCGCGGCGGTGCGTACCGCGGTGGTGCGTCCCGCCACCGCCGGCGCCCTTCGCCATTGGCTCCTGAAACCCATAGGCTTCAATGTTAACCAATGCGGCTTCGCGCCGCGGTCTTCGCCCGCCGCCCGCCACGGGGTGCCACGCCAGCGCATTGACCTCACATCCCATTGTCACACTTCACAGGTCAGGCAGCCGCCATTTCCAGGGCCCACATGGCTCAATTTCAACTGCGTCACACAGGCCTAGGCCTTGCATAGCCACTCAGACACGCCATTCACTGCATAGAGAATCGTATACTGTGCTAGCTGTGAGTACGTACCTGTGGGTTTCTTGACTGTGTGCTCCATGTTGTCCTTCCTAGGCACCGTCCGCTGGGTTGGGCGAGGAGACGGATGAATCCTCCCGTGTACCGACCGCTGGTGGACCTGTCGACAATGGAAGAACGCCACATTATCCTGACCTACCGTCTTAACCGTGCCACTATCCATGAACTGTGTGCCCGGCTGGAGCCCGACCTGATGTCCCCCATCCGCCAACCCACAGGGATTCCCCCTCTGGTGCAGGTCATGTCAGTACTACATTTCTTGGCAAGTGGGTAATTTTAGACAACCGTGGGAATTGCTTCCGGGATGTCTCAGCCCATGTTTTCGAAGGTGTTATCCAGAGTGTTGTCTGCCCTGATGAAATCCGTGAGGAACTACATCATTTTCCCTGAGGTGGGTGAATTGGCTACAGTGAAGGGTGATTTCTACGCCCTTGGACATATTCCCAACGTAATTGGTGCCATTGATGGGACCCATGTGGCTTTGGTTCCCCCAAGAGACAGGGAGCAGGTGTACAGGAACAGGAAAAATTACCATTTAATGAACATCCAGGTGGTGTGTTTGGCTGACCAGTACATCTCGCATGTAAATGCCAAATTCCCAGGGTCAGTGCATGACGCCTACATCCTCAGGAATAGCAGCATCCCTTACGTGATGGAACAGCTACAGAGACACCGTGTATGGCTAGTGGGGGACTCTGGGTACCCCAACCTGTCGTGGCTACTGACCCCAGTAAGGAATCCCCGGACCAGGGCAGAGGAACGGTACAATGAGGCCCATGGGCTTACTAGGAGGGTGATCGAACGCACCTTTGGCCTCCTAAAGGCCAGGTTTCGCTGCCTGCATATGACCGGTGGATCCCTAATGTACTCACCTAAGAAGGTGTGTCACATCATCGTGGCCTGCTGCATGCTTCACAACCTGGCTTTGCGCCGCCAGGTGCCTTTCCTGCAGGAGGATGGTCGAGACGGTGGTGTTGTGGCAGCGGTGGAACCTGAGGAGAGTGACGAGGAGGAAGACGACGGGGCTGAAACAGACAACAGGGACATAATCATTGAACAGTACTTCCAATAGGACACAGGTAACATTTCAAAGATAATTTAGTAAATGTTAACTACTCTCCAGCATCTCTGCTGCCTGTCTATTTGCCCCAGTGTATGATGACTGAGTTTTGGCTTTTCCCTCCCTATTTCAGATCTGGGGTCCCCACTACGGGTCCTGTGCTTCGTTTCCCCATGGACTACAGCTTTGTGGCAGCTGTTTGTTGACTTCACCATGTACAAGGACATATTTGCACTGTCATGTCAATTACAATCTATTGAAATCACAGCCAGACTCCTGATATTTTGGTGCAAAATAGGTGTTTATTGAAGTGCTCAAAATGGGATGGGTGGTTTCAAGTGGGTGGGGGCTATGGTGAAGGAATGTCCATGGCAGAGTCCAGAGTAACAGTCACACAGGTGCATTGTCCAGAGGCCTGTGGAGAGATGGAGCATGGGCAGTTCAAGGATGGACAGGGTGACAATGTGGGACAGTGGGATGACATCCGGTGGTATCCATTGCTGGCGGGGGTCTTGACATCCTACTCTGTCTTCTTGCGAGATCTCAGGGCCCTCTTGCGGGGTGGTTCTTCTCCTGCAGGAGGTGGGGGTCTGGTGGGCTGCTGCTGTGCGGGGGCCTCCTGTCCACTAGCGCCGGCGGAGGTGGATGGCTGTTCTTGGTCCAGGCTAGTGGCAGGGGCCCTTGGGTGTTGTTCAGTGTCCGCCCTGCTGTTTACGAGGTCCTGCAGCAGCCCTACCATGGTAACCAGGGTGGTGTTGATGGCTCTGATGTCCTCCCTGTACCCCCGATAGTGTTCCTCCTGCAGCACCTGGATCTCCTGGAACCGGGCCAGTACCGTCGCCATCGTCTCCTGGGAGCGGTTGTATGCTCCCATGATGGTGGTGAGGACCTCGTGGAGAGTGGGTTCCCTGGGCCTCTCCTCCCCCCCCTGTCGCACAGCTGCCCGCCGAGTTGCCCTGTTTCCCTGGGCCTCTGCCCCCTGGCCGGTGTGCCCACTACCACTGCCCCCAGGTCCCTGTTGTTGTTGGGGTGGTGGGTTATCCTGGGTGCCCTGTAGTGGTAGACACACCGCAGATTGACGCGCCCTGGAGACAGAGGCATGGGCCCGCTGGGTGGGAGCTGTGCTGGTGTTCCCAGAGGGGTTAGGGTCTGTAGTGGCCTGTGCCTGTGTGAGGGGAACCGACTGTCCAGAGGTCCCCGATGGTCCGGGCTGGTCATCGGTGTCCAGATCGACAGAGCTGCTGTCATCGCTGACGGCCTCTTGGGTGGGGGGTGTGGATAATTCTGGCCCCTCCGCCACGGTGTGTTGACGGTCGGGTCCTGCAGGGGTATAGAGGTATGGTTATAGTTTCAATGTGTGGCATATGGGTGTATCTGTGGGTTCTCGTGTCCCCAAGTGCTGGCATTCGTGTGTGGGGGCTTTGGTGAGGGTGGCTTGTGGGGGGGATGTGTATATGCATTGGGCATGCTTTGGTGATGGGTGTCCATGCTTAGTGGACGCATGCAGGCCGAGGTTTTGGGATGTGTGGGTTGTGATGGTGAGACATTGGCGGGGAATAGGTGTGCTGGGGGTGGGGGTGAGGATGGTGGTGGGGGTGAGGATGGTGGTGGGGGTGAGGCTGGGGGTGAGGATGAAGGTGGGGGTGAGGGTGGGGTTCGAGGATGGGGGTGAGGGTTGGGGTCTGATTTGGCATGCAGGTGGGGGGGAAGCAGTGTTGAAGCTTCAACTTACCAGTATCCATTCCTCCGCCGACTCCTGCGAGGCCGTCAGGATGCAGGATGTTCAAGACTTCCTCCTCCCATGATGTGAATTGTGGGGGTTGAGGTGGGGGTCCTCCGCCAGTCTTCTGCACGGCGATGTTGTGCCTGGATACCATGGAACGCACCTTCCCCCGTAGGTCGTTCCATCGCTTCCGGATGTCTTCCCGATTTCTGGGGTGCTGTCCCACTGCGTTCACCCTGTCGACAATCCTCTGCCATAGCTCCGTCCTCCGGGCAATACTGGTGTATTGTATCTGTGTGCCGAACAGCTGGGGCTCTACCCGAACGATTTCCTCCACCATGACCCTGAGTTCTTCGTCTGTGAAGCGGGGTTGTCTTTGGGGTGCCATGGGGTGGTGTGTATGATGTGTGGGGTGGAGTATGTGTATTTAAGTGAGTTGAGGGTGGCGGTGTGTGTTGTTTTGTGTGTGGATAGTGTGTGGGTGATGGTGTTGAGTGGCTGTGGCTGTTATGTTTTGGATGCTGGTGTCTCGCCCTTGTCTTCTTTACGAATTTTTAAGCGTAGGGGTTTGTGGGTGATGTGGGTGTGTGTTTTATATTGTATTGTGTGTGTGGGAGTGGTGTGTGTATGTGTATCAGGTGTGTGGGATTCAAATCGTCCAATGTGGCTGAGTTTTGTTCGTTTGTGTGTATTCTGACCGCGGCGGTGTGTCCCGCCAATGGAATACCGCGTTTGAATGACCGCCGCGTGGATTCGTGGGTCGTAATGGCATGGGCGTATTTCTGTTGGCGTGGCGGTGGAGGTTTGGTCACCTCCACCTTTCCGCCGACCGCTGGTCTGGCGGTCTGTTGTGGCGGTCGGATTTTCGGAGGTTTGCCTTCTGCGGGTCAGAATGACCGTGGCGGGTTTCCGCGACCGCGGCGGGATTATGGAGGATTTCTGACCGGCGGTAGGCGCCTTTTACCGCCGAGGTCAGAATGACCCCCTATCTGTTTTTGCAAGGGGTCACCTGTGTTTTTGGACCCGGGCATGGCGGTCATCTCAGGAAACCTACCAAAACCAGACATTTTTTAAAACTAGATACCCAGTGGAGTTCAGGGAGGTGTGGCTTACGCGCATCCCCCAACGTTTTCTTAGCCAGAATCCCCTGCTAAACCTAAATGTAGATTTAAAAAACTAATTTCCCTCACATTTCTGTGTAGGGTCACCACGCTGGCACAAATTTTGTACCACTCAGCGTTCCCCGTGGTCTCCTGATAAAAATGATACCTCACTGTGTAAAATAAGTAAAAAACAAAGTGTGGCTTTATCACAAAGCCCTATATACTCAAAAACGATACTACTCACTTGCCTTAGACAGCTAGACTCAACAGCACCTACTCTACACAGACACAGCAAGTGTCAATGATATCCCACTAACAAAGAAAATCAAAATAAAATTACACATAAGACAACAAAATATCATCATGCACAAATCTAAGGGCAATTTCACACACAGTCAAATATAAGCTAAATATCCTGCAGTTAGTGCACCATTTTCTAAAAAGTCATTCATGCATGGCAACAATACTCATTTGGAGTAATTATTCCAAAAAAGGTTTTTCTTACCAAACACATGCAACTACACAAAGGGCAGGTCTACTACTGCCGAAACTGCAAGGAGTCACAGCAAAGGAATCAAAAGCTTTGACCTAAAAAAAAAGAGGCATAAAACATTATGATCACAAATACAAATACTTTGGCAGTCATCAAACACCCTGCCACCAAACATTTACACATTTTCCCTGGTGTCTAGTGGTTTCTGGCAGATGGGCCTAACATAAAGAGGCTGATCTACCCCCAAAGGTGGTTGAAAAGGCCAAAATGAATGCCCCCCCAAAGGGGAGCGACCTTGCCCAATGGGCCGACCCCGAAGCAAAAAACATGCACACACAATAATCCCTAGTGCCTACTGGTTTATGCCCTTCTTGGGGACAGATGGCCCTAATATAAATATACCTAGCTGCCTCCAAAGGGGGCAATAATGGCCAAAGGTATCCCCCCCAACCAACAAAAAACATACACAAAACATAATCCCTAGTGCATAGTGGTTTATGCCCCCCTTGGGGGAAGATGGGCCTAATAAAAGTAGGCCAACCTGCACCAAAGGGGGGAAGAAATGCCAACAATTATGTGCCCCCTTTGAGGAGCGACCCTTGCCCAAGGGGCTGCCCCACCCAAACAAAAAAAAACAAGCCCTGGTACAGTCATGGCTCACAGGAGTTACAAGGAGCTGGGCGGGGCGGCGCGGGGCAAATGTTATTAATATACTTTCAAAAATAAATAAATACCTGAGCATTGCTCCCCTGCTCCTTCATCGTCTTAGCAGGCACAGGCACCCAGCCTGACCTGTGGTCAATCCTGACGCTGCTCATAGCAGCGTTAGGATTGGCTGGAGCACCCAGCCAGGGTGCTCCCAGGCAGACTGGGAGCCTGTGCCTTTTCTCTCCAGCCCGGCACTGTGTTGCACAAGATGGCTGGCCAAACACACATGCACACTGAGGGGAGTGCAGAGTGCACTCCCCTCATCCCCGTCATCCCCCATGGCTCCGCCACTTTAACAACGAAAGGATAATAAACTTAGTTTATTATCCTTTCATTGTTACAGAGTTGCAGCAGCTGCTGCTGGCAGGGGGCAACACTTCACCGCCATAGCGGAGGAGCTGCTGCTGCCCTGGTGTCTAAGTTGCTTCTGCCCCCCTTTGGGGCAGATGAGCCTTGAAAAAATAGGCTTATTTGCCCCCAAGGGTGGCAGAAATGGCCAACAATTATATGCCCCCTGTGGGGAGTGACCCTTGCCCAAGGGACCACCTGAACAAAAAAAAAAAAAAAAAAAATCCCTGGCATCTAAGTGGCTTCTGCTCCCCTTAGGGGCAGATGGCCCTAAAAAAAATAGGCCAAACTGCCCAAAATAGGGGCAAAATTGCCATCTATATAATGCCCTGTGGGAGCGATCCTTGCCTAAGGGGCCACTCCCCTTATGTTTAATAATGAAGAAAAAAAATCCCTGGTGTCTAGTGGGCATTCCTGCTGCATGATTGTTATACGTCATACAGCAGAAATGTTCAGAAAAGACACCGAGGGAAAGGAAAAGCCTTTCCTTTCCCTTGATGCTTCTTTAAAAAAAAAAAAACACCCAGGAGAGAAACCTACCTTGTTTCTGTCTGCCTTTCCTGGAAGCAAATGGCTGCCAGCATGGTCGGGGTGGCCTCTAACGACCTTAGCACATGGCATGGCATGTGCAAATGTCATTAGATGCCCTGAGGGGGTTGGGGGAGGTCAGGGTTTACAGTGAAAGCACTAGCAAACGGCTTCCAGTGCGGTTGGTGTGACCTTTGCACACGGCACGTGCTGACGTCATTAGATGCTCTCAGGGGGGGGGGTCGAGGTTTATAGTAAAATCGCTTCTGCTGCCATCCCTGCACAGGGGAGCGGGTGGGTGGCACATGGGGATGCGCTAGCGCTCCCCGTGGGTCAGTTCCAGTTTGTAACGGTTACGCCCTTGGCACAGCAGCGCTGCAGCTGAGGACGTAACCGTTATGTCCATTGCACCCAAGAGGTTAATTTACACTATCTCTTTGTTTTGATTGGAAGGGCTTGTTTACAGGAGATACAATACTTTACCCATTTGGGCTTTATTCTGCAAGTTTCTCTCCCCCTTTTCTTCATGTAACCTACGTACTTCGCATTATTGTGCCCACTGGGGCAGCATGTGTTAGTTTGCAGACTTCTTCACAACTGCATATAATTGCACTGAATTTAAGCTTGCCTGGCTAATGAGGGGTGATACCCCAAAAGTGGACCCAGGATGCTTGTGTTCGGGCTGCACTGTTCCCATGGGGAGCAGGGTCAAGGCTGATTTACATAGGGTTGGTCCAAACTGGGGTGGCGTGATGGGTAAAAATGGATTAAACACAGATCTTTGTGACTAGGTGTGAATGTTTGCATTGTTCAGCATTCCGTCCATCATCTGTTCTTTTTTCATTTGTTGTCCTAAGTGGGAATGGTATCCCCAGATGTGGGTCCCGTGCGAGTCTGGCTCATGAATGGTGATACCTCAAAACTGTTCCCAGATTACTTGGTTCTGGTCCAGGGAGGACCTGGCTTGGCAGACTGGCTGCACTGTTCCCATGGGGAACAGGGTCAGCACTGATGTGCATATGGTCCAAATCGGGTAGCGTGGTGGGCAAAAAAAAAAGGATTAGACCCAGATCTTTGTGACTAGGCATGAATGTTTGCATTGTTCACCATTTCATCCATCATTTGTTCTTTTTGTGCTTGTCACCCTAAGTGAGAAGGGAATGCCCAGACATGGTTCCTGTGCTCACTGCTTCACTGGATTTAACCTAGCCTGGCTGATGAGGGTTGATACCCTGAAACTCATCCCAGGATGCTTGTTTCCGATCCAGGAAGGACGTGGCTTGGCAGTTCGGGCTGGACTGTTCCCCTGGGGAGTTTGGTCAAGACTGATTTGCATATTGCTGTGTCTAAACTGGGTGGCGTGGCGTGGCGTGGCGGGGAAAAAAACAATGGATTAAACCCAGGTCTTTCTAACTGTGAGTGAATTTTTGCATTGTTCAGAATTCTGTCCATCACCTGATCTTTTTGCAGTTATAGTTGCACTGATGCCAAGCATGGTGTCATTTTAGTTGTGAGTTCTGGAGGGGAAACATGACTTACAAGTTAGGTTTGCTGCCTCTTGGTATTAGAGATTTAACAAACCCTGACATTACTTTATTTAGTCCATGGAGGCTTCTTGCTTCTTTATCTCATAGATCTTCATAAGTTCCTTTCAGACAAAGGAGGACAATTAAATTGAAAAACAAGGATGATTTACTTTTCAGGGACATATTTCTGCGATCATTTTGAAACTCAGGTAGTGGCCAATGTTGCACATACAGTTTGTTGTATTAAGAACATATATCTCATATAAAGCCATGCAATGTACTGTCATTTGTGTTAAAATGATGCCAATTGATCTAATGTTTTGATGTCCATGCTGATAGTCAGTTCATTATATTGATTTCATTGTATTTGGGGTTCTTATGTCGATTCATGAGCACTACTTGTACCTTTTCAAGTCAAGACCATAGGACTAAAAAATATATGAAGACAAAAATGGCAGTAGAATATTGCAAATATTTAATGAATTGTAATTCACTCCCCTGGAGTTTCACATAATGGGCCATATTTATGCTCTGTTTGTGCCGTATAAGCATCATTTATTTTGAGGTTAAAACTGCATAAACTTAACTCCATATTTATATTTTGACGCTAGACACGTCTAGCATCAAAATATTGGAGATAGCACCATTTCTTGGATGCATGAACCCACCTTGCGTCAATGAGATTCAAGGTAGGCATTCCCATCTAAAAATGACTCTAAGCCCGTAGCACCATATTTATCCCCCCATGCAAAAATGGTGGGAGGCGAACCTAAATACTGATGCTATGCCTGCTTAGTGCCATTATTTAACACCTGGGTCAGACCAGGCGTTAGGGTAGCTGTGGACCCATTTCCATGGCCAAACACCATGGTATAGGCCCACAGGTGCCCACCCCAAGCCCCATGAATACCCCCACCCACACCACAGGGACACCACAGGATGGAGGTAAGTATAGGTAAGAATTTAAAAATATATATCCAAGTGCCATTGGGGACCCTGACTTGGGGCCCCCTGCATGGCACTGGGTGCAATGACCATGCCCAGGGGACACTGGTCCCCTGTGCTGGTCAGTGGGGTGGTGGGCATGAGTAATGGATGGTTGTGCATCAGGAAATTATGCTTGGCTGGTTAACAGCATGTTTTGCCTCTAACCAGCCTGGCATGATTTTTTGAGGCAAAACCCCCTTGACTCCTACCGCCACCCCCACCCGGCTAACGTAATTTTTTCTGACGGTAGCAGCAAGCTTAGTGCCGGCTTGCGGCATTTCATTAATTTGGCGCCCAGCTGGCACTCTGGAATGACGCAAGCCGGTGGTAAACTTTTTGATGCAAAACTGCGTTAGTGCAGTTTTGCACCATAAAGTATAAATATGGGCCCAAATGTGGGCAATATTCAAGCTATTAAAATAAAAAATCTATCTGGAATAAATACATGTTCAATATGGAGTGGTATACATTGGCTACACAAAGCACCAAGAGTCTGTTCTGCCCCAGCAGTACACCCAGATTTTTTGATCACCTGTTTTTTGGACTTTTTACTGTTGTTGAGTTTCACTACCAGTGTCTAACCCACTGTTCTCAAATGGTAAATACACTGCATGTTTACCATCAGTTTCTGCCTTTTGAAATAAGGCCACTGCGACACAGCAGGGGTAAGCAGCACTTGGCTTGTTTCAAGTCAACACGTATGCAAGCTGCATGTGGGAGACTACTGTCGTGAACAGCCTGGTAACAGCGCACAGGAAGACTGGTGCAATGGGGACTTTGCAGGATTAGATATTCACCTAGGATAGGCCTCATGAGGGTAGTGTACACTATTAGGCAGATCGGTGTGCTTTACTGTTTTAACTATGGTGACACTCCATTATACACTTAGGGAGGAAACTGCCCTGGAGTGCAGTATTCTTTCCCCTTGGCCCACATAGACCATTGACATTTTGAATTAGAGTGTTACCTTTGTGAGAAAATCAAATTATAAACTTCCAAAATGAGAACTGTCCATTTTTTGAGTCAATCTGAATTTACATGTTTTCTAGGCTCAGCTCAGGAACAGTGCCCACGTCTTTTGTCACCCTGCTGTGTCCAGTAATTACATTTTCTCCAGAAGCAGGACCAAAGGCCATGCATAAGGAGCAATTAGCACTACTTCTCCTAGCTCCTGAGGAGGCAAGGAGTGGGGTGGGATGATTTGTATCAATTACCTAGCTGTCACTCTGCACCAGGGATGGGCCTGCCCAAGCCCACTGAACAAAGGAGAGTGCCCAGGCAACTGAAGCCAGCCCAATTTTAGTGTGCAAGTCCCTGGCAAGGCAGCAAGGGGTGGAGCTGAGACCTCAAGAGCTTATGTAACCAATGGCTCCTGGATGACACTATTTTGGATTGTCCAAACATGCTGTGGAGGACGGTTGGGACAGGGGTAGAGAGGTGATGTGGCACACCAGGATTGGTTAGAGTTGCCTTTCGTCTGGTTGTTGCAACTGCCCCTTGTGATTAGAGATCTCCACCAGGAGTAAAATGAGCCCAGGTTCGTCAATATCATCTCAACATGGCCCACATTATGGAATTCTAAATTTTGGCCACCTTTGACATAGTTTTCCTCCCTCAGAGCGTGTGAGGCTTGCCACTGTTTTGGTCAAATTTCCCCAGGTTGGACCAGGGCCCAGGGCCCAGGGGACCATGAAAGAAAACTACATCTACCCTGTTGGGGGAGAGGTCACGTATGGGACCCCCTCCCCATGTTCCTAACTCACCGAGAGAGCCCATCCCCTAAGAGGATTCATATTGTAGGAGTCGGGACCCCATCCCCAGACCCCCAGCACTGCAAGGATGTGGGGAGGTGTTGTCGTGCCCCCCCCTCGGAATATGGAAGGGGCACAAAACCCCATCCCTGGGCCCGGGCATGGCATCAGGAGACTGCTCCTACATGTCTGGGCAGACACAAAGAAAGGCTGTCGGCTTCTGTGGTAGCTCGCATTCATACTGCCAGCCTGAGTAGCCGACAAGGGAAGCCGGGGGTGGGAACCCCATGCTGCCCTCCAACTAAGGCAATCTCTGGGGTGCCCGGGTGGGGCTGGGCACCCCATCAAAAAAGTGGAAAGTACAGCATGAGGCTGCATCCTAAAAAAGGAAAAACGCCAAGGAAAACCTCACCACAGCTCTCCATGGCACAGCAGAGGAGCCACTGTTAAACACTTCTCTACGGGGACTCACCCCATAATGCTTTTTGGGGCCTTTCTTTAAAAAGCATTTTTGTCCATAACTCAGGTTGTAGTGGTTCTAGGACGTTGGGACGAACCACTTAATTGTCCAGCACAACATGCTCCTTCTCCTTGGGTCATCTTCTGGGTTCCCCTCCTAAGTTGGAGGGGGGGTAAATCATCACCTCTACCACTGTTTAATGCATGTTCAAGCTCTCCCAGGGCTTGAGCTTTTGGTTTACAGCTGGCAGTAGTTCACTTTTGAGGGACCTAACCATGTGTAATGCACTCTTCAAGTGGTTTTACCCTCTATGGGCTGATTATATCGGTACACTGCAATTCATTTAACCCTGCTGTTTTCATGTGGTTATGCCTTTTACAGGCTGATTGTATGGTTACAACGTGATGCTTTTGACCATAGTATTTTCACATGGTTACTCCCTCTAGGGACTGATTGCATGACTATACTGCAATAATTTTTTACCATGTTGTCTTACTGTGATGTCCTCTAGGGTTGTTCTCACCATTACAGATTATTGCCAAGTATATGAAAAGATGCAGAAATACAAAATTAGTTCCTGATAAATGTTTTATTGGGTTTTCATGATAATTGCACCTGTGTTATTGAAACATTGGTATCACAATTATGATAATGATCCATGCCAAGTTACTACACAATGACTGTTGAAACTCACTTGATATATTAGGGTGACCCCTCTAAGGGGTCACCAGTGACTACACAAAGTCACCTATGGTATTTTCCATCTGCCAATGTATATTTGTAAATGACTGTGCAGTATTTAGTAGTGTGTGCATAATAAATAAAGAAAAAGTACTGACTGGACAATAATGTTTTGAGTGTTATTATTGCATGCCAGTGATTAGTGTGTACTAGACCATACCACCTCTCTTGAGTAGGCCTTAGACTGCTTAGCCTTGCTGTCCTTGAGAGTCTTTGTCATGGATCCAAGGAGGATTCACAGATTGATGGCTCCAAGTGAACAAAAAGATGGTGTTCTCTGCCCTTTTTTTTTTTTAAAGCCCCTGTGGTGGGCCATAACCCAAGGTGATGGCACCTTTTTTATTTGTTTGGGGAGGAGGTGTGCAGTCTCCTTCCCTGAGCCTTCATAAGGCCCTGTGGAGACCATTCCCTAGGGCTGGTGTTTGATAATGGGGAGGGACACCCCCCAAACCTTGAAGGGACCCAAGGGACCTCATGCCCCAGGCCAGTGTATTTGATTTTTGGGGAAGCAGGTATGTGTGAAATGCCACTCCCTGAAGATCAGCTCTGGGGTGCCCATCCCTGGGAATTAGATCGCACTGTCCCCTGATCCCATTCCCTGGGACACTGCTGTCTTCCCTACTTGAGTGGGGGCATGGAGTAAAAATGTATTCCAGGCCAGCACTGTCCCGAGCAAGGAACACCACTTTGCTCCTGCTCCATTGGGTGCAATGAAAAATGCTGCTTCTGCCATCAAACCAATACACAAGAGCAGATTGGATTAATTTGAAAGCAATACACTGCCACACTGGACACACCTACAAAGGGCACTATAAAACACACCCCGTCACACACCACAATCCTTTGCATTTAACACAGAAGCCAGAGCACATTTTCTGTAGAGTACATAGATTGGGCACCCCTTTACTCACCATTCCATACAACACCCTGCCCACAATGTTGTCTAGTCACACCCTATTGCACTTCCCCTGTATAGTAAGTCACTGTCACCCCTTTTTATTTTGTTCCAGCATGTCATGTTTCAAAAATCCCTGTTTTTCTGAAGATGAGTTAAGAGCCATGATGGCTGAAATCAAAAGAGTAGATGCACAATTGTTGGGAGTGCAAGACCAGCACACTCCTCTCAGTAGAAAAAAGGAAATGTGGAACAGGATAGTCGACAGAGTGAGTGCTGTAGGTACCGCCCTGCACACAAGGAAGGACATCAGGAAGAGGTGGAACGACCTCAGGGGCAAGGTTCGTTCCCTGGTCTCCAAGCACCAGCTGCAACTGCATTCTAAAGACCTTTATTTGGCAACTTACATTTGAAATGTACTCAGCTGGGGAGATGACATTTTTAGAGTGTGTTTAGTACAGGGACTGACATGATTCTAACTCCCAACAGTCACTGCTTCCATAATTCCAAACACTAGACCAGTGGTCACTTCCCTGTTTGGTACCTATCAATTTAAGGGTATACACCTGGGAGATAACATCTGTTGAGTGTGTGTAGTACAGGCACTGTCATGTCCACAATTCCCAGCAGGCACTATTCCTGAAACCACAAACACTATCACAGTGGTCACGTGCTACAATGCATCTGTTACTGAACTCCCTATTGAAGTGTACTCACTTGTGGGGAAACATTGGTCAAGTGTGTGTACTAGAGAGAGTGACCTAACTGCAACTCATAGGATGCCCTGATCCAACTCCAAACACCAGCCAGCACAGTACTTACTTGTCTAAAGATCACTGTATGGCAACTCACAATTTAAGTTTACACAGCTGGGAGGATACCATTTGTAAAAGGTGGGAAGTAGAGGGAGTGACATGACTACTAAGGCCAGGAAGGCCCTGTGTCTGTGAAACGAATTATCAGCACAGTGTTCTCTTGTCCAAATACCATTGTTTGTAAACTCTCAATTGAAGTGGACTCAGTTGGGAGGATACCATTTGTACAGTGTGTGTAATAGAGGGAGTGACCTGACTTCAACTCCCAGGAGGGCCTGTTTCTGTAACTCCAAACACCAGCCCAGTGGTCACTTGCCCAAATACACCATTGTCTTAACTCTCCATTGAAGTATACTCACCTAGGAGGATATCATTTTTTTAGTGTGTGTAGTACAGGGACTGACATGACTGCAATTCCCTGAAGGCTCCGTTACTGTCACTCCAAACACCAGTCCAAGTGGTCACTTTTCCAAATACCCTTGTTTGTAACATCACAAATGAAGTGTACTCACCTGGGTGGGATGACACCTATCAAGTGTATGAAGTAGAGGGAGTGACATGACTGCTAAGGCCAGGAGGCTCTGTTTCTCTAACTCCAAACACAAGCTCAGTGTTCACATGCCCAAATACCCATGTCTGTTAACTCTCATTTTAAGCTTACTCACCTAGGAGGATAACATTTGTATGGCGGTGGGAAGTAGAGGCAGTGACCAGAATGCAAAGCCCAGTTAGGCTCTGTGTCTCCCACTCCAAATACAACACCACTGTTCACTTGCACAAATCCATCTATTATTGAACTCTCATTTGAAGTGTACCCACCTGGGAGGATAACATTTGTCAAGTGTGTGTAGTATGGAGTGTGTCATGACTAGAACTCCCAGAAGGCACTGTTTCAGTAACTCCAAACATACGCCCAGTGGTCACGTGTCCAAATACCCCTGCTTGATAACTCTCAATTGAAGTCCACTCACCTGTGAGTGACCATGATACAGATCATGCTCAACTCAGAGATGTGTCAGGAGCTACCTAGCTCCATCGTGACCTGCTAACCCAAGATGAATTTATTGAGGACAGGAAGGGCAGCGTACACAGTGTGCAAAACTATGATCTCAAAGGCCCCAGGATTCAGCATCAGAATGGTATTGGCAGCAGACACATTCACAATGCACTGACAACATGACAACTCCAGTCACATGTACAACAAACTCCTGGGTCTACCTGCATCATAATCAACTAGACGTAAAAATGGACAAAGGCATATCTTGCATAGCCACTGTTTTCCCTGCACTGGTGGCAAGATTGAATTCTTAGGCCATTCCCAAAGGGCTAATGATCTGCTCATCTCAGCTACTGCTTGACTTAAATGGAATTGGCATGCTTCACAAATGTGAGGTCAATATAACCAATACCATGGGTACATGCCACAATAGGATTAACTGCAAATGAACTTTGTACATGGTCTATGCTTAGTATAACACTAATTGTTGGAGGTAGATGTCACAATACCCCCAGTAACATTGTATCTTTCACATCATGTCGAACTGCCACTGGGCACACAGAGGCCACAGAAGAGACTGCCAATACCCCCTTGGATGAAGTCCTCAGTGAAGCAGACATTCCTGGATGTCTGGATGTGGAGGATGGTTGTGACCCATCTGGGTAACCTAGACAGGCAACAACAGTGAGTCTCACTGTGCCCACACCAACACCTCCCAGTCTGGCTGCATCTACATCACAGGCCACCATCCCCCCTAATCTGTGTACCTAGCACAGTGTCTACCATATCTGGCCACTCGTTCTGCTCATGAGTTGCAGAGCAACACTTCTGACAATGAGGATCCAGGACCCAGTGAGAGAGAGCACCTGGTGGCAAGAACAAAGGCCCATGAGGGCAATGTACGTGGGAGGGATGCTGTTGGTCAGTGGGATTAGACCACTAGGACTGACCATGGCCAGGACACCATCAGTCACATCTTGGGGGTCTATCAGGGGTCCCAAGGCATGATGGGCCAGGTCTTAACTGAACTCCAGGAAGTCAAGCAACTACAGAGGGACATGCCAGAGCACTGGGAGGCCCACAATACCAACATGACCTCCCTAACAGGGCTCTACAACACCACTCTACCCCTTCCTTTGGCTCATCAACACCAGGTACGTCTACATCGGTGCCAGCCACTGGAAGGGAGGCCCTGCAAGTGGAAGAACATGCCCCAACACCACTGACTCTGTAGCAGCAGATCCCCCACAATGCAAGCAGGGACGTCCAGCAAAGAATCCAGGAGGTGCAGTGGCAAGACACTCACCACTGCCAGGAAGTGACTTTTTCCATAAGCAACTCCTTTGTGTGCCACATATTCACTCTGTTGACTGATCCTCAACTACACATCAATTCCAATGGGACGAGTACTCTGGACTTTGGATTACCAATGGTGTACCATATAATCCAATGATTTCATTCACAATGACTTTTAGAAATGGGGTCTCTAGTTGGCACCCCGTCCAAGTAGGGACCCTCCTTCTAGTCAGGACAAAGGGGATATCCTGCACAGATAACCCCTGCTCACCCCCTTGGTAGCTTGGCACGAGCAGTCAGGCTTATCTCAGAAGCAATGTGTAAAGCATTTGTACCTAACACACAGTAAAACAGTAAAAACACTACAAAAGGACATCACACCAGCTTTAGAAAAATAGCCAATATTTATCTGTTTAAAACAAGACCAAAATGAGAAAAATACAACATATAAAAAGAAAGTTATGAATTTTACAAGAATTAACTTAAAAATACAGTTCCTTAAAGTTGATAGCTCCGTCTAGTGCTATCACAGCTTCTAGAACAGCAAATCCAACAGTTCAGATCAATCGCAGGTTTGCGGGCCAGCTACTGTGTCGGGAAGGCCTGCAAACAATACTTTGGAAATGTAGGGTGTCATGATCCTCGCATTGGATCTGGAGTGCGGCGTTGCTGGCATCGGCGGGCTTCGGTTCAGGAGGACGGTGCAGTGGTCGTTTGGCTCTTGAAGTCACCCACTTTGCCTATCGAACTCCAGGCTGATGCTAAGTCAGGAGCACTGGCGTTGATGGCATCAGGGCTGCGGTGTAAAGCAGGACATTGAGATGTGCGGTGCCCACAGGTCACGGTGCAGGCAGCTGCTTGATGACAGCATCCTGTGGTGTCAATGAGACCAGTGCTGCAGTGTGAAGTGGTACGGTGCAACATGTGGTGTCTTCAGGTTGCGGTGCAGGCAGCGGTATTGTCATTACTTAAGCACTGTCGTTGGTAGGCCCTAGGCAGCGGTAAGATGCAGACATGCTCCGTGCAGCACCTATGGGTCGTGGTGCACAGAGGGGCATCTTTTGATGATGCTGCAGTTGATGGTAGTCGTGTTGGTGGACTGGGGCTCTGGTGTGAGACATGACGGTGCTTCATGTACACCACAAGCAGCGTCCTCAGGCCATGGTGCAGGCAGCGGCATCAGTGTTAGCATAGGATGGCATGATCGGGGATACCAAGGCTGCAGTGTGAGCAAGGTGATGTCGAGTGCAGGTAACAGTGCAAGCAGCAGCTCGCTGATGGCATCAGATGGCGGTGGTGAAGCGGGGCAAGGCTCTGTGCGTCATCAGGTCACTGTGCAGGCAGCAGCATTGTTGACGGCATTGTGGTGTTTTTTCTTCTGTTGCAGCACAAACCACACAGTTCCCAGTGCTGTAGGCAAATGAAGCTAAAGTCCTTGATATCCCTGAGAATTCCAACAGGGAGCAAGCTCTACTTCAAGCCCTTGGGGAAACTTCACAAGCAGGATACATAGCGAAGTCAGTCTTTGTCCCCTTTAAGGCAAAAGCAACAACTGCAGACTAACCCAGCAAAGCACACACAGCAAAGGGGCAGTACTCCTCCTCCTGTTCTTCAGCTCTTCTACTTGGTAGAGTTTCCTCTTGATCCAGAAGTGTTCTAAAGGTCTGGGGTTTTGGGTCCCCTACGTATACTCATTTTTTCTTTTGAAGTAGGCAAACTTCAAAGGAAAGTCTTTGTTGTTCACAAGATCCTGCCTTGACCAGGCCTGGCCCCAGACACACTCCAGGGCATCGGAAACTACATTGTGTGAAGACAGGCACAGCCCTTTCATGTGCAGTTACCAGCTCCTCCCTCCCCACTCTAGCCCAGGAGACTCATCAGGATATGCAGAACACACTTCAGTTGCCTTTGTGTCACTGTCTACAGTAGAGGGAATTCACAAATACCCCAACTGTCAGTCTGACCCAGATGTGGATTCCACAGGCAGGCAGAGGCAAAGAATGGTTAAGCAAGAAAATGCCCACTTTCTAAAAGTGACATTTTTAAAAAGACAATCTAAAAACAAACTCTACAAAAAGATGTATTTTTAAATTGTGAGTTCAGAGACACCAAACTCCAGATCTCGATCTGCTCCCAATGGAAAATTACACTGAAGAGGAATTTAAATACAATCCCCATGTTAACCTATCGAAGAGATAGACCTTGCAATTGTGAAACCCACATTTTGCAGTATTTCACAATCAGGGCATGTAAAGCACACCAGGACATCTCCTACTTTCGAAATACACGGTGAAGTGGATCCTATTTAGTTTTATTAGGAAGCAGGAGTTAGCTTAGCCTTCTGGCATGCAGGTCTGCGCCTATTGATTTTTAACCTACTTAGCCTGCTCTGTTTTAGTGTATTTATTTAACTAGTTCTTCTAAGTTGGCTGCTATGTTTATAGTTAGGAAGATGTTTTGATTTCACGTTATCGGTGCCACTCCGTGAAGGCATCACTTTCAGCGTCAAAGACAAACGATATACTTAGGTAGTCACATCATGTCCCTTTCCCAATTACATGTGACAGGAACATAATGTACTTTAGAGGGAATTGTTTATGTAATTGCCTCCCTAAGCATGCATTTTTTTTTGTTTGGGAACAAACCTGCATCAGGGGTCTTACAAGATCTGTATAAATACATCTCACGCATATCAGACGGATTCCTACCAGATTCCATCAATGCTACCTATGTTACACGTCGCCTTGATGCAGACCCAGTCTTCTTGTCCCCATGGAGTCTGATCTAGAGACCTCATTCCAAGGTAACAAGGGTTGGGGGGTGCTTCTCATGGACATGGTACTGGCAGATTAGGTTTAAAACACCTAGCTCTCTTTAGGTTAGAGATTAGGTTCTCCGTGTTAGGGTATTAGGGTCTATTTCACATCTCACGTTGTTGTAAGATGGTGGGGGTCGTTATATTCACGACTCTCATTTTTACAATTGTGTTTTTTTTGTATTGTTCATTATTCTAACCATTGCAGCCCATGCATTTTACAGTAGATTTCAGTCTTGTTAATAAAACCAATTGAAAACTTTACTGCATCTCCTTCATTATCTGTGTGTAATTGAGACTTGTTGCTGTGAGAAAGTAGCCTCTTTCTAGCCTTGTTACCCCCACTTTTGGCCTGTTTGTGAGTATATGTCAGGGTGTTTTCACTGTCTCACTGGGATCCTGCTAGCCAGGGCCCAGTGCTCATAGTGAAAACCCTATGTTGTCAGTATGTTTGTTATGTGTCACTGGGACCCTGCTAGCCAGGACCCCACTGCTCATAAGTTTGTGGCCTATATGTGTTCCCTGTGTGATGCCTAACTGTATCACTGAGGCTCTGCTAACCAGAACCTCAGTGGTTATGCTCTCTCTTTACTTTAAAATTTGTCACTAACAGGCTAGTGACTAAATCTACTAATTCACATTGGCATACTGGTACACCCATATAATTCCCTAGTATATGGTACTGAGGTACCCAGGGTATTGGGGTTCCAGGAGATCCCTATGGGCTGCAGCATTTCTTTTGCCACCCTTAGGGAGCTCTGACAATCCTTACACAGGCCTGCCAGTGCAGCCTGAGTGAAATAACGTCCACGTTATTTCACAGCCATTTACCACTGCACTTAAGTAACTTATAAGTCACCTATATGTCTAACCTTCACCTGGTGAAGGTTGGGTGCAAAGTTACTTAGTGTGTGGGCACCCTGGCACTAGCCAAGGTGCCCCCACATCGTTCAGGGCAAATTCCCCAGACTTTGTGAGTGCGGGGACACCATTACACGTGTGCACTATACATAAGTCACTACCTATGTATGGCGTCACAATGGTAACTCCTAACATGGCCATGTAACATGTCTAAGATCATGGAATTGTCACCCCAATGCCATTCTGGCATTGGGGGGACAATTCCATGATCCCCCGGGTCTCTAGCATAGTACCCGGGTACTGCCAAACTGCCTTTCCTGGGTCTCCACTGCAGCTGCTGCTGCTGCCAACCCCTCAGACAGGTTTCTGCCCCCCTGGGGTCCAGGCAGCCCTGGCCCAGGAAGGCAGAACAAAGGACTTCCTCCTTCTGATAGGCTCTTACCTCTCTTGGTCGCCAATCCTCCTTCCTAGGTAGGCAAACCTCCTTTTCTGGCTATTTAGGATCTCTGCTTTGGGGAATTTTTAGATAACGAATGCAAGAGCTCACCAGAGTTCCTCTGCATCTCCCTCTTCACCTTCTACCAAAGGATCGACCGCTGACTGCTCTGGACGCCTGCAAAACCGCAACAAAGTAGCAAGACAACTACTAGCAACCTTATATTGCCTCATCCTGCCAGCTTTCTCGACTGTTTCCAGGTAGTGCATGCTCTGGGGGTAGCCTGCCTCCTCTCTGCACCAGGAGCTCTGAAGAAATCTCCTGTGGGTCGACGGAATCTTCCCCCTGCAACTGCAGGCACCAAAAGACTGCAACACTGGTCCTCTGGGTCCCTTCCCAGCCTGACGAGCGTGGTCCCTGGAACTCAGAAACTCTGTTCAAATGACTCCCACAGTCCAGTGACTCTTCAGTCCAAGTTTGGTGGAGGTAAGTTCTTGCCTTCCCACGCTAGACTGCATTGCTGGGACCGCGTGATTTGCAGCTGCTCCGGCTTCTTTGCACTCTTCCAGGATTTCCTTCATGCACAGCCAAGCCTGAGTCCCCGACACTCTATCCTGTAGTGCACAACCTTCTGAGTTGTCCTCCGGCGTCGTGGGACTCCCTTTTGTGACTTCGCGTGGACTCTGGTTCACTTTACTTCCAAGTTCCTGTTCAGGTACTTCTCTGGGTGCTGCCTGCTTCTGTGAGGACTCGTTGAGTTGCTGGGTATCCCCTCTGTCTCCTCCTCGAAATGGCGACATCCTGGTCCCTCCTGGGCAACAGCAGCACCCAAAAACCTCTACCACGACCCTTGCAGCTAGCAAGGCTTGTTTGCGGTCTTTCTGCGTGGGAACACCTCTGCAAGCTTCATCGCGACGTGGGACATCCGTCTTCCAAAGGAAAAGTTCCTAGCTCTCTTCTTTCTTGCAGAACTCTAAGCTTCTTCCAACAGGTGGCAGCTTCCTTGCACCCTCAGCTGGCATTTCCTGGGCTCTTGCCCACTCTCGACACTGTCGCGACTATTGGACTTGGTCCCCTTGTCTTACAAGTACTCAGGTCTGGAAATCCATTGTTGTTGCATTGCTGGTGTTTGTTCTTCCTGCAGAATCCCCCTATCACGACTTCTGTGCTCTCTGGGGGTAGTAGGTGCACTTTACACCTACCTTTCAGGGTCTTGGGGTGGGCTATTTTTCTAACCCTCACTGTTTTCTTACAGTCCCAGCGACCCTCTACGAGCTCACATAGGTTTGGGGTCCATTCGTAGTTCGCATTCCACTTTTGGAGTATATGGTTTGTGTTGCCCCTATACCTATGTGCTCCTATTGCAATCTACTGTAATTCTACACTGTTTGCATTACTTTTATTGCTATTACTTACCTAAGTTTGGTTTGTGTACATATATCTTGTGTATATAACTTATCCTCATACTGAGGGTACTCACTGAGATACTTTTGACATATTGTCATAAAAATAAAGTACCTTTATTTTTAGTACTTCTGTGTATTGTGTTTTCTTATGATATTGTGCATATGACACCAGTTGTATAGTAGGAGCATTACATGTCTTATAGTTCAGCCTAAGCTGCTTTGCCATAGCTACCTTCTATCATCCCAAGCTGCTAGAAACACTTCTTCTACACTACACTAATAACGGATAACTGGACCTGGCACAAGGTGTAAGTACCTCTGGTACCCACTACAAGCCAGGCCAGCCTCCTACAGTTGCTCATGTGAGAAAAGGGTAATCTCAGTTTAACCATGACCTCCCTGAGATGTCACACTTCTGAGTCCATGAGTAGGGACTGCCACAAATCACCTTTTACTATTTGTTTTTTTGGTGAAGTACTGCATGTGAGCCGGCAGAGTTGGGCCGACAGTTGTGATTTGTTGTAAGATTGGCCTAGTCATCTACAAACAAAAGTGCTGTCATCCCTAAACCACCAGTCTTGCCTATAAGCAAGAGTCTAACTACGACAATGGCACCCTGCCCATGGGGCTACTTAGGGCCTATAGTAGGGGTGACTTACAGGTAGTAAAAGGGAAGGTTTGGGCCTGGCAGATGGGTACTCTTGCCAGGTGAAATTGGCAGTGCAAGACTGCACACACAGACACTGCAGGGGCAGGTCTGAGACACGTTTACAGGGCTACTCGTGTGGGTGGAACAATCAGTGCTCCAGGCCCACCAGTAGCATTTGATTTAAAGGCCCTGGCACCTCTGATACACCATACTAGGTACTTACTAGTAAAACAAATATGCCAATGATGGTTAAACCAATCATCAATATAATTTACAGAGGGAGCACTTGCACTTTAGCACTGATCAGCAGTGGTAAAATGCACAGAGACAATAAACCAGCAAAAACGGAGACCGGCATACCATAACAACAGGAGATCAGAAGGCAAAAAGACATGGGAAATCATGCAAAAATATGCTAGGCCCAACAATGTCCGACAACTTCACTTCACTTTTTTTTTCTGTTCAAATATTTTTTTCTGCATCAGCATTTTAATAAATTCACCCATCGCAAACTCATTGTCAACTTGATTAAATTTCACTGTTTGCTATATAGAGATTTAAGACCATGTGAACCATATGATACTGATACAACTTATTTGTGCAAGGAGGAATGTGTGTACTGTTCAGGATTACAACCATTACACACAAACACATATGTACAAGTATCTGGTCACACCGAACATTTTATTTCAGTGTACAGCACATAGGCTGCCATATGTCTGGACTTCTTGAAACAAGATGTTATGACTCATACAGAATCAAAGTACATATTCCATGGTACAGCCCCCAGACTATGGATGGAAGGGATTTATTAGGCATTGTCTTGTAGAATAGGCAAACATTAACATGGCTGATGTCAGCAGTTAGAGTCTCATCACATACCTGACCAAATTATTCCTACATCAAATCATCCAAGATACAGACTGATGGCAGTGCAACAGTGCCTGACCACAGGCCCATCTTAATCCAAAGACCCTGCATCTGGTGCTACAAACATAAGTCAGTGATGTGGCACAGGCACTCTGGCCTGCAGTGATGAAACACATCTTCAGCTACATACAGGTAATACAAGAGGAGTGTTTAGGCAATGTGAAGGGTGAATGACTTGTTTGCAATCTATGACTACATCTTTCATGCCCATATGATGACATACATGATGCTATCAGCCCACCACAGCACACAAAACTAGTGCAACCTGCACCTCTGACCTTCCACCCAAACACTGTGCAAGCTGCTTTGTCACAGGTCTCAAGCACCCTGAATCTGTGACCTACATTACCCTGAGCAATCCATGTCCACTTCCTATGTCAGAACAGCATCAGACACCTGCCAATGTCACAAGTTTGAGAGATTAGAGGAGCAGACAACTTGCACTTTGATGGAATGAAAATAGACTGGTTCACTGGCCTGCGGTGGCACAAAGGCAACATGGGTGCCATCAATTGCTTTCATGACTTGGGAGTCGACCAAAACCATAGAAGTCAGCCTTCACATTGGCTGAATCCTCATGTCTGGGGAACATGATACAGCTGTCAATGTGTTTTATCATTGCTGATAGCACATCTCTTAACACACCAGTGTACATGAGTTTGGACATACCACCAGATATGGCCACTGTTTTTTGTAAGGACGCTCTGACCAGGAATTGTAACACTGTCATGGCTTTAACAATGGGTGGTATGCATGTTGGATTGGTGTTTTCAGGCATCAGATTTGCCTCCAACTCACAACATAAATCCACAATAGTTTGCCTATTGAGACCAAACTGTTTGATGGTGTGATGTTCTTCCATTGATTGAAGGTCCGGCAAAGGACAGAATACTGGTGCTTTTCACCTCCTCCCTCTGCCAGGGTACCTATTTGTGCAATCAAATGAATTGGAGCATTAGTCACTGTGGCCACGCCAACTTACAAGATGAATAGGACCAAAATCATGTGAGAAAGCATTACTGTGTTGAAATACATTTCACCTATTACACATCAAAGCTGTGTACTACTCAAGGGCCAAATGTGAATCCCATGGATATTCCTCCGCAGAGCAATGTTGTGGAGCATGTAGCATGCCACAGTAATCTGATACACTTTTCTGGGTGCGTAGAGAAGGGCTCCACCAGTCCGGTCCAGGTACCCAAATCCGGCCTTTAGGAGCCCAAAAACCCGCTCCAATACCCGCCATGTTCTTACATGGGTCTTATTGAAACGTACTTCCCTTGACATAGTTGGATTCCTTACTGGTGTCAACAAACAAGAATGGTTTAGACATGCTGCGTCTCCGGTAAAGGAATGGGACATATATGCAACAATGAGTCACTGACTTCATGATGGTACCACCTGACACTTCACACACACAACCAGGATAGATGAGACTTACCAACCAGACAGGCCCTTTCTGTGTACAGTTGTGACATCAGCTGTGGTATGGTGCAGTTCTGCATTATGAAGGACTCATGGACTGATTTTGGATAACGGGCACAGACATGTGAAATGTAGAGATCTGCCAAACAGACAACTTGCATGTTGATGGAATGGCAGTGGCCTGTGGTGGGACCAAGCCAACATGTGTGCCATGAATGGTGCCCACCACATGTGGGATGCGTGCAAAACCATAAAAGTCATGCTTCACATGGGCTAAATCCTCTCTACAGGGAAACCGGATATAGCTGTCAAGGTGTTTCAACGTTGCTGAGAGGACATCCTTCAACACCAGAATGAACATAAGCTGGGACATCCCAGCAGATAGGGCCACTGTATGTTGGAAGGACCCTGCGGCTAGGAAGTGCAATACTGGCATGACCTGTGCAATGAATGGAATGCTAGTTGGATAATTAATAGCTGGCCTCAGATCTGGCTCCAACTGACAAGATTAGTCCAATATTTTTTGCCTATCCAGGCAGTAGTACAAGATGATCTGCCTTTGCTCCTTTGTCAGAAGATCTAGCTGTGGGTACCTATGAATGACAAGAAATGATTTCTAACATTAGTCAGTGTGTCCACGGCAACATACATGATGCATGTTAAGAATATCAAGTGACAAACCTTCCTCACTAGATAGATATGGCATCCAGTACACATCACAGTTGTAAATTACACAAGGGTCACATGTGCCCCATGGTTTACTACACGTGTCAACAACATAGATATGGACCAAACTCAGAAATGTTCAAAACAGTTTCCCATCGAAATAAGACTGTTAATCACGACCGCCAAAATGACCGTTGGTGGTGGTGGACTGTGCCCCACTGTTAAATGCCATCTGTGTCCTGCAAAATACTACAGGACTTTGTGTGTGATGTTTGTTTAGTAGGATAAGGATGTTTGTGAGGTTGAAAATCCTTTTTTGCAGATCTGACGCAGTTTCAAAAGCACAATATCACATATCAGGCCATCAAAATAGCAGATGCCTGACCTACTCCACTGGACATTGGGAACTGCCCGCGACCACCTGTGGAAGTCGTCAAGGCCGTAGGCGGTTTCAACCGTGGCAGACACAGCCATAGGCTATCATTGTTGACAGTGGCGGTTGCAGCCTAATGGCTGTGTCCGCTGGTGGTGACAACCACATATGTGGTGGACGTGATCGACATATTCTGCAGATTCAGTCACTTGACTCCTGACACTGCTGCCAGCAACACCTCCATGACCTGAGCTGCTGCGTGCTGCCTCTGGGAGCAGTCATGCCATGCCCTGCTGGTGAAAGGGCCCTTGGTTTCTTACGAGAGGAGCTGGGGAGGCTGATGTTTGAGGTCCTACCCCTGTATGAACAGTTCTATGGCTCACCAGAGGAGCAGGTAAGTCACTTCTGTACACAATTTTCTCTGTACCTCACCATCCTTACTCACAGGCTAGAATGTGTCCCTGAGGGCCAGTTAGACTTCTTGTTTGCCTATAGTTTCAGTCTGTGTGTGATGGGATTTTGAATGTGCAGGTATTGCTGGGCAGTACCATATGTTAAGTTCAGTCACAGTGTGTTGTCTGAGGACTTTGGGGGCCTAGATCATCCTTGTGTTGGGTGCACATAACAAGGTAAGGAGGCATTACTGCCATCCACTGCATCTCTTTCGTCATGATTGGTGTAAATATCAAACACAATATATGTGCATGACACAGCCCTAGCTGTGTCATGTTGTTTGAGTCATTTGAGAGTAATGTGAGCAATGTGTATAGTGCCACAGATCTTTCAACCCACATCCCGCCTTGCTAAACTGCCCTTCAGGTTGCCACACATACACATGCCAAACTGCTGTTGGCTGCATGATGTACTGTCATGCATGGAAGTGATGGGAATGGAGTGTCATATAGGTGCTGTCATTTCAGCCTGCAGAGACCAGGGCCTTTCAAATGTATCTCCCAGTATGCGTCCTAGTCTAAGCTGTGACAGAGTCACCATGGCTATGTAACTGTGGCATTGTGTCCACTCCTTCTACCCCAGAAGATCATGTCATGTGGCCCTCATGATGCTCTGGTGGCACAACCTCCCCTGAATGCCTCATTCTCATTCCACTGGTTAGATTAGGATTGGGTACAGAAGCAAATCATTATTATAGTCCATATGTGCATTTAGCATCATGGTCAATGTGTGTCTCAGACTCATGACACGTCCCTTAGTCCCACAGCTCTGTTATCACCTTCACATATTTGTCCTGTACAGGTGTATTGCATTGCTGACAATCCCATATTGCAGACAGTCTGTTAATTCAAGGAAGGCCATGATATGTGACTCAGTAACTTGGTCACATAGTAGAAACTGTGTGATGCATGCTTTTGTTTGTTGGATGCCATCTCCATAGAATAGACACATGTGTCCAAAGGAGTGTTCAGAGGTACAGGCGCATACTACAGAACCCAACCTATGAACAGCATTAAGTATGCATTTGGTAGGACACATGCTCAAAAAAGAATAGGAAGACACTTTCTGTACCCACCATGCCAGTCCCTTGATTTTTACTCATGTGTAATATTGAAGTTTGTACTTGCCTGTAGGACTACATGCAGTGAGTCATTCTCAGTCAATCAATCAGTGATTTGTAAAGCACAGCTAATCACCCGGAGGGTCTAAAGGTGCTCTTTGTGGATGTGTTGCTCAGTTGAAGAGCCGGGTCTTGAGGTCCTTCCTGAACTGCTTCTGTGATGCAGTCTGCTTGAGCTTGAGAGGTAACTTGTTTTGTGTCCGGGCTGCTAGGTAGGAGAAGGTTTTTCCTCCTGCTGTGCTTTTCTGGATCTTGGGAACGGCTGCAAGGGCCAGTTGGGAAGAACGGAGATGTCTTTTGTGTACGTAGAAAGTGAGGTGAGAGTGTGAACTTGTTGGTCCAATCATGCCTAAGACGTTTACCCTTCAGAAGCCACATAGGTGTGTAGTGTTTCATACTGGCTCATATCACAGTACAGGTTGTTAGCGCATGGGCTACCTTATATCTGTAAGCTTGCTTAGTCATTGTAGGTCATGAGCAGGGGAGCAGGTTAGTCTTCATAAGCAAATACATATGTCTGCAGCCATGTCCCTGTAGTTATTGGCTTGTGTGTTTCACACTTGGGTAACACTGGCAAATAGAAAAGTCCTAGCTTGGTGTTACTGACATGACTTGTGATGATAATCTCTGGATTTGTCTTTTGCATCCATGCAGGTCAACACCCATCAAAAAAGGAGCTATACAGAGCCATCACCAAGGATGTGCGGACCCTGGGGGTCCACAGCCTGCTAGGCGCCCACTGCAGGAAAAGGTGGAAGGACCTGAGGCGCTGTGCTCGTAAGATTGCAGAGATCCAGCTGGTGATGTCCACCCAATGTGAGCGGGTGCATAACGGACCATGACCCCCCTAATGGCCTGCATACCGGTGGTGGCCTACCCAGACATTGATGGGTGTTTGAGGACATTATAGAAGCCACAAGGGCATATTCCTGCCTGTCATGTTGCCAAGTGTAGGTGTTAGGTTCTGAAATCTTCCCCTGACTATTAGGGATGAGCCATGTGTAGCACAGTGGATGAGTGATCGTTTGTGTAGACATGTCATGTGTTGTATACTGGTGTGCCTTGCATATTGGCCCAGGGACCTTGGACACAACTGTGTACAATCCACAAACAACTTGCTCCCCCGGGACGAAATACGGCTATGTTCAGTGATCAATAAGGCCCTTGTTGTTGTAGTGGGTGTATATTCTATGCAACAGACCACAAATCCTCAACCATGTATCTGGTCAAATGAATATTTTGGCATCTGCCACCCAGAGGCTTATTGACTTCAGCATTTGACAGGTTCAGATGCCTCACTGCAGTCTGCTATGTGAAGATGGCCATGATACATGTCACAGAGAATACATTGTATCTGGGTGCAGCTACCAATCAATACTTTCCCTTCGTAAGTGGGGAATGTCCTTTGACATGATTTATGTGCTATCACTGTTGCCAACATTCCTTGTGCCTTCATGTCAGCATGTGTCCCTTTCTCATTAGCAAAACATTTGTAAGCTGCTGTTTCATACATGGTCTACCTGTATTGAAGGGATGATGCATGTATTCCCTCACATATATGTGCATGGCATGGCAACCTGTGTTGAATAAGACATTTACAATGAGGGTACATTTCTTTTTGTGCCAAATACAGAAGTGTGTCACCATTATTTATTGGCTGACACATTCCCTCATGGGTCATGGCATGTCATGTCATTTGGCATGTACAACTTCAGTAGCAATGAGAGACATCACAGGAGAGATTTGAGCCACAATTTGCTTTTATATGCCATTGATGCATCATGGAGTGACTTGCAGTTATGTTGTCATCACATGTGTTTAGGTACAACCATTTATTCGCAGACATATTGGATGGGCATGACCATATTGGAGACAATTACGTAGCTTCCAATTGGGCAATATGTTGAGGGCCTTCATCAAGTACTCGCAAATCTCTGGGCCTCTCCAACATCAAAGGGACTAATTACTTCTACTGATGCGCTCAGAGTATGTAGTTGTAAGTGGTGCCATACATTAGTGATGATTTCACTCAGGCTTGCTGATTCATTGTGTTGTGCATTTTAGGGACATCTATCCCTGACATATTGCACATTTTGTGTACGGTGTCCATTTCCATGCCACATGTGTGGCCTATCTGAGCAACATTAGTACTATCTCCATGACTCCATCGGGATAAATATCACTTGGTGAAGTATGCATTGTGGAACTGCTTCCAGTGTTACATGAGTATTTCCATGTCATCTTCTCCAGGCTATTGTACTTTTGTCAGCAACGTGGCATGATTTTGGAGCATCATTTATTATCGTTAGGTCATTATGTATGTGAAAAATAGATGTGTGCATAACGTTATGTGGGATCTGTGGGAATGGAGTTGGCATTGACCTACTATTGTATGCCAGAAGGTAATGGAGTTATGTTCCATGGGGCAAAGTCTTGAGGGTGGCGAAGTCTCCTATTAGTTGAATGGTTTCTGTGTTTGTACAACTTCAGCCATGCAACTTCAGTTGTCTGAGACTAATGATCTTCCTGTGGGTAACTGTTGCCAGTGCAGAGGGCATGCATTCATATGTTATGGCACTAGTTTGGGCCACATAGGTGGAGTTTGTTGCTCATGCCCACTTGACATAATGGTAATGTTTGCTAATCAGAGCTGTTGTTCAAGTGCAATCATGGGCATGTGATGATCCTATTTCTCTTTGCCTTTTCAGCATCAGCACAGGAAAGAGAAGGAATCAGGTCACAGCTGAATGGGGACGCATCTGGCCCTGGGACCTCGGGTCAAGACACGATGAATGCAGAGGGAGCAAGTGGCCCAGAGGTTGAGGGGAGTGCCTCGGGGGAGAGCGGAACATCATCTTTATCATTGGATATTTCCTTTAGTAGACACTCCCTAGTGGTGGTGGAGCCATCGGGGCAAACCCCTGTTCCATCTTTGTTCACCACCCCCTGTTCTATCACCACCCTTCCTGTTGCTCCCCACCCAGTTGGCTGTGCCTGCTCATTCAAGGGGGGGTCTCCTTTGCCGCAGGCACCTCTGCCCCAGCCCCTGTGACCCTGCTTCCCTCAGGAGACTATTGACTTCCTGAGGAGTATCTTTGTGGGTCAGACACCCATTGTGAATGCCTTCCAGGGATTTGCAAGACGACTGCAACAGGTCAATGCATTCATGGAAGTCATTTACGGTGCAATGTCTAGCCTACCAAGATCATTTAAGGCTCTGGCCTCCACTCTGGTGGCAGCCAGTCACTCCCCACCTTCCGTCCCCACTCCACCTCTCTCTTCCAATTCCAAATCTCCCATTCCCCTACCCACCCCAAGCACACAGACAGATGCACATGAACCTACCTCAACACACAAGACCAGTACACACAGACTCAAGCACCACAAAACACACCATCACGCAAACGAACAACAGACACCCACAGACACCACATCAGTCACCACTTCCCCAGACACCCCCACCACCCCCACTGGCCCAGACACGACATCAGGAATATCCACGGGCACCACCACAACAGTCAGTTGCACACCCACTACACCCAGCATACCTGCAGATACCACCACAACAGACACAGACATCCACCGCAACCACCATACCTACAGACACCACCCAAACAGATACACTGACATCCACTACATCCAGCATACCCACAGACACCACCCCAACAGACACAGACACATCATCCACTCCATTCCCCAGCACCTCTACCTCCCAGCCCCCAAGACACACAAACTCACACACTCACTCATGCAACAGACACCACCCAAACACATAGATACCTCCCACGTGCACGCATCCATGACATCCACACCAAAACAGCAGACAACCACTCCCTCAACCTCCAAATCCCCTCCCCCTTCTGCTGACCATCCCCGTGTACCTAAGAACGTTTTTTTTGTTTGACCTTGACCTTTTTCCTCCTACCCGTCCCAAACCCTGCCTTCCACATCCAAGTCCTCCCCATTACACCTGCCCCCTTGCAAGCATCCATATGCCTCCTCCCCAAGAAGAAGCCCACCCTCCCAAGAAGCAGTCCACCCCTTCCAAACCCACCCCTCCCAAATCTGACCCCCCCTATGATCTTTGAGGTGCCTGCTTGCCAACTTGATGCCCCTTCATGTGGAGGTTCCCTGGCAGTTAGGAGTCAATTGTCAGCACAGTGACGTGCCTGTGCACAACAAAATGGCCTGGCCAAAGGCCAAAGTTCGACCTTAATAAACCCAAGCAGTTGTTCTTTTGGGTAAACATTTGTCCTGCAATTCCTTTTTCTACCTTAATGTTGTTCCTGAGTAACTTATATTGTCTGCCTACAGATGTGTGTTTGACCCTGTTTGCTGATCAATTTGCTGTTGTTTGCAGTATCTGACTTTGTTAGGAGTGTTGGTGTCCCCCAAGACAAGTATATTTGTTGACTGTATGGATATGTGGGTGTGAAGGCAATGGTAGGTTATGGCATTGTGTACTGTTTGGTATGGTAAGTATTTCATCTTGTGTTTTCCACTGTGCACATGCATGGTGTTAGACTTGTCCCACTGACATGGATTGTAGTTTCATCTAATGAGTGGCAGCTTGAGTTTTGTTTGTGCAAACATGGAGTGTGCTGAATTGTGCTACCTTTGTTTTCATTTGCCCATGCATGTGTCCATTTAGCTTTGTGTACCTTGCGGCTACTTCATGTAAATGTCTGTCCTGTGCTGCTGGAGGTGTATTTTCTTTGTTGGCTTTCACTTCCACAATGTGCAGCTAGGCATGTCATTGGGGTCTAGTATTGTTTGTCCCTGAGATACATGTAGGGCCAGTTCCTGTGCAAATGTTGTTTTAGGGGCACATGCAAAGTGATATGTGTCCCAGGGCAGCCATAGCCGGAGTGCTCCTATGGCCCCATCCCTATTGTGCAGGTATTGTTTGCATTGTGATCTTTGTATATTTCTCTCTCTATGTATTGTGCATGCCATTGTCCTTGCATTATGATGCGATGTGGGTGATGTGTGTGTCCATTGGAGGGCTGTTTCTTGGAAGTGGTGTTTGTGTTCCATGCCACATCCGTGCATATATGTGTTGAATATGACGACAGTGCATGGCATGTGAGGAATGTGAATGTGTGGGTTGTATTTGTAGATAAGATGTTGGTGTGTTGTTGCTGTTGTGTGAGACAATGTTGTGTACACTTCACTGTCCCTGTGCCTGAGATTGTCAGATGTGGGTTTTTGTGTAGTGTTGCGCTGTGAGTGACCTGCCCAAAGGGGGCATATTGTTACTGTGAATGTGTCCTTGCTTGTGTCTGATTCTGATGCAGAACACGAGATGTGTACTTGTTGTCCGTGCTGTGACACCCCATATGATGCAGCTGAAGAGATGATGATCTATTGTTGAGTGTACTGACACAGGTAGGCATGTACTTATGGTCGGTTGTGTCCACGGCGGCGTGGATTCTGAACACCTTCGAGGAACAGCGGCAGGACATGTGCGATGGGCTCCATGGCGGCACCAGATGTGTAAGACTGCCTGCAGGTGAGTGTCTCTCCTCATAGTCCCTGTGTCTGCCTGCTGAGACGTGGTGGTTGGACCGCCATGGTCACATTGGCAGTGTGCAATGTCACAATGTGCCCTGCGGAAACACAGGCCCTGCCTGCCAGTTTGTGCTGCCTCGCGGCCGTGCGGTTATATGCTGCCTGGCGGTGCTGGTGGGAAGGCAGTGATCTTTGCTCCATAGGCCTGCATGACTCGTAATACAGCGGTCTGACCGCCACTCCGACAGCAGCTGGACTGCCAATGCCGCCATGATGGTCCATGGACAACCAAACTCGTAATGAGGCCCCTAGTGATATAGTTCACACGTCATAGGAATGTCTAACTGTAAATAATTACTGGAACACAATTTGTGACATGAGCAAATTTGGTTTAGAGACTGAATCCACCTTCTGAGTATTAGATTAGCGATATTGCATGATACTTCAGAACGTTCATCACTATTTTGTAATTTTAAATTAAAAGGTGTCTGAAGCAATGATCGCCTTAATTTACCATCAAGGACATGAAGTAGCACCAGTAAAAAATGTTTTATGATTGAGCCTCATGTCTTAAATTAACACTTCCTGCCCTAAATGTATGTACTGCGGCCCAGTCTCTAATAACAGGGTCATTTTATGTTCTTGTTCATTGAATTTCAGACCATGATTAGGCTTCTTAGCATGCACTGCCCTCATTATGGAGCTGCACAACTGATTTGGCAAGAAGCGCCTGTTTGTACTCAAATGTAGATGCTGACCTGTAGGTGTTTGCCTGCAAGATTTTCACCAGGTTAATGAAGGTGCAAATTGTAAGGGAAAACTGAACAAAATCTAAGCTGCATACTTTGGACTGGAGAAAACCTGTTCAGTGAACTAATTATTCCTCATTCCAAGGTTCCAAACAGAATGATGCCCAAATTGGACACCCTATTAATATGACATCCTGCAGTATCAGTATTTACAGCTGGATGGGTTGAGCTGCGCATCCCTCAGCATATGCGAGCTTTGTGTGTGAAATAGAAGGTAGCAGAAAAATAACTTAAAACATATTATTTATATACCTAATGCATCTTCAAATAATTAGAAATGTCATCATGAGATCATCGAACTCGATGACTATCCATGAATCATAAAGACATCTGGGAAAAAGCACTACTAGAGAATCCATTAAAAAGGGAACCTTTTTGAGATTGCAAAATACCTGAGTATTGTCTCAAAGGCAAGTAACATTGCATTAAAATATCGCAAAGGAAGATTAATGCAGCTATTACTATATCATGAAATATTAATTATGCTGCACGGTACTTAATTTCCCTTCGTGCTATGCTTTCGTTAAAATTGACGTTTTAAAGAATAAATACAGTTTTAACTGCATCAGAATCAGAGTTGACTTTGCGACAGTCTCTTTTAGAAGAGCTTGTTCTGTTGTTTATTTTACCCATTATCTCCGTGAAGCAAGTTTATCATTTGCATGCATCTAAGTTCATGGACGTTATGAGGGATCTGCTACTTTATTAAACTCGTATCCGTTTCCATAAAACTAGTGTCCTTACTTCCTTAATTTAGCTAGCATTTGCGTTACCACTCTATGCCACTTATTGTGAAGCTGTGGCCAGGCTCTGTGTGCAGCAAACCTGCTGTGCATGGTCCTCTGCCGTGATTGGCTGCAGGACCTGGCAGTAGGCAAGTTCCTGTAGCCAGTCACTTGCTGTGACCAAATTTCCCTGCGCACAGAGGGCCATATTTATGGGCCATTAGCACCACCTTGCGCCACATTAACGTAATTTATTTTTATGTTAATGTGGCCCAACAAGGCCAAAATCCCCACGCCGTATTTACAGGGTAACCCTGTAAACCTTTGCGCTACATTATGCCTGCACCAGGCATAATATATGCAAAGGGCACATTCACTCATTAGGGGAGCCGGTAAAATGGTGCAAGGAACTCTATGGGATTTACTTGCACCATTTATTACAGCACTTTTAATGCCTGCTTAAGAGTAGGCATTAAAAGGGGGCTTTCCATTCTTTAGAATGGGCCCCTATGTACCTTGCAGGAGTAGCGCCAACAGTTTGGTGCTACTCCTGCTGAGTACATTGATAGAGTCATTAAAAATGACTCTTTTTCTCCCTTCTCTGCGCCATGGTGCGTCGTATTTTAAATACGGAGCGCACATGGTGGCGGTAGGGGGAGGCTAAGGGGAGCAGGCCCCAGAGTTTGGCAGAAAGCAGGCAGTTTCTGGATGCAGAAACCTATGCTGAACTGTCCAACAGACGGCATCTATTTCTTCTTTAATTATTTTTAAAAATCTTTTATGGGTCCTCGCACCTTGGTGCCAGGAGCGTTAGCCCTAGATTGTCCTTGGAGCTAACAAAATCAGTTTGTGGTCTGTAATCCTACCCCAGTGTTCGCACACTCTGCGACTGAGAATCGTGAGGATTTCCTTCCCCTCCATCAAATGATACTCCCTCTGCGCCTTTATATCTTGTTCTTATGCTTGTAGGAAGTGGAAACAGAGCTCCTTGTCCCAGAGAAGCAGCCACAAGAGAAATCTTTCTTTTGCTGACAACAGAGTTTGGGTCCACAGACCCGAAATGATCAACTAAAGAAAAACACTCTTTACCAATTTGGATACCTTATATTTTTCAAATTTGGGTCATGATCCGTGAACACGTAATGTGGATCATAACCATGGATGTCATTTAGGGGTCGCCAGTGGTCTCAGTTGCACTTGCCCTTTGCGGCCCTTGGCACTGTCTTTGCGATCCGTGGCCTCAGAGGTGGCAAAATCAGTACCAGAAACACAGTTACAGCTTGTCCTTATGGACGTCGGTTGGGGAATCCACACTGTTTTCTCTCAACATTTTTATTACATAAATAGTGAATGATGTTTCATTATTCACTGTTAATGTAATAAAAATTGCGAATACAACCAGCTGGAATTAACCCTTTCCTGGTAGCTGAGGTAAGTTAAAAAAAAGTGCTTTCAAATGTATGTTGTATGCATGCTTGCAGGTGAGTGTGTGTATATCTGAGAGAGGGTATGAGTGAGTGTAAATGTGTGTATGTGTCAGAATGCATGTGTGTGAAATTGGAGGTCAAAGGGCGTGTGACGTCACTTCCACTCCCCTTAACATTTTGGTGAATTGACGTTTATGATCATAACCAGCTGAAGCACAATGATCTATAAGATCCTCCTGATCTGACGTGTACTCTGACCAAAACTGGTCACAACTAGACAAAGAACATCAGAGGAAAACCGGTGTAAGAGGACAAGTGCAGATCTACACTGTCTCATGTTTGAAGTGCGCAGTTTTGGTAGGAAATCTTGTGTCCTAGAGGCTAACATTTTTAAAACAAATGAATAATGAAGGGCAGTCTGAAGAGAGTGATTGTCACAAGGGCAGTACGGGATCTCTGCGAACCAACAACCACACATAGGAAAAGAAACTGAAATTCAGCCTATACCAAGTGAGATAAAACCATAGATTTGCAATACTCTCTAACACCACGTCCATCCTCAAAATACTTGAAGAATAGAGGTTAGGAATGGCTTTAGTAGAAGGATTAATCCATGCTGTTACTCAAAGGTTCGGGGACACCCAGTTGACCACTAAGGTATTATTAAAAGAGAGCCGTCAAATGCTGGACATGTTAGCCAGAGTTAAATAGTTTCCTTGCAAAACTAACTTCCGGCTTCACGCAGATTGAGACCTATAGCAATAGAGGAAGTATTTCAATTAAGGGCCTCATTACGAGTTTGGCGGTCGGACTGCCACACACCTGGCGTTCTGACTGCCAGATTACAACCCTGGTGATCGGACAGCCAGGGTACCGACACCACCACCAGGATCACAGATCCTGATGGGGTGGCAGCTGTCGGAGACATGGTCAGCCACGCAGTGCCCATGGCAGCACTGCTGTGATGATTACAAGTCCACTTTCCGGCAGCCTTTCCATGGTGGTTTCACGGCCATGGAAAGTCTGGTGGAAAGCCAGTACTGGGGCCCACGTGCCTAGGACATGGACAGTGCAATGGCTTGGCCTCAACTTCTTTAAGAGAGCCGAGGTCAATGACATGGTACTGTTTCCACTGGGCTGACAGACAGAAACATCATAATACAATGTTTCCTCCTGTGAGCCTGGTGGAAACATCATAATACAATGGGGGGTGAAGCTGCCGGTATGATGGCAGCCTCACCTCTTCAGGTTTGTTGGTCCGACAGTTGGACTGCCCAACTCGTAGTGAGACCCTAAATCTTTTAGCCAATCTTATAAAAAACAAAACAGTGAAGAATGAGCAGTGTGAAGGAATAGGTGTCTTTAGCTGTTAGGCAGCAATGTGTCATGTGTGAGAACTTCAGTAGTCCTATATTTTATTCTGAAAGCACTGTGTGAACAGGGACCTTTAGTTGAACAGTGATGCAGGCTAAAAAGCTAGGAGAACCTGGGTATTTATCATTTGACATGGAGGTGTGTGTATGTGTGTGTGTGGGCACATGCAAGTGTGTGTGCGTGTACAGACATGTTTGTGTACGCATTTCTATGTGTGTGTTTCTATGTGTGTCCAACCCACTCCATCACACATACCTGGAACAAATCTTATCAGTAAATCTGAGTATGGCCATAGATGCAACTGGTTATGCACTTTAAAGATGTAATTTTTCAGTCTAGCAGCAGTGCTCCGAGGGCTATATTTTTTAGGTTTCTGAGATATTTACAGGATCAAATATGCTTTAGGAAGATCGTTGTGTTTTAAGGTTACCGATTGATGCAGTTGACATTGTAGCACATGCCTAGGCTCACTTTCAATGCACTGTCTTTGACCTTATCAGGTTAGATACATGAAATATTTTGAAATACCTATTGTATGCATAATTTACAATGATCTTGGTATTGGTCAACCTTGGGCTTTAGGAGTTTCATGCCAGAGGAGCTGTGGCCGATTCTCTCTCTGGCACTGCGGCCCACTAACTCTTTCTTCTGTTCACTGCTAATTTTATTTTCTTCTGCGCATGGGGCAAATACCTTGCAAGTGCAAACTAGAGAAGCAGGAAGAACAGCATGAAGCTAGCTGCTAGCCCTCCAGCCCCAGTGAAAAATCCAATCAGACATGGCTGCTGGTCAAGCAGCTTTTGGTGCCGGGGAGGCAAAATGCTTCTCATTGGGCCCCATAGTCTGCTGCAACTTTCGAAATGAGGCAGTCATAAGGGACACCTGTGAATGATGGCAGGTGATAAAGTTCAATAGAGATCGGGCATAAGTCTTTACTACAAAGTTCATACAGTGTAAAATGTGGACATAATTGCGATTAGAGTTTTGAGAGTTCAGTGTGGGCATTCTCATGGTATGGAAGCAAAAATATGCCTAAAAAAACAACACTGTGCTAGAATAAGCATTAAATGGGGGAACACCCTATTGACTTGAATCGCCCGAATATGCCAATAATTATAAGAACCAATTTTCCTAGTGCTCACATTCTAAAAGAACGAAGTGACCTAGGGCCATATGTACGAACACATTTTCCCATTGACACAGAATGGGAAAAACCCTTTGCTACATCTGGCACCTATTTCTTTAAAAAAATAGTGTGTTAATGTTTTATATTTCAATACATTTCGGAATAATTATATGATTTGGCCAATCAGGAAGTAGCTTGTGAGTCTAGAAATGCTTGGGACATCAATGAGGGGGACTAGTGCGAGTTCAGGGAGACTTGGGGGCCCATGTTAATAATATAGGCTCTGTCCAAATCGAGGTGAATCATGGGAATTCAGGAAACCCTGAGGTGTCTTAACCCAGAGTCACATGTGAAAACCAAAGACACTAGGTCAGCCAACGCGAATGTAGGAGAAACATGATGTCAGGGATAACTAGGCTGTGAAAATCATGTGTTCCTGCAGGGCCTAGGCTGAATGTACCAATCAGGGAGATGCTCATGAATTCAAGTAAATGGGCAAGTAAGAAAAGTGTGAACCACAAAAAACGCAATCTGCTGCGCCCACATACTGCTCTCCCAGCCTATGCCGTGTCAACAGAGAAAGGTCTAGCACTTCTCAATGGAACGATTAACATGAACTGTGCCTATTTCCTACACATATACCCATCAATCCACTCTCCACACGCTTCTATGACAGAACATGGAGTAAAACAATATAAAAATTCCCAAATATCAGCAACAAATATATTGACTACAAAAATATTGAAGCCCTTCACTTAAACAAGAAATACATAAATATTGACAAGTATATTGTCTTAATAAATAAATAAATATTCAAACCAAAGATAAAGACATGCACAATATTGTTTCCACATTAAACATATAGAGCACTCCCAAAATACCCAAAATATTGAAAAATAAATTATCAACAACTAAAAAATTGTTTCTAACAATATAAAAATATAGTATAAATCAAAATACTCTACAATAATAATTTTAAAATCCATAAAATATTAAGCAAAACATTAAACTGTATAATTAGAATAATTTTAAAGGTAAACCCAATAAATACATTTCTAACTATTAATAACAATAGACAAAATTAAAGTTTAATTAAATACACTGAAAATAGTATTAAAACATTATGAATACTAAACAAAATTAATCAACAAACACAACTATAAATAATTATTATTTACTTAAACATTATACATGCATAATACCATTTATATCATTACAACTTCAAATCCTTCATCTTCTAGTATTTATATTTATGTATATTAATGAGAAAATATATATATATGTAAATATATAGTGAGAGAGAGAAAACGAGAGAGAGAGAGAACATTATTATGTAAACATTAATTAGGATTCAACAAAAGGGAATAAATATAGAAAATTCAAACAAGACAACCAACTAAAGTAAACGTAAACTAACTAACCAATACAAGCACTTCACAAACTCAATATTAACATATATCAAATATATGTACAGTCAAGAAAGTACAAGCAGCGAGAAACTCAGTCAAAATTTACAAAGTATTATTCTAATGCATGCTATGGGAGGGGTATGATAAGAAAACAGAATTATTAAAAATGTTAGAGTGTATAATTAAACCCCAAACATTATGGAAAGCAAATTCAGAAAGTAATACAAGACCTTAAAGAAACTAGCATGAGTTCACATTTTAAGGAATGTAATGCCAATCATTCCTGTCTCTGTTACATGCCAACTCCTAGGTTTCCCAAATTTAAACAGATTCAAAGGCCGAACTAGAAAAAGAACAACTGTAACTGCTGCTGCTTGAAAAAAAAATCAATATATAAATATATGTCCCCAAAAACCTTGTTGTACACACAGCAACAAACCTTTGATTTTGTATGACAATACAAAAATGACAGAAGATCATTTATGCAACAGAAAACAACCTACTGATATAAACTCAAAGGGGCACATCAACGATGGGAAGCACATGTAAATCATGCCCTCCACCATTCACACAAATCTACACAATACACAGTGAATATGGCAACACAAACACATCATTAGTCTATGCACTTTTACCAAAAAGTGTGCAGCATGCCACAAACTACCAACTGAAATAAAAACTAAAACTAAGAATTACTGCCCCCCATAAATAATCATTAACTTTGAACAAGCAATGATTTATAACATCTGAAAAAATAGACATACAGCCATACATAGCTGACACAACCATTTTAACCAAATTATATGGAGACACCTCCAAAACTCAACACTGTGAATACACAACAAATACAGAATTCACCCATGAAATAAAAACAAATAATCTTCAGTAACTAATTTAGCAAAACACTACATCTTCCTAATAGAGTCACCGTACTACCAAAGATACAAAAACAAATGGGTTCCTTTAATGCACTATGTGTGAGTTGGCAAACTGCACAGTTATGATCACAGATGCCAACCCAAATGCATATATCCTGATAAAATGTATGTGACAGCACCATTGCATAGCAAGCAAAACCAAATTATGCAGTGGAAGGGTAGCACAACTCCTTTCAAGGGACATTAATCTGTGCCACTCTACACTCCACTAATTGCCACAAATATTAAAAAGAAACAAAGCTACCAACACCTCCGAATAGAGCAAAATATAACCCAACTAAAACCTACAATTGCAAAACCAAAGAAATCCTCGAAATTATACAATGTAAAGTCTATGCGATAACAAGCAAAGCCTACTGTACATAAACTCTATAGCAAGAATACTGCTCTGAAAAATCCAAATTCAAAAACTAAATTTAAAATAAAAATCTGAACAACAAATACATATCTAAATAGTTTGTTTATAAATATGATTAAAATAATTTTACTAATCAGTCAAAAAACATATTTATTGCAAAAAAAATCCTGTGAGTGTGAGACTGAAAATAAAAAAATAAAAAGAATTGAGTGACTAGCAAAACAACACAAACAATACCTTTTCAAACCATAACACTTGATAAAAATTACCAAAAGGTGAATACAATGCATAGCATATTACAAAACAATACAAATAGCAGGAAAACAACTTTAAAACAGATAAACATTTTCCACCCATAAATGAAAGATTCAATAAAATTTGCATTTTTGTAGATGATGTTAATGATCTCAAAGTAGTCCACAAAATTAAAAATCAATGAAAATAAATAAATACATCTCAAAACATGTTAACCAAAAATGCAATATCTAGTGAGAAAAATAGTAATCCATGAATGCCATCATGACCTGAACTAAATTATCAAAAATGCTACAGGAAAATCAAAAATAAACTAAATTAAAAATAATATTGGTCACCCACACAACATAAACAAGGCATAAACATAATAGATCAAAACAAAAAACAATAACTCTAAAAGAAAACACTTATAAAACATTTCCAAAATCATTAAATTAATTCATACATAACACAGAAACAAAAAATAAAACTACAACTTAATATTTAGGACCTGAACACCAAAAAACCCTAACCTATACTAGCTATACTAACCCTAAACGCATTGCCCCAACTACTAAACTCCCTAAATGTAACTTACAATTAGTCTTATCTGATCCACGGAGCAGGAACTGAGAACCACAACCACACACAAGTTCCAAGAACTCAAATTGAAGTAAAATAAAGTAAAAAGTAAAGATAGCAGTATATGACATGGCTTCTAAATGAACGTAAAGAAGGCTAACACCCAGTAGAAAAGAATAAAAAATAAAATGAAAATAATGACATTTTATTTATTTCTGTATGAATTAAACAATGTGGAAAAATGAAGAAAAGTGTTGTTAATATTTAGATGAAAGGTATTTATTCACAGTACTTATTAATATACAAAAATTAAACATATACTTGTAAACATGTTTCTGAACTATATGTCATCTATCTATGAAAAACATTGATTAAAATGCAATAAAAGTTGTATAATATGTTACAAATAAAAGCATATATATTCAATAATTGTTTAAAAGTACAACATGAATGTCATAAAAGATGTAAAAGAAATATGAAAATGTTTATTTATGCCAAAGAATGTATGCGAAAACATGTAATAAATGCATGTTAAATTGCAAAAATACAAAACAAAATGTGAAAAAAGTATTAAAAATTTGATATTATATGCAAAAAGTGCTCTTTCTTTAAAAACAGTACTTTTGTTATCAAACTGATGTTCCATGATTTTAAATAAAATGCAGTAACAGATTTACTATTCCACTCCAATTTGAACCATATTGGGGAAAGCATTGGTTTATGATTGGGTAGATTTGCTTTTCCCATTGCAACCTAAACCACATTGGGAAAAGCACTATAGTTGGACTCTGGGGGGGATAATATATTTACAATTTCCACTGCAAACTGAGCCACATTGGAGAAAGTGAAGAAGTTTGAGGGGGTGAGTTTTATAATTCCCACTCCAATTTCAGCCACTTTAGGAAAAGGGCACGGGTTGGACTTTGAGGGGTGTAGATTAATTGTCAAGGAAATACAGTAATATAAAAAAACAAAGACTAACGAAAACTTCAAAAATAGACTAACTTTTTATTCACATAACAACTAAAAAGTTTGTTGAAAAGATTAAACATTATAAAAGTAAATTTCCTTTGTAATACTATCAAAAAATTATGAAAAAATAAAAATAAATTGAAATATTAAAAAAATATAAAAAGTACATATTTCTAAAAGTAAAAAAAAAATATAAATATCACAAAGGTGGGTGGCCTGCAGGGGAACGGAGTAGATGCTGGGCCCAAGTGCTTCCGAAATTCAGTAGATAACTGCAACAACTGCTGAGGAGGAAGAGGGGGCGGTGAAGTCTAGCGTTCCTTGGCAAGAGCACCTCCCAAAAGAGATGCTGCATGACGTTTTTGAAGATAGTGACTAGCGGACCCAGAACAGAGACGTCCATAAAAGACATGCTTACATATAAGCACTCACAACAAGATAAAATGGACAAGCAGCAAAAACAAATACCACTATACCAGATGATGACCCTGTAACCAGGTGGGTATCAGCATCTCCCAAGACTTCCTGGAACAATTTCTGTGGGAAATTGAAAATTAAATCAGCACATGCCGCATCGACCTCAAAGATACCTGTAAGACATTCAAAAGACATTCCAGGACTCAGAACCCAGGTTAATGACCTTAAACAAAACATGGACATCCAGTCAAATTAGACCCATCAGTTAGGAATGAGAATGCTTTTTTTAGAAGAAAGACGTGATGGAGGAGGACTTAAAACAGCTTAGGAGCAAACATCCAAATCTATGCCCAGAAGTTATTACATCATCTCAGGGGCTATCCAGATAATCATACTCACAGAACCAACCTAGGAAGAAAGTGGAGGAAGGCCCCCTCTGACATTTTAACTGAATTATACTTCTGTGATGAGAAAGAAGAGCTCATGGCTTACATGTGTACAATGGACAACATCAAATATGAGGTTCACATACTGACCATCTACAATTATATATCCGGCACTGCAGAGACAACACTGCATGAGACAAATTACAGACTACCTTCATGATAATGAGACTCCATACCAATGGGGACACTGTTTCTGGCTGATTTTTGATTGGCAATGTCAGAGACACTTTGTTAAGAGCCCAGAAGATGCATGGGATATATTAAAGATGTCAAAAGTTGAGGAAGCCTGCACCACACCAGTGAAAGAAAAAGGAGCCCTAAAACCATGCTGAAAAGGGCACACTGTGAAAAAGATTAATAGGGCAGGCATACTGCCATGCAAGGTGATTTAAAAGGTAAAGCAAACAACTCTCAGAAAGGGGGAAAAGATAGTCCAAATAACCCGGTCATTGGAGTAGTGCAGTGACCACCACAATGGCTTGATGTAACAGGACCTGGGTGGTGATGTGGAACAGTGAGTGAAGAAAGGGCCCAGGCTCAGGAGGCATAGTTACAGATGCAGGCTAGGGAGAGGGAGACTGACTGTGGGGGCAATGCACCTCATTCAAGATTACCACTGATTGCATCAGACATCAAATGCTGGGTTCAAATGTTAAGTGATGCTACACACTTTTTTGTTGGAGGGATTGGGTGAGGGGACTGGTGGAAGATCGCTTGAGGTCATCACTATGCAAGAGGGTGATAGTTCTGAAATGAAACACTGTAGCAGGGGATCAAACGGTCTTTGTCATAAGTGGAGGCCTGGAAGGGTATCCCCTAGGGCAGAGTGCTGTGTAGGTAAAAGGCAGGACATGTACCTGTGCAGATTACATGTCCTGGTAGTGTAAAACTCCTAAATTCATTTTACACTGCTCTGAGGCCTGCTCCCTTCATAGGCTAACATTGGGGATGCCCCCATTCATTGTTTGAGTGGTAGCTGCTGCTCTGAAAGGAGTAGGAAGGTCATATTTAGTATGGCCAGAATGGTGACATTAAATCCTGCTGACTGGTCAAGTTGGATTTAATATTACTATTTTAGAAATGCCACTTTTAGAAAGTGAGAATTTCTCTGCACTTAAATATTTCTGTGCCTTACAATCCACGTCTGGCTGGGTTTAGCTGACAGCTCCTCTTGCATTCACTCAGACACGCCCCAAAGACAGGATACTCAGCCTCACCTGCATACATCTGCATTTTGAATGGGTCTTCCTGGGCTGGGAGGGTGGAGGGCCTGCTCTCACACCAAGGACTGCCACACCCCCTACTGGGACACTGGCAGACAGGATTGAACTGAAAGGGGACCTGGTGGACTTCTAAGCCACTCTTTGAAGTCTCCCCCACTTCAAAGGCACATTTGGGTATAAAAACAGGGCCTCTGCCCTACCAACTCAGACACTTCCTGGAGAAGAAACCAGAACCTTCACCCTGATAAGAAGAACTGCCTGGCTGCCCAAAGGACTTACCTGACTGCTTTCTGAAAAGGAGTGCTGCCTTGCTGTTGCCCTGCTGTCTTGCTGCTCTCTTGCTGTGCTGCAGAAGTGCTCTCCAAGGGCTTGGATAGAGCTTGCCACCTGTTCCTGAAGTCTCAGGACCAAAAAGACTTCTCTCCTGCAGCTGAAATCCCCGTGCGGCAACAATTCAATGCACAGCCTGCCAAGAACAATGCACAGCCTGCTCGCGGTGAAACATTTACCGCACGCCGAGACCAGTATGACGCATACCCGATTTTGCGACAGAAGATCAACGCAGCGCCAGCGACGTGACTGGAACTTCGACGCACAGCCCTCAGAATGACGCCACCCAACTTCCTAAGAGGAATCGACGCAGCGCCTGCAGTAATGAAGAAAATTCCACACATTGCCTACCGGAATGGACGCAGCCCCTGTGATTTCACTCCGCAAGCCCAGGATTCCACGCATCGTCCCGGTGGTGTCTGAAAACCCGGCAACCCAAAGAGGATCCGAGCCCGCGCACCGGAAATTTACACAATGTCTTCCCCGCGTGGAAAATAACGATGCAAGTCCATGTGTGAAGGGGCGAATCCGACGCACCCTCACTGTTTTCCACGCACCGCCTCCTCTACGGTCCCTTGCGAGGATTTTTCAACGCAAACCAGGTACTTTGCCCTGCAAGAGACACTTGTTTCTGGGAGAACTTAAGGCTCTTTTTATTGCTTTTACAGTAATATTTCAATTCTAAGACGCTTTGGGGGTGATTCTATCCCTGGCGGTCGGTGATAAAGCGGCGGCCAAACCGCCAACAGGCCGGCGGTCCAAAAAATGGAATTCTGACCCTGGCGGGAACCGCCAACACAGCCCGCCACTTTAACACTCCGACCGCCACGGCGGGACCGACAAACAGCGCGGCGGTCACCGGCAACAGCCAGGCGGCAGACAATGTACCGCCCACACTATCACAACTCACCAATCCGCCACCTTTTCCGGGGCGGGAGCACCGCCGATAAAAACACTGCGGAAACAGACTACGAACGGGAAAACGCTCACTTCTACGCACTCCACGAGTACGGAGGACAGCATGGAACCCGAATTAAACATCCTACCTGCTCTCGTCTACCTTCTCATCTACCACGAGTACGAAGTCCGGCGCAGACGACAACGGTGAGTACTGCACCTACGACACACGGGAGGAGGGAGGAGGAAAGGTTACGGGCACACACATATGCGACCCCCATCCCCCCCCCAAGATGTACACACCAATGCAGAGCAACAACTCACAGTGACACCACCCAAACACCCGTAAAAAATACAATGACATAACCAAATTGAGAATAAATATTTATGTACAAAATAGCTTCAGAAAAGTCTTATTCAACCATCAAAAAATATTTCATAAAAAAAAAGTATTTACACAGCAGTGGATAACTGAAGCAAGTAGTCCTGCACATCTTACGAATTCATCATGTCCGTGTGCCAAAGTGTAGCAAAACAAGGGCAAAGCCCACACAGGAGACCTGAGTCCTTTGGAGAGAACACTGCAGGGGCATCTGGTGACAAAACTACAGGCACCTCAGGGGGAAGGGAAGAGGGGGGCACCACAGCCACATGAGTCCACGACGCCAGATCCACGAAGGGCCCACCATGCCCACTGACATATCCTGGGGAGTGCAAAGCCACAGTCTCTCAAAGTCTCTACAGTGGGTGGCTTGCCCACTGTGCCATCCTGGGGAGTGCAAAGCCACAGTCCATCAGGTGGATAACAGAGTCCACTGGTCATGGAGGATGCATGGTGGGCACAGTGAACCGTGAACAGTGCTTGACAGGAAGGGCCCAGCGGAGCGGTGATTGAGACAGCGGGGCCCAGCGGAGCGGTGCTTGACAGGAAGGGCCCAGCGGAGCGGTGCTTGAGACGGTGGGGCCCAGCGGAGCAGTGCTTGACAGGAAGGGCCCAGCGGAGCGGTGCTTGAGACGGCGGGGCCCAGCGGAGAGGTGCTTGACAGGAAGGGCCCAGCGGAGCGGTGCTTGAGACGGCGGGGCCCTGTTCAGCGGTGCTCTTCTGCACGGCGGGGCCCTGTTCAGCGGTGCTCTTCTGCACGGCGGGGCCCTGTTCAGCGGTGCTCTTCTGCACGGCGGGGCCCTGTTCAGCGGTGCTTGTCTTCATGGCGGGGCCCTGTTCAGCGGTGCTCTTCCAGTCAGTGTAGGGAGTCAGACCTGGCCTTGACAACCTGCTCACTCGCCCTCCGAACGTGCAGTGTCAGGCCCCTTCGGAGACGGAGTCCTGGGCCCTTTGGTGTCGTCCCTTGCAGGTGGGATGGGGCGTGTGGGGCCCTCCTGCTCCGCGCTCCTGCTGGCTGGCCTCTCCGCCCTGCTGCCCTTCCGCTCCTTAGATGGGGCTCTCGGGCCATTGCCTCCCTTGGCTGTTGTGGCAGGTGAAGTGGCCGGAGTTACCTCCTTGGGGGCAGCCGTCTCAGTCCGCTCACGGCAGCCCTTCACTTTCCGGGTCCTCTTGCCTGGGGGGGGGCTGGCAGTCCCCTTGCTGCTCAGTGAAGTGTCACTGCCGCCAAAGGGTGGGCTCCATAATCCATGCACCACTTGTACCTTAGCAGCTGGGCTGGTGGTGGCTGAGGTGCCTTTGGGACTTTTCCCAGATGGAGGGGGTGGGTCAGGGGAGGGAAAGAGGTTAAGATTGGAGAGGTAATATTTCTTTGGACCAAGGTAAAGGGTAGGAGTAGTGGTGATAGAAGTGGAGGAAGAGGATGTGGTTGTAGGAGAGTCAGGTGTGCTGTCCTTGGGTGCAGGTGACTGGGACGTAGGCTGTCGTGAGGTGGTTGGCTGTTGCTTGGGTGGCTGCCTCCGTTTATGTGTCTTGGAAGAGGGGGTGACAGACACAGTGGGACAGGACACAGGGGACGTGTAGATGGCAGTGGGGGTGGTGACTGCACGTGTGAGGACTGTAGTGGAGGGTGTGCTGGTGATGGAAGAACTGGCTGATGTTGGTGTGCACGCAGGTGTGAGTGTAGACGTCACAGGGAGGGAGGAGGGAGACGAGGAGGTGGGGGACACACAGGTGGTAGTGAATGTTGGTATGTCTGCATCTGGGTGTTGCTTGGGTGAATGCTTGTGTGTTCTGTGGTGCTTATGTTTGGATGAGCTGGCCTTGGGTGTTGAGGTGTGTGCAGGCTGGTCTGATGGTGTGGATGGGATAGGCTGAGGAACAGGAGACAGAGAAAGGGTGGAGGCAGTTAGAAGAGGGAGACTGACCCAAATGAATGCCCTCCAGGTAGGCATTGCTATGTTGCACCTCCCTTTGCACCCCCTGGATGGCATTCAAAAGGGTAGTCTGCCCAACAATGAGCGTCCTCACCAGGTCAATGAGCTCCGCACTGAGGGCAGCAGGGGTAACAGAGGCAGGGGCTGAGGTGCCTGGGGCGAAGGAGACGCGCGCCTTCCTGGGCGAACGGGCACAGAGCGAAGACTGAGGAGCTGCTGGGAGGGCGGTGCTGGTGCGCTGGGTGGCGGCTGTACCTGTTGTTGCGGGGGGCACAGATGTTGCCGCCCCCGCTAGGGAGCTCCCAAACGAGGACGTGTCCTTGTCGCTGGTGTCTCCACTGGCCCCCGTTGTGGTGCTCCCCTCGCCCTCCGGATCACTGGTGCCCTCGGTGTCTGTGTCAGTGCCCACCGGGGCCTGGTGACCTGCAGCTCCCTCGTGCTCCGACGCCAATTCTCCTCCGCCTGATGATGCTAATGCACAAGAAAACAAAGAATAAGGGTGGGGGGAGAAATAAAACAACGTTGAGTGTATGCCTTGTCAATACCCTTGGCGGAGAGGACAGACACAGGTGCCTCGTGCACTAAGCCGCGAGCTTGGGGTATACTACTCAGTACTTCTGACTAGGCCAACAGGTCTAGGGACAACAGACACGCACATGGGTGATGGAGGACCATGGATAGCTGCACTTGGCACCCTACAGAGGTGGGGGGCGGGGGCACAGGGCCATGTCTAAAGGAGGGGACTACACTACGGAAAGCGCCCTGGCCTACTGTCACACACAGGCCTCCTCCCCCACCCAGACGCCTCAACTGCGCGTAAGGATAGCAGAATGTGCTGATACTCACCCCCTTGTGTCTGCTGTGCTGTCCTCAAGCGCCCATCCAACTCAGGGTAGGCCACCGCCAGGATCCGGGACATCAGGGGGGTCAGGGTACGACTGGCACCCCTCCTAGGTCGGGAGGCCATCCCCAGCAGTGTCTCTGCAGTCTTACGGGTTCCGCGGCGGATGTCCTCCCACCTCTTCCGACAGTGGGTGCCCCGTCTGGTGTGGACCCCCAGGGCCCGGACTTCCTTGGCGATGGCACGCCAAATATCGATTTTCTGATGGGCGCTCACCTGTTTGACATGTACAGGGTGGGAAAGAGAAAACGTCACATTTCTGCATGTATGGAGTAAATGCCCCCCCCTCCCCAACCTTGCCTTGTGGCCCATTCTCACATCTGTCGTGCGTTGCACTCCTCATTTTCTCCCCACCCCACCAACTGACAGCCACCCCACTCCACACAGGCATAGACCATTCAAGGAGCACTCAGTGTACTCACCTGTTGGTCTGGAGGACCGTAGAGTAGCGCATACTGGGGGAGGACCCCATCCACAAGTTTCTCCAACTCTTCAGACGTGAAGGCAGGGGCCCTTTCCCCAGTCGCACCAGCCATTGTCACTTCCAGACCGAGTTCACAGCAGCACTTGCAGTATAGGTCCTCTCCTGTGGATGATCAGGTCTCGAGTGATTAATCAGATAGAAAATGGTGGTCACGCCCGCGGCGGTGAGTACCGCGGCGGTGCGCACCGCGACCACCGGCGCACATCGTCATTGGCTCCGGAATCCCATAGGGTTCAATGTTAACCAATACGACTTCGTACAGCGGTCTTCGACCGCCTACCGCCACGGTGTGCCACGCCAGCGCATTGACCTCACATCCCATTGTCCCACTTCACAGGTCAGGCAGCCGCCATTTCAAGGGCCCACATGGCTTAAATTTGACTGCGTCACACAGGCCTAGGCCTTGCATTGCCACACATACACGCCTTTCAATGCATTGCGATTCTTTAACTGTGCAAGCTGTGTGAACGTACCTGTGGTTTGCCTGACTCGGTGCTCCATGTTGTCCTTCCTAGGCACCATCCGCTGGGACTTCCGAGGAGAAGGATGAATCCTCGCGTGTACCGTCCGCTGGTGGACCTGTCGACAATGGAAGAACGCCATATAATACTACGCTACAGACTTGACCGTGCCACTATACATGAACTGTGTGCCCAGCTGGAGCCAGCCCTGATGTCCCCCATCCGCCAACCCACAGGCATTCCCCCTCTGGTGCAGGTTCTGTCAGTCCTCCATTTTTTGGCAAGTGGGTCATTCCAGACAACAGTGGCCATGTCATCTGGAATGTCTCAGCCTATGTTTTCCAAGATTTTGTCCAGAGTGTTGTCTGCCCTGATGAAACTCATGCGGAGCTACATCATTTTCCCAGAGGAGGGTGATTTGCCTACAGTGAAGGGTGATTTCTATGCCCTTGGACATATCCCCAACATCATTGGTGCCATTGATGGGACCCATGTGGCTTTGGTGCCCCCAAAAGACGATGAGCAGGTGTACAGAAACAGGAAAAATTACCATTCGATGAATGTCCAGGTGGTCTGTTTGGCTGACCAGTACATATCCCATGCAAATGCCAAGTTCCCTGGGTCAGTCCATGACGCGTATGTTATGCGAAATAGCAGCATCCCCTATGTGATGGAGCAGCTACAGAGACAACGTGTGTGGCTAATAGGTGACTCTGGTTACCCCAACCTGCCTTGGCTACTGACCCCAGTGAGGAATCCCCGGACAAGGGCAGAGGAACGGTACAATGAGGCCCATGGGCGAACTAGAAGGATCATAGAAAGGACCTTTGGCCTCCTGAAGGCCAGGTTTAGGTGCCTGCATATGACAGGGGATCCCTGATGTACTCACCAAAGAAGGTGTGCCATATCATCGTGGCCTGCTGTATGCTTCACAATCTGGCATTGCGACGTCAGGTTCCTTTCCTGCAGGAGGATGGTGCAGATGGTGGTGTTGAAGCAGCTGTGGAGCCTGCGGAGAGTGAAGAGGAGGAAGACTCAGAAGACGACACAGACAACAGGGACAGAGTAATAGAACAGTATTTTCAGTAGCACACAGGTAAGAATCACCCATGCCATTTTACATTTCCTGAAAGCCTCCTGCATCTCAACTTTGTCTATTTCCCCCCAGAACTTTAAAACTGATGTTTGATTTTCCGTTCCCTTTTCAGTGCTGTATGACCCACTGCGTGACTTCTGCTTGGTTAGCCCATGGACTAATGCTAAGTGACCTCGGTATGTGTTCAGCACAAAGTTAACAGAACGTAATTGATATGTAATGTGTTATACATTTGTAAATAATACAGGCTGAGTTCTGATTGATTTCAGTGCAATGAGTGATTTATTTTTAGTGCAAGATGATGGTACATTCTAGTCAAACGGTGATGGGTGGGGGTGGAGTAATGTCCATGGAGGAGTCCAGTTCTCAGTCTCACAGGTGCATTGTCCATATGCCTGTGGAAGGATGGAGCAGGGGCAGTTCAAGGTTTGACAGGGTGGCAATGTGGGACAGTGGGAGGACTTCAGGGGGTATCTGATGCTGGCGGGGGTCTTGACATTCTACTCTGTCGATTTTTTGGATCTCAGGCTCCTCTTGCGGGGTGGTTGTTGTTCAGCAGGAGGTGGGGTTCTGGTGGCCTGTCGTTGTGGTGGGGCCTCCTGTCCACTAGCGCCGGCGGAGGTGGTAGGCTGTTCCTGTTCCGGGCTAGTGACAGGGGCCCTGTGTGATGCCACATGGTCCCGAAACGTGTCCTCTATACGGTTGAGGGCCTGGACTATGCTCCCCATAGCGGTAGAGATGTTGGTTAGTTGGTCGCTGAACCCCATGTAGCGTTCCTCCTGCTGTGCCTGGATCTCCTGGAACCTGGCCAGTACCATCGCCATCGTCTCTTGTGAGTGGTGGTAGGCTGCCATGATGGTGGTGAGGGCCTCTTGGAGAGTGGGTTCCCTGGGCCTCTCCTCCCCCCCCTGTCGCACAGCAGCCCTCCGAGTTGCCCGGTTTCCCCCGGCCTCTGTCCCCTGGACGGTGTGACCACTACCACTGCCCCCAGGTCCCTGTTGTTGTTGGGGTGGTGGGTTACCCTGGGTGCCCTGTAGTGGCAGACACACCGCTGATTGACCTGTCCTAGAGACAGAGGCATGGGCCCGCTGAGTGGGAGCTGTGCTGTTGTTCCCAGAGGGGGTTGGGTCTGCAGTGGCCTGTGGCTGCCTGAGGGGAACCGACTGTCCAGAGGTCCCCGATGGTCCGGGCTGGTCATCAGGGTCCAGGTCGACAGAGCTGCTGTCATCACTAGGGGCCTCTTCCGGGGGTGGGATGGACATTTCTGGTCCCTCCTGACCGGTGTGTTGTCGTTCGGGTCCTGCATGGGGTAAGAGAGTATGGTTATTGTTTCTGTGTGTGCAATTGAGTGCGATTTATGGGTGCCCTTGTCCCCCAGTGCTGGCATTCCCTTGGGGGAGGTGTTGTGAGGGTGTTTTGTGGGGGGGGATAGGTATGTGCAGTGGTCATGCTTAGGTGATGGGTGTCCATAGTTTGTGGTGGCATGCAGGGGTTGGTGTTGGGTGGGTTGTGCTGGAGAGACATTCTCAGGGAGGATGTGTGATGGGGGGTTAGGGGTGAGGGTGGGGGTGGTGGTTAGCATGCTGGGGGGGGGGGTGAAGTAGTTGAGCTTGTACTTACCAGAGTCCATTCCTCCGGATACTCCAGCGAGGCCATCAGGATGCAGGATGTTTAGTACCTCTTGCTCCCATGCTGTGAATTCGGGTGGTGTGGGTGGTGGTCCTCCGCCAGTCTTCTGCACTGCGATGTTGTGTCGCGAGACCATCCAGCGCACCTTCCCCCGTAGGTCGTTCCAGCGTTTGCGGATGTCGTCCCTATTTCTGGGATGCTGTCCCACTGCGTTGACCCCGTCCACGATCCGCTGCCATAGCTCCGCCTTCCTGGCTATGGTGGTGTGCTGCACCTGTGAGCCGAAGAGCTGCGGTTTAACTCTCATGATTTCCTCAACCATGACCCAGAGTTCTTGGTCCGAAAAGCGTGGGTGCCTTTGGGGTGCCATGGGGTGGTGTGTATGAGGTGTGGGGTGTTGTATGTGGTGATGTGTGTGTTGGTGTGTGGTGCTTTGTGCTTCTATGTGGTGTGTGTGATGGTGTAGTGTGCCTCTGTGTGATGTAGCTCTCTATTCTGTGATGTTTCTCTCTCTCCTTCGTCTCTGATTTTTGTTAGTAGGGGTTTGTGGGTGATGTGGGTGTGTGTTTTATATTGTATTGGATGTGTGGGTGTGGTGTGTGTATGTGTTTCAGGTGTGTGCCTTTCACATTGTCCAATGTGGTAGAGTTTTGTAAAGGTGTGTGTATTTTGACCGCAGCGGTGTGTACCGCCAATGGACTACTGCGTTTGAAAGACCGCCACGTGGATTGGCAGGTCGTAATGGCATGGGCGTATTTCTGTTGGCGTGGCGGTGGAGGTTTGGTCATCTCCAGTTTACCACTGCCCGCTGATGTGGCGGACTGCAGTGGAGGTCGGATTTTTGGAGGTTTTGCAGTTGTGGGTCAGAATGTCCGTAGCGGCTAACCGCGGCCGCGGCGGTATTGTGGCGGCCTTCTGACCGGTGGTAAACGGCTTTTACCGCCGAGGTCAGAATGACCCCCTTTATATCACTTCCAATGATATCCCTACATTTCCTTATTTCATGTTTAATCGTTTTGACTGGCATTTATCCAAATAAATATTATATATTTTTCTAAACACTGTGTGGTGTATTTTTGTGGTGTTATATTGTGGTATCGTATGATTTATTGCACAAATACTGTACACATTGCCTTCTAAGTTAAGCCTGACTGCTCAGTGCCAAGCTACCAGAGGGTGGGCCCAGGATAGTTTGGATTGCGTGTTACTTACCCTGACTAGAGTGAGGGTCCTTGCTTGGACAGGGGGTAACCTGACTGCAACCAAAGACCTCATTTCTAACATTGGTGATCAGCGGTGACGATAGGACTTGTATTTGTGCAGTGACATACAGTAGCTAAGATTTTCACTACCTACCCACAGTTAAAGGTCAACTTGATTTTTATTTCTTTTGCAAATTTGTTTGTTTTCCTTACAATTTTCTAAACTTAAATCCTCACTCAATGTCTCAAGCTGGGTCTCAAGCAGGATTTTGACCTAGCCCTTTTGAAGCCATATACTGTCAAACAACTGAAAGGGTTCTGCAAGGAGAGGAGAGTACCCACCCAAGGGGCCTCCAGGCAGAAGGACTTTCAAGTGGCGCTGAAGGCCTGGGCAGAAGCCCATTTAGAGGAGGATGCTGAGGAGGAGGAGCCAGAAGATGGCCCCTCAGAGGGTTTTTTGTCATCAGTGGATGAAGTTACCTCTGCAATTGTGCCCCCTGCAAAACCAGGGAGCAGTGTCTCTGATCAAGGCCTGACTGCAGCGGAAAGGGAGAAGAGAGGAAGTTCCAGTTGCAAATGGCAAGACTGAAAATTGAGGCTTAACAGGATGAAAGGAGGGCATTGAGAGAGAGGCTCAAGCAGCTGAGAGAGCCTTTCCTGAAAAGAAACTATTGTTGGCTCATGAACTGAGTCTCAATGAGCTGGATCTTAAGGCAAAGCAGTCTTAGTCCAGCAGTAATGGTGGAAGCATACAGGCAGGACCTGCTGGAGAAAAGAAGGTTCGTATACCCAAAAATGTGGTGCCCAGTTTTGTGGTGGGAGATGACATAGATAAATGGCTAGCTGCTTATGAAGTTGCACTAAGGGCTCATGAGGTTCCTGAATGGCAATGGGGTACAGCTACGTGGGGTTATGTGCCAGCAATTGGGAGGGACACACTTCCCACATGGGACCCAAAGGACCAAAACACATACTAACATATGAAAACCATTTTACTTGCCAAGTTTGGGCTGACCCCTGAGAAATACCATCAGAGGTTCAGTGACAGCACCAAACAGTCCACACAAACATGGGTAGATTTCTTTTACTTTTCCAGTAAGGCACATAATGGATGGGTGTGGGGCTGTAAAGTAGATGATTACACAGGATTGTATAATTTGATTCTGAGAGAGCATATGCTCAGTACTTGTTTTGCAGAGTTGCGCCAGCACCTAGTAGACAGTATGCTGACTGATCCCAGGAAGCTTGCTGAGGAGGCAGACCTCTGGACTAGCACCAGAGTGCCCAGAAAGGTATCTGGGGGGGACACCCACAAAAGTAGTCAGGGTTCCTATCAGAAGAAAGACAGGGGAGAAAAACTTAAAAACAAGGAGTTCTCAAAAGGCCTCCAAAATAGTTCCCAAGGGACTAGTGTTAACCAGTCCGCGTCTGATTCCAAAAGGAAAGGTTTTATTGACCATAAGACAGGGAGGTTTGTACCCCAATGTGCAGAGTGAAGTAAGAGGGCGACTCCAAGTGTCCCAAGACGGCATAGCCCCTCAAAGAAGGGCAGACACCTGGGTTGGCTAGTGTAGCGCTCGGGGAGGAGGTGGTCCCAGACAGTTTTGGGGAGCAGATAGAGGTAACCCTAGTGTCCCTGGGGGATGCAGAGATGGTGCCAAAAACCCACATGCCTGCCAATACTTCTAAGTATAGGCAGTGGGTCACCATCAATGGGCAAAGGGTGGAGGTTCTACATGACACAGGAGCCAGCTTGACTACTGTTAGGGGTCAGCTGGTGTCAGCAGAGCACGTCCTCCCAAATACATTCCACCAAGTCATAGTTGCCGATAATAGTGAGAACCACCTACTGGTAGCTCTCGTTCCCTTTGAGTGGGGGGGTCTCTGGTACTTTAAAAGTAGCTGTGAGTCCTGCCATTCCTGTAGATTGTCTGTTAGGCAACGACCTTGAGCACACTACCTGGAAGGAGGTAAAGCTAAGGTCTCACTTGGAGATGTTAGGATTGCCTGAGTGGGTCTGCCTGACCACACGGTCCATGGTTGCCTGGGAGGGAAGTCAAGGGCGCCTGGAGCCTGGAACAATGGCCCAGACAACTGTCAAGAGGAGGGGCAAGAGGCGGGGGAAACCGGTCCCAGAAGTTCCCGCAGTGGTTGACGGGGTTTCCAAGGAGGAGGCCCCCGAGCCAACTGGGTAAGACATTCCCACCCTAGGTGACCTACCTGAGCTTGCTGGATGGCAAGTTGAGGGTAGGCCCACCAGGAAGGAAGTTTGCAAGGTGCTGAAAGAATGACCCACTCTAGAGGGCATGAGGAAACAAGCCTCAGCCCAGGCAGCAGGTGAAGCCCCTGGCGTTCACCATGTATATTGGGAGAATGATCTCCTCTACAGTGAGCCTAAGGTTCCGGCCATTGGGGAGCACGTGCGCTGGTGGTCCCCCAGTGTTACCGAACCTTCCTAGTGGGTCTGGCTCACGACATTCCCCTGGCAGGACATTTGGGGCAAGACAAGACCTTTACCAGGCTTGTCACCCACTTCTATTGGCCCCGAATGAGGACAAACTCAGATGCGTTCTATAGGTCCTGTCCTACCTGCCAGGCCAGTGGTAAAACAGGAAAAAGGGTTAAGGCCCCCCTGATCCCACTTCCTGTCATCGGCACCCTCTTTGAAAGGGTGGGCATCGACATTGTTGGTCCATTGGACCCCAAAACTGCCCTAGGCAACAGGTTCATCCTGGTTTTGGTGGACCATGCCACCCGTTACCCAGAGGCACTCCCTCTGAGGACCGTAACTGCACCGGTGGTGACCAGAACTCTAATGGGGATATTTACCTGTGTGGGATTCCCAAAGGAGAGTCTGACAGAGGCCCTAACTTCATGTCTGCATACATGAAGTCCATGTGGGATACGTGTGGTGTAACCTACAAGTTCACCACTCCCTATCACCCCCAATCTAATGGTCTTGTGGAGAGATTCAACAAGACCTTGAAAGGCATGATCACAGGCCTCCCTGAGGCCCTGAGGCGTAAGTGAGACGTCCTCTTACCATGTCTTCACTTTGCTTACAGAGAGGTACCCCAGAAAGGGATGGGGTTCAGTCCCTTTGAGCTTCTCTATGGGTACCCTGTCAGTGGACCCTTAAGCATTGTCAAAGAGGGGTTGGAGAAAGCTCCAAAGGCACCCCCTCAGGATGTGGTCAGCTACATGCTGGCCCTTCGCAATCAGAGGCACCGCTTCTGGAAAATGCCCAAAAGTAACCTTGAGGCCAGTCAAGAGGTAATGAAACACTGGTATGACCAGAAGGCCACCCTGGTAGAGTTTCAACCTGGAGACAAACTGTGGGTAATGGAGCCAGTAGAGCCTATAGCTCTCCAGGACGGCTGGTCTGGCCCATTTGAAGTGAAGGAGCAGAAAGGGGAGGCCACCTACCTAGTGGACCTCCAATCCCCTAGGAACCCCAAAAGGGTGCTCCATGTCAACCGACTGAAGCCTCATTTTGAGAGAACCGAAGTCAACATGCTTCTGGTGACAGATGAGGGTATGCAGGAGGAAATTGAACCTCTCCCCGACCTCCTCGCTGCCAAGGAAGGTGATGGGTCAGTGGAGGGTGTCATTCTCTCTGACTCGCTGACCCTAGACCTAAGAGGGGGCTGCTACCAGTTACTGGAACAGTACTCCTCCCTGTTTTCTCTCACCCCTGGACTCACACAATTGTGTGTCCATGATATTGACACGGGAGACAGTCTCCCTGTAAAGAACAAAATGTACAGGTTGTCAGACAAGGTGAAGGCCAGCATCAAAGAGGAAGTCTCCAAGATGGTGGCTCTAGGGGTTATTGAGAAGTCTAGTAATCCCTGGGCCAACCCTGCGGTGCTGGTACCCAAGGCTGCTGCACCCAGTGCCAAGCCAGAACTTCAGTTCTGCGTGGACTAACGGAGTCTCAATTCAGTCACACGGACTGACGCTCACCTCATCCCCCGAGCTGATGAGCTCATAGACAGACTAGGTGCTGCCAAACTCCTCAGTACTTTCGATCTCACATCAGGGTACTGGCAGATCGCCTTGAATGAGGGGGCTACAGAGAGATTGGCATTTTCCACACCTGAGGGCCATTACCAATTCCGGGTGAGGCCCTTTGGGTTGAAAAATACCCCCGCTACCTTCTAACGATTGGTTAATGGGGTTAAAGGATGCCTTCAGCGCAGCCTACCTGGACGACATTGCCGTCTACAGTGACAGCTGGGAGGAACACCTGCTCCACCTCAAGGAGGTGCTTCAGGCTGTGCAACAGGCAGGCCTGACCATCAAGACCCGTAAGTGCTTGGTGTACTTAGGACACCTAGTAGGTGGTGGCAAGATTGAAACTATCAAGGCCTGGCCACCACCTACAACCCAAACAGTGGTGAGAGCCTTCTTAGGCCTCAATGGATATTACCGCAGATTTGTCAAGGCCTGTGGAACCATGGTGACACCCTTGACAGAACTCACATCCAAAAAGCAACCTAGGTTGGTGAATTGGACAGAGGCTTGTCAGAAAGCCTTTGACTCCCTGAAGGAAGCCATGTGCACAGCCCCCGTGCTCAAGGCTCCTGACTACTCCAAGGAATTTATCATGCAGACAGATGCTTCAGAGCATGGCATAGGGGTGGTCCTTGCACAGCTAAATGAGGAGGGATTAGACCAACCAGTAGTCTTTATTAGCAGTAGACTATTACCACGGGAAGAGAGGTGGAGTGCTATTGAAAGAGAAGCATTTGCTGTGGTCTTGGCACTGAAGAAGCTGAGACCATACCTGTTTGGGACTCACTTCTGGGTTCAGATAGACCACAGGCCCCTCAGATGGCTCATGAAGATGAGGGGTGAGGATCCTAAACTCTTGAGGTGGTCCATTTCTCCACAAGGGATGGACTTTACGGTGGAGCATCGCCCAGGGATTGACCATGCCAACGCTGATGGTCTCTCCAGATACTTCCGCCTTAGCGATGAGAGCTCCCAGGAGGTTGGGTAGCTCTTCCCACTTTCAGCTGGGGGGGACACTTGTTAGACCTGATAGCCTTAGGGTGGTCACCCCTAACTTTTTGCCTGCCTCCTTCCATTCTTGAGATACTGTTTTTCTGGTTCTTAGACTCTGCACACTTTACCACTGCTAACTAGTGCTAAAGTGCCTATACCCTCTCCCTTTAAACATGGTAACATTGGATCATACCCAATTGGGCTATTGCATTTATTTATAAGTCCCTAGTAGACTGCACTATATGTGCCCAGGGCCTGAGGATTAAAAGATACTAGTAGGCCTGCAGCACTGATTGTGCCACCAACTTAAGTAGCTCCTTAACCTTGTCTCAGGCCTGCCATTGCAAGGCCTGCGTGTGTAGTTTCACTGCCAATTCAACTTGGCATTTAAAAGTACTTGCCAAGCCTAAAACTCCCCTTTTTCTACATATAAGTCACTCCTAAGGTGTGCCCTGGGTAACCCCTAGGACAGTGTGATGTGTAGGTAAAAGGAAGGACTACTGTGAGGCCTGCTCCCTTCATAGGCTAACACTGGGGCTGCCCCCATGCATTGTTTGAGTGGTAGCTGCTGATCTGAAAGGAGTAGGAAGGTCATATTAAGTATGGCCAGAATGGTGATACAAAATCCTGCTGACTGGTGAAGTTGGATTTAATATTACTATTTTAGAAATGCCACTTTTAGAAAGTGATCGTTTCTCTGCACTTAAATATTTCTGTGCCTTACAATCCACTTCTGGCTGGGTTTAGTTGACAGGTCCTCGTGCATTCACTCAGACACACCCCAAACACAGGATACTCAGCCTCACTTGCATACATCTGCATTTTGAATGGGTCTTCCTGGACTGGGAGGCCGAAGGGCCTGCTCTCACACAAAGGACTGCCACACCCCCCTACTGGGACCCTGGCAGACAGGATTGAACTGAAAGGAGACCTGGTGCACTTCTAAGCCACTCTTTGAAGTCTCACTCACTTCAAAGGCACATTTGGGTATAAAAACAGGGCCTCTGCCCTACCACCTCAGACATTTCCTGGAGAAGAAACCTGAACCAGAACCTGCAGCCTGACAAGAAGAACTGCCTGGCTGCCCAAAGGACTCACCTGACTGCTTTCTGAAAAGGACTGCTGCCTTGCTGTTGCCCTGCTGTCTTGCTGCTCTCTTGCTGTGCTGCAGAAGTGCTCCCCAAGGGCTTGGCTAGAGCTTGCCTCATGTTCCCTGAAGTCTCAGGACCAAAAAGACTTCTCTCCTGCAGCTGAAATCCCTATGCGTGAAAATTCGACGCACCGCCTGCCAAGAACGACGCACAGCCTGCTAGCGCTGAAAAATTTCACTCCGCAAGCCCAGGATTCCACGCATCGTCCCCAGGGCATCTGAAAACCCCGCAACCCAAAGAGGATCCGAGTGCACGTGCTGGAAATCGACGCAATGTCTTCCCCGTGTGAAAAATAACGACGCAAGTCCGTGTGCGAAGGGGCGAAACCGGCGCACACTCACCATTTTCCACGCATCTCCTCCTCTGCGGTCCCTTGCGAGAATTTTTCTGCGCAAACCAGGTACTTGTTGTTTCTGGGAGAGCTAGGACACTTTTTTATTGCTTTTACAGTAATATTTCAATTCTAAGACACTTTATATCACTTTCAGTTATATCCCTACATTTGCTTATTTCATCTTTATCGTTTTGACTGGCATTTATCCAAATAAATATTATATATTACTCTAAACACTGTGTGGTGTATTTTTGTGGTGTTATATTGTGGTATTGTATGATTTATTGCAAAAATATTTTACACATTGCCTTCTAAGTTAGCCTGACTGCTCAGTGTCAAGCTACCAGAGGGTGGGCACAGGATAATTTGGATTGTGTGTGACTTACCCTGACTAGAGTGAGGGTCCTTGCTTGGAGAGGGGGGTAACCTGACTGCCAACCAAAGACCCAATTACTAACATACCATGCTCAATGTTTACGCACCCGACACGCACCAACAGCACTTCCTTAAATTGGTTCTTTCCACACGGCTAGAACACATGTACATTTCTCATCTAAAATGGATAATGTGGTGGACTGGTCTCCTCATAAATATGAAGTGTAGAGGTCAGCCACTGATATGCTTAAATACTGGCTCTGGGAGATTGGGCGGCTAGAAGCAATGCAGGTTACATGAGGCAGAGGGAGATTTCACCTTCTGTTCAACAGCCCATAAATCCTATGCACATCTAGACCATCTAGACCATTCTGTAGTAACCACCCGCCTTAGATAAACTGTCACTGTAGTGGACATAGGTCTGATTTCGTTGTCCAAACATGGACACTCACGCTTGACACACATGCTCAATCCCATAGACCAAAAACATGGTGAAAAAATAATTTTTGATACATGCTTATAGGACAGAACTACATGACAAAAGAGATGTCTACCCAAAGGAGGTCTTAGTCTCAACACTGTTGGCTACTTTAAAGTGTATTTGAGGGTTATATGTATTATTATGGTGGACTAATATGAGAAAATAAAGAAAGACAAAGGGCCTCATTACAGGCATCACAAAGAGAAGTTGGAGACGAAGATAAATGCATAAAATTCAACAGAATATAGCAGCAAGTTGTTACCTTAAGACTGCAACTAGAAGCATTAGTAACGGATAGGGCTCAGCATGCTTTCCTGTGAACTAAATAATGCTTTTATTCCTTGCCTAATAAAACATGTATTTGCATAGAGACCCCATTACCAATGATTACTTACAAAAGAGGAAATAACCCCAACCGAGATGGTACAGTGCACACAGTATCACCTTTCATGGTCAATCTCTCAGGAGACACAGGAAACACTCAATGACTCAATAACAACCAAGGAGGTCATAGCAGCTATCTAGAAAATAAAGCTTGGTAAATCTCCGGAGCCGGCACAAAACTCACCAATCTTTTACAAACTATACTGAGATAATCTAGTGCCTGTCCTCACCACTCCATTTCATAAAATTGGTGGCACTGGCTCTGTTGGAGGCACAATGCATGATGCACCCATAGTAGTTATCCCTAAGCCAGGAATTGGACCATCCCTGTGCCCTTCCTACGGACCCATTTCCCTGCTCAATCTCTATTGTAAGCTCTTCAATTAGATACTGGCTTTAAACTGGGCCCAAATTTCCTGGACTTGAGTGATGCAGACTAATTAGGTTTTATCCCATGAAGACAATGTAGTATAGAAAAATGTCTTATTCTTGTCTCTAGGCATAGAAAGGTATTTGACAGAGCGGACTGGACCTACACAGTACCACTCTTGAAGAGGATGGGGTTTGGGCCTCACTTTCTCTGATAGTCCTTAGCAAACTACCAACAACCCAAAGTCAGGGTGTGGTTCAATGGAGGTACTTCTCGGTCTAGTATGATAGAGAAGGGACAAGGCAGGGCTGCCCCATCACCTCTTTTATTTGTGCTCACCCTAGAACCTTTGCATATGCTATTAGGAAGACGGTCATGGCAGGGAGAGATAAGTGTGGGGAAACTGGGCTGATTGCAGAAGCCCCCTCACTTTCTGCCCCCATGTTTAGCTGATACTGGTGTTTTCTGACTCTGACTGTGCCCTGGGCACTGCTAACCAGTCCCAGGGCCAGCTCTCTGTTTAAAATGGTATAGGCAAATTAGGCCTATTTATCATTTTCTTGGACAACCTACCTATAAGTCCCTAGTACATGGTAGGTCATGTAGGTTTAGGGGCCACAGTATAGTTATTGCACCTAAAAGTGCACTGCTGAGGTGCCCAGTGTCAATGTAAAGGCAGGCCTGTCTTGCTGGCTGCTTTTAATTTAAAATTAACCCCAATGTCGACTTTGGAATTAAAAGTACTTCCAAAGTCTCAAACTATCGTATTTTCGCATACCAGTCACCGTCAAAAGTCTGCCCCAGGTGCACTCAGGGATGGGTGCAGTATAAATATAGGTAGGGACTTTATAAAATATGTTTTATAAGCCCTGGTGAGGGAAATACAGCCAAGTTTGTTTTTCCCCATTGTAGTCAATAGGCTTCATAGGCTAACATTGGGAGACTTTATTTTAAAATAATAAAGTCTTATTTCCAATAGACATGAACTAAATATAGCAAGTTTGGTAGCCAATTAAATGTTATAATAACTCCAACAAGCTGTTAATGTTGAATTTAATATCACTATCCCAGGGAAAGAGTTTTAGAACTCTTTCTAGAATTTGCTGAATTCAACCCTGTAGTGCACTTTCTTGATTGGTCAGCCTCTGGCAGCCTGAGCCAGATTACGTTAAATGAGGTGTGAAGTGGCCTGGACGGAGGCAAAGGAAGCACCTGGTAGGTGGAGAACTGATGCAGCAGATGGCAAAGCAGGATGGGGGAAGAGTAGCCAAACTGGTTTTCAAAGGAGAGAAAGCCTTTAGGACCGAAAATGGACCTCCCACTTCTGCTCCGCCAAACTGATGGGAGCCCAACTGATTAGATTAGGAGAGGAATTGAAGGGGCATGTTAAGGGCAACTTAGCCATACCAGTGGATGGACTCAGCCAGATCTAACCACCAAGGCTTATTTTTTTGCCACCCTTGATTTTTAGAGAATGTTGCTTCCTCAGATTGATTTTTACCACACTTCACAGGAAGTGGTCGCCCCAGAGGTTGATGGCCTACACCCCATTAGACAGGGGAACCCCCCCCTGCTTCCCACCCCAGGAGTAAGAATAAATATGGAAGAGCTGCCCACAATTCAGATCCCTGCTGGAAGAAGATACTGGAGAATAAGGACTGCTGAACCCCAGGTGTGCACCTGAAGAACTGCACTCGCCAGGACTTCACCAGCTACACCCTTTGGGCTTCACCAAGAAAAGGACTACACCTTGCTTCTGCAATTCCAGGAGTGGACTCCCTGGAAGCTACAGGTCCAAAGGAGCTAACCAGAGTCCCCTGCATCATGTCTTGCAAAATGAGCACAGCGGACCTGCGTCCAGTGGCCATTTGAGGATTTTTACCAGGTGCATTCTGGGAACTGTTGTCCCAACTTCCAAGGAGCAACTTGAAGCTTCTGGAAACTTGGATCAAGTTTGCAGACACTTAAAGACCCAAAAGGGAAGATCCAGAAGTTTGGAGAAACTGCTGTAAAAAGCTCCATAAGTTGAAGAGGTGCATTGTGGGATTTGTCATCCCAGACCCCAAGAGGCAAACCAGAGCCTCTGAACCCTTGGCTGGTGCTGTGCACAGCATTCCTGAATCAAGACACACTTCTAAAAGTAAGTGTAACAGTGATACATCATGGGTGGCCTGAACTCTAGACTTTGTCCCTGTCCAATGCAACATTTTTTAACCATTTGAGCTCTTTTTGCTTCTAAGAGCTAGTTTTACTTTTAATCTTTAAAAATTCATATCTCTGGTTCAGTAAATTGGATTTTTGTAGTTTTGGTTTTGTTTTACATTTCCTATTTGTATACATCGGTGTCAGATTTGTATTGTCTGTTGTGTTTTAGTTTCTTACTGTTTTGTTGATGTTAAATGTTTCACACACCTGTCTCTTAAGTTAAGCCTAACTTCTTGTGGGACAAGGTACCATGAGTTAAGCAAGGAATAATTGACGGTGACATTGACTAGACCTAGAGGAGGAATGTGGCCTATTGGTAAGTGGAGGCACGTACTTGCCCTTACCAATAAGCCACTTTCCAATAATAGGTTTAAGCTTACCATGTTTGCAAGCAATGTTATGCTCTCCCTGATGGGCCCACAGTGATCTGTAGATGTGGTACTGCAGGAAGTGAATGCTTTCTAGAAGGTATTGAATTATAAAATCAACATAACTACATTGGAAGTCTCTTTCTTAAGCCACACCACAATAGACAGATGTTCTGCAAGAACACATGCCCTTTCCTTGATCAACGGATGGTGTGCGCTATCTAGGGATGTCGATCACAGGCACCATCACTCAGTCACAAAAAACTACTCCAAACTCATTCAGAGCATCAAGCAGAACTTTCCAGGCTGGTACACTTTCCAGGCTGGTGATTGAGGAGAATAGCAGTTATTAATATGAATGTCCTACCCCAGATTCTCTATCTTTTTCAAACCATAGTGTTCCCTGCCCCCCCCCCACTATAATTTAGCAACTTCAAAGATTGAAAAAATCCTACATATGCCAGGGCAAGGCCCTGAGTATTGCTATCAAAACACTATGGCCCTCAGTACAACCCTGGTGGTCGGTGTTAAAGTGGCAGTAATACCGCCAACAGGCCGGCCGTAAAAAAAATGGGATCACGACCACGGCGGAAACCACCAACACAGACAGCCACTTTAACACTCCGACGCCATGGCGGTAGCAACAAACACCGCAGCAGTCACCGACTACAGACAGGCGGAGGACAATGTACCGCCCACCACATTACAACCCGCCTATCTGCCAGCTTTTCTGGGGCGGTACCAACTCCATCAAAAGCACGGCGGAAACAGGACTTGGAAGGGGAAACCGCTCTTCTCTCGACACTCAACAAAGAACCAGGATGCCATGGAGCCCGAGCTACAGGTCCTGCTCATGCTGGTCTACCTCCTTATCTACCAGGAATACGAAAGGCGGAGGCGACGACCACGGCGAGTGCTGCACCTAGCACATAGGGGAGAGGGGAAAAAAGAGTGACACACACACATGCAACATGCAACACCCCCACCCCCACCCTCACCCACAGTATCATACACACAAACACATGCAGCAACATTACACTTACACCCCGTAACCCCCTGGAAGTACGCAAGGACAAAAGGAATTGAGTTAAATCATTGATATATTAGAAATAGGCAGATATACATAACAATTTACAAAAATATACAATATGTACATAAGGCCGTACATTGTCCATGCAAAATGTCCGTGGGCCACTGGGCCAAAAATCATGGGCCAAGCCCACACTTGACTCCTGCCTCAATACGGACAGAACACTGCAGGGGCATCAGGTCGTAAACACACAGGCACCTCAGGGGGATGGGGAAGGGGGGGCACTTCAGCCGGAAGATGGAATAATGCCACTGCTCCTCGAGGGGCTCCATGCCCACAGCAATTTCCTGGGGAGTGCAAAGCCACAGTCTCTCTAGTGGGTGGTTTGCCCACTGCTTGGTCCTCGGGAGTGCAAAGCCACAGTCTCTCAAGTCTCTCTAGTGGGTGGTTTCCCCACTGCTTGGTCCTCGGGAGTGCAAAGCCACAGTCTCTCAAGTCTCTTAAGTGGGTGGTTTGCCCACTGCTTGGTCCTGGGGAGTGCAAAGCCACAGTCTCTCAAGTGAGTGGTTTGCCCACTGGTTCTGCAGGGGGCCTTGTGCCCAGTGTGCTTCTTCCTGGCAAGTAGTGGGTGAGTGGATACCTTTCTCCACTGGTTCTGGAGGGGGCTTTGTGCCCAGTCTGCTTCATCCTGCCAAGGATTGGGTGAGTGGATGCCTTTCTCCACTGGTTCTGGAGGGGGCTTTGTGCCCAGTGTGCTTCATCCTGCCAAGGACTGGATAAGTGGATGCCTATCTCCACTGGTCGTGGAGGGGGCATGGTGCCCAGTATGCTTCATCCTTCCAAGGATTGGGTGAGTGGATGCCTTTATGCCCAGTGTGCTTCATCCTGCCAAGGATAGGGTGGGTGGATTCCTATCTCCACTGGTTCTGGAGGGGGCATTGTGCCCAGTGAAGAAACACCTGGGGTATGGCAGTTCACATTCCCTCACCTGGGTGTCTGAGGCACGGGATTTGCACGGAACAGGTGGCATGAGAGTCCTTGGAGGCAGGGCTAGGCTCCATCCTGCGGCGGCAAAGGCTGCAAACTTGTGGTAGTGCCGGTGCTGGTGGGGGTGCTGCCAGTGGTGGTGGGAGGCTCGAGCCCTTCTCCTGCAGCCTCCGATGGCTGCCCACTGGGGCTGCTGCTGCTGGTAGTGGCCCTACTGTCAGTGGGGCAGGTGGCAGTGCTTGGGGTGGGGCCTGCGGCGGTGCTTGTGGCGGTGCATATGGCGGTGCTGGCCGTGGTGCAGGTGCCGGTGCTGCCAGTGGTGGAGGGAGGCTCCAGCCCTTCTCCTGCAGCCTCGGACGGCTGCCCACTGGGGCTGCTGCTGCTGACAGTCATGGTGATAGCGGCGGTACAGGTGGCGGTGCAAGTGGCGGTGCAGGTGGCAGTGCTTGCGGTGGGTCTGCTGGTGGTGCAGGTGGCAGTTCTGGCAGTTGTGCTGGTAGCTACCAGGTCTTCACCTGCAGCCTCCGATGTCTTAAGTGCCTTGCCTGGTGTTTTCTGCCCCTTCCTCACCTTGGCAGATGGTGGTGTGACCTTGGCTCTGGCAGCTGGAGTTTTTGAGGAGGCCTTGCTGGGTGGTTCGTGCTCCTTGTCCTTTCTGCATGCTGGCCCCTTCTTCACCTTAGCAGGACGGGGGGAGGGGTAGGTAAGAGGTCAATGTTTGCCAGGAAAAGCTTCTTAGACACACTGGAGCAGGAAGAGGGAGAGGGTTTGAGAGTGGAGGAAAAGGGAGTGGTTGTAGGAGGTGTCTGTCTGCTGAGTTTGGGTGCAGGTGCATGGGCTGTATGCTGTTGTAAGGTGGATGGCTGTTGAGTGGGGTGGGTGCTTGTGTACTTTGGGAGGAGGGGTCACAGACACACTAGGAGAGGACACAGGGGACGTGGGCATGGTTGTGGGGGTGGTGACTGCTTGTGAGGGGTGTGTTGTGATGGGCGTGCCGGTGATGGAGGTAGTGGATGAGGATATAGTGCATGTAGGTGTGAGTGGAGATGCTAATGGGAGGGAGGTGGATGAAGGGGAGGAGGGGGACACAGTGGAGGCAGTGGATGTTGGTGTGTCTGCATGGGGATGGTGCTTGTGTGAGTGCCTGTGAGATGAAGTGTGGTGCTTGTGTTTGCCTGAGCCACTTTTGTGTGTTGATTTGGCTAAATGCTGATCTGAAGGTGTGCTTTGGATAGGCTGGAGTTGAGGGGATTAGGTCTGGGTAGAGGAAGTTGGAGGCTAGAGACAGGGACAATGGCTGCCATCAGTGCGGAGGCCAGAGCCTGAAATGCTCTCTGTTAGGTCGCCACGCCAGAGTGAATGCCCTCCAGGTATGCATGTGTTTGTTTCAAATGCCTCTGGACACCCTGGATGGCATTCAGTATGGTTGACTACCCAACAGTGAGGGATCTCAGGAGGTCAATAGCCTTCTCACTGAGGGCAGCAGGGCTGACTGGAGGGAGGGCCTGAGGTGCCTGGGGCGAAGGTGCACGGGAAACACACTGAGGGGCTGCTGGGAGGGCGGTGCTGGTACAGGGGTTGCGGCTGCACCTGTTGTTGGGGTGGGCACAGAGGTGCCACCACCAGGGAGCTTCCATCGGAGGAGAAGTTGATGTCTGTGGTCTCCCCTCCTGTCCCCGTCGTGGTGCTCCCCTTGCCCTCCGTCCCACTGGTGGCCTCACCCTCGGTGGATTCGGCCAGCAACAACACCACTGTTGGCGTACACAACACATAGGGAGCAGCCCTATGCACTAGGCCATGCACTACCAGTTACTAAGATAGTCACCAGTCCATGGGGTAAAATACCTATCACCATTATCTGCACACCTGAAACCCACAGGACCTTGCCCAGTAATAGATGCCCACTAACACTATTGGGGTTGGAGTGTTTCCGAGCCTGCCCAACAAGGGACCTACCCTGCCATCTTTGACCTGGCCATAGCCTACATCCCCCACCCAGGTAACTCTTAACAAGCGCAAAGTCTGGATTCAGAATCTGTACTCTGTACTCGTTGGGAGGCCAGCCCCAGCTGGGCCTCCACTGTCTTCTTTGCCCAGCGACGTAGGTCCTCCCACCTTTTGCGGCAGTGGGTGCTCTGCCTGTCAAAGACCCCCAGGGTCCGCACCTCCTTGGCGATGGCCCACCAAATTCCCTTTTTCTGATGGGCGCTGACCTGCATGGAAAAGACAGCAGAAAAGGGAATTAGTCAACCGTCCCGACCGTCAAACTCATGGCCCACCAGATCCCTCCCATCCCCTGACGCACATACATTGACCACCTTACATGCTGCACTCTGGCCAGGCCCCTGCCCCCCCAACATGTGGCTTACACACACAGCGCTCCATACATTCATGGCCCACGCATCATGCTCGCAGTGTACTCACCTGTTTGTCTAGAGGACCGTAGAGTAACGTGTACTGGGGTAGGACCCCATCCACCATTTCTCCAACTCCTCCCCTGTGAAGGAAGGTGCCCTTTCCCCAGACACTCGAGCCATTGTCACTTCCAGACACAGGTCACAGCAGCACTTGAAGTGTAGGTCCTCTCCTGTTGAAGGTCATGTAGCAAGTGAGTGAACAGAGAGAAAATGGCAGTGACGTCCACAGCGGTGCGTTTCGTCACTGCCGGCGTACATCGCCATTGGCTCCTGGAACCCATAGGACCCAATGATAACCAATGCGACGTTGTGCGGCGGTCATCAACCGCCTACTGTGACGGGGCAGAAAGCCAGCAGAATTACCTCATTTCCACTTGTCCCTCCTCACAGGTCAGGCAGCTGCCATTTCGGGGGGCACAGGCCATGGCACCTAACTGCGTCACAACAGAAATTGGCACAGAAACTGATTGTCGGATTCACATACTGGTTCTGTAAAGAAAGAAATTAATCATTAGTGCAATAGATGTGTGAACATGACCCTCTGCTCACAGTTTTCTTCCATAGGCTTCAACCGCTGAGGCTCAATATGAGATGGCGGCATCCTCCGGTGTACAGACCCCTGGTGGACCTTGCGACAATGGAGGACAAACATATTATCATAACCTACAGACTTGATCGTGCCACAATCCAAGAACTGTGTGCCCAATTGGAGCCAGACCTGATGTCAGCTATCCGCCAGCCCACAGGTATCCCCCCTGTAGTGCAGGTCCTGTCAGTGCTCCATTTCCTGGTTGTGGTTAATTTCAAACAACAGTGGCCATGGCATCAGGGATGTCTCAGCCAATGTTCTCCAACGTGTTGACCAGAGTGTTGTCTGCCCCGCTGAAACACATGCGCAGCTACATCGTATTCCCCCAGGTGGAGGATTTGGCCACAGTGAAAGCTGACTTTTATACCCTGGGACATATCCCCAACATCATTGGTGCCATTGATGGTGCAAATGTGGCACTTGTCCCCCCCGGGAGAAATGAACAAGTGTTCAGGAATAGAAAAAGCTATCACTCTATGAATGGTCAGATGGTGTGTTTGGCGGACCAGTACATCTCCCATGTGAATGCCAAATACTCTGGCTCTGTGCATGAGGCCTTTATCTTGAGGGATAGCAGCGTCCCATATGTGATGGCACAACTCCAGAGGCAGCGGGTGTGGCTAATAGGTGAGCCCAAGGTCCCCACACAGTATAAGTTGGTGTCTGGGTATGGGGTTGTCCCCAAGGGTTAGTATGTGTCTAACAGTTGTCCATCGATATTTGCAGGTGACTCTGGTTACCCCAACCTCTCACGGCTACTGACCCCAGTGAGGAATGCCAGGACAAGGGCAGAGGAATGTTACAATGAGGCACATGGGCGTACAAGGAGGATTATTGAAAGGACCTTCGGCCTCCTGAAGGCCAGGTTCCGATGCATCCATCTGACAGGTGGATCCCCGTACTACTCACCCAAGAAGATGTGCCAGATCATCGTTGCATATTGCATGTTGCACAACCTGGCCTTGAGACACCAGGTGCCTTTTCTGCAGGAGGATGAGACTGGAGATGGGCGTGTGGCAGAGGTGGAGCCTGTGGACAGTGAAGAAGAGGAGGCAGAGGAAGAAGATGTTGACAACAGAATCAACATACTAGAGCAGTACTTCCAGTGACACACAGGTAAGACACTTCAACTTAACTTCAGATATCTGTTGGACATTGTACATGGCAGCCTGATTTCTCTATGTCTATGACCACCTACTGTACCCTTTGGCATCTCTATTTTCAGATTTCTGTGTCCCACTCTGGCTCCTGCTTTGTGTACTGCTGCCCACCAAAGGTCATTTCAAAGTATATATGACTGTACATTTGACTTGCAATGATATGATTATGTTGAACTAATACATATTTGAATCATTTGACAGACTTCAGATTAGTATTTGTTTCAAGGGTGTTTATTTACGTGCTCACAAGTAGAGGGGGATGTGCAATGGGCTGGGCTGATGGTGGAGGAAAGTCCAGGGAAAAGTCCAGTCTCTTGGTATCACAGGTGCATTGTCCAAGGGGGCATAGGAAGGGGAGCAATGGCAGTCCAAGGTGGACAGGGTGACAGAGTGGGACAGAAGGGTGACAATCAGGAGAGTCTTATTTCCTGGTGGGGGTCTTGGCAATGTTCTCTGGCTTCTTCCTGGATCGCAGGGACCATTTGTGGGGTGGTTCTCCTTCTGCAGGGGGTGGGGGGCTGGTGGCCTGTTGTTCCTGTGGCGGGGCCTCCTGTCCACTAGCACCGGCGGAGGTGGAAGGCTGTGCATCGGTTTGGCCAGTGTCAGGGGCCCGTTGGTGTGCCACTGCCTCCCTCATGATGTTGGCCATGTCACCCAGCACCCCTGCAATGGTGACCAGGATGGTGTAGATGTGTTTGAGGTCCCCCCTGATCCCCAGGTACTGTCCCTCCTGCAGCCGCTGGGTCTCCTGCAACTTGTTCAGTATTTGGCCCATGGTCTCCTGGGAATGATGGTATGCTCCCAGGATGTTGGTGAGTGCCTCCTGGAGAGTCGGTTCCCTGGGCCTGTCCTCCCCCTGTCGCACAGCAGCCCTTCCAGTTTCCCTATTGTCCTGTGCCTCTGTCCCCTGAACCGTGTGCCCACTGCCACTGACTCCAAGTCCCTGATCGTCCTGGGTTTGTGGGGTTGCCTGGGGACCCTGTTGTGGTGGACACACTGCTGTTTGACGTGTCCTGGGGACACTGGCATGGGCCCACTGGGTGGGTGCTGTGCTGGTGTTTCCTGAGGGGGGAAGATCTGTGGTGTGTTGGGACTGTGGCAGGGGAACCGACTGTCCAGAGGTCCCTGATGGGCCAGGTTGGTCATCCTGATCCAGGCATGCAGAGCTGCTGTCGTCACTGTGGGCCTCTTCAGGGGGGGACTGGATGTAGCTGGCACCTCCTCTCTGGTGACGTTGAGTATGGGTCCTGTGGGGATGCAAATGCAGTGTTATTGTATCTGCGTGTGCCATCTTGTGCAAGGGTGTGTTTCCTTGTATGATTGTGATTTCCCAGTCAGCCTGGCCTTGTGTAAGTGGTGATTTTGTGGGCTGGGTGAGACTCTCTACTGGGCATACTGTGGTGATGGGTGTCCATATAGGTCTGTGGTGGGGGTCCATGCATTGGTGTTGCATGCAGGTCTTGGTTTTGGGATGAGTGAGTTCTGATGGTGGGGTATGCGTGAGGTGGTGGAGTGATGGGAGTGAGGGTAGGGGTAGGAGTTTGTGATGGCATGCAGGTAGGGTGTAGGGGATAAAGTAATAAAGATTTGACTTACCAGAGTCCAGTCCTCCTGCTACTCCTGCGAGGCCCTCAGGATGCATTATTGCCAAGACTTTCTCCTCCCATGCTGTTAGTTGTGGGGGAGGAGGTGGGGGTCCACCGCCAGTCCTCTGTACGGCTACCTGGTGTCCACGGAACGCACCTTGCCAGTAGGTCGTTCCACCTCTTCCTGATGTCATCCCTTGTTCTTGGATGCTATCCCAGGGCGTTGACCCTGTCCACGATCCTCCGCCGTAGCTCCATCTTCCTTGCAATAGACTTCTGCTGAAACTGTGATACAAATAGCTGTGGCTCTACCCGGATGATTTCCTCCACTATGACCCTTAGCTCCCCCTCTGAAAACCTGGGGTGTCTTTGCGGTGCCATGGATGTGGTGTGAGTGATACGTGTAAGGATGTGTGGGGTGATGTGTGGAGTGCGTGGATGGTGTATGGGTGATGGTGTTCTCTGGCTCAGATTGAGTGGGTGCTCCTGGCTTGTGACTCTTTTTTTTTCTCGTAAAGGGTTGTGGTAATGTGGGTGTGTGTTTTATATTGGATTGGGTGTGTGGGGTGTGTATGTGTGTCAGGTTGTGTAGTTTGAATTGTCCAATCTGGTGGTGTTTTGTAAATGTGTGTGTATTTTGAGCACATCGGTGTGGACCGCCAAAGGTTTACCGCAGTTGAAAGACCGCCGTGGTGATTCGTGGGTCGTGATACTGTGGGCGTATTCCTGTTGGCGTAACGGTGTGGGTTTTGCTATCAATAGTTTTTCACTGACCTTTGGGCTGGCGGACTTATGTGGGTGTCTGTATAGTGGCGGATTTCTCAGAGTGGGTCATAATACCCGTAGTGGAATACCGCTGCGGTCACGGTATTTTGGCGGGCTGTCAGCATGGCGGTAGGCGGCATTTACACCACAGTTGTAATGATGGCCTATAAGGACAGGGTTGCCTGGCAATATGGCATTTAGGCCCTCATTATGACCCTGGGGGTCTTCTGACAGGTGAAGACTGCCACGCAATGAGTGTGGCGGGATGGCCTCTGCCAACCTGCCACATCCCCGCCTGTGCTCCCAAGGTGGTTGGACCTGCCTGGCCAGAGACATCTCCGACCCTGTGGTCCAATGAAGACTGCTGGCGGTATTAGTAGCCGGCTTTCCACCAAGGTTTCTGTGGCGGTAGCACTACCACAAAAACTCTGGCAGAAAGGCTACCGGTGACAGAAAATGTATTTCCTGTCACCGGCAGATGACTACCCCACATCTCTGCCATATCAGAACCCTCACCTCCCCACCCGAACAGTACCCACCCCCCAGTACAGCACCCCCCTCTAGTAAAGCACCCCCACCCCCTTCTGGTACAGCATCCCCCACTTCCCCTCTACTACATTGCCCCCTCTGCCACCCTCCTAGTACAGAACCCCCTCCCCCACCCCCTTCTTGTACAGCACTCCCTGCATGTACGCACACAGACACCCACACGCACCCTGTATACACTCATTCACGTACCCCGCATACACTCATACAACACTGACATACATGCATTCACTCACAAGCATCCAAACATGCATACACTCGCAAACATCGATACACGCACTCACTTCAACACCCATACATACACTCACTTCAACATTCATACACACATACACACATACATGTGCATCTGTGCATGGTGGGGGACCAAAGTTATAGCTACCATAGGATGCTAGTTATAGTTTATTTTGTTACCGTAACTATAACTGCTGAATTTCTATGGTTTTGTGAGAGGAAATTCAGAACCCAAACTATAAAGTATGTGTAAACATTGGATTCTTAAGTGAATTTCTATGTTTCTTTCAGCACAGATAGACATAAATATAACCAGCGTTGTGCATGGCCTTTGCCTGTGCGTGGCAGGAGCTGACCGCCGGGTCTGGTGGATGGCCAGGCCCGGCGGCCAACCCTCCAGAATACATCCAAAACCGTGTGCAGCATGAGGTTAGATGCAGCGGCTGTTTGTTTTTCTCCAATTTTTCTCTGGATCCACGCGTCGATCCACGGATCCAAAGATTGGATGAAAAAAATAACTGGACAATTCTTTGCCTACGAGGGGTCCCTAAGGTAACCCCTCCATGCTCTGGGGTCAGAATACCTGTATCCTGACCCCTTGTGTGTTTTCGCACTCTTCTTTCCACCCCTAAGCTGATGAGACAAACATACGGCGGCTGCAACTTTTGTGTCAGGTTGCCGCCAGCTAATCAGGGACTTGTTTTTCCCATGGGTTCAGATCTGCAAAGGATCCACGTACCTCTATTTCAATATTTGTTTTAACTCTAATACCTCAGAAACTACTGAATGGATTAATACCAAATCACAAAAAGCATGCTTTCTGGTCCAAGAGCTAGCTTTCTGTCAAATGTGTCTGTTTAGTGGCTGTAGTTGTGTTAAAAAATTTGAAAAATTCTATTGACTTAAAATGGGAAAGAAGTGTTTTAGGCCATCCCCTTTTTCTCAGCCCCTGCTTGATAGATCACCCCAAAAGTTTCAAGACAGCAGCTGAACTGACCAAAGTATAGCTTTTAAAAATTTCATGAAGATTCGTCAAGTGGCACCAAACATATTGGCAAAACGTATAATGCTCCGTCTATGGAAAAAAAGTTCTAATATAACTACTTAGTGTCAACTGCACTAGGTAATATATAGTTACAGACTGACAGATATAGATTACCTACTGGTGGTCGCCAGTAGGTAGTTATAGTTAGGACGTGGAGCCAGATGTATTCAAACTCTTTTGCATTTGCAAATGATGCAAATCCAAAATTCCACAGTTTGCGAATGCAAAATAGCCTTTCACAATTTCTGAAAGGTATTTGCAGTCTAATTTTAAGGAATCGCTAAAATAGTGATTTCCTAAAATTGTGACTCAATTTTGGGATTCCCTAAATAGGAAATCGCAGATAGGAAATTCCTATTTGCGAATCGCTAGGCACATGTATCAAGCATTTCCGAAATGTGAACAGGGCATTTAGGAAATGCAATTACTAATAACTCCAAGTTGGTGGTAATCATGTGCAATATTTAAAAAATGCATTTTTTAAAAGTGCCATGCTGCACTTCAAAGGTGCACAATTAAATTTTGGGGTGCCTTAAAAGGGCCCTTAGGCTCTCGGCACCCTTGGTTTTGCATTTCCTAATTTGCAATTCCCTAATAAGGAATCACAAATTAGGAAATGCAAAAACATTCGCACCTGTGAAGGCCCCAGGAATGAATGGAGTGGGATTTCTTAATAACAGTTCCCTAATAGCGATTGCATACCATTTTGCATTTCTTAAATAGTGATTTCTTAAAATTCACTATTTAAGAAATCCAAAACTACTTTGATACATCTGACCCCTAGTTTCCATAGGATTTTTTTTTTTTACCTGGCTATATCTTTAGTGCTCTTTGATGAATCTTAATGACATTTCTCAAAAGAAAGTATCCTCTAGGGTCTTATTGTGCATGGAAGGTTTCGGAGTGATCCATCAAGCAGGGCTGAGAAAAAGTGGGGGGGGGTAAAAAAAAGTGAGTTTCCCATGTTAATTTCTGTAGTGATTTTAGACACGACTGCAGCCTGAACCGCTGAATGCAATTACACCAAATTTGGCAGGAAGGTCCGGAAAGCTAACTTTTTTTTATTTGGTGTAAACTCTTTCAGTAGTTTTTGAGATGTTAAAGGAAAAATAAATATGTATCTCTGGGCAGAGCCTAAGCAGAGCTCTCCTGGTGAGATCTGGTTTGGTGTTAGCTCTTAGAAATGAATTGTAGTGAATGTGAAATAACTTTACAAACCTCTTCTAGTAGGAGGCTGAATGTCCACAAGATAGAATACAAGGCCTCAAGATAGCATTTATTTTTGCTGCAGCGGATCACCCCAAAAGAGGGTCCATGACTCTCTCTGGCCAAGTGCAACTGACCTCTCCCCCCTCCTATATCTTTATTTCAGTACCCACTTTACCACACTATACATGCATTATAAATTCCAAACAAATTCAAGAAAGCATTTCCTGTAACATCATTGAACCACAAGAACAGGATTGTCAAACACAGAAATAACATTGCTAAGAACAAGAGGGGTGGTTAGGCCCTTTGCAAAGATTCCAAAATATTTAAGAGAAACCAGCTCATTTTTAAGAAATGAAACAAGTACAGATGCCGAAGGCATACAATTTTACTCATAACATATACAGCATGGATTTAAAGGTTAGACAAAATAGAGCCTTCACGCCAAGTTAAGGAATCCATTTTCCACAAACCGCCTATTTTGCAATGAGGTGAACATCTTGTACCATTCAAGCAATAGAAACGTCACAAATATGAGTAAACAAATAAAAAGCAGTGCAGTAAATATTATGATACCCAATCTTTTCTTGTTCATTACCTTTTTCTCCTCCAAGATATTGTCATACCTAGCCATTTTCCCTCTCTACTTTAACAGACAAAAGAAATAATAATCCCCAGTGTTCTTTACTTCCAAGCCTCACTGGGAAGCTTATGTACTGGCCTGGACATTGGTGGTCTTGACTACCAGCATGGGGTGCAGTCCCTCCTAGGACTGTTTCTTCCTTTAAGTCTCTTTATAGTTCAACCGTACCCTGTTCCTCAAATCAAATCTAGGTCCATATATCTCAGAATAAAAGAGTTCAGGGGAAGAAGTGGATTTGTCAGTGTGTTTCTCTGGTGTCCTTATTTCACCATTTAAAATCACTTATCCGTTCCCAAAAGGAACTTGGTACGGAATGTGCTCAGTCTTTGTATCCGGGCAATTGTCTAACACACACGGGTCATAAGGTAAAGGCAAAGGACACCTTTTTCTTTACATGTGATGCATGAATCCAGTTCTTCTTCCCATCACATTTCACAGCTGTCTGTGTGGCCAGGAGAACATGCAGGGCCCCTTCCACCTGTTTTCAAGGCTCTTTTCTTTTGGAAATTATTCACAAAGATCCAATTTCCTAGCTTTCTGGAGTGTCCAGAGGCATCAAATCTCATGGGCAGTGCATATTTGACCTGTTCATGGATAGGACCCAATTGTTCAGTTAACTGCACAAGGTACATATTACCACCAGCATATACCTTTTCTTGTTCACTGGTTCCATTCCTACAAAATCCATTAGCAGGACTTCAAATGGCAACTCAGGTGGTGCAAAATTTCCTTTAGGGACAAGAGTGCCTTTTCCTACATTGTATGTCTGGCATATGATGCACCTTTGTACATGAGAAAGTGCATATTTTGGTATGGTCTTGTTATGCCATAAGTGATCCAATGTATCCACTATTCCTTGAGCGCTAATGTGTGCAGGTACATGTGCTGAGGAAACTATGGCATTCACATAAGCATTAGGTAACATCCATCTCCTTTTCTTTGTCTTGTCTACCCAACATCCTTCACTATCTAAGGTGGCACAAATATACCACTCAGCAAGTTCCTCAGGAGTAGTTGTGTCCTGATTATCCTTTACACAGTCTATTGTCTGGTTCATCATGACAACTTCTGGTAACCATCTTGCTGTCCCTGTCACATTCATGGTACTGTTCTCATCTTGTGCAGTATTTTTCGCTGTCCTGTCTGCAAATGCATTTCCTTTTCCTACATCATTCTCAATTTTCTTGTGAGCTGAACATTTTACCACAACCAATTTCTCACGTAACATTAAAGCATTTAACAACCTTACAATGAGTTCACCATGATGTATTTTTGTTCCATGAGCTGTCATAAATCCCCTCTCCTTTCACAATCTGCCAAAAGAATGTACTATGCCAAAAGCATACTAACTGTCAGTGTACACATTAACCTTTAAACCATCACTCGAATCACATGCTTGCATCAAGGCTATCAATTCCGCGGCTTGCGCAGAGTTGTAAAGTATCTTATTGTTCTCAACTTTAGTCTGTAACATAGTGACAGCGTAGGCTGCAACTGTGGTCCCATCAGATAATTGTGAGCAGGAACCATCAACATACAATTTGCCATCCCACTCCTTCTCCTGTCAGTGAGGTCCACTCTACTTTTGATCTCTTGTTCTGTTCTGATAATACAGTCATGCATTTCTTCTGGTAACACTTCTTCATTAGGTAAAGGCAACATAGTTGCCGGGTTAAAAACATTACATCTCCATATTGTGATATGCAGAGAAAACAAGGTGAGTTTGTAGCTTGTCAAATGTGCGGTCTGTCTTTTGTTCAGTAGGACATCTACAGCGTGGGGTACCCTCACTGTTAATGGATGTCCAAGCACATATCCTTCACTCTGTTTTACTGCTCCCGCCGCTGCTGTTACAGTCCTGAGACAACGTAGCAATGCTCGTGCCATTGGGTCTAAGTTGGACGAAAAATAAGCACAAGGTCTGATTTTGTCTCCGTGTGATTGTGTCAATAATGCAAGACTGCAACCTTCTTTTTCATGTACAAATAGGGTAAATGGTTTCTGATAATCTGGGGTGCCTAACACAGGTGCATTACACAAAGGCTTTTTCAATTCACAGAAGGCTCTTTCACATTCATCATTCCAAGTGGTTGGTACATGTACATCTTTGAGAGTGAGGGCAACCAAAAGTTTCGCTATGAGGGTATCCATTGTCTGCAATATGAGGTAATACCTATAAAACCTCGAACATCTTTCTGTATTTGTGGGTGTTGTAAGTTCAAATTATTGATATTCTTTGTGAGTCTAGTCTTCTACCCTCCTTCGACCGGAGGTGCCCTAAATAGGATACCTCCTATTGACAATAGTACAACTTGGATAGAGAGACCTTATCTTGTGTCCATGTGTGGCTAAACGTGACAGCAATTCGGATGTGGCCTGTTGACATTGTTCAAGTGTGTCACATGCAATGAGGAGTTGATCAATGTATTGTAAAAGAACATTGCCATCTGGTAATTTTAAAGTGTCCAACTGGCTTTTTAGGGCGCAATTGACATACTAAAGAAAACATACTTTAAATCTATTACAGAGAAAGATTTGGCAGTGGGTGGAATAATGTGAACAGTGTAGTGACATCTGGTGTACAACTGGGTATTGTGGTACTACTATCTTGTTAATAACTTGCAGGTCAATAACCAATCTATATTCTGTCTATTGTCCAGTAGGACTTTTCTTGATGACGGGAGGTATGGGACTATTACAGGGACTATCAGAACTCTCCTTCATAATAACCTTATCAAGGAGGCCCTGTACTTAAAAAAAAAGTCCTTCCTGAGCTTCGGGGGATGACTTGTATAGTGGTATACGGGGTAAGGATGTGCCTTCTTTAATACGTATCCTGACTTGTTCCATGTTTATGAAACCCACATAGTTTTTTTCCTGTAGTCCGAAGAGACAGATATATATGTGACAACTACTGGTGTAAATTAGATGTGAAAAGTACAAGGTAACTCTTTGAAATGGAAGGATTACCAATTGTCCACATATACTCCATCAGAGGAACAATAAATATGAGCGTCCACTTTCTTTAACAAACCCAACCCTAACAACTTTTCGCCACAGGCTTCAGTGAGAATCAATGAATGGAAAAACTGTAAGGTCCAATAGTAAAATCCAAAGGCTTTGATATGGTACTTCGTACAGGCATTCCAGCAAATCCAAGTGAAGTGGTAATAGACCCAGAGAGGGGAGACCCAAGATGGCTGATGAAAATAGCTCCAGTGTCTTAGAAGGAAAACTGTTCTTCACCACACAGCTGCATGTCTACATACAGTCCCCACTTATTTACTGGAATTGCCAATCTCCCTTCGCCCTCGCATGGGCATCCCTAGTCCATATTGTCGACTTGGTTGTCTGCCACATATGCTCTGTCCGTGTGTGCTGTGTCAAAGTAATTAGTGCGCATCTGTTGTTGAGAATTTGCAGCAAAATCTTGTCTAGATGGCCCACCTCTTCCTCCCTGCCTTCTCCCATTTCCCATTTCTCTCTGCATTCTTTGGCCAGAATTTTATAGTTCTGGACAAGTGTCTTCTTGTTTACAATATACACAGGTATTATATCCTATGACTCTCATTCCCTGTTGCACAGGAGTATTTGTTTGCTCTCTGCCAACTTACCGTGCACATCCTCTTGCCCTCTGCATCTGTCCTGTACCTTGGGCCTGATTAGGGACAGCCTGTTACATTAACGCTTTTGTTTTCAAATCCTTCATTTTCTTATTGCAGACTTCTTTCTTGTTTTTGAACACATTTTCATAATATGTGGCCATAATTAGGAGTTCTGACGGGCTCCTAGTTGGCCATGTATTTTCAGTATTCTAAATAGAGTCACAGAGGTCCTTTTGCACGGTATTAATGAATTCATCTGCAAACATTTGTTGGCCAGTCTGTGTATTAATATCTTGTCCACTATGGTCACGAAACACTTCTTCAAACTTAAGAAAATAATCAGATGTGGTCAGGCAAGTCGCGAAGGTGCTGAGAAAGGAGGTCGCCAGCCACCCGGGTGGCGTCATCCCCTTCCAACACATTCCAAGTAGCCGTGTACCTTGCCACATCATCTACGTCCCATATTTGTCTCCATATCAAGATAGGTAAAAGAGTGCCAAAAAACATTTCAATATCCTTAAAAGTAATGACACGTAATTTACTAGCAGCTTCAAGTTCCTCATAAAATTTAGATGTATTTTTCCAATAATCGGGAAGGCCCTTTCGTATGTTAAGAAGTTCTGATCTTTGCCAGTGAGTACGTACATATTGTGAAACGAACGCATTGGGGTTGACGGGATCAGGTCTAGGGTGCATCTCCCTCATGGGTCTCTGGCGTGTTATGTCATCTAGACTATTATCCTCCCCTGGTGCTTTTAGACGTTCATCTAGTAATCGTGCAGTGTTTAACAACTCCTCAACTGCCTTTATTCTGTCAATAGGTGGGGACATGTTAAGTGTCCCAGCATATTATTGTGTGAGGCCTATGGTAGTTGGTACATCTATACCATTTTCAGAACATTCCCTCTTAATCCATTAAGACATCAAGTCCAAAAGACAATGCTGCTGAAAATCGTCATACTTTTCAAATTCATGTAAAGTGATGACTGAATTTGTATATGGAGCATCTGTCATCCACCTGTTTACAGTGACCGGCAAGGCCGCTCCATTTGTTCGGGATCTACTTATTCTTTCTCCTTCAGAGAGGAGACAATCTTGCAAACTAATGTGAGAGAACCTCACCGCGGGGTCCTTCCGAACACTACATGAAGTAGTGTCTGAAGTGTGTCCCACAGAGGAGGGCCTGTGTCCCTTCTTGTATTTCTTAGATTTAACATTGTTACTAATGTATGGTGACTGTTGTGGTGTATTAGAAATAATTCCTTTTTGCATGTTAGAATGAATCTGTGGAGTCACCATTATACTTTGAGTACTATTCAATTGAGGTATTCTTCCCATAGTAGTGTTTGGTATAGCAGCATTTTGTGTAGTTTATATGGGGACTGAGTTGGGAGGAATATTTATAGTCTGGGTCAGATTAAATATTTGGAGGCCAAGAACCTGATTGCCAACATTGAGGACATTAGGGGCAGATCCAAGGGGAGGAGGAATAGCGATGTGAGGAGCGGGTTTAGGGATATTAACGTTAATATTTTGCACTGGAACATTGTGTTGGATGGGAACACAAGGTGGAGTATTGTCCAAAATATTTTCCAACAATTTGTCCTGTGCAGTCTTTTGTCATATGTCATACTCTGATGGAGAAGGATACATTTTATTTATAGTCATTCTAAATTTCCTGTCTTTGTTATCAATATTCTTTTCTTTGTTAGCGTCAGTATATTCTTTTAATTTCAAGGCTGACTGTTTTTGTTTTTCTATTTTTCATATTCCTGGCCTCTTTCATGGCCCTTTTTCCCAGCTTTAATAACTGTCCCACATTGTCTGTCTAACATTTTTCTTAAATAATGTCTGTTGTAAAAAAATGTATTTGTCATCTCAAAGGATCCATTTAATGGCCACTGTCTGTCAACCCCTTTCTTCGTATATTTGTGCCAAATTGGGCCCCAGAGGGTCAGGCCTGCACCATACTTTTTTCATTACTATCCAGGCTGGATTACCTTTGCCTGACACAGAGAATGAGTCATCCAACCAAGGAGTCCAGAAACAACAACATTTGGAAATGTATTTCTTGAGCTTACTCATTGTTGTCCTAAATGCGGATTTTACCTATGAGAAGGTCACAAACAAATACCATGATCAAATACCAAGATCAATATAACGTCAATTCCAGGATACAAGTTTACAAGTTAAAAGTGACACAGAACAGTCTTAACAAAAAGGGCAGGTCCGGATCCTCATATTCTTGAGGTCAAATGTCTCCTCAGCCTCCTACCGGGTCTCAGTGGGAGAAATTCTTTACAGGGGATGGAAATTGGCGACGTTAGATGGCAGCTGCAAGAAACTTGTCTTTTAGTAGGGGCCCCCACGATTCGCGGTCTCTGGTCTCCTTCCTCTGTCATAGCCTTTTATTCCGTCAAATTTCTCTCCACGACTCCCCTTACGGGCCACCAAATTTGTGAAATAAGAGGGCATGTCTTGGTCATCCTGAAAAAGGCTGCCACCTTGTTAGGCTTTGCAGGGCAGGAGCCTAACTTTGTCTTGTCTCCTGCCAGGACCAGCTACCTGGAGCTGCCTGAAGCGGCTCCCCTGAGCTGGGAGGCTGCTGGATGCAGCGGGGGCCGAAGGTGATACCGACTTGCTAGTAGGAGCCGAGGCCGGCACGTGGAGAGCGGAGGAGGTGCTGGGCTTGGAGCCCGCCTCGCGAGATTCACGTGGGAGCGGCCCTGGTTTGAGACGCTCCCACAGGCAGTGGTGCTGGGAAGTGCCCCCATCGCTTGGTGGCTGCGTGACTTTCTCTCTGCGCCGTGTGAGCCTTGGAGTGAGGACGTCTTGCGGGGCCTACCCGGTGGTTTGGGTCAGACCACAGGCCCAGTGGACGCTAGTGCTGATGTGCCGGTGGCCTGAGCAGACAGGCGGGGCTGAGCTGTAGCTGTAACTAGTTTCAAATGGGAGGGCGCATTGGTACCCTGAATACGCGCCCGTGCCCTGAAGACAGGGGGCCGCGGTTGGACGGTGCCCCCCTTGACTCCTGAGGCATGGTCTGGCGGCTTGGTTTGGCGCCTCTACTATTGGTTCCCTGCTGGGGCCCCTCAGCGGTGCTGGTTGGGCCTCGCGGCTTGAAGTTTCTACGGTGGTGATCGCTGCGGGGACCAGGGGATGGCGCCTATTGTTGGAGTGGACTGGGGCTGCCCGCCAGGGCTTATTCACTGTTGGAGGGGTGTGCTGGCTCTGCCTGAGGCTGCTGGTGCGAGTGACTATCTACCCTAGGCGGCGCCAGAGGTTGGTGGGGACCCCTGTCCCCCTTTTGACCCAGGTGGCTGTTCGTGTTGGAGGGCTGTGTGACGTGCACCTGAGGAAAGTGATGTGTCCTGTCTGCGATGTGGAAAGTGGATCAGAGGCAGCCCAAACTTACATTTGAGGGCAAAAAGAAAATCAGCCAGGCTGGCAAGTCGTCGGAAGACATACCCCTGGAGGAGGACATGCAATCGCCCTCCGTGAAAGCTATGTTTGTGCACAGCTTGTCTAGCATAGATGGAAAGCTAGACCATCTGACTGAGCAAATGGACCACCTGAAAGAGAGGGTGGATGGCCATGCCACCCGTCTTAAGCATGTGGAGTCTCACACATCGGATTTGGAAGATAGATGCCGTGGTGATGGAGAGAAGCTATTGCAGATGGAACGCATGCTAGAGCTTATCCGCAAAAAGAACGAGGATCTCGAGGCCCGCTCCCGCCGCAATAACATTCGCATTTTGGGTCTGCAGGAGATGAAGGCCATGGGGAGGATGGAAGACTATGTGGAAACTATGTTAACAACACTTTTCCCTGGTGAGATCTCTCAAGTGCTGTTGGTGGAGCGGGTCCATCGGTCGCTTGGCCCACAGCCCCCGCCGAGGACGCCTGCACGACCAATCATTGTGCGGTTATTGAATCACCATGCAGGGACACAATACTTTGGCTGGCCCGGGAGCGTCGACCTGTGATATATAATAACAACGAGCTCAGCATCTTTCTGGACTACACCCCCGGGGTGCAGGCTTCCCGCAGGCCGTTCCTCCCGGCAAGTGCACCTTAAGTCAGATGGAAGCCAAGTTCTCTCTCATTTACCTTGCCAAGCTGCATGTACTACATAAGGGCAAGTTGCACTTCTTCAAGGATCTGAAACAGGCAACTAAATATTCCAAGACTATCCCTAAAAAGGTACCTCCGGCTTGCACACGTGCGGATGGGGCAAGTGGTGATGCCCCCGCTGACAGTGACAATGATTGAAATCTGTTCTGTTGCTGAGGGCCGCAGTGGCCCCCATTCTGCGGGCTGGAATTGGAGAAGGTTTGACTTGGGCTTGCTCTGTCGTGGTCGGTCTTGGACTATGGATGGTATCCTGATGCTCCTGCCCACCCACACCAATTGGGGCAGTTCACAGATGGCCTCCCCGATGCCCTGCTGGATGAGGCCAACTAAGACGTTTGCTGTTCTGCTGTGGGCTATGAGTTTGGGTGTGGGTGGGTTTACTGGCTGGCCCGATTGGGGGGCCAGCGTGGGTGTGGACATCTAATGTTTGTTGTTGGGGTTGGTGGTGTTGTCTCTCTCCCTCCCCTCTCTTTTCCCCTCTCCTCCACAGCTGTTGCTTTATGTATGGCAGTTAGGGATGCTATGCGATTTGGCGGACTGTTGGGATGGCGAATACAAATGTGACTGCTGTTCGGTGTCTCACTTGGTATGTCAGGGGGCTGAATGATGGATGCAAGATGAAATTGCTGTCGGCCTATATGCAGCGCCATGCGATTGATATATGTATGCTGCAGGAGACTCACCTGGTTGAGGGAACAAGAGCAAGGGTGAAGGCTTGCTGGATTGGCAAGAGTCATATGGCGGTGTACTCGGGCTATGCGCAGGGTGTGGCGATCTTGATCAGGAAGGGGTTGCCGTGGCGCACAGGCAGGCTGCTTGCGGACCTGTGGGGTCGCTATGTCATGCTGAAGGGCACTTTGTATGATAAGCTGTTCCGTCTGGTGTCCATTTAAGGCCCCAATGATGATGACCCTAAATTCTCTGGGGAAGTCTGGCGATTGATTATCTCGCTGGGCCCTGGTTCTCTACTATGTGGCAGTGATTTCAATGTGGTTTGGACCCAGAGGCAGACCGGGAGAGCCGGGTCAGACCTCAACATGCGGCGGCTGCAAGGGTATTGTCACATATCATGGATGAGGGCGCTCTGGTGGACCTGTGGAGGGCAAGGCATGGTGAGGATAGGCAGGGCACATGTGTTAATTACACGCATGGCAGCTGGTCCAGAATCGATAGATGGCTGGGCACCAGAGATGTGGAGCTCTGGATGAAGTCAATTGAGGATATGCCTCGCACCTTATCAGATAATTCACCAGTTCTGCTGGAGCTGCATGTGCCCAGGGGCCCCGGCCACGAGTTTTCGTGGAGGTTGCCTTGTGGGGAGCTGAGGGACCGGGCCTTCCGGGAAGGGATCTTCACTGCTATTGTGGATTACTTTGATGTCAATCAGGGTTCTGTGCCCTTGGCAGGCACTTTATGGGTGGCCTTTAAGGTCGTAATGCATGAAATCTGTCTAGCTAAGCAACACGGGGTGCTAAGGGCGCTTAGACAGGAACTGGCGGACCTGGAGGCGCAGCTTGCTAGCTTGGAGAGGCGTTTGGCTTTTGACTGGTCTGGTGGCCTCTTGGCTGAATTCAGGGAGGCACTAACTCGGTATGAGGAGGCGGTGCTTCGCAAGGTATGCTTCCTGGGTAAGGAGGCGAGGGCAAGGAGATATGGTGAGGGTGAGAGGGCTGGAAGGACTCTAGCTGCTATGCTCCGCAAGCCATGGGCAGGGAGCTATATAGTGGAATTGACTGACTAAGCGGGGATGCTCCGGACGGGTATGGGGGAGGGTAAGCATGTCTTGTCTGACTCTTACTCGGATCTGTATGCTGAGCGGCCGTGAATGAGCCCTGTAGACTCTGCTGCTTATTTTGAGATTAGCCTGCTCTGGCTTGAGAACTCGCACAGGCAATATCTAGACACCTCTTTCTTGGTGGAGGATGTGGTTCAGGCTATACGTAGTTTACCGAGTGATAAGGCCCGGGACTGGATGGCTTGATGCCTGCCTTCTATAAGGAATATGCAGATATATTAGCGCTGCACCTCCTCGAGGTTTATGCTGAAGCGCTTGAGAGCGGTGCCCTTCCAGCTTCGTTGCGGGAGGCTCTCATCGTGACAATTTTAAAGCCTGGAAAGGACCCCAGTAGTTGCGACTCCTATAGGCCACTTTTGCTAATAAATGTAGACAATAAGATTCTGGCGAAACTCGTCACAGCCCACCTGCAGCCCCTGCTTCCTTACTTAGAATTGCCGGACCAGTCTGGCTTTGTGCGGGGACGTTGACATTGTATAATCTCCGCACCTTTTTTGCGATCTCCCTTATGATTGGCCCTGAAGATTGGGCAGTGGCGGTCTTTCTAGATGCCATGAAGGCATTTGACTCGCTGGCTTGGCCGTACATGTTTGCCTTACTGGCTAGAATGGGGCTCAGCCCCAGGTTCATCCAATTAATCCGCCTGTTATACTCGAAGCCGACTGCCAGATGGAGAATAAACTGGATGCTGTCAGATTCCTTTCCGATTGCCCGGGGCACTCGTCAGGGATGCCCCCTCCCGTCGCTGCTTTTTGCAGTGGCGATGAAACCGGTGTACTGTCCATTAGCAGACTTGCAGAGAATAGACATGTCATACAGTTGTACCCACTGGACAGGCAGACAATCATGGATCCCTTTCATCAGTTGGAGCCAGATCTGATGCCAGCTTTTGGACTTGGCATTCTTGAAGTGGTCTCCCCTAACTTTTTGCGTCTGCTTCCCAGGTTGTTGATGTGTGTTGGACTCTGTTTTTGCTGTTTTTGATACTCTGGGCACATTACCACTGCTAACCTGTGCTAAAGTGCAAGTGCTCCTATGTAAAATGTATGTGTAATTTGGCTTATCCATGATTGGCATATCTGATTTACTAGTAAGTCCCTAGTAAAGTGCACTAGAGGTGCCCATGGCCTGTACATCAAATGCTACTAGTGGGCCTGCAGCACTGGTTGTGCCACCTAGATAAATAGCCCTATAAACATGGCTCAGGCCTGCCACTGCAGTGTCTGTGTGTGCAGTTTTAAACTGCCAATTCGACTTGGCAAGTGTGCCCACTTGGCAGGCCTAAACCTTCCTATTTTCTACATGTAAGGCACCCCTACTGTAGGCCCCAGGTAGCCTCAAGAGCAGGGTGCAGTGTATGTTAAAGGTGGGACATGTAATGATGTGTGCTACACGTCCTAACAGTGAAATACTGCTAAATTCAGTCTTCACTGTTGCAAGGCCCATCACTCTCATAGGTTAACATGAGGGCTGCCTTTAACCCCTTCGCTACCAGGCCTTTTCCCCTCCTGTGCCTTTTTTTGGCTATTTGGGGCAGTTCGCGATTAGGCCCTCATAACATTTTCTCCACATAAGCTACCCATGGCAAATTTGCGTCCTTTTTTTCCAACATCCTAGGGATTCTAGAGGTACCCAGAGTTTGTGGGTTCCCCTGAAGGAGACCAAAAAATGAGCCAAAATACAGCGAATATTTTGGTTTTTTCAAAAAAATTGGAAAAAAGGGCTGCAGAAGAAGGCTTGTGGTTTTTTCCCTGAGAATGGCATCAACAAAGGGTTGGCGGTGCTAAATTCACCATCTTCCCAGCTTTCAGGAACAGGCAGACGTGAATCACAAAACTTCATTTTTTAACACAATTTTGTCATTTTACTGGGACATACCCCATTTTTACAATTTGTTGTGCTTTCAGCCTCCTTCCAGTTAGTGACAGAAATGGGTGTGAAACCAATGCTGGATCCCAGAAAGCTAAACAATTCTGAATTCAGCAAGGGGTCATTTGTGCAGATCCTACAAGGGTTTCCTACAGAAAATAACAGCTGAAATAACAAAATATTGATATTGAGGTGAAAAAAATTGCCATTTTTCTCCACGTTTTCCTCTGTAACTTTTTCCTGCGATGTCATATTTTCAAAAGCAATATACTGTTACGTCTGCTGGACTCTTCTGGTTGCGGGGATATATAGGGCTTGTAGGTTCATTTAGAACTCTAGGTACACAGAGCCAATAAAGGAGCTGCACCTGGCAACGGGTTTTCATTGTATACCGGGCACACAGCAATTAATTTGGTGAAATATAAAAAGTGAGAAACAGGTTTCAAGAAAACCTTTGTATTTCCAAAATGGGCATAAGATAAGGTGATGAGAAGCAGTGGCTATTTGCACATCTCTGAATTCCAGGGTGCCCATACTAGCATGTGAATTACAGGGCATTTATCAAATAGAATCCTTTGCAAACCTCAAAATTTGGCCAAAAAAACACTTTTTCCTCACATTTCGGTGACAGAAAGTTCTGGAATCTGAGAGGAGCAGCAAATTTCCTTCCACCCAGCATTTCCCCAAGTCTCCCGATAAAAATGGTACCTCATTTGTGTGGGTAGGCCTAGCGCCCGCGACAGGATATGCCCCAAAACACAACGTGGACACATCACATTTTCCCAATGAAAACATACCTGTTTTTTGCAAAGTGCCTAGCTGTGGATTTTGGCCTCTAGCTCAGCCGGCACCTAGGGAAACCTTACAAACCTGCGCATTTTTGAAAACTAGACACCTAGGGGAATCCAAGATGGGGTGACTTGTGGGGCTTTCACCAGTTTCTGTTACCCAGAATCCTTTGCAAACCTCAAAATATGGCCAAAAAAGCACTTTTTCCTCACATTTCGGCGACAGAAAGTTCTGGAATCTGAGAGGAGCCACAAATTTCCTTCCACCCAGCGTTCCCCCAAGTCTCCCGATAAAAATGGTACCTCACTTGTGTAGGTGGGCCAAGTGCTTGTGACAGGGAAGAGCCAAAAACATGTTGAAATTGAGAGGGAACCAAAGCGGGTCCAAAAGGGCAGTTTGAAAAAAAACATTTTTAGGCTGACAAGTGCAGCAGAATTTTTATCAGTATAGATGAGACAATGTTGGGTGGTAGGATTTTTGTGGATTCCTGCAGATTCCGGAAGGTTCCATCACAAAAATGTGGGAAAAATGTGTGATTTCCAGCAAAGTTGGAGGATTGCAGGGCATTGTGGGTAAGAAAATGGTGCGGGTGCCTGTGAAGCACACCACCCTGGAATCACCTACATGTTTAGTTTTCAGACAAAATTACAAAGAAAGGGAGCACACTGCCTACACTCCAGCAACAAAGTCCAACCCCAATGCATCATGGTAAATGCAGTCGAATTCGTAGTCCATTCCGAAAGTAATAAAGTCTTTCACCTCTGTAGGGGCAGCAAGTGCTGTTTATCCCTGTACACGTGTTTCTGGGTTTAGCCCATCATCAGCAGGGAGCAGCATGGTATAGGGGCTTGCTTGAAATGCCGCCAAATGTTTTCTCAGGTTTATGTACCTCTCATGGCGCACAGGTGCCTCCCAAGGCTCGTCAGCCGTGGCTCAAGGGAGCCGTCCAAAGACAAAATTACAAAGAAAGGGAGCACACTGCCTACACTCCAGCAACAAAGTCCAACCCCAATGCATCATGGTAAATGCAGTCGAATTCGTAGTCCATTCCGAAAGTAATAAAGTCTTTCACCTCTGTAGGGGCAGCAAGTGCTGTTTATCCCTGTACACGTGTTTCTGGGTTTAGCCCATCATCAGCAGGGAGCAGCATGGTATAGGGGCTTGCTTGAAATGCCGCCAAATGTTTTCTCAGGTTTATGTACCTCTCATGGCGCACAGGTGCCTCCCAAGGCTCGTCAGCCGTGGCTCAAGGGAGCCGTCCAAAGACAAAATTACAAAGAAAGGGAGCACACTGCCTACACTCCAGCAACAAAGTCCAACCCCAATGCATCATGGTAAATGCAGTCGAATTCGTAGTCCATTCCGAAAGTAATAAAGTCTTTCACCTCTGTAGGGGCAGCAAGTGCTGTTTATCCCTGTACACGTGTTTCTGGGTTTAGCCCATCATCAGCAGGGAGCAGCATGGTATAGGGGCTTGCTTGAAATGCCGCCAAATGTTTTCTCAGGTTTATGTACCTCTCATGGCGCACAGGTGCCTCCCAAGGCTCGTCAGCCGTGGCTCAAGGGAGCCGTCCAAAGACAAAATTACAAAGAAAGGGAGCACACTGCCTACACTCCAGCAACAAAGTCCAACCCCAATGCATCATGGTAAATGCAGTCGAATTCGTAGTCCATTCCGAAAGTAATAAAGTCTTTCACCTCTGTAGGGGCAGCAAGTGCTGTTTATCCCTGTACACGTGTTTCCATGATGCATTGGGGCTAACTTTTTGCTTGAGTGTGAGGCAGTGTGCTCCCTTTTTTCTTTTTGTCCAATGACTGCTCCCTTGAGCTAACGAGCTGACGAGCTCTGGAGAGGCACCTGTGCGCCGGTGAGTGGTACATAAACCTGAGAAGACTTTTGGCGGCATTTCAAGCAACCCCACAGACTTGGCTGCTCTCTGCTGATGACGGGCTAAACCTAGAAACACGTGTCCAGAGATACACAGCACTTGCTGCACCTACTTAGGTGAAAGACTTTTGATTACTTTTTCAGCACGAAACAAAGTGACTGCATTTACCATGATGCATTGGGGCTAACTTTTTGCTTGAGTGTGAGGCAGTGTGCTCCCTTTTTTCTTTTTGTCCAATGACTGCTCCCTTGAGCTAACGAGCTGACGAGCTCTGGAGAGGCACCTGTGCGCCGGTGAGTGGTACATAAACCTGAGAAGACTTTTGGCGGCATTTCAAGCAACCCCACAGACTTGGCTGCTCTCTGCTGATGACGGGCTAAACCTAGAAACACGTGTCCAGAGATACACAGCACTTGCTGCACCTACTTAGGTGAAAGACTTTTGATTACTTTTTCAGCACGAAACAAAGTGACTGCATTTACCATGATGCATTGGGGCTAACTTTTTGCTTGAGTGTGAGGCAGTGTGCTCCCTTTTTTCTTTTTGTCCAATGACTGCTCCCTTGAGCTAACGAGCTGACGAGCTCTGGAGAGGCACCTGTGCGCCGGTGAGTGGTACATAAACCTGAGAAGACTTTTGGCGGCATTTCAAGCAACCCCACAGACTTGGCTGCTCTCTGCTGATGACGGGCTAAACCTAGAAACACGTGTCCAGAGATACACAGCACTTGCTGCACCTACTTAGGTGAAAGACTTTTGATTACTTTTTCAGCACGAAACAAAGTGACTGCATTTACCATGATGCATTGGGGCTAACTTTTTGCTTGAGTGTGAGGCAGTGTGCTCCCTTTTTTCTTTTTGTCCAATGACTGCTCCCTTGAGCTAACGAGCTGACGAGCTCTGGAGAGGCACCTGTGCGCCGGTGAGTGGTACATAAACCTGAGAAGACTTTTGGCGGCATTTCAAGCAACCCCACAGACTTGGCTGCTCTCTGCTGATGACGGGCTAAACCTAGAAACACGTGTCCAGAGATACACAGCACTTGCTGCACCTACTTAGGTGAAAGACTTTTGATTACTTTTTCAGCACGAAACAAAGTGACTGCATTTACCATGATGCATTGGGGCTAACTTTTTGCTTGAGTGTGAGGCAGTGTGCTCCCTTTTTTCTTTTTGTCCAATGACTGCTCCCTTGAGCTAACGAGCTGACGAGCTCTGGAGAGGCACCTGTGCGCCGGTGAGTGGTACATAAACCTGAGAAGACTTTTGGCGGCATTTCAAGCAACCCCACAGACTTGGCTGCTCTCTGCTGATGACGGGCTAAACCTAGAAACACGTGTCCAGAGATACACAGCACTTGCTGCACCTACTTAGGTGAAAGACTTTTGATTACTTTTTCAGCACGAAACAAAGTGACTGCATTTACCATGATGCATTGGGGCTAACTTTTTGCTTGAGTGTGAGGCAGTGTGCTCCCTTTTTTCTTTTTGTCCAATGACTGCTCCCTTGAGCTAACGAGCTGACGAGCTCTGGAGAGGCACCTGTGCGCCGGTGAGTGGTACATAAACCTGAGAAGCCTTTTGGCGGCATTTCAAGCAACCCCACAGACATGGCTGCTCTCTGCTGATGACGGGCTAAACCTAGAAACACGTGTCCAGAGATACACAGCACTTGCTGCACCTACTTAGGTGAAAGACTTTTGATTACTTTTTCAGCACGAAACAAAGTGACTGCATTTACCATGATGCATTGGGGCTAACCTTTTGCTTGAGTGTGAGGCAGTGTGCTCCCTTTTTTCTTTTTGTCCAATGACTGCTCCCTTGAGCTAACGAGCTGACGAGCTCTGGAGAGGCACCTGTGCGCCGGTGAGTGGTACATAAACCTGAGAAGACTTTTGGCGGCATTTCAAGCAACCCCACAGACTTGGCTGCTCTCTGCTGATGACGGGCTAAACCTAGAAACACGTGTCCAGAGATACACAGCACTTGCTGCACCTAGTTAGGTGAAAGACTTTTGATTACTTTTTCAGCACGAAACAAAGTGACTGCATTTACCATGATGCATTGGGGCTAACTTTTTGCTTGAGTGTGAGGCAGTGTGCTCCCTTTTTTCTTTTTGTCCAATGACTGCTCCCTTGAGCTAACGAGCTGACGAGCTCTGGAGAGGCACCTGTGCGCCGGTGAGTGGTACATAAACCTGAGAAGACTTTTGGCGGCATTTCAAGCAACCCCACAGACTTGGCTGCTCTCTGCTGATGACGGGCTAAACCTAGAAACACGTGTCCAGAGATACACAGCACTTGCTGCACCTACTTAGGTGAAAGACTTTTGATTACTTTTTCAGCACGAAACAAAGTGACTGCATTTACCATGATGCATTGGGGCTAACTTTTTGCTTGAGTGTGAGGCAGTGTGCTCCCTTTTTTCTTTTTGTCCAATGACTGCTCCCTTGAGCTAACGAGCTGACGAGCTCTGGAGAGGCACCTGTGCGCCGGTGAGTGGTACATAAACCTGAGAAGACTTTTGGCGGCATTTCAAGCAACCCCCCAGACTTGGCTGCTCTCTGCTGATGACGGGCTAAACCTAGAAACACGTGTCCAGAGATACACAGCACTTGCTGCACCTACTTAGGTGAAAGACTTTTGATTACTTTTTCAGCACGAAACAAAGTGACTGCATTTACCATGATGCATTGGGGCTAACTTTTTGCTTGAGTGTGAGGCAGTGTGCTCCCTTTTTTCTTTTTGTCCAATGACTGCTCCCTTGAGCTAACGAGCTGACGAGCTCTGGAGAGGCACCTGTGCGCCGGTGAGTGGTACATAAACCTGAGAAGACTTTTGTCGGCATTTCAAGCAACCCCACAGACTTGGCTGCTCTCTGCTGATGACGGGCTAAACCTAGAAACACGTGTCCAGAGATAAACAGCACTTGCTGCACCTACTTAGGTGAAAGACTTTTGATTACTTTTTCAGCACGAAACAAAGTGACTGCATTTACCATGATGCATTGGGGCTAACTTTTTGCTTGAGTGTGAGGCAGTGTGCTCCCTTTTTTCTTTTTGTCCAATGACTGCTCCCTTGAGCTAACGAGCTGACGAGCTCTGGAGAGGCACCTGTGCGCCGGTGAGTGGTACATAAACCTGAGAAGACTTTTGGCGGCATTTCAAGCAACCCCACAGACTTGGCTGCTCTCTGCTGATGACGGGCTAAACCTAGAAACACGTGTCCAGAGATACACAGCACTTGCTGCACCTACTTAGGTGAAAGACTTTTGATTACTTTTTCAGCACGAAACAAAGTGACTGCATTTACCATGATGCATTGGGGCTAACTTTTTGCTTGAGTGTGAGGCAGTGTGCTCCCTTTTTTCTTTTTGTCCAATGACTGCTCCCTTGAGCTAACGAGCTGACGAGCTCTGGAGAGGCACCTGTGCGCCGGTGAGTGGTACATAAACCTGAGAAGACTTTTGGCGGCATTTCAAGCAACCCCACAGACTTGGCTGCTCTCTGCTGATGACGGGCTAAACCTAGAAACACGTGTCCAGAGATACACAGCACTTGCTGCACCTACTTAGGTGAAAGACTTTTGATTACTTTTTCAGCACGAAACAAAGTGACTGCATTTACCATGATGCATTGGGGCTAACTTTTTGCTTGAGTGTGAGGCAGTGTGCTCCCTTTTTTCTTTTTGTCCAATGACTGCTCCCTTGAGCTAACGAGCTGACGAGCTCTGGAGAGGCACCTGTGCGCCGGTGAGTGGTACATAAACCTGAGAAGACTTTTGGCGGCATTTCAAGCAACCCCACAGACTTGGTTGCTCTCTGCTGATGACGGGCTAAACCTAGAAACACGTGTCCAGAGATACACAGCACTTGCTGCACCTACTTAGGTGAAAGACTTTTGATTACTTTTTCAGCACGAAACAAAGTGACTGCATTTACCATGATGCATTGGGGCTAACTTTTTGCTTGAGTGTGAGGCAGTGTGCTCCCTTTTTTCTTTTTGTCCAATGACTGCTCCCTTGAGCTAACGAGCTGACGAGCTCTGGAGAGGCACCTGTGCGCCGGTGAGTGGTACATAAACCTGAGAAGACTTTTGGCGGCATTTCAAGCAACCCCACAGACTTGGCTGCTCTCTGCTGATGACGGGCTAAACCTAGAAACACGTGTCCAGAGATACACAGCACTTGCTGCACCTACTTAGGTGAAAGACTTTTGATTACTTTTTCAGCACGAAACAAAGTGACTGCATTTACCATGATGCATTGGGGCTAACTTTTTGCTTGAGTGTGAGGCAGTGTGCTCCCTTTTTTCTTTTTGTCCAATGACTGCTCCCTTGAGCTAACGAGCTGACGAGCTCTGGAGAGGCACCTGTGCGCCGGTGAGTGGTACATAAACCTGAGAAGACTTTTGGCGGCATTTCAAGCAACCCCACAGACTTGGCTGCTCTCTGCTGATGACGGGCTAAACCTAGAAACACGTGTCCAGAGATACACAGCACTTGCTGCACCTACTTAGGTGAAAGACTTTTGATTACTTTTTCAGCACGAAACAAAGTGACTGCATTTACCATGATGCATTGGGGCTAACTTTTTGCTTGAGTGTGAGGCAGTGTGCTCCCTTTTTTCTTTTTGTCCAATGACTGCTCCCTTGAGCTAACGAGCTGACGAGCTCTGGAGAGGCACCTGTGCGCCGGTGAGTGGTACATAAACCTGAGAAGACTTTTGGCGGCATTTCAAGCAACCCCACAGACTTGGCTGCTCTCTGCTGATGACGGGCTAAACCTAGAAACACGTGTCCAGAGATACACAGCACTTGCTGCACCTACTTAGGTGAAAGACTTTTGATTACTTTTTCAGCACGAAACAAAGTGACTGCATTTACCATGATGCATTGGGGCTAACTTTTTGCTTGAGTGTGAGGCAGTGTGCTCCCTTTTTTCTTTTTGTCCAATGACTGCTCCCTTGAGCTAACGAGCTGACGAGCTCTGGAGAGGCACCTGTGCGCCGGTGAGTGGTACATAAACCTGAGAAGACTTTTGGCGGCATTTCAAGCAACCCCACAGACTTGGCTGCTCTCTGCTGATGACGGGCTAAACCTAGAAACATGTGTCCAGAGATACACAGCACTTGCTGCACCTACTTAGGTGAAAGACTTTTGATTACTTTTTCAGCACGAAACAAAGTGACTGCATTTACCATGATGCATTGGGGCTAACTTTTTGCTTGAGTGTGAGGCAGTGTGCTCCCTTTTTTCTTTTTGTCCAATGACTGCTCCCTTGAGCTAACGAGCTGACGAGCTCTGGAGAGGCACCTGTGCGCCGGTGAGTGGTACATAAACCTGAGAAGACTTTTGGCGGCATTTCAAGCAACCCCACAGACTTGGCTGCTCTCTGCTGATGACGGGCTAAACCTAGAAACACGTGTCCAGAGATACACAGCACTTGCTGCACCTACTTAGGTGAAAGACTTTTGATTACTTTTTCAGCATGAAACAAAGTGACTGCATTTACCATGATGCATTGGGGCTAACTTTTTGCTTGAGTGTGAGGCAGTGTGCTCCCTTTTTTCTTTTTGTCCAATGACTGCTCCCTTGAGCGAACGAGCTGACGAGCTCTGGAGAGGCACCTGTGCGCCGGTGAGTGGTACATAAACCTGGGAAGACTTTTGGCGGCATTTCAAGCAACCCCACAGACTTGGCTGCTCTCTGCTGATGACGGGCTAAACCTAGAAACACGTGTCCAGAGATACACAGCACTTGCTGCACCTACTTAGGTGAAAGACTTTTGATTACTTTTTCAGCACGAAACAAAGTGACTGCATTTACCATGATGCATTGGGGCTAACTTTTTGCTTGAGTGTGAGGCAGTGTGCTCCCTTTTTTCTTTTTGTCCAATGACTGCTCCCTTGAGCTAACGAGCTGACGAGCTCTGGAGAGGCACCTGTGCGCCGGTGAGTGGTACATAAACCTGAGAAGACTTTTGGCGGCATTTCAAGCAACCCCACAGACTTGGCTGCTCTCTGCTGATGACGGGCTAAACCTAGAAACACGTGTCCAGAGATACACAGCACTTGCTGCACCTACTTAGGTGAAAGACTTTTGATTACTTTTTCAGCACGAAACAAAGTGACTGCATTTACCATGATGCATTGGGGCTAACTTTTTGCTTGAGTGTGAGGCAGTGTGCTCCCTTTTTTCTTTTTGTCCAATGACTGCTCCCTTGAGCTAACGAGCTGACGAGCTCTGGAGAGGCACCTGTGCGCCGGTGAGTGGTACATAAACCTGAGAAGACTTTTGGCGGCATTTCAAGCAACCCCACAGACTTGGCTGCTCTCTGCTGATGACGGGCTAAACCTAGAAACACGTGTCCAGAGATAAACAGCACTTGCTGCACCTACTTAGGTGAAAGACTTTTGATTACTTTTTCAGCACGAAACAAAGTGACTGCATTTACCATGATGCATTGGGGCTAACTTTTTGCTTGAGTGTGAGGCAGTGTGCTCCCTTTTTTCTTTTTGTCCAATGACTGCTCCCTTGAGCTAACGAGCTGACGAGCTCTGGAGAGGCACCTGTGCGCCGGTGAGTGGTACATAAACCTGAGAAGACTTTTGGCGGCATTTCAAGCAACCCCACAGACTTGGCTGCTCTCTGCTGATGACGGGCTAAACCTAGAAACACGTGTCCAGAGATACACAGCACTTGCTGCACCTACTTAGGTGAAAGACTTTTGATTACTTTTTCAGCACGAAACAAAGTGACTGCATTTACCATGATGCATTGGGGCTAACTTTTTGCTTGAGTGTGAGGCAGTGTGCTCCCTTTTTTCTTTTTGTCCAATGACTGCTCCCTTGAGCTAACGAGCTGACGAGCTCTGGAGAGGCACCTGTGCGCCGGTGAGTGGTACATAAACCTGAGAAGACTTTTGGCGGCATTTCAAGCAACCCCACAGACTTGGCTGCTCTCTGCTGATGACGGGCTAAACCTAGAAACACGTGTCCAGAGATACACAGCACTTGCTGCACCTACTTAGGTGAAAGACTTTTGATTACTTTTTCAGCACGAAACAAAGTGACTGCATTTACCATGATGCATTGGGGCTAACTTTTTGCTTGAGTGTGAGGCAGTGTGCTCCCTTTTTTCTTTTTGTCCAATGACTGCTCCCTTGAGCTAACGAGCTGACGAGCTCTGGAGAGGCACCTGTGCGCCGGTGAGTGGTACATAAACCTGAGAAGACTTTTGGCGGCATTTCAAGCAACCCCACAGACTTGGCTGCTCTCTGCTGATGACGGGCTAAACCTAGAAACACGTGTCCAGAGATACACAGCACTTGCTGCACCTACTTAGGTGAAAGACTTTTGATTACTTTTTCAGCACGAAACAAAGTGACTGCATTTACCATGATGCATTGGGGCTAACTTTTTGCTTGAGTGTGAGGCAGTGTGCTCCCTTTTTTCTTTTTGTCCAATGACTGCTCCCTTGAGCTAACGAGCTGACGAGCTCTGGAGAGGCACCTGTGCGCCGGTGAGTGGTACATAAACCTGAGAAGACTTTTGGCGGCATTTCAAGCAACCCCACAGACTTGGCTGCTCTCTGCTGATGACGGGCTAAACCTAGAAACACGTGTCCAGAGATACACAGCACTTGCTGCACCTACTTAGGTGAAAGACTTTTGATTACTTTTTCAGCACGAAACAAAGTGACTGCATTTACCATGATGCATTGGGGCTAACTTTTTGCTTGAGTGTGAGGCAGTGTGCTCCCTTTTTTCTTTTTGTCCAATGACTGCTCCCTTGAGCTAACGAGCTGACGAGCTCTGGAGAGGCACCTGTGCGCCGGTGAGTGGTACATAAACCTGAGAAGACTTTTGGCGGCATTTCAAGCAACCCCACAGACTTGGCTGCTCTCTGCTGATGACGGGCTAAACCTAGAAACACGTGTCCAGAGATACACAGCACTTGCTGCACCTACTTAGGTGAAAGACTTTTGATTACTTTTTCAGCACGAAACAAAGTGACTGCATTTACCATGATGCATTGGGGCTAACTTTTTGCTTGAGTGTGAGGCAGTGTGCTCCCTTTTTTCTTTTTGTCCAATGACTGCTCCCTTGAGCTAACGAGCTGACGAGCTCTGGAGAGGCACCTGTGCGCCGGTGAGTGGTACATAAACCTGAGAAGACTTTTGGCGGCATTTCAAGCAACCCCACAGACTTGGCTGCTCTCTGCTGATGACGGGCTAAACCTAGAAACATGTGTCCAGAGATACACAGCACTTGCTGCACCTACTTAGGTGAAAGACTTTTGATTACTTTTTCAGCACGAAACAAAGTGACTGCATTTACCATGATGCATTGGGGCTAACTTTTTGCTTGAGTGTGAGGCAGTGTGCTCCCTTTTTTCTTTTTGTCCAATGACTGCTCCCTTGAGCTAACGAGCTGACGAGCTCTGGAGAGGCACCTGTGCGCCGGTGAGTGGTACATAAACCTGAGAAGACTTTTGGCGGCATTTCAAGCAACCCCACAGACTTGGCTGCTCTCTGCTGATGACGGGCTAAACCTAGAAACACGTGTCCAGAGATACACAGCACTTGCTGCACCTACTTAGGTGAAAGACTTTTGATTACTTTTTCAGCATGAAACAAAGTGACTGCATTTACCATGATGCATTGGGGCTAACTTTTTGCTTGAGTGTGAGGCAGTGTGCTCCCTTTTTTCTTTTTGTCCAATGACTGCTCCCTTGAGCGAACGAGCTGACGAGCTCTGGAGAGGCACCTGTGCGCCGGTGAGTGGTACATAAACCTGAGAAGACTTTTGGCGGCATTTCAAGCAACCCCACAGACTTGGCTGCTCTCTGCTGATGACGGGCTAAACCTAGAAACACGTGTCCAGAGATACACAGCACTTGCTGCACCTACTTAGGTGAAAGACTTTTGATTACTTTTTCAGCACGAAACAAAGTGACTGCATTTACCATGATGCATTGGGGCTAACTTTTTGCTTGAGTGTGAGGCAGTGTGCTCCCTTTTTTCTTTTTGTCCAATGACTGCTCCCTTGAGCTAACGAGCTGACGAGCTCTGGAGAGGCACCTGTGCGCCGGTGAGTGGTACATAAACCTGAGAAGACTTTTGGCGGCATTTCAAGCAACCCCACAGACTTGGCTGCTCTCTGCTGATGACGGGCTAAACCTAGAAACACGTGTCCAGAGATACACAGCACTTGCTGCACCTACTTAGGTGAAAGACTTTTGATTACTTTTTCAGCATGAAACAAAGTGACTGCATTTACCATGATGCATTGGGGCTAACTTTTTGCTTGAGTGTGAGGCAGTGTGCTCCCTTTTTTCTTTTTGTCCAATGTTTAGTTTTCAGATGTGTTTAGGTCTTGTGGATTTTTCTACATGGCAGCGTCCCAAAGTCCATAAAGTGCAGCCCTCACCATTCCAAGTGGGACGATTTTGAGAGTTAGCCAAGCTGTCATGGCCCAAATGTAAAACAAAAACCCAAAATAATCAAATGTCCTCTTGCTTGCCGTGGGATAAGATGTTTTAGTGTGCGGGGGAGAGCTGAAAGACTGTTACCCCCTTCAGTTGGTGTGGGGGCATAACCAGGCCCATACTGGTTGGTAGCCACCACCCCACTATTTATTTTTTTAATTCCCTGGCATCTAGTAGACTTTCTGCCCCCCCCCAGGTTGTGGATCGGGGGTAATTGCCCCATCTGCCCACTGGTGGGCAGAACAACTTTGTCCCCATTTATTTGGGGTGGGTGTATGGCCATACCCCCACCCTGTTATTTTGAAAATAAAATCTTCGCTGGTCTCTGTTGGCTTTCTGCCCCCCTTGGGGGCAGATGGGCCTTCCAAAAATAAGGCAATCTGCCCCCAAAGGGGGCAGATATGGCCAACAGTAATGTGTCCCCATGGGGAGCGACCCTTGCCCAAGGGGCTGCCTCCCCAAACAAAACACACTCATACACAAACACCAATCCCTGGTGCCTAAGTGGTTTCTGCAGATCGACTTAATAGAAATAGGCCAATCTACCCCCAAGGGGAGGAGAAATGGTCTAAAATAAATTTGCCCCCCCAGGGGAGCGACCCTTGCCTAAGGGGTTGCTCCCATTGCGTGAAATTGGCGCAAAAAAAAATCCATGGTGCCTAGTGGTTTCTGCCCCCCTTGGGGGCAGATCGGCCAAATAAAAAAAGGCCGATCTACCCCCAAGGGGGGCAGAAATGGCCTAAAATAAATTTGCCCCCCAGGGGAACGACCCTTGCCTAAGGGGTCGCTCCCCTTGTTTGAAATTGATGCAAAAAAATAAAGATCCGTGGTGTCTGGTGGTTTCTGCCCCCCTTGGGGGCAGATTGGCATAGCAAAAATCGGAAATGGCCTAAATACAATTTGCCCCCCCCCAGGGGAGCGACCCTTGCCTAGGGGGTCACTCCCCGTCTGTAAAACAACAAAAAAAAAATCCCTGGTGTCTAGTGGTTTCTGCTCCCCTTGGGGGCAGATCGGCCAAATTAAAATAAGCTGATCTCCCCCCGGGGGGGGGGCAGAAATGGCCTAAAACAAATTTGCCCTACAGGGGAACAACCCTTGCCTAAGGGGTCGCTCCCCTTGTGTGAAATTGATCCAAAAAAATAAAGATCCCTGGTGTCTGGTGGTTTCTGCCCCAGGCAGATTGGCGTAGCAAAAATCGTCCGATCTGCCCCCAGGGGGGCAGAAATGGCCTAAAATAAATTTTCCCCCCAGGGGAGTGACCCTTGCCTAAGGGGTCGCTCACCTTGCGTAAAATGCGCATTAGAAAAAAAAATCCCTGGCGTCTAGTGGTTTCTGCCCCCCTTGGGGGCAGAGATTGGCATCATAAAAATAGGCCAATCTGCCCCCAAGGGGGGCAGAAATGGCCTAAATATAATTTTCCCCATAGGGGAGCAACCCTTGCCTAAGGGGTCGCTCCCCTTGTGTGAAATTGATCCAAAAAAATAAAGATCCCTGGTGTCTGGTGGTTTCTGCCCCGGGCAGATTGGCGTAGCAAAAATCGGCCGATCTGCCCCCAAGAGGGGCAGAAATGGCCGAAATATAATTTTCCCCCTAGGGGAGCGACCCTTGCCTAAGGGGTCGCTCCCCACCTCTACAAAAAAAATTATCCCTGGCGCCTAGAGGTTTCTGCCCCCCTGTGTGCTGATTGGCCTAATAATAGGCCGATCTGCCCCCAGGGGGGCAGAAAAAGGCTTGAAAATAAATGCCCCCCTGGGGAGCGACCCTTGCCCAAGGGGTCGCTCCCCTTATGCCAATTTCCTAAAAAAATAATATCTCTGGTGTCTAGTGGGCATTTTAGCAGCCGCATCGCTTCCCAATCCGGCTGCTAAAATGCTCTGAGAGACTTCAAAGGGAAGGAAATTCCTTTCCTTCACTTTGAAGCCTCTCAGGCCCCCATCACATGATCGGAAGAGAAATGCTTTTGCATTTCTCTTCCGATCGCGCTGGAAGCTGACCATCCAGCACGATGGGAGGGCGCCTCTGTGAGGTCAGTGCGCGATCACGCGCTGACGTCACGGGGGTTGGGGGGTCAGGTGGGGTGTCCGTGGGGGAAGGGGAAAGGCTTCCCCTTCCATCCCTGCCTTGGGGGGGTGGGAGGGAACCCCACGGAGGGAGCGCTAGCGCTCCCTCCGGGCTCCAGGCCGAGGACGTAATGGTTACGTCCTCGGCACAGGAGCACTGTGCCGCAGGGCGTAACCATTACATCCGCGGCACAGAAGCGGTTAAGTACTATTAAAGTGCAGATTCCCTTTGAGAGCAGATAGAGGTATGGAGTTTAGGGTCCCTGAACTAACAATTTAAAAATTCATCTTTTAGTAAATGTGTTTTTTAGATTGTTAGTTTGAAAATGCCACTTTTAGAAAGTAGGCATTTTCTTGCTTAAACCATTCTGTGACACTGCCTGGTTGTGGATTTCCTGTCTGGGTCAGTTTGACAGTTGGGCTGATGCACCTCTCCTCTAGACAGTGACACAAAGGGAGCTGGGGTGTGGCCTGCATATCCTGATGAGCCATCTGTGCTAGGAGAGGAGGGAGGAGTGGTCACTCACACCTGAAAGAGCTGTGTTTGCCCTCACACAATGCAGTCTCCAACTCCCTGGTGTGTGTCTGGGGCCTGGCCTTGGCAAGGAAGAATCATGTGAACAATAGAGACTTTCCTTTGAAGTAGGCCTACTTCAAAGGCAGAAAGGAGTGTAAGTATTGGACCCAAAACCCCTAAAAAGCAGATCACTTCTGGATTGAAGAGGAACCTCTGCCAAGGAGAAGAGCTGAGGAGAAGTGCTACCCCTGCCTGTGACTGTGCTTTGTTGGGATATCCTTCATGCTGCTTCTGACTGTGAAAGGGGACAAAGACTGGACTTTGTTGTGCATTGCTGCTTGTGAAGAATCTCCAAAGACTTGAGTTGAGCTTGCCTCCTGTTTTGAAATCTCAGGGCCATCAAAGACTTCCTCTGCTAATATCTGGACTCTCTGCTGAAACTCCTGCCAGTGCCAAGAGGTGCCCTATCCAGTCCCTGGGCCCTTGAAAGGTGAAGTTGGCAGACAAGAGCTGAAAATCCATGCACGGAACGAAGTGCAGGGAAATTTACCACACTCCATCTGCAACACAGCTGATAAATGATGCGCTGCCGGCCTCGCAGCTAAAATCGAGGATCCACCTGCATCGCGGCTGGGAGATTGACACATCACAGCTGGAGAAACGACATGCAACACCCGCTTGTGGCTGCTGATATCAACACAAACAGTCGTTTTCAATAGCAAACTGTAGCGGATTTCTAACACAGTGCAACACGATTATCCGTGCACCATCCCTGGGCGTTAAAGTCAACCCAACTCTGTGCGGATCCGAGGTGCCCTATCCAGAAATCGACGCATCACTCTCTTGCGAGGGAGAAGAAACAACACATCAATAACCCAACCAGAGAACAAAATGACCCACGGACTCCCTTGCCAGGAAGGAATCGACACATCACTACCTTTTCCGACTCACGCTCACCCGTGCAACTTTATTTTTGACCATAACAAGGTACTTTGCATAACAACAGCATTCTCACTGTTTTCTACAGATTAAGGCCCTCATTATGACATTGGCTGTAAATCCCACTTACCGCCATGCTAAGTGCCACCAACATACCGCCGCTGGTGCGAATATCCGTTCACCATATTATGACACACATACACCAATCCGCCACATAAACAAATTCGCTAGTCCAAAGGTCAGTGATAAAGTGGCAGTATCAAAACCCACACCATTACGCCAACAGAACAACGCCCACCACATTATGACCCCCGAATCACCACGGCGGACATTCAGTGGCGGTAAACCATTGGCGGTACAAACAGTTGCGCTCAAAATACACACACACATACAAAACAACACCACATTGGACAATTCAAACAACACACACCTGACAACCATACACACACCACACCCACACACCCAAACCCTATAAAAGACACATCCACATTACCCACAACCCTTTACGACTACAAACCATTGGCACAAGACAGACACCAAGACCACAGACAAAACCAGAGCCATCCACTACTTACACCCATACACCACTCACGCACCCCACATCACACACCCCAACACATCACCCCACAAACCCTTACCTACACACCTAACACAACACCCATGGCACCACAAAGACACCCCCGATTCGCAGAGGAAGAGCTAAGGGTCATGGTGGAGAAAATCATCATGGTAGAGCCACAGCTATTTGGAGCACAGATGCAGCAGATATCAATAGCTAGGAAGATGGAGCTATGGTGGAGAATCATGGACAGGGTCAATGCCGTGGGACAGCACCCAAGAACTAGGGATGACATCAGGAAGAGGTGAATCATCCAACGGGGGAAGGTACATTCCATTGCAGCAAGACACCAACTCACTGTACAGATGACTGACGGTGGACACCTACCTCCTCCCCCACAACTAACAACATAGGAGGAGCAAGTCTTGGCAATCATGCATCCTGAGGGCCTGGCCGGAGTAGGAGGAGGACTGGATTCTGGTAAATCAACTCTCTACTACTACTACTCCCCTACCTGCATGCCATCCCAAACCCCCACCCTCACTCTCACTCCCATCAACCTACCACTTCCCACACACCCCACCATCACATCTCTCTTATCCCAGTGGTAAGCCCTGCATGCCATACCAATGCATGGACACCACTCACAGACCAGCATGGACACCTATCACTAAAGCATGCACACTAGAGAGAATCAGCTATCCCACCATATACCAACTTACACAAGTGAAACCTGACAGGGCACATACAACCAAAGAGGGCAAGCCACGGATGCACAATATGTCAGACATAGAAACAATAACACAGAATTTACATCCCCACAGGTACCCCAGCCAATGTCAGTGGAGAGGAGGTGCCAGCAATACCAGTCCCCCAATGGAAGAGGCCCACAGTGATGACAGCAACTCTGGTCTTCAGGATCTGTATGACCAACCTGGCCCATCAGGGGCCTCTTGACATCCGGTTACCCAGGCCCAGTCACACACCACCACAGAGCGTCCCCAATCAGGAAACACCACCACAGCACCCACCCATCGTACCCACACCTCTGTCCCCAGGACACGTCAATCAGCAGTGTGTCCACCGCTACAAGGATGCCAGGCCACCCCTCATACCCAAGACAATCAAGGACCTGGGTCAGTGGCAGTGGGCACACGGTTCAGGGGACAGAAGCACAGGTCAACAGGGAAATTGGGAGGAATGCTGTGCACCAGGGGGAGGACAGGCCGAGGGAATCGACTCTCAGGGAGGCACTTGCAGAGTTCCTGGGAGCATATCAACATTCCCAGGACACAAAGGGCCAGATCCCGGACCATGTGCAGGAGAACAGGCAGCTGCAGTAGGGACCGTACCAGGGGATCAGGGAGGACTTGCAGGCCATTAACAACACCCTGATCTCCATTGCAGGGGTGCTGGCAGACATGGCCAAAATTATGAGGGAGGCAGTCTCACACCAGTGGGCCCCTGCCACTAGCCATATATCTGAACAGCCTTCCACCTCCGCTGCCGCTAGTGGCCAGGAGGACCCGCCACAGGACCAAGAGGCCACTAGCACCCCTCCCTCTGCAGAAGGTGAACCACCCGCAAACGTCCCCTGCGATCCAGACAGAAGCCAGAGACACTAGCCAAGACCCCCGCCAGGAAATGAGAATCTCCTGATTGTCACCCTTGTGTCTCACTCTGTCACCCTGTCCACCTTGAACTGCCATTGCCCCCCTTCCTATAACCCCTTGGACAATGCACCTGTGCTACAAATAGACTGGAACTACACCCTGGGCTTTCCTCCATCATCACCCCATCCCATTGCACTTGCCCCTCCATATTTTAGCAGTTCAATAAACACCTTTGGAAAAAAAAGAATTTTGGAGTATGTCAAATTTGTAAAGTATGTATTCATTTCAACAGGTACAGACATTGCAATTCAACTGTACAGAAAATTAGCATAGGTGTATGACCTGTAGCTGGCTGCAGTGATCACACCAGGAGCAGATGTGAGGTCACCAACATCTGTAAAATGAATTGCCAAAGGGTACAGTAAGTGGGCATAGAAGTGGGAAATGACAGCATGCCAGTGCCACAGAAATTCCCAAAAACTTAATTGAAATGTGAAGTAACACTGTCTTACCTGTGTGTCATTGGAAGTACTGTCTGATGACTGATGTTCTGTTGTCCTCATCCCCATCCTCTGCCTCCTCATCCTCACTGTCCACAGGGTCCACTGCTGCCACACAGGCATCTCCACCCTCCTCCTCCTACAGAAAAGGCACATGGCATCTCAGGGCAAGGTTGTGAAACATGCAGCATGCCACTATAATCTGGCAGACCTTCTTGGGTGAATAGCACAGGGATCCTCCTGTTAGATGGAGGCACCGGAACCTGGCCTTCAGGAGACCAAAGGTCCTTTATATTATCCTTCTTGTTCGCCCATGAGCCTCATTATAATGTTCTTCTGCCCTTGTCCTGGCGTTCCTCACAGTGGTCAGCAGCCATGACAGGTTTGGGTAACCAGAGTCACATGAAATATTGAGGGAAAACATTTAGCCACACACTATCATATATGGCCCACACCATACCCATACACCAACATTTACTGGGTGGGGACCAGGGCTCACCTATTAGCAACACCCTGTGCCTCTGTAGTTAGGCCATTACATTTGGGATGCTGCTATTCCTCAGGACAAAGGCATCATGCACCGACTCAGCATACTTAGCATTGACGTGGGAGATGTACTGGTCCACCAAGCACACCATCTGTACATTTATAGAGTGGAAACTCTTACAATTTCTGAACACCTGTTCATTTTGACGGGGATGACAAATGCAAAATGTGTTCCATCAATCACCCCAATTATGTTGGGGATATGTCCCATTGCATGGAACTCGGCCTTTACTGTGGCCAAACTTCTACCCGGGGGAAAACAATGTAGCTGCACATGTGTTTAATCAGGGCAGACAACACTCTGGTCAGCACTATTGAGAACATTGGCTGTGACATTCCTGTTGCCAAGCCCACTGTCACTTGGAAAGAACCAGTTGCCTGGAAATGAGGCACTGATAGAACTTGCACAAGAGGGAGGATCCCAGTGGGGTTACGGATAGTAGATATAAGGTCAGGCTCCAATTCGGGCACACAGCTCTGTGATTGTGGCCCTGTCAAGTCTATAGGTGAGGATGATGTGTCTGTCCTCCATTGTTGCCATGTGCACCAGGGGTCTGTACACAGGGTTATTTTTCCATCTCCTATTCATCGGCAGCAGTAGCAATCTATGGGGCAAAAGAGTGAGGAGCCGATCACAAAATGAACAATGGGGCTACAACAGAACTTTGCATGCTGTTAATTTGCAATGGGTAAGTGTGACTAGTATAGTGTGGCCAATTTTCAACAGTGATGCAGCAAATATCCAGGGCCTGCCCCCCACCTCACCTGAAATGGGTCCACCTATCCTTTGTGGAGGGAAGTGTGGAAGTGAGGTAATTCCGCTGACGTTGTGCACCGTTGCGGGAGGCGGTCGGGAACCGCCATGCAACTCCTCATTGGGTAACATTGGGCCCTATGGGGTACAGTGGCCAATGGGGATCTATGCCGGCGGTGACTGTATGCACCGCCGTGGACGTGACCGCCATTTTCTATCATATTCCTCACTTGCTACCTGATCATCCACAGAAGAGGATCTACACTGCATGTGCTGAGGTGACCTGTGTCTGGAACATACCATGGCCCGTGTGACTGTGGAAAGGGCCCCTGCCTTCACTTCGGCGGAGTTGGAGAGACCGGTGGATGGGGTCCTACCCCAGTATGGACTGCTGTATGGGCCTCCAGACCAACAGGTGAGAACACTGTGGGCACGATGCATGTGGCATGAATGCATGGAGTGGTGTGTGTGAAGGCCTCCTGTAAGGAGGGTGGGTGAAAGTCCTCTTGGCGGCGTACAGGTTGTGTGCTGGGCTATGTGTGTGCCAGTGGTGATGGAAACGGTAAGGTAGGCCATATTTGTGACAGGCTGGCCTCGTTGTCTAATGGTTTTTCCATGCGTGTATTGCTTCTGCAGGTCAGCGCCCATCAAATGAAGGGTATGTGGCATGCCATCGCCAGGGACGTGCAGACCCTGGGGGTCTATGGCAGGTGGAGCACCCACTGTCGGAAACGGTGGGAGGATGTGAGACGCTGTGCATGGAAGACGGCGAAGGTCCATCTGGGGATAGCCTCTCAACGAGGAAGAGGTGCCCGTAGAAACCTGACCCCCCCGATGGCCCACATACTGGTGGTGGCCTAGCCTGAGCTGGATGGGCGCTTGAGGGCATCACAGCAGCCACAAGGGGGTGAGTACAATGCCCATCATTACAACTTACTCATGGTAGGGTGGTATCGGGGTGGGGGTTGTGTGTCAGTAGGTGCCCTTAGGCCAGGCCTGACATTGCAGCATAGGTACGCTGGTGGCTAGGGTTCTGAGAGGATAATGCTGCTATCTAGCTTGTAAGCATCCACAACTGGTCGGGGCTGCGTGGGTCCCAGGTGTGCTGCATTTGGTGATGTGTGCCCCTCCCCATGCCTTGGATGCAAACTTTTCCTCTGGTAGTGCTATGGCATATTGCATAGGCCTGTTCCCTGTGTGTGAGGGTGGTGATGGTGAAGCCATTGACCAATTGTATCGTTTGCCTCTCCCCCTTTATTGTTTTGTCATCCTGTCTTTATTTGCATTAGCATCATCTGGCAGAGGAGCAGAGGCATCGGCGACGGAGGGAGCCGCACCCCACAGGACCCAGGAGGCAGAATCCACCGACGCTGAGGGCACCAGTGGGATGGAGGGTGAGAGGAACACCACAGCGGAGACTGGAGGGGACAGTTCAGACATAGATACCTCCTCCGATGGAAGCTCCCTGATGGTGGCGGACACCTGTGACCACCCCAGCTACAGGTACAGCCGCCACTCCCTGTACCTGCATCGCCCTCCCAGCAGCCCCTCATTGAGTTGCCCTTACCTGCTCACCCAGGAGGGTAGGCATCTCCTTCAGACCGGCCACCTCAGGCCCTGTCCCAGTGAACCCTGCTGCCCTGAGTGAGGAGGTTATTGACCTCCTGAGATCTATCTCTGTAGGGCACACAACCATTGTGAATGCTATCCAGGGGCTGGCAGCCCAGATGCAACAGACTAATGCATTCCTGGAGGGCATTCACACTGGACTGGCGGCCCAACAGAGATCGATCCAGGTTCTCGCCTCCTCTCTAATTGCAGCCATTGTCCCTGTTTCTTCCGTCCCCCCTCCAACTTCCACTTCCCAGTCCCATTCTCCTCATCCCAAACCCATCCCACGCACACATGCAGACGAGCATGCACACAAGAGTGGTTCAGGCAAACACAAGCACCACACTTTATCCCACAGGAACTCACACAAACACCATCCAGATGCAGACATACCAACATCCGCTATTTCCACGGTCTCACCCTCTGCCTCCTCATCCCCCTCCCTTCCAGTTCCGTCCACACTCACATCTGCATGCACTACATCATCATCCACTACCAGCATCACCACCACACCAAGCAAAACACACAACTCACTGGCAGACACCTCCACAACAGCCATGCACACGTCCCCTGTGTCCTCTCCCACTGTGTCTGCCGCCCCTCATGAGGTACACAAACACAAGCATTCAGACACCTAACAACAGCATCCAGCCAATGCACCTGCACCCAAAATCAGCAGATAGACACCTCCAACAACCACTCCCTCTTCCTCCACTCCCTAACCTTCTCCCTCTTCCCACCCCAGTGTCCCTAAAAAACTGTTCCTATCCACCATTGACCTCTTCCCTACCCCTCCCCCATCCTGCACGTCTGGCCAGGGTGGAAAGACCCCAGCAAAGCACCTCAGCCACCCAGTCCATGGGCCCAGTCGTCACCACACCCACTTGTGGTGGAAAAGGATCCAGGGCACATGTCCTGAGGGTAAAGGAGCCTGCCCAAGCTGCTGCCAAGATGGGAAAGGAGCCTGCACCAGCAGTCAGGAAGAGCAAGAGGCCTGGGGCAGGAACTGTGATGGAGCCTCCACCACCAACCATGGTTGTGCAGCCATCCGAGTTTGCAGGGGATGGGAAGGAGCCTCCTTTCACCAGCAGCACCACCACAACCAGTGAGCAACCGTTCAAGGTTGCAGGGGATGGGCAGGAGCCTCCCCCCACCAGCAGCACCACTGCCACCACATCCAGTGAGCAGCCATCCCAGGTTGCAGGGGATGGGCAGGAGCCTCCCCCCACCAGCAGCAGCATTACCACTGAGCAGCCGTCACCACCGGCGGACGGTATGTAATCCTGCCTACATGGGCTGCTGTGCGGCCTGCCCCCTGCAAATCCAGTGGCTCTGACAGTCACCTGAGAGACTGTGACCTTGCACTCTCCAGGATCAAGAGCACAGGGCACGATGCCCCCTCCAGAACCAGTGGGGAAGAAGCCCACCTAATCCAGACTCCCCAGGATCAAGAGCACAGGGCACAATGCCCCCTTTAGACCCAGTGGGCAAGACACCCACCTAATCCAGACTCTCTAGGATCAAGAGCACAGGGCACAATGCCCCCTCCAGAACCAGTGGGAAGTCGCCCACTCGAGAGACTGTGGCCTTGCACTCCCCAGGACCAAGCACGGGGCATGTTCCCCCCTCCAGAGCAAGTGGGCAAGTCACCCACTCAAGACACTGTGGCCTTGCACTCCCCAGGACCAAGCGCAGGGCATGTTGCCCCTCCAGAGCAAGTGGGCAAGTCACCCATTCAAGAGACTGTGGCCTTGCACTCCCCAGGATCAAGCACAGGGCATGTTGCCCTCTCCAGAACCAGTGGTGTTTTTCCAACTCATGGCTGAGGTGTCCCCCTGCCCCCTCTGAGGTGCCTGCTTATTTTTTACCAACAGATGCCCCTGCAGTGTTCTCTCAGTGATGAGGCAGGTGCCATGTTTGGCCTTGGACTTTGGCCTGTGGCCATGTGGACTACGTAGGTTGTGGACTTGGCTGTGTCGCTTTTTGAGTACATATGTATGTATATATGTTATCTTGCCTCACTTATCTTGATGTGTTTCTCTCATTACATTCACTTTCTCAAAATCGTTTTGTCCTTGCATTATTCATCCGAGGTACGGAGTACAAATGTTTTGGTATTTCAGCTGGTTGTGTGTATGGTGTTGTGGGGGTGTGTGTGGTGTGTGTGTGTCACTCTCTTTTTCTTTTCTCTCTCCCTTGTGTGCTAGGCAGCTGTACTCACCGTCGTCTTCTTCGCTGGGGTTGATGTTCGTGGTGGAGCAGCATGTAGAAAATCATGGGGAAGACATGCAGCTCGGGCTCCATGGCGGCGTGGTTCTTCCCTGTGTCTCCAATGGTGAGTCCTTTCACTTCTGGGCAGAGTTTCCGCCAAGATTTTGATGTTGTTGGTACTGCCCCGGAAAAGGTGGCGGAATCGTTTGTCTTAATATGGCCTGGCTGTAGGCGGCTACTGCTGTGGTGGCTATTGTTTCCGCTCTGGCGGTTGGTGTGGTACATTGGCTGTCTATCAGAGATAACACCGCCATGGTCATAATTTGGCCATAATTACAGCCAGCCTGTTGGCGGTATTACCACCACTTTAACACCAACCGCCAGGTTTGGAATGAGGGCCTAAGACTCTTATTCTTTTGAAAATGTATTTATTGACTTGTGTATGTTGGATATTTGTTGTTTTGGTCTTGGGTGATTAGGATAAATATTACCTATTTTTCTAAACTGGTGTGGTGTCCATTTTGTAGTGTTTTCACTGTATTACTGTATGTTTTAGCACAAATACTTTCCACATTGTTTCTGAAGTTAAGCATGCCTGCTTATGCCAAGGTACCAAGAGGGTGAGCGGGGGTTAACTGAGTTTGATTCTCCTTTACCCTGACTAGAGGGAGGGATCTTGCTTGAGCAGGGGGTAACCTGACTTCCAACTTAAGACCACATTTCTAACATCAGCCATACGTCATCCAAATAGCATACCACCCAGAGTACAAGTCATACCAGTGTTGCACTTCCTGGCCACAGGGCCCTTCCAACACACAGTGACCCTATCTGCTGGGATGTTCCCAGCCTTTGTTCAGTTCTGTGTTGAAGGATGTTTGCTCAGTAGTGTTAAAACACCTGGCCAGCTACATTCATTTCCCTCAAAGTGAGGATTTTGCCCATGTTAAAGCAGAGTTCTATTGTTTGGTACACATTGCACATGTTGTAAGAGTCATTGATGGTACCCATGCAGCCCTGGTTCCACCGCATGGGAAAGAACAGGTCTATCAGGTCAGGAAGAACTTCCATTCCATCAATTTCCAAGTAGTGTGTTTAGCGGGCCTCTACATTTCTCAAGTGTGGGTCTGGTTGCTGGGTTCAGTCCTTGATGCCTTCATCATGTGGAACATCTCTATTCCCCATCTGATAACACAGCAGTACCCAGAGAGGGCCTGCCTGGTTGGTAAGTCACATATGTCATGTGTGTATGTATGATATGTTTGCTGGTACTCAGACATTGCTCTGGACTGATGGTTGCACGCATGTCGCATTTCCTTACAAGGGATTCTACTTACCAAAACCGTCCCTGGTTGTTGACACCAGTGAGAAACACTACTATGCAAGGGGAAGTCTGCTTCAACGAGGCACATGGAAGAACATGCCATGTTGTGGAGCAGGCTTTTGGACTCCTGAAGGCAAAATTTTGCAGCATAGACAAATCGGGTGGAGCCCTCCTCTACTCACCAGAAAAAAGTTTGTAAGACCATTGGGGCCTTCTGCATGCTCCACAACATTGCCCTAAGGAGAAACATCCCATTTATCACTGATGAGGGGTAACTGGCAGTGTCACCGGGTGAGCCTCCTGAAATGCCAAGTGAGAATGACAGTGATGAGGATGAAGTTGGAAGTATGGCGGCAGATTTCATCAATCAGGACTTCACATGAGTGTAAGTATGTGATGATCTGTGATTACTGTGACTGCATGGGGTACTGAAGGGCTCAGGATTTATGTAGAAGTGTATCTCTGTCACCATGAGACAGAGCACCTCATTTTATGCATCATACAGGCCAGATTTGCTGGCTACATCAGACTTGATGATGTGCCTCTCTTGAGTATCTCCTATGTTTAGGGCAGTCACATTACACTGTCAGGGAAAAACAGAAGTTTAAAATGACATTTGTGTCTCATGTATGCCTTTGACTGCCTAAACTCATTGTCACTTTTTACTTCCAAATCTCTTTACCATGCCATCCTCATATGGGCATTTCAGAGTTGTGTCATTGGCAGATGTCTGTAGCTTGTCTGACATGTGAAGAGGACATGGAAATGATCCAGGTACTCTTTGTCACATATTTGGGATGTGTCAGTTCCATGCCAAGACTGCCAGGACAGTGGGAGGGCAGTTATATGAGCTGCAGGATAGACCTGTTTGCCCTGGTATGTTGGTCCATTGGTTTCATGTGTGTAATCATGTTGTCTTGTAATGTGTCATTCTGTGCAGTCCATCCATTCTCCCTCCAAATTGTGTTGATAATGATCCTGTATGCCCTGTACATAGATGTCAATGTGTTTTCTCATCGCAGGTCATAGTGCCTGTGCCACAACACTGACATAGGCATGTAACATGCCACTAGAAGCTTAACCATTGTTATGGAATGGGCCTCTGACTAGGGAGTGTTGTACTGTCCTCTGTCTGTGTCATGGGGTATGCTCATTTGGATAGACCTGGTTGTGGTATGTAATAAGGGTCAAGTTGGTGACAACATCCACCAATCTGTTTGCCTATACTATGGGACAGGGTCTTCAATAGCCCTTTCTTCTGTGGACTGGGGGATGCTACTTTGAGATATGTAGCCATAGGGAACAATGTTTAATCATTCTTGGCAATTACAATCTAGACATATTAGCAGCTGATGGGCTGTGCAGTGTAAATACAAATTTTGGTGTGAGTAATCACTTGTGTTGTTGTGTTGCTAGTAATCCTTAGCCTGACACTGCCTGTGACGCATCCCTTCTTACATTACCATGTCAGGAGTCCCTTATTTGCATCACACGAATTTCACGTTGTACATCCCTCAATTATGACAAATCACTATTAGGCATGGATGGTGTGCTAGTTGAGTTTATTCACATGTGCTCTGAAAGAGATGGATTTTGATTTAGCCAAAAACGCAAATAGTGAATGAATAAGTCATTGTGGTTGTAATCATTGGAGTAGCTGCCACAACATTTGAAGTTCAAAGTCCAGTGTCCTACTATCCAGGAAAATGGATAGTGTGTGAAGAACAGTCAGCAGAGTAAAGGGGTCACTTTCTGGAAGTGGTTGAGGTCTTGACATCTGCACCTCCTTGTTGTTTGGGTGGGCGTCCCCGCTTGCAGGGAGGTTCTTCAGCTGTAGATGCAGGGGTGTCTGAGGCAGGTCCTTCCACTGGCAGGGCCTCCCTTCCACTGGCTGCCACCAAGGTCAAAGGGGCAGATATTACTAAGCTAATGTGAAGGGTCTGGTGTTGTCCTCAATCCCTGCTCATAGTGGTGTTCATGTCCCTCAGCACCCATGTTAGGGAGGCCAGGGTGACATTTTGGGCCTCCCACTGTTGCAGTATTTCATGGTAGTAATCCCTCTGAAGCTGCTGAGCTCCCTAAGTTCAGTGAGTACCTGGCTCATCAGACCTTGGGATTGTTGGTATGCTCCCAAAATGTGGGTGATGGTGTCTTGTCCAGACCCATTCCCAGCAGCCTCATTCCACTGGCCCACACCATCCCTCCCACGCATCCTAACTCCTCGTGCCTATGCCCTTGGCAGTTTGGACCCCACCACTGGGTCCAGCTCCATCATTGTCAGAGCTGTCTAGTTGTGATACAGGTACCAGGCCTGGGGGGCACAAAATTGTTGAATCAGTCCTTCTGACTCATGTTTGGGGGTGACTGGTTGCCTGAGATGTTGATACAACAGGGCTGGGAGGAGTCGATGTGGTCAGGGTGAGGCTGACAGGTGTCTTCTGACCAGATTCCCCAGATGGGCCAGCGCCACCCTCAACGTTTACATGTCCAGGAGTGGGATCCTCACTGAGGGCTAGATCCACGGGTGGAGCAGCAATGTCTTGATAGGTGTCTGAGTACCCAGTGGCAGGTAGACCTGTTGCAGTGAGAGACAGTATATTTCAGTTTGTATTTAACATATACCACAAACAGTTTACAGTGACATTTGACTCAGGCCATGTACACATTGGCTTTGCATTGTTCCTTTATGTGAGAGGCACACCTGCTATCAACTGTATAGACCTGCCATTTGGGGAACAGTCCAATTCCCTTCCAAGTCACCTTGCGACAGGATGTCTGAGTACATTGGCACTTGAATGTCTGTTCATGCACTCCCACCTTTTCAGCAGTGCAGTCAAAACAGTGGATGTGCATAATGTGGCTTAGGTCATCCCAAGACCTAGTGGACGGTTATGCGGGCAGACCTGGATGCTTGTTGTTGCATATCTTAGTTGTCATCATGTGGTTAATGAGCTGTGAATATGTGTCTTGCCACAAACATTCATTGGGAAAATAGGTTGGGCTGTCCTTCCTGTCCACATTATTTTCATCTTGGCTTATCTGTTCAAGATGATCTAGCTGATAAGGCACATCACAGAGTATAACATGATCTGTATGTTAGACCCTCCCAGGTAGGTAACCTGCATTTGTGATTTAACAAACAGCACAATGTCATTGTGGACAGTGTCCTGGTTATTGGAGTTAGATGTATTGTTCCTCCTTGGATTTACAGTCATGTTACACCAAGGTCTATACACAACATATATAAGTCACCATTTCAGGTGACTAGATGTTCATATCAAGTTGATATAAATGGATGTTAGGACTGATGCACAGTGAGCATGTCTTTTTGCATTGAGTACACAGTGCCTGCTGACCTTGGCATTGCTGTCTTGGCCTGTTCTAGCCACACCCTATCCTGTTGATATCCCCATGGTTGAGTACATGGCAAAGACTGAGTAGAGGGGGAATGATCCTAGTAGCAGTGAACACAGTATTGGCTGAATGGAGTGATATTACAAGTGACTGCTGACCTTGGAATTGCTGTCTTGGCCTGTCCTACCCACACACTGTGCAGTTTGAATACTCTCAAGTGGGTACACTCCAATGTAGAGTTGAAAAAGGTAGTGATATGGATTGGGCGACACTGTCCTGGCCTTAGTGATAGTGGAACAGTGCCTGCTAGGAGCTGTAGGGCTATCAATCCCTGTATTACACCCACTATACAGAGATGTTGTTCCCCCAGGTGGGTGTGATTAGCATGTAGGAGGCCAGAAAGGGGTTTATGGACAGGTGGACACTGGACTGTTGTGTGGTGTGATGTTGTAGGTGGGGAAAGTTGATTAGTGAGCATGCATGCCAATCCTTTTCGCTGGGCAAATTTCATTGATGTGACTTATCCAACTCGACTCCCCCAGGTATTCCTGTCAAGCCCTCACGATGCAGGATGGCCAAGACCTTCTCTTCCCATGATGTAAACTGTGGGGGAGGACGTGTGGGATCATCACCAGTGTTGTAGACCGCCAGCTGGCACCTGGCAGACATAGGACGTATCTTCCCCCTGAGGTCATTCCACCTCTTCCTGATGTTGTCCCCTGTGTGCGGGTAGCTGCCTAGAGAGTTCACTCTGTTGACTATCCTTTGCCACAATTCCATTTTCCTAATGATAGTGGTCTGCTGGACTTGGGCTCCAAAGATATGTGGCTATACTCTAATGATTTTATCCACCATGACTCTTAACTTGTCATCTGTAAAACAGGATGTTTTTGTGGTGACATGGTGGTGATAAAGAAGTGATGAGGAAAATAATTTGTAGGTGCTCTGTGATGAGGGGGTGACGGGGGAAAATAGTGTGGTGAGGTGCAAGTATGTGTGTTGGGGGTGTTGTGAAGATGTGTGGTATCTGCTTTGTGTGAGATGGTGGGGTGCCTAATCAATAGTTTTGGTTGCTCTCATGTGGTTCTGTCTTCTGTGTTTGGCGTAGAAGATGCAAAGGATTGTGATATGTGGAAGGGTGTGTTTTATAGTGTGGTTGGTAGGTGTGTCCAGTACATGAATGAGTGTCTGCTGTTTTGTTTTCAAATCTTTCTAATGTGGTCTTGTATATTACGGTGGGGACTAGAGACCGCTGCAGTATGCACCGCCATTGGAAGACCACCATGGCAAGACCGCCATGGCGATTTTCAACTTGTAATAGGTTTGGTGGTTGGTGGTCAGGCTGGCAGTGCTGGTGATCGGACTGCCTATTTCTTGCCCTCCAGAATCCTGGAGGTGTCAGGATATTAGCTGTTTTTTGGCTTGCCTGGCTGTGTAACTCATAATATGGCGGTCTGTATGACCACCAACATGGCGGTCTTTTGGCAGATGCCCCCGAAGTGGTCTGGCAGTTAGATCACCAAACTCATAATAAAGCCTTAAATCTATTTGTTTGTTTGCAGTTTTACATAGCACAGACTTGACCCGAAGGGATAGGAGTGCTTTACATGAGCATCAGTTACATTTCACAAGGACACATTTCTTTTGGGCTTTTGGTATGGGGAGATTAAGTGATTTGCCGAGAATCACAGGATTTCAAGCTGATATCAAACTCGAAACTGGTTCCAGAGTTACAAAGTCTGCAGCCATGGCTGTAACGTCACATTTTCTCCCCTAACTGTAACATATAAACAAGTGATCAACTGGATAAAAAACATCAAGATAGCAAATAATTTAAAAGTGCGTTGTTGCTATTTGAGAACTTAGAAAATAGGACCTCATATTAGTTTTTTAGCGCACTAACATTATTTCTATGGGAATAAGACCCTCTCATTTTTTTAATTTCTAAAGGAAATGCTTTAGGTATTACAGTTTTTATTACATCAAGTTAACTTCAGGCATGCCACACTTTTGCAATTAATATAGAATGTTAGAAATCTATTTGTTCATTAGAATACTGTGGGGAGGCAGATGCCAGTGATACGGACTTGGATAATTGAGGGCAGGAAGTAGGGTGCAGAGGAAACAAGTTGGCCATGCTGGGCAGGTAGGAAGGACAGTGGACGGGGCAACAAACCAACCCTACAGGACAGGCAAGGGAGGTTGTGGCAATATAATGGACCATTCAGGGTAGAAGGAAGAGGTAGTGGCAGTACAAACATACATGCCAAAAGACCTGAATCAAGAAGGAGACTCCTGATGTTTTTAAGCCCAAAGTGCTTTATTTTGTATGTCACCTGACTAAAATCTCCTCTTTTTCAATATAAGTTAATGGGGAAAATAAATTCCCCAGTTTTATTCTTCAAAATCTCCCTCTTACCAAGTTTAAAATGTTGGCAAGTATGGCACATTGTATCACTGAGGGCAGGAGGAATGGGGTAGGAACATGGACTTGGATAAATGAGGGCAGGGGGGAGATGGGCAGGGGCACCAAACTGACCTTACAGAGCTGGTGTCAGGGGTTGCAGCAGCACAATGAACCACACAGGGCAAGCAGGATTTTTCCACGCAATTCATATTTCAACTTGTATTTATCAAATCTTGATTGTTTTGACCTTAATCTACTCAGATAAATATTCTATATTTTTCGAAACCTGTGTGATGTATTTTTGTGGTGTTATACTGTGTTATTGCATTATTTATTGCACAAATAATGTACACATTGCCTTCTAAGTTTCGCCTGACTGCTCAGTGCCAAGCTACCAGAGGGTGGGCACAGGATGATTTGAATTTTGTGTGACTTACCCTGACTAGAGGGAGGGTCCTTGTTTGGACAGCAGGTAACTTGACTGCCAACCAAAGACCCCATTTCTAACTTGTTTTTGTGCAGTGACATACAACAGCTACGTGTACACTACCTACCCACAGTTGAAGGTCAACTTGATTTTTTATCTTTTTCAGCAATTTCATTTTCTGCCTGACATTTTAACTTAATTCTCATTCAACATGTCTCTGGCTGGGTCTCAAGAAGGAGCTGAAGAGTTTGATCTTGCTAAGCTGGAGACATACACTCTTAACCAGCTGAAGGGGTTCTGCAAGGGGATTGGAGTACCTACCCGGGGTGCCTCCTGAAAGGAAGAATACCAAAAGGCGCTGAGAGTCTAGGCAGAAGCTCACTCACAAGAGAATGTTGAGGAGGAGGAGCCAGAGGATTGCCCCTCAGAGGATTTTTTGCCAGCAGTGGGGGATGTTACCCCTGAAATTGTGCCCCCTGCTAAACCAGGGAGTAGTGTCTCTAGCCATGCCCTGACCAGAGAGGAAAGGAGGGAGGAGAGAGAATTTCAACTGCAGTTGGCAAGAATAAATGTGAGGAGAAAAAAGCAGAGATGGAAGCTGAGAGAGCTGAGGCTGCAGCTGGGAGAGCCTTGGCTGAAAAGAAACTTTTGTTGGCTCATGATCTGAGTCTCAAAGAGCTGGATATCATGGCAAGGCAGGACCTGCTGGGGAAGAAAGGTTTGTATACCCAAAAATATGGTGCCAAGTTATGTGGTGGGAGATGACATTGATAATGTTTGGCTGCTTATAAAGTTGCACCAGGGGCTCATGGGCTTTCTGAAGAGCAATTGGGGGCAGCCTTGTGGTGGTATGTACCAGTAGTGGGGAGGGACACACTCTGTGAATTGGATCCAAGGGATCAAAACACCTCTGCACCCATGAAAACCGCTTTACTTGCCAAGTTTGGGCTGACCCCTGAAAAGTACCGTCAGAGGTTCAGGGACAGCACCCATCTCTCCACACAGAACTGGGTAGACTTTTTGATTTCACCAGTAAGGCACTGAATGTATGGGTGTGGGGGAGTAATGTAGATGACTTTTTGGGGTTATATAATTTGATCCTGAAAACAGCATTAGTTCAGTATTTGCTTTACAGAGTTGCACCAGCACCTAGTTGACAGTAAGCTGACTGATCCTAGAAAGCTTTCTGGGGAGGAGGACCTCTGGGTAAGCACCAGAGTGTCCAAAAAGCTACCTGGGAGTGACCCCAAGAAGGGTGGTTCCGGTTCCCCCCCAAAAGAGTGAGGGGGAGGTTAAAGATGACCCAGACAAGTTCCAGAGTAAGGGGGGAGGAAAGGGTTCCCATGCCCCATCTGAGAATCAGGGTGTTGGTTCTCGTGGGCAGTGGTCCAAAGCATCCCAACCCCCTGTTGCGTAGGCTCTCATTATCCTAATGAGACTACTGGATTTTTGGGGAGGCAAGATCGTTCACAGTGTGGGGGACTAAGTCTGACCCACAGCGAAGGACCCTTGTCACCCCAAATCCGGGTTGAGCTCCAGCTAACTAGCAGTGCCTTATCTCTCCCAAAGGGAAGAGACAATTGGGCAGCCGAGCACATGACATCTTAGTGCTTCCCAGGGAAGTCGTGGTCACTCAGGTCACAACCAGTTCTCTCATACACAGTGTGGTCTCATATATAAATGACAAAGGCAGTTTGAGTTTTAAAGATTGGTTTAATAAAATGACTGCATTTTAGATAACAAGGCGTGAGCCTCAATAACCAGAACCATACAACACAGTAGGATTGAAATAGTAACGAGGAGAGTGAAACATAAGAATAATGCTATCATAGTGCAACTAGAGTACGTTCCCTCTCTAAGTTATATTTTGAGCACAGCATGTGAAGCTCTAAGCCTATCTTTCAGGTTCCCCCAGGAGGACATCGACCCTCATACCTGAGCAAAGGCCTGTGATCTGGATCAGCATCTGCAACAGGGCAGTCAGCATCTAGTTGTGGGTTCCGGGTCAGAATCTCCCTCTTACGTGTACTGGGACTGGAAAGTGTTTTTATACTATTGATGTGAACTAACACCCCGATGTTCCTGCGTAAGAATGTGTACTGTCTACGAACCATAAAGACTAAACTTCTACCACGTCTATCGGCAATGTACCAGACTGTATCCTTGACTGAAGCACAGAGTGAGCAAGAATGTATTGTTTGCGAACACAGCGCTGAAGTAAGCTAAACAGTGTGATAGAAGGAAATAAAACAAGACCCTGAAACTGGTTATTGTAATATAACAGTGCGAGGCTAAATAAAATGCATCTAGGGCAAAGTGCACAGAGGCCTAATAGGTTAAGCTAACGCGCATAAAGCTATAATAAAATGGCCACACTACACCCTCCCCTTGTCGGTAGAAAGTTGTTTAGGCCGAAGCTAAAATATAATTAAAACCCTATCACATTTCAACAAGTCAAGAGGACACCAAAGCCCACTAATCCTCAATTTAAAAATAACCATGCGGCTAAGAGCCAAATTCATGTAACAGTGTCAATTTAGACCAGATCCAATTCAAACAGTGGTCATGGAAAGCAGGAGGTTCTCCACTTCGGCAGATGACAAAACCGGAAAATCCACGCCAAAGACTATCAAGGAGCAGTTGTGTTCCAAAGCCCCAGTGTCAACCAGGGCGGCATCCCGTACAGAGCCTGTGAACGAGTTAATATCAACTTCCTCCAGGAAGGGTATCTCGTAAGCAACCTCACGAAGCAAACGCAGCCGCAGTGCGCATGTCTGGTAATGAGCCCTTATCGGAAACATCAACAGCTCAGCATCAACCACTGGGGGGCGTTGCTTTGAGAGACAGATGTCCAGTGCATGTTCCAAATCGCACCAACGGCATCGAAACACGGGCTGCACACAATCCAAAACAGGGCTGAATGACAGAGACCAGTCATACCCCAAATGTTCCAGGAGTGTTGCTCCAAAGTGCTGCATCATGCGTTCACGACACAGCTGCGCTGATGGGAGCACCCACATTCATCCTTGTTGCGGCGGGACAGCCATTGCGGAAAAACAACAGCAACAGCAAAATGCCAGCCAATAAAGCCAAAGTTATCGGAAATCCCCCAAAAATGCTTCCGAAAATTGAATGAATAGCCGAAGGTATTAAACCGAATATGGAAGAGAAGGTGTGAATGAAACCAACACCAACAGCTTTGAAAAAATGTGCTAATCCAGCTGTGCTGGACGCATTAAATATACGTCCCAAGAGTTCACCAAAGTGGCTCGGAAAGTTGGTATTTAACAGGGACTGTATTTCCGCTGATGACCTTGCCACTTGAAGTGCGTAGGTCTCGCGTGCAGATGTAAGAGCCACATGCTTCTGAAACAATAAAGCCTTTAGTCTACTTACTTGTCGAAATTCACCTTGGAAGTAGCAATGTGATGCCAGATATCTGCTACCTCCCTTAATTTAGTGGGGGGAAACAACACACTCCCACAGCAAGTAACGACCTTAGTGACTGAAACAACGTAAACTATTCCGGCCCGCATGCCACAACAGTCTTCACTATTGAGTAGGACGTAGCTGCCGTTTGAAAGCACCTGGAATGTGCGTTTAATCAAGGGGACCGGAACTCCCTTCAGATAGCAAGCCAAGTTCACAACCGAGGCATTACATGACCCATGTTAGGGCAAGGACAGCTGCTTATACATCATCGAATGGCTGACTGAAGTCTTGCATTCACTACCGCTAAGAAAGACCTCTTTCATGCCATTGAGGCATTTGTACAAGAAGGGAAGCTCCCACACCTCATGGATATAACTATCTCCCAACTTCTCATATCTGCCTACCGGAACATGATTCAAACAAGAAGTGAACTGTAACGTAGAAATGGGCAGATTAATAACCCTGTGTGTCAACCACTTTGCAGAGGGGATTTCGGCCACGGTAAAAGGCAATATTTCAAATTTTTCAATAAGTCGCCTCCTTCTTAGCCATTAGTTGTTGTTGTTGCGTAAAATTAAAGGAAAAAAATATCTCCCTGGCACTGATGTGCTGCCACGGAACGCGACCCGCCTTCAATGTCTGAAGTGTCCAACCCAACTGCATAATTGACCGTGTCTGACTTTGTCCATGATATAAAGAAGACATATCCGATCGTATAATGTCTATAGCAGAAGAAACAATGTTGTCAATCGTATATATTCGGTCGGACAAGGTGTGAATTCCATTATTCACAACAGCTAATGCCTTTTTCAAATTTTCCTGATCTATCTGCCTTAACCGGGCTGCAGCTTCCTGCTGGGAAAGTTTCCATATTTCATTCTATACTTCGTACAAGAAAAGCTTCCTACGTGGTGTCTTCGGGCCTGACAAAAAATCTTGTAAGTCAGTGTTATTAGACAGGAGAGTGAGATGTGTCTTGACTGCATCTAGCGAGGATGATTTTAACCATTGTTGGCACAATTTTCCCACACTATGGGGGTCATTCTGACCCTGGCGGTCATTGACCGCCAGGGCCAACGACCACGAGAGCACCACCAACAGGCTGGCTCTCAAGAGCATTCTGACCGCGGTGGTTTGGCCGCGGTCAGAAAGGGAAAACCGGCGGTCTCCCGCCGGTTTTCCGCTGCCCTATGGAATCCTCCATGGCGGCGCAGCTTGCTGCGCCGCCATGGGGATTCCGACACCCCATACCGCCATCCTGTTCCTGGCGGTTCGCCCGCCAGGAACAGGATGGCGGTATGGGGTGTCGTGGGGCCCCTGGGGGCCCCTGCAGTGCCCATGCCAATGGCATGGGCACTGCAGGGGCCCCCGTAAGAGGGCCCCACAAAGAATTTCAGTGTCTGCCTAGCAGACACTGAAATTCGCGACGGGTGCAACTGCACCCATCGCACCTTCCCACTCCGCCGGCTCCATTCGGAGCCGGCTTCCTCGTGGGAAGGGGTTTCCCGCTGGGCTGGCGGGCGGCCTTCTGGCGGGAAACACAGAATCACCGCAGCGGTCTTAGGACCGTGGAGCGGTGTTCTGTCGGGGGAACTCTGGCGGGCGGCCTCCGCCACCCACCAGAGTTGGAATGACCCCCTATATGTAGTAATTATTTCAGCATGTTCTGGTGATATATAGCGAGGGTCTGCCCTACTCGTCCGGAAACCCCCCGAGGAGGTGACAAAATGTTGATGAAACCCATTGGTGTCTATAGGCCACAATAACCACCCGCCCGGACGTGTCAATTAAGTGTTAAATGTACCATTCTGGACCCAGACTGTAAGCTCACTAAAAGTGGCATTTATGTATTTCTTCCAGTTATGAATTTTTTCAGGGACAGGTATACTAGGCATGTTCAATTCTCTAATTGTTGCTAAGCCCAAACAGCTAGTCTGTTGTACTGTTTCATTTAAAAAAATCATTTGGACGGGAATGAGACATGCTCTAAACAATGTTTCTCTACCCTTTGTCTGACAATATTTTGTTCGCCAAACACTTTTCAAATCAACATTATTTGACCAATATTCATAACCTTCAATCGACAGTTGGGAAACAAAAAAATCTGAGTATATGAATTTCGTATTAGTCAACAACATTTGCTTATCTTTAGACGGAGTTAACTTAAAATAATATGAATTAGCATTCATTTGATGATGCCCAGAAAAATACGTACATTTGTCAGAATAAGTTTTGGAACTCCCCTGCGGGGGAGTCGGGCAATGCTCCCATTGCGTATAGTGAAATATCGTTGTTGGACTACTTGCTTTATGTATAAAGTGGTGCCCATAATAATCATAGCAAAACATGTCACCATAATTGTCTTTAAACTGGTAAACATCTTCATTTTCATAGACAGTATAGTATTGTAATTCAGTCATCATGGAATCAACTGTCTTCACATCCCAATCATCAGATACAATGCCCGGTATTACTATATCGTTCATAGATAACTTTAAGACATACGGTATTTGAATTATCTCAGTGGGACCGTATATATAAAACATTACTTTATCCCACACAATCCCATCCGGAATTGGTACTGCAAAATGTTCACAAAGGACAAGTCTCTTCGAACCCTATGTGATGAAAAATGTGGCTTCAACACCTCCTCCACCTGTTCAACCGCTGATCTCTCAGTAAGAAAATGACCATGTATCAGCAGAAAAAAGGTAATCACAAAACCAATCCAAAGGAAAAATACAAGAATAGTCAATAAGAGCCACAGATAATTCCATGAAAAAAATAAATACGTATCTTTAAGCCAATACATCAGCTTACGTGGACCTGACAGGTCAGTAGTCGAAGAGGCAAACGAGTCCGATAGACCATTGTTGTTGTTGGCAAAGTACCCAGAGGGAGTTCGTGCAAAAGGTGTTGCCGTATTCAATGGAGGAGTTGGTGTTTCTCGCAGTGGTACACTGTAGATAGCACCATCCGTCACGTCAGTAGTCATGGTGACTCGATCAAATGTTTCTAAGTTATTTGTTGTCAGAGGAACTAATGCGAGATCTTCATCCACCCTCCCCAAGCTCAGAGAGGCAACAGTGTTGGTATAGATAACTTGAAGCGGAACATCTTCCCCAGTAGTGAGAGGGATTCGGGAACTATTGGACGTTCCTCTTGGTCTGCTGTGCAGAATAGGCCACATGTTGTAACTTGACATTGTCAATAGAAGCAAGGGGATTTTCTTTTGCACCTGGCAACAGTGGTAAAATAACAGTTCTCGTTCCTTGTATCCCCAACACAGGAACTGTTGCTCGATAAGAAGGGCCAAATTCTTTTTTTACTGCGACCTTTTCACGCACAAGATCCCCAACTCTGGGAATCCAGCCAGTAGGTGTTACGGGCACATACTTAAATCCTGTGGAGGCAGCACTTTTAAAAGAGTTATCTTCACGGAACTGTTGTAATTCCTGTAAAACAGTGACACGATCATTTATGTCAAAAGGCGTTTTCGCCGCCTCCACACCAGGACCATCAATATCCGGAACAAACATCTGTGTTCCGAACAGGCACTCATATGAAGTACGACCCCCCAGGGACCTTCTAGGCAAGTTATTTAGTGCTCTCTGAACTCCATACAGGTGGGTTAGCCAACTATGACCCGTACCTAAGACTCTGGGGGTCATTCCGACCCTGGCGGTCAGTGTTAAAGCGGCGGCCAACCCGCCAACAGGCTGGCGGTCCAAAAAATGGAATTCTGACCCTGGCGGGAACCGGCAACACAGGCCGCCACTTTAACACTCCGACCGCCACGGCGGCACAAACAAACAGTGCGGCGGTCACCGCCAACAGCCAGACGGCAGACAATGTACCGCCCACCCTATCACGACTCACCAATCCGCCACCTTTTCCGGGGCGGGAGCCCCACTGACAAAAACACGGCAGAAACAGACATTTCCAATGGAAAACGCTCACCTCGACACACTCCACGCGGAATCGGGACATCATGGAACCGGAACTCCACATCCTCCCAGCCATTGCCTTCTGCTCTTCTTCCAGGATCACGAACGTCGCTGCAGACGACAACGGTGAGTACTGCACCTACGACACAGGGGAGGGAGGAGGAGGAAAGGTTACGGGCACACACATACGCCACACACCCACCCCCACCCTCACCCCCACCGAAATACCTACACACCAATGCAGATTAAAAAGTCAGAGTGACACCCCAAAACCCCCAAACAAAAATGCAAAGACAAAAGGCAATGATTGTAAAAATAGAACTATATTATAGCAATAATTAAGTATAGCGAACTTAGCAATATATAAAGAATTATTACACATCTAGAACTATATATATACAAGTAGCAAAAGTCCGGCACAGTTTTGCAAAGTTCAAATGTCCGTGGGCCAATGTGCAGCAACACATGGGCAAAGCCCACACACGAGTTCGAGTCCATTGGAGAGAACACTGCTGGGGCATCACAAAAATAAAATACTGGCACCTCAGGGGGAAGGGAAGGGGAGGCACCTCAGCCACATGAGTCCACGACGCCAGATCCACGAAGGGCCTCCATGCCCACTGTGCCATCCTGGGGAGTGCAAAGCCACAGTCTCTCAAGTCTCCACAGTGGGTGGATTGCCCACTGTGCCATCCTGGGGGGTGCAAAGCCACAGTCCATCAGGTGGATTACAGAGTCCACTGGTCATGGAGGAGGCATGGTGGGCAGAGTGCCTTGTGAAGCCCTGCCCAACACAGAACTGGGCCTGCCAATGGGCCAGCGCTCCTTGAGATGAGGGCCCAGCGGAGCGGTGCTTGAGATGAGGGCCCAGCGGAGCGGTGCTTGACAGGAGGGCCCAGCGGAGCGGTGCTTGACAGGAGGGCCCAGCGGAGCGGTGCTTGAGATGAGGGCCCAGCGGAGCGGTGCTTGAGATGAGGGCCCAGCGGAGCGGTGCTTGAGGTGAGGGCCCAGCGGAGCGGTGCTTGAGATGAGGGCCCAGCGGAGCGGTGCTTGACAGGAGGGCCCAGCGGAGCGGTGCTTGAGATGAGGGCCCAGCGGAGCGGTGCTTGAGATGAGGGCCCAGCGGAGCGGTGCTTGAGATGAGGGCCCAGCGGAGCGGTGCTTGACAGGAGGGCCCAGCAGAGCGGTGCTTGAGATGAGGGCCCAGCGGAGCGGTGCTTGACAGGAGGGCCTGTTCAGCGGTGCCTGTCTTGGCGGGCCCTCTTCAGCGGTGCTTCTCACGGTGGGGCCCTGTTCAGCGGTGCTCCTCACGGCGGGGCCCTGTTCAGCAGTGCCTGTCTTGGCGGGGCCCTGTTCAGCGGTGCCTGTCTTGGCGGGGCCCTGTTCAGCGGTGCTCCTCACGGCGGGGCCCTGTTCAGCGGTGCCTGTCTTGGCGGGGCCCTGTTCAGCGGTGCTCCTCACGGCGGGTCCCTGTTCAGCGGTGCTTCTCACGGCGGGCCCCTGTTCAGCGGTGCTTCTCACGGCGGGCCCTGTTCAGCCGTGCCTGTCTTGGCGGGGCCCTGTTCAGCCGTGCTTCTCACGGCGGGCCCTGTTCAGCGGTGCTTCTCACGGCGGGGCCCTGTTCAGCGGTGCTTCTCACGGCGGGGCCCTGTTCAGCGGTGCTTCACACAGCGGGGCCCTGTTCAGCGGTGCTTCTCACGGCGGGGCCCTGTTCAGCGGTGCCTGTCTTGTGTTTCAAGTGAACCACACCTGGCCAATACTTCCCGCTCAGTCAGCATCGGACCTTTCCGTTGCGGGGCCCTCCTGTGATGGAGTCCTGGGGCCCTGGGTCTCCTCCGATACCCCCGGAATGGGGCTGGTGGGGCCCTCATGGCCAGGTCGGCTGCTCCCTGCCTTTTGCGCTTTGCTGCCCTTGCCCTCCTTGGCAGACTTTCCGTGGCCCTTGGCTCCCTTACCCGATGTGGCAGGTGACGGTGCAAGGCTACCCTCCTTGGGGGCAGGCGTATCAGGCCTGTCGCGCCTGCCCTTCAGTTTTTTGCTCCTCTTCCCAGGGGGGGGCTGGCTGTGCCTTTGCTGCTGGCTGATGTCCCTGCCCAAGGAAAGGGCGGACTCCAAAAACCAGGCACAACGTTCTTGGGAGTTGCTGGGCTGGTGGTGGCTGAGGTGTTTTTGGAACTCTTACGAGATGGAGGGGGTGGGTCAGGTGAGGAAAAGAGGTCCAGTTTAGAGAGGAATAGTTTTTTAGGAGCAATGGGAAGGGTAGCTGGAGTGGGTATGGGAGTGGAGGAAGAGGATGTGGTTGTAGGAGAGTCAAGTCTGGTGTCTTTGGGTGCAGGTGCTTGGGCTGGAGGCTGACGTGAGGTGGATGGCTGTTGGTTGGGTGCCTGCCTGCGTTTGTGTGGTTTGGAAGAGGGGGTGACAGACACACTGGGAGAGGACACAGGGGACGTGTACATGGCAGTGGGGGTGGTGACTGCACGTGTGCGGACTGGTCTGGAGGGTGTGCTGGTGATGGGTGTACTGGCTGATGGTGGTGTGCATGCAGGTGTGAGTGTAGACGTCACAGGGAGGGAGGAGGGAGACGAGGAGGTGGGGGACACAGAGGAGGTAGTGGCTGTTGGCATATCTGTATGTTGCTTGTGTGAATGCTTGTGTGTTCTGTGGTGCTTATGTCTGGATGAGCTTCCCTTGGGTGTTGAGGTGTTTGCAGGCTGGTCTGTAGGTGTGAATGGGATAGGCAGAGGAACAGGGGAGTGGGACTGGGTGGAGGGTGTTAGAAGAGGGAGGCTGGAGACAGGGACAATCGCTGCCGTCAGTGCTGAGGCCAGAGCGTTGAACGATCGCTGCTGGGCAGCCTGACCCGAATGAAGGCCCTCCAGGTATGCATTGCTTTGATGCACCTCCCTCTCCACACCCTGGATGGCATTCAAAAGGGTAGACTGCCCAACAATGATGGTCCTCAGGAGGTCAATGACCTCCTCACTGAGGGCAGCAGGGGTGACTGGGGCAGGGCCTGAGGTGCCTGGGGCGAAGGAGATGGCCGCCTTCCTGGCCGTGCGGGCACAGGCCGAAGGCCGAGGGGCTGCTGGGAGGGCAGAGCTGGTGCGCTGGGTGGCAGCTGTACCTGTAGTATCGGTGGGCACGGATGTTGCCGCCACCGCAAGGGAGCTCCCATCCGAGGACGTGTCGGTGTCACTGACGTCTGCACGGGTCCCCGTGGTGGAGCCCCCCTCGCCCTCCGTCTCACTGGTCATGTCGGAGTCCGTTGCATGGCCCTCCGGGGCCATGTGAGATGCAGCTCCCTCTTGCGCCGATGCCACTTCTCCTCCGCCTGATGATGCTAATGCACACATTCACAGAAAAACAAAGAAAATGGGGGGGGGTGGAGAAATAAAGACAAGTTGAGTGCATGCATTGGGGACACCATTGGCGGAGAGGACAGACACAGAAGCCCCCTGCACTACGCTGCGCACTTGGGGTACACTACTCATTCACTGGGACATGCCCTACAAGCCTATGGGCGACAACTGCCCACACAGAATACACAGGTCCATGAATAGCGTTACTAGGCACCCTACAGAGGTGGGGGGCGGGGGCACAGGACCATACCTCACGGAGGGGCCTAGCCTACAGAAATCGCCCTGGCCTATGGATACCCACAGCCCTCCTCCCCCACCCAGGCACCTCCACTGCGCACAAATATAGCTGAATGTGCTGGTACTCACCCCCTTGTGTCTGCTGTGATGTCCTCAAGCGCCCATCTAAATCGGGGTAGGCCACCGCCAGGATCCGGGACATCAGGGGGGTCAAGGTACGACTGGCACCCCTTCTAGGTTGGGAGGCCATCCCCAGCAGAGCCTCGGCGGTCTTCCTGCTCCCGCGGCGGATGTCCTCCCACCTCTTGCGGCAGTGGGTGTCCCGTCTGTTGTGGACCCCCAGGGCCCGGACGTCCTTGGCGATGGCACGCCAAATATCATCTTCTGATGGGCGCTGACCTATGTGACATGTACAGGGGGGGAAAAGAAACATCATCACTTTTCTGCATGCTCGATGTGAGTGGCCCCCCCTCCCCAAACTTGCCATGTGGCACATGCTTTCATCTGTCGTGCCATGCATTCGTAATTCGCTCCCCTCCCCTCCATCGTACATCCACCCCACTCATCACAGGCATTGCCCACTATGCATTGGCCCCCGTGTACTCACCTGTTGGTCTGGAGGACCGTAGAGTAGCGCATACTGGGGGAGGACCCCGTCCACGAGCTTCTCCAACTCTTCGGAACTGAAGGCGGGGTCCCTTTCCCCAGTGGCAGCAGCCATTGTCACTTCCAGACCGAGGTCACAGCAGCACTTGCAGTATAGGTCCTCTCCTGTGGATGCTCAGGTCTCGTGTGATTAAGCAGAGAGAAAATGGCGGTCACGCCCGCGGCGGTGCGTACCGTGACCGCCGGCGCACATCGTCAATGGCTCCTGAAACCCATAGGGTTCAATGTTAACCAATGCTGCTTTGCGCCGCGGTCTTCGACCGTCTACCGCCACGGCATGCCACGCCAGCGCAATGACCTCACTTCACATTGTCACACTTCACAGGTCAGGCAGCCGCCATTTCAAGGGCCCATATGGCTTAATTCCTACTGCGTCACACATGGCTAGGCCTTGCATCGACACTAATACAAGCCATTCAATCCAGAGAGATTCGTGTACTGTGCAGGCTGTGGGAACTTACCTGTGGGTTGATTGACTCTATGCTCCATGTTGTCCTTCCTAGGCACCGTCCGCTGGGACTTGCGAGGAGACGGAGGAATGTTCCCGTGTACAGACCACTGGTGGACCTGTCGACAATGGAAGAACGACATGTCATACTCACCTACAGACTCAACAGTGCCACTATACAGGAACTGTGTGCCCAGCTGGAGCCAGACCTGATGTCATCCATCCGCCAACCCACAGGGATTCCGCCTCTAGTGCAGGTGCTGTCAGTACTCCATTTTTTGGCTAGTGGATCATTTCAAACTACAGTGGCCATTTCATCTGGGATGTCTCAGCCTATGTTTTCAAGGGTATTGTCCAGAGTGTTGTCTGCCCTGATGAAATACATGCAGAGCTACATCATTTTCCCTGAGGTGGGTGACTTGCCTACGGTGAAGGGTGATTTCTATGCCCTTGGACACATTCCCAATATCATTGGTGCCATTGATGGTACCCATGTGGCTTTGGTCCCCCCAAAAGACAATGAACAGGTGTACAGGAACCGAAAAAGTTATCATTCGATGAATGTCCAGGTGGTCTGTTTGGCTGACCAGTACATCTCCCATTTAAATGCCAAGTTCCCAGGGTCAGTGCATGACGCGTACGTCATGCGAAATAGCAGCATCCCTTATGTGATGGAACAGCTACAGAGACAGCGTGTGTGGCTAATTGGTGACTCTGGTTACCCCAACCTTCCTTGGCTATTGACCCCAGTGAGGAATCCCAGGACAAGGGCAGAGGAACGGTACAATGAGGCCCATGGGCGTACTAGGAGGGTGATCGAGCGGACCTTCGGCCTTCTGAAGACCAGATTTAGGTGCCTGCATATGACAGGTGGATCCCTAATGTACTCACCAAAGAAGGTGTGTCATATCATCGTGGCCTGCTGCATGCTTCACAACCTGGCTTTTTCGACGCCAGGTGCCTTTCCTGCAGGAGGATGGTCCAGATGGTGGTGTTGTGGCCGCTGTGGAGCCTGCGGAGAGTGAAGAGGAGGAAGACGAAGAGGACGACACAGAGAACAGGGACAGAGTGCTACTGCAGTATTTCCAGTAACACACAGGTAAGAATCTACTCCTGCATTTTATTATATCTGTAACAGTACTGGCTCTCTACTGTCTGACCTTTCACCCCAATGTATGGTAATTTAGTTGTGAATTTGCCTTCCTATTTCATTGATCTGGTCCCCACGGAGTGCCCTCTGGTTTATTTCCCCATGGACTACCGCTGTGTGACACTGGTATGTTGTTATCACAATGTAATTGGACATTTTTGGTTGGTTATATCGAATACATTTGGTTTAAAAAAATAAATAGCAGACTCCAGATGGTTTTTGTGCAATAATTGTGTTTATGGAAGTGCAAAAATTGGTGTATAGTTCAAAAAGGGTGATGGGTGATGGTGGAGGCATGTCCATGGCAGAGTCCATACTCTCGTTCGCACAGGTGCATTGTCCATATGCCTGTGGAAGGTGGAGCAGGGGCAGTTCAAGGTTGGACAGGGTGAACAAGTGGGACAGTGGGATGACATCCGGGGGGATCCGTGCATGGCGGGGGTCTTGACATCCTACTCTGTCTTCTTCCTAGATCTCAGGCCTTTCTTGCGGGGTGGTTCATGTTCTGCAGGGGGTGGGGTCCGGGTGGCCCGTTGCTGTTGTGTCGGGCCTCCTGACCACTAGCGCAGGCGGAGGTGGTGGGCTGTTCTTCCTCCATGCTAGTGGCAGGGGCCCTTTGGGGGGCCACATGGTCCCGCAATGTGGTGACAATCTGGTTGAGTGCCACCACGATTGTACCCATTGCGGAACTGATGCTGCGCAGTTGTTCCCGGAACCCCATGTACTGGCCCTCCTGCATGGCCTGGATCTCCTGGAACCTGGCCAGGACCGTCGCCATCGTCTCTTGGGAGTGGTGGTACGCTCCCATGATGGTGGTGAGGGCCTCTTGGACAGTGGGTTCCCTAGGCCTGTCCTCCCTCTGTCGCACAGCAGCCCTCCCAGTTCCCCTTTGTTCCTGGGCCTTTGTCCCCTGGACGGTGTGCCCACTACCACTGCCCCCAGGTCCCTGTTGTTGTTGGGGTGGTGGGTTGCCCTGGGTGCCCTGTAATGGTAGACACACCGCTGCTTGACCTGTCCTGGAGACAGAGGCATGGGCCCGCTGGGTGGGTGCTGTGCTGGGGTTTCCAGAGGGGGGTAGGTCTGCTGTGGCTGCCTGAGGGGAACCGACAGTCTAGAGGTCCCCGATGGTCCGGGCTGATCATCAGGTTCTAGGTCGACAGAGCTGCTGTCATCACTGGGGGCCTGTTCTGGGGGTGGGATGGACATTTCTGGACCCTCCGGGCCGGTGTGTTGGCGTTCGGGCCCTGCAGGGGTAAAAGAGTATGGTTATTGCTTCTGTGTGTGCCATGGCGTGCGATTTGTGGGTGCCCTTGTCCCCCAGTGCTGGCATTCCCTTGTGGGAGGAGTTGTGAGGGTGGTTTGGGGGGGGATGGGAATGTGCAGTGGTCATGCTTAGGTGATGGGTGTCCATGGTTTGTGTTGGCATTCAGGGGTTGGTGTTGGTTTGGGTGGGTTGTGCTGGTGAGACATTAGCAGGGAGGATATGTGCTGGGGGGTTGGGGGTGAGGGTGGGGGTGTGGGTTGGCATGCTGGTGGTTGGGGGGGGGTGAAGTAGTGGAGATTAGACTTACCAGAGTCCATTCCTCCGCCTACTCCAGCGAGGCCCTCAGGATGCAGGATGTTCAAGACCTCTTGCTCCCATGCTGTGAATTCGGGTGGAGTGGGTGGGGGTCCGCCGCCAGTCTTCTGCACAGCGATGTTGTGTCTTGACACCATCGTCCGCACCTTCCCCCGTAGGTCGTTCCAGCGCTTTCGGATGTCTTCCCGATTTCTGGGATGCTGTCCCACAGCGTTGACCCTGTCGACGATCCTTTGCCATAGCTCCACCTGCCTGGCTATTGTGGTGTGCTGCACCTGTATGCCGAAGAGCTGGGGCTCTACCCTAATTATTTCCTCCACCATGACCCTGAGTTCTTGGTCCGAGAACCTGGGGTGTCTTTGGGGTGCCATGGGGTGGTTTGGATGAGGTGGGGGGTGGTGTTTGTGGTGATGAGTGTAGTGGTGTGTGGTGTTTTGTGCATAGATGTAGTGTGGGGGATGATGTTGGGTTCCTGTGTGTGTTGTGGTTTGCGTTCCCTGTGCTCTCTCTCTGTGTATTGCGCCTTGTCTCTGAATTTCGATTTGTGGGGGTTTATGGGTGATGTGGGTGTGTGTTTTATATCGTATTGATTGTGTGGGAGTGGTGTTTGTATGTGTATCAGGTGTGTGTATTTGTAATTGTCCAATGTGGCAGTGTTTTGTAGATGTGTGTGTATTTTGAGTGCAGCGGTGTGTACCGCCAATGGGATACCGCGGTTGAAAGACCGCCGCGTGGATTCGTGGGTCGTAATGGCATGGGCGTATTTCTGTTGGCGTGACGGTGGAGGTTTGGTCATCTCCAATTTATCGCTGACCGCTGATGTGGCGGCCTTCAGTGGAGGTCGGGTTTTTGGCGGTTTGGCAGTTGTGGGTCAGAATGACCCTGGCGGGTTACCGCGGCGGCGGCGGTGTTATGGCGGTCTTCTGACCGGCGGTATCTGCCTTTTACCGCCAGGGTCAGAATGACCCCCTCTGGCTGTTAAGGATTGCTTTAAATCGTGGTTTTATCGCTCCACAACAGAATTTCCCTCGGGATGAAATGGAGACGAGTACTGGATCTGGACCCCCAATGAAGCCATGGTGTCCCTGAATGCCCTTGAGGCAAAAGCAGGGCCCTGGTCCGAATGGAATGCCGCAACTGCATATGTACCGACAAAGACACGCAAATCTTTAATAACAGTTCGAGCGTTGGCCGAGCGCTGTGGCCACACCCACACAAATCTGGAGCAAGAATCAACAGCGACTAGTATATATTTTTATGCACTATCCGGTGTTAGTGGACCGCAATGACCCAAGTACACCCATTGTAACGGTCTGCTGGATATTAAGAGGGGTGTCTGCGGGGGGCGTCTAGCTGTTGAAACTTTAATTTGTTGACAGATGTCACAGCAAAGGACATACTGCTTAGTCTCTTTATAGAGACCAGGCCACCAGTAACAGGCCTCTAATAGCGAAATTGTGGCGGCCATTCCAGCATGTGCAGATGCCACTCCCTCATGCGCTGCTTTAATCAATTGTGGTCTTACAACTTTATTGGGGATATCGCGTACGCCTACGCTAGGTATTTTAACCTCAGCGTTGAGCATACTTCCCATGAAGTATTGATATTTATTAGGAAATCCTTTAGGATAAGGCGTGCCATCAACCGTAGTTTTTATGGCAGCCAGACTCTCTGTGTCTGGTTTGGAACTCGAACGAGTCACTGCAGCCACAGTGGCTACCGCCACTGCCGACTTTGCGGCTTCATCAGCCAAAGTATTCTCAGCAAAGTGTATTCCAACGCACTGGTGTCCAAGAGTATGTACAACATGGACTTTGGGTAGCGTCTCCTTCAGGTCTGCTACCTTCCCCCACAGTAGTCTGTGTTTTATGGTGTTGCCTTTTGAATCTCTGAACCCATTCAAGCGCCAGTAATGTAGGTATTCATTAAAAGACTGGACGCATTAATATGAATCACAAACAATCAGTGTAAACTGTGTCGGATCCCTATGTTCTAGTGCCATTAGTAGAGCTTTTAGCTCAGCCACTTGTGCCGTACAATCCCCTAGGGTCTGTGTATAAGCATGTTGGGGGCAGAATTTCTCCCCCTCCATATGGCCGCTCACTACCGCACATGAAGCCGAATATTGGTGTTTTGTTCCAACCGCCTTTTGCGCAGAGCCATTGGTGTACATGACTACTTGATATTGATCAATAGGCAACGTGTCAGTGGGAAGTGGATATTCAACTTCATATTGCAGAAATTCTTGAGTTTGTAATTTTGGGTTAAAAATGTCATCTACATCAGTGGCTGTTAAAGACGTAGCCCATTGTATCCATCGCGGGTGCAGTGCTTTTGCGTTGGGAACGCTAGCTTTTATAACAGCCTCTAGGCCCGGAATAGGGGAAACGACAATAATGCGTTTACCCTGGGCAAGAGGTCTTCTTTTTTAATAACAGCCATCTGTACAGCAGTGAGAATTTTCTCTGTGGGTGCAAATCGTTGTTCAGCAGCCGAATACAAGTGGGACTTGTATCCAATCGGGACTGCCTCACCTTCATTAGATGTGACATACGTAAACCCAATGGCCGCAGCTATCACCCTGATGACCAAATGCGTCTTATTGTCCCGTGTTTGTAAATGTTTTGCGGCTAGTAGATCTGCTTGTAACTCCCGAAGAGTATGTGTATGTTCAATTGTCCAGAACTTGCTTGAGAAATCAGGACGGATTAATTCATATAAAGGTTTAATGCATGTAGCATACTCAGGAATGTGTGTTCTGCCAAAATTTAGAAAGCCCAACAATGATTGGAGTTTCTTAATCGTATTAGGTGGTTGCAATTGTGCACACTTTTCTAAGAATTGGGGCGCTAGGCTCTTACCTTCATTCGACAGCTCGTATCCCAGGAATATGACGCTGAGGAAGGCAATTTTAGATTTTTTGAAGTTAAATTTGTAGCCAATGTCGGCAAACCCTACAACAATGCGGGCTACTCGTCTTAAATGTTGGAGCAACTCGTCATCCGTGAGATATATATCATCTACATAAGACAATGCTTCAGGGTCTAACTTGTGTAAAATTGCAATCACACGAGCCGCAAACAGTCCCGGGCTATTCTTATACCACTGAGGCAAACAACAGAATTTTTTCTGGGAGCCTAAAGCGCTAAAGCTTGTCAAATCCCTGCTTTCGGATGCTATATTCTGGCAGAAGAATCCATTCGAGATGTCTAAAGTCGTTTTGTATTTTTACCGCACAATGTTATTCATCAGTGCGGCGCTATGTGAATTTTGTATAGCATATGTACTTGTATGTCCGTTCAAATGTCTGTAGTCTAAGACTATTCTATAGGAATGGTCCAGTTTAGCTACAGGGAATAAGGAATTATTCATCGGTGAGACACAGGGTTCAATTACTCCCTGGTATTCCAGTTGTGTAAGTATTTCCCTCACCGGTACCCTTGCTTCATGTTTTATGGGGTACTGCGGTTGTGGCTGAGGTTCACCTTTAATCAGAATTACATGATATGGAGAATCCCTATCCCACCCTATGTGATTTCTATATAAGGCAGGTGCTTGTGCTAGAGCCCATTTGATGCAATAGGACTCTGCGAGTTCCCCTGGAACAAGAGGCGAGAACAAAGGTTTAATAACCTCCTCCCCAACTGGGCAGGTGCGGACAAAATCAGGTGGCCAATCCTGTTCAGCCAGCAAAATGTCATATATCTTTACTACACGATCCCAAAAGATTGCGTGTATAGTGCCTTCAATGTCTCCTTCCAATTGTAAAGTCACTGTATACACCCTATCGGGTTCAGAGACACGCATATCTGCTGTTTCAACTTGTATGAAGTCATCAGTTGCTTTCACCTCCAGATGCCCTAGAAGAGTCCGGCTAACTATTGTGACCTCTGCCGCAATGTCTAGCAGTGCTAGTGCCCATGTCTTGTTCTTCAAGAGAACTCTCTTCCTGAGTGGCATGTCTAACTGAGACTGCCGCCACCTTTTTCTTTTTAAACTGTTGTTTTGGTTGTATCGGTTTCTCCTCCTTCTTGACAGAAACCTCCGAAGTGCGTTGTGATTCCTGTCTCGGTTTCACGTACTCTGTTCTCCGCTCTGATCGCCCACCTCTCTCATTTCTCTTTTCCGATGAGTCCTGAAAGGAATGAGATTGGCGTGTATCAGTATATTGATATCTATCAGGTGTTTTTAGATTATCCCTATTTCTGAGATTATACCTATTCTGCGGGGTCTCAGTACGCGGAGATTCTCCCCTTTCTTTTTTAGGTGTCTGCTGTTTTTTCTCCCAGCGCTTCTTATTACCCTCAGGTTGCTGTTTAGCATTTTCTTTACTCATTTTTCCCTGAAATTTAGTTTTTTGCGGTCTAGCCCCTAGGCTATCTCGACTGATACTGGAATATGTTTCCGCTATTATTTTTGGCAGTTACCGCTCCTGATCTAGTTGCGGGACGTCACGAAGACGCATACGCACTGCAAGTGCAACTGCTTCCCCTTTAAGATTACTTAGGATTATCGAACAAACCGTGGCAAAGTTGCCCATCAGTTGCATTCCTAAATCTAAGGCCGGGGCAGCCCCGTATTCATCCTGAATTTGTTTAAGCACTTCTGGTAGATTGGCCAATGTCGGTGTACCGTGTGCCGTTGTACAGAGCGCGGCAAACACCGTGCCCCATGTATTGCAATGTTCCACTGTGGGAACCATGCCAAATGGTAAACACATAGTTAGTATTCTATGTTTGGCGTGGGGTCCCGTATGAGGAAATACCGCCTCTAGCGTATTGATTTTCTGTGCCAACCAAAATGGAGTCTCCTCCCGTTTTGCTGGAACTTTACCCATAATAGAGTGTATAGTCACCGGGTTTATACCTGGTGTTACTGCATGTGGTTCTGCTGAAGCAGCACACGCTGGGTTTGTATTCAGTGTCTGCATCACAAATTGTACTAAGCGTCTATATGTAGCCATTAAGTCTGTATATAAACGTCAAACTTCAGCCACCACCATATTTGCAACTGCAGGATGTGGTGTATATGTGGCCAATAAAGGCCAGGTTGGACCACCATTACTTAGTGGACATAACCTTACTGGTAATATTGTATGGGGTAGGGCGCCATCAAGCCAATTATTATGTTCTTGATAAGATAGAAGTATCTCTAGGTAGGTGTACGCCCTGTACTATCCAGGCGCGTTCGCAACCGTATATGTGTGAAATGTATTTGTATTCCCATCAACTGCTGGAAATGTGACCCAGGAGTAAAATAGTTCTGTTCTATAGGCTTCATGGGCAGCCACCACAAACGTGACTGGACCACCCTGGATCGTAAGACCATGTGCAAGCAAATGTGCTGTGAGCGGTTGTCTCATATTAAGAGCTATTTGTATTACCTAGGGATTCGCCATTACAAAAACAGCGAGAGTTCAGAGAAGGCACACCAAGATAGGGTCTTTCCTTTTAATGTTCAAGCTTGAACAACCATCCGCTGTAATTAGGGTTACCTATACCGCGGTGGTGGAAGTCCTCAGTGCCGCGGACGTCTCCGTTAAAGGAACTGAGGGATCATTATATTATATGAGACCGAGAGAAACTGGTGGACCCGAAAATTAGAGCCAAACCAAACGTTGGCGGCGCCATGTCGCGTAGGCTCTCATTATCCTAATGAGACTACTGGATTTTTTGGGCCGCAAGATCGTTCACAGTGTGGGGGACTAAGTCTGACCCACGGCGAAGGACCATTGTCACCCCAAATCCGGGTTGAGCTCCGGCTAACTAGCAGTGCCTTATCTCTCCCAAAGGGAAGAGACAATTGGGCAGCCGAGCGCATGACATCTTAGTGCTTCCCAGGGAAGTCGTGGTCACTCAGGTCACAACCAGTTCTCTCATATACAGTGTGGTCTCGTATATAAATGACAAAGGCAGTTTGAGTTTTAAAGATTGGTTTAATAAAACAACTGCATTTTAGATAACAAGGAGTGAGCCGCAATAACCAGAACCATACAACACAGTAGGATTGAAATAGTAACGAGGAGAGTGAAACATAAGAATAATGCTATCATAGTGCAACTAGAGTAAGTTCCCTCTATAAGTTAAATTTTGAGCACAGCATGTGAAGCTCTAAGCCTGCCTTTCAGGTTCCCCCGGGAGGACATCGACCCTCATACCTGAGCAAAGGCCTGTGATCTGGATCAGCATCTGCAACAGGGCAGTCAGCATCTAGTTGTGGGTTCCTGGTCGGAATCTCCCTCTTACGTGTACTGGGACTAGAAAGTGTTTTTATACTATTGATGTTAACTAACACCCCGATGTTTCTGCGTAAGAATGTGTACTGTCTACGAACCATAAAGACTAAACTTCTACCACGTCTAACGGCCGTGTACCAGACTGTATCCCTGACTGAAGCACAGAGTGAGCAAGAATGTATTGTTTGCGAACACAGCGCTGAAGTAAGCTAAACAGTGTGATAGAAGGAAATAAAACAAGACCGTGAAACTGGTTATTGTAAAATAACAGTGCGAGGCTAAATAAAATGCATCTAGGGCAAAGTGCACAGAGGCCTAATAGGTTAAGCTAATGGGCATAAAGCTATAATAAAATCGCCACACCACACCCCAACCCCGCTGCTTTGAGTGCTTCCAGCTAGGACACAGGAAGGGGGACTCTGTCTGTCCAAAGAAACCAGCCACTGGTGGGACCTCTACAGGGGTGGCCAATGTGGCCTTAGGGGAAAGTAGTCCCCAGGGACAGGTCGTAGACCATGCCTTCATCTCCTTCAGTTGGGAGATAGACTCAGAGGGTAAGCTGGTGATCCCTGAGGGTGGGAGTCATCACTTCCACCAAGGTAGGAGTGAATAGGGTCCCAGTCACCGCTCTGAGGGACACAGGAGCTAGTCATACCATGAAGGGGGAGAGACTAGTTTCCCCAGAGCAGTACACCCTTCAGGTGTGTAGCGTGACTCCAGCCCATAGGGAGTATTTCTTACGCCCCATGGCACTGGTATCCCTGGAGTGGGGTGGGGAGGTGATACAGAGATGGGTCATAGTAAGTCCCAAGATGCCCATTGACTGCATTCTGGGAAATGAGTTACCCCTAGTGGCAGGAGAACTGAGAGGGGTGACCTCTAAGGATGACAGTACCACTCCCCAGAGGAGTGTATGTGTGCCCAGGTGTAGGGGCAAGGTGAAGAAGGACTCACCCTTGTCCTCTGTTCAGCCTCAGGGTACAGACCCTGGGTTGATTGACTAGTTTCAGGGTACCACCCCTGAACTAGTGGCAGGTAGAGAGGAGAAGGGGTACTAGACCCATGGGGCTACTGCCCTCCATTCTGAGATACCTCAGAGGTCAGAGAAATCTCAGGAGCCCCTAGGGAACCACCTACCAGCTTCCAGGCTGGAAGAGAAGCTTGCCCAGAGGCCCTGCTCAGGGCCTCCACTTAGTAGTGGATGGTCTGGTGCCTGGCTCCTGACACTGATAGCTGTCAGTGGCCTCTTTTGGTTGCTGTCCTTGCGGAGAGAGTTTTCCCTGTGTTTGGGACAGAAGTAAGCCCCAAGGGGTGGAACAGGCCACATCACTTTGTTGGCCATGGTGGTACTGTCTGCATACTGGGATGCATCTGAGGGCAAATTAAAGTTAGGAGCTTCACAGATGGGGTCCTCAGGTGATAAGAAGGGTTCCCTCAGTGACCCCAGAGAGTATAGACAGAGGAGCCTCTCTGATTTCAGAGAAGCATAGAACTGGCAAGTGCCCCTGCAGTAGTGGGATATTGTCCAGGTTCTATCGCCTTAAGCAGGGAAGTCCATCAGAGTATTGATTACCCTACCCTGGCTTTAGACTGGAAGGGGGATATGTTGGAAATGGCCTTTCTTGTCACCCCCAAACATTGTACCTTCCTCTTTCTCTTTTGTTGACCTCATTTTTGCTGGCTTTAGCGCTTTACCACGGCTAATCAGTGCTAAAGTGCATATGCTCTCTCCCTTAAACATGGTGACATTGGCTCATACCCAATTGGCATATTTAATTTACTTGTAAGTCCCTAGCAAAGTGCATTACATGCGCCCAGGGCCTGTAAACTAAATACTACTAGTGGGCCTTCAGCACTGGTTGTGCCATCCTCATAAGTAGCCCTTAACCATGTCTGAGGCCTGCCACTGCAAGGCCTCCGTGTGCAGTTTCACAGATAACTCGACTTGGCATTTAAAAGTACTTGACAAGCCTTAAACACCTCTTTTTCTACATATAGGTCACCCCTAAGATAGGCCCTATGTAACCCAAAGGGCAGGGTGCCATGTAGATAAAAGGCAGGACATATACCTGTGTAGTTTATATGTCTTGGAAGTGTAAAACATCTAAATTCGTGTTTCACTGCTGTGAGGCCTGCTCCTTTCATAAGCTAACATTAGGGCTATCGTCATATACTGTTTGAGTGGTAGATTCTGATCTGAAAGGAGTAACAGGGTCATATTTAGTATGGCCAGAATGGTAATACAAACTCCTGCTGACTGGTGAAGTTGGATTTAATATTGTTACAAATGGGGCCTTTGGTTGGCAGTTAGGTTACTCCCTGTCCACGAAAGGACCCTCTCTCTAGTCAGGGTAAGTCACACACAATCCAAATTTTCCTGTGCCCACCATCTGGTAGCTCTATAATGCCCTTCTCTGATTGGCCAGCCTCAGGCAGCCTGGCCAGGCTGCCTTGATGTTGTGTGAAGTGGCATGGGCTGAACACAAAGGTTTTGCCTGGGAAGGAGATCTGCCTCAGCAGATGGTGAAATAGGATGGGGGGAGCAGCCAAATTGGTCTTCAAAGGAGGTAAGTACATTTGGAACAGCTCCTGACCTCCCCCATTTCCTGCAACCCCAGATACCAGGGTTGTGTAAAGGATTTTCAGCCACACCAGTGGGCGGGCTCAACCAGACTTAACCTCCAAAATTCAGTTTCAGCCATGTTGGATTTTTAAAGAATGTTGCTCCCTGGGATTGATTTTTGCCACACTTTCCAAAAAGTGGTCATCCAAGAAAGTAGTGGCCTGCCTGTGATTGGACAGTCGCCCCCTTCTGCTTTTCACCCCAGGAGCAAGTATAAATGTGGCAGAGCTGTACCCACACCTCAGATCCCTACACGGAACAACATCAGAAGAAGAAGGGCTGTCCTGCTGGACCCCTGATCTGCACCTGGACACTGTACTCTGAAGGACTACACCAGCTGCACACTTGGGCTTCAACACTAAAAGGACTGTGTCTGGCATCAACTGGTTCAAGAAGGGGCTCCTTACTTGATACAGGTGTAAAATAGCTAACCAGAGTCCCCTGCATCAAATCCTGAAGAACCCTACCAGCTGACCACTGTACAGTGGTCATTTTGGTTTTTGATCCAGGTGCCTTCTGGGAGTTAGAGTCCTATGCCTTAAGGAGCAACTCAGAGCTTCTGGAACCTTGGGGTGAGCTGTGAAAGAAGATCCAGAAGATTGGAGATGATTAGAGAACTTTTGGTAAAAAGCTGGGTGCCAAATTTATGGAATCCCACAAGCCGGGGCTAAGGGTGGGCTAGCACCTGGTAAAATTACATTAGCCGGTTGGGGGTGGCGGTACTGTGGAAGGGGGTTTTGTCTCAAAATATGATGATAGGCTTGTTAGAGGCAAATAAATGCCGTTAACCAGCCTGGTGTCATTTCCTGATGCAAAACCATCCATACCACATGACTCCTGTCTTATAAAAGACAGGATTCATGTCCACCTCCCCACTGGCCAGCACAGGGGGTCAGTGTCCCCTGGGCATGGCCATTGCACCCAGTGCCATGTAGGGAGGGCCCATTTCAGGGCCCCCAATGGCACTTAAAAAATGTCAAAAATATTTACCTATACTTACCCTACTTACCTGGGATGGTGTCCCACATCCTCTGGTGTCCCTCTGGTGTGGGTGGGGGTGTGCCTGAGGGTTGGGGTGGGCTCCTGTTGGCCCTTTCCATGGTGTTTGACCATGGAAATGGGTTCGCAGGTCCCCGAACGCCTGCTCTGACCAGGCATTAAATAATGGTGCTAGCAGGCTTAGCGCCATTATTTAGGCCTGCCTCCTTCCCATGCACCTTTTTGCATGAGAGGATACATAAGACACTAGGGGCTTAGAGTAATTTTTTGGATGGGAACGCCTACCTTGCATCTCATTGACGCAAGGTGGTTTCACGCATCCAAAAAATAGATGGGTGTAGCATCAAAATATAAATATGGAGTTAAGTAATTTTTTATGCAAATTCAGCGCAGAGTATAAATATGCCCCTAAGTCAGAAGGTAAACTTTTGACAGAGGCCTCCCACTTGCTGTAGCCGAGCAGGGCTCCATCGCAGTTGGCCTTAAACTTTGACTTTGTCCCGGTCGAGGTGTGACCAGATATCCTGAGTGGCACTTTTAGTTTCTAAACTCTAAAAAACAATAATTCTTTAAAAATTCATATCTCCGGTTCCCCTTATCTGATTTTATTTGTTTTGGTGTCAAATTAAAGATAAAAATATGCGCTATTTTTATACATTGGTTGTGGATTTTTAAACTGTTTCCTGCGTTTTATTTTATTACTGTTTTGTGATACTTGAGTGCTTTACATACTTTTTCTCCTAAGTTAAGCCTTGATGCTCATTGCAAAGCTACCAAAGTCTGAGCTGGGGTTATTTTATTGAGACCTAACTGAACCGAGTGGGGGTTAGCAGCCTTTTTCTAAGTGTAGGTACTTACCTGCCCTTACCAATAATCCACATTCCAACATTTTTGGTATGCAGTGGTGGGATCCAGTACTTGTGTTCAGTATCACACTACAGTTTTAAGTAAGCAAATTAAAAATCCTTTAAATTGTCCTACTGCAAAAATTGTTTTTGATTTTCAATGTGGACTCATTTCAATTATTGCATTTTTTTGATTTTTCTGAATTCTTGATTCCAATTGAATTTACAAGGATGACTGCACTGAGCACTGCGGTGATCCGCGGATCGGGCAAAACTCACATCATATTGGCTAACTTTTCAGAAGCACTGCAAAGGGGTAACTATACAAACCAGTGAGAAGTTTTAGAACTTTGCATTAACATGAAATGGAGATTGTGATTGGTTTACTGATATAGTAACCTTGAGAGGAGAGTTGAAGAGGTTGCCATTACTATTTGCCTGCTATGAGAGTGGACTTCCTTTCTTGTAGTTGGTTTTCTGAACTTTGTTCTAACTGATACTAAAGAGAAATATTGAGCACAAGAAAGAGAAACTTCAGGTATGTGTAGGGAAATGTACTTTAGTTTTGAAAATGTTAATATATAAATGCCGAAAATGAGCAGTGTGTTTACAAAATACTATAAAATATATAACTACTAGGTTTGTCATTTATCTAAAGGAATTATACAAGTAATTCATTATATAAGAATGGTAGTCAGCTGAACTTGGATAAAGGGTTTCATGGATGTTTCCAGTTTCTATAAGTATATTAAAGTGATCCCTCGTGTATGCTAAAGTTAGTATGGAGAATGCACTAATGAATAATTTAATGGTTGAAAATGTTATATTGAGTTCTAGAAATGTAATGTGTTTGTCTATAAAGAATGGGTATTAGAAAAGCAATGTGGAATTCATGCAGTCACACCTGTATTGAGAGATGACAGAATTTATTTCCCTATAAGTTAGACATTAGTATGAGTGAAGTATATTACTTGAAAAGGTAAGAAAAAGGATTGGGTGAGAGCAGGTTGAATTGTTTTTGCTGTAGAAAGTGAAGGGATGACCTTTGGTGGGCAGCAGTACATATAGCAGGAGTCAGAATGGTGCACAGAGATCTGAAAATAGAGAATCCGTAGGGAACAGTCAGTGGCCATAGAGTAAGAGGCTGCCATGTACAATGTCCAACAGATTACTGAAATGTTAATTGAAGTTACAGTGTCTTACCTGTGTGTCACTGGAAGTACTGCTGTATTATATTTGTTCTGTTGTCAACATCTTCTTCCTCTGCCTCCTCTTCATCACTGTCCACAGGCTCCATCGCTGCCACAAGACCATCTCCAGGCACATCCTCCTGCAGAAAAGGCACCTGGCGTCTCAAGGCCAGGTTGTGCAACATGCAACATGCAACATGCAACGATGATCTGGCACACCTTCTTGGGTGAGTAGTACAGGGAGCCACCTGTCAGATGGAGGCACCGGAACCTGGCCTTCAGGAGGCCAAAGGTTCTCTCAATTATCCTCCTTGTACGCCCATGTGCCTCATTGTAACGTTCTTCTGCTCTTGTCCTGGCATTCATCACTGGGGTCAGTAGCCATGAGAGGTTGGGTTAACCAGAGTCACCTGCAAATATGGAGGGACAATTGTTAGACACACACTAACCCGTAACAAACATAAGGGATGCTGCTATTCCTCAAAATGTAAGCATCATGCACTGTGACAACTGTTAGATACACACTAACCCTTAGTGGCAACCCCATACCCAGACACCAACTTATACTCGGTGGGGACCTTTGGCTAATCTATTAGCCACACCCAGTACTTCTGGATTTGGCCCATCACATATGGGATGATGCTATTCCTCAAGGTAAATGTGTCATGCACAGAGCCAAGATATTTGGCATTCACATGGGAGATGTACTGGTCTGCCAAACACACCATCTGCACATTCATCGGGTGATGGCTTTTCCTATTCCTGTAAACCTGTTCATTTCTCCGGGGGGGGGGGACAAATGCTACATGAGTACCATCAATGGCACCAATGATGTTGGGGATATGTCCCAGGGCATAAAAAAAAGCCTTCACTGTGGCCAAATAAACCCCCTGGGGGAACATGATGTAGCTGCGAATATGTTTCAGCAGGGCAGACAACACTCTGGTCAACACGTTGGAGAACATGAGTTGAGACATCCCTGATGCCATGGCCACTGTAGTTTGAAAGGAACCACTTGCCAAGAAAGGGAGCACTGACAGGACCTGCACTAGAGGGGGGAAACCTGTGGGCTGGCGATGGCTGACATCAGGTCTGGCGCCAATTGGGCACACAGTTCTTGGATTGTGGCACGATCAAGTCTGTATGTGATGATAATGTGTCTATCTTCCATTGTCGCAAGGTCCACCAGGAGTCTGTACACCGGAGGATGCCACCATCTCATAATCTGCCTCAGCGGTTGTAGCTTGTGGACGAGAACGGTGAGCAGAGGGTAATATTTCCACATATATTGCACTAATGTTGCTGAATTTACTTTACAGAACCAGTATGTGAAGTCAAGAGTCAGTTGATGTGCCAATGTCTGTTGTGACGCAGTTAGGTACCATGCCCTGTGCCCCCCCTGAAATGGCGTCTGCCTGACCTCTGAGGAGGGACAAGTGGAAATGAGGTAAATGCGCTGGCGTGGTAAGTGGTCGATGACCGCCTCGCAGATTCACATTGTTTATTACTGGGCCCTATGGGTTCCAGGAGACAATGGCGATGTACGCCGGCAGCGACGGTACGCACCACCATGGATCTGACCGCCATTTTCTAATTATTCACTCACTTGCTACCTGACCGTCAACAGGAGAGGACCTACACTGCAAGTGCTGCTGTGACCTGTGTCTGGAAGCGACAATGGCTCATGTGTCTGGGGAAAGGGCCCCTGCCTTCACTGCAGAGGAGTTGGAAAAACTGGTGGATGGGGTCCTACCCCAGTACACATTACTCTACAGTCCGCCAGACAAACAGGTGAGTACACTGTGAGCATGATGCGTGGGCAATGCATGTTTTTAGTGGTGTAAATGTAAGCCACATGTTGGGGGGGCTGAGGTGTCCTGGCCTGAGTGCTGCATGAGAGGTGGTCAGTGTATGTGGTGGGAACTGGTGGGCAATGAGTGGGCAATGAGTATGACGGTCCGGACGGGTGAGTAATTTCCTTCTCTGCTGTCTTTTCCCTCCAGGTCAGCGCCCACCAGAAAAAGGGTATCTGGCGTGCCATCGCCAAGGAGGTGCGGACCCTGGGGGGTCTATCACAGGCGGAGCACCCACTGCTGCAAGAGATGGGAGGACCTGCATCGCTGGACCAAGAAAACGGCGGAGGCCCAGCTGGGGCTGGCCTCCCAACGTGGAAGGGGTGCCCGTTGCCCCATGATCCCCCTGATGTTCCGCATCCTGGCGGTGGCCTATCTGGAGTTCGATGGGCACTTGAGGGCATCACAGCAGCCACAAGGGGGTGAGTGCAGATTCTGAGAGCAGGCTCTGACGCACTCCTACCCCAATGGTATAAGTGGCCATCTACTACTGGGCAGGGTCCTGTGGGTTTCAGGTGTGCAGATGCTGGCGTTAGGCATTGTACCCCATGGGCTGGTGACTATCTTAGTGATTGGTTAGGCATGGCCGAGTTTATAGGGCAGCTCACTGTGTGTTGTGTACGCCAACGGTAGTGGTGTTGCTGGCATTGATCAAGTGTATCCTCTGTCTCTTTCCCCCTTTATGTTTTGTTGGCATGTTCTTGTGTGCATTAGCATCATCGGGCAGAGGAGCAGAGGCTCCGGTGGCGGAGGGAGCTGCATCCCACGTGGGCCTGGAGGCCGAATCCACTGAGGGTGAAGGCACCAGTGGTACGGAGGGTGAGAGGAGCTCCACGATGGGGACAGGAGGGGAGACCACTGACAGCAACTCCTCCTACGATGGAAGCTCCCTGGTGGTGGCGGACACCTCTGTACCCACCCCAACTACAGGTACAACCGCCACCCCCCTACCAGCACCGCCCTCCCAGCAGCCCCTTAGCGTGCTTTCCTTGCCCGCTCACCCAGGAGGATGGGCATCTCCTTTGCCCCAGGCACCTCCGGCCCTGCCCCAGTCAGCCCTGCTGCCCAGAGTGAGGAGGCTATTGACCTCCTGGGATCCCTCACTGTTGGGCAGTCAACCATTCTGAATGCCATCCAGGGTGTCGAGAGGCATTTGCAACAAACAAATGCATACCTGGAGGGCATTCACTTTGGCGTGGTGGCCCAACAGAGAGCATTTCAGGCTCTGGCCTCAGCACTGATGGCAGCCATTGTCCCTGTGTCCAGCCTCCCTCCTCCCTCCTCCAACTTCCACTACCCATACCCAATCCCCTCAACCTCAGCCTATCCCAAGCATACCTTCAGACCAGCATGCACCCAAATCACCACACAAAAGTGTCTCGGGCAAACATGAGCACCACACTTCATCTCACAGGCACTCACACAAGCACCATGCCCATGCAAAAACACCAACATCCACTGCCTCCACTGCTTCCACCTCCTTCCCAGTAGGGTCTACACTCACATCTGCATGCACTACATCTTCATCCACTACCTCCATCACCAGCATGCCCATCACAACACAGCCCTCACAAGCAGTCACTGCCCCACAACCATGCACACGTCCCCTGTGTCCTCCTCCCAATGTACACAAAAGCAAGCACCCACCCACCCAACAGCCATCCACCTCACAACAGCATCCAGCCCATGCACCTTCACCCAAACTCAGGAGACATACACCTCCTACAACCACTCCCTCTTCCTCCACTCCCAAACCCTCTCCATCTTCCTGTCCCAGTGTGTCTAAAAAGCTTCTCCTGGCAAACATTGACCTCTTCCCTATGCCTCCCCCCGTCCTTCCCCTTGGGCCAGGGTGTCCAGATCCCAGGCCAGCACCTCAGTCACCAAGTTGGCGGACATTGTGGTACCTGCAAGTCCCAGAGGATCAGAGGGGGCACCCGTCAGGGCAGCAACTGTGCCACCGACACCTGCAAAGGACCAACATATTCCGCCACCTGCCAAGGTGAAGAAGGGGCCAGCATACAGCACGGGCAAGGAGCACGACCCACCCAGCAAGGCCTCATCCAAAACTGAAGCTGCCAGTGCCATGGTCTCAGAAGCATCTGTCAAGGTGAGGAAGGGGAAGAAAACCAAAGGCAAGGCACTTCAGGCCTCGGATGCTCCAGGTGAGGGACTGGTGCCCACCATCAGTACTGACAGCCTCGCAACCTGTACCGCGGCAGGCATCGCGGCAGGGACTGCCACCTGCACCGCCATGTGCACCGCCACCTGCACTACCATCTGCACCGCCACCTGCACCGCCACTGCCACAACAACTGTCAGCAGCAGCATCCCTAGTGGGCAGCCATCGGAGGCTGCAGGAGAAGGCCTGAAGCCTCCCACCACCACTTGAAGCACCCCCACCAGCACCGGCACTACCACGAGTTTGCAGCGTTAGTCGCTGCAGGATGGAAATTGGCCCTGCCTCCATGGAGTATCATGCTACCTGCAAATCTCGTGCCTCAGACACCCAGGTGCGGGAATGTGAACTGCCACACCCCAAGTGCAGCATGATTGGGCACAAGGCCCCCTCCAGAACCTGTGGAGAAATGCATCCACTCACCCAATCCTTGGCAGGATGAAGCAGACTGGGCACAAGGCCCCCTCCAGAACCAGTGGAGAAATGCGTCCACCATCCCTATCCTTGGCAGGATGAAGCAGACTGGGCACAAGGCCCCCTCCAGAACCAGTGGAGAAATGCATCCACTATCCCTGTCCTTGGCAGGATGAAGCAGACTGGGCACAAGTCCCCCTCCAGAACCTGTGGAGAAGCCACCCACTTGAGAGACTGTGGCTTTGCACTCCCCAGGACCAAGCAGTGGGCAAACCACCCACTTGAGAGACTGTGGCTTTGGACTCCCCAGGACCAAGCAGTGGGCAAAGCACCCACTTGAGAGACCTGAGAGACTGTGGCTTTGCACTCCCCAGGACCAAGCAGTGGGCAAAGCACCCACTTGAGAGACTTGAGAGACTGTGGCCTTGCACTCCCCAGCACCAAGCAGTGGGCATGTAGCTCCCTCCAGGAGCAGTGGCATAGTACCATCTTCCGGCTGAGGTGCCCCGCCTTCCCCTTCCCCCTGAGGTGCCTGTGTGTTTACGACCTGATGCCCCTGCAGTGTTCTCTCCGTTTTGAGGCAGGAGTCAAGTGTGGGCTTCGCCCATGATTTTTGGCCCAGTGGGCCATGGACATTTGCAAAGGACAGTGTATGGCTTTCTGTACATATTGTAAATATTTGTATATACTGTTTTTCTAATCGTTAACTATATCTGCATATTTCAAAATATCACTGATTGAACTCAATTCCTTTTGTCCTTGCGTTCTTCCAGGGGGTAACAGGGTGTAAATGTAATGTTGGTGCATGTTTTTGTATGTATGGGGTTATGGGTGAGGGTGGGGGTGGGGGTGTTGTGTGTGTGCATCACTCTCTTTTTCCTCCCCTTTCCCTTCTGTGTTCTGTTTCTGCCGTGCTTTTGATGGTGTTGGTACCGCTCCGGAAAATCTGACGGATTGGCGGGTTGTGATAGGGTGGGCGGTACATGGTCTTCCGCATGTCTGTTGGCGGTGACCACCGCAGTGTTTGTTGCTACCGCCATGGCGGTTGGTGTGTTAAAGTGGCTGTCTATGTTGGCGGTTTCCACCGTGGTCCTGATCCCATTTTTTTTACCGCCTGCCTGTTGGCGGTATTACTGCTGCTTTATCACCAACCGCAAGGGTTGTAATGAAGGCCTATATGTCATTCCAACCTCTTGAAGGTCGAGTGCCAGTAGGTAATTATATACACATATACATATATATATATATAAATAAATAAGAAGAGGAAATACTTCTCGCACACTCAGGTCTCCAGGAAAAGCAGAATTCCTTTAATCACAAACACAACACGTTTCGACTGACACAGCAGCCTTGGTCACGTGCCGGTTTTCGCACCACCCCTCATGGGCCGATGAAGTTCGGTATCGGGCTTTTGGAGGTGAGATATATATATATATATATATAGATATATATATATATATAAAAATACACACACCCACACACACACACACGCACACGCGCACACACACACACTCACACACACTCCTGCTGCAAACCCATAGGGATGTTCACACAGCGAGACTGCAAACATTTATTCAAAAAGGCAGGATGTCAGAAATGACGCATTTTGGGCCAACGAAGCCTTGCTCACAATATAGGAAACAGCATCAACTATGTACGTCTACGGGCTGACGTGTACATCTTTGCAATGAACATAGAAAAAACATGTCTCTTGATATTTACAGACTACCTTTTCACTGGTCTGTGCGAATGGTGCCCAAATTATGTATACACTCATTTTTAAATTCATTTTGTGAAAAGAGATGTTAATAACACACTCAATAACACAATCGCTTCACAAAATCAACAAACACAAATGAACTTTTTTGACCACTCCAGATAAATATAGTGAGGCTGCCAAATTTCATCTTAATGTCCAGATGGATGAAATACACATTGTAGGGACTTCCCCGTCTCATATAACAACATCATAAATCCTCAGAGCCATATAGATTACTACTCTTAAGCCATGGCCCAATCGTCCGCATTTTGATGACACTGATTATTTCGTAGATACACTATCTCCGCATCTGTGAGGCAATAGAGTTGTTTCCTGAAAACAGAATTATGCATGATTACCAAAGCGTCTATGTTCATTTTTATGAACTGAAATCAGAATGTATATACCATGATTAATATTCTACTATAACGTAAATCATACTGAAACAATCAGGGTGACTCTGTCAAAATTATATATGAATACCAAAGCATCTATGTTCATGATTTCCTAGCTGAGATCGGGATTTATGATTAGTGTATTGCTATGCCATAAACCATATAAAAAACAAAAGCACAATTAGGTCCAAGTGGACTAGCATGACCTGTAAACAAATCACCTCGTAAAAAATAAAACCTCACTGCGCTGAAGTGATCATTCATCTAGAGTGCAAGACCTTATTACCACCCATGTTACTGTGCCACTATTAGAACTACTGACCTACTCCATGCAATACCACACAGAAAAGGAACTCACAAGCAGATCCCAAAAATCTACTAACAACAGAGGTATCATCCCAGTATTATAAATGTGAATGTAATTCCTCATTCAGATTGAACCCTTTGGGGGCCTTGGAGGCAAGCTTAAGTATGTATATTGACCCTCTTCTCATTAGCTGTTTCTCCCTGTCTCCTGCTCTCAGGCTTCTTACCACTGCATCAGTTACATAGGCCCTCATTACAACCCTGGTGGTAAATGCCGCTTACCACCGTGCAGAAGACTGCCAACATACCGCTGCTGCCGTGGAATTCCGCTTCAGCTATTACAACCCATAGCTCGGAATCCGCCATAATCCAGACACCCACACAAGTCCGCCACACCAAAAGTCAGTGATAAACTGGCGATAACAAAACCTCCACCGTCACGCCAACAGGAATACGCCCACACTATCACGACCCACGAATCCACGCGGCGGTCTTTCAACCGCGGTATTCCATTGGCGGTACACACCGCCGCGCTCAAAATATACACACATTTACAAAACACAACCACATTGGACAATTCAAAATACACACACCTGACAAACATACACACGCCACACTCACATACCCAATCCAATATAAAACACACACCCACATCACCCACAAACCCTTACTACCAGAATTCTGAAACCACGCCAGAGAGACACCACCATAAACAACACCAGCATCCACAGACACACAACACCATCACTTACACAACATCCCCGCACCTCAAACAAAACACAACACATCCCCTCACACATCACAACACACACCACCTCACACATCACCCACACCACATCATGGCACCTCAAAGACACCCCAGGTTCTCTAAGGAGGAGCTCAGGGTCATGGTGGAGGAAATCATCCAGGTAGAGCCACAGCTATTCGGATCACAGGTGCAGCACACCTCCATTGCAAGGAAGATGGAGCTATGGCGCAGAATCGTCGACAGGGTCAACGCAGTGGGACAGCATCAAAGAACAAGGGATGACATCAGGAAGAGGTGGAACGACCTACGGGGGAAGGTGTGTTCCGTGGTCTCCAGACACCAGATTGCTGTACAGAGGATTGGCGGTGGACCCCCGTCTCCTCCCCCACAACTAACAACATGAGAGGAGCAGGTCTTGGCAAAACTGCATCCTGAGGGACTCGCAGGAGTAGCAGGAGGACTGGACTCTGTTAAGTCAAATCTTTACTATTATATCCCCCACCCTACCTGCATGCCATCACATACTCCCACCCTCACCCACACCCCCATCACTCCAACACCTCACACATGCCCCACTATCACAACCCACCCTTCCCAATACCAAGCCCTGCATTCAAAACCAAAGCATGGACACCCATCACCAAAGCATGTCCACTACAGATACCCACACAGACCCCAAACCAAATACCACACAAGGACCAAGATAAGAATGCAAGCACTGGAGTATAGGGTCACTCACCCATTGCACACAATGGCACACATAGATGCAATAATCATGCCTTTACACCCCTGCAGGACCCCAACCCAATGTCAACACACAAGAGGTACCAGACATATCCAGTCCCCCCACAGAAGAGTCCCACAGTGATGACAGCAGCTCTGCACAACTGGATCAAGATGACCAGCCCGGCCCATCATGGACCTCAGGACTGTCGGTTCTCCTGACACTGTCACAAGCCACCACAGAGCCTCCCCCCTCAGGAAACACCAGCATAGCACCCACCCAGCTGGCCCATCCCTCTGTCCTCAGGACACGTCAATCAGCAGTGTGTTCACCACTACAGGGAACCCAGGCAAATCCACCAACCCAAGAAAATCACGGACCTAGGGGCAGTGGGCACACGGTTCAGAGGACAGAGTCTCAGGAAAACAGGGAAACTGGGAGGACTGCTGTTCGACAGGGGGAGGGCAGGCCCAGGGAACCCACTCTCCACAAGGCCCTCTCCAGCATCATGGGAGCTTACCATCATTCCCAGGAGACGATGGCAACGGTACTGGCCAAGTTTCAGGAGACCCAGCAGCTGCAGGAAGAACACTATCTGGGGATCAGGGAGGACCTGAAGTCCATAAACAACACCCTGGTCACCATTGCAGGGGTGCTGCAAGACCTTGTCAACACCAGGAGGGACACTGTGGCACAAAAAGGAGCCCCTGACACTAGCCTCGACGATGAACAGCCCTCCACCTCCACCGGCGCTAGTGGACAGGATGCACCGCCACAGGAACACAACACCAGCACCCCACCCTCTGCAGATGGAGAACCACCCTGCAAACGGTCCCTGAGATCCAGGAACAAGACAGAAAACATTGCCAAGACCCCGCCAGGAAATGAGACCCCTCTCAATGTCACCCTTCTGTCCCACTTTGTCATCCTGTCCATCCTTAAACTGCCATTGCTCCACTTCCTATACCCCTTTGGACAATGCACCAGTGAAACAAATAGACTAGACTCTGCCATGGAATTTCTTCCACCATCACCCCTGCCCATTTTACAACCCCCTCCACTTATTTGCACAGAAATAAACACACTTCAATCACAAAACAATCTGGAGTCAGTCTGTGCTTTCACAAACGTGTAATTGCAATAACCATGGAATATAGCAATGTCAATTTAATTGTTCACATACCGATGTAACACAGCTGTAGGGCTGGAGGAAATATAGCAGAGGGCACAAACTGGGACCCACATCTGTGAAATGAAAAGGCAAAGTGACAAGTCAGGGTCCATACACTGAGTGAAAATGACAGACTTACGCTAGCTCCAACAATAGTATGAGATGTGGGAGGCAGTGAAATCTTCTTACCTGTGTCTCACTGGAAGTATTGCATGATTATGTTGATTTTGTTGTCGATATCCTCTTCTTTTGCCTCCTCTTCTTCACTGTCCACAGGCTCCACAGCTGCCACAAGACCACCAGCTGGCCCATCCTCCTGCAGAAAAGGCACCTGGTGTCGCAAAGCCAGGTTGTGCAGCATACAGCAGGCCACGATGATCTGGCACACCTTCTTTGGTGAGCAGTAGAGAGAACCACCTGTCATATGGAGGCACCGGAATCTGGCCTTCAGGAGGCCGAAGGTGCGTTCAATCACCGTCCTAGTTCGCCCATGTGCCTCATTGTAGCGTTCCTCTGCCCTTGTCCTGGGATTTCTCACTGGGGTCAGTAGCCATGACAGGTTGGGGTAACCAGAGTCACCTGCAAATATGGAGGGACAATTGTTAGACACACACTAACCCGTAGGGACAACCCCAGACCCAGACAACTATTCACACTGTATAGGGTCCTTGTCCTCACCTATTAGCCACACACAGTGCCTCTGGAGTTGCCCCATCACATAAGGGATGCTGCTATTCCTCAAAATGTAAGCATCATGCACTGAGCCTGGAAATTTGGCATTCACATGGGAGATGTACTGGTCTGCCAAACACACCAACTGCACATTCATAGAATGGTAGCTCTTCCGGTTTCTGTACACCTGTTCACTCCTGCGGGGGGTACCAAGGCCACATGTGTCCCATCAATGGCACCTATAATGTTGGGGATATGTCCCAGGGCATAGAAGTTACCTTTCACTGTGGGCAAATCCTCCACCTGAGGGAACACGATGTAGCTGCGCATGTGTTTCAGCAGGGCAGACAACACTCTGGACAACACATTAGAAAACATTGGCTGGGACATCCCTGATGCAATGGCCACTGTTGTTTGAAAGGAACCACTTGCCAGGAAATGGAGTACTGACAGGACCTGCACTAGAGGGGGATTCCTGTGGGATGGCAGATAGCTGACATCAGGTCTGGCTCCAACTGGGCACACAGTTCATGGATTGTTGCACGATCAAGTCTGTAGGTGACTATTATGTGTCTCTCTTCCATTGTCGACAGGTCCACCAGTGGTCTGTACACTGGAGGATGCCGCCATCTCATCACCTGCCCCAGCAGACGTGCCCTATGGACGAGAACAGCGAGCAGAGAGTCAGCCGAGGTATCACAAAATGTCATTTGCACACATTTATTAATCCGCAATGTGCCTGTAACTGTGTGTATTCAAGGCCTACATAGGTGTGACACAGTTAATATTAATGCCATGTGGCCCCCTGAAATGGCGGCTGCCTGACCTGTAAGGTGGGACAAGAGGATATGAGGTAACTGCGCTGGCGTTGTACACCGCTGCGGTAGGCGGTCGAAGACCGCGGCGCAATCCAGCATTGGTTAACATTGGACCCTATGGGTCCGAGGAGCCAATGACGATGTACGCCGGCAGAGGCGGTACGCACCGCCGCGGACGTGACCGCCATTTTCTGTCTGTTCACTCACTTGATACCTGACCTTCAACAGGAGAGGACCTACACTGCAAGTGCTGCTGTGACATCAGTCTGGAAGCGACGATGGCTCATGTGTCTGGGGGAAAGGGCCCCTGCCTTCACTTCGGAGGAGTTGGAGAAACTGGTGGATGGGGTCCTCCCCCAGTACACACAACTGTACGGTTTTCCAGACAAACAGGTGAGTATGCTGCATGGTGCATGGGCAATACCTGTTTGGAGTGGTGTGGATGGAAGATAAATGGGGGGGGGGACTGAGGCCTGCATGTGCGGACGGTGAGTGTATGTGCGTCAGGGCAAGGGTGGGAACGTGAGCCAATGAGTATGACGGTCCGGACGGGTAAAGATTTTCCTTTTCTCCTGTACTATTCATCTAGGTCAGCGCCCACCAGAAGAAGGGTATTTGGCGTGCCATCGCCAAGGACGTCCGGACCCTGGGGGTCCACCACAGATGGAGCACCCACTGCCATAAAAAATTGGATTACCTGCGCTGCTGGAGCAAGAAGACGGCAGAGGCCCAGCTGAGGATGGCCTCCCAACGTGGGAGAAGTGCCCGTCGCACCATGACCCCCCTGATGTTCCGGATCCTGGCAGTGGCGTATCCAAAGTTGGATAGGCGCTTGAGGGCATCACAGCAGCCACAAGGGGGTGAGTACACTCTCATTCAGCTGACTTTGTGCGCACTAGGAGGTGTCTGGGTGGGGGAGGTGGGCAGTGGGTTCCCCTAGGCCAGGGCGAGCTTGGTAGGCAAGGTCCCTTGTGAGGCAGGCTCAGTAGCACCCAAACGCCACTAGTGGTTAGTGCCATCTACACCTAGTCAGGCTCCTGGACTTCCAGGTGTGCAGCAATCAGGCTTAGTCCTTGTACCCCATGGGCATGTGTTTAATCAAGGAACTATAAGTGCATGGCGTAGTGCAGAGGGCTGCTGTGTCTGTTGTGTCCGCCAAAGGTAGTGGTGTTGCATGCACTGAACATGTTGTTCTCCTGTCTCACCCACCCCATTTTTGTGGTCTCCCTGTTCTTGTGTGCAATAGCATCATCAGGCGGAGGAGCATTGGCACCGGAGCAGGAGGGAGCTGCATCCCACTTGGCCCTGCGGGTGAAACAACGGAGTCTGAAGCCACCAGTGCGATGGAAGGCGAGGGGAGCTCCACAGCGGGGACAGGAGCAGACAGCAATGACAGCGACTCCTCCTCTGATGGGAGCTCCCTTGCAGTGGCGGACCCCTCTGTGCCCCCGCATCAACAAGTACAGCCGCCACCCCCCCTACCAGCACCGCCCTCCCAGCAGCCCCTCAGCGTGTGTCCTGTGCCCGCTCACCCAGGAGGGTGGGCATCTCCTTCGCCCCAGGCACCTGAGGCCCTGCCCCAGTCAGCCCTGCTGCCCTCAGTGAGGAGGCTATTGAACTCCTGAGATCCCTCACTGTTGGCCAGTCTACCATTCTGAATGCCATCCAGGGTGTTGAGAGGCATTTGTTGAGGGCATTCATTCTGGCCAGGCAGCCCAACAGAGAGCATTTCAGGCTCTGGCCTCAGCACTGATGGCACCCATTGTCCCTGTGTCCAGCCTCCCCCTCTAACTTCCTCCACCCAGACCCAATCCCCTGTACCTCAGCCTATCCCAAGCACACCATCAGACCAGCATACACACACATCAACACACAAGAGTGGCTCAGGCAAACATAAGCACCACACATCCCACAGGCACTCACACAAGCATCATACCCATGCACACATACCAACATCCACTGCCTCCACTGTGTCCCCCTCCTCCACGTCTCCCTACTCCCTCCCAGCCTCGTCTCCACTCGCAACTGCATGCACTACATCCTCAGCCACTACCTTCATCACCAGCACGCCCATCACCACACACCGCTCACGTGCACTCACCACCCCCACTACCATTCACACATCCCCTGTGTCCTCTCCCAGTGTTTCTGTGAGCCCTCCTCCCAAAGTACACAACCGCAGGCACACACCCACCCAACAGCCATCCACCTCACAACAGCCTCCAGCCCAAGCACCTTCACCCAAATTCAGCAAACGTACACCTCCTACAACCACTACTTCTACCTCCACTCCCAAACCTCCTCCATCTACCTGTCCCAGTGTGTCTAAAAATCTTTTCCTGGCTAACATTGACCTCTTCCCTACACCTGCCCCTCTCGTCCTTCCCCGAGGGCCGGGCTTTCCAGGTCCCAGCCCAGCACCTCAGCCACCACATCCCAAGGCACAGTGGTGCCAGCAACTGCGGGGTCATGGAGTGCGCCAACCATCAGGGCTGCCAGTGTGCCACGGAGCGAGGGCAAGGACGTTCCGCCACCTGCCAAGGTGAAAAAGGTGCCCATATCCCGGAGGGAGAAGCCGAAAACACCTACCTCCAAGGGGTCAGGGAAAACGAAAGTGGATAGTAGCAAGACGGCTGCGCCACCATAAAAGGTGGGGAAGGGCCAAAAACTGAAGGGAAGGTCAGGAGAGGGCATGGTGGTACGGACTGAGGGACCAGTGTCACACCTTCTGTCCACGTCGACGTCACCGACCCCGCCGCCAGTACCGCCGCCACAGACCCCGCCACCACAGACCCCGCAGCCAGCACTGCCGCCACAAACCCCGCAGCCAGCACCGCCGTGACTGACACTGCCGCAAGCACCGCCGCTGCTGACACCTCTGCAAGCAACGCCAGCGGCCCCGCAACATCCTCAGACAGTGGCACCACCACAGACATGGCTACCATCCCCAGTGGTAAGTCATTTGAGGCTGGTGGTGAGTTCCAGGACCCTGGGCAGCTTCCATGAAGCATCACTGTCATCACAGTTGTCACCTGCATATGGAATGCGAAGCCGCAGCAGTATGGGGGTATGTCTCTGCCTCCATGGTGTATCATGCTACCTGTACCTTGGCAATCTCGTGGCACACACACCCAGGCAAGTGTATTGTTCCGGTCACACTGCACGTGGAGCACTCTGGGCACCAAGCCCCCTCCAGAACCAGTTAGATTGACCCATAGCTCTTAAATACAGGCAATCATTTTGGGCTCTTGCATATATTAACTTTTACTGTTGTTGGGGGTCACATGAGAGTTAATGTATGATCAGGGTGGCATCAGTGTGTGACAGTAAGTTGAGTCCCTGCGTCTAAAGGAAGATTGCCAGAGAACTCATGTATAGGTACAAGTGAGCGGGCCTGAGTTAAGTGAAGTATGATACTCTGCAAGTAACCAACTCTTGCAATGACAAAATGTGGTGAGCGTCAGAGTTTGAAATTTTCTTTGATTGATTTGGCATATCCCCTCAGAGTTCTTCTGAACTATGGTACAAGTGAGCGGGCCTGAGTTAAGTGAAGTATGATACTCTGCAAGTAACCAACTCTTGCAATGACAAAATGTGGTGAGCGTCAGTGTTTGAAATTTTCTTTGATTGATTTGGCATATCCCCTCAGAGTTCTTCTGAACTATGGAGACAACTGTGTGTTTAATTGTTAGAAATTAGGTCTCTAGTTGGTAGTAGTTGTCACTCTGTCCAAGTAGGGACTCTTACTCTAGACAGGGTAAGGGAGTCACACAGCTAAGATAACCCCTGCTCACCCCCTTGGTAGCTTGGCATGGGCAGTTAGGCTTGTCCCAAAGGCAATGTGTAAAGTATTTGTACACACACACACACACACACACACACACACAGTAACACAGTGAAAACACTGCAAAAGGAATCCATACCAGTTTAGATAAATAGCCAGTATTTATCTGAATTAAACAAGACCAAACAACAAAAACCAAACTTGCACAAGTAAAGATACAAATTTTCAAAGATTAAATCTTAGTATAGTGTTTAGAAACACAATAGCTCCAGCTGGGCCTATCTCGGCCTCTTGACGGAGTTGCTTCCAACCATCTGATGCCACTCCCAAGGGAGTGCAGGCCAGTCACGGAGTCACACGACCTGGGTACAGTACCTTTAAAAACGATGAGGAAACAAAGATGTTGCATGGAGTCGGGGAGGTGAGGCATCGCTGGAGCCGGTGCAGCGTCTGTTCCTTACTGCCACCATGGAGGTGAGGCACCAGTTCCTTATTGCCAGGCAGGGGAGATGTGGCATTGGGTCCTTACGGTTGCAGGGGAGGTGATGCATCTTTGGTGGCAAGGCATTGGTTCCTTACGACAAGACGGGGGACAATGAATTAAGTAGTTCAAGATGCAAGGCTTCAACTTTGTGGTGTTGCGATCACACCACAGGGCCACAGGTGCTGCAGCGGAGTTCGGCGTCACAGATATCGGTATCTCGGCACTCAGGACTCACGCTGTGGTGGGACTTCAGAGGCGCTGCTGCAGCATCGGTCCTGTGTTGCAGGTCGTGGTAGTTGCACTCAGCAGGGACCATGGCTCCAGTGCAGGCAGCAGAGTCGGAGAGCAGCACCAGTTCCAAAGTTACTCTGGAGTCGATGTGCTAAGTTTCTTCTTGGTTACACCAGAGCTCACTTTCAAGGGCCCAAGTACTGGATTTGAAACCACTTGGCAAGTCAGGACTCTCAGCAAGAGAGCCTAGGTGCTGGTAGGTAAAGTCTTTGATGGCCCTGAGATTTCTTAACAGGAGGCAAGCTCAGTTCAAGCCCTTGGAGAACCCTGGAAAGCAGGATGTGGAAAGCAAAGTCCAGTCCTTTCACTCACAGGACAGAGGCAGCTAGCAGCAGGCCAGTACAACAAAACAACAGGCAGAGTGGCTGTCCCTCTTACAGCATCCTGCTCTTCTTCCTGGCAGAATATCCTCAGTCCAGAAGTGTTCCAACTATTTGGGGTCAGAGGTCCAGTACCCATTTCTGACTTTGAAGTGGGCAGACCTCAATGAGAAATCTTTGTAGTGCACAAGATGCTGCCTTTCCCTGCCCAGGCCACAGACACACTCCAGGGGTTGGGGACTGCTTTGTGTGAGGACAGGCATAGCCATATTCAGGTGAAAGTGTCAGTTCTTCCCACCACTCTAGCTCAGGAAGACCCATCGACCTGGTGAAGTGCCATAAAGATATGCCGGGCACACCTCAGCTCCCTTTGTGTGACTGTCCAGAGTGAATATACAATCAGCCCAACTGTCATCCTGACCCAGACATGTAATCAGCAGACAGACAGAGGCATAGAATCTTTAAACAAGAAAACACCCACTTTCTAAAAGTGTCATTTTCAAACTTACAATCCAAACAACAACTTCACCAAAAAACTGAATTTTTTAATTGTGAGTTCAGAGACCCCAAATTCCAGATCTCTATCTGCCTCTAATGGGAAATTACACTTAAAAGATATTTCACATATTTCAAAGCAATCCCCATGTTACCCTATAGGAGAGATGGGCATTACAATAGTAAAAACTGAATGTAGCAGTATTTCACTATTAGGACATATACAACATTACCCAGGGGGCTGCTCTGGGCCTACTTTAGGGGTGACGTAGATGTAGTAAAAGGGAAGGGTTGGGCCTGACAAGTGGGTGCACTTTGAAATGGCAGGTTAAAACCGCACCCACAGACACTGCAGTGGCAGTTCTGAGGCATATTTACAGGGCTACTCGTGTTGGTGGAACAATCAGTGCTACAGGCCCATTAGTACCATTTTATTTACAGGCCCTGGGCACACATAGTGCTCTTTACTAGGGACTTACTGAATCAAATATACCAATAATGAAGAAGCCAATCCCCAATACATTTTAGACAGACACATATGCACTTTAGCACTGATTAGCAGTCCTAAAGCCAACACAAACAGGTCAGAAGAAATAGAGAGAAGAAGACAAAAAGCTTGGGGATAACCCTGCAAAAATGTCCAGGTCTAATACAACCCCCTTCCAGCCTAAAGCCAGTGTAGACAAATCAATACCTTCATGGACTGCCCTGCTTAGGGCGATAGAACATGGACCCTGGCCTGCAACAGCAGGTGCGCATTCCAGTTCTATATCTTTTTGAACCCAGTTGGATTCCTCTATCCAAAATCTCAGGGCCCACTAAGCTAACCCATGGGGAATCCTTCTCCTCACCTGTGGACCCCATCTGTGCAGCACCTATCCTTACTTTGCTCACAGACGTATCCCAGTAGATAGACAGTACAAAAATGGCTGATGTAGTGGTGTGGCCAATTCTACCCTCGTGGTTTGACTCCTTTCCCCAACCCAAGGGCTACTCGGTCCACAAAGACAGCAACCCACAGTGGTCACTGACAGCTGTTAGTGATAAGAGCCAGGCTTCAGCCCTTCCAGGGCTCTCTAAACTCAGTGGTTTCTCAGAGTGGGGGGCAGTAGCCCCAGGTGACTGGCACCCTTTGTCCTCTTTCCCTCCACCAGTTCAGATGGGGTAACCATAGACTGGTACTCCAGCCCATGGTCTGTGCCCTTGGGCTGGACAGGAGTCAGGGGTGAGTCCTTCCTCCCCCGGCCCTCGTACCCAGGCCTGTGTCCCCTCCTTCTGAGAGTGGTACCCCCAGACTCCAGAACTGTCAGGGAGCCTGTTGCGGCCATCCCGTACAATTCTCCAACCAGTTCAGGGATGCTAATCTGCAACTGATCCTCCAAACCAGGGTCTGTACCCTTAGGCTGAGCAGGTGCCTGGCAAGCCAGGACATCCGGGGAAGTATGACCACCCCCAAGGGAAACATGTGTTGCAAGAGTCTGCCTGGTGCAGGTCTCCTGACCCATGTCCTTCTGACAGAGTATCAAGCCCTACCAGTGGCCTCACCAGGGTCATTCATGGGATGCTTTGCCCTCAGAGCAGGCAACCCTGACCTACTGGTCCTCTCACTGGGGGCTGTCTCCCAGTCTCTCCCCTCCATCTAGGCTTCTGCACCCTCCTCTCTGGAGTGGTGCTACCAAACACCAAAACTGGTGGGACACTTGTGACAGTCTCCCCCTGCCTGTGCCCCCTCTGACAACAATCCAAGCACTGGGACTGAAGATAGGGCACCCTGGGCCTAGGCCCACTCCCATACCTTATCCTATTTCTGGAAAGGATGTGGGGTCCTTCTATCTCCCTACTACAGTGTGACCTGTCTGGAGGTACTGCAACCCTCCCGCTCACTACGATGGAGACGGGGCCACTCCCCTTAGGATTACTTTACCAATGCCTCTTCAGACCCAATGGCACTTACCCAGAGGTCTGCCTTCAGTGCAAGTTCCTAGAGGCCAGACAACTCACACTCCACCAGGTGTTGGCATAGCTCTGGAAACCTGTGACTGAACATATGCTCTCCAGCAATCAAATTGTACAACCCTTCATATGTGTTAACCATTCTACCCTTCCTCCAACCATCCAGTGCCTTTAAAAAGTACCCTACATCATCCCTCATCTGATGAGACAGTATGTGACTGCACTTCAAACTCAACCTACCCTCCTCTGTGGTGACTTCATACTCCCATAACAGGGCTTATTTTATGGGGGTACATCTCCCACCACCAGGAATATAACTCCCTGTGTCAGATCCCCAATCCACCTACGGGACCCTGTGCACCTCTGGAGCTACCTCATATGCCTGAGCCCACTGGTGTATCTTACCCCCTCCTCTGTAACCAAGGCCCAAATATATCATTTATTCAAATAGCGATTACCTAATTGCAATTATCTGCTAATCACAATTACGTAATCACTATTTGAATGTATGAAACTCCAGGAGTTTCATTTAGTGATTCCAAATATCTCGCAAGTTGACCTACCTCATTAATATTCATGAGGTAGTTCGCAATTTGCGACCCACTGTGAATGGTGATAATGAAAGGGATGATGTCTTGCTCAGCTCAGCAGACCACCATGTCTGTGACTGCTTTTAAATACATTTTTTTTTTTAAATGCAGCCCATTTTCCCTAAAGGAAAACGGGATGCGTTTCAAAAAGAAACATGAACAGGTTTCTTTTCATTTTTTTTAAGAGTAGGCAGTGATCAGTGGGACCACTGCCTGCTCTTAAAAAATGTTTTTGCATACATTCAAAAAGGTGGAAGGGACCCCTTCCCGTTTGCAAATGTGTTACCACTTACTTGTAGTAGGTGGCAAAATGTGAATATTTTGTGACCGCATTTCGGTCACAAGAAATTCCTACATACAGTTGTGATTCGGTATTTGGAAGGGACACCCTTGACACGCCACTTCCTAATACTGAATCGGAAATGTAGCCACAATTCAAATTTGTGATTCGATAAGTTACTGAATCACAAATTGTACTTCATACATATCAAAATGCATTTTTGTGATCGCAAACAGCCCAATCAGGCCGTTTGCGATCGCAAAAATGCATGATACATCTGGCCCTAAGTCTCTGGGTATGTGGACCTATTCTTTAGTACTGGACATGGTACTTTTGCTGCCACATCTGAGCTGAACTCAGCCCTCCTGGCTTTCAGATCCAACTCTCTCAATTTCAGCTCATGAATGAGTTAACAGGTTTTTCTTCTCTTCCAATGCAATTTGGACCTTCTCTGCCTCACCTTTAAGCCTGGCTAGTTCCAACTGGAGCTCCAGCTTGAATTTCTCCAGTTCCACTCAGAGGTGGTCATTCTGACCCTGGCGGTCTTTGACCGCCAGGGCGGAGGACCGCGGGAGCACCGCCGACAGGCCGGCGGTGCTCCAATGGGGATTCCGACCGCGGCGGTAAAGCCGCGGTCGGACCGGCACCACTGGCGGGGTCCCGCCAGTGTACCGCCGCCCCATTGAATCCTCCGCGGCGGCGCAGCTTGCTGCACCGCCGCGGGGATTCCGACCCCCCCTACCGCCATCCAGATCCCGGCGGTCGGACCGCCGGGATCCGGATGGCGGTAGGGGGGGTCGCGGGGCCCCTGGGGGCCCCTGCAGTGCCCATGCCACTGGCATGGGCATTGCAGGGGCCCCCGTAAGAGGGCCCCTACATGTTATTTCACTGTCTGCTGCGCAGACAGTGAAATACGCGACGGGTGCAACTGCACCCGTCGCACAGCTTCCACTCCGCCGGCTCGATTCCGAGCCGGCTTCATCGTGGAAGCCTCTTTCCCGCTGGGCTGGCGGGCGGTCTGAAGGCGACCGCCCGCCAGCCCAGCGGGAAAGTCAGAATTACCGCCGCGGTCTTTCGACCGCGGAACGGTAATCTGACGGCGGGACTTTGGCGGGCGGCCTCCGCCGCCCGCCAAGGTCAGAATGAGGGCCAGAGTCTCCTAGCCTCCCACCTATCCTCCAGCTCCTCTGGGATCAGAACTCTTGAGGAAACAATACTGCTTGCCTGGAAGGTGCCTTTTTCAAAGGTAGATCCTGATTATCTACAAACTCACCATGCAGACTCTCCTACTCTCTATACACAATACCATTCTCCTGGCCTGTGGGTTGATCAGACTCCTTTGCTGCCAACCATGCCCTCTGCGCATTTTGCAGCTCCTCCTTGCTAGTAAGGCATTTTATAGGACATTTGTGCTCCTTGCAGAACCTGAGCTGAGCCACTGAATAGGTCTCCAACCTCTCCTGTCCAAACACCAAATCTGCAGCTTCAGCTGATGGCTCATCAGACTGAGTCATGATTGTAAATTAAACTCAAAAGTTGAAAAAAGAGAACAATCAAACCAGTATGTTGAGGTGTAATGGTCTGCGATATCTAAGTAGTGTGCACCAATTACTGTTTGTAAAGTACAAATACAAGTCATATCCTCACAGCTGATCATCAGTGTTAGAAATGGGGTCCCTACTTGGACAGGGTGCACACCACTGCCAACTAGAGACCCTATGCCCATATACATTACTACAATGTAGCCAGATTGCTAGCTAGGTAGAGTTCTGTGGATGTGTGCTAAATATGAGTCTTTGGGCACAAGAATGCACAATGTGAATGCAGGATAGCATGACATTGCAGACTGACGTAGTGTTCACTGTGTAAGCCAGACTGCAGGATCAAATCAAGTTCAAGAACAAACCTACAACACTTTCCCAAGAAATGTGGGCTGAGTAGTGGCTAGGGGGGATGCAGGCACCCTGGTGACTTCATGCAATTTGCACAGTAGTGGTGTCAATGAGTGAATCACTAATGAGCATAACCATCATGGAAAAGAAAAATAATAAGCAAGGCAGATGTGGACCATACATTAACTTACCCTCAGAGGCAAGGCAGGCCAGCAAGTGGTGTAACTGTGTAGCTATGGGTGATATGACTCAAAAAGTCACCCTTGTCACACAGTGGCGTGTTAACAATGGAAATATATTACCATCTGAAAGGCAACCACAGTGCAACTTTGCTTCATATCCTATAAGTACTATATGTATTACACATCAATGTAGAAGTGAAAGTGAAAGAGAATAAAGTCTATACGTCAGCAACATTACTCATGTCAACATCTAGCATAGGTCACCAGTTACATATTGCTATTACACTGCAGAGGGAGAAACAACAATTCCTGACCAACAGCCTGTCCTGGATGACCTATCTGTTGGAGAGGACATTCTGCCCCATTGGAACACCTTCTCCAGTCATGGCAAGGGCTAAAAGATTTTCTGGGTCCCCAAAGGATCCGCCTACTCGAGGACATGTCCCATTTGCCAGCCCAATCCCAATTCTGCACTCCGAGGACCACCAAATTGTCTTCCAATAGCAAGTGGTAGGTATCCAGTGGCAGCTGGTAAATGAGGTGTGGGTGGGAATACAGACCATTTTGGGCACCTTAGAGGGGGACCCTAGGTGCCTCCGGTCCAATATGGACACCTCTGAAGCATTCAAAGGCACCTACTGTTTGCTCCATAGAATGGATCAGTCCCTGGCTGACATTGCGTGTGTCATGAGGCAGAGGGAACAACAACAGCCCCGCTAATGTAACACCAGTGAGGATCTCACACAGCTGGGGGCCATCTGCACTATCCTCTAATTTCCAGCGGAGAACTTCCCATTAGCATGTCTGTGCCTCTTGGCCACTTTCTCATTGGACCTGTGTGTGTCATCATCCCATCTCCTTTATCACCTGGTACAATCTCCTTTTTCTATGCCCACCTGGTAATCTGAACACTTTGTGGACTGTTGATGAGCCCTACCTTCCCTAATGGCAATTTGGTCCTCCTCCTCACCGAAATACTCACCTCAACATGTCACATGGCATGTATCCTCTATGGACACTGTCTGGACATCCTTTGTTGTTGGACAATGTTGGGCTTGTTGTGGCAAGAGCTGCAAATATGTAAATGACTAGTTACAAACCTGTAAATAAATGCACTCCCATGAACCAGTGTGTTGTATGTCTGTTCTAGATAGGACGAACTAGACAATGGTGGATGTGTTCCTACAAAACCCTCTTCTTAACATCTTAAGGAAATAACGCTGAAGTCACTATCAACTACTCTGGTTGGACATGTCCAAGCATCACATGCATCCACTGCCCCTGCATTATGTCTTAAGTCACATTTAACTGTTGAATGTCATGGTGTGACAATTAACATTAGTTATTTAACATGCACAGTGACAATGCCTTCATATTCACAAAAATGCCTACCTGCACAAAAATGGTCTTGTGACAATGTGAGCTACCAACACAGTTTTACATATCCATATATATCTTTCTCTAACAATGTGATCAAGCACATATAACAGCTTACACTTAAGAGTTACTAAGTCACCCAAATTATGCATGCACTGACAGTATACAGATAGTAACACCCAGACTTCTGCGCTCAAGCATGTAGAATCTCAGTGCAACACTTTGGATATCAGTAACCAATGGTAGTAATAACTCTTTGTGGTCCTATGTCAAAAGATAAATGATGTTTAAAGGTGCACTAGGAAATATAGGGGGTCATTCTGACTCCCGCCGGGCGCGGTCACCGCGCGCCCGGCGGGAGCCGCCAAAATACCGTACCGCGGTCGGAAGACCGCGGTGGGTATTTTGAGGTTTCCCCTGGGCTGGCGGGCGGCCTCCAAAAGGCCGCCCGCCAGCCCAGTGGAAACCGTCCTTCCCACGATGAAGCCGGCTCGTAATCGAGCCGGCGGAGTGGGAAGGTGCGACGGGTGCTGTTGCACCCGTCGCGTATTTCACTGTCTGCCAAGCAGACAGTGAAATACTCGTAGGGGCCCTCTTACGGGGGCCCCTGCAGTGCCCATGCCTGTGGCATGGGCACTGCAGGGGCCCCCAGGGGCCCCGCGACCCCCCTTACCGCCATCCGGTTCCCGGCGGGCGGACCGCCGGGAACTGGATGGCGGTAGGGGGGGTCGGAATCCCCTCGCCTTGGAGGATTCAAAGGGGCGGCGGTACACTGGCGGGAGACCGTCAGTGTTGCCGGTCTGACCGCGGCTTTACCGCCGCGGTCAGAATGCCCTGCGGGGCACCGCCGGTCTGTCGGCGGTGCTCCCGCCGACCCTGGCCCCGGCGGTCTAAGACCGCCGGGGTCAGAATCACCCCCATAGTGTCAATTAGTACCTCTTCCCCTAAGAGCCATCACATACATTGTGTTTGAATGTAGCAGCCCATGGCATCAATTGGACAATATACAGAGATATCACCAAACAGGAGCTAGAGCAAAGACCCAGGAACAAAGCTACACATCTCCAGGGCTAGAGAGGAAATGTGAAACTTATGACATTCAAAGTTAGCAAGTAGTCTGCCAAAGTCACATGCCTGAAATGCAACACTTAGCAAGTATTCAATGCCAAGGATGATTGAGGTAACCTGGGCAGGGTGGGACCGAATTCATGATTTCTAAACAGTTAACAACAGTGATCTACTTGTACAATGGTGCAAGGGAGAGTGTGCAAGTGGGAGGCACCAGTGTGTGTCTCAGCACATCCAAGAATGGGTAATGTGGAGAGACAGAACCATCCATACTATATATGCAACATCATGAACACACACCGTACAACAGTAGGTGACTATATGTGTTGCGCTGAGTGTCAACTCACATGAAGAAGACTACTCACAGTGCCTAAAGAATGGTGAAGAGTACGTAAGTGACTCAAGTTTAAGGTAGACTAACTCTTGCCCATAGGCCTCTGCAAAGTTACACATATCTAAAAGCAATGCAGGGACTTGTTAATTCATGTACTCAACTCACCCTTAGCAATGATGACAACTCTTCAGCGTGAAATGATTACGTAAGTAGTAAACATATTTAAATATACATATACAAACATATTTATATATTCAAATATTTTCCTTATCAAATAAAACTATCTATCCTACACTAACTTACTATATCAAATCTAAGCCTAAACTACCTTACCCTACTTTTCCTTCACCTACTACCTTAACACTAAATTAAATTACCTTATCTTAAACTACCCTATATATAGAGCACAAAAGACATGTTACACATCAACCTATCTCCCTTAACACACATATGTTGGCAAAATACTAACATCAACTACACCTAAACATAAACTACCTACACATACTAAACTAAAAAAATGTTTTTTCAGTTTTTTAAACATATCCTACACATTAAACCCCACCCACTAAAATCCCCCCCAAAACACAAAAATCTATAACAAACGTTAGTTCTAAAACCATCTAATAGAGAAACCTTACCTGCATAAATCTAACACCACAAAAAACACGTTCCAAAACAAAGTTCACACAAGCTGTGATATCTGGACCAGGGCTTTCTCTATTGTGTCCTGCCATTTGCGCAGATTGGCCTGCTCCCTCGTGATTTCTTCCAGGCTCATGATGATTATCTAAAGTTCACTGCCAATGTAGCCACTGGTACATGGGCTGGTGGGGCCTGTTGCTGGCTAGCCCCCGTTGTGGTTGGTATAGAGGAGGTGGGTCTGGCTCTGATGTTCTTGGAGAATGAAGGACATTCAATGACCCCACTTCCTTCACACATGTGTATAGTTTCTGCATTTTTTGGTACCCCTTTACAACACGTTTGATGTCGTGGTACCAGCCCCTCAGCAATTCAAAGGTCTTGAGATCTTCAGCTATCATGTTATCTAGGGTGGTAATGTAAAACTATGCTAGCATAAGCTGTACAGGTACAGGATGTGTGTGAAAACAGTTTACATTATGACACAATTATATGTGCCTGACTAGACCAACTCACCAAATTGAGATGAATATATGCACAAGATACTGTCACTACATGGGCATCCCCTAGTTGGTCAAGGAAAACAGAGACTGCTGCCATTTGCGTAGGTACACTTTAAATAATACTGCTCACAATGAGATTACACCATATCATACCTAGAAATGATTCACACTCATGATGATGTACAGATTTTACATAGGACATATGGTCCTGAGTCAGTAAATTGGGTTGAAGGATTGCATCATGTAAGTGGGCAGAAACTTCCACATATACATATGTGAAAGTGGTTGAGGTGAAGCAATTCCGGTAGTGTGCCTCCCTGTTGCATACTCCACCTGGAGTCACAAAAGGCAGCATTGTAGATTTTCATTTACAAGTGATATAAGTTTTATGGTGGGATGCTAAGGTATAGCGAACACACCAAAATTCTACTACATTTATATGTATCAAATCATGAGTAGATATGTTTTGTGATAAGTAGATAGGTCAAAACAGAAACTTCAGAGTTTGTGTCAAGATGGCACGTTCTAATGTTGCACCACTTCGCCCTCGCACTCTAGGCTATATGGCTGCCAGTCCCCTGATGATGATCAGTGTTTGACGCTGCAAGACGGTTGTCCTTCTTTGACTACAGATAAGTTGAGTATAAAATCACTAACCAAGATGATGCATGTCTTGCACGCCAGAAGCTCTGCATGCTTGTTTGGGTGCGTTAAGCACTGGGGAATCAGGTACAATTGTATTTATTGTCTAAAAGCGTAATTTGTCGGGATAGATAATTTTGATGTGCAGTATGTAATATAAACCCATTTTAGCTGTATAATATTGTATTACATTGGGTTGAGTCGGACCCATATTGACATGTGCAAAATTTCCTGCACCCGATATGGCCATTTTTGTTAAATTATACATCAAGAATGGATTATTTTGACACAGTGGGGTATCTTCTGATAATATAAGTACTAACCACTCGCTATCTATCCTTTAGAAAGGTGGTCTTGGTGTACGAGGCTGGCCTGGTTTGTAGTGGGTACCTTGGGTAATTACACCTTCTACCAGGTCCAGTTTTCCCTTATTAGTGAATTGTAGTAGTGTTCTAGTAGTTTAGGCTGATAGAGGTAGCTATAGCAGAGCAGCATATGCTGAACTAGGAGACATGCTAAGCTCATGCAATACCACTTATAGTTACACAGTACTTATACACAAGTAAAGACAATACTCAGTCTTACCAAAAATAAAGGGAGTTCATTTGGGTGACACAGTATCAAAAATATCTTAGAGGCAATGCTCCTTCTGGAGGTAAGTATTATACACAATATATGCGCTAGACACCAAAATAAGGTAAGTAATTAGACACAGGACAGTGCAAACAATAGGAAATGCTATAGAATGCAATGGGAGAAGTCTAGGGGCAACACAAACCATATACTAAGAAAGTGGAATGCTATTCACAAATTCCCCCCTAGACAAGTGTAGTGTGTGCAGAATCGATGGGAGAGTAAGAATACAGTAAAGGTAAGTACATTATCCCAGCCCAGAGCCCAGAAAAGCAGGAGTAAAGTACTACAATTTTCCTTAGGACACACTACACCTCGTGATTGGAATTATTGCAAGAACCAACCAAGTCTGCAAACAGCAAACAGTGGATTCCTGGACCTGAAGACCTGCAAAAGAAGGAGGCCAAGTCCAGAAGTCGAAAGAAGTTCCAGGAAGGACAGGAGCCCCTGCCAACCCAAAAGAGTGTGCAAGAGAAGAGTCCCCAGTTGGACGAAGACTGCAGAAATGCACCCTAGGAAGATGCCAGCCGGTTCCTGCATGATGCAAAGGATGTCCCACGTTGCGAAGTTGGATGTAGGTGAGTTATGGTGCTGGATTCCTCAAACAAGCCTTGGTTCTGGCAAAGTCGTGTTTTGCATCAACTAGGCGCTATCTGGACCCAGGAGGGACCTGGGGGCCTCAACTCTGTGTGAGGAGCAAGAGGGGGCTCTCAGCACTTCAGAGAGCCCTCAGAGCACCAGATAGCACCCACTGGAGTCCGAGGACATGGGGACCAAGGAAGTGCAAAATGCAGTTGGTGCAGCACTACACAGGAAGGTCCCACGCTGCCGGAGAACAACTCAGCAGGTTGAGCGTCACAGGATAGAGTGCTGGGGACCTGAGTCAGGCTTTGCATGAAGGAATTTTGCAAATAGTGCACAGAGGCTTCAGGAGGTGAGAAGATGTGGTGCACAGGGGTACAGTCGTTCTGGGATAAGGCAAGCTCTTAACTCCTCCAAATTACAACATCAGGACCTCAGGACAGTCTGTGTTGATGGGGTCCACCCTCTGTGTTCCAAGGAGCATGCTCGTCACTGTGAGAGGAGTCCAAGAGAACCGGTCGTCGACTTAGAAGGTGCCTGCGTGAGCAGGGGAGTGACTCCGTCACCCCACTGGAGATTTCTACGGTCCTTCTGGTGCAGGGTGAAGGCAGGGAGTCCTCAGAGCATGCACACTGTGGAAATTGTTGCAGTTGCTGGCTGGAGCTAAAGTTGCAGAAGAAAAGTATCTCATGTGGATACCTTGTTGCTGGTACAGCGGTTCCTGGAGCAGGCTGCGGTTGATCCGAGGTTAGAGGATGAAGTAGTAGTTGCAGAGGATTCCTGAAGGAAACTTGCAGGCAGAATCTGAAGAGAACCCACAGGAGGGACCCTAAATATCCCTGAGAAGAGGATTGGCTACCTTATCAGGTATGGACCTATCAGGAGGGGCCTCTGACGTCACCTGCTGGCACTGGCCACTCAGAGCCCTCCAGAGTGCCCCCACATCTTGCAAAGCAAGATGGCTGAAGTCTGGGAAACACTGGAGGAGCTCTGGGCACCACCCCTGGGGTGGTGATGGACAGGGGAGTGGTCACTCCCCTTTCCTTTGTCCATATTCCCACCAGAGCAGGGGAGAAGGGGTCCCTGAACCGGTGTAGACTGGTTTATGCAAGGAGGGCACCATCTGTGTCCTTCAAAGCATTTCCAGAGGCTGGGGGAGGCTACCCCTCCCCAGCCTGTAGCACCTATTTCCAAAGGGAGAGGGTGTAACACCCTGCTCTCAGAGGAAATGCCTTATTCTGCTTTCCTGGGACTGGGCTGCACAGACCCCAGGAAGGCAGAACCCTGTCTGTGAGGTGGCAGCAGCTGTAGCTGCAGGGCAAGCCTCAGAGAGCTGGTTTGGCAGTACTGGGGGTCCATGGTGGAGCCCCCAGGATGCATGGAATTGGCTCCCCAATACCAGATTTGGAATGGGGGTACAATTCCATGGCCTTAGACATGTTACATGGCCATATTCGGAGTTACCATTGTGAAGCTACATATAGGTATTGACCTATATGTAGTGCACGCGTGTAATGGCGTCCCCGCACTCACAACGTCTGGGGAAATGGCCCTGAACTGTGTGGGGTCACCTTTGCTAGCGCAAGGGTGCCCTCACACTTAGTAACTTTGCACCTAACCTTCAGCAAGTGACAGTTAGACATATAGGTGACTTATAAGTTATTTAAGTGCAGTGAAAAATGGCTGTGAAATAGTGTGTGCACTATTTCATGCAGGCTGTAATGGCAGTCCTGTTTAAAGGTTTGTGAGAGCTCCCTATGGGTAGCAAAAGAAATGCTGCAGCCCATATGGATCTCCTGGAACCCCAATGCCCTGGGTACCTAAGTACCATATTCTAGGGACTTATAAGGGGGGGTCCACTATGCCAATTGAAATTGGTAAGTGAAGTCACTGGCCTACAGTGACAAATTTAAAAGTAGAGAGAGCATAAGCACTGAGGTTCTGATTAGCAGAGCCTCAGTGACATAGTTAGGCACTACACTGTCAGACACATTAAGCCACAAACCATGAGCACTGAGGTCCTGGCTAGCAGGATCCCAGTGAGACAGGCAAAACACACTGACATATAGGTTTTTATCTATGAGCACTGGGGTACTGGCTAGCAGGAACCCAGTGACACAGTAAAAACAAACTGTAGGAAAATGGCTCCCTGTTGCAGTGACCCCCTTGACTGAGAAGTGTACTGGGACCCTGCTAACCAGGCCCCAGCACCAGTGTTCTTTCACTTAAAATTGTTCCATTGTTCCGCAATTGGCACATCCCTGGCACACAGATAAGTCCCTTGTAAAAGGTACCAGTGGTATCAATGGCCCTGTGACCAGGGAAGGTCCCTAAAGGCTGCAGCATGTGTTGTGCCACCCTAAGGGACCCTCACCTAACACATGCACACTGTAATTGCAGATTGTGTGTGTTGGTGGGGAGAAAAAGGCAAAGTCAACATGGCATCTCCCTTAGGTTGCCAGGCACGCAAAATAATGCCTGTGGCATAGGTAAGTCACCCCTCTAGCAGGCCTTACAGCCCTAAGGCAGGGTGCACTATACCACAGGTGAGGGCATAGCTGCATGAGCAATATGCCCCTACAGTGTCTAAGACTATTCTTAGACATTGTATGTACAGTGTGGCCATATTAAGTAATTGGTCTGGGAGTTTGTCAAAACGAACTCCACAGCTCCATAATGGCTACACTGGATACTGGGAAGTTTGGTATCAAACTTCTCAGAATAATAAACCCACACTGATGCCAGTGTTGGATTTATCACAAAATGCACACAGAGGGCATCTTAGAAGAAGCCTCCTGTAATTTACCTAATCCTTCAGTGCAGGACTGACTAGTCAGTGCCAGCCTGCCACTGAGACAAGTTTCTGCCCCACTGGGGTGAGAGCCTTTGTGTTCTCTGGGGACAGAAACAAAGCCTGCGCTGGACTGTAACACCTGGCGGTGAGCCTCAAAGGCTCATGCCTTTTGTTACAGCACCCCAGGGCATCCCAGCTAGTGCAGATGCCCGCCCCTCCAGCCACTGCCCCCACTTTTGGCGGCAAGGCAGGAGAGGATAATGAGAAAAACAAGGAGGAGTCACTCACCAGTCAAGACAGCCCCTAAGGTGTCCTGAGCTGAGGTGACCCCTGCCTTTAGAAATCCTCCATCTTGAGATTGGAGGATTCCCCCAATAGGATTAGGGATGTGCCTCCCTCCCCTCAGGGAGGAGGCACAAAGAGGGTTTAGCCACCCTCCAGGACAGTAGCCATTGGCTACTGCCCTCCTGACCTAAACACAGCCCTAAATTCAGTATTTAGGGGTGACCCGGAACCCAGGAAATCAGATTCCTGCAACCTGAAACAAGAAGACGGACTGCTGACCTGAAAGCCCAGCAAAGACGACAGAGACAACAACCTCTTTGGCCCCAGCCCTACCGGCCAGTCTCCAGACTCAAAGAAAACTGCACAGTGATGCATCCGACAGGGACCAGCGACCTCTGAAAACTCAGAGGACTGCCCTAAAATCCGAAGGACCAAGAAACTCCAGAGAACAGCAGCACTGTTCACCTACAGCAATATTTTTGCAACTTTCTAACAACTTTTAAAGAACTCACTCTTCCCGCCGGAAACGTGAGACTTCACCCTCTGCACCCGACGCCCCCGGCTCGAGCTCCAGAGAACCAACACTTCAGGGAGGACTCCCAGGCAACTGCAACCTTGTGAGTAACACGAGACAACCCCCCAGAACCCCCACAGCGACGTATGCAGAGAGAATCCAGAGGCTCCCCCTGTCCGCGACCTCCTGTAGCAAGGAACCCGACGCCTGGACCGAGCACTGCACCCGCAGCCCCCAGGACCAGAAGGAATCAAACTTCAGTGCAGGAGTGACCACCAGGCGACCCTCTGCCTAGCCCAGTCAGTGGCTGGCCCGGGAAGCCCCCCTGTGCCCTGCCTGCACCGCTAGAGTGACCCCCGGGTCCCTCCATTGATTTTGATTACAAACCTGATGCCTGCTTTGCACACTGCACCCGGCTGCCCCTGTGCCACTGAGGGTGTGTTTTGTGTGCCCACTTGTGTCCCCCCCAGTGCTCTACAAACCCCCCCTGGTCTGCCCTCTGAGGACGCGGGTACTTACCTGCTGACAGACTGGAACCGGAGCACCCATGTTCTTCATAGGTGCCTATGTGTTTTGGGCCCTCCTTTGATCTATGCACCTGACCGGCCCTGTGTTGCTGGTGCGGTGACTTTTGGGTTGTCTTGAACCTCCAACGGTGCATTGCCTATACCCAGGAACTTGAACTTGTAAGTGCCTTACTTAACTGAAAAACTAACCATTACTTACCCACCCCCCCCAAGAACTGTTGATTTTTGCACTGTGTCCACTTTTAAAATAGCTTATTGCCATTTTAACTGAAACTGTGTATGTTACTGCTCTAATTCAAAGTTCCTAACTTACCTGTGTGGAGTACCTTGCATTTTAGGTATTTACATCAAATCTTGTACTTGTGGTTCTAAAATAAATTAAGAAAATATATTTTTCTGTATAAAAACTATTGGCCTGGAGTTAAGTCTTTGAGTGTATGTTTCTCATTTATTGCCTGCGTGTGTACAAAAAATGCTTAACACTACCCTCTGATAAGCCTACTGCTCAACCACACTACCACAAAATACAGCATTAGAATTATCTAATGTTGACACTATCTTACCTCTAAGGGGAACCCTTGGACTCCTACTTTGAGATAGTATATACAGAGCCAACTTCCTACACACACTGACACATACTCACAAACAGGCCAAAAGTGGAGGTAACCATACTAGAAAGAGGCTACTCTCCTACACAGGTGCAATTTAAATCTCTCAAATCAGGGTTGAGTTGTGGGTCAAAATGGACATAGAGTGCTTTTACTGCTGCATCATAGTCATCCACGTGCCTATGTTGGAAAGATGCTTGAACAGGTTATTTATCTCATCACCGCCAAAATGAAGCAATAATGACCTTTTGATGGCCCCATCTCATTCTCTGGTGGTGGTGAAGTAGTTCTCTAGTCTCTAAACCCACTTTTTTCTCCTGCAGAGGCTGTCTGGGAATCAGCTGGCACACTGAAAGGCGGTAGCGCTCCCACAATTTTGTGCTGCTCTGCGACTTATGCAGGGTTGGCTGGTACTGTATAGTTCTCTGTAATGATAGTTGCAGTGAGGGGTAGGCACCTTGGCAATTAGTGCTTGTAATGTCTTTTGTTTAAAGTGATTGATGATGTCTTTATTTTCACTAATTTCTCTTTCTGTTCTTTCCTTTATGAATTTCTTCCTCTTTTTTTTATTTGAAGGGTTGCTGTACGGTGTGCACACTTGCACATGCTATTGAACCACAGTGTGTTCTGGGCATCAGAGCACTGCAGCCTCAGGGACTGAGCGGCAGATTCCTCTCAGTGCAATGTGCTTGGCCTGTTCAATACACGTTCCTGGTTGCGATGCGATGTGGTGCATCGGAAGTGCTGTTGCAGCAGCCTGCAGCAACTCGGGAGCGCTCTGGGCTGCAGAAAGTACTGTGCAACATCAAACAGTATTCTCCAGCACTGGTAGACAAGGCATGGCAGTGCTGGTGTTCAAGGGCTGGGAGTTGAGCGTAGGGAGGCTCGGGCATTCTCCGTGCCAGTGAGTGGGGATGCTGTGCGGCTAGGTCCTGGACCTGGGGAGAGACAGTTAGCAGGCAGCCTCCGCGAAGCACAGGCAGTGCTTGAGGCAGTAGACAAAGTTTCCACAGAACTTTGATGTCACCTGGAGGGAGTCTCTCTGGGTTGGAGCTGCTTACAAATACCGGCGGCAGTTGCAGTGCCTTGGCTCCAACACAGAGGCTGGGTCGGAGTCACTGCAGGCAGGCAAAGAGAAAGGACACTGTGGGCCCAATGGAGATATTGAGGTAGCAGGGGCAGTGCAGGACGACCATCCTCGACCCGGTGTAATGACCAATGCTGGCCCTGTAATGCACGCCTCGCATGCGTTTGCAGAGACAGAGATCACACTTGCTCATATAGTTGGGATCAAGGACCACGTTCGGTCTTGCCTGGTTATTTAATAACCTCTGGCCACGCCTGACTAGAGGGTGGTGCAGACCTCTTCCGGTGTCACAGTGCACTCCCAGCAACTAGTCCGGCATCGCACAATTTGTTACAGGGTCTATGACCTCAAATGCATTGTTTTTTTTAAAAAAAGAAGCCACAACACTGCAGTTTCAAATATATTGTGTGATGGAGAGTCAATGCCTGTACATGTCCATGGAGTAAGATTTTTTACAATGAACAAGTAGTGTTGAAAAGACTCACTTTAATGAATAAAGAAATGGAGGCATAATAAGCTGTTTCAATGATTTCTTCTAATTTGGTGAAATTGGTAATAAGGAATGAACCCACAAGGTCGCAGAAATATTGCATCAGGAAGCTGGTTAGTGGTTACATCACCATCACATAATCATGTTTTTTGAAGGGAAGTCCGGGATGATGCAAATACCCTGAAAGCACACTGATTAAGTTTAATTATAACGCAAAAAACTTTGAGGAGACGGAGTGCGCAGAAGTGCATTATAATATGCCTCAAAATTTTCATACAACACTTGAGGTCAAGGGTATATGGAGTTCAATTGAATGCATCCAAATCTGTCAGCTGCATGCCACACACGCTCAGCCACACTCCCTCTGACCAATGAAATTAAAGTCTTGTAAACCCACCAAACCTCCTGTCTTAGTCCGCTCGCAAACATAAAGCACACCTTATTGTCACCTGCATATGAATGGAATATTATACAAATATGGTTTAAGAACATACCTGTGCCAATGTCCTTGAGTGATATATGGATATGATGGTTTTGGAGTTTGCATTGAGAAATACAGAAGGCTACATGCATTTACTTGGGGTGATCCACTACTCCCTCTACTCTTCCATAAAATCATGTTTTCTAACAATTCTTAAATATCTGATGTTAGATTTGACAGCATTTGGTTGGTCGTCCCTCAAACATTCTGCCTGCGTGTCTCACATTATTGTTATCTTCTTTTTATTTTGTCCATAGGGCTCTGAGCACTTTAGCACTGCTGACCAGTGCTAAAGAGCATGTGCTCTCTTACTAAAACAGGGTTTGATTGATATTTACTTAGAAGTCCCTAGTAAAGTACAGTACATGTGCCCAGGGCCTGTAAATTAAATGCTACTAGTGGGCCTGCTGCAGTACTTGTGTCACCCACTCAGGTAGCCCTTTAAAACATGTCCCAGGCCTGCCATTGCAGCCTGAAAGCAGTGTTACATTGTCATGTCGACTTGGCATTGAAAACCCCTTGGCAAGCCCTAACTTCCCCTTTTATTACATATAACTTATCCCTAAGGTAGGCCTAGGTAACCCAGACGGCAGGGTGCTAAGTAGCTAAATGGAAGGACATGTACCTTTAAGTTTTACATGGTCTGCTACTGAAAAACTCCCAAATTAATTTTTCACTACTGTGAGGTCTACTGCTTTCATAGGATAACATTGGGGATTGCTTATGATGTTTAATAAGATGTAATTCCTGATTGGGAAGGGGTAGACCTTTCATGTTTAGTACCTATGGAATTGTAATGATACATCCGCTTTAATGGTACAGTCAGATTTATTGTTACAATTTTGAAAATGTCATTTTTAGAATGCTGGCATTTTCCTGCTCTTAACCCTATATATTTCTGCAGCCTGTCTCCAATACACACCTAGGGTGGGGTGATAGCTGAGCGTTTGCATTCCCTCTAGACAGCCCCACACAAAGGGAGCTTAGGGGGGACTGTTGGACCATTAACATCCTGTTGGGGCATCCAGGACAGGAAGGGAGGATCTCTGTGCACTTCAAAACCCTTCTTTGAAGTCTCGCCCATTTCAAAGTCACCACTGGGTATAAGTACTAGATTTCTGGCTCCAACTCAGTATACTTCTGGACCTGTTGTCAACACCAGGACAGTGCGCGCTCTACGGGCATCTAGAATGCAAAAACCCAACACTTGCAAGACAAAGTAATTTATGCATTGTGATGATATGTTATTGTTTAACCTTTTGCATTGCAGAATTCCATCCAAAAGATTCATTTTTAAGGTGCTTATAAATACTGTACATTTACAATGTATTGCTGCAGACATTCAGAGTTTGTTAGGGTGTGGTCCCTTTCCAGGGCCTTCTGGAGACTTTCCCTGCAACATGCCTGGGCGTGGTTCTAGGCTTGGCCAAGACTCTATAAAAGAGAGTCAGCCCAACTTCCAGTGCTCACTATTCAGAGGTCCCGGTGCAGAGCAGCAGCTTCTTCCTGAACTCCTGTCCCGGCGGCCTATTTGGATTTTCCAGTCTTCTGCACTCATCTCTCATTGGTGATCACTGTTTCCAGGCGGTAAGACGGTGTTTGGACATTTCCCAACACCCCAATTGAGAATCTTCATATTCTTGCTTTTAATTCTTAAATGAATAACAGATTATTTGTGTACTGCCATTTTTTGACATTTGTATAGTGTTTTGCAAATAGGGAGGACACGTAATTTATTCCATAAAGATTTGACTTCGTTATTACATTATTGTTCATTGCGCGCTGATATTTCTTGACATTTACATGATGTTTTACGAGCTGGCAAGACGTGCAACTCGTTTCAAGAGCATTTAACTTTGTTGTTCATTGCGCGCTATCTTTTCTTGACATTTACATGGTGGCATTCGAATCGGCGAAACGCGCGATTCACTTCTCGTGTGTAATTCATGCTGTTCATTGTGCGCTACCATTTTCTGGCATTTACATGGTGGCATTCGAATCGGCAACACGCGCGATTCTTTCCTTGAGTGTTTTTTCATGTTATTCATTGTGCACTACCATTTTCTGGCATTTACATGGTGGCATTCGAATCGGCAACACGCGCGATTCTTTCCTTGAGTGTTTTTTTTTATGTTATTCATTGTGCGCTACCATTTCTTGGCATTTGTATGGTGGCATTTGAATCGACAAGACGCGCAATTCTTTCCCTGAGTGCTTTTCATGTTGTTCATTGTGTGCTACTATTTCTTGGCATTTATATGGTGGCATTTGAATCGGCAAGACAGGCAATTCTTTCCTTGTGTATAAATAATGTAAGTTACTGTGCGCTTCCATTCTAAGACATTTTCTTGGTAGCATTTCAAGTTGACACGTAGCGTGATTTATTCCTTGAATCTACGTTGTGTGATTTCATGGTGCACAAACCTTTATGGTGTTTAATATTCATATAAAAATCTGCAATGTGCGCAATTTACTTCCAAATGTTTTTTCTGAAATGAACACAACAATACCAAAGTTCTAGATGTAATGCTGTGTGTTCCTGATATGTATTCATAAAAGGAGATTCATATGGTTGTTTAGAAATTGCTCAGAGTGTTTCCTGATTCTCATGCTAAAGAAAGTACTTGAATCTGAAAGTCCTATTTAACTTTCCCTATTTCCTCCTCAGGTATTCGATCATCTAAAGCCTAGTCAGTTTTAGGATTATTCCAGGGTTGTTCATGTTTTAGCATGGTACTGATTTCATGAGATGTAATCTTGATGTTGTGTTTTAACCTTTTGCTTCCTACAGGTCTCCTTCCCACCTGTTCCGGTCCTAATCCTCTTTTCCCCACTTGGACTCTCTTAGACTCTGTGATAAATCTAATCAGAGTATTAGAGCTGTCCTGTGGTGGAAGTGTTGGGAACGTGCACAGACCCCGAGGATCTGGTGACTCTGACACCTGTAGATACTCTTCCTGGAAGAAGTACTGCTGTGCTGCTACAAGGACTGCTACTCCACTGGACTGCTGCCTGGAAGAGCTGCTTTCTTGATGTGCTGGCCTGCTGCCCTCCTTGCTTGGGTGAGAAGGACCGGAACCACAACACCTGAGCCCAGAGTGACTCCAAGGTTTGCTTGCTTTCTGTTCTCCCAAAGTCTCAGGGACACTAAAGACTTCCAACTCATCACTTGCAGCACCTGGACTCTGCCATCTGTGATTCTTGCACTGCCACATAGTGCCAATCCAGCCCTGGGCCCTTGGATGCAAGTATAAAGTGCTGCTCCAGTCCAAAATCTATGCAACAATGCTGTTGCGCCTCTCTGAACAGGAGCATCTCCATCAAAGTCAATGCATCACCTCTGCTGCAAGGATCAGGAACACTGCATTGCCGACTGCATGGTGCATCACCTTCAATCTTGATGCATTCCCAACTTTGTGCAACTTGGACCTGATGCAATGCCTACGTTTTCGGGATTGATGCCAACACATCGCCTCTTTTGCTCCTCGCACCTTGTTCTTGACTTCAACACAGCTTTTTAACCAAGGTACTTGTTCAGGAGGCCTCGTCAGGATGCTGCATTCGACCAGCGCTCCATTGTGGTTGGCCTCACTTTTCCGATTTGACCCGGACTAGCATGACTTCTTTTGTTAATTAAATTAAGATTTATTTTTCTAAGCGGGGCTGTATTATTGAAAGTGCCCCTGGTGTGCAACAGGAATGTGCGCCTGCTTTGCATGCCCCCAGGCACTTTGGTATTACAGAAGGGGCTGCAGATACTTCTGCGACTCTTTCTGTAATACAGTTAGCGCTGGTGCACATATAACACCAGCGTTATCACCGGAGACTGTTCCCTCATTTGCATGAAGGCATGGCTCCATGCAAGTGAGGGAATCCATTTGCCTCTGCACCCACACAATATTATAGACAAAGGCGCAGAGGCAAAGAAGCTGTCCGGACGTGCACTGGCAGTGCACCACCTGAAAGATGCCAGCCCCCTGATGGCAGCCCTCTGGAGAGAGAAACGGGGGTCTCATTGCACCTGGCTGCAAGGGGATCTCTAATTGCCCTTAAAGGTACAGGCGGGTTGCCGCCTGCAGAGTGAAACATGGAGCGGCTGCTTCAAAGTCTCTCTATTTTTCACTTGAATGTGCTGCCCGAGGGCAGCGCGAGTACACCGCCCCCTAGGTGTAGCGCATCCAATGTAATAGGACAACTTTCTCAGTTTGCGCCCAGCACACCTGTTCTAAGGTGCGCCAAGGCACAAACAGTGAAAGTGTGCCCTATGTGTAATAGGGTCCCAGGTGTGGTATCTTTTTCACTGCTGTACTGTTTGGAATGCTGCACACATACTTTGCATATTACCTCTTAAGTTAAGGCTGACTGCTCTGTGCCAAGATACCAGAGGGTTAGCACAGGTTAATTTAAGGTGTGTGGTGACTTACCCAGACTAGGACTGTGGTTCCTGCTTGGATAGAGGGCATACCTCTGCCAACCAGAAACACAGTTTCTAACATCTGACATTTTCCTAAATTTGGCAGCTCAAATAGAAGGTAAAAATGTGTAGTTATAATGGGCCTGATTTATATGTTGGCTTATAGGGTACTCTATTGCAGCAGTGACAGAGTACCCTTTCCACCAACAGAATGCTCTGCCCACCAGATTTAAATGCAAGCAGAACATTGGTGTGACAACAGGGGAGACTACTCTGTCTCCACCTTGGCTACACCCCTCTGAAGGCCCGACGGAGCAAGGGCCTTCAGAGGTTGACTTGGTTGACTTGTATGTGTGCCTACCTAATTTAGGTGGGCAGACATAGAAGTCAGTTTTCACGAGGCGGATATAGCCATGCTCTAAGATGGCTGCACAGTAATGCCACTCTGTCGCCTACTGTACAATCCTCAAAAATCCTGCTGCCTATTTCCATTTTGGACTGCCAAATGCTGCTTACAGGGCCTCCTAACATATCAGGATGTGGGGCGGCCCTCTCCTTAGAGGAACCCACAAGCTTTGTCCCGGGCAGCTGTTGAGGAGCTGCAGAGACTCCTGCAGTGTGGACGCGAGAGGGGAGTGGGGCGAGGCCACATGCTTGGTGTTGTTGCTGCGGGCCGGGGCGGCATCGTCAGGGCTTGCCACAAAAGGACCACACACGGAGGTGGCGTATGATCAGTGGTGGGTGTTCCTGGTGGCAGAGAAGTTGGGTAAGTGGCCCGTCGAGGTGCCCGGATGACGTGTGTCCCAGAGGCCCCAAGCTGCAGAGGTGAGGCGAAGGGGCACGAGGAATGAAATTGCCGTGGCTTGCATCCTGTGGCATGTTGAATGTGGGTGGTGCCCTTTAACACCCTTTAGTGAGGAGGATCACAGGACAGGCCTGAATAGGCCTGAGATTCACTGCGGGCTGAGCAGACATTGAGCGGTGCCTTATAGGGCCCTGAGCTTGCCTTACTCCTCCGGCTGCCAGATCTTGCTTGGGATCAGCCCCAGCGATGCCTATAGACTGCAGCAATACTGATTTCCCTGTTTCTCTGCATAGCTGAATACTGTGGGCCACGTGAATTGCCTGCTTTGATTGGAGCTCCAGTTTTTTTGTGCCTAAGCTAAGTACCCACAGTGCCCTCTATTGTGTCAGCTATCCTGATACAGTTTGCAGCCACGACAGGTGGCGCAGTGACATCCTCACCTCCCCATAGCTGAACGAAGTGCTGTGGACCAGACTGGATAGGCACTGTCCAGGGAGAGGTGAGTTCCGACATTAGCCAGTGCAACAGTGCTCACCCCCTCCAGCTGAACTAGCTGATACCCTAGGGCTCTATGTTACTGCGTCTGTGTGGCCTTGATTGCTGTACAACACCCTCCCTTCCTTTTTGGACACACTGAGGAGTTTGGCGACAACCCTATTGGCATAATGGGTAAAACAGAGAAAATGTAACAAAAACTACATTTTGATGGTCGCTGAATGACAAAGCTTAGAGAGTCAGAGGCTACACCTCCGTGTGAGGATCCAGGTACACTAAGCAGAGGAAGTAACAAAGACCTTAAACAGATTGTGTCAGCTATGGAGCAAAGCCTCACAAAAATTGGTGGAAAAATTTACGCCTTAAGGTTCCACATGGACTGCATGACGGAATGCTTGGACCAACAGGCTGAGCATCTGGATCTGTCGGAGTGGAGGGTCTCAGACATTGAAGATGAGCAAGTGTCTCTGACTAACGCCCAAAAAGAACTGGACAAACTACTCCTTTCCTTGCAGGCTAAAACAGAAGACCTGGAGGTAAGATCTAGATGAAATAATCTAAGAATTATGGGCATATTGGAAAACAACAAACAGAGAAAATATGGAACTTTTTGTAGAGCGCTTGCTTCAAAATCTGCTGGGGCGTGAATCCTTTTTCTGACATTTTTGTTTTGGAGAGAGCGCATCACTCGTTGGCACTGTGTCCGATCCCTTGGGCATCCCCTAAGCTAATTATAGCCCAGCTCCTAAATTACAGAGACAGGGATAGACTGCTACCCAAAGCTCAGGTACTGAAAGAGCTACAATACGAGGGTACCACAGTGTCCCTATTCCCTCACTTTACGCAACAGGTACAAGAAGCCAAAAACAAGTTCTACCAGCTAAACATAAGTTATGGGATCTCAACATGGAATACAACATGCCATACCCAGCTCATCTCTGGGTCATGATAGATGGTAAAGCTACTATTTTTTTTCAGACCCAAAAACGCTTCATCAATTTTTAACTTGAAGAGAGAGTAACACTCGCCGGAGTTGGTGCCCAAGAAGAGATAATGAAGTCGAATGCTGTCTTCAGGCAGGGGAGCCATGGGACATTCTTTGACTAAATAATGAGGCCTCATCCACACTAACAAAATTGATGCACCTCCTCCCTTGCTTGTTGTTTTTCACGTCTGGAACCTGATAATCTTAGTCACACAAAATGCTTTGATTTTAATATCACTTCATTATATGCAATGTAGTTCTTCTTAATACTATCAGATTTGTGATGCATGGCCCTGAATACTGTGAGGTATGACCTTCTAACAGATACCAGGCCTTATAATGTTGGGGCACTGTAGAATCCTCCAGTGGGTGCTAGGGTTGAGGGTTTAAAATAATGACCACATGAGTATTCAAGACTCTTCAGTAGACAGGGGTTTTTGGCAGTACTCTAACAGCCTGCAGCTAGCTGATGACCACGAGATAGGGTATTGGAGTGTGGCAAAATCTCACCCCCTGCAGTCTGTGCCACACATGCTTTACATTAAGGGGATATGTTGAGTTTGGGGCAGGACACTATGTCAGTTGCGGCTGTAACATGGTGGGGCGGGGGTGGGACAAATTACAAAATACAGTTGTTCCTAGATAAGTTGCTAGATTTCTGCCAGTGGCCGATCAAGGGTGGTACGCTAACATGGACATATTGTCGGGGAGATGGCTGAGGATCAAGTGTGCAGTGAAAAACGGCGTCATTTGAGGGCAGTGCGGATTTGATTCTTAACGTGAAATGTTAGGGGATTAAATGGCTGTAGGAAAGTTGTGGCGTATATCAAAATTGATATAGGGGTACCTCAGGAGACACACATACCACCGGGGGGCAAAATGTTAACACCACGCACATTGCAGGGGCAGTGTGATGTTGCTGGTTTTGCCACGCATGCCAGAAGGATGTTAATATGGACTCGCAGTGGCTCTGGTATCTCATTGTGCATCGTGGACGTGCACTCAGGTTAGGGGTATGCTATTGCGTGTTGCAGCGCGCTGCAGCAAAGATGATTTATCCTTCTTAGTAGTGGGGATATATGGTCCTAATTATGATGACCATTGCAGGCACATTTATCCCAGTGGTCAGGGATGTGGCAGATATGGGGCGGTGATTTCAATTGTGTGTTGTCCCCAGATTTGGACAAATCCAGGGGCCCAAGCCAGAGCTGCAGCACAAGCTATTACTGATATAGCTACACAGGGTGGCCTCATTGACTTATGGCACCACAGCTCCCCAGACAGTCTGGGTTATATGCACTACTCCTTTGTCCATGATATTCACACATGAATAGATTTTTTACTGATTTCAAGTGCGTTGCTATCACAAGTGAGTAGATGCACATTTCTCCCGTGCACATATTTGGACCATTCCCCAGTTTTGTTGGAATTGATGGTGGGTCCTCCAAGTCCGGCTCCCATTCACAATGGCATTTCCCACAATATTCACTTTTAGACGCGGCGTTAAAGGAGGATCTGTGCATAGCTATAGATGAATTCTTCAGTAGCAATTTGGGATCGCTTGACAAATTTGTGACCGTATGGAAAGCTTTTAAGGTTTATATTGAGGTATTACCCTATCGAAACACTCAGGAGTGCTCTGCTCTATTCGCACACGGCTCACTGCCCTAGAATGAGAACTGGGAGCCCTAGATAAGCGACACAGTCGAGGGAGGGGGGCTTCTGGCATCTGTCAAGGTCAAGATTGATAAATATCATGAGTTGGCTCAAAGCGAAGTTAATCATCTCGAAAAATATGCGACGGTGCGGGTGTATAGATAGGGGGTCCGCTCAGGCACCACTCTGGCAGCTGCTTTACGTTCTCGATGGGACACCGATATAATTGCACCACAGCAGCCTGCTCCCGTGGTAATTGTGCCTTGCTATACGAGTCTCAGCCGGCGAGAGATGATGATGCTACTACAGACTATCTGGCTCATTTAGCCATGTAATGGCTTACCAATCAGCAAAGGGAAAGGCTTACGGCACCAATGGACCCTGGGGAGACACAGATTGGGCTGAGGGACATGCCAGCGGGGAAGGCGCAGGGAACTTACAGTGGCCTTTTATAAAGCTTATCAGGATATCCTAATACCACATCTAGTGACCTTGTTCACGGAGATAGACACAGATACTATAATGCCCTGCACTATAGGAGAAGCGCTGCTAGTCACGATTCTGAAACCATATAAGCTGGCAGATGAGTGTTCATACTACCACCTGTTGTCCCTGTGGAATGTAGACTAAAAGCTATAGGCCAAAATACTCGCCAATCAGTTGCCTGCCTGATGTGGTGGGACTGCAGCAGACAGGTTTCATTCTGGGCCGTTCCCTGACACATAACCTTCAAGCCTTTTTCAGTGTAGCACAAACTATAACTATAAATTCTTATGTCAGGGCTGTAGCGATATTTATGGACATAGAAAAATCATTTGATTTGGTGGCATAGGGCTTTATGCGCTCGGTATTAAAAAGGATAGGAATTGGAGAGGTTTTCCTTCAACTGGTAAATGTACTATACACGCAACCTACGGCGCGAGTGCACACTAACGGGATTGTCTTGGACCCAATTGTCATTGGCAGGGGCATCTGTCAGGGGTGTCCATTTGCCCCCCGATATATGCTTTGGTGGCCAAGTCGCTTGCGTGTGTGCTGAGGGAATATTATTCCCATCGTGGGTTTATATACCTGGGGCACAGGCTCATTATCTCAGTTTACACTGATGATACCTTACTTTATGCTCGGAACTCGGATCGCAATCTATCCCTGATTCTACAGGAGATAACATTGTTTGGAGGCTATTCCGGCCTCCGTATTAACTGGAAAAAGTCTCTCACGTTCCCACTTACACCAACTAAGCTGCCGATGCCCATGGAATTCCTGGTGCAATGGACCACTGACGCTGTCTGATATTCGGGGATCAGTGTGCGTAATGACCCAGAAATAGTATTGCTAGAAAACTATAGTACAGCTTTAAACAAATTGACTGAAGCTGTTAAGGATTGGATAAAACTGCCCCTTTCCATAGCGGGGCGAGTCACAAATATGAAAATGCTGATGCTCCCCCGTTTCTTATTTCCTTTAATGAACATCTCACTGCTGCTTTCGCAAACTATGTGGTCCACACTACATGCATTGATGATCCAATTGGTATAGGCTGGGAAGCAACCACTGGTTCTCTGGGACTCCCTCATGCTGCCATATGATATGGTGGTCAGGTGTGCCTATTGCCATGTGGCACAAAGCAGCCTGGCACACTATTGGATACAAGGGCCACAGGACCTACCACATTTGCGGCTGGAGTGCAACGCGGCGGCCCCGTTCTCCCTGCTGCAGGTTCTTTTCCATAGGCCAAAGTGTAAGTTCTGTGTTTATGATTCCCTGAATGTCATGTGTAACTCTGGGTGCCAGCTGCTGGACCTGCAAGCCAGATCACTTTTATATTCCCTGTTTATTCCTTTAAACTGGTGTTTATGGCTCCTACTGGTACAGGAGAGGGGTGCAGTGGGCTCTCTCCTCTCCTTAGACATACACACTATGGGGGATTTCTTCGAAGACGAGATAATGCATAGCTGGGATCAGGTGCAGATGCATACAACGACCCCTACTGCATTAATGCATTTTCACTATCACAGAGGTAGACATGCCATTAGAGAGTCGCTTGGTGGAGATCTGCAATAACCGTTAGAGCTGTCAGTGTTGTCCTCCGTCTTACAGACACCCACTCCCATGTGCATAGTATCCATACTCTATGCTTATGCCCAAGAAGCCCACAGGCCTGGCTTCACCAAAGCTAGGTTAGACTGGCAAAGGGATTTATAGCTCAATATTACAGATGCTCAATGGCAATATTGCTGCTCAGTCATGCAATCAATCTCTTAATGGTAGACAAAGACTCATACACTTTAAGTACATAAACAGAGAGTATTATACCCAGGTTAGATTAGCTCTATATGGTCTGATAGACAATGCACAATGCATGCACTGTAGGGCAGACAAAGCGGTGCTTGTGCACTTAGCCTGTCACTGCCTAGCGATCTATAGTTTCTGAAGGGAGGTGTTTTCAGTCCTGGAGGATATAACGGAGATTCCCCTACTTAAAGAACCAATGTTAGCCCTGCTTGTCATTGACAGGGATATTCCACAGCCGACACGATGCCTTGTGCCATTGGTCTGCTCCTAGCAAAGTGTAGGGTTGCGATTCTATGGACCAGCAGGCCCACCTCACTACTGAAGGAGTGTCATGCAGACATGGCCTATTGTAACACATGTTCCGACACCTATAGAGAACTGCTCCCCACGTGTAGCGCACCACAGGTCATCTGGGAACCACATCGGTCCTATCTTTACAGCCACAACAACACAGACCCTGACAATGTCAGAACAGTCCAGATGAGCAGGAATGGGCTGTAGTTCTATGCGGAGATTCATAGGGATGCGCCCCAAAGGATAGGAATGTTTAATTTTTATGTTGCTGCTAACTTACTTCATGGCTATAATCACAGATGAGTTGGACTGGCAAATGCCAGGAAAGGCAAAAATAATTTCTGACGCATGTAAACGATGTTGTACTTTTATTTTAAAAAACAAAACCTTGCTATGTGGTTTTGTTTTTGAAAATAAAAAAAAATAACTTTGTAATATGGTTCAGTCATGTTTGATGGAGCCCTACAGCAAAGTTACAATACATTGACAAGAAACATTTTGATGGTGGTTCATGTCAACGGCTGAAATGTCCTCCGGCCTGGCAGACCTTTCTTTTTTAAGGTAAATCAGCTTTATTAAAATCAAAATACATATGGATCTCATAATAACAATACAAGATAGCTGTCACAACGATAATGATATAAACTTTAAAGGAATTGTAAAATCTGTTTAACATTTTCAAGTGTAAAATAGGGGAAAACAATTTAAAAAAATGGAACAAGACCAATGAAAATAAGTAAGATACAATGGGTATTGAGAAGCTAAAAAACAGTGATGTTTAGTAATGCATAAAATTGAGCTAAAATTAAATTCAATCAAGAACAGAGAAAACAAACAATTCATGGTAGCTTAAAGTTTTAAGATAATGTACAATTAGTAGAATTGCAAGCAACAGCATTCAGATATTCAGTCAAAGGTAACCAATACAGATCTCTATTTATGGAGGACAGCATAAAGAGGTAAAAGCAATATCTAGTCTACGGTAGTGGCAAACATTATACCACCAAGCCTTATAGGAAATGTTGGATGAATTTTTCCAATTAAGAGTAATTTGCTGAAAGGCTAAAGCTAACATGAGATCCAACAACTTTATATTATCATCATCTGAAACAATGTCAGCAGAGAGGCTACCTAGAAAAAGCACTGAGGGAGATAATTGGGATCGCAAATGAAAAATGGAGGTAAGCTGACGCTAAACTTTTCTCCAGAAGGAAACAGTGGGAGGACATTCAAAGAGGATATGCATAAGGTCTCCCTTTGGGCTATTGCAAGACCAACAATTTGAGGTTGAAGATACAGAAAATGTAACTATAGTAGAGGGGGTAAAATAAAGTCTCTGGTAAAGAAAGAAAAGTGACGGTGTGGTAGAAGCTGATCTAGATATTCTATAAGATCTATACCATATCTTATTCCAGAAGGGAATAGTCAAGGAACATCCCAAATCAAATTCCCACTGAGATTAAATTTTAGATTTAGGCCATGTCAAAACAGGAGATTGAAACAATTTATAAATATTTGATGCCTTAGGAAATGAGGTAAGAAAGGAGGACAAAGAAAAGGGTGATTCTGAAGAAGAAGGAAGGGAAGGCAATGAAAAAAGTACATCAAGAATAATATTAATAAGAAGAAGATATTTAGACATAAATGAATTAGGACAATGAAATAGAAGCTGGAATTGTGAAAATGAAAGCGGAGTATCATTGGAAAATAAATCTTTGACCCACGCTATGTCTCTTTGTCTCCAGGATTTCCAAAATAAAGGTTTTTTATTGATAGTGATGAGATGATTAGCCAAATAGGGGGATTCAGAAAAGAGGAATAAGTGACGGTTGGAGGTAACTAGTGAAAACGCAGAAGAAGACAAGTATGTTTAAGAAGCAGGGACGAGAGAACCAAAATATTATAAGAAAAGGATACCACCTCACAAGGAGAAAAAGGTAGAAGAAAAGAACATTCAATATCCAATCATAAGGGAGTAAACACAGAGCTTGACAAGGAGATCCATCTAGAAGCTTGACGCAAACAAAAGGATTCATGATACAGTCTGAAATTAGGAAAATTGGCTCCCCCCTCCTGTTTGGAATGGTGAAGGTGACCAAGAGAAATTTTAGATTTCTTATTGTTCCAAAGGAATTTAGACAATCTGGAGTCCAGTTGATTAAAAAAAAGTAACAGGCAAAGGAATCTGAATCATGGATAGGATATATAAAATGTTAGGAGAAATCACCATTTTGATAGAGTCAAGATAAAAATAAGGGATTCCATAACAAAAGGGATCTATCAACCTTCTCTAAAGCATCAGATATATTGACTTCAATGGACTTTTTAATGGAAGAGGTGAACCAAATACCTAAATATTTAATCTTGGAAGTATTCCAATGAAAGCCAGTAATATCGAATGATGATCTAAAACAAAATTTTGTTAGAGGAAGGATTTCAGTTTCATCCAAATTTATCTTATAACCTGAAATCAAAGAAAAGTCTTCTATCTCCCGAAGTAGAGATGGAATCGAGAGTTCAGGGTTTGAAATATATAAAAGTATATCATCTGCACATGCCGTTAATTTTAAGTGTTTCTCACCATATGGGAGGCCCTCAATTTTAATGTTATTTATAATACAGGCTAGAAAAGGCTCTAAGGTTAGAGTAAATAGGAGTGGAGAAAGCGGACACCCTTGACGAACGCCTAGACGTAATACAAAGTATCTGGATAATTTCCCATTCACCAATATTGATGCCATTGGGGATTGATAAAGCAAATAGATAAATTAAATGAAGTGAGGCCCTAAACAATGCCAGGCTAAAGTTTTTAATAGAAAAGTCCAGTCTAACCAATCAAACGCCTTCTCAGCATCTATGGAAATTGCAGCTAAAGAGTACGAAAGAGCGGAAGCTTTGCTGAGTACATTGAAGAATATTCTAGAATTGTCAGACGCAAGTCTACCTTTGACAAAACCAGTTAATTCCTTACTTATCAGCACAGGTAAAAGGGGATCAAGACGTAAGGCTAACAATTTTGCAAACATTTTATAATCTGTATTGAGTGGAGAAATTGGCCTATAATTTTTACAGTAAGTATGATCCTTACCTTCCTTTGGAATTAAACAAATCGAAGCTTCTTGAAATGTTCCCCCTGTACAGCCAGAGCCTGTAAAGAATTGAAAAAGCTGTAAAAGTTTGGAAAGTAAAATGTCAGAAAAATGTAGAATAAAATTCCACTGTGAATCCATCCGGACCAGGAGTTTTACCTTTTTTAAGAGACTGAAGGGCTTTAAAAATTTCTGACGAAGAAATATCAACTTCAAGTGGAGAAACATCAACTAGAGTCTTATTAGGGTTTGGAATTTTCTTTAAATAATCATCAATCTGTAAGGAGATCAGGACTGACTCAGGAGTATAAAGTGTCTGATAATAATTGACAAACTCAGCTAAGATATCGTCATCTTTAAAAAGGGTCTCACCAGTATCGGTAATTATAGACTTCACTGGGTGGCGTTGCTTTCGTACTTTTAAATAATTAGCCAGAAGTTTCCCCAATCTATTTTGACCCCCATAATAGCGGGCGCTACTACGTAGAAGAAAAGAGGAGGCATTATCCATCGAGGTTTTATTAAATTGCAATTTTGCCTGAATAAGTTCTTGTAGATTAAAATTAGAAGAGGAAGAATAATATTGATGTACTAAACATTTAATTTTGAGAAGTAGAGTTTGATGATGTGCATTAAACGTTTTCTGTTTTTTAGAGACAAAGGGGGTCATTCTGACCCTGGCGGTCGGTGACCGCCAGGGTCACCGACCACGGGAGCACCGCCAACAGGCTGGCGGTGCTCCGTCAAGCATTCTGACCGCGGCGGTTCAGCCGCGGTCAGAAACGGAAAGTCGGTGGTCTCCCGCCGACTTTCCGCTGCTCGGGAGAATCCTCCATGGCGGCGGAGCGCGCTCCGCCGCCATGGGGATTCTGACACCCCCTACCGCCATCCTGTTCCTGGCGGGTCTCCCGCCAGGAACAGGATGGCGGTAGGGGGTGCCGCGGGGCCCCTGGGGGCCCCTGCAGTGCCCATGCCAACGGCATGGGCACTGCAGGGGCCCCTGTAAGAGGGCCCCACAAAGTATTTCAGTGTCTGCAAAGCAGACACTGAAATACGCGACGGGTGCAACTGCACCCGTCGCACCTTCCCACTACGTCGGCTCCATTCGGAGCCGGCGTCCTTGTGGGAAGGTAGATTTGCCCTGGGCTGGCGGGCGGCCTTTTGGCGGCCGCCCGCCAGCCCAGGGCAAATCTCAAAATACCCTCAGCGGTCTTGCGACCGCGGAGCGGTATTTTGTCGGGGGAAGACTGGCGGGCGGCCTCCGCCGCCCGCCAGTCTCAGAATCACCCCCAAAATGTATTATATGTCCACGAGCTGCAGCCTTAAACGAATCCCATAACAATTGTGGGGAAACATGAGAGTCATCATTAAATCGGAAAAATTCCTCTGCAAAAGCAACAAAGGATGTGGAAAATTTAGAATCAAGCAACAAAGAAGTATTAAATCACCACCTATTTGATTTGGGATGCACAGGGAGCAAATCAAAATTTGTGATGACTGGAGCACGATCGGATATTACCATAGGTTCAATGGAGGAATTAATAAGATTTTGGGAAAGTGATTTTGAAACAAAAATATGGTCAAGTCTAGATAACGAGCCGGGTGGTGGAGAATAAAATGAGAACTCCCTACTATCAGGATTACAAGTTCTCCATGAATCAAATACATTACATTGTGAGAGAAATGCCTTAAATTGTTTATGGATTTTATGAGGAGAAAATTTAATTACAGATTGCCTATCTATAAAAGAATCAATAATGTGATCGCAATCCCCTCCAAGAAGAAAAAAAAAGATCATCATTATAATGCAAACATTGTTTAGCAACATTAAGCCAAAAAAGATAATCTGAGTGGTTAGGACCATAAATATTGCCAATGGTCACTGTAATCCCATTAATACTTAGCTTCACAAAGAGTCATATACCATCGGAATCCGAGTCTTGCGAAATAACATTAACTGATAATTTTTTATGGCAGAGCACAATTACACCATTTTTCTTTGTAGATGTAGGAGAAGTAAAAACATTGCCCACCCAACCTCTTTTAACTTTCAGTGCTTCAGAATCCGTCAAATGTGTTTCTTGTAAAAGAACCAAGTCTGGATTATATTTAGCTAAATGGGATAAAATACTCTCCCTTTTTATTGGGTTAATAAACCCTTTGACATTTCAAGAAATAACTCTGAATTTTACGTCGCATAACCATATATATACACGCAAGGTCTTGTACCATAAATAACTGAAAATACATATAAGGAAAAGGAAAACCAGAAAAACAGAGAAAGAGAAGAGTACAGGGGAAACAACAAGAGAAAAGATGGAAAATATTCAAGAGAAAAAGAAGAGACAGTACATGTCAAATAAAGGCGACTGCAAAAACATACCTGAAATGAATGGACAATGGGACTGGGGTGGTGACGGCACAGCAAGGAAACGGAACGCATCAACGGACAAATGATATGAGCAAGAATAATGATTATAGAACACCAGGATCCTGTGGAAAGAAAACAATACATTAACAAAAAGGGCCTATAGTCACACCAATATAATATACTGTATAAACTGCATATGAAGACCATCAACTGTATTGTAAAAGTGATGAACAAGGGCATAATAGATTAAGAAATACATATAGTCAACGTGTAGAAGGACCAGCCATTTCCATAGTGTTTGTATAGTGTAGTCTTAGGAAATCACGTAGAGCTGCAGGAGAGGTATATGAAGTGGTCTTATTTTGATATGTCACTTTGAACAAACACAGATGGAGTAATCCAAAACGAGCTCCCAAGTCACAAAGCTGTGGATGCAGATCCAAAAAGTCTTTCCTTCTGTTTGCTGTAGCTTTGGACACATCCTGTGAGATGAAGATTTTACTTCCTTGCCAAGAGATTTCTTTTTTGGCTTTCACAGCATTAAGAACTCTCAATAGGTCAGGAAATTCAAGAAAGGAAATAATCATGCCTCTCGGTTTAGAAATGGAGGAATGCGGATGATGATGTCCAATGGGGTGTGCCATTTCGATGTTTAATACTGTAGAAGATGGTAGGTCCACTAACTTTGGAAAGAATGAAGCAAAAAATGAAATTGGGTCACTCCCTTCAAGACCCTCCAGTAAACCATAAAGGATAAGATTATTGCACCTGTTTATGTTTTCCAAATTCTCCGCAAGTGTCTTCAAAGTTGCCACTTCCTTCTCTAAATTAGCAATTTTATTTGTTTCATCTTGCACATCACTGACCTTTTGCTCCAAAACAGAGACTCTCACTTCTATTTGAGACCACTTAGTATCAAGATTTTGCACGCATTTTGTCAAGCACAAGTTCAAGAGAGATCGGTGAGGGAGATTTTACTGGTGAGTGTGGGTCTTGTTTGACCCTACTGTGAGTAGTTGTAGAGATATTCTGAGAGACTTTAGGCGAAGAAGAAGATGAGGAAGACATCTTTGACTTTGTAGAAGAAGACACTGCAGCAGAATTATCCAATTGTAGAAAACTGCGAAAGTTTATCTGTTAAGGAGAACTGATGTGACAGAGATTTTATTTTCTTTAGTTTGCCCATATAAAAATAAAAAGCCTTCAATAAGTAAACGAGTGACACAGGAACTCCAAATATATATTGATGAGATAGTAAAAATAAATTACATAGTTTGCGCAGAAAACTGCAAACAAAGTCATCAAAGATTAAAAATAAAATAAAAAATAAGTACATCGTAGTGGTGAGTAATAGTTATTTAAAATGGCCGCTCTCATGAGGAGACGTGTAGAAACAAATTTAAAAAGTCAAAAAAAGAAGCTAGGCAGCATTTAAAGCGTTAAAAATGCTCACCAAAACATCCATCAGGCTAATATGAATAAAGAGTCATGAAAGTTGAAGAACAATTGGCTCCGGTTGCGGAAACGCGTCCGACGATGCACGGAGCTCCGTTAGCAAGCAGCCTTCTTGGCTGGCGGCTCGTGCACTCCCTGGCACACCTTTCTAAATTTGCCACTGTAACAGAGAAACTTATTCTATCACCCTGCCGGAGGTCAGTCCGACCAACAAATGTCAAATAGGGCCCAATCTTTCAATAAATAGTAGGTATGATTGCTTTACTGCTTTGTGTGGGCTAGGTTTGTATTAGTTGACATAAAAAGGAGGTACCATATCTGTGTTGTGTCGCTTACGTGTAGTAATTCTCTTTATTCTTAATTTACCCATCTTTGCTCCATTGCTGACATAGTGCGGCATGCTTTCTTGAAAACAGACGACTGCAAGCCACTCTCTGCTTCTCGATCTTCTACTAGGATGCCTCTACCACCTCTTGTCTCATACCAGTGAGGAGAGGAAGAGATCGACCTGAGATACTACTAATTGCATACTGCTTACTCCCAGCTGTGTCTGAGGGTAGTCAGTAATGAATAAGGAACAGGGAGACTAGGAGTATTTCATCTTAACCTAAATAATCCACACATTACCTCCACATCTCACTTGTCCTTGCTTCATTCCTTACATAGTGAGGACATTCAAAGAAAATGCACACAAGGATGCAATGCACAGCTATCTGTATTAGCCATCGAACATAATGTACCCTGAGAGCCTCCATTCAGCACAGTTTTGCCAACAACAACTGATGGAGAATTAGACATCAAAAAACAAAATGCTGCACAAATGGGAGGACAACAAATGTCCTGCAGTGGAATATCTGAAGTGCATGCTTAGGATGCAGCCACCCCGAGTGGAACATCCTTGTAGCATAGAAGAAAGCACTTGCCCAGATATCTCATTGGCTTTTATAATGAGTGAACCTGCTCTTGGTAGTGATAGTAGATTCCATCCCTTTCTTGAGCCACCAGAGTTGACAATCAGATTTTCATAGGTATGGAAATTGACCATAGGTATGGAAATTGACCATGCATGCCACGTACATCACAATTGCATGCCTAACATCCTCTACACAGACAGAGCTATGACAGCCACCTCTTGATCCAAATGATAAGGGATGGGCACTGTTCAGGTCAATGTACGTGACAAGATTAACAAGTAGGGCTCAGAACACCATACCTGAGAACCCAAGACCTGATGTACCGATGTCACAGCCACCAAAATAACTTCACCAAATAGGAGATCCAATTGAATTATCTGCCAAATGGAAGCACAAATGGAGGACGCTCCAAAATACCCAATACCGGAACAAAATCTCACATGGGCACCAGCACATGTTTAGAGGGACTCAACAGGAGGAAACTTTTCAAACTATGAGGCAACTGAGAATCCAGAAATTTTCATACCAAGGCTGACAGAACATCTTGATGGCTGTCTATTTGACTTTGGGAGTAGACAGCCAAACCGTTATAAAACATTTGAGGGAAGAAATCAATAATTTTTGGAGGAGAAAGGGACTGAACAGTGTGGACCAGTCCCAGGTCTGAAAGGAAACACGTGGTTTGTGTGAGAGCACCTAGGGAGAATGTGCCAGCACTGCTGAACCTCCTCCAATGCCACACCTCCAATGCCACAGCCTCTGAAAGTCTCAACTGATGTACACCTAGTCTTTCTGCTTCCAAACCCGCAAACTCAGGTACAAAAAGGCTGAGGCCTGGATAGGATTGTCATACTCAAAGGACTTGGGATCACCTGTAATATTACCACTGACTTCACTACTGAGCAAACCCATTGGGAATTCATTACTTACAAACCCAGTAATCCTAGATGGTAATCATCTTCATCCTTTTACATTTCAATCTTCAGCAAAACCTTAGGGATTACAAAATGGAGAAAAAACTTAAAAAAGGCTCAGATACCAGGTGGACACATGCACAGCTACCCCACTGATAGAGGGTCTTAAAACTGGGTATAACACCTCATCAAATTATTCTCAATGATGACAAAGACATCCATCACTGTCTGGCCTAACTTCAGACAAATGGGCCAGAACACCGCCCTATTTTTGGTAAGGCAGGGACACCTTGTTGAGATGATCCAATTTACCTGCCTATTGCCAACACCCCTTAGATGGACCACTAACAAGGAAAAGGTTGAAAGTCTCTGACCAATGGAAGATGTCATAGCAATGTGGTCAACAGCCTGCACTGTTCATGTAAATTTTTCCATAAGTATTGTTTCCTTAATTTAACACAGAATGCCCAAGACTGTGTTGAAACTTTGAAAGTTCCCGCCATTTGAACAAGCACTAACACTCGATGGCTGTCCACCCTCCTTGCACTTCCAACCTTGCAAACATGGCTATTCAGCCCGAAACACTGGAATTTGCTATCCCCAGAGTGGGGACCAGCGGATTTAGCAATACCCAGACAGAAAAATGAGATGCTTCCAACCACCAAACCATAAGCACCTGGATACCCGCAATGGTAATTAATTGCGCTCTATAAATTGACTTTACATAACATAACGTGACAGATAACTCCAAGGGGAAGGTGACACTGAGACTATCAGAGCAAAACCCCCTTCCAGCAGATGATACAACAATAGTTTTCAATGCAAACAATCCCATGGTGCCAGCCAGACTTTGGAGGCCATGTGACCCTGAATCTGCTACCAGCCTACCAAAGGTGCAACGCCATTTTCTATCACTGCCCTCATATGAGATTAAAGTACCTCCCTCCTATGTGCTGGAACAAAAATCCTGCTAACTTCTGTTTGGAAGTCTGCTTCAGTGAACTCCAGGAACTGAAGGAAAGCTCCAGATATGACCTGGAGGGATAGAGTAGAAAGCTGTGCCTCTGCAACACTCACATACTCTCTGTATGTGAATGACAGATAAATAGATGAATACGCATGGGCCAGCCAATCATTTAGATTTGGATGAAGCATGGTGCCCCTCCCACATAGTAAGACTACTAGTGGAGCCAGTAGCTTGGTAAACACCCTTGCACCCAAAAGACAACAAAGTTAATTGAAAATGAATGCTGAACTCAGACAACCAGAGAAACTTTAGGTGAAGACCTTAGGTCATGACATTGTGGTACTCATCATGACATCTTGAAGAATCAATGGTGTGGGGAATTCCTGAGGATTCACTGTACACAATAACTGCAGCAACATATACATCTTGAACTTCAGGTCAAAAAGTAGCCTTAAGTATAAGTAAGCCCCAAAAAGTGTAAAATTGTAGTCAGCTCTTGAGATCAAGTGTTTAAGACTATCTGATGGTAGGCAGAGTGTAAGTCAATAGTAGAGAAGTATGTAGCTCCCCCTAAATTTCCGAGCATTTCCTGAATATGTGGCACAGGGTGACAATCAATGAGTATGTTTCTATTGAATGATCTCAAATCTACACAGAGATGCAAGTCCCCAGATTTGTTTTAGCAAGTACAATGGGTGAAACCCACTCTGAAGAATCAGTAGGAGCTATTATGCCTTCTTCCGTAAGTTTATATTAGAGCTCCTTAAGTTGAAAATGAATAATAATAGGCACAGGTCTTACTATGTGAAGTATAGGTTCAGCGTGACGTTTTAATCTTATTTTGTGTTCAAATCCCTGAAAAGTTCCTATTTTATCTCTAAAAACATTGGGAAACTTAGAAATCATATTAGGCAAAATATCCATGCCAGAATCTTTAGCAAGAACAGGCATTTCACCTAAAACAATCAGATTTGTATGCCCAAGTTTCAAATGACTACCTATTTTAGCTAGATCCAACCAATCTACCAACTTTTTCCTTTTACTGCCATGTAAAATTTGGTGGAAATGCTTCTTCCTACTATACTTATTACAGGATGGAAGAAACCCAGCAAATCAATATCCTTATCTCCAAATGCTTTTGGGCATATTTCTGGATCTTCCAGCTTAATCTCAGTAGGCCACAAAGAATGAGAAGTATTGTCCTCCAAAACTGTGGTAGGTGACCCAGAATCTGCAATATGTTGGAGAGATTTGTCATTTTGTTGCTTGGAAGATCATACCTACTATCTTACCCCTGTCTAAATTGTCAATAGAACAACATTTGAGAATCTGTTAGAACATTCATGAATCTCAGAACCAGTGCTGGAACTATCCTGAACATCTAACATTATTCGCTGTACTTTGTGATCTAAAAACAGCTTGAAAATGCCCCATTTTACAACTAACACATTTCTTCCCCATTGCAGTGATTCCTTGAAACAGAGTTCAGATTGCCGCAACCATATTGTCTTCAGATATAGATTATATATTTTAGATACAATACTAACCTTACTCCTCCTGATACTACTGGCACCAAAAAGAATATCAACAAGAATCAGCATGCCCACTCACTGCAAGGAACTGGACATGCATCATTTTCTGCACCATGTCCAAACTTTTTTTATATAGACCATGGAGCACAGCATTTCTCCAATGACCTGACCCAGGGAGTGATCACTATCCCAGACTCCAGTGAAGATGAGGTGAATTCCATGTGGTAACCACTTACCAACAATGGATAAAGCCAGTGGATCTGAAACTGACTCAGCTCAGAAGGCTTGAAAAGACAAATATGTCTCCCCCCCCATCTGCAGCAGAGGAGTCACCAGTCAGTGAAGACTGCTGCTGCTTCTTGAAAAAACATGTACGAAAACAAGATTTGCCTGTCACATCATCTGAATACATGTGTTACCTATCATAAGAGCAGAAAGTAGAATAATCCTCAGACTGAAAAGCCGAGAAAGGAGAATATGATTACACAGACTTTGACTTCCGGTGAAGTAGAAAGAAATGTTTCCTGTTTCCAATTGCTTTTTTAACATGTCCTCCCAATTGCTCCAGAAAATGTTTGCTCCCAGAAGAGCATGTGAAGGAAAATAATATGTTTGGGTGGCATCTGTGTGCCATTCAATCTCCCCCAAATATTATGACAGACTCCACTGAGGAACCACCCATGAAGACTGCTGGAATAATGAAATAACAACTCACACAAACTAGATAAAGCACCTGCTGCTCCAATAAAGAAACAATCTCTTAACAGTCCTGCTACTCTTAGAGGATGTTATTCAAATGGTTGAAGTCTAGTTTCAGTGACTTAGCCAAACAAGCTGCGTGCAGCTTGATACACAAAAAGAGGGTGAAATTGTCATATACCAGCTTCCGTGTAGCATATATCTTGCAGTTAGTGGAGTCTTAAGGTTGCCACTGAGATCTTTTAGCTAACCTGGGCAACATGCAGCATACTAAAACTTTATCAAGCAGGTCCTGTGTATTACAAGTGGGCACACTGTGCCAGTGTCAGCTTGTGCTAGGGTGCTTCTCTTAAAAGGTGTATCTGAAATAGATTGGGATAGCACACCCTATTACCACTAATCCACTTGTGAGAAATTGGGTTGTTGGTTGGGGGGTGCAACCCTTCTCAAGCAACAGCACAATCCCTTTCAGGGTGAGCCACTAAAGTCCCATACTTAACCTATGCTTACCGCTTGAGTAACTTGGCACAAAAGCATTAAGGCAATGTTTACAGTATTTAAGCAGCACACAAACAGTAATTAAGTGAAAAAACAACACAAGAAAAATACCACACCAATTTAGAGAAATAGAATACATTTTAACAAATTATTTAACACCAACATGACAAGGGCATTGTGGGTAAGAAAATGGTGTGGGTGCACATGAAGCACACCACCCAGGACTCCCCCAGATGTCTAGTTTTCAGAACTGTCTGGGTTTGTTTGGAATTTCCAGGTGGCAGCCTACCCAAGCCCAAAAAGTGCAGCAGTTCACCATTGTAAGTGGGATGATATTTGCAATTAGCCATGCTCTCCTGGCCCATATGTAAAATCAATACCAAAAACAAATTGAATGTCCTCTTGCTTGTCATTGGGATGAGATGCTTTAGTTCGCGGGGAGGGGCAGAGAGACTGTTTTCTCTTCTTTTGGGGAGCAGGGGCATTGCCATGCCCATGATGGGCAGCCCCAAGCCCCATAGATCACTTCAATAAAATATCCCTGGTGTCTAGTGGATCGCCCTCTTGCGACCATTCCCAACAGCCACTGGGCAGAGGTCCCTTTGGAAAGGGTAGATACCTCTACCTCTCTAATTATACCTCTCCCATTAAATTCAGTGCTCGGGGACTGAGATAGTCCCCTGAGCACTAATTCAGTGAAAGAAAAACAAGCCTATCAGCTCATTTTACTTTCACTTTTTCTATAATGACATCTGTGTGCCCTGAGTGCTGATCAACATGGTGGTAAAAACAAAAAAAAAGGATCAGTCTGCTCTTCCTGAGTACCCAGATCAAAAAAACAAATAAAGGACTCCATCCAGTGCACCAAGGGGGCCTTAAAGTTCCTCCCCTCTGTTAGCCAGTGGGCAACAGATGCACCAGACAGGGCGTGTGGGTGTCAGCCATTGGCCAAAACCCACACCTAAGGGGTTAAAGAAGGAGCGGCACAAGCATCTGCAGCCATTTCTGTAATACTGCAGTGCCCTAAGGGCAAAAAAAGTGGGTGCACATCCCCATTGCCCCTCCTGGGCACTGTGTGTAATACACCCTGAGCCCTTACTCCTACCCAGGAACATGGTAATTATAGGCCAGGATCACAGGAAGTATGAAATTCTCTCGGTCCTTCTATTCATGCAGAATGACTCCTAAAGTGGATTTATCTATAGTAAACTAGGATGCGGGAGTCGGGCATACTTATTAAAAATGTCATCACCAACATCAAAGGGTTCCTGTAGTAGAACAACCCCATACTATCACTTTACTCATTCAAGGTGAATTTTATCAACTTCTTTGACATGTATTGAGTCTGAAAGGAGATCCCAGGATCAGACTTCTCAATATGATCAAGAGCTAGAAGCCCCAAACGGTGATTATGCCCGGAAGACAAAGTGACGCCCAATGTCTGGAAAATCAGGGCTTGCGGATGCTACCGGGAAATTGTCAGCCCAGGAGAATGTGCCTTGGATTGTGATCTTCCCCTGCAATGACAAGGGGAGCAAAACCTCCAGAATGATATGGACCAAGATCCTTCCCTCCTCTGTCTTCCATAAACATTTCTGCAAAGCTGTGACAATATACATAATAAAGGTCACACTTGCCAGGAACCACTGCTTTGTGCAACCAACCATTACAGAAAGACCCAGCACAAAAAAACAGCTACATCCTGACTTCAGCTTACCACTGATAAACAGTCACACCTTTCTGCCACAGGCTCTACTTGTCTTCTGCCTGACCCTGCTTTGCAAGGGGAAGGACAGTATCTACTTAGAAAACAAATTCAAGTCGAGCAGCAGAAGATTTCCACAGTGTTTAATTTGTAAAATAATAAGTGCCAGTGCCCTTGTCAGAAGGCCACTGCAGCTTGCACAAACCATTGCCCCTGTCAGCACTGCCAATGACAGTACCAACACAACTACTAACCATCACACTCCTTCAAGTCTTACAATATAAACTGTTCCAGCCTGCCAAAGCTCTGAGAATGGGTTGGGTGGTAGGTATTAGCCATTTTTAATTTGCATTGATTTAAAGCAACTGTTCTTGTGCTCATCTCTAAACTAGACAAACAACGCTACCATGTGGCACACTGTCATAAGTGCCAGTGTTGACAATTAAGTACCTGTGCCTCAAAGCAGAAACCACTTGCTCAAATTAAGCACTGAAACAGACTGCCAAGTGCTCAACCCGAGACAGCCATGTCTTTCCAAAACATTTTCAAAAGGTCTGTCAGTAGCTAGAGAACAAAGCAGGTTGGTCACTTCTTGTCCACACTGGGTATGAGGTAAAAGGAACAAAATGACAGGCCACCACTGCAGAATAGGAGAAGGGGTCATTGAGTTTCCCATATCTTACAGATGTTGATGGACATTTGGCTGAATAGGGAGCCCCCTTGGGGCTGGGAGGCCCCTGGAGGGTTGGGGGCCCTCTGCTCTACTGAGACAGTGGTAGTCTATGAGATGTCCCTGAAGAGGAGGCAAATCTATCCTGGAGAATGGAGCGGGAAAAAAACCAAAGGACCAGGTTACAATATTTTTTTGTGGTTGCAAATGGTCCGTTTTGGAGAATCAGTCTGCAACCACGAAAAAAACATGTTGGCATGTACAAATGATATTTTGCGAGTTGGTAATCTATTATTGAATCATAATACAGGATTATGATTAGGTATTAGGAAGGGGCCTGTTAAAGGCGTACCTTCCTAATACCGACTCAAAGGGGGATGTATGAATGTTTTGCAACAAGAATGCGGTCGCAAAACATTCACAGTTTACCACCAACTTCAAGTTTGTGGTAAGCCATTCACAACTGGGAAGGGATCCCCAAGGGACCCCTTCCCCTTTGTGAATGTGGGTGCAAAACTTTTAAGAGCAGACAGTAGTCCCAAGGACCACTGCCTACTCTTAAAAAATTAAAAGAAAGCTTTTCAGTTTTCTTTTTGAAACACGTCCTGGAAAACGGGTGGCATTTTAAAGAAAAATGCTTTATTTTAAAAATAATCACAGACACATTGATCTGCTGAACTCACCAGACCACCATGTATGTTATTTTGTTCATTCTCAATGTGTCACAAATTGCAACGTGCCTCATGAATATTGATGAGACAGGTCCATGTGAAACAAACTGTGAATTGCAAACAGTGGCAAGCACACTGTAGTACATCGCTGCTTGAGATTTCCTAATTGCAAATCACTAAAATTTGCTATTAGGAAATTGCAAACCCATGATTTTGTATATGTGAACCAAAGACTTCTTCAGGAGCAGCCAGGGGCTTTCAGAGGTCAGGTAGCATAATTCATTATGTTAAGAATGGCGAAAGGATGGGTGAAACATAAGGGTAATTAGATATTAGACTTTATGAAAAAGTAGTTCTTATGATTAATGCACTGACGACCATCTATAAATAACATGCATTTTTGCAAAAAATCGGTTTGAGCACCACTATTTGAACAAGTGCAATTGTATTTCTGTATATTTATGTACCAAATAATTATCCCTCTTTAGTGATCTGCACAAATTCACTGCAGTTTTGCCACATTCCCAGGTCTACCACTAATGATAAATTTGAGAATGCATCAAAATCCATAGGTGTTGCCTGGACCATGCACCACCCACTAAACGCCTGACTGGGGCAGAGAAGCTCACTACAGCCATTTGTGCTACATTGCGTTACTCCAGATGTATCAAGCCGCCCAGGGCCATGTAATGTGGTCTTGCATGGCTTGATAAATAGAATTTTAAGGATTGCGACGCTTTTGCACCGTTTTGCGTGGCGCAAAAGTGTCAAAACCTTTTCATAAATATGCCCTATAGTGTGCAAACAGATTATTGGGTGCATAAATAAGAAAACTGCAGCAGCACATGTTGAAACGGAGGACAATTTTTGCATATTATCACGTTGGTCATGCTACTGCTCAGGATCTTCTAATTGTTTTGAATGTTACGTTGGTTTTAGGTTGCACGTATGTTGGTGATGATGTCTTCAAGGGGTCTCTCTCAATGCGCTTTGAATGAATCATTTAGTAGCCTGCTGGCACATTGATTCAGTGCCTATTTTATATCGCCAGTTTCTGTGCAGCAATCTGCAGGCTTAGCACAAAATCACCTTGGTGCTGATACAAAGATTATTTCTCTACTATGAAGAAAGGCACATGAAATGGCATTACTGTTAAAAAACAGCGTGACGTGCAGAGGCCACAACATGAAAGATTAGACAGTCTTTTCATAAAACATTAATGTAAGTGCACCTCGAAAAATACAGGCATCTTAATGATCGAAATGGCCACAATGAACAGAACACATTTAATCTAAGTGTTTTTCAAGAACTGTAAATGCAATTCTATGCCGGAGAACCATTATGGGTGGGTGAGCAGCTCTGATAGCTTCTTGGCAGCAGTCATTGTCACCGTCATTACCAATATGTTCAAATGATAGTCGAAAAATAATTTATCACTTTTTAAATCAATTTCTCCTTATCAAATCAAAGTGCCATGCAGCTCTGAATTGTGACACCAAGGCTTTCTATGTCCATCTTCGGGCAGCTTTCATCATGAGAAGTGCGAGGTAATAATTGGGCAATTTGGCCCACGTTCCACCCAATGGCCTAGAAAGAAAATCCCAAAACGAAGCAGCATCTTGGGCTTCAACAATATAAAGCAATGCTGGTGTTATTTCTCTTTTGTTGCACAGAGTTAAACTTTTTTGTTGAACAGAGTTAGACCTTCACAAGAAGTATGAAACAAGTTACTCAGAAGGGCCTGATTTAGATATTGGCAGATGGGTTACTCCGTCACAACGGTGACGGATATCCCGTCCGCTGAATTCTAAATCCCATTATTTCTTAGGCAGTGGTTCCCAACCTGTGGTTCGGGAACCCCTGGGGGTCCACAAAGCCTTCTCAGGGGCCCACGACTGCATAGAAAATGGAATAATATTAACAGATTAGATCCCCAGCTTTCAGTAGTGACTTAGTAGGGGGGTCCCTGGACTCCAATAATGAATTAGTGGGGTCCCTGGGTTTGAGTAATCATAACGTAGAGGTCCACAGAAGTCAAACGGTTGGGACCACTGTCCTATGGGATTTAGATTTCGGCGGACAGAATATCCGTCACCTTTGTGTTGTAGTAACCCATCTGCCTATATCTAAATCAGGCTCTAAGTTTTTTTTAACTGTTTGTTATTTATCTTTTCCAGACTTCTGCACATCATTAATTCCAGCAATACATTATTGTTGTATCGTTTATGTTGTGCATGTTTTATCTTGATGAAGTTCCATGTTGTTGGGCTCGCGCTAGCTAGGCGCGAGCCGGAGAACAAGGGAATGTGAGGAAGGAATGTTGAGGGGGTGTGAGGAGACGGTTGGAGAGCGGACCGGAGGCGAGGAAGGAACCGGTTTGTGTGCTGCGGCCGGGGTTTTTATGTATTGGAATAAATCAAATTGACCTATTAATACGCTGCTGGAGTTCCTTTATTTCACCTAAGAAGATTCACAACAAGTTTGGCGACGAGTTGCGCGAGCCCCGGCTTCCACGCGTATTGATGTTTCCTCTCCGCCTTGCTGAACTTGACTGCTGCTTTAGGACTTATCGAGGAGAATGTTGCAGTAACTATTAATTGGGATATTTTTTTTTTCTTCTCCGTGTTTTTTTTTTTTTGGTGGTTCCTTGGTGAGCGGAGCAACACAGCAAGGCAGCGCGAGCGTCCTTTAATCTACAGACTAGCATGCTCAATGTGCGTCTCCTCGGCAACGTGAACGTCACGGAAGCGGAACATTTAGCACCATTTCGCGAGCGTCTCCAAGGAGACGGAGACGCTAGCCTGGTCAGTCTATTTTGTGTGTGTCTCCTGGGCAACGTCACGGAACCCGTTTCCTTGTTAAAGGAACATTTGCACCATTTCGTTAGCGTCTCCAAGGAGACGTAGACGCTAGCCAGGTCATCTGGAGAGGTTCTCCGCACGCTGTGTAACACTGTGGATTTCGGTTTGGGTACAGCGCATTTTGTATATTAAATAAGATTGTGCTACAACTTCGTTTTTTTTTTTATTTATGCTTGTTCAAGTGGAATAACATAATTACTTATGGCTTCAAGTAATTTGAATTTACCACCACCTCAACCTTTCATACCTGGATCTGGTGATACCTCCACAAAGTGGCAAGAATGGCGGGAATATTTCTTAAATCACATTTCTACGTGTGATGAAGAAAATGATCTTTCTGCTGATAAAAAGAAGAAAATTCTATTACATTGTCTGGGACCGCTTGGTCTGAAAACATACAATAGAATTGAAAAGAAACATAGAGAGCATGGTGATGTTTTTTGTCATGCTTTAGAAGATTTAGATAGATACTATGCTCCTACTGTTTGCGTAGGTATTGATCGTTACAAATTTTACCATAGGAAGCAGGAGAAGGAAGAAACCATTGAGGAATATGTTTCAGCCTTAAAGAATTTGGCTTTAACATGTAGGTTTGGTGTCTTGCACGATGAACTTATAAGGGATCAGATTGTTATGCATGCAGCAAATCGGCATATACAGGATTGTTTATGAACTAAAGGAGAGTCGTCCTTACAGGAAGTCATCGATGTTGTTAAAAAAGCGGAACTGACTGGAAGATGTGCAAAAGCAGTTCTACAAGGAAGTAAAAAAATGATGACACTTTTTCGGGATCTGACATTCTTGTAAACAATGTTAGGGAGGTGAAGTATGGGTCTGACAAGTTTTCAAAGAAAGACTACACCAGTGAAAATAAAAAACAAACCAAGAAGGATTTTAGTAAAAAGAATGTTACATGTTTTAGATGTGGTTTGATGGGTCATTATGCGAATGATAAAAACTGTCCTGCTAGGGACCAGAAATGTTCTGGTTGTGGCATCAGTGGTCATTTTGTTAAAGTTTGCAGGAGGAAAAAAGATTCGTCGATAAAACTTTTAGAGAGTGCAACGGACTCAGCTTCTTCCTCAGACAGTGACGACAGGAATATGTGGGTACTCAATGTAAAGGATCATGGATCTTCAACACAAGATTTTCCGTGGAAAAAAAACGAAATGCGACATTTCTATTGGGGATGTCACTATCACTTTCACTGCTGACTCTGGTTTGCCTTATACTATTGTAAATGAATTGGTTTGGTTAAAAAAAAATTAACATGTTATTGGAGGGGTTCTAGACAGTCCTGATATCTCTCCTAAAAGTTTTACTGGAGAGCCAATCCAGTTGGTAAGGTACAAGAAATTGTTATTTTCTTTCAAAGACCGTAAGGCAGAATGCAAATTGTATGTTTCTAAAACTGGACCTTCGGTTTTGGGCTGGTGGGATCAAGGAGCGCTTGGAATAGTCCTGGATCCAAACAGCTCGGAACCAGTGTCCGTGATACAGGGTGGTGAGATGAGTGATGCAACTATTAGGGATTTGTTTCCACGAGTATTTTCGGGGACTATAGGCATGTTAAAAAAATTCCAACACAAAATCATACTTAAGGATAACGCTGTACCGGTAATACACAAGGCCAGGAATATTCCCATAAGTATTAGAGACGAAGTGCCTGGAGAATTAGACAAGTTATTGCAAGCAGGTATTATTGAGCATGTGGAATCGTCCGATTGGATTTCGCCATTGGTTGTAGCGAGACGTTCCAATGGCAAGTTAAGATTGTGTGTGGATCTTAGGGACCTCAATAAAAATATTTTGGTAGATTAATTTCCATTACCTAAGATCAGCGAAGTGTTAGCACTTACTAAAGGTAAAGAATGGTTCACCACAATCGATTTGACTTTGGCGTATCACCAGATTTCTTTGAATCCTGAAGCCGTAGATTGACCGCGTTTATTACACCATTTGGGTGTTATCAGTTTGTCAGGGTGCCATTTGGGTTGGCATCTGCGGCTGCTATGTTTCAAAGGCTGATGTATAAATTATTTTGTAAGATGCGTGATGTATTTTTTTTTCAAGATGACATATTAACTATGGGAGATACGAGGGATAATCACAATGCCAAAGTTAGAAAAGTTCTCCAGGTGTTGGAAGATAATGGACTTACTGCGGAATATAGCAAATGCAAAATTGCTAGGCAAAGTGTCACATATTTGGGACACGAAGTTAGTGGTAAGGGCATCCAACCTAAAGCTAGTTTAATACAGGCCATTAAGAAATCACCTGCACCTACAAACAAGGATGAAGTTAGGGCGTTTTTAGGCTTGGCAGAGTATTATGCCAAGTTTGTCCATAATTATTCACAAAAAACGTTTCCCATTAGGCAATTGCTTAAGAATAGGTGTGTATTCAAGTGGTCTGTGGAGTGTGAAAAGGCTTTTGAAATAATTAAAAGAGACATTATTCAGGCACCTGCTCTACAAGGATTTGACCCAAACTTGCAAAGCATTGTTACTACGGACGCTAGTAGTAAGGGGTTGGGAGCTGTACTCTCACAAATGAATGAGAATAATGAGGAATGTGTAATTGCATTTTCTTCCCGCTCGATAACTGATGCTGAAGCAAAATATTCGGTCATAGAGAGGGAAGCTCTTGCATGTGTGTGGGGCTTGGAACATTTCAGGGCATTTGTTTGGGGTACTAATGTCATTTTGCGGAGTGACCATAAACCCCTCACCAAGGTCTTAACGACTAAAGGTTTGTTCAAGGCTTCACCACGAATAGCTCGGTTATCCATAAGATTACTGGATTATAAGTATGAGGTATGTTATGTGCCTGGGGTCAAGAATAAAATTGCTGATTTCCTAAGTAGGATGCCCCTTGTTAGTACGGATGATAGTGTGGAGGGTTTGGAAGATTGTTGGGTAGCCGATATTGTACAAGATGTTCAGGGTATTACTGATGATGAATGGAATAAAGCTGTGGAGGAAGATCTAGTTTAAAAAAATGTTCAAACCATGTTGTGTGAGGGATGGCCTCATAAAAAAAATTTGGATGAGAATTTCAGACGATTTTGGGAGGTGAAGGATGAATTGTCTGTTGAGGGCAACAAGTTAATGCGTAATGGGAAATTAATACCACCTGAAGTACTTAAAGATAAGGTTTTGGATTTATGTCATGACGGCCATCTAGGTATATCCAAAACAAAAAGTAAAATTAAACAATTGTATTGGTGGCCAGGAATAGATGTGGCGGTGGAAAGGATGGTAAGAGAATGTTTTTTATGCAATGATTCAGAGAAGACTTTCTCAACATTTAGACCACCGCTAATTCCTATCAGGTGTCCTGATATGCCTTGGGAAAAAATTGGTTTAGATATTGCTGGTCCTATACATGCGGATGGCGAGTGTAAATATATAGTGGTGATGTATGATCATTTTTCTAAATGGCCTGAGATCAGTATCATGACCAAGGTTGATTCTGGTTCCATTGTGAATTTTTTGGATATGGTTTTCCTAAGAGAAGGTTTCCCCAAAGCTGTAATTACGGACAATGGACCGCAATTCATTTCTGATAAGGTTAAGAATTTTTTATTGAGGTGTGCCATTAAACACATTACTACGTCCAATTATCACCCGGCTGGTAACGGTGCTGTTGAGCGCTTTAACAGAGTGTTAAAGAACAGCATACAGCTGGCAGTAAATGCAAAACTAAGTTGGGAAAAAGAAGTTTGGAGAACTGTTTGGTCATACAGGACTACACCTTGTAATTCTACGGGGCACAGTCCTTTCGAGATTATGAGGGGTAGAATTCCGTTATGGAAGGATAACATTGGTTGGATGAAGGATGGTAGGAAGAGTGGTTGGACTGTGGAAGGTGTTAGGAACAACATTAAAATGGCGCAGACGCGTTCAAAAGGAAACTATGATATAAAACACAAATGCAAAAAGGTGAGTATACAAATAGGTGATTTGGTTAAGGTGAAAGTTCCAGGTTTCAAAAAATATGGAGCGGGTAAATACTATCCTCCTTTGAAAGTTTTGAAAATTTTGTGTAATGCAGTGCTACTTGAAGATGGAAAAGTGTGGCATTTAAGCAGGGTTTCCCCATATAAAGGAGAGAGGAAGAAGAGTATGGTTGGTACTAAATGGTTTGTGGATGATGAGGTTAGTAATGACATGTCCTCACAATGTGAATTTGGAGGCAACGGAGTTCCTATGCAAAGTGATAAGGTAGCAGAAAAAAGAAAAAAAAATGTTCAAGAAGAAGGTATGACAAGCTTAGAGAGTAGGTTTAGTAGGTGTGGCAGGAAAATCACAAGACCGGGAAAGTTAAGAGAATATGTATGCAAATAAGTCCAAATTCATTGTAAAATTAAATAGTTAAGATAGGATTCTTGTAGTCATTAGACATTGTTGGGTATTGTTAGAATAAGTAACGAGGTTGTGTATACTTGATATATATATAGATATATATTCAAAAAAAAAAAAAAAAGTTTTAGTGTAAGGGGAAAGATGTGTTGTATCGTTTATGTTGTGCATGTTTTATCTTGATGTAGTTCCATGTTGTTGGGCTCGCGCTAGCTAGGCGCGAGCCGGAGAACAAGGGAATGTGAGGAAGGAATGTTGAGGGGGTGTGAGGAGATGGTTGGAGAGCGGACCGGAGGCGAGGAAGGAACCGGTTTGTGTGCTGCGGCCGGGGTTTTTATGTATTGGAATAAATCGAATTTACCTATTGATACGCTGCTGGAGTTCCTTTATTTCACCTAAGAAGATTCACAACAATTATCAACAACAACTGACAGTGATATCCCATTTTTGGGAACATGCCAGCGGTTTATGTAAACAACCATCTGTTCCAGTCCGATCAGTCGTTACAATTATACTAAAGAAATAATTAAAGTCATAAATGTTAACAACTCCCACTTGTTACAAGATAATTTGTATATCATGGACATCTTTATGTTTTCACTTATTTATTTATCCACCTGCCCCGGACTCTGAAACTCCATCTCCTTTTGCAGAATAGTACTGACAAAGGTAGTATGCATCAAGTACTGGAAAACCAGGCAAATGTGTCCATGGGGGCCTGTGTATTCTTCCTGCCTTTGTCATGTTTTCGTTTGTTACACTCTAGACCCCTCCCCAATGTCTTCTCTCGGGAAGGCAGTTAGCAATTGCTGCCAGATGTCTGCTGTGTGTGTGTTTTTGCGGAGTCACTATTTTTCTTCTTTTCACAGAGCTCCCTCTCCTAAGGTAGGCCAATTTCCCAATGCCTTCTTACACCTGCAGTCTGTTGGACAGTCAGTTGATCACCAATTTAGGATATTTCCCTCCAGGCCATTGCAAGGGCCAATAATAAGAAGTTATTACCTACCTTTTTCTCTAGCCTCTGGGTGTATGAGCCCAGCAGACATTTTTCCATTCAAAGTACATTTTGTCTGTCTAATGTATCCTCAACTTTCTCTACTACTCTGGCCCAAAACCTCTCTATTACTGGGCAAGCCCTTAGCATATGCACAAAATCTGAGTCAAACTCTGCAAAGCGCGGGCATGGCATAGTGCCTGTGTGCTTCATGATGTTTGGGAGGTGAAGTATGTCACATGTAAATTATCAAACAGCATGTACTTGTATATAGTATTTTGAGAAACCTTCTGTACTTGCTCTAAAGTTTGCTCCCACTCCTTTCCCTGGTATTCCCTGTTGAGCTCTGACTCCCATCTATCATGAAGCTTGGTCAGCTTAGAGAGAGACATGAACAGGATGGTTTTGGAAACCCATAATATTAATTTATCACCTTCAGCAAAAGTGAGAAGTGTCTGTAATAGATCATGCGTCTGTGGCTCAGAGGGCGTTCCTCTACAGAGTTGAATCATAGTCTCTTCAATGCAGCATAGATCAGAAATTGTATGCAGGCAAGGCCATCTTCCTCCACCATGTTGTCAATGCTATGGAACCTTCCCACTGCATTATATTCTCCCATCGGTTCAACCCCCACCCTTGTCCATTCCCAAATTTGCTGTTCGGTCAAGAATGCCTTCTAGACATGGGAAGACCCACCGGTGGAAGCGCAGATGCATAGAGCTTGCACCGCCCACTTTTTTTAACAGCAGATTTCGATCAGCAATGTGCTTTAGTGAGCAATGTAGGCCAGCATGTATGTTCAATCTTCGCTCCTAATTACTTTGCAACAATGATTCCCTACTATTAGGGATTCATTGCGTCCCTCACATCCTCCCTGTTGAGACCCACAACCCACCGTGCCAGCCACTGCAGTTAGACAGCAAAGTAATCTACATCAAAGACTGGAGTTCACAAGTCCCCAACTTTGTTGGGCATTGCAGTACCTCCAGGGAGACCTAATGTCTCCCACGATCCCATATCAGCTTTTGCAGCAATACATTTAGGCCCATATTTATGGGCAATTGGAGTATGGTAGTGCCGCAAGTATACTTGCTGCGCTGCCCTACATCAATGTGAAGGGGCAGGATTGCACATTATTTATGAATTAGGGTGCATTCCTGGCCTTTCCCCTTGTGCCAGCACACAATTTGCTCTTAGCACCACCACAGGCACCCTTGTGCCATGGTGCAAGAGTATCTCCATTGCATGCAGGATATTTTTTGTTCAGGAACGGGTATCTTCCTGCACAAAATCAATCCAGAGAGGTGTTTTCTTCTTTCTAAGTGTGTTGCAGGTTGCAACACACATGAAAAAAGGAAAACACGTATAATAAAAATATGTCTCCTTTCTACACTTGCTCTGGGGAGGCGTTGCCCCAGGTTTACTTAATTCAGTAAATCTGGGATAGCATCAAAATCCATGGATGTTGCATGGGAAAACCCTCTGAAAAGCCCATGGAAGGTCCTTTGTGGAGAGTAGGGCAGCTCACCGACTTGCGCTGCCTTGCCTTACTCCATATCTATGAGGATATGAAAAGTTACGCAGAGTGGCTTTACGTGGCCTCAAAGATATGATTGAGAAGCTTGCATCTCCAAAGAGTAAAAAAGCAAGCCTCTCATAAGTGCGCCCCTTAGTTCCTTAAACCACATTTTGGGGAGCCAGATCATCAAGTTTGAAAAAAAATAGAGGACCATTGGCAACATCACCATTTTCATTAGAGCCACCCTTGCCATAGTTGGTAGTCTCAGAGACTGCCAGAATTGGACATTCCCTCACAGGGCCCTCAAAGCAACTCCCAGTTTTCCCTCACGCAAGTCTGTTGCATTGTGTTAAATGTTAACTCCCAGTTATTGGAGTACTCTGGGTTCCCAGTGAGTATCATCATGGGCAATTGTTGGGCAATTGTGTGCGGCAGAATCTCCTTATCAGACTAGATCGGGAACGCACATGGTTTGGATCAATTTGCGTAAAGGCTGGTTACTTGTCCTAGGTCTTGCAATAATTTTGCACTCCACGGGATTTCTATTGCAGCATTCTGTAGGTACAAAAGCATATCATCTGCATAAATGAGAAAAAATATGTTTTCTGTCATCCAGGGGAATTACCTCATTCACCCTTTCTGCCCTAGCAACACAAGCAATCAGTTCCACTGCCAGTGTGAAGAGCATAGGACTTAGGAGGCAGCCCTGTTGTGTGTCCCTGTGGATCTCAGAAGCTTTTTGATATTAATTTCCCAGTCCAGACTCTGCCCTGGCACCTGTGTACAACAGTGCAGACCACTTGCCCCATCCCCGCCCCATAGTCATACATTACCTAATCGCTCCAAGTTATTTCCATCTAATAGCGTTGAGTACTTTACGTATGTTTTGGGTAAGCACTATTGCTGTGTAAGGGTACTCTAAACAATCCTCTAATGTTGTGGGAGGTTTAGCGCTGTTGTGTGAAGCTGCATTGATCCACGTAAATTTCTTTTGTGAAGTGCAATTGTAAGTGGTTGTCCAGTATTTTACTCAATATGGTATTTAAATTGAACATGAACAGCCCCGGGAGTTTGAGTGGACACTGTAAGTATCTCTTTATTAGTGTCAGGGCAGCATTCCACTGTCTAGTGCTCATGCGAGCTTGTTTGCTAGGTATGTCTGGGTGAATTCTGTCGGCAAGCTGTCCATTCCCGGCATCTTGCTGCTTGCAGCTCCTTAATTGAATCACTAATGCCCTCTTCTGTGATCTACCTGAGTAGCTTATTAGCTGCCTGGGGATCCAGTCTGGGAAGCCTTACCCAATTGAATTATGTCTCAATAACAGTCCTAGGGGCTAGCAGCTGCTTTGTGTTCAAATCCCCATGATGTCTGATTAATATCTCATGAATGTCAATTTGCTGCACTAGTGATTTTCCCATTTCATTTTGAATGTGGGAGATGGGGCAACTCCTATCCTCCACTCATACCAACTGTGCTAGTAATGGTCCACTCTACACCCTCAGCATGGCTAGTGCTGTGGCTCTTAATTTTTTCTGTGTCATTGAGTGTTTTTCTCATTCTGACACCCATCAGGGCCATAGGGAGTGAATAGTTGGGGTGTCAACTTATGAAGATTCTTCTAATGTCTTCTTAACTCTCACCATTTGACCCATACAATGCCCTATGTTACTGCTTTGAATGCCTCTCATTCTGGAAAGAGCCCTGCATTATTAAATTGGAAATATTCAGCTATCGCTGCACCCCCTGGGATTCAGAAGTTACTGTCCTATATATATGTGACAGTTATAACCGCCATGTAGAAATTGCTGCTCACTGCATGCTCCATGTCACCTTCAGGAGTAGTGGATTACGATCCAACATAGTGTAACCCAAGTATTCCCAAGTATACTACCAATGAGGCATTTGGTACACATACACCTGTCAAGTATTACTTGTAGGTCGTGCACTGGAGAGGAGAAGGTGTACTCTTGGTTACCACCACCCTGGAGTCATCTCAGATCTGCCAGAACCCTTCTTATCACCCTATGTCAGAATGATGGTGCCTGCTTCATCTGAGGTACATCTGCTAGTGGTAGGTGTGATCTTTCTAAGTCTGTATTTTTCACTCAGTTGTAGGCCAGTCTGTTTGTTCTATAATCTGATCAGTGTGTGGAGGTGTAATGTCTGTTCCTGACCTGCTTCCTCCGCCTATGCTTTAAGGGCCCTTGTCCAACCCATGGCAACTTATTGCAAGGAGCTAAGGCAGTATAGACCCTTGATGTACTATTCTCTGGCACTGCACTGCTCTAGGCTATTGAGCCTGTAGTTACACTGGTTCTGACCTTCTCAATGCACTCCTCCATTTGCGACATAGTAGACTCTATGGTACCACCCCTGTTAGGGCGTATCTCACACATAATCAAAGAGGTCTCTTCCTATGTCGCAGGTCCTCCAGGGGCAAAGTTAGACAGACACTCAGGTTACAGACTCTTACCTTGAGGTATGTGGCTTATTAATTTTATGCCCAGTTATGGAGTGCTAAAGAACTGCCTGTTTCATGCTATCAGTGGCATGTCCCAATAGGGTGCTTATTACAGCTCCACCACGTGTGGGTCTACAGTTGGTCACAGAGGTAATCACAAGTTTGTTCAAAAGGGGCTCACGTGTGCCGGCCCCAACAGGATCCTGATGATCTGAGGTGCCTGGCCATCAGTCATCCAAGTCAAAGCCGTAGCTTGTCATGGTAAGTCCCAGCTATCAACTAGGACCTCTCCAGGTGGGCCTTGCAGCCTTCAGCAGCCAACCCGGTCAGAGCAGCTTGTGGTCTTGGGCAATCTACTTCTTACTGCAGCCACTCCTCAGCCCCTGTCCTTGCAGCAAGCAAGTCTCTATCCAGCACTGCCTGTGGTCCTTCGCTATATGAAGTCCAAGCCCTGCTGGCCAGTACCTCTAGGTCGCTCTTAGGCAGCAGCTCAGGGACAGCATGCTCCAGTAGATATTGGCCTCTATACAATAAGGGAAGAGTTTCAGGATGAAAACCTGCCTATGGGGGTTTGATTGACCACCGACTTCTTTAGAATTTGAGTTGAGTAGAACAGAGCTCCAGTGCTTAACGTCCTGTCAGCCATCTTAGCAGGCTATGCCCCCAGACTCAGAAGATTAAGGCCCTCATTCTGACCTTGGCGGGCGGCGGAGGCCGCCCGCCAAAGTCCCGCCGTCAGGTTACCGTTCCGCGGTCGAAAGACTGCGGCGGTAATTCTGACTTTCCCGCTGGGCTGGCGGGCGGTCGCCTTCAGACCGCCAGCCAGCCCAGCGGGAAAGAGGCTTCCACGATGAAGCCGGCTCGGAATCGAGCCGGCGGAGTGGAAGCTGTGCGACGGGTGCAGTTGCACCCGTCGCGTATTTCACTGTCTGCGCAGCAGACAGTGAAATACATGTAGGGGCCCTCTTACGGGGGCCCCTGCAATGCCCATGCCAGTGGCATGGGCACTGCAGGGGCCCCCAGGGGCCCCGCGACCCCCCCTACCGCCATCCGGATCCCGGCGGTCCGACCGCCGGGATCTGGATGGCGGTAGGGGGGGTCGGAATCCCCGCGGCGGTGCAGCAAGCTGCGCCGCCGCGGAGGATTCAATGGGGCGGCGGTACACTGGCGGGACCCCGCCAGTGGTGCCGGTCCGACCGCGGCTTTACCGCCGCGGTCGGAATCCCCATTGGAGCACCGCCGGCCTGTCGGCGGTGCTCCCGCGGTCCTCCGCCCTGGCGGTCAAAGACCGCCAGGGTCAGAATGACCACCTAAGTTTTTTTGGGAAATGGTAAACTTAAAAGTGATATTTAGCAATATAACGAACAGTAGATTCTTTTGACATAGGGTAAGTATTTTCATTGCACCTTTAAAAATGTCTTTACTTTGTGAGCATAAAATGTCATAACTCGACCACCATGTTGCCATAGCAATAAAGAAAGATGAAGATCCATGGGTGAGTAGTGCATAAAACTGTGCCTTTAAGTGTTGCTAAGACATCTAAACAGCAAGCACTTATTAAACGAACAGCCATAAAATATCAATTAAAATGTCCTCATGTCCACAAAGTACACAAATGCAAAGCATACAATGTCCCAAATTCAGAAGCTGCATGTCATGTTGTGTTTGCAATCTAACAAAAGGACTATCATCAAAATAAAATAGGAACAAAAACAGGACTATGCCATCATCCTCGAAATGACAAGGACTTGGGGCACAGCCCATCAAAACAATTGAAAAACACGTTAAACACATGAAAATCTATGGCTGAAGGGTGCTGTACTAAGCCCTTCACTCTTACTATACTTCCTATTGTAACTGTTTAAAGAACTGAGAACATGACAAGTTCCAAACATCCGAAGTTGACTGTGAAAAGAACTAAATGCAAAGAAGAGTATGCAGAGAGGGGCTCACAAGTACTAGGCTCAATACTAAACTACTCTAGTTGGCAATTTTTTTCATTGATATTCCTAATCCCATTCCTTTCCCAAAGTGATATCCATCAGTAAAAAAGCATTGCCAAAGCTTGGCCTTTTAGAGCCTAAACCTATTGGCTTTGGCAATGCTTGTTTTATAAAATTCACATACAACCACATCCCTCATTCTGTTACATTACTACCTCTCCATATTTGCACCACTACACCACAACCTCCTCCATTGGCAGTCATTTTTACACATCTGCATCACTGGTACAGCAACTTCATACATAATTAAACTTGGGCTCTGTCTCCTACAGCACAGAGTGAAACATTGATACATAAACATTAATGGCAAGTACAAACCGACAGATTTCAGTAGTGTGCTCATTTCCATGAAGTGTATTATGCTCATGTTATGCAAACAAATATGGCAATAAATATACATTGGTGATGGAACGAGGCCACTAGACACAGCTAGTATGCTCGTTTACCTGCCAGTTGTTAACAAAAGTAAGGTACTTACGTCCATATTTATAGGCTTTGTGACACCCTGCATCATAGAGAAAGGGCACAAATGGGCCATAGTTATACAATACGTCTCATTACTGTCCTTTAACTCTTCAGTGATGCCCTTTTGGCAGCCTAGCTCCAAGGCAGGCACAATTGCACCATGGTGCAAGGGTGTTTGTTTTGTGTGCTGGACTAGTTTTGTGCAGGAAGGGACGTCTTCCTGTACAAAAACACTCCTGAGAGTCTTTTTCCTCTTTCTAAGTGTGCTGCACAATGCAGCACACTTAGAAAGAGGAAAACAAAATGAGAAGAAATAAACATATTTCTCCTCATTACGCCTCTCCAGGGAAGGCATATCTTTTTGGCGCATTTCCAGGTTTGCAAGTTCTTGTGGTGTTGGTGCAAGAATGATGCAAACCAGGCCATAAATGTGAGGGTTTGATGCAAATCATTTCACTTCCGTTTGGGCTAGTGTTGAGTTGAGTATGAACTATATTTGCTGCTATTTAGTACATAGTTTTAAAACTCCACCGCTAGCTGAACTCCACATAGCGCAACAGAGTTTGTTTTTTACTCCACATAGCTCCCCCTAGCGCTGCTACGCAAACTCTGACCGGGCCTACAATGAACCTCAAGTCAGGGGTACCAAAGTCATCGTCAGACATAGGGAAGTAGCAAGTGAAAACAGAAAAGGCAGTGGTTGCAAAAGGAAACAAGCACTGGCTTAGCCAATAGGTACCAATAGGTATTACTTCTATATGAGAATGCAAGTCAGACCTATTGTCTTTACCAATGTGTCTGCAATAGTTTATGGAATAAGAATTCAAATTCATTTGTAAAGCTCACTGTGAGAAAGTAGACTCTTTCTAGCCTTGTTACCCCCACTTTTGGCCTGTTTGTGAGTGTATGTCAGGGTGTTTCACTGTCTCACTGGGATCCTGCTAGCCAGGGCCCAGTGCTCATAGTGAAAACCCTATGTTTTCAGTATGTTTGTTATGTGTCACTGGGACCCTGCTAGTCAGGACCCCAGTGCTCATAAGGTTGTGGCCTATATGTATGTGTTCACTGTGTGATGCCTAACTGTCTCACTGAGGCTCTGCTAACCAGAACCTCAGTGGTTATGCTCTCTCTGCTTTCCAAATTGTCACTAACAGGCTAGTGACCAATTTCACCAATTCACATTGGCATACTGGAACACCCTTATAATTCCCTAGTATATGGTACTGAGGTACCCAGGCATATTGGGGTTCCAGGAGATCCCTATGGGCTGCAGCATTTCTTTTGCCGCCCATAGGGAGCTCTAACAATTCTTACACAGGCCTGCTACTGCAGCCTGAGTGAAATAATGCCCACAATATTTCACAGCCATTTTACACTGCACTTAAGTAACTTATAAGTCACCTATATGTCTAACCTTCACCTGGTGAAGGTTGGGTGCAAAGTCACTTAGTGTGTGGGCACCCTGGCACTAGCCAAGGTGCCCCCACATCATTCAGGGCAAATTCCCCGGACTTTGTGAGTGCGGGGACACCATTACATGCATGCACTATACATAGGTCACTACCTATGTATAGCGTCACAATGGTAACTCCGAACATGGCCATGTAACATGTCTAAGATCATGGAATTGTCACCCCAATGCCATCCTGGCATTGGGGAGACAATTCCATGATCCCCCGGGTCTCTAGCACAGACCCGGGTACTGCCAAACTACCTTTCCCCGGGTTTCACTGCAGCTGCTGCCAACCCCTCAGACAGGTTTCTGCCCTCCTGGGGTCCAGCCAGGCCTGGCCCAGGAAGGCAAAACAAAGGACTTCCTCAGAGAGAGGGTGTTACGCCCTCTCTCTTTTGAAAAAGGTGTCAGGGCTTGGGAGGAGTAGCCTCCCCCAGCCTCTGGAAATGCTTTGATGGGCACAGATGGTGCCCATCTCTGCATGAGCCAGTCTACACCGGTTCAGGGGTCCCCCAGCCCTGCTCTGGCGCGAAACTGGACAAAGGAAAGGGGAGTGACCACTCCCCAGACCTGCACCTCCCAGGGGAGGTGCCCAGAGCTCCTCCAGTGTGCTCCAGACCTCTACCATCTTGGAAACAGAGGTGCTGCTGGCACACTGGACTGCTCTGAGTGGCCAGTGCCAGCAGGTGATGTCAGAGACTCCTCCTGACAGGCTCTTACCTATGTTGCTAGCCTATCCTCCTTCCTAAGTAGCCATGTATGTGTTCCACAGGTACTCTCGTCCGGAAATCCACTTTGGTTGCATTGCTGGTGTTGTTCTTTCTTGCAGAATTCCCCTATCACGACGTCTGTGCTCTCTGGGGAATATAGGTGCACTTTACACCTACTTTTCAGGGTCTTGGGGTGGGCTATTTTTCTAACCCTCACTGTTTTCTTACAGTCCCAGCGACCCTCTACAAGCTCACATAGGTTTGGGGTCCATACGTTATCCGCATTCCACTTTTGGAGTATATGGTTTGTGTTGCCCCTATACCTATGTGCTCCTATTGCAATACATTGTAACTTTACACTGCTTGCATTACTTCCTTTTGCTATTACTGCATATTTTTGGTATTGTGTACATATATCTTGTGTATATTTGGCATCCTCATACTGAGGGTACTCACTGAGATACTTTTGGCATATTGTCATAAAAATAAAGTACCTTTAGTTTTAGTATATCTGTGTATTGTGTTTTCTTATGATATTGTGCATGTGACACCAGTGGTATAGTAGGAACATTCCATGTCTCCTAGTTTAGCCTAAGCTGCTCTGCTAGCTACCTTTCTATCAGCCTAAGCTGCTAGACACCTCTTCTACACTAATAAGGGATAACTGGACCTGGTACAGAGTGTAAGTACCCCTTGGTACCCACTACAAGCCAGGCCAGCCTCCTACACTCACAATCACCTGCAAAGCTATCTTGGCCGTAAAAGTATGTGCATTTAGCTTAAACTCTTTGCCCTCATTGTTGTTTCCATAGGTTAGCACTTCTCCTTTATCAGAACGGGATTGTAAAACTTTGCTCTACCTATCATGGCTTATCCTATTTTATACAAATCAATTTCCTGCATCGGTCATTGAAATGAAATCATGTAAATCAGAGTCCATGATAAGTGTGTTGATGTAACTTCAAACTTCTGCAATCATTGAACTTAGTTTGTGTTGAAGACCTCTAAACTAATGTGAGCACTTCCCTCCAGGTCATTGAGGACACTAATGCGAGTCCTAAACGTTTACAACATAGCTTGATGCATTCTGAACGCTGTAATCTTTATCTGCTTCAATTGAAGTAATTATACCAACACACCTGAAATCATTGATTAGCCGGTGAAAAGCTTAGGGCAGAAGACACATTGTAACTAGTGATTTACATACCACGAATGGGGGGACTTTGAACCATAATAACAAAAAGCATCTCTCATTGAGTAGTAAATTTGTCTTTATGGCACTGTAGCTGGTCGAGTGGGTGAATGCAGCTAGTCATGGAGTTCATGGATGGAAGCTCCATTCATCTACCAATTGACTCAGTCTTCCTTTCGTCCTTTCGCCCATACACAACACTGCATGCAAACTCACCATTCAATGAAGAGAACCCGTCATCTTATATATGAGTCATAAATCGAGGCAGATTACACATAGGCATGGCAAACATGGTCTGTGCACGTGTCTTTGCATATGTTTCCTTGCTTTACCACAGTAAAGCCAGTCCCATTGCCTTTTCCAGTGGTTGTAATATTTGCTACTAAAATGTGGTTACTATTAGAAGAAGGAGCTTATTTGTGTGGTGATGTAAATGCAAATATTGAAGCAAACATTATGTCAGTGAACGAAGAGCTAAATGCACCAGTGGCATTGCAGGAACACAAATATAAAGGTTGCAACCAGTACAGTCAAATGCATGTCTGGAATATACAGAGTGAGCAAGTTAATATGGTCAGAACAGCAAAAGAACAAACACATTTACACAAGCCGTGCATAATAGTGTGATATTTGTTTTAGTTGCATTATGCAGGAATGAACATTTCAATGGTCAAATCATAAATTATTATGTATGTGATTGTATGTGAATATGATTTTTGTTAAATGTGCATCAAATTACTCTAGGTTTTTCATACTTTGAAAGCAACACCATCATTAGCTGTGCTAGTTTAAGACAATAAATAGGAATATTGTCCAAGACCGGCAGGGGAGAGAGCTAAGCTAGGATGTAGATGAAGAACAGCAGGAGGGGTAGCTATTACGTGTGTTCTTTACAAAGCAAATAGCAGTGACATAACATTAGCCCCCGCCGCCACCATGGAGCGAGGGGGCCCGAGCTCCATAGGCCCCTCTCAGTACAGCTGGCATTGTGCGTGGGTGGCGGACAGTTGGTCGGAGAGCTCCTGACTGGTTCTGGGGCCCCCTCCATGTACTTTTCAGGGGGACCCTCAAGTTTCGATACGCCACTGGTGAATAGCTTAGGTGTCATGGAAGACATCATTGATGATTTGATTCTAGAAAAACTGACTACATGGATGCATGTGGTGCTGAAGCAGTCACACCTTGTCCAGACATTATTCGGGGGAAGGCAAAAGCTACCATTGCTTATCTTGGAATACAGCTTGCACGAAGGAATACATTTAAAACAAATTGCTAGAGGATATTTTCTCGGCTGTTATCAACGAGAGCAGCAGCACTGTTGGGTGTTATTGCCAGAGGTGGGGAAATGAAGGTATAGTGCTAGAAGTGAAAGGACAAATCTAATGATTGTTCATTTGTTACAGCTGAAGAATTATGTGTATTAACTATCATTCCGAACATAGACTTGATTTCTAACTTGCTGAATGTAGCTATAGGGATGTGAATTACAGTTTAGGCTATTCCATACATTATTTACAAAGATATTTATACATTTCTGCTCTATAAAGCCATGGAGCAGTGAAAAAGAGTGCTTAAGCAGAGATCACAACAAGGTATATTATGTATCACAATAGAAATAGCGAGCTTGCTTATTTGGCTGCTCTGAGTCTTTTGTGACTGAGTTTAAGGCTACTGGCCATCTACGAACAACAGCAATGAAGAAAAATCCATTCCCTGTAGCAAGTTCTTATTGGCTACAGCTTTGTGCTTTGTTCTGCTGGTAAAATATGAGTATCTAAAAAGAGGAGAATTCTAAACTCATGACCTGGGACAGTAGCAATGTCTCAAAATCATCCAAGCAGAGACTCACGCTCAGTGGTTATGAAATCCACCTTTGCTCTCACTCAGACCATTTGGTGCCAATCAACTAATCACCAACTGTAAGAATATAGGTTGTTGATTGACTGGCATGTGAGCCCTGGTCAAGCAGCAACCACAATCCTTGTCAGAGTGAGGTGCAAGCCAATCCTAAATTTACCTGTGCTTAACCTTATGGTAGCTTGGCACAGAGCATTCAGACTTAACTTGGAGGCAATGTGTAGAGTATTTCTGTACCACGTCAAATGGTAATACAATTAAAAACACCACACAAAAAGGATCTCACACCAAGTTAGAAAACAATAACTTTTCTTTAATTAATACAACAAGACCAAAAATTCAATCAGTGGAACCGGAGATATACAATTTTAAAGATTTTTGTGAAAATAGCACTGAAAACAACAAAGCACCAACTGTGGATACCTAGTTGGTCCAAACCGGGGCAAGATCACAAGTTCAGGCCAATAACAATAGAGCACAGGCCAACTACAGTGACCCAGTTAGGCCCACTAAACAGAGAACCTTAAATCCAAGTCTGCAGAGTTTTTTCAAGGATCTGAGTGAGAGATGCATTGCACTGAAACAATGGATCAGTTCCGACATGCGGTGAAGCTGTGATGCGAGGACCTGCATCGTCATCGAAGATCCTTTTGATGGGGCTTGCAATGTGAAGTTGGGAGTCGCGGATGCAGCACACAGGCAGTGCTATGTGTCGGTTTCAAGGTGCTGCAAGCCTTTGATGCAAAGTCATGCATCTTGGTCAACGCTGCAGCCGATGAGGGATATGAAGGCCTGTACTGATGATTCTTTAGTGTAGCAGTGGTTCCAATGGGCTGCAATGTGATGTGGGTCTTTGCAAAATGTCAAATCCACATTGCAGCAGAGATTTGTTGGTTTTGCTTGGGATTACGCCATGGCGGAGAGGAGATGCATTGGTTCTGTGGGATCCACAGAGGCTGGCAGAGCACCTTAAGCCTGTTTTCCAGGATCCAGGATTGGGGTGGCACCCCTTGGAAGGGAAAACATACAAATGACAGAGTTCAGGTGCAACTAAGGAAGGCAGCCAACAAGCCCTTAGAGTCACTCTGGGTTCTGGGTTCAAGAGATGCAGGTCCAGTTCTTCTGAACTAGGCAAAAAGGCAGCAGGTCAGCCCCGCAGGGCTGCAGGCCTTCAGAGCAGCAATCCAGCAGAGAGACAGTTCTTTCAGCAGCACAGCAGTAATTCTTCCTGGCAGAGTATCCAGAAGTCCAGAAGTGTACTGAAGAATTGGTGTCTTATGTCCAGTATTTATTCCCAATTGTGCTTCTGAAGTGGGGAAAGGCTCATGGGGTTTCCAACTCCTGAGATGTCTGGCATACCCTTCCTACCTGCCCAGCCACAGCTTTTCTGGGGTCACAATAGACAAGTGATAGGCCCGTTGTGAGAGTTCACAGGCAGAATCTTTGTGATGTGCAAGTGTGGTAGGTGATAGCCTCTCATTAACTCAGAGTGGCCCATCCTCCATCACCTATCTTCCCTTTGTCTCACTTCGGGAAGCAATACACAAAGACCAACTGCCAGTTACACCTAGTCATGTGACCCAGGTTAAGGCTGCAGGCACCAAATGGTTAGAACAAGAAAATGCCAATTTCTAAAAGTAGCATTTTCATTTTCCGAAATCTGACTTTACCACCAAAGAGGGCTTTTAATTACAATTCTTTAGACACAAAACTCAACCTGTCTTCCTCGTCCCAATTATAAGTTACAGCTTATTAAATGTAATAAGGTAACTCCAATGCTATCCTATGGGGAGGTAGGCCTTACAGTAGTGAAAATGAATTTAGAAATATTTAATTACCAGGACAAATAAAAATTAAAAGGACATGTTAAAATTTTTAAATACACTGAAACACAACCTATGGACTGTTTATGACATACCCTAGGGAAGACTTGCATGTATTATATGCATTGAAAAGGAAGGTTTGGACATTGCACAATGTTTATTTTGCCACATCTAAATGGCAGTTGTAAAACTGTACACACACAGGCTGAAATGCCAGGCCTGAGACATTCTTAAAGCGCTACTTAGTCCCACTAGTCGCATTTAATTAATATGCTCAGGACACAAATAGTATCACCTTACTTGTGAAGCACAAGTAAATTACATTTTACAATTGGGTATAAGCCAATTCTACCATGTTTTAAGGAGAGAGTGAAACACTTTAGCACTGGTTAGCAGTAAAGTGTGCAGTCCTAGATCTATCAAAATGGGTTCAGAAAAAAGGAGGGTGAGGGCAGAAAGATTTAGGCTGATCCTGCAGTAAGGGCCAAGCCCAATACCAACTGTGTAATTACACTGAGGTTGACTCCCAGTCTCAAAATACATTTGCTTGTTTGTTTCATAGAGCTGCCAGTCAAGGCAACTTGTTAGTAATAATCATCTTTTGAGTGGTGTAGCCCCAGGTTTTTGCCCTAACTGCTTTTGCTGGCTCTACAATTCTGTGACCTTTACCCCTGCTAACCAGTAGTAAAGTTCCTGTCTCCCGTCCCTGAACATGTTTGAACTGGTATATGAAGAATTAGCATATTTAACTTGTCTTCAAGTCCCTAGCATATAGTACAAAGGTTATCAGGGGCCTGAAAGTTAAATGCCACTAGTAGACTGCTGCACCTATTCTGCCATCCACTAAGGGCCAGTGCAAACATGGATTCAGGCCTACCATCGTAGCCTGACTGGAGTAGTGTAAAAAATGCAATTTGATCCATCAAAATAAACCCTTTTGACAGGACTAACCCTTAATTTTAAATACTAATGTCACCTCTAAGTAGAACTTGTAGCCCGCAAGGCAGAGTGTGTGGTATTTAACAGCAGGACGTCTAGAAATGTGATGTTAACATGTCCTTAAAGTGACTTGCACCCCCAAAAGCCATTTTCACTGTAGGAAAGCTGGCTGGCCGAGAAACACTGTGAAGCAGTATAAAATATAGATTTTGCTATCTCCAGTTTGGGAACTGCTAAACCTATGATTCAACAACAATGTATAATATGTAATCAAAGCCCAACCTAATTGTGAAGTCAGATTTTTTATAAATACTAAGCAAAAGCAATGTTTGCAATGTTACCTTGTCCCTGAATTAAACTCCTGAATGCTGATTTACACAAGACTTCCAACTGTCACGCAGTTAGTAAACTGCACTATAAAAGTTGTAGAAACTGCTCCCCAAGCAGAGACAAAGGTCTCTTGGTTGTCCAAGCAGGATGACCATTTGAGTTATGCCAGAGGAGTCTCCCTTGTCCAAAATGGTAGCTAACACCTGGCCAGCCTCCTTTCTTTGGTCCCTAGTCAGCCAGGCGCCAAGCCCACTGGGAGTAGTGCTGCACCCAGAACTGGTTTGAGGTGACCAGAGTGGAGAGGCTGCTCATTAGCCTGGTCACAGCTCTGGATGGGCACAAAGGCTCTACATAGGGGAGAAGTGTTTCACCATTTTGGATTATAGGAGTAGGGGTTACTGTAGGATTGTTTGCAGTATGGCAGACAGGAACTTCTGCAAAAGTAGGTGCTTTTACCCCAGTGGCTAGGGAGAGGTCAGGAGTCACCCCTACTGACTAGCTAGTGTCAATCATAAATGTGTCATTCACTAGGCAACCTCTTTAGAATGCTACTGGACCTGAGGAAGATCAAGAGAGGACTAAACCTGCTGTGTGTGAACTGAGAGGAGCCCTGAAGGACTGGCAATGCTCCCACTTCTACCCAGGATAAAGAAGTGGGCTTCAAGGGTCATAAGCTGACCTACTGTTCAAGCTACAGAGATACAATAAGTTGCTGAAGACCTTTCCTGCAACAGCCCAACTGACCAATTCCAACCTGGATCTACCCTGGTCCCTGCTGTTGGCTATTGATACAGTGAGTCCTGACCCACAAATGCTGTTTCTGAGGCCCTGCAATACTTCCATGTTTTCTAACACTGTAAACTTTTACCCACAAAACCAATTTTAGGCTTCCATTTTTGAGACCGAAAGCAAAATCTCAGACAGATCAAACCTGTTTTCTGTGTCCAACCCATGCTCCATCATGGTCATTCTCAAATTGCACCTAGGTCCCAGTCTACTGCCAATAGTGGACCATGGTTGGAGCCTAATGCTTTGTGGTGCTATTTTTTCATTTTAAACTTAAAAAAATCTTACACCTGGTTCCCCTTATTGTCGGTTTTGTGGTTTTGGTGCCATTTCATTGAATGAAATGTATACTATTTTTCTAATTCTGTTTGGAAATGTTTTGACTTTATTACTGTTTTGGTACTGCATAAATACCTTAGGCATTGCCGTAAGTTAAGTCTGTCTGCTCTGTGCCATAGCAACCCTGGGTTTGAGCTATGGTTAATTTAGTGACATTAAGGGTTCACCTTGACAAGGACTGAGATTATCACTTGAAATGGGTAGTCAACACCCGATATATTGACCCAGTTTCTAACACTACTGATAGATAACTTGCATTGACTAATCAGAGATGGTATACTTTCACAAATTTGAATCAATAATGCATGCAGACAGCAAGAGAGTTTTGAAGTATTAGTTTAAAATTGCTCAAAGGTGTGGAGGTTCAATTTGAGAGTAGGTTATAAAATTGTGAATCACAGCACAATACTGTTTTTGATGCTGCAGCCTGGATATTTGTTAATCAAGCGCAGAGCAATGAGCAGATCACAAAAATCCAACCACAAAAATATTCTTGAGAAAGTATCTTTCCGTGAATCCTTGTGAGCACCTGTCAATACAGAGATGGTGCCCTCAAAAGACAGAAGATCTTCTACTCCGCATTTGCTCACTCAGTGGTCTGACATAGTTTCTCTAGCACAGGGGTAACAAAGTTGAAAATGTCGTACAATGAAAAAGGAACATCAAGAGAACACAGCTGTCTTCCACACTGCAGAAGCTGTTCCTCCTGGATAACTCTACTTTGAAATGGTTATTAACTGAAAAGGTAGCTATCATTCAATGCTATGGCAGTCACAAGCCATTGATAAATATCTTTGAGAACTGTGATAACGCGTCCCGTCTAAGGTAATTTACTTTGTCTGGGACTTGTTTTAGGTCAATGAATCTTTTGACCCTGATTGAAGACACCTTAGGACGAGATAACTAATCAGCATATAAATCACTAGGTCAATAATTTTCTCAATATCCACTATGTCAAAGTAAATCAATCTAGATAAATGCATTAATAAAGTTTGGCCACACCATGACCTTTCAACCATGAATGACCACACAAAGATTAGTAAGATTTACGTTATTTTATTCCCTATTGATTACACTCCTCTAGCAAGTTTATTAGTCTCAAAACCAGAAAAACACATCAGCAATGTCACAATATGGCAACTGGAATAAGATTTCATCAAGGCAAAGATCATAAACATTAGAACAAAGCACGACGTCAACATTGATTAACTTTAGCAGAGCATCATTAGCCCATTATTCAACAAAGCATTGATTCAGTCATTTGTCTATTTGTGCCCGTTTAATGAACTCCTTAACTAACCTCGAATTAGCATTAGCATGTTGGGCTTCATGCAAAACAATTTATCAACACAAATTTAAAAAACATCTATCTATGGTCTCTATCAAAAGAAGCAGTTGGTACCTAGAAAGTAAAGGCAAACAGACAATTACAATTTCATTATCGTATAGTTACACTCCGTAATGGGTCAGCATACAGAGTAGACTTCATCCTCAGGACATCAGTTGATTCGCCATCGGCTAGGAAACACAGCAAAGTCCAGCAAGACATGCAATATGGGGCACATTTCCTCATAAGGAGGAAATGTATGAATTGGGCAAGACAAAGATAAGGATGGTTCGAAGAATTAAACCGCAAAGTCTTTAAGACACAGTGACAAAGTGTCTAGGCAATAGCAAAGGCAAGTAATGGCTGATTTCTCCTCGTGTCATACGATTATATCAAACTTGTTGTACAGTCCCCTAATTTCCAATTGGGCAAAATTTTGGTGCACCATTATCTCCATCCAATGATCATGTAATCACCTCATTAGAAATTTCACTTTAGAACAGTTCTCATGTAGTTTACTGGCTCCTGTAATTGAAGTCTCCAATGGGTAGAATGTCAGGTAAAAATTTTAGTCTCTCAGGCTCAGTCAGTAGTTCCATTATCTCTACCAGTTCAGGTGACCTTGTACCTGTTGCAAGTTTACACTGTTGCATTCAGCAAGAATGTCTCCTTGAGCAAGTCGAGTCTCATGAGAAAGAATTTACTACGGTTAGACACATCTTCTAGCTTCTGGAAAAGTACAGCTACATGTCCTTCAGCAAGTCAGCACATTGCACGTTAGAAAAACACATTTAATATGAGACCGGCAGCTAGGCCCGACTCATGCTAACTAAGGCCTAGAAATTAATTCAGTAAAAACCTTAACATGTAATTCTTAATGCTAACTTAAATCATACATTAGTACATTAATAATTCATTATTAGTCAATTTCATTAATCATCGTATATATTGATGGCCACTCCCCATGGGCACATTTCAAACACATGTTTAGTAAAATACAGCAATACAATTTCTATGCGGCATCATTAGATATTAATTTGCAAACATTTCATGTTAATTTTGATTATAATAACTACACTCCAACAATCCCTCCTCTGATGACACTTGTCATCACACAAATCCATTCTTTATCAATTCTTTACCTTTTCAATTCCTTTATTTCTATTTCCTCTTTCTGCTTCGCCTTTTCATATTTTGCCCTGAACATTTTTTCCCTTTTCTTTTCTTCCCTCCTCACTTTATATTTTGCCCATTTTACTTTACTTCTTTCGCAAATTTTGTTCAATATCCATAGTCCGAATAAACAAGCCAAAACAATTACTATTCCCTGTATTAGTTTTCCCAAGAACCCATGCCAAAGACCACTAAACCAACTTCCCACACGCGCAAATCCTTCTCCAACCTTTTCCCAGACTCCTGGTTCTTTCAGTTCCTTCAAATCTGAACTATCTCTTGTTACATTAGTAAGCATACTTCTAATCTCATTACTATTGTCCGGTATGTAGGCACAACAGTGGCTCTCATTAAGCATCTTACACACTCTACCACTTTTTGCTAAAAGAATGTCTAAAGCAAGCCTATTTTGAAGAGTCATAGCCCTCCCTGCAGCAAGTTCAGTATCCATCAGGAGTATAGCCCCTGTGAAGTTTGTCAGCATGGTATCCACAATAGTAGACAACTTTTAAATCTTTATGGAGTTCAAAACAACTCCCACTGAAGGAATTATTGCTCCAAATATGTCTCCTACTACACCAGCAGCAGTTTCTCTCTTTTGTCTAGCACAAAGTAATTCTGTCACTTTCGGAAATTTCTTTAAATTATCTACTTGATAAATCTTTGGAAAAACTATTCCCAAATAACATGTCCCATACCATCCCTTTGGAAGACGGTAATAAGCACTAAGTCCACAAATATAATAGACCCCTGGGATTGCTTGATCCATTCCATTTAGCATGAAAGTCCATTTATTCTGAAACAAAAACACATGCTTACACTCACTCGTCCCCACAAACACAGTGTCATAATATGACTTTGGTCACGTTATGCAAAGCCTTCCTACATGTTTCGCATCTAAAGCTAGCTTCCCTTGTTCCCTAACTCCATTATTACTATTGCTAAGGAATGATCGTTGCTGCAAGCCCTTTTCTAATTTCCCCTTTAAAACCCTCCTTCTTTCTTCAGTGAGATCTAAAAAGCTCTTTTCTACAGGTGTAAGCTAGCATGTCAAATTATTGCGGTGCGCATATGAAGCACTAATTGTCGTTCTGGGCTCGAAGAATCCCTTAATCAGCTTTATAGCCTAATACTTAGCTACACTATTCAAATCTTCTATGATAGGCACATAAGAGAACACTAAATCATAACTATAGTAAAAATATTGCACTTCTTCTTGATTATAGAAACGCGTTAGTAGCAAACTCCAACTAATCCCGTAGGTTAATGGCAAGCTGTGATATGGAACTCCTTCTTGGACGGAAAGAGGAATTTGTGTTCACACATAACAAGCCTTCGCCTCCATAGTGTCAACATACTCACTCAGCAAGTGATAGAAAACATTAGTACACAGCTCCCCTTTTGTATTAGCTTCATCATGCAAATACTTTGTATCTTGCTCAAACTTATCCCACGGTGTTAGTGTAGCAGTCTCAGAAACTGTAGCATTGTTAGCTTCACTCTCATCCACCAAACGCATTTCCATAAACAAGGCTATAATGAATATCACACACATAACACCCAAAGCTATTCCCAAATATTTACAACGCTTGTTCCCCTCAACGTCATCTCCTGACCTAGGCATGATCTGTGAACAATCAGAAAGTAAAGTACTACAAACGTAATCAACTAATAGGAGGATGGTCAATAATTTTTCCACAAAGCTGATGCAAAAGTCTTTCTTCATCAAGTATTTACAGCTCTATCATTCACTCCAGGGCCTTTGTCAATCCAGTTAGCAGCGTGTCACAATCGGGTTTTTCAAAAGTCAGTTCAGGTTAGCAATGTCACATCCGGTAATTTATCAGTCTCTTTTCTCAGGTTTCCCTTTATTCAATTTCAGCTTAATACAGTCTCTTATTTATAGCCAACTTCAGGTACCATAATATTGACCTGGAACTTCATGATCAAAACAGAAAGCCAAGAACTCTTGTTGCCACTCGGCTGTCGTTGCATAAGCCCGCTCAGGACCAGCGTATCTTCTGTTTGCAATTCTCTTTCTTTACAGCTTGCGGTCACCCTGCAATTCTCCTTCACTCAGTTAATCTTTCCTTGTGGTATCAACCTCTTCCTCTATTGTATCATTAATGACCACTTTCTCTTTCTCAGTTTGCGACTCTGGCCACTTATCTCCTCTCAGTGTCCTCTTACTGTTTGGCTTTTCAGGTTGCTGTTCAATGCCCTTCTCTTGTGCTATGGTGTTTTCTCTTGATGGATCTGCAAGTGGCTCGGGAGGAGTCTGAACACTTTCCCTCTGTTTCACCTCCTTCGCCTTCCGGGTCTGTCAGGGGTTCAACTTCAAACCCGTAACCGTCTGCTTCTGGGAGAACCTCTCTTTGGGTCGGTCCTCCTGGAGCCTCAGTTGAGATAGGCTCACCGTCACCCTTCTGGATCTTGGTTGCTGTTGGAGTGACCAAGCCATCCTCAAGGGGCTCCCCTTCAGTCTCAGTTCACCTTTGATTACTCTCCGGCCCTGAGACTTCCTTCTCTGTAGCTGTTATTTTCGACAACTCAATTTCCTCATCAGTTGGACACGTCACCTTCTTTGTGTGACTGGCATGTACCCAGTTTGTAATTTGCGCACATTTCACAACAGTAGTAGTTGTCAGTATCACTTGATACGGCCCCTTCCAACGTGGCTCCAAACACAACTTCCTCACGTTTTTCTTGACAACAACCCAGTCACCGGCTTTCAGATTGTGACCTGGACCATTTATCGGTGGCAGTGTGGTTGCTTCCACCTGGTGAGAGAAAGAGCGGACCACGTCAGCCAGACCCTTGCAGTAGTCCAACACCATATCATCCGTGATATTCACAAGAGCATTTGCAGGCACTGCGGTCTATCTCATTGCTCGGCCCATGAGAATTTCATGAGGAGACAGTCCTGTTTTCTTGTTGGGTGTATTTCTCGTTGACGTTAGCACTAAGGGCAATGCATCTCGCCATTTAAAATTGGTAGCTGCACACATTTTCGCCATTCTCAACTTCAAGGTACCATTCATCTCCTCCACTAGTCCTGAGGCTTCAGGACGGTAGCTACAATGCAACTTCTGTTCAATGTTCAGTGCGGCACACAAGAGTTTAACCACCTCATTGTTGAAGTGACTTCCTCTATCTGATTCTAAAGAGATCGGGAACCCGAAACGTGGTATCAACTCCCTAAGCAGCAACTTCGCTACTGTGAGACTGACATTTCTACGTGTAGGGTAAGCTTCAATCCAGTGACTAAAGATTCACGCAATCACCAACATGTACCTCAGACCTCCACACACAGGCATCTCAATAAAATCCATCTGCATCCTGCTAAATGGATCTCCAGCTCTCCCAATGTGGCTCAAATTCACCACGATCCCTTTCCCCGCATTCATCTGTTGACAGACGATGCACCTGTGACAGATTACTTCTGCGGCTTGTCTGCATTTTGGATAACCAATCGATTTTGAGCAACCTGATCATGGCATCTCTTCCAATATGTCTTTTACCATGGTAAAACCTTGCAAACTGTGACAAAAGACTGTTTGGCAAAACCATTTTCCCCTCATCTGAAACCCACAAATCATCAGGTCTTTGTACACATTGCATTCTAATCCAAGAAGTTTCTCTTCTCTGCTGGCACGTCCCTGCAACAATTTTAACTCTTCCATGGTGTCAACCACCCTCAATGCATAACCTGTGCATGTTTCATTTTCAGTCTCAGGTAACAATTCCCACTGATCCTTGAACGATATACAGTTCAATGCACAAAACCTTGCGACTTGATCTGCATATCCGTTTCCCATTGACACAAAGTCTTGTGATTTCACATGAGCGCTGCATTTCACCACGGCAATTTCAAGAGGTAACTGAATCGCGTGCAACAACTCCTTAATTCTTTCACCATTTTTCACTGGAGAACCAAAAGAGGTCATGAAACCCCTCTGTGACCATAGCTGGTCAAAATCATGGACAGTTCCAAATCCATATTTGCTGTCAGTATAGATAGTTACTTTTAGTTTGTCAGCGGCATGGCATGCCCTAGTAAGAGCAACCAATTCAGCCACTTGAGCAGAATACACTCTCTTGAGCCAAGGAGCTTCCAGGATACCGGTGATTGTACACACAGCGTATCCTGCTCTCAGTACGCCTACTGAGTCCCTCAGGCATGAACCATCAACAAAGATAATGTAATCATTTTCCTCCAATTGAGTATCTTTAATGTCAGGTCTCGGTTTGGTGCACAGTTCTGTTACCTCAAGACAATCATGTTCTACTTCCTCAGCCTCATAAACATCTGTATTTTCATTGGGAAGCACAGTTGCCGGGTTTAACACAGTACAGCATTTCAGTGATACATTAGGTGACCCCAATATAATCGTTTCTTATTTTGTTAGACGAGCATTTGTCATGTGCTGCGTCTTGGTTCAGGTGAGTAGTATTTCGACTGAGTGTGGGACCATTACTGTTAAGGGATGTCCCATTACTATGCCTTCACATTGAGTGAGGCTTTGACCAACTGCTGCAACTGCACGCAGACAACCCGGTAAGGCTGCTGCAACCGGGTCTAAAGTAGCTGAAAAATATGCTACCGGGCGGTTTGCACCTCCATGGACCTGTGTCACGACAGACAAAGAACAAGCATCACGTTCATGACAAAACAATACAAAAGGCTTTGTGCAGTCAGGCATACCTAAAGCTGGAGCCCTGCACATGCACTCTCTCAGTTCAATGAATGCCCTCATCTCTTCCTCTGACATAGTTAGGCTATCCGGGCCATCCTTAACCTCCTTGACAGTGAACCTCACCAAAGGCTTAGAGATAATTGAGAAGTTGGGAATCCACTGGCGACAGTAGCCCACCATTCCCAAAAACATTCTCACGTCTCTTTTGGATGTCGGGGGACTCAGTTGTAATATGGCTGTCACTCTTTCTTTGGATATTCTCCTTGACCTCTTCTCAGCAGGTGGCCTAAGTACTTCACCTCTTTCTGACAGTACTGTAGCTTCTTTGGGGACACTTTATGTCCGTTCCTTCCCAAATGATTCAGTAAGGCAATTGTATCATACCTACAGTCATCTTTCGTTTTGGATGCAATCAACACATCATCAATGTACTGTACTAGAGTCAAATTAAAAGGCAGTTCCAATGATTCCAAATCCTTCTTCAATGTCTGATTGAAGATGGAAGGTGATTCTGAAAACCCTTGAGGAATTCGAAATCAACTGTAAACCTTGTCCAAGAATTTGAAACTGAAGAGAAATTGGCTGTCCTCATGAAGAGGCACTGAAAAGAACGCTTGAGACAAGTCCACAACTGTGAACCACTCTGCATCACATGGGACCTGGAACATGATCACGGCTGGATTTGGCACTATTGGGCAACATTTTACCACTACCTCATTCATTTTTCTCAGGTCTTGGACAATTCGAACTTTCCCACAAGGCTTTCTCAGTCCCATTATTGGCAAATTACATGGGCTGCTCATCACTTCTTTTAAGACCGCTTGCTTCACAAAGTCTGCAATTATCTGCGTCACCTGTATAAGGACATCTTGTGCCATGTGGTACTGCGGTACCTGGGGAAACACGGCATTTGGCTTCACATCTACTTTGACTGGTTCTACTCCTTTTATCAGCCCTACTTCTTTTCCTCTCAAGTCCCAAACTTTCTCTGTCACTGTTCCCTGTAATTCTGTTGGTAAATCGGTCACGGTGAACATCGGGAAGAAGCTTATCAAAGGGTACTCCTCATCTGTGGTCTCCGTCTCTGGCTCTGAGATCTGACCATCGTCTCCTTCATCGTCACTGTTTGTCTGCACCTCAATCCCTTCATTGGAACAGGTGATTGAACACCTTGTCTTACACAGCAAGTTTCTCCCCAGTAGGGACACAGGACTTGAATCACAGACTACAAACCTATGTAATCCCTGGAAGGTACCAATCTCAACTTGGACCGGATCTGTAATTGGATTAGTCAGGAGCTGATTTGCCACTCCTACCACCTTCATAGTACGCCCTGAAAGCGGCAATTTCGGAACCTCTGCACTTCTGACTGTAGAGCGTATAGCTCCTGTGTCAACCAGGAATGAAACCTTGTGACCCATCACCTTTCCCTGAACATAAGGGCTCCTCTGATCTACTTCTAGGGCCCTGCAAGCATGCACTCCTCACTATCTGAACAATCATCCGACCATTCATCATTTATTCCAATGGGAACTGTTGTACTGCATTATTTTGACTCATCGTTTGACCTGTGACCTGTTGAGGAAGCATCACTTGTTGCTGTCCCATCGGAGCTAAAGGCAACTGCATTTGCTGTCTAGGTACTGGGGGAATCTGCTGTTGTAGTTGCTGCACCTGCGCTGGTTGAACATGTGGCATTTGCATTTGTTGCATAGGCTGGAGACCCTGCATCTGAACCATATTAATCTGGAAGTTCAGATTTGGACCCCTCATTCTTGGACCCCTCACATTTTGAAATGTACTGACATCATTGCTTGTTGAACAACACCATCCTGCACCATCATTGGACATTCCCACTTCCAGTGTCACACGCCCCCGCACGCATGGCATGGTGACATCTTTTTCATCCCTTGCACGTCATTTTGAACTACAACAGTATTCAAATCTGGACCACGTTACACAAAACCTCCCCGACCTCTGCCTCTGGTTTGCGGCTGGAACATTCTGTTCCCTTGAGGTTGCTGGTGTCCCATCTGCTGTACTCCATTTTCCTACATCCCTGCCTGGGCTGCCTTAATTTGCATCACCATCACCTTCTCTTTCAGCTTTCTCTGCTTCAACTCAATCTCATCACTACAGTATTTTGCATACTGCAACACCTCATCAATCGGTTTCGCTTGCCAACAGATCAAATGATTCTTAATCATCTGGCTAATCTCTGGCCTCAGTCCTTAAACGAACCTGAACACAAGGTGATATATGTTTTTCGGGTCAATGACCTCTGTGCCACTGTAGTGTTTGAATGCCTTTAACAACCTCTCATAGTAGGCATGTATCGACTCTTTGCTTTCTTGTGCCGTTCGATCAATTTTCTGCCAATCAATATTCTGTGGTGACACTTTCTGCTTCAAAAACTCAATCACCTTATAGTAGTGCTTCATCACCTCAGGAGACGGTGCTCCTGTAATCCTGTACCTTGCTGGTTCCGCTGTCAGCCAATCCACACTTCTCTTGCACTCAAGCCACAAACGAGCGGGGACTATAATCTCAAACAATATATTCAAGTCTTCCCAAAGACATTTTGCAAGCTTCACAAACCTGTCTGTTTGCTGATACCATTCTATCGGCTTTTCCCTTAGTCTGGGAAAGTCATTTGTGAATGACATAATGTCACCTCTAGACCATGGTACATGAACTAGAACCCCTCCAGCTGTTTCTCTCATCAGTAACATTTGTATTGTTCCCGTGTCTGGCACAGCCTTCGCTTGGTGTGGTTCAAGGCAGTCACTTTTCCTCTTATCTCTCTTCTTTGCCCATCTGCCTCCTTGTCTAATGCTCCCCAAACTTAAGCACTCTGCAGTATCTCTTTAAGGTGTGCCTTCATCCCAGTAGATCTCATATGATCAAAATCTTTAGGTTCGAAGTCTAACCTAAAACTCCTCTTCAGATGCTTAGTATTGTCTAAATCTATGCCATATTTGTCTGCCACGTTCGCTAACCTCTGGTGCACCTTACTCACTTCTTTGGTTATTTTGGGGCACAGATATCTTAATTCTGCTTCAGTGTATGATTCTAATCTGTTCACTCCCACGCTCGCTTCTACTAGCTCAGCTGGTTCCACCCCCAACCTCACAAAATTAAGGTATTCCTCTCTTTCTGATCGCTCTGCTGTCGCAGGAGTAGTCTGTGGAGTGTTAAGCCTGTCTAACCACTCAGTCAACTGTTGTGCAGTTAAGCCTTGCAACAAGATATTTCCAGCCTGCACCATCGGGGTTTGCAACGTGTTAGCACTCATTACCTGTGGGGTTAGTAGACCCAAACCTGATGGTCTCATTGTCTCTAAAGGAACCCCAATCGGACTGAAGTCCAACAAGGATCTAGATCTCTCCACTGCCTGTCCTCCCGGTGTCATCCCTTGGGAGCTTCCTGAGAACCCTCCTCTTATCACTTCTTGAGTAATTTCTCCTTAGTCACACACACTAGGTTTTGCCTGTGCATACAGCGGTACTGGCGGACCAACGGTTATTGGCAAAGATATAGCAGCTGGTGCCTGTCCATTTCCCAATCCTGGTGGGGCATTAACTCTCATAGCTTGATTCATTACAGGTGCTGTAACTGACTGCGGTCCTGTGACCGAGGTGTAATTCGGGACCACCTGTTGCTGCGGCTGGGGCAGCAATTGTGGAGTTGGCTCAATCTGCACTAACTTTGATCTTGTGTATACTGGATCAGGCGGCACCATCAAATTCGTAGTCGTCTGTAATACAGGGACATCAGGGTAGAGCCTCTGAACTGGTGGTGGTTGCAACTGTATCTGCGTCTCGGGTGCAGTGGATACACTAGCACCATTCTGTATCGGAGTTGATGTGGTAGTATTATTTGTCTGTACTGATTCTGTGACAAATTTTCAGGACCTGCACTAGTACTCGGTCTATTGTCATTTATGGCATATGGTGGCGAGTGATCGTGTAACAACTGATTTAGAAACTCATCATCAACAGAATCGTCTGCATCTACCCAAGACATCTGAGTCTCCTTTTGCCTATTAGAGCTCTTGTCTGTTTTGCAAGTGGCCTTTCTTCCCTGTATTTCGTCCTCTTGAATTATTGCCGGAAACATCCTAACTCCGTCTATTATTTCCCTTCTCCACATCTTGGTCTTACTATTCCATCTAGCCTCCGCTAGAGTCTTTTCTGCTTTTCTCATTCTCCTCTCGAATTTCTGTTGCCTCTGTCGTATGGCCATTAATTCCCAAATCGCCAATGCCTCAAACTGAGCTGGTCTCGGAAGCGGTGTGTGTAGGGTGGCGCTTGGCTGGCGGTGTGCGTGGGGCGGCGCTGGCATTATTTCAAAAATACTTCTAAAACAATAGTCCCTTGTCCTAGGGCCCCAAAGGGCCAAAACCGTCCTCTGCTACCAGAACTGATAACGCGTCCCGTCTTAGGTAATTTACTTTGTCTGGGACTCGTTTTAGGCCAATGAATCTTTTGACCCTGATTAAAGACACCTTAGGACGAGATAACTAATCAGCATATAAATCACTAGGTCAATAATTTTCTCAATATCCACTATGTCAAAGTAAACCATTCTAGATAAATGCATCAATACAGTTTGGCCACACCATGACCTTTCAAACATGAATGACCACACAAAGATTAGTAAGATTTATGTTATTTTATTCCCTATTGATTACACTCTACTAGTAAGTTTATTAGTCTCAAAACCAGAAAACACATCAGCAATGTCACAATATGGCAACTAGAATAAGATGCCATCAAGGCCAAGATCATAAACATTAGAACAAAGCACGAGGTCAACATGGATTAACTTTAGCAGAGCATCATTAGCCCATTATTCAATAAAGCATTGATTCAGTCATTAGCCTATTTGCGTCCGTTTAATGAACTTCTTAACTAACCTCGAATTAGCATTAGCATGTTGGGCTTCATGCAAAACAATTTATCAACACAAATTTAGAAAACATCTATCTATGGTCTCTATCAAAAGAAGCAGTTGGTACCTATAAAAGGAAAGGCAAACAGACAATTACAATTTCATTATCATATAGTTACCCTCCGTAATGGGTCAGCATACAGAGTCAGTCTTCGTCCTCAGGACATCAGTTGATTCGCCATCGGCCAGAAAACACAGCAAAGTCCAGCAAGACAGGCAATACGGGGCACTTCCCTCACAAGGAGGAAAAGTATGAATCGGGCAAGACAAAGATAAGGATGGTTCGAAGAATTAAACCGCAAAGTCTTTAAGACACAGTGACAAAGTGTCTAGGCAATAGCAAAGGCAAGTAATGGCTGATTTCTCCTTGCGTCATACGATTATATCAAACTTGTTGTACAGTCCCCTAATTTCCAATTGGGCAAAATTTTGGTGCACCATTATCTCCATCCAATGATCATGTAATCACCTCATTAGAAATGTCACTTTAGAACAGTTCTCATGTAGTTTACTGGATCCTGTAATTGAAGTCTCCAATGGGTAGAATGTCAGGTAAAAATTTTAGTCTCTCAGGCTGTCAGTAGTTCCATTGTCTCTACCAGTTCAGGCGACCTTGTACCTGTTGCAAGTTTACACTGTTGCATTCAGCAAGAATGTCTCCTTGAGCAAGTTGAGTCTCATGGGAAAGAATTTACTACGGTTACACACATCTTCTAGCTTCTGGAAAAGTACAGCTACATGTCCTTCAGCAAGTCAGCACATTGCACGTTAGAAAAACACATTTAATATGAGACCGGCAGCTAGGCCCGACTCATGCTTACTAAGGACTAGAAATTAATTCAGCAAAAACCTTAACATGTAATTCTTAATGCCAACATAAATCATACATTAGTACATTAATAATTCATTATCAGTCAATTTCATTAATCATCGTATACATTGGTGGCCACTCCCCGTGGGCACATTTCAAACACGCGTTTTGTAAAATACAGCAATACAATTTCTATGCGGCATCATTAGACACTAATTTGTAAACACTTCATGTTAATTTTGATTATAATAACTACACTCCAACAACTGCAATGAAGGTCAGAATGCCCCATTTGCCACCTTTTATCAATAGTAATTTACAATGGCTGCAATGTGTACATTATGATTCACAATGCACGTTTGATCAGCGGTATTTTTATTTTATTTTAACTCAGAACTCGAGATTTTACAAAACGCACTCTGCCAGGGAAGATATTTTTGGCAGGTTTGCTCACACTAACACGTGTGAACCTGTGTATACTGTAAATAAAACAGGGGAAATAAAACAAATATATAAGAACATATATTGAACAATGGTAAACGTCCCATTTTATTCATCTTGTGATTATTTCCTTTGTCGAGAATGTGAGCAAGATTGTTGTACCTTTCTACGAACGCCGGCCTATTTTTGGGTCTGTTTCACTGCCTTCTAAATGAGGTGTTTCCAGTTTTCTCCGAGCGCACTTTCACTGTTGCTGTGCGTGAGTACAACTCACCTTTGTTTCTATAATCCTCAAAGATGGTGGTATTCTCTAAATGAGTCATTCAAAAACTAAATACAAAAAGAAATAAAAAAATGTTCATGAGAGTATTTGGTTATAAAATGATGGTTCTACTAGCGAAAAAGAATAGCATTGCATGAAATGATTACGAAAGAATACAAGGCAGTTATTTTCAAAGGCGCAGGCTGTTCTCAAAAGATAAAGACATGTCTTTGTGACTACTTATAGAACACATTCAAGTTAAGTGTTTTACAGGTGTTTTACGCTAAACTATTTGCCAGCAGGCAATAGCTGCCATTCCCTAGCATATAATGAGAATTTTTGAATTGCGACCTTATACAGTAGATGAGTGAGTGGGTGGTAGGGATCACTCCTTACAGCTATCACTGTCACCATCATGACATTTTTTTAAATAGTTGAACAATGATCATGTTCATGCTTTTATTTTATATTAAAATGTTCCTTTGGCACCTATTGCCAAAACCGCATTCCTTTAGGTTTTTTACTGTTCTGCAACAACACTTTTTTGCACAGCAACTTATTGCTATAATGAACAAATGAGAAACTAATATTTCCCTATAAACTACATTTGTTTTATAATTATACGTGGGCTCTGATGCCAGTACGCGCCTCTAATAAGGGAATAGTGTTGCTACATGCCTGTAATAACAAATTTAATGCAAGTAGAGGCATCCCATTCCCCCTTGTCCTACCGATATTCGGGCACAGTTTTACTGCACAAGCAGTAGGAAGAGAAAAACTCTACGGGCCTGATTTAACCCCTTCCCTGCCAGGCCTTTTCCCCCTCAGGTGCCAAGCCTTTTTTTGGCTATTTGCGCTTAGGCCCTCATAACTTTTTGTCCACATAAGCTACCCACGCCAAATTTGCATCCTTTTTTCCCAACATTCTAGGGATTCTAGAGGTATGCACACTTTGGGGGTCCTCTGAAGGAGGCCAAGAAATTAGTCAAAATATATTGAAATTTTCGTTTTTTTTAAAAAAAGGGAAAAAAGGGCTGCAGAAGAAGGCTTGTGGTTTTTTCCCTGAGAATGGCATCAACAAAGGGTTTGCAGTGCTAAAATCACCAGCTTCCCAGCTTTCAGAAACAGGCAGACTTGAATCAGAAAACCCAATTTTTCAACACAATTTTGGCATTTTACTGGGACATACTCCTTTTTACGATTTTTTGTGCTTTCAGCCTCCTTCCAGTCAGTGACAAAAATAGGCGTGAAACCAATGCTGGATCCCAGAAACCTAAACATTTCTGAAAAGTAGACAAAATTCTGAATTTAGCAATGGGTAATTAGTGTAGATTCTACAAGGGTTTCCTACAGAAAATCATATCTGAAACATAAGGTGAAAAAAACTGAATTTTTTCTCTACCTTTTACTCTGTAACTTTTACCTGCGTTGTCAGATTTTTGAAAGCAATATACCATTACATCTGCTGGACTCTTCTGGTTGCGGGGATATATAGGGCTTGTAGGTTCATCAAAAACCCTAGGTACCAGAGACAATAAATGAGCTGCACCCTACAGTGGGTTTTCATTCTATACTGGGTATACAGCAATTCATTTGCTGAAATATAAAGAGTCAAAAATAGATATCAAGATAACCTTTGTATTTCCAAAATGGGCAAAAGATGAGGTGTTGAGGAGCAGTGGTTATTTGCACATCTCTGAATTCCGGGGTGCCCATACTAGCATGTGAATTACAGGGCACTTCTCAAATAGACGTCTTTTTTACACAGTGTCTTATATTTGGAAGGAAAAAATTTAGAGAAAGACAAGGGGCAATAACACTTGTTTTGCTATTCTATGTTCCCCCAAGTCTCCCGATAAAAATGGTACCTCACTTGTTTGGGTAGGCCTAGTGCCCGCGACAGGAAATGCTCCAAAACACAACGTGAACACATCACATTTTCTCAAAGAAAACAGAGGTGTTTTTTGCAAAGTGCCTACCTGTGGATTTTGGCCTCTAGCTGGCACCTAGGGAAACCTACCAAACATGGGCATTTTTGAAAACTAGAGGCCTAGGGGAATCCAAGAAAGGGTGACGTGTGGGGCTTTCACCAGGTTCTGTTACCCAGAATCCTTTGCAAACCTCACAATTTAGCTAAAAAAACACTTTTTCCTCACATTTCGGTGACAGGAAGTTCTGGAATCTGAGAGGAGCCACAAATTTCCTTCCACCCAGCTTTCCCTCAAGTCTCCCGATAAAAATTGTACCTCACTTGTGTGGGTAGGCCTAGTGCTCGCAACTGAAAATGCCCCAAAACACAACGTAGACACATCACATTTTTCCACAGAAAACAGAGGTGTTTTTTGCAAAGTGCCTACCTGTGGATTTTGGCCTCTAGCTCAGCCGGCACCTAGGGAAACCTACCAAACCTGTGCATTTTTTAACATTAGAGACCTAGGGGAAACCAAGACGGGGTGACTTGTGGGGCTCTCACCAGGTTCTGTTACCCAGAATCCTTTGCAAACCTCACAATTTGGCTAAAAAAACACTTTTTCCTCACATTTCGGTGACAGAATATTCTGGAATCTGAGAGGAGCATCATATTTCCTTCCACCCAGCGTTCCCCCAAGTCTCCCGATAAAATGATACCTCACTTGTGTGGGTAGGCCTAGTGCCCGCAGCAAGAAATGCCCCAAAACACAAAGTGGACACGTCACATTTTCTCAAAGAAAATAGAGGTGTTTTTTGCAAAGTGCCTACCTGTGGATTTTGGCCTCTAGCTCAGCCGGCACCTAGGGAAACCTACCAAACCTGTGCATTTTTGTAAACTAGAGACCTAGGGGTACCCAAGACGGGGTGACTTGTGGGGCTCTCACCAGGTTCTGATACCCAGAATCCTTTGCAAACCTCAAAATGTGGCTAAAAAAACACCTTTTCCTCACATTGCGGTGACAGAATGTTCTGGAATCTGAGAGGAGCCAGAAATTACCTTCCACCTAGCGTTCCTCCAGGTCTCCCGATGAAAATGATACCTCACTTGTGTGGGTGGGCCAGGTGCCTGCAACAGAATAAGGCCAACAACTTGTAGAGATGGAGGGGGTAGCACAGGGAGTTGATAAGGACATATTCTTCTTTTATACATCTTTAGGCTGACTGTGCTTTGGGGACCCACACAATTGAGATGTCATTTTACTTGGGAGACTGAGGGGAATGCTGAGGAGTAGGAATTGTGTGCTGGAGCGGTGATCCTACTATGAAAAGTCAGGAAAATATGCTTTTTTAAGCAAATTCAAGAAAATGTTGGAGGATCCACGCAAGCCACACCTCCCTGGACTCCTTGGGGTGTCTACTTTAAAAAAATGTCTGGGTTTGGTAGGTTTCCCTAGATGAAGGCCGCACCCACGACCAAGAACATAGGTGCACCCTCCCCCCCAAACACAGGTAGTTTTGCAATATATCATTTTGATGTGTCCACGTACGTCCGTGATGTGCCAAATACTAAAATTGTGAAAAGAAATGCACTTAGGTTATGTGAAAAAGACCCCTCACCCACCAACCAAGTTGGTGGCATGCTTCATCATCGGGGTCCCACCTGAGACACCTAGTGTGTCACAAGTGTGCTGCGACGCCTGATTACAGAGGAGCAGGTTTTGTCATTTGTACCACACATACTGGTTGGATTTGGCACGAGGGTGAGTGATGCTTCAGTAGATCAAATTTTATTAACAAGGGATTTCACAAAAGTGAAATGCACTGTTAATAACTGAAAGGTCAAAACATTTTAACAATGACTCACAGCTCGTGAGCTATAAAGCAGCGTCAAGGCACCAACCATTTTACAGTCCATTCACACACCTTTCATACATGACATGCACAAGACCATTCACGCCGCCAGCCACGGGCCCATCACATTACAACACTTGCATCGACAGACAGCGCCACTCAAGGGCCCATCACTTACATACACCCACATACGTGATGGGAGTGTGTGGACTGACGTTTGACTGGCACTGCCAGCCAAGCGCCACCCCTCGCACACCGCCAGCCTAGCACCACCCGACGCACACCACCAGCCAAGCGCCACCCCACACACACCGCCAGCCAAGTGCCACCCCACGCACACCACCAGCCAAGCACCACCCCACGCACACCGGCCTCGAAACGCCACCCCACGCACACCACCAGCCAAGTGCCACCCCACGCACACCGCCAGCCAAGTGCCACCCCACGTACACTGCCAGCCAAGCACCAACCCAAGCACACTGCCAGCCAAGCACCACCCCATGCACACTGGCATCCAAGCACCACCCCAAGCACACCGCCAGCCAAGAGCCACCCCACGCACACCGCCAGCCAAGCACCACCCCACACACACCACCAGCCAAGCGCCACCCCACGCACACCACCAGCCAAATGCCACCCCACACACACTACCAGCCAAGCGCCACCCCAAGCACACTGCCAGCCAAGCGCCACCCCATGCACACTGGCAGCCAAGTGCCACCCCAAGCACACGACCAGCCAAGTGCCACCCCACACACACCGCCACCCAAGTGCCACCCCACGCACACCGCCATCACTTTTTTTCAGTTTATAAACAACAAAGAAACCACTAACTAATTATAAAATAAGTACAAAACTCCAAACACAAAAGCTCTAACTAAATACATGACAGTAATGCCAACCGCGAAACTGAACATATGAAAATATAAAATAGGCAGTTTACGCTCACGGTATTTCCTCAAAATTTTTCTTGGGGTGGTAATTTCTGAAACAGCCAGGCACACACAGCCCAGGCTTTGAGGCGCAATCGGTGCAGTACATTCGGCTCTCCCTCCGGATACCTCTTTGGGCACAGACTCTACATTTCTTAGTGGGTAAGTCTTTCTTCGGAGTGGGAGGAATGTGATCTGGAAAGTGGCGATCTTTCAATCTAGCCATTTCCTCCATCACTGCTACTCTAGGAACTCTTGCCTGTTCCACCACAATAAGGCTCTCTACCACCGACTCCTGAAATTTAACAAATGTCATCCTTGACTCAGGTGAATAATCCTTGAACACAATAAAGGCATTAAAAGTTGCCAGATGAAATAAATGTAGGGCCAACTTTTTATACCACACGTAAGACTTACGCAGAGCAGTTTAAGGTTCCAATCTCTGATCTACTCTATCAACACCACCCATGTGCCTATTGTAGTCCAAAATGCACGCAGGTTTGCGCCCTTCGGTAACCTGGCCCTAACAGTCACAGGGGAAGTACTCTCATCATGGATGGTAGATAGCTTGTACACATCCCTCCTGTCTGAAAATTTCAGAGCTAGCAGCTCATTATTCTGCAAGGCACTACACTGTCCCCTCTCAAGTTTTTTGCAGACAAGCTCATTTGGATAGCCTTTCCTGTTAGAACGGATTGTGCCACAAGCAACAGTGTCCACTCTAAACAACTCCTTGAACAACTGCACTCCAGTGTAGAAATTATCTACATACAAATGGTGACCTTTGTTAAACAGTCGTCTACCAAGTTCCCACACAATATTTTCGCTAACTCCAAAAGTGGCCGGACAACCAGGAGGGTCAATACTGGAATCCCTACCAGTGTAGACCCGGAAATTATACACGTATCCTGTACTGCTTTCTGACAGCATATATAATTTAATCCCATACCGTGCCCTCTTACTAGGAAAGTACTGCATAAAAACTACACGCCCCTTGAAAAGGACCAAAGACTCGCCCACACTTATCTCTTTGGCTGGAACATAGACCTCTGAAAACCGATCTACAAAATGATCAAGAACAGGCCTAATCTTAAAAAAACAGTCACAATCAGGGTGATCTTGTGGCAAGGCTAAAGCATTGTCTACAAAATGCAGCATACGAAGAAGAAGCAAATAGCAATTATGAGTCATAGTTGCAGGAAATATAGCCATTGCCCTCAAGGGACTAGTGAACCAATAAGAAGCCAGTGACGGCTTCCTTATCAAACCCATTAAAAATGTCAAACCTAAAAACTTTTTAATCTCTTCCAGATATGTGGGAACCCACTGAGTAGCTCTAGACTGAGGCCTAAGTCTGGCAGCTTTGTCCCTCAAATGTTGCTCCACATACACATTAGTCTGCTCCACAATCGCTTCCAAAAATACATCGTCCATAAACAAGTGAAAGAAATTGAAAGGCAAAAAGTTTTCCGTAGTGACTCTACACCCTGGGAGACCAGTAAATGCAGGTAACTGTGGCTGCTCCATGTTTGGGACAATCCAGGTGTCAGGTCTTCTAATGGGAAACCCTTCTGCCCCAGGCTGCTGCACTCTTGGCACATCAATGTCCTCCTCTAAAACAGGCCCTTCATCTGCACTCTGAGTGGCTTCCTCATAAGAAGAATCCTCTCAGACAGAAAACTCACTGCCAGAGTCTCTCACTTGCTCCTCTGCCTCAGATGCAGAGTCAGTCTCGTAATCATGGTCAAAAGATGACTCAAAAAGCATGGCAACAACCTGCTGAGCGGTCATTCTGCGGCTAGCCATGATCTTCACTAATAACAAATGGATTGCCAACAACCACCAGCACTAAAATAAGTAATAAACAAAGTGTAGCTTTATCACAATGAGTTATGTACTAAAAAACTATACCACTCACTTGCCTGAAAAAGCTACTCACCAGCAACTACTCTGCACAGACACAGCAATCACCAATGATATCCCACTAAAAAGAAAAAAGAAAAAAGCAAATTAGACATATGACAACACAAATATCATTGTGCTTAAATCTAAGGACAATTTCACACACAATACTACATTTAGTACACCACCTACAAACATGTAATTCATGCATGTCAACAATACTCCTTTGGAGTAAATTGCTTTCACTTACCTAAAACATGCAACTATGCAAACAGCAGGACAACTACTGCCAAAACCGCAAAGATCCAAAGCAAATGAAGCAAAAGCTTTGAACTAGAACAAAAAGAAGAAATAAACTGTTATAATCACAAATACAAATACTTTGCCAGTTGACAAACTCCCCGCCACCAAGAACTTAGAAATTGTCCCTGGTGCCTAAGTGGCTTCTGCCCCCCTAGGGGGCAGATGGGCCTAATACAAAATAGGCCTATCTGCCCCCAAGGGGGGCAGAAATGGCCAACAGCTCTGTACCCTGTTTGGGGGGGTGACCCTTGCCAAAGGGGGCAAGTGGGGGTGCCCCCAGCACTAAAAAAACAAAGGGAACCAAAAAAAAAAAATCTCTGACATCTTGGTGCCTTCTGCCCCCCTTGGGGGCAGATGGGCCTAAAAAAACAATAGTACGATCTGCCTCCAAGGTGGGCAGAAATGGTCATCAGTAATGTGCCACCTTTGGGGGGTGAACCTTGCCAAAGGTGCCGCCCCCACACAAAACACACACAAAGGATCCCTGGTGCCTAAGTGGATTCTGCCCCCCTTGGGGGCAGATGGGTGTAAAGAAAATTGTCCGATCTGCCCCCAACAGCTCTGTGCCCCCTTTAGGGGGGGACCCTTGCCAAAGGGGGCAAAAGGAGGCACCCCCAGCATGAAACAAAAAAAGGGGAACAAAAAAAAAATCCCTGGCTTATTGGTGGTTTCTGCCCTCCTTGGGGGCAGATTGGCCTACGAAAATAGGCCCATCTGCCCGCAAGGGGGGCAGAAATGGCCAATAGAAAATTTTCCCCCTTTGTGGGGGCGGCCCTTGCCCAAGGGGTGCCCCCAAACACACAAAACACAAACACACACCACACAATCCCTGGCGCCTAGTGGGTTTCGACCCCCCCGGGGGCCAGATCGGCCAAAAACATGGGCAATCTAGCCCCAGGGCGGCCAAAACATATAAAAAATTATTGCCCCTCGGGCAGCGACCCTTGCCTAAGGGGTCGCTGCCCAAAAACATAAGGAAAATAAAATCCCTGGTGGTCTAGTGGATTTCAACCCCCACCCTCCCCCGGGGGCAGATCGGCCGAAAAAATGGCCGATCTGCCCCCAGGGGGGCCGAAATAGGATTATTTTATGGCCCTCTAGGGGAGCGACCCTTGCCCAAGGGGTCACTCCCAGAAAACATAAGGAAAATGAAATCCCTGGTGGTCTAGTGGTTTTCGACCCCCCTTGGGGGCAGAAATAGGGTTATTTATGCCCCCCAAGGGGAGCGACCCTTGCCCAAGGGGTCGCTCCCCAAAAACAGAACTAAAATAAATTCCCTGGTGTCTAGTGGTTTTTGGACCCCCCCCACCCCCCGGGGGCAGATCGGCCGAAAAATTGGCTGATATGCCCCCAGGGGGGGCCGAAATAGGAAAAGAAATAGGCCCCAATGGGAGCGACCCTTGCCCAAGGGGTCGCTCCCCTAAATCACATTCAAAAAGAATCCCTGGTGCCTTGTGGGGAATCCTGCTCCACGATCGCGGGCCCCGTCCACAATTGTGGAGCAGGAATCCACTGAAAACAGGCACTGGGGAAGGGAAAAACCCTTTCCTTTCCCCCCGTGTTTGTTTCCCCCCCTCAAAAACCCCAAAAAGGGAAGGACTCACCTCCTTGTGGTCCTTTCCCTTGACGCGCTCGAAGCAAATGGCTTCCAGCGAGGCCTCAGCAACAATTGATGACGTCGTCGCGCTGTGAGCTCACCTCGTCCAAGGCACCCAGGGGGTTAACTTGACTGTTATTTGTTTATTTGTAAGGTAGAGGAGCTGGATACCAGGAACCGTATTTTCAGATTCCAGCCAATATCCTTGCACCAAATAACAGGCATCACTAGTTATTCCATCCGAAATGCGAACTAGCATCTGTCTTGGGAATACCAGCTCCTTTTCCTCATGCCATTCCGTCTTCTGTGCCTAATAGCAGACCCTTTCCCGCTGCCATTAACCACTTGCTTTAAACTGTTTGCAAGTGGGAGTGGGGAATGCTGTGGATCAGGAGCCAGGGTGTGACAGTGATGGGGAGGGAGCAGAAGAGTGGCAGGGCAATGCTGGGAAGAGGGCTTTCTATTCCCGCATGTCGCTGCACGGGGCAGACAGGAGTTGTGATGAGCACCTGCCTGCATCCACTGTTCCAAGTTTCACTGGGTGTATATCTGGTAATCTTGAGTGCGGAAACAATAGGCCACTTGTAGTTGTTTGGAGCGGTATGAGCCTAGGAAAATGTTTAATGAGACTCTAAGAGGAAACTCTAAGAGGAGATGCCACTCCAGGTGATACTAAGCCTGTTACTCTAGTTGCTGACCCCACAGCCAAACCTAGATAAGTGCTTTGAGAAGCACAGCCAAACTGACACCACGCCTCAGCAGCACAACTTTGGGAGCAGAAAATGCTCCCCGCTGCATTACATTGCCCTGTCCTACCCTCATCCTACCTCCTTCCTCCTTTGAGCCACCAACACGCAATAATGACATGTTTGCTGCCAGGCCTTCACCCCCCCCCCCTCAGGTGCCGAGCATCTTTTTGGCTATTTGGGGTTTACTTTTCTCGGAAAAATGGGAAAAAAGTCCTACCGAAGAAAGCATGTTTTTTTTTGGTGAAAATGGCATCAATAAAGTGTTTGCAGTGCTAAAATCACCATCTCCCCAGCTTTCAGGAACAGCCAGACATGAATCAGAAAACCACATTTTCAACACAATTTTGCCATTTTACTGGGACATACCCTTCCAGATAATTACATAAATGGGTGTGAAACCAATAGTAGATACTGGACAGCTAAACATTTCTGAAAAGTAAACAAAATTCTGAATTCAGCAAGGGGTAATTTGTGTAGATCCTTCAAGGTTTAACTACATAAAGTAATAGCTGAAATAAATAAATATTGAAATTGAGTTGAAAACAATAGCCATTTCTCTCATTTCTCTCCACATTTTCTTCTGTAACTTTTTTCATTCTTGGCAGATTTTTTAAAGCAATATACTGTTACATCTGCTGGACTCTTCTGGTTGCGGGGATATATAGGGCTTGTAGGTTCATCAAGAACCGTAGGTACCCAGAGCCAATAAAGGATCTGCACCTTGCAGTGGGTTTTAATTGTATGGCAGGTATACACAATTCATTTGGTGAAGTTTAAAGAGTGAAAAATAGGTATCAAGGAAACCTTTGTGTTTCTGAAATGGGCACAAGATAAGGTATTGAGAAGCAGTGGTTATTTACACATCTCTAAATTCCAGGGTCCCCATACTAGCATGTGAACTACGGGGCATGTCTCAAATAGACTCCTTTTTTTAACACTCTCTTACATTTGGAAGGAAAAATGTAGAGAAAGACAAGGGGCAATAACACTTGTTCTTCTATTCTGTGTTTCTCCAAGCCTCCCGATAAAAATTGTACCTCACTTGTGTGGGTAGGCCTAATGCCCGCGACAGGAAATGCAACATAAACACATCACATTTTTATATTAAAATCTGACGCGTTTTTTGGGAAGGTGCCTAGCTGTGGATTTTGGCCTCTAGCTCATCTGGCACCTCAGGAAACCTAGCAAACCTGTGCATTTTTTAAAACTAGACACCTAGGGGGAATCCAGGATGGGGTGACTTGTGGGGCTTTCACCAGGTTCTGTTACACAGAATCCTTTGCAAACCTCAAAAGTTGGCAAAAAACACTTTTTCTTCACATTTCGGTGATGGAAAAATCTGAAATCTGAGAGGAGCCACAAACTTCTTTCCACCCAGGATTCCCCCAAGTCTCCCGATAAAAGTGGTACCTCACTTGTGTTGGTAGGCCTAGTGCTCGCTACAGAAAATACCCCAAAATGCAACAAGGACACATCACTTTTTTCTAATGAAAACCTACGTGTTTTTTGCAAAGTGCCTATCTGTGAATTTTTTTTTCTAGCTCACCCGGCACGTAGGGGAACTTAGCAAACCTGTCCATTTTTGGAAACTAGACACCTAGGGGAATCCAGGACAGGGGGGTTGTGGGGCTCTCACTGGGTTATGTTACCCAGAAACCTTGGCAAACATAAAAATGTGGCTAAAAAAACACCTTTTCCTCACATGTCGGTGCTGCAAAGTTCTGGAATCTGAGGGGAGCACCAAACTTCCTTCCACCCAGCATTCCCTCCCATTTCCCGATAAAAATGGTACCTCACTTGTGTGGGTAGGCTTGGTGCCCGCTACAGGGAAGGGTCCAAAACACAACATGACACATCAAAATTATCTATTACAAAACTACCTGTTTTTGCAAGTGGGGTGTGATCGGGCGAACCCGATCACGGTGACAGCAACCAGGGGAACTGACGTATCGGGCGAACCCGATACGTCATTTACGCGTCCCCATGTTGCCATGGGGACGCACAACTCGCCGCAGCTGCGTTTCCCCGTTCCCGGGGAAACGCTCGGATTGAAAAAGGCCGCGGATCGGCAGAAAGAGGAGAACCAGGACGAAGAGAAGAACGGCGGGAGTGAGAGGAGGACGGAGACCGGTGAATTCACGAAGGAGCAGACCACAAGAGACCAGGAGCCGAACGGTCCCGGAGAGCAGTACAGACGGACGAAGGAGCCTAGCCACGACCCTGGAGGGTCGTGGCTTACAAAGGTACGGTCCCTCCTAGGGACAAGGGGCAGGGACCCTAATTCTACGCTGGGAAAGGGAAGTGGGGAGGAGTAAGAGGAGAGAGGGATAAAGAAAGGGCCCTGTCTGACTAAGAATACCTAAACCTCTCGGGTGCACCTTATGACTTACCTGAAGCACGGATAGTGTTATACTTTAACACAGTTCACGGGTGAACGCACTTTTCTCCTATTCCCCTACTTACCCATTCCCTTTTCTTTCTTCACTGAAGAGAGTCCCAGTAAATACATATATACTTACCCAAGCCTTCTTCTGTTTTCTTGTCGGTACCTCCCTGGAGCCTTACCACGGTACTCGAGAAACCTGACAAAGGAAGAAAAGAGAAAGAAAGAAGATCAAGTTAAAGAAGAGACATTTAACTGGGCCATGCCATATTTCACTGTGAAAACTTGAATGAACAAAAGATAACGCCTATAAAATAAACCTTTACTTACCATAATATCGGATCTCTGTCTGGTGTATACTGTTCAGCCTGCCACAGTGGTGTCAGAAGTGGGATTTGAGAGTCCCGGCGGCTGAGGAACGGTATAACCATGAATGAACATCCGAGCCTTGAGGACATGATTAAACAACTGGCGGAAGGCCAGCGACATTTACAGCTGGTTTGGGAAGCTCACCAGCGCGAGGCCAAAGAAGATAGGGAAGCCTTACAGTCCACTCTAAAGAGCCAAGCTACTATATTGGCAAACAATCAGCTGGTTCACGAGACGGCCATGAAAAAGTTGACTGGGACCATAGCTGCTAGTAAAGTGCACCCAAATGTCCCCAGTTCGGTTCTTCAATGGTATCAGGAAGGGGAACATCCTGATTTGTTCTTTACTAACTTTGAGCGGGTCGCCTTTTCGGCTCAGTGGCCCGAAGATCGATGGGGACAATACATCGCACCCTTACTCACCGGTCTTATACAGGCAGCCTATCAGGCGGCCAACCCCGATGGAACTACACCTTATAAAGACATTAAAAAGAGCATTTTGGAACAGATTGGTCACGACACTGAGTATTACCGAGTACGGTTCCGTAAGGTTAGATGGGGTCAAAATGAGGACCCTCGGACCTTTTACTTTAGGGTTAAGGATTTGGCGCTCAAATAGCTAGGTCCTATGGGCACTAGTCGAGAGGATGTTATTAAAACAGTTATCCTCGAGCAGTATTTGGACGCATTACCCACAGGTACAAAAAGCTGGATAAGACAACATCCTAATGTGGATACGGACATGGCTATAGATCTGGCTTGTGCGTATCACAGATCCACGGAAGTAAGATCAACTTCACCTCGGCCCAATCCCAAACCCCTTCCTCCTCCAACACGGCCCATCCAGAGATATCCTTTAGAAGACCCTATTTCACGTAAACAAGGGGAGGCCCATCCAATGTCCGGACCCCAATGTTTTAACTGTGGAGAATGGGGACATATTGCTCGCGTATGTCCCAGGAAAACAGAGGGGACAGAACCTATGGAAATAGGAGTAACCCGACGCAGAGTCTTATGTACAGGAACAGGGGATAGCAAATTTAAACAGACACTCCGAATTAATGGGCATCTCCTCTCTGCCCTCATAGACTCGGGTTGCACTCAGTCAGTAATACGGAAAGATTTGATAGATCCAGTAGATGAAAACACCTGCCAAAGAGTAACTATTTGCTGTATACACGGCGATAAGGCCCAATATCCTCTCTCCACAGTAGAACTAGAGTGGGGAAATTACAGAGACTTTCTTCCCATGGGGGTCATGGAACAACTAATAGAGGAATGTATTGTAGGAACAGATTACATACACTTCCAGCAATTATTAAATAATACCCACAAGGAGAACTTCGAATGGTGGGCAGAGGCTCCTTTCCCTTATAGCGAAATTGACTGTCCCCCATATCGTAGAAGACTGTCTCGCCGGGAAAAGAGGGAAGGCAAGGCCCAGTTTCGAGCAACTAATAACCAACCTCAACCCATAAGAGTTATAGCGGAGAATCACAGGGACCCCATCAGTTTCCGACAGCATCAGAGGGAAGACCCTACTCTCACTCATGCTTGGGGAACAGCAAAAACGGAAGAAACTGACGAGGTGGGTCCCTATTTTTTTGTACAACGCAATCTTCTGTATAGGGTGACCGCTACCAGGGCAGGGGAACGCAAATTCCAATTAGTAGTCCCCGAGACTTATAGAGACCAAGTACTTTTTCTAGCCCACAATCAACCGAGTGGGGGCCATTTTGGCAGAGACAAAACTGAAGAATATCTCCTCCGAAGATTCTACTGGCCAGGGGTTTTTGCTCATATTCGAAAATATTGCTCACAATGTCCTAGGTGTCAGCTCACCAAACCCGGCCGGCCCCGGAAAGCACCTCTCTTACCTCTTCCCATCATTGATATCCCATTCAGTAGGGTGGGAATGGATTTAATCGGACCCTTACTTCCCTCAACTAAGGGACACACATATATACTAGTGAAAGTAGACTATGCAACCCGGTATCCCGAAGCCATACCTCGTTCCAGCATGACGACTAAAACGGTGGCACAGGCAATGATAACAGTATTCACACGGACCGGGTTTCCCCGAGAAATTCTTACGGACCAGGGTACACCCTTCATGTCCAACCTTATGAAGCAAATCTGTAAAACACTTGGCATTACTCAGATTAAAACTTCAGTTTATCATCCACAGACAGACGGACTTGTAGAACGCTACAATAGGACTATTAAAACTCTCTTAAAGAAAATAGTAGATGAGACTGGGAGGGATTGGGATCAGAAACTACCCTTAGTGTTATATGCCATTCGCACCCACGAACAGTCCTCTACAGGGCATAGTCCATTTGAACTGGTCTTCGGGAGGCAACCTCGTTCCCTTTTAGATATGGCAGTCGAGACCTGGGAGGAAGAAGAAGAAGAGGAGGGGAGACCAGTGTTAGAATACGTTCAGAAGTTGAAGTCGCATTTACAGGATTTATGGGAGAATGTAAGACAACATATGGAAAAGGCCCAAGAGTCGCAGAAACAATATTACGACAAGGGAAGTAAACTCCGTACATTCCTTCCTAATGACCAGGTGTTGATTATGAGACCCACATCTGATCAAAAGCTGTTAGCTAGATGGCAAGGGCCATATAGGATTGTTCGAGCAATCTCCCCTGTCACCTATCTTATCGAGTTAAGTGTCAACCCCAATAAAACACAAATTTATCATGTGAATCTTCTCAAGAAATGGGAAGCGGAACCAGAGGCCAGCGAGAGAGTAGCAGCGAGTTGTCTCTTATCCCCCGTTAAGGAGGTAGAGATAGAGTTGTTTCCCTCGGGGAATTCACAAGAAGTAAACTTGCCCATTGACAACACCTCGTTGACAAAGTCACAGAAGGATCAGTTGGATACCTTATTAACTCAGCACTCAGGAGTATTTTCGGATACACCAGGCAGAACATCCCTAATCCAGCCCAGAATAAGAACAACCCCAGGTCAGATTATTTGATTACGGCCCTATCGTATTCCCGAGGCTAGGAAACATATAATCGAAACCGAAATAGAAAAGATGATACACATGGGAGTTATTGAGCCTTCTGTCAGCCCATGGTGCTCACCCGTAGTTTTGGTTCGCAAACCTGACGGAACAGTTCGTTTTTGTATTGACTTCCGCCAACTCAATGCCATCTCTGTATTTGACTCATATCCTATTCCCCGGGTGGATGACGTTCTTGAGAAGCTAGGGACAGCTAAGTATATGTCTACTTTAGACCTCACTAAAGGATACTGGCAGATACCCCATTTCCCCGAAGATAAAGAAAAAACAGCCTTCTCGACTCAATCTGGTTTATATCAATTCACTGTGTTACCTTTTGGCCTTCATGGGGCGCCGGCAACCTTTCAAAGGTTGATGGATAGATTGTTAAAACCCTTCCATTCCTTCCCTGCCGCTTATCTTGATGACGTTGTTATCTTTAGCAATACGTGGCTTGACCATCTGTACCATCTACACCAAGTGTTCACTACTCTCACAGACGCCGGGTTGACTGCTAATCCAAAGAAATGTGTCTTGGGGAAGACTGACATATCGTATCTCGGCTATAAGATAGGCGGTGGTATGCTAAAACCCCAAATGACTAAAGTAGAAGCAATTCAAAACGCCCCAACCCCAAAGACAAAGAGAGATTTGCGTTCCTTTCTTGGGCTCGTGGGTTACTATCGTAGGTTTATCCCGGGGTATTCCACGGTGGCGGCACCACTTACTGACCTATTATCAAAAAAACACCCCAACAAATTGGTCCCTTTTTCGGCCAGTCAGAGACACAGTTTTGACCAGTTAAAATCCTCCCTTACCTCGGAACCGGTTTTGCGATGTCCTGATTTCTCCCAACCTTTTCATGTGTACACAGATGCTTCGAATGTGGGCATTGGGGCAGTGCTCGCTCAACCAGATGCGGGTGGTGGAGATCACCCGATTGTCTTTATTAGCCGGAAGTTGTTTCCCCGGGAATGCCATTACCCCACGATTGAGAAGGACTGTTTGGCCATTAAATGGGCTGTGGAGACTTTACAGTATTATCTTCTGGGTCGCCCTTTTGTACTGTTTACTGATCATGCTCCGCTCACCTGGCTTGCTTCCCATAAGGATTCCAACTCTAGAATTCTCAGATGGTTTCTTGAGCTTCAGCCATTTTCCTTTCAGGTTTGTCATGTGCCTGGTACACAACAGGGTCCTGCGGATTACCTATCCAGGTTTCCTTGCCCTACTCCGGTCCTCAAACAGGACCGTTCTTGGGAAGGGGTATGTGATCGGGCGAACCCGATCACGGTGACAGCAACCAGGGGGACTGACGTATTCCCGGGGAAACGCTCGGATTGAAAAAGGCCGCGGATCGGCAGAAAGAGGAGAACCAGGACGAAGAGAAGAACAGCGGGAGTGAGAGGAGGACGGAGACCGGTGAATTCACAAAGGAGCAGACCACAAGAGACCAGGAGCTGAACGGTCCCGGAGAGCAGTACAGACAGACGAAGGAGCCTAGCCACGACCCTGGAGGGTCGTGGCTTACAAAGGTACGGTCCCTCCTAGGGACAAGGGGCAGGGACCCTAATTCTACGCTGGGATAGGGAAGTGGGGAGGAGTAAGAGGAGAGAGGGATAGAGAAAGGGCCCTGTCTGACTAAGAATACCTAGACCTCTCGGGCGCACCTTATGACTTACCTGAAGCACGGATAGTGTTATACTTTAACGCAGTTCACGGGTGAACGCACTTTTCTCCTATTCCCCTACTTACCCATTCCCTATTCTTTCTTCACTGTAGAGAGTCCCAGTAAATACATATATACTTACCCAAGCCTTCTTCTGTTTTCTTGTCGGTACCTCCCTGGAGCCTTACCACAGTTCTCGAGAAACCTGACAAAGGAAGAAAAGAGAAAGAAAGAAGATCAAGTTAAAGAAGAGACATTTAACTGGGCCATGCCATATTTCACTGTGAAAACTTGAATGAACAAAAGATAACGCCTATAAAATAAACCTTTACTTACCATAATATCGGATCTCTGTCTGGTGTATACTGTTCAGCCTGCCACAGGGGGCACCTGCGTTTTTTGGTCCTGGGCTCAGCAGCCATCCAGGGAAACCTACCAAACCCAGACATTTCTGATAACTAGACACCCAAGGGAGTCCAGGAAGGTGTAACTTGCGTTGATCCCCCAGTGTTTTCTTATCCAGACTGCTCAGCAAACCTCAAATTTAGCAAAACAATCAGAGTTTCCTTACATTTTTGTGTGGGATCACCACACCAGAACAAATTTCCCCTCGGTCTCCCGATAAAAATGTTACCTCACTTGTGTAGATGGGCTAAGTGCCTGTGACAGGGAAGGGCCAAAAACATGTTGAAATTGAGGGGGAACCAAAGCAGGTCCAAAAGGGCAGTTTGGAAAAAAACATTTTTAGGCTGACAAATGGGGCAGAATTTTTATTGGTATAGATGTAACAATGTTGGGTGGTAGGAATTTTGTGGATTCCTGTGGATTCCGGAAGGTTCCATTACAAAAATGTAGGGAAAATGCTTTGTGATTTCAAGCAAAGTTGGAGGTTTGTAGGGCATTGTGGGTAAGAAAATGGTGTGAGGTGCATGTGAAGCACACCACCCTGGACTCACCCAGATGTTTAGTTTTCAGATGTGTCTAGGTCTGGAAGATTTTTCTAGGTGGCAGCGTCCCAAAGTCCAAAAAGTGCAGCTACTCACCATTCCAAGTGGGACAATATTGAGAGTTAGCCAAGCTCTCTAGGCCAAAAATAGTCAAAGCCCAAATAAAAGCTCAAAATAGTCAAATGTCCTTTTGCTTGCCATTGGGATAAGATCCTTCAGTTTGCAGGGGAGGCTGAAAGACTGTTACCACCTTTAGTTGGGGTGGGGGTATAACCATGCCCATATTGGTTGGCAACTCCCACCCCTCTAATTATTTTTTTTAATTCCCTAGCATCTAGTAGGCTTTCCACACCCCCCGGGAGTGGATCGGGGATAATTATCCTGTCTGCCCACCGGTGGGTAGAACAACTTTGTCCCCAGTTATTTGGGTTAGGGATATGGCCATACCCCGACCCTCTTTTTAAAAAAAAATTCTTCCCTGGTGTCTAGTGGGCTATCTGCCCCCCTTGGGGGCAGATGGGCCTTACAAAAATAGGCCGATCGCCCCCCGGGGGCAGAAATGTCCATCAGTGATGTGCCCCAATGGAGAGCAACACTTGCCCAAGGGGCCACTCCACTTCTGTAAAATAATTTAAAAAATAAAAATCCCTGGTGTCTAGTAGTTTTGGCCTAATAAAAGAAGCCTTTGGCCTAATGGCCTTATATAAATGCCCCCCTGGCCTAGGGGGTTGCTCCCCTTATGTAAATTATGTAAAAAAAAAAATCCCTGGTGTCTAGTGTTTTCTGCCCCAACGCGCTGGAAGCATAGCTTCCAGCCCGATGGAGGCGACCTCTGATGAGGTCAGCACCCGATTGCATGCTGACATCATCAGATGTCACTGGGGGGAGCCGGGGAGAAGTGCTTCCCCTGCCATCCATCCCCGGGGGGTATTGGTGGGTGGCCCATTGGGGGAGCGCTAGAGTTTCCCCCGTAGGACGGGTGCAGGACGTAATAGTTACGTCCTCTGCACAGCAGCGCTGCAACCGAGGACGTAACCATTACGTCAACGGCACCCAAGGGGTTAAGGTGGTCTTTCTCCCAACTATTTTCTTACCTCCTCCACCTTTCTGACCTCGTTTTTCCTGGCTTCAGGACTCTGCACTTTACCACTGCTAACCAGTGCTAAAGTGCCTGTGCTCTCTCCTCCAAACATGGTAACATTGATTGTTCTGTGATTGGCATAATTTACTTATAACTCCCTAGAAAAGTGGTACTGCATGTGCCCAGGGCCTGTAAATTAAATGCTACTCATGAGTCTGCAGCACTATTTGTGTCACCTACTGAAGTCACCCTTTAACCATCTCCAGACTGCCATTGCAGAGCCTGTAAGTGCAGTTTGCCCTGTCATGTTGACCAGGCCAATAAGAACTTTTACCAGACCAAATCTTCCCTTTTCAAACATGTTAGTCACTCCTATGGTAGGCCCTAGATAACCTAGAGGGTAGGGTGCAATGTATTTAAAAGGCAGGACTTTTATGTTTTACATATCCTGGTAGTGAAAAACTCCTGAAGTAATTTTTCACTACTGCTAGGCCTATCTCTCCCAGAGGATAACATTGAGATTGCCGTATTACATCTTATAAATGCAATACATAATCTAGAAAAGTTACCTTTTTCACGTTTGGTGTCTCTGAAATCAGAATTTAAAATCACAATTTATGGTGAAGTCAGATTTTAAATTGTGATTCTGAAAATGTCACTATTAGAAAGTTGGCATTTTCTTACTTTAGCCATTTGGTGCCTACTGCCTGTTTCTGTTCACTTTCTGGGGTAGGTAGTAGCTGGGCTTTGTGTATTCCCTTTAGACAGTGACACACAGTGGGAACTTAGATGTGACTTGATGGGCCTTATTGGGCCATCCTGACAGGATGGGAGGAAGGAGCTTGCCATAGCCGTACACCTACAACTGAAAAGGTTGTGTCCTGCCCCCACACAAAGGGCTGCATAACCCCCTGTAGTCAGTCTGCAGCCAGGGCATGAAGGGCAGGACTTCTGTGCTCTTCAGTGGCCTGTCTTTGAAGTTTGCTCCACTTGAAAGGTCAAACTGGTTAAGCACTGGACCTCTGATACCACCAACTCTGTACACTTCTGGACCTCTCACTATTCTGCCAGGAAGAAGGACTGCTGTGAGGCTGAAGGACTGCCACTCTGCTGGACTGCTGCCTTGCTGGACTCCTGCCTTGCTGTGCTGCCTGCTGCCTGTTGTCCCCCTTCCTGGATGAGAATAGCTGCACCTGCATCACATGAACCCAGAGTGACTACAAGGACCAGCTGACAGGTCTCCTGATCTGAAGTCTCAGGGACATAAAAGACTCCCAACCAACCTGCTTCTACACCTGGATTCTGCGATCTGTGATTCTGCCCTGCCAAGTGGTGCCGCCCCAGTCCTGGACCTTTGGAAGTGGGCCTAAAGATTTTTACTTTAGCAAATCCAGCACATCCCCAGTTGTGTGGAAAAAATCAATGCATCGCAGCTGTTGTGTGAACAGAACCAGATCATCACCTTCCGAACCAGCAATGCAGTGTTTTTTTCATTGCAAGATCCCTGCATTACCATTCGACAGCCACAATGAAGAACACAAACTCCGCATTGGAATCAGCTCATCCCCTTGATGTTGACGCAGCCGGCACTCCCATCTGAACTCCATCAAATTAAGGAACTGACACATCAGTACCACCGTAGGGGAACTTTAATGCATCTCCTTGACTGTGTGGGGAAAATCGATGCATCTCCTTGATGGCTTGGTTTGGAACCAACACACAACTCCCAGACCAGGATTTTAAGGTTCATTGGTTCAGTGGGCCCAATGGGGTCTCTGTAGCTGTCCTACACTCCATCGCGGTCAGTCTGAATTTCCAACATTGTCCCAATCTGGCGCAACCAGATATCTACTGTTGGCACATCTTGCTTCTAAGTGCTATTTTACAGTTTATGTGTTAAAAAATCATATCTTAAATACTATGAATTGGATTGTTGTCGTTATGGTCATGTTTTATTTATCAAATTTCGTTCTATTTTTCTAATCTGGGGTGTTTTTTTTCTTTGATGTTTTAACTGTTTCAGTATTTGAAGTCTTGCAAAAAAACTTTCCACATTGCCTCTTAAGTTAAGCCTGACTGCTCTGTTCCAGTCTACCAAAGGGGGGGCACAGGTTAATTTAGGGTGTGTTTGTGTCTTACCCTGACTAGAATTATGATTCCTGCTTGATCGGGCTACATATCTCTTTCAACCACAAACGGGGGGCGTGGCTAGTAGTCCAAGATGGTAGTTGAAAGAACCTGTGGCTCCGCATCACCCAGACATGAATCCTGCTCAAACTCCGCATACTGGGCACCATCCACTCCCAGTTAGGTGGCAGAAAGCAGACAGGGCTGCTCAGGATGACACTGCTATTATCGGGTGGCCTCCAGCACCCTAGAGAACCTGAGTAGATGCCTTGTTGCTGTAGGCCTGAACATGAATATGGCACCCGGGCCCTGGTGATGCAGACATCTGTAGGGCGCTCCGTGACCTGGAATTGTACAGCCCCAAGAAATTGGAGCATGAGAAGACCAGTATTGCACCGTGCTGTGGCTTGAGTGACTTTGTAACCAGTGGGGAATGGCAAAGGGAGAAAACTGACGGAGTGTGGAAAAGTGAGTGGTGCAGCAGGAGCAACATGGGATCAGGGGGCTAGGGCCTAAAGAGGGCGTGGGTGCTCTCCCCAGTTGCCTTGTTGGCTGCCAAAAAGGATACATGCACCCCTCATCTCTGTGTGGCTACCCTAGGCTAGGTGCACCCTAAAGAGAGATGCACAGTAGTGCCTGAAACTCCTGCAAGCATGCAGCGGTGCTGGGGGGACTACCTGAGGCCCTAGTTGGAGGATCGCATGCTTGGCCTTCCTGCTCTGGGAGTCGCAACCTTGAAGAAGAGTGCAAAGAAGGCAGGGGGCCTGGAGTCTGGTGGCAATTGTGACCACAGGCCACCACACCAGATGACCTGTGCATAGCTGAGAAGTGAAGGCTGCATTGGAGGGCCCCCCTTATGGGGTTCAGGAATTAACTCACTCCTGACTGTCATGTAAACCATGGGACATCTCTTCGAGACCTATGCCTCACCTGAGCTACCCCATACTGCAGTGGCCATCAGTGGACCGTCAACCAGTCGGGTTGGGCTGGGACTGCTAACATTGGTGGTAAGAGGCTGCCCCCAGCTCTTGGTCTGGGTGAGAGACAGCTGACCCTGACCAAACAGCATCAGTGAGTGCCCTGTATTTTGACTGGTTTACTTAAAGCACTTTCATCCAGTAAGTCAAATCACTGCAGCTGCCTGACCTGGCAGGAAAGTCCTGTGTTTGACTTTGATGGTTGTCTGAGGGTAGCATCATTGGTGGAAAGCGGTTGCCATCAAAGATCTGTATTTGGCAACCCCTGGTAGAAGGGAGAACCTAAACCATGACTGTCTGCAGGGTGACAGGGCCGATGAGCGGTGTAAGTGCCTGGGAGAGTAGGACGCTGGTAGCGGTTTCACTATTGGAGTGGCAAGAAATGGGAAGCGGAGCCACTTGAGGTGCTACCCCCTTGAGTTGCCTGCTCCCTTATAGGGGGACACGGGATTGCTGTCCCTCTCTCGACTGAGGAGCCTATAAGGGACGGTGCCTGGACCTCCCACTGTGCCGAGCTCCTGACTGCAGCATCCCCTGATTGGCGAGAGAGGAGAATGCCCGCTGAGGTGCTCAGCCCTGGTGACGCCATGTGTAAACCAAGAAATAAACTGAAAGGCTTGTGCTTGTCACTTCAGGACTCCCAACAGGGTATATTTGATGTGGAAGTGCTGCCAGATACCTTTCCTCATGTGATGCAAACCACTTTAAAGGAGATACTAGATGCTATTGAGCACTCAAACACTACCCTTCAACCGGAAACAGGAAAGGTCTCAATTAGGCTAGGGCAGATCACCAGAAGCTAGCCAGTAGGCTGAGAGACACTGAAACATCCCTAGGTGACCTCCACCCCTTGCACCAGGCTATGAAGTGCAATTACAGGAAAGAAGGGTGGCAGACAGCAAGAGGTACAGCAGGTGCAACAATGTGCAAATATTAGGTCTCCTGGATGGGACTGAGCATTGGACATGGCAGTCTATTTGCAGCCCTGGTTACAGTCCAAGGTAGTCCCAATGCAGCTCACACCTTTCTTTGCACTAGAGAGGGGGAATCATGCGCCTGCCTGGCCTCTGTCCCGAGGCGCCCACCCAGGCTTGTTGTGGCTAAATTACTACATTAGAAGGACAGTGACTTGCTGTTGGAATGATCAAGGGAGGTAGGGGGGTTATGAGTAGGGAATGGTTAGGTCACACTGTTCCCTGACTTCACAGCTGCAGTGCAAACCAAATAAGCCTCCTTTTCAGCAGTGAAGTGAACACTGCGAGAAGAAGGAATCCAATATTCCATTCTATTCCCTGCCAAGCTGAAGATAATGGTAGATGGCCGATCGTACTTCTGTCAAGATCCGGAAGAGGCTTGGACTTGGCTGGAAACCTATAGGATGGACAGGCCCCAGCTGAGAGGGGAGAGGCACCCCCACGACATAGGAAGTGGTGAAGATACTGGGGTGGCCCATGAACTGGCTGCACTGTAGGCCGCAGGGTCGCACACAGAAACAGGGACCACTGCCAAAATAAATGGCAGCAGATCAGATCAGCATAATGATGCCTTGGATTCTGATTCTGTTCCAACTGAGGTAGATGTGCTCCCACCTGTGACTCCGCAGACAGTGGAGGACATTGCTTGACATGCACCTCCACTCCCATTGATCATGCCTGAACTCATATATGGGTAGTGGCCCTACTACACAGGCTGATGCAGTCCCTGGTGGTAGATTTGAAGAATCACTGTTACCTATCCCCCTATCACTACTCTGAGATTCTTGATGGTGATGCTACTCGTGTGCTCTATTTTTAAACTACATGGTTTAGGTGGCCAGCCTTTGCTGGACTGCTCTGGGCTTGGGAATTTGGAAGGTTCTTATTTTAGTGTCCTATGTTGCCTTGGGAGTGACAAAGCTAGATGCCGGGACTGTTGGGTGGGACCAAGCGCACAAAATCCTGATGTATTTACAAAGACAGATGTACAGATTGCCCTAATTCAAGAGTCACATCTCACACTCACAGAGACCGATCGCCTCTGTAGATGTTGGCGAGGGCAACTCCATGCTACCACTTACTCAGCTTTTTCGAGGGGAGAGATGCTGTGGGTGCTATATGGGGTTCCCGTCGAGACTACCTCTGTAGATGTGGGTAGGGAGAGCAGCTATGTTTTAGAGGAAGGGCACCTTTGTGGCAGACCACTGGTGCTGGGCAGTGTATACGTGCCAAACCTCAACCAGACCTTGTTCTTTCACACTCTGTCAGCACGACTGGCCAGGTTGACGGGGACATACCTCATTGGTGATGACTTTAACAGTGTTTTTAATAACTATTATGGACCGCTCCACTCCCAGGGGCCACAGCCCATAGGGTGGCTGCTGGCTTGACAGCCTGGGTTACACTTTAGGACATGGGTGACCCCTTGTGCACTCAACATCCAATAGATAGGGGTTATTCCTTCTATTTTAATGTATACCAAATCCATACCAGGATTGCCCGATTTGTTTGTACTAAGTCACTTACTAGTTTCATAATGCACACGGAGTACCTAGGTCACACACTATCGGACCATAGCCCGCTCCTTTTGACACTACAACCGATTGACACACACTCACCCATACCAACCTGCTGCCTATTCCCTGCACCTCTAGAAGACCCTACCATTAGGAATGCCATAGAGGGCAGGATAGCAGAATACTCCACATCCAACCCGAGGACTGCATCTAGCAGCAGTAATGAATGGGAAACCTTTAAAGTTATAGTCAAGGGGGAGACTGTAGGAGTTCGATCGGACTTAGAACGAGACCTCCAGGAATTGGAGAGTGAATTGCATTCACAGGATAACGAACAAGGCAGGAGCCCGGGGGCTCTTCCTCAATTGCTGGCAATGCAGGAAAAGTATAATGTGGCTCTGGAATGCCTTTGATGCCATGATTACAAAACTATGTGAACTGAGCTCATGAAGAGGAAGGGAAGTCAAGAAGACTCCTGGCCTGGTTGGTCTGACCAGAGACTAGTGGTACCCTTATCACTCAATCGTTGACACCGGAGGGGATGGTCCTCTTCTTGCCAGCACATATCAACTATATCTCCCTTTCTAGCCCACCGCGGATAGACCTCTCAATGACACTGAACACCTTTTTTGGAACACCTGCCATTGCAGACCATCCCGAAGAGTAGCAGAAGCTGCTTGGTGCTATAGTGTCGAAAATGGAAGTGAGAAATGCCATTTAGACCCTGGCAGCAGGCAGGACACCAGATACAGATGGACTCTCCCAGGAGTTCTACAAGATGTTCATGGGAGAATTGGTGCTGAAGCTGACCAAAATGTACGCTGAGGCCTACAAAAGGGGTAGCCCCCTGGCTATGACTAAGGAGACCTTGGTGACCCCCATACCTAAGTCCCCATCCTGCAACGTAAAGGTCTCTGATGTTTGACCCCTTTCTAGGTTGAACTGAGGTTTAAAATACTTATTGACCTCCAGACTATTGCATCAGGTGGAGGCCCGGATTCATGGTGATCAGAATGCGTTTATATCCTCCCATAATACCTGCTACAACCTTTGTAGACTCTATTCTACACTTTACGCCCACAAATGACTGCTGGACCCATGGCAGTAATAGTATTAGTAGACCCGGAAAAGGCCTTTGATACTGTGTGGTGGGACTTTTTAGAAGCCACCATGCTCCTAACAGGGCTGGGCATTGATTGGACGACTTGGGTTAGACTGCTCCACACTCATCCAAAGGCGAGGGATAAGTCAAGGCACACAATATCAGAGGCCTACAAAATATACCGGGCACCAGACAAGGATGCCCCCTGTAGCCTCACCTCCTTGCCAGGGCTATTGAGCAACTGGCAGAGAGATTTTACTGGGCGGGACCAGACTGGGGCATTGTAATGGGTAATACAGCTTGCGTCATATCTCTATATGCAGATGAACAGCTTATCTACCTTTGGGATGGCACAAGGGATATTCCCCAGGCACCACAGATTCTTGAGGAATTTGGCCAGTACATAGGTCTTCAGGTAAATTTGAGCAAGACTTGTGTGTTCCTGGTGGTTGGGGTGTTCTGCTGCCTCATCTCCTGTTCAATTGACATAAGTTGGGCCTGTCCACATTTAAATACCTAGACATCCAGATCTTTCATGACTTGGGGGATCTCTATGAGAGGAACCTGGAGAAGGCCTGCCTGTCCCTGAAGTCCTGCGTCTCTTTCTGGCACACCCTCAAGTTACCTATCATGGTGCAAATCTGGCTTCTATAATGGTCATACTTCCGATGCTTCTTTATCTTTTTACGAACCTCCAAGTGAGAGTCTCTGTGACCTGGCTTCAGAGGCTGGCGGTGCTACTCCAAGAATTGATTTGGGATGGGGGATGCCAAAGGTTGCTCTAGTTACCCTCCACTGCCCTCCCACTGAGGGTAGGCAGGAAGTGACAGATTTCAAATTATACTTTCCAGAAGTAGATCACAAAATGGCTAGGTGGACCAGGTCAATTGGAGATGGGCTTTCTGGGCGCTGAATCAAACCAGGGGATGTTACTAGCAAAACTACTACACCCAACCCTGCACATTCCTCACCCAGGCCTTTTGCTGTCTACAGCTTTTCCCTTCTGGCGCCACAGGATGTGGCGTACTGATACCATGACCCTCCATGTTCCTGAACTCCCATTGGTGGGCCTTCTCCAATGTGATCCTCTCGCCATTTTTACAGCGGGACAGCTGGGTTCCTGGATGGACATTGGAATAGAGACCCTGGGTGACTTCTTCCAGATGGCATACTTGTCCCTTTTGGAGACCTGGGGGAGCAGACTGGGCTCCCCCTGGTGACAATTTCTCACTCATGAAGCATTTACCAATGCTCTGCAAAGGTTGTGGGGTAATGGTGACGTGGAACCACCCAAGCATGCAGTTCTTCAACTCCTCTTGACTATAGGAAGGGGCCCTCACCTGGTTATGCGGTACTATAGGGCACTGAATGGACTGGTCATCAAAACTCTAGATGCCCTTTGGGCCCACTTGAGAACTGACATGAGCCAAGACCTGTTGGATGTTGACTGAAGGAAAGTGGTCACCTACCAACATAGAGTCTCACGTAATTCGAGACTCAAATACATACAATTTAACTACACAAATAGAACTTACCTCCACCAAGATCAGAACCATTTACTTGGTCATATGACCTGGGGATGGCCTGAGCCCACTGGGTTTTGGGACAATGTTATTTCAAGACTGAACCGGATGGTGAATAGGTCGCTCGATAATATCCCTGCAGTTTGCCTGCTGGGCCTCCACCGTAGGCTGGCCCAAAAGAAAGTAGGGAATAGATTTGTGGACCTGTCACACGCCCTAGCCAAGCTAAGAGTGGCCATGGCGTGAAAGTTGCCCAGAGGCTCTATGTTAGAGACTTCGGTGAACGACATCGCAAGATGGGCACAAGCAGAGGAAAAGGCACTACAGATGGAGGAGGCACAGGGTGACAGGCTTAGTACCATTGCGTCACTTTGGATGGAGTTAGTTGACGATCTGAAGTTCCATGGCATGGTCTATGACTTGACAGGGGATGAGAGTATTGGGTTGGCTGGGGAGACAGGACCAGCTTGTGGTGGTGAATAAGACCCTAACAGGAATGAGTGACTATCACACCTGGTAGGCCTGATGGGGAGGGCAGGATAGGGTGTGATGATCCTGGTGTACTACCATTTTGACACCCAATACATGTTGTGCCCAGCGTTTTTCTCCCTCCCGCACCCCTCCCACCCTGGGATGATGACTACATATACGATTCTCCTCTGAAATTGATCCCACACTCCCACTGAGCCTACTGCACACATGAACACAGTTGTAGCTTACTAGTAATATAATAAGCTATTTTTATGCTCTTTTCTGCTATGTAGCATTAAGGGCCAGATGTACGAAGCTTTTCTAGTCGCACCCTTTGCGACTAGAAAAATGCTTTTTGGGATGTACAAAGCCCAAACTGCAATTCGGTAACTTGTTACTGAATCACGGTTTGGGTTTTGCTATTCGGTAATAGGAAGGGGCATGTCAAGGGCGCCCCTCCCTAATACTGAATCTAAATGGCATGTATAATTGTTTTGTGACCAAGAATGCGATCGCAAAACAATCGCAGTTAGCACCAGTTTCAACTTGGTGCTAACCCATTCGCAAAAGGGGAGGAGCCCCCAGGGGACCCCTTTTCCTTTGTCACAACAGACATTTCTCTTATTGTATGCGTTTGAAAAAGTCTTCCAAGTGTAGGACTACTGCACAAACACTAATGTATAAAATCAATAACTGCATTAGGCTGTATTGCTGTGATTTCCAAAATGTCAATAAATAAAAGAGTTAAAAATAAATAAAAAATCTCTTCAACCAGAAACCCAATTTTTAACAGCCACCAACTATCACCTGCTCAAAACAGGAGGTAAATCGAAGCAATAACTGGTCCTTTAATAAGCCTTGAAAGGGTAATTTTCATATGAAAAAGGACTGAGTATTCCTGGGTCTGCATGTTATTCTCTATTCCTTGTGGAATAACTTGAAACACCGCTTAATGTGTATGAAAATACCTGCTATATTCAGAGATTTAGGCACTTAGGGGGTCATTACGACCCTGGCGGAACAAGTCCGCCAGGGCCGTGGGACGCGGTGGCACCGCCGACAGGCCGGCGGTGCCCCGCGGGGCATTCTGACCGCGGCGGCTCAGCCGCGGTCAGAGAAGGGAAACCGGCGGTCTCCCGCCGGTTTCCCGCTGCCCCAAAGGAATCCTCCAAGCCGGCGCAGCATGCTGCGCCGGCATGGGGATTCCGACTCCCCCTCCCGCCATCCAGTTCCTGGCGGTTCTCCCGCCGGGAACCGGATGGCGGGAGGGGGAGTCGCGGGGCCCCTGGGGGCCCCTGCCGTGCCCATGCCTATGGCACGGCAGGGGCCCCCGTAAGAGGGCCCCTAAAAGTATTTCAGTGTCTGCAAAGCAGACACTGAAATACGCGACGGGTGCAACTGCACCCGTCGCACCTTCCCACTCCGCCGGCTCTATTACGAGCCGGCGTCATCGTGGGAAGGGAGTTTTCCCCTGGGCTGGCGGGCGGTCTTGTGAAGACCGCCCGCCAGCCCAGGGGAAAACTCGGAATACCCTCCGCGGTCTTACGACCGCGGAGCGGTATTTCGGAGGGGGGAAGCCTGGCGGGCGGCCTCCGCCGCCCGCCAGGCTCGGAATGAGGGCCTTAGTATTCCTAAACAAAAATCTAAGGAGGGCCTAAAATAACCTACTGCTATAACTGTGATACAGGCAGTGGACACAACAATGTGCAGGCTATTGACTTGGCTACTGAAAAAGACACAACCCTACAGATATAGACCTACCACATATGAGATCAATGGTATAGTGTATACAAGAATGCCATTCAAGAAGGTATTCAGGTAGTATTTGAGGATAATATATTAAAAAGCCAACCAGGATGCCCACAATGATATGAACTCTGAGAATAAGAATAAACTGTAGGGCTTGAAAGTCAATACCATTAAATGGTTGCTTGAGGTTGCACTAGACCGGGGTAAATCCAAAGTTTAGACCAATCATGATGAAGGGCAGGCCGGCTATAGGACTCACTCAAAACCTAATGAAAAAGTAGCTTGGATGGAGCAAGCATTGGCGTTGAAGACTCGATGCATCGGTTCTGATGATCCACACAGTCTGGTAGAGGCTTTGTCATTGAGCCTCGCATTCGGGTCCCGTGTTGGAGTCAAGCCCCTTTCAATGTAGATGACACGTAGCCATTGAGGCGTGTAGCGATGTCCCTGGATTATCACTGCACCGTGGTCAAACCTCCCAATAGGGTCCCGCCTCATTGTTACAATGCGTCACATGGAAGGGCACTGCACCAATTCTTAGTGGCATAACGGCCTCAGTTTGTTGATTTTTGTAGGAAGCAGCTGTAGGCCCCACTTCTGAGGCCCAGGTATAAATTTGTACCTAAGGCAAGGGAAGACTCACAGTAGACAGAGTCTAGATGCTGAAGCAAAGTTGAAGGAAGTCTTTGATGGCACTGAGACTTCAAGAACTGGGAGCAAGCCAGCGAGTCCTTGGAGAAATTTGGGTTCAAGGATGTAGAGGGCAGATCCAGTCCTTCTCAATCCCAGGCAAGAAGCAGCAGGCATCAGGCCAACACAGCAAAGCAGGTAGCAAAGTGACAGCCCCTCCTACAGAACAGGAAACAGCAGACAGAAGGCCAATACAGCAAAGTAGTTAGCAAATTGGCGGTCACTCCTGCAGGACAGCAGCTCTTCTTCCAGGAAGAATGTTACTGAATCCAGTAAAGTTTGATTTGGTGGGTTTTGGGGTCTATTCCTTATACCCAGTTGAGCCTTTGAAGTGGGCGAGAGTTCAAAAAGAGGCTTTTAAAGTACACAAGGCTACTGCCTTTCCTTCCCTGACTCCAGTCACTCTACAGGGGGCTAGACAGCCCTTTGTGTGGGGAGAGACACAGCCCTATTCAGGTGTGTCAGCTACTCCCTTTCCATCAGCCTGGTAATGGGCTGTCAGGATGTAAATGTCATATCTCAGCATCCTTTGTGTGTGACTGTCTGGAGGAAATGCACAAAGCCCAGCTGTCACCCACCCCAGATGTGAATTCAGAGACAGGCAGGGGCAAAAAATGGTTAAAGTTAAAAAATGCCAACTTTCAGAAAGTGGCATTTTTAGACTTATAATTTAAAATCCAACCTCACCATAGGTTGTTATTTTAAATATGAATCCAGAAACACCAAGCTCCACATTTCTATTGTTTCCCAACTGGAAGTTACACTTGAAAGCAGCTTCAAGGTAACCCCATTGTTAACCTATAGAAGAGATAGGCCTTCCAGTAGTCAAAAATGAATTTAAAAGTTTTTCACTACCAGGACATGATAAACTTGAAAGTACATACCCAACGTTTTAAATACACTGTACCCTGTCCCTGGAGCTAACCAGGGTCAACCTTAGGGGTGATGTATATGTAATAAAAAGGAAGGTTTAGACCTGACAGTTGGGGAAACTAACCAGGTCAAAATGGCAGTTTAAAACTTCAGACAGGTTCTGTAGTGCCAGGCCTGAGCCTTGTTTAAAGGGCTACTGTAGTGTGTGGCACTATCAGTGCTGCAGGCTCACTAGTAGCATTTAAGTTACAGGCCCTGGGCACAGATTGTGCACTATACTAGTGACTTATAAGCAATTTAAATATGCCAGTTGCGGTGAAGCCAATATCACAATTTTTTAGTGTACAGAGCACCCACACTTTAGCACTGGTAAGCAGTGGTAAAGTGCACAGAATCCTAAAGCCACCAGAAATTAAGTCAGAAAAACAGGAGGTCAGAAGACAAAAAGTCTGAGGAAACCACACCAAGGATGCCATGTCCAACATATATGAAATAATTGAGGTTGAGGCAGTTTGGGTAGACATGAAGAAATGTGAGACTCCTGTGGTAAAAGACACTGGGTGGCCGTGAGCCATGGTACCCTACCTCAAAGAAATGTATTATTTTAATATTCTAAGATGGCTTTGGCAGCCACTTATGCAACTATCATGTCTAGTAGAGCTGCTTCCTTTAGCAATATCTTTTTTCATACAGATAGTATACCTAGAACATTGAACGAAGCATTGATGGATCCATTATTAAAATGTTTTTCTTGCACCTGTTAATGTGCAGTAACTACTGTTTCTAATGTGTGAATGACATTCTGGGTGTCCGGCAATCATTCAGAGGCATTTTAAAGACCGTGTTGGATGGTCATTCATTTTCCTAATGGTCTAGATCGTGGCTCGACAACCCTAATAATGTATCTAGAACTCTGAGTTGCTTTTGACACAGACAACCATGATAGTCTATTTTGCAGGACTGAGAATGTTATGGCGGTGTAAATTAATAAACCAGTAGATTTGTAGAGCACTTATTGTCATCTGTGAGGGTACCCAGGCACTGGCAGGGTCCAGTTCATTAGCCTAATAGCCAAGTCTTCTGGAAGAGATGGGAAGGTCTGGAGAAGAATGTTTAGCTCATTCCATGTCTTCACTGCTAGGTAGAAGGAGCTACCACCACACTTCTATGTGGGATGTAGGGGTTGAGGGTCAGAAAAAGGGAAACAAAGTGGGAGTATCTGGTGGCCTGACGGAAGTTCAGGCAGTAATTTAAGTAGGTAGTTCCACAGTTGTGTAGGGCCTTGTATGCATGGATCAGGAGCTCAAACTAGCACTTTTTCTGTACAGGGAGCCGGTGGAGTTCCTTGAGGTCGGGTGTGATGTGGATTCGCTTAGGGAGATTCAGGACTAGCATGGCTGTGGTGTTCTGTATAGTCTGTAGTCATCGGAGGCGGTGAGCTGCGATCTCTACATAGAGAGCGTTGCCCTAGTCCAGTAAGCTGGAGAAGAGGGCCTGGGTGATGGTGCATCTTGAGCTTTGAAGCAGCCTTTTGAATATCTTATGAAGCATGTGGAGGAAGAAGAAGCAGGAGGAAAAGACAGAGTTGACCATGGTTAGCTTGTTGTCCAGAATGATGCCTAGGTTCCTAGTGCGGTCACCGGAGTTAGGATAGGTCCAAGTTCTGAGAGCCACCAGGATGCATCCCATGTGAACCTTTTGTTTCCGAAGGTCAGTACCTTTGTCTTGTCTGTGTTGAGCTTCAGGCAGCTGTCTTTCATCCAGTTGGTGACATCTGTCCTGCAGCTGTGGAAGTTGGTCTTGGTGTTGGTGGTGACTTTGGAGAGGGAGAGGATGATTTATGGACCTTCAGCATAGGATATGATGTTGAGTCTGTAGGTATTGACAATGCTGGCCAGACGTATTATTTAAGTGGTGAAGAGGGTGGGGTTGAACGGGGATCCTTGGGGTACTCCACAGATGATTTCCTTGGTTTCCGAGGTGTAGAGAGCAAGGCAGACTTTTTGCATTCTTCTGATGAGGAAAGAGGTGATCCAACTAATAACGGGTACTTTGATGCCTATGTTGTGCAACCTTCTGATGAGGGTGTGATGGGAGACCCTACCAAAGGCTGCTGAGAGGTCTAGGAGGATCAGAGTAGCAGTCTTTCCTTGGTCGAGTAGAGCTCGGATCTCCTCAGTAGCCGGGATGAGGGATGTCTCAGTGCTGTGGTTGCTGCAGAATCCAGATTGGGAGGAGTGAAGTGGGAGTTTCCATTCTAAATTTGAGGAGAGTTTTTGGTTGATGGCTTTTTCTAAATACTTTTGCTGGGAATGGGAACAGGGAGATTGGTTGGTAGTTGTTGAGTTTGCTGGGATCTGCTGAGGGTTTCTTTAGTAGAGCATTGACTTCTGTGTGTTTCTAGTCATCTGGAAAGTTGGCCATGGCAATTGAGGTGTTGAACCGGGTGGTGAGTACGAGGCTGAATCTGCCATTGCCTAGGTTGAAGATGTGGTGAGGGCTTGGGTCTCTTTGGCCTCTGAGTGAACCGAGTTCATGATGAAGGAAGTGTCCTGTGGGGTGAGCTGGCTTCTTTCAGTTTGTTGGATGTCTGTAGGGGTAGCAGAGTTGAAGAGTTCTTTACTTTTATTGGAGCTTGTTTCCATGCGTGAGTCAAAGGCCTTTTTTTCTGATTCTCTTAGCTGCCTGAGATAGAGATTAAGGGGTATCTTGAAGACGGTCTTGTCAGGGTGTCCTTGCTGGTGCACCATCTACTTTCCAGTTGTTTACAGTGTTGTTTAGGAGTTCTGAGGTCTTCAGTGTACCGGCTAGTCTGCTTGGTGGGCCATCTGTGGGTGTTGTTTCTGATGGGAGTGACATTGTTGGTGCATTTGGGGATCCAATTGTTGAGGTTTCTGATGTTTTGATTTAGGTTCTTGAAAGAGATTGGATGGATGCTGTTGATCCATGTGTCCTTTGTGACTTTGCTGATGCTGGGGTGGGGGGCTTTATGCAGACTAGGGGTGAAGGTCTGTGGAATGGTGAAGTTAAAGTGGACAACGGAGTGGTTGGTCCAGGTGAGTTCTGTGGTGTGCCTCTACCTAATGCTGTCGCTAGAAGTAAAGATGGGGTCAAGTGTGAGGCCTGTGGTATGTGTGGGGTTGTGGATGAGTTGGGTGAGTCTGATGTTGTTCATGCTGTCAAGGAGGTTGGTAGTGTTGATGTCATTGTGGTCATTGAGATGAAAGTTGAGGTCACTGAGGAAAATGTAGTTGATGGAGTCGATGGCGAGAGGGACGATGAAGTTGGCGATGAAGTTGCAAAAGGCTTGACATGATCCTGGAGAATGGCAGATGAGGGTGTCTCTGATGATGGTTTTACTGTCTGTTTGGAGTCAGAAGTTGAGGTGTTCCATGGCTGGTGTAATGTCATTTGTGGTGGTGCATTGGATGTATTCCTTGTATATGATGGCGATCTTTCTCTCAGGCTTGTTGATGTGGTCATGGTGGGTGATCTTGTATCCTTCAGGTATTACAGTGGGGATGTCGAACATGGAAGTGGTGTTGAGCCAGGTCTCAGTGAGGAAAAGGATGTTGGGTGGGAGGATGGAGATCAGGTCGCAAATCTCTGTGTTCTCTTTGCATAGTGAGCGTGTGTCAGAGAGTCCGGATCCTCGGGGTTTGCGCCTGTTCCCACTATGTCCACCTCTTGGCAGCCCCAAACTCTACTAGCCATTATAGCAGAGAGTTAAAGAATGGCCAAGTGGGGGATGGCGTTTTAGGTTGGGAACAGCAGGGAAGGAGACCTGTGGAAGTAAAAGTTAAGAACTCAATAGCCAGATTATTCACATTGACTTTCATGAGCTTTGTTCATAACATCTATATACTGAGAACATGAATGATCAAGAGCTTTCCTATATCATGACCTTATTAGCTCTGAGTACCTGGAAAATAAATAAGGATTATGCAAGCTTTCATATGAGAGTTTTGTAGAATACAACCTTATGCTCTGAACCTTGAACTGAGGCAAGTTATTTCTTTGACTAGAAACTACTTAACAACAGTAATCAATAAACACTGTAGTTTTCAGGAATAAACTGCGTTAGACTCATGAATGATACTGTAAGGACACACTATAACAGTAATCAATGAACACATTGTTTTTTCAGGAATACACTGTGATAAGCTCATGAATGAACACATTGGTTTTCAGGAATAAACTGTGATAAGCTCATGAATGATACTGAAAGAACACACTCTGTCTAGACTTTCAAGATTCAATTGCTTAGAAATTATTATACACTTTGAATATCAAACTGTGCATCAAGATTTCAATGTCTAGAAATGATCGCACAATCTGCTGATCTGAAACACAAGGGTTAAATGCCAAGAATGAATCATGCACTCTGCCATTGATTCAACCATCAGGATTTAAATGTCAAAATACGATTGCGCACTCTGCCGTTCCGAACTACAAGAGTTAAATGGCAAGAATGAATCGCGCACACTGCTGTTGATTCAACCATCAAGGTTTAAATGCCAGGATATGATCGCGCACACTGCAATTCCGAACTACAAGAGTTCAATGCCAAGAATGAAACGCGCATCCTGCTGCCGATTTAACCATCAAGGTTTAAATGCCAGGATATGATCGCGCACACTGCTGATCCGAACTACAGGAGTTAAATGCCAAGAATGAATCGTGCACACTGCTGCCGATTCAACCATCAAGGTTTAAATACCAGGTTATGATCGCGCACACTGCCGATCCGAACTACAAGAGTTAAATGCCAAGAAGGAATCGTGCACACTGCTGCCGATTCAACCATCAAGGTTTGAATGCCAGGATATGATTGCGCACACTGCCGACCCGAGCTACAAGAGTTAAATGCCAAGAATGAATTGTGCACACTGCTGCTGATTCAACCATTAAGGTTTAAATGCCAAGATATGATTGCGTGCACTGCCGATCTGAACTGTAAGAGTTAAATGCCAAGAATGAATTGTGCACTCTGCTGCCGATTAAACCAACAAGGTTTAAATGCCAAGATACGATCAAGTGCACTGCTGATCTGAACTGCAAGAGTTAAATGCCAAGAAAACCATTGCACATGCGATTAACCTAAAGGCTTAAAACTCGAGTATTTCTGAAAACGGAGTCAGGGGCCTAACCTGACTTCCGCCTTACCGCCCTACTTAAAGAACACCAAGGAAATGAAGACAGGGCCTGGAAATCCTAGGTAGGCCTCCGGAACAAGAGCTCAGGAAAATGCTGCTGTGTTATGGTAGTTGTAGCGGCAGTGGGTACAGATGAAGGGTCCTACCATGGAGCGTGGTTCCAGACAGTGAAGCAGCAGCTTTGCATTTTTCTGGCCATAGAATGTCAAGATTGTGCATGTAGGGACCTTAGGCCAATCAAGGTGAAGGTAGTCTGAGATGTTCCTGCCTTGCATATCTTTTGATAATTACATTCAGCCCTAACAGCAACTGCTACCAGATGGAGGGTTACCATCAATACAAATGCAGATAATACCAAAGCGATTTTCAAATCCAATCAAATCACTGAAGAATGGCTGCAACTTTACTCAACCAACTTTTTCAACAATATGGGGAAATAAAATGTGGTTATACCAACATAAGGCACAACTGAACCTGGTAAGGTTGTCACAAAACTAGGTAAAATTGTACTTAATTATCAATATTTTAGATATGGTCCTGTCACTGTCAGATCTTGAACTAAATTTCAACCTTGAATGTAATTAGTTTCTTCTTTATCCACAGAAACGTAAATGAATGCAGTAGTGGCACCATCATATTAAAACACTTAGGGCCAGATGTAGGTAGCCTTATGCGCCTCGCAAATGGTGAAAAACACAGTTTGCGAGGTGCAAAAGGCCTTCCGCGATACAGAGTCACATTTTGCGAGTCGGTACCGACTCGCAAAATGTGATTCCGACTCGCAAATAGGAAGGGGTGTTCCCTTCCTATTTGTGACCGCATCGCGATGTAGAGTTGATTTGTGACCGCGAAAGCGGTCGCAAATCAACTCTCAGTTACCATCCACTTGAAGTGGATGGTAACACATTCGCAAAAGGGAAGGGGTCCCTATGGGACCCCTTCCCCTTTGTGAATGCCCCCAAAAAAACTCTGAAATGGTTTCGCTATTTTTTCTTTTTGCAGCTTGTTTTCCTTTAAGGAAAACGGGCTGCAAAAATAAAAATAAAACTGCTTTATTTAAAAGCAGTCACAGACATGGTGGTCTGCTGTCTCCAGCAGGTCACCATCCCTGTGAGTGCCTAGACTCGCTATGGGGTCGCAAACTGCGACTCACCTCATTAATATTTATGAGGTGGGTCTTTGCGACCCCATAGCGAGTCGCAGAAGGTGTCTGAGACACCTTTCTGCATTTCATTTTGCGAGTTGCAAATTGCGAGTCTCTGGGACTCGCAATTTGCAACTCGCAAAATGAAACCTACCTACATCTGGCCCTAAGCTTCTATGCAGCATAGATCTATTTTGGAAGTGAAGCATAGACCCTACCATAGAGCCCTGTTGACTTTCAAGAAGATGATGTTGACTCCTCAATAATACGTTGCATCTCAGACTCCAGTTCAAACAAATTTGGGGCTATAGAGTGGCTAGAGATGATTCCAATGTTTTAAAAAATGATCAAATTTCACCAATAATTGAAGAACTTAAGTCACTTCCACTAGTAGGCAGAATAAAATGTAGGGTTTAGTCCTGATCCATATTTAGCTGTTTGACTGTAATCTGTCAGGTTGCATTAGCACTGTGATTAACTGTACATGTAGGGGGTCATTATGACCCCAGTGGTCGGAGATAATGTGGTGGTAGTACCGCCAACAGACTGGAGGCACTTACTGCCATACTATGACACACTCCGACCGCCGTGGTGGTTGCAGCCGCCGGGCTGGAGATAGCAATCTCCAGCCTGGCAGCCGATATTGTACCGCTGGTGGTATCATGACCCTGCCTACCGCCATGGTTTTTGTGGCATTCGTAATGCCACAAAAACCATAGCGGTAGGCCCTATCAGTGACAGGGAGTTCCTTCCCTGTCACTGATCGGAGGCCCCCTCCCCCAACACTCCCCAGACACCTCGCAAGCCCCCTTCATCCACGCTCCCCCTCCCTTCCAACCTCACCCATACACACACACACAGACACACACTCATCCACACAGACATATACACATACATACACGCATGCATCCATTCATTCATTCACGTACACATCCGCACACATCCAAACTTACACACAGACATGCATTCACATTTCCATTCATACACACACTCAGACACCAGGCCATTGTATTTGTCATAATACCGCTGGCAGCGGTCTACTGGGGTGGCACTACTGGTGGTAGCAGCGTCACTTTACCAGCATCCGCCAGTACGGCCACAGCTGGATTTCCACCCTTCTTGTGATGGAAATCCATCTGGGGTCATATTATGGTGGACGGATGGTCTTTTGGCGGCCGTCACCGCAACGGTAGGTGGTTTTTACTGCCATTGTCATAATGGGGGCCTTAATCTACAAAGCTTTGTTCAATGTTAAGATGTGTCTGGTGAGCCTGAGGGTGCTCTGGATGTTTGCTAGTTGGAGATCCTTAATTTTCCAGGTTTGTTTTTTCACTCAGTGGGGCATTGTACAGTGCTTAGATGTCTGTGACTGCAGCTCTATATTAGAGGTGGTGAGTATGATGAGCATGTTTGCAATAAGACTGTTGGCACCAGGCCGCCAATCTGTCAACATCAGGGTAGTGCGCGCTCTATGGGCGACTAGAATGCAAAAACCTAACAATTTCAAGCTAACATAATTCATGCATTGTGCTGATATGATGTTGTTTAACCTTTTGCATTGCAGAGTTTAATCTTGAAGACTTATGTTCAGCATGAATATAAATAATGTTCACATGTAATGTACTGCGGCAGGCTTTCAGACTGTGTCAGGGTGTGGTCCCCTTCCAGGGCCTTCTAGAAGCTTTCCCTGCATCATGCCTGGGTGTGGTTGGCGAGCTGGGCTAAGACTCTATAAAAGGGTGCCAGCCCAGCTCCACGTGCTCACTATTCAGAGGTCCCGGTGCAGAGAAGCAGCAGCAACTTCCTGAGCTCCTGTTCCGGTGGCCTACTTTGATCTTCCAGGCCGTGCCCTTTTCACTTTGTTGGTGATCTTTGATCAGGGCGGTAAGACGGAGGTCGGGCTGGGCCCCCGATCCTGTTCTCGAAGGCTTTTGAGTTCTTGGGCCTAATTTTGCATGATAAAAGTTTTACTCTTGTGCGTGTGAATGTGCGCTTGGTTTTTCATGGCATTTACATGCTGATACTCGAATCGGCAAGACGCGCGATTCTTTGCTTGTGTGCAACTCTTGATATTCATTGTGCGCTACCATTTTATGGCATTTACAAGGCAGCATTTGAATCGGCAAGACGTTCGATTCATTTCTCATGCTTAATTCATGTTATTCATTGTGCGCTACCATTCCATAGCAGTTACATGGTGGCATTGGAATCGGCAAGACGCGCAATTAATTTCTCGTGCTTTAACCCGTGATATTCATTGTGCGCTACCATTCCTTGGCAGTTACATGGTGGCATTCGAATCGGCAAGACGCGCAATTCATTTCTCATGCTTTAACCGTTGATATTCATTGTGCGCTACCATTCCTTGGCAGTTACATGGTGGCATTCGAATCGGTAAGACGCATGATTCATTTTCTCGTGCTTTAACCCTAGATATTCATTGTGCGCTACCATTTCTTGACAGTTACATGGTGGCATTTAAATCGGCAAGAAGCGCGATTCGTTTCACGTGCTTTAACCCTTGATATTCATTGTGCGCTACCATTTCTTGACAGTTCCATGCTGGCATTCCAATTGTCAAGACGCGCAATTCGTTTCTCATGTTTTAACCCTTGATATTCATTGTGCACTACCATTTCTTGGCAGTTACATGGTGGCATTCGAATCGGCAAGACGCGCAATTCATTTTCTGTGTGTAATTCATGATATTCATTGTACGCTACCATTTCCTGACATTCATATGGTGACATTCGAATCAGCAAGCCGCGCGATTCCTTTTCTGTGTTTAAAATCACTGTATTCATTATGCGCTACCATTATAAGGCATTTACTTGGTGGCTTTCGTGTTGGCAAACGCATAATTTATTACTCGAGTCTAATTTATGTTATTCATGGTGCACAATCACTTCATGGTATTTACAACCTTTGTAAAAATCTGCAATGTGCGCAATTCATGTTCCGCCAATTTTGAGAAAACAAAAAAGCTAGAGTTCTAGATGTAATGTTGTGTGTACGTAATAAGTTTCTCAAACATGATTCATATGATGGTTTAGAAATCATTCAGATTATTTCCTGATCCTCATGCAAAAGATAATACTTGAATTTGAAAGTTGCATTTAACCTTTCTTGATTCCCTCACAGGTATCCAGTCATCTTGAAGCCTAGTTATTTAAGTCTATGCTTAGGTTGTCCGTGTTTTCAGAATGACAATGCTTAGAGTCATAGCCTAGTATTGATTAATATGATCTAATCTTGATATTGTGTGTTTTAACCTTTTTTGCTTCCTACAGGTCTCATTCCCAGCTGTTCCCTTCCTAATCCCCTTTTCCACACTTGGACTCTCTTAGACTCTGTGACAATTCTAATCAGAGTATTGGAGCTGTCTTGTGGTGGAAGTGTTGGGAACGTGCACAGACCCCAAGGATCTGGTGACTCTGACAGAATAGTGAGCCCACAAATTATTATCCTCCTGGTTTGTGTATGTTCTCAGCATGGCCACAATGGACGAGCTAGTCAAGGCTATCACTCAGCTCCAAGCAGAGGTGGTATCATCAAAAGATTTGGCAACTAGCCTAGCTGAGAGAGTGAGTCAGTTACAGGATAAGGTAGAGAAGAAGGAACAAAATCCCACAGGTGTGTTTTGGCCAGGTCCTTCTTCTCAGACTTCTGGAGGTAATCCAACAAACATTTCCCGCAATGTTCCTTCAGCCATTCCTTTAGAACCCCTTGAAAGCGCAATCTTTCCTGGTTCAAGTGGAATTACACTTCACCTGCAGACCACATACTTTCCCTGATGCCCAGTCCAAAGTAGCTTTCTTGATATCATATCTGACTGGAGATGCAGCTACCTGGGCTATTCCTCTTGTGCATAAAGACAGTCCCTTGCTATACAACTGGAGAAATTTTGTTCACAAGTTCAAATGAGTTTCTGATCGTAGAACTGTAACATTGTCAGCAGATCGTGAATTATTAGACTTACGACAAGGGAATCAGGACTTAGTGTCATATTTAGCCAACTTTAATCAGCTAGTCGCCGAGACATCCTGGCCTGAAGAAAAACAAGCGGCCTTGTTCTACAAGGGACTCAAAGAGAAGGTAAAAGATATCCTAGCTCAAATAGATCCGCAGCCTACAGACTGTCAAGAATTGATAAACCTTGTCTTGAGGCTTGATCATCGTTTAACAGAACGAAAAGGAACACGCAAAAAGACTGAAAAATATTCCTGGCGTGTTCATGATAATAGAGACTCAAGAACTCCGAAAGAAAGAACGCCGGAACCGATGGAAATTGGAACCATCAGGAGACCTTTGACCAAGGACGAAAAGGACCTACGTAGAAAGAATGGACAATATCTCTATTGTGGGCGCAAGGGTCATTTTGCCAAAGAATGTCCAATCAAACCAAAGAGCAAACGAGGTCCAGTTCAGAAGGTTGCAGACAATGTACAAGTCGAGTCGGAAAACTAAAGCACCCAAGATGCAGAGAAGTGTTGCTCTTGGGTGTCACCGTGGACCCTTCACAATCTAGACATCTCAAACTGGGTATAAAAGTTCAGGTAAAGAAAAATACCTATTTCAAGAAGGCTCAAGTCAATTCTGGGTCTACCGGGAACTTCGTTGACGCTCAATTGGTTCGTGCATGGGGGATCCCATGTATTGAAAAAAAGACCCCAGAAATCATCCAGGCAGTCGATGGAAAACTCTTGACTGGAGGTCCGGTAACTCTTCAGACAGTCCCCTTGTTGTTGATTTGTGAAGATAAGAATCAAAGAAAGAAACATAAAGAGAAACTCATCCTTGACGTGATCCATGCTCCCCAGTATGGAGTTATCCTTGGCTTACCATGGTTAACTCATCACAATCCAGAGATTAATTTGGCAGAACGAAAGGTCGTGTTCTCATCTGCGCTATGTAAAGAACAATGCCTCCAAAAGTTTCAAGTATCAAAAGTTTGCAACTCTTACATAGCCACTGCCGCGGAGAAAGAAGTTAAATTCCCCAAACATTATTCATCTTATGAAGATGTATTAGATGAGAAAGAAGCAGAGAACTTACCTCCTCATAGATCTTATGACTGTCAAATTGATCTAGTTCCAGGTGCGATACTTCCCAACTGTCGTGTATATGCCTTGTCAGAACATGAAAATAAACATTTACAAAAGTATCTAGATCAATTCTTGGAGAATGGTTTCAATTGCCCTTCTAAGTCTCCTGCAGCTTCTCCTTTGTTTTTTGTTCCAAAGGCGAAAGGAGAACTTCGAACTTGTATTGACTATAAGGGCTTGAACAAAGTCACCATCAAGAATAAATATCCTTTGCCCCTAATTCCACTCTTGCTTGAACAAGTAAAGAAAGCAAAAATCTACACGAAGCTTGATCTTTGAGGTGCTTATTATTTGGTCAGAATGAGAGAGGGCGACGAATGGAAAACCACGTTCAAGACAAGATATGGCCTCTTTGAATACACCGTCATGCCTTTTGGTCTGTGTAATGCTCCAGCAGCATTTAAATTTTTCTTGAATGACATCCTTAGAGAGTACCTCAACATATTTGCTATAGTCTACATCAATGACATTTTGATCTACTCAGACAATGAAAATGAACATGTCCAACATGTCAAGAAAATTCTTGCAGCCCTTCGAAAGCTCCATTTATATTGCAAACTAACCAAGTGTGAATTTCATGTTACCACAGTTGAGTTTTTAGGGGTTATCCTTACCCCTCAAGGTATGGTAATGGCAGAAAAAAAAGTAAAGGCCGTATCTGGTTGGCCCACCCCAAAAACTGTTTGTGATGTACAATGTTTCCCGGGGTTTGCAAATTTTTACCGGAGGTTCATATATCATTTCTCCCAGACCGTGGCTCCAATCACTAAGCTATTAAGAAAGAAGGAAAATGCGTATGGTCCCCAGAAGCTGACCAAGCCTTTTCAGCTTTGAAGGAAGCTTCCTCCACTGCCCCAGTCTTGACTCATCCTGAAGCGGATCGACCCTTCATAGTGGAAGCTGATGCTTCAGATGTGGCAATAGGAGCAGTCTTGTCGCAACGAAACAAAGACACTGGTCAACTTCATCCTGTACCTTACATGTATCGGAAGTTGAATGAAGCCGAACAGAACTATGTCATTGCTTAAAAAGAGCTTCTGGCTATTCGTGACGCCTTTAAAGAATGGAGACATAATTTGTTGGGTGCCAAATACACTGTCACGATATATACTGATCATCGCAATCTTCAGTTCATGAGTTCCGCCAGACTTTTGACTCCTGGGCAATTACGCTGGATGCTGTTTTTTGCCAAATTTGATTTTGTGGTAACTTTCCGGCCTGGTAAAGACAATCGCAAAGCTGACGCCTTGTCCCGCCAAGAGTCTACCACGTTGCCTGCAGTTCAAACCTCCAGAGCTATCATTGCTCCAGACAAAGTCCTATGTATCATAAAAACTGAAGATTTCTTTGAAGACATCCGCAATTCTTTCACTGTTGAGAAATGGCAGACATGGGCCCAAGCAGATCCCAAAAAGTAAATCAAGCAAGGATTACCTTTTCATGACGCTCGTTTGTTCGTGCCCACTACCAAACTTCGCAAGATAGTGTTTCATTGGTTACATGTTATACCTATGGCAGGTCATCCAGGTACTCCTAAAATGCTTGAATTAATCCAACGCTATTTTTGGTGGCCTACCCTAACAAAAGATGTAAAAGCGATGGTAAACAACTGCGAAGTCTGTGCTCGCACTAAAACAAGTCATTCAAAACCGAAAGGGTTGTTGAATCCACTCCCAACTCCAAGTCGTCCTTGGGAGCACATTTCTTTAGACTTTATTACAGGTCTACCAGTGGTTCTACAACATTCAGTTATCCTGGTGGAAGTTGATAGTCTCACGAAATATGGACATTTCATTGCCTGTAAGAAATTGCCCACCTCCAGTGAACTGGCAACTATTTTACTGAATAGAGTGGTTCGTTATCATAGACTGCCGAAAATGATCCTCTCCGATCGGGGGTCGCAATTCGCCTCCAATTTCTGAAAGACATGGTGAAAAACACTCTAACTGACATCTACCCTATTTACTAGCCACCATCCTCAAACAGATGGTCAAACGGAGAGACTAAATCTGACTTTGAAGCAATACCTACGTGCTTACGCTGAAAAAGCACTTCATTCTTGGACATCAATGCTCTGGTTAGCTGAGTTAGCCTCCAATAACTCATTCCACACTTCTACTGGCGTTATACCTTTTTTTGGCTTGTTTGGCTATCATCCTGACACCTTGCCCATCACAATCCCTCAAGAAAGTTCTCTTACTCCAGCTGTGTCAGAAACCCTTCAACATCTGCATCAAACCCAGAAATTGATTCAACAGCATTTAGAAAAGGCCAAACAAAAATACAAAAAGCATTATGACAAGAAACATTGTGAGGGACCGCAGTATCAACCAGGTGATAAAGTGTGGCTTTCCACAAAACATATAGATTTAAAAAAGAAGCACATGTTCAACCCCAAATTCATAGGTCCTTACACTGTCCTTCAGCAAATCAATCCTGTGACCTATAAACTGCAATTGCCAAGATCATTACGGATTCATCCAGTGTTCCACACTTCCCTCTTGAAAACTGCAGTCCAGAAGGTCCGCCCTCATCCAGCTCCAGTTCTAGTAAAAGGGGAAGTAGAATACGAAGTCAAGCAAGTGTTGGATTCTAAACTGAGAGGGCGTAACCTATGGTACTTAATCTCATGGAAAGGTTATGGCCCTGAAAGTAACTCATGGGTTTCCACATCTGATATCCATGCTCCAGTACTTGTGAGGCATTTTCATCGGCTCAATCCAGACAAACCAGGCCCTAGAGAGCGTCTGAGAGAGGGAGTACTGTCAACATCAGGGCAGTGCGCACTCTACGGGCGACTAGAATGCAAAATCCTAACAATATCAAGCTAACATAATTTATGCATTGTGCTGATATGATACTGTTTAACCTTTTGCATTGCAGAGTTTAATCTTGAAGACTTATGTTCAGCATGCATATAAATACTGTTCACATGTAATGTACTGCTGCAGGCTTTCAGACTGTGTCAGGGTGTGGTCCCCTTCCAGGGCCTTCTAGAAACGTTCCCTGCAGCATGCCTGGGTGTGGTTGGTGGGCTGGGCTAAGACTCTATAAAAGGGTGCCAGCCCAGCTCCACCTGCTCACTATTCAGAGGTCCCAGTGCAGAGCAGCAGTAACTTCTTGAGCTCCTGTTCCGGTGGCCTACTTTGATCTTCCAGGCCGTGCCCTTTTCACTTTGTTGGTGATCTTTGATTAGGGCGGTAAGACGGAGGTTGGACTCTGCCCCGATCCCGTTCTCGAAGGCTTTCGAGTTCTTGGGCCTACTTTTGCATGATAAAAGTTTTACTCTTGTGCGTGTGAATGTGCGCTTGGTTTTTCATGGCATTTACATGCTGATACTCGAATCGGCAAGACGTGCAATTCTGTGCTTGTGTGCAACTCTTGATATTCATTGTGTGCTACCATTTTATGGCATTTACAAGGTAGCATTCGAATCCAAAAGACGTGCGATTTATTTCTCGTGCTTAATTCATGTTATTCATTGTGCGCTACCATTCCTTGGCAGTTACATGGTGGCATTCGAATCGGCATGACGTGCGATTCATTTTCTCATGCTTTAACCCTAGATATTCATTGTGCGCTACCATTTCTTGACAGTTACGTGGTGGCATTCGAATCGTCAAGACGTGCGATTCGTTCTCGTGCTTTAACCCTTGATATTTATTGTGCGCTACCATTTCTTGGCAGTTACATGGTGGCATTCGAATTGGCAAGACACGCGATTAATTTCTCGTGCTTTAACCCTTGATATTCATTGTGCGCTACCATTTCTTGGCAGCTACATGGTGGCATTTGAATCGGCAAGACGCGCAATTCATTTTCTGTGTGTAATTCATGATATTCATTGTACGATTTCCTGACATTCATTTGGTGACATTCGAAACGGCAAGCTGCGCGATTCCTTTTCTGTGTTTAAAATCACGGTGTTCATTATGCTCTACCATTTTAAGGCATTTACTTGGTGGCTTTCATGTTGGCAAGACGCGTGATTTATTACTCAAGTCTAATTTATGTTATTCATGGTGCACAATCATTTCATGGTATTTACAACCTTTGTAAAAATCTGCAATGTGCGCAATTCATGTTCCGGCAATTTTGAGAAAACAAAAAAGCTAGAGTTCTAGATGTAATGTTGTGTGTACATAATAAGTTTCTCAAACACGATTCATATGATGGTTTAGAAATCATTCAGATTATTTCCTGATTCTCATGCAAAAGATAATACTTGAATTTCAAAGTTGCATTTAACCTTTCTTGATTCCCTCACAGGTATCCAGTCATCTTGAAGCCTAGTTATTTAAGTCTATGCTTAGCTTGTCCATGTTTTCAGAATGACATTGCTTAGAGTCATAGCCTAGTATTGATTAATACGATATAATCTTGATATTGTTTGTTTTAACCTTTTTGCTTCCTACAGGTCTCCTTCCCAGCTGTTCCCTTCCTAATTCCCTTTTCCCCACTTGGACTCTCTTAGACTCTGTGACAATTCTAATCAGAGTATTGGAGTTGTCTTGTGGTAGAAGTGTTGGGAACGTGCACAGACCCCGAGGATCTGGTGACTCTGACACAATCCTAGCCAACACATGCAGAGAACTAGGTCAAATCTCTGTCTTTTTTCTACCTGTCCTTGACACTCTTCCATAATACTGATTGCAGGCATGCAAACCGTGGCCAGTGCCAGTATTATAAGTACTTTGATTGAAATGTTATACAGTATTGTAATCTGATTTGATTATTGAATACCCAGACGGAGATTTAGGTAATCATTTATCAGCTACCGGAATGATTTTAAACTAGAAATTATGGGGCATATTTACAAGCCCTTTTGCATCGCTCTTGCACCATGCAATGTACTAACAAATAAGATTTATGGAGCCACGCAAGGCCACCTTGCGTGGCTCTGAGTGACTTCATAAATCTTGAATAGTGCAACGCAACACAAATCGCTGCATTGCAATACTCTGCGCCAGGCAGACATTTCCATGGGTGTTATGTGGGTGTTCCCACACAACATCTATAGATTTTGATGCATTCCAAAATTTGCTAGAAGTGGTAGACCTGGGAGTGCAACAGAAAACTGTGCCTTCTCAGGTGAGGCGCAGCAAGGAGAAATATCTTTATTTGCATATGACTTTTTTCCTTTGCAGCACACATAGAAAGAGGAAACAGTCTCAGAGGTATATTTTGTGCAGGAAGTTTACCCTTCCTGCACTAAACAGTCCTAAATGCAACAGAGGCACCCTTGCACCATGGTCTGTTAATTTGAGACATATGGAGGCAAAAAAGCATACTTTTAAATGTCAATGTGAAAATGTGTTTAAACATCAGGAATCCAGAACTTTAAGAGGGATCAGATAGATTACTTTCTGTGCTCACATATTTGAACAACTTATTCCCAGTGAGTCAAAAAATAGACATCTCAAAAAATGACAGAAGAATTATTCCTGAATCGAACAGTACAAAGGTGTTTAGATTCAATTTTGTGTACTGTAAAACATTGGGTGATTGGTTGAGAGTGTGATGGAAGCCACACTCAGCCTTGACCATAAGGTAGCTTGGCACAAAGCAGTCAGGCTTAACTCAGTGGCAATGTTTGAAGCCTTTATCCATCAAACAATCAGTAGTCCAGTGAAAACGCAACACAATAAAAACCTCAAACCAATTTAGAAAAAAGAGTACATTTTAATGCATACAGTGACACCTGAATGACAAACATAAAATCAGTAGAACAAGATATATTCAGTTTAATGTTTCCAGTGAAAATAGGGCCTAAAAACACAAAGTGCAAACTGAGGGTATCTGGTTGCATTGGATTGGGTCAAATTCTCATGTTCAAGCTGACCATGATGGAGCACAACTGATGCGCAGGATCAAGTTTGACCCACTGGGAGTTGTACCTAATGTCCTTAGAGTGAGGTCTGCACGCTGTTGCTTTTTTGGGAGTTTTCTGTTGCTCTGCATCAGTTCCAAAGAGGCTTTCAGCTGTGCGTTGAGGCTTTGCAGGCATTTGCGTCACTTGTCATTGGTTCAGTTGAAACTTTCAGCTGTGTAGCAAGGCTTTGTGGGGCTTTGTGTTGCTTTGCGCCTTTTCTAATGTAGCTTTCAGCTGTGAGGTGAGGCTTTGAAGGACTTTGTGTCACTTTGTGCCAGCTCTGATAGAATCTTCAATTGAGTAAGGAGGAGTTCTCTCTGAGGTAAGCCAAGGGTTGAGGACCTGGGGAGACACCTCTTAGAGATCACAGACTCACTCCAGCACAGGTCAGCAGTAGGCTCAGGCAGGTCTAGTTGCAGGTCCAGGCAAATCCAGTTGCACCAGGTCAGCTGGGCCGTTACAAGGAAGCCTTTAAAGCTTAATGTGTCCCTGTAGCTCACACAGGAAAACAGCCATTTGACCCTTGAAGTCACACTGATTAGCCAGAGATGAAGGCAATGGGGTCCAGTTTTCCTTCTCAGACAGCAAAGCAGTCCTCAAGCAGCAAGCCAGACCTCTGGGGTCAGAGCACCAGTGGTTCCTGGTGAGCTTTGAAAGTGGTGAGGCATACAGGTGAGCCTATACCCTGTGTTTCTGTGAAGTGGATGGCAAGAGTAGTTATTTCTCTCTGAGATTTTTCGTAACAGAGAAAATTGTGCATTTGTTTGCACAGTTTGCATCTGGCACTTAACTTTTTAGAGGTGATAGAACAACAAATTAATGAGGAGAGTAGAGCCAGGGGTCTGGCTTACCTCTAAGAGTCCATGCAAGAGCCAGGCCATGTACATGGTTGTAATGTGAATCATGCAACAAGCACAATGTAACAATAAAATGCCTTAGAAATTCCCAATTTTTTTATTTATTGAACATGGGGAAAGCGTAAGACTTTAGTACACCAGATTATATCACTTCATTGAGAGGTGTGAGTTTTTAAAAAAGAACTTACCCTACGACAATGCCATTTATGAACTAGGAAGTAAGTAATCCTTCATATATGTATCCTATAAGTGGCATAGATTCGTATTGTAGACTGAGCAACATTATAGTCTATTAAGTGAAATAGGAGAGTTTTTTTTTAGCATTCTTAACTCACGTTTTTGAAGGTCCTGTCATGCAGTAATGCATGACAGCTTGCATTGTTACCTTGGGCAGTTAGTGTTGTAGTAGGCGCCCTGGTGCACAAATAATGCCAGACAAAGCAGTAATTTAAATTTTTGTCTGGACTCTCTTTCATGTAGGTGAAGAGGCACCCGACATTCCTGTTCCTTGACTATAAACACGTAAAAGCGACACTTGTAAGATCAATTTTGCAAATGAAGTGTACACCAGCCCAACTAAATAGAGAACCATTTCACATGTAACATTAATTAGAACATGTGGAAAGGAAAGGGTCAGGATGGAGGGCACAGAAGTTACACAACTTAATAGGCAGCAATACAATACATCTTGTTAGGGCCTTGCATTGGGGGTAACTTAGCTGAATCTGACAAAGTAGCATAACTTCAGAGGCGAGCACATCATTTCATTGTCTATACCTGACATACTCCATTCTTGGCACGGCAGGCTACCAGCCTCAGATGGGTCAGTCCACATTCAATTCTCACTCTGTAATGCTCACCTTACAGGTAGGAAGTTGTCCGAATTATGCTGTTTCTGAATGTGACTTACAAAAAGAGTCACAGTCCGTTTGCACCTGCACTTGTGTTTTTGGTTTCTACATAAATGCCACACGCACTGCCTGCTGTAGTCCTTCCCTCTGCCCTACGAAGGCAGAGACTGAAATGAAGGCAGAAGCACACCACTCACTGAGAAAGACATCTGGAATAAGTGATGTAATGCCTCACGCAGTGTTTCTTACTACAACGCCCAATGCTGCATCAATCAGCTGCACCTCTAACATGCTCAACTACAACACCCCCTGAAGTGAAGATGAAGGGCTGCAACAATGGTAAGGCTGATGTCATTGTCACTTCTGACAGATGCTGGGCACTCAGGATGCACCTGCTTGCCTGACCTTCACTACATATGAGTGTGAGGCAGTCTTATACTCGTCATTCAATAGTTTGTTTGTGCTCTATACCCGAGTTACTCTTTAAAATTATAATGGAGGTTGCAAAGCAGGTGGGGGTGAGGAGAGCCCTAATTAAGAAACTGCCACTGTAGGGCAGCCCACCTTCGGTAGCTTCCACAGGTCTAGGGGTATTCTGAAGAGTGGTTCTGGAGATCCAATATTTACACCTGGTGTCAGTTTTTATGTGTAGAGTGGGGAAGGTCCCCTCTCTTACTCTCACAATGAGTGATGCACACCCACTACTAGTATTAGGCCCTGCGTACAGGTAGTACCATATACTGGAGACTTACAAGTAAATTAAATGTGCCAGTTAGGTGTAGTCCAATTTTACCATGTTTGAATGAGAAACCACAAGCACTTTATCACTGTTTAGCAGTGGTAAGGTGCACAGTGTCCTAATTGAGTCAAAATCGTAATCAGCAATACAGGAAGAGTGAATGCTAAGGTTTGGGGGAATACCATGCCAAGGCTGTCAGGTCTATAATGTAAGTTCTATTTTGGGAAGATGGATGGCTCCTGACAGCCACAAATATGATAAAGGGGTCTATTATCCATGAAAGGTGTGGCCACAAAGTACAGTAGTCGAAAATTACGCTTAGGGTTCAACAATGTGAAATCTTGTTAGTTATTATTATGCATGTGACATATTTTCAGTAGTCTAGAAGAACATATTGAATTGTAGCTTGTATTTTGATTGTAATTTTGTGTATTTGTTTTGCATATTGACGTGTTCACATAAGTGTGCATTTTTGCCATTTGGTGTTTGCAAGCATGTCTAATACACAAGAGGGACAGGGACAGACATATTCTTTATTGAAGGTACAAGAATGTGTTGATATTAGCACAGTTTATCGACTTATACTGACTCTGATGGTGATCTGCTGTATTTGATTTAGCAAAAAGACATACGTCTTTAGGCCCAATTTTCCCTTAAAAAAATAATATAGACGCTTAAAAAAACAAGTTTAAAAGGATCAGGATTTCAGATGTTTGGAGTTAGAAACCTCTTGTAATTGCTTTACACAAAATAACTTGAGATGAAGTAAAACAATTTCTCTGACAAATCTGTACCAGGACTCTAACGTTTTTCTTTTTACCATCCATTGACTTTCTTACTGAACATTCCAGTACATTTATACATTGATTATATTGATTTCTTTTAAATTAACTTTATTACTGTGTGGCCTTTAAACAAGGTGTACTATAACTCATTGGTAATTTATGATAACAATCATATTTTATTTGTGGGACTTTGGACATTCAAAACCATTGGGTTAATCTGCATATGAATTGTTCAGTCTCAATTAGAAAAGGATTTTGTGATGATCAGTCAGTTTTCAACAATCTAGGCATGCTTCTTGAAATTATCAAGTTAATACCGGACACAATACTAGGAGCATCACATTCAACAGACATCAATTAGAGCCTTATGGCGTGCCGTAGCAGGCCATATCAGCCATTAAAGGCCCGAGTGAGCTGAAGGTGAGGGCCTTTAACAAGGGAGCAGGTCTTTAATGCCAGTATAGCCCAGCTACGGAGGGCTATAAGGCTATTAGAACATTCTGCTACTAGAGGGCAGAATGTTCTAATAAATAAAACAAAGGCCTCACAGAGCCAGAGGGGATTGAAATTCCCCTCAGCCTCCATGAGTCCTTTGTTCATAATAACAACTGTGCACCACAACAATGGAATGTTAGTGCTTCGGACTTAGTAGAAGCATTAGAAGCCCGGAGCATTCCATTGTTTTCAAAGGAGTTCCCAACATTCCAATGTTCTAATATATATTGGCTGTACAAACATATGTGATTCAGCACCAGGACATCCTTTTCCAATTGTTTACCTGATGGATCTTTTCTTTGTCGACATGAGAGGTAGAGGGAGCTAACATTAGAAAAACAATCTTAATTAACAGTGTAACATGTTTGGCTACACAATAGGGACTAAGAATCAGAAATAAAGTTACAGAGTTTTATTACAAGTTAAAAGTCAGGTTAATATAACCCAATTTCAACAACATGCTGTAAAGATACCAGATAAGAACAGGATCACCAAACCACCTTAAGATGTTTAGGCAAATCAGCATGAGGCAAACCAACATTTCAGTTACAGCAATACAGAATATTAGAAATAAAATCTGATGCTCAGAGTCTTCGATCTTCTCGTCTAAACTTGAGTAATGTCAGAAATAATTCAACTTAGAATCTAAATCACCTAAGGGAAATTATTAAGGGAAACCTTAAAAAGTAGAGGGAAAAGAAGGGTGTGTGTGTACACCAAGAACATGGCGGTCACTCTGCGATAGAGGTCCATCACATGTTCAGGCCATCTGCTAAATACCTCTGCTTCCGGGGGACCTTGTGCGGGCTCGAGCACACTGGTGGTTGACATCCAGGGTTAGATCGTCGACAGGGCCCAATTCGGCCAACAGTTGGTTGGAGAGTGGGGTCACTCCATGCAGCTGTTGCAGGAGCAGAGAGTAGCTGAGGCACAGTCAGCCGGGGGAGAGACGATGGGCTGCCTGAGTCCAGCAAGTGCATTGTTGTCTGTGGCCCCCCCCCAGCATGAAGAGAGGCTTGTCAGACATCTCCTGCCATGGTGAAGAAGCTCAGAGTTCCCGAATTCTACAATCCGATGCGGAGCAGAGTTCATTTGTGCATGGAAGGTTGGGTTTTTTATGCTCTCTCGCGAGTGCCACGAAACTACCGGGCCACTAGCATGCGTACATATGAAATTGCATTTGATTGCACTGTTTTTGGCCATGCGCACAAGACTTCTCATCTACACACGCTGCTTCTGGCAATGACAGCAGCCAAAACAGTCACACTCGCGAGTTCAAATGCATCTAGAGCAGATATTTTAATCCAGATACATCTAAATCTAATCAAAAAGTGTTTTTAAGTCGAGTTTCTTCTCCAACTGACCCTTCAAGTTATTTTTTAAACTGAGAAGCCTTTTTTATTTTTTGAACAGGAAGGAAGTGCCCTAGAGTCTCCAACTTCCTGCTTCTGTCCAACAGGCTCCTCCCAGTGGTTTGTCTATCTCCTGGTCATTGTTCACTTGGATTTCAAGGTAGAAGAATCACTCTCTTTGTCTCCTGGCTACACCTTTGGATTTAAGTACTTTGTTTTTGTGAAATCACACAAGTTAGTTAAAAAAAAACGATTGAAAAAGGGTGTTTGCTTGGGCCTGCACTAGTATTTCTTGTACTTTTTTACTTTAATATTTTTGTACCGGTGGTTGGCATTGGAGTTTAAGTATGGACCTAGTTATTGTTTATATTTACATTTCATTGATTTTTCATCTTTTGGAAAGGAAAATTATTGCACAGCTCAGTATCTTTTCTACATGTTTGTAACATTTGTAATACTATTTTACTATGTGGCCTAGATTTCCAAAGGGCCATCTAGCCAGCATGCCCAGTAGTAGTAGTCATTAGTGCATGAAGTAAATGTTTCAGTGGTATATGTTTTTAAAACTTCATTTAGGACAGGGATGGCATTGGATTAAATTAAAACAGTTGGCTATTGTTTGCATTTCACTTTTGTTTAAAGTGGGGTAATATTTCATGGCATAGGAGGATGTGTACTGTTCCTTGCTCCTTGTTGTTGCTATTTGACCAGGTGACTGGCGGCCATTGTGTACACCCAGCCAGTGTCCCTTTGTCATAGGCTTGCATGTGCTCTTTGTTTGCCACGCATCCTTGCTCCTTGTTTTAGTTTAACCATGAGGCTGGCAGTCATTTTGTGCATCCAGCCAGTGTATCTTTGCATCGGCTTGCATGTATTACTTCCTCCCTATGCCTCCTTGCTCCTTGTTTTTGTTGTTAAACCATGTGGCTAGTAGCAATTTGGTGCATACAGCCAGTGTCCCTTTGCTTTAGCCTTGCATGTATTCTTTCTTTGCCAGACCCACTTGCTTTGTATTGTTATTTGACCATGTAGCTGGCAGCAATTTTGTCCATCCAGCCAGGGTCGTTTGTCCTAGGCTTGCATGTGTTCTTTGTTTTCCATGCCTCCTTGCTTGTTGCTGTTTGACCATGTGGCTGTCAGTCATTTTGTGCATGCAGACGCCAGTGTTCCTTTGCCATAGGCTTGCATTTGTTCTTTCTTTATTCCCAATGCCACCTTGCTCCTTGTTGTTGTTGTTTGACCATGAGGCTGGTGGCCATTTTGTCCATCCAGCCACTGTCCCTTTGCTATAGGCTCGCATGTGTTCTTTGTTTGCCATGCCTCCTTGCTCCTTGTTGTTGTTTGACCATGTGGCTGGCAGCCATTTCGTGCATGCAGCCAATGTTCCTTTTTCATAGCTTTTCATGTGTTCTATCTTTGTTCCCCATGCCTCTTTGCTCCTTGTTGTTGTTTGACCATGTGGCTGGCAGCCATTTTGTCCATCCAGCCAGTGTTCCTGTGCCATAGGCTTTCATGTGTTCTTTGTTTGCCATGCCTCCTTGCTCCTTGTTGTTTGACCATGTGCTGGTAGCCATTTTGTGCATCCAGCCAGTGTATCTTTTCCATAAGCTTACATACAAACATCGTTAATTATTGATCATTTGTTTATTTTAAGTTTCTATTTTTTTTTCTATTCTGATTTTTTTAATTATGTTTTTATTCAATTGTTTATTTTATTTTTAATTTAAAAAATGTTATTTTAGTTTTTTATTTTAATTTTTAATTTTACTCTATAAATTTCTTGGTTTTTTTTTTTTTTTTTTTTTTATTTGTTATTTCAATTGTATTTAATTCTGCATTTTGACTTGATCCAACCACTACAGAATTCGGGTTATTTAGGTGTAGAATAATTCAATTTCCTCTTGGACACCCTGGCTGCGGAGCACTGCAGACAAATCAGCAGTATAATAATTTTTTTAATGATTATTCCATTTCCCCTGGACCACCTTGCCGCCATAGGCTTTTAAAAGGATTATTCCATTTACCTGTGCACCTCTCTCTGAATACCCCAGGTGTCCCCCTTATATTAAAACAGATGGGGATAAAGTAAAGAGCTATATCTGCATGTTGTACTGCCTGATTTTAAATGGAATTTTATGGTGTGGTGTTGTGGTTTGACTTTACAATGTTTGATTAAATTAGTATTTATTATATAAGTAATCAACCACACTAAGATTTCATTTGTTTGTGTTATTTCAACCAGCAACAATGCCACAATTCACTAAGTAATTGTTTTTTTTTGCTTGGTTGCTTTTAGGTGCATAAGAAAAGAGGCCTCACATCACCCGCAGTACTGTCAAGAGAAGGCCTTAGAGTTACTTCAGCCCTTCAAACCTTTCCGCTTGAGCATTGTTAGAAATGGGATCTCCAGTTGCCAGTGGTTTGTACCCAGTCCAAGTAAGGACCGTCAATTTAGTCAGAGTAATAGACTTACATATCTAAAATAATCCCTGCTCACCCCCTTGGCAGATTGGCATGAGCAGTCAGGCTTATCTCAGAGGCATTGTGTAAAGTATTTGTACACACATACACTCACACACACACAAACACACACACACACAGTAGCACAGTGAAAACACCAGAAAAGTACTCCACACCAGTTTAGACAAATAGCCAATATTTATCTGAGTAAACCAATACCAAAATGACAAAAATCTAACATACACAAGCAAAGATATGAATTTTTATAGGTTAAATAAAATAAAAAAAGCACTTAGAAACAAAATATCTACAACTGAGGCTATCACGACTTCTGTGTCAGACACATTCCCAAAACTTGCCACTAGAGTGGGAGTGTGGCCACCCATCGAGTCGCACAGACCCCTGTCACAGTACCTTTGGGAAACAAGGGAACAAAGCCATTGCACGGAGTTGGGAGGTGACGCATGGCTGGAACCGGTGCGTGTCGGTTCGTTACTGCCACCGGGGAGCTGAGGCATCGTTTCTTACTGATAGCAGGGGTAGTGAGGCGTTGGTTCCTTATGGTTGCAGGTCAGGAGATGAGGCGTTGGTGGCCAGGAGCTGGTTCCTTACGATCTGGCAGGGTTGATCAATCCAGCAGCGAGGCGTCAACTTTGCGTTGTCACGATCACACAACTGGGTCACAGGTGCTGGGGTGGAGTTGGAGTCCGGTTTCCCAGACGTTGGGGACATGGCACTCAGGACTCATACTGTGGTGGGACTTCGAAAGCGTTGCTGTGGCACCAGACCCATGGCTTCAGTCGTGGTTGTTACACTCAGCGGGAAGCATAGCTCTCGGTTCAGGCAGCGTTGTGGAGTCAGACAGCAAAACCAGTTCCTAAGTTGCTCTGGAGTAAATGCACTTGGTTTCTTCTTGGGTTCACCAGAACTCATTTCCAAGGGCCCATGGACTGGATTTGGCACCACTTGGCAAGTCAGGACTCTCAGCAGGAAGTCCAGGTGATGGCAGATGAAATCTTTGATGTCCTTGTGATTTCTAACAGGAGGCAAGCTCAGTTCAAGCCCTAGGAGCACATTGGAAAGCAGGATGTAGAAAGCAAGGTCCAGTCCTTTCACTCCCAGGACAGAAGAAGCAAGCAGGAGGCCAGCACAGCAAAGCAACAGGCAGAGTGGCAGTCCCTCCCATGGCATATTGCTCTTCTTCCTGGCAGAATGACCTCAATCCAGCAGTGTTCTGATGTTGTGGTTTCAGAGGCCCAATACCTATACTCTTTCCCACCTTTCAAGTAGGCAAACATCAAAGAAAAGTCTTTGTAGTGCACAAGACCTTGTCTTTCCTGTCCTGGCCCAGATACACTACAGGGGGTTGGAGACTTCTTTGTGTAAGGACAGGCACAGCCCACTTGCACTGTGCAAGTGCCAGCTTCTCTCACCACACTAGCCCAGGAAGACCCATCAGGATATGCAGAGCACACCTCAACTCCCTTTTTGTGACTGTGTAGAGTAAATTCACAAATGTGCCCAACTGTCAACCTGACCCAAACATGTATTCCACAGCCAGGCAGAGGCACAGAATGGTTACACATGAAAATGCCCACTTTCTAAAAGTGACATTTTCTAACTTACAATTTAAAAAACAATTCACCAAAAGATGCAATTTTAAATTGTGAGATCAGAGATCCCAAACTCCATACCTCTATCTGCTCCCAATGGGACATTACACTCAAAAGATATTTTGAGGCAATCCCCGTGTTACCCGATGGAAGAGATAGATATGCCTTGCAATAATTGAAAAACAAATTTAGCAGTATTCACTATCAGGACATGTAAAACATACAATTACATGTCCTACCTTTTAAATAGACTGTACCTTGCCCAAGGGGCTACTTTGGGCCTACCTTAGGGGTAACTTACATGTAGTAAAAGAGGAGGTTTGGGACTAACAAGGAGCACACGTGCCAGGTTGAAATGGCAGCAACAAACTGCCCACACAGACATTGCAGTGGCAGGTCTGAGACAAGTTTACAGGGTTACTCATAGTGTTGGCACAATCAGTGATGCAAGCCCCATTAGTAGCATTTGATTTACAGGCCCTGGACACCATCGGTGCACTGTACCAGGGACATTCTGGTAAATCAAATATACCAATCATGGATAAACCAATTACCAATACAATTTAGTCGGAAAGCACTTGCATTTTAGCACTGATCAGCAGTGGTAAAGTGCCCAGAGTCCTAAAGCCAGCAAAAAAGAAGTTCAGCACAGGATCAAAACAGGAGATCAGAAGCCAAAAAGACAGGGGAAACCAAGTCAAGAGCTGACTGGTCTAACATGCATCTTAGTGCCAGTGCCAACTTACAGCTTAAGATGGCCTCAAAGAAAGTTGAACCCAAGAATGTTGCCAGTGAGAATAAGTAGCTTTTCAACAGTGGCCTGCAAAATATAACATTTTTTGGGAGATGTGTGCCTGCAACTCCGGCCTCCAGGGAGGCACCTGGGAGCAGCACTCCCACATCAACAGCACCTCTCCAACCTCCATGCCTTTGAGTGAGGTAGCCACTGCAATCATGGTGACGACAACGAGCAGTGACAGTGAATTGGATTCATCCCATTCGCAAAGTAGTACCCAATTGTTTCAGAAAACAGAGCAAAGTGGACAGCAGCCTCAGCCAGCAATAATAGATCCTCTCAAAGTTGGAGCAGAACAGGAGGTTGAGCTTCCTGACAAGCAAGAACCTCCTCATTTGGAATCAGTGGCTCCCAGATCTCCAGCAAGAAAAAGGAAGGGCACTACTCCACCATCTACTCCAAGCACCACTTCTGATGATGATGATGGGGACATAGCGGGGACGCTGGTAGAGTCCAGGAGATGCCAGGTGAGGCAAGGGAAAAGAACAGTTCCAGAAAGCCTTAAAATCATGGAAGGAGATGATGATGAAGAGGATGATGACCACAATACAGTCATTGTGGAAGCTGTCACAGAGGGGTCCGACATTATTATTCAACCTGCTCCGAGGGATGTGGCACAGGCAGCACCTCCCATCTTTGTAAGGCCCTATCAGAGACTTGCACCAACCCATACCTCAGTAGAAGTATGCACTGCAGAGAGGCAATCGACACAACCACTTACCTCCAGTTCTTCTTCAGGCATTGGCCCAATAAGAAAGGTACTTCTTCCCAGCTTGGGACTTTTCTATAATTAGCAAACAGGAGGAGAACATTGTGATATGCTCCATTTGCCAGGTGCATGTTTGTCGAGGTAAGCCTTATTTACATTATGGTACTGGAGGCCAGATGACACATAGGAAAAAACATCACGCAATCCAGTGGTAGGAGCACCTTAAAAAATAGCTGAACATAGTTGTGGTGGTGAAGGTGATAACGTGTCCCACCTTCAATAATTTAACTTACACAGGGAGTCGTTTTAGGCCAATGAACCTTTTGACCCTGATTAAGACGAGATATCTATTCAGCATTTCAATCAATAGATCAATAACCTCATCAATATTCACAATAGCGATCAATAAAATTAATTTAATACGAATCGAAACATACCATGACCCTCCAGCCATGAATAATTACACAAATTTAGTAAGATTTATGATATTTATTCCCTATCTGTTAAACTCTACTAGCAAGTTTATTAGTCTCAATACCAGAAAACACATCAACAATGTCACAATACGGCAACTCGAATATGACTTAAACAAAGCAAAGATCATGAACATTAGAACAAAGCACGACGTCAACATGAATCAACTTTAGCAGAGTATCATTAGCACATTATTCAACAAAGCAAGATTCAGTCATTTGTCTATTTGCATCCGAATTAGTGAACTCCTTAACTATCCTCTAATTAGCATCAGCATGTTGGGCTTCATGCAAAACAATTTAGTAACACAAATTTAGAAAACATCTAACTATGGCCACTATCAAAAGTGCAGTTGGTACCTAGAAAGGAAAGGCAAACAGACAATTACGATTCATCATCATATATTTACCCTCCGTAATGGGTCAGCATACAGAATCAGTCTTCGTACTCAGGACAGGAGTCGATCCACCATCAGCCAGGATATAACAGCAAAGTCTCAGCAAACAGGGCAGAAAGCTCTTCCCTCATAAGGAGGAGAAGTGCGTTATAGGGCAAGGAAAAGATGAGGATGGTTTAAGATATCAGGCAACAAAGTCTTAAGGCAGAACAGCATGAATGGCTCAGTAAAAGACACGTAATGGCTCAATAATGGCAGAATAAGAATGGCAGGATAAAAAGGCGAGCAATGGCTGATTTCTCCTTGTAACACGTTGTTAAATTGAATTTGCCAGACAAGTCTCCAATTTCCAATTGGTCAATATTTGGTGCATCGTTATCTCTGTCCAATAATCCGTTGATCACCTTACTAGAAATTTCACCTAAAACAGTTCTCATGTAGTTTATTGGTTCCTGTGATTTACGCCTTCAAGGAGTAGAATGTCAGGTAGGAAAAGTTACACTCCTCGCTTCAGTCAGTAGCTCCATTGTCTTTACCAGTTTAGGTGACCTTGTACCTGTTGCGAATTACACTGTTGCATTCAGCAAGAATGTCTCCTTGAGCAAGTCGGGTCTCATGAGAAAGAATTTACTACGGTTGCACACACATCTCTAGCTTCTGGAAAAGTACAGTTTTATGTCCTTCAGGAAGACCGCACATTGCATGTTAGAAAAACACAATTAATATGAGAGCAGGCAGCTAGGACCAGACCCTTGCTAACTAAGGCCTAGTTATTAACTTAGCAAAACCTTAATACAAGATTCATAAAGCTAGTACAAAATCATATATTAGTACATTATTTATTAATTATTAGCTAAGTTCATCAATCATCATATCCATTGGTGGCCACTCCCCGTGGGCACATTTCAAACGCGCACATTAATTTTCTTCTATCATGTTTTCTATGTAGCTTCATTGTATATTATTTCGCAAGTTTTTCCTTAATATTGAAATATAAAGTTACACTCCAACAATCCTTCCTCTGATGACTCTTGTCATCACCCAAATCCCTTCTTCACAAATTTTCATTTTCTAAATTCTGTTATCTCAATTTCTTCCCTCGGTTTTGCCTTTTCATATTTTGCTCTGAACATTTTCTCCCTTTTCTTTTCTTCCCTCCTCGCATTATGTTTTGCCAATTTTGCTTTAATTCTTTTACTAATTTTGCATGACAACCATAGCCCAAATAAACAAGCCAAAACATTCACTATTCCCTGTATTAATTTTCCCAACATCCCATGCCAAATACTACTAAACCAGCTTCCCACATGAGCAAGTCCCTTTCCAACCTTTTCCCAAACACCTGGTTCCTTCAATTCCTTCAAATCGGCACTATCTCTTCTTAGGTTAGTAAGCATGCTTCTAATCTCATTACTATTGTCAGGTATGTAGGCACAGCAGTGACGCTCATTAAGCATCTTACAGACTCCGCCATTTTTCGCTAAAAGAATGTCTAAGGCAAGCCTGTTTTGAAGAGTCATAGCCCTCTCCGCAGCAAGCTCAGTATCCATCAGGAGTATATCTCCTGTGAAATTTGTCTGCATGTTATCCACAATAGTAGACAACTTTTGAATCTTTATGGAGTTCAAGATAACCCCCACTGAGGGAATTATTGCTCCAAATATGTCTCCTACTACACCAGTAGCAGTCTCTCTCTTTTGTCTAGTACGAAGTAATTCAGACACCTTCGGAAACTTCTTTAGGTCCTCTACCTGGTAAATCTTTGGGAAAACTATCCCCAAATAACATGTCCCATACCATCCCTTTGGAAGACGGTAATAAGCATTAAGTATACAAATATAATAGACCCCTGGGATCGCTGGATCCATTCCATTTAACATAAACGTCCATTTACTCTGAAACAAAAACACATGCTTACACTCACTCATTCCCACAAACACATTGTCATAATATGACTTTGGCTGTGTTATGCAAAGCTTACCTACATGTAGTGCATCTAAAGCTAATTTCCCTTGTTCCCTAACTCCATTGTAACTCCCACTATAAATAAAGGATCGTTGCTGCAAGCCCTTTTCTAATTTCCCCCTTCAGAACCCTTCTTCTATCTTCAGTGTGATATAGAAAGATTTTCTCTACAGGTGAAAGCAAGCAAGTCAAGTTATTGCGGTGTGCATAGGATGTACTAATTGTTACTCTAGCTTCAAAGAACCCATTTATCAACTTTATGGCATAATATTTAGCTACGCTATTCAAATCTTCTATGATAGGCACATAAGAGAACACAAGGTCATTGGTTGGAGTAAAAATATTGCACTTCTTCATGGTTATAGAAACGTGTTAGTAGCAAACTACAACTTATCCCATAGGTTAGGGGCAAACTATGGTAGGTAACTCCCTCTTGTACTCAAACAGGAATTTGTGTACACACACATAACAAGCTTTCGCATCCATAGTGTCAACATACTCACTCAGCAAGCGATAGAAAACATTAGTAGACAGTTCCCCTTTTGTGTTAGTTTCCTCATGCAAATACTTTGTATCTTGCTCAAACCTCTCCCAAGGTGTTAGTGTAGCAGTCTCAGAAATTGTAGCATTGTTAGTTTAATTCTCATCCACCAATCGCATTTCCACAAACAAAGCTATAATGAACATCACACATACAACACCCAAAGCAACACCCAAATATTTACAATGCTTACTCCCCTCACTATCATCTCCCATGCTAGGCATGATCTATAAAGAATCAGAAAGTAAAGTGCTACAAATGTAAACAACAACCAACTGAGGATGGCTAAAAAGCTGTTTTTCCTTTTTTTTTTCTTCTTCTCAGCAAGGCTAAGCAAAGACTTTCTTCATGAAATATTTACAGCTCTCTCTCATTCACTCCCAGGATCCTTGTCAATTCAGTTGGCAGCTTGTCAAAATCAGTTTTCGAAAGTCAATTCAGGTTAACAGTGTCACATCCGGTAACTTATCAGTCTCTTTTCTCAGGTTTATTTAATTCAATTTCAACTTAACACAGTCTCTTTTCCTTGTTGCCAAACTCAGGTACCATAGTATTGACCTGGGACTTCTCAATCAAAACAGAAGGCCAAGAACTCTTGTTGCCACTCAGCTGATATTGCATATGCCCATTCAGGACCTGCGTACCTTCTATTTGCAACTCTCTTTCTTTTCAATTTGCGGTCACCTTGCAACTCTCCTTCACTCTAGTCTTCCTTCCTTGTTGTATCGACCTCTTCTTCAATTGTCTCATCAATGACCACCTTTCCTTTTGTCACTTGAAATTCTGGCCACTTATCTCCCTTTAAAGTTTCTCTGTTGTTTGACTTTCCGTGTGGCAGCCCAATGCCCTCCTCTTTTTCTATGGTGTTTTTTATCTAGCTGGACTTGCAATGGGCTCAGAAGGTGTCCGGGCACTCTGACTTTCTTCTGCCTCAAGTACTTCGCCATCTGGGTCTGTCAGGGGCTCAACTTCAAACCCATATCCGTCTGCTTCTGGGAGAACCTCTCTTTGAGTCAGTCCTCCTGGCACCTCAGTTGAGATAGGCTCACTGTCACCCCTCTGGATCTCATTTGTTGTTCAAGTGACTAAGCCGTCCTCAACGGGCTCTCCTCCTGTCTCAGTTCCCCTTTGATTGCTCTCCGGCCCTGAGACTTCCTTTTCTTTAGTTGTTATTTTCGACAGCTCAATTTCTTCATCAGTCGGGCACGTCACCTTCTTTGTGTGACTGGCATGAATCCAGTTTGGAATTCCCACACACTTCAGAGCAGTAGTAGTTGTCAGTATTACTTGATATGGCCCCTTCCAACGTGGCTCCAAACACGACTTCCTCATGTTTTTCTTGACAACAACCCAGTCCCCAGATTTTAGGTTGTGACCTGGATCACTTATCGGTGGCAATGTGGTGGCTTCCACCTGGTGAGAGAAAGAGCGGACCATGTCAGCCCGACCCTTGCAGTAGTCCAACACCATATCATCTGTGATATTCACAAGAGCATTTGCAGGCACTGCGGGCAATCTCATAGCTCGGCCCATGAGAATTTCATGAGGAGACAGTCCTGTTTTCTTGTTGGGTGTGTTTCTCATTGACATTAGCACTAAGGGCAACTCATCAGGCCATTTCAAATTTGTAGCTGCACACATTTTTGCCATTCGAGACTTCAGATTATCATTCATTTGCTCCCCTAGTGCTAATGCTTCAGGGCGGTAGCTACAATGCAACTTCTGCTCAATGTTTAATGCTGCACACAAGAGCTTAACCACCTCATTGTTGAAGTGACTTCCTCTATCTGATTCTAAAGAGATCAGAAACCCGAAACGTGGTATCAGTTCCCTAAGCAGCAACTTCGCTACTGTGAGGCTGTCATTTCTACGTGTAGGCTACGCTTCAATCCAGTGACTAAAGATGCCCGCAATCACCAACACCTATCTCAAACCGCCACACACAGGCATCTCAATAAAATCCAATTGCATTCTGATAAATGGACCACCTGCTCTCCCAATGTGGCTCAAATTCACCGCTGTGCCTTTCCCCGCATTCATCTGTTGACAGATGATGCACCTGTGACAAATCACTTCTGCAGCTTGTCTGAACTTCAGATTGAACCAATCAATTTTGAACAACCTGATCATGGCATCTCTCCCAATGTGTGCCTGTCCATGGTAAAACCTTGCAAACTGCGACAGAAGACTGTTCGGCAAAACCATTTTCCCCTCATCTGAAACCCACAAGTCATCTGGTCTCTGTACACATTGCATTTTAAGCCAAGAGCGCTTCTCTTCCCTGCTGGCACGACCCTGCAACAATCTTAATTCCTCCAAAGTGTCAACCACTCCTAATGCGTAACCTGTGCATGTTTCATTTTCTGTTTCAGGTAACAATTCCCACTGATCCTTGAACTATATACAGTTCAATGCGCAAAACCTTGCGACTTGATCTGCATATCCATTTCCCATTGACACAAAGTCTTGTGATTTCACATGAGCACTGCATTTCACCATGGCAATTTCAAGAGGTAACTGAATCGCGTGCAACAACTCCTTAATTCTTTCACCGTTTTTCACTGGCGAACCAGAAGAGGTCAGAAAACCCCTCTGTGACCATAATTGGCCAAAATCATGGACAATTCCAAATCCGTAGCTGCTGTCAGTATAGATAGTCACCTTCAATTTGTCAGCGGCATGGCATGCCCTAGTAAGATCAACCATTTCAGCCACTTGAGCAGAGTATACTCTTTCAAGCCAAGATGCTTCTAGGATACCAGTGATTGTACACACAGCATATCCGGCTCTCAGTACTCCTACTGAGTCTCTCAGACATGAGCAATCAACAAAGATAATGTAATAATTTTCTTCCAATTGGGTATCTTTAATGTCAGATCTCGGTTTGGTGCACAGTTCTGTTACCTCAAGACAATCATGTTCTACATCCTCAGCATCATCAACCTCTGTATTCTCAGTTGGAAGCAAAGTTGCCGGGTTCAATACAGTACACCTTTTCAGTGACACATTTGGTGACCCCAATATAATTTTTTCATATTTCGTCAATCTGGCATTTGTCATGTGCTGAGTTTTGGTTCGGGTCAGTAAAATTTCAACTGAGTGTGGGACCATGATTGTTAAAGGGTGTCCCATCACTATGCCTTCACACTGTGTGAGGCTTTGGCCAACTGCTGCAACGGCATGCAGACAACCCGGTAAGGCTGCTGCAACTGGGTCCAAAGTAGCTGAAAAATATGCTACTGGTGGGTTTTCACCTCCATGGACCTGTGTCAGGACAGACAAAGAACAAGCATCATGTTCATGACAAAACAGGACAAAAGGCTTAGTGTAATCAGGCATACCTAAAGCTGGAGCCGTGCACATACACTCCCTCAACTCAATGAACGCCTTCATCTCTTTCTCAGACATAGTTAGGGTATCTGAGCTTTCCTTGACCTCTTTAACTGTCAGTCTCACCAAGGGCTTGGAGATGATTGAGAAATTCGGGATCCACTGACGACAGTAGCCCACCATTCCCAGAAACATCCTAACGTCTCTCCTAGATGTCGGAGGATTCATCTGCAATATGGCAGTCACTCTTTCCTTGGGGATTTTCCTTGACCCTTTCTCAATCAGCTGACCTAAGTATTTCACTTCCTTCTGACAGTATTGCATCTTCTTGGTGGACACCTTATGCCCATTCTTTCCCAAATGATTTAGTAAGGCAATGGTATAGTATTTGCAATCATCTCTCGTGTTGGATGCAATCAACAAATCATCAATGTACTGTACTAGAGTCGATTGGAAAGGCAGTTCCAACGACTCCAAATCCTTCTTCAGGATCTGATTAAAGATGGAAGGTGATTCCGAAAACCCTTGGGTATTCGACACAAACTGTAAACCTTGTCCAGGAATTTGAAACTGAAAAGAAATTGTCTGTCCTCATGAAGAGGCACAGAAAAGAATGCTTGAGACAGGTCCACAACTGAGAACTATTCTGCATCGCATGGAACCTGGAACATAATCACGGCTGGATTTGGCACTATTGGGCAACACTTCACCACTATGTCATTGATCTTTCGTAAGTCTTGAACAATTCGAACTTTCCCACAAGGCTTTCTCAGACCCATTATAGGTGAATTACATGGGCTGCTCATCACTTCTCTCAGGACCCCCTGCTTCACAAAGTCTGCAATTATCTGCATCACCTGTATGAGGACATCCTGTGCCATGTGGTACTGCGGTACCTGGGGAAACACGGCATTTGGTTTTACATCGACTTTGACTGGTTCTACTCCTTTTATCAATCCCACTCCCTTTCCTGTCAAGTCCCACACTATCCCTGTGACTGTTCCCTGCAAGTCCGCGGGCAAGTCAGTCACTGTGAACATCGGGAGGAAGCTTATCAAGGGGTACTCTTTATCTGTGGTCTCTGTTTCCGGCTCTGAGATCTGACCATCATCCCCTTCATCATCACTGTTTGTCTGTACCTCAATTCCTTCATTGGAACAGGTGATAGAACACCTTGTCTTACACAGTAAGTCTCTTCCCAGTAGGGACACAGGACTTGAGTCACAAACCACAAACCTGTGCAACCCCTGAAAGGTACCAATCTCAACCTGAACTGGATCTGTAATCGGGTTAGTCAGGAGCTGGTTTGCCACTCCTACTAGCTTTATTGTATGTCCTCAAAGAGGCAATTTCGGAACCTCAGCACTTCTGACTGTAGAGCGTGTAACTCCTGTATCAACCAAAAATGATACCTTGTGACCCATCACCTTCCCTTTTACATAAGGTCCCCTCCGATCTACTTCTAAGGACGCTGCAAGCCTGCACTCCTCACTATCCGAGCTGTCATCCGACCAATCATCGTTTATTCCATTCTCACCACGCAATGGGAACTGTTGTACAGTGTTACTTTGACCCATTCCTTGACCTGTGACCTGTTGAGGGAGCATCACCTGTTGCTGTCCCATCAGTGCTAAGGGGAACTGCATTTGCTGTCTAGGTACCACTGGAATCTGCTGTTGCACTTGTTGCATCTGCACTGGTTGCACACGTGGCATCTGCACTTGTTGCATGGGTTGAAGACCCTGCATCTGAACCATGTTGTTCTGAAAATTCAGATTTGGACCCCCTCATTCTTGGTCCTTTAACATTTTGAAAGGCACTGACATCATTGCTTTGTTGAACAACACCCGCCTGCACCATCATCGGGCACTCCTGCTTCCAGTGTCCGACACCCCCGCACGCATGACATGGTAACACCTTCTTCATCCCCTGTACATCATTTTGAACTGTAACAGTATTTAAATCTGGACCACGGTTCACAAAACCTCCTCGACCTCTGCCTCTCCCTTGCGTCTGAAACATTCAGTTTCCTTGCGGCTGTTGCACCATCTGTTGTACTCCGTTTCAGTGCATCCCTGCTTGAGCTGCCTTAATTTGCATCACCATCACTTTCTCCTTCAATTTTCTCTGCTTCAACTTAATCTCATCACTACAGTATTTTGCATACTGCAACACTTCATCAATCGGCTTTGCTTGCCAACAAATCAAATGATTCTTAATCATCTGACTAATCTCTGGCCTCAGTCTTTCAACAAACCTGAACACAAGGTGATTCATGTCTTTTGCCTCTATGACCTCTGTACCGCTGTAATGCTTGAACGCTTTCAACAAACTCTCATAGTATGCATGTATCGACTCTTTAGCTTCCTGCGCCATTCGATCAATCTTTTGCCAATCGATATTCTGCGGTGATACCTTCTGCTTCAAAAACTCAATTACTTTATAGTAATACTTTATTACCTGAGGAGACGGTGCTCATGTAGCCCTGTCCGTTGCCGGTTCCGCTGTCTGCCAGTCAACACTCCTCTTGCACTCAAGCCACAAGTCAGCTGGAACAATGATCTCAAAAAGGGTGTTCAAGTCTTCCCAAAGACACTTTGCAAGCTTCACAAACCTATCTGTCTGCTGATACCACTCTATTGGCTTCTCCCTCAGCCTGGGAAAGTCATTTGTGAATGACAGAATGTCACCCCTAGACCACGGTACATGGACAAGACCCCCTCCAGCTGTTTCTCGCATGGGTAGCATTTTTATTCTGCTGGTATCCGGTGCTGGTTTAGCCTGCTGTTGCTCCACGCAATCACTCTTTCTCTTATCTCTTTTCTTTGCCCATCTGCCTTCCCACTTTTCTAACGCTCCCCAAATTTGGGCGCTCTGTAGTATCTCTTTGAGGTGTGCCTTCATCCCCGTAGACCTCGTGTACTCAAAGTCCTTAGGCTCAAAGTCTAATCTGTAACTCCTTTTCAGATGCTTGGTATTGTCAAAGTCTATGTCATATTTGTCGGCTAGGTTCGCCAACTTCTGGTGCACCTTGCTCACTTCTTTGGTTATTTTCGGGCACAGGTATCTCAATTCTGCCTCAGTATAAGACTCTAGTCGGTTCACTCCCATGCTCCCCTCAACTAACTCAGCTGCTTCCATGCCCAACCTCACAAAATTCAGGTACTCTTCTCTTTCCGACTGCTCTGCTGTCGCAGGGGTAGTCTGTGGTGTATTCAGTTTGTCTAACCATTCGTTCAATTGTTGCGCAGTTAAACCTTGCAACGAGATATTTCCAGCCTGTATCATTGGTGTTTGTGACGCATTCGCACTTGGAATCTGCGGAGTCAGCAGTCCCAAACCTGAGTGTCCCATGGCATCTAGAGGAGCCCCTATCAGACTAAAGTCTAACAGGGACCTCGATCTTTCTACCATCTGTTCCACTGGGGTCATCCCTTGAGAGCTCCCTACGAACCCTCCTCTTGTCATGTCCTGGGTCATTACTCCCTGGTCACATACACTAGGCTTGTCCTGCGCGTACAATGGCACTGGTGTACCAACCGTAATAGGTAAGGATATGGCGGCTGGTGCCGGCCTATTCCCTACAACCTGCGGAACACCTGCTTCCATGTTCTGATTCATTATCTGTGCCGTAGCTAACTGCGGTCCTGTGACCGAAGTATAACTCTGAACCCTCTGTTGCTGTGGCTGGGGCAGTAAAAGTGGAGTTGGCTCAATCTGCACTAACTTTGATCTCACATATGCCTGGTCAGGCAGCACCATCAAGCTCGTAGTGGTTTCTAATATTGGGACATCAGGGTAGAGTCTCTCGACCTGTGGTGGCTGCAACTGGGATGTCATCTCTGGGGCAGTAGACACACTGACACTATTCTGCACTGGAGCTGGTGTCGCAACTGCATTTTCCTGTGCTGTATTAGCTGTTCCCTGGTTCTGTGTTGAATTTACAGGACCTGCACTAGACTACTTGGTCTATTGTCATCCATGGCATATGGAGGTGGACGATCATGTAACAACTGATTAAGGAACTCATCATCATCTGAGTCATCTGCATCTGCATCTGCCCAAGACTTTTTAGTCTCCTTTTCTTTGCTAGAGCCCTTGTCCGTTTTACAAGTGGCCTTTCTTCCCTGCATGTCGGCTTCTTGAGTTATTGCCGGAAACATCCTAACACCATCTATTATTTCTCTTCTCCACATTCTGTGTTCACTATCCCATCGAGCCTCCGCTAGTGTCTTTTCTGCCTTTCTCATCCTCCTTTCAAACCTCTGGTGCCGTTGTCATATGGCCATCAATTCCCAAATTGCTAACGCCTCAAACTGTGCTGGCCTCGGAGGTGGCTTTTGCTCATTTAACGTCTTCCGCAAATTCTCTAGAATCCCTATGTTGAACGACCCATTCTCTGGAAACGCCAAACACCCATCCTTTTCTGTTAATTTGCACCATTGCTTTAGCCAAAGACATGGCGCGACTCCCTTCTCCTCCATTGCAGCATAAGCCGGAGAATCCTCTGGCGGAGTAGGCTCCACCACACTCGCGGTAATGTACACATCTCCCCTCAAAGCGCTCCTTAAAGCCTTGAAGAACTTCATTTTTGCGTCTTTTATTTCGTTTATGACTGAATCAGGAAGTGACTTTAATTACCAGAACACCCTTTGCCTACCTTCTCAACCAATTGGCTCTCACGGACGGCTGCCAATGCGTGCGCAATTCTTCTCACCAATCGACCTATCCAAGCGCGGCTCCAATGACGTCACACTCACACACTGCGGCTGACAAAGTCTTGCGGCTTGTCTCCTTCACTCTCGATTCACACAAAACTAATGCAATATATTGCGAGCACTGACAAAAACTCAAATTTGCCAATTTAATACAGGAAGGGTAAAACAATTGCTTCAGAACTTTACAGAGGTTTCACTTGAAGCCTCGGCCGCTACTCACTCCTTCTCAGATCCCGCACTCGCAAGCAGAATTCGACCAGCAAATTCTACTCGACTTGTCAATGGTTCATCCTAGTGCACTTTGGAACTTACCAAATCTCCATCGAAGTTTTCACCCACTCACATTGACTCAAACTCGACCTGTCAACCATGCCCGATTGACCTATTAAACCATGCAAATTACAATACAAACCAAGTGTCTCATACACTTATCAATATACTCCGGAGTCTTAGACCACGCAGGGTCCGTACATCACCAACAACCACGTGGACAATTTTGAGCACAAAGCACCACATTCACATGAATCTCGCCAACTTCCCTACTCTCATACTGCGGAGTACGCATACTCCTACTAAAACATTACCTGACCTAAAATCCTCACAAACCTCAAAATTCACCTGCGGTATGCATAAGCTGGGCAAGCACAACCCCTACGCTACTCACTCTATCACTAGAATGCCAAGAACATACTCAACTCACTTCGGCAGGCTCCAAGATTCCAGGAAAGTCATTTGGGACTTAGGGGCACATCATCCATCCAATTTGCATTATCTCGAAAACAACTCTTAAACAATGGTCCCCCGTTTTGGGGCCCCAAAGGGCCGAAACCGTCCTCTGCTACCAGAACTGATAATGCGTCCCACCTTTAATAATTTAACTTACACGGGGACTCGTTTTAGGCCAATTAACCTTTTGACCCTGATTGGGACTCCTTAAGACGAGATATCTATTCAGCATTTCAATCAATAGATCAATAACCTCATCAATATTCACAATAGCAATCAATCAAATTAACTTAATAAGAATCGAAACACACCATGACCCTCCAGCCATGAATAACTACACAAATTTAGAAAGATTTATGATATTTATTCCCTATCTGTTACACTCTACTAGCAAGTTTATTAGTCTCAATACCAGAAAACACATCAACATGTCACAATATGGCAACTCGAATATGACTTAAGCAAAGCAAAGATCATGAACATTAGAACAAAGCACAATGTCAACATGAATCAACTTTAGCGGAGTATCATTAGCACATTATTCAACAAAGCAAGATTAAGGCCCTCATTACAACATTGGCGGTAAAAGCCGCTTACCGCCGTGCCGAAGACCCCCAACACACCGCCGCGTCCGCGGAATTCGACCACAGCTATTATGACCCACATTTCAGAATCCGCCAAAATTCAGACACCCACACAAGTCCACCACACCAAAGGTCAGTGATAAACTGGCGAAAACAAAACCTCCACCGTCACAGCAACAGAAATACGCCCACACTATCACGACACACGAATCCACACGGCAGTCTTTCAACCGCGGTATTCCATTGGCGGTACACACCGCCGCGCTCAAAATACACACACTCTTACAAAACACAGCCGCATTGGACAATTCAAAATACACACACCTGATACACATACACACACCATTCCCACACACCCATTACAATATAAAACACACACCCACATTACCCACAAACCCCTACGACCAATAATTCCAAAATAAGGCCAGAGAGAGACAGCACCAGCAAGAACAATAGCATCCACAGGCCCACAACACCATCACCCACAGAACTTCCACGCCCCTCACACAACACCCCACTACATATCAGCACACTTATCACCACACACTCCACCCCACACATCACCTACACCACCCCATGGCACGGCAAAGACACCCCAGGTTCTCGGAGGAGGAGCTCAGGGTCATGGTGGAGGAAATCGTCCGGGTACAGCCACAGCTATTCAGGGCACAGATGCAGCACACCTCAATAGCAAGGAAGATGGAGCTATGACAAAGAATAGTGGACAGGGTCAACGCAGTGGGACAGCACCCAAGAAATCGAGAGGACATTAGCAAGAGGTGGAACGACCTATGGGGGAAGGTGCGTTCCGTGGTCTCAAGACACCACCTGGCGGTTCAGCGGACTGGCGGCGGACCCCCACCTCCTCCCCCACAACTAACAACATTTGAGGACCAGGTCTTGGCAATTCTGCATCCTGAGGGCTTCGCAGGAGTAGGTGGAGGAATGGACTCTGGTAAGACAAATCTTAATTATTACATCCCCCACCCTACCTGCATGCCAGCACATACCCCCACCCTCACCCTCACCCCCAGCACCCCAACTCCTCACATATGTCCCAACATCACAAACCACCCATCCCAACACCAAGCCCTGCATGCAACAACAAAGCATGGACACACATCACTAAAGCATGCCCACTGCACATACCCATACAACCCACTAAACCATCATCACACAAGGTCCCATGCAGGAATGCAAGCACTGGGGTACACGGTCACCTACCCATTGCACACCATGACACACACAGATGTAATAACCATCCTTTTATACCCCTGCAGGACCCCTACCCAACGTCACCGGACAGGAGGGTCCACACATGTCCACACCACCAATAGAAGAGGCCCACAGTGATGACAGCACCTCTGTCCAACTGGATCTAGATGACCAGCCCGGACCATCGGGGACCTCGGGACAGTCGGTTCCCCTCACCCAGTCACAGGCCACCACAGACCTTCCCCCCTCTGGAAACACCAGCACAGCATCCACCCAGCGGGCCCATACCTCCATCCCCAGGACACGTCAATCAGCTGTGTGTCCACCACTACAGGGAACCCAGAATAACCCACCACCCCAACAACAACAGGGACCTGTGGGTAGTGGCAGTGGGCACACGGTCCAGGGGACGGAGGCCCAGGAACACAGGGGAACTGGGAGGGCTGCTGTGTGACAGGGGACGGACAGGCCAAGGGAACCCACTCTCCACGATGCCCTCTCCTCCATCATGGGAGCCTACCACCACTCCCAGGAGACGATGGCAACGGTACTGGCCAAGTTTCAGGAGACCCAGCGCCTGCAGGAGGAACAGTATATGGGCTTCAGGGAGGAACTCAGAACCATCAGCTCCACCCTGGGCACCATTGTAGGGGTGCTGAAGGAACTTGTGAACACCAGGAGGGACACTGTGGCACTACAAGGGGCCCCTGACATTAGCATGGACGATGAACTGCCCACCACCTCTGCCGGCGCTAGTGGACAGGACGCCCCGCCACAGGACCACCACACCAGCACCCCACCCCCTGCAAAGGGAGAACCACCCCGCAAACGGTCCCTGAGATCCAGGACAAAGACAGAGCATGATGCCAAGGCCCCCGCCAAGAAATGAGACCACCCTGATTGTCATCCTACTGTCCCACTATGTCACCCTGTCCATACTTAAACTGCCCCAGTTCCACTTCCTGTGCCCATATGGGCAATGCACCTGTGAGACTAATAGACTGGACTCTGCCATAGACATTTCTCCGCCATCACCCCTCACCATTTTATTACCCCCTCCAATATTGAGCACTTAAATAAACACACTTAAAGCACAAAACAATCTGGAGTCTGTCTGTGTTTTCGAAATAGTGTATTAGCAATTACAGTGACAAAATGCTCTTTCAATAGTAATGTCAACATGCCTATGTCACATAGCTCTAGTCCATGAGGAATCTAAGCAGATGTCACACAGTGGGGCCCATATCTGTGCAATCGTAAGGGAAAGTGACAACTCAGTGACCATACATTGGGTGAAAACGAAAGACAGTAGAGAGGTAGTAGTGTTAAAGTACATGTAGTAGGCAGGTCTGTACTCTTACCTATGTCTCACTGGAAATATTGCTGGATCACTGAGTCCCTGTTGTTCATTTCTTCTTCCTCTGCTTCCTCGTCTTCACTGTCCACAGGCTCCACAGCTGCCACAATACCGCCATCTGGACCATCCTCCTGCAGAAAAGGCACCTGTCGTCGCAAAGTCAAGTTGTGAAGCATACAGCAGTCCACGATGATCTGGCACACCTTCTTTGGTGAGTAGAATAGGGATCCACCTGTCATATGAAGGCACCGGAACCTGGCCTTCAGGAGGCCGAAGGTCCACTCGATCACCCTCTTAGTTCGCCCATGGGCCTCATTGTAGCGTTTCTCTGCCCTTGTCCTGGGATTCCTCACTGGGGTCAGTAGCCATGACAGGTTGGGGTAACCAGAGTCACCTGCAAATGGTGAGGGACAACTGTTAGACACGCACTAACCTGGAGGGATATCCCCAGACCCAGACAACCATTCCCACTGACTTGCTTCCAGGTGCTCACCTAATAGCCACACACGGTGCCTCTGGAGTTGACCCATCACATAAGGGACGCTGCTATTCCGCAGGATGTAGGCGTCATGCACTGAGCCAGGGAACATGGCATTCACATGGGAGATGTACTGGTCTGCCAAACATACCATCTGTACATTCATCGAATGATAACTCTTCCGGTTTCTGTACACCTGTTCACTCCTGTAGTGGGGGGCCAAACCCACATGGGTCCCATCAATGGCACCTATGATGTTGGGGATGTGTCCCAGGGCATAGAAATCACCTTTCACTGTACGCAAATCCTCCACCTGAGGAAAAACGATGTACCTCCGCATGTGTTTCAGAAGGACAGACAACACTCTAGACAATACGTTGGAAAACATAGGCTGGGACATCCCTGATGCTATGGCCACTGTTGTTTGAAAAGACCCACTAGCAAGGAAATGGAGCACTGACAGCACCTGCACTTGAGGGGGGATTCCTGTGGGATGGCGGATTGCTGACATCAGGTCTGGCTCCAACTGGGTACACAGTTCCTGGATTGTGGCACGGTCAAGCCTGTATGTGATAATCACATGTCGCTCCTCCATTGTCGACAGGTCCACCAACGGTCGGTACACCGGAGGATGCCGCCATCTCCTCACAGAGTCAAACAACTCAGAGGTACGTACCCACAGTTTACACAGAACACCATTCATACACAAAAGATGGCCTGTATGTGTGTGGAGTCTAGGCCTAAGTATGTGTGACACAGTTGAAAATGAAGCCATGTGGGCCCCTGAAATGGCGGCTGGCTGACCTGTAAAGTGGGACAATGGGATGTGAGGTAACTGCGCTGGCGTTGTACACCGTCACGGTAGGCGGTCGAAGACCGCGGCGCAATGCTGCATTAGTTAACATTGGACCCTATGGGTCCCAGGAGCCAATGACGATGTACGCCGGCGGTAACGGTACGCACCGCCGCGGACGTGACTGCCATTTTCTATCTGTTCAATCACTAGATACCTGATCTTCGACAGGAGAGGACCTACACTGCAAGTGCTGCTGTGACCTTGGTCTGGAAGAGACAATGGCTTGAGTGTCTGGGGAAAGGGCCCCTGCCTTCACATCGGAGGAGTTGGAGAAGCTCGTGGATGGGATCCTCCCCCAGTACACGCTACTCTACGGTCCTCCAGACAAACAGGTAAGTACACAGGGAGCATGTTGTATGGGCAATGCCTGTGTGGAGAGGGCTGGATGTAAGAATCAAGGGGGGAGAGTGCTGCGTGCATGAAAGACGGTGAATGCATGTGCCACATGGCAAGGGTTAGGGATGGGGGCCAATCACTTTGACGGTGCAGCTGGTAATAACTTCTCTTTTTCCCCAGTACATTTCATGTACGTCAGTGCCCACCAGAAAAAAGATATTTGGTGTGCCATCGCCAAGGACGTCCGGACCCTGGGGGACTACCACAGACGGAGCACCCGCTGCTGTAAAAGATGGGAGGACATTCGCCGCTGGAGCAAGAAGACGGCGGAGGCTCAGCTGGGGATGGCCTCCCAACGTGGGAGGGGTGCTCGTCGCACCATGACCCCCCTGATGTTCAGGATCCTGGCGGTGACCTACCCGGAGTTGGATGGGCGCTTGAGGGCATCACAGCAGCCACAAGGGGGTGAGTACACTCTCATTCTGCTGACTTTGCGCGCAGTGGAGGTGTCTGGGTGGGGGAGGTGGGCTGTGGGTTTCCCTAGGCCAGGGTGAGTTCCGTAGGCAAGGCCCCTCCATAAGGCAGGCCATGTGGCACCCCACCCCACCTCTGTAGAGTGCCAAGTACACCTAGGCATGCCCCTGTGTCATCTATGTGTGCAGATGTCGTCCATAGCCTTGTAGGCCATTTCCCAGGAATTGAACAGTGGACCCCAAGAGCACGGCGTAGTGCAGGGGGCTTCTGTGTCTGTTGTGTCCGCCAACGGTAGCGGTAATGCATGCACTCAACATGTCTTTCTTCCGTCGTCCCCCCCCTTTTTGTGGTCTCCCTGTTCTTGTGTGCATTAGCATCATCAGGCGGAGGAGCAGTGGCACCGGAGCACGAGGGAGCTGCATCCCACATGGCCCTGGTGGGCGAGACTACGGACTCAGAGTTCACCAGTGGGACGGAGGGCGAGGGGAGCTCCACGACGGGGACAGGAGCTGACACCAGCGACACAGACTCTTCCTCTGATGGGAGCTCCCTTGTGGTGGCGGCAACATCTGTGCCCCCGCATCTACAGGTACAGCCGCCACCCCCCCTCCCAGCACTGCCCTCCCAGCAGCCCCTCAGCCTTTGCCCCGTGCCCGCTCACCCAGGAGGGTGGGTATCACCTTCACCCCAGGCACCTCAGGCCCTGCCCCAGTCACCCCTGCTGCCCTCAGTGAGGAGGCCATTGACCTCCTCAGGTCCCTCACTGTTTGGCAGTCTACCATTTTGAAGGCCATCCAGGGTGTAGAAAGGCAGTTGCAACAAACAAATCGATTCCTGGAGAGCATTAATTCTGGTCAGGCGGCCCTTCAGCGATCTTTTCAGACTCTGGCCTCAGCACTGATGGCAGCCATTGTCCCTGTCTCTAGCCTCCCCCCTCCAACTTCCTCCACCCAGACCCAAACCCCTGTACCTCAGCCTATCCCAAGCACACCTACAGACCAGCATGCACACACGTCAACACACAAGGGAAGCTCTGGCAAGCATAAGCACCACACATCCCACAGGCACTCAGGCAAGCATCACACACATGCAGACACACCAACATCCACTGCCTCCACTGTGTCCCCCTCCTCCTCATCCCCCTCCTCCCTCCCAGTCTCATCTACACTCACACCTGCATGCACTACCTCTACAGCCACTACATCCCTCTCCATCACACCCACCACCACACCCCGCTCACGTGCAGTCACCATCCTCACTACCATTCACACATCCCCTGTGTCCTCTCCCAGTGTGTCTGTGACGCCCCCTCCTAAGATACACAAACGCAGGCACACACCCACCCAACAGCCATCCACCTCACGACAGCCTCCAGCACATGCACCTTCACCCAAAGTCACCAAACGTACACCTCCGACATTCACCTACTCTTCCTCCACGCCCAAACCCCCTCCAGCTACCCGTCCCAGTGTCTCCAAAAAACATTTCCTGTCCAACCTTGACCTCTTTCCCACACCTCCCCCACCCCATCCGTCTCATAGGTCCCGAAGTAGCACCTCAGCCACAACATCTCCGGGACCAGTGGTGCCTGTAGTCACCGGAATCTGGAGTGCATCGGCCACCAGGGCAGCCAGTGTGGCACGGAGCCACAGCACAGACAGTCCCCCACCTGTGAAGCATCAGAAGTTGGCCAGTGCCCGGCGGGAGAGGGGGAAGACTCCAGCCACCAATGACGCTCCCAGGGGTCCCGGTGGGAGTGTGGAGTCAGCTGTGACACCTTCCAAGGTGGGGAAGGGCCACAAGAAACCCTGCAAGTCTGGGAAGAGCAGCACGGCGGAGAAGACCGCCATCATCCCCGATGCCCTGGAGCCCACCTCCAGCACAAGCCCAGCTGCCCAGGACAGGACCGACAGCACCGGCCCACCTGCCCAGGAGGCCACCGCCAGCACCAGCCCACCTGCCCAGGAGGCCACCGCCAGCACCAGCCCACCTGCCCAGGAGGCAACCGTCAGCACCAGCCCACCGACCCAGACGGCCACCGCCAGCACCAGCCCACCTGCCCAGGAGGACACAGCCAGCACCAGCCCACCTGCCCAGGAGGCCACCGCCAGCACTAGCCCCGCTGGGCCATGAAGGACCGCCAGCAAAAGCCCCGCTGGGCCATGAAGGACCACCAGCAGCTGAGCCCCTGAAATGGAGAGCGCCATCTCAAGCACCGCTGCACAGGGCACCACCATCTCAAGCACCGCTGAACACAGCACCGCTGTCTCAAGCACCGCTGAACAGGGCACCGCCATCTAAAGCACCACTGCACAGGGCACCGCCGTCTCAAGCACCGCTGAACAGGGCACCGCCATCTCAAGCACTGCTGAACAGGGCACCGCCGTCTCAAGCACCGCTGAACAGGGCACCGCAATCTCAAGCACCGCCAACTCACGCACGAACAGGGCAATGCCATCTCAAGCACCGCTGAACAGGGCACCGCCATCTCAAGCACCGCTGGCCCATGAGCGGCAAGGGCACTGATGCAACAGAGTCCGTCACGGGGTGAATGATGCACTCTGGGCACAATGCCCCCTCCAGAACCAGTGGAGACTGTCATCCACTACCTCTGTACTTAGCAGGATGAAGCACTCTGGGCACCATGCCCCCTCCAGAACCAGTGGAGACTGTCATTCACTTGTGAGACTGTGGCTTTGCCAGGATATGGCAGTGGGCAACCCACCCACTGTATAGACTTGAGAGACTGTGGCTTTGCACTCCCCAGGATTGAACAGTGGGCAAACCACCCACTGTAGAGACTTGAGAGACTGTGGCTTTGCACTCCCCAGGATTGAACAGTGGGCAACCCATCCACTGTAGAGACTTGAGAGACTGTGGCTTTGCACTCCCCAGGATTGAACAGTGGGCAAACCACCCACTGTAGAGACTTGAGAGACTGTGGCTTTGCACTCCCCAGGATGGAACAGTGGGCATGTGGCCCCCTCGTGGATTTGGCGTTGTGCACTCAAGTGGCTGAGGTGCCCCCCCTTTCCCTCCGCCTGAGGTGCCTGTTTAGTTGCTGTCTGATGCCCCTGCAGTGTTCTCTCCGTCATGGTCGGGGATCTTGTGTGGGTCTCGCCCATACCGTGTGGTCCCAGTGTTACACAGACTTTCTTAGAGCACTACCTGGACTACTATGCTTGGTATATATTTTGTACATGGTGTATATATATATTTCTGCCTACTTGCTTTTAATATATTACAATGGTTACACTCATTTTCTATTGTCTTTGCATTTTTCCAGAGGGTTTGGGGGGTGTAACTGTGATGTATTGATATGCATTAGTGTGTGTGTTGTAGTGGGTGAAGGTGGGGGTATTGCCTGTGTGTGTCCCTGTTTTTTCCCTCCCCTGTGTCGTAGGTGCAGTACTCACCGTGGTCTTCGCCGCCGGTGTTCATGCTCCTGGTAGAGGAGCAGGAAGACTATTGCAGGGAGAATTTGGAGTTCCGGATCCATGGCGTCCTCGTTCATCGTGGGGTGTGCAGAGGTCAGCGTTTTCCCTTCGGGATTCCTGTTTCCGCCGTGTTTTTATCCGCGGTGAATCCGCCCCGGAAAAGGTGGCGGATTGGCCTGTCATAATAGTCTGGGCGGTACATTGTCTCCTGGCTGTCTGTTGGCGGTGACCGCCGCGCTGTTTGTTTCTACCGCCGTGGCGGTCGCAGTGTTAAAGTGGCTGTCTTTGTTGGCGGTTTCCGCTACAGTCGTAATTGTACATTTTTTACCATGGCCTGTTGGCGGTCTTACCGCCGCTTTAACACCGACCACCAGGTTTGTAATGACCACCTAAGTCATTTGTCTATTTGCATCCGAATTACTGAACTCCTTAACTATCCTCTAATTAGCATCAGCATGTTGGGCTTCATGCAAAACAATTAAGTAACACAAATTTAGAAAACATCTAACTATGGCCTCTATCAAAAGTGCAGTTGGTACCTAGAAAGGAAAGGCAAACAGACAATTACGATTCATCATCATATAGTTACCCTCAGTAATGGGTCAGCATACAGAATCAGTCTTCGTCCTCAGGACAGCAGTTGATCCACCATCAGCCAGGATATAACAGCAAAGTCTCAGCAAAGAGGGCAGAAAGCTCTTCCCTCATAAGGAGGAGAAGTGCATTATAGGGCACGGAAAAGATGAGGATGGTTTAAGACATAAGGCCACAAAGTCCTAAGGCAGAACAGCATAAATGGCTCAGTAAAAGACACGTAATGGCTCAATAATGGCAGAATAAGAATGGCAAGATAAAAAGGCACGGAATGGCTGATTTCTCCTTGTAACACGTCGTTAAATTGAATTTGCCAGACAAGTCTCTAATTTCCAATTGGGCAATATTTGGTGCATCGTTATCTCTGTCCAATAATCCGTTGATCACCTTACTAGAATTTTCACCTAAAACAGTTCTCATGTAGTTTATTGGTTCCTGTGATTTATGCCTTCAACGAGTAGAATATCAGGAAGGAAAAGTTACACTCCTCGCTTCAGTCAGTAGCTCCATTGTCTTTACCAGTTTAGGCGACCTTGTACCTGTTGCGAATTACACTGTTGCATTCAGCAAGAATGTCTCCTTGAGCAAGTTGGGTCTCATGAGAAAGAATTTACTACGGTTACACACACATCTCTAGCTTCTGGAAAAGTACAGTTTTATGTCCTTCAGGAAGACAGCACATTGTACGTTAGAAAAACACAATTAATATGAGACCAGGAAGCTAGGCCCAGACCCTTGCTAACTAAGGCCTAGTGATTAACTTAGCAAAACCTTAATACAAAATTCATAAAGCTAGTACAAAATCATATACTAGTACATTATTTATTCATTATTAGCTAAGTTAATTAATCATCATATCCATTGGTGGCCACTCCCCGTGGACACATTTCAAACACGCACATTAATTTTCTTCTATCATGTTTTCCATGTAGTTTCATTGTACATTATTTTGCAAACTTTTCGTTAATATTTGAATAGAAAACTACGCTCCAACAAAGGTGAGGAAAGCCTGGAAACATCAGCTACAACTGGTCAAATTCCGGTGGAAGGTGAGGAAGAAGAAGGTGACACCCTCACGTAAAGCAGCCCTGTCCCCAGCAGTGCTCCAGAATCACCTCACAATGGCACAGAAAGACTCAGAGTCAGATGGAGACATCATGGCATACAGTTAGTGCTCCACAACACACATTGAGTCTACCAGCACCTACATGTCAAAAGTCACCTGCATCAGTGGCCCCACAAAAGAATAAATTCCAGGCTAAAACTACAGGCATGTTTAGGCAGGAGTGACCCTATGACCGCAACCACCAAATGGAATGTTTGTATAATGGGGAGCAAGCAAAAATGTTAGTGCTGGACCTCGTCCCTTTTTCTTTTGTGGAAGGAGTAAAATGTTTACAGTTTGTGGCAGCCATTTGCTGACCAGTTGTCATATGACAGATTACACGTTTATCATTGCACACTGGTTATCTTTTGTGGGGGTAAAGCAAAAGCAAAAGCTGTCTACATGTCTTGGCCCTGGAGAAAGTTGTAAGAGTGTTCGGCGGCAGGCAACAGTAGCCATGTTGGTGATTGAGAAATCACAGACAGCAGCAAACATCTTGGACAAATTTATTAGCAAGGTGTCTGAATGGCTGCAACTGAGAGGTCTCTGAAAGGGATTTGTTGCCACAGACAATGACAGTAACACAGTCAAAGCCATGGCAGATGGTGGCTATTTCAGGGTCCTGTGTTGTTGCACTGCATCAACCTGCTCGTGCAAGACTTTCTCACAAAAGAAGACATAGCCAGGAACATACTGACAACCTGCAGATGAATCTGCACTCATTTCAGCCATTCTTTTAGAGCATGGAAACAGTTGTGGACTATTCAGAGTGACAACAGAGTACCAGCTAAAGCCCTGATACACGAGGAACCAACACACTGGAACTCAACCTATTATATGTTGCAAAATCTGTTTGAGCAGTACAGACAGATCAATGATTATGTCTTTCTAAGAGGAAGGAGTGTAATTAGGAAAGCTATGACTGTGGGTGTGGACAAATGGGGCCTAGTCAAATGCCTGACACAGATACTGCTCCCTTTTGAGGTTTTCACATAGGAAGTTAGCAAGGAGGACAGTACGATGGGTCAAGCTATCCCGTTGTTGCATCTGCTATAGGACCAGCTAAAGAAGGTGTGTGAAAAGTTCACAAAAGTGCATGCCTTGGTTGAGAGCTTACAATATTGCTTGACTTGTAATGCAAGGCTGCAAAGTGACATTATCTCATCCAAGGAGTACATTTGGGCCACCCTACTCGATCCACCCTACAAAAACATTCTTTCCTCTTTCATTCCTTTTTCTGGCTGGGATGTTTTAAAATACACGAGGTGGATTGTTGAACAAGCCAGAGAACTGGAAGAAGAGCAGCTGGAACTTAGAGTCCCACTCCGCAGTTCTGGGTTGCCGCTTTCAAATTGCAAAAAAGTCAGTCTTGTCGCACAGCGGCCAACACCAGCAACAATAGCATCAGAAGAATCGGACCAAACCTCTGCATTGGCTTGGTTTCAAGTGGCAGGTCTTAAGCCCAGTACAGTGGCAAAATCAAAAGAGGTCGAGCGTGTAGCAGCACCAATGACACTTCAGAGGATGTTGCAGGAGTATATGGATGACCCAAAAGAGGTGTATATGGATCAAAACCCATTGGTGTATTGGTGTGGGAAGATCCACCCATTGGTGTGGGAAGATCCACCCAGAGCCAGAGCTCAGCAGGCAGACAATAAAGTATGTGGCTTGTCCTGCAGTGTCTTGTGGCTTGTCTGCTGAATGTGTGTTCAGTGCAGCTGGTGAAGTTGTTACAGTGAGAAGGACCAGTCTCTCACTTCAAAACATGGAGAGATTAACCATGATCAAAATGAACCAGCATTTTATACCACCTGATTACACTGTTCCTGAAACACCATATAGGCTGAAGAGGATGATTTGTCAGAATAAAGTATGCTTGCTGACCAACGTCTGGGTGAGCCACCTAAGTTTGAGGACGAACTCTACTTCCCGGACTAAGTATGCCAGCACTACCATGGAACTTTAGAAATATTAATCATTGACTTTCTTACTTTGTTTCTTTGTTTTTGTTTCTTTGTTTATTTCTTTCCAAAAAATAATTGGACATTATGGCCCTCATTCTGACCTTGGCGGGCGGCGGAGGCCGCCCGCCAAAGTCCCGCCGTCAGGTTACCGCTCCGCGGTCGAAAGACCGCGGCGGTAATTCTGACTTTCCCGCTGGGCTGGCGGGCGGTCGCCTTCAGACCGCCAGCCAGCCCAGCGGGAAAGAGGCTTCCACGATGAAGCCGGCTCGGAATCGAGCCGGCGGAGTGGAAGCTGTGCGACGGGTGCAGTTGCACCCGTCGCGTATTTCACTGTCTGCGCAGCAGACAGTGAAATACATGTAGGGGCCCTCTTACGGGGGCCCCTGCAATGCCCATGCCAGTGGCATGGGCACTGCAGGGGCCCCCAGGGGCCCCGCGACCCCCCCTACCGCCATCCGGATCTCGGTAGGGGGGGTCGGAATCCCCGCGGCGGTGCAGCAAGCTGCGCCGCCGCGGAGGATTCAATGGGGCCGCGGTACACTGGCGGGACCCCGCCAGTGGTGCCGGTCCGACCGCGGCTTTACCGCCGCGGTCGGAATCCCCATAGGAGCACCGCCGGCCTGTCGGCGGTGCTCCCGCGGTCCTCCGCCCTGGCGGTCAAAGACCGCCAGGGTCAGAATGACCACCTATATTTGTGTCAGATTTATGCTGCCCGACCATATTATTATATGGCTGGATTGGCTTTGGACCCGTGTGCAGTGAGAAAACCCCCACATTCCTTTCAGGACATTGGAGATGATGCCTGCATCCCCACACATGCCATTTCCTATCCTTATTTTTTACATCAACTAGCAGGGCTGCCCCAGAAGATCATTTATTAAAAGACTTTCAGGGCCAATGCCAAATTCCAATGTATTGCTACTTACTACCAATGGAGGAGATAATATTTTGTTCAACCAGAAGCTTGGACTGCAAGAGGTAACTAGTAACTATTGCACAAATGAGTGGTGAGATATTGAGTGATTTTGAGGGATGATTGATGATGTATGTGGTGACTGACAGTGAGGGAGTTCAACAAATTTGTAAACTTAATTCTGATGATTCCCAATGTTTGGAGGCTGATGGGTCAACAGCTAGAAGGAGAAAGTTATCGACTTCAAAGAGAAACCATGATGATAGTGAAGACTCAGAGTCCTTATATTTACACAGCTCTGTGGACTGGAGAGAGGTGTGTGGATTTTGAGAAATTCTGCTGAGTGTGTGTTTACTAAAATGTGAAACACCTCTTTATGTTTTTGCTTTTCTTCTGAGTCTTCTTGGTACACTCCAGACTCCTCGTGAAGCTTACCTTGCTTCCTTTTGTCCTTCTCTTTCACTCTATAATACAGTAGCTGTTGTTATCAAAATACAGGCCTTCTCCTAGTCCTCTCCTGCATGAACAAAACTTGGAGAAAGCTCAAGACTCCAGCTTATCTGCCGGACAGGTTGAGCCAGGCACCCAAGAGCGGCAGACATTCTAAGAAGAATGGAGATGCAGAGCCCAATTTGACAATAGGGTGTAGTTTTCCATTTAACAATTACAATTTTTAGAGCTGAGTGGGTTAACTTTAGTCCTTTATAGTTTATCTTTTTCAAACTTAGAAGACATAACATTTAGAGATTTAGGCTCATGTTTATACTTTGTTAGCGCCGCATTTGCGCCGCTTTTTTACGCAAAAGCAGCGCAAACTTACAAAATACAATTGGATTTTGTAAGTTTGCGTCACTTTTGCATCAAAAAGCGGCGCAAATGCGGCAATAAAACAGTATAAATACGGGCCATACTATCTTGGGTCTCTCTGGGGCAGAAGGGCTGTTTGCAATGCATTTAACTAAATTCTTTTATATTTACCCTTCATCTTTTCCTGCCACAACAGATTAATGATGGTGTGCTGCTCTGTGCACCAAAGAATATTGTCATGGATTCTTTTGTGCAGTGTTTGTCTTTGTCACACCTTTCCCCAAATATCCTTTCCCATCCATTCATCGAACCCTCCTAACCCTCTTCCCACGGGCTGTGTGATTTATTGAGGTGCGACTTAATTTAACACCATAAATGGATCACACACTTGCCTATGCGGATGTTGTGAAAGCAACATCAACTCACTGCATGACCTACTATTACTCTGGCAATATTCCACACCAGCCTCATCAACATCATTTTTAAGGCCTGTTGTGTTGTGTGCTGCATAAACACTTAACCTTGTCCAACCACTCTTGACTCTGAGCCAAATTTTCCTAGCTCCATGATTTCATGTCTTAAGTTTAGTTTTTAAGTACTAGCTCCCCACCATTGCTCAGAGGAAGTTGACACTGCTAGTTTTTATGATCGTATCAGGTCTTCTTTATTATGTGTCAAATACTGTCATTGTAGTAGTCTGGTCTCAATCTTTTCAAAGTTATATAATATAATATAACCCCCTAACTCTGTTTTCTTTCACTCTAGTTGACAGTGATGGATAACCCCTTGATTAATCCTTGTGCTGGAGTTCACCTAGGTGGTAGTAGCACCTTCTTTCTTCTCTGTTAGCACGCTAGCCTACTTTTACTATTACCTACCACTCCCTTAAGATGCCATCTTGGGAAAAACTCTGCATTAAGAAGACTCCCTCGCTTCATCTATTCAGGTAAGAGAAGAACTACGGCTTGAAGGTGCAGGAAAGTACCCTCTTTTTGGCATGTTACCCCCAATTTCTGCATGATGTCAGTATGTTTGACTGTGTCACTGTGATCCTGCTAACCAGGACCCCAGTGCTTATGCTCTCTCTACTGTAAATGTTGTCACTGCATACTGGTAACCCAGTATTTCACTCAAAATTGGCATATTGGTCACCCCTTATAAGTCCCTAGTATATGGTACCTAGGTACCCAGGGCATTGGGGTGTCAGGGGATCCCTATGGGCTGCAGCACTTCTTTTGCCACCAATAGGGAGCCCATGCAAAGGCTTCTACAGGACTGCCATTGCAGCCTGTGTGAAATGGTTCATTTACACTGCACCAGATCACTTATAAGTCACCCACGTGTCAGGTATTCCAACCCTGAAGGCTGGGTGCAGAGCACCTGTGTGTGAGGGCACCCCTGCACTACCATAGGTGCTCCCACATTGTCCAGGGCCATTTTCTCAGACTCCGTGAGTGCGGGGACGCCATTTTACACGTGCACTATACATAGGTTACTACCTATGTACAGCTTCCCAATGGTAACTCCAAATATGGCCATGTTTGGTATAGATCATGTTGGAATCATACCCCAAGGTTTTTGAAAGCATTAGTTGTAGGATTTCATGAAATCTAGGGGCTCCTTAGAGGACCGCAGTACTGCCATTGCAGCGTTCTGATGTTTTTGAGGCAGCCCCAGCTGCTGCCACCTCACAGACAGGTTTCTGCCTCCTGTTGCTTGAGCAGCTCAGGCCCAGGAATGCAGAACATAGGATTTCCTTTGGGAGAGGGATGTTATACCCTCTCCCCTTGGAAATAGGTGTTACAGGTATCGGAGGGGTAGCCTACCAGAGCCTCTGAAAATGTTTTGAAGGGCACAGATGGTGAACTCCTTGCATAATCTAGTCTACACCAGTTCAGGAACCCCCAGTCCCTGCTTTGGCGCGAAACTGGACAAAGGAAAGGGGAGTGACTACTCTCTTTCCATCACCACCCCAGGGGAGGTGCTCAGAGCTCCTCCAGAGGGTCCCTGGGATTTGCCATCTTGGATTCCAAGGTGCTAGGGAACTTGGGGAGCATCTGAGGGGCCAGTGCCAACAGGTGATATCAGAGCCCTCCCATGATAGGTGCTTACCTGTCTAGCTGATCAATCCCCCTTTCAGGGTTATTTAGGGTCTCTCCTCTTGATGTTTCCTCAGATTTGGATCGCAAGACTCAAGCAGGAATCCTCTGTATCCTTTACTTCTTCTTACCAAAGAAACTGCATCTGGACCCTCCAGGAACTCTACAAACTACAACAAAGAAGCAAAGACGACTTCTGAAACATTGTATCTTCAGCTCCTGCCAGCAACTGCAACTATTTCCAGGTCGTGCATCCTCCGAGGACTGCCTGCCTTCATCCTGCACCAGAAGAACAAAGGAATCTCCCTTGAAGTGCAGGAGTCACTTCCCTGCTTCAGAAGGCACCCCTCTGCAGCGACGACCGGTGGCAATGGTCCCCTCTCCTAAAGAAATGCGTGGATCCAGCAACATCGGTGGTAGACTGAAGAGGTCCTGACGGTCTAGATGGTCCAGACGTCCAACCATCCAACTTTGTTGGAGGTAAAAGCTTGTCTCCCTTCTCAAGACAGTATCCCCATGCACCATATGTTTTGTAGTTGCCAAGGCTTGTTGGCATCTTTCCAAGAAGTTCTTCGAGCAGCTCTGGCCCCCATCACTCTATCCTGCAACGTACAACTTCCTGAGTAGTTCTCCAGCGGTGTGGGATCCCTTTGTGTAGTGCTGCGTCGGCCTCCTTTTGCACCTTCTTTGTCCCCATGCTGTGGGACTCCTGTGCATGCTGCCTGGTCTTCTAAGGGCTCTCTGAGTTTCTGAGAGCCCCCTCTGTCTCCGCTTCATGGGTAGAGGCCACCAGGTCCCACCAGGTCCCAGACAGCGCCATTTGCGGCTAACCGCAAGCTTTGCGTGTGCCAAGACTTGTTGGCGGAATCCAGCAACGTAAACCAGACTGCAATCATCCATTTGGAGTGGGACATCTTCTGCACCAACCAGGAGCCTGCATCTGTCTTCTTGGGTGCAGTACTGACTGTTCTTCTTCACCGGTGGTTCTTCTTTTGCACCTTCATCTGGGTTAGCAGGGGCTCCTGTTCTCCCTAGACTCTTCAGTGCTTCTTGGACTTGGTCCCCTTCTTCCACAGGTCTTCAGGTCCAGGAGTCCATTGTTTGTGTCTTGCAGTCCTTTCTGGTTATTCCATAATCTTTTTTCTTGTGTTCTTGTGTGTTCTAGGAAAGTTACTGTGATTTACTCCTGTTTTCTTGGGCTCTGGGGTGGGTTCTATTACTCACCATTGGTGTTTTCTAATACTCCCAGCACCCCTCTACACACTACACTTGCCTAGGTGGGAAACTGACTTTCCAATTCCACTTTCTTAGTATATGGTTTGTGTTTCCCCAGACCCATTTCTAACTATTGCGATTTTCCCCATTTGCACTGTTTTCTAACAGTTTTTACAGCTATTTCTGCATACTAGTGCATATACTGTGTATATTGCTTACCTCCTAAGGGAGTATAGTCTCTAAGGTATTTTTGGCATTTGTATCACCAAATTAAAGTACTTTTATTTTTGTAACACTAAGGCCCATATTTATACTTTTTTAGCGCCGCATTTGCGCCGTTTTTTGACGCAAAACGGCGCAAACTTACAAAATACAATTGTATTTTGGAAGTTCGCGCCATTTTTGCATCAAAAAATTATGCAAATGCGGTGCTAAGAAAGTATAAATATGAGCTTAAGTATTTTCTTTCATGTTTATGAGTACTCTGTGACTAGAGTGGTATTGCATGTGCTTTGTATGTTTCCTAGTTAGGCCTTGGCTGCTCATCCACACTACCCGTAGAGAGCCTGGCTTCTAAACACTGACTACATTTCACTAATAAGGGATAACTGGACCTGGTATAAGGTGTAAGTACCTTTGGTAACCACTACAAACCAGGCCACCCTCCTACAGAAGGTAAGTTGTTTAGTTAGTAATTAACTCCTACTGAGGAAGATGTCTGTGTGTATTTAGGTTTTATTGACAAAATAGGAAATGGCAATCATCCCCTCATGATCAATATAGATGCAGAGGACAGTAGTTCAAGGGTATAAGAAAATAACATTCACTTTTTTTTAGCAGATTTAGAAAACAGGCTACACAAAATCCAGCAGTGCAAACAACAACACCAAAATAAACATTTTAGGCATAAATCAAGTAAAATAAATTATCCCCTTTTCATTTTGAACAAATACAAAAGCATATCCTTTCCACCCAAAACAGACCCATCCCTCTCCCCAAACAAATAACACTGTCCCCGAAAAGTTCAACTAAAGTCCAAAGTGAAGCCTGATCCCAACTCCCCCCTCCCCACCAACATCAATTCCCTCCCACCAACACAAAAATTTAAAAAAGGGCTTCGAAGAGGGCATTGTCCATGTGGGTCTCAAGCTGGTCTAGCTCTGCTCCTTAGCTGGCTTTCAATGTGATCGAGCTGCTGCAGGACACAAACCTGCAAAATCCTGTCCGAGGGGGGGATGGCAGCTGTGGCAGTCAGGGACCCTGACAGCTGGTTGTGACACCGGCGATGTAGTGGCTCCGAGGCTGGCACTGGAGTGCTGTTGAGCTGGGTCCTGGGTCCTAGGCAGTTATTTCACCGTCTTCCTCCTCCAGGACCACCAGGCGCTGGTATTCAGCCTGGAAGCTCTCCAGCCTCTACCACCACAGATGGGCTGCTATCTCCTGCCTGGTTGGTGGCCATCCAACAGGAGTAACTATATAAATAAAAGCAAAAATAAAAAAACTAATTGTAAACAAGGCTCTGAACAAACACTTCTTCGAAAGTAGGTAGTGGGTGACAGAGTAGCACTACATTCCTGGTGCCCTAGGTACATTCGTATTTGATGTGATTATAATTTGGAGAGTCACATGTCATATTTTATTTGTTTACTCATACATGCCTCACATAAAAAGCACTGACTATCTGGTAGAAAATAATTAAGGCAGAATAACAACAGATAAAAAGAAAACAGTGATTTCATTTTTTTCTTTTTAAGGTTTTTTACTAACTAAACAAACACTTTTAGTGGAAAAATAAAAATGAAGTACCCCACATTTATGAGTAAGGCATTATGCACTACGGAGTACAAGTTGTTGTACCAAATTAATGTAGGCATGCTAGCCAGTGCTTTGAGTACTTTGCTACTGTCTGCAGCTAGGGCAGCTGTAGTTGACAATTATTTATCTTTTATTTCAATGTCCCTGCTCTTCTCCAAACACCTATTACTTAGTTTCTACCCTGACTCCAAAGAGGCAGATTAATAAATTAGATATGTCACACATGCCATTTATTAAATGTTTATATATTATTTGTCCTAACTGCCATAGGTAGACAGTGGGGAAAGTGATGCACTGTACTACAGGGAAAGGAATGGGATATATAGATTGTATTTGGCACGTTCATCACAGAGTGTCCCTTACACCAAACTTGAAACCAAATCGGACACTTACTAGTCCCACTTTACTCACTGGCCTCACCCACCATCACAAATTATTTCCCAAAAATTCATTTGCTGGGCAGTAAGGAAAGGAAACTTGATTTACTCTACTACAGGGTAAGGCAGAGAGATTAGGTGTGTAGGTAGAGCTTTCGCTATAGATTAGAGGTGTGTCAATGTTCATTGATTCATCATGTGCCCAATCTTTGGCTTATTTAGTGACCTTGTAGAAAAAAGTCTAAAGGGAAAACCCTGAACAGGCATAAAATAAATGTGATATGTATGAGAATCCATTAAATATATTTTAGAAACACTTCACATAGCCATACAAATGTGTCACATGCCAAAAATGGACTTTTCAATTTGTTTAATAGACTGGAGCGGAAGAAGTAAGGAAGAATAATTGAGTGAAGTACTAAGAGATGATTGAGTGCGCGAAGGAAAAACAACACACTTGTGTGTTTGGTTTGCAATGTATTGAACACTTTGTAAATGGCACATTAATTGAAGCAGATGCACATTGCACAGCCAACATTGAAGGCATGAATTGAACCATAATGTACTTCTTTGGACATGAGTGGCAAAATTCCATGGGCAGGGAGGGAGTTGATGACTGACGACAGTGGGTAGGGTACAAATCTGCCTCATTTAACAAATACAGTGAGTCATGGGATTGGAACACAAATTAAAATACTCCGCACTTTGAACCATAGCTTTGATAACCATAAAACATAAAGTAAGCAAAGAAGTTGAGCAGTACAGAAGAGCTCCCTTGTTTATTCATTGTAGCAATTATTTAATCATTCTTTCATTCTTCCCACTACATTATTCACCCATAGACATCATGATTTAAGCCTTACTTTCTTTCAATCAGTCTTTCACCAAAATTCACAATCCATTATCCATCCATTCCGTATCCACTATCCATCCTTTCTTTCAATTATTTCATCCATCCTTTCATTTACCCAGTACTCACCCATGGAAACTTCACCCACCCACACATCTTTTCCTTTCGCTCATTTCACCCATCCTTTCTTTTAACCTTCTGTTCATTGCTGTTTCCATAAAGCCATCATTTGTAGCGTATATCATGTGTGCCTTTGCTGAGTTGCAGATAGAAGAGGTCTTAAATAATCCAACCACCACTGTAGCTGTAATGTGGGGGGTTCACAATCACAAAGACGCCCTTGTAGCTAATGAGTAATAGCAACTGTCAATATCCAAGAAATGTGACTTACCACCACCTGTCCCTGCCACCATTTCTCCCCCTTTTACATCTGGTCCTGTAGCGGAACTTGAGCTGGCTCAATTGGTGGTCGTGTGGCTAGAAAAAAAACATTATACAGTTTTTAGATGTGCGGTGAACCTCCACTTAATTTTTTAATTAAAAAAATGCATCTGCAAGACATTGTTGCATTTCAGTTAAGACTGAAGTATCTTCTATCAAAAATATCACTCTGGGCACTTTGTTGGTTCACAATCTTAGAAAAGCCAGTAAGTCGAGCCAACCAAAAACTTTGCACAATGGATTGGCAGAGCTGTATTCTATGAGGATGATGACTCTGAATCATTGAAGTGTAATGAAGGGGTGGTCAATGAAATACAGAAAAAAAAGATAATCCAGGGATAGCAGGAATTAAACATAAATTGGATAGAGGTATTGTAAAAAAGGAGACATTGTACAAAATGTAAACAAGGCAAAATTAAAAGTGGTATAATAGTGGGCAGAGGTAAAAGTTAGGGAAATAATAATAATATTAAATATTAAATCTAATTGAAATGTGCAGAGCCTGTAGCATTGGCACTGGTGGTCAGCGCCTCCCCAGCTCATGCCTGACCCACTGCTGTGGCGCCGCTCTTCTTGCCCTTGGGAGCTGATGTAAGAAATAAAGAAGATACAAAATAGATAAGGGGTACAGTTAATCTCCACAAACTCATTATAACAGACAAACGCTCTAACATTGTACTTATGTAAATTAGATCACCTATGGTACTAGCACAATCGACTATCATTGAGTTGGCTAAACTCCTAAAATCCCCATTCCAAATTTTCTTAACAAAAACTACATTTGGAAGTAATGCATTGGAATGAATCATCTTTGAATCTATTCTCATTTCTCAACACCCTTGATGGGCCAACTTAGTCTCCCTTTTTTGCAATTTATAGATGCATACTAGTACGTCACATCACTCTGAAATTGCTTGGGACTGTACGAGCTAGATAAAGAAAGTCACAGAGAACGTTAACTCACTGATACCACTAATTCACTATGGTTACCTGACGACAGAGGAGTATACATTGCAACGGATTCTTAAATAATCAGCCAAAACGAGTGCAGACAAGTATGATTAGGTACCCCTGAGCACCTGCCTAGCTCAAACTGGATCACATAGTGATATTTTTTACGTAAACTAAGCGTAATTTACCTCTGAGTGTGAGCAGCATACTAAATTTAGCGTTATAGAACACAAACACAACAAATAATATAACTAATACTCATAGAGCCCCAGAATCTCAGTGCCTAGCAGGTTGAGCAGATCCTGCTCGCAGTCGATGATATCCACCCAGCGGTGCATCAGCTGTTGGGTGGTGCGCTGGACCTGGGTGGTGAGTTGGACACACCCATGCATCCTATGCCAGGGATAACTGCTATGAGGCCTGCGGCCAGCATGGAGGGAGGTGGCATTGGATGAAAAAAACAAGGCTGCCACCTCCTCCTCAATAAAGATGGGCAGAGGTGACACCCCTTGGCAGCGCCACTACCCACAAGGAAGGCGACTGCTGCTGGTTGTCCAGAGGGGGACTGGTGCTATTGGTCCCCTGTTTGCCGGTGCCACCCTGCTGTGCCATGGTGCTGTGTGGTGTGGTGAAGAAGAAGAGAAACAGGAGGAGAAGGAAGGAAGAGATAAGGAAAAAAAAAAAGTCACAAAAAGCATGAAAAAAAGGAAAAATAGTCAGGCACAAAAGACAAACTAATACAATAAATAAAAATGAGGGGTAGATTAATTGGAAGGGCGGAAGATTGAAAAGATTAATAAGAGATGAAAAGAACAGACCCAGCACCATAAACAAAGTAAAAAACACAATGGCCACACCCATGAGAACTGAGTAGTGCTGTTTGCGCGTGATTTTGAATACAAAAATGTACTTTGTGTTGTGTTGGACGTAAAACACAACATGAATGGGTGCGACAGGGAACTCCACCAACCCGTGAAACTCCACGGAGAACAGCAGAGTTTTTGTGATACTTCGTGGAGTTCCACAAAGCTCAACTCCGCACACTCCACCCACCCCTAGTTGATAGGCCCTGCAACAAATTGGCACAGGAAGCTGCTGGAGGTCTGGTGGAGAGTGTACAGCCATGGTAAGTCCAAGACCTGATTGTGAGACCCTCGCAGGGAGGAATTGAGAAAGAGGACCGCATGCAGACTCATTGCAATGAGACATAGCATGAAATAAACCTACATCCACTTCTGCCAAGCAGAAGATAAATAAGTGTGCCAAGCACCGCCCCTGCAGGAGAGGTGGGGGTGACAGGTGGGGCAGCTGTGGTGGAAAAGTGTCCATATGTCGTCCATACTGCAAGCCATTCAGGATCTCAAGTCACCATGGAGGGAAAGATGGGGGAATTAAAAGTGGACTTGGCATTGAGCTGTCAAGATCTTCATAATACCATCCGTAGAGTCACTGATTAGAGAGTCAGCTCTCCAAAACAGAAGATACTGTTAAGGATCACGGGGAGCACCTGGCAATGCTGCAGTGGCTGGTAAGTCAAGCTGGAGGCCAGGGCAGAAGATGCAGAAGGGAAGTTGAGGTGGAACAACCTGAGAGTGGTGGGCATCCCAGAAGGAGGGGAGGGGGCAACACCTACCAAGTTCATGTGGGACTAGCTTTATCATTGAACATGCTCACAGGGCCCTAACTGAAAAAACCACCAGTAGGGGGGACCCGCCCAGATCATTCTTAATGTGGGTGCTTAACTATGCTGACACAGAATCGATACTGAAAGCGTCTCGGAAGGCGGGCCAATCCACTCTGGTTCTGATTTTTCTGGTCCATACCTTGAAAGTGCAACGACAAGGTCATTCCTTTCAAGAGGCCAAGGGGAAGCTCAAGGCCATTTTCCAGAGTAAATCCTACTTTTTCAACTCTCCAGAGGATGCGTGGAATTAGATCGAAGACCACTTAGCCATTCTTTTTTACCTACAGAACAGAGAGACACACAAGGGGGCACAATCAATAGAGTCCGGGCCCTACAGCAGAAAGAAGGATATCAAGATGATGGGGCAGGCCGGGGCAGGAGCTAGTGCCCCACTCCTGACCAACAAACTGAGTAACTCACGGGTGATTTTCTCCTTTTGCTTTTGTTTCATCTGCAGGGGAAGTTCCCTGCCAAATATAACTAGTTGCCACGTTTTCTTTCATGTTGGGATTGGATTTTGTTTGGGAGAGGGGATAGGTGCTGGGGGTGATGGTTATCAAGGGATAGCCCTGTTGGCTAGGTCACTAGATGCACCACGACAGGTAATTTCAGTTCACAGAGGGGAGGGAAAGAGGTGAGGGGGTCTTGGGGGTTTGTTTTCCTTTCTTCTTATAGGTGAGGGGAAACACTATGGATGAACAGGTGGTGGACATTTTATTCTGACATACCTTTTCTATGGCGGCCCTTGCCCCCTTAGAAATTGTAGGTGATGCCTTCAGGGGTCCAGCAAATTTTAGAATAGTGTCATGGTATGTGAACGGAATATTGGATAAGATCAAGGGAGGGGCAGTCCTTACAATGGCTAAGAGGACGGAGGCAGACAGATTCCTCCTCCAGGAAACTCATCTCCCGGGTTATAGGTGTCCCTTTCGGGCTAGAAAAGGTTTTTCCCAAGTTTATCACACAGGCTTCTTCAGGAGCTCCAGGGGCATGGCTATATTGATTAGGATGCATACCCCATTGGTGATCTGTAAGGTTTAGCAGGATAACATAGGCCGATATGTGTCAATAACAGGGCTTTATGGGGTTTCCCTCTTTCATTAATATGTGTCTGTGCTCAACCTCTGCTCACTGTAGGATTCCTGGCTATACTTGGAGCCTTAGTGAGGGACCTGTCAGAGGTCCCATGGATTCTGAATGGGTTAATGTGAGTTTGGATTGCTCTATGATCAGGGTGAGCAGAGGGGAAGGACGCACAGGTCTGGTGACCTTTGTGTGCAACCTCCACCTGGTTGATGTTTGGATGGTGCATCATCCAACAGAATGAGGATATACCTTCTGTTCCGGTGCCCATCCCCATCAGTCCCTGTAGGAAGCTGGCTCTGTATATGGTATATCAAAATAAGATAAAGGCCCTCATTACAACCCTGGTGGTCGGTGTTCAAGCGGCGTTAATACCGCCAACCGGCCAGCGGTAAAATAAATTGATTTTGTCCCTGGCAGTAACCACCATAAAAGACCGCCACTTTAACACACCAACCGCCAGGGTGGAAATAGCCGCTGGGCTGGAGACTTCGGTCTCCAGCCCGGCGGCCGTCACAATCCCACCCTTGGGATTATGACCCGGCCTACTGCCATAGTTTTCGTGCCAAAATTACCCCCCCGAAAATTATAGCGGTATGCACTATCAGTGCCAGGGAATCCCTTCCCTGGCACTGATAGGGGTCTCCCACGCACCACTCCCCCACCCTCTCCTGCCCCCCGCACATATACACACCCACACACGCACCCACATACGCACAAGCACACACGCATACCCACCACCACCAACGCATGCACACATACATACCAACACACTGCAACACACACCAACATAACTTGTCACACACATGTATTCACAACACTCACAATCAGTCATTCATGCACGCATTCAACGTGACTCACACCCGCAGGCACGCATTCCAAAACATACACACACACACCCCACATACACACAACACCCCCAGCCCCCTCTCCTGTCGGAGAACCCGCCCTACCTGCTTGCAGGGGGTACTCCGGCTGGAGACGGTCCGCGGTGCTGCTGTCAGCAGCAGCGTCAGCCAGCAAAACACCGCCAGGCCATATCGTTGGTCATGATATGGTCGGCGGTGTTTTGCTGGCGTGGCGGTGCTGCTGTCAGCATCGCCGCCTTACCACCCTCTGCTGCCATGACCGTCGGCGGTGTTCTGCCAGCATTCTGGCGGAATACCATCAGCGGTCATGATACGTGTAGACAGCTGGTAGCCACGGTGGCGGTATGTTGGTGGCCGTTGCCGTGGCGGTAGGTGGTAGTTACCGCCAAGGTTGCTATAGTGTACACAGAGTCCAGAGGTTCTCCAGAGGCTTAACAGAGGCTAAAGTAGATACTACTAATGCTCTCTTTTGTGGTAGTTTGGTCGAGTAGTTAGGTATATCAGAGGGTTGTACACACACAGCCAAGTGGAAGCAAGCACTCAATGACTAACTCCAGGCCAATTGTTTTATATCACAAAAATACATATTTCTAGAACCACAAGATTTATTTTACCAGTAAGTACATTTGCAAGTAAGCATCAAACATATGTATCAACACCATTTTGTTCAAATTTGGCAAGTTATACAGTTTTTGAATAAATAGCTATATACTGTTTTAACCCATTCGTCGGCAAGGACGTAATGGTTACATCCATGGCTGCGCCTGTGCAGCCATTACGTCCTGGGACCGGCCCTCGCTCCCCCCGAGGGCCGCCTTCCCCACCCACCCCAGGGCAGGGCTGAAAGGGGAATCCCTTCCCCTTCCACCCCCAACCCCCCACCTCCCACCCCCCTGTGACGTCAGCACGCGATTGTGCGCTGTTTGTCACAGGGCCTCCTCCCAAGCGCGTTTGGAAGATCTTCCGATCACGTGGGGGAGGCCGAGAGAGGCTTCAAAGGGAAGTAAAGTTATTTCCTTCCCTTTGAAGTCTCTCTCTGCGTTTTGGAAGCCGGATTGAAAGCAATCCGGCTGTCAAAACGCCCACTAGACACCAGGGATTTTATTTCAAAAATGAAATTGACATGAGAGAGCGACCCCTTGGGCAAGGGTCGCTCCCAGGGGGGGCATTTTTTTGGAAGGCCTTTTCTGCCCCCCCTGGGGGCAGATTGGCCTATTTGTATGAGGCCAATCTGCCCCCAAGGGGGACAGAAACCACTAGACACCAGGGAGCTTTTTTTTTGGTTCGTGAATTTCATGTAAGGGGAGAGACCCCTTAGGCAAGGGTCGTTCCCCTGGGGGGCAAATTTATTTTAGGCCATTTCTGCCCCCCAGGGGGGCAGATCAGCCTATTTTAATAAGGCCGATCTGCCCCCAAGGGGGGCAGAAACCACTAGGCACCGGTGATTGTTTTTGTTGTCGTAGTTTTACAGATGGGGAGCGTCCCCTTAGGCAAGGGTCGCTCCCCTGGAGGGGCAAATTGTATTTAGGCCATTTCTTCCCGCTTTGGGGGCAGATCGGCCGATTTTAGGTCAATCTGCCCCCAAGGGGGGCAGAAACCACTAGGCACCAGGGATCTTTTTTTTTGCGCCGTCACGCAAAGGGAGCGACCCCGTAGGCAAGGGTCGCTCCCCGGAGTGGGGGGCGGGGGAAAATTCATTTTAGGCCATTTCTGCCCCCCTGGGGACAGCTGAGCTAGAGGCCAAAATCCACAGGTAGGCACTTTGCAAAAAACACCTCTGTTTTCTGTGAAAAAATGTTATGTGTCCACGTTGTGTTTTAGGCCATTTCCTTCCGTGGACGCCAGGGCCACCCACACAAGTGAGGTACCATTTTTATCGGGAGACTTGGGGGAACGCTGGGTGGAAGGACATTTGTGGCTCCTCTCAGATTCCAGAACTTTCTGTCACCGAAATGAGAGGAAAAAGTGATTTTTTGGCCAAATGTTGAGGTTTGCAAAGGATTCTGGGTAACAGAACCTGGTCAAAGCCCCACAAGTCACCCCATCTTGGTTTCCCCTAGGTGTCTAGTTTTCAGAAATGTGCTGGTTTGCTAGGTTTCCCTAGGTGCCGGCTGAGCTAGAGGCCAAAATCCGCAGGTAGGCACTGTTTTCTGTGAAAAAATGTGATGTGTCCATGTTGTGTTTTGGGCCATTTCCTTTCGTGGGCGCTAGGCCTACCCACACAAGTGAGGTATAATTTTTATTTGGAGACTTGGGGGAACACTGGGTTGAAGGAAATTTGAGGCTCCTCTCAGATTCCAGAACTTTCTGTCACCGAAATGTGAGGAAAATTGAGTTTTTTTTAGCTAAATTATGAGGTTTGCAAAGGATTCTGAGTAACAGAACCTGGTCAGAACCCCACAAGTCACCCCATCTTGGATTCCCCTAGGTCTCTAGTTTTCAAAAATGCACAGGTTTGGTAGGTTTCCCTAGGTGCCGGCTGAGCTACAGGCCAAAATCTACAGGTAGGCACTTTGCAAAAAACACCTCTATTTTCTGTCAAAAAATGGGATGTGTCCATGCTGTGTTTTGGGGCATTTCCTGTTGCGGGCGCTAGGCCTACCCACACAAGTGAGGTATCATCTTTATCAGGAGACTTGGGGGAACGCTGGGTGGAAGGAAATTTGTGGCTCTTCTCAAATTCCAGAACTTTCTGTCACCGAAATGTGAGGAAAATGTGTTTTTTTATCCAAATTTTGAGGTTTGCAAAGGATTCAGGGTGACAGAACCTGGTCAGAACCCCACAAGTCACCCCATCTTGGATTCCCCTAGGTCTCTAGTTTTCAAAAATCCACAGGTTTGGTAGGTTTCCCTAGGTGCCGGCTGAGCTACAGGCCAAAATCTACAGGTAGGCACTTTGCAAAAAACACCTCTATTTTCTGTCAAAAAATGGGATGTGTCCATGCTGTGTTTTGGGGCATTTCCTGTTGCGGGCGCTAGGCCTACCCACACAAGTGAGGTATCATCTTTATCAGGAGACTTGGGGGAACGCTGGGTGGAAGGAAATTTGTGGCTCTTCTCAGATTCCAGAACTTTCTGTCACCGAAATGTGAGGAAAATGTGTTTTTTTATCCAAATTTTGAGGTTTGCAAAGGATTCTGGGTAACAGAACCTGGTCAGAGCCCCACAAGTCACCCCATCTTGGATTCCCCTAGGTCTCTAGTTTTCACAAATGCACAGGTTTGGTAGGTTTCCCTAGGTGCTGGCTGAGCTAGGGCCCAAAATCTACAGGTAGGCACTTTGCAAAAACCACCTCTGTTTTCTGTAAAAAAAAAATGTGATGTGTCCACGTTCTGTTTTGGGCCATTTCCTTTCGTGGGCGCTAGGCCTACTCTCACAAGTGAGGTACCATTTTTATTGGGAGACTTGGGGGAACGCTGGGTGGAAGGAAATTTGTGGCTCCTCTCAGATTCCAGAACTCTCTGTCACCGAAATTTTAGGAAAATTTGTTTTTTTAGCCAAATGTTGAGGTTTGCAAAGGTTTCTGGGTAATAGAACCTGGTCAGAGCCCCACAGTCACCCCGTCTTGGATTCCCCTAGGTCTCTAGTTTTAAAAAATGCACAGGTTTGGTAGGTTCCCTAGGTGCCGGCTGAGCTAGGGGCCAAAATCTACAGGTAGGAACTTTGCAAAAAACACCTCTGTTTTCTGTAAAAATATGGGATGTGTCCACGTTGTGTTTTGGGCCATTTCCTTCCGTGGACGCCAGGGCTACCCACACAAGTGAGGTACCATTTCTATCGGGAGACTTGGGGGAACGCTGGGTGGAAGGAAATTTGTGGCTCCTCTCCGATTCCAGAACTTTCTGTCACCGAAATGTGAGGAAAATGTGTTTTTTTAGCCATATTTTGAGGTTTGCAAAGGATTCTGGGTAACAGAACCTGGTCAGAGCCCCACAAGTCACCCCATCTTGGATTCCCCTCGGTCTCTAGTTTTCAAAAATGCACTGGTTTGGTAGGTTTCCCTAGGTGCCGGCTGAGCTAGAGGCCAAAATCTACAGGTAGGCATTTTGCAAAAAACACCTCTGTTTTCTGTCAAAAAATGGGATGTGTCCATGTTGTGTTTTGGGGCATTTCCTGTCGCGGGCGCTAGGCCTACCCACACAAGTGAGATATCATTTTTATCGGGAGACTTGGGGGAACATAGAATAGCAAAACAAGTGTTATTGCCCCTTGTCTTTCTCTACATTTTTTCCTTCCAAATATAAGACAGTGTGTAAAAAAGACGTCTATTTGAGAAATGCCCTGTAATTCACATGCTAGTATGGGCACCCCGGATTTCAGAGATGTGCAAATAACCACTGCTCCTCAACACCTTATCTTGTGCCCATTTTGGAAATACAAAGGTTTTCTTGATAGCTATTTTGTACTCTTTATTTTTCAGCAAATGAATTGCTGTATACCCGGTATAGAATGAAAACCCACTGGAGGGTGCAGGTCATTTATTGGCTCTGGGTACCTAGAGTTCTTGATGAACCTACAAGCCCTATATATCCCCACAACCAAAAGAGTCCAGCAGACGGAATGGTATATTGCTTTAAAAAATCTGACATTGCAGGAAAAAGTTACAGAGTAAAACGTAGAGAAAAATTGCAGATTTTTTCACCTCAATTTCAATATTTTTTTTTTCAGTTGTTATTTTCTGTGGGAAACCCTTGTAGGATCTACACAAATTACCCCTTGCTGAATTCAGAATTTTGTCTACTTTTCAGAAATGTTTCGGTTTCTGCGATCCAGCATTGGTTTCATGCCCATTTCTCTCACTGACTGGAAGGAGGCTGAATGCACAAAAAATCATAAAAATGGGGTATGTCCCAGTAAAATGCCAAAATTGTGTTGAAAAATTGGGTTTTCTGATTCAAGTCTGCCTGTTCCTGAAAGCTGGGAAGCAGGTGACTTTAGCACCGCAAACCCTTTGTTGATACCATTTTCAGGGGAAAAACCACAAGCCTTCTTCTGCAGCCCCTTTTTCAATTTTTTTTAAAGAAAATGAAATTTTCACTGTATTTTGGCTAATTTCTTGGCCTCCTTCTGGGGAACCCACAAAGTCTGGGTACCTCTAGAATCCCTAGGATGTTGGACAAATAGGACGCAAATTTGGCGTGGGTAGCTTATGTGGACAAAAAGTTATGAGGGCCTAAGCGCAAACTGCCCCAAATAGCCAAAAAAAGGCTTGGCACCTGAGGGGGAAAGGCCTGGCAGCAAAGGGGTTAAAAGTTGACAGTGCAATTTCCAAACACAGTTCTAGGGGGGAAGAAAACTTAGCACAGTTGCAGGGTAAGTACAAGACTTACAGTTCCGGCCACCAGGGGTTAGGATATCCACAGGTTGGGGTTCAAGTTAATCCCAAACACCCACCACCAGCATTACGGGGCTGGCCGGGTGCAGAGGTCAAAGATGAAGTTGATTTAACATGGGCTCCTGTGGAGGATGGGGGCACTCGGAATAAGGCCGGCTTGCAGGTAAGTCCTGTGTCTTCAAAGGACAGACCTGTGGCATTTAGAGGTTCACTATGGGGCCACAGGTCAGCACCGAACACACACCCTCAGTGGCCCAGGGGCGGGCCAGTGCAGGGTGCAAACACAGCACCGGGCTCCCAATGCTTTCCTTCAGGGGACCCTGGGGGTCACAAAGATGCTGCAGGTGAAGTCCAGCGGGTCGGGTCTGGAAAACCAAAGGCTGGACAGGGAGGAGGGCCACCTGCTGGATATTGCTGCACCGATGTTCGAATTTCCCAAGGCAAGGGGGCTTCGGGTGCAGGGGTACCTTTTGGCATCTGGAATCTTCGTCCGGTTCTGTCGTGGTAAGTGGGTCCTCCAGATTTAGGCTGCAGGCATCATGGTGTTGGGCAGGTGGGGTCATCCCAGGGTGGACACTAGGTCAGAATTACCAGGGGACCAGCTCTAGACTGTTGGGCCACCTAGACACGGGCCATGGGCATCTGGTGCAGAGTGGGCAGGACTTGCGGATCCGAGCCAGTTCTGGAGTCCTTTCTTGAAGTTTCTTTCTGGAAAGGGCAACTGTCCACAGGAGATCTTGGTCTTCTGGGGTGCGGGCAGTCCTTTTGAGGCTTTTAAGAGGTTGCTGGTCCTGCAGGATGCGTTGCCTTATTGTAGCAGGGCTTCAGAAGCTGGAGACAGGTCTGTAGGGCAGGGGCCAAGTCAGTTGGTGTCTTCAGTCTTCTCTGCTGGGGGTCAGCTTAGCAGTCCTTCTTTTCTTCTTTCTTCTTCTTGAGGTCACCAGGAATCTGACGAGCTAGGTTCAGGGAGCCCATAAATCCTGGATTTAGGGGCGTTACAGGGGTCAGAGGACAGTAGCTAATGGCTACTGTCCCTGAGGGTGACTACACCCTTCTGGTGTCTACTCCCTTTGGGTGGGGGGACACAGACGTAGCCATATTGGTCCCTGTTCTCCAAACCAAGATGGCGGATTTTGCAAGGAGGAGGTCACTTCAGCTCTGGAATGTCCCAGCTGAAGTTGTCACTCCTGCTTGTTTTCCCTAATTTTTCAACCAGACTTGCCGCCAAAAGTGGAGCTTTATCTGGGGGCAGGCATCTCCACTAGCTGGAGTGCCCTGGCGCACTGTAACAAGAGGCCTAAGCTTTTGAGGCTCACCATCAGGTGTTACAGTTCCTGCACAGGGTAGGTGTGAAGTACCTCTATCCAGGGCAGGCTTTGTTTCTGGCCACAGAAAGCACAAAGACTCTTACCTCATGTGGTCAGAAACTCATCTGGAAGTGGCAGGCTGGCACAGACCAGTCAGTCCTGCACTAGAAGTTTGGCTAAAATAAAGGTGGCATCTCTAAAATAGATGCCCTCCGGGTGCATTTTCCAACAAATCAAACACTGGCATCAGTGTGGGTTTAGTGTGCTGAGAAGTTTGATACCAAAGTTCCCAGACTTCAGTGAAGCCATTGTGGAGCAGTGGAGTTCATAATGACAAACTCCCAGCCCATATACTCAGTATGGCCACACTGCACTTACAATGTCTAAGAATGGACTTAGACACTGTAGGGGCATATTGCTAATGCAACTATGCCCCTCACCTGTGATATAGTGTATCCTGCCTTAGGGCTGTAAGGCCTGCTAGAGGTGTGACTTACCTATGCCACAGGCAGTGGTTTGTGGGCATGGCACCCTGAGAGGGGTGCCATGTTGACTTTGTTTTTTGTCCCCACCAGCACACACAAGCTGCAAGGGCAGTGTGTATCTGCTTGATGAAGGGTCCCCCAGGGTAGCATAATACATGCTGCAGTCCTTGGGGCCCTTCCCTGGTCACAGGGCCCTTGGTACCAGGGGTAATTTTTACAAGGGTCTTAACTGTGTGCCAGGAGAGTGTCAATTGTGGAAACAATGGTATAGTTTTGGGACAGAACACTGGTGCTGGGGCCTGGTTAGCAGGATCCCAGCAACCTCTCAGTCAAGTCAGCATGAATATCAGGCAAGAAGTGGGAGGTAACCATGCCAGAAGGGGTACTTTCCTACAGTCCATTTCTATGTTGGACTATTTTCTCATATCGGATAGGGAAGGTCACATGGTGCTGGAAATAACGGGCCTGTCTGACCACTCCCCTGTGGAGATGGTTGTGGCCTGGGGCAAAAGGGGACAGTGGCCGAGCTGGAGGTTGAACAGTTAGTACCTTCAGCAAGATTATTTCAGAGATATGTGTCAGGACCAGACCCAGCATATTAGCCAGAAATCGGGGCTTAGTGCCCTCGACGCGAGTATTGTGGGAGGCCCAGAAAGCAACATTGAGGAGACACATCTTTAGTTATATGAAAACTCATAAGAAAAAGGGTAGGCAGGGAGTTAGGGACCTGGAGGAGCGCATTTTAGATTTGGAGCGCCGCTTTGTCAACTCAGGGCAGGAGGAGCTCCTGAGAGACTCTATGCACACACAGGCTCTGCTCTGGCAGGAGCTCACTTAAGTGGTGAAAGAGGAGTTGATAGCCACTCGCAGCAGTATCTATCAGAGGGGATAAAAGGCTAGCAAGACCTTATATTGACTTTATACTTCTAGATAAGAGATGGCCCCTGTGGCGTTTCTACAGTCACAGGGAGGTTCGCGAGTTGTGGGGAGTGCTCCAATAGCTTGGACCTTTGCAGACTATTACAAGAACTTATATCTGGCAGACTCGTTGAGCCCCCAAGACTTTAGTCCCCCAAAAACATTAGTTTGTACAGGATCTACCGATGCCCACTCTGTCTTGAAAGGATAAGGAAAACTTGGAAGCTGAAATAACTGGTGAGGAGTTAAAAGCTGCCTTGGCACAGTTGCAATTGGGAAAGGCATCTTGACCTAATGGGTTCCCACCTGAATATTGGTGCTTAGTGTGGCCTCAGGCAAGTCAGATAATGTTAGGAATATTTCAGGAGGCACTGGGGAGGGGTGAACTACCTTCTGACCTTCTGACCCAGGGTGGCAGATGTTGTCGTGCCCCTGAAACCCAACATGGAGGGCATGAGGTGTGAAGACTTTCTACCCATCTCCCTTTTAAATGTGGAAGTAAAGTTGTGGGCCAAAGTTCTGGCTAACTAATTGGGAAAAGTCATTGAACATCTAATTCATCATGAGCAGACATGCCATACCATGCCATGAAGGGCCACAAGACACAATCTGAGATGTGGGCATGATGTAATCACCTTTAGCAGGTCCTTGGAAGAACATAGAGCCTTAGGCCCATATTTATACTTTTTTAGTGCTGCATTTGGGTCATTTTTTGACGCAAAAGCGGAGCAAACTTACAATATATAATTGTATTTTGTAAGTTTGCACCGCTTTGGGTCAAAAAAATTGCGCAAGTGTGGCTCTAAAAAAGTATAAATATGGGCCTTAATGTCCGTTGATTTTCAGAAGGTCTTCGACTGCCTATATGTCTGCTCTTCTTGCGCGTGTGGGCTGTGGCCCTGGGTTCATCAACTTATGTTCATCTTTTGTACACTAAACTCTGAGCCAAGGTGCGTGTGGGGGACGTAGTTTCAAACTGGTTTCCAGTGATGAGAGGTACCCGTCAGGGGTGCCCCTTGTCTCCCTTACTATTTGCAGCAGTAATTAAACCATTGGCAGCCTGGATACGAATAGTGCATTGCATAGAGGATCTCAATGGTATCATACATTGAATGATCGGATATCTCTATATACGGATGATGTCCTTTTGGACCCAGCGGTTTCAGGGCCTAGCGCACTACAAATGCTAGAAATATTCGGCACATACTCTGGTCTTCAGATTAACCTCCATAAATCGGTGGTCTACCCTATAGCACCATGCCTATTTGAAATGCCATAGGTGTTGGGGATACCAATTCAACCATCAGGATTCAATTTTTCATTACTGGGAATGCAAAGAGTTCATTTGAGGGCAAACTGGTGCCACAGATAGAGTGGCTGTCGAGGGACATTAAGATCTGGAGTGCGCTTCGATTGTCCCTGATAGGGCGCATCTTCAAGATGGTTGTGCTGCCATGGGTTTTATACCAATTGCAAAACCACCCATTCCCGATTGCCTCTTCTTTCTTACAAAAGTTAATACATAGTTGTGTACGCTGCTCTCGGGGTGGAATACTGTGCATCCTACTGGAAAAGTCCCGGTGTTTGAAGTAGGAGTGGCCACACCAGATATCCGTTTGTATTATTGGGTGACCCATCTTGTTATTATCAATGATTGGTGGTTCGGGGGGTTAGGGGACCCGGTTTACACCCTTGAAGGGAGTGCTATGGGTACACACAGTCTCCCACACATGCTATACAGAGGCAAGGTGTTCGATCCGATGCTACCAGCCACTAGGGTGGTGTTAGGGGTTTGGGTGGTGGCCAAAAAAGCTACTGGCTGGACCGGTAGGTTAACATTAGAGGCAACACTATGGTGAGGTGCATACCTTTCTCAGGATAAGCTGTCACAGACATATGAGTCACTAATATATATACCAAACACAATGGTGACAGTACGCAGGGCATGGGAAGAGGATATAGGAGTACTTGATGATGATGATTGGAGGGAGGCCCAAGAGGCTTCCAGAGAAGAAGTCACAGCTTCACAGTTTAGGTACATAAAGCTTAAACTGCTGCACCGTGTATACTAAACCAGGGCTAGGCTCTTCCATATGGGATTGATATTGGGTGGAGGGTGCTTGAAGTGGGGGAGTACCGCAGGGAATCTATCTCAGATGTTTTGGCACTGTTCTGTTCTTTCTCCCTTCTGGGAAGGGGTCTTGGGGAATCTGAAGAGAGTGTTGGGCTTGGGAGTACCGAGTGACCTTAGGCTGGTGCTATTTCATGTGATGGAGGAGCTGGGCAGCACACGTTACCAGATGGCACTCTTATGGCTGGGCCTAATTGTAGCTAGCAAAGATATTGCAAGGGCTTGGGAGGGGGTTGCCCTATCGGTTTAGGTATGGGCTAAAAGTATGAATTTTTGCATGGGCATGGAAAGCCCCATACACAAAGCAAGAGGCTGCCCAATAAAACATTATAAGATATGGAAGGGATGGGCAGAGGCTACAGTAAACACCTGGAACACATGGTCGAACAAATGTACAGGGTGTCAACAGGAAAGGGAGGGGCTGGGTGAGGGAGCGAGGAGAAGGGGTCATGCATCCACGGACTTCACAACAATTTCAGTCTCACCTACAAGATGATTATGGTCAAAGTAACACTGTACAGGGCTGTAATGCTTAAAGATGCCCAGTATGCTTATATTGTGTGCTATCGAGTTGAAAATATCAATAAAAAGTTGGGGAAATATTGAAAAAATGAAAAAATATATATGTGCATCTATATAGGTAAATGTGTCAGCATTTTAGAAGCTGGGTCAAGAGTCTTCTAGAGAGATATGTGTTAACCTATGCCACACTCGGCAAGGGGAGAAAATAAGGACATGGGGAAAGCATAGAGGTCCATACCTTTCTGTAGGAGGCTGGCCTGGTTTGTAGTGGGTACCTAAGGTACTTTCACCTTATACCAGGTCCAGTTATCCCTTATTTGTGAAATGTAGGCAGTGTTCCAGTAGCTTAGGCTGACTAGAGGTAGCTGTAGCAGAGCGGCTTAGGCTGAACTAGGAGACATGCAAAGCTCCTGTAAAACCACTATAAGTACACAGTACTTATACACAATAAAAGACAATACTGACAAAAATAAAGGTACTTTATTTTAGTGACACAAGGGCAAAAATATCTTAGAGACAATACTCCTTCTGGAGGTAAGAATTATACTCAATATATACACTAGTAAACACATCAGGTAATTACACAGTCATTGAATAGTGCAAACAGTAGAAAATACAATAGATTGCAATGGGCCTAGGGACAACACAAACCATATACTACAATAGTGGAATGCGAATGTCGAAATCCCCCCTAGGCAAGTAGAGTGTGTAGAGGGGTGCTAGGAGTGTAGGAAAACACCATAGGTAAGTAAAATACCCCACTCCAGAGCCCAGGAAAGCAGGAGTAAAGTACAGCAAGTTTCCTCAGAACACACTACAAGTTGTGATGAAGGACTTTGCAAGAACCAAGCAAGACTGCAAGCAACAAATGATGGATTCCTGGACCTGAAGACCTGTGGAGAGAGGAGACCAAGTCCAGAAGTCGAAGAAGAGTCCAGGAAGGACAGGAGCCCCTGCTAACCTAGAAGATGGTGCAAAAGTGGATTCTCTCGTCAGAAGAGAAGTACAGAAGAGCACCAAAGAAGATGGCTATGGGTTCCTGCTTTGTGCAAGAGATGTCCCACGTTGAGTTGTTGGACACAGGCTGTTTGCATTGCTGGATTCTGCCAACAAACCTTGGTTCAAGCAAGTAAGCGGTTTGCGTCAAAGAGGAGCTGCCTGGACCTAGGAGGGACCGGGGAGTCTCAACTCAGACTGTGGAAACAGAGGAGGCTCTCAGGACTTCAGAGAGCCCTCAGAAGACCAGGCAGCACCCACGGGAGTCCCAGAACATGGGGACAAGGAAGATGCATAGTGCGGTTGTCGTAGCACTACACAGGAGGGTCCCACGCCACCGAAGATGGATTTGGCTCAACCACTGAACAATATAGAATCAAGTTCAGAGAGACCAGAAAAGAGTCATCACAGGATTGGATAGACTTTGTAGACTGTTCAGTGAAGGCCTTAGAAGGTTGGTTGCATGGCAGCAAGTTGTCCGGCTATTAAAGCTTATACAATCTGATTTTGAGAGAGCATATTCTTAACAATTGTGTGCCTGATTTGCTGCACCAATATCTTGTAGACTCAGATCTGACTTCTCCCCAAGAATTTGGAAAGAAGGCAGACAAACTGGTCAGAAAAAGGGTGAGTAGAAAAGCTCATACAGGGGGTGACAAGGACAGCAAGAAGAAGGATGGTAAGTCACATGACAAGGGTGGGGACAAAGAGAGAAGGTCATCAGAGTCGTCATCAGGCCCACATAAATCCACTGGGGATGGTAGGTCCAAACCCTCTTCTAATCATCAGAAAAAGCCTTGGTGCTATTTGTGTAAGAACAAAGGCCATTGGGCAAGTGACCCTATTTGTCCCAAGAGAAATACCAAGCATCCCACCACAACAACCCCCACTGCTTCCAGTAGTGCCCCTAGTAATAGCAGTGGTGGTGGGAAAAACTCAACAAATAGCCAAACGAAGGGTGTAGGTGGGCTCACTTTTGGTAATGTAGTGGGGGTTGGTCTAGTTAGGGAAACGACTGAGGCTGTTTTAGTCTCTGATGGTGGCATTGACCTTGCCACTTTAGTTGCTTGTCCCCTTAATATGGATAAGTATACACAACTACCCCTAATAAATGGTGTTCAGATTGAGGCCTAAAGGGACACAGGTGCCAGTACTTAGTCATCAGTACCAAGTTACTGACGCCCATAGCAACACTGTTGGCCATTCCATGGCTGTTGTGAGTCTTAACTTTGGAGGGTAGGGTACTGGTCCTAAAAAGGTTGTGGTATCCACTGATTTACCTTTAGAGTGTCTATTGGGAAATGATTTGGAAACTTCAGCTTGGGCTGAAGTGGAGTTGGAGGCCCATGCAGCCATGCTGGGCATTCCAGGGCATATCTTTGCTCTCACCAGGGCTCAGGCCAAAAAGAAACTTGGATCCTGGAACAATTGACCAAGTGCTCCCGAAAACCAGGGGTTGAAGGGGCAAACCCTTGACCACTGTCCCTCCCTCTCCAGAAGATTCCACTTTTGATGAGGAGGAGGCAACCCCCTGTGCACAACCTACACCAGAAAAGCCTCAGGCTGATACAGCTGAGCTCTTGGGTGCAGGGGGGCCTGCCAGGGAGGAAAAGAGTGTGGCACAGCAGACCTGTCCCACACTCGACCGTCTAAGATAGCAAGCTGTCAAACAGCAAAATGGGGATATCCGTGACTCACACAGAGTTTACTGGGAGTACAATCTCCTTTATGCTGAGGCAAGGGAAACCTGGGATAGACTTGTCCCTCACTTTCACTTGCCTCATATGTCAGAGGACACAAAGGAGTTTTGTCCCTCCTGTATCACTTGCCAAGCCAGTGGCAAGACTGGTGGCACCCCAAAGGCCCCCTTAATCCCACTGCCAGTGGTTGGGGTACCCTTTGAAAGGGTAGAAGTTGACATTGTTGGCCCCCTCAACACTCCAATTGCTTCTGATAATAAGTTCTCTTGGTGGTAGTGGACCATGCCACAAGATATCCAGAAGCCATCCCCTTAAGGACCACCACAGCACCTGCAGTGGCCAAGGCCCTCCTGGGAATATTTTCCAAGGTAGGCTTTCCTAAAGAGGTAGTATCAGACATAGGTAGTAACTTCATGTCTGCATACTTGAAAGCTATGTGGAAGGACTATGGTGTAACCTACAAATTCACTACACCCTATCATCCACAAACAAATGGATTGGTTGAGAGATTTAACAAAACTCTCAAAGGCATGTTCATGGGACTCTGAAAAACTCAGAAGGAGATGGGATGTCCTCCTGCCGTGCCTCCTTTTTGCCTACAGGGAGGTACCCCAGAAAGGAGTGGGCTACAGCCCCTTTGAACTCCTCTTTGGTCACCCTGTTAGGGGTCCCCTTGCTCTTGTGAAAGAGGGGTAAGAGCAACCATTGAAGCCCCCTAAACAAGACATTGTAGACTATGTACTTGGCCTAAGATATAGGATGGCTGAGTATATGAAAGAGGCCACCAAGAACCTTCAGGCAAGCCAAGAGTTTCAAAAGCAATGGCATGACCAGAAGGGAAAGGGTGAGGTCACCTATTTCATAGACCTTGGCACTGCCAGAAGCCCCCTTAGGGTACTTCATGTCAACCGCCTTAAACCCTACGATGGTAGGGCAGATGTAACCCTACTCATGGCCACAGATGAGGGGCAGGAAGAAGAGAGTGACCCTCTCCCTGACCTCTTCTCCAACACTGAAGCTGATGGCTTAGTGGAAGGAGTTGCAATTGCAGACCGCCTCACAGCAGAGCAGAGGGAGGTCTGTAAGAATTTACTAGGCCAATTTTCTAACCTCTTTTCACTCACACCTGGTACCACTACTTGGTGTGAACATCCCATTGATACTGGAGACAGTTGACCTGTCAAGAGTAAGATTTATAGGCAGCCTGACCATGTCAGGGACTGTATTAAGTCTGAGGTGCAGAACATGTTGGACCTAGGTGTTATTGAGCACTCAGATAACCCCTGGGCCAGCCCAGCGGTACTTGTCCCTAAACCTCATAGCAACGAAGGAAAGAGAGAAATGCAGTTTTGTGTGGATGATAGAGGGCTCAATACTGTAACTAAAACAGATGCTCGTGCTATGCCCAGGGCAGATAAGCTCATAGATACACTGGCCTCTGCCAAGTATCTAAGCACCTTTGATTTGACTACAGGGTATTGGCAGATCAAGTTATCAGAGGACGCTAAGCCAAAGACTGAATTTTCAACCAGTGGAGGGCATGATCAGTTTACAGTTATGCTCTTTGGTTTGAAAAATGCACCTGTCACTTTCCAGAGGCTAGTGAACACAGTCCTCCAAGGTCTGGAAGCTTTTAGTGCAGCATATTTAGATGATATTGCTGTATTTAGCTCCACCTGGGATGACCACCTGGTCCACCTCTGGAAATTTTTGGAGGCCCTGCAAAAAGCAGGCCTCACTATCAAGGCTTCAAATTGCCAGATAGGTTAGGAGAAAGTGGTTTATCTGGACCACCTGGTAGGTGGAGAACAGATTGAACCACTACAGGGGAAGATCCCAACTATTTTAGACTGGGCTCCCCCTACTATGCAGACCCGGGTCAGAGCCTTTCTTGGTCTCACTGGGTATTACAGGAGGTTCATTAAAAATTATGGCTCCATTGTTGCCCCTCTTAATGACGTCACCTCTAAAAAGATGCCTAAAAGGTATTGTGGACAGCCAGCTGTCAAAGAGCTTTTGAGGAGCTTAAGCAGGCTATGTGTACTGCACCTGTCCTAAAAAGCCCAAATTACTCTAAAAAATTAATTGTCCAGACAGATACATCTGAACTGGGGGTTCGGGCTGTGCTATCACAACCTGTTGCTTCTATCAGTAGGAGGTTGACCCGAGAGAAAAGCGTTGGTCAGCCATAGAGAGGGAGGCCTTTGCTGTGGTCTGGGCCCTGAAGAAGTTGAAACCCTACTTATTTGGGTCTTATTTGGGACTCACTTCGTTGTTCAGACAGACCTCAAACCTCTCTTATGGTTAAAACAGATGAAAGGAGAAAACCCTAAATTGTTGAGGTGGTCCATTTCCCTACAGGGGATGGACTTTACAGTGGAACAGAGACCTGTTGCAGTTACAGCAGTTCCTGGAGCAGTCTGTGGTTGATCCAACGGTCAGAAGCTAAAGCAGAGAATGCAGAGGAGTACTGGAGGAATCTTGCAAACTGAATCTGAGGAAACAGCCAGAGGAGAGACCCTAAATAGCCCTGAGAGGGGGATTGGCTACCTACCCAGGAATGCACCTATCAGGAGGGGTATCTGACATCACCTGCTGGCACTGGCCACTCAGAGGTCTCCAGAGGGTCCCCACACCTTGGGATCCAAGATTGCTTACACCATCGACACCCGGGAGGAGCTCTGGGCACCACCCCTGGGGTGGTGATGGACAGGAGAGTGGTCACTCCCCCTTCCTTTGTCCAGCTTTGCTCAATATTCTCCCTTGGATTATGCAGGAGGGCACCGTTTGTGCCCTTCAAAGTATTTCCAGAGGCTCTGGGATGATACCCCACCCATGCCTGTGACACCTATTTCCAATGAGAGAGGGTGTTACATCCCTCTCCAAAAGGAAATTCATTGTTCTGCCTTCCTGGGATTGAGCTGCTCAATCCCCAGGAGGGCAGAAACCTGTCTATGAGGTGGCAGCAGCTGGAGTTGCAGAGGAAACCTCAGAGCTGATTTGGCAGTATTGGGGGTCCATGGTGGAGCTCCCAGGGTGCATGGGATTGGCCCCCCAATACCATATTTGAATGGGGGGGGTCAATTCCATGATCTTAGACACCTCACTTGGCCACATTTGGAGTTACCATTGTGAAGCTACATATATGTATTAACATATATGTAGTGCACGCTTGTAATGGTGTCCCCGCACTCACGAAGTCCAGGGAATCGACGCTGGACAACGTATGGGCATCTTTGCTAGTGCAAGGGTGCCCTCACACACTGTAACTTTGCCCCTAGCCTTCAGTAAATGAAGGTTAGACATATAGGTGACTTATATGTTACCTAGGGCAGTGAGAAATGGCTGTGAAATTGTGTTTGCACTATTTCACTCAGGCTGCAGTGACAGTCCTAATGAAAGGTTTGTATGAGCTCCCTATGGGTGGCAAGAGAAATGATGCAGCCCATAAGGATCTCCTGGAACCCCAATGCCCTGGGTACCTAGGTAAAATATATTAGGGACTTATAAGAGGGGTCCAGTGTGCCACTCAGAATTGGAATATGGAGTCACTAAACTGTGGTGATAAATTTGGTAACTAGAGAGAGCCTAAGCACTGGAGTTCTGGTTAGCTGATCTCCAGTGACACAGTCAAGCATACTGACAACACATATAGGCCACAAACTATGATCACTGGGACCTGGCTAGCAGGATCCCAGTGAGACAGGCAAAACATACTGACAAATACGATTTAAACTATGAGCACTGGGGTCCTGGCTGGCAGGATCCCAGTGAGTCAGTAAAAACACACTGACAAACACTGACAAACAGGCCAAAAATGGGGGTAACCATGCTAGAAAGAGGCTACTTTCTCACAGCTGAGCTGATGGGCACTATAGAATGTCAATTGATATCTGTGAATTGAATAAATATACACCCCACCCCATTGGCTGCTGCGTTCCCCAACACCATCACTTTGATTGAAAGAATACAAAAACATAAAGGGACCTGGTATGCAACCATTGATATTGCCAATGCTTTATTTTCTATACCATTGGCTTCTGAGAGTCAGGAGCAATTAAGTTTCTCCAACGGCTGCAGACAATTCCAAATGCTAAGGCTTCCCCAAGGGTATGTACATAGCCCCACCATCTGTCACTGGCTGCTGGCAGAACACCTGGATGAGGTATCTGTCATTCCAGTGGTGCAATTGTCGCATTATATTGATGATGTGATGATTCATGGAGAGACACAAGAACAGATGCAGACTCAGTTGGATCAGGTTGTGGAACTCTTGCAGAGCAAAGGGTGGATGATTAATCCAGATAAGACACAAGAACCCTCTCAAAATGTGAAGTTTCTAAGAATTCAGTGGGATCAGGGACATAGAGAGGTTTTGCCGCAGGCAAAACAAAAGATCTTAGAATTTGCCACTCCTAGCACTAAGTAGGACACTCAGAGATTCATTGGATTGTTTGGTTTTTGGAGACAGCATATCCGTCGCTTGAGTCAAATCTTCTCCCCTTTGTACAAATTGAGAAGAAAAAACCATGAGTTTGAATGTTGAGAGCAGAAGCAATGTGTGTTTGATTTAGCAAAGGAGGCAATTCAACTGGCTTTAGACTTATGGTCAGTACCGGAAAGTAATGTTGAGTTACATGTAACCGTTCAGGGGAAATATGCAAATTGATGTATGTGGCAAAAGCAGGGAAGAACAAGGTTGCCCCTGTGTTTCTGGTCCAAAAAGCTACCTAATGCTGGAGAGCAATATTCTCCTTTTGATAAACAGTTACTTGTTTGTTACTGGCCTCTAGTGGATACTGAGCAAATGACCCTAGGTCATAATGTTCTTTTGAGACCTGAGATTCCAACAAGGCAGTGTGCAATGAGTTCACCTAAAACTCACTGCATAGGACATGCACTAGAGGCCAGTATAACATGCTGGAAATGGTACATACAGGACAGGGGGCCAGCAGCCCCTATGCAGGATAATCAGACGGTGCAGGAGGTACCACAGATAAAAGGGTCACCATTGAGGTGGGGTGAGCCATTTGAATCTTTGTCCCCTGAGGATGGAAGCATGTATGGTTTACTGATGGTTCAGCCAAGTATATGAGGGCCAAAAGACATTGGAAGGCAGTGTCATATACCCCAGTTACCAAGAAGTTGTTATCCACTACAGAAGAAGGGAAGTGTAGTCAATATGCAGAATTGTACGGTGTATATCAGGGACTGAAACAAGAATTGCCTGGGGCTTGTCACATTTATACTGATTCCTGGTCTACTGTCAATGGATTAGCCGCCTGGCTTCCCACATGGCATGCACATAACTAGCAAATACATTCTAAGGAGGTGTGGGGCAAAGAGTTGTGGCAATAAATTTGGGAAATGCTAGAGCAAAGATCTGTTATTGTGTATTATGTAAAAGCCCACTGTCCCACTAACTCACTAGAACAATGGTCTAATCCCCTTGCAGATGGCAAAGCCAAAATCTCAGAAGCAGAAGTGGCGACACAGAATTCTGACTTGGTGGGGAGGGCTAAGTGGGCGCACCAAAAATGTGCACATCTGGGAGAGAAGGCCAATAACAGGTGGGCAGAGATTATAGGGATGCACATTCCCCTAGATATGAAAAAAACTGTGATCATGCAGTGTCCTATTTGTCATCACGCACAGCAAAGATCTGTTCCGCAAACAGTCAAAGGCCAGTTGGGGAGAGGGAAGTTGCTGGGGCAGATATGGCAAATTGATTACATTGGGCCACTACCGACGAGTCGCGGGTGTCAATACGCTTACACAGTAGTGGACATTTATTCTGGTTACCTTGAAAACGTGCCACTCAGTATAATACTATCAAAACACTGGACTTACAGAGTCCCACTCCAAGTCCAGAGTGACAACGGGTCACATTTCAAAGGAAAATTGGTACAAGATTATTGCTCACAACACAGTATTGAGTGAATGTATCACTTTCCATACTATCCACAAGCTGCAGGACTGATTGAGAGAATTAACGGCGTGCTGAAAGCCCAATCATGAAAACTATCAGATGGAACTTTGAGAAATTGGAGAGAGCATTTAAATGAAGCCCTCCAAATTTTGAATAACTGACCATTGCCAAAATGCAGAGACCCCTTTAGTGTGAATGTTGACCCCAGTGTGACAGATACAACCCCATGTAATGACCTACAACATCATGAATCTGGAAATAAAACTAGGAGCCTTAGCTCTTTACCGAGCCACACCAGAATCAGCAGGTCTTTATCTACATGCCTTAAAAACCGACATATTGAAACCCAGAGAGATGGCACTTCTTGAAACAGGTATTGGAATACAAATTCCCCCAGAGCCTTTTGGATTGATTGCTCCAAGATCTGGGTTGGCACTCAAAGGTATTCAGGTCTTAAGGGGAGTGATCAGTGCAGACTACCAAGGAGAAATAAAAACAATCCTACTGAATAGTGAAGACACTGATTTGATAGTTCAACCTGGAGATAGAATTGTACAAAACGTGATTATCCCAGTGTATGGAGGAATGGTGAAAAAGGGGACTGCCACAGCCCTTCTTACAGTGCGTGGGGACGGAGGTTTTGCCTCAACTGACGAAAACCCTGGCGCTAAAGTGTGGGTAGAATCCCCAAATCGTCCTTCTGAACCAGCAGGAGTCACAGCAAAGGGCAATTACAAAGTCCTGCTAGTCATTAAACCAGGAAAGGAGAGATGGGAATATGTACAAGCCAATAAATGTTATTTGCGAGAATGATCATACCTGTCTCTTTTACAGATCATACTACGAGGTGTCTTTGTGTTAACTCTTCTACGTAGTCTCCCTTTGGGTGTGTGTGTGTGTGTGTGGGGTCGGGAGGGACCGAAAGCCCCCAACTCCGAAATGATTGACTGATCACACCAATCAACACCTTTACTGCACGTGACCAAAAATGTTTGGACTCATCTGGCATGAGTTGTGCTCAACAGGTCCAACTTTTGCATGACCTATATGCAATGTACGGTGGGTGTTATCACCACCTCCTTGGTTGCTATCTCAACTCCTGACAGTGTTTTGCTACAAATCTTTAATGCCACCAACAAAGATGCAGCCGTTCAACAGAGTGATGTGTTGTCACACCTTTCATTGTATGAGTACTGCAGGTTTTGCCAAGAGGTAAAGGATGAGAAATGGGAAAACCTAACCCACGCGATTACTTGCAATATTACTACCAGTGGTGTCTACTATAACTTAACTTGTGATTCTTACATAATTGGAAAATTTGCTCAAGTGCGCCTAGAGGCAACAACGAAGTCTCCTCAGGAGATCCCGTGGGAACAAACGAGCACTGTGTCAGCATGGAAACAATAAACTTTGTAAGAATATGGACATTAGCATGTCTTGTCTATACATTGTGACTGCTACTAGCCAAATCAAGCATGTCAAACTGCCAGTGGGGTCGTTGTTCTCTTGCAGAAATACCACATATACATACACTCCTGCCAATATAACTGGTGGACCGTGTGCTTTTACGCAATTAGGACTCATGATGTTTCCAGTTCACTCTGTACATACTCGCTATCCAAGGGAAACAGTTCAATTAAATGAATCCTGTGATTCTGAAGTTCAATTATTATCTAAATCAGAATATGTGAGTTTAAGCATTTCTATAGTAGGAGTCCCAAGATTAGCTGTTTATAATACTCGAGTTATTAACAAGTTAGCATGTTTTATGGTTAAAAACATCAATCATACCTCCATCGCATTAGCTGAGTTATTGCTAGATATACCAGATACTAGAAAAGCTGCATTGCAAAACAGGGCAGCCATTGACTATTTACTGTTAAAGAACGATCATGGTAATTCAGAATTTGAGGGCCTGTGCTGTTTCAACCTATCAGACCACTCTAAAGCTATTCAGTCTCATATTGATGCTTTACATGAATTGGTGAAAGGAGTAAAACAAGTTGTGGACAAAGGGTGGTGGGACTGGTTATTTAATTGGTTAGCTGATTTTGGGCAAATACTCATAGTGATTTGTATTATAATCATGTTATGTTGCTGTGTACAATGCATACCTAATCTATTTATAATTTCTAAACCAAAAAGAGTTACTTTTAAACCAGTATGTTATGGAAGTCACTAGTCAAGGAGTGGAGTGTAATGCTATCTGTATTTAACCACTGATTCCATCTTGACCACTGACTCCATTTTATGCTTAGCTTAGTTTCAACTGCTGAACATTGGTGGCGCAGTTATTTTTCCATGTACAGCTTGTTATCGTGTTTTTGCTTTTCTCACCAGGGTAGGGAACATAACATGGGGGATGCAATGATGATAAGACTGTACAAGGATGAGATTGTTTATGGCAGAGAAGGTTATGCCTCAGTCTTGGAAATACACCTTGGGATCTGGCCAATCTACTTGCGTGTTTTTCAACACTGACACAGTATAGCCAGCGCTTGAATTTCACAACTTACTAGTAGAGAGGGAGGTTACTAGAACCTTCCTCTTAAGTTTTGTTTAAAGTATATAAGGTGGGGAAGCTTGGCACTGAGGATTGCTCAGGAAAATCAGAGTCCCAATGGGGAAATTCCTCCTGTCTCAGCTGTTCTGGGTTCCACAGCTTGACGTTGGCAGACAAGGATGATGTTGGATTCAATCCCCATGGTGATGCATTTTCAATTCTTAATTATCTAGCTTCACTGTGTGTGTGCATAAATATACTTATTCACTTCATATATATACATTGTTGATATATTGTATTTCCCTGATTATTATTATCCAACTGCTGTGATTATTTTAGTAGCTGCACATGTGTTTTGCATTCAAATTAAGTGCTCATGTAATTATTTGCGTATATTTGTGTTTGAGACCTGGGAAGTGCCTTAATAAATCCATTACTCAGACTAAGAGGGCTGCATTCTTCGCATTCTTTAGCTTCGTTCCCTCTTAGTTTGAAGCAAAGCGGAACAGATGCCACTCTGGCTTAGTTTTGCCTTGCCCAAAAAGTGTGAGTGATGGAGCTCATGGAGCCCTGAGCTCTGCAAGAACGCTGGTCTGGGCCCGATGAGGTAAAGGAGTGCAAGAGTATGATCACCTACCTGGTAGTCCTGAAGACTCCTAGGAACCCTTTAAGGGTCTTGCATGTTAATATACTCAAACCCCACTTCCTGAGGTCTGAGATTATCATGGTCCTGGTCACAGATGATGGGGTGGAAAAGGAGAGTGAACCTCTTCTTGACCTCCTGTCTTCCAAGGAGCAGCATAGGTCAGTGGAGGGTCTCAGCATCTCCCCTACACTGACCCTAGACCCACAGAGAGATTGCTACCACTTGCTGGTGCAGTTTGCCTCTTTGTTCTCCCTTATCCCTGGACTCACTACAAGGTGTACGAATTATATTGATTCTGGAGACCACACACCTGTAAAGAACAAAATTAGTAGGTTGTCTGAAGAGGTGAGAGCTAACCCTATAGGTGTCACACCTCAACTTAGGTTCTGTGTGGATTACCATGGACTCAATGCAGTCACCAAGACTGATGCACACCCCATTCTCAGGGCTGATGAGCTCATAGATCGTCTTGGAGCTGCCAAGTTCTTCAGCATGTTTGACTTAATGTCTAGGTACTGTCAGAGTGGCTTAATGGAGAGGACAAATGAGAGGTCTTTGCTCTCCACCCCAGAAGGGCACTTCCAGTTCCAGATCATGCCCACCAGGTTGAAGAATGCCCCTACCACCTTCCAAAGTTTAGTCAACCAGGTGCTGGGTTGGAGAACTTCATTTCTGCCTATCCAGACAACATTGAGGTCTTCAGTTCTAGTTGGGAGGGCCAACTGTGCCACCTTATGGAAGTGTTTGAGGCTCTGCAGCAAGCAGGCCTGACTATCAGGGTCAGTGAGGGGAAAATAGGCAGGGTTCTGTGGTCTACTTGGGTCACCAAGTGGGAGGTGGCAAAGTGCAGCCCCTTCAGGCCAAGATTGAGACCATTATGACTTGGAAATCCCCCAAGACCCAGACAAAGCGAGAGCCTTCTGAGGCATCGCTGGTTATTACAGGAGATTTGTCAAGGAGTGTGGCACCATTGTTGCCCCCTTGACAGAGCTAACTCCCAGGAAGCAGCCACTTCAGGTGATTTGGATGGAGGCGTGCCGGAAAGCTTTTGACACACTGAAGGAGGCCATGTGCACAGTACCCATGCTCAAAGCCCCGACTTCTCCCAAGAATTTATTGTCCAGACAGACGCCTCAGAACATGGTGTAGGGGCTGTGCTCTCACAGCTATATGAAGAGGGCCATGATCAACCTGAAGCCTACATCAGTAAAAGGCTACTTCCCAGGGAACAGAGGTCGAGCGCAATAGAAAGAGAAGCCTTTGCTGTTGTCAGGACGCTGAAGAAGCTGAGGCCATACAAGTGTGGCACTCACTTCCGGGTCCAGACAGACCACAGGCCACTCAGATGGTTAATGCAGATGAGGGGTAAGACTCTCAAACTGTTTAGGTGGTCCACCTCCCTGCAGGCAATGGACTTTACAGTGGAACACCGTCCAGGAACAGACCACACCAATGCCGATGGTCTCTCTAGGTTCTTCTGCCTTAGTGAAGAGAACTCCCAAGTAGTTGGGCAGCTCTCCCCACTTTAGCTGATGGGGGTGCATGTTAGACCTGGCAGCATTGGCGTGGTCTCCCCTGACTTTTTTGCCTTCTGACCTCCTGTGTGCTAACTATGGTTTTGTTGGCTTTAGGACTCTGGGCACTTTACCACTGCTGACCAGTGCTAAGGTGCATGTGCACTTTCTCTACAATATGATACAATTGGCCTATTCACAATTGGCATTTTCAATTGACTTATAAGTCCCTAGTAAAGTGCAGTACATGTGCCCCAAGCTGTAAATGGCATGCTACTGATGGGCCTGTAGCACCGATTGTACTACCCACTTCAATAGCCCTTTAAACCTGACTCAGGGCTCCCATTGCAGAGCTTGTGTCCACAGTTTTAAACTGCCATGACAATCTGGCAAGTTAATCAACTTACCAGGCCCAAACCTTCCTTTGTAATACATATACGCAACCCTTAGGGTATGCCATTGACAGCCCCAAGGCCAGAGTGCAGTTTATTTAAAAAGTTGAACATGTACTTTTAAGCTTTTACATGTCCAAGTAGTGAAAAACTCTTATATTTCTTTTCACTACTGCAAGGCCTATCCCTCCCAAAGGTTAACATTGGGATTGCCTTAATATATTTTTATAAGTGTAACTTCACATTAGGAAACGATGGGACCCCCAAGTTTGGAGTCTCTGGAATAACAATTTAAAATCACAATTTATAGCAAAGTTGAATTTTAAATTGTAATTCTAAAAACACCACTTTTAGAAAGTTCAGAAAAGAAAGGGGTCACACCCTTGAAAAAGTCTGCAAGGCTGGGCCACACAATAATATCAACCTATCGAAGGGGTGCCAATACTGGCCCTCTGACTAACATGTATTTTAAATGAGTGTGAGCAGAAAACCAAATTAATGTGGTCACCAATTATTTTAACAATCTGCACAATACATTTATTTCCATTCTATAGAAATTGTTGTCAACAGAAAACAAAACAAACAAGATAAACAATCCACTAGCAATCATTACTAGTGAACACCCACATTACATACCTCATAAAAACATATTTATACATACAAACTCATCAAAAAAGAAAATAATAAACAAAAACAAAAGAAACTGAAAATGTCCCAACTCTGAAATTCAACACTCAAAATGGGTCTTATCTTTGTGCAATGTCCAATCAAACCCCTATGATTGAGACATCTTTTTCGAATTTATTTTTCTTTTGGTTTATGGTAAAATCTTTAAATTAAGATATTTCTTGTTCTGTCTTGTTAAGCAGTGTGATTGCCTCCACAGCTGACTGATTGTTCCTAATTTCTTTTTCTAGGAGAAGGATCTCATCCAATTGCTTCTTAGAAAAACACTGAGCTGTCTCACTTGTCAAAACCATTAGGTCTCTACCGCATTTCGTGCCAATTCAGCTATATCCTTTACGTTACTCAGGGTCTTCAGTAAAAATGACAGGAATATTGTAATCCCCACGGGACTGTGCCTTCCTTCAGATGTTCCAAAAGAAAGTATCCATGTAATGCAGTCTGTATTTGTTTTTTCTGAAGTCTAATCAACTTCGCAGAGTCATTCTGTTATCTTGCTGAAGAACTTAAAGTTACAGAAAAAAAAAGTGAAGGTGTGGAAATTAACCTCTGTATATGGTCTTCTATATACGGCAATGTGTCTTGCTCAGACATTATTTGTCACACTTAGGGCCTGGTTCAAGAAAAACTAGTGCCGCCTTAGCCTCAAATTGTGACTCAAAAGCTGTCAAACTTACAAACTACAATTATATTTTGTACGTTTGCGCCACTATTGCGTCAAAAAAATTACGCTAAGGTGGAGCTAATTTTTCATAAATTAGGCCCTTAGTGTGGATAGTCAACCTAACCTCCACACTGCAATTCCTATTTAACTAAGGATAAAGGAGGGATCTAAAACACCCTTGGAAACCCTCACAAGTATGCACCCGCTTTGAATAGTTCCGAAAAGAAAATAGTCGGGACCTCAAAAAAGTCAGCAAGGCAGGACCACACAATAATATGAACCAAAAGGAGGGGGTGCATTTACTGACCTTCTTATTAAGATGTATTTTATAATGAGTATTAGCACAAAACTAAATTAATGTGGGCACCAATTATTTTTAACAATCTGCACAGTACATTTGTTTCTATGCTATAGAAATTTTCGTCAACAGAAACCAAAAGAAGCAAGATAAACAATCCTCTATAAATCATTACTAGTGAAAACCCACATTACATAACTCATAAAAACATATTATTACATACAAACTCATCAAAAAGACAATAATAAACAAAAATCTTGCTGAATAACGTAAAGTTATAGAAGAAAAAAGTGAAGGTGTGGACATTACAGCAGCAACTACGTGGCTCAGAACTGATACATCGCCCTCAGCACCGACACATCGCGTTCACCTCGCCAGCTGCACACCTCAGCAATGACGCTTCCCCTACATCACCAAGTGTTTGCCAACACATCCCCTACTGTGCAGATCGAAACCAAAGCATTCGCCTGTACATCTCATCCTTTGCTCCTTGCAACAGGTCTCTAACATTGACGTATCCTCCATCCAAAGGTACTTTTCAGCTGGACAACGGTGGTCTATGTATCTCACCCATGCTCTGTTGCTGTCAGCTTGACTGTTGAGATTCGACACGGTCTAGTACTACCAGACAACCCAGGCTGTTGTTTTATGCTTCTAAGCACTATCTTTGCAGATAGTCTTTAAAAATTCATAACCCAACTTCTACTTTTTGGATTTATGTTGTTTTGGTCATTTTGTTCATTAAATTAAGGTCAAATTTTGTAACATGGTGTGGATTCTTTCACTGTTATACTGTTTTATGTGTTGTACAAACACTTTACAAATTGCCTCCTAATGTAAGCCTGCCTACTCTGTGGCAGGCTACCAAAGGGTAAGAACAGATTCATTTATAGTGTGTAACAGACTTACCCTGATTAGGTCTGTGGTTCCTGTTAGGACAGACTACATATCTCTGCCACCCAGAAACCCAGTGCCTAACACCTTGGATCATCTTTGCCTTTTGTAGGAAGATCAATAGACTTGGGAGGCGGCTGCTGTCCAGAAGACTATCCAGTGGCATAAGGCAACCTTAGGGAGTCCCCCTACTAGGGTTCCAGAGGGAGCCCCTGGCAATCCTCAGACACTCGAGTTGACAAGCTGAGGGGGGCCCCCTTTTATGTGCAGAAGACTGAAGACAACCCGCACCACGGGCACTACAGGGGTGTCTGTTATGCCCCTGGGACCCTCGGCTCTTCTCATGATATGTTCCTAAATAGGAAACATTTTTTAAGGCAGCATCTATACCTTTAATGAGCACTGGTCGCTTGAAAAATGTTTACATTTCTGAAAGGAAATGCTGAGCTTTGTGGCCAATCATAGAGGGTCGCAAATTGAACTTTGCATAATTTATATCCATTAATATTCATAGGGCAGGTCACTCCCTGCCTCTGTACAATTAACAATACGACATGCAAGTACATAGGTGGCTTCGGAAATTCAATTTCAATTGTGTGCAAATCGCACGTTCCTGCTTTCCAAAATGGAGTATTGTAACAGGCCATTCGTTCATTTCAATATCACCCTAACAGTTACAGTTTCCTCCTGCAGCAACCATGCTCTGGATAATATATCTTCACAAAACTTAATTCCTGTGTAACCCCTGCACAAACGCTTCCCAATAAAACCATACATTATTATACATTAAGCGACGCACTAGGCACAAAAATCTACATCCCACCACTGTAAGTTATTTTCATTATTATCCGGCAGTCCTCAATAAACCCATGCCCGCCGTACCCAAAACATTAAGCATTGTTTATCTGAACCGGAAGTGCTTACATTCTCCCTGTCATAACCAATGACTCTTTTGACGAGGATGGGCTTACATTAGGGTGTTTACATGCTCAACGTGCAAAATTAGTGAAATTTTCTGACTAATCAAAAAGCCAGCTTGAGTTACTGTGTCCATGGTGAATAACGAATTTTATTTCAGGTCAGTGCTGTTTCATTCCGATAGCATTAACCTGCTGGGATCGTCCCTGACGTTGAAAATTACTTTGATAAACGCATGGCGCTTGAACTTTCTTGGCAACATTAGCGGCTTTATAGAGTAGGCAGCTCAGTGATCGGCAACTATGCACAGTGTAATCCCTAATCGGGATGATTAATTATCTGCCAAGGTTCCTAACGCATTCCACCAATCACATTCAGGACCTCATTTATGAGGTTTTGGTGCAGGGCAGCGCCACAAGGATTCTTGCAGCGCTTCCCTGCGACACAAAAAGGACAGGAATGCACAATGTCTATAAGATACAGCACATTCCTATCCTTTTCCGCTGCACTGGCACACAATGGGCTGTCATGCGCCAACGCAGGCACCCAAAGGTGTCTGCGTTGCAGGGATAATTGATTTTGTGCCTGAAAGGGGACCGTCCTGCACAAAACAATCATGAGAGGAGGATTCCTTTGCAGCACACATAGAAAAAGGAAAAACTTGTAGAATTTCTCCTCGTTTCACCTCCCTTATGCCTCCACTGGTGATGCGTAGGCTTTTGACAAATTCTTAGGTTTACAAAATCTGGTAAATCTGGGAATGTGTCAAATGCCATGGGTGTTATGTGGGAACACCCACTGTAACGTCCATGGCACACCTACCTATTGCAATTTTCTACGCTGCCTTAGTCTGTATCTCCAAGGCCATGAACAGCTACTTAGGGTGGCTTTATGTGGCCTTGTAGATATGGCCCAGCAGTGTGCGTCGCTGGACCATCACTAAAAGTAACATTCCAGCGGCACACAGGGGCTTGTCAATAAGCCCCTCAGTCTAGAGAGGTGCTTTGTGACTTCCTTACTCCCTTCCCCGGGCCAAGCTTGACATAGTCCCACTGAATAAAGTTATTTTGTTTGCTTTTTAAGTTACAGTGATATGGCATGTGCTATAGCGCGAGGCCAAGGGGGTATTTATTAGGTGCTGAACTACTTTCTGATGAATTGTGTGCTCTACAGCACCTTCGGAATGTTGCTAAGCATGTTTTGCCACCTGATCCAGTCATTGAAAACGTCTTTGATTTAGTTACATTTATTAAAGGTAAAGGCGAATAAAACCTATGTTATGATTTCTGTCTAGAAAATACGTATACTATTTTTTAAAGTCGTAGCTGATTTGTGGTTCCCTCCTCACTGGTTATCCTAAATGTGAATTCACGATAGATTGCTCCATTTAATTGAACCTGGGGTAACAGACACCCGAGCTGAGACGTCAGATTTGTTTCAAACCCTTAAGATTTGGCCTTTAAGGACTCGTTTAGAGCGTGTGAAAGAGTTCAGAAATCATGAAAAGTAATTGTTAAGCAGATTTTCTTACATTTATCATGATAGTTACACGTGCAACAAGATACTGCTGCCTGCGAGGACAGTGAGACATTTGCTCAGCACTAAACTAAACTGCTGATAGCGCTGCAGCTTTAAATGCAGAATACATCCAGAAAATTAGTCTTAAATCTTCCTATTTGTGAAATGGGCAGAGATTCTGGATGGTAGAATGAAACAGATTAGGAAACTTGAGAAAGGCATGGTGTCCCATGAGACGGGTCGAGTGGCACATCAGGCAGTCATTGTTGCAGTTCGTTAGGTTGACCACTGGCTTTATTTGCAATTATTGAAGACCATTTTATTAAAGAAAGAGGCTAGCGCAAGTCCAGTCAATTAGTGGTACATCTTCGGTGTTACAAAATAAGGTACGGGTAATGGCAAAAAGACTGTTGCCCGAAGTCATACAGACGTTTCGATGTCGGTTACATTTTTATCATGTGGAAAATTTAGCAGAGGAAATGACGTGTACTTCCCTAACTGCAAGCAACAACAGTACATCCAAGAGCACCCTGCAATTTGTATGGTCTTACTTTGTCTGTACACAAAGATGACCCGTCAAGGAAGCCCTGGGCAGAGGGGAAGGAATGCCTTTTCTATGCTGGGCTGTTGGGGAATGGTGGGAGAGTAAACAGGGAGGGGTGGAGGTTTCAGATAGCACCTAACATGGGGTGTTCCAGAGAGGCGTCCATTTATTATCTGCGGATTTTATGACTGTACAGTTATTTTGTGAAATGTATTTGCAGACATTAGTTTCTGTAGAGTTAAACAGATCCTGATGTCAGATGCGGGTTCTCTCCTTTGAGAGAGACTATCAGCGCCTGTGGACAAGTATGAACTCCTAAACAGTTCCAAAGATAACACAGCCATCTCTTGCGATCGATTGAGAGAGTGGGACACACAGAATATGCAAAACAGTCTACAGTGTTTTTACTCTAAGTGACTTGGTTCAACGTGACATAAAATCAGTAACAGGTAACAGGCCAAATCGATATTTCATTAGCTTCAGTTGGAATCACACAGGGAAAATTGCTCCTAAATATGGTTGGCAGGGACAGTAAGCAGGTGAATTTATAACAGTCGTAGCACTTGAAAGTTTGCTAATGCACATTTATATTCTGGATATGAGGTTGGTTTGAGAGATTTATTTAATGTTGTTCAAAATAGAGAATCAATCGCTGTTGAATTCCATTGGTTTGTGACATTGAAATGTATGTAGATTGAAGGTAAAGCATTCTTTGGCTTGACTCTGACTCTCTTTACGACTCCTTTTCCTTCCAAATGTTCAACCTATTCAAACACTGCATTTTGTTGTACGTTATGTAGTATTACAAAACATACTACAGTATATTTTTCAAAAACCTACAAGGGGAGTTTATGCATCTCGTAAAATATATGGTCCCTACTTCTGGGACTGAGAGAACAAGAGGCAAAAACAGGACTGGCAATGTCTGCATCCTCCTAACCACCAAATGAACTACCAAAAGAAGAGACCACGCCAGTTTTTCAAGACCATCAAGGGTACTTACCTTTGGACTTTTGTCCAAATTCTCTGTGGGAACTTCAGTACTCTGTTTAATCACCTATACATAAGGACCATTGACTGATAGAAAAATGTATGGCAAGACCTCACATGCCACCATGACAGACACGCTTCATCAATGACCCGCCTCACTTGCCTGGGAATACACTTGACAGACTGGTCTTCTTGGTTTCTTTGGTAGTCGAGTTTACAAATCTGTCTGTCCTATCTTTGTCTGTGTAAAGCTCACTGTCCAGCTGCGGATTTCTGCAGATGTAACTATAAGTTTTGCTAGTGAATGTAAGAAGGACAGAGAGGAGTTGCTGGGAAATGGTAAATATTTCCTACTAAGAGAAGAGAATAGGGAGGAGTACAGAAGGCTCAAGGAGGGTTAGGCAGGGATTTAGGGAGAGACATGTACCGATCCACAAAAAAGTATGCCCATTGCTATTTGCAAACTGCACTTCTAAAAGTTACTACAGACAAAAAAACGCTGATGTACGTTCAGTACCACACATGACCTACCACAGGTGCTTCAACATCTTCCAACAGAAGTCAGGCACTTAAACTAAAACCCAGTAAGAAATTATGTTAAATTAAATACACAAAACATAAATTATTAGAATGTAATTTTAAAAAATGTTTAAAAATATGAAAACTACTAGTTATTGTTCAATTTTAAAATATTTTAAAAACTTTTCCTTCACTTTAATATTGTTTGTTAAATACATTGGATTTAATATGCTTAAATTACTTTTAATTTATTCTACACATCACTTTTATTAATGATTAACTTATACTACAGGAAACATTTTTTAGTGTAGCTGGGAATTTATTTGTTAATTTAATCTAGAGTAAATAATTATAATGTAGTTCAATATATTGACCTTAATTAAAGATTACTTTCAAAGTTTAGTTATTTAATTACTTTCAAAGTTTAGTTATTCGTGCGGTAGCATTTTTTCTTTTGTTCTACATTGAAAATAAATATAAATAAATTAATTGACATTAATATTTAACATAACAATTGTTTACAAACTTTTCTTAGCTTTTCCCTATACTTTACTATTGGAAGACTCCTCATTCGGGGGCACTGATGGTAAAATAAAGGGAAAAGATCTGTATACCATAGGGAGATCCTTGCAGTGGGTGGAGTTTTCAAGGAGATCTTCACATGGTAAAGTATAGAAAAAAGTTCCCCATACTCTATCATATAGGGAGCTCCATCCCAGTGGTGGAGGATGTAGCTCACTTCTGCTTGAATCAGGGCTTGGTGATTATGGGGTGCAGTGGCTCTGGGAAGAAGAAAGTAATTGTGCAACCTTTTGGCCCTCATTATGACCTTGGCAGTAAATACAGAATATCGCCGTGCTGACTGCTGCCAGCATACTGCTGCGGAGGTGGACATCCCTCCACCACATAATGGCACATGCATTCAAAACCGACAGAAAAAAGCCACAGCCACAAATCCACCAGACCCACTGAACATGGTAAACTGTTGGTACTACCACCCATACCGTTATGCCACCAACACTATGACCTCCAAATAATGAACCACTAATCACCACAGCAGACATTCAATGACGGTAAACCATTGACGGCGACACCGCCTTGGCAGATAAGGCCACCCAAAGACAAAACAAGACAACATTGGCCAGAACAAAAAACTCACACCTGACACAAATACACACACCCACTAACAGCACTATAAAACACACACCCACATTCCCTACAATCCTTTGCTAACACAACAAGACCGCAATAGCTAGCCACGCAAATCACAGAGACAACTTCACACACACAGCACAACCACCCAGTCCTCCATCACGCACCCCACACCCCACCACATTACTCTACACCCTCTCCACAACACACACACCAAACAACACCCATGACCCCACAAAGGCACCCCCATTTCACTGATGAGAAGTTGAGGGTCATCGTTGAGGAAATAATCAGGGTAGAGCCACAGCTGTTTGGAATGCATCTTCAGCAGATATCCTTTGCCTTGAAGATGGAGCTATGGCGGAGGATCGTGGACAGGGTGAACGCCATGGGACAGCATCCACGAACACGAGATGACATCAGGAAGAGGTGGAACTGTCACGTAGGCTGTCATTATCCTAATGAGACTACTGGATTTTTGGGCGGCAAGATCGTTCACAGTGTGGGGGACTAAGTCTAACCCACGGCGAAGGACCCTTGTTACCCCAAATCTGGGTTGAGCTCCGGCTAACTAGCAGTGCCTTATCTCTCCCGAAGGGAAGAGACAATTGGGCAGCCGAGCGCATGACATCTTAGTGCTTCCCAGGCAAGTCGTGGTCACTCAGGTCCCAACCAGTTCTCTCATACACAGTGTGGTCTCATATATAAATGACAAAGGCAGTTTAAGTTTTAAAGATTGGTTTAATAAAACGACTGCATTTTAGATAACAAGGTGTGAGCCGCAATAACCAGAACCATACAGTATAACACAGTAGGATTGAAATAGTAACGAGGAGAGTGAAACATAAGAATAATGCTACCATAGTGCAACTAGATTACATTCTCTCCTCTAAGTCTTATTTTGAGCACAGCATGTTAAGCTCTAAGCCTGCCTTTCAGGTTCCCCCGGGAGGACATCGACCCTCATACCAGACTAAAGGCCTGTGATCAGGATCAGCATCTGCAACAGGGCAGTCAGCATCTAGTTGTGGGTTCCTGGTCGGAATCTCCCTCTTACGTGTACCAGGACTATGAAGTGTTTTTTAACTAACACGCCGATGTTCTAAGAAACGTCCCTACGTAAGAATGTGTACTTTCTACGAACCCTAAAGACTAAACTTCCACCACGTCTATCGGCAATGTACCAGACTGTATTCTTGACTGAAGCACAGAGCGAGCAAGAATGTATTGTTTGAGAACTTCAGTGCTGAAGTAAGCTAAACAGTGTGATAGAAGAAAATAAAACAAGACTGTGAAACTGGTTATTGTAAAATAACAGTGCAAGGCTAAATAAAATGCATCTAGGGCAGAGTGCACAGAGGCCTAATACTTTAAGCAAACGTGCAGAAAGCTACATTTAAAATGGCTACACTACACCCTCCCCTTGTCGGTAGAAAGTGGTTTGAGTCGAAGCTAAAAATGCCCTAAGCCCAAAGATAATTAAAACCCTACAGAATTTCAACAAGTCAAGAGGACACCAAAGCACATTAATCCTCAATTTAAAAATAAGCATGCGGCTAAGAGCCAAATTCATGTAACAGTGTTAATTGAGACCAGATCCAATTAAAGCAGTGGTCACGGAAAGCAGGAGGTTCTCCACTTCGGCAGATGACAAAACCGGAAAATCAACGCCAAAGACTATCAAGGAGCAGGTGTGTTCTAAAGCCCCAGTATCAACCAAGGCGGCATCCCGTGCAGAGCCTGTGAACTTCCTCCAGGAATGGTATCTCGTAATCAGCCTCACGAAGCAAACGCAGCCGCAACGCGCATGTCTGGGAATGAGCCCTCATCGGGAACATCAACAGATCAGCATCAACCACTTGGGGGCGTTGCTGTAAGAGACAGACGTCTAGTGCGTATTCCAAATCGCTCCAATGGCACCGAAACACGGGCTGCACACAATCCAAAACTGGTCTGAATGACAGAGACCAGTCACACCCCAAATGTTCCAGGAGTGTTGCTCCAAAGTGCTGCATCATGCGTTCATGACACAGCTGCGCTGATGGGAGCGCCCACATTCGCCCTTGTTGCGGCGGGACAGCCATTGTGGAAAAACAACAGCAAAATGCTGGCTAATAAAGCCAAAGTTATCGGAAATCCCCCAAAAATGCTTCAGAAAATTGAATGAAAAGCCGAAGGTATTAAACCGAATATGGAAGAGAAGGTGTGAATGAAACCAACACCAACGGCTTTGAAAAAATGTGCTAATCCAGCCGTGCTGGACGCATTAAATATACGTCCCACGAGTTCACCAAAGAGGCTCGGAAAGTTGGTGTTTAACAGGTACTGTATTTCTGCTGACGACCATGCCACCTGAAGTGCGTAGGTCTCGCATGCAGATGTAAGGGCCACATGCTTCTGAAACAATAAAGCCTTTAGTCTACTTAACTTGTCAAAATTCACCTTGGAAGTAGCAACGTGAGGCCAGATATCCGCTACCTCCCTTAATTTAGTGGGGGGAACAACACATTCCCGCAGCAAGTAACGACCTTAGTGACCGAAACAACGTAAACTATTCCAGCCCGCATGCCACAACAGTGTTCACTATTAAGGAGGACGTAGCTGCCGTTTGAAAGCACCTGGAATGTACATTTAATCAAGGGGACTGGAACTCCCTTCAGATAGCAAGCCAAGTTCGCAACCAAGGCATTACATGCCCCATGCAAGGACAGCTGCTTACAAATCATTGAATGGCTGACTGAAGTCTCGCTTTCACTACCGCTAAGAAAGACCTCTTTCATGCCATTGAGACACTTGTACAAGAAGGGAAGCTCCCACACCTCATGGATATAACTATCCCCCAACTTCTCATATCGGCCTACTGGAACATGTTTCAAACAAGAAGTGAATTGTAACGTAGAAATAGGCATATTAATAACCCAGTGCATCAACCACTCTGCAGACGGGATTTCGGCCACGGTAAAAGGCAATCTTTCTAAATTTTCAATGTTGAGCATGACATTAGTCGCCTCCTTCTTAGCCATTAGTTGTTGTTGTCGCGTTAAATTAAAGGAAAAAAATATCTCCCTGGCACTGATGTGCTGCCACGGAACGCGACCCGCCTTCAATGTTTGAAGCGTCCAACCCAACTGCATAACGGACCGGGTCTCACTTTGTCCATGATATAAAGAAGACATATCAGATCGTTTAATGTCTATAGCAGAAGAAACAATGTTGATAATCGTATATATTCGGTTGGACAAGGTGTGAATTCCATTATCCACAACAGCTAATGCCTTTTAAAAATGTTCCTGATCTATCTACCTTAACCGGGCTGCAGCCTCCTGCTGGGAAAGTTTCCATATTTCATTGTATACTTCGTACAAGAAACGCTTCCTACGTGGTGTCTTCGGGCCTGACAAAAAATCTTGCAAGTCAGTGTTATTAGACAGGAGAGTGAGATGTGTCTTAACTGCATCTAGTGAGGACGATTTTAACCATTGTTGGCACAATTTTCCCACACTATGGGGGTGATTCTAACCCTGGCGGTCGGTGATAAAGCGGCGGCCAACCCGCCAACAGGCCGGCGGTCCAAAAAATGGAATTCTGACCCTGGCGGGAACCGCCAACACAGCCCACCACATTAACACTCCGACCGCCACGGCGGGACCGACAAACAGCGCGGCGGTCACCGCCAACAGACAGGCGGCAGACAATGTACCGCCCACACTATTATGACCGGCCAATCCGCCACCTTTTCCGGGGCGGGAGCACCGCCGATAAAAACACGGCGGAAACAGACTACGAACAGGAAAACGCGCACCTCTACGCACTCCACGAGGAAGGAGGACAGCATGGAACCCGAATTAAACATCCTACCTGCTCTCGTCTACCTGCTCATCTACCATGAGTACGAACGCCGGCGCAGACGACAACGGTGAGTACTGCACCTACGACACAGGGGAGGGGGGAGGAAGAAAGGTTACGTGCACACACATACGCAATACACCCACCCCCCCAAACCATGTACACACCAATGCAGAGCAACAAGTCACAGTGACACCACCCAAACCCCCGTAAAAAAAGCAAGGACATAATTAAATTGTGACTCGAAATTTATGGGAAATAAAAACCACTGATAAGTCACGGTCAAATAGCAATAACAATTCAAAAAAACCAATTCAATATCCAGTGCATACGATAAACCGAGACAATAAGTCCTGCACATCTAACGATATTCCAAGTGTCCGTGGGCCAAAGTGTATCAACACAAGGGCAAAGCCCACACAGGAGACCTGAGTCCTTTGGAGAGAACACTGCAGGGGCATCTGATGAAAAAACTACAGGCACCTCAGGGGGAAGGGAAGGGGGGGCACCACAGCCACATGAGTCCACGACGCCAGATCCACGAAGGGGCCACCATGCCCACTGTGACATCCTGGGGAGTGCAAAGCCACAGTCTCTCAAGTCTCTACAGTGGGTGGCTTGCCCACTCTGCCATCCTGGGGAGTGCAAAGCCACAGTCTCTCAAGACTCTACAGTGGGTGGCTTGCCCACTGTGCCATCGTGGGGAGTGCAAAGCCACAGTCTCTCAAGTCTCTACAGTGGGTGGCTTGCCCACTCTGCCATCCTGGGGAGTGCAAAGCCACAGTCCATCAGGTGGATAACAGTCTCCACCGGTCAAGGAGGAGGCATGGTGGGCACAGTGAACCGTGAACAGTAGCTCGAGACAGATCCGGCACTGTCATTGTGCCAGTGGTGCTTGAGACGGCGGGGCCCAGCGGAGCGATGCTTGACAGGAAGGGCCCAGCGGAGCGGTGCTTGAGACGGCGGGGCCCAGCGGAGCGGTGCTTGACAGGAAGGGCCCAGCGGAGCGGTGCTTGAGACGGCGGGGCCCAGCGGAGCGGGGCTTGAGACGGCGGGGCCCAGCGGAGCGGTGCTTGACAGGAAGGGCCCAGCGGAGCGGTGCTTGAGACGGCGGGGCCCAGCGGAGCGGTGCTTGAGACAGCGGGGCCCAGCGGAGCGGTGCTTGACAGGAAGGGCCCAGCGGAGCGGTGCTTGAGACGGCGGGGCCCAGCGGAGCGGTGCTTGAGACGGCAGGGCCCAGCGGAGCGGTGCTTGACAGGAAGGGCCCAGCGGAGCGGTGCTTGAGACGGCGGGGCCCAGCGGAGCAGTGCTTGAGACGGTGGGGCCCAGCGGAGCGGTGCTTGACAGGAAGGGCCCAGCGGAGCGGTGCTTGAGACGGCGGGGCCCAGCGGAGCGGTGCTTGAGACGGCGGGGCCCAGCGGAGCGGTGCTTGACAGGAAGGGCCCAGTGGAGCGGTGCTTGAGACGGCGGGGCCCAGCGGAGCGGTGCTTGAGACGGCGGGGCCCAGCGGAGCGGTGCTTGAGACGGCGGGGCCCAGCGGAGCGGTGCTTGACAGGAAGGGCACAGCGGAGCGGTGCTTGAGACGGCGGGGCCCAGCGGAGCGGTGCTTGAGACGGCGGGGCCCAGCGGAGCGGTGCTTGAGACGGCGGGGCCCAGCGGAGCGGTGCTTGACAGGAAGGGCCCAGCGGAGCGGTGCTTGAGACGGCGGAGCCCAGCGGAGCGGTGCTTGACAGGAAGGGCCCAGCGGAGCGGTACTTGAGACGGCGGGGCCCAGCGGAGTGGTGCTTGACAGGAAGGGCCCAGCGGAGCGGTGCTTGAGACGGCGGGGCCCAGCGGAGCGGTGCTTGACAGGAAGGGCCCAGCGGAGCGGTGCTTGAGACGGCAGGGCCCAGCGGAGCGGTGCTTGACAGGAAGGGCCCAGCGGAGCGGTGCTTGAGACGGCGGGGCCCAGCGGAGCGGTGCTTGAGACGGCGGGGCCCAGCGGAGCGGTGCTTGAGACGGCGGGGCCCAGCGGAGCGGTGCTTGACAGGAAGGGCCCAGCGGAGCGGTGCTTGAGACGGCGGGGCCCAGCGGAGCGGTGCTTGACAGGAAGAGCCCAGCGGAGCGGTGCTTGAGACGGTGGGGCCCAGCGGAGCGGTGCTTGAGACGGCGGGGCCCAGCGGAGCGGTGCTTGAGACGGCGGGGCCCAGCGGAGCGGTGCTTGAGACGGCGGGGCCCAGCGGAGCTTGAACGATCGTTGATGGGCAGCCTGACCCGAATGAAAGCCCTCCAGGTAGGCATTGCTCCGATGCACCTCCCTTTCTACCCCCTGGATGGCATTCAAAAGGGTAGTCTGCCCAACAATGATGGTCTGAAGGAGGTCAATGACCTCCTCACTGAGGGCAGCAGGGGTAACAGGGGCAGGGGCTGAGGTGCCTGGGGCGAAGGAGACGCCCGCCTTCCTGGGCGAGCGGGCACGGAGCGTAGGCTGAGGGGCTGCTGGGAGGGCGGGGCTGGTGCGCTGGGTGGCGGCTGTACCTGTAGAGGCGGGGGGCCCGGATGTTGCCGCCACCGCTAGGGAGCTCCCATCCGAGGACGTGTCGCTGTCGCTGGTGTCACTACCGGTCCCCGTTGTGGTGCCCCCCTCGCCCTCCGGATCACTGGTGCCCTCGGTGTCTGTTCCTGGTCCCACCGGGGCCTTGTGACTTGCAGCTCCCTCGTGCTCCGATGCCAATTCTCCTCCGCCTGATGATGCTAATGCACACATGCACAAGAAGATGAAGAAGAAGGATGGGGGGAGAAAAACGAAGACCAGGTTGAGTGCATGCAATGTCAACACCGTTGGCGGAGAGGACAGACACAGGAGCCTCATGCACTAAGCCGCGCATTCGGGGTACACAACTCAGTACTTCTGACTAGGACAACAGGTCTAGAGACGACAAACGCGCACATGTGTGATGCTGGACCATCGATAGCTGTACTTGTCACCCTACAGAGGTGGGGGCCGGGAGCACAGGGCCATGCCTAAAGGAGAGGACTACACTACAGAAAGCGCCCTGGCCTAATGTCACCCACAACCCTCCTCCCCCACCCAGACGCCTCCACTGCGCAGAGAGATAGCAGAATGTGCTGATACTCACCCCCTTGTGTCTGCTGTGATGTCCTCAAGCGCCCATCCAAATCAGGGTAGGCCACCGCCAGGATCCGGGACATCAGGGGGGTCAGGGTACGACTGGCACCCCTCCTAGGCTGAGAGGCCATCCCCAGCAGTGACTCGGCGGTCTTCCTGGTCCCGCGGCGGATGTCCTCCCACCTCTTGCGGCAGTGGGTGCCCCGTCTGACGTGGACCCCCAGGGCCCGGACTTCCTTGGCGATGGCACGCCAAATGTCCACTTTCTGATGGGCGCTGACCTATTTGACATGTACAGGGTGGGAAGGAAAAAACATCAATTTTCTGCATGTTAGATGCGATTGGCCCCCCCTCCCCAACCTTGCCATATGGCACATGCTCTCATCTGTCGTGCGTTGCACTCCTCATTCGCCCCCCACCCCACCAACTTACATCCACCCCACTCCACACAGGCATAGCCCATTCAATGTGCACCCAGTGTACTTACCTGTTGGTCTGGAGGACCGTAGAGTAACGCATACTGGGGGAGGACCCCATCCACAAGTTTCTCCAACTCCTCAGACGTGAAGGCAGGAGCCCTTTCCCCAGTCGCAGCAGCCATTGTCACTTCCAGACCGAGGTCACAGCAGCACTTGCAGTATAGGTCCTCTCCTGTGGATGATCAGGTCTCGAGTGATTAAGCAGATAGAAAATGGCGGTCACGCCCGCGGCGGTCACGCCCGCGGCGGTGCGTACCGCGGCGGTGCGTACCGCGACCGCCGGCGCACCTCGTCATTGGCTCCTGAAACCCATAGGCTTCAATGTTAGCCAATGCGGCTTCGTATAGCGGTCTTCGACCGCCACGGTGTGCCACGCCAGCGCATTGACCTCACATCCCATTGTCCCACTTCACAGGTCAGGCAGCCGCCATTTCAAGGGCCCACATGGCATAATTTGTACTGCGTCACACAGGCCTAGGCCTTGCATTGCCATACAAACACGCCTTTCAATACATAGATAAACGTGTGCTATGCAAGCTGTGGTGAACGTACCTGTGATTTGCTTGACTCCATACTCCATGTTGTCCTTCCTAGGCACCGTCCGCTGGGACTTGCGAGGAGAAGGATGAATCCTCGCGTGTACCGACCGCTGGTGGACCTGTCGACAATGGAAGAACGCCATATCATACTACGATACCGACTTGACCGAGCCACTAAACATGAACTGTGTGCCCAGCTGGAGCCAGCCCTGATGTCCCCCATCCGCCAACCCACAGGAATTCCCCCTCTAGTGCAGGTTCTGTCAGTCCTCAATTTTTTGGCAAGTGGCTCATTCCAGACAACAGTGGCCATGTCATCTGGAATGTCTCAGCCTATGTTTTCAAAAATCTTGTCTAGAGTGTTATCTGCCCTGACGAAACACATGTGGAGCTACATTGTATTCCCTGAGGAGGTTGATTTGGCCACTGTGAAGGGTGATTTTTATGCCCTTGGACATATCCCCAACATAATTGGTGCCATTGATGGGACCCATGAGGCTTTAGTACCCCCAAAAGACGATGAGCAGGTGTACAGAAACAGGAAAAGTTACCATTCTATGAACGTCCAGGTGGTCTGTTTGGCTGACCAGTACATCTCCCATGTGAATGCCAAGTTCCCTGGGTCAGTGCATGACGCGTATGTGATGCGAAATAGCAGCATCCCTTATGTGATGGAACAGCTACAGAGACACCGTGTGTGGCTAATTGGTGACTCTGGTTACCCCAACCTGCCTTGGCTATTGACCCCAGTGAGGAATCCCCGGACCAGGGCAGAGGAACGGTACAATGAGGCCCATGGGCGAACTAGGAGGATCATAGAAAGAACCTTTGGCCTCCTGAAGGCCAGGTTTAGGTTCCTGCATATGACAGGGGGATCCCTGATGTACTCACCAAAGAAGGTGTGCCAGATCATCGTGGCCTGCTGTATGCTTCACAATCTGGCATTGCGACGTCAGGTGCCTTTCCTGCAGGAGGATGGTCCAGATGGTGTTGTTGAAGCAGCTGTGGAGCCTGCGGAGAGTGAAGAGGAGGAAGACGAAGAGGACGACCCGGACAACAGGGACAGAGTTATCCAACAGTATTTTCAGTAGCACACAGGTAAGAATCACCCACGCCATTTAACATTTACTGAAAGCCCCCTGCATCTTTACTTTGTGTATTTCCCCCCAGTTCCTTTAAACTGATGTTTGATTTTCCCTACCCTTTTCAGTGCTGTATGACCCACTGCGTGACTTCTGCTTGGTTAGCCCATGGACTAATGCTTATTGACACTGGTATGGTGTCATCACAAATATAACAGAACATTATTGATCAGTAATGTGTTATACATTTGTAAATAATACAGGCTGACTCCTGAATGATTTCAGTGCAATGAGTGATTTATTTGTAGTGCTAGATATTGGTACATGATATTCAAACGGTGACGGGTGAGGGTGGAGTTATGTCCATGGCAGAGTCCAGTTCTCGGTCGCACAGGTGCATTGTCCATAAGCCTGTGGAAGGATGGAGCAGGGGCAGTTCAAGGTTGGACAGGGTGACACTGTGGGACAGTGGAATGACATCCGGGGGGATATTAGGCTGGCGGGGGTCTTGGCATCCTACTCTGTCTTCCTTTGAGATCTCAGGTTCCTCTTGCGGGGTGGTTGTTCTTCAGCAGGAGGTGGGGTTCTGGTGGCCCGTCGTTCTGTGGGGGCCTCCTGACCACTAGCGCCGGCGGAGGTGGTAGGCTGTTCCTGGCTAGTGACAGGGGCCCTTTGCGGTGCCACATGGTCCCGCAATGTGGTTTCTATCCGGTTGAGGGCCTGGACTATGGTCCCCATAGCGGTAGCGATGTTCCTGAGTTCATTGCTGAACCCCATGTACCGTTCCTCCTGCTGTGCCTGGATCTCGGTGAACCTGGCCAGTACCGTCGCCATCGTCTCCTGGGAGTGATGATATGCTCCCATGATGGTGGTGAGGGCCTCTTGGAGAGTCGGTTCCCTGGGCCTGTCCTCCCCCCCCTGTCGCACAGCAGCCCTCCCAGTTGCCCTGTTTCCCCGGGCCTCTGTCCCCTGGACGGTGTGCCCACTACCACTGCCCCCAGGTCCCTGTTGTTGTTGGGGTGTTGGGTCAGCCTGGGTGCCCTGTAGTGGCGGACACACCGCTGATTGACGCGTCCGCGAGACAGAGGCATGGGCCCGCTGGGTGGGAGCTGTGCTGGTGTTCCCAGAGGGGTTTGGGTCTGCTGTGGCCTGTGTCTGTGTGTGGGGAACCGACTGTCCAGAGGTCCCCGATGGTCCGGGCTGGTCGTCAGGTTCTAGGTCGACAGAGCTGCTGTCCTCGCTGGGGGCCTGTTCTGGGGGTGGGATGGACAAATCTGGACCCTCCGTGGCGGTGTGTTGGCGTTCGGGCCCTGCAGGGGTAAAGGAGTATGGTTATTGTTTCTGTGTGTGCCATGGCGTGCATTTTGAGTGCCCTTGTCCCCCAGTGCTGGCATTCCCTTGTGGGAGGTGTTGTGAGGGTTTGGGGGGGGGGGGGTTGTATGGGTATGTGCAATGGTCATGCTTTGGTGGTGGCTGTCTATGGTTTGTGTTGGCATTCAGGGGTTGGTGTTGTTTAGGGTGGGTTGTGCTGGTGAGACATTGGCAGGGAGGTTGTGTGCTGGGGGGTTGAGATTGGGGGTGAGGGGGGGGGTTGGCATGCTGGTGGTTGGGGGGGGTGAATTAGTTGAGATTCGACTTACCAGAGTCCATTCCTCCGTGTACTCCAGCGAGGCCATCAGGATGCAGGATGTTTACCACCTCTTGCTCCCATGCTGTGAATTGGGGTGGAGTGGGTGGGGGTCCGCCGCCAGTCTTCTGCACAGCGATGTTGTGCCTGGAGATCATCGAGCGCACCTTCCCCTGTAGGTCGTTCCATCGCTTTCTGATATCTTCCCGATTTCTGGGATGCTGTCCCACAGCGTTGACCCTGTCTAAGATCCTTTGCCATAGCTCAGCCTTCCTTACTATGGTGGTGTGCTGCACCTGTGTGCCAAAGAGCTGGGGCTCAACCCTCATGATTTCCTCCACCATGACCCGGAGTTCTTGGTCCGAAAACCTTGGGTGTCTTTGGGGTGCCATGGGGTGGTGTGGATGAGGTGTGGGGTGGTGTTTGTGGTTATATGCGTGGTGATATGTGGTGATGTGTGCGTAGATGTGGTGTGGGTGATGAAGTTGGGTTCCTGTGTGTGTTGAGGTTTTCTATTGCTGTGCTCGCTCTCTCTATCTCTATCTCTCTCGCTCTCGCCTTCGCTCCGATTTCCAACTAGTGGGGGTTTGTGGGTGATGTGGGTGTGTGTTTTATAGTTGATTGGATGTGTGGGAGTGTTGTTTGTATGTGTCTCAGGTGTGCGTATTTCAAATTGTCCAATGTGGCTGTGTTTTGGAGCTGTGTGTGTATTTTGAGCGTGGCGGTGTGTACCGCCAATGGAATACCGCGGTTGAAAGACCGCCGCGTGGATTCATGGGTCAGAATGGCATGGGCGTGTTTGTGTTGGCGTGACGATGGAGGTTTGGTCATCTCCAGTTTTCCGCGGCCCGCTGATGAGGCGGCCTTCCTTGGATGTCGGATTTTTGGCGGTTTCACAGTTGGTGGTCAGAATGACCGTGGCAGTTTACCGCGGCCGCGGCGGTAGAATGGCGGACTTCTGACCGGCGGTAAGGGCCTTTTACCGCCGAGGTCAGAATGACCCCCTATATGTAGTAATAATTTCAGCATGTTCTGGTGATTTATAGCGAGGGTCTGCCCGACTCGTCCTGAAACCCCCCAGGAGGTGACAAAACGTTGATGACACTCATTGGTGTCTATAGGCCACAATAACCACCCGCCCGGACGTGTCAATGAAGTGTTAAATGTACCATTCTGGACCCAGTCTGTAAGCTCACTGAAAGTGGCATTTATGTATTTCTGCCAGTTATTAATTTTTGTAGGAACAGGTATATTAGACATGTTCAATTCTCTAATCGTTGCTAAGCCCAAACAACTAGTCTGTTGTACCGTTTCATTTAAAAAAATCATTTGGACGGGAATGAGACATGCTCTAAACAATGTTTCTCTACCGTTTGTCTGCCAATGTTTTGTTCCGCAAACACTTTTCAAATCAACATTATTTGACCAATATTCATAACCTTCAATTGACAGTCGGGAAACAAACGAATCTGAGTATATGAATTTCGTATTAGTCAACAACATTTGCTTATCTTTAGACGGAGTTAACTTAAAATAATATGACTTAGCATTCATTTGATGATGCCCAGAAAAATACGTAAATTTGTCAGAATACGTTTTGGAACTCCCTTGCGGGGGAGTTGGGCAATGCTCCCATTGTGTATAGTCAAATATCGTTTTTGGACTACTTGCTTTATGTATAAAATGGTGCCCATAATAATTATAGCAAAACATGTCACCATAATTGTCTTTAAACTGGTAAACATCCTCATTTTCATAGACAGTATAATATTGTAATTCAGTCATCATGGAATCAACTGTCTTTACATCCCAATCATCAGATACAATGCCTGGTATTACTATATCATTCATAGATAACTTTAGGACATACAGTATTTGAAGTATCTCAGTGGGACCGTATATATCAAACATTACTTTATCCCACACAATCCCATCCGGAATTGGCACTGCAGAAATGTTCACAAAGGACAAGTCTCTTCGAACCTTATGTGATGAAAAATGTGGCTTCAATACCTCCTCCACTTGTTCAACCGCTGATCTCTCAGGAAGAAAATGACCATGTATCAACAGAAAAAAGGCAATGACAAACCCTATCCAGAGAAAAAATGCTGACATAGTCAATAAAAGCCACAGATAGTTCCAAGGAAAAACAAAATACGTATCTTTAAGCCAACACATCAGCTTACGTGGACCTGGGTCAGTAGTTGAAGAGGCAAACGAGTCCGATAGACCATCATTGTTGTTGGCAAAGTACCCGCAGGTAGTTCGTGCAAAAGGTGTAGCCGTATTCAATGGAGGAGTTGGTGTTTCTCGCGGTGGTACACTGTAGATAGCACCATCCGCAACGTCAGTAGTCATGGTGACTCGATCAAATGTTTCTAAGGTATTTGTTGTCAGTGGAACTAATGTGAGATCATCATCCACCCTCCCCAAGCTCGGAGAGGCAACAGTGTTGGTATAGATAACTTGAAGCGGAACATCTTCCCCAGTAGTGAGAGGGATTCGAGAACTACTGGACGTTCCTCTTGGTCTGCTGTGCAGAATCGCCACATATTGTAACTTGACATTGTCAATTGAAACAAAGCGATTTTCTTTGGCCCCTGGCAACGGCGGTAAAATAACAGTTCTCGTTCCGTGTATCCCCAACACAGGGACTGGTGCTCGATAAGAAGGGCCAAATTATTTTTTCACTGTGACCTTTTCACGCACAAGATCCCCAACTCTGGGAATCCAACCAGTAGGTGTCACTGGCACATCCGTAATTCCTGTGGAGGCAGCACCTTTAGAAGAGTTATCTTCACAGAACTGTTGTAATTCCTGCAAAACAGTGACACGATCATTTATGTCAAAAGGTGTTTCCGCTGCCTCCACACCAGGACCATCAAGATCCGGAAAAAACATTTGTGTTCCGAACATGTACTCATAAGAAGTACGACCCCCCAGGGACCTTCTAGGCAGGTTATTCAGTGCTCTCTGAACTCCATACAGGTGGGTTAGCCACCTACGACCTGTACCTAAGACTTTAGAATTTCCCTCGGGATGAAATGGAGACGAGAACAGGAGCTGGACCCCCAACTAAGCCATGGTGTCCCTGAATGCCCTTGAGGCAAAAGCAGGGCCCTGGTCCGAATGGAATGCCGCAACTGCATATGTACCGAGAAAGACACGCAAATCATTAATAACAGTTAGAGCGTTAGCCGAGCGTTGTGGCCACACCCACACAGATCTGGAGCAAGAATCAACAGCGACTAGTATATATTTGTATGCACTATCCGGTGTGAGTGGACCGCAATGATCCAAGTACACACATTGTAACGGTCGGTTCGATATTAAGAGGGGTGTCTGCGGCGGGTGCTTAGCTGTTGAAACTTTAATTTCTTGACAGGTGTCACAACAATGGACATACTGCTTAGTCTCTTTATAGAGACCAGGCCACCAGTAACGGGCCTGTAATAGCGAAATTGTGGCAGCCATGCTAGCATGTGCAGATGCCACTCCCTCATGCGCTGCATTAATCAATTGTGGTCTTACAACTTTATTGGGGATTTCGCGTATGCCCACACTAGGTATTTTAACCTCAGCGTTGAGCATACTTCCCAGGAAGTATTGATATTTATTGGGAAATCCTTTAGGATAGGACGTGCCATCAACCATAGCTTTTATGGCAGCCAGAATCTCTGTGTCTGGTTTGGAACTCGAACGAGTCACTGAGGCCACAGTGGCAACTGCCACTGCCGACTATGCGGCTTCATCAGCCAAAGTATTCCCAGCAACGTGTATTCCAAAGCGCTGGTGTCCAAGAGTATGTACAACATGGACTTTGGGTAGCGTCTCCTTCAGGTCTGCTACCTTCCCCCAAAGCAGTCTGTGTTTAATGGTATTGCCTTTTGAATCCCTGAACCCATTCAAGCGCCAGTAATGTAGGTATTCATTAAAAGACTGGACACAATAATACGAATCACAAACAATCAGTGTGAACTGTGTCGGATCTGTATGTACTAATGCCATCAATAGAGCTTTCAGCTCAGCCAATTGTGCTGTGCAATCCCCTAAGGTTTGTGTATAAGTATGTTGGGGGCAGAACTTTTCCCCCTCCAGATGGCCACTCACTACTGCACATGCAGCAGAATATTGGTGTTTTGTCCCCACCGCCGGTTGCGCAGAGCCATCGGTGTACATGACTACTTGATATTGATCAATAGGCAACGTGTCAGAGGGAACAGGATATTCAACTTCATATTGCAGAAATTCCTGAGTTTGTAATTTTGGGTCAAAAATGTGATCTACATCAGTGGCTGGTAAAGAGGTAGCCCATTGTATCCATCGCGGGTGCAGTGCTTTTGCGTTAGGAACGCTAACTTTTGTAACAGCCTCCAGGGCCGGTATAGGGGAAACGACAATAATGCGTTTACCCTGGGCAAGAGGTCGTTCTTTAATAACAACCATCTGTACAGCAGTGAGAATTTTCTCTGTTGGTGGAAATCGTTGTTCAGCAGCCGAATACAAGTGGGACTTGTATCCAATCGGGACTGTCTCACCTTCATACGTAAACCCAATGGCCCCAGCTCTCACCCTGATGACCAAATGCGTCTTATTGTCCCGTGTATGTCAATGTTTTGCAGCTAGAAGATCTGCTTGTAGCTCCCGAAGAGTATGTGTATGTTCAATTGTCCAGAATTTGCTTGAAAAATCTGGACGGATTAATTTGTATAAAGGTTTTATGCGTGTAGCATAATCAGGAATGTATGTTCTGCCAAAATTTAGAAAGCCCAACAATGATTGGAGTTTCTTAATCGTATTAGGTGGTTGCAATTGTGCAAATTTTTCTAAAAATTGTGGCGCTAGGCTCTTACCTTCATTCGACAGCTCATATCCCAGGAATATGATGCTGAGGAAGGCAAGTTTAAATTTTTTGAAGTTAAATTTGTAGCCAATTTTGGCAAACCCTACATCAATGCAGGCTACCCGTCTTAAATGTTGTAGTAACTCGTCATCAGTGAGATATGTATCATCTACATATGACAATGCTTCAGTGTCCAACTCGTGTAAAATTGCAGTCACACGAGCCGCAAACAGTCCTGGGCTATTCTTATACCCCTGAGGCAAACGACAGAATTTTTCTGGGAGCCTAACACACTAAAGCTTGTGAGATCCCTGCTTTCGCGTGCTATATTCTGGCAGAAGAATCCATTCGAGATATCTAAAGTCGTTTAATATTTTTCCGCACAAGTGCGGCGCTATGTGAATTTTGTATAGCGTATGTACGTGTATGTCTGTTCAAATGTCTGTAGTCTAACACTATTCTATGTGAATGGTCCGGTTTAGCCACAGGGAATAAGGGATTATTCATCGGCGAGACACAGGGTTCAATCACCCCCTGGTATTCTAATTGCGTAAGTATTTCTCTCACCGGTGCCCTTGCTTCATGTTTTATGGGATACTGCGGTTGTGGCTGAGGTTCATCTTTAATCGCAATTACATGATATGGAGAATCCCTATCCCACCCTACGTGATTTCTATATAAGGCAGGTGCTTGTGCTAGAGCCCATTTGATGCAATAGGACTCTGCGAGTTCCCCTGGAACAAGTGGTGAGAACGAAGGTTTAATAACCTCCTCCCCAACTGGGCAGGTGCGGACAAAGTCAGGCAGCCAATCCTGTTCAGCCAGCAAAATGTCATATATCTTTACTACACGATCTCAAAAGATTATGTGTATAGTGTGTTCAATGTCTCCTTCCAATTGTAAAGTCACTGTATACACCCTATCGGGTTCAGAGACACGCATATCTGCTGTTTCAACTTGTATGAAGTCATCAGTTGCTTTCACCTCCAGATGCTCTAGAATATTCCGGCGAACTATTGTGACCTCTGCCGCGCTGTCTAGCAGTGCTAGTGCCCATGTCTTGTTCTTCAAGAGAACTCTCTTCCTGTGTGGCATGTCTAACTGAGACTGCCGCCACCTTTTTCTTTTTAAACTGTTGTTTATGTTGTATCGGTTTCTCTTCCTTCTTGACAGAAACCTCCGAAGAGCTTTGTGATTCCTGTCTTGGTTTCACGTACTCTGTTCTCCGCACTGACCGCCCACCTCTCTCATTTCTCTTTTCCGATGAGTCCTGAAAGGAACGAGATTGGCGTGTATCAGTGTATTGATATCTATCAGGCGTTTTCAGATTATCCCTATTTCTGAGATTATACCTATTCTGCGTGGTCTCCGTATGCGGAGATTCTCCCCTTTCTTTTTAGGTGTCTGTTGTTTTTTTCTCCCAGCGCTTCTTATTACCCTCAGGTTGCTGTTTAGCATTGTCTTTACTATTTTTTCCTTGAAACTGTGGTTTTTGCGATCTAGCCCCTAGGCTATCTCGACCGATACTGGAATATGTTTCCGCTATTATTTTAGGCAGTTCCCGCTCCTGATCTAGTTGCGGGACGTCACGAAGACGCATGCGCACCGCAAGTGCAACTGCCAGTATTATTGAAGAAACTGTGGCAAAGTTGGCCATCAGTTGCACTCCTAAATCTAAGGCTGGGGCAGCCCCGTATTCATCCTGAATCTGTTTAAGCACTTCCGGTAGGTTGGCCAAGGTCGGTGTACCGTCTGCCGTTGTATAGAGCGCGGCAAACACCGTGCCCCATGTATTACAATGTTCCACTGTGGGAACCATGCCAAATGGTAAACACATAGTTAATATTCTATGTTTGTCCTGAGGTCCCATATGGGGAAATACCACCTCCAGCGTATTCATTTTCTGTGCCTGCCAAAATGGAGTCTCCTCCCGTTTGGCTGGAACTTTACCCATGATAGAGTGTACAGTCACCGGGTTTATACCTGGTGTTACTGCGTGTGGTTGTGCTGGAGCAGCACGCGCTGGGTTTGTATTTAGTGTCTGCATCACAAATTGTACTAAGCATCTATATGTAGCCGTTAAGTTTGTATATAAACGACGAACTTCATCCACCAGCATATTTGCAACTGCAGGATGTGGTGTATATGTGGCCAATAAAGGCCAGGTCGGACCATCATTACTCAGTGGACCTAACCTTACTGGCAATATTGTATGGGGTAAGGCACCATCAAGCCAATTATTATGTTCTTGATAAGATAGAGGTATCTCCAGGTATGCGTACGCCCTGTACTGGCCAGGCGCGTTCGCAACCGTATATGTGTGAAATGTATTTGTATTCCCATCAACTGCTGGAAATGTGACCCAGGAGTAGAAAAGTTCTGTTCTATAGGCTGCATGGGCGGCCACCACAAACGTGACTGGACCACCCTGGATAGTAAGACTATGTGCAAGCAAATGTGCTGTGAGCGGCTGTCTCATATTGAGAGCTATTTGTATTAATGGGGATTCGCCATTAGAAAAACAGCGCTGGTTCAGAGAAGGCACACCAAAGCGGGGTCTTTCCTTTTAATGTTCAAGCTTGAACAACCATCCGCTATATTTATATATCGCGGTGGTGGAAGTCCTCAGTGCCACGGATGTCTCCGTTAAAGGAACTGAGGGATCATTATAATATATGAGACTGAGAGAGACTGGTGGACCCGAAAATTAGAGCCAGACCAATCGTTGGCGGCGCCATGTCACGTAGGCTCTCATTATCCTAGTGAGACTACTGGATTTTTGGGCAGCAAGATTGTTCACAGTGTGGGGAACTAAGTCTAACCCACGGCGAAGGACCCTTGTTACCCCAAATCCGGGTTGAGCTCCGGCTAACTAGCAGTGCCTTATCTCTCCCAAAGGGAAGAGACAATTGGGCAGCCTAGCGCATGACATCTTAGTGCTTCCCAGGGAAGTCGAGGTCACTCAGGTCCCAACCAGTTCTCTCATACACAGTGTGGTCTCATATATAAATGACAAAGGCAGTTTAAGTTTTAAAGATTGGTTTAATAAAATGACTGCATTTTAGATAACAAGGCGTGAGCCGCAATAACCAGAACCATACAACACAGTAGGATTGAAATGGTAACGAGGAGAGTGAAACTTAAGAATAATGCTATCATAGTGCAACTAGATTGCATTCTCTCCTCTAAGTCTTATTTTGAGCACAGCATGTTAAGCTCTAAGCCTGCCTTTCAAGTTCCCCTGGGAGGACATCGACCCTCATACCAGAGCAAAGGCCTGTGATCGGGATCAGCATCTGCAACAGGGCAGTCAGCATCTAGTTGTGGGTTCCTGGTCGGAATCTCCCTCTTACGTGTACCAGGACAAGGAAGTGTTTTTATAACTAACACGCCGATGTTCTAAGAAACGTCCCTACATAAGAATGTGTACTTTCTACGAACCCTAAAGACTAAACTTCTACCACGTCTATCGGCAATGTACCAGACTGTATCCTTGACTGAAGCACAGAGCGAGCACAAATGTATTGTTTGAGAACTTCAGTGCTGAAGTAAGCTAAACAGTGTGATAGAAGAAAATAAAACAAGACCGTGAAACTGGTTATTGTAAAATAACAGTGCAAGGATAAATAAAATGCATCTAGGGCAGAGTGCACAGAGGCCTAATACTTTAAGCAAACGCGCAGAAAGCTACATTAAAAATGGCTACACTACAGAACGACCTACAGGGAAGGTACGTTCCATAGCAGCAAGGCACCAGCTCACCATCCAGAGTACTGGCGGTGTATCCCCACCTCCTCCCCCACAGCTGACAGCATAAGGGGAGCAAGTCTTGGCAATCCTGCATCCTGAGGAACTCACTGGAGTTGCCGGAGGACTGGACACTGGTGAGTCAATATTTACTACCTATCACCTCCTATACCTGCATGCCACTACCACCTCTCACCCTGAAACCCATCACTCTGCTCCATCCCACACAGTGCACCTCCACAATTAACTATCCCAAATGCCAAGCCCTGCATGCCATACCGACTGAATGCACATCCCTTCAAGCCCTGCATGTACACCCACCACCAATGCATGCAGAGCATGGAGAACTAACAATCCCACAATCCATCACCATACACAAACAAAGGTGGCAGGGCTACAGCAATTATATAGGGAAGCTAGGGATGCAGAATATGTCACAGACAAGTAGCATAATACACCACTTACATCCCCACAGGTACCCCAGTACTCTCAGCGGCGAGGAGGTGCCACGGCTACACAGTCCCCCACCATAAGATTCCCCCAGTGATGACAGCAAATTTGGAGTTGTGGATCTGGATGAACTCCCTAGCCTATCAGGGACCACTGGTCAGTCAGATACCCCAGCCCACACCCAGTCCACCACAGAGCATCCCCCCTCAGTATCCAACACCACAGCAGCCACCCAACCTCCCCAGACCTCTGTCCCTAGGACATGTCAATCAGCAGTGTGCCCACCTGCTCAGGGACCCATGTCCACACCTCACAGGCAAGACAATGGGAGTGCTGGGGTCAGTGGCAGTCGGCACACCATTCAGGGGACACAGGCATAGGGGGCCAGGGACACTCGGAAGACAGCTGTGCGCCAGGGGGAGGCCAGACCCAGGGAACCAGCTGTCCAAGAGGCACTCACCAATGTCTTGGGGGGCTTACCAACAATCCCAAGACAAGATGGGTTAGGTGATAGACATCATGCAGGAGAACCAGCGGCTGCAGGAGAAACACCACCATTAGATCAGGAAAGAATTGCAGGCCCTCAACACCAACATGGTCTCCATAACAGGGGTGCTGGGTGATATGGCCAACATCAAGAGGGAGTACACATCACACCAGCGGGCCCGTTCCACTAGCCAGTCAACTGACCATCCCTCCTGTGACAGGGTCAGTAATAATGGAGGCTTTCAGGCATATTAGTATGGGCTAGTTCTGTTTTTATTTTGAAATATAGTCTTTCTACACGGTTGTCTCTCTTTCTTTTGCGCATTTTTTTTTTCTTTTACGGTATCTTGTTTATAAGTCTTCCGGGAATTATTCTGATTCTTGACTCTGTTTCCTCTTTCTTCTCTCTTGGCTTTCTGATGGGTGTCTCACAGATCAGCCGCAGGGGATCATAAGAGGAAAGAAGAGAAGAAAAGGCCTTTAGAAGGTATGTTTCGTTTAATTTTCTTTTTTTTCCCTTTCTTTTCTGACCTTTGTTTTTCTTTCTGCTGTTTCTTCTCATTTTCCCCTTTCCTTCTTTCTGACCTGTTTCACAACAATACTCTTTCTTCTCTCTTTCCTTCTCTTTCCTTTTCTGTCCTTTGGGTTTCCTTTCTTTCTTTCCTTCTTTCTCTGGGTTGTCCTATAGCCCCTTGTCTCTCTCTCCCTCTCTCTCTCTCTTCGTGATATCTTGGTTGCCTTTACTTGCCCTTTTGGTGTTTTTTTCTTCTAATAATAGTAACTGTTTTGTTCTTTCCCTTTTCCCTTTTCGTTTCTATATTGTAATGGTATATGAGACCCTTCGCATTCTCTTTCTTTGTAATATGTTGGGTGCTCAGTGATTGAAAAAAAAAATAAGATTTGTGCCTTCCGGTGTTTTTTTTTTCCTCTATCCCCATTCCCCCTTATGTTTTTCAAATCTCCCGCCTCCCCGTGTCCCGTTCAGGCTGTAGACCGTACCTGGATGGGCCACGTTCTTCCCAAGATATGGCAGGCCTTTCCGCGTCTCCTCTCTCCAAGGTGTCCTCCGTGATCGCTGTTTCTGTAGCGGTCGGCGCCTCCGCTCCACGCAGTCCTCTTCCTCATACCACCTCTGGCACTACTCCGTCTGTCCCGTTCGCCGTCCTCCAGTGACTTCCTTCTCGGCCGAACCCTCTTCCTTTCTTTCCCGTATGGGGTTTAAAATCCCTACTGTTTCTGGGCCATTGTGGCGGTCACGCCTCCCATGAGCTCCCGCCTCTTCCAGGATATAGTCTGTACTCTCCAGAGTGCCCCCGGGGTACTCTTGCTCCGGCTTCGGTCTCGGCGCCTTGCCACATCTCCACATCTGCTGCAGCTAGTGCACAGGAGGCCCTGCCGCATGACGCACAGGCCACCAGCACCCCTCCCCGTGCAGAAGGTGAACCACCCCACAAACGTTCCCTGCGACCCAGGCAGACACCAGAGACACTTGCCAAGACAAAGACCACCACCAGGAAATGAGCCCCTCCTGAATGTTCCCCTTGTGTTCCACTGTGTCACCTTGTCCACTTTGAATTGTCATTGCTCCCCTTCCTATGGCCCCTTGGACACTGGATCTGTGCTACAAACAGACTGGACCACTACCCTGGACTATTTCCAACCATCACCCCACTCTATTGCACTTCCCATTGTAGAACAATTTTCAATAAACATCCTTGGACACAACTTGTGTAATAGTGGTTTATCTACAGGTAATGTACAATGTGACAAACTGTAATGAACTGCATGATCCTGTGTTAATGTCCAGTAACATGTCGACTCAGCAAACAGATGTGTCTCAGCAGTCTGTACACATCACAGCAGTACACTGTTGGAACAACACCAACATCTGCAATAAGAGAAGATATAAGTGACAGTCAGATGGGATGCAAAGGGAATGACTGGCATCATGCTGCAGTCACACAGTACAACATTAAAATGTTGCTTAATTCACCAGTCTTACCTCAGTGTCATTGGAAGTACTGCTGGATCAAATGTGACCTGTTGTGCACATCCTCCTCCTCTTCCTCCCCCTCACTGTCCTCAGTGTCCCCTGCTGCCACATCTGCATTGTCACCCCCCTCCTCCTGTAGATAGGGTACATGCCGCCTGAGGGCCAAATTGTGCAACATGCAGCACACAACAACAATTCTGCAGACCTTCTCAGGGGAGTAATATAGGGATCCACCTGTCAAATGGAGGCACCTGAACCTAGCCTTCAGGAGAGCGAAGGTCATTTTGACAATGCTCCTGGTACGCCCATGGGCATCTTTACACCTATTTTCAGCCACTGTTCTCGGATTCCTAGCAGAGGTCATGAGCCAGGACAGGTTTTGGTAGCCGGAATCACCTACAAGAAGTAAGGGACAGACATTAGCCCAGTGCAATGGCATGGGCCATGACTCCTGAAGGCATACACTCACAATCATTGGGTGGGGACACAGGCTTTGTGCCTCTGTAGTTGTGCCATCAGCTGTGGGACACTGCTATTCCTCTGGACAAAGGCATCACGCACTGAACCTGGATACTTGGCAGTGACGTGGGAGATGTACTGGTCAGCCAGTTACACCATCTGGAAATTGAGTGAGTGGAAACTCTTCCGATTCCTGTACACTTGTTTATTGGCCCTGGGGGGGGGCACAAAGGCAACACAGGTCCCGTTGATGGCCCAAATAACATGAGGTATATGTCCCATTGCATAGAATACAGCATTCGCAGTAGGTAAGTCATCTACCTTGGGGAATGCGATGTATCTGCACATGTGTTTGAGCAGACAAAACCCTTGCAAGCACAATAGAGAACATTGGCTGTGACATCCATGCAGCTAAGCCCACTGTCACCTGGAAGGAGCCTGTTGCCAGGAAATGGAGCACTGAGACTACCTGCACAAGACGGGGGATTGCTGAGGTGCTACAGATATCAGGTAGCAGATCAAGCTCCAATTTTGCACACAGCTCTGTGATTGTGGCCCTGTCCAGATGATAAGTGAGGATGTTGTGCCGGTCCTCCAGTGTAGCCAAGTCCACAAGGGGTCTGTACACAGGTGTTTGCCTCCTCCTTTTCCTCTGCATTGTTTGGTACTTAGGGGACCAAAATGTAGAAAAGGAGTGTTAACAGGAACCATGAAAACACTACTGCAGTGTACACAGAGCATGAATGTATGTTGAACACTGGAACTGTGTAGGAGAGTACATTCAACTACACGGACGCACTTATTAATCTGTACATGTGTACCAGCAGTAGAAAATGGCCCCTGCCTGTCCTGTATTCAGGGACAGGTGGAAGTGACCTCACACCACTGGCGTTGGCGTCATGGTGTAAGGCGGTCCGTCTGCACCGCCATGCAATTCCTCATTGGCTAACATGGCCCTCTATGGAGTATGGGAACCTACGATGATCAACGCCGGCGGTGACAGTGTTCACCGCCACGGCTGTCTCCGCCATTTCCTTTCTACCAATTCACTTGATTCCTGACTTTCCACAGAATGACATCTCCACTGCGTGTGCTGTTGTGACCTGTGCCTGGAACCTGCCATAGCTCATGGTACAGGGGAAAGGGCCCCAGTCTTCACGTCGGAGAAGTTGGAGTATCTCGTGGACAGGGTCCTACCCCAGTATGGTGAGTTGTATGGGCTCCAGACCAACAGGTGAGTATACCATAGGTATGTTGCATACGACATGACTGCATGGAGATATGCGTGTGTGCTGGCAGTGTGTCAGGTGGGGAGGATGGCTGGTGGCAGCGTCAATGCAGGGGTACGGATCATATGTGTGCCTGATGAGGGGAAATGCTTTTTGTGAGCCATATATGTGAAAGACTGGATTGTCAGGTTCATGGTTTACCACCTTCTGTGTTTCCTCTGCAGGTCAGCGCCCATCAGAAGAAGGGTTTGTGGTGTACCATCGCCAAGGACATGCAGATCCTCGGGGGCTATAGCAGGCGGAGCACCCACTGCAGGAAACGGTAGGAGGACCTGAGACGCTGGGCCCGGAAGACCACGGAGGCCCAGCTGGGGATGGCCTCCCAGTGAGGGAGGGTTGCCGTCAGAACCTGACCCCGCTGATGGCCCGCATACTGGCAGTGGCCTACTCAGAGCTGGATGGGTGCTTGAGGGTATCACAGCAGCCACAAGGGGGTGAGTACAGTGTGTATGTCAACCATCTCAGTTGGTTGGCATGGAATTTGGGTGTAGGGTACTAGTCAGTGGATGCCCCATTATGCCAATTCAGATATTGCTGTGTGGTCCAGCTCAGGATAATAGGGTGCAAAGCATGTATTAGACATCAGGTAGGTGACGTCCCATGTCAGGCAGGGCTTAGCAGGTCCCAGTTTGTTGTGGCTGGCAGGGTTTGGATCCTACCTCTGTGGTACTTAGCCAATGGTCTGCCACTGTGGTCCATACTGCCCATTCTCAGTCTCAGTGTGTGACAATGATGCGTCTGCCACCTGTGATGTTGGTGCTGAGATTGACCCTGTGCTCCCTTTCTCTCTCCCCCTCTCCTTTTGTCATCCTGTCCATGTGTTCATTTGCATCATCTAGCAAAGGAGCAGGGGCACTGGCGAGTGAGGGAGCTGCAGCCCAAGGGATCCAGGAGGCAGAGTCCACAGATGCCAAGGGGACCAGTGGGATGGAGGGCGAGCGGAGCACCACAGTGGGGAGAGGAGGTGACACCACTGACTCTGAATCATCCTCTGATGGGAGCTCCTTTGTGGTGGTGGACCCCTCTGGGACCAGCCCAGCTACAGGTTCTACTGCCACCCCCATACCAGCACCGCCCCCTCCCCAGTAGCCCCCCACCGAGTTGCCCATTCACTCAGAAGGGTGGGCATCTCCTTTGCCCAAGACACCTCAGGCCCTGCCCCAGTCAGTCCTACTGCCCTTAGCGAGGAGGCTATTGACCTCTTGAGATCCATCTCTGTAGGGCAGTCCACCATTGTGAATGTTATCCAGGGTCTGGCATCCCAGATGCAGCAATGCAATGTCTTCCTGGAGGGCATCCACGGTGGGTTGGCAGACCAACAGAGATCATTTCAGGCTCTGGCCTCTTCACTGACAGCAGCCAGTGTCCCTGTTTCATCTGTCCCCCATCCTACTACCACTACCCAGTCCCAGTCTCCTTACCCCCAACCCATGCCATGCACACATTCTAACAAGCATGCACCGAAAACAAACAAACTCGCACAGACAAACACAGGCAGCACACTTCAGTACACAAACACTCAAACAGCCAACAGACATCCACAGTCTCCACTCCTACCTCACAGTCACATCCTCACTCACACCTGCATGCACTGCATCAACATTCTCAGATCCTGCCACCTGCACAGCCTGGTTCACAGTCACCACAACAGCAGAACAGCAGACATGCACCCCACACACCACATGTGAAGTCACCACCACCACCACCTTGTGCAGCACACCCACTTCACTTGCAGACACCACCACAACATCCATCCACACGTCCTGTTTCCTCCACCACCCTGTCTGCCCCCTCCAGTAACACACACACGCTCGCACTCAGTCCCCGAACAGCCATCCACTTCACACACACACACACTATCCATGCACCTGCACCCAAGTCCAGCACACCTCCTCTTACAACCATTCCCTCTACCTCCACTCTCATCCCTCCTCCCACATCCCACCCCATTGTCCTTAAGAAGCTTTTCCTTTCCTGCCTTGAACTCTTTCCTTCCCCTCCCCCAGTCTTGCCCGTAAAATGAAGGTCCCACCATACCAGGCCAGTACCTCAAGCACCCAGTCCAACACAGCTCCACCCCCAAAGTCTCCAGCTGGCGCTATGGGGCACATGAGTGTTAAGCCAGACCCCCGCAACATGGACAACCCCCCAACCAACAAAACAGAGGTCTAAGGTACTGCCTCCTCCCAAACAGAATGGCAAGACCATGGGACCACCTACAAAACCAATGAGGCCCCAACAAAGTCCCTTTCCAAGGAGGCCCCAGATTTCAAAGGCCAAGGAGGCTCCCCAGAAATCAAAGACCAAGGAGGTCCCCCAGACATCCAAGGCCAAAGAGCCCCCCCAGACATCCAAGGCCAAGAAGGCCCTCTAGAAATCAAAGGCCAAGGAGGCCACCCTAAAATCAAAGGCCAAGGAGGCCCCCAGACATCCAAGGCCAAGGAGGACCCCCAGAAATCAAAGGCAAAGGAGGACCCCCAGAAGTCAAAGACCAAGGAGGCCCCCCCCAGACATCCAAGGCCAAGGAGGAGCCCCAGAAATCAAATGCCAAGGAGGAGCCCCAGAAATAAAAGGCCAAGGAGGCCCCACAGATATCCAAGGCCAAGGAGGAGCCCCAGAAATCAAAGGCCACGGAGGGCCCCTAGACATCTAGGGCTAATGAGGAGCCCTGAAATCACTGGAGAAGAAGGCCCCCGAGAATCCCTGGAGGAGAAGCCCCACAGGAAACACTGGAAAAGGAGGCCCCACAGGAATCCCTGGAGAAGGAGGCCTCACAGGAATTCCTGGACAAGAAGGAGCCCCAGAAATCCCTGAACAAGGAGGCCCCACAGATATCTTGGACCAGGAGGCCCACAATATAGTGGCCATGGAGCAGCATCTTGAACCAGAGGCCAAGGAGCATCATCCAGAACTAGAGGCCAAGGGGTACCATCAGTAACCAGTGGTCAGCCACCCCCTCCTCATCCTGTGCGTAGCCAGCCCCCTGCTCATCCTGTGGGCACGAAGCCCCCTCCAGAACCAGTGGGCAGCCAGCCCCCTCCTCATTCCGTGGGCAGCCAGCCCCCCCTCATCCTGTGGGCAGGAAGCCCCCTCCAGAACCAGTTGGCAGCCAGCTCCCTCCTCATCCTGTGGGCAGGAAGCCCCCTCCAGAACCAGTGGGCATCCAGCCCCCTCCTCATACTGTGGGCAGCCAGCCCCCTCCTCATCCTGTGGGCAGGAAGCCCCCGCCAGAACCAGTGGGTAGCCAGCCCCCTCCTCATCCTGTGGGCAGCCAGCCCCCTGCTCATCCTGAGGGCAGAAAGCCCCCTCCAGAACCAGTGGGCAGCCAGCCCCCTCCTCATTCTGTGGGTAGCCAGCCCTCTTCAGAACCAGAAGGCTACGAACCTCCTCACAATGAGTTGCAGCCCCCACCCCCTGAGGTGCCTGCCAATTTCCAACATGATGCCCCTGAACAGTGAAGTCCCAATGTTGTCAGGAGTCAAGTTGGGGCTTGGACTTTGCCCTGTGGGCATTAATGACCTTGGACTGGCCTTTGGGCCTGCATTTCTTTATTTCTGCTGTTGTGCATGTTTTTGCATGTTACATATTCACGCAAAAGGAATACAGTGGTTGGAACTGTGTATGTGCCCTGCTTTTATTTACGCCGGGGTTCTGTTGCTGTTTATTCCTCTGGATGTATTTCTGGGTGTGTGGTGTCTGTATGGTATGTGTTGTGTGTGTGTGAGTCACTCTCCGCCTCTCGCCCACCTTTGTGTGCTAGGCCGCTGTATTCACCATTGTCGTCTTCGTCGGCATTGGTGCTCCAGGATGGCCATGGCATAGTATGGCATCAGGAATATTTGCAGTTGAGGTTCCATGGTGGACGCAGACTCCTGTGTGTCCCTGGAGGTGAGTGTCTCCTTTTCAGTAATGTGTTTCCACCAGGCTTTTGGTGTCATTGCTACTGCCCATGAAATCCTAGTGGTGTGCTGAGTTATAATTTGGTGGGCGGATCCTTGTCTTCCACCTGCCTGTAGGTAGCTACCCCCGTGTTCGGTGTTCGTAGCGCGCTGCCAGTTGGGGTGGTACATTGGCTGTCTATGGGAGGGATCACCGCCATGGTCATAATTAGGTGGTCATTACCGCCAGACTGTTGGCGGTGATACGGCCAGGGTCATAATGACCACCATTGTGTCTAATTTTTAGATGTAATTAAACGGGATGCAAAATGAGTTGGTTGGACACCCTTATTAATAGTCCTGTACATATTATTCCTGTTATGTCCTTTGACTCTCTAAAGTTTTTTACTTCTTCCAAAGGGTGGTTTCCTGCTAATGGCATGTTCAGAAACTTTTTGATGAAAGGTGACTAAGATAGCATGCTTCCTATTTAGCCAAAATAATTAAATCATTTAGGACCTCATTACGAGAGTGTGACGGTCGGACTGCCGCACTCCAGGCAGTCCGACCACCACATTACAACCCTGGCAGGCAGACCCACCTAAATACTGGCGTCCCCGCCAGGAACATGGTTCCCGACATGGTGATGATGGCCTGAGTTGTACTGAGCCAGGGCGGCGCTGAACTGATCGCCACCTGGCTGATTACAACTCAGCTTTCTGCCAGCCTTTCCATGACAGTAACCCCTCCAAGGAGGCATAGGCAGTGCCGGGGCTCACCTTGCCAGCACTGTCAAAAAGGCCACTTTCTGCTTTGCAGGCAGTGTGCATTACAAGGGTGCTGAAATGCTATGATATTGGCCTCGGCTCCCTTAAGTCAGCCGAGACCAATACTGTAGCACTGTTCCAACTGGACAGCCCAGCAGGAACTGCGTACTACAATGCAAGAACATTGTAATACACTTGGAGGGATGTGACCTCCATGGCGGTGGCATCCTTCCTGTGAGTTTGCCGGTCTAGCAGTGGGGCCGCCAAACTCATAATAAGGCCCTCAGTCTCTAACTGTTGAACTATTTCAGAAATAATTAATACTAAGAGTGTAACAGGTTTTTCTGTACTTATAATTTACTTTTGTGTAACTTGTAAATCATGGTTACCATTTTCGATCTGTATTTGGCATGGGACATCCACACTGATAATATGGGACTTTCTGTTTGGAATTAACTCCTTGAGAGCTATTGACATGATCTTCATGTCTAGAGCAGCACAGAACCCGGAAGTATTGACATTCATTGGCTGGTACTGGAGCAGCAGCTATGTGCTGCATTGGTATCCCCCACACTCCCCTGGGTCACATCAAAGACTCTCCTGCTTCTGCCCATGAGTTGTGAAAGTCCTGCAACTGACGAGATTGTGCCAGTGACGCAGTGCCCTCAGTTGCAGAGACTGGCAGCCATGAAATAGCTTTCTGGTTTCATGCAAGCATTGAAGATGTGGAAAACAGCCCTTTTCTCCGTGCTCTCAAAGAACTGTGCAAAAAGGGAAGTATCACTGGAAATCTGGGGAACTCAACCTTCCAACAATACCTCTCTCTTCAAAGCACAAATTGAGCACAGTAGGATTTGATTTACTGGTACTTTCTCTAGGCAACCTGGATTTTTGCCTCTGATCACATGGTGAGGGAGGTCAAATGATGCTTGACCTTCCCTCACTAATAATAATAGTGTAAACTCTTACAGCCCCACCCTTCTTTCAGAAATTAGAAAGAGAGAGTTAGATGTATTTGTCCATGCTTGCTAAATGCAGATTTAGGCATTGTTTTGTGCATTTATGAATGACTTGTTTCAGTAATGTTTTATGCCACATGGGACCCCTATGTAGTGAATGCTGTGAACTAAGTTGCCTGTAGTGGTTGTTGGTCGGTGTTCATGATGGGGCTCAAAATGTCATGCTTCATGTCATTGTGCATTCCAGCAAAGGTTTTTGCCGTTTCCAAAAGGTATGTGACCACTGCATAGTGGTAACTGTGAACTCACTTGCCTTCAGTGATCAGGTTGTTGGTGGTTGTCATGATGGGACACAACATTTCATGCTTTATGTTAACATCCATTCCAGAAACGTTTTGTGTTTTTTCGAACTGGCATGTTTCAGCGCTGCTTGATGTCACATGTTGCCCCTGAATAGTAGATACTGTGAACTGGGTTATTTGCAGACATAAGGTTGATAGTGGGTGTTCAAGCTGGGGTTTCAACATTTCATATTTTAGGTCATCCTGCATTCCATGAATATTTTTGCTTTTTCCTAATGGCATGTTTCTGTACTATTTCATACCATATATGACCCACGCATAACAGATACTGTGAACTGAGTTGCCTGAGGTGGTCAGGTTGCTTCATTATGGAGCACCAGATATGCTATATATCATCTGGCGTTCCCTAAAACCATTGCTTTTTCTACATGACTTGTTTCAGAACTATTTTATGCCACCCATTACCCTTCACCTATGACCCTTGTATTGTTGATACTGTCAACTAGGTGCGTCAGGTTCTCATGATGGGGCACAATGTGAGAGCTTGGGAGAGGAGGCTGAAGACCGGGTGAGTTTCTCACTGTAAATGTCACTGTATTAATAGTGTTTTTGACTATAATCTCATTCAATTTTTGGCCTCTCCGCATAGCACGCTAAGCAAAGGGCACGTGTGCAAATTGTGTTACTATTTTGTGTGTGTTTCATTAGAGTCCTCTGTTGCAGTATGGTTATTGGGCTGTTGCTTTTTTGGAGGTTGTGAAGTTGGTAGAATAGTGAAAAGTGTTAAATTTTGTTAAATTTGACTTTGTTTCGTTGCCTCTTCTTTTTTTTAATTTCTCTTTTTACAATAGACGTAATGTGAGCTTTTCGTTGCATAATAGTATTCAGATTTTTCCATTAGTCCTCTTAAAGAAGTCTAATTGGTGTTTTTTCAAACAAGATCAGAGCTTCACTTCAGTAGTTTTTCACTGTTTTTTAAAGGTTTTCCTCTTTGAATTTGTTTTCTCTCAACTTTCATATATGGCTTCCATCAATATGTCTGCTGCTGCAGCATTGGAGCTGAATCAGGAATCCAGTTCAGAGCTAGAGATAATGCATGATTCAGAGACTGACACTACATCAGAGAGGAATTGCTAAAACAATCTGATTTCTTTCATGATGGTGACACGTCTGTTGTTACCGAGGCAAGCTCTGTGAATATTGATCAGGAAGTGGAAGCTCAAGCCAGTGCTTAGTTTGTAAATAAAATGTCCTTATGCCCAAAGTTTCCTTCTGAAACACGCGGCTGCTGCATTTAAATGTGGAAGCACAGAATACTGAGGCAGCATAATCCTGAAGCCATCCTGGGCCACTTTAATCACTTTACAACCACATCATGCCCCTTCAGCTCACTCTTGCAGCTTTCTGCCATCTCCCTTTGTGACGCTATTCAGTTTTTCTCTTCCTCTGTCTTTCCCATATGTGTCTTTTGCTCGCAGTAAATGCCTGATGCAGAAGATGAGTGCCGGCCCCAAAAAATAAGTGCTGGTGCCCCCCACCAGAAACCACAGCTCAAATTAGGCACTCCCTCAAGCTTTCCACAGTCACTTAGATTTATGGCTACTGGATAAAGGGCAGAGGAGTAGCTAATGTGGGTTGCTCTAGATGGAGTCTTCATCCTTTTACAGGATTTGCTGTTTGTTCTGTTGACACAGACGATTTCACTCCAATTGATTGTTTTAGTCTCTTCATAAATGATTAATTTCTCAGAATGATGGCTGTTCAAATGAACCTCTTTGCCCAACAATATTTGATGCATGACATGCTTCAACCCTATTAAAAAATGTATTGCTGCACTCCAACCACTGTTTATTTACAAGCAACCAGCGTCCTCTTACTGGTCTTGTGATCCAGTGTGATGCTATAAGCAGAAATCTGTTTTTGCTTTTGCAGTGCATGCTACGTTTAAATCATAACACCCAGGCCGTTTTGATAAAACCTTGCCTAAAATCATGCATCAGGTCCAGCCACAAAAGTGGGGTAGTGTTTTTATCTGCTCAAGTGTAGAAGGCTGGGTGACAGGGAACCTTTCATCACAGAAAATTGAGAAAAATGTTTAACGTTTGAGGTCAGCATGGCATTGTGGGTTTTGAAAGGTCTTGGGATCCACGCCTGAAACACCTTCCTGAACTCCACCAGGATATAGTTTTCAAAAATGTATGGGGGTTTGTAGGTTTCACTGGGTGGCCATCAGGCACGGACCCAACGACTGCAGCTTCCCCTATTGACGAAGTCTCCTTGTTATGTTTTGGGGCATTTTGTAGTGCAGGTGACAGGCCCATCTACATGTTTTTATTGAGGGACATGTGGCAACACTGGATGATAGAAAACCTTTGGATCCCCAGAACGTTTGGAGTTTTCCTTAACAGAAATGTGAGGAAAATGTGTATGCACACCTCTCCAGACTTCCTGAGGTGTTTAGTTTCCAGAAAGGTTTTGTTTGGTAGGTTTCTTTTGATAGGAGCCAATTCAAGGCCCAGTTACCCACATTGCAAAAAAAGGATTGGTTTTGAGTGGAAAAATTTGATCTGTCCATGTTTTGTTTTGAGGCCTCTCCTGTTGCAGGCGAAAGACCCACTCACACAAGTAAAATACGGTTTTATTGGGAAACAAATGGGCATGCTGAGTGTTAGGACATTTATGGAAATCATGGAAATGTGATGAAAATGTTTTTTTATAGCTTGTTGCCACCGTACCATTCCAGCCATCTGGGTGCTCAACACCCACAGTCTTTTCCATGGTCCCACTTGTCTGGGGCCTCAGAAAATGCCTCAAGAAGCCTGCAGCTGTGGGCTGTGATTCTCAATCAACTGGGGCTACCTTCGCTCATGTTCCTTGGAACCTGGCTGTTGCTCGTTGCTGCTTCAGCATCAAAATGCCAATCCCTGCCTGTGAGTTGGCAGCAGCCTTTTACGGTATTCCACAGCAAATCCAGTTCAGATTTTTGTTCTCTTTTCTTTTCTTTTTCCATCATGGCTGTTTCTTCTTGGTTCCATCCTGCATTTCCCAATCTTTTTGTGTCATTTCTTTTTCCTGCTCTTTTACTCTAGCAGGGTTTCCATCTGGTTACAGGGTGCATCAAAACAAAGCTGTATTTCTTTGCTTTTTTTCTTAATCCATACACTTGCTGATCATGACTCTTCACTTCAGAACTTCAAAATATTTCCATTGTTGGATTCCTCATTACTGTTTTTTTTCAATCCATTCAAGTGTTCATCCGGCAAGGAGGGTTTTATGCCATTGGCTTTTTTATCCTGAGAAGGTGGCAGCTCCTCCAGGGAACTTGCTTACCACATATTCTTTAGTGTGGTCATATTGTGGTTTTAGGAAACAATCACACTTATGTTAGGCTGTGAAGACCTGGACCCAAATTGCTGGTACGCGTCTTGCCCAAACATAGCACAAATGTGAGGTTTGCATTGCATTGTGAATAAGAAAATATCATGGGATCCTTGCAAAACGCACCACATATCAGGAGAGGATGTGGTGTGAGGGCTTGAGCTGCCGACTTCAGAGCTGTGGGAGCCAGGCTCAAGCCTCTGCATCACCTCAACATCCTATGATTCTGGGTAAATCACTTAATCTCCCTGTGCCTACAGTTCAGTGCCTTGAGACCCCACAGTTGATTTGACACACTTTATAAATCCTGGATGTACTCTGGGCCACTTCCAGGTTTCTAGTTTTCAGAAATATCTGCTTTAGTAGGTTCCGTGTTTGGCAGCCAAGCCCAGGCCAAAATTCACAACTACATACATTTACTAAAAAGATCAGTTTTGAGTAGAAACATTTATCTGTCTGTATTATACTGTTATGGGTACTAGGTCCACCTGCATACGTGGGGAACTGCTTTTATCAGGAAATATGTGGAAATATTGGTGGGAGCAAATATGTGGATCCTCGCTGATTCTGAAACTTTCCCCATAGACATGTGTAGAAAGTGCAGTCCTGAGAGTTTGGAAGATCTTCTGTGTATAACACAAATTATAGGTGCCTAGTTTTCTGAAATGCCTGTGTTTGAAAGATTTTTCTGGGTGGTGGGTGAGCAAGGGCCCTAAATGCCCAGTTATCCACATTCCCAAACTGAGACATTTTCTCTCAGTATGTTTGATGTCTTCACATTGTGCTTTGAGGGTTTTGTGTTGTGGGCGCAAGACACACAAGAGGGGTGGCATGTGGATCGACAAAATGTGGGAATGCTGGGGGTAGAAATGTTGTTGATTCCTTCAGATTCCAGAAATGTATCCCATAAAATTGTTAGAAGACTCGGGCAGATTTATGAAAAGTGGTGCTGCACCTAGTGCAGCGCCACTTTTCCTCCGGCACTTAGCGCCCCTCTAATGCCACCATGGTAGCACTGTATTTAAAATACGGCCCAACATGGCAGTAGTTAGGTTGACTAGCGTCATACATTTTTACCCTAGTCTGGCGCTTTGCAGGATTAGCGGAAAAAATTATGATGATAATTCTGCAAAGCACACAGAGGCCCTTTGTAATCAATGGAGCCTCTTTTTAATGCCTGCACTTAGCAGGCATTAAAAAATGCTGATAAAAATGGCACAAAGGAATCTCATGGATTAATTTGTGCCATTGTCAAGGCCCCTCTGGAGCTGGAATGCCCCCTTGCAAACATTATGCCTGGCGCAGGCATAATGTGGCACAAGGGGTTAAAAAATGGCACAATACTTGTTGCGCCACTTTATGAATATGGCACTGCATTTTTCCCTTCAAACGCCACATTAGGGTAAAACAATGACGCTAATGTGGCATGGAACGGCTCAAGGTCTGCATTAATCCGCCCCTCTGTGTTTGTAGCCAAAGTTTGAGGTAAAAAAAGACATTTTGGAAAATGCTTTCTGAACCACAATAGCATGAGTAACCCCAGATTCAGAGGTGTACAAATGACTACTGGTCCTAAACTTAGTATCTTGTGTACATTTCAGAAATACATATGTTCCTACATATTCATTTTTGTTTGTTATATTTTATGATATGGATTGTTGTAATGTCAGTATACAATGAAATTTCATTATACGCAGCAGCTCAATTGTTGGTTCTGGGTATCGCATTCTTTAGCAAACCCACAAACCCTACATAATCCTGTGATGTCAATGGTCTGTTGGACATAATGGTATGTTGCTTTTGTAAATCAGGCACCATGACAAAAAAATACAGGTGATAACGTTGTTATCAATGGCTACGTTTTACAAATTTTTTATTTAAAAAATGTGTTTCTTTGGTAAAACCTGAATGAATCGATTCTACACAAATTACCATTTTGTTGAATTCAGAACTTGGGGCCTCATTATGACTTTGGGCTGCCCTGTTGGCGGTGACAGTCATACTGCCTACAGGCTGGCAGAGAAGACCGCCAAATTATAAGCATGACGGTATTCCCAGCAGAGTACAGCCAAAGCACTGCCGGCCCTGCCACGGCGATCAGGGCGCCATGGATGATGGAAGGTTCCTGCAAGCCGGCGAAGACCATGTTGCCGCAGGACATATTACGAGGTTGCACACCACAAGGAAACAAACTGCATAAAAGGAGACACCCACCTTCAGGAAGCCATACTCGTCTGGAGCCGCCATGGAACCAGAACTACACGTCATCCCGCTGCTCCTGTTAGCTCAAAGACTCTGGAATCTTCACTGCGAACAACAACAGTAAGTACACAGACCTAGCTGTTATTGTTGTGTATTGTCAATATATATAGACTCACATAACATACAAACGGGTGGCAGTGCGAGGGCTACACTCACACGTAACAACACACTGACACCACACACTGACATACACATGACACATGCTACAGCCACCTCACACACACACACACACACACACACACACATCACAAACACACATGGGTACACACAGAAACACTGTACAGGCCAACTCTCACACAGTACCACACAACACCACAACACGCCACAACAACACCACAATGGTACCATCCACAATACATTGGCAAACACTCACTATAAACACTGCCCCGGGACACATCACACATACAACACAACCTACAGCCAACGGGGAACAAGCACACACAACCACACAACCATACAACTTACTAATCGACACACACATCACACACACACACACCACATCGTATCCATCAGACCATGCACAAAATACAAACACAGACAAAGCACACAAAGCCACACAACACAGCAACAAACACATGTCAACGCAAACACCATTCAATAACACGTCAATAACATTTTATAAACATACACATGCCCATCACACAAAACACACCCTATCATTGGTGTCAAAAGCACTGCACACACACACACACACACACACACTGCACAAATAATACAGGAAGCAGAAGCACCACACACATACAACTATTCACACACAAACATTGTCAGCCAGGAACAACTCCATCCCTATGAAAAGAAATGCAGGACAAAGATGTAACCTCAAAACCAACAACTGGTTGGTTATAATGTATTTCGTAATAAATAATGTTATTGTCCAAGGCTATAGGCCAATCCAAATGTGGCATTGGCGTGCACACAATGTACATATGTGTGCCCAAAACTTGACTGCCTTGTAGCCTCCACAGGTAAAGGCATCAAGGGAGCAGACAGGCACCTCAGGGATTATCGGCGGGAGGCAAAGAAGAGGGGGTTGGTTTTAGGCTTGGGGGGTCCTTTGGGATTTAACTTGGGGGTGGATTTAGGTTTAGGCTTGGTGGAGTATTGGGTCTTCATTGGAGGGGTAGACTTATTGGCGGGGAGGAGCACAAGTACTGTCAGGGAGTAGGGAAGGACTTAGAGGTGGAACGGATATACTTGGGGAGGGTCACAGAATGTTTAAGGGTTTCACAGGTGGAGAGGAGTAGGGAAAAGGGCAAACTCTGAAAGGAAAGCTTTTTTAGACACACAGGGACGGTCATAGCAAAAGGGTTTGGGTGTGGAGGGAGAGGGAGTGGTTGTCTGAGGTGTTAGAGTAGCTGTCTTGGGTGCATGTTTGTGGATGTATGAGTGAGGGCGTTTATGTGTCTTGGGCTGAGGGGGGATGGAGGTGCTCGGAGATGCCATGGTGGGTGGGTGGGTGTCTATTGGGGTGGTGACTGCAGGTATGGTGGATGTGCTGCATGTAGGAGTGTCTGTGGTTGTGGTGTCTGTGGGTGTGGTGACTGAGGTAGATGTCTGATGGTCTGCTGTGGTGCTGTCTGTGGGTAGGATAGGTGTAGTGGCTGGATCTGTGAATGTTGGTGTGGTGTCTGCAGATGTGTCAGGTGTGTTGTCTGTTATGCTGGGATGGTGGGGGTGTCAGGGCAAGTTGTGACTGTTGCTGTGTGTGCAGGTGTATTTTTTTTGTGCGCATGCCAGTGGTGTGTCTTGGGGTGCTTATGTTTGTCTGTGCTACCCTTGGATGTTGAGGTGGATGCATGCTTGTCTGTCTGTGTACTTTGGCTGCATTTGGGAAGAGGGGTTTGGTATTGGGAAGAGGAAGGTGGAGGAGGGAAAGGAGACAAAGAGGGACTGCCTGCTGTCCGTGTGGAGGCCAGAGCCTGAAAGGATCTCTGTAGGCCAGCCAGTGCACAGTGAGTGCCCTCCAAGAAAGCATTACTCTGTTGGATCTGAGTTGCCAGTCCCTGGATAGTATTCATGATGGTCGACTGACCCACAGAGATCGATCTCAGGAGGTCAATAGCCTCCTCATTGAGAGCAGCAGGGCTAACAGGTGCTGGGGCAGAGGAGCCTACAGCAAAGGAGATGCCCACCCTCTTGGGTGAGCAGCCACAGCTAACTGGGTGGGGTGCTACAGGGAGTGGAGTGGTGGGAAAGGGGTGGCAGACAGAGATGGTGCTGGGGTGGACCCAGATGGGTCTGCCACCACCTGGGAGTGTCCACTGGAAAAGGATTCTGAAGATGAAGACGTGGATCCTGCCTCCCGGTGGCATTCCCCTCACCCTCTGGGCCACTTGGTCTTTCAGTGTCAGTAGTATCTCGACTCGGGGTCTCATGGCCAGCAGCTTCCCCACTCCGCTGTGCCCATGTCCTTCTCTTGCAGATGCTGATGATGAAAAACAGAGAGGGAGAGGAAGGGTCATCACATTCTTAGGATGGCACTTACATCACAATATACACAGCACTAACCTGTCAACTATGTGTGATACGCCCCAGGTTGAAACACTTTTCTGCCAATATCATGTCACAACAACATACAATCCACAATCCTCTTCTACAACAATGTCACACACCGCCTAATCCACCTATATACAACATTACCATCTTATCCGTACAGCTTTCACACAAAGAATTCAAGCACAAGATGACTTGCCAACATGAAGTTGGGTCCCTATCCACAGCATCACTGTCAACAAACAAACCAGCAATGGGAATCAATTTAAACATTGATTTCCACACAACACATGCTCAAATTCTACACATGCTCATTGCCTTATCAGATTCCAGGACAGCTACCTCATCAATTGACAATCACAAGACAGCATGTTGCTTCCATATCAAACACATCATGTTGCTGTGTTAATATCATTCACAATAGAAAGTAGCTGAGATGCACCTACTCCATTTGGCATATTAACATTTGGAGTAGGATAAACACATATCACCAACACATGTTTCTATTGTGTTGTAGAAAACCATGATACAGACTCTGTGGACCTACTTATCTTAGTCATTCTCCACTTGAAAACAAACTCAAGTACACTAATAGGGGCCCACTTAGCACGCAGGATTTAGCCACCGACAACCCCAGGTAGCATACCAGCACCTTGAAAACAATGGACATCTATCATGTGCATGAAGGACACCTACAGTTCTACTTCTCATGAGGAGTGGCAACAGCACAATACGATCATTTAATCACTAACATTAATCACTAACATCGCTATCCACACATCAGACATGAGTAACCTTACATTTGTTGAGTTGATTTACACTGACATCACCCACTTCTAATGTAATTATGATGGAGATATACATCTTGAGGCAAGCCAGTTGACTGATAACACCGTTCCACCAGTATGTGATTGTGAACTACCACACCTGCAACACAATTGTCAGTGCAACTTAAGGATTGCCATACTAAAAGCTTTCAAAACATATCCACAATAACAAAAGTAAGTATGCCTAAGTTTAATCACACTGTAAATATATGGCAGAAATTACCATATGAACACATGATGTAGGCTAAAACCAGTGAATTGTTCCTATGTATATTTTGTCCTGGCCTATTTAGTGTGCCCACAACACATTGGCTAATGGAATTGCTGGTTAGTCACTTACCTTACAAATAACATGCACATGGTACCAATGTTCTGGACTCTTGTGTCAATGATATGCGTTGCACTAGGAATCTAGTAATACCACCATGCTTTCAAATGTTTGGTGTCCCTTTTGATGAAACATAACAGATGCCAATGTATAGTCCTCACTGACCAATGGGGACACGTCCTAACAGCCCTGAGTAAGTGCAGCAAGTATGGCATGTGGAATGTCAGACTGAGAACACTAAGGATTAGTAGTACTGTTCTTAAGCCGTCAGAATCTATGTTGCAAGGGGCAATGGAGTGGACAGTGGCCAAAGACCTGGACAACTTTCCATCAGGGTATTTGGTCGATGGATTAGTAGGTGGCAAGGATCAATCAGCAGGGTAAATGAAGCAGTATGGTGGTACACATATAACACAGTCACATGTATGTCACCATATTGTTTTTCTACAGAAGGGATAACATAGGTGAGTAATAGGTCCAAACACACAATAGAATGTGCACACCTATGTACCAATGTTTTCAACTGTACATCCAGGTGTTCGTAGGAGACCCTTCACCTGTAGCACTTACAACTTTGTCACAGCTTAGATTCTCCCACATCATACACTGACCTGGCATGGGAATGTAAATCTGTCTAGTCCGCACTCACCCCCTTGTGGCTGTTGTGCTGCCCTGAAATGCACAATCAACTCAGGGTAGGCCACCACCAAAATGTGGGTCATTATAGGGGTCAAGGTCCGACGGGCCCCCCTACTTCTGTGGGAGGACATCATCAGCTGGGCCTCTGTAGTCTTCCAAGCCAAGTATCTGAGGTCCTCCCACCACTTCCTACAGTGGGTGCTCTGCCAGCTGTGGACACCCATGGTCTGCACTTTCTTGGCAATGGCACGCCAGATCCCCTTCTTCTGATGGGCGTTGACCTGCATAGATGACACAGAGAAGAGGAGAAAGTCATGTCCATATGCATCATCCCCAAAAAATTAGAGAGAAAACTTAAGTTAGGTGATATAGCCAAACATACCCTTACTCACACTTCAAACTCTTACTCAGTTGATAATCTGCAGCCAGGCCATGTGTGACGTGGAGTCTGTCATACAACATGTATAATCAGTACCAGATTTGGGCCAGAAAATATATCCAGACCACAAGATTGTCCTTAAAATGGCATTAGACAACAACTATATGTCACACCACCATTAATGTGAATGCTGTAATGTATTTTTTGTGGATCAGGCTACATACATCACACACTACCTACTTTGTATCAGGCCTATGAATCTTTCTATGCATATCTGCACATGTGCATCTACCCACACATAATACCTCATTCATTCATTCATGCACATTTCAGCTACTTTATTCAGACACTCTCCTTGTTCACGGACTGGTTTTGCATTTGACTCACCTGCTCCTCTGGTGCACCATATAGCTGTCATACACAGGTATGACCTCCTCCACAAGCTTCTCTAGCTCTTCCTCTTCAGGAGCAAAGGCAGGGGCCCTATCACTTGAAGTACGTGGCATAGTTGCTCCCAGAGGCAGTACACAACAGCTCAGGTTATGGAGGTCTTGCTGGCAGCAGTGTCAAGAGAGGAATGCTGCAGGGGATGGTGGTCACGTGAACCACGTACAGGACCATCACTTCCAGTGAAAGTCGCCATTGGCCCAAGACTGCCAGAGGCAGCAATGAGCGCCATGATGACATCAAGCGGTGGAGTTAGATCACTTCCTCACGTATTGTACAGTAGGTCAGGCAGCTACCATTTTAAGGCTCATATATGTACAGAGAATTAATGGAAGGTGCGTCATGTACTAAAAATAGTGTCTATGCTCATGTTTTAAGTGCTGCCTTCATGTTTACATGTTTCAATGTGCATGTAATTATTGAAGGATGTGAAAAAGAGGTATTCGGGGTAATGGAAATGTACTGTCAACATTCTACTATCAACTTAAATAGAGTATGGGTGCAACAAATATGTCTGACACTTGAACTGGGTAAATGTATCTTTTACTGTCAGTGACATATTTCAACATGTGAAGAACATATGAAAGTTTAGGGGATGTGAACCAAGTAAACAGCCATATTTTGCAAAGCTATTTGCTGCAAAACAAAAAACCTATGCTTCATGTTATATGATATTGATTAATGTGTGATATATATGTAATCACAGTCATGATGTATAGATTGAGTCATTCACATATGTTCTGTTGTTGACCCACATAGTTATCCTGCCATGAAGAGAGCAAGACAACCTCCATTGTACCGCCCACTAACAGACCCGCTAACCAAGTAGGAGAGACATGTAATCCACATCATCTGGATAGGCATACAATCATGGATCTCTGTCGTCAGTTGGAGCCAGATCTAATGCCTGCCATTCGTAATTCCAATAGCATACCTCCCATTGTTCAAGTCATATCAGTGCTACACTTCCTGGTAACTGGGTCCTTTCCAAATACATTGGCCCTAACTGCAGGGATGTCTCAGGCCATGGTCAGTCTGGTTCTGAAGGCTATACTATATGCATTGTTGAAGCACACGGACAGCTATGTCAGATTTCCTCAGCATCAGGATTTGGCCCATGTGAAGGCTGTTTTTTTATGCTTTGGGACACATTCCACATGTGGCTGAAGACATAGATGGCACCCAGGTAGCTTTTGTCCCCCCAAGTGCCAATGAACTGGTATATAGGAACAGAAAAAACTGCCACTCCATCAGCGTCGAAGTGGTCTGTTTGGCTGTCCTGTACATTTCACAAGTATGCGCAAAGTATACTGGATAAGTCCATGGTTCCTTCATCAAGCAGAACAGAAATATCCCACTGCTGATGACATGACTATACACATGACTATACACTGAGAGGGCCTGGCTGGTTCGTAAGTCATAGATGTGATGTGTGTCTGTACATCTTTTCATGCAAAAAGATCTGTGGATGTCCAAGAGTTATGTTTGGCTTGTGGCACCTATTCCTGACAGGTGACTTTGGCTACCCAAACCGAACTTGGTTGTTGACACCAGTGAGGTACCCAACAATGCCAGATGATGCCTACTTCAATGAGGCCCACGGAAGGACAAGGTGTGCGATGGAGTGGACTTTTGGACTCCTGTAGACAAGATTTAGCAGCATTTATTTTTGGCTGGTTTTTGGCAGACTTCACAGTGTGACTCTTAATACGGCGGTCAGATGACCACCAACAAGGCGGGCTTTTGGCGGTGCGCACCACAGCGGTCTTACCATCAGACCATCAAACTTGTAATGAGGCCCTTTGTCTATGTTTCGGAAATGTATAACTTACCAAGATAACCTATGGATTTCACACCTGTTTCCAACCAGTTTGTATCTACAAAGATTAGGACAAGTAGAATGTCTATTAGAAAAATGCAAAAACAGTGCTAAACATGTTTTTGATACAACTCTGCTGGTTCCTGAAATCTGGAGTGATATGATTCTAGCACATTGATGTCATTTATAGAATAGAACCCATTCACGTTCTTACACAGGCTTTTTCCCATTTTTTCCCATAAGAAAACAAAATGTTGCTGTGTTCTGATTGTTTCCTTTCTTGTAGGAGAATCTACAAACCCTGGCTACCTATCCAATTCCAATAAGCTGTGGAAAAAAGGACGCTCATTTGGTGTGGATAACTTTTGGGGAAAAATAACACAAATGCTTAAGTACAATTATCCCAAACATCCAAAAGTGTCTTATCATTGGGATAGGGGAAGGCTTAGCACATAGGCTGCTGTATATCAGAAACAGTGGCAGTTTTTAAAACTGAATCAGAACCTAATTCCAGAACTTTGGAAGGGCAGGTTACAGGGCAGAGAAGAGTAGATGCTTTAAGGGATGGCAGTTGTTCTAAAGGTTTTGAGATGTTAGGCCAGGTAACTTTGAACTGGAGATCTCTGCCCCCACGGTGGAATCTCCCTGTGGCAAAGCATAGGGAAGCGTTGAAAAAAATGAACATGAAAATATATATATATTTTTTTTATATTAAATATTAATGCAAACACATTGTATATATTTGTTTTAAGTGTAGAACAACATACTAAATACTACAACACTATTAACTTTCTTTAATAAATGGAATTCTTTTAAATTACATTAAAATTATTTTTCTGAAGTTTGAATTAAAGGCTACAGATTTATTTTAAATTTTATTATGCACTATCAATTATTCAAAAGTATTTATAGAATTAAAGTTATTGCCGTTATATTTCAATAAATATTATTACCACAATATTTCTTTTGTTCAAAATATGGCATTAGAATATTTGATAATTAATACAAAAATACTTTTTTACATATATATTTTAACATTAAACTTTATTTATATTTGTAGCTTTTAAAAATAATTTAATGTACTATTTTTTCCTATAGAGTTTAATTTTAATTCCCAAGTTCAATTATTTTCAATGTAAGGGTGTTGTAACACCAGTTGTTGGCCATGTGAGGTGCTGGGCTTACTACAGTTTTTTAGTAGTAACCGTCGGATTTTGTAAATAAGCAAAAAGAAGTAAGCTTAACAGCGTAAACTTCTCAGAAGCGTAAGATACTTTTTTTTAATCAGGCCCTTGCTGGGAAAAATGTGCTTCAGAAAGTTCCTTTGCCTTGCCATTTTGAAACAAGGAAAAAAAGAAAAGGCCTTAATATGTTGACTCTGTAAAAGACCTGTTTGACTTAAGAGTTTTCTGCAGACTTTACAGATAATAAATTTTAACCTATGACCAGAGGGCTTTCACCCATTTGCATTTGAGGCTCCTAAACCTTCCTTTCCATTAGTTGAATGGCATTTATCATAATTGTAGTACATATTATATTAAGATGCTGGCTTAAAAGTTACTCCCTTTGTCCGGGGCACACACTAAATTGATTAAATACTGTTAAAATCATTAATAAAATGTTGTGTATGATGTGTCATGTTTTATGTAAAACTGAAATGCACAGATTAAGCTTACAAGCAAATGTAAATGGCAAAGACAACAACCTTTGAATCATCAGTGGCCTTACTAAGATGCTGGAGGAAGTTTACTTCAACTGCTGAAAATGCTAGGGTACAATAGTTGTTCCTCTGCCGAAATAATGTGTCACATCAGAGAAATGTGTGTAGGCTGTGAAATACAGGAGTTAGACTTAATAGATTTGATTGAATTAATGGGCATAGCTGAGGAGTCTTAAAGGTTTGACGTAGCGGTAAAGTTTTGTCAGTCACAGGTTGGGCCTCTTAAATAGTCCATTAAAGGATCTGCATGCCATGCTGACAAAAATGTCCTGCATTCATCAGTGCATCAATATTTAGGGCCTGATTACGAGTCTGGCTGTCACTAGACTACCAGACTCGTGGTGGTGGTCAGGACCATGGCTGCTGTGGCGGTCTGACTGCCACATTATAACCCTGACGGTCAGACATCAGGGTACCGCTGTGTCTGCCGGGATCAGTGATCCCGACGGGTTGATGGTCAGTGCAGGTCGCAATCAGTCAGGGCAGCGCTCCACCAGCCATGAAAAGGCTGGTGGAGAACAGGGGCAGGGGACCACAGGGGGGCTCCTGCACTGCCCATGCACTTGGCATGGCCAGTGTAGCAGTCCCCCTGACATTGCAAGGGTGCTAGTGCCCTCTGGTACGAGCCAGTGACAATGCTGTTGCCACTTTCGTTTCTGCCCATCAGCCCAGCGGGAAAGTAGTGATGGGCCCAGCAGGAAGGTAGCCAGTAAGGCGGCAACCTCCCTGTCAGACAGTCGGCGGACAGGTCATTCCATCCACCCAACTCATAATCAGGCCCTTAGTAATAATGCACAGCGGCCAGATTCAGCAACTTAGTTACATCAATGGGACAAGCCCCTCTTGGTTTGGGTAAAGGGTCGAAGGGTGTTACACATGCTTCTCACCAAAAACACCCCAAACATCTCAAAGTTTAGAGATGGGTATTTTCCTGCAGCAACTTTGATGGAGCTAATTTCTTGAAAAAATTCTTAAATGTTTGTAAAAAGTCTTTCCTTAAACAGTTTAAACTAATTAGGTAAAACTGATCTATCCTGTGAGGCTACCTCCCCATTCACTCCTACTCCATTTTCTCATTTTTGCCTTCTTGCCACACACTGAATGTTGATTTTGCACAGTCGCTTTTCTACCAACACTAGGTTACCTTATTGCACTTAATAAGTGATAACTTCAGTTCAGTACCAGATGGAGAAAGGCTTGTTCCACTTATTTGAATTGTAAATGTAAAATCCTATTTAGGTCAGTGTTTAAGTTACAATTCTGAAAATGTCACTTTTAGAACATTGTCATTTTTCTGCATAAGCCCAATGTGCCTTTCTGCCAGTCCAGGGTCACATGACTGTGAATGACCCTCCTGTGGTGTGATATGTGGTCCTTCTGGACCTGGGGACAAAAGGTCCTTGGATATTGGCAGTGTGTTTCTCTCTTGAAAAGGATCTCCTGGGGGGTTGTACTCACACCTTACTGAGCTTCAAAGTCTAGCTTCAGGGCTTTGCCCACCCCAACCTGACTTCTAAAGGCTTCCTGCCCTACCACTGGCAATTGCAGCCCACACCTAGGCATGCATGCCTTTGTCCTCCTAAACAGATTGTAGCCAAACCCAGGAAAGGAGGAATGTTAGATAAAAGAAAGATTCCCCACCCACAGGATGGCACTGGATGTAAAAACAACACCGTTAGAACCTCTCATCAGACCACTCTGTAACCTGTGGAATATTCAGAAGAAGGTCTGATCTGCTGTCTGAACAGGGAAGACAAGGCCTGCTTGCCTTGAACCCAAGATTCCCAAACGTGGCTTGAATGGTCAATTGGCTGACTTTCTGTTTGAACTACAGGGACACAAGAAGCTTCCATAGGCCTCCCTGCAACTGCCCAGCTGACCGGCACCAACTGGACCTGCCTGAGCCCTGCTGCTGGTCTCTGCTGGAGTGAATCCTGATCTTCAAGAGGTGCCCCAGGTCCTGGACCCTTGGCTGGCATCACAGTGTACTTCTCCTGCCTCACAACTGTATGCCAGATGAAAATCAAGACGTTGTGTGCTCCCCACAACTGCAAGTGGACTCTTCACACCAAAAAAAAGACCGTCCATGATGCTTGCTAATGTGAGGCTTGAGCAGCGACCTGCTTTTTTTGCAAGGTATGAGAGACTGCATCAGCAATGATCAACCCATCTCCGGCTAATGTGAAGCTCCAGCAATTATCTGCTCTTCACAGTAACGAGTGACTGACCACATCAACTGATAAGGTAAAGGCCCATCAGCAATCTGCTCCTTGTGCTGACTCCAACCTCTTTGTGGCTCCCACCAACATAAAGCTCCAGTCAAGGATCCGTGCGTCGACTTGTACTCTTAGAAGGTTTACTCCTCACTGTCTACCTGGGGCAAATCTAGTTCTGTACCCGACCTGCACTTCATCCCAGTTGGCCTGAACTTGTAACTTTGACCTGGTCCAGTGTAAACAGATAACTGTGAGTGATGGTTCGCAATTTTAATACTATGTTCACCTGGAACTTTGAAATTCCTAACTCCAGTTCTTCTGACAGTCTGACTGCCACATTACAACCCTGGTAGGCAGACCCACGTCATTCCAGCTGGGAACATTGTTCCTGATAGGGTGACATAAGTCTGAGCTGTACCCAGCCAGGGTGGCGCTGAACTCAGCGGTGCCTGACTGATTACCACTTACCTTACCACCAGCCTTTCCATGCTGGTCTATGGTAGAGTGTACTGGGGGCCCCCTCCCAGCACCCTCAGAATGTTCACTGTCGGCTTTGCAGACAGTGCACATTCTGAGGGTGCTGTGTACTGCGGCAATGGCTTTGGCTCCCTTGAAGGAGGCAAGGCCAATATCGTGGCACTGTTCCCGCTGGTCAGCCCAGCAGGAACGCATATTTTAATGCTCCCGCTGGCCAGCCCACTGGGAACATTGTAATACGCTGGGGTGAGACGCCAGCGATATGACAGTGACGTCCTCCCCACGGCCTTGACAGTCTGCTTTTAGTACTGACAAAGTCGTAATGAGGCCCAAAGTTATTTGTAAACACAAAATTAGAGACCATGAGTTGCTAAAATACCTAGTTAGTCTAAAGTTGCACTCAGAATCCTTAATTCTAAACTGAATTGCAGTTTGGACTTGGAATATAAAAAGAGGACAATTCTATAATTATCAAATTCCTTAACAGAGGTTACAAGCTTGAGATAGCTGAGAATGTAATAACAGTTAATACAGTGTAAAGACTGAGATTATAACTGACTAGGCCTAAACATGAAAGGAGGAGATAAAAATCATGTGTTTTGTTACTATTCTTTTTCCAGAGGTTGGCCAAAAATTGTTCATATTCATCCTTGATGACGATTTGAGAACATATTTTGCTAAAAAAACATCTATTACCTATACAGAGGCACCCAATCTAAAATCTATTTGAAGTTCAAGTGATACATTTAAATATGCCATTCTGAATAAGGATTTTCATGTAGACTGATGATGACACCCTTCTTTACCTAATGGTGGTTACAATTGCAGACAATGTAGCAGTTGCAAGTTTATATTAAATAAATGGAAGCAAATAGTTTTCAGGCACTAATAAAATCAAGATGTATACTATTAAGTCTTCTATCAATTGTAAATCAAAATGCTGTATTTATCTTGTGATATTTAGTTGTGATCTACAATATGTAGGTTAAACAAACTAGGAAACTGCAGGAAAAATGCAAGGAACATCCGAGGGCTATATAAAATATTGGTGCAAGGTATTCCACTTCAAATTATGTTTGTTGGAATGGACCAGGTTAACTTAGCACCAGGAGGGGGTGATCTGCACCAATTTAGATCAAGAAGGACTTTTTGGATCAATAAATTAAAAACTGCAGAGAAAGGTCAAAACACTGATTGAGAGTTACATACTCTTTTATGAATAAACCATAGAAATTGTTTTTGTATCGGAACAGACATGATTTTCACTTAATAGAGGTAATGTGTTGTTAAAAATAAATATGAGAAAAAACAGCTCTCTAACAATGTGATAGAACCTATTAGGGGAAGAAATATGAGTTTGAATTTGCTATGGGGAGAGTTCCCAATCCATAGAAAATAAGATTGTAAAAGAATAAAAGTAGAAAGGTGTATGAATATTTTGTACCGCATTGACTTCAGAATTAGAGATGACCAAATCTCCGAAATTAATACTGAAGTCAAGGAATTTGGAACTACGCAGTTTTAACCAATTAGAAGTAATGCTTGGGTGAACATTCACAATAGCAAAATATCAGATAGTGTACTGGCAATAAGATAGATTCCACCAAGATGCAAAATAGGGGTTCGACGATCCCCTTGGATTAATTCAAAATTTATAGGATTTGGTTTATAAAAGATTCGCAGCATCAGAAATATATATTATTGTTCTCTTTAGAAACATATGCTTTGTGTAAGTGTTTGTGTTTCAAACACTATTTCTTAAAAAGGTAGACTTATGAAGAATTAAAATATAGGATCACTCTATAGCACACCATACCCATGCTGATGTTAAGGTGTGGCAACAAGGTTTAAAGTTTTCACAGCATGACAAGTCGAAACAATCAAATTTAATTTCTACTATGGGAAGACCCTCCACTAAGAAATAATATAGTAATAGGGTCGGATCATTTTAAAACAATTCTTTTATTTGTTTCTCCATTAGGGATTTTGGGAATTTTACATATATATATATATATATATATATATATATATATATATATATATTTAACTCTTTGTCATGGTTAGCATAAACAAACGGTCTGTTTTTTTCATGTTTTTTTTTTTATTTAATTGAACTTTACAATACCTCTTATGAGACAACTAAACTTTTTTAAATGTGCAATTAGGCTATTGTGCAGGAGGAGAAGATGCCGAGCCGTATACCCCTACTACTCTAAACTTGTGGTAAGCTTCCAGAGGTTTAAGCATAGGTTTATTTAGTGATGTTCGTGGTTCACCCTGACATGGGTTGTAGTTGCTATTTGAGTGGGGATCTCACCCTATTCAACTAATAACTCAATTTCTAACATACAGTCAGGATGTTCTGCTTATTTTCTGTGGAAGAGCCCCCTAAGCCAGAGAGTATCAGGAGCGCATGCAGAGGAAAGGACCAGTGGTGGGAGTCTTGCAAATCAAGTTCCTCAATGAAAAGCAAATGTAGAAGGTAGGAGGCATGAAGAAATTGCTTGTGGTGGATACTACTCATCACCAGAAGCACAATGACACCATTCGCAAGCAAATTGGTGCTTCAGAGCTGGAGAAACGGGCCAGGAAAACTCAGTCCACTGAGGAACTAGGAGAGAACGTAGCACATCTCACTTTGTGGCAAATTATTCCAAGTCCCGTGAGTTTGGCCAACCCCTGAGGAGTTTGTGCAGGCTCAGTTATTTAATTTAATGTGGAGGCAGTGTGCACAGGACCCCATTCTCAGATCCGCTTTCAGCCTCGGGGATCCCATCCATTGCGGACAGATGTATTGAGTATTGCCCCAAGGATCCTAGTCTTCAAGGACATCTGTAAGGAGCTTGATGCATCCTGCAGCAATTCCTACATGATCCACACAGGCAGGAGAAAAGAAACATGCTGGCTCCTGTGCAGCACAGAGTATTGTCAGCTAGTCAGGGAACAGGCCGCATAGCATGGGAGTGGGCTCTGTGTTTCCCCCCACCTGCTGCACATACCAGATGCCTCATAAAAGGGCCATGGGCATCCAGCATGAACCAGAAATTGCAGTACAAGACTGCTTAATAGGAACAAAATTAAAATGTAAAGTCATAGCTTTCCATTGTGGGAAAACTGCTAATAAAATATTCTTGCTCTCTATCAGCTGGGGTATGGAAGCCTCCCATAAGCTCCACCAAGGGAATGAAAATGTGGATATTATCTTTTGTGGTACCCTAGTAGAGGTGGGGCACCAACAAAGTTTTTAATTTTTTAATGAGTTTTTGGGGGCTACAGAAAACGCTGCAGCCCCCAATAACCATGCCTCAAAGTTGACCTAAGTATCCCAGAAATTGCAGTTATGCTTCCTGGAGAAGTATTCTCTCTTTGAAAACTCTACTGGAGCCCAGTTGTTTGTGCTAGAGCTCTGGAATATGTGGACCTCTGTTTATTGATCTTAAAGCTTTAGTGGAAGCAGTATAAAGATAAAAATAGGACCCATGGAAACATATTATTTAATATAACGTTTTATTGACAAAGTAGATGATTAACAATGCAAAGTTTTATCCCCATTGATTTAAATGCTGGATTATAAAATGTATCTGCTTTTACTAATGTGGTGACACTCTTACAAAGCCAGTAAGCCTGTCTTATTGATAGTGACAACACCTTGTATTGTGATATTGTATACGTGGGCGGGGTGATTATGATTTTAGGGTTTACTAAAGATGCGAGCTGATCTGAGGATGTCACCAAAGTTTATTTCCATCTACTTGATTGTATATGTTTGTAATTAATGCATAATATTTTATTGTGTGTTTGATCAAGTACTCTTCCTTTTTGGAAGAAAAATCACTGACTGGACAATGAATTAATGAGTGTTGTTGGTGCGTATCAGCAACCTGGAGGTACTGGACTTCCCCTCCTCCCCTGAGTAGGTCTTGGACTACTTTGCTTCGGTACCATGATAGAGTCAAGTGCTTCAAGGGGGAACTTGGTTCTCAGTGCAGAGGAAGATGCTGACTTGGTTTTTGTGAAGAGCTCTCATCCTTCACAAGCAATCCCTATTTCTTACAAATATACAATCCATTAATCAGATACAGCCATCAATCAATCAATCAGGAATCTGTAAAGCGCACTACTCACCCGTGAGGGTCTCAAGGCACTGAGGAGGGGGGAAGGAAAAAGAGGGGGGGTGCTGCTACTGCCCGAACAGCCAGGTCTTGAGAAGTTTCCTGAAGGTAAGGAGGTCTTTGGTCTGGCACAGGTGGGTGGGAAGAGTGTTCCACATTTTGGCGGTGAGGTGCGAAAATGATCTACCGCCGGTTGTACTTCTGCGGACGCATGGAACAGTTGTGAGGGCGAGGTCGGCAAAGCAGAGATGCCCGGTCGGGGTGTATTAGGAGAGCAGTCTGTTGAGGTATTCTTGTCTGGTGTTGTGCAGTGCATTGTGAGCGAGGGTGAGGAGTTTGAAGGTGATTCTCTTGTTGACTGGGAGCCAGTGCAGGTTTCTCAGGTGGTCTGTGATGTGGCAGTGGCGGGGGTGTCCAGGATGAGGTGTGCGGAGGCGTTCTGGATGCGTTGCAGCCTCTTCTGCAGTTTGGCCGTGGTTCCTGCATAGAGGGCATTGCCGTAGTCCCGTTTGCTGCTTACGAGGGCTTGGGTGACTGTTCTTCTGGTTTCGGTGGGTATCCATTTGTAGATCTTTCGGAGCATGCGGAGGGTGTTGTAGCAGGAGGAAGAGATGGCGTTGACTTGCTGGGTCACGGATAATGAGGAGTCCAGGATGAGTCCTCGGTTGCGTGCGTGGTCGATGGGAGTCGGAGTGGCTCCGAGAGTGGCCGGCCACCAAGAGTCATCCCATGCGGAGGGGGTGGAGCCCAAGATAAGGACTTCCACCTTGTCAGAATTGAGTCTGAGGCAGCTGCTCTTCATCCATTTGGCGATGGCCTTCATTCCTTCGTGGAGGTAGGTCTTGCCGGAGACCTTGGTGATGGAGAGGATCAGCTGGGTGTCGTCGGCGTATGAGATGATGTTGAGGTTGTGGGATCAGGCGAGGTTAGCGAGCAGGTCCATGTAGACATTGAAGAGGGTCGGGCTGAGGGACGAACCCTGGGGGTAGGGTGTGGTGGCAGACGGTGTCAAACGCGGCCGGGAGGTCCAGGAGGATGAGGCCTGCAGTTTTGCCATTGTCCAGTATGGTTCTGATGTTGTCTGTGGCGGCGATGAGGGCGCTTTCTGTACTGTAGTTGCTGCGGAATCGGGAATGGGAAAGGTCCAGAGTGCTATTCTCCTTGAGGAAGCGGGTTAGTTGTCTGTTGACAGCCTTCTCATTGACTTTTGCCGGGAAAGGGAGCAGGGAGATAGGCCGGGAGTTCTTGAGGACCTTTGGGTCCGCCTTGGGTTTTTTGAGGAGGGCGTTGATCTCGTCGTGCTTCCAGCTCTCCGGGAAGGTGGTGGACTTGAAGGAGCTGTTGATGATCTTCCGTAGTTGGGGTGCGATGACGGTGCTTGCTTTGTTGAGTATGTGGTGAGGGCAGGGGTCAGATGGAAAGCCGGAACGGATGGTGTTCATGATTTTGATGGTGTTGTTGTCATTGACGGGGGTCCAGGAGAGCAGGAGGTTGGTCGGAGGTGAATCTGTGGTGTTGGTGGTTGATGTTGGGTCTGGGTGCTGAAGCTGTTGTGTACGTCTGCAATCTTGCGGTGAAGTAGGAGGCTAGGGAGTCGCTGAGGTCTTGGGATGGCGGGATGTCATTGGCGTTGGAGCTGTGGTTGGAGAGTTCCTTCACGACGTTGAAGAGCTCCTTGTGGCTGTGTGCATTGTTGTTGATTCGGTCTTTGAAGGTAGTTCTCTTGGCGGCTTGGATGAGTTGGTGATGTCTGAGAATAGCGTTTTTGAAGGCTGTGTGGTTGTACAGAGTCTGTTCTTGGCGCCACTTTCTTTTTAGTCTTCAGCAGGTTTGCTTAGATTCGTGGAGGTCGGCGGTAAACCAGAAGGCCTTTCTGTCAGTGCATCTGTTGGAGGGATTCTTGATTGGGGCGAGAGTATTGGCACAGGTGTCGACCCATTGCCTGAAGTTGTGGGCAGCTGCCTCAGTGTCGGTGGTGTCGATGGGTGGGCTCCGGGAGAGGGTTGCGATAGGTTGGTCTTTGGTGACCTTGTTCCAACTGTGATGGGGGATCCATTGTGGGTGGTGGTGTATTGTGGGTTTCTTGAAGGAGAAGTGGATGCTGCGGTGGTCTGTCCAGTGGAGTTTAGTGGTGTGGCTGAAGGAGATGTGATTGCTGGCAGAGAAAATAGGGTTGAGTGTGTGTCCTGCAGAGTGGGTCGGTGTCGTGACAAGCTGTTTTAAGCCAAGGTTGGAGAGGTTGTTGAGCAGGGTGGCGGTGTTGTTGTCATTGGTGTTCTCGAGGTGGAAGTTTAAGTCCCCAAGGATGTTGTTAGTGGATACAAGAGTGTGCATGCTGATGATGTCGGTGATGGAGTCGCGACTGCTGTCGGGGGCTGGGTGGCCTGTAGATGAAGGTCCCTCGGAGGGTGGTGTTTGGGTCAGTGTGGATCTGGAAGTGCAGGTGTTCGGAGGTGCTGATGGTATCTTCGGTGCTGGTTGTGATCCTGAGGGTGTTCTTGTGATGATGGCGATGCCTCCTCCTGGGTTGTTGGAGCGGTCCCTGCGGGTGATCTTGTAGCCGTCTGGGATGGCTATGGCGATGTCAGGTGCTGAGGAGGGGTTCATCCTGGTCTTGGTCAGGAAGGCGACGTCTGGGGAGGCTGAGCCGAGTAGATTCCCCAGCTCTTCTACATGCTTTTGGACAGAGAGGGTGTTGAGGAGGATACATCTGAGATGGTTGCGTGCTGCCTTGGTGGGTGGGTCGTTGGTATGGAGGCTGGTGAAGGTGCAGTTTCAGCAGGAGAAGGGTCCGCAGGTGGTCGGTGGGGAGGCTTGAAGGCAGGTGGGAGAGCGGCCGGTGTTGAGGGCGCAGAGGGTGGTGACGTCGTAGTGAAGACGTGCATAGACAGGCTTGCCTTTGGTGCACATTTGGCACGCCAGTGGTGTGCCCACTAAGGGCGTCCGCTGCGCAGCCACGCAGCAGCCGCCATTAAGTAGGGAGGTGGGGCGGGAGGACAGCTAGGAGGTGGGAGCGAGGGCGAAAAATGGCATGAAAAGGGGGTCGCAAAAAGGGGGTAGGGCCGCGGGGGCAGCAGCGTTGGGGGAGAGCGAGAGGGGGGAGAGTGAAAGTGAGAGAGAGAGAGAGCGCAGAGTGAGAGAAAAACAAAGAAGAGAGTAGGGAATCAAAAGGATCACAAAGGGACAGAAGAGAAGCAGAGCAGAGAGCAAAGCAGAGAAAGGAGGATAAAAGGAGGAGAGAGGCAGAAGGTAGCCTAGTAGGAAAGCAGAGCTCTCCCACTAGACACCAGGGATAAGGCACAGGCAGAAGCCTGCAGGTGGAGGAGGGCCATGAACTCCTGACACGGGTCAGGAGTTCAGAGGAGCCAGGGAAAGGGCTCTACTTGCAAGGTGGAGCAACGCGAGACAGAGCAGTGCACTGACCAGGTCAGTGGTATTGCTCAGCCTACCACGCAGCGGCCGCCATTAAGTAGGTAGGTGGGGGGAGGAGAGAACATCTGAGAGGTGGGAGAGGGGTGAAAAACAGCACGAAAAAGAGGGCGGGCCGCAAAATAGGGGACAGGGCGGCGGGGCAGCAGCGACGGGGGAGAGACAGAGGGGTAGAGCCAAAGTGAGAGAGAGAGAGCGGAGTGAGAGAAGAATGAGGAAGAGAGTAGGGAAGCAAAAGAACCACAAAGGGAAAGAAGAGAAGCAGAGCAGAGAGCAAAGCAGAAAAAGGAGGAGAGAGGCAGAAGGTAGCCTAGTAGGAAAGCAGAGCTCTCCCACTAGACACCAGGGATGAGGCACAGGCAGAAGCCTGCGGGTAGAGGAGGGCCTCGAAGTCCTGACAGGTGTCAGGAGTTCAGAGGAGCCAGGGAAAGGGCTCTACTTGCAAGGTGGAGCCACGGGAGGCAGAGCAGTGCATTAGGTATAACTATGATCATGTGGCAGAGTGTATGCAAATGTAGTTTGGTCAGCAGCATCAGATGACTATACATTTTAGTGCCATAACTACGGAATCCATGAAATAGTATAGAATTAGGATAGCAAACCTGATCAATGTGTGTGATGGTGCCTTTTTTAGGTTTGGAAATGTTTATTACGGATGGGATAGCTCAATAGGGCTGTAAGGCTGGCCATACGATTGGAAGAATAATGTATCCAGCATTAGTTTACAGAAAAAAAGCAGTGCTCAAAAAACCCAAGGTAGACCCCGAAGACCTCAAGAACTACCAGCCCATCTTCCCCTCCCCTTCCCAGCAAAGGTCCTCAAGAAGATAGTCAACAGCCAACTATCCCGCTTCCTGGAGGACAACAGCACGCTAGACATCTCCCAATCCGGCTTCCGCAAGAACCACAGCACTGAGACTGCTCTCATCGCCGCAACTGCCAACATCAGGATCATGCTCAACAAAGGTGAAACCGCGGCCCTCATCCTCCTTGACCTCTGTGCAGCCTTCGATACTGTCTGTCACCACACACTCCGCGTACGCCTCCACGACGCTGGGATCCGCCACAAGGCCCTGGATTGGATCACATCCTTCCTCTCCGGTAGAACTCAGAGATTCCGCCTCCCTCCGTTCCTGTCCACCAAGACCATCTGTGGAGTCCCCCAAGGATCTTCTCTCAGCCCAACCCTTTTCAACATCTACATGGCACCGCTCACCAACATTGTCTGATGTCACGGCCTCAACATCGTCTCCTATGCGAACGACACCCAACTGATCCTCTCACTCACCAAGGACCCCGCCACCGCTAAGATCAATCTTCACAACAGACTGCATGTCATAACCAACTGGATGGAGATAAGCCGCCTCAAACTGAACTTGAATAAGCCTGAGATCCTCATCCTCGGCTCCAACCTCTCAGCAGGGGACTACTCCTGGTGGCCAGCCACCCTTGGAACTGCACCAACTCCCAGCACCCACGCAACCTCGGCTTCATACTAGACTCATCGCTCACCATGACCTAGCAAGTCAACGCCGTCTCATCCATATGTTTCAACACTCTCCGCATGCTTCGCAAGACCTTCAGATGGATCCCCATCAAAACCAGAACGGTCACCCATGACTACGGAAACGCACTCTACACGGGAACAATGTCCAAGCTTCAGAGGAAACTTCAACATATTCAGAATGCTTCCGCACACCTCATCCTCAGCGTCCCACGCCACAAACACATCTCAGCCCACCTCAGAGACATACACTGGCTCCCCGTCATCAAGAGGATCACCTTCAAACTCCTCATTCACGCTCACAAGGCTCTCCACGACGCAGACCCTGCCTACCTCAACAAGCATCTCAGCTTCCACGTACCCACCCGCAAGCTCCGCTCCGCCAACCTCGCCCTCGCCACCGTCCCCTGCATCCATCGTACCACAACCGGCAGCAGATCCTTCTCCCAACTTGCCGCCAAAACCTGGAACTTTCTCCCCGTCAACATACGTCTGACCCAGGACCTCCTGACCTTCAGGAAATGACTCAAGACCTGGCTATTCGAGCAGTAGCAACCTCCCCCCCCAGCACCTTGAGACCCTAATGGGTGAGTAGCGCGCTTAACAAGTGATTGATTGAGTGAGGTTCAGCCATGTTGCAAGACAAATACATTTGAATTATTTCATAGAAGAGATGTAACCATAGTATGTTTTACAAATACATAAAGCTTAGTCATAGCTTTTTTCCCACATCTTGTTCTTGCACATGTTAATCTGATATTCTTGGCCATCCAGACTTCTCTCGGGCCTCAGGGTTTCACAGGAAAACAATGCAGTTAAAGTATAGTGTCATCTATCTGTATGAATCAGATAAAGAAGAAAAACTAGTGAGGTTTGCATAGTGAAAAGGACACATTAGGTGCTAGGAATACAAGGAGCATGCAACCTGTAGGCACTAGATCAACTCAAATTTAAAGACATGGTTATGCAGGGCAGTGTTTGTGGCAGACCGTCTTGTGACAGCTGGGACCTCAGAGCAAAGGAAGGTATGTGGATTGGTATTCAGGTCAAAAGTGGGTCATCCTGGCTGATGTAGGAAAGCACATATATGGGTCTAAGATTGGCCTCTATCAACACCTGTAACACCTGGCACTTTGTGACTTGTTCACTTTTCTGCTAGTTGTCTCACTGGCCTATGTCCTGCATTTTTTTGTTTTTCTCCTTCTCTGCTCCCTCCGGTGTTACTTTATTTTTCTCAGCAAGTTCTCTAAGTCATCACTGCCTTTCAGGTCCTGTTCTCTTTCATTCCTTTGTCTGCTGGATTTGGAAACGTTCCTGCTTCCATGCCCTCCATTTGCTCAGCCAACCGTAGATTCATGGTGCCTTCAGAAAAGAAGTCAGTGAGTACAAATACCAAAGGGGCAACAATTAGGTTACATGTCTTTAAATACTATACACACATACACACATCTGATACTTATAATCTGTTAACAGTGGGAAATGAGTACTTAATGATGCCCTGTGATAATGTTGCACTACCCCCAAAAGAATTCTTTATGTTGGAAATGTATGCAAGGATTGTGTGTGACTCCCTCTCTAATCCATTCCTCTTTCTGTCTGGGGACTACCTCAAATGCCTACTTATGTTAATTGTAGGAGGTAAGGCTCATACAAGGAATTAAACTTCATTATTTTCAAACTCACTGCCCACCCATTTCTTGACATTAGCTTCATGCTCATGTTGATACTACAGGAGGGATGTAAATAAAGTAATACTTAAAACAGGAAGCAAAATCTTTACGTTCAACATGGCTGTGGTATGTTGTGGCATAAAGTTCAGTAGACGTGACTATGTTCAGGGTGTTTATATGACGATGTTGATCTGGTGGTCTAGGTGTATACACTTTTGGAAGGTAGACCCTCAAAAGAAACTAAACCCCGAACTAGAAATACATAACAATAATGCAACAAATGATGAAAAAATAATAATATCAATAAAACGTACAAGCCAGCATCTTCATGTGTACAGCATTTTTAAACAAAGGTAATAATTTAGAAGTCACTTAAAACAACATAAGCACCTGTTCCTTTTTAGAAGCCAAGAATATAGTTCTTCCTTGTTTAGTATCAAGCTTACCTACCCACTGACTTACTTTTTTGTGAAGATGAAGCTTCGGATCTCCTCCACTAGTGTTCTTCATAACTTTTTCAGTTGCAAAGAACAAAAACTATCTACAGTGGACATGATGTGAGGTATAGTGGTCAACCAATAGAAGTTTGCAAACAGCCTTATGATTGTCCCCATAGTGCTTCTGCATGTAGGTATTAAATGATTGTTTAGCTCCGTCACCACTCTTCAATTGCCTAGTTTATTGAACATTAGTAAAATAATGTTTTTGTTGTATTTACAACTTGTTTGCATAGGCACCGTTTATAATACTTTAAAAATCTATAACCTGGTTGGCCTGGAAGCAGATAGGAAGCCAAGAAACCATTGCAGTCCAACCACTGTCTTTTGAAGACATTCCTCTATTGTTATTCCCATGGCTGCTGCATCTCTGTTCACGTGTACAAGGTGATACCCTGGACTCCTCACTCAAATAGTGCTGTGCCATTACAACAACCACATCTAACTGTCCTGGCTTATTAACTGGAACTCACCTGCCCAAACCTAGCTAGCAGGTCACCGCATCCAACAAAGAATCCAATAGTTTACAGACACTCCCAGATCAACATAAAACATAATGGAAACGCCTGCAGACTCCTTGGATTTGTTGAACTGTATTCAAGACATGTTGTGCTTGCACTGCAGCAGTTGTGATCTGCAGGTACACCAATCCTTCATAGTAATGTGTTGCATAAAGATGTCGCTATCGTAAACAAAACAACTACCCTTGAGATAAGGTAGTTGTTTGGTTTAACATAATTTCTACTTCTTTTACTTTGTTAATGACATTAAAAGTGATTAAAAGTCCTCAGCTTTATAAAGTAGTACAACTGAATGATTAACCCGTTCATTGTGGTTTCTTTGTGTGAGGTATCTGAATTTATACCTCACACCAATCTTCAAGAATCAGAATGAGCATTCAACATTGCTACCACTTGAAAGTCAAAGACTAGGTGAGCCTTCAGTACTATGGGCCATATTTATACTTTTCGATGCACAACTGCGCCAACGCAGTTGTGCGTCAAAAAATCTAACGCCGGCTAACGCCATTCTGAAGCGCCATGCGGGCGCCGTATTTATTCAATGACGTTAGCCGGCGTTAGCCGGCGGAGCTGCCTGGTGTGCGTAAAAAAAAATGACGTACACCAGGCAGCACCGGCTTAGGGGAATATGGAGCTTGGGCGCCAAAAAATGAGGCAAGTCAGGCTGAGGCAAAATTTTCGCCTCAACCCGATTTGCGCCATTTTTTTTTACTCCCAACCCCCATTGAAATGACTCCTGTCTTAGCAAAGACAGGAGTCATGCCCCCTTGCCCAATGGCCATGCCCAGGGGACTACTGTCCCCTGGGCATGGTCATTGGGCATAGTGGCATGTAGGGGGGCACAAATCAGGTCCCCCTATGCCACAAAAAAAAAAATTACTTACCTGAACTTACCTTATGTTCCCTGGGATGGGTCCCTCCATCCTTAGGCGTCCTCCTGGGGTGGGCAAGGGTGACAGGGGGGGTCCCTGGGGGCATGGGAGGGCACCTCTGGGCTCCTTCCGAGCCCACAGGTCCCTTAACGCCTGCCCTGACCAGGTGCTAAAAAACAACGCAAAAGCGGCTGGACGTCATTTTTTTTGACCCGCCCACTCCTGGGTGTCATTTTTGCCCGGGAGTGTAAATACGGCGCACATGCCTCGGAGTAAATTTTTTAGACGGGAACGCCTACCTTGCATATCATTAACGCAAAGTAGGTGTCCACGCTAAAAAATGACGCAAACTCCATGGACTTTGGCGCTAGACGCGTCTAACGCCAGAGTATAAATATGGAGTTCATTTTGCGCCGAATTTGCGTCAAAAAAAACTACGCAAATCCGGCGCAAACGGAGTATAAATATGGCCCTATGTGCTTTCTGTGGATCCAGGGCCAAAAAGCAATGCCTATTACAAGGACTGTCGGTATGTCTTTAAATTTCACAAGCCAAGGAGAACAGTCTTATACTAAGGATGGTTGTGATGGTATCAAGTTTATTCCAGAAATGTAGCGAATTCCGGATAGACTGCTCTGAGTTGAAATTCAGTTAACTTCACCTTACTAATGTTATACATTTTGTGTAGCTGCCGAAAACGACTTTTAATTCGTCGCTGCTCCACTTGGATTACAGAAATGCTTAGAGGGTACAGAGTACACTGTGACCTCAGGGTGCTGCATACCCACATTTATATATATATGAGCACGTGCCCCCAGCGGCGACCAATGTAAATTAAAAGTAGTGGGGTGAGTGGAGGGGAGTACAATGGGGATGAGCACGGGGGGTTAATTAAAAAAACATACTTGGTGCAACCGGCTGCCTCGCGCTCCTCTGCTTCCTGGTCCTAGCATCAAATACTACCAGTGAAATCCCCGTGCTGCTCTCATGCTATTTCCTAGCATGGGAGTAGCACGGGGGTTGGCCTGAGTGGGCTGGTTTGCCGCTCGCTCAGGGAGAGGGAGTCTGTGCTGTTTCTCCAACCCGGCTGTCAAATACAGCCGGGTTGGAGAAAGCTAACTTTGCATGTCTGTTTGGCCATCCTAGAACAGCCAGCAAAACAGTCATGCACAGTAAAGGGCACACTTCACTCCACCCTCCAAAGGGCTGTCCCGCCCCGCCCTGCACAGGCTGGCTCAGCCAGCAGCAGAAAAATAAAATGATAGTGAAAATTGTTTAATTTTTCTGATGCTGGCTCTGAGCCAGTGGGGCGACACTACTCCGCCATTGCAGAGGAGTTGCCGCTGCGTGCCCCTACAAGCAGCAGCAGCTCACAGAGGTCATACTTTCTTCAAATGCATGCTCTGTAGTCAAGACCTTTATTTGATGCTTTGTCAAAGTCAATATTTTAGTGAGCATGGTGTTTGTCCTCCTTGAACCCAAACAGTTGATTGCAATTTCAACTTTCTATATTACTCAAATTCTACTGATCTGTGCTATGAATGCATTCTAAAATTTTGTGAAGTTCTCAAAGAAAATGCAAATAATTAATCACCCGAAATGCTAAATATTTTAGAAAGTTTATTGAATGCACCCTTTGTAAAGTTTAAGATTGTCTGGAATTCAAGAATACATTATCAAATGCTATCATCTAACAACAAAAGAGCTGCTTTTTTAATTAAATCAACGTACGTGCAGCTCTCTACTTTCCGTCTTCAAGTAATTGAATATCTTTTCTCGAAACCATTAACAAGTATGCTAAATAGGTTTGCATTTTTCATTTAAAAGACCAATTAATTATGCTCTATTTTGCGATATTTATATTTCCATCATTTTGCCAAAGAGCCTGGATTATATTATCTACTCTAGCTAATGACATTGTAACTACCGAACTAATAGTAGGAAATCAAGTGCTGTATGAAAGTAATTGAATATTTTTACCATATTTCAAAAAGCATTACTTGTGTATCCTGCATCTCAGCGAATATCCGCAAGTTTATATTTAATATAGTATGTGCGGATCATGAAGCCAGTGAATATAGTTAGACAGTCGACATACATACTTTATGGAGTGAAAATCGCCATATAATGTCTTTGCTCTGTAAAAACCAGTGCTTAATTTGTGCTTGTTGTTTCCGGTGCTGAGCACCGGCACTTATTTGTGAGGGCCGGGGCTTATTCTTCTGCCTCAAGCATTTGCTGCGAGCAAAAGACACATTTGGGAAATATGGAAGAAGGAAAAACTAAAAAGCGTCATAAAGGGAGAAAGTAGAAAGTTGCAGGATGAGCTGAAGGGGCAGGGGTTGCCGTAAATGGATTGAAGAGGCCCGAGATGGCTTCAGGATTACGCTGCCTCAGTATTCAGTGCTGGCGGATTTAATTACAGCAGCCTCGTGTTTAAAAGGAGGGCTTTGAGTGCCGGCACCTCTTCATTTACAAATTAAGCACTGGTAAAAACGCATTATTAATGGTAACACACGTGGCTGCTATAGAGAGTGTTGCTTGTTGCTCGGTTTACCCAAATTATCTATAATGTTTAATGTATGGTTGTGATAACATAGAGTCCAGACAGTAAGGTGTGTGTGCGTCTGTAAGTGAGAGAGAAAATGAGGGAGAGAAACGAAGGGAATATTAGGATAGACCGATAGAAACGAAAGCTAGAGATATAGACAGATGTAATGAGGTGCGAAGAGAATTGGGAGGAACAAAGAAATCTTTTCTGTGTCACAAATGAGAGGCAGCAAGGCAGAGCAAAATAGGATGGGACGAGATAAACAGATGCGGAAGGATATGTATCTATTGCGTGTGTTTGTCTCTTTCTGCAAGATCGAGTGGCCTAAAGAGACAGAAGGGGTAATTTTGACCTCAGCGGTCTTTTGCCAAGACCGCTGAGGGACCGCCGTGCTGAAGACCGCCAGTGGTGGCGGTTTTCCGCTCGGCGTATTATGACTGCTGGCAGCCCTCCGTCCTTTTTTGGACGGAGAGCCGCCAGCAGCCATACTGGCGGGTGGCGGGGAAGTGGAGGTTGCTCCACCTCCACCGCCACGTCAATAGAACACCGCCCACCGAATCACGTAATGTGATTCGGCGTGGCGGTGTTCTGTTGACGGTGTGGTGGCGGCGGAGCAGCCCCCATGGATCCCGTCCCCTCCTGGAGGATCAACGGACCAGGTAAGTTGATCGTTCGTTAGGGGAGGGGGGGTGTTGTGTGTTGTGTGCGTGCATGGGGGTGTGCATGTGTGAATGTAAAGGGGGTGTGGGAGTGTGTGTATGCATGCGGGGGTGTTGTATGTTTGAAAATGAGTGCGTGTATGTCTGTATGGATGTATGTATGGATGTGTGCGTGTATCTCTGAATGTGGGTGTGTGCGTATGACTGTGTGTGTGGCTGTTGGCATGTTTTGTTGATGTGTGTGCGGGTATGTGTGTTGATGGTGCCTGCGTGCGTGTCGGGTGTGTATGTGTAAGGTAATGTTGTGGGTCGGGGTGGGGAGGGGGGTCCTGCCACCTTTGGGGGTGGCAGGGGTGGTGGGGGGTGTAGGGGAAGGACTCGGGTGGGGGTGGGGGGTGGGGGGACCCCTATCAGTGCCAGGGAAGGAATTCCCTGGCACTGATAGTGCTTACCGCCATGGATTTCATGGCGGTTTCAAACCCCATGAAATCCATGGCGGTCAGCCGGGTCATGATACCGCCGGTATAATGACGGCCACGACCCAAGTCTCCAGCCCAGCGGTCATCTCCGCCCTGGCGGTCGGAATGGAGAAGTGGCGGATGACCATGGCGGTAACCGCCATGGTCATAATTCCCAAAAATGTACAGAGGGAGTGGGATAAAAATGCAGAAAGAAAACGTGAGTAATTACTAATGGTGTGTTTCCCTGGTGTAGTTTCAATGCAATGAAGATATGTTTGTGGGTACCGGGGGGCTGTGATTTCTTAAGAGTCAATATACGCTTTCAGTTTTGTGATGCTTGGACGTTATTGTGTGAAATGGGACTTGTCTGAGCTACAGCTCTAATGCTAGCAAGACACATACTTTATTTCTTAGGCATTTATGCAGCATACACGTTTTAAGATACGCTGTTTTCTGGGGGGTGTACACTTCTTGCATTCAGTTCTGACAATAAGCTGTTCACCTCTTTCCAGTTCGTGAAAATAATGCTGGTATTGTTAAGGATCAGACACAGGGCCCTATTTTGAGGTTGGCAGACGAGAAAGCCCATCCGCCAAACTCCAGACTGAAAGGCCACTGCCTACGCCACAATCTCCCCGCACTGTCATTAAGAGTTTCCCACTAGGTCAGCGGGCGGAAACCCGAGTTTCCTCCCGCTGCCCGAGCGGGAAATAGGCTACAGCATTTTCTTCAGCTCATAATCTAGCCGGCCACAATGCTGTAGCCTGCAGTGTGCACCAGCACCCTCACAATGTTCACCCTCTGCAAAGCAGACAGTGAATATAGCAATGGTGCTGGCTCGGGGGGGACCCTGCACTGGGGTGCCCTGCACCCGTTCCCCTCCATCCTTTTCATGGCGGTGCTACTGCCGTGAAAAGGCTGGCGGAGAACGAGGTTGTAATCCTCAGGACAGTGCTGCTTGCAGTGCTTCCCTGGTGGATTAGGACCACCACCAACCTCCATACCACTGGGCTCTTTAGTCCTGGCCGAGCTGGCGGCCCGAACACCAGGATTGTGATGTGGCGGTCCGACCGCCATCCGCCAGTGGGGGGGTCTAGTGACCGCCAGTCTCATAATGAGGCCCACTGGGATTTCTTGAGTAGATGTTGCACAGTATATGTTAGCTCACCTGTAATGGGCTAAGTCTAAAAGATATTAGGAATCCTACGAATCATAATTTTTAATGTTACGTAAATTAATAATTAACTTCAGTTAGTTTAACTAGCTAGTATTTTCTTCAAGATTTATTTGGATGTGATTGCAGCAATCAGCAGTGTATGTCCACATGCTTGGCATGAAGTTTGGACAAAATATCAGACTTAATATATGTGGCTACATAAATATAGAGTTTTTAATTTCGTGAAATATAAATATCGTGATGTAGAAATATTGATGGCATGAATATCGATTTTTTTAGGTAAGTAGTATCTTTTTCAATAATACTGGTGTTTTGGTAATATTGTTTTCTTTAATATAGATGTAAAAATATTGTTTTTTCATTTATCTTTGTGTTTTAGTTCATATTTTAATTGTATATGTTTTACATTATTTGTATAATTGTTAAAATGTTTAAATATAGTTTGTAATTTAAGGTACTTATAGTTTTTAATTTAGTTGTTGATATTATTTTATAGTGTGCTAGCAGGTTGTGGGGTTTGCAGGGGTCCAGGTGGGGAGTTACTAAAGTATAATGAATTACTAATTTAATTTCAATAAATATGAATTATTTATGTTATAATTAATTATGTAAATTGTGTAATTATTCTATTTTTTATGTTATATTTTAGGTCAGGTTGTTGAGTTAGTGGGGATATAGGTTGGAAAGTTATTGTAAGTAATAATTGATTAATAATTAAATATTAATTTATTATTAATTATTTAATTGATAGTTATGTAAATTGTGTGATTATTATATTTTTTCAGTTATATTTTAGGTTTGTGTTGCTGGATTTCTAGGGGTATAGGGTGGGAAGTTAATAAAGTAATACTTAATTATCAATTAATTATTCAATGTAAATAAAATATTTAATTGATTTATAAAGATGTAAATTGTTTATTAATTATATATTTTTATGTGATATATTAGTAATAATGTTGTGTTTGTAATGGAATAGAGTGGAAAGTTTTTTCAGGTAATAATTAATTAACAATTAATCATTCATTTACTGATAATTACTTTATTGATTACTTAGTATGTTTATTGTGAAATACGTTTTAGTTTGTATAGTGTGGGAATTTAAATAAACAATCAATAAATAACCTTTTTAATATTAATTATTAAAAATGATAATTATGCAAATTGTTCAGTTGTGTTTCTAATTTATATATATCATTTTTATAATAGTTTTATATTTTTCAGAAATCAACAGGGTTATTAAGTTATGTTATGTGTTTGAAGTGAACTACTTTCTTTACTGCTGCACTGAGTGGAGTGGTAATAGTAAATATTATCCCTCTGGAGTCCAGTGCTGTCCCTACTGTTGCACAGACGGGAGTGGAAATAGTAAATTGTACCCCTCCAGAGTCCAACACTTTCTCAACTATTGCACAGACTGGAGTGAAAATAATAAATGTTACCCCTCCTGAGTCCAACATTTTCTCTATTGTTGCACAGCGTGAAGTTGAAATAGTACATTTTACCCTCCACAGCCCAACACTTTCCTTACAGTTGCACAGACTTGAGAGGTTATAGTAGATTTTACCCCTCCAGAGTCCAATGCTTCCCCTACTGTTGCACAGACTGGGAGCTGTACATGTTACCCCTCCTGAGACCAATGCTTTCCCTACTGGAATGGGAGTAGTACATCTTACCACTGCAGAGTCCAACTCTTGCTCTACTATTGCACAGACTGGAGTAGGAATAGTAAATGTTACCCCTCCTGAGTCTAGAGCTTTCCCTACTGTTGCATAGACTGGAGTGGAAATAGTCGATTGTACCCCTCCAGAGTCCAATGCTTTCCCTACTGTTGCACAGACTGGAGTGGGAAGAGTAAAATTTACCCCTCCTGAGTCCAATGTTTTCTCTATTGTTGCAAAGCATGGAGTTGAAATAGTACATTTTACCCCTCCAGAATCCAACGCTTTCCCCACAGTTGCACAGACTGGAGTGGGAATAGTAGATTTTACCCCTCCAGAGTCCAATGCTTCCCCTACTGTTGCACAGACTGGAGTGGGAGCTGTAAATGTTGCCCCTCTGGAGTCCAACACTTTCCCTACTGTTCCGCATACTTTAGTGCGAATAGTACATTTTACCACTCCAGAGACCAACTCTTTCTCTACTATTGCACAGAGTGGAGTGAGATAGTACGTTACCCCTCTTGAGCCAAACACTTTCCCTACTATTGCACTGACTGGAGAAGGAATAGTAAATGTTACCCCTCCTGAGTGTAGCGCTTTCTCTACTGTTGCACAGACTGACGAGCAAATAATAAAATTTACCCTTCCTGAGTCCAGTGGTTTTCCTACTGTTCAACAGGGTGGAGTGGTAATAATACATTTTACCCCTCCAGAGTCCAATGCTTTACCTACTGTTGTACAGACGTAGTGGGAATAGTACATTTTACACCTCCTGAGATCACCATTTTCCTTACTTTTGCACAGACTGGAGTGAGTATAGCCAATTTTACCCCTACAAAGTATAATGCTTTCTCTACTGTTGAACAGATTGGAGTGGGAATGGTGCGTCTATCATTCCCAGACTTAAACACTTTTTTCAATATTGCTTAAATGTATGTAATTTTATTTTTAATAGTTTAAATGTATGTTGTTTGTGTGCTTAAATATGCACATATATATTTAAATATATATATATTTAATGATAAATGTCTTAAACAAATAAAAAAAAATATATATATATATATATATATATATATATATATATATATATATATATATATATATATATATATATATATATATGTGTGTACTTTATTATATTCCTAGTATATATTTGTTTAATTTAATTATTTTGGTAAGTCATTTAATGACATATATATATATATATATATATATATATATATATATATATATATATATATATATATATATAAAACAAAGGCCTTTCAGGGTTAGAGTGATGCCTAAATTATGCAAAAAACAAGAGAAAATTCTGGGAAGTTCCCACATTTAGGTGGAGAGCAGCTCCAGTAAAGAGCACCCTGCAACACCAGCGACACTCTTGATTTGCTCACCTCAAATGTATTCTTATCTAGCAAAGGTTTTAAGCATAGGATCAGCACAGTGCTATCCACGCCGAACTAGATAGGGACAAAGGGCCAGATGTACGAAGCTGTTTGCATGTCGCAAACTGCAAAAATCGCAGTTTGCGACATGCAAACTGCCAAAACGCGATGCCCATTCCCAAATTGCGAGTCGGTACCGACTCGCAATTTGGGAATGCGACTTGCAAATATGAAGGGGTGTTCCCTTCCTGTTTGCGACCGCATCGCAATTCAGAGTTGCTTTTTGACCGCGAATGCCGTCGCAAACCAACACGCAGTTACCACCAGTGTCACACTGGTAGTAACTCATTCGCAAAAGGGAAGGGGTCCCCATGGGACCCCTTCCCCTTTGTGAATGCCAAAAAAAACAAAAACAAATGGTTTTGGTTTAGTTTTCATTTTGCAGCTCGTTTTCCTTTAAGGAAAACGGGCTGCAAAATGAAAAAAAAAACTGCTTCATTTACAAAGCAGTCACAGACATGGAGGTCTGCTGACTACAGCAGGCCACCATCCCTGTGAGTGCAGGGACTCGCTATGGGGTCGCAAACTGCGACCCACCTCATGAATATTGATGAGGTGGGTCTTTGTGACCCCATAGCGAGTCGCAGAAGGTGTCTGAGACACCTTTCTGCATCCAATTCAACTGCCAACTCGCAGTTACCACCAGTGTCACACTGGTGGTAACTCATTCTCAAAAAGGAAGGGGTCCCTATGGGACCCCTTCCCCTTTGTGGATGCCGAAAAAATATTTTTTCAGAGCAGACAGTGGTCCTATTTTGCGAGTTGCAAATTGCGAGTCGGTTAGACTCGCAATTTGCAAGTCGCAAAATTGGAGTTTCCTACATCTGGTCAAAAGTCTTTTGTCATTTGTACAGTAAAATCTTTAAGCATAGGATTGACAAAGTGTCATCCTCGCTGAGCTGTAAAATGACAAAGGCCCTTTACCACTCCAGGAACAGCATTACAGCTCTGGACTGGTCAAATACCGTCCAAGCCTTACTGGAGCTACTCTCCACCTAAATATGTATATATCAAGAATGTAGACTTGTCTCTGTCAATCGAACAACGGACTTGCACTCCAGGACTGTGGTGCAAACAAAGAGTTTATTGCGACAATGCGTTTCAATCAGCATGATATTTAGCACAGCCATAGTGGAAACCGTGCCCAACTGCCCTTAAAAAAACATGTTTACAATCATTGCAGAAGAAAGGGAAAACAGACCACAATAGTCAAACAACATGGTGGGATGGACAGACTCATTGCGTGTGCTAAACTAATTTTGACATTAATTAATTTGAAAAGTTCAAACCAATCAAAAATTAAATATACATTATTTGAGGAGTGTTATAAACTCCTATGTATTATGAACATAAAAAATATAATGCATATTAATGTTCCAACAGAGCAATATTCGTGTTACATGTTGGACCTGGCCCTTTTTACAGGGTCCTCCCCTAAACTTTTGCCTCCTTCCTCCTATTTTTTCTGACCAGTTTTTGTTGGCTTTAGGACTCTGGGTACTTCACCACTGCTAACCAGTGCTAAAGTACATATGCTCTCTGTGTAAACTGTATTGGTGATTGGCTTATCCATGATTGGCATATTTGATTTAGTAGTAAGTTCCTAATAAAGTGCACAAGAGATGCCCAGGGCCTGTCAATCAAATGCTACTAGTGAGCCTGCAGCACTGATTGTACCTCCCACATGAGTAGCCCTGTAAACATGTCTCAGACCTGCAACTGCAGAGTCTGTGTGCAGTTTTAAACTGCCAATTCGACCTGGCAATTGTACCCACTTGCCAGGCCCAAACCTTCCCTTTTTATACGTGTAAGGCACCCCTAAGGTAGGCCCTAGGTAGCCCCATGGGCAGGGTGCAGTGTATGTTAAAGGTGGGACATGTACTGGTGTGTTTTACATGTCCTAACAGTGAAATACTGCCACATTTGGTTTTCACTATCGCAATGCCTGTCCCTCTCATAAGTTAACATGAGGGCTGCCTATATATAACTTTTAAGTGCAGTTTCCCTTTCAGAGCAGATAGAAATGTGGAGTTTGGGGTCTCTGAACTCACAATTTAAAAATACATCTTTTGGTTATGTTGTTTTTTAAATTGTTTCTTTGAAACTGCCACTTTTAGAAAGTGGGCATTTTCTTGCCTAAACCATTCTGTAACCATGCTTTCTTGTGTATTCCTTGTCTGGGTCAGACTGAAAGTTGGGCTGTTTGTGAATCCCCTCTAGACAGTGACACAAAGGGAGCTGGGGTGTAGCCTGAGTATCCTGATGGGCCATCTGGGCTAGATTGAAGGGAGGAGTGGTCACTTACACCTGAATGGTGGTTTGCCTACCCTACCACAGTGCAGTCTCCAACCCCCTGATGTGTGTCTGGGGCCAGGGCTGGGCAAGGCAGGATCTTGTGAACAACAGAGACTCCCCTTTGAAGTTTGCCTACTTCAAAGGCAGAAAGGGGCATAAGTAGTGGACCCAAAACCCCATATTTTCAGATTTACGTCTGGAACCAAGAGAAACCTCTGCCAAGGAGATGAGATGAAGAGCTGAGGAAAATTGCTCCCCCTGCCTTTGACTGTGCTTTGGTGGGCTATCCTGCAATTGCTGCTTCTGCCTGAGGAAGGGGACAAAGACTGGACTTTGTGGTATATTCTTGCTTGTGAAGAATCTCCAAGGGCTTGGACCGAGCTTTCCTCCTGTTTGACGTCTCATGGCCATGAAAGATTTGATGCAACACCCCCTTGCGGCTGCTGAAAATGACACAAGCCCGTGCAGCGCGTTTTTCCATCACTGTGCGGCCGGATCGCTCACGCACCATCACTGGGCGTCAAAACCATTGTTAATTTGTGTGGATCCAACGTGGATCCAACGTGCCACACCTGGAAATCGACGCATCGCTCTCTTGTGGGAGAGAAAAATGATGCATCGCCTACCCGACCGGAGAAGAAACGACGCACTGCCTCACATGCGAGTAAGGAATCAACGCATCGCTGTCTTTTCTAATGCACGCTCACCTGTGTGGCTTTATTTGTGATGCAAACCATGTACTTTGCGTAACAACAACATTTCCAGTGGTTTTTTTTATGGAGTAAGAATCTATTCTTTTAAAAATGTATATCTTGACCTGTGTATGTTGGATTTGTTTGATTTAGATAAATACTGGCTATTTTTCTAAACTGATGAGGTGTCCATTTTGTAGTGTTTTCAGCCCGACTGCTTGTACCAAGCCACCAAAGGGATGAGCAGGGGTTATCTAAGTGTGTATCTCTATTGCCCTGACTAGATTGAGGGTCCCTGCTTGGACAGAATGCAAACTGACTACCAACCAGAGATCCCATTTCTAGCATTACAATAAACCAAACATGTGCCAGTTGAATTAATTAAATATATTATTATATATGACTGCTCAGAGCGATTTCATGAAATTGAGGCCAAGTGGCCTTAAATATGTTCAACTATTGATACAATCTTATCTCACGAAAAATCTATGTCAAATTACCCCCTGTGCAAACCTCTCTCTTAATCTTACCAACTGTGCACAGTTCATACCAAAGAAAAAACATATCAATATCTCATGAGACTTCGGCAATCCTCTATTGTTAGTATCACATTTACAAAAAGCAAATCAACAAATTATTAAATGTGACCAAAAAGGTCCTCATCCGAGTTCAAACCTCCAGGTATGCGTCTGTTCAAGTGGAAAAATTTTCAGACTCCATAATCCTGAGTTTCTTCTTCCTGTCTCCATCTCTCTTATTGGAAACAACTCTGTTAATGCCTTAGAAAGACAACATGTCAGCATTCCGATCATGTGACTTGGACCAGTGTCTTGCCACAGGATAACTAACATCAACATTCTTAATGGCTTGCATGTGTTCCAAGACTCTCTTCCTAACCGGGAATATGGTATTGCATACGTAAATTAAGCCACTGGGGCACATCAATACATAAATGCTGAAATCACTGCTATAAGTTATAAATTTGTTAATGTGTTTCGTTCCACCAGTAGGAAGGGAATAGGTTTTAACTTTATTGCTGGGTTTACAGGCCTTGCATTGTCCAAGTTTAAAGAATTCTTTTTGCTCTCTGAGCCACCCTCCATGTTCATTTTGTGTAGTCATGTGAATGTGTTCTCGCATGTCTCTTAAAGATTGTGATTTTCTATAGGTTACAGAGGGATAACATGGTAAATGGGAGGCAATCACTGTGTCAAATTTCACAAGACGCCAGAGTCTGGAAATCATTCTTAGGTGGAGCGTAAGCGAACGGCCTCTTGTCTACTTTCATATACTCACTTTGGGCTTAAAGCCATTTAATTTGTGTTTTTAGAGTCACTTAAAAGTCCTTCCTTGCTAGAGGTCAGTCATGCCGGTTAGCCCCTCCTTTTTCTCTTTGTGAGCAGGGACCAACTACTGTATAATTACGATTTCTGGTCTTTGCCTGACTTTTTTTTCTTTGTTTCCTGCTCGTGTTTAGAGCAGCTTCTCTTTATATTTGCAGAGCATTCTTGCTCTCAGTTTAGCTTAGCTATAAACAAGTCTAGAAATCAGGCTGTTATCTTGGTCACAATTGGTCTTTGTGGGCTCTCCGCACCCTGTCTTAGCTGCCTGGCTCATGCCCTTCCTGGGTTTGGATTTTCTTTACCGAGTGCTTCGATCCCGGTGGTGAGAGGGCAGTCAGAGGTCTGCTTGTTTATTTAATGACATATTTATTTACCAGTGCTAAGGTAGCCCAACCCAAAGGTATTGGAGGCATAAGTACCAGCTAAATTACACAAGTACATATTCATTAAGTTCATCATTATGACTTTGGCGGTCTGACGGTAAGACCACTGCAGTGGCAGCCACCAAAAGACCACCATGTTGGCGGTCAGACAGACTGCCGTATTATAAGTTACAGAGGCAGGTCTGCCTAAACCCAGCAAAATTTTGACACTTCCAGTACTCGGAAGGGTGGGAAAGAGGCAGTTCCACCACCAGCAGCACATTAAAAATGCTCCAAACCAATTATGAACCACAAAATAATGACAGTGGTTCTCCAATAGTGATAAACCAATGTCGGTGTGAACCGCGGCAGTCAGCGGTCCACACAGTAATACACTACACCACATTGGATAGTTTGAATTCCACACACTTGACACACATCCACACACCTGAAAGACCTACAAACTGCACTATTAAACACACCCCACAATCCTTTGCATCAAAAACGCCATACACAGCAATATAGAGGCCACACACTGAAATCAGGAACCATAGAATAGGCATCCCTCAACACTTTAAATACCACTCATCCCACACCTGCACATCATACATATCACTCAGTTTTTTCGCCACACATCAGACCCCACCCGTCACCCACTCACAACACACCACCCACACTCCATCACCCTTTTTTTTAACCTTATTGTGTCATCTTCCACTACCATGTCCCCACAAAAACATCCCCGATTCACAGACGATGTGTTGAGGGTTATGGTGGATGAAATCATCAGAATAGAGCCACTCCTATTTGGAGCCCAAGCCCAACAAACCTTGATTGGCAGGAAAATTGAGATGTGGCAAAAAAATAGTCAACAGGGTAAAGTCTGTAGGCAGCTCTCCACGCACAAGGGAGGACATTAGGAAGAGTTGGAACGACCTCAGGGGATGGTATGCTCCATGGTCGCCAGGCACCAGCTGGAGGTCCTCAAGACTAGTGGTGGGCCCCCACCTCCTCCCTCAACTTTCACATCATGGGAAGAGAAGGTCTTGGACATCCTGCATCCTGAGGGCTTGACAGGAATACCTAGGGGAGTGGAGTCTGGTAAGTCACAACACTGAAAATGTCACCCTAAAGTTCTGTCTTGTATGCTCACTGATCACTTTTTGACATCTTAGCAGCCAACACACTAACCACCCCTGTGTCCAACTGTCCAAATACTCCTCTCCGGCATCCCACATGTCACCTAAACTCACCTGGAAGCACAGTCTGTGTATAGGGTGGGTAGTACAGGGACTGACAGTACTACAACTCCCAACAGGCATTGTTCTATCATTAAGAATAAGAAAACCAGAACATTGTGACATAATCAAAATGGCCCTGCATGTCAACTACACAATCGACTAAACCGACCTGAATGATTCCCAATTTTCCAGTCTAGGGCAATGACAGACATGCTATGGGCATCTGTCAGTACAATACCACCAACACACAGCTACACAGCTACAGCTCTGTCCTCTGCAAAATTGGCCCTTTTACCTCCCATCACCCATTTGAAGATACTCATCTGGGGGAACACACATATCTGCTGTGTGCTATTCTAGGTGTTACCTGATATATATGGCCAGGTAGAATGGTTACTTCTAAGCAGATGGACAGGTCAGTTTCCACTTTGCATTCAGCAGCTGTCTGGTGACTCAATACTGAACTACTGCTAACTGGGAGGTAACATGAGCAATATAAAGCTACACAGCAGACAAGATATGAGTCTATTAACAGACATCTAACTGTCAGGCTAATCTGGTGTCCTGTAGCAAGATGTTTGATATATGAATTCACTGCATCCCATATAGCTGTGGCCCAGATCTGAAAGCAGGTGTCACTGCCATGTTGGGGAATCAAGCAAAGCCTTTCTGTACATGGCTCAAAGCATATCTACCTGTGAAAGTTTGATAGCACGTGTTCCATTACAATGTGTAACTGTTCCACTTCTTCAGCAGGTCACCTAACCATTGTGACCATAGAGAGGACACCTGAGGCAGCAACTTGCCCCATGGATGAACCCCTCTGTGAGGAGAACACCCCTGGATGTGAGGACATTGAGGACGACTCTGGCCCATCTGGGTCACCTGGTCAGTCTACAACTGTCAGCCTCATCCTGCTTACATCGACCCCTCACAGCCGTGTTGCATCTACATCCCAAGCAATCATTTGTCTCAACACTGTGTTCCAAGGACAGTTACGGCCATAATGTGCCCCCCTGTACAGGCACTGGAGTCACCACTAGAAAACCCTGACAATGAAGGACCTGGCACCAGTAGGAGTGGGCAAACTGTGCCAAGGGCATGGGCACGTGGGGGTAGGGTGCGTGGAAGGGATGGTGTGGACCACGGATTGAGGCTCCTATAGATACAACTGGCCAGGTCACCATCTCCCATGTCATGGGAGCCTAGCAACAGTCTTAAGGCGTGATGGTCCAGATACTTGCCATGATGGGGGAGATTAAGCAACTGCAGATGGACAACCACCAGGAAGTCATGCAAAAGTGGGAGGCCCACAATGCCAACATGGCCTCCCTAACAGCGGTGGTGAGAGACATTAATGCCACCCTGAGTGGGTTATGTCCACATTAGAAGTCCGTTTCCATTGACCATGTAACATGATCCCCGTCTACATCTGTGGCAGCCAGTGGAATGGAGGTTGTGCAAGGGGAAGGCCATGCCTCAGACACCCCAGCCTCTGTAGCTGAAGAACCCCCCACAAACAGGGAATTCCATCAGAACATCCAGGAAGAGCAGATGTCAAGACTTCAACCACTGCCAGGAAGTGATCCTCTACTCATTGGTTCTGTTAGAAATGGGGTCTTTAGTTAACAGTAAGGTTACCCCCTGTTCAAGCAAGGACCCTCACTCTAGTCAGGATAAAAGAGAATCACTCTCAGCTAACCCCTGCTTACCCACTTGGTCACTTGGCAGAGCAGTAGGCCTAACCTCAGAGTGTAAGGTGTAAAGTATTTGTACCAACACACACAGTAACTTAATAAAAACACTGCAAAATGGCACACCACCAGTTTAGAAAAATAGAAAATATTTATATAAACAAAACAAGACGAAAACGACAAAAATCCACAACAAACAAGTCAAGTTATCAATTAAAAAACAAAGAGTCTTTAAATAATTTCAAACCCACACTAACACTGTTAGCGTGAAAAAGTACCTTGGGTGCGTCAAAAATAACCCTGCATGGGCGAGTGTGTGTCAAAAAGGACTTGCGATGCGTCGATTCCACTCACGAGCAGGACCTTGCGTTGTTTCTCCTTTCCTCATGTTGGGCGTGTTGTTCCTTCTCTCTGCAAGAGAGCGATGCATCGATCCGGTCAGCACTCTCAGGTCCGGGCAGGCCTTGCGTTGTTTAGACACGCCCAGCAGTACTTGTGTCAGAAATCCAGCCGCACGATGATCCGAAAAACCACGCAGCATGGGTTACAATCTCCCAGCCTCCGTCAGCGATGCTGCGCGTCGTTTCTCCTGCTCCGTGCATTGATTCTTCAGTCGTGTTTCCGGCAAGTGTCGATTTTCAGCTGTAGAGCCGGCGGAGCGTCGTTTCTTCAGCCTCAGATCAGAGTCACTTCTATCTTTTCCCCGCACAGCGCTCTGTGTGTGGATTTCTTCTTCTTAGGCTGCCAGCTTCTCCTTTCATGGTCCCAGGAACTGGATAGGCACCACAGGGCAGAGACTCCAGGTGCTGGCAGAGAGAAGTCTTTGATGTCCCTGAGACTTCAAACAACAGGAGGCAAGCTCTAAATCAAGCCCTTGGAGAGTTCTTCAAAGATGGAAGGCACACAAAGTCCAGTCTTTGCCCTCTTACTCTTGCAGAAGCAGCAACTGCAGGACAGCTCCACAAAGCACAGTCACAGGCAGGGCAGCTCTTCTTCCTCAGCTCTTCAGCTCCTCTCCAGGCAGAGGTTCCTCCTGTTTCCAGAATTGTTTCTAAAGTCTGTGGTTTTGGGTGCCCTTCTTATACCCAATTTCTCCTTTGAAGTAGGCCTACTTCAAAGTAAAGTCTCTTTTGAATGTGAAATCCTGCCTTCCCCAGGCCAGGCCCCCGGACAATCACCAGGGGGTTGGAGACTGCATTGTGTGAAGGCAGGCACAGCCCTTTCAGGTGTGAGTGACCACTCCTCCCCTCCCACCTAGCACAGATGACTCATCAGGATATGCAGGCTACACTTCAGCTACCCTTTGTGTCACTGTCTAGTGTGAGGTGCAACCAGCCCAACTGTCAAACTGACCCAGACAGGGAATCCACAAACACGCAGAGTCACAGAAATGGTATAAGCAAGAAAATGCTCACTTTCTAAAAGTGGCATTTTTAAACACACAGGCCCTCATTACAACATTGGCGGTAAATCCTGCTTACCGCCGTGCAGAAGACCGCCAACACACCGCCGCGGCTGCGGAATCCCACCACAGCTATTACGACCCACAGTTCAGAATCCGCCAAAATCTAGACACCTACACAAGTCCGCCACACCAAAGGTCAGTGATAAACTAGCGATAACAAAACCTCCACCGTCACGCCAACAGGAATACGCCCACACTATCACGACCCACGAATCCACGCAGCGGTCTTTCAACCACGGTATTCCATTGGCGGTACACACCGCTGCGCTCAAAATACACACACATTTACAAAACACTACCACATTGGACAAATCGAAATACACACACCTGATACACATACACACACCACTCCCACACACCCAATACAATATAAAACACACACCCACATTACTCACAAACCCTTACAACAAACAATTCGGAAGAAGCAGAGAGACAGCAAAACAAAGACCACACCAGCATACAGAGGCACACAACACCATCACTCAGACACATCCACGCACAAAACAACACACACCCCTAAACATCACCCCACACATCACAACACACACCACCTCACACATCACTCACACCACCCCATGGCACCGCATAGACAACCCAGGTTTTCTGAGGAGGAGCTCAAGGTCATGGTGGAGGAAATCATCCAGGTAGAGCCACAGCTATTCGGATCACAGGTGCAGCACACCTCCATAGCTAGGAAGATGGAGCTATGGCGCAGAATCGTGGACAGGGTCAATGCAGTGGGACAGCACCCAAGAACACAGGATGACATCAGGAAGAGGTGGAACGACCTACGGGGAAGGTGCATTCCGTGGTCTCAAGACACCACATTGCGGTTCAGAGGACTGGCGGCGGACCCCCACCTTCTCCCCCACAACTAACAACATGGGAGGAGCAGGTCTTGGCTATACTGCATCCTGAGGGCCTCGTAGGAGTAGCTGGAGGAATGGACTCTGATAAGTCAAATCTTTCACTACTTCATGCCCCACCCTACCTGCATGCTATCACATACCCCCACCCTCGCCCTCACCCCATCACTCCAACTCCTCACATATGTCCCACTATCACAAACCACACATCCCAACACCAAGCCCTGCATGCAACAACAAAGCATGGACACCCATCACCAATGCATGTCCACTACAGATACCCACACAGACCCCAAATCAATTATCACACAAGGTCCTACACAAGAATGTAAGCACTGGGGTACATGGTCACCCACCCATTGCACACCATTTCACACACAGATGCAATAATCATGCCTTTACACCCCTGCAGGACCCCTACCCAACGTCACCGGACAGGATGTTTCAGACATCTCCACTCCCCCCACAGAAGAGGCCCACAGTGATGACAGCAGCTCTGTCCAACTGGATCTAGATGACCAGCCCGGCCCATCTGGGACCTCGGGACAGTCGGTTCCCCTCACACAGTCACAGGCCACTACAGAGCCTCCCCCCTCAGGAAACACCAGCACAGCACCCACCCAGCGGGCCCATACCTCTGTCCCCAGGATACGTCAAGCAGCAGTGTGTCCACCACTACAGGGAACCCAGGCTAACCCACCACCCCAAGAACAGCAGGGACCTGGGGGCAGTGGCAGTGGGCACACGGTTCAGGGGACAGAGGCCCAGGAAAACCGGGGAACTGGGAGGTCTGCTGTGCGACGGGGGAGGACAGGCCCAGGGAACCCACTCTCCACGAGGCCCTCTCCAACATCATGGGAGCGTACCATAATTCCCAGGAGACGATGGCAACAGTACTGGCCAAGTATCAGGAGACCCAGCGGCTGCATGAGGAACAGTATTTGGGGTTAAGGGAGGAACTCAAGTCCATCAACACCACCCTGGGCACCATTGTAGGGGTGCTGAAGGACCTCGTGAACACCAGGAGGGACACTGTGGCACAACAAGGGGTCCCTGACACCAGCCTGGATGATGAACTGCCCACCACCTCAGCTGGTGCTAGTGGACAGGAGGCACCACCACAGGACCACAACACCAGTACCCCAACCCCTGCAGATGGAGAACCACCCCGCAAGCGGTCCCTGAGATCCAGGACAAAGACAGAGAACAATGACAAGACCCCCACCAAGAAATGAGACCACCCTAAATGTCATCCTTCTGCCCACTTTGTCACCCTGTCCATCCTTAAACTGCCCTAGTTCCACTTCCTATGCCCCTTTGGACAATGCACAAGTGAGACAAATAACTGGACTCTGCCATGGACATTCCTCCACCATCACCCCTGACAATTTGTACAACCCCCTCCACTATTTAGCACTTAAATAAACACCCTTGAATCACAAAACAATCTGGAGTCAGCCTATGCTTTCACAAATGTGTATTTGCAATAATTGAGGGAAATAGCAATGTCCATTGTAATGTCAACATACCTATGTCACATAGCTCTAGTCCATGAGGTAACATAGCAGAGGTCACACAGTGGGACCCACATCTGTGAAATCGAAAGGGAAAGTGACAAATTAGGGTCCATACAGTGGGTGAATGTGACAGACAGATGATAGGTCGAACAATTTTATCAGATGTAGGAGTCAGTGATGTCTTCTTACCTGTGTCTCACTGGAAGTATTGCTGGATCACGGTGTTTCTGTTGTCTATGTCCTCTTCTTCTGTCTCCTCTTCTTCACTGTCCACAGGCTCCACAGCTGCCATAAGACCTCCTTCTGGACCATCATCCTGCAAAAAAGGCACCTGTTGTCGCAAAGCCAAGTTGTGCAGCGTACAGCAGGCCACAATGATCTGGCACACCTTCTTTGGTGAGTAGTAGAGGGAACCACCTGTCATATGGAGGTACCGGAACCTCTCTCTATAACCCTCCTAGTTCACCCATGTGCCTCATGTACGCCGGCGGTGACGGTAAGCTCCGCCGTGGACGTGACCGCCATTTTCTCTCTGTTCACTCACTTGATCTTCAATAGGAGAGGACCTACACTGCAAGTGCTGCTGTGACATCAGTCTGGAAGCGACGATGGCTCATGTGTCTGGGGAAAGGGCCCCTGCCTTCACATCGGAGGAGTTGGATAAACTAGTGGATGGGGTCCTCCCCCAGTACACGCTACTCTATGGTCCTCCAGACAAACAGGTGAGTACACTGTGAGCATGCTGTATGGGCAATTCCTGTTTGGAGTGGTGTGGATGGGAGATGGGGGGGGATGAGGCGTGCATGATCCGATGGTGAGTGTATGTGTGTCAGGGCAAGGGTGGGAACGTGGGCCAATGACTGTGACAGTCCGGACGAATAATGTTGTACCTTTTCCCCTGTACTATTCCTGTACGTCAGCGCCCACCAGAAGAAGGATATTTCGCGTGCCATCGCCAAGGACGTCCGGGCCCTGTGGGTCCACAACAGACGGAGTACCCACTGCCGTAAAAGATGGGAGGACATTCGCCGCTGGGGCAAGAAGACGGCGGAGGCCCAGCTGGGGATGGCCTCCCAACGTGGGAGGGTGCCCGTTGCACCATGACCCCCCTGATGTTCCGAATCCTGTCGGTGGCGTATCCGGAGTTGGATGGGCCCTTGAGGGCATCACAGCAGCCACAAGGGGGTGATTACAGTCACATCCATCTGACTCTGTGCGCATTGGAGGTGTCTGGGTGTGGTAGGTGGGCTGTGGGTTCCCCTAGGCTAGGGCGAGCCTTGTAGGCAAGGACCCTTTGTGAGGCAGGCTAAGTGGCACCCCAACCCCACCAGTAGTAAGAGCCATCTACACCTAGTCAGGCTCCTGTGACTTCCATGTGTGCAGCAATCGAGCATAGGCCATGTACCCCATGTCCCTTTGAGGAATTAGGGAACTCTAAGTGCACGGCGTTGTGCAAAGGGTTGCTGTGTCTGTAGTGTCCGCCAACGGTAGGGGTATTGCATGTACTGAACATGTCTTTCTACTTTCTTCCCCCCTTTTTGTGGTCTCCCTGTTCTTGTGTGCATTAGCATCATCAGGCAGAGGAGCTGTGCCACCAGAGCAGGAGGGAGCTGCAACCCACATTTCCCTGGAGGACGACACTACGGAGTCAGAATTCACCAGTGGGACGGAGTGCAAGGGGAGCTCCACGGTGGGGACTGGAGCAGAGACCAGCGACACTGACTCATCCTCTGATGGGAGCTCCCTTGCGGTGGTGGGCCCCTCTGTGCCCCCCGCATCTACAGGTACAACCGCCACCCCCCCTACCAGCACCGCCCTGCCAGCAGCCCCTCAGCGTGTGTCCCGTGGCTGCTCACCCAGGTGGGTGGGCATCTCCTTCATCCCAGGCACCTCAGCCCCTGCCCCAGTCAGCCCTGCGTCCCTCAGTGAGGAGGCCATTGACCTTCTGAGATCCCTCACTGTTGGACAGTCTACCATTCAGAATGCCATCCAGGGTGTAGAGAGGCAGTTGCAACAGACAAATGCATACCTGGAGGGCATTCATTCTGGCCAGGCAGCTCCACATAGAGCATTTCAGACTCTGGCCTTAGCACTGATGGCAGCCATTGTCCCTGTGTCCAACCTCCCCCCTCCAACTTCCTCCACCCAGACCCAATCCCCAGTATCTCAGCCTATCCCAAGCACACCATCAGACCAGCATGCACACACCTCAACACACAAGGGTAGCTCTGGCAAACATAAGCACCACACATCCCACAGGCACTCACACAAGCATCATACCCATGCACACATACCAACATCCACTGCCTCAACTGTGTCCCCCTCCTCCACATCTCCCTCCTCCCTCCCTGTCACGTCTCCACTCACACCTGCATGCACTACATCCTCAGCCACTACGTCCATCACCAGCACGCCCATCACCACACACCGCTCACGTGCACTCACCACCCCCACTACCATTCACACATCCTCTGTGTTCTCTACCAGTGTGTCTGTGAGCCCTCCTCTCAAAGAACACAAATGCAGTCACACACCCACCCAACAGCCATCCACCTCATGACAGCCTCCAGCCAATGCACCTTCACCCAAAGTCAGCAAACGAACACCTCCTACAATCACTACCTCTTCCTCCACTCCCAAACCCTCTCCATCTACCCATCCCAGTGTGTCTAAAAAACTTTTCCTGTCTTCCTTTCACCTCCCCCACCTCTTCCGTCCCCTAGGGCCTGCCTTTCCAGGTCCCAACCCAGCACCTCAGCCACCACATCACCGGGCACAGTGGTGCCAGCAGTAACCGTATTCTGGAGTGCGCCAAGCAGCAGGGCTGCCAGTGTCCAGAGGAGCGAGGCCAAGGACATTCCCCCACCTCCAAAACAAAAGAAGTTGCCCACATCCCAGAGGGAGAAGGCCAAAACACCTTCCACCAAGGGCTCAGCCAGGACAACAGTTGGGAGTGGCAAGACAGCTGCACCACCATCTAAGGTGGGGAAGGGCCTGAAAAAGAAAGGCAAGTCAACGTCGCCGCCAACCTGCACGGCGGACAAGACCTCCACCGGCACCACCACATGCACCATCGCCATGGGCACCCCGCGCCAGCACCCAAGATACTGAGCCCTTCACCTGCACCGCAGAAACTGTGCCCTTCAGCAGCACCTAGGTCAGTGAGCCCGCCACCAGCACCGCCACTCAGGACACCGCTGCCAGCACCAAGGTCAGTGAGCCTGCTATCAGCACCGCCACTCAGGACACCGCCTCCAGCACCACCGCTCAGAACACCGCCACCAGCTCCAATGTCAGTGAGACCCCCACCAGCACCGCCACTCAGGATGCCACCGCCAGCACCAAGGTCAGTGAGCCCCCCACCAGCACCGCCACTCAGGACACTGCCGCCAGCACCACCGCTCAGGACACCGCCGCCAGCTCCAATGTCAGTGAGCCCCCCACCAGCACCGCCGCTCAGGATGCTGCCGCCAGCACCAAGGTCAGTGAGCCCCCCACCAGCACCGACACTCAGCACACCGCCGCCAGCACCACTGCTCAGGACACCGCCACCAGCTCCAAGGTCAGTGAGCCCCCCACCAGCACCGCCGCTCAGGACACCGCTGCCAGCACCAAGGTCAGTGAGACCCCCACCAGCACCACCGCTCAGGACACCGTCGCCAGCACCAAGGTCAGTGAGCCCCCCACCAGCACTGCCGCTCAGGACACCACCGCCAGCACCAAGGTCAGTGAGCCCCCCACCAGCACCACCGCTCATGACACAGTCGCCAGCACCGAGGTCAGTGAGCCCCCCACCAGCACTGCTGCCCAATGAGCACTGCAAGCATCGCTGCTACTGAGCCCGCCGCCAGCACCACCAGCGGCCACGCCACATCCTGAGCTAGTGGCACGACAGCAGACATGGCTGCCATCCCCAGTGGTCATTCGTATGAGGCTGGTGGACAGTTCCAGGGGCCTGGCCAGCTTGCATGTTGCACCACCGTCAGTTGAGTGTCACATCCACTACCTCAGTCCATGGCAGGATGAAGCACTCTGGGCACAAAGCCCCCTCCAGAACCAGTGGAGAAAGACATCCACTACCTCTGTCCCTGGCAGGATGAAGCACTCTGGGCACAAAGCCCCCGTCAGAACCAGTGGAGTATCACATCGACTACCTCAGTCCTTGGCAGGATGAAGCACTCTGGGCACAAAACCCCCTCGAGAACCAGTGGAGAAAGACATCCGCTACCTCTGTCCTTGGAAGGATGAATCACTCTGGGCACAAAGCCCCCTCCAGAACCAGTGGAGTACCACATCCACTACCTCAGTCCTTGGCAGGATAAAGCACTCTGGGCACCAAGCCCCCTCCAGAACCAGTGGAGAAAGACATCCACTACCTATGTCCTTGGCAGGATGAAGCACTCTGGGCACAAAGCCCCCTCCAGAACCAGTGGAGTATCACATCCACTACCTCTGACCTTGGCAAGATGAAGCACTGTGGGCACAAATCCCCCTTCAGAACCAGTGGAGACTGTTATCCACTTGAGAAACTGTGGCTTTGCACTCCCCAGGATAAAGCAGTGGGCAGACCACCCACTGGAAAGACTTGAGAGACTGTGGCTTTGCACTCCCCAGGATAAAGCAGTGGACAAACCACCCACTGGAAAGACTTGAGAGACTGTGGCTTTGCACTCCCCAGGATAAAGCAGTGGGCAACCCACCCACTGGAAAGACTTGAGAGACTGTGGCTTTGCACTCCCCAGGATAAAGCAGTGGGCAAACTACCCACTTGAGAGACTGTGGCTTTGCACTCCCCAGGATAAAGCAGTGGGGAAACCACCCTCTGGAAAGACTTGAGAGACTGTGGCTTTGCACTCCCCAGGATACATCAATGGGCACGGAGTCCCCTCGTGGAGCTGGCGTCGTGCACTCATCCGGCTGAGGTTCCCCCCCTTCCCTTCCCCCTGAGGTGCCTGTGTTTTTTTTTCTCGATCTGATGCCCCTGCAGTGTTCTCTCCATTTCGATCGGGTATCTTGTGTGGGCCTCGCCCATGCATTTTGGGCTCAGTGGTCAACGGACTATATTGGTCCAGTACCTGGACTTTAATTCTTGGTGTACATATTTGTTTATAGTGTATATACATTTTTGATTAATGAATTTTACATGATTACAATCGTTCATCTTATTTCCTTTTGTCATTGCGTTCTTCCAAGGGGGTTTAGGGGGTGTAAATGTAATGTTTCAGCATATATTGGTGTGTGTGTTGTTGTGGGTGAGGGTGGGGGTGGGGGTGTTGCATGTTGCGTGTGTGTGTCACTCTCTTTTCCCTCCCCCCTCCCCTGTGTCGTAGATGCAGTACTCACCGTGGTCGTCGCCGCCGTCGGTCGTGCTCCTGGTAGATGAGCAGGAAGACAATCGCAAGGAGTATTTGGAGTTCAGGCTCCATGGCGTCCTGGTTCCTTGTGGAATGTATAGAGGTGAGTGTTTCCCCTTCCAAGTCCTGTTTCCACCGTATTTTTATTCGCGTTGAATCCGCTCCGGAAAAGGTGGCGGATTGGCCTGTCATAATAGTGTGGGCGGGACATTGTCTTCCGCCTGTCTGTTGGCGGTGACCACCATGCTGTTTGTTTGTACCGCAGTGGCGGTCGGAGTGTTCAAGTGGCTGTCTATGGTGGCGGTTTCCGCCACGGTCATAATTCCATTTTTTTTACCAACGGCTTGTTGGCGATTTTACCACCGACCGCCAGGGTTGTAATGAGGGCCACAATCTTAAAATAAACTTTACTAAAAGATGTATTTTTAAATTGTGAGCTCAGAGACCTCAAACTCCACATGTCCATCCGCTCCCAACGGGAATCTACACTTTAATCAGATTTAAAGGTAGCCCCCATGTTAACCTATGAGAGGGACAGGCCTTGCAACAGTGAAAAACAAATTTAGCAATATTTCACTGTCAGGACATATAAAACACATTACTATATGTCCTACCTTAACCATACACTGCACCCTGCCCTTGGGGCTACATAGGGCCTACCTTAGGGGTGTCTGAGATGTAAGACAAGAGAAGGTTTAGACCTGGTAAGTGGGTACACTTGCTAAGTCGAATTTACAGTTAAAGCTGCACACACAGACACTGTAGTGGCAGGTCTGAGACAGGTTTACAGAGCTACTTATGTGGGTGGCACAACCAGTGCTGCAGGCCCACTAGTAGCATTTGATTTACAGGCCCTGAGCACATCTAGTGCACTGTACTAGGGACTTACTAACAAATCAAATATGCCAATCATGGATAAGCCAATTTCATACACATTTTGTAAAGGACAACTTGCACTTCAGCACTGGTTAGCAGTGGTAAAGTGCCCAGAGTAACAAAAACAGCAAAATCAGAGTCCAGCACACATCAACAACCTGGGTAACAGAGGTAAAAAGTGAAGGGAGACCACGGCAAGGATGAAAATTCTAACACATGTCCCCCCAGCTGAAAGTGGGGAGCAACTACCCAACCTCATGGGAGTTCTCATCACTAAGGCGGAATAACCTGGACAGACCATCAGCATTGGCGTGTTCTGTACCAGGACGGTGTTCCACCGTAAAGTCCATCCCCTCTAGGAAAATGGACCACCTCAACAGTTTGGGATTCTCACCCCTCATCTGCATTAACCATCTGAGGGGCCTGTGGTCGGTCTGAACTCAGAGGTGAGTCCCAAACAAGTAGAGTCTTAGCTTCTTCAGTGCCCAGACCACAGCAAATGCTTCACGTTCTATGGCACTCCACCTACGTTCCCTGGGTAGTAACCTCATGCTAATGAAGGCTATGGGTTGATATAGGCCCTCTTCATTAAGCTGTGAGAGTACTGCTCCAATACCATGTTCTGAGGCGTCTGTTTGCACAACAAACTTGTTGGAGTAGTCAGGTGCCTTCAACACAGGTGCTGTGCACAAGGTAGCCTTCAGGGCATCAAAAGCGTTCTGGCAAGCCTCTGTCCACATTACTTTCCTAGGCTGCTTCTTAGAAGTCAACCCAGTTAAGGAGGTAACAATGGTACCATATCCCTTAACAAACCACCTGTAATATTCTGTGAGACCTAAAAAGGCTCTCACTTCAGTCTGGGTCTTGGGAGGCTACCAAGCCAGAACTGTGTCAATCTTAGGCTGTAGGGGTGCCAATTGGCCACTCCCCACCTGGTGTCCTAAGTACACCACAGAACCTTTCCCTATTTGGCACTTGCTCGCCTTAATAGTGAGGCCTGCCTTCTGCAGGGCCTCTAACACTCTCCAGAGGTGTTGCAGGTGTTCCTCCCATGTGGAACTAAACAGAGCAATGTCATCCAGGTAGGCGGCACTGAACTCATCCAGCCCAGCCAACACCTGGTTGACCAACCTCTGAAAGGTGGCAGGGGCATTCTTCATCCCAAATGACATCACTGTAAATTGAAAGTGTCCTTCTAGGGTAGAGAATGCTGACCTCTCCTTGGCACCCTCAGTTAAGGCAATCTGCCAGTACCCAGATGTTAAATCAAACGTACTGAGGTACTTGGCAGCTCTCAACCGGTCAATGAGCTCATCAGCTCGGGGGATGGGGTGTGCGTCAGTCTTGCTGACCGCATTGAGTCCCCGGTAGTCCACACAGAACCTGAGTTCTGGAGTGGCACCAGCTGCAGCAGCCTTTGGGACCAATACCACTGGGCGGGCCCCAGGACTGCTGGAGTTATTAATAACCCCTAGGGTAAGCATTTTGGATACTTCATCCTTAATGCATGCCCTGACCCTGTCAGTCACCCTGTAAACCTTCTGTTTAATGGGTGTACCGTCCCCAGGGTCCACATTATGTGTGCACAAGTGTGTGACTCCTGGGATCATGGAAAACAGTGAGGAAAACTGTCCCAACACGTGGCAACAGTCACCTTGCTGCTCCTCAGTCAGGGAGAGGATCACTCCTTCCACTGACCCATCTTTTTCTCCTGCAGACAGGAGGTCAGGAAGTGGCTCACTCTCCTCCTCTACCCCATCATCTGTCGCAAGGAGCATGGACAGTTCAGTCCACTCAAAGTGAGGTTTGAGGCGGTTGGCATGCAGGACTCTTAAAGGGTTCCTTGGAGACTGCAAGTCCACCAGGTAGGTGACTTCGCTCTTGCACTCCACCACCTCAAATGGCCCAGTCCACTTATCCTGGAGCACCCTAGGCTCCACTGGTGCCATCACCCACACTTTTTGTCCTGGTTGAAACTTGACCAGAGTGGCATTCTGGTCATACCAGCGTCATGTCCTCCTGGCTTGCTTCCAGGTTCTCCTGAGCGAGACTCCTGAAGCGGGCAGTCTGGTTTCTCAGAGTCAGCATGTAACTGAACACATTCTGGGGGGGTTTACTAGGAGCTTTCTCCAATGCTTCCTTAACCAGACTCAAAGGTCACCTCACAGGGTGGCCATAAATCAGCTCAAAGGGACTAAACCCAAGTCCCTTTTGAGGCACCTCCCTGTAGGCGAACAGAAGGCATGGCAAGAGGACGTCCCACTTCCTCCTCAAGGGCTCAGACAGGCCCATGATCATGCCTTTCAAGGTGCGGTTGAATCTCTCAACCAGACCATTACTTTGGAGGTGGTAATGGGTGGTGAACTTGTAGGTTACACCACACTCCTTCCACAGAGACTTCATATATGTGGATATGAAGTTAGTACCCCTAGCAGATATCACTTCCTTGGGAGACCCCATGTGGGTAAAAACCCCCATCAAAGCACGACCCACCACAGGGGAAGTGATTGATCTCAATGGAATGGCTTCTGGGTACTGGGTGGCATGGTCCACCAAGACCAGGATAAACCTGTTGCCCATGGCTGTCTTGGGATCCAGAGGCCCCACAATGTCAATGCCTATCCTCTCAAAGAGAGTACTGACAACATGCAAAGGCTGGAGAGGCGCCTTACATTTCCTCCCACTCTTGCCACTTGCCTGACAAGTCTGACAAGACCTGCAATGTGCGTCTGAGTGCCTGCGCATTAGGGGCCAGTAAAATGGGGTGGCAAGCCTCTCAAAGGTCTTGTCCTGTCCCAAATGTCCAGCTAAAGGCACATCATGAGCCAACCCCAGTAGGAAGGCCCTGAAGCACTGGGGTACCACCAGCACATGGGCTGACCCAGGCTCAGTAACCCTAGGCTCACTATACAGGAGGTCATCCTCCCAATAGATCAGGTTTACTTTGTGTGTCACAGATACACCCTGTTGACTATTTTACAACCACTCTCCATTTCCCAATGGCATAAGGACACTGGACTTGAGACTCCAAATGTTGTAGCATCTATCCTGATGATTACATCCACCGTAACTGAACCCTTCACTGTTTGCACTTTGTGATTTGAACCCATTCATTTAATTTTTCTGTGCATGCTTGAGAGTCATTTTTCAGCTATATTGAATGCTGAACTGTGAAATTTGTTACTCACACATGATATTCACATATGTACCAAATCTGTTAAGTCCCATCTCACATGTACTGTTGAACCTGGACCAGATGTATGTACAATTATACAAATGGACACACTCCTAATCCCATGTAATGCACTTTCCTGCACATAGGTTGACAACATGCCAAATATCACACAGTGCAGTACAGCTTCACATATTAATGCTTCAGCATAGGTGTGAACAATAAGCACCCCACAAATTACTGAAGTTAGGGACATGTCAGTCTTTGTCTATCCAAATAGGCAAACAGATTGGTTCAATTAGTCATCAGCTAAAGCCTTATCACATTCCTATAACATACCTCAAAATTACCGTATCCGATAATACAGACAGATGTCAATACAACTGTCCCCAGTCATTGAGCCTTCCACTAACCATGGTCAGGTATCTGTAGGCATGCTACTCACTTACAACAGTCGTGACACACATGCACAGTGGCCAATGAGGAAACACTGTGATAGATACATACAAGTTAAAAAAGTATGATTATCAAACCAATGAGAAGGTTGAGGTTATGGATTGCTCAGTATGACATGAGTCAGAGACCGAAGACCACAAGTGACACCATTGGACCCTGATAACATGGCACACTGGTCTAATGTATCCTGACAGTCTGTGCATGGAACTCATACACCACCAATATGATGCCATAGAGTACCCGGATCTATCCATGTTCACTTCACATGTCAGACCTGCAAATACCACCTGCCTGAGGCACACTTCAGAATTGACCACATGAGAAGAACCTTGTAAAGAAATCTGAAAAGTAAAAATGTAATACAAGAGGTATAGGCAGGTAATGGTAATCAAGATCTATAAAGACATGTCCCAAATATAATAGTAACACTAATTGCACAATGTGACAAACAGAAACAAAGGAGATCATCATGATAGGTACAACTTTAAGTACAATTTAGCATGCACACCTGAGCTAGATACTGCTAAGCAACTAATGAGCTGTCTGATGGTCACACAAAGACCCTTCTCAAACACCTCTAACCCCCCCTTATAACCCACAAGTTTTTTTTTAATCGAACAACACATACTGATTTATAAGATCTTAACAGCTGTTCCCAACCTTGATCCTCATCACAGTGATCCTCACTTGGCATTTCTGCGTTCTCACCTGCTGGAACTGCTTGGCTCCCCCTCATTTGGTATATATGGGATCTGAAGTCTCAGGGCGAGGTTGTGGAACATGCATCAGGCAACAATGATTCAACACACTTTGGCGGGTGAGTAGAAGAGGGCTCCACAAGAATTATCAATGCAATGATATCTATCCTTTAGGAGTCCAAAAATCAGCTCCACGACACGCCTTGACCTTCCATGGGCCTCATTGAAGCAAACTTCTCCTGGTGTATTTGGGTACTGGTGTCAACAACCAGAGATGATTTGGGTAGCCAGAATCCTCTGTAAAGAATTGTTACATGTGTGCAAACATAAACCTTTGACATACTTACATTTGGCAGCCGACAGAAGATACCGACACACATCACATACATGACTTACAAACCAGCCAGGCCCTTTCTGTGTACTGTTGTGTCATCAGCAGTGGGATATTACTCTTCCTCTTGATGAAGGCATCATGAACTGAACCCTGTACTTTGCACATACTTCCACCAAACAGACTACTTTGACATTTATGGAGTGGAAGTTCTTCCTGTTCTGATACACCTGCTCATTGCCATTTGGGGGAACCGATGCTACATGGGTTCCACCAATGGCTCCCATCACATGTGGGATGTGTGCCAAAGTATAAAAATCAGCCTTCACATGGTCCAAATTTTCACGTTCTGGAAATTGGATATAGCTGTTCAGGTGTTTCAACAGTGCTGAGGGTACATCCTTCAAGACCAAACTGAACATAGGCTGTGACATCCCTGAAATTAGGGCCACAGTATTTTGAAAGGAGCCTGTGGCCAGGAAGTGCAGCACTTGTACAATGGGTGGAATGCTACTGGGATGAGGATTGGCAGGTATCAGATCTGGCTCCAGCTGACGGCAGAGATACATGATTGTCTGCCTATCCAAGCGGTAGATCTGGATGACATGTTGATCCTCCATGGTCTGCAGATCTGCTAGTGGACAGCATTCTGGAGGTTGTCTGACCCTTCTCATTCTCCATGGTCTGCAGGTCTACTAGTGGACGGTACTCCGGAGGTTGTCTGACCCTTCTCATTCCAGGGTAACTACATGAAGGAATATAGGAAGGTATTGTCGCGTGGGCTCTCATTATTCTAAATGAGACTACTGGATTTCTAGGTAGCAGGATCGATAACGGTGTGGGGGACTGAGTCTGACCCACGTGTAAAGAACTCTGTCACCCTAAATCCGGTTTTTGCTCCGGCTAACTAGCAGTGCCTCATTTCTCCCATGTGGAAGGAATGATTTGGCAGCCGAGCGCATGACATCTTTGGAACTTCTCAGGGAAGTCGTGGTTACTCAGATCCAAACCAACTCTCTTATTTCCAATATGATCTCATATACAAATGACAAAGACAGTATAAGTTTTATATAATGTTTTAATAAAACGACTGTATTTTAGGTATTAAGGCGTGAGCCGCAATAACCAGAACGATACAACACAGTAGGATTGTGATAGTTACCAGGAGAGTAAAACATAAAAACAAAGCTATCATATTGTCAAACAGTTTCTACTCTCCCTCTGCTTGTTCTATCTAGAGCACAGCATGTTAAGCTTCTAGCTTGCCTATTAGAATCACTATGGGGATATCAGCCCTCATACCTGAGCAAAGACCTGTGATCTTGGTTCAGCATCTGCAACGCGGCAGTCAGCGTCAAGTTGTGGTTCCCTGGTCGGAATCTCCCTCTTGCGTGTACTGGGACAAGGAAGTAATTTTATAACTAACATGTCAGCGTGATCACAAAATGCCCCTACGCAGGAATGCCCAGTCTAAACTCTTACCACGTCTATCGGCAATGTACCAGACTGTATCCTTGACTGAAGCACAGAGTAAATATGTTATGGAGAACTCCAGTGCTGAAGTAGGCAAAACAGTGTGATATGAATAAAAAACAACACCGTAGAACTGGCTATTTGAAAAATAACAGTACGAAGCCTAATAAAAAGCATGTAGAGCAAAGTGCACAGAAGCTCTAAGCTATTAGCAAATGAATAAAATATATTCAGGGCAAAATGCACAAAGGCCTAAAGCCTGAAGCTAAAGCGCAATGAATACGTAAAACTAACCACACTACACCCTCCCCTTGTCGGTAGCAAGTGGTTCCAATAACATAAAAGGATGCCCGAAATATAAACAATATCTAAAACAAATATTTCGACAAGGTGAGAAGACAACAAAGTCATAAATTTAGGTAACATGTGAGCATAACCAAATTCAATATAGTGTCAATTTTGTAAAATCCAATCATCAGACAGAAGCAATAGAACGTAGGAGTTCCTCCACTTCGATATATGTCAATATCGGAAGATCCACGCCACAAAGTACCATGGAGCAGGTGTGATCCAAAGCCCCAAAACCATTCAGGGCGGCACCCCGTGCAGGGCCTATGAAAGAGACATTACCATCTTCCTCCAGGAAGGGAATCTCATAAACTGCCTCACGAAGCAAGCGCATCCGTAGTGCACAAGTCTGGGAATGAGCCCTAATCGGGAACATCAACAGATCAGCATCGACCAGTGGAGGGCGCTGCAATGAGAGACAGATAGCCAGTGCATGTTCAAACGAGCACCAAAGGCATCGAAACACGGGTTGCACACAATCCAAAACCGGTCTGAATGACAGAGACCAGTCGCACTCCAAATGTCCCAGGAGTGTCGCTCCAAAATGCTGCATCATGCGTTCACGACACAGCTGCGCTGATGGGAGCAGCAGTACAGAATCTCGTCGTGACGGGACAGCCATTGCGAAAAAATAGCAATAACAGCAAGACTCCAGCCAATAAAGCCAAAGTAATCGGGAAACCCCCAAAAATGCTTCCGAAAATAGAATGTATAGCCGAAGGTATCAAACCGAATATGGAAGAGAAGGTATGAGCAAAACCAACACCAACGACTTTGAAAAAATGTGCAATACCAGCAGTGCTGGATGCATTAAATATACGTCCCACAAGTTCACCGAAGTGATTCGGAAAGTTAGTATTCAAAAGGGACTGTATCTCCGCCGATGACCTTGCCACCTGAAGTGCGTAGGTCTCGCTAGCAGATGTAAGGGCCACATGCTTTTGAAACAATAAAGCTTTTAGCCGACTCAACTTGTCGAAATCAACCTTGGAAGTAGCAATATGAGGCCAGATGTCTGCTACCTCCCTAAATTGAGTGGGGGGAAACAACACATTCCCGCAGCACGTAACGGCCTTGTTGACAACGACGATGTAAACTATTCCGGCACGCATGCCACAGCAGCGTTCGCTGTTAAGAACAATGTAACTGCCGTTAGAAAGCACCTGGAAAGTGTTTTTAATAACTGGGACTGGAACTCCCTTCAGATAACAAGCTAAGTTAGCAATCGAAGCGTTACACGCCCCGTGCAAGGACAGCTGTTTACAAACCATTGAATGGCTGACTGAAGCTTCGCATTCGCTGCCGCTAAGAAAAACCTCCTTCAAACCATTAACACATCTGTACTGAAAGGGAAGGTCCCACACCTCGTGTATGTAACTGTCTCCCAATAGTTCATATCTACCCACCGGAATGTGCTTCAAACACGAAGTAAATTGCAAAGTAGAGATAGGTAAATTAATAACCCCATGGATCAACCATTCAGCTGACGGAATCTCAGCTACCGTGAAAGGCAGTTTCTCTAATTTTTCAATATTTAACATAACATATGTCGCTTTCTTTTTAGCCATCAGTTGTTGCTGACGAGTCAAATTAAAAGAGATAAAGATCTCTCTGGCACGAACGTGCTGCCATGGAACGCGACCCGCCTTCAAGGTCTGAAGAGTCCAACTCAGCTGCATGATGGACTGCGTCTGACTCTGCCCATGATATAAAGAAGACATGTCCGATTTAATAATGTCTATAGCAGAGGACACAATGCTGTCAATCGTGTAAACACGTTCAGAAAGGGTATGCATGCCATTATCAACAACAGACAAAGTCTGCATCAGATTTGCTTGATCAATCTGCCTCAACCGGGCTGCAGCCTCTTGTTGTGAAAGCTTCCAAATCTCATTATAAACCTCGTATAAGAACCTTTTCTTCCGTGGTACTCTGGGACCTGACAAAAAATCTTGTAAATCAGTATTATTAGACAGTAACATGAGATGTGACTTAACTGCATCCAGCGTGGAGGACTTCAACCATTGCTGACAAAGCTTCCCCACACTGTATGTAGTTATAATATCAGCATGTTCTGGTGAAACGTAACGAGGGTCTGCCCTACTAGTCCTGAACCCCCCTGAAGAGGTGACAAAACGTTGATGACACATATTAGTGTCTACAGGCCATAATAACCACCCGCCTGGATGTAATGATGAAGTGTTAAGTGTACCATTCTGGACCCAATGTGTAAAGTCACTGAAAGTAGCATTCACATAGTGCTGCCAATTTGATAATTTAGAAGGGACAGGTATACTGGGCAAAGTTAATTCCTTAATCGTCGCTAAGCCCAAACAGCTAGTCTGTTGTACTGTGTCATTGAGGAAAATCATCTGTACAGGGATAATACATGCTCTAAACAACGTGTCCCTGCCTCGCATTTGCCAATTTTTCGTACCCCAAACACTTTTCAAGTCAACAGTTTTGAACCAGTATTCATATCCCTCGACCGACAGTTTAGATACAAACAAATTAGAATACAGTAATTTAGAATCGGTCAATAACATTTGCTTATTAGAATATGGTGTAACTTTAAAATAGTAGGACCTAGCATTACGTGGATCATGCCCAGTAAAATATGCAAATTTGTCATAATACGTTTTTGAACTCCCTTGTGGAGGAGTCGAGCAATGTTCCCATTGCACATAATTAAACATGGACTTAGGATTACTAGCTTTATGAATAAAGTGGTGTCCATAATAGTTGTAACAAAACATGTCACCATGATTATCTCTAAACTGGTAAGCATCTTCAGCGTCATAGACAGTATAATATTGCAAATCTGTTAGCATAGAATCTACTGTCTTCACATCCCAATCATCAGAAACAATGCCAGGTATAACAACATCATTCATTGATAATTTGAGGACATACGGTATTTGAATCAATTCAGTGGGACCATATATATCAAACATTACTTTATCCCACACAATTCCATCCGGAACTGGTATAGCAGAAATGTTCACTGTGGACAAGTCTTTTCGAACCATATGAGACGAAAAATGTGGTTTCAACACAGTCTCCACGTGCTCAATGTCAAATCGATCAGGAAGAAAATGACCATGTATTATCAGAAAAAAAGTAACCACAAATCCCAACCATAATAATATAGTCATCACGGCCAAAAATAGCCAAAAATAGTTCCAAGGAAAAACAAAATATGTTCGTTTAAGCCATCCCAGCAGCCGTCGTGGACCGTGGACAGAAGACATCGAAGACGAGGAGCCGGACCCATCATTATCAGCGTCGTTGAAGCAGCCAGAAGCAGTTCTAGCAAACGGTGCAACTCTGAACGAAGAAGGAGACGGAGGCTCCCACCGTGGCACGCTATAAACCACATGTTCAGAAACATCAGTAGAACGTACAGCAATTTGATCACAAGATTCCATATTAATCACCGTCGGTGGAACGATCGCAAGATCATCATCCACCCTCCCCAAGCTCGGAGAGGAAACAGTGTCGGTGAAAATCACCTGCAGCGGGACTTCTTCCCCAGTAGTGAGAGGGATTCCGGAACTACTGGGTGTCCCTCTTGGTCTGCTGTGCAGAATCGGCCACATGTTGTAACTTGACATTATCAATGGAAACAAAGCGATTTCCTTTGGCCCCTCGCAGCGGCGGTAAAATCACAGTTCTTGTGCCGCTTACCCCCAACACAGGGACAGGTTCTCGATAAGAAGGACCAAATTATTTTTTCACTGCGACCTTTTCACGCACTAGATCCCCAATCCTGGGTATCCAACCAGTAGGTGTTACTGGCTCATCCTTAATTCCTGAGGAGGCAGCATTGGCAGAAGAGTTATCTTCACGGAATTGTTGTAAATCCTGCAAAGCAGTGACACGATCATTTATGTCAAAGGGCGTATCTGCCTCCTCCACACCAGGACCATCTAGATCAGGAACATACATTCGTGTTCCAAACAGGCACTCATATGAAGTACGACCCCCCAGTGACCTTCTAGGCAAGTTATTAAGTGCTCTCTGTACTCCATATAGGTGGGCTAGCCAACCACGACCCGTACCTATAACTCTGGCCGTTAAGGACTGCTTTAAATCACGATTTAAACGCTCCACGACAGAATTTCCCTCGGGATGAAATGGAGACGAGAATTGGAGTTGGACCCCCAACGAAGCCATGGTGTCCCTGAATGCCTTAGAGGCAAAAGCAGGGCCCTGGTCCGAATGAAAAGCCACAACTGCAAATATATCGACAAAGATGCGCAAATCTTTAATAACAGTGCGAGCGTCAGCCGAGCGTTGTGGCCATACCCATACAAATCTGGAGCACGAATCTACAGCAACCAATATATATTTGTATGCACTATCTGGTGTCAGCGGACCACAATGATCCAAGTACACACACTGTAATGGTTTGTTTGAAATCAGAAGGGGCGTCTGCTGCGGGCGTCTAGCCGACGATGTCTTAATTTGTTGACAAATGTCACAACAAAGGACATACTGTTTCGTCTCTTTATAGAGACCAGGCCACCAGTAACGAGCCTGTAAAAGTGAAATTGTGGCAGCCACCCCAGCATGTGCAGAAGCCACCCCCTCATGTGCTGCAGAAATCAATCGAGGTCTCTCAATTTTATTGGGAATTTCACGTACACCAATGCCTGGAATTGTAACAGTAGCATTTAGCGCACCATTCAAGCAGTAACTATATTTTGAAGGAAATCCTTTAGGAAAAGGCGTGCCAGCAGCAGTAGCTTTTATGGCAGCCGATATTTCTGTGTCTGGTTTGGAACTCGAACGAGTCACTGCGGCCACAGTGGCGACAGCCACTGCCGATTTCGCAGCTTCATCAGCCAAAGTATTCCCAGCAACGTGTATTCCAACGCGCTGGTGTCCAAGTGTATGCACAACATGGACTTTAGGAAGCGTATCCTTCAGATCCGCAACCTTACCCCACAACATTTTATGCTTAATGTGTTGCCTTTAGAATCTCTGAACCCATTCATCTTCCAATAGTGTAAATATTCGTTGAAAGACTGCACACAGTAGTTGGAGTCACAGACCAGCAAGGTTAAAAGTGCCGGATCCGCATGCTCCAACGCTAACAATAGAGCTTTGAGCTCAGCCAGCTGTGCCGTGCAATCTCCCAAGGTTTTAGTATAAGTATGTCGGGGCAGAACACTTCCCCCTCCATAGTGCCGCTCACCACCGCACATGCAGCAGAATACTGTTGTTTAGTCCCAACCGCCGGTTGCGCAGAGCCATCGGTATACATGACCACTTCATATTGGTCAATAGGCAATGTACCAGCAGGAACAGGGTATTCTATTTCGTATTGAAGAAATTCTTGAGTCTGCAGTTTAGGGTCAAATACATAATCTACATCAGTGGCTGTCAAAGACGTAGCCCATTGTATCCATCGCGGGAGTAGAGCCTTCGAATTAGGAACACTCGCTTTGGTAACAGCCTCTAAGGCCGGAACCGGGGAAACGACAACAATGCGTTGACCCTGGGCCAGCGGTCTTTCTTTAATAACAGCCATCTGTACTGCAGTGAGAATTTCCTCAGTTTGTGCAAAACGTTGCTCTGCAGCAGAATACAAGTGAGATTTGTATGCAATCGGGACAGTCTCCCCTTCATTAAAGGTGACATAAGTAAACCCAACAGCCCCAGGTATTACCCTGATCACTAAATGTGTCTTATTGTCCCGAGTGTGTAAGTGTTTAACTGCTAAAAGATCACTCTGTAATTCTCGCAGTATGTGTGTATGTTCAATCGTCCAAAGTTTACTTGAAAAATTTGGGCGAATCAACTCGTATAATGGTTTTATACGCGTTGCATATTCAGGAATGTAAGTTCTGCCAAAATTCAGAAACCCCAACAATGACTGGAGCTTCCGAACCGTATTAGGAGGCTGCAATAAAGCACATTTCTCCAAAAAATGTGGCGCTAAGCTCTTGCCCTCACTCGACAACTCATATCCCAGGAAAATGACGCTGAGGAAAGCAATCTTTGATTTCTTAAAATTGAACTTATAGCCAATATCAGCAAATCCCACAACAATGCGCGATACACGCCTTAGATGTTGCAGAATCTCATCATCTGTCAGATATATGTCATCAACATATGATAATGCTTCAGGGTCGAACTCATGCAGCATTTCAGTTACACAAGCCGAAAACAGTCCTGGGCTATTCTTATACCCCTGAGGCAAACGAAAAAAATAATTCTGAGAGCCAAACGCACTGAAACAGGTATAGTCCCGACTCTCGGGCGCTATATTCTGGCAGAAAAATCCATTCGAGATATCTAATGTTGTTTTGTATTTCTTACGCACTATATTATTCATAAGCGCTGCGCTATGTGAATTCTGTATTGCATATGTGCGTGTATGACTATTCAAATGTCGGTAATCCACCACTATCCTATATGAATGGTCCGGTTTAGCAACCGGAAACAAGGGATTATTCATCGGCGAGACACAGGGCTCAATTACACCCTGATACTCCAATTGTGTAAGAATTTTCCTAACCGATGCCCTAGCTTCAAATTTGATAGGATATTGCGGTTGTGGCTGAGGTTCGCCCTTTATCGGTATTACATGATAAGGTGAATGTCTGTCCCACCCCACGTTATTTCTATACAAGGCGGGAGCCTGTGCTAGAGCCCATGATTTACTATAGGACTCCGCAAGTTCTCTCGGAACAAGTGGTGAGAAGGAAGGTGTAATAACCTCCTCCCCAACTGGACAGTCGCGAACAAAGTCAGGTGGCCAATCTTGTTCGGCCAACAGAACATCATATGATTTTACCACATGGTCCCAAAAAATGGCGTTTATAACACGGTCAATGTCCCCTTCCAATCGCATAGTTACTTCATATACTCTATCAGGATCAGAGACTCGCATATCCGGCATTTCTACTTGTATGAAGTCATCAGTTGCTTTCACCTCCAGATGCTCTAGAAGACTCCGGCGAACTATTGTGACCTCTGCCGCGCTGTCTAACAGTACTAACGCCCAAGACTTGTTCGTCAAGAGAACTCTCTTCTTGAGCGGCATGTCTAACTGAGACAGCTGCCACTTTCTTCTTTTTGAATTGCTGTTTCTGTTGCAGCGGTTTCTCTTCTTGTTTAATAGAAACCTCTGCTGAGCGTTGTGAATCCTGTCTCGGTTTCACGTACTCCGTCCTCCGCTCTGACCGCCCACCTCTCTCACTTCTCTTTTCCGAGGAGTCCTGAAAGGAACGAGATTGGCGTGTATCAGTATATTGATATCTATCAGGCGTCTTCAAAGTATCCCTATTCCTGAGATTATACTTATTCTGTGGGGTCTCCGTTTGCGGAGACTGCCCATCATCCTTCTTAGGTGTTTGCTGTTTCTTTTCCCAGCGCTTTTTCGAACCCTCAGGTTGTTGCTGTTTAGCATTATCTTTATTATTTTTACCCTGTAACTGGGGTTTTTGTGGTCTAGCCCCTAGGCTATCACGACCAATACTAGAATATGTTTCCGCTATTATTCTCGGAAGCTCCCGCTCCTGTTGAAGCAGCGGAACATCCCGAAGACGCATACGCACTGCTAGTGCTACTGCCTCTCCTTTGAGATTACTCAAAATAATAGAAGAAACTGTGGCAAAATTGCCCAGCAACTGCATGCCCAAATCCAAGGCAGGGGCAGCCCCATATTCTTCCTGAATCTGCTTAAGTACGTCCGGTAAATTAGCTAATGTCGGTGTACCGTGTGCCGTAGTGTAGAGCGCGGCAAACACTGTGCCCCAGGTATTACAAAGGTCCACCAGAGGAACCATCCCGTACGGCAAACACATCGTCAAAATTCTATGTTTATCCTGAGGTCCCGTATGGGGAAATACTGCTTCCAGCGTATTAATTTTTTGCGCCAGCCAAAACGGAGTCTCCTCTCGTTTAGCCGGTGCTTTACCATAACTGAGTGTACAGTGGCCGGATTAAGACCCGGAACCACCGCCTGTGGGTGCGCTGGAGCAGCACGCGCTGCATTCGTATTTAATGTCTGCATCACAAACTGAACTAATCGTCTATATGTAGCCGTTAATTCTGTATATAAACGACGAACTTCAACCACTGCCAATTGAGCAACCGCAGGATGTGGTGTATATGTAGCCAATAAAGGCCAGGTAGGACCATCTTTACTCAGTGGACCTAACCTTACTTGTGCTATTGTGTGTGGGAGGGCGCCATCAAGCCAATTATGGTGTTCTTGATAAGATAGAGGTATTTCTAAATAAGCGTAAGCCCTGTATTGTCCAGGGGCATTCGCAACTGTGTATTCGTGAAAAGTATTTGTTCCCCCATCCACTGCTGGAAAAGCGACCCAAGAATAAAAAAGTTCCGTTCTATAGGCTGCATGGGCGTCCACCACAAAAGTGACCGGACCCCCCTGGACTGTCAGTCCATGTGTCAATAGATGTCCCGTGAGCGGATGTCGCATATTAATTGCTATGTTCACTACATTAGGATTCGCCATTTTATAAAAAACAGCCGCAGGGCAGAGAAGGCACACCAATATCGGGGTTTTTTCCTTTCAAAGTTCAAGCTTGAACAACCGACCACTAAGCAATAGGAAGCACCTATGCCGTGGCAGCGGAAACCCTCAGCCCCACGGACGTCTCCGTATACGGAACCGAGGAGTCAAAATATATATGAGACCAAGAGAGTCAGTCGGACCTAATCATTAGAGCCAGACCAAACGTTGGCGGCGCCATGTCGCGTGGGCTCTCATTATTCTAAATGAGACTACTGGATTTCTAGGTAGCAGGATCGATAACGGTGTGGGGGACTGAGCCTGACCCACGTGTAAAGAACTCTGTCACCCTAAATCCGGTTTTTGCTCCGGCTAACTAGCAGTGCCTCATTTCTCCCATGTGGAAGGAATGATTTGGCAGCCGAGCGCATGACATCTTTGGAACTTCTCAGGGAAGTCGTGGTTACTCAGATCCAAACCAACTCTCTTATTTCCAATATGATCTCATATACAAATGACAAAGACAGTATAAGTTTTATATAATGTTTTAATAAAACGACTGTATTTTAGATATTAAGGCGAGAGCCGCAATAACCAGAACGATACAACACAGTAGGATTGTGATAGTTACCAGGAGAGTAAAACATAAAAACAAAGCTATCATATTGTCAAACAGTTTCTACTCTCCCTCTGCTTGTTCTATCTAGAGCACAGCATGTTAAGCTTCTAGCTTGCCTATTAGAATCACTATGGGGATATCAGCCCTCATACCTGAGCAAAGACCTGTGATCTTGGTTCAGCATCTGCAACGAGGCAGTCAGCGTCAAGTTGTGGTTCCCTGGTCGGAATCTCCCTCTTGCGTGTACTGGGACAAGGAAGTAATTTTATAACTAACATGTCAGCGTGATCACAAAATGTCCCTACGCAGGAATGCCCAGTCTAAACTCTTACCACGTCTATCGGCAATGTACCAGACTGTATCCTTGACTGAAGCACAGAGTAAATATGTTATGGAGAACTCCAGTGTTGAAGTAGGCAAAACAGTGTGATATGAATAAAAAACAACACCGTAGAACTGGCTATTTGAAAAATAACAGTACGAAGCCTAATAAAAAGCATGTAGAGCAAAGTGCACAGAAGCTCTAAGCTATTAGCAAATGAATAAAATATATTCAGGGCAAAATGCACAAAGGCCTAAAGCCTGAAGCTAAAGCGCAATGAATACGTAAAACTAACCACACTACAGTATGTCTATCCGTCATTGTGTCCATTGTAAATGTGAAAATACATATGTCACACATTATGTTTGGACATGCCACCTGAAACAGTTAAAACACAGTACACTGGACATACCTAGGGAAATAATGGATTGTTGCTGCATTGACATTCCCTTACCTCAATCATGAATAGGAAATGGATACGCATGTCACTGAAAGTCTCTGTGATAATGACATATTTACCATGTTTCACAGATGATATACACTAATGAATAGAAAAAAGTGACGCACACATATGTAAATAAATATTAATTCAAAACATTTGTTCAATCATCTATAAAAAATCAATTCAAAACATCCGAGAGTAGTTAATCATCAAGACAATTAAGGACATCCTAGTGCGATTACTATTTAGTACATATATGAGAAAGATAATTGTAAACACCTATTTAAGTGTTTAGGTTTGATCATTTTAATGATATACAATACCATCCTCAAAAAAGAACAATGCAAGTACAGTTCTTGGGAGGATGTTACACAACCAGATATTGTGCTTGTCCAGTCCAATCATTGTGACTTTCAGTCCAAATCCTGAAACATTTCGTTGAAAATTATAGCCACCAAAAATGTATTTTCAAGAATTGATATTGATTTCAGTCCAAACAGTTTTGAATTGAATCCTCCGTCAAATCAATTGGAGATTATAGTCTCAGTTCAAAGGTTAAGAAAATATTTTGCCACCCAATCAATTAGAAGATATAGCCGACACGTGTTTCGTCCTATAATAGGACTTCTTCAGGGCTGGTGGAGTATCAATATACCAATAACATTATGACATATTCTTGGTTCCTGTCCCACTTAAAATAAAAAGTCAGTTATTTAGGTCTCAAAGCATGCAAAAATCATGCAAGTGACTTTTTTGGTGTAAATATCAGAAGACTCTATTTACTTAAAAGAAACACACACCAGAATCTGGGTCCATACTTTTTGAAGACTCACAATTAGTATGTTATTTTCACCAAATAGAAAGTGACTAGATAAGACGTTTCTTACTGTGTACCCATAGTTTCCGTATAAACAGATAGCCATCCCTAGTAATTATGGACAATTCAATAAAAGAGAGGAAAGAAATTAGATTAATAGTATACCAAATGGCTCAGTAATGAAGTATTAATACTAATTATTTGTTCAAACAAAGGCTCAAAAAACATCCAATCTATTACAATTACCTTACGTCTATTAGCAAAACTCTTCATAATACAAAGGGCGCAATCACTGAAAGAGAAAAGTTTGTTATGACTCAACAGAGACTCCACTTAGATAAATGCTATACATTCCTTTCCAAAGCCAAAACAAATCATCACATATGTTCTCACCCCCAATTAGATCTTAACTTGGGGTAATATCCACAATTGGTGTTAACATGTATTCTCATAATATGCCTACAATATAATCCAATAATATCTTCACACCTATGTGTCCCCGCAAACCGATAACTGTAGTATCCAAAAAACTAATACAAATGCAACATATACAGGTTAGGTGTAATAGTAGAAACATAGAATCAGAAATACTAGTCCTGCTATAATTTGCTCAAAGTATTAAAACGTTGATATATCTTTTACATATTTAATAAGATATTCTCTGTTACCACGCTCTCCAATAAAAAGCGCCAAGAACAAGCTATACTATCCACGAGCACGTATGTATGTATGCTAGTACCTTTACCCATATTGATTTAAATAATCATAAACCAAGTAACTACTAGGATGTTTAGAATTGAGTTATTATAGATGATTGAACAAATGTTTTGAATTAATAGTTATTTACATATGCGTGCCTCACTTTTTTCTATTCAGTAATATACTTGTCCCTTTTGGTTCCAGCCTGCACACATTGGCAACAGGTGAGCACCATATGTATTAACAACAGTCTATATTTGATTAAACTGTAGGGATGTGCAACTATGGTAGTCACAGTTGCCATATATATATAATATGAGAGACACTAATACCATCTATCTGATTGCCATGAGAGTGCAGACTATACATGTCCAATATATCAGATTTTAAATGCATGATTGCTCAAAGCCAGCACTAAAAACTATGGTGTAGATATGTTTCTGACCTCACAACACATTTTTAATGTAACTTTTCTGACCATCTAAGGACCATAAAATGGCAGATGCCTGACCTACTGTACCAGGCATTAGAGAATTATCTATGTCCCCTGGAGGAATTCTTCATTACGGTAGGTGGATACTACCACTGTGGATATAGCCATTGGAACACATTGCTGCCTTTGGCGGTCTTGGGCTAATGGTGATATCCACCGGCGGTGACGGTGTCTTACGTGGCGGACATGACCTCCAGTTCATACTTCATCTCTCACTTGACTCCTGATACGGCTGCCAGCAAGACCATCACGACTTGAGCTGCTGTGAACTGCCTTTGGGAGCAATCACACCACATCCTACAGGTGATGTGGCCCCTGCTTTCTCACCCAAGCAGCTGGAGAAGCTGGTGGAGGAGGCCCTATAGAGGAGGTCCTACCCCTGTATGAACATCTGTAAGGTGCACCAGAGGAGCAGGTAAATGCACCATGCACACAAATATTTCATTAGCCCAACTATATTTTGTTATACGAAGCAAAGGCTGATGGGCAATGTTTTTGATTGCGTCTTTAAAGTCTGTAGGGTGCCAAAGTTGTGGTAGAATGGGATGAGTTCCTGGTCATGTACTTATGTTTGGTGACAGATTGTGAGTCCTGATACATTGTAGAAAGTGTTTGATGTATGTTCCCTGACCCACCTTGTGACTTTTGCACAAGTTTAATGGAGTTGGTATACCAGACTCTTCCTGAAATAGCATATTTGCAAATGTGTTTGCTGTCTGGTCAAACGTGATAACATGACAGCTGGTGCTGGAGATGCATGTTGTCTGCCTGTTTCTACCTCAAATATGCCTGACTGCATGTGCTCATCTATCTGTGGAGGGGATGTTAAAGACAGTCTGTGTTTGGCTTGTGTGCTAACTAGTTAGTAACCCTGCCTGTTTTAGTATGGTACATGCAGACATGACATACTTTTTTATCTATGTCATCCTATCATCCATGCAGGGCAACATCCATTAGAAGAAGGGGACTTAGCGTACCATCGCCAAGAAAGTGCGGACCCTGGGGGTCCACAGCCGGCAGAGCTGTTGGAAGAGGTGGGAGGACCTGAGACGCTGGGCCTGGAAAACCGCAGAGGCTCAGCTGGAGATGTCTTCCCAACGAGGACGGGGTGCCCGTCAGACCATGACCTCCCCTAAAAGCGGTGGCCTACTCTGAGTTGGATCGGCTTTTGAAGGCAGCAGAGCAGCCATAAGTGGGTAAGTACAGACCTAACTCATGTTTGTCCCTTTATTTGGTGATTGAGTGAGGGAACAGAATGTTTGCTCTGACAATGTGGTAAGTGCTAAGTTTCACGGATCTCCTGTGTACACATTGATCTATTGTAGCCATCTATAGCACCCAGGTCGGCATATACAAATATATTTAAAGGCATGCTGCTCAACTATGTTTTTGCCTCTTCACAATAGCATATTATGGCACACATATGACCATGTCATATATGTACCACTATACAGCATTTTCTACTCTGGTGATTGTTAATACCCACCAACAGGTCAATCCTCCCAATGTCATGGTGGTAACGTGTGTAGGTCCTTGATCTCTGTCCTTTGAAATGTCTCAAAATTCCTGTCTACGTGCAACATAGAGTCAGACATATTCTCTAAATTACTAGTTTGGGGAACCTGATGTAGAGGTGCAGGTGTTCCAACAATGCACACAGTACATATTCAACACAAGACTGACCATGGGCTGTGACATCCCTGCTGTCAAGTCCACTGTATTCTGAAAGGTGCCTGTGGCAAGAAACTGTAGCACTGACAGGACTTGTACTGTGGGAGGGATGGCATAGGGATTGTGTATGGCTGGTACGAGATCAAACTCCAACTGTGTACATAGATCCATGATGGTCTGATGATTCAGACGATATGTCTTGATGATATGCATGTCCTCCATGGTTGCAAGGTCAACTAGTGGACAGTACAATTGTGGTTGTCTCAATCTCTTTATGGCAGGATATCTAGGTAGAGAGGAGAGAATGTACATTGAAAAATGAGCTTAACACATGTAAGCAGAACATATAAAAATGGCACATACCTAACACTATAGGACATGCTTAGCACTGCTGACATATACTATATTGTGTATGCAGAAGCACTTTGTACACCAGCCTTGCAGCACAATGCCGAACCTGTAAGTCATGTAGGACACATAACACATGTGTAATGTACCATACGTGGCAGACTGAGCTCTCCTGCACTGATCATTACAAAAGTAATGAGATATGCCAATATCGTGCAACCACCTTTGTGCCACTGAGTAACTAAGCAAGCCCATCAACGGATATACTGGCACATCACGTCACTGTGTCATGCATGTCACATGTGTTAGCACTACCATGATGGCACAACATGGGGTTACTCCCCAATTTGGCCGAATATGTGTATGGTGCACTTTTATTGCCACATCAATGCATGATATGTGCACAAAATGACAGCTGCCTGTCCTGCAGCACTGGACAGATGGAAGTGACCTAAGTCCACCCGAGTTTGTCGTCATGGCAGTGGGTGCTCGCAACCGCTGTGCAACTTGTCATTGGTTAACATTGCTGCCTATGGGGGATTGGGGCCAATGGGAAGGACCACCAGCGGTGATGGTCCTGTACATGGTGGCCATTTTCAGCAGCCTTGCTCACTTGCCTCCTGACACTGTTGCTAGCAAGACCTCTACAACCTGAGCTGCTGTGTACTGTCTCTGGGAGCCATCATGCCATGTCCTGCAGGTGATAGGGCCTCAGCCTTCACCCCAGAAGAGCTAGAGAAGCTTGAGGAACGGGTACCACCCCTGTATGAGCTGCTGCATGGGGCATCAGAGGAGCAGATGAGCCCAATGCCATAGTCATGTGTGATAGGAGTGCGTGTGACAGTGAATGGGGTAAGTGTACTGGTGAGGGAGTATAGATGAATGCAGAGGGCAGGGAGGATGGGTATGTGTGGGCACTTGATGAGTCAGATATGTATAGGCCACTCCTGTTAGTATGGTGCCAGTGTACATGACTTTCTCCTTTTGTTTGTCTTATCCAAACAGGTGAACACCCCTCGGAAGAAAGGGATCTGGCGTGCCATCGCCAAGGAAGTGCAGACCTTGGGGGCCCACAGCCGGCAGAGCACCCATCATTGCAAGCGGTGAAAGGACCTGAGGCACTGGGCCCAGAAGACCGCAGAGGCCCAGCTGGGGATGTCCTCCCAACAAGGGAGAGTTACCCGTTGGACCTTGACCCCCCTAGTGGCCTGTATTTTGGCAGTGGTCTACCCTGAGGTCGATGGGCATTTGGGAGCAGCACAGCAGCCTCAAGGGGGTAAGTACTGTCTGTAACCTGTGACTTGCCTCGGGCTGTATGGAATTAGCTGCTTCACTGTAGCTTATGTGACACTATAGTCAATGCAACATGTATGTAGACTTGGGGGGAATGGGTAGTAACCACCCGGCCTGAGTATTCGTTGTAAATGTGTTTTTATGGTTTGCTGTCAGTGGATGTACATCTCACATACCCAGATTTCTACATGCTTGCATTGTGGAGATGGTCTGATCACATTGGCACATGTGTGAGTCCACTCTGCCTTTACTATGGATGTGAGATTATGTATCACCCTACCTATTGAGTATGACCCTCTCTATCGATCTGCATTTAGGCATTTGTGGCTCTAAGGTGTCAGTCCACTCCCATCTGTATAGCACATCTGTATATGCAACTGTGTGACTCATCTTCTATCACTGGGACTATATACATCAGGTACTGGTTATGGTGTTGACTCCATGTGAGACAGCTATTACATTTCCACCACAGATATGGCTTGTATAGGACTAGACTAATGGCTTGACAGTTGTATCCCCATATATTGGTAATCTGCTATCTATTACGTATGTGAAGGTTGCTCAAGTAGGCTCATTTGAAATGCACCTTTGATTTGGTCTGATTGCAATCATCATGCATTTCTAAGTCCTAGACTTGTGAGGATGAAACCTTGAACCCAATGGGATAGTACTAGAGGTGGTAAGTGCCTAGGCAGACCTCATAATTGACAACATGTAATGTTAATGCTGTGTATGCCAATGCCCTAGCAAGTACAGTGCAACATAGCTTATTAGCTGCCTACATCATGTCTCAATGGGTACTTGGGGGCACATCTGAAGGAGTGGGAAAATGACTGGCACCTTTGGCCTAGCTGAAGTGGATGATTAGGACACAATTGGGTATTGTATGAGTTATGAGATGTTGATGTGAAATGAATGTTGTATTTTCTCTTCTGAGGCTGCCCTATGTAGTAGTGGGTTGAGTTGTCAGTGCAAAGGCAGTGGTGTTGGTCCATGTATGCTTACATGTATGTACCCTCTGAGATGTGTGATGTATGGACGTAGGTACAGGTATTCAGAAATCTGGAACGGTGTGAGTGAGGGTCCTACTGGTGAAACTGCATGTGTGGTGGTAATGTATTTGGGCCATTATGTGTATATGTGTGTTCCTGATGTTCATCAGTTGTGGCACTGTACTCAGTGATTGAGTATGGATGTGTAATATTTGCAATATGGGCCATCGTAGATGTACTTAGATATATGATTAGTTGTGATACATATGTGTTTGGTGTTTGTAGCTCTTCCCCCGTGTTTGGGTCAGACTAATCTCATGCCTGTACCCAAAAAGTGTATGGTACACATAAGATGTCACCTGTATGGGTGTCTAACTTGTAGTTGCTTAATCAGTTCTTAGATCTAAATTGACACTACTATACAGAGTGTTGTGGATAGTTAACAAAGGACATGGACTGATCCACTGTTGTAACTGTACCGGCCTGATGTGTTTGGTGGTTCAGTCAGCTGCACTTGCAATGGGTGATAGGAGTATGGAAAAGTATGATGTGAATTTGGGCAGACGTTTGTACTTCATCCAGGGTATGATGTCAATGCAGAAATGTACATGGTGATCACATGGTGATGTTCATGTAGTCCATGCACACGGTGATCATGTGGATGACTCCAGTCATGCAGACATACTTGGAATGTAGATGTAGGTGTGAGGGTTACCATATGGGGTGGGTAGTGGTAACATGGTATGACATGATGTAGGAAATGTGTATTGGCACCTGAGATAGCCTAGCCAGGATACTTATGGTCACAAATGTGCACGTTTAAATGTGTGTATGTGAGGTATGTGTTAACCCTCTCTCTCCCTCCTTCTCCCTCTCTCTGTTTGTGTGCATCAACATTGGCAGGCAAAGGAGAAGGAGCACAAGCACGTGGGGATGCAACAGGCATGGGACCTGGAGTGCTGCTACCAGTGACAGTGAGGGACCCAGTGGCATGAGGGGCAAGGGGCGTGCCACGGGGAAGACCAGATCATCCACGTCATCTTCCGAATCCTCCTCCAGTGGACACTCCCTGGCAGTGGTGGACCCTTCTGGAACCACCCCAGCAACATTATTGTCTGCCACTCCCCTTACTACCACCGCCCTCCCTGTACCTCCCACCCAGTTGCCTGTGCCCGCTCACCCAGGAAGGTGGGTGTCTCCTTCCCCGCAGGCACCTCTGCCCCTGGCCAAGTCAGCCCTGCTGCCCACAGGGAAGAAGCTATTTACCACCTGATGTCCATCTCTGTGGGACAGTGGACCAATGTGAAAGCCATCTAGAGACTGGCAGTTCTAGTCTAGCAGAGCAATGCATTCTTGGAGCGCATTCACTGTGCACAGGCTGGCCTACAGAGATCCTTTTAGGCTCTGGCCTCCACGCTGATGGCAGAAAGTTACCCTTTGTCTACTGTCCCCCCTCCACCTACCTCTTCCCAATCCCAAACCCCTGTTCTCAAACCCAGACAAAGCACACAGACACACAAGCATGCACCCACAGCCAAGGGACAAACACAGGCACCAGAAGACCCACCACCACCATGCACACAAACAACTCCCACCTGCAGACAGACCAACATCCACTACCTGCACAGACTCCCCATTCCCCTCCTTCACAGACTCTACACCAGACACACCTGCAGCCACCACACCAACATTCAGTGATCCAGCCACAACTCCTATCTTACCCACAGTCAGCACAATAGCAGACCCGCAGACATCCACCCCAGTCACCACATCCACAGACACCACAAACACCGACACACCCACATGCAGCACATCTACCATACCTACAGATACCACCCCAACAGACAGTCACCCATCCAGCATGGCATCTCCCAGCACCTCCTCCCTTCCTTCCCAAGTCACATAAACACCCGCACTCACTCACGCAACAGACACCCAGCACCCACAAGCATTCATTGCACGCATTGAACCCAAAACATCCACACCAATACCTCCTACTCTCCCTTTACCTCCACTACCAAACCTTGTTGCCATGACCACCCCTGTGTGTCTAAGAATCATTTCCTCTCTGAGTTTTCCTTGTTGCCTACTCCTCTCCCACCATGTGATATCCACAAAAGGTCTGTGTCCCTCCCGAAGTCCAGCCCTGCCACCTCCAAGTCCTCCCCTGCCCCCCTGCTAGTACCCATGTCCCTCCACGCCAAGAAGTTGACCCCTCCCAAGCCTAAGCCCAAGCCCAAGGATGCCTCGACCACTAATCCCTGAGGTGCCTGCCTGCCCCCTTGATGCCCCTACCCTGTGGAGGTCATGTAGCAGTCAGGTCAAGTAGGGGCAACCAGAGGTGCCATGTATGTCTTTGACACTTTGGACTGTCGACTGGCCAATGGCCTTCTCATTTGTATATACTTATTTTTATATTCCCATAGTTAAATTTTAATACATCTGGCCCAACCTGTTATTGGATTCAATGGTAACATGGTTACATATGCCATAAGAAAAGAAAGGCAGGACAAATACCTGTGATTTAACCACTGTATTGAGCTGGGTATTTATTTCTCTGAAAATAGGCACTGAATAAAACAAAAACTATAATAAAAGGGCCATTGACCAGTACCAAAACACACTGAGAGAGAAAATATGGGAGTAGGGGGGCAAACGGAGAACACAGCCGTACTCAGCTCCCAAAATCAATACAAAATCACATCTAGGAGTACGGGGTTCTTGTAACGGGGGCGGATCAATAGTATATCAATTATAACACTAGACCCCTCGTAATCCTCAACTAGAGGCGAGACATGGGTGGACTGTGGTGTATGGTCTGGGAGGGGAATTTCCTTTACGGACTAGGTGGTCTCACACACTATATAGTGTCATGCTTCATCATATGACCACCTAGCCCCACCCAGATAGGACAATGCCACCTGGGCGGACTCAACCTCACTGTTAAAGGAACAGGAGGGAGTGCGTAAATTAATTCTGGTTCTGGAAAAAGGGATCCAGCTAGACTAAGAAATAAAAACACCTAAACAGATACCCATGTGAGTTTTATTAATAGAATGTTCTGTTTGATGTGATTAAAATGAAGACTGGTACACCAATGTGAGAGCAATGACTCACCGGGTCGCCTATCTAAAAGGAAAAAGCCGACATGTTTCTGCCCTCAAAAATGAGCTCTGGAAGGTCTCGGGGCATTCATCAGGGCGAAGGATCCCTGCTATTCATGCTCAGTGAGCGCTGAATAATTAATAACAATAGTGTAGGAATAATAAGTGGGTGACACCCGAGTGTGCGGAGGGGCCTACCTTGCCAAGGAAATACTTGGGGAGGACCTAAAGGAAATAACACAAATCAGACCGGTAATAAGGGTGACATGGTGACACAGCAATACACAGCAATCCACAACACACGTGAAAGAATTCATGCAGGACGCAGCAGTTCTGGGTACATAAGGCATAAATCACATAAATAATGGTATGGCACGTCATTGCGTGGAGGACAATAAGAAAGGGGAGGAGTTCTTACCCTATCACAAGAGGCTACTTGCCTACGGTGTCCAGGAGAGGGAGCGTCCCCTTATACTCAGACTCTAAGGTTCAGGGAGAAGAAGACAAGGGAAGAAGCCACATGAGAGGGAAACAGGGGTAAGAAGGGATGGAGGCCCCTACAACTGTCCATACACATCTCAACGCACAAATGGCCTGCTGATAGGCCCAACTTGAATCCTGACAGCCGAATTGGCTCCACTGTGCAGGAACATCCATGTGGAAGGCAGGCACCTCAGGGGGCAGAGGGTGGGGGTGGGGATGGGGGTGTTTGTTTTTGGAAGGGGGTTCTGTGGACTTTGGTTTATGAGGGGGTGGGGTTTTGGTTTTTGGTTTAGGGGTGGTGAAGGAGGTCTGGAGAGGGGGGCGTGGCTACCTTGTGCTCCATAGAAGGAGCTTTTTCTGTGAGGAGAGGGACTTTGGAAACACTAGGGTGATATGGGAGGACTGGGAGCTGGAGGGACTGGGCTGGGGAGTGGAACCTGATGTTTAGGGACAGCACGGGGTGGGTCAGGAGGAAGGAAGAGGTCAAGGCGGGTAAGGAAACGTTTTTTAGGTACAGTGGGGTGGACTGTGGGAGCAAGTTTGGGAGTGGAAGTAGAGGGAGTGGTTGTAGGACGTCTAAGTATGCTGGACATGGCTGTAGGTACATGAAAAGTGTGCTTGTGTGAAGTGGATGACTGTTGAGTGTCTGAGTGGGAGCGTTTATGTGTGTTTTGGGAGAAGGGGGGAAGAGAGGAAGGGAGAGGACAAACAGGTCATGTGAATGTATGTTGGGGTGGTGTCTGCAAGTAAGGTGGGTGTGCTGCATGTTGTTGTGATGGTGGTGGTGTTGACTGTGCATGTGGTGAATGGGGTGCTAGTCTGTGTGTCTGCTGTTGTGGTGATTGTGGGCAAGGCTGAACAGGTGGCAGGATCTGGGTCTGAGGATGAAGTGCTTGCAGATGTGAGTGCTGATGTGACTGTGAGGGAGGAGTTGGAGGGGGAGGTAGTGGAGGGAGTGGCTGTTGTTGTGTGTTCTTCTCTGTGTTGGCTGTGTGTATACTTGTGGTATGATCTGTGATGCTTATGCTTGTCTTTGCGCGTCCTGTCTGTTGTTTTGGGTGCATGCTCGTCTGATTGCGTGCTTGGGATGGGTGGAGGGAGAGGGGTCTAGGACTGGGTACAGGTAGTTATAGGGGGGACGGAAGGACTGGAGACACTGGCTGCCGTCAAAGAGGAGGCCAGAGCCTGAAATGATCTCTGTAGGCTTGGCAAGCCAATGAGAATGCCCTCCAGGTAGGCACTGCATTGCTGTATCTGCAATGCCAGCCCCTGGATGGCATTCACTATGGTTGACTGCCCTACAGAGATGGACCTCAGGAGGTCAATAGCCTCCTCAGTGAGGGCAGCAGGGCTAGCTGGGGCAGGGGCTGAGGTGCTTAAGGCGAAGGAGATGCCCACCCTCCTGGGTGAGCAGGGTACGGGCAACTGGGTGGGGGCTACTGGGAGGGCGGCACTGGTACGGGGGTGGTGGAAGATGATGTTGCTGGGGTGGTCCCAGAGAGGTCTACCACCACCTGGGAGCTTCTAACGGAGGGGGAATCAGAGTCAGTTTAAGCAGCTCCTGTCTCCCCCATGTTGCTCCCCTCACCCTCCAACCCACTGGTCCCCTCGGCATCGCTGGACACTGCTTTCTGGGTCCCGTGGGCTGCAGTTCACCCACCTGCCAGTGCCCACGCTCCTTCACCAAATGATGCTAATGCACACAAGGACAGAGGAAGAAAAGGAGGGAGGGTGGGGGAGAAAGAAAGGGGGCACAGGGTCAATTACAGCAATAACAACACATATGGCATGCACATCATAATGACTCACTGGTAATTTACACTATGCAATGACAACCACAAGACCGCACCATTGCCTGAGAACAACAGCTGAACATGAAATCTGAAGAAACTACCATAATCCATAAGCAGCCCTCTACTTTGAAATCTGCACACCTATTAAGACTCACTAATCCATGTCTGCCTGTTGACAAAGGTACAGCTTCACTTACTCCATTACAGTGTCTGAACAGCTTGCAATTGCCAGGACATACCAGTTAGATAGTGGACATCACAGTATCACTCCTTCTCTGGAGAGTCAGGATGTAGGCCCTAACATATGTAGAAATCCCAACAAATAACTAATACCTATTGTACATATCACTCACCATTGCAATGGATAATTATACAGCATTACCAATAATGTCATACTGAGGCATACACTGACTTTATTACCTTGGTATCCAAAGACCATGCCAGTCATAAGGAAAAAAAAAGAACACTGTGAGTACTCACCCCCTTGTGGCTGCTGTGCTGCCCTTAAGCACCATTCAACTCTGGGTTGGCCACCACCAATATGTGGGCCATTGGGGGGGGTCAGGGTCTGACGGGCACCTCTCTCTCATTGGGAGGACATCCCCAGCTGGATCTCAGCAGTCATTCGGGCCCAGCATCTCAGGTCCTCGCACCACTTTCTGCAGTGGGTGCTCCGCTGACTATGGACCCCCAGGGTCCCCACGACCTTGGCGATGGCACACCGTAACCCTTTCTTCTGCTGGGCGCTGACCTGCATAGGAGACACAGACAGAAGGACATCATTAACCACACACTTCAGTCAGTTACAGTAATGGACTACATACTGTATTGAGCTTACAATCATCATTCACATCCCAGTCACAACTGCGTTGGTAATCACCATCACCGCCAGTGGTACTCATCATTGGCCCCTGTCCTCCATAGACATCAATGTTAACCAATGAGGAGTTTGAAGGCCGGACAGGCGGATGCCATTTTCTGAAGATTATTATAATTGTAGTCAATGATATGTGTGTCATGGGTACTTATAGTACACATCAAGGCAATTCCTACACGTTAACATTGTCATTTGGTGGTGGATAGCTGCCTTACAATATTAGTGCTCATACCAGTGCACTGATTGATTAAGGGAAGTTGCTGAACATTGTAAATGTTATGATACAAATAATGTCCTACTACTTAGACTACAACTTTGAAGCAGTATTACCATATAACAATATTGGATAGTATTTGTTAGACATAGGATCTTTGGTTGGCAGTCAGGTTACCCCCTATCCAAGCAAGGACCCTCATTCTAGTCAGGATAAAAGAAAATCACACTCAGTTAACCCCCACTAACCCCCTTGAAAGCTTGGCGCGAGGAGGCATGCTTAACTTTAGAAGCAATTTGTAAAGTATTTGTACCAACAAACACAGTAATACAATGAAAACACTACAAAATGGACACCACACCAGTTTAGAAAAATAGGTAATAATTATTTAAATCCAACAAAACCAAAACGACAAAAATCCAAAATACACAAGTCAAGATATGAATTTTAAAAACAATGAGAGTCGTAAACCTTAGAAAATAGAGAGAATGCTGTTGTTACACAAAGTACATGGTTAGCGTAAAAAATAAAGCTCCACGGGTGAGTGTGCGTTGGAAAAGGGATAGCGATGCGTTGTTTCCTTACTCTCAATGAGGCAGTGCGTCCTTTCCTCCTCTGGTCTGGTCAGCGATGCAACGATTTCCAGACAGGGCACTTTGGATCCGCACAGAGTCGGGTTGACTTGGATGCCCAGGGAGGATGCGTGGAAAATCTGCTGCGTGTGGTTTGCACCACTATCAGCCTCTGGAAGTGGGTGTTGCACGTTGTTTCTCCAGTCGCGATGATCAATCTCCCAGCCACGATGCAGGTGGAGTGGCGATTTCAGACGTGAAGCCGGCGGAGCAAAGTGTATCAGCCACGCTGCAAAAGGTACGTCGAAAATGTCCACACATGGCGTTCTGTGCATGGATTTTCAGTTCTTGTCTGCCAGCTTCACCTTTCAAGGGCCTAGGGACTGGATAGGGCACCACTTGGCATGGCAGGAGTCTCAGCAGAGAGTCCAGGTGCTGGCAGGAGAAGTCTTTGATGCCCCTGAGACTTCAACAACAGGAGGCAAGCTCAGTTCAAGCCCTTGGAGATTCTTCTCAAGCAGGAATGCACAACAAAGTCCAGTCTTTCACAGGCAGAAGCAGCAACTGCAGGATAGCCCAACAAAGCACAGTCTCAGGCAGGGGTAGCACTTCTCCTCAGCTGTCCAGCTCTTCTCCTTGGCAGAGGTTCCTCTTGATTCCAGAAGTGATCTAATTTTCGGGTTTTTTGGTCCAATACTTATACCCCTTTCTGCCTTTGAAGTAGGCAAACTTCAAAGGAAAGTCTCTCTTGTTTGTAAGATCCTGCCTTGCCCAGGACAGGCCCCAGACACACACCAGGGGGTGGAAACTGCATTGTATGAGGGCAGGCACAGCCCTTTTAGGTGTGAGTGACCACTCCTCCCTCCCTCCCAGTACAGATGGCTTATCAGGATATGTAAGCTACACCCCAGCTCCCTTTGTGTCACTGTCTAGAGGAAAGTTGCAAACAGCCCAACTGTCGAGCTGACCCAGACAGGGAATCCACAAACAGGCAGAGTCACAGAATGGTTTAAACAAGAAAATGCCTTCTTTCTAAAAGTGCCATTTTCAAACACACAATCCAAAAACAACCTTAACCAAAAGATGTATTTTTAAATTGTGAGTTAGAGACCCTAAACTCCATATTTCTATCTGCCCCCAATGGGAATCTACACATTAATTATATTTAAAGGCAGCCCCCATATTAGCCTATGAGAAAGCTAGGCCTTGCCCAGTAAAAAACAGATTTGACAGTATTTCACTGTTAGGACATATAAAACGCATTAGTATATGTCCTACCTTAAACATACACTGCACCCTGCCCATGGGGCTACCTAGGGCCTACCCTGGGGATACCTTACATGTATGAAAAGGTAAGGTTTTAGGCCTGGCAAGTGGGTACACTTGCCAAGTTAAAATGGCAGTTTAAAACTGCACACACAAACACTGCAGTGGCAGGTCTGAGCCATGTTTACAGGGCTACTCATGTGGGTGGCACAACGAGTGCTGCAGGCCCATTAGTAGCATTTTATTTTCATGCCCTGGGCACCTCTAGTGCACTGTACTAGGGACTTACTAGTAAATGAAATATGCCAATCATGGAAAGCCAATTACACATACATTTTATAAAGGACCACTTGCACTTTGGCACTGGATAGCAGTGGTAAAGTGCCCAGAGTACTAAAAACAGCAAAAAAAAGAGTCCAGCACACATCAACAACCTGGGAAACAGAGGCAAAAAGTTAGGGGAGACCACTTCCAGGATGCCAAGTCTAACATTATTAGTAGTCCGTTTGCATGTTCAGGCAACCAGAGCAGATTTTAAACATTGGTTGTCTGAAATGTATTAGAAAGCTCTATTTTCCGTAATAGTGTGTGTTCATATCCTTCATGCTTTCTCACACTTGTGATGTTTGGTTTGTTTCGATACCAACCACTGGGAGGAGAAGGAATGCACCGTGTACAGACCCCTAGTTGACTTGGCTACAATGGAGGAACGCCATATAATTCTCACCTATCATCTGAACAGGGCGACAATCATTGAACTGTGTGCACAATTGGAGCCAGATCTCATTCCTGCTCTTCGTAGACCTACTGCAATACCTTCTACAGTACATGTGCTGTCAGTGCTCCACTTAATGGCAGGTGGATCATTGCAGGTGACAGTGAGCTTGGCTGCAGGAATGTCTCAGCCATTGTTTACTATAGTGCTGAAAAATGTTCTGAATACCTTGCTGACACACATGTACAGCTATATCATACTCCCCCAAAGCGATGATTTGCCCACTGTTAAGGCTGCTTTCTATACAATGGGTCATATTCCACATGTGATTGGGGCCATTGATGGGACACATATTGCTTTGGTTCCTCCCAGGATAAATGAGCAGGTGTTGAGAAATAGGAAGAGTTACCATTCCATTGAAGTGAGGTTGGTGTGTCTTGCTGATCAGTATATTTCAAAGTTTCCAGGATGTGTACATGATGCCTATGTAATGAGGAACAGCAGTGTCCCACAGATGATGGCACAACCAGGGAGAGAGAGTCTGGCTTATTGGTTAGTATGATGTTTTCATTCAATGCATGTCACAGTATATTAACTTCAAGTTGTACTCTGTAGTATTGTACACATGTAATGTGAAATGTTCACTATTTCCAGGTAACTGTGGCTACCTGAACCTATCCTGGCTGTTGACACCAGTAAGGAATCCAAGGACAGAGGCTGAGAATTGCTACAATGAAGAACATGGAAGGACCAGAAGAGTGATAAAAAGAACATTTGGTCTTCTGAAAGCCAGGTTTAGGTGCCTACATATTTCTGGTGGATCCCTACTACACTCCCCTGTAAAGGTCTGCCAGATTGTTGTGGCCTTCTGCATTCTTCACAATTTGGCCCTCAGACAGAATGTGCCATTTCTGCAGGTGAAGGGGGAGACAATGCACCTGTGCCAGCAGAGGAAAATCAGGACAGTGATGAAGATGGGGAGGAGGAGGATGTGGACAACTGGACACATCTGACATGCCTGTACATTCAATGAAAGTCAGGTAAGTCTGTAATTCTGTTCATACCACCATTTTAATGAAGAGCTGTGTGGCAGCTATCATGTACAAAGCTCTGTTGTATGCATTTTGAAACCTAAAACTGTTCCATCAGTGGTTAGTCTTGGCACGGGTATGCTTTATGGAGAAAAGCTTATTCTGTCTATGCTATGTATCAGCTGTTTGGCAGTTTCAAATACATTCCCACATCAATTCCCACATCAAACTGTGTCCTCATTTCATACAGTACTTAGCATGTGTTGCTAGGAATGTAATGTGAGTTTCAATGTGCTAACACAACCGCTCTGTTATTTCATTGTCCCTGACAGTTTGGCCTGGACTAGGTGTTATAGAGAAGGGATTGGCTTTCTGAGAACATGGCATAGCTAACACTGTGGCATCTTGTCTAAGGGCCTCACAAAATTTGTATTGTGTCACTACTAGTGTTTGGAGTTAATTGCAGTGCATGATATTATGTTGATGTAACCAGATGAATGTAGACTGTTATGTTGCAGAAGCTCATGTTGCTTTACTTCCCTTTACTCCTAATTTGAATGTCACTAAAGGTTTTCCTTTTTTAGGATGTTGATGTGGTCACTACTGTGTACTCATAGACTGCTTTCACACAGTTTGGTGGATGGTGACTTGTGGCAAGCACTTACACTGGTAATGTCTGACTGTACATTGAATGGATTCATACTTTACATTACATTTGCACAGGAAAATAAAGGTCAATACATTGCATTTTGATAAAATAAAAGCATAGATCTTTCAATTGTGTTTAAGTGTGTTTATTTAAATTGCAAAAAGGAAGGGATAGTTCAATAGAGTGGGGTGATGGTGGATGAAATCTTCAGTGTAGTGGCCCAGTTAGTTTGAAGCCCAGGTCCAGTATCCATGGGGCCATAGGAAAAAGAAGCCTGAAAAAGAAGCCTGAACCCCTGAACTGTGTGCCCACTCTGACTTACACCAGGACCTTTTTTGTCTTGCCTGGGAGGTGTTGACTCTGGTCCATGTACAGATGGGCACACTGTAGATTAACTTGCCCTGGGAACAGAGGTTTGGGTATCTTGGGTGGCTGCTGTTGTAGTGGAGTCCGATGTGTGGTGTTCTGCGGTGGACTGGGTGATGCTTGTGGTGTCATTCTGACCAAAGGTGCCAGATAGGCCAGGGAGATCTTCCTGATCCAGACATCCAGAGTAGCTGTCATCACTGGGGCTTTCTTCTGGTGGAGAACTGGGTAGACGTGGCACATGCTGGAGTACCTCGGGACATGTTTGATAGTTGTTCATATCATCCTCAGATATTAATATGGCTAAAGCAGGGAATTAAAGCAGGGTGCGTGCTCCCCAGGTATGGCATTGGCAGTTGACAATGATTTTTTACTGTATTGCTGAAAGCATTTTCAGATGAATATTATAATAAAAAAAGTAATGTTGCGTATATGTATTTTGCAGTAAATCTCATTGCCATATCCTAGTTTGCTATTGCCACCTCAGGTGTTCTAGGTGTAAATATGTTCAGCATTGATAGGTTTTCCTATGGGATGGGCGTCATGATTTAAACATTTGGTTTGTGTGTGGTGATGCATTGTGGGATTGGTAGTGCTTCTGAATGCTAACCATGTATTACTTATGTGTGTGAATGATGACGTTGGAGAAGTGTTATTTTAGTGGGTTGGGCATGCAAGGGAAATTAATAAGGGTAGTTAAGGAGGTGGGTATGAGTTTGGGATCGAGTGGGTTGAACGTAGATAGGGTGACGGGGAGACATGCCATGCAGGTGTACATGGTGGTAGAGAAGTACGTGTGACTTACCAGAGTCCAGCCCTCCAGTTATTCCAGGGAGGTTCTCAGGATGCAGGATAGCCAAGACCCTCTCCTCCCATTATGTCAACTGTGGGAGAGGAGGTGGGGGTCCACCGCCAGTCTTCGTTATGGCAATGTGGTGCCTGAATGCCATTACATGCACTTCCCCCATAGGTCGCTCCACCTCTCCCTTATGTCATCCCTTGTGCGTTGAAGGGTTCCCACAGAGTACAACTTGTCTGAGATTCTCCGCCATAACTAAATTTTCCTGGCAATGGATATTTGCTGAACCTGTGCACAGAACAGCTGTGGCTTTACCCTGGCAAATTCGTCAACCATGACCTGCAACTTATCATCAGTGAAACGGGGGGTGCTTTTGTGGGACATGCCAATTGTTTAATGGGTGTAGTGTATGTGTTGTGCAGAGGGTGGGGTGTTTGGTGGGAGTGCAGGTTGTGTTCATATGTGGGATGCTGTGAAGCAGTGATTGAGTGCAGTGGTGTTATGTGTGTTTGGTGTATCATTATGATGTGTGGTGTCTGATGTGTGAAGGGTGGGCTGGCAATGTGTAGCAGAATTTGTGAATTTGCAAGGAATTTTGAGTTGTGTGGGGGTGTGTTTTATAGTGCTGTTGGTGGGTGTGTATGGTGTGTGTATGTGAATCAGGTGCGGGTTTTTCTATTTGGCCAATGTTGGCTTTTGTTGTTGTGGAGTGGCAAAATTGACCGTGGCAGTCCACACCGCCAAAGGATAACCCCCATTGATGGACCACTGTGGTGATTCGTGGACCGTAATTTGGAGGGCGGCTTGTTGGTGTGGGAGTAAGGGTGGTGGGACTGCCTCCCTCCGCCACCGTTAGATCTGGCAATGTTGATTTTGTGGCTGCTTTCTGGCAGTTTTGTGTATGTAACTCATTATACGGTGGGCAGATTACCGCCTCTGTAGCTGTCTTTTGGCGGCGGTCTTCGGAATACACTGCCAAAGTGGTAATGAGGGCCTGTGCCTTATTTTTTTAAGACGTCTTGCACAACCAGGTTGATGCAGTCCACCAAGCGCAGGACCCTGAAATAGCCAACATCTGTCATGGCTTGACTATGTTACTGCCATTGTTGGTGGCAACAAATCCAATTCAAAGACCTCTGGGTCGCAACCATTCAGACACAAGATGTTTGCAGCTGTTTGTGATGTGTCCATGGCGAACATGGCTACTGTTGCATGCTGCCAAATGCTCTTACAAATTTCTTCAGGGACAAGACCTGTAGAGAGCTTTTGTTTTAACCCACATAAGAGATCTAGGGCCAGATGTAGGAAGTTCCGATTCGAAAAATCAGATGCAGAACGGTGTCTCAGATTTGCCCATAGCGAGTCCCTGCACTCACAGGGATGGTGGCCTGCTGAAAACAGCAGACCTCTATGTCTGTGACTGCTTTTTAAATAAAGCTGTTTTTTCATTTATTTTGCAACCCGTTTTCCTTAAAGGAAAACGAGTTGCAAAATAAACAAAATAACGAAACCATTTGGTTTCATTTTTCCAGAGTAGGCAGTGGTCCATTGGACCACTGCCTGCTCTGAAAAAACATTTTGGGCAACATTCACAAAGGAGAAGGGGTCCCCTTCCCTTTTGAGACTGGGTTACCACCAGTGTGACACTGGTGGTAACTGCGAATTGCTTTGCGACCGCATTCGCGGTCTCAAAGCAATTTAGCATCGCGATGCGAGTCGCAAATAGGAAGGGGGCACCCCTTCCTATTTGCGAGTCGCATTCACGATTTGCGAGTCTGTACCGACTCGCAAATTGTGAATGAGCATCGCGATGAGCATTTTGCATGGCGCAAACTACGATTTTTGCAGTTTTCACCATGCAAAATGCTTCCTACATGTGGCCTCTAGTGTGCAGTGGTGCACATGTAATCAGTTGTTTGACAACTGGTCCACATGTCTGTTGTCAGGTGAATAGTGTGGAATACACTTACCTGCAAATCTTGTCCACCGAATCACAGCACATTGTTGTTAGAAATGGGGTTTCTGGTTGGCTAGGCTATGCACCTCAGCCAGGCAGAACCTACCCACTCTAGTCAGGGCAAGGGAGTTACACGTCCAGAATAACCCCTGCTCACCCGCCTTGGTAGCTTGGCACGAGCAGTCAGGCCTATCCCAGAGGCAATGTGTAAAGCGTTTGCACAACATGCACAACACACGTGACGCAAAATGTACACCACAAAGTAAACACAACACTGAGCTATGTAAAAATAATCTGTATTGCACAAAACATAATTAGACCAACATTACACGTAAGTAATACCCTGCTACCTTAGCAGTTGTCAGAATGTTACACAAGTTACTAATACTCTGCAAGAATATGCAGTTGTCATATTAGAACACGTAAGTACTCAGGATTCTGCAACATAAGCAGTAGTCAGGAATTACAATAAGAGTTATATGCAATTGTCATGAATAACCCCTAAATAATCAGAAAAGGCACTTTAGAAAACAGATCACAAGTCATAAAAATACATATCAGCTTGTCACACTCATAAAAGAAACATCAGCACCTATATGTAATGTTATGAAAGCAGGTAAGGTTTATACTAGGCTCCTGGAGCCCATATTCCCTAAAAGTACCTTGTTGTGATGAAGAGACACTCCCAATGCCTAGAAGATGGACAATGGGGCCCTCAGTGCTCCTATGCGCAAAACGGGGGCCTCTGAGGTCTCTTGGGAGAGAGGGGGGGTCTGCACCCCTCTACAATGAAAAGAATGGGCCCCTCTGGGGACCCGTGATCCTTGTGGGGCCCCCCTGGCCTCTAATGGCCCTCTCAAAAAGGGGGGGGGCAAAGCACAAAAGATGCAGGTAGTAGGGGTGATCGCGCCCCTAGCACAGTGACCGGGGGAAAGGGAATTCCCTTTTCTCCTCGTGTCCTGCTTAGAAGGGGGGCAGCTGCCCTTGTCCGTGGTGCGGCTACCCAAAGGAGGTAAAGGGAGCAGGGGCCTCCGTTGAGGCTCCTCACCTGCTTCCTTCTGCGGCCGCACCCGTTTTGATGCACGAGCCGCTCTGCTGCCGTCCCTCGTCCACGAGGGAGGCAGCTCAGGGAGTTGGTGCCGTCTTGTGCCCCGGGGGCGCTCCGTAAAGCGCGCGTCACCCGGGGGCACAATAGGAGCGGTCCAGCTCCTTTCCTGTCTTTCAGCAAGTGCCCCGGGGGCACTACAAACAGCGCAATCCTCGCGCTAGGCACAGATGTGGCGCCCGGGTCGCGGCGGTGATTTCCACAGCAACGAAGAAGCGTTTTTGAAAGCGCGAGAGCTCTTTTATAAGCCCGGGCTGCGGCGGTGACTTCAGGCAGAAATAAAGCGCTTTTCAAAGCGCTAGGGCAAATCTAAAGCCCGGGCTGCGGCGGTGATCTTTTCCACATAAGTGAAGAGAGCGCCTTTTCAAAAGTGCCTCGGATAAAGATGAAAAGATCGATGCAGGGGTCTGGGGCCACAGCACTCTGCCCCTGGGAACAGCCAAACGACAAGGAAAGGCACAGAGCTGGTGGGCCCAGATACAGGCCAGCACAAGGGGTGCAGATGGTGGCAGTTCCTCCTAGTGACCAGGCAGGTCACAGGTCAGCACAGCAGCAGCAGTCCAAGGTGGTTTCCTGGTGAGTCCATTCATCAGCGTTCTGTGTCCAGTTTCCAGTTCCAAGAATGTTCAAATTGTGGGGAAAATTCCCCTGTACTTATAGTGGGTTTACAGTGTGTTTTACAATGGTAGGAAGAGGAGGTTCCAGCCAGTTACAACTGGTTCTGGGAGTGCCCCCTCTCTCTTTTCAGCACAGGCTCCAAACATCAGTGGGGGGTTAACAACCCTATTGTGTGAGGCCAGGGCACAGCCCTTACAAATGCAGGTGTGCCCCGCCTCTCCCTTCTCTCAACCCAGGAAGGCTTTACAATATGTAGATGCACCTCAGTGACATCTCCACCCTCCCTGTGTTCAGGCTGTCTGAGAAGTATGCACAAAGCCCCAACTGTCAGTCTGCCCAGACTTGGATTGGAGGCAAGCTGCAAACCACCAAACTCATAAGCACAGATAAATGCGCACTTTCTATAAGTGGCATTTCTGTGATAGTAATAAAAAATACACCTACACCAGTAAGCATCATTTCTCACCACTATCACAACCATACCAAATATGCCTACGCTACCCCTCATAAATCAGACTACACCCCTTACACATAAGGCAGGGCATTTCCAATGCAATCCTATGAGGAGGCAGCACTCACAGTAGTGAGACACCAAGTTAGGCTGTTTGTCACTACCAGGACAGGCCACGCAACATGGCACATGTCCTTCCTTCTACATACATGGCACCCTGCCCAAAGGGCTAGCTAGGGCGTACCTTAGGGGAGACTTACATTTAGTAAAAGGGGAGTTCTGGGCCATGCAAGTAAATTTAGATGCCAGGTCCCTGTGGCAGAAAACTGCACACACAGGCTCTGCGCTAGCAGGCTTTAGATGGGTTTGACAGGCTACTTCAGTGGGTGGCGCAGGCAGCGCTGCAGGCCCACTAGTAGCATTTAATTTACAGGCCCTGGGTATAGGGATACTACTTTACAAGGGACTTATAGGTAAATTAAATATGCCAATTAGGTATAATCCAATCATACCAATTTTGTAAGGGAGAGCACATGCACTTTAGCACTGGTTAGCAGTGAAAAAGTGCTCAGAGTCAAAACGTCAGCCAACAATGGTCAGAAAAATAAGGAGGCAAAAAACAAAAAGTCCGGGGAATGACCCTGTAAAAGGGCCAGGTCCAAACATTGTGATGCAGCGATGGAACAGCAACTCTGGCAAAATAAGTCCAACTTGAAACCTTCCATTTCGGGCAGAGGACTGCCACAAACTCTAAGAATCCCACTGCTTCTACAAAAAAAAAGAGGGAGAAACTCCAGCGCTAACATTTTTGCCAGTTTCTATTGAACAAAAGTGCCGTTAGGTGGTTGCGGTCATATGGCCCCTCCTGCCTAAACATTACCGTAATTGTAGCCTGAATTTTCTTCTTTTGTGAAGCCACTGACACAGGAAACATTTGAGAAGTAGGTGATGGTAGACTCAATGCACGATGTGATGCAGTCACCGTATGCTGTGGTGTCTCCATCTGACTCTGAGTGTTACTGTGCAATTGTGAGGTCACAGAGGCAGGTGATTCTGGCACACTAATGGGGACAGGGCTGCATTGTGCGAGAAGATCACCCTCTTCTTCCTCACCTTTCACCGTGATTTTACCAGTTGTAGCTGATGTTTCCTGGAAATTTAGGCCACATACTAAAATAATATTGCAAATGTTACAAGCATGTAGAAAAGGTACTGAACTGTGCAACAATTTTCCTTAACAAAAGGTAAAAATACAATGAAATGCAAAATACAGACTAGGCCTATACTAAACCTCCAGGCTACCCACCACTATAAAATTTAAAAATCTTATTCAAGTACAAAGAAATACTGCTGAGTGCCCAAGGAAACAAACAACACCTTTTGAAACTATGTGTGTGATTCAACAAAAACAAAGTCCTTAAATCCAAAGGTATATCAGGAGACAAAGAGAGTGATCCTGCTACCTCGAAATCCAAGTGAAAAGTGACTAAGAGATGGACAAAGCACTGGGAGAAGCCTGATGGACAGGAAAAGGAAGTTGGAGTCTCTGCGCACTTCCTTCCTGTTTGAAAAAACAAGGCTACTCAATCTGAAAAACAAATTGCAGGGTCCATTGGCAAAGAGCATCTAGTCAAAATCTCTTTTTGACTAGATTAAGTGGCTCGGGAGTAGAAAATCTACTTCAGAAGTGAGACAGGGCCTCCTATCCAGTGGCGGGCACTGATGAAGGGTCTGGTGTTGCTGCACCAAACTAAGAGGTAGAATGTTGTTGAGGGACCCTGATCAGGTTACTGTCAATGTCCCTGAACACCCCTGCTAAGGAGGGTATGTTGGTATTTTGGGCCTTCCACTGCTCACGCGTATCCCAATGGATGTCCCCTTGCACCTGCTTGATCTCCTGAAGTTCTGCCAGTACGTGGCCCATCACGCCTTTGGACTCCTTATAGACCAGCAAGACGTGGCTGGTGGTGTCCCCAGTGGCCTCATCCCACTGGCCACAGCATCCCTCTCTTGCACGCTACCCCACAGGCCTGTGCCCTTGATAGAGGGTGCCCCTTCCCACTGGTTCCAGGACCATCATTGTCCAAGGTGTTGTGCTGCGACTCAGGATCCCGAACTTGGGGCACAAGATGGTAAACACTGCCCTAGGGACAGAGGTTGGGGGACGAATGGCTGCCTGTGATATTGAATGAATCGAGCTGGGAGGTGTTCAGGTGGGCACAGTAAGACTTAGGCCCTCATTACAACCCTGGCACTCAGTGATAAAGCAGCAATATTACCACCCACAGGCGGGCAGGAATAAATATGGAATTATTACCATGGCAGAAATCGGTCAGACAGACAGCCACTTTAACACACAGACCGCCGGGGCAGAATCAACAAGCACCTCAGCGGTAACCGCCAGGAGCCAGGCGGAAGACAGTGTTCCGCCCACAGTAATATGACACACCTACCCGCCACCTTTTCCGGGGCAGTACCAATGACATCAAAAGCCTGGCAGAAACAGAACACAGAAGGGAAACACTTCACCTCTGGAGACTCAGGGAAGAACCATGTCGCCTTGGCGCCCGAATTGCATGTTTTCCCCATGCTCATCTACCTTCTGCTCCATTACGAACACCAACGCCGGTGAAGATGACCACGGTGAGTACTTCCGCCTAGCACACAGGCGGGGGAGCGAGTGACACACACACGCAACACACACACACCCACCCTCATACGCACAATCAGATCCAGCAACAGAACATATGTACCCAATACCCCTCAGGAATAATGCAAGGATAACACCAATAGATTAAAATGAGTGTAATAAGATTAAATAGTATAAATACGTGCATCCAAATAAAAAAGTCTATACATATTTACAAATGTAGGGACACTGCCCAGTACTCAATGTCCATGGGCCACAGGGCCACATCACATAGTCCAAGGCCCCACCTTACTCCTGCAACAACACGAAGAGAACACCGCAGGGGCATCAGGTCAAAAATAGCCAGGCACCTCAGGGGGACGGGGGATGGGAGGGCACCTCAGCTGGAAGATGGTACAACGCCACTGGTCCTGGAGGGAGCAACATGCCCATTACTCTGTCCTGGGGAGTGCAAGGTCACAGTCTCTCAAGTGGGTGATTTGCCCACTGCTTGGTCCTGGGGAGTGCAAGGCCACAGTCTCTCAAGTGGGTGATTTGCCCACTGCTTGGTCCTGGGGAGTGCAAGGCCACAGTCTCTCAAGTGGGTGGTTTGCCCACTACTTGGTCCTGGGGAGTGCAAGGCCACAGTCTCTCAAGTGGGTGGTTTGCCCACTGCTTAGTCCTGGGGAGTGCAAGGCCACAGTCTCTCAAGTGGGTGACTACTTCCACTGGTTCTGGAGGGGGCATTGTGCCCAGTGAGATTCATCCTGGGAAGGATGTGCTAAGTGGATGGCTTCTCCGCTGGTTCTGGAGGGGGCATTGTGCCCAGTGAGCTTCATCCTGTGAAGGATGGGCTGAGTGGACGTCTTCTCGACTGGTTCTGGAGGGGGATTTAGGCTCAGTGATGCAAAACGTAGGGAGTGCAAGGTCACAGTATCTCACCTGGGTGACAGACCCACAGGTTTTGCTGTTGCCAGGCTGCAAAACAGACCCCGGACGCAGGACTACACACTGTCTGCCAACGGTGACAGCTGCTCAATGTGGCAGTGGTGGTGGTGCTACTGGTGGAGCTGGCAGTGGTGGGGGGAGGCTCCAGCCCTTCCCCTGCAGCCTTGGATGGCTGCCCACCGGGGCTGCTGCTGCTGGTGTTGGTGCTGGTGATGATGCTGGCAGTGGTGGGGGGAGGCTCCAGCCCATCCCCTGCAGCCTTGGACGGCTGCCCACTGGGGCTGCTGCTGCTGGTGGCAGTGCTAGCAGTGGTGGGGGGAGGCTCCAGCCCATACCCTGCAGCCTCGGACGGCTGCCCACTAGGGCTGCTGCTACTGGTGGCGGTGCTGGTGGCGGAGCTGGTGGCGGTGCTAGCAGTGGTGGGGGGAGGCTCCAGCTCTTCCCCTGCAGCCTCAGACAGCTGAACCACCATGATTGGTGGTGGGGGCTCCGACTCTGTCCCAGCACCTGGCCTCTTGTCCTTTCTGCCTTTCTGGTGCATGCCCCTTGCCCTTACTGCCATCAGCTGGGGATGGCTCCTTGCTCTTTTGCCAGCATCTGGGGACTGCTCCTTGCCCTTCCTGTCAGCAGCCAGGGATTGCTCCTTGCCTTTCCTTTTAGCAGCTGGGGGTGCCTCCTCGCCCTTCCTTGTAGCTGCTGGGGGTGCCTCCATGCACTTCCTTGTAGCAGCTGGGGGTGCCTCCTTGCCCTTCCCTGCAGTGGCTGGGGTGCCTCCTTGCCCTTCCTTGTAGCAGCTGGGGGTGCATTCTGGCCCTTCCCTGCAGCAGCTGGGGGTGCCTCCTTGTCCTTCCTTGCAGCACTTGGTGCAGGCACCCTTTCAGTGTGGCTGCCTGGTGCCTGGGATCCTCTCCCACCTAGAGTAGGAGTGGACACTACTGTGCCCGTGGACTGGGTGGTTGAGGTGCTCACCTGGGTTTTGAGGTCAACGGTGGAGAGGAAAAGCTTCTTAGGGACATTGGGGTGGAAAGAGGGAGATCGTTTGGGATTGGAGGAAGAAGGAGTGGTTGTAGGAGGTGTCAATCTGCTGTGTTTTGGTGCAGATGCATGGGTTGGATGCTGTTGTGAGGTGGATGGCTGTTTGGTGTCTGAGTGCTTGCGTTTGTGTACTTTGGGAGGAGGAGGCACAGACACAGCGGGAGAGGGCACAGGGGACGTGTGCATGGAAGTGGGGGTGGTGACTGCCAGTGAGGGGCCTGTGCTGTTAGGTGTGCTGGTGATGGGGGTAGTGGATGAGGATGTAGTGCATGCAGGTGTGAGTTGAGAAACTGGGAGGGAGGTGGATGAGGAGGAGAAGGGGGCCACAGTGGAGGCAGTGGATGTTGGTATGTTTGATTCTGGATGGTGTTTGTGTGAGTACCTGTGGGATGAAGTGTGGTGCTAGTGTTTGCCATTGCCACTCTTGTGTGTTGTCCTGGGTGCATGCTCGTCTGACTGTGTGCTTGGGATAGGTTGGGGTTGAGGGGAATGGGATTGGGTAAAGGAAGTTGGAGGGGGGAGGCTAGAAACAGGGACAATGGCTGCCATCAGAGAGGAGGCTAGATTCTGGATTGATCTATGTTCGGTCGCCGTGCCAGTGTGAATGCCCTCCAGGAATGCATTTGTCTGTTGCAATTGGGCTGCCAGCCCCTGGATGGGATTCACAATGGTTGTAGCCTCCTCACTCAGGGTAGCAGGGCTAACTTGGGCAGGGCCTGAGGTGCCTGGGGCGAAGGAGATGCCCACCCTCCTGGGTGAGTGGGCACAGGAAACTCACTGAGGGGCTGATGGGAGGGTGGTGCTGGTACAGGGGGTGGCGGCAGTACTTGTAGTTGGGGTGGGCACAGAGGTGTCTGCCACCACCGGGGGCCTCCATCAGAGGAGGTATCCATGTCAGAACTGTCCCCTCCAGTCTCCGCTGTGGTGCTCCCCTCGCCCTCCGTGCCACTGGTGCCCTCACCGTCGGTGGATTCGGCTTCCTGGGTCCAGTGGGATGCAGCTCCCTCTGTCACCCGTGCCTCTGCTCCTCTGCCAGATGATGCTAATGCACAGAAGGGCAGGGTGACAAAACAAAAATGGGGAGGAAGAGACAAACGATACACTTGGTCAATGGTGGCACCAACACCACCGTTGACGTACACGACACAAATACAGGGAACAGCCCTACGCACTAGGCAATGTACTACCAGTCACAATGCTAGTCACAAGGCCGTGGATAGGGACACCTAATGCCAATTGCAGCATACCCGAGACCCACAGACCCCTGCCCAGTAGTGGATGCCTACTAGCCTGATTGGAGGACTTTCACATCAGAACCCTGCACACAATGGGACCTACTCTGCAATGTCAGGCCTGGCCTAGGGGCACCCAGAGGCACACATTACCCACCTGGATACCACCCCACCAGGCGCAAGTTGAATATTGGGGCACTGTACTCACCTCCTTGTGGCTGCTGTGATGCCCCAAGCGCCCATCCAGCTCCGGATAGGCAACTGCCGGTATGAGGGTCATCAGGGGGTTCAGGGTTCGACGGGCACCCCTTCCTCATTGGGAGGCCATCCTCAGCTGGGTCTCCACCATCTTCCATGCCCAGTGTCTCAGATCCTCCCACCGTTTATGACAGTGGGTGCTCCACCTGCCGTAGACCCAGAGGGTCCGCACGTCCTTGGCGATGGCACGCCATAAACCCTTTTTCTTATGGGCGCTGACCTGCAGAGGAAATATGCACAGGGAAAAGTATTGGTCCGACCGTCCTGCCTGTTACACTCATGGCCCACCATGCCCCTTCCCATCCCCATTAGCACAGACATGAGACATGGCCCACCATACATGCTGCACGCTGCCCGGGGCCTATCCACTACACACCCCCTACATGAGACCTTCACACACAGCACTCCATGCATTCACGCCCCATGCATTGTACTCACAGTGTACTCACCTGTTGGTCTGGAGGCCCATACAGCAGTTGGTACTGGGATAAGACCCCATCCACCAGTCTCTCCAACTCCGCCGAGGTGAAGGCAGGGGCCCTTTCCCCAGTCACACGAGCCATGGTCAGTTCCAGACACAGGTCACAGCAGCACATGCAGTGTAGGTCCTCTCCTGATAAAGGTCAGGTAGCAAGTGAGTGAACAGATAGAAAATGGCGGTCACGTCCGCGGCGGTGCATACCGTCACCGCCGGCGTACATCACCATTGGCCACTGTTCCCCATAGGGCCCAATATAAACCAATGAGGAGTTGCACAGCGGTTCTCGACCGCCTCCCACAACGGCGCACAATGTCAGCGGAATTACCTCATTTCCACATGTCCCTCCATAGAGGATAGGCGGGTGCCATTTCAGGGGGGGTGCAGACATGGCTACTAACTTCGTCACAGTACACATATGCACCATTTGGACCTCTCCAACAAAATACTGTTACAATCACAACATGCATTGAAGTGTAGTGGTTGGAAATAAGAGATAGTGACCAGCTGCTCACCATTTTGCCCCGTAGATTGCAACACCTGCAGATGAATAGGAGATGGAGACATACCCCCATGTACAGACCCCTGGTGGACTTGGCAACAATGGAGGACAGGCACATTATCCTCACCTATAGACTGGAAAGGGCCACAATCACAGAGCTGTGTGCCCAATTGGAGCCTGACCTAATCTCTGCTATCCGTCACCCCACTGGGATCCCGCCTCTTGTGCAAGTGCTATCAGTGCTCCATTTCCTGGCTCCTTCCAAGTGACAGTGGGCTTGGCAGCAGGAATGTCTCAGCCAATGTTCTCAATAGTGCTGACCAGAGTGTTGTCTTCCCTGATAAAACACATGTGCAGCTACATTGTTTCCCCCAGGTGGAGGATTTGGCCACAGTGGAAGCTGATTTCTATGCAAAGGGACATATCCCCAACATTATTGGGGCAATTGATGATACACATATTGCAGTTGTCCCCCCCGGCAAAATGAACAGGTGTTCAGAAATCAAAAGAGCTTTCACTCCATGAATGTACAGATGGTGTGCTTGGCGGACCAGCACATCTCCCACGTCAATGCAAAATATCCTGGGTCTGTGCATGATGCCTTTATCCTGAGGAATAGCAGCATCCCATGTGTGATGGCTCAACTCCAGAGGCACAGGGTGTGGCTAATAGGCATATGGGTATGGTGTGGGCCCTAAGGGTTAGTGTGTGGCTAACAGCTGTCCCTCGATATTTGCAGGTGACTCTGGTGACCCACACCTCTAATGGCCACTGACCCCTGTGAGAAATCCCAGGACAAGGGCAGAGGAGCGTTACAATGAGGCACATGGGTGAACAAAATTATATAGAGGACCTTTGGCCTCCTGAATGCCAGGTTTCGTTGCCTCCATCTAACTGGTGGATCCCTGTACTACTCACCCAAGAAGGTCTGCCAGATCATCGTGGCATGCTGTATATTGCACAACCTTACATTACGTTGCCAGGTGCCTTTTCTGCAGGAGGATGAGGATGGAGATGGGCGTGTGGCAGGAGTGGACCCTGTGGACAGTGAAGATGAGGAGGCAGAGGATGAGGACAATAGAACTGCATTTAATTAACAGTTTTGTGTTTGACATTGTCACTGGCAGGCTGATTTTCCCACTTCTATGGCCACTCACTGTACCCTTTGGCATCTCTATTTGCAGATATTTGGGCCCCACTATCGCTCCTGATGTGTTGTGTTGACTGCAGCCAAATTCAGGTCATTCCTATGTATACATTACTGTACAGTTGAATTGCATTGTTTAAACCTTGTTAAATGAATACATACTTAAATCATTTGACATACTCCATACTTGTATTTTTCAAAGGGTGTTTATTTAAGTGCTAAGAAGTAGAGGGGGGGTGCAATGGGCTGGGGTGATGGTGGAGAAAAGTCGAGGATAGGGTCCAGTCTATTTGTATCACAGGTGCATTGCCCAAGGGGGCATAGGAAGGGGAGAAATGGCAGTTTAAGGTGGACAGGGTGACAGAGTGGGACACAAGGGTGACAATCAGGAGAGTCTCATTTCCTGGCAGAGGTCTTGGCAATGGTCTCTGGCTTCTGCCTGGATCGCAGGGAACATTTGCGAGGTGGTTCTCCTTCTGCAGGTGGAGAGGTGCTGGTGGCTTGTTGGTCCTGTGGTGGGGCCTCCTGTCCACTAGCGGCAGCGGAGGTGGAGGGCTGTTCATCGGTTTGGCTGGTGCCTTTTCTGCAGGATGATGAGGATGGAGATGGGCGTGTGGCAGGAGTGAACCCTGTGGACAGTGAAGATGAGGAGGCAGAGGATGAGGACAATAGAACTGCATTTAATTAACAGTTTTGTGTTTGACATTGTCACTGGCAGGCTGATTTTCCCACTTCTATGGCCACTCACTGTACCCTTTCGCATCTCTATTTGCAGATATTTGGGCCCCACTATCGCTCCTGATGTGTTGTGTTGACTGCAGCCAAATTCAGGTCATTCCTATGTATACATTACTGTACAGTTGAATTGCAATGTTTAAACCTTGTTAAATGAATACATACTTAAATCATTTGACATACTCCATACTTGTATTTTTCAAAGGGTGTTTATTTAAGTGCTAAGAAGTAGAGGGGGGGTGCAATGGGCTGGGGTGATGGTGGAGAAAAGTCGAGGATAGGGTCCAGTCTATTTGTATCACAGGTGCATTGCCCAAGGGGGCATAGGAAGGGGAGAAATGGCAGTTTAAGGTGGACAGGGTGACAGAGTGGGACACAAGGGTGACAATCAGGAGAGTCTCATTTCCTGGCAGAGGTCTTGGCAATAGTCTCTGGCTTCTGCCTGGATCGCAGGGAACATTTGGGGGGTGGTTCTCCTTCTGCAGGTGGAGAGGTGCTGGTGGCTTGTTGGTCCTGTGGTGGGGCCTCCTGTCCACTAGCGGCAGTGGAGGTGGAGGGCTGTTCATCGGTTTGGCTGGTGTCAGGGGCCTGGTGGTGTGCTACTATAGTGTTGGCCATGTCTGCCAGCACCCCTGCAATGGTGACCAGGGTGGTGTTGATGTCCTTCAAGTCCTCCCTAAACCCTAGGTACTGTCCCTCCTGCAGCCGCATGTTCTCCTGAAACTTGTCCAGTATCTGGCCCAGCATATCCTGGGAATGTTGGCATGCTCCCACGATCGCGGTGAGTGCCTCCTGGAAAGTCGGTCCCCCGGGCCTGTCCTCCCCCTGTCACACAGCAGTCCTCCCAGCTACCATGTTGTCCTGTGCCCCTGTCCCCTGAACCGTGTGCCCACTGCCACTGACCCCAGATCCCTGATTGTCCTGTGTTTGTGGGGTAGCCTGGGGTCCCTGTAGTGGTGGACACACTGCTGATTGACGTGTCCTGGGGACAGAGGTGTGGGCCCGCTGGGTGGGTGCTGTGCTGGTGTTTCCTAAGGGGGGAAGCTCTGTGGTGGTGTATGACTGTGCCTGGGTAACTGACTGTCCGGAGATCCCTGATGGGCCAGGTTGGTCATCCAGATCCAGGCGAGCAGAGCTGCTGTCATCACTGTGGGCCTCTTCTGGGGGGGACTGGATATTGCTGGCACCTCTTCTCCGGTGACATTGGCTGGGACTTGTGGGGATGTAAATGCAGTGTTATTGTTTCTGCGTCTGACATATTGTGCATGGGTGTGTTGCCATCTAAGGTTGTTGTTGCCCTGGCAGATTTGCCTTTGTGTGAGTTGCTATTTGGTGGGCTAGGTGATTCTCTCCAGTGTGCATGCAGTGGTGATAGGTGTCCATGCAGGTCTGTGAGTGGTGTCCATGCATTGGTGTTGCATGCAGGGCTTGGTATTGGGATGAGTGGGTTGTGATGGTGGGGTATGTGGGAGCTGGCGATGTGATGGGAGTGAGGGTAAGGGTTGGGGGGTTTGTGATGACATGCAGGGGGGGTGATAGTAATAGAGATTTGATTTACCAGAGTCCAGTCCTCCTCCTACTCCTGCCAGGTCCTCAGGATGCATGATTGCTAAGACTTGCTCCTCCCATGTTGTTAGTTGTGGGGGAGGAGGTGGGGATCCACCGCCAGTCCTCTGTTCAGCTATTTGGTGTCTTGGTGTCACGGAATGCACCTTCCCCCGTAGGTCGTTCCACCTCTTCCTGATGTCATCCCTTGTTCTGGGGTGCTGTCCCACGGCGTTGACCCTGTCCACGATTCTCCGCCATAGCTCCATCTTCCTAGCAATGGTTGTCTGCTGCACCTTTATTCCAAATAGCTGTGGCTCTACCCGGATGATTCCCTCCACCATGTCCCTTAGCTCCTCCTCTGAGAACCTGGGGTGTCGTTGTGGTACCATGGGTGTAGTGTGAGTGGTGTGGGTGAGGGTATATGGGGTGATGTGTTGGGGTGTGTGATGTAGGGTGCGTGGATGGTTTATAAGTGATGGTGTTATGTGGCTCTGGTTGTGTGGGTGCTCTTGCTGTATCTCTCTCTGGTGGCAATTCTTTATAGTTGTAAAGGGATGTGGGTATTATTGGTGTGTGTTTTATAGTGGTGTGGGTGTGGTGTGTGTATGTGTGTCACGTGTGTGTAGTTTGAATTGTCCAATGTGGTGTTATTTTGTTTGAGTGTGTGTATTTTGTGCGCGGTGGTATGCACTGCCAATGGTTTAGCGCCATTGAATGTCCGCTGCGGTGATTCATGGGTTATAATGTTGTGGGCGTAGTTCTGTTGGTGTAACGGTGTGGGTTTGGATACTGCCAGTTTATCACTGACCTTTGGGCTGGCGGACATGTGTGGGTGGCTGTATAGTGACGGATTGGTATGTGTGTGTCATAATATACTTGGCGGTTATCCGCGGCTGTATGTTGGCGGCAGTCGGCATGGCGGTAAGTGGAACTTACCGCCAATGTCATAATGAGGGCCTTACTGTTGGAGTCTGACCAGGTTGTCCACATGGGCCAGAACTGTCCTCCACGTCCCAACGTCCAGGAGTGTCTCCTTCACTGGGGGCTTCATCCATGCGGGTAGTGGTAGTCTCTTCTGTGGTCTCTGTGTGTCCATTGGCAGGTGGACCTGTTGATTTGAAACATATAATGCTACTGGTTGTATTGTGACACCTACCTCCAAATGTTTAAAGTGACATTTTGCAAAGCCCTTGTACATAGTGGATTTGCAGGTTATCCTATTGTGAAAGGTACCCGTGATATTGGTTGTATCGTACTGACATTTGTGAAGCATGCCAATTCCATTTAAGTCAAGCAGCTACTGAAATGTGCAGGTCATTAGCACTTGGGAGCATGTGCTGAGAATTACATCTTGCCACCAGTGTAGGCAAAACAGTGGGTAGGCAAGATTTGGCTTTGACCATTTTGAGGCCTAGTTGATTGTCATGTAGGCAGACTCAGGACTTTGTTGTATATGAGATTGGAGTCAGCATGTGGTCAGTGCTTTGTGAATGTGTCTGCTGTCAATATCATTCTGGTATTCCATCTTGAGGTATTTGGGTTCCTTGTTTTGCACCTATGGTAAGGTGTCCTTCCTGTCCTCAAAATGTTCATCTTGGTTCAGCATGTCAAGATGGAGCTAGGTAGCAAGACACATCTCTGAGTTGAGCATGATCTCCATCTTGGTCCCTCCCAGGCGAGTAAACTTCAATTGGGAGTTAGCAGGTGAGGGGTTTTGGACAAGTGACCACTGTTCTGGTATTTGGAGTCACTTAAACAGTGCCTTCTGGGTGTTGCAGTCAGGTACTCTCACTACTTCCCAACACTTTGCAATTGGTATCCTCCCAGGTGAGTAAACTTCATTTGAGGATTCACTAACAGATGCCTTGTGGCAAGTACACACTGGGCTGGTGATTGGAGTTCGAGAAACGGCCTGTTAGGCTCTGCAGTCGGGTCACTCCCTCTACTTCCCAACACTTGACAATTGGTATCCTTCCAGGTGAGTACACCTCATTTGAGAGTTCACTGACAGATGCATTGGGGCAAGTGGAGTTATAGGAACAGGCCCTCCTGGGAGTTGCAGTCCTATCACTCTCACTACTCCCCAGTACTTGACAAATGGTATTCCCCAGGTGAGTAAACTTTATTTGGGAATTGACAAACAGTGGTCTTTGGACAAGAGAACCCTGTGCTGGTGTTTGGAGTTACAGATACAGTGCCTGCTGTGAGTTTCAGTCATGTCACTCTCTCAAGTACACTACAATGGGGAGGTAATAAACAAGGATATTTGGAGAAGAGGACACTGGGCTGGTTGGAGTGGAGTAACAGTGCCACCTGGCCTTAGCAGCCACGTCAGTCTCTGTACTACACACACTAGTTATATGTTATCCTCCCAGGGAAGTACAATACAAATGAGAGATTCTATCAAGGGTATTTGGAGAAGGAAACACAGTGCTGGTGGTTTGAGTAAGCGTAACAATGCCTGCTGGGAATTGTAGTCATGTCAGTCCCTGTACTACACGCACTTGTAAAATGTTATCCTCCCAGGTGGGCACACTTCAATTGGAAGTTTAAAACAAGGGTATTTAGAGAAGGAAACACTGGTCTGGTGTTTGGAGTTGTAGAATAGTGCCTGCTAGGAGGTGTAGTCATGTAACTCTGTGTAATTCACACACTATAAACACTATACACAAATGTTATCGCGCCAGGTGAGTACACTTCAATTGTGAGATACCAGAGAAGGGTCTTTGGACTGGTGGACACGTGGCTTGCGAGTGGAGTGACAATGAAGGTGGCAAAAGGTGAGCAGTGAGCATGCATTACATGGCATTTTGGTGATATTATTAGTGTTGTGATTTACCAGACTCCACTCCCCCAGGTATTCCTGTCACACCCTCAGGATGCAGGATGGCCAAGACCTTCTCCTCCCAGGGATAGAGTTATAATAAGGGAGTGGGGGGTCACCTCCAGTCTTCTTAACCTGCAGCTGGTGCCTGGAGACCAAGGAATGGACCTTTCCACTGAGGTTGTTTCACCTCTTCCTAATGCCCTCTCTTGTGCTCAGGGTGGTGCCTACAGCTTTTACTCTATCGACTATTCTGTTCCACATTTCCATTTTCCTACTGAGAGGAGTGTGCTGGACTTGTGATCCAAACAATTCTGGCTCTTCTCTTATGATTTAATCCGCCATGACTCTGGTGCCATGATGCAACGACATTGATAAACCTGGAAAAGGAGAACTTGGTAAACCAACTGCGTGATTTTATGTGTATTTTTAAAGTTGATCTACCATTGATTCCTATGGGGTGTAACTGCGCACAAAAAGACTATTTTCACTAAAGTTCACAAATTCATATCTTGAAAAGTACTTAACCAATTTTGATAATCTTGGTCTTAAAAATAATATAAAAATCTGAAGTATTTTTATAAATTGGTCTCAAGTTATTCTTTTGAGTGTGTGAGTTGCAGGATTGATGCTGTGGGTACAACAAATGCTTTGCACTTCTCATAAATTGGCCAAACTGCTCGACCACGCTACCTAAAAAAATAGACCATTTGGTGATCTAGTTTTACCCCTGTAAACCAATGTGTGGTTGCCTGGACCCCTTGCACAGTGTGCCTAGCTTTGCACGGTACATGGAGGGCCAGCCTCCTTCAATCAGCTCCTTGGAAGATAGGAGGCCGGGGAGAGGTTCTCTCTCCCCTTCCACACCATCGTCAGTAATCAGGAGCATGGTAAGCTCAGACTTCTGCCCTTTGGCCATCCAGAGCCTACCTTAGGGGTGACCTACATGTATTAAAAAGGAAGGTTTGAACCTAGCAAGAGGGCTAACTTGCCAGGTCACCATGGCACTTATGTTTTAAGCAAAGAGCACATATACTTTAGCACTGGAAAAGCAGTAGTAGTAATGTGCATAGGGTCCTAAAGCTGGCAAAAACAAGGTCAGCAAAACAGGCGGTCTGAAGGCAAAAAAGTCAGAGGAAACCACACCAAGGATGCCAGGTCTAATAAGTGTCCCTCCCAGCTGAAAGTGGGGAGAGCTACCTAACCCCTTTGAAGCTCTTTTCACTAAGGTGGAAGAACAAGGAGAGACCATCAACAACGGCATGGTCTGTTCCAGGATGGTATTCCACCATGAAGTTCATTCCCTATATTCATCGCAACAGTTTGGGATTCATATTCTTCATCTGCATTAACCATCTGAGGGGTCTGTGTTCTGTCTCAACCCAGAAGTGAGTACCAAACAGGTATGGTTTTAGCTTCTTCAGGGCACAGACCACAGCAAAGGCTTCTCTTTTGATTGCACTCTACCTCTGTTCCCTTGGGAGTTGCCTCCTACTGGTGAAGGCTACAGGCTGACCCAAGCCCTCATCATTTAGCTATGCGAGCCTAGCCCCTACACCATGCTCTGAGGCATCTGTCTATACACTAAAAATTTAGGAGAAGTGAGGGACATTGAGCATGTGTGCTGTGCACATGGCCTCTTTGAGGGTGTCAAAGGCTGTCTGGTGTGCCCATGTCATGCTCACTTGATGTGGCTTCTTCCTGTAAGTCAGCTATGTTAAGGAGGTGACAACAGTGCCATCTTCCTTGACAAATGTCCTGTAGTAACCAGTGAGGCCTAGAAAGGTACTCATCTCTGTCTGGGTCTTGGGGGGTTCCCAAGCCAGAATGCTTTCAGTTTTAGCCTGAATGAGTTGCACCTTGCCACCTCCACACTTGGTGACCCAAGTAGACCACTGATCCATCCCCTGGATGGAACTTACTGGCCTTGAAAGTCAGGCCTGCACTCTGCAGAGCCCAAAGCACGTGCTGGAGGTGGAATAGGTGGTTCTCCCTACCAGAACAAAAGACCACAATGTTGTGTAGATAAGTGGCAATGAAGTTCTCCAACCCAGCCAGAACCCGGTTGCCCAACCTCTGGAAGGTAACATGGGCCTTCTTTAAACCAAAAGGCATGACCTAGAACTTGGAGTGCCCTTCTGCGGTCGACAACTCAGACCTCTCTTTGGCCCCCTCGGTCAAGGCAATCTGATAGTGCTTGCACATTAAGTCAAACGTGCTGAGGAACTGGGCAACTCCAAGCTCATCTATGAGCTCATCAGCTCTGGGGATTACATGTGAGTCAGTCTTGGTAACCACTTGAGGCCACGCTAAACCACACAGAGAACCTAAGTACAGGTTTGACACCTGGAGGATGAGCCTTGGACACCAATACTACTGGGCTGGACCAAGGGCTGTTTGAGGGCTCAATAACCCCTAATGTCAGCATTTTGGAGACCTTCTTAATGCTTGCCCTCACACTGTCAGACAGCCTCTAAATGTTGTTTTTCATAGTGTAGCGGTCCGCCAAAGCCCGGATGCAGGAATGCCCTGAGACGAGACCCCTGGGGCACTTTCGACTTTTCAATCAGCATTCTAGTATGTGATGATGCTGCTTTAGTGCAGGTTAAAGAGGATGGCGCCATCCAGTATGGCAGAGAAGATCCTGGAAGAAAAAGCAAGTGGAGCAGTGAGGTGAGGGAAACTGAGGACAAGTGGCAAAAAGAGAAGAGCGGGATCAACAAGCGAGCACACCCATCAAAGGAAGAAGACGACATGGACAAGATTAAGCTGCCAGGAGAGTCCAGAGAACTCCATGGGGAACCGGCTGATGACCAGGAGGAAGCAACCACAGATGGACAGATTGAGGAAAGCTGGATGACTACCTAAGAGACAGGCCTGAGGGATGGAGCCACCACGCCTTGTACCCCAGACCATGGCATCAGGCAAATACAAAGACAAGTGTCTGGGCAGTCTAATGGGTGACTGCTGTTTTGTGAGGCACTATTAGGGTTTGACACCAGCCGCCCACGGGTGTCAAATCTCGCTCCTTCTCAGTGATTGGTGTGACACTTACTGCACTCACTGTTCTAAAATCTTGTCATACACCAAGATTATCATACTTGTCTCACTGCGCTTGATAAAAACCCACCGGCTCTCAATCCTCTGATGTTCTAGAGCCTGGTGCATGATCACTTGATAAAGAGTAAGAGTGGAGAGCACAAGGTGTGACACAAAATGGTGCGGTGCTAGGGAATGGATATATATTACCTACTGGCAATGGCTAGTAGCAAGCTATAGTTAGGATCATGTTTTTATAGAAAAATAATTTTTTGACTTGCGTATATCTTTGGCACTGTTTGATGAGTCTTCATGAAATTTGCCAACAAAAGTTTTGCAGTGATTCTTGTTAGGCACAGAAAGTTTAGGGGTGATCTGTCGAGCTGGGGCCGAGAAAAAGGTGGGGGTGAAAAAAGTTTTGTTTCTCATGTTAATTACCATCAGACCTTTAGACAAGCCTACAGCCCAAACCACTGTATGAAATGACACTAAGGCCCTCATTACAACATTGGCGGTAAAAGGTGCTTACCGCCGTGCAGAAGACCGCCAACACACCGCTGAGGACGCGGAATTCCACCACAGCTATTATGACCCACATCTCGGAATCCGCCAAAATTCAGACACCCACAAAAGTCCGCCACACCAAAGGTCAGTGATAAACTGGCGAAAACAAAACCTCCACCATCACGCCAACAGAAATAAGCCCACACTATCACGACACACGAATCCACGCGGCGGTCTTTCAACTGCGGTATTCCATTGGCGGTACACACCGCTGCGCTCAAAATACACACACATATACAAAACCCAGCCACATTGGACGATTCAAAATACGCACACCTGAGACACATACACACACCACTCCCACACACCCATTACAATATAAAACATACACCCACATTACCCACAAACCCCTACAACCAAAAATACAGAAAGAAGGCCAGAGAGAGACACCACCAGCAAGTACAACAGCATCCACAGGCACATAACACCATCACCCAAACAACTTCCACGCACTTCACACAACACACCACCACATATCACCACACTTATCACCACACACTCCACCCCACACATCACCTACACCACCCCATGGCACCGCAAAGACACCCAAGGTTCTCGGAGGAGGAGCTCAGGGTCATGGTGGAGGAAATCGTCCAGGTAGAGCCACAGCTATTCGGATCACAGGTGCAGCACACCTCAATTGCAAGGAAGATGGAGCAATGGCGAAGAATAGTGGACAGGGTCAATGCAGTGGGACAGCACCCAAGAAATCGGGAGGACATCAGGAAAAGGTGGAACGACCTACGGGGGAAGGTGCGTTCCGTGGTCTCAAGACACCACCTGGCGGTTCAGCGGACTGGCGGCGGACCCTACCTCCTCCCCCACAACTAACAACATGGGAGGAGCAGGTCTTGGCGATTCTGCATCCTGAGGGCCTCACAGGAGTAGGTGGAGGAATGGACTGTGGTAAGTCAAAGCTTTACTAATATATCCCCCACCCTACCTGCATGCTATCACATACCCCCACCCTCACCCTCACCCCCATCACACCAACTCCTCACAAATGTCCCAATATCACAACCCACCCATCCCAACACCAAGCCCTGCATGCAACTACAAAGCATGGACACCCATCACTAAAGCATGCACACTGCACATAGCCATACACCCCCCTAAACCATCATCACACAAGCTCCCACAAAGGAATGCCAGCACTGGGGTACACGGTTACCCACCCATTGCACACCATGCCACACACAGATGCAATAATCATGCCTTTCCACTCCTGCAGGACCCCTACCCAACGTCACCAGACAGGAGGGCCCAGACATGTCCACTCCACCCACAGAAGAGGCCCACAGTGATGACAGCACCTCTGTCCAACTGGATCTAGATGACCAGCCCGGACCATCGGGGACCTCTGGACAGTCGGTTCCCCTCACACAGGAACAGGCCACCACAGACCTTCCCCCCTCTGGAAACACCAGCACAGCACCCACCCAGCAGGCCCATACCTCGGTCCCCAGGACACGTCAATCAGCTGTGTGTCCACCACTACGGGGAACCCAGGATAACCCTCCACCCCAACAACAACAGGGACCTGGGGGCAGTGGCAGTGGGCCCACGGTCCAGGGGATGGATGTCCAGGAACACAGGGGAACTGATGAGGGCTTCCGTGCAACAGGGGGCGGACAGGCCAAGGGAACCCACTCTCCACGAGGCCCTCTCCTCCATCATGGGAGAATACCACCACTCCCAGGAGACGATGGCAACGGTACTGGCCAAGTTTCAGGAGACCCAGCGCATGCAGGAGGAACAGTATATGGGCTTCAGGGAGGAACTCAGAACCATCAGCTCCACCCTTGGCACCATCGTAGGGGTGCTGAAGGAAGTACTCAACACCAGGAGGGACACTGTGGCACAACAAGGGGCCCCTGACGCTAGCATGGACGATGAACTGCCCACCACCTCCGCCGGCGCTGGAAGACAGGACGCCCCACCACAGGACCACCACACCAGCACCCCACCCCCTGCAGAGGGAGAACCACCCCGCAAATGGTCCCTGAGATCCAGGAACAAGACAGAGAACGATGCCAAGACCCCCGCCAAGAAATGAGACCACCCTGATTGTCATCCTACTGTCCCACTTTTTCACCCTGTCCATAATTAAACTGCCCCCGCTCCACTTCCTATGCCCATATGGGCAATGCACCTGTGAGACTAATAGACTGTACTCTGCCATGGACACTCTTTCGCCATCACCCCTCACCAATTAACTTCCCCCTCCAATATTTTGCATTGAAATAAACACACGTAAAGCACAAAATGATCTGGAGTCTGTCTGTGATTTCGAAATAGTGTATTAGCAATTACAGTGACAAAATGTGTTTGAAATAGTAATGTCAACATACCTATGTCACACAGCTCTAGTCCATGAGGAATGTAAGCAGATGACACACAGTGGGACCCACATCTGTGAAACCGTATGGGAAAGTGACATCTCAGTGACCATACACTGGGTGAAAACGACTGACAGGATAGAGGTAGTAGTGTAAAAGTACATGTATTAGGCAGGTTTGTATTCTCACCTGTGTGTCACTGAAAATATTGCTGGATCACTGAGTCCCTGTTCTGCATGTCTTCTTCCTCTGCTTCATCCTCATCACTGTCCACAGGCTCCACAGCTGCCACAACACCGCCATCTGGACCATCCTTCTGTAGAAAAGGCACCTGTTGTCGCAAAGCCAAGTTGTGAAGCATACAGCAGGCCACGATGATCTGGCACACCTTCTTTGGTGAGTAGAATAGGGATCCACCTGTCATGTGGAGGCACCTGAACCTGGCCTTCAGGAGGCCGAAGGTCCGCGCGATCACCCTCCTAGTTCGCCCATGGGCCTCATTGTAGCGTTCCTCTACCCTGGTCCTGGGATTCCTCACTGGGGTCAGTAGCCATGACAGGTTGGGATACCCAGAATCACCTGCAAATGGCGAGGGACAACTGTTAGACACACACTAACCTGTAGGGATTACCCCAGACAACCATTCCCACTGTCTTGCTTCCAGGGGCTCACCTAATAGCCACACACGGTGCCTCTGGAGTTGACCCATCACATAAGGGATGCTGCTATTCCGCAGGATGTAGGCGTCATGCACTGAGCCAGGGAACATGGCATTCACATGGGAGATGTACTGGTCGGCCAAACATACCATCTGTACATTCATGGAATGATAACTCTTCCGATTTCTGTACACCTGTTCACTCCTGTGGGGGGGGACCAAAGCCACATGTGTCCCATCAATGGCACCTATGATGTTGGGGATATGTCCCAGGGCATAGAAATCACCTTTCACTGTAGGCAAATCCTCCACCTGAGGGAAAACGATGTAGCTCTGCATTTGTTTCAGAAGGGCAGACAACACTCTGGATAACACGTTGGAAAACATAGGCTGGGACATCCCTGATGCCATGGCCACTGTTGTTTGAAATGACCCACTTGCAAGGAAATGGAGCACTGACAGCACCTGCACTTGAGGGGGGATTCCTGTAGGATGGTGGATTGCTGACATCAGGTCTGGCTCCAACTGGGTACACAGTTCCTGGATTGCGGCACGGTCAAACCTGTAGGTGATTATCAAATGTCGCTCCTCCATTGTCAACAGGTCCACCAACGGTCGGTACACCGGAGGATGCCGCCATCTCCTCACATGTCCCAGCGGACGGTGCCAATGAAGGACAACAGCGAGCACAGAGTCAAACAACTAAGAGGTACGTACCCACAGCTTACACAGAACACCATTCATACTCAAAAAGTGGCCTGTATGTGTGTTGAGTCTAGGCCTAGGTATGTGTGACGCAGTTGAAAATGAAGCCATGTGGGCCCCTGAAATGGCAGCTGCCTGACCTCTAAAGTGGGACAACGGGATGTGAGGTAACTGCGCTGGCGTTGTACACCGTTGCGGTAGGCGGTCGGAGACCGCGGTTCAATGCTGCATTGGTTAACATTGGACCCTATGGGTCCCAGGAGCCAATGACGATGTACGACGGCAGTGATGGTACGCACCGCCGCCGACGTGACTGCCGCGGAGGTGACCGCCATTTTCTATCATTTCAATCACTCAATACCTCATCTTTGACAGGAGAGGACCTACACTGCAAGTGCTGCTGTGACCTCAGTCTGGAAGAGACAATGGCTCGTGCGTCTGGGGAAAGGGCCCCTGCCTTCACATCGGAGGAGTTGGAGAAGCTCGTTGATGGGGTCCTCCCCCAGTACACGCTACTCTACGGTCCTCCAGACCAACAGGTAAGTACACAGGGAGCATGTTGTATGGGCTATGCTTGTGTGGAGAGTGCTGGATGTTAGAAGGAAGGGGGCAGAGTGCTGCGTGCATGTAAGACGGTGAGTGCATGTGCCACATGGCAAGGGTAGGGATGCGGGCCACTCACTTTGATGGTGGAGTTGGTAATGAATTCTCTTCTTCCCCTGTACATTTCATGTAGGTCAGCGCCCACCAGAAGAAGGATATTTGGCGTGCCATTGCCAAGGACGTCCGGACCATGGGGGTCTACCACAGACGGAGCACCCACTGCCGGAAAAGATGGGAGGACATTCGCCGCTGGAGCAAGAAGACGGCGGAGGCTCAGCTGGGGATGGCCTCCCAACGTGGGAGGGGTGCCCGTCGAACCATGACCCCCCTGATGTTCAGGATCCTGGCAGTGGCCTACCCGGAGTTAGATGGGCGCTTGAGGGCATCACAGCAGGCACAAGGGGGTGAGTACACTCTCATTCAGCTGACTTTACGCGCAGTGGAGTTGTCTGGGTGGGGGAGGAGGGCTGTGGGTTTCCCTAGGCCAGGACGAGTTCCGTAGGCTGGGCCCCTCCGTAAGGCATGGCCCAGTGGCCCCCCACCCCACCCCTGTAGAGTGCCAAGTACAGCTATTCATGCCCCAGTGTCATCTATGTGTGCAGATGTCGTCCATAGCCTAGTAGGCCATTTACCAGGAATTGCACTGTGGAGCCCAAGAGCGCGGGGTAGTGCAGGGGGCCTCTGTGTCTGTCTTGTCCGCCAACGGTAGCGGTAATCCATGCACTCAACATGTCTTTCTTCTGTCTCCCCCCCCCCTTTTTTTGGTCTTCCTGTTCTTGTGTGCATTAGCATCATCAGGCAGAGGAGCAGTGGCACCGGAGCACGAGGGAGCTGCATCCCACATGGCCATGGAGGGCAACACTACGGAGTCTGAATTCACCAGTGGGACAGAGGGCGAGCGGAGCTCCAAGGCGGGGACAGGAGCTGACACCAGCGACACAGACTCGTCCTCTGATGGGAGCTCCCTTGTGGTGGCGGCAACATCTGTGCCCGCATCTACAGGTACAGCCGCCACCCCCCCTACTAGCACCTACCCTTCCAGCAGTCCCTCAGCCTTCGCCCCGTGCCCGCTCACCCAGGAGGGTGGGCATCACCTGCGCCCCAGGCACCTCAGGCCCTGCCCCAGTCACCCCTGCTGCCCTCAGTGAGGAGGCCATTGACCTCCTCAGGTCCCTCACTGTTGGGCAGTCTACCATTTTGAATGCCATCCAGGGTGTAGAAAGGCAGTTGCAACAAACTAATGCATTCCTGGAGGGCATTTATTCTGGTCAGGCGGCCCTTCACCGAGCTTTTCAAACTCTGGCCTCAGCACTGATGGCAGCCATTGTCCCAGTCTCTAGCCTCCCCCCTCCAACTTCCTCCACCCAGACCCAATCCCCTGTACCTCTGCCTATCCCAAGCACACCATCAGACCAGCCTGCACACACCTCACCACACAAGGGAAGCTCAGGCATACATAAGCACCACACATCCCACAGGCACTCACACAAGCAACACAAACATGCAGACACCACAACATCCACTGCGTCCACTGTGTCCCCCTCCTCGTCGTCTCCCTCCTCCCTCCCAGTCTTGTCTACACCCACACCTGCATGCACTAACTCTACAGCCACTACGTCCCTCACCAGTACACACCGCTCACGTGCAGTCACCACCCCCACTACCATTCACACGTCCCCTGTGTCCTCTCCCAGTGTGTCTGTGACGCCCCCTCCCAAGATACACAAATGCAGGCACACACCCACCCAACAGCCATCCACCTCATGACAGCCTCCAGCACATGCACCTGCACCCAAAGTCACCAAACGTACACCTCCTACAACCACAACCTCTTCCTCCACTCCCAAACCCCCTCCAGCTACCCGTCCCAGTGTGTCCCAAAACCTTTTCCTGTCCAGCCTTGACCTTTTTCCCACACCTCCCCCACCCCATCCAGCCCAGCTGCCCAGGAGGGCCCCGTCAGCCCCAGCCCAGCTGCCCAGGAGGCCACCACCAGCACAAGACCCGCTGGGCCATGAAGGACTGCCAGCACAAGCCCGCTGGGCCATGAAGGACTGCCAGCACAAGTCCCACTGGGCCATGAAGGACCGCCAGCACAAGCACCACTGAACAGGGCACACCCAACTCAAGCACCACTTAACAGGGCACCGCCAACTCAAGCACCGCTGAACAGGGCACCGCCAACTCAAGCACCAATGAACAGGGCACCGCCAACTCAAGCATCGCTGAACAGGGCACCGCCAACTCAAACACCGCTAGCCCATGAGCGGCAGGGGCACTGACACAACTCGGTCCGTCACGGGTGAGTGATACACTCTGGGCACCAGTACCCCTCCAGAACCAGTGGAGACATGCATCCACTACCTCTGTCCTTTACAGGATGAAGCACTCTGGGCACCAGTCCCCCTCCAGAACCAGTGGAGACAAGCATCCACTACCTCTGTCCTTCACAGGATAAAGCACTCTGGGCACCATGCCCCCTGCAGAACCAGTGGAGACTGTTATCCACTTGAGAGACTGTGGCTTTGCACTCCCCAGGATTGCACAGTGGGCAACCCACCCACTGTAGATACTTGTGAGACTGTGGCTTTGCACTACCCAGGATATGGCAGTGGGCAACCCACCCACTGTAGAGACTTGAGAGACTGTGGCTTTGCACGCCCCAGGATGGACCAGTGGGCAACCCACCCACTGTAGAGACTTGAGAGACTGTGGCTTTGCACTCCCCAGGTTTGCACAGTGGGCAACCCACCCACTGTAGAGACTTGAGAGACTGTGGCTTTGCACTCCCCAGGATGGACCAGTGGGCAACCCACCCACTGTAGAGACTTGTGAGACTGTGGCTTTGCACCCCCAGGATAAAGCAGTGGGCATGGAGCCCCCTCGTGGATCTGGCGTTGTGCACTCATCCGGCTGAGGTGCCCCCCCTTCCCTTCCCCCTGAGGTGCCTGTTGTATTTCTATCTGATGCCCCTGCAGTGTTCTCTCTGTTTTGATCGTGTATTGAGTGTGGGCCTCGCCCATGCATTTTGGGCCCAGTGGTCCACGGACTATAAATGGTGCAATACCTGGACTTGTATTATTGGTGTATATATTTGTTTATGGTGTATATATATGTTTGAGTACTGGATTTTAATATATTACAATGGTTACACTCATTTCCTTTTGTCTTTGCACTCTTCCGGGGGGTTTGGGGGGTGTAACTGTAATGTATCATGCTGTATTAGTGTGGGTGTTGTAGTGGGTGAGGGTGTGGGTGGGGGTGTTGCGTGTGTGTGTCCCTGTTTTTTTGCCTCCCCCCTCCCCTGTGTCGTAGGTGCAGTACTCACCGTGGTCTTCGTCGCCGGCGATCGTGCTCCTGGTAGAGGAGCAGGAAGACTATCGCAGGTAGGATTTGGAGTTCCGGCTCCATGGTGTCCTCGTGGGGTGTGTAGAGGTGAGCGTTTTCCCTTTGAAATTCCTGTTTCCGCCGTGTTTTTATCCGTGGTGAATCCGCCCCGGAAAAGGTGGTGGATTGGCCTGTCATAATAGTGTGGGCGGTACATTGTCTCCCGCCTGTCTGTTGGCGGTGACCGCCGGGCTGTTTGTTTGTACCGCTGTGGCGGTCGGAGTGTTAAAGTGGCTGTCTTTGTTGGCGGTTTCCGCCACGGTCGTAATTCAAATTTTTTTACAGCCGGCCTGTTGGCGGTCTTACCGCCGCTTTAACACCGTCCGCCAGGGTTGTAATGACCACCTAAATTTGGTAGGAAGCTAGCTCTCCGTACATAGATTGATCTTTTGCTTATTTGGAGTAAATCAGTTCAGCAGTTTTTGAGATATCAAAGGGGAAAAAAAAATGTATATCTCTGGCTGTGAATATTTTGTGAATAATTTGTGAAAATTCACAAGTTTTTGTGAATGCACATGCAAAGTGCTGTCATTGCCTGGTGGCAACCTGACTAAAAAATTGCTGCCGCCATTTATTTTGCTAGACACAGTCCCCAGGGGTGAAATTCCAAATTGAAAGTGGCATAAGGGGTCATGGTGAAGGATAACCAAATTTTTGTTGATTTAATTAAATCTGAAAATTGTGTATACACCTCGAGCTCTGACATTGTCAATAACAGAAAGTGCATAACAAGGTTCACATTTCACTACTCGTTCACCAACATTTAGGTGGTCATTATGACAATGACGGTAAATACTGCTTATTGCCGTGGTGACGGCCACCAACATACCATCATGGTGGTGAATATCCATTCGCCATATTATGACACACACACACTAATCCGACAGAATACTGCCACATACACAAATCCGCCAGCCCAAAGGTCATTGTTAAAGAGTCGGTACCAACACCAATACCGTTATTCAAACAATACAATGCCCACCACATTTTGACCCACGAATCCCCATGGCGGACATTCAATGGCAGTAAACCATTGACGATACACACCAGTGCGCTCAGAATAGCCACCCAAATACAAAACAACACAACATTGGCCAAAATGAAAATCACACACCTGACAGTGATACACCCACCACACCCACCTACAGCAGTATAAAACGCACACTCACATTACCTACAACCTTTTACGAACAACAATTATTGCCACCAGACTGACACCAAGAACACTGAGACAACTTGACACACACCACATACACCCATACATCAGTCATGCACCCCACATCACACACCCCACCACATCACTCAATATCCTCTCACCAACACACATCACACAACACCCATGTCCCCACTAAGCACCCTCGTTTCACTGATGAGGAGTTGCGGGTCATGGTGGAGGAAATAGTCAGGTTAGAGCCACAGCTGTTTGCAGCACAGGTACAGCAAATATTCATTGCCAGGAAGATGGAGCTATGGTAGAGAATCGTGGACAGGGTGAACGCTGTGGGACAGCATTCAAAACAAGGGACAACATCAGGAAGAGGTGGAACGACCTATGGGGGATGGTGCGTTCTATGGCAGCAAGGCACCAGCCCGCCATACAGCGGACTGGCAGTGGACCCCCACAGCTCACAGCATGTGAGGAGCAAGTCTTGGTAATACTGCATCCTAAGGGACTCACTGGAGTAGCCAGAGGACTGGACACTACTGAGTTAATATTTACCACTTTTCACCCCCATATCTGCCATCTCACGCCCTCACCCTGACTCCCATCACTCCACTCCATCCCACACACTTCACCTACACATCTGACTAACCCCAATGCCAAGCCCTGCATGCAATACCAATGCATGGAACAGCCCTGCATGTACACCCATCACAAAAGCATGCACAGCATGGAGAACTAAAAATCCCACAATACATCACCATACACAAACAAAGGTGGCAGGGCAACAGCAACAATAGAGGAGAAGCTAGGGATGTACAATTTGTCACAGACATGAGGCATTATATATCACTTACATCCCCACAGGTGCCCCAGCCAATGTCAGCAGAGAGGAGGTGCCATGTCTAAACAGTCCCCCAAAAGAAGATGCCCCCAGTAACTCTGGACTTCTGAATCTGGATGAACTACCTTGCCCATCACAGACCATTGGTCAGTCGGACACCCCAGCCCACTCACAATCCTCACAGGGCCTCCCCATCAGTATCCAACACCACAACACCCACCCAGCATCCCCACACCTCTGTCCCCGGGGCATGTCAATTAGCAGTGTGCCCACCTGTACAGGGACCCCAGTCAACACCTCGCCCCCAAGATAATCAGGGACCTGGGGTCAATGGCAGAGGGCACACGACAGGGGCACAGAGGCCTAGGGGAACAGGGACACTGGGAGGACCGCTGTGTCAGGGGGAGGACAGGCCCAGGGAACCGACTCTCCAGGAGGCACTCACCAATGTCCTGGGGTCTTACCAACAATCCCAGGACATGATGGTCCAGATCCTTACCAACATGCAGGAGAACAAGCGGCAGCAGGAGGAACACCATCAGGAGATCAGGGAGGATTTGCAGGCCCTCAACACCACCATGATCTGCATAGCAGGGGTGCTGTCAGACATGGCCAACATCATGAGGGAATGGACAGTACACCATCGGGCCCCTACCACTAGCCAGCCACTGACCAGCCCTCCACTTCCGCTGCAGCTAGTGGGCAGGAGGCCCTGCTACAGGACCCACAGGCCACCAGCACCCCTCCCCCTGTAGAAGGTGAACCACACTGCAGACGTTCCCTGCGACCCAGCCAGAAGCCAGAGACGCTTGCCAAGTCCAAGCCCACCGCCAGGAAATGAGACTCTCCTGATTGTCCCCCTTGTGTCCCACCCTGTCACCTTGTTCACTTTGAACTGCCTTTGCTCCCCTCTCTATGGCCCCTTGGACACTGGGCCTATCAACAAACAGACTGGAACAATATCCTGGACTTTCCTCTACCATCACTCCATTCCACTGCACTTTTCCCTTAATTTTATAGCACTACAATAAACACCCTTGAACATAACCTTACTGATAGTGTTTTATGTGTTGAAAATGTGCATATATGACAACAGTCACATCTAGTGCAAATGATCTGAACACTGTGATAGCATACAATTAATGACCTGTAGCTGTCTGTAATCATCACATCAGGACACTGTTGTCATATCACCAAAATCTGAAAAATGACAAGCCATAGGAGATAGTAAGTGGAGATGTAAAAGAAGTGAATGCCATCCTGCTACAGCCACATGGATGAAACAATAGCCAAAGGAATAGTCAGTTACACTGTCTCACCGGTGTGTCATTGGAAAAATTGACGTATAACTGATGTTCTGTTGTCCACATCCTCATCCTCTGCCTCCTCATCCTCACTGTTCCTAGGGTCCACTGCTGCCACAGGGGCATCTCCAATCTCCTCCTCCTGCAAATAAGGCGCATGTCGTCTGAGGCCCAGGTTGTGCAACATGCAGCATGCCACTAATATCTAGCAGACCTTCTCGAGAGAGTAGCACAGGGATCCACCTGTCAGATGCAGGCATCTGAACCTGACCTTCAGGAGGCCGAAGGTACATTCTATGATTCGCCTGGTTGGCCTGTGTGCATCATTATAACGGTTCTCTGCCCCTGTCCTGGCATTCCTCACAGGGGTCAGGACCCATGATAGGTTTGGGTAGCCAGAGTCACCTGCAAGTATAGAGGGACAAACATTAGCCTTACACAATGCTATGGGGATAACATCTGAAGGCATACACTGACACACATTGGGTGGGGACTCAGGCGCACCTATTAGCCACACCCTGTGCTTCTGTAGTTGTGCCATCACATTTGGGATGCTGCTATTTCTCAAAACAAAGGCGTCATGCACCGATCCAGGATGCTTGGCATTGACGTGGGAGATGTACTGGTCTGCCAGGCACACCATTTGCACATTGAGTGAGTGGAAACTCTTCCGATTCCTGAACACCTGTTCACTCTGGAGTAGGGACAAACGTAATATTGTACTGTCAATCGCCCCAATAATATTGGGTATATGTCCCATTGCATAGAATCTTGCCTTCACAGAGGCCAAACTTCCACCTGGGGGAAAGCAATGTAGCTGCACATGTGTTTGAGCAAGGCAGACAAAACCCTTGTTAGCACGATTGAGAACATTGGCTGTCACATTCCTGCTGCCAAGCCCACTGTCGCTTGGAAAGAAGCAGTTGCCAGGAAATGAAGCACTAATAGAACTTGCACAAGAGGGGGGATCCCAGTGGGATGATGGATAGCTAATATCAGGTCAGGCTTCAATTGAGCACACAGCTCTGTGATTGTAGCCCTGTCCAGTCTATATGTGAGTATAATGTGCCTGTCCTCCAGTGTAGCCAAGTCCACAAGGGGTCTGTACACCGGGGGTTGTGTCCTTCGTTTTTTCATCCACAGTGGTGGGTATCTAAGGGACAAAAGAGTGAGTAGGCTGCCAGAATTTGTACAATGGAACCACCACCTCAGTGTATATACAGCATTAATGTGATGGGACAGTGGGAATGGCAATGTATGTGTAATTTTCGGCAATGACGCAGTTATGGATAATCTGAATGTTGTTCACTACCATGAAATGGCGACCGCCTGTCCTACATCTAGGGACAGGTGGAAGTGAGGTAACATTCCGCCGAGGTTGGGCATTGTGGTGGAAGGCGGTCTTGCATCGCCGTGCAATTCCTCATTGGCTAATGGGGCTCTATGGAGTACAGTGGCCAATGGGGATCAGCGGCAGTGGTGACGGTGTACACCGCCGTTGGCGTGACCGCCATTTCCTATCTAAATCCTCACTTGATTCCTGACTCTCCACAGGACAACACCTCCACTGTGTGTGCTGCTGTGACCTGTATCTGGACCTACCATTGTCTGTGTGACCGGGGAAAGGTCCCCTGCCTTCACTTCGATGGAGTTGGAGCACTTGGTGGATGGGATCCTCCCCAAGTATGGACTGCTGTATGGGCTTCCAGACCAACAGGTAAGTACACGTTGGGCATGATGCATGTGGGAAGGTTGTATGGAGATGTGTGTGCAAGCATCATGTCATTTGGAGGGATGTCTAGTGGTAGTGTACATGGTAGGCCCTGGGCGATGTGTGTGCCAATCGTGATGGAAACCGGATCTTGTAGGAGGAGGACCTGGTTTATAGTGGGTACCTAAGGTGCTTACACCTTATACCAGGTCCAGTTATCCCTTATTACTGAAATGTAGGCAGTGTTCTAGCAGCTTAGGCTATCTAGGGGTAGCTGTAGTAGAGCAGCCAAGGCTGAACTAGGAGACATGCGAAGCTCCCTCAATACCACTATAGTTACACAGTACTTATACACAATAAATGACCATACTCAGTATTACCAAAAATAAAGGTACTTTATTTTAGTGACACAAGGCCAAAAATATCTGAGAGGCAATACTCCTTCTGGAGGTAAGTATTATACACAATATATACACTAGTAACCAAAATCAGGTAAGTAAACAGTCACAGAATAGTGCAAATAGTAGAAAATATACTGGCATGGGCCTAGGGGCAACACAAGCCATATACTAAAATAGTGGATTGTGAATGTTGAATTCCTCCCTAAGCAAGTGTAGTGTTTAGAGGGGCCCTGGGAGTGTAGGAAAACACCAAAGGTAAGTAAAGTACCCCACCCCAGAGCCCAGGAAAGCAGGAGTAAAGTACAGCAAGTTTCCTCAGGACACACTACAAGTTGTGATGAAGGATTATGCAAGAACCAAGCAAGACTGCAAGCAACAAACAATGATTTCCTGGCCCTGAAGATCTGTGGAGAAATGAGAACAAGTCCAGAAGTTGAAGAAGACTCCAGGAAGGACAGGAGCCCCTGCCAACCTAGAAGAAGGTGCAAAAGTTGATTCTCTGGTTAGAAGAAAAGTACAGAAGTGCACCAAAGAAGATGGCTGCGGGTTCCTGTTTGGTGCAAGAGGTGTCCCACGCTGAGATGTTGGATGCAGGCTGTTTGTGTCACTGGATTCCACCAACAAGCCTTGGTTCAAGTAAATATGCGGTTTGCGTCAAAGAAGAGCTGCCTAAACCCAGGAGGGACCTGGGGGTCTCACCTCAGACTGAGGAGACAGAGGGGGCTCTCAGCACTTCAGAGAGCCCTCAGAAGACCAGGCAGCACCCACAGGAGTCCCAGAACATGGGGACAAAGAAGATGCAAAGTGCGGTCATCGCAGCACTCCATTGGAGGGTCCCACGCCGCCGGAGAACAACTCAGAGAGTTGTACATCACAGGATTTTCATGTATATCAAATTGTTAGATATGGTGGCGGTTGGCATGCAATTACAATATCAGTACTGCCGAACTGTAGTCCTTGCATTATTATGCAGTGTGTCATGTGCTATTGGTTTATGTATGCAGCTGGTTGTGTGTATGGTGTTTGTGTGTGAATGGTGTGTGTTGTGCGTGTGTGTGTCACTCTCCTTTTCCTCCCTCCCTCCCTTTAGTGCCAGGCGGCTGTACTCACTGTCGTCGTCTTCGTCGGTGTTGGTGTTCCAGGTGGAGCACGGCGTAGAAGAGCATGGGGAAGACTTGAAGTTCCGGTTCCATGGCAGCATAGATCTTCTCTGTGTCTCTGTTGGTGAGACTTTGGTCTTCTGGGCTCTGTTTCTGCCAGGCTTTTGATGGCGTTCGTACTGCCCCAGAAATCATGGAGGTTTGCTGTGTCATAATATGGTGGGCGGTACCTTGTCTTCCGCCTGGCTGTTGTTGGCTACCGCGGTGGTGACGCCCTGGCGGATGGTGTGGTACATTGGCTGTCTAAGGGGGGTATCACCCCCATGGTCTTAAATTGGCGGTGATAATTTGGCCTGTTTAACAGTCACCGCCAATGTCATAATGAGGGCCTAAGTGTTACATAACAATAAGACTCCATGGTGGGTCCACAACTTCCCCCAAATTTTATCATGTTTTTCTGGGCACCCTCTGGCAGCATAAATATTTTTTTCTTGGTGCTTGCATCATTCCACCCCCGCCCTCCATCCCGCTGAATTTTGTGATTTATTCACAAAATATTCGCTAATATGAAAAAAGTGAAAGAAAAACCACAGATTCATTCATACACAAATTCATTCACTCATACATGCATTCAGAGAATCCGGCACCCACTTACACACTCATGCACCCACTCAGACCCACTCATAGACTGCCACACCCTCTTTCAGACCCACTGAGACACTCAAGCACCCACTCAGACACTCACTCACAGATCCACTGACAGAGACAGGACCTGTGGCCAACCTGCGCTACGCACTGCCAAAGTCTGTGCATGGCATGGGATTGGGTGGTTATAGGGGCTTGGCTGCAAGGCCTGGCTGCAGGCCTGGCCTTGTGACCAACTCCCCCCACGCATGGCCGAAGGCCGTGCATGGCAGGGCTTGGAATAACGTATAGTAATTGAAATTACTTTACATTAAAAAACCATAGAAATTCACTGAAAAAAGCAAAGGTTACAGCAAGGTTATAGTTAGGTTTTAAATTTACTCGTACAAAACCATAGAAATTCAGCTTTTGTAGTTAGAGTAACTATAACTCGCCTAGTAAGGTAACTATAACTTGCACCTTCGCCATGCACAGTTAATTACTCCACATATTATATGATTGATGAGATCTTGTATGGCATCTTTGATATTAGCACTGCAACATTTGCAATAAAATTATTGATAAGAAAACTGTGCATGGCAAGGGGGCGAGTTATAGTTACCTTAGGGGGCGAGCTATAGTTACTTGAAAGAACTTAACTATAACTGCTGAATTTCTATGGTTTTTTACAAGTAAATCGAGAACCTAACCATATATAACCTCCCTGTAACCTTTGTTTTTTTTTCAGAGAGAGAGAGAGACCTGAGCATTTATAGGCCTCTGTATCTATTTTCTTTTCATCTCTGAGGTACACCCCAAACCTTAAGAGGCCAAGGAAAAATGCTTGCCCATCAGAGGAAAGATTTCAAGAACATCAATCATCATCTGCACATTTTCACTCTTACCTGTATGAAAATATCTCAAAAAAAGTTGTTTCGCCTTTCTCTGGTTCATCCATTCTACTGTGACACACAGGTTAGCTGTTCCCAGTATCACTATCATCTGTACACCCTGTAGTGAGCATGGGGTAAATAAGAACTAAGGGCCAGATGTATGAACATTTTTTGCACTCGCAAACGGTGCAAATCGCAAAATTCGGCCGTTTGTGAGTGCAAAAAAGTAGTCTGTGATGCATGAAAGGCATTCGCAGACCATAAATAAGAAATCGCAAAAATTGTGATTTCTTGCGTTGCGACCTGGTTTTTCGAGTCGCAATTTGCGATTCGCAAAATCCACATCGCAAGGCGATGCTGCAAAAAATCGCAAATTGCGATTTTTGGCAGAATGGCATTTTGCACATGCAAAATACCATGAAATGAAACCAGGTGGAAACCTGGTGCAAAATTTAAAAATGCATTTAAAATGCATTTTCAAATTGAACATGTAAAGCACACATGCCCTTTTGGCATGTGTGCACCTTACATGTCCCCCAAAACATTTTTGGGGTGCAGCAGATGGGGCCTTAGGCCCCAGCACCCTGGGCATTTGCATTTCCAAAATTGCGATTTCTGGTTCAGAAATCGCAATTTTGGAAATGCAAAAAATTTGCAGCTATGGGCCAACAGGTCCATAGCTGCGAATGGGGCCGGTATCGCAATTTGCGATTCGGTAATAGCATTTGCCATTTTTAAGAAATCGCTATTACTGAATCGCAAATGTGATACATGGCACTTTGCGAGTCGGAAATAGCGATTTCTTAAAAATCGCTATTTCCGACTCGCAAAGGGCAGTGATGATACATCTGGCCCTAAGAGACAAACTGCCCCAGCAACTGGTGGCAGTCTCAGCGTTGATCTACGATCAGTGTAGGAGGAGAGGCTGACACCCTCTACTGACCCAACTAGCTCTTTAGAAGACAGGAGGTCGGGGAGAGGTTCACTCTCCCCTTCCATCCCATCATCGGTAATCAGGAGCATGGTAAGCTCAGACTTCTGAAAGTGAGTCTTGAGGCCATTGACATGAAGGATCCTTGGAGGGCTCATGGGAGTCTTCAGGTCCCCTAAGTATGTTCTCCCCCTTGAGCTTTTCCACTCATAAGGCCCAGGCCAGTGGTCTTGTAGGGACCTAGGCTCCAATGGCTCCATCACCCACACTTTGTGGCTGGCTGAAACTCAACCAGAGTGGCCTTCTAGTGATGCCACCATTTGATGTCCTGGCTGGTTTCCACTTTCTCTTGAGTGCGTTTCTGGAAGCATGTTGTATGGTTGCAGAATGCCACAATGAAGCTGACTACACCCTGAGGTGCTTTCATAGAGGCTTGCTCCCAGCCCTCCTTCACCAGACTAAGGGCCTCATTATGAGTTTGTCAATTGGCCCACCAGACCACCATGTTGATGGCCCAAAAAAGACCACCATGTTGGGGACTTACAGACCACTGTATTACGAGTTACACAGGCAGGACCACCAACCAAAAAAGGCAGACCGGCAGTGGTGCTGAGGCCTTGAAAAAGCAGTCCGCCCTCCAGCCCCGACAGCACAGCGACCAACCACTGACCGTATTACAAGACCAAAGTCACAGTCGTGGGCAACCATAGTGGTCAGCTAATGGTGGTCAGAACCACAGTGGTTTGCAGTCACCAAAGTAATACAAAACAGCACATTGGATGGATTTGAAACCAACACAACTGACACACATTGCCACACTGGACAAACCAGCATAGGCCACTATAAAACACACCCTTTCACACACCACAATCCTCTGCATTTCCACAGCAGACCCAGCATGACAGGCATATTTCCACACTGCACAGTTACTAGTTACCACTTTTTTTACAATCTCATACAACACCCTGCACACATTTTTGTCCAGTCACGCCCTTTTGCTCTACCCCTCCTTAGTAAAGCACTATCACTCTTTTATACTTTTTATTTTTTTTCCACAGCCAAGTTCCAAAAAATCCCCGTTTCAAACATGAAGAGTTAGGAGTCCTGCCAGCTAGAGGAGTTTGGACAGCTCTTGGTTTCATCATGAGCAGAGGGAGAAGGTTTCTAGGGCTGGAACAGGGCCACTGCGGGGGACTATAGGAGGCTGGCCAGGCTTATAGTGGGTACCTTGTGGTACTTACACCTTGTGCCAGGTCTGGTTATCCCTTATTGGTAGATTAGTAGTGTTCTAGCAGCTTAGGAGACATGCAAAGCTTCTACTATACCACTTAAATCACTTAGCACTATATCATAAGAAACACAATACTCCGGGTTACTAAAAATAAAGGTACTATATTCTAGTGACAAAATGCCAAAAGTATCTCAAAGGATATTCTCCCTTAGGAGGTAAAAAATATACACAAAATATACACACAAACCAAAAACAGGTAAGTAAACAGTTAGAAAAGTAGTGCAAACACTGTAGAACACAATAGAATGCAAAAGGAGACAATAGGCCTAGGGGCAACACAAACCATATACTCCAAAAGTGGAATGCGAACCACAAATGGACCCCAGGCCTAGTGTTGCTGGGAGTGTAAGAAAACACTAAGGGTGTCCAAGATACCCCACCCCAAGACCCTGAAAAGTAGGAGTAAAGTTACCCTACTACCCCAGAAAGACAGTAAAGCCGAGATAGGGAATTCTGCAAAGGCAACAACTGACTGCAAAGCACTGAAGATGAATTCCTGGACCTGAGGACCTGCAAAGGAAGGGGACCAGGTCCAAGAGTAACGAAAGTGTCCAGGGGGGGCAGGAGCCCACTAAACCCCGGATGAAGGTGCAAAAGGACTGCCTCTGGGTGGAAGAAGCCAAAGATTCTGCAACAACGGAAAGTGCCAGGAACTTCCCCTTTGGTCAGAAGATGTCCCACGGCGTGATGGAGGAAGCAGAGTTGTTTCCACGCACAAAGACTGCAAACAAGCTGTGCTAGCTGCAAGAGTTGTGGTTGAAGGTTTTGGGTGCTGCCAGGGCCCAGGAAGGACCAGGAGGTCGCCCCTTGGAGGAGGAGACAGAGGGGGCACTCAGCAACACAGAGAGTCCATGCAGAAGCAAGCAGCACCCGCAGAAGTACCTAAACAGGCATTCAGAAGATCTGAGCACAGCGGTTGTCTCAGCACAACAAAAGAGGGTCCCACGAAGTCGGAGGCCAACTCAGCGATTTGGGTAATGCAGGACAGAGTGCTGGGGACCTGGGCTGTGCTGTGCATGAAGGAAGTCTTGCAAAAGTGCACAGAAGTCCTAGCAGCTGCAGTACATGCAGTACGCAGGATTACTGTCTGGCGTGGGAAGGCAAGGACTTACCTCCACCAAATTTGGACAGAAGGGCCACTGGACTGTCGGGGACACTTGGATCCAGCTCCTGTGTTCCAGGGACCAACTCATCAAGATGAGAGGGGACACAGAGGACCGGTGATGCAGAAGTTTGGTGCCTGCATTAGCAGGGGGAAGATTCCGTCGACCCACAGGAGATTTATTCTTGGCTTCCAGTGCAGGGTGAAGGCAGACAGCCCTCAGAGCATGCACTACCAGGAAACAGTTGAGAAAGCCAGCAGGATTAGGAGCTACAATGTTGCTGGTAGTCTTTTTGCTACTTTGTTGTGGTATTGCAGGCGTCCTGGAGCAGTCAACGGTCGATCCTTGGCAGAAGTCGAAGAGGGAAGTGCAGATGAACTCTGGTGAGCTCTTGCATTCGTTATCTGAAGAGAAACCCACAGGAGAGACCCTAAATAGCCCTCAGAGGAGGATTGGCTACCTAACCAGATAAGAGCCTATCAGGAGGGGTCTCTGACATCACCTGCTGGCACTGACCACTCAGAGGTCTCCATTGTGCCCTCACACCTCTGCATTCAAGATGGCAGAGGTCTCGGACACACTGGAGGAGCTCTGGGCACCACCCCTGCGGTGGTGATGGACAGGGGAGTAGTCACTCCCATTTCCTTTGTCCAGTTTCGCTCAGAGCAGCGGCCAGGGGCTCCCTGAACTGGTGTAAACTGGCTTATGCAAGGAGGGCACCATCTGTGCCCTTCAAAGCATTTCCAGAGGCTGGAGGAGGCTACTCCTCCCCAGCCCTTAACACCTATTTCCAAAGGGAGAGGGTGTAACACCCTCTCTCATAGGAAATCCTTTGTTCTGCCTTCCTGGGACTGGGCTGCCCAGACCCCAGGAGGGCAGAAACCTGTCTGAGGGTTGGCAGCAGCGGTAGCTGCAGAGAAAACCCCAGAGAGCTAGTTTGGCAGTACCCAGGGTCCATGCTGGAGCCCCGGGGATGCATGGAATTGTCCCCCCAATACCAGAATGGGGTGACAATTCCATGATCCTAGACATGTTACATGGCCATGTTCGGAGTTACCATTGTGAAGCTACACATAGGTATTGACCTATATGTAGTTCACACGTGTAATGGTGTCCCTCACTCACAAAGTCCGGGGACATTGCCCTGAACAATGTGGAGGCACCTTGGCTAGTGCCAGGGTGCCCTCACACTTAGTAACCTTCACTAAGTGAGGGTTAGACATATAGGTGACTTATAAGTGCAGTGTAAAATGTCTGTGAAATAACGTGGATGTTATTTCACTCAGGCTGCAGTGGCAGTCCTGTGTATGAATTGTCTGAGCTCCCTATGGGTGGCAAAAGAAATGCTGCAGCCCATAGGAATCTCCTGGAACCCCAATACCCTGGGTAACTAGGTACCATATACTAGGGAATTATAAGGGTATTCCAGTGTGCCAATCAGAATTGGTAAAATTAGTCACTAGCCTGCAGTGACAATTTTAAAATCAGAGAGAGCATAAACACTGAGGGTCTGGTTAGCAGAGCCTCGGTGATACAGTTAGGCACCACACAGGGAACACATACAGGGCACACTTTATGAGCACTAGGGTCCTGGCTAGCAGGATTCCAGTGACACAGGCAAAAACAAACATACATGTAAGTAAAAAATTGGGGTAACATTCCAGGCAAGATGGTACTTTGATACAGGGACCACTTGGAAAAGCACTGCACAGGTATGTTTAAGGTTGAATCTTTGGGGTTTCATTGAGTCTCGAGGTCACAAGGCATGGGGGCCCTTAGGGTACAGCAGGTTCTTCGGTGCAGGGCACAGGGCGGGCAGGTGCAGAGTGAATCAGTGAGCCAGGAGCTGTGCGCAGGATGACCTCTGGAGCAGGAGGTAATTTGGTTCAAGGGTTGTTTGTAGACAACAGGGGCACTCTGGCAGGAGGTCCAAGGTGTTCTTGAAGTCCCTTGACTGGGGCTTCCACCTGGACCAGTAGCAGCCCCTGGTGGTCTGTTTTTCTTGGTGTCCGATGTAGGCTGACCAATACCCAGAGTCACCAAACTTGCCATACTGTTGTGGTTTGTCCTCACAGTTGTTAGGATGAGATTTGGTCCAGCTGTGTGTCCGTTTCAGGAGTTATTGGCTGGTCAGTAAAGTGACCCTAACTGGCTTGCTGGTTTCTTTATGTTGTAGAGTGGTACCTCCACTCTGAAGGGAGGTCTTGTGCAATTTGCAAAGCCTGGAGGTCCTCCGGGGTTCTTGTAGGGTTGTCCAGTTCTCCAGAAGCTCCTCAGAGGTGATTGTTGGGTCCTGGGTGCAGTAGGCAGGGTTTGGCACCTTTTCTTGGGTGCAGCAGGTCCACAGTTCTCATGCTTCGATCTTCTTGTTGTTGGTCTTCTTTTGTCTGTTGAATCTGATTTCCTGGTCTAGGGATGCCCACTAAATACTGTATTTAATGCGCGTTTTAGGGGGAGCCTGGTAGTGACCAATGGGTCACCTACCTTTGGGTGGCTACACCCCGTAAAGTGACCACTTCCTGTGGGAAGGGTTACTTCCCTATCCCCGATTGGCTGTTATCCCTCCATCCAAGATGGAAGAAAATGAAATGGAGTGCCCACCTCTCAGGCAACACCTTAGCAGTGGTGCATGCCAGGTGGGGCCACTCCTCCTACCCTTTGTTTGAGTTTCCCTCCGTTGCTTCCGTCAAAAGTGAGAGTTTGCATGGGGGTTACCATCTGCTCCTAGCAGCAGGCCTGGGGGTCGAGTTTCAAAGGCGGTTGGCCCTTTGAAGCTCGCCACCAGGGCAGTGCACATTCCTGAGGGATGGGATGTTGGCACCTCCACCCAGGAAGGGCTTTGCTCTACAAACCAGAGAGACGGATCGCTCCCCCAAAGTTTTGTAGATTGGATGGGTGGAACCAGTCAGCAACCATGCCAAGATAGTTAGCTTTTGTAGGGGGGACCTCTAAGGTGACCCCTGGATCCCTTTTATAATAAATCTAACACTGACACTAGTGTGGATTTATCATTTTGCGTTGCTTGATACCAAATAACCCAGATTTCAGAGTGGTCATATACTGTTGCTGTGAAACTCGTACTGGCCAGCGTCCAGCACATGTATTGTAAAATGGCTCCTCTGTTCACTCACTACGTCCCAGGTTTGGCAAGGACACAGTGGGGGCATATTGCTCATGCAGCTATGCCCTCACATACAACATAGTGCACCCTGCCTTCGAAATGAAGGCCTGACAGAGAGGTGACTCACTTATATGGTATGCAGTGTGGAGTGGACAGGCCACCCAGGTAGTGTGCCATGTGGAGTTTTAACTTTAGGTTTGCATCAGGGCACTCAGCCTGCAATGGCAGTGCTGAAGGTACCTGGATGTAGGGCCCCAGAGGGTGGCACAACCAGTGCTACTGCCCTCCTGCCCTGGGCATGTAAGTAACATTTACTAGGGGCGACAAGAGTGTCTCCAATTGTGCCAATGCATCACAACAGTTTAGTGAAAGAGCTCTAGCCCAAGAAGCCTGGTTAGAAGGGCCCCTGGGCACTATCAACCACTAGGCTACATCATACTTCAGGCAAAAAGTGAGGAGATAACCGTGTCCAAAAGAGGCCTTTTCTCACACTGGTTGGGTCAGTGGAGGATATCAGCCTCTTCCCTCTACTGACCCTAGATCAACAGAGAGACTGCCACCAGTTGCTGGGACACTTTGCCTCTTTGTTGTCATTCACCCCAGGACTAACTACATGGTGTACCCATGATATTGATACTGGGGACAGCTAACCTGTGTGCCACAGGAGAATGGGTGAGGCAGAGAGACAGATGAAGGGTGAAACAACTTTTATTGTGATATTTTCATGTAGATCAGAGAGCAGTGTACTTAAAACCTAGGACATGTGCTTTTACGTTTTACATGTCCTAGTCGTAAAAAAAAAGTCTTAAACCCATTTTCACTACTGCAACACTTATCTAGCCCATAGGATAACATTAGTAATGCCTTATTACATTTCATAAGTGTAAATTCCAATTGAGAAGGGATGGAATCCCCAGGTTTTGTGTCTCTGGAATTTCAACTTCAATTCACAATGTATGGTAAAGTCAGATTTTAAACTGTAATTCTGAAAATGACACTTTTAGAAAGCTGGCATATTCTGACTTTAGCCATTTGGTGCCTTCTGTCTATATCATAATACTCATCTCATGTGGGTGACAGCTGAGCTTTGTGCGTTCCCTCAAGGGAACTTAGATGTGTCTGTTGGGTCTTCCACATCCTGATGGGCCATCCTGGGCAGGATGAGAGAGAGGAGCTGACCCTTAAACCTGAATAGACTGTGTCCTGTTCATTCACAAAGGGCTGTATTCCACTTCCCCTTGTAGTGAGTCTTGAGCCAGGGCAGGTAAGGCAGGGACTCTGTGCACTTCAAAGGCATCTCTCTGAAGTCTCCCTCCCTTTAAAGACACAACTGGATATAAGCACTTGACCTCAGACACCAGCAACATATTACACTCCTGGACCTGTGCATACTTTGCCAGGAAGTAGGACCGCTGTGCTGCTGAAAGAACTGCCATTCTGATGGACTTCTCCTCTGGTAGACTCCTGCTCTGCAGGCATGCTGCCTGCTGCCCTCCTTGATTTGGAGCAAGAAGCACTGGACCTACATCTCTTTAGCCTAGAAATGAGAAGTACTGGGCCTGCATCTCTCGAACCCAGAAACAAAGTGCCTCCAATGACTTGTTGGTTTGCCTCCTGTTTTCTGAAGTCTTAGGGACACAAAAGACTTCCACCTCACCTGCTACAGCACCTGGACTCTGCTGTCTGTGATTCCCAAGTGGTGCCAATCTAGTCTTGGGCCCTTTGAAGTGGGTACAAAGTGCTGCTCCAGTCAAATCAATGCATCTGCACTTCAGCGCATATCGGAACTGGCGCATCGCCCCGTTGCATGGATCAAAACTGGCGCATCGGCCCCCATTGTGTGGATCGGAGTTGACCCATTGCCTCTCCAGTGCAGATTGACCTCAGAGCATCACCTTCAGAACTGCTGTATCTCGGACCTGAGACTTTGCCGCTGTTGCATGGAGAAAATTGATGCATCACCTCCCCTGCAGGGATAAACAACAACACATCACTTCAGCCTGCTCCCAGCATCTCCAACACTGATGCAACCAGGATTAAGGTACTTTTGCTTAGCAGGCCCAAAGGGGTCCCTGTTGCTAGCGTGTGCTCCATCGTGGTTGGCCTGGACTTTTAAGTTTGTCCTGGTCCCTCTCAACCAGATATCTCCAGTTGGCTCCTCTTGTTTCTAAGTGCCATTTCACAGTTTATTCTTTAAAAATTCATATCTCAAATTCTACATATTAAGGTTTTGTCCCTTTGGCCTTGTTTTACTTATTAAATTAAGCTCTACTTTTCTAACCAGGTATGGTACCATTAAATGTAGCGTATTCACCATTTTACTGTGTGAAGTGTTGCACATTGCATCTTAAGTTAAGCCTGACTGCTCTATGCCATAGGGTGAGCACAGTTTCATTTAGGGTGTGTTTGTGACTCACCCTGACTAGCATTGTGGTTCCTGCTTGGACAGGATGCATACTTTTTCCAACCAGAAACCCAATTTTTAACAATAGCTTACAAGCAAAGTGAGATACACGTGTGCATTTCTATTTTACTCAATGTAGTTGTCACTAATAATGAGCGGGTCTGTCATGGGTCTGACTTTCATGCACAATAATTCATAAAAAAAGAACTGTCAGTTCAGATGCCGAACTATTTGGTATATCCCTACATTTCCCTTCAAAACTATTTATTGCTATTGTATGCAATGTAGTCTCTCTCTTGGGTCTTGGATGACTGAATGTGATGGAAGAATGATGATTCAAGGCCTTTGTTAATCAATAAAACATTACTGAGTGAGGCTGAATGCATCAGTTTGCTGTCACTCACACTGCACAAGCGTGATAATGAAGTCCTTTCTGAAAAAGCAGCCTCGTGAATAGGCGTTTGACGAGATTGCTACTGAATTTCCATTAACAAGAGCAATAGATTGACAGGGTAGAAGTATGAAAGTATCCTTTCTGAAAATCATGGCTCGTGGAGTCAGGCATAACCGGGAAGTGCTTATTTTTCGCTGTTTAAATTTACAAAAAGTATTTTCGATATATATGTTCTTAGACTTATATTGAGAAAGGTTTCCCTATAAGCGAGGAAATGATTAGAAATATCTGTTTCACATGAAAAAGACCTTTTTTTGCGGTATTGAGTTTAACGTTGCAACATCAAAAATATATTGATATATGTATTTGGAGTTGTCTGACACGCAGACAAGAAAAACACACCTGGAGTATGCGTTAGGAATCAGTAAATCCACAGCATTATGCAAGATCCTGGAAGGAACTTTGTTTTGTTGATCTTGTTCATGAAGCAGTGGCCAATCGCGTTGTATGTCTTACCTTTTCTACAGATAGATGCCTCATGCATGTTTACCATATGTGTCTTCTAAAGCACTTTATCCCCCTGTAGACACTACCACACATCAACAGAATTATTGGGGAGAATCTTTGGGTTTCCCGGGGCTGTGACATGTGTGGGATCTGCCAGGTGGCCCTGCAGTGCCTCAGACAGGACGAGGATATCAGCATGGCATCCAGCCATTATCCCACCAGGCCCTACCTGTCTCTATAATTAAGGGAAGTAACTGGTGCTGGATGTGGAAAAAGAACGGGAGGATAGTGATGGTAATTAGGTATGGGAGAGCATGGTTCCTCCCAGGTCTAAGGACACAGGTGTCTAGAAATGGTTTTTAAACCGGTCCATCACCCATGTCCTGTCTTTTGTGTTGACTTGAATGTTCCTCTCGCCGTGCCCTGTGCCCTGTGCCCAGTCCCCGTGCCCTTGGCACTAACTAGGCATGCTTTGTGACTATACCCAGCACTTCCTCGGCATAGGGGTGTCGTTCAACAATGCCCACTGACTGCTCCCAGTGCATGCTGGGGGAATCTTTGGTCATAGCTAGAACCTAGTGGGAAAAGGGCCTGGCTTTTCTTCACACCCTTTGGTAAGTATTTATGCACCTCCACCAACAGGACATGATCTGGGGGTTGCTGTTTACTCGTATGGATGCTCTCTCACAAAAAAAACAACTTTATAGCCTCCTACAAATATTTTCTTCCTTAACTAATCTGTATAAGGCTGATTTAGATTAAAACTAGGCGGTCATGTTCCAAATGGGAATTCAGTATGTACCCTGAAACAAAACCTAACCTGCATCTTAGATAGCCATGTCAAAATGTTAGTTTAAAACTGCAATACAGGCTGGAGTGGCAGGCGTGAGGAATGTTTTACAGTGCTACTTGAGTGATTAGCACAATTAGTGCTGCAACCCACTTGCAGCATTTAATTTACTGGCCCTGTGTACATATAGTATCACATACGAAGGACTTATAAGTACATTAAATGTGGTGATTAGGTGTATTCCAATTTTACCACATTTGTAAGGGAGAGCACAAACACTTTACCACTGGTTAGCATGAATAAAGTGGTCAGAAACCTAAAAGCCAGGACAATGGGTTCAACAAAGGAAGGCAAAAATCTGGAGTTACCCTACAGAAAGAGCCAGATCTTTTCTAGTTTGTTAATTGTCAATGTAAGGCTGGTGTTAAGGATGTACATTAGTACATTGGCACATAGCTACCATATGTGGTCGGTTTCATATCAGAAGATTGACTCAAACTGTAATGAAGTGCTCATGATAGGTTGAGAAGTACAAGTAATTGACTTCATCACAATAAGTTGCATCACACTTCTGTTCTTTCTCCATGTCAAATCCTCTATTGGTAATCATCTCTGGCTGGTATCCAATTTACTTGCCTAAGATACTCTATGACATTTGGACATTGGAAGTTTCCTTGCAATTTCAAAGACTACACCCTCCTCTGAGCCGACCTTTCTCTCTAGCAAGATAAATTGTCTTTGGCAGATGCCTCTTAAATTCTACCATCCCTCCAGGTGCAAAAACATTAGCTTCATCATCTCTGCATACTCTTGCTCATATAAGTAGATCAATCTGCTCTAAACGGAACTGGCCTTCACATTATTCCATTCATCATACCATGCTATCATCTCCAACAAAAAGACGGACATGTCTTAGGAAATCACCAATACAGTATCAATATGTTACCCATAAGTACTTTGCAACAGCATCTTAACCTACCTCATTTTATGCAGCAGATTAGACCCACTCCACATGCCCCCTGTCTACAACCAGGTTAACATGAAAATAGTATTACAAATCACATCATCCTGAATATCTCACAACGCTTAGAATGGCTTTCATTGCATTCAAACAAAGCATAGCCATAACCAAATGAGATCAGACTTTAGCTTCAACACAATAAAATACATCAGCTCTCGTCAGGTTAATCAAACTTTTATTTGCCCCTCTTCTTCCCTCCCACCCACATACTTTAATACAGAGGCTACCTAACGTCAATCACTGACTTTCAGAGATTGGGTTATTCATTTGGGAAGGGATGACTTGTGCCAATTTAATAAACAAAATCAGGTTAGACCAATAAACATGTGCTAAGTTCAAGCAGTACCAACACTACTAAAGTCAAAAAAAACACCACAATACAATTTCTGAAGCCATTTAGAAAAAGAGAGAGATATTTAAATAGAAAAACAGACACCAATAAAATAGATTACGAGGAACTAGAGATATGAATTAAAAATTGAAAAATATAATTTCATAGTTGACTGGGACCAAGGCATTTTTTCAGACCAGCTGTGAAAGAGAAGAAGTCAAATGCACCAAGCAGATCATCTTGGTTAAATATTTTACCTTTGGACATAGACTCTGAAATAGAAGTCGGAATCTTCAAAGACTAGCTCCTCAGACAAGGCTTCAAGGTACCAGGTCTCTCCATCCAACTATCATTCAGGGTCCACTCTTTTACTTGGTCTATTTTGATTTATATATGACATAATAAAAATGGGGTTATTTTTCCAAAACAATATTATTAAAATCCAATCTAGTTTAGAAGATTCCTCCTTGGAAGTTAGTAGTCTGTATTCTTTTTAAGGAAGAATTAAGGTGGTGGAATGCTCCCTCTCTTCTTTCAACACTGTCTCCTTAGAAGAGTCTTGGTAGCCATTCAGAGTATTAAATCTGGCTCACCACTGGGACCCTGCCCCACTGGTTTGTTAATTAAGGGTGCAGAGGCATTTAAACCACTGGTAAACAAGTTGGTCAATGACTTTCTTGCTACTGGTTGGAAGCAGGATAAAAACCTTCCCCTACTGAAAAAGCCTTCGGCCGACCCCAACATACCTTGCCAATTAAAGGCCGATCTCACTGCTTCTGGCACTGTCAAAATGTTTAGAGAAATATATGAACAGTCAACTCTTCTGTTATCAGGGGACAAATAATATCCTGCACCTTATTTAGACAGGTTTTAGGCAGAATCGGAGTACAGAAATTACCCTAGTTGAGGTATATGAGCAAATGAAATGCACTTTGGGCACAGGATGTAAGGTGGTGCTGATTTTGTTGGATCTATCCGCAGCCTTTGATACAGTATCTCACTGTACCCTCCTGTGTCATCTCCAGATGATCGGAGTAAAGGGGTTGGCACTTATGTAAATGGACTCTTTTCTAGGGAATAGGGAACAAAAGGTTCGGACCCCCCCTTTTGCAACAGGCAACAAGGTGATAACAGTTGGGGTCCGCTGGGGTTCGGCACTTAGTCCCACTTTGTTTGATATCAATGTTACCCCTCTTGCCTTCCTGGTTGAATCATTTGGTGCCAAGATTACATCGTATGTGGATGACACTCCGATACTCTTTTCCTTCAATAAAGGTGACGACGTTGCCTCTGACCTAATTTGACCTTGCCTGGCTGCAGTGTTTTCCTGAATGCATCAGAGACAGCTGACAAGATGGAAATACTCTTCTTTGGCACACTGACACCTACTAATTGGTCGGCATTTTGACTGGAGAGAGCTCCTGTTCTGATTGCTTAAAATGAGGTTGTTAACAACTTAGGAAGTACATTTTATAACCATATATAATTACAGCTGCAAGTTAGATCTGTGGTTGGAATGTGTTTCGGGTTCCTCCATGCACTGAAAAAAATTCTGTTCTTCTTGTCTGTTCTATCCAGGAAAACTGATTCAGGCCCTTATTAGTTCTTGGTTGGATTATGCCAAAGCTTTGTAAATTGGACTGCTGGACTATGTAATTTACAGATTACAGGTGGTCCAGAATGATGTTGCACAACTATTCATTTATCTATCTCCAAGAACTCAGACTTCCAATCACCTTCACAATCTGCATTGGCTCCCTGTAAGGAAACAAATTGTGTTTAAAAGTCTGGTGCTGATTAAGCGAGCTCTGTCTAAGATTGGCCCAAGTTGCCTGTCCACCAAAATCTATTTCTACTGCCCTGCAAGGAGTCTCCGGTCCTTGAATAGGACTTCAGCCAATGTGCCTAGCATGTTTCAGAATAGGGCTGAATGGTGTTCTTTCTCCTTTCTTGGTCCCTCTCAGTGGAACAACGTTCCGCTGGACCTCTGGCAGGGGAGCTCAGAGAAGATTTTCAAAAAGAAGTTAAAACATGGCTTTTCACCCAGATCTTTCTAAATTACTGAAAGACTAGCACTGGGACACTCCTAGGAGTATTTGTGCATTCTACAAATCACACTCATCATCACCATCATCTGCTGTCAGTTGAGGCCTCTTAGAATCAAGAGTCATTCTGCTTTTTGTGCCACTGAAGCAGGCATACAGGAGGACAGACACTTGACCCTTGGAGATCAGTTCTACTCCCTGGGTGCCTGAAAGCATCAGAGGTCCCAAGAAGCCAACACTTAGCACCCACATACCATAGGTACATTTACACTTCACACTCAGCACACATGACACAACCTCATCATCTACAGCACACACACATCACCACTGCACACAATCACAACACATCATCACACACAACCACCCACCTCACAGACCCCATTCACCCCAAAAAACTCCACCCTTTGCACCACCCACCCACAACAAGCATTACACTTTCACCATGTCTCCACAAAAACACCCACGCTTCACAGATGAAGAGTTGAGCGTAATGGTCGATGAAATGGGCAGGGTTGAGCCACAGCTGTTCGGAGCACAGGTCCAGTAAACATCCATAGCCAGAAAAATTGAGTTATGGTGGACAATCGTTGACAGGGTAAACTCAGTGGGAAACCATCCAAGCACAAGGGAGGACATCAGGAAGAGGTGGAACGATGTATGGGGGAAGGTGCGTTCCATGGCTTCACAACACCAGATTGCCATCCACAAGACTGGCAGTGGGCCCCCACCTCCTCCCCCGGAGTTCACAACATGGGAGGAGAAGGTCTAGACTATCCTGCATCCAGATGGCCTGACTGGAATATCCGGAGGACTGGAGACTGGTAAGTCATGTAAGCTCCCCTGGCACATTGTACAGCTGTACTGCATGCGACCCCCATCCCCCCTTCACTACCCACATCAGCCAATCCTACACTGATCCTCAACCCCCTAATCATCTAAAACCCTTCCCCTGCTTGTCCACACCACCCCACTAACACTATCCCAACCAAAACCCCCCAAGTTAAAGGAAAGCATGCTGAGCTGGAAGGACTACTATTACCACAATGCATCACTATGTACTAAAGTATTCTTAAATATGCACATTCAACATTGGAACACTTGCATGTATGAGCAAGGTATATGCTACATAATCGTGAGGTGTCATTTCCAACCAATAAGATGGCAATGACAGTAATGCACGAAAAAAGACACAGTACCACATCTAATCTGAAACCTTTGTGAAAAAAATATTCCAGCAATGTAAAAGTGGACTGTAGCAACTGACACTGTCATCCCTGGGAAGCACCTAAACAGCAACATGCACCATGGCATCAGACTACAATCATATAAACCTGATCCCAACAACAGTCTGGTCAATCCACAGGTACAACAGCCACTGCCACCTGGCATCACATTACTGAAATTGCCAGTCGTCCACAGGAAGAAGGCCTCAGTGATGAGTACAATTCTGGATGTCTGGATCCGGATGACATACCGGGCCCGTCTGGGACATCTGATCAATCACTAACAACCAGCCTCACCCAGCCCACTGCAGAGGACGCCACACCTGTGTCCACAACACCTCAGCCAACTCCATGTTCCCAAACCTGTGTACCACGGACAGCTCAATCAGCTGTGTGCCCAACAGTACAGGGACCTGAATCTTCCCCTAACACCCAAGACAATGAAGGTCCTGGTGTCACTGGGCGTGGAAACTCTATACCAGGGACACAGGCACAGGGGGCTAGGGCCACTGGGAGACTACCTATGGGCCAAGGGATATGGCCACTCAGGAAAACAACTGGCCAGGAGGCCATCTCCAAAGTCCTGGGAGCATACCAGCAATCCCAGGACAAGATGGTCTAGATACTTGTCACTTTGCAGGAGAACCAGAGGCTGCAGACGGAACACCACCAGGAGGCCATGGATTAGTGGCAGGCACTCAATGCCACCATGGCCTCCATTTCAGGGGTGCTGAAGGAACTATCCACCATCCTGCGTGAGTCCTCCACCCACCAGAAGGCCCCTTCGCTAGCCAGATTCCAACAGAGCCCTCAACATCTACTACAGGTAATGGAATGGAGGCTCTGCCAGAGGACTCACAGGCCACTAGCACCCCTCCCTCTGTAGCGGAGGAACCCCTCACAAACGTGGTAATCAAGTCAGGAAATGAAGGCAAGACCAATCCCACTGCTAAGAAGTGACCCTCTCCTGAACTTTCTCCTTTGTGTGCCACTGAGACACCCTATTGACTCTCCACTGTCATTGCCCCATTTTCTATTGACCCCTGAAAACTGGACCTGTACTACCCACAGTTGTGCCTGCTATTCTGATGATTTCAAACACCATGACCCCACTCTTCTCCACTTTCAACTATGTTGTCAGACTAAACACCATTGAACACATATTGGCCCTCATTCTGACCCTAGTGGTCAGTGTTAAAGTGGCGGCCAACCCGCCAACAGGCTGGCGGCCAAAAAATATGAATTCTGACCCTGGCGGAAACCGCCAACACAGGCCGCCGCTTTAACACTCCGACCGCCACGGCGGTACAAACAAACAGCGCGGCGGTCACCGCCAACAGGCAGGCGGCAGACAATGTACCGCCCACCCTATCACGACCCACCAATCCGCCACCTTTTCCGGGGCGGGAGCCCCGCCGATAAAAACACGGCGGAAACAGACATCTCCAATGGAAAACGCTTACCTCGACACACTCCACGCGGAATCAGAACAGCATTGAACCCGAACTCCACATCCTCCCAGCCATTGCCTTCCTGCTCTTCTTCCAGGATCACGAACCACGCCGCAGACGACAACGGTGAGTACTGCACCTACGACACAGGGGAGGGGGGAGGAGGAAAGGTTACGGGCACACACATACGCCACACACCCACCCCCACCCTCACCCCCACCGAAATACCTACACACCTATGCAGATAAAAAAGTCAGAGTGACACCCCCAACCCCCCCCCAGACAAAGACAAAAGCCAATGCATGTAAAAGTAGAACCATATTATTGCAACAATAAAGTATAGCGACCTTAGCAATATATAAAGAATGAATACACATCCAGAACTCTATCCATACAAGCAGCAAAAGTCCGGCCCAGTCAATCAAAGTCCAAAGGTCCGTGGGCCAATGTGCAGCAACACATGGGCAAAGCCCACACACGAGATCCAGTCCATTGGAGAGAACACTGCTGGGGCATCACTAAAATAAAAAGACAGGCACCTCAGGGGGAAGGGGAGGGGGGGCACCTCAGCCACATGAGTCCACGACGCCAGATCCACGAAGGGCCTCCATGCCCACTGTGCCATCCTGGGGAGTGCAAAGCCACAGTCTCACAAGTCTCTACAGTGGGTGGATTGCCCACTGTGCCATCCCGGGGAGTGCAAAGCCACAGTCTCACAAGTCTCTACAGTGGGTGGATTGCCCACTGTGCCATCCTGGGGAGTGCAAAGCCACAGTCTCACAAGTCTCTACAGTGGGTGGGTTGCCCACTGTGCCATCCTGGGGAGTGCAAAGCCACAGTCTCACAAGTCTCTACAGTGGGTGGATTGCCCACTGTTACATCCTGGGGAGTGCAAAGCCACAGTCCATCAGGTGGATTACAGAGACCACTGGTCATGGAGGAGGCATGGTGGGCAGAGTGCGTCGTGAAGGCCTGCCCGACACAGAACCGGGACTGCCAATGGGCCAGCGGTGCTTGACAGGAAGGGCCAGCGGAGCGGTGCTTGAGATGAAGGGCCCAGCGGAGCGGTGCTTGAGAGGAAGGGCCCAGCGGAGCGGTGCTTGACAGGAAGGGCCCAGCGGAGCGGTGCTTGACAGGAAGGGCCCAGCGGAGCGGTGCTTGAGATGAAGGGCCCAGCGGAACGGTGCTTGAGATGAAGGGCCCAGCGGAGCGGTGCTTGAGATGAAGGGCCCAGCGGAGCGGTGCTTGAGATGAAGGGCCCAGCGGAGCGGTGCTTGAGATGAAGGGCCCAGCGGAGCGGTGCTTGACAGGAAGGGCCCAGCGGAGCGGTGCTTGAGATGAAGGGCCCAGCCGAGCGGTGCTTGAGATGAAGGGCCCAGCGGAGCGGTGCTTGAGATGAAGGGCCCAGCCGAGCGGTGCTTGACAGGAAGGGCCCAGCCGAGCGGTGCTTGAGATGAAGGTCCCAGCGGAGCTCTGCTTGAGATGAAGGGCCCAGCGGAGCGGTGCTTGAGATGAAGTGCCCAGCAGAGCGGTGCTTGACAGGAAGGGCCCAGCGGAGCGGTGCTTGGGATGAAGGGCCCAGCGGAGTGGTGCTTGAGATGAAGGGCCCAGCGGAGCGGTGCTTGAGATGAAGGGCCCAGCGGAGCGGTGCTTGACAGGAAGGGCCCTGTTCAGCGGTGCTCCTCACGGCGGGGCCCTGTTCAGCGGTGCTTCTCGCGGCGGGGCCCTGTTCAGCGGTGCTTCTCACGGCGGGGCCCTGTTCAGCGGTGCTCCTCACGGAGGGGCCCTGTTCAGCGGTGCTCCTCACGGCGGGGCCCTGTTCAGCGGTACTTCTCACGGCGGGACCCTGTTCAGCGGTTCTGCTCACGGCGGGGCCCTGTTCAGCGGTTCTGCTCATGGCGGGGCCCTGTACAGCGGTTCTGCTCACGGCGGGGCCCTGTTCAGCGGTGCTCCTCACGGCCGGGCCCTGTTCAGCGGTGCTCCTCACGACGGGGCCCTGTTCAGCGGTGCCTGTCTTGTGTTTCCAGTGAACCACACCTGGTCAATATTTGCCGCTCACTCTGCATCGGACCTTTCCGTTGCGGGGCCCTCCTGTGATGGAGTCCTGGGGCCCTGGCTCTCCTTCGATACCCCCGGAATGGGGCTGGTGGGGCCCTCATGGCCAGGTCGGCTGCTCCCTGCCCTTTGCTCCTTGCTGCCCTTGCCCTCCTTGGCAGACTGTCCGTGGCCCTTCGCTCCCTTACCCGATGTGGCAGGTGACGGTGCAAGGCTACCCTCCTTGGGGGCAGGCGTATCAGGCCTGTCGCGCCTGCCCTTCAGTTTCTTGGTCCTCTTCCCAGGGGGGGGGGCTGGCTGTGCCTTTGCTGCTGGACGATGTCCCAGCCCAAGGAAAGGGCGGACTCCAAAAACCAGGCACGATGTTCTTTGGAGTTGCTGGGCTGGTGGTGGCTGAGGTGTTTGTGGAACTCTTACGGGATGGAGGGGGTGGGTCAGGTGAGGAAAAGAGGTCCACTTTGGAGAGGAAAATTTTCTTTGGAGCCATGGGAAGGGTGGCTGGAGTGGGTATGGGAGTGGAGGAAGAGGATGTGGTTGTAGGAGAGTCAAGTGTGCTGTCTTTGGGTGCAGGTGCTTGGGCAGGAGGCTGACGTGAGGTGGATGGCTGTTGTTTCGGTGCCTGTCTGTGTTTGTGTGGTTGGGAAGCGGGGGTGACAGACACACTGGGAGAGGACACAGGGGACGTGTACATGGCAGTGGGGGTGGTGACTGCACGTGTGCGGACTGGTGTGGAGGGTGTGTTGGTGATGGGTGCAATGGCTGATGGTGGTGTGCTTGCAGGTGTGTGTGGAGACGTCACAGGGAGGGAGGAGGGAGACGAGGAGGTGGGGGACACAGAGGAGGTAGTGGATGTTGGCATGTCTGCATCTGGATGTTGCTTGGGTGAATGCTTGTGTGTCCTGTGGTGCTTATGTCTGGATGAGCTGCCCTTTGGTGTTGAGGTGTGTGCAGGCTGGTCTGTAGGTGTGGATGGGATAGTCAGAGGAACAGGGGAGTGGGACTGGGTGGAGGGAGTCAGAAGAGGGAGGCTGGAGACAGGGACAATGGCTGCCGTCAGTGCTGAGGCCAGACCGTTGAACGATCGTTGATGGGCAGCCTGACCCGAATGAAGGCCCTCCAGGTATGCATTGCTTTGATGCACCTCCCTCTCCACACCCTGGATGGCATTCAAAAGGGTAGACTGCCCAACAATGATGGTCCTCAGGAGGTCAAAGACCTCCTCACTGAGGGCAGCAGGGGTGACTGGGGCAGGGCCTGAGGTGCCTGGGGCGAAGGAGATGGCCGGCTTCCTGGCCTTGCGGGCACGGGCCGAGGGGCTGCTGGGAGGGCAGAGCTGGTGCGCTGGGTGGCGGCTGTACCTGTTTTTGCAGTGGGCACGGATGTTGCCGCCACCGCAAGGGAGCTCCCTTCCGAGGACGTGTCGGTGTCGCTGCCGTCTCCAAGGGTCCCCGTGGTGGAGCCCCCCTCGCCCTCCGTCTCACTGGTCATGTCGGAGTCCGTTGCATGGCCCTCCGGGGCCATGTGAGATGCAGCTCCCTCTTGCGCCGATGCCACTTCTCCTCCGCCTGATGATGCTAATGCACACATTCACAGAAAAACAAAGAAAATGGGGGGGGGTGGAAAACATAAAGACAAGTTGAGTGCATGCATTGGGGACACCGTTGGCGGAGAGGACAGACACATAAGCCCCTGCACTACGCTGTGCACTTGGGGTACACTACTCATTCACTGGGACATGCCCTACAAGCCTATGGGCGACAACTGCCCACACAGTATACACTGGTCCATGAATCGCGTTACTAGGCACCCTACAGAGGTGGGGGGTGGGGGCACAGGACCATACTTCACGGACGGGCCTATCCTACAGAAATCGCCTTGGCCTAGGGATACCCACAGCCCTCCTCCCCCACCCAGGCACCTCCACTGCGCGCAAAATAGCTGAATGTGCTGGTACTCACCCCTTTGTGTCTGCTGTGATGTCCTCAAGCGCCCATCTAAATCGGGGTAGGCCACCGCCAGGATCCGGGACATCAGGGGGGTCAAGGTACGACTGGCACCCCTCCTAGGTTGGGAGGCCATCCCCAGCAGAGCCTCCGCGGTCTTCCTGCTCCCGCGGCGGATGTCCTCCCACCTCTTGCGGCAGTGGGAGCCCCTTCTGGTGTGGACCCCCAGGGCCCGGACGTCCTTGGTGATGGCACGCCAAATGTCAATCTTCTGATGGGCGCTGACCTATGTGACATGTACAGGGGGGGAAGAGAAACATCATCACTTTTCTGCATGCTCGATGTGAGTGGCCCCCCCTCCCCAACCTTGCCATGTGGCACATGCTCTCATCTGTCGTGCCATGCATTCGTCATTCGCTGCCCTCCCCTCCATCGTACATCCTCCCCACTCAGGCCAGGCATTGGGCACTATGCATTGCCCCCCCTGTACTCACCTGTTGGTCTGGAGGCCCGTAGAGTAGCGCATACTGGGGGAGGACCCCGTCCACGAGCTTCTCCAACTCCTCGGAACTGAAGGCGGGGGCCCTTTCCCCAGTTGCAGCAGCCATTGTCACTTCCAGACCGAGGTCACAGCAGCACTTGCAGTATAGGTCCTCTCCTGTGGATGCTCAGGTCTCGTGTGGTCAAGCAGAGAGAAAATGGCGGTTACGGCCGCGGCGGTGCGTGCCGCGGCGGTGCGTACCGCGACGGCCGGCGCTCACCACCATTGGCTCCTGAAACCCATAGGGTTCAATGTTGTCCAATGCGGCTTTGCGCCGCGGACTGCGACCGCCTACCGCCACGGTGTGCCACGCTTGCGCAATTACCTCACTTCACATTGTCACACTTCACAGGTCAGGCAGCCGCCATTTCAAGGGCCCACATGGCTTCATTCCTACTGCGTCACACATGGCTAGGCCTTGCACCGACAATCATACTAGTCATTCAATCCCGAGAGATACGTGTACTGGGCATACTGTGGGCACTTACCTGTGGGTTGCTTGACTCTGTGCTCCATGTTGTCCTTCCTAGGCATCGTCCGCTGGGACTTGCGAGGAGACGGAGGAATCTTCCCGTGTACAGACCGCTGGTGGACCTGTCGACAATGGAAGAGAGACACGTCATACTCACCTACAGACTCAACCGTGCCACTATATAGGAACTGTGTGCCCTGCTGGAGCCAGACCTGATGTCACCCATCCGCCAACCCACAGGGATTCCGCCTCTAGTGCAGGTGCTGTCAGTACTGCATTTTTTGGCAAGTGGATCATTTCAAACTACCGTGGCCATTTCATCTGGGATGTCTCAGCCTATGTTTTCAAAGGTGTTGTCCAGAGTGTTGTCTGCCCTTATGAAATACATGCAGAGCTACATCATTTTCCCTGAGGTGGGTGACTTGCCTACAGTGAAGGGTGATTTCTATGCCCTTGGACACATTCCCAATATCATTGGTGCCATTGATGGTACCCATGTGGCTTTGGTTCTCCCAAAAGACGATGAGCAGGTGTACAGGAACCGTAAAAATTATCATTCGATGAATGTCCAGGTGGTCTGTTTGGCTGACCAGTACATCTCCCATTTAAATGCCAAATTCCCAGGGTCAGTGCATGACGCGTACATCATGCGAAATAGCAGCATCCCTTATGTGATGGAACAGCTACAGAGACAGCGTGTGTGGCTAATTGGTGACTCTGGTTACCCAAACCTGCCTTGGCTATTGACCCCAGTGAGGAATCCCAGGACCAGGGCAGAGGAACGGTACAATGAGGCCCATGGGCGGACTAGGAGGGTGATTGAGCGGACCTTCGGCCTCCTGAAGGCCAGGTTTAGGTGCCTGCATATGACTGGTGGATCCCTAATGTACTCACCAAGGAAGGTGTGTCATATCATCGTGGCCTGCTGCATGCTTCACAACCTGGCTTTGCGACGCCAGGTGCCTTTCCTGCAGGAGGATGGTCCAGATGGTGGTGTTGTGGCCGCTATGGAGCCTGCGGAGAGTGAAGAGGAGGAAGACCAAGAGGACGACACAGACAACAGGGACAGAGTGATACTGCAGTATTTCCAGTGACACACAGGTAATAATCTACTCCAGCATTGTATTATATCTGTAACTGTAGTGGCTCTCTACTGTCTGACCTTTCACCCCAATGTATGGTAACTTAGTTGTGTATATCACTTCCTATTTCAGTGATCTGATCCCCACGGAGTGCCCTCTGTTTTTTTTCCCCATGGACTACCGCTGTGTGACACTGGTATGTTGTCATCACAATGTAACTAGAAATGTTTTGTTGGTTATATCGAATACATTTGGTTTAAATAAATAGATAGCAGAATCCAGTTGGTTAATGTGCAATAATTGTGTTTATTGAAGTTTTAAAATAGGTGTATGGTTCAAACAGGGTGATGGTGGAGGCATGTCCATGGCAGTGTCCAGACTGTCGTTCCTACAGGTCCATTGTCCATATGCCTGTGGAAGGTGGAGCAGGGGCAGTTCAAGGTTGGACAGGGTAAACAAGTGGGACAGTGGGATGACATCCGGGGGTTTCCGTTCATGGCGGGGGTCTTGACATCCTACTCTCTCTTCTTCCTCGATCTCAGGCCTTTCTTGCGGGGTGGTTCTTGTTCTGCAGGGGGTGGGGTCCGGGAGAGCCGTTGCTGTTGTGTCGGGGCCTCCTGACCACTAGCGCCAGCGGAGGTGGTGGGCTGTTCTTCCTCCATGCTAGTGGCAGGGGCCCTTTGGGGGGCCACATGGTCCCGCAATGTGGTGACAATCTGGTTGAGTGCCACCACGATTGTACCCATTGCGGAACTGATGGTGCGCAGTTCTTCCCGGAACCCCATGTACTGGCCCTCCTGCATGGCCTGGATCTCCTGGAACCTGACCAGGACCGTCGCCATCGTCTCTTGGGAGTGGTGGTACGCTCCCATGATGGTGGTGAGGGCCTCTTGGACAGTGGGTTCCCTAGGCCTGTCCTCCCTCTGTCGCACAGCAGCCCTCCCAGTTCCTCTTTGTTCCTGGGCCTCTGTCCCCTGGACGGTGTGCCCACTACCAGTGCCCCCAGCTCCCTGTTGTTGTTGGGGTTGTGGGTTACCCTGGGTGCCCTGTACTGGTAGACACACCGCTGCTTGACCTGTCCTGGAGACAGAAGCATGGGCCCGCTGGGTGGGTGCTGTGCTGGTGTTTCCTGAGGGGGGGTAGGTCTGCTGTGGCCTGGGGCTGACTGAGGGTAACCGACTGTCCAGAGGTCCCCGATGGTCCGGGCTGGTCATCAGGTTCTAGGTCGACAGAGCTGCTGTCATCACTGGGGGCCTGTTCTGGGGGTGGGATGGACAAATCTGGACCCTCCTGGACGGTGTGTTGGCGTTCGGGCCCTGCATGGGTAAAAGAATATGGTTATTGATTTTGTGTGTGCCGTGGCATGCGATTTGTGGGTGCCCTTGTCCCCCAGTGCTGGCAGTCCCATGTGGGAGGAGTTGTGAGGGTGGTTTGTGGGGGGGGATGGGTATGTGCAGTGGTCATGCTTAGGTGATGGGTGTCCATGGTTTGTGTTGGCATTCAGGGGTTTGGGTTGGGTTTGGTGGGTTGTGCTGGTGAGACATTAGCAGGGAGGATATGTGCTGGGGGGTTGGGGGTGAGGGTGGGGGTGTGGGTTGGCGTGCTGGTGGTTGGGGGGGTGAAGTAGTTGAGATTCGACTTACCAGAGTCCATTCCTCCACCTACTCCAGCGAGGCCCTCAGGATGCAGGATGTTCAAGACCTCTTGCTCCCATGCTGTGAATTCGGGTGGAGTGGGTGGGGGTCCGCCGCCAGTCTTCTGAACAGCGATGTTGTATCTTGACACCATCGACCGCACCTTCCCCCGTAGGTCGTTCCAGCGCTTTCGGATGTCTTCCCGATTTCTGGGATGCTGTCCCACAGCGTTGACCCTGTCGACGATCCTTTGCCATAGCTCCGCCTTCCTGGCTATTGTGGTGTGCTGCACCTGTGTGCCGAAGAGCTGGGGCTCTACCCTGATTATTTCCTCCACCATGACCCTGAGTTCTTGGTCCGAGAACCTGGGGTGTCTTTGGGGTGCCATGGGGTGGTGTGGATGAGGTGTGGGGTGGTGTTTGTGGTGATGAGTGTAGTGGTGTGTGGTGTTTTGTGTGTAGATGTGGTGTGGGTGATGATGTTGGGTTCCTGTGTGTGTTGTGGTTTGCGTTCCCTGTGCTCTCTCTCTGTGTATTGCGCCGTGTCTCTGAATTTCGCTTTGTGGGGGTTTGTGGGTGATGTGGGTGTGTGTTTTATATGGTGATGGGTGTGTGGGAGTGGTGTTTGTATGTGTATCAGGTGTGTGTATTTCGAATTGTCCAATGTGGCTGTGTTTTGTAAAGGTGTGGGTATTTTGAGCGCGGCGGTGTGTACCGCCAATGGAATACCGCGGTTGAAAGACCGCCGCGTGGATTCGTGGGTCATAATGGCATGGGCGTGTTTTTGTTGGCGTGACGGTGGAGGTTTGGTCATCTCCAGGTTATCGCTGACTGCTGATGAGGCGGGCTTCAGTGGATGTCGGGTTTTTGGCGGTTTGGCTGTTGTGGGTCAGAATGACCGTGGCGGTTTACCGCGGCCGCGGCGGGATGATGGCGGTCTTCTGACCGGCAGTTTGTGCCTTTTACCGCCAGGGTCAGAATGACCCCCATAGTGTTTATGTGTTCTTATTGAGTGATGTACCAATGTTTATACTCCAAAAACAAAATGTCAAATAAAAAAAATGTATGTTGTGGAAGGGGATAGAAGGTGGAGGAAAGTGCTAAAAAAATAGGAGCTGATTTCTTCCCCAAAGGAAGCCAGCAGATGAGGTAGGAAACTGAGTTAACACAACAACATTACTTGTAAATAGTGCAAGACAGTGAGAATGGACACACTAGGATCTCAATTTAGGTGGCCACTAAACATGCTGTACTCTTACAAACTTATAAAATGGGATTTGAATTACTCAATGTGGACGAATGGAACATTTTCTACAGTACATGACATCTCCCACACTATAACAGATGTCAGTACCTCACAGCTGACACATCCAAACAGTATCCAAAGTTACAATTTCAATGTCTGCTTCTTAACATCCTGAACTGGGAGTTCTGTCAGGTAGAGCCTTACAACTGAGGATATCTTTGTGTCAATAAGCCCAAATGGTAAGTCCATGTGAAAAGACTGTAAACTGTTTCCAATAAAAGTTGTCACAGAAGGTAGTGCAACACTTAGCATAAACATATTAGGGGTTGTGTTGTGTGATTGATAATGGCATATTGTGTACTCAGTATGAACATATGCTGTGCATTCTGTGTGTAGGCTACTTCTGCACTTGTACTGTAACTCTACATGATTATCTCCTTTTGTCTGTGTCCCATGCAGGTCAACACCATCAGAAAAAGGGGATATGGAGAGCAATTACCAAGCAAATGCGGGCCCTGCCTGGTGGAGGACCCACTGCAGAAAGCGGTGGGAGGACCTGAGATGCTGGGCACAGAAGACCGCAGAGGCCCAGCTGGGGACGTCCTCCCAACGAGGGAGGGGTGCCCATCGGACCCTGACTCCCCTAATGGACCTCAGATTGGTAGTGGCCTACCCAGAGATAGATGGGCACTTGAGGGCAGCACATCAGGCACAAGTGGGTGAGCACAGACTGTTTATTATCAGTTGTATGGGCTTCTATTGTGTCAGTTAGTTTACTTAGGTACTAATGAGCTGTGTGTGTACATAAGATCAGACTACAGTCTCTGGCTATTACTTCCACTGTTTAGAAGTGGTATAAGTTAGCCTTTCAACACCATGCAGGCAGTAATATGTTGGTGCTATACCTCCTTGTCCAGTTACGCTTAGACACCCTCCTATGATGAGTGATTCTCAAACCTCTTTTCTCTATCCCTAAGTCTGCTTTAGATAGCCAATGCCATCTTGCCAGGGCTGATATTAGGTAATAAGTACTATGAGTAGGGAACTATCACTGTGAAATCATTGCATCATCAATGGACTTCTGTACATCATGAGTCTTTTACCTACCTGTCCTATATTTTGTGTGCAATGTACTTATTCAGGACAATTTTTAAAAAGTGTCAAAAGTGTCAGATTGGTAAGTATATGTGGGTAGTTGGTAGTTATTACCATTGTAGAACGATTGATGACAGACGGCAGCATGTCCAAATTAGTAGGTTTGTGGAAATTAGGAGGTAACAGCTTGAATATTAGGTTATGTCTACATGACTAATATCCAGGGACAATGTATCATGATCATTCCATGCCACACCAGAGGAGGAGTAGAGTACTTGTTGGTATGTGTACTAGATGGATAGGAATTGACAGTTTCCTCCCTTTTTTTCTCTCCCTCCCTCTCTCCCTGTCCTCTTCTATCCTTGTGTGCATCAGCATCATCAGGCAAAGGGGAAGGGGCACAGGTGGGGAAGCTGCAGCCCACGGGACCCAGGGGGCAGAGTCCACCATTGTAGAAGGAACCAGTGGGACGGAGGGCGAAGGTAGCACCACAGGAGAGACCAGTACAGCTACATCATCTTCGGATTCTGCCTCCAATAGAATCTCCCTGGCGGTGGCAGACTCATCTGAGTCCATCCCAGCACCATCATTGTCCACAACCCTCCTTACCAGCATCGCCCTCCCTGTGGCATCTCACCCAGTTGACCGTGCCCGTTCACCCAGAAGGGTGGGTGTCTCCTTCGCCACAAGCAACTCTGCCCCTGCCCCAGTCAGCCCTGCTACCCTCAATGAGGAGGCTATTGACCTCCTGAGGTCCATCTCTGTGGGGCAGATAACCATCATGACTGCCATCCAGGGACTGGCATGCCAGATGCAACAAAGTAATACCTACCTAGAAGGCATTCACAGTGCCTTGGCTGGCCTGCAGAGATCATTTCAGGCTCTGGCCTCCTCTTTGATGGCAGCCAGTGTCCCTTCATATTCTGTCGCCCCTCCAGCTACCTGTGCCCAATCGTACACCCCTCTTCCCTTACCCATCCAGAGCACATATTCAGACCAGCATTCGCCCACAGGCAAGATGTGCAAAGACAAACACCACAAGACACACCACAAGAATGCAAATAGTCAACATACACCTGCAGACACAATAACAGACACTCCCTACACTGTCTCATCCACTATCTCCTCCCTCACAGTCACATCACCACTTACACTAGCTATCACTGCACCAACACTCCCTGATCCTGCCACTAACCATGTCATACCCACAGACACAACACGAGCAGACCCGCAGAAATCCACCCCACACACTACATCTGTACTCACCATGACAACCTTAACGACCACATGCAACATCCACCTTACTTGCAGACACCACCCCAACATACACTCACACATTTTGCATCCCATCTCCCTTCATCTCTTCCCCCTCCTCCCAAAAACATAAACTCCCTCATTCACCCACCCAACATACACTCACCACACACAAGCACACATTGCACACACCTGCATCCACGTCCAGCACAACAATACCTCCTATAACCACTCCCTCCCTCTAACTCTACCTCAACTCTTAAACCTTTTACCCATGACTGCCCCTCTGTACCTAAAAACATTTCCTTGCCTGACTTGACCTGTTGCCTGCCCCTGTCCTACCCTAGGATGCTACCTAAGTGCCACATCTCCCTGCCTCAACTCAGTCCTTCTACCTCTCAGTCCTCCCATGGCCCCCCAGTAGTGTCCATGCCCCTCCCCCTGCAAAGAAACCATCTCCTCCAAAGCCTAAGGTCCCTACTCCTACCCCACGATCCAAACCCCCTCCCCCACAATCAAAATCAAAAGTGAACTCCCCCTTCCAAACCTAAACCCAAGGACCCCCCTTCCAAGCCCCCACCACTGTCACCCCCTCTCTCCTGAGGTGTCTGCCTGCGCCATTGATGCCCCTGCCATGTGGAGGCCAATTTGCAGTTAGGAGTCAAGTTGGGGCACGTGACCTTGCCCAATATGCCTAGGGCACTTGTGACAATTGGACTGACCAGCAGGCCTAAGTTGTATATAGTTTTTAAAATGTATTAATTATTTCAAGACATCAGCACCACTGAGATGGTGTCAAGGTTAAGAAATTGTCCTGGATTTCCTTCAAGATGCTTGTGTTATATCTGTACACATTGGTGTGTGTGTTGTATGCGTATGGGATGTGTCTGTGTTGCGGCATGCGCTGGGTTGATGACTTGTGCCATGTGCTTGTTGTGATGTGTTGTTATGGTGGTGTGTGACATTGTTTGGCAGTGGTGTGTGTGTGTCCGGGCGTATAGTGATGCATCTGTGATGTCCTTTGTATGTTGGTTTGACGTGTCGTGTCACCTGCGGCCTTGTTTGGATGTCTGTACTATTTATTTGATTGTCTGTTGTTGCTACATATTGCTGCCAGTATGTGTTGTCAGGTGGAGTTGTTCGATGTGTGTTTCTGACTATGCGTTTGTGTGTTTGTGCTGCTGTTGTCATTGTGTGATTGGTGTTGTGTATAGATGTGTTTGAAACTGGCGGTGGTGTGCATGTGCGGTGTGCTGTGTGTATGGCACGTGTCTGTTGGCCGTTGTGTGTGTATTTAGCAAATGTGTTTGTGTCATTTGTGTGTGTCTATAGACGTGTGTGTGGCTGTTGTTGTCCATGCTGGGTGTGTGTGTTGTGTGTGGGTATGTAATACTGCCCTTCTCTCCACTGTGTGCTGGACCTGGGTACTTACGGTTGTCGTTTTCGTCAGCGTCACTGGTCCTGGAGGTGTATAGCGAGATACCGCAGTGGGAAGACTTCCAGTTCGGGTTCCATGGCTGCTGCGGAGAGGTCTGTGTACATGGAGGTAAGTGTCTCCTTTTATACTGACCGTTTCTGCCAGGTTGTTCATTGCGGTCGGACCGCCCGGAAATCCTGGAGGTCTGCTGACTCGTAATCTGGTTGGTGGTGAATTGATCCCCACTGGCCTGGAGGTGGCTCCCACTGTCGGCAGCAGTCCGACGACACTGGCGGTGGGATCACTGCCTTGGTCGTAATATGATGGTCTGCAAAGTCGGTCTTGTAGCGGTCGCACCGACACCACTTAGTGAAATGTTTACTCGGCCATTGCATTCAAGCAGCAGTGGAACCCCTCATGTTCTTTAAAAAGAGACCACATTAGTATGATATCAAGGCAGTCCCACTCACTTCCTCCTTGTCTCAGACAGGTCAATGTGGAACTCAACGCAGGGGCCGCACAGTACAAATCTCTCTACATTGACGACACAGTTAAAAGGGAAAAACTTCAGAGACTGTCCTACAGTAGAAACGTCTGATCCCAGACAGCCTACCTAGAGACAAATGTACAATGCATATCATATTTAATATTCATTTAAATAAACAATCAATATTTAGTGCAGTTTGAGGACCTAGAGGCCAACTCAGCTAAGACAGGAGTGAGTTAGTGAGTGTGTGAGTGAATGAGTCAGTCAGTCAGTCAGTCAGTGGATGAAAGTCAATGGACTGTACAGGTGGTTATACGATCATGCCTGTATTGACTTTGTGCTTTCTTGGGATTCAAAGGTCTACCCAACTGACAGTGGATGGTGGCTACTGCCCAATAAGCAGGCTGTGGGAGAATCCAGATCTTGGGTAATTGATAAAGTCGGAGTATGAACTGTTTCAACTGTACTTCTCCACATTGGGAGAATCCATTCAATTCATTAGGGTTCTTTGCTCTTTTCAGAGCATGTTGTGTAATTTGCCTTTATAGTCATGATATTGAAACCCCTGGCTCTGCATAAATACATTACATATCAAACTAGAGGGTGCTTTCGTACAAAATTTGCTGAAGTAATTTCAGCCCACAGTCCATTACCCAGCCTACTATTGACTAGAACTCATGCATTGGCTATAAACCATTTTGAGTTCAGATATAGGTTTACTTAGACAAAGGTCTGGTAAAAAAATTAGTCCCAACATAATGCATCATAAATAATTAGTAACACAATATAAAATCACAAACTAAAAGGGAACATTTTACAAATAATGAGGTGTGGCACCTTTCATGAATAGTGAAATTCAGCCTAGCTCAACTGACACATACATATGTGCATGTCTACTAACAGACCCATTGCATGTTTCTGGAACACTACACCGTATTTTATTAATATAAATGTTTCTCAGATGAAGCAAAGAAGGATAAAACAGGTAAGAATCCACCAAATGTGGGAGCTTAAACATTTATTAAATTAAGCAGGTTCTCAACATTTGAGAACCTGGTATTGAGAGCAAAGGTTTCTGACCAAGGGGCTTATTATGAGTTTGCCGGTTCCCACCAGGGGACCTCCAAACTCACGGGAAGGACACCATCACCATAGCAATTATGTTCCCTTGAGCATATTACAATGTTCCCACCGGGTTGACTGGCGGGAACATTGTAATACGCGTTCCCATCGGACTGAGAAGGAGGAACACTGATGGGATATTGGCCTCAAGCCGAGGCCAATATTATAGCACTCCAGCACCCTTGGAATACACACTGTCTGCAGTGGGGATAGAGCGCATTGCGACGGTGCTGGGCAGGGTGACCCATGCCATAGACATGAGCAGTGCAGGAATGCAGGGATCGCCCTGTGGCCCACTGCACTGGCTTTCCACCAGCCTTTCCATAGTGGAGTCCCCATCATGAAGAGAAAGTGGTATTGTAATCAGGCAGGCAGAGCTGAGTTCAGTGCCACCATGTCTGGTTACCAGCCCGACCACTATCACCCTGTTGGGATCTATAATCCTAGTGGAGTCGGCGGTCTTTAGGCGGGTCTGCTCGCCAACGTTGTAATTGGGTGGTCGGATCACCTGGAGTGCGATGGTCTGACTGTCAATGCAAGTGTGGCAATCCTTGGACCGCCATACTCGTAATGAGGACCCAAGTCTGAATTGAAATGTCTAGCCCTAATACGATGACTAGAAAGACCAGAGAGCGGAGTATTATACAGTAAACATTCTTCCTCACCATGCAAAATTTATTGTAAGGGAGGTGAAAGGTTTTCTCTCTAAAAACTCTAGATCTCTTTTATGTGAGGTGTCATTGCTGACTATTTCAGTACTTGCTTAGTATAAAAAGGGGTCCATTGCTGGAGCCAGCCTAAGGACACATAAAACATTTATCTTTTTTAAAGGTAATATAGTCATTCTTCTTTCACTACTTTGGATCGTTTTCATCACAATTGGGAAACTTTAACACTGTCTCCAAAAGGACAATGAATTAGTGAACATTATCAAATGGGCTCCCACCATATCTTTCCATGAATAGCTCACATTTGATTGTTTATATATTTGGATTTTGTCGAAGACTTAACATACATTTCAAGGGAAGTTTCTTACTAAACTCCCAGGGAACTCTACGGTCACAGATCAACAGTTCTGGAATGTGCAAAACCATTAGTGGAAATATGCTTTTTAAAGTCATGTTGAACTGTTGTATGTTGTAAATGTTCAGGCCAAGTTAAAGAGCTTGAAAAGATAAGCCTACGTTTTGATATGAGTATACTTTCTCCAGGCCATTACCTGCAATTCGCTAAGAGAATTTCAAATGCATCTCCACAGAAATTAACATCTTAGTTTTATCAACATTTACTAATTATTAACTGTGAATACAGGAATTATGTAAGGCCATCAATTTTTTTTTTGCAGGACGTTTGGGGTTTAATCCACTGAAAGAGATTATCTGTATAGAATAGAGAAGATACATGAATAAATGTAATGAGTTAGGCTGCCTGGGAAGCACTACTTCCAAAACTGGTCTGCCCGCCACAGGTCACTTGATGTAATCTTAATCACATTTCTGCTGAGGAACTGTGCTCCCAACTACTTTCAGTGTAGGAAGCAGAGGGACATGATTTTTAGGCTACTCCCTGTTCTGGGGCCAGGATTTTTGTAGGTAGCACAACATTCAAATGTCACAACTTTTTTGCCAGTGTATCTCTCATTTATCTTGAAATAGGATGAATAGCAGAGAATACTATAAATTCAAGTTACTTAACATCCTTCCAAAGACCCTATTCTCAGAGGATAAGGTCATTTTGCTGATTCCTGCTCAGACATGGGAGAGTCTGCCCTGACCTGGTGGGAAAGCCAAAGCCCATATTACTGGGATCTGCATGGAGGATAACAAAGAGAAATGTGTTACCCATGGGTCGTACCAGATCTTCAGCATGACTGATGTGTACCAACTCAAAATCTGCATCATGAGAGTTAAGGATATATATGTGACTCTTAAAGACTATGGCTGTTGAGGAGGCCACGCCCCTCAACCTTCCCCCTGAGTACATCTTTAGTACACCATACTGTGCACCTAAGCCCATGATCTGGAAATGGAGAGTTATGTGTCTGGAACAAGGTTGCTGAACCACCCTTTGACTTTGTGGGAGCCTAATTACCTTTCCCTGATCAGAAGACAGATGTTATGGTTTACCATAATCACACTAGATTGCCTGCCCTGTCCTCCAAACTGTTGAACTCATCTCACTGTGACCCTGGTGGGTATCAAACTGCTCTGTGAATGCTGGAGAATCTTGATATAATCCCCCATTTGGATATAACCACAATCTACAAACTTTCTCCAAGCAGGAGTAATGTCATCAACATTGCTGGACTATTTTGAGAATTCCACTGACACACTGAACTGTGTCTGGTGACCAAAATACTACCCCAACTGTCACCAGTGTTCAAACTATAAATGCAATATATTGGGCATCACAGATTGGTGAGTCTGTCCAGGCCAATCTTTGTCAAGCAGTTACAGCTCCTTTTCAGTGGGTTGGGATGTTTTTGTGAGGTATGCTGCTAGATTTTGGTAATGATCTTTGTAGGACTGAGTTATGCCCTGTACGTTTTTTTGTCTTCCCTCTGAGCTTTAAAGGAAATTAAGACTAAGGTAAGACTTTCGTAGCATCTACAAAAATTGATAGATTTTTTCTTAATTTTTAAGTACTAAGGGCCTAATTATGATTTTGGCAGTCTCACCGCTAGACTGTCATGTTAGTGGTCTCATAGACCGCTGTATTAAAAGTTGAACAGCCAGGCCTGCCAAAACACAGGCAGAAAAATGACACTGCCAGAACTCTGGAGGACGGAAAATAGGCGGTCCAACTACCAGCACCACAGGCCCATCAACCAAACACCTCCCCTATTACGATTCATAAATCACAATGGCAGTACATCCATGGCGGTCTACCAATGGCAGCGTGAACCACGGCGGTCAGCGGTCACCACAGTCATACACAACACCACATTGGATGGGTTCAAAATCCACACAGCTGACATAAATTAACACACTCAGCACATCTACAAACTTCACTATAAACCACACCCCTTCACACACCACAATCCTTTGCATCTACAATGCCACACATAGAAACCAGAGCCCAAAATCAGAGACACAGTACCATAGATTAGGCCCCCTCCAACTTTAACATAGCACTTATCCCATACCTTCACAACACATCCACCACACACTAAATAGCACCGCTACGTATCATTTACTAACCATCACCCCCTCACCACTCATCACCTATACCTCATCATCCTAGTTTTGTGTTGTCTACCACCACCATGTCACCACAAAAACATCCCTGTTTCACAGGCGACGAAGAGTCATGGTGGATGAAATTATCAGAGTAGAGCCACACTTATTTGGAGTCTAAGTCCAGCAGACTACAATTGCGAGGAAAATGGAAATGTGGCAAAGAATAGTCGACAGGGTGAATACTGTAGGCAGCTACCCATACACAAGGGACGACATCAGAAAGAGGTGGAACAACCTCAGGGGGAAGGTACATTTCATATCAGCCAGGCACCTGCTGGAGGTCCTCAAAACTGGTGGTGGCCCCCCACTCACTCCCCCACAGTTCACATCATGGGAGGAGAAGGTCTTGGCCATTCTGCATCCTGAGGGCTTGACAGGAATACCTGGGGGAGCTGGGATGGCTAACTCACTACACCAATAATGCCACCAAATTGTATTGTCATGAATGCTCACTGATCATCTTTTGCCACCTTAACAGTCAGCCAACTCACCACCCCTGTGTCCAATTGTCCAAATACCCCTGTCAGGCGTCTCACATGTGAAGGTAACTCACCTGGGGGTAAAGTATCTGTGTATGGTGTGGGTAGTACAGGGACTGACAGCACTACAACTCCCAGCAGGCACTGTTCTACCATTAAGAAAACCAGAGCAGTGCACCATAATGAAAATAGCCTTGTATGTAACAATGGAGTATACTCACCTGAATGACCCACAATTGTATAGTCTGTGGGATTGACAGCAATGCTATGGACGTCTGCTAGTACAGTACCACTATCACACAGCTACAACTGTGTTCTCTGCTAAACTGTTGTTCTACCTCCCATCACTTATAGAACTGTACTCATGTAGGGGGATAACAATCGTAAAGTCTGTTGGCATAGGATAGCTATTGATAGGAATGCCAAGGAGAGCCGCCATTGACATACCCCTCACACACAGCTACAACTGTGTCCTCTGCTACTCTGCCCCTTCTACCTCACATCACCCTAGAACTGTACTCACCTAGGGGGGTAACAATTGTATAGTCTGTTGGCATAGGACAGCTATTGACAGGAATGCCAAGGACAGCTTTTACTGACACACCCCTCACATACAGCTACAACTGTGTCTTCTGCTACTCTGTCCCTTCTACCTCCCATCACCTATTGGACTCTACTCACCTGGGGGGATCTCACATGTATGCAGTGAGCTGTACTTGGTGTAACCTGTCACATATGGCCAGGTAGAATTGTTACTCCAAATCTGATGAGCAGGTCAGTGTGCACGTGACATTGCACAGCTGTCTGTTAACTCAACATTGATGTATTGCTAACTGGGAGGTACCATGGAACATATAATGCTACACTGCTGCCAAGATATGAGTCCGCTAACAGACATCCAAGTGCCAAGATACCCTGACATCCTGTAGCAAGGTGACTCAAAAAGAAATTGTCTGAACCCCAAATGTCAGGTCTTCATAATTGAAAGCAGGTATCACTGTCACATGAGGGGATCACGCAAAGCCAATCTGTATAAGGCCTAAAGCATATCTACCTGCTATGATTGGTGATCCATGTCACATTACAACCTGTAACTGTCTGTTTCACATCTTCAACAGGTCTACCTGCCACTGGGACTATAGAAAGCATGCCTGTTAGACCTGGCATCCTTGGCGTAGTCTCCCCTAACTTTTTGTCTCTATTTCCCAGGTTGTTGATGTGTGCTGGACTCTGTTTTTACTGTTTTTACCACTGATAACCAGTGCTAAAGTGCAAGTGCTCCTATATAAAATGTGTATGTAATTGACTTTTCATGATTTGCATATTTGATTTACTGGTAGGTCCCTAGTACAGTGCACTAGAGATGCCCAGGGCCTGTAAATCAAATGCTACTAGTGGGCCTGTAGCACTGGTTGTGTCACCCACATTGGCAGCTCTGTAAACAGGACTCAGACCTGCCACTGCAGTCTGTGTGTGGAGTTTTAAACTGCCAATTCGACTTGGCAAGTGTACCCACTTGCCAGGCCTAAACCTTCCCTTTTTATATATGTAAGGCACCCCTAAGGTAGGCCCTAGGTAGCCCCATGGGCAGGCTCCAGTGTGTGTTAAAGGTGGGACAAGTACTTATGTGTTTTACATATCCTATCAGTGAAATACTGCCAAATTTGGTTTTCACTGTTGCAAGGCCTATCTCTCTCATGGGTTAACATGGGGGCTGCCTTTAAATCTGATTAAAGCGTAGATTCCCTTTGGGAGCAGATAGATATCTGGAGTTTAGGGTCTCTAAACTCACAATTTAAAAATACATATTTTAGTAAAGTTGGTTTTTAGATTGTGTGTTTGAAAATGCCACTTTTAGAAAGTAAGCATTTTCTTGCTTAAACTATTCTGTGACTCTGTGTGTTTTGTGGATTCTCTGTCTGGGTCAGTTTGATAGTTGGGCTGCTTCCACCTCTCCCTAGACAGTGACACAAAGGGGGCTGGGTTGTAGCCCACATATTCTAATGAGCAGTCTGTGCTAGAGGGGAAGGGAGGAGTGGGCATTCACACCTAGCTGGACTGTGCCTGCCCTCTCACAATGCAGTCTCTGACCTCCTGGTGTGTGGCTGGGGCCTGGCCTGGACAAGAAAGGATCACACAGACACTTGAGACTTTTCTTTTGAAGTAGGCCTACTTCAAAGGCAGAAAGAGGTATAAGAAGAGCACCCAAAACCCCAGATTTTAGATTACTTCAAGAAACCAAAAGGAACCTCTGCCTGGAGAAGAGGTGCTGCCCTGCCTGTGACTGTGCTTTGTGGAGCTATCCTGCAGTTGCGGCTTCTGCCTGTGCAAGGGGACAGAGACTGGACTTTGTTGCATTCCTGCTTGAGAAGTGACTCCAAAGGCTTGCAGTAGAGCTTGCCTCCTGTTTTGAAGCCTCAGGGACAGCAAAGGATTCTCCAACCAGACCTGATTCTACTTGCTGTGGACTCTAGCTTGTCAGATGGTGCCATTCCAGTTCCTGGATCCGTGAAAGTGAATTCCTGGCAAAAAAACAGTCTACCAATGCCGGACGATGGCGTGCAACTTCGCAAAGGATGTCGCTGCCCTGAACAGTGACCCACTTGCCCCAAGGCCGTGGACCTCGCTGAAGTGTGAATCCGATGACCCTGTGATCTGACGCTGCTACCCCGGAGCCGCAACGCCACCTGCCTCGAGGCCGTGGATTTCGTAGAAGCCCGAAGACCCTGTAGGCCTCGTCACTGCAACCGCTGCTCCTGCACGACTTCGCTGACATTGGAGTGTTGTAAGTCCAGTGTTGGTGACATTCTGACGCATTGCAGCACCTGCGGCCCTGTGACCTCATCGCGACCCAGTGAGGTTGCGCCGAAGCATCGTAACACCGCCGGACTCGCATCTGCTGGAACCAAGGGACCGACCGCATCGGACACTGCCTCACCTCCACCGCCCTGTAGAGAGGACCCGATGCCACTGCGCGACGCCACAGTCTTCCTGCCCCGTGGCACTGGAACTGATGCCGCATCTGATCCAGCGAAGCCGCCCTCCCCGACTCCATGCACCGGCCTGTTTTCTACTTGTTCTAAAGGTACTGTACCTGGGGGTCTACCGACTCCATGAATGACGCCATCACGATGCCGTGTTTTACCATCTTGCAGTGTTTTCACCTCAGATCACAGTTTTCTTGCTTTTAGATGCTAAATTTGTATTTTTAACTGTATATTGTGGATTTTTATTGTATTTGGTCTTGTTTATTTAGATAAAATATTGAATATTTTTCTAAACCTGTGTTGTGTCATTTTGTAGTGGTTTACTGTATTACTGTGTGTGTTGGTACAAATACTTTACACATTGCTTCTGAAGTTAAGCCTACCTGCTCGTGCCAAGCTAACAAAGGGGTGAGTGAGGGTTAACTGAGTGTGATTCTCCTTTTCCGTGACTAGAGTGAGGGTCCTTGCTTAGCAGGGGGTAACCTGACTGCCAACCAAAGACCCTATTTCTAACAACTCCTTAGACAGCCACTTGTCCCCTGGATAAATCCCTAAGTGAGGAGAGCACTCCTGGATGTATGGACATTGTCAACGGTTCTGGCCCATTTGGGCAACCTGGTCAGACAACAACTGTCAACCTCACCCTGCCCACATCAACTCCTCTCAGCCCTGTTGCATGCACATACCAAGTGACCAGTCGCCCCCTAAACTGTGTCCCAAGGACAGTAACAACCATCATGTGCCTCGAGTCCAGGCACCGGAGTCACAACTCTAAAACTCTGACAATGACAGATAGTTCTGGCCAGGACACCATCTCCGAATAACCACCAGGAACGAGGAATTCATGCAACAGTGCGTGGCTCACAATGCCCACATGGTCTCACGAACAGGGGTGCTAAGAGACATCAACACCACCCTGAGCAGGGAATGTCCACAACACCAGACCCCTTCCATTGGCCAAGTTACACAGCCCTTTCCACATCTGTGGCAGCGAGTGGAATAGTGGCTCTGCCAGGGGAAGGACATGCCTCAGACAACCCTGCCTCTGTGGCTGAAGAACCCCCCTCCACGCAAGCATGGGTGCCCACCCAAACAACCAGGAGGTGCAGATCGCAAGACAACAACCACTACCAGGAAGTAACCTTCAACTGATAGGTTCCTTTTTTGTGCCTCAGATGCACCCTGTTGACTTTTCTAAAACCACTTTCCAATTTTCCAGGATAGTAGGACACTGGACTTGGGACTTCAAATGTTGTGGCAGCTACTCAAATGATAACATCCACCATGGCTGATACTGTCACTGTTTGAACATTATTCCTTTGCTCACATTCATCCTAGTCTCCTATGCGCATAAAAATAAACACAACTATTACACTATCTATGTATGAGAGTCATTTTTCATATATGTGAGTAGTTTAATCTGAAATATAGTTCATGCTGATGATTAACTCATAAGAAGGAAATGTGAGGAGGGACATGTCACAGGTAGTGTCATGCTGGGATCACTACTAGCACAATGACACAAGTAGACAATCACCAATCTCTATTTATTATACTGTGCAGCATATAGGCTGACCAAATGTCTGGACTGGCATATTCAAGTATGTCTAAATATTTATTGCTTCTGCCTAGGTGTCAGTAAGAAACATCCCACTGGCCACTGAAGTAAGGGACATGTCAGACTTCGTTCCTATGAATAGCCTAACAGATTGGTGGAAATCAGCTTAACCCTTATCACATACCTATAACATGCCATATAAGCCAAACATGTTCATTGCCAATACAATGTGAAGGGTGAGTGAATGGATTGCACAGGATGACATGTGTCAAAGACACATGATCACACACATGGCACCATTGGGCCCACATAACAGAGCAAAGAAGTCTATTGTGTAGCACGGATATCTCCCATCCCACTGTCCTGACAACTTGGGCATGGGACTCATACACCCTTAAAACCTAAAATATGTAACACAGCACCTGGATTAATCCATGTCCACTTCAAATGTCAGACAAGCTAAAGCCACCTGCCATTGACACAACTCAGAAATGTCCACATGAGGATGGCATTGTGAAGAGACCTGCAAGGAGTTTAGGCAGGTAAAGGCTTACATGAGCTAGACAAATCTGTTCCAAATGTTGTTTCTCAGATTGTGCATTTTGACTGCCCCAAACGAAGGAGATCCTCATGAGAGTCACAAATCCAAGTCAAAACTTTCTGAAAACCTGAGCTGTATACTGCAAAGTATCAAATGACCTGTCTGATGGTCACACAGAGACCCTTCTCAAGCAATTCTGATCCCGCACTACCCTACGGAGTCAGTGAAATTACAGAACATCACATACACTCAGGTGAAATACTGACTGATGAGTTCTGCCCACATGCCTCCCCCTAAATCTTCATCACTGTCATCCTAACTTGGCATTTCTGCATTCTCACCAGGTGGAACTGCTAGCTCCCCCTCATCTGGGATGTACGGGATTTGTCGCCTCAGGGCAAGGTTGTGGAGCATGCAGCAGGCCACAATGATATGACACACATTAGCAGGTGAGTGGACGAGGGCTCCGACAGACTTATCAATGCTGCAGAATCTTGCCTTCAGGAGCCCAAAAGCCTGCTCCATGACACGCTGTGTCCTTCCATGGACCTCGTTGAAGCGGACGTCCCCTGGCGTGGTTGGGTTCCTCACTGGTGTCAACAACCAGGGACAGTTTGGGTAGGCAGAGTCCCCTGTAAGGAATTGTGACAGGTGTCCAGGGCATCATCACATTTAGCAGAAGCCATAGCATACAAACACACATGACATTTGTAACATACCAACAAGCCAAGCCTTCTCTGGGTACTGTTGTGTCATCAGCTGTGGGATAGCGCTGTTCTGCATGATGAAGGCATTGTGGACTGAACCTGGGTACCATGCACATACTTGGGAAATGCAGAGGTCCGCCAAACAAACCACTTGGACATTTATGGAGTGGTAGTTCTTCCTATTCTGATAGACGTGTTCATTGGCATGTGGAGGAACGAAGGCTACATGGCTACCACCAATGGCTCCCACTACCTGAGGGATCTGTGCCAAACCATAGAACTCTGCTTTCACATGATAATACTGCCCTGTTGGCTCTTCAATCCAAGTCTGATGTGTACTGTGCATGCTCCTAATTTATTGGACATTGAACTTTTGCAAACAGTGTGTAGTGCACTGGTGTTTCATGATAATTTTACCCTGTGTTTTGTACATGATGTGGGACATGTCAAATGAAAGGGTAGGTGTATATTACTTTGACATAGTTTTGTGTGCACATATGTTTTAGAAGTATAATTCACAATTTTTGACTAACACAAAGACCCCCACTTCCTGAAGTAGCATGTGGGTACATGTGTATGTTCATAGGTGCACAAATGTAGAGGCTTGCATCTTTGTGTGCACAACATGTGACTCCCTTGTATGTTGTCCTGGCAATATGAGCCTGTCTGTACCCTGGCTGTGACCTGTGGGGACCTTATGAAGCTTGTGATCTTCAGGGGTTGGGGATGTACGTGAACAATGTTTGCTATTTGATATAGCCTTCACTTGACATTTTGTGTGCTATGTTATATTGAGTTCCTGTTCAATGTCATGTGGATTGCTCATGTCACACAAAACACACTGCTCTACTAACTGGTCAGTGCCGGGGCTGAGCTGGTGATTGTGATGGGTACCCTCGTGGGTAGTGTTAGCAGTTTTGTCCCCCAATCCAATGTCTGCTATGTGCCATAGGTGGACAGGATGGTCAAGACAGGTTGCTATTGGCTTGTTGGACTGACTTGTAGTTAACTCTGTCTGGTCTTGTGTGGGACTTGTGGACATGATTTTCTGTCTTGTATTTTGCATCAATGCAGGGTAACGTCCATTAGAGGAAGGGGATTTGGCGTGCCATCGCCAAGAAGGTGCAGCCCCCGGGGGTCCACATCACACTGTCAGAAGAGGTGGGAGGACCTGAGACACTGGGCCCGGAAGGTCGCAGAGGCTCATCTGGGGCTGTCCTCCTAACAGGGGTTAGTTCTCACCAACAGATCACTCATCCCTAATGTCACAGTAGAAAGGTGAGCAGGTTCTTGCTCTCTGTCCTCTGCTATGTATCAGGGGGTATGTCTATGTGTGATTTTAATTCAGGCAGGGGCAAGTCATCTCCATTGTTTGTTGGTTTCTGATGTGTCACAGCATTATGTGATGCAGGGGTGTCCATCAAACATGTCACATGACTTACATAGCTAACATCATCACACCTGTTGCTAGGTAATTCCCCTTGTTAAGTGAGAAATGTGCACTGACATGTGTGATGTCCCATCAGAGTTGACAAAATGCATGTTGGATACCATTGTTCATGTGCTACATTTCCACCGGGACACATATGATGGTATCAGATGTAAGGATGTGGTAGCCAAGCTGATGTCCTGATAGCAGAAAGTTGTCACATTTTTGTCCATTGGATACATTTATAGGTACGATACATAGGCAATGGTTGTCCACTCACAGCAATAGCTCAGACAGTACTGTGTCAACATCATGTGTATTCTGAAAACAAAATTCATGCCTCACTGTTGGAACTTATCATGTGTACCTTCTGTAGCAATGAAGGATTCAACACATGAGGCCATGTTGTTTGGGAACTTCATGTTTGAAAATAAACTTATTTGGTGCAGTTGAGGTAGTTCATATACACCTGTTTATAGGTTGGTAAGTGTGACTGACTGTTGGCTTTCATCATGGTTAGTCTACCAGTAATATCTGTATCACTTATGCTTTGTCTCTGGGAATCCTCCACAGACAGATGCCATGCTTGCCAGGTCTGATGTGTGGGTATGATGTTGATTCTAATTCTGTAACAAATTAGTTTACTCATGTTAGTGTTTGCAAGGTCTGTCTCCCTCCTTCCTGCAGAGTACAGTAGTCTATTTGAGACATACATAAAATAGTTAGCTTTTAAATGTGTGTGGGACATTGGTGTGAGCTTACTTGGTCCTTACATGAATATTATTGTTTGTCTTCTGGAGACATATATCATAGATATTTTGGACCTGAGTGCATTGTTACTTCTTGCTACATAACAATTGGGGCATGTGTGTGTAACATGTGTACTAGCTCATTGACTAACATTTGGCAGGTGTTACATGTTGACATGTCAAATGATGGTATGTGTTAATAGTGATATGGTTGATTCTATGTCATTTGATGAAGGTATGGCTTGTTTGTACTAGGGTTGCCTGCCTTTACCAGATCTGCAACATCTTCATTGGAATCCTCCTCCAGTGGCCAGTCCCTTGTGGTGGCGGACCCATCAGGGACCAGTCCACTACCATCTCTGTCTGCCAGCCCCCATTCTATCATTTCCTTCCCTGTAGCTCCCTACCCAGTTTGCCATGCCCAATCATCCAAACAGTTGGGCATCTCCTTTGCAGCTGGGACCTCGGCCCCAGACCCTGTTCCCTCTGCTGGCCTCAGTGAGGAGGCTATTGATCTCCTGAGAAGCATCTCTGTGGGTCAGTCCACCATCGTGAATGCCATCAAGGGCCTATTGTGTACATGTGATGTGTGTTTTGGTTTTTTTTCAGTGCAGACATTGAGGCCCTCATTACAACCCTGGCAGTCGGTGTTAAAGCAGCGGCAATACTGCCAACAGGCCGGCAGAAAAAATATAGAATCACGACCATGGCGGAAACCACTAACATAGACAGGCACTTTAACACTCCGACCACCACGGTAGTAGAAACAAACACCGCAGCGGTCACCGCCAACAGACAGGCGGAACACAAGGTTCCGCACACTGTATTGCAACTCGCCTATCCGCCACCTTTTCCGGGGCGGTGCCAACGCCATCAAAAGCACAGCGGAAACAGGACTTGGAATGGAAACCACTCACCTTTTGACACTTTACGAACAACCAGGATGCCATTGAGCCCGAACTACAGGTCCTGTCCATGCTGGTCTACCTCCTCTTGTATCAGGAGCAGCAAAGACACCGTCGACGACCATGGTGAGTACTGCACCTAGCACACAGGGGAGGGGGGGAGGGAAAAGAGAGTGACACACACACGCAACACACCCGCCCCCACCCTCCCCCACAAGCCATACACACAAATACATGCAGCAACATTACATATACACCCAGTCACCCCCTGGAAGAACGCAAGGACAAAAGGAAATGATTGTAACGAGTGTAATCAATTAAATATCAGATAGGCCAAAATCAAAAATCAGTATATAGAAATATGCATACCAACTACACAAGTCCGGATATTAATGAAATCATTGTCCGTGGATCAGTGTCCCAAAATGCATGGGCGAAGCCCACACAAGATACCTGACTCGAAACGGAGAGAACACTGCAGGGGCATCAGATGGAAAATAAACAGGCACCTCAGGGGGAGGTGCAGGCACCTCAGCCAGATGAACGGACGACGCCACTGCTCCACGAGGGGGCTCCATGCCCACTGATTGGTCCTGGGGAGTGCAAAGCCACAAACGGTCATTATGAACATGGCGGGAAAGACTGCCGACCGCCGTGTCGGCGGTGAACAGAATCCCGCCGTTGGCGGTGAATGGAAACCTGCCATATAATGAATGAAAAATCCAACCCTGCCAAAAATTCCCAGACCACCACTCCCGCCATGACTCTGTCGGCGGGAATCCCGGCCCACCGCCAAGCACACCCACATCCCGCCCTCCAAATAATGATGCACAAATCACCTCGGTGGACAGTGGAGGCCGGACGACCATTGGTGGCTGCGACCACCACGAGCGGCTAGTGGACTCAACAGCAACAAGTGCACACATTGGATAGGCGTATCACCCACACACCTGACACACATCCAGAACCTCATAAAACACACCCCACAATCCCTTGCTACGAAACCGGGACAAGAAGACGGAGAGCATCAGAGCCAGACAACGAACGGCAGCATACAGGAGACGCACATCGACCCACAGAGGAGCACCCTTACCCCGTCCCCAGTCCCAACACCATCCACCACACTCACCATGTCCCCCCCCAAAAAACCATGCTTCACTGAAAGGGAGCTAAGGACCATGGTGGACGAGATCCTGAAGGTGGAGCCACAAATATTCGGGGCAGAGGTGCAGCACACACCCATCACCCGGAATGTGGAGCTGTGGCAGACCATTGTCAACAGGGTGAATGCAGTGGGACACCATCCACGCACCAGGGATGACATCCGGAAGAGATGGAAGAACCTGCGGGGGAAGTTCAGGGCCATGGCATCTAGGCACCACATCGCAGTGCAGAAGACCGGGGGAGGGCCGCCACCAACACCACCCGACTACACCGACTGGGAGGAGAAGGTCCCCACCATCCTGCACCCAGAGGGACTCACTGGAAACATGGCATTCACATGTGAAATGTACGGGTCTGCAGTACACACCAATTGAATGTTCATGGAGTGAAAGTTCTTCCTGTTTCTGTGATGGTGCCCTTCCTCGCCACAAGCATCGGTACCTACGAGGGGTTACAAAAAGGAGTGATGAAGACACATACATAGGCACACTTCTCATCATTTCTGCACTGCATTGTTCATTGTAGTGTCTCGACAGTAACTGCTACCCGACAGATGTACATGTACATCACTAGGAGGGAACAGAGTAATTCATGTGTGTTACTATACAGAATGAATAGAGGTCTAGGTGCTTCATGTGGCTAGTAGGCCCTGCATTGTGAGTAGTAGGAAATTCTAGATGTGTAGGTGATGGCAAAATGTCTGCCCACTGTAGATCTGCCCCTTCGTTGTGGAAGTGACCTCATACCACTAGCAGTTGACATCACAGCAGGAGGCGGTGTTGACCACTGGTCGCACTCTTATTGGCTAACATGGATGCCAATGGTGAATCCTGGCATATCATGATCGCCGCCGGCGGTGACGATGCATACCGCCGTGGAGCATACGCGCCTTCGTCATCGTTTGATCACTTGACTCTCTGATCTCGTGAGGACAGGTACTCCACTCTGTGTACTGCTGTGGCCTGCCTTTGGCTATGAATGCGCCACGTGGTGCAGGTGAAAGGGTCCCGGCCTCCACCCAGGAAGAACTGGAGAAGCTAGTGGACGGGGTCCTGCCAAACTCTACGGACGGCCAGAGGTACAGGTGAGTCTGGGGTTGGAGGGCACTGTGTGTGTAATGGATGGTGTGGATTGGACATATGTGTGCTCCTCTGAGCCTGCATGGGCCATGGTGCATGGAATGCTGCGTGCGACTGTCCTGTATGTCTGAGAGTACTGTCCGTCCCATGTTGGACAATATGCCAGCTGTTCTTATCGTGCAATTGCCTGACCTCTGTGTCGGCCCTCTAGGTCAGCGCCCACCAGAAAAAGGCACATTGGCATGCCATCGCCAAGGAGGTATGGACCCTGGGGGTCTACAACAGGCGGAGCACCCACTGTCAAAAGAGGTGGGAGGACCTGCTGCTCAGGGCGCGAAAGATCAGTGAGGCCCAGCTGGGGAAGTCCTCCCAACGTGGAATGGGTGCCCGTCGGGCACTGACACCCCTCATGCAACGGATCCTGGCAGTGGCGTACCCAGATCTGGATGGGCGCTTGAAGGCTGCACAGCAGTCACAAGGGGGTGAGTACTCTTTGACCATACTTCAGTCAGAAGGATGTCTGGGTGTGCAATAGGGCTCATGCTGCTTGGAGGCAGGGAATTTGACTGGTGTCCATCTACTGTATGTTCCCCAAAGGGTGTAGGGGTGTCCCTGTCAGGTTTCACCTACCTCAGCTCCAAATGTATTTCAGGGGATGGGTGTAGAGCAGTATTCTGGTCAGTAGTCAGGGGCATGGCCATGGGCATAGTGTACGGTCCTGCCTGTTGGGTGTGTTTGCTGGGTGGGTGTATGTCTGGCCATTCTGTATCTGCATTCAGCTATTTACAAGTGTCTCTCCTGTTTTGTGTCCCCATCCCTGTTCTCTTGTGTTGGTTTGGTACAGCAACAACATCAGGCGAGGGAGCTGAGGCACCGGCAAGTGGGGAGGCAGCGGCCCACGGATCCCCGGAGGCAGAGACAACGGACGCCCAGGGGACCAGTGGGTGGGAGGGTGAGGGGCTTCCACAGGGGAGCCTACTACCACAGGAGGTAGTGACTCTGAGTCCTCCTCCGATGGGGGTCCCCCAGCGGTGGTGGACCCTAGTGCACACACCACTACTGTGAGATCTTCCGCCACCCCCCATACCATCACCGCCCTCCCTTCTGCTCCCCACTGAGTTGCCTGTGCCCGCCCCCCCAGAAAGGTGGGCGTCTCCTTCGCCCCAGGCACCTCCTCCCCTGCCCAGTCAGTCCTGCTGCCCTCACAGAGGAGGCTATTGACCTCCTGAGAACCATCTCTGTAGGGCAGACAACCATCATCAATGCCATCCAGGGGCTAGCATCAGAGGTGCAGCAGACAAATGCCTATCTGGATGGCATTCACTGTGCCATGTCTGCCCTACAGAGATCTTTTCAGGCTCTGGCCTCCTCTCGGACGGCAGCCAGTTTCCATGGCCATTCTGTCCCCCCTCCAACCTCTTCTACATCTTCCAGCACCCCACTCCCTTCACCCGTCCAAAGCACACAATCAGACCCACTGACAGGCACATCAACACACAAGAAGCACACTTCAAAACACAAGCACCAGACCTCCCACCACAAGCATTCACACAGCCAACAGACACCTGCACACACAACAACGTCCACTTCCCCCAATGTGCCCACCTCTTCCGCCTCCCTGTCTGTCCCCTCTACATCCACACCCTCAAGCACTTCACCTTCACTCACTGTTACTGCTCCTCTTCCTGCACTCACCACAATCGCAGACAGCCATACATGCACCACATACACCACACCTGCACTCACCACCTCTACTGTAGTTGACAAGTGCAGCACACTTACTAGACTTGCAGACACCCACACAACATACATCCACACTAGCTGTCTGTCTTCTCCCACTTTGTCCACCCCCCACCTCCCAAGACACACAAATGCACCAAGACACCCACCAATCAGACTTCCACCACACAACAGCATACTGAGCAGTCACCTGCACCCACTACACGCACCCCTAAACCCCATACATCCATTCCCGCTGCCTCCTCTCCCACGCCCTCATCCACGCCCACCCCAATTGCTCCCAAGAAACTTTTTCTCTCCTGTGCTGACCTCTTCCAACCCAGTGGCCCACCCCGTCTTTTCCCCAAACGTGCCCACCTCCTTGCCCTTTCTGCTCCTTCCACATCACAGCCCACCCCAGTCCACCCTTCACATTCCCGTCCCCCTTTCCCAGAGAAGAAGGCCTGGTCAGAGCCTAGGCCATCCCACTCCACCCGAGCCAAACAGCCCCCACCCCCTTCAAAGGAGAAGCCCACCCCCCTCCACCCTCCACAAGAAAGTCAAAGGCCTACCCCTGTCGAAAATCCCCACCCCCACCAGCCCCTGCCCCCCTTCCGTGAGGGGCCTGGATCCCCATATGGTGCTCCGTTATGTGGAGTACCCAGCACTTGTGGGAGTCAGGTGGGGCCCGTTGTGGCCCATGACAATTGGGATTTTACGGACTGGCCATTGGCCCTGTTTGCACTGTTTGGCTCAATGAGCTTCTTATTAAAGTTTCTGTGTGGCCTGTGTTTGGGCTGCACGCCGTTACACCCTGGTGTTTGTTTTACTTTTTTATGGGTGTGGGTTTTTTGTATATACTATGGTCAAGTTGCATTAACCTTCGGTGGGGTACGTACCTCTTGGTGTGGGGTGTATGACTTGTGCTGCTGGGAAGGGTTGGGGGGGCATTTTCTGATGGTTGGAGTGGGTGGTTACGTAACTGTGCCCTTTGCTCCCTTGTGTCGTAGGTTGCAGTACTGACCGTCGTTGTCTTCGTCGGCGGTCTCGGTCGTGTAGGTATAGGGCATGTAGCAGGACAGGCATGATCTGCAGCTCTCTATCCATGGCTGGCACCGCACGTTCTGTAGGACTCCGGTACGTGATTCCTTATAGTCGGTTCATTTCCGCCTGGCTTTGTGTGGTGGTGGTTCCCGCCCTGGAACTGCCGGCGGAACGGTGGTTCATTATTTGATGGGCGGGTTGGGCCTTTCCGACGACCTGTGGGTGGACTCTGCCATCAGCGGCGGGACTCCTCTCCTGGTGGTGGGTGGTTCGCGGGATGCGTGTGTTTCGTTTGGATCATTATTTGGCAGTCCGGACCGCTCCTCTGTTGGCAGTTTCTACCGCCACCGCCGGCGTAGCGGAACAGACCACCATGTTTGTAATGAGGGCCACAGTCTCTCAAGTCTCTCCAGTGGGTGGTTTGCCCACTGCTTTATCTTGGGAAGTGCAAAGCCACAGTCTCTCAAGTCTTTCCAGTGGGTGGTTTGCCCACTGCTTTATCCTGGGAGGGCAAAGCCACAGTCTCTCAAGTCTCTCCATTGGGTGGGTTGCCCAGTGCTTTATCCTGGGGAGTGCAAAGCCACAGTCTCTCAAGTGGATGCCTTTCTCCACTGGTTCTGGAGGGGGTTTTGTGCCCAGAGTGCTTCAGCCTGCCAAGGACTCATGTAGTGGATGTCTTTCTCCACTGGTTCTGGAGGGGGCTTTGTGCCAAGAGTGCTTCATCCTGCCAAGGACTGAGGTAGTGGATGTGAATCTCCACTGGTTCTGGAGCGGGCTTTGTGCCCAGAGTGCTTCATCATGCCAAGGACTGGGGTAGTGGATGGCTTTCGCCACTGGTTCTGGGGGGAGCTTTGTTCCCAGAGTGCTTCATCCTGCCAAGGACTGAGGTAGTGGATGCCTTTCTCCACTGGGTCTGGAGGGGGCTTTGTGCCCAGAGTGCTTCATCCTGCTAAGGACTGGGATAGTGGATGGATTTCTCTACTGGTTCTGGAGGGGGCTTTGTGCCCAGAGTGCTTCATCCTGCCAAGGACTGAGGTAGTGGATGCCTTTCTCCATTGGTTCTGGAGGGGGCTTTGTGCCCAGAGTGCTTCACATGCAGTGTGGCAGGTCCCATTCCCTCACCTGCGTGTATGTGCCACGAGATTGCCTGGGAACAGGTAGCATGATACTCCATGGATTCAGAGACACACTCCACCCTGCTGCGACTTCGCCTGGCACCTGCTGGTACAAACAGTGCTGGGAGTCATGCCTCATGTACGCTGGGCAGGGTCCAGGACGTCTCCTGCAGCCTCGGACGGCTGCCCACTGGGGATGATTGCCATGTCATCTGTGGTGGCACTGTCTGAGCACGCCGCGGGGCTGGTGGCGGTGGTTGCAGCAGTGTCTGTGGCGGAGGTGCTGGCGGTGGTGCATGTGTCTGCACCTGTTGAGGGACACAGCAGGACGTCTCCTGCAGCCTCGGATTGCTGCCCACTGGGGATGATGCTGGGGACTGTTGGTGAGGCAGCAGACGTGCAGGTGGCGGTGCTGGTGGCAGTGCAGGTGGCGGTGCAGGTGGCAGTGTCCACCGCCGTATAGGTTGCTGTTCTGGTTGACGGAAGGGATGACTCTGGTCCCTCAGCCGGAGCCTCCATGCCCTGTCCTGAGCTACTCTTCGGTTTGTGTCCCTTCCCCACCTTTGATGTCTCTGCTGGTGCCTTGCCACTGTCCCCTTTTGGCTTGGAGGAGCCCTTGCTTGCTGGTAGGTGCGGCTTCTCCCTCCGGCATGTGGGCACCTTCTTCACCTTGGCAGGTGGCGGAACGGCCTGCTCCTTGGCCTCGCTAGGTGGCACACTGGCAGCCCTGATGGGTGGCGCCCGTGATGTGACCGGACTTGCTGAGACCACTGTGCTGGAGGATTTGGTGGCTGAGGTGCTGGGCTGGGACCTGGACAGCCTGGCCCTAGGGGAAGGACGGGGGGAGGTGTAGGGAAGAGGTCAATGTTAGCCAGGAAAAGTTTCTTAGACACACTGGGATTGGAAGATGGAGGGGGTTTGGGAGTGGATGAAGACGTAGTGGTTGTAGGAGGTGTACGTTTGCTGAATTTGGGTGAAGGTGCATGGGCCGGAGGCTGTTGTGAGGTGGATGGCTGTTGGGTGGGTGTGTGCCTGCGTTTGTGTACTTTGGGAGGAGGGCTCACAGACACACTGGGGAGGACACAGGGGATGTGTGAATGGTAGTGGGGGGTGGTGAGTGCACGTGAGCGGTGTGTGGTGATGGGCGTGCTGGTGATGGAGGTAGTGGATGAAGATGTAGTGCATGCAGGTATGAGTGGAGACGAGACAGGGAGGGAGGAGGAGGACGTGGAGGAGGGGGACACAGTGGAGGCAGTGGATGTTGGTGTGTCTGCATTGGGATGGTGCTTGTGTGAGTGCCGGTGGGATGTGTGGTGCTTATGTTTGCCATGTCCACTCGTGTGTTGATGAGTGTGCATGCTGGTCAGATGGTGTGCTTGGGATAGGCTGAGGTACAGGGGATTGGGTCTGGGTGGAGGAAGTTGGATGGGGGAGGCTGGACACAGGGACAATGGCTGTCATCAGTGCTGAGGCCAGAGCCTGAAATGCTCTCTGTTGGGCCGCCTGGCCAGAATGAATGCCCTCCAGGTATGCATTTGTTTGCTGCAAATGCCTCTCAACACCCTGGATGGCATTCAAAATGGTAGATTGCCCAACAGTGAGGGATCTCAGGAGGTCAATAGCCTCCTCACTGAGGGCAGCAGGGCTGACTGGGGCAGGGGCTGAGGTGCCAAGGGGCGAAGGAGATGACCACCCTCCTGGGTGAGCGGGCACTGGAAACTTAATGAGGGGCTGCTGGGAGGGCGGTGCTGGTAGGGGGGTGATGGCTGTACCTGTTGATGTGGTGGGCACAGAGGTGCCTGCCACCACAAGGGAGCACCCATCAAAGGAGGAGTCACTGTTGCTGGTGTCTGCTCCTGTCCCCGTCGTGGAGCTCCCCTTACCCTCCGTTCCACTGGTGCCTTCTGACTCCGTTACTGCACCCTCCAGGGCCATGTGGGATGCAGCTCCCTCCTGCTCCGGTGCCACTGCTCCTCCGCCTGATTATGCTAATGCACGCTAGGACAGGGTGACAAAACAAAAGTGGGGGAGACAGAGGAGACACATGGTCAATGCATGCAACACCACTACCGTTGGCAGACACAACACACAGGGAGCAGCCCTATGCACTAAGCCATGCACTGACAGGGCAGAGGAAAAGCACATGCCCGTGGGGGACTCTGCCTAGACCCATTTGATGCACAGCTGGAATCCATAGGAGCCTGACTAGGTGTAGAGGGCAAATACCAACTTTGGGGATGGACAGGGAATGAGGCTGCAAATCAATGGATATACCTTTGCACGTCTGCCCTGGCCTAGGGGAACCCACAGCCCACCTCCCCCACCCAGACACCTCGTAATGTGCGCAGAGTCAGCTGAATGAGAGTGTACTCACCCCCTTGTGGCTGCTGTGATGCCCTCAAGCGCCCATCCAACTCCGGATATGCCGCCGCCAGGATCCGGTACATCAGTGGGGTCATGGTGCGACGGGCACCCCTTCCGCGTTGGGAGGCCATCCCCTGCTGGGCCTTCGCCATCTTCTTGCTACAGCGGCGCAGGTCCTCCCATCTTTTCTGGCAGTGGGTGCTCCGTCTATGGTAGATTCCCAGGGTCCGCACTTCCTTGGCAATGGCACGCCAAATACCCTTCTTCTGGTGGGCACTGACCTAGGGGAAAAGTGAAGTTATAATGGATGTTACTCTCCCATACAGTTCTTCTCACACATTGCCCACAAACCTCCCACCCTGGCCCAAACATACATACACACACCATCCTCACATGCTGGCCTGTCCCCCCGTCTCTTCCATCCATGACACTCCATACAATCATGTGCCATCCACCATGCACACAGTTTACTCACCTGTTTGTGTGGAGGACCGTACAGTTGCGTGTACTGGGGGAGGACCCCATCCACCAGTTTCTCCAACTCCTCTGCAGTGAAGGCAGGGGCCCTTTCCCCAGACACTGTAGCCATTGTCGCTTCCAGACACAGGTCACAGCAGCACTTGCAGTGTAGGTCCTCTCCTGTTGAAGGTCAGGTATCAAGGGTGGGAACTGATAGAAAATGGCAGTCACGCCAATGATAACCAATGCTGGATTGCGCCGCGGTCTTCGACCGCCTACCAAAACGGTGTACAACGCCAGCGCAGTTACATCATTTCCCCTTGTCCCACCTTACAGGTCAGGCAGCCACCTTTTCAGGGGGCCACATGGCAGGCCAAATAACCGCATCACACCTATTTAGGCCAGGAATACAGACAGACAAAGGCACATAGAGAAATGTTAACGTTAGTGCTAAACAGCCTTGTGAAACCTTTGTGTTGTATGACCCTCTGCTAACCGTTCTCCTCTGGTGTACAGACCCCTGGTGGACCTGTCGACAATGGAAGACAGACACATAATTATCACTTACAGACTTGATCGTGCAAAAATCCATGAACTGTGTGCCCAGTTGGAGCCTGACCTGATGTCAGCTATCCGCCATCCCACAGGAATCCCCCCTCTAGTGCAGGTCCTGTCAGTACTCCATTTCCTGGCCAGTCGGTCTTTTCAAATAACAGTAGCCATGGCATCAGGGATGTCCCAGCCAATGTTCTCTAACGTGTTGTCCAGAGTGTTATCTGCCCTGCTGAAACACATGCGCAGCTACATCGTTTTCCCTCAGGTGGAGGATTTGCCCACAGTGAAAGGTGACTTCTATGCCCTGGGACATATCCCCAACATCATTGGTGCCACTGATTGTACACATGTGGCATTTGTCCCCTCCGCAGGAATGAACAGGTGTACAGAAACTGCAAAAGCTACCATTCTATGAATGTGCAGATGGTGTGTTTGGCAGACCAGTACATCTCCCATGTGAATGCCAAGTGTCCTGGCTCTGTGCATAACGCTTACATTTTGAGGAATAGCAGCATCCCTTATGTAATGGGGCAACTCCAGAGGCACCCTGTGTGGCTAATAAGTGAGCCTAAAGTCCCCACACAGTTTCTTTTGCTGTCTGGGTATGGGAGATTCCTTAATGTTTGGACGATGTCTAACTGTTGTCCCTCGATATTTGCAGGTAACTCTGGTTACCCCAACCTGTCATGGCTACTGACCCTGGTGAGGAATCCCAGGACAAGGGCAGAGGAACGCTACAATGAGGCACATGGGTGAACTAGGAGGATAATGGAGCACACCTTCAGCCTCCTGAAGGCCAGATTCCGGTGCCTCCATCTGACAGTTGGCTCCCTACACTACTCTCTGAAGAAGGTGTGCCAGATCATCGTGGCCTGCTGTATGTTGCACAACCTGGCTTTGCGACGCCAGGTGCCTTTTCTGCAGGAGGTTGGGCCTGATGGTGGTCTTGTGGCAGCTGTGGAGCCTGTGGACAGTGAAGAAGAGGAGGCAGAAGAAGAAGATGTAGGCAACCGAAACAACATCATCATGAAATACTTCCAGTGAGACACAGGTAAGAGGATGGAACTGCTTCCCACATCTCATACTATTGTAGGACCTAGCATAAGTCTGCCTTTTTCACTCTGTGCATGGGTCGTGACTTGTCACTTTGGCTTTCCATTTCACAGATCTGGGTCCCAATTTGTGCCCTCTGCTATGTTTACTCCTGGCCTACAGCTGTGTAACATTGGTATGTGAACAAGTACATTGACATTGCTATATTTCAGAGATGTTGCAATTACACATTTGTGAAAGCACAGACTGACTCCAGATTGTTTGGTGATTCAAGGGTGGTTATTTCTGTGCTAATAAGTGGAGGGTGTGTGAAATGGGCTGGGGTGATGGTAGAGGAATGTCCATGGCAGAGTCAAGTCTCTTAGTCTCACAGGTGCAGTGTCCAATGGGGCATAGGAAGGGGAGCAATGGCAGTTTAAGGTGGACAGAGTGACAAAGTGGGAGAGAAGGGTGACATTCAGGAGGGTCTTATTACCTGGCAGAGGTCTTGGCAATGTTCTCTGTCTTGTTCCTGGGTCTCACGGACCGTTTGCGGGGTGGTTCTCCTTCTGCAGGGGTTGGGGTGCTGGTGGCCTGTTGGTCCTGTGGCGGTGCCTCCTGTCCACTAGCGCCAGCGGAGGTGGAGGGCTGTTCATCGTCCAGGCTAGTGTCAGGGTCCCGTTTGTGTCCCACTGTGTCCCTCATGGTGTTGGCAAGGTCTGCCAGCACCCCTGCAATGGTGACCAGGGTGGTGTTAATGGACTTCAAGTCCTCCCTGATCCCCAGGTAGTGTTCCTCCTGCAGCCGCTGGGTCTCCTGAAATAATGGCCAGTACCGTGCCCATTGTCTCCTGGGAATGGTGGTATGCTCCCATGATGTTGGAGAGTGCCTTGTGGAGAGTGGGTTCCCTGAGCCTGTCCTCACCCTGTCGCACAGCAGTCCTCCCAGCTTCCCTGTTATCCTGTGCCTCTGTCCCCTCAACCGTGTGCCCACTGCCACTGACCCCGGGTCCCTGATTTTCTTGGGTTGGTGGGTTTGCCTGGGGTCCCTGTAGTGGTTGACACACTGCTGATTGACATGTCCTGGGGACAGAGGAATGGGCTCGCTGGGTGGGTGCTGTGCTGGTGTTTCCTGAGGGGGAGGGTCTGTGGTGGCTAGTGACAGTGGCAGGGGAACCAACTGTCCAGAGGTCCCTGATAGGCTGGGCTGGTCATCTTGATCCAGGCGTGCAGAGCTGCTGTCATCATTGTGGGCCTCTTCTGTGGGGGGACTGGATATGTCTGGCACCTCCTGTCCGGTGACATTGGGTATGGGTCCTGTTGGGGTGTAAATGCATAGTTTTAGTATCTGTGTGTGCCATCTTGTGCATTGGGTGAGGTACCCTCTACTCCTGTGCTTGTGTTTGCCCTTTTGTGATTGTTGGTTTGGGGTCTGTGTGGGTATCTGTACTGGACATGCTTTGGTGACGGTGGTCCATGTATAGGTGTTGCATGCAGGGCCTTGGTATTGAGATGTGTGGGGTGTGATAGTGGGACATATGTGAAATGATGGAGTGATGGGAGTGAGGGTAAGGGTGGGGGTATGTGATAGCAAGCAGGTGGGGCGTGGGGGATATGGTAATAAAGATATGACTTACCAGAGTCCAGTCTTCCTGCTACTCCTGCGAGGCCCTCAGGATGCAATATTGCCAAGACTTGCTCCTCCCATGTTGTTAGTTGTGGGGAGGAGATGGAGGTCCACCGCCAGTCCTCTGTACAGCAATCTGGTGTCTGGATACCACTGAACGCACCTTCCCCCGTAGGTCGTTCCACCGCTTCCTGATGTCATCCCATGTTCTTGAATGCTGTCCCACTGTGTTGACCCTGTCGACGATTCTCCGCCATAGCTCCATCTTCCTAGCAATGGAGGTGTGCTGCACCTGTGATTCGAAAAGCTGTGGCTCAACCCGTAGGATTTCCTCCACCATGACCCTGAGCTCCTCCTCTGAAAACCTTGGGGTTTGAGGTGCCATGATGTGGTGTGGGTGATGTGTGAGGTGCTGTCTGTTGTGATGTGTGGGGGGGATGTGTTGGTGTGTGTTGTTTGAGGTGCGTGGATGTTGTATGGGTGATGGTGTTGTGTGTCTGTGGATGCTGGTGTTGTGTTTGCTAATCTCTCTCTCTGTGCTTCTTCCAAAAAATTCAGGGTTTGTGGGTAATGTGGGTGTGTGTTTTATAGTATGTGGGTGTGGTGTGTGTATGTGTATCAGGTGTGTGTATTTTGTATTGTCCAATGTGGTTGTATTTTGTAAATGTGTGTGTATTGTGAGTGTGGCGGTGTGTACCGCCAGTGGATTACTGCGGTTGAAAGACCGCCGCGTTGATTTGTGGGTCGGGATAGTGTGGGTGTATTCTTGTTGGCATGACAGTGTAGGTTTTGGTATCGCCAGTTTATCACTGACCTTCAGTGTGGCGGACTTGTGTGGGTGTCTGTATTGTGGCGGATTCCGAGATGTGGGTCGTAATACCTGTAGCGGAATTCCGCCGCCGCAATGGTATGTTGGTGATATTCAGCATGGCGGAAAGAGGGATTTACCGCCAGGGTTGTAATGAGGGCCTGAGTGTGTTGAGCTGCGCAAGTTTACTTTGCTTTTGTGTGCATGGGAATATTTTGGTGTGTGTCCCTCAGAGCTGGCTGGTGTCTTGTTGGTGTTTGGAGTAGTGTATGCTTTTTAGCCTTGTCATTCACCCATATGTGTGACTGTGCATTATATTTGTTGTTGGTATTGCTTGTCCATGAGATCTAAATGGGGCTTGTTTGTGTGGGCATGTTTTGGTGAGACTTGTTCAACATGAAATGTGTCCCAATATGGCCTCCTTCCATGTATGGTTTTGCTGCTCCCATCGCTGCTGTGATGATCTTGTTGTGATGTGACACTTTGTGTGTTTTGACTGTTTGTGTCTGCGTGTATTGTGCATGGCATAATAGGTGTGATGTGCTGTTTGTGATGTGTGTGTTGATTGCTGGGTTGTTTGATGGTGGTGTTGTGTGTGCTCCATTACACATGGAGGTACGTGTGTGTTGTATGTGTTTCCACTCCCTGGCCATTGTTGGGTGTGAGTGTGTGACATGTATTTGTATTTGTGCAGTTGTAGTGTTATTGTTGCAAGTTTGTATGTTGTATGGGAATCTGTGAGCCTGGTCCTGTGCTATATTGCCGTGCGTATAGGTGTGTTATTGACGTATGGCTGAAGTGTGCATGATGTGTATGTTTGGGTGTCCTTGATGCAGTATGTGAGTATGTGTGCCACTATGCTGTTACGTGTAAGTGCAACCCTTTGCACCCTTCTCTCTATGGTACATTATGTAACTGTACAAATGTATACATTTTACAAATGTAACAGGTGAGTGTGTGTACTTGTGGTTGTTGTTGTTCTAGTCAGTGATGATTTTGTTGTCTTTCAAGCAGGAGCAGTGGGATGATGTCTAGTTGTGGTTCCATAGAGGCTCCAGACGTGTATGGCTTCCTGGAGGTGAGTGTTTCCTTATATTGTGTCCATTTCTGCCTCCTGAGGCATGGTGGTTGGACCGCGCAGGCACATTGGCGGTGTGCAACCTCCTAATAGGTATGGTGGAAACATGGTCTCTGCTGGACTGTGTGTGCCTCCAGACTACCGTTGTGGTCTGTCCTGACTGGCGGTGATGGCGGACCACTGGCGGTCTTCTGTGTGCACCACCACTGAACTCATAATTTGGTAGTCAGCTTCTCCAGCCTGTTGGCGGTCGGACTGCCACTGCTAACATGGCAGTCATGGGACTGCCAAACTCGTAACCAGGTCCTATATCTGGTATTAAACCCTGGGTGTAACGAGGTACCGAAAACTGTTCTGCTAAAGCCTTTTTGTTGGCAAGCAGTGAGACGTAACACATTTTTACTGTTAAATCTGACTCTCAAAATTAACACTTCTAAGCACTGGAAATGTGCATCCCCTTGAATGTCGAAGATAGAATATTGCGGTATGCAAATATTGATGACAAAATATTGAAACTGAAAATTGAAAGGTTAGTAAATATCTATTTTCTATACTTTACTGCACATATATCTACCTTGATGATGTATATGTCATCAAGGCACATAGATTTGGAGTTAGAAAAAGTAAATCTACACTTCCTCTTTATGCACTTACCTTTCAATATTTTGGTCCACAGTAGATTGTCCACAATATTCTTACATCATGATATTTTTATGTGTGCTTTTCAGTAGTACAAACCACTGCAATATGTATTGCCTTTGCTGTTCAGTCTCAGAATGAACTAGGGCATTTTTCCTTTCAGATTTGAGTCTATTATTATGCTACGCATGTTATGAGAATAATATTTTTGTTACATTACGCTTTCTACATGCACATAAACACAACATATACTAAGCATTACCAGATGACTGCCCCCGCAACCGGAGAAAATACCTCATAGTGAGTGAATGAGTATAGTGTGTCCATGCTTATTCTCAGCTTATCTGTGACACACTGTTCCTAAGCCATGACTGTTCAGCCATCCGCATACCATAAATAATATTTGAAGATGATGAACATATGTTTAAAACCAGTTATGGAGAAAATGTCACAAACCGGTCTAACAAAATTAGCCTAAGTAAACAGCTTATTTTTAATGTATCATTCACAGTAATGCACTGAGACCGGTGACCATAAGAGTAACTATTTACTTACACCTGTTGCAAAATCGACAGAAGACCAGGGGAAATATTCCAGGCCTTCACCTGTCCTGTTAGCTCCACAGACTTCCTGGCATTTCCAAAAATGGGAAAGCAATGCTCAAATGTTTAGAGGTTCTGGAGAAATCCCCCCATTCAAGAGACAACAAGGAATTAAGGATGGATAAATACCGTATTTGAAAAATGTTTGTCAGTACATCAAATAAAGACATTGAGCAATATTTTTCAAAACAAATAGGATCACCCCTATTAAAACTGGATTTGATAGTAGCCACCCCCCATGAGGAAGAGGGCCTACTAGTTAATGTTAACCAAGAGTCTCACAAAGAACAATTATAGCAAATGAACCACACACATTTAGCAGGAGATTGGTAAGGGTGTGGTATGTAGTTGGTGGTACATTTTGGAGGACACTGCCACAGACATATTACTAAAATCCTGTATTTGTGTGATTGTTGTGTTGTTGTGATAGTGTACTGTTATTTACAGACAGCACATTTTCCACTGAAATGACCACAAAAGCCAAACTATAGAGCTCACAAATGACAATATGTGGAAATCCGGTTTCAGCAAGTAGTTATCACTGGCCCCAAGTTAAATGTCTCGATTTGTTTTGATCCTACTAAAATCTTTGCTTCACATTCCAGAAATACAAAAAAAAACTTGCTTAATTTTTGCTCACTGCTGACATATTTTGAAATATTTTTACAGTTATTTACAGGTTCTTTATTGTTGTTGTGTGTTGGAAAATGTTAGAAATGGGGTCTTTGGTTGGCAGTCAAGTTACCCCCTGTCCAAGCAAGGACCCTCACTCCAGTCAGGGTAAGTCACACACAATCCAAATTATCCTGTGCCCACCCTCTGGTAGCTTGGCACTGAGCAGTCAGGCTTAACTTAGAAGGCAATGTGTAAAGTATTTATGCAATAAACTATACAATACCACAACATAACACCACAAAAATACACCACGCAGTGTTTAGAAAAATATATAATAGTTATCTGGATAAATGCAGGTCAAAAATTAATAAAGATGGAATAAGCAAATGTGAAGTGATATCAAGTGTCTTTAGAGGTAAAAGATTACTGTAAAAGCAATAAAAAGTGTCTTAAGTTCTCCTAGAAACAACAAGTGTTTCTTGCAGGGCAAAGTACCTGGTTTGCGTTGAAAAATCCTCACAAGAGACCACGGAGGAGGAAATGCATGGAAAACGGTGAGTGTGCGTTGGTTTTGCCCCTTCGCACACAGGCTTGCGTCATTATTTTCCACGTGGGGAAGACGTTGCTTCGATTTCCGGCACGCGGACTTGGATCCTCTTCAGGTTTCAGAGTTTTGAGATGCCTTGGGGACGATGCGTGGAATCCTGGGCTTGCGGAGCGAAGTCACAGCGGCTGCATCGATTCCAGTAGGCGATGCGTGGAATTTTCTTCCGCACGGCAGACGCTGCGCCAATTCCTCTCTGGAAGTCAGGCGGCGTCGTTCTGAGTCAGCTTGCGTCGATCCAGTAGGGCTTTGCGTTGAAGTTCCGGTCTCGTCGCTGGCACTGTGTCGATCTTCTGTCGCAAGTAGGACTAAGTTGTTCCGGACTCGGCGTGCAGTGAAATTTTCACCGCGAACAGGCTGTGCATCGTTCTTGGCAGGCAGTGCGTCAAATTTTCGCCACACAGGGATTTCAGCTGCAGGAGAGAAGTCTTTTTTGTCCTGAGACTTCAGGGAACAGGAGGCAAGCTCTATCCAAGCCCTTGGAGAGCACTTCTGCAGCAAGACAAGAGAGCAGCAAGACACCAGGGCAACAGCAAGGCAGCAGTCCTCTTCAGAAAGCAGTCAGGTGAGTCCTTTAGGCAGCCAGGCAGTTTGTCTTGTCAGGGTGCAGGTTCTGGTTCAGGGTTCTTCTCCAGGAAGTGTCTGAGGTGGTAGGGCAGAGGCCCTGTTTTTATGCCCAAATGTGCCTTTGAAGTGGGGGGGACCTCAAAGAGTAGCTTAGAAGTGCACCAGGTCCCCTTTCAGTTCAATTCTGTCTGCCAGGGTCCCAGTAGGGGGGGTGGCAGTCCTTTGTGTGAGAGCAGTCCCTCCACCCTCCCAGCCCAGGAAGATCCATTCAAAATGCAGATGTATGCGAGAGAGGCTGAGTATCCTGTGTTTGGGGTGTGTCTGAGTGAATGCACAAGGAGCTGTCAACTAAACCTAACCAGACGTGAATTGTAAGGCACAGAAAGATTTAAGTGCAGAGAAATGCTCACTTTCTAAAAGTGGCATTTCTAAAATAGTAATATTAAATCCAACTTCACCATTCAGCAGGATTTTGTATTACTATTCTGGCCATACTAAGTATGACCTTCCTACTTTCAGGTCAGCAGCTACCACTCAAACAATGTATAAGGGCAGCCCCCATGTTATCCTATGAAGGGAGCAGGCCTCACAGTAGTGTAAAAACGAATTTAGGAGTTTTACACTACCGGGACATGCAAACTACACAGGTACATGTCCTGCCTTTTTCCTACACAGCACCCTGCCCCAGGGGTTACCTAGGACACACCTTAGGGGTGACTTATATGTAGAAAAAGGGGAGTTTTAGGCTTGGGAAGTACTTATAAATGCCAAGTCGAATTGGCAGTGAAACTGCACACACAGGCCTTGCAATGGCAGGCCTGAGACAAGGTGAAGGGGCTACTGAAGTGGGTGGCACAATCAGTGCTGTAGGCCCAGTAGTAGCTTTTAATCTACAGGCCCTGGGCACATATAGTGCACTCTACTAGGGACCTATAAGTAAATTAAATAGCCCAATTGGGTGTGATCCACTGTTACCATGTTGAAAGGGAGAGAGCATATGTACTTTAGCACTGGTTAGCAGTGGTAAAGTGCGCAGAGTCTAAAAACCAGCAAAAACAGTATCTCAAAAGTGGAAGGAGGCAGGCAAAAAGTTAGGGGTGACCACCCTAAAGCTGTCAGGTCTAACAAAAAACAATTGACATCCTGCATCCTTTCCTATTCCTTGTTCCTCAGCAAAATTGTCTGATTGTTCACTTCACAGAATTCTGTAATTTAGAAGTCAGTGAAATGAAAGTAAACACTAATCTCAATGTTAGAGCAATATACAGCAATTTGCCAGAAGAAATAGACTGACATTCGAACTCTATCTACGACGGCACAGCAAATATGACAAGATAAAACTACATTTAAGGAATCTTTATTGCTCATTCACCTTCTGAACTCAAGCATGATTATTTTGGGGTTGCTGCAGCACCCCCAGTGCCTGTAGTGCAACACTAAGAAGTATGTAAAGTGGTACTCTGCAGTAATCTTATTCTTGCTCGCATTTGTGAATTGACTCCTAATCAACAAAAAGAGGAATAAAATTAGAGTGTTCAATGAATTTTCATACACAGTTAGTACAATTAAAAAGGACTGTTCCCTCATGGCATTTTTACCAGTGGTGATTTGAATGTTTTGGGGTTGATTGGCAAAGGTAAGAGTACTACAACTTCCTATCCCCATAAATTCTTCTGAGAATCGGTCCTGCTGTGTTTCTGATTAGTTTGGCTGCAGAGTGGTAAAAAGGTACTAAAAGAATGCTGCGTGGTTTAGGGTAGCAAGTCAATAGTGTGTTGAAATATTCTAGCCAGGATATTAGAAGTGCTTGAATTACCAGTTTAAAGTTGTTCCTTGAAATTAAGGTTTTGATATTTACTCCGAACTTCTGGATTTAATTTGTATTTCAATCAAATATTTGTATCAAGTTCAAGAAATTATCCAAACAAAACCTCAAAGATTTGGCAGAGGTCACAATTTCAGTGGAGAGACTAAGGTGTTTGGGCAAAATAGTGAATAAAAAAATATCATGTTGCAAAAATATTACGTCAATAATATTGGGATGTCAAAATATCGTCAACAGCAATATCAAAGGTAAGAATATCATTTTCAGTTGTTTTTAATATTGTTGTAAAAAATATTGATTTAAAAAATATCATTGTACGTAGTATTGTTTGTAGTGTCATTGTGCATGCATTTTATTGTAGTGTTATGGATTTCATATTTTTAATACATTTTTACTTCTATGTTTAATAAGATAATTTATTATTTAAGACCTTTTTGAAATTTGTATTTTAAATTCTATTAATCTGTAAAAATAATGTATATGTATATATATTTGTTTATTAAGTGGTTGTTTGGTTTTCAAGGGATAACAGTAGAGGCATTTTTAAAAAGTGAATAATTTATTTTAAATGTAATGATAATTATATTGGTATGCAAATTAATATTGTAAAATTTATAAATGTATTCTGTCACAATAATATATTTTTTTAAATAATAGTTTATGATTATTGTGAATGTGTATATAAATTCATATTAGAATATTATTTGAATAATAGAAAATTTGGAAACACTTGAAATGTATCAAAAATGTATTTCATATTTTGAGATATTTGTAAATGCATGTTTATAAGATTATATATAATATTTTGTAAATTTATTTTTTGAAAAGTTAAAATATTTTTAAGGGTTTTTTCAAATGTTGAAAATTATAATGACATGATAAATATATTGTTGCAAAAATGTTTTCCTTTTTGATTTACAATTATTTTGTAACTTTTTAAAAAGTTGTAGTGTTCAGCACCTTCCCCAGACTGGTTTAGATTGGAGTGGGGATAGTAAATGTCACCTCATTAGTGTCCAACACCTTTTCCAAATTGATTTAGATTGGAATAGGAATAGTTAATGACACACTTTAGTGTTCCTCACTTTCCCCAAATTGGTATGAATTGGAGTAGGAATAGCAAATGTCACCCTTTAGTGTCTAACACTTTCCCCAAATTGTTAGAGATTGGAGTGGGAATAGTAAATGTTACCCCTTTAGGGTGCAACACTTTTTCAAAATGCTGTATGTTGGAGTGTGATTATTTAATTTAGCCATTTAGGGCCTCATTACAAGTTTGGCGGTTGAACCGCCAGACTGCCTTAGGTGCAGCCGTAAAAAGACCACCATGTTGGCAGTCACACAGACCGCCGTATTACAAGATACACAGGCAAGACCGACAAAGGTCAGCCAAAAACTCAAGTCCGACAGTCCTGTGGAGTGCGTGAAATAGGCGGGCCGACCACCAGCGCCGGCAGCACATTGACCAACCACTGACTGTATTACAAATCAAATGTGGTTCAGCCAGGGCGGACAACCCATGGCGGTCCAAACCACAGCGGTTCATGGTCACCACAGTAATCCACAACACCACATTGGATGGATTTGAAAACAACACAGCTGACAGACTTTGCCACACTGGACACACCTGCAAAGCACTATAAAACACACCCCTTTGACACACATCAATGCTTTGCATCTACAACGCAACACACTGTGACCAGAGCACAGAATAGAGAAAAAAAGAATTAGAATAGGCCCCCCTACAAATTTCCCACATCACATACCACACCCTTCACACATTTGTTTTCCAGGCAAATATATTTGCACTTCCCAATTTCACAAACTAACAGTCTCCTGTTAATTTCAATTCATTCACTTAGCACTACCATGTCACCCCAGAAAATCCCGGTTTCACTGACGATGAGTTAAGAGTCATGGTGGATGAAATCATGAGAGTAAAGCCATGTTTATTTGGAGCATTAGTCCAGCACACTACTATCGCCAGGAAAATGGAAGTGTGGCAAAGGATAGTTGACCAAGTGAATTCTGGAGACCTCACCCCGTGCACAAGGAACTACATAAGTAAGAGGTGGAACGACCTCAGACAGAAGGTCCAGTCCATGGCATCCAGGAAACCCCTCTCCTCTCTTACAGCTCACATCCTGGGAGGAGAAGGTATTGGCCATCCTGCATCCTGAGGGCTTAATAGGAATACCTGGGGAAGTGGAGTCGGGTAAGTCACAACACTAAAATATGACCAAAATGTATTGTCAAACATGCTCACTGCTGACCTTTGACCACCTTCACTGTCACCCCACTTACCAGCCAAGTGTTCACCTGTCCATAGACTACTGTCTGGCATCTCACACGTGAACTAGAATCACCTAGGGGAACAATAACTGTGTACATTGTGTGTAGTACATGGATTACAGCAATACAATGCCCAGCAGCACTGTTGTACAATTCCAAAAACCAGAACACTGTATCATACTCAAATGACCCTTGTTTGGCAAATCCCTAGTGAATTGTACCCACCTGAGAGGATGACATTTATATAGTGTGTGGATAGTACAACCAATGACAAGACTGCTAAGGCCAGGAGGCACTGCTACTGTCACTCCACTCAGCCACCACAGTGTCATCTGCTCAAATGACCCTTTTCCCAGAGATTTACCATTTAAGGGTACTCACCTGAGAGGTTGATATCTGTATAGTATGTGGGTAGTACAAGCACTGACACGACTACTAAGGCCAGGAGGCCCTGCTACTGTCACTCGACTCAGCCATCCCAGTGTCCTCTGTTCAAATGACCCTTTTCTCTGAACTCACCATTGAAGGGTACTCACCTGAGAGGTTGACATCTGTTTGGTGTGTGGGTAATACAAGCACTGACAGGACTGATAAGGCCAGGAAGCACTGCCACTGTCACTACAAACACCAGAACAGTGTCCCCTTTCCTGAAGACAATAGTTTGTCAAAGCACAAATGTTGTGTACTCACTGGGGTAGTTGACAGCTGTCAGGTATTTTGAATCAGTGAGAGTGACAGGACTGCAACTTACAGCAGGCACTGCTCTCCCAAATCAAGACTACAAAACTGTGTCCTCCCCCAAAATAGCCCTGTGTATCAAACCATCATTGAAGTGTACCCATCTGGGAAGACAACAATCGGTATAGTTTGTGTAATACAGGGAGTTACATGGCTGCAACTCACAGGAGGTTCCCTTGCTGTCACTCCAAACACGAGTCCAGTGTACACTTACCTGAATACCCTTCTTTGGGAATTCACACGGAAGTGCACTCATCTGGGAGGATGACATATAGCAACTACATGAAGTACAGGGAGGGAAATGACTGCTAAGGCCAGGAGGCTCTGTATTACAAAATACAAACTCAAGCCCTGTGTGCATCCATCCCAATATCCTTGTTTGTGAACTTGCATTGGAAGTGTACATACCTAGGAGAATAACCTACATGTGCTGCGTAGTACTTAGAGTGACATTAATGTAAATTCCAGGATGACTAATCCCTGTCTCCAATTACCGAGACACTGTACATAAGTCACAATGCATCTGTCTGTAAACTCACAAATCAACTTTGCTCACCTCGGAGGGACCAAGAGACAGATCATGGTACACATTGTGATGTGGCTAAACACCTGTATCTATCTTGAGCAGCTAAGCTAAAATGGAATTATTGTGGACAGCTCAAATTGTGTAGACAGCTCAAACATGAACCAAAGGCCTAAAGATGCATCACCTGAATGGTATTGGCAGCAGACAAGTTCACAATGCACTGACCATATGATAACTACAATCACATATACAACAATGTCCATGGTCTGCCTGCATAACAGTCAACTAGGACTTAAAAGGATTACAGCCAAACTCTGCCCAGCCACAGTTTTGCCGGCACTGCTGGCAAGATGTAAGTCTATGACTACCTTTCCAAGTGCTAATGAACTTATACATTGTGTAGCTGGTTGACTGAAATGGAATTGCCATATCTTAGAAATGTCAGGTCTGAACAATTGATAGCATGTGTACCAGTCACATAAGGAAAAGGTGTCAATCTAACGTGTACACGGCCTTGGCTAAATCTCACTTTCAGCTATTGGAGGCAGATGTCATAACACAACATGTAACATTGTATCTCTCACATCAATAGGTGGAGCTGCCACTGGGAACTCCAAGACCACTGAAGAGACTGCCACTACCCCCATGGATGAATCCCTCATTAATGACAATACTCATGGATGTCTGGACCTTGAGGACAGTTCTGGCCCATCAGGGCAACCTGGTCAGATGACACTAGTGAGCCTCACCATGACCATGTCGACTCCTCCCAGCCTGGTTGCATCTACAGCTCAAGCAGCCATTTGCCCCTCAACTTGTGTCCCGAGGACTGTGACTACCATCTAGTGCCCTCCAGGCCAGGATCCTGAGTCGCAGCAGCACACCTCCGACAATGATGGTCCTGGAACCAGTGGTGGGGTTAAACTGTGCCAAAGTTGCAGGCACATGGGGGTAGTGTGCATGGGAGGGATGTTGTGGGCCAGCAGCATGAGGCCACTAGGGAGGGTCCTGGTCAGGACACCATCAGCCAAGTCTTGGGAGCCTATCAACAATCCCAAGGTGTGATGGACCAGGTACTTACCAAACTCAGTGAAATCAAGCAGCGAAGAGAGGCTTCCATCTAGAGTCATTGGAAAGGTGTAGAGGCCACAAACACCATCCTGGCCTCCCTATCAGGGATGTGCAGAGAGATTAGCAGTACCCTGATCAGGGACCGTGAGCAATACCATACCCTATCCTTTAGTCCACAAATACCAGGCCCTTCAACATCAGTGGCAGCCACTGGAAGAGAGGCCCTGTCAGGGGAAGGACCTGCCACAGATACCCCTGCTTCTGTAGCTGCAGAACCCCCCCACAAGCTGGGACATCCACCCAAGACTCCAAGAGGAGCAGATGGCAAGACACCAACCACTGCCAGCAAGATACCTCTTCCTGATTTCACTCCTTTGTGTGCCAAATATACACTCTGTTGACTGTTCTCCAACCAAGTTCCATTTTCCATGGTAGTAGGACACTGGACTTTGGACTCCAAATATTGTGGCATCTATTAATATGATTACATCCACCATGACTGATTCCCTCACTTTCATCTTCTGTAGTATCATTTTTTTTATATCCTGCACCTATATAAATAAATTCACCAAACTCAAAAACATTACCTGTTTGCTTCTGGTCCACAAGTTGAAATGTTGAGACATAAGCCCTTGTAATGCACACGAGGAAGCCACAAGATGGTAATGGTAGTGGCATTTTGAGGATTAATAGCAACACAATGACACACGTGTCTGGTGACACTAAACATTTTATTGCACTGTACAGCACATAGGCTGTCTAAATGTCTGGACTATCATAGTCAAGAATGTCTGAACCATATTGAATCAGGCTATGTATGCCAAAGTACTGTCCCCCAGACCACAGAAGAAAGGCTTTGTCAGACCTTGTCCACTAGAATAAGCTAACAGATTAGTGGATGTTGTCACCAGGTTGAGCCTTATCACATACCAAAACCAGGTCTGCCAACAGTACATAAGCCATGGCACAGAAAAAGGGCAGTACAACAGTCCCTGATCACGGGTCCATCCCGTGACAAAGACAAAGCATCTGTGAGTATGATACAACCTATGTCAGTGTTGTGGCACAGGCACTCTGGCCTGCAGTGATGAAACACATCTACAGCTACAAACAGGTCATACAGGATCATTGTCAACACAATGTGAAGGGAGAATGCATGGATTGCACTTGATTAGAACAAACCTCAAGGTCATATGATTGCACACATGTGACAACTGGGCCAACACACTATATCAAACCAGTGTAACCTGCACTGTCCCAGCTGCCTTGGCACAGGACTCATACACCCTAAATCTGTGACTAACATTACCTGGATCTATCCATGTCCTCTTCCTATGTCAGAACAGCATCAGATATCAGCCAGTGTCACAACTCTGAAATGCCCACATGAGGATGGCATGGTGAAAGTTCCTGGGCAATGAATGATAAAAGGAGTTTAGCTTGGGAAGTTACACCTATGACCATAAGCTCATATCAAACATCAGTGGATACACTTACATTGCAATGAGAGTGAAATGAACCGAGCAGATAATCAAGGTAGTGAAATGTTCAAGTCTGACTTAGCAAGCAAAGCTTTGATGTGTACGACAAAGCACTACATCCACAATATGTAGGTAAAACACCCTAGTCCACACATCCTGACAATTACAGTTCCTCATACAGTCACAGTTACAACATAACAATACTTACTTACACTCAGGTAAAGTAGTGATTGATGAGAATTCCCCACAAGCTCTAACCTTCCTCTTCATCACTGTCATCCTCACTTAGCATTTCAGAATTCTGACCTGGGGGGCATTGCTTGCTCCCCATCATCTGGGATGTATGGGACATTTCTCTTCAGGGCAATGCTGTGGAGCATGCAGCAGGCCACAATGATCTTACACTTTTGTGAGTGGAGGAGCTGTCCATCTGTCTTGTCCAGACACCTGAATCTGGCCTTTAGGAGCCCAGAAACCCACTCCACGACATGCTGTGTTCTTCCATGGGCATTGCCGAAGAGGATTTTCCCTGGCATAGTTGGGTTCCTCATCAGCGTCAACAACCATGGTCTGTTTAGGCATGCAGAGTCCCCTGTTATGGAATGGAGCATATGTGCAGCTATGTGTTCCTTTCATTGGATTTGTTGTAGCAGACATTGCACACACCCAAACAGGACTGATTTGACTTACCAAGCAGCCAGACCCTCTCTGGGTACAGTTGTGACATCAGTAGGGGGATTGCAGTGTTCCTCATACTGAAGGCATTGTGGACTGAACCTGAGAACCAGGCACAGACTTGTGAAATGTAGATGACCCCCAAACACAAATGGCTCCCACCACATGTGGGATGTGTGCCAAACCATAGAAATCCTCACATTGAGGAAAGCGGATATAGCTGTCCAGGTATTTCAACATTGCTGAGAATACATCCTTCAAAACCAGACTGAAAATAGACTGGGGCACCCCAGCAGATAGGGCCACTGTATTTTGGAAGGACCATGTGACCAGAAAGTGCAAAACTGCCATAACTTGTGCAATGGGTGATATGTTATTTGGATGACTTATGGCAGGCATCAGATATGGCTCTATCTGACGACATAGGTCCATAATTGTTAGCCGATTCAGACAGTAGATCTGGATGATGTTGCATTCTTCCATGGTCTCAAGGCCTGACCATGGACGATAGACAGGAGGTTGTCTGATCCTTCCCCTCCCTGGGTACCTAGGTATGACAAGACATGAGTATTGTCATTCTGCAATGTGCCCCTTGCAACATACAGGATGCATGTCAATGTTGAAATGTGGCAAGGCATGTATTGAGGTTTGGACATGATAACCAGTACCCATCACAACTGATAATCAGACAGCAGTCACATCACCCCCTTGCATTGACATACATGTGTACACATCATGTGAATGGTCATCAACAATTGTGCAACAAACTATGGGGGTCATTCCAACCCTGGCGGTCGGTGTTAAAGCGGCGGCCAACCCGCCAACAGGCAGGCGGTAAAAAAAATGGAATTCTGACCCTGGCGGAAACCGCCAACAGAGACCGCCACTTTAACATTCCGACCGCCACGGCGGGACAAACAAACAGTGCGGCAGTCACCACCAACAGACAGGCGGGAGACAATGTACCGCCCACCCTATCACAACCCACCAATCCGCCACCTTTTCCGGGGCGGTAGCCCCGCCGATAAAAACACGGCGGAAACAGACATTACGAACGGAAAACGCTCACCTCTACACACTCCACAAGGAATCTGGACAGCATGGAACCCGAACTACACATCCTACCAGCTATTGTCTTCCTGCTCCTCTACCAGGAGCACGAACGCCGGCGCAGAAGACAACGGTGAGTACTGCACCTACGACACAGGGGAGGGGGGAGGCAAAAAATTACGGGGACACACATACGCGACACACCCACCCTCACCCTCAACCACTACAACACACACATCAATGCATAGCAACACATCACAGTTACACCCCCAAACCCCCTGGAAGAATGCAAAGGCAAAAGGAAATGATCATGAAATTTGAAGTATATTGTACGGCTAAGTAAAAAAATATATCAAACATCTATAACTATATATACATATGTAAATTGTCCTGTCCAAATTGGGTATCACTCATTGTTCGTGGGCCAATGGGCCTAAACACATGGGCAAAGCCCACACAGGATACCCGACTCCAATGGAGAGAACACTGCAGGGGCATCAGATAGCAAAACCACAGGCACCTCAGGGGGAAGGGAAGGGGGGGCACCTCAGCCAGATGAGTCCACGACGCCAGATCCACGGGGGGACTCCATGGCCACTGTTCCATCCTGGGGAGTGCAAAGCCACAGTCTCACAAGTCTCTACAGTGGGTGGATTGCCCACTGTGCCATCCTGGGGAGTGCAAAGCCACAGTCTCACAAGTCTCTACAGTGGGTGGATTGCCCACTGTTCCATCCTGGGGAGTGCAAAGCCACAGTCTCACAAGTCTCTACAGTGGGTGGAGTGCCCACTGTTCCATCCTGGGGAGTGCAAAGCCACAGTCTCACAAGTCTCTACAGTGGGTGGATTGCCCACAGTGCCATCCTGGGGAGTGCAAAGCCACAGTCTCACAAGTCTCTACAGTGGGTGGATTGCCCACTGTTCCATCCCGGGGAGTGCAAAGCCACAGTCTCACAAGTCTCTACAGTGGGTGGATTGCCCACTGTGCCATCCCGGGGAGTGCAAAGCCACAGTCTCTCAAGTCTCTACAGTGGGTGGATTGCCCACAGTGCCATCCCGGGGAGTGCAAAGCCACAGTCTCACAAGTCTCTACAGTGGGTGGATTGCCCACCGTGCCATCCTGGGGAGTGCAAAGCCACAGTCTCACAATGTGGATTACAGACTCCACTGGTTCTGGAGGAGGCATGGTGCCCAGAGTGCTTCGTGCAGCCCTGCCCGACACAGATGCGGGCCTGCCCCTTCTGCCAATGGGCCAGCGGTGCTTGAGACGGCGGTGCCCAGCGGAGCGGTGCTTGAGATGAAGGGCCCAGCGGAGCGGTGCAGAGACGGCGGTGCCCAGCGGAGCGGTGCTTGAGATGAAGGGCCCAGCGGAGCGGTGCTTGAGATGAAGGGCCCAGCGGAGCGGTGAAGAGACGGCGGTGCCCTGTTCAGCGGTGCTTGACTTGAAGGGCCCTGTTCAGCGGTGCTTGCCTTGAAGGGCCCTGTTCAGCGGTTCTTGAGACGGCGGTGCCCTGTTCAGAGGTTCTTGACTTGAAGGGCCCTGTTCAGCGGTTCTTGACTTGAAGGGCCCTGTTCAGCGGTGCTTGCCTTGAAGGGCCCTGTTCAGCGGTTCTTGAGACGGCGGTGCCCTGTTCAGCGGTGCTTGACTTGAAGGGCCCTGTTCAGCGGTGCTTGCCTTGAAGGGCCCTGTTCAGCGGTTCTTGAGACGGCGGTGCCCTGTTCAGCGGTGCTTGACTTGAAGGGCCCTGTTCAGCGATGCTTGCCTTGAAGGGCCCTGGGGCCCTGTTCAGCGGTGCTTGCCTTGAAGGGCCCTGTTCAGCGGTTCTTGAGACGGCAGTGCCCTGTTCAGCGGTTCTTGACTTGAAGGGCCCTGTTCAGCGGTTCTTGACATGAAGGGCCCTGTTCAGCGGTTCTTGACTTGAAGGGCCCTGTTCAGCGGTGCTTGACTTGAAGGTCCCTGTTCAGCGGTGCTTGCCTTGAAGGGCCCTGTTCAGCGGTTCTTGAGACGGCGGTGCCCTGTTCAGCGGTTCTTGAGACGGCGGTGCCCTGTTCAGCGGTTCTTGACTTGAAGGGCCCTGTTCAGCGGTTCTTGACTTGAATGGCCCTGTTCAGCGGTGCTTGCCTTGGCAGTCCTTGCCATGTTCAGCGTTGCTTGAGTTGGCGCTCCTTCATTGCCCAGCGGGGCTGTGGCTGGCGCTCCTTCATTGCCCAGCTGGGCTGTGGCTGGCGGGCCCCTCCTGGGCAGCTGGGCTGTGGCTGGCGGGGCCCTCCTGGGCAGCTGGGCTGTGGCTGGCGGGGCCCTCCTGGGCAGCTGGGCTGTGGCTGGCGGGGCCCTCCTGGGCTGCCGTACCGGGCCTCTGGGTGTCATCCTACACACCTGGAATGGGGCTGGTGGGGCCCTCCTGGACAGCTCGCCTGCTGCCGGACTTGTGGGGCGTGCTGCCCTTGCCACCCTTCCCTGCTTGTCTGTGGCCCTTTCCTCCCTTTGGCGGTGTGCCAGGTGGCACCCCACTCCCTGACGGTGCCAGGGTAGTGCTTTTGGAGCCTGCTGTCTTTGGCCTCTCGCGCCGGGCACTGGCTTTCTTTTCAGGGGGTGGGCTGGCCGTCTCTTTACTCCTAGCCGAAGTAGCTGGCCTTGAAGGTGGTGGACTCCAAAATCCTTGGACTATTGTCTTTGTAGGCCCTGGTTTTGTGGTGGCTGAGGTGCTGATAGGAGTCTTATGAGATGGAGGGGGTTGGTCAGTTGTTGGAAAGAGGTCAAGGTTGGAAAGGAAAAGCAATTTAGTAAGACAGGGACGGGTAGTTGTAGTGGGTATGGGAGTGGAGGAAGAGGATGTGGTTGTAGGAGAGTGAAGTCTGGTGTCTTTGGGTGCAGGTGCTTGTGCTGGAGGCTGTCGTGAGGTGGATGGCTGTTGGGTGGGTGGCTGCCTGTGTTTGTGTGGTTTGGAAGAGGGGGTGACAGACACACTGGGAGAGGACACAGGGGACGTGTAAATGGTAGTGGGGGTGGTGACAGCACGTGTGCGGAGTGTTCTGGTGGGTGTGCTGGTGATGGACGTAGTGGCTGAAGATGTTGTGCATGCAAGTGTGAGTGGAGACGTCACAGGGAGGGAGGAGGGAGACGAGGAGGAGGGGGACACAGAGGAGGCAGTGGCTGTTGGCATGTCTGCATGTGGATGTTGCTTGTGTGAATGCTTGTGTGATGTGTGGTGCTTATGTCTGGATGAGCTTCCCTTGGGTGTTGAGGTGTGTGCAGGCTGGTCTGATGGTGTGTCTGGGATAGGCAGAGGTACAGGGGAGTGGGACTGGGTTGAGGAAGTTGGAGGAGGGAGGCAGGAGACAGGGACAATGGCTGCCGTCAGTGCTGAGGCCAGAGCGTTGAACGATCGCTGATGGGCAGCTTGACCCGAATGAATGCCCTCCAGGTATGCATTACTCCGGTGCACCTCCCTTTGTACACCCTGGATGGCATTCAAAAGGGTAGACTGCCCAACAATGATGGTCCTCAGGAGGTCAATGACCTCCTCACTGAGGGCAGCAGGGGTAACTGGGGCAGGGCCTGAGGTGCCTGGGGCGAAGGAGATGCCCACCTTCCTGGGTGAGCGGGCACGGGGCGAATGCTGAGGGGCTGCTGGGAGGGCAGAGCTGGTGCACTGGGTGGCGGCTGTACCTGTTGTTGCGGTGGGCACGGATGTTGCCGCCACCACAAGGGAGCTCCCTTCCGAGGACGTGTCTGTGTCGCTGGTGTCACCGCGTGTTCTCCCTGTGGAGCTCCCCTCGCCCCCCTTCTCACTGGTGAAATCTGAGTCCGTTGATTGCGCCTCCATGCCCATGTGAGATACAGCTCCCTCGTGCTCCGATGCCACTTCTCCTCCGCCTGATGATGCTAATGCACACATGAACAGGAAGACCACCAAAAAAGGGGGCGGGGGGAGAAACAAAGACATGTTGAGTGCATGCATTGGCGACACCGTTGGCGGAGAGGACAGACACAGAAGCCCCCTGCACTACGCCGCGCACTTGGGGTACACTGCTCAATCCGTGGGACATGGCCTACAAGCCTATGGACGACAACTCCACACATAGGTGACACAGGGCCATGAATAGCTGTACTAGGCAACCTACAGAGGTGGGGGCGGGGGCACAGGGCCATGCCTAACGGAGGGGCCTAGCCTACAGAAATCGCCCTGGCCTACGGATACCCACAGCCCTCCTCCCCCACCCAGACACCTCCAATGTGCGCAAAATCAGCAGATTGTGCTTGTACTCACCCCCTTGTGTCTGCTGTGATGTCCTCACTCGCCCATCCAAATCGGGGTAGGCCACCGCCAGGATCCGGGACATCAGGGGGGTCAAAGTACGACTGGCACCCCTCCTACGTTGGGAGGCCATCCCCAGCAGAGCCTCCGCGGTCTTCCTGCTCCCGTGGCGGATGTCCTCCCACCTCTTCCGGCAGTGAGTGCCCCGTCTGTTGTGGACCCCCAGGGCCTGGACGTCCTTGGCGATGGCACGCCAAATGTCGATTTTCTGATGGGCGCTGACCTATGTGACATGTGCAGGGGGGAGAAAAAAATAAAAACATCACCTTCTGCATACTCGATGTGAGTGGCCCCCCATCCCCACCCTTGCCATGTGGCACATGCTCTCTTCTGTCGTTTGATGCATGCCTCATTCGCTCCCCTCCCCACCATCTTTCATTCACCCCACTCAACCCAGGCATTGGCCACAAAGCATGGTCCCAGTGTACTTACCTGTTGGTCTGGAGGACCGTAGAGTAGCGCATACTGGGGGAGGACCCCATCAACGAGTTTCTCCAATTCTTCAGAAGTGAAGGCAGGGGCCCTTTCCCCAGTCGCAGCAGCCATTGTCTCTTCCAGACCGAGGTCACAGCAGCACTTGCAGTATAGGTCCTCTCTTGTGGATGATCAGGTATCGAGTGATTAAGCAGATAGAAAATGGCGGTCACGCCCGCGGCGGTGCGTACCGCGGCGGTGCGTACTGCGACCGCCGGCGCACATCGTCATTGGCTCCTGAAACCCATAGGGTTAAATGTTGACCAATGCGGCTTTGCGCCGCGGTCTTCGACCGCCTTCCGCCACGGTGTGCCACGCCAGCGCATTGACCTCACATCCCACTGTCGCACTTCACAGGTCAGGCAGCCGCCATTTCAAGGGCCCCCATATCTTAATTTCTACTGCGTCACACATACCTAAGCCTTGCCTCAACACTCATACTAGCCATTCAATGCATTGAGAATCGTGTACTGTGCAAGCTGTGGGAACGTACCTGTGGGTTGATTGACTCTGTGCTCCATGTTGTCCTTCCTAGGCACTGTCCGCTGGGACTTGCGAGCAGATGGAGGAATCTTCCTGTGTACAGACCGCTGGTGGACCTGTCGACAATGAAAGAAAGACATGTCATACTGACATACAGGCTTGACAGAGCCACTATACAGGAACTGTGTGCCCAGCTGGAGCCAGACCTGATGTCACCCATCCGCCAACCCACAGGGATCCCCCCTCTAGTGCAGGTTCTGTCAGTACTCCATTTTTTGGCAAGTGGGTCATTTCAAACAACAGTGGCCATTTCATCAGGGATGTCTCAGCCTATGTTTTCCAAGGTGTTGTCCAGAGTGTTGTCTGCCCTGCTGAAATACATGCGGAGCTACATTGTTTTCCCTGAGGTGGGCGATTTGGCTACAGTGAAGGGTGATTTCTATGCACTTGGACATATTCCCAACATCATTGGTGCAATTGATGGGACACATGTTGCTTTGGTCCCCCCCAGCACGAGTGAACAGGTGTACAGGAACAGAAAAAGTTATCATTCCATGAATGTCCAGGTGGTCTGTTTGGCTGACCAGTACATCTCCCATGTAAATGCCAAGTTCCCTGGGTCAGTGCATGACGCGTACATCATGCGAAATAGCAGCATCCCTTACGTGATGGAACTACTTCAGAGACACTGTGTGTGGCTAATTGGTGACTCTGGTTACCCAAACCTGTCCTGGCTACTGACCCCAGTGAGGAATCCCAAGACAAGGGCAGAGGAACAGTACAATGAGGCCCATGGGCGTACTAGGAGGGTGATCGAGCGGACCTTCGGCCTCCTGAAGGCCTGGTTTAGGTGCCTCCATATGACAGGTGGATCCCTAATGTACTCACCAAAGAAGGTGTGCCATATCATCGTGGCCTGCTGTATGGTTCACAACCTGGCTTTGCGACGCCAGGTGCCTTCCCTGCAGGAGGATGGTCCAGATGGTGGTGTTGTAGCAGCTGTGGAGCCTGCGGAGAGTGAAGAGGAGGAAGACGAAGAGGACGACACAGACAACAGGGACACAGTAATACAGCAGTATTTTCAATGACATACAGGTAAGAATCAACACCGGCATTTTACATTTACTTAAAGTCTCCTGCCTCTCTACTGTCTGAGTTTCCACCCAGTGTATGTTAACTGAGTTGTGACTTTCCCTTCCAATTACAGAGATGTGGGCCCCACTCCGTGACCTCTGCTTTGTTTCCCCATGGACTACAGCTGTGTGACAGTGGTATGTTGTCATCACAATGTAACTGGAAATTTTGGCACGGTTCTGTGTAATACATTTGGTCACAAATACAGGCAGACTCCAGATTATTTTTGTGCAATAAGTGTGTTTATTAAAGTGCTCAATTTTGGGTAATGGTTGCAATTCGGTGATGGGTGATGGTGGAGGAATGTCCATGGCAGAGTCCAGATTTTCAGTCTCACAGGTGCATTGTCCATATGCCTGTGGAAGGTGGAGCAGGCGCAGTTTAAGGTTGGACAGGGTGACAATGTGGGACAGTGGGATGACAATCAGGGGGTATCCTTTCCTGGCGGGGGTCTTGGCATCTTACTCTGTCTTCTTCCTAGATCTCAGGCCCCGCTTGCGGGGTGGTTCTCCTTCTGCAGGGGGTGGGGTTCTGGTGGCCTGTTGTTCTTGTGTCGGGGCCTCCTGTCCACTAGCGCCGGCGGAGGTGGTAGCCTGTTCTTGGTCCATGCTAGTGACAGGGGCCCTTTGTGGTGCCACATGGTCCCGCAATGTGCTGACAATTTGATTGAGAGCCACAACGATGGTGCCCATTGCGGAACTGATGTTTCTGAGTTCTTCCCTGAACCCCATAAACTGTTCCTCCTGCAGTACCTGGATCTCCTGGAACCTGGCCAGGACCGTCACCATCGTCTCCTGGGAGTGGTGGTATGCTCCCATGATGGAGGATAGGGCCTCGTGGAGAGTGGGTTCCCTGGGCCTGTCCCCCCCCGTCGCACAGTAGCCCTCCCAGTTCCCCTGTTTCCCTGGGCCTCTGTCCCCGGGACCGTGTGCCCACTGCCCCCAGGTCCCTGTTGTTGTTGGGGTGGTGGGTTAACCTGGGTGCCCTGTAGTGGTGGACACACCGCTGCTTGACGTGTCCTGGAGACAGAGGCATGGGCCCGCTGGGTGGGTGCTGTGCTGGTGTTCCCAGCGGGGGATAGGTCTGCTGTGGCCTGTGGCTGTCTGAGGGGAACCGACTGTCCCGAGGTCCCCGATGGGGGCTGGTCATCTGGGTCCAGGGAGACAGAGCTGCTGTCATCACTGTGGGCCTCTTCTGGGGTGGAATGGACATTTCTGGACACTCCTGGACGGTGTCGTGGCGTTCGGGTCCTGCAGGGGTATAGGGGTATGGTTATTACTTCTGTGTGTGCCATAGCGTGCAATGGGTGGGTGCCCGTGTACCCCAGTGCTGGCATTCCCTTGTGTGGGCCGTTGTGACCGTGGTTTGGGGGGGGATGGGTATGTGCAGTGGGCATGCTTAGGTGATGGGTGTCCATGGTTTGTGGTCGCATGCAGGGCTTGGTGTTGGGATGCGTGGGTTGTGATGGTGAGACATTAGCAAGGAGGATGTGTGATGGGGTGGGGGGGAGGGTGGGGGTATGATTTGGCATGCCGGTGGGTGGGGGGGGATGAAGTAGTTGAGATTAGACTTACCAGAGTCCATTCCTCCGCCTACTCCTGCGAGGCCCTCAGGATGCAGGATCGCCAAGACCTGTTCCTCCCATGTTGTAAATTCTGGGGGTTGAGGTGGGGGTCCGCCGCCAGTCTTCTGCACCGCGATGTTGTGTCTGGATACCATGGAACGCACCTTCCCTCGTAGGTCGTTCCACCGCTTCCTGATGTCGTCCCGATTTCGTGGATGCTGACCCACAGCGTTGACCCTGTCCACTATTCTTTGCCATAGCTCCATCTTCCTCGCAATGGTGGTGTTCTGCACCTGTGTCCCGAAGAGCTGGGGCTCTACCCGAACTATTTCCTCCACCATGACCCTGAGTTCAGCGTCTGAAAACCTGGGGTGTCTTTGGGGTGCCATGGGGTGGTGTGGATGAGGTGTGGGGTGGTGTTTGTGGTGATAAGTGTGGTGAGTTTGGTGGTGTGTGGTGTTTTGTGCGGGGATGTTGTGTGAGTGATGGTGTTATGTGCCTGTGAATGCTCTGTACTAGCTGGTGGTGTTTCTCTCTGGCCTTAGTCAATAAATGGTGGTCGTAGGGGTTTGTGGGTGATGTGGGTGTGTGTTTTATATTGTGTTGGGTGTGTGGGAGTGGTGTTTGTATGTGTATCAGGTGTGTGTATTTCAAAATGTCCAATGTGGCGGTGTTTTGTATGTGTGTGTGTATTTTGACCGCGGCGGTGTGTACCGCCAATGGAATACCGCGGTTGAAAGACTGCCGCGTGGATTCGTGGGTCGGAATGGAATGGGCGTATTTCTGTTGGCGTGACAGTGGAGGTTTGGTCATCACCAGTTTTTCGCTGGCCGTTGGTGTGGCGGACTTTTGTGGATGTCGGATTTTTGGCGGTTTGCCTGTTGCGGGTCAGAATGACCGTGGCGGTTTCCAGCGCCCGCGGCGGTGTTATGGCGGTCTTCTGACCGGCGGTAAGCGCCTTTTACCGCCGAGGTCAGAATGACCCCCTATGCCTCTCGGACGGTGACTTGATGCCCCAAGCAATAAAATGACCTTTGTCTGGGGGAAACTGAGCCCCAATGCAAATCGCCATGTATCCATATATGCCTAGCAATGTACAACAATGGTGTCTGAGTAGTAGGACCTACATGACTGGAAAAGACAGGCAGTTAATGATGCAAAACCCAACAATTTCGGAGGTGTGATGCATTTGTTGGAGCCATATAACACATTTCAGGCCTCTAAAATGGTGGATGCTTGACCTACTCCACAGGACATAGGGAACCACTAGCGATCGCCTGTGGAAGTCACCATGGCAGTAGGAGGTTGCAACTGTAGTGGACACAGCCATAGGCTAACGTTGATGCCAGTGGCGGTCGTAGGTCAATGGCTGTGTCCGCCAGCGGTGACGGCCCATACGTGGACGTGACAGACGTGACCACCATGTTCTGCAAAATCCTTCACTTGACTCCTGACACTGCTGCCAGCAAGACCTCCACTACCGGAGCTGCTGTGTACCGCCTCTGATAGCAATCATGCAAGGTCCAGCAAGTTATAGGGCCCCAGGCTTCTCACCAGAGGATGTGGAGAATTCTGACGTCTGAGGTCCTATCCCTGTATAAACAGCTCTATGGTGCACCAGAGGAGCAGGTAAATGCCTCACGTGCACATTTTTCTCTGTACTTCAACATATATTCTCTCCTCACAGGCTAGAGTGTGACCATGTATGGCAGAATGTGAAATCTAAGCCTTGTAGGTGCAGTCAGTGTGAATCAATGGGGGAGTTAATGTGCATGTATTTGTGTTCAGTGCCAGGTGTTGAGTTCTGATACATTGTGGTGTGTGTGTATTAGGTGTACCCTGATTCAGCTGGTTGGAGGCACATAACCAGGTGAGCTGACATTACAGCCATCCCAGACATCTCTTCCCTCATGGATATCATCAATGTGAGGGCACATGTATTTGAATGACAGCATGAGCATTGTATGCATGCTGTATGTGTCCGTTGTGTGTAATCTCAGCTATGTGTATGGTACCACAGACATTTCAAACCATTTGAAAGGCATATCCTGATTTACTCTGCCCCTCAAGCACATGGTGTCAGGGGAGAGCTGATGATATATGACTGATGTGCACTTGGCATCTCTGTTAATGTGTGTTTCAGATGCTTGACAGGTCCCTTGATCCCACAGCCCTGTTTTCACCTTGATACAGGTTACATGTGTCCTGTGCCGGCTAATTGCATTTTTGACATTGCATAAGTGCAAACTGTGTGTTGGTTACTGATAACCCATGATATGTGACTCAGTTGTCTGGTCACATTGCAGAAAATATACAATGCATGCCTATGTTATTCTGAAGGTGATCTATGTATTATGGACACATATGTCAAAAAGTGTGTTTTGTGTTGATGATGAGACACACAGACCTCCACCCCCTGAAGTGGCATGAGTCTGCATCTGTATTTTCACATGTCCACATGGACAAGCTGTGCCCACTGTGCCAATCCCTTCATTGTTACCCATGTGTGATGTTAGAGTTTGTACCCTGGCAGTAGCCTATAGGGACTGTATGCAGAGGATCATTCTCACAGATTGTAAGTGTTTTGCTGCATTCATAGCTAAGGAGTTTACCTTCCAGAAGCCATATAGGTGTGATGTGTCTAATAGTGTTTCTGATCTCTGTCAGATTGCTAGATCATGTCCCACAAGATGTCAGTCGACCTAACTAGTCAGTGCAGGACCTGAGCTGGGTAGTAGGTAGGGGTGCATATTGGGAAGTGTTTGTAGTCATCTCCCTGCATTCAATGACTGCTATGTGCCACACTTAAGTAGTATGGGCAAGACAGAATGTTCTCATCTTGGTTTACTGACTTATATGTGACTCAGCCATTTTGGATTAGACTTGTTGACATCATTTCTTGTCCTGTCTTTGCATCCATGCAGGTCAACGCGCATCAGAAAAAAGGGATTTGGAGAGCCATTGCCAAGAAGGTGCGGACCCTGGGAGTCCACAGCTGGCAGAGTGCCCACTGTCGCAAGAGGTGGGAGGACCTGAGAGGCTGGGTCCAGAAAATCACGGGGGCTCAGCTGGTGCTGCCATCCCAGCGTGGGTGGGGTGGCCATCGGACAATAACCCACCTAATGGCCCACATTCTGGCAGTGGCCTACCCGGAGCGCATTTGAGGGCAGCACAGCAGCCACAAGGGGGTGAGCACTTAGCAAATCCCTGCCTGTCCCATTGCCAGGTGATTGAGTGAGGTACTGACTGCTCCCACTGACAATGAGGGATGAGCCATGTGTAACATAGTAGATGAGAGATTCTTTGTGTTGACATGTCAGGTGTGCCAAAACGGTGTGCCTTGCCTTTTGGACGTGGGACCTAGGACAAGACTAGGGGGAATCCTCAGACCATTTGTTTAGCAGGGAGCACACATGGCTGTGTATAGTGGTAATTAATTTAGTGATTTTTGTTCTAGTGGGTCTAATTTCTATACAACAGATCACTCAACCTATATGTAACACGCCAATGGTGAGTAGGTTGTGGATCATAGTACTGTGCCATGTGTCTGGGTATATGTGTATATAGACATCTGCCACCTGGGAGCTAGTTATCTTCTGTGTATGATGGGTGCAGGTGCCTCACTGTAGTCTGTGATGTGTAGGTATCCATCATACATATGAATTGGCTGATATAGCTATTTGTTTGCAGCTGTAGCAAACTACTTTCCCTCGGTAAGTGGGGAATGTTTATTGACATGAATGATGTGTCATCACTGTTGCCAACATTCCTCGTGCCTACACTTCAGTATGTGCCCCTTTTTCTTTAGGAAACATTTCTATGCTGCAGTTCCATGCATGTTCTACCTATATTGATGGGATGATGTCTGTAATCCCTCACATATATGTCCATGGGAAGATGTTCTTGGTATAGTAAATCTACAATTAGCATCCATTTCATGTGGTGGCACAGACAGGACTGTGTCATCATTTTTCATGCATCATAGTGCATCATTTGGCATGAGGAACTGCAATAGCTATGAGGGAGATGACAGGTAGGCCCAGAGAGTGGATCCACTATTGTGTTTATCTATGCCCTTCAAGTGGAATCGTGTGTAAAAGTGCTCTGCACACATGTAATGATTTAGTACTATGCCCTGACTGTTGGCATGCATCATGGAGTGAGTTGCAGTGATGTTTACATCACATGTATTTGGGTACAGGCATTCATCCACAGACAGACTCCAAGATTGGGATGTCCAAGATGTGGTTAGTGATGTTGGTGCTCATTGCGCAACAGGTTGAGGGCCTTCTAATGTTCTGTTAAAGTTCTGCATCTCCCCAACATGCAAAGAACAGATGTCTAGCACAGAAACCCTCAGAGGATGTCATTGTAATGAGTGTCAGACATTAATGGTGACTATCCTGGGTTTTGCAAAATCATTGTTTTGTTTATTCTGGGGACAACTCTCCCTGACATATTGAATCTGACATCAACAGTGTTCCTTTCAATGTCACATGTGAGGCCTATCTGAGTTACATTGATACTACCTCCTTGAATCTATTGTGACAGATGTAACTTGTTGAAGTGTACATTGTTGAAATGTTGCCTGTGTGGCATGGTTATTTCCATGTCACATACTCCAGGATATAGAACTTTTGGGATCCATATAGCAGGATTTCAGGGTCTCAATTCTATTTTTAGGTTCGTCGTGTATGTGCCAAATAGATGTGTGGATAACCTTTTGTGGGATATGTGGGAATGGAATTTACAGTGGGATACTGATGTTTGCCATTAGTTGACTGAGGTCTGCTGCATGTGGGACAACTTTAAGAATGAAGCGGACTCCTTGTTGTTGTATGGTTATTATGGTTCCGAGACTTCACCCATGCAATGGTAGTTGTCTGAGGTCCTGATTTTACTGTTGGCCACTGAAGTAAATCCAGATGGCATGCATGCATATGTCATGGCACATGTATGCATCACTTAGATGAGTAGTTTTTCTGGGGCCTAGTAGATGTGATGGTATTGTAAATAAATCTGAGTTGTGGATCAGGTGTTATCATGGACATGTGATGACCATATTCCTTTTTGACCTTGCAGCATCAGCACAGGCAAGCGGAGGAGATGGGGCCGAGCCTAGCGGGGATGCATCTGGCCATGGGACCTTGGATCAAGAGACTGTTGACATGGAGGAACCCAGTGACCCTGAGGGCAAGGGGAGTGCCACAGAGGAGACAGGATCAGCATCATCATCATCCTCAGATTCCTCCTCCATTGGCTACTCCTTGTGGTGTTGGACCCATTGGGGCATCCCCCAGCACCATCTTTGTCCACCCCCCCGTTCTATCACGGCCCTCGCTGTTGCTTCACCCAGTTGGACGTGCCCACTTACCCAAGAGGCTAGGCGTCTCCTTTGCCACAGGCACCACCGCCCCAGCCCCTGTTACCCCTGCTGCCCTCAGAGAGGAGGCTATTGACCTCCTTAGAAGTAGCTCTGTGGAACAGTCAGCCATTGTGAATGCCATCCAGGGACTGGTGACCCAACTGCAACAAATCAACATGTTCCTGGAAGGCATTCATGGTACAAAGGCTGGCCACATTGATGGCAGCCAGTCACCCCAGCACCTCCACCTCCCTTCAACCCAAGACACATAAACACCCTCACTCACCCATCCAACAAACACGCACAAGCATACCTCGCATAAGCATATACCCCTGATATCCACATGTGCACATCAGACAAACACTCCCTCAACCTCCTAAACCAGACCCCCTTCTGATGACCCTCTCCGTGTGTACAAAAACACTGTTCCTCTGCGAGCTTGACCTTAATACTGTTCTCCCCTCTAGACCACACTGAGAGAGACACCATCCAGCTCCAAGGCCATCCCTTCCACCTCCATGCTCCCCGCAAGCATCCATATCCCTCCCCCACCAAGAAGAAGCTCAACCCTCCCAAGAAGAATCCTATCCCTCCGAAGAACCCCTCTCCTCCTAACCGCAAACCCCCTTCCAAAGCTGATTCCCCACCACCCCCACAGATAATCCCTAAGGTGCTTGCTTGTCCCCTTGATGCCCCTTCATGTGGAGGTTCCCTGACAGTTGGGAGTCAAGTTTATGCACAAAACTGTGCTGTATTTGGAAATGTTGGGACTGGCCAATTGCCTCTGGACTTGAAGAATTTTATAAGTGAATAAACCCAAACAGTTTATTTTTTGGGGTACACATTTATCCTGCAATTCCTTTAACACCATTATGCTGTTCCTGATTAATTTGTGTTGTGTGCCTGCAGTTGTGTGTATTTAGGCCTGCTTGCTGCTCTGTGTGCTGTTGTTTGCAGTATATGAGTTTATGGGCAGTGCTGGTGGCCCCGAGAGAAGGGTATATGTTGTGTGTGTAGGTATGTGTGTGCAAATGCCATGTTGGTGTAATATTTGGTATGGTAAGTTGTTTTTTGTGATGTGCAATGTGGGCATGTATGCCGTTCAACTTATCCCCCTAATATGGCTTCTGTATGTATCAGATGTGTGCCATCTTGAGTTTTGTTTGTGCAGACATGGGGTGTGCTCAGTTGTGCTTGCTGTGTTTGAATTTGCCTCTGCACTTGTCCAATTAGGTGCGTGTCTCTAGCAGCTGTGCTTGACTTGCTCTTCTCCACTGTGCATATGTGCTTGACATTTGGGTTTAGTATTGTTTGTCCCTGGGACCCATGTAGGGCCATTTTCTGTGCACATGTTGTTTGAGGGGCCTGTTTGAGGTGATGTATGTCCCAGTGCAGTCCCATTCCCTGGGTGTCCCAGGTGCCCCCCCCCCACAATTTGTGTAGGTATGGTTGTCATGCTTTCTTTGTCTATTTGTGTCTCTGTGTTTAGTACATGCCATTGCGCTTCCATTGTGCTATGATGTGTGTGTTCATTGCAGGGTTGTTTCATGGTGGTGGTGTTTGTATTCCATGTTACTTCCATACATATGTGTGTTGTAGGTGTGTAGAGTGCTTGGTCAGTGGTGTGACAATGCAGTGTAGCCTTCACTGTCCCTGTGCCTGAGCTATGCAGCCATGTGCATTTGTAAACTTTTGAAGTGTGTGTGTGTGCTGGCCAAAGGGGGAGTATAGTGACTGTGTGAATGTCTGTGTTGATGTATATTTGTGGATGTGTGTGTGGTTTGAGCTGCCTATGGCGTGCCCCCGATGTATAAGCAGGCACAACACGCTGTTTTGAAGGTTGATGATACAGGTAGGTGTGTGTACTTATGGTTGTTCATGTCCACTGTGGTGTGGATTTTGTTGTCTTGGATGAGCAGGAGCATCGGCATGACATTTGTGAAGGGCTCCAGAGTGGCACCGGACATTTAAGTCTGCCTGCTGATGAGGGTCTCCTGTTATACTGTCCGTTTCTGCCTTCTGATGCGTGGTGGTTGTACCACCATAGTCCCAATGGCAGTGTTCAGCCTCGTAATGTGTCCGGTGGCAACAATGGCTCCACAGGCCTGTTTGTGCTTCCTCGTGACTGTGACGATCTACAATACCTGGCAGTGACGAAGGACCACTGGCCGTCTTCTGTCAGTGCGACCGCCATACTTGTCATACGGCAGTCTAACTGCCAGATCGTCGGTGGTCAGACTGCCGCCATGGCGGTTCGCAGACAACCAAACTTGTAATCAGGCCCCTAGTGTAAAACACTTTTTAAAATGTTATTTCAAGGTGGTAGGAGTAGTCTATGGTGCACATTATAACATTAGCAGTAAGTGCCACCTACCGCTGTGGAGACGGCCGCCAAAGGACCATCGTCGTGGCTAACATCAGTCAGCCAAAATATGACCACAGCCAGATTTTCACCACAAGAAGGGTGAAAATCCGGCTCTGGCCATAGTGGCAGAAGGCCATCGCTGCCACCAGCAGCGCCACACCAGTAGACCGCCGCCATACATACTATGTCAAATAATATAGCCTGGCAGTGTTCTGCTGGTGGGCGCTGCTGGGGGTAGCAGCGCCCCGTTCCATCCCCTGCCAGTAGATCCCCTGGATGCAGGTAAGTTGGGTTTCCGACAGGGGAGGGGGGTGTTGTGTGTGTGTGTATGAATGTGTGAATATGTGCATGAGTGTGTAATGTTGTTTGCGTATGTGTGTGCATGTGTGAGAATTCATGTATGAATGGAAATGTGAATGCATATCTGCGTGTCAGTATGAATCTGTGTACAGATGCATGCATGAATGAATGGATAAATGCGTGCATGAATGCGTGTATGCCTATGTGAGTGAGTGTGTGAATGTGTGGTGTGTGCCTGTGAGTGTGTGTGTATGGTGGGGATCAGAAGGGGTGAAGCGTGAGTGGAGGGAGGATGGGGGGCGTCTGGGGAGTGTAAGGGGGGGGTGGGTGTTCCTCCTACCAGTGCCAGGGAAGGAATTCCCTGTCACTGGTAGGGCCTACCGACATGGTTTTCGCGGCATTATGAATGCCACAAAAACCGTGGTGGTAGGCAGGGTGAAAATGCCGCTGGTGGTACAGTAAAGGCCGCCGGGTTGGAGATTGTTATCTCCGGCCCGGCGGCTGCTACCGCCATGGTGGTCGGTGTGGTATATTGGCAGGTTGGCTTCCAATGTCATAATGTAGTGGTGTGTACCGCCAGCCTGTTGGCAGTACTACCGCCACATTTACACCGACCGCCGGGGTCATAATGACCCCCTATGTAATTTAATTTGTTTTGTTGGTGCTTAGAAGGATTATTAAAAAAGTAGTTGTATATTTATAATAAATACCATTATCATTGTCATATGTCCATAGAATAAAGACGTAACATATTTTTAAATTTGTATATGTTATTTCAAAGTTATTGTATATTTTTTAGGGGTGGGCAAAATATTCCATTTTGCTGGCAGAATCAGCAGAATTTTCACGACTCAGAGTTATTCTTTAATGCTCATTTTTTTTCAAATTGTGCCAGAATTTTTCACCCACGTTGCTCCAGAATATGCCAGTGCAAGTGAGATTTGGCATCCCCTAGCACGATTTTCTAATGCAGGTGGTCAATGGCGTTCATGAGTGGTCGTGGTAAAGGGGCTACTGTTCGAGTAGATTTGCTCCCGGCTCAACTAAATCTTTTACTTAAGCAGCAACAATATCAACTCAAATGGCCATGCACTGTTGCACAACAAATAGGGCCTCATTGCAATTATGACGGTCTTCAGACTATCACTCTTGCGGTGACGGTGATATCGCCGCACTCCTGGCAGTTCCACCACCACATTATGACCCTGGTGGGTGGGAAAGCCTAAAGACTGCCGTCACCACCAGGAACATGGTTCCCAATGGTTAGATGGTGGTCTGAGTTGTGGTCAGTCATGGTGCTGATTACAACTCAGTTTTCCGTCAGCCTTTCCATGGCAGTCACCCCTCCATGGAAAGGCTGGCAGAAAGCCATTGCAGGTAGCCATAGCATGGGCAATGCAGGGCCCCCCTTTCCCAGCACCCTTGGAATGCACACTGTCTGCTTTTCCCAGTCAGTCTGGCGGGAACATCATTATACAATGTTCACGCTTTTCACCCTGGTGGGAACATTGTAATATGACTAGGGGGACGCCACCGGCATGATAGTGGTGTCCTCCCTGCAGCATTGGCTGTCCCGTGGTGGGACCTCCATTGTTGTAATGAGACCAATGGTGCCATTCGTGCTGATTTTCAGAGCTGCTCACGCTATATTTTCTGCCCATTGGCGTAATTCCACTGGATCATGTGGAGTTTTTCTGTAACTCTGTGAAATGAAACTCCACGAGTTCTGTCCACCTTTTTACATTTTTAAACATGTATATTTCTAGTTAAATGTTTATAAATAAAACCATTTGTAATACAATGTTATAAATAAAGAAACAATGTCAATTATATTTAAACTGTGGTATATGTTGTATATTTTCCAGATTATTTTCTATTGTTTACCATATTTTTAACTTTTCTTTAAATGTTTCATATGCATATTTTAACATCAGTTTACCATGTTTCTTCAGTATATCTTATATTTTTTAAACTATTATTTAATTTAATTTAAGCTTTACAAGTTTTACCTCTTTTTACAACTTTATTTGAAAAGTTTTACGTTTAATAATTTTTTAACATTTGTTAATACATTTATTCAATTTTTCTTACTTATTGTAACATTCATTTCTATGGGGAGATAGTCTTTTTTTGTTTCATTTAGTGGCCATTTTTGTTTTACTGCTACCTTCTATTTTACAGCCTTTCAGGGTGTGGTGCTGTTGTTTGTAAGGTCTTTTAATTTTGTTTTTATAGTTTTGATGGTGGAGGATATAGGAAGAGGTCTTGAGATTAGGTATAGTGTTGTTTGTGGGTTTTGTGCACATTTAGGTTTATTAATTGTAGTGTTTTTCACTAGTGTATAGGTGTGGATTTTCGTACACTGTTTTAGCAATGTAGCAATATGTTATATTATGCTAAGTTACTTATTTGATGATGATTAAGTATAATGTATATGTACTTTTGGGATGCAATGTTTTTGGTGGGCTATTTTACTTTGCAGCTTTTTTTCTACAAATGTGTCCAATCGGAATTTGGATTTAGGTTTTATTGAAAGAAAATCTCTTTTGGCTTACAATAAATCAATGGACCTGATTAGGAGTCTGGCAGTGTAAGGACGGCCAGACTCACAGTGACGGTTGGACCACCGCAACTGTGGCGGTCTGACTGCCACATTACGACCCTAGCGAGGAGACCCACCAACATGGTTCTCCGATGTGGTGATGGTGGTCGGAGTTGTAACCAGCCAAGTCAGCACTGAACTCAGCGCCGCCAGGCTGATTACAACCCCACTTTTCAACATCCTTTTTACTGCAGGGACCCTGTCATGAAAAGCCTGGTGGAAAGCCAGTGCTTGAGGCCTCAGAGGGGCCCCTGGACTGCCCATTCCCATTGCATGGGCAGTCTGGGGCCCCCCTGCACAGCACCATCAGAATGCGCACTGTCTGCACTGCAGACAGTCCGCATTCCAAGGGTGCTGGAGTGCTGGGATATTGGCTGAGGCTCCATTAAAGTAGCCAAGGCCAATATCCAAGCACTGTTCCTGCTGGTCAGCCCGGCGGGAACATTGTAATATTCTCAGGGGACGCCACCGGTTTGATGGTGGTGTCATCCCCATGGCTTCGGTGGTCCACTTTTAGGACGGTCAAAGTCCTAATGAATCCTAATATTTTTAGCTTTCATTTTTTTTCTGGTTTCCAGGAGCGTTTCTTTTTTAAACACTTCAGGTTTTTTTATGGCTCCTAGACACTTTGGGAAATATTTACAAGCCCCTAGCTCCACCTTGCACCGTCATAGCATCATTATTTTTATGCTAGGGCAGCGCTAAAGTGAACTATTCCCGGTGTCGTATTTACAAAGTGTGCAGGGAGGCCAGAAAAAATGGTGCAGTGAAATTTACAATATTTCACTTCACCATTTTATCTAAAAGTTTTAACGCCGGCTCGGAGCAGGTGTTAAAATGACATACCGTTTTTAATCAATCTGTCAATATTTTTGATGCTAGTGCAGCACAGTGCCACAATAGTGTCAAAACTTCTGACGCTATTGTCCTAATAACCACCATTGTGTGCCATATAATAAATACAGTGTAGCCATGGTGTTGTTAGGTGGGGCAGGGCAATGCAAGAAAAGTGGCACATCGTGACCGATGTGACACTTTCTTGTAAATATGCCCCCTTTGGAATGCTTCAAGGGACCTCTATTGGATTGTTTTTATTTTTGCATTTTGTTGGGACTTTTTGGAAAATATTTTTTCTCTTTTTGGTGGACTGTACTTTTTGACAATGTGGATACAGAGAATGATCTGCAGCAACAGTACCGTGAGTCATTTCATTTGCTTTGGGTGGGAAATATTCGATTTTATTATTTATGTAACTATTGTGTGATTGTATTTGCAAAGGTGTATTTTATATGCTGTAATGTTTTTACATTACGGATTGAGTTTGTTCTTTCAACTTTTGGTTGACGAGGTTTCAATTTTTAATATAAGTATTGTATATATTATTGTATTATGCTCATTTATGTTTGGAGTTTTATTTTATGTTTTGATATGTTTTGAATAAATAATTAAAACAATATGTTTAATATTTATATTCAAAATGGTTTTGTCATGTCAGTTAAGATTATGTTTTTGTTAGAGTTTTATGGATTAGTATTTATTTTGTAATTTGCTTTTAGCTATTATTGCTAAGTAACCTATGTTGTTTATGAAGAGTTTGACTTTAAATTGTAACATATCGTACACCCCTTTGGCTTGTTTGCTAAGTTTAGGTACAAGTTGGGTTACAGATTGCTTTATTCGAAGTTGTTGGTAGCTTTGCTCTTTTTGTAATGATTCTATAAATTTATGGAGTGCAGGTTGGGTTCTGCCTAGTGTGGATTGGAAGGCATTGTGCCATCCTTCCACTTGTTTGTTTTGGCTTCCTGTGCCAACCTGCTATCATAGACATTCCACCAAGGCATTTGGAATTTGGTTTGGCATCTGTGTCTAGAGCGATGTAGTCTGCTAACCCATGTATCTTCAAAATGATCCACTAGGGGGTAAATTTGTGTTCATTTGGTTAGTAGAAAGGGTTTTCCATTAGTAAATTGTAGTGCAATCATGTTTTTTATTTCTAAGACAAATTGACTGTTCGCAGCATATTGGTCACGTAGTGCAGATTTGTAGAGGTGTTTCCATATGCTTTGATTGAAATGGTAGTAACAGCCATGGCTGCGGGTAGGTACATTTTTAAAGTGGTCTCAATAAGGGCTTGTTCAAAGTCTCTGAATATTTTTTGTGGGTAATATGTATTTGTTGTATGTTTAATGTGGTTTAAGAGTATGTAATAAGTGCTACTTTGTTTATTTGGTAGTAGGGCATATATAAAAGGGAAATTAGTTTTGATGTTCACCGTGTATGGTGTATATCTGAGTGAATGGTTTGGGACAAATTTTGAAGGCCCATTCCATCATCCAGGTTTTAAAACAACTTAGTTTCAGTAAGTTATTTGTTGTAGAATATATTAAGATTTATCTCTCATTGTTTAAGTTGTCATATAAAAGGTAATCATATAATTGTTGTCACATAATTACAGGTAATTTTTAAGTGTTTCAGTATTTTTGCCTGGGGGCAAGAGGAGTATCACTGGTGGCTTTTTTAGTTTGTACAACAAAACATTTTAACGTGGGTACAGGTCGTATTTCACTTGTGATTTGTTCAGGTATTTTAGAGAGTAACTTTTTCAGGAGTTTAATGTTGTGCTCCTGGGAGCTAGTGCTTATTTTCTTAAATGTTGCAATACCTCACTTACTTCTATTTCTGCCCCATTTGGGGGGTGGTTGTGTTCCCTTACAATAATTACAACCTCATCTTTTGTAGTGGCTCTCCCTTAGCATGCATTAGAATAATATTTGGTACATTTCCAATTCACATTTTCCATAGATGTTCTTTCTTGGTTGTAGGTGTAGTCCAGAGTGAATTAGTAATAGGTTTCCTCTCTAGAACGTTATGTAGGAGTGGGAGGTACATTCCACTCTGCCAGTGGAGTTGGTGGAATTTTGGCCACTTTGTGTTACACTTGTAAAGCGGACTTCTGACCAAATTCTGCCAACTGGCGTGAGACAGAGTTTTTTCTTGTGTGTGGCTCGCCAATGGTAAGTAGGCAAATGTAAGTGAGAATTGGCATCCCCTAGTGTAATCTTCAGGCACTAGGAGGGCACCCTGTGAGATTTTCCCACCTCGAAAGGTCGCAGGAAATCACGACCATTCACTGTAAGAAGTAGAACATCTACTTGAGCGGCAGCAATTAACTCGAGCAGCAGCACCCCCTGACATGCTGTGTGGTGCTGTTCGCACTGAACAAGCTCCCAGTGCTAAAAATCAGCACGAGCAGTGCAATGTGCCAATTTCCACGCATTCGCAAAACTTGGCAAAATCACACAGAAGTTTCATGTAACTCCGTGGAATTCCTTGGAGTGAAACTCCACAAGTTACACTAACCACTAATGTTATGCATCTTGATCTTTCTGTCATTGTGTCTGAAAGTAGTGTAATGGTATAAATAATTAATATTTTTAAATGTTGATAAGTTTGGTATTTGCATATAAATTATGCAAATACCTTTGATATTTATACTTACATGTATGTTGCCCTTAGATGTTTCACACTTTTTTTCAGCTTTTCTGTTGAGGGTGTTGTAATGTGGAGCTGGTGCTTTCTTTTCTGTTGAAAGAAAAAAGTGCAGCAATTTCTTTTATCATGTTTATTTGTAGAGCTTGAGGTAATTCGGCTTTATTTTAATAGGTTCTGGAGTGAGTTTATATTTTATTAACATTCGCATATACTTACAACTTCATATCTTTTTTCTGGCTTGTGATTGGTGTCGTTTTTCAACAGGTTAGCACTTTTCAGAGTTGGTGTATTTTCTTTTAGTAAATATATTTAAACAGATCGAAGTTTGAGAGTGTTTTGTTAAATATTTGCTATTTTAAAAATGTAATTTTCTGTAAGTTTTAGTTTAAATATAGGTTTTACTTATTTTTCAAACTAGTTGTCCAGATGTTTTTCTTTTTTAAGGGTCTGGTCAGAGAATCCAGCAGAGTCCCTCAGCTTTTGTCATTTTCGATGTATTAAGTTGATAAAGTTTGTGAGCTATTTAGACAGTTGATTTAATTGTTTGTGTCACTTTGTTGGCTAAGGGCCTCACTACGAGTTTGGTGGTCCGTGCATTGCCATGGTGGCAATGGCGGTCTTACTGCACTCAGCTTGGCGGTCGGACCACTGTATTACGAGTCAGGCTTGCCTATGGGGCAAAGGCTGCTGCGGTCCCATCAGTCCTATAGGAAGCACAGACCGCTGCAGTCACGTGGAAGCACGAACAGGCCAGGGGAGCCTGTGTTGCCAGTGGACACGTTATGAGGTTGCATACTACCAATGTGACCGTGGTGGTCCAACCACCATGTCTCAGCAGGCAGAAACAGAGTGTATAAAGGGAGCAGTCGCCCACAGGCAGCCTTACATGTCTGGTGCTGCCATGGAGCCCATCACACATGTCCTGCCACTGATCATCGAGGGAGCCCAAAATCCACGCCTCCATGAATGCAACCAACCATAAGTACACACAAGTTAATGTGTCGTTATGCTTAACAACAGATTATCGTGATATCAGCCACATGATGTTGGGGTCACGCTACGGGCAACAAGTACACATGTCATTGTGTACACAGTCTGAGTCATTCACACAGAAGGACACATTCACAGCCATTAAACGCCCCCTTTGGACAGGTCATTCACACTGTACCGCAACACTACACAAAAACACACATCTGCACATCTTAGGCAAAGGGACAGTGAAGTGTACACAGCATTTTGTCACACAACACCAACAACACAGAAACATCACATCTAACAATATAGACATACAGCTAAGACCACAGCACTCAAAAGCACACATAAATACAGACACAAATGTAAAATCTGATGTGAGAGGTCCCTCGGTGAGAAGTAAAGTAAAGTAAAGTGAGAGCGTGGAAGTATGCTGTTCGAGTATTTCAGAACAAACGTAATCGTGGGTATGTGCTTTCTATACCTCATACACCGAAGGGTGCACGTATCTGAGCTCCGCAGGACTTACTATGGTCCCTTATTATCCTTTTTTTCTTTTTTGATGACTCTATATCACACACGGATGATACATACCCACAATTACATTCGTTCTGAACTACTCGAACAGCCTACTTCCGCACTCGCCTAAATTGGATACAGTTGTTCCATACTACACATCTAGTTGGACATGTCTCTACTTCGTTTACAGTCTAGCCTTGAAAAAGTCACTGTGTGATGAAACACGTGTTGGCTGTGTTTGAACATATTTATATTCCAAAGGCTATCACTACATATGGCCTATGATTGATCCAACTATACAAAGTATTTGTTGACCCAAATAAATTCTCTATTGGAACACAAAGAAGATTACTTTACTTCTCACTGTCGGACCTCTCACATCAGATTTTACATTTGTGTCTGTGACTATATGTGCTTTTGAGTGCTGTGGTCTTAGCTGTATTTCTGTATTTTATGTTTATGTCTCTATATATAAAATAATTTTTGCCTTATGGTAGTAGAGCAATTGACCACTAAGCACCAGCTTGAGTAAACTTACTCACAGACCAGATTGGACACAACAAGGAGGTGCTGTTTTCTGCCATTACTACCGTTTGCACAGTTGTATACATCTAACAATATACCTGGCACACACACGTTCCTCAATTGCAATTGACTGCTTTCACATTTAACACACATGGGTATAGATGTTCCATGGAACACAAACACCACTCTCATTAAACAGCCCTGCAATGAACCCACACATTACCCACATAGCAACACAATAGAATGACAATGGGGTACACAATAGTCTGAGAGACAAATATCCAAAGTTCACTATGCAAACAATCTCTGCACAATAGGGATGGCAGCTTCAGGAGCACTCAGGAGGGGATGCTGCATTGGGACACATTACACTTTGCACATGCCCCAAAAACAACATTCGTACAGGAACTGGCCCTTCAGGTATCTCGGGGAGAAACAATAGTCGAGACAAGTGACATGCCTAACTGCACAGTATGGAAGTGCAAGTCAAGAAAGCACATACAATACAAATGCATGGATCACAGGTGTAGATGAAGTAGCTGCAAGGTGTACATAGCAAATTGGACACATGTACAGGCAAATTCAAAGGAAGCTAGCACAATTGAACTCTCTCCATGTCTGTACAAACAAAACTCAAGCTGCCACACCTAAGACGAATGGACAATTCATATCAGGGGGACAAGTCTAACACCATACATGCTGACATTGGACAACACAAGATAAAATACAAAACAGAACACAATACAATGACACGGCAATTGCATTAACATCCACATATCCATACATTCAACATCTTCCTTTGTCTTGGGTGACACCAGCACTGCCCACAAAGTCAGATATTGCAAACAACAGTAAATGGATCAGCAAGCAGGCTGAAATAAACATATCTGTAGTCAGACAACACAAATTAATCAGGAAGAACATAAAGGGAAAAATGGATTTGCTTAACAAATGAGTACCCCAAAAAACAACTCTTTTGGTTTATTTGAAACCAAATGTAAATTGTCCAAGCCATAGGCCAGTCCATTTTATAGTCTTTGATAGCACAGTACTGTGTCATCACTTGACACCTATTACTGCCAGGGAACCTCCAAAATAAGGGTAATCGAGTGGGCAAGCATGCACCTAAGGGATTGTTAGAAATGGCGTCTCTAGTTGGCAGAGGTCTACACCCTTGTCCAAGTAGGGACCACAATCCTAGTCAGGGTAAGTCACACACAATCCAAATTATCCTGTGCCCACCCTCTGGTAGCTTGGCACTGAGCAGTCAGGCTTAACTTAGAAGGCAATGTGTAAAGTATTTGTCTAATAAATCATGCAATAACACTGTGAGAACACCACAAAAAGACACCACACTGGTTTAGAAAAATATAGGATATTTATCTGATTAAATTAAGCTCAAAATGATCAAGATTTAATAAAAAGAGTCTTTAGTTCTTAAAAGCAACAATTATCTCTTGCAAGCACAAAGTACCGGGTTTGCGTCAAAATTGCACGCACGAGGACCGCAGAGGAGGAGATGCTTGGAAAAAGGTAGGTGTGCATTGGATTTCCGGGCACACACAGACGATATGTTGATTCTTTTCCATGCGGCAAGGGCTTTGTGCCGAATTCTGGATTACAGGCTTGAATTCTCTTTGCGATATGGGGTCTTTTGATGCCCAGGGACGATGCGTGGAAATCTTGGGTGTGCAGGGCAAAGTCACAGATGCTACGTCGATCTGGTGGCCAATGCGTAAAAATTTCTGTTGCATGGCTGCCGCCGCGTCAATTCTTCTCGCAGGAAGTTGGGCTTTGTCGATCCGGCTTGCCGATGCGTTGATCCAGGGGGCTGTGAGTCAAAATTCCGGTCACAACGCTGGCGCTGCATCGATCTCCGCTAAGGGAGCCGGCCTGCGCCATTCTGGTTCAGCAATGCAGTGATTATTTCACTGCTAGGCAGGCTGTGCACCGATTAGGCTGTGCGTCGATTTTCACTGCACAAGGAGTTTCTGTGCAGACATGAAGTCTTTTTGGCCTTGAGACTTCAGGAAACAAGAGGAAAGCTCAATCCAAGCCCTAGGAGAGGACTTCTCAGCGGAGCCAAAGGCCAACAAGGCAGCAGGGCAACAGCAAGGCAGCAGTCCTCTACAACAAAGCAGTCCAGGTGAGTCCTTCTGGCAGCCAGGCAGCCTCGCTTGGTAGGTTGAAGGTTCTGGTACAGGGTTTCTTCTCCAGGAAGTGACTGAGTTGGCAGCATCAGGGACCCAGTTTATATACCAAAAAGACCCTTTAAAGTGGGGGAGACTTCAAAGAGTGGTTTTGAAGTGCACAATGTCCCCTTTCAGTACAATCCTGTCTGCCAGTGTCCCAGTACAGGGTTTGGCAGTCCATTGTGTGAGGGCAGGCCACTGTCCTTTGAAATGTAAGTGTCAGGCCCTCTTCCCTTCCAGCCCAGAAACACCCATTCAGTATGCAGATGTGTGCAGGTGTGACTGAGCATCCTGTGTGTGTGGTTGTCTGGGTGAAATGCACAAAGGAGCTGTCAACCAGCCCAGCCCAGACGTGGATTGGAGACAGGCTGTAAGGCACAGAAGGACTTTAAGTGCAGAGAAAGGCTCGTTTTCTAAAAGTGGCATTTCTAAAATAGTAATATAAAATCCAACCTCACCAGTCAGCAGGAGTGTGTATTACCATTCTGGTCATTCTAAATATGACCTGTCCACTGGTTTCTGATCAGAATCTACCACTCAAACAGTATATGAGGGTAGCCCTAATTCTAGCCTAAAAAAGGAGCAGGCCTCACAGCAGTAGAAAATGAATTTAGGAGTTTTCGAATACCAGGACATTTAAAACACCGAGGTATCTGTCCTGCCTTTTACCTACACAGCACCCTGCCCTACAGGTTACCTAGGGCCTACCTTAGGGGTGACTTATGTGAAGAAAAAGGGGAGTTTAAGGCTTGGCAAATACTTTTAAATGCCAAGTCGAAGTGGCAGTGAAACTGCACACACAGACCTTGCATTGGCGGGCCTGAGACATGGTTAAGGAGCTACTTAGGTGGGTGGCAGTTACCACTAGTAGCATTTAATTTACAGGCCCTGGGCACAACATGCAGTGCACTTTACTAGGGACTTACAAGCAAATTAAATATGTCAATTGGGTAGGAGCCAATGTCACCATGTTTTAAGGGAGCGAGCATATGCACTTTAGCACTGGTTAGCAGTGGTAAAGTGCACAGAGTCCTAAAACCAGCAACAAACAGTGTCAAAAAGTGGAGGAAGGCAGGCAAAAAGTTGAGGGTGACCAACCTAAGGCTGTCAGTTCTAACAGGGATCATATGGGAGATATTCTTGTTTTCCTTAATCGTAAATTTTCAAGTGGGCAGGCAGGCACCTAAGGGATCATATGTGAGATATTCTTGTTTTCCTAAATCACAAATTTTCTAATCGAATAATTGTTACACAACATTCGTTTATGATAAATTTTCTTTTTATTTTGTGCTGGTCTGATGAGAATTCTGATACCACATACAAAAATGGGGAGGTGATCTGCCAGTTAGGTGTTGCTGGTAAGTAATGCATGTTGAGCACTAATAATTTGATTCTGTGGTAATGACATTACTAGTCTTAGACTAAGGTGTTTTTCTATGAATAATTTAATTTCTCAGATATTTAAATAATGTTTAGGGGGCCAATGTGCTCACTAGTAACATATCGTGATCACTGCCATCAATTATCTATGATGATCTGAGTTTCACTTATATTGTTTTTCTATGGATAAGATGGGTAATTAGCGAGGGATGAGGTTATTACACATGGAGATTGTGGGGATAGGCCGGAACAATATACTTCCAACATGGCTGACGGTCGTGCCGGTATGTTGTCCCTCCTCTTTGTCTATTAGGATAAATGAGGACAATGATGGCGCCCAGGCAGACGATTTGTAAGCATATACGCCTGAACCGGAATTTCTCAAAGAGTCCATCACGGACACGAATTACATGTATAATGAGAAATTTCCTAGCTAACGTGAAGGAAAGTTTCAATTCTATTAAGGACACGGAGGCGAGGATTATGCAGAATCTTTCTTCACTTTTAATGACAGCAGGTTCAAAGTAAACAAGAAAAAACTACAACTCCCATGAGACCCACTCCCATGGCAACCAATGTCCAATCACACTGCCGTCCGACTAAATGTATAAATATCCCAATGCCGTGACGTTCTTCCTCGTCTTCACTGCGAACTGACGTGGACCGCCACTATGTAGTCGCAGGAGTCACTCCTAAGAACAAGTAAATAGTAAAAGGTAAGCAATCGAATCCGCAAAGTCGAGAAATCATACAAACGAACTCGTAGTTCTCTGACTGATACAGCAAACAAGCTTATAATACCAAAATCAGGCAAGATACGTGGCATCGCAAATTGAATATCCATAATGAAAAACTAAATATACCACCTTGCAATGGATAAAATTTGCTCCGGGCGGGCGCCATGGCCACTGTGGCGGGCGGGATAATCCTCGCCTCCGTGTCCTTAATAGAATTGAAACTTTCCTTCACGTTAGCTAGGAAATTTCTCATTCTATGTCAGGACCGGAGGCGAGGATTATGCATGTTCAAAGCTTACTCACCACCAACGAAGCAGCTTCATGAATAGGTTTAAAATATAATTTTTTTAAAGTCGACTCAGAGGACCAGTCGGCCGCATTCATAATGTCCTCCAATCTACCGCCTACATGGAAAGCTTTAGAGGCCATGGCACCTCGGGTGGAGTGAGCTCCAAATAGCTGGACATTAACACCCGATTCCGACAGGATCCACCGGACCCACCTGGCGATATAGGGGGAGGAAACCGCCCTGAAGGGTTTCTTGATGGAGATGAGCAATTGTCTCTCCCCCGACGGCCGGAGTTCCGCCGTCACTTCTTCATACCTCTTTAAGCATCTAACCACACAAAGCTTTGGCGTATGTTCAAAAGCGGGATAGGTTACTGACCTGGTACTAGACTTTGTACGTCTTGAAATGGTGAAAGTAACCCCCTCCGGCGAGAAAACTCTAGAGGATACATCTAGAGCCCTGACATCAGAGACCCGTTTGCATGAGATGAGGCAAAGCAAGATCGCCAGTTTGGCCGATAACTGTTTACGCGACAGGAATTGATTATCCGGCCATGCGATCAAGAATCGTAAAACCTGATCAACATCCCACAAGGAGGTGTACCTGGGTTCCGGCGGCTTGGCCATGCGGATGCCCTTCAATAGCTTGCACACCCACGGGTGCTCCCCTACGGGGTGATCATCAATCGGAGGGTGTCCCGCCGAAATCTCAGAACGAAAAGAATTTACAGAGCAATAGGATTGGCCAGAAGCAGCCAGGCCAGCTAGAAAATTCAAGATATCGGTAATCTGGGCCCCCAAGGGATCGAAGTACCTCGCCAGACACCAACGAGCCCAGCCGTTCCAGGCTGATCTGTATCTCTTGCAAGTACCAGGGGCCCATGCTTGTCTGATGAAATCCTCAGCTTCTCGTGAAAGTCTGTGGTCCGTCCAGCGTTGCCTGAAATCCGCCAGGCCACTAGAGAGAGATGGCCTTGAAGGGCTAACGGGTGGAATTGCCCCTCTGGATTCGACAGTATGTCCGGACGAACCGGAAGCCGAATGGGAAAATCGCAAGATAGTTCCAGAAGCGCTGGGAACCACACTTGAGACCGCCAGAGCGGTGTTATCAGAATGACTGTCGCTCCCTGGCGACGAACCTGAGCTGTTACTCTCGGAATCAGAGGGAAGGGGGGAAACGCATAGTTCTGATCTCAGCCCCAGTTCTGAAGGAAAGCATCGACTGCGCTCGCCCCCGGATCCGGGCACCAGCTGAAATAGTGAGGAAGCTGAGTGTTCCACCTGGACGCAAAGAGATCCACTGCACAAGGACCCCATCGCTCCAGCAGAGCTAGGAACACCGCCCTGTCCAGACGCCAATCGCTGGGATCCTCCAGATACCTGGAGTTCCAGTCCGCCAGGATGTTCTGGGACCCCGGAAGATACTCTGCAGTGACCGAGATCTGACGCTGGAGGCAAAAATGCCAAAAATCTTTTGCCAACTCCGCTAGGGCCCTCAAGCGGGTCCCCCCCAGGCGGTTAATATACTGTACCGCCGAGACGTTGTCCATCCTTAGCAGCACGCAGCAAGAAACCTTGTCCCGCGTCAAGGATCTGATCGCAAAGGAACCCTCCAGGAGCTCCAGACAATTGATGTGTAGATCGAGCTCTTGCTGGGTCCAGCGGCCCCCGAAGGAGATGTCCCCACAACGAGCTCCCCAGCCGGAACGACTGGCGTCCGACTCTATGATCAGATCGGGGGCGGCCCCCAATATTGCTTTGCCGTTCCACGCTTCCATGTGGTCTAGCCACCACTGGATATCCGTCCGCGCCTCCTGGGACAAAGCTATCAGCTCTGAATACGAAAGCCCCCTCTGTAGGTGATGGGCCTTGAGACGTTGCAGGGCCCTGTAATGAAGAGGGCCCGGTAAGATGGACTGGATCGAGGACGAAAGGAGCCCCACCACCCTGGCCAGTTGCCTCAGGGAAATTCTGTCCCGTCTCAAGACCGTGGACAGCTCCTTCTTGATCTTCTTGACCTTCGGACCCGGGAGACTGAGGGAGGCTGCCTGGGAATCGATGAGGAACCCCAGAAAAGTCATCGACTGCGAGGGAAACAGTTCCGACTTCTGTGAGTTGATCACGAAGCCCAGATCCTGTAGGAGCTGAATAGTTATGCTCGCATTGGACACGAGCTGCGAGCGTGACTGATCCATCAAGAGGATGTCGTCGAGGTAAATAATCAAGCGGATCCCCCGAGCCCGCAGGTATTCTACGACTGGCTTGAGTAGCTTCGTGAAGCACCACAGGGCCGACGACAGGCCGAATGACAGGGAAGTGAACTCGAATGCCTGACCCCTCCAGAGGAACTGCAGGAACCGGCGATGTGGAGGAAAGATGGGGACCGTAAGGTAGGCATCCTTGAGATCCAACCGTACCATCCAATCCCCAAGCAGTAGGATATCCATGAGCATGTGAATGCCCTCCATTTTGAAGTGGCGGTACACCACCCATTCGTTGAAGGACTTGAGATTGATAACGGGACGAAACCCTTTGTCCTTCTTTTCTACAAGGAACAGGTTGCTCACGAAGCCCCTGGGATGGATCGTCGACGGGTGAATAGCCTCCTTCTGAAGGAGCTCCTGAACTTCCGCGTCTATCAAAGCTGCTTCCGCGTCCGAGAAAACCACGGGCCGTGGAAGAGAGTCCTGAACTGGGGTCCCCAGGAATTCTATGTGGAACCCCCTGACCGTCTGCAGCACCCAAGCGTCTGACGTCAAGGAGGCCCACTTGTGGGCGAAGAAGCGTAGCCGCCCTCCCAGAGTGCGAGGGGAAAAAAGGGTAACACTCACTGTTAACGCCTCCGGGGGCGTTAGCTCCACCACGGGCGGATCGCTTGGATTTCCCTCTACCCCGGTTGGGGAAGAAGGTACCCTGACGGCCATCCCTCCATCCGTTGTTTCGCGGTGGGTAGGGCGAGGGGCCTTGCTGGAAAGCACGGCCGGAGGAGCGGCCCCTGCCTCGTCCGGCCCCGCCGAAAACCTTTCCAGGAAAGATTTTCTTAATTGAGCTTTGCGCCTTATCGAGCACCGAGAAGGTTGCTACGAACTTGCTCAGTTCCTTCAGGAAAGGATCCCCAAACAAGTTCCCTTGGGCCACCGCCCCTGCCTCTGAGTTGGAGAGTTCTCCTAGTTTAGGGTCTATTTTAATAAGTAATGACCTTCTCCTCTCCGCACAGAGGGCGCAATTGGCGTTCCCCAACAAGCAGACAGCCCTCTGGGCCCACCCCGCCACGATATCCGTGGGAATGGGAGAATTGGCTCGCCGAGCCCGATCGGCGAGCTGAATGATCTGCGTGAGGGGACCCAGGACATCCAATAACTTATCCTGGCATCCCCTCCAGGAACGATCGATACCCTTCTTCGGGTACTTCCCGAAGAAAGTACATAGTTTGGGATCTAGATCAGGGGTAGCCGCCACTCGATCCAGAAGAGTCGGGCGTGGGCATTCCGCTCGCAATCTAGCTCGAACCTCCTTCTCCAGGGGCTGGCGAATTTTGCTGGCTACATAGTCTGCCACCCTCTTATCCGGGTGCCACTCCGAAGAGCGGGGATGGTACAAATCCTCAGGGTGGAACATCTCCTCCTCCGAGTCCTCCGTCCTGGGCGGGTCTGATAAGTTAGAAGATGGGCGCCAAGGACGCCCCGCTTCCTGATCCTCATCAGAGGAAGAGTCCCCATCCGTGTCCCTCGCGACCCGCTTGGGGGACCCCCGGGCCGGGTCCGATCTATTGTGAGTCACTTCACCGGTCTCGCCGGGCTCCAACCCCTCCCGGCAGGGTAGTTGTTGCAGCGTGCGCGCACTCTTACGGAAAGATTAAGTCAGACGACCGAATCCTTCCAGGTGCCCCGCGACACGCTTGCGAGGTTTCTTGGGGACTGCCTCTCCCTGTAGGTCAGTCCCCGTCAGCCCCATCCCTGTTTCCCCAAACACGTGATCCGACAACCTGGCCACGCTGTCTTGTAAGGGCCCTAGGGCCCTATGAATAGCCTGTGTCAGCAGGAGGTCCATCTCAGGAGCCAAGGCCCTCTGGGATGAGCCCTCCCCCGGGGACAGGGTGGGGAAAGCGTTGCGCTCGTTGAGGGACATGTCGGGATTATGCAGGAAGAAAAAACGCCCTTTAAATCTCGCCGGGCAGCCCCCCCGCGCTCCTGCAGTGACAGGGAAATCCGGGTCGTCATGAGCGAAGCGCTCGTTGAGCAGACGGCCCACACAGAGAAACCACCGACTCGCGGTGTCCGCGGGGGTTGGGAGGGTTTAAAGTGAGCAGGGACTCGCTTTAAACCCCAAAGCGTTAATCTGAAGCGTGCGAGCGCGAACGCGACTCAAAACGCTAAAGAATAACGCTCGGGAGCACCTGAGCGCGCGAAAGAGCGCCCTCTGGTGGACCCGACCGAGATTATTTCTCGATCGCGCTCGGGCTGAAAAGCCTAACCGCGCGTTGATGTTGCCGTAGCAACAAACACTACAACACACACGTGCGCGCGCGATGAAAGAACAGAGTTATGAAAAAACAAATCGTTTTAACCGAACAGTTATCTTAGCTCAACAACTCAGAGACAGAGAAGGTGACACTTATCTGACAGAGAGCAGTGAAGAAAGAGGAAGAACGTCACGGCATTGGGATATTTATACATTTGGTCGGACGGCAGTGTGATTGGACATTGGTTGCCATGGGAGTGGGTCTCATGGGAGTTGTAGTTTTTTCTTGTTTACTTTGAACCTGCTGTCATTAAAAGTGAAGAAAGATTCTGCATAATCCTCGCCTCCGGTCCTGACATAGAATTGTGATTGGCATTCGGAGCACGCGTCCTCTGGAGGTGACGCAGAGGCACATAAGGGTGCTCGATTTTAAATAACGTGGGCGTACACACTTTGGTTTTAATGAGTGTTTACGTTGGATTTTTACTAGCAATCATCAATAGTATTAACGATTAAAGTCTCCATTGTGGACTCAAAAGGTTAGGTTGACGTATATACGGGTGCTCGCTGTTGCCAATGTGGCTGTACACTAGAGTACATTCAGTTTAGATTATGGGCAGTCCATTAGTTGGGTGGGTCTATTGAAAACTTGTTTTAGGTTCACGCCTGTGCCGAATGTTTACTTAAGGGTATCACTAAGACGGAAGTAATGATTAAAGCTTCTCTTACAGTTGGATTATTTGCTTATTGTTTCCTCTATTCTCCGTTTATGACATATAAATAAGAAAAGGAGGCAACACACGTGGTAAAGCGTGTACCGAGGATAAATGATCTCAGAGGATATTTTAAGTAAGCAAGAAAGAGTTGGTGGTGGTCACAATTAATGATGACGCTTGCATGTTAGAATAAGCAGACAACTGGTGATTGGTTCATTTTTCTCATATGGGTCCAGCACATTAGGAGTTATCTTTTCTCTTTACCTTACATTCTTTCTATAATTTTTGAATTGATACACATTTTGAAACTGGATGCTTTTTGTACACAAATTGGTATTCTTGAAAATTGAGCACAACGCATGTACATGATTTAACTCAATGCTCTCACTGTAGAATGCTTTGTTTTGATAAGTATTCTGCTTTCCATGCATGGTTCACTATCTTTTACCTCTGACACAGAATTGGGGAATGTAGTAACAAAATCCAAATGTCTGCAAGGTTACAATGGAAAATATGTATATTACCTTTCAGCCCTGACGAAGTCCCAGCCATTATGTTCGCATGACGAAACATGTGTTGGCTGGAACGTTAACAATAATTGTGAGAAATGTGGATTTTATGCCAGAAGAGAGCACCACAAGCATGAAATAAACAAAAGCTGGAATCGAACAACACACTTTTTGATGTTACCGACTTAATTTTACTTTGAACGTGTGCCTTGGATTTCATTCAACCAAGGGTATCATCATTGGGGTTGGCGGGCAGATTTGGATGTGTGGGTTTGGGAGGGGTAGACTGCTTCTTAGGAGGAGTGAGATTTGGGACAGGGGTGGAGGGAAGAGGCAAGGTCAAACAAAAAACTTTCCTTAGGAACACGGGGACAGTCATCAGAAGAGGGTGGGGATTTGGAGGTTGAGGGAGTGGTTGTCTGGTGTCTTGGTGAGGATGTCTTGGGTGTGTTTGAGGTATGCTATGTTTGGGTGTTGTCTGTTGCATGTGTAATTGTGGGAGTTTGCATATCTTGGGGGCTGGGAGGTGGAGGTGCTGTGGAATGTGGGAGTGGTGGATGTGTATGTGTCTGTTGGGGTGGTGTCTGCAGGTATTGTGGGAAACTGGCACCTTGTTGCAGTACCCCCCCACACTTTTTGCCGGATTTCTGGATGCAACTTAGACTGCAATGAACTGGGTTCCTGCTAACCAGGTTCCCATTACAATGTTCTTTCCCTAAAATTGTGTTGATACAGTTGGCAACTCATTTATATACCAATATAGGTTCCTAGTAAATGGTACTTTGGTACCCAGGGCATGAGGTACTAAGGGTAGGCTCCTTAGGGCAGCAGTGCAGCTTGAGCCCCCTGTCAGGACCAAGCATTCAAGGGCACCCATCACTGCCATTGCAGGCTGAGTATCCTTGTGCAATCCTAAAATGCAAAACTGACATGGCACACAGCCTGTGCGCCCTGTCCACCACACACTGCATGCAATATAGATACGACACCCCTCTGGCAGGCCTTCCAGCTGTAATTCAGGATGCACTATACTGCATGTGTGGGCATAGATGCATGAGCAATATGCCCCAACTGTGTCGCTGCCAAACCTGGGACATAGTAAGTGAACTGAGCAGCCATTTCACATGTGTGTGCTAGACTCTGGTCAGTACAGGTTTCACAGCTACATGATGGCCACTCTGAACCCTGGGTTGTTTGGAATCAAACAATTCGGAAAAATAAATCCAAACTGGTGCCAGTATTGGATTTATTGCAAAATGTACCCAGGGGCCACCTTGGAGGTGCCCCCTCCAAAAACTAACTACACTAGCATGGTTGCAGGCAGGTCACAACCAGCCTGCTACCACCAGACAAGGTTCTGCAAACCTGGGGAGAGAGCCGTTCCTCTCAGGGTCCAGAAAACAAAGCACTTCCTGTACAGAGGTATTATCCCTTCTCCCCCAGGAATGTGCACAGCCCTGCCTATGAGCTTCAAAGGGCTTACCGCCCTTGAAACTCAACCCCCAGCCTTGCTGACAACAGCAGATTGCTGCCCCCATTGCAACCCCCACTTTTGGTAAGAGCAATGGAGGGAAAGTGCACAAAGGACAGGATGAGTGGCCACCCCCAAGTTGCACCACCCCTGTGGTGTTGCATGCGAGGTGACCCCTCCATTTTGTTTTCCTCCATCTTGCATGGATGGAAAATAGTCAGGGATAGGGAGGTGAACTCTGCCCACAGGAAGTGGTTACATAGTGGGTGTAGCCACCCTAAGGTGGAAGACCCATCGGTCACTACTAGGTACTCCCCTAAACGCCCACTAAATGCAGTACTTAGTGGGCACCCGTACACCTGAAGATCATATTCCAAGGACACAAGAAGACCAGCAACAAAGAAAACAAGCTCGAAAACTGCATTCGTGCTGCACAAAGAAAAAGGGGCCAAACTCTTCCTGCTGCACCCAAGACCCAACAACTACCGCTGAGGGGTTGCTTAGTTATTGGACAGACTACAAATCCCCAGAGGACCTCCACTCTTCTAAAATCACAAGAGATCTCCCTCCAGAGTGGAGGCATCACTTGTTGTAACAAAAGACCCAAAGACCAGTGGAGTCTAGTTCACTAACCGGCTGCTGACCAAGGAATCAGACACTGCAGCTGGACCAAATTTCACCCGATGGACCGGAAGGACAAATTGTGCAAGTGTGTCAAGTTGGTGGCACTGCAATCTCCAGTGGCTGAACCATCATTTCCCTGGGGTACTTGTCACTCAACATTGGACACCAAGAATAAAAGACCACTCCGGACTCCAAAAGGACCAGGAGCAAGCCATAGTCAAGGGAGTTCATGAAGCATAACAACCACCCTCTAGAGTGGCTGTGCTGACCTTCCATCCACCCTCAAAGTGTCCTGCCTGATGCTTCCAAGGGCACCTTTGCACACAGTTCTTGGTTCACCTATCTGCTCTGCACCCAGCCTCCCTGGGCCCTGCACCAGAGAACCAGCTGTGCTGTAAAGGTACCCCACCCCTTGTGACCCCTCACTCAATGGAGACCCACCAGACTCACCTCGAAGTCCACCAGACAACAGAGCTGTGGAAGTAAGGGACCTGCCATGAGTCAAAGACACACATTGACAATGATGCAAAATACACAGATGACCTAGGTTAATGCTTTACCCCAGGACCCATTCCTAATCTTGTAAATGAACTGAGACATTCAGGGCAAGTTTTGCCACAAGATTACCATATTGTCCACTTGCCGGGATCTGCTGGTGTACAAGGTGTGGGCTCCGTGCCACAGTTGTACAGCCACAGTGACTCTCCCACACCCCTGACTAGATCCCATACAGGGACATACAACTGACAGACCCTGGTCCCTGCAGGCTGAGCATACAGAACCTACATGATACTCCATTTCCATCACTTCCACGCATGACAGTACATCATGTGGCCATCAGCAATTTGGCATGTGGCTTGGGAGGTAACCTAAAGGGCAGAGTGAGTAAGGATATGGATTCCAGACAATGGTTTGGCAAGGCCAGATGTGGGTTGAAAGACATGTGGTATTATACACATTGCTTACATGATCCTCAAATGACTCATACAAGATGCATACACAGCTCATGCAGTCATGCATGTACCTATTGTCAAACATTAACAACCACCATAGAGAAAGAAATGGCAGTGGATGGCAGTAAAGTCTTTTTACTTACTTATGTGCATCCAACACAAGGATGATTTAGGACCATAAAAAATTCACACAACACAATGTGACTGAACTTAACATATGGTACTAGCCGCCAATACCTGCACCAGGTACATCCCATTGATGCGACACAAACTGCAACAACAGGCACACAAGACGTCTAACTGGCACACACAGGCACACTGTAGCCTTTGAGAAGGAAAAGTATGGTGAAGTAAAGTACAGAGAATATTGTGTACATGAGGTACTTACCTGCTCCTCTGGTGAGCCATAGAGCTGTTCATACATGGGTAGGACCTCATTAACAAGCCTCACTAGCTCTTCTGGAGAGAAGGCAGGGGCCTTAACGCCTGCTGGATGTAGCATGATTGCTCCCAGAGGTAGCACACAGCAGTTTGGGTCAGGGAGGTATTGCTGGCAGCAGTGTCAGGTGTCAAGTGAGTGAATATGCACAACATCACAGTCACGTCTGCGGCGTACGCGGTCGTCACCACCATTGGCCTGCGACCACCACTGGCAACCACGTACCACCATGATGACTTACACCAGAGGTCGCTGGCGGTTCCTAATGTGCGTTGGAGTAGATCAGGCATCTGTCATTTTGGCAACCTGAAATGCTATATTGGGCTTTCTAAACTGTGTCATGCCTACAATAAATGTTGTGTTGCATCACAAATATCCTAATCATGTTTTGTCATATAGGTCCAAATGCTCAACTACCATTGTAGTATGTTGTAGGGCACAGATGGCATTTTACAGTGGTGCATGGTCCACCACCACTGGCGGTCTTTCGGCGGTCAGAATATACAGACACATTATAAGGGGCAATTGTGTTGCACATCAATGAGTTTTGTCTAAATCCATGTTTTGGAAACATGTATTGAGAACCATGGGGGTCACATCTGACCCTTGTGTAGTTGGCAGCTGTGGTGTGCACTGGGTTTCATGTCTATTGAGTCAGAAATGCTTTGTCGCATGATATCATTGGCATGTATCATGTACCTTGCTGTGGACACAGTGACTAATGTCACAACCCATGTCTTGTCATACATAGGTATCCTGGGAGAGGGAGGATGCTGGGAGAGGGAGGATGCAACAACCTCCTGTCTACAGTGCACTGCCAGACCTTCAGACCATTAAAGAATGCCATATCATCATGTACTACCATCTGATTGGGCAAACAATAGTGGACTAATCCACCGGTTGGAGCCAGATCTGATGCCAGTTTTCAGTTATCCAACCAGCATACCACCCATTGTACGAGCCATGTCAGTATTTTACTTCCTAGCTGCAGGGTCCTTCCAACATACAGTGGCCCTTTCTGCTGGTATGTCCCAACCTATGTTCAATCTGCTGCTGAAGGATTTCCCCTGAGCAGTAATGAAACACATTGAGAGCTATATCAGGTTCCCCCGTGGTGAGGATTTAGCCAATGTGAAGGTTGACTTCTATGGGTTTGGCCACATCCCACATGTGGTGGGGGCCATTGATGGCACACATGTTGACTTGGTGCCACCGCAGGCCACTGAACAAGTCTATCGCAACAGAAAGAACTTCCATTCCATCAACGTGCAAGTTGTCTGTTTGGCGGATCTCTACATCTCACATGTGTGTGTCCGTTATCCAGGTTCAGCCCATGATTCCTTCATAATGTGGAACAGCACCATACCCCAGCTGATGTCACAACTGTGACCAGAGAGAAGCTGGCTGGTTGGTAAGTCACATCTGTCCTGATTGTGTGTGAGCAATGTCAGGTGCTACAATCTTGAAATGAGTGACACACTGGTACACTTCTGTCCCATTCCTTGACAGGATACTCAGCATATCCAACCGTCCTTGGTTGTTGATGCCACTGAGGAATCCAACTACACCAGGGGAAGTCCACTTCATTGAGGCCCATGGATGAACACAGCTGCCAGTGAAGTGGGCTTTTGGGTTCCTGAAGGCCAGATTTAGGTGTCTTGACAAGATTGGTGGAGCCCTCCTCTACTGACCCGGGAAAGTGTGTCAGATCACTGTGGAATGCTGCATGCTCCACAGCATCACCCTACAGAGAAATATCCCCTACATCCAAGAAGAGGGGGAGCCTGCAGTGCCACCGGGTGAGACTCCTGAAATGCCGAGTGAGGATGACAGTGGTAAAGTGGAAGGAGCTGACCTGCGGGAAGATCTCATCAACAGCTACTTTTCGTGAGTGTAAGTATGTCATGTGATATAATGACTGTGAATGTACGATGAAATGTAGTTGAGAGAATGTGTGGAGTTGAGTGTTTTGGAAACAGCTAGGGAGCTGATACTATGCAATATTCAGCCAAAGACTGATTAATAAGATAGCTTTTGACACATCCCCACCTTGATGATGTTGCTTTGGTTATGTCAGTTTACTTCCATGTACTTTGTTTTCGAGTTTCTTGCTGTTAGGCCTAAGTGGAGTGCACAGAGTCGCTGAATTCCGCAAAGTGGCAAAAATACTCTGCTGCTCTACACAAAGTTCCGCTAGTGGGCGGAGTTCTCTGTTCCACCCATTCACGTTGCATTTGACGTCATGTGAAGTGAGTACTTGCATTCAAAATCCTGCGCGAAAGGCACCACATGGTTCACAAGGGCGTTGCCATCTTGTTTTTCACTAAGTTTATGGTGCTGGGACTTCTACTTCTATCTGCCCTCAACTTTTGCAATACTCTACCTCATACTTCACCTACCCCTATTTTTTATTTATTGCATTAGTTTTTTTTTGTCTCCCATTATTTTTACGTTGTTTTACATTTTTTTTTTACTTTTTGTATTTTTGTTTATTTTTCCCCTTTTCCTTCCTTTTCCTCATGTTTCTTTTTTTTGTCTCCGACCCTACCCGCCCAGCACCATGGCAGAGTAGCAGCAGGGCAACAGTGGCTGCCTGCCTTGTGGGTGGTGCCACCATCAAGGGGTGCAGCCTCGCCCAATCTTCAGCGAGGAAGAGGTGGCAGCACTTGTTTTTTATGTCCAGCGCCACCTCCCATCTATGCTGGCAGCAGGTGGCCGGCCTGGGAGAAGGTACCTCCTGCGGGAGCGTCAGCAGCACTGGGCTAGAGTGCACGGGTTAGTCAGGGCCACCACCCAGGTCCAGTTTACAACCCAACAGCTGATGCACCACGGGCAGATATTATCGACCGCGAGCAGGACCTGCATGACCTTCTAGGCGTGGAGATCCTGGGGCTTGGTGAATATTATATTTTTAATTTTTAATGTGTTTGTGTTCTACAATGCTAACTTTTTTCCAAATAGCATGCGGCTTCCACTAGGAAGTAATTTACATTTAGTTTAATTTAGATTATTATTTATTATGTGATCCAGTTAGAGTTAGCCAGGTGCTTGGTGCTACATCATTCATTTTTATACTTGTAGGGAGGCACTCACTTTGGCTGATTATTTAAGAAGCCATTGCATGCAGACTCCTCTGTCCTCCTCCTAACTCCATAGTGAATTAGCTATATCAGTGAGTAGCATTCTCTGTGAATATATGTAGCGCATACAGTCCGAAGCAATTTCACATTGATGAGAGTATGCATGCATTGCAAAAAAGGGAGACTGAGTTGTTCCATCAAGGGGATTGAGAAATGAGAATAAATCAGAATAAAATGAAAGATCATTCATTGCAATGCATTAGTTCTAAATATAGATTTATTTTCTTAAAGAAAATTGGTGTAGGGATTTTAAGAGTATAGCCAACTCAACAATAGTTGATCATACTAGTATTGTACCATAGGCGATCTGATTTAAGTACGATATTATTTCATTTGGCTGTTATATAATATTTTTGTGGAGATTAACAGTACCATTAATGTATTTTTTCAATCTTCTTTATAATCTTACATCAGCACCCAAGGGCAAGAAGAAGGGCACTGCACCGGCGGGTGCAGGAGGAGCTGGGGAGGCTCCAACCACCAACATCGATGCTGATGGCTCTGCTCATCTCAGTAAGTACTATTATTTAATATTATTATTATTATTTCCCTAACTTTTACCTCTGCCACATTTATACATTTTTTTTATTTTGTTTTGTTCACTTTTTCTATACTGTCTCCCTTTTTTCCAACACCCTTATCCACATTTTGTTTAATTAATTCCTGTTATCCCTGCATTATCTTTTTTTATGTCTTTCATTGACCATTGTCTACCTGGATTTTCTAACAGTCCAACAAAATGCTGAGTGAGATTTTTGAAAGAAAATACTGCACTGCTAACCTGGTTGCATTTTTTTTATTTAAAAATTTGAGAATGGGATCTCATATCTAAAAACTGTATATTATTTTTTTATAGCCACACCAACCACCAGTGGAGCAGGAGGAGCTGGTTCAGCTTCTAGTGCTGCAGGAGCAGATAAAGCAGGGGGGACGCGGTGGCAAGGATTGGCGCTGGTAAGTCAAATTGCTTGCTTATTGACAATTAATGTTACTCACTAGCTACAAAACTATTTTTTTGATCCGATTCATGACCCCCCTGAATTACATCTGCAGTGTGGTTGAGTTACTTATGGTCTCTTCTATCCGTAACTCAGCAAAAGCATACATAATACATGCTAAAAATGATGGTCTGATGCCTACGGGAAAGAACGGAAGGTTAAAAGAAAAGGATGGGTGAAAAGAGTAAAAGTAAAGGATGCGTGGGAGGATGAAAGAAGAAGACCTGGTATGATAATAAAATACAGGAATATCAATCTCTTCTGACCAATGGTGGGGAGCTATAGTATAATAAAACTAAACTTAGGAAATGAGATCATGGAGTTTTGGACCAGTTTAAGCATTTAGGGAACGCATACCCAATGCATGAATGAAGATGTTGATGGGGCCGGTGTGGAATACTGCTCAGGTAATAGAAGGTAGAAGGTCATGCAGTTAGTTGGTATTGCTTGTTTGCTTTCACCACATCGGCCCAGCAAGTGTGTGATTCATTTATGGGGCAAAATGAGGTCACACCTCAATAAATCACACACCCCTGGGGAAGAGGGTTAGGGGCTCAAAAAATACATGGGAAAAGGGATTTGGGGAATGTGTGACAAAGTCAAATACTACTCAAAAGAAACATACAAATCTACTGAGTAGCACACCATCATCAATCTTTTGTAGAAGGAAAGAAAGGGGTAAGTAAGAAAGTATAACACAGTTTAGGAAATTCACTGGAAACAGTCCTTCTGCCCAGAAAGACCCCAGATAGTATATCCTAAGTTTATGTCTTCTAATTTTGAAATATGGAAAGTTGAATGTAACCCACCCATTTCTAAAAATTATGACTGCTAAAAGAAAATTATACTGTACTGCCAAATTGGGTGATGCACCTCCATTCATCTTGGCATGTCCTCCAATCTGGTGCCTGTCCGAACCTGTCCAGTCAGTAAGCTGGAGTATTGAGCTTTGCAAGTTTTGTTTCTGCAGGAGAGGACTAGGAGAAGGCCTGTGTATTGAAAAAAACTATTGCTTTACTACAGAATAAAGGAAAAGGACAAACAAAAGCAAGGTAAGCTTCATGAGGATTGAGGAGGACTCAGGAGTGTACCAAGAAAACTCAGAGGCAGAGCAAGAAAACAAGAGGAGTTTCACATTTGAGCTAGCAATGCAGCAACCACATACTCAGCAGAATTTCCAAATCAGCACACCTCTCTCTAGTTCACAGAGCTGAGTGAATACTATACCTCAGAGTATTTGCCATCATCATGGGTTCTCTTTGAAGTTGAAAAATGTCTCCCTTCTAGCTGTTGAGCTCATCCTTCCCTGAGTCCTTCCAACTTCCTCTGACAGATTCAGAGTAACTTGTCCCAGTCCCAAACCGATCAAGGTAGACTTGTGAAGTGCACTACCATTGAAGAACATATAGAGAAACAGAACTGGAATATTTGTTTGTGTAGATTTGTATTTTGTAAGTAAAGTGGCTGGTTTGTTATGAGGAACCAGAAGAAAGGAGTAGACCATGCAAGTAAATGTCACTACTTTTGAAAAGCCATTCACTTTCAGGAAAGAAAGATTACCCATCAGCCCCCAAACATTGCAAATCATCAGAAACACGTTCACTGTTTTGTTGAACTCGGTCTGTCAGTCAGCCACCACATATATTAGTTATCACTCACAAATTCACAGTCACAATCAATCAATATATCACTACTCATTGGTGCAATAGTTACTTACCTACTTCTTCCAATCCAAGCATAGTGGTTGTACAAAATACCTCCTTTTTGATGGTATCCACACATTGAAATTAGACATTGGCACTGGCACATCTTTTAATCAATGATCTTCTAGGCAGCCCTGCTAGGTGATGTATGCAATGGCATGTGAGGAAGGCAGTCAGCATCTCCAATGCCCTGAAGGGTATGTGGGGGCTTCTACACTGCACATGGGTCCAACTTCAATCAGGGCTTGTATGTGACTATGAAATCAATGGTGGGACAGCATAAATCTGACACAAACATAATGTTTCACTAGCATTTAAAAAAATAAATTAAACAAAGAAAGAGAAAAAGAAGTTGAATGAGAAATAATGAAAAAGTTCTGTGATTGTACTGGCATACTCAATCCTGGAAATAAAGTTCATCCTCAAACTCTGGCAGTTCACCCAGAAGTTGGTCAGCTTGATTGGGACAAATTCTTTCTCCTCCTCTCGTGTTTCAGGAATTGTGTAATCAGGTGGTATGAAATGCTGGTTCATTTTGATAATGGTCAATTTCTACATGTTTTGAGCCTTGAGACCCGCACGGGTGAGTAGCGCGCTTTATAAATGTTAATGATTTGATTTGATTTGAGGTGAGAGACTGGTCCTTCTCACTGTAACAACTGTACCAGCTGTACTGAACGTACGTTCAGCAGACACGCTGGCTACAGGGCAAGCCAGAAACTTTATTGCCAGCCTGCTGAGCACTGGCTATTGGCGCATCTTCCCATACCAATACACCAATGGGTTTTGATCCACATACACTAATTTCGGGTCATCCAGATACTCTTGGAACATCCTCTGAATGGTCATTGGTGCTGCCACCTGCTCAACTGCTTTTTCCTTCATCTCTGCAATGACTTAATACATGGCACTTGAAACCATGGCAATGCAGAGGTTGAGTCTGATTCTTCTGTTGCTGTTGTCACCGGTTTTCTTGTTGGTGGGGTTGGCGGATGTGAGACAAGACTGCCCTCTCTGGAAGTTGAAGGCGGCACCCCAGAACTACAGAGTTGGACTCTAAGTTCCAGCATTCTTCTTCCAGGTCTCCTGCTTGTTCAACAATCCACTTCTTGTATTGTGAACATCCCCTTCAGAAAAAGGAATGATAGTGGGAAGATTTTTTTTGTAGCGTAGATCAAAGTAGGTTGGCACCGATGTACTCCTTGGATGAGATGATGTCATTTTGCAGGCTTGCATTACAAGCCAAGCGATAGCTTAGACTAATAAGCAAGGCATGCACTTCTGGGTTTTCGTTCGCACCCCAGAATGCAAACATTTTAAAACACCTTCTTTAGCTGCTCCTGTGGCAGATGCAATAAAGGGATAGCTTGGCTCATTGTACTATCCTCCTTGCTAACGTTCTACATGAAAATGACACAAGAGAGCAGCATCCATGTGAGGCATTTGACTAGGCTCCATTTGTCTGCATCTATGGCCATAGCTCTCCCAATTGCATTAGCTCCTCTTTCAATGACATAGGGGGTGATTCTAATCCGGCGGGCGGCGGAGGCCGCCCGCCAGACTTCCCCCACCAAAATACCGCTTCATGGTCGAAAGACCGCTGAGGGTATTTTGGGATTTGCCCTGGGCTGGCGGGCGACCGCCAAAAGGCCGCCCGCCAGCCCAGGGCAAATCAATCTTCCCACGAGGACGCCGGCTCAGAATTGAGCCGGCGTAGTGGGAAGGTGCGACGGGTGCAGTGGCACCCGTCGCGTATTTCAGTGTCTGCAAAGCAGACACTGAAATACAAAGTGGGGCCCTCTTATGGGGGCCCCTGCAGTTCCCATGCCATTGGCATGGGCACTGCAGGGGCCCCCAGGGGCCCCGCGGCACCCCCTACCGCCATCCTGTTCCTGGCGGGAGACCGGCCAGGAACAGGATGGCGGTAGGGGGTGTCAGAATCTCCGCCGCCATGGAGGATTCTGTAGGGCAGCGGAAAACCGGCGGAGGCCGCCCGCCAGACTTCCCCCACCAAAATACCGCTCCATGGTCGAAAGACCGCTGAGGGTATTTTGGGATTTGCCCTGGGCTGGCGGGCGACCGCCAAAAGGCCGCCCGCCAGCCCAGGGCAAATCAATCTTCCCACGAGGACGCCGGCTCAGAATTGAGCCGGCGTAGTGGGAAGGTGCGACGGGTGCAGTGGCACCCATCGCGTATTTCAGTGTCTGCAAAGCAGACACTGAAATACAAAGTGGGGCCCTCTTACGGGGGCCCCTGCAGTTCCCATGCCATTGGCATGGGCACTGCAGGGGCCCCCAGGGGCCCCGCGGCACCCCCTACCGCCATCCTGTTCCTGGCGGGAGACCCGCCAGGAACAGGATGGCGGTAGGGGGTGTCAGAATCTCCGCCGCCATGGAGGATTCCGTAGGGCAGCGGAAAACCGGCGGGGGACCGCCGGTTTTCCTAGTCTGACAGCGGCCGAACCGCCGCGGTCAGAATGCCCTGCGGGGCACCGCCGGTCTGTCAGAATGACCCCCATAGTCATTCATCTGTTTGTACTGCTCAAACAGACATTAAAACATATAATAGGTTGAGTTCCAACATGTTGGCACCTCCTATATCAGGTTTTAACTGGTGCTCTGTTATTACGCTGAATAATTCGCAACTGTTTCCGGGCTTGAAAAGAATGGCTGAAATTAGTGCAGATGTTTATGCAGGTGGTCAGCATGTTGCTATGTCTTCTTTTCTAAGAAAGTCTTGCACAACCAGGTTAATGCAGTGCGCCAAACACAGGACCCTGAAATAGCCACCACCTGCTATGGCCTTGGCTATGTTACTGCCATTGTCCGTGGCAACAAATCCAACTCATAGACCTCTGGGTCACAGCCATTCAGCCACCTTGCTATTAAATTCCTTCAAGATGTTTGCAGCTGTGTGTGGCTTCTCCATGGCGAACATGGCTACTGTTGTATGCTGTCGAATGCTCTTATAAATTTCTCCATGGCAAAGACCTGTAGTTAGCTTTTGGTTTTCCCCCTGAAAGGAGATCCAATGTGCAGTGATTCAAGTGTAATCAGTCACCTGACAACTGGTCCACATGTCTGTCGTCAGGTGACTAGTGTGGACAACACAATGCTGCAAAGCTTGTCCAACTAATTGCAGCACATCATGATGCAGTGCTGGAATAGCAGCTCTGGCAAAACAGGTCTGGCTTTGAACTTTCCATTTTGGGCGGAGGGCTGCCACAAACTCTAAGAATCCCACTCCTTTCACAAAAGAAAAAAGGAGGAGGACCAGCGCTAACATTTTCAATAGCATGCCATTGTACAATCGTGCCGTTGGGTGGTTGCGGTTATATGGCCCCTCCTGTCTAAACATGCCTGTAATTGTAGCCTGGATTTTCTTCTTTTGTGGGACCACTGACACAGGTTACTTTTCAGAAGTAGGTGGTAGTAGCCTCAATGCACGTTGTGGTACTACAGTCACCATATGCTGTGTTGTCTCCATCTGACTCTGAGTCTTCCTGTGCCAAAGTGAGGTTGCTGAGGCGGGTGATTGTGGTGCACTGCTGGGGCAGGGCTGCTTTGCATGAGGATGATGTCACCCTCTTCTTCCTCAACTTCCACTGTGATTTGACCAGGTATAGCTAATGTTTCCTAGCTCTCCTCATCTTCACCACCACAACCACTTTGAGCTATTTGTTTAAGGTGCTGTTCCCACCAGATTGTGTGATGTTTTTTCATATGGGTCGTCTGGCTTCCAGTACCATAATGTGAACCAGGATTATCTACATGAACACTTGCATGGTAAATGGAACATGTGGAAATGTTCTCCTCCTGTTTGCTAATCGTAAAAAAGTCCCAAACTGGGGAAGAGTACTTTCTAATTGGGCCACTGCCAATGCCTGAAGAAGAAATGGATGTAGGTGGCCGTGGGTTTGTCAATTGCCTCTCTGCAGCGCATACTTGTACTGAGGTAGGGGTTGGTGCAGGTCTCTACTGGGGCCTTACAAATACGGGAGCTGGCGGTGCTGTCTGTGCCACATCCCTCAGAGGAGGTTGGATAGTAATGTCGGACTCCTCTGTGCCAGCTTCTACAATGACTGTGTGATTGTCATCATCCTCATCATCATAACCTTCTATGATTCTGGGCTCCCTGGGGCTTTTCTTTTCCCTTGCCTCTCAAGGCATCTCCCAGACTCTGCTGGGCTCCACTCCATGTCTCTATCATTGTCATCAGAAGTGATGCGTGGAGAAAATGGTGGAGTAGTACCCTCCCTTTTACTTCCTGAAGATCTTGGAACCCTTGATTCTAAAACAGGAGCTTCTTGCTTGACAGAAAGCTTGACCTTCTGTTCTGCACCAACTTCAGTAAGGTCTTGCTGTGGCTGCTGTCCACTTTGCTCTGTTTCCTGAACTGATTGCAGACTACTTTGTGAAAGGGATAGATCCAATTCAACATTGTTGCGGTTGGGGTCACCATAATTGCAGTGGCTGCCTCACTGACAGACATTGTCTTGGGCTTGGGTTAGGGTGGTACTGTTGTTGATGCAAGTGTGCTTCCAGGTTCCTCCCTGGAGGCCGGTGAGGCAGCAGGCACACGTCTCCCATAAAAGATTGTTCTTAACACACCACTGGCGGAAAGCTGCTTCTTCTCACTGGCCACTTTCTTGGGAGCAACTTTCTTTAGGGCCATCCTAACTTGCTCTAGGTTAGCAGTGGCACTAAGATGCACAAGTGAAAGAGTTTGGGGCATGTGGTCCGAAGCAACTGTAGGCCCATCTCTTTGGCAGTACTGTGGGTGATGTGGAGTCTCTTCTCTTGTACACTTAAAAACAACCAAGCAAGAAAAACATGTAGGTAATGAAATGTTGCATGTCATTGTTGCAGCAGGTTGAAAATAGTACTGAGAAATGCAATCTTAGCTCGGTTGATTACTTATGTATTATACCTTGTATTTATTATAAAGGCAAACCACACTACCACACCATTAAAAAAATGACATTTCAAATCAGACAGCACAACAGGCAGATCTAGCTCTTTGCTTTATTTACATCTGTTTTAGGAGACAACTGGGGTAGTCAGAGAGAGGTTCATGGGTAAATGGAATAATCTTTTAAATGAAATAACCTATGGCGCCAAGGTGGTTCAGAGGAAATGCTTTTGTGGATGGATGGAAGGAGGAATGGAATGGATCGCATGGATAGATCAAGGCAAAATGCAGAATGAAATAAAAATTAAAATTAAAATAAAAAGTTACACAAAAGGTTAAAGTAGAAAAAAAAAAAACCATAACAATTAAAAATAAAAATTGTGAAAAAATAAAAATGTAAAATTAAATACAAAAATTAAAATCAAAAAGATATTGACAATTAAAAGAAAAAATGTAAAAAAATAACAATAAAACAATGGTGAAAAAAGAACACATGCAAGCCTGTGGCAAAGGACACTGGCTGGATGGACATAATGGCTGCCAGCCAGCCACATGGTCAAACTACGTCCTTCTATGCCTTCAAATATTGCTACCCCACAATATATAAATATTTTGCAGAAAAATGAAATGCAAACAATAGCCAACATTTTTAATTGTAATTACTCCAATGCTATCCCTGCCCTAAACAACGTTTTAAAAACATATACTACTGAAACATTTATTTAATACACTGATGACTACTAGTACTGGCCTGTGACGACTGGCTTCATGGCCCTTTGGAAATGTAGAACACATGCTAAAATGATATTGCGAATGGAAACTGTAGAAAAGATACTGAGCTGTGCAACAATTTTCCTTTACAACAATTTTCCTTTACAAGAGGTGAAAAATCAACTAAATGCAACATAAATATTAACCAGACTGAGCACTCTTATGGGTTCCATAGCATATAAGTGATTCAACAAAATCTAATTCCAGAGTTATGGATGGCACAGATTCTCAAAACTTCCTTTTCAGTGGAGAAAATTCTTTATTCATAAGTGTTCATAACAACCATCTTCTTCCATAAATCATTATATCCATAATAGTCGCAATTCATAGTAATCATAGTAGCCAACGCGTTCCGTTCACATGGACTTCTTCAGGGCTCAAATGTCCATTCTCTAGCATTTCTCTGATGGCGTCCTGTCCTGTAGCTGCCCTTTTTTTACAATGCCCTCTACAAGACAGGATGCCATCGCAGAAATGCTAGAGAATGGATACTTGAGCCCTGAAGAAGACTTCCAAAGTTCTGAGCTACCTATTTTTTCATACAAGTCACCCCTAAGGTATGCCCAAAGTGTTCCCAGGGTTGGGTGCAGTGTAACTATAAGCAGGGACTTTATAAAAGAATGTTTATAAGCCCTGGTGAGGGAAAATAGAAACATTTGTTTTTCCCTATTGTAGTGAATGGTGTCCATTGGCTAGCATGGAGAGACTTTATTTTAGAATAATAAAGTCTTATTTTCCATAGGATGAGCTAAATATAGCAAGTTTAGTATCAAATAAAAAGTTGTAATACATCCAACTACTTGCCACTGCTGAATTTACCATAACTTTAACAGGGAAAGAGTTTTAGAACTCTTGCTAAAAGTTACCAGCTTCAGCCTGTAGTGCCCTTCTCTGATTGTGCCAGGCTGCCTTGATGAGGTGTGAAGTGGCCTGGGATGAAACCAAGGAAGCATCTGGTGGGAGGAGATCTGCATCAGCAGATGGTAGAACAGGATGGGGGTGAACAGCCAAACTGGACTTTACATTTGGGACCGCAACTGTGTCATCCCCATTTTCTGCAAACCCAGACAGCCAGGTGCCCCCTGATTAGATTAAGAGAGGGCTGGAAAGGGATGCGTTAAGGGAAACTTAGCCACACCAGTGGGTGGGCTCAGCCAGATCTAAACTCTAAGATTGAATTTTTGCCATCTTGGATTTTGGAGGAATGTTGCTCCCTGGGACTGATTTTTGCCACTTCCCAGGAAGTGGTCACTCAAGAGGGTGGTGGCCTGCATGTGATTGGACAGGAGCACCCCCTGCTTTCCACCCTACAAGCAAGGATAAATATGGCAGAGCTGCACCCCACTTCAGATACCTACTGGAACAAGACAATGAGAATGAGGACTGCCCTGCTGGACCCCTGGCCTGCATCTGGACACTGCACTCAGAAGGACTGCACCAGTTGAACACTTTGGGCTTCATCAAGAAAGGGACTTTGCCTCACCTCTACAACCTCAAGAAGGAACTCTCATTAAGCTACAGGTAGAAAGGAGTTGACAAGTCCCCTGCATCAAGTGCTGCAATATTAGCCCAGCTTCCCAGTGGCCTGTAGTCATTTTAGTATTTGAACCAGATGTATTCTGAGAGTTGGAGCCCTAATCCCCAAGGAGCAACTCATAGCTTCTGGAACTTTCGTGTGAGTTGTGGACACCTAAGGGACCTTAAAAGTACTCTGTAAGACGATCCAGAAGTTTGGAGAAGTTTGGAAAAAAGCTCCATAACTAGACAGACCCGATGTCACGAGTCAAGCCATCCATTGTCAACTGGGACCCGGCCTGACTTGCAGGTTTATCCCGCTGAAAAACTCTGGAGCCCCAGGCTTCCAGGATTTGACCAGGGGCTCATGGAAATATGACGACGTTGCACTGAAATCTGCTTACCGAGGAGGGTCATCTGACATAGGGGGAAAATGTCTACTTCCGAAGGTAGAAAACTTGACCGAGGCGTCCTGTGCACCGTATCCGAAGAGGGCTTCAGCGAGGTTGGCCTCAACTTGTGACTTCATCCCAGTCGAAGGAAACATCTTCAAAAAACCCACTAAGTGTGAAGGTAAAACATTACCTGAGACCTCCAGCTCAGTGTAGCTGAGCAGGGCTCCATTGTGGTTGGCCTCAACTTTTGACTTTGTCCCGGTCGAGTGTGACCAGATATTCAGAGGGGCGCATTTGATTTTTAGGAGCAAGAAAACCTTTAGGCCCTCATTATGACCCTGGCAGTGAGTGATAAAGTGGTGGTAATACCGCCAACAGGCTGGCGGTAATTACTGCCAAATTATGACCATGGATGTGATAACTCCCATAGACAGACAATGTACCATACCATCCGCCAGGGCGGAAACACCACGCACGCCAGTGGTCGCCATCAACAGCCAGGTGGGAGACAAAGTACAGCCCACCATATTAAGCCCTACAATCCGCCACATTTTCTAGGGCAGTACCAATGCCATCAAAAGCCTGGCGGAAACACATCACTGAAGAGAAAAGACTCACCATCAGAGACACAGGCAAGAACAATGCCGCCATGGAACCCAAAATGCACATTTTTTCAACGATCTTCTATGTTATGCTCCCCCTGGAACACCAACGCCGACGACTATGGTGAGTACAGCCGCCTAGCACACAAGGCAGGGAGAGAGGAAAACGAGTGACACACACACGTACAACACACTCCTGACACACACACACCATACACACGTCCAGCTGCACATGAAAAACAATTTGCACCCGATACACAGCATAATAATTTAAGGACAACAGAAATGCACCAAGGTGAATGTATTAATATCAACAGCTAATAAATAATCTAATTGTCTGTGAAACAGAAATGTACACATGTACACAAAGGGACACTGCCCAGTCCAATGTTCAAAGGGCCCACATGGCCACAGGACACAGACCAAGGCCCAACTCAAATCCTGACTTCATCCCCATAGAACTCTGCAGGGGCATCAGTTTGCAAGTGGGCAGGCACCTTAGGGGGGTGAGGGGCCCCTCAGCCAAAGTCAGAAACAAGCCCACTGGTTCTGGAGGGGCTCCATGCCCATTTCTCTGTCCTGGGGAGTGCAAAGCCACAGTGTCTGGAGTGGGTGACTTTCCCATTGCTTCTGGAGGGGGCTCCATGCCCAGTTCTCTGTCCTGGGGAGTGCAAGGCCACAGTCTCTGGAGTGGGTGACTTTCCCACTGGTTCTGGAGGAGGCACCATGCCCATTACTCTGTCATGGAGAGTGCAAGGCCACAGTCTCTGCAGTGGGTGACTTTCCCACTGGTTCTCGAGGGGGCCCCTCGTACAGCAGCCCCTGGAGGGTGGCCTGTATGGCTTCCGCCAGTGATGATAGCTGCAGTGTGGTGGCAGATGGAGGTGCCTCCTGGGCAGCCTCTGCAGGTGGTGATGGCTACACTTCCTCAGCTGGCGGTGGGAGCACCGTGAACACTGGTGGTGGTGGAGGTGTCACCTTGACAGCCTCCGCTGGAGTGGAGGGCTTCGTCCTCTCCATGACATGGGGCGTGGAATCCTTACCCTTCCTGGCAGGGGTTGATGGCTTCTTCCCCTTCTTGGCTGGAGGTGCAGGCTACCTACCCTTCTTGGCTGGAGGTGTGGTATCCTTCCTACCACGTCTAGGTGGTGCCACCACTGTCCCGTGGACTGTTTGGCTGAGGTGCTGGGCTGGGTCTTTGGGACCCTGCTATTACAGGCAGGACAGGGGGGAGGGGAAGGGTAGAGGTCAAGCCGGGCAAGGAAAAGCTTCTTAGGGACGGTGGGGTGGGAGGAGGGAGGAGTGATGGGAGTGGAGGTTGAGGGAGTGGTTGTAGGTGGTGTATGTCTGCTGGATTTGGGTGCAGGTGCATGAGCAGTGTGCTGATGTGAGGTGGATGGCTGTTGGGTGTGTGAGAGCTTGCATTTGTGTCCTTTAGGAGGGAGGGTGACAGACTGGGTGGAGAGGACACAGGGGACGCGTGCATGGATGTTGTGGAGGTGTCTGCTAGTGAGGTGTGTGTGCTGCTTGGTGTGGTGATGCTGGTGGTGGATGTTGATGCAGTGCATGCAGGTGTGAGTGTGGACATGACTGGGAGGGAGGTGGAGGAGGAGAAGGAGGGGGAGACAGTGGAGGCAGTGAATGTTGTTGTGCCTACAACTGTCTGGTGTTTGCATGAGTGCTTGTGGGATGAATTGTAATGCTTGTGTTTACTTGTGCCACTTTTGAGTGTTGTCTTGTGTGCATGCTCGTCAGTATGTGTGCCTGGGATGGGTTGGGGATGAGGAGACTGGGCCTGGGAAGTGGTAGTTGGAGGGGGGATGGTAGAAACAGGGACAATGGCTACCATCAGAGGAAGCCAGAGCCTGAATCGATCTTTGTTGGGCCGCCAATCCACCGTGAATGCCCTCCAGGAATGCATTGCACTGCTGCATCTGGGATGCCAGCCCCTGGATGGCATTCACTATGGTTGATTGCCCTACAGAGATGGATCTCAGGAGGTCAATGGCCTCCTCACTCAGGGCAGCAGGGCTCACTGGGGCAGGGCCTGAGGTGCCTGGGGCGAAGGAGATGCCCACCCTCCTGGGTGAGCAGGAATGGGCAACTTGCTGAGGGGCTACTGGGAGGGTGGTGCTGGTACAGGGGTGGCGGCTGGACCTGCAGCTGGGGTGGTCACAGAGGTGTCCACCACCACCAGGGAGCTTCTATCGGAGGAGGTATCTGAGTCTGTGTTGTCACCTCCTGTCTCTGCCGTAGTGCTCCCCTCACCCTCCGTCCCACTGGTTCCCTTGGCGTCGGTGGACTCTGCCTCCTGGGTGCTGTGGATGCAGCTCCCTCTGTTGCCGGTGCCCCTGCTCCTCTGCCAGATGATGCTAATGTACACAAGGACAGGATGACAGAACAAAAAAGGGGGAAGAGAGACAAAGGAAACACTGGGTAAATGGCTGCACCAACACCACAGTTGGCATACACAGCACTGTCGCACACAGGGAACAGGCTTAAGCACTATGCATTGTACTGCCAGTGACATGGCTAGATGCTAAGGCAAGATGAGGGCCACACACCGCCAACTGCACCCCTTCCACGAAGCCCTGCCTGAAATGGAATGCTAAAAAGCTAGGTTACCTGCATTTGATATACACCCATTACTCTAGAGTTGACCCACGCAGCAATGTCTGGCCTGGCCTTAGGGGCACCTACTAACTCACATCCACCACCCGGATCCCACCCCACCTGTCAAATTTTGGAATGATATGCACTGTACTCATTCCCTTGTGGCTGCTGTGATTCCCTCAAGCGCCCATCCAGCTCAGGGTAGGTCACTGCCAGTATGCGGGCCATCAGGGGGGTCAGGCTCCGACGGGCACCCCTATCTCGTTGGGAGGCCATCTCCAGCTAGGCCTCTGCAGTCTTCCATGCCCAGTGTCTCAGGTCCTCCCACCGTTTCCGACAGTGGGTGCTCCGCCTGCCATAGACCCCCAAGGATCCGCACATCCTTGGTGATGGCATGCCTCCACCCCCACCTCCTTGATCCCCCCGTGGCATTTGATGACATCAGTGCTCAATCACACGCTGACCTCATCAGAGACCTGCCCCTCCCGGCTTTTGCATTTCTCCTCCGATCACGTGAAGGGGCCGAGAAAGGCATCAAAGGAAAGGGCAGATCGGGCAGCAGAAATGCCACTAGACACCAGGTATTTTTTCTTTTTGTTTCATTGAATAAGGGGAGCGGCCCCTTGAGCAAGGGCCGGTTCCCAAGGGGGACATTTATTTTTAGGCCATTTCTGCTCCCCCTGGGGGCAGATCAGCCAAACTGCTAGACACCAGGGATAATTTTGTTGTTGTTTTTTTTATTTTTTTATATGTGGGGAGCGACCCCTTAGGCAAGGATATTTTTAGGCCTTTTCTGTCCCCCGTGGGCAGATCGGCCTACTATAATTATGGCCGATCTGCCTCCAGTGGGGGCAGAAACCCCTAGACACCAGGAATATATTTTTTTTGTTTTCTTTATTTTTTTATATATGGGGAGGGACCACTTAGGCAAGGGTCACTCCCCTGGTGGGCAAATTGTATTTAGGCCATTTCTGCCCCTCTTGGGGGCAGATCAGCCTATTTTTATTAGGCCAAGCAGCCCCCAAGGGGGGCAGAACCATGATACACAAGGGATTTTTTTTTTCTCAGTTTCACGTGAGGGGAGCGACCGCTTAGGCAAGGGTCGCTCCCCTGGCGGGGGGGGGGCAAATTTGTTGAAGGCCATTTTTGCCCCCCCTTGGGGGCAGATCGGCCTGTTGTAATTAGGCCTATCTACCCCCAGGGTGGCAGAAAACCCTAGACACCAGGGATTTTTTATTTTTTTTGTTTATTTTATTTTGTTATATATGGGGAGCGACCCCTTAGGCAAAGGTTGCTCTCCTGGGGGGTAAATTGTCTTTAGGCCATTTTTGACCCCCTTGGGGGGAGATCAGCCTATTTTTATTAGGCGAATCGGGGGCAGAAACCTCTAGACACCAGGGATTTTTATTTTTTGTGTCAATTTCATGCAAGGGGAGCGACCCCTTAGGCAAGGGTCATTCCCCTTGGGGGCAAATATATTTTAGGTCAATTCTGCCCCCCTTGGGGGCAGATCAGCCTATTTATATTAGGCCAATCTGCCCCAGGGGGCAGAAACCACTTAGGCACCAGGGATTGGTGTGTGTGTATGTGTGTGTTTTGTTTGGTGGGACAGCCCCTTGGGCAAGGATCACTCCCCATGGGGGCACAATAATGTAGGCCATATCTACCTATTTTTGGAAGGCCCATCTGCCCCCAAGGGGGGCAGAAAGCCCACCAGAGACCTGAGAAGATTTTTTTTTCAAAATAAGAGGTTGGAGGTAGGCCATACTCCCACCCCAAATAAATGGGGCAATTACCCCCGATCCACACCCCAGGCAGGCAGAAAGTCTACTAGATGCCAGGGAATAAAAAAAAAATAGTGGGATGGTGACTACCAACCAGTATGGGCCTGGTTATGCTCCTACCACAGCTGAAGGGGGTAAAAGTCTTTCAACTCCCCCCTCGCACACTAAAACACCTTATTCCACGGCAAGCAAGAGGACATTTGATTATTTTGGCTTTTGGTTTTACATTTGGGCAATGATAGCCTGTCTAACTCTCAAAATTGTCTCACTTGAAATGGTGAGGGCTGCACTTTTTGGACTTTGGGAAGCTGCCATGTAGAAAAATCCACAAGACCTAGACACATCTGAAAACTAAACATCTGGGTGATTCCAGGGTGGTGTGCTTCACATGCACTCCGCACCATTTTGTACCCACAATGCACTGCAGTCCTCCAACTTTGCTGGAAATCACACATTTTTCCCACATTTTTGTGATGGAACCTTCCAGAATCTGCAGGAATCCACAAAATTCCTACCACCCAGCATTGTCTCATCTATACCAATAAAAATTCTGCTGCACTTGTCAGCCTAAAAATGTTTTTTTTCAAATTGCCCTTTTGGACCCGCTTTTGTTCCCCCTCAATTTCAACATGTTTTTGGCTCTTCCCTGTCACAGGCACTTGGCCCACCTATATAAGTGAGGTATCATTTTTACCAGGAGACTGAGGGGAACATTGGGTGGTAGGAAATGTGTCCCGGTGTGGTCACACAGAAATTTGGGAAAAATTTGACTTTTTATTTAAACTTGAGGTTTGCTGAGGATTCTGGGTAAGAAAACATTGGGGGATCCATGCAAGTCACAGCTCCCTGGACTCCCTCGGATGTCTAGTTTTCAGAAATGTCTGGGTTTGGTAGGTTTCCCTAGATCGCTGCTGAGCCCAGGACCAAAAACGCAGGTGCTCCCTCTGCAAAAAACAGGTAGTTTTGTGTTTCATAATTTTGATGTGTCCAGATAGTGTTTTGGGGCATTTCCTTTTGTGGGCACTAGGCCAACCAACACAAGTGAGGTACCATTTTATCAGTAGACTTGGGGGAGTGCTGGGTGGATGGAAATTTGTGGCTCCTCTCACATTCCAGAACTTTCTGTCACCGAAATGTGAGGAAAAAGTGTTTTTTTGGGCCAAATTTTGAGGTTTGCAAAGGATTCTGGGTAACAAAACCTGGTGGATTCCCGTAAGTGTCTAGTTTTCAAAACTGCACAGGTTTGGTAGGTTTCCTTAGGTGCCGGCTGAGCTAGAGGCCAAAATCCACAGCTAGGCACTTTCCAAAAAACAGCCCTGTTTTTTGGGGGGAAAATGTGATGTGTCCACTTTGTGTTTTGGGGCATTTCCTGTTGCAGGCGCTAGGCCTACCCACACAAATGAGGTACCATTGTTATTGGGAGCATTGGGGGAACGCTGGGTGGAAGGGAATTTGTGGCTCCTCTCAGATTCCAGAACTTTCTGTGACCAAAATGTGAGGAAAAAGTGTTTTATTGGCCACATTTTGAGGTTTGCAAAGGATTCTGGATAAGAGAACCTGGTGAGAGCCCCAGAAGTCACCCCATCTTGGATTCCTCAAAATGTGAGGTTTGTAAAGGATTCTACAGCTAGGCACTTTGCAAAAAACCCATCAGATTTAAATGAAAAATTGTGATGTGTCCATGTTGCATTTCTTGTTGCGTGCATTAGGCCTACCCACAAAAGTGAGGTACCATTTTTAACGGGAGACTTGGGGAACACAGAATAGCAAAACAAGTGTTATTGCCCCTTGTCTCTCTCTAAATTTTTTCCTTCCAAATGTAAGACAGTGTGTAAAAAAGACGTCTATTTGAGAAATGCCCTGTAATTCACATGTTCGTATGGGCACCTCGGAATTCAGAGATGTGCAAATAACCACTGCTTCTCAACACCTTATCCTGTGCCTATTTTGGAAATACAAAGGTTTTCTTGATACCTATTTTTTACTCTAGATTTCAGCGAATGAATTGCTATATACCCGGTATAGAATGAATACCTATTGCAAGGTGCAGCTCACCTATTGCCTCTGGGTACCTAGGGTTCTTGATGAACCTACAAGCCCTATATATCTCTGCATCCAGAAGAGTCCCGCAACTGGCATATTGCTTTTAAAAATATGACATCGCAGGAAAAAGTTACAGAGTAAAACGTGTAGAAAAATGGCTGTTTTTTACCTAAATTTCACTATTTTTTTTGTTTCAGCTGTTATTTTCTGTAGGAAACCTTGTGGAATCTACACAAATTACCCCTTGCTGAATTCAGAATTTTGTCTACTTTTCAGAAATGTTTAGCTTTTTGGTATCCAGCATTGGTTTCATACCCATTTCTGTCACTAACTGAAAGGAGGCTGAAAGCACATAAAATAGTAAAACTGGGGTATGTCCCAGTACAATGCCAAAATTGTGTTGAAAAATAGAGGTTTTCTGATTCAAGTCTGCCGGTTCCTGAAGCTGGGAAGATGGTGATTTTAGCACCACAAACCCTTTGTTGATGCCATTTTCAGGGAAAAAACCACGAGCCTTCTTCTGCAGCCCTTTTTTCCCATTAAAAAAAAAAAATTGCTTATTTTGGCTAATTTCTTGGTCTCCATCAGGGGAACCCACAAACTCTGGGTACCTCTAGAATCCCTAGCATGTTGGAAAAAAAGGACGCAAATTCGACGTGGTAGCTTATGTGGACATAAAGTTATGAGGGCATAAGCGTGAACTGCCCCAAATAGCCAGAAAAAAGGCCAGGCACCTGACGGGAAAAGGCCTGGCAGCGAAGGGGTTAACACTGTCCCATTACATAAGTGCACCAAGTATACTGAAGTTGTGCTTCGATTGTTCCAATTGTGACAGCCTACTCACTCTTGTGTCCCTTAGATACATACCGCTGTGGATAAATAGGGGGTGGAGACATACCCTGTGTACAGACCACTTGTGGACTTAGGTACACTGGACGACAGGCACATTATCCTCACCTATAGACTGGACAGGGCCACAGTCACAGAGCTGTGTGCCCAATTGGAGCCAGATCTGATCTCATCTATCCGACTGGGATCCCCCCTCTTGTGCAAGTGCTCCATTTCTTGGCAACTGGTTCTTTACAAGTGACAGTGGGCTTGGCAGCAGGAATGTCACAGCCATTGTTCTCAGTCGTGCTGGCAAGAGTCTTGTCTGCCCTGGTGAGACACATGTGCAGCTACATTTGTTTTCCCCAGGTAGAAGATTTGGCCACTGTAGAGGCTGGATTCTATGCAATATTATTGGGGCTATTGACTGAACACATATTGCATTTGTCCCCCCCACCAGAATGAACAGGTGTTCAGCATTCGTAAGAGTTTCCACTCACTGAATGTGCAGATGGTGTGCCTGGCAGACTAGTGCATCTCCCATGTCAATGCTAAGTTTCCTGGGCCAGTGCATGATGCCTTTGTTCTGAGGAATAGCAGCATCCCAAATGTGATGGCCCAACTACAGAGGCACAGGGTGTGGCTCATAGGTGAGCCTTGGTCCCCACCCACTGTATGTTAGTGTATGCCTTCTGGTGTTAACCCCATAGGATTGTGTGAGGCTAAATGTGGTCCCTCAATACTTGCAGGTGACTCTGGCTACCCAAACCTATTGTGGCTGCTGACCCCTGTGAGGAATGCCAGGACAGATGCTGAGGAATGTTATAATGAGGCACATGGGCGAACCAGACGGATCATCAAGAGGACCTTCGGCCTCCTGAAGGCCATGTTCAGGTGCCTCCATCTGACAGGTGGATCCCTGTGCTACTCACCTGAGAAGGTCTGCCAGATAGTAGTGGCATGCTGCATGTTGCACAACCTGGCCCTCAGACGCCATATACCTTTTCTGCAGGAGGAGGAGACTGGAGATGCCCCTGTGGCAGCAGTAGACCCTGAGGACAGTGAGGATGAAGGGGCTGAGGATGAGGATGAGGACAACAGGACATCATTTATCCATCAGTACTTTCAATGACACACAGGTGAGACAGTGCAACTGCATATTCCTCTGACTATTGGTGTATTCTGTGTGGCTGTAGCATGATGGCATTAACTTCCTTTACATCTCAAATTACTGTCACCTATGGTTTGTCATTTTACAGATGTTGGTGATATAACAACTGTGTACTGATGTGCTGACTACAGCCAGCTAAGTGTCATTTGTTCTATGCTCTCACAGTGTACAGTTCACTTGCACTAGATGTGACTATTTCCATAAATACACATTTTCAATACATAAAACACTAGTAGTCAAATTGTGTGCAAGGGTGTTTATTATAGTGCTAAGATATTGAGGGGAAAGTGCAATGGAATGGGGTGATGATGGAGGAAAGTCCAGGGGATTGTTCCAGTCTGTTTGTAGCACAGGTGCAGTGTCCAAGGGGCCATAGGAAGGGGAGCAAACTCAGTTTAAAGTGGACAAGGCGACTGAGTGGGACACAATCAGGAGAGTCTCATTTCCTGGCGTTTGCGGGATGGTTTACCTTCTGCAGGGGAAGGGGGGTTGGTGGCCTGTGAGTCCTGTGACGAGGCCTCCTGCCCACTAGCTGCAGCAGAAGTGGAGGGCTGATCAATGGACTGGCTAGTGGTATTGGCCTTTTGGTGTGCTGTTGCCTCCCTCATGATGTTGGCCATGTCTGCCAGCACCCTTGCTATGGAGAAAAGAATTGTGTCAATGGCCTACAAGTCCTCCCTGATCCCCTGATATGGTCCCTCCTGCAGCCGCCTGTTCTCCTGCACGTTGTCAAGGATCTGCACCATCGTGTCCTGGGAATGTTGGTAAGCTCTCAGGATCTCGGAGAGTGCCTCCTGGAGAGTCGGTTCCCTGGTCCTGTCCTCCCCCTGGCACACAGCAGGCTCCCAGTGTACCTTTTGGCCTGTGCCTCTGTTCCCTGAACAGTGTGCCCACTGCCACTGACCCCAGGTCCATGACTGTCTTGGGTATGAAGTGTGGACTGTGGTTCCTGTACAGGTGGGCACACTGCTGATTGACGTGTCCTGGGGACAGAGGTGTGAGTACGCTGGGTGGGTGCTGTGGTGTTGGATCCTGATGGGGGAGGCTCTGTGGTGGACTGTTAGTGGGCTTGGGTGACCTGCTAGCCAGTGGTCCCTGGTGGGACAGGTAGTTCATCCAGATACTGAAGTCCAGAGTTACTGTCATCACTGGGGGCATCTTCTGTTGGGGGACTGGATAGTTGTGGCACCTCCTCTCGGCTGACATTGGCTGGGGTACCTGTGGGGATGTAAGGGCCAGATGTAGCAAAATCCGTTTTTGTGACTTGCAAATTGCGAGTCTGAGCGACTCGCAATTGGTAAGTCGCAAAAACGGATGCAGAATGGTGTCTCAGACACCTTCTGCGACTCGCTATGGGGTCGCAAAGACCCACCTCATCAATATTCATGAGGTGGGTCGCATTTTGCGACCCCATAGCGAGTCCCTGCACTCACAGGGATGGTGGCCTGCTGAAGTCAGCAGACCTCCATGTCTGTGACTGCTTTTTCAATAAAGCAGTTTTTTTTTTCATTTTGCAGCCCGTTTTCCTTAAAGGAAAACGAGTTGCAAAATGAAAAAAATATCGAAACCATTTGGTTTCGTTTTTTCAGAGTAGGCAGTGGTCCATAGGACCATTGCATGCTCTGAAAAAATATTTTTCCCGACATTCACAAAGGGGAAGGGGTCCCATGGGGACCCCTTCCCTTTTGCGAATGAGTTACCACCTGTGTGACACTGGTGGTAACTGCGAGTTGCTTTGCGCCCGCATTCGCGGTCACAAAGCAAGTCTGAATTGCGATGTGAGTCGCAAATAGGAAGGGAACAACCCTTCCTATTTGCGAGTCGCATTCACAAATTGCGAGTCGGTACCGACTCACAATTTGTGAATGTGCATCGCGTTCGGCCGTTTGCATGCCGCAAACTGCGATTTTTGCAGTTTGCGACATGCAAACGGCTTGCTACATCTGGCCCTAAGTGATGTATTATGCTTCATGTGTGTGACATATTGTACATCCCTGGCTGCCCCTCTATCGTTGGTGTTGCCCTGCCACCTTTGAATGTCTATGGTTATGTATTGTGTGATTGTTAGTTTCCCTATGCTGTGCATTCTTTAGTGATGGATGCCCATGCAGGGCAGGGAGGGCTGTCCATGCATTGGTATAGCATGCAGGGCTTGGCATTGGGGTTAGTCATATGTGTAGGTGCAGTATGTGGGATGGAGTGGAATGATGGGAGTGAGGGTGAGGGGTGAGATGGCATACAGGTATGGGATATGATAAGTAGCAATTGATGACTTACCAGTGTCCAGTACTCCAGCTACTCCAGTGAGTCCCTCAGGATGCAGTAATGCCAAGACTTGTTACTCCCATGCTGTGAGCTGTGGGTGAGGAGGAGGGGGTCCACCACCAGTCCTCTGTATGGCAAGCTGGTGCCTTGCTGCTATGGAACATACCTTCCCCCATAGGTCGTTCCAACTCTTCCTGATGTTGTCCCTTGTTCTTGGATGCTGTCTCACGGTGATCACCCTGTCCACAATTCTCCACCATAGCGCCATCTTCCTTGCAATGGATGTCTGCTGTACCTGTGCTCCAAAGAGCTGTGGCTATACCCTGACAATTTCCTCCACCGTAACCCTTAACATCTCATTGGTAAAACAGGGGTGCCTTTGTGGCGTCATGGGTTTTGTGTGGTGTGTGTTGGTGAGAGTGTGTTGAGTAATGTGGTGGATGTATGGTTGTAAGTGGTGTGTGTGTGTATAGTTGTCGCAGTGGTCCTGGTGTCAGTTTTGTGGAAATGATTTGTATTCGTAAAGGGTTGTGGGTAATGTGGGTGCGTGTTTTATAGTGGTGTGTGTGTGTGGGTGTGATGTGTGTATGAGTGTCAGGTGTATGTCTTTAGTATTGGCCAATGTGGTGTTGTTTTCTATGTGGGTGTCCATTCTGAGCATGGCAGTATGTACCGCCAATGGTTTAATGCCATTGAATGTCCACCGTGGTGATTCGTAGGTCATAATGTGATGGGCGTTGTTCTGTTGGCATAACGGTATGGGTGTTCGTACCGCCACTTTATCACTGACCTTTGGGCTGGCGCATTTGTGTATGTGGCTGTATTCTGTCGGATAAGCGCGTGTGTGTCATAATATGGCGAACGGATATTCGCCACCGCAACGGTATGTTGGCGGCCGTCACTGCGGCAGTAAGCGGGATTTACTGCCAATGTCATAATGAGGGCCTTAATATTTAAAAATTCATATTTCTGGTTCCCTTGATTGGAGTTTTGTCATTTTGGTATCCTTGTAAAGATACAATTATAATCTATTTTTATAAGTTGGTGTTGGATTTTTATTGTGTAGTTTGTTTTACTTATTTACTGTTTTGTTGATATTAAGGGCCAGATGTAGCAAAGGGTTTTACCCATTCTGTGTCTATGGGAAAATGTGTTCCTACATATGGCCCTAAATGCATTACACACCCGTCTCCTGAGTTAAGCCTAACTGATCATTGCCAAGCTACCAAGAGTTGAGCCACGATTAATTTATTGAGACCTTGACTGGACCTAGTGGGGGTTTGTGGCCTATTGCTAAGTGTAAGTATTTACCTGCCCTTACCAATAATCCACATTCCAGCACCAAATAAGGGTCTTTGGACAAGTGAACGTTGGGCTGGTGTTTGGAATTAGAGACATAAGGCCTCCTGGGAGTTGCAGTCATGTCACTCTCTCTACTACACACGGGAAATAGCCTTTTCTACGCGACTGGAGCAACACATAGTGTAGCCACGCAAGCCTCGTTCCTCTCCCGGCTGTTTCTGCTGTGTGCCTGAACCACGCAAATGCATGGTTAAGACACCATGCATATGCGTGGTTCAGGCACAAAGCAGGAACAGCCAGGAGAGGAACGAGGTGGCTGGGTAAGTGGGGCTGGGGGAGGGATTTTTAAGGACGGGGCGGGGTAGATTTTAGAATTCAGGGCAGGGGGGTTGGTTAGTTTTGATGACAGGGTGGGATAGATTTTAGGGTTCAGGGCTAGGGCAGGCGATTGGGGTAGTTTTTAGGACAGGGTAGGGTAGGTTTTATGATTCAGGCACTGTGCGGGGTTTGGGGTCATTTTTAGGACAGGGCAGGGTAGGTTTTAGGGTTTAGGGTGGAGTGTTGAGGTAGTTTTCAGGACAGTGCACGGTAGGTTTTAGGGTTTAGTGCAGGGGTGGGGGGTCATGGTAGTTTTTAGAACAGGGGTCATTTTTAGGACAGGGTAGGTTTTTGTGTTTAGGGCTGGGATTTGGGATCAGGGTAGTGTTTAAGACAGGGTGGGGTAGTTTTTAGGACAGGGTAGGTTTTACGGATCAGGGTGGGGGTCAGGATAGTGTATAGGACAGGGTAGGTTTAAGGGTTTAGGGCAGGGGTGGGGGGTCTGGGTAGTGTTTAGGACAGGGTGGGGTTGTTTTTAGGACAGGGTAGGTTTTAGTGTTTAGGGCAGGGGTGTGGTCGGGGTAGTTTTTAGGGCAGGGTGGGGTCGTTTTTAGGACAGAGTAAGTTTTAGGGTTTAGGGTGGGGTAGGGGGTCAGGGTAGTTTTTAAGACAGGGAGGGGTAGGATTTAGGACAGGGAAGGGTAGCTTTCATGGTTTAGGGCAGGGTAGAATTTATGGCAGTGCAAGGTCGGTTTTAGGGTTTATGATGGGGTCAGGGTAGTTGTTAGGACAGAGTGGGGTAGTTTTTAAGGAAGGGTAGGTTTTAGGGGTGAGGTAGGGGGAAGGGGGTTGGGGTGTTGTATCAAACAACCACACCTGGCGTTAACACATCTACCTTTACTAAGCATGCTTTTACAACAAAATTCACTGTAAAGGCATGCATGGTAAAGGCATGCATGGCAAAGATGTGGTTGTGGTTCCGACCACATTGTTAAGGCATGCGTGGTTCTGCCATGTGTGGTTCTATCATACTACCTTACACACAATATACACATGGTATCCTCCCAGGATAGTACACTTCAATTGAGAGATAACAAATAGGAGCATTCGGTGAAGAGAACACTGGTCTGGTGTTTGGAGTTATAGAAACAGGCCCTGCTGGGAGTTATAGTCATGTCAGTCCCTGTACTACACACATCATACAAATTTTATTTTCCCGGGTGAGTACACTTCAATTGGGAATTGCCAAACAGGGGTCTTTGGACAAGTGAACACTGGTCTGGTGTTTGGAGTTATAGAAACAGTGCCTCCTGGGAGTTGCAGTCAGGTCACTCTCTGTACTACACACACCATACAAATGTGTGTACTACACACACTATACAAATTTTGGGTATTACGTATCTGTATGCAGGCTGCATTTAGGTTTGGGCATACATTTACCTGTTGAGACAGAACACGAGTCCTGGGATTATTACTGTATAACAAAAGACTTACAGGCTCTGTTTGGACATATGGGATGTGATAGCCTTTAGTAGCTGTGCTGTTGGGTCCAACAATACAGACTGGCAGTGTTTACGCTCTGATACTCTGGGTATTGAATGCTAATGCGGTACATGAACAAGACATTGGGTAAAGATGAGCTGTTAGCATGCGTGACATGGCATTTTATTGACAATTTTAGTGCTAAGACTTACCAGACTGGAGTCCCCCAGGTATTCCTATCAAGATGTCTGGATGCAGGATGGTCAAGATCTTCTCCTCCCAGGGAAAGATATGTAATGGGCCACTAGGAAGGCCAGCGCCAGTCTTCTTGGCCTGCAGCTTGTGCCTGGAGACCAAGGACTGGACCTTGCCCCTGAGGTCGTTCTACCTCTTTCTGATGTCCTCCTTTGTATGCAGGATGGTGCCTACAGCATTGATTCTGTCGACTATCCTGCCCCACATTTCGAATTTCCTACTGAGTGGAGTGTGTTGGACTTGTGCTCCAAACAAGCCTGGTTCAATTCTTATGATTTCATCCCCCATGACTCTTAACTTATCTTTTGAAGAACGTGGATTTTTTTAATTGACATGGTGGAAAAAACTACTGGTGACAGTGACTCACTTAACAGGGGAAGTATAAAAGGGTGTGCATGGACAAAGGTGTGTGCAGGGTGTTCTATGGGTGGTGAAAAAAGGTGTTCCTAATCTTTGGAGTGTTTGGGTAAAAAGTTGCTCTGGCTTCTATGTTTTGTGCTGAAAAAGGAAAGGATTGTGGTCTGTGAAGGGGTGTGTTTTCTAGCGTTCTTTGCAGGTGTGTCCACTGTGGCAAAATGTGTCAGCTGTACTGTTTTCAAATTCATCTGATGTGCAGTTGCTTTGCTGACCAGGAACCGCCGTTGTTCGAACCGCCATTGGCTGACCACCACAGTGACTGTGTGCTTGTAATATTCTTGGTGGTTGGTCACGGTGCTGACAGTGGTGGAGGTCAGACTGCCTATTTCCAGGCCTCCGCACTGCTGGCAGTCTGCCATTCTTGCTTGACAGTCGGCTGTCCTGTCTATACAACTCTTGAGACAGCGGTCTGAAAGACCGTCAACATGGAGTTATTTTTGGGACTGCCAACATGGCGGTCTGTCGGTCCGACAGCCAAACTTGTAATGAGGCCTTAAATTTGTTTATAGTTTGATGGTATTACCTAGTTTAGTTTAAGTTTGAATTAGTTTTTATCAGTTATGCCCTCGTATGGTAAACACTGATGTAGGTTTTAATATGTAGTATGATAGTTAGAGAAAAAAGCGCTGCACATCGGAGACTCCAATAGCCAGTATTGATTAATGGAAATGCAACAATTAACACCATGATGCATTTTGACACTTAAGTCTTTATCAAGTGGTTGCAAACTGTGATTGTTTACACAGCCACACCTTCTAAGTGATCCAAGGCATTCTGAGATTTGTAGTGCTGAACACTGGCCTCCATTATTATTTCAAATCCTGTTAGATTTAATAAATGTAAACATGCCAGAGACCTGCCCCTGCAGTATCTCTGTGTGTAGTTTTAAACTGCTAATTCAACCTGGCAAGAGTACCCACTTGCCAGGCCCAGACCTTCCCTTTTTAAACATGTAAGGCACCCCAGGTAGGCCTGAGGTAGCCCCAAGTGCAGAGCTCAATGTATGTTGAAGGTAGGACATGTACTGATGTGTTTCACATGTCTTGACAGTGCATTACTGCCAAATTTGGTTTTCACTGTTGCGAGGCCTATCTCTCTCATAAGTTAACATGGGCCTGCCTTCAAATGACTTTTAAGTGCAGCTTCCCTTTGGGAGCAGATGGAGAGATGGAGTTTGGTGTCTCTGAACTCACAGTTTAAAAATGTAGATTTTGGTAAAGTGGGTTTTTATATTGTTAGTTTGAAAATGCCACTTTTAGAAAGTGGGCATTTTCTTGCTTAAACCATTCTGTGACTCTTCCTGCTTGTGCATTCCCTGTCTGGGTCGGACTGACATTTGGGCTGTTTTTGACTCTCTACTAGGCAGTGAGACAAAGCGAGTTGGTGTGTGGCCTGCATGTCCTGATGGGTCATCTGGGCTAGAATGGAGAGAGGAGCTGACAGGTACACCCGAAAGGACTGTGCCTGCCCTCACACAGTGCAGTCTCTAAACCCCTGGTGTGTGTCTGGGGCCAGGCCTGGAAAAGGCAGGATCTTGAGAACAGAGACTTTGCTTTGAAGTGTACCTACTTCAAAGGCAGAAAGGGGTATAAGTAGTGGACCCAAACCCACAGATTTTTAGATTATTTCTGGACTCAAGAGGAACCTCTGCCAAGGAGAAGCGCTAAAGAGCCAGAGGAGGAGTACTGCCCCTTTGCCTGTGACAGAACTTTGCTGGGCTGAGTTGCTACTCTGCCTGAAAGAGGACAAAGACTGGACTTTGTGGTATATTCCTGCTTGTGAATTGTCTCCAAGGGCTTGGACTGAGCTTACCTCCTGTTTTGAAGTCTCAGGGATATCAAAGACTTGTATTGCCAGCACCCAGACTCTGCCGAGACGCCAACTCTGCCGAATGGTACCCTATCCAATCCCTGGGCCCTTGAAAGGTGAAGCTGGTGGAACCAAGGTTAAAATCCGCACACAGGAGTTGTAGGGGGGAATTTAGACGCACCATCTGCAAAGCGGCTGTAAAAACAATGCTGCACCGCCATCGCAGCTAAGAAATCGACGCACCTCCTGCATCGCGGCTGGGAAATCAATGCATCACCTGCATTGCGCCTGGAGAAACAATGCAACACCCACTTGCGGCTGTTGAAATTGACGCAAGCCCCACGTTCCTCAGTTCCTCATTACCGTGCAGTCAGATTGTGCACGCATCGTCACTGGGTGACAAAATCAACGTGAACCTGCCCGGACCCGAGGTGCCCATCCAGAAATCGACTCATCACTCTCCTGTGGGAGAGAAAATCGACACTGCCTACCCAACCGGAGAAGAAAGGACGCAAGGCCTCACTTGCGAGTTTTTGTTGTTTTGGTATTGTTTCATTTAGATAAATATTGGCTATTTTTCTAAACTGGTGTGGTGTCCATTTTGTAGTTTTTCCACTGTATTAATGTGTATGTAGGTACAAATACTGTACACATTGCCTTTGAGATAAGCCTGAGTGCTTGTGCCAAGCTGCCAAGGGAGTGAGCAGAGGTTATCTTAACCGTGTATTTCCAATACCGTGACTAGAGGGAGGCTTCCTGCAAGGAACAGAGTGCAAATTGACTGCCAACCAGAGATCCCATTTCTAACAATGTGTATATGTAAACAACAATATGTTGGATCAACTACACAGAAACTCAAAGAAAGATGGAAGGTACCTATCAGATCAATAAAAAAAAAGATCACAAATATCCTATGGCTATTCACTTTCATAGAGAACACTCTTCATCAGAACTGAATGCAGTTAGGTTTCTGGGCATAGAACACATTGACAGAGACAGACGTGGTGGAGACCCTGAAAAAACATTATATGGAGAGAAACGTGTTGGATTAACAGATTGAACATAGGTAACATAGGTGTGAATTTAGATAGGGAACTTCATACCTTTTTATAATAAGATTTGAATTTGTCATAAATCAAATAAAAACAAGATGGTTGGATTTTTGATTATAGTAATCAGTTGACAATCAGTGTATCTTATTTATTGGATTACTTCTTATTTATATCTAATCTCATTTCCTTTGTGGATTTGTTCTAGATGTGAAAAGTATGATCTGCACTTTGCAACCTCTAAAGCGCTGAACTTTTGCTTTTCTAGTAACTAAGGTATAGTGCAAGCAAGTGCTGTGTTTATGGATTTTTTTTGTAAAACTGTCAGTTTTGGAGACAAATTGTATCTGATGCTTTGGATTTGAGATCAGCAATAATGTGTTCATGAGGGCAATTGAATGACAGGGGTTTTAATCTCAATTAATAGCTATTGAGTCTTTTTGTTTAGTTTTTGGACTCTGGTACAATAATGATCTTGTGAATAGATATTTCTTTTTGAGAAGGTTCATGGGCATAAGGTTCAATGTGATAAAGGATCAGGTCGTTATTGTTTGAGATGGAGAAAGGATTGTTGTTTGATTGGATATTTATCCATTATGGGGTACAGCTGTCTGTTAGCTCTTACGTGAGAGTTTCTATTAACTTTCTATGGAACATGTTTAAGGTAAACCAGTACAGTACTATCATGAAGTTATTCATAGATTTACAGATAAACTCTAGCGGTATCCATTATGTTATGTAGCGGGAACTCGGAATATGTATTTTGCAATCTTAATAGACACTGTAATGGTGCAAAAAAAATGTAAACTAAATTTCCATTACATCTAGCGCATGGCGCTAGCAATAGTGTATTGGTGTGCAGCTCATATTGACTGGGGTTCAATTCTCAGTGTACACCAGATTTTTTTTATCTTTATTTTTCATTTTAATATGATTATTTTTTATTTTGCATCCCCTCTTTTATCTACTTTTAATATAACCTTGGAATAAGATTAAGGCCCTCATCATGACTTTGGAGGCTTGACCGCTATCCATGGCGGTGAACCACCACCATGAAAAGGCTGGAGGAAAGTGGAGTTGTGATTAGCACAGCAGTACAGGCAAGAGCATCACCGTGGCTTACCACGACTCAGACCTCTGCCAACCCATCGGGATCTGTGATCCTGGCGGTGGGGGCAGTCTCCTGGCAGTCCTACCGCCAGGGTCACAATCTGGTGGTCGCACCGCTAAGACTGCAGCGGCACAACCGGAACTGAATGTTTGGTGGTCCTCCGACCACCACACTCATAATAAGGTCCTAAGTTCAATATGAGGAATATTAGTTTGCCACATTTTGTTTTATTAGTTTGATTTTTTTCCATCTGGATGGTTTTCTGTCAATTTTAATTTAGAGTTAGATTACATTCAATGTTTTTCTTGCCACTCGCTTAATGTACGAGAACAGTATTCTACAGTTATTTGTGGTGTTTGTAATGCCTTTTATTTCAATTTTCAATTAAAGATCAGTTTTGAAATGCTACAACACAAAATGACAATTGGTCAGCCTTAATTGCAACTAATGGTCAGAGTTGCAAGTCAAGAAACAGAGTACTTAAGGGAGATGTTCCAGCGTAGACTGGTTGACAGATGGATGAACATGGTTCGGACACTACAGGGTTTAAAATTACTTAGTGAATCACAAATTTAGGGCAGAGGTTTTATTACTGTGGCACAAATATGGTACTGTGACATTAGGAGGGTTTCAGTGAATGTTTTACGCTGGGCTACTTTTGATTTAGTATATTGTTTGTTCTTCGTGCGTTTTATTCAAGTGTTTTTTAAGAGTTACGAAGTGACCTTAAGATGAGGGGTTTTCTATTTGCATTTGATAAAAGTATTATCTGGGAGTTCCTTGTGCTTGATGGATCACCCCAAAACTTTCAAAACAGCAGCTGAACTGACGAAAATACAAGTGAAATATTCATGAAGATTCATTATTGCACCAAAGATATTGGCAAAACAAAAAATGTTCTGTCTATCGAAAAAAGGTACTAACTCTAACTGCCTAGTGGTGACCGCCTTAAAGACCACTGTTGACGCCTATAACAAGGAAGAGGACATTTAACAACTGGTATACCCCAAGGCAGAAGGCTACAGGGCTATTAGAACATTCCACCACTTGAAGGTAGGATGTCCTAAATCACAAAAGGGGAAATAAAAGACAATCATTGGAATGTTGGAGGAGAAAGCTTACACCAGCCATTATATGCCCTACGCCACATTATTGTTTTCAATGGTGTTTCCAACCTTCCAGTGTTCTAATAATATTTAGATTGTTGTATAAATGTCTGTAGTTTATGTATTTTTTTTTCTTATATTGTTATGTATTTAGTTCTATATTTTATTGGGATGAATTATATTTATTTTGGAGATATACTATATATTTTGTTTACTCAAACGTGTATACATTGTTTAATGTTTATTGTAATTATTTTTTAATGTGAAAGGTTTTTTATGTTTAATAATAATAATGTAATTATTTTGCCAATATAATTGTAGTGGACATTATGTGGGCAATATTTTTGGCATATCATATGTTTAGTTAAAGGTAACATTACTTTTGTTTCCAATATTAGTGTTTTCGATATAAGTAAACATTGATATTTTTAACAATGATATTGCTGTTCTCAATATTTGTGTTTTCTTAGTTAAGGATAGGTAGTCAATATTTTTGTTAATATTTATTTTCCAATATTTTAGTGTTTCAATATTGTGTGCATTGATATCATGTCAGTGATCCAGTGCTAAACTGCTTAGGTTTGGAGGCCTACCTTTTATGGATTTATTGGCATTTGTCCGGTTTCAGGAGTAGAAATGTAGGGCTCCATTACAAGTTTGGCAGTCGGACCGCCTCCGCAGCAGTCCCAGAACGACCACTGCAGCGGTGGCCTCCAGACTACCATATTATGATGTATGCAGGCTGAAATGAAACCGCAGAGCCACTTACAAAAACACAGTCAACGTGGCGGTCTCCTTGCAGTGGTTAGCTGATGGAGGTCTGCCGCTGTGGTATGTATTCAGCAAAGCAACAGACCACTGCTCATTGGATAGATTAAAAAACAACACAGCTGACATACATTGGCCCAATGGACACACTATAAAACACACACATTCCCAGACCAGGATCCTTTGCTTCTCCACTACAGTACTGAAAAAAAGAGACCAAAGACCACCGTTTTTTTATTGATTGATAAGGCACCCCTTTTAACATCTTTCACACACTATATCATTTTCTTGTTAAGTAAGTCCCTGCCACCCACTTTAATTTACATCTATGTCACATCCCAAAAATCCCCGTTTTTCGGAAGATGAATTCAGAGTCATTGTGGATGAAATCATAAGAGTATAGCCACAATTGTTTGTAGCCCACATCCAGCATACTCCTCTCAGTAGGAAAATGGAAATGTGGCAAATGATAGTCGACAGAGTGAATGCTGTAGGCACCACCCTGTGAGCAAAGGAGAACATTAGGAAGAGGTGGGATGACCTGAAGTGGAAGGTGCATTCCCTGGCCTCCAGTCAACACATGAAGTCCCTGAAGACTGGTGATGGTCCTCCCAGGGCCCCATTATAGCTCTTTCCCTGGGAGGAGAAGGTATAGGCCATCCTGCATCCTGAGGGCTTGACAGGAATGACTGGAGGAGCGGAGTCCTGTAAGTCACAATTGAAAAACTGTCACACATCTTCATTGTCCTGCATGCTCACATATCACCTTTTGCCACTACTTTGTTCATCTACTTTCCCAACATGCAATGCCCAGAGTAGCAGAGGTGTAAGCTTGTCAATGTGTATTGTTGTAAATAACATCACATGTATTAATCCCCATTACATGCCATATGTTGGAATGGGGTCTGTGTTTCAATATCAAAAGATCATCCGAGGACCCATGATGTGTGTCAACATGTAGCTGTATGGGCTAACCTAATTGCAGTGTGGTAACAGATATATAAGAATAAACATTAGCCAAGTGTTGGGAAGTAGAGAGAGTGGCATGACTACAACTACCAGGAGGCCCTGTTTCTGTAAACCAACAGACTTTTGTACTCTTGCACAAATGCATCTGTTTGCCATCTCATAACGGATGTTCATGTGCCTAGGAGTTTAGCATTTGTGTAGTTTTGGGAGCCAGCAAGTGACATGTCTAAAACTACCAGGAGACCTTATTTCTGTAACTCAAACCAACAGGCCATTCTGTACTTGCCCAAATGCACCTGGGTGCTGTCTCTCAAATGATGTACCCTCCCCTGGGAGATTAGCATTTGTGTTGTGTGAGGAGTCAGCAAGTAACATGTCTACATCTACCAGGAGGCCCTGTTTCTTTAACTCAAACCAACAGACCATTCTTCACTTGGCCAAATATATCTGTATGCCATCTCTCAAATGATGCACCCTCACTTGGGATTTTAGCATTTGTGTAGTGTGGGGAGTCAGCAAGTGGCATGCCTACAACTATCAGGAGGCCATGTTTCGGTACCTCAGACCAACAGGCCATTCTGCACTTGCCAAAATACACCTGTATGCCATCTCACAACTTTTGTTCACTCACATGGGAGTGAGCAATCTACAGATCATGCTCAGCCCAGAGATGTGTCTGGTTACCTAGCTTGCTCTTGTCCCAGTATCCCAAAAATTAAACTATTAAGGACAGGAATGACACCTTACCAAGTGTATACATCAGGTAATCCTAAAGCATTAAGCTGCTTCATCAAATTGGTAGTGACAGCTAACACATTGACTCAGCACTGCTCATATGATGGCCACAGCTACATACCACAAAGTTTTTTGTTCACCTGTATCACACACAACTAGGCCTTGAAATGGTCACATACACATGTTTCTTTGCCACTGTGTTGTCTGATCTGTGTGTAAGATGTCATGTTCATCCAAAGTGCAACTAATTACCACATCTAATGAGCTGCTTGAGTCTAATAGTTTATGCAAGCTTCACTCATGTCAACATCTTCAATACCATGGTAACATAGCACAATCAACAGACCTACCGCTTAAGATTGCCCAAAGTCTCTACTTACAGTGAAACAAAACCTTTGGATGTAGATTCCACACGTCAACCAATAACAATGTATTCTATTTCTCAACAGTTTGAGCTGGCACAGCACCTGGCCAGACATTGTCCATGACCACACTCCCAACCCACCTCTGGATGAAGCACTCAGTGATGACGACAGTCCTGGTCATGTGGACGTGGATAACGGTCCTGGCCCATCTGGGCAGCCTGGTGAGACAGCAACAGTGAGTCTCACTGTGCCCATAAAAACACCTCCACACCCCAGTTGCTTCTACATCACAGACAAGATTGTGCCCCCAACCTGTGTACCTAGCACAGTTGCTACCATATTGTCCCCCCGTCCTGGATCCTGAGGTACAAATCAACAAGGGTCCAGGACCTAGTTGGAGAAAGCACCCTGTGGCAAGGGCACAGGCTTTTGGGGGTAGGGTCCGTGGGAGGGATACTGTGGGCCAGCAGTGTGAGGCCACTCATAACCAGGATACCATCAGTCACGTCTTGGGAGTCCATCAGAAGTCCCAAGGCATGATGGACCATGTGTTAACTGAACACCGGGAAATCAAGCAGCAGCAGAGGGACCAAATGGTAGACCATAATTTTTACTTGGTCACCCTAACAGGGATGCCGAGGGACAGCCATGCAACTCTGAGAAGGGCTTTTCCCCCAACATTTACCTCGTCCTTTGGGCCAACTACATCAAGCACAAGTACATCTGTGGCAGACACAGGAAGGGAGGCCCTGTCAGTGAACCAACCACCTCAGACATCCCTGACTCTATAGCAGCTGAAACCCCCCCCACCCTTCCAAGCGGGGACTTCCATGTATAAATCCAGGAGGGGCAGATGGAAAGACACCCACCATTACCAGCAAGAAACCTCATCCTTAATATCTTCCTTTGTGTGTCACACATTCAGTCTGTGGACTGATCCTGAACCCTATTCCATTTCTGATGAGAGGACTACTCTGGACTATAGACTTCTGATGGTGTGGCATCTACTCCTATGATTTCATTCACCATTACTGAACCCTTCACTTTTCATTCATATGACTTTTTGCAGCAAGTTTGTTTTCACCTTTAGCATTGTGGTCAATTCACCAGTCAAAAAATCATTGTCTGCTATCTTAAATTTCACATTTAGCAATGTAGGTATGTAAGAACATGAGAACCATACTGTAGGAAAGTCCTCCTTTTTACCCTGGTCACCCCCACACTTTTTGGACAGGTACTGGTGGTTACTGACTTTTGGCTGTGCCCTGGGTACTGCTTACCAGTCCCAGGGCCAGTGATCTGTGTAAAGTGGATATGCATACTAGGCTAATTATAATTGGCAAAGTTAACCTACCCATAAGTCCCTAGTATATGGTAGGGCATGGAGGTTTAGGGACCCCAGCATAGGTAGTGCCCCCATAGGTGCACTGCTGAGGTGCCCAGTGTCATTTTAAAGTCAGGCCTGTCTTGCTGGCTGCTTTTAAATTAAAGTTACATGCAAATTCGACTTTGGAATTAAAAGTAGTTCCAAAGTCTTAAACTACCTTATTTTTACATATAAGTCACCCCTAAGGTGTGCCCTATGTGCCCCTAGGGCTGGGTGCCATGAGTTATAAGCAGGGACCTTATAAAAATAGTTTTATAAGCCCTGGTGAGGTAAAACAGCCAAATAAGTTTTTCCCTCATTGTAGTGAATGGCCTCCATAGGTTAGAATAGAGAGACTTTATTTTAATTTAAAAAGTCCCCTTAAGTGACAGATACCAAGAGTTTGGTATCAAATTAATTGTTATAATAAATACCACAACTTCCAGTTGTTGGATTTAATATAACTTGTTCAGGTAAAGAGTTTTAAACATTACCTAAAAAGTTGCCAACTTCAGCCCTGCGGTGTTTTTGCTGCTGTGCTCTGATTGGCCAGCCTCTGGCCTGGCTTCACACAAAGAGATGTGCATGTGGGAGGAGATCTCCCCTCAGCAGATGGTGAGGCAGGAAGGGGGAGGGCTGCCAAACTGGTCTTCAAAGGCAGAGAAGGACATTTGGAGCAACCCAGCAACACCCCCACATCCTGCAAAGCCAGACAGTTAGGTGCCCCCTTGATTAGATTAGGAGAGCGCAGGAGAGGAGTGTGTTTAGGATTTTTAGCCACACCAGTGGGTGGGCTCAGCCAGATGTAACCTCCAAAAATCACTTTCAGCCATGATGGATTTTTGAGGAATGTTGCCTCCTGGGATTGATTTTTGCCACACTTCCCAAGAAGTGATCATCACAGAGGGAAGGACCCTGCACCTGATTGGAGAACCAGGACCCCACTGTTTTTCACCCAGGAGCAAGGATAAAACTAGCAGACCTGCACCCACACCTCAGATCTCCATCATATTCCAACAAGGAAGAACCACAGAAGAAGAAGGACTGCCCTGCTGGACCCCTGGCCTGCAACTGGACCCTGCACTCTGAAGGACTGCACCAGCTGCACACCTGGGCTTCACCACAAGAAGGACTTTGCCTGGCTTCAACTGGTTGAAGGAGGGACTCCCTGTTTGCTACAGGTGGAAATTGCTAACCAGAGTCCCCTGCTCCAACTCCTGAAGATATTAACCGGCTGACCACTGTCCAGTGGCCAAAAAGGAGTTTGCACCAGGTGCATTCTGGGAGTTGTAGTCCACACCCCCCAAGGATCATCTCAGAGCTTCTGGAACCTTGGGGTGGGGTGAGCTGTGGACTCCTAAAGAACCTTAAAGGAACATCTGGAAGAAGATCTAGAAGTTTGGAGAAGTTTGGAGAACTTTTGAAAAAAGCTCTATAGAGGGACCGACCTGCCGCGGCAACTCTAGCCGGCTTGCCTCAACCACGACCCGGCCTGATTTGCAGGTTCGTCCCCGTTAAGAAAATCTCCAAAAAAGAGACTAAGTCAGAACGTAGGAAGTTGACCGGGACCTCCCAGCCAGCGTATCTGAGGAGGGCTCCAAGGACGTCGGATCAAGATCCAGGTTTGCCCCGGTCGAAGGATTTTCACCTTGAAAAAACAACTAAGTCCGAAGGTAAAAATCTCCACCGAGGGCTCCCGCGACGCGAATCCGGAGAAGAGTTCCAGGAGGTCGGATTGGACTGGCAGGTTCGTCCCGCTGAAGAAAATCTTCAGAAAAACGACTAAGTCCTAAGGTAAACTTTTGACCGAGGCCTCCCGCTGGCTGTAGCCGAGCCGGGCTCCATCGCAGTCGGCCTTAAACTTTGATTTTGCCTCGGTCGAGGTGCGACCAGATGACCAGATTGGCACTTTTGTTTCTAGGTGCTAGAAAACAATAATTCTTTAAAAATTCATATCTCTGCTTCCCCTGATTTTATTTAGTTTTTGGGACACAGTAAATGGATTTACATTGAAGCTATGTATGTATCCTTTTTGAGTCAGGTGAAGATGTTGTTAGCAATGTGTAAAGTCCCAAAGATTACTCAGCCCAGATTAAGCCTTGGCAAAATGTCATATGAGAACAATGTAAAGCTCACTAAGCCCTTTAGAGTGCCACACAACCCTGAACTCACTTATAGGATAGCCACAGAATGTACTGTCATGTATGAAAGTGATGGAAATGTGATGTTCATGTAGGTTCTGTATGCTTAGCCTGCAGGAAGCAAAGCCTTTCAAAGTTGTTTCGCAGTATGGGAGATAGCAGGCTGGTGCACAGTAACTGTAGCTATGCACGTGAGGCACCAGGTCACTCAGTGTAGAACTGCAGATCCCTGGATGTGGCCAAAATGAGTCATCAGAAACAAGATTTGGCCTAAATACTCATACATTGACTACATTAGGAATGGGACTGAGGTAACCACCCGACCTCAAACTTATCTCCATCAACCCTCATTATCAATGTGTGTCATTGACTTATGACAGGTCCTTACTCCCACAGGTCTCTTGTCACCTTTCCAAAAGTCTTGTTTGTACAGTGCAGACCTATTGTGCAGATAGTTGTTTAATTCAGGGGAGATCACAAAATATGAATCACTAGTTTGTTACATGCAACCAATCAGACTAAACATAGTTTGGTATGTTGAATATCATCCCTGTAGGAGTGCTACATATGGTAAAAGGTGTCTCCTGTGGAACCAGGACATACCACACAAACCCACTCAGAAGTGGTATGGGAAGCCATTAGGTAGATCACATGTCCACACATCCACAGAGAAGAAACTTTCAGTGACACCCTTGCCAACCTTTTTATTGTCACCTAAGTCTTATGGCGTAATTTGTTCCATGGTAGTTGCCTGTATGGACCATATTCGAGTGAGTCCTTGGTCTAATGTAAAGGTGCCTGTATAGCCATGCACAAGAAGGTTACCCTTCAAAAGGTCACAATGGTATGTTGTGTTTCACAGTAGGTCACATCACAGTACATGTTCCTTGGTGCTGGACTACATGATGTCAGTGGGCTTGCTTAGTCAGTGTAGGACATGACTAGAGTTGTGCATAGTCAGCAGATGACTCCAAAAGTGTGTGTTTTTGTGTCCCTGTACTTATCAGTATGCGTGCTTTACACATGTAGTGTGTTGACAATTACAAAATGCTTGTGCTAGCTGTTTTCAAAATGTGTGTTAAATAACTTGTTATCATAAAAAGTGCAATTGTGACCTCTTCATTTGTCTATTGTATTCACATAGATCAACGCCCATCAGAAGCAAGGGATTTGGAGAGCCATCACCCGGAAGGTGTGGACCCTGCAGGTCTGTAGCCGGTGGAGCATCCACTGTTGCAAAAGGTGGGAGAACCTGAGACACTGGGTCCGGAAAATCGCCCAGGTCCAGCTAGGGCTGTCTTCCCAACATGGACAGGGCTTATGCTTGACCATGACCCCGCTGTTGGCCTGCATACTGGAGGTGGCCTAGCCTGAGCTTGATGGGTGTTTGAGGGAAGCAAAGCAGCTACAAGAAGGTGAGTCCTGGGCAGGTTTGTATATTTCACATTGCCAGGGTGATGTGTTATAGGCAGCTATCTCCTCATGAATATTGGAGTTGGCCCATGTGTGATATACAAGATGTGTTATTGTTTGTGTAGGTATGGTAGCTGGTGCATGCTGGTGTCCTAGTGACCAGGGACACAACAGAGTACAGTCCACTACCAGCATATTCTATTGGACAGACACAAGGCTGAATACAGTGGTCAATCATCTCAGGTTGTTTCATATTTCATATTGTGGGTTTTATTTGTACCCAACTGTCCACTTCTTTTCAATGTGTCAGCCCCAACATCAAACAACATTATGTAATAGATCACTCTACTCAGCCATGTGCCTGCTCAAGAGAGCATGTTGCTATCTGTCCACAATAGGCCACTTGTCTTCAGTGTGTCCAGTCACTGAGCAATCCTCGCCCTTGGTAAGTAGGGAATGCACGGTTACATGATTTTGTTAACATCACTGATGTCATCAGTATGTGTGCTTACATGTTAGCATGTGTACCTTGCACTTTTGTAGTATCATTTCCCCTACTGTTTCACACGAGCTACCTGTCTTCATGGGATGATATCTGATTCCATTACATATGTGTGCATGCCGAAATCTCTTAGAAGATAGTTTATATGACTGATATGCTGTTCATGTGGTAACACAGACAGGAGTGTGTCAACACTGTTTGTTGGGTCACACATTTCCTAACCTGGTACTCCATGTCATTTATCATGAACAATTGCAGAAGCAATGAAGGAAATGACAGGTAGACCTACAGTAATTACTCACAATGTGCATTTACATACCATTGAGGTTAAATCATGTGGCTAAGTGCTTTGCACGTGTTAATAGGTGAAGGTTCATTACCTGACTGTTGACATGCATCAGGGAGTGACATGCAGAAATGCTGGAATGATATGTGAGTGCGCACACTCAGTAATTCAATGGAATCTGTATTTGCATGGCAAAAAGGTACAGTGATGTGCCTTCCCATCGAGAAACACGTTAAAGGCCCTGTTCACATAATGGAGATTCCCTGTGCCACAACATTCAATGGACTGTTGCCTTTTATTCAAGCAATGTTGGAAGGGTGTTCTCAGCAGTACCAATAGAAACATGTAATTTCCCTTGGCCTAGCTGATTCATTGTGCTGTGGATGCTTGTAGACAAATCTCCCAGACATTTTGACAACATATTCTCCTGTGTACTTTTCTGTGCAAGATGTTTTATCTAGCAAAACAACATTAGTACATCTTCCATCAGACTATTCATACAATGGACATATTGTAAAGTGACCATTGGTGAGTTTGTACAGTGTGACATGGGTGTTTCCATGTCGCCTTCTTCCAGTTACTGTACTTCTTACTGCGACATGGCTGGATTATTTACCCTTCATTTCATCATGATGTGGTAATGTGTATATGAACATTTGCTGATTGCAGAACCTTGTATGTAAACTGTAAGACTGAACTTGGCATTGCCATGCGCTTTGATGCCAACAGGTTATTGAGGGGTGCTACAAGAGCCAAACCATTCAAGGTGACAAGGTTTCCTACTTGATCTATGGGTATTGTGATTGGACAACTTCACTCATACATTGTAGTTGTATTTGATTCTTATTTTCCTGTGGCCAGTTGTTTGCCGTTCATGTACCATGCACGTCTGTGTGGTTGCAACTGTTGAACCTACTTTGGAGGACCTTGTGGCTTGGGGCTACTGTACATTATGGTAATGTTTTGCAATCAAAGCTGTTGTTCAAGTGCATTCAGGCACATGGAATGACCCTATTTGTCTTTGTCATTTCAGCTTCTTCACAGGCAAGGGGAGGAAGCAACTGGTCACAGTACCTCCGGTCACGATACATCAACACAGAGGGACTCAGTAGCCCAGTGGGTGAGAGGAATGGCACAGAAGACACCAGCTCAACATCATCTTCTTCCAAGTGGACCTCCAGTGGACACTCCCTAGTGGTGGTGGAACACTCAGGATCTACATCTGTTCCATCCTTGTCCGCATTCCAAGTTCCATCTCTACCCTCCCTGTTGCTCCCCATCCAGGTGGCCGGCTCCCCCAAGAGGGTAGCCATCTGCTTCATGTCAGGCACTTCACCCCCTGTCCCTGTTACCCCCATTGTCCTGAGTGAGGAGGCTATTGACCTCCTGAGGAGCATCTCTGTGGGTCAGAAGCCATTCTGAATGCCATCCAAGTACAAGGCAGCCAGCTCCAACAGAAGGTTGTGTACCTGGAAGGCATTCATAGTGCTATATCTGGCATACAGAGATCTTTCAGGCTTTTGCCTCCTACCTCACAGTAGCCTTCGAACTCCCACAGCACCCTTCTCCTTCTTCTTCCCCATCAGTTTCCCTATTCTGACTCCTGTCCCAAGCACACTCACACATACGGACACACACACCTCAGTAGCCACAAGCAGCACACATAAACACAAACACCACAAGACATACAAGCATGCAAGCACTCAACAGACACTCACCCCACTCACACCCCATACCACCAGAAACCACCCCAATACCCACAGACACATCCACAACTCACCCCATGCCCCAGACACTATCCCAGCACCCACAGACACCACTCACCCCATAGCCCCAGACACCACCCCAACACTCACTGACACAGCCACCACTCCCACTATATCACCAGACACCACCCCAACACCCACAGCCACTGCCACCACTCACCCCATTACCCCAGATACTACCCTAAAACCCACAGACACAGCCACCACTCACATACCCCAGAGACCAACCCAATACACACAGACACATCTACCACTCCCATTTACCCACATCACAGCCCACCAAGAGACACAAATGCCCACACTCACACAAGCAACAGACACGAACAAAACACAAACATGCTTCAGATACACACACACCATCACCAACAACAGCCACAACCACACCTGACACAAGCACTTCCTCAACCTCCCGACCACTAATCCTGCCTAAACACCCAACTCATTTTAACCAAGAAAGTTTCAGGTTTGCCCTTATACTGTGAACCTCTCCTTTATCTAAATGTGTGCCCCATGCTGTTACTGCTGTAGTTGCTTTCAAGACTTACACTTACACATTTGCCACATAGGCATGAAACTCCGTTATTCTTTTGGTTGTCCCTGGTATTCATCAAGCCACAGTTCCTGTGCAAATAGTTGCTTTAAGGCATGTGCAAAGTAAAATGTACCCTAGGGCAGCAGCCTTCCTGGGTTCTCCCTAATGCCACCATACCTATTCTGCAGGAATTGTTTAAACTGTGAGTTTGGGATGTTCAGCCTACAAAGTATTCTCTTGCAATGTGGTTAATAAGTGCAAGCTCATGACAAGGATTTTGCAGGGAAGGTGTGTATGGGTTCAATGACACATCCATACAGATGTATATGTTATGTCACGACAGGCCATGGCATGTGAACAATGTGAGGGTGTAATTTCAAATTTTAGGTGTGATATTGATGAGGGTTTGCTGTTGTGTGATACAATGCTATGGACACATAACTATCCCTGAAATTGGAATGTACAAACATATTAGGTTTTCTAGAATGTGGTGGTGCAGTGTTAGTGACCTGGCCAAAGGGGGAATCATGCGGCTGTGATTGGGTCACACGTTGTGTACAACTCTGACCCGAGGCACGCAAAATATATGTAGCTCACAGAGCATATACCAGGTCAATGGTGGCCCGTCAATTTGCTGTGGAATTGGAGGACATGTTGAAATGCGTTCAACCTTTTCAAGATCATGGATGTGCAAGTCTCAATATGCTGTAGAGTGTAGCATCCTGAGTAAGTGTTTACCTTCATGATTAGGTCGAGATCACTCATTATTGTGTCATGTAATGTGAATGGCTTTAATAATAGGGTGAAGAGGAATGCAATTCTGGCATGGCTCAAGTCTATGAAGGATAGTATAATTTTTGTTCAGGAGACACCTTTTAAATCATTAGCAGCTTCAATTAAATTCCCTGGGTATATTCAGCATGACTATTCTGCATCAACAAATGTGTCAGTCCGTGGCGTTGCAATAAAGACTCGTAGAAATATTGCTGAAGAGATAATTAGGGTGCATAAAGCTCCTAGTGTCAGGTGGGTGCGGGTCCAAATGAAATTTGTATAACCAAGTTATTAATCAGGTTGGTTTCTATTCTCCTATTGAGATTCCCCTCAATTGCAGGCCTCAATTTATGATTTCACTAAGGGCATGGAAGGGCCAATAGTAATGGGTGGGGACTTTGATATACTTTGTGATCCTGCCCTGGATTGCTTGTGGCTCAATAAAACTCAGATGAAACCTAAGTCTATTCAAGTTTTTCACACTCTTATGTGCGATTTTGCACTGATTGCCGTATGGAGATCTGATCATCCATTGGATAATCTCTACACCTGCCACTCGAAACAATTTTGGTCATCAACTCGTATCGACCTTTTCCTTACGTCGCATGACTTGCCAAGATCGCAGGCAGCTATAATAGCAAATCCCTTTTCAGATCATGCCATGATCACCCTTGGCCTTAATCTCTCAGTTCAAACTCAAATGCTACCGATGTGGACATTTGATAAACCTCTATTAGCAAATGAGGCATGGATTGCTCAAATGCGGTTAGCAAATCAGGATTTCTTGGACAGCAATGTTGGCTCTGCCTCAGAAATTGCAGTATGAGAGGCATTAAAGGCTTTTTTTAGAGTGGAGTATATACCTTAGGTCAAGCGGTCAGAGAAAGCCACATACCACAAGCTACTAATCAAGCAACTGCTACATGTTTAGTTGTTCCCTCATCAGAGGGTAAGACCAGGGTGATGTGTGGCCAGCAGGACCTTAAAGATCATTTTCTTAGCAAGGAGGTGATAGAACCACAGTACAATGTTACAGCAAAGTCACGAGGACAATGAGCATACCAACAGATTTGTGGCACAGTTGGCAAAGCGTAAGGATAATGTGAATAGAATTACGAATATCTATGACCTGAGTACCGCAGCATCCATCCCTGGAGAGATATCTCTTTTTTTTTTAACGTCATTATACCGCTTTCTACTCTGATGTCTTAAACCCATCTCCTGATGAGATCACAAATTGGTTAGCAGATTTCCAGATTCCCTCAATCACAGCTGAGAAGGTGGCTACCTTAATTAGTCCCATTTATCTTGCAGAGGTCAAGGAGACCATAGATTCCATGCCTAATGCCAAAGCTTGTGGAGCTGACGGGATTCCATCCTCCAATTAAATCAATATTTAGTTTTTTTATTTAATAGCATTCTCCGGGAGGCTAAAGTCCCAGATACTTTCACTCAAGTGGTGGTGGTTTGCTTTCTGAATAGAGGCAAGTCTCCCCAAGATACACAGTCACATCACCCTATCAGTTTATTAAATGTTGAATATAAAATATTCATGGAAATTTTGTTCAATCATCTATTGCATGTGGCATCATCAGTTATCCATTCAGATCAGAACAGCTTTTTAGCAGACACACAATGTCAACAAATATCCATTATTTGCTCCAAGCGATGGATTATTATACTACACAGCAAATTTGCGCTGCTATCATTTTGTTAGATGCAGAAAAAGCATTTGATCAGGTCCAATGGAATGTGCTTTTCGCCACATTACAACTCACAAATCAGCACCGTGGTCTTTGTACGGTGGTGATCCATTGGTGGTCCGAACTACCCCCCCAGTCAAAAACGCACCTCCACCAGAACACAACACCACTTTGGACAATACAAACACCCCAAACCTGATAAACGTACATACACACCTGATCACAGCACTATATAACACACCCCTCCACACCCCTACAATCCTTTGCATCCAGAAATTTTGACAGACAGAGGGAAGACAGCACTAACAGAAGACACTGCACCTTGGCACATACAACAGCATCAGCAACACACACATTGCTACTGAACACAAACACCACAAACCACACGCACACCCTAGCACTCAACCTCAACCCAACAACCAGCACAACATGCATCCCTGCACATCACACACCCCACTCCCCACAACACAACCACCATGGCACCACAAACCCCACCACAATTCACAGACGAGGAGTTGAGGATCATGGTCGACGAAATCATCAGAGTGGAGCCACAACTGTGTGGATCACAGGCCCAGCAGACATCCATATCCAGGAAAACTGAGTTATGACAGAGGATCGCCCACAGGGTGAACGCAGAGGGAAACCATCCACACACAAGAGATGGCATCAGGAAGAGGTGGATTTCACACACTGCAGTAAGTACTACAACTACCACAATACAACATTCCCATCCATCGTAGAATTGCTAATTCCACTCCACATTTGGACACCTGCACGTATAACCATGTCACCCCCCCTTCACCATCAAGACATTTTTGAATGCACATCAGTACATGGCAATGAAAGCAGTCAAGACCACCATCAACTATATAACAAAAATTAACAATAGCAACTTCCAACAGACCCAAAAGCTAGCAGTTGTCAAGAAACTGTCATTGCCATTACTGGTCAGCAATTGCAGGCAATGATAGCAAACAACCATGTGTACACACCATCATATAACACACGATCTCTCACTCCGCAGGTTTCCCTAGTACTGCCACACAGCAGAGGATGTAAGAGACTGAAAGCCAGCTCCTGGAAGTAGGTCAATAGAGGAAAAATACCCTGGATGTCTGGAAAGGGATGACTTACCTGGCCCATCAGACATGACTGGTCAGTCCATCACCACCAGCCTCACCCTGCCCACAACTGAATCCCCCTCCCTTGTGGCACCTACAGCACAGCTGAGTCCACCTTTCCAAACCTGTATCCCAAGGATAGATCATTTGTCAGTGTGCCCAACAGTACAGGGACCGGAGCCAACACCCCAAACCCAAGACAATGAAGGTCCGGGTGTCAGTGGGAGTGGGCACACTGTGCCAAGGGCAAAGGCACAGGGGGAAAGGGTCAGTGGGAGGGCAACTGAGGGCCAAGGGATGAGGGAGGAAGCAACACAACATGACTGGCCAGGAAGCCATCTCCGGAGTCCTGGGAGCCTACCAGCAATCCCAGGACACGATGGCCCAATTACTCATCACTTTGCAGGAGAACCAGAGGCTGCAGAGGGAATACCGTCAGGAGGCCATGCAGGAGTGGCAGGCACACAATGCCACCATGGTCTCCATTGTAGGGGTGCTCATTGAACTCACAAGAATCCAGCGTGCGTCCTCCACCCAACAGCAGGCCCCATCCAGTAGTCTTACAACACCTGTGCCCTCAACATCTGTGCCAGCTACTGGAATGGAGGACCAGCAAGAGGACCTACCGGCCACTAGCACCCCTGCAGCTGAGGAACACCCTGAAAAAGAGGTCATCCATCCAGACATTCTGCAGGACCTGAGGCCAAGACCAAACACACCGCCAGGAAGTGATCTCTCTCCTGAACATTCTCCCTTGTGTATCACTGATATCCCCTGTTCACTGTCCAATGCCAAACCCCATTATCTCCAGGCTCATTGATACAGGACCTGGGGAACCAGTTAACCCCACTTCTAAGAATTGTGATGTGAAACACAAAATAAACACTAATGAGCAAAAGTAATGGTGTGTGTGTCTTCATTGACTAAAGTGACATATTTGGTAACAAACAGCAATCAAATACATATATCTATACAACAAGCTTGTCTGAGTCACAGATGTAGCATGAATTTCCAGCAGGTATGTCAGTACATCTATATGGTAGTAACATCCAATGACAAGGGTGCCAACAGTCATGTCAGGAAGCAGATTGTAAACACACATGTGACCTGATTAGGAAACAAAATAGGGAAAAGGTTAAATGAAGTAACCCATGTAGGCCATTAAAATACACATACAGCAGTATTTCACATAAACAGGATACATGCTGCAGTGGGTACGACACCACATATCTACAAGCTAGAACTGTCAGTCACGCACATGCAAAGTAATGGTATAATTTCATATAGGTGACATCCCCAACAGTACACCACCTTGCATTGTCAATAACAGGTAGATGCCAGACAGCAGCTCAGAGTACAAAATGATAGGTTTGCTGAGCAGGACTATTCAAAGATGTGTACATTCCATTGTCTCATCAATTCAGACTTAGGGCCATACAACTTGAGTACATCTATAAGGATGAGATGTAATGGCACCAGCATTTATCACATGTAAATGGCAGCATTGCATTTGCTCTTCCCCTCATGTTAAGTCAGCATCCCATCAGGTTTGAAAACAAAGATAGAAGGCAATAGTCTCCTCATACACCTAGATGCATACAACATTGAAGGACAAAATCACATCTCCCACACAGGGTTCAACTGTTCATTAAACTTTAGGCCATACATACCTGAGAATGATTGAAAGTATTGTTGAATTAAGTCAGTCCTGTTGTCAGCTTCCTCCTCGTCAGCAGCAGGTTCACCAGCTTCAGCTGCAGCTCGTGCATCTATGTCCCCCTTCTCCAACAGTGGGATGTACCTTCATAAGGCCAGATTATGTAGCATGCAGCATGAAACAATGATCTTGCAGACTTTCCATGGTCGGTATTGTAGGGCACTGCCGGGCACATGGAGGCAATGAAATCTTGCTTTCAATAGGCGGAAAGTCCTCTCTATCACGTGCCTCGTCTGCCCATGTGCCTCATTGTACCTGTTCTACCCATCTGCAGTTGGATATCTAACTGGAGTCAGGAGCCAGGGCAGGTTGGGGTATCCATAGTCACCTGTGTTCACATAGGAGCAGTACATTAGAGAACTGTGTTAGGCATAGAGCTGACTGTGGAGAGAGGTAGTGCAGGCAGCTGACATGGACAGTAGTACACTTACCAATTTGCCAGGCCCTTTCTCACTGTAGTTGTAACATCAATGCAGGGACACCGCTGTTCCTCAAGACGTAGGAATCATGCACCAAACCAGGGAATTTTGCAGTCACATGTAACATATACTGGTCTGCAAGACACACCATTTGAACATTAATCGAATATGTACTCTTCCAGTTTCTGTACACCTGGTCATTGGCCCTTGGAGGTACCAAGGTGACGTGAGTACCATCAATGGCCCCTATTACATGTGGCACATGAGCAATGTTGTAAAATGCAGCCTCAACAATGTTCAGCTCTGGAAGTTGTGGGAACCTTAGGGACCTGTCCATATGCTTTAGTCGGGCATCCAGCACATCCTGTAACACTACACTGAACATCGGCTGTGACATCCCTGCAGCCAGCCCCACAGTCACCTGAAATGAGCCACTAGCCAAAAAATGCAGGACAGACAACACCTGTACTGTTGTAGGGATGGCATGGTGATTCCTTAAGGGTGGCAAGAGTATTGACCCTTTCCTCCCTTGCTATCTCTCCCACCCTCCTTCTCTCTCCTCCTCTATGTGTGCATTAGCATCATCTGATGAAGGAGAAGGGGCACCGACGAGTGGGGATGCTGCATCCCACAGGACCCAGGAGGAAGAGTCCACAGATGCCCAGGGTACCAGTAGGACAGAGGGCGAGGGTTGCACCACGGGGGGAACTGGAACAGCTACAAAATCATATTCAGATTCTTCCTCCGAATGTGGCTTACTGGTGGTGGTAGCCCATCTGGGACCAGCTCAGCATCATCCTTGTCCGCCACCCCCCTTACCAGCACCTCCCTCCCTGTAGCTCTACACCCAGTTGCCCATGCCCGCTCACCCAGGAGGGTGGGCATCTCCTTGGCCGCAGGCACCTCTGCCCCTGCTCCAGTCAGCCCTGCTGCCCTCATTAAGGAGGATAGTGACCTCCTGAGGTCAATCTCTGTGGGGCAGTCAACCATTGGGAATGCCATCCAGGGACTGGCACCCAGAAGCAGCAGAACAATGCGTATCTAGAAGGCATACCAAGATCATTTCAGGCTCTGGCCTCCTCTTTGATGGCAGCCAGTGTCCCTTCATCTTCTGTCCCCCCTCCACCTACCTGTTCCCAATCCAAGACCCCTCTACCTTCACCCATCAAAGCACACCTACAGACCAGCATTTACCCACTACAACAGATAAGGTGTGCAAAGACAGACACATTCACCACAAGCGACACCACAAGCATGCACACACACAACACACATCAGCAAACACGACAAAAGACACTTCCTACACTGTCTCCCCTACCACCTCCTTCCTCACTGTCACATCACCACTCACAACTGCTGTCACTGCATCATCACTCCCTGATCCTGCTGTTGTAGTTTAGCAGCGATTAGATTAAGCATTAGCAGAAGACATCTTGTATTTAGTAACTATTGTGAACATTTCGCGGAATCCATTTTGAATTCATAGCAGCCATTTTCTCTGCCACATGCTGCCATATGCTCACCATGTGCTCTGTCCTACCTTTCTGTTAACTATTCTTGAAAATCTGCCTAGTGACAAGTTATATTTAGCATCTCCCACTTTCGCACATGCTCAGTAAGGTCTGCAGCTGTTAGTCCTTGAAAACTGTCAGCTACTCCTACCTGTCGACTGTGCATTTCCACATGACCTTACATGTATGCAAGTCTTGCTTCTATAATTGTACCACCTCCTTTTAGCCCCTGCGTGGGTATAAAAGGACCGTGCTCTCTCAGTTCAGTGTGCTTCTTCAAACATTACCGAAGGGTGCTGTTTGAACTGTAGTACCACCTCATGAGGTTAATAAACTTTGTCTTTTCTTTCAGTTTCTGTGCCAACTTCTTCCTACATGGTCTGAGGACTTTGTGCAGAGAAAGGTGAACCCCTTGCACTAGTAGGCCTTGATGAGGCTTACTTCAACAAATTGGCGCCCGAACAGGGACTCATTGGCGACTCGGATGCCCAACGGATTGGTCGCGACGAAGGATTGGGATCTCGCTGTGGACGATCAATGCCTGAGGAGACCCGAGTCTTGGCAACCACGGCGTTTTTCCCTTCTTTCTGATTTGACCATCCAGGTGGCGCCGGTCCTCGACTGAGATCCTTTTTGTTCATTCGTCATGCAGTGACCATTTGGTCGATTTTAGAACTTGGCAGTTGGAACCTGGACACCCTGTGATTGGTAAGAGCCGTTTTACGGCACTTGCTGTGGGTTTTGATGCCTTTGTTTGGTAATGTAGTTTAGCACTACTTACTGTGGCTTTCGTGTTTTGGGTGACTAGTCAATTTGTGTCCTTTGAATTGATATATAAATTGCAATTTATATAGGCAGGTAATGAGGAGAATTTTCTCCAATTTAATTTTGATTTGAACGGCACCTTAAGTGCTACTTTGATTATAATATTGCGTATTCTGCACAATTTTTTGGCATGCCTGTTTTTAGCGCACTTCGTAGGATGTGTTGCTTTTGTAATGGTACCAATTTGAGACTGGAAGAATCGCAACCGGCACCCCCAGAGGGGACGCCAAATAGAGATATGTATGTTAAACATGGTCTTTCTTCTATAATGTATAGCACATTATGGAATAAATACACTCGTGCGGATCCTGAGTTACGTTGGCCTATGCATGGGTCATTTGATTTGCGAAAGATTGAGTATGTGGAACAATGTATGTGTAAGCGAAGGTCTAGGCAAGTTATGTTTGACTGTGTACGAATGTTGGAGAAAGAAGTGCGTGGACGAGTGAAGCGTGAGCAAGCCTTGCTTGAGAAAAAGCAGCGGAAGAATGTATATGTGAAAGCATTGGAAATGAGAAAGAAAGAAATAAATGACTTAAAGGAGCTAGAAGAGAAAGAACGTAAATTACAGGTAACTGGCCAATACACCGTTAGGCAACCTCTCTATCCTATCCTCAATAAACCACATGATGATTTATTGTTATTGGATCGCCCTCCACCTCTGTATGTCGTTCCTTCTGCCCCTCATGAGTTAGTTAAGGCCTCCAGTTCGGAGCAACAGAAGATGCGAGACAGTCGCTCTATGTTGCCTGCTGACCGTGCGTCTGAGCTTAGATCTATTGCTCGTAAAACAATTTGTAGCGTTGTCTCTGCTTCTGAACTTTTAGACAACATGAAAGGGTGGACGGAAAAGGAGCAGCTATATTTTCCTGAGGCATTTGGCTCAGAGATTATTGAACTAAATCGGAAATATTCTGATGAGTTAGAGCCCGATGATGTAGCAGCTGATCATAAGCAAATGCGTGATGGTCTTTTTGTTTTCTCCCAGGTGGCTGATGCAATCAGGCGTTTGGTGAAATTATGTGTTACGGCAGTCCGCTTGCAAGAGGAGAAAAGGGCTGTGGACGTAGTTGCACAAACATCTCAGACCGGTGGGGTGCAAGCTTCCATCTTCGGAACAGATAAGACTATGATAGTTCACGCGAAACCAATGCGGGAGGCCATGCCTTTGTATGTTCCTCCTAAAGGATTGGGTACAAGTGATGATAAAACTTCTGTTGATGCTAAGGGTTATTTTATTTATAATTGGGTGTATACTCCTTGGAATAGGGCAGATGTAATGGCACTTAAAACAGCATTACCTGACCCGCGGAAAAATCCAGCCGCCTTTTATGAGGAAGTTGAGGGAGCAATTAGTTCTTGTACTATGACTTTGGCTGACATTGATTTATTTTTCGGATTGATATTACCGCCAGATATGTGGAGAACTGTTCGTAAAATTGTAGATCGTGCAGTTTTTGGGGCGTCATGGAAAGAATTAGAACAGATGGACGGGGATAGGGAACCTGCGAAAAAGCCATATCAGTTGATTCTAGATCTTCCTGCAGCCATATTAGTTAAGTTAAAAATGATTATTCCCCCTAAAAAGATAGATTGGACTGTTTTAGCGTCTTGTAAGCAAAAGGCAGATGAATCGGTCTCTGATTTCTTTACACGCTTTGAAGAAGCATTTCATGATTTTAGCGGTCAGATGATACGGGCAGACATTTGTTTGTCGATAAATATGTCGCAAATCTGTTACCAGGAATAGCTAGTCGTCTAAAAGCTAGTGAAAGTTCATGGACTACCTCTACTCCAGTTTCTCTTTTGACTATGGCTCAGTATTATGAACGTCAGGAATTAGAAGCAAAAGGTAGCAAGGATAAAAAGATTAAAGAATTAAAAACGAAGGTTATGTTGGCTCAAGCTTATGGTCCGCCTTTTAGAGGTAGTGATAGAGGTGGACGTGGATCTTATGGTTCTTCTTACACTCGTTCGAATTTGTCTGTTGAGCAGTGTGCGTATTGTAAGAAATTTGGGCATTGGGCTGCCGATTGTCCAGCACTACGTGTTCAGCAGTGTTCACGTGGTCGGGGAAAAATGAGAAATCGCTCAGGATATTCAGGACCTAGAAGAAGCACGAATGATCATGCTAGGGTTGATGCTAATGTACGAGGGCAGGATGGGCTTAACACTTTTGATAGACGGAACCAATACCAGATGTCTAACCATGTGCAGCCTGATTTCCAAGATTCTGCTTATGCATAGGATTGCCTAGGATGGGGTAAGGAATCAGTTGAAGTTCCAGTAGATCAGAGGGGTCCCTATGTTACAGCACATGTTTTGGGTTCTACTGATCAGGTTCTGGTTGATACAGGAGCTACTCGTAGCGCCTTGTCTAAACAATTGATTCCAAGGGCTCCCCTGTCTGGCTTAACCATTACATCGATAGGTTTCGATGGAACACCTTCCCCTAGCCCATTGTCACAACCACTTGCATTCCATGTTGATAAATTTACTGCTCCATGTCCATTTTTGCTTTCTCCAAATACATCAGACAATATTGTGGGTCTTGATATGCTCAAGTATTTCAGGGCTACAATACGATGCTCTCCTGAAGGGGTGCGTGTTATTATAATCATCCTGTGATGGAAAGAGTTTGTCTTGTTAAAGAGGATATTGCATTAGCTTCACTCCCTAGTACTTTGTGGGCTACTTCAGATACTGATGTGGGACAAATTATTATTCCACCTGTACATATTAGTGTCAAGGAGGGAGCTGTATTGCCACGTTTGCCTCAATACAAAATTTCACAAGAGGGCGAAGAAGCACTCACACGAATTGTGCATGATCTTATTGCAGTTGGAGTTGTTGAGGAAGTTTTGTATAATGTTTGTAACAGCCCGATTCTTCCTATTCTGAAAAAGGATACTGATACCAGGATTTACCGATTCATTATTGATTTACGAGAAGTCAATAAGATTGTGATACCACAATATCCTGTGGTATCTGACATCACGACACTTCTTACTTTGGTTCCCTAGACAGCAACTACGTTCTCTGTGATAGACTTGAAGAATGCTTTCTTTTCGATCCCTATTCATCCTGACAGCCGATATTTGTTTGGTTTTACTTTGAATAAACGATCATTTAGATTTTGCAGAGTTCCTCAAGGCTATACGGAGAGTCCGAGTATTTATAGTCAAGCTTTAAAACGACAACTTGATTCTTTTGTTTTGCCTGAAGGTGTGGCTCTCATACAATATGTCGATGATATTTTGTTGGTGGCTGATACCCCTGAGCAATGTGAAAAGTGCACTTTGTCCTTACTTTCTTTTCTTGCTTCACACCATCATAAAGTGTCACCAAAGAAATTGCAATATTGTAGACCAAAGGTAACCTATTTAGGTCACCTTTTGTTTAAGGAGGGCATTTACATCAGACCGTATTCAAGCAATTTTAGACACACCAGTACCCTCTACTCAGAAAGATGTTTGTGCATTCCTTGGTCTTACTTCTTTTTGTAGGCAATGGATATTAGGGTTTTCACACATTGTCAAACCTTTCCTAGCACTTTTGACTAAAGATACTCCAATGCCCCTCCCATGGACAGATGAATGTGAGACTGCTTTCAGGCAGCTACGACAAGCCCTTTGTTCAGCACCAGTGTTAGGTACTCCAGATTACATGAAGCCTTTTACACTTTACGTACATGAGAAAGATGGATGTGCATTGTCAGTTTTAGTACAGACACATGGCGATAAGCAGCGTCCCTGTGCATATTTTTCAGCAGTACTTGATCCTGTTGCTTGAGCGTTGCCTGGGTGTTTTCGTTCATTTGCCGCAACAGCTGTGTCAATACGTCAGAGTGAAGGGATAGTTTTGTCACATAAACTTTTGGTGTTAGTACCCCATGCGGTTGATGCTCTTTTAAATCAAACAAAGACACAACATTTAACTAGCGCTCGTATAACAGGATATGAGTTGACATTGCTGGCTCCTCACATTACACTGAAGAGATGTGCAACACTAAATCCAGCCACTTTGTTGCCATATCCGGTGACTCAGCCTCAGGGACAAGAAACACATGATTGTATATTCCTTACCGAAGAACAGACAAAGGGTCGTATTGATTTACAAGATACGCCCCTTCAAGATGTAGACGGGGAATTGTGGGTTGATGGGTCTTGTTTGAAGTTGCCAGATGGTACGACCTCAGCTGCATATGCAATCACCACAATACACACAGTAGTGGAGACAGCTCGTATACCACAGAAGTCAGCTCAAGCAGCTGAACTAATAGCTTTGACACGAGCATGTGAGCTTAGTACTGACTTATGTGCGAACATTTATACAGACAGCCGCTATGCTTTTGGAGTGGCTCATGATTTTGGTTTGCTTTGGAAGGAGAGAGGTTTTCTCACATCCCACGGGATGCAGATAATGCACAGAGAATTTGTGCATAACCTCTTGACTGTATTGACATATCCAAAGAAACTAGCTATTGTGAAATGTAGTGCACACAAGAAAGTGACCGATAAGATAAGGCAAGGTAATGCTGTTGCAGACCGCGTAGGACGTGAGACTGCGATGCAGCGAAGTACTACTTCTATGTATGTAGTAAAGTCACAAGCTGAACGTTGGCATAATGCTAGACAAGACGTATTAGATATACAGAAATCTGCTTCTGTGAAAGAACGTGAGCAATGGTCTGAAGATGGAGAATTGGATGATGAGGGCTGTTGGCAGAATAAGCAGATGGATAAATGGAAATTGCCTATAGCTTTTGTACTACCTATGGTTCAGATGGCACATGGGCTGGCACATGTTGGAGCTTCAACAATAACGAAGTTGCTTACGCAAGTTTGGGAGCATCCAGAAATTTCCAGTACAGCTAAGAGAGTAGTACAGTCTTGTTTGATCTGTTTACAATACAATCCTGGAAAAGGGACATGTACTCCTGCGGGAGGGTTTGCTACACCAACTGCACCTTTTGAAGTTCTACAAATGGATTATATTCAGCTTGAACGCTGCAACAATTTAAAGTATGTCTTGGTGGTAGTATGTGCCTTCAGTTAATGGATAGAGGCGTACCCCACAAAGGATAATACTGCCATTACCACAGCGAAGGTGCTTTTGAAAAAAAAATTCCCTAGGTTTGGTGTTTGCAGACTTTTATGGATTGATAACGGACCTCATTTTGTTGGGGAAGTTATTAAGTATGTCCTGAAGGGATTAGGGATCAAACAGAAGTTCCATGCGGTTTTCCACCCACAATCAGCAGGGTTGGTGGAAAGGTATAATGCTACTTTGAAGCTGAAGTTAGCGAAGATACAGGCTTCCACACCCTTAACTTGGCCGGATGCATTACTGTTGGCATTATTGTCTATTAGGTCAGTTGCACACTCTCGACTTGGCCTTAGCCCATACGACGTGGTTTTCGGGAGGCCAATGAACATTTGGGGAGTTCCTAAACCAAAATCTGTATATGATGTACCTTCTGTCCTGATGAATGATTATTTGACACAGTTAACCGACAATTTGGTTTCTATTCATCAACAGGTGCGAGAAGCACTTCCTGACAGATCTACAGGTGAAGGCCATGAACTCCGACCTGGTGACCAGGTGATGATTAAGTCCTTTGAAAGATCAAGCAGCTTGCAACCAAGGTGGCGAGGCCCAGAACAGGTGCTCCTTGCGACAAGGACAGCAGTTCGAGTGATGAACCGAAAGAATTGGGTCCATAGTACTCAATGCAAGAGAGTGCTACCTACCTTGGTGGAACCTGCTGTGCTGACCGATCATCGAGAGATTTTGACTACGGAGAAAGGCCGTGCTATATCACCTGACGAATCTGCAGAGGTCTTCCCGGACCATAAGACTTCTGGAGTGTCGCGATATAATTTGAGACTGAGGAAAGAATCTGATTTTTTTTTTTTTTAAACTGGTTGAGCTACCGCCCTGGGTTAGTGAAACGGAGAGCCAATGTGGCAAGGGGGGGGGGGTATCAGCCATGCATTAGAGTGGTGACACCTGTCTTGGCCCGTGGTGAAGAAATCAGCGGCTGCCCAGGGATAAGAGCTCCAATGATTGTTTTTAATTCATTTCTGAAAGGGTCGATTATCACTGTTGCTAAAATGAATAACAAACTGATCATTAGTACTATGGGGTTTGTTATTGTTTTGGTGGTTACAGCAACAATCACCTGGTTTGTTGAAAAGAAGGCTCCTGCTTGTGAGTTTTTTGTTGCCACTACTCCAGTACCAGAGGATCACTATTACTTTACGCTTCCCTATCAGGAGCAGAAGCACCGTCAATCGTACTTCAATAAAACTTTCATTCAGATGTTGCATCATACTCATAATTACAAATACTACTAACTGTTGGGTATGTGGAATGATACCTGCGCATCAAAAGAAAGGAGGAACACCTTTCATTCCTCTTCCTTTTTCACACAATGGTTCTTGTCAAGCTTGGTACACGCTTTTGTTTGCATCTGGAAAACATACAGAGGGCGGAATTATTTTTCGCCTTAATAAAGTATGCTACCAAGACAAAGATGGGTATCCCCAAGCCAAAGGAACTAAATGGGAATGGGAAGAGTATCAACCGGACAATGTTTCAATACCATACGTCTTCACAAATATACGAGACTCTTACAAGAAAGAACAATTTGTGATTTCTGTTACAAAAACTAAAGCAGATTTATGTATACAAAGCATTGGACGAATTCCAGTAGGGATAAGCGATTGTACCTTGATTTTAACTATTGAGGGTGTAAATAATAGTAGTTTTACAGCTTCACATAATACATATTTTGTTTGTGGTAACTATGGATATTACCAACTACCTGTTGGGTGGTAAGGTGTGTGTTATGTATCTTTTCTATTACCCCCTGTGTTTTTGGCCCCTGCATCATATCACCAAGATTTTAAACTGTTCAATGACATCATTAACAATAGATATAAAAGGGCAATAAGTACAAATGAGGTAGACCAAACGGATACTAGCCTGCAACAATATGTTGATTTTAATTTAGGGTTATTCCCCTTTGTGGGTGCTGCATTAAACAGTAGGAAAGTGAGACGATTGACTAGGGTTGTGGAAGCTGTTACCAATCAGGCAGCTCTGGCACTTGGGAATATTACTGAGGAGCTCCAAATTGCGAGGATTGTAGCGCTCCAAAATCGTATGGTACTAGATGTGATATTAGCTGACCGAGGTGGTGCATGTCGCATCATCGGTAGTAGTTGCTGTGTTTTTATTCCCGATCACTCACCTTCAGTATATGATGCAATATCTAAATTGCATAAAATTGCTGCAGAAATCCACACAGAGACTGGTACTTGGACTTTCTCTGGATGGTTTTGGGCTCTTGTTTCCGCCTGGGGCTGGAAACTACTGACTATCCAGTGTGTAATGATTGCAATATTTTTCACATGCTGTATCTGTATTCAGTGTGGTCCAATGTTCTGCTCCATGTATATTACTGCTTGTATGCCTACCAAAAGAAATATTACAGAAATGAAAGCACAACATATGTTAGATAAGGAAATAGCTGAAATGATGAGCATAAATATACAAGATGAATATTTAGATTATCCTAGAAAGACGAATGTCTTCAGCTAATGCTGAAAGGGTCGTCTGTTGTAGTTTAGCAGCGATTAGATTAAGCATTAGCAGAAGACATCTTGTATTTAGTAACTATTGTGAACATTTTGCGGAATCCATTTTGTATTCATGGCAGCCATTTTCTCTGCCACATGCTGCCATGTGCTCACCATGTGCTCTGTCCTACCTTTCTGTTAACTACTCTTGAAAATCTGCCTAGTGACAAGTTATATTTAGCATCTCCCACTTTCACACATGCTCAGTAAGGTCTGCAGCTGTTAGCCCTTGAAAACTGTCAACTCCTCCTACCTGTCGACTGTGCATTTCCACATGACCTTACATGTATGCAAGTCTTGCTTCTATAATTGTACCACCTCCTTTTAGCCCCTGCATGGGTATAAAAGGACCATGCTCTCTCACTTCAGTGTGCTACTTCAAACATTACCGAAGGGTGCTGTTTGAACTGTAGTACCACCTCATGAGGTTAATAAACTTTGTCTTTTATTTCAGTTTCTGTGCCAACTTCTTCCTACATGGTCTGAGGACTTTGTGCAGAGAAAGGTGAACCCCTTCCACTAGTAGGCCTTGCTGAGGCTTACTTCAACACTGCCACCAGTCCTCCTGCCATACCCTTAGACACCACAAGAGCAGACACGCAGACACCCACTCCACATACGACATCTGCACTCATCACAACCACCTTTATTACCACATGTAGCACATCCACCTCACTTGCAGCCACCAGCCCAACATATGCTCATACATCTTCCATTCCCTTGACTTGCATCTCTTCCCCCTTCTCCCAAGAATAACAAATGCCCTCACTCACCCACCCAACATACACCCATCACACACAAGCACACATTGCACACACCTGCATCCACGTCCAGCACACCAACACGTCATACAACCACTCCCTCTGCCTCCGCTCCTAAACCTTTTTCATATGGCCACCCAGTGTCCCTAAGAAACTCTTCTTTGCCTCCCTTGACCTGTTCCCTACTCCTGTCCCAGCCCGTGTTGCCCCTAAATGTCATGTTCCATTGCCTCTACCCAGCCCTTCCACCTCCCAGTCTGCCCATGCCCTCCCCCTACAAAAAACCCACCCCACCCAAATCTACGATCCCTATGCCTACCCCAAAGTCCAAACACCCTCCCCCCATCCAGAAGCCTAAAAACCCACCCCCTCCCAAACCCAAACCCAAGCCCCCTACCCAGCCCCAACCCCTGAGGTGCCTGGCTGCCCCATTGATGCCCCTTTCACGTAGAGGCCTATTTGCAGTCAGGACTCAAGTAGGGCCTATGGAATGTACCCTATGTGCCTTGGGCAGATATGGACAGTGGACTGGCTAGTAGGCCCATTTTGTAAATAGTTATTTTTTAAAGAAATTGAATACAATTTGGATGTCAAGGTTAAGTACTTGTCCTGATTTCCTTTTACATGGTGGTGATATCTGTGTGCTACTGTGTGTGTTGTTGTGTCTGTCTTGTTGCGTATGCTGGGTAGATAACTTATGCCATGTGCATGTTGTGATGTGTTTGTATGCTGGCTTGTGGCATTGTATGGTAGTGGTGTTTGAGTCCGTGTGTATGGTGCTGCATCTATGATTTCCTCTGTAATTTGGTTGTACATGGCATCTCACCTGTGATATTGACTGTGTGTTCCTGCTACGTACAGCTTTTTGTTTGTGTGGTTGTTTGGTGTTTCTCGACATGCCTGTCTTTGACTGCGTTTGCGTCTTTGTGATGCTGTTTTCGTTGTGTGATTATTGGGTGTTGTGTATGGATGTGTATGACTGTGTTGGTGGTGTGCATTGTGCTGTGTGTATGGCACGTGTCTGTTTGGCGTGGTGTGTGTAGTTTTCATTTGCGATTTTGTGTGTGCATGTGTGTGTGTAGATGTGGGCAGGTACAGTACGTTTGTTTGGTTGTGTGTGTGTGTGTCCTACGCTGTCCGTGCCGGGCAAGTTTGTTGTGTGTGGGTGTGCAATGCTGCCTTTCCCTCCAGTGTGTGCTAGGTGGGGGTACTTATGGATGTCATCTTTGTTGTCATCACTGGTCCTGAAGGTGTATGGCGAGATACAACTCTGGGAAGACTTGCAGTTCATTTGTCTTGGCAGTCGCAGACACGTCTGTGTACCTGGAGGTGAGGGTCTCATTTTATACTGTCAGCTTCTGCCAGGATTTTTGTGGTGGTGGCACTGCCCTGGAAATCCAGACAGTCTGCTGACTTGCAACATGGTGGCTGGTGAATTGGTCCCCGATGGCCTGGAGGTGGTTACTGCTGTTGCCAGCAGTCCGACAGTACTGGCAGTACTGGCGATACTGGTGGTGTCTTGGCTGTGTTGCAGTTGGATCACTGCCGTGGTCATAATATCCGCTGGACTGGCGACAGTACGACCGTCGGCGTGGCGATCCAGTAGCCACCAAACTCGTGATGAGGGCCTAAGGCAGTTTTGCGTCAAAAAGTATAGCGCCGGCTTGCATTATTCCAAATTTATGGAACCCCGTAAGCTGGCACAAAGGGTGGGCTAGCGTAAAAAAAATGCCGTTAGCCGGTCATGGGTGACGGTATGGGAGAAGGGGGTTTTGCACCATAAAATGACGCTAGGCTGGTTAGAGGCAAAACAAATGCCTTTAACCAGCCTAGCATAATTTTCTGATGCAAAACCATCCATACCACATTACTCTTGTCTTATAAAAGACAGGAGTCATGCCCACTACCCCAATGGGCAGCACAGGGGAACATGGCCCCCTGGTCATGGCCATTGCACCCAGTGCCATGTAGGGGGGACCATTTCAGGGCCCCCAAAGGCACTTTAAAAAAGTTTTTTAAAACACTTACCTCTGCTTACCTAGGATGGGGTCCCTCTGGTGGGGGTGGGGGTGTTCCTGGGGCTTGGGGAGGGCACCTGTGGACCCATACCATGGTGTCTGACCATGGAAACGGGTCCACAGGTCCGCTAACGCCTGGTCTGACCCAGGCGTTAATAATGGTGCAAAGTAACCTTGCCACCATTATTTGGCCCCTCCTCCGACCGGTGCAACATTTTAGCACAGAGGGATAAATATGGGGCTACAGGGATAGCACCATTTTTTAGATGGGAACGCCTACCTTGCATCTCATTGATGCAGGGTAGGTTCACACATCGAAAAAATGGTGCAAACTCCAATATTTTTACATTAGATGTGTCTAACGTAAAAATATAAATATGGAGTTAAGTTTGCACCGCATTTGCGTAAAGAAAGTGACACAAATGCGGTGCAACAAAAGTGTAAATATGGGCCTAAGTGAGCCCACCTGCAGACACAGATCAGACCAGGGTTTTCAATGGTTGCTGGATAGGTTTTCATTGGGCGTTGTTTTTGTATCCCCTTTAGCTCAACCCTGGGTAGCTGTGGCTTGGAGCTGCAAGGCTTACAAAAAGAACTGAGTATAAAGTTCCTTTTCACTACCAAACAACAAAATACGAAAGTCACAAAACATAAAAGAACTGTGACACCAATTTATAAAAACAGACATATTGTTGATAATGTTTAGAGACCTTAATGAGCAAACTCCACTGGAGGGTTCCGGAGATATAGATTTTAGACGGTATGAATGCTTTTAAATGTAACTACAAGCAAGCATTGGTCAACAAAAACTTTGTAAACTTTTGAAAAATTTAAAAGAGTTTGTTCAGCTATTCTGGCCCAGTTTGGGTGACAAACTCCAACAGGATGGAGGTCTAAGAGGCCAGGGAGGATACTTTGGACAATTTCCTGGCCACCAGATAGTTTTTAGGTTGAGTTCCAAACTTTACAGGACAACAGCCATAGACTTTAATGGAGTGGTCCTGATGTTCAGGATACAGGAAAAGATGTTCAAGTATGCCCTGTTTGAGGTGCAGTCGACAGAGGTGCCTTTGTGGTGAGTCATCAGTCCACGAGTGATGTGGGATGACTTCGGCCACAGAGGTTGGGGTCCCAAAGAGTCCTCTTTGATGCAGTAGCTGGCCAGCTGATGCTGGCCCGATAGGTCTCCTTGCACTGTGTTTGGGGCAAAATCCCTCAGTGGGTGCTAGGGTCCCTCTTTGTTGAGCAATCTGGACTCTGACAGCACTCCGAGGTCTAGTAGACTTGGGTACAGCATTTGGCTATTGAGAATTTGTCACTTTGGGCTCTCAGTGGCAGATAGCGGCAGTGATGGCTACCAACGTGCCGGTTTGGGCTTCTTAAGCTCTTTTGTCCCTGGAACTGGTTCCAGGGGATTAGCCAACTGATCCTCGGAGTCACTGCTTTGATCTGGGGCCAGGAATCAACTTTTTCCTGGGCCAGGAGCCACAGGCATATTTCAAACTTCACAAGCCCAAAATGCAGCAAGTGCAATCCTTCTGATGGTGCAGCCTCTCTTTGTGCAGTTTCAAGGGCAGCAGGGCAGTCCTTCTTCGATTCTTTCTCCAAGTTCAACGTGATCTGAGAAGCTGGGTGCCAGGGGTGCCATATTTGTCCCAGGAAAGTGCTCTGAGAGGACCATGCAGACACTAGCCAATGGGCTACTAGGCCTCTTCTCTTTTAGTGATGTGTTTCATGCAATGTGTGGCATCCAGCTATCCCAGAGTGCCCTATCCTTGCCAATCTCAAGATGTCAGGAACCCTCTTTGTTTGTCAGGAGTTTGGTAGTCCACCCTAGAGGTATGGTTTCCTGAGGTCTACACGCCCACGTGCACTGGGTTTCCCTCTCTGTCCCTGTTTCCAACTTGTCTACATGAACAAAGGCAGCCTGTTCCGGAGTGTTATCACCATTTGCCCCTCAAAGGCAGCTTCCCCATAGAAGCTTGTCTTTAGGGCTAACATCTTGAGTGGCCTTCCTGGGAGAGGCACGCCCACAGCAACACCCATTGCATGCCCTTCCACGCAAAATGCTTCATGTGAAGGGTACGTATAAACAAGGTGGCGTTAAGCGACAAAAAGTGGCTTAACGCCACCTTGTAAGTACGGTGCAGTGCAAAGCGCAACCGGAGTGTCACTAAAAGTGATGCTCCGGTGGCACTAGGGGCTCTTACATATGCCCCTAAGTGCCTGATTTCGGTGTTGGTGGTGCTAACTCCATGACGCATTGATGGCTGGCCTGAGAAGACCATCAAGGTCAAGGTGCCGGTGTTCAGCCAGCCATATTTAGATGTTACAATCCTGCAGGCATGGAGTGGCGGTCGTTCTCTGACACTCGAAGACGGTGGTGGGACAAAATGGACTTCATGCAATAGCAGCAGCTATGAAAGGGAGGTAAGTAACACACAGACACTGTCTCTTAGACATAGGTGCACCCCCACACTGCACACTACACATACACATATTTACCCATTGTGGTCCAAAACAACACAACCTGTACATGCTGAAAACACATATTGACACACATCCATGCCAGAACATACATACACCATTTATACTGCACCCACACAATCAATCAGTCAATCAATCAGTATTTGTAAAGCATGGCTACTCACCCATGAAGGTGTCAAGGTGCTGACATACCATGTAATCACAACAAACAACACAACTACACACTGAGCTACACAAACACACTGACTCAAACCACCTGCATATCACCCTGTGAATCACAACACATACACACATGCAGGTACTGACTTGCACACCCAACTCACAGCACAAAATGAAAGGTACAGGTCCCCTGGCAATATGCACACCTGGGCACAGTTAACAGGTATGAATGTACCGTCATTGTGGTGCCAGCAATCATTTGCCAATAAATACTGGCACCATAATGACAGTTGTGCATGTGTGTAATATGTGTTGTGTATCCATGTGTCCCCACCCCTAGTTGACCCACTCGTGATCCTGACATATGCATGTCACAGTGATTAAACAAATTACAGTGATATGTGTATATGTCTCCAGTGGTCCCCATAACCCATGGAGTGCCCACTCTATGTACTGGGGCAATGAGACATTCCCTACCTTGACAGGGGGGTTTGTGTAATTTCCATGGGCCTGTGGTAGCATGGAAGGCAGGTGTTGTCCAATTGTGGGCAGTGGAATATAGGTGAGAAAGCGGTAAAAAGGTGAGTTTTCACCGCTTAGTCCCCCAATCCGCCAACTAAAGAGTGGTAGTCAGACTGCCACTTTTTCCTTGGTGGTAAGACACATCAAAATCTGCAGGGTGGGAAAGCTGGCTGTGGGTCCGCAAGTATCCCCTTTTCCCTTTCCCGCCGTCAACACAACCGATGTTTCTTGGCAGGGATGGCGGTTCAAATGCGGACGTTCATCTGTGGGCGAACTGGCATGGCAGTGGGTGAGTTTACAGTTGCAAAGCCAACAGCGGGACCATTACCACCAACATCTAAATCATGCCCTCAGTCTTACATGCCCCGAGTACCAAATACTAGGAACTTATATCTACGTCAACACTTTCCAATTGGGTATAGCCAATTAAACATATACTTTGTAAGGCGTTAGAACACTGGCACTGAGGTCTGGTTAGCAGGCCTCAGTGCACTCTCAGAGATGAAAAACAGCAGGATCAGTCCAAAAATGTGAGGGTGGACATGCAAAAAGTGGCATTTCCTTACAATATTTAATATGAGTGTAGAGGAAGAAGATTCTTCATGGGTAAAATATTTTTCTCGTAGAACTGAAAAAAGGTTAAATGTGCAAGTAAGCTTATCAATTAAATCACTTAAAGGTCAGAAATTTGCTGCAAAAGCTCAAAAACCTATGGGAGCAAATTTTAATGTTTGAGTTTTGTGATTCACTGCATTGCTTCTCTCATTGCTCAATGTATATCTTACTGTTCATGACATGGATGATTCAAAGTTAACAACCTTGCATATACATGAAATTTTTTAAAGATGGTCTTCAATAATTATTTAAGTGGCTCTGCTTTGACAACAATGCTAACAAGAAAAGAATGCAAATGGAAAGTCAGATTTGAGTTCCTGGACTCATTTTAAAACACAAATTCAAATGTCAAGAAAAACATACTTAATGTAATTTGAAGATCCTTAGGGACCAATTCGAAAAGCTATTTTCAACTGTAAACTGAAAAATGTGTGATAAAGAATTCCTGACATGCATAAACACTTTCAGTACTGCAAATTTCTTCACCATTAATTTGTCTAAATCTGCAGGTTTCATGTACCCTGGAAATGTGAAAACGACTTCAAACATTTGATTGTGTTGCCATTCTAAACTTAAACCTGACACTTTCTCACCATGGAAACTGAGATTTTTCCTCCAGCATAGGTCTGTATTATGGCACCTTACAAGGCATGAAGAAAATAGATCACTTCCAAATTTGAAGTATGGGTGTAGAGAAAGGTGTTTTTCCACAAGGAAATTGTTTCCTTATGCTAACAAATTAAAGATTGCTTGTTTAACCGGATCATTTTTTCAGAATTGATTTATGGCTGGAAAGTAACCACTGTGTTAAAACTTAAGCTTCCCATAAATGAAGACCGGTTGCAGAGGAACAGCAAGATTTACATCATTATTTAAGTTAAAAGGACTGGTAAGGACATCCCAGCCATCTGTCTGACCCAGGCAGTGGTCAATACTGTTTGAATCTTAACATTACATGCAAAAACAAGCTGTCCCTTAGTTCCACTGTGATGATATGGTTAACACCAGAGTGTGTGAAACACAAGTCATGCCAAACTCATAGATAACTCATCTCCTTCTCATAAGCTATAACATGACCTAAACACAAAGAACATAACTACAAAAGCATTTATTTTTACTACTGCATCGGATAAACTAGAGACAAAGATTGTAGCTGCACAAGATATATGAATAATATCCCTTTTAAAAAAAGTCCTTTAGATACTACTCAGTTTTGACTCCATATACCACCATATTTGGAATTAGCATTATTCCTGCCAATCATCTTAGCCATTTGACTGTTATTTGTATTGTCATCTCTACTAACCACATGGGATTCACTCCCTCCACCAGGATTCTCTTTACCTCTGTAATTTACCACTCTGTTTAGGTTTCACATCCGGTGATCATCTGTCTTGATAGCATTTGTGAAAGTTTTTATTACCTTCCTGGGTTTGGAAACGTTTCCTCCACCATTCCTCCCTCCAGGTCTTTTTATCATCACCCAATCACCTACCCCAACTACAGTCTCCTAGACCGAATTTCTTCTGTCAAAATGTTGTTTGCTAAATTTTATACATTTTTCCCCTTTAAGTCTCCAGTTTTCTAAAACCGCTCTCTTTCCTCAGTCTCTCAAGAACTTGTTCACTCAAGACGATTCCAGAACAGTATTAGGTTGTCCACCATGAAACAATGTAAATGGTAACTCCCCACCATAGTAGTATGGGGAGTAAATCAGTATACACCAACCCTCTTGACCACCTCTTCCCTCCAACTTAGTTGGTTACCCTTCACCATAGCAAGTGTATCTTTTAGAACACAATTAAACCTCTCTACCATCCCATTACTTTCAGTATGGCAGAGAGAACCTTTTTATGTTTTAGACCACATCCTGCCAGAAAATCCTCCATCTCTTTTGATAGAAATTGTACTCCAGTGTCTGTGAGTAATGTTAACAGAATCCACTCTTTCAATATCACATCTTTCAAGAACAAAATCACATTCTTCATTTCAATGCTCTTGGTAAAGCAAATATCCGGCCACCTGGACGAAATATCCATCACCACAATAATATAATTCTCCGAATTATCTCCATGAATAGGTCCTAAAATATCCAGAGCGATATCTTGCCAGGGACCCGAAGATCGACTTCTGACAATCATGCATTGTACATTGGGTTTTATAGCCTTCTCAGTAATAGCACACTGTATAACTCTCTCACCACCCTCTCTGCTTAAGTGTCAATACCTGGTCACCAGTAAGAAGAGCGGAACTTCTCTTCAGTTTTTGACATACCCATATGGCTTTTATGGGCATGGTCCAACAACACTCCTCTTAGTTTGCTTGGGGGAACCAACCTGGTGCCCCTAACTAACAAGCCATCATCAGACGCTAGTTGATCCTTAACCACCCAGAAATCTTTACATCCGATTCCTCCTTGATCTTTATATTTCCAGTCTACATGTAACAAATTCATAACTTTATTCAACACATCATCAGTCCTGACTTCTTCTCACCACTTCTCTTCACATATGATTTAATTATCAACCTCTCAGATTATCTCAGTCTGTTCAGAATCATCACTTATTTCTTCCTCTGAACATTTACTCATATCCGGCACTAGTTTGGACAGGGCATCTGCAGAAATAGGGGGTCATTCCGACCCCGGCAGGCGGCGGGTGCCACCCGCCGGGCGGAAACCGCCCAAACACCGCCCCGCGGTCAAATGACCGCGGGGAGCATTTTGACTTTCCTGCTGGGCCGGCGGGCGATCTTCAAAAGATCGCCCGCCGGCCCAGCGGGAAAGCCCCAGCAAAGATGAAGCCGACTCCGAATGGAGCCGGCGAATTTGCTGGGGTGTGACGGGTGCAGTTGCACCCGTCGCGATTTTCAGTGTCTGCTATGCAGACACTGAAAATCTTGTTGGGGCCCTGTTAGGGGACCCCTGCAGTGCCCATGCCAGTGGGCCCCACGACACCCGTTCCCGCCAGCCTGGTTCTGGCGGTGAAAACCGCCAGAACCAGGCTGGCGGGAAGGGGGTCGGAATCCCCATGGCGGCGCTGCATGCAGCGCCGCCATGGAGGATTCCTAGGGGCAGGGGAAAACCGGCGGGAAACCGCCGGTTCCCCTTTTCTGACCGCGGCTTTACCGCTGCGGTCAGAATTCCCCGGAAGCACCGCCAGCCTGTTGGCGGTGCTTCCTCTGCCCTCTGCCCTGGCGGTGAGACACCGCCAGGGTCAGAATGAGGGCCATATTCTCTACGCTTAGAACATATTTTACTTCAAAGTCATATTCTTGCAGACTCACCATCCATTTAGTAATTCTGCTTGAAACAGCAGAAATCCCTTTAAATTCGAAAACCTCACAAAAGGGTTTGTGATCAGTCCTCACAACAAACAAACTTCCCCTTAAAAACGTCTTCAACTTTTGATGGCCCAATGTACTGCTCGAGCTTTTCTCTCTATAAAAGTACATTTGGTCTCAGCTCCCCTTAAACTTATGGAAATAAACGTAATGGTGGTATCAGGTCTTACTCCTCCTTGCTGCAGCACTGCATCTAAACCCTTAAGGGAGACATCCGTGGTTAACACAGATTCTTCTTTGGGATCAAAGATTTAAAGTTTGGTGCCACTGCTAGTTTGTTCTTCAAGTTTACACATTCCCTCTCACATTCAGAGCACCAAATAAATTAAACCCCCTTTCACAACAAATGTGTTGTATTTGAACAAGACCCATCAAAGTCCCTAATTAACTTGTTGTAGTACTCAGCTATGCCTAGAAAACCCATAAGTTCCTCTTTGGTTGCAGAAGAAACCATGTCTTGTTAATCAGGTCTACTTTGGGGACTATACCATCACCTGTAATTGTGTGGCCTAAGTAGTCAATGGTGTTGGTACTTGTTAGAAATTGGGTTTTTGGTTGGCAGTCAGGTTGCCCTCTGTCCAAGCAAGAACCCTCACTCTAGTCAGGGTAAGTCACACACAATCCAAAATCAGCCTGTGCTCACCCTCCCGTAGCTTGGCACGAGCAGTCAGGCTTAACTTAGAAGGCAATGTGTAAAGCATTTGTGCAATAAATCATACAACACCATAGCATAACACCACAAAAATACACCACACAGTGTTTAGAAAAATATATAATGTTTATCTGGGTATCTTCAGGTCAAAACGATCAAAGTTGCAATACGAATTTGTAAAGATATCACTGAAAAGTGATAGAAAGTGTCTTAAGTCTTTAGAAAGTAAACAAAGTCTCTTTCAAGAACAAAGTACCTGGTTTCTGGTGGAAAATCTCCTCAGAGGGCCACAGGAGAAGAGGTGCGTGGAAAACTGGTGTGTGCGTCGATTTCTCCTCAGCACACACGGATTTGCGTCGTTATTTTCCACGCGGGGAGTCATGCGTCGTTTTCCGGTGCGCGGACAGTCTCTTACTGTGGTTTGCGGGGAGTACCAGATGTCCCGGGTCTGTGCGTGGATTTTCCTGCTTGTTTTCCGGCTGCGCGTCGTTCTGCGGGGCTGCGCGTCGAAGTTTCGATCTCACGGCAGGCGTCGCGTCGATTTCTCCTGCGGAGTCGGGCGGCGTTTTCCTTGCGAGGCCGTGCGTCAAAGTTTTGATCTCATGGCAGGCGTCGCATCGATTTCTCCTGGGAAGTCGGGCGGCATTGTCCTTGCGAGGCCGTGCGTCAAAGTTTCGGTCGTCCCGAAGTCGTCGCGTCGATCAGCGTCGGTGTGCGGCGTTTTTCTTGCCGCGGAACAAGCTGTCGCGTCGATTTCTCCTGCGGAGTCGGGCGGCATTGTCCTTGCGAGGCCGTGCGTCAAAGTTTCGATCTCACGGCAGGCGTCGCGTCGATTTCTCCTGCGGAGTCGGGCGGCGTTGTCCTTGCGAGGCCGTGCGTCAAAGTTTTGATCTCATGGCAGGCGTCGCATCGATTTCTCCTGGGAAGTCGGGCGGCATTGTCCTTGCGAGGCCGTGCGTCAAAGTTTCGGTCGTCCCGAAGTCGTCGCGTCGATCAGCGTCGGTGTGCGGCGTTTTTCTTGCCGTGGAACAAGCTGTGCGTCGAAAAGTTCGGCGCACGGAGCGTCCAAGAGGAAGAGAGAAGTCTTTTTGGTCCTGAGACTTCAGGGAACAGGAGGCAAGCTCTATCCAAGCCCTTGGAGAGCACTTTTACAGCCAGACAAGAGTTCAGCAAGGCAGCAGGCCAACAGCAAGGCAGCAGTCCTTTGTAGAAAAGCAGACAGGTGAGTCCTTTGAGCAGCCAGGCAGTTCTTCTTGGCAGGATGTAGTTTCTGGTTCAGGTTTCTTCTCCAGCAAGTGTCTGATGAGGTAGGGCAGAGGCCCTGTTTTATACTAAGTTGTGCCTTTGAAGTGGGGGTGACTTCAAAGAGTGTCTAAGAAATGCACCAAGCCCCCTTTCAGTTCAATCCTGTCTGCCAGAGTCCCAGCAGGGGGTGTGGCAGTCCTTTGTGTGAGGGCAGGCCCTCCACCCTTCCAGCCCAGGAAGACCCATTCAAAATGCAGATGTATGCAAGTGAGGCTGAGTACCCTGTGTTTGGGGTGTGTCTGAGTGAATGCACAAGGAGCTGTCAACTAAACCTAGCCAGACGTGGATTGAAGGGCACAAAAAGGTTTTAGTGCAAAGAAATGCTCACTTTCTAAAAGTGGCATTTCTAGAATAGTAATATTAAATCTGACTTCACCAGTCAGCAGGATTTTATATTACCATTCTGGCCATACTAAATATGACCTTCCTGCTCCTTTCAGATCAGCAGCTGCGCTTCAAAAATGTATGAGAGCAGCCCCAATGTTAGCCTATGAAGGGAGCATGCCTTACAGTAGTGTAAAAACGAATTTAGGAGTTTTACACTACCAGGACATATAACCACACAAGTACATGTCCTGCCTTTTACCCACCCAGCACCCTGCTCTAGGGGTTACCTAGGGCACACATTAGGGGTGACTTATGTATAGAAAAAGGGGAGTTCTAGGCTTGGCAAGTACCTTTAAATGCCAAGTCGAAGTGGCAGTGAAACTGCACACACAGGCCTTGCAATGGCAGGCCTGAGACAAGGTTAAGGGGCTACTGAGGTGGGTGGCACAACCTGTGCTGCAGGCCCACTAGTAGCATTAAATCTACCTGCCCTAGGCACATGTAGTGCACTCTACCAGGGACTTACAAGTAAATTAAATAGTCAATCATGGATAAACCAATCAGTAGTACAATTTACACAGAGAGCATATGCACTTTAGCACTGGTTAGCAGTGGTAAAGTGCCCAGAGGTCAAAAGCCAATAACAACAGGTCAGAAAAAATAGGAGGGAGGAGGCAAAAAGTTTGGGGATGTCCCTGTCAAAAAGCCAGTTCCAACAGTACTGAACTTCATTTCTCTACATTGACCATCAGATTAAGGTCACCTAGTTTGTTTAAAACTTTGCTGATCCTTTCATTGTGTTCGTTGGTATCCTTTCCATATACGAGTATATCATCCTGGTACACACACACTCCATCAATACCACTCAAGATGTTTTCCATCACACGTTGTAAGACTGAGGCTGTGACCACAAGAAATTGTTAATGAATTTGCTGCATTCTATCAATGATAATATACCCCAGAGACGGTGGCCAGTGCCAATCAGATAATGACTTTTATGGAAGGGGTACAGCTCCCCCGTCTGTAGACCGAGGGACGGGCTCTACTAGACAGGGAGATTAGCAAAACTGAGATAGTGCAGGCCATATCCAAACTCCCATACCATAAGTCCTCTGGAGAAGACGGATTCCTGGCAGAATTCTACAAGTGGGCCGTGGAGGAGGTAGTTGACACCTCTAAGAGGCCTTTCTGGAGGCCGGTTGTGAGGGCTCCATGGCTCTATTTCAAACAGAGCCTTGATAGCGGTAATTCCCAAACCTGGGAGAGATCTCCTGCAGTGTAGCAGTTATAGGCCTATATCTCTATTGAATAGGGATGTCAAATTATTGCCAGTGTCTTATCGGCACAACTTTGTAAAGTTACCCCATCTTTAATACATCAAACCCAGGTGGGATTTGTTCAAGGACGTACCTCCAGAAATCATCTCTGTACTCTGTCCCATGCCCTCTGGGAAGCTACAGACCTACCAGAAGAGGCTATTTCACTTTTCCTGGATGTAGAAAAGGCATTTGACCACATAGAACAGGACTATCTGTTTGCAACCCTACAAAAATTTGGATTGAGTGATCAATTGATTGCCAAGGTTCGTCTGTTAATTGAGCGTTCTACGGCTCAGATTAACTGTGGTGGTTACCTATCTGACCCCTTCCTGATACAGCGGGGAATGAGGCAAGGCTGTCCACTCTCGCCCCTATTATTCTTGGTGGCCCTGGAACCCTTAGCGGCCACTATCCGCCACTCCCCCACCTCACTGGGATTCCCCTCCTTGAGGGACAGTCCAAGATCTACCTGTATGCAGATGCCATTCTGCTCATACTGACGGATCTGCAGTGCTCTCTTCCAGCTTTGCTGGAGATCATTGGTGGCATCATGTTTCTGTCTGGTTACAGAGTGAATTGGGATAAGAGTGAGGCACTACCCCTTTCCATCTCTACCACAAGCATGGCAGCCCACAGCTATCCTTTTTGGTGAATACCATCTCATTTAAAATACCTCGGTATCCTTGTTAATAGGGGACTGAGCCGCATGGTGGCAGACAACCTGGACCCCCTTATGGCCCATATGAATCTTGACATTGAGAAGTGGTCACACCTAAGCCTCTCCATGTGGGGCCACGTGCAAGCAGTGTGGATGGTTACGCTCTTGCAATTTATGTATGTACTGGGCATGCTTCCTTTGTTGGTGCCTTTGTCAGCACTTCGCCTTATTGACGCAGAGATTTGAGCCTTTGTCTCCTGACCTAGCTTCGGCCAAGCTTATGGCGCACTTCACATGCGGAGCTCTCAAGCTTCCATTAATAGAACATTATGCACTGGCCCTTCAGCTTTTGCAACTGACTTTCATGCTTGCCGAGACAACAGACCCTCCCCCCCACAGAGGATTATCAGTGATCAACAGTTAGGAGCATATTTATACTCTTTTTGCACCGGATTGCGTCATTTTGTTTACGCAATTGCGGTGCAAACTTAACTCCATATTTATACTTTGGCGCTAGACCCGTCAAAGTTATGAAGTTTGCGTCATTTTATGGACGTGGAAACCTACCTTGCATCAATGAGATGCAAGGTAGGCGTTCCCGTGCTAAAAAAGACTTTAAGGCATTTGCTCCTTATTTATCCTCCTGCGCACAAATGACGCACAGAAGGAGGGCCTTAAAAAATGGCGCTACGCCTGTTTAGCTCCATTTTTTAACGCCTGGGTCAGGGCAGGCATTAGGGGACCTGTGGGCTCATTTCCATGGTCTTCCACCATGGAAGCAGTCCACAGATGCCCTTCCCTGCATCCAGGGACACCCCCTGCCACCCCCACCCACCCATGGAGGACACCCAAGGATGGGGGTACCCAGTCCAGGTAAGTTCAGGTAAGTATTTTCTTTTTTTTAATTAAAAGTGGCATGGGGGGCCGAACTTGGGCCCCCCTACATGACACTGTGCCCAATGACCATGCCCAAGGCAGGGGGGCATGACTCCTGTCTTTATTTACTCCTGTCTTCTACCTGCTGTGCCACCATCCTTCTCTAATCAGCATGCTGGAACCATGCCCTCCCAAGGACCTTTACCTCCATTCGCTACAGACAGTGCTTTTGGCTTTTTAACATCGCTAACAACTCTGAAATGTTAGGGAGAGGATACTTATCAACTCTGTTGATAAGCTGTTGAGCTTTCGGGTATCAACGCATAGTTTCACATCCTCACTATAACCACAAGTGCTAACCATTCTGTACCCTCAACTTTTTCTATTACTCCTTGACTTTGCAATTTTTCCAATTCAACATGCATCTCATGTTGTACTGCCACTGGTACACTACGAATGTTGCTGTAGAATGGAACCATTCCAGGAATCAATTGTATTTCTTGGGAATACCCTCTCATACTCCCTAGACCATTTTTTGGGAATACCCTCTCATGCATCCTAGACCATTTCTGAAAATATCAGGGAATTATTTTCTTAATGCGGGCTGAAAAGTAGAACTTTGTTTACTATGTGTCCACTTTTATCAATACTGTGTGGAGAACTATTAGAATATAACATTAGAATCTAACATTACACCAAGATCTTTTTGATGTCACCAGCTTATGATGCTTTCACCCTTCTTAGACACATAAATCTTTTTTGAAGTGTAATGTTGATTGTATTCAATCAAGCCAACAAAATAACCATGCAGATCAATCGGTTCGCCACCATACGCACGTGGTCGAATATCAGGCTTCAGCAACTTAACCATCCATTTAAGTCAATTCTCATAGAAATTATTTGCAATTATGGTACAGCACCTTTGTCCTTTTCCCTTCAACTTGAATATAGTCCAACGGGCCACCATCACTTTTATCCCCAACTTGTAAAACTAATAGTCCCCACTCAAAATCAGGATTTATATTACCTCTCCATCACACACATCCACCTCACTAACACTTTGTTTAGCTTTCCTCAATCTAGATGCTGAAGCAAAGTGTCCCTACATTTTGCAAAACAAATAAGTCCCTTTATGTGCTGGACATGTTTTGTCATTGGCAAAATGTACTTCTTTGCCACACCTGCAACACTTTGTATTTGTCTTTTCCTGCAGGCACAACGTATGTGAAACACTTTGTTTTTTCCTTTCTTTTCATCTCTAACAATGTTCACATCCTTACTGTTATCTGTTTTTCATTACTTTAACACAATTCAAGGAATGTTCAATTTTCTTGGCAACTGTTAGAATTTCATCTAGAGTAGGTTCATTACACAACCATAGTTCACCCGGTACCTTCTCAATACTACACTCTAACATTGGTCTCTAATTTTCTTGTCTAGTAAGGTACCAAATTTACATGAAGATGCCAAATGTCTAAATTCTGTTACATGCTTCTCAATAGAGTCACTCTCATTTTGCATTATTTTTACCAAAATATAACTTTCAAGAATGATACTCATTTTTGGTATATAATGCAAGTCTAACTTTCTTATATGTGTTTCATGTTCAATAAGATCCACAGCTTCGGTGTCTGGAAAATCAGGAAGGTGGTCAAATACCTCCTGACCTCTCGCCCAAAGACAGTGAAGCAACAGCGCTGTTCTTCTCTCTGCACTCAGGGGAGTGCCACACACTCTGACATCCCTTTCGAAGACTTTCTTCCATTTTCCCCACTTACTTGGTGGATCACCCGGGCTTGCCAAAAAGAATGGAGGTGCAGTAATATTCTGTATCTTGGATATAAGCAAACACAATTGTTTATGCTGTAAGGAAACTCTAGTTAGATGTTATATTGTGACATTTTCTGAAATATCATGTTTTAACTTCTTTACTACAGTGACACTAATTCCCACATTTTCCATGTAGTGTGTGTGTCTCTGCAGAGAAATAAATATTAATAAACACACCTTATGCTGTTAAATTAAATAAAGTGTGTATGACTCTAGGAATGGGAACAAACCAGTACAAATTTCCAGTTGCACATGTTCTTATACGTGTCTTAGAACAACCTCCAAAGTGTGCCTGTGGCTGGGTGGAGGCAACAGGCTGTCTTAAGTAAGTTTCAAGTGTTCCTACTTCATAAAATATTGACAATAAGTGAGTACCGTTGTTCAAATTGTGTACCTATCGCTGCATGCAGACAACAGACATTCAAGATATTAAGGCGTGCCTGTCACCAAGGGATCACTTAGGGTGACCCGACATCTCGATCACAAAGCATCACAACAGATTTTCTTTGCTGGGCGTTGGAGTTAGTGTCTTCCATGCAGCGTTGACTGTGTGCTCTCATTGGATCCGAATGCCCTGAACAACGTCGCATCACATTGTTTTCTTCTGCTCGTCGAGCGCACATTTTTTATGAGATGAGCTCTTGAATATTAGCGTGTTCTGTGCTGCGCTGACAGTGGGCTCTCGTTAGATCCGAATGCCCTGAATAGCGTTGAATCAAGTTATTTTCTACTGCTCGTCCAGCGCATATATCAAAGACTGTGCATGCATCACCTATGAGGTGAGCGGTTGAATATTAGCATCTTCCATGCTGCGCTGATAGTGTGCTCCCATTACATCCGAATGCCATGAACAATGTCGTTTCACGTTATTTTCTACAACCCGTCAAGCGCATATATTGACTGCGCCTGCATTATCAAGCAGGTGAGTGCTTGAGTAATGTGCGTCTGCAGTCACCAGACTTGATTAACGTTATCAAGCACGCATGAGTCAAGCATAGTGTCATCTAGGGGGCGCGAGTCAGAGATCATGAGCGGAGAATAATGATACGCCATCACAGTAAGTGAAGCGCGAGGATTCTTTGCATCACGTGCACAAATGAAGCTAAATCAAGTTAATATTAGAAAAATCCGACCGAGGCATTAGATAAAGCAGTCTCGATTCCCTAAGGTAAGTCACCTAAATGGTTGAGTCTGAATAAACGAAGTGACACCACGTACCCTTTGTCAGCTCTGGAACCTCCATGTGCACAGTGAACTCTCTGGATGCGATGTTCAGATGTCCTTTCCCTCAGGGTCCATTCCCGCTGTCGTCGCCAGTGTTAAAACGAAAGCTTCCCATAAATGAAGACCGATTGAAGAGGTACGGCGAGGTTTACTTCTTTATTTAACTTAGAAGTACAGGAAAGGACATCACAGCCATCTGTCTGACCAAGGCACCTGTCAATACTGTTCGAATCTTAACATTCCGTGTGGAACCAAGCTATGCCTGAGTTCCACTGCGATGACATGGTTAACACCACAGCGTGTGAAACACAAGCCATGCCAAACTCATATATAACACACTGCCCCCAGATAATGAGCTTAAGAACCAAGATTAGCTTACATTCCAAAGTCCCAATGTAACTAACTCCTGTGTCTTCTGAAAATCTGAAAATGTTGCAATGGAAAGGTCAAATCCCAAATTATTTCAGTACAAGCCTGGGAGTTAAAATAAAGCGGCTAAATAGGACACGAAAGCTTGAATGGTTCAATCAAGCGTTAAGGATAGCAAAACACAGCACGAACCCCTAGGAGGGAGCAGCGAGGGAGTGTCCTGTTAATAGAACCTTGATGGAAACATTTAGACAAAAAAGACAAGGGTACAACAAGATCAACTGGGGCAGCAAAGATGCAGATTAATGAAAGCCTGTAGGAAAGAATCTTCCAGAACTGTGTAAACAAGACAATTCTGGAGGATCAGATCATAAACAATCTGGAAAAAGGCTCCTATGCTGCCAACAATGTGACCGAGTTAGCCTGGATCCAGTACCTTGCAGCACATTACACCCTTCAGTCAGAAGATCAAGGAGATGTTCCTTTATTTTCCCCAGGGCGGGACCCAGTCGACTGGAATATAAAAACCTACCAGCCAAAGCAAATAAAGAAATTGATAACTAAAAGTAAAGCAGGTGGCACTCCTGGGCTGAATGGTCTTCTGCATGTTCTTTTCAAATCAATTCGGACATGCTTGGCAGAATATCTATCTTCACTGTACAACTTTTCCTTCAGTCTTAGTACAATTCCAGAATAATGGCAAGGTGCGATCATCCACCCTCTATACAAAGGCGGTAGCAAAAGCAACCTACCAATTTATTGCCTGATATCCATATTAGATAACGAGGCCACATATAATGCAGGGCTTTTACTTCAAGCTCTGAATATTTGGGTGGAGACGCAGCAGACAATATCATACAATCAGACAGCTTTTTGGCCAGGGATGGACACAGTGCCCAATCTGACAGCCTTAGTGTTAGAAATGGGGTTTTTGGTTGGCAGTCAGGTTGCCCTCTGTCCAAGCAAGAACCCTCACTCTAGTCAGGGTAAGTCACACACAATCCAAAATCAGCCTGTGCTCACCCTCCGGTAGCTTGGCACGAGCAGTCAGGCTTAACTTAGAAGGCAATGTGTAAAGCATTTGTGCAATAAATCATACAACACCATAGTATAACACCACAAAAATACACCACACAATGTTTAGAAAAATATAGAATATTTATCTGGGTAATTGTAGGTCAAAACGATCAAAGTTGCAATACGAATTTGTAAAGATATCACTGAAAAGTGATATTAAGTGTCTTTAAGTCTTTAAAAAGCAATAAAGTGTCTTTCAAGCACAGAGTACCTGGTTTCTGGTGGGAAATCTCCTCAGAGGGCCACAGGAGAAGAGATGCGTGGAAAAAGGGGTGTGTGCGTCGATTTCCTCTCAGCACACACAGACTTGCGTCGTTCTTTTCCACGCGGGGAAGTCGGGCGTCGTTTTCCGGCGCGCAGACAGTCTCTTTTTGTGGATCGCGGGGATTACCAGATGTCCCGGGTCTGTGCGTGGATTCTCCTGCTTATTTTCCGGCTGCGCGTCGTTCTGCGGGGCTGTGCGTCGAAGTTTCGATCTCACGGTAGGCGTCGCGTCGATTTCTCCTTGGAAGTCGGGCGGTGTTGTCCTTGCGAGGCCGTGCGTCGAAATTTTGGTCTCACGGCAGGCGTCGCGTCGATTTCTCCTTGGAAGTCGGGCGGCGTTGTCCTTGCGAGGCCGTGCGTCAACGTTTCGCACTCACGGTAGGCGTCACGTCGATTTCTCCTGGAAAGTCGGGCGGCTTTGTCCTTGCGAGGTTGTGCGTCGAAGTCTCGATCGTCCCGAGGGCGTCGCGTCGATCAGCGTCGGTGTGCGGCGTTTTTCTCGCCGCGAAACAAGCTGTGCGTCAAAATTTTCGGCGCACGGAGCGTCCAAGTGAAAGGAAGAAGTCTTTTTGGTCCTGAGACTTCAAGGAACAGGAGGCAAGCTCTTTCCAAGCCCTTGGAGAGCACTTTCACAGCCAGACAAGAGTTCAGCAAGGCAGCAGGGCAACAGCAAGACAGCAGTCCTTTGTAGAAAGCAGACAGGTGAGTCCTTTGAGCAGCCAGGCAGTTCTTCTTGGCAGGATGTAGTTTCTGGTTCAGGTTTCTTCTCCAGCAAGTGTCTGATGAGGTAGGGCAGAGGCCCTGTTTTATACTAAGTTGTGCCTTTGAAGTGGGGGTGACTTCAAAGAGTGTCTAAGAAATGCACCAAGCCCCCTTTCAGTTCAATCCTGTCTGCCAGAGTCCCAGTAGGGGGTGTGGCAGTCCTTTGTGTGAGGGCAGGCCCTCCACCCTCCCAGCCCAGGAAGACCCATTCAAAATGCAGATGTATGCAAGTGAGGCTGAGTACCCTGTGTTTGGGGTGTGTCTGAGTGAATGCTCAAGGAGCTGTCAACTAAACCTAGCCAGACGTGGATTGAAGGGCACAACAAGATTTTAGTGCAAAGAAATGCTCACTTTCTAAAAGTGGCATTTCTAGAATAGTAATATTAAATCCGACTTCACCAGTCAGCAGGATTTTGTATTACCATTCTGGCCATACTAAATATGACCTTCCTGCTCCTTTCAGATCAGCAGCTGCCACTTCAACAGTGTAAGAGGGCAGCCCCAATGTTAGCCTATGAAAGGAGCAGGCCTCACAGTAGTGTAAAAACGAATTTAGGAGTTTCACACTACCAGGACATATAACTACACAGGTACATGTCCTGCCTTTTACCTACACCGCACCCTGCTCTAGGGGTTACCTAGGGCACACATTAGGGATGACTTATATGTAGTAAAAGGGGAGTTCTAGGCTTGGCAAGTACTTTTAAATGCCAAGTCGAAGTGGCAGTGAAACTGCACACACAGGCCTTGCAATGGCAGGCCTGAGACAGGGTTAAGGAGCTACTGAGGTGGGTGGCACAACCAGTGCTGCAGGCCCACTAGTAGCATTTAATCTACCTGCCCAAGGCACATGTAGTGCACTCTACCAGGGACTTACAAGTAAATTAAATAGTCAATCATGGATAAACCAATCAGTAGTACAATTTACCCAGAGAGCATATGCACTTTAGCACTGGTTAGCAGTGGTAAAGTGCCCAGAGGTCAAAAGCCAACAACAACAGGTCAGAAAAAATAGGAGGAAGGAGGCAAAAAGTTTGGGGATGTCCCTGTCAAAAAGCCAGGTCCAACATGACCCCCTACCAGCCTAAAGCCAGGGGAGAACAATCACTATCCTGATGTACTTCCCTGTTTGAGGCGACAGAACAAGGACCCAGGCCCACAACAGCAGGGGCATGCTCCAGTTCTTCGCCTTCCTGACTCCAATTGGATCACTCTGTCCATACTCTCAGGGCCCACTAAGCCAACCCATGGGGAACCTTTCTCCTTACCTGCGGATCCCATCTGTGCAGCACCTAACCTTACTTTGCTCACAGATGTATCCCAGGAGCAGGATAGTACCACCATGACCAACACAGTGGTGTTGCCCACTCTACCCCTGGGGTGTGACACTTGTCCCCTCCCCAGGGATAACTCTGTGCACCCGGACAGCAAGCCATAGTGATTACTGACAGCTGCCAGGGATGAGAGCCAGGCCCCAGGCCTCTCAAAGCTCTCCAACCACTGTGGCTGTGGAGAGTGGGGGGCGGTAGCCCCAGGTGCTGGGCACCCTTTAACCACTCTCCCTTCCACCAGGTCAGGGATGACAGCCTGAACCTGGTCCTCCCCTCTGGGGCTTTGTACCCTCCCTCCTGAAGCGGTACCCCCAGAGTCCAACATGGTCAGGGTGCTTACAGAAGTCACCCTGTACCATTCCTCCACCAGTGCAGGGCTGTTAACCTGCAACTGGCCCTCCAACCTGGGGCCTGTACCTTCAGGTTGGACTAGGGCCCGGGGTGAGGCTTCCCTCCCCCTGCCCTCCCTTCTGGGGTCCAGCACCCTCCAACTAGGAGTGGCCTCCTCAGAAGACAACATGGTAGGGGCACTGTTATCAGTAGCCCCTCCCTCCAGGTCCGGGGGGACACCCTGAACCTGGTCTTCCAGCCCAGGGTCTGTACCCTCAGACTGGATCACTGCCTGGCAAACCAGGACTTCCTGGGAGGCACACCTACCCCCCACCAGGTCAGAGTTTAACCTCTGCACCTGCCCATTCAACTCAGAGTCACCACCCTGAAGTTGAACAATTGCCTGGCACGCCAGGACTTCCTGGAGGGCACACTGACCCTCCACCAGGTCAGAGTTTAACCTCTGCACCTGACCATTCAACTCAGAGTTACCACCCTGAAGTTGAACAATTGCCTGGCGCACCAGGACCTTCTGGGAGGCACACCTACCTCCCACCAGGTCAGAGTTTAACCTCTGAGCCTGGTTCCCCAACCCAGGGTCACCACCCTGAGGTTGGGCAATTGCCTGGCACGCCAGGACTTTCTGGGGGGCACACCTACCCCCCACCAGGTCAGAGTTTAACCTCTGAACCTGGGTATCCAACCCAGAGTCACCACCCTGAGGTTGAACAATTGCCTGGCACGCCAGGACTTTCTGGGGGGCACACCTACCCCCCACCAGGTCAGAGTTTAACCTCTGAACCCGGTTATCCAACCCAGAGTCAGCACTCTGAGGTTGAACAATTGCCTGGCACGCCAGGACTTTCTGGAGGGCACACTGACCCTCCACCAGGTCAGAGTTTAACCTCTGAACTGGGCCATTCAACTCAGAGTCACCACCCTGAAGTTGAACAATCGCCTGTTACGCCAGGACTTCCTGGAGGGCACACTGACCCTCCACCAGGTCAGAGTTTAACCTCTGAACCTGGTTCTCCAACCTGGGGTCACCATCCTGAGGTTGGACCACTGCCTGGTACACCAGGGCTTTCTGGGGGGCACACCTACCCCCCACCAGGTCAGAGGTTAACCTCTGAACCTGGCTATCCAACCCAGAGTCACCACCCTGAGGTTGAACCATTGCCTGGCAGGCCAGGACTTTCAGGGAGGCACACCTACCTCCCACCAGGTCAGAGTTTAACCTCTGAGCCTGGTTCTCCAACCCAGGGTCACCACCCTGAGGTTGAACCATTGCCTGGTATACCAGGACTTTCTGGGGGGCACACCTACCCCCCACCAGGTCAGAGTTTGACCTCTGAACCTGGTTAGCCAACCCAGAGTCACCACCCTGAGGTTGGGCAATTGCCTGGCACCCCAGGACTTTCTGGGAGGCACACCTACCTCCCACCAGGTCAGAGTTTAACCTGTGAACCTGGCCATCCAACCCAGAGTCGACACCCTGAGGATGGACAACTGCCTGGCACGCCAGGACTTTCTGGGGGGCACACCTACCCCCCACCAGGTCAGAGTTTAACCTCTGAACCTGACCATCCAACCCAGAGTCAACACCCTGAGGTTGGACAATTGCCTGGCACAGCAGGACTTCTTGGCAGGCACACCTACCTCCCACCAGGTCAGAGTTTAACCTCTGAACCTGGGTATCCAACCCAGAGTCACCACCCTGAGGTTGAATCTTTGCCTGGCATGCCAGGACTTCCTGGGGGGCACTCTCACCCCCCACAAGGGACACACCGTCCCCAAGGGCCACACGAGAGTCTGGTTGGCGCAGGTCTCCCGACCTCTGCCCATCCGGCAGAGTCTGGGTTTCCCCCAAACCAGAAACGGTTTCACCTGGGTCATTCCTGGGGGGCTCTGCTCTCAGAGCTGTCCCCTGACTCTCAAGGTCCTCCACTGGGGTCTGCAACCCCCTCTCAACCCTATGTCTGGACTTCTGCACCCCCTCACTAGGAGGGGTACTGCCAGACACCAGAACTGTTGGGATGCTGGCTACAGTCACCCCCCCAAGTTCTTCTGACACTGCGGGGCTTCCCTCAAAAGGTGGCCCTACGGTACAGGCTAGGCTTCCCTCCTGGTGTTCCCTCATGGAACCCTCTAGGACCTGGGACCTACCTGGGACACTACAATCCTCTCCCACCACACTCGGTTGGGAACCACTTAGACCACTCCCTTCAGGAGCACCCCCAAATGCCTCTTCAGACTCTCTGGTACTCACCCAGAAGTCTGCCTCCATTGTAAGTTCCCTGGGGTCAGAGAACTCACACTCCACCTGGTGTTGGCGTAGCTCTGGAAAATAAGGACCAGACATATGCTCTCCAGCAATTACATCACTCTGCCCTTCACATGTATTAACCACAGTACCCTTCACCCAACCACCCAGTAACTCAACCTTGGAAAAGCACTCTACTTCACCCTCCTGAGACTGGTGAGACAGTATCTGTCTGTCCCTGACACTCAACCCAAACTCTTCTGGGATGTCTCTACACTCTATATCCAGGACGTCCACCAGGGGGGAACCCTTTTCCCTGTCACTCTCTGCTAGAGTCAGTAAAGTGTCCCTCCCCCCAGTAGGAATATGACTCCCTGTGCCAGTTCCCAAATCCTTCTCAGGGACCCTGTGCATAACGGGAACTACCTCATACCCTTGAACTGCCTGGGGTGCGTCAACTCCCTTCTTCAAGTTGGGCACCACATCTCTGGGCTTGTGCCCTTCTTCAGCAGTACTAGATGCAAGATTTTTGCTGCCACCATCTGAACTGGACTCAGCCCTTCCGGCCTCCAGTTTCAGCTCTTTACAGCTCAGCTCTTGAGCTGCAATCTTTTCTTCTTCCAGGGCTAAAAGTCTTTTTGCCTCAACCTCTGCAAGATACTCCTCTAATTGTTGCTCCTGTCGCCTTTGACTTCGGAGCCATTCATCTATTTCTGGGTCACTGTCCAACTCTGAGTAGCCTTCCTCCTCATCTGAGTAGTCTTCCTCCTCATCTGAGGGGTACTTAGTCATTTGGTTTCTTGCTGCCTCTCTCTCTGCCCATCTTTCCTCCCCCCAGACTATGTAGTGATGGAGCATCTCCGCTTTAGTAGATCTCCTTGCTACAGGAAGGCCCCATTGTCTGCAAAGCGACCTTAGGTCAGCCTTAGTGAGGTGGTCAGTACGAACAAAGAATGAGTAGGTAAGCAATCCCATTCTGATAAGATCTTACTAGCAAAAACCAAAATCCAAAGTCCAAAATATCAATAGTATATCCAGGAGGACATCAGAGAACCAAAAGCCAAAAAAGATGAAAAATCAAGTTGACCTTCAACTGTGGGTAGGTAGTGAAATACTTAGCTACTGTATGTCACTGCACAAACACAAGTCCTATCCTCACCGCTGATCACCAATGTTAGAAATGGGGTTTTTGGTTGGCAGTCAGGTTGCCCTCTGTCCAAGCAAGAACCCTCACTCTAGTCAGGGTAAGTCACACACAATCCAAAATCAGCCTGTGCTCACCCTCCGGTAGCTTGGCACGAGCAGTCAGGCTTAACTTAGAAGGCAATGTGTAAAGCATTTGTGCAATAAATCATACAACACCATAGTATAACACCACAAAAATACACCACACAATGTTTAGAAAAATATAGAATATTTATCTGGGTAATTGTAGGTCAAAACGATCAAAGTTGCAATACGAATTTGTAAAGATATCACTGAAAAGTGATATTAAGTGTCTTTAAGTCTTTAAAAAGCAATAAAGTGTCTTTCAAGCACAGAGTACCTGGTTTCTGGTGGGAAATCTCCTCAGAGGGCCACAGGAGAAGAGATGCGTGGAAAAAGGGGTGTGTGCGTCGATTTCCTCTCAGCACACACAGACTTGCGTCGTTCTTTTCCACGCGGGGAAGTCGGGCGTCGTTTTCCGGCGCGCAGACAGTCTCTTTTTGTGGATCGCGGGGATTACCAGATGTCCCGGGTCTATGCGTGGATTCTCCTGCTTATTTTCCGGCTGCGCGTAGTTCTGCGGGGCTGCGCGTCGAAGTTTCGATCTCACGGTAGGCGTCGCGTCGATTTCTCCTTGGAAGTCGGGCGGCGTTGTCCTTGCGAGGCCGTGCGTCGAAATTTTGGTCTCACGGCAGGCGTCGCGTCGATTTCTCCTTGGAAGTCGGGCGGCGTTGTCCTTGCGAGGCCGTGTGTCAACGTTTCGCACTCACGGTAGGCGTCGCGTCGATTTCTCCTGGAAAGTCGGGCGGCTTTGTCCTTGCGAGGTTGTGCGTCGAAGTCTCGATCGTCCCGAGGGCGTCGCGTCGATCAGCGTCGGTGTGCGGCGTTTTTCTCGCCGCGAAACAAGCTGTGCGTCGAAATTTTCGGCGCACGGAGCGTCCAAGTGAAAGGAAGAAGTCTTTTTGGTCCTGAGACTTCAAGGAACAGGAGGCAAGCTCTATCCAAGCCCTTGGAGAGCACTTTCACAGCCAGACAAGAGTTCACCAAGGCAGCAGGGCAACAGCAAGACAGCAGTCCTTTGTAGAAAGCAGACAGGTGAGTCCTTTGAGCAGCCAGGCAGTTCTTCTTGGCAGGATGTAGTTTCTGGTTCAGGTTTCTTCTCCAGCAAGTGTCTGATGAGGTAGGGCAGAGGCCCTGTTTTATACTAAGTTGTGCCTTTGAAGTGGGGGTGACTTCAAAGAGTGTCTAAGAAATGCACCAAGCCCCCTTTCAGTTCGATCCTGTCTGCCAGAGTCCCAGTAGGGGGTGTGGCAGTCCTTTGTGTGAGGGCAGGCCCTCCACCCTCCCAGCCCAGGAAGACCCATTCAAAATGCAGATGTATGCAAGTGAGGCTGAGTACCCTGTGTTTGGGGTGTGTCTGAGTGAATGCTCAAGGAGCTGTCAACTAAACCTAGCCAGACGTGGATTGAAGGGCACAACAAGATTTTAGTGCAAAGAAATGCTCACTTTCTAAAAGTGGCATTTCTAGAATAGTAATATTAAATCCGACTTCACCAGTCAGCAGGATTTTGTATTACCATTCTGGCCATACTAAATATGACCTTCCTGCTCCTTTCAGATCAGCAGCTGCCACTTCAACAGTGTAAGAGGGCAGCCCCAATGTTAGCCTATGAAAGGAGCAGGCCTCACAGTAGTGTAAAAACGAATTTAGGAGTTTCACACTACCAGGACATATAACTACACAGGTACATGTCCTGCCTTTTACCTACACCGCACCCTGCTCTAGGGGTTACCTAGGGCACACATTAGGGATGACTTATATGTAGTAAAAGGGGAGTTCTAGGCTTGGCAAGTACTTTTAAATGCCAAGTCGAAGTGGCAGTGAAACTGCACACACAGGCCTTGCAATGGCAGGCCTGAGACAGGGTTAAGGAGCTACTGAGGTGGGTGGCACAACCAGTGCTGCAGGCCCACTAGTAGCATTTAATCTACCTGCCCTAGGCACATGTAGTGCACTCTACCAGGGACTTACAAGTAAATTAAATAGTCAATCATGGATAAACCAATCAGTAGTACAATTTACCCAGAGAGCATATGCACTTTAGCACTGGTTAGCAGTGGTAAAGTGCCCAGAGGTCAAAAGCCAACAACAACAGGTCAGAAAAAATAGGAGGAAGGAGGCAAAAAGTTTGGGGATGTCCCTGTCAAAAAGCCAGGTCCAACACTTAGCCATGACGATAAATAGATCCCTAAAATTCAAAAGTTTCCTGCATGCCTGTTTTGTGGATTTGAAGGCACCTTTCAGTTGAGTGGACAAAACTTTGATCCAAACGTGCAACATGGGTGTTTCCATGTCAACTACTGAAGGCAATCCAACAACTTCATACTAAAACTTGGATAAAAAAAAAAAAAATCGATGAAAACAAGGATCTTGTGCAAGATCCACACCACAACAGGCCTCAAACAGGGCTGTGTGCTTCCAACAGCCTTATTCAATATCTTTATGGTGGATTTCACATCAAAATTGAACTCGATCAGTGCCATGCACCCAAATTAGGAGGGAAATGATTAGCAAGCATCTTGTTTGCAAGCAACATACCAGCAGAACCAGCTATGGAAAGGTATCTGACTTCAATTAAGCATGTGTAAGTGCTTGGCAGCTTACTTTTGCACATTTTAATAGCAATATGCCTGATGTTTTTTTTTATTTAAAGCTATGTTATGCGCAGTAAACATTTTTTGTATAAAAGCTATCTAACTTAATGTATCAGCACGATAGTAATTTGTTTTTCCCCCAAAGTAAGACATTTATTTTAAAAGTTGAATCAACATAAACTCGAAAAATTCCTAATGGCAGAGCAATTAGGTAGACAACCCCACGGAAAAAAATAAAAATTGAAATTGACTTTCGAGTTGCCTTGTTCAATTTTATAGTAATCTTCCTGCACAGATGGTTCCTTTTAGTTCAGGCATTAGCAGCCACTGCGAACGAAATGAATTCGTGGAAAAGCATAACAGAATATGTGACCTCTGGACAAGTAATTGATTATCTTAAAGAAGGTAGAAATAATTGGAAAAAGTGGAAACTGATTTTAAAGTGAAGATTAATACTACCCGTTCCCAGAGTTTGCTTTTATTGACTGCTCTGATAAAATAATTTATTTTCACAGTTATAATTAAATGTCTGAGGTCACTTTTCACCTTTTGAATTACTTCATCAACTTGTGAGTCTAGAATGGGCTACATTCGTTCTTCATACTTATACAGCCTGAGATGAGAATAGACTTTAATGCCAGACGCACTGTGGAAGAGTGATTTATTTTGTTATTTCTAAACATTTTTTTAACTGTAAAAATAACAGTTTCAAGTGAATAGCTTTCACTGCCCAGCTTTTGGAGTGAGAAATGCGGTAAACAAACTTTCAGCTTATTCGAATAAAAACGAAAGCAGTTGATTGGCTAACTCTGGACTTTATTTTACATTGTAAAACCTCGTAAATTGGAGGATTAGGAAACCACTGTGGCAAACCATATTGATCAACGGAGAGCGAGTTACGGAGTTCATGTAGGAAATGTCTGAAAAGTAATAATACGCACGTTTAATAAATGAATTCAGAATAATCACAACAGCGAGAACTGTTTTTGGACACAGCTTAATTTTTGACACACCGAACAGCCCCAGAAGTGAAAGATCCGTTAAATGCACGGTCCTAGGGAAACAATAAGTTAAGATGAAATGCAGAGAAGATGGCATTTAAAATTACTAATAAAAACCTGCCTCTGAGAAATTGAGATGAGATACAGCTGTTTTCGTCTATTTTTTCTTTTCTGCAGAGGCTTGGTTCTTCTGTGAAGTCATCTGAGCTCTTTCTCACACCATATCATCCACTCGAACTTTGGAGCTTGGAGTTTTTGTTTATTTCCTTGGTACTGTATCTGTATTCCTGACACATATGTTCACAATTAGGTATGTGTTACTTGTTGAAACCTTCTATGCATTTTTTTAGACTTCCTCCGGACCCATCCTAGCCCTCCTTTTTGCTTGCTTTGTTCCCCTTTTTTCCAAACTCCCTGTCTGTCAGCTCGGTATCTAATTCTTTGCTGTGCATTCCGGTCTTGGAGACACTGCAAGGTTGTGACGCGGGGTAGCCAAAACATTGTATAAATGTCAATAGTCATAAATCAAATGGAATTGAGATTTTTGAGAGTAATGGATGTATTGTTTTGTGTATTCTATGGACGTGTTTATTCTGATATATGTATTTGCATAAACAGAATTGAATAAGTAAATGTGTGAATAATATGGTTGCCTGATTACTTTAGACATCTTTTTTTCGAATAGAACAGGAAGTACCTTTAACCCGATTCCAGCTTCTGATTGGGCAGAAGCTCGTGGGTCTGCCTCTGGCTGCTGGAGAAAGATGGGGTAGTCGGAAGTTGTTGGGCTACCACAGGTAAGTTTTTGTGTTTAAAAGTTTGTTCATGCCTGAAACTGTCTGTGTATGAATGTCTGCTTGTGTGAGATGTGAAAGTGGCCTGGGCTTGGCAAGGCCCGAGACAAGGCACTGCCTAGTGCTTTCGGGCACCAGCACTTTTATAATCCGCCAGTGCCGATGAGACTGAATATGGTTATTGAGAGCTATAACAGGAAAACAAGTCCTTATAGACTACAAAGACTACTGGAAGAGGGGTATCAATAAAGCAGTTATTCAGCCAAGATACTATTCTTTATCAGATCACCCAGTGCTTAATTTGTAAAGGAAAATAACTTCCAGGGCCCTCATCAGGAGGCCATGGCAGCTTGCACCACCTATTGCCACTGCCAGTGCTGCAAATGACAGAAACTACACAACTACTAACCATTAGACAATTCAGATCGTTTGAGATTCTTAAAGCTATAGAAATGGCTTGGGTAGCAGGTATTTGCTGTTTTCAATGTACATTGAATTAATAAACAACTTTTGTTCTGCTCAACTCTAAATTACACAGACAGCGCCACCATGTGACAGCTATAAATGCCACTGTTGAAAATTAGGTGGCGGTACCAGTACCGAGTACCAGAAAACACCTGCTCAAATGAAGCACTGAGGCCATCCAATAGAAAACCAAGTGAAGCCAAACAGCGGAGCAGAAGGTGGCAAATACCATGGTGATTGGCAGGCACAAGATAAAGGACTGCAGAGGGTGAAATAAAGGGTCCAGGCACGGTAGCAGGAGTTTTGAGTGCCCAACAGCCATTGCTCCGAGTGGAACACAGAGGCCAGTACTCATACTCCGTTTTCCCATTTTAAATATTTTAATATGTGTGTTTTTATGCAGAAACAATTGATCTTGTCAGCACAAGTGATGCATATTTATTGGGTTTTATCCAACTATGTGGAAACCGCATTATTTGACACACATTACCTCTGTGTTTTTCTGAAATTCAATGAGGGTTCTTTCTCACTGTTAAAATGAGTAAATTCTAGCTCCACCGAAGTATTACTTTGAAAATAGTTGCTATAAAGACAATAGGAACCTTGTAGACATGGTAGACTTTTAAAATTGTGTTACCCTCCCTTACTCCCTGCGCCATCACTCAATGCAAGACAAACTGCATAACTTGGTCAGTGCCATTTTCTCGCTCCAGGCCCAATATTTCAGTGTACAAACTAACGCCACTTTATTTCTGACTAGTGAAAGTGATGTGAACCAAATTACAACCCACAGAATGGATTATGTTGCTAAATGTAGCCCAGGATCAGAACATTGTGTATCTTTTGATATGGAAACTGAAACCTTAAGAGTGTAATGGGGATTTGCAACCCCCACAGGTCTGACTCTGTTTGGCAAAAAAAAAAAAAAAAAAATTGAAGGCTATGTTAAATCACAGGCAGCTGAAGCCACAGTAAAGAGAATACAGCCAGACAATTGCTTACATTCAGATACATCAAGGTCTGTGTGTGGACAGGAGCTATATCCAATTACTTTTTATCATGTTTTATAAGTAATATGATTTTACTGCATGTTATACATCATCAAGAGTCAGCCTTTATCTCATTGGCAGTAATCGGACCCCCCTTAACACTCCACCTCTTCAGAGTGACCAGAGACACCCTGCCCCAAAGGCCCCCATCTGGTGCCTCCATTGGAGCTCCATAAGGTTTACATAATACTCAATGAAGGCATTGTTCATCCCTCCTTGAGAGTACACTAACTGCCCCTCCTGTGTCCGAATTTGTGTGATCAGGGTACCAATGCTCTCAGGTCAGATCAACCGCCCCAGGAGCCTCCCAAGTTTTTCAGCCCCCACATGTACTCTGGAGATACATTCTGTTTAATTGTGACAGTGTAGCTTCTCAATAAAACATTAATATTGTCCCCTATAGTCTGTAGACTTTGTCTTTGCAACAAGGTTTTCACAGTACTGCTGTTTGTGTGCTGCAGGATTACTTAACACATTGCTTCTCAGTTTAGCCCGACTGCTTCTTGTGCCAAGCTACCCAGGGTTAAGCACATGTTACATTAGTGACTCTTTGTGGTTCACCCTGCAAACAACTGTGGCTGTTGCTTCACCAGGGCTCACACCCCAGTCAACTAACAACCCAATTTCTTACAGAAATGATATGGAAATAGAAGTCAATTAGAGCAGGTGGCATCACTGCTACCTCCGCCTGCTCTTTTCTACCCCTGGCCCTGCACATACTATTAATGGTTTCAGGGAAGTTGAAGATAGCCCATCCTTTAGTCCTTCAGCAAACAATGAGAGGTAGTTGAGGAGCCAAGGGTGGAACAAGGGGTTAAACCAGTTATATAATCTCTGGTCAGAGGGTGCATGAGCTCATGTCCTCTACCCTTGATGTTTTGGTAAATTAATGGGCATAGATCAGGTCAGTATCCCCAGACATGGTTTGGAACAGAAAGTGAAACTCTTTAGTGAAGATCTCCTCCAAAACATAATTAGCCTTGTGAATAAGGTGTACTGCTGCTGATAAAGAACAAAATGACAAATGCCTTTCCTGTAAACTTCCTAACACTGAGTATTAGTAGTCACTATGTCACTACTGACAACATGGACAGAAACATATTGCCCCCGAGCCCTTCTTGGCTATAAGTTGTAAAATAACATTTTTAAACTAAGTGCCATCCTTAGACCAATAAGAATAAACCTAGCTCTCATGCTGTCCTACTAAGCAGTGGTCTGGCGTAGCAAGCTAAGGTGACAGGAAGGAATGCAAGAGTAGGACAAGGAAGAGTAGGACTTGACATAATGAAGATTAACTAGATTCTCATGCAGTTACCATCATGTTCACTACTTCTCAATGCAGTCATGAAAACAGGAGACTTTTCAAAGCACTAAAGCAATGATGGCACAAATTATGATATCTCCTCTAGTTTGGGTTATTTTAGTGTATTTTGTTTGTTCTTAAAACTAAATTGCAAATAAGAAGCACTCTTCTGTTCTATACAGGATTTTGCTATGACCTAGTGAGAGCAGCTGTGACGGACACAAACATTAGCAGAAGGTTCACACCGTGTGGAACAAAATTTAACCTCAGCCATCCATTGCAGACAACATTAAGATATGTGCTTGTTAGATCCAGGCCAAATGTTGACCAGAACTTGTAATCATCAAGAAGAAAACAGTATGTGTACTGCTCAAGTCAGGCAGCATGTAGGACCAACCTTGTGTTTCCGCAGTCACCCGAAGAAAACCACAATACCTGCGGAGCATCAAGTAAGAAAGTAAGCAACAGGAGAGTGGAATTCTGTGCAGCTCAAAGAACGTCAATGTTAGACTTTTCATCCTTGGCATGGTAACTTTTGCCTCTGTTTCCCAGGTTGTTGATGTGTGCTGGACTCTGTTTTTGATGTTTTTGTTACTCTGGGCACTTTACCACTGCTAACCAGTGCTAAAGTGCAAGTGCTCCTATACAAAATGTGTATGTAATTGGTTCAACCATGATTGGCATATTTGATTTACCAGTAAGTCTCTAGTACAGTGCACTAGAGGTGTCCAGGGCCTGGAAACAAAATGCTACTAGTGGGCCTGCAGCACTGGTTGTGCCACCCACATTAGTAGCTCTGTAAACATGGCTTAGACCTACCACTGCAGTGTCTGTGTGTGCAGTTTTAACTGTAAATTTGACTTGGCAAGTGTACCCACTTGCCAGGCCTATACCTTCCCTTTTCTTACACGTAAGACACTCCTAAGGTAGGCCCTAGGTACCCCCAAGGGCAGGGTGCAGTGTATGGTTAAGGTAGGACATATAGTAATGTGTTTTATATGTTCTGACAGTGAAATATTGCTAAATTTGTTTTTTACTGTTGCAAGGCCTGTCCCTCTCATAGGTTAACATGGGGGCTACCTTTAAATCTGATTAAAGTGTAGATTCCATTTGGGAGCGGATAGACATGTGGAGTTTGGGGTCTCTGAGCTCACAATTTAAAAATACATCTTTTAGTAAAGTTGATTTTAAGATTGTGTGTTGGAAAATGCCACTTTTAGAAAGTGAGCATTTTCTTGCTTAAACCATTTCTGTGACTCTGCCTGTTTGTGGATTTCCTGTCTGGGTCAGTTTGATAGTTGGGCTAGTTGCACCTCTCATTAGACAGTGACACAAAGGGAGCTGGGGTGTAGTCTACATTTCCTGATGAGCCATCCGTGCTAGGAGGGAGGGCAGGAGTGGTCACTCACACCTGAAAGGGCTGTGCCTACCCTCACACAATGCAGTCTCCAACCCCCTGGTGTGTGTATGGGGCCTGGCCTGGGCAAGGCAGGATTTCACAAACAAGAGAGACTTTTCTTTGAAGTAGGCCTACATCAAAGGACAAAATGGGTATAACAAGGGCACCCAAAACCACAGACTTTAGAACACATCTGGCAAACCAAGAGTAACCTCTGCCTTAAGAAGAGCTGAAGAGCTGAGGAAGAAGAGCTGCCCTGCCTATGACTGTGCTTTGTGGAGCTATCATGCAGTTGCTGCTTCTGCCTGTGCTAGAGGACAACGACTGGACTTAGTGTTGCCTTCCTTCTTGTGAAGAACTCTCCAAGGGCTTGATTTAGAGCTTGCCTCCTGTTGTTTGACGTCTCAGGGACAGCGAAGACTTCTCTCTGCCAGCACCTGGAGTCTCTGGAGAGACTCCTACTCTGCCAAGAGGTGCCCATCCAGTTCCTGGGACCCTGAAAGAAGAAGCTGACAGCCCAAGAGTGAGAAATCCACGCACTGACCGCTGTGCGGGGAAAAGATCGACGCAACTCCGATCTGCGGCTGAAAAATCGACACGCCATCGGCTTTGCCTGCAACGTGACTGGATCGATGCCCGGAGCTGGGGAAACGATGCACAGCATTGCTGACGGAGGCTGGTGAGATCATAACCCACGCTGCGTGGTTTTCGGATTATCGTGGGGCTGAATTTCTGACACAAACACCGCTGGGTGTGTAAAAACAATGCAAGGCCTGCCCAGGCCCACGAGTGCTGACCAGATTGACGCATTGTTCTCCTGCAGAGAGAAGAAACAATGCATGCCGACACGACTAAAGGAGAAACAACACAAGGTCTCGCTTGTGAGTAAAATCAACGCATTGCAAGCCCTTTTTGACACACACTCGCCCGTGCTGGGTTATTTTTGAAGCACCCAAGGTACATTTTCACAGTAAAAGAGTTAGCGTTGTGTTTAAAATTACATGTAGACTCTTTTTTTGCATTTTCATTGATAACGTGACTTGTGTAGTGTGGATTTTTGTTGTTTTGGTCTTGTTTTGTTTAGATAAATATTGTCTATTTTTCTAAGGCTGTGATGTGTCATTTTGTGGTGTTTTCATTGAATTACTGTGTTTGTTGGTACAAATACTTTAAACCTAGCACTCTGAAGTTAAGCCTACTGCTTGTGCCAAGCTACCAAGGCGGTAAGCAGGGGTTAGATGAGGGTGATTCTCTTTCACCCTGACTATATGTGAGGATCCGTGCTTGGACAGGGGGTAACCTGACTGCCAACCAAAGACCCCATTTCTAACAGTCAAACTTGAGCTTCTTTTTCAAATGTTAAGATGAACTCATGAATTAACAGGAAAGTGACATGGATCAGCCTTATAAGCTCCACTTTCCAAGATGGTAGCCTGTTCAAGGAACTCTTCCTGAGGTGCCCAATCAAGTTAAAGTTGAATCTTTTCCTATGATATCCATTCCTGGTTAAATATTTAATTCAGAGGTATTTATGAGTGATAGTTAGGTAGAAATACGTTTATTTCTTTATTTTTTGTCACTTTCCATCACCCTTTTTGTACTTTTGTTTTCTCTAAGTTATGTTCCTTAGAGTTGGACCTTCTTTTTGGTCTCCTACTGAATGTTTTTCCCTGGCTGTATCGCCTTTGCTGCAGTCATGGAGAGATCAGTGCCCTGATGCATTAATCTTTATCTTCAATCAAGAACTAGAAGATTGCCAAAGGGGTGTTTTGCTCTTTATGGCTTATTCTTCCTACCTGGAACTCTCTGAAGGAGACACTCAACACCTTTCATGTGAACTGTTCTGTGCAGGCTGGCACAGTGGCTACAGGGAGGATTCACCCTTCTCAACAATGAACTTAAAAGACCTTTTTGCACCCAGTCTTTGACAATGCCTCCAGGCAGGCTTTCATCCTCAGGTTATGCAGAAAAGATATGGGGCCAGATTTAAAATAAACTTACGCAGCGCTGTGCTGCACCAAAATTAGCAGCGCCGCGCCTGTTTGGAAACGCAGGGATGTGCAGTATTAACAAGAATATGCCACTCCCCTGTGTTTCCCCCTGCACTGATGCTAAGGGGGTCATTATAACTCCGGCGGTCGGTGGAAATGTGGCAGTAGTACCGCCAACAGGCTGGTGGTACATACTGCCACATTATGACCTTGGCGGGTTGGATGAAGCCAACCCCCAATATACCACAACGACCGCCATAGTGGTAGCAGCCGACGGGCTGGAGATAACAATTTCCAATCCGATGGCTGCTAGTGTCCCGGTGGCGGCATTATGACCCTGCCTACCGTCATGGTTTTTATGGGGTTCAGAATGCTATGAAAACCATGGCGGTAGACCCTATCAGTGACAGGGAATTCATTCCCTGTCACTGGTAGGAGGCCCACCCCGCCAACACTCCCCAGACAAATTCCACCCCTCCTCCATCCACGCTCCCCCCTGTTCCAATCTTTCCCCCATACACGCACAATCGCAGGCACACACCACGCATTCATGCACTCACTCACACAGGCATACATGCATTCATACACGCATACATCCATTCATTCATGCACATATCCGTACACACATCCAAACCTACATGCAGACACGCATTCACATTTGCATTCATACACGCATTCTCACACATGCACACACACGCAAGCAACACTCGTCACTCATTTGCATGCACACACACATTCATGCACACCCCCCCCCATACACACACACAACACCCCCCTCTCTTGTCAGAAACCTGACTTACCTGAATCCAGGGGGTCTTCTGGCAGGTGACGGAACGGGGCACTGCTACTGCCGGCAGCACTCACCAGCAGAACACTGCCAGGCTGTATTATTTTTCATAATACGGCTCGCGGTGGCCTACTGGCGTGGCGCTGCTGGTGGTAGCAGTGCCACCATAACACCGTCCGCCAGCATGACCACAGCCAGATTTCTGCCCTTCTTGTGGCAGAAAATCGGCTGTGGTCATGATATGGCGGATGGATGTTAGCCGCGGCGACGGTCCTTTGGCCGCCATTGCCACAGCGATAGGCGGTTCTTACCGCCAAAGTTCTAATTAGGGCCTAAATTTGCTGCCAAGCACCAACACAGCCACCCTTGCGCTATAGTGCAAGGATGGCTGGATTGCAGGGGACAATGTTTTTGTGCACAAAAACAATCTTCAATGGTTATTTGCTGTTTCTATGTGTGCTTCAGAAAGCAGCAGAGATAGAAATAGCAAAAAACAAGGAAAAATGAAAGCATTTTTCCTTGTTGCGCCATGCTAACGTCACCCCTGGTGTGGCATTAGTTTTTGGCACTGCCTCAGATTTATGAAATCTCTTAAATCTGGTTCAGCGTCAAAAGTATGCCCAAAGTAACACCGATTGCACTCCCCTTCCATGCAAAGTGCTGCATGTGAAGGGGCCTTATTTACAAGGTGGCTTAATGCTACCTTATAAATAGGGCACAGTGCGCGACCGGTGCCTCACAAAAATTGACACTCTGGTGGCGCTAGGGGCTTGTAAACATGCCCCATTATTTCAAAGGGAACTGCTCTTAATAACATGCAAAACAGTTTGACCTTTTACATGACAGCAGATTCCATGCAACGTGTTGTGAACTGCAAAGCCGCAATGAAAGCTGAAGTCTCATTAAGAATGTTATTTGAAAATATGTGAAAGGGCACCTCCATGTCCTGTGAAAAGCAATTGATAACAATGTGGCCCAGTGTGGAGATTAATGGTGAAGAATAAAATGAAATGTAAAACTCTGTGAAAATAGTTCCTTTTGTATGTAAAACGTTTCCAATGAAATCTTAGAGACATTTAGGCAGCATGTGATTTGATATGTAAAATGGCATATTAGTAGAGTGAGTTATTTAACAAGTAGGCTGTGTAATGAGGGGGTAAAACAACATAAGACACCTTCTGCGCGAGTGGCAACAAAAATTCTAAATATAAGAGGGGCAGATTTAATAAAAGTGGTGCTGCATCCTATGCACCTCCACTTTTCTTGTGCCCCTTAGCTCCCCCCTAATGCCACCATGTCTGTGCCGTGTTTAAGCTACGGCACACCATGGCAGTAGTTAGGAAACTAGCATAAAATTTTTGAAGCTAATCCTGCAAAGCACATTGAGGCCCATTATAAATAATGTGAGCCTCCTTATAACGCCTGTTCTGTGCAGGAAACTTTTAGACTTCTTTGCTCCATTTTTTCAGCCTTTTTCAGCCTTCCTAAGAGGGTAACTCCCCCCTGCATACATTATGCCTTGCGCAGGCATGATGTGGGCCAAGAGGTTACAGAGTTGTGCAATGTATGCATTGGGCCACTTTGTAAATATGGTGCAGCGATTTTGGCCTTGTTGGGACACACTAGCGTAAGAAAATGACGCTAATGTGTTGCAAGGAAGCGCTAGGCTCTCTTAAATCTGGGCCTAGATTTCCTGGCATTTCTGCTTTGCTGAATCTCAGAGTGAGAAGTAACTCTAAGTGAGGTCTTTCGTGAGCAGGGTTTACCTGCCCTGAGGCAAAGGCACATGAAACAGATATTCTCTAAAGTTTCTTCTTCAGGTATATAGGTGTAGGGACACCCCACAAGCGGACAGAGAACAATGCCAAGACCCCTGCCAAGAAATGAGACCACCCTGATTGTCATCCTTCTGTCCCACTTTGTCACCCTGTCCATTCTTAAACTGCCCCAGCTCCACTTCCTCTGCCCCTTTGGACAATGCACCTGTGAGACTAATAGACTGGACTCTGCCATGGACATTTCTCCACCATCACCCCTCACCATTTTATAACCCCCTCCAATATTTAGCACTTAAATAAACACCCTTAAATCACAAAACTATCTGGAGTCAGTCTGTGCTTTCACAATTATGTATTTGTAATAACTGAGGGAAATAGCAATGTCCATTGTAATGTCAACATACCTATGTCACACAGCTCTAGTCCATGCAGAAACAAAGCAGATGTCACACAGTGGGACCCACATCTGTGAAATCGTAAGGGAAAGTGACAACTCAGTGACCATACACTGGGTGAAAATGACAGACAGATGAGAGGTAGTAGAATTAAATCAGATGTAGCATGCAGTGTTGTCTTCTTACCTGTGTCTCACTGGAAGTATTGGTGGATCACTGTGTTCCTGTTGTTTATGTCCTCTTCTTCTGCTTCCTCGTCTTCACTGTCCACAGGCTCCACAGCTGCTACAACACCTCCATCTGGACCATCCTCTTGCAGAAAAGGTACCTGCTGTCGCAAAGCCAAGTTGTGAAGCATACAGCAGGCCACGATGATCTGGCATACCCTCTTTGGTGAGTAGAATAGGGAACCACCTGTCATATGGAGGCACCGGAACCTGGCCTTCAGGAGGCCGAAGGTCCTCTCTATAATCCTCCTAGTTCGCCCATGGGCCTCATTGTAGCGTTCCTCTGCCCTTGTCCTGGGATTCCTCACAGGGGTCAGTAGCCATGACAGGTTGGGGTAACCAGAGTCACCTGCAAATGGCGAGGGACAACTGTTAGACACACACTAACCTGTAGGGATATCCCCAGACCCAGACAACCATTCCCACTGTCTTGCTTTCAGGTGCTCACCTAATAGCTACACACGGTGCCTCTGGAGTTGACCCATCACAGAAGGGATGCTGCTATTCCTCAAAATGTAAGCGTCATGCACTGAGCCAGGTAATTTGGCATTCACATGGGAGATGTACTGGTCGGCCAAACACACCATCTGCACATTCATCGAATGGTAACTCTTCCGTTTTTTTTACACCTGTTCAGTCCTGCGTGGGGGGACCAAGGCCACATGTGTCCCATCAATGACACCTATGATGTTGGGGATATGTCCCAGGGCATAGAAGTCACCTTTCACTGTAGGCAAATCCTCCACATGAGGGAAAACGATGCAGCTCCGCATTTGTTTCAGCAGGGCAGACAACACTCTGGACAACACGTTGGAAAACATAGGCTGGGACATCCCTGATGCTATTGCCAATGTTGTTTGAAAAGACCCACTTGCTAGGAAATGGAGTAGTGACAGCACCTGCACTAGAGGGGGGATTCCTGTGGGATGGCGGATAGCTGACATCAGGTCTGGCTCCAACTGAGCACACAGTTCCAGGACTGTGGTACGATCAAGTCTGTAGGTGATGATCACATGTCGCTCCTCCATTGTCGACAGGTCCACCAGCGGTCTGTACACCGGAGGATGCCGCCATCTCCTCATCTGCCCCAGCGGACGTTGCCTATGGAGGAGAGCAGCGACCAGAGAGTCAACCAACTCTGAGGTACGTAAACACAACTTAATCGGAAAATGTTTGCAAATCGACATATGGCTGTATTAGTGTTTAAGTAAGGCCTAGATATGTGTGAGGCAGTCCAAAATAGTGCCATGTGGGCCCCTAAAATGGCGGCTGCCTGACCTGTAAAGTGGGACAAGGGGATATGAGGTAACTGCGCTGGCGTTGTACACCATTGCGGTAGGCGGTCGAAGATCGCGGAGCAATCCTGCATTGGTTACATTGGACCCTATGGGTCCCAGGAGCCAATGACGATGTACGTCGACGGTGACGGTACGGACCGCCGCGAACGTGACCGCCATTTTCTCTCTGTTCAATCACTTGATACCTGGTCTTCGACAGGAGAGGACCTAGACTGCAAGTGCTGCTGTGACCTCAGTCTGGCAGAGACAATGACTCGTGTGTCTGGTGAAAGGGCCCCTGCCTTCAGCACGAGGAGTTGGAGAAACTAGTGGATGGGGTCCTCCCCCAGTACACGCTACTCTACGGTCCTCCAGACAAACAGGTGACTACACTGTGAGCATGCTGTATGGGCAATGGCTGTTTGGAGTGGTGTGGATGAAAGATGGGGGGGAGAATGAGGCGTACATGAAACGACGGTGAGTGCATGTGCGTCATGGCAAGGGTAGGGATGCGGGCCAATGACTGTGACGGTGCGGACCGTTATATCTTCTCCTTTTCCCCTGTACTATTCCTATAGGTCAGTGCCCACCAGAAGAAGGATATTTGGCGTGGCATCGCTAAGGAAGTCCAGACCCTGGGGGTCTACCACAGACGGAGCACCCACGGCCGGAAAAGATGGGAGGACATTCGCCGCTGGAGCAAGAAGACGGCAGAGGCCAAGCTGGGGATGGCCTCCTAACGTGGGAGGGGTGCCCGTCGCACCATGACCCCCCTGATGTTCCGGATCCTGGCGGTGGTATACCCGGAGTTAGATGGGCGCTTGAGGGCATCACATCAGCCACAAGGGGGTGAGTACACTCTCATTCAGCTGATTCAGTGCGCATTGTAGGTGTCTGGGTGGGGGAGGTGGGCTGTGGTTTCCCCTAGGCCAGGGCGATTTTACTAGGCAAGGTCCCTTCTGAAGGCAGGCCCTGTGGCACACCACCCCACCTGTGTACAGAGCCAACTTCACCTAGTCAGGCTCTTGTGACATCCATGTGTGCAGCAATCGGGCATAGCCTTGTAACCCATGTCCCTGTAATTGATTAGGGAACTCCAACTGCATGGCGTAGTGCAGGGGGCTTCTGTGTCTGTAGTGTCCGCCAACGGTAGCGGTATTGCATGCACTCAACATGTCTTTCTTCTGTTTCCCCCCCCCCTTTTTGTGGTCTCCCTGTTCTTGTGTGCATTAGCATCATCAGGCGGAGGAGCAGTGGCACCGGAGCAGGAGGGAGCTGCATCCCACATGTCCCTGGAGGGCAACACAACAGAGTATGAATTCATCAATGGGATGAAGGGCGAGGGGAGCTCCACGGCGGGGGCAGGAGCTGAGACCAGCGATACAGACTCCTCCTCTGATGGGAGCTCCCTTGCGGTGGTGGGCCCATCTGTGCCCCCGGCATCTACAGGTACAGCCGTCACCCCCCTACCAGCACCGCCCTCCCAGCAGCCCCTCAGCGTTTGCCCCGTGGCTGCTCACCCGGGAGGGTGGGCATCTCCTTCGCCCCAGGCACCTCAGGCCCTGCCCCAGTCACCCCTGCTGCCCTCAGTGAGGAGGCCACTGAATTCCTCAGGTCCCTCATTGTTGGGCAGTCTACCATTTTGAATGCCATCCAGGGTGTGGAGAGTCAGTTGCAACAAACCAATGCATACCTGGAGGGCATTCATTCTGGTCAGGCAGCCCAACAGCGAGCTTTTCAGACTCTGGCCTCAGCACTGATGGTCGCCATTGTTCCTGTCTCTAGCCTCCCCCTCCAACTTCCTCCACCCAGACCCAAACCCCTTTACTTCAGCCTATCCCAAGCACACCATCAGACCAGCATGCACACATGTCAACACACAAGGGAAGCTCAGGCAAACATAAGCACCACACATCCCACAGACACTCACGCAAGCATTTTACACATGCAGACATACCAACATCCTCTGCCTCCACTGTGTCCCACTCCTCTTCATCTCCCTCCTCCCTCCCTGTCTCGTCTCCACTCACACCTGCATGCACTACATCGTCAGCGACTACCTCCATCACCAGCACACCCACCACCACACCCCGCTAACGTGCATTCACCACCCCCACTACCATTCACACATCTCCTGTGTCCTCTCCCAGTGTGTCTGTGAGCCCATCTCCCAAGGTACACAAACGCAGCCACACACCCACCCAACAGCCATCCACCTAACGACAGCCTCCAGCCCATGCACCTTCACCCAAAGTCAGCAAACGTACACCTCCTACAACTACTACCTCTTCCTCCACTCCCAAACCCCCTCCATCTACCCATCCCAGTGTGCCCAAAAAACTTTTCCTGTCCAACCTTGACCTCTTTCCCTCACCTCACCCACCCCTTCAGTCTCCTATGACCCGCCTCTCCAGGTCCCAACCCAGCGCCTCAGCCACAACATCTGCGGGAACAGTGGTGCCAGTAGTAACCGGCTTCTGGAGTGCGCCAGGCAGCAGGGCTGCCAGTGTGGCAAGGAGCCAGAGCACGGACAGTCCCTCACCTCAAAAGCATAAAAAGTTGGCCAGTGTCTGGCGGGAGAGAGGAAAATAATCTGCCACCAAAGCCGCTCCCAGGAGTACAGTTGGGAGTGTGGAGACATCTGCGCCACCATCCAAGGTGGGGAAGGGGCACAGTAAAACCGGTAAGTCTGGGAAAACCTGCACAGTGGACAAGACCGCAACAAGCACCGCTGCCAAGGACACCGCGGGCACCAGCACCGCTGCCAAGGACACCACCGCCACCAGCACGACTGCCAAGGACAACGCCACCACCAGCACCGCTGCCAAGGACACCGCCGCCACCAGCACCATTGCCAAGGACACCGCCGCCACCAGCACCGCTGAACAGGACACCGCCACCACCAGCACCGCTGCCAAGGACACCCCCGCCACCAGCACCGCTGAACAGGACACCGCTGCCAAGGACACCACCGCCACCAGCACCGCTGAACAGGACACCGCCGCAACCAGCACCGCAGGCCAGTGAGCGCCCAAGATTCTGACGTTACTGAGGCCGCCACGAGCAGGATAAAGCACTCTAGGCACAAAGCCCCCTCTAGAACCAGTGGAGAGATCTATCCACTACCTCAGTCCTTGGCAGGATGAAGCACTCTGGGCACAAAGCCCCTTCCAGAACCAGAGGAGAATGACATCCACTACCTCAGTCCTTGGCAGGATGAAGCACTCTGGGCACAAAGCCCCCTCCAGAACCAGTGGAGGTATCCATCCACTACCTCAGTCCTTGGCAGGATGAAGCACTCTGGGCACAAAGCCCCTCCAGAACCAGGGGAGACTGTTATCCACTTGAGAGACTGTAGCTTTGCACTCCCCAGGATAAAGCAGTGAGCAACCCACCCACTGGAGAGACTTGAGAGACTGTGGCTTTGCACTCACCAGGATAAAGCAGTGGGCAACCCACCCACTGGAGAGACTTGAGAGTCTGTGGCTTTGCACTCCCCAGGATAAAGCAGTGGGCAAACCACCCACTGGAGAGACTTGAGAGACTGTGGCTTTGCACTCCCCAGGATAAAGCAGTGGGCAAACCACCCACTGGAGAGACTTGAGAGACTGTGGCTTTGCACTCCCCAAGATAAGGCAGTGGGCAACCCACCCACTGTAGAGACTTGAGAGACTGTGGCTTTGCACTCCCCAGGATAAAGCAGTGGGCAAACCACCCACTGTAGAGACTAGAGAGACTGTTGCTTTGTACTCCCCAGGATAAAGCAGTGGGCATGGAGCCCCATGGTGGATCTGGCGTCGTGCACTCATCTGGCTGAGGTGCCCTCTTCCCTTCCCCCTGAGGTGCCTGTTGTATTTCTATCTGATGCCCCAGCAGTGTTCTCTCCGTCTTGTTCGGGTATTAAGTGTGGGCCTCGCCCATGCATTTTGGGCCCAGTGGTCCACGGACTATGATGGTGGAATCCCTTGGACTTGTATTGTTGGTGTATATATTTGTTTATAGTGTGAATATCTTTATATATTTGATTCATGTATTTGAATATATTACAATCATTCGACTCATTTCCTTTTGTCCTTGCATTCTTCCAGGGGGGGGGGGTTGAGGGGTGTAACTGTAATGTATCATGATGTATTAGTGTGTGTGTTGTCATAGGTGAGGGTGGGGTTGGGGGTGTTGCGTGTTGCGTGTGTGTGTCACTCTCTTTTACCTCCCCCGTGTCGTAGGTGCAGTACTCACCGTGGTCTTCGCCACCGTCTTTGTTGTTCCTGGTAGAGAAGCAGGAAAATAAAGGCTGGCAGTATCTGGAGCTCGGGTTCCATGGCGTTCTGATTCCTCGTGGGGTGTGTAGAGGTGAGCGTTTTCCCTTCTAAGTCCTGTTACCGCCGTGTTTTTGTTCACGGTGAATCCGCCCCGGAAAAGGTGGTGGATTGGACTGTTGTAATTCTGTTGGCGGTACATTGTCCTCTGCCTGTCTGTTGGCGGTTACAGCCGTGGTGTTTGTTTGTACCGCTTTGGCGGTCGGAGTGTTAAAGTGACTGTCTATGTTGGCAGTTTCCGCCACGGTTGTGATTCCAAATTGTTTTCCGCCGGCCTGTTGGCGGTTTTACTGCCGCTTTAATCTTACTGACCAAGCTACATCCCTGGTTCCCATGCATCCACTCATGTATTCTGAAGCAAACCCAAATTTAGTAATGGCAGTAAAACTGGGTATACACCAAGGTGGTGTGCATACATAAGAGGTGAGTAACGAGGAGAAATATCTTTTTTTCTCCTTCATACTTTGTCTTCAAATGTGTGCTGCATAGAAATATGCCTCTAAGGATTGTTTTTATGCAGGAAGGTATCCCTTCATGTAGAAAAATAATCCTGCCCCTACTGCCAGCATGCTTGAACCATGGTACAAGGGTGCCTGCATTGGAGCTGGGTTGCCTGAAGTGCACCAGTGCTAGAAGAGAACAGATATGTGCAGTTAGTGCTGGCATCCTTGGCGTAGTCTCCCCTATCTTTTTTGCCTCTGCCCCCCATGTTTTGACTGTGTGCTGGACTCTGTTTTTGCTGGTTTTGTTACTCTGGGCACTTTCCCACTGCTGACCAGTTCTTAAGTTCAAGTGTAAATTGTAGGTGTAATTGGCTTTTTAATGAGTGGAATATTTGATGTACTAGTAAGTCCTTAATAAAGTTCACTAGAGGTACCCAGGGCCTATAAATCAAATGTTACTAGTGGGCCTGCAGAACTGATTCTGCAACCTACAAAAGTAGCTCTGTAAACATGGCTCAGACCTGTCATTGCCATGTCTGTGTGTGCAGTCTTATAATTCCAAATTGACCTGGAAAGTGTACCCACTTGCCAGGCCCAAACCTTCCCTTTTTATGCCTGTAAGGCACCCCTAAGGTAGGTCCTAGGTAGTCCCTTGGGCAGGGTATATGTTTAAGGTGGGACATGCATTGATGTGTTTTACATGTCCTAACAATGAAATACTGCCAAATTCTGTTTTTCACTGTTGCAAGGCCTACCTTTCTCATAGTCAACATGGGGGCTGCCTTTAAATATCTTTTAAGTGCAGTTTCCCTTTGGGAGCAGATGGAGATATAGAGATTGGGGTCTCTGAACTCATAATTTAAAAATACATATTTTGGTAAAGTTGTTTTTTAGATTATCAGTTTGAAAATTCCACTTTTAGAAAGTGTGCATTTACTTGCGTAAATTATTCTGGGACTCTACCTCCTTGTATATTCCCTGTCTGGGTCAGACTGACAGTTGGGCCGTTTGAATTTCCACTAGACAGTGACACAAAGGGATCTGGGGTGTAGCCTGCATATCCTGATGGACCCTCCGGGCAAGAGTGGAAGGAGGAGTGGTCACTTACAAGTGAAAGGGCTGTACCTGCCCTCAGACAATGCAGTCTTTAACTCCCTGGTGTGTGTCTGGGACCAGGCCTGGGCAATGCAGGATGTTGTGAACAACACAGATTTTCCTTTGAAGTTTGCCTACTTTGAAGACAGAAAGGGGTATAAGTAGTGGACCCAAAACCCCAGATTTTCATATTACTTCTGGATTCAAAAGGAACCTCTGCCAAGGAGAAGAGCTGAAGAGCTGGAGGAGAAGTACTGCCCCTTTGCCTGTGACTGCGCTTTGCAGGGTTGGCCTGCAGTTGCTGCTTCTGCCTGGCAGAAGACAAAGGCCCTCATTATGACCCTACAAGTCCGAAGATGGCCAGGGCCCCTGTGACGGTTTCACCACCAATGGGCCGATGGTGAATCCCGCAAAATTAGGAGTCTGCCGGTTTGGCTGAAGCCAAACTGCCGGGCCTTCACCTGTCCTGCCACATTACCACATTCCGCTGGGCTGCAGGTGAGCACCTCGGGCACGGTGGAAAGCGTGATACCACTAGTGGTATCACGAGGCGGAAAACTGGCAGCATTGTTCTGCTGGTTGCACTGCCAGAAAAAGCTGGTGGTCTTGTATCCTGGCAACCGGAATAAGCATTCCTGTCACCAGGATACATTCGCACACACGTCCACATACCTGCACACATGCACTCACATACTCCAACACAAAAACAAACACATCCCACTCACCATGCACTCTCATCATACCCACCCATTCACACTAACATACATACACAAACAGTGCACACATTCACTCCCTCCTCCCCCTCTCCCAGCACATACATTCATTCACATCCCTCTCCTCCCTGCACCTCATACATACATTCACTCCCTCCTCCCCCTGCAGCACATGATACATTCACACTCCCCTCCCACCGCATACACTCTCTCACCCACTCTCCCTGTTTACTCAGACACTCACCCCCTCCCCGTCCACTCACACTAACACGTTCCCCCTCCTACCTACTCTGTCCACTTACACAAACACTCTCCCCGTCCACTTACATACACATGCACATGCATACCCCACTCATGCCTTCCATCCGCTCAATCGCACTCAGGCACTCAATCGCTCACACCCGCACACACGCACTCATACACTCACCCCCTCCCCATCCACAAACACTCACTCACCCCATCCACAAACACTCATCAATCCCCACTCCATACACAAACAATCATTCACACATGCAGACTCACACCCACAAACACCCCCAACCCCGCACGTTCCCGACATTCACACACGCACTCACACATGCAGACGCACACACACACACACCCTCCCCTGTCTGATGATCCACTAACCTCATCTTTCAAGGAGGTCATCCGGGAAGAGTCCTGCTGCTTCCACTGCCAGCAGCGGCTCAACATCTGGACACCGCCACACCGAATTAAGGGTTGTAATACAGTGTGCGGTCTCTTTTTTGGCATGGCGGTACTGGTGGAGGTACCGCTATGCACCGCCGACCACCAGCACAACTGGTCTCGGAATGCCACCTGATTTCAGACAGAATTCGGAGATCAGTCATCTTAGGGCAATCTTAATACCGCCAGCACTTGCGGTATTTCGGCGCCAACGGCTTTGGCGGTCTTTTCCTAAAGTCGTGATGAGGGTCATAGACTGGACTTTGTGGTACATTCCTGCTTGTGAAGTGTCTCCAAGGGCTTGGACTGAGCTGGCTTCCCTGTTTTGAATTATCAGGGCCATCAAAGACATCCCCTGCCAGCACCTGGACTCTCTGATGAGACTCCTGCCCTTCCAAGTTGTGCCCTATTCAGTCTCTGGGCCTTTGAAAAGTGAAGTTGGCAGACAAGAGCTTAAAATAGATGCACAGAACGCTGTGTGGTAAATTTTCAATGTACATTCCGAAATGCGGCTAATAAACGTTGCGCTGCCGGCTTGGCAGCTGAAATCGACGCTCCACCTGAATTGCGGTTGGGAGATCGACATCGCTGCTGGAGAAACGACGTGCAACACCCGCTTACGGAGGCTGATAATGACGCAAACCCATGCAGCGCAGTTTTTCAACACCGTGCGACTGGATTTTCCATGCATCGTCCGTGGGCGTCCAAGTCAACTCCACTCTGTGCAGATCCGATGTGGGCCGTCTAGAAATCGACACATCGCTCTCTTGCGAGGGAGAAGAACAAGGCATCGCTGACCAGACCGGAGACAAAAAACGACACACAGCTTCACTACTCTTTTCTGACACACTCTCCCCCGTGAGGCTTTATTATTGATGCTAACCTGGTATTGGTGTCACAACAGCATTCTCATTGTTTTCTAAGGATTAAGGTGGTCATTACAATCCTGGCGGTCGGTGTTAAAGCAGCGGCAAGCTGAATATTTTTTGCAATTACGACCGTGGCGGAAACCGCCAACAAAGACAGCCACTTTAACACTACGACAGCCACGGCGGTACAAACAAACAGCACAGCGGTCACTGCCAACAGACAGGCAGAGGACAAAGTACCGCCCACAGTACCACAACCTACCAATCCGCCACCTTTTCTGGGGCGGATTCACCGCGGATAAAAACATGGTGGAAACAGGACTTGGAAGAGAAAACGCTCACCTCTACACACCCCACGAGGAACTAGGACACCATGGAGCCGGAACTCCAAATTCTCCCTGCGATAGTCTTCCTGCTCCTCTACCAGGAGCACGAACGCCAGCGGCGAAGACCACGGTGAGTACTGCACCCACGACACAGGGGAGGGGGGAGGGAAAAGAGAGTGATACACACACTCAACACACAACACCCCCACCCCCACCCTCACCCATGACAACACACACACTAATCCATATTGACACATAAAAGTTACACCCCCAACCCCCACCAGAAGAATGCAAAGACAAAAGAAAATGAGTGTAACCATTGTAATATATTAAAATCAAGTATGCAAAAATATATACATATATACACCATTAACAAAATATACACCTAGCATAGTAGTCCAGGTAGTGCTTCAATTAAGTCTGTGGAACACTGGGCCCACACGGTATGGGCGAGGCCCACACAAGATCCCTGACCATGACGGAGAGAATACTGCAGGGGCATCAGAGAGCAACAAAACAGGCACCTCAGGGGGAGAGAAAGGGGGGGCACCTCAGCCGGTTGAGTGCACGACGCCAAATCCACGAGGGGGCCACATGCCCACTGTTCAATCCTGGGGAGTGCAAAGCCACAGTCGCACAAGTCTCTACAGTGGGTGGGTTGCCCACTGTTCAATCCTGGTGAGTGCAAAGCCACAGTCTCTCAAGTCTCTACAGTGGGTGGGTTGCCCACTGTTCAATCCTGGTGAGTGCAAAGCCACAGTCTCTCAAGTCTCTACAGTGGGTGGGTTGCCCACTGTTCAATCCTGGGGAGTGCAAAGCCACAGTCTCTCAAGTGGATAACAGTCTCCACTGGTTCTGGAGGGGGCTTTGTGCCCAGAGTGCTTCATCCTGCTAAGGACAGAGGTAGTGGATGACAGTCTCCACTGGTTCTGGAGGGGGCTTTGTGCCCAGAGTGCTTCATCCTGCTAAGGACAGAGGTAGTGGATGACAGTCTCCACTGGTTCTGGAGGGGGCTTTGTGCCCACAGTGCTTCATCCTGCTAAGGACAGAGGTAGCGGATGACAGTCTCCACTGGCTCTGGAGGGGGCTTTGTGCCCAGAGTGCTTCATCCTGCTAAGGTCAGAGGTAGTGGATGCCTGTCTCCACTGGTTCTGGAGGGGGCTTTGTGTCCAGAGTGCTTCATCCTGCTAAGGACAGAGGTAGTGGATGTATCTCTCCACTGGTTCTGGATGGTGCATGGTGCCCAGAGTGCTTCATTCTGCCCGTGACAGACTCAGTAGCGTCAGTGCCCTTGGCGCTCATGGGCCAGCGGTGCTTGAGATGGCGGTGCCCTGTTCAGCGGTGCTTGAGACGGCGGTGCCCTGTTCAGCGGTGCTTGAGACGACAGTGCCCTGTTCAGTGGTGCTTGAGACAGCAGTGTCCTGTTCAGCGGTGCTTGGGCGGTCCTCTCCAGCCCAGCGGGGCTTGTGCTGGCTGTCCTCTCTAGCCCAGCGTGGCTTGTGCTGGTGGTCCTCTCTAGCCCAGCGGGGCTTGTGCTGGCGGTCCTCTGTAGCCCAGCGGGGATGACGGCTGTGGCCTCCTGGGCAGTGGGGCTGGTGGCCTCCTGGGCAGCAGAGCTGGTGCTGGCGGTGGCCTCCTGGGCAGCAGGGCTGGTGGCCTCCTGGGAAGCAGGGCTGGTGGAGGTGGCCTCCTGGGCAGCTGGGCTGGTGCTGGCCTCCTGGGCAGCAGGGCTGGTGGCGGTGGCCTCCTGGGCAGCAGGGCTGGTGGCGGTGGCCTCCTGGGCAGCTGGGCTGGTGGCGGTGGCCTCCTGGGCAGCAGGGCTGGTGCTGGCGGCGGCCTCCTGGGCAGCTGGGCTGGTGCTGGCGGTGGCCTCCTGGGCAGCAGGGCTGGTGGCGGTGCCCTCCTGGGCAGCTGGGCTGGTGCTGGCGGTGGCCTCCTGGGCAGCGGTGATGATGGCGGTCTTCTCCGCTGTGCTGCTCTTCCCAGACTTGCTGACTTTCTTGTGCCCCTTCCCCACCTTGGAAGGTGTCGTAGCTGACTCCACACTCCCACCTGTACCCCTGGGAGCGGCTTTGGTGGCTTGAGTCTTCCCCATCTCCTGCGGGGCACTGGCCAACTTCTGATGCTTGACAGGTGGGGGACTGTCTGTGCTGTGGCTCTGTGCCACACTGGCTGCCCTGGTGGCCGAGGCACTCCAGATTCCGGTGACTACAGGCACCACTGGTCCCGGAGATGTTGTGGCTGAGGTACTAGTTCGGGACCTAGGAGACGGACGGGGTGGGGGAATAGTGGGAAAGAGGTCAAGGTTGGACAGGAAAAGTTTCTTGGAGACACTGGGACGGGTAGCTGGAGGGGGTTTGGGAGTGGAGGAAGAGGTTGTGGTTGTAGGAGGTGTTCGTTTGCTGACTTTGCGTGAAGGTGCATGCGCTGGAGGCTGTTGTGAGGTGGATGGCTGTTGGGTGGGTGTGTGCCTGCTTTTGTGTATCTTGGGAGGGGGTGTCACAGACACACTGGGAGAGGACACAGGGGACGTGTGAATGGTAGTGGGGTGGTGACTGCACGTGAGCGGTTTGTGGTGGTGGGTGTGCTGGTGATGGTAGTAGTGGCTGTAGAGGTAGTGCATGCAGGTGTGAGTGTAGACGAGACTGGGATGGAGGAGGGAGACGATGAGGAGGGGGACACAGTGGAGGCAGTGGATATTGGTGTGTCTGCATGTGTGTGATGCTTGCGTGAGTGCCTGTGGGATGTGTGGTGCTTATGTTTGCCTGAGCTTCCCTTGTGTGTGTGCTTGGGATAGGCTGGGGTACAGGGGATTGGGTCTGGGAGGAGGAAGTTGGAGGGGGGAGGCTAGAGACAGGGACAATGGCTGCCATCAGTGCTGAGGCCAGAGTCTGAAAAGCTTGCTGAAGGGCTGCCTGACCAGAATGAATGCCCTCCAGGAATGCATTTCTTTTTTGCAACTGCCTTTCTACACCCTGGATGGCATTCAAAATGGTAAACTGCCCAACAGTGAGGGACCTGAGGAGGTCAATGGCCTCCTCACCGAGGGCAGCAGGGGTGACTGGGACAGGGCCTGAGGTGCCTGGGGCGAAGGTGATGCCCACCCTCCTGGGTGAGTGGGCACGGGCGAAGGCTGAGGGGCTGCTGGGAGGGCGGTGCTGGAAGGGGGGGTGGCGGCTGTACCTGTAGATTGGGGGGCACAGATGTTGCCACCACCACAAGGGAGCTCCCATCAGAGGATCAGTCCGTGTCACTGGTCTCAGCTCCTGTCCCCGCCGTGGAGCTCCCCTTGCCCTCCGTCCCACTGGTGAAGTCCGATTCCGTAGTGTGGCCATCCATGGCCATATGGGATGCAGCTCCCTCGTGCTCCGGTGCCACTGCTCCTCCGCCTGATGATGCTAATGCACACAAGAACAGGGAGACCACAAAAAGGGGGGAACGACAGAAGAAAGACATGCTGAGTGCATGCATTACCGCTACCATTGGCAGACACGACAGACACACAACCCCCCTGCTACACCGCGCTCTTGGGCTCCACTGTTCAATTCCTGGGAAATGGCCTACTAGGCTATGGACGACATCTACATACATGGATGACACAGGGGCATGACTAGGTGTACTTGGCACTCTACAGAGGTGCGGTGTGGTGCCACATGGCCTGCCTTATGGAGGGACCTTGCCTACGGAACTCGCCGTGGCCTAGGGAAACCCACAGCCCACCTACCCCACCCAGACCCCTCCACTGCGCGCAAAATTAGCAGAATGAGAGTGTACTCACCCCCTTGTGGCTGCTGTGATGCCCTCAAGCACCCATCCAACTCCTGGTACGCCACCGCCAGGATCCTGAACATCAGGGGGGTCATGGTGCGACGGGCACCCCTCCCATGTTGGGAGACCATCCTTAGCTGAGCTTCCGTCGTCTTCTTTCTCCAGCGGCGAATGCCCTCCCATCTTTTCTGGCAGTGGGTGCTCAGTCTGTGGTAGACCCCCAGGGTCCGGACGTCCTTGGCGATGGCACACCAAATATATTTTTTCTGGGGGGCGCTGACCTACATGATTTCTACAGGGGGAAGAGAAACTTATTAGCAACTGCACCGTCACAGTCATTGGCCCCCATCCCTACCCTTGCCATGTGGCACATGCACTCACCGTCGTTTCATGCACGCCGCACTTTCCCCCCTTCCTTCTTACATGCACCCCTCTCCACACAGGCATAGCCCATACAGCATGCTCCCAGTGTACTTACCTGGAGGACCGTAGAGTAGCGTGTACTGGGGGAGGACCCCATCCATGAGTTTCTCCAACTCCTCGGATGTGAAGGCAGGGGCCCTTTCCGCAGACATTCGAGCCATTGTCTCTTCCAGACCAAGGTCACAGCAGCACTTGCAGTGTAGGTCCTCTCCTGTCGAAGATCAGGTATCGAGTGATTGAAGTGATAGAAAATGGTGGTCACGTCCGCGGCGGTGCGTACCGTCACCGCCGGCGTACATCGTCATTGGCTCCTGAGACCCATAGGGTCCAATGTTAACCAATGCAGCATTGCGCTGCGGTCTTCGACCGCCTACCGCGACAGTGTACAACGCCAGCGCAGTTACCTCACATCCCATTGCCCCACTTTACAGGTCAGGCAGCCGCCATTTCAGGGGCCCACATGGCTTCATTTTCTACTGCATCACACATACCTAGGCCTAGACTCTACACACATACAGGCCACTTTTTAGATTATGATTTGTGTTCTGTGTAAGCTGTGGGTACGTACCTCTGAGTTGTTTGACTCTGTGCTCGCAGTTGTCCTTTATAGGCACCGTCCGCTGGGACATGTGAGGAGATGGCGGCATCCTCCGGTGTACCGACCATTGGTGGACCTGTCGACAATGGAGGAAAGACATGTGATCATCACATACAGGCTTGACCGTGCCACAATCCAGGAACTGTGTACCCAGTTGGAGCCAGACCTGATGTCAGCAAAATGGTGAGGAGTGATGGTGGAGGAATGTCCATGGCAGAGTCGAGTCTATTAGTCTCACAGGTGCATTGCCCAAATGGGCATAGGAAGTGGAGCTGGGGCAGTTTAAGGATGGACAGGGTGACAAAGTGGGGCAGTAGGATGACATTCAGGGTGGTCTCATTTCTTGGCGGGGGTCTTGGCATCATTCTCTGTCTTTGTCCTGGATCTCAGGGACCGTTTGCGAGGTGGTTCTCCCTCTGCAGGGGGTGGGGTGCTGGTGTGGTGGTCCTGTGGCGGTGCCTCCTGTCCACTAGCGCCGGTGGAGGTGGTGGGCAGTTCATCGTCCAGGCTAGTGTCAGGGGCCCCTTGTAGTGCCACAGTGTCCCTGCTGGTGTTGAGTACTTCCTTCAGCACCCCTACGATGGTGCCCAGGGTGGAATTGATGGTTCTGAGTTCCTCCCTGAAGCCCAAATACTGTTCCTCCTGCAGGCTCTGGGTCTCCTGAAACTTGGCCAGTACCATTGCCATCGTCTCCTGGGAGTGGTGGTATGCTCCCATGATGTTGGAGAGGGCCTCGTGGAGAGTGGGTTCCCTGGGCCTGTCCGCCCCCTGTCGCACAGCAGCCCTCCCAGTTCCCCTGTGTTCCTGGGCCTCTGTCCCCTGGACCGTGTGCCCACTACCACTACCCCCAGGTCCCTGTTGTTGTTGGGGTGGTGGGTTATCCTGGGTTCCCTGTAGTGGTGGACACACTGCTGATTGATGTGTCCTGGGGACGGAGGTATGGGCCCGCTGGGTGGATGCTGTGCTGGTGTTTCCAGGGGGGGGGAAGCTCTGTGGTGGCCTGTGACTGGTTGAGGGGAACCGACTGTCCCGAGGTCCCCAATGGGCCGGGCTGGTCATCTAGATCCAGTTGGACAGAGGTGCTGTCATCACTGTGGGCCTTTTCTGTTGATGGTGTGGACATGTGTTGACCCTCCTGTCCGGTGACGTTGGGTAGGGGTCCTGCAGGGGTATAAAAGGATGTTTATTAGATCTGTGTGTGGCATGGTGTGCAATGGGTGGGTGACCATGTACCCCAGTGCTTGCATTCCTGTGTGGAACCTTGTGTGATAATGGTTTAGGGGGGTGTATGGGTATGTGCAGTGGCCATGCTTTAGTGATGGGTGTCCATGCTTTGTTGTTGCATGCAGGGCTTTGGGTTAGGATGTGTGGTTTGTGATGTTGGGACATTTGTGAGGAGTTGGAGTGATGGGGGTGAGGGTGGGGGTATGTGCTGGCATGCAGGTAGAGTGGGGGATGTAATAGTTAAGATTTGACTTACCAGAGTCCCTTCCTCCACCTACTCCTGCGAGGCCCTCAGGATGCAGAATCACCAAGACCTGCTCCTTCCATGTTGTTAGTTGTGGGGCAGGAGGTGGGGGTCCGCCGCCAGTCCGCTGAACCGCCAGGTGGTGTCTTGAGACCACGGAACACACCTTCCCCCGTAGGTCGTTCCACCTCTTCCTGATGTCCTCCCGATTTCTTGGGTGATGCCCCACTGCGTTGACCCTGTCCACTATTCTTCGCCATAGCTCCATCTTCCTTGCAACTGAGGTGTGCTACGCCTGTGATCCGAAGAGCTGTGGCTCTACCCGGACGATTTCCTCCACCATGACCCTGAGCTCCTCCTCCGAGAACCTGGGGTGTCTTTGCCGTGCCATGGGGTGGTGTAGGTGATGTGTGGGGTGGTGTGTGTGGTGATAAGTGTGCTGATATGTAGTGGTGTGTAGTGTGAGGTGCGTGGAAGTTATGTGGGTGATGGTGTTGTGTGCCTGTGGATGCTAGTATTGTTGATGGTGGTGTCTCTCTCTGGCCTTCATTTGTGATTTTTGGTCATTGGGGTTTGTGGGTAATGTGGGTGTGTGTTTTATATTGTATTGGGTGTGTGGGAGTGGTGTGTGTATGTGTATCAGGTTTGTGTATTTCGAATTGTCCAATGGAATACCGTGGTTGAACACATTCGTGTGTCGTGATAGTGTGGGCGTATTTCTGTTGGCGTGCCGCTGGAGGATTTGTTTTTGCCAGTTTATCACTGACCTTTGGTGTGGCGGACTTGTGTGGGTGTCTGACTTTTGTCGGATTCCGTGCTGTGGGTCATAATAGCTGTGGCGGTTTTCCGCGGCCGCGGCTGTGTGTTGACGGTCTTCTGCACGGCGGTATGCGGCTTTTACCGCCAATGTTGTAATGACCACCTAAGACTCTTAGTCTAAAATGTTAACGCCGGCTGACGCCATTTCTCAGCGCCGGTCGGGCGTCTAATTTATACTTTGACGCACAGTGGCGCAAACCACTGGTGTGAGTCATTTATTTTACTCAAACCAATGTGTCACGTCGGAAAGAAAAACAACGTTAACACAGCAGAAATTACTTTGATCCGGTTTACGACGCCGCAAACCGGATACGCGCCGTTTTTTGACGCAATTGCGTCAAAAATCGCTGCAAACACAGCAAAATGTGCAAAGGAGAGCCAAAATGGATCCCAGAAGATTTGAGAGACCCCAGGAAGATGACAACAGACCAGGAACCAGCCAGGAGGACCCACACAAGACCCGGGAGAGGGAGAAGAAGAAAAGGAAGTGTTGGTTCAGTGCAGAGAAGTAGGAAATACTGGTGAAAGAGGTGACAGAACACCAGCACCAACTTTTTGTCACCTCTGAATTGCCAATTAGTAGGAGAGAGGAAATTTGGCAACAAATTGTTGACAAGATAAACAGCATGGCAGAGGTACAGAGAACAGTCATCGAGTGAAAGAAACGCTGGCACGACTGCAAGCACAGGACCAAGGAAAAGATGGCCAGGAACAGGAAGGCAGCACTGCAGATTGGAGGTGGGAGTTCAGCACCGCAGGAGGACCTGCACCACATGTAGGAGATGGTGGCAGCCGTCATCCCTGAGGAGATCGTCACAGGGATTCAAGGACAGGACAGTGCAGACTACCAGGAGACAACACAGATGTAGGGTAAGCGGCTTGGGGAATTAAAATGCCGATTTGTAAACTGTAAGCGGGGGGACATACCTACTACACAATGCCTGGAAGTCATGATATTCAGGGAGTGGAATGGGCAAAAGGGCACGGCACGGGGGCATGAGCTGTGCAGGGCAAACCTGGGGCACAGTACTACACTACACCAACAACCTTTGCATTGGGGTATGCTGCCATGCCAAGGATGATGGAAAGGTAAAGCCAGTCCAGGAGGGTAGGGTACAATTTAAAACTGGCCTGCTGTCACACGACAGCTGGTATTCTCCCTACATGAACTAGGGTTCAATTAACAGTCTCAGGCCATATCTACAAGTGGAATTTAACATTGACAACAGTTGTCACTACCACCTCTGCTGTGTGTACAGGTCAAGTATCTAACGGCAGGTGCATGCCCATGGACACACACCCAAATTAGAGGGTTCAGGATGACACCGTTATCAATCCCCTGTAATCAATAAAAATGTGCTAAACCTGTCAAATATGAATGTCCATAGTCGCTACAAACATCAGCCATTGTCATATACATAATGAGGTACACAGCAGTAAAATCATACCCATGCTGCATATGTCAGGGTGCACCCTGTGTCTGGGTCACAATAGGTGCAATGACACCATGCAACATCCCAACTGTTATACTGCTCAGACAACAGCATTGAGGAGGAGGACATATGTTACCGGCTAGTGAAATACACCTGCACAGTCAGACGAGGAAATGGGACACTGCTAGGACCATCTGTGCAATCCAATGTAGCACACATTCCCCAACATCAACATTACACACTACCAGTGCTGACATCTGTAGTCTGCCATGCCAATGCTATACATAGTATATGCTAGGTCTCAGCAACATATAGCTGGATGTGAAATATCTGTGACTGGAGCAGTTCGACATTGTTAAGTGTGGTGCAAGTGCCATCAGAACACCCACACCCAGTGCAAGGCCACAACATGAGAATGGAAGTAGACGGAGGGTTGAGTAGGACAAGAAGGTGGCAACATACAATTTGGGCAGAACCTACACCTAGAGGATGTGACGCAGACAATTCCCCAAACTGCCCACACTACATGTGACATGCAGGTGGGGCATAGACCTGGGAGAATGCTAATCTTAATGACAGGAACAATGAACAGGGACCAAGATCACAATGTGCAACTAATAGGAAGTCAGGCACGTCACATTACAAATGCCAGAACACAGACACGCCAGTTGTTCTATATCTCATTGCAGAGGACAATGTCTCTCCTGGGGATATGCCTGTCCTGGACTTCCCTGATGAGATGGATGACGAGCTGATAAACATCAGCCAGCAGACCCTCCAAGATGTCCTTGGAACCCTCCAGACCCCACCTTCAGTTGCAAGAAGGAGCACAGATACAGCAGCCATCAAAGAGAACCCACCCACCACCCCAATTGTACGACCTGCCAGCTCCAACCCAGCTGAGGACTCTGATGACACTGGCACCAGCTTTGAGAGGAATGTAGTTGGAGTGCAGTAGGAGCTGGCCAAGGAGGTGCGGGTGGGGATGCAAAATATGGCAGCCAGCCTAGAGGGGGTGCATTTGTGCATGATGTCAACTGTAGAACAGGCAGCAGCCATGCAAGGGCGAACATCAATCTTGCAAGAACTTCAACAAAGTGTGAAGGAAATCAGCACAGCAGTAAGAGAGTTGACACAACACCTCCAACAACAAACATTTCAACGCGTGCACAAATGCAATATTGACCCCTTCAGGGCCGACCTGGCTGCCTACCACAGTGATGTAGCTGCTATCCTTAAGAACCAGCAGCTCCTCCTTGCTGCAGTACTGCCCTTAATAGCCCCACAGGTGGCAGCTACCGGGATTTCTGACTCCACGTCTTCAAACACTGAAGTGTGTGTTTCCCCTCAAACCCACCACCACCAAGGGCAGAGGAGACAACACACACAACTGAAGATGAAGACATGGAACAGATCACCTTCACCCGTAAGAGTACCCGGTAGCACTTGTCCCTGCCACATGGGCACTTATAACCAAGGTCCTGTGCTTTGCAACATGCCAGTCTTGCAACAGCTGCTCACAAGGACTATTCTTCAGCATGTTCTCCTTGTCACTATGCCATGTGATTGTCTCTCACTACCTCATTGGCAATTCATGTTCCTCTGCACTGTATGACCCTTCACCCCAGCATGTCCAATGACATGTCCTTTTGCACTTGTGTACGATCACAATGGAAGGTGTCACACTAATGGGCTCACAATCCTGGACTATGTAAATATAACACCACAGCACTTTAAAATAAATAGCACTTACACAACCACTTTGTCTCTGTGTAATGTGACACATCAAACATGAGGGAGATTAGTGATGTTTGCCTCAGGCCAGTGCCCATAGAATGTCAATACAACTGCCCATAAAGATTGTGGGCTGAAAACTATGCACTGTGGTCTGAATTGTACCATGATCTGTCCTTCCTGAGGGTTAATTCTGAGGTAAATAGAAACTATACAGTATAATGCTGTGTTGGAAAGAATACGTCTTCTTCAAGGGATGTCTAAGCAGAAAATCATTGTCTTCAAATTTTTTTTCCAGACAATCTTTACGTGTGTGACATTTGACTCAAATTTTTCATCACACACACCATACAGCAGGAATGGATGTGTATGAGTGTACGTACAAATAAGTAACCTGGCTGTACAATGTAACAAATGATAGGTGTAAGTTATGTATACTATACTACATGAGATTATACCACCACTCACCTTATCAGGGTTCACATGAACATCAGGCTGCCAGCAGATGCAACACAGTGTCCTCAATACCAAATCTGGTTTCAAAGTATGTCAGATTGAAAACATACATCCAAACTTAACAACACATTGGGAACCATAGTAACCTTGAGTGGTAAGTGCAATGGATGGTGGCTGCATAGAGAAGTAGCTTTGGTGTAGCTGCCAATGTGACAGCTCAATTGGGATTTAGATGCAGGATGGAACACAAATGCAAATACGAAATTGACACTGTTCACCCATGCCAAGGCCCTGATTCCCATGTGACACATACTGTAAAGGAGTACCTAGATATTTATTTAATAGTAAAAAAGGATACTAAAACCAGGGGAAACACCTTAACTAACCTAACCTATCCTAACTTTACATTACCTACAACTGGCCCTAACTACCCTATGCTAAACTAAGTTATCACATTTAACTAAACACTCTAAACATCAACCCCCCTTATATGACGGGACACATGGAGGACAACATATACTAACCTAAACACATATTATCTTATACTAAACAAATATACAGTATATATATATATATATATATATTTATATATATAAACATATATATATTGAATATTTTTTTTGTTTTTTTATTTAATACACAAAAACCCAACGTCATCACGCACCCACCCACCCACATAAAAAAACATGTAAAAATATCGCACCCTCCACCCCCAACCCACTAATACTAACTAAACTAACAGCCTATTCTAACCTAACACTAAGCCCCCTAAACCCACTAATTAAAAGAACCAGGAAAGAGGAGGGAGGGAATCATGGGTGAGGTTATCAAATTCACAAGTTCGCCCTCTGCAGGGTCTTCTTAATAGCATGCACTCTCTTATTTATTTGCGACACCTCCTGCTGCAGCCTGTCCAGTCTGTGCAACATCCATTGCATGTCACGTTGCATAGCACGTAAATCACCAGTGTCAATGACTGCAGCAGGGGTGGTCTGAGTGCCAGTTGTTGAGGGTTGTCCAGTTGGTAGTGCCAAGCTTGGAGGGGGAGGTGCAGGTGCTGCTGTCAGTGGTCCAGGAGCTGAAGAAGTTGATGGTCCTGCAGTGGTGGGTGTCATCCTTGGTGCCACCTGGGTCATAGTGGTGGTGCCGGTGGTGGCGGCTGTTGTGGACACACAAGGGCCCCCTTGGGCAAATGCCCTCCACACCCCTGAGGCTCTTTCATGGCGATAACGCTGTGCCATGTGGCAGAACCCAGACTCTACATCCAGAATGTGGCCGTAACGCATCGCCCTCCGCTGAAATTCATGGATCTGGCTGGTATCCATATTGGCTGCTGTTAAAAAAGTTTAAGCCAAACTTTAGGTACATCATTGTGTGATACAGCTACTGATAAGAATCAGACAATACATCTAATGTAGCTGAAACAGGCTGTGTCACCATACAGATCATAGATTCTCCCTGAGGAAGTACATGCCAACGCAGCCTACACATGTCCCATCTAACAGCACAGCAATGCTCTAAAAGATGTGTACCAACTTAAATGATCTAAGCATCATTGTTCAGCCATTAGTCACGTAACAAATGCTGCAAGTCCTCCACATGTGTCAGGCAAACTATTGACTATCTTCTGGATGACAATCAAGGGCCACAAGATCTGTGATTTGTAAATGGAATTGCCAGGATGGTATGCAGTTGCTAATCAAGAGTGAGTATCCTAGGTTGGGACAAATGACTTACAGATTTACATGTCTGTGTACTACACTTGGATCATCACACCTAGGTACACATATTTCATAACCCTAAGCCTGTGCCTCGGGGGGTGGACAAGCAACACATACTTTCAAACATCAAGGACACCCAGGAAGCTTTGGGCAGCTGTACATGGGTTTAGTCAGTCCACCACAGGAGGAGAGTGTCCAACTAGGATAGACACAAACCTTGGACAATCCCATCTACATGTATGTTTGTAATTGCAGACAATTGTCAACATCATTTGATACCACCTATACCTGTCCTACAACAAGCAGATAGATGCAAGTACACATCCCGGCATGAGCTGCATTCACACCTATGACATTGTACTCAAGTGCCACATACACGTAGCACAACATGTGGAGCTAGATGCTGCTAGGAAGTCAAACATACAGTGGAATGTGTTCATTAGTTAACAGGGAGATTCAAGTCTGCGGGTAATACTTTTTCATCCCTATACTGTGAGATTCAGGGTATGACTTGCTGACTAAATCAGGAAAATGTCCCTCTGCAAAATTTTCTTTACAAGAAATGTAACAATAAATGTCACCTTATTCACATTGCCATGCCTACAGGGCTGTACTACAATTCCAAAATATGACACTACGCTACTGATTGTCCAACTCAAATATGGAGAAAAAAAGTGAAACTCCAGTAAAGTTACATATCAGATCATGTGCCAGCACATCATGCCTTGCTATGTGTCCAACACACATGAGTCAATCACACAACAGCTGCAAACACAACACAGAACAGAAATATCAACACTTACTGGATATGTCTGGGTCCGCATATCGAGCCATTTCGCCAATTGTGTAAGGGGCAAGTCCACCTGTAAAGCATGGAAGGGTGAAATGTGCTCAATGTCTGTGCACTGTACAATACTTTCAAATACAATTACTGTGTGTGACATTATATCTGAAAGTCCAGACTCTCAGGCATGATGATACTCCAACATGCATAGCACTGCAAACATGTATAGACTCTGTCGCTCCAGTGAGTGATACACACACATCTGCACACACGCAATGGCCCTAACTATCATGTGGTGACATACATGATCCATCAGTTGGTTGCAGACTCATTTATGGAGTATACTACTTTCATAATTTGTTGTAATGAGAGGCATGAAAAGACACATTCCTGGAGCAATGCAATACCAGCCACTCAGGTATTGTGGCTTGCGCATCAAGGGACAATCAGTTACTGTGTGATGCTCATGTGGGTTGTTTGAAGGTCATGATTTATTCTGCTTTCTATGGTCCCTTACATGTAGGGCCTGTGTTGTGTGTAGGTTACATACGCTACATTTACAGTGTTCTCTGAGCCACATATGCCCCCTATGACACCATATTGGCAGGGATCTTGTGCGTTACTTGGTGACAATCTGAGGCAAAACATGGACTGGCCATTTTTCTAAATTTAATACATCAAAGAAATATATGCTGACAGTGTATATTGTGGTCATCCATGACAGAATGCATTGGCACAGGTGTAGTCATTGCACCTGAAATGTGTCACTCATTGCCCTGTGTACCTATATTGGGTTTTGGAAATCACAGTTAGCCACATTCATTACATTTGACAAGTAGGGAGCTCAGTGGGTATGCAGCAAACTGACACTGTCCCATTATTGAAACATGGTTTAGCAAATGTCCTACTGTGTCAATCATGATGATGTAGGTTTCAATGTGTATGTACCTTCGGAATGGCAGCAGTCACAGGAATGCTGGTCTTCTGATCTTAGCATACACCCATGTCTGTGATAGCCTCCATACTGAGAAGTTAGCTATTGTACATATGCTGCACTAGATCAGCAGGGGTGTACCAAATGTAAACTAGCAAAGTAATAGGGGACTTTATATGTATGATGGAATTGGGCAGGGGTCCCTTGCACAACATCATGCAAGCAATACATTGTGACCATGCATTCCACAATGTCAGGTATCCCATGATGACGCAATAACTTATGAGAAGTGCATGGCTATAGAGTAACACAGATGGGAAATGCATCAGCTCTGTTCCAGCTATTGTGCCCAATACCAATTTAAAACACACAGGTACAATGAACAGAGGGCCAGGGGTAGTTGTTATCCCTCAATTTGTATAATTTGCTTCATGTTTTAGGATACAGCTATGGAAAGTAGCACCAAACATTTAGATATGAACCCGTGTGTATTACTTTGACATCCATTCCTAATTTAATTGCGACACAACCAAGTCAAACTATCAGCCTAAGATATTACCGGAGGTTAGAAAGAAATTGGTACGTATGGGCCACAAAACAGTTCAGACATGTATTCAAAATAATTGAGCAACAAATTAATTTTTTGCTTTAGCTTGTGAAAAACATCTCTTTCCTGGTACACTCACAGACCATGGATAAAACATATGTTTGAGCCGCATTAGCATCATCTATTTACGTAAAGGCAGCACTAATTTACAAGATCAAGTTGTGTTTTGTAAGTTAGTGCAGCTGTTGCGTCAACAAATGACGGTAATGTGTAGCAATTATTGTATAACTCAGGGCCATTGTATGTTTAACTTGCACTCCACATGTCCAAAAACATTGCCTACTTCATATCAACAAATCAGCTACTGTCACTACAGAGCATTTAAATGTGCATATTACTGTGAATTGTACTCACCAACAGGGCCACCAATCACAATACCCAGGTGGTCCAGCAGGTCTTGCTCTCTGGCAACAAGGTCAGCCCAGCGGTGCTTCAGTTGGTGGTCGCTGGGCGGTGTGTTGAAGATGCGACACAGATGGTACAACACCTTTGACCACCTGAGCCTCCTCGCCTTTGTGTGAAACCCCTGTATCACCCTAGCACCTGCTTCAATCATCAAGGGGAGGAAGTGGCACACCAGCCAAATGAATGCCCCCAGCTCCTCCTCACCCATTCTCCCCAGACGTGGCCTACCCAACATGACAGAAATAATAGGAAAGATAAAGGGTACAGAGGAAAATAAAGGGAAAGGAGGGAGGAAAATAAAAGAAAAGTAACCCTCAAACAGCCCAACTATCCCCAAACTAACAATACCCACAACAGACTCCCAACAGTACAAAGACAAAATTAGACACCAAATATGACAAATAAACACTTACAATGAACAACTGAGACAATTACAAACAAAACAGATGTCAAATAGGATGGCACACAGGAGACAAAAGCACAATTGGGACAGACAAAACTCTAAGCACAGCCACACAGTCTATAAAAATCACAGACTGCAAAGTGAAAGTGAAAGTACACCCACTGTACCAATTCTGTAAACAGGACATCCTATTATATCACTTCCTGCCTCAAATACGGTGCGTTTTTATTATTATGCATAAACATTTTATGACGCTTACAGTCTGTGCGTCAATGTATTTTGAAGCAAATGCTTTAAAATTACCCCGCATCCATAGTTCTAAATATTTAGCATTGGTAACCAATTTCATGGGGTACAGTGTAGGAATTACTGCTCGGGCCAATGGATGTATCATTGCTGTGAGCGTCATTTTTCTATGCATATGCAGTGATTTTTGACACCTATGCGTCCTTTTTGACGCATTTGCGTCAATATTTATGTCTTTTACTGGGTTTGTGTCATTTCTCACATTTTTATAGTAAATGATAACTGTACAGAGATAGGCTGTTTGCATCTGCATTGTGTATTCCAGTGTTTGGGCACATGTGGCAGATCACACCACTGTGGCCCATGATACTCCAGTTGTTGTACCGGATGAGCACTTTTCACTGACGCAATAGATACCTAAACGTTTGGAATACTACTTTATTTTACCCAGTTTGAGCAGGTTGTGCGTCAATAGAGGATAGCAAGGCTATGCAACTTAATGCATTAACTCATTGCCTGTGTGTAAATGTCTGTGAATTGGCTATTTCAATTTTAGTTGGGCCTCTGTGTGAACGTCACAAGACATGCTTTCATTAATGTGCTTGTATGCATGTGTTGTAATTGTGGATAACCATAAGATGCTATTCAGTGTGGAAATGAGTCAGGATATGTGTTTGTCATACACATAACAACTAATGCTGTGTGAACTTCCCTGATTTTTGGGACAAAACATTTCCCCTGACAAACTATGCACAGGGTAGATAGAGGATGGTTGATTGTGGCAATGTTACAAGAGTAAGCCATCACATGTACTGGAATGTTGGATACCACTTCCTGGTCACTTGTTTGTATACTTCCTATGAGTCAGGCATTTGAAAATGCTATGTGGGTACAGTGTTTGTGACACAGAGTCCCAAAACCAATCCAAAAATGTAATGTCACTCCACAGTTTGAGTCATATAAATGACCTATGTTTCTCTTGTGGCAGTGGAGGACCAGCAGACCAAGCTGCATGTGTTCACATATTTCCAGTGGTTAATTGCACAAAGGTGTCTAGTTCAAGTGTGTGGCCAAGTTACCCTGTGTCATTATTGGCCTCCAGGTTGTCACAGTTACCTGCAGGTCTAGTCATGAGTCTGTGGAGCCATTCCCTGCATTAACAGAGTATCCTTCAAAGCAGAATTGACCGAAAGCCAAAGAGGAATTGACAACACAAATGGGGATAGTCCAGCTATGGCACTGCAGACGTTTTATGAGACTGACAACAGGACAACCTTTGTGTGCTCATAAATTTAATGGATCAGTAATTTAAAACCGGCAGGTTTCATCACAACATTTGTACACAGGGTGGCCTCCAAAATTTCCACTGCAACCCGGAACATCAGTGCCTCTTTGCTGATTATTCTCACAGCTAGTGACCACGCAAGCACCATCATTGGGTTGCAGCCAATGTGAATCTGTGTGTGGACCGTCAGGGCACAAACATGTTTTGTCTTTTCATACACAATAGCAAACGTTGTTTGTTGTGCTGGAGGCACCATACCCAATCCATGCATACAGCCATGGTAGACTATCACTGTTTGTCACTCATGCATATATGAAACTCAGACAAGAGATAGGGCCGGGATTAGGCTATTTGAATACATGTCCCAGACCTTGATACCATATGTAAACTGATTAGACTATACAATTTATTTGAGGATTCATCGTAGACCTACCTGACACAATACCCCAGGAGGAAAGTGAGGGCATGGAAAACAACTAGAAGACAAATGTAGCAACAGCGAACCTTTATGGTAACACAGAGACAGGAACCAATCAGGCTAGCAGGATGGAGGCTCTGTCAGGAACTAACATGAACAAGGCAAATACACAGTGAGCAGACTCTGACTGGGGCAAGCTGGAACAACACTGTGGAAAATGAAAGCTGTGTTTGTGCTGTGCTGAACATTGAAAGGGTGCAATAGGCCCCCCAAACAGGGAATCTCCTAGAGGGAGGAGGTAGAACACTTTAGACGTCCTCTCTAGAAATGAAGTTGAGAGCGCGCAGGTGCTTGATTTACAGTCTCTCATCTGATGGATCTTTTTTAGTTGACTGAGATGCCAAGAGAGTTGACAATTGTTAGAAATGGGTTCTCTAGTTGGCAGAGGTAGACACCCTTGTCCAAGTGGGGACCACAGTCCTAGTCAGGGTAAGTCACACACAAACCAAATTATCCTGTACCCACCCTCTGGTAGCTTGGCACTGAGCAGTCAGGCTTAACTTAGAAGGCAATGTGTGAAGTGTTTCTGCAATAAATTATACAGTAACACAGTGAAAACACCACAAAACTACACCACACAGTTTTAGAAAAATATATTTATCTGGTTAAATGAAGGTCAGAACGATAAATATTCAATAAGCACAAGTTGAGATATCACTTTTTCAAGATTTTAAAGAGTCTTAAATCTTAGAAATCAACAGCTGTCTCTTGTTTGCACAAAGTACTTGGTTTGTGTTAAAAATAACATGCACGGACACCACAGAGGAAGAGATGCGTGGAAAAGTAGGGTGTGCGTCGGATTTTCCAGCACGGCACAGACAATGCATAATTTCTTTCCACATTGCAAGGGGTGTTGCGTCGATTTTCAGCGCCCAGTCCTGGTTCCTCATTGCGATGCGGGGATCTTTTTGACACAAAGGGACGATGCAGGGAAAATCCTAGGCGTGCAGGAAGAAGTCACAGGCATTGCGTCGATCAGGTGGCGATGTGTCAAATTTTCTGTCGCGCAGCACGTGCTGGGTCGATTCTTCACGCAGGAAGTCGGGCTGCATCATTCCGGTTCGGCAGTGCGTCAATCCGGTAGGCTGTGTGTCGAATTTCTAGCCACAAGGAAGGCTCTGCTTCGATTCTTCACTCAGGAAGTCAGCCTGCACCATTCTGGCTTGACTTTGCAGCGATTTCTCGGTTGCACAACTGCTGTGCATCATTTACGGCAAGCTGTGTGTCCATTTTTGGCACACAAGGAGTTTCCTGAAGAGATGAAGGGGGTCATTCTGACCCCGGCGGTCATGGACCGCCGGGGCCAGGGTTGGCGGGAGCACCGCCAACAGGCTGGCGGTGCCCCGCAGGGCATTCTGACCGCGGCGGTTTGGCCGCGGTCAGATGCGGAAAACCGGCGGTCTCCCGCCGGTTTTCCGCTGCCCTTTAGAATCCTCCATGGCGGCGCAGCTCGCTGCGCCGCCATGGGGTTTCTGACAGCCCATACCGCCATCCTGTTCCTGGCGGTTCTCCCGCCAGGAACAGGATGGCGGTATGGGTTGTCGTGGGGCCCCTGGGAGCCCCTGCAGTGCCTATGCCAATGGCATGGGCACTGCAGGGGCCCCCGTAAGAGGGCCCCACTTTGTATTTCAGTACTCGTGGGAAGGCTCTTTTGCACTGGGCTGGCGGGTGGCCTTTTGGCGGCCGCCCGCCAGCCCAGTGCAAAAGCCAGAATACCCTCAGCGGTCTTTCGACCGCGGAGTGGTATTTTGGAGGGGGGAACTCTGGCGGGCGGCCTCCGCCGCCCGCCAGGGTGAGAATCACCCCCGAAGTCTTTTCGGCCCTGAGACTTTAGAAAACAAGAGGCAAGCTCAATACAAGCCCTTGGAGAGCACTTCTCAGCAAAGTCAGAGGGCAGCAAGGCAGCAGGGCAACAGCAGTCCTTCTCAGCAAAGCAGTCCATATGAGTTATTTGGGCAGCCAGACAGTTCCTCTTGACAGGATGCAGGTTTAGGTCCAGAAGTGTCTGAGTTATTGTGGTCAGAGAGCCAGTTTTTATACCCAAAAATGCCTTTATAGTAGGGAAGACTTCTAAGAGTGGTTTTGAAGTGCAAAAGGTCCCCTTTCCATACAGGTCTGTCTGTCAGGGTCCCAGTAGGGGGTTTGACAGCCCGTTGTGTGGGGGCAGGCCACTAGCCTTTGAAATGTCCGTGTCAGGCCCCCCTCCCTTCCAGCCCAGTAAGACCCATTCAGTATGCAGATGAGTGCAGGTGTGACGGAGTATCCTGTGTTTGTGGTTGGCTGGGTTAAATGCACAAGGAAGCTTTCAACCAGCCCAGACTTTGATTGGAGACAGGCTGTAAGGCACAGGTGGATTTTAAGTACAGAGAAATGCTCACTTTCCAAAAGTGACATTTTTAAAATAGTAATATAAAATCCAACCTCACCAATAATATAATTTTCTATTACCATTCTGGCCATACTAAATATGGTTACCCCTTTCTGATCAGAATCTACCACTCAAACAGTATAGAGGGTAGCCCTAATGCTATCCTATGAAAGAATATTGCAATACTAGGACATATAAAACACACATGTACATGTCCTGCCTTTTACCTGCATAGCACCCTGCCCTTTGGGTTACCTAGGGCCAAGTCGAAGTGGCAGTGAATTGCACACAAAGGCCTTGAAATGGCAGGCCTCAGACATGGTTAAGTGGTTACTTATGTGGGTGGTACAACCAGTGCTGCAGGCCCACTAGTAGGATTCAGTTTCCAGGCCATGGGCACATGTAGTGCACTTTAATAGGGACTTACAATTAAACCAAATATGCCAATTGGGAATGAAACAAAGTTACCATGTTTAAGGGAGAGAGCATATGCACTTTAGCACTGGTTAGCCTATGAAAAGTGCGCAAAGCCATAAAGCCAGAAAAAACAGTTTCAGAAAAGTGGAAGGAGGCAGGAAAAAAGTTGGGGGATGACCACCCTAAGGCTATCAGGTCTAGCAACAACAATAAACCAAATTACATTTTCATGAAGCCCATTTGGCCATACAATAAAGACCAGGAATCGGTGATTGAAGTTAAGTAATTTCTAGTACCAATTATTATTCAGTCTAGTATATTTGCATGTCAGAGACTACTAAAAAGTAGAAGATCACAGCTGGCAAGCTAAAATGTCACAATAGGTTCAGTCTCACTAGGATAGGATGTGAAATAATCACAGCCCAAACAATACAGAAACTGAGAATTAGAAATAGGTGTTCCTTTGAGAAACTCCAATTCTCTCGCCTAAACATGAACACATTCTAAAATCCCCTAATCTGAGTTTTAATTAAGAAATGAGGATAGTTAGAGTAAGGTCTTATGGAAATTTGGCAAATGTGAGCGGGTGTCATTATAGTGAAGGCTTCAGTAGAAGGTTTCCAGAATTTGAATGGTTCTCAGGAGATCAATAGCCTCCTCATTCAGGGCAGCAGGGTGGACTGGGGCAGGGCCTTAGTTGCCTGGGGGCAAAGGGGGTAGTGGCTTTACCTGGAGCTTGGGTGGTCCCAGAGGTGTGCACCACCACCAGGGAGCTCCCGTCGGAGGTGGAGTCAGAGTCAGTGTTGTCATCTCCTGTCTCCGCCATGGTGCTCCCCTCGTCCTCTGTCCCTCTGGTTCCCTCAACATCAGTGGACTCTGCTTTCTGGGCCCTTTGGGATGCAGCTCCCTCTGTTGCCCGTGCCCTTGCTCCTCTGCCAGATGATGCTAATGCACACATGGACAGGATGACAGAATAAAAAGGGGGGAGAGAGAAAAAGGGAACACTGGGCCACTTACAGCACCAACACCACAGTTGGCATACACATTACCATCACACACAGGGTTCAGGATTGAGCACTAAACATCATACTGTCAATCAATTGGCTAGGTGCCACAGCAAGATGAGGGCCAAACACCGCCAACTGCAGCCCTCCTGGGACCCACTAAGCCCTGTCTGACATGGAATACAACCTAGCTAGGTTATCTGAATTTGCTATACACCCATGACCCTTGAGCTGGGTCATGCTGCAATGTCTGACCTGGCATTAAGGGGCACCCACTGACTCACACCCACCACCCGGAGTCCATGCTGCCTACCAATGATTGTGGTTATGCCCGCTGTACTCACCCCCTTGTGGCTTCTGTGACGCCCTCAAGCGCCCATCCAGATCTGGGTAGGCAACTGCCAGTATGAGGACCATCAGGGGGGGTCACTTTCCAACCGGCATCCCTTCCTCATTGGGAGGCCATCCCCAGCTGGGCCTCCGCGGTCTTCCTTGCCCAGCGTCTCAGGTCCTCCCACCTTTTCTGACAGTGGGTGCTCTGCCTTCTGTAGACCCCCATGGTCCAATGCCACAATCCCTTCTGATGGGCGCTGACCTGCAGAGGTAAGACAGACGGGAGGACACCATTACGCATACAATCCAGCATGTCAAACATATGGCCCACAAATCCCATTTCCATCTCCATTGGCACATCATCCGGCGCCCACCATGTTCAGTACCAACAGACATACCACCCCCCATATGACAAGATGCTTGCACACACATTGCCATTCAACCTTGCCACATGCATTGTGCCCAAGATGTACTCACCTGTTGATCTGGTGGCCCATACAGCAGTTCATACTGGGGTAGGACCCCTTCCACCAAACTCTCCAACTCTTCCGAAGTGAAAGCAATGGCTTTTTCCCCAGTCACACAGGCCATGGTAGGTTCCAGACACAGGTCACAGCAGCACACGCAGTGAAGGTGTTATCCTGTGGAAGGCCAGGAATCAAGTGAGGATTTAGATAGAAAATGGTGGTCACGTCGCAGCAGTGTACACCGTCACTGCCGCCACTGATCCCCATTGACCACTGTACTCCTTAGAGCCCTATATTAGCCAATGGGGAAATGAACGGTGGTGCAAAACCACCTTCCGCCATGACGCCCAACGTCAGCGGAGTTACCTCACTTTAACCTGTCCCTAGATACAGGGTAGGGGGTAGCAATTTAATGGTGGTGGACAACATTCAGATAATCCATAACTGTGTCATTGCTAAAGATTGCATGTACATTGTCATTCCCACTATCCCATTACATTAATGCTCTATGTACACTGAGGTGGTGGTTCCATTGTTCAAAGTCTGACAGCCTACTCACTCTTGTGTCCCTTAGATACCTACCACTGCGGAGTAATAGGAGGAGGAAACAAGCTTCATAGTGACCCCTTCTGGAATTGGCTACCTATAGACTGGACAGTGCCACAATCACAGAGCTGTGTGCCCAATTGGAGCCTGATCTGATATCCGTCATCCCACTGGGATATCCCCTCTTGTGCAAATTCTATCAGTTCTCCATTTCCTGGCAAATGGTTCTTTCCAAGTGACAGTGGGCTTGGCAGCAAGAATGTCACAGCCAATGTTCTCAATTGTGCTGGCAAGGGTTCTGTCTGTCTTGGTCAAACACATGTGCAGCTACATTGCTTTCCCCCAGGTGGATGGTATGGCCACTGTGAAGGCAGGATTCTATGAAATGGGACATATACCCAATATTATTAGGGCGATTGATGGAACACATATTGCGTTTGTCCCCCCCCACTGCCAGAATGAACAGGTGCTCAGGAATCAGAAGAGTTTCCACTCACTGAGGGGCAGATTTATACTTTTTCATGCAAAACTACGTTACCGCAGTTTTCAGTGAAAAAGTTTAGCGCCCGCTAGCGCCTTTCCATGACGCTGGCCGGGTGCCATATTTATGGAATGGTGCTAGCCGGCGCTAATGCCTTGTCAGCGTCCTTGTAAAGGACGCTAACAGAGCGGGAGAGGAGTAGTGGAAACCGGGGCTTGTGCGCCAAATTATGGCACCACACAGTTTAGAGGCAGAAAAATTGCCTCTAAGCAGTGTAGCACCATTTTGTGGCTCACAACCCCCATTAGTAAAGACAGGAGCCATTCCCACTACTGACAAATGTCCCCTGGGCATTGCCATTGGGGCCAGCACCGTGAAGGGTGCCACAAGTCAGGGCCCTCGAGCGGTGTTTGATAGAAAAATAAAAATACTCATCCGGACTTACCTGGGATGGGTCCCCCCTCCTTAGGTGACCTCCTGGTGAGGGTGGGGGTGTCCCTGGCCAGGGAAGGGCACCTGTGGGCACCTTCCATGGTCCCCTAACGCCTGCCCATACCCAGGCGTTAAATAATGGCGCTAAGCAAGCCTACCACCATTATTTAAGGCCCCCATCCCTCCGTGCACGGGGATAAATATGGCGGAAAGGCCATATCGTCCTTTTCTGGACAGGAATGCCTAGCTTGCATCTCATTGACGCAAGGTAGACTTTCATATCCAGAAAACGACGTTAACTCCATAACTTTGGCACTAGACGTGCCTAGCGCCAAAGTATAAATGTGGAGTTAGGTTTGCGCTGAATTAATGGAAAAACAAATGACACTAATTCAGTGCAAACCGAGTATAAATATGGGCCCAGATGTGCAAATGGTGTGCCTGGCGGACAAGTACATCTCCCACGTCACTGCCAAGTATCCTGGGTCGGTGCCTGATGCCTTTGTTCTGAGGAATAGCAGCATCCCAAATGTTATGGCACAACTACAGAGGCACAGAGTGTGGCTAATAGGTGAGCCTGAGTGCCCACCCAATGTATGTCAGTGTATGCCTTCAGGTGTTAACCCCATACCATTGTGTAGGGCTAATGTTTGTCCTTCAATACTTGCAAGTGACTTAGGCTACCCAAACCTATCATAGCTCCTGACCCCTGTGAGGAATGCCAGGACAGGGACTGAGAATCGTTACAATGATGCATATGGGCGAACCAGGAGAATTATCAAAAGGACCTTCGGCCTCCTGAAGGCCAGGTTCAGATGCCTGCATCTGCCCTGTGCTACTCACCCGAGAAGGTTTGCCAGATAGTAATGGCATGCTGCATGTTGCACAACCTGGCCCTCAGACGACATGTACCTTATCTGCAGGAGGAGGAGACTAGAAATGCCCCTTTGGTAGCTGTGGACCCTGAGAGTCAGGATGAGGAGGAAGAGAATGAGGATGTGGACAACAGAACATAATTTATACATCAATACTTCCAATGGCACACAGGTGAGACAGTGTAACTGACCATCCCTCTGACTATTACTATTGGTTTATCTGTATGGCTGTAGCAGGATAGCATTCACTTCCTTTGCATCTCAACTTACTGTCACCTATGGCTTCTCATTTTGCAGATGTTGGCGATTTTACAACAGTGTACTGATGTGATGACTACAGACAGCTACAGGTCATTAATTGTATGCTATCACAGTATTCAGATCATTTGCACATGATGTGACTGTTTCCATAAATGCACATTTTCAACACATAAAAAACTAGTAGTCAAGTTATGTTTAAGGGTGTTTATAGTAGTGCTATGAAATTGAGGGAAAAGTGCAATGGAATGGGGTGATGATGGAGGAAAGTCCAGAGTATTGTTCCAGTCTGTTTGCAGCACAGGTTCACTGTCCAAGGGGCCATAGGAAGGGGCTCAAAGGCAGTTCAAAGTGGACAAGGTAACAGTGTGGGACACAAGGAGGACAATCAGGAGAGTCTCATTTCCTGGCGGTGGTCTTGGCAAGTGTTTCTGGCTTCTGTCTGGGTTGCAGGGAACGTTTGCTGGGTGGTTCACCTTCTGCAGGGGGAGGGGTGCTGGTGGCCTGTGGGTCCTGTGGCAGGGCTTCCTGCCCACTAGCTTCAGCGGAAGTGGAGGGCTGGACAGGAGGCTGGCTAGTGGTAGGGGCCCACTCGTGTGCTGTCCATTCCCTCATGATGTTGGCCATGTCTGCCAGCACCCGTGCTATGGAGATCATGGTGATGTTGAGGGCCTGCAAATCCTCCCTGATGTCCTGATGGAGTACCTCTTGCAGCCGCTTGTTCTCCTGCATGTTGATAAGGATCTGGCCTATCGTGTCCTGGGATTGTTGGTATGCCCCCAGGACATTGGTGAGTGCCTCCTTGAGAGTCAGTTTCCTGGCCCTGTCCTCCCCCTGGTGCACAGCAGTCCTCCAAGTGTCCCGTTCCCTTGTGCCTCTGTCCCCTGAAAGGTGTGCCCACTGCCACTGACCACAGGTCCCTGATTGTTGTGGGGGTGAGGTGTGGACTGGGGTCCCTGTACAGGTGGACACACTGCCGATTTACGTGTCCTGGGGACAGAGGTGTAGATATGTTGGGTGGGTTCTGTGGCATTGGATACTGATGAGGGAGGCTCTGTGGTGGACTGTGAGTGGGCTGGGGTGGTTGACTGACCAGTGGTCCTTAGTTCATCCAGATCCTGAAGTCCAGAGTTACTGTCATCACTGGGGGCATCTTCTGTTGGGGGACTCGTAAGACCTGGCACCTCCTCTCCGCTGAGATTGGCTAGGGCACCTGTGGGAATGTAAGTGATGTATTATGCTCCGTCAGTGACAAATTGTACATCCCTAGCTTCCCCTCTATTGTAGCTGTTGCCCTGCCACCTTTCTTTGTGCATGGTGTATTGTGATGTATTGTTGGATTGTTAGTTCTCCATGCTGTGCATGCTTTTGTGATGGGTATACATGCAGGGCTGGGAGGGCTGTCCATGTATTGGTATAGCATGCAGGGCTAGGCATTGGGGTTGTCATATGTGTAGGTGCAGTGTGTGGGATGGAGTGGAGAGATGGGAGTGAGGGTGAGGGTGAGAGGGTGTGATGGCATGCAGGTATGGGGTTGATAAGTAGTAAAGATTGACTCACCAGTGTTCAATCCTGCGGCTACTCCAGTGAGTCCCTCAGGATGCAGTCTTGCCAAGACTTGCTCCTCTTATGCTGTGAGCTGTGGGGGAGGAGGCGAGGCACCACCGCCAGTCCTCTGGATGGCGAGCTGGTGCCTTGCTGCCATAGAACGTGCCTTCCCCCGTAGGTCATTCCACCTCTTCCTGATGTCGTCCCTTGTTCTTGGCTGCTGTCACCCTGTCCACGATTCTCCGCCATAGCTCCATCTTCCTGGCAGTGGATATTTGCTGCACCTGTGAGATGGTGTTGAGTAATGTGGTGGGGTGTGTGATGTGGGGTGCGTGACAGACGTATGGGTGTTTGTGGGGTGTGTGTCTAGTTGTCTCAGTGGTCTTGGTTTCAGTCTGGTGGCAATAATTGGTGTTTGTAAAGGGTTGTGCGTTATGTGGGTGTTTGTTTTATGGTGCTGTGGGTGTGGTGTGAGTATCAGTGTCAGGTGTGTGATTTTGGTGTTGGCCAATGTAGTGTTGTTTGTATTTGGGTGTCCATTCTGAGCGTGCCAGTGTGTACCCCCAATGGTTTACTGCTGTTGAATGTCCGCAGTGGTGATTTGGTGGTCATAATGTGGTGGGCGTTGTATTGTTGGCGTAACGGTATGGGTGTTGTTACCGACACTTTAGCACTGACCTTTGGGCTGGCGGATTTGTGTACATGGCAGTATTCTGTCGGATTGGTGTGTGTGTCATAATATAGCGAACGGATATCCGCCACCTCAGCAGTAAGCGGGATTTACCGCCAATGTCATGATGAGGGCCTAAATGTGTATGTGATGGGCCGCTTCAACAACAGGCAGGCCCGTCAGGGTGCGATGACCCGGCTTCTGCTGCCACTTCCGACCCGGAAGTGCAGCTTCCTTCCACCAATCCCCATCCACATCCGGGTCATGGGGAACAGAGGAAGAACTTTCGCGGCATGCCCCGGCACCATAAGAGAGACGATTTGGAAAGCAAGGAGGCATCGGGGAAGCTGGAGCGTTGCGGTGGAGAAAGAAGAAGGCCAGGAAGACGGCGCTACAAGTCGGACCGAAGACCCGACCGGAAATCTCCCGCCAGCGTGGACCCATGAACCAGCCATGCGGGAGGCACCTAGCGCTGACTCGGCCACGCTTGATGTGGGGCATTTTCAGGTATTTGAAGAAATACAAAGAAATACATCATTCTTACCTGAGAAGTGAGTATTTATTTTATTATATGTTGGTAGAAATTGAGTTTCTGGTTGTCAGAGTATGCACCCTGTACAAGCAGGAACCACAATCCTAGTCACAGTAAGTCATATACACACTAATAGATAACTTGTGCTCATCCTCTGGTAGCTTGCCACAGAGCAGTCAGGCGTAGCTCAAGAAGCAATGTGTAAAGTATTTGTGCAACACAGACACACGGTAGCACAATGAAAACACCACCTCAGCTTCGAAAAATAGACAATGACTTTTCTAAATAAATCAAGACTGAAACAACAAAGATCCAACAACTAGAAGTCGAGTTATGAATTTTTAAAGAATAAAAAGAGTTATAGTGCTGAGAATTCAGGCCTACTCCGATGGAGCACAGGCCGAGAACAAGAGCGATGCAGGCCCGGTGAACCGAGTACCTTGATCCTGGTCACAACAGTGAGATGCGAGGTGCAGACGGGTGAAGCATCGAGTGATATGTCACTCCTAGTCCACATTCGAGGTAAGGCCTCAGTTTTCTTTACTCAGTGGGGATGATGCATTGGTTCTGAAGACAAAGTGACAAGATGCATTGGTTCTGAAGTGCGGTGCACTGGGTTTCTATGTGCAGTTGAGGGGATGCATCAATCTCTTAGAACTGCTGGATGCGATGCATGGTTCTGAGCACCAGACTCTCAAGGCAATGCGTTGGTTCTACTCCTGCAACCAGGTAGATGGGCCAAATCTGTTCCAAGCAGACTGGAGATGCTTTGATTTCTGTGGTGCAAGTGTCTGGGACCACTTCCAGTAAACCAGGCATAGGATCAAGGGTAGAGGCTTTGATATCCCTAAGTCTCAAGCAATAGGAGGCAAGCCAGCAAGCCCTTGGAGATCACTTCATTTGCAAGGCAGACTCCAGCTCCCTCTCAGCAGGGTCAGAGAGCAGCAGGAAGCAGGGCAGCACAGCAGAAAGCAGTACTTCCAGGTCAGCGGCCCAGCAGAGTAACAGTCCATGATGTAGCACAGCAGTTCTTTGACAGAGTCCAGTTGTAGGTCCAGAAGTTTCTTATTTAGTGGGGTCAGATACCCAGTACTTGTAACCAGTTGTACCTTTAAAGTCGGGGTGTATTTGAAGTGCACAGAGACCTTTTCTTCCCAGCCCTGGCTTCAGACTATCATTAGAGGGTAATCAGTCCTTTGTGTGGGACAGGTACTGCCTATTCAGGTGTAAGTGTCAGCTCTTCCCTTCCTTCCTGCCCAGCAAGAGCCATCAGAATGAAGATGAGTGCTCAGAAACACCAAATCTTTCTGTGTTTGTGGCTGTCTAGAGGGAATGCACAAGTGTAGCTGTCACCACCCCAGACATGTATTGGAGACAGGCTGCAGGCAGACAAAGCTGTAAGAGGTGAAAAATTGCCACTTTCTAAATGTGTCATTTCTAAATTGGTAATGTTAAATCCAACTTTACCAGTAAAGAGGATTTAGTATAACCATTCTAATGATATGAAACATGACATAGCTACTCCTTCTGAATCAGAAATTATAGTTTAAAAGTATAATAAGGAATTTCCAATGTTCACCCATAAGGGGTTATGCCTCACAGTAGTGAAAAGAAATTTGAGAGTTGTTCGCTACCAGGACATGTAAAACTTAAAACTACATGTCCTACCTTTTAGTTACATAGCTCCCTGCCCTCTAGGCTACCTTTGGCCTACCTTGGGCTGGCTTATATTTAATGGAAGGGGAGTTCAGGGCTTGGCAAGAGCTTTTAAATGCCAAGTCGACGTGGCAAACTGCACACACAGGCCCTCAATCAGTGCTGACGGCATTTAATGTACAGTCCCCATGCACACAAAGTGTACTTTACTAGGGACTTATAAGTAAATTAAATATGTCAATTGTGGATACTCCAATGTTACCACAAAATAAGGAGAGAGCACAAACACTGCAGCAGTGTTTACAGTGGTAAAGTGCACATAGTTCTAAAGCCAACAAAAATGAGGTCAGAAAAATAGGAGGAGGAAGTCAAAAAGTTTGGGGTAACCCGTCAGAGAGGGTTACCCCACAGGGTTGCCAACACATGTTAATTGGGGTCTGTACCAATGTGTGTGTTTTTCATAGTATGTGAGCAATGCGAGTTGTGGTTTCTATATTTTGACCAAGTTCTTTCTTTCGCTTTCATACATTTTAACTTCCTTCTCAGTTGAAAAGTGGGATGTATAGTTCAACCTTTAACACAAATGCAATTGTTTATTACTGCAACCACCACTTTTGGACAGTAACAAGTATGGAATACAATGAAAGACATACATTTCCAAATCCTATTTCATTAGGTCACAAGTTAATTCATGAACATTTATTAAATTGTACCATTGCAGCAGTCTTCTCTTGGGCCTCCCTCAATAATCCTTCTCTCCAATTGACCAAGCACTTAACTTTGCCACCTGAATATTTTTTAACTTATTATAGTGCACACCTGTTAGTTGGCAGAGGTTTGCACTCTGTCCAAGTAGGGACCACAATCTTAGTCAGGGCAAGTAAGATACACACTAAAAGTTTACCTGTGCTCACCCTCTGGTAGCTTGGCATGGATCAGTCAGGTTAAACTAAAGAGGCAATGTGTAAAGTATGTGTGCACAGTAACACAGTGAAAACACCACAAAAAGATTCCACACCAGTTTAGAAAAATAGCCAATATTTATCTGAGTCAAACAAGACCAAAATGACGAAAATCCAACATACACAAGCCAAATTATGAGTTTTGAAATAATCAAAATGCAGTGCTTAGAAGACAATAGCTCCCATCTGGGGCTATTTGGTCACGCTGGTTCGGGGCAAATGCAAAAGTTAAGTCTGACAACGATGGAAAGTGGACCAGGTACAGGTGTCACGCAGGCCCACCCACTGACAGTGCCTTAGTTGTGTTGCAGCTCGGTGATGATCTGTTGATCCAAGGAGGGGATGTGTCACGCTTTCAGGCGATGTGTCATTACCTGATTGGGCAATGTCGATGATGCGTTGAGGTCCAGAAGCGATGAGTACTGGTTCAGAAGCATCGGTGCTGTGTTGGACAAGCCGGGGCTGTGTTGTAAGTCTGGGTTGTTGCATCACAGGCAGCTAGCGCTATAGGTGCAGGCAGTGGCAAAAGCAGTGCTTCTGAGCGGGATGCATTGGTTCCAAGTGACGTTTCAATGTCATTGCATGAGTTCTTGCGTTGCAGCACCACACTCATGTTCAAGGGCCCAGGACTGAAGCTGGCACCACTTTGTAGAGCAGGGCTCACAGCAGAGGCCCATGTGCTGGTAGCAAGATGCAGGTGAAATCTTTAATATCCCTGAGACTTCAGAAACAGGAGGCAAGGTCAGTCAGGTGCTTGGAGAAACTTTAGATTGCAGGACGTAGAGAGTTACATCAAGTTCTCTCACTCCCAGGTAATAAGTAGCAGGCAGCAAGCCAACGCAGCAGAGCAAACAGCAAATTGACAGTCCCTCCTGAAAGCCCTGCAGTCCTTCTTCCTGGCAGAATGTCCTCAATCCAGAAGTGTATAGGGTGGATGGTGGCAGAGGCCAGGTACTTATACCCATATGTGCATTTGAAGTGGGGGAGAGTTCAAAGAGTGGTTTTGAAGTGCCCAAGTTCCCTTTCAGCCCAGTTCTGTCTACCAGGAGATCTGTGGGGGGGTTATCAATCCTTTGTGTGGGGACAGGCCACTACCCTTTGAAGTGTAAGAGCCCCTCCACCCTTCCTGCCCAGGAAGACCCATCATTATTAAAATGGAATGCAGGGACAGTTGTGTGTCCTGTATTTATGGCTGTCTGGATGGAATGGCCACAAAGGTAGCTGTCACCTAACATTACACAGACCATATGTGGATTGGAGGCACGCTAAGGCACAGGATGGTTAAATTAAGAAAACTCCAACTTTCTAAAAGTGGCATTTTCAGACCTGCAATTTAAAAACTACCCTTACCAAAAGATGTATTTTTAAATTGAGAGTCCAGAGACACCAAACTCAACATTTCTATCTTTTCCCAATTGGAAATTGCACTTAAAAGATGTATTAAGGCAATCACCATACTAACCTATGGAAGAGATCGTCCTTGCAATAGTGAAAAATGAATGGAGGTGTTTTTGTTCACTAACTGGGTATGTTAAACTCAAAAATACATGTCCAACTTTTTAAATACACTGCACCCTGCCCTTGGGGCTAACTGTGGCCTACCCTAGGGGTATCTTACATGTAATCAAAAGAAAAGGTTTAGGCCTGACAAGTGGGTACCCTTGTCGGGCCGAAATGACAGTTTAAACTGAGCACATAGGCACTGCAATGGGAGGCATGTTTCAAAGGCTATAGTAGTGGTTGGCACAATCAGTGTTGCAGGCCCACTAGTAGCATTTGAAGAACATGCTCTACTAGGTACTTTCTAGAAAATCAAATATGCCAGTCGTGGGGAAGCCAATGTTGCCATGTTTAAGACTCAGTGCACATGCACTTTAGCACTGGACAGCAGTGGTAAGGTGCATGAAGCCAGCAAAAACTAAGTTCAGCACACAGTCAAAACAGGAGGTCAGAAAGCATAAGGTCAGGAGAAACTGCAACAAAAAATGTCAGGACTAACAACACACATCACTCCCTTTCATTCATCTACAAGTTGTTGATAATTGCACTGAAAATGGTCATGGCATCTCCTTCCCAACATACATTACCTACTACAGTCCAATTATGGATCTACAATCCACAAGCCGGTACCTGATGATCATGCTGGAACCACCTTGTGCTGCTTACTGATAACGATCTCCCTACTTACCAGGCTTACATCATTTTAATTCATTGACTCCTGAGATCCAAGCTTGTCACTCAATTTGTGAGTAAAAACCCATCTGAAATTCCATCAAATGCCAACCAAAATTGCATGGTGGTCATGGAATAGTGTAACAATACCATGTTATTTGTCTAAGTGCTTATTCATCGTTCTTTTTATTGTTTTTTTTTTCCTGCCACCTCATCACAAAACTGTAATTTTGTTAAATAGCATGCATAATACATGAGGCGACAGATACGGAGCTATCATTCTATTTGACTGCAAGCTCTGGTGAACCAGAGAAACACAAGAAGCAAAAGCTGTCCTATTCTGGAAATCCCAAACGTTAGGAGAGGTAAACATGAACACGAGCCTTCTCATGTCTAGCATGCAGACTATAGAACTCTGTATCAGCCTACATTAGGTTAAATCTGCACTCACCTTAGGAAATGAACTTGAAATGAACGTTTTGAGAGTTTAGGACCCTAATTAATTGTTTTATTTTTATTTCCACTCTAGTCCTTTACCTGCACTCTTTAGTTCTAAGTTCTCTATGTTATTTGTAAAGAACGCCACCATTCTAATGTCTACATTTATGTTGTACAAGGCATCACAAGAGAGAAAGGGAGGTTTTGGCTACCAACAATAACATACACCCTAGCATGAGTACCTGTAAACACAAAGAGTGCCCGGGTAACTCAAAGTAACCCAAGAAAAAAATCCTGATGGAGGCTATTTCACACTGTGAGTCTGCCTACAATCTTATAAAACGTTTTAACAAACCTTATCCGACCAACATACGTGCACATGCTTCATCACTGCATTGTCACGTTCGCCAGAAAGTTATTTAGGGGGACGAATGTGCTCCTGTAGAGACAGAAAGCAGTTGAACGATGTTAGGAATTCCCATCAATAAGATGAGATCTCGGCGTGGCTAAAACATCCTTTCGAATAATACCAATATCTATAATTTTTTTAAGTTCCTCGGAGGAATGATAAAAAACAATAGGGGAATGACAAAAAACAATAGGGGTGAAACACAAGTGATTATTAATTTCCCTTTGGCCTTATGTTTCAGCCCTTCAAGGGCTCAAACGGTGGTCTAAGGCTTTCTTCAGGATTGTGATCCCTCTGTTCACTCAATTCTCATTCATTCACGGACTCACTCAAAAATGTGTGTCTAATACACATAATACTTGTGTTCTTGATTTTTTCTTGCTTTGAGCTCGTGAAAAATAAATAAGAAAGGATACACGGACATGAACAACATGCTGGCATTACTCCCAGAAGTCTTTATACTCTCCGGCTGAGAAAGTGACATCACTTTGCAGACTGCAGCACATGTAGAAGACATAGGGGGTTATTCTAACTTTGGAGGAGTGGTAATCCGTCCCAAAAGTGACGGTAAAGTGACGGATATACCACCAGCCGTATTACGAGTTCCATAGGATATAATGGACTCGTAATACGGCTGGTGGTAAATCCGTCACTTTTCTGTCACTTTTGGGACGGATTAACACCTCCTCCAAAGTTAGAATAACCCCCATAATGTAAACACTGCAAACTCATGCAGGATGGTGAGCGCATCAAAGCAATAGCACGGCACTCTGTGGTCAAAACATGTATCTGTGCCTTATTCATACTGTCTATTCCTTACTCTAGTTAAAGATTCTTCAGGTCCCATGGAGGTCGCAACAACTTTAGGATTGCAGCTCATTCACTCTTGCACTCACCTATTAATCCATCCTTGTACCCAGTAATCACCTGTGTTCAACCCTCACATCAAGTGATGCATCCTATTACACAAACCCGAACAAACACACACACAAACCTTTCCATAATTTGCCGAATGATTTCACTAAAAACAAGCCTGCTTTATAGGCTTTGCAAATGCATGTTTTTGTTCTTAATGTTCATGACAAAAGCTCTGGCTGTATCAGTCTTTGAAAGTACATATGAAGAAAAAAAAAGAAGAAAGTCTTTAGAGTGCAAAGAGAAGACACTGCTCACTAAAGCATGTCTATTGGGCATCAAAAGCAACCGCTCTAGTACGACACTAATCTGCACATGCTCATTGCTCTGTGCTCAGTGTGAATAAAAACCACATTCCTTAGTGCAACATCAAAAACCTTTGCATGCTTACTGGTGCTTGCTCTTTGTGGACCAACTTCAGTCTTTGCTATAGAGACAGTAATCAATCTGCTCAGAGAAGAAACACTAATCAACAGATACCAATAGACCGGTTTCAGGCAGGAGACTCCCGATTTTTTAAGCAAACATTTCTTCATTTTGGCTGTCTCATACCTGAAATTACCTCTGCTTCAATAGAGGTCAGTGAAGGAAATACATTCTCCCAATTAGTTTTAGAAATCTCTCACTTTCCTCTTCCAAAATGTTGCGATGTATACAATGTAGGTGTGAAAGCCGAAATAAGTACTAATAAATATTTTAATGATTAACCATGCCGAATTAAGATGTATTATGCTAATAAAGTGAAATCGAGAGTTTTGGCAAAATGTGCCCACGTAGGTGGCAGCCATTATGTGTACGAAATATTAATGAAAATTCATTGCATAAAGAAATAGTGTGCGCATAAATAGTCAATGTGTATTTGTGATGAATATTAACTAGAATTAATGAAATGTTTAACCTATAATAACCAATGTAGAAATGAAGGGCTTATTTGAAAAGGCCTCATGTCAAGTTTTATGTATGAGAAAATGTTTGTGAATGTTTTTTCTGTCTCAACAGAATTTACTTTTGTTATTTGTTCACACAGTGCTGACCAAATGTAATATTGTGATATTAAACAAATTGATTCTTCAAACTTTCCTGTGAGAACCAGGTGCTGTAATGCTATGTTCTAACCACCGTTACTTTCGTGCATGAGAAACTACTGTTCCCAGGACATGGCAATGGTCCTACTTATGAAGTTATGATTTGCAACAAATTGTCACCGGAGAAAAGGAGCCAATCATTGACGTGTGAAAGACTATCTAACTATATCACAGATTTGAAAATTACTGTTTATTGGTTCTACTGTGAACACCCGATGTACAGACCAATGAGGGTTTGAGAAATTACTTTTGCGGATTTTACTTATCCTGACTGCACTTACCAAGAGAAGCGCAGTTCCAGATGCCCTTTCTTCCTAGCCTTTAGTCTCATCGCATAATTACTGCTATTATTGATTGTTAATGCTACTGATGCTGTTACCTTAGTTTGATTCCCTTTCTAAGTTTGTTTGGTTAGCTTAAAGCCCAGTTGTGGCTGAGCCAATCCCCTTCATATGTCCTTTGCCAACGCTGACCAGATGGATGCCCAACTGACAAAGACATCTCTGCTTGCTGATCAGCAATTTTAGCATACCTCTCCTAAATAGATCTATTTAGGAGAGGTATGCTAAAATTAATTTGTCTTTATTGTAGATTTTTGTTCTTTTCTTTTAGGTACAATCTGCTATTTTGTTAGAGCCCTAGACAGATGTTTTCCAAAATATGATTTTGTCAAGTTTCTTTTGTGCATGAAACCCAAACATGTCATTCGAATTAGAGGGTTAGTTATTGTGTCACTGTTACAATAATTGTTATCAACAAAGGATTGCTTTTCTTCATCTGTTAACAAATGTATGCTACTTCCCTCACTCAGTTATTGTTGTTGTTGATCTGTACACTAACCCTTGAATGTTTAATGATAAACGTGTTGTCTAAATTGAGATTCTTTTGCTGTTTTGGTCAGCCTGTATTTTTTGTACATGCTCACCACTTAGCGTTGAGATTGATTTACGTGATATAAGCATTGTTAATCTAGGGAAATAAACTTCTAACGTTATTAAAGGGTGTGGGTATTTATGGCCACATTGGTTATGACATGTTAAAAATTACTGACTCCTAATTGATGATGAAGATTTGTTGAACATATAGTACTGTTGCGGTTTAGGCCATGTGTAAAGTTGATATCCATGGTGGATCACACTTAGCAGAGTCAAAAGGTCCATTGAACCTCTAACACATGCCCTTATAAATAAATTATCAAAGACCAAATAAGGCCAGACCCACTCACAGTTTTTGGTAGTAGAGGATGGTTATGTCTCCTTAAGAGGCCACCATGGCTTCCCAGTTGTTGATAATAAAGTAAATGGTTACATCTCCTTAAGAGGCCGCCATAGCTTCCTAGTTGTAGATAATAAAGTAAATGGTCACATATACTTAAGAGAGTGCCAGGGTCTCACAGTTTTGTTGACAAAATTGAGGGTTATGTTTCCCTAATTAGTCCCCAGTTCTAGTAGCATGGATGACTTTCCCCAATACCTGGGTTTTGCCAATGCTTGATTCAAGATGTTCTCAGCGTTCCTAGTGTGATTTATGAATTAAATAGGTTTTGTGCTTGCACTGCTTAAGCAAAACGCAGGTGAATTGTGATGTTTGTGAGTAATAGGGAGTTTGCATACTCCAATGTAGTTGTTTAGGGAGTGTGCATACTACAAAGGGTGTATGTACGGAAGTCGTCAAACTTCACTTGTTTGTGGTGCTTTGTGCTCAAGAATTGCCCATGTGGTTGTTGCTGTACAGACCCTGCGTGGTCTAAGACTTTGGAGTACTGGTTATTGAACAAGTGTAGAAGACACTTGGTTGGCGTTGTAATTTGTCTGTTTAGTAGGTCAATCAGGTGTGGTCATAGAGTGTGTGTTAAAATAGAGGGTTAGTTTTGATGGAGATTTGATGATTCCTAAGTGCACCAGGAGGATCTGATGATCAGTCAAGGGTAGAATTTGCTGGTTGACTTTGCTTGCGAGACAGAGAAACTGAGATCTAACGAATATCTATTAGAGCCAACATCTGCAGTTGAAAATTCAGTAAGGCTTTCAAAGCGATTGTATTTCCTACCTGTAGTAAACAGACAAGTTTGGTGTGTTTATTTTTCTTTAGCTCTTGCGATATTTGGATTTAGTTTGGCGTGGATCTGATTTGAGGAAGGCGTGGATCTGATTTTGTCAGCTGCTGTACGTGTGAGTGTGACGCCACTAGGTCCACGCTGGGATAGGTTGGTTGGTGAGAAAAGCTGCGACAGATTGGTGGACAACCGTGAAGCGTTATTGGTGGAGAAAGACAAGCAAAAAAGGATTTTAAGATTGAAAATCACTTCTTGATTCGATTGAAGCATATCTTAAACCCGAAAATGCAATTTGTCAAAGCATTAAGGAGTGCCCTAAGGGGATATGAGTTAATTCCAGTTAGAATAGGAGAAATTGCACCGCCAGAAGGCACACCCGCAGATATTGTATTTGAAGAACAAGGTGCTGCGCCATGTCTTTATGAGGAGAATGAGAAAAGCTGACAAATCTTTAGCTAAGGCGTGATGGGATAGCGAGCAGAAATTTTGGAGAACTGAGACTTTACAAGGAATTAAAATGTTATCTGCAATTGCAAAAGCAAACAAGAGCAAAGTCAAACAGAATTCCAAGAAAAAGGTTTGAATCCTTCTGAGGAAAAGAGGCAGAAATCAAACAAGTCTAGAAAATCTTTGACCTATGATGAATACTCAGATGATGATGAGTTTATTTTGCAATTATTGAAATATCGTCCCCAACCCTGTGCAGCACATGAAACAGGTCCAAGTACTAGTGCTGATCCTACTTCTCCAGTACCCACTGAAGCAACACAAAGCCAAGTGCAGGTTAGCCATACTATCCCTACCACTTCCACAATTCAGGCCTCTATGCCGCAGGTTGATATACCTAGGATTTATCCAGACGTCCCTACGTATTGTAAGTTCCACACCAAGTATAATGTTGCAGACAGGACAAGCTTCCCAAATGAGACAGGTTTGTCAGATGCCAGCATTGATTCAAATAGAATATACATCTAATTTGATATCCCCAATGCAAGCCCAGACAATCCCGAGATACACCCCCATAACAGTGTCACAGACAAATACATCTGTGTTGCAGAATACAGGAGTAATGTGCTTTAGAGACCAAAATGTCCAACTGAGTCCAGACGCTGTGTCAGGACCTGTTGCTATTGGTCCCATTATACCATTGCTTGCTCAGGAAAAGAATAAGAGCAATGAACAGAAAATTCTGAATTTGAGCGCAGAAATGGAGAGATTCAATGTAAATACAGGAGTCATGTCTCCGATGAATCAAACATTTTACATGACAGGTCCATTAACTGACTTTAATTATTCCAGGGCTCCACCAAATAATCCGGGAAGACCAGACATGGTTTCTAACCCATTTTGATTACTCCAAAGACTCCATGCAGAAGTCCCAAACATACATCTTTCAGGAAAAACAGTGCAAATCATGGGAGTTGCAAATCAGTATTTGACAAACCCAATGAAAGAGCCAGTTTCAGTTAAAAATGGAAATTTTGAAAGCTTGCACAAATTTGTAGTTTGTGACTCAAGTCCGGTTTCCTTCCTTGGGAGGGACTTGATATGCAAAAAGACCTGTTCAATTACCTGTTCACCTGATGGGTGTTAGAAATGGGGTCTTTGATTGAAAGTCAGGTTACCCCCTGTTCGAGCAAGGACCCTCTCTCTAGTCAGGGTAAAAGAGAATCACCCTCAGCTAACCCCTGCTTACCCCCTTGGTAGCTTGGCAGAGCAATAGACTTAACTTCAGAGTGCTAGGTGTAAAGTATTTGTACCAACACACACGGTAACTTAATGAAAACACTACAAAATGGCACAACACAGGTTTAGAAAAATAGGAAATATTTATCTAAACAAAACAAGACCAAAACCACGAAAATCCACCATACACAAGTCAAGTTATTAATAAAAATGCAAAAAGAGTCTTTAAGTAGTTTTAAACACACACTAACACTGTTAGCGTGAGAAAGTACCTTGGGTGCGTCAAAAATTACCCTCAGGGGCGAGTGCGTGTCAAAAAGAGCTTGCGATGCATTGATTCCATTCACGAGCGGGACCTTGCGTCGTTTCTCCTTTCGCCCGGTCGGGGCACGTCGTTTCTCCTGCTCCGTGCGTTGATTTTTCAGTCACGTTTCTGGCGAGCATTGATTCTTAGTCGTGGAGATGGCGGCATGTTGTTTCTTCAGCCACAGATCGGAGTCACGTCGATCTTTTCCCCGCACGGCGCTCTGTACGTGGATTTTCTTTCCTTTAGGCTGCCAGCCACTCCTTTCAGGGTCCCAGGAACTGGATGGGCACCATAGGGCAAAGTAGGAGTCTCTCCAGAGACTCCAGGTGCTGGCAGAGAGAAGTCTTTGCTGTCCCTGAGACTTCAAACAACAGGAGGCAAGCTCTAAATCAAGCCCTTGGAGAGTTCTTCTCAAGATGGAAGGCACACCAAGTCCAGTCTTTGCCCTCTTACTCTGGCAGAAGCAGCAACTGCAGAATAGCTCCGCAAAGCACAGTCAGAGGCAGGGCAACTCTTCTTCCTCAGCTCTTCAGCTCTTCTCCAGGCAGCGGTTCCTCTTGTTTCCAGAAGTGTTTCTAAAGTCTGTGGTTTTGGGTGCCCTTCTTATACCCAATTCCTCCTTTGAAGTAGGCCTACTGCAAAGTAAAGTCTCTTTTGAATGTGAAATCCTGCCTTGCTCAGGCCAGGCCCCAGACACTCACTAGGGGGTGGGAGACTGCATTGTGTGAGGGCAGGCACAGCCCTTTCAGGTGTGAGTGACGACTCCTCCCCTTCCTCTTAGCTCAGATGGCTCAGCAGGAAATGCAGACTACACCCCAGCTCCCTTTGTGTCACTGTCTAGTGTGAGGTGCAACCAGCCCAACTGTCAAACTGGCCCAGACAGGGAATCCACAAACAGGCAGAGGCACAGAAATGGTATAAGCAAGAAATTGCTCACTTTCTAAAAGTGGCATTTTCAAACACACAATCTTAAAATCAACTTTACTAAAAAAAATATTTTTAAATTGTGAGCTCAGAGACCCCAAACTCCACATGTCCATCCGCTCCCAAAGGGAATCTACACTTTAATCAGATTTAAAGGTGGCCCCCATGTTAACCTATGAGAGGGACAGGCCTTGCAATAGTGAAAAACTATTTTTGCAACATTTCACTGTCAGGACATATAAAACACATTACTATATGTCCTACCTTAACCATACACTGCACCCTGCCCTTGGGGCTACCTAAGGCCTACCTTAGGGGGGCCTTACATGTAAGAAAAGGGAAGGATTAGGCCTGGCAAGTGGGTACACTTGCCAAGTCAAATTTACAGATAAAACTGCACACACAAACACTGCAATGTCAGGTCTGAGACATGAGTACAGAGCTACTCATGTGGGTGGCACAACCAGTGCTGCAGGCCTACTAGTAGCATTTGATTTACAGGCCCTGGCACCTCTAGTGCACTTTACTAGGAACTTACTAGTAAATCATATATGCCAATCATGGATAAACCAATCAACAATACAATTTACACAGAGAGCACATGCACTTTAGCACTGGTTAGCAGTGGTAAAGTGCTCAGAGTTCAAAAGCCAACAGCAACCGGTCATAAAAATAGGAGGCTGGAGGCAAAAAGATTGGGGATGACCCTGCGTAAGCAAAAAAAGTCCAACAATGGGATTGCCATTCAAACAAATAGTGATGGTGAAGACAACCAGTATAGGGAAACAGACTGTAACTCAGTAAGTGATGAGTATCCATTGATCAGGTTCTTTCCTGTCTTTACAGTACGAGGTCTTCCCTCTGACCTACAGAGAACAGTTAAGATGAAAGTGTGGGATTTTTCAGGGACAGACATTGGTCTAATCAGAGAAGTTGAGCCAGTTAAATTCCCAGTCAAGCCAAATGCAGTTTTTCCCAAGATTCCCCAATATCATATGACACAAGACACTATTGAAGGGATTGCACCTATAATTGCAGAATTCATAAGATAAGCTGTGCTTAAAGAAGTACTCAGCAGCCCTTGTAATTCTCCTATCATAGGACTGCGAAAACTCTGTGGAAAACTTTAGATCGTCCAGGATTTGAGGAAAATCAATGAATAAGTGTTGTCCGGTGGTGCCAGATCCAGCAGTGATATTATTTCAGATCGCATGTGACGCTGAAAGGTTCACTGTAGTGGATCTATCTCAAGCATTCTTTTCTGTACCTCTTCATGAGGATAGACATTTTCTTTTCTGCTTTAAATTCCTCGATCGCGTATATTGTTGGTGCAGAATCCCACAAGGTTTTTCAAAGTCCCCGTCCATCTTTAATCAGATACTGAGGAAGAACCTGGAGACCTTGGAAATGCCTTTCCAATCGACCGTGGTTCAGTACATTGATGATCTGTTGGTCTTTCTGGAAACAAAGGATGCATGCAGGCAAGATACTATTGCCTTACTAAATAATTTGGGAAAAAACAGACACAAGGTGCCCCCTGCTAAATTGCAGCACTGCAGGAAAGAAGTGAAATATTTAGCACACCAAATTGAAAAGGGAGCTAGAAAGATTTCGAGAGAGACTCACTGCTATACTGTAGATGAATCTCCTGGCTACACAAAGAGACGTTCAACTATTTTTGAGAATTGTGACCTATTGTCGCCAGTGGACTCCTAATTTCTCAATCATTTCCAAACCACTTCAGAAGCTGACTCACAAAGAGTTTACTGACCCTCTAGAGATAGACCAAGCTTGTATGGAAGCCTTTACTGAGTTGAGAGAAAGTCTGTGCAAAGTTCCGGCTTTGGGAATGCCTGACTACACAAAACCATTCATGTTGTTTTGTCATGAACATGATGCATGTTCTCTTTCTGTTTTGACACAGGTACATGGTGGTGTGAAGTGCCCCGTAGCATATTTTTCAGCTACTTTGGACTCAGTCGCAGCAGCTTTGCCTGGCTGTTTGCGAACTGTGGCAGCAGTTGGATTGAGCCTCACTCAGACTGAGAGCATTGTGATGGGGCATCCCTTAACTGTTTTGGTCCCTCACCTCATTGAAGTTGTGCTCACATGAACGAAAACACAGCATCTCACAAATGCTAGCTTGACCAGATACGAAACTGTAATTTTAGGTACCCCAAATATTACTCTGAAAAGGTGTACAGTGCTTAACCCAGCAACTTTGCTTCAGAAAGAAAATGCTGAAATTCACAAATTGAAAGACGTTGAACATGGCTGTCTGGAAGTTACTGATTTGTGCACAGAACCTAGACCTGACATTCGAGATACCCGATTGGAAGAAAATGACCAAATTAATTTTGTTGATGGTTTCTGTTTAAAGGATAACATGTGAACATTAAAATCAGGATATGCTGTGTGCACAATTTCTGGTACACACAGAGCTTTCTGGCTTCAAGGAGTGTTTTCTGCACAAGTAGCTGAGTTGGAGGCTCTTACTAGAGCATGCCATGTTTCTGCACAGCTTAAAGTTACCATTTATACAGACAGCCAGTATGGATGTGGAATAGTGCATGACTTTGGCCAGCAATGGTCACAGAGAGGTTTCATGACCTCTTCTAGTTCATCAGTTAAGAAATAGTGACAGAATCCATGATTTGTTACGAGCTTTACACAAGATTTTGTTGCGATGGGAAATGCATATGCAGATCAAGTCACAAGGTTTTACACATTGGATTGTAGATCCTTCAAAGACAAATGGGAACTGTAGCTAGAAGAAGACGTCCATACAAGTTAAGCATTGACTGTTGTTGATACCTGGGAAGAGCTAACGAGCCTGCAGGATGAAGTAGAAGAAAGAAATTGAAATGTGTACAAAGAGAAGATGATGTGTGGGTGTCCAGAAAGAGACAAGTGGTTATGCCAAATTGTTTGCTGACTCAAATGGCTAGATACAATCATGGTCAAGCACATGTTGGGAGGGATACAATGATAGGAATCTTCAGACAATTCTGGTTTAATCCAAAATTAGGCAGGTTGCCGAAGAAGTTTGCCACCGCTGTATTATCTATCAGCAGATGAACATGGGTAAGAGAACAGTTGTTAACATGAGCTACGCTTGAAGAGCTGGAGGTCCATTCAGCAGAAATACAAATTGATTTCATTGCAATGCCTGTGTGTGCGTGTAGGATCGAGATATGTGTTTGTGATTGTTTGCATTTTTAGTCACTGGAATGAAGCATACCCCACAAGTAGGTATGACAGCATTCGGTAGCAAAATTATTGCTAAGAGAGCTGATACCACGTTTTGGTTTTCTGCTCTCTTCAGAATCAGATAGAGGAAGTCACTTCAGCAATGAAGTGAATAAATTAATATGTTCAGCCTGAAACATTGAACAGAAGTTGCACCTTAGCTATCGACCTGAAGCCTCAGGACTCGTAGAACAAATGAATAGTACCCTGAAGTCATGACTTGCAAAGATGTGTGCATCTATGAATCTGAAATGGCCAGATGCACTACCTTTAGTTCTGCTGAGCATGAGAACTACACCTAACAGAAAAACTGGACTGTCCCTGCATGAAATCCTCATGAGCAGAGCAATGAGGTTCCCAGTGGTTCCTGCAAATGCTCTTGTGAACATAACAGATGATATGGTGTTGGATTACTGCAAGGGTCTGGCTGATGTGGTTCTCTCTTTTTCTCATCAAGTGGAAGTTGCAACTGTGCTGCTATCCCAATATTAGAGCCACAATCTGAGGGTTGGAGATTGGGTTATAATCCAAAAACAGGTGAGAAAAACTTGACCATCTTGAGAATCAGACAGAGCAGCCCACCGACACAGTGGAAAGGGTTGAGTTAGATCAGTCAAACAGATCTGATTCCTCCAGAGCCAGTTGCAGGTACATCAAGTCAAAATCGTGCAGAACAAGGAGAACCTGTAAGTCCAGCACTGAAAAGAGCTCTGACAAAGGCAACACTGAAAGAAGACAAGAGGCTAAGATCACAAGTTATGAGAAAAAACTCAGTCACATTGTCAACAATCGAAGAAGAAGTAGACACCACAAGAAAAGAAGATTTGCTTGTAATTATGTTTCCGGCTCAGCTCGCGGTCTCTCTCAGTGGCACCCCGGGGCCTTACCGTAGCTGCAGCTGCGCGCTCTCCGCTCGCACCGGCCGAAGGAGAAGTGCTTGAAGGCGTGGCGGAAGAGGCACTGCCGCGCCCGGCCTGGGGTCCTGTCCGCTAACATTGAGCCGCGGCCTCTGTGCTCTCCGAGCCTGACCGATGGCGGCGGCTGGTGGGTGGGGGAAGGGCAGGGTTTCTGTCCGCCGCTGGAAAAGCCACCCTGCTCACCTGCCACACCTCCCGGCCATCCACATTTGAGGGAAAGGGCACCCTAGGAGCTGTGAAAGGAAATAACACACCTTTGCTGTGGGAGGGAAAGCTGCTGGGCCATCACTTTTCACGTTGGACACTTTCTGCTTTCCTCGCTGGTTTTTTAGCCCTCGACATTATGCAAATGTGACTACTGCTGGCTGAGCCGAATGGAGCTGAGAAGAGCCGCATGTTGATGGCAGGTGGGAGGCAGTTAAATCTGCCTCCTCCTACAACTGAAAGAAAAAGAGAAGTTGAGTGAAGCTGAGAGGAGCCGCGAGGTCTGCAGCAGTTAAATTTGCCTTCTCTATAAACTGTTCTATAATTGCTCATGGAACTGTCAATGGTGTGCTACTTGGCGCTACTTGGCGTGTTGGGCGACGGACTATTATTGCTACTGATCAGTTTTTTTTTTGCAGCTTTACATCCTCAGATTGCATGACATTTGGAAAACAATTTCCACACTGCCTAGTACTGAACTTGGGCCCTGAACCTTGGGTGGGACTATATCCCCCAGGCTCCTTGGTGACATCGCGCGCTTAAAAGCACTTCCAGGCTTCTGCGGCACTGGATGCGCCGCCGAGTACTGAACTGGGGCCCTGAACCTGGGGTGGGACTACATCCCCCAGGCTCCGTGTTGACATCACGCGCTTAAAGCGCTTCCAGGCTTCTGTGGTGCGGAAGCCTGACAGAGGCTGGGCTGGGCAATACTGTTTGTCTCCAGAGAAGTAAGTTCTTATCCCAGGATTGCCCAAGGTTTGATTCATTTGCTCTGCATATTTTCTGTTGTTTAGCATTCTGTACCTAGAGATGGGGAAACACAAAGCTGTGGATATCCCTTCCCATACTAGTGGTCCAAAAAAAACAAGGAAATGATCTAAAAACAAAATGAGTAATAAAGGAAGTCACTCATTAGAAGACATAGATACCTTAATTGAAGAAGTGGAGGCTATCTTAAGGAATAATTCAAACCTACCTCCTCTAAAACAGGGTCCCCCTGCTATAAAAAAAATCCAGATATATTTAAGAGGAAGCAGTTGCACCCCAATCCATCCAGGGAGGTTGAATTAAATCTGATATTCCAAGCATCAAGGCCGGATTCATCCCCGGTGCTGTGCAGTGGGTTGGATGCTGCACCTTGTACCATAGGTGACCTTCCTGTGGGGGTGAGGCCCCCTTCCCTCCCTTAAGCCCTGAGGTTTTGGTGATGCCTAACATTCCGTGTTTTAACTGGTATGGGCCTCTGAGGGAGGAAGAAGGACCTTGCGGCACTGCAACTCATGCATGCACTGGGACATCTGCCGATGTTGCAGTTGTGACTAATCCATCTTTGGGTATGGACAGAGCGCCGATGTTATGTGACAATCTTGATTTGTCCTCTGTTCACCTCAAGTTGGATGAAGTGAAAAACTTGGTGTTGACACTGACGAACAAGCTAATGAGGGATCCTGGGCTGTTGTGTGGTTGCAGGTGTTTTCGGGCAAGTTTGGATGTGCTCCTTCCTGTTTTGGGGGGCACACCTACTGTTCTAACTTGATCTGAACCTAGGACTTTAGTACGTAACCAACATTCAGAGCCTGGTTCCACTCCTCTTCCCATATATCCATCTGTTTCCCATACTGAAGGACCACGGGCCCCTCTCGAGGACACTAGGTGCAAGTGCGCCATTGGTACCAAGGGTTGGAACTTAACCTAAGAGACAGACCTGAGCACTTGGGAATGAAGGAGGTACCTTATTTATGGTTGAAGTACCTAAGCTGCCCCCGGGGTCTGTGGAAGCTCATGATTTCTTGTTAAATAATGTTATCTACTGATTGGGAGTCCAGCGAAATTGTCTTTCTGTTATCCGAGCCAATATTTTAGAGGTGGGTAGGCATTGTCAGCCTGGCTCTAAATTTGATTATATCTCTATTCTTTTTGCGGACAGGCTCTTAGTGGATAATCTTATTAACTTTGAACTGCGCACCTGCTATCTTAGGAAGCCTAGTGGGGCTGGTATTAGACTAAAGTCCTCTCCGCCTTCTGCTAGTTTGTCTATAAACTGCAGAGAATTAACTGATGGGAAGTCGGATACTAGTCACAAGGGTGCTTTGGCCTAGGCAGCAAACAATTCGCATTTAATATCAGAGATTGATTGACTAACTTGTGATCCCAATTCAACAACTCCCACTCTGGGATCTGTGGGTAGGACTGGGGGCCTGATGAGCTTGTTGATTGTGGGGAAACTCAGTGCCCTGAGCCTAGAGACCTGGGAAACAGTGCCAAACCTTTTATTATGTCCTGGAATTTGGCTGGGATGAGCAGGAAACTAATGGATCCCGAATGGTTTAATTATATAAAGAAACAGGATATATGTTTACTTCAGGAGACTTGGGCTTTGGATCTCGTTTTCCTAGGTGGTTTTCTATCATACCAGGAGATTGCCCAACCGGCAGACGGTGATACTGGCCGTGCCAAGAGAGGTCTATTGATACTGCTCAGTAAGAGGCTGCAGTGCAAACATTTTGTATTAAAAATAGATTCCCCGGACCTACTAAGGGTACAGCTTGTATTTAATAGAGGTTTTAAGGTCATTATAATTAATACATATGCAAGATCAGTATCGCGGGGACTGGAGTCTCGGACTTTGACCCAGTTGTTTGAATATTTAGATACTCTGGGGGTCATGCATGTCAGGGGGGATTCCAGTCGGATGGCGGATTGGTGACATCAGGTCTGGCTCTAACTGGGTACATAGTTACTGGATTGTGGCACGGTCAAACCTGTAGGTGATGATGACATGTCGCTCTTCCATTGTCAACAGGTCCACCAGCGGTCGGTACACCGGAGGATTCCGCCATCTTCTCACATGTCCCAGCTGACGGTGCCTACGAAGGACAACAGCGACTAATCAGTCATTTTTCATCCAGGTATGTACCCACAGTTACACACAAGACTACACCAATCACAAAACCCTTCCTGTATGTGTGTTGAGTGTAGGCCTAGCTATATGTGACGCAGAGGTAAATGAAGCCATGTGGGCCCCTGAAATGGCGGCTGCCTGACCTCTAAACTGGGACAATGGGATTGTGAGGTAACAGCGCTGGCGTTGCACACCGTGGCGGTAGGCGGTCGTAGACCGCGGCGCAATGCAGCATTGGTTAACATTGGACCCTATGGGTCCCAGGAGCCAATGAACAGGTGCGCCGGCAGTGATGAAGCGCACCGCTGCGGACGTCACCGCCGCGGACGACACCACCATTTTCTGCCTGGGTGGAGAGGGCTGGCTGTAAGAGGGAAGGGGGCAGAGTTCGTAAAACATTAATGCATGTGAATGAATGGGCCACATGGCCAGAGTAGGGAGGGGGCCACTCACATCGATGGTGCAGTTGGTAATGACTGTTCCTCTTCCCTTTGTGCATGCCATGTAAGTCAGCGCCCACCAGAAGAGTGACATTTGGCGTGCCATCGCCAAGGAGGTCTGGACCCTGGGGGCCCACCAGAGACTGGGCACCCACTGCCAGAAAAGATGGGAGGACATTCGCCGCTGCAGCAAGAAGACGGCGGAGGCTCAGCTAGGGATGGCCTCCCAACGTGGGAGGGGTGCCCGTCGCACCATGACCCCCCTGATGTTCCGGATCCTGGCAGTGACCTACCCGGAGTTGGATGGGCGCTTGAGGGCATCACAGCAGACAAAAGGGGGTGAGTACAACCTCATTCTGCGGACTTTGCGTGCAGTAGAGGGGTCTGGGTGGGGGAGGAGGCCTGTGGGTGTACCTAGGCCAGCCAGAAACACGAATACTAGGCCCCTCTGTAATGCAGCCCATGTGGCACTCTACCCCACCTCAGTAGAGTGCCAAGTCGAGGTATAGTTGCCCCTGAGGCATCCATGTGTGCAGATGTCCACCATTGCCATGTAGGCCATATCCCAGAAATTGCATATGCAGAGGCCTGCTGTGTCTGTCTTGTCCGCCAACGGTAGTGGTATGCCATGCACTCAACCTGTCTTTCTTCTGCGTGCCCCCCCTTTTTCTGCTCTCCCTGTTCTTTTGTGCATCAGCATCATCAGGCGGAGGTACAGTGGCACCGGAGCACGAGGGAGCTGCATCCCACATGGCCATGGAGGGCCACACCACGGACTCAGAATGCACCAGTGGGACGGAGGGCGAGGGGAGCTTCACGTCGGCCACCGGATCACCAAGCAGCGACACAGACTCATCCTCCGATGGGGGCTCCCTTGTGGTGGCGGCACCATCTGTGCACCCCACTTCTACAGGTACAGCCGCCACCTCCCCTACCAGGACCGCCCTCCCAGCAGCCCCGCAGCTTTTGCCCTGTGCCCGTTCACCCAGGAGGGTGGGCATCACCTTCACCCCAGGCACCTCAGGCCCTGCCCCAGTCACCCCTGCTGCCCTCAGTGAGGAGGCCAGTGACCACCTCAGGTCACTCACTGTTGGGCAGTCTACCATTGTGAATGCCATCCAGGGTGTAGAACGAGAGTTGCAACACGGTAATGCATTCCTGGAGGGCATTCATTCTGGTCAGGCTGTCCTTCAGCGAACCCTGCAATCTCTGGCCTCAGCACTGATGGCAGCCATCATCCCTGTGTCTAGCCTCCCCCCTCCAACCTCCTCCACCCAGACCCAATCCCCTGTACCCCAGCCCATCTCAAGCACACCTACAGACCAGCATGCACACAAGTCAGCACACACAAGTAGCTCAAGCAAACATAGGCACCACACAACCCACAGGCACTCACGCAAGCCTTACCCACATACAAGACACAGCAACATCCACTGCCTCCACTGTGTCCCCATCCTCCTCTTCTCCCTCCTCCCTCCCAGTCTCGTCTACACACACACCTGCATGCACCACATCTACAGGCACCAGGAATCGCACCAGGACACCCAGCACCACAAGCCGCTCACCTGCACTCACCACCTCCACTGCCATTTACACGTCCCCTGTGTCCTCTCCCAGTGTGTCTGTGACGCCCCCTCCCAAAGTACACAAACGCCGGCAATCACACACCCAACATCCATCCACCTCACAACAGCCTCCAGTACCTGCACCTGCACCCAAATCACCTAAAGTTACACCTCCTACAACCACCTCCTCTTCCTCCACTCCCAGACCCCCTCCAACTACCCATCCCAGTGTTCGTCAGAAACTGTCCCTCTGTAAAGTTGACCTTTTTGCCCCCACCCCCTCCCTCCGATTCATCAGTCCCGTCACAGCGCCTCAGCCAAAAAGCCTCCAATACCAGTGGTGCCTGTTCAAGGTATGTGGAGTGCACCGGCCACCAGGGCAGGCAGTGTGACACGGAGCCAAGGCACTGGCAGCCCACCCCCTGTAAAGGCTCTGAAATTGGAGAGTGGACGACGGGACAGTGTGAAGCCTCCTGGTGGTAAAACAACTCACATGGGTTCCAAGGGGATTGGAGAGTCAGCTGTGACTCCACCAAAGGTGGGGAAGGGCCAGAGGAAGTCTGGCCAGCCTGTTGTGAGTATCACGGCGGAGTCATAGCCCAGGAGGGCCCAAGTATCGTCACTGGTCAGGAGACCACTGCCGGAGTCATCGCCCAGGAGGGCCCAAGTATCATCACTGGTCAGGAGACCACCGCCGGAGTCATCGCCCAGGAGGGCCCAAGTATCGTCACTGGTCAGGAGAACACCGACACCGCCGGAGTCATAGCCCAGGAGGGCCCAAGTATTGTCACTGGTCAGGAGACCACCACCACCGCCGGAGTCATAGCCCAGGAGGGCCCAAGTATCGTCACTGGTCAGGAGACCACCGCCAGAGTCAGTGCCCTGGAGGGCCCAAGTATCGTCACTGGTCAGGAGACCACCGCCGGAGTCATAGCCCAGGAGGGCCCAAGTATCGTCATTGGTCAGGAGACCACCGCCGGAGTCATAGCCCAGGAGGGCAACAGTATCGTCACTGGTCAGGAGACCACCGCCGGAGTCATAGCCCAGGATGGCCCAAGTATCGTCACTGGTCAGGAGACCACCGCCGGAGTCAGTACCCAGGAGGGCCCCGGCTGCCACAGCCCAGGTGGGCTAGGAGGGAACATCATGCCACACACCAATGCCCAGTCTAGGGAACGTCATGCCACACACCAATGTCCGTACCAGAACCGCCATGGCAAAGCACCGCTGAACAGTCCCGAACCGCCATGGTGAAGACCGCTGAACAGGGCAAACACCGCCATGGCAAAGCACCGCTGAACAGGGCAATGACCGCCATGGTGAAGACCGCTGAACAGTCCAGAAATGCCTTGGCAAAGCACCGCTGAACAGTCCCGAACCGCCATGGTGAAGACCGCTGAACAGTCCAGAAACGCCATGGCAAAGCACCGCTGAACAGTCCCGAACTGCCATGGTGAAGACCGCTGAACAGGGCAAGCACCGCCATGGTGAAGACCGCTGAACAGGGCATGCACCAGGTAAGAATGAATAGACCGCCACATCAAGCATCCTTATCCCATGTGCAGCTGGGACAGTGACGGGACAGGAACTTTCACGGGGAGACTAATCCAGTCTGGGCACCAGTCCCCCTCACGAGCCACTACCAGATGTTATCTACTTGCGAAATTGAGGCTTTGCACTCCCCAGGATGGCACAGTGGGCAAACCACCCACTGTAGAGACTTGAGAGACTGTGGCTTTGCACTCCCCAGGATGGCACAGTGGGCATGGAGCCCCGTTGTGGATCTGGCTTTGCAGTCATCCGGCTGAGGTGCCCCCCCTTCCCTTCCCCCTGAGGTGCCTGTAGTATTTCTATCTGATGCCCCAGCAGTGTTCTCTCCGATTGTGGTCAGGTGTCTTTTGTGGGCCTCACCCATGCATTTTTGGACTAGTGGTGCACGGACATTGATATGTACATATCTGCACTACTTCTCGTACTGTATATATTTCTGCCAAATTTTCGTATATATCTGTATATTTTTGCAAAACTTGTTTATTGCAACATTACAATGTTTGAACGGATTTCGCTTTGTCTTTGCATTCTTCCAGGGGGATTGTGGGTTGTTACTGTGATGTTTGGAAATGCATTGGTGTGTATGTTGTAATATGCGAGGGTAGGGGTGTTTCGTGGGTGTCCCCCTAACTTTTGCCTCCACCCTCCCCCATGTCGTAGGTGCAATACTCACCGTTGTCTTCGGCGCCTACGTAGATGGTGGTCGTAGAGGAGCAGAAAGACAAGCGCAGGGAGTATTTGTAGTTCTGGCTCCATGGAGTTCTCGTTCCTTGTGGGATGTGTTCAGGTGAGCGTTTTCCCATTGCAGCAACTGTTTCCGCCGTGTTTTTATCCACGGTGAATCGGCCCGGAAAGAGTGGCAGATTGGCGGGTTGTAATACTATGGGCGGTACATTGTCTTCCGCCTGTCTGTTGGCGGTGACCGCCGCGCTGCTTGTCTGTACCGCTGTGGCGGGCGGTGTGTTAAAGTGGCTGTCTTTGTTGGTGGTTTCCACCAGGGTCATAATTCCCTTTTTTTGTCCGCCGGCCTGTTTGCGGTATTAACGCACCTTTAACACCGTCCGCCAGGGTTGTAATGACCCCCTCTGTCTCCTGATACTTATGTAGTGGTTGCAGGAGACATGAACTGCACATTTGAACCCTCATATCTAAGCAATGACTTAACAGTCGAAGAGGATGAACACTGGGGTATCCTACATTTGGTGAATGAGCAATTTGGTAGTCGCTTCTGCGCTGCCCTACAGTTGAATTCACTGTGCCTCAAGTATGGTCTTAGTGCTTGTAATGGTTGTACGCACTATGACCCATATATTGCTCCCACTTTTAAACGAGGTCAGTCGTCTAGTGTTATCGACTATTTTTTATTGGATGTTAGGCTATGGCCAATGCTGCAGGATATGAAGGTGGACTTTCGCCATGACAGTGACCATCACTCCCTGCTTCTCATTTAACACAGTGTTGAATTTAGGAGGTCATTGAACACTGATCACACTGTTGTTCCGGTGCCACTTCTGGATAGCAGTCACATTTGTGTCAGTTGGCCAAAAGTATTGTGTAATCCATACAAGATTAGGGAGATTTACAAATTGTTTATTGATGTTATGACCAATTATGAGGGACAGGAGATTGCCAATATAACAATCCTTAACCTCCATGAGACAATGACACACAAGCCACAAAATATTTTCTATAAGGAAATTTCTATTAAGCAATTCAAATACCCATATAAAACTAGGGTGTGGTTCAATAAGGATTGCTCAAAGGCAAAACTTGCATTAAAGCTAGCTATTGCGTCACGTTCTCAGGGGCGATTAGAACAGCCAGATTAACCTATTATAAAGCTATAGCACAGGCAAAGAAAAGCTGGGATGAGTTAATATTGCAGAATCTGTTGGACGCTGCCAGACACAATAATAATATGTCTTTCTGGGAACTATTGTCTGGGAGACATAGAGAGGGTAAGAACACTATTTGTTCTCACATTCAACCTAAGAGTTGGGTAGTTCATTTTTCTAATCTTTATGCCCTGCCCTGTGACCTCTCCACCTATGATTCTCATTCCCAGCAATTGGCTGCAGTGTGCTTACTTTCTAGTAACCTGGGAACGGACGTGTGTAATCAGGATGACTATATTGTCTTTACCTTGGAGGAAACACTTGCCGCAATTAATTCCCTTAAACCTTCTAAAGCCCCAGGTCAAGATAAGATACCAGGTGATTTATATAAGTCTGAGCCAGTGATCTGGTCCAGTTATATAAACATGATATCTAATGCAATAGCAGCTGGAGGCCCAATACCCGGCACCTGGAAAGGGGCTGAAGTAATCCCTATATACAAAAAGGGAGTGGTGAGTTCCCCTATTAATTACAGCCCCATTAGCCTCATTGACAACCTCCAAAAAGTTTTGCCAAACAACTTGTGCATAGGCTCCTATATTGGGTTGATACCCAGCCTGTTATTTCCTTACTTCAGGTGGGTTTTCACCCTAAAACTAGTACTGTGGACCAGGTTTTCAGTCTGGCATTGTTATATTGGAAATATGTAACACTTGCCAAACAAAATTTGTATGTTGCCTTCGTGGACCTTTGGTCTGCGTTTGATACCGTTCTTAGAGGGAAATTATTGGATGTCCTATATAAAATCGGCACTCCACCGAATATAATCCATCTCTTACAGCGGTTACAGGAGGGCACTTCTGCTCAGGTGAGGTGGGGTAAGCAGGGAGAATAGACAGACCATATCGCCATTCATCGGGGGGTTCATCAGGGATGTGCTCTGGCACCAACCTTAGTCACTTTATATATTAATGAGGTGGTACAAGCTGTATCTTCTTGTCAAAATGATGCCCCCTCCCTAAATGCACAAAAGATTCCCATTTTGCTTTTTGCGGATGATTCTCTCCTCATTTCTAAGACCCCAATGGGCCTTCAGACTCTTGTGGATAAGTTTCTAACTTTTTGTCCTGATTATGGCCTGAAATTTAATGCCAGTAAAACTAAACTAATGGTGTTCGGCCCAGGAGCAGTTAGAAGATGTACTGTCACTTTAGCTGGGGCTCCTTTGGGGAAAGTTAGTTCAATGGATTATTTGGGGGTGAGAATTTCCAACAAATTGCACTGGGAAGAACAGATTAACAAGAGTATGTCTCTTCTTCAGCACAGATCTGGGGCTATTTTGTGTTTCTATAAAAGGATTGTTACGAAGGCCATTTCTACGGCAATAAAAATGTATTTAGCTAAAGCACAAAATGCTGCTACCTATGGTGCTGAGGTAAGGGGCTTTTGTAAAAACACTAAACTGTCTGTGGGTGAGAACAACTTTGCCAGAGCGCTACTTGTGTGCCCAGGTGGTACCCCCCCTGATTCCCATTTTTCTGGACCTTGGTTTTAACCGTATCTCTGATACGATGGCTTTAAGGCCGCTACTTCTCTGGGTAAGAATTTAGACGGCTCCCCAGCTTGTTATTTATCGGGACTCTCTTCTTCACCTTTTATAAAGACCTAATGTAGCCTCTATTCCATGGTTGAAGCATGTGTCAAGCTTGTTTCGCACTCTGGGGCTTGGGAATTACTGGGAGAATCCACAGGATTTAGGGAAGGCTCATAAACTGCCTTTGAAAATAGTTTATTGGACCAACAATCTCCTGGGCACAACACGCGAACGATTGACCAATGCATTTCTTGATTTTAAATGGTATCCTCAGTATGACCCTGTTTAGATCTTATCCCTGATTCATTGGGAAAGAGCTTGTATGCCTGTTTCCATTATAGGTGTCTACCGCTATTGTCTTTTACTGGCAGTTGGGGGGACACCGTCGGTGTCCAACTTATGTCCATGTTGCAATTCTGCTCTTGAAACAATTGAACATTTTATGTTCTTCTGTCCAGTGTATGTCGCTCCCCGACGTAGGTGGATCCCTCCAGTATGTCAGATGTTGGGTTTTAAACGATTTGCTATTGCCCTCAGGATTTTAAAGAGTGACACTTCTGTTGTTTTGATCCATGCAGTTAGCAAGTTCCTTGTGGCTGCATGGCATTCACGGACTCGTTTCTTAAAAACATTGGGGGTCATTACAACATTGGCGGTAAAAGCCGCTTACCGCCGTGCAGAAGACCGGCAAAAAACCGCCGCGGCGCGGAATTCCGCCACAGCTATTATGACACACATCTCGGAATCCGCCAAAATTCAGACAGCCACACAAGTCAGCCACACCAAAGGTCAGTGTTAAACTGGCGAAAACAAAACCTCCACCTCCACGCCAACAGAAACACGCCCATGCTATCACGACCCACGAATCCACGCGGCGGTCTTTCAACCGTGGTATTCCATTGGCGGTATACACCGCTGCGCTCAAAATACACACACGTCTCCAAAACACCGCCACATTGGACAATTCAAAATACACACACCGGATACAGATACAAACACCACTCCCACACACCCATTACAATATAAAACACACACCCACATCACCCACAAACCCCTATGACCAAAATTCATGGACGAAGGCCAGAGAGACAGCACAGCCAAGACAACACCACTATACAGAGGCACACAACACCATCACCCACACCACATCCACGCACAAAACACCACACACCACTACACATCACCACACACATCAACACTCACACCGCCCCACACATCACACACACCACCCCATGTCTCGCCAAAGACACCCCCGCTTCTCCGAGGAGGAGCTCAGGGTCATGGTGGAGGAAATCATCCGGGTAGAGCCACAGCTACTTGTCTCACAGGTACAGCACACCTCCATAGCCAGGAAGATGGAGCTATGGCGCAGAATCGTGGACAGGGTCAACGCTGTGGGACAGCACCCAAGAAATAGGGAGGACATCAGGAAGAGGTGGAACGACCTACGGGGGAAGGTGCGTTCAATGGTCTCCAGGCACAACATCGCGGTTCAGCGGACTGGCGGCGGACCCCCACAACTAACAACATGGGAGGAGCAAATCTTGACCATCATGCATTTAGAGGGCCTCGGAGGAGTCGGTGGAGGATGGGACACTGGTAAGTCAAATCTTAACTATCATATCCCCCACCCTACCTGCATGCTATCATACATCCCCACCCTCACCCCCTCCCCTATCACTCAAACTCCTCACTAATGTACTCATAACACAAACCACACATCCCAAAACCAAGCCCTGCATGACACAACTAAGCATGGTCACCCCTCAATAAAGCATGCCCACTGCACATACCCAGAACACCCCCTAACCATCATCACACAAGCCCCCACACAGGAATGCTAGCACTGGGGTACACAGACACCCACCAAATGCACACCATCACACACACAAATGCATTAATAATGCTCTTATGCCCCTGCAGGAACGCGAAGGACCGTCACCACACCAGAGGGTCCAGACAACACCACTCCACCCCCAGAAAAGGCCCACAGTGACAACAGCAGCTCTGCCCTACTGGATCCTGATGACCAGCCCGGACCATCGTGGGCCTCGGGACAGTCGGTTCCCCTTGCACAGGCACAGCCCAACACTGACCTTCCACCCTCTGGTAACACCAGCACAGCACCCACCCAGCGGGCCCATACCTCCGTCCCCAGGACAGGTCAATCAGCGGTGTGTCCACCACTACAGGGAACCCAGGATAACCCACCACCCCAACAACAACAGGGTCCTAGGGGCAGTGGTAGTGGGCACACGGTCCAGGGGACGGAGGCACAGGAACACAGGGGAACTGGGAGGGCTGCTGTGCGACAGGGGGCAGACAGGCCAAGGGAACCCACTCTCCACGAGGCCCTCTCCTCCATCATGGGAGCATACCACCACTCCCAGGAGACGATGGCGACGGTCCTGGCCAAGTTTCAGGAGACCCAGCGCCTGCAGGAGGACCAGTATTTGGGGTTCAGGGAGGAGCTCCGAACCATCAACTCCGCCCTGGGCACCATCGTAGGGGTGCTGAAGGACATACAAAAGACCATGAGGGACACCGTGGCACTCCAAGGGGCCCCTGACACTAGCATGGACGATGAACTGCCCACCACCTCCGCCGGCGCTAGTGGACAGGAGGCACTGCCACAGGACCACCACACCAGCACCCCACCCCCTGCAGACGGACAACCACCACGCAAGCGGTCCCTCAGATCCAGGAACAGGACAGAGCAAGATGGCAAGACCCCCGCCAGGAAATGAGACCACCCTGATTGTCCTCCCACTGTCCCACTTTGTTACCCTGTCCATACTTTAACTGCCCCAGCTCCACTTCCTATGTCTATATGGGCAGTGCACCTGTGTGACCAATAGACTGGACTTTGCCATGGACATTCCTCCACCGTCCCCCATCACCATTTTACAACCCCCCTCCATTTTTGAGCACTTAAATAAACACCCTTGAACCACAAAACAATATGGAGTCAGTCTGTGATTTGGTAAATTTGTATTATCAATGACAGTGTCAAAATGCGTTTTCAATTGTAAAGCCAACATACCTATGTCACACATCACAAGTCCTTGAAGGATGCAAGCAGATGACACACGTTGGTAACCACACCTGTGAAACTGTAATGGAAAGGTACAACTCAGTGACCAAATAGTGCTATGGAATGACAGACATGATAGAGGTTGAAGTGTGAAAGTGAATGTAATGGTAAAAAAGAAATGTTCTTACCTGTGTGTCACTGGAAATATTGCTGTATGACTGACTCCCTGTTGTCTATGTCTTCTTCCTCAGCTTCCTCCTCATCACTGTCCACAGGCTCCACAGGTTCCACAGCTGCCACAACACCACCATCTGGACCATGCTCCTGCAGAAAAGGCACCTGGCGTCGCAAAGCAAGATTGTGAAGCATCGAGCAGGCGATGATGATCTGGCACACCTTCTTCGGTGAGTAGAATAGGGAACCACCTGTAATATGGAGGCATCTGAACCTGGCCTTCAGGAGGCCGAAGGTGCGTTCGATCACCCTCCTAGTCCGCCCATGGGCCTCATTGTAGCGTTCCTCTGCCCTGGTCCTGGGATTCCTCACTGGGGTCAATAGCCAGGACAGGTTGGGGTAACCAGAGTCCCCTAATAGCCACACACGGTGCCTCTGGAGTTGACCCCTCACATACGGGATACTGCTATTCCGCAGGATGTAGGCGTCATGCACAGAGCCAGGGAACATAGCATTTACCTGGGAGATGTACAGGTCTGCCAAACATACCATCTGTACATTCATCGAATGATAACTCTTCCGGTTCCTGTACACCGGTTCACTCCTGTGGGGGGGGACCAGAGCTACATGGGTCCCATCAATAGAACCTATGATGTTGGGGATATGTCCAAGGGCATAGAAGTCACCTTTAACTGTAGCCAAATCCTCCACCTGAGGGAAAAAGATGTAGCTCCTTACGTGTTTCAGCAGGGCAGACAACACTCTGGACAACACGTTGGAAAACATAGGCTGGGACATCCCTGATGCCATGGCCACTGTTGTCTGAAAAGACCCACTTGCAAAGAAATACTTGTACTGACAGCACCTGCACGTCAGGGGGGATTCCAGTGGGATGGCGTATTGGTGACATCAGGTCTGGCTCCAACTGGGTACACAGTTCCTGGATAGTGGCACGGTCAAACCTGTAGGTGATGATTAAATGTCGCTCCTCCATTGTCAACAGGTCCACCAGCGGTCGGTACACCGGAGGATTCCGCCATCTTCTCAAATGTCCCAGCTGACGGTGCCTAGGAAGGACAACAGCGACCACAGAGTCAACAAATTCCCAGGTATGTACCCACAGATACACAGAACACGACACCAAACACAAAACTCTTCCTGTATGTGTGTTGAGTCTAGGCCTAAGTATGTGTGACGCAGTTGAAAATGAAGCCATGTGGGCCCCTGAAATGGCGGCTGCCTGACCTCTAAACTGGGACAATGGATGTGAGGTATCTGCGCTGGCGTTGTACCCCGTCGCGGTAGGCGGTCGTAGACCGCGGCGCAATGCTGCATTGGTTAACATTGGACCCTATGGGTCCCAGGAGCCAATGATGAAGTGCGCCGGCGGTGATGATACGCACCGCCACGGACGTCACCGCCGCGGACGTGACCGCCATTTTCTATCTGTTGAATCACTCGATACCTGATCTTCGACAGGAGAGGACCTACACTGCAAGTGCTGCTGTGACCTCGGTCTGGAAGAGACAATGGCTGCTGCGTCTGGGGAAAGGGTCCCTGCCTTCACTGCTCAGGAGTTGGAGAAGCTCATGGACGGGGTCCTCCCCTAGTACATGCTACTCTACGGTCCTCCAGACCAACAGGTAAGTACCAAGGGAGCACGTTGTATGGGCTATGCCTGGGTGGAGAGGGCTGGTTGTAAGAAGGAAGGGGGCAGATTTCTGCGACCATGAAGGAGTGTGAATGCATGTGCCACATGGCAAGGGTAGGGATGGGGGCCACTCACATCGATGGGGCAGTTGGTAAAGACTTTTCTTCTTCCCCTGTGCATGTCATGTAGGTCAGCGCCCACCAGAAGAAGGACATTTGGCATGCCATCGCCAAGGACGTCCGGACCCTGGGGGTCCACCACAGACGGGGCACCCACTGCCGGAAAAGATGGGAGTACATTCGCCGCTGCAGCAAGAAGATGGCGGAGGCTCAGCTGGGGATGGCCTCCCAACGTGGGAGGGGTGCCCGTCGCACCATGACCCCCCAGATGTTCAGGATCCTGGCGGTGGCCTACCCGGAGTTCGATGGGCACTTGAGGGCATCACAGCAGACACAAGGGGGTGAGCACACTCTCATTCTGGGGACTTTGCGCGCAGTGGAGGGGTCTGGGTGGGGGAGGAGGGATGTGGGTTTCCCTAGGCCAGGGCGACTTACGTAGGCTAGGCCCCTCCGTAATGCAGGCCATGTGCCACTCCACCCCACCTCAGTAGAGGGCCAAGTACAGGTATACATGCCCCTGTGGCATCCATGTGTGCAGATGTCCACCATAGCCATGTAGGCCAGATCCCAGGAATTGCATCAGTAGTGGCCAAGAGCACGGCGTAGTGCAGGGGGCTGCTGTGTCTGTATTGTCCGCCAACGGTAGCGGTAAGCCATGCACTCAACCTGTCTTTCTTCTGTTGTCCCTCCCCCTTTTTCTGCTCTCCCTGTTCTTTTGTGCATCAGCATCATCAGGCGGAGGTACAGTGGCACCGGAGCACGAGGGAGCTGCATCCCACATGGCCATGGAGGGCCACACCACGGACTCAGAATACACCAGTGGGTCGGAGGGCGAGGGGAGCTTCACGTCGGTCACCGGATCACCAACCAGTTACACGGACTCATCTGCCGATGGGAGCTCCCTTGTGGTGGCGGCACCATCTGTGCCCCCCACTTCTACAGGTACAGCCGCCACCTCCCCTACCAGAACCGCCCTCCCAGCAGCCCCTCAGCGTTTGCCCCGTGCCCGCTCACCCAGGAGGGTGGGCATCACCTTCGCCCCAGGCACCTCAGCCCCTGCCCCTGTCACCCCTGCTGCCCTCAGTGAGGAGGCCATTGACCTCCTCAGGTCACTCACTGTTGGGCAGTCTACCATTGTGAATGCCATCCAGGGTGTAGAAAGGAAGTTGCAACACACTAATGCATTCCTGGAGGGCATACATTCTGGTCAGGCTGCCCATCATCGAACCCTGCAATCTCTGGCCTCAGCACTGATGGCAGCCATTGTCCCTGTGTCTAGCCTCCCCCCTCCAACTTCCTCCACCCAGACCCAATCCCCTGTACCCCAGCCTATCCCAAGCACACCATCAAACAAGCATGCATACACCTCAACACACACAAGTAGCTCAGGCAAACATAGGCACCACACAACCCACAGGCACTCACGCAAGTATCACCCACATACAGACACAGCAACATCCACTGCCTCCAGTGTGTCCCCCTCCTCGTCATCTCCCTCCTCCCTCCCAGTGTTGTCTACACTCTCACCTGCATGCACTACATCTACAGGCACTAGGACTCGCACCAGAACACCCAGCACCACACCCCGCTCACCTGCACTCACCACCCCCACTACCATTTACACGTCCCCTGTGTCCACTCCCAGTGTGTCTGTGACACCCCCTCCCAAAGTACACAAACGCGGGCACCCACACACCCAACATTCATCAACCTCACGACAGCCTCCAGTACCTGCACCCAAAACACCTAAAGTTACACCTCCTACAACCACCTCCTCTTCCTCCACTCCCAGACCCCCTCCAGCTACCCATCCCAGTCTTCGTCAGCAACTCTTCCTCAGCAACGTTGACCTCTTTGCCCCCACCCCCACCCCTCCAATTCATAAGTCCCGTAGTAGCACCTCAGCCAAAAAAACTCCAGGACCTGTGGTGCGTGTTCAAGGTGTGTGGAGTGCGTCGGCCACCAGGGCAGCCAGTGTAACACGGAGCCAAAGCACTGCCAGTCCACCCCCTGTAAAGCACCTCAAGTTGGAAAGTGGCCGACCGGACAGGGTGAAGACTCCTGGCGGCTAAACTGCTCACAAGGGTCCCAGGGGGATTGCAGAGTCAGCTGTGACTCCTCCAAAGGTGGTGAGGGGCCAGAAGAAATCTGCACAGTCTTGTAAGAGCAGCACGGCGGAGAAGGGCACCATCCTCCCTGGCGGCCGGGACGCCACCGCCAGCACCGTCGTCACTGGTCAGGAGACCACTGCCAGAGTCAGTGCCCAGGAGGGCAGCAGTATCGTCACTGGTCAGGAGACCACGGAGTCAGTGCCCAGGAGGGCAGCAGTATCGTCACTGGTCAGGAGACCACCGCCGGAGTCAGTGCCCAGGAGGGCAGCAGTATCGTCACTGGTCAGGAGACCACTGCCGGAGTCAGTGGAGTCAGTGCCCAGGAGGGCAGCAGTATCGTCACTGGTCAGGAGACCACCGCCAGAGTCAGTGCCCAGGAGGGCCCTGGCAGCCACAGCCCCGCTGGGCAATGAGGGACCGTCATGCCACACACCAATGCACAGGTCAGAGACCGCCATGGCAAAGCACCGCTGAACAGGTCAGAGACCGCAATGGCAAAGCACAGCTGAACAGGGAAAAGCACCGCTGAACGGGTCAGAGACAGCCATGGCAAAGCACCGCTGAACAGGTCAGAGACCGCCATGGCAAAGCACCGCTGAACAGGTCAGAGACCGCCATGGCAAAGCACCGCTGAACAGGGCAAAGCACCGCTGAACAGGTCAGAGACCGCCATGGCAAAGCACCGCTGAACAGGGCAAAGCACCGCTGAACAGGTCAGAGACCGCCATGGCAAAGCACCGCTGAACAGGTCAGAGACTGCCATGGCAAAGCACCGCTGAACAGGGCAAAGCACCGCTGAACAGGTCAGAGACCGCCATGGCAAAGCACCGCTGAACAGGGCAAAGTACCGCTGAACAGGTCAGAGACCGCCATAGCAAAGCACCGCTGAACAAGGAAAACACCGCCACAGCATCGTTATCCCATGTGCAGCTGGGACAGTGACGGAACAGGAACCGTCACAGGGAACCTGATGCTGTCTGGGCACCATTCCCCCTCCAGAACCAGTGGAAACATGCATCCACTCCGTCTGTCCTTAACAGGATGAAGCACTCTGGGCACCAGTCCTCCTCCAGAACCAGTGGAGACATGCATCCACTCCGTCTGTCCTTAACAGGATGAAGCACTCTGGGCACCAGTCCCCCTCCAGAACCAGTGGAGACTGTTATCCACTTGTGAGACTGTGGCTTTGCACTCCCCAGGATGGTACAGTGGGCAAACCACCCACTGTAGAGACTTAAGAGACTGTGGCTTTGCACTCCCCAGGATGTAACAGTGGGCAAACCACCCACTGTAGAGACTTGAGAGACTGTGGCTTTGCACTCCCCAGGATGGTACAGTGGGCAAACCACCCACTGTAGAGACTTGAGAGACTGTGGCTTTGCTCTCCCCAGGATGGTACACTGGGCAAACCACCCACTGTAGAGACTTGAGAGACTGTGGCTTTGCACTCCCCAGGATACATCAAAGGGCATGGAGCCCCGTCGTGGATCTGGCGTGGTGCTGTAAAAAAATCCGGCTGAGGTGCCCCCACCTTCCCTTCCCCCTGAGGTGCCTGTTGTATTTCTATCTGATGTCCCTGCAGTGTTCTCTCCGTTTGTGGACAGGTATCTAGTGTGGGCCTCGCCCATGCATTTTTGGACCAGTGGTGCACGGACATTGATATGTGCATACCTGCACTACTTCTCGTAATGTATATAATTTTGAATGTGTATATATATCTGTATATATTTGGAACTGTATTTTGATACATTACAATGTTTGAACTGATTTCCTTTTGTCTGTGCATTCTTCCGGGGGGGTTGTGGGTTGTTACTGTGATGTTTGGGTTAAAGGTGCGGCAATACCGCAAACAGGGCGGCGGACCAAAAAAGGGAATTATGACCCTGGCGGAAACCGCCAACAAAGACAGCCACTTTAACACACCGCCCGCCACGGCGGTACAGACAAGCAGCGCGGCGGTCACCGCCAACAGACAGGCGGAAGACAATGTACCGCCCATAGTATCACAACCCGCCAATCCGCCACCTTTTCCGGTTCGGATTCACCGTGGATAAAAACACGGCGGAAACAGTTACTGCAATGGGAAACCGCTCACCTCAACACATCCCACAAAGAACGAGGACTCCATGGAGCCCGAATTACACATTCTTCCGGCCCTTGTATTCCTACTCATCTACGAAGACCAACAGCGGCGCGGCCGAAGACAACGGTGAGTACAGCACCTACGACATGGGGGGGGGAAGGCAAAAGTTAGGGGGACACCCACGAAACACTCCCACCCCCACCCTCACATATTACAACATACACACCAATGCATCCAAAAAAATCACAGTAACAACCCACAATCCCCCCGGAAGAATGCAAAGACAAAGCAAAATCTGTTCAAACATTGTAATGTATCAATATACATGTCTGTCAAAAATATACAAATATATAAGAAAATCAGCCAGAAATATATACATTACGAGAAGTAGTGCGGATATGCAAATAGCAATGCCGTTGCACCACTAGTCCAAAAATGCATGGGCGAGGCCCACAAAAGATACCTGTCCTCAATCGGAGAGAACACTGCTGGGGCATCAGATAGAAATACTACAGGCACCTCAGGGGGAAGGGAAAGGGGGCACCTCAGCCGGATGACTGCAAATCCAGATCCACGCGGGGCTCCATGCCCATTGATGTATCCTGGGGAGTGCAAAGCCACAGTCTTTCAAGTCTCACAAGTGGATGACTTGCCCACTGATCAATCCTGGGGAGTGCAAAGCCACAGTCTCTCAAGTCTCTACAGTGGGTAGCTTGCCCACTGATCAATCCGGGGGAGTGCAAAGCCACAGTCTCTCAAGTCTCTACAGTGGGTGGCTTGCCTACTGTACCATCCTGGGGAGTGCAAAGCCACAGTCTCACAAGTCTCTACAGTGGGTGGCTTGCCCACTGTACCATCCAGGGGAGTGCAAAGCCACAGTCTCTCAAGTCTCTACAGTGGGTGGTTTGCCCACTGCCATATCCTGGGGAGTGCAAAGCCACAGTCTCTAAAGTAGATAACATCCCCCAGTGGCTCTGGAGGTGGACTGGTGGCCAGACTGGATCAGTTTCCCCGTGAAAGTTCCTGTCCCGTCACTGTCCCAGATGCACATGGGATAAGGATGCTTGATGTGGCGGTCTTTACATTCTTACCTGGTGCATGCCCTGTTCAGCGGTGCTTTGCCATGGCGGTCTCTGGACTGTTAAGCAGTGCTTTGCCATGGCGGTCTCTGGACTGTTCAGCAGTGCTTTGCCATGGCGGTTCTGGACTGTTCAGCGGTGCTTTGCCATGGTGGTGTCTGGACTGTTCAGCGGTGCTTTGCCATGGAGGTGTCTGGACTGTTCAGCGGTGCTTTGCCATGGTGGTGTCTGGACTGTTCAGCGGTGCTTTGCCATGGCGGTCTCTGGACTGTTCAGCAGTGCTTTGCCATGGCGGTCTCTGGACTGTTCAGCGGTGCTTTGCCATGGCGGTCTCTGGAACGGGCATTGGTGTGTGGCATGACGATCCCTAGACTGGGCATTGGTGTGTGGCATGACGTTCCATGGACTGGGCATTGGTGTGTGGCATGACGTTCCCTCATAGCGCACCGGGGCTGTGGCAGCCGGGTCCCTCCTGGGCACTGACTCCGGCGGTGGTTTCCTGACCAGTGACGATACTTGGGCCCTCCTGGGCACTGACTCCGGCGGTGGCCTCCTGACCAGTGACGATACTTGGGCCCTCCTGGGCACTGACTCCGGCGGTGGCGGTGGTCTCCTGACCAGTGACGATACTTGGGCCCTCCTGGGCACTGACTCCGGCGGTGGTCTCCTGACCAGTGACGATACTTGGGCCCTCCTGGGCATTGACTCCGGCGGTGGCCTCCTGACCAGTGAAGATACTTGGGCCCCCCTGGGCAATGACTCCAGCGGTGGTCTCCTGACCAGTGACGATACTTGGGCCCTCCTGGGCACTGACTCTGGCGGTGGCGGTGGTCTCCTGACCAGTGACGACGGTGCTGGCAGTGGCGTCTCGACCGCCGGGAATGATGCCGCCCTTCTCCACCGTGAGACTCACAACAGGCTGGGCAGACTTCCTCTGGCCCTTCCCCACCTTTGGTGGAGTCACAGCTGACTCTCCAATCCCCTTGGGACCCCTGTGAGTTGTTTTCCCATCAGGAGTCTTCACACGGTCCCGTCGTCCACTTTCCAATTTCAGAGCCTTTACAGGGGGTGGGCTGCCAGTGCCTTAGCTCCGGGTCATACTGCCTGCCCTGGTGGCCGGTGCACTCCACATACCTTGAACAGGCACCACTGGTATTGGAGGCTTTTTGGCTGAGGCGCTACAACAGGACTGATGAATTGGAGGGGGAGTGGGGGCAAAAAGGTCAACTTTACACAGGGACAGTTTCTAACGAACACTGGGATGGGTAGTTGGAGGGGGTCTGGGAGTGGAGGAAGAGGAGGTGGTTGTAGGAGGTGTAACTTTAGGTGTTTTGGGTGCAGGTGCAGGTACTGGAGGCTGTCGTGAGGTGGATGGATGTTGGGTGTGTGGTTGCCGGCGTTTGTGTACTTTGGGAGGGGGCGTCACAGACACACTGGGAGAGGACACAGGGGACGTGTAAATGGCAGTGGAGGTGGTGAGTGCAGGTGAGCGGCTTGTGGTGCTGGGTGTCCTGGTGCGATTCCTGGTGCCTGTAGATGTGGTGCACGCAAGTGTGTGTGTAGACGAGACTGGGAGGGAGGAGGGAGAAGAGGAGGAGGGGGACACAGTGGAGGCAGTGGATGTTGCTGTGTCTGTATGTGGGTGAGGCTTGCGTGAGTGCCTTTGGGTTGTGTGGTGCCCATGGGCGGACCAGGAGGGTGATCGAACGCGCCTTCGGCCTCCTTAAGGCCAGGTTCAGGTGCCTCCATATGACATGTGGTTCCCTATTCTACTCACCAAAGAAGGTGTGCCAGATCATCATCGCCTGCTCGATGCTTCATAATTTGGCTTTACGACGCCAGGTGCCTTTTCTGCAGGAGGATGGGCCAGATGACGGTGTTGCGGCAGCTGTGGAGCCTGTGGAGCCTGGGGACAGTGATGAGGAGGAAGCTGAGGAAGAAGACAACGACAACAGGGAGTCAGTTATACAGCAATATTTCCAGTGACACACAGGTGAGAACATTTTCAGATTTTACATTACATTCACTGTCACACGTCTTCCTCTATCCTGTGTGTAATTACTTGGGATTATTTGGTAATTGAGTTGTTTCTTTCCATTACGGTTTCACAGGTGTGGTTACCAACATGTGTCATCTACTTGCATCCTTCAAGGACTTTTGATGTGTGACATTGGTATGTTGCTTTTACATCTCACAACGCATTTTCACACTGTCATTGATATTACATTTTAACAAATCATAGACTGACTCCAGATTGTTTTGTGTTCAAGGGTGTTTATTGCAGTGCTCAGAATTGGGAGGGGGTTGTTAAATGGTGATGGGTGATGGCGGAGGAATGTCCATGGCAGAGTCCAGTCTATTTGTCTCACAGGTGCACTGCCCATCTGGGCATAGGAAGAGGAGCTGGGGCAGTTCAAGTATGGACAGGGTAACAAAGTGGGGCAGTGGGGGGACAATCAGGGTGGTCTAATTTCCTGGCAGGGGTCTTGCCATCTTGCTCTGTCCTGTTCCTGGATCTCAGGGACCGCTTGCGAGGTGGTTGTCCGTCTGCAGGGGGTGGGGTGCTGGTGTGGTGGTCCTTTGGCGGGGCGTCCTGTCCACTAGCGCCAGCAGAGGTGGTGGGCAGTTCATCGTCCATGCTAGTGTCAGTGGCCCCTTGGAGTTCCACGGTGTCCCTCAGGGTCTGCTGTATGTCCTTCAGCACCCCTACGATGGTGCCCAGGGCGGAGCTGATGGTCCTGAGCTCCTCCCTGAACCCCAAATACTGGTCCTCCTGCAGGCGCTGGGTCTCCTGAAACTTGACAAGGACCGTGGCCATCGTCTCCTGGGAGTGGTGGTATGCTCCCATGATGGAGGTGAGGGCCTTGTGGAGAGTGGGTTCCCTTGGCCTGTCAGCCCCCTGTCGCACAGCAACCCTCCCAGTTCCCCTGTGTTCCTGTGCCTCCGTCCCCTGGACCATGTGCTCACTAATACTTCCCCAGGTCCCTGTTGTTGTTAGGGTGGTGGGTTAGCCTAGGCCAAAGACACCCCCGCTTCTCCGAGGAGGAGCTCAGGGCCATGGTGGAGGAAATCATCCGGGTAGAGCCACAGCTATTTGGCTCACAGGTGCAGCACACCTCCATAGCCAGGAAGATGGAGCTATGGCGCAGAATCGTGGACAGGGTCAACGCTGTGGGACAGCACCCAAGAAATAGGGAGGACATCAGGAAGAGGTGGAACGACCTACGGGGAAGGTGCGTTCAACGGTCTCCAGACACAACATCGCGGTTCAGCGGACTGGCGGCGGACCCCCACCTCCTCCACCACAGCTAACAACATGGGAGGAGCAAGTCTTGACCATCATGCATCCAGAGGGCCCCAGAGGAGTCGGTGGTGGATGGGACACTGATAAGTCAAATCTTAACTATCATATCCCCCACCCTACCTGCATGCTATAACACACCCCCACCCTCACCCCCTCCCCTATCACTCCAACTCCTCACTAATGTACTAATAACACAAACCACACATCCCAACACCAAGCTCTGCATGACACAAATAAGCATGGCCACCCCTCACTAAAGCATGCCCACTGCACATACCCAGAACACCCCCTGTCCATCATGACACAATCCCCCACACAGGAATGCCTGCACTGGGGTACACAGATACCCACCCATTGCACACCATCACACACACAAATGCATTAATTATGCTTTTATGCCCCTGCAGGAACCCGAAGGACCGTCACCACACCAGAGGGTCCAGACAACACCACTCCACCCCCAGAAGAGGCCCACAGTGACGATAGCAGCTCTGCCCTACTGGATCCAGATGACCAGCCCGGACCATTGTGGGCCTCGGGACAGTCGGTTCCCCTTGCACAGGCACAGCCCAACACTGACCTTCCACCATCTGGTAACACCAGCACAGCACCCACCCAGCGGGCCCATACCTCCCTACCCAGGACAGGTCAATCAGCGGTGTGTCCACCACTACAGGGAACCCAGGAGAACTCACCACCCCAACAACAACAGGGACCTGGGGGCAGTGGTAGTGGGCACACGGTCCAGGGGACGGAGGCACAGGAACACAGGGGAACTGGGAGGGCTGCTGTGTGACAGGGGGCTGACAGGCCAAGGGAACCCACTCTCCACGAGGCCCTCACCTCCATCATGGGACCATACCACCACTCCCAGGAGACGATGGCCACGGTCCTGGCCAAATTTCAGGAGACCCAGCGCCTGCAGGAGGAACAGTATTTGGGGTTCAGGGAGGAGCTGAGGACCATCAGCTCCGCCCTGGGCACCATCGTAGGGGTGCTGAAGGACATACAGAACACCTTGAGGGACACCGTGGCACTCCAAGGGGCCCCTGACACTAGCATGGACGATGAACTGCCCACCACCACCGCCGGCACTAGTGGACAGGACGCCCCGCCACAGGACCACCACACCAGCAGCCCACCCCCTGCAGACGGACAACCACCATGCAAGCGGTCCCTGAGAGCCAGGAACAGGACAGAGCAAGATGGCAAGACCCCTGCCAGGAAATGAGACCACCTTGATTGTCCCCCCACTGACCCACTTTGTTACCCTGTCCATACTTGAACTGCCCCAGCTCCACTTCCTATGCCCAGATGGGCAGTGCACCTATGAGACTAATAGACTGGACTCTGCCATGGACATTCCTCCGCCATCACCCATCCTCATATTACAACCACCTCCCATTTCTGAGCACTTCAATAAACACCCTCGAAACACAAAACAATCTGGAGTCAGTCTGTGAGTCATAATGCGTTTCCCATTGTAAAGCCAACATACCTATGTCACACATCACAAGTCCTTGAAGGATGCAAGCAGATGACACACGTTGGTAACCTTACCTGTGAAACCGTAATGGAAAGGTACAACTCAGTTACCAAATACTGCTTGAAATCGACAGACAGGATAGAGGTAGACGTGTGAAAGTTAATGTAATGGTAAAAATTTAAATGTTCTCACCTGTGTCTCACTGGAAATATTGGCGTATGACTGACTCACTGTTGTCATTGTCTTCTTCCTCAGCTTCCTCCTCATCACTGTCCACAGGCTCCACAGCTGCCACAACACCTTCATCTGGACCATACTCCTGCAGAAAAGGCACCCGGCGTCGCAAAGCCAAATTATGAAGCATCGAGCAGGCGATGATGATCTCGCACACCTTCTTCGGTGAGTAGAATAGGAACCACCTGTCATATGGAGGCACCTGAACCTGGCCTTCAGGAGGCCGAAGGTGCGTTCGATCACCCTCCTAGTCCGCCCATGGGCCTCATTGTAGCGTTCCTCTGCCCTGGTCCTGGGATTCCTCACTGGGGTCAATAGCCATGACAGGTTGGGGTAACCAGAGTCCCCCAATAGCCACACACGGTGCCTCTGGAGTTGAGCCATCATATCAGGGATACTGCTATTCCGCAGGATGTAGGCGTCATGCACTGAGCCAGGGAACATAGCATTTACCTGCGAGATGTACTGGTCTGCCAAACATACCATCTGTACATTCATGGAATGATAACTCTTCCGGTTCCTGCACACCTGTTCACTCCTATGGGGGGGACCAGAGCTACATGGGTCCCATCAATGGCACCTATGACGTTGGGGATATGTCCAAGGGCATAGAAGTCACCTTTAACTGTAGGCAAATCTTCCATCTCAGGGAAAATGATGTATCTCCTTACATGTTTCAGCAGGGCAGACAACACTCTGGACAAAACGTTGGAAAACATAGGCTGGGACATCCCTGATGCCATGGCCACTGTTGTCTGGAATGACCCACTTGCAAGGAAATGGAGCACTGACAGCACCTGCATGTCGGGGGATTCCAGTCGGATGGCGGATTGGTGACATCAGGTCTGGCTCTAACTGGGTACATAGTTACTGGATTGTGGCACGGTCAAACCTGTAGGTGATGATGACATGTCGCTCTTCCATTGTCAACAGGTCCACCAGCGGTCGGTACACCGGAGGATTCAGCCATCTTCTCACATGTCCCAGCTGACAGTGCCTACGAAGGACAACAGCGACTAATCAGTCATTTTTCATTCAGGTATGTACCCACAGTTACACACAAGATTACACCAATCACAAAACCCTTCCTGTATGTGTGTTGAGTGTAGGCCTAGCTATGTGTGACGCAGAGGTAAATGAAGCCATGTGGGCACCTGAAATGGCGGCTGCCTGACCTCTAAACTGGGACAATGGGATTGTGGGGTAACAGCGCTGGCGTTGCGCACCGTGGCGGTAGGCGGTCGTAGACCGCGGCGCAGTGCTGCATTGGTTAACATTGGACCCTATGGGTCCCAGGAGCCAATGAACAGGTGCGCCGGCGGTGATGATGCGCACCGCCGCGGACGTCACCGCCGCGGACGTCACCGCCATATTCTTTCTGTTCAATCACTAGATACCTGACCTTCGACAGGAGAGGACCTACACTGCAAGTGCTGCTGTGACCTCGGTCTGGAAGCGACGATGGCTGCTGCGTCTGGGGAAAGGGCCCCTGCCTTCACTGCTCAGGAGTTGGAGAAACTGGTAGACGGGGTCCTCCCCCAGTACACGCTACTCTACGGTCCTCCAGACCAACAGGTTAGTACACAGGGAGCACGTTGTATGGGCTAGGCCTGGGTGGAGAGGGTTGGTTGGAAGAGGGAAGGGGGCAGAGTTCATAGAACATTGATGCATGTGAATGAATGGGCCACATGGCCAGAGTAGGGAGGTGGCCACTCACATCGACGGTGCAGTTGGTAATGACTGTTCCTCTTTCCTTTGTGCATGTCATGTAGGTCAGCACCCACCAGAAGAAGGACATTTGGCGTGCCATCGCCAAGGAGGTCCGAACCCTGGGGCCGACCAGAGACGGGGCACCCACTGCCGTAAAAGATGGGAGGACATTCGCCGCTGCAGCAAGAAGACGGCGGAGGCTCAGCTGGGGATGGCCTCCCAACGTGGGAGGGGTGCCCGTCCCACCATGACCCCCCTGATGTTCCGGATCCTGGCGGTGGCCTACCCGGAGTTGGATGGGCGCTTGAGGGCATCACAGCAGACACAAGGGGGTGAGTACAACCTCATTCTGCGGAGTTTGCGCGCAGTAGAGGGGTCTGGGTGGGGGAGGAGGCCTGTGGGTGTACCTAGGCCAGCCAGAAACACAAAGACTAGGCCCCTCTGTAATGCAGCCCATGTGGCACTCTACCCCACCTCAGTAGAGTGCCAAGTCGAGGTATAGTTGCCCCTGTGGCATCCATGTGTGCAGATGTCCACCATTGCCATGTAGGCCATATCCCAGAAATTGCATATGCAGAGGCCAGGAGCACGGCGTAATGCAGGGGGCTGCTGTGTCTGTCTTGTCTGCCAACGGTAGCGGTATGCCATGCACTCAACCTGTCTTTCTTCTGTCCCCCCCCTTTTTCTGCTCTCCCTGTTCTTTTGTGCATCAGCATCATCAGGCGGAGGTACAGTGGCACCGGAGCACGAGGGAGCTGCATCCCACATGGCCATGGAGGAGCACACCAGTGGGACAGAGGGCGAGAGGAGCTTCACGTCGGCCACCGGATCACCAAGCAGGGACACGGACTCGTCCGCCGATGGGGGCTCCCTTGTGGTGGCGGCACCATCTGTGCGCCCCACTTCTACAGGTACAGCCACCACCTCCCCTACCAGCACCGCCCTCCCAGCAGCCCCTCAGCGTTCGCCCCGTGCCCGCTCACCCAGGAGGGTGGGCATCACCTTCGCCCAAGGCACCTCAGGCCCTGCCCCAGTCACCCCTGCTGCCCTCAGTGAGGAGGCCATTGACCTCCTCAGGTCACTCACTGTTGGGCAGTCTACCATTGTGAATGCCATCCAGGGTGTAGAACAAGAGTTGCAACACGGTAATGCATTCCTGGAGGGCATTCATTCTGGTCATGCTGTCCTACAGCGAACCCTGCAATCTCTGGCCTCAGCACTGATGGCAGCCATTGTCCCTGTGTCTAGCCTCCCCCCTCCAACCTCCTCCACCCAGACCCAATCCCCTGTACCCCAGCCCATCCCAAGCACACCTACAGACCAGCATGCACACAAGTCAGCACACACAAGTAGCTCAAGCAAACATAGGCACCACACAACCCACAGGCACTCACGCAAGCCTTACCCACATACAGACACAGCAACATCCACTGCCTCCACTGTGTCCCCCTCCTCCTCTTCTCCCTCCTCCCTCCCAGTCTCGTCTACACACACACCTGCATGCACCACATCTACAGGCACCAGGAATCGCACCAGGACACCCAGCACCACAAGCCGCTCACCTGCACTCACCACCTCCACTGCCATTTACACGTCCCCTGTGTCCTCTCCCAGTATGTCTGTGACGCGCCCTCCCAAAGTACACAAACGCCGGCAATCACACACCCAACATCCATCCACCTCACGACAGCCTCCAGTACCTGCACCTGAACCCAAAACACCTAAAGTGACACCTCCTACAACCACCTCCTCTTCCTCCACTCCCAGGCCCCCCCCAAACTACCCATCCCAGTGTTCGTCAGAAACTGTCCCTCTGTAAAGTTGACCTTTTTGTCCCCACCCCACCTCCAATTCATCAGTCCCGTCGTAGCGCCTCAGCCAAAAAGCCTCCAATGCAAGTGGTGCCTGTTCAAGGTATGTGGAGTGCACCGGCCACCAGGGCAGGCAGTGTGACCCGGAGCCAAGGCACTGGCAGCCCACCCCCTGTAAAGGCTCTGAAATTGGAGAGTGGATGACGGGACCGTGTGAAGACTCCTGGTGGGAAAACAACTCACATGGGTTCCAAGGGGATTGGAGAGTCAGATGTGACTCCACCAAAGGTGGGGAAGGGCCAGAGGAAGTCTGCCCAGCCTGTTGTGAGTATCACGGTGGAGAAGGGCGCCATCATTCCCGCCGGTCGAGACCCAACCGCCAGCACCGTCGTCACTGGTCAGGAGACCACCGCCACCGCCGGAGTCAGTGCCCAGGAGGGCCAAGTATCGTCACTGGTCAGGAGACCACCGCCACCACCGGAGTCATTGCCCAGGAGGGCCCAAGTATCGTCACTGGTCAGGAGTCCACTGCCACCGCCGGAGTCAGTGCCCAGGAGGGCCCAAGTATCGTCACTGGTCAGGAGACCACCGCCGGAGTCAGTGCCCAGGAGGGCCCAAGTATCGTCACTGGTCAGGAGACCACCGCCGGAGTCATAGCCCAGGAGGGCCCAAGTATCATCACTAGTCAGGAGACCACAGCCGGAGTCAGTACCCAGGAGGGCCCCGGCTGCCACAGCCCAGGTTATGAGGGAACGTCATGCCACACACCAGTGCCCAGTCTAGGGAACGTCATGCCACACACCAATGTCCGTCCAGAACCGCCATGGTGAAGACCGCTGAACAGGGCAAGCACCGCCATGGCAAAGCACCGCTGAACAGGGCAATGACCGCCATGGTGAAGACCGCTGAACAGTCCAGAACCGCCATGGCAAAGCACCGCTGAACAGTCCCGAACCGCCATGGTGAAGACCGCTGAACAGGGCAAGCACCGCCATGGCAAAGCACCGCTGAACAGGACAATGACCGCCATGGTGAAGACCGCTGAACAGGGCATGCACCAGGTAAGAATGAATAGACCGCCACATCAAGCATCCTTATCCCATGTGCAGCTGGGACTGTGACGGGACAGGAACTTTCACAGGGAGACTAATCCAGTCTGGGCACCAGTCCCCCTCACGAGGCACTGGCGAATGTTATGTACTTGCGAAATTGAGGCTTTGCACTCCCCAGGATGGCACAGTGGGCAAGCCACCCACTGTAGAGACTTGAGAGACTGTGGCTTTGCACTACCCAGGATGGCACAGTGGGCAAGCCACCCACTGTAGAGACTTGAGAGACTGTGGCTTTGCACTCCCCAGGATGGCACAGTGGGCAAGCCACCCACTGTAGAGACTCATGGAGCCCCGTCGTGGATCTGGCTTTGCAGTCATCCGGCTGAGGTGCCCCCCGTTCCCTTCCCCCTGAGGTGCCTGTAGTATTTCTATCTGATGCCCCAGCAGTGTTCTCTCCGATTGTGGTCAGATATCTTTTGTGGGCCTCGCCCATGCATTTTTGGACTAGTGGTGCACAGACATTGAAATGTACATATCTGCACTACTTCTCGTACTGTATATATTTCTGCCAGATTTTCGTATATATCTGTATATTTTTGTAAGACTTGTTTATTGCAACATTACAATGTTTGAACGGATTTCGCTTTGTCTTTGCATTCTTCCGGGGGGATTGTGGGTTGTTACTGTGATGTTTGGAAATGCATTGGTGTGTATGTTGTAATATGCGAGGGTGGGGGTGGGGGTGTTAAGTGGGTGTCCCCCTAACTTTTGCCTCCACCCTCCCCCATGTCGTAGGTGCAGTACTCACCGTTGTCTTCGGCGCCTATGTAGATGGTGGTCGTAGAGGAGCCGAAAGACAAGCGCAGGGAGTATTTGTAGTTCCGGCTCCATGGAGTCCTCGTTCCTCGTGGGATGTGTTCAGGTGAGCGTTTTCCCATTGCAGCAACTGTTTCCGCCGTGTTTTTATCCACGGTGAATCTGCCCCGGAAAAGGTGGCGGATTGGCGGGTTGTAATACTATGGGCGGTACATTGTCTTCCGCCTGTCTGTTGCCGGTGACCGCCGCGCTGCTTGTCTGTACCGCTGTGGCGGGCGGTGTGTGGCTGTCTTTGTTGGTGGTTTCCGCCAGGGTCATGAATCCCTTTTTTTGTCCGCCGGCCTGTTTGCGGTATTACCGCCGCATTAACACCGTCCGCCAGGGTTGTAATGACCCCCTCTGACTTACAAGTCCTGAAAGAACCTGGAGAATGGAAAACAATTGGAAGGGGTTTCACTGTCGTGGTGAATTGGTTGGGCAATGGTATCATAGGGATAATATCGAAACCAGTATTGATTATTATGGCTTGTGTAATTTGCATAATGGGAGCTTACAATATGTATACATTGATTAAAAGACAAAGGGGGTTATTACAACTTTGGAGGAGGTGTTAATCCGTCCCAAAAGTGACAGTAAAGTGACGGATATACCACCAGCCGTATTACGAGTCCATTATATCCTATGGAACTCGTAATACGGCTGGTGGTATATTCGTCACATTTGGAACGGATTAACACCTCCTCCAAAGTTGTAATAACCCCCAAAGTATGAAAAATGAAGGAAGGAGGAAGGAAATAAAATTGGAACAGTTGAGAAGCAAATATTTTGACGAAAACTGGAGAAAACAGGAAAATGTCAGATGTCACGAATAAACTAAATTTTAGACTAACTTAAGGATTAATGAGTGTACTTTGGGGGTCATTACAACATTGGTAGCTGTAACCGTGATGCGGCCGCCAATGCAGCCGCACTCCCGCAGTGCCCATTACAACATCCCCGCTGGGCCGGCGGGCGCAAACCTAGTTTACGACCGCCGGCCCAGCGGGGATGCGGCCGCAACATAGGAGCCGGCTCCTAATGGAGCCGGCGGTGTTGCGGCCGTGCGACGGGTGCAGTTGCACCCGTTGCGCTTTTCACTGTCTGCTATGCAGACAGTGAAAAGCTGCACGGGGCCCTGTTAGGGGGCCCCAGGACTCCCCTTACCGCCAGCCTCTGCCTGGCGGTGCAAACCGCCAGAAACAGGCTGGCGGTAGGGAAGTCATAATCCCCAGCGGATTATCACCGCCGGGGCTAAAGCGGCGGGAAACCGCCGGCCCCGGTGGTGCGACAGCGGCGCTACCGCCGCGATCGAAATACGGGTCTCCGTACCGCCAGCCTGTTGGCGGTACGGACGTCTCTTTAGCCCTGGCGGTCTCAGACCACCAGGGTCGTAATGACCCCCTAAGTTTTTAATTTGTGATGACACATTTAGTCATCAGAGGAGGGATTGTGAATGCCAAAATAAGTACTAATAAATATTTCAATAATTAACCATGCTGAATAAATACGTATTATGCTAATAAAGTGAAATCGAGAGTTTTGGCAAAATGTGCCCACATAGATGGCAGCCAATACGTGTATGACATATTAGTGAAGATTAACTGCATAAAGAAATAGATGGTCATTACAACATTGGCGGGCGGCTTCTGCCGCCCGCCAAGCTGTAACCGTCATGCGGCCGCCAATGCGGCCGCACTCCCGCAGTGTCCATTACAATATCCCCGCCGTGCCGGCAGGCGCAAACCTAGTTTACGCCCGCCGGCCCAGCTGGGATGCGGGCGCAACATAGGAGCCGGCTCCTAATGGAGCCGGCGGTGTTGCGGCCGTGCGACGGGTGCAGTTGCACCCGTTGCGCTTTTCACTGTCTGCTATGCAGACAGTGAAAAGCTGCACGGGGCCCTGTTATGGGGACCCTGCACTGCCCATGCCAGGACTCTCCTTACCGCCAGCCTCTTCCTGGGGGTGCAAACTGCCAGAAACAGGCTGGCGGTAGGGAAGTCATAATCCCCAGGGCAGCGCTGCTTGCAGCGCTGCCCTGGCGGATTATCACTGCCGGGGCTAAAACGGCGGGAAACCGCCGGGGCTAAAACGGCGGGAAACCGCCGGCCCCGGCGGCGCGACCGTGGCGCTACCGCCGCGGTTGAAATAAGGGTCTCTGTACCGCCAGCCTGGTGGCGGTACGGACGCCACTTTAGCCCTGGTGGTCTCAGACCGCCAGGGTCGTAATGACCCCCATAGTGTTCCCTTACATAATCAATGTGTATTTGTGATGTATATTAACTAGAATTAATTAAATGTTTTACTTATAAAACATAATAGACATAACCAAAGGAGAAATGAAGGGCTTATTTGAAAAGGCCTCATGTCAAGTTTCATCTATTAGAAAATGTTTGTGAATGTTTTTTCTGTCTCAACAGAATTCACGTTTGTTCTTTGTTCACACAGTGCCGATCAAATGTAATATTGCGATGTTAAACAAATTGATTCTTCAAACTTTCCTATGAGAACCAGGTGCTGTAATGCTATGTTCTAACTATTGTTACAAATGTATCTTTCGTGCATGAGAAACTACTGTTTCCAGGACATGACAATGGTCCTACAAATGAAGTTATGATTTGCAACAAATTGTCACCTGTCAAAACTGGAGATGGGAGCAAGAGAAGAGGAGCCAATCATCGATGTGTGAAAGACTGCCTAACTACATCACAGATTGAAGAATTAGGGCCTCATTCTGACTTTGGTGGGCGGCGGAGGCCGCCCGCCAAAGTACCGCCGTCAGAACACCGCTGCGCGATCAAAAGACCGCCGTGGTAATTCTGAGTTTCCCGCTGGGCTGGCGGGCGACCGCCAGAAGGCCGCCCGCCAGCCCAGCGGGAAACCCCCTTCAATGAGGATGCCGGCTCCGAATGGAGCCGGCGGAGTGGAAAGGGTGCGACGGGTGCAGTTGCACCCGTCGCGATTTTCAGTGTCTGCTATGCAGACACTGAAAATCTTGGTGGGGCCCTGTTAGGGGGCCCCTGCAGTGCCCATGCCATTGGGCATGGGCATTGGCATGGGCACTGCAGAGGCCCCCAGGGGCCCCACGACACCCGTTACCGCCAAACAGGTTCTGGCGGTCAAAACAGCGAGAACCAGGCTGGCGGTAAGGGGGTCGGAATCCCCATGGCGGCTCTGCCTGCAGCGCCGCCATGGAGGATTCCTCAGGCCAGGGGAAAACCGGCGGGAAACTGCCGGTTTCCCTTTTCTGACCGCGGCTTTACCACCGCGGTCAGAATAGGCCTGGATGCACCGCCAGCCTGTTGGCGGTGCATCCGCGGTCCCCGGCCCTGGCGGTCCATGACCGCCAGGGTCGTAATGACCCCCTTAATGTTTATTGGTTCTACTGTGAACATCCAATGTACTGACCAATGAGAGTTCAAGAAATTACTTTTGTGGATTTGACTTATCCCAACTGCACTTACCAGGAGGAGCGCAGTTCCAGATGCCCTTTCTTCCTAAACTTTTTTTCTGTGGAAGTTTTTCCCCTCTGGGTTGGGTCTCTAAATACGTTTGCCCTTTTTTCCTAGCCTTTAGCCTCATTGCATAATTACTGCTGTTACTGATTGTTAATGTTATTGATGCTGTTTCCTTAGTTTAATGCCCTTTCTAAGTTGGTTCAGTTGGCTTAAAGCCCAATTGTGGCTGAGCCAATCCCCTTCATATGTCCTTTGCCAACGCTGACCAGACGAACTAAAAAAGGAAATCTCTGCTTGCTGATCCATTTAGGAGAGGCATGATAAAATGAATCTACCTTTATTGTAGATTTTTGTTCTTTTCTTTAAGGTACCAACCGCTATTTTGTTAGAGCCCTAGCCAGATGTTTTCCAAAATAGGTTTTTGTCAATTTTTCTTTTTGCATGAAGCCTAAACATGCCATTCAAATTAAAGGGTTAGTGTGTCACTGTTACAATAATTGTTATCAACAAAGGATTGCTTTTATTCATCTGTTAACAAATGTATGCTATTTCCCTCACTCAGTTGTTGTTGTGGTTGATCTGTACAGTAACCCTTGAATGTTTAATGATAAATGCATTGTCTAAATTGATATTCTTTCACCGTTGTGGCCAGCTTGTATTGTTTATATCTGCTTATCACTTAGTGTTGTGATTGATTTATGTGATATTAACATTGTTAATCTAGGGAAATACAATTCTAACTTTATTAAAGGGTGTGGTTATAAGAGACACCTTCCTGCACAAAAACAATCCTGAGAGACATTGTCCTTTTTCTATGTGTGCTGCAGAATGCAGCACACAAAGATAGAAGAAAAAATGTGGAGAAACAAGATATTTTTCTCTGTATGCCTTACCTAGAGAGGTTTAGCATTTTGATGCATTCCCAGGTCTATCATTATGGTAAATCTAGTAATACACTAGAATATGTAGATGAGTGTATAGGAATACCCAGGATCCACCCACAAAAAGCTCCCTGAGCCAGAGTAACGCAAGGCAGTGATTTGCATTGCCTTGCATTACTCTAGATTAACGTGCCATGCAGGGCCACACAAAGGGGGTCATTCTGACCTCGGCGGTAAAAGGCTCTTACCGCCGGTCAGAAGACCGCCACTCTGCGGCCGCGGTAAACCGCCACGGTCATTCTGACCCACAACTGCCAAACCGCCAAAAACCCGACATCCACGGAAGGCCGCCTCATCAGTGGTCAGCGATAAACTGGAGATGACCAAACCTCCACCGTCACGCCAACACAAACACACCCATGCCATTACGACCCACGAATCCACGCGGCGGTCATTTAACCGTGGTATTCCATTGGCGTTACACACCGCCGCGGTCAAAATACACACCCACCTCCAAAACACAGCCACATTGGACAATTTTAAATACACACACCTGATACACATACAAACACCACTCCCACACATCCAATCAACTATAAAACACAGACCCACATCACCCACAAACCCCCACTACTAGAAATTCGGAGAGAAGGCGAGAGAGAGAGAGAGAGCACAGCTATCGAAAACCCCAACACACAGAGGAACACAACATCATCACCCACACTACACCCACGCACAAAACACCACACACCACCACACACACCACACTCATCACCACAAACACCACCCCACACCACCCCATGGCACCCCAAAGACACCCCAGGTTCTCGGACCAAGAACTCAGGGTCATGGTGGAGGAAATAATTAGGGTAGAGCCCCAGCTATTCGGCACACATGTGCAGCACACCACAATAGCCAGGAAGGAGGAGCTATGGCAAAGGATCGTCGACAGGGTCAACGCTGTGGGACAGCATCCCAGAAACCGGGAAGACATCCGAAAGCGCTGGAACGACCTACGGGGGAAGGTGCGGTCGATGGTGTCAAGACACAACATCGCTGTGCAGAAGACTAGCGGCGGACCCCCACCCACTCCACCCGAATTCACAGCATGGGAGCAAGAGGTCTTGAACATCCTGCATCCTGAGGGCCTCGCTGGAGTAGGCGGAGGAATGGACTCTGGTAAGTCTAATCTCAACTACTTCACCCCCCCCAACCACCAGCATGCCAACCCACACCCCCACCCTCACCCCCAACCCCCCAGCACACATCCTCCCTGCCAATGTCTCACCAGCACAACCCACCCAAAACAACACCAATCCCTGAATGCCAACACAAACCATGGACACCCATCACCTAAGCATGACCACTGCACATACCCATCCCCCCCCACAAACCACCCTCACAACTCCTCCCACAAGGGAATGCCAGCACTGGGGGACAAGGGCACCCACAAATCGCACGCCATGGCACACACAGAAGCAATAACCATACTCTTTTACCCCTGCAGGGCCCGAACGCCAACACACCGTCCAGGAGGGTCCAGATTTGTCCATCCCGCCCCCAGAACAGGCCCCCAGTGATGACAGCAGCTCTGTCGACCTAGAACCTGATGACCAGCCCGGACCATCGGGGACCTCTGGACAGTCGGTTCCCCACACACAGACACAGGCCACAGCGGACCCAACCCCCTCTGGGAATACCAGCACAGCTCCCGCCCAGCGGGCCCTTGCCTCTGTCTCCAGGACGCGTCAATCAGCGGTGTGTCCGCCACTACAGGGCACCCAGGCTGATCCACCACCCCAACAACAACAGGGACCTGGGGGCAGTGGTAGTGGGCACACCGTCCAGGGGACAGAGGCCCGGGGAAACAGGGGAACTGGGAGGGCTGCTGTGCAAGAGGGGGTTGACCGGCCCAGGGAACCGACTCTCCAAGAGGCCCTCACCACCATCATGGGAGCATACCACAACTCCCAGGAGACGATGGCGACGGTACTGGCCAGGTTCCAGGAGATCCAGGCACAGCAGGAGGAACGGTACATGGGGTTCAGAGACGAACTCAGGAACATCGGTACCGCAATGGGGACCATCGTCCTGGCCCTCAACCAGATAGTCACCACATTGCGGGACCATGTGGCACCCCAAAGGGCCCCTGTCACTAGCCCGGATGACGAACAGCCTACCACCTCCGCCGGCGCTAGTGGATAGGAGGCCCCCACACAACGACAGGCCACCAGAACCCCACCTCCTGCTGAAGATCAACCACCCCGCAAGCGGAACCTGAGATCACACAAGAAGACGGATTAGGATGCCAAGACCCCCGCCAGCATAAGATACCCCCTGATGTCATCCCACTGTCCCACATTGTCACCCTGTCCAACCTTGAACTGCCCCTGCTCCATCCTTCCACAGGCATATGGACAATGCACCTGTGCTACTGAGAACTGGACTCTGCCATGGACATTACTCCACCCCCACCCATCACCGTTTTACTATTATGGACCTATATGCAGCACTTAAAATAAATCACCAATTGCACTTCAAATTTCAGGAGTCTGCTTGTATTCTTTACAAATGTATTACACATAACGGTGCAATAATGTTCAGTTACATTGTGATGACAACATACCAATGTCAATAAGCATTAGTCCATGGGCAAACAAAGCAGAAGTCACGCTGTGGGTCATACAGCTCTGAAAAGGGAAGGGAAAGTCAAAAATCAGTTAAAAGGAACTGGGGGGAAACACAGAAAGTAGAGATGCAGGAGGCCAGAAGTAAATGTAAAATGGCGTGGGTGATTCTTACCTGTGTGCTACTGAAAATACTGTTGTATAACTGTGTCCCTGTTGTCCGTGTCGTCCCCGTCGTCTTCCTCCTCTTCACTCTCCACAGGCTCCACAGCTGCTACAACACCACCATCTGGACCATCCTCCTGCAGGAAAGGCACCTGGCGTCGCAATGCAAGATTGTGAAGCATACAGCAGGCCACGATGATATGACACACCTTCTTTGGTGAGTACATTAGGGATCCACCTGTCATGTGCAGGCACCTAAACCTTGCCTTCAGCACCCCGAAGGTCCGTTCTATAATCCTCCTAGTTCGCCCATGTGCCTCATTGTACCGTTCCTCTGCCCTGGGCAGGGATTCCTCACTGGGGTCAATAGCCAAGGCAGGTTGGGGTAACCAGAGTCACCTATTAGCCACACACGGTGTCTCTGTAGCTGTTCCATCACATAAGGGATGCTGCTATTTCGCATGACATACGCGTCATGCACTGACCCAGGGAACTTGGCATTTAGATGGGAGATGTACTGGTCAGCCAAACAGACCACCTGGACATTCATCGAATGGTAATTTTTTCTATTTCTGTACACCTGCTCATTGTCTTTTGGGGGGACTAAAGCCACATGGGTCCCATCAATGGCACCAATGATGTTGGGGATATGTCCAAGGGCATAGAAATCACCCTTCACAGTGGCCAAATCACCCTTCTCAGGGAAAACAATGTATCTCCGCATGTATTTCATCAGGGCAGACAACACTCTGGACAAAACCTTAGAAAACATAGGCTGAGACATCCCTGATGACATGGCCACTGTTGTCTGAAAAGACCCACTTGCCAAAAAATGGAGTACTGACAGAACCTGCACCAGAGGGGGAATCCCTGTGGGTTGGCCGATGGGGGACATCAGGTCTGGCTCCAGCTGGGCACACAGTTCATGTATAGTGGCTCGGTCAAGTCTGTATCGAAGTATAATATGTCGTTCTTCCATTGTCGACAGGTCCACCAGCAGTCGGTACACGGGAGGATTCATCCTTCTCCTCGCAAGTCCCAGCGGACGGTGCCTAGGAAGGACAACATGGAGCACAGAGTCAAGCAACCCACAGGTACGTTCACCCAGCTTGCACAGTACACGAATCGCTATGCATTGAAAGGCTTGTATGAGTGGCAATGCAAGGCCTAGGCCTGTGTGACGCAGTAGCAATTAAGCCATGTGGGCCCTTGTAATGGCGGCTGCCTGACCTGAGAAGTGTGACAGTGGGATGTGAGGTCAACGCGCTGGCGTGGCACACCGTGGCGGTAGGCGGTCGAAGACCGCAGTGCGAAGGTGCATTGGTTAACATTGCACCCTATGGGTCTCAGGAGCCAATGACGATGTGCGCCGGCGGTCGCGGTACGCACCGCGCCGGTACGCACCGCCGCGGGCGTGATCGCCATTTTCTATCTGCTTAATCACTCGAGACCTGATCATCCGCAGGAGAGGACCTATACTGCAAGTGCTGCTGAAGAGACAATGGCTGCTGCGACTGGGGAAAGGGCCCCTGCCTTCACTTCAGAAGAGTTGGAGAAACTTGTGGATGGGGTCCTGCCCCAGTATGCGCTACTCTACGGTCCTCCAGACCAACAGGTAAGTACACTGGGTGCACGTTGAATGGGCTATGCCTGGGTTGTGTATGGTGGATGTAAGATGGTGGGGTGGGGAGCGAATGAGGAGTGCAAGGCACGACAGATGAGAGCATGTGCCACATGGCAGGGTTGGGGAGGGGGGTGCAATCACATCTAACATGCAGAAAAATTTAGAAATTTCCTTTCCCACCCTGTACATGTCAAATAGGTCAGCGCCCATCAGAAAGTCGACATTTGGCGTGCCATCGCCAAGGAAGTCCGGGCCCTGGGGGTCCACAACAGACGGGGCACCCACTGCCGAAAGAGGTGGGAGGACATCCGCCGCGGGACCAGGAAGACCGCAGAGTCACTGCTGGGGATGGCCTCCCAACATAGGAGGGGTGCCAGTCGTACCTTGACCCCCCTGATGTCCCGGATCCTGGCGGTGGCCTACCCCGATTTGGATGGGCGCGTGAGGACATCACAGCAGACACAAGGGGGTGAGTACCAGCACATTCTGCTATCTTTACGCGCAGTGGAGGTGCCTGGGTGGGGGAGGAGGTTTGTGGGTGACATTAGGCCAGGGCGCTTCCTGTAGTGTAGTCCCCTCCTTTAGGCATGGCCCTGTGCCCCCGCCCCCCACCTCTGTAGGGTGCCAAGTACAGCAATCCATGGTCCAGCATCACCCATGTGTGCATTTGTTGTCCATAGACCTGTAGGCCTAGTCACAAGTAATGAGTAGTGTACCCCGATTGCGCGGCGTAGTGCTGGAGGCTCCTGTGTCTGTCCTCTCCGACAACGGTGTTGACAATGCATGCACTCAACCTGTCTTTATTTCTCCCCCCACCCTTTTTCTTTATCTTCTTGTGCATGTGTGCATTAGCATCATCAGGCGGAGGAGAATTGGCATCGGAGCACGAGGGAGCTGCAACTCACAAGGCCCCGGTGGGCCATGCTACAGACACCGAGGTCACCAGTGATACGGAGGGCGAGGGGAGCTCCACAACGGGGACCCGTGGTGACACCAGCGACACTGACACGTCCTCGGAAGGGAGCTCCCTAGCGGTGGCGGCAACATCCGTGCCCCCGCCTCAACAGGTACAGCCGCCACCCAGCGCACCAGCTCCGCCCTCCCAGCAGCCCCTCAGCCTTCGCTCCGTGCCCGCTCGCCCAAGAAGGCGGGCATCTCCTTCGCCCCAGGCACCTCAGGCCCTGCCCCAGTTACCCCTGCTGCCCTCAGTGAGGAGGTCATTGACCTCCTACAGACCATCATTGTTGGGCAGTCTACCCTTTTGAATGCCATCCAGGGGGTAGAGAGGGAGGTGCATCGGAGCAATGCATACCTGGAGGGCATTCATTCGGGTCAGGCTGCCCATCAACGATCGTTCAATGCTCTGGCCTCAGCACTGACGGCAGCCATTGTCCCTGTTTCCAGCCTCCCTCTTCTAACTGCCTCCACCGTCTCCCAGTCTCCTGTTCCTCAGCCTATCCCATCCACAACATCAGACCAGCCTGCACACACCTCAACACCCAAGGGCAGCTCATCCAGACATAAGCACCACAGATCCCACAAGCATTCACCCAAGCAACATCTAGATGCAGCCATGGCAACAGTCACTACCACCTCTGTGTCTCCCTCCTCCTCGTCTCCCTCCCTCCTCCCTGTGACGTCTCCACTCACACCTGCATGCACACCACCATCAGCCAGTACTTCCATCACCACCACACCCTCCAGTACAGTCCGCACACGTGCAGTCACCACCCCCACTGCCATTTACACGTCCCCTGTGTCCTCTCCCACTGTGTCTGTCACCACCTCTTCCAAAACACACAAACGCAGGCAGCCACCCACACAACAGCCAACCACCACACGACAGCCTACGTCACAAGCACCTGCACCCATAGACAGCACACCTGACTCTCCTACAACCACATCCTCTCCCTCCACTCCCATACCCACTGCACCTACCCTTCCCATTGCTCGTAAAAAACTTTTCCTCTCCAAACTTGACCTCTTTGCACCACCTGACCCACCCCCTCCATCTGGTAAGAGTCCGAAGAGCACCTCAGCCATCACCAGCCCTGCATCAAGTCTGACCATTGTGCACGGGTTTTGGAGTCCACCCTTTCCCAGCACAGATACATCGGCCAGCAGCAAGGGAACAGCTAGCCCCCCCACCTGGAAAGAGAACCCGTAAAACCAAGGCCCGCCGTGAGAAGGCTGACACGGCTGCCCCCAAGGAGCCAAGTCGTGGCCCGTCACCTGCCACAACATCAAGGGCAGGCAAGAGCCAGAGAGCCTCATCGAAGGAGGGCAAGGGCAGCAGGGCGGAGAAGTCAGACAGCAGGGGCGCGGACCAGGAGGGCCCCACAAGCCCCATCCCGGGTGTGACGGAGGACACCCACGGGCCCAGGACTCCGTCACAGGAGGGTCCAGCAACTGCACGGTCGGAGGGCGACTAAGCAGGGAGTCCTGGCCAGGTCTGGCTCCCTTGATAGACAAGAAAGGCACCGCTGAACAGGGCCCCGCCGTGAAGACAGGCACCGCTGAACGGTGCCCCGCCGAGAAGGCAGGCACCGCTGAACAGGGCGCCGCCGTGAAGACAGGCACCGCTGAACAGGGCCCCGCCGTGAAGACAGGCACCGCTGAACAGGGCCCCGCCGTGAAGACAGGCACCGCTGAACAGGGCCCCGCTGAGAAGACAGGCACCGCTGAACAGGGCCCCGCCGTGAAGACAGGCACCGCTGAACAGGGCCCCGCCGTGAAGACAGGCACCGCTGAACAGGGCCCCGCCGTGAAGACAGGCACCGCTGAACATGGCCCCGCCGTGAAGACAGGTGCTGCTGAACAGGGCCCCACCGAGAAGACAGGCACCGCTGAACAGGGCCCCGCCGTGAAGACAGGCACTGCTGAACAGGGCCCCGCTGTGAAGACAGGCGCCGCTGAACAGGGCCCCGCCGTGAAGACAGGCACCGCTGAACAGGGCCCCGCCGTGAAGACAGGCACCGCTGAACAGGGCCCGCCGTCTCAAGCACCGCTCCGCTGGGCCCTTCCTCTCAGGCACCGCTCCGCTGGGCCCCGTCGTCTCAAGCACCGCTCCGCTGGGCCCTTCCTTTCAAGCACCACTCCGCTGGGCCCTTCCTGTCAAGCACCGCTCCGCTGGGCCACGCCGTCTCAAGCACCGCTCCGCTGGGCCCTTCCTGTCAAGCACCGCTCCGCTGGGCCCTTCCTGTCAAGCACCGCTCCGCTGGGCCACGCCGTCTCAAGCACCGCTCCGCTGGGCCCTTCCTGTCAAGCACCGTTCCGCTTGGCCACGCCGTCTCAAGCACCGCTCCGCTGGGCCCTTCCTGTCAAGCACCGCTCCGCTGGGCCCTTCCTGTCAAGCACCGCTCCGCTGGGCCACGCCATCTCAAGAACCGCTCCGCTGGGCCCTTCCTGTCAAGCACCGCTCCGCTGGGCCACGCCGTCTCAAGCACCGCTCCGCTGGGCCCTTCCTGTCAAGCACCGCTCCGCTGGGCCCCGCCGTCTCAAGCACCGCTCCGCTGGGCCACACCGTCTCAAGCACCGCTCCGCTGGGCCCTTCCTGTCAAGCACCGCTCCGCTGGGCCCCGCCGTCTCAAGCACCGCTCTGCTGGGCCCTTCCTGTCAAGCACCGCTCCGCTGGGCCCCGCCGTCTCAAGCACCGCTCCGCTGGGCCCTTCCTGTCAAGCACCGCTCCGCTGGGCCCTTCCTGTCAAGCACCGCTCCGCTGGGCCCTTCCTGTCAAGCACAGCTCCGCTGGGCCCCGCCGTCTCAAGCACCGCTCCGCTGGCCCATTGACAGTGCCGGTTCTGTGTCGAGTTAGTGTTCACGCTGCACTCTGGGCACCCTGCCTCCTCCATGACCAGTGGAGTCTGTAATCCACCTGATGGACTGTGGCTTTGCACTCCCCAGGATGGCACAGTGGGCATGGTGGCCCCTTCGTGGTTCTGGCGTCGTGGACTCCTGTGGCTGAGGTGCCCCCCCTTCCCTTCCCCCTGAGGTGCCTATAGTTTTGACATCTGATGCCCCAGCAGTGTTCTCTCCAACGGACTCAGGTCTCCTGTGTGGGCTTTGCCCATGTGTTTGTTAGACATTGGCCCACGGACTGTGGATATTTGACACACTGAGCAGGACTTATTGACTATGTACATAGCTTTCGCACTGTTCATGATTTTTGCTTTGATATTTCATGACGATAATTTTCCATGACTTCAATGAACCTAATTTATACATAAATTTAAATTAAAATTTTATTGTGTCTTTGCATTTTTCAGGGGGGTTTGGGGGGTGTCACTCAGTTGTTGCTCTGCATTGGTATGTTGATAGTTGGGGGGGGGGGGCGTATGTGTGTGCCCGTAACCTTTCGTCCTCCGCCCTCCCCTGTGTCGTAGGTGCAGTACTCACCGTTGTCTTCTGCGCCGGAGTTCGTACTCGTGGTAGATGAGCAGGTAGACAAGAGCTGGTAGGATGTTTAATTCGGGTTCCATGCTGTCCTCCGTCCTCGTGGAGTGTATAGAGGTGAGCGTTTTCCCGTTCGTAGTCTGTTTCCGCCGTGTTTTTATCGGCGGGGCTCCCGCCCCGGAAAAGGTGGCGGATTGGTGAGTTGTGATACTGTGGGCGGTACATTGTCTGCCGCCTGCCTGTTGGCGGTGACCGCCGCGCTGTTTGTCTGTCCCGCCGTGGCGGTCGGAGTGTTAAAGTGGCGGCCTGTGTTGGCGGTTCCCGCCAGGGTCAGAATTCAATTTTTTTGACCGCCTGCCTGTTGGCGGGTTGGCCGCCACTTTATCACCGACTGCCAGGGTTGGAATGACCGCCAAAGTGTGTTTGCATGGCTTGATAAATATTACTTTGCATGGTGCAAGGGCAATGCAAAACCTTGGTGTTAGAAATGGGATCTCTAGTTGGCAGTCATTTGCACCCTGTCCAAATAGGGACCCTCACTCTAGTCAAGGAAAAAGAGTCACACAGCTAAAATAACCCAAGATCACCCCATTTGTAGCACAGCACAAGCAGTCTGGTTTATTTCAGAGGCAATGTGTAAAGTGTTTGCACACATACACACACAGTAACACAGTGAAAACACTGCAAAAGGACTCTATTGAACCTGGCAAACTTGGCGTGGCTTCCCCTATGTTTTTGCCTCTGCTTCCTGTATTTTTGTGTGCTGGACTTTGTTTCTGCTGGTTTTGGTACTCTGGGAACTTCACCACTACTGACCAGTGCTGAGGTGCAAGTGCTCTCTCTGTAAATTGTATTGGTGATTTGCATTTCCATGATTGGCATATCTGATTTATTATTAAGTCCCCAGTAAAGTGCACTATGTGTGCCCAGGGCCTGTATATCAAGTGCTACTAGTGTGCTTGCAGCACTGATGGTGCCACCCACACGAGTAGCCCTGTAAACATGTCTCAGACCTGCCACTGCAGTGTCAGTGTGTGCAGTTTTAAACTGTCATGTCGACCTGGCAAGTGCACTCCCTTGCCAGACCCAAACCTTCCCTTTTTGTACATGTAAGGCACCCCTATGGTAGACCCTAGGTAGCCCATGGACAGGGTGCAGTGTTTGTGAAAGGTAGGACATGTACTGGTGTGTTTTACATATCACAATAGTGAAATACTGCCAAATTCTGTTTTCACTCTTGCAAGACCCCTCTCTCCCATAGGTTACCATGGGGACTGCCTTTAAAGCCAGGTCACTTCTTACACTATAGAAGGCATTACATCTCTCCTAAATTTTGAAATGAGGCAAGTTCTTGCATAGAAGTTTTCGACTCAAGCCAGAGAGACATTTTCTCCTATGTAAACTGGCCAGACAGCCCTTAAAGCCTGGAGCGATTTAATTGAATTCTCCTGCATTCCATTATCACGAAATGTAACCCAGTAGATATTGTCAAATCCACCTCCCATGCTCCCTGTGGTTGCTTGCTAAAAACGGCCCTTGTTTCTGCACATTAATTTGTGTGCTATCGTTGAATAAACATGTCCACTTTACTGGCAAGATATGGAGTTGATATTTCATCTAATTTGTTGTCAAATAGAGTGGTAAGCGTTGGTACAAGCTCTTGTTCGAGGTAAATTAAACTGCTTCTCTGAAATAAAAGGTCACCTGAAGACAATCAGGGAAAAGGTTACCTTCATCATTAGCAAATTATGTTTACCTTCTGATAATATCTTTCCCACTGACAAATAATTGGGCTGTTTAATCAAAATGCAAATTATATTCTCATTAAAGCTATGCATGTGTCTTCTGCCAATCAACAGCTGAGTCACAAAGAAGCCGATCATGGAGGAACATCACAGATGAAGTTTTGACTTTTACATAATATTTTACTACGTCATCTAATGTTAACAAGAACAATGTGTACACAAATAATGCTTTCAATGCTCATTATGCTGGAGTTTTCTTACGCCTTTCAGCATGATTCGGAAGGTATTCAAACAGGTAAGATCAAGTGTATTAGGATGGACACATAATTCTCAGAACATAAGTTCAACAACCTTGCACGGTTCAATGAAAATGCACGTTGAAGACTTCACACATTAGAAAATATGGTCTCTTCATGATATGATATTCTAGATTAGGAGAAATATATTGAAGTACCTGATCCTCGCAAATTCAGGGTGTGGCAGTCTATATCAGCTACTATTTCAACAGACATTTTATGTACAATCAAATGAAAGAATGATCACTTCAGATATCCTGTGTGTTACTCTAATGTGACAAATTCAAATCCCATCTAGTGGAGCAACTCAAAAGGGTGCTGTCTCCAGTTTTACCCCTAACTTAAGGAGGTCTTGCTGCTATATAAAAGACTTATGCTCATAGAGGCCCCTAAGTGTGGTGGAAGACCTGTGCAGAAGTGACTGCATATGTTCATGTTACATTTGTAATGCCAGCAGGGCTAAGCTAGATATTTGTTAATTGAAGGTCCATAAATTCACCACCACTGAGTTGGTAATCAGAATACCTGTTACTTATTTTTTTTTAATATTTATTTATTTTAAATAGTTTCCTATAGTGCTGGCTGGACCTAAGAGTATCAGAGCACTTTACACCATTGTCAAGGCATTATCTGTCCATAACAATGCTGTATAATTAAAGTGTTGAATCAGTGTAGAACCCTTGGGAGAAGCAGGATAGAATAAAGTAGTAGTTCCAGAGTGATATTGATATCAGATGGTATTTCCCAGATGGCTGAATTGCTCATGAAGGAGGGGTTAATTCTGATATGTACGGGGAGAGATTTTTAGATTTTGGGCCATTGTCTGAGAAAGAGAAAGAGAGGACTTTCTCTTTATGTTTTTTGGGGGGGTGAGAAGAAATGCATTGGAGCTTCTTAGAGTTCTAGTTTGGCCTGACTTTATGAGTTTGGACGCGAGGTATACTGTTGAAATATCAGCGTGCTTCGATTGGTAGCCACTTTAGACTTTTCATTAAGGGGGAGATGTGTTTGTATCTCTTTGCTCGGGTGACCATCTTTGCCCCTGCATTTAGAGTGGCTCTCAGAGAGGCTAATTAAGATTTTGGCATGCTAGTGAGAATGACGTTCCCATAGTCCAATCTGGAGAGAACCAGAGTGTGCATGGCAGTTTTTTAGTCATTTGGTGGGTGGAAAGGCTTACTTTTGTAAAGGGGTTTCAGGTAGTAAAGGGTGCCCTTTGCTGTAGTCTTTACATGAGTGATCATGTTCAGACGTGAGTCCAATGTGATCCCCAGAGATTTGGTGGAGTTCTCCAGAGTCAGTTTTGCAGTTTACCATGTATAGGTTATTTAGTTTTTCTTGGATCTGGTGGGACTGGCTGTGGGTGGACAGAAGGAGAATTTAAGTTTTTTCTTGGTTGAGTTTGAGGTGGTTGTGTGTCAGCCAATATTGAACTTGTATGAGAGTGGCATTCAGCTGTCATATGTTGTCCAAAGATGATATTTCCAGGTAGAGTTGGGTATCGTCCATATCGAGGTGGCAATGTACACTTGTTTAAGTTTTACAGTAAGGGATTCGATGTAGATACTGAATGTAAGTGAGAGTACTGAGCCTTGGGGGATGCCTCAGGTGATGACATAAGTATTGGAAGTTGTTTTGTTTATTTTTGTTTGTTGAGAGCGGTTATGCTGGAAAGACAAGAACCACTGCAGGACCATGCACTCTGCTCCAATTTATTGTTGCAGGGAGTTCAAAAGTAGGTTGACTGTGTCGAAGGCCACTGATAGTTCCAGGTAGATGAAAAGGCAGCATTTATGCGTCCAGAGAATTATGTATATCATCTGGTATATTCTGGATAGCAGTTGCCATGCTGCATCCATTCCTGAAACCCACATGGTGTGAGTTGAGTAGGTCGTTGGAGTTAATGTGTAGGTTGAGTTGGGAGAGAATTTTTGCCAGGATGGGAAAGTTGGAAATAGACCTGAAATTGTTGAGGTCATCTACAACTGCGCCTGGTTCTTTTAGCATATGAGTGATTTGGCCCTGTTTGAAGCAGCCCAGCATAATGCCATTGCTCAGGGAGCAGTTTATTATCTTGGTCCAGCCAGGGGTTAGAGCGTGGTTAAGAATTTGTCACAGAGGTTGGAATAGGGTCTGCATAGTTCAAGGAGGGTGTTGATTTTGCATTCACCTAGATGTCCTCTTCCGTGAGTGGGTTGAAAACCTTCCAACTCCTGAATGCTGTACAGGGCCTTGGGCTCTGGTAAGTCCAGTAGTCAATGGAAGAGAAGTCTCATGGTGGCAGGAGGACACCCACTTGTGGCTGCCTAACGAGAGTCGATCTTTGTGATTTTATCATTGAAGAATTTGGCAAAGATTTTGCAGCAATCTATGGAGACAGGTGGGGTTTCTTTGGTTGGTTTGGAAGTTTGCTGTCAGATGTTGTTGAAAAGCTCTTTTTGGGCAGTTTTTTGCTTTATCTAGTGTGCTGCAGAAGAAGGTGGCTTTCTCGTGTAGTATGTAATTTTTGTATTTCCTGCATTCCCCCATAAGCTGATAGAGATGGGTTAAGGACTGAATAGCCCTTTCCACATCTCTTAGATGTCTTCTTTCCGTGTTGAGGTCCCTGTTTAACCAGGTTCTCGAGGGCATGTCTCTGACCCTTTTTCATTTCAAGGGGGCTACTTGATCTAGGACAGCTTTCATCGTTGAATTGTAGTGGGCTGTAAGCTCGTCCTTAATAAGGTTGCCTTTGGTGGGGTGGAAGGGACATCATTCTTTCTTCCGGATCGGTTACGGGTGTCTGATTGATGTCTCTTAACCACTGGAGAGTGTTCCAAGATTGGCGCCTGCTGAATGCATCTACTACCTTTCAGCTTTGCTTGCTGAATGCTGTAGTGATGTGGCAGCCATTCAATTTGAGAATGTTTGTGCTCTATCCATATTATGATTTTTCAGCATGAAGATTTTTTTAGATAAAGGCTACCTAATATTGTGAATTTTCATGTTAGCTATATCGTCTTACAACATCTTGTGAACATAGACATTTGAAAAACATAGATTTACCATCTGAAATAGATTATGAGAAGCTACACTCATGAATAAATTCATTTATTTGGGCTAATCAGTCACGCTATCCTAGGTTAAAGGAGTGTCGTCTTCTCTGAAAAGGTGGGTGGGTTGCCCTTGACTTTCATTTTTAAAATTATTTTTGGACCATTCAGACAAAACCTGTCCATAACTACCTTGGGCAATTATTTTAATTTTTTTAATTCCATATAGTCCGCTGTCAGTATCTATTTGAGACTCCTCTGTGTTATATAATAATTTTTCTAACCAAAGTTTTAGGCAGTCATTGATCAATGACTTTCATTATATATACACCCATTATTGGAAACTAGATATTTCAAAACCTTAGAATAATTAAAAGATGAGTCCAAGACAAAATACTCAATATAAAATAAATGATGGATACATTTAATGGAGAATTGGCCAAAGCAAGTTACAAATATAGGACACATCATTTTTAATTGCAATGACCAAATAAGATAGTATTGTTTCAGTAATTAAGTTAAAATTTGAACTGTTCAAATTTTACTAAAGGTCTATGGTTTCAGTCATTAAAGTAAATACACACATTTGTATAGTCAGCAAATATTAAGAAATTACATTTTTGCATTTTATATCAATTATATATGACTGGAAAAAACAAAGATAATAAAATGTGAAGTAGAGAATGGCCCAGGTGGGAAGATTTGATGATTACTGTCTCAAGTTGGCATGAACATCAGTCAGTGTTATTATGATTATAATATCAAGGATGGGCCAAATCAGGAGAGTATGTTTTAGCAATTGTTTGGACCATCCTTGTGAATAAAAAAGATATGCAGAAGATGTGAAATAGATTGTTATGTAATGGCACCAGCCGCCTGATTTGTCATGTCACACAGGTGAATAGAGGAAACTGTACTTTATGAAAAAGAATTTGTGGAGAATTAAAGAGAGCAAATTGTTAGGACAAAAATGCCAACTATCTATCAGTGGCATTTTCAATGTTGTGCCTTAAAATCTGCCTTTAAGATTAAAGAGGGTTTTAGGTTACAATTCCTCAGACACCAAACATGACTATCCCACTTGCTCCCAATCAAAAATGAGCTTTTCTTAAATGTAATAAGGTAACCCAATGTTATACTATGGCATAGGTAGGCCTTGCAATAGTGAAATATATATATATTTAAATACAATGCATCCTGCTCTGTGGGCTGTTTGGGGCCTACCCAAGGGGTGACATATATATATATTAAAAAGGAAAGTTTAGGCCTGCAAAATGTTTATTTATAGAAGTGATTTACACAATTAGTGTAGCTGGCCTACTAGTAGAAGTACCTGTACTATCACTCTACTAGGGATTTACAAGTAAATTAAATATGCTAATTGGGTGAAAGCTTATTTTACAATGTTTAAAGGAGAGAGCACAAGCATGTTAGCACTGGTTGTCAGTGGTAAAGTGTGCAGAGTCCTAAAATCAACAATGATGAATTCAGCAAAACAGGAGGAGTGAAGTCAAAAGGTTTTTTGGGGGGGAGAACACCCAAGGATGACAGGTCTAATACCATCCTTTTGTCATTATATTTCTGGCACCTTACCTTTATATTAGACTGCTGCTTCATCATTATTTGACTGTGTGTTTAAAAAATGTTTTACTGGTTTGAAACTATAGTTTGCTGTTTTGTTTGTATGTTCTGACAGCAATTGCCACTGAAGTACAGTTATCATGTAGCTTTTCATTTGCAAAATGTAGCATTGTTTTAACTTTAAATTTAGCATTAAGATGGCATCAAGTCACAAACAGATCCACAAATTCAAGATTGAAAAGAGCACTGGGTTTCTTCAATGCACTTCATTGAAGTTTAGTTGTCTCATATTTGAAAGCATAACATAAAATATCAAGCATAGAATACATGCTCATAATAGTTAAAGGAATTGTTGGTTATTGTACTATATTCTAAGTGCATTTATATAGCACTGCATCCCCCTGATGACGTACCAAATCGTGTTGGCAGATGGGATGCACCCTACACTGTGAAAGAGCTCTTCTTTAGAAGGGTGTTGAATTATAATGTGGCCTATGTGAGAAGCATTTTGGTAGTGTGCATGATTGACCAGAATATTACAATGATATTGGCTTGGGTCACATCGCATAAGTGTGTAGTGGGGGAACTAAGAATAAGAGCTAGAAAGCATGCCCTTTACTTTAAATTAAAATTATAACTGAGGTGACTCCTTCTCTAGCTCCCTAAAGCTTTGTTTACTGATATAGATGTATGTTGTAGTCCTATGACCTTGATATCTGCACCTGTGTCTGCTGGAGTTCCCTGAAGCTCTCTCTACTGATGCAAGACTCAGCAATACTGTCTCCTGATCTCACTCTCAGCATCTTTCCCGATCTCACTCTCAGCATCTTTCCCGATCTCACTCTCAAAAGCTCTAGCTCCTAATCTAGCCCTTTGCAGGGGGCTGTGATCAACGACTATCCACTTCTGCCCCTTGATCAAGTTCTCTGTAGGTCATCATCTCTAGCTCTCTGCAGCCCACCTTCTGCTCCTCCTTACTGCAGCTGCCTCCTAATCTCGCTTTCTGAGGACATATTGTCTAGAGAGAGTTGTATAGATTCATATCAGTAGAGTGACATTTCTCAACATTTTAGGTAAGTTTCCTGATCTGATTCACTGAATCTGCAGCACAGTCAGATGTCCTTGCTTCTGGGGAGTTTGCTGGATTGCAAGCAGCTATAGTAAATGCTTTTGAAGTCCATTCATAAGCAAAAGAAGACAACTTCAAGAATACAATGGCCATGGTAGCTGAAACAAATGATCTGAACAGCCAGATCACGAGCAAGAGGGAACCATACCTAAGGATTCAGACACCCATTCCAATGATCTGAAAGGCCACACAAGAGTGACACTGAAGTAGCCCACAGGCGTGCACTGACTAAAGTTAGCCACAGCAAATGATCTGAAGGGAGTGACAAGGAGCAATCCACTGGCATGGATTGGAAACAAGCAGTGATGACAGGTTGACTATATATTCTACCCAGGGGTGAGGAAACAGTAGTCCACAAGTTTGCACAGGATGGATGCAGCAATGACAACTTCTATTTGAGCCCACTCGGAGATGGCAATGGTAACCTCCTTAGACATGAACTGCATACAGCAAGCAAAGGAAAATTACATGAAATGTCCACCCAGGAACAACAGAGAAATAATATTTTACATGCCTTATTAAATTCTGGTTCTTTGGTGTGAATTGTCCCCAGTTGCCTATTTCCTTATTTATTGTGGGTGACAGAGATTGTCCATTGATTAATGAAATTCTGTATGATTGGTAAACAAAGCAAATGATCTTTATTTAATTTCTGAAATTGCTTTTTTTTAGATGTTACTTATATTTGTATGGATGGAGTTTTGCAATTTTAACAGATGTTTATTGGTATGATTATGCATCATTAGTTAGGGAAGACCCAGTTCTCTACAAATATCCCAGAGTACAATCGTTTTTTTTATTTTTCTTCTATTTGCTTTGATGAAGCGTAGTGAGGCGTAAGAGGTTAATGTAGAACAAAGTGTTCTGCTCTGTGAATATCACTGGGACTTGGATGACCATGTGGACAATACAATGTGCTCTGAAGGCAAAACATTGTGCTATAGGAAGCCATTGAAATGCTTGTGGCATTGGTGTGATGCATTCCCCTGGGCAATAGAGGAGAATCTGTCTTGCGGCTTCATGTTGGATCCTTCGCGATTTTTGCAAAGTAAAAGGGAAGTGGCCTGTTAGAAATGGGGTCTTTGGTTGGCAGTCAGGTTACCCCCTGTCCAAGCAAGGACCCTCACTCTAGTCAGGGTAAGTCACACACAATCCAAAATATCCTGTGCCCACCCTCTGGTAGCTTGGCACTGAGCAGTCAGGCTCAACTTAGAAGGCAATGTGTAAAGTATTTGTGCAATAAATCATACAATAACACCATATAGCACCACAAAAATACACCACAGTGTTTAGAAAAATATATAATATTTATCTGATAAGATGCAGGTCAAAACAATATAAATGCAATAAGTAGATGTTGAGATATCACTGTAAAAGTGATATAAAGTGTCTTAAGTCTTTGAAAAACAAATAAATGTCTCTTAAAAACAATGAAGGTCTCTTGTAAGCACAAAGTACCTGGTTTGCGTTCAAAATCCCCACAAGGGACCACAGAGGAGTCGATGTGTGGAAAACAGGGAGGTGTGTGTCGGTTTCGCCCCTACGCACACCGACTTGTGTCGTTATTTTCCACGCAGGGGAAGTCTTTGCGTTGTTTTCTGGCACACGGACTTGGTATCTCTTCGGGTTGCATGGTTTTCTGGCTCCCCAGGGATGGTGGTTGGAATCCTGGGCTTGCGGAGCGAAGTCACAAGCGCTGCGTCGATCCAGTGAGCATTGCGTGGAAATTTCTCCTGCACGGCAGGCGCTGCATCGATTTCTGTCTGGAAGTCGGGCTGCGTCGTTCCGGGCCGGCTGTGCATCAATCCAGTGGGCCGTGCGTTGAAGTTCTGGTCGCTACACTGGTGCTGCGTCGATCTTCTTATTGCGAAGTCGGGCTGCGTCGTTCCAGTTCGGCGGGCAGTGAATTTCTCACCGCAGGGCAGGCTGTGTATCATTTGTTTAGCAGGCTTTGTGTCGAATTTTCACCGCACAAGGAGTCCAGTTGCAGGAGTGAAGTCTTTTTGGTCCTGAGACTTCAGGGAAGAGGAGGCAAGCTCTATTCAAGCCCTTGGAGAGCACTTCTCAGCACAGCCAGGGAGCAGCAAGGCAGCAAAGCAACAACAAGTTAGCAGTCCTTCTCAGAAAAGCAGACCAGGAGAGTCCTTTGGGCAGCCAGGCAGTTCCTCTTGGCAGGTCTGGTTCAGGGATTCTTCACCAGCAGGTTTCTTGTCCAGAAGTGTCTGTGAGGTAGAGTATCTACCCCAAGAAGTATCTAAAGCCTGTGGTTTTGGGTCCTCTTCTTATACCCATTTTGGACTTTGAAGTAGGCTTACTTCAAAGAAAAGTCTCACTTGTTTGTGAAATTCTGCCTTGCCCAGGCAAGGCCTCAGACACACATCATGGGGTTGGAGATTGCATGGTGTGAGGGCAGGCACAGCCCTTTCAGGTGAGAGTGACCACTCCTCCCCTCCCACCTAGCACAGACGGCTCATCAGAATATGCAGGCTACACCCCAGCCCCCTTTGAGTCACTGTCTGGAGAGAGGTGCAAACAGCCCAACTATCAAATTAACCCAGACAGGGAATCCACAAACAGACAGAGTCACAAAAAATGGTTCAAGCTAGAAAATGTCCACTTTCTAAAAGTGGCATTTCCAAACACACAATCTTAAAACCAACTTTACTACAAGATGTATTTTTAAATTGTGAGTTCAGAGGTCCCAAACTCTGCATGTCTATCTGCTCCCAAAGGAAATCTACACTTTAATCAAGTTTATAGATAGCCCCAGGTTAACCTATGAGAGAGATAGGCCTTGCAACAGGGAAAAACGAATTTGGCAGTATTTCACTGTCAGGACATATAAAACACATTAGTATATGTCCTACCTTAACCATACACTGCACCCTGCCCATGGGGCTACCTAGGGCCTACCTTAGGGGTGTCTTATATGTACGAAAAGGGAAGGGTTAGGCCTGGCCAGTGGGGACACATGGCAAGTCAAATTTACAGTTTAAAAACTGCACACACAGACACTGCAGTGGCAGGTCTGAGACATGATTACAGGGCTACTTATATGGGTGGCACAGCCAGTGCTGCAGGCCCACTAGTAGCATTTGATTTACAGGCCCTGAGCACCTCTAGCGCACTTTACTAGGGACTTACTAGTAAATCAAATATGCCATTCATGGATAAACCAATCAACAGTACTATTTACACAGAGAGCATATGCACTTTAGCACTGGTTAGCAGTGGTAAAGTGCTCAGAGTTCTAAAGCCAACAAAAACAGGTCAGGAATAATAGGAGGAAGGAGGCAAAAGGTTTGGGGATGTTCCTGCAAAAAGGGCTAGGTCCAACATGGCCCACAGGTTCTGAGCACTGCCTTAATCTATTTGTGCCAAGACAAAAGTGTTGGTGGCCTGTTGTTTCTTGAGATAGCCTTAGTGTGGGAAGATATTTCATAGTGCTTGTATTGTGTAAAAAGTGCTTCTTATGACTTAATTCACTTGAATGATCAGTGAGAAGTTGGAGTTCATAGTTAGTCCAAGATTTTATACTCTGTTTCTTACTGATGGGCGTGGTCTCTAGTGGTTATAGGTTGGTAGTTCCTCCATTCTTCATTTGATAGAATCTCAGTTGTGAGAGAACTGATTTTCATATGTTTACGCAGTATCCATTCATTGAAGGAATGGAGACAGTGGTCAACTCTTGATGTGTCTTGCGTTTCAGGGTTTGTCAGTTTTAGGATGATCCGTGTGTCATCAAATATTGTAGGTTAAGTTGAAGAAACTGTTCAGATCCAGGAGGCGAAGAGATGAGATAGTTGAGTCTTGGGGATATTCCTCAGACATTGAAGAAAGTACTTCATGTTAGTCAGAACAGTGAGACAATGCATAGGCTCCAATGATGGCAGGAGGAAATGCAGTGTAGGAAGTTTCCCTCATTTGCCCAGCTTATTTAGCCGATGTAGTAGAGTATGGTGATGAACAATGAAAAAGGCAGTAAGAGAGGTTCAGTGGTAGTAGGACAGTCATTTCCTCTCTGTTCAAAGTCACTTTAAGATCATCAGTGCCTCAGCCTTGTAATATATGTATTAGACCATTAATTGCAACTAAATATATTACATATAAAGAAGATAAATCAAAGTGCCTTATTCACAAGGGCAATATTTTGCTTCTTGATGTTTTTCTAAAGCCACATTAGCATAACACAATATATCCACAAGCACATCCAAGTGCATCACAAACATATTTGCACCATACTGTTAGAGATACCTCCTCAGGGGTGATTTCTGTGCTACAGTAAGTTATATTAACATGACATAACATTGACATCAACAAGCACATCCAAGTGATTCTTAAACACACTTGCAACCAACTGCTACATTTTTATAAACAATAAAAAAAATAACAATGCATATGTTGTGCTAATATACAGGAATATACAAAGGCTATAGGGTGACAGAACATACTGAACAATAGTCATTCTTTCTTGTCAGATGAGGATATATATGTGATATATCACATTCCAACCATATATCAGGGAGGATGTGCTCAGGGAATGAGAGGAGGATCTCCAAGTATAAGTTGGGTACTCAAGGGTCATCCAGTGCATGCAGATGTCCAGGGAGCCCTACATTTAATGGACTAGTCAAATCCCCTCTGGCATATCAAGATCTTTTTGTCATGTGCTGCAGTGCAACATCACACAGTTATTTACAATGGTACCATGCCAGCCAAATCTTGGCTTGGCTATCTATGTCTCCTGCACACTTTGGGGATGATTATAGCATCCCGTTTATTTTCCAGTTTGGTTTTCGGAATGGGGCATCATGTGCTCCTTTTGCTACATTGTAGATGCAGCATGATAAATAGCTTTTAACTGAGATCTACTGATGTATGTTGATGTATTTCCTGTGCGAACACATTGACATTTTGTTGATTTATGGATTTTTTAGAGCATGTGTGGTGTTTGGGTGTCTTACTGTCTTAAAGATCTAGGGGCAAATGTATACTCTGTTTGTGCCAGATTTGCATATTTTTTTTTTTACGCATATCTGGTGCAAACTTAACTCCATATTTATATTTTGACTCTAGACATGTCTAGCACCAAAATATTGGAGTTAAAGTCATTTTTTGCCTGCAGAAAACCACCCTGCATCAATGAGATGCAAGGTAGGCATTCCCAGGCAAAATATGACTCAAAGGCCCAAGCAGCTTATTTATCCTCCCGTGCACAAATCATGCACGGGAGGAGGAGGGCCTTTAATAATGGCGCTAAGCCTGCTTATAACTATTATTTTATGTCTGGGTCAGGGCAGGCATTAGGGGACCTGTGGTCCTTTTTCCATGGTCAGAGACCATGGAAACAGCCCACAGGTGCCCTTCCCTCCCCCCAGGGACACCCCCACCCACCCACACCCACACCTGGAGGACACCTAAGGATGGGGGGACCTATCCCAGGTAAGTCCAGGTAAGTATTTTTATTCTTTTTGCAAAGTGCCATAGGGGGCCTAACTTGGGCCCCCCACATGGCACTGTGCCCAATGGCCATGCCCAGGGGACTTAAGTCCCCTGGGCATGGCCATTTGGCTGGGGGGCATGACTTCTGTCTGTACTTAGACACGAGTCATGTCCATGGGGGTTGTGCATGGAAATAATTACGCTAATCAGGTTAGAGTCATTTTTTGGACTCGAACCTGACTAGTGCCATTCTTTCACGCACAACCTCCAGTTTCCCCTCACGCCTCCCCCATATTGACGCTAACTGGGCCTCACCACCGGCTAGCATCATAGCCTAAATATGATGCCCGGCTGGTGTCCAGGAATGGTGCTAGCCGGTGGTATACTTTTTTATGCAAACCTGTGTGCTATTCACTAATCAGTCTTGTATGTTGCTTTGTTTTACATTGCTAACATAACATGTTACTGAACATTTTTTATATATCTAAGATGAGAATGCCCTGGAAGTGATTCACCCTCTAGGATTGCTCCTGGGGAGAAGGAAAAACTACTAGGACTTGCCTCTGTAGGACGCCTAAAGCTGAGAATTCTTATAAAACAACTTAGGGCCATGCAAACGATATATAGCTGATAAATAAACAATATGCGACTGAGCCTGTAGCTCAATAGATACTATACATTTTGGACCTTTGACTACTTCTTGACAACACAGGTTGTTTTCATGAATATAAATACGTATCAATATTCAAATTATTCATTTTAGTGAGGATTAACAAGCACAGACTCGTTGTGGTTTTATAAGAAATTTGGAAATCCCATTTTGGAATTGACTTTAGTGAACCCCAAAAACTAAGCCTTGATAAATTCCTTCAGAGGACGAAACACGTGTCGGCTGAATCTGATTGAATTTCAAGATCAATTTTCTTTTTTGGATGGAAAGGAACAAGATGAAACACCTTACTGACTGAATTGGGTTTAAGCCTCATCACAACTATTTGTATATTACTTCATGAAATTGTGTTATATTTATATTTTGGATATTAAATCTGCCAATGAAATAATATATTCTTTTGCAACTATTACTTGTTACATTGATGCCACAGTCTGGTCTATTTATGTGTTTTACTCAAAGTCTCTGAATATAAGGATCCATGAATAGAACTGACAATTCATGTATTTTGCCAATGTGTACTCCATTCTCATCTTAGATATATAAAAGATTCTCTGTTGGTACAAGTTATCTTGTTCCACTACACATACTGGACAACAGGTATGTTTGGAATGTATTGAGCACCTGTACAACACCTCATACTATAGGAAATTGCGGCCTTCCTCAGGTTTTCCGTTGTCAAATAGTTTGTTCAATGAATTATGTTACTGAACATCTAGCTTTTTTCTATAAAATAAAAATATTGAAAGACAAAGGTTTCCTTGAAGATGCAATGGAAGTGATGGTCCCCTGTCAAAAATATTTACTGTGCAAAATTTTGCAGTGTGTGCCTTCTACGTTCACTATTTACAATGTAAGCGTTGTCTTCTGACTCATTTTTATAACACTCTTCTTAGAGGATTCAGTTTAAAACTGATTGTAAAGTCTGCTCAGCAAATAACCCACTTTACCAATTTCCATTTTGTTATAGCCGTATGGCAAAAAACTCCAGCAAGGATCCAGACAGAAAAAGAAGTGTGACACACCATTTCACATCTCATCTTTGTCTTGACATAGACAAAACGACTTACTGCCCTAGTTAATATTCTGTAGCGGGAGTGGCATTGAATGCATAAATGTTAACACTCTGAAATTGCCTACTTTATTATTTAGTTTGCGTTTGGTGGCACTAATATACGATTATTCTGATTTTATTGATTTCTGCTGAGTGATTGGATATATTTTTAGCCTCGATCAACATTATTTGCGAGCTCTAAATCCTATACTCAACTACCCTACTGAAAGCTGCAAAACTGTAGCTTTCTGATCTATTGGAGTTATCCAAATCATTTTGGAGATGTTTCAGATTGAACTGACAGACAGTTCCCCTGCACTCTAAGAGGAAGAGGTCTGCACTCGAAGAGGTCAGGAATTATGCAATAGCATTGCTTGATATTTCATGTGAAAGTAGTCAACATCTGCCATCAGCTCAATAATGCTGAAATTACGTCTTCTCCTAGTCATCCAGAAACCTCAAATAAGATCAAACTCACTTACCTTGCTTCTTCATTTGTTCGACGCTCTTCGTCCGTTGAAAGAATAGGTTGGCATAAAATCTGGCTGGATTTTGGACCTTTGCCCTCTCCACCCCCTTAAAATGGGTTTCTACGCCTTATTGTTTTGACATATCCTGTGTAACAAACCTCAAGGCTCTTAAGAGCTTATTTAAAAGCCCTGAGCACCAACATTGTGTCATTTTTTTGATGCAGCAGTGGCGTTATTAGTACCCTACAGTGTGCTACATTTACAAATTTGGAAAGCATTGTGCCACATTATACCTGTGCCATGTATAATGTATGCAAGGTAGCCGTTCCCACATGAAAAGCCACGCAGAACTGGTGCAGTGTAAATTACAACATTTTACTGCATTGTTCTGTGACTTCACTGTGTCCGAGCTTGGAGCAGGCATTAAACTGAGGCAGGGCTTTTTATCATGGGCCCCTTCCTGGCACTGGTGGAGTAGCATCTTTTTTTTGCTGATAGTCCAGCAATGCGTGACTTTAGTGCCACAGATGCGTCTGAATTTCTGAAGCATCTGTGAAAATGTGCGCCATATAGTCCTGTATTGTAAACACATCACACCCGTGCATAGAGGGCACAAAGCAGCGCAAGAAATCTGACGCATCTGAGCCGATGCATCAGATTCTTGTAAATGAGGCACTTATTCTTTCTGGAAGTGCTCTTTCAGGAACTTAGGGTAGTCTCTCTCAGTTTGTTTACCTCAGTGTTTAAGTACAGATATTCTCACTTGGTCCAAGGAATGAGCACAAATGCATTCTCAGACACCCACAAAATACTTCCATACTCTGAAAGGATTTGGATTCAGTGCAGTGAATGTACTAAAAGAGCATGAAAGACAAGTCTTACACAGCCTAAGCTAACATGAAGGTATGTGTGAATGTTGGCTGGCAGTGTGTATAATGACTTGTTGGAGGTGTGTTTGTAGCTAAGTTGAATAATGACTGGGTGAATGACGTTGTGATTGGAGCTTCAGTCCAGTGGGCATAGGAATGTGATGGCCTCTTGAATGGCAGCAGTTTGTTGATGTGAGTGTGGTGTTGGATCCGTAGATGGCAGTGTGAATGGCTTTGAAAATGGATCATGAGAGGAATGTGAATGGCCAGTGAAGTGGTTGGTTATATTGTTCACAACCAGTATACCATATGTTCACTATTCTAATACACTTCTCCCAATAAAACCGATGCCCATAAGGTCACAGTTTTCATCTGTCCTTCGTGGGTGCGAGGCCCGGTCACACAAGTGTGGTACTATTTGTTTTGGGAGAAATGCTGGAACACTTGAAGGAAGTGATAGTGTGCATCCTTATTGATTCTGGAACTTCCCCAACAGAAATTTAAGAAAGGCATGATTGAGGTCAAAGTTTGAGGTTTAAAGGTCCTTGTGGGTACAAAATAGTAATGGGATCCAAACATACCTGGACTCCACTGGGGTTCTAGTTTTCTGAAATATCTGGTTTTGGTAGGTTTCCCTGGGTGGCCGCTGAGCTTGTGTCCAAATTTTGCAGCTACCAACATGCCAAAAAGCATTGTTTTTCTTGCCACAACTTAGGGGCATATTTACACTCTGTTTGCACCTAATTAGTGTCATTTTATTTACTCTAATTTGGTGCAAAACGAACTCCATATTTATACTTTGGTGTTAGACCCGTCTAGCGCCAAATTTATGGAGTTAAAGTCATTTTTTGGAAGTGGAAACCTACCTTGCCTTAATGAGATGCAAGGTAGGCGTTCCTATGCAAAAAATTACTCTATGGCCTTAACGCCATATTTATACCCCGTGCAAAAATGGTGCACGGGAGGGAGGAGGGCTCAAAAAAATGGTGCAAAGGTAAGTACAGGTAAGTATTGCATTTTATTTTTTAAAGTGCCATAAGGGGCCCTGAAATGGGCCCCACTACATGGCACTGGATGCAATGGCCATGCTCAGGCGATCCTGGTCCCCCGTGCTGGTCATTGGGGTGGTGGGCATGACTCCTGTCTTTTCTAAGACAAGAGACATGTGGTATGGATGATTTGCCATCAGAAAATGACTCTAGGCAGGTTAGAGTAATTTTTTTTTACTCTAACCTGCCTAACGTCATTTTTTGGTGCAAAACCCCCTTCTTCCATAGCACCAGCCCCACCCGGCTAACGTCTTTTTGTTTTATGCTAGCCCACCCTTTGCACAGGCTTGCACTATTCCATAAATATGGTGCCTGGCTGGTGCACAGAAATGGTGCAAGCCGGTGCTAAACCTTTTGGTGCAAATCTGCGTTAGTGCAGTTTTGCACCAAAAAGTATAAATCAGGGCCCTAATGCCTCCGTGTTGTGCTTTAAAGCTCTCCTTGTTGCAGGGCATAGGTCCCCTCACACAAGTTTTTAAGAAGAGGAGTGTGGGTACACAGAACAGTAGAACATTTGTTATTACAATTGGATTGCTCTCTACTTTTGACTTCCTAATGTAAGCCAGTGTGGAAGAAAGAATACATTTTGCAAAACACCTTGTGAATCACGATAGTTTGTCTAACTCCGAATACTTGTGCACATTTCAGAAAAACATAAGTTTACTTCACTCCCATTTTCATTCATCAGATTTTATCATATGGATTGCTGCTTGATCGGGTACACAACAAAAAATGTTGTAAAATGGAGCTCAGTTGTTTGCTCTGGTTATTGTGTGCTTTTTGATAAACAAGAAACACTATATTTCCTTTTGACCAGAAGGGTCTGATGGCCATAACACTGTGCTAGGTTTGCGAATCGGCCATGAGGGCAAGAAAATTACAGGTGAAAACATTGCTACTAATTGCTATTTTGCCCTGCTTAGTGTCAATATAGTTTTTAATACAACAATTAGCTCCTTTGTGAAAAATCAAGAGCTATCTGTACAAATAAACATATGACTTGTAGCAGAATTCTGATTTTTATTTAGTTTACTGAAGTACATGGCCTTCTGGGATCCCCTATCAGTTTCACATCTATTTCCACCACAAACTGCAAGTAAGGTGAAACCACAAACATAGGAGAAATGGAGTATCTCTTAGAATAATGTGAAAACTGTTAAAAATATTTTTCTTTCCTTGATTCTGTTGCACCTGATAGCTTTAGGGGGGCCTTCCCCCCAACTTTTTGCCTGCCTCCCTCCAATTTATGACCTCATTTTTTAGGTCTCTGTGCACTTTACCACTGCTAACCAGTGCTAAAGTGATTGTGCTCTCTCCCCTAATTCCTGGTAGCATTGGCTAAACCCCAATTGGGATATTTAATTTGCTTCTAAGTCCCTAGTAAAGTGCACTACATATGGCCATGCCCTGTAAATTAAATACTACTGGTGGGCGTGCAGCACTTGTGTCACCCACCTAAGTAGCCCCTTAACCATGCTCTACAGAGGCTGTCTGTGCAGTTCACACTGCTACTTCGACCTTGCAAGATAAACCTCTTGCCAGGCCTAAACCTTCCCTTTTTATATATATAGCTCAACCCCAAGGTATGCCCTCTGTGACCCAGAGAGCAGAGTCCAATGTATTTAAAAGGCAGGACATGTACTTTTAAGGTTTACATGTCCTGGTAGTGAAAAACTCCCAAAGTCATTTTCCACTACAGCAAGGCCTATCTCGCCGATAGGATAACTTTGGGGTTACCTTATTACGCTTTATACATGCAATTCACAATCTGGAAGAGATAATTTTGTGTTTCTGGACCCCCAATTTAAAATCACAACTTATGGTGAAGTCAGATTTTAAATTGCAGTTCTAAAAATGCCAGTTTTTAGAAAGTTGGCATTTTCTTTCTTTAGCCATTTGGTGCCTACTGTCTACCTCTGATACACATCTGGGGTGGGGTGACAGCTGGGCGTGTGCATTAATTTAGACAGACACAAACAAAGGGAGCTTAAATGTGACTGATAGGCCGTCCACAGCTTGATGGGACAGCCTGGGCAGGATGGAAGGCAGGGGCTGCCACTTACACCTGAATGGGCAGTGCTCTGTCTCACACAAAGGCAAAGGGCTGCATACACCCTGTAGTGAGTCTGGAGCCAGGACAGGAAGAGAGGACCTCTGTGCACTTCAAAGAGCTTTCTTTTAAGTCTCCCCCATTTCAAAGGCACAACTGGGTATAAGTGCTGGATCTCTGACACCACCTCCTCAGTACACTTCTGGACCTGTGGATGCTCTACCAGGAAGATTCACTCCTGTGCCCCTAGAAGGACATCCACTCTACTGAGCTGCTACTCTGCTGGACTCCTGCTTTACTTTACTGACCTGCTGCCTGCTGCCCTCTTGCCTGGGAGTGAGATGCACTGGACCTACACCTCTACATCCCAGAGCCCAAAGTGACTGCAAGGGCCAGCTGACTGTCTAAGGGATACAAACTACTTCAGCGTACCCTGCTACAGACTATGCTATGACTCTGCTTGTTGCAAGTCTTGCCCTGCCAAGTGGTGCCAACCCAGTCTTGGGCCTTTGAAATTGAGTATAAAGTGCTGCTTCAACCAAAACCCACACATCCTCATCAGAAACGGTGCATCTTCACCTTTTGCAGGAGTCGAAACCAGCACATCTTCGTCATTGCTTGGAGCAGACCCAGTGCACACCTTCTGACCCAGCGCATTGCCTGCGGAATCGATGCATCACTGACTGCGGCAGCAGCAGTTTCGCATTGCATGTCACAATCGGGAATGATGCATCGCCACAGTTGCATGAAGAATATTGATGCATTTTTTCCATTGCATGGCTTGACACCGACCAATCGCTTCAGCTGCACCACGCTTCTTTGTCTACTGCAACCCATCCCGGATCAAGGTACTTTTGATCAGCAGGCGCATATATATATATATATATATGTATATATATATATATATATATATATATGCTGCAGGAATAGTGTGGTCCTTTTTTTCTGGTTTTACCAATACATGTGTGGATTATATCGTGGCTGGGCTCCAATGCAGCAAACTCTCACCACCGTAAGGGATATAGATACATATATGTAGAGATATATATATATATATATACATATATATATATATAGAGAGAGAGAGAGAGACAGAGAGAAAGAGAGAGAGAGAGAGCGAGAGAGAGAGAGAGAGAGAGAGCGAGAGAGCGAGAGAGATAGATATAAAAACTAGTGTTGGTCACCACTAGGTAGTTATAGTTAGGACCTAGTTTCAATAGAAAAGGCATTTTTTTACTTGCTTATATCTTTGATGCCGGTTGATGAATCTTCATTAAATTTTCCCCAGAAATGTGATGCTCCCCTGAACTACTGTGTGGAAACTTTTGTGGTGATCCATCAAGCTGGGGACAAGAAAAAAGAGGGGGTCCCAAACCCCTTTTTCCCCATTCATTTCCTCATAGGGATTTTGAACAGCAATAGAGCCAGAACCGCTGGACAGAATCACACCAAATTTGGCAGAAAGGTAGCTCCTGGTCTAGAAAGCAAACTTTTTGTTATTTGGTGTAAAACAATTTAGTTGTTTTTTAGTAGTTAAAGAAAAAACTAATTTGCATTTATAGGGATGCGAAGGCTTTGAGAAGCCTCCCGATCTCGTGCTGAGATCTGATTAGCTGCCAACACTTCACGGAAGATGATGAACAAAAACAAAATGGGCCAAGGTAGGGACTCCCTGACCCCTTAGATCTAAAATACATTTTTAAAAATTTTCAGCTAGAGTCACAGCAGATCGGTGGACCGCCCAAAAAAAAAAAAAAAAACAGGCATGGGCTACTGCACTTGTTTTACTGGATCCACAGGGTGGGCCAGGTCCCGGAACATTTATATTTTCAATGTGACCCCCCCCACAGCGGCCGGGGCCACCACCTCCCTGAGACTTCAAAATAATCAGACACAGAGGGGCTGCCACCCCCCCTGCAGCCCCAGGGACCAACCACCTCCCTGGGACATTAAACTAATGAAATGAGAGGGGCTGTCCAGCCCCCCTGCAATCTCGAGGACTGCCACCTCCCTGGAGCTTAAAAAAAAGAAATACTGGAGGCCGCCCAGCCTCCTGCAGCACTGGGGACCGCCACCTCCCCAGGGCTTCCAATAAATCAAACCCACGGAGGGTGCTTTCCCCCCCCACACCCCCAGGGTCCACCACCTCCTTGAGGACTTAAACTAATGAAACATGAGGGGGCCACCTAGCCCCAGGGACCACCACCTGCCCGGGGCTTTAAAAAATGAAACAGGGGGATTGCCTGGCCCCCCGCATCCCTTGGGACCACCACCTCCCCGGGGCTTCAAATAGATCAAACCCAGGGGGACCACCCAGCCCCCCACAGCCCTGGGGACCCCACCTCTCTGTGGCACATGTGTAAAACTAATGCGGCACCTGTGTAAAACAAACAGCTCTCACTTCATGCGAGTGAAGATTTCCACTGTTTCCTTGACTGTGGTGATGTAGGCAAGGAAAGGGAACAGAGGGAGCTGCTCCCACGGGACGTGGGGAGCCTTCTGGGGCTGTGGGGGCCTTCAGGCTGCCCCAGCAGTCCCCAACATTGTCACTGGGTGTCCTGGGTGGTGGGCATCCAGGTCACATGGCCGGGCCCCGGGGGATGGGAGCGGCGGGCTAAGATCGGCTCTGGGGAGGAGGTCCATATGGTCCCCCCTAAGTATGGACTACAAGTCGCAGGATGCCCAGTGCGGCAGACATTTTGATCTTGAGTGAGCTATAAATAATGGGCACACAAGAACCCCCTTGCTTGGTACACTGATGTTTGGCATTAAAGTTGTTCTCCTCAGATTCCTATCATCAGGCTTTAAAGAAGTCTTGGTCTAATGAGCAGTTGAAAACTGTGGCAGTAGGATTGTATGTGATGTGCTTTGATTTAATGTTGAATTTAAGAGTTTATCTGAGTCAAAGTCTTTGTGTGTGCCACCAATAATCAGAGAATATGTGAAGTCAGGCATTTCTATGCACACAGGTATTTTGAGAAGAATACAACAAAAGCAATGACCAATAGAAAAAATGTGTTTGTAATCTTTAAGGACTTTCAGTACATGTTCATTTTAACAAAGGCATTGAGCATTTTGCTTAGTCTAACATGGTGAACTCTACTTTTCATATATTATAAATGTGTATATGTGGATACATAATATTTGACATTGGGATCTCCTAGAGGAAGTATTATTGAAAGATACTTGATACCCCCAGGGACTTTGAACTGAACCTGGACATTTGTTATCACCAACCCAGTACTTAATTTGAACCAGTAGTTGCCGGTGGTGCCCACCGGCACTCTTTTTGGGCACCACTGATTATTTTTCATCATCAGACATTGATGAGCGAAAAACAGACAAATGGGGAATAAGTAGGATGAGAAAGAGGCAAAAACCTTTGCAAAGTTAGAGCAGAACTTTGGGCACCAGCACTGTATTACATATTAAGCACTGGCTTTACCACGTGGGAATAAGCTCCTTCACTAACATGAGCAGGAGAAGTTTAGTCAGTAGGTTCATAAAAAGAGAAAATAGACTATTGTGTATGATTTTAATATTTTCTCTCTTCTGGACATTTTATAACTCTGCACTAGAACAACTAAGTCGGATCCAAGACTTTTCACAATCTTAGCTGTTCACTCTAAATTTGCTGCCATGCCACTGCTGCTTTGCAGCGCACCGGGAGGCTCCTTTCCATCTTGCTGCTACTTTGCCGCATGCTTCTTTCATTCTGAGTCCTGGCCTGCTTCATGGCAACAGCGCCGGATGGCTTCACTGAAATCTTTCTCTTCTGAGACTTCAAGCGACTATCTAGCATTTATTGGATCCGGCGGCTCCCTGTCTTTTTGCCTCAGAATCACTGATGACAGGAAATGGCCTATCTAAAGGCTTTGGCTTGTATCTGAAAGTGGAAGCCACACCTGTTGGCTTTGTCAATTCTTGTTTTCATTTTTCCTTGTGCTGTTGCTCTCGGCTCCACTGAATAGGTGGGCTTGTGAACTTGTTTTTCCTTCAGTACTACTTGAGTACATATAGGCGTAACATTTGGGTAAAGGGCTTGACACGCTTTTTGGGTGTATCACTCAATTATCCCCTTACCCCTCCCATTTCTGCATAGATAGTCCTCATTTTCTGAGTTGCTTCCCCTGGCACTCTCACCTACACTCATCAATAATTACACTTTCATGTGCAGATTAGTACTCACGCGTGGCTAATTGTTCGGCACACAAGAAGTAGAGGTAGCCTGTGTGCACATTTCTGACTAGCCCTTTATGAATCTCCATTAATCATAGCATGGTCAAAAATTGCTTTGTGAATCCAGCCCTGTGTGATTAAATATTTGTATGAATGGAAATTCGCAATGAGTGACTTTTCAGGTGCAGAAAAAATGGCCACTTGTATGTTTAAATTAGCACATATGCCCAAATTGATTTGTGAATCGGGTTGCCATACAGTGGGGATAATTCTGCAAGGTATGGTGGGTTATGCCTCAATGGTGCCGTAGTAAAACTTCATCTTCTAACCCAACGCGTTGAAGTTCTACAGGTGCCACTGGTGGTAATTGTGGTAAAGAAATTGTGAGAAACGCACAGTAACAGCTTCATTTGGATTCCAAAACATTTCCCCTGCAAACCTCTAAAAAGGTAAGCAATATTCACTAGTATTACTGCTTCATGACATTACTTTCTATTTAGCTGCAAGCAAGTGAACCAGTTCACAGACTGGATAATAATTTCCCTTGATATGTTTCCAAATGTTCCCAAAATTACGACTGCTTGGGCGCTCAGTATATTCTTATTTGACTCCCCTGAAACATATATTGTATCTCTCTTCTGACCATGAATATTGGAACCTGGAATGTCTGTCACACTTTGGATTATGTATCTTGGTGTGCCAATGTCATCAGGCCATACAATGATGCAAGCAAATGTCTGATGTGCACCCCTGTTGTCCAATAAGCCAAATGAAAAACTGTACTTCGCAAATTTCCGTTTGATAAGTGTGCCTCGTTTAGATTTTATTACAAAATATTCCGTAGGAAAGTCAACCAAACTGATCAATTTATTAAAAACAAAGAATATAAAAAAAGTGGGTCTTCGTTTGGGAACAGTTTTATCAAATCTGCATCTCGGTCAGAGTCCATTGAGGTTTCTCACGCCAATTCAAATTGTAACTGTTTCGCCAGACGTTTATCGTGACAAAAAGAAATGTCTGACAACTACTTAGTTAGGTGACATGGTGTGCTCCTCACTCTCTAGATGGTATTTCTTCCTACTCAGTTCACTGTTCAGCTTGACCTGATAAATTAATTGTATGCTTACTGGAAGTTGGTATACATAATTGGCCAATGTTTTTTCTTAGGACTGCAATATTACAAGGTAATGATCACGGGATTCGTACTAACTACAACGTACAGGGAACTGTGAAAAAAAAAATCTCAAATGTCAAGGATTGTTTCTAATACATAGTGATTGCCACATTTGCCTATGTAATTAGATTGAGACTAAGCAGGCACATGTTCACCTCCGTAAAAATACATCACTCTGCATAAACATTTATTTAAGTTTCTGGTTCGTTTGTGTAGGTATATTTCCAATGTATGGTGTTTATGTTCTTTCCTTTTTTCCCAATGAAGAAAAAAAAAACATATCTTTAAGATGCCTGTCCTTGGATGTGTTCAATGATGTTCTGCGCCTTTCTTAATGTGGATGATGTCTAAAAATATCATATTATAAAAAGAAATATCTCCTTGACAACGCAGGAAAATCACTTTCTAGATGTGTTTCAATCATGATAGCTGAAGAAGGCCAAGTGCCATCTTCCGGTTCTGCTAAATCTTCCTTTGTTCTGGATACACTGTATTTTCACGGATAACATTTTCATTTTCATTCAGTTAATATGATTGTTTTGGTGTTTTATGAATGTTTAATAGCGTCTGTTCTTGCTTACGATAATGTTATATTACATCAGAACTTATGATTTCACACAGGGTGTATTCAATTTACACAAAGGAAGGATCATCCAATTATTCATGGCAAAGTGTGCACGAAACAAAGATTACAGGGAGGTTATAGTTAGGAAATAGAATTTAAAAACATAGAAATCCATTTAAAAAACGAACGTTACAGGGACGTTATAGTTAGGCTCACATTTTAAATGTACCAAACCACAGAATTCACCTGTTAGAGTTATCTCAAGAAACTATAGCTCATGCCCTACAGTAACTATAACTGGTGCCCCCGCCATGCACAGTTTATCATATTTTTTTACTGCAGATATTAAATTGATATTATCAATGATGTCATCAAAGATGTCCTGAGTTTCGGAATGTGTGAGGTAATTAGCAGTGCATGGCGAAGGTGCGAGTTATAGTTATCTTAGGGCACAAGTTATAGTTTCTTGAGATAACCCTATCTATAGCAGGTGAATTTCTATGGTTTAGTACATTTAAAATGTGAGACTAACTATAACGTCCCTGTAACCTTTGTTTTTTTCCTATTAACATACAAATCCAATCTAATAACTCTAGACTACATAGTAAAGGAAACTACCATCATGTCAGTTTTCACACAATGTCAGCAAATGTTTTCTTGCACCGGACCTCATCTTGTGGTACAACTACGTGAATAGGAAAGAGAGGATTTGCAGGCAGAAGATCATTCCTCTTGGTCATTTCTGATTAAGAATTAGCAGAACAGTACAACTTCCCCCTGATGTGACACTGGACATAGTTGCAGAATGGGAGCTGGATCTCACATCACCAACAGCCTATTCCCTTGCCATTTCAGCCCATTTCAAGTTACTGGCTGCCTTCCATTTCCTAGCCATTGGCTCATAAACGAGGCCAAATTGAGACCAAACCAGCATCTCACAGGCCATTCAATACAGTTACATCAAGTGCGGCTACATATCATCAATCATGTGCAGCACTACATCACCATGCTGCAGTCACTACAGGACGGACAACAGGTGACATGCCACTTCCATACTGTAGCCCACATCCCCGATTTACTATGTGCCATCAACTGCACACACACTGCTCTTCAGCTACCCTGACATGGGACCATCATTCACCTACTTCATCAGTGTTAAACCATTCTGCGAGGCCAGGGACTGCTTCATGCATATATATGCTACCTTAAATGCAGCACTGCATTACAACTTTATCTTTTGCCAGTCCTCAATTTTAAGGCAGTTGGTAGGCAGAAATCATGCTGCCATGTGACTACTAGGCAACTGCAATCTCACACTGGAACTGCATGTGCACCTAGTGCATGTCAGTACAGTGAAAATCATATATCACATCCCTCTCTCTAACAGACCAATGATTAACTCTCCAAAATGCCTGAATGATAGCAATGTGAATATTTTTGATAAGGTGCAACTGTAGCCCATCTACCAATGTCTGTTTTGCATGTGATACTCTTTATGGCCCACCTACTAGTCTCCTTAACCACTTCAGGCATCCAGTCCACTATGCATCAATAGAGATGCAACATAGAACATGCAGCGACTTATTGCATCACTGAGGACACATCTGGCATACTCAAGTCATCTTCAGATGTCTTGACTGTGCAGGTCAGTGTTCCTGAAGCTGTGCACAAGATTATTGTTGGACTTGGCATTCTCTGCAGGGTCACCCCCAAACTTTTTGCTTTCACTGAATTTGTTGGCTTTAGGACTCTGTAAACTTTACCATTGCGGACGAGTGCTTGTGCTCACTACTAAAATATGTTAAAAGTGACCCACACCTGATGGTTACATTTGATGTAATTATAATTCCCTAGTAAAGTTGTACAACATGTATCCAGGACCTGTAATTTAAATACTACTAGTGGGCCTGCAGCACTTATTGTACCACCCTCTTAAGTAGCCCATTAGAACATGTCTCAGGCCTGTAATTGTAGTCCGTATGTAGTTCTAAACTGCCAATTCAATCTGGAAAAATAAACCTTTCACCACACCTAAAACTCCTAGGTTAGGCCCTAAACAGCCCATCGGGCAAGGTGTATTGTATTTAAAATGTTGGGCATGTAATTTTATGTTTTACATGATCTGGTAGTTAAAAACTTGTTTTTCACTACTATGAGGCCTACCTCTCTGACAGGATAACATTGGGTTGCGTTATTTTATTTAATAAAAGATCATTTCTGTTTGGGAGCAGGTGGGAAGTCATGGTTGGTGTTTGAGGAATTGTAACTTAAAACCCTCTTTAATGGAAAAGCTGTATTTTAAGTCACAACACTGAAAATGTCACTTTTAGAAATTTGGCATTCTGATCCGAACTATATGGTACCTTCAGCCTGTATCCTGGGTCACCTGATTAGGTGTAGTTTGGATTTGGCCTTTGTGTATTCTTCTTCGTCACAGTGACTCAAAGAGAGACTGAGAGTATGGGAGGAGCAGAACTGTATACAGCCCTACTTACATTTCAAAGAAGCTGCCTCAGCACACACACAAAGAACGTCAGGCTAGCCTTTTGGGACCCCAGACGATTTGGAGCTTGGGCAGGGAGACAGGAAATTCCAGAATCATCTCTAGGGGGAAAACCCCAGAAGTTTCTTCTGTTATAAACCAGGTATAAAAATAGGATTCTTCAGGTCACTTTTGGACCTGCGGAGGACTCTCAGAGGGCTTCCCTGCTATGTACTTCAGAGGATTGCCCAGCTGCTCCAAGAGGACTATCCTGCTGCCTGAACCCTGCCCTCTTCTCTCAGAGGACTGCCCTGCTGCTTGGAATCTGCTTTTCACCACCATCCTGACAAGGACTGTGGCTGTTGTGTGAGAAGGACTCCCACCCCTCTCTACTAGCAACCACATTTATCACAATATTCATTGTCTTCTGTGTCTCATAATGTTGTCTTGTGATGTGGCTTAGACAAAGAACTATGGCCCACATTACGACATTGGCGGTAACTGCGCCTACTGCCATGGCGACGTCCCCCAACATACCGTCACCGTGGTTACGAGCTGCCCACCCGCATTATGACCCTCGACGGAATTCCGCCAGAAGGCTGGTGGAATACCGCCACCGATCATGGCAGCGCACGGCGGTAAGGTGACGCTGCTTTCAGCAGCAGCGCCACACCAGCAAAACACCGGCTACCGTAGCATGAGCAATGATTCGGCCAGGCGGTGTTTAGCTGGCGGACACTGCTGCTGACAGCAACGCTGCCCCCCATCTCCAGCCGGAGGACTCACTGCATGCAGGTAAGTCGGGTGCTCCGACAGGAGAGGGGGTTAGGGGGTGTTGTGTGTGTGGGGGGTTGTTGTGTGTGTGGGAGGGTGTCTGTTTATGACTGCGTGCATGCGGTTGTGAGTCACGTTGAATGAGTGCATGAATGCCTGAATGTGAGTGTACGTGTATGTTGTGTGTTGTGAATGCATGTGTGCGGCAGAATATGTTGGTGTTGCGGTGTGTGGGTATGTATGTGTGGATGCATGGGTGGATGTGGGTATGCGTGTGTGTATGTGTGCGCGCGTATGGGTGTGAAAATGTGCGGTGGGGGCAGGAGAGGGAGGGGGATGGTGGGGGTGACTCTGGGGAGAGGGAGGGGGGCAGGAGAGACCCCTTTCAGTGTCAGGGAAGGAATTCCCTGGCACTGATAGTGCCTACCGCCATGGGTTTCGGGGAGGTATGCTTGCCATGAAAACCATGGCGGTAGGCGGGGTCATAATCCAGAGGGTGGGATTGTGACAGCTGCCTTGGCTGGAGACCAGAGTCTCCAGCCCAGTAGTCATTACCACCCTGGCGGACTGAGTGGTACACTGTTGGTTTGGCTTGAGCCAAACCACCAATGTCATAATTTGGGAAAAGGTACCACCAGCCTGTTGGCAGTACCTTTCCCCAAATTACCGCCGACCTCCAGGGTCTTAATGAGGGCCTATATCTTGCATTATTATCCCATCTGAGCCTCCAGATTTGTGATTGAGGTAGAACATATCCTCAAGCATGGGATCGTTAATAGATACCTTCAGCTATAATGGAGGCCTAAACCCAGCTAGGCCTAAACAGATACAAGAATACATCACCAAGCAGTGCACAGTGATGGGATTATCATCAGAAGAGCCAGGGAACTGAATAAGTGATAGAAGGATCTCCATTGCTGGACTGTTGGAAAATGGGTTTTTGGTAAGGTCAGGTAAGTACCTACATTTAGCAATAGGCCACTAACCTCCACTTAGGTCCAGTTAGGGCTCAGTAAATTAAACCTAGCTCAACCCTTGGTAGCTTGGCAACGAGCGACAAGGCTTAACTTAGGCGATAGAGTGTAAAGCATTCAAATATCACAAAATAATAATTAAATAAAACACAGGAAACAGTTTAAAAATCCACAATCAATGTATAAAAATAGGAAATATTTTTATTTTTAAAATGACACCAAAACGAATAAAATCGGATGAGGGGAGCCGGAGATATGAATTTTTAAAGAATTAATGCTTTCTAGCGCATAGAAGCAACTAGCACTCAAAGGGTTAAAAAAGGTCACACTGGAAAGGAACAAAGTTCAGAGTTCAGGCCACCCATGAGGTAACACTGTCACACTTACTTTCAGAAGTGTTTGAGTCAGGAAAATGGTCCACAGCACCAGCCAAGGGTTCAGAGGCTCTGGTGTGCAGCTTGGGGTCTGGGACTACAACTCCCACAATACACCTCTTCAACTTATGGAGTTGGTCCAAACATCTCCAAACTTCTGGATCTTCTTCCAGAGGTCCTTTTTGAGTCCTTGAAGTGTCCACAACTTGATCCAATGTTCCAGAAGCTCTGGGTTACTCCTTGGGAGTTGGGACTACAATTCCCAGAATGCACCTGGTCAGAATCCTCAAATGGCCCCTGGACACTGGTCAGCTGGGCTCTGCTTGCAGGACTTGATGCAGGGGACTCTGGGCAGCTCCTTTATACCTGCAGCAAACAGGGAGTCCCTTCTTGAAGCAGTCGAAGGCAGGTAAAGTCATTTTAGTGGTGAAGCCCAAGTGTGCAGCTGGTGCAGTCTTCAAGAGTGTAGTGTCCAGGTGCTGGTCAGGGGTCCAGCAGGGCAGTCCTTCTTCACCTGTAGTTCTTCCTTGTTGGAATCTGATAGGGATCTGGTAGGGAACTGAGGTGTGGGTGCAGGTCTGCCAGTTGTATCATTGCTCCTGGGTGAAAAGCAGGGTGGTCCTAGTTCTCCAATCAGGGGCAGGGCCCTTCCCCCTGTGATGACCACTTCCTGGGAAGTGTGGCAAAAATCAATCCCAGGGAGCAACATTCCTCAAAAATCCATCATGGCTGAAAGTGATTTTTGGAGGTTACATCTGGCTGAGCCCACCCACTGGTGTGGCTAAAAATCCTAAACACGCCCCTCTCCTGCCCTCTCCTAATCTAATCAAGGGGGCACCTAATTGTCTGGGTTTGCAGGATGTGAGGTTGTTGCTGGGTTGCTCCATATGTCCTTCTCTGACTTTGAAGACCAGTTTGGCAGCCCTCCCCCTTCCTGCTTCACCATCTGCTGAGGGGAGACCTCCTCCCACAGGCACATCTCTTTGTGTGGAGCCAGGCCACTTCACACCTCATCAAGGCTGCCTGACCAGGCTGCCAGAGGCTGGCCAATCAGAGCACAGCAGCAAAAACACTGCAGGGCTGAAGTTGGCAACTTTTCAGGTAAAGTTTAAAACTCTTTACCTGAACAAGTTATATTAAATCCAACAACTGGAAGTTGTGGGATTGTTTATAACAATTAATTTGATACCAAACTTCTGGTATCAGTTACTTAAGGGGACTTTTAAAATTAAAATAAAGTCTCCCCATTCTAGCCCATGGAGGCCATTCACTACAATGAGGGAAGAACAAATTTGGCTGTTTTACCTCACCAGGGCTTATAAAGCTATTTTATAAGGTCCCTGCTTATAGTTACATGGTACCCAGCCCTAGGGGAAGATAGGGCACTCCGTAGGGGTGACGTATATGTAAATATAAGGTAGCTTAAGGCTTTAGAGTTACTTTTAATTCCAGAGTCGAATTTGCATATAACTTTAGTTTAAAAGCAGCCAGCAAGGCAGGCCTGCCTTTAAAATGACACTGGGCACCTCAGCAGTGCACCTATGGGGGCACTACCTATGCTGGGGTCCCTAAACCTCCATGCCCTACCATATACTAGGGACGTATAGGTAGGTTGACTTAGCCAATTATAATTAGCCTAATTTGCATACTGATTTTACACAGAGCACAGGCCCTGGGACTGGTTAGCAGTACCCAGGGCACCATCAGAGTCAGGAAAACACCAGGAAAAAGTCGAAAATGGGGGCAAAACGATAGGGGGCCTCTGCAATCAGCCCTGTTCTCTCACATGGACTTGATCACTTATCAGGCCATCCGTTAGAAATGGAGTTTCTGGATGTCAGACTTAGCACCCTGGACAAGCAGGAGCCATCACTCTAGTGAGAGTATACTAGATACACACTTAGAGATAACCTGTGCTCACGCTCCGGCAGCTTAAAACAGAGCAGTCAGGCTTATCTAAAGAGGCAATGTGTAAAGTATTTACACAACACACACATCCAGTAACACAATGCAAACACCACAAAAAGACTCTACAAAGGTTTAGAAAAATGAACAATATTTTATAAATAAATCAGACCAAAATGAAAAAAATTCAATAATTAGAACAGTGGTTCCCAACTTTTTGACTTCTGTGGACCCCCACTTTATCATTACTGGAACCCGGGGACCCCCATTGAATCATTATTAGAATCCTAGGACCCCCTCCATTGACTGCTGGGGCTTAATCTGTTAATATTATTTAATTTTCTAAGCAGTCACGGATTTTAGAAAAATAAAATAATGTTAGCGCTTTGAAGCAAATAGAGCTTTAGGGGTTACTTTAGGTCACATTGAACTGGGGCAAAGTCAGAGTTTGAGCTGACCTTGATGAAGTACAGGTCAGCTACAGGACCTATGCAGGCCCCAGTGAACAAAGTACCTTTCCAGGTCGAAACAGTGAGATATGTGGTGAGATACGTTGATCAGGGCCTCGCAGGGATGGTGATGCATTGATCTGTTCCACACAGTGATAGTGATATATCACTTTTGAAGACAAGCACTGGGGCTGCAATGCATTAGTTCCAAAGTGCAATGCACCAGGTTTCTCCACGCAGTCGAAGGATGCGTCAATCTCTGGAGACTGCTGCAGTTGCAAAGCACCAAAAAGAGTGCCACTGGTTCAATTTAAGTGCTGAGTTAGTGATAACAAATGTCCAGGTTCAGTTGCAAAGCACATTTCCAGTGCATTAGACTCTCAAGGTAAAGCATTGGTTCCGAGAGTGATGTGCCGATACTACTCCTGCAACCAGATCGATGTGACATTTGTTATCACTAACTCAGCACTTAAATTGAACCAGTGGCACTCTTTTTGGTGCTTTGCAACTGCAGCAGTCTCCAGAGATTGACGCATCCTTCGACTGCATGGAGAAACCTGGTGCATTGCACTTTGGAACTAATGCATTGCAGCCCCAGTGCTTGTCTTCAAAAGTGATATATCACTATCACTGTGTGGAACAGATCGATGTGCCGGACAGGAGATGCATCCATTTCCACGATGAGTATCTGGGTCCAATTCCAATGAACCAGGCACAGGAACAGAGGTAGACACTTTGATATCCCTGAGTCTCAAGTAACAGGAGGAGAGCCACCAAGCCCTTGGGCACACTTCAGGAAGAAGGCAGAGTCCAGCCCTCCTTCAACAGAATCAGAGTCAAGCAGGCAGAAGGGCAACACAATAGAAAAGCATGCCTTCCAGGTCCAGCAGTCTAGCAGATGAGTCCTTTAGGCAGCACAGCAGTCCTTCTGACAGAGTCCAGTAGTAGGTCCAGAAGTGTCTGATTTGGTGAGGTAAGAGACCCAGCACTTATACCAAAAAATTCCATTCAAGTGGGGGTGACTTCAAAGAATGGTCTAGACTACAAGTAGGGAGTAATCAGCCCTTTATGTGGAGACAGGCACTGACTATTCATGTGTGTCATTACCCCCACACTTCCTGCCCAGGAAGAGCCATCAGAATGCAAATAAATGCAGATAAGTACTCAGACACACCTCAACTTCCTATGTTTGTGGCTGTCAAAAGGGAATGCATAAAGTATATCGCTCATCCACCCCAGATGTGTATTGGAGACATGCTGTAGGCACAAAGAGCTGTAAGGGCAGAGAAATGTAAACTTTCTAAATGTGGCATTTCTGTAATAGCAATGTTAAATTCATCTTTACTATTATAGAGGTTATATCATTATCATTCCAAAGATATGAAAAGTGATTCAGCTACCTCTTTCTAATTAGGAATTACAGCTTAAAATGTGTTAAGGAATTTCCAATGCTAGCTTCACAGTAGTAAATAATTAATGTGGGAGTTTTTCACTACCAGGACATGCAAAACGTGAAAGTAAAGGTCCTACCTTTTAGTTACATAGCATCCTGCCGATGGGCTCCCTCTGGCCTATCCTAGGCTTGACATATGTATGTAATAAAAGAGCAGTCTCAATCGATGTGAGTTACACTGCACACACAGACTCTACGATGGCAGGCCCGAATCATGTTTAAAGGGCACTTAAGTGGGTGGCACAATCAGTGCTGCAGGTCCACTTGTGGCATTTAAGTTACAGGCCCTGAGTTTAAGGTATACCACTTTACAAGGGTCTTGCAAGTACAGCAGAGGTAAAGTGCTCAGAGTCCTAAAGCAAAATTATGCGGCAACAGGTAAAATGTTAGGGGGAAGACCACCCTAAGGCTGACAGGTCTGACAATATCCTAAGGACATCCAATTAGTGATATATATGACATCATCTGTGGTTCAAACCTTTGCTGAGAAGGGTCATACAAAGGTCTGGGAAGGTCTCCATGGCAAAACAGAAGCCCACGAACAACAGCATTGTGGTGAGTACATCTCCTCTCATAGTGAAGATAAGTGTATTCTCATCGTGAATTTTATGTTTGCTACTTGGACAGTATTTCACCCAAATACCTTGTCAAGCCCTGTTTCACTATTGTGAAAAAGGGAAAACAATATCTTTCACCCTGAAAACATACTCTCATTGCAACTAGCATTTTGAAACTCTAAACAATTCTTACCAAATTAGGAGTATGAATAGAGTTTAAAGTGCCATCTCCTAAACGAAAATATAACATTTTGTCAAAATTCATATTCGGGTTCAAACTCTTGCCTCTTCACAAACCTCAAAACATGAAGAAATGACTGTCATTCTTCTCAGTGAAACATTGTCATCTTGTATGCATTGGCAGATAATGTCTTGACTTTTGTAAATGTTCATGTATATGAGGCTATATGTACAGAAAGAAAAAAAACTATTTCCACCGACATTACTACTAGGATGCATACACATACGTTTAGTGAGTCGAAATAACATCACAGATACATGACATGTATAAGTGAAGCCACTGTAACATAGCGATTTGAGAGTCAGCTTTCTAGGTTTGCAAATGGCAGCTGACAGTGCATTAGGGCAATATTTATTTAGGCTTTCCTAGGCTGGTCATCAAACTCCATGGCACTCAATACAATGCATTTTCAAGTTTTGCATGGGTAGTGTGGGAATGTGTATCTTTGTATGTGGGCTGGTGCTGCTGGTTTTATGACACTGTGCACCGAGGCACTGCTGACCAGACCCCACTGCATGTGCTCCAATCCCTCAACACATGTTGAATTGGCTAACACCTAATTGGCATATTTATATTTTCTATAAGCCCATTGTACATTGCGTCCAAAGTACACCTATTGCATGGAAAATTAAATGTCACCTATGGACTACAGCACTACTGTGCCATCCACTAGTGTGACCAGGTAAACATGACACCTGGCCTAACACAGCAGCCTGACAACTGCAGTTTAAACATGCAACCTCACCTTTCAAAATAAACCAATTTTGACTGGAGAAGAAACTCCTTTTGAATATTAAGACATACCATATAGGCCTTGTACCCCACAAGGCAATGTGCATGGTATTTTAAAGTAGGGCACTGTTAGAAATGGGGTTTCTGGTTGGCTAGGGTATGCACCTCAGCCAGGCAGAACTTACCCACTCTAGTCAGGGCAAGGGAGTTATACGTCCAAGATAACCCCTGCTCACCCCCTTGGTAGCTTGGCACGAGCAGTCAGGTTTAACCCGGAGGCAATGTGTAAAGCGTTTGCACAACACACACACATGTGACGCAATATCCCCACCACAAAGGAAACACAACACCAGATTATATGAAAATATACTGTATTGTACACAACGCAATTCTCAGGCCAAACATCACATATCAGTACTATCCTGCTACCTTAGCAGTTGTCAGAACGTTACACATTAGTTACTCCGCAAATTAGCAGTAGTCACACATAACACACAGGTTACTCAGTATTCTGCAACATAAGCAGTAGTCAGGGAGCACGTCATCACATTAGAACACTTGTCATAAGAATATCATAAAACGCCCATAGTAGGAACATTAGACAACATATGGCAAGTTAGGAAAACATATTAGCAAGCATGTCCATAAAAGGAACATTTGCATACATATGTAAAAATATCATCAAACAGGCAGGCAATATATCAATCAGCAAAAGTCTGTAGGAAGAACTTGGATTATAAATATATTAGTCCTTTAAGAGTACCTGGTTTGTTGAAGGCACCTCCAGTACCTATGAGAACGAAGAAAGTGAAAAAATAGGGCGGGCACTCCTCTGCACAACACAGGGGCCTCCCTTATCCTTTAGACGAGAGGAGGGTGGCACGCGCCTCCCCTCTTTCCTGGATAGGCCCCTCTGGGGACCAGTAATCACTAGGGGCCTCCCGGGCCTCAACTGGCCCTCACAAGTGGGGGGGGGCAATGTCCTCCAGATAAGGTGGGAGGAAGTGGGCACCACGCACCGCCTCTGACTTTGCAACGGGCCCCTCTAGGGGTCTGTGGTCTCTTAGGGTCTCCCCCAGGCCTGTCCAGGCACTCCGCTTTGGGGGAGACCACAACTGCAGAAACCAGCCCACACAGGGCCACACAAGGGAGTCTGAGACATCAGGGGGAGCCTCCGGCGAGGCTTCCTTTTCCCCTGGCCGGCAACCGTCCTGTAGAAAGGGGCCTGGTGAGACGAGGGATCCTCCGAGGAGGTTTCCTCTCTGCCGGTCGGCTTTCACAGGCCTCGGCAGCCCGCCCGGCCGTCGAGAAAGGGGCAGGCACCAAAGTCGGTGTCTGCCAGTGCCCCGGGGGCTCTCCACGGAGCGCGCTTCTCCCCGGGGGCACGACAGGAGCGCTTGTGCTCCAAGTTTGTTGGGAAGAGGATGCTTTATGTGCCCCGGGGGTACGAGGAGAAGCGCACCGGCTTCTCTCTTTCTCTGGAAGTGCCCTGGGGCTGAAATACAGCACGCTCCAACGCGCTTTAGTAATTCACGAGGCCCGGCTGTGGCAGTGATTTTTAGCATCGGGAAAGCGCTTCCAAAACGCTTTATAAATGACTCCACAGCCCTCACTAGGCGCTAGGCAATTTATGAGAAAGCGCTCCTCATGCGCTTGAAACAGGTGGTTGCAGGGGTCAGGGGCCACAGCACCCTGCCCCTGGGGGACAACAGTGAAAAGAAAAAGGAGCACAGGTGGTAGAGCCCAGCAGCAGGCCAGCCCAAGGGGAACGCGGGCAGTTCCTCAAAGTTACCAAGCAGGTCACAGGTCAGCACAGCAGCAGCAGTCCATGGCAGTTCCTGGTGAGTCCCTCCAGCAGCATTGTGTCCAGTTCCAAAGTGTTACAAAGAGTCTCCCAATTGTGGGGAAAATTCCCCTGTACTTATAGTCAGTTCTTACAGTGTTTTACAATGGTAGGGAGAGGAGGTTCCAGCCAGTTACAACTGGTTCTGGGAGTGCCCCCTCTCTCCTTTCAGCACAGGCTCCAAACATCAGTGGAGGGTTAACGACCCTATTGTGTGAGGCCAGCGCACAGTCTTTACAAATGCAGGTGTGCCCCGCCTCTCCCTTCTCTCAGCCCAGGAAGACTATTCAGTATGCAGATGCACCTCTGTGACACCTCCACCCTCCCTGTGTACAGGCTGTCTGAAAAGTATGCACAAAGCCCCAACTGTCACTCTGCCCAGACGTGGATTGGAGTCAAGCTGCAAAACACCAGAGTCATAAGCACAGATAAATGCGCACTTTCTAGAAGTGGCATTTCTGTGATAGTAATAAAAAATACACCCACACCAGTAAGCAGCATTTATTATCACCATCACAACCATACCAAACACGCCTACGCTACCCTTCATAAATCAGACAATACCCCTTACACATAAGGCAGGGCATTTCTAATGCAATTCTATGAGAAGGCAGCACTCACAGCAGTGAGACACCAAGTTAGGCTGTTTGTCACTACTAGGACAGGCCATGCAATATGGCACATGTCCTGCCTTTCTACATACATGGCAGCCTGCCCATAGGGCTAGCTACGGCGTACCTTAGGGGTGACTTACATGTAATAAAAGGGGAGTTCTGGGCCTGGCATGTAAGTTTAGATGCCAGGTCCCTGTGGCAGAAAACTGCGCACACAGGCCCTGCGCTAGCAGGCCTGAGACAGGTTTGAAAATCTACTTCAGTGGGTGGCGCAAGCAGCGCTGCAGGCCCACTAGTAGTATTTAATTTACAGGCCCTGGGTATAGAGATACCACTGTACAAGGGACTTATAGGTAAATTAAATATGCCAATTAGATATAAGCCAATCATACCAACTTTAGATGGGAGAGCACCTGTACTTTAGCACTGGTCAGCAGTGATAAAGTGCTCAGAGTCCTAGAGCCAACAGCGAGAGGTCAGAAAAACCAGGAGGAAGGAGGCAAAAAGACTGGGGATGACCCTGCATAAGGCAAAAAGTCCAACAGGCACATAGAAATATAACGTTAAAATGTCCTTATAGTGAGTAGCACCTACATTTATTTTAACTGGACAAAGGCTGGCTATTTCCAAGATGCACTGTTACTTTAGCCTCTAGCCTTAACCTTCTGAGTACTGAAGCCCAGGAAGAAGTGTAAAAACTGCTCCCAGAGCAGAGACAAAGGTTTAGGTGTGGGAAGCTTTTTCTGTTACTCCAGCAGAATGACCATTTGAGCAGTGCCCAGGAACTTGATTAACTTCAATGGGGTCTGTCACATGCTGATGTCAGGTTACACCTGCACATGCCCCTTTGTAGTTCCCTCAGTCTGGCAACATCCAATCTCAGTGGGGAAGCAACTGCCCCCCAAACTGGTGTGAAATGCTCATAGGGGAAGAGTTGCTCATTTCCCTGCTAACACCCCTGGGGTTGGCTTGCAGGCTCTTTACAAGGAGAGAATGATTTCACTATTTTGGGTTTAGGCAGAGAGGTACTCTGTGGGCTTGTTTGCAGTGGGCACACAGCAACTGCTGCAACCATCTAGGTGGGCACACAGGAACTGCTGCAAACATGGGTATGGGTGCCCATGGGAATTATTACCTTTTAGTTAGGTAGGAGCCAGGAGTCACCCCCACCCACAGGCAAGTGTCAGGCATAAATGTAGCATCCCCTGGTATCCTCCTCTCAAAACTCTGAACCTATGAAAGAAGGGAAGGGAGGCATCTGCTGTTTGAGATCTGTATATAGACCTAAAGGTCTGGACCTGCTCCTACTTATACCCAGGACAAAGAAGTAGACTCCAATAGTCAGTTGTCTGACATCCTGTCTAAGCTACATGGTCAAAGAAAGCTGTAAGATGCCTTTTCATTGATGAGCCCAGCTGACATGTACCAACTGCTCTAGACCTGGACCCTGTTGGAGGCTTAGTGGCCTCGCTGGAGTGAGTCTTGGCCACCGCTTGCTATGCCAAAGGTCCTGGAACCCTCAGCTGTGTCTAAGTGTACTTCCCCTCACATCCCTGTAAAACCTAAACATTATTGGACTTCAGGCCTCCAGAGGACCGGGACCAGTCTGCTAAGCCAATGCACCTCAGATGCATTTCCGATGGGATGAGTTCAGGTATTGTCAATGCAAAGCTTCCCTGCAGCAGCAAATCCAAATCAGAGGGGCCTCACCATGGAGATATCTGGCATTGTGGAACTGTCTTCAACTACAGTGCACAACCTTGCAAATTTGAATTTCTCCCACTTAGAGGTTTCTCCACTAAAACTATGGTTTAACCTGGACATTGACCATTGCCTTGGCAATGCCAATCTGATGTCCTGGAGCCTCCTTCGGATACAGCCTGCTACCTTGCCTCACTGAAAAATGATGACTTCCATAAAAATGTTCAGATCTCAAAGTAAAACCTCTGATCGTGTCAAACTTGGTTAGCGTATCCAACCCGTGCTCCATTGCAGTCGGCCTAAGATTGCACGAGACTCTGGTCTACCTTGACCCTTGACTATTGCTATTTGTGCTTACAAATGTAAATGTTCATCTCTCCGGTTCCCTTATCAGATTTTTTTCATTTTTGTTTAATTTTGTTTTATTCTCTATAAACTGGAGTGGGGTTTTTATTGTATTGTGTTTTCAACTTTGTATCTGTTTTTGTACTTCAAAATGCTTTACATATTTTCTCAAGTTTAGGCTGCCTACTCTATGACATAGTTACCAGAGGTTGAGCTCAGGTTTAAATTACTGTAACCTTTAACTTGACATAACAATGTAGCAACCTTATTACTTGTGGTAGACTACCATCCACCCTAATTAATAACTACATTTTCACAGTTATCATCACTATAGCTTAGCCATGTTAAACAGTGTGATGTAAGACAACAATTGCAAATATATTAATCGTACCACAAGATGTTATATACAATTTGACTGATATCCTAGTTTATCCCTCTCTCTTTCTTCCTCTCGCTCTTTCTATTTCTTTCTTTTTCTCATTCATCCTCCACAGAAGACAACAGTGATAGCTGAGAAACATCAGGACCAGGGGAGGAAGAACATTTCTTCAACTTCAAGGAAGGCATTGAGTGCCACTGCGGCACAAAAGTGATGAAGGAAGAAGAATGATCCTCCTCTGATAATTAACATATGCCTACTGATAGATACACAAGCTTTTATAGCAGAAATCTTTGGGAGGGTGGTACAAAGTAGGTAGACCAACTTTCATCAAGGATCCCAAATTTCACATCATCTTACCTTAACGACTTTGTATGTATTTGAAATATTTAGTTTCAAACATATTTACCATTGTGTATATCTACATTGTGTGCATCCTGCATGGTTGTGCTTGTTGATGCTGCTCTGACCACATTGTTGTTTGCCTATGTACATACAATTGCTACTTATTTCATGTTATACATGTTTAGATGTATATGCCCATGAGATGGTGGACAGTGTACAGTTTGGTGCAATCAATTTTATGTGACAAAGAGTTCACATTTGTACATGTTTTTGAAAGGTGGACATGCGAGAAAGAGAGGAGGCTATGAGGGTAGTGATATTGTGGGGTGCATCACATGTTTATGATAATGGGGGCTCATTCTATATCTATAGGGGGATCCTTACATGGTGTTTGGATCAAATATTGAGTTGTAAACATTCATAGACAGAAATATCAGAAATTAAATATCATGATACATGGATATTGTGATTCATAAATATTGTTGACAAGAATATTGTTTTTGAGGTAAGTAATATGGTTTTAAATAATATCAATGCATTTAATCATTTTCAGTAACAGTGGTGAAAAATAGCATTTTTTATTAATTTTATGTGTTTTACTTGAAATATTTATGTTATGTGTTAGTACTGTTTATATAAATGTTATTAATTTGTTAAACTAAAGAATGTAATTTTAAGTAATTTTGAAGTTTTAATTTGATTTGCAATAGAAATTTATAGTGTTGTAATGGGTTATTGGCTTTGTGGGGACATAGGATGGGAAGTTAATTAGGTAATAATTATTTATGAATAATTTAACATTTCTGTTTAATATTATGATCGATATTTATTATGGAGATGATGTAATACTGATTTATTTTTTATATGTTATTTGCGGTCTGTTAGGTTTGTAGGGGTATAGGATGGAAAGTTAATTTAGTAATAATTATTTACAATAAATATTCATTGTTAATTGATTTTTTATTGTGCAATTTATAAAATAAATATTTATTTTGCTTATATTTTAGTTTCAGGCTGCTGCTTTCTTAGGCTTATGGGGTGGAAAGTTAACCCCTTGAATGCAGGAAACCCCTCCCTGACCCTCCCCAGCTCTCCACCAGAGACAGTCCTTTATTTTTTTCATCTGGCTGCTTGGGAAGAGCATCCTGGGCAGTCTGATTGTTTTTTTTCTTTTTTATTTAGTGCAAAGATGATAGGCGCATAGGGCATGTTGACGTCATTGCAGTAAAAGTGAAAGTAAAGTGAGCTGATGGGCTTGTTTTAATTTCACTGAATCAGTGCTCGGGGGCATATCTCAGCCCCATGCACAGATTCTCACAGGAGAGGTATAATTGAAAAGGAGAGAATCACCCTTTTCCAATGGTACCTCTGTCCAGTGGATCCCTGCTTGGGGATCACTACAGGAGAGCCATAAACAAGTAGGGATCCACCCATCAGGGATGGGGTGGATCTGCTTCTTGGCAAAGGCGTGTGTTCCTCTAGATGGAAAATTATTATTTAGGTCTTTTTTTCCCCAGGGGCAGATGGGGGCAATTACCCCTGATCTGCCCCCACTGAGGGAAAGACAGCCCAATAAATACCAGGGATTTATTTTCTTATAAAAATATAGGGGTAGGGGCTGCCCATCATTGGCATGGACATGCCCCCACCCCTAGTAAATTGGCCTCAGTTTTTCTCCCCTTGAGGTCAGATGAGGGTAATTGCCTCTGATCTACCGTTGGGGGTAGGAAGCCCACTAGATGCCTGGGATTCTTGTTTTATAAATAGGGATGGGGCTGCGCATCCCAGGGGGCAGAAAGTCCACTAGATGCCAGGGATTGTTTTTGAAAAGAATATGGGAAGGGGCTGCCCAGTGTTCTGTGTTGCAAGTTTTAGGACTGAACTCTTTTTGCTTCGGACAGACTCCGTAGCAGTGTGATGTAATCGCTAGAAGAGAATGTAATGAAAGGTTGGTTTAGAATGTGGAAGTTCACATATACATGCAGAAGAACAAAGAGGTGTGAATTACAGCTCCGTGCGTGGTGCAGTCATTGACGGGTTAAGACACTACAACTGGCAATGAGATAGGGAATAAGTAACCCAAAGAAGGACAGTGCTCTATCAGATGGTCTGCCGTGGCCCAAGCAAACTGTTCATGCTTGCCACATGTGCCTTAACCAAGGTACCGAGTCCACTATTGACATGTATGTGGAGTCCAAGTGTAACTCCAATTGGTGTGAAGTATTGGAGGACAAAGAAGACCTCAATGAGAAGTCTGCGCATTGTTGGTCAAGAAGCCACAACCAAGACCATACTAAAAGGTACCGGGTTGCCAAGAAAAATAAAGTTATACATTGAACGGAGCATTGACACTGCAAGGCAGAGATCAGACAGGTGTCAGAAAATGCAAACTGAAGTGTAAAAAGGAGGAAATGGAGGACTTACCAAGTGCATTAAACAGAGTCATCATCTCGTAGCCGAGGGTGGCTTTACAAGAAGTGCCTCAGGTTTTGCCTATTGAGCTGTCCATACCTGCAGCTGTGAGAAACTCAGCAGAAGGCCATTTTGCCAATGGAGCCCATCAAAGATGACCCTGAGGCCAGCCCATTGCAGGGCCAGTGTAGGGGCATTAATGGAATCAATCCTGATTTCCGGCATGGGAAACAAGAGAGAATTCCGGTTTCTGAGTCAGCCAGTCCTGTGAACAGTTACAATGCTGCCACATTCCTGAAACCACCAGCACCTTTCGATACCGCCATAAAGCAAAATATTGGTGATAGATGGACTGCTTAGATAGAGACATTTGAGGATTTCATTGATGCACTTGAAGAGACTGATAACAGAAAGAATATCTAAACTATCTTGCTGGTGTGAAAGAAGTTATAAAGAAAATGCACAGAACTGAAGAAGAAGTTATGTATTGTTGGATTAAATATGCTTTGAATCTCAAATTCAATCCAGTACTAAACGTTGATTACAAACAATACATCGTCAGTAAAGAACAACAAGGAGTTGGTGAAACTATTGATTAATTTGTGGAAAGACTCGATGCATTCATCATAGACTGTAAGTTCAATTAACTTAATGATAAAGAAGCTATGCGTCTTAGAGTTATTGATGGATGCTTGTCCGATTCAGTCAGACAATGAATGCTGAGGGAAACTCTTAGTCTGGAGCGAGTGTTGATGGCTGCCACAGCTGAGGAATGTGCTGAGAGACAAGCTGTTGACATGGTGGCTGGAGGTGCCCAGAGCGAGTCAATCATGAGTGTGAAAAGTTAAAGTTATGTGACGCAAAAGGCAGAAGGATACAAAGTGATGTCTGCAGGTTAAAAGATGTGTTTTAGATGTGGATTTGCATTTCCACATGAAGGAAAGTGTCCAGCCACTGGACAGGTATGTAAACACCGTGGAAAAGAGAACCATATTATGACGAGGCATAGTGTGAAGGAAAAAGTAAGTGCATCACGGCACAAAAACAAAATGACTCCCAGAATTTTCCATAAGAAATGTTTGATGTACGCCCACAAGGCCAATCTGTGACATCAGTTGAGGTAAACTGATACTAAACAAAGTCTACACTCATCTAAATCATCATCAAGCAGTCTATTTCAATATCACGTGAAAATGAAGAAAATAACTGTGCCATGTTGAAATTTACCTCAGAGATACGTGCGCATGTTGTACTGGTCGTATGGAAACAAAAATGTTGGTCCAAGAAAAGTTGACATGCTAAAGCAGCAAAGCCCTCCAAACACCGTCCAAAGATGACATTGGAAAAGAATGGTTGTTCAATACTTTTCATTATCCTCAGTTGTGCATCAATAAACATAATGCCTCAAGAGAAATACAACAAACTACCTCCATTACTGTGGCTCACACCATTGAAGACCAAAGTGCTTACATGAGCTGCATAGACACCCATAAAAAGTCAAGGTTCATTTGTAACAACAGTGAAACATAGGAAAACAAAGGTATACGTACCATGTATTTTTAGGGTGCAGCATCAAGTGCCTGTTTACTCAGCTTCAACCCAGCTGCTGATATGGAACTGCCGTCTTTGAATTACAATATCAATGCTCACTATGAAATAGGCGATTTCCATTGTTGTTTTATGGTTCAGGATGCCCTGTTTTTGTCTCTGGAAAACAATAATGAAATTTGATGTTGCTCAACCTCCCTTATCTTCCATACATGCACACGTGTCAAAGTGTTATGCATTTGTCATTCACCATTTCATGCTATGTGTTGGAAAATGGGTTATTGGTAGGGCAGGTAGGTACCTACACCTAGCAACAAGCCACTAACCTCCACATAGGTACAGTTAGGTCTCAGTAAATTAATCCCAGCTCAACCCTTGGTAGCTTGGCAACGAGCGTCAAGGCTTAACTTAGGAGACAAAGTGTAAAGCATTCAAATATCACAAAACAGTAATTAAATAAAACACAGGAAACAGTTTAAAAATCCAAAACCAATTTATAAAAATAGTTTATATTTTTATCTTTAAAATGACACAAAAACGATTAAAATTGGTTCAGGGGAACCGGAGATATGAATTTTTAAAGAATTATTACTTTTCTAGCGCTTAGAAACAAAAAGCGCCAATCGGGTCATCTGGTTGCACCTCGACCGGGGCAAAGTCAAACTTTCAGGCCGACCGTGATGGAGCCCTGCTCGGCTACAGGTCGCGGAAGGCCTCGGTTAAAAAGTTACCTTCTGACTTAGTCTTTATTTTGAAGTTTTTCTTCACCGGGACGAACCTGCCAGTTGAATCCGACCTCCTGGAGCCCTTGTCCGGATACGCGATGTGGGTTTCCTCGGTGGAGACTTTTACCTTCGGACTTAGTCGTTTTTTCGAGATGAAAATCCTTCGACCGGGGTAAACCTGGATCTTGATCCGACGTCCATGGAGCCCTTCTCGGATACGATGGCTGGGAGGTCCCGGTCAACTTTTTACGTTCGGACTTAGGGCCTCATTCCGACCCGGACGGGCGGCGGACGCCGCCCGCCGGGCGGAAACCGCCCAAACACCGCCCCGCGGTCAGAAGACCGCGGGGGGCATTTCAACTTTCCCGCTGGGCCGTCGGGCGATCTGCAAAAGATCGCCCGCCGGCCCAGCGGGAAAGCGCCTTCCACGAGGATGCCGGCTCCGAATGGAGCCGGCGGAGTGGAAGGTGTGCGACGGGTGCTGTGGCACCCGTCGCGCTTTTCAGTGTCTGCTAAGCAGACACTGAAAAGCAATGTGGGGCCCTGTTAGGGGGCCCCTGCAGTGCCCATGCCATTGGCATGGGCACTGCAGGGGCCCCCAGGGGCCCCACGACACCCGTTCCCGCCAGCCAGGTTCTGGCGGTGTAAACCGCCAGAACCAGGCTGGCGGGAAGGGGGTCGGAATCCCCATGGCGGCGCAGCTTGCTGCGCCGCCATGGAGGATTCCCATGGGCAGCGGGAAACCGGCGGGAGACCGCTGGTTTCCCGTTTCTGACCGCGGCGTTACCGCCGCGGTCAGAATGCCCATGAATGCACCGCCAGCCTGTTGGCGGTGCATTCGCTGCCCTCGGCCCTGGCGGATTCAATCCGCCAGGGTCAGAATGAGGGCCTTAGTCTCTTTTTTGGATGTTTTTCTTTACCGGGACGAACCACGAAGTCAGGCCGGGTCGCGGTTGAGGCAAGCCGGCTAGAATTTCCGCGGCGGGTCGGTCCCTCTCTGGAGCTTTTTTCCAAAAATTCTCAAATCTTTTCCAAACTTCTGGGGCTTCACCCAGATGTTCTTTTAAGGTTCTTTTGGGGTCCACAGCTCACCCCAAGGGTCCAGAAGTTCTGTGATGGTCCTTGGGGGGTGCGGACTTCAACTCCCAGAATGCACCTGGCGCAAACTCCTTTTTGGCCACTGGACAGTGGTCAGCTGGTCGCTTTCTTCAGGAGTTGGTGCAGGGGACTCTGGTTTATCAATTTTTCACCTGTAGCAAACAGGGAGTCCCTCCTTGAACCAGTTGAAGCCAGGCAAAGTCCTTCTTGTGGTGAAGCACAAGTGTGCAGCTGGTGCAGTCCTTCTGAGTGCAGGGTCCAGGTGCAAGCCAGGGGTCCAGCAGGGCAGTCCTTCTTCTTCTTTAGTTCCTTTCTTGTTGAATTCTGGAGGGGATCTGAGGCGTGGGTGCAGGTCTGCCAGTTTTATCCTTGCTCCTGGGTGAAAAGCAGGGGGGTCCTGGTCCTCCAATCAGGTACAGGGTCGTCCCCCTGTGATGACCACTTCCTGGGAAGTGTGGCAAAAATCCATCCCAAAAGGCAACAGTCTCCAAAAATCCAACATGGCTGAATCAGATTTTTGGAGGTTACATCTGGCTGAGCCCACCCACTGGTGTGGCTAAAAATCATAAACACACCCCTCTCCTGCCCTCTCCTAATCTAATCAAGGGGGCACCTAGTTGTCTGGGGTTGCAGGATGTGGGGGTGTTGCTGGGTGCTCCAAATGTCCTTCTCTGCCTTTGAAGACCAGTTTGGCAGCCCTCCCCCTTCCTGCCTCACCATCTGCTGAGGGGAGATTCTCTCCCCCAAGCACATTCCTTTGTGTGAAGCTAGGCCACTTCACACCTCATCAAGGCAGCCTGGCAGAAGCTGCTGCAGGCTGGCCAATCAGAGCACAGCAGCAAAAACAATGCAGAGCTGAAATTGGCAACTTTTTAGGTAAAGTCTAAACTTTTTACCTGGACAAGTTATATTAAATCCCACAACTGGAAGTTGTGGGATTTATTACAACAATCAATTTGATACCAAATTCTTGGTATGTAACATTTAAGGAGACTTTAAAATTTAAAATAAAGTCTGCCCATTCTAGCCTATGAAGGCCATTTACTTCAATGAGGGAAAAACGAATTTGGCTGTTTTTACCTCACCAGGGCTTATAAATCTATTTTTATAAAGTCCCTGCTTATAGTTACATGGCACCCAGCCCTAGGGGCACATAGGGCACACCTTAGGGGTGACTTATATGTAAAAATAAGGTAGTTTAAGACTTTGGAAGTACCTTTAATTCCAAAGTCGAATTTGCATATAACTTTAATTTAAAAGCAGCCAGCAAGGCAGGCTTGCTTTTAAAATGACACTGGGCACCTCAGCAATGCACCTAGGTGTGCACCACCTATGCTGTGGTCCCTAAACCTACATGCCCTACCATATACTAGGGACTTATAGGTAGGTTAACTTAGCCAATTATAATTAGCCTAATTTGCATATCCATTTTACACAGAGCACAGGCCCTGGGACTGGTTAGCAGTACCCAGGGCACCATCAGAGTCAGGAAAACACCAGCATAAAGTGGAAAATGGGGGCAAAAAGTTATGGGGCCTCTGCAATCAGCCCTGTTTTCTCACACTATGTATCCAAATGTAATTTGCAGTGTTAATCTAGAATGTTGACACCTTCTTTTTACTCCATTGAATTGTTGTTATTGCTTACATTGTTCATAGTCTGTTGAATCAATGAGTTCCAATCATGTTCTGTGGCATGCTGAATATAAGTAGTATTGATGCACGATTTACTTTGCAGTGTCCATATAATAACCAATACCATTCATTCTAATAAATTGCACTATAGTATTTCTTTTTTGCCTACTAGGCCTTGGAATGGTTTAGTCCTCAATACTTCTCTCTACTGTGTAGGGTTAAATGTCTGCCACGTGCAATGTGCACTTTTTAATGGACATTTTTTCATTTCAGGACATCTCTTCAACATTTTTATTGAAGTTTGCATCTATATAAATTAACCTGCATGTGCAAATTATTAAAAATCCCACAAAGTCCTAAGCATTCGATTAACATTAATTTTCACTTTTAGGTTGCTTCATTTGTAGCTGAAAATATATTTGAGGTAAAATCCAGAGTTATAATTTCATATTGCTTGTCATTCATCTTAGGGCACACCCAGAGATAATGGACCACCATCTGTAACAGAAGACACCTCCACTCCAGTCCAGGATCAAGCCTTTCAGTCAGGGCACCACTCCTACAAGTCCGGATGACATGGAGAAGCCTGGTCCAACTGGCCTGCCTTGCAGACAGCTCCAGTGAGCCTTACTTGGCCACACCTATACCTCCAACCCCAGCTGAAACACCTCAGGATACCTTAATTTCCTGTGTCCAGAGGAACATTACACCAATCTTGTGCCTTCCAGTCCTGGCTGCTGTTGAGCCAACACCACCTCCAATTCAGCTAGAACCCAGTGGGATGGGGCACACTGCTTCAAGGGTACAGGATAGTGGGGGTAGGTGTCGTGGGCGGGAATCAGTGGTCCAGCAAAGTGATGCCAATGGGATAATTGTCATGAAGATCACTATCAACGTGTCTTGGGAGAACTACAGGAGTCCCAAGATGTGATGCCCCAGGTCCTTACAGAGCTCCAGAACATGAAGCAGGTGCGGAGGAAGGACAATGTGGAGATGCAGAATCACAACTCCAAATGTGTTCACCCTGACTAGGCTGATGTTTGACATTTATCATCATATGTTCAGGGCTTTTTCTGTATCATCTATCCCTGTCTGTGGTCCTTCAACATCAGGGAAAAATACACCTTCCTTAGCCACAGACAGAGAGGCCCTGCCACAACAGGGAACTGCTCCAGCCACGCCAGTCCCTGAAACTGTTGACCCCCCTACCCCAGAGGGGACATTCATCCAGACCACCAGGAGAGGATGGCAAGACTTCCACCACCACCTCAAGAGATGCCGAACCAACTTTCCTCAAATGTGTATCTACCATTCACTCTGTCGACTATTCCATGGAAGACATTTACCTTTTTTGAGGACAGTTGTATTCTGTACTTTGGACTTCAAACAATTTAAGCTTATCATAAATAGTTTCATCCACCATGTTGGACTTTATCTCTTCTTTCTTTTACCTTTGATTTTATGTTGTTTTTGTTTTATATATGCTTTAATGAAATAATTTGATAGAACACAAATTCAAAGAATAGTGTAATATGTATTGTGGTAGTTCCCTTTTATGTCTTTCTTCCACCATTTTTCAAAAATGTTTATCAATAAGTTTCAAACAAAATAAGATTTAACAATTAGGTTATGTGTTTCCCATGTCTTACAAACATTGAAAAAATGATCATACATCTGTAATAAATATTTATCCAAATTTTAGATAATTCTAACAATAGTCTGTGCCATTTAAAATTTGATGCTCCAAGAACTTGATACTATGGAAGAAGGGCGAATTATCCAAATAAACACATTAAATAGGCAAACTATTATTGATTCATGTCATCAGCTGGAGCCAGACATCCTGCTTTACAACAAGAATTCCACATCAATTATACCAATAGTGAAAATCATGTCAGTACTACATTTTGTAGTCACATGATTATTTCAATACACTGTGGCAGTATCTGGAGGCATGTCACAACCACATTTCAGTGGTGTGCTACAAATAGTTCTTTCTACAATGATGAGAAACATCAACAGCTTCCTACACAACACAAAATAAAGATTTAGCCAATGTGAAGGGAGATCGGTATGATATGACTTGACATATACATGTGGTTGGAGCAAGTAAAGCAGTACATATTGCCTTGATGGCAACATCCAACAGAAAACAGGACTAATACAATCTGAATTACTTCCATTCAAGCACTGTGCTAGTTGTCTCTGTACAAGATCTGTACATCCAAAGTGTGTGTCTGTCCCAGGATCAACCATTGTTCCCTTTGTACTTTCCAACTGCAACATATCACTGTAAATGTCATAGCTTTGAAATGTCCAAATATAGATGAGATCGTGAAAGATCCTTAAACAAAATAACAATAGAAACTTAATGATTTCACATAAGAAAATTTACTCAAATTATAAGTTAGGAGGACAGATATACTTAGCACAAGCAAAGATAATCTATGTCAATAAACATAATGGACAATGTATGGAAACTTTGATCAACAAACATCTTAGCCCTGGACTTTCCTGAACTAACCATTACTAGAAAATTACCATTGCAGACTGTTATGTTCACTAAGTTGTTCTGATATTTGATGTTATACTATGTAAAGGTAAACTTACACTAAAGTGGAAAATTGGTCAATAACATCTTGGTGTATGTCAATTCCTTCCTCTTCACCACTGTGATATTCATTTGCCACTTCAACATCCCCACCCTGTGGCTCTTCATGGTTTCCATCCTCTGTGATGATTGGGATGTTCCGTTGCAGGACTATGTTGTGCAACATGCAGCAGGCAACCGTGATTTGGCACATCTTATCGGGTGACTGGAGGAGGGCTCCACTGGCCTTGTCCAGATACCTGAATTTGGCCTTCAGCAACCCAGAAACCTGATCCACTGGCCTCCATGTTCTTTCATGGGCCTCATTGAAGCAGACTTCCCCTGGAGTTGTTGGATTCCTCTGCAGTGCTAACAACCATGGTCGGTAAGAATAAACTGTCTCCTATGTGAAAGTAAAAAGTATTGCTACACTATGAATAATCCTCATGTCATATTATACTTACCAATAATCCAGGCCTTCTCAGGTCCAAGTTGTGACATTTGCAGGTGTATGATGCTGTTCGGGAGTGCAAAAGAATCATGTGTTGACCCAGGAAAATGGTTTTACACACTTGAGATGTACAAATCATGTAAGCAGACAACTTGCACATTGATTGAATGGACGTTCTTCAAAGAGCAGTAGACCTGTTTCCTGGTGTGAGGTGGTACCAAGGCAATATATGTGACATCAATTCTTTCAACTACATATGATAGACCACTAAAAGCATAAAAATCTCTCTTCACATTGGCCAAATCCTGATGTTGTGGAAACTGGATGAAGCTGTTGATGTGTCTCATCACTAAAGAAAGGACTTCCTTGAGCACACCACTGAAAGTTGGTTGTGACATGCCTCCAGATACTTCCACTGTGTATAGGAAAGATCACGTGGCCACAAAATGAAGTACTGCCATGATTTTCACTATTGGTGTTATTGCTGTTGTGCTCCTATCGTAAGACAAAAGATTAGGCTCCAGCTGCTGACATTAATTCAGTATAGTTTGGCTATTTAATCTGAATTTTTGATGACGTCCCTTTCCTCCATAGTGGCAAGGTCTGAAGAGGTCTGAAGACTTAAGGCTGTCATCTTCTAACCCTCCCTAGGTTCACATGTCTGCATGTAGGAAAAGCAAAATATCACTGAAGATGGTCATACAATCCTTAGATAATCCACTCACATCTTATGTCTTTGTGAAAACACATATCTTATGTGGCATACATGTACACATCATGTTTGTAGTAATGTTGCGACTTCTAAAGCATGTTTTCACGTGTGTGATATTCTTTAAAAATAATGCGCAAGTAATACATTGGAATGGTATTATTTGCACATTCTTTTTTATTTACTTTTTTTATCCGTAAGAGGGCCCCACAAAGTATTTCAGTGTCTGCAAAGCAGACACTGAAATACGCGACGGGTGCAACCGCACCCGTCGCACCTTCCCACTACGCCGCCCGCCAATGTTAGAATCACCCCCACTGTGTCACTATCGATGTTACACATGTAACAGTTTACATTTTAATGTGTTTAAAAAAAAATCTGTTGTATGTATCTTAAATCTTAAAATGGAAAAACAAGCTAGCCACCGTTTTGAGTTGTGGTGACGGACATCAAATAAAAAAATACACTGCATTACATCCTAAAATGGTGGCTGCATTACCTTGATCTCACGACAATGGCTATCCGATGGCCTTAGGCAGAAGTTCACAGCATAGTAGATGTAACACTCCACAGTGGATACAGCCCTAGGCTAACGTGTGACAGCTATGCACGAAAGCCAATGGCTGTGTCTGTCTACGTTGCGGATTGAGTACGCTATGTTCTTGTATGTAGCATCTCCAAAAAAGCTAACTTGCCTCCATACACTACAGCCAACAAAACCTTCTCCACTTTTGCTGCTGTTACTGACATCTTGGAGCCAGGATGCCAGGCAAAGCAGGTGACAGGGCCTCTAACTTCTCCTCTGAGGAGTTGTAACTCCTCACCACAGAGATTCTGTCCTGTACAGCCAGCTCTATGGGAACCCAGAGTAATAGGTGCATGTTTGAATGGGAAATGTTTTTCTAAGTAACTTGTTTCTTCTTCGTACACAGGCTAATTTGTCCCTTTTTGTTCATTAGTGGAGTGTTGTGATTGGAGTGTAGTGAACTGAATAATTTATCAGGAGACATGATGTTTCACAATGTTTGAAGAAAAGTCATCTGAATGAATGAACTGACCTTTTAGTTCATTTTATTCCCAAAGCTAGATTAGTTTTGACCATCTGCATGCCTCTTCCCTCCAGTGGCCAGTGGCATTTTAAGAAGTAAATAACGTTCTTGGAGTCACAAGTAGCCATGGTCATTATCTTGATTTCTGTGCCTTCAATAGGATGCCTGATGGTTGTACCTTTGATGATGTTGTTGCAACTGCTACAGTTCAAAAAGCTAAGGTGCCTCTATAATAAATGTTATCTTTAGAAGTGTGCATTAGGGGGACAGTACTAAACAGGTCACTACAAATGTGTATTTTTAACAAAAAATGTAATATTGCTAAATAATCTGTGCTGACTTGCAAGAAATGCTCGTGGGAGAAGTAACAAAATTGTGTCACAGCACTAGGTCAACGCCCATCAGAAAAAGGCAATATAGAAGGCTATCGCCCAGAAGGTGCAGACCCTAGGGGTCTATCATTGATGCAGCGTCCATTGTCAAATGAGGTGGAAGGACCTATGACGCTGGACCAGAAAGTCATCAGAAGTCCAGGTTGGCCGGTCCTCCCAACATAGAAAGTGCGTGCACCACACTCTGACTATCCTTGTTGGCTCATATATTTGCAGTGACCTATCTGGACCATAATAGGCATTTGAGAGCCCAACAGCAGCACATGTTCTAATTGTGAGTTCAACATGTTAAATAACTTATTTTTGTTACAGCAACTGATTTTGTCATCAACATTAAGGTTGACATATGTCTAATGCAGAGGAAGAGTCCTTGAATGAGTACGTTTTTCCCCAGGTGTATGATGATGTTTTTTGTAGATTATAGTTTGGTAAAAGATACCACCTGATCTGTGTTCACTACCAAATAACTGGTTTCAGCAGACACATGCCTGTCTAAACAACAACATACATCAGGTACTTTTATGGTATAAGGGACATTCTACTGGTCATGATTGTGTAAGGTGTGATGCTCCTTCACTATTGTGAATAATGTTATGTTTGCCCTATTACAGGTGACATAGCATAAAATTATATTATGATACAGTGGATGTTCCAAATGTCACAGTAGTATGTAGGTTTTATAGACAAACAGGAGTGAGCATATGAGCCAAAATGACTGGTGACATTAGGTTAAATGGCTACATTTTAGATTCCAAACACAACCCAAATGTTAAAAGTGACAGATTTGCATGATGTTTTACGCCTTCACAAATGTGCGTGTAAGCCAGTCTGTTTAGTGCTGAATAATTATGTTAGGCATACAATTCTTGGTACAACACAGACAGGAATGTGTACATATTTACAAGAAAGTAACACATACTTTAAACCATTTTACAATGTCCTTTGTTATGTCCAGAAGATATATCAATGATGGTGAAGAATGGGATACTTAAAGGGACTTTTGAAGATGGAATATTCCATCCAATGTATGTTGGAGTATCATGTCTGGCAAACTCAATATCAGGCCCAAATCATGACTCATTTTGTAAATGTATAAATTCATCAAGGTGTCCTCTTAGTCTTGCAAACACACTGTATAAATGTATTTTTGGTTTATATCTTTTTTGGTGACATAAGTTCACTATTTTCAATAACAAAGCCCATCCATTCAGAGGTGATAAAGAGTTCCTGCTGAGAACTTCCAATGAGAACTTCCTTGAGAGTTAAAGCCATACATGATATGGGATCTATCATGGGGAAAGTAAATCATCTTCAGAGGCTTCCACAGACCAGTCCCTAGTGGTGGCAGACCCAACTGCAACTTTGCCACCTGCATCCTTGTCCACCAGCCAGAGAACCATCTCCAACCTTCTTATTGCTCCCCCCTCAGTTGGCCAAACCAGCCCCCCTAAAAGGGGTGGTGTGTCCTTTGTCCCAGCTGCCTCCCTCCCTTCCCCATTCCCCTGGCTGCGCTGAGGGAGCGCAGCTTTTGACTTCCTGTGGAACATCTCTGTAAGCCAGACTGCACTACTGAATGCCATCCAGAGGCTTAGTGGCCAGATGCCACAAATGGTAGCTTACATGGAAAGCATTGACAGGGCTATGTCCGGCCTACAGTGGTCATTCCATGGTCTAGCCTTTTCAATGACCACAGCCTCCCAACCATTCCTACCTCGAGCCCCAACTCCTGAACCTTCCTCATCCCAAATCCCTATTCCCAGCCCTGTCCAAAGCACACTCACTCATTTGCTCACACCTACTCCAATACACACAAGCAGCACATCCACACATAAACACAAACACAGGAACACAGAAACAACATACATACACCACATCCACCAAAACCACCATCACAACAAGCATATCCACAGACACCACACCCACACCCACAACCACACCCACATGCACCACCACCACCATCACCACCAGCACATCCACAAACACCTACATGTACCACCAGCACACCTGCAGACACCACACCAACTACCACATCCACATGCACAGCCATCACCAGCACACCCACATACACCACATCCACATGCACAACCACTACACCCACATGTACCATCACATCTGCAAGCACCACACCCAGCACCTTAGCGGCACACCCATCCACACACATACATACATTACACACAGCACCCACTGGACACAATTGCCCACATTTACCTTAACAACATTTCCCCCCAGGAAAAAACACACACTCAAATGTGCACCACATTCACCAGACCCAAAGGCACCTGCACCTTCATTAACGGCACCATGTGTGGTGTGGTCATTGGTAGGTACCCAGGCTGGGGAGGATGCTACAACTTGTAGGCAATCACCACTTTTGGGGTATCCTCCCTCTTTTGAAGCTTGCCTTTGTTAAACGTCTGCATTGTATTATAAATTTGAATTCCATTATGAATTATACTGTCAACTTGAAAGTCCATATGCAATAGGCCTGCAAGCATCCCATTCTCTCGCTCGTTGGGGGAGTAGTGTGTACATGGTGCCATGAAATTTGGGATACCCACCCTGCTATCCTTCACACAATGTTTACCAGGGAGACTCTCTGTATGAATTCTGCGGTTGGAACTCCTTTGTAACTTGTTATAATTGCCTTCCAAAGGAGGATGAGAATAAAAGCTTTGTGAGGCAGAGTACTTTTCCTTGCAGGTGGACTCGATTACCTTCTTGGGATTGTTCTTGCTTTTGCTATCACCAAAATTAAGAGATGATCTCCTCTTAGGCCCTTTGGCTAATAAGTTATTCAGACTAGAAATTAAAGCCCTGACCAATTTTTTTACCTCTTTTATTTCATAGGTTAATAATTCTATTCTGGATTCAGGAAAAATCTTTTTGCCACCTGGTTAGTATGATCAAGTGTGGAGGTAATTGAATACTCATTAGCCAACGATAGCAGGGAAGTCAATCTGTTGATACAGGCTATAGTAGTTCCAGTACGGAAGGATGCTGGTGTACTGCGACATCGAAGGGGTTTTGGGTAGGAATGGGTGTTAAATTCCGAACCGCCGGCGGAGTTTCAGAATTTTGGTCACCCCACGTTACACTTGTAATGCTAAGTTCCATCGACTAATCCGTAGAGGAGTTTTTTCTCGTGAGCTGCTATCCAACGGTAAGTTGACCAGCGCAAGTGTTAACTGGAGATCCCTAGTGTGATTTTTGGGTGCTAGGAGGGCACCTAGCAAAACTTTCTTACTGCAAATGGTTGCAGGCAGTCACAATTGTTTGCTGTGAGAAAGTGGCTGCTCGAGTAGAAAATCTAATCGAGCAGCAGCAAAATCAACTTGAGGAGCATCACCCTCTGGCATGGTGCAATATGCAGTGATTTTTCAGTGCAGAATGAGCTTTCAGTGTGAACAATAGTGTGAACAGCAGGACGTGCCGATGTCCACCCGTTTGTTGAACTGCGCTGAGCAGAGCTTTCATATAGCTCCATGGAATTCCATGGAGTGAAACTCTGTGAGTTCTGCCCACCTCTAGTTCTGGGGAGGGAACAATGATAGGTGCAACCTTATAATGCATAAAATCTTAGATGCCCTGAGAAGAGAGAAACAAGCAGCAGCTGACAGAACAGCCCTAATGTTACCTCCAGGGTTAGCTGGTGCCTTGCAATTGTTAGAGTTGATTTCTTGCTAATCATCTTTAGTGGCACAGAAGTCAGCATTAGGTGACTTTATATTCACATTTAAAAGCCTAACTGAGATGCACTAAAATGCATTGTACACACTGTGGCTATTGTGCCTACCATGGGTGGATATCGTTTTTACCATGGCAGATGTTGTGCCCATCCAAGTTTAATAAAATGCTAACCTGATTTATAACAAATTTTGAGAATAACTAATCATTAGAATTAATTATGAATAGAAACTAATTCTGAGTTATGATGATTTATATGAGTTATTAGTTTAAAGCTATATGTGTGTAGAAAATAAATGCACTACTCAGTCATATCTTGTGTAGTTTGTTAACTATGATTGCAACTAATATTGAAATGCCTACATATTTTATGATATATTATTATTGATATATATTCATGGGTTTTCATTTGCGTGTTTTATTAATGGGTATATTAATTCAGTGAATTTCTTGTGTTAGCATTACTAGGCCTGAGGTTTTTCAGTTGCAGCAGTGATTAAACGGCTGGGAAGATTTTGGAATGTATCAACTAATGTACAGAGTTACTAGTTACTGCCTGTGTCACACCGAAGGAAAGATGACTTCACACCTACCCTGAGAGAATCTGTAGATGTTGCAAACCTAATGGGTGTTCACAATTTCATTGGATTTTGTCCTTTTAGGAAATATGGTTTTACACAGTGGACCAATCAAATTACATTGGACATTTCTAGTTAGGCAGAGACTTTTGAAACTTTCAGTCAGTCCCCCTCTATATGCAGCTATTATTCAGTCTCTGTTTGCTTCTCATGTTTTTTCAGCCTTCACCTAGTTAAGTCCTTATTGTATTACTAAATTGCTCTTTTGAATTTAATTGTTAACTTTTCCATGCATTTACCTGATGGGCAGGTTGTTTTCTGTATTTTCCCCTGATGATGTTGCTAATGTACTCTGCTGGATCTGATATGTTTGATGCTAAATCTGTTCTGTATGCTGTTCCCGGGAAAGGTATAAAATTGCAATGTATGTTTCCCCTTGCATAATTTTAATTAGTTTAGCATGCTGACACCGGTTTTGCTTTGATTTTATTAGTTAGCCTGATTTAACCCGAGAAAGATGATTTAAAAAAATCTTCTTTTTCTTTTTGCAAAGATGTGCCCATCCTAGGCAAGATATACTGGAGTGGGATAAGCAATGACCTAAATATTTACCTGATTTATAAAAAAAATTGAGAATAACTAATCATTAGAATTAATTATGAATAGAAACTAATTCTGATTTATGATGATTTATATGAGTTATTAGTTTAAAGCTACATGTGTGTAGAAAATAAATGCACTACTCAGTCATATCTCGTGTAGTTTGTTAACAATGATTGCGACTAATATTGAAATGCCTACATATTTTATGATATATTATTATTGATATATATTCATGGGTTTTCATAATTTGCGTGTTTTATTAATGGGTATATTAATTCAGTGAATTTCTTGTGTTAGCATTCAGTTGCAGCAGTGATGAAATGGCTGGGAAAATTTTGGAATGTATCAACTAATGTACAGAGTTACTAGTTACTGCCTGTGTCACACCGAAGGAAAGATGACTTCACACCTACCCTGAGAGAATCTGTAGATGTTGCAAACCTAATGGGTGTTCACAATTTCATTGGATTTTGTCCTTTTAGGAAATATGGTTCTACACAGTGGAATAATCAAATTACATTGGACATTTCTAGTTAGGCAGAGACTTTTGAAACTTTCAGTCAGTCCCCCTCTATATGCAGCTATTGTTCAGTCTCTGTTTGCTTCTCATGTTTTTTCAGTCTTCACCTAGTTAAGTCTTTCTTGTATTGCTAAATTGCCCTTTTGAATTTAATTGTTAACTTTTCCATGCATGTACCTGATGGGCAGGTTGTTTTCTGTATTTTCCCCTGATGATGTTGCTAATGTACTCTGCTGGATCTGATATGTTTGATGCTAAATCTGATCTGTATGCTGTTCCCGGGAAAGGTATAAAACTGCAATGTATTTTTCGCCTTGCATAATTTTAATTAGTTTAGCATGCTGACACCGGTTTTGCTTTGATTTTATTATTTAGCCTGATTTAACCCGAGAAAGACGATTTAAAAAAAAAAATCATCTTCTTTTTCTTTTTGCAAAGAAATGCTCATCCTAGGCAAGATTTACTGGAGTGGGATAAGCAATGACCTAAATATTTTGCAAGATATCATCATGCTACCATGCATTCTCATGTCTCATTATTCTGAGATGTTCCCTTAGCAACTTTAAGTTGTCCTGAATGATTCATTCTGGCTCTACAGGATTTTATTCTGCCTATTCATCACGTTTGGAATTGGAGGTTGTTGTTCATGGCACCCAGGTGGAACATCATTGAGAACATGAGCCTCTTCATGTTGTTAATACCATGTTGCATATTATTCTGGTGAAAAAATCTCCTCCTAGATAGTAGACCTTGGTTGAGGTCTATAATGCTAGCAATTTGACTAGGGACACCAAATAAGTCTTACCTGTTCTGATCACATTTGCTGCATATCTGGGAAGACCCTGAGTTGATATCTGTTCTGTGAAAGTCCAGCTAGAGGTTGGTGGGGTGTGAAGATGGCTTGTCAAGCCGTCAAAGGAGAAACAGAGACAAAGCTAATTGTTCAGTACAGCATGACTATTGACATCTGATGCTGCAGTGCCATAATGATGCGGATAGTCACACAATGCTGGGAAGGCGCTGGCAGAACTCATGTACCCAACTAGCAGAAGGACAGTAGATCTGTCACCCCTAGTTCTGATGTGATATGTGGGCCATTGTGTTGTGACCAATTTATTTTGGCTGTCTGTCACTGTGAAGATATTTACTTTGAGACATGTTATCAGTAAAGGGTTTGTGGTGGGATGCTTTCCATGAATATCAGCCATTGCGCCTTCACAATGAAGGTCATTAAAATGCTGTTGTTGAAGTCATTGCATAGTGGTGACATTGGTGACATGAGAGACTTAGGTTCCACCGTACATACAGTGACAACACAAGCAGTGACAGGATGCCAGTTGTTGAGCATGTATAGTAGCTAGACATCGATGGTCTACAATGTAGTAATGAGGCTTCTAGCATTAGTGTTCTGTTGAGCCTGTAAATATTGCTATGCTAGAAATCAATGTTTTAGACATTGTCGGGATGATGTGTTACACAACTGTATAGTGAATTTAGTCAAGATGTGTGGATTGCAGTCTACTGATTATTGACATCTTTGGTGGTAATGTGAAGGGTATGTGTTGTATGCGGAAACTATAAACATGATACATTTTAGCAAACACACAACACAGATGTATGTTAAATGCATTGCATTAGCTTTTGCATGAGTGAATAGTATTTGGTGGTAAAGAAAGTTAACAATGTGCAAACCTATAATTCACTATTATTTATCTGCTCATGTGTTGGCAGTTTTACAACTCTCTGTCATACATCTGGTCTGAGTGGCCCGGCCCATGGCACTAATGGGAGAGCAGCAGTAGTGGAGGCAGTTTTTTGTGGCTGTGGACCTATCAACACAGGGTCTGCAATTGTGACAGCCACATACTTAACATGTATGTATGTTTTTAAGTCAACTAACTTACGGTGGCACAACATTGTCTGCACAGATAGACTAGGATGGTTGTTACACACTGTTGTGATACAGGGTCAAATATGTGCCCATATCAGTAATTTACACATAGGAAAAACTTTGCTGCAACACATACTTGGCTTTGTGGTATGGATGAGCTGTCTCGCCATTCCCGGCTGTGCCTTCGGCACACATGTGCTGGGCACTGCTGTTGGCCCTTCCAAATGTGAACGAACAGGGATGGAAAGAAGAAAAGAGGTGTAGATCATTGAGTGCATTGGTTGCCTTTGTGTGATTTTGTGTTGTAATTGAGGTTGGTTTGACTGGTTTACATGTGTATGAGTGACCTCTATATCTCATGACTGACATGCAGACTGTTCGTGAACATGATTACATTAGCAGTGAGTGTGATGCATTACTACATATAGTGCTATGTGCATCTAATCTGCCAAGATGATGGTTATCTCTGGAACAAGTTGGCCATGCAGGTTCCTAGCATACAAGGAACGCCCATTTCATGCAGAGTTCTGCATGAAAGAGGGCCATATTTACAAGGCCATGAAAAGCCAAGCAAGGTGGCTTTGAGTGGCCTTGTAAATATGGGCCGGCACACTGCGCCACAGGAGTGTAAAAAAAATGACGCTCCTGTGGGGCAGTGTGCCGCTACAGGCTTGTAAATAAGGCCCCTGATCTCTGTTGCCGACCCACCCTCCAATGCAATTGGCCTTAAACCTTACCCTTGTCCCAGTTAAACACAACCAGATGACTGTGGTTACCACTTAATGCATTTTGGCACTATTTTAAACTTTAAAATTTAAAAATTCATACCTCTGGTTCTAATAATAGGATTTGTACCATTGTGGTGTGGATTTTTTTTATTAAAATTAGCTCTACTGTTCTAAATTGATGTTGGATTTTTCTTGTGTTGTGTTTTCACTTTATGTTGCATGAATACTTTACAAATTGCCTCTAAGCTAAACTTGACTGCTTTGTGCTAAGCTACCAAAGAGTTCAGAACATATTTATTTAGTGACTTTTGTGGTTTACCCTGACAAGGACTGTGTTCATCATTTGAGTAGGACTTCCCCCCTCTCAACTCATAACCCAATTTCTCACACTCTTTCTCCCAGCCACTTATGTGCTATGTATTGGCATGTGTTTCTGTGGCACACATCCTCGCTCGCTTAATATCTGATCACTCTCCAGCAGCGATTAAAAGTTCCCAGATGGAATGAATGCTCTAACTGCTGACTAAGGCCCTCATTACAACCCTGGCGGACGGTGTTAAAGAGGCGGTAACACCGCCAACAGGCCGGCGGTTAAAAAAATGGGATTACGGCCACTGCGGAAACCGCTAACATAGACAGCCACCTTAACAGTCCGACCGCCAGGGCGGTAGCAACAAACACTGCGGTGGTCACCGCCAACAGACAGGCGGAAGACAATGTACCGCTCACCCTATCATGAGAGGCCAATCCGCCAGCTTTTCGGGGCGGTACCAACAACATCAAAAGCATGGCGGAAACAGTACATCGAAGGGGAACCACTCACCTTCCGACACTACACGAAGAACCAGGATGCCATGGAGCCCGAATTGCAGGTCCTCCCCATGTTGGTGTATCTTCTCATACACCAGGAAGAAGAAAGAAGGCGGCGGCGGCGACGACGGTGAGTACTGCACCTAGCACACAGGGGAGGCGGGGAGGGAAAAGAGAGTGACAAACACACGCAGCATGCAACCCCCCAACCCCCCACCCTCACCCACAACACCATACACACTAACACATCCAACAACATTACTGATACACCCCGTCACCCCCTGGAAGAACGCAAGGACAAAAGGAAATTAGTTTAACCAGTGTTATATTGGAACATTCAGATACAGCAATAGAATTTTAAATGATCATTATATACAAATTTTGCATTATGTACACAAGGCCGTACACTGTCCCTTGTAAATGTCCGTGGACCAGTGGTCCCAAAAAGCATGGGCGAAGCCCACAATTGACACCTGCCTCAAAACAAAGAGAATACTGCAGGGGCATCAGCTCAACAAAAAAAACAGGCACCTCAGGGGGAAGGGGAGGGGGGCACCTCAGCCAGAAGATGGTACAACGCCACTGCTCCTCGAGGAGGCTCCATGCCCACTGCCTGGTCCTGGGGAGTGCAAAGCCACAGTCTCTCAAGTCTCTCAAGTGGGTGGGTTGCCCACTGCTTGGTCCTGGAGAGTGCAAAGCCACAGTCTCTCAAGTCTCTCAAGTGGGTGGTTTGCCCACTGCTTGGTCCTGGGGGGTGCACGGTTACAGTCTCTCAAGTCTCTCAAGTGGGTGGGTTGCCCACTGCTTGGTCCTGGTGAGTGCAAGGCCACAGTCTCTCAAGTGGATGGAGTCTTTCACTGGTTCTGAAGGGTGGCATTGTGCCCAGAGTGCTTCATCCTCCCAAGGATAGTTATAGTGGATGCATTTTTCCACTGGTTCTGGAGGGGGCATTGTGCCCAGTCTGCTTCATCCTGCCAAGGATAGGGGGAGTGGATGCATTTCTCCATTGGTTCTGGAGGGGGCATTGTGCCCAGAGTGCTTCATCCTGCCAAGGATAGTGATAGTGGATGCACATCTCCACTGGTGGTTCTGGAGGGGGCATTGTGCCCAGTCTGCTTCATCCTGCCAAGGATAGGGGGAGTGGATGCCTTTCTCCACTGGTTCTGGAGGGGGCATTGTGCCCAGTGATGCTGCACCTGGGGTGTGGTAGTTAACATTCTCTCACCTGGATGTCTGAGCCACGAGATGTACATGAAACAGATAGCATGATACTCCATGGCAGCAGAGCCACACTCCATCCTGCGATGACTTAGGCTGCAAACTGTTGGTAGTGCCAATGCTGGTGGTGGTGCCTCATGTGGTGTCTCCAGGGTCCAGGACATCACCTGCAGCCTCAGACGGCTGCCCACTGGGGATGCTGCTGACGTCCGATATAGTGGCACCGGCTGGGCACGTGGCGGTGCAGATGGTGGTGCAGGTGGTGTGGCTGCGGCGGAGATGCTGCCGGTGCTGCCTGTGGTGCTGGTGTCTGTAGTGGTGGAGGGAAACACCAGACCGTCTCCGGCAGCCTCGGATGCCTGATCCTTGGGGAGGATGCTGCAGACTGACGTTGTGGCAGCGGCGGTGCAGGTGGCGGTACAGGCGGCGGTGCAGGTGGCGGTGCAGGTGGCGGTCAGTGGGGCGGTGGTGACCGTGGTACAGGTCGCTGGCATCTCTGGGGAAATGGTGGTCACCAGCCCCTCACCAGGAGGCATTGTGCCCTGAGGTGACTTGGCCTTTGTCTTGTGTCCCTTCCCCACCTTGGTAGTCGCTGCTGTGACCTTGGCACTGTCCTCTTTGTGTTTGGATGAGGCCTTGCTGGGTGGGTGGTGTGATTTTCCCCTGCTGCATGCCGGCCCCTTCTTGACCTTGGCAAGTGGCGGAATCGGGTGGTCCTTCCCATCTGTAGGTGGCCCACTGGCAGCTCTGACGGGTGCCCCCTTCGATCCACCCAGACTTCCAGGGACCACAGAGGACACAGATTTGGTGGCTGAGGTGCAGGGCTGGGATCTAGACATCCTGGCCCTAGGGGAAGAACGGAGGGGAGGTGTAGGGAAGAGGTTAATGTTAGCTAGGAAAAGTTTTTTTGACACACTGGGACGGGAAGATGGACGGGGGGTGGGAGTGGAGGAAGAGGTAGTGGTGGTAGGAGGTATACGTCTGCTGAGTTTGGGTGAAGGTGCGTGGGCTGGAGGCCGTTGTGAGGTGGATGGCTGTTGAGTGGGTGTGGGCCTGCATTTGTGTACTTTGGGGGGAGGGCTCACAGACACACTGGGAGAGGACACAGAGGACGTGTGAATGGTTGTAGTGGTGGTGATTGCTCGTGAGCGGTGTGTTATGATGGGCGTGCTGGTGATGGAGGCAGTGGCTGATGATGTAGTGCATGCAGGTGTGAGTGGAGATGATACTGGGAGGGAGGTGGAGGACGTGGAGGAGGGGGACGCAGTGGAGAAAGTGAATGTTGGTCAGTGTGCATGGGTATGGTGCTTTTGTGAGTGCCTCTGTGTTGATGTGTGGTGCTTATGTTTGCCTGAGCCACTTTTGTGTGTTGATGTGTGTGCCTGCTGGTCTGAAGGTGTGCTTGGGATAGGCTGAGGTAGAGGGGATTGGGTCTGGGTGGAGGAAGTTGGAGGGGGGAGACTGGATACAGGGACAATGGCTGCATCAGTGCTGAGGCCAGAGCCTGAAATGCTTTCTGTTGGGCCGACACGCCAGAATGAATGCCTTCCAGGTATGCATTTGTTTGATGCAAATGCCTCTTGACACCCTGGATGGCATTCAGAATGGTTGACTGCCCAACAGTGAGGGATCTCAGGAGGTCAATAACCTCCTCACTGCGGGCAGCAGGGCCTGACTGGGGCAGGGCCTGAGGTGCCTGGGGCGAAGGAGATGCCCACCCTCCTGGGAGAGCGGGCACGGGAAACACACTGAGGGGCTGCTGGGAGGGTGGTGCTGGTAGGGAGGGTGGCGGCTGTACTGGTTGTTGGGGTGGGCACAGAGGTGTCCACCACTGCCAGGGAGCTTCCATCAGAGGAGGAGTCGCTGTCACTGGTATCCCCTCCTTTCCCCATCGTGGAGCTCCCCTCGCCCTCCATCCCACTGGTGCCTTCACCCTCTGTGGATTCACCCTCATGGGCCATGTGGGATGCAGCTCCCTCTGTTGCCCGTGCCTCAGCTCCTCTGCCAGATAATGCTAATGCACACAAGGACAGGGGGACAAAACAAGAAGGGTGGGAAAGACAGAGGACACACATGGTCAATGCCAGCAACACCACTACCATTGGCGGACACAACACACACTGAGCTACCCTATGCACTAGGCCTTGCCCAACCACTCACTATGGTAGTCACCACCCCATGGGGTACAATGCCTAATGCCAGCACCTGCACACCTGACACCAACAGGACCCTGCACACTAGTAGTTGCCCAATTCTACCATTGGGGTAGGGGTGCTTCAGAGACTACAAACAAGGGACCTACCCTGGCATGATCCCCCTGGCCTAGGGGCACCCATAGCCCACATCCCCCACCCAGCTAGTTCCTAAACCGCGCAAAGTCAGCTTTCTGAAACTGTACTCACCCCCTTGTGGCTGCTGTGATGCCCTCAAGTGCCCATCCAACTCCGGATAGGCTACCGCCAGAATGCGGAACATCAGTGGGGTCATGGTGCGACGGGCACCTCTTCCATGTTGGGAGGCCAGCCCCAGCTGAGCCTCCGCAGTCTTCTTGCTCCAGCGGTGCAGGTCCTCCCATCTCTTGCGGCAGTGAGTGCTCCACCTGTGATAGACCCCCAGGGTACGCACCTCCTTGGCGATGGCACGCCAAATACCCTTCTTCTGGTGGGCGCTGACCTAGAGGGTAAACAGAGCGAAAACATTTGATTACTTGCCCGTTCGGACTGTCATACTCATTGCCCACGAGTTCCCACCCATGCCCTGACACACATACACTGACCACCTCACATGCAGCATTCAGGCCACCCCCCAACATGTGGCTTACATCCACACCACTTCAAACAGGCATTGCCCACGCATCATGCTCACAGTGTACTCACCTGTTTGTCTGGAGGACTGTACAGTAGCGGGTACTGGGGGAGGACCCCATCCACCAGTTTGTCCAACTCTTCCGCAGTGAAGGCAGGGGCCCTTTCCCAGACACTGTAGCCATTGTTGCTTCCAGACTCAGGTCACAGCAGCACTTGCAGTGTAGGTTCTCTCCTGTTGATGGTCAGGTATCAAGTGAGTGAATGAGTAGAAAATGGCGGTGACGTCCATGGCGGGGCATACCATCACCTCCGGTGTACATCGCCATTGGCTCATAGGACCCAAAGGGCCCAATGATAACCAATGCGGAGTTGCGCGGCGGTCTTCGACCGCCTACTGCGACGCTGCACAACGCCAGCGCAGTTACCTAATTTCCCCTTGTCCCTCCTCACAAGTCAGGCAGCCACCATTTCAGGGGAGCACATGGCATGGCACCTAACTGTGTCACAGCACATATTGGCACATATACTGACTCACGATATAACACACGGATTCTGTAACATTAGTTCAGACACAGTTGTGCTATCTATGTAGTAAATCCTTCTGCTCACCGTTCTCCTCCATAGGCTACAACCGCTGAGGCAGCATATGAGATGGCGGCATCTTCCGGTGTACAGACCCCTGGTGGACCTGTCGACAATGGAAGACAGACACATCATAATCACATACAGGCTTGATCGTGCCACAATCCAAGAACTGTGTGCCCAATTGGAGCCAGACCTGGTGTCAGCTATCTGCCAGCCCACAGGTATCCCCCCTCTTGTGCAGGTCCTGTCAGTGCTCCATTTCCAGGTAAGTGGCTCCTTCCAAACTACATTGGCCATGGCATCAGGGATGTCTCACCCAATGTTCTCAAACGTGTTGAGCAGGGTGTTGTCTGCCCTGCTGAAACATATGCGCAGCTACATCCTGTTCCCCCAGGTGGAGGATTTGGCCACAGTGAAAGCTGACTTCTGTGCCCTGGGACATATCCCCAACATCATTGGTGCCATTGATGGTGCCCATCTAACATTTGTCTCCCCCCGCAGAAATGAACAAGTGTACAGAAATAGAAAAAGCTACCATTCGATGAATGTGCAAATGGTGTGTTTGGCGGACCAGTACATCTCCCATGTGAATGTCAAGTATCCTGGCTCTGTGCATGACGCCTATATCGTGAGGAATAGCAGTATACTTTATGTGATGGGCCAACTCCAGAGGCACCGGGTGTGGCTAATAGTTGAGCCCAAGGTCCCCACACAGTATGAGTAGGTGTCTGGGTATGGGGTTGTCCCTAAGGGTTAGTGTGTGTCTCACAATTGTCCCTCTATATTTGCAGGTGACTCTGGTTACCCCAACCTCTTATGGCTACTGACCCCAGGGAGGAATGCCAGGACAAGGGCAGAGGAATGCTACAATGAGGCACATGGGCGAACTAGGCATATTATTGAGAGGACATTCGGCCGCCTGAAAGCCATATTCCGGTGCCTCCATCTGACAGGTGGCCCCCTGTACTACTCACCCAGGAAGGTGTGCTAGATCATTGTGGTATGCTGTATGTTGCACAAACTGGCATTGAGACGCCAGGCGCCTTTTCTGCTGGAGGATGAGCCTGGTGATGGTCTTGTGGAAGCGGTGGAGCCTGTGGACAGTGAGGTAGAGGAGGCAGAGGAAGAAGATGTTGACAACAGGACAAACATCATCCTGCAGTACTTCCAGTGACACACAGGTAAGAGACTGTAACTCCTCTTCACATATCAGTTTACTTTAGGACATTGTAAATGGCAGCCTCTTAACCTCTGTCTATGGACATTGACTGTTCCCTTTGGATTTCCTTTTTTCAGATCTGTGTACCCCATTCTGCCTTCTGGTATGTGTACTGCTGCCCAACAACTGTCATACATTGGTATGAGGAAATGAACATATACCTTGCAATGCTTTGCTAATGTTGTAGTAATACATTTGTGAATCATCAGACTGACTCCAGATTGGTATTTGATTAAAGGGTGTTTATTTAAGTGGTAATGGGTATATGGGTATGTGCAAGGGGCTGGGGTGATGGTGGAGGAAGGTCCATGGTAGAGTCCAGTCTCTTGGTATCACAGGTGCATTGTCCAAGGGGGCATATGAAGGGAGCAATGGCAGTTCAAGGTGGACAGGGAAACAAAGTGGGACAGAATGGTGACAATCAGGAGGGTCCTATTTCCTGGCGGGGGTCTTGGCAATGTTCTCTGTCTTCTGCCTGGATTGCAGGTACCGTTTGCGGGGTGGTTCTCCTTCTGCAGGGGGTGGGGTGTTGGTGGCCTGTTGTTCCTGTGGCGGTGCCTCCTCTCCACTAGCGCCTGTGGAGATGGAAGGCTGTTCCTCGGTTTGGCTAGTGTCAGGGGCCCTTTGTTGAGCCACTGCCTCCTTCATGGTATTGCCCATATCAGCCAGCACCCCTGCTATGGTCACTAGGATGGTGTAGATTTTGGTGAGGTCATCCCTGATCCCCATGTACTGTTCCTACTGCAGCCGCTGGGTCTCCTGAAACTTGGCCAGTACCGTGCCCATGGTCTCCTGGGAATGGTGGTATGCTCCCATGATGTTGGAGAGTGCCTCGTGGAGAGTGAGTTCCCTGGGCCTGTCCTTCCCCTGTCGCACAGCAGTCCTCCCAGCTTCCCTGTTGTCCTGTGGCTCTGTCCCCTGAACCGTGTGCACACAGCCACTGACCCCAGGTCCCTGATCGTCCTGGGTTTGTGGGGTTGCCTGGGGTCCCTGTAGTGGTGGACACACTGCTGATTGACGTGTCTGGGGACAGTGGCATGGGCCCGCTGGGTGGGTGCTGTGCTGGTGTTTGCTGAGGGGGGAGGGTCTGTGGTGGGTTGGGACTGTGGCAGGGGAACCGACTGTCCAGATGTCCCAGGGGACTGGATGTTGCTGGCACCTCCTGTCCGGTAACGTTGGGTAGGGGTCCTGTTGGGATGCATAAGCATTGTTATTGTATCTATGTGTGCCATCTTGTGCAATGGGTGTGTTTCCCTTATAGAATTGTGTTTTCCCTGTCGCGTGGCCTTGTGTGATTGCTGATTGTGTGGGGTGGGTGAGTCTCTCTAGTGTGCATGCTGTGATGATGGGTGTCCATGCAGGTCTGTGATGGGGGTCCATGCATTGGTGGAGCATCCAGAGCTTGGTATTGGGATGTGTGGGTTGTGATAGTGGGGTATATGTGAGGTGGTGGAGTGACGGGGTGAGGGTAGGGGTAGGAGTAAGTGACGGCATGCAGGTAGGGTGGGGGGATACAGTAGTAAAATTTTGACTTACCAGAGTCCAGTCCTCCAGCTACTCCTGCAAGGCCCTCAGGATGCATGATCACCAAGACTTGCTCCTCCCATGTTGTTAGTTGTGGGGGAGGAGGTGGGGGTCCACCAACAGTCCTCTGTACAGCAATCTGGTGTCTTGATACCATGGAACACACCTTCCCCCATAGGTCGTTCCACCTCTTCCTGATGTCATCCCTGGTTCTTGGATGCTGTCCCACGGTGTTGACCCTGTCGACAATTCTCCGCCATAGCTCCATCTTCCTTGCAATGGAGGTCTGCTGCACCTGTGATCCGAATAGCTGTGGCTCTACCTGGATGATTTCCTCCACCATGACCCTTAGCTCCTTTTCAGAAAACCTGGGGTGTCTTTGAGGTGCCATGATGTGGTGTGAGTGATATGTGTGAGCTGATGTGTGGGGTGATGTGTTGTGATGTATTATGTGATGTGCGTGGATGGTGTATGAGTGATGGTGTTCTGTGCCTCTGAGTGATGGTGTGCTCTTTGCCTTTCTCTCTCTGCTTGTTCTAATTTTTTTGTTGAAAGGGTTGTGGGTAATGTGGGTGTGTGTTTTATAGTGGTATGAGTGTGAGGGTGTGGTGTGTGTATGTGTGTCAGGTGTGTGTATTTTGAATTGTCCAATGTGGTGGTGTTTTGTAAGTGTGTGTGTATTTTGAGCGCGGCGGTGTGTACCACCAATGGTTTACCGCAGATGAAAGACCACTGCGTTGATTCGTGGGTCATGATACTGTGGGCGTGTTTCTGTTGGCATGACGGTGTGGTTTTGCTATCACCAGTTTATCACTGACCTTTGATGTGGCAGACTTGTGTGGGTGTCTGTATTGTGGCGGTATTCTCTGTGTGGGTCATAATACCAGTGGCGGTTTACCGCCGCGGTCACGGTATGTTGGTGCCCGTCAGCACAACGGTAGGCGGCATTTACCGCCAAGGTTGTAATGAGGGCCTAAATGCCTGGTCCCTGGTAGATGCGCAATTCACTCAGTTTGTTACAGAGGAACTATTGTCAATCGTTCGAGCTGAATGTAGCTGAAAATATAGAAAGCAATCAAGTCATCTTTGACTTGAAGACCAGAGTGCTCAAACTAAAAAGGAAACTACATGGTGAAATTGGAGGGCCATTTGAATGCAGACAGGGCAACAATTGTATCTGAATGAAGCCAGGCAGAGCTGGATTGCGTCCACCAGGTGAATATGTGAAATAGAAGACAAATCTGGCAAATAACTAGCTGGGCACCAGGGAAATGACCTCTAGGGTGATCCAGCATATCAGGGATTCAAGCCGAAAAATATTTGAATTTGACACCAAGAGGCAGGAGGCTGGTCTTTCCGCAAGCGTTCCACACTCCTCATCACTGACCTCTCACTGGCAGCTCTTGAGGGTCATAAGTATAGAGAGTGGCTGAAACAACCATCACAGCAGAATTAAATTCAAATCATTCCTCTCCCGTCATCTATTAACAATGTTTCTTGAGACAGTGGTGAGAGGGGCTCTGCTACCTGGACTAGATTTGGCAACATTTGTGGTAATAACCAGTACATGTGCCAGAGCATTGTTCCTGTTACCACACTATATTCCTCAAGTACTGAAACCAAGATCTTCACCAAATTACAGCTCGGAGGCTGGCACAGGTAATTATATTTTTGCTCCACTCGGATCAATGCAATTGTGTCCCCAGTTGCAGCACTAGGCACTGTATCTACTGCGTACATATTGCCCTTGAACAGGATTTTGAAAACACTTTCAACTCCCTCGATTTGTTCTTCCTTTTTGGGGGTGTTGCTGCGTATGGAATTCATGTTGGATCTACTTGGTAGGGCCTCTAGCCTGCAGGTTAACTAGAACAAGTCAACCCTATTCCTAATCAAGGGAGATGCAGAGATGACAAATTGGCAGTCCCCCTTCTGTATTAGAAACTCAGAGACAGATTTATGAAAACTGGGGCCCCTTAGTGCCCACTTAACACCACCATGGTGGTAGTTAGGGAAATAAGGTCATATTTTTTTACGCTAGTTTGGCTCTTTGCAGGAATAACGTCAAAAAGTTGACGCTTATCCTGCAAAGCACCCGGAGGCCCATTGAAACCAATGGGAGCCTCCTTCTGACAGCTGCTCTGAACAGGCATTAAAAATCCCGGAAAAAGTGACACAAAGAAATCTTTTAGATTTCTTTATGACATTTGTTCACCCCCTCCCCCAACGGGGGAACTCCCCCTTGCATATATTATGCCTTATACAGGCATATTGTGGCACAAGGGGTTACAAAGTGGTGCAATACATGCATTGCGCAACTTTGTTAATATGGCACAGCGTTTTTGGCCTTCCAACGCCACAGTAGCATAAAAACATGACCCTAATGTGGTGATGAAATGGCACTAGGCCCTTTTAAATCTGGGCATCAGTTCTAAATACCTTGGCATACATATTCTGCTGAACCTCAAAAGGATCCTGTCAATTGGTCAAATCTTCCACTAAATAAACTGGTTAGTATTGCTTAGTTTGTGGTTCCTCCAATATTCCTACATACTTTGCAAAATTTCCTGATTGTGATCCCTCAGTTGTGGTTCACTGCACTACGAACCAAAATACACTCTTTTGTATGGGAAAATGGGGCCTGCAGATTGCATTAGACAAATGTACCCAATTGACACATGATGGTGGGAGATAGGTATGACCATCTCAACTATTGCTTCCCACAGATTGATAATGGTCCTATATGACTGACTCCATAATGGGTTTGTGTTAGCCTGCCACCAAACTTCCTTCGCTGACACACCAGAATATAACCCACAAGAACTAAATTAATCTTTAGCCCAATTGAGATGGTGAGCTTTTCACATTTATACAAGTCTGACATTATTAATGGTTCACAACCCCTCAAAGAAAAATGGGAGGGATGGGTGGGTGGTGGGATAGAAAAATGACTTCACACGAGTTTGTAATTTCCTTTCTCCTGCACCTCTTTCAGCTCGAAATACTATGAGGCATATTTATAGTCTGTTAGCGCTGAATTATTGTCATTTTTTAATGTTAATTCCACGCAAACTTAACACCATATTTATATTTTGACGCTAGACCCGTCTAGCGTCAAAATATTGGCACAAATGTTATTTTTTGGATGCATGAAACCTCCTTGCGTCAATGAGATGCAAGGTAGGGGCTCCCATCCAAAAAATTACTCAAAGCCCCTAGCGCCATATTTATCCAGCCGGGCAAAAATGGTGCACGATTGGGAGGCGGACATGAAAACTATGTTAACTCCAATTTGCGTCATATTTTAGCACCTTGGTCAGACCAGGCGTTAAAATAATGCAAACCCATCACTACTTAAGGAAAACACACATTACTAACCAACAGGAGAAGATGGAGGAGCTACTGATCCAGCTTACGAGACAATGCAGAGGACAGCAACAACTACAGCAATCACCACCACCACAACACGTCCCACAAAGGCAATGCAGAAGGCAGGAGAGGGACTTCAGAAGCAGAACAACGCTCTTTGAACTCATGGACCAGGACATCATAAGGACATACAGACTGAAACGGCAAGCCATACTACACCTGCTGCACAAATCACAGCCAGCCTGCAGACCCCACACAACATACCACCTGTGACAAAGCTGCTAGCTGTCCTTCACATGCTGGCAAGTGGCTCATTCCAAACAACGGGTGACCTGGTTGTTGGTGTCTCACAGCTGTCATTCTGTGAGTTCCTGCCAAAGGTGTTAGATGCTATAATCTCCCAGACACCCCACCACATCAGCTTCCCCAACACCCAGCAAAAGCAGCAGGAGACAAAACAGGGGTTCTGCCAAATCCATGGATTCCTGCATGCGCTCGGTGCAATTGACTGCACCCATGTCCGGCTCGTTCCACCTGCAGCAACAGAGCACTTATACCGGAATTGCAAGAAAGCATTCCATTCATGTGCAGGTCACAGTGGACCACCAGGGACTATTCATAAAAATGTTGGCCAAGTATCCTGGGAGTGTCCATGACTCCTTCATATTCCGGCACAGCAGGATCAATGAACACTTTCAGGATGGACAATATGGAAATGGACTACTTGAGGGTAAGTCAACAAACCTGCCAATATACACACAACACACCAACCCTGTAGGACACTCAAGACATACACCACTACATAAACACATGGTCAGGGTAACACAGATGTGCAGGTAACAACACATATGCACCATACTGCAGTACAGCATAATCAGTGCACACCACAAACACATACACCCACATGTACATAACACACCCACAACTTGACAGGCACACCATGTGAAGGACAGGTGCAGATATGTACCCTTTGCTAACAGAAGAACTACAGAGACCACTACAAGTGCCCTCAGGTTGCCTACTACATACACTTCACACACAGTACACCAACGAAAGAATAGCATAGCCATGTCAATGGCATACATCATGCTCATGCTACGTAAGTCTCATATAGGCACATATCCCTTAAAAATCATGCCATGCAAGTCACTGCCAGAACAAACATCAAATGGCAGACAATTGGTGCCAATACAAACTACATCTCATCAACACATACCTGACTTTCCTGTAGTGTGCATAGATATCTGCCTGATGCATTGGGTCACACACATAGCAATACAAAATCAATTTCCATCACATACCATGTGCCAGATTTCTGAGAAGTGGCACCACACCTACTGTAGTACCACCTCAAATGCACCACTTACTGACCCACAACACCATCATGTCAGTACTATAAACAATAAATGGCTCACCATGGGGCAGAGTCACTGTTAGACAGTGCAGATCATGGATGCACTAGTGGAACCCTATAGGAGAATTCAGGACATCACTGACCTCACATGCACTGTGCCAAGGGACACTGTTAGACATGGGGTCTTTAGTTGGCAGTCAGGTTACCCCCTGCCCAAGCAAGGACCCTCACTCTAGCCAGGGTAAAGGAGAATCACCCTCAGTTAACCCCCGCTCACCCCTTTGGTAGCTTGGCACAAGCAGGCAGGCTTAACTTCAGAGTTTAGGTGTAAAGTATTTGTACCAAGACACACAGTAACTCAGTGAAAACACTACAAAATTACACAACACAAGTTTAGAAAAATAGGAAATATTTATCTAAACAAAACTACAAGAATCCAACATACACAAGTCAAGTTATTAATTTTAAAAGCAAGAGAGTCTTAAATCCTTTTGTAAATAGTAAAAACACTGTTAGCGTTGAAATGCACCTGGGTAGGGTCAAAATAACGTGCACGGGCGAGTGTGCGTTGAAAAAGGTTAGCGATGCATCGATTTCTCACCCGCAAGCGAGACCGTGCGTTGTTTCTCCTTCTCCGGTCAGGTCAGCGTACGTTGTTTTTCCTCTCTGCAGGAGAGCGATGCGTTGATCCGGGCAAACACTCAGGTCCAGGCAGGCGATGAGTCATTTTCCCGTGCCCAGCAAGGTTTGCATCAAAATTCCGGGCCCACGGTATCAGCAAAACCGCACTGTGTGGGTTGCGATGTTACCAGCCTCCGTTAGCGGTGTGGCGCGTCCTTTCTCCAGACAAGTGCATCGATCATCCAGCTGTGCTGCAGGCGGAGTGTCGATTTCAGCTGCAAAGATGGTGCTGCGTTGTTTCTTCAGCTGCGTCTCGGAGGCTGCATCATAAATTTCCCCGCACGGTGGTCTGTGTGTGGATTTTCAATCTTGGTCTGCCAGCTTCACCTGTCAAGGGCCCAAAACTGGATAGGGCACCACTTGGCAGGGCAGGAGTCTCAGGAGAGAGTCCAGGTGCTGGCAGCAGAAGTCTTTGATGGCCCTGAGACTTCAACAACAGGAAGCAAGCTCAGGACAAGCTCTTGGAGATTTCTTCACAAGCAGGAATGCACAACAAAGTCCAGTCTTTGTCCCCTTTCACCAGGCAGAAGCAGCAACTGCAGGATAGCTCCACAAAGTACAGGCACAGGCAGGGCAGCACTTCTCCTCAGCTCTTCTCCATGCAGAGGTTCCTCTTGATTTCCAGAAGTGATCTAAATTCTGTAGTTTTGGGTACTCTTATTATACCCATTTTGGCCTTTGAAGTAGGCTTACTTCAAAGGAAAGTCTCTCTTGTTTGTGAAATCCTGCCTTTCCCAGGCCAGGCCCCAGACATACACCATGGGGTTGGAGACTGCATTGTGTGAGGGCAGGGACAGCCCTTTCAGTTGTAAGTGTCAGGTGTTCAGATGGCTCATCAAGATATGCAGGCTACACCCCAGCTCCCTTTGTGTCACTGTCTAGAGACAAGTAGCATTTTCAAACACACAATCTCAAAAATCTACTTCACTAAAAGATGTATTTTTAAATTGTGAGCTCAGAGACTCCAAATTCCAAATGTCTATCCACTCCCAAAGGGAATCTAATCTTTAATAATATTTAAAGGCAGCCCCCATGTTAACCTATGAGAGGAATATGCCTTGCAACAGTGAAAACCAAATTTAGTAGTATTTCACTGTTAGGACATATAAAACACACTAGTATATGTCCTACCTTAAGCATACACTGCATCATGCCCATGGGGCTACCTAGAGCCTACCTTAGGGATGTTTTACATGTAAGAAAAGGGAAGGTTTAGGCTTGGCAAGTGGGTACACTTGCCAAATCGAATTGGCAGCTTAAAACTGTACACACAGACATTGCAGTGGCAGGTCTGAGCCATGTTTACAGGGCTACTAATGTGGGTGGCACAACCAGTGCTGCAGGCCCACTAGTAGCACTTGATTTACAGACCCTGGTCACCTCTAGTGCACTGTACTAGGGACTTACCAGTAAATCAAATATGCCAATCATGGAAATCCAATTACATACACATTTTAAGCAGGAGCACTTGCACTTTAGCACTGGTTAGCAGTGGTAAAGTGCCCAGAGTAACAAAAACAGCAAAAACAGAGTCCAGCACACATCAACAATCTGGCAAAATGTTAGGGGAGACCACGCAAACGATGCCAAGTCTAACAGATACATTTGCTAAATAGCTGAGCTCCATCCCATAGCCTGCACTGTGCACAATAATGCTGATCATCCTGAAACAATGGGATACACACCCTTAGACACCTGATGGCTGCCACAAACATTAGCTGCCACTCAGGATCACCAAGGGACCTATGTAAAAGCTGCAGTACCATTGTCATGGCCTGCATTGTATGTACAACTTGGCAGATGACCACTCTTTTGTTACTTGAAGCCACATTGTAAATCAGCCACCCTCCCATGCAGTATGTAGCGTGTAAGGGGCATGCAATGTGTGTTGCTGCAGGTCAGTCACCACAAGATACATAGCATGATGATGCTGACTCAGATGTAGGTGTCACCTAAATTCTGAGGCAGTGCCAACATCAAACAGTACCACATGGTTGGATTAACCCAGAAACACATATATGTGTCCAGAGATGCACAGCAAAGGCTGCACCTATTTAGAGGTGAAATATTTAAAATTAACAGAGTTCGTTTTTTGAGGAAACTACATTTATCATGATGCAATGGGGCTGATCATTTGCTGGGATGTTAGGCAGGTGTGCTCCTAACTGTTTGCAATAAGGAAGTAGACTGTGCTTTGAACTCATATGAATGTGCCACCAATGCATGCTGCATACTGCTGCACATACAGAAAGAGCCAATTGTCCATCAAACCAGCATATGTATAGGGTCGTGTCCCTTCCTGCACAGATACATCCACCTCCACAGGGCAGCTAGCCAAGCACCCTGGTGCAAGTTGGTGGTGTAGGTGCATGGCTGCATATTAGCCACTGGTGCAGGGGACAACAAAGGGTTGCCTAGTAACATGTCACACACGGGGCATTCTTGAATAGTCAAAATGTTGCAGGACAGTGCTGCTAATGTTGGAGACGTGTTGTGCATTGTCACTTACTCATTTCAATGGGCCTAAGTGTTCCACAACATCTGTAATGACACATGTCAAAATGGATGGGATGTCTAGGCTCTGTAGTGCTCCCATGTTGCCTCCACATCTGACCCCATTGTGTTGTGAGGATGTGTCATGTCCCCTCTAGTGATAGCACATTGATACAAAGGTGCACTACACAACACATGATACATACCGACCACCAGTTAGGAATCCAAATCATATGTCACAGTTCCTTGAGCCAAGCTCAAGATTGTCATTTCCAACAACACAGTGCTGAGAAGAACTTGAACAAGGCCAGGAACTCACATCATACCTCAAACACATGAGTCACAACCAACTCAAAATATCAACTGCCATGCTACATGACAAATCTGTTGCAAGCCTTAACAACAACTTACTCATTTTTCCTTTTGCAGCGGATCAGGGTCATGGCATACAGCCATGGATTATGACCCCATTTGCCAACCCAAGCACAGCAGCAGAGCGTGCATATAATGAGGGACATCAGAAGACACAAAGGGGGTTATTCTAACTTTGGAGGAGGTGTTAATCCGTCCCAAAAGTGACGGAAAAGTGACGGATTTACCACCAGCCGTATTACGAGTCCATTATATCCTATGGAACTCGTAATACGGCTGGTGGTATATCCGTCACTTTACCGTCACTTTTGGGACGGATTAACACTCCTCCAAAGTTAGAATAACCCCCAAAATATGGTAGAGAGGACATTTGGCATCCTGAAGTCAAGATTCAGGTGCCTGGACCTCACAGGAGGCAGCCTCCTATATGCCCCACACATTGTCTGCAAGATCATAATGACATGTGCTATCCTGCACAACATATGTGTGCGGATAAAGGTCCCTTTGTATGAGCAGGTTGATGACCTGCCTGAGGAGGAGGATGGTGGTGAAGAAATGGAGGGGGAACAGCACAACACAGCTGCTGAGATATGCCGCAGACAGCACATAGTTGATAACTTCTTCACTTAAAAATCACTTAACTCACCTTGTACATTTTGTGAATAAACACCTCACTTATTCAAACAATCCTGCTTTGGTCTCTTCAATCTCCACAACATATACCATAGGAATGTGAGTCTAACCTCAGGGAGCATGTTACAAATACGAATCTGAAAAGTACTGTTGCAACATCAGATGTGATGCGTAAGATTGTACTGCCACCATCACGCACATCACTAATAGCCTCATCACTGGTATATGACAACTGAAGGAAACAATCTATGGACCACAACATATAGATTACATCCACGTTGCCAACTTATTCATCAATAGCTCATCACACACAACTACAACATGTTCAAATAGGAAGTAAGCAAGGGGCCCACACATGAGGTAGTGGATGTCCAAAATTAGAAAGACAGTAATGTTAGAACAGAACACTGTCACAACTCAGTGTGAGAGTTGCAATGGCTGCATGGAACATGTGTGACGAGGGTGGGACATCAATGGTAACAATGGTCATCATGATTAGCCCAGGTATGACAAGCAATGGAAGAAGGTGGACCTGCAGAGAACATACATGGTAATCAGTCCTGCCATTGCCATGGCGCCCAATCCTGACACAAGGTACACATGACCTCGCATTTTGCACGGACGCGTCTGTGGAATGCACATCAGTATGGATGAGAACATATGCAGCTAGGGCTGCAGGTCCACCAACAACCATTGCTAAATGTAATGAGTTTAATCAAACATTTGTGGTCAAAACATTATCTGGGTGGAATGTAGACAGAGTGTGTTATACACATATGTATCAACAAAGTACACATGTCAGAAATATGTGTAGTCCACACACAAGTCACCATAAACTCCAAATCTATATACAGAGACAATTGTCGGGTAACATTTTCTAGGTAGCATTGGTTCAGCCATCATCAACAATGCCTGAGCTGTGTATGTTGACTTAAATAATATGCTCTGTATGACAACTTCACATATCAGATACGAAAACACGATTCACAATCACAGACCAGAACTATTACATTGTACTGACTGCTATACATATGTGGATACACTGTTGTCACACATGCATAAGTATGCACAACGTGCAACTATTTACATGCTGTTGACTCTGTAACACACACATCAATGTAACAGACCAATCACACCCTCATCACATTGCTGCATGGACTATCACATGTGGCGATACACAATATGCCACACTGCACCACAGCCCATGTCATTTGTATGTTGAGGCAGGGTCATCTAAAGACAGTGAAACAAAAACACACAATCAGGAATTGACTAAAAAATAATTACGCAAAGTATATGACACATGGGCCCTCAGCGTGAATTCCAGCTTGGCACTCTTCTCAATGCTGATTTTCAGTGAATTTGACGCATAAAGGTAAAGCGGCAATAAAAATCACACACGTACGTCATGCGTCTAAAATACGCATCCAAATTTCACATGCGTCATATAAATACACACATAACAGAAAACGTGACGCACAGGGACAGGAAGTGATGTAATAGAAAATCCTGTTGACAAGCATGGTACAGTGGGTGTACTTTCACTTTCTCTTTACAGTCTGTTCCTCTTTTGACTGTGAGGTTGTGTTCTGGAGTTGGTGGTTGTGATTTCCTTGCATATTGTATTTTGTGGTGTCCCTCCTGTCATGTTTTGTTAATTATTGTCTGTATTTCATCCCAGTGTTCGTAAATTTGTGCGGTTTTTGTGCACAATTGTATTTGTACTGTGGGGTGTCTGTCCGAGATAGTTGTTAAGTTAGGATATTTGTGATTAGTTATTGGGCTTAAGTTTCCTTTATTTTAATTTCATTTTGTTTTTCAAAGTAATTGTGGTTAACCGATACTGTTTCAATATGTCTGGTTGGGGGAGGTAAACAGGATGGGAGAGGAAGAGTTGGGTGACTTTGTGTGGCTGGTAGCCCACTACCTGCCGTTGATGTTGGAGATGGGGGGCCAGGTCACACAGGGTTACCGGACCGAGGTGAGGCAGCTGTGGTGGGGCAAGATGCTCTACCACCTGAAGATGGTCTTTCGGAGCACCCGAAATGAGCACCAGCTGAAGCATCACTGGGCCGATCTGGTGGCCAGGGAGCAGGATCTGCTCAATCATCTTGGTGTGGAGTTTGGTGGCCCTATTGGGGAGTCTCCCATTGGCATACTATTTACTGTTCACCGCTCTTGAATAACAGTAGCAGATGTGTTGGAGTGCTGCATGCAATGCTTGTGGACAGTTTGCATGCAACCAGAATGAAGTGTAACTGCTCCAGTCTAGACATGGAGTTCACATGGTGAGTCATGCACAACCATCACTAAGTCACACATTTCAGGGGCCATGGCGACACCTGTGCCCCGGCATAGTGTCATGGATGGTGCGCCAAGACACTGCTAGCCTATCCTATTTACCTGGATTGTGTCAACAAAGTAGGGCAATGCATGTATAGCGCTACTTTGTCATCCATTCATAAACATGATCCCTGCCATTATGTTAGCAAAGGGGACTTACCCACCTTAGGGGGCAATGTAAATAGACAACTTTGCCACATAAGTCATGGATTACTCAACGCTTGATCATTGCAGACTAATAATTGAGCCACATGTCCATCACAAAGTGCTTCTGGGTGCCTTGCAGGACAAGCTTGAATACCTGAGAAAATTGTCTTGCAAAGCACAAGGGTAGTGTCATGTATTTGTTACACGATTACCCCTTATACCATGGAGTTCCATCATCTATAGATTGCCTACATATGGTTGTTGCAGGGTGCAGCACTACATGAGTCTCAGGCCCAGTGTAAGTGTGCAGATGTGTGGCTCTCACTCACCTGAACGCCAGTGTCATCGTGTGTTTGTAGTGGTGTGTCTGTTGCACTGTTTTACATTAGGATAACTAGCTCACTCCTCTAAAATAGTACAAACTGTAATTTGTTGTCCAGTAGTAGTGACAGTATTATGATACTAAGCATGGTTTTCCATTCATATCTTATAGGTGGACCTGCCCCCTACACAATTGGTGAAATGGCAAGATTTGAGGATCCAGATGTATCCAGTAAGTGTGATTATGTGTGTCCTGTGAAGTAATCCAGGGTTTGATGTGAGTCAGTCGTGTGTGTTGCACACAATTCTAGATGTGATAAGCTGTCAAATGATCAGATATCAAGGTAGGCTAGATGGTGACATTGTGTCCCGTTGAAATGTTCCCCAGGTACCACCAGAGGGTCATATCTTGTGAGGCTCTTAGTGCTTAATTGGCAGCAACATGTAAACAAGGTGATGACAAGCCACATGTAGGGCCATATGTGACTAAGAAGAGCAACGCTATTAGAACATTGGTAGCGGGGCACTCCGTCATTCTCACAACACAGGGATGCACCATTTTGAACCCAATGTGGTGCATCCCTGTATTGTGATGAATATGGAGGACTGGGCTGGCAATTGTCTCCCAGCATGACACTCGGTATTTTGCACTCCATGTACGTAACACTTATGTGGAATGTAATAGGCATGCATGCAGGTCAAGGCCAAATTTGTGTTGGCATGGAAATGGGTGTGTAAGGAATACTATTGGCAGATCAGGTATTAATGGGTGTCTACACCTGGGCACGTAAATGTAGATGTGATAGGCCTATGGATACCAGCTTCCTAGTTGGCAGACCTCCTAACATATGGTCCACTCCCTGACTCCATGTTTGAGTGGGCATGCTGTGGTGGATGACCAGGACAGTTGAGATGATGGATTGCAAGCCATCCTCCCTTAGTGACGGGGGAGAGGAATACCAAATTTGTAGGTAGATGTGATGCTCACAGTGTAGGTGACAGTCATATTGATCAGGCTTGCATGTGTACCTATCAGCACCCCTTATGGTTACCAACTGCATCCCATCCTCCCTTCTAACATATTTAATTTACTGGTGATGTATGGGTGAAAATTTACAAAGATGATGAGGAAATTTGTGCCTGATCTATGTGAAGTTTACGCTGCCTTTGCATCATTACATTTTGCACAAAAGCTGTCACCACAACTACAGCCCCAGCTACAAAACCTTCGACATCGGCATCAACGCATCAGCCCACACCACCTGCTGCCATGGACCAGGAAATACTGCAAGATCTGCAGAGGGATGTGACACTAGTCTTGAAAAGGTTGGACAGTTTGGAAAAGATGGTGGCAGCCAATACAAAGAGACTAACATACATTCAAAAATCCTTAAGACAACAAAGCTGTGATTGGCTTTGGTACTTTCACCCCCAGTTCTGTAGTTCTGTCCCATCCCTCCTCATTTGTATTAATGTTTTATAGTGGGTTTTAAGGGGTTAGTGTTAGGTTAGGGTAGATATGTAGTTTAGTTAAGATAAGTGGGGTTGGGGGTGGGTTTTCCACTTTTTACATGTTACTTTGTGGGTGGGTGGATGGGGGTAATGTTGGGGTATATATGTGTTTTAAATAGAACAAATAAATAAAAAATGCTAAAAAATAAATATAAAAAAATACCCCAAAAATATTTATTTGTTTAGATATAGTTAGTATATGTGTAGTTTAGTATATGTTGTCCTGCATGTGTCTCGTTACATAAGTGGGTTTAGGGGCATTGTTTAGAGTGTGTTGTTAAATTTTAAGTTTAGCAAAGGGTAGTTAGGGTTAGTTTATGGTAAAGTATAGTTAGGTTAGGTTAGGATAGGTTTTCATTAATTTTTCTGTTTAGTTTCATTGTTGTTAAAATAAATGTGGGTACTCCCTTACTTTATGTATCATATGCTTGTGTCTCAGGGTCTTCCCATGAGTGCACAGTGAAAATTGTGTTTTGGTCGAGGCATTCCGTCCTGCCTCCAAATCCCTCTCTTGACATGTTCATCACCTGTTTACAACTGAGCTGTTACATTGGCAGCTGCAACACATCTACTGTCTATGCATCTGCTATCCAGTGTACGCACCACTCAAGGTGACTATGTTTACTTTCTATTGGACAGGTGTGGTAATTCAGCTGTCAGTGTTAGGGTCCTTTGTAGGAATGTTGGGCACTGTGGCACATCTGACAACAGCCTACATTTAATATCTATCCTGCAAAACTGACCAGTGGCAATTACAGATGAGGTTAACTATCTCTGTTTCACACCAATGTGTTCTACTGGTACTCCCAGCTAACGATATTGCCCAAGAACTGTTTCACAGCCATTCCTGCCGTATGTAGTGGGTGAAGCATACATGTGTTCTACATTTTTTACATACTCAGTGAATTGCTTGTAGGGGTGAGTCCAGCATTGTCATTCATCATGTAGGAACCTTGTCCGTAGATAAGTGCCCCCATATTCCTGCACTCTTGTACTGACACTCTATGACTAAAGACATGGTTACACATATCACAATTCCTAAGCGTAGTAAATGTGTCACACTGCACAAAGGCATGCTGGTTGTGTAGGAGGTGTTTAATTATAAATGTTGTAGTGCAATATTTACAATGTCCAGGTCTGTGACCCCATTAGAGAAATCCATACAATTGTGACACAACACAAGTCCAGGGTTGAGGGACATGTCATGGGACAGAGGTACATGATTTGCCAATTTGTAGCTGAGAGACAATGACAGTCCATAGCAGACAGGTCAACAGTGTGTCTTGAAGAGCGCACATATCCAACTGTGCTAACACTGGCATGATGTCAAGCACAGGACAAAGGAAAATACTGCTCATGTGGCATGGGCTGGTGCTACCGGGAACTTACGGGTGAAGATGATCTGTTCCACATCTTATCCTCCGATGTGTGTGGTATCTCCTCTGCCCTTGATGGTGGTGGTGGGGAAGTAGAGGGTGGGCCACACACACTTTAGTGTTTGGAGATGTGGACTCCCAATATCGGGCAGCTGCCATTTGTGGAACAACATATGGCATCACTGCAGCAAGGAGAAACTGCTGATTTTTTAGAATAGCAGCAACATCCCTGTGGTAGGCAGCCATCTCTGCCCTGAGGGAGGCCAGTTCCCAGTGCATGGAGTCCATCTTGTTCTCAAGCACGCTGTTCCCAGTTTGGGAGGGCAGTTGTTGTGGCCTTTCCCTCATGGCAGCAGCCATGTCCCTCATACACTGCTGGACTCCATGCATTGAGGAGTGTGTGCCTCGTTTGGCTGCAGTCTGTTCAATGGCTGTAACGAGGCATGTGCGCATACCCTCTAGGCTGGGTGCCATAGTCTGCATCCCCACTCACACCTCCTTGGCCAGCTCCCGCTGGACTCCACCCACTATCCTCTCAAAGCTGGTCCCTGGGTCCTCGGAGTCCTCAGCTGTGTCGGTGTTGGCAGGTCATACTATTAGGATGCGGGGTGGGGCATATGGGATGGCTGCTACATTTTTACTCCTCCTGGTGACTGGAGGTGGTGTCTGGAGGGATACAAGAAATTATTGGAGGGTGTCTTGGCAGATGGTTATTAGCTGGTCATTCAGGTCATCGGGGTACTCCAGGACAGGCAGATCAGCAGGTGAGCCATCATCCTCTCCAATGAGATTGTTTAAAATCAATCTTTCTGTGTTGTAGCAGTTAATATGTCACGTCACTGACTTGCTATTGGTGGCTCATTGTTACCTTAGTTCCCAAACATTGTTCCTGTACTTCATGGTTAGAGTCTATCAGTCCTTTGCCCCACCTGAGTGTCACATGAGGGGAAGCTCAGGTGGGGCAATTTGCTGCATCGTATCTACTAGGTGTGATGTATATCCTTTCTGTGGCTTGACACCATCTTATCATTGTCAACCTTCCCTATGCATTCATTTTCATGGTGAGGCCTTGCAATGGATGTTGCACTGCTCAAGCCACAGCACCACACATGTCAATATGCCGCTGTCCCAGTCTTACATGTTTCATTTACACCCATGCGGTACTGTAACCTTGCACCACCCTAGGGTTGGCATTGCCAGACACTTTGCTCTTGCTACCACTGATAGCGCCTCATGTTGATGTATGTCTACTACTTTACAGAGCACACATGGGCCTAGCAGAGTTAAATTTCATCTTCTGTCTGTGCAGGTAGGTGCGCCTAACTACACACCTATTATCTCCCCCTCATTGCAGCCATCCTTGCACCATGATATATGAGATGCAGCATGGTGGCAGTACAGCTAATTTGACACAGGCACATGGGTAGACGCAGGGATGGCCAGCATGGGTATAATATTTTAGCTGTGTACATCATTATGTATGTGACATTGCCTAATGCTAAATGAGTTTATGGACATGGCCAGTTAACGGGAGTGGAACTTAGGTCAGGGCCTCAAGCTAGTTTGATGGTGATTCTGCAGGTAGTCATACTGGTCCCTCATGTCAAATGCAGTAGTGCTATGATCAGCTGACTGCCATTGTCCATATGAACACCCCCAACAGTGCAGGTGGTAGTGGCAAGTGTTGTCAATGGGGAATGCCCCATGGGCCAATGGCCTATCACTGGCAGGTTTCCATCATCTCACAGACTGGCAATGGCACCTGTCTTGTGACACCAGACCAGTATCACGTTCAATGCTACACTCTAGGTCTGTTCCCGTGGGGAAACCCCCATGCAAAGGTTGGAGGAGATGTGGTGTGGTGTGCCCCTGGATGCCACTGCACAGCCCATGCACCTGGCATGGACAGTGGAGGGGGTCCCATGCCCTGCCCTTTTGACCTTTCTACTGCCTGATTTGCAGAACTAAGTGCAGCGTGTCCTGTCACACCCAATGCACCCCAAGACTGGCACTGACCCAATTTGATCCATCAACAATGTTGTGCTAAGTGCCCCAGAGAGCTACCATGGGCAGACAGATTTCCACCGCCATCCCAACGTGTGACTAATCTTGCCAACCACAAAGGGTACACTGCACTGGCAGTCTTACCAACACCAGACTTAGCCGTGCACCATCCCCCACCCTTCAATGTGGAATTATACACCATTATGTTCACAGTCATACCCCATGAGTTTTATGTGTGTGTTTATTTCCCCATTCCTATATGTATCACATGGTTGTGTCACAGTAGTTGTGGGCTCAGCCTGTAACGGTTGTGACCTACAGTTTGCTATCTGTAGTACATATTTTCTGTAGAGGCACATTTCTGTTCAGCATCAAGATGTGTGATTCCACACTGCACCAGTTTACTTGGTCTGGGTGGTGCACATTTCCTGTGATACAGGACCACCCTGCTATTCCCCTAGCACCTGCTCAGATTATTGTTCCCTGCACCCAGGGGGCATCCTCACTGCATGACGGAGTGGTGGCTGCCTTATGTGGATGTGTTGTCAATGTGCGGGTTGGTGGTGCTACTGGCACATGTCTGGGACAGTTGCAATGAATTCTGTGCTGTAAGATGCAGCATACATGTGTTTGGGCAAGAACGCAAGGCAGCTGGAAGGTGTTACCACAAGGGGCACCACCATGACGTGGCCCCAGGTATGGCATTGACTGACTACCTAGTCTCTGACATCTTGGTCATGTTGGTTGGGTTGATATGACTATATGCAAGGGATGTTGTGATGACACAACCAGAGGCATAGTCATTATACATACCATCCACCCCATGTGCTGCTTATGTACATTTTGGTATTTTGGCCTGGTAATTGACATATGTCAAGGTTGTGTATGTGTTATGGTGCATGGCACTACCAAGGCGTACGTATGTGTAGCTTACGTCAGCATGGTGCAACTTGCTTAATGTGCAATGTGTCCCTCTGCACTCCTTTGACATGCATTGTGTGAGTCCTATGTGCCTCCTCCTTCTAGCACTTGACAATTTGACATTAATTTCCCCCATGCAATTTACCCTGCATTTGTAGTGTTTCCTGGTAATCTTGCCTGTCCTGTCCTGCGATTCCAATGACCAGTTCCTCCGGGATGACCACTGCAGCCATCTCCTCCATCTCGTCCAAGTCCTCATGTGGTGCTGGACTACCACCTCCAGTTTGCAGTGCTGCCTTCCTATTCCATGACATTTTTTCCTTTGTCCTTCACATACAATTATGCCAGCATTTCTTGCACTCTGTTGTGGTTCTCCTAACCTCTGCCACACTGTTAACCTTGTCTACTATCTGCTGCCAAATTGCCTCTCTCCTGCCAATTGGAAATCTTGAGGTGACGAAGAGTTGATGTTGATGCTCCGTCACCTCTCTCACCAGTATTTCATGCTCCTCTGCACTGAAACAACACTTTCTCTTTTTCTTCTCCCTCCTCTGGGTCTTGTCTGTGTCCTCCTGGCTTGTTCCTGGTTGATTGGCATCCCCCTGGGGTCTCTCTTGGATTTCTGGGTCCATTTTGCCTCTCCTTTGCACTGTTTTCTCCATTAGCTTCTGTATTTGCCGCGAATGTGGGTAAAAATGGTGCATTTCCGTTTTGCGACAAAAGGGTTAGAGTCATTTTCTGGCGTTATCGGCATTTTGCCTCACGACAAGGCGCAATGGTTAAGGTCAAAAGTTTTGACTCAATCCTATTTTTAGCACCAACCAGCATCATAGTATAAATATGAAGCGCAGGTGGCGTGAAAAAATGGCACTAGTCAACGCTAAACTTTTTGAAGCAAAACTAAGTTAGCGCAGTTTTGCGTCAAAAAGTATAAATCTGGGCCTATCTACGTTGTATGTTAGGCCTCAAAATGTATGTCATGTTGACAGTCTACCTTCGCCATCCTGTATGTATCCTATGTATGTTGTAAATACCTCTGCATCTTATTTTGTCAACATATAATTCATGATAACGGGACAGACTTGCATATTTATTCTTGATAACTCAACAAATCAGTGTTTCTTATGACCCAAAAACAACAATCAAGTTTGTTCATTGATTGTCCATTCATGATATACGTTTTTACCACTTTCTAACATATTTTGGCCCTGATTTATACTTTTTGGAGCAAAACTGCACTAACGCAGTTTTGCACCAAAAAGTTTAGCACCCGCTTCCACCATTTCTGTGCATCAGCTGGGCACCATATTTATGGAATGGTGCAAGCCGGTGCAAAGGTTAGTCTAGCGTAAAAACAAAATTACGTTAGTCGGGTGGGGCTGGTGGGATGGAAGAAGGGGGTTTTGCATCCAAAAAATTATGTTAGGGAGGTTAGAGTAAAAAAAATGACTCTAACCTGCCTAAAGTCATTTTCTGATGCAAAACCATCCATACCACATGACTCCTGTCTTCTTAGAAAAGACAGGAGTCATGCCCACCACGTCAGTGGCCAGCACAGGGGACCAGAGTCCCCTGGGCATGGCCACTGTACCCAGTGCTATGTAGGTGGGCCCATTTTAGGTCCCCCAATGGCACTTAAAAACAAATACTTACCTGTACTTACCTATACTTACCTGGGATGGGGTCCCCCATCCTCCACTGTCCTTCTGGTGTGGGTGGGGGTGCCCCTGGGGCCTGGGGAGGGCACCTGTGGGCTTATTCCATGGTGTTCCACCATGGAAATAGGCCCACAGGTCCCCTAACTCCTGCCCTGATCCAGGGATTAAAAAATGGTGCAAAGCAAGCTTTGCACCATTTTTTGACCCCTCCTTCCTCCCGTGCGTGATTTTAGCACGGGGGCATAAATATGGCGCTAAGGCCATAGAGTCATTTTTTGCATGGGAATGCCTACTTTGCATCTCATTGACGCAAAGTAGGTTTCCATGTCCAAAAAATGACTTTAACTCCCTAAATTTGGCACTAGACGGGTCTAGCGCCAAAGTATAAATATTGAGTTAGTTTTGCACTGAATTTGTGTAAAACAAAATGACGCAAATTCTAAGTATAAATATGCCCCTTTGTTTTTGACCTCTGGAGAAATTACACTGGATTGAATAACCATGAAATAAAAAAAGTTTACTGGAAATGTGTCCTTGCAAGGACCGAAAAAATATACAATCTTCTATAAAAAGTAAAAGAGTAGCTCTACGCATTAGAAAGGTTTAAGCAGAAAATGATAACTTCTTAGTGAAGTTGTACTACAGGAAAAATAGTAGCCCATTCCAAGGTTATGCGTATAAGGTAATTTACCTTGGGAACACATATCTCTGCAGCCAAGTCCTAAATTTATATTATAATTAGCTGAAAAAATTACAATATTCTATGAAAAGAAAAAGAGCAGCACTACGCATTGGAAAAGTTTAAGCAGAAAATTATAACTTCTTAGTGAAGTTGTACTACAGGAAAAATAGTAGCCCATTCCAAGGTTATGCGTATAAGCTATTTTACCTTGGGGACACATATCTCTGCAGCCAAGTCCTAAATTTATATTATAATTCTCATCATCATCTGTTATTATTATTATTATTATTATTATTATTATTATATTGCTGAGCACCAGAAGAGTCTTTGAAACCCCGGTATGTGGCTCAGTCTGGAATCTGAGAATCCTGTCCGTATCTTGATCCGCAGCCTTGCATCCTAAATAATAGCTTAGCAAAGAATATTCTGAGTAAATATAACTGAATCATTCTGTAATGAACCACAATGTACTGTATTATTGACTTGAATTAGAGCGGGTGGGTCACAGCTGGAGTGCTTCGTCTGGTATAGTGGCAAGAAAGAAAGGAATGTTATTTCGAATTCTTATAAAAGCTCAGTCTTTAATTATCAAAGTTATACTTTAATACATGAATTTAGAAATATTTGAATTTAATCATAATAGAAATAACCACAGGCATTTGTATTTAAATACAGGGGCTCCACTTTCAAATACATTTTGGAGTAAGTAAAGTAATATTGCTGTAATACTTTTTGTACGTACTCTTGCATGCCTTCATGAATTGTTCCCAAAACACAAAAATATGCATACTCGTCCATTTGCAATTAGAATGCATTGAAAGGTCTTGCCATCTTCTCAGTTTTGCTAATAACTCTTGAATGTATGGGTTGATTAAACAATGGCATGTAGGAATAAATAAAAGAGTACTCCATTTTTTCTTTTCTTCTCCCTTTCTTTTCTTTCCCCTTTTTCTTTTTTCCTTTCCTTTCCTTTCCTTTTCTCTTCTTTTTTTTCTTTTTCTGGATCTGCAATTTTTCTTTTATTTTTATTTTTTATAATGCAAGGGGCATAACAAAAATTAATTCAAGGGAGTAATTACATTTTTCGGCAGGATATTTCACACTTTTTAACAATTACAAACTCCGTTTGTCAATCAATTAGGTTCGAAGCTACACATATAGAGTCCTTGTATAAAAGAGTACTCCTGTAGTACTCATAAATACTACTGTGAATCAGCCCCAGGGTCTTTTTCCAAGCAAATATACATCAAAATATTTTTAAAGCCTACCGGGCCTACCTAAGGTATACACAAATATTGGCATTTGACTTGTGTTTCAGAGCATACTTGTGCACTTTATGTGCAGTGGTCATGTGTACAACCGAATCTTCCTGAGATTTTCAAAGCACAAGTTGCAAGAGTGAAGCAAGGGATTGTATAGCATTGTATGTGACATTTCTGAAGATTCATGATTTTTTTGGAGGATTGAGTGAAAAGTTTTACTACTTGATACTGTTGATGTAATGAATGGAAAATGATTCCTGTTATAAAAGAGGAGAAAGAAGTAGCCGCTCAGATTACTCAAGCTTACCTTTGCTGCTAATAGATCTCGCTACCTCTTAAGTTTATACTATGTCCCGAAGAAGTCACTATACAAGAGAGAAGAACTTCTTGACATCTTTACCTACTAATACTTTGAAATTATGTTACCACAGTAATGACTGAGATAAACCAATGGTTCTTAATCATTTGACTTTAGCGACCCAACTGAATAACTACAGGAAGTCCTAGACCCCGGCCTAAAATGATTTCAAGTTACTTCAGAAGAATCCTGTGATGCAATGCTCTTTTTCGTTCCCATCTGTCCTATCCTGCATTTTCTTTCTTGTTTTGTTTTACTGGCTGCCTATTTTTTACTCTTTTTCTTTTTAGTTTTTTTTGTCTATTATTTGTTATTTGAGTGTTTTTTGTGGCTTCATTATTGTCACACTGTAAAGTTTGCTGAGTTTTTACTTGTCGGTTGCCTTGGTTAAAAATTGCAATGCAAGGTTATGGCCAGGCCCATCACAATGTTCGCAGGCTATGTAACATGTTAGAGGCGGCAGCACCATTTTTTGGCATGCAGCACCTCTCCTGAGTGCTTGCAGCAGATGGAAGGTCAGGTAAGTGCAACCCCCTCTTGAAGTGACATGCTGTTGGGTGTATGTGTGACGGGGCATGCATTAAGCCAGTGGAATCAAAAGCTCCCAGCCTCATGTAGTCTACCACTGGCTCATCAATATTGGATGTGTGCGGGTGGAGGCGGAGGCACCGGCACCCAGATCAGGTTGCTTAACATTTCTAAATTCTTCTAATTCTTTAATGATTAGTGTAAATATTTAACTCATTGTGTCTCGTATTTGGCACTTTTCCTCGATCAACAAGTTGGCATTGATGTCAGAAGTTGCTAAGAAGTGATTTAATACTCGAAAAACAGTTGGGTTTAGGGATGGGTACATTTTGTGGCAGGTAATTCTCGGTCTTGGAATGGTGTTGGTGTTTGTTGTGGGAAGGCTTGTTGTGTGTTCAAACTAGAAAAGTGGAGTGTTTGGAATTGATTTACAGCCCAAGTACCTAATAGGCCCAAACAGGGAAAACAACCCAGGAAGACTCAACACACGTATAAGTTCTCTGCTCTTTACCTAGATGCCCTGCATGGAATTCTGGGAGAGGAGTTATTTAGAATTTGGCATAGCAGAAGCCTCACCATAAATCGGCAGAGCACCTGCCTTGCCAAACTCATCAACTACATTGTTTAGATATGGACTTAGAGCCTGATTTAGAGTTTGGCGGACGGATCACTCCATCACAAATGTGACAGATATCCCACCCTCCGTATTACAACATCCATAGGATATAATATAATGAGCTCGTAAAACGGTGGACGGGATATACGTCATGTTTGTGACGGTGTAACAACATCTGCCAAACTCTAAACTCTAACTCAGGCCATTAGTCTATGATTTCCACCAGCAGATCATCAGCCTAATCTGCAATTAAAACCTTTGAACTGGTTGCTCACCTGTCTCTGACTCTAGGTTACAGTGATAGTCACCTTACTAAGTTTGGAATGGGGCAACCTTCACTAGACTTCAATGCCCAGGACACCAATGCAGGAAAATCTTGGGAAGAGAAGTCCTTAAATGGTCCACACACCGGGAGAAAAGTCATGAGCATTGATAAACACAAACTGTAGGTGGGGATTCGGTTTACATCCATGCCATAGTACCCGGGGAAAGGGTAGGAGACTGGAGCGTGAAGTTGGCACAGTCTACTATGACTAAAGTTAAATGGGAGAATGAGGGTTACACACAGTATGACCAGAAAACAAATGATATATGGTTTTACAAGACTGAGACTACTAGGTATTATTGCAGCTTTAGAAAAATAGCATTTACTTTAGCAGAGACCTAGTGGTACAAACAGGGATGTGCCCAGTCAAGTTAAGATAATGCAGGTTATTTAAAGCCGGAGCTGAAAATTAAGTCTTGTGCAGCAACATGAGTCACTGAAACAAATCTGAAATATACACACTCAGTAAAGAAGACATCTGCTGCAATAGATAATGACTTGAGAAGAAATGCCAGTATCATTCAACATTACTCGAATAAATAAATACAAGAGAGGTCTTGAACTAAATTCAAGCTTCCCAGCATAGAGCACTATGGGCCTCATTACGAAACTGGCAGTCATGAGGCAGCCAGGGCCCCGGTGGAGGTCAGACCACCCCCCAAAGCAGAAGTCCGGCCTCCACATTATGACCGTGGCAGGGCCACTACAGTTGAACAGCCTGGCAGTGCCGGTGGTCTCAATCCACCAGGGCAGCCTGCCCTGGGGATTACAAGTCCCCCTTTCTGCCAACCTTTGCATGGCTCTAGCGTCGCCATGCAAAGACGGAAAGGGGGTGCAGGATAACCCAGGGGGCACCTGGACTGCTCATGCACGGGGCATGGGCAGTGCGGGGGGCACCCATGGACAGACCTGTCACGCTTTTCACTGCCCGAATTAAGGGCAGTGAAAAGCATGACGGGTGTTGTCGCACCTGACACACTGCCACATTGCCGCCGGCTCAATTCTGAGCCGGTGTCAGTATTAAGACCCTGTTCCCCAGTGGGTGGGCGGTAACGTACCGCCCACCGGCCTAGGGGGGAAATCTTAATAGGGCAGGTGGGCGGAGGACCGGCGTGGCAGTCTTCTGTACTAATGAGTTTGGCTGGCGGCCTCTGCCGCCCTCCCAACTCATAATGAGGGCCTATGTATTTTAGTAGTCTGACTAATCATAAATAAAATAGTGCTCAGTGAACAACAGATTTAACGTTTAATCTAACCCAATAAGTAGTGGAAGTTGAATAAAATAGGTCAGAGGGTTCTGGACTCCCCACCCAACAGGGGTGGGGAGGAGGCATGGCCTCTACCATGGATCATCTACATCTATTATGAAAAAGCTGCAGCGTATTCAGAACTGCCAGGCTACTGTTACATGTAAAGGCACAAGCCCACATCTCCCCTTCCTTGAGAGTACTACACTGGTTAACCGTTGCCAGAAGATCCAACTTCAAGCTGCTTTGTATCACCCACAAAGCTATACATGGAACAGGCCCAAATGCCTTCAACAAAGAAGCCTCTGCTCACGATTGGCACCCCACCTTAGAACACCACCATAAAAGAAAAAGACAATAGGTGTCACATCCTCCTCCGTCCAAGCAGCCAAACTATGGAATTCATTACCTCTAAATTTAAGATCCATAGATGAATATCTTGCCTTCAGAAGACTTCTCAAGAGTTGGCTCTTTCCTTCATAATCACCATATCCAAACAGCAATGGACTGCATATACCTGGGCTGATAAATATGTATAATCTGATTATGTGTATATTCTAGATATGTATAGTTCTTTAGGAAATATTTATTGTTACTATGTCATAATATTAAATTATACACATACTCTTTAAGCCTGATTAACTAATGTATACTTACTCACGGTTTTATATATAAATATATACATGTGTGTATGTGTGTGTATGCATGTGTGTGTGTATATATATATATATATATATATATATATATATATATATATATACACATATATGTGTATATATATATACATATATGTGTATATACATATATATGTGAATATTATTTTATGCTTAACCTGTTCATAGGTAATTCCATAGCTCCTAGATAAGTTGTTATATTCGATACTTATGAATCCCTGCTTTTGTTTTTATATCACATTGATCACTTGTTTTATTATCATAAGCATTTAGTTATTCAAAAATTGAGGATAGATTATTAAATGTCAGAAAAGGACACTTAATAATTAACTTCAAGTATTAGAAATCTTGAATGTCTGTGTTTATACAATACTATGTTTTTCACACAGTAAAACACCCATTATTATAGTCCTTGCACTTATATTCCCTTACTATGTATTTACATATCTATTTATTACTCTAGTCCAGCTGTACTAAACAAAAATTAAATAAAAATAAATAAAATAAAATCTATAAATAAAATTCAAATTATAAATAATTAAATTACAGTTAAAACAATATAAAAATGTACTCTCTTGTAAGCTTTACTCTGTCTCCCCATCACCCTATGTCTCTATCAATCTATCCTCCATCCCCAATCTGACTCATCCCAAACCCATTCTACTACTTTCATCTCCGAAATAACCCTGCCTAAGCTCTTCCCTCCTCTACCACATCTAGCTCACCCTAAACCTCAGTTTACTACCATGATCTACCAAACAGCCCCGCTAAATTCTACCTCATTTAGCTCACCTTTGACTCATCCAAACCTCCTCCTGCTACTATGATCTCCCTAACCCTTTCCACAGACTCTTCCCTCCTTCATCTCTCCTTTACTCATCCCAAGCCTCATCCTATTACTATAAACTCCCAATTAACACTTCTGGGTTATTACCTCCTCTATCCCTCCATTACTCTAGTCAATCCAGCTAACAAACTCACATATCCTCTGCTCAAATTAATTCATAATAATAATACTAATACTGTGCTCATATTTCCCTATACTAATCCACTACTAATTCCTTTTGGGTTCCGGAGTAGTGTGCTACTCGCCGAAAAGCGCTTCGATGCCTTGTCAGTGTTAGTAAGCACTATATAAATATTATTACAATTACTGTGGACACGTATCTGCTTCAAAGGTTCTCCAGTAATAATTGAAGTGAACTTAAATTAAATGAAAATAATTTATAAAGCACACTACCCTAAGATGTCAAAGTGCTAACAGAAGGCACCCTAAAGCATTCAGACAATCACCCCAAAGAGACTAAAAGAGATAAGAGCTAAAGAGCCATGTTTTCACAAGCTTTTTGAATACGGCAAGTGAGCCAGCTTCTGAGATATGGTCAGGCAGAGTATTCCACAGTTTGGCAACACCCACAAAGATGGAACAGCCTCTCCATCTGGCCTTCTGAAATCTGAGAACCAACACCTTCTTATTGAAGGGGGATCTGAGAAGCCTACTAGGAGTGTACAAGTGAAAGAGTGAATTAAGTTAGCTGGAGCCTTTCTAATGCAGGGCTGAAAAGACAATGCAAAGAGCCTTGAAAATATTCCTCTTTCTGACCATAAGCCAGTCGAGGCAACTCATCCCGTCTCTGACGAGAGGCGTGTTGGAATGTTAAGGCTAACTCGGGCAGCCGCATTCTGGGTGACTTGAAGTTTGTTAAGACAGGAAGCATAAATATTAAGATACAGTGAGTTGCAATAATCCAAACATGAGGATTGGTTTGATGCAGAGAGAAGAGGGTAAATTCAGTTAGCTGATTAGACTGAGGGTACAAGGTGACAATTTTGAGAAGGAAATCACTTTCCATTGATAGATTAAAGCCTGAATAAGTATTCTGAATTTAATCCTGAAAATATAGTGCCATTCTGTCACAAAAGATGAATTCACCCAACCCTGGGAGGGGGTGGGCAGATCTTTTACTACTTTAAAAATTTGCTTAGGGTCATTATTAGCAGCCCTAATTTACTCTTTAAAGAAGGATGCTTTGATCAAGTTCATGGCATGTTTATAGCACTGCAAGAGGGCCTTATGCTTCTCATTTTCCCCAGGGCTTAAAGTAGACTTTCATTTCCTCTCCTGCCTAAGGCCCACGGGAAACGATGGTTCATTTCTGGTGACCATTTTGACCCTAAGAGGGGCTATGCTATCCAAAGCAGTGATACCCAGCCTTGAATCTCCTTGGCAGGATTGCCAAATGAGTCAACATATTTATCTCTGGAAAGTTTTAGTGCTTGTTCCAGGCTATCTGATGTAATCTTGCCCCCACCTTGGAGCAAGGAAAACGGACAGTGAATGACATAGCCTGGTGGTCTGCCCAGCTATTTTTCAAAATATTAAATTAACCAGGGTAATATGAACAATGCGGTGCTTTCTTCAGAGTAAGGTATAACTCAGAGATGTGCAAGATATTTATAATAACTGATCACAATTTGAGTCAAGTTGAGAAATTTTGGATGAAGTAAACCAAAAATTTGCTGCAAGTGAAGAAAGTACTGACTATGTAGCATATCGTAGACAATTTCTAGCTCCTGGATGTCTGGCAGAGGAGTCATGCTGAAGGAGGAGATCATGGTAAGAGTCTGCAGCCCTTCATCAGTCTCTGTGTGAGACACGTTGGTGTGATTTCCACAGGAAGCAGCAGGCACCTTTGCATTTTGTTCTCCTTGAAATGTTTGCTGATGAATACAACACATCTGCTCCCAACAACTGTGGAATGTGCTGATAGTTGTGGAAACAGAAGACAGCACAAAATGTCACAGTCAAGCCCTTAATAAAATCAAGTTGATTGGATGGGAAGTGGCAATGGAGCAAAGGATAACAAAGAGTTATGAACATCTGTCATAAACTTGGGCCTGTAGGGTCATGTCCAGTGCATTTGCCATTTAAAAAGTTTGACAGTTACAAAATAACTTTACACAGGTCAAATTCTTGCATGTTATAGTCTTGGATGGCAATTAGAGGTCACCCGGGTCGCAGCTGCGACCCCTGGCTTGACCCTTGCAACCCCTGGCGCTATCTACGTGGTTTTAGAGGAGGCAAAAGCTTTGCTATGCACACAGTGGCAGCACGTCCGTATGGACGTTGGTTGGGGCTCCTTTCTCTTTGTTTTCTCTCATTTCTTATCACACTGATAGTGAAAAATGTTTCATTATTCACTATTAGGAGCATATTTATTCTTGTTTTGCGCCAAATTTGTATCATTTTTTTTAATGCAAAAACTAACTCCATAATTATACTTTGGCGCTAAACCTGTCTAGCGCCACATTTATGGAGTTAAGGTCTTTTTTTGGATGTGGAAACCTACTATGCGTCAATGAGATGCAAAGTATGAGTTCCCGTGCAAAAAATGACTCAATGGCCTTAACGCCATACTTATCCCCCGTGCTGAAATCACACATGGGATGGAGGAGGGGTCAAAAAATGGTTCAAAGCTTGCTTTGCACCATTTTTAACGCCTGGGTCAGGGTAGGCATTAGGGGACTTGTGGGCCTATTTCCATGGTGGAACACCATGGAATAAGCCCACAGGTGCCCTCCCCAGGCCTCAGGGACAGCCCCACCCACACCAGAGGGACAGCGGAGGATGGGGAACCCCATCCCAGGTAAGTATAGGTAAGTACAGGTAAGTATTTCATTTTATTTTTAAAGTGCCATTGGGACCCTGAAATGGACCCCCCCTACATGGCACTGGGTGCAGTGGCCATGCCCAAGAGACCCTGCTCCTCTGTGCTGGCCATTGGGGTGGTGGGCATGACTCCTGTCCTTTCTAAGACAGGAGTCATTTGTTATGGATGGTTTTGCATCAGAAAATGACTCTAGGCAGGTAAAAGTCATTTTTTTTTTACTCTAACCTCCCTAATGTTGTTTTTGGGTGAAAATCCCCCTTCTTCCATACCGTCAGCCCCACCCGACTAGCGTCATTTTTTTTCTGCTAGCCTACCCTTTGCACCGGCTTGCACCATTCCATAAATATGGTGCCCAGCTGGTGCACAAAAATGGTGCAAGCCGGTGCTAAATGTTTTGGTGCAAAACTGCATTCGTGCAGTTTTGCACTAAAAAGTATAAATCAGGGCCTTAGTGTAGTAAAAAAATGAAGTACAATTAGCTTGATTAGACCCTTCCTCACAGCTGTTAACGCTGAATTTTACTAATGATTACTCATGTATTCTGAGTGTTGACTTTGCATAGAAAATTAATTATCGTAGAAAAATAATGCACGCATTTGAAATTGTGCCTACTTGAGTGATTGTCAATATTCACGAAGTACTTTTTAGTAGCTTATTAATGTTAAATGTTGAGCTCATGTTTGGATTAATGTAGCAGTAAGTCATATTAAAGGTTATATATTATGTATTTGCTTTATTAATCGTAGGCCTTACTTTAGCGAGGTTTTGGGCCTAGTTGCACGTCGTCATGTCAAGCTTTATTGCTTAGGTGAACTATAAAATGGCTGCTTAAATAACTAAATTGTGATTTTCCCCTGCATTGACCAAATGCTGGTAGCCGAAATTCTTTCCCATGAGAACTGCTTGCTAGAATATGCTGTACTAGCTAGGGATACAATGTATAACTTAGTGTGTGTAAAGACGACCTTCCAAGTAGCAGACAACGGATGCACTGACTGAGTATGAACTGGTACAATATTGATACCTGACAAGCCCAACGACGGGAAGAGGAGAAGAGGAGTCAATCATCGACATGTGAACCGTGTACAAGTAAAATCTTAGATTTGGGGTTCTACTTTCATTGGACTCAATGTAAGCGTACGATTATTTAACCGACAGCAATGTGGGAAGTAGTTTTAGGAAATCTAACTTAGCCGGACTGCACGGGGAGGAGAGATGCCATTCCATAATATTCTTCTTAACTGTCTTGAGTGTTTAGTTATTACCTTTTCTGAACTGTACGAAGAGACTTTGCTTTCCTGAACTTTAATGCTGAACTCCCATGCCTTGCTGACAGAACTGATGTACAATTGACGAAGACTGTCACAGCTTGCTGAACCACACTGAGGCAAGCTATAAGACAATGTTACTTATTGTTATGTCTATTTCCTTTTGTCCCTAGGTGCCAACCGCTAATTTTGATAGAGCCATAGCTAGATGTTTTCCAAATTTGTGTTGACTAAATTGTTTTTCATGAAGTCCAAACATGCTATTCTAATCTGAAGGTTAGTTAGGATACTCACTGATGATGCTCACTACATGTAACAACAGTTGATGTCTTTTTTTTGCTGAATCTAAATGTACGCCATTTTGTTTGTGCAGTTATTCTTGCGATTGATTTGTACTGTAACCTTAGAATGTGTAGTGGTCCAAGCTTTGATTAAATTGCAATTCTTAAGGAGATTTTGTCAGCCAGTATTGTTTCTGTATGTTTATCATTTGATTTTCCGACTAATTTATGAGATATTAGCATTGTTAATATAGGGAAATAAACATTCTACCTTTTACATAAAGGTGTGGTTATTCATGACTGAAAGGTCATGGTGTGTGGAAATTACTGAATCTTATGATTGTCGTTGCTACTGGTTGTTTTTTTCATTGATTTGTATGGTACGGGGTTACATGGTGAGAACTACTCGAAGAGCAGTCAAAAGGTCCATCGACCTACAAACGCATCCCTTTATAAATTAACCAAACAAGGTCAAACGCGCTAACAGAGATGGTAGCAGAGTTTGATGGTTTGTCCCCTTAAGAGCCCATCATAAAGGGCCAGTACATGGTTAGTCTCCTGAAGAGCCCATCAGAAGAGTATCTGGTCCCAGAGATAGTAAGCGAGGAATGAAAGGTTTTTCCAGAGATGGTAGTGGATAAGGGTTAGGCTCCTACAAAGATAAAAGTAATTCACAGATTTAGTGAGAGAAAATTGGTAAAAGTTTGGATTTTTTCAGATTCGCTGATACAAAGTGAAGAGAAAATGTGCCCATAAGTACTTAAAATAACTTTCCCAGCACCTTGGAGCTTGCTAATGATTGTTTGAGGATGTTCTTGGCATTCTAGTGACCATGTGAATGAAATAGGTTTTGGGCTTGCACATCTTATGCAAATCGCAGGTGAATTGTGATGTCTGTGAGTTCAAGGTGTTTGAGTACTTCAAATGAAGTTGTAGAAGGAGTGTGCGTACTCTGAAGTATGAGAGTAGGGAAGTTGTCGAACTTCATATGTGAGTGGCGCTTTGTCCTCAATAATTGTCCACGTGGTTGTTGGTATATGGACCCTGCGTGATTTAAGACTCCGGAGTATATTGAAAAGTGTATGAGACACTTGTTTTTTGTTGTAATTTGTCTGGTTTAATAGGTCGATTGGGCGTGGTTGACAAGTCAGAGAGTGAGTCAAAGTGACGGAAATAATTTTTCGACTGAGATCTGGCGAGTCCTATGTGCACCAGGACAGACCCACTGACTGGTTGAGAGTGAAATTTGCGGGTCGGATTTTGCTTGCGAATCAGGGAAACTAAAAAAGATGGAGTGGCTGCTAGAGCGAAACGCCGTCAGGGAAAAATCCGTAAGGTTTCTGATGCAATTGTGTTATACTACCTGTAGTAAATGGACAAATTGGTTTTTGATTTTGTTTAGTGCTCGCAATAATTTTGCATTAGTCAACTGTGAATCTGAGTTTAGGAGGACAAGTTGCAAGACTTTGCAAGCCGCAGTATGTGTAAGTGTGACATCATTCGATCCGCGCTGGGATAGGTTGGTTAGTGAGAAGGGTCAAGCACGGATTGGCAGACAACCGTGAAGCGCAATTGGTTGAGAAGGTTAGTGAAGAGGATTCTGGGATTGCAAGTCACTTCCTGATTTGATTTTGAATAACATAAAGGTTGCAGAAATTACATTTTTCACAGCTTTAACCCCTTGGGTGCCCAGGAGGTAACGGTTACCTCTTTGTTTGTCCGTTTGGGTGCAAAGGAGGTAACCGTTACGTCCTGATATGGGCACTCCTCCCGATGGCCTTGAACCCCCCTCCCATGGGCAGGGATGGAAAGGGAATCGCTTCCCCTTCTACTCCTGCCCCCCCAGACCTTCCCATGGCATCTTACCTCATCAGAGGCTGCCCACAAAGTGCTGGAAGCATTTCTCCTCAGATCACGTGGAAGCGGCAAGAGAGGCATCAAAGGAAAGGAAAGGCCTTTCCTTTCCTTTGATGTCTCTCTCAGCATTTCTGAAATGCCCACTAGACACCAGGGATTATTTTTTGTTTGTTTATAAATGCATAAGGGTAGTGGCCCCTTGGGCAAGGGCTGCTCCCCAGGGGGGTAAATTACTTTTAGGCCTTTTCTACCCCCTCAGGGGCAGATCGGCCTATTCTAATTAGGCCGATCTGCCCCCAAGGGGGGCAGAAACCTCTAGACACCATGGATAATTGTTTTATTTTTTTATTTTTTTAGATGTGGGGAGCGACCCCTTAGGCAATGGTCACTCCACTGGGGGCATAAATATAGCAATTTCTTCCCCCATGGGGGGCAGATCAGCCTATTTTTATAAGACCAATCTGCCCCCCAGTGATTTATTTTTGTCAATTTCACGCTACCGGAGTGACACCTTAGAAAAGGGTCGCTCACCTGGGGGAGGGGACAAATTTGTTTTAGGCCATTTCTTCCCCCCTTGGGCGCAGATCAGTCTATTTCTATTAGGCTGATCTGCCCCTGAGGGGCAGAAACCACTTAGGATTCAGGGATTGATGTGTGTATGTGTGTGTTTTGTTTTTGGGGGGTAGCCTCTTGGGCAAGGGTCGCTCCCCATGGGGGCACATTACTATTGGCCATATCTGCCCCTCTGGGGGGCAGATTGGCCTATTTTTGGAAGGCCGCAAGCCCACCAGAGACCAGGGAAGATTTTTTTTTTTCAAAAAAAGAGGGTGGGGGTATGGCCATACCTCCACCACAAATAAATGGGGCCAAAGGTGTTCTGCCCGCCGAGGGCAGACGGGGCAATTATCCCCAATTCACTGCCCAAGGGGGCAGAAAGCCTATTAGATGCCAGGGAATTAGATTTTTTTTTAAAATAAAAAATAGTGGGGTGGTGGCTACCAACCAGTATGGGCATGGTTATGACCCCACCCCAACTGAAGGGGATAACAGTCTTTCAGCTCTCCCCTGCACACTAAAACATCTTATTCCACAGCAAGCAAAAGGACATTTGATTATTTTGGGTTTTGGTTTTACATTTGGGCCATGAGAGCTTGTCTAACTCTCAAAATCATCCCACTTGGAATGGTGAGGACTGCACATTTTTGGACTTTGGGACGCTGCCATGTAGAAAAATCCACAAGACATAGACACATCTGAAAACTAAACTTCTGGGTGAGTCTAGGGTTGTGTGCTTCACATGTACCCAGCACCATTTTCTTACCCATAATGCCATGCAAACCTCCAACTTTGTTGGAAATCACACATTTTCCCACATTTTTGTGATGGAACCTTCCGGAATCTGCAGGAATCCACAAAATTCCTACCACCCAGCATTGTCGCATCTATACCAATAAAGATTCTGCCTCACTTGTCAGCCTAATTTGTTTTTTTTTTAAACTGCCCTTTTGGACCCACTTTGGTTCCCCCTCAATTTCTACATGTTTTTGGCTCTTCTCTGTCCCAGGCACTTGGCCCCCCTACACAAGTGAGGTATCATTTGTACTGGGAGACTGAGAAGAACATTGAGTGGTAGGAAATTTGTCCCGGTGCAGTGATCCCACACAGAAATGTGGTAAATATTTTTTTTTTTTAGCTAAATTTGAGGTTTGCTATGGATTCTGGGTAAGAAAACACTGGGGGATCCACACACGTCACACCTCCCTGGACTCCCTCGGGTGTCCATTTTTCAGAAATGTTTGGGTTTGGTAGGTTTCCCTGTATGGCTGCTTAGCCCAGGATCAAAAACTCAGGTGCCCCCCCCCTGCAAAAACAGGTAGTTTTGTGTTTGATCATTTTGATGTGTCCACATAGGCCCTCATTCCGACCCTGGCGGTTTCAAACCTCCAGGGTGGAGGGCAGAGGAAGCACTGCCAACAGGCTGGCGGTGCTTCCTGGGCCATTCTGACCGCAGCGGTAAAGCCGCGGTCAGAAAAGGGGAACCAACGGTTTCCCGCCGGTTTTCCCCTGGCCCAGGGAATCCTCCATGTCTGCTTAGCAGACAGTGAAAATCGCGACTGCACCCGTCGCACCCCTGCAAATCCGCCGGCTCCATTCGAAGCCGGCTTCCTCTTTGCAGGGGCTTTCCCGCTGGGCCGGCGGGCGATCTTTTGGAGATCGCCCGCTGGCCCAGCGGGAAAGTTGAAATGACCACGCGGTCATCTGACCACGGTGCGGTCTTTGGGCGGTTTCCGCCCGGCGGGCAGCGCCCGCCACCCACCGGGGTTGGAATGACCCCCATAGTGTTTTGGGGCATTTCCTTTCGCGGCACTAGGCCTATCCACACAAGTGAGGTTCCATTTTTATTGGGAGACTTGGGGGAACGCTGGGTGGTAGGAAATTTGTGGCTCCTTTCAGATTGGAGAACTTTCTGTCACCGAAAGTTGAGGAAAAAGTGTTTTTTTGGCCAAATTCTGAGGTTTGCTAAGGATTCTGGGTAACAGATCCTGGTGAGAGTCCCACAAGTCAACCCATCCTAGATTCCTTTAGGTGTCTAGTTTAAAAAAAATGCACAGGTTTGGTAGTTTCAGCTTAGCTAGAGGCCAAAATCCACAGCTAGGCACTTTGTAGAAAAAATGTCAGATTTCAATGTAAAAATGTGATGTGTCCATGTTGCATTTCCTGTTGCAGGAACTAAGCCTACCCACACAAGTGAGATACCATTTTTATCGGGAGACTTGGGGAAACACAGAATAGCAAAACAAGTGTTATTGCCCCTTGTCTTTCTTTACATTTTTTCCTTCCAAATGTAAGACAGTGAGTAAAAAAGACGTCTATTTGAGAAATGCCCTGTAATTCACATGCTAATGTGGGGTCCCCGGAATTCAGTCATGTGCAAATAACCACTGCTTCTCTACACCTTACCTTGTGCCCATTTTTGAAATTCAATGGCTTCCTTGATACCTATTTTTCACTCTTTATATTTTAGCAAATGAATTGCTGCATACCTGTTATACAATGAAAACCCATTGCAAGGTGCAGCTCATTTATTGGCTCTGGGTACCTAGGGTTCTTGATGAACCTACAAGTCCTATATATCCCAGAAACCAGAAGAGTCTAGCAGATGCAGCAGTATATTGCTTTTAAAAGTCTGGCATTGCAGGAAAAAGTTACAGAGTAAAACGTGGAGAAAAATTGCTGTTTTTTTACCTCAATTTCAATCTAATTTTTATTTCAGCTATTATTTTCTGTAGGAAAACTTTGTAAGATCTACACAAATGACCCCTTGCTGAATTGATAATTTTGTCTACTTTTCAGAAATGTTTAGCTTTCCGGGATCCAGCATTGGTTTGACACCCATTTCTGTCACTAACTGGAAGGATGCTAAAAGCACAAAATATAGTAAAAATGGGGTATGTCCCAGTAAAATGCCAAAATTGTGTTGAAAAATTTAGTTTTCTGATTCAAGTATGCCTGTTCCTGAAAGCTGGGAAGAGGGTGATTTTAGCGCCGCAAACCCTTTGTTGATGCCATTTTCAAGGAAAAAAACCACAAGTTTTCTTCTGTAACCCTTTTTTCCCATAAAAAAAAAAAAATTGTCGGTGTATTTTGGATCATTTCTTGGTCTCCTCCATGGGAACCCACATACTCTGGGTACCTCTAGAATCCCGAGTATGTTGGAAAAAAAGGCTGAAAATTTGGTGTGGGTAGCTTGTGTGGACTGCCCCAAGTAGCCAAAAAAAAGCCTAGACCCAAGAGGAAAAAGGCCTGGCAGCGAAGGGGTTAAAGAGTGCCTTAAGGGGAGATACGTACATTGTAATGAGTATAGGGGATATTGCACCTCCAGAAGGTACACCAACTTACATTGTGATCGAAGAAAAGGGTGCTGCGCCGTGGCTTTGGCTTAAACAATGGTGCAAAGTGGCAGAGAAAGATGGGAGTTTAGTGTTTCCTGCCCACGGAATATTTAGGCCCGTATTTATACTATTTTAGCGCCACATTTACGTCATTTTATTACGCAAAATCGGCGCAAACATTGTATTTTGTACGTTTGCGCTGCTTTCGCGTCAAAAAATGACGCAAATGCAGCGCTAAAAAAGTATAAATATGGGCCTTAATTTGAGGAGCTGAGAGAATCTGAGGAGGGTGCTATATGACTTGAAACCTCCTCCGCAACCAGCACAGTTCGAGGCATTAGCAATTTGGGAATTAGTAGCCAGACAACAAGAGCAACAGAAATACAGAAATTTGAGAGGAGGATGAGGAAGGCAGAGAACATACTAGCGGAGGCTAGATGGGACAGTGATCAGAGATGTTGGAGAACCAAGACTTTACACGGGATTGAATTGTTTCCTGCAATTACATAGGACAGCGAGAGAGAAAGAAGGAAAGCCACTAGAAAGACAAACAGAAGCCCGTCCGACAGTAGGGAGCAGAGATCAAAGGTGTCTAGGAGATTTTTAACACTTGAGGAAGAGTCAGATGATGGTGAGTTTATTTTACACTTATTGAGAAATCGTCCCCCACCATATGCAGTACAAGAGAGTGGTCCGAACACCAGTGTACACCCTTCAGCTCTGACACAGGTTAACATGACGATGAGTCCAGTGCAGATTAATCCAAGCATGACCCAGAGCCCAATGCAGAGCAGTCTTAATCTGCCTACCACACCGGTAGCACAAAATCAGATGCCACAACGGAATGTCCTGAGGATTTACCCTGATGTACCTATACTGGAATCTGCCACAAACCTGATAGTGCCAACAGGACAGGTTTGCCCGAAACCGACATTAGTTCAGACAGAATCAACCCCACTCTTACTGCCTCAAGTGCAGCCACAAGCAATGCCAAAGTATACTCCCATAACAGAGACTCAGACAGACATGTCTGTGCTGATGAGCCAGAATACGGGAATTTTGCACCCACAGAACTTGAATGTTAGACCAAGCCCAGATGCTGTATCTGTACCTGTCACCATTGGTCCAATCGTACCTTTGTTTGCCCAAGTAAATAACAGTGCAAATGGACAGGGAGTCCAGAGTCAGAATTCAATGAGGGGAGGACTCAATGAGAATACTCGAATAGTGTCTCCAGTGGGACAGACCTTTGATGGGACAAGATCATTGCTAGACCGTAGTCCATTCAGAGTCCCTCCGGATACTGCAATAGAGTTGAACGTTAGTCACAGCCTAAAATTACTGACACCGCAGTCTCCAAGTGTAGTTGTGCAACCTTTGCCTAATGCTCAGCCTAACAACATTTCGCTGCAAGGCTTTATCATCCAACAATTGACTGAATGGCTGGATAAGCTGAATACCCCACAGAGTGCTCTTAGGGGTGAGGAGTACGTGAACTATACGAGACTGGGAATAGAAGCGGGTGAGCTTATTGAAGGAACTATGGGTGTGAACAGATTTGAATCGTACACCGAAGCAGAACTGAGATACCTGTGCCTGAAAATCATGAGGGAAGTGAGCAATGTACATCAAAAGCTAGCACACTTGCCAGAAAAAAAAGGCATGGAGATAGAGAAAACAAAACATTTGAAGAGGAGTTATAGGTTAGATTTTGACTCAAAATATTTTGAACACATGAGATCTGCAGAATGAAGGCACACCTTAGGGAGTTACTCCAAAGTCTCCAGACGTGGGAAGCATTAGACAAGTGAGAAGGCAGATGGGTAAAGAAGAGATATAAAAAAAAAAGGGATTCCACTGATCTTAAAGTAAATGTGCAGCAGGGTAAGGATCTGGTGAAAATTTGACCAATGAGAGAAATTCCAGGACGGAGTTTTGTTCATGTCCCTTGGAGCAGAAGTGACATTCTATCCTTTACAAATGTCTATCCCAGGTTGAGAGAGAAACCAGTAGAATGGCACCAGCAGACAGACAGGTTTGTGAAACTTGCAAAATGCCTGTGGGAAGACTTGAACACTCTGTTAGAGACAGTAGTTCCAGCTCATTTGTAGATGGAGTGCAAGAGGAGTATAGATAGGCCGACAATGGAACCAGAGAGAGATCCTACTACAGGTGCACCATCACCCGAGGTGATGAAATATTACTACAAAGTGATAGAATTTTTCAAAATTAGAATTTTGACTAAAAACATTGATTGTCAGGGGATAGACAGGACAGCTCAGGGAGAAAAGGAGTCGATACATGCGTCTTATGAGGGATTGTTGCAGGCATTTAAGCATTACAGCGGTACATATACAATTGAGCTAAAGACATGATTCATTTTGTGTTCAGATTTGTGGAAGGATTGAGACCTGAAATTAGCCAGATAATTAAAAGTCATTTGATTTGCTGGCAAGCAAAGCCAATTGATGAGGTATTGCAGTATGCAAAGTACTGTAGTGATGAGATTGGGTTGAAGCAAAGGAAGCTGAAAGAAAAGGCGATGGTGATGCAGATTAAAGCGGCACAAACAGGGATGCAGGGAAATTTTCCACAGCAGCAGCAACAGCAACAGCAACAGCAACAGCAACAGCAGGGAAATGTGGCATTCCAAAATTAGATGAGAGGTCGCAGAGGAATTGGAAATGGAAACCGTAGCCCCAATTTGGATACTATAGTGGTTCAGAATGAGGTGCAGAGAATGAAGAGATTGTTGCCATGTCACGCTTGCTGAGCGGTCAGACATTGGAAGCGGGAGTGTCCGATGATGGTGCAGGAAGGTGTTGTTCAGCAAAGAAGTGACAACAATTCATTCCAAAATATGAGAGGACTCAGAATGAGGGGTCATAATCCAAATTTCCATAACAATGTGAATCAGATGTAAAATTTGTAACCCATGCAGCAGGTACAAATGCCATGTGTGAAGATGATACAGTCGCAACCAATGCAACAGCAGGTTCAAATGGTACCTAGACAGCTAATCCAAATACCTCAAGCTCTGATGGAACAGCAGCAGGTGATGCTTCCTCAACAGGACACAGGTCAAAGGCTTAACCAGAGTAATAACACAGTATACCAAATCCCGTTACACAGTGAGACTAGAATAAGCAATGACTTGGTAAGCGAGAGTTCGGATGAAGAAGAATGTGTGCTTGCAGCTTCCTTGAGGTAGATCAGAAGGGTCCATATGTGAAGGGAAAAGTAATGGGTCATAACGTTTCCTTCTTAGTTGACACAGGAGCCACACGCTCTACTGTAAGGACTGCAGAAGTCCCAAACCTACCCCTTTCAGGAAAACATTTCCAGATTTTAGGAGTAGCGAATCAGTATTTGACCAATCCAATCACAGATCCAGTTCAGGTTAAAATTGGCAACTTTAAAGGATTGCACAAATTCATAGTCTGTGATTCCAGCCCAGTATGCCTATTGGGAAAAGTCTTGCCCTGTAAAACAAGATGCTTGATTACTTGCTCAAATGATGGAATTGAGATACAGACAAACAGTGATGATGAGGATGACCCAGAGACAGAGTGTGAAGTAATAAATGAGGAGTACCCCTGATTAGTTTCTTTCCAGTATCCACAGTAAAGGATCTTCCTCCTGACTTACAGGGAACGGTGAAAGAGAGAGTGTGGGATTTGACAGGAAAGAGATTGGCCTGATAAAGGGAGTTGAGCCAGTTAAAGTCCTGATAAAGCCGAATGCAATTATTTCCTCAGACTCCCCAGTATCACATGCCACAGGACGTCATTGAGAACGTTGCTCGCATAATTGCAGAATTTGTAAACCAAGGGGTCTTGAAAGAATTGTTGAGCATCCCATGTAATTCACTGATAATAGGATTGAAAAAGCCCTGTGGGAAAGTTCACATTTTTCAGGATCTGTGAAAAATAAATTACATTGTGATCAAATGTTGTCCTGTAGTGCCTAATCGTGCCATGATATTGTTTCAGATTCCATGTGATGCTGAATGGTTCACCATTATAGACTTGTCACAAGCCTTCTTTTCTGTGCCTCTTCATGAGGATAGCCAATTTCTCTTTTGTTTCAAATTGTTAAATCAAGTTTACTGTTGGTGTAGAATTCCTCAAGGGTTTTCAGTCACCTTCCATAGTCAATCAGATCTTGAAAATTAACCTGGAGTGATTGGAAATGCTTTTCCAATCGACATTGGTACAGTACATTAATGATTTGTTGATTGCATCCAAAATGAAGGAAGAGTGCAAGTATGACACGATTGCCTTACTGAACCTTTTGGGAAAGAATGGTCATAAAGTGTCCCCACTTAAATTACAGTACTGTCAGAAAGAAGTGAAGTATTTGAGTCACCAGATTGAGAAGTGACTAAGGAAAATATCCAGAGAAAGGGTCACAGCCATACTGCAGATGAATACCCCAGCCACCCACAGAGATGTCAGAATGTTTTGGGGGATGGTAGGCTTCTGTCGCCAATGGATTCCTAACTTTTCAGTCATTTCAAAGCCATTGCAGAAGCTGACTCACAAAGTCACTAATCCCCTAGTGTTAGATCAGGCTTGTAGGAAAGCATTTTCTGAATTGAGAGAGAGCTTTAGGAATGCCTGACTACACAAAGCCCTTCATGTTGTTTTGTCATGAGCATGATGCATGTTGTTTGTCTGTCTTGTTTCACGTCCACAGAGGTGTAAACCGCCCAGTAGCATTTTGTTCCGCTACTTTGGACCCAGTTGCAGCAGCTTTACCAGGCTGATTGTGTGCAGTTGCAGCGGATGGACAGAACCTCTCACAGTGTGAAGGCATTGTGATGGGACATCCCTTGACTAATATGGTCCCTCACTCCATTGAAGTTTTACTCACCAGGACGCAATACTTGACAGGTGCCAGACTGACTCACTATGAGACGAGCATCTTAGGTCACCTAATGTGTCATTGAAAAGATGTACAGTGCTTAACCCAGCAACTTTACTCCCAAATGAAAATGCTGAAATTTAAAAATTGGAAGACATTGAGCATGATTGTCTTGAAATAACTGATCTGTGCACAAAACCGAGACCTGACATCAGAGACTCCCGACTGGAAGAAAATTACCAAATTGTCTTTGTTGATGGTTCCTGTCTAAGGGGCAATGCAGGAATACTGAGAGCAGGGTATGCTGTGTGCGCAATTTCTGGTATACTTGAAGCATCCTGGCTTTGAGGATTATACTCTTCACAAGTAGCAGAATTGGTAGCCCTTACTAGAGCATGCCATGTTTCAGCTCAGCTTAAAGTTACCATCTATACAGATAGCCAGCATGGATTTGCAATAGTCCATGATTTTGGCAAGTGGTGGTCACAAAGAGGTTTCCTGACCTCTTCTGGTTTACCAGTAAGAAATGGGGAGAGAATGCAAGAGTTGTTGCAAGCTATCCAAATTCCTGAAAAGATTGCCATGGTGAAAGGTAGTGCACATTTGAAATTGCAAGATTTTGTGTCAATGGGAAAAGGATATCCGGATCAAGTCGTAAGGTTTTGCGTATTGAACTGTATCTCGTTCAAGGATGAGTTGGAACTGTTACCTTAAGAAGATGATACATGTCCAAGTTATGCATTACATGTTATAGATACATTGCAAGAGATGAGAACACTGCAAAATAATGTTATCAGGGAGGAAAAATGATCATGGGTCAAAATGAAATGTGTACAGCGACAGGATGAACTGCGGGTTTCAGAAGAGGGTCAATTAGTTTTGCTGAACAGTTTGTCGACTCAAAATGGCTAGGCATTATCATGTTCAAGAGCATGTTGGGAGGGATGCCATGATTGAATGTTCAAACAAAATAGTTTCCATCCGAAATTTAGACAAGTTGCTGAAGCAGTTTGCCATTGTTGCATCAACAAATGAACGTGGGAAAAGTGACAGTGGTAAATTTGGGCCACTTTGGAAGAGCACGAGGTCCATTCAGCAGAATTCAGATGGATTTTATTGAGATGCCTGTGTGTGGAGGATTGAGATATGTGTTGGTGATTGTCTGCATTTTTTGTCATTGGATTGAAGCTTACCCTACACGAAGAAATAACTGCCTCACCGTAGCAAAACTACTGCTTAGGCAACTGACACCACATTTTGGGTTTCCAATCTCTTTAGAATAAGATAGAAGAAGTCACTTCAATAATAAAGTAGTCAAATTACTGAACTGTAGTTACCACCCTGAAGCATCAGGACTTGTGGAACAGATGAATGGTACTTTGAAATCAAGAACGGCGAAAATGTGTGCGTCCACGAATCTGAAATGGCCAGACGCACTACCATTAGTTTTGATGACATTGAGAAACATACCCGAGAGGAAGACAGGATTGTCACTGCATGAGATCCTCGTGGACAGATTGAGGAAGTTGCCAGCGGTTCCTGCAAATGCTTTTGTGAACATAACAGATGATATGGTGTTGGACTACTGCAAAGGTCTGGCTGATGTGGTTTGCTCTTTCTCTCATCAAGTGGAACCCACCACACTGCAACCGCCTCAAGATCAAGGATACAACCTGAGAGCTGGTGACTGGATTGTGATTGGAACACATGTGAGGAAGATGTGTTTGGAACTTAGGTGGAAAGGCTCTTTCTAGGTAGTTCTGATTACTACCACAGCTGTGAAGTGCGCTGGAGTTCCAAACTGGATCCACGCAAGCCATACGAGAAAAGTGGCATGTCCTCTGGACAATGAAGAGGAGTTGTTGAGAGTACCAACAACGACCAGACCAACCTCATAACCAGAAAGAGAAGAAAGAGGAACTGAGACTGGATCTGAGCACGTTGAGAACGGTTCAGTCAATCCTGTGAGAGACGAAAGAGAAGACCTACAGGAGAGTGGCAGCGAGCCAGCCTCAATTGAGGCAGCAGGACAGTCTAGTCAGAAGAAGGCTCTCCCAGGAGTAGACAATTTTGAGAGACAAATAGAGCAAACGCCAGACCCTGAGGGGGAAGGAGTTGAGGCGGATCTAAGCCAATGTGGTCTGACTCCTCTTGAACCAGTTGCAGACCCGTCAAGAGAAAATCCTGCAGAGCAAGAAGAAGTTTCAAGTTCAACACGGAAAAGAGCATTGACCAAGGGTCCGCTAAAAGGAGATAAGTGTCCGGAGTCACACTCAAAGAGAAAGTAAGCAGTTGCAGTGACAATTGAGGAGAAAGTAAATACAACAAGGAGAGAAGACCTGAGTGAAGGACAATTGAATGGAGATCGAAAGTTAAAAAGAAAGAGAATAGCAAGTCGAAGGTCCACTGGTCTTGAATGGGCATATGCAACAAGTAAATGGCAAAGAGAATTTTTGGCCCTGATTTGTACTTTTTGGTGCAAAACTGCACTAACGCAGTTTTGCACCAAAACGTTTAGCACCGGCTTGCACCATTTCTGAGCACCAGCCGGGCACCATATTTATGGAATGGTGCAAGCCGGTGCAAAGGAAAGGCTAGTGAACAAAAAAATGAGGTTTGCCTGGTGGGGCTGGCGGTATGGAAGAAGGGATTCTTGCACCAAAGGTTGGAGTAAAATAAAATGACTCTAACCTGCCTAGCATCATTTTCTGACGCAAAACCATCCATACCACATGAATCTTGTCTTAGAAAAGACAGGAGTCATACCCACCACCCCAATGGCCAGCACAGGGGACAAGGGTCCCCTGGACATGGCCATTGCACCCAGTGCCATGTAGGGGGCCCCATTTCAGGGCCCTCAATGGCACTAAAAAAATAATACTTACCTGTACATTCCTATACTTACCTGGGATGTTGTTCCTCATCATCCGCTCTGGTGTGGGTGTTCCTGGGGTCTGGGGAAGGCACCTGTGGGCTTATTCCATGGTGTTCCCCCATGGAAATAGGCCCACAGGTCTCCTAACGCTTGCCCTGACCCTGGTGTTAAATAATGGTGCAAAGCAAGCTTTGCACCATTATTTGACCCCTCACCCCCCTGCGTGATTTTAACACGGGGGATAAATATGGCATTAAGGCCATAGAATCATTTTGTGCATGGGAACACCTACTTTGCATCTCATTGAGCAAAGTAGGTTTCCGCATCAAAAAAATGACTTTAACTCCATAAATTTGGCGCTAGATGGGTCTAGCGCCAAAGTATAAATATGGAGTTAGTTTTGCACCGAATTTGCATTAAACAAATGATGCAAATTCAGCACAAAACAAGCATAAATATCCCCCCTTGTCTTTTTATTTTGATCAAGACATTCCAGGTCAATATTTTGGCACTTGAAGGAAATCAATGAGCTGAACTCTTGAAACTACAAATTGGAGAAAGTACAAAGTAACAGAGACTGGTGAATGTAACCGGAAAAGGCTTTTTGAAAACCTGATTTGACAAGAAAACCTGATTGACAAGCTGCTAAACTGATTGCTGTAAATAATTGCTGAAAGAAGATTAAATGAAGATTTTGTTTTTTATTTTGCTGCATAGTTATTATTTTTTCTTCTGCTTTCTGATTCTTTACAGATCATGAGTAATATTAGCCAGCAGGGCAGGAAGAATAGGTGCTGTAAATACATGAGTATTGGTTTGGCAATTGTGTGTGTGATATTGTGCTTGATATTGATTGTGAGAATGACTGTTCTTGACAAGAGCAAAGCCAACCATACTTCAGTTTTAGAGACAACTACTGCATTAACAGAAATAGAGAAGTTTAGGTTAGATGAGAATTATCTGCACGTAGATAATACACAAGGGGAACTTTCTTCTAATGTTTTTTATCTCTTAGTGAATGAGTATGTTGAGACGATGGTGTGAGAAATTATGTTTGCATGCAGATTCCTTAATCAGTCGAAGGAGTTACCTATCACAGTTTGCCCCTCACTTATGGGATAAGTTGTAGTCTGTTACTAACAAGATTCTGTAACCAGGAGTACATCCAGTATTTCCACTCTAACCATGACGTCGTGTTTTCGTTTGTCCCCATAATTAGGTACCTGAGTAGAGTAGCTAAGCAGAATAATATAGAATTAGTGAGAGGATTCTTTGAGCCTACATTAACTTTTGGCACGGCATATGCACACAAGAATAACTTGACATTCTTGCTTACACCATTAGAAAAGAGCTTCTTAGATCAGACAGATGACAGGAGAAAGACATTAAAGGAGAAGTTAGAAAAGGGTTGAGAGAGAAGGACTTTTAGAAATGATTACACTTATAGTGAAATAACCACTCCCTGCCCTGAAAAAATACCGAAACTAAAGGTTTCGTTTTTTTTTTTAAGTGCAGCTCGTTTTCCTTTAAGGAAAACGGGCTACACTTAAAAAAAAAAAAAAAAATGCTTTATTTAAAGCAGTCACGAACACGGAGGTCTGCTGACTACAGCAGGCCTCCATGTTTGCGAGTGCCTATACTCGCAATGGGGCCGCAATTTGCGACCCACCTCATGAATATTGATGAGGTGGGTCATTGCGACCCCATTGCGAGTCGCAGTCGGTGTCTGAGACACCGTACTGCATAGCAAATTGCGACTTGCAATTTGCGAGTCGGATGGACTCGCAAATTGCAAGTCGCAATTTTGCATTTTGCTACATCTGGCCCCAGGTGTTTGTGAGAAAGTTGCCAAAGGATTTGCTTCAGTGGGAAATGGGCTCAGCAACATTGGGGAAAGGATAATATTGAAAATAATCCAAGGGATATGGATTATTGTGATTTGCTTAATTGGAGCTTGTGGAATATGTAAATTGTGTTGCATGATTAAATTAAAGAAAACAAAAAATTATCAGAGAAGGGAAGAAATGAAGAGAGAAAATTTGTTTAGGAAAAATTTGAAGAGGGAATGAAGATTAAGGGGGATAGAAATGACAAATTTTAGCTGATGCAGAAAATTTGTGTGGAAAGATGTAGATGTGATGACATATTTAGTCATCAGAGAAGGGATTTTTAACGCTGAATTTTTCTAATGAATATTCATGTATTCTGAGTGTTGAATTTGCCTAGAAAATGAATTAACGTAGAAAAATAATGTACGCATTTGAAATTGTGCCTGCTTGAGTGATTGTCAATGTTCACGAAATATACTTATTAATAGCTTATTAATGTAAAATGTTGAACTCATGTTTGGATTAATGTAGTAGCATGTCAAATTAAAGGTTATGTATTATGTATTTGCTTTATTAATTGTAGGCCTTACTTTAGTGAGGTTGTGGGCGTAGTTGCACGGGGTTAGGTCAAGCTGCATTCCTTAGGTGAGCTAAAAATGGCTGCTTAAAGAACTAAATTGTGATTTTCCACTGCATTGACCAAATTCTAGAAGCTGAAATGCTTTCCCATGAGAACAGCTTGCTATAATATGCTGTACTAGTTAGGGATACAATGTATAACTTAGTGTGTGTAAAGACGACCTTCCCAGGAGCAGACAATGGGTGCACTGACTGGAGTATAAATTGATACAGTATTGATAACTGACAAGCCCAACGACGGGAACAGGAGAAGAGGAGCCAATCATCGACATGTGAACCGTGTACTAGTAAATTCTTAGATTTGGGATTATACTTTCATTGGACTAAATGTAAACATAAGATTATTTCACCAACAGCAATGTGGGAAGTAGTTTTAGAAAATCTAACTTAGCTGGACTGCACGGGGAAGAGAGAGGCCATTCTGCAATATTCTTCTTAACTGTCTTGAGGGTTTAGTTATTATCTTTTCTGAACAGTATGAAGAGACTTTGCTTTCCTGAACTTTAATACTGTATTCCAATGCCTTGCTGACCGAACTGATGTCCAGTTGACAAAGACTGTCACAGGTTGCTGAACCCTACTGAGGCAAGGTATAAGACAATGTTACTGATTGTTATGTCTAATTGCTTTTTTCCCTAGGTACCAACCACTAATTTTGATAGAGCCATAGCTAGATGTTTCTGTTTACTAAATTGTTTTTCATGAAGTCCAAACATGCTATTCTAATCTGAAGGTTAGTTAGGGTACTCACTGATGACGCTCACTACATGTAATAACAGTTGATGTCTTTTTCTTGCTGAATCTAAATGTATGCCATTTCGTTTGCACAGTTATTCTTGCTATTGATTTGTACTGTAGCCTTAGAATGTGTAGTGGTCCAAGCTTTGATTACATTGCATTTCTTTAGGAGATTTGATCAGCCCGTATTGTTTTTTTATGCTTACCATTTGATGTTGAGACTAAGTTACGTTAAATTAGCATTGTTAATATAGGAAAATAAACATTCTAACTTTCACATAAAGGTGTAGTAATTCGTTACTGAAAGGTCATGGTGTGTGGAAATTACTGACTCTTATGATTGTTGATGCTACTGATTGTTATTGCCATTGATTTGTATTGTACGGGGTTACATGGTGGGAACTACTCGAAGTGCAGTCAAAAGGTCCATCGACTTACAAGCACGTCCCCTTATAAATTAACCAAATATGGCCAGATGCACTAACACATTGCTGAGGTAAGGCTAAAACATGCTCTTAAATGTATTTTGTGTGCGTACTTGAGGGTGAGTGTGTTTAGATGAGCAAATGTGTGTGTAAGTGTGAATGTGTGTATGTGGAAGCATGTGTGTGTGAGTGGAAATCAAGATCAAAATGGGCGTGTGACATCACTTCCGTTACTCCTGGCATTTTGGTGAATTTACGTTCAAGGTTATGGTCAATTTTTAGTTTTTACAGCACGGACTCACAAAAAAACTGTAGACTGCGTATATCTCAATACACCAAGTAAAGTAAACTTCCTTTCATTTGCGGGTATCCAAAATTCCTAATATATTACTGTCTCAAAATGGAAGCACCCCTACATTTTTGTACAAGACCTTTTCAATTAGAAAAATGATGTGAGAGAAGCCAGATAAAAAGAGAGTTTTGAAAAAGTAAAACAACACTGTTGATACGTATCGTTTAAATGACGATACACCGCACAAATTTGTATTCCTCAAATACATCTCACAACTGCAGCATGTACTGTGATTATTAAAGTAATAAAATAATAATTTTGCACATAGCTTTGAGTGACAAAATGAATGCTAATGTTGTGTTGTGAAGAATTATGGTTAAGTTGCATAGATGAGTAAGTAATTTGAAATCATCTAGTCCAATCCAAGTAGAGTGAGTCACTATATTCCACATCAGTCACACAAGTAGTGCAGTCGTCTCAAAATCTGAAGTGAAAGATATGTGAAGGGAAAGTATTTGTATACCGTTCCCAAAAATGTAGTTGAGGTAGTGGCTTTTAATGTGGAAATTTGATCCATATCTCCTTTTCTCTTTGTGTTTTTTACAGCTGTTGTTGTAGTTAATAAATTAGGAGAATATGGGCCTCACTTACTGTTTGGTGGGCAGGGTAGTCTGCCAAAGACAGGGCAAATTTCCCCTCCACCATATTATGTGAATTATAGTCAATGGCACTCTAGCTAAAGTGGACTGGACATGTGTCAATCTGTGAAGTAGTACTTAGTCTGCTTACCTCTATATAAGCCCCTGTGTAATTTTTTCTTTATCAAAGACTGTCTCTGTAGGATTGGCTAGGCAAGCTTCCGATGAATGCCACTTCCTATATATTTCTGGTGGTACTACATGAGCTGTAGGAATTAAAATCGTGTTCATTCTGATCATAGTTTTTCCACTTTTTGAGAAGATACACTGGTGTCTTTTTGACACTGCAAAGTGTCCCAGCCATACTGAAAACACTTTTGAGGATACACTGGTACCAGAACACCTTAGAAATTTCATTGTCTGCCTCCTGGAGTCTGGGTATTCCTTTATTTTCATTGACAATATCTCAAATACTCTTTATCAAATGATTTTTTTTCTTGTGTCATCCAAGTATTCCTGTTCCTCCTTCTTTATTTATGCAGATTTTGAAAATATGTCTTAATAAGCTTTCGGCAACTTCTAGCTTGCTGTAAGTCATAAAACACCTTTAAACATATCCAATTGAAAGGACAGAGATGCTGATTTAAAATGGAATGTTGGAACTGAAAGCACCACCCAATCGTTGACTGCAGTAGTAGCAGTGATAGTTGCAGCCATTTAATCAGTATGATGATGCTGGAAGAGCCACTACAGCACTCTGCATAGATTGATAAAGAGATCAATTTAGTTCTGCTGGTTTCTGTCTTAGGGCCTCAATATGAGTCTGGCAGTCCAAAGACCACCAGGCTCACAGTGACGGTCAGACCACCACTCTCCAGGCAGTCTGAGGTTTGACCACCAGGGGACTGCCGTCACTGCCAGCAACAAGTTCCCGATGGGCGGACAGCAGACGGACTCATGGTCAGCCATGGCAGCGCTGAATTCAGCACCGCTGTGCTGATCTCAACTCCTGTTTCTGACAGCATTTCCATGGCAGGGATCCATGTAAAGGCTAGCGGAAACACAGTGCAGGTCTCCCTCTCAAGGGAGCCGAGGACTATACCTTAGCACTGTTCCCGCCGGTCTGACAGTCAGGAATGGCGTAATACAATCTTCCAACGGGTCAGCCTGGTGGGAACATCGTAATATGACCAGGGAAAGGCAGCTGGTATGATGGCTGCCTCCTCCCTGTGGTTTTGGTGGTTGAAGTTTTCTGGCCACCAAAGTGGTAATGAGCCCCTTGATTTTTCGTGCTCAGACACTCTTTTCATGATTTCTCATGCATGGAGACATCCTGCACTGCAAAGATAATAAAATTAGGCAATACATGCTTGCACTGAAGATCATATTGTAACAACCTTTGATTTGCCAACAGACGATGGATTGAGCTGTATGCAAAACTAGCTGAGTCATCATAATGGTTAACTTGAACTATTTGTTCCAGCATCTGTCATTTGGACTACAGCAAGTTGATCAGTTGATTGACTTGACTTTTGCTGGCACCATTGCAGCAGGCTATCTGTGCCAATACATCAAATGGAGCTATCATTTTGAGTATGCACTCTATCCCCCCCCCTTACCGAACTTCAACACATAACACCACCTACTTATTCAGCATCTTGTACTGCTCAATAGGTGTTAATGTGAAAAGTGGATTATCAGTGGATCAGAGCCTCCTGTACAAGGACATGAAGGAGGTGTTTAATAACTTGCTGCTTGATCCTCAACTGCCTCAATGACTAGTATGCCATGGGTTGTTTTTCTTTTACAGGAAGTCCTCTAAAATGTGAATTATGAGATAAGCAAAACATAGCTTTTGAAAGAATTCATCATCTGACATGTTGTGGACATTGTTACAGATAATGGGCAATTAAACTCTAAGACACCTGGCTCCATACCAACCTAAAACTTTGCCACACTGAATTCTTCCACTATGCTGGCAGCAGAATGGGCTTTCTCAATTGAGAACATTGAAATTATTGAAGGCTGATGAATTTCTTTTAAAAGCAGTGCAGGAGGGATTCGCCCACTATAAGTAATATAGGGCCAGACGTAGGTAGATATGATTTTGCGACTCGCAATTTGCGAGTCTCAAAATCATATGCAGAATGGTGTCCCTGACACCATCTGCGAATCGCAAGGGGGTCGCAAAGACCCACCTCATTAATATTAATGAGGTGGGTCGCAATTTGCAACACCCTTGCGATTCCCTGCACTCACAGGGATGGTGGCCTGCTGGAGACAGCAGACCTCCATGTCTGTGACTGCTTTTTTAATAAAGCAGGTTTTTTTTTGTATTGCAGCCCGTTTTCCTTAAAGGAAAACGAGTTGCAATACAACAGAAAAAATGAAACCATTTGGTTTCATTTTTTCAGAGTAGGCAGTGGTCCGATGGACCACTGCCTGCTCTGAAAAAATATTTTTGGCGACATTCACAAAGGGGAAGGGGTCCCCGGGACCCCTTCCCTATTGTGAGTGAGTTAGCACCAACTTCACATGGGTGCTAACTGCGAACTGCTTTGCGACCGCGTTCGCGGTCACAAAGCAATTCTGCATCAGGTTCCCTTCCTATTTGCGATTCGCATTCCCATTTTGCGATTCGGTGCCGACTCGCAAAATGGGAATGTGCATCGCAATGCCCATTTTGTATGGCGCAAACTGCGAATTTCGCAGTTTGCGCCATGCAAAATGGTTGCTACATCTGGCCCATAGTGTGCAGTTGTCAGACCTGAATACTTACACAGGAGTGAAGTACAGCCACTTGCCATCTGCACTTTGAAGGAGAAGACACAAGACAGACACATATGGTGAGTCATTGTAAAATGTGTGGCGTATGGAGGATCACCGAGGAGTACATCCTGTGGATGATAAGGTGCTAACACAATGGATTCTTCCTGAGTTCTTAAATTCTGATACATATATATCTTAAAGTATTAAACCTCCTACCTGAAATGCAATCAACGTTGCTCTAGGTATAAGAAGCAATACCAGGTGAGTCACTGAGGATTAGGGCAGGTTCTAGGATTAGGACACTATGCACAAAAACAAACACTTGTTAAATGCAAATGCTGGAACAAGATAGTCACAATGTCACAGTGTATTACATTGAAAGTCTCACTCTAACTTAAAAGCATCCATTACCAGATGGATGGTGTGCATCATGGTATTTACTAGCTTTCAAAAAAACAATACTAGCAGTTACTGTGCAATGTTTCCACAGCAACACTCAAGAAATTTGTACAGCTCATAAACTTCTCTTTCCGACAAATAGTCATCACAAAATCCAAGATGCCTCTTCTTCCACCTAAAAAAAATCAAAGGGGGTCAGGCGCCACTATTATGGCTAGCCCCCCACTGCATAGTTGTGGCAGAGGATAAATTCAGCAGCACAATGTATCTTTGATAAAAAAGAGCATGGATAGTGTTTTCATGGTGAGTCTGCAATTGACCTGCATTAAGTTGTGGTGCCTTGGCATGAAGGGATGATATATTTGTGTCAGGTAGATAATGCTGATATTGCATGGAGACTAGGGCCCTCATTACAACATTGGCGGTGAAAGCCACTTACTGCCGTGCAGAAGACCGCCAACACACCGCTGCGGCCGTGGAATTCCGCACAGCTATTATGACCCACATTTCGGAATCCGCCAAAATTCAGACACCCACACAAGTCCGCCACACCAAAGGTCAGTGATAAACTGGCGAAAACAAAACCTCCACCATCACGCCAACAGAAATATGCCCACACTATCACGAATCCACGCAGCGGTCTTTCAACCGCGGTATTCCATTGGCGGTACACACCGCCGCGCTCAAAATACACACACTTCTACAAAACACAGCCACATTGGACAATTCGAAATACACACACCTGATACACATACACACACCATTCCCACACACCCATTACAATATAAAACACACACCCACATCACCCACAAACCCCTACTACCAAAAATTCCGAAAGAAGGCCAGAGAGAGACAGCACCAGCAAGAACAACAGCATCCACAGGCACACAACACCATCACCCACAGAACTTCCATGCACCTCACACAACACACCACTACATATCAGCACACTTATCACCACACACTCCACCCCACACATCACCTACACCACCCCATGGCACGGCAAAGACATCCCAGGTTCTCGGAGGAGGAGCTCACGGTCATGGTGGAGGAAATCGTCCGGGTAGAGCCACAGCTATTCGGATCACAGGTGCAGCACACCTCAATTGCAAGGAAGATGGAGATATGGCGAAGAATAGTGGACAGGGTCAACGCAGTGGGACAGCACCCAAGAAATTGGGAGGAAATCAGGAAGAGTTGGAACGACCTACGGGGGAAGGTGGGTTCCGTGGTCTCAAGACACCACCCGGCGGTTCAGCGGACTGGCGGCGGACCCCCACCTCCTCCCCTACAACTAACAACATGGGAGGAGCAGGTCTTGGCGATTCTGCCTCCTGAGGGCCTCGCAGGAGTAGGTGGAGGAATGGACTCTGGTAAGACAAATCTTAACTATTACATCCCCCACCCTACCTGCATGCCATCACATACCCCCACCCTCACCCTCACCCCCAGCACTCAAACTCCTCACATATGTCCCAACATCACAAACCACCCATCCCAACACCTAGCCCTTCATGCACCAACAAAGCATGGACATCCATCACTAAAGCATGCCCACTGCACATTCCCATACAACCCCCTAAACCATCATCACACAAGGTCCCACACAGGAATGCAAGCACTGGGGTACACGGTCACCCACTCATTGCACACCATGACACACACAGATGTAATAACCATCCTTTTATACCCCTGCAGGACCCCTAACCAACGTTACCGGACAGGACGGTCCACACATGTCCACACCACCAACAGAAGAGGCCCACAGTGATGACAGCAGCTCTGTCCAACTGGATCTAGATGACCAGTCAGGCCCATCAGGGACCTCGGGACAGTCGGTTCCCCTCATCCAGTCACAGGCCACCACAGACCTTCCCCCCTCTGGAAACACCAGCACAGCACCCACCCAGCGGGCCCATACCTCCGTGCCCAGGACACGTCAATCAGCTGTGTGTCCACCACTACAGGGAACCCAGGATAACCCACCACCCCAACAACAACGGGGACCTGGGGGCAGTGGCAGTGGGCACACGGTCCAGGGGACGGAGGCCCAGGAACACAGGGGAACTGGGAGGGCTGCTGTACGACAGGGGGCGGACAGGCCAAGGGAACCCACTCTCCACGAGGCCCTCTCCTCCATCATGGGAGCCTACCACCACTCCCAGGAGACGATGGCAACGGTACTGGCCAAGTTTCAGGAGACCCAGCGCCTGCAGGAGGAACACTATATGGGCTTCAGGGAGGAACTCAGAACCATCAGCTCCACCCTGGGCACCATCGTAGGGGTGCTGAAGGAAGTACTCAACACCAGGAGGGACACTGTGGCACTACAAGGGGCCCCTGACACTAGCATGGACGATGAACTGCCTACCACCTCCGCTGGCGCTAGTGGACAGGACGCCCCACCATAAGACCACCACACCAGCACCCCACCCCCTGCAGAGGGAGAACCACCCCGCAAACGGTCCCTGAGATCCAGGAACAAGACAGAGCACGATGCCAAGACCCCCGCCAAGAAATGAGACCACCCTGATTGTCATCCTACTGTCAAACTTTGTCACCCTGTCCATACTTAAACTGCCCCAGCTCCACTTCCTATGCCCATATGGGCAATGCACCTCTGAGACTAATAGACTGGACTCTGCCATGGACATTCCTCCGCCATCACCCCTCACCATTTTACTACCCCCTCCAATATTGAGCACTTAAATAAACACACTTAAAACACAAAACAATCTGGAGTCTGTCTGTGCTTTCGAAATAGTGTATTAGCAATTACAGTGACAAAATGCTCTTTCAATTGTAATGTCAACATACCTATGTCACACAGTTCTAGTCCATGAGGAATCTAAGCAGATGTCACACAGTGGGACCCATATCTGTGAAATCGTAAGGGAAAGTGACAACTCAGTGACCATACACTGGGTGAAAACGACAGACAGTAGAGAGGTAGTAGTGTTAAAGTACATGTAGTAGGCAGGTCTGTGCTCTTACCTTTGTCTCACTGGAAATATTGCTGGATCACCTTCTTTGGTGAGTACAATAGGGATCCGCCTGTCATATGGAGGCACCAGAACCTGTCCTTTAGGAGGCCGAAGGTCCGCTCGATCACCATCCTAGTTCGCCCATGGGCCTCATTGTAGCGTTCCTTTGCCATGGTCCTGAGATTCCTCACTGGGGTCAGTAGCCATGACAGGTTGAGGTAAACAGAGTCACCTGCAAATGGCGAGGGACAACTGTTTGACATGCACTAACCTGGAGGGATATCCCCAGAACCAGACAACCATTCCCACTGTCTTGCTTCCAGGTGCTCACCTAATAGCCACACACGGTGCCTCTGGAGTTGACCCATTACATAAGGGATGCTGATATTCCACAGGATGTAGGCATCATGCACTGAGCCAGGGAACATGGCATTCACATGGTAGATGTACTGGTCTGCCAAACATATCATCTGTACATTCATCGAATGATAACTCTTCCGGTTTCTGTACACCTGTTCACTCCTGTGGGGGGGACCAAAGCCACATGGGTCCCATCAATGGCACCTATGATGTTGGGGATGTGTCCCAAGGCATAGAAATCACCTTTCACTGTAGGAAAATCTTCCACCTGAGGAAAAACAATGTAGCTCTGCATGTGTTTCAGAAGGGCAGACAACACTCTGGACAACACGTTAGAAAACATAGGCTGGGACATCCCTGATGCTATGGCCACTGTTGTTTGAAAAGACCCACTTGCAAGGAAATGGAGCACTGACAGCACCTGCACTTGAGGGGGGATACCTGTGGGATGGCGGATTGCTGACATCAGGTCTGGCTCCAACTGGGTACACAGTTCCTGGATTGTGGCACGGTCAAGCCTGTATGTGATAATCACATGTCGCTCCTCCATTGTCGACAGGTCCACCAATGGTCGGTACACCGGAGGATGCCGCCATCTCCTCACATGTCCCAGCGGACGGTGCCTATGAAGGACAACAGCGAGCGCAGAGTCAAACAACTTAGAGGTACGTACCCACAGTTTACACAGAACACCATTCATACACAGAAGGTGGCCTGTATGTGTGTTGAGTCTAGGCCTAGGTATGTGTGACGCATTTGAAAATGAAGCCATGTGGGCCCCTGAAATGGGGGCTGCCTGACCTGTAAAGTGGGACAATGGGATGTGAGGTAACTGCACTGGCGTTGTACACCGTCGCGGTAGGCGGTCGAAGACCGCAGCGCAATGCTGCATTGGTTAACATTGGAGCCAATGACGATGTCCGCCGGCGGTGACGGTACACACTGCTTCGGACGTGACCGCCATTTTCTATCTGTTCAATCACTCGATACCTGATCTTCGACAGGAGATGACCTCCACTGCAAGTGCTGCTGTGACCTCGGTCTGGAAGAGACATTGGCTCGAGTGGCTGGGGAAAGGGCCCCTGCCTTCACATCGGAGGAGTTGGAGAAACTCGTGGATGGGGTCCTCCCCCAGTACACGCTACCCTACGGTCCTCCAGACAAACAGGTAAGTACATAGGGAGCATGTTGTATGAGCTATGCCTGTGTGGAGAGGGCTGGATGTAAGAAGGAAGGGGGGAGAGTGCTTCGTGTATGAAAGACGGTGAATGCATGTGCCACACGTCAAGGGTAGGGATGGGGGCCAATCAGTTTGACGGTGCAGTTGGTAATAACTTCTCTTTTTCCCCTGTACATTTCATGTAGGTCAGCGCCCACCAGAAAAAAGATATTTGGCGTGCCATCGCCAAGGACGTCCGGACCCTGGGGGTCTACCACAGACGGAGCACGCACTGCCGGAAAAAATGGGAGGACATTCGCCGCTGGACCAAGAAGACAGCGGAGGCTCAGCTGGGAATGGCCTCCAAATGTGGGAGGGGTGCCCGTCGCACTATGACCCCCCTGATGCTCAGGATCCTGGCAGTGGCCTACCCGGAGTTGGATGGGCGCTTGAGGGCATCACAGCAGCCACAAGGGAGTGAGTACACTCTCATTCTGCTGACTTTGCGCGCAGTGGAGGTGTCTGGGTGGGGGAGGCGAGCTGTGGGTTTCCCTAGGCCATGGCATGTTCCGTAGGCAAGGCCCCTCCGTAAGGCAGGCCATGTGGCACCCCACCCCATCTCTGTAGAGTGACAACTACACCTAGTCATGCCCCTGTGTCATCTATGTGTGCAGATGTCATCCATAGCCTTGTAGGCCATTTCCCAGGAATTGAACAGTGGAGCCCAAGACCGCGGCGTAGTGCAGGGGGCTTCTGTGCCTGTCGTGTTCGCCAACGGTAGCCGTAATGCATGCACTCAACATGTCTTTCTTCTGTCGTCCCTCACCTTTTTGTGGTCTCCCTGTTCTTGTGTGCATTAGCATCATCAGGCGGAGGAGCAGTGGCACCGGAGCACCAGGGGGCTGCATCCCACATGGCCATGGAGGGCCACACTACGGAATCGGACTTCACCAGTGGGACGGAGGGCGAGGGGAGCTCCACGGCGGGGACAGGAGCTGACACCAGTGACATGGACTCGTCCTCTGATGGGAGCTCCCTTGTGGTGGCGGCAACATCTGTGCCCCCGATCTACAGGTACAGCCGCCACCCCCCCTTCCTGCACCGCCCTCCCAGCAGCCCCTCAGCCTTCGCCCCGTGCCCGCTCACCCAGGAGGGTGGGCATCACCTTCGCCCCAGGCACTTCAGGCCCTGCCCCAGTCACCCCTGCTGCCCTCAGTGAGGAGGCCATTGACCTCCTCAGGTCCCTCACTGTTGGGCAGTCTACCATTTTGAATGCCATCCAGGGTATAGAAAGGCAGTTGCAACAAACAAATGCAATCCTGGAGGGCATTCATTCTGGTCAGGTGGCCCTTCAGCGAGCTTTTCAGACTCTGGCCTCAGCACTGATGGTATCCATTGTCCCTGTGTCTAGCCTCCCCCCTCCAACTTCCTCCACCCCGACCCAATCCCCTGTACCTCAGCCTATCCCAAACACACCTACAGACCAGCATGCACACACCTCAACACACAAGGGAATCTCAGGCAAACATAAGCACCACACATCCCACAGGCACTCATGCAAGCATCACACGCATGCAGACACACCAACATCCACTGCCTCCACTGTGTCACCCTCCTCCTCGTCTCCCTCCTCCCTCCCAGTCTCGTCTACACTCACACCTGCATGCACTACCTCTACAGCCACTACGTCCCTCTCCAGCACACCCACCAGCACACCCCGCTCACGTGCAGTCACCACCCCCACTACCATTCACTCGCCCCCTGTGTCCTCTCCCAGTGTGTCTGTGACGCCCCCTCCCAAGATACACAAAAGCAGGCAGACACCCACCCAACAGCCATCCACCTCACAACAGCCTCCAGCGCATGCACCTTCATCCAAAGTCAGCAAATGTACACCTCCTACAACCACCACCTCTTCCTCCACTCCCAAACCCCCTCCAGCTACCAGTCCCAGTGTGTCCCAAAAACTTTTCCTGTCCAACCCAGACCTCTTTCCCACACCTCCCCCACCCCGTCCGTCTCCTAGGTCCCGAACTAGCACCTCAGCCAAAACATCCCCGGGACCAGTGGTGCCTGTAGTCACCGGAATCTGGATTGCACCGGCCACCTGGGCAGCCAGTGTGGCACAGAGCCGCAGCATAGACAGTCCCCCACCTGTGAAGCATCAGAAGTTGGCCAGTGCCCGGTGGGAGAGGGGGAAGACTCCAGCCACCAAAGCTGTGACACCTTCCAAGGTGGGGAAGGGCCTCAAGAAACCCGGCAAGTATGGGAAGAGCAGCACGGCGGAGAAGTCAGCCATCATCCCCGCTGCCCAGGAGGCCACCTCCAGCACAAGACCAGCTGCCCAGGACAGGCCCGCCAGCACAAGCCCAGCTGCCGAAGACAGGACTGCCAGCACAAGCCCAGCTGCCCAGGACAGGCCCGCCAGCACAAGCCCAGCTGCCCAGGACAGGACCGCCAGCACAAGCCCAGCTGCCGAGGGCAGGACCGCCAGCACAAGCCCAGCTGCCCAGGACAAGACCATCAGCACAAGCCCAGCTGCCCAGGACATGACTGCCAGCACAAGCCCAGCTGCCGAGTACAGGACCGCCAGCACAAGCCCAGCTGCCCAGGACAGGACCGCCAGCACAAGCCCAGCTGCCAAGGACAGGACCGCCAGCACAAGCCCACCTGTCCAGGAGGGGCCCGCCAGCACCAGCCCACCTGCCCAGGAGGCCACCGCCAGCACAAGCCCCGCTGGGCCATGAAGGACCTCCAGCAAAAGCCCCGCTGGGCCATAAAGGACCGCCAGCAAAAGCCCTGCTGGGCCATGAAGGACCGCCAGCAGCTGAGTCCCTGCAATGGAGACCACCGCCTCAAGCACCGCTGAACAGGGCACCGCCATCTCAAACACCGCTGAACAGGGCACCGCCATCTCAAGCACTGCTGCACAGGGCACCGCCATCTCAAGCACCGCTGAACAGGGCACCGTCATCTCAAGCACCACTGAACAGGGCACCACCATCTCAAGCACCGCTGCACAGGGCACCGCCATCTCAAGCACCACTGCACAGTGCACCGCCATCTCAGACACCGCTGAACAGGGCACCGCCATCTCAAACACAGCTGAACAGGGCACCGCTGTCTCAAGCACCGCTGGTCCATGAGCGGCAAGGGCACTGGCGCAACTGAGTCCGTCACGGGGTGAATGATGCACTCTGGGCACAAAGCCCCCTCCAGAACCAGTGGAGAGATCCATCCACTATCTCTGTCCTTAGCAGGATGAAGCACTCTGGGCACCATGCCCCCTCCAGAACCAGTGGAGACTGTCATCCACTACCTCTGTCCTTAGCAGGATGAAGCACTCTGGGCACCATGCCCCCTCCAGAACCAGTGGAGAGATCCATCCACTACCTCTGTCCTTAGCAGGATGAAGCACTCTGGGCACCATGCCCCCTCCAGAACCAGTGGAGACTGTTATCCACTTGAGAGACTGTGGCTTTGCACTCCCCAGGATATGGCACTGGGCAAACCACCCACTGTAGAGACTTGAGAGACTGTGGCTTTGCACTCCCCAGGATTGAACAGTGGGCAAACCACCCCCTGTAGAGACTTGAGGGACTGTGGCTTTGCACTCCCCAGGATATGGCAGTGGGCAAACCACCCACTGTAGAGACTTGAGAGACTGTGGCTTTGCACTCCCCTGGATTGAACAGTGGGCAAACCACCCACTGTAGAGACTTGAGAGACTGTGGCTTTGCACTCCCCAGGATATAGTAGTGGGCAAACCACCCACTGTAGAGACTTGTGAGACTGTGGCTTTGCACTCCCCAGGATATGGCAGTGGGCAACCCACCCACTGTAGAGACTTGAGAGACTGTGGCTTTGCACTCCCCAGGATGGAACAGTGGGCATGTGGACCCCACGTGGATTTGGCGTTGTGTACTCAAGCGGCTGAGGTGCCCCCCCTTTCCCTCCCCCTGAGGTGCCTCTTTAGTTGCTCTCTGATGCCCCTGCAGTGTTCTCTCCGTCATGGTCAGGGATCTTGTGTGGGCCTCGCCCATACCGTGTGGTCCCAGTGTTCCAGTGTTCTTAGAGCACTACCTGGACTACTATGCTTGGTATATATTTTGTACATGGTGTATATATATATTTCTGCCTACTTGCTTTTAATATATTACAATGGTTACACTCATTTTCTATTGTCTTTGCATTCTTCCGGGGGGGGTTGGGGGGTGTAACTGTGATGTATTGATTTGCATTAGTGTGTGTGTTGTAGTGGGTGAGGGAGGGGGTGTTGCGTATGTATGTCCCTGTTTTTTCCCTCCCCCCTCCCCTGTGTTGTAGATGCAGTACTCACTGTGGTCTTCGCCGCCGGCGTTCGTGCTCCTGGTAGAGGAGCAGGAAGACAATTGCAGGGAGAATTTGGAGTTTCGGATCCATGGCATCCTCCTTCCTCGTGGGGTTCGTAGAGGTGAGCGTTTTTCCTTCGGGATTCCTGTTTCTGCCGTGTTTTTATCCGCGGTGAATCCGCCCCGGAAAAGGTGGCGGATTGGCCTGTCATAATAGTGTGGGCGGTAGATTGTCTCCCACCTGTCTGTTGGCGGTGACCGCTGCGCTGTTTGTATGTAACGCCGTGGCGGTCGGAGTGTTAAAGTGGCTGTCTTTGCTGGCGGTTTCTGCCACGGTCGTAATTGCAATTTTTCTACCGCCGGCCTGTTGGCGGTCTTACCTCCGCTTTAACACCGACCGCCAGGGTTGTAATGACCACCTAGGTGCCTTATGGGTCACCTAAACTAACATGACTTGTATCATTAATTTCTACTTCAGGTACTCTGAAATCTGAAGCTGAACAATCTTCTATAAATGCGACTTTGAGTGCACATCTGTCTCTCAAATGGGCCTTTTGGCCACCTCTGTAAAGATATATGGCCAGATTCCTATAAAACACTTCAGTATGTTTAAGGGTTCTGTGAATAGTAAAGATAGGCCAAATCAGTGATGTACTCTTTCTTGTGGTGTGGTGTGGCACTAGATTAAATAAACTGGCATGAATGTGGTGTCTGTTGCTATTGTAGTTGCTATTTTGGCTATTTCTACAGGGAGTCAGTGGGGTTGGCTTCAGCCTGAAAAGAGGTAACTTGTTCCTACTCAATGGCCCTCACAACCTGAGCAAATATAGATTCATCTGTGTTATTATAATCACTGGTATTGTCACACCTAGATGGCCTTCCAGCATACCACATTGTACCATGCCTAACCTGGCACAAATACTTGTGGGTTCACTGCTGGTCACATGTATCTGAAGGGGTGCTTGAAAAAGCTGAGGGATGCAGCCTTCCTTTTCTTGGAGGAGGGGATGGTGAAGAAGAAGACATTTAATGACAAAGCAGGTGCAACCTCCAGCTCTGCTGTGACCGTAAGTGTGCGCAACTCTTCTTTCTCTTCTGTTTTCTTTGTTAGCCATGACTGCCCTCAGCACAGTAGTGGGAGCAAGGGTATTTTTCTTCCTGAAAGAACCAATGATGTGGACAGAGGTACATATACACTGGATCTAAGAGTTCTTTCAAAGACATGCTGCCCAGAATCTGGGAGTACCTGTTACTACTCTAGTGCACATTTTGCTTAAACAATTTACATAACTAGGCCCTCATTACAACCCTGGCGGTCGGTGTTAAAGCGGCGGTAACACCGCCAGCAGGCTGGCGGTAACACAATGGGATCACGACCACAGCGGAAACCGCCAACATAGACAGCCACTTTAACACTCTGACCGCCAGGGCGGTAGCAACAAACACCGAGCCAACAGACAGGCGGAAGACAATGTACCGCCCACTGTATTATGACAGGCCAATCCGCTACCTTTTCCGGGGCGTTACCAACGACATCAAAAGCACAGCGGAAACAGTACACTGAAGGGGAACCACTCACCTTTCGACACTCAACGAAGAACCAGGACGCCCTGGAGCCCGAATTGCAGATCCTCCCCATGTTGGTGTGTCTTCTCATACACCAAGAAGTAGATAGAAGGCGGCAACGACTGTGAGTACTGCACCTAGCACACAGGGGAGGGGGGAGGGAAAAGAGAGTGACACACACACACAACACGCAACACCCCCACCCCCCACCCTCACCCACAACACCATACACACTAACACATCCAACAACATTACAGATACACTCCGTTACCCCTTGGAAGAACGCAAGGACAAAAGGAATTGATTTCAATCAGTGATATTTTGGAACATGCAGATAAAGCAAATTAATTAAAAAAAATCAGTATATACAAATATTTACATTATGTACAGAAGGCCGTACACTGTCCCTTGTAAATGTCCGTGGACCAGTGGGCCAAAACATCATGGGCCAAGCCCACACTTGACTCCTGCCTCAAAACGGAGAGAACACTGCAGAGGCATCAGGTCAAAAACACGCAGGCACCTCAGGGGAAAGGGGGGGGCACCTCAGCCGGAAGATGGTACTATGCCACTGCTCCTCGAGGGGGCAACATGCCCACTGCTTGGTCCTGGGGAGTGCAAAGCTACAGTCTCACAAGTCTCCCAAGTGGGTGGTTTGCCCACTGCTTGGTCCTGGGAGTGCAAAGCCACAGTCTCTCAAGCCTCTCAAGTGGGTGGGTTGCCCACTGCTTGGTCCTAGGGAGCGCAAAGCCACAGTCTCACAAGTCACCCAAGTGGTTGGTTTGCCCACTGCTTGGTCCTGGGGAGTGTAAGGCTACAGTCTCTCAAGTGGATGGCTTCTCCACTGGTTCTGGAGGGGGCCTTGTGCCCAGTGTGTTTCATCCTGCCAAGGATAGGGTTAGTGGGTGCAGAGGGGGCTTTGTGCCCAGTGTGCTTCATCCTGCCAAGGATAGGGTGAGTGGATGCATCTCTCCACTGGTTCTGAAGGGGGCCTTGTGCCCCTTGTGCTTCATGCTGCCAAGTATAGGGTGAGTGGATGCATCTCTCCACTGGTTCTGGAGAGGGCTTTGTGCCCAGTGTACTTCATCCTGCCAAGGATAGGGTGAGTGGATGCATCTCTCCACTGGTTCTGGAGGGGGCCTTGTGCCCAGTGATGCTGCACCTGGGGTGAGGCAGTTCCCATTCCCTCACCTGGGTGTCTGAGGCACGATATGTGCAGGAAACAGGTAGCATGATATTCCATGGAGGCAGAGACACACTCCATCCTGTGGCGACTTCGGCTGCAAACTGCTGGTAGTGCCAATGCTGGTGGTGGTGCCTCATGTGGTGTGTGCAGGGTGCAGGACGGCTGCCCACTGGGGACGCTGCTGATGTCCGATGTAGTGGCACCGGCTGGGCACGTGGCGGTGCATATGGCGGTGCAGGTGGCGGTGGCTGCGGCGGTGGCTGCGGCGGACATCTGCTGGTGCTGCCCATGGTGCAGGTGTATGTAGTAGTGGAGGGAGACACCAGGCCATCTCCAGCAGCCTCGGACGGCTGACCACTCGTTGTGGCAGCAGCGGTGCAGGGGGTGGTGCAGGTGGCGGTGCAGATGGCGGTGCAGATGATGGTTGTTGCGGCGGTGCTTCCTGTGGTACAGGTCGCTGGCCTGTCAGGAGAAATGGTGGTCACCAGTCCCTCACCAGGAGGCTCCATGCCCTGAGGTGACTTTCCCTCGCTTTTGTGTCCCTTCCCCACCTTGGTAGTCGCTGCTGGGACCTTGGCACTGTCCTCTTTGGTTTTGGATGAGGCCTTGCTGGGTGGGTGGTGTGTCTTTTCCCTGCTGCATTCCGGGCCCTTCTTAACCTTGGCAGGTGGCAGAATTGGGTGGTCCTTAGCATCGGTAGGTGACACACTGGCAGCCCTGACTGGTGCCCCCTTCGATCCTCTCGGACATGCAGGGGCCACAGCGGATGCAGATTTTGTGGCTGAGGTGCTGGTCTGGGATCTAGGCATCCTGGCCCTAGGGGAAGGACGAGAGGGGAGGTGTAGGGAAGAGGTCAATGTTAGCCAGGAAATGTTTTTTTGACATACTGGGACAGGAAGATGGAGGGGATGTGGGAGTGGAGGAAGAGGTAGTGGTTGTAGGATGTGTACGTCTGCTGAGTTTGGGTGAAGGTGCGTGGGCTGGAGGCTGTTGTGGGGTGGATGGCTGTGGAGTGGGTGTGTGCCTGTGTTTGTGTACTTTGGGAGGAGGGCTCACAGACACACTGGGAGAGGACACAGGGGACGTGAGCATGGTTGTGGGGGTAGTGATTGCTCATGAGGGGTGTATTGTGATGGGCATGCTGGTGATGGAGGCAGTGGCTGATGATGTAGTGCATGCAGGTGTGAGTGGAGACGCTACTGGGAGGGAGGTGGACGAAGAGGAGGAGGGGGACACAGTGGAGGAAGTGGATGTTGGTATGTGTACATGGGTATGGTGCTTGTGTGATTGCCAATGTGATGATGTGAGGTGCTTATGTTTTCTTGAGCCACTTTTGTGTGTTGATGCATGTGCATGCTGGTCTGAAGGTGTGCTTGGGATAGGCTGGGGTGGAGGGGATTGGATCTTGGTAGTGGAAGTTGGAGGGAGGGAGGCTGGACACAGGGACAATGGCTGCCATCAGTGAACTGTAAACTGTAAACTTTGCACTTGTATAGCGCACTACTCACCCGTTAGGGTCTCAAGGCACTGTACTCATACCACTATGGAACCCCTCCTGGCTTTTCCCTGTGAGGTGCCCACTACTGAGAATTATGTGGTCCAAGGGAATTGAGCCCAAGACCTGCCGAAGCGGGACTTGAACCCTGGTCTTGAGCCAGATCTCTGCTTCAGGGTCTGCCGCTCTAACCATTGTGCCACACTTCTCCACAGTGCTGAGACCAGAGGCTGAAATGCTCTCTGTTGGGCCGCCACCCCAGAATGAATGCCCTCCAGGTATGCATTTGTTTGTTGCAAATACCTCTCGACACCCTGGATGGCATTCAGAATGGCTGACTGCCCAACAGTGAGCGATCTCAGGAGGTCAATAGCCTCCTCACTGAGGGCAGCAGAGCTGACTTGGGCAGGGCCTAAGGTGCCTGGGGCAAAGGAGATGCCCACCCTCCTGGCTGAGCGGCCACGGCAAACACGCTGAGGGGCTTCTGCGAGGGTGGTGCTGGTAGGAGGGGTGGCGGCTGTACCTGTTGTTGGAGTGGGCAGAGAGGTGTCCGCCACCACCAAGGAGCTTCCATCAGAGTAGGAGTCGCTGTCACTGGTATCCCCTCCTATCCCCCTCGCCCTCCGTCCCACTGGTGCCTTCACCCTCAGTGGATTCACCCTCATGGGCCATGTGGGATGCAGCTCTCTCCATCGCCGGTGCCTCTGCTCCTCCACCAGATGATGCTAATGCACACAAGGACAGGGTGACAAAACAAGAAGGGGGGGATAGGCAGAGGATAGACATGGTCAATGCCAGAATCACCACTACCGTTGGCGTACACAACACACACTGAGCTGCCCTATGCACTAGGCCATGCCCAACCACTCACTAAGGTAGTCACCAGCCCATGGAGTACAATGCCAACGCCAGCACCTGCACACCTGACACCCACAGGACCCTGCCCAGTAAAAGTTGGCCACTTGTACCATTGGGGTAGAGGTGCTTCAGAGCCTGCAAACAAGGGACCTACCCTGGCATGATTGCCCTGGCCTAGGGCCACTCACAGCCCACATCCCCCACCCAGCTACCTCCTAAAGCGTGCAAAGTCAGGATTCAGAATCTGTACTCACCCCCTTGGATCTGCTGTGATGCCCACAAGCGCCTATCCAACTCCGGATGCTACTGCAGGATGCGGAACATCAGGGGTCATGGTGCGACGGGCACCCCTTCCACGTTGGGAGGCCAGCCCCAGCTGGGCCTCCGCCGTCTTCTTCCTCCAGCGGTGCAGGTCCACCCATCTCTTGCAGCAGTGGGTGCTCCACCTTGGCGATGGCACCTTGGCGATGGCACACCAAATACCCTTCTTCTGGTGGGCGCTGACCTAGAGGGATAAGACAGCGGAAAATGTAATTACTCACCCGTCCAGTCAGTCATACTCATTGCCCACCAGTTCCCTCCCATACCCTGACTCACATACACTGACCACCTCTCATGCAGTATTCAGGCTAGGACGCCTTAGCACCCACCAACATGTGGCTTACATCCATACCACTCCAAACAGGCATTGCCCACGCATCATGCTCACAATGTACTCACCTGTTTGTCCGGAGGACTGTAGAGTAATGTGTACTGGGGAAGGACCCCATCCACCAGGTTCTCCAACTCCTCAGCAGTGAAGGCAGGGGTCCTTTCCCCAGAAACACAAGCCTTTGTCGCTTCCAGACTCAGGTCACAGCAGCACTTGCAGTGTAGGTCCTCTCCTGCTGATGGCCAGGTAGCAAGTGAGTAAATAGGTAGAAAATGTGGGTGACGTCCGCAGCGGTGCGTACCGTCACCACCGGCGTACATCGCCATTGGCTCATGGAACTCATAGGGCCCAATGATAACCAATGCGGAGTTGCGTGGGGGTCTTTGACCGCCTACCAAGACGCTGCACAATGCCAGCGCAGTTACTTCATTTCCCCTTGTCCCTCCTCACAGGTCAGGCAGATGCCATTTCATTGGGGCACATGGCATGGCACCTAACTGGGTCACAGCAAATAATGTCACATGTACTGACTCTAAATTACACACACCGCTTCTGTGAAATTAATGCAAACACAGTTGTGCTATCTAAGTGGTAAATTACCTTCTGCTCACCGTTCTACTCCATAGGCTATGACCACTGAGGCAGCATGTGAGATGGTGGCATCCTCCGGTGTACAGACCCCTGGTGGACCTGTCGACAATAGAGGACAGACACATTATAATCACATTCAGACTTGATAGTTCCACAATCCAAGAACTGTGTGCCTAATTGGAGCCAGACCTGATGTCAGCTAACCGCCACCCCACCGGAATCCCCCATCTAGTGCAGGTCCTGTCAGTGCTCCATTTCCTGGAAAGTGGTTCCTTCCAAACAACAGTGGCCATGGCATCAGGGATGTCTCAGCCAATGTTCTCTAATGTGTTGACCAGAGTGCTGTCAGCCCTGCTGAAACACATGCGCAGCTGCATCGTGTTCCCCCAGGTGGAGGATTTGGCCACAGTGAAAGCTGACTTCTATGCCCTGGGACATATCCCCAACATCATTGGTGCCATTGATGGTACACATGTGGCATTTGTCCCCCCGCAGAAATGAACAGGTCCACATGAATAGAAAAAGCTATCATTCGATGAATGTGCAGATGGTGTGTTTGGTCTCCGATGTGAATGCCAAATATCCTGGCTCTGTGCATGATGCCTATATCTTGAGGAACAGCAGCATCCCTTATGTGATGGGCCAACTCCAGAGGCACCGGGTGTGGCTAATAGGTGAGCCCAAGGTCCTCACACAGTATATGTAGGTGTCTGGGTATGGGGTTGTCCCTAAGGGTTAGTGTGTGTCTCACAATTGTCCCTCGATATTTACAAGCGACTCTGGTTACCCCAACCTGTCATGGCTACTGACCCCAGTGAGGAATCCCAGGACAAGGGCAGAGGAACGTTACAATGAGGCCCATGGGCGAACAAGGAAAATAATAGAGAGGACATTCAGCCTCCTGAAGGCCAGGTTTCGTTGCCTCCATCTAACAGGTGGATCCCTGTTTTACTCACCCAAGAAGGTGTGCCAGATAATTGTGGCATGCTGCATGTTGCATAGCCTTGCCTTGAGACTTCAGGTGCCTTTTTTGCAGGAGGATGAGGCTGGAGATGGGCGTGTGGCAGTAGTGGACCCTGTGGACAGTGAAGATGAGGAGTCAGAGGATGGGGACAACAGAACAGCTATTATATGACAGTACTTCCAGTGACACAGAGATAAGACACTGTGGGGGTCATTCTGACCCCGGCGGGTGGCGGGAGCCACCCGCCTGGAGGGAACCGCCAGAATCCCGCTGCGCGGTCACAAGACCGCCGCGGGTATTCTGGGTTTCCCACTGGGCTGGCGGGCGACCGCCAAAAGGCCGCCCGCCAGCCCAGTGGGAAACAGCCCTCCATGAGGATGCCGGCTCCGAATGGAGCCGGCGGAGTGGAGGATGTGCGACGGGTGCAGTGGCACCCGTCGCGAATTCCAGTGTCTGCAAAGCAGACACTGGAATTCAAAGTGGGGCCCTCTTACGGGGGCCCCTGCAGTGCCCATGCCATTGGCATGGGCACTGCAGGGGCCCCCAGGGGCCCCACGACACCCCTCACCGCCATCCTGTTCCTGGCGGGCGGAACCGCCAGGAACAGGATGGCGGTGAGGGGGTCGGAATCCCCCATGGCGGCGCAGCAAGCTGCGCCGCCATGGGGGATTCCCAGGGCAGCGGAAAACCGGCGGGAGACCGCCGGTTTTCCTGGTCTGACCGCGGCCAAACCGCCACGGTCAGAATGCCCTGCGGGGCACCGCCAGCCTGTTGGCGGTGCTCCCGCATCCCCGGCCCCGGCGGTCCTTGACCACCAGGGTCGGAATGACCCCCTGTAACTTCTCGTTGCTTTGACAGTTTTGTATTTGACATTGTAAATGGAAGGCAGATTCTCGCAATTCTATCATCACTTACTGTACCCTTTGGCATCTCTATTTTCAGATATCTGTGCCCCACTCTGGCACCTGGTGTGTTGACTGCAGCCAACTACAGGCCATTCCTATGTATACATCACTGTACAGTTGTATTGCAGTGTTTAAACCTTGTTAAACAAATACATAGTTAAATCATTTGACATACTCCATACTTTTATTTTTTCAAAGGGTGTTTATTTAAGTGCTAATTAGTAGAGGGGTATGTGCAATGGGCTGGAGTGATGGTGGAGGAAAGTCCAGGATAGAGTCCAGTCAATTTGTATCACAGGTGCATTGTCTAAGGGGGCATAGGAAGGGGAGCAATAGCAGTTCAAGGTGGACAGGGTGACAGAGTGGGACACAAGGGTGACAATCAGGAGAGTCTTATTTCCTGGCAGGGGTCTTGGAAATGTTCTCTGGCTTCTGCCTGGATCTCAGGGACCGTTTGTGGGGTGGTTCTCCTTCTACAGGGGGAGGGGTGCTGGTGGCCTGTTGTTCCTGTGGCGGGGCCTCCTGTGCACTAGAGGCAGCAGAGGTAAAGGGCTGTTTATCGGTGTGGCTAGTGTCAGGGGCCCGGTGGTGTGCCATTGCCTCCCTCATGGTGTTGGCCATGTCTGCCAGCACCCCTGCAATGGTGACCAGGGTGGTGTGGATGTCCTTCAGGTCCTCCCTGATCCTCATGTACTGTCCCTCCTGCAGCCGCTGGGTCTCCTGCAACTCGTACAGTATCTGGCCCATCGTCTCCTATGAATGGTGGTATGCTCCCAGGATGTTGGTGAGTGCCTCGTAGAGAGTCGGTTCCCTGGGCCTGTCCTCCCCCGTCACACAGCAGTCCTTCCAGCTTCCCTGTTGTCTTGTGCCTCTGTGCCCTGAACCATGTGCCCACTGCCACTGTCCTCAGGTCCCTGATCATCCTTTGTTTGTGGGGTGTCCTGAGGTCCCTGTAGTGGTGGACACGCTGCTGATTGACGTGTCCTGGGGACAGAGGTATAGGCCCGCTGGGTGGGTGCTGTGGTGGTGTTTCCTGAGGGGGAAGGCTCTGTGGTGATATGGGACTGTGCCTGGGTAACCGACTGTCCGGAGACCCCTGATGGGCCAGGTTGGTCATCCAGATCCAGGCGTCCAGAGCTGCTGTCATTACTGTGGGCCTCTTCTGTGGGGGGACTGGATGTTGCTGGTACCTCCTGTCCGGTTACGTTGGGTGGGGGACATGTGGGGATGTAAATGCAGTGTTATTGTTTCTGTGTGTGACTTATTGTGCATGGGTGTGTTGCCCTGTATGGTTGCAATTGCCCTGTCAGCTTTGCCTTGTGTGAGTATTGATTTTGTGGGCTAGGTAATTCTCTCTAATGTGCATGCTTTAGTGATGGGTGTCCATCCAGGGCTGTGACTGATGTCCATGCATTGGTGGTGCATGCAGGGCTTGGTATTGGAATGGGTGGGTTGTGATGATGGGGTGTATGTGAGTTGGTGGAGTGATGGGGGTGAGGGTAGGGGTGGTGGTATGTGATAGCATGCAGGTGGGGGGGTGATAGTAATAGAGATTTGACTTACCAGAGTCCAGCCCTCCTGCTACTCCTGCCAGGCCCTCAGGATGCAGTATTGCCAAGACTTTCTCCTTCCATGTTGTTAGTTGTGAGGGAGGAGGTGGGGGTCCACGCCAGTCCTCTGTGCAGCTATCTGGTGTCTTGCAACCATGGAACGCACCTTCCCCATAGGTCGTTCCACCTCTTCCTGACGTCATCCCTTGTTCTTGGGTGCTGTCCCACAGGGTTGAACCTGTCCATGATTCTCCGCCATAGCTCCATCTTCCTAGCAATCGATGTCTGCTGCACCTGTGATCCAAATAGCTGTGGCTCTACCCGGATGATTTCCTCCATTATGACCCTTAGCTCTTCCTCTGAGAACCTAGGGTGTCTTTGTGGTGCCATGGTTGTATTGTGTGTGGTGTGTGTGAGGGTGTGTGGGGTGATGTTTTGGGGTGTGTGCTGTAAGGTGCCTGTATGGTGTATGGGTGATAGTGTTCTGTGGCTCTGGTTCTGTGGGTGCTCTTGATGTGTCTCTCTCTCAGTTGTCAATTTTTTTGAGTCGTAAAGGGATGCGGGTAATGTGGTTGTGTGTTTATAGTGATGTGGATGTGTGGGTGTGGTGTGCGTATGTGTGTCAGGTGTGTGTAGTTTGAATTGTCCAATGTAGTGTTGTTTTGTTAGTGTGTGTGTGTTTTGAGCACAGCGGTATTTTACCGTGGTTGAATGTACGCCGCTGTGATTCGTGGGTCATAATGCTGTGGGCATAGTTCTGTTGGCGTAACAGTTTAGGTTTCGATACCGCCAGTTTATCACTGACCTTTGGGCTGGCGGACTTGTGTATGTGTCTGTATAGTGACAGATTGCTATGTGTGGGTCATAATATGGGTAGCGGTAAACCGCAGCGGCGGCAGTATGTTGGTGGCAGTCGGCATGGCAGTAAGCGGGACTTACCGCCGATGTCATAATGAGGGCCTAAGAGGTATAAGGGAAAGAAAGAAAGAGATAAGGTAGGTAGCCCACAGTGGTGGCTGCCACTGAACGGGGGTGGTGGGGTGGGTATAAAAAAATAAATAAATACATTTTTAATAAACACTCACCTCTGTCTTTTCGAGACGTGTTCGCGTCTCCTCCGTCCTCTTCCCAGTTGCACTGCATACAGCTCCCAGCCAATCACAACGCTGCTGTCAGCAGCATGACAGCAGCTTCATGATTGGTGTGAGCGCCCTGCTTCGGCACTCACAGAGGGAGTGAAGGCCTGTGCACTTTCTCAACCCAGCTGTGAAATTCAGCGGGGTGGAGAAATGCAAAGTGTGCATGTCTGTGGCCAAACAGACATGCACACTTATTGTGCACATAAAGCTCCCCTTCCAGCCCAGCCCTGTTCTGCACCAACCCAGCTCCCAGGGAAAATAAAATGTTGATAACGCTTTGTTATTACAATTTTGTTTTTCCTTCCCCTTCTGCTTGAAATCAGCGGGGCGATGCTCCTCCCCTAAGGCGGAGGAGGCGCCCCTGCTAGCCCATTCATAAAATGGAAAATAGCAAGTACCAGAATTGAAAATTTGAGTGATTATAAAATGAAGGCCATTCCCGAAGCAGATCAATACACACATACAGCATAAGCATGCATACCTTATAAATCAATATAATCCCATACATTTGAAAAATGTATAAAATGCAGGACCATACCAGCCTGCTAGAGACCTTGGGGAATCAGCTAGGGAACATCAAAAGGTATATAAGAGGGGTAAAACCTGCAATGACATTAATCAATGACCATATAATGCTACACAGATATGCACTTGACAAAATGGTGTACTAGCAAAAGGGAAAAAAGAAATTAAGAAGATAGAAAGATGGCTTCCTGCCCTGGAGCCTCTCCAGGCAAATCCAGACAGGACAAAAATACTAAAAAAAAAGGGAATGGCATCTGTCACATACAAATTCCTAATTAATTACCGTAAACAGCATCATGGGGAAGGTGAAACACTGATAAAAACTGAAAATAGTACTGTTAGTCCCACAAAGCCACAAATATGCACAGAACCCCCAGCAGGAAGTTTATAAGGGTGGCAAAATATTCAAAGACATTAACAAATGAGCACACCCCTACCCACTAGGTGGTTGATAAAATGGTGGTCAGTAGGAGGAAAGATGTAAAGATAGCATGAAGACCACAGCATGATGATTGCCTGCCCTGAAACAGCTTCTACCACACTTGCAAGTAGGTTATGGGATGTCCAATACATACAGCTGGTAGTGCACCAAAAACCTGTATTTCCCTCAAATTGAACTTAAAATCATTGAGGTTCTCTTCTGTTAATTCATGTCTATGTGTGGGGTTGGGTTATACGGTATATGCACTATGTTGGCTGGTTTGCATATATTCCTAAAAAAGAAGTTTGGTGGAGTATTGTATACGTTTTGGGATTTTATTAGTATTTTTTATATTGTGTGTATTTTGTTATTGCAGCCCTGAGGAAGTTCACAGAAAGTGAGCGAAACGTATTGGCTGTGGTGCTTTGTACCATTGAGGAAAATGAAGAATTTTGGATACACCTTTATGGATTTGTACTTAAATTTGAATGCAATTGAAGTTTTTGGTACACTTCCTCCTGTATATATTGGATGCACCTGGCCCTTTGGGGATGGACCTTGGGGCCAGTGGGTGCTTCAGTATTGTACATGTATTTGGGCTTCTCTTTGGATGAACAATGGGGACAAAGGGTGGAGGTGCAGTTTTGTCAGTTGCTTGCCGCTCCGATTGTTGATTGACATGATAAGGAATGTATAAAATATGTATGAAATTTAGAAACACACTTAGCACCATGCCCAGGCTCACAGCACCTTGCACCCTAGGATAGCAGCATGTACACTTTGAGAACAAAAAAGAATAAAATAACTAATAATACATCTGGCTTTCACTAGGCCACAACTTCAGCAGAATAATCACCGGAAATTTGGGTAAACCACCAAAATGATGAACAATGTCCTCATACCTCTACCACCTCTGTCCAAAACAAAAAAAATGACCGTTATGTTTACTACAGGTCCTCTCTGATTGCTCTTTTCTCCCCAAATAGGCCTGCCTTAGTCCTGCATGCATCTTCATAAAGTATCTTGAACAAAAAACAAAATAACCCAAGCAGAAAATATAATTATAAATTGTTATCCTTACATGCTTCACTCATCTATTCTTCCATCAAACAGAAATATCATACGAAGATCACTGATTTACTTGACTTTCCTTAATAATGCAAGGGATAATGGAAAGTATGTGGGTTGCTTTCCTGCCAGTCTCCAAATCCAAATGGATCAGGTTGTCAACAAATAAAACGTCTAGAAGAAGAAGCTGCTACTGTATGCACTGCATATTCAGTGCCTACTCCTCTGTATAGAGTATCTACTGTTAAAACAAAGCAGAATTGCAAAGTTAAAATTACCCAAGCTTGAAATTGGTCTCAAACATAAATTTTGCTAAGTAAATAGGCTTACACCTAGAGAAAAAGACAAATCCACCCTTCTACTTACTGTAAGTCAAGTGGTAAAGATTTCTAGCACAGAACACTTGGCGCACGTTGTGTTTCATATTTCCAGCAACACATTTAGGCTCCAATCAAGTCTCAAAATAGTAAACTATGTGAACATGTACTACAAGAACTATAAGTAGTCCAAACATTGTGGCCTGCGTAAGACTTTGCTTGAAATTTTGAAAGTGAACATACACTCTATCCTAAATGTACACTTGGTCAACTGCAAACTTAGACATCTTGATTTGTAAATGAAAGTCATGAATCTTCATCAACTATATCTGCCTTTAAGAGGCACTGCTTATCAGCAACATTTGAACCTTATTTTTTCAAAATCTACAGAACAGATTTACACCAAATCACAAAAAGCACACTTCCTAGCTAAAGATCTAGCTTTCTGCCAAATTTGGTGTCATTCCTTTCATAGGTTTGTACTGTAGCGCTGGTCAAAAATCCCCATGGAAAGTGAATAGAGAAATTGCTTTTTATGACCTTGTTTTTGCAGCCCCACATTTAAGGCGTAACTCTGAAACTTTCCAGGAAAGAGATGATGTGGCTGAACTTTTTTTAGAAACAAATGTTAAAATGAAGTAATATGTGAAGTAGGTAGCAAGATGCATGACTTTTTAAAACTAAACTTACAACCTAATAAAGAAAGAATAACCTAAATTTAAATTGATTAACTGAATACCTAGAAATCTTGATTTGTAAAAGAATCTCATGAATCTCCATCGACTATTCTGGCCTTTTAGAGGTACTGTTGGTCAACAGCATTTTCTGCAGACAACAACTTTGAAAGATAACTATACAGCATTCAGATATCACGTACAGGGGTAGTCACGTCCGAGTGGCCTTAGCAGAGATAGCTTTACCACTGCGAGTGACAGAGCTCTGTCAGTCTTATATGTTGCTTTCCTGATGTGTAATTCCCTCTAATCTACTATTAATTACCTTTCAGAAGCACTGGCTCATTAGGATTATTTAAAAAATGAGCAACATCTCTGACACGTCAGTTTGGCTAGACAGGCATCAGTAATGTGTTAGGCCCACTAACAGACTGGTTCACTTAAAAGGTCCATTCTTGCAGATGTTAGCAGTGTCTCAGATCATGCACCTATCTATGTAATACTATATGTCAGTCTATTGAGCAGTAGAACATGTACCTGGTGCCTGACTGTGAAAAGGGAAAAACAAGTTGCAAGTCACGCTTGCAGAATATTTGGATGAGCATGATGAATATCTTAATGAATGTTCCATTGCCTCACTACAGCTTCTCTGGGCTGCACAGAAGTCTTATCTAGGAAGCATGCTAACACTGGAGGCAACAGGAGCTCGACAAGTAGCTGCCAGTAACATTAGAAATAGAAGTAGCTGCTTAACAGAAAAAGATACAGGCAACACCCTTCACCTGAACTCCTTCAGTCATTAACAAGCAGAAATGTGAATTAAACATCATCTTCTCTTCTGTAGCGGAAAAAGCCTTGATCGGTATCAAAGGCAGGATCTACAAACATGGATAGAAGGTAGGTTTGCTTCTTTCTATACTAAACTGTACACATCCTGTGCACCCACTAATCCCACCCAGGAAGTTGTGTTCATGACCAGTATTGAAAAGGACCAACTCTGGAGGGCCACCCCAAACGTTTAGCCTTTTATCCTCCACATTTTTGCTGGGTATGTTTTGGTGGCCTTAGGAGTCAGTGCACTTCACCACTGCTAACCAGTGTAAAAGTGCTTGTTTGGCATATACCCCATTGACATATTTTATTCACTTCTAAGCCCACAGTAAAGTGCACTACATGTGCCCAGGGCCTGTAAATTAAATGCTACTAGTAGGCCTGCAACACTGTTTGTGCCAGCAGGCCACTAGTTTAAGTATCACTTTAAAACAGGCTGAGTAGTTTAAGTAATACTTTAAAACATGACATGGGCTTGCCACTGTAGTCTGTATACGCAGTATCACATTGCTATGCAACTTGGCATTTAAAACCCCTTGCCCAGACTTAAACTTCCCTTTTATTACATATGTCACCCCTAAGGTAGGCCCCAGGTAGCCCAGAGGACAGGGTGCTGTGTAATTAAAAGGTAGGACATGGACTTTTAAGTTGTACATGTCCTTGTACAGAAAAAACAAATTTGTTTTTCACTATTGTGAGCTATACCCCTCTCACAGGTTAACACTGGGGATTCATTATTACATTTAATAAGCTGCAATTTCCAATTGAGAAGGGATAGATCTGTCATGTATGGTTACTAGGGAATAGTACAGTAGTGATAAATCCTCTTTAAAGGAAAAGTCGAATTTATCATTATAATGTTGAAAATGGCACTTTTAAAAAGTTGCCATTTTCCTGCTCCTATCCCTGTGTGCCTGCAGTCTGTCTCTAATACATGTCTGGGTGGTTGACAGCTGGGCTTTTTGTATTCCCTCTAGACAGCCACACACAAAGGGAACTTAAGTGTGACTTGATGGGCCATCCCCATCCTGATGAGTCTTCCTGGGCAGGATGGCAGGGAGGAACTGGATACATCCTTACACTTACACCTGATTAGGATTTGTTCTGTTTCCACACAAAGTGCTGCTTAACCCCTTGTAGGGAGTCTGGAGCAAGGGCAGGAAGGGAAGATCTCTGTGCACTTTAAAGCCTCTCTTTAAATTCTCCCCCCGCTTCAAAGGCACCCCTGGGTATAAGAAATGTATCTCAAACCCTATCAACTGAGTACATTTTATGGAGCTGTGGATATTCTACCAGGAAGAAGGACTGCTGTGTTGATGAAGGATTGCCACTATTCTGGATTGCTGGTCTGGAAGAACTGCTTTCTTGTTGTGCTGACCTATTCCCTGCTGTCCTCCTTGCCTGGGTGAGAAGGACTGGACCCAGAACCCAGCGTGACTCCAAGGGCCAGCTGACTGGTCTCCTGTTTTCTGAAGTCTCAGGGACATAAAAGACTTCCAATTCATCCACATCTACACCTGGAGTCTGCCATCTTTGAGTCTGCCCTGCCAAGTGGTGTCATCCTAGGCCTGGACTATTGGAATTGGGCCTAGGGTGTTTGTTGCAACTGAAACAATGCATCATTGCCACTGAGCGGATCTTAACCAGCTCATTGTCCGTGTTGTGTGGGTCTGAACTGACGCATCTGCCTTATTGGGCGGGTCGGAGATGGCGCACCACTTCTCCACCGCTGATCAACCTTGGCGTATCCTCTTTGGTGTCTCGGAACCAGCACATTGCCAATGTTGTATGAAAAAAATCAATGCATTTTCAGTATTGTGTGGAAAGATCAATGCATCACCTCCACTGCAGGGATCGGTACCAACACATCTCTTCACCTTTCTCCCTGCACCTTGACATCAGCACAACAAGGATTAAGGTACTTTTGTTCAGTGAACCTAACTGGGTTCCTGCAGCCAGCCTGTGCCCCATCGCAGTCGGGCTAAACTTTTGACTTTGTCCCTGTCCGCGCAATCTGATAGCCCCCATTGGTGCATTTTACTTCTAAGCGCTTTTCTACAGTTTATTCTTTAAAAATTCATATCTTAAGTTCTATTTGATGGATTTGTATCGTTTTGGTCTTGTTTTATTTATTAAATTACATTCTAAGGCCCTCATTATGACATTGTCGGTAAATCCCGCTTACCGCCATGCTGCGGATATTTGTTCACCATATTATGACACCCACACCAATCCAACAGAATACAGCCACATCCACAAATCCGCCAGCCCAAAGGTCAGTGATAATGTGGCGGAACCAAAACCCATACCGTTATGCCAACAAAACAACGCCCACCACATTATGACCCACGAATCACCACAGCAGACATTCAACGGTGGTAAACCATTGGCAGTACATACTGCCGCACTCAGAATGGACACCCACGTACAAAACAACACCACATTGGCCAATACCAAAAACACACACCTGACACCCATATACACACCACACCCACACACCCACACCACTATAAAACACCCATCCACATTACACACAACCCTTTACAAACAGCAATTGCCGCCAGGAGACTGAGAAGAACAGCACAGAGACAACTAGACACATACACCACTTACACCCAGACACCCCTCACACACTCCACATCACACACCCCACAACATTACCCAACACACCCTCACCAACACACATCATACAACACCCATGGCACCACAAAGGCAACCCAGTTTCACTGAGGAGGAGTTAAGGGTCATGGTGGAGGAAATTGTCAGGGTAGAGCCACAGCTCTTTGGCGCACAGGTACAGCCGATTTCCATTGTAAGGAAGATGGAGCTATGGCGGAGAATCGTGGACAGGGTCAACGCAGTGGGACAACTAACATAACCACAATACATCACCATACACAAGCAAAAGCTGGCAGGGTGACACCAACCATGGAGGGAAAGCTAGGGAAGTATAAATGTCAGACACATGAAGTATTATACATAGTTTACATCCCCACAGGTACCCCAGCCAATGTCAGTGGAGAGGAGGTGCCCCCACTATCCAACCCCCCAACAGAAGAGGCCCCCAGTGATGACAGTAACTCTGGACTTCAGGATCTGGAGGACCTACCTGGCCCATCAGGGACCACTGGACAGTCGGTCACCCAAGCCCACTCATGGTCCACCACAGAGCCTCCCCCATCAGGATCCAACACCACAGCATCCACCCAGTGCACCCATACCTCTGTCCCCAAGACACTTCAATCAGCAGTGTGCCCACCTGTACAGGGACCCAAGGCTACACCTAACCCACAAGACAATCAGGGACCTGGGGTTAGTGGCAGTGGGCACACCGTTCAGGGGACAGAGGCACAGGCCCACAGGGACCCTGGGAGGACTTTTGTGTGCCAGTGGGAGGACAGGCCCAAGGAACCGACTCTCCAGGAGGCACTCTCTGAGATCCTGGGAGCCTACCAACATTCCCAGGACACGATGAGCCAGATCCTTGACAATGTGCAGGAGAACAGGCGTCTGCAGGAGGGACAGTATCAGGGGATCAGGGAGGACTTGCAGGCCATCAACAACACCCTGATCTCCATAGCAGGGGTGCTGGCAGATATGGCCAACATCATGAGGGAGGCAACAGCACACCAGTGGGCCCCTACCACTAGACAGTCCATCGACCAGCTCTCTACTTCCGCTGCCGCTAGAGGCCAGGAAACCGTGCCACAGGACCCAGAGGCTACCAGCTCCCCCCCCTACAGATGGTGAAGCACCCCACAAATGTCCCCTGTGACCCAGACAGAAGCCAGAGACACTTGCCAAGACCACCTCCAGGAAATGGGACTCTCCTGGTTGTCCCCCTTGTGTCCCACACCGTCACCTTGTCCACTGTGAACTGCTATAGCCCCCCTTCCTATGCCCCCCTTGGACACTGCACCTGTACTACAAACAGATTGGAACAATACCCTGGACTTTCCTCCGTCATCACCCCATTCCATTGCACTTTACCCTCTATTTCTTAGCACCACTACAATAAACACCCTTGGACAAACTTCGACTACTAGTATTTCATGTTTAAAAAATTTTATTGATTGAAACAGCTACGTCCATTGCAAATGACCTGTACATAGTGAAAGCATAGAATGAATGACCTGTTTCTGTCTGTTGTGATCACATTGTTGTCATATCACCAACATCTGTAAAATGACAATCCATAGGTAACAGTAAGTAGAGGAAACAAGTCGGTAATGCCAGCATGCCAATGCCACACAGAATACAACAATAGTCATGGAAATGTGAAGTTTCACTGTCTCACCTGTGTGTTATTGGAAGTACTGACGGATCACTAATGTTCTGTTGTCCACATCCTCATCCTCTGCCTCCTCATCCTCACTGTCCTCAGGGTCCACTGCTGCCAAAGGGTCAACTCCAGTCTCCTCCTCCTGCAGAAAAGGTACATGGCATCTGGGGGCCAGGTTGTGCAACATGCAGCATGCCACTACTATCTGGCAGACCTTCTCGGTGAGGTAGCACAGGGATCCACCTGTCAAATGGAGGCACATGAACCTGGCCTTCAGGAGGCCAAGGGTTCTCTCAATTATCCTTCTGGTTCACCCATGTGCCTCATTATAACGTTCTTTAACCCTTGTCCTGGCACAGGGGCCAGCAGCCATGATAGGTTTGGGTAACCAGAGTCACCTGCAAATATTGAGGGACAACATTTAGTCACACACTGTCCTAATTGGCCAATAGTATAGGCATACACCAACATACAGTGGGTGGGGACCAAGGCTCACCTAGAAGCCACACCCTGTGCCTCTGTAGTTGGGTCATCACATTTGGGATGCTGTTATTCTTCAGGACAAAGGCATCATGCACCGACCTAGGATACTTAGCATTGACGTGGGAGATGTATTGGTCCACCAGGCACACCATCTACACATTCATGGAATGGAAACTCTTACGATTCCTGTACACCTGTTCATTTTGGCGGGGGGACAAACGCAATATGTGTACCTTCAATCGTCCCAATTGTCTTGGGGATATGTCCCATTGCATAAAACCCGGCCTTCACCGTGACCAAATCTTCAGCCTGGGATACGCTATGTAGCTGCACATGTGTTTTATCAGGGCGGACAATACCCTTGCCAGCACTATTGAGAACATTGGTTGTGACATTCCTGCTGCCAAGCCCACTGTCACTTGGAAGGAACCAGTTGCCAGGAAATGGAGCACTGATAGAACCTGCACAAGATGGGGGATCCCAGTGGGATGATGGATAGCTGATATAAGGTCAGGCTCCAGCTGGGCACACAGCTCTGTGATTGTGGCCCTGTCCAGTCTATAGGTGAGTATAATGTGCCTGTACTCCATTGTAGCTAAGTCCACCAGGGGTCTGTACACGGGGGTATGTCTCCATCTCCTAGTCATCCCCAGTGGTAGGTATCTAAGGGACACAAGAGTGAGTAGGCTGTCACAATTTGAACAATGAAACCCCAACCTCAGTGTACAAAGTGCATTCATGTGATGGGACAGTGGAACTGTAAAGTATGTGCCTTTTATCCTGTGACGCAGCAAGTATCGTTAGGCCTATTTCCCCCCCCTGAAATGGCGTCTCCCTGTCCTGTGTGGAAGCGACAGGTGGAAGTAAGGTAAATCCACCAACGTTGTACGCCGTGGCGGTAGGTGGTCGTGAACCGCCGGTCAATTTTTCATTGGATATTATTGGGCCCTATGGGCTACAATGGCCACTGGGGATGTTCGCTGGTGGTGACGGTATACACCACCGCAGACGTGACCGTCATTTTCTATCTGATTCCTCACTCGTTTCCTGACCTTCTACAGGAGAAGGCCTGCACTGCATGTGCTGTTGTGACCTGTGTCTGAAACCTACCATGGCCCGTGTGACCGGGGAAAGGGCCCTAGCCTTCACTTCAGAGGAGTTGGAGCAACTGGTGGATGGGGTCCTACCTCAGTACAGACTGCTGTATGGGCCTCCAGACCAACAGGTGAGTACACTGTGCGCATGATGCATGTGGCATGAATGCATGGAGATGTGTGTGAAGGCATCGTGTATTTGTCTGTTGGCAGGGTACATGTTGTTCGCTGGGCTATGTGTGTGCCAATGATGATCGAAACGGGTATGGTGGGCCACTTGTGTAACAGGCTAGATTGTTTGTTCAATGATGTCCTCCTTGTATTGCCTCTGCAGGTCAGCGCTCATCAAAAGAAGGGATTATGGCATGGCATCGCTAAGGACATGCAGACCATGGGGGTCTATGTCAGGTGGAGCACCCACTGTTAGAAACAGTGGGAGGACCTGAGACGCTGGGCAAGAAAGACCGCGGAGGCCCAGCTGGGGATGGCCTCTCAATGAGGAAGGGATGCCCATTGCACCCTGACCCCCCTGATGGCCCGCATACTGGCGGTGGCCTACCCAGAGCTGGATGGGCGTTTGAGGGCATCAGAGCGGCCACAAGGGGGTGAGTTCTGTGGGTATCTTACAACTTATGGCTGGTAGGGTGGTATCCGGGTGGTGGTTGTGTGCTAGTGGGTGCCCCTAACGCCAGGCTAGACATAGCAGCGTAGGTCCTCTGAAGGGTAATGGTTGCATGGCAAAAACAGGTAACCTAGCTTGTTAGTATTCACCTCTAGACAGGACTGCATGTGTCCCAGGTGTGCTGCAGTTGGTGGTGTGTGCTCCTCCCCGCCTTGGTGGCTAGCAATATCACTGGTAGTGCAATGCATAGTGCGTAGGCCTGTTCCCTGTGTGTAAGGGTGCTCTGTACGCCAACGGTGGTGTTGGGGCAGTCATTGACCCAGTGTATCCTTTGTCTCTTCCCCCCCTTTCTTGTTTTGTCACTCTGTCCTTGTGTAAATTAGCATCATCTGACGGAGGAGCAGAGGCACCGGTGACAGATGGAGCTGCATCCCACAGGACCCTGGAGGCAGAGTCCACTGACGTCAAGGGAACCAGTGGGATGGAGGGCGAGGGGAGCACCACGGTGCAGACTGGAGTGGACAACACAGACTCTGATACCTCCTCCAATGGGAGCTTCCTGGTGGTGGCGGACACCTCTGTGACCACCCCAGCTTCAGGTACAGCCGCCGCCCCTGTACCAGCACCGCCATCCCAGTAGCCCCTCAGCGAGTTGCCCGTGTCCGCTCACCCAGGAGGGTGGGAATCTCCTTCGCCCCAGGCACCTCAGGCCATGCCCCAGTGAGCCCTGCTGCCCTGAATGAGGAGGCTATTGACCTCCTGAGATTCATCTCTGTAGGGCAGTCAACCATTGTGAATGCCATCCATGGTCTGGCATTCCAGTTGCAGCAATGCAATGCATTCCTGGAGGGCAGTCATGGTGTTTTGGCAGCCCAACAGAGATTGATTCAAGCTCTGGCCTCCTCCCTGATGGCAGCCATTGCCTCTGTTTCAACTGTCCCTCCTCCAACTTCCAGTTCCCAGTCCCATTCACCTCAAACCCAACCCATTCCAAGCACACAAACAGACGTGCATGCACACAAGGCAACACCCAAGAGTGTCACAGGCAAACACAAGCCCCACACTTCATCCTACAGGCACATCCCGTTGCAGACATGACAATATCCACAGACTCCACTGTCTCCCCCTCCATCCTCCTCCACCCCCTCCCTGTTACGTCCTCACTCACACCTGCATGCACTACATCAACATCCACTACCCGCATCACCACACCAAGCAGAACACACACCTCACGGGCAGACACCTCCACAACATTCATGCAGGTGTCCCCTAGGTCCTCTCCTACTGTGTCTGTTCCCCCCTTCCTAAAGGGCACAAACGCAAGCACTCAGACACCCAACAGCCATCCATCTCACATCAGCATACAGCCCATGCACCTGCACCCAAAACCAGCAGACATATACCTCTGGCAACCACTTCCTCATCCTCCACTCCCACTACTCCTCCCTCCTCCTGCCCCAACGTCCCTAAATGGCTTTTCCTTGCCCAACTTGACCTCTTTCCTACCCCTCCCCCATCCTGCATGTATTGGCAGGGTACCAAGGACACAGCCCAGCACCCCAGCGAAACAGTCCACGGGGACAGTGGAAGCAACACCTACTCGTGGTGGTAGGGATACCAGACCTACAACACTGAAAGGGAAGGAGCCAGCTCCACCAGGGATGAAAGGGAAGAGTCCTGCATCAGCAGTGAGGAAGGGACCTGCACCAGCTGTGAGGAAGGGGAAGGTGCCTGCACCAGCTGTGAGGAAGGTGAAGGAGCCTGCACCACCAGGCAGAGAGGGGAAGAGCCCATCCAAGCCTGCAAGGAAGGGAAAGGGATCCCCGAACCATGAACAGGAGGAGAAGAGGAACTCTACGCCAGCAGAAGCTGTCAGGCTAACACCGCCACCACCACCAGCTGTCACAGGGGCCCCCAATGCCAGATGTGGATGTGCAGCCATCAGTGAGTGCAGGGGATACCCAGTAGCCTCCCTCAAACAACACCAGCATGCAGCCATCAGTGAGTGCAGGGGCTGCCCAGGAGCCTCCCCCAACCACCACCACCATGCAGGCACCACCACCGGAAGACGCCATGTAGTCCACCCTCCAGGGGCTACTGTGTGGGCTGTTCCCCCAAGAACCAGTGGGGAAGACCCCCACTCGAGAGACTGTGGCCTTGCACTCCCCAGGACAAAGCACTGGGCATGTTGCCCCCTCCAGAACCACTGGGGAAGACACCCACTCCAGAGACTGTGGCCTTTCACTCCCCTGGACAATGCACAGGGCTTGTTGCCACCTCCAGAACCAGTGGACTTGTTCCCGCATCCAGCTGAGGTGCCCCCTCTCCCCGAGGTGCTTGCCTATTTGCAAACTGATGCCCCTGCAGTGTTCTATCCAGATGAGCTCAGGATTCGAGTTGGGCATTATACTGTGCCCTGTGGCCATGTGGGCCCTTTGAACTTTGGACTGCGCAGTGTCCCTTTTTGTACATGTGTACATATCTGTTTCATTACCAAATCACATTATTAATTTTGTTGTTGTTCTGATTACAATCACGTTAGTCAATTCCTGTTGTCCTTGCATTATTCTGCCGTTTTTTGAGGACAAATTGTTTTTTTGGTGCAGCTGGTTGTGTGTCTGGTGAGTGTGTGTGTCGGGTATGTGTGGTGCATGTGTGTGTCACTCTCGTTTTCCTCCCTCCCTCTCTCCCTCCCTTGTGTGCTAGGCATCTGTACTCACCGTCATCATCTGCGTCGGCGTTGGTGTTCCAGGTGGAGCATAACGTAGAAGATCATTAGGAAGACTTCCAGTTCTGGTTCCATGGTGGCCTTGTTCTTTCCTGTGTCTCCAATGGTGAGTCCTTTCACTTTTGAGCTCTGTTTCCACCAGTCTTTTGTTGGCATTGGTACTGCCGCGGAAAAGGTGGCGGATTCATGTGTCTTAATATGATGGGCGTTCTTTGACTTCCGCCTGGCTGTTGTTGGCTACTGCCGTGGTGGCTGTTGTTTCCGCCCTGGCGGTTGGTGTGTTACATTGGCTGTCCATTGGGGGTATCACGCCATGGTCATAATTTGGTGGTGATTACCCACCGCCAGGGTCATAATGAGGGCCTATGTTCCTACATCAGGTGTGGTATCTTTTTGTGTGGTGTAATCACTGTTTTACTGTTTGAGAGTTTGCACAAATAATTTACTTAAGTTAAGCCTGACTGTTCTGTGCCACGCTACCAGGGTGTGAGCACCGGTTAACTAAGGGTGTGTTTGGACTTATCCTGACTAGGGTTTGGGTTCATGTCAGGAAACTGCATCTTGCCCTTGGGCTGTACAGGGCCTATCTTAGGAGTGACTTTACTAGGGACTTTGAAGTAAATTATATATGCCAATTGTGGATAAGCCAATGTTACCATGTTAATGGCAGAGAACACATGCACTTCAGCACTGTTTAGCCGTGATAATGTGCCCAGAGTCTTAAAGCCAACAAAAACAAAGTCAGAAAAACAGGAGGTCTGAGGGCAAAAAGTCAGGGGAAAGCACACCAAGGATGACAGGTCTAACACATGCCCCCCAGCTGAAAGTGGGGAGAGCTACACAACCCCTTGGGAGTTCTCTTCACTAAAGTGGAAGAACCTGGCAAGCCCATCAGCACTGGTGTGGTTTGTTCCAGGACGGTGTTCCATTGTAAGGTCAATTACCTGTAGGGAGTTGGACCACCTCAACAATTTTGGATTCTCATTCCTCCTCTGCATTAACAATCTGAGGGGTCTGTTGTCTGCCTGATCCTGGAAGTGAGTACCAAACAGTTATGGTCTCAGCTTATTTATTGCCCAGGCCATAGGAAAGGTTTCCTTTCTATTGCCCTTGAACTATATTCACTGGGAGGTAGCATCCTACCAATGAAGGCAATAGGTGGATCCTGGCCCTTTTCATTTAGCTGTCAGAGCACAACCCCTACACCATGCTCTGAGGCGTGTCTACAAGGCATTCTTAGGAGGACCCAGGGGCCCTGAACATGGGTGCTGTGCATATGGCCTCCTTCAGGGTGTCAAAAGCTGTCTGGCATGCATCTGTCCATATCACCTGATGTGGCTGCTTCCTGGAAGTCAGCTCTGTCAAGGGAGCTACAATGGTGCAATGTCACTTGACAAATCTCCTATAGTAACCAGTGAGTCCTAAGAATGTTCTTAGGTCTGTCTGGGTATTGGGGAGTTCGTTTCAGTTTTGGCCTAGAGGGCTGAACCTTGTCACTTCCCACTTGTTGACCCAAGTAGACCACTGAACCCTGCCCTATCAGGCACTTACTGGCCTTGGTAGTCAGTCCTGTATTCTGCAAACACTTCCTTTTGGTGGCACAGGTGGTCATTCTGGCTAGGACTAAAGACCGAAATGTAATCTAGGTAGGTGGCACTGAAGCTCTCCGACCCAGTAAAGACCTGCTTGACCAACCTCTGGAAGGTGGCAGGGGAATGGAAGTGCCCTTCTGGGGTCAAGAACGCAGACCTCTCTTTGACTCCCTTGGTCAAGGCAAACTGCCAGTACCCAGACGTTATGTCAAATGTGCTGAGGAGCTGAGCAGCCCCAAGCCGATATATGAGTTCACCAGCTCTGGGTATAGGGTGTGCGTCATTCTTGGTGACTGCACTGATCCCATGGCAGTCCACACAGAACCTAAATTCAGGTGTGATGCCTTGAGGATCAGCCTTGGGGACCATCACAACTGGGCTGGACCAAGGGCTATGTGAGTGCTCAATAACTCCTAAAGCCAACATCTTGGAGAACTTCTGTAAATTTTGATTTTCACAGGTGTGCTGACCCCAGTAGAAATATTATGGGTACACCATGTATTGAGTTCTGGGGTAAGTGATAACAAAGAGGCAAACTGCCCCAACAACTGATGGCAGTCTTTCTGTTAAGCTAGGGTCAGCGTAGGGGAGGGGCTGACACCCTCCAATGACCAAATCTGCTCTTTGGAAGACAGGAGCTTGGGGAGAGGATCACTCTCCACTTCCATGCCATCATCAGTAACCAGGAGCATAGTAAGCTCAGACCTCTCAAAGTGGGGCTTGAGGCAATTGACATGAAGGACCCGTAAAAGGTTCCTGGGAGCCTTGAGGTCCACCGAGAAGATGACCTCATTCTTGTACTCTTACATCTCATAAGGCTCATACCAACAGTCTTGCAGGGTCCTGAGCTCTGCGGGCTCAATCACCCAGAGTTTTTAGCCATGTTGAAACTTAACCAGAGTGCATTCTGGTCATACCAGCATTTCATGTCCTCATGGCTGGCTTCTTGATTTTCCTGATAGCTTCTGGAAGTATGCTGTCTGGTTGCAGAGTGCCAGTTCGTAGCTGGTCACACCCTAGGGGGCTCTCCTGGAAGCTTGTCCAGTCCTCCTTCACCAAACTGAGAGCCCCCCTCACAGAGTGCCCACACAGAAGCTCAAAGGGGCTAAAGCCAACCCCCTTCTGCGGTACCTCCCTGTAGGCAAACAAAAGGCATGGCAGGAGGATGTCTCACTTCTACCTCATGGGTTCTGGTAGGTTTTGGTAGGCCCATAACCATGCCCTTTAGTCTCCTGTTGAATCTTTCAAGAAGCCCCTTAGTTTGTGGATGGTAAGGAGTGGAGAACTTGTAGGTTTCCCCACACTCCTTCCACAAGGCCTCCATGTACCCTGACATGAAGTTGGTATCCCTGTTAGAAACTATCTCCGTCGGAAAACCCACATGGGTAAAGATCCCCATCAGTACCCTGGCCACTGCGGTGCAATCCTAGTCTTTAGAGGGATAGCCTCAGGGTACCAGGTGGCATGGTCCACCAAAACCAGTTTGTTGCCATGGCTATATTGGGGTCCAAAGGATGTTGATGCCCATCGTTTTAAAGGGGCTGCCAATGATGGGAAAAGATTGCAGGGGGGCCTTAGACTTCCCCCCTGACCTGCCAGTCACCTGGCAGGTAGGGCAGGACCTACAGAATGCATCTGAGACTATTTTAATTTGAGGCCAGTAAAAGTTAGTGACAAGCCTATCAAATGTCTTGTCCTGCCCCAAATGACATGCCATGGGCACATCATGAGCCAGTCCTAGTAGGAGGGCCTTGTAGCACTGGAGAACCACCAGCACACAGGGTGCACTAGGCTCAGAAGCATTAGGCTCACTATAGTCCCAGTGGATCAGGTGTTTGCCAGAAGTGTCACCAGCTGCCCGGGTCTCAGCCTACTGCTGAAAACCCACAAGAATAAGGCATTCTTTCTGTGCCTTTCGGAACTCCTTCCTGGTGGGACACCCTTCCTGCTGCCAGGTGGACAGCTCAGGCAGAATCCCCAGTTCAGTCACAATCCTCCCCTGTAGGTTCCAAGGCGTCCCCCTCATGATCATCCTCCTCCCGGACCATGGGAGTTTTCAGGAGCGGGTTACCAGTGACCTTTACCCCTCTTCTTCTTGGCAGGCACCCAGTGTAGGAAAGTACCATCTTGCCTGGCATGTTATCCCCATTTTTACATGTATTTCAGTTTGTTTGTGCCTGTCTCACTGGGATCCTGATAGCCAGGACCCCAGTGCTCATAGTTGTGTCCTGAATGTGTGTACCTGTGTAGTGACTAACTGTGTCACTGAGACTCTGCTAATCAGAACCTCAGTGCTTATGCTCTCTATGCCTTTAAAATTGTCACTATAGGCTAGTGACCATTTTCACAAATTCTAATTGGCACCCTGGAACACCCTTATAATTCCCTAGTATATGGTACCTAGGTACCCAGGGTATTGGGGTCCAGGAGATCCCTATGGGCTGCAGCATTTCTTTTGCCACCCAGAGGGAGCTCAGACAAATCTTACACAGGACTGCCACTGCACCCTGAGTGAAATAACGCACATGTTATTTCACAACCATTTTACACTGCACTTAAGTAACTTATAAGTCACCTATATGTCTAACCTTCACTTAGTGAAGGTTAGGTGCAAAGTTACTAAGTGTGAGGGCACCCTTGCACTAGCAAAGGTGCCCCCACATAGTTCAGGACAATTTCCCCGGACTTTGTGAATGTGGGGACACCATTACACATGTGCACTACATATAGGTCAATACTTATATGTAGCTTCACAATGGTAACTCTGAATATGGCCATGTAACATGTCTAAGATCATGGAATTGTCCCCCCTTGCCAAATCTGGTAATTGGGGTGCCAATCCCATGCATCCCCGGGGCTCCACTATGGACTCCGGGTACTGCCAAACCAGCTCTCTGGGGTTTTCTCTGCAGCTACTGCTGCTACCAACCCACAGACAGGCTTATGCCCTCCTGGGGTCTGGGCAGCCCAGTCCCAGGAAGGCAGAACAAAGGATTTCCTCTGAGAGAGGGTGTTACACCCTCTCCCTTTGGAAATAGGTGTTAAAGGCTGGGGAGGGGTAGCCTCTCCCAGCCTCTGGAAATGCTTTGAAGGGCACAGATGGTGCCCTCCTTGCATAAGCCAGTCTACACCAGTTCAGGGAACCCCCAGTCCCTGCTCTGGTGCAAAACTGGGCAAAGGAAAGGGGAGTGACCACTCCCCTGTCCATCACCACCCCAGGGGTGGTGTCCAGAGCTCCCCCAGTGTATCCCAGACCTCTGACATCTTGAATCCAGAGGTGTGAGGGCACTCTGAAGGCCTCTGAGTGGCCAGTGCCAGCAGCTGACGTCAGAAACCCCTTCTGATAGGTGCCTACCTCACTAGGTGGCCAATCCTCCTCTGAGGGCTATTTAGGGTCTCTCCAGTGGGCTTTTCCTCAGATAACAACTTGCAAGAATTCACCAGAGTTCCTCTGCACCTCTCTCTTCGACTTCTGCCAATGATCGACCACTGACTGCTCCAGGACGCCTGCAAAACTGCAACAAAGTAGCAAAAAGACTACCAGCGACATTGTAGCGCCTAATCCTGCCGCTTGTTTCCTGGTGGTGCCTGCCTTCATACTGCACTGGAAGCCACAAAGAAGTCTCCCGTGGGTTGATGGAATCTTCCCCCTGCTCCAGCAGGCACCAAACGTCAGCATCACCGGTACTCTGGGACCCCTCTCATCCTGGTAAGCGTGGCCCCTGGAACACAGGTGGTGGACCCAAGTGACCCAGACTATCCAGTGGTCCACCTGTCCAAATTTGGAGGAGGTAAGTCCTTGCCTCCCCTCTCCAGACAGTAATCCTGTGGACTGCGTGAACTGCAGCTGCTAGGGCTTCTGTGCACTTTTGCAAGGAATCCTTCATGCACAGCCTAGCCCAGATCCCCAGCACTCTGTCCTGCATTGCTCAACTCCCTGAGTTGACCTCCGGCTTCGTGGGACCATCTTTTGTAGTGTTGAGAAGACCGCCGAGTTCAATCTTCTTGAACCTGTGTTCAAGGACTTCTGCAGGTGCTACCTTCTTGTGCATGGGCTCTCTACGTTGCTGAGAGCCCCCTCTGTCTTCTCTCCCAAGTGGCGACATTCTGGTCCTTCCTGGCCCTGGGCAGCACCCTTTTTCTTCAACTGTGATCTTTGCAGCTAGCAAGGCTTGTTTATGGTCTTTCTCCAAAGAAACAATTCTGCCTCCTCCAGCACTCCGTGGGACCTCTTCTGCATGAAGGAGAAGTTCCTAGCACCTTTTGTTGTTGTAGAATCTTCAGCTTCTTCCATCCAGAGGCAGCCATTCTGTACCTTCATCCGGGGTTTAGTGGGCTCCTCCCCCCCCCGGACACTTTCACGACTCTTGGACTTGGTCCCCTTCCTTTGCAGGTCCTCAGGTCCAGGAATATGTCTTCAGTGCTTTGCAGTCTGTTGTGGTCTTTGCAGAATCCTCTATCACGAGTTTAGTGTGTTTCTGGGGAAATAGTAGTACTTTACTCCTACTTTTCAGGGTCTTGGGGTGGGGAATCTTGGACACCCTTAGTGCTTTCTTACACTCCCAGCAACCCTCTACACACTACACTAGCCTAGGGGTCCATTCGTGGTTCGCATTCCACTTTCTTAGTATATGGTTTGTGTTGCCCCTATTGCATCCTACTGTATTCTACAGTGTTTGCACTACTTTCTAACTGTTTTACTTACCTGATTTTGGTTTGTGTTTATATGTTGTGTATTTTACTTACCTACTAAGGGAGTGTATCCTCTGAGATATTTTTGGCACATTGTCACTAAAATAAAGTACCTTTATTTTTAGTAACCCTGAGTATTGTGTTTCTTATGATGTAGTACCTATATGAGATAAGTGGTATAGTAGGAGCTTTGCTTGTCTCCTAGTTCAGCCTATGCTGCTCTGCTAGAGCTACCTCTATCAGACTAAGCTGCTAGAACACTACTAATCTACTAATAAGGGATAACTGGACCTGGAACAAGGTGTAAGTACCATCAGGTACCCACTATAAACCAGGCCAGCCTCCTACACCCGGGCCATTCTTCCAGGCTCCAGGTGCTCTTGACTGCCCTCTTGGGCTGCCATGGACCATGTGCTCAGGAACACCCACTCATGGAACCCCTAACATCTCCAATTGGGACCTGACTCCACAACCATCCAATTCATTGCCAAGCAGACACTCCATAGGCATGGGATGACTCACAGCCAACCTCAAGGAACCTGAGCACCCTCCCCAATTCAAAGGGAACCAGAGACTGGGTAGTGGCTCTCAAGGTTGTCAGCTGCAACAACTTGGTGGAACTCTTAGGAACTACCTATTCTGAGAACGCCAGATGACATCTAATAGTCATCATGTCGACTCCAGTGTCTCTCAGAGCCTCCACCCTTTGCTGATTAATGGTGACCCACTGCCTGTACTTCCTAGTGGTACAAGCATGTGGGTTCTCTGCATATTTCTCCATCACCTAAGGACCCTAGGGTAACCTCTACTCTGTCCCCCACACTATCTGAGACAATCTCCTCCCAAAGAGCTACACTAGCCAACCCCAGTGACTGCGCACTGGTGGGAGGCTGAGCCCACTTGGGACACTTGGTATCTCAATTGAAGTGCCCTTCCTGTTGGTACTCAAATCACTTTAGGGGTGCCTTCCCTGCAGAACTACTTTCAGGGAACCATCTATTTTTCTTCTCAGTAGGGGGATGGGAGTCCTGACCTAAAGAACTATGTTGAGGCCCTGTAAAAAACTCCTTGCTTTTGTTTTTGTCACCCTCCTTTTCTTGTGGTGAAGACCCTGCCCATCCTTGTGGTGATTCCCCCCTCCCCCCAGATACGTTCCTGTGGACTCTGGTGCTGATCCAGCAGTCTGATACCTTAGCAAGCTCCCTGGGGTCAGAGAGTTTACTGTCTATCACATGTTGGAACAGATCTGGAAAACAAAGACTGAACATGTGCTCTTTTGCAATCAAGCTATGCAGCCCCTGATAATCCTTGACTTCACTGTCCTTCACTCAACCATCCACTGCATTGCAAAAAGAATCAACACAATCCACCCAGGTCAGTTGAGATAGCTTCTGACTGTCCCTGAACTTCTTCCTATGCTTCTCTGGAGTCAAATCATATTTTCTGATCAGGGCTTCTTTTATGAGTCATACCTCATCCTGTCACCCACATCTAGGGACAATAGGGTGAACTTTCCCACACTATGGATATGCCTCCATAGAATAGCCCTCAGTCCCCGTCAGCAGTCTTGTGCATCTGCAGGCAATCACAAAAGTCTCAAACCATCTTGCTATCACTGTTGGACTCAGCCTGCCTGGCCTAATTTCCAGTTCCTTCAAACTCAGTCAATGAGTCAATATTAGTTTTCTTTTCTCTATAGCAAATTTCTTCTGCTCTGTTTCCTTGGCCAGCCTTTTTTCCTACAAGGCTTTCTACTTCTCCAATTTCAACTTAGCCTGCTTCAACTTGAGCTTCGCCTCTTCCCACCTGTCTTCCTGCTTTCCTGGAAGACACACTGCTTCTCGATCTGGGAAGGATTTCCAATCCATGGAGTATGTTATCCCCCTCAACATTTCACAGTCCAAGACCATCCAATAGGCCTTGGTCCAATTCCTCATCATCATCCAGGTCTTCCTCAACATTCAACTTCCTTCTCTGTTACCGGGGTCTGGTGGGCCTCTGTCCATGCTGTCAAGGGTTTTTGGAGCCCTGCATTTTTGCTCCTCTTAGCAGGCAACCCCTTATTCTGACAAACGTTCTGGGCCACGATGTAGCTCTCCAGGTTGGCCAGCTCAAACTCCATCTTTGCAGGTAGAGGTCATAGACACAACAGCCAGGTATAGTAAAAATTACTTTGGAAATATCAAAACAAGGTCAATCCAGGAGAACTGACTTGAATTGGTCTTAGATGTGGAACAGAAGTATGCACTAAGTTACTGTTTGGCACAGTAAAAACCCAAATCCTATCCTCACAGTTGATCACCAATATTAGAAAATGGGTTTCTGATTGGCTGTTCTGCACCCTGTCCAAGCAAGAACCACAATCATAGACAGGGCAAGTCACAAACACACCCTAAATTAACCTGTGCTGACCCTCCTGGTAGCTTCGCACAGAGCAGTCAAGCTTAACAAGAGGCAATGTGATAAGTATTTGTGCAATACTTCAAACAGTAAAACAATGGAAACACCACACAAAAGATACCATACCTAGCTAGAACAATAGAGCATAATCCAATGAACAGAACAAGACCAGAACCACAAAAATCTAATGATGCAACGTGAGATATAAATGTTTAAAGAATAAACTAAATTGTAAAGATTAAAAGCATAAAGCGCCAACCGGGGCTATCTGGTTGCACTAGACCAGGTCAAATCTGAAAGTTCAGGCCAACGGTGATGGAAGACAGGTTGGATATAGGGACCAGCCTTGGCCCGATCCAAATATACCTTATTTGCATCAACATTGAGGGAGCTGCAAGGAGCAGGGGAGGTGATGCATCATCATCGATCCTTAGAATGTAGGTGAGTCGTACACAGTCGGAGATGCATTAGAAATGGAGGTGATGCACCGCAACATTGGAGATGCAATGTCCTCAGTCCTGGCAGCAGAGGCAATGCATCAGCATCAATGGAGATGTGCTGGTTCCCAGCGGCGCAACGGCATTGATTTTAAATGGAGCAGCACCTCATACCCACTTTCACAGGGCCCATGACTGGATTAGCACCACATGGCAGGGCAAGATTCACAGTTGGTTAGGTCCAGGTGTTGTAGCATGTCAGTTTGAAGTCTTTAATGTCCCTGAGACTTCAATCAAGAGGCAAGCAAACAAGTCATTGGAGTCACTTTTGTTTTAGGTTTGAGAGACGCAGGTCCAGTCCTTCTCACTCCCAGGCAAGGAGGGCAGCAGGTCAGCACAGCAAAGCAGGAGTCCAACAGAATAGCAGTCTAGCAAAGAGGCAGTCCTTTCAGCAGCAAATGCGTCCTACCAGAGTATCCACAGGTCAAGAAGTGTACTGAATTGATGGTGTCTGAGGTCCAGTACTTATACCCAGTTGTCCTTTGAAGTGAGGGAGACTTCAAAGAAAAGCTTTGAAGTATACAGAGTCCCTGCCTTCCCTGCCCTGGATCTAGACTGCCCACACAGGGGTATCCAGCCCTTTGTGTGGGGACAGGGCACAGCCTACTCAGGTGTGTGTCAGCTCGTCCCTCCCATCCTGCTCAGGATGGCCCATCAGGATGTGGATGGCAAATCACTCACACCTAAGCTCGTTTTGTGAGTGGCTGTCTAGAGGGAATGCACAAAGCCCAGTTGTCACCCACCCAGACTTGTATTCAGAGACAGGCAGAATGCACCAAATTAAAGTAAGAAAATGCCAACTTTCTAAAAGTGGCATTTTCAGAATTACAATTTGCCATAAGTCGCATTTTCAAATTGTAATTCCAGAGACATCAACCTTGGGGGTCCAATAACTTCCCAATTGGAAATTACACTTATAACTCAAGGGGATGGGGGGATCGAGAAGAGGTAAAAATAAAAAAATAAAACATTTACCTTGCCTACATCCCTGCCTCCTCCTGCCCCCTCCCTCTCCTCTTCTTCTGGTGTCCCAGCATTCACTGCTGGGACACCAGCACAGGCTCTGCAGCAATCCTGGTGCTGCTTTCATATAAAACCTAGCATAAAAGCAGCACCAGGATAGCTCTGAGCGGCAGTGATTTTTCAACTCTCACAGTCGTGCTGGTGGTGTACCAGCTGTAATCCCCTGATGGAGGGAGTCTGCTGTGGGACCCACTCAGCATTGTAATATGGCTGTGGCTATTGGGTGGATGCTAGCAGCACACACCTGATGTATATTGGCCAATTGTGAACACCTGCAAACCACACCACAAAACTCACTATACTTCAGAGAATGATCTTTTGCCAGTCCACTGCAGAACACCATTTTTTAGCTAAATCTGGCAGATAAAAGTCAGATTATTTTCCTTTTACTTCTCCCTCTCTTTATTTGTCTTTTCTCTCATTTTTTTGGCTTGTCACCACCTTTAGAGACATTAGGTTTGTCTTTTACTAACTCATTATAGCAGGGAGGAGCAATCCACATTTTATAGTTTACAATTGTCAGTCATGATGGATGAAAGTATTAGAGTAGAGCCACAATTGGTTGGAACCCAACTATCTCTTAGAAAAGGCAAATATGGGCCAGAATAGTTAACAGAGTGAATGTTGTAGTACAACATCTGTGTATACAGAAGGAAGTTAGGAAGAGGTGGAATGGCCTGTGGGGGAGAGTGTGTTCACTGGCCTCCAAATGTCACCTTGGGACCCAGAGGACTGATGGTGGTTCTCCCAGTCTCCCCCCCCATTCAGTGGTGTGCTACAAAATATTCTTACTACAATGATGAGACACATCAACACCTTCAAACACTTAACACAAAATGAACATTTAACCAATGTGAAGGAGTTCAGTAACAGCTTTACATATACATGTGGTTAGAGCAAGTTAATCAGCACATATTGCCTTGGTAGCAATATACTACAGAAAGCAGGTTTAATACAATCTCAAGAACTTCCATTCAATCATTGTGCAAGTTGTCTCTGTACGCGATCTGTAGATCCAAAGTGTTTGTTTGTCCCAGGATCAACTCATGTTCCCCTTGTACTTTCCAACAGCAATATATCACTGCAAATGTCACAACTTTGAAATGTTCAAATGAAGATGCCATGGTGAAGGATCCTAACACAGAATAACAAGGGAAAATTAACGATTTCACATTCGAAAATTGACTCCGATGATGTTAGGAGGACATATATACCTAGCACAGGCAAAGATAATCAATGCCAATAAACATGGTAGTCAATGTATGGAAACATGATCAACAAACATCTTTGTCCTGGACTTTCCTGAACTAACCATTGCTACTAAATTACCATCACAGACAGATATGTTCACTATGTTACAAGTTGTTCTGACATTTGATATTACAATATGTAAAGGTAAACTTACACTCAGGTCAAGAAGTTGTCAATAACATCTTGACATATGTCAGGTCCTTCATCTTCACCACTGTCATCTTCATTTACCATTTAAACATCCGCCCTGGAGGCTCTTCAAGGGCTCCATCATATGTAATGATTGGGATGTTCCATTGCAGAGTTATGTTGTGCAACATGCAGCATGCAACCGTAATTTGGCACACCTTATCGGGTGAGTAGAGAAGGGCTCCGCTAGTCTTGTCCAGACATATAAATCTGGTATTCAAGAGCCCAAAATCCCACTGTACTGGCCTCCAAGCCCTTTCATGGGCCTCATTTAAGCATACTTTCCTTGGGGTTGTTGGATTCCTCTGTGGTGCTAAAAGCCATGGTCGGTTAGGAAAAGCTGAGTCTCCTATATGAAAGTAAAAAATATTGTGAGCAAAAAATCTCATCCCATTGTGCATTCCTAAATTATGAATAAAGCAAATAATCCACATGTCATTTTGTGCTTACCAACAGACAATCCCTCTCAGGTCCAAGTTGTGATATTTGCAAGGATAAGGTGCTGTTCCCTAGTACAAAGGTGTTGGACCTGGCACTTTTTACAGGGTCATCCCCAAACGTTTTGCCTCCTTCCTCCTATTTTCTTCTGACCTGTTTGTTGGCTTTTGAACTTTGAGCACTTTACCACTGCTTACCAGTGCTAAAGTGCATATGCTCTCTGTGTAAATTGTACTGTTAATTGACTTATCCATGATTGGCATATGTGATTTACTAGTAAGTCCCTAGTAAAATGCACTAGAGGTACCCAGGGCCTGTAAATCAAATGCTACCAGTGGGCCTGCAGCACTGGTTGTGCCACCAACATAAGTAACACTGTAATCATGTCTCAGACCTGCCACTGCAGTGTCTGTGTGTGCAGTTTTAAAACTGTAAATTCGACTTGGCAAGTGTACCGACTTGACAGGCCTAACCCTTCCCTTTTCCTACATATAAGACACCGCTAAAGTATGCCCTAGGTAGCCCCATGGGCAGGGTGCAGTGTATGGTTAAGGTAGGACATATACTATCGTGTTTTATATGTCCTGACAGTGAAATACTGCCAAATTTGTTTTTCACTGTTGCAAGGCCTATCTCTCTCTCATAGGTTAACCTGGGGACTGCCTTTAAACATGATTAAAGCGTAGCTTCCCTTTGGGAGCAGATAGACATGTGGAGTTTGGGACCTCTGAACTCACAATTATAAAATAGATCTTTTAGTAAAGTTGATTTTGAGATTGTGTGTTTGAAAATGCCACTTTAGAAAGCATTTTCTTGCTTGAACCATTTTTTGTGACTGCCTGTTTGTGGATTCCCTGTCTGGGTTATTTTGACAGTTGGGCTGTTTGCACCTCTCTCCAGACAGTGACACAAAGGGGGCTGGGGTGTAGTCTGCATATTCTGATGAGCCATCTGTGCTAGGAGGGAGGGGAGGAGTGGTTACTCGCACCTGAGTAACCTCACACAATGCAGACTCCAACCCCCTGGTTCGTGTCTGAGGCCTTGCTAGGGCAAGGCAGGATTTCACAAACAAGTGAGGATTTCCTTTGAAGTAGGCCTACTTCAAAGGTCAAAATGGGTATAAGAAGAGGACCCAAAACCACAGACTTTAGACACTTCTTGGGGTAGAGACTCTACCTCACAGACACTTCTGGACAAGAAACCTGCTGGTGAAGAATCCCTGAACCAGACCTGCCAAGAGGAACTGCCTGGCTGCCCAAAGGACTCACTGGGACTGCTTTTCTGACAAGGACCGCTGCCTTCCTTTTGCCCTGCTGCCTTGCTGCTCTCTGGCTGTGCTGAGAAGTGCTCTTCAAGGGCTTGGATAGAGCTTGCCTCCTGTTCCCTGAAGTATCATGATCAAAAAGACTTCACTCCTGTAACTGGACTTCTTGTGCAGCAAAAATTAGATGCACAGCCTGCTAAAAACGACGCACAGCCTGCCCCGCGTTGACAAATTCACCGCACGCCGAACCGGGATGATGCAGCGCGACTTTGCAAGGAGACGATCGATGCGGCGCCTGTGTTGCGACCGGAACTTCGAGGCACAGCCCACCGGATTGACGCACAGCCGACCAGGGACGACGCAGCACCTTCTAGAGAGAAGATCGACGCAGCACCTGCTGTGCGGCAGAAAATTCCACGCAACGCCCACAGGAACGACGCAGCACTTGTGAATTCACTCCGCAAGCCCAGGATTCCACGCACAGACCCCGGGGCGTCTGAAAACCCCACAACCCGAAGAGGATCCACGACCGAGCGCCGGAAAGCGACGGCCAGCCATCCCGGCATGGAAACTAAACCACGCATCGCCGTGTGTGGCCTGAGAAATCGACGCACATCCCTTTGTTTGCACGCTTCTCCTCTACAGCCCTTTACAGAGATTTTTCCCTTGAACCAGGTACTTTGTGCTTGCAAGAGACCTTTATTATTTTTAAGGGACACTTACTTGTTTTTAAAATACTTAAGACACTTTGGCCCTCATTACAACATTGGCGGTAAAAGCTGCTTACCGCTGTGCAGAAGACCGCCAACACACTGCTGCGGCGGTGGAATTCCGCCACAGTTATTATGACCCACATCTCGGAATCCGACAAAATTCAGACACCCACACAAGTCCGCCACACCAAAGGTCAGTGATAAACTGGCAAAAAAAAAACCTCCACCGTCACGCCAACAGAAATACGCCCACACTATCACAACACACGAATCCACGCGGCGGTCTTTCAACCGCGGTATTCCATTGGCGGTACACAATCCGCCGCGCTCAAAATATACACACTCTTACAAAACATAGCCACATTGGACAATTCGAAAATACACACACCTGATACACATACACACACCACTCCCACACACCCAATACAATATAAAACACACACCCACATCACCCACAAACCCCTACGACCACTATTACAGAGAGAAGGCCAGAGAGAGACACCACTATCCACAAACTAGCATCCACAGGCACACAACACCATCACCCACATAACTTCCACACACAAAACACCACACACCACTACATATCACCACACTTATCACCACACACACCACCCCACACATCACCTACACCACCCCATGGCACGGCAAAGACACCCCAGGTTCTCGGAGGAGGAGCTCAGGGTCCTGGTGGAGGAAATCGTCCGGGTAGAGCCACAGCTATTTGGATCACAGGTGCAGCACACTTCAATTGAAAGGAAGATGGAGCTATGGTGAAGAATAGTCGACAGGGTCAACGCAGTGGGACAACACCCAAGAAATAGGGAGGACATCAGGAAGAGGTGGAACGACCTACGGGGGAAGGTGCGTTCTGTGGTCTCAAGACACCACCAGGCGGTTCAGCGGACTGGCAGCGGACCCCCACTTCCTCACCCACAACTAACAACATGGGAGGAGCAGGTCTTGGCGATTCTGCATCCTGAGGGCCTCGCAGGAGTCGGTGGAGGAATGGACTCTGGTAAGTCAAACCTTTAACTACCATATCCCCCACCCTACCTGCATGCTATCATATACCCCCACCCTCGACCCCACCCCTATCACTCCAACACCTCACAAATGTACCAATATCACAAACCACCCATCCCAACACCAAGCCCTGCATGCAACACCAACGCATGGACACCCATCATTAAAGCATGCCCACTGCACATACCCATACACCTCCCTAAACCATCATCACACAAGCCCCCACACAGGAATGCCAGCACTGGGGTACAGGGTCACCCACCCATTGCACACCATGACACACACAGATGCAATAATCATGCCCTTCCACCCATGCAGGACCACGGCCCAACGTCACCAGACAGGAGGGTCCAGACATCTCCACTCCACCCACAGAAGAGACCCACAGTGATGACAGCACCTCTGTCCACCTGGATCTAGATGACCAGCCCGGGCCATCGTGGGCCTCGGGACAGTCGGTTACCCTCACACAGGCACAGGCCACCACAGACCTTCCCCCCTCTGGAAACACCAGCACAGCACCCACCCAGCGGGCCCATACCTCCGTCCCCAGGACACATCAATGAGCTGTGTGTCCACCACTACAGGGAACCCAGGATAACCCACCACCCCAACAACAACAAGGACCAGGGGACGGTGGCCCAGGAACACAGGGGAACTGGGAGGGCTGCTGTGCGACAGGGGGCGGACAGACCAAGGGAACCCACTCTCCACGAGGCCCTCTCCTCCATCATGGGAGCATACCACCACTCCCAGGAGACGATGGCAACGGTACTGGCCAAGTTTCAGGAGACCCAGCACATGCAGGAAGAACAGTATTTGGGGTTCAGGGAGGAACTCAGAACCATCAGCTCCGCCCTGGGCACCATCGTAGGGGTGCTGAAGGAAGTACTCAACACCAGGAGGGACACTGTGGCACTACAAGGGGCCCCTGACACTAGCATGGACGATGAACTGCCTACTACCTCCGCCGGCGCTAGTGGACAGGAGGCACCGCCAAAGGACCACCACACCAGCACTTCACCCCCTGCAGAGGGAGAACCACCCCGCAAACGGTCCCTGAGATCCAGGAACAAGACAGAGCACGATGCCAACACCCCGCCAAGAAATGAGACCACCCTGATTGTCATCCCACTGTCCCACTTTGTCACCCTGTCCATATTGAAACTGCCCCAGCTCCACTTCCTATGCCCATATGGGCAATGCACCTGTGAGACTAATAGACTGGATCTGCCATGGACATTCGTCCGCCATCACCCCTCACCATTTCACTACCCCCTCCAATATTGAGCATTTAAATAAACACACGTAAAGCACGAAATGATCTGGAGTCTGTCTGTGATTTCGAAATAGTGTATTAGCAATTACAGTGACAAAATTTTCAGAAAATAGCAATGTCAACATACCTATGTCACACAGCTCTAGTCCATGAGGAATCAAAGCAGATGACACACGTTGGGACCCACACCTGTGAAACCGTAAGGGAAAGTGACAACTCAGTGACCATACACTGTGTGAAATTGACAGACAGGATAGAGGTAGAAGTGTAAAAGTACATGTAGTAGGCAGGAATGTATTCTCACCTGTGTTTCACTGGAAGTATTGCTGGATGACTAAGTCCCTGTTCTGCATGTCTTCTTCCTCTGCTTCCTCCTCATCACTGTCCACAGGCTCCACAACACCGCCATCTGGACCATCCTCCTGCAGAAAAGGCACCTGTCATCGCAAAGCCAAGTTATGAAATATACAGCAGGCCACGATGATCTGGCACACCTTCTTTGGTGAGTAGAATAGGGATCCATCTGTCATATGGAGGCACCTGAACCTGGCCTTCAGGAGGCCGAAGGTCCGCTCAATCACCCTCCTAGTTCGCCCATGGGCCTCATTGTAGCGTTCCTCTGCCCTGGTCCTGGGATTCCTCACTGGGGTCAGTAGCCATGACAGGTTGGGGTAATCAGAGTCACCCAATAGCACACATGGTGCCTCTGGGGTTGACCCAACCCATAAGGGATGCTGCTATTCCGCATGATGTAGGCGTCATGCACTGAACCAGGGAAAATGGCATTCACATGAGAGATGTACTGGTCTGCCAAACATACCATCTGTACATTCATGGAATGATAACTCTTCCGGTTCCTGTACACCTGTTCACCCCTGTGGGGGGGGGGGACCAAAGCCACATGGGTCCCATCAATGGCACCTATGATGTTGGGGATATGTCCAAGGGCATAGAAGTCACCTTTCACTGTAGGCAAATCCTACACCGGAGGGAAAACGATGTATCTCCGCATGTGTTTCAGCAGGGCAGACAACACTCTGAACAATACGTTGGAAAACATAGGCTGGGACATCCCTGATGCCATGGCCACAGTTGTTTGATTCCTGTGGGATGGCGGATTGCTGACATCAGGTCAGGCTCCAACTGTGGACACATTTCCTGGATTGTGGCACGGTCAAACCTGTAGGTGATAATCAAATTCCTTTCCTCCATTGTCGACAGGTCCACCAGCGGTCGGTACACCGGAGGATTCTGCCATCTCCTAACATGTCCCAGCGGATGGTGCCTAAGAAGGACAACAGCGAGCACACAGTCAAACAACTCAGAGGTATGTACCCACAGTCTACACAGAACACCATTCATACACAAAATGTGGCCTGTATGTGTGTTGAGAGTAGGCCTAGGTATGTGTGACGCAGTTGGTAATTAGGCCATGTGGGCCCCTGAAATGGCGGCTGCCTGACCTGTAAAGTGGGACAATGGGATGTGAGGTAACTGCGCTGGCGTTGTACACCGTCGCGGTAGGCGGTCGAAGACCGCGGCGCAATGCTGCATTGGTTAACATTAGACCCTATGGGTCCCAAGAGCCAATAACGATGTACGCCGGCGGTGATGGTACGAACCGCCGCAGACGTGACCGCCGCGGATGTGACCGCCATTTTCTGTCTGTTGAATCACTCGATACCTGATCATCGACAGCAGAGGACCTACACTGCAAGTGCTGCTGTGACCTCAGTCTGGAAGAGACAATGGCTCGTGCGTCTGGGGAAAGGGCCCCTGCCTTCACATCGGAGGAGTTGGAGAAGCTCGTGGATGGGGTCCTCCCCCAGTACACGCTACTCTACGGTCCTCCAGACCAACATGTATGTACACAGGGAGCATGTTGTATGGGCTATGCCTGTGTGGAGAGTGCTGGTTGTAAGAAGGAAGGGGGCAGAGTTCTGCGTGCATGAAAGACAGTGGGTGCATGTGCCGCATGGCAAGGGTAGGGATGGGGGCCACTCACTTTGACGGCGCAGTTGGTAATGACTTCTCTTCTTCCCCTGTACATTTCATGTAGGTCAGCGCCCACCAGAAGAAGGATATTTGGCGTGCCATCGCCAAGGACGTCCGGACCATGGGGGTCCACCACAGACGGAGCACCCACTGCCGTAAAAGATGGGAGGACATTCACCGCTGGAGCAAGAAGACGGCGGAGGCTCAGCTGGGGATGGCCTCCCAACATGGGAGGGGTGCCCATCGAACCATGACCCCCCTGATGTTCCGGATCCTGGCGGTGGCCTACCCGGAGTTGGATGGGCACTTGAGGGCATCACAGCAGACACAAGGGGGTGAGTACACTCTCATTCAGCTGACTTTGCGCGCAGTGGAGGGGTCTGGGTGGGGGAGGAGGGCTGTGGGTTTCCCTAGGCCAGGGCGAGTTCCGTAGGCTAGGCTCCTTCGTAAGGCATGACCCTGTGGCCCCCCCACCCCACCTCTGTAGAGTGCCAAGTACAGCTATTCATGCACCTGTGTCATCTATGTGTGCATATGTCGTCAATGGCCTTGTAGGCCATTTCCAAGGAATTGCACTGTAGAGCCCAACAGCGCGACGTAGTGCAGGGGGCATCTGTGTCTGTCTTGTCCGCCAACGGTAGCGGTAAGCCATGCACTCAACATGTCTTTCTTCTGTTTCCCCCCCCTTTTTTGCGGTCTCCCTGTTCTTGTGTGCATTAGCATCATCAGGCGGAGGAGCAGTGGCACCGGAGCACGAGGGAGCTGCATCCTACATGGCCATGGAGGGCACACTACGGTCTCTGAATACACCAGAGGGACGGAGGGCGAGGGGAGCACCACGGTGGTGACAGGAGCTGAAACCAGCGACACGGACTCGTCCTCTGATGGGAGCTCCCTTGTGGTGGCGGCAACATCTGTGCCCCCCATTACTACAGGTACAGCCGCCACCGCCCCCCTACCAGCACCGCCCTCCCAGCAGCCCCTCAGCCTTCGCCCGTGCCCGCTCACCCAGGAGGGTGGGCATCTCCTTCGCCCCAGGCACCTCAGCCCCTGCCCCTGTCACCTCTGCTGCCCTCAGTGAGGAGGCCATTGACCTCCTCAGGTCCCTCACTGTTGGGCAGTCTACCATTTTGAATGCCATCCAGGGTGTAGAAAGGGAGTTGCAACAAACCAATGCATTCCTGGAGGGCATTCATTCTGGTCAGGAGGCCCTTCACCGAACCTTTCAAACTCTGGCCTCAGCACTGATGGCAGCCATTGTCCCTGTGTCTAGCCTCCCCCCTCCAACTTCCTCTACCTAGACCCAATCCCCTGTACCTCTGCCTATCCCAAGCACACCATCAGACCAGCCTGAACACACCTCACCACACAAGGGAAGCTCAGGAAAACATAAGCACCACACATCCCACAGGCCCTCACGCAACCATCACCCACATACAGACACACCAACATCCACTGCCTCCACTGTGTCCCCCTCCTCGTCGTCTCCCTCCTCACTCCCAGTCTCGTCTACACTCACACCTGCATGGACTACCTCTACAGCCACTACGTCCCGCACCAGTACACCCACCACCACACCCCGCTCACGTGCAGTCACCACCCCCACTACCATTCACACGTCCCCTGTTTCCTCTCCCAGTGTGTCTGTGACGCCCCCTCCGAAGATACACAAACGCAGGTACACACCCACCCAACATACATCCACCTCACAACAGCCTCCAGCGCATGCACCTGCACCCAAAGCCACAAAACTTACGCCTCCTACAACCACCACCTCTTCCTCCACTCCCAAACCCCCTCCAGCTACCCGTCCCAGTGTCTCCAAACAACTTTTCCTGTCCACCCTTAACCTATTTACCACCACCCCCGTCCAACTCATAGGTCTTCGAACTAGCACCTCAGCCACAAAATCTCCGGGACCAGTGGTGCCTGTTGTCCCAGGTATGTGGAGTGCACCGGCCACCAGGACAGCCAGTGTGTCACGGAGCCACAGCACAGCCAATCCCCCCCTCCGTGAAGCACCAGAAGTTGGCCAGTGCCCGGTGGGAGAGGGGGAAGACTCCAGCCACCCAAGCCGCTCCCAGGGGTCCCGGGGGGAGTGTGGACTCAGCTGTGACTCCTCCCAAGGTGGGGAAGGGCCAGAAGAAAGCCGGCAAGTCTGGGAGGAGCAGCACGGTGGAGAAGACCTCCATCCTCCCCGCTGGCCAGGAGGGCTCCGCCAGCCCCATCGTCGCTGCCCAGGAGGCCACCGCCAGCCCCATCGTCACTGCCCAGGAGGACACCACCAGCCCCATCGTCGCTGCCCAGGAGGACACCGCCAGCCCCATCGTCGCTGCCCAGGAGGACACCGCCAGCCACAGCCCAGCGGCCCAGGAGGGCCCCACCAGCCACAGCCCAGCTGCCCAGGAGGGCCCCGCCAGCCACAGTCCAGCTGCCCAGGAGGGCCCCGCCAGCCACAGCCCAGCTTACCAATGAAGGACCTCCAGCCCCAGCCCAGCTGGGCAATGAAGGACCGCCAACAGGGCAAGGACCGCTGAACAGGGCAAGGACTGCCAAGTCAAGCACCGCTGAACAGGGCAAGGACCGCCAACTCAAGCACCGCTGAACAGGGCAAGCACCGCTGAACAGGGCAAGCACCGCCAAGTGAAGCACCGCTGAACAGGGCAAGGACCGCTGAACAGGGCAAGCACTGCCAAGTCAAGCACCGCTGAACAGGGCAAGGACCGCTGAACAGGGCAAGCACCGCCAAGTCAAGCACCGCTGAACAGGGCAAGGACCGCCAAGTCAAGCACCGCTGAACAGGGAAAGGACCGCCAAGTCAAACACCGCTGAACAGGGCAAGGACCGCTGAACAGGGCAAGCACCGCCAACTCAAGCACCGCTGAACAGGGCAAGGACCGCTGAACAGGGCAAGCACCGCCAACTCAAGCACCGCTAGCCCATGAGCGGCAGGGGCACTGACGCAACATGGACCGTCATGGGGTGAGTGATGCACTCTGGGCACCAGTCCCCCTCCAGAACCAGTGAATAAAGACATCCACTACGTCTGTCCTTGGCAGGATGAAGCATCTGGGCACCAGTCCCCAGCCAGAACCAGTGGAGACATGCATCCACTATGTCTGTCCTTGGCAGGATGAAGCACTCTGGGCACCAAGCCCCCTCAAGAACCAGTGGAGACATGCATCCACTACGTCTGTCCTTGGCAGGATGAAGCACTCTGGGCACCAAGCCCCCTCCAGAACCAGTGGAGACATGCATCCACTACGTCTGTCCTTGGCAGGATGAAGCACTCTAGGCACCAGTCCCCCTCCAGAACCAGTGGATAAAGACATCCACTACATCTGTCCTTGGCAGGATGAAGCACTCTGGGCACCAAGCCCCCTCCAGAACCAATGGAGACATGCATCCACTACGTCTGTCCTTGGCAGGATGAAGCACTCTGGGCACCAGTCCCCCTCCAGAACCAGTGGATAAAGACATCCACTACGTCTGTCCTTGGCAGGATGAAGCACTCTGGGCACCAGCCCCCCTCCAGAACCAGGGGAGACATGCATCCACTACGTCTGTCCTTGGCAGGATTAAGCACTCTGGGCACCAAGCCCCCTCCAGAACCAGTGGAGACTGTTATCCACTTGAGAGACTGTGGCTTTGCACTCCCCAGGATGCAGCAGTGGGCAAACCACCAACTGTAGAGACTTGAGAGACTGTGGCTTTGCACTCCCCAGGATGCAGCAGTGGGCAAACCACCCACTTGTGAGACTTGAGAGACTGTGGCTTTGCACTCCCCAGGATGCAGCAGTAGGCAAACCACCCACTTGTGAGACATGAGAGACTGTGGCTTTGCACTCCCCAGGATGCAGCAGTGGGCAAACCACCCACTGTAGAGACTTGAGAGACTGTGGCTTTGCACTCCCCAGGATGCAGCAGTGGGCAAACCACCCACTGTTTTCCACTTGAGAGACTGTGGCTTTGCACTCCCCAGGATGCAGCAGTGGGCAAACCACCCACTGTAGAGACTTGAGAGACTGTGGCTTTGCACTCCCCAGGATTGAACAGTGGGCAAACCACCCACTGTAGAGACTTGAGAGACTGTGGCTTTGCACTCCCCAGGATGCAGCAGTGGGCAAACCACCCACTGTAGAGACTTGAGAGACTGTGGCTTTGCACTCCCCAGGATACATCAATGGGCATGGAGCCCCCTCGTGGATCTGGCGTCGTGCACTCATCCGGCTGAGGTGCCCCTCCTTCCCTTCCCCCTGAGGTGCCTGTTGTATTTCTATCTGATGCCCCTGCAGTGTTCTCTCTGTTTTGATCTGGTATTGTGTGTGGGCCTCGCCCATGCATTTTGGGCCCAGTGGTCCACAGTCTATAGATGGTGCAATACCTGGACTACTAATCTTGGTTTATATTTTGTTAAAAGTGTATATATGTATATTTTTGCTTACTGAATTTTGATATATTACAATGGTTACACTCATTTCCTTTTGTCTTTGCATTCTTCCAGGGGGTTTGGGGGGTGTGACTGTAATGTATAGGTATGCATTGGCGTGTGTGTTGTAGTGGGTGGGGGTGGGGGTGGGGGTGTTGCGTGTGTGTGTCCCTGTTTTTTGCCTCCCCCCTCCCCTGTGTCGTAGGTGCAGTACTCATCGTGGTCTTCGCCGCCGGCGTTGGTGCTCCTGGTACAGGAGCAGGAAGACTATCGCAGGAAGAATATGGAGTTCCGGCTCCATGGTGTCCTCCTTCCTCGTGGAGTGTGTAGAGGCCCTAAAGGGGGTTGTGTCTCCTTCGCTGCAGGCATCTCCCCTGCCTGACACTGTCCCCCTGGCTGCGCTGAGTGAAGAGGCTATTGATCTCCCATGGAACATCTCTGTAGGCCAGACTGCATTCCTGAATACCATCCAGCTGCCATATACAACAAATGATACCATGTCTGGAAGGCATTCACAGTGCTATGTCTTGCCTACTGAGGACATTACAAGGTCTAGGCTCCTCACTGACCGCAGCCTTCCAACTATCCCAATCTTGTGCCCCAACTTTCTCCCCTTTCATATCACAATTCCCTTTTGCCAGCCCTGTCCCAAGCACTCTCACTTCCTTGCATGCACCCACTCACAAAAATGCAAGCACACACACACAAAATACAAACACACAAAGAAACATAAGCAAGCACCTACCCAACATTCACACACTTGTGACATAACACCCACAACACCCACCCCCATCCTGCTAACCAGGACCCCAGTGTTTATGCTCTCTCTCCTCTAAATTTTGCTACTGCATACTGGTAACGCAGTATTTCATCCCAAATTGGCATGCTGGCCACCCCTTATAAGTCTCTAGTATAAGGTACATGGGGCATTGGGGTTCCTGGGGATCCCTATGGGCAGCAGCATTTCCTTTGCCACCCATAGGGAGCTCATGCAAAGGCGTCTACAGGACTGTCATTGCAGGCTGTGTAAAATGGTGCATGCACCCGTTCACTGCCATTTACACTGCACCAGATCACTTATAAGTAACCTATATACTAGGCCTTCCAGCCCTGAAGGCTGGATGCAAAGTACCGGTATGTGAGGGCACCCCTGCACTAGCAGAGGTGGCCCCACATCATCCAGGACCATTTTACCAGACCTCGTGAGTGCGGGGACGCCATTTTACACGTGCACTGTACATAGGTCACTACCTATGTACAGCTTCACAATGGTAACTCCGAATATGGCCATGCTTGGTATCAAACATGTTGGAATCATACCCCAAGCATTAGTTGTATGATTCCATGTACTCTGGGGGCTCCTTAGAGGACCCCCAGTACTGCCATTTCAGTCTTCTGAGGTTTTCCAGGCAGCCCCAGCTGCCGCCACCTCACTGACAGGTTTCTGTGCTCCTGTTGCTAAAGCAGCTCAAGCCCAGAAAGGCAGAACAAAGCATTTCCTTTGGGAGAGGGGTGAAACACCCTCTCCCTTTGGAAATAGGTGTTATAGGCATGGGAGGGGTAGCCTCACAGAGCCTCTGGAAAGCTTTGAAGTACAATGTTATATATTACTGCTGTAATACTAATTGACCTGCCCGAAGCCCGTGTTTAGAGGCTGATGGCAGGTTTCATCACTGCATAGCATCTTAGACACTTTTGGCTATGCTTTTATTGAGCGCTCTAATTTTATATTTTTAAACATAGTGCTTACTTTTTAAACTTTTGCTTGGTGTCATCCGTGCCGCACTCTTCATTTGCTTGCATGCCTGATTCATTTTAAGGCCGATTTTGCCACCATTTTCCACCTTCCCTATGACCTCATTTCTTTCTGCCATTTTTTTAGGTGGTCTAGCTGTTTCATTCACAAGTATCTGCCCATTATAAAGGGCTTCATGTGCTGGGTGGCCAGATATGCTGCCCAAATGAACTCAAAAAGACTAGTCTACTCTAGACAACAATTGCTAGCTTTTAACAGCCCTATCCCGAATATAACCCATCCAATTATATTCCTTGACTCTTCCAACATGGCCTGTAACATTTGTACTTGGACCCCACAACTCGCCCTATCGTCCCCCCTAAGTAAAATTAAAGAGCAATCTGGCAAATTTCTATTGGTCAACTGTCGCTCTCTTCCAGCCCACAATCTACAAATATTTTCACTGTTAGAAGAACACACCCCAGATGCCTTGTTTCTAAATGAAACATGGCTCAGTGAAGACTCCATGCCGGACGTAGTGATGGCACTACCCCAGGACTATTCAATTAATCGCCTAGATAGACCTCACACGAAAGGTGGGGATATTGCCATCATTTATAAGAACTCAAATGAATGCCTTACCACACCTTTTGATATCCCTGACTGCGAAAGCTTGTTCTTTTCTTTAGCCTTAAATGCTACATTTACCCTCTCTGGACTACTTATTTACTGCCCCCCGGGACCTTATGGGAGATTCCTACAAGCTTTACCCAACTTAGTGGCAGATATGTCTTGTAAAACTCCCAATTGTACCATCCTCGGCGACTTCAACATCCATACAGATGATGAACACTGCCTTTCTACCAAATCTCTACTTTCCAGCCTGGCCTCATTAGATCTGACACAGCTGATCAAGGGACCCGCTCATATTAATGGACATACTATTGATTTGGTATTTAGTAACCTTCCTAACCTATTCTCTCATGCCCCTGTCCCCCTGATTTAGTCTGACCATTATTTACTGCTACTCACGCTTTCCTGTCTCTGTTTCCCCCTTCACCAAACCCCCATAAAATTGACCTCTTGTCAATGGTTAAAATAGAACCATAAAGATTGGCTGGACGCATTACAGCTCTCTCATCCTATTTGTGATGAGTCTGTTTTTTGCCTGATAGAGAATTTTAATAGGTGGATTTCCACCTCTCTAGATACTGTGGGGGTCATTATGAACCCCGGCGGCGGGTGAAAAGCCCGCCACCGGCATGACGGGCTGAACCGCCATATAATGTACACATGGAGAGCCGCCATAGGTGACCCCCCTCCACCGCCAGGCTGCCTCCGACAGGCAGCCTGACGGTGGAAGGAATCATCATCCGACAGGGCAGCGCTGCTGCCCATCGAGATAATGATCCCTACAGCCACCAGCCTTTCCCTGGCAGGTTCTCCCACCAGGGAGAGACTGGCAGAAGGGGTGCTCCGGGGCCCCCCCTTGGGGGCCCTTGCACAGACCATGCACTTGGCATGGGCAGTGCAGGGGCCCCTGTGCAGTGCCCCATCACGCAGGTCACTGCCTGATTTACGGGCAGTGATCTGCTCAAAGGGTGCAGCTGCACCCGCCGCACAGAGGCATTGACAGCAATGTCCCAGCAGAATGTTCTTTATGCGGCCGGCTGGGTGCCAGGGGGGCTGGCGGTCAGTTAAATGACTGCCAGCCTGAACACGGCAGTAAACACCGCCATGTTCATAATGAGGGCCTATGTTACCAATTAAGACTGTCATCAGAAGGTCTGGTCATAAGATCAAATGGTTCACGCCCCAACTTCCTCAACAAAAGAAAAAGTGTAAGCAGATCGAAAGAAAGTGGAGGAAGGACTATAACAACACCTTTAAGATAGAATATAGGAAGGTAATCAGATCGTTTCATGCGGGAATCAAATCAGCGCAAGCAGTATTCTATACATCTAGAATCGAACAGTCTGCAAACTGTCCCAAAGAGATATTTATGATTTTAAAGAATTTCCCCTGGCCCCCTTGGTGGACAACCCTGTCGAGGCTTCCTACTATGGACAGTTTTGCATGTCCATAGTAATAACCTGGCAAGCTACTTCCAAAAGAAAATTATTGATATTTACTCAACTTTACCGTCCAACCTCCTTCAAAAGACAGATTGGCATCTTCACCATAACAATTATTTGCACACGATAAAGTCTGGCTCCTCCTTAGATCCCGCCCCCCCCTTATGTCTTAGCCTCAGGTTCGAACATAATCTCGCCCATACCCAAAAATATATTTAACAACTCCCTAACATCTGGTCTTGTGTTCCAACATTTGAAACATGCAGTTATAAAGCTCCTATTAAAAACACCTAAACTCGATGCTACCCTTTTCAGTAACTACAGACCCATTGTTCTCCTTCCTATTGCATCTAAGATACCCGAAAAACATGTCAACAATCAACTAACATGCTTTCTTGAAGATCATAAACTTCTTCATCCTTCACAAATGGGTTTCAGAGCACAACACAGCACAGAATCAGCCCTGTTAGCTGTTATGGAAGAAACTCACCAAAAATGTTATTTTTGGCAGACATGCAGCCATCGTTCTACTAGATCTCAGTGCTGCATTTGACACTGTAGACTACAATATATTACTGCAAAGACTTTTGGCAATAGGAATTGAAGGCACCACATTAAAGTGGCTTTTCTCCTTCCTGAAAGACAGAACTTTCCAAGTCCTTGATCACTCCTTCTTTTTCAACACATTTTCCCGTACATGCGGGGTCCCTCAAGGTTCCTCGCTGAGTCCCACCCTTTTTAATATCTACATGTCCCCTTTAGCCAAAATTGCTGAACCTCACAGCCTCTCTTTGGTATCATATGCCAATGATACCCAGGTGGTAGTTTCTCTTCCCAGTACCAGTAAGACTGTTCAAACTAATTTATCGTAGCTAGATGGATGACTAATTCTAAACTTGAATTTAATGATGAAAAATCGGAAGTAATAATAGTTGGAATTCATGCTCTTCTTAAGTCTCCATCCCTGGTATTGAAAGCTCTCAAAGACCTCCCTCCACCCAAAGAAAACATAAATAGCCTAGGTTTCTGGTTAGATTCCCGTCTTATGATGGACTGCCAATCTAAAAGAACTATTAGGAAAATTCTGAAAGTCCTCCCTTTTTCGGCCAGAAGACTCATCATTCAGGCCCTGATACTGTCTTGTTTAGACTATGGTAATTCTCTTTTCCTCAGCTCTCCTAGCTACGTAAGAAAGAGATTGCAGGTTGTGCAAAACTCCTGTCTGCTTATGAACACACCCAGACATTTGTCTGCCAAACCCTCTCTGGCATCACTTCATTGGCTTCCCATAGAACAACGTATCAATTTTAAGGCTATTTGCTTGACACATAAAGCCCTTCATAATAAGGGTCCGCTGTTTCTCAGGCAATATATAATACCCTATACTCCTCAGAGGGCACTTAGATCCTCCACCGCTTTGTTGGTCAACATGCCCCGTTTCGGGAAAGCAACATGGGGAGGTAGTTCTTTTTCAGTCAAAGCCACATATCTTTGGAACTTACTCCCTTTGTTACTCCGACAAGAACAGTCGGAATCTTCTCTTCGTTAGAAACTGAAGACATTTTTATTTACAGCAGAAGCATCTCTGAATTTGGTGGTCTACCTTTAGTGCTTGGAAGCCTCCGGGTAGCCATGCACTCTAAAACTTTGTTAAACTAAACTAAACTAAACTAAACTAAACTAAACTAAACTAAACTAAGGGCACAGATGGTGTCCTCCTTGCATTATCCAGTCTACAACGGTTCAGGGACCCCCAGTCCCTGCTCTGGCGTGAAACTGGACAAACAAAAGGGGAGTGACCACTCCCCCATCCATCACCACCCCAGGGGTGGTGCCCAGAGCATCTCCAGAGTGTCCCTGGTTTTTTCCATCTTGGAGTTCAAGGTGGTAGGGCACTCTGGGAGCATCTGAGTGGCCAGTGCCGGCAGGTGATGTCAGAGCCCTCCCCTGATAGGTGCTTACCTGTGCAGCTGGCCAATCACTCTTTCAGGGCTAATAAGGGTCTCTCCTCTGGGTGTTTCCTCAGATTCGGATTGCAAGACTCCAGCAGGGATCCTCTGCATCCTTTACTTCACCGTCTACCAACAAGACTGCATCTGGACCCTCCAGGAACTCTACCAACTGCAACAAAGAAGCAAAGATGACTTCTGCAACATTGTATCTTCAGCTTCTGCCCGCAACTGCAACTGTTTCCAGTTCATGCATTCTCCGAGGACTGCCTGTTTTCAGCCTGCAACAGAAGAACAAAAGAATCTCCTTGAAGTGAAGGAGTCACTTCCCTGCTTCAGCAGGCACCCCTCGAAGTGATGATCGGTGGCTTGGGTCCCCTCTCCTGAAGAAGGGTGTGGATCCAGCAACACAGGTGGTAGACTTAAGTGGTCCCGATGGTCCAGGCGTCCAACTTTCCAACTTTGGTGGAGGTAAGGGCTTGTCTCTCCACGCAAGACAGTACCCCCGTGCATCACGTGTTATGCAGTTGCCAAGGCTTGTTGAAGTTCTTCATGCACCGTGCAGCTCCTGCCCCCAGCACTCTATCCGGTGATGCACAGCTTCCTGCGTGGTTCTCCGGTGGCATGAGTTCCCTTTGTTTAGTGATGCGTGGACCTCCTTTTGCACCCTCTTTGTCCCTGTGCTGTGGGACTCCTGTGCATGCTCACTGGTCTTCTGAGGGCTCTTTAAGTTGCTGAGAGTCCCCTCTGTTTCCCCCTCCTGGGAAGAAGTCACCAGGCCCCTCGTGGTCCCGGGCAGCATCATTTTCTGCTATCCCCGAACTTTGTGTGTGCCAAGGCTTGTTGGTGGAATCCAGTGATGCAAACCAGACTACAATCATCCATCCGGCATGGGAAATCATCTGCACCAACCAGAAACCTGCATCCGTCTTCTTGGGTGCAGTACTGACTGTTGTTCTTCACCAGTGGTTCTTCTTTTGCACCTTCATCCGGGTTAGCAGGCGCTCCTGTTCTCCCTGGACTCTTTAATGCTTCTTGGTCTCCTTCTTCCACAGGTCCTCAGGTCCAGGAATCCATCGTCGGTGTCTTGCAGTCTCTTCTGGTTCTTGCAATATCTTCTTTCTCGTGTTCATGTGAGTTCTAGGAAAGTTACTGTGATTTACTCCTGCTTTCCTGGGCTCTGGGTGGGTTTTATTACTTACCTTTGGTGTTTTCTAATACTCCCAGTGCCCCTCTACAAACTAAACTTGCCTAGGTGGGAAACCGACTTTTGCATTCCACTATTTTAGTATATGGTTTCTGTTCCCCCTAGGCCCATTTCTAGCTATTGTGATTTTCACTATTTGCACTGTTTTCTAACTGTTTTTACAGCTATTTCAGCAAACTAGTGTATATACTCTGTATATTAGTTACCTCCTAAGGAAGTATAGTCTCTAAGGTATTTTTGGCATTTGTGTCACCAAAATAAAGTACCCTTATTTTTGTAACACTGAGTATTTTCTTTCATGTGTGTGAGTACTGAGTGTCTACAGTGGTATTGCATGAGTTTTGCATGTCTCCTAGTTAGGCCTTGGCTGCTCATCCACACTACCCCTAGAGAGCCTGGCTTCTAGACACTGACTACATTTCACTAATAAGGGATAACTGGACCTGGTATAAGGTGTAAGTACTTTTGGTACTCACTACAAACCAGGCCAGCTTCCTACAACCACAAGGCGCACAACGCCCACCACCATAGACACAACTACCACACCCACAACACCCACCACCACAGACACATGCACCAGCACCACCCACCAGCGCACCCACAACCACAGCACACCCACAAGCACCACAACCATAACATCCACCTCTACATGACACTAATCCAAACACATACAGTCTCACACACACACACACCAACACGCAAAACAACGCCCACCAGAAGCAGATGGTCACAATCACAGGAATATACTACACCAACAAAACCACCCATGCCCAAACAGACACACTCACAGAAAATCAAATGCACCCCAACAACCACCAAACACAAATGTACACATTTCCAAAAGACACCCACCGAAACATGTACCACATACACCAGACCCACATGCACAACAGACAGAAACACATACAACACCCACTCTACCTCCCTCAACCTCCCAAACCCCCTTCACTTCCACCCTTCTACCCCGTTCTCTTCCAGATAATTTTACTCTTGCCCTGTCCCTGACCCTTTCAGACCAAAACCCAGCCAAACTAAAAAAATTAATTGAGATGCCTGCAATGCCCACTGGATGCCCCTTACGGAGAAGGTTGTACTTGGTAGTGCAATTAGGAGGCAAGTTCGTGGCCTGAAGCCCAATGTTCCCTGGCTGTACTATTCACCCATTGTTTATACATGTTCATGTATTGTTATGTTGGAGAGACATATCTCATTGTTGTAATAAATTGCCATTTATTTTCAATACCTTTGCTGTGGCATTCATTTTAGATTATTAGTAATTGATGACAATGGTAGTCATGCAAATGTGTGTGTGACATGCATTTATTTTCATTTCTGACAGTGGCAAGAACAGGTTTTATTTTTTACATATTTATATTCTGCATACATTAGTGCTGGACATTTGTGAAGGACTTGTTAATTTTGGTGCAAGCACTCATTGTGATACTGGACACTTACACCAAAAAAATACAAGTTTATATTTTTGTAATTTGAGGAAGCAGGTGTGTTTATTTTAACATGACATGTGTCAAGAATATGCACATATGCATTGCACAGAGAAAATCACACTTTAGAGCTAAATGATATCTAATATTTAACAGAAATTGTACAAGAATGGGAACATGTGACCTTAATACATCTCTGACATGTTTGAAGTTTGGAGGTAACATTGGTTGTACATTCTGTGTAAACCCACTTGTTGTATTGTGTAGTGCAATTACTACATTATGTTGGATTTCTGTAGTTACAATGATGTGTACTATTGATGCAACTTTTTGTGTAGGTGTCCATTGGCATGAAAGCAGTTTGCAACAGATTGGTGAGTGTTAATGATAAATAGAGGATGTTCTTTAAGTTTTTCTAGCTACCACATTACACACATATGCATTGCACATCATTGTTCTATGCCTTGCACGTATGTTTTAAACATACACAAGTCCTGAGCTAATGTACACAGACAATTCTGATGATGATGACAGGTAAAACAGTCACTTCCCTTCCGTTCCGGTGATGACCGAGGGTGAATTTCATCTTGATCCAATAGAAGCAGCAAAGGCAGCAAAGGCAGGACTTGTATGAACAGATTCATGGTGGCAGGAAATGAGGAAAGTAAAAAAAAAAAGTTTTGTGCCTATATACCTCCAATCCACCAACTCAAGGTGTGGAGGTTTAGCTACCACAATTATGTCAGCGGGAAGGCATATCATGATTGGGCTGTTGGTAAAAGTGCCACTGCCATCCGCTTTTGACTATGGAGCCGTTGTTGCAGGTGTGCAATCCTGGTGGTGATGGTGGTTTGTCGACACACTTTCGTCTATAGAATCCCGAACATCTAAATAGAGAGGGTGGACCACCAAGGTGGTGGGTGGGAAATCCAATGGAAAGTTGAAGGCAGGACCGATTCTGCCAAGATTTAAATAAGGTCCTAAGTTTTTAAGAGATCCAAATCAATCCCTAATAAAAGAATCGCTTTATGTATGGACGGAGATGCAAAGAAGCCTAGGAGAGATGGACTTTCTTCACTCAGAAACCCCTCTTTGGAGAATTGCAACCATCATGATTGCTGAAAAACAGGTTCTGTGGAAAGCATTGCTTGACAAGGGACTGCATACTATTGGTCCACAATACTCAAAAGATATGCTTAAATCCTTTGTGGACCTCATGGTGGAGCATCGTCTACACACACACCAAATCTGACAGCAGCTACAGCTAAGACATATCTTCCTACATAAACCAGATTTGCCATCACAGTTTTGATAACTTCATTTTTACACACATATTTAGTGAAATGAGGTCACTATAAAAAGATGACTTCAGGCTTAGAATTGCTTCTGGTCTTCAAACCTACTCAGAACCTACGGACAAAACCTGAGACATACATGGCAGGTGAGATTAAACAAATCAGATAGACAGGAATGAGAAGATTATTATCTCCCTCGATGCTGAAAATGCTTTTGACCGCATTGACTGGTCGTACCTGTTCACAGTTATGACACACATGGGACTGGGAACCTCATTCATTAATGAAGCAAGATGGTCATACACATCACCTACCGCTTCGATGTCTTGTGAAGGTTTCTCCTCCCACTACTTTAAGATTGGTCATGGGACAAGACAAGGTTGTCCTCTATCCGCCCTACTATTTTTTGATTTCTCTGGAAACCCTAACTGCAACTATACATAATAGGAATGCCATCCAATGGGTGTGTACAGCTGTAGGTGAACAGAATGTTTCATTATGTAGATGACATACTGGTTATATTGTCCAACTTTCAGGACTCTATACTGACACTCACAGTGGTCATTGATTCCTTTTCAATGTTCTTGGGGTCCAAAATAAACTTGTCCAAATGTGAAGCTATGTTTTTAACACCAAATTCCACCAAAGTTTCTCTGTGTCCCTCGCTATTTACTTGGCAACCCAAATACCTTAAGTGCTTAGTCATATACCTCAATCTGGCCCTTGCTAATATGGTCAAAGATAACATCATCCCTATGATGCATTCAGTCATTACCGAGTTCACCACCTGGTCTAAACTCCAGCTTTTCTTGGGTGGCAAAGCACTGATTGTAAAAATGAACATGATAGTATGGGTCAATTACATTTTCAGTATGCCATCATTGCAGAACCACTATTCATTCTGCGGGCATTGACTTCCTCATCAGAAATTTCATATGGGCTGAACGTATACCATGTCTCAAGGCCTCCAAGCTCTATGCTAAAAACATGAAGGGGACCTACCTCTTCCACATGCAGAATCCTATTGGTTAACTTTCTCCTGCCTCACACCGTATTGATGCTGAAAACGCACTGAGAGACATGCACATGAGTGTCTAGAAAGACACATACTACTCCCAACATGTGATCTTGTGGTCTTTACATCTGCATGCACTCACCTGGAGGAGTAGGTATATCATGATAGGTGGGGTGGAGTTAGAATGGTCCATGTGGAGGACACAGACATAATCTACATATAGCACCTGCAACATGAGGGAGACTTCCTCCTTTTTGACTCCCTTGAGAAGGAGTACAGGCTTCCATCTTTGCATCATTGGAAATATTTGCAACTCCCCCACAGTTTACGCAATGTGATTGGTAAAGCTCCCAACACCTTCGATGCTCAACCAAATATTACAATACATTACAACAGAGAAAACTTCAAGTGAACTATATTGGGGTTTTGTGCTACCCTGACTGATGTTCTTTTCTCTCAACCAACTACACAGAAGGTACATCAATGGTGGTAATCCAGATTGCACCTCTCCATACCAGACCACGGCTTATGCTGCTCAAGGATCACAACAGAACATTACAAGAAGCCAGCTTAAGATGTAGTTAATTCAAGATCCTCCATAGATGGCACTAGTCATTGGCTAAGCTCCATGGGGTACACATGCTACCAGACTCCAAATGTTGCAGATGCCTGGCTGTTGACTGTGACATAGGACATCTTCTGTGTGAATGCCCAACCGTCTCTCAATATAGGCTCTTTGTCTGGGACCTCCTTCAAAATGGATTAGGACTATTGACACCACTGACAAATCGGTTAGCCCTGTTGCATGACACACCCAACTAGCCACCTATGCCTGCTCTGACAGTGGCGAAGGTGGAGATCTTAGGTCCCTGGAAAACATCTACTCCACCCTCCTACCTCACATGCAGGCTATGACCTCATATGAAAAATTATTTACAAACTCAATCAACTACAGAAATTTAAGGAATTTTGAGGATCATTCCTTCACTTTTATAAATGTCTGTGGTTGATCCAGTATATTGGTGGTCATCACCTCCAAGTTAAGAGTATACTACTCCAGCCTGTCTGACTGACATCACAAACTACATACTCATTGGTGAACCACTTACTGCCCGCCACTTACACACTCAGGCCCTCATTACAACTTTGGCGGTCTTTTCCAAATACCGCTGAAGCTGCCACAGCCAGCAGACCGCCAGTGCTGGCGGTCTGCTGACTGCCATATTTGGAGTTGGTGGAGGACCTACGCCCATTTATGGGTGGAAGTCCAACTCCGTCGGCCTGGCCAATGGAGTTGAAGAGACGGGTGCATTGCCAACACAGCCACGGCAGCAAGACTCTGCCCACCGTATTACGAGCCACAATACAGATTGGCGGAGTCTTGCTGGTGTGGTGGTGCTGGCTGAGCAAAACTACCAGGACCCATCCCCTCCCAGATGACCAGCTCACCGGAAAAGGTAAGGTGATCGTCCGAAAGGGGGGTGGGGTGGGGAGTGTTTGGTACATGTGTGTGCTGTGTGCATGTATGTGTGCGGATGGGGGTGTATGTGTGCAAGTGAGTGGGGGTGTCTGTGTGCAAGTGTGTGGATGACGAGGTGTGTATGTGGGAGTGCGGGTGTGTGAATGAATGTGTATGGTTAGGGGGTGTTTGTGGGTGCGTGTATATAGTGCAGGGGGATGTCTGTGTGTGTGTGTGAGTGAGAGAATGTAGAGGAGGTGGGAGGTGTAGTATGAGTGCGAGTATGTGGAGGGGGTGTAATATGAGTGCGAGTATGCAGAGGAGGTTGTGAATGTGTGCATGTATGCGATTGAATGTGCATGTTTGTGTGCGTGCGTGAATGATGATGTTCATGTGCGCATTTGCATGGGTGAGCCTGAGTATTTGTCAGTGCATGAATGCGTGTTTCAGTGTGCATGTTTGAGTGTGTGTCTCTGAGTGAATAGGGATGTATGTAGCAAGTGCGTGGGTTATGTGTTTGTAAGAGTGTGGACCTGTGTGGGTGCATGTGTGCTTGTGTGTGGACATGTGGGATGCATGTGTTGGTGACTGGAATGGGGATTCCTGTCGCTGGGTGCATTTCCGCCAGGGTTTTCATGGCGGGATGACCACCAGGGAAAGCCTGTCGGTCTGCAGCCTTTTAATCCGGCCAGTCGGCGGGCCAGGTGGCGTTGTGGAGGTTTGGCTTCTGCCAAACCCCCCAACTTGCAATGCAGCGGTCTTTACCGCCGACTCCGTGACGGTAAGACTACCACAGCGAGGCTGGAAGTCTGTTGACCGCCAGCCTCGTAAGAAGGGTCTCAGTGTTACATTATCGTACACGGGGCTGCATCGGGATGAGGGGATGGGCTCAGTAACAAATGTGTTATTTTTATATCACCAAGAATAGAAGAATCGCAAGAGGGACTTTAATTGAGTAATTGCTTGATAGCCTACTGCTTTTGATGTTTAGCATACTATGTTTACCTTACTTTCTGTTGTTACTCTTGTTGGTGGGGGAATTGTGAGCCTTGAGCTTGGTGTTGATACAAAATATTGTTTGTACCTTTTCCTTTATGTTCTTCATATCGATTGCGGAACAATGTTTCAATTTAAAATGTTACATGTTGCTACCCATCCACAGGGGGCATGGTACTTGCTTCAACTTTGTGAAAACCAATAAAGAATTGCGATACACAAAAAGAGATTAAGCAAATCATATTTGGAGGAGTGCCGCACTCTTGTTTGCATATGACAAAAGCTTGAGGGAGGCTCGTCTTAAGTTTAGTGCTTTCAAGGTATTGCAGAATTGGCTCTGTACCCCCCATAGACTGCACAGATAAAATGTGTCTCCTATGGCATTATTTTGTTGGTGTAATGGGCATTAGGGGACATATTATACTACTTGTGGCAGTGTCTAAATATGCAACAATATTGGAATCAAGTATGGACCAATATTAATAAATCGAGTGATCTACACATTACCCGCATACCGTAAGGGACACTACTGCATGATACCCAGTCCATACGAGATATGACCGTTGTTAGGAGACCATGGATTGCCTCTGCTTTCACAATAGCAAAACTTTGTGTCCAAAATGGAAATCTACGATTCTACCAAAATAGGAGGAATTGATGGAAGCAATGGCCGCGATAGCAAATGACCAATTACAATGATTTCAGGATATATGGGGTCCATTTCGTTCCATGAGAACCTTGGGACTGCCTATAGGATAACGGCACAGACCTCTATCTCGGCTCTACCTCTCTAGTGATTCCAGTCTAGCCTTTCCTTGCCCACTTCCACCCATTGTTCCCTAGGTCTGGAACTCACATTAGGAAACCTAGACCTTACGGCCTAGGGTGGTCACCCCCAACTTTGTGCCTGCCTCCCTCCCATTTTCGACACTGTTTTTGCTGGTTTGATGACTCTGTGCACTTCACCACTGCTAACCAGTGCAAAAAAGGGCATATGCTTTCTCCCTTAATGGCAACATTGGTTTATACCTAATTGGCATATTTGATCTACTGGTAAGTTCCTAGTAAAGTGCACTACATGTGCCCAGGGCCTGTAGATTGAATGCTACTAGTGGGCCTGCAGCACTGGTTGTGACACCCAAAAAAGTAGCCCCTTAACCCTGTCTCAGGCCTGCCATTGTAAGGCCTGTGTGTGCAGTTTACTGCCACTTCGACTTGGCACTTAAAAGTACTTGCCAAGCCTTAAACTCCTGTTTTTCTACAGATAGGTCACCCCTAAGGTAGGCCCTAGGTAACCCAGGGGCAGGGTGCTGAGTAGGTAAAAGGCAGGACATGTATCTGTGTGATTTATATGTCCTGGTAGTGGAAAGCTCCTAAATTATTTTTCCACTGCTGTGAGGCCTGCTTCTTTCAGAGGTTAACATTAGGACTACCCTCATAAACTGTTTGAGTGGTAGATTCTGATTAGAAAGGGGTAAACAGGTCATATTTAGTATGGCCAGAATGGTTATAAAAAATTCTGCTGACTGGTGAGGTTGGATTTTATACTACTATTTTAGAAATGCTACTTTTAGAAAGTGAGCATTTCTCTGCACTTAAATCCTTCTGTGCCTTACAGCCTGTCTCCAACCCACATCTGGGCTCGGCTGGATGACAGCTCCCTTATGCATTTCACCCAGAAAACCACAAAAACAGGATGCTCAGTCACACCTGCACACATCTGCATCCTGAATGGGTCTTCCAGGGCTGAAGGGGTGGAGGGCCTGACACTTTTCAAAGGACAGTGGCCTGCCTCACAAAAAGGACTGCCAAACCCCCTACTGGGAACCTGGCAGACAGGGTTGCACTGAAAGGGGACATTGTGCACTTCAAAACCACTCTTTGAAGTCTCTTCCACTTCAAAGGCACTTTTGAGTATATAAGCCGGGTCCCTGACCCTACCAAACTAGACACTTCTTGGGAAAGACACTGCACCAGAACCTGCAACCTGCCAAGAGAAGCTGCCTGGCTGCCCAAGGGACTCACTTGGACTGCTTTGCAGTAAAGGATCGATGCATTGCCGAGCAGGAACGATGCAGCCTGACTTCCTGCAAGAGGAATCGACGCAGCGCCAGTTGTGCTGCAGAGATTTCACCGCATCACCCGCCAGATAGATGCAACAGCTGTGATTTCACCCTGTACGCCCAGGATTTTCACCAATCGTCCCTGGCCATCAAAAGACCCCACATCGCAAAGAGGATTCAGGCCTGCACGCTGGAAATCGACGCAAAGCCCTTGCCGCGTGGAAAAGAATTGACACATTGTCTGTGTGCGCCTGGTAAACTGGCGCACACGTTCCTTTTTCCATGCATCTCCTCCTCTGCTGTCCTTGTGTGTGCAAGTTTGACACAAACAGGGTACTTTGTGCTTGCATGAGACAATTGCTACTTTTAAGAATTTAAGACTCTTCTTATCATTACAAAAGTGATATTTCAGCTTGTGATTATCAGATCTTGATTGCTTTGACCTTCATTTAATCAGATAAATATCTTATATTTTTCTAAAGCTGTGTGGTGTCTTTTTGTGGTGTTCTCACTGTGTTGTTGCATGATTTATTGAGCAAATACTTTACACATTGCCTTCTAATTTCAGCCTGACTGCTCAGTGCCAAGCTACCAGAGGGTGAGCACAGGATAAGTTGGATTTTGTGTGACTTACCCTGACTAGGATTGTGATCCCTATTTTGACAAGGGTATATACCTCTGCCAACTAGAGACCCCATTTCTAACACTTCGGTCCTTATTCACTAACTTCTACTTAGGATTCTGGGCCTCCTACGAGTTTGATAATGGTTTCTGGTCATGAATTTCCTAACTCTCTGATTAGATCATTAGTGTACACATTTTCCCAGCATTACCAGTTGGATATGTACTTATAATTGCAGAGCAGGTCTAACTTCTGTCTAATTCAAGCATGTGTTTATTATATTCATTTTTACTCTTTAAACTAGTGCCATTTTTTTGTTTGAACCAACAGCAGTATCATTGGCAGTATGCCCCAACAATAGAAGAAAAGACCAAGAAAATGATATGAGTTACTGGGAAAATGAAAGGCAAAAATAACAAAAAATAGGGCAGAGTTTGATTATTTAAAATGCAAGATAAATGAAACTCATGGAACATTTTCAATGTGAGAACAAAGAAACACGTGGAGCAAGTCTTATCTACATCATTATGTTTACTAGTGTTACCATGGGAATAACAAATGGAACATCAGATCTGCACACGAATGCCTCCCAAGAGGTATCATTTATTTCATGCAATGTTAGAGACCGCCAACAATACCAGTATCACAACATTTAAATTCAATATAAATATAATTGCAGTTGAAGGTATGGCTCAGCAAGTTGTATGTTACCTGCTGAAACATATGAGGCCCTATTCATAAACTGCAGTTTGTAGTACTGCAACAGTTCTACTAAAGATCTAAAAAATGCTCTTCACAAAAATACAAGTTTCACCTCTCCTAGTTTTTCTATAGGGAGATCCTCGCACATGTACATTTTCTACTTAGTAGTGGTACGGAAAATGGGTGGGCGGTTCTCGGCACTTCTGGCATTTCTGATTTGGATGTGAGATCCAGTCAACCTATTTAAATATGCTAAATTAGTCTTGGTGTAATTCTCCTATTCTTCACAGAAACCTGGCTCAACTCATCATCTGCCCCAGATATGGCATTGGTCCATTGCTCCTGGGCACCACATCATGAGATAAGGCAGGACCAACAAACCCAGAGACAGTCTTGCCATCAATGAGAGAAAGGAAGTCAACTGCCCCATCGCCTCGGCACACACCAACAACTGGCTGGAACACATGGTTTCCAAAATCAGTATCTTGCTCACCCAAATCTAATGAGGATCTCTACTTTACCATCCCCTGGACCTAGCTCCACACTCCCAGACTTCCTGACCTTTCTGGCCTTCGCATCAAACTCTTCCATCCGGCTCGCTGACCTCAACTTCCTCTTAGAGGGCTAGACCAACCTTTACTCCACCACTCTTCTAGAAGACCTCTGCATGCTGTGACTCACACAGTTGGCGAAGAACCCCACCCACAAGGCTGTAAACCTTCTTTACCCCATCTTCACTAAATTCTCCAACAATATGGCAGATGAATCCACCCCTCTCACCTGAACTGATCACACCCTGATTCGCTTCACCAAGTGCCTGCCTAAACATCCCAGAATCACCAACACCCAGACTGCCCAACACCACTGATACCCAATCCCTGAGGGCACATATATTTTCAAGCTCTTGTCTCACCACCCTAACCACCAAACTGACCTAACATGCACCATTGCGACCCTCAACACATGGATCACATACAGTGCAGACTCCATGGCTCCTTGAGAACCACCTCCCCACCACACTCCAAGCCCCAGGCATTCTGACACATGAAGCATCACTGCAAGCCAATGAAGAATGATGGTGTCACTCCCTTGACAACACTAATACAGACTCACTGAACGGATTCACAACAGCTCCAACTCACCATAGACATCTTCACCATCGTCAAAGAATTTACATCCCCACTTGCCAGCACCACAAACATCTCCTCATTCCAGGAACTCTGCAATCAACTATCCAAATACTTCTCAAGAGAAAATCAAAGCTATCTACACCAACTTCACCCCCTCCCCCCCACAGCTGGACCTCTCCTCCCTAGAAGCTGACAACAAGCTTTCAATCAGGAGCCTCCTTGGATCCACGCCCACACTAAATCCTCACCAAAGGCCTCAATGCCATCTGCAGAGCCCTCACACCTATATTAATTTCATCACCACCACTGTCCGCACCAGTGGAACACGCTACCATCCAACCACTCCTTAAGAAAGTAAGACCACAAGACCATGGGCAACTTCAGGCCCATCTCCTTTCTTCATTGCTCAGCCAAGTTTCTGGAGAAGCTCTTCAAAGGCCAGCCAGTGAACTAGCTCAAAGTAAACCATCTCCTAGACCCTTCCCAAATGGACTTTAGACCCAACCATAGAACTGAGACTGCCATCATCGCAGCCACCAGTGACATCCACCTCATCATGGACAAAGGTGACACAGTAGCCCTCATTTTACTGGACCTCTCACCAGCATTCAACAGCATCTCCACTCCATCCTTATGCAATGTCTCCACAATGTCAGAATCTGTGACCCAGAGCTTTGATGGATCAGTTTGTTCCTATCTGGACACACCCATTTGGTCAGCCTAGCCCCTTACCTGTCTGATGCCACCATTCTGATCAGCGGCATCACCCTTAGATCCTCTCTGAGTTCCACCCTGTTCAATGTCCACATGGCCTCCCTCACCAGCATCATTTGCTCTCATGGATTCAGCATTGCCTTTTGTGTAGATGACACACAGCTCATAATTTCTCCATGAAAAGACATTCCCACCTGGGCCAGCTTGATTAAAATGGAGTGTCTTTTGGATTAGGACTTGGGAGATACGGCTGAGGCTTGAATTTCTGACCTAGTGCCTTGTGGGTGCTTTCTACAACACTTATTGGTCCTGGTGATGACTTGTTGGTAACTTACCTACTGCTAGAGTAGAAACGTCAACAAAGAACTAATTGTGGACTGTTGCTTAAAACAGCTTAGACGATTTATGACATTCCAAATTCTGGTCTCATAATTATTCTTTCAAACACACAGATACATATACCACAGGGTACTATGAATAGAAATAATATATATTTAAAACACTCTTGTGCCCTATTTTTGTGACTTTTGACTCTTGCTTTTCGCCTAATACCTCCTTTCCACAAAACATCTAAGGTTTTGTTAGATACATTATTAGGCTTTTCTTCTACTGTGCCCTCTATGGCCCTTTGTGGTTATTTTGTTCCTCCCTTTTCCAATTCGTCCTGATAGCTGTGGCTGGACTGAATTACCACCATCAGTGTTGGGTCACGTATATGAATGATGCTGGAATGTCTATCCTTAATGCGCGCATCTTGGAGTTATTATATCTGTCACTAGAGGTATCTACAAATTTGAGGTCCTTTTACAATTCTCCCCTACGAAGCAGTAAGGATTAAAATTTCCCCCTTGGATGCCGGCAATAATTATACCCGTTATTAGTGGTGCCTTCAAACTCGAGGGCCTGTATTATTATCCCACAATAGATAGCAGGGATAACTTTTTTCCCCTTGGATGTCGAAGAGAACTTTATTTTAAATGCATCTTCCAGGGCGCACCCGTGTCTTCTCTAATGTTCCTTCCTTTAAAAAAAACACACTTCCAAGTGTGCCCCATGAGTGGCGATGACACGTCTAGTAACTAAAGCGTCGCTTAGGTGGCTTTGATTATTCTGCACCGAGTGACCTTTAAATATGACACACCGACTTGGACGTGCTTGGTGGGCCTTTAGACAATGTGAGTAATGCCCCAAGGGGGCTTGAATTGGCCACATTCTTCTAATGCCTTAATGGGGGCTTGATACTGAGAGATGCTTGCGTGGTTGTGTGAGTATGGGCACTTTAAAATTGGGGCTCTTTAGAAATGACCATGTACTTTACATTAGCAGCAATTTTTTAACCAAGTGAAACTAGTTGATCTTCAATGTTAACCATCATGATCTAATATCCCCTATAAAACTCAAATGCCAGTATACGTGTAGTACATGAGTGCTTATAAGTTGAGTGTGTTTATTTCTAGATAAGACGGAAGTAGGAAGTCCTTTCTACTACAACATGCACCTCACATGATTTATGAAGCCTCCTCTTATCTATTAACGGGCTATTATTCATCTAGTGGCTCCCTTCCTTTCGGTGGCATGATTATCTGAGTTGAGAAAAACTTTATGTAATTATGAGCCCTGCAATATGATATTGACAACAGCACTTGATTTGAATGGCGAGCCTTACTCTGGTTATCATGCTACCATTGTGTGACTATTTCATAAACTCCAGCATGGGTGCTTTTAAGTTTTGTGTATCTACCTTTGGCCACAGTGGGAATGGGAGACGATTTTTACTCTGACAAACAGCACACTTAATTTATGAAGTCTTCTTCCCATACTAGGAGAAGGCATCCGTTATAATTTAGGGTAAGGGATAGGCTTATTTGCTATTCGTTGTTTTTATGACCTAGTGACATGCACTCAACAGTAGAGTGATATGCTGTGTGGGGGTTGTAAATCAGTTATAAGGTTTTGCACCAATAGTAATAATATCTTGGTGTCAACCGTAACCCATGTTTTTTGTTGTGTGTTCTCGGTTTTACACCTAAACATGTGTTAGTTAGCAGTGAATTGCAGTGATTTGTAATGACTTTTCACTTGCATGTTCACCAATTTGTGTGAAATGAGAACTTGAAAGGGAAGTTATTAATAGATTTTAAACAAAAAAAATGTTTTTATTATTCAACAGCTCATTGTACCAGTATCATCACTCAGGTAGGACTCGAGTGGTTTGATAATTGATGAATTAGTTTCCGGTGTTAGTAGGCCTTGTCCAGATACGGATCCTCAGCTCTGACAAATGCCCCTGACCTGCATAGGCCCTTTTTGAGAGCAGAAACGTCTTGGCTAATTGGGACGGCTGAGCCGGTATTCTCAGCAGCACCATCACACGCTGTTTTTAGATATAGCTGTGGACACCACTATTAAAGGTGACACACAGGTTGTTCACAAGGTATTTTTAGCGCGTCTTTTCTGTCCAGGTGATTTTATCTAAGAACTTCGTCCTATCTAAGCCCGTCAGGAGGTTGAGTCCGCCCTGGTGGCACTGTACTACCAGGGTGGGGAGAGGCAGCTGACAATGAAGCATGATACTAATGCGTATGTAAAGCTTTCTTTTCCATAAGGAAAAGCTTCCCTCGTGTTCTGTGAGAGCTGTGATTCTTTTGCACTTTAATTGTTGATCCATTCTGGGCAATAGTCTGTAGTGTTTAAGGGCTACAATATTTGATGTGATAGGGATGTTGTGACCCGGGAGAACATATGGTGGCCTAAACAACCTCACCCTCTCTCGTAAGGGTTAAAGACAAGAGATCTGTAAGTCTTCACTTTTCAGTAACTTTACATTTGGATTTCGTACACAGCCAAAGTAGTAAAGTTGCTCAAAATTAGGAGAATAAATTACATGTGCAAATTACTCACAAGTGTAAATTACCCTTGTGAATAGCCCCCATTTTGCTCCTCAGATCAGAGTTTGACCCCAGGCAAGGTCAACTCTGTGTCCCATTCTTCCACGGTTGAAAAATTGAGTAATAGTACTGTCAGTTATTTACAGCACTTAGAAATGGAAGTAGTATGGTGTAAAGCTCTATACCAGATTTTGTGCTGTTCACTATATCACAATGTCAGCATACACAATGCAATAATAAGCAAGAATTAGAACTCGACCACATAAATGGACAGTTTAGTCAGGAAATCCTAATTATATACAGTGACCTGCTTGAGGGTGAGGCAAGCCAAAGTAAGACAATTTCACCTTTCCAGCAAACAGCTCTATGTTCAAACAGCAAACATTTAGTGAAAAATATGACAAAGCCTATAAAGAATCCAACACTTGACAACCTTGTAACTTGAACTGCAGCTATGGCTCCTAAATGAAAAAAAAAAAAAGAATGAAAATGCTCTGTACTGAAAAGCTATTTTAGTATATGTTTATATGTGCCTTCCACTGGCAACCTTTATTGTTAATAATCAGATAAGAATCTGGTTATTCACTGCAGTGACATCACAACAGTGCTTAACCAGAGGTGGAGGTTGCTCATTCTTCTACATCACTCCCAAAACATGGAAAATCCTCCCTCAGCTTAGCAGGGCCTTCTCATCATTTCTTAAATTCTGCAAGAAGCTGAAGACCTGGCTTTTCGAATAACTCCATGGGAACCATATACCCACTCACCTGCTCAAGTTCCTGGACACCCTCACAGGTGATTAGTGCACTCTACAAACTGACATAGCATAACTTAAAACATTGGTCACTGTTATGATGAGAGTCTATGATCTCATCATAACAGTCTATGATAGTCTATTATCTATGAGATTCCTTTGCACCATTTTTATCAGCATTTTTTAACGCCTGCTAAGTGCAGGCGTAAAAAAGAGGCTCCAATTGATTACAATGGGCCTCTGGGTGCTTTGCAGTATTAGCGTCATAATTTATGACGCTAGTCCCGCAAAGTGCCAAACTAGCATCACAAATTATGATGCTGGTCACCCCAACTACTGCCATGGTGCGCCGTATTGTAAATACGGCTGTACCATGGTGGGTTTAGGGGGGTGCTTAGGGGCTCAAGAAAAGTGCCGCTGCACTAGATGCAGTGCCATTTTTCATAAATATGCCCCTAGACCTCTGGGGGAGTCCAGGGTGGTCTGATGTGTGTGGTTCTCACAAGGTTTTGTTACCTAGAAGCCCTTGCAAACCTTAACCTTTGGCTGAAACACAGTTTCCTCATATGTTAGTGAGGACAAGTTTCAGAATCTGCAGGAATCTACAAACTTCCTACCAATTAGCATTCCTACATAGCTCCCAATACAAACCACAACCACTGTGTAGGTGGGCACAAGACCCAGAAAAGGAAAGGGCCCAAAATGCAACATGGACAGAAATATGTTTACACTCAAAACCAACCCATTTCTTACAATGTAGGTGACTGTGGATTTTGAACCTTAGCTCAGCCAGTCCCAGTGGAAACACATCAAACCCAGACATTTCTGAAAATTAGACACCCAGAGGAATCCAGGGAAATGTCACTTGAGTAGATCTCACAATGAGTTCTTCTCTATAGATCTTGCAAACATCAAGCTTTGACCAAAAACACACATTTACCTCACAATTCTATGAGGAAAAGTTCTGGAATCTGTTGGATTCACAACTTTCCTATCATCAAACATTCCCATACATCTCCTGAGAAAACCAACACCTGCCTTGTATGGTTAGGCCTTGGACCGCATCACAAAAGCCCCAAAAAACAACATGGAGATATCAACAATAGAGATAGCCCAGTATCGGCCACCACATAGGGAGACCTACGAAACCGAAACATTTCTGGAAGTCAAGGGTGGTGTGCTTTGCGTGGATCTCATGATGTGTTCTTAATCACAATGCCCTGCAAGCCTCATACTTTGACTAAAATCACACATTTACCCACCATTTCTGTTACATAAATGTCTGGAAGGAAAACCAAGAGAGAACAATAGTAGGCAAAGGAAAACAATACAGTAATATATAGTTCAAAAGATGACTGGGAAGTACACAGACACTTATAGGTCGGCAGTTTTAAGACCCAGTACTGCATGGATGAAGTTTAAGAAACAAGGTCTTACACAGTTAGGACCATATTTTTTCCTTAGAAGTGTTTTAATATATAGAAAATGACATAATCAATACCAATCTCAATTTCTATTCCAAGGCAATTTCAGGAACATCTACTTTATCTCTCACACACACACACACAATTTAAGTAGCAGACATTTTCGGAGAGAGAAGAGTATTTTATAGAGATTTTATTTACTGATCCACATAAGAAAATATTGTTAAAATTGTGAATTCCGTTAGTGAATAAAACCCAGTCAAAAATCTAAAGCTCATTGACAATCAATGCCAATTTCTCTCATTCCTTTTCTGGGAATAGGAATGGACATATTAGGCCAGCCAATTGCTTTTTCTCAAGGGTATCAATATTTATTAGTAATGGTAGGCGATGCCAAGAAGTATCCCAAGGCTATTCCTTTACGTCAAATAGTGGCTCTGCAAAGTGCTGTGCTCACGACTGAGGTGTTTTCCGATTCCAGATTCCCCAAGAAAATCATGTTGATCAAGGTACTTCTTTCATGTCTAAACTTATGCAGCAAATGTGTAAACAACAAGGGCTAAAACAAATGAAAAACCTCTGCCTAGTAAACCCAGACCAATTGATTTCTGGAACAGTACTGTGGTACTTTTAAAAACACTGTAACCCTCTAAACTCTGCAAACAATGCTAGATTAAGGGAGCACAAATTGGAATTACATTACCCATAGTTTTCTTTACCTTCCACTGCCAAGTACAATCCTTGATGGGGTTCTCAGAATGTGAACAGTTATTCAACCAAAAACCTGGGATCTTGTGAAATATGGCCTAAAGAAGACTAGGAAGAACAACCTAACATAGGAAACATCTTCTAGCATATGTTGATAAATTAAAAGCACAAATGCAGACAATTCCTAAAATTATGGAAGAAAATTAGAAAGAATTTAGAAGCAGCAACATAATCATTATAATAGAGACACCAAGCCCAGAGGATTCCGCCCAGGAGATTGGATATTTTGTGTTGATATTATTCCATGATTATAAAAGGTTAGCAATACACAAGGACCTAAGAAGATAAAAAAGAGTAGGGAATATTATCTACCATGCAGAATTATCAGATAAGAAAAGTCAATTCTCTTACGTCCATGTATTAAAAAATTGGAAGGTACTATTACCATCTCTTCAGTACATTCAGAAGAAACAGTACTGTCAACTTAACAAAAGATTTTAACTTCTCTGAACATGAATGAAACTCAAGGAAAAAAGAATGAAATTAATAATTTTAACCAGAAAGAACCAAACTACTATATCGCCATATCATTATAGAACCAGGGAAAAAAACTCAGACAGAAGTTATGTCACATGCAAGAAGCTAAAGTAGAGAAACTACTCAGGAAGATATAAAGAAAATGCTTCAGTTGAGGGTCACGGAACAGTCCTGAAGCAAATGTAGCTCACCAGTGGTATAAGTGTCAAAATGAGATGAAATCATTTTTTCATTGACCTTCTCTAGTGAATCAGATCAGATAGAGAATGCCCCAGGTAAGCCAAAATTTGAGAAAAAGCATCTCAGTTTGCACATCGATGTATACATCAACCTCTAGCTGAAAAGCTTGTACACCTAATGCTTGTACAATCATAATATGTGATCTGAAGAAAGGTTTATTTTTATTTTGAAAGAAATCTTAAAACGTTATTCAATTTCCCCCTCACTTCTAAGCCTATGTTTAATATCTCCCTACTTTAACCCTCCAACCCCCACACCACATCCTTTATCATTCTTACTTTCTCTACTCTGTCCTCCACTTCCCTCCTGCACCCTCTTTTCTATGTCCACTAGCCTCTGTGTTGTCCTTTCTTTCTGGAGGTACAACATTTCTGCCACCACTACAGGATGTGCAAAGTGATTTTACTGCGGCATCCAAAGTGTAGCAAACCTCAATTCTTTGTAAGTCAGGGTTTTCCTTGCTTGCTTATAAAATCTTCAGTAAGAAACAACACTTTGCCAGGAAGATCTTTATAGAGAGCTCAGGCATTTAAATAAATACAAATATTCCAAAAGATATAAAAATCATCATTCTGTGATAATCTGAAATACATGTCCATGCAAAATCTGTCTATCAGGACAACAGAGAAGCCATGAACTTTACCACCACACACTCATGCAAGAACGATTTGAATTCTCCCAGCATAATATGCATGAAAATCGGGCTTTAGAGGATAGTGGACTGCAGTGAGTTCTGTCTCCCGGGGGCATTGGGGAAATACGGCGCAGTCTAGAAGACTGTGCTGTTTGGGCTAGATCCGTTAGGGGATGTATCCCAAGGGATATATATTGAACCATTTTGGCAGTAGAAGCACTTTTTCATTTCTGTGAGGTGCAGGGTCAGCATAGTGTAGCGTGTTAGATAACTGTAGAAGAGTAGCACCTTACCATGGCAGAGGTGAAAGTGAAGCAAACAATGAAACTCCTGCTGGAGGCCAGGGGTTTAGATCTTCTGGCAGAAGGTGGCATGCTCGCCCAGCTGATTCAGCCAGCGAGGCGCGCAGCAGGAGTGGTTGCCGCTGCAGTGCTGGCAAGCTCCATGCCTCTTGCCTGCACCTCCAGTGTAGCAAAAAACCCAGGGAGGTGAGAGAGGCCGCCCGCATTGTCACAGAGCAGATCCAAGTAAAGTGAATGGTTGGGGCGGGCTGGAGGAGGGGCCATGGGATATTAACGGCAGTTCTTTGGTAGGTGGGAGAGGTTCTAAGGCACCTAGGCACAAGCAGGTCATGAGCGGACATGCAGACCTGAACTTAATGAGCAGTGGGGGCAGGCAGGTGAGGGGCCACTAGGTCTGAGTGGCAGATGTTACACAAGCGGGAGTGGCTCCAGGGTGCGTAGATGTCACCAGGCCATGAGAGGCCAAAAAACAGGTGCAAGGAGGGGAGGAGGCATGCATAGGCCAGTGCCAGTTGAACGCGGTGAGGAGGGAGAGGAAGCACAAGCCTCATCACAACCCTGGGCAAGAGAGTAGTGTATAGAAGATGTTGGACAGCAGGAATCAAGGACTGAGCAGGCACGTATGCAGCCAGCCCAGGGTCAATGGTGGTGCTAAATTCTGCTTCAGAAGGGCTAGAATCCCACAAGCAATGAAGGTCAAAGCTGAGGCGAGGAGGAGGGGGGCATTCATTTTCAAGGGCAGGGGAGTTTGCAGGGAGAAGTCACACATACCAGGGATGCTAGTGGTGCTGAGCAGGAAGATCACTTGAATTGGAGTGAAAGGGGCTGGCTAGACAGGGCCCCGACAGGTGTGAAGGCTGAAAGACAAGAGAGAATATAGGGGTGGGAGGCAGATGAACAGGCCTATAGGATATCCTGGTGAGGGGCGAGCTGCTGCTCAATCTGGCACAAAAACACACATAGCGCAGGGAGTCCCAGCTTCTGAATTGGTTGCTCCCAAGTTAGAATGGAGCAACGAGGACACAGGGAAGGAGATCAAGCATGTGACAAGGCCACAGAAGGTATATGCCAAGGACAAGAAGGGGGGACACAACATGTGGGGAGGGCGTGGGTCCTTACATTTGACAGCCAGGGAGGTCATCAGGGGTCAGAAGCAGATACAGGGTGAAATACTTTAGAGCGCTACACACCGGACGTACTTTTGGCTTTACAGGAGTCCAACCAACAGTGGACGACAGACTCAGGAGAACTTAGTGTGGTTGATGCACCTCAAGATGAAGAGAAGGTATGGCACCTGGCGGAAAGCCAGACAGCATTATGGGACCCAATCCTGTGTGGCAAATGAAGGTCCAGGGAGGCCTCACCAAGGGGAATCAGAGAGACACAGGACATCCTCGGGAGGGAGACTACAAGGGTCGCGGCAGCCCGTGTTGCAGGATGCTCTGGGAGGGTTTGATACGGCCCCTCAGGAACAGGTGTAAGTTAGCCTGATGGTGAGGCGACAGGTGTCACAGGGTGTGGCTGATGCTTAGTATGGTGATGAAGGGTCAGCATGGCAGGAGCATTTGGATTTGGATTATGATGAAGATGATATTGAGAAGGGTGAGATTGTGGAGCATGATTTGCCAAGTGCATCAGAACTGGGTTGGTAGTGTGAGGACATGGGGCAGGCTGGGGAGGGGGGTCAGGGTAATCAGCTGTCCAATAACATCATACATGCATCCTATGCTGCAGTGGCCTGGTCCGTTGACATCTTGGAGATGCAGAGGCACCTTCCACTGGCAAGGCAGCAGGCTTCGGAGCGGGCCCTGATCTTAACACCAGGTAAGAGCACAAGAGTGAACACACAAGAGGGCCCCGTTATGGTCAATCAATCGTATATTTTTAGAGCGCACTACTAACCCATAGGGTCTCAAGGCAAAGAGGGGTGTGTATTCAGAGATCAGTTGAAGAGCCAGGTCCTAAGGTCCTTCCTGAACTGAGACAGCAATGGCGACTGTCTGAGGTGAGGAGATAAGGTGTTCCAACCTTTTGCTGCCAGGTATGTGAAAGATCTTCCTCCAGCTGAGGACTTCTTTATGCAGGGTACGTTGGTGAGCGACTGCTGGGACAAGCAGAGACGTCTGGAAGGGGAGTGTCAGGTGATGCGGTGGTTGAGGTAGCTGGGTCTACTGTTGTGGAGGGCACTGTAGGCGTGTCTGTGAAGTTTGAAGTTGATCTTCTTCTCGACCGTGAGCCAGAGGAGGTTTTTCAAGTGTTCTGTGATGTGTTCTCGGCGGGGGATGTTTAAGATGAAGTTTGTTGCAGCTTGCTTAGGTTCTTCTTGAAGGATCCGGCATAGAGGGCGTTGCCTTAGTCAAGTGATCAGTGCGTGTGTCATGTTTCGGCAGTCAGTTGGTATCCATCTGAAGATCTTCCATTGGAGTCGGAGTGTGTGGAAGCAGGTGAAGGCCACAGAGTTGACCTTTCTGGTCATGGTGAGCATTGAGTCGGGGATGGTGCTGAGGATTCATGCGTGGTCTGTGGTCTGTAGGGGTGGGGGCCTGCTGAGTATCAAGAACCACCAGAAGTTGTCCCAGGCTGAGGAGGAAGGTCCCAAGATGAGGATCTCGGTTTTGTCGCTCTTGGTCAGGGTGATGATCAGCTGGGTGTCATCAGCGTAGGAGACAATATTCATACCATAGTTCCTGACAATGGGGGTGAGTGGGATCATGTAGATGATGAACAGCGTGTGGCTCAGCGCTGATCTTTGGGGTACTCCACAGCTGATGTCAATAGGTTCTGACAAGTGTGGCGGGAGCCTGACTTTCTGTGTTTGGCCTGTCAGGAAGGATTGTATCTATCGAAGAGCCTTGCCGCGTATACCTGCTGCGTGGAGTCTGGTGCATAGTGTGTGGTGAGACACTGCATCGAAGGTAGCTGAAAGATCAAGTAGGATAAGGGCTGCTGTTTGTCTGAGGTTGAGAAGGTAGCGGATGTCATCTGTGGCGATGAGCAGGACAGTGTTGGTGCTGTGGTTGGTTCTGACTCCTGATTGGGAGGTGTCCAGGATGTTGTTGCCCTCAATGTGTTGCTGTAGCTGACTGTTGATTGCTTTTTCGGTGACCTTAGCTGGTGAGGGCAGCAGCGAGATAGGGCAGTAGTTCTTGAGGCCAATTGGGTCGGCTGTGGGTTTCTTCAGAAGTGGGCAGATCTTGACGTGCTTCCAGTCTTCGGGATAGGTTGCTTACTCTAGGGAGCAGTTGATGGCATTGCAGAGTTTGGGAGCGATCGAGGCGATTGCCTTGTTGAAGATGTAGTGAGGGCAGGGGTCAATCGGGGCTCCAGAGTGGATGCTGCTCATGATGGAGTGGGTCTCGTCCGTCGTGAGTGGGTCTCATCCGTCGTGTGGGGGTCCAGGTGTGCAGGAGTCGTGAGGCTTTGGAGGATCCTGGCTGGGGTGTTGTTGCTAAGTTCAGAGAGCACTAGGGTCTGAAACTGTCGTAGATGTCTTTGATCTCCAGATGGAAGAAGGTGACTAGTCTGTCGCGGAGATCCTGTGATGGAGGGTTGCTAGTGGTCTCGGCTTGTGGTTTAGCGAATTCTTTGATGACGTTGAAGAGTTCTTTAGTGTCATATGTGGTGGAGTTGATGTGGTCCTGCAGGGCGGATTTCCTGGTGGACCTGATGAGGCCATGGTGGGATCTTGTGGAGAATTTGAAGGTTGCAAGGTCTTCTGAGGATTTGCTGCTCCCCACTTCTTCTCCAGCCTCCTGCGTGAACGTCCCTGGAGTATGGGGGTGAACCAACTGGCTTTCTTGGAGGAGTGTTTCCCTGTGGTCATCTGGAGAGGAGCTAGGGTGTCGGCACATCGGTGATCCATTTGTGGAGGTTGTATGCTGAGGTGTTGGCATCTGTTGTGTCGGGTGTGATGAGTTGCTGAGGGTGTTGATGAGTTGCTCCTTTGAGGCCTGGTTCCATTTCCTGTAGGAGGGGCGTGTTGAATGAGTGTGCGCTGTAGGCGTGGAGATGAAAAAGCGGATGCAGAGGTGGTTGGTCCAGTGTATTGGGGTCGATTTGTTGGTGTCAACAGGGATGGGTGTGGTGTGCAGGCGAGACCTGGTTGAAACATGAATATGGAAGGAAAGGTATGTTAAAGACACAGGTGTTGGGACAGAGGAAGGGGGTCCTTTGCCTCCATAGTAAGAAATGCAGTGATAGAGACCAGTACAACAGAGAATGCCAAGGAGAAGTCAGAGGTGCAGAACATATTTACAGTATGCGGTTTTAGTTAAAGAATTCAAGATCAAAAAACTCCCCTACACTGGGGTAACCAAACCACGTGGGGCACATTTGATGCTGTTGATTAAAGAAAAAGATTGGAACCGAGAGTATGTGGAGAAGTTCAAACTCCTCCATAGGGAATTGAGGGCTAACGAAGGCTCAAAAGAGACGGAGTACGAGGCTTAACGGCCACAAGTACCAATGACCATAGAGAAATGGACAGCGGCGTTTCTCATCGAAGCCAGAGTATATTGTAAGAAATACCCCACGAGGAGTGTAGGTTTATTCAAACATATGAATGTTATACACATGGCACAAGTATCTTTTGGTGGCAATATTTGGGCAGAGTACGTCGATGAATTCAGGGCATGAATGGCCTTGGATCCTAAGGTAAAGTGGGGAGAAAAAGATTTAGACTTATGGCAGCATCCCATGGGCCCGCTAAATTTGAGAAAATGGTCTTCACAGCCAGGGGCTTACCCATAGTTTATCTGCCCTTGTAGCCCCCTCCCACCCAAGGAGGCGTGGGTAACACAACAAAAACCCAAAGTAATTCCTAAGGTGCATGTTGGGACTAAAACAAGGGCTGTGCATGACAGGATATTGTACATTTAGGTACAAATGCTCTAAATGCTCTGGGAAACACACACGTATACAGTGCTATGGGAACATCAAAAGCACACAAGGGGTCCACACAGGAGGTTATGTGGGTCCAGTGGCAGCAGTCTTCAGGACCATCAGGGATGGGCAATTCTGGCAACTGCAGGTGAGGATGGGGAGGCTAGGGACCTAACAGGAAAAGCTCATAGTCCAGTTACGTTGGACAGGATAACAATGTCTGCTCTTAGCTTCACAAGGAAGATGCAGCAATGCGTCAAGAGGGTTTTCAATTAGAATTCAGTCTGGGATATGAGGAATGTAGGGAGCAGTGTTGGGCTGAACATTTGAGTTCTGCTATAGTACACCCAATGGTAGTGTAAGACAAATTGCAGAAGGAAGTCAAGAAGGAAAGGATGGCCGGCCCTTTTGAGAAATGGGCAATGGAGGACTGATTGTCTCTTCAATAGGGGTGGTACCAAAGAAAGATAAGGGACAATTCAGACTGATACAACACTTGTCCTGGCCAGAGGGCCAATCGGTCATTGGTGAAGAAATGTCACTGTACTATTCATCAGTGGACGTGGCAATGTCCCTGGTAGAACAGGTAAGAGTGGGAGCCTTTATGGCAAAAAGTGTTCTTAAATCTGCATTTCGATTATTACCAGTGCATCAGGAGGATTTTCAACTCCTTGGTATTAAATCTGAAGGGCTGTGGTATGTGGACAAGGCACTGCCAATAGGGTGCTCGATATCATGTCAGTATCTGCAGTGGCTATTTACATGGTGAATAAGACATGATAAAGTCATGCATTATTTGAATGACATTTTTCTTTGTTTCGGACTCTGGTTCTGATGACTGCCAGCGGTTGCTGTTAAGTTTTCAGGAGCTCATGGAGGACGCTGGGGTCCCATTGGTGACAAAAACACATTGGGACCATTGACAAAATGTAATTTTTTGGTATTGAACTAGACTCAGAAGCTATGGTAGCTCAGCTTCAGCAAGATAAGAAAGTAGGAATGCAACTGTCATTAGACATAATGTTGGCAAAAAACAAAGCCACAGTCCATGAGGTGCAAGTGCTATTGGGTCACTTCAACTTTGCCTGTTGAGTGGTAAAGACAGGGAGGACCTTTTGTAGGACACTGGGATTATCTTTATCAGGACTGTCTATGCCGCATCATCATGTGCACTTGTCAGTGGGAGTGAAAGAAGATTTACAAATGTGCCATTTCTTATTGGATTTCTTTCATGAAATCCCTATCATGGCACAACTGGAGGAGGACTGGCATGTGCAGACTTATTCTGTTGCTTCAGGGGGCTTTGGTTTATACTGGCAAGGACGCTGGTGTGCCGACGAATGGCCAGAGCACTGGAAGACAGGGGTTGGCAGCATTGTATTTTTTTAATTGTTCCTACTGCTGGTGGCTGTCATTCTGTGGGATACCCTATTGCCGCACAAGAAAGTGTTTTTTTAGAGTGGACAATAGAGCAGCAGTCCACGTAGTCAATAGACAATCTGCAAAGGATGAGCAGGTGCCTAAATTGCTGCAGTTTTTTGTGTTACAGGGCTTAAGGAGGGATATTTTGTTTAAGATAAGGCATGTGCCCAGTGTGGACAATGACACTGCTGAAGCTTTGTCTCATTCACAGTGGATGAGGTGCCATGAACTGCCCACGGAGTTATGGACTGTAGGAGACAGAGGATGTTTTCAGCTGTTGGTAGGACCTTTGGCTGAGTCCACCCGTAAGGCACAATGTGAGGCATGGGAGGAACTCTTGGGCACAGTCTTTGTCTGCATTCCAGGCAGTGGGAAAAGGTGGAGGATGTAATATAATCCATTTTGTGCCTAACAGAAAAGGGCTTGTCTGCAGGGAAGCTGGCAGGTATTGCATTCATGGCAAAGCTGCTTTTACATTATGCACTATTGCCAGGGGAACTGGCGAAAAGGATGTTGGAAGTTCGGGTCAGGGAACAAGGGCACCTAGGGCACAAAAGGAAACCATTTACATGGCAACTGTTGTGCAGGGTGGTGCATAGTTTGCAAGAAGATTGCTCATCGCTTAGCGAAACCACCCACTTTTTTTTCACACTAATGATATGAATGTTCTTTGATGATTTTAGGGTGCCAGAGCTTTTGAGATCGAGAGGCGGAGGCGGATCGGAGCAGAGCAGAGAGATGCAAAGCAGAGCACAGAGCACAGAGCACAGAGGAACATCGGCGTTATGTCGAGCCGCGTTGCTGGCAGTTGCGGGTGCGGTCGCGTGTGCGGTCGCGGGTCACGGGTGCAGGCGTGGCCCAGTCAGCCTCCTTCCTCCCGCCATTACATCGGGGTTCTGACACCGGACCCCCTCGAACTGGGCCCTGCTCCACGTGCCTTCTCACTGCAGCCCTTCGGCCAGCAATCCGGTGTTCCCGAGCGTCTACGGCACTCCTAGCCCTCAGCTTCCAGCCACAGCTTCTATAGGAGGGGCCAGCCTATCACCGCGGCCTGTGGGAGGCCTGCAGGTGCCCGTGGCTCCTCTGCCACCAACCACCACCTGCAGTTGTACCCGCCCCCTGCCCCTTGCTTCTCGGGAGCCCCTAAGAGCCCCTGTGAGTTCTGTTGGGAGACATCAACGAGCCAGCGTGAACAACACGTACAACACGCACTGCGTGGGGCAGAAGGCTCAGTGTTCCTCTCCATACCGATAACCATAGCGGCCTGGGACCCATCACCTGCTGCCTATTACCTGCCTGTTACCCGCTGCCTGCTGTCTGCTCCAGCCCGAGGATGTGCACAGTACATAGCAGAGACCACAGGAGACCCATAGGAGGGAAGGTGCGGCCGGGCCCGGGAACCTGGTCCCATGCCTTATCCTTGGCCCCCGGAATCCAGCCCTCGGACCCAGGACTAGGACCACAGACTACAGACAGCGGGCATTAAGCAGATGTGGACATGGAGCCCAGGAGCCCAGGAATGCACGGTGAGGGACGGTGAGGGAGCGGGAGCTGTGAGACTGTGTGTGTGGCGAGCACAGTGGGTTAGTCACCACTGCCGAGTGTGTGTCCCGCCTCTCAGTGGAAACGGCCTGGCTAGGTTGGGTGCGGCTTGTGGGGTTGGCTCGTGGGCCCCGCTCGCCCTTGCGCATTCCCATTTCATCGCCCTCCCTACACCCTGTCAGTCGGTCCCAACAGAGCAAGTAAGCACGCAAGCAGAAAGCAGCAAGCAAGCAAACAAGCAAGCACCAAACCTTACAATCATATAATCAGCACATAACCAGAATTCAATATTCAAGCAAGCTCCAGCTAGGTTACATCAGCTGCCTAGCCAACTAGCAACCATGTTCATCCTGCCCATCCTGTCTCAACTGTAGACAGTAGAGATGAGATCAGGCAAAATACGAGGCAGGTCTTTGTTCACAAACAAAAGAAAGAGAAAGGGGGAATCATTGACTGTTGGAATGCAAACAAAAAGAAGAGCCGGGGTAGAAAGCAGAGTCCATCTGGCGAGATCACCTAGGGCTCACTGCACAAGCCCCATGGGGCCCACAACGTCTTATATGGAGCCCTCGCCATTGCATGATCCTACATTTGAAATGGCTATAGTCAAGCCACACATTGAGGCCCTCAATCTCCAGGTCGAGGGGGTAGTCTCCCCAGCCATCCCGGCCTCAGCTCCAGCTACAGCCCATAAAATAACGGATTACTTTGGAGTAACAAGCAGGACCACGAAGCATCACTCACCTCTTTCCACTTTATTGGCCTAGGTCCCAGCCCCAGAGCAGAGAAAGGGTCAGAAGGATAAAAGTTACATTCCTCTGCCCCACCATTGTCCCCAATCATCAGCATACTGGAGGGTAGAGCGATACGGGCTAGGTCCATGGTCCAATATAAGTGGCCAGGAATCAGTACTCCACCCCCGAGCAGGGGAAAGCATGACTAATCAGCATCCTAACACCCCAAACAATTCCGCAAATGAGGAGGTCAATGCCCAGTGGGGAGAGCAGAGCGACAGTCACCCACAATGAGCACCAGCCCCAATTATTTTCATTTCACTGTCATCAGCCTGGGAAATGCAGACCAAGAGGAAACAGCATCAAGGACGCCGGAAGAAGTTGGGGATAGACGTGTCCTGCCCAGATCTCCCAAGCCTCTAGGACACCACAAAGGAATGACTTAAATATGCCTGCTGCCTCCTTGGCGCCCATAACAGATATATGGGTGGCAATATTGAATTCAATGCAGACCACAGTAACAGCCTTACACTTTCAGTCCCATGAAATGGACATTCAGGTTGATTTGCTAAATACTCTTGCAGTTTTCATTTCAGGAATAGATAGTAAACTGCAAGAACTAAATTCATTAATTACAAGGACACAACAAAACCAAATTAAGGACTTTACCATTTGTTGCTGCAAGGAGGTAGTACACGGGTTGGGCCAACTACCAGTAATTTTCAAAGACATCTTGAAAGAGATCACCCATCCTAGCAATAAAGAGAGCTTGGGCCGGGCGTCCCCTCTACCACTGGGGTTGCTCCCAACGCCCAAATCCTCAACACGCGCAGAGGAGAATTTGAATAGTCCGCATGATGTCCTAGCCCTAAGGCCATCTAACCTGGAGGGCAATCCAACTAGGAAAATAGTGTCAGGCACTCAACGAAGCACTCTGGATCATTCCTCTCAAATAACAGAGCCCAGAGTTTTGGAAAGGCAGTTCGGCCATCAGCTGACAAAAAGAGAAAGAAAGCGGGCAAGGAAGGGCAGAAAGAACATTCAGGTGGGGTCCGGATCCGATATGGGAATCCTACCCTATGTACTGCAGGAGGAGGCGTGGGGGGAAACAAATCCTTTGACAGCGCAGTCCCGCACATCAGACCAAGAGGGATTTTTGCCCCAGGACCAGGTGGTGATAGGCCCAGGGCCATTGGATAGGTCCCCAGGACCCCAGGTCCAACAAGCACTCACTGCATTGTGGCCCCAAACATCTATCCAGGTGAAGCTAACACCTAGCTCCGCAGAGGTAAAAACCCAAAGTTGTGGAGCTAGACGCAATAGTAAGGAATCATCACCTAAGGGCAGACTTGGCGGAGACCAGAACAGTACAGTCAAATTTGGCAGAGAGTTCAAACCAGGCTATGCCTGACCAAGGATTGCAACTGCTATGTATTCCAGAGTACAAATCTAGAGGCCCACAAGATGTGCTAAATCACTCCACTATTCTTAAGTTAATAAAAGCACTGCCAGACTTGGCAGCAGTGTGTTCGGGTGACATCACTGCCATTCAATTTATTCAAGCACAGGGGAGCCAGTTCACAGAACCTACGGTGGTGATATTTGCTTCTTTTGAATTACCAAAGCAAATCATAGAAAAAAAAGCATCCTGAAAGACTGGGGAATTGAGGTATGCTACTATTTAGGAGAAAGATACCCACATCTATTAGCACAGAGAACTCATACGAACAGAGGAAAAGAAGCTACCCGGTCCGTCCTACGAGGAGTATCTGGGTACTCACAGACCAGAGAATCTGGCCAAGAGCCACCACGACAAGGAGTTGCATCACCACTAGATTTACAGATCGAAATAAGGGATGGTGAGGACTGGAGAAGGATAGCAGTTGGTCAACCCATGAGAGACAGCCATCTACAAGATAAATGTGCCTGGCTCCCAACAGTGCTAGCCCCCAGATTGTCACAAAAAGCCTGAAAGACAACCCATCAAAGGCCTCCGACACAAGGATCATTAAGTATCTGCTCATGGAATATAGGGGGTCTACAATCGAAACTGGAAGACGCAGAGATCACCAAATTCCTAGGCGCCTTCGATGTTATAATGTTGCAGGAAACATGGGCACTTATAAACCTTCCTATTAATTTGTCACAAAGAGTACAGCATTCCTGCTGTTAAACAAAACACATTTGGAAGAGCAAAAGGTGGGTTGTCAATGTATATCAATACAAAGCTAGAGGCAAAATCATCTGGAGGGCAGACAGGAGATCAGCCCTTTTTATGGGTTTGCTTGGACAATTGGGCAAAAAACATACACGACCCCTAATCCTGATCAATGTGTATATTAACCCTAAAAAGAAAAAGTTGGAAGCTGATATTCTGCTAAAACATCTACTTCATATAACAAACACATACAATTCGGCCTATTGGTTAATGTCAGAAGATTTGAACCTTAACCTATTTCATGAGCCAAGTGAGGATCATGTTCAACTAGCGGTTCCATTGCCCATTCAAAAACTACCTCTTAAGAGAAAGCAGGATAAAGTGGGCCTAAAGTTAATTAAGAGCTGTGAGCTAGCAGGCCTCTTTACACTAAATGGGCGGCTCCCGTCTGACATACCCCAGGCCTGGACAAGAGCCACAGAAAGGGCTGTCTCACATTTGGACTACACCTTGGTAAACGTCCCCCTATTCAGATTTGTGAGAGACTTCAGAATCCAATATCACACAGAAAGCGATCACAACCTGCAAATAATCATGATTTGGAGCCAGGTGCCCATCCAAGAAGAAGCAAGACTACTTAACAGGAATCTTTGTTCTGAAATTCTAAAACGGTTAAAATGAAGTTCATCTACGATCACAGTCCAAGCTGAGGATGCTGTAGGGAAATTGGAAAAGATGGCCAATGACCCACTAAGGGTAGTTGCCATATGGGAGTCATTCACTGAAAGTCTTGTAAAGCAAACCTCTGTGAGGGGCAGGGCAAGATGGGCACTCCGGGGGCATAGAAAGACCATACTCATGCCACAGGCAATACTAAGGAGGAAAGCAGGAATAAGTAGGCTCCTGAGACTGTTACAGAGACATCTGACCGATGACCTAATGTTAGAAGATCTACGGCAAGAAAGGAAACTGCTAAAGAGGGCCACATGGCTTTTTAGACGAACAAAACAGGAGACACTATCGGCAAAAAGTCACCATGCATCAACATTGGCAAATTTGAGCCGGTTCTGGAGCCTGATTAATAACATTGAGAAAGGTACCAGAGCTGCGAACAATGCAAATGTGACGGAGGAGGCATGGGTGGGTTACTTGAGAACCCACTTTAATGAAAAATCTGCGACAGATACCAACATCTCCCCATGGGAAGTAACCGAGGATAATAGGGAACAGGAGGAGCCCATTGCATTCAGTTCTCCGGAAATAGCTAAGATAATAGAAAAATCATGCCTAGACTGTGCGCCTGGCCCCAATGGCCTTCCCCAGGCCCTATTTAAAGTGCATGCATCAAAATGGGCAACCTTTTTTGCCATAATGTTCAATCATATTTTAATAACAGGTTCTGGCCCAGCTATTTGGAAGGGCTCGATAATTCACCCCATTTACAAGGGAGGAAAGGCCCCCCTACCTCCCAACTACCTCCTAATTTCCCTTTGAGATGGAAACCTGAAATATTTCTCAATAGGCATCCTGCAGCATTTAGAACAGTGGGCCATGGACAAGGGGAGGCTCCCGATTAACCAAACAGGTTTCACAAAAAAACAGGGCACGCTGACAAACCTTATGGCTTTAGGCCTGGTAATGAATAGGGCATGGGCCACAGGGACACCCATTTACATGTGCTTTGTGGATTTTAAGGCTGCAGTTAGTTTTGTCCCTAGAAACAAATTGTGGTCAAAACTACAGCAGTGGGGGCTGCCGGTGAATTTATTAAATGTTATCATTATGCTCTACTGTGACACATAGGTTGAAATCAAATTGTGCGACGGCTCGTTTCTATTTAGGCCCATTAAAACCACTGTTGGCCTGAAGCAGGGTTGTTTACTAGCACCGCTTCTCTTTAATCTGTATATATCAGACTATCCCCAGCATTGGATGAGCAGTCAGCCCATCCACTAAATTTAGGGGTCATCAAGTGTCTAACCTACTGTATGCAGATGACCTGCTCTTGCTTAGCATCTCCAGAGTAGGCTTACAGAAACTCCTGAACTGCCTAGGAGGTTATGCGCTAGCCAATGACTTAGAAATGAACTATAGGAAGTCTAAGATAATCCCCTTTAACCGCAAACCAACCTCATGCCACAAGTGGCTGTTAAATGGGCAGTATATTGAGGAGGTAGCGGTATATACATATTTAGGGGTCAGGTTTGACTCTAGGGGAACATTTTCAGTGCATAAAGAAGCAATAAAAGAGAAGGCACAAGCTCTGAACCGGGCTTTTGGTAACCTGGCAAAATCCACTCTTGGGCGGCCCCTAAAACCAATGACCATGATCATGTGAGCAAAAATATTGCCAACTCCAGCATACGGGACAGAAATAATGACGGGGGCAGAGGTAGCCATACTGAATAAGTTATTGGTGAAATTTTATAAGCAAGTCTTCCAGCTACCCAGATCGGCGTCCCCGGCCCTGGTCAGACTAGAGTTTTTCTTAACAAAGCAATCATTGGCAAGGTTAGCAGCTTTTGTTAATGGCTGCCAAAAACTCTACTCCGCGCCCATGGGGTATTTAGCAAACCTAGTCTGGCATGAAATCACCCTTGTGAGGGATACAATAACTTTAAGGATTACTGGGAAAAAGGTATAGCCCGGCTTAAACTGGGTGATTTGTGGGACAGCACATCACCAGCACTAGCCTTCAGAAAAGAAGCCAACAAATCAGCTAAGATCTAAAGCCGACTAGAAGATATGGAGGCGCTATCGAACCGATCGCATGGATGTCTAGTCTTAACTTCATATGTGCGGGATAAGGAACCTCGTATCCTATCCGCCACATTGGCACGAAAAACTAGGCTGGCCCTCCTAGGGATGAGGTTGGGAGATCTACCAACTCTGTTTTCCTTCCAAAATGGAAAAGAGAGGCAGGATGGCAAACACAGGTTTGTAGACTATGTCATCAGACCAGGGAGACCGTAATCCATGTGGTCAGCATCTGCCCAGTTTTAGGACGCCAGAGAAGGGAACTACTGAGGAATGATTTCAACATCTTAGGAGTCCGGTCATGCAGGTCGGCCGTTATAACAGCCCTTGATCCAAACAATGGAAAACTGAACACCAGATTAATCCAGTTTCTGAGAATGTTCACTGCCCTAGAGGGCCCGGTAAATCCAGTTTAGCACCACTTAAGTAAAAAAGACAATTGTCGAGTCCCATAAGATTAGAACTCACCCCGTAGATATCAGCTATCAGTGAAGTAGGGGCTCGGCCCACCTTGAATGCATCCTTTGGATAATAGCCCGCCCTGCCCAGTGTTAGTTTAGCTCATTCCGTCTGCCTGCCCAAAAATATAGGTTTTGAGGTTCTAATTGCACTTGGGCTCCCCTGTTTCCATTAAGAGGGGTTCGCTTCAGTTTTATTTTTTTTCTATTGTTGTCTATAATTTACTGTGTACATGCTTTAGGTACATTCTTTGGATGTATTTGATTTATCCTTTCAATGAGTTCCTTTGTTAATGGTTTTTATTAACTAATAAAATAGTTTTCTACTAGAGGATGTTTTCAGCTATTGGTAGGGCCTTTGGCTGAGTCCACCTGTAAGGCACAATGCGAGGCAAGGGATGAACTCTTGGGCACAATCTGTGTCGGCATTCCAGGCAGTGGGAAAAGGTGGAGGATGTAATTTAATCAATTTCCTGTCTAACAGAAAAGGGCTTGTCTGCAGGGAAGCTGTCAGGTATTGCATTCATGGGAAAGCTGCTTTGACGTTATGCACTATTGCCAGGGGAACTGGCGAAGGGCATGTTGGAAGGTTGGGCCAGTGAACAAATGCACCGGCGGCACAAAAGGAAACCACTTAAATGGCATCTGTTGTGTAGGGTGGTGGCTAGTTTGCGAGAAGATTGCTCATCGCTTAGCGAAACTACCCACTCTTCCACACTAATGATGTGGATGTTCTTTGATGCTTTTAGGGTGCCAGAGCTTTTGAGGGGTAGCAACTGACTGTTGTGGGAGGATGTCACTTTTAGGACAGAAGGGATAGGAATCTGATCATGCCACTCTAAAACAGACCAGAGAGGTAGAGGTACGATGATCAGGTTGCGAGTGCATGGACTGAGGGCAGAGGAGAAAAAAGCTTCAGATTTAAAGGCAGGAGCCAATGGGGACGATGTTCACGCATGAGCAAGGGGATCATATTACAGCTTTTTAACTATTAGCTGTGCTGAGAAAAGCACTTGCAGATCTGGGTTTGGTCCCTACAGATTTTGGCACACATTGTTTCATATAGGGGCAGCAACAGAAGCGGCTAGGCAGGGTTGGTCTAGGGAACAAATTATTGGTTTGATCAGATGGTTGTCTGAGTGATTTCAGAGCTATGTTAGGCCAGATGATGAAAATGTGTTGTAAATTTGACATTCCTGTTGTTTACATAATTTTCTTTCCCTAGGTTCGGTTCCAGGCCTATAGGCTGCTGGCTTGGTAGTATAGATCGTAGGTCATTATTTTGTCAAATAGGCGGATCTGGAAGCAGGGTAAAACGCTGGAGCACCTTGGTTTTGATGTTGTATCCTTATCTGTTACATAGCATGGAAAAAGGGGTATACGGTGGAAGAAACTGCTGCCCAAACTGACCCAGTTAAGGAGTTTAAGGATTTGCCCGGACATTTTGATAATACATTTCGAGGTAAATGATTTAGTAGTTGAGAAATGGTTAAAGTTATTGAAAACAATGAAATAGGAATTGAGGGTAATTAAGGCGTTATGGTCTGTTTGCTTCATGCTCTGGACAGAGTTTATTGATCTGCAAGCCAACTGCTATAGATAAAGCGAGTATAAAATGCAGTAGGGAAATGAGGTATTTTTTCAAAGACATGGGAATAGGTAGACCTGAACATTCAAAGTTAAGATATGATGCATTTGAATTATTTTAGGGATGATGGAGTGCATCTTTCAAAGTATGGTATGGAGTTTTACCTTTTGGAGGTCGAAGATTTTTACACACGATATTAAGGAGACAAAAGTCACGAGGACAGTATAGGCAGTGGGGGCGGGGGGGGGGCAGAAAAAGCCAGGGACTGTCTTTTTCTGGTGGCGTTAGCCCACATGTTTTCAGAGCTTTACTTAAGTTTATGGTTGTTTACATAGGCGAAACAGGCTGTATGGAAAGGTGTGAACAATCCCACAGGAAAGTGACAGGAAGTTAAAGGTTACCTCACATGAAGATTACGTTTATTGGATGTAAATAGATTCACTGTTAGTGGGAAAGTGAAGTTTTAATTGATGCAATTACAGAGTGCAGTAGATCATGAAGTAGAGTTGTCGGGAGGTGGGATTTAGAGGTCGATATAAAAAGTGTAGTGAGTGAATGTATAGTGACGTTTAGTTTTGTAAGATTGTATCCCTGGGATGTTTATTATGATGTGCACCTGTTTCTATAAAGCAGTCTTTTTCACACAAGGAAATGACTCAATGGTCTGTGAAGTACCCCATTTCACCCAATAAATTGCTTTGCATATTCAAGTTACTCTACAATTCTGGAGCCACAAACAATAATCAAGTTAATTCTTAAAGCTGTTCATGGCAGACGATTCTAACCTTTTTTAACATATAGCGATGTTGTCCTCTACAGAACTTACACCAGATTCAATATCTACGGATACAAAAAGGCAATGTGAAATAAGTCTCTGCAAGGGCCAAAACATAATACCATAAAAGGTAAAGGACCAGTGCATAGTGTTGGAAACGAATAGACAGAAAATCATAAATTCTTAGTAATATTGTGCTATATGATAAAATGCTTCAGAAGCAGGCGAGTGAGCTATTTTTTTACTTTGGAACAAACATTTTTACTGTCAAGTATTACATTTCAATATTATGCTTTTTATTGTTATTATCATTATTATTATTAGCTGCATGACTTAGCCCAGTACGTTTCTTTAAAAAATTGCAGTATGGCTCAAACTGAAATAAAACTACCTTGCAACTTGATCGGCAACCTAAGGTCATAAATAATAGCATAGTAAAACAATGTTCAGAGTAAATGAAACATTCTGTACTGAACAGGTATGACTACCGTATCATTGACATGAATTAGACCCGGCGGGTTTGCAGATAGAGTACTTATTCTGGCAACAAAGAGACCAAGGCGTTTACCTATAATTCACAAAGACAACCTCCAATAACTCATTTTTATTATTTAGTACTTGACTTGAGTATCGCTTTTACAGTAGCACTAATAGAACATTTTAATTTAAATGCAAGGGGCTTCTGCAAGTCAAATATACAGAAAACCCAGTGTGCAAACCTACCCGGCCTGTCAGAGGCATATTGGAATTTGACATATGTTCCAAACATGCATTGGTTATTCGTAAAACCTAACTACCCTGAGAATTTGCTGCAGCGGTTCTGCGTGTGTAGAAAGGCATTGTCTTATATTATGCTGCACATTTTATGTGTCCTTGTTCTACCTGGGGTATTTCTGGAGAGTGCTGTGATTTTTAAGGTGGTTATGGCTCTGACTAAAAATTATAACAGACGAGAAGGAAGAGGAAGCTCGGATTACTCAATGATTCTGTCTCTGCTAATGCTTTGATTCGTTGTGTGGTTTGTAATTACTCTTTCGCTACTATCTGTGATGGTCTGTTCTGGCCAGCACTGGGCTTTGTTCGGGGTTAGCCTGGAATGGTAGCAAAATATTCAGCCTGTTGGCTTGGATTAACACTCATGCTAAAGAATGGTATGAGGAAGACGGATGGGGAAGTACCGTTCTGATTACATGTGGCAAATCCCATTGCTCTTGCTTAACCTTGCCTCTTGTTATTCATTTCTTGACATCCACGTTGATTCATGATTCGTGCTCTGACAGATTTTCAGGGGTTCATTGGTTTATGGAGGAGCTGTATACTTTCTGCCTTTTCTAGCTCCTCAGTCACAAGAGAGGAGGGGAATGAGTGCAGGATGTTAGGCAGAGATAGATAGATAGATAGATAGGTAGATCCCATCAAAAAATGGTGGTGGGGACACTTTGAGTGCACAATGGCCAAGGTAGCATTGCTTTACATTTCCTGTAGGCAAGGAGATGAGACAAGGCTATGAAGAAGTAACAAGGAAAGTGGAGCAAATCAAGATGGCAGCTCCCTACTGGAGCTATGGCAGGCGCTAGTGCCATGCTTCTCAGCTGACCGCCTACTAGCCTCCCCCACCAGCACACATACAGCACAGTCTGCCCTTTACCTCATGCCTGCCCTGGAGGGACCACAGGGGGTATCAAAGCTGCAGCGCATCCCAAGCCATGTCGAGGGCCTACAGTGTTCCCTATGGTGGCCCAGCAAGCCCTGGGTCCAATGTACAAGATGCCCACCGGACTCACAGTACAGGTTCCCCACCAGGTCTGCTGCCACACAGGGGACAAGGCTGCTCTCTACCATGGTCTGGCCCAGTAGAGACAGTCAGCTTGGGATGGGGTGAGCATCTATCTTGGTGACAGAATTAAGCCTTCTGTAGTCCACACAGAACCTCATCTCTCTCTTGCCATCTTTTGTGGGAGGTTTGGGGACCAAGACTACTGGGCTAGCCCAGGGACTATCAGAGTGCTCAGTCACTCCCAACTCCAGCATCTTGTGGACTTCCACTTTGATGCTTTCCTTAACTTGGTCAGACTGTCTGAAGATTTTGTTTTTGACAGGCAGGTTGTCTCCTGTGTCCACATCATGAGTACACGGGTGTGTCTGACCAGGGGTTAGGGAAAAGAGCTCAGCAAACTGCTGGAGGACTTGCCTACAGTCAGCTTGCTGTTGGCCAGAGAGGGTGTCCGAATAGATCACTCCATCCACTGTGCCATCTTTAGGGTCAGTGGAGAGGAGATCAGGGAGAGGTTCACTCTCTGCTTCCTGGTCCTCATCTGTAACCATGTCATAATGACCCCCATTATATGTATATTGTTTGAATGCTGCTCATGCTATGTGAGACTTATAACGAACCCCAACAAACAAATGTTGCCAAAAAAAGAAGTAACATGGTCAAGGACTGGAGCCTGGCCAGTCAAGCTGGTAGAGTCTGTACACACTCAAAAGATAACATCAGTGACAACAGATAACAATTCAAAATCAAAGGCAGTGTCCTCAATGGTACTTCCATGAATAGAAATTAACTTTGCCCTCAAAGAGCACTATGGCCATCATTGAGAGTTGGGGTGTTTCAATCGGACTAATAACTCCAGGAGAATGTCCTCAAAAAGCATATGCCTATCTCTCTGGAGCCAGAACTGGTCCATCAACTCCTTTCACAGTAATCTTGGACCCAGAGACACCTGTCTTTGCTGCTGCATGAGCAGGGGCAACTGGCAGCAGCAAGAGCCCGTCCCTCACTTGACCCCTACGGGTGGAGGTAAAAGGGAGCAGACAATGCTCGTCCCAGGTAAACCTCAGCTTTCCTGGAGTATAAGGGTTATGGCTTAAGGGTGGTTATTTCCTTTTTCATTAGATAAGATAGGTTTTAAACTAAACGTTTCCATCCTGATCAACTAAATATTTATTCTGGTAAGGGGGACAGAAGGCACCCCAACATTAAAGGGATTCAAATATGTGCTGATGACTAATTACATCAATTAATCAGCGCATCATAACTGACCCCATTTTTGAATTATTAAATGCAATACACTGCTTAGATAGTCCTACTAAGCCTTTTGTCAGAGAACTATACAGTTTTTATGTGTTAGGGTGAGGTTGAAGAGGATATTTTTATGTATTTAAGTTTGCTTGTGCAATAGATGCAACTATCTAATAATACATTCCCTTTTCTGACTTTGGCCAGTAGGGAATAGGTGCAACCAGAAAGTCATGACTTTCACTGGAAGGAAAGAAAATCTGGACAGATAAATGAATTTGACTAGCTATGGCTAAGGTTAGCAACTCCAGTGATCCACTCTCAGCTCATAGGAGGAAACAGGATTCTATCTCCCTAAGATTGTCTTAAGATGTTGCAGGCCAAAGAAGAGGCCCATGCCTCAGACAAGCTGGCCCCAGAAAATCCAATTGGTGGGTCAGTCCACCAACTCAGACCAATGAGTCTTCAGGGTTGATCTGGAGTGTGGGTGCAACATGTGATGTGGTAGAAGAGGTCTTTTCTTTTGCATTCCTTCTCAATAGCACCAGCTGTATGTTTGTGACTGTACTTAGCTTGTCTGCTCCAGACCTTCCTCCACTTGTCTGCCTTTGTGGGGATTACTCTTTGGTTTCTTTTGATTCTTTCCTGGTGGCTTGCTCCTCTTATAGCTGCAGGATGGTCTTTGCCTGCTCCAGTGAGGAGACCTACATTCTGAGAGTCTGTTAGTCAAATATAAGGCTAAATGTGTGCCCCCATTTATAGGGAATATGCTGCTCTTGTGAGAAGGCTATGACTGGACAAAATAGTTTTCTTTTCAGCAGTGTTCCTGGGGATTAGTCTTGGAAGAGCTTGATCTCGTGGCCTTCAAAGATGAAGTTGTCTTTCTGGTGTGCAACAGACATGATTCCTTTTTTGTTTCGAAAGAAGTGAACATGGGTGTGAACGTAAGGAGAAATAAAAGTTGAGGGTCCTAAGACTCCATGTGTTCTGTCCACCAGGATATCATCTGCATCTGCTTCTGGAGAGTAGCAATTAATAACCTTTGGATATATGACTCAATACTGAAGGTGTTAGCCCCCACTGCGATTCTTCAGTTTCTGTTATTGTTCCTGTAGGACCTGTTTTTAGGTCCTCCGGGTGGGCTTTGGGAAGTAATGTTTTGATATTTTAGTTCTAATAATTCCTGTCACAGGAACTCTTGTTCATCTTCCCTTGCATTGCATGACTCCCCTAGTGATAGTACCCTGTGACTTGGACAGGGCACCTCTTTTTTCACCTCTGTAAGCTTCTTTGTTGAACTTTACCCTCTGTGCACGGTCATCCCCACATTTTTTGCCTTCACCCCTCCTGTAATCCGAACCCATTTATGTTGGCTTTTAGGACTCTGTACACTTTACCACTGCTAACCAGTGCTAAAGTGATTGTGCTCTCACATTTAAACATGGTAAAACTGGCCTGCACACAATTGCCATGGTTACTTTACTTGCACGACCCTAGCAAAGTGGTACTATATGTACACAGGGCCTGGACATTAAATACTACTAGTGGGCCTGCAGCACCAAGTGTGCAACCAGTAAAGTAGTGCTTTAAACATGTATGTCCTGCCATTGCTGCCTGTGGATGGAGTTTTAAACTGCCATTCAACCTGGCAAAATAAACCTTTTGCCAGGCCTCAACCTTCCTTTTTAATACATATAACTCATCCCTAGGGTAGGTCCTAAAAAGCCAAAAGGCTAGGATGCAGCATATTTAGAAATGTGGACAGGCACTTTTAGGTTTTATATGTCCTGTTAGCAAAAAACTCTAAAATGTTTTTTCATTATTGCAAGGCCTACCTCTGCCATAAGATGACATTGAGTTACCTTATTATGTTTAGTAAGTGATAACTTTCAATTGGGAACAAGTAGGAAAGTCGGGTTAAGAAACTCTTTAATGGTAAAGTTGGGCTTAAAGTCACAATTATGAAAATGCACTTTTAGAAAGTTGGCTGTCATATTAGCCATGCACCTGGAATTCCGGTGATTGCAATTGGACAATGCTATTTCCACCACTCCACTCAAAAACAACCCTCAGCCACTTTCTAACTTAACCATGACTCACAGTTGCTCCCAAAAGGAGAGGGGATTAGGATGAGAGAGAGGGTGGAAGATACCAACATCTGGGATTGGTAAATAGGCCAATCACAGTTACTCTCACAGTGCTTTGCCAGAACTTTCTAGAGCGCACTGTACCTATGAATAGCAAGAGACTGTTCATAGAGGTACAAGAACTGGGCATTTTGTCAGAAGTACAATTTTATACAAATGATATACATGAATAATACTTCACAATAAGATCCGTGGCCCCAAAATACAGTAAGGAGAAGATTTGCTTCTTGATTTCTCTGCTCACGATGATCTCTCAATTGCTCAGCTTTTAAGGGCTGCTTGTGCTCTACAAATGACAGTGTATCTCACATATGTTCATATCATATTATTATTGTTCAAATAAAATGAGCGGGTAGTACATAAGGCACTAAAGACAGCATGGAATTGTGACAGAGATGTTCCCTTGGAGCAGAGAGGGAGACCTCAATATGATAGACCTATCTGCGTGACAGGCCTCCAATCTTGTGAAGGGGATAATAATAAGAAACTGGTGTATACTTAATTCTATTAGCTTGGATTTAGAGACACCCATGGTTTACTTTTGGAAGAGTGCTAGTCTCTGTGACATGTTCGTACATACAAGACCTCAAGAGCAAATGCCTAACAAGGAACCATGGATGTGGGAGCTGCCACCATTTGGGGGCCATACAGCATGTGGCTTATGTAGTGAGTGTGTCCACTCACAGATAATACGAAGACAGTGGATGTGGGCCTGGCATATCCGTGGGTTCAAATGTAACACACCAACTTTAGTTCAGAAAATGTGATTTACTTGATCCGATACCCATGTAACCTCCTATACATTGGGATGATGAAGCGAAAAATCAAGATCAGGATCATGGAACACAGGAATAAAATCAGGTGCTAAAAAGCAATGACTAAATTAACATCCCATTACCTGGAATTTGGACATGGTATGGAGGATGTTGCATGGACAGTGCTGGACAAGCCAACAATTCCGTGCAACATGAAAGATGTTGAGGGATTCCTGTTCAAGTGAGAACAAAGGTGGATTAATCAAATCTGTAGTCATGAATTGGATTAAATGATGATATACCATGGCACCAATTGAATTGTCTTTGAGTAGCACCATTTCAGAGCAGGTGTAATCTGGGGCTGGGGAAATAATTAGAGAATAAAATGATATTTTCATTTATGAATCACCACCTACGTGGCAGTTTTGGATGGGTAAATTTACCTGGTATGTCTGACAAGAATACACACTTGGGTAATCAACGCTAGCCCCCGATTCATAGTCTCCTGGTAGTAGTGGGTAAATACGCTGGAAACCAGTTTAAATATGCACCCGCCTTTCCCACTGAAGAATACATATTTAGGCAAAATAAAACCCTCTTCTGACATGGAACATCTATTCTTCCTGTATTATATATCAATACAAGGGATTCCACCCCTTATATGCAGCAATTAAAATTCCATCTCCTTTGTAGGTTCAGGTGGCCTGAATATAAGGACTGTGCAATTCTAACATTGTTTACATAGGGACCTGATAATGAGTATGTTTCACCCCGGTAGATTTCTCAGGAATAAATACCATCTGTATACCAACAAAAGAGGGGATAACCTATAAGCCCTGTAATTTGAATAGTTTCAGTTATATGTGGCAGGTAATGATTTTAAGTTGCATACTAGATATTTTTAGTCGGCTTGTGCCTTTGTAACAAAGAGGGGAACATTGGTTTAATGATGGTGGTTCCGATTCCAGAATGTGTCACATGATACGTGACCAGAGCCACCCAGTGAGCACGTGACGTAAGTGGAAGTCACGGCGGAGTGGAGTCTTCTGAATAATGAATGGACTCAGACTTCACTCCGATGTCTTCATGAAGCTACGAGTGGCAGAAGGAGGTGGCGCCGGTCCCGTGACATAGTAATTTATGGGGTGAGTACACCGTTTGGGGAGGGGTGATGCATAAGGCATTTTTAACAATGGGGGCTATACTTCGAGGGGGTAATTGTTGAATGTAAACAGAGTCTAGATATGATGAGACATGGGACCAGGAACTAGGTCAGGAGGGGCAAATATGTTACTGATATCAGTTGACATAGGAGTACACCAGACTATGCCGAGTTAGATTGCTAACGAGGGCTTTTATGATACATTGCTGTGTTGAGAGATTATGCGGTTATGCTATGTGATTATGTGTCTTATGATCTTTGAGATAGTGTGTGACCATCTGGAGGTGCTCCCACCAGGATTCCATTTTAAGTAACAGGGGCAAAGAAACTTGGTAAGTGATCTCTAGGAGCATCTGCCTTTTCTCCTTGTTTGTGTGTGATGGTGAACACACAATAGCTATACCTTGGGTTTGTTGAGGTCTTAATACCTGTATATTATTTTCTCTTTCAGGATTCCACTTCTGTTTTTGCTAATCCATTCTGAGAAGGGGAGGGATTGCGACTCGTGCATGATGTGCAGGTAAGTTCTTTCTTGCGGGGTTCTTGGTTTTCCACGAGAGGGTTCAAGATATTGCTAATTCAAAGGAAAGATGAAGTTAAGCACAGTCTCATGGTTAAGGCGTGGTTTCTGTAAGAGCACCCTTAGATGGCCGCCAAGACAGGTGATTGGGCCTTGATCTTGCAAGAACTTGAATGCAAGAAAAGCGCTCAATCCAATGGGAAAGTGAAGGTGGTTATGGGGAAGAATGCCTGAGAGCAATACTGTGGTGTAATTGGAGGTGCAGAATGGGGGTAATTCAGTAGGGGAAGGATACTGGTAGGTGATAATAAGGTGTCAGGAAGGTTTGTGATGGTCTTGGATGTGGGACCAAGAGTGGGACCAAAACAGATGGTTGCTGGAAAATTACACCACAGAATGGCCACGGATAGGATATAAGTGAGGAGCAGTCGAAAGGTTTCACAAGGAAGCCCCAGTGCATGAGGAACATCCCAGGTGGGCTTGAGCGATGGTACCAGTTGTGACATTTGGCATTTTTTTGTCCCAACCATTTGGTGCCTACAGCCAGTATCCTGGGTCACATGGCTAAGTGTAGCTGGCAGTGTGTCTTTGTCTATTGCTCTCAGACAGAGAGACAAAGAGGAGAAATGTGTTGGCTAGATGGGACATCTCTGACTTGGCAAGGGCTGGAGATGTCACCTACCACTCTTGCACATGATAAAGACTCTTCCTCAGCACACTCACAAAGGGTTTCACCCTAATATTTTGTGCCCCCAGACAAGCAAGGGCCAGGGCAGGGAGGCACCTCTGCAGGGTGAGGGCTCTAGAAGAACCTCACACTTTAAAGAGGGCCCCAGATATAATTAATGGACCCTTAGGCCCAACCCTTCAGTACACTCCTGGACCTGTGGATACGACAGAAGAAGGATATTCAGCTGGTCTGCTGCTTGAGGCCTACCGTACTTGTTGAGAAGGGAAACTGGACCTGCTTCCTTCATCCTAGATCCAGGGACTCTAAGGGCCAGCTGACTGACCTTGTGTGTGAGCTACAGGGGCATGAGCTCCAGAGGCCTCCCTGAAACTGCCCAGCTGACCTACTGCACTGGACCTGCCTGGATCAGAAACTGGACTTTCCTGAGACTTTCTGGTCTCTGCTGGAGTGAGTTCCTTATCCACAAGCAGTGTATTCCTGAGGTCCTGGGTCCTTGGCTGGCATTAAAGAGACCTCCGCCTGGCCCAACTGAAAGTTCCACCAAATCTGGCATGAATGGATGCAAAGCTGCACAAGGCCTCACAGCACAGCTGAAATCCTCATTGGAAGCAACACAAAGTGACTCAAAGCCCCACAAAGGCTCACCACAGAGCTGCCAGCATCATCAGAACCAATGCAGAGTGGCACAAAGCCTTGGAGCTTCAATGGAACCGGCTCCAGAAGACACAAAGCCTCACAAAGCAATAACACGCAAACTGTGTCCCAAGGACATAAAGTGCAATCCTCAGAGGGCCAAATTTGATCCTGTGCCTATTTTGCACTCCATCACAGTCGGTCTGAACTTGTGATTTTGTCCCAGGCCAGCACCACTAGATACCCTATGTTAGCACTTTGTGCCATTTTGTTGCTTCTTTTAAAAAAATCTTTAAAATTGCAGATATCCAGTTCTACTGGTTGGATTTTTGTTGTTTTGGTCTCAAATAATTTATTAAAGCTTACTCTGTTTTTCTAAATTGGTGCAGGATTTTTCTGGTTTTGTGCTTTCACTTAAATACTATTTGTGTGCCGCATAAATACTTCCACATTGCCTCTAAGTTAAATCTGATGGCTTTTGTGCCAAGCTACTGAAGTATTGAGGGCAGTTTAATTTGGGGTTTGCTTGCATTTCACCCAGTCAGGAATTGTAGTTACAGCTTGAATAGGATTCTACACCTCTCAACCAGTAACACAATTGCCTACATCCCTCATGAGATCTCTTTTTAACATACATATGCTTTCAGATCCTTGAAGAGGTCAGTGAAAAAGTGCTTGATGACCAGGCCAACTTGATCTATTTATCTATTTCCCTGATATGTATGACTTGCTCTGAAGTGCCAGGGGTAGCCTACAACCCGACCAGGATGTGGATGGCCTTAAGAACACATCTGCACCTTTTGGCCTTTTTTTGTTTTAGCTGCTTCAATTTGATTAGAATTATAGCAGGACATTGGTCCCATAATCTGCCACATCCTACTGGCACCCCGACCCCAAGGGGAAAATGTGAATGCATAAGGACATGGTGCCGAGTGGGCACAGAGCACCCTTGACAAGCCAAGATGAGTGGGCCAGGTCTGCTAGGTGTGCTATGTAGGTTGTTAGAATGTGAAGTATTAGTAGATGTAGGTAGGTAGGTACCTACAGCTAGCAATAAGGCCACAATCACATGTAACTTTCAGTCAAGGTCTCAATAAATTAATCCTTGCTCAACCTTTGGCAGCTTGGCTGCAAGCAGACAGGCTTAATTTAGGTGACAGGTGTGTAAAGCATTTAAAAAACATGAAAACATTAAATAAGTAAGACACAAAACCTAATAAAAATCCTGCTCCAATTTATACAAATAGCATATATTTGTATGAAAAAAAATACATTAATATTACAAAATTACAATGTAGGTATCAGGAAATATAAATAATTAAAGATTAAAAGTAAAACTAACACTTGGAAGCAAATAGAGCTCAAATAGTTAAAAAATGTTGCACTGGACCAGGACAAGTTCAAGAGTTTCAAACTCCTGTCATGTAATACTTTTAACTGCACTTCCAGAAGTGTTCCTTGATGTAGGAAAGTGGTCCACAGCACCAGCCAGGGGTTCAGAAGCTCGGGTTTGCCTCTTGGGGTCTAGCACTATTACTTCCAAAATGCATCTGGAGGTCTCCTTGTTGTTGCTGTTGCAGGTAACCCTTCCAGCTCTTTTCTACCTGCTACTAATCAGGTAGACCACTCCTTATCCTTTGAGACAGGCAAAGCCTTTTTGTTGTGAAGTCTTGTGAGTGCAGCAAGTGCTGTCCTTATTAATTCAGTCTTCTCTTGTGCAGTCCAAGAGTCCAGCAGGGCAGACCTTCTTCTTCAGATTCCTTTGGGTCTTTCGGGGTCCACAACACCAACACAAGGTTTCAGAATCTCTGAGTTGCCCCTTGGGAAGTTGGGACTACAGTTCCCACAATGCACCTGGCTAAGTCCTTAAAAGTACATTGAACACTGTCCAGCTGGGTTCTTCTGGCAGGAGTTGATGCAGGTGACTCTTGGTAGCTGCTTTATACCTGTCACTTGCTGGGAGTCCACTTCTGATTCCTTTAAAAGCCAGAGAAAGTCATCTTAGGGCAGAAGACCAAAGTCTGCAGGAGGTGCAGTCCTTAAGAGTGCCGCTCTCCCTTGTGCAGTACAAGGGTCCAGCAGGGCAGTCCTTCTTCTTGTAGTTTCAAGGCAGGGTGAGTTGCTGGTCTCCCATATTTATTCAACCGCTGCTTCTGGGAGGCCAAACAGGGGGTACAGGGTACCACCCTAAGGTATGACTACTTCCTCCAATGTGTGACATATTTCTGTCCTAGAAAACATTGTTCTCTAAAAATCCAAAATTTAGAAAATCTCTCCTGGAGGTTAAGGTCTGGCTAACCCAACTCACCAGTGTGACTAACGTTCCCTAACACTCCCCTTCCAGCCCCTCTCCAAATCTAATACCTGGGGCTTCCATCTCTTTGGGAGTGCAGGAAATGGGTGAGGTCTAGTTACTGTCCGAACTGTCTTTCAGTACTTTGAAGACCAGATTGGCCACGCAGCCCCTTTCCTGTTTTGCCATCTGTGGCTGCAGTTTTCCTCCCACTAGATGGTCCCTTTGTCTCTGCCCATGCCACTTCATACTTCATTAAGTAGCTTGGCTCAGCCTGTCAAAGGCTGGCCAATCAGAAAAGGCGACTACAGGGCTGATGTTATGTAATAGATATAATAAATCTAACATTGGCAAGTTATTGGATTTATTCTAACTATTAATTTGATATTGTGAATGATATTTTAGCTCACATGTGTCAAAAGTAAGACTTTACCAATTTCAATTAAATCCTCCCCAAGTAGGCCTTGGACATATAAAACACTTTTTATAATATCCCTGATTATAGGTACAAAGCACCCTATCCCTGGGTACCCTTGGAGAGACCTTAGAGGTGACTTATATGTAAAAAAAAAAAGTAGTATAAGACTTTGGAAGTACCGTCCATTCCAAAGTCAAAATTGCGCATAATTTTAATTTAAAAGCAGCCTGCAAAGCAGGGATGACTTTTAAAATGACAGCAGGCCACACATCAGGGCACACTTAAGTACATTAAATCTGACGGGCCTCTAAATCTACATGCCCTACTGTATATACAATGGACTTTTAGGTAGGTTGCCAGTACCAATTGTAAATATGTGTAATTACCATATACATTTTAGCAAGATCACTAGCCCTGGACCTGGTAAGCAGTGCCCTGGGCACAGTCAGAGTCAGTAACCACCAGTATCAGTACAAGAAAATGGGGTGACCAGGGCAAAAAGGATGACTTTCTCAAAAGGACCTCTTCAGGTGGGGCTAAAATCAGCTGTTGATCAACCTGGCATTGTAACTGTTCTTGACTAAACTAGTCAAGTGTTGACAAATTCTGACTCACAGGGCTTGTATTTGGAGACCCACTCCTGATTAGTTCCACAGGAATTATTAGCAACCCATTTGTTTAATTGCATATTCCAGACAATTTGCAATAATCACGCTTGGCTTTGTGGAAGGTGCCTGGCCTCAAAAAATGCTCAGTTAGGAGGTCCCAAAATGGGAATAGTTAAAGGTAGCTAGTAACTCTCCAGGCTGCTGTTTCAAAGTCCTCAGCAGGGCTTTTGGCCTGGAGGAGGATGCTTTCCCAAACAATGTCTGTGGATTAGGAGAGCAAAAGTAGTGCAATGCAGTAGCTCAAGTCTTACATGTTTACCACAGGGGGTCCTCATTGGTCCACCTCGCAAAGCAGGCCCAAGCCTGATTGATCAGTAACAGAGGGGAGGAGTTGCTCCTGGCATTTGGTCCAGATGCTCTGAGGGCATGCCATGGATCTTTTTCTGCCTTTAGCATTATTATCAGTCAGGGCGGACCACTATTAGGCACTGCCCAGGGTTCTTCACATTTAGCCCAGGGGGCTCCAAAGAGCCCTCCTCTGTCTCAGTAGGACCCTATGTGTCTGCCTTTCTCTCAGCAAACCGTCCACTGGGAACTAGAAGAGAAATCATGCTCCTGGCGTTATCCTACTGTGCTTCCAGCACCTCATTTTAGGCTGCATGGGAGCAGTTCCTGGCTGCAGCCTGGCTCTTTGGCTAGCAAAAATCATTTGGAAATAGGTGTTACAGGCTGGGGAGGGGTAGCCTCCCCCAGCCTCTGGAAATGCTTTGAAGGGCACAGATAGTGCTCTCTTTGCATAAACCAGTCTACATCAGTTCAGGGACCCCTTCTCCCCTGCTCTGGTGGGAAACTGGATAAAGGAAAGGGGGGTGACCACTCCCCTGTCCATCACCACCCCAGGGGTGGTGCACAGAGCTCCTCCAATGTGTCCCAGACTTCAGCCATCTTGCTTTGCAAGGTGTGGGGGCACTCTGGAGGGCTCTGAGTGGCCAGTGCCAGCAGGTGACGTCAGAGACCCCTCCTGATAGGTCCATGCCTGATAAGGTAGCCAATCCCTCTAGCCAATCCCTCTCTCAGGGTTATTTAGGGTCTCTCTTGTGGGTTCTCTTCAGATTCTGCTGGTAAGTTTCCTTCAGGAATCCTCTGCAACAGCTTCAGACTTTTCTGACCTTGGATCAAACACAGCCTGCTCCAAGAAACGCTGTAACTGCGACAAAGTGTCTACAAGAGACACTTTTCTTCAGCAACCTCAGCTCCAAGTCAGCAACTGCAACAGTTTCCATGGTGTGCAGCTCTGGGGACTCCTTGTCTTCATCCTGCACCAGAAGAACCAAAGAAATCTACCGTGGAGTGACGGAGTCACTCTCCTGCTCCAGGCAGGCACCTTCCAAGGCGACGACTGGTACCCTGGGACTCCTCTCACAGCAATGAGCGTGCTCCTAACGACATAGAGGGTGGACATCGTTGACATAGACTGTCCTGAGGTCCTGCAGGCGCAATTTGGAGGAGGTAAGACCTTGCCTTCCCCAAGAGTGACTGTACCCCTGTGTACTGCATCTTTTTTGCCTCCTGAGGCCTCTGTGCACTCTTTGCATAATTCCTTAATGCACAGCCTGGCCCAGGTCCCCAGCACTCCATCTTGCAACACACAACTTGCTGAGTTGTTCTCCGGCGGTGTGAGACCTATTCTTGTTGTGTTGCATTAACTGCATTTTGCACCTCCTTTGAACCCAGATTCTGCAGATTCTGGGGATGCTGGCTGGCATACTGAAGGCTCTTTATACTGATGAGAGCCTCTTCTTCCTCCTCACGTAGAGTTGAGGCCCCCTGATCCCTCCTGGGTCCATCCAGAATAATTTGTATGCAAAACGCACTTTTGACATAGCCAAGGCTTGTTGGCGCCTTCTAACACGAAATCTCATCTACAACGATCTTCACGCCATGGGACATCTTTTGCATCATGCAGGAACCCGCTAGCATCTTCCTAGGATGCATTTCTGCAGTCTTCGCCGAACCGGGGACTTTTATTTTGCACCCTTTTCAGGGTTGGCAGGGTCTCCTGTCCTTCCTGGAACTTCTTTTGACTTCTGAACTTGGTCCCCTTCCTTTGCAGGTCTTCAGGTCCAATAATCCAGCAGTTGTTCTTTGCAGACTTAGTTGGCTGCTGCAAAATCCCAAAAGTGAGGTGTAGTGTGTTCTAAGGAAACTTGAGGTACTTTACTTCTGCTTTTTTGGGCTCTAGGGTGGGGTAATTTACCTACCTTTACTGTATTCTTACTCTCCCAGCAATTCTGCACACACTACACTTGTCCTGGGGTGGAATTTATGATTCACATTCCACTTTTTTAGTATATGGTTTGTGTTTCCCCTAGACCAATTTTCTCCTTTGCATTCTATAGGATTTCCTACTATTTGCATTGTTCTATGACTATTTACTTGCCTAATTTTGGTGTCTAGTGTATATATTGTGTATAATACTTACCTCCAGAAGGACTATTGTCTCTAAGATATTTTTGGTACTGTGTCACCCAAATGAATTCCTTTATTTTTGTTAACACTGAGTATTGTCTTTACTTGTGTATAAGTGGTGTTTAACTATAAGGGGTATTGCATGAGCTTTGCATGTCTCCTAGTTCAGCCTAAGCTACAAGAACACTACTACATTCACTAACAAGGGATAACTGGACCTGGTGTAAGGTGTAAGTACCCAAGGTACCCACTACAAACCAGGCCAGCCTCCTACATCTGTTCCCAGTGAGAAGTAGCAAAGTTGTGCTCCATGGCCGGAAGAGTGGGTTCTCCTGGGCAGGAAACCATAATGTCATGAGGGATGGAGTTCTCGGGACAGAGGTTTGTTCTGCCACCTCCCCTAAACTTCAAATTTAGCCACAGGGTACGGGGTCCATGTTGCCACTCTGAGGCACAGCCCCCCTCAATTTCTAATTCTGCTGGGGGATGGTTCCCTGGGGCATCACTGGGGCTTGGAGCGGAGAGGGCTCACACCCCCTTCCCTAAATTTCAAAATCAGCCCAGTGGATGTGATCCCTGGAGCCTTTCTCAGACTGGTGTTCCTGGGGCCTCATAAAGGCTCATGGAGGAGCCCATCTTGTAAAAAACTGAATCATCAATCACCCCAGGTCCTGGCCAAGCCCGGCTGCTAATAGTTCAAAAGGGTAGGAGCCCACACTTTTGTTTTAAACAGGACCACGGATCTGTGATACTGTTAAGAAAATCTGTTTTTGGTCCCAAATGGGACCCATACAAGGCCTAAGGGGCCAGAAGATACCTACTAGTAATACTTTTTGTCGGACAGAGAACTGAGTCCCCAAATTCTAAAATGTCTGCTGTGTATGTATATATATATATATATATATATATATATATATTGCGACTAGGTAGTTATAGTTAGGACCTAGTTTCTCTATAAGTGTTTTGTTAGTTGCCTATATCTTTGGCGCCATTTGACGAATCTTCACAAAACTTTACAAAAATATTTGCCAGTCACGTCAACTGCTGAGTGGAAAGTTTCGGGGTGATCCATCTGGGGAGGGGCGAGAAAAAGGGGGGTCCCAAAACACATTTTCCCCATTTGTTTTTCCAAAGGGATTTTGATCAGCGACAGCGCAAAAACTTCCTCAACAGAATTACACCAAATTTTGCAGAAAGGTAGGTCTTGATCCAGAACGTTACTTTTTGTTTTTTGTTTTGGTGTTATTCCATTCAGTAGTTTTAGAGAAATGAAAGAAAATCTAAATTTGTCTATATAGGGACAAGAAGGATTTGCAACGCCTCCCAATCTTGTGCAAAGATCTGATTGGCTGATAACACTTCAACAAAAGAATCGATTGAACTGTTGAAGCTGATTCCCAAAGAAAAAGTAAAAAATAACAAAAAGGTATTAACACTCTGACCCCTTAGCTCTGTTTGTGGGGACCCCCCAAGGGCTAAAAAGCATTTTTTTAAATTTTACGGATGGAGTCGTAATGGATCCGCAAATCCACCGTAACATTAAAAAAAGAAAATAGTAGCATGGCCTCCCACTCTTCTTTACTATAAAGGCCCTGGGTGGGCCAAGTCCAGTGGCACTTCTTTAACCCTTGAGGGCACCCTCGCAGTCCCAGAAAGCCCATAAAGGGCTAATAGAAATAGTTTTAAAATACATAGCTTTTGGGGTTCGAGTCCAGCAGGGCTTATTTCCCTCCCTTTTTTATTTCAATCAAAAAAATAATATTTTTATTTTAAATTGAAGGCAAATATATCATTGTAAGTTTAGGGGATATTAAAGCCTAAAACAAATCTCTTAACCTCTCACTTTCTGTCTCTCTTTCAATAAATTTTTCCTATTCACACATCTACTCAGACACTTATGCATCCACTCACAGACCCACTTAGACACTCACCCACCCACTCACAGACTTACTCAGACATTCACACACCCATTCACAGACCCACTCACACCTCACAAACCTGTGCACACTGATTCACACACTACAAAACTGATGTACATACTCTCACACCCAGGCAGTCAATCTGACAGCCACTCTCACCCACTGATACACCCTATTCTCACAACCGGAGAAGCAGCGGTCAACTCCTACCACAGACTGCCAAAGGGCTGTGCACAGCGTGGGTTTGGGTGGTTAAAGGCTGTTTACAACAAGGTCTGGCTCTGTCTTCTGGCCAGGTCTTGCGGACAACCTCCCCTTCACATGGGTGACGGCCGTGCATGGTGCAGTCCTTATAGTGGGGTCAGCCTCTGTGGCCAACCCCGTCCTCGCACAGCCATGCACTGCTAATAACCCCATAAGTTATGGCACTCATGCCATCTTTCATAACATTATAGATAACATTAATGTAATATTGGCAATGACATTTCTGACAAAAAACTGTGCATGCCAGGGGCGGGGTCATAGTTACCTTAGGGCATGAGTTATAGTTACTTGAGGTAACTCTAACTGGTAAAACTGATACATTTCTATGGCTCTGTGCGTTTAAAATGTGAGCCTAACTATAACGTCCCAGTAACCTTTGTTTTTTATAGTGTTTTAAGTGATATATATATATATATATATATATATATATATATGTGTGTGTGTGTGTGTGTGTGTGTGTGTATATATATTACCATATAGTTAGAGCCCTGCTTCCATAGAAAAGCATTTTTTGACTTGCCTATATCTTTGGCACCGTTTGACGAATCTTCATAAAAGTTTCCAAACAAATGTGCCCCAGTGATTCTTGTTGCACTTGGAAAGTTTCGGGGTGATCCATCGAGCAGGGGCTGAGACAAAAGGGGGTCAAAAAGGTGTCTTTCCCATGTCAATTACCATAGGACCTTTGAACAAGACTTAAGCCTGAAACACTGGATGGAATTACACCAAATTTGGCAGAAAGCTAGGTTTTGGTTTGCAGATTATGCTTTTGCATATTTGGTGTAAACCCATTTAGCAGTTTACAAGAAATTAAAGAAAATCCAAATTTGTATATCTCTGACCGCAAATAAATCACGAATATTCATGAATGTTTGCAAAGGCGCACACAAATAAAAGAGCTGTAATTGGCTGGCCACAAACTGAACAGAAAGTTGCAGCCACCATTTTAAGGTCTCAGGACATGGTTCCTGAGGCTGAAAAATTAACTGAAAAGTAGCATAAGGAGTCAGGGTGGAGCTACCCTGACCCCAGGAGTGTTATATAGGGTGTTTGAGGGTCAAATTATGGGTTTAAAATGATTTTTCTTCAGCATGCGCAATATTCACAATTAATCAAGTTTGATAGAGATTAATCCCAAATAAGCAAAAAATAATAAAAATCAGGCTCATTCACACACTATTTCGTATATCATGCATGCACTCAGAGACTAATGCGCCAACTCACAGTCCCACTCTGACACTCATGCACCTACTCAGACACATTCATAGACTCCCACACCCACTTTCAGACCCATTCAGACACTCATGCACCTACTCACAGACCCACTCAGACACTCATGCACCCACTCACATTCTCACTAATACCCTCATGCACCCAGTCACAGACCGACTCAGACACCAACGCTCTCACTCACAGACCCACTCAGACTGTCACGCACCCAGTCACAGACCCACTGAGACCCTTATGTGAACAGTCGCAGACCCACTCAGACCCTCATACACCCACTCACTGACCCACTCAGACACTGATGCACCCACTCACAGACCCACTCAGACACTGACACACCCACTCACAGACTCATTCAGACTCTCAGACACCCATTCATAGAACCACTCAGACCCTCACACACACACTTGCACACTCAGCAGACACTCTCACACCCAGAGACACCCTCTCACACCTATTCTCACAAAAAGAGGGACAGACTGTTTGGCATTTCACAGAGCTGGTTTGGGTGGTTGTCAGGGGTTGGCTGCAGGGCCAGGCCCTGTGGCCAACCCCCGCTGCATGTGGCTGAAGGCTCTGCGCAGCACGGGGTTGAGTGGCTATAACAGGTTCTAAGACCTTTAATATGTCCTGGCAGTGTCCCACTGGCAGGACGCTGCTGTCGGTTGCAGCGCCCATTCCCATTCCCTGCCGGACGACCTTCTCCCTGGAACAGGTAAGGTGATTGTCTGACAGGGGAGGAGGTGGGAGAGTGGGTGGAGTTACGTGTGAGTGTGTGGTGTATGCGTGTGTGTAAGAATGTGTGTGTGCATGTGTGTATGCGTGTGAGTCAATGCATGTATGAATGTTGAAGTGAGTGCGTGTCAACACCAGAGCAGTACGTGCTCTATTGGCCACAAAAATGGAAAAACCCAGCACTCTCAAAACAACATAATTTATGCATTGTGCTGATATGTTGTGGTTTAACCTTTTGCATTGCAGAGTTCAATCCTGAAAACTTATTTTTAATATGCTTACAAATACTGTTCCTTTGCAATGTATTGCTGCAGGTTTTCAGAGTGTGTTAGGGTGTGGTCCCTTTCCAGGGCCTTCCAGAGACTTTCCCTGCAACATGCCTGGGCGTGGTTCTGGGCTGGGCCAAGACTCTATGAAAGTGAGCCAGCCCAACTCCCAGTGCTCACTATTCAGAGGTTCCGGTGCAGAGCAGCAGCTTCTTCCTGAGCTCCTGTCCCGGCGGCCTATTTGGATCTTCCAGTCTTCTGCCCTTCATCCTTCATTGGTGATCATTGTTCCAGGTGGTAAGACGGTGGTTGGACTATTCCGACACCGTTATTGAGAATTTTCATATTCTTGGTTTAATTCTTAAATGAGTAACAGATTACTTGTGCGCTACCATTTCTTGACATTTATATGGTAGTTTACAAATCGGCAAGACGCGCGATTTGTTTCATAAAGGTTTGACTTTGTTATTCATTGCGTGCTACCATTTCTTGACATTGGCATGGTGGCTTAAGAATCGCCAAGACGCGCGATTCTTTTTTTGGTGTTTAAACATTGTTGTCCATTGCGCGCTACTATTTCTTGACATTTACATGATGTTTTACGAATTGGCAAGACGCGCAACTCGTTTCATGAGGATTTAACTTTGTTGTTTATTGCGCGCTACCATTTCTTGACATTTACATGGTGGCTTAAGAATCGGCAAAAGAAGCGCGATTCGTTTCATTGTACTTTGATCTTGTTATTTATTGTGAGCTGTTATTTCTTGACATTTACATAGTGTTTTATGAATCGGCAAGACGCGCGATTCGACTAATGATGATTTGACTTTGATATTCATTGCGTGCTACCATTTCTTGGTATTTTACATGGTGACACTCGAATCGGCAAGACGCACAATTCTCTCCTCGAGTTTAATTCATGTTGTTTATTGTATGCCACTATTCTATGATATTTATTATGTAATATTCGAGTTGACAAGTTATGTGATTTGTTTCCTGAATCCATATTGTGTTATTCATGGTGCACAATCCTTTTATGGTGTTTACTATATATATATATATATATATATATATATATATATATATATATATATATATATATATATATATCTCTGCAATATGCGCAATTTGTGTTGAAACATTTGAAGAGTACATAGAAGGCCAGAGTTTCTAGATGCAATATTGTATGGTCCTAGTATACTTTCTCAAAACAGGATTTATATGACTGGTTTAAAATTTAGCCAGAATGTTTTTCTGATTCTCATGTAAAGGAAAGTACTTGAATAAGAGAGTTTTCATTTAATTCATCTTGATTCCCCTACAGGTATCCGGCCATCTTGAAACTTAGTCATTTTAAACTTAACTCTTAGATTGTTCATGTTTTCAGAGTGACTAGGCTTAGAATCATAGTCTAGTATTGATTTCAGGAGATATAATTTTCTTATTTTGTGTTCTAACCTTTTTCTTACTACAGGTCTCCTTCCCAGCTGTTCCCTTCCTAATCCCCTCATCCCCTCTTTAACTCTCTCAGTCTCTGTGATTTATCTATCAGAGTCTTGGAGCTGTTCAGTGGTGGACGTGTTGGGAACGTGCACAGACCCCGAGGATCTGGTGACTCTGACAGAATAGTGAGCCCACAAATTATTATCCTCCTGGCTTGTGTACGTTCTCAGCATGGCCACACTAGACGAGTTAGTCAAGGCTATCACCCAGCTCCAAGCAGAGGTGGTATTGTCCAAAGAATTGACAACTAGCTTAGCAGAGAGAGTGAGTCAGTTACATGATAAAGTAGAGAAGAAGGAACAAAAGTCCCACAGGTGTGTCTTGGCCAGGTTCTTCTTCTCAGGCTTCTGGAAGTAATCCGATTTCCCTAAATGTTCCTTCTGCAATTCCTTTAGCTCCCCCAGAACGTTTCTCAGGTGACCCTTTGAAAGCGCAATCTTTCCTGCTTCAAGTGGAACTACACTTCACCTACAGACAAAATACTTTCCCCGATGCCCAGTACAAAGTAGCTTTCTTGTTATCATATCTGTCTGGGGCTGCAGCTACTTGGGCAATTCCTCTTGTGCGTAAAAATAGTCCCTTGTTGTACAACTGCAGAAATAATTTTGTTCGTGAATTTGAGAGAGTTTTTGATCGTATAACTGTAACACAGTCAGCAGATCGTGAATTATTAGATTTACGCCAAGGGAATCAAGACCTAGTGTCGTATTTAGCCAACTTTAACCGGCTGGTTGCTGAGGCATCCTGTCCTGAAGAAAAACAAGCGGTCTTGTTTTACAAGGGACTCAAAGAGGAACTAAAAGATATCTTAGCGCAAATCGACCCACAACCTACAGACTGTCAAGAATGAATAAATCTTGTCTTGAGACTTGATCATCGTTTAGCAGAACGTAAAGGAACGCGCAAAAAGATTGAAAAATATTCATGGCGCGTTCATGATAACAGAGGCTCAAGAACTCTGAAAGAAAGAACGCCGGAACCGATGGAAATTGGAACCATCAGAAGACCTTTGACCAAAGATGAAAAGGACCTACGCAGAAAAAATGGACAATGTCTTTATTGTGGGCGAAAAGGTCATTTTGCCAAAGATTGTCCAATCAAACCAAAGAACAAGCAAGGTCCAGTTCAGAAGGTCGCAGCCAATGCACCAGTCAAGTTGGAAAACTAAAACACCCAAGATGCAGAGAAGGGTTGCTCTTGGGTGTCACCGTGGACCCTTCACAATCTAGACATCTTAAACTGGAAATAAGAGTTCAGGTCAAGAAAAATATATATTTCAAAAAGGCTATAGTTGATTCTGGGGCTCCTGGGAACTTTGTTGATGTCCAATTGGTTCGTGCATGGGGGATCCCATGTATTGAAAAGAAGACCCCAGAAATCATCCAGGCAGTCGATGGAAAACTCTTGACTAGAGGTTCGGTAACTCTTCAGACTATCCCCTTGTTGATGATTTGTGAAGATAAGAATCAAAGAAAGAAACATAAAGAGAAAATCATCCTTGACGTGATCCATGCACCCCAATATGGGATTATCCTCAGCTTGCCAAGGTTAACTCATCACAATCCGGAGATCAATTGGGCAGAACGAAAAATCGTGTTCTCATCTGCGCTATGTATTGAACAATGTCTTCAAAAGATTCAAGTACCAAAAGTTTGTAACTCTTACATAGCTACTGCCGCGGAGAAAGAAATTCAGCTCCCCAAACAGTATTCATCTTACAAAGATGTATTTGATGAGAAAGGAGCAGAGACTCTACCTCCTCATAGATCTTATGACTGTCAAATTGATCTAGCCCCAGTTGCGATACTTCCCAACTGTCGTGTATATGCCCTGTCAGAACATGAAAATCAACATTTACGAAAATACCTAGATACATTTTTGGAGAATGGCTTCATTCGCCCCTCTAAATCTCCTGCAGCTTCGCCTTTGTTTTTTGTTCCAAAAGCTAATGGAGAACTTCGAACTTGCATCGACTATAGGGGTTTGAACAAAGTCACCATCAAGAATAAATATCCTTTACCCCTAATTCCGGTCTTATTGGAACAAGTAAAGAGAGCAAAAATCTACACGAAGCTTGACCTTCGAGGTGCTTATCATTTGTTCAGAATGAGAGAGGGTGATGAATGGAAAACAGCGTTCAAGACAAGATATGGCCTTTTTGAATACACCGTCATGCCTTTTGGTCTGTGTAATGCTCCAGCAGCATTTCAATTTTTCTTGAATGACGTTCTTAGAGAGTACCTCGACATATTTGCCATAGTGTACATCAATGACATTTTGATCTACTCAGACAATGAAAACGAACATGTCCAACATGTCAAGAAAATTCTTGCAGCCCTTCGAAAACACCATTTATACTGCAAACTAACCAAGTGTGAGTTTCATGTTACCACAGTTGAGTTTTTAGGGGTTATTCTTACCCCTCAAGGTATGGTGATGGCAGAAAAGAAAGTAAAAGCCGTATCTTATTGGCCCACCCCAAAGACTGTTCGTGATGTACAATGTTTCCTGGGGTTTGCAAATTTTTACCGGAGGTTCATAAATCATTGCTCCCAGACAGTGGCTCCAATCACTAAGAAAGAAAGAAAAGTTTGTATGGTCCCCAGAAGCTGATCAAGCCTTCTTGACTTTGAAAGAAGCTTTCTCCACTGCCTCAGTCTTGACTCATCCTGATGGGAATCAACCTTTCATAGTGGAAGCTGATGCTTCAGATGTAGCAATAGGAGCCGTCTTATCACAACGAAATAAAGACACTGGTCAACTTCATCCTGTAGCTTATATGTCTCGGAAGTTGAACAAAGCCGAACAGAACTATGTCATTGCTGAAAAAGAGCTTCTGGCAATTCGTGACGCCTTTAAAGAATGGAGACATAATTTGTTGGATGCCAAATACACTGTCACAGTATATACTGATCATCGTAATCTTCAATTCATGAGTTCCACCAGACTTTTGACCCCTTGACAATTACGCTGGATGCTTTTTTTTGCCGAATTTGATTTTGTAGAAACCTTCCGGCCTGGTAAAGATAATCGCAAGGCTGACGCCATGTCCCGTCAAGAGTCTACCACTTTGCCTGCATTTCAAGCCTCCAGAGCTATCATTGCTCCTGACAAGGTTCTATGTATCATAAAAACTGAAGATTTCTTTGAAGAAATTTGCAACTCCTTCACTGTTGAAAAATGGCAAACATGGGCCCAAGCAGATCCCAAAAGGTCAATCAAGCAAGGTTTACCCTTTCATGACGCTCGTTTGTTCGTACCCACTACCAAACTTCGCAAGATAGTGTTTCATTGGTTGCATGTTATACCTTCGGCAGGTCACCCAGGTACTCCTAAAACTCTTGAACTGATCCAACGCTATTATTGGTGGCCTACCCTAACAAAAGATGTAAATGCAATGGTAAACAAGTGTGAAGTTTGTGCTCGCATTAAAACAAGTCATTCAAAACCAAAAGGGTTGTTACATCCACTTCCAACCCCAAGTCGTCCATGGGAGCACATTTCTTTAGACTTTATTACCGGTCTGCCAGTGGTTCAACAGCATTCAGTAATTCTGGTGGTAGTAGATAGTCTCACGAAATATGGACATTTCATCGCCTGTAAAAAATTGCCTACTTCTAGTGAATTGGCAACTATTTTACTGAACAGAGTGGTTCGTTATCATGGACTGCCAAAGGTTATCCTCCCCGATTGGGGGTCACAATTTTCCTCCAATTTCTGGAAGACATGGTGTAAAACACTCCAAGTGACATCTACGCTATCTACTAGTCACCATCCTCAAACAGATGGTCAAACGGAGAGACTAAATCAGACTTTGAAACAATACCTACGTGCCTACGCTGAAAAGGCACTTCATTCTTGGACATCTATGATCTGGTTAGCTGAGTTAGCTTACAATAACTCATTCCACACTTCTATTGGCATTACACCCTTTTTTGGTTTATTTGGCTATCATCCTGACACATTGCCCATCACAATTCCTCAAGAAAGTTCTCTTACTCCAGCTGTGTCAGAAACCATTCAGCATTTACATCAAACCCAGAAACTGATTCAACAGCATTTAGAAAAAGCCAAACAAAAATATAAAAGACATTATGACAAGAAACATTGTGAGGGACCGCAATATCAACCAGGTGACAAAGTGTGGCTTTCCACAAAACATATAGACTTCAAGAAGAAGCACATGTTTAACCCCAAGTTCATAGGTCCTTATACTGTCCTTCAGCAAATCAATCCAGTGACCTATAAACTACAATTGCCCAGATCCTTACAGATTCATCCAGTGTTCCACACTTCCCTCTTGAAAAAGGCAGTCCAAAAGGTCCACCCTCATCCAGCTTCTGTTCTAGTACAAGGGGAAGAAGAATACGAAGTCAAGAAAGTGTTGGATTCTAAACTGAGAGGGCGTAATCTATGGTACTTAATCTCATGGAAAGGTTATGGTCCTGAAAGTAACTCATGGGTTTCCGCATCCGATGTTCATGCTCCAGTACTTGTGAGACGCTTTCATCGTCTTAATCCAAGCAAACCAGGCCCTAGAGCGCATCTGGGAGAGGGGAGTACTGTCAACACCAGAGCAGTACGCGCTCTATTGGCGACAAAAATGCAAAAACCCAGCACTCTCAAAACAACGTAATTTATGCATTGTGCTGATATGTTGTGGTTTAACCTTTTGCATTGCAGAGTTTCCTGAAAACGTATTTTTAATATGCTTACAAATACTGTTCCTTTGCAATGTATTGCTGCAGGTTTTCAGAGTGTGTTAGGGTGTGGTCTCTTTCCAGGGCCTCCCAGAGACTTTCCCTGCAACATGCCTGGGCGTGGTTCTGGGCTGGGCCAAGACTCTATAAAAGAGAGCCAGCCGAACTCCCAGTGCTCACTATTCAGAGGTCCCGGTGCAGAGCAGCAGCTTCTTCCTGAGCTCCTGTCCCGGCGGCCTATTTGGATCTTCCAGTCTTCTGCTCTTCATCCTTCATTGGTGATCATTGTTCCAGGCAGTAAGACGGTGGTTGGACTATTCCTACACCGTTATTGAGAATTTTCATATTCTTGGTTTAATTCTTAAATGATTAACAGATTACTTGCGCTACCATTTCTTTACATTTATATGGTAGTTTACAAATAGGCAAGACGCGCGATTTGTTTCATAAAGGTTTGACTTTGTTATTCATTGCGTGCTACCATTTCTTGACATTGGCATGGTGGCTTAAGAATGGGCAAGACGCGCGATTCGTTTTATGGTGTTTAAACATTGTTGTCCATTGCGCGCTACTATTTCTTGACATTTACATGATGTTTTACGAATTGGCAAGACGCGCAACTCGTTTCATGAGGACTTAACTTTGTTGTTTATTGCGCGCTACCATTTCTTGACATTTACATGGTGGCTTAAGAATCGGCAAAAGAAGCGCGATTCGTTTCATTGTACTTTGAGCTTGTTATTTATTGTGAGCTGTTATTTCTTGACATTTACATCGTGTTTTACGAATCAGCAAGATGCGCGATTCGATTAATGATGATTTGACTTTGATATTCATTGCGTGCTACCATTTCTTGGTATTTTTACATGGTGACACTCGAATCGGCAAGATGCACAATTCTCTCCTCAAGTTTAATTCATGTTGTTTATTGTATGCCACTATTCTAAGATATTTATTATGTAATATTCGAGTTGACAAGTTATGTGATTTGTTTCCTGAATCCATATTGTGTTATTCATGGTGCACAATCCTTTCATGGTGTTTACTATATATATATATACATATATATATATATATATATCTGCAATATGCGCAATTTGTGTTGAAACATTTTAAGAGTACACAGAAGGCCAGAGTTTCTAGATGCAATATTGTTTGGTCCTAGTATACATTCTCAAAACAGGATTTATATGACTGGTTTAAAATTTAGTCAGAATGTTTTTCTGATTCTCATATAAAGGAAAGTACTTGAATAAGAAAGTTTTCATTTAATTCATCTTGATTCCCCTACAGGTATCCGGCCATCTTGAAACTTAGTCATTTTAAACTTAACTCTTAGATTGTTCATGTTTTCAGAGTGACTAGGCTTAGAATCATATTCTAGTATTGATTTAAGGAGATATAATTTTCTTATTGTGTGTTCTAACCTTTTTCTTACTACAGGTCTCCTTCCCAGCTGTTCCCTTCCTAATCCCCTCTTCCCCTCTTGAACTCTCTCAGTCTCTGTGATTTATCTATCAGAGTCTTGGAGCTGTTCAGTGGTGGACGTGTTGGGAACGTTCACAGACCCCGAGGATCTGGTGACTCTGACAGTGCGTGTCTGCATGTCAGTGTGTATGCGTGTGATTATGCGTGTTTGGATGTCTGTGTGTATGCGTGCCTGAATGCGTGTGAGTATGTATGAGTGAATGTGTGTATGGATGAGTGTGAGTGTATGCATGTCTACGAGTGCATGCATGAATGGGGGTGGGGGTGTGTGTGAATGAATCAGAGGGGGTGGGGGTGTGTGTGAATGGATCGGAGAGAGTGGGGGTGCGTGTGTTTGCATCAGGGAGGGTGAGTTTGGATGTGGTTGGTTGCTTGCTGGGTGGGTGTGGGAGCTGTCTACTGGTGCCAGGCCCTACCGCCATGGTTTTCGTGGCATTGCTACTGCCACAGACACCATGGTGGTAGGCCGGCTCATAATAACGCCGGTGGTACTCTGTGGGATGCCGGGTCGGAGATGAAAATAATCGGTTCAGTGGTTCATACCACCATTGTGATATGAGTGATGATGGGGCGAGTTGGCAGCGGCCAACCCACCACACTCATACTGTGGCGGTATGCACCACCAGCCTTTTGATGGTGATACCACCACATTAACACAGGCAGACAAAAGACCGCTATGGTAAAAATGGACAACTTGTGTATTGGTAAGCCAGGCAATGTGTCCCCTCCTCCCTTTTTATGATTGACTCCTTGTTGAGTTATTTGACTGACAAACTCATTGGGATACAGCTGTGCTCTAGAAGTAGTAGAGAAATCTGAGAAGACTCCACTCCAACGAACTGGAGAACACATTTGATTCTCTGAAGTGTATATTTACTTTTTACCCACAAACACTGGGGAAAGTGTTTGATTCTAGGGTCATCATTATAGTTCACGGTTTTACCACATTTATTTTTTTGACATTTTGTCTGTATTTATCCATATTTATTTTTTGCTAATTTAGGGGGTCACTACAACATTGGCGGTAAAAGCTGCTTACAGCCATGCAGAAGACCGCCAACACACCGCCACGGCAGTGGGATTCCACCACAGCTATTATGACCCACAGCTCGGAATCCGCCAAAATCTAGACACCAACACAAGTCCGCCACACCAAAGGTCAATGACAAACTGGTGATAAACAAAACCTCCACCGTCACGCCAACAGGAATACGCCCACACTATCACGACCCATGAATCCACGGGGCGGTCTTTCAACCGCGGTATTCCATTGGCGGTACACACTGCTGCGCTCGAAATACACACACATTTACAAAACACTACCACATTGGACAATTCGAAATACACACACCTGATACACATACACACACCACTCCCACACACCCAATACAATATAAAACACACACCCACATCACCCACAAACCCCTACGACAACAATTGCGACAGAAGGCCAGAGAGATACACCACCAGAAACAACACTAGCATCCACAGGCACTCAACACCATCACTCACACAACATCCACGCACCTCACACAACACTCCTCTAAATATCACCCCACACATCACAACACACACCACCCCACACATCACCCACACCACCCCGTGGCACCGCAAATACACCCCAGGTTTTCTGAGGAGGAGCTCAGGGTCATGGTGGAGGAAATCATCCGGGTAGAGCCACAGCTATTCGGATCACAGGTGCAGCACACCACCACAGCTAGGAAGATGGAGCTATGGCGCAGAATCGTGGACAGGGTCAACGCATTGGGACAGCACCCAAGAACTAGGGATGACATCAGGAAGAGGTGGAACGACCTACGGGGGAAGGTGCGTTCGGTGGTCTCAAGACACCAGATTGCAGTTCAGAGGACTGGCGGCGGACTCCCACCTCCTTCCCCAGAACTAACAACATGGGAGGAGCATGTCTTGGCTACACTGCATCCTGAGGGCCTCGCAGGAGTAGTTGGAGGAATGGACTCTGGTAAGTCAAACCTTTAACTACCATATCCCCCACCCTACCTGCATGCTATCACATACCCCCACCCTCGCCCTCACCCCCATCACTCCAACTCCTCACACATGTCCCACTATCACAAACCACACATCCCAAACCCAAGCCCTGCATGCAACACCAAAGCATGGACACCCATCACCAAAGCATGTCCACTGCACATACCCATACACCCCCTAAACCATTATCACAGATGGTCCCACACAAAAATGGAAGCACTGGGGTATAGGGTGACCCACCCATTGCACACCATGGCACACACAGATGCAATAATCATGCCTCTACACCCCTGCAGGACCCTTACCCAACGTCACGGGACAGGAGGGTCCAGACATGTCCACTCCACCCACAGAAGAGGCCCATAGTGATGATAGCAGCTCTGTCCAACTGGATCAAGATGACCAGCCCGGCCCATCTGGGACCTCTGGACAGTCGGTTCCCCTCACACTGGCACAGGCCACTACAGAGCTTTCCCCCTCTGGAAACACCAGCACAGCACCCACCCAGTGTGCCCATCCCTCAGTCCCCAGGACACGTCAAGCAGCAGTGTGTCCACCACTACAGGGAACCCAGGCTAGCCTACCACCCCAACAACACCAGGGACCTGGGGGCAGTGGTAGTGGGCACACAGTTCAGGGGCCAGAGGCACAGGAACACAGGGGAACTGGGAGGGCTGCTGTGCGACAGGAGGAGGACAGGCCCAGGGAACTCACTCTCCACGAGGCCCTCTCCAACATCATGGGAGCCTACCACCATTCCCAGGAGACGAAGGCAATGGTACTGGCCAAGTTTCAGGAGACCCAGCGGCTGCAGGAGGAACAGTATTTGGGCTTCAGGGAGGAGCTCAAATCCATCAATTGCACCATGGGCACCATTGTAGGGGTGCTGAAGGAACTCGTAAACACCAGGAGGGACACTGTGGCACAACAAGGGGCCCCTGACACTAGCCTGGACGATGAACTGCCCACCACCTCCGCCGGCACTAGTGGACATGAGGCACCACCATAGGACCACCACACCAGCACCCCACCCCCTGCAGATGGAGAACCACCATGCAAGCGGTCCCTGAGATCCAGGACAAAGACAGAGAACAATGCCAAGACCCCCGCCAAGAAATGAGACCACCCTGATTGTCATCCTTCTGTCCCACTTTGTCACCCTGTCCATACTTAAACTGCCCCAGCTCCACTTCCTATGCCCCTTTGGACAAACAATGCACCTGTGAGACTAATAGACTGGACTCTGCCATGGACATTCCTCCACCATCACCATTGTCCATTTTACAACCCCCTCCACTATTTAGCACTTAAATAAACACCCTTAAATCACAAAACAATCTGGAGTGAGTCTGTGCCTTCGAAAATGTGTATTTGCAATAAGTGTGGAAAAATGCTATATCCAATGTAATGTCAACATACCTATGTCACACAGCTCTAGTCCATGCGGAAACAAAGCAGAGGTTACACCGTGGGACCGACATCTGTGAAATCGAAAGGGAAAGTGACAACTCAGTGTCCATACACAGGGTGAAAATGACAGACAGATGAGAGGTAGAAGAATTCAATCAGATGTAGCAGGCAGTGTTGTCTTCTTACCTGTGTCTCACTGGAAGTATTGCTGGATCACCGTGTTCCTGTTGCCTATGTCCTCTTCTTCTGCTTCCTCGTCTTCGCTGTTCACAGGCTCCACAGCTGCCACAACACCTCCATCTGGACCATCCTCCTGCAGAAAAGGCACCTGTCGTCGCAAAGCCAAGTTGTGAAGAATACAGCAGGCCACGATGATCTGGCACACCTTCTTTGGTGAGTAGAATAGGGAACCACCTGTCATATGGAGGCACTGGAACCTGGCCTTCAGGAGGCCAAAGGTCCTCTCTATAATCCTCCTAGTTCGCTCATGGGCCTCATTGTAGCGTTCCTCTGCCCTTGTCCTGGGATTCCTCACTGGGGTCAGTAGCCATGACAGGTTGGGGTAACCACAGTCACCTGCAAATGGCGAGGGACAACTGTTAGACACACACTAACTCTTAGGGACATCCCCATACCCAGACACCTAGTCACATTGTATTGGGTCCATGTCCTCACCTAATAGCCACACATGTTGCCTCTGGAGTTGCCCCATCACATAAGGGATGCTGCTATTCTGCAGAATGTAAGCGTCATGCACTGAGCCAGAAAACTTGGCATTTACATGGGAGATGTACTGGTCGGCCAAACACACCATCTGCACATTCATAGAATGGTAACTCTTCCGATTTCTGTACACCTGTTCACTCCTGCGGGGTGGACCAAGGCCACATGTGTCCCATCAATGGCACCTATGATGTTGGGGATATGTCTCAGGGCACAGAAGTCACCTTTCACTGTCGGCAAATCCTCCACCTGAGGGAAAACGATGTAGCTGCGCATGTGTTTCAGCAGGGCAGACACTCTGGACAACACGTTGGAGAACATAGGCTGGGACATCCCTGATGCAATGGCCACTGTTGTTTGAAAAGACCCACTTGCTAGAAAATGGAGTGCTGACAGGACCTGCACTAGAGGGGGGATTCCTGTGGGATGGTGGATAGCTGACATCAGGTCTGGCTCCAACTGGGCACACAGTTCCAGGATTGTGGAACGATCAAGTCTGTATGTGACAATTACATGTCGCTCCTCCATTGTCGACAGGTCCACCAGCGGTCTGTACACAAGAGGATGACGCCATCTCCTCACCTGCCCCAGCGGACGTGCTTTATGGAGGAGAACAGCGAGCAGAGAGTCAACCAACACTGAGGTACGTAAACACAACTTTATAGCAAAATGTTTGAAAATCAATATATGGCTGTATTAGTGTTTAGGCAAGGCCTGGATATGTGTGACGCAGTCAAAATTAATGCCATGTGGCCCCCTGAAATGGCGGCTGCCTGACCTGTAATGTGGGACAAGGGGATATGAGGTAACTGTGCTGGCGTTGTACACCGTCGCGGTAGGCGGTCGAAGACCGCAGCACAATCCTGCATTGTTTAACATTGTACCCTATGGGTCTCAGGAGCCAATGACGATGTACGCCGGCGGTGACGGTACGCACTGCCGCGGACGTCACCGCCATTTTCTTTCTGTTCAATCACTTGATACCTGATCTTCGACAGGAGAGGACCTACACTGCAAGTGCTGCTGTGACCTCAGTCTGGAAGAGACAATGGCTCATGTGTCTGGGGAAAGGGCCCCTGACTTCAGCACGGAGGAGTTGGAGAAACTAGTGGATGGGGTCCTCCCCCAGTACATGCTACTCTACGGTCCTCCAGACAAACAGGTAAGTACACTGTAAGCATGCCGAATGGGCAATGCCTGTGTGGAGTGGTGTTGATGAAAGATGGGGGGGGGGAGAATGAGGAGTGCATGATACGACAGTGAGTGCATGTGCGTCATGGCAAGGGTAGGGATGCGGGCCAATGACTGTGACGGTGTGGACAGTTATATTTTCTCCTTTTCCCATGTACAATTCCTGTAGGTCAGCGCCCACCAGAAGAAGGATATTTGGCGTGCCATTGCCAATAAAGTCCAGACCCTGGGGGTCCACCACAGACGGAGCACGCACTGCCGGAAAAGATGGGAGGACATTCGCCGCTGGAGCAAGAAGACGGCGGAGGCCCAGCTGGGGATGGCCTCCCAATTTGGGAGGGGTGCCAATCGCACCATGACCCCCCTGATGTTCCAGATCCTGGCGGTGACCTATCCGGAGTTGGATGGGAGCTTGAGGGCATCACAGCAGCCACGAGGGGGTGAGTACACTCTCATTCTGCTGATTCAGCGCGCATTGTAGGTGTCTGGGTGGGGGAGGTGGGCTGTGGGTTCCCCTAGGCCAGGGCGAGTTTAGTAGGCAAGGTCCCTTCTTAAGGCAGGCCCTGTGACACCCCACCCCACCTGTGTTCAGAGCCAACTACACCTAGTCAGGCTCCTGTGACTTCCATGTGTGCAGCAATGGAACATAGGCCTTGTAACTCATGTCCCTGTGATTAATTAGGGAACTTTAAGTGCACGGCGTAGTGCAGGGGGCTTCTGTGTCTGTATTGTCCGCCAACTGTAGCGGTATTGCATGCACTCAACATGTCTTTCTTCTGTCTCCCCCCCTTTTTGTGGTCTCCCTGTTCTTGTGTGCATTAGCATCATCAGGCGGAGGAGCAGTGCCACCGGAGCAGGAGGGAGCTGCATCCCACATGGCCCTGGAGGGCGACACAACGGAGTCAGAAGCCACCAGTGGGAAGGAGGGCGAGGGGAGCTCCATGGCGGGCACAGGAGCTCCGACCAGCGACACGGACTCCTCCTCTGATGGGAGCTCCCTTGCAGTGGCGGGCCCCTCTGTGCCCACCGCATCTACAGGTACAGCCGCCACCACCCCTACCAGGACCGCCCTCCCAGCAGCCCCTCAGCGTGTCCCCCGTGGCCGCTCACCCAGGAGGGTGGGCATCTCCTTCGCCCCAGGCACATCAGGCCCTGCCCCAGTCAGCCCTGCTGCCGTCAGTGAGGAGGCCATTGACCTCCTCAGGTCCCTCACTGTTGGGCAGTCTACCATTTTGAATGCCATCCAGGGTGTAGAGAGGCAATTGCAACAGACCAATGCATACCTGGAGTGCATTCATTCTGGTCAGGCAGCCCAAAAGCGAGCTTTTCAGACTCTGGCCTCAGCACTGATGGCAGCCATTGTCCCTGTCTCTAGCCTCCCCCCTCCAACTTCCTCCACTCAGACCCAAACCCCTTTACCTCAGCCTATCCCAAGCACACCATCAGACCAGAATGCACACACGTCAACACACAAGGGAAGCTCAGGCAAACATAAGCACCACACATCCCACAGGCACTCACGCAAGCATCATACACATGCAGACATGCCAACATCCACTGCCTCCACTGTGTCCCCTCCTCGTCATCTCCCTCCTCCCTCCCAGTCCCGTCTCCACTCACACCTGCATGCACTACATCTTCAGCCACTACCTCCATCACCAGCACACCTACCACCACACCCCGCTCACTTGCACTCACCACCCCCATTACCATTCACACATCCCCTGTGTCCTCTCCCAGTGTGTCTGTGAGCACATCTCCCAAGGTACACAAACGCAGCCACACACCCACCCAACAGCCATCCACCTCACAACAGCCTCCAGCCCATGCACCTTCACCCAAAGTCAGCAAACGTACACCTCCTACAACCACTACCTCTTCCTCCACTCCCAAACCCCTTCCATCTACCCGTCCCAGTGTGTCCCAAAAACTTTTCATGTCCAACCTTGACCTCTTCCCCTCACCTCCCCCATCCCTTCAGTCTCCTAGGGCCCGCCTTTCAAGGTCCCAACCCAGCACCTCAGCCACAACATCTGCGGGAACAGTGGTGCCAGTAGTAACCGGCTTCTGGAGTGTGCCAAACAGCAGGGCAGCCAGTGTGCCAAGGAGCCAGACCACGGACAGTCCCCCACGTCAAAAGCACAAAAAGTTGGCCAGTGCCCGGTGGGAGAGAGGCAAAACATCTACCACCAAAGTCTCTCCCAGAGGTACAGTTGGGAGTGGGAAGACAGCTGCGCCACCATCCAAGGTGGGGAAGGGGCACAGAAAAACAGGCAAGTTGGTGAAAACCTGCACGGCGGACAAGACCTCCACCAGCACCGCTGAACAGGACAACGCCGCCACCAGCACGGCTGAACAGGACACCGCCGCCACCAGCACGGCTGCCAAGGACACCGCTGCCACCAGCACCGCTGCCAAGGACACCGCCACCACCAGCACCGCTGCCAAGGACACCGCCGCCACCAGCACCACTGAACAGGACACCACCGCCACCAGCATTGCTGCCAAGGACACCGCCGCCACCAGCACCGCTGCCAAGGACACCGCCGCCACAAGCACCACTGCCAAGGACACCCCCACCACAAGCACCGCTGAACAGGACACCGCCGCCACCAGCACCGCTGAACAGGACACCACCACCACCAGCACCGCTGTCTAGGACACCACCGCCACCAGCACAGCTGAACAGGACACCGCCACCACCAGCACCGCTGCCAAGGACACCGCTGCCACAGGCACCGCTGCCAAGGACACTGCTGCCACAAGCACCGCTGAACAGGACACCGCCGCCACCAGCACCGCTGCCAAGGACACTGCCGCCACCAGCACCGCTGAACAGGACACCGCCGCCACAAGCACCGCTGAACAGGACACCGCCGCCACAAGCACCGCTGCCAAGGACACCGCCGCCATAAGCATCACTGCCAAGGACACCGCCGCTACCAGCACCGCTGCCAAGGACACCGCCGCTACCAGCACCGCTGAACAGGACACCGCCGCCACCAGCACTGCTGTCAAGGACACCGCTGCCACCAGCACCGCTGCCAAGGACACCGCCGCCACCAGCACCACTGCCAAGGACACCGCCGCCACCAGCACCACTGAACAGGACACTACCGCCACCAGCATTGCTGCCAAGGACACCGCCGCCACCAGCACCGCTGCCAAGGACACCGCCGCCACAAGCACCACTGCCAAGGACACCCCCACCACAAGCACCGCTGAACAGGACACCGCCGCCACCAGCACCGCTGAACAGGACACCGCCACCACCAGCACCGCTGCCTAGGACACCACCGCCACCAGCACAGCTGAACAGGACACCGCCACCACCAGCACCGCTGCCAAGGACACCGCTGCCACAGGCACCGCTGCCAAGGACACTGCTGCCACAAGCACCGCTGAACAGGACACAGCCGCCACCAGCACCGCTGCCAAGGACACTGCCGCCACCAGAACCGCTGAACAGGACACCGCCGCCACCAGCACCGCTGAACAGGACACCACCGCCACCAGCACCGCTGCCAAGGACACCGCCGCCACCAGCACCACTGCCAAGGACACCGCCGCCACAAGCACTGCTAAACAGGACACCGCCGCCACCAGCACCACAGGCCAATGAGCGGCAAAGCTTCCGATGCTACTGAGGCCGCCACAAGCAGGATGAATCACTCTGGGCACAAGGCCCCCTCCAGAACCAATGGAGATTTACATCCACTACCTCTGTCCTTGGCAGGATGAAGCACTCTGGGCACAAAGCCCCCTCCAGAACCAGGGGAGTATCACATCCACTACCTCTGTCCTTGGCAGGATGAAGCACTCTGGGCACAAAGCCCCCTCCAGAACCAGTGGAGTAAGGCATCCACTTGGGAGAGTGTGGCTTGGCACTCCCCAGGATGCAGGAGTGGGCAACCCACCCACTGGAAATACTTGTGAGACTTTGGCTTTGCATTCCCCAGGATAAAGCAGTGCGAACCCACCCACTGGAAAGACTTGTGAGACTGTGGCTTTGTACTCCCCAGGATAAAGCAGTAGGCAACCCACCCACTGGAAAGACTTGTGAGACTGTGGCTTTGCACTCCCCAGGATAAAGCAGTAGGCAACCCACCCACTGGTAAGACTTGTGAGACTGTGGCTTTGCACTCCCCAGGATAAAGCAGTGGGCAACCCACCCACTGGAAAGACTTGTGAGACTGTGACTTTGCACTCCCCAGGATGCAGCAGTGGGCAACCCACCCACTGTAAAGACTTGTGAGACTGTGGCTTTGCACTCCCCAGGATAAAGCAGTGGGCAAACCACCCACTGGAGAGACTTGAGAGACTGTGGCTTTGCACTCCCCAGGATAAAGCAATGGGCAACCCACCCACTGGAAAGACTTGAGAGACTGTGGCTTTGCACTCCCCAGGATAACGCAGTGGGCAACCCACCCACTGTAAAGACTTGTGAGACTGTGGCTTTGCACTCCCCAGGATACAGCAGTGGGCATGGAGCCCCCTCGTGGATCTGGCGTCGTTCGCTCATCCGGCTGAGGTGCCCCCCCTTCCGTTCCCCCTGAGGTGCCTGTTGTATTTCTATCTGATGCCCCAGCAGTGTTCTCTCCGTTTTGATCGGGTATTGAGTGTGGGCCTCGCCCATGCATTTTGGGCCCAGTGGACAACGGACTATGATGGTGGAATACCTTGGACTTGCATTCTTGGTGTATATATTTGTTCATAGTGTAAATATATATATATATATATTATTGATTACTGTATTTTAATAGATTACAAACGTTCAACTCATTTCCTTTTGTCCTTGCATTCTTCCAGGGGGGGTTTGGGGTTGTAAATGTAATGTATCTACATGTACTTGTGTATGTGTTGTAGTGGGTGAGGGTGGGGGTGGGAGTGTTGCATGTTGTGTGTGTGTGTGTGTCACTCTTTTTTCCCTCCCCCCTCCCCTGTGTCGTAGGTGCAGTACTGACCGTGGTCTTCGCCACCATCTTTGTTGTTCCTGGTAGAGGAGCAGGAAGATAAAGGCTGGGAGTATCTGGAGCTCGGGTTCCATGGCGTCCTGGTTCCTCGTGGGGTGTGTAGAGGTGAGCGTTTTCCCTTCCAAGGCCTGTTTCTGCCGTGTTTTTGTTCGCGGTGAATCCGCCCCGGAAAAGGTGGCAGATTGGTGCCTTGTAATACAGTGGGCGGAACCTTGTCTTCCGCCTCTCTGTTGGCGGTTACCACCGCGGTGTTTGTTTGTACCGCCATGGCGGTCGGAGTGTTAAAGTAGCTGTCTATGTTGGCGGTTTCCGCCACGGTCGTGATTCCATTTTTTTTACCGCCAGCCTGTTGGCGGTTTTACCGCCGCTTTAACACCGACCGCCAGGGTTGTAATGACCCCCTAAATCTGTATTTATTCATATTTTTGGGTTTTTGTGAAAAAATTAAGCTGAACATAGTATATTTCCACATTTATTTAAACAATAAATATGCAGTGATGTTTGAATGCCTGAAAGGTTTCAGTGATATGAACAACCAAAGATAGGAAATTGGTGCTCTTATATGAAAACATACAAATTGTAGTATCACCCTTGCGCATATCTACTACTGTTTAAGGCTCTTTACTAAAATCCCTTTCTATTTTAACAGCTTTACCTGTCAATCTGCACAGCTTTTTGTCTGAAGTCATGACTGACAGCATTTAGAATCACTCAAAAAGCAACTTAATTTCCGTGTTCATCCACATTTAAAAATAAATACAGAAAGGAAAATAAATGGTTTTCTCTCTGTATTTATCCGTAAAAATCTGTATAAACGGGAAACAGGGAGTCTTAATTACAATTTTCATTTGAACCCAACACTCATTGGAGAAACGTTTTGCTCTTATAAGGTGTACATTTTCTATTCTAACTCCAAATCCTCACCGACTGGGGAAAATGTTTGATTTTATTGACTGTCCATTTACTCCACCACATTCAAGGACCTACTAGCATTGCAGAGTAAAGTTAATGTTGGTTAATTTAGAGTTGTCATTTGAAATACACTCAAAACCCATTGTTAAACTAGTGCCATTTTGGTGTGTTTATAATAACTATTCAAATACCACACCCATAATAAATACTTCTATACATTTTTTTAAGTTTCCATTATGAAAAAATATTTTTAAATGTTCCAACACTAAATACAACTTTATTCAGTTTTCAACATCTTAACCACCGAGACCCTACCCCCTTACCCCAGTTACCCACTCCCCTTCTCCCACCTTAATTGATGTGCTCTTTTGGGCTCTCTTTGTGGTAGTTCGGGCTTAGGGCTCCATGACATTTTTCCCACATAAGGTATCCATGCCAAATTTCCATACTTTTGTTCCCAACATCCTGAGGATCCTAACAGTACCCCGAGTCCGTGGATCCCCCTTGGAGAGACTCAAGAAAATAGACAACATATAACTAAATTTTGAGTCTATTGGGAAAGTAGGAAAAATGTGCTCTGGATAAAAGAGTCTGTTTTCCCCTAAAAATGGCAGTTTGCTGTTGTGGAGACATCATCTCACTCAGCTTTCAAGAACATGCAGGGTTGAAAGAAAAAAAAAACTTGAATCTTTACCAGAGTCAATAATATGGCGGAAAATCAAAAAATGCTGCACCCTCTTATCCCATTCAACACAATCAAAACACTTTTTCACATATTAGAATCAGCTATTGCAATAGTTTACTGTGGATCAATCAAAAAGGTCCAAACTGTTGCAACTAGAACGTTGTATATTTTACCTACATACTCCCACATTAACATTCCCTCATCAAGCAGACTGGCTCTCCACAAAAACAATTCTGCATACAAGTTATTGCACAAGGAATAAAGCCACAAACTTGTCAAGGTAAAGGACTGTTTCAATAATATAAACCTGGTTTCAACCCTCTGGTAGTTATGGCACAGATCAGATGAGCTTAGCTTAGGGAAATGATTAAAGTATTTTGCAGTTCAAAAAATGGTTACTTTGTCAAAACACTACACATTAAAACCCCACAAAATAGAAAATAACTTAATGAACAAAATCAATCAATCAAATAGGACTCATAAAGTATGACTAATTACCTGTGAAGGTATCCAGGCACTGAGAAACCCTGCTGTGGGAAAGGGTCAGTTGAACAGCCAGGTCTTGAGTCCTTTTCTGAATTCCAGCAGAGGGGATGAGGTCCGGAGGTGAAGGGGGAGATCGTTCCATGACTTCTACATGAGGGAGGAGAAACAGAGTCCTCCACTGTTGCTGTGGCAGATGTTGGGGGTATGAGCAAGGAAGAGGGAGGAGGGCTGCAGGTGTCTTGAGGGTTGGTGGAAGTTCAGGCAGTGGTTGATGTATGCTGGTCCTAGGCTATATAGGGCCTTGTAGGTGTGAATCAGCATCTTCAATTGATATCTCTTCTGAACGGAGAGCCAGTGGAGTTTTTTGAGGTTGAGCATGATGTGGATCTGCTTTGGGAGGTGGACGAATAAGACCAAAATGACCAAAATCTAATAAGAGGAACTAGAGATATACATTTTTAGGGATTTAAGGCAAAATGTGCCAAGAAAAAGTGAAACGCCAGTAGTCACAGTCTGACCAGGACCGAGGCAGGATTTAAGGCTGACCGCCATGTAGCACAGCTCAGATACACTAAGCAGGTTCCTCCCAGTGAAAGACTTTATTTTGTAACTTAGCTGAAATTCTTGAGCAGCGCAAAGTTGCAGACTGTGGCCCTCATTCTGACCTTGGCGGGCGGCGGAGGCCGCCCGCCAAAGTCCCGCCGTCAGGTTACCGTTCCGCGGTCGAAAGACCGCGGCGGTAATTCTGACTTTCCCGCTGGGCTGGCGGGCGGTCGCCTTCAGACCGCCAGCCAGCCCAGCGGGAAAGAGGCTTCCACGAAGAAGCCGGCTCGGAATCGAGCCGGCGGAGTGGAAGCTGTGCGACGGGTGCAGTTGCACCCGTCGCGTATTTCACTGTCTGCGCAGCAGACAGTGAAATACATGTAGGGGCCCTCTTACGGGGGCCCCTGCAATGCCCATGCCAGTGGCATGGGCACTGCAGGGGCCCCCAGGGGCCCCGCGACCCCCCCTACCGCCATCTGGATCTCGGCGGTCCGACCGCCGGGATCTGGATGGCGGTAGGGGGGGTCGGAATCCCCGCGGCGGTGCAGCAAGCTGCGCCGCCGCGGAGGATTCAATGGGGCCGCGGTACACTGGCGGGACCCCGCCAGTGGTGCCGGTCCGACCGCGGCTTTACCGCCGCGGTCGGAATCCCCATTGGAGCACCGCCGGCCTGTCGGCGGTGCTCCCGCGGTCCTCCGCCCTGGCGGTCAAAGACCGCCAGGGTCAGAATGACCACCTGTATGTGCTGAACTCCTCTCAAATTCCTATTGGACAAGATCCTACTTAAGCTGCTGGCTTTGGTAGACAAAACTCAGAGCAGGAGAAATTCAAATTCTATGGTCGAAGAAGTCCTTGTATCAGGTAGACACTGTTCGCACATTCACTCAGTCATCATTTTTGCCTTTGGACTTAGGGGATCATTGCGAGTTTGGAGGACGGAAACATCTGTCGAGGATTTGAGTACGAAACTCCCAATGAGGAGACCACAGTGACGCTGGCGGTCTCCCCACTTGCTCCATTACAAGTTTTCCGCTAGGCTGACTGGTGGAAACCTTGGTTTCCGCCTGTCAGCCCAGTGGAAAACGTGCAGCAGCATTGGACTCAGCTCCACATGGAGCCGAGTCAAATGCATCAGCACAAGGGGCCAACCTAACACTCTTGGAATGTGCACTGTATGATCAGCAAATGATAATGTTGTGGGCAGTGCAGGGGCACCTATGTGGCCCCCAGTACTTGTTCTCCACCAGCCTTTTCATGGCAGTTGAACTGCCATGAAAAGGCTGGTGGAGAACAAGGTTATAATCAGCAGGGCAGCGCTGACTTCAACGTCGCCCTGGCTGATCACAACCAAGACCACCGTCAGCCTGTCAGGACAAAGATCCTGGTGGAGATGGTGGTCCAACTGCTAGGGTTGTAACGTGGCGGTTGGACCGCCACAGAGACGGCAGTTCGACTGCCACCATGAGTCGGGCAGCCTTGAAACCGCCAGAGTCGTCATCAGGTACTTAGTCTTTTTAATAGAGTTCAAACCCCCCATCAAGCCTGAAGTTGTATCTGATGAAGGCCCTTGAAAGTCAGGTGCATTCTCCAGAGGTCCAGCTGATGCTGACTCTTTAGAGGTCCTGGAAGTCTAAAAATGTTTCAACTTTTCAGACTTTCTGGAGCTGCTCCTCCTGGTTATTTCTAAGACTCTCAGGGGCAGCATTTGGGGACAGGATTCACTCCAGCAGAGCCACCAGTAGGGTCCAGGTCAGGTCCAGTGCTACTGGTCAGCTGGTCATGCCATGATGCCAGGAAAAAATACCTCAAGCAGGTTGCTGTGTCCCTATAGCCACACAGGAAATCAGTCATCTGACCTTTAGAGTCCACATCTTAACCTTGGATACAAGTGGGGGCAAGTCCAGTCCTTCAGGTTTCCACACATATCTCCAGTGACAGGTCTAATCCTCCTCTGTTTTCCCACAGGTCCAGAAAGTCTACTTGTTAGCTGGAGGTGAGGTGCCACTTTAGTAGGATTCACTAGCTGGTAGGTGGGGGTAAATCCTTGACACTCCTTAACCAATGAAGAAAATGCTCCCAGGGTCAAACCTTCTCACTTTTGCAACATACCCTGTTTGAATTAGTACAAACTAGCCCACGAGGCACTGTTGTAAGCAAAATCCAAGATAGCACAGGTTTTCTGACCTTGGCTTGTGTGCCTGCCTGGGTGTGTTTAGGGAAATGAACAAGTCATTCCTCCTCGTTTTACACCAAACAGGTTCTGAAACCAGCCCCACCTACCTCTGGGCTTGTACTAAACTCAATCAGAGTTTATAGAGTGCAGCTACTAACCAGTTAGGGCCTCAAGGTGCTGGGGGGGGTGTTAGGTGTACCGGAGGTGGATTAGAAAAGCCATTTTCCTTCGTGAAGCTGGGGAGGGAGGTGGTTTGTCTGATGTGGATGGGTAGGGTGTTCCAGGTGGTGGCGGCGAGATAGGAGAAGGAGCGTCTTCCTGTTCTGGTTTTCCTGATGCAGGGTACTTCTGCAAGAGAGAGCTGGGCTGAGCGTAGGGTCCTGTGGGGTACGTGGAAGTTTAGTCACTGGTTAAGGTAGGCAGGTCCGGTGTTATGGAGGGCTTTGTGTGCGTAGGTGAGGATTTTGAAAGTGTTTTTTTTTTTAATAGGGCGCCAGTGTAGTGTGCGTAGGTGTCGGAGTAGGTCGAGGATCAATCTGGCGGCGGCATTCTGGATGTTTTGCAATTTGTGAGTGACTGCTTTCATGCCCTCATGGAAGTTGTGTCTGGCCGTGTCTGGTTCGTTGGATATGGAGAGGATGAGTTGAGTGTCGTTGGCGTAGGAGATGATGTTTATTCCGTAGCTTCTGATGATGGCGGCTAGCGGGGTCATGTAGACACTGAACAGCGTGGGGCTGAAGGAGGATCCTTCAGGCTTTCCGCAGGTGGTGGGTGTGGGTTCTGCGAGGAAGGGGGTGAGTCTCATTCGTTGCATTCTGCCAGAGAGGAAGGATTGGATCCCGTTGAGGGCCTTGTCTCTAATTGTGTCTAGTTCCGCCTTCGTGGAGTCTTCTTATCAGTGTGTGATGGGAGATTGTGTAGAATGCTGCCTAGAGGTCAAGTAGCATGAGTGCCCCCGTCTCTCCCTTGTCCAGTGGGGAGTGGATGTTATCTGTTGCGGACAGGACGGCAGTTTTGTTGTTGTGGTTTGATCTGAATCCAGATTATGAGATGTTGAGGATATTGTGGCTTTCTAAAAACGTGGTGAGTTGGCTGTTGACTGATTTTTCTTTGACTTTCACAGGTAATGGAAGTAGGGAGATGGGCCTGAAGTTTTTTAGGTCGTGGGGTCAGCTGATGTTTTCTTGAGGAGTGTTTCCGGTCATCGGGGAAGGTGGTGGCAGCAAGTGAGCAGTTGATGGTGAGACAGAGCTTGGGGGCGATGGTGTCTGCAGCTCTGTGTAAGACGTGATGGGGGCATGGGTCGGTGGGGGCCCGGAGTTGATGGACTTTATGGTTTTCAATGTATGTTCAGTGGAGACGGGTGTCCAGGTGGAGACTGTGAGTTTGTTGGTATCAGTTGTTGGACGGGGGTTCGGCGCGTAGGTTGTCCTTGTTGAAACTGTTGTAGATGGTCTTGATTTTGTGGTGGAAGTAGGTGTTGAGTCTGTCGCATAGGTCCTGTGAGGGTGGGATGTCCGTTGTCTTGCTGTTGGGTTGGGCGAACTCCTTGATGACGTTGAAGAGTTACTTGCTGTTGTGTGGTTGTGAGTAGATCCTGTCTGGGATAGCCTTCTTTCTGGTGTTTCTGATGAGTTGATGGTGTGCGGTAGTGGCGGCTTTGAAATTGCTGTGGGCTTCTGGGGATTTAGTGTTTCTCCAGATTTTCTCAAGGCGGCGACAGGTGTGTCTTGATTCCCAGAGTTCGAAGGTGAACCAGCTGGCTTTCTTTGCATGGGTGTTGTTGTTCTTTTTGAGGGAAGCAATGTCGGCACAGTTGGCACAGTCGGTGATCCTCTTGTGGAAGGTGCGTGCTGCGGTGTGTGGGTCCTCGTTGCATGCGATGGGTGCGGCGATGGATAGGGCGGCGGTGAGCTAATCGTTGGTTATTCTTGTCCAGTTTCTATGTGATGGCTGGGGTTGGGGTCTGGTGATAGTAGGTAAGTTGAAGGTGAAGTGGATGCATCGGTGATCTGTCCATGAGAGTTCTGTGGTGTGGCTGAATGTAGCTGCGGTACCTGTAGTAAAGATGGGATCAAGGGTGTGTTCTGCTGAGTGTGTTGGCTCTGTCACAATCTGTCGAATTCCTATGTTGTGGAGGTTGTCTAGGAGGGATCCGGTGTTGGGGTCTTTTGGTTTCTCGAGGTGGAACTTGAGGTCTCCCAGCAGGATGTAGTTGGTGGCTGCGATGGCTTGTGCGGAGATGAAGACTGTGATGGAGTCAGCGAAAGGTGTGCGGGGTCCGGGAGGACGGTAGATGATGGTTCCCCTGATGGTGGATGTTAGGCTGGTGTGTGGCTTGAAGTGGAGGTGTTTCATCAGGTTAGTGGCTTCTTTGAAGTCTTTGGAGTATGTGTTCAGGTGGAGGTTGGACCTGTGGATGATGGCGATTCCCCCTCCAGGCCGGCTGGGGCGATATTTCCGGATGATCTTGTATCGTCTCAGGCCGTCAAAACACACATGCGCAGTAGGCTCTTTCAAGCCAACCGGCACAGGCTCCTAGTTTGCCTGGGAGCGCCCTTGCTGGGCCTGTAAGCCAATTCTGACCCTGCTCTGAGCAGGGTCAGGATTGGCGCAGAGCAGGCTGGGAGCCTGTGCCTGCAGCATCCGGCGACGGAGAGGAGCGGTGCGGCAGTGAGAAAAGGTAAGTGTTTTTTTTCTTATTAAATAAAATAAATGTTTATCCCCTCCTTCCCAACCCTTCCTCCGCACAACGCCCGCCCCTTCAGCACTGCTCGAGCCGCTACTGCAGCCTACCTACTAGACCTTCTTCACTCGAACTTCATAGGAGCAGTCATTTTGGCAATTCCATTCCATGAATTTATAAGGGCAATAAAAGCTTGTTCATATTTCTTGCCCTGAACTGTACCCTCTAGTCAGTAATGGGCATGGTGGACACTGGAATGTCAAAATTACTATTCCAACTCCAGCCCTACAATATTTGGGGAAAGCACAACTTTCCCCCAAATATTCCAGGAGGATTATTTAGTATTCCAACTAAAGTCCTGGAATATTTTGAAGAAAGTTATAAATTCCCTATAATTTTTAGGAATAGTTGAAAAAATTGTAATGTTTAATTTTTAAACTTTTACCCTGAGGGAGCAGCTCAGGGAAAAAAGTTAGATATACCATTTAAAGGCCACCTGGTCCAATCCAAAGACACGTATGAGTGTGGTCCCCTTCTCTTATTAATGTAATAATAAGTTTAGTAGCCTAAATATAATCTGTATAAAATAATTGACAAAATCCATATGTAGACAAATCATACATCACAACACGACCTACAATATAATTCCTGAAGCTCTTGTATACAAGCACTACACATTAAGTTCCATCCCAATATGATACCAAGACCAACACAACGAAAGAAGTGGCATAATTGTAATATGGCCAACCTGAATAAGGTGGATCTTAAAATGTAGCACCAATTGCGGTGTTCCAAATTCAAGACTGTGAACATTATAGAGAAAATGTACAGAAGAGAAAATGAAAGAGAGACATGATCTATCGTAAAAGTAGTCAGAGCGCTACCTGTTTTACATGCCTGCCTCCTTAAAACATATTGTAGTGTCAAATATGAGAGGAGTCAGCCAAATGAAAAGGTCCAATAAACCATACTCGGGCCCGTATTTATACTTTTTTTGCACCGCATTTGCGTCGTTTTTTGACGCAAAAACGGAGCAAACTTGCAAAATACCATTGTATTTTGTAGGTTTGCGCCGTTTTGCGTCAAAAAGCGGCGCAAATGCGGCACTAAAAAAAATATAAATACGGGCCTCGGTATCATGCTATAAATATTGTGACCTGTGGTTGAAGACCGAATGTGGTCCAGTGGCTAATTTACTGACTCTGACCACTTTAGCACTTGACCACACATTGAGTAATATGGGCAAATCCCAGTGTCTCAAATCATGTTTTGTTATGCACTGTAAAAATATATAAGTCTATAGAAGGGGTGGAAGTAGGTTAAATTGTACCCACATACTTTTAATGATACTGCATAGTTGGGCAAACATGGATATTTTCACACATTGTCAAGAAGTGCGAAGTTCCTCAAATTTACCTGAGGATGGCATGGATCACTTTGTCCATCATTCTTTTCAGCAGGAAGACTCACTCAAGATGGGCAGGTTGTTAAGTTGCAAGGAACTGTGTTTCACAACTATCAGCAGTGGCGGTTCCTGCCTTAGGGCGTTGGGGCATTGCCCCACTGATATTTCAGCCATCCACCCCGACTATTACATGTGAAGATATTGTTGGAAATAAATAGAGTTGAGAAAGCTCTCAGAGCAGTCAGCTTCAGCCACGGGAGATTTGTATTTATTGGCGCTCTGAAGGGCGTGGGGCTTCAAAATTGATAGACAGCCTTCCTGCTTGGGCTCACACTAATGCAGGCGGAGAGAGGCCTTAACCCACATGTCGGGCTGGCCGGAGAAAGGCAGCCGTCCAACCCGACAAGCCCACTAAGGCCTCTCTCTGCCTGCATTATTGAGAGACGGGGTTGATCAAAGCTGCAACCCCCATCTCCTAAATGAGCGGTGAGTTGGCCTGCTCAAGCCAATCCTGACGCTACTCTAGCAGCGTTTGGATTGGCTGAGTTAGGGGTTGCTACTGGCCTAGGTCAGGCCTCTGGTGCCATGTGTGAGGCACCTCTCAAGCATGACCAATCACTGTAATGGCTTATTAGGAAGCCATAAAGTGATTGGACATTTGTAGTTGCTGGGCTGGTCAGCCAGCTTGTCTCTCTCCCACCTCTTCTTGCATGGGTGTTGCCTTTTGCAGAAGGGAGCGGGGAAGAGACGGAGAGCACACCTCACCTCGTGCTGTGTGGCCGCTGGCCCATGAAACCGCAACGTTTTGGACGGTGCGGGGGGGGGGGGTGGTGTTGAGCTGCCAGCAGGCAGTGTTGATATGGAATTGGAAATATATCCGGTAGGAGAGTCGAGTCGAGTCGTCACAGTGACAGTTGTTTTGCTCAGTTCTCTAATAATTCAATATATATTGTCCAGTGCCTAATTTGTAACTAAAAATGTGCCGGTGCCCAAAGGCCTCATCTTAAACATGCGGCTGCTACAATTAAATATGCAAACATGGAATACTGATGCAGCGTAATCCCGAAGCCATCTCAGGCCCCTTTAATCCATTTACAGCCTCTCCTTACCCCTTCAGCTCACTCTTGCAGTAGCTCCTTTGCTGATGGCCATGGGCATTAATGCAGGGTGGTGCTTCTGGTCACATCAAATAATATCTATGGGTGCAATTTTGCATTGTGAAGAGCAATGTGTAGTGATCAGGTTGTTGAGCTTAAAAGAGTGTAGTTGCTTCAACATATCGGACCGTATTTTGTTTAGTGCCCGCTATGTTTATTTTTCCCCAAAATTGTTTAGCAGGCACGCACTACCTGAGGCTGAATTCAACCTTCACTCACCGACGATCAAACGTGGAGCTTCCGAGACAAGGCAGGCCACAAGGCAAACACCTCATCTGAATATTCATTCCTGTTTGGGCTTTCCCGACTATTCAGAAGAGGTGTTTGTCTTTCGGTTTGCCTCTCCGAGAGAGAGATATTGCTCATTAAACAAGCATTTGCAATGCAACGGGTCTCGCGTTTGCTCATGTTAGAGCTGATAGCGTTGTAAACTCCTAACCCGACTTTTCACCTATCGGCAAAAGTGTATTTATGTACGTAACCCGAAAAAGTGCAATTAACTGTGTAAAGCGCTCGACTTCTGCCAAGCGAAATCGCACTAGTAAAATAGAGAAAAAGTAGTCCACTAGCCGGACAGAAAACAGCGAGCCTCGCATGTTTTCTGTACTTGGTCGATGCGCTCGAGGAGGGCTAGCCATCGGAAAAGGCATGACGTGTGCATGCCTTCGACTAATGAAAGCAAGCGGATTTTAATAGGCAAGCCCATGAACCAATGAAAAACACTGACGTGATGTTGACAGGGCTCCGAGCCCTTTTCTAATAACTAAAGTGTCTCGCTGTGATACGCATGCGCGAGCGCATGCAACGCAGGCTCGACCCTAAAAAGACACATCCTAAACCCTTGTGTGAGCGCTGTGTGTTTATGGCCTGACAAATGGCTACAGTCCTGCAAGCAGCCACCATAGGCACACTTTGAAATGCAAGTGTTAACATTCTCTAAAGACCAATAACATTTACATGCATATTTAGTCAAAAAGACAATTCTGCGATACCTCCGTAAAATATTCGATAAACTCAACACATTTCTGTATGTTCACATAGAATAGCATTCTAATGTTAGTGAACCTTTATTGAAATTGTGAATAACAGAGAACTTTTGCAGGTATAATATTCTGAGGGGTCAGGGTGTATAAAAGTCTGCCTGTTACGGTGTTACCTCGCAAATCTAGCACAATTCCACGAGCAGACCTCCCATTGTTAACAAAGCCCCTGGATGGTTTCCCTGCCTTGATCATATTGATATCAGAAAGCTTCTGCTCCTCTTACATGGTTTTACCTGGTCACAGTTAACCTCAATCCGTAAGTGACATTATGGAGGCTCGAGCTGCAAATTATTCATCTGCCGGAGACATTTTGTAATAAAATCCACAATAAAGAAATCTCACTCCCAAAATCTCATGTAAAGCATGAGAGTGATGTCCTGCATTTCAGAGTCATTCTTACAAGAATAAAATGCAGATTGAAAAGTAAAGAATGCACCTCGTAATGTGCGCATTATGGTTTTATCACATTTGCGAAATCGTTCCTGATCTCATCTTCAGACGTTTTAGAGTCTGTAAATAGGTTAGTCTAAGCCATTTGACATGTCATAAATACATACTATCTCAAACACAGAGGTACACAAAGGCAATGTCTCGGTGTGTGTGTGTAACAGGCTGCGCAGTTAAACGCTGGAGCAGTTGTGTTCTTGCTTGTTTCATCGGAGCCGGGTTCTTGCACTTGAGTGCAGGTTGTGCAGATATGGCAAGAAGGAGAGGCAAGGTGTAGGCACTACAGAACAGCACGCTATTAAACAGCTATAAAACAATAACACATTATAGAGGGTGACCACAGCAGTGCTTAATTTGTGTAAAAATAAAACACAAGTGCCAGAGGACCAGGGCCCTCGCCTGGAGGCTACCGCAGCTTGTGCGCCCATTGCCCCTGTCTGCACTGCCATCACAGCGCCTTATTTTAAGTGTTACTCGTTTGGGGTTCTGCTATTTTAAACAAATGCAAACACCTCAAAATTACGCACAGTCATATAGACTTAGTGCGTTTAAAAACTTGTACCCACCACCTGATAACCTTGACGATGAAGGGTAAAATATACCCCGCAACAATGAAACATTTTAAACTCCAAATTTAGTTCCTTTTATATGTCAGGATATTTTAAGATATGTTACTACTTGGTTCTAAACCCCTGAACCCCTGAGTTCTGCGAGTGTTCTCTTCGGAAACCCAACCCCTTCCCAAAACCTAAATGCCCACTTATTTCCTGCATGCACGAACATCTCCTGCGCACTATGATTTTGTGTAATAATGCACCAAGTTGCCTTGAATTTGGGGATTGTGATTCTGCTCAAGCAGTAGTATAACCCACTGTGCGGCTCACATATTGGGAGCCAAATTACCAGAAGGCATTACAAAAACGAGAGAAGGAACACTTGTCTAAGACTGCACAAGTGCCTTGAATCTTGGTGCCTGCCCCCTCCCCACAAGTCCCGAGGCTTTGGTATGGAAAGTGCATGCGTGCATTGTAGAGGTGTATTCTATATTCAAATAGGCAATGTAAGTTTGGTGAACTCACAAAGAATTAGCACATGGTTGATTGTTACCAAAGGTCTCAAAAATGCTTTGCTACATCAATCTGTTCGGCACCTGGCACGCAACCACCCTTGGTCTTAGAGGGCTTCATGGCATTCCCAACTATTCAAAATATTCAGATGAGGGAGTTCCACCCCCGTAATGTATTTTCTGGAGGATAGTTGGGTATAGGTGCTTTCAGTCGGGTATGGTAAGGTGTGTGTCAGATTTCACCAAGAATTTTTATATAAACACAGAAAAAAAACACTTTCTCCCTCTGTTTTGAAAGTCGTTATAAATGTTGTTTATTTTACAAAATATTGGGGGTCATTCTGACCTCGACGGTAAAAGGCGCTTACCGCCGGTCAGAAGACCGCCATAACACCGCCGCGGCCGCGGTAAACCGCCACAGTGATTCTGACCCGCAACTGCCAAACCGCCGAAAACCCGACATCCTCAATAATCCGCCACACCAAAGGTCAGCGAAAAAATGGCACTGACCAAACCTCCACCGTCACGCCAACAGAAATACGCCCATACCATTCCGACCCACGAATCCACGCGGCGGTCTTTCAAACGCGGTATTCCATTGGCGGTACACACCGCCGTGGTCAAAATACACACACACATAGAAAACTCAGCAACATTGGTCACTTCGAAATACACACACCTGATACACATACTAACACCACTCCCACACACCCAACACAATATAAAACACACACTCACATCACCCACAAGCCCCTACCACCCGAAATCATTGACAAAGGCTAGAGACAGAGCACAGAATAGAGAATCCCACAACACAGAGGCACACAACACCATCACCCACACAGAATCCACGCACCAAACACCACACACCACCACACGCACCACACTCATCACCACAAACGCCACCCCACACCTCAACCACACCACCCCATGGCACCCCAAAGACACCCCAGGTTCAGTGACGCAGAACTCAGGGTCATGGTGGAGGAAATAGTCTGTGTAGAGCCCCAGCTCTTCGGGGCACAGGTGCAGCACACCACAATTGCCAGGAAGATGGAGCTATGGCAAAGGATAGTGGACAGGGTCAACGCGGTGGGACAGCATCCACGCAATCGGTAGGACATCAGGAAGAGATGGAACGACCTACGGGGGAAGGTGCGTTCCATGGTATCAAGGCACAACATAGCAGTGCAGAAGACTGGCGGCGGACCCCCACCTACTCCCCCAGAATTTACCGCGTGGGAGGAGGAAGTCTTGCACATCCTGCATCCTGAGGGCCTCGCTGGAGTAGGCGGAGGAATGGACTCTGGTAAGGCAAATCTTCACTACTGCTTCCCACCCCCACCCCACCTGAATGCCAAATCATACCCCCACCCTCACCCCCTCCCCCATCACACCAATCCCTAGCAAAAGCCTCACCATCACAACCCACCCATCCCAACACCAAGCCCTGCATGCGACCCCAACGCATGGACACACATCACCAAAGCATGCCCACTGCACACACACATCACCCCCACAAGCCACCCTCACAAAAGCCCCCACAAGGTAATGCCTGCACATGGGTACACGGACACCCACCCATCACACGAAATGCCACACACAGAAGCAATAACCATACCTTTATACCCCTGCAGGACCCGAACGCCACCACACTGCCACGGAGGGTCCAGAGATGTCCATCCCACCCCCAGAAGAGGCCCCCAGCGATGACAGCAGCTCTGTCTCCCTGGAGCCAGGTGACCAGCCCGGCCCATCGGGGACCTCTGGACAGTCGGTTCCCCACAGACAGCCACAGGCTACACCAGACCCAACCCCCTCTGGGAACACCAGCACAGCTCCCACCCAGCGGGCCCATGCCTCTGTTTCCAGGGCACGTCAATCAGCGGTGTGTCCACCACTACAGGGCACCCAGGTTGACCCACCACCCCAACAACAACAGGGACCTGGGGGCAGTGGTAGTAGGCACACCGACCAGGGGACAGAAGCCCAGGGACACAGGGGAACTGGGAGGGCTGCTGTGCGACAGGGGGGGACAGGCCCGGGGAACCGACTCTCCAAGAGGCCCTATCCACCATCATGGGAGCATACCACCGCTCCCAGGAGACGATGGCGACGGTACTGGCCCGGTTCCAGGAGATCCAGGAACTGCAGGAGTAACGGTACATGGGGTTCAGGGAGGAACTGAGGAACATCGGTTCCGCAATGGGGACCATCGTCCTGGCCCTTACCCAGATCGTCACCACATTGCGGGACCATGTGGCACCCCAAAGGGCCCCTGTCACTAGCCCAGGCCAGGAACAGCCTACCACCTCCGCCGGCGCCAGTGGACAGGAGGCCCCCACACAACGACAGGCCACCAGAACCCCACCTCCTGCAGAAGAAGAGCCACCCCGCAAGCGGAACCTGAGATCTCACAAGAAGACAGAGTAGGATTGCAAGACCCCCGCCAGCCTAAGATACCCCCTGATGTCATCCCACTGTCCCACATTGTCACCCTGTCCAACCTTGAACTGCCCCTGCTCCATACTTCCACAGGCATATGGACAATGCACCTGTGCGACTGAGAACTGGACTCTGCCATGGACATTACTCCACCCCCACCCATCCCCGATTCCCCATCATTTACCTATATCTAGCACTTTAAATAAATCACTTATTCCACTTAAATAAACAGGAGTCTGCTTGTATTCTTAACAAATGTATTACACATAATGGTTCAATAATGTCCAGTTACTTTGTGATGACAACATACCAATTTCAATAAGCTTTAGTCCATGGGCAAACAAAGCTGAAGTCAGGCAGTGGGTCATACAGCTCTGAAAAGGGAAGGGAAAGTCACAAATCAGTTAACAGGAACTGGGGGGGAAACACAGACAGTGGATACGCATGAGGCCTCAAGTAAATGTAAATTGGGGTGGCTGTTTCTTACCTGTGTGCTACTGAAAGTATTGTTGTATGACTGTATCCCTGTTGTCCGTGTCGTCCCCGTCGTCTTCCTCTTCTTCACTCTCCACAGGCTCCACAGCTGCAACAACACCACCATCTGGACCATCCTCTTGCAGAAAAGGCACCTGGCGTCGCAATGCAAGATTGTGAAGCATACAGCAGGCCACGATGATCTGGCACACCTTCTTTGGTGAGTACATGAGGGATCCCCCTGTCATATGCAGGCACCTAAACCTGGCCTTCAGGACCCCGAAGGTCCTTTCTATGATCCTCCTAGTTCGCCCATGGGCCTCATTGTAGCGTTCCTCTGCCCTTGTCCTGGGATTCCTCACTGGGGTCAGTAGCCACGACAGGTTGGGGTAACCAGAGTCACCAATTAGCCACACACGGTGTCTCTGTAGCTGTTCCATCACATAAGGGATGCTGCTATTTCGCATGACATACGCGTCATGCACTGACCCAGGGAACTTGGCATTTACATGGGAGATGTACTGGTCATCCAAACAGACCACCTGGACATTCATCGAATTATAACTTTTTCTGTTTCGGTACACCTGCTCACTGTCTTTGGGGGGAACCAAAGCCACATGAGTCCCATCAATGGCACCAATGATGTTGGGGATATGTCCAAGGGCATAGAAATCACCCTTCACTGTAGCCAATTCGCCCACCTCAGGGAAAATAATGTATCTCCGCATGTATTTCATCAGGGCAGACAACACTCTGGACAAAACCTTTGAAAACATAGGCTGAGACATCCCAGATGATATGGCCACTGTTGTCTGAAACGACCCACTTGCCAAAAAATGGAGTACTGACAGAACCTGCACCAGAGGGGGAATCCCTGTGGGTTGGCGGATGGGAGACATCAGGTCTGGCTCCAGCTGGGCACATAGTTCATGTATAGTTGCTCTGTCAAGCCGGTATGTAAGTATGATATGTCGTTCTTCCATTGTCGACAGGTCCACCAGCCGTCGGTACACGGGAGGATTCATCCTTCTCCTCGCAAGTCCCAGCGGACGGTGCCTAGGAAGGACAACATGGAGCACAGAGTCAAGCAACCCAAAGGTTCGTTCACACAGCTTGCACAGTACACGAATCGCTATGCATGGAATGGCTTGTATGAGTGGCAATGCAAGGCCTAGGCCTGTGTGACGCAGTAGAAATCATGCCATGTGGGCCCTTGAAATGGCGGCTGCCTGACCTGTGAAGTGTGACAGTGGGATGTGAGGTCACTGCGCTGGCGTGGCACACCGTGGCGGTAGGCGGTCGAAGACCGCGGCGCAAAGCAGCATTGGTTAACATTGAACCCTATGGGTCTCAGGAGCCAATGACGATGTGCGCCGGCGGTCGCGGTATGCACCGCCGCGGGCGTGACCGGCATTTTCTATCTGATTAATCACTCGAGACCTGATCATCCACAGGAGAGGACCTATACTGCAAGTGCTGCTGTGACCTCGGTCTGGGAGATACAATGGCTGCTGCGACTGGGGAAAGGGCCCCTGCCTTCACTTCCGAAGAATTGGAGAAACTTGTTGATGGGGTCCTCCCCCAGTATGCGCTACTCTACGGTCCTCCAGACCAACAGGTTAGTACACAGGGTGCACGCTGAATGGGCTATGCCTGTGTTGATTGGGGTGTATGTAAGATGGTGGGGAGGGGAGCGAATGAGGAGTGTAACGCACGACAGATGGGAACATGTGCCACATGGCAAGGTTGGGGAGGGGGGGCCACTCACATCTACCATGCTGAAAAGTGATGATAATTCCTTTCCCCCCCTGTACATGTCAAATAGGTCAGCGCTCATCAGAAGGTCGACATGTGGTGTGCCATCGCCAAGGACGTCCGGGCCCTGGGGGTCCACCACAGACGGGGCACCCACTGCCGAAAGAGGTGGGAGGACATCCGCCGCGGGACCAGAAAGACCGCCGAGTCTCTGCTGGGGATGGCCTCCCAACGTAGGAGGGGTGCCAGCCGCCAATTGACCCCCCTGATGTCCCGGATCCTGGCGGTGGCCTACCCCGATTTGGATGGGCGCGTGAGGACATCACAGCAGACACAAGGGGGTGAGTATCAGCACATTCTGCTATCTTTGCGTGCAGTGGAGGTGTCTGGGTGGGGGAGGAGGGCTGTGGGTAACTCAAGGCCAGGGCGCTTTCTGTAGGCTAGTCCCCTCCGTTAGCCATGGCCCTGTGCCCCCGCCCCCCACCTCTGTAGGGTGCCAAGTACAGCTATCCATGGTCCTGCATCACCCATGTGTGCCTTTGTCGTCCATAGACCTGTAGGCCTAGTCACAAGAACTGAGTAGTGTACCCCGATTGCGCAGCGTAGTTCAGGGGGCTTCTGTGTCTGTCCTCTCCGCCAACGGTGTTGCCAATGCATGCACTCAACCTGTCTTCATTTTTCCCCCCCACCCATTTTCTTTTTCTTCCTGTGCATATGTGCATTAGCATCATCAGGCGGAGGAGAAGTGGCATCAGCGCACGAGGGAGCTGCATCTCACATGGCCCTGGAGGGCCATGCAACGGACTCCGAGTTCAGCAGTGAGACGGAGGGCGAGGGGAGCTCCACAACAGGGACCCGTGGAGACGTCAGCGACACCGACACGTCCTCGGAAGGGAGCTCCCTTACGGTGGCGGCAACATCCGTGCCCACCGCAACTACAGGTACAGCCGCCACCCAGCGCACCAGCTCCGCCCTCCAAGCAGCCCCTCAGCGTTCACCCCGTGCCCGCTCGCACACCAAGGCGGGCATCTCCTTCGCCCCAGGCACCTCAGGCCCTGCCCCAGTTACCCCTGCTGCCCTCAGTGAGGAGGTCATTGACCTCCTCCGGACGCTCATTGTTGGGCAGTCTACCCTTTTGAATGCCATCCAGGGGGTGGAAAGGGAGGTGCTTCTGAGCAATGCATACCTGGAGGGCATTCATTCGGGTCAGGCTGCCCATCAGCGATCGTTCAACGCTCTGGCCTCAGCACTGACGGCAGCCATTGTCCCTGTCTCCAGCCTCCCTCTTCTAACTCCCTCCACCAAGTCCCAGTCTCCTGTTCCTCAGCCTATCCCATCCACACCATCAGACCAGCCTGCACACACCTCAACACCCAAGGGCAGCTCATCCAGACATAAGCACCACAGATCCCACAAGCATTCACACAAACAACATCCAGATGCAGACATGCCAACAGTCACTACCACCTCTGTGTCCCCCTCCTCCTCGTCTCCCTCCTCCCTCCCTGTGACGTCTCCACTCACACCTGCATGCACAGCACCATCAGCCAGTACTTACATCACCAGCACACCCTCCATTACAGTCAGCACACGTGCAGTCACCACCCCCACTGCCATTTACACGTCCCCTGTGTCCTCTCCCACTGTGTCTGTCACCCCCTCTTCCAAAGCACACAAACGCAGGCAGCCACCCACCCAACAGCCATCCACCTCACGACAGCTTCCAGCCCAAGCACCTGCACCCAAAGACAGCACACTTGACTCTCCTACAACCACATCCTCTTCCTCCACTCCCATACCCACTGCACCTACCCTTCCCATTGCTCCTAAAAAACTTTTCCTCTCCAAAATGGACCTCTTTGCATCACCTGACCCACCCCCTCCATCTGGTAAGAGTCCAAAGAGCACCTCAGCCACCACCAGCCCTGCATCTAGTATCACCATAGTGCCGGGCTACTGGAGTCCACCAGCTCCTAGGGAAGGAACATCGGCCAGCAGCAAGGGGACAGCCAGCCCACCCCCTGGGAAGAGGACAAGAAAACTTAAGGGCCGGCGCGAAAAGCTTGAGACGGCTGCCACCACTGAGAGTGGCCTTGCCACGTCACCTGCCACATCATCTAAGGGAGGCAAGGGCCCGAGAGCTGCAGCGAAGGAGGGCAAGGGCAGCAGGGCAGAGAAGACATGCAGCAGCCGAGTGCACCAGGAGGGCCCCACCAGCCCCATACCGGGTGTGACGGACGACACCCACGGGCACAAGACTCCATCACAGGAGGGCCCCGCTACCGCAAGTTCGGAGGGCGACTAAGCGGGGAGTCTTGGCCAGGTCTGGCTCCCTTGAAAGACAGGACAAGCACCGCTGAAGAGGGCCCCGCCAAGACAGGCACCGCTGAACAGGGCCCCGCCGTGAAGAGCACCGCTGAACAGGGGCCCGCCGTGAGGAGCACCGCTGAACAGGGCCCCGCCGTGAGGAGCACCGCTGAAGAGGGCCCGCCAAGACAGGCACTGCTGAACAGAGCCCCGCCGTGAGGAGCACTGCTGAAGAGGGCCCCGCCAAGACAGGCACCGCTGAACTTGGCCCCGCCGTGAGGAGCACCGCTGAACAGGGCCCCGCCGTCTCAAGCACCGCTCCGCTGGGCCCTTCATCTCAAGCACCGCTCCGCTGGGCCCTTCCTGTCAAGTACCACTCCGCTGGGCCCTTCATCTCAAGCACCGCTCCGCTGGGCACCGCCGTCTCAAGCACCGCTCCGCTGGGCCCTTTATCTCAAGCACCGCTCCGCTGGGCCCTTCCTGTCAAGCACCTCTCCGCTGGGCCCTTCCTGTCAAGCACCGCTCCGCTGGACCCTTCATCTCAAGCACCGCTCCGCTGGGCCCTTCATCTCAAGCACCGCTCCGCTGGGCACCGCCGTCTCAAGCACCGCTCCGCTGGGCCCTTCCTGTCAAGCACCGCTCCGCTGGGCCCTTCCTGTCAAGCACCGCTCCGCTGGGCCCTTCATCTCAAGCACTGCTCCGCTGGGCCCTTCATCTCAAGCACCGCTCCGCTGGGCCCTTCATCTCAAGCACCGCTCCGCTGGGCACCGCCGTCTCAAGCACCGCTCCGCTGGGCACCGCCGTCTCAAGCACCGCTCCGCTGGGCCCTTCCTGTCAAGCACCGCTCCGCTGGGCCCTTCATCTCAAGCACCGCTCCGCTGGGCACCGCCGTCTCAAGCACCGCTCCGCTGGGCCCTTCCTGTCAAGCACCGCTCCGCTGGGCCCTTCATCTCAAGCACAGCTCCGCTGGGCTCTTCCTGTCAAGCACCACTCCGCTGGGCCCTTCATCTCAAGCACCGCTCCGCTGGGCCCTTCATCTCAAGCACCGCTCCGCTGGGCCCTCCCTGTCAAGCACCGCTCCGCTGGGCCCTTCCTGTCAAGCACCGCTCCGCTGGGCCCTTCATCTCAAGCACCGCTCCGCTGGGCCCTTCATCTCAAGCACCGCTCCGCTGGGCCCTTCCTGTCAAGCACCGCTCCGCTGGGCACCGCCGTCTCAAGCACCGCTGGTCCATTGACAGTGCCGGTTCTGTGTCGATCAGGTGTGCACTCTGGGCACCATGCCTCCTCCAATACCAGTGGAGTCGGTTATCCATCTGATGGACTGTTGCTTTGCACTCCCCAGGATGGTACAGTGGGCATGGAGGCCCCTCATGGATCTGGCGTCGTGGACTCATGTGGCTGAGGTGCCCCTCTTTCCCTTCCCCCTGAGGTGCCTGTTGTTTTCTCATCTGATGCCTCAGCAGTGTTCTCTCCAATGGTTTCCGGTCTCCTGTGTGGGCTTTGCCCATGTGTTTGTACACATTGGCCCACGGACTATGGATATTGAACGGACTGTGCAGGACTTATTGACTATGTTTATACTTTGCACTATGTTCATTATTTCTTTTGTATATTTCATATGGCATATTTACCATGACTTAAATGAACCTATTTTATACATAAATTTTAAACTTCATTTGAATTATGTCTTTGCATTCTTCCGGTGGGTTTGGGGGGTGTCACTCTGACTTGTTGCTCTGCATTGGTGTGTAGGTATTGGGGGGGTGGGTTGGGGGGGTGGGTGTATCGCGTATGTGTGTGCCCGTAAGCTTTCCTCCTCCCCCCTTCCCTGTGTCGTAGGTGCGGTACTCACCGTTGTCATCTGCGCCGGCGTTCGTACTCCTGGTAGATGAGCAGGTAGACAATAGCCGGTAGGATGTGTAATTCGGGCTCCATGCTGTCCTACTTCCTCGTGGAGTGTGTATAGGTGAGCGTTTTCCCGTTCGTAGTCTGTTTCCGCCGTGTTTTTATCGGCGGGGCTCCCGCCCCGGAAAAGGTGGCGGCTTGGTGAGTTGTGATAGGGTGGGCGGTACATTGTCTGCCGCCTGCCTGTTGGCGGTGACCGCCGCGCTGTTTGTCGGTCCCGCCGTGGCGGTCGGAGTGTTAATGTGGCGGGTTGTGTTGGCGGTTCCCGCCAGGGTCAGAATTCCATTTTTTGGACCGCCTGCCTGTTGGCGGGTTGGCCGCCGCTTTATCACCGACCGCCAGGGTTGGAATGACCCCGATTGTGTTTTCGCATACTTAGTACCCCAGCCAATTGCATTACGGTCCCTTTCCACTGCCCCGTGAGCCTCTCTCAGGTGCCCTTTTGTTGGAAAATCTGAAGCTCACATCCCCCAATCTTACTGACCAAGCTACGCCTGTGAGAGAAGGTGTTGGCTTTCCGGTCTTCCTTTCCAAAGAGATACTCAATAAAATCCCAAACCCATTGCTGTGCTCACTGTCAGTGTCTTTATGGCCTGACAAATGGTTAGCAACCTATGAGCAGGTGTGCTTTGGTCACAGGTATGTATGCAGTCACAGCAGCTGTGAGTGTGCATACACCTAGTAGCTGCACTGCACACTCACAGCTGCTGTGACACAGCATACAGTACTAGCTGGCTTGACACTGACTGTAATATGACAGAATATATACGTTTTTGTCTGTATAAGGAGTTATATTGATATAAGAATCTTATAATAAGACTGTTATGGTGAGGCGGTTGCCGCTACTAAATTATGTTTTATTTTTATTTTCATCATCTAGTAAAGCTGGACAAACTTTACTTAATTTTTTGGCAAAGAAAAAGGGGGTAAAAAACTCAACCTCCGTTGCTGCTCTTGCATCCCCACAACACAGGAACCCTGTGTTTAAGGTAAGGACGCTGATGCTATATTATTTGTATGTTTGTAGTTAAGGGCTTTGGATAGGGTGTACATGATGGGTACACATCTGTATCAATTTGAGGCATGAAACTGTAGTCCAATATTAAAAGATGGATTGGGATATTGGGAGTTCTATTGAAGACAATGAATTGGCTCAGGGATTATAATGGCTAGTGTAAGTCTTCTGCTCCAGCATTCCAATGTTTGTCATTCTTTTTCTCGCTTTTTAATTTAGGGCATCCTACCCTCAGTGGATGCCATGGAATGTAATAATAGCTCTATAGCCCAGCTAGCTCTGGCTATCCAGGTTGTTAAAGGCCCTGTCCTTTGACTCGTTAGAGGCCCTCACCTGTGGCTCGAGATATATGTCTGCTTCAGGGCATTAAGCAACCAGTATGGCACACAGAGGCAGCAGGCTTTGAGGCCATATTTCTAAGTACAGTCATGTTGTGCAAAGGGGAGCTGTTGGAGACATATTGCGATAATGAACAAGATATGCTTTTATACAGAAATATGAGTGTCTGCACCAAACTTTATACATTGTACTTTGATTATTGACAGGTAACTTTAATATTGGTAAGACACCACAAATACAGTAGAACATCTACTTGGAAAGCCATTCCTTGGACTGAGACATGAAGACAGACTAATTGTAAAGCAATTAGGACCTGACCGACCAGACCTAAAACTACAACAAAGTGCCAAAGACAGGGGAAAGACATACAGACATACATTCTCAAACTCCTGGTACACAAAAGTTGATTGGCTTACAGGGAGTACTTAAAAACATTGGGGGTCATTCAGACCCCGGCGGGCGGCGGGAGCCGCCCGCCTGGCGGGAACCGCCGAATGACCTCACTGCGGTCAAAAGACCGCGGCGGCCATTCTGTGTTTCCCGCTGGGCTGGTGGGCGACCGCCAGAAGGCCGCCCGCCTGCCCAGCGGGAAACCCCTTCCCACGAGGACGCCGGCTCCGAATGGAGCAGGCGTAGTGGGAAGGGTGCAGTTGCGAATTTCAGTGTCTGCAATGCAGACACTGAAATTCTATGTGGGGCCCGCTTACGGGGGCCCCCGCAGTGCCCATGCCATTAGCATGGGCACTGCAGGGGCCCCCAGGGGCCCCACAACACCCCTCACCGCCATCCTGTTCCTGGCGGTCGGAACCGCCAGGAACAGGATGGCGGTGAGGGGGTCGGAATCCCCCATGGCAGCGCAGCAAGCTGCGCCGCCATGGGGGATTCCTCAGGGCATCGGAAAACCGGCGGGACACCGCCGGTTTTCCTGTTCTGACCGCGGCCAAACTGCTGCGGTCAGAATGCCCTGCGGGGCACCGCCAGCCTGTTGGCGGTGCTCCCGCCAAACCCCGGCCTCGGCGGTCCTTGACCGCCGGGGTCGGAATGACCCCCATTATCTGTTCTGCTTCTCCTGCTTGCTGTTTGGCGGTGACATTCCTTGGGCAAAAAAGAAGAAATCAATCAATCAATCAATTTGTTGAGCGTGCTACTCACCCAGAAGGGTCCAAGGTGCTAGGGGGGTGCTACTGCTCAGACTTGAAGCACTTGTTGGCTAAAATAAAAAAGCATGCACACTCACGAATCCATATGGAAAACCTAACCTGACTAGGAATGTTGGGAGACATACTGATTCAGGCCCACATAAGAGATGCATACGGCCATATAATAAAGAAACACAATGAAGCAGTTGATAGGAATAGACACATACTGTCAAAAATAATTGATTGTATTAGTTTCTTTGATGCTTTCGAACTGGCCTTACGAGGGCATGACGAATCTGAAAGTTCCTCTAATAAAGGTATATTCAGAGTCCTGGTAGATTTAATAGCAAGCATAGACACTGAAATGGAAGCACATTTAGCAAGTGCTACAGTCTTTAAGGGCACCTCTAAAACGATACAAAATGAACTCCTTGAGTGTATGCTTGAGATTAGTAGAGGCTATATTGTCCAACAGTTGAACGACACAGACTTTGTGGCTATTCAGGCTGATGATGCCACTGATGTTGCCACTAAAACGCAGTCCGTATTAATCTTTCATTACCTTGGCGATGACAGTCAAGCTGTGGAGAGGTTCTACTGTTTCACACATTTAAGAGACTCCAGTGCAGAAACTATTACTTCAGCTATACTATGTGAACTGAACTTGATTTTTCCAGAGCGCCTCAAAAACAAAAACTTATTGCACAAAGCTATGCTGGTGCATCAGTAATGAGTGTAATGTTTGGTGCAGTATGAAAAAGAATTAGAGATGTGTACCCTAATGCCCATTATATGCACTGTTATGCCCACCAGCTTAATCTTATAATGCAACAAGCAGTACCAAAGATCTCTAAGAAACAAATTTTCTTTTTGGATGTAGGTGGCATAGCAGCATTCTCATTAGTTCCCCCAAAAGAATGGAAGTACTTTAAGAAATTGTGGCCAGAAGGCTTCCAAAGGGATCCCCAACTCGCTGGAACTTTCACATATCATATGTACAATCAACCTAATATTCCACTATAGGGTTGATCTTGAGAAACATTTCGACATCATAGAAGCCAGTCCTGATTCTGATTCCAAAAGTTGAAATGAGGCCTGTGGCTTTGCTAGAACGCTACAAGACAGAGAGTTTCAGTTTTTTATGTTTTTATTTCATGAAATAATGGCTCATGTGGACATACTCTACAACCAGTTACAAAAACGTGAAATAGATACTGTCTTTGTGCAAAGAGCTACTAGTCCGTTTGTCACCAGCATGAACAAAGTGAAAGAAGGGATTGGCAGTTTGGACAGCAGACTGTCAAACGATTCTACTTTCTCAAACCGCAGGAGAAACATCAGCGGTCTGGTCCAAATTGCAAAGGAGATATGTGACACTATAGTTGTGCATTCAAAGGAACGTTTTTCTTTTACAAAGCATTTAGTGAGTGCCATATTACTACAAAGTGATCATTTTGCAAACTATGATAATTCCTTTCCTGAGCAAGCACTGAATGAGACTGTGGAAGCTTATACTATGCTCAACAAAGAGGATCTAAGAACTGAGTTAACTGTGCTGTACTCAAAGCATGTGTATCTGGAGGCCACCGGTTCCATTTCTTTGCTCCACTGAATTCAGAAGCTTAATATGGACAAAACATTTATAGAGATTGTGGCTTTACTAAAAATTGTCATTACCACTCTTATGACAACAGTAGAGTGGGAACACTGTTTTTCAACTTTAAACCGAATCAAGACATTCTAGAGGAACACCATGATTGAGGAAAGGCTGAATGCTTTGGCAATGCTCTCTATAGAGAGAGACCTTGTTAAGAGAACCCCAGACTTAAATATTCAAGTCAGTGAGAAGTTTGCAGCTATTAAAGACAGACTTGCTGAATTTGTCAACAAAAAGTAAACAATATGTACTGTTAATCCTAACATTTCTTGAATGCTGGTGATGTGTGACCTGCTCAGTTGTTCCTCATATACTGTACACATATTCTGCCTGTCAACTGCTGCAAGTCATGACGGCTTTGCTGGGCTACCACCACCACTTAATAAACAACAGCTGCATCATTTGCAATGTTTTTAAATGGTGCAGCTGTTTTTGATGATGTGGTGGACAAGCAAGAGGAGCTAATGAAGTTCCAGCTTCAGGATGAGGGTGATTTGATCATATGTCTTTATCCCCACAATGAGACGTACGGGGCCTTGTAGGCTGCCCTACTATCAATGTTTATTCCTTGTTGTCTCACTGTGTCCAGTCTGACAAATCACGGTGGCTTGTATTTCCTCAGTAGATTTCACTGTAAAGAAAAGATATAACACTAAATAGGGAAATCTGTGCGGCAGTCAGCATTGTTATCTGAAAGTCTGTTATGAAGTTCTGTGGTTTGGTTATAGTGAATGAGCAGTTACCTACATCATTATCATATGAAATCTCTCTGTCGATGATAGAACTATACTTTCCCAATTGTATTTTTTACCTTTTTGCGTTCTCAGATTTACTTTTACGCCCCACCACTTTCAAAGCTCACCAGCTGCCACTGACTATCAGCTGAGTAAGAACAGCGAAACACAACTGTCGCTGCTTGGTGTAACATCTTAATTACAGTTGGAAATTGCACCCTAAGACTTTCAGCAACAGAAAAGGAAGGTGGAGCTAGGTGGTGTAATTAAAAAGGTAAGTGGCAGTGCTCCCAGATATGTGTGTATGTGTGTGGCAGCGCCTGCCCCTTTTTAGCCATCAAATTCATTTCTCATAAAAATACTTCTTCAGCATCATCTTTCAACGAATCGGCTCAGCTTAAATACCTTGCTATATTGATCACTCACTGAAATTTACCCACCCCTACTGAGTATGTAGACTGGCAATTATTTGGAAATGTACTGTTGTTATAATATCTCGTTCAGCACCAGTCACTTCACAAGGTAATCATTCTGCCACATATGATGCAATGTGCGGTCTTCTATACAATATGTAGAACACTGTCTCAAAATAATTCTCCCAGAACTGTCCCTCGACATATTAAATATTCATGAAGTGTCACTAACCAAGGAAATAGATCCCACATGCATGAAACAATCATCATCCCGCTTCGGAACAAACACACAGCAAATATCCTAGTTAACCACAATCCCAAGTCATCTAAAACCCTCCTTTTCCCGAATAAAATTCCAACTAGGGAAGTCAAAATGCAACTTCAGAGATAATTAGAACAATATAACCTATTTCACAGCAACAAGTCAGGTCAAAACCTCTTAAAATTAACTGAAACTGTTGTTGGACCAACTGGACCAACTAATCTAAATATAGGGTGCGGAGTTTCAGAGCCAAGCAGAGAGGCAATCTTCATTTGATCTGACAAGGGGAATTAGACAAACATTATCAGGTCTCAGAGTCACACCTCGCAGTGCTTTCCCTATCTCAGTGGTCCCGAAATAGGTTACTTTAGTAATTACCTTTAAATTGCTCATGGCCTTGGATACAATTCCTTTCCCTAACCAGGAAAGTTTGACATCTGCCAATTTTGACTCAGAGCTTATATTCACTGCAATGGTTAAATATGCCAGTATTCAGAAATCCATGCTCTGCAGAATATTATCACTCATGCAAACCAGCACACGTATGGAACTGGCCAAACCTCTTGCAGTAGCAGAATTTGAATGCAGTAACAGAGAAAAGACCTGACTCCCAAAAACTCCTAAGGACATGCTAATAGGAGCACAAGCATCACAAATCATTCTCAAAGGAAAAACCTGAGGTCAAGCCCTCATTGAAGACACCCCGCTGGCCCCTAAAGATGTTATGGATTAAGTTGCAAATCTCATGCATAATGCATAAGGATTTCTGGAGCAAGCTCTCAGAATAAATACAGAAACTAGATCCTCATCATGTCCCAGTGAGGTCCCTCTGTTCAATCAAGTCTCGGAATATAATCCAAAAAAAGTCAAATATTTAAAATATGGATCCAAAGTCCTAGGTCTACAGTATCCACAACTGGGTTGCCTCCAATGTATCTGACAGAGATCAAATGAACTATAGGCCTGGGCGGAGTTCACAGAGTTTATTAAAAACACTGTGGAGTTCCGTGACCCACTGAGTCCTGACCGTGCCTGATCTCGGAACTGCTAAGCAGGGACAGGCCTGGTTAGAGAGGCCTCAACCTGCTTAGTGCTTTTAAAATCAGGTGCATTCAGGAAAGGGCTGTAGGGAGTGAAAGCTGACATTTCAGGCCTCTTGTGCACCGGTCTGTCCTTTGTGCCTGAATTCAGGCCTGGGCTGTAGACAGCAAAAGCTGTCACTTCAGTCCTTGTTTGTGCACCAATGTGCACAAACAAGGAAAAAGAAGAGGCGAGGACTATCCTGGGTCTTCCAGAGGGTCCTCCTTTCCTCGTCGTCCTCCTCCGCAGTGGCCTGGCTCTCTACCTCCCTCTGCCCCCTGCACCGGGGCTCCAGTGTGCGCTGCAGGCCAGTTATGGGCTACGCAGAGCAAGCGCAGACTATCTGCGCTTGCGATGTGTAGCCTATAACTGGGCTGCAGTGCACATTGAGTGAGCTTGGCTCCACTGGCGGGGCTAGCGAAGTTTTTGGATGAACTCTGCACTCCTAGTGGAGAGCGGAGTTCCAAAAACTCTGTTAGCTCCACCAGCAGACCGGAGCTCCCCACACACCCCTAATGAACTACCACATCCTTGGCATGTGCTCAAAAATATCTTAGGAAAAGTCCAACCTAGATATGACCATGTTGAGAGGCTAACATGTAAAGACATGATGGCTATGCTTAGGAATTGTCAATGCAGGGAGACAGGTGGCACCTGCTAACCCTTTTAACACCTACTTATTTTCGCATTAAGGCGGTCATTACAACTTTGGCGGTAAAAGCCGCTTACCGCCGTGCAGAAGACCGCCAACACACCACCGCGGCCGCGGAATTCCTCCACAGCTATTATGACCCACATTTCGGCCAAAATTCAGACACCCACACAAGTCCGCCACACCAAAGGTCAGTGATAAACTGGCGATAACAAATCCTCCACCGTCACGCCAACAGAAATACGCCCACACTATCACGACACACGAATCCACACTCTTACAAAACACTACCACATTGGACAATTCGAAATACATACACCTGATACACATACACACACCAAACCCACACACCCATTACAATATAAAACACACACCCACATCACCCACAAACCGTCAAGACCACAAATTCCGAAAGATGGCCAGAGAGAGACACCACCAGCAAGAACAACAGCATCCACAGGCACACAACATCATCACCCACAGAACTTCCACGCACCTCACACAACACCCCACTACATATCAGCACACTTATCACCACACACATCATCTACACCACCCCATGGCACGGCAAAGACACCCCAGGTTCTCTGAGGAGGAGCTCAGGGTCATGGTGGAGGATATCGTCCGGGTAGAGCCACAGCTATTCGGAGCACAGGTGCAGCACACCTCAATTGCAAGGAAGATGGAGCTATGGCAAAGAATAGTGGACACGGTCAACGCAGTGGGACAGCACCCAAGAAATCGGGAGGACATCAGGAAGAGGTGGAACGACCTACGGGGGAAGGTGCGTTCTGTGGTCTCAAGACACCACCAGGCGGTTCAGCGGACTGGCGGCGGACCCCCACCTCCTCCCCCACAACTAACAACATGGGAGGAGCAAGTCTTGGCTATTATGCAACCTGAGGGCCTCGCAGGAGTAGCTGGAGGAATGGACTCTGGTAAGACAAATCTTAATTATAACATCCCCCACCCTACCTGCATGCTATCACATACCCCCACCCTCACCCTCACCCCCAGCACTCCAACTCCTCACATATGTCAGAACATCACAAACCACCCATCCCAACACCAAGCCCTACATTCAACAACAAAGCATGGACACCCATCACTAAAGCATGCCCACTGCACATACCCATACTACCCCCTAAACCATCATCACACAAAATCCCACACAGGAATACAAGCACTGGGGTACAAGGTCACCCACCCATTGCACACCATGACACACACAGATGTAATAACCATCCATTTATACCCCTGCAGGACCCCTACCCAAAATCACCGGACAGGAGGGTCCACACATGTCCACACCACCAACAGAAGATGCCCACAGTGATGAGAGCACCTCTGTCCAACTGGATCTAGATGACCAGCCTGGCCCATCGGGGACCTCGGGACAGTCGGTTCCCCTCACCCAGTCACAGGCCACCACAGACCTTCCCCCCTCTGGAAACACCAGCACAGCACCCACCCAGCAGGCCCATACCTCCGTCCCCAGGACACATCAATCAGCTGTGTGTCCACCACTACAGGGAACCCAAGATAACCCACCACCCCAAAAACAACAGGGACCTGGGGGCAGTGGTAGTGGGCAGACGGTCCAGGGGACAGGGGCCCAGGAACACAGGGGAACTGGGAGGGCTGCTGTGCGACAGGGGGTGGACAGGCCAAGGGAACCCACTCTCCACGAGGCCCTCTCCTCCATCATGGGAGCCTACCACCACTCCCAGGAGACGATGGCAACGGTACTGGCCAAGTTTCAGGAGACCAAGCGCATGCAGGAGGAACAGTATTTCGGCTTCAGGGAGGAACTCCGAACCATCAGCTCCACCCTGGGCACCATCGTAGGGGTGCTGAAGGAAGTACTCAACACCAGTAGGGACACTGTGGCACTACAAGGGGCCCGTGACATTAGCATGGACGATGAACTGCCCACCACCTCCGGCGGCGCTAGTGGACAGGACGCCCCACCACAGGACCACCACACCAGCACCCCACCCCTGCAGAGGGTGAACCACCCCGCAAACGGTCCCTGAGATCCAGAACAAAGACAGAGCACGTTGCCAAGACCCCCGCCAAGAAATGAGACCACCCTGATTGTCATCCTACTGTCCCACTTTGTCACCCTGTCCATCCTTAAACTGCCCCAGCCCCACTTCCTATGCCCATTTGGGCAATGCACCTGTGAGACTAATAGAGTGGACTCTGCCATGGACATTCCTCCGCCATCACCCCTCACCATTTCACTACCCCCTCCAATATTGAGCACAAAAATAAACACACTTAAAGCACAAAACAATCTGGAGTCTGTCTGTGATTTTGAAATAGTGTATTATAAATTGCTGTGACAAAATGCTCTTTCAATTATAATGTCAACATACCTATGACACACAGCTCTAGTCCATGAGGAATCTGAGCAGATGTCACACAGTGGGACCCACATCTGTGAAATCGTAAGGGAAAGTGACAACTCAGTGACCATACACTGGGTGAAAACGAGAGACAGTAGAGAGGTAGTAGTGTTAAAGTACATGTAGTAGGCAGGTCTGTACTCTTACCTGTGTCTCACTGGAAAAAATGCTGGATCACTGAGTCCCTGTTGTTCATGTCTTCTTCCTCTGCTTCCTCGTCTTCACTGTCCACAGGCTACACAGCTGCAACAACACCGCCATCTGGATCATCCTCCTGCAGAAAAGGCACCTGTCATCGCAAAGCCAAGTTGTGAAGCATACAGCAGGCCACCATGATCTGGCACACCTTCTTTGGTGAGTAGAATAGGGATCCACCTGTCATATGGAGACACCTGAACCTGGCCTTCAGGAGGCCGAAGGTCCGCTCGATCACCCTCCTAGTTCGCCCATGGGCCTCATTGTAGCGTTCCTCTGCCCTTCTCCTGGGATTCCTCACTGGGGTCAGTAGCCATGACAGGTTGGGGTAACCAGAGTCACCTGCAAATGGTGAGGGACAACTGTTAGACACGCACTAACCTGGAGGGATATCCCCAGACCCAGACACCCATTCCCACTGACTTGCCTCCAGGTGCTCACCTAATAGTCACACACGGTGCCTATGGAGTTGACCCATCACATAAGGGATGCTGCTATTCCACAGGATGTAGGCGTCATGCACTGAGCCAGGGAACTTGGCATTCACATGGGAGATGTACTGGTCTGCCAAACATACCATCTGTACATTCATAGAATGATAACTCTTCCGGTTTCTGTACACCTGTTCACTCCTGTTGGGGGGGGATCAAAGCCACATGGGTCCCATCAATGGCACCTATGATGTTTGGGATGTGTCCCAGGGGATAGAAATCACCTTTCACTGTAGGCAAATCCTCCACCTGAGGGAAAACGATGTAGCTCCGCATGTGTTTCAGAATGGCAGACAACACTCTGGAAAATACGTTGGAAAACATAGGCTGGGACATCCCTGATGCTATGGCCACTGTTGTTTGAAATGACCCACTTGCAAGGAAATGGAGCACTGACAGCACCTGCACTTGAGGGGGGATTCCTGTGGGATGGCGGATTGCTGACAACAGGTCTGGCTCCAACTGGGTACACAGTTCCTGGATTGTGGCACAGTCAAGCCTGCATGTGATAATCACATGTCGCTCCTCCATTGTCGACAGGTCCACCAGCGGTCGGTACACCGGAGGATGCCGCCATCTCCTCACATGTCCCAGCAGATGGTGCCTATGAAGGACAACAGCGAGCACAGAGTCAAAGAACTCATAGGTACGTACCTACAGTTTACCCAGAACACCAATTATACACAAAAGGTGGTCTCTATGTGTGTTGAGTCTAGGCCTAGGTATGTGTGACGCAGTTGGAAATGAAGCCATGTGGGCCCCTGAAATGGCGGTTGCCTGACCTGTAAAGTGGGACAATGGGATGTGAGGTAACTGCACTGGCGTTCTACACTGTTGCGGTAGGCGGTCGAAGACCGCGGCGCAATTCTGCATTGGTTAACATTGTACTCTGTGGGTCCCAGGAGCCAATGACGATATACGCCGGCGGTGACGGTACGCACCGCCGCGGACGTGACCGCCATTTTCTATCTGTTCAATCACTTGATAACTGATCTTCGACAGGAGAGGATCTACACTGCAAGTGCTGCTGTGACCTCGGTCTGGAAGAGACAATGGCTCGAGTGTCTGGGGAAAGGGCCCCTGCCTTCACATCGGAGGAGTTGGAGAAGCTTGTGGATGGGGTCCTCCCCCAGTACACGCTACTCTACGGTCCTCCAGACAAACAGGTAAGTACACAGGGAGCATGTTGTATGGGCTATGCCTGTGTGGAGAGGGCTGGATGTAAGAAGGAAGGGGGGAAAGTGCTGCGTGCATGAAAGACGGTGAATGCGTGTGCCACATGGCAAGGGTATGGATGGGGGCCAATCACTTTGTTGGTGCAGCTGGTAATAACTTCTCTTTTTCCCCTGTACATTTTATGTAGGTCAGTGCCCACCAGAAAAAAGATATTTGGTGTGCCATCGCCAAGGATATCCGGACCCTGGGGGTCTCCCACAGACGGAGCACCCACTGCTGGAAAAGATGGGAGGACATTCGCCGCTGGAGCAAGAAGACGGCGGAGGCTCAGCAGGGGATGGCCTCCCAACGTGGAAGGGGTGCCCGTCACACCATGACCCCCCTGATGTTCAGGATCCTGGAGGTGGCCTACCCGGAGTTGGATGGGTGCTTGAGGGCATCACAGCAGCCACAAGGGTGTGAGTTTACTGTCATTCTGGTGACTTTGCACGCAGTGGAGGTGTCTGGGTGGGGGAGGTGGGCTGTGGGTTTCCCTAGGACAGGGCGAGTTCCGTAGGCAAGGCCCCTCCATAAGGCACCCCACCCCACCTCTGTAGAGTGCCAAGTACACCTAGTCATGCCCCTGTGTCCTCTATGTGTGCAGATGTCGTCCATAGCCTTGTAGGCCATTTCCCAGGAATTGAACAGTGGAGCCCAAGAGCACGGCGTAGTGCAGGGGGCTTCTGTGTCTGTCGTGTCCACCAACGGTAGCGGTAATGCATGCACTCAACATGTCTTTCTTCTGTCTCCCCCCCCTTTTTGTGGTCTCCCTGTTACTGTGTGCATTAGCATCATCAGGCGGAGGAGCAGTGGCACCGGAGCACGAGGGAGCTGCATCCCACATGGCCCTGGAGGGCGAGACTACGGACTCAGAGTTCACCAGTGGGATGGAGGGCGAGGGGAGCTCCACGGCAGGGACAGGAGCTGACACCAGCGACACGGACTCGTCCTCTGATGGGAGCTTCCTTGTGGTGGCAGCAACATCTGTGGCCCCCCGCATCTACAGATACAGCCGCCACCCCCCCACCAGCACCACCCTCCCAGCAGCCCCTCAGCCTTTTCCCCGTGCCCTCTCACCCAGGAGGGTGGGCATCACCTTCGCCTCAGGCACCTCAGGCCCTGCCCCAGTCACCCCTGCTGCCCTCAGTGAGGAGGCACTTGACCTCCTCAGGTCCCTCACTGTTGGGCAGTCTACCATTTTGTTTGCCATCCAGGGTGTCGAGAGGCAGTTGCAACAAACCAATGCATTCCTGGAGGGCATTCATTCTGGTCAGGCGGCCCTTCAGCTTGCTTTTAAGACTCTGGCCTCAGCACTGATGGCAGCCATTGTCCCCGTCTCTAGCCTCCCCCCTCCAACTTCCTCCACCCAGACCCAATCCCCTGTACCTCAGCCTATCCCAAGCACACTTACAGGCCAACATGCACACACGTCAACACACAAAGGAAGCTCAGGCAAACATAAGCACCACACACCCCACAGGCACTCACGCAAGCATCACACACATGCAGACACAACAACATCCACTGCCTCCACTGTGTCCCCCTCCTCCTCGTCTCCCTCCTCCCTCCCAGTCTCGTCTACACTCACACCTGCATGCACTACCTCTACAGCCACTACGTCCCGCTCCAGCACACCCACCACCACATCCCGCTCACGTGCAGTCACCACCCCCACTACCATTCACACATCCCCTGTGTCCTCTCCCAGTGTGTCTGTGACGCCCCCTCCCAAGATACACAAATGCAGGCACACACCCACCCAACAGCCATCCACCTCACTACAGCCTCCAGTGCATGCACCTTCACCCAAAGTCACCAAACGTACACCTCCTACAACCACCACCTCTTCCTCCACTCCCAAACCCACTCCAGCTACCCGTCCCAGTGTGTCCAAAAAACTTTTCCTGTCCAACCTTGACCTCTTTCCCACACCTCCCCCACCCCGTCCATCTTATAGGTCCCAAACTAGCACCTCAGCCACAACATCTCCGGGACCAGTGGTGCCTGAAGTCACCGGAATCTGGAGTGCACCGGGCACTAGGGCAGCCAGTGTGGCACGGAGCCACAGCACAGACTGTCCCCCACCTGTGAAGCATCAGAAGTTGGCCAGTGCCCGGCGGGGGAGTGCGAAGACTCCAGCCACCAAAGACGCTCCCACGGGTCTCGGTGGGAGTGTGGAGTCAGCTGTGACACCTTCCAAGGTGGGGAAGGGCCACAAGAAACCCGGTAAGTCTGGGAAGAGCAGCACGGTGGAGAAGACCACCATCATCCCCGATGCCCAGGAGCCCACCTCCAGCACAATCCCAGCTGCCCAGGACAGGACCACCAGCGCTAGCCCAGCTGCCCAGGAGGCCACCGCCAGCACCAGCCCAGCTGCCCAGGAGGCCACCGCCAGCACCAGCCCACATGCCCAGGAGGCCACCGCCAGCACCAGCCCAGCTGCCCAGGAGGCCCCCGCCAGCAGCAGCCCAGCTGCCCAGGAGGCCACCGCCAGCACCAGCCCAGCTGCCCAGGAGGCCCCCGCCAGCACCACCCCAGCTGCCCAGGAGACCACCACCAGCACCAGCCCACCTGCCCAGGAGGCCCCCGCCAGCACTAGCCCCGCTGGGCCTTGAAGTATCGCCAGCAAAAGCCCCGCTGGGCCATGAAGGACCGCCAGCAAAAGCCCCGCTGGGCCATGAAGGACCGCCAACAAAAGCCCTGCTGGGCCATGAAGGACCGCCACCAGCTGAGACCCTGCAATGGAGACCGCCATCTCAAGCACCGCTGCACAGGGCACCGCCATCACAAGCACCGCTGCACAGGGCACCACCATCTCAAGCACCGCTGCACAGGGCACCGCCATCGCAAGCACCGCTGAACAGGGCACCGCCATCTCAAGCACTGCTGAACAGGGCACCGCCATCTCAAGCACCGCTGAACAGGACACCGCCATCTCAAGCACCACTGAACAGGGCACCGCCATCTCAACCACCGCTGCACAGGGCACTGCCGTCTCAAGCACCGCTGAACAGGGCACCGCCGTCTCAAGCACCGCTGGCCCATGAGCGGCAAGGGCACTGACGCAACTGAGTCCGTCACGGGGTGAATGATGTACTCTGGGCACCAAACCCCCTCCAGAACCAGTGGAGAAAAGCATCCACTACCCCAATCCTTTGCACGATGAAGCACTCTGGGCACCAAGCCCCCTCCAGAACCAGTGGAGAAAAGCATCCACTTCCCCAATCCTTTGCACGATAAAGCACTCTGGGCACTAAGCCCCCCTCCAGAACCAGTGGACAAAAGCATCCACTACCCCAATCATTTGCAGGATGAAGCACTCTGGGCACCAAGCCCCCTCCAGAACCAGTGAAGAAAAGCATCCACTACCCCAATCCTTTGCAGGATGAAGCACTCTAGGCACCAAGCCCCCTCCAGAACCAGTGGAGAAAAGCATCCACTACCCCAATCCTTTGCAGGATGAAGCACTCTGGGCACCAAGCCCCCTCCAGAACAGTGGAGAAAAGCATCCACTACCCCAATCATTTGCAGGATGAAACACTCTGGGCACCAAGCCCCCTCCAGAACCAGTGGAGAAAAGCATCCACTACCCCAATCCTTTGCAGGATGAAGCACTCTGGGCACCAAGCCCCCTCCAGAACCAGTGGACAAAAGCATCCACTACCCCAGTCCTTTGCAGGAGGAAGCACTCTGGGCACCAAGCCCCCTCCAGAACCAGTGGAGAAAAGCATCCACTAACACAGTCCTTGGCAGGATGAAGCACTCTGGGCACCATGCCCCCTCCAGACCCAGTGGAGACTGTCATCCACTTGTGAGACTGTGGCTTTGCACTCCCCAGGATATGGCAGTGGGCAAACCACCCACTGTAGAGACTGGAGAGACTGTGGCTTTGGACTCCCCAGGATATGGCAGTGGGTAACCCACCCAATGTAGAGACTGGAGAGACTGTGGCTTTGCACTCCCCAGGATATGGCAGTGGGCAACCCACCCACTGTAGAGACTTGAGAGATTGTGGCTTTGCACTCCCCAGGATGCAGCAGTGGGCAAACCACCCACTGTAGAGACTTGAGAGACTGTGGCTTTGCACTCCCCAGGATTGAACAGTGGGCAACCCACCCACTGTAGAGACTTGAGAGACTGTGGCTTTGCACTCCCCAGGATTGAACAGTGGGCATGTGGCCCCCTCATGGATTTGGCGTCGTGCACTCAAGCGGCTTCGGTGCCCCCCCTTTCCCTCCCCCTGAGGTGCCTGTTTAGTAGCTCTGATGCCCCTGCAGTGTTCTCTCCATCATGGTTGGGGATCTTGTGTGGGCCTCGCCCATACCGTGTGGTCCCAGTGCTCCACTGACTTTCTTAGTGCACTACCTGGACTACTATGCTTGGTATATATTAAGTACATGGTGTATATATATATTTCTGCCTACTTGCTTTTAGTATATTACAATGGTTACACTCATTTTCTATTGTCTTTGCATTCTTCCGGGGGGGTTTGGGGGTGTAACTGTGATGTATTGATATGCATTAGTGTGTGTGTTGTAGTGGGTGAGGGTGGGGGTGGGGGTGTTGCGTGTGTGTGTCCCTGTTTTTTGCCTCCCCCCTCCCCTGTGTCGTAGGTACAGTACTCATGTGGTCTTCGCCCCGGCATTCGTGCTCCTGGTAGAGGAGCAGGAAGACTATTGCAGGGAGGATTTGGAGTTCTGGGTCCATGGCGACCTCGTGGGGTGTGTAGAGGTGAGCGTTTTCCCTTCGGGATTCCTGTTTCTGGTGTGTTTTATCCACGGTGAATCTGCCCCAGAAAAGGTGGCGGATTGGCCTGTCATAATAGTGTGGGTGGTACATTGTCTCCCGCCTGTCTGTTGGCAGTGACCGCCGCGCTGTTTGTTTGTACCGCCGTGGCAGTCGGAGTGTTAAAGTGGCTATCTTTGTTGGCGGTTTCCGCCACGGTCATAATTGCAAATTTTTTACCGCCGGCCTGTTGGCGGTCTTACCGCCGCTTTAACACCGCCCGCCAGGGTTGTAATGACCACCTAAGTCTAAAATGCCATTCCACATTTTAGTAACGGAACTGGAAGAAAGAAAACCACACTAGCAGACTATTGGCCTAAATTCCCAAATTATGACCAATTATTAATGTATGCACATACAACCGTGAATAATAGCTGTCTGAAGTAACCAGAAGAATTGCTGTACAAATAAATACATAAATACAATGCCTCTCTATATTCCCACACTTCATATACAATTATCATTAAAGTCTTCCTTGTTATTGTTGTTACTGCTATTAGGCCACTCATAGCATCCTCCTACGCTGTTCTAAAGCTGTGTTGCATGTCACATTAATGCATTTGCTACTTATACCTAACTGTAGAGGGATGACCATGATTTTTTTAGAAGGGGTAATTTACTCTGAAACGCATATTCTATGCGAACAGGGTTTTACTTTCATTAAGGTAATAATTAAAAGGAGAGAGGGGGATACAATTTGTGGCTGGAGAGGTCAGGTCACAATGCACAGAATAGCATTGTTGGTTCTAATGAGTAAGGAACCTTAGGGCCAGCGCAGTTTTGCGTCAAAAATATTACCGCCGGTTAACGCCATTTTGGTGCACTGTGCGGGCATGAAATTTATACTTTGATGCACAGCGGCACAAACCACAGGTGGGAGTCATTATTTTTGACGCACACCGCAGTGTCAAGTCATAAAGCAAAACGACGTTAACGCGGCGGAAATGACTGTGGGTCGATTTACGACCCTGCAAACCGGATATGCGCCGTTTTTTGACGCAATAGCGTAAAAAAAAAACGCAAACACTGCCATTTCACCAGAGGAGAGCCAAAATGGATCCCAGATGCCACTACAGACCCCAGGAAGATGACAACAGACAGGAACCAGCCAGGAGGACCAACACAAGAACCAGGACACTTTTAAGAAGAAAAGAAAGTGTTGCTTCAGTGCAGAGGAGCAGGAAATTCTGGTTAAAGAGGTGACGGAACACCAGCACCAACTGTTTGTCACCTCAAAGTTGCCAATCAGTAGGAGAGAGGCTATATGGCAACAAATTGTTGACAAGATTAACAGTGTGGCTGAAGTACGCAGAACAGTCATTGAGTGCAAGAAACTGGCATGACTGCAAGTGCAGGACAAAGGAAAAGATGGCCAGGAACAGGAAGGCAGCACTGCAGACTGGAGGGGGGAGTCCAACACACCAGGAGGCCCTGGACCACATGGAGGAGATGGTCGCAGCCGTCATCCCTTAGGAGATCGTCACAGGGATTCAAGGACAGGACAGCGCAGACTACCAGGAGACAACGCACATGCAGGGTAAGTCACATGGGGAATCAAAATGCACTAATGTTAACCATAAGCAGGGCGGGATACCAACCACAAAATGCATGGATGTCATCACATACATGGAGTGGCATGGGTAAAGGGGCACGGCATGGGGCATGGCCTGCACAAACAGAAACTGGGGCACACCATTACACTACACCAACAACAGTCCCATGGGGGCATGATGTCATGCCAACGATGGAGCAAAGGGAAATCCATGCCAGGAGGGAAGGCCACAATGTCAAAATGACATCCTGGCACACGTCAGCCACCGTACCCCATACATTAACTAGGGCCCTCTTAACAACCTTTAGCCATACCGACAACTGGAATGTAACTGCGACAACAGTTGCCACTGCCACCTCCGCTCTGTGTGTAGCTCAAGTAGCCAATGGCAGTAACCTCCCCATGGATCATACACACCTAAATTAGGGGGTTGAGGATGACAACTTCAACAATCCCCTGAAACAAGACAAAGGTCCCAGTAAAGTCAAGTGTCAGTGCCCATAGTTGTTGCAAACATCAGCCAATGTAAACAACAATAGGAGCTACACAGCACTAAGGACATACCCATGCTGCATATGTCAGGGTCCATCCTGTGCCTGGTTCACAATGTAACATCCCAAATGTCATACTGCTCAGACAACAGCATTGAGGGGGGGACACATGTAACTGGTCACTGAAATACACCTGCACAGTCAGAGGAGGAAATAGGACACTGATACGATTATCAGGGCAATCCAATGTACCACGCATTCCCCAACATCAGCAGTACACATTACCAATGCCAACATCCATATTGTGTCATAACATTGCTATGCACAGGATATGCCACATGTCAAATACATTTAAATGGATGGGAAAGATCAGAGATTGTGGCAGGTCCAGATCGTTAAGTGTGCTGCCAGGGCCATCAGAACACCCACAGCCAGTGAAAGGTCTCACCACGAGAATGGACACAGACGGAGGGTTGAGTAGGACAAGAAGGTGGCAATTCTCTATTTGGCCAAAACCAACACCTAGAAGAAATGATGCAGACAAGTCTAATAACTCAATAACATACATGTGACATGCAGGTGGGACATAGGCTTGGGAGAATGGAGCAATGAACACGAAACAAGATCACAATGTGAATTCAACACAGACACACTAATTGTACCATGTTTCATTCCAGAGGAAGATGGATCTCCTGCGGATATGCCTGTCCCAGATTACCCTGATGACATGGATGACGAGCCGATAAACATTCCCAAGGAGACTATTCAAAAGGTCCTTGAAACCCTCCAGACCCCACCTTCAGTCACAAGGAGGAGCACAGAACAAGCAGCCATCGCAGAGGATCCACCCACCACCCTAATTGTAAGACCTGCCAGCTCCAATACAGCATAGGACTCAGACGACAATGGCAACAGCTTTGAGAGAACTGTAGTTGGATTACAGAGGGAGCTGGCCAAGGAGCTGCGGGTGGGGATGCAAACTATGGCAGCCAGCCATGAGGGAGTGCGTTCGTGAATGATGTCATCTGCAGATCAGGCAGCAGCTATGCAAGCCCTAACATCTATCTTGCAGGAACAGCAAAAAACCCAGAAGGAAATCAGCACAGCTGTAATACAGTTGACCCAACACCTACAACAGCAATCTTGTCAACGCATGCACAAATGCAACATTGAACCCCTCAGGGCCGACCTGGCTGCCTACCATCGTGATGTGGCTGCTATTCTCAAGAACCATCAGATCCTCCTTGCTGCAGTACTGCCCTTAAGACCTTCACAGGTAGCAGCGACCGGGATGTCTGACTCCACGTCTTCTAACACTGAGGTGTGTGTTGCCCCTTCACAACCACCAACAAGGGCAGAGAAAGCAACACACACATCAGAAGAAGAAGACATGGAACAGATCACATTCACAAGGAAAAGTACCCGGAAGCACTAGTCCCTGCCACATGCCCAACTATTACCAAGGTCCTGCGCTTTTCAACTTGCCAGTCTTGCAACAACTCTACTTAATGACTGTTCTGCTTACCACTGTATATCTTGTCAGCCTGCCCAGTGATTGTCTCTCTCCTACTCATTTGCAAATCCTGTCCCTCTGCACTGTCTGAAACATCAACCCCAGCATGTCAGAAGCATTTCCGTAACCCCTTGTGTAGGATCACAATGTAAGATGTCACTATAACGGACTCACAATCATGGACAATGTACAGATAGCACTACAGCACTTTTCAATAAATAGCACTTACACAACAAATCTGTCTCTGGCTAATGTGACATATCAACTGTGCAGTAGATAACTGAAATGTGCCTACTGTCAAATTACGTAGCTTGTCAATACAACTGTCCTGATATTATGTAGTCAGATAAATCTGCACAGTGCCCATGATTGCATCATACTCTGCCCATCCTGAGGGACATATCTAATGAAGTGAAAAACCATACACCATCATGCTGTGTTGGACAGAAGAATGCTTCCTCAAGGGATATCTAAGTCATCAAATAGTGGCCGCAAAATGTTGTCACCATGCAATACTAACACATATAACAGTGCACACTAATCTAAGCAAACACTACAAAAACTGCATAAATGAAGGTGTCTGAGTTTACATACGAATAGGTAATCATGCTGAACTGTGTCACAAATGGCGTAGGAGAGTCATGAAGACAAGAATACAAGAGTGCCTATGAGAACTCATCTTATAAGGGTGTCCTTGATCATCACACTGCAGTCAGACCTAAAACTGTTCCCCCAATACCAAGTCTGGAAGCACTGTTTGTGACGTAGAAAACACACTTATCAACAGAAACACATTGTCATCCATATTAACTGTGATTGGTGGTTGCAACGAAGGGTGGAAACTTTGCAAGGTAGCTCTGGGGCAGCTGCCAATCGTACAGCTCAGTTGGGATTTGTTTGTAGCATAGGACACAAATGTAATAGTACAAAATTAATGTACACTGATTCCAAACCCAGGATCCAGTACCATTTAACACATACTGTTAAGGGTTAACCAAATATTTATTAAATGCTAATCACAGAAGAGGAAACGGAGGGAAAAATCTTACCTACCCTAATCTACCCTGACTACTCATTACCCACAACTGTCCCTAACTAACCTAAGCTACACTTATCACATGTAACGAAACGTTCTAAACATCCATCCCCCACCCCCTTTATGAGACGGGACACATGGAGGACAACACATACTAACCTAAACACATACTATACTATCCTAAACAAATATTCTTTTTTTTTTTTTTAAACACACAAGAACCTCAACAGAGCCATACTCACACTTAATAAGTAAAAATAGAAAGAATCAGGACCCCCCACCCCCACCCACTAACACTACCTAAACTAAAAGCCTATACTAACCTAACGCTAAGCCCCCTAAGCCCACCAACTATAAGAACAAGGAAAGAGGAGGGAGGGGAGGGAATCATGTCCATTTCAAAAACAGTCTAGAGGTTGGCCCTGCGGAGGGTCCTCTTGATTGACTTAACACGCCGGTTAATGTGGCGCACATCCCGGCTCAGGTGGCTTAACTTGCGCAGCACACGGTCCATCTTCCGTTCCATGTTGTGGAAGGCTGCAGGGTCAACAGATGGAGCTGGGACAGTCTGGGTACCAGTGGAGGAGGTCTGTGTGTGTGTGGAGCCAAGGCCAGTGGGCTGTCCTGCACCTGTAGCAATGCTGGGGCCTGGAAGTCCAGCAGATGTAGGCACAACAGTCCCAGCTGTGGGTGGGGCCACTTGGCTTGAAGTTGTGGTTGTGCTGGTGGTGGCTGTGGTGGGCAAAGTAGGCCCACCCTGTGGGAAGGCCCTCCATGCCCCGGAGGCCCGTTCATGGCGATATCGACGGGCCATCCTCCTGAACCCCGACTCCACCAGCAGGATGTGCTGGTATCTCATGGCCCAGCGCTGGAATTCACGGACCTGGTCTGGAGTCATGTTTGCAGGTGTGAGGACAAATGCAAATATTCTTCATTTGTAACTGCATTGTGTGAAATGGCACAAGAAGTTAATCAGACAACACATCTACTGTACTTGTAACAGCTAATATCACAATACAGATCATTGAATATCTGTGAGGAAGTACATGGCAGGCCAGCCTACAAAGGTCACATCACACATAGCACATCCATAACCTACAAGATGGGTAACAACTGGCTTTGACTTGCCATCTGAGTTCTGCCAGTTATCAGCTAACAATCATGCTGCATATCCTCCACCAAGACCTGGGCTACAAATGTCAGTGTACAGAATGCAAAACTAAAGCCACATGGTCTGCAAGTTGTAACTGGACTTGCCAGTATAGTACCATGTGCCATACCTGAGTGTGTATACTAGGTTCCAACCAAACAGTCACTTATTCACATGTATGTGTAACATACTGGTAGCATCAGTACTAGGTACCCCATTCACAAACCCATGCCCGTGTTTGAGGGTGGGGGGGTCGATAAATAACTATCAATTTCCAACAACATGTACACCGAGGAGTGTATAGAAAACTCCACACGTGTTTGGCTCTACACACACACCACAGGTAAGGTCTATCAACAATTAGGAGTCAGCAAACCCTAGACCAATCAAAGGGCCACACATGTCAGGAAATGCAGAACTTGGTACACAACATATACTTCTAGTAAGGCCTGACTTACATCAGACACCGAGTTGCAAGAACACCCATGATCAGGATTAGCATGCACACCTAGGGCATTGCACTCAAGTTCCACATACTTGTAGCACTACATGTGGAAGTACATGCTGCTAGGGGGTTCTACCCACAGTTTAATAAGTACCTTGGTAAATAGGGAAGCAGAAGGCTATTGGAAAGCAATTTGCTGTACCAATCTTGGAGGATGTGGGTCTGACAGGCTGACTAAATCTGAGCTGACTTCCAGTGCGACTCTTGTTGATACAAGTGTCATACACATGACTCACCCCAGTACTCACTGTGGGGCCTACAGGAGTGGCCTACAATCCCTAGATAATACCAGAGGAGACGCATTGGCCAACTCTAAACATTTGAGAAACTGAAATCCTACTCATGGAACAAGAGAAATGATTGCCCAACGCATCACACCTTGCTATGCGTTCAACACACACGAGTCCATAACCAGCAAACACAACACATAACAGACATATCAACACTTACTGGAGTGGTCGGGGTCCTCAAATGTCGCCACCTCTCCCACAGTGTAGGGTGCCGGTCCACCTGTAAGGCACGGAAGGAAGAAATGTGCTCAAAATCTGTGCACAGAGCAACAGTTTCATTAACATATACAATGTGTAGGCTGAATAAGGAAATGGCAGCCATTCAGACATGATGATACTGCATTTGATATATCACGGCCAGCTTGTACATAGCATGGGTCTCCTGTGACAGTTACACACATATCTGCACACATACATTGGCCCAACTATTATGTGGTGGCAAACATGCCCCGTCATTGGTAACCTGAAAAAAATATGGAGTATAATCGTCTCATCATGTGCATCCAAGAGAGGCATTACCAGTCAAACATGCTATGTGGCTATGACACATTAATGACACATAGGTACAATGTACAGAGGGAGGGGCAGGGACTTTTGTAAGCCCTCCTGTTGTTACAGTTTATTCAACTGATGTGGCCCAGCTATGGTGATTTGCACCAACCATGGAGATGTGAACCCATGTGCATGCCTTTGGACTGCCATCCCTAATTGGAATGTGGCACAACTAACTCAAACAAACATTCTAAGATGTTAGCTGAGGGCACCTTACACCTTTTCATGATGTTTCCAATTCCAGATCTGATATGTATCCAAAAAGATAAAGGACCACAATAATCCCAAACATTCCTAGTACTTCCGTGAACGCTTTCCTTCCACACTCACCAGACTCACATGAGACATATGTCTGAGCCACTTTGCTATAATCAATTGACGTGAAGCCAGCACTCATTTTCTGCATCATGTAGTGATTCTAAAGTCAGTCTAGCTATTGCGTCAACAAAGTTAGCCAATATGTTGGTGCATCTTTACTTCTCTGGCAAAAGTTCCCTATATAGACATGATTGGCTCCTATTTTGTTTGGTTGTCTGACACAAAGGCCGCACCAATTTACTTCATGGTAAAGTATTCTGTAAGTTTGCTGAGCACGTGCTACCTGACAGCTAGCAATTGTGATCCTTACCATAGTGCATCAATTATCACTGTATGTTTCCCCAGCATTACACACAGTCAGCAAGTTAGCTGGCAGACATAGTACAAATCATCTGATGTCACTACAGAGCATTTAATCGTGCACATTTACATGATTAGTACTCACCAACAGGGCCACCAATTACGATTCCCAGGTGGTCCAAGAGATCCTGCTCCCTGGTGATGAGGTCAGCCCACCGGTGCTTCAGCTGGTGGTCACTCCTCTGGCTGGCATACACACGCTGCAGGTGATGCAGCACCTTTCCCCACCGGATTCTGCGTGCCTCGGTGTGATACCCCTGTATCACCCTGCCCCCTGCCTCGATCATCAGTGGCAAGAAATGGCACACAAGCCATATGAAGCCCTCCAACTCCTCTTCACCCATCCTGCCAAGACGTGGCCTACCAGACATTGTGGAAATGTGAAAGGGAATAGGGGTTAAAGAAATAGAAAGGGGAAAAAGGGGAAAGTAGGGGTACAAATACAGAAGAAAAGTAAACTTAACCACTAAAAGAGCCCAACTATCCCCAAACTACCACTACCCACAACAGACTCCCACAAACAACAAAAACACTAGGTAAATGGACAAATGTACACAAAACACAGTAGGACAGTATACACCAACAATATTTATTTTACAAATTGACAATAGAGACAGCACACAGGACAAAAAAGCACAACATCTTAGGCCACCACTCTCTACACAGCCACACAGTCTAGTAGAATCATAGACTGCAAAGTGAAAGTGAAAGTACACCCACTGTACATGATCTGTAAACAGTATATCCTATTACATCACTTCCTGTATGAAATGTCCGCCCTTTTTTGCGTTATGGTACAGTTTTTGTCCACCAATACTGTATTTGTGTCATTTTTTTTGACGCACAGGAGTGAAAATTAGCCCGCATCCAAATAATAGTACATGGCCTGTACAAATATCTGGATGCGGCCTAATGTTCACTCCTGTGCGTCAAAAAAATGATGCAAATACAGTATTGGTGGACAAAAAATTACACATAACACTAGGAACGTCAAAATTTCAGTGCATGAACAGGTTTTGGGCATTATTTTCAGTTTTTATGTTATGTTACATTTGGGACACATCAGAGATAGGCTGATTGCACCCACTATGGTGTTGATGGTGTATGTTCACATGTGTGACATCATATTGCAGCGGACCATGATCCTCTACTTCCTTCACAGTATTTTTAAGGTTGGCTGACGCACTAGATGGCCATGTGTGTGGCCTACATATATGTGTTGCACAAATTGGGCATGTTTGGCATAAGGAGAGGATAGCAATGTGACGCACATATGTACAATACCTAAATGCCTTTGGCTCAATGTGGATTTCCAAGATTTAGGGTAACGTAGACACCACATGTGACAAAGCATGCACCAGCTAGATGGCAGACGATTGTTCATGTCAATGGTCCACATTTTCAACATCCTATGTCCTAGAGTTTTGGTAACAGCTTCCTAGGCACTAGTTGGTGAATCCCACAGTGAGTCATACACATGCATTGAGGAAGTGGGTACCATGTTATTTGCCCAGAAAGACAAAGGTGAATCACAAATGTATGATGACACCACAGTTGAGGTCATAGAAGTAAGCCACAACTCTCAAGTGGCTGTGGTGGACCAGCAGACGAGGCAGCACATGTCCACATATTTCCAGTGATCAATTGCACATAGGTGTCTTGTTCACGTGTGTGGTCCAATGATGATCCTGTATATTTTTCGGGGTGTAATTTGTCACAGTTTGGTCCAGGACTCATCATGACTCAGTGGCAGCTATTCTTGTATCTACTGAGTATCCTTGGTTGATCAATGTGAGTAAAGTGGATGAGGACATGTGAACCTACATGGGGATGGTCCCACCCTGTCACTAAAGACGTGTAATGAGACAGTCAACAGGGCAACCTTGGTTTGCTGAGTGAGATAATGTCTCAGGTGTCATGTTCCGGCAGGTGTCATTACAGCATTTGTACACAGGTTAGCCTCTGCAATTCCCACTGCATCTGGGAACATCATAGCCTCTGTGCTGATTATACTCGCAACTATTGACCACACATGGCCCATCAATATGTTGTGAGCACTGTGATTCTGTGTGTGAACTGTCAGGGTCCTGACATGTGTGGATTTTTCATGAACATTATCAGAGGTTGCTGGTTCTGCTGAAGGCCCCGTACCCAATCCCTGCATACGGTCCTGGGACACTGTCAAACTTTGTCATTCATGCATAAATGAGACCCAGACAAGGGATGGCCCATGAATTTTGCTTTTCACAGAGGATTTAACTCATATGGTACAGTTAAAAGGCAGATGATGTTATACAATGTATTTGTGTATGCACTGAAGAAGCCCATGTCCAATACCCCCTGATGAATGAGAAGTTTGCTAACGCAAGTGTAGTACATATGTAGACACAGGGATACTTTAGTGTGACGCACAGACAGATGCCAGTCAGGCTGACAGAATGCAGGGTGAATCAGGAACCAGCAATTTGACAAGTTACATAATCAGTGATCTGACTCAGACTGTTTGGAGGACAAACCAGACAGTTGACATGTCAAACTGTGTATGTCCTATGTTTTTGAAGGTGACAAATGAACCCAAGGGCTGTGTTACATGGCTTAATTAGTATCAATGCTTAACGGTGTATTTGACATAATGGCAACTCCTATGCTGTTCCAGGCATCAGCAGGGGCAGTGCGTGTTGAAATGGGTGGTGTGCATGGAGGTGACCACAGGTGTGGGCTGCATCTGTTTCCCACAAGTCCTGTAGGTGAGATTTGCATTCTTATGGCCAAAATACTTTTTCATACGGGAAGCAATCTACAGGTGCTAACAGGGTTTAGAAACTAGAAGCCAGTGTATTAATTGACCTGACGTCATGCAGTCAGATGTTTTATGACAATGGCATACCATAGGAAAGGGTGTAGCACACTGGATTGCTATTGTTAGTCTGTGTGTGTAGAGGAGGGAATATCAGGGTACACATCTTAGTATTCCAGGGACCTCTTCAGACAGGTGGGTTGTGACCAGGTGCATGAGTGTGTCAGGAGCCAAGAAATGGGCTGACATGTACATGGAATGTCATGTGCGCAATGCTGCTCATATGAGTGGCACTTGTGCTGTCTATGTTCTGTTTTTATGGAACTCTGGTCACAGATAGTCCTTGCAAATATTGGATGCAGTTGGACTTACTGCTGTCAAGGGTCTGGTCAGACATTCCTGTTACTGATGCAAAAGCACATTGACTGCCTCATGTATGAGGCTTGTTTTCCCCTTATTGAGTGATGGTGTCTTAGTTGTGTGCCATATGCTGCGTTGGACTTTGATTTCAACATGTATGTGTGAAATAGTCGTGGTCCTCTGCTATTGGCCTTCAAAGGAGAAATGTACATGATATATGTCATTTACAGTGTGTGTGTATGTGACCATTGTATGTTACGCATCACATTAGCTCTGGGATTTTCAGTGTCCTAATCAGTATATCAGCAATGCTCCATGAGGCAACACTCTTATTCTGATAAGTAGAGATGAAGGTGTGCAAAAAAGATTAGCCAGACCATGATATGGTGATTATTATAGGTGTTTATTTAAATTAGTTAATTAAAGTGGTGATGTTGATTATATTTAAAAGAAATTGTTGACGATATGTTGCCGTCTGCGTATACCAGCAGCCGTGTTCTGTAGTTCCCCCTCATGTTGTAGGCCACCATCCTCCTCTTCCTCCTCTTCAGGCATGTGTGGCTCTGGTTCCAGGAGGGGAATGTTCCTTTTGATGCAAATGTTGTGCAATATTGCACATGTTAGGATGATGTTACAGACCATCTCCAGGGAATATAGGAGGCTACCACCAGTGATGTCGAGGCACCGGAACCTTGACTTGAGGATGCCGAAGGTCCTCTCGACTATGCTGCGTGTCCTCCTATGTACGTCGTTGTAGGCACGCTCTGCTGCAGTACTCGGGTTGCCAATAGATGTCATTATCCATGGCTGGATGCCATGCCCCTGATCAGCTGCAAGAGAAAATGAATGGGATCATGTTGATGTAGCTGGCCCTATTGAAATTACCTTTCATGGCAGTAGTTGTCTTGTGTTGTCTGTGACTCTTTTGTGTTATAATGTCGCATCCTAGGCTTCTAGGATGTACCATCTGCATTGTGTTGTTTCCTTAGCTGAACCAGTGTTTGTCTGCTGACCAGTTGTTGGCAGTATGTTTTGGGATTTGCAGTACAGTGCGCCCTCCCTACCATTGTGACTTTTGATACAGGTGTCCCTGCGTCTTCACTGGGGGTGAGATGATAGTGCCATACACAGGTTAAAATTGACAGTGTTGTTAACACGTTCATATCAATGTACCCTGGACATCCCATACCTTTAAGACTTATGCAATGTATTAATGTAAACGTCATTGGGACACTTACAATTTGCAAGGTGACATTTAGGCAACCCACTCCACACGTTGGGATCATTGACGTCTTAACATTAGAGTGTACACTCATTTCAGATGTGTGGCAGGTTCACTGCAGACCTATGAAACATGGCTAGCGATGTCACGACCTCAGTGTGTTCCTGTCAACATGTTGCTGTTGTGGTGTATGTGTTGTGTGTCCTAGAGGGTTGCTGTGCAGTGAGTATATAAGTAGGTTTTTGTACTTACCAACAAGTAGTCCATTGCCATACCGTCCATCCTGGAAGTGTTCATTGATGGTGCAATGACGGAAGATGAACGAGTCATGGACACTCCCAGGATATTTAGCCACGATGTTGGTGATCAATCCTTGATGATCGACAATGGCCTGCACATTGATGGAATGTGTGTGCTTCCTGTTGCAGTAGATGTGTTCAGTTGCAGCAGGTGGCACAGGGCATGCATGTGTGCAGTCAATTGCACCTAGGATGTGTGGGAAGCACTAATGAGGTAGAACCCCTGTTTTGTTTCCTGCTGCTTCTGCAGTGTGTTAGGGAAGCAGATGTGGCGGGGTTTGAGTCCAATGATGGCATCCAGTACTTTGGGCAAAAAGGGAGAGAATGATGGTTGTGATATTCCGGCAACCAGGGCACCAATTGTTTGAAAAGAGCCACTTGCCAGCATGTGCAGTATGGCAAGCAGCTTTGTTTCTGTTGGGATGGTGCGGGGTGTCAGCAAAGTGGGTGCCAACTGCGGCTCAATGTTTCGCAGCAGCTGCTGAATGGCCTGCCAGTTCAACCTGTACCTCTGCATGATGTCGTGTTCCCTGAGGCCATGAAGGGTTGTTCTGGGGCGGAATATCCTCTCCTGCCTTCTGTGCTGCCTTTGGGGTCCCTGCTGGTGTTGTGGTAGCTGCTGGGCTCTGCGTCTGTGTGCACGCTGGATAAGAATCACCTCCATGTCTCCCTGTTGCTGCTCTGCTGCTCTGCTGTTGCTTCTGTGTGTTCTGATTAAATACAGGTGTGTTTGCCCCATTTTAACGTCCGCCCTGACCCAGGCGTTAATTTTTTACGCAAATCGGGCTGTGTGTCATTTTCCAGCTCCGCCTCCCGGCCGTGCGTCATTTTGGCCCGAAATCATAAATACGACGCATGGCCATTTAAGTCATTTTTTGGACGGGAACGCCTACCTTGCATATCATTAACGCAAAGCGGGTTGCCGCATCCAAAAAATGATGCACACGGCGGAATTTTGTCATCCGCGGGCTCAGGCGTCAAAGTATAAATACGGGGCAATGTTTGCGCTGACGCAGACAGAGTATAAATATGCCCCTTAGTGTTTGTGATTATTAGATTTCGAACAAAAGAGTGATCACAGATATGATAATAATGACAGTGAAATGTATTTTTCAGTGTTACTTGAGTACCATGTGTTGATACTTTGTAGTCATTGTTGATACTTTGTATATGTTGTATTATGTGATTTCATCCCATTAAAATTACTTTTTTTATTTCTCTCGCATGATAGTGTTTTTCCGTGAACTTAGAATAAAACTCTGAATGTAAAGTTCTTTATGGAAGCCATGCTACTTCTGTTAATCTGTATCTAGTTTCAAACTTTCCCCAACCTCATTTGAGCTAGACGTTTACTGCAACTGTGGGTAGGTAAAGAAAGAAACTCCCTCCTTCAGACTGTGGACCCACGAATCTAGATGATTGGGAAAATGCAATATCACTTTTGATCCCACAAGGTGGTCCTTGCATCTTTGTAGGTCTGAAAAGAGATCGGCAATGGTCGATGACAGGAATATAATTTAAGTATATTCTGCTTTTCATTTTCCCCTTCATATTAAAAATAAAACATTAGTGATCATTTTCCTCCTTCACTATCCATGTATTTATCACAAAACGTTCTTTATTTCATCTTAAATTACATTAGACTTTACAAAAAGAGCAAAGTCTGACAGGGGAAGTTTAAGTGGTCGTAATGAATTGTGTACCACAGCTTCTGTTTTGACAATTAAAATGTATCTTCAATATGCAGTGACAAACATACTTTTTTGCTTCTAGTACACGGAAAATACATATGTACCTGTCTCGCTATCTGTTGTTCTCTTCACATTTTCTACTCTTGTCAATTTTTAACACAAAGAGGCTGGTTTGGCACTGCACTGCATTCAAATTAACCATTAGCATTTTTTCTACAAACCTCACACCTATTATTGGACGTGACCCTCCCTGCAGGTTCACCCCCACATGCATGGCTTTTTACATTCCACTTTTTCCTGATTTCGTTTTTGTTGGCCTTAGTACTCTGTACACTTTATACCACTAATCAGTGGTAAAGTGCTTGTGCACACGCCCCTAACAATAGTTTGATTTGCATATTTAATTTACCTATAGCTCCATTGTAGAGTGGTATACCATATACTTAGGGCATGTAAATTAAATGCTACCAGTGAGCCTGCAGCACTTTATGTGCCATCCTCTTAAGTAGCACTTTAAAACATATCCTGGGCCTGCTGCTGCAGCAAGAATGCAGTTTGAAACTTCCATGTAGACTTGGAAATAAAAACCCCTTCTCAATACCTAAACTCTCTTTTTATTACATAGAAGTCACCCCTTGGGGCAGGATGCCTTGTAATTGAAAGATTGGACATGTACTTTTAAGTTTCACGTGACCTGGTAGTGATTTTCACTTATGTGAGGCCTACTCCTCCTATATGTTAATTGTTTTTATTTTGTAAGCTACAATTTCCAATTGGGAGCAGGTGGGTAGTCCATGTTTGGGGTCTTTGGAATTGTAATGAAACTCTTATTTAATAGTAATAATGTCAATTTTTTGATTACAGTTGTCAAAATGCACCTTTTCAAAAGTTGGCATTTTCCTACCCTTAGCCCTTTTGTGCTTGCAGCCTGCCTTGGTCACACAATGGGTACTTTGCAAATTTTTCCCAGACAGCAACACAATAGAGAGAATATGTGTGCTTGAATTGCCTGTGTGCTGGCAGGATTGGGGCCAGAGCTGAGTACAGCCACACTTGCAACTGAAAAGATTTTGCCCCGCCTTTACACATGGAGCCTATCACCGCCACATTGTCACTGCAGCCAGCTTGGATCCAGGGCAGGGGAGTCAGAAAATTCCATGCACTTCAGAGACATTGTCTAGAAGCTTCCCCACCTTCTAGAAGGAGGGCACCGGGATCAGAACTCAGAAGACATCAACTCTTCAGTACAGTACAGTTCTGGACCTGCGGAAGGACTCTCAGAGGCCTGCCTGCTGCTGTAACCTGCTTTGCACTCTGCAAGTCTGGCTTGCTGTACCTGGAACGACTGCTTTGCTGCGTGGAGCCTGCCTTGAGCCCTAAAAGGCCAGCCCTTATGCTGAGCCCTGCATCATTAGCTGAACCCAGGACTATCAGAGTGGCTCCAAAGGTTAGTTTGCTAGCATCCTCTTCAGAGCCACAAGGTCACAAAAGGCACCCATCATCTTGAACCTGTACCTTAACCCAGCCTGAGTGAGTCCTGAACCCCCAAATGGTGTTCCAATTGACCAGGATGCTTGGTTGAGGTGCTAAACGTGACCAGATGGTCAAATCTCAAAACTGAGTCCCTAAAATATTTTGCCCAAAAACTGCTCTGAGAACCAGGAGGAGGTTGGGACCAAACTGCTCACCTATCCACCAGAGGTGCATCACTGGCTAGAATGACTTAGTGTGACCGTGGTTGTTCGCAAAGCGGTATACAGCTTTCATGAACTGTCTCCAGCTACAGCCCTGTGCCTCATCCAACTGAATATTTTTTTCCAGAGAAGAGACTAAGGGCCTGATTTATACTTTTCAGTGCCGCATTTGCTTAATTTTTTTTACACAAAAGCTGCGCAAACTTACAAAATATAATTGAATTTTGTAAGTTTGCGCTGCTTTTGCGTAAAACAATGACACTCATGTAGTGTTAAAAAGTATAAATCAATCGTATAAGTCCAATCGTAGAAATCTTCACTGTGGCTTCACACCAAGGCTATCTGATAATGATCCTCCCTCCTGGCACACCTCCTGCAGCCTTGCCCTGCTGAACTTTACTGTGTCAGAATGTTTTTCTCAAAAAAGTCTGAAGCTAAGTACTGACCAAGCCTGATCCACTTCTTCTACCCAAACTGCGCTCCCTCACGGTTGGCCATATTTTTCTACTTTGACCTGGTCACATGCAACTAGGTGTCCGCAGATGGTGCATTGATCTGTTAGGTAATAGTTGTCAATAAAATCTTTAAAAATTCACAACTCTGGTTCCACTGATTGAATTGTTCGTGTTTTGGTGTCAATAATGTATTAACAATTGCTCTATTGTTTCTAAATTGGTTTGGGCTTTTTCTTGTGTCATGTTTTCACTTTATTACTGTTCATGTGCTGCATAAATATGTTACACATTGCCTCATAGTTAAGCCTGACTGCTTTTTCTGTGCCAAGATACCCTGACTTAAGCACAGATTAATTTAGTGATTCTTTACGGTTCACTCTGCAAGGAATTGTTGTCATTACTTGATCACGGCTCATACTTCAGTCAGCCAAAATCCAATTTCTCCCACCTACTCACTTTTTCATTCTATGACTTCTATCACCTCAGCTGTGTGTCCCTGTTGTTGTCCACAGCTTTTTTAAGCTGGATGTGCATACCTTGTCCTCTGTATCTCTCAAGCCAATTTGTACATGAGTGCATACCTCATTTATGTTTTTCTTCTTGATTCAACAAGTGTGTCACGATAATAGCCATTGTGAATTTCCTGATTTTCATGTGGAAAAACACACACTGTACAATAAAAAAATAAACTACTTCACTCATTAATATTAAGCCTAACTGAAAAGGTTCAGACAACTAATGTTCAGATGTCTGAAATATTAGGACAGTCAAAGAGGTTGAACAAAGGATTGGCTGACAGATACTCGTACTAAATGCGGCAGAGTACTCTGTCCCCCAAACTGACAGTCCACCTGCCCAATTTGAGGCAGGGTGGACAGCCAGCTTTCTGATAACCGAGGAACCTTTTCTGTGGCAATGGAAGGCTTCCTCTGAAAGCCTGATTTGGAAGGGGCTGTCAGAGGAAGAACATTAAGCTAGCTACATAATTAGGGTGGATGTTATGGTGTGTTTTTTCTGTCTTTAACTACAAGCTAAAACCTGGTGCTGAGGGATACAGAAAAACTAATAATGTCCCTGACACCCATAGAAAAAAAAACTGGATGTGGCGTTCACTAGTTGTTTGTTTCTCAAAAACAAACTCACTCTATAGGAGTGTACTTTTGAGTTCAAAATATTTCATTGATTTTTTTAATAAGGCAATAGACAAAACAAAAAAGAGCACCAAAATAGGTGCATACAAATTTACAATAGTGCACTAGTAATATAATTGTACCAATACAATGGCAATTGTAATATAATATTTAATAAAACTGAAATTAAAAAAAGGGGAATCAATAAAGACTGTCTTTACAAGTATATCATAATAGATCAATTGACTATAACCTTAAAGCCCTTATATATTAGAAAATTATGTAATATTAACATTACTTATATATACAAATAAGGCTATATAATTCTCAATCAGTTTCCAAAAGGAGTGATAAGTAGATGAGTTGTGAATAGCCCCCAACATAGTCAGATTGGCTCTTTTTTTTGTAAAATGTATCCATGACAAGCATGCATGAATTGATAATAATGAAGCATTTTTCCAATTGGTAGTAAACTGATTTTAAGGCAACAGAGATGTAGGGCCTTATTATAAGTTTGGCCGTCCCAAAATGGGACCTCCAAATTCACAATGAGGACAGTGCTGGGCAGGGTGGCCCCTCCACTGGCTTTCCACCAGCCGTCTCATGGCCAGGACACCACCATGGGAAGACTGGTAAAAAGCTGAGTTGTAATCAGCCAGGTGGCGCTGAACTCAGTGCCACCCTAGCTGAGTACAACTCAGACAAGTGATGGACCGTCAGGAACCAGGTTCCCAGCGGAGATGGCGGTCCCCTGGTGGGTCCACCTGCCAAGGTTGTAATGTGGCAGATGGGCTGCCACAGTTACAGTGGTCCGACCGTCATGGAGGACCACCAGTCTTGTAATGAGACTGTAAGAGTTTGTTATTTGAATCTGACATCAATGTGGATAATATGATAGATTTACAAATTAACATATTATAGGACATTTTATCTGAGAAATTAAGGCCCATATTTATACTTTTTTAGCGCTGCATTTGCGCTGTTTTTTTTTGCAAAATCGGCGCAAACTTACAAAACACAATTGTATTTTGGAAGTTTGCGCTGCTTTTGCATAAAAAAATGACGCAAATGCGGCGCTAAAAAAGTATAAATATGGGGATAAATATTTTTGTGATAACGTCCCAAACTTCTTTCCAAATCTTAGAACCAATATTACATTCATAAAGCATATGTTTTAATGAATTTATAAAGCATATGTTTTAATGAACTTGGAATTAGAATTATATAGAATTTTGGCATTAAATATTTTTAACTAAGTCCATAAACAATTAAATAATATGAAGGAATTAGTTTGGTATAAAGACACAGGTAGCCATCCAGAAACATTATTGAACCATATTTTTTTCCATACGTCTTGAGAAATAGATATATCCAATTCTTTATTCCAAAAAGTAGTGAGAAAATTAATTTTATTCCTTTCAAAATTATTAAACGTTTTATAATACAATGACACAAAATGAGATGAAGTAGCTATTGATTGACTGTACATTTCTAAATCAGATTTGCTTTTTATAGGGAAACAATTGAGAAATGAATCAAGGATGGAATTACGTATGAAAGTGATAGAAGTAGACATAGGGCATCATTGTTGTTTAGGCCGTCTGCTGAACTTCCAACAGGGAGGTTGCCACCATAGTGGCTACCTTCCCACTGGGCCCATTAGGAGTTTCCCGCTAGGTCAGCGGGCAGAAACCTGAGTTTCCACCTGCTGGCATGGCGGGAAGCACCCTGCAGCATTGTCTCTGGCTCATAATCTTGCCAGCTGCAACGCTGTAAGATGCAGATTGCACCAGCGTCCTTGCAAGGATGTTGGCCAGGGGGACACCTGCACTGCCCATGCCAACCCCATGCCAAGTGCATGGACGGTGCAGGGCCCCTCCTGCACCAGTTCTCTACCAGCCTTTTAATGAAATGAGGGTGCTATCACCATAAAATCGATGGTGGAGAATGAGGTCATAATCCCAAGGGCAGCATTGCTTGCAGCGCTGCCAGGGCAGATTAGGGCCGCCGCAACTGCCAGACCACCAGGATCTCTGATCCTGGCAGTTCAGGAGGTCTGACTGTGGCATGACGACCGTGGTCATAATGTGGCACTCGGACGCCACATTGGTGCCAGTTCGACAGCTAATGAGAGTGTGGCGGTCAAGTGATCGACAGACTCGTAATGTCCCCCATAGTCAGTAATACAGGAAAAGGAAATGGTGCTAACAAACTTTTTTCAATGGGAAACCATGAAGGTGCACTATTAAAGTCTGTATTATTAAACCAAAAGGGGCTTTCTTTTAAAATAAATGTTTTATGATAATAAAAAAATCTGGAAAATGAAAACCACATTACACTTTGCAACTTTTAATTTTTATGGCTCATACAAGGTGTTTTGTTATTCGAAATAAATTTAGATAAAAGTTTATTTACATTTTTATGAAACTTAAGTGGAAGTTAAGTAGGTATCATGAAAAGGAGATAAAAATGTTTGTGGAGCAATAATCATTTTAATAAAGTAAATGTTTCCCTACCAGATAAATGTAAAGCAGACCACTTATGGCATTTGTCTTTACTATGATTACGAATGTATTCACAATTCAATGTAATCAATTGTTTATTGGTATGAGTAAATAGGATACCAAGATAGGTAAGTTTTACCTATTGCCATATTATCTAATGGTTGGGGAGTATATCAGAGGTACAATGGACATTCTAAGGAAAAGTTCTGTCATATTAGTATATAAAGTATAACCTGAAATCTGAGAGTATGTTTAAATTAGAATTAATAGAGGAGGAATAGAAGAGTTAGGATTACCAATGTACAGTAAAACATCAACTGTGTATGCAAATGTTTTGTAGCAATATTATTACTTATAATGCCTTAAATTTCCATACAATTCCTGGTGGCTATGAGTAAAAGTTTAAAAGCAGGGAGAAAAAGTAAAGGTGATGAGTGACAACCTTGTCGGGTGCCTCCAAAAAGAAAACAAGTACTATAGCTGACCATTAATGAATAGTCTGGTAGACAGACTGCAATAAAGTGTTCAAATCATGGGAATAACATATGAAATAGAGACAGTGTCTGCAGATAATGTACAAAATAGATATTGCTAATGTACTTTGACAAAAGTTTTTCAGCACATAATGCTAGGACACCGGAAGGTAGAGGTAAGGATGGCCCAGCTTCGATTACATGGAATAATGATCTATTGTTATTTACAGAATGTTCATATTTCATAAAACCAGATTGATCAATATAAATGACAGTATCAAGTACAGAAGCCAGCCTACTTGCAAGAATGTTTGCGTAGAGTTTACATTAAGTAAAGATAGAGGTGGTAATTCAAAACAATAGTAGGATCTTTTTTAGGATTTGGGAGAACGATAATCATAACTTCAGTAAATGATCCGGCAGTTGATCATGAATTCTAAAGGAGGTAAGGAGTTTAAGTAAGTGAGGTAGAAGGTGAGGTGAGGATAAAAATTATTTATAAAATTCAGCAGGTATACCGTCCAGTCCAGTCGATTTAAGCAGTTTAAGGGATTTAATAGCTGATTTAATGTCTTCCAAAGAAATTTGTATATCCAATTTATCTGTAACTGATTGGAAAATGTTAGGTTATCCACAAAATTCTAAACAATTATCAATAATAAACATATTCATAGATGCAGGATAAATGTATAAATATGAATAGAAACTCAACAATTAATTGACTATTTCTTTGTGAGATAATACAATTTTACCATTTGAGCCATGAATTGCATTAATCTAGATTTTATCTTTTTTAACAGAAAGATAAGTTGCCAAAGCTCTTCTGGATCTGTTAGCATTGAAACAAAATGTAGCCTTATTATTTGAAATTTCCATGCCAGCTCTTTTGGTTAACAGGGAGTTTAATTCATATCAAAGTTTTTGTAAATGCATTTTGTAATTTTTACCATAAGATATAATTAAGAAATGTTCATGCTTTGCTATTTGTTTATCTAATGCTTTAATTTAGATGTAATCATTTTGTTAAGATGTACAATAATTGTTGTGGATACCCCTCTGACATAAGTCTTAAATGCATCCCAGTGATTTACAAGTGGAACAGATACTTCTGGGTTAAAGGAAAATAATCAAGTATTGCTGACAAAGGTTTTGATTTGTTTTTGTCATTAAGGACAATATTCATATTCAGACACTATCGAGAGTGGGATTGTTGAGGAGAGTTAATTTGTAAAACACATGAAATAAATGCATAATCAGAAATATTGAAATTGTGAATTATAGGATCAGAAAATGACTGATTTAATTGATAGGATATTAATAAATAATCTATTCAAGAGTAGGAATATGAGGATTAGAGAAAAATGTAAAAAGTTTCTCCTTTGGGTGATGTAAATGCCAAATATCTACGAATTTGGTAGATCTAAAAAAAGATTGCAAAGTGAAAAAGGTTTTGGAAGGCCGATATTTGGCTCGAGAAATTCTATCGAATAAAGTATCACATTAAATGTAACTTCACCTCCAATAATAAGTGGAACATTACCTAGTTTGAGCACTTTAGAAGTAAAGAGAGACCAAAAATGAGGATCATCATTTGTTGCACTATATACATTAATTAGGTGAAAAATTGTAGTATCAGTATCAGAACATTTGCTTAGTATTTGAAGATGTTGTTTTTTTTGCTTAAACAATAACAACACCATTCTCTTTGTTACCTGCAGGAGAAAAAATTGTATTGCCGACCCATTTTTTATTCATATATGATTACCCTGTATCATCTATGCGAGTCTCCTGAAGTAAATAAATGTCTGCTTTATGTCTTGCTAAATAATCTAAAACTTTAATACGTTTATGAGGGTGTCATGAATCTTTAACATTAAAAGAAACAATTTTGATTTTATTAATATTATCCCTATTCATAAAAGAGAAAGGCAATAATAAGGAAGGAAAACGATAGCTTATATGATTGTTACATAACTCTGAAGGTAGATGGGAGGTGAAAAAGGATTGACAAAGACAAACAAAAAAAAGATAACATAGAAATAGTACTCCAGAATTGCACACACGTGTTTGCAAGATTCACCTACCTAAACAATGCCCTAATTGAGAAAATCAGAAAAATATGTTAGATATAAGAAAATTCAAGCATAGGAATTAGGTAGTAGTGTCATTCGTCTCCATGGATAGCAGAGAATGTTGATCTAAAAAGGCACAAAGATCATCAGGGCGATGAAAGGATTTAGAGAAACCATTGTTCAAGATTCTCATAACAGACAGATCAAATAGGTTATATTTACAGCCACAGCTTCTTAGTAATGGTTGAAATTCAGTGAATGCTTTGTGAATTTTAATAGCTTCCTTGGCAAAGTCTGGATGTATGAAAAATGGATTACCAATGACCATGAAAGTTGAAATCTCTCATGCCACTTTCCGAATCAACACTAAGGGCCTGATTACAAATCTGGTGGTCTCAAGACTGACAGACTCACGGTGGCGGTCAGACCACTTAGGCTGTGGCAGTTTGACTGCCACATTATGACCCTGACGGTCGGGCCTCCAGGGGACCGCTTTCTCTGCCAGGATCTCTGATCCCCAAGGGCTGACAGCAGTCTTAGTTGTAATCAGCCAAGGCAGTGCTGAAGTCAGTGCCAACCTGCTGATTCCAACTGTGTTCTCCACCAGCCTTTTCATGGTGGTTCAACCACTATGAAAAGGCTGGCATAGAACAAATGCTGAGGGCCACAGGGGGGACCTTGCAATGCCATGGGCAGTGAAGGGGCACCCCTCCCCAGCACCATCAGAATGTGCACTGTCTGCACAGCAGACAGTACTCATTCCAAAGTTGCCTCCCTATGCAACAGCATTGGACTCAGCTCCATTTGGAGCCAAGTCCAATGCTGCCACACGTTTTCCACTGGGCTGGTCAACGGAAACATTGGTTTCTGCTGGTCAGCCCAGTGGAAAACTTATAAAAGGGCAGATGTCTGGCATCAGGTTTTCCGACCTCCAAACTCGTAAACAACCCTAAATGATGATGATGTAGAACTATAAAGATCACTTTACGTGGTTTAGCATTGCTTGGAATCTCATGAGAAGAAATTCTATGTGCCTTGACAATTTTTTATTTTTCTGGGAATTTTAAATGTAAAAGACCAGGCAACAAGTTTTCCAAATATTTCCTGCAGTCTTTGCATTAAACATCTTCTTTTAAATTTAAGATGCATTTATATTGTCTATTACAATGCTCTAAGTCAAGTAATAGAATATTCATAGGTACAATTTTTGCAGTAATAGGCATCAGACCATCAATTTTTGCTTTTTCATCTTGAATTTTTATTGCATTGTTAGAAAGTTTCTTTGAAAGACTAGCCATGTCTTTGTGAATATTTTTCATTTCTAATTAAATATTATCTGTATTACAGCTACCGCTTGTAATTCCTCTAATAAAGTGAATAAAGAGGGCTCACTACAATCCATAATATTTTAGTTTACTGGCGGAAAAGAATTTGTTTGGTTAAGTTTGTTATTTATAACATGCACATTCTTCCCTTCCAATTTAATATATATTCTGTAAATATCCTAAAATGAGGTCAAGTATACTTAAAATGAAGGAGATAAAAAGTTAAACAAGAATAACCCCGCAATAGTTGACTGTGCTGTAGTTAAGACCAGCTGTGGAATGATTTAGCCGTCAGCCGCGCTCTTTCCTGAATATGTCTCCACATTCCTGACAGGAATGTTCAGCAGCACTTCAAAGGAAAGCTCGGCGGAAGGCTCAAGAAGAGGAATGCTTTCAAAACTGCATGCAGAGCCCCAAAACTGGCCTTGCCAGGAAGCGCTGGCAACAGGGAATCATTTTATGCCTATAATAGGGGTAAAGCTAGCCTGGAATATGAAAAAATATTGTCGATTAACACGGGCATCATAGAGGGTTATTGGGGTACGGCCATCTTGTTTTGTGAGCTTGTGCAACTCCCAGGAGTGTACTTTTGAAAAACAAAAACTTTGTTAAAGTTTAGAGGACAGCTGTCAAAACCGGCAATGTTCTTTTTCATACCTTAACAAAATTGTCCATGATGGTCATTTCTGTCGTCGGAAGGAGCTCACGTCTCCATCGACTCCATACAGAGCTAACAGCCGTGTTTTTTGGTTTCTGCAGTGCGTAGGGTCAATTAATTTAACTTTGTAACTAATATTTCTCCGAATTAACGCAGTATTTTAGACAGCACTGTATAGAAACAGAAAGAGCAAACCTTACGAGTTGTTTCTGATTTGTACTGTCTAAAAATGAAGTTCAAATTCAGTTAAGTTAATGGACTTTACACAATGCATGAGCATAAAAACAGGTGCTCAGCTCTGTGTTGAGTCAATGTAGCTCATCATGGTAGGGTCTAAAGAGATGCCTGCTTTATAGTAAGACTCCAAATTCTGCAACTACCCTATTTTTCTTTTCCATTGCAACCTAATGAACCAAACCATAAAGAATTTAAATGATCTCTGAGAAAATCTTATTTAAAACATACATTAAACCATCATCCTGTGAAAAGGAGAGCCGGTTATTAGTGAGAGCCTACTTTATCTCCTGCCATTAGATCGGAAAAAGACAAAGACGAGAGCTTTCCCAGCTAGGCTTCATTATTAGGTTTACCCAGCCCAGAATATAAATTGTATTGATATATTCCTCTTTCACGTCACTACTGCAAGTATGTTTTTTGCTGTCAAACGTTTAAAATCGATATGATGTCACGTATGCAGTTATGATGCATACCTGAACCTTTAGCAGTTTTTAATTTATTGATTAGCAAGAGACATCAATACTTCTGAGGCCAGATCTCAAAACCTTTTTGACGGACCTTTTTTTATGTTCTTTACGTTCTTGGTGGCAAGTGACCACAATGCTTGCTGCAAAAACACCTTTCACGACCCTATTATGAAAACAGGATTCTGGAGGTAGTAATGTGGAATAGTGTTTGCTTCACGTGAAAGGGCCATTGGTGTTAAAATTAGCTATGATTTTGACACTGCAAGGGACAAAAGTAATTGAATGGTTGGGAAAACCTCTGCACAAGCACTCTAGTTTTTGTTAATAAGTACCTATTAGATTAGAACTGGAAGTGGAGTGGGCACTTTTAAATCGTGTAGCAAATGCACAGAACACTGTTAAAGAGCAGGGCGAGGTGACAAAAAGACCAGCGATCCCAATGTGTTAATGGATAATGAAAAGAAATCCCTCTTAATGACCTTCGAAGACGTCAGAGCCAATCTTAAAAAACACCTACCAGAGGATTTGGAAGTTCTTCTCTTCTGTTGTGCGCTCCTTTTTATTTTGGGGTGGCGTGTTCTGCTGGGTCCTTGACAAACTCCAAATTATTTCCTTTCATTTTTATTTATTATCAGGATTTCTTTGCTGAGGCCAGGCAAATCGGTGGATTAGAATGATTTGCATGTTAAAAATAGCAAAAAACGCTTGCCATTGTATGAATCGAGATGGTTTAATTACTGGACAAAATACAGGAACAAGCGTGTAATTCGACTACTGATTAATATCTCTCTTTACCTTAATAGGTTATGCTATAGCCAGTGCTTTAAATGGAAAAATAGAAGTGCAGGTACTCTGTAATAGAGTACCTGCTTGTTTCTGAGAAGTGCCGGTACTCTCCAATTAAAAGTATTACGTTTTTCTTGAGATATGCCGGTACTCTCCCTCTCAAAATAAAAAAGTGCCGGTACTCAGTACCGGAGAGTACCAGCCCATTTAAAGCACTGGCTATAGCTAATATAAGTTTGCGACAGAAGAATTCAGGCTGTGTTATGTGATGTAATGTAACAAGGGTTTCCTGAGTGCTCCGCGAGCCACTAATGTGGCCTCTGGGCGCGAGAAACAGAGAGAATAGTAGCTCTTTTGGTGGATGATATCACTACATTTGTGCAATGAAGAGATGTCTTTTCACAGCACTTTTAAAAGTCAGGTAGTCACTGCTGTTTTACAGATAGAGATTCCAGAATTTTGAAGCCTGAGCCTATAATCTTCACATGATAGTAGCACAGTGCTCTAGAAGAACTGTTAAACCTGTCAGCCATAGGATGGTCTTCACCCAAACTCTCTGCCTATTTACCTCCAAATTTTGCTGAAATTCGTTTTTGTTGGCTTTAGGATTCTGTGCACTTTACCATGCTAATCATTGCTAAAGGGCTTGCGCTCACTCCCCTAAACATGGTTTGCCTGGCAGATACCTAATTGGCATATTTAATTTACTTATAAGACCATATACCCAGGGCCTGTAAATTAAATGCTTCCAGTAGAACTGCAGCACCTATTGTGCCACCCAATTAAGTAGTCCCCTAAAACATGTTCTGGGCCTGCCAATGTAGCCTGAATGCAGTTTTAAACTACCATGTAATTTTGGCATGCACTCCCCCTTCCCAAGCCTTAAACTCCCCTCTTATTACATACATGTAACCTCTAAGGTAGGTCCACGATAGCCCATAGGGCTGGGTGCTGTGCAATTCAAAGGTTGTTTATGTACCTTCAGGTTTTACGTGTCCCATTAGTGAAAAACTTCCAAATTTGTTTTTCACTACTAAGGCCCACCTAATCATAGCATAACATTGGGGATTCCTTATTATACTTAATAAGCTGTAATTTACATTTGGGAGCAGGTAGCTATGTCATGTTTGGGACCTATGAAATTGTAATGATAAACCCTATTTAATTGTAAAGGCAGATTTTTCATTACAATTTTGAAAATGCCACTTTTAGATAGCTGGCATGTTCCAGCCCTTAGCCTTTCTGCCTGCAGCCTGTCTTGAGTTACATGACTGGGTTTAGCTGACAGGCTTTGCAAATTCCTCACAGACAGTCACACAATAGAGGGATTAGATGTGCCTCAATGGGCCATCTGCTAGAAGGATGGGAGGGTGGAGCTGGGCACAGCCCCACTTATAACTGAATAGCCTGTGCCCTTCCTTCACACAAATTTGCCTAATGACCTTGTATTGTCACTGCAGCCAGTTCAGAGCCAGGGTAGTGGAGTCAGAAAATTCCATCCACTTCAAAGTACCTTTCCATAAGCTTTTCCCACCTTCCAGAAGAAGGGTATCGGAGTATAAAAATAGGACCTTCAGATCCACTCTTCAGTTCATTACTGGATTTATGCAAGGTCTCTCAGAGGACTTCCTGCTGCTGTGACCTGTTGTGCATTCTGCCAGACCACTGCTGTACCTGGAAGGACTGATTTGCTGCCTGGAGTCTGCATTGAACTCTCAGAGGACAGCTCTGCTGTTGAGCCCTGCATCTCCACCTGCACCCAGGACTACCAGAAATAACTCTATGGGCTAGTTTGCTAGTGTCCTTTTCAGAGCCACAGGGACATAAAAATCTCCTATCATCTTAACGCTGCAACTGGATCCACCCTGAATGAGTCCTGAACCTCAAGAGGTATCTCACCAGTCATGGACGCTTTGTTGTGGTGCTAAAGGTACCTAGATGTCCAAAAACCAAAACTGAGGACTTAGTAAAAGTTTGGCCCAAGAGTACTCGGAGAACCAGGAGGAGGCCAGGACCAACCTGCTTGCCTATATGCCCTAAGTGCATCACCAGTAAGATTGACTTTGCGGCTTCCCCCACTACATTCTTTTCCACAGCATCAAATCCTTTTCATCGGATGTTCACCAAAGGAGTATGTGACCTTTTGGAATTGTCTTCTGCTACAGCCCTGTGCCTCATCCCGCTGGAGTTTTTCAATTTCCATTATGGTGACAAAGTCCATACTTAGAAATCTTCAATGCAGCTTTGACCCAAGGCCATCCGACAACAAAGCTCCCTACTTGGACACTTCCTACAGCCTTGCCCTGCTGAACTTCACAATCTCAAACACTTTTTCTCAGAATTTCTTCTAAGTCCAGAGGTAAGGGCCGACAGGGCCCAATCTACTTTGCATACTCAAACTGCACTCTATCCCAGTTGGCCATATTTTTTCGACTTTGACCTGGTCTCACATGACTAGATGTCCACAGGTGGCACTTTGATCTTTTAGGTGCTAGTTTTCACTAAACACTTTACAAATTAATTACCATGTACTACTGATTGGATTTTCATTGTTTTGGCATTAAGTAATTTATTAAAATGCACTGAGTGTTTCTAAATTGGCTTGGGATTTCGTTTGTGTTGTTTTCACATTGTTACTGTCTATGTGCTGCATAAATACTTTACACACTAACTCTAAGTTGCATTTTTGTGCCAAGCTACCCAAGGGTTAGCATAGGTTAATTTAGTGACTTTTGTGGTTCAGCATGTACAGGATTGTGGCTGTTGTTTGACTAGGGCACACACCCAAGTCAACTGACAACCTAATTTCTCACATTGGTGCTCCTTGGTGGGGATCAGGACTTGTGTTTGTGCAGTACCATGCATGATTTGTGTTACAGAAAAATCCAGATAAATTATTTCATATCAGATTGACCCCTTTTTAAAATCTTTTACAGTTTTTCTATAGTATTTTTCCCCATTTTCTAAATTTAAGTGCCCTACCTTCCTTTTTGGACCATGGAGATGGAGCCGTGCAACCTTGACACCCTCAGCAGGGCTGAGCTGCTTAAACTCTGCAGGCTGAAGGGACTAAAAGCAAATAAGAGGGCTACCAAACTGGATCTCCAGATAACCCCCAGGGCCATTGAGGAGTTGTAGAGGTGGCAGGCCACCTCGGAAGAGGATGAGGTGGATGAAAATGAGGAGGATGGAGCACAAACAGAGGATGAAGCTGGAGAAGATCCAACCCAGGGTCCTGAGCTGCCAGGAACCCAGCTGGACCCCAGAAGATGACCTGGAAGACCCAGATGCCCAGGATAGAGCGGGAAGCAGTATGTCTGCCAGGGGCCTGACCCCGGAAGAGCTGGAGGTCAGAAAAAAGGAGAGGAAACTCAAAATGGAGCTGGCTATAATAAGGATGGAGATGAGGAGGCTAGTCTGAGAGAACTGAACTTAAAAGCAGAGCAGATGTAGTCCAGCAATATTGGTGGCTGCGTACCAGCAGTGCCCACTCGAGAGGTGAGGGTCCACATCCCCAAGGACCTGGTGCCCAATTATGTGGTGGAAGTGGATATAAATAAATGGTTCTCAGCATTTGATGTAGCTCTGAGCGTGCACAAGGTCCCAGAGGTGTACTGGGAGTAGCTTGTGGAACTACATGCCCACAGTGGGGATGGACACATACTTGACAATTGAGGTGGAAAACGAGACCAAGTATGCCTTTATGAAGACCATTCTTCTTAGCAAATGTGGGCTGACACCTGAGAAGAACCTTCTTAGGTTTGGGTACAGCCACATACTCTCAAACTAGTTCTGTGTGGACTTTTTAGTTTATTCCAGCAACGCACTGAAAGGCTGGGTGAGGAGCAACAAAGTGGATGGTTTTGCTGTGCTGTACAGCATGATTCTGAGGGAACACATGCTCCATATCCGCTTTACAGAGCTCAGAGAACACCTAGTATAGAGCAAGTTGATTGACCCCAGGAAGCCTGCTGAGGAGGGGGACCTCTAGGTCAGCAGCAGAGGGCCCAAGAAGGTATCTGGGAGGGACTTTTAAAAGGGTGGGGGAGGTTCCCACCAGAAGAAGGAGGGGGGAGATAAAAAGAAAGAGTTCTCTCAAGGCCCCCAAATAGTGCTCAAGGGAAAGGATCCCAATCCCTATCTGTCCACCAGAAAAAAGGTTTCTCTGATAAGAATCATACCAAGTCTGTCCCCAGGTGCTATGAGTGTTATGAGTGTGGGCACATCAAATGTGAACCCAAGTGTCCCAAGTGGACACAGCCCCCCCAGTGGGTGAAAGACTCTAGGGTTGGCTAGCATATTGCTTGGGAAGGAGTTGGCCCCAGTAAGAGGGGAGATAGGTCGGTGTGGTTACCCTAGCTCCCTGGGGTGACAAGGAAATGATACCCAAAGGACATATGCCTTCTAACACTTCCAAGTATAGGCAGTGGGTCACCATCAATGGGCAGAGCGTGGAGGTTCTGATGGACACAGGAGCTAGTATGACTATGGTAAAGTATCATCCGGTATAGTCGCAGCAAGTGATTCTGAATACATTCCACCAGGTTGCAGTAGCAGACAGCCGGGAGACCACTACCCTGTGGCTCTAATTCCCATTGAATGGGGGTGGGGATCTCAGGACTTCTGAAAGTTGCTGTGAGACATGTCATGCCTGTGAACTGTCTTTTAGGGAAAGATCTGAGGCACACTTCCTGGATGAAAGTGGAGCTCAGGTTACATCTAGAAATGTTGGGGTTGCCTGAGTGGCTCTGTGTGACTGACGTTTCTATGGCTGCCCAGAAGGGGAGTCAAGGATGACTGGAGCCTGGAAAATGGACCACACAAGGAAGGGCAAGGGGTGTGGGAATTCAAACCCTGATTGTCCCAAGGTACAGGTGATGGGGCTCTGGAGGATGCTACCCCAGAGCCTACTGGGGAGGACATTGCCTCCCTTGGTGACCTGCCTGAGTTTGCTGGATGGCAAGCAAAAGAAGGGTCCACCAGGGAGGAGCTCTGTAAGGCACAGAGAGGGTGTGTCCAGCCCTGGAGGGCATGAGGTGGCAAGCCCAAACCTCTGGAAATTACCTTATTTACTGGGAGTATGACCTGTATAGTGAGCTTAAGGCACCTGTGCATGGGGCTTCATGTATGTTGGTAGTCCCCCAATACTACAATGCCTTCCTCCTGAGACTGGCTCATGAAATATCTCTAGCAGGACATCTGGGGCAGGACAAGACCTTTTCTAGGCTTGCCTCCCACTTCAACTGCCCCGAATGAGGATTTCCTCAGATGCAATCTGTAGGACTTGCCTAACCTGCCACACCAGTGGGAAGACAGGGAAAAAGTTGAAAGTTCCCTGAATCCCTATCAGGATTTGTGGTATGTGTTTTTATCCCATGATGAGATCCAACCCCATCGCCTGCAGAGTGGATCAGGTAATTCAGTTTAACAACCTCAAGAAACAGGGATCAAGCCTTTGCAGAAAATGTCATATTCGAGTGGGTCGCTGTTGGTGGATTTTCTGGTAGTGAAGACTTAGTGTAATACTCATTGCTGATATATAGCTCCTTTCAAGATGACCGTCACTTTTGCTTTATTGTTAGTGAGTTTCTAATAGTCATGCAAGACTGCTTCTTTCTTGGCAGCCACTTCTGGAAGGGAATAGTATATGTAGACATGAGATGAGGGCCCATGGCTGCTATTCAGAGTCTTTCAGGAGTGCAGAGTGATGGGCTAATTCGAGTTCCCTAGACATGAGATGAGGGCCCCGTGGCTGCTATTCAGAGTCTTTCAGGAGTGCAGAGTGATGAGCTAATTCGTGTTCCCTCATCCTGGGGGAGGTTCTAGACTATTGATGCATGTACTGAAAGACGTATTGCTACCACAGTAGGCAAAACATTACAGGAACAGCTTATTCAGGCTCTAAAAACAAATGTTATGAATTTTGGAACATTGACAAGTATGGAGTTTTGAGGACTTATGACCTCATCCAGAAAAGATGCTGATTCAAATTCCTCACACTCGCATACAAGGCTCTCCACAACCTAGGGCCGTCCTACATCAATTTTCAACTAAGCTTCATTATCTCAGCAAGACAACTACTCTCCACCTCACTAGAAAAAGAAGCTGCTTTTCATGAGAAACATTTTGTATGGCAAGAATTTCGACTGGCCCTACTCACTTTAGCAGGGAGTCCCTTTTGAAGTGGGGCCAATAGGCAATCGCCCACTTCGCCCATGTTTAAACTCTTCCTTAAAAATGCCTTATGCATGCTGGTAAATGCTGGTAATATTTTAAATATAATCTCTGGGTTACTTATGTGCACACCCCCCGCATCCATCGCAGTTGTAGCGGAGGCCGCTCCTATACAGCAGGCAAGTCCTGGAACAGCCTGCCCCTCCACCTCCGAACAGCTCCCTCCCTGGCAGACTTCAGAAGGAGGCTCAAAATGAGGCTTTTCAACAGAGACGCAGCACCCTCAGCACCCAGATACCCTTAGGGGTGATAGTGCTGAACTTTACAAATGCTATGATTTATTGATTGGTTGATTGATTGATGAATACCTTTTTCATTTGGTTTGAAAGTAACAGCAAGTTAATTTAGACTGTGAGAGTCATTGAGCCACAGCTATGCTGAATCATGACATCAGAGGTCTCTATTATAATTAGTAATTGTTGGGCACCTGGCATGAGTGGCGCTCTGATGGACTGGTCACTTTAAGAAGATGGAGAACTTAGACATCTTAGGCAGAACGCTGCACCCTGAACCACTGTTCGTCATTGAGGAATTCACGCTCACTTCCTCTTCCTTGATTCCTTTTTTTTATTTTTTTATTTTTTTTATTTGAAGATGCACAGTATACAAATACCAAAACAGAACGAAGGCTGAATAAATACAATGAATACATTAAATAAATACATATCATTGCATAAATTCATTTCATCGATCTACAGCAGACATCAAGACCACTGAAAAGGGGCATATGAGATAGCCTGTTCACAACCTTAGAATACAAATACCTTAGAAAACAAATAAAGTGCCAAAATTGAGCGTGATTAAATAAATAAATAGATCCCCAACGAGCCTGATTTAATTATTGCTTAGCCACTGTGCAAACGGGGCCCAGATACTTCACCCATCCGTTTACGCCCGCGGCCTTTACACGCATAAGAACCCATCTCTAAATAAAACAATGAGCACATCCGAGCCAGCCAATGGTTAAAAGTTGGCGGACTTGCCTCCAACCAATCAGATGCAATGCAGCAGCGGGTCACAGACATAGCTAGAAACAAAAACCTCCGTGAATATTCTGGGTATACCGCTCCATCAGTTCCAAGTAATACTAATTGCGGCGTAATTTCCACCTCCCGATAGTTTAGCCTAGTTAAAAAATTAGCAATATCAGTAAAAAATGTATGTAGCCTGCTGCACTTAAAAAACATATGTACCAGGTCGGCTGATACACTTTTACATCTGGGACACACCACACCCCTTGTGCTGCCCCAGTTAAATAGCTTAGCGGGAGTATAGTATAAATGAAAAATAGTCTTATAATGTTGGGCTTGTGGCCCAGCAGATAATATAAAACGCTGTGCCATATCTAAAGAAGTACGTACTGATACTTCAGAAGCTCCAATATTCCGAGCCCACCTCTCCGCCTGTTTACTCAAGTCATCTGGCATTAAGTTCAAAAAGAGCGGATAAAGCGAGCAAACCCGCCATCTAGTGGAATTATGAAGAACCTCCATAACTGGGATTCTATCCCCCACCTGGCCAGATGCTGATCTAAAATTTGCCCCCAAAAAATGTCTGATTTGCAAATATTTAAAAAAATCCTTAGTGCTCAATGAGAATTCACTTATTAGTTCTTCAAAAGATTTAAGGTGGGTGTTCCCATAAAAATCACCAATACGCCGAACACCAAGCTGTGCCCACCTGCCACAGTATTCATCCTTAAAAATATCAGGAAGTACCGACGAATTCAAAATTGGGGTATAAAAGTTAATCCGGCCAATTCCAATTTTTTTTTTTACATTGGTCCATACCTTAAATGCAGCCCAGACAGTCTTAAACTTCACTTTTTTTAAATAACTAGGCTCCACTGTTCTCAAGAAAGCTGCATTAGCATGCCTTCCCCAAATCATATTATATATAGTAGGACAAATTTCGCCAGAATCTTGATTATCAACCTGTGGATTTATTAATGGTTGGATATATTGCAATGCAGATGCCCAGTAATAAAATAGAAAATGAGGGGACGCCCACCCCCCCCTCTCTCTGGGTAGAACTAAATACTTATATGCCCGCCGTACTTTTTTAAAAGACCAAATGAAACTAATCGCTAAGCTCTCCATATGCTTAAACCATTCTTTGTTAAATTCCAGTGGAATAGTGTGGAAAAAATATAGGACCCTAGGTAAAAAAATCATTTTAATGAGATTGCATCTACCCATAATTGTTAAATGCAGATTGTTCATATGATGCAACTCTTTCCTAGTTTTAGCTAAGACAGGAGCAAGATTGCTTTCTACTATCAAGTCCAAGTTAGCCGACAATCTGACACCTAGATAGGTCACTTGGTTGGCCCTCCTGTTGTCTTCAATAATGGCCCACTCATTGCCCAATATTTGGCACTTATTCCTATTTAATGCATAGCCTGAAATTTCCCCAATCTCCGCAGCTAATTTCTCTATTTGTTCAATCGCCTTCCCTGGTTCAGGGGTAGTGACGGCTATGTCATCAGCATATGCCAAGATTTTGAACCTGCCCTCCGCCATTACCATAGGCGAGATCAATGTACTTTGCAATAGCTTCTGAATCAAGGGGTCTATATAAAGTGCAAACAATAAAGGGGAACAGGGGCAGCCCTGCCTAGTTCCTCTTGTAATGTAGAAGGGTTCTGAAATTGCCCCGGCTAATTGAATTCAAGCAAGGGGCTTCTGATATAGACCTTGTATAGCCTCAATAAAACCAGCCCCTATATTAGCTTTACTGAGCACTGTCCATAAGTATTTCCAATTGACCCGATCAAAAGCCTTTTCGGCATCTAATAATATTAATGCCATAGGGGCCTCCATAGCCTGAGATGCATCTAACATGGTGATAACCCGCCTAACATGATCAGCGATCCCCCGCCCGGGGATAAACCCATGTTGCCAAGGGGAAACAAGCCCACCAATAACTCGACTAAGCCTAACCGCATGGATTTTGGCATACCATTTAGCATCCGCGTTTATCAATGAGATAGGTCGATAGGAGCCTGGCAAAAGTGGGTTCTTCTCTTTTTTTAAAAATATGACAATGTTAGCCTCCAGCCATGAGCCTGGTGCCCGCTCTCCAGCCTGTACTGACGTAAAGAGTGCCATGATATCATCCTTCAATTCCTCAAAAAACGTTTTAAAGAATTCTATTGGGATCATATCAGGGCCAGTAGCTTTCCCATTAGATATAGCAGTTAGAGCCGAGACAATCTGCTCCAACTCAATAGGGGCAGTCAACTGACAGCCCTCTTCTTGCGGTAGCTTTGGGCTTGACATGTCATTCAAATACTGAGCCATCCTTTCGTCTCTCTCATCCGAGAAGAGGTTTTCCTGCTGGTACAATGCGGAATAATATTCTTTAAACACCTGTAGTACTAACGTATCTCCATACACAATCTGCCCCAGCCTATCTTTAATTGCCAAAATGGCACTCCGAGCCATCTTTTGTCTAGTCTTATATGCAAGCACCTTGCCCACCCTCTCACTCAACTCATAACATTCCTGCATACGAATCTGGGCTTTAATGATGTCTTGATCTAAATACAACTGAATGATCTTGGCCTTCACGACCGTAATCTTATCCAAAGTATCTTGTATTGGAGCATTATTCCTAGCAAACCCCACTATCTGACTCTCCAGAGAAGCCAATTCGGTCTGGGCCGCAGATATAACTAGGTGCCGATGTTTCTCCCGCCTAAGGGCGTAACTCAGAGTTTCCCCGCGGATAGCAGCCTTTAAAGCATCCCATAACACCTCCGGTGGAACCGTACCCCTGTTAAAGCCCAAAAACTCAGTTAACCATATTTTCATCCGTGACACATAAGCTGAATCAAGCAGCAAGCCCCGGTCAAAAGACCAGGGTCTCAAATGTCGCTCCTTTTGCAAGTCCGAGAGTTGTACTACCAAGGGATTATGGTCAGATATGACCCTAGGAAATTTTTCCACCAGAATTCCTTCGCATAACGATGGAGACAAAAAAAAATAATCTAACCGGACGGACTTCCGGTGGGGGTATGAAAAGAAGGTGTAACCAGGATCCATAGGCATACAATGCTGCCAAGCATCCACAAGACCATGAGTCTGCACCAACATTTGTAAGGCGCGAAACACCTTCGGCTTTCGTCCAACATATGGACCCTGATTCTGTAAGGGGATATTAGTCTCAGTATGTATATTAAAATCCCCACATACAATAAGCGGTAAGGCCCAGAGCGCAAGTTCAGTATTCAACATATTAATACCAGCTGGATCATCAGCATTAGAGCCATAAATAGAACATAAAGTAAAATTTGATTGCCCCATAACACACTCTATTATCACCCATCGGCCCATATTATCCACCTTTTTCTTGACCACCTTAAGAAGAAGATCTCGCCGTGTAAGTACTGCAACCCCTCTAGTATTCGTTTCTTGGGTGGTGTACGCGACTAATTGGAAACCAGGAAAATCTAACAAATACTTTTTAGCCGGGGTAACATGTGTCTCCTGCAAACAAATTATATCTGCCCTTAATATTCTGAGCTCATGAGTGACAAGACGTCTTTTCTTAGAATCATTTAGCCCACATATATTTAAGGTAGCTATCCGTAAGATATTACGTTCCCCCATTGAAAACTGTAGCAAATATACCCACACTTACAACTTGTTTCATCATACACCTAATAATCTCCTGTGCCTTCAAATGCATATTTCTGTGCATCTCCCGTGCAAAGCCTACCCAACCCCAGCCCACCCCACCAATCACCACCCCACCCACAAAAGAAACCCCTACCTCCCACCCACCCCCCACCCAACCAAATGAGGCTTCCAGACTGTAGTCTGTAAGATGGACTAGCGGCCCTCCCCCCTTGATGGCTCCTGCAGTGACTCCTAAATTAAACAAATTTACTAACCAAAGAAGAAGAATTGTTTCCCCTAAGAGACTAGACCCCCACCAACCAACCATTTCGATAAGAGCACCCCTCCTCCTTTTCTACTCACCCCAGGCTACCCGCCTCTCTCACCCACCCCTTTCATTTTTCCTTCTCTTTTCCTTTTTTTTTTTTTTTTCCCCTTCCCCCTTTCCTCTTTTTCCCCTTCTCAAAAAATATTAATAATACTTTAAGCCCCTCTCTTTTTTTTTTTTTTTTTTTTAGCCATATGTCAATAGTTAAGTCAAAGACTGCAAGTACTCCTTGGCTTTAATCTCGGATGCAAACACTCGTATCATCCCATTATATATAGTTTTAAGTCGAGCCGGGGACAGTAAATAGGCTTCCGCTCCCTTCTCCTGGAAGGGGCTAATCAGTTGTCTCAAACGCCATCGTCTCTCTACCGTAGCATGGCAAAAGTCGGGGCGGGAGAAGAATGTACAGCCTTCACCGCTGATCCTAGCATCCGGGCGGGCTTTCTCAAAGACTATTTGGCGCAGCAAATAATTGCCAAAATAGACTATAAAAGCTCTAGGCTGTTGCTGGGCTGTTCCACTTGCTCCTGTTAATTGTTGACTTCTCAGACGTAGTGGAAACCGATGGGCTCTCTGTATCTCTTTCTCCCAGTCCCATCCAGTCTGCTCGGGGAGTGCTGCTTTAAGCAATCTAATTATAAAGGCTCTTGAATCCTGCCCTTCTACGCCTTCTTGTATCCCAATTAAGCGCAAGTTGTTACGACGTTGCCGGTTTTCAAAGTCCTCTACTTTCCACTGAATATCCGAGAGCTGACTCTCATGCATAGCGGCTTGTTTTGTCACCACCCCGAGATCTGACTCCAGTGCGTCCGCCCGGCATTCAATAGCAGCGATCCGCTCCCCAATTTCAGAGCATGTCTTCGCAACCTTACTGACTGCCACTTGTAACTGCTTCGTGGCCACCCTGGCTTTCTTTCTGTCCCTCTGCGTTTGCTTATGCTGTGACGTGATGGTCTGGTAAATAAGGTGCAGAGAAGGGGAAGGAGGCGCAGTCTCTACATTCAGAACATTAACCTCTGTCTGAGCTGGAGCCACTGAAAGATCACCCATACTATGCAGCAGTTGTTGTGTTTCTGTGTAGTCCCAGGACATAGCTCTCGACCTAGACACCTTCTTCTTTTTTTTTTCCCTCTTCTGACTGGACTCACCAGCTTTGTCTCGTCTTGGTACCTCGGTCTGTTTTGCTTGGCGTTTGACTATGGTGCCCCTCAACGCAGAAATAGGGGTTAAAGGCGCTGTAGAACTATCGCTAGTCTCTGAGTGTATGGAGGGGCAGGTGCTGTCCTCATCCGAATCTTGAGATTGATCTGACAGGGAAAAAAAGTTCTCTCCAGGTTCCCCCTGAACTAATAGGTCCCCTCTGCCCTGCCGGTGGTCACGAGTCGCCTCCGGAGTACAAGCCGGAGTTGCCGGGTCGGTGCTTGGCAATAAGCATGCTACTGCTGCTGCTTGTTCGCAGTACCCTGCCCCTGTCACCACTTCTTGCGCCAGCCCTACATTGCTTTGAGACCCAGGGGCATATAATGGCCAGTCAATTTCCCCCTCAGATACTGCTGCAAGCGCATTACCCCCCACACAAAAAACAGAGACCTGTGGGGATCCCCCAGCAATGCAACTTACAGTTTGATGTAAATCCAAAGAGCGGCTACCAACACTGGTTTTCACCTGCGGCGACCCTCCATTATCTGAAGAAGCTAGACATCTTAGACCAGTGCTGTCGCCATCCCCAGCCGATTCTGTTGCACCAGTGTCAGAGTCCCTTACAGTAGTACTGCCCCCCATAGGGGTTGAGTTATGGAGGGCTTTAAACATCCGGGGTATAGTCACCACTTCCTCCTTTTCTCCAATCTGCTTTGCGCCATTCTTTGCCTTGTGCGTCTGCCCCAAAGCCGCAAAGTTCCCAAAAGCTGGCTGCCTGCCCTCAGGCACATTATCACCGCCGCCGGTGTTTCCAAAGCCGCTGTTTTTGGTGATCCCCCCCCGGACGAGGGGCTGGGGATCCAGAGGTCGTCGTTCCTGCGGCCCTGGTTTCGACCGGCTACCACGCGCAGCTTTCGGGGCCATCCGCCACTGCCTGCCACGAGGGGGTAAAAAAATAGCAAATGTCGAGATGAGGAAGCCACGGCCGTTATGGCCGAAATCACCCAGGCAACTCCTAATAAATCCGCCGATTCCGCCGAATCCGCGTGTAATGCTGCTTGGCAGGTGACTGCCGCAGATGTAAGCGTCTGGAGCCGCCCGCATAATCCTCCCCGCGGGGGAAACAACAAAAAACGCCACACAGGAGCCGGGGGGAAGGAGAGCTTACTGACCGCTAGCTACTCGCGGCCACCATCTTGCCTCGGTAGCAGCACAGGTTTTCGATGCAAACCCCTCTTCCTTGATTCCTGATGCCCTACATTCTCTGTTCTCTGCGGTGCCGCAGGCTCTCTCTCACCGGTTCCCGTCCTACTCCGTTCTTCATCCTCTCCCCAGCCCTCCACTTCCTAGCGGTCTTCTCGTTGGGCAGCAGGCCTGCTGTCTCTTCTATTGAGTTCATTGCATCCTGTAAGAAAGAAGATAAATGAACATTATAAAGCCGGCACATTGTCTTCAAGGTGGCAACTCGCTTATCGCACTAGTATAATTAGTGTTGCTACTTATCTGATATGACTCTTGCAAAATATAGTCCTGGCTCCTGGGAGTCTCTAAAAAGCAAAAGAGAGTAGTCCTGAACAAGACAGTCATGCTGAACGTTAACTTGATGTATTTAATTTTCTTAATGAACTTGATGATTAAGGTCCCATTATAATTGTTTGGTAGACTTCCTGACTCAACTTCCTGTGCCTTGTTCTATTCCCTGAAAGCAGTTTTCCTCTCCACGTGCATCAATATATATGGGGTAGGTGTAGATGGTTTAGGCCTATAAGTTACCTGTATGTACAATTCAGACATTTTCTTAGAGGCATTTACATTGAAGCACTTGTATTTGTAGATGCAGTCATCAGCAGCCAAGCGGTTTCACAGCAATCTAGCAGAAAGGAGGAAGGGATATTAGGTAATCCATAAATATATGGCATAATAATAGGTGCTCATATATTAGTTAACTAGGCACTTATTCTGTTGCTTACCTTTGAGAAGCTGAGAAGAAGATGAGGCAGCTCAGAAGTCATCCAGTGGCAGTCCTGTGTCCATCAGCTTGTACCTTTGTCCCGGTAGGCCAAGCTGGATCATCATTATCTGATCTGCTTGACCTGCGGGGAATTTGGAAACTTTCTGCATCTTCATTTCATACTCATACAAAAAATTTAGGATCCTGACAGTATTGTATTGGCACAAGAACTTTGGAACTTTTCTTTCTACTTGTGTTATTGAGATAAACAAACAATTCTGAAAACAGGAATTATCCTGGGTTCGCTATATAATATTTATTTTAACATGTCTCTTCATGTGTATAACAAGAGCAAGAGGGTGATTAACTGAGAAAATAACATAATTTTGAAACTCTGGCAAGAGATTTTCCAATTTAATAACGCATGACCTCAGTGAGGATTGAATTATTAAATATTCGTGATTTGTGATCTACCAGTTCTTGTTTTGCTTGTTATTTTCTTTTCTACAGATCTTCTTCCCAGCTGTACCTACCCTAATTCCCTTCCCCCAGGGGCCACACAGATCCTCTGTTCTAATATAGTCAGAGCCAGAGCTGCAGGAAGGTGGGCTTCTAGTTCTGGGTGATACTCTTACTGAGGATCCAACCCCTGTGACAATCTTTTACCTGTCATTGGCACCCCCCTTTGAAAGGGTGGTCATCAACATTGTAGGACCTATGAACTACAACACAGCCTTAGGCAACAAGTTTATCCTGTTCTTGGTAGACAATGGCACTAGATAACCAGAGGCCATATGTTGTAAATGGCCCTCTCAGAAAGGTCACCCCAAACATTTTGCCTTTTACCCTCCACTTTGTGCTAAATATTTTTGTTGGCCTTAGGACTTTGAGCACTTTACCACTGATGACAAGTGCTAAAGTTCCTGTGCTTCTCCCCTGAACATGGTGACATTGGTGTATCCACAATTGACCTACTTAATTTGCTTGTAAGTCCCTTGTATATATACCCAGTGCCACCCACTTAGGAAGCCCTTTAAACATGTCTCAGAGCCTGTGTGTGCATTTTCACTGCCGCTTCGACTTGCCATTTAATATCCCTTGTCAAGCCTTAAACTCTCCTTTTATTACATATAAGTGACCCCTAAGGTAGGCCCTATAGTACAGTATGCTATGTAAGAAAAAGGCAGGACATATACTCTTAAGTTTTAAATGCCCTGGTTGTCAAAATATTCTCAAAGTAATTTTTCATCACTGTGAGGCCTACTCCTCTCATAGAACAGCGTTGGGAATTCCTTAATACTTTTAAGCAGCAATTCCTGATCAGAAAGGAGTAGCTACATCATGTGTCATGTCATTAGAATGGCAATGATAGATACTTTGTAATAGTAAAGTTGGATCTGGCATTATTAGTTTAGAAATGACAGTTTTAGAAAGTGGTGATTTCTCTGCTCTTAGTGCTCTGTGTGCCTTGCCACCTGTCTCCAATATTCATCTGGGATAGGTGACAGCTACACTTTCTATGTTCCCTTTAGACAGCCGAAAACACAGGAAGGTTAGGTGTGTCTGAGCAATCCTCTGCATTCATCCGCATTCTGGTGGGCCTTCCTGGGCCAGAAGGGTGGAGGGGAGCTGACACTTACACTTGAACAGGGAAGTCCATGTCCCCATACAAAGGGCTGAATACCCCCTACTGATTGTCTGGAGCCAGGGCTAGGACGAAAGGATCTCTGTGCACTTCAAAGACCCTTCTTTGAGGTCAACCCCACTTCATAGGCATATCTGTGTGTAAGAACTGGGTCTTTGACCCCACCAAATCAGTACACTACTTGACCTGGGAAGAACTCTGCTGGAGTAAAGACTGCTGCACTGTAAGTATGGTCACTCTGCTTGTACTGACTGCTCTAAGGCACTGCTTCTCTTCTTTGCAGAGCCGCCCTGCTCCCTGCTGATCTCTGCCCTGCTGAAGACAATAACTGGACTCATCTCGCTTGAACCCAAGTGACGTCGGCATGCCGGTTTGTCCCCTGTTCTGCTGCATGCTCAGGGAATGCCTGTAATTTTGCTGGTACTGCTAGACACTGCCATCTGTGAGTGCTACACTTGTTTGCCCTCCAGTCTTGGGCCTCAGCAGTGGGTTTTGCAGCTGCTTTCTGCTAAAAACCAATGCATCATCACGACTGAGCATGTTTTAACCAATGCATTGCCCCTTCGATGCAGAGTCTGTTCGACGATTGAGATTTACACACTCTGCACGGCTCGATATGGGCGCATTGTTCTCATCTCTACAGAGCTCGACACCGACGCAGGAGTCAACTGTATGGAAAATATCACCACATCGCCTTCGCATTTGCTCCTCGATGTCGATCTTCACTCCACACAAGGTACTTCTTCAGTGGACCATTCTAAGGTTCTGTAGCTGGCCTACCCTCCATCATGATTGTCATGAACTTTGGAGTTGCAACTATCTCTCGCAACTTCACATAACCTTTTGGCCACCAGTGACTTCTAAGCACTATTTTTAGCACAATCTTTAAAAATTTGTAGGTTAACTTCTACTGATTAGATTTTTGTTGTTTTTGTCTTGTTTTCCTCAGATAAATATTCTCTAATTTTCTAAACCGAAGTGGAGTCTTTTTGTGGTGTTTTCATTGTGGTACTGTGTGTGTGTTGCACAATACTTTACACATTGCTTTTAACCCCTTTGCTGCCAGGCCTTTTCCCCTCAGGTGCCAGGCCTTTTTTTGGCTATTTGGGGCAGGTTGCACTTAGGCCCTCATAACGTTTTGTCCACATAAGCTACCCACACCAAATTTGCGTCCCTTTTTTTCCAACATCCTAGGGATTCTAGAGGTACCCAGACTTTGTAGGTTCCCCTGAAGGAGACCAAGAAATTAGCCAAAACACAGTGACAATTTTGTTTTTTTCCAAAAATGGGAACAAAGGGCTGCAGAAGAAGGCTTGTGTTTTTTTTCTTCTGAAAATGGCATCAACAAAGGGTTTGTGGTGCTAAAATCACCATCTTCCCAGCTTTCAGGAACAGGCAGACTTCAATCAGAAAACCCCATTTTTCAATACAATTTTGGCATTTTACTGGGACATACCATATTTTTACTATTTATGGTGCTTTCAGCCACCCTATCAAAAAAAGAGAGGGACTGGGAGAATTGTGGTCCAGTGTACAGTCTCCCAAGACCTCAATATATAAATAGAAATAGTACACTGTTCCAATATATGTACCTGCAGGGAGGGGAAATGTCAGTTTTATCAGGAGAGCCCTCAAGCATCCACAAGGATGCTAGGCATCATCATTGGGCAATCTCCTCGTCAGACCGGCACTGCAATGTCTGGCGGACCACCCCACACACAGTGGTGGCACTCGACCGAAAAAGATCTAGCAGAAATGAGGTCTGCGAAAAATACTGACAATAAGAAAAATTATAGGAGAGACAGACTAATTAAAATTGACTCTGAGCCTTAGGCATCATAATTTAATAACTCAGAACAAGGGTCAGGCCAAGATTAAAAAAAGAAAACAGGGGAAGTTAATATGGGGAATAATGTCCCACCATCCTCCATGGAAAGGAAAAAGGTAGTGTACCTAGTCCTAACACTGTGTGGTCAACATGGTTCGCGCCTCTACAGTCAACAAATGATCCCTTGGCGCTTCATCAGGACCGTAATAACTACTTCTCCTTCTTATACAAAAAAAAGATCAGTGCTGGAGAGTCACTTACTGAACGAGGACTATTTGTCACCGTCAATTGGTCAGTAGGTCGCCCTGCATGAAAATAGAAAAAGACATACATTGGTGTCTACACAGTGAAGAAAAAGTAAAAGTAAAAAATGTGATTACCCCGAAACAGAGTGTGACACAATGGACATGACACAGAAGGCTTACCATCCCATAGTAGAGAAAAGGCATCATAGGAACACGCCAGCCTCAAACCAGAGGGACTATACTAGGTGTAAAAAAAAAAAAACATATAAATATATATATATAATGATAATGTAATGTTGCAGTGCATGGATAGTTAACACACTGGTAATGGTTCATGAAGAAAATCAGGGGACAACATGTACACAGGGTCACTAGGTACACTTCCCCTACCAGTCTCAACCGTGCTAATATGAATCTAGCTGTAGATGTAACCATGTCGCAGACAAGGACTAGGTGTCGTTAGAGAACATCAAGTAATTTGACAAAAAATGCTGAAAAAGTCTATGGGGGTCATTCCAACCCTGGCGGTCGGTGTTAAAGCGGCGGCCAAACCGCCAACAGGCTGGCGGTAAAAAAAATGCAATTCTGACCCTGGCGGAAACCGCCAACAGAGACCGCCACTTTAACACACCGCCCGCCACGGCGGGACAAACAAACAGCGCAGCGGTCACCGCCAACAGACAGGCGGGAGTCAATGTACCGCCCACCCTATCACAACCCACCAATCCGCCACCTTTTCCGGGCGGTGGCCCCGCTGATAAAAACACGGCGGAAACAGCCATTTCAAACGGAAAACGCTCACCTCCATACACCCCACGAGGAATCAGGACAGCATGGAACCCGAACTACACATCCTACCAGCCATTGTCTTCCTGCTCCTCTACCAGGAGCACGAACGCCGGCGCAGAAGACAACGGTGAGTACTGCACCTACGACACAGGGGAGGGGGAGGCAAAAAATTACGGGGACACACATGCGACACACCCACCCTCACCCTCACCCACTACAACACACACATCAATGCATGGCAACACATCACAGTTACACCCCCAGCCCCCTGGAAGAATGCAAAGGCAAAAGGAAATGATTATAAATATAGAATTATATTGTAAGACTGAGTATAAAATTTATCACACATCTATAACTTTATATACATAAATTGTCCAGTCCGATATGTCTATCAGCCATTGTTCGTGGGCCACTGGGCCAAAACACATGGGCAAAGCCCACACAGGATACCTGCCTCCAACGGAGAGAACACTGCAGGGGCATCAGATAGGAAAACTACAGGCACCTCAGGGGGAAGGGGAAGGGGGGGCACCTCAGCCAGATGAGTCCACGACGCCAGATCCACGAGGGGCCTCCATGGCCACTGTACAATCCTGGGGAGTGCAAAGCCACAGTCTCTCAAGTCTCTACAGTGGGTGGGTTGCCCACTGCCATATCCTGGGGAGTGCAAAGCCACAGTCTCTCAAGTCTCTACAGTGGGTGGGTTGCCCACTGCCATATCCTGGGGAGTGCAAAGCCACAGTCTCTCAAGTCTTTACACTGGGTGGGTTGCCCACTGTGCCATCCTGGGGAGTGCAAAGCCACAGTCTCTCAAGTGGATAACAGTCTCCACTGGTACTGGAGGGGGACTAGTGCCCAGAGTGCTTCGTGCAGCCCTGCCTGACACAGATGCGGGCCTGCCCCTTCCGCCAATGGGCCAGCGGTTCTTGAGATGAAGGGCCCAGTTCAGCTGTGCTTGAGACGGCGGTGCCCTGTTCAGCGGTGCTTGAGACGGCGGTGCCCAGCGGAGCAGTGCTTGAGACGGCGGTGCCCAGCGAAGCAGTGCTTGAGATGAAGGGCCCAGTTCAGCGGTGCTTGAGATGAAGGGCCCAGTTCAGCGGTGCTTGAGACGGCGGTGCCCTGTTCAGCGGTGCTTGAGACGGCGGTGCCCTGTTCAGCGGTGCTTGAGATGAAGGGCCCAGTTCAGCGGTGCTTGAGATGAAGGGCCCAGTTCAGCGCTGCTTGAGACGGCGGTGCCCTGTTCAGCGGTGCTTGAGACGGCGGTGCCCTGTTCAGCGGTGCTTGAGATGAAGGGCCCAGTTCAGCGGTGCTTGAGATGACGGGCCCAGTTCAGCGGTGCTTGAGACGGCGGTGCCCTGTTTAGCGGTGCTTGAGACGGCGGTGCCCTGTTCAGGGGTGCTTGAGACGGCGGTGCCCAGCGGAGCAGTGCTTGAGACGGCGGTGCCCAGCGGAGCAGTGCTTGAGATGAAGGTCCCAGTTCAGCGGTGCTTGAGATGACGGGCCCAGTTCAGCGGTGCTTGAGACAGCGGTGCCCTGTTCAGCGGTGCTTGAGATGAAGGGCCCAGTTCAGCGGTGCTTGAGATGACGGGCCCAGTTCAGCGGTGCTTGAGACGGCGGTGCCCTGTTCAGCGGTGCTTGAGATGAAGGGCCCAGTTCAGCGGTGCTTGAGAGGACGGGCCCAGTCAAGCGGTGCTTGAGACGGCGGTGCCCTGTTCAGCGGTGCTTGAGACGGCGGTGCCCAGCAGAGCAGTGCTTGAGACGGCAGTGCCCAGCGGAGCAGTGCTTGAGATGAAGGGCCCAGTTCAGCGGTGCTTGAGATGAAGGGCCCAGTTCAGCGGTGCTTGAGACGGCGGTGCCCTGTTCAGCGGTGCTTGAGACGGCGGTGCCCTGTTCAGCGGTGCTTGAGACGGCGGTGCCCTGTTCAGCGGTGCTTGAGATGAAGGGCCCAGTTCAGCGGTGCTTGAGATGAAGGGCCCAGTTCAGCGGTGCTTGAGACGGCGGTGCCCTGTTCAGCGGTGCTTGAGATGAAGGGCCCAGTTCAGCGGTGCTTGAGATGAAGGGCCCAGTTCAGCGGTGCTTGAGACGGCGGTGCCCTGTTCAGCGGTGCTTGAGATGAAGGGCCCAGTTCAGCGGTGCTTGAGATGACGGGCCCAGTTCAGCGGTGCTTGAGATGACGGGCCCAGTTCAGCGGTGCTTGAGACGGCGGTGCCCTGTTCAGCGGTGCTTGAGACGGCGGTGCCCAGCGGAGCAGTGCTTGAGACGGCGGTGCCCAGCGGAGCAGTGCTTGAGATGAAGGGCCCAGTTCAGCGGTGCTTGAGATGACGGGCCCAGTTCAGCGGTGCTTGAGACGGCGGTGCCCTGTTCAGCGGTGCTTGAGATGAAGGGCCCAGTTCAGCGGTGCTTGAGATGACGGGCCCAGTTCAGCGGTGCTTGAGGCGGCGGTGCCCTGTTCAGCGGTGCTTGAGATGAAGGGCCCAGTTCAGCGGTGCTTGAGATGACGGGCCCAGTTCAGCAGTGCTTGAGACGGCGGTGCCCTGTTCAGCGGTGCTTGAGACGGCGGTGCCCTGTTCAGCGGTGCTTGAGACGGCGGTGCCCAGCGGAGCAGTGCTTGAGACGGCGGTGCCCAGCGGAGCAGTGCTTGAGATGAAGGGCCCAGTTCAGCGGTGCTTGAGATGAAGGGCCCAGTTCAGCGGTGCTTGAGACGGCGGTGCCCTGTTCAGCGGTGCTTGAGATGAAGGGCCCAGTTCAGCGGTGCTTGAGACGGCGGTGCCCTGTTCAGCGGTGCTTGAGACGGCGGTGCCCAGTTCAGCGGTGCTTGAGATGAAGGGCCCAGTTCAGCAGTGCTTGAGATGACGGGCCCAGTTCAGCGGTGCTTGAGACGGCGGTGCCCTGTTCAGCGGTGCTTGAGACGGCGGTGCCCTGTTCAGCGGTGCTTGAGACGGCAGTGCCCAGCGGAGCAGTGCTTGAGACGGCGGTGCCCAGCGGAGCAGTGCTTGAGATGAAGGGCCCAGTTCAGCGGTGCTTGAGATGATGGGCCCAGTTCAGCGGTGCTTGAGACGGCGGTGCCCTGTCCAGCGGTGCTTGAGATGAAGGGCCCAGTTTAGCGGTGCTTGAGATGACGGGCCCAGTTCAGCGGTGCTTGAGACGGCGGTGCCCTGTTCAGCGGTGCTTGAGACGGCGGTGCCCTGTTCAGCGGTGCTTGAGACGGTGGTGCCCAGCGGAGCAGTGCTTGAGACGGCAGTGCCCAGCGGAGCAGTGCTTGAGACGGCGGTGCCCAGCGGAGCGGTGCTTGAGATGAGTGTCCAGGTCAGCGGATCCGGCCCAAGCATGGATGTCACTCGCCACCTGACATGTGGCTGGCGGGGCCTTCCTGCCCATCTGTCTGGTGGCTTGCGGGGCCCTCCTGGGCTGCAGTTCTTGGCCTGTGGGTGTCCTCCTGCCCACCTGGGACGTGGCTTGCGGGGCCCTCCTGGGCTGCAGTACCGGGCCTGTGGGTGTCCTCCTGCACACCTGGGATGGGGCTGGCGGGGCCCTCCTGGCCAGCTGGCCTGCTGCCGGACTTGTCGGGCGTGCTGCCCTTCCCACCCTTCCCTGTACGCTTGTGGCCCTTTCCCACCTTTGGCGGTGTGCCAGGTGGCACCCGACTTCCTGCCGGAGCCAATGTACGGATTTTTGTCCCTGGGGTCTTTGGTCGCTCGCGCCGGGCACTGGCAATCTTAGGATGCTTTTCCGGGGGTGGGCTGACCGTGCCTTGGCTCCTAGCTGAACTGGATGCCCTTGAGAGTGGGGGACTCCACAGTCCATGGACAAAAGTCTTTACAGGTCCCGGTTTTGTGGTGGCTGAGGTGCTGATTGGAGTCTTATGAGATGGATGGGGTGGGGGAGTTGTAGGAAAGAGGTCAAGTTTGGAAAAGAAAAGCAATTTGGAAAGAGAGGGACGGGTAGGTGTAGTGGGTATGGGAGTGGAGGAAGAGGATGTGGTTGTAGGAGTGTGAAGTCTGGTGTCTTTGGGTGCAGGTGCTTGGGCTGGAGGCTGTCGTGAGGTGGATGGCTGTTGGGTGGGTGGCTGCCTGCGTGTGTGTAGTTTGGAAGAGGGGGTGACAGACACACTTGGAGAGGACACAGGGGACGTGTAAATGGTAGTGGGGGTGGTGACTGCACGTGTGCGGAGTGTTCTGGTGGGTGTGCTGGTGATGGACATAGTGGCTGAAGATGTTGTGCATGCAAGTGTGAGTGGAGACATCACAGGGAGGGAGGAGGGAGACGAGGCGGAGGGGGACACAGTGGAGGCAGTGGCTTTTGGTATGTCTGCATGTGGATGTTGCTTGTGTGAATGCTTGTGTGATGTGTGGTGCTTATGTCTGGATGAGCTTCCCTTGGGTGTTGAGGTGTGTGCAGGCTGGTCTGTAGGTGTGTCTGGGAACAACCAAACACAGCTGCTGGAGTGCGTAGGCGCCAACACATTGTGAACAATTTCTTTTAAATATTATCACCATCACCACTTAATGAACTATTGTAAATAAACACTGATAAGAAACACCACATCATGGTCTGGCTAATCATTTCTGCACACCTTTAGCTCTAACTATCAGAAGAAGAGTGTTGCCTCATGGAGCATTGATGATATAACAATCAGGACACAGAAAATCCCACTACAAATGTGATGCCTATCATACAACGGTCACATACACACACAATGTAAATGACTGACATCCTGTACAGTTCACCTTTGAAGGGCAATAGCTGAGGACCACACCTATTACACACATACATGTTGGAAACATGGTTCATCGCAGCATATGGCACACAACTAAAACACCATCACTCAACTAGGGGAAAACAGGCCTCATACATCAGGCAGTTCACATGCTTTTGCTTCAGGAACAGGAATGTATGACCAGACCCTTGACAGCAGTAACTCTAACTACATACAATCTTTGCAAAGACTATCTGTCACTAGAGTTACACATAAGCAGAACATGCACAGCACAAGTGCCACACATATGACAAGCATCCAGCACATCACATCCCATCTACATGTCAGCCCTTTTCTAAAAACCTGACACACCCATGCACCTGGTCACACCCCACCTGTCTGAAGAGGTCCCTGTAATACAAATATGTGTACCCTGATGTTCCCTCATCTACACACACACACTAACAAGAGTCATCCAGTGTGCCACACCCTTTCCTATGGTATACCATTGTCATAGTACTATCTGACTGCATGGACGTCAGCTCAAATAATACACTGGTTAGGAGTTTATAAGGCCTGGTATCACCTGTCGATAGCTTCCCGTGTGAAAGGTACTGTAGGCCATTTGAAAGCAAATCTCAGGCCACACCAGTGATCACCTCCATGCACACCACCCAAATTTACATGCACCGTCCCTGTTGATGCCTCCTACAGCTTAGATGTTGTCATTTTGGCAATTACACCGTTAAGCATTGTTACTAATGTAGCTGTGTAACACTGTATCTGGGTTCATGTGTCACCTTCAAAGCAACACAGGACATACACAGTTTGACATGTCAACTGTCTACTGCTCCCTCCGACCAGTCTTAATCAGACCACTGATCATGTCAATTGTGAAAGAGCTGGATCCTGATTGACCCTGCATCCTGTCAGCCTGACTGGCACCTGTCCGTGGGTCACCCTAAAGATTCCCGGTGGCCACATATGGACCACACTTGCTGTTCAAAACCTCTCTTTCCTCAGAGGCTAAAAAGCTTGATACATGTGCTCACAAATTAGCTAATAAAGACATCCTGTTAGCTCTTTCATATTTGTAGAGTCACAATTAGCAATCATCTACATGTGTGCGCAATTATGAGTAATGTCCATTTCGGCCAATCATCATTATTGCACTGTGAATGCCTTCCATACATCCTGTAAGGCACATTTGCTTTCGCTAAGCCCAGTATTTAGCATGTAGCACCGTTAGGTAAATCAAATTTCCATGACTCATTTGGACATAAAAATTACATAATTGACATTATGCGTCATATTTTCACGCATACAGCTTGTGCGTCATATTTTTTGACGCACAGGAGTGCAAATAATGTTGTATCCAAATATTTTTAATAATTGGTAAATAATATTTGGATGCAGCATAATTGTCACCTCTGGAAGTGAAAATTATGCTGCATCCAAATATTATTTACCAATTATTAAAAATATTTGGATACAGCATTATTTGCACTCCTGTGCGTCAAAAAATATGACGCACAAGCTGTATGCGTGAAACTATGACGCATAATGGGAAAAAACGGCGGCCATGTTATGCAGGATGTGATGTAATAGGATATCCTGTTTACAGATTCTGTATAGTGGGTGTACTTTCACTTTGCAGTCTGTGATTATTCTAGACTGTGTGGCTGTGTGCAGAGTGTTGTCCTGTGATTTTGTGCTTTTGTGTCCAGAGTGCCATCTTACTTGTTGTTTTGTCATTTAAATATTGTTGTATAATACTGTCTGAGTGTGTGTTGTTTATATTTGTCCAGTCCAGTGTTGTATTTATTGTCTGTGGGAGTCTGTTGTGGGTACTGTTATATAGGGGTTAGTTGGGCTCTTCTATTTGTTAAGTTTACTTTGTATTTCCTTACTCCTACTTTCCCCATTTTCCCCTTTCTTCTTTTTTTCCCACTACATTTTCCCCTTTTCTGTGCAGAAATGTCGGGTAGGCCACGTCTTTCCAGGATGGGTGAGGAGGAATTGGGGGGGTTCATATGGCTGGTGTGCCATTTCCTCCCACGGATGCTCGAGGCTGGGGGTAGGGTGATACAGGGGTATCACACTGAGGCCCGAAAAGTCAGGTGGGGGAAGGTGCGCCATCACTTGGTGCGTCTGTATGGGAGCCAACGCAATGACCACCAGCTGAAGCACCGCTGGGCTGACCTGATCTCCAGGGAGCAAGATCTGCTGGACCACCTGGGAATCATGATTGGTGGCCATGTTGGTGAGTACAGATCATGTAAATGTGCACAATAAAAAGCTGTGTAGTGATATGAGATGTGTTAGAAATGGGGTCTTTGGTTGACAGTCAGGTTACCCCCTGTTCAAGCAAGTACCCTCACTCTAGTCAGGGTAAAAGAGAATCACCCTCAGCTAACCCCTGCTTACCCCCTTGGTAGCTTGGCAGAGCAGTAGGCTTAACTTCAAAGCGCTAGGTGTAAAGTATTTGTACCAACACACACAGTAAATTAATGAAACCACTACAAAATGACACAACCCCAGTTTAGAAAAATAGGAAATATTTATCTAAACAAAACAAGACCAAAACGACAAAAATCCGACATACACAAGTCAAGTTATGAATTTTTAGAGATTAAACTCAAAAATAGCGCTTAGAAACAAAAAATGCTTCGATGAGATGTTAACACGGCGTCGTGACGGAGTCGTTCCCAACAAGCCAACACCAGCGCGCCGGACACGGAGTCGTGTAGACCCCCAAGTACAGTACCTTTGGTGAAGAGTGAAAACAAGCCAATGCACGAAGTCGGGGATCGCGGCGTCTGTGCGAAACGTTGAATCCACGCACTTCGAGCGGCGTCGGTCACGACGTGGTGCGGCGACTTCCACGGAGTCGCGGACTTCAGCGGGGCTCCAGCGACGTCGGGCCTGCGAAGAGCATCGCATTCCATTGAAGGTCACAGTGTCAGGTGCAGGCGGCGTTACCGGATTCAGCAGCGGCGTTGGTCCGGAGTCGTCCGAAGTCGATTTCCTTGGATTTCCACCAGCTTTCCTTTCAAGGGCCCAGGGACTGGATAGGGCACCACTTGTCGGGGCAGGAGTCTCTCCAGAGACTCCAGGTGCTGGCAGAGAGAAGTCTTTGCTGTCCCTGAGACTTCAAACAACAGGAGGCAAGCTCTAACTCAAGCCCTTGGAGATTTCTTCACAAGATGGAAGGCACACAAAGTTCAGTCTTTGCCCTCTTACTCTGGCAGAATAAGCACTGCAGGAAAGCTCCACAAAGCACAGTCACAGGCAGGGCAGCACTTCTTCCTCAGCTATCAGCTCTTCTCCAGGCAGAGGTTCCTCTTGGTTCCAGAAGTGTTTCTAAAGTCTGTAGATTTGGGTGCCCTTCTTATACCCATTTTAGTCTTTGAAGTCACCTTTCTTCAAAGGGGACTCACACCTACTTGTGAAATCCTGCCTTTCCCAGACAAGGCCTCAGACACACACCAGGGGGTTGGAGCCGGCATTGTCAGAGGCAGGCACAGTCCTTTCAGATGAGAGTGACCACTCCACCCCTCCCTCCTAGCAGAGATGGCTAATCAGGAAATGCAGGTTACACCCCAGCCCCCTTTTGTGTCACTGTCTAGTGCGAGGTGAAAAACAACCCAACTGTCAAACTGACCCAGACAGGGAATCCACAAACAAGGCAGAGTCACAGAATGGTTTAAGCAAGAAAATGCTCACTTTCTAAAAGTGGCATTTTCAAACGTACAATCTTAAAATCAACTTTACTAAAAGATGTATTTTTTAATTGTGAGTTCAGGGACCCCAAACTCCACATGTCCATCTACTCTCTAGGGGAATCTACACTTTAATCATATTTAAAGGTAGCCCCCATATTATCCTATGAGAGAGACAGGCCTTGCAACAGTGAAAAACGAAATTGGCAGTATTTCACTGTCAGGACATATAAACCACATTACTATGGGGGTCATTCTAACCCTGGCGGTCCGAGACCGCCAGGGCTAAAATGACGGAAGTAACGCCAACAGCCTGGCGGTGCTTCCTGGGCCATTCTGACCGCAGCGGTAAAGCCGCGGTCAGAAAACCGGGTCCCGCGGTTTCCCGCCGGATTTCCCCCGGTTTCCCGCCTGATTTCCCCCGGTTGCCCAAATCCGCCATGGCGGCGCTGCAAGCAGCGCCGCCATGGGGATTCTGACCCCCTTCCCGCCAACCTGTTTCTGGCGGTTTTTACCGCCAGGAACAGGCTGGCGGGAACGGGTGTCCTGGGGCCCCTGGGGGCGCCTGCACTGCCCATGCCACCGGCATGGGCAGTGCAGGGGCCCCCTAACAGGGCCCCAGTATGCTTTTCACTGTCTGCCTAGCAGACAGTGAAAAGCGCGACGGGTGCAACTGCACCCGTCGCACACCTGCAACACCGCCGGCTCCATTCGGAGCCAGCTTCAGTGTTGCAGGCCCCTTTCCCGCTGGGCCGGCGTGCACTATATTGGCTAGCGCCCGCCGGCCCAGCGGGAAAGTCAGAATGGCCCCAGCGGTCTTTCGACCGCGGAGCGGCCATATGGCGGTTCCCGCCAGGCGGGCGGCGACCGCCGCCCGCCAATGTTAGAATGAGGGCCTACATGTCATACCTTATCCATACACTGCAGCCTGCCCTTGGGGCTACCTAGGGCCTACCTTAGGGGTGCCTTACATGTAAGAAATGGGAAGGTTTAGGCCTGGCAAGTGGGTACACTTGCCAAGTCGAATTTACAGTGTAAAAATACACTTACAGACACTGCAGTGGCAGGTCTGAGACATGATTACAGGGTTACTTGTGTGGGTGGCACAACCAGTGCTGCAGGCCCACTAGTAACATTTGATTTACAGGCCCTGGGCACCTCTAGTGCACTTTATTAGGGACTTAACAGTAAAACAAATATGCCAATCATGGAGTACCAATTACGTACACATTTTAAACAGGAGCACTTGCACTTTAGCACTGTTTAGCAGTGGTAAAGTGCCCAGAGTAACAAAAACAGTAAAATCAGAGTCCAGCACACATCAACAACCTGGGGAACAGAGGCAAAAAGTTAAGGGAGACCACGCCAAGGATGAAAAGTCTAACAAGATGATTGGTACACAATCTGCCAGATAAGTTGCTGACTGTGTGTAATGCTGAGGAAATATACAGGGTAATTGATGCACTATGTGAAGGATGACAAATGCTAGCAGTCAGGCAGCTCATGTTCTGCAAACTTACAGGTTGCTTGTTGCTGAATGTAATTTAGTGCCGCCTTTGTGTCAGACAAGCGAAACATTAATGAGGCAATCATGACTCTACAGGTCACAATTGCCAGTGAAATATGGATGTACTAACATCATACCTACATATGTTGACGCTATAGCTAGACTGACATTGGAAACCCTACATGATGCTGAAAATGAGTGCTGCCTTCACGTCAATTGATGATAGCAATGTGGCCCAGACATATGTCTCATGTGTGTCTGGTGAGTGTGTAAGGAAAGTGTTCACGGAAGTGCTATGCCTGTTAGGGATTACTGTGCTCCTTCACATTTTATTGATACATGCCAGATCTGAACATGAACCATTTTTGGAGAGGAGTCAGGTGCCCTCAGCTAACATCTTAGACAGGTATTTTTTGTTTCTTGTGCCAAAATCCGATTAGGGATGGCAGTCCAAAGGTATGGACTAGGGTACAAACATCTATGTTTGGTGCCAATCACCATTGTTGGGACACATCAATTTATGAAACTTTAACTACATGAGGTATTGCCAAAGTCCCTGCCCCTCTGTACAATGTACCTATCTGTCACAAATGTGTCATGACCACGTAGGCTGTTTGACAGGTCATGCAGTCCTCAAGTAACCAGCCTTTGGATGTCTCTCTTGGATGCACATGATGAGACGAATACAGACCAATATTGTAGCTGCTCACTAATGGAGGTGCATGCTTGCCACCACATGACAGTCAGGGCCACTGCATGTGTGTAGAAGTGTGTGTAACTGTAGCAGGAGACCCATCCTATGTAAATGTTGGCCATGAAATATTCCATGCAGTATGAGCATGTCTGAAAGTGTTTCATTACTCATGTCAGCTTACAAATTGTTTTTGTAATTGAAATTGTTTGTCAGTGCACTGAATCTGAGCATATTCTTCCTTCCATGCTTTACAGGTGGACCTGCACCGTACACAGTGGGAGAGGTGGCTCGTTTTGAGGACCCCGACACCTATAGTGGGTGTTGACATGTGTGTTATGTTTTTTGTTTGCTGGTGATGTGTGATGGACTCCTGTGTGTTGAACACATTGCAAGGTGTGATGCGCTGCCCAATCATTAGTCTTGTTCCATTAGTGGGATTTCAGTTCTTAGAAAATTTGGAGTTGACTAATGCTTATCCATTTGTCTGATCTAGGGTTTGTAGGCCATTCCTGTAGGGCCCGCTATGAGAACTGGGGTAAGTCATGTGGAATACACTAGTTACAATAAGAGTTGCACTGGGACTCGTCTCTGACTGAGTCTCCATGTCAGACTCACATTCTCCCAGATAGCTTCTGCAAATGGCTTTTCTGAAGACTGCTGCTTCCCTATTAACCGATGTACTGAGTACACTGTAGGTTGAACCTTCTGGGAGCATGTACTTCCACATGTTGTACTACAAGTGTGTGGAACTAGAGTTCTGAGGCCTAGGTATGCATGCTATTCATGATCATGGGTGTTCTTGCTGCTCTGTGACTGTTGAAAATAATGCGTCACTCGAAGTATGTGATGTTGACCTAGGTCAGTACATTCTGACATGTGTGGGCCTTGGATAGGACAAGGTTTAGCTGACTCCAATTTGTTGTTAACCCTTACTGGTGGTGTGTGTGTAGAGCCAAACACATGTAGAGCTTTCTATACATTCCTGGGTGTGCATGTAGTTTGGGATTGTTTGTTGTTCTCCCCCCCCCCTCAAACACAGGCATGGGTTTGTGAATAGGGTACCTAGGACTGAAGCAACCAGTATGTTACACATACTTGTGACTATTTGAAAGTTTGTTTTGAACCTAGTGTACACACTCACGAATGGCACATGAGTACTGTACTAGCAAATCCTATTACAAATAGCAGGCCTTGTGGTTTGTGATTATCATCACATACACTGACATATGTAGTCCAGGCAATAGGCGGAGGATGTGCAGCATGATTGTTAGCTGACAACTGTCAGTACTTTGATGACAAGTTATTGCCAGTTGTTACCCATCATGTAGGTTTTGGATGTGCTATGTGTGAGATGACCTTTGTAGGCAGGCTTTCAATGTACTTCCTCTGAGACTTTCAATGATCTGTATGGTGATATGAGCTGTTACAAGTACAGTAGATGTATTGTCAGATTGACCACTTGTGCTATTTCACACAATGCAGTTCCTATGGTAAATAGTTGCCCTTTGTATTCACAGCTGCAAACATGACACCCGCCCAGAAGCATGAATTTGAGAGGCGGGCCATGAGATACAGACACATCCTGCAGGTGCAGTTGGGGTTCCGAAGGATGGCCCATACATACCAGTCCGATCGGGCCTCCGGAGCATGGTGGGCTTCACCACAGGGTGGCCCAAGGTTGCCCACTACAGCCACCACCACCACAACCACCGGTTCTCCCCAGGTGGCCCCACCCACAGCGGGGACAGTTGTCCCTACATCTGCAGCACACCCAGGCCCCAGCAGTGTGACAGCTGCAGGACAGTCCAGTGGGCTAGGCTCTACACGGCCACAGAGCACCTCGGCCGGGACACAAACGGCACCAGCACCAACAGTTGACCCAGCGGCATTCCTGGCTTTGGAACATAAGATGGACCGAGTTTTTAAGAAGGTGAACAATCTTAGCCAGGATGTCAGCTACATAAAGAAGCGGGTCAAATCGATGAGGCGGACCCTCCGGAGGGCCAACCTCTAGGATTTTTTTTGTTGCAATGGACATGATTCCCTCCCCTCCCTCCTCTTTCCTTGTTCTCATGATTAGTGGGCTTGGGGGATTAGTGTTAGGTTAGTATAGGTTGTTAGTTTAGTAAGTGTTAGGGAGGGGGTGGGGGGTCCTGATTCTTTCTACTTTTCCTTATTAAGTGTGTGGGAAATGTTGGGGTTCCTGTGTGTTTAAAAAAAAAAATAATAATAACTAAAGAAAATTAACAAATATGAAGAATTTTTTAAAAAAAAAAATATATGATTGTTTAAGATAGTTTAGTATGTGTGTAGGTTAGTATGTGTTGTCCTCCATGTGTCCTGTCTCATAATGGGGGGTGGGGGTTGATGTTTAGAACGATTCGTTATATGTGATGAGTAAGTTTAGCTTAAGTTAGTTAGGGACAGTTGTGGGTAATGAGTAGTCAGGTTAGATTAGGGTAGGTATGACTTTTCCCTTAGTTTCCTCTTGTGTGATTAGTTTTGAATAAATATATAGATAACCCTTTACATTATGTGTTAACTGCTACTTGATCATGTCCTTGGCATCAGTGTAGATGATTGTTGTTCTATCACATTTGTGTCCTATGCTACAAACAAATACAAACTGAGGTGTAAAATGGCAGCTATCCCAGTGCTACCTTGGTAAGAATCCACCTTTTGTTTGAACCACCAATCGGAGTTTACATGGATCACAACGGATTTTTGTTGATGAGTATGTTTTCTACGTCACAAAGTGTGCTTCCAGACTTGGTATTGTGGGGACAGTTTTTGGTCTGACTGCAGTGTGATGTTCAGGGACACCTTCTAAGATGAGTTCATGTTAACACTCTTGTCTTCTTGTCTTCATAACTGACATATATCATGATTACCTATTTGGATGTTAACTCAGAAAGATTGATTCATGCTGTGTTTTGTAGTGTTTGCTTAGATTAGACTGCACAGTTCTATGTGTTAGTATAGCATGGTGACAACATTTATCAGCCACTATTAGTTGACTTTGATATCCCTTGAGGAAGCATTATTCTGTCCAACACAGCATGATGGTGTTTGGATTCTCACTTCATCAGTTATTCTCCTCAGGATGGGCAGGCTATGATGCAATCCTGGGCACTGTGCAGATGTATCTGACTACATGATGTCAGGACAGTTGTATTGACAAGCTACATGATTGGAACACAGGCACATTTGTGTTATCTACTGCACAGTTGATGTGTCAAGTTACACAGAGACATATTTGTTGTGCAAGTGCTATTTATTGAAAAGTGCTGTAGTGCAATATGAACATTGTCCATGTTTGATGAGTCCGTTCTAGTGAAATCTTACATTGTGATCCTACAGAAGGGGTGTAGGTAATGCTACTGACATGCTGGGGTGATGTTACAGACAGTGCAGAGGGACAGGATTTGCCAATTATTAGGAGAGAGACATTAACTGGGCATGCTGACAAGATATACAGTGGTTAGCAGAACAGTCATTGAGTAGAGTTGTTGTAAGACTGCCATTTGACAAAACGTAGGACCTTGATAAAAGTAGGCCATGGTGCAGGAACTAGTGCTTCCGGGTCATTTTCCTTGTGAATGTGATCTGTTCCATGTCTTCTTCTTCTGATGTGTGTGTTGCCTGCTTTGTCCTTGTTGTTGTTGGTTGTGAAGGGGCAACACGTACCTCAGTGTTAGAAGACGTGGAGTCAGACATCCCGGTCGCTGCTCCCTGTGAAGGTCTTAAGGGCAGTACTGCAGCAAGGAGGATCTGCTGGTTCCTGAGAATAGCAGCCACATCACGATGGTAGGCAGCCAGGTCGGCCCTGAGGGAGTCATGATTGCATTCGTGCATGAAGTGGAAGGTTTGGGGTGCGAGGTGTTGTGGCAACTCCCTTACTGCAGTGGTGAATTCCTTGACAGTTTCTTGTAGTCCTTGCGGTATGGATGTTAGGGCTTGCATAGCTGCTGCCTGATCTGCAGATGACATCATGCACAAGCGCACCCCCTCAAGGCTGGCTGCCATATTTTGCATCCCCACCCGCACCTCCTTGGCCAGCTCCCGCTGTACTCCAACTACAGTTCTCTCAAAGCTGGTTCCAGTGTTGTCTGAGTCCTCAGCTGTATTGGAGCTGGCAGGTCTTACAATTGGGGTGGTGGGTGGATCCTCTGCGATGGCTGCTTGTTCTGTGCTCCTCCTTGTGACTGAAGGTGGGGTCTGGAGGGTTTCAAGAAGCTTTTGGATGGTCTCCTGGGGAATGTTTATGGGCTCGTCATCCATGTCATCAGGGAAATCTGGGACAGGCATATCGGCAGGAGATCCATTTTCCTCTGCAATGAAACAGGGTACAATTAGTGTGTCTGTGTTGTGACAATTTTGACGTAACGTGCCTGACTTTTGATGAATTCACTTTGTGGTCTTGTTTTGTATAAATATATGCAGTCCTTCAGATGGGCATTGTGTGTTACATGTATGTTATTGAGTTATCAGACTTGTCAGCCTCATTGCCTCTAGGTGTTGCTTTATGCCAAATAGAGAATAGCCACCTTTTTGTCCTACTCGACCCTCCGTGTATATCTATTCTCATGGTGAGACCTTTCACTGGCTGTGGGTGTTCTGATGGCCCAGGCAGCACACTTAACTGTCAGGACCTGCCCCAATCCCTGATCTTTCACATCGACTTAATTGTAATTGACATGTAGCATATCCTATGCATGGCAATGTTATGATGTGATATGGATGTTGACATTGTTGATGTGTCCTGCTGATGTTGGGTCATGTGTGTTACATTGGATTTCCCTGATAGTCGTATCAGTGTCTTATTTCGTTCTCTGACTGTGCAGGTGTATTTCAGTGACCAGTTACATGTGTCCCCTCCTCAATGCTGTTGTCTGAGCAGTATGACATTTGTGATGTTGCGCTGTTAGCCAGGCACAGGATGGACCCTGACATATGCAGCATGGGTGTGTCCTTAGTGCTGTGTCACTCCTATTGTTGTTTACATTGACTAATGTTTGTGACAACTATGGGCATTGACATTTGACTGTACTGGGGCCTTTGTCTTGTTTCAGGAGATTGTTGCAGATGTCATCCTCACCCCCTAATTTAGGTATGTAGGTTCCATGGGGAGGTTACTGCCATTGGCTACTTGAGCTGCACACAGATCAGAGGTGGTAGTGGCAACTGTTGTTGCAGTTACATTGCAGTTGTCGGTTTTGGCTAGAGGATTGCTAATAGGGCCCCAGTTAATGTAGGAGATATGTTGGCTGACGAGTGCCAGGATGTAAGTTTGACGTAGTGGCCTTCCCTCCTGTCGTGGCCTTCCCTTTGCTCCATCGTTGGCAGGACAGCATGCCCCCATGGGACAGTTGTTGGTGTAGTGTAATGGTGTGCCCCAGCTTATGTTCGTGCAGGCCATGCTCCCCTGCCGTGCCCCTTTACCCATGCCACTCAATGTATATGATGACTTACATGCAATGTGTAGTAGGTATTTCCCCCCCGCTCACAGTTGACATTCTTGCATTATAATTCCCCATGCGACTTACCCTGCATGTGCGTTGTCTCGTGGTAGTCTGTGCTGTCCTGTCCTTGAATCTCTGTGACAATCTCCTCAGGGATGACGGCTGCGACCATCTCCTCCATGTGTTCCAGGGCCTCCTGGTGTGCTGACTCCCCCCTCCAGTCTGCAGTGCTGCCTTCCTGTTCCTGGCCATCTTTTTCTTGGTCCTGCGTTTGCAGTCATGCCAGCGTTTCTTGCACTCGGTGACTGTTCTGCGTACTTCTGCCACACTGTTAATCTTGTCAACAATTTGTTGCCATATAGCCTCTCTCCCACTGATTGGCAACTTAGAGGTGATAAACAGTTGGTGCTGCTGTTCTGTCACCTCTTTAACCAGGATTTCCTGCTCCTCTGCACTGAAGCGACACTTTCTTTTCTTTCTATAAAGGTCCTGGTTCTTGTATGGATCCTCCTGGCTGGTTCCTGTCTGCTGTCATCTTCCTGGGGTCTGTAGTGGCATCTGGGATCCATTTTGGCTCTCCTCTGGTGAACTGGCAGTGTTTGCGTTTTTTTTTTACGCTATTGCGTAAAAAAACTGCGCATATCCGGGTTGCGGTGTCGTAAATCGACCCACAGTCATTTCCGCCGCGTTAACGTCATTTTCCTTTAAGACTTGACGCCGCGGTGTGCGTCAAAAATAATGACTCCCACCTGTTGTTTGCGCCGCCGTGCGTCAAAGTATAAATATGACGCCCGCACGGCGTAACGAAATGGCGTTAGCCGGCGGCAATATTTTTGACGCAAAACTGCGCCGGCGCAGTTTTGCATCAAAAAGTATAAATATGGGCCTAAATATCTATGGGCCATATGTATGAACACATTTTCCCATAGACATAGAATGGGTAAAAACCTTTGATACATCTGGCCCTATGTTCCTAACCAATAGAACGAGGCACTGATAATTGACTCGAAGAGGCCAAATAGGTAAACAACAAATACGTTGGGAGATCGGGAAAGAGCCACCAGAACCTCGAGTGTGAGGTAAAAAACTCTCTGAGCGTTTATAATGAAGGGCTCGTTATCGTGACCGAACATCCAACATGAAAGACTTACTTTGAGTCATCCCGTGGTCCATCTGTGCACCTACCCCGGGTCGCGTGCCTGGAAACAGAAGCAACACGACCCGAGGGTTATAAATAGTCAGACCTCGGAGTGCAAATGCTCGGCTTGAGACCAGAACTCTGCAGTGTCTGATTCCGATCATAAAAAATAAAGAAGGACTCACAATGAAAAAAAGGCGGCGCCCATCTTGGGAGGAGGATTTTGCCAAGAGAGCCATAAGTAAATACATGGAGGTCAACTGAGTGCACCAGAGGCACAAAACTGTGGCATATTCAATGTTATCAACTGGGTACAGTCCAAAAGTGGGAAAGCATGTAGGAGATACAAAAACATTCATATGTTTAATAGAGACACAGTTTGTATGCAAAACTCAATACAATGTAAATGATCTGTCCAATATTGTTAAATGGATAACAAATCCCTGTAAAAATCTAGGGGACAAGGACAGAACATTATATATATAAGGGGCATGTTCTTGCAAACCTAAATAGGTAATGTAAAGACATCAATGCATAAATCAATGTAAATGAAAGTTACATCAGTAAAAAGGTATCAAATCAGTGAGAAGGCAGGTGTGTAACTGATTCAGGGTGATAGAGTACACCACAGAATCTCTTCATTTAGGCCTTCACTGGATGTCTTCAGTCTAAAAATCCAACGTTGTTCAGTTCGAAATAGATACTTGGGATCACAGTCATTATGTCTGGGTACCTGTAAAACTATCCACAATAGGTCGTAAGGGCCATGGTGTGCTGCCAGGAAATGTGAACTTAATTAAGTAGTAATACGCGAACATCTAATATTACTACGATGTTCATTAATTCTCTGTTTTACAGGTCTCGTCGTCATGCCAACGTATTGTAAATTGCAGGGCCAGGTAATCATATAAATACATTGGCGGGTATTACAATAAGTGTGCCTGTTCAGATACCAGGTGCCAACATATTTCAAATCCAGTTGGTCAACTCGTTTAGTCAAGCAACAAACATTACAAGAACCACACGGATAATGTCCGGTGACCGGGGGAAGATTCCATAAAGTTGTCTGGTTTGTCGTATCTCCTTGTATACGTGGACGTGTATGGACAACTAAATCTTTGATGTTAGGCGATCTTTTGAAGGCAAAAAGCGGTCTCGGAATCTGAGAACACCCACACTGTAAAATGTTCCAACGTTTGTTGATGAGTCTTTTGACAGTGTTGGAAAGAGGGGTGTATGTGGATACACAAGTTAAACGAGCTTCTGCTTTCCTCATAACTGGTGCTAACAAGGCTTCCCTGTGATTGTTCCTAGCCCTCTTATAGGCTGGGTTAATAATCTTCTTAGGATAATGACGGTTCTGTAGTTTATGTTTCAACTCTAGAGCCTGCATGTCAAAAGATTGAACCGAGCTGCAATTACGACGCAACCTCAAAAACTGGCCAACAGGGAGATTATGACGCAGGTCCTTTGGGTGGTGGCTGTCGTATAACAGTAAACTGTTACGGTCGGTGCTCTTGTGGTAAGTATCGGTCACAAGTTTACTGTCAACAATCCTGATCATTAAGTCTAGGAAAGGAACTTGAGTGGTGGAAGTATGGGCGATGAATCTCAGAAAGAGGTCCAAAGAATTAACCCAATCGGTAAACAGCCTCCTTCCAGTTAGTGACAGAAATGGGTGTGAAACCAATGCTGGATCCAAGACAGCTAAACATTTCTGAAAATTATACAAAATTCTGAATTCAGCAAGGGGTAATTTGTGTAGATCCTACAAGGTTTTCTCAACATAAAAAAAACAGCTGAATTTAAAAAATATTGAAATTGAGGTAAACAAACAGCCATTTTCCTCTACGTTTTACTCTGTAACATTTTCCTGCAATGTCAAATTTTTTAAAGCAATATACCGTTACATCTGCTGGACTCCTCTGGTTGCGGGTATACATAGGGTTTGTAGGTTCATCAAGAACCCTAGGTACCCAGAGCCAATAAATGAGCTGCACCTTGCAATGGATTTTTATTCTACACCACGTACACAGCAATTCATTTGCTGAAATATAAAGAGTGAAAAATAGGTATCAAGAAAACCTTTGTATTTCCAAAATGGGCACAAGATAAGGTGTTGAGAATCAGTGGTTATTTGCACATCTCTGAATTCCGGGGTGCTCATACTAGCATGTGAAATACAGGGCATTTCTCAAATAGACGTCTTTTTTATACACTGTCTTACCTTTGGAAGGGATAAATGTAGAGAAATACAAGGGGCAATAACACTTGTTTTGCTATTCTGTGTTCCTCCAAGTCTCCCGATAAAATTGGTACCTCACATGCGTGGGTAGGCATAATGCTTGCGACAGGAAACACAAAATGGACACATCACATTTTTACATTGAAATCGGACATGTTTTTTGCAAAGTGCCTTGCTGTAGATTTTGGCCTCTAGCTCAGCCGGCACCTAGGGAAACATACCAATCCTGCACATTTATGAAAACTAGACATCTAGGGGACTGCAGGATGGGGTGACTTGTGGGGCTCTCACCAGGTTCTGTTACTAAGAATCCTTTGCAAACCTCAAAATTTGACCCAAAAACACGTTTTCCTCACATTTCAGTGACAGAAAGTTCTGAAATCTGAGAGAAGCCACAGATTTCCTTCCACCCAGTGTTCCCCCAAGTCTCCTGATAAAAATGGGACCTCACATGTGTGGGTAGGCCTAGCGCTCGTGACTGGAAATGACCCAAAACACAACGTGGACACATCACATTCTCCCAAATAAAACTGACCTGTTTTGTGCAAAGTGCCTAGCTGGGGATTTTGGCCTCTAGCACAGCCGGCACCTAGGGAAACCTACCAAACGTGCACATTTTTTAAAACTAGACACCTAGGGGAATCGAACATGGGGTGACTTGTGGGGCTCTCACCAGGTTCTGTTACCCAGACTCCTTTGCAAACCTCAAAATTTGGCCAAAGAAACACTTTTTCCTCACATTTCGGTGACAGAAAGTTCTGGAATCTGAGAGGAGCCACAAATTTCCTTCCACCCAGCATTTCCCCAAGTCTCCTGATAAAAATGGTACCTTACTTGTGTGGGGAGGCCAAGCGCCCGCAACAGGAAATGCCCCAAAACACAACGTGGACACATCACATTTCCCCAAAGAAAACAGCTGTTTTTTGCAAAGCGCCAACCTGTGGGTTTTGGCCTCTAGCTCAGCCTGCACCTAAGGAAAGCTACCAAACCTGTGCATTTTTGAAAACTAGATACCTAGGGGAATCAAGGATGGGGTGACTTGTGGGGCTTTCACCAGGTTCAGTAACCCAGAATCCTTTGCAAACCACAAAATTTGACCAAAAAAACACTTTTTCCTCACATTTAGGTGACAGAAAGTTCTGGAATCTGAGAGGAGCCACAAATGTCCTTCTACCCAGTGTTCCCCCAAGTCTCCTGATAAAAATGGGACCTCACATGTGTGGGTAGGCCTAGAGCCCGTGACTGGAAATGCCCCAAAACACAACGTGGACATATCACATTTCCCCAAAGAAAACAGCTGTTTTTTGCAAAGCGCCAAGCTGTGGGTTTTGGCCTCTAGCTCAGCCGGCACCTAGGGAAACCTACCAAATCTGTGCATTTTTGAAAAGTAGTTACCTAGGGGAATCAAGGATGGGGTGACTTGTGGGGCTTTCACCAGGTTCAGTTACCCAGAATCCTTTGCAAACCTCAAACTTTGACCAAAAAAACACTTTTTCCTCACATTTCAGTGACAGAAAGTTCTGGAATCTGAGAGGAGCCACACATTTCCTTCTACCTAGTGTTCCCCCAAGTCTCCTGATAAAAATGGGACCTCACATGTGTGGGTAGGCCTAGCGCTGGTGACTGGAAATGACCCAAAACACAACGTGGACACATCACATTCTCCCAAATAAAACTGACCTGTTTTGTGCAAAGTGCCTAGCTGGGGATTTTGGCCTCTAGCATAGCCGGCACCTAGGGAAACCTACCAAACCAGTGCATTTTTTAAAATTAGACACCTAGGGGAATCACTATCTGGACACATCAAAATTATCAAATAGAAAACAACCTGTTTTTGTTGGGGGGCAAGGCACCTGCGTTTTGGTCCTGGGCTCAGCAGCCATCTAGGGAAACCTACCAAAACCAGACATTTCTGAAAACTAGACACCCAAGGGAGTCCAGGGAGTTATGCCTTGCATGGATCCCCCAATGTTTTCTTACCCAGAATCCTCAGCAAACCCAAATTTAGCAAAAATAAATAATTTTTTCCCACATTTCTGTGTAGGATCACCGCACCGGGTCGAATTTCCTACCTCCCAACGTTCCCCTCAGTCTCCCGGTAAAAATGATATCTCACTTGTGTAGATCGGACAAGTGTCTGTGACAGGGAAGAGCCAAAAACATGTTGAAATTGAGTGGGAACCAAAGCGGGTCCAAAAGGGCAGTTTGAAAAAAAACTTTTTAGGCCGACAAGTGCAGCAGAATTTTTATCAGTATAGATGAGACATTGCTACGTGATAGGAATTGTGTGGATTCCTGCAGATTCCGGAAGGTTCCATCATAAAAATGTGGGAAAAATGTGTGATTTCCAGCAAAGTTGGAGGTTTGTAGGGTATTGTGGGTAAGAAAATGGTGCGGGTGCACGTGAAGCACACTACCCTGGAATCACCCAGATGTTTAGTTTTCAGATGTGTCTAGGTCTTGTGGATTTTTCTACATGGCAGCGTCCCAAAGTCCAAAAAGTGCAGCCCTCACCATTCCAAGTGGGAGGATTTTGAGGTTTAGCCAAGCTCTCATGGCCGAAATGTTAAACCAAAACCCAAAACAATCAAATGTCCTCTTGCTTGCCATGGGATAAGATGTTTTAGTGTGCAGGGGGAAAGCTGAAATACTGTTACCCCCTTCAGTTCGGGGGGGCATAACCCGGCCTATACTGGTTGGTAGCCACCACTCCACTAGTTTTTTTTAATTCCGTGACATCTAGTAGACTTTCTGCCCCCTGGTGTGGATTGGGGGTAATTGCCCCACCTGCCCACTAGTGGGCAGAACAACTTTGGCCCCATTTATTTGGGGTGAGGGTATGGTCATACCTCCACCCTCTTATTTTGGAAATAAAATCTTCCCTGGTCTCTAGTGGGCTTTCTGCCCCCCCCTTGGGGCAGATGGGCCTTCCAAAAATAGGCCGATATGCCCGGCCAACAATAATGTGCCCCCATGGGGAGGAACCCTTGCCCGCCCAAGGGGCTGTCTCCCCAGACAAAACACACATTAAGTGGTTTCTGCCCCTCCTGGGGCAGATCGGCCTAATAGAAATAGGCTGATCTGCCCCCAAGGGAAGGGAAAATGGCCTAAAATAAATTTGCCACTCCAGGGGAGCGACCCTTGCCTAAGGGGTTGCTCCCCTAGCGTGAATTTGGCAAAAAAAAATCCCTTGTGCCTAGTGGTTTCTGCCCCCCTTGAGGGCAGATCGGCCTAATAAAAATAGGCGGATCTGCCCCCAAGGGAAGGGGAAATGGCCTAAAATAAATTTGCCACCCCAGGGGAGCGACCCTTGCCTAAGGGGTTGCTCCCCTTGCGTGAATTTGGCACAAACAAATCCCTTGTGCCTAGTGGTTTCTGCCCCCCTTGAGGGCAGATCGGCCTAATAAAATAGGCCGATCTGCCCCCAAGGGAACAGAAATGACCTAAAACAAATTTGCCCCCCAAGGGAGCAACCCTTGCCTAAGGGGTCGCTCCCCTCATGTGAAACTGACAAAAAGAAAAATCCCTGGTGTCTAGTGGTTTCTTCCCCCTTTGGGGGCAGATTGGCCTAATAAAAATAGGCCGATCTGCCCCCAAGGGAGGCAGAAATGGCCTAAATACAATTTGTCCCCCAGGGGAGCGACCCTTGCCTAAGGGGTCGCTCCCCATATATATGTAAAAAAAAAAACCTGGTGTCTAGGGGTTTGGCCTAATTATAATAGGCTGATCTGCCCCTGGGAGGGGCAGAAAAGGCCTACAAATATTTTGCCCCCCTAGGGAGCGGCCCTTGCCCAAGGGGCCGCTCCCCTTATTCACTTACAACAACAACAAAAAATCCCCTAGTGTCTAGTGGATGCGATCGGGCTGCAGAAATGCTGAGAAAGACATCAAAGGAAAGGAAAGGACTTTCCTTTCCTTTCATGCCTTTCTCGGACCATCCATGTGATCGGCGCTGGAAGCTGGGCTTACAGCGCGGAGGGGCAGGCCTCTGATGAGGTCAACGCATGATTGGATGTAATGGTTAACTGCCCAGGACGTAACCGTTGTGTCCAGGGCACACAAGGGGTTAATTTGAGCCTCCCTGCTCTGTGCCATGCTACCAGAGGGTGAACACAGGTTAATTCAGAGTGTGTATCTGACTAGGATGCTGGTCCCTAATTGGACAGGGTGCAGATCTCTACCAATTAGAGACCCAATTTCTAGCACCATACTTCTGAGGACTGTGACTGCACCTGCAGTGATGAGGGCTTTGTTGGGGGATTTTCACCAGATTAGGTTTCCCCAAGGAAGTAATATTTGACAGAGGCACCAATTTCATGCCTGTGTACAAGAAGTGAATGTGGAAGGAGTACGGAGTAACCTGCATGTTTTTGATACCCTACCATCCACAAACAAATGTTTTTTTTTTTAAGTTTTAACAAGACTCTAAAAAGTATGATTTTTGTATTGGCATTTCCACATATTTAAGCAGTTACATCAATGTGTCACATTCTGAAGAAATACAGACATGAATGGATCTAAGTAGATATAGTGATCTCTATAGCCTATATGGAAATGATTGTCCATAGTTTATGTTTGGCAAGTGTGTAACCTGAATACTATATGAAGCATCCCAATGTGTTCTTCCCTTCCTGGTAGTTGTATAACTGACAAATAGAACTTTTCCTCTTCTTCAACCTGCTCTATGAGAAGAAGCCCCCACTGGAGGCCAGTTCTTGTCCCTCCAGTCTCTCCACTATGCTGTCACTTATCAGCTATACACAGCAACCAAATCCCCAACAGGCGTGTCCATGCCTGCAGCTAAGGGCAGTATCTAAGTGAAGTGACCACAGAAGAAACTTCCAGGGGTGTTTGTGGTAGCCCATGTGTCACAACTGCAAGAAAACTAAAAGATTGTAAACTATCTAACTATGCTCTCTTGGGGGCTGGTCCACTCCCCACATGTGGGAGTCATACAGGAAAATCCCAGGAGACAGGAATGACATCAGACCTTGAGGGGGGCAGGGGTGAGCAGAAAGGGACAGTGAAAGAAGGGGGATTCTTGTAGGAGCATAGTTGCTGTGGCAAGACCAACCACTATAGAGGAATGCCCCCTGACACCACCAACCTCCCGGTATGTGCATGTTGAGGACCAGGACTCAATGGTAAAATCTCAGATCCTCCTTAGTGTCCAACTGTACCTTCTGCATCGGTACTAGGGAACTTCTCGATTTCATTTCTCTATTGTCCACCCTTTCTATGGCAGTCTCCTCTGGGTGTTCCTAACCCTCCAGAATCTCCCCCCACAGTCCTGCTATTGAGTGCCTTCATATACCCCGACCATCATCTTCGAATTAAGCCCTCTCCTCTGCTTGCGCCCACATGGTGACTTCTCTCATCCATGCTTCAAGAGTTGGGACTGTCCCAGACTTCCTCTTTGCTAGAGCTAGCGCTAAATTTTATAATCTGATGCCCTTTTTCTGCATCTTTGGTCTGGGGAAGAGTCCCAATAGACAAGTTTCCAGATTGCAGAGGAGTGCACAACCTAGGGTTGCGTTAACTGCCCCTGTCACCTTCTCCCAATATTGCTCTAGGCAGGGGCAGTCCAAAGTCATAATTATGGGCCTGTCTGAACCCAAGAGGCAGAAGTGGGACGTCCTGTTACCATGCCTGCTCTTTGCCTACAAGGAAGTGCCACAGAATGGGTGTTGGATTCAGCCACTTTGAAATTCAGTATGGTTAGTTTGTTAGGGGACCTTTCATTCAGGAAAAGGAGGTGTGGAAGAAAGCTTCCAAGAATCCCTCCAGGATGCGGTTAGCTGCATGCTAGCCCTCACAAACCAGATGGCCAAGTTCTGAAAAAAGCTTCTGAGAATGTTGAGGCCAGCCAGGAAGTTTTGAAGCAGTGGTATGACCAGGTGGTTACCCCTGTGGAATTTCATATTTGGCAGAAAGTGTGGATAATGTAGCCTGTGGAGCCCATTGCCCTCCAAGATCAATGGGCTGGCCTTATGAGATCACTGAGAGGACGTTGGAGGCCACCTACCTGGTGGGCCTCTAGACCCCCATCTCAATCATCTCAAGCCACACTATTTGAGCTCTAAGGTCACCATGCTGTTGGTGACACATGAAGGGAGGAGGAAAGTGAGCCTCTCCCTGGCCTCCTTTCATCAAAAGAGAAGGATGGGTGACATTGACCCCAGAACTGCAGGAGGACTGTTACCAGTTATTGGGACAGTTTCCCTCTCTGTTTTTCCTCACACCTCAGTGTAGACATCTGTGTACCCATCATTGACACTGGAGACAATCCCCCGATCAAAGACAAATATACGCGCTGTCTAATGAAATGAAGGTCAAGCATCAAAGAGGAGGTGTCTAATATGTTGGAATTAGGGTGATTGAACACTCCTGTAGCCCTTGGTTCAGTCAGTGGTGCTAGTAACAAAAGCTGCCCCACAGGGTGTCACTCCAGAACTCTGGTTCTGTGTGGAATACAAGGGGCTCATCTCAATTACTAAAACTGATGCCCACCCGATCCGCTGTGCAGATGAGCACAGTAACAGATGAGGGGCTATGGTGTTCCTGAGTACTTTTGATTTAACTTCAGGGTACTTGAGATTGCCCTAAACAAAGGGCCTAAAGAAGGTTTCTACTCCAGAGGGCCAATTCATTTTGCAAAAATACCCTGCCACCTTCCAGAGGCTAGTGAACCAGGTTGTGACTGGTATGGAGGCCTTTCAATGCTGCATACTTGGATGGCAAAGCTGTCTTCAGTAGCTGCTGGAAGGACCATTTTCACCTGCAGGAGGTACTTCATGCCCTGCAACATGCAGGTCTGACTTTCAAGGCCAGTAAGTGTCAGATAGGGCTGGGGTCTGTGGTGTAGTTGGGAAACATTTCGGGTGGGGGTTAAGGTGCAGTCCCTCCAGGCCAAGATAGAGACTGTTCTGGCCAAGAGCTCCCAAAAACTCAAACTAGAGTGAAGGCCTTACTGGGCCTCACAGGGTATTACAGGAGGTTTGTCAAGGGGTTTGTACATTGTTGTCCCCTTGACGGAGATGACTTCCAAGAAGTAGCCAAAGAAGGTGACCTGGACAGAGGCTTGCAAGAAAGCCTTTGACTACCTCAGAGAGGCCATGTGCACAGCCTCTGAGTTTTCTAAAGGATTTATAGTACAAAAAGATGCTGCAAAGCATGGTATAGGGGCAGTTCTGTCATACCTAAATGGTAAGGGCCTAGACTAACCTATAGATTTTATCTCTAGGAGATTACCTCCCAGTTGAGACCATACATGTTTGGGATTCACTTCTGGATTCAAACAAACCACATGCCCCTCAGGTGGCTAATAACAATAAGGGGTGAGAATCTAAATGTATTGAGGTGGTCCATCTCCCTATATGGAATGATTTTATGATGGAACACAGCCCTGAGTCACACCACTCCAATACTGATGGTCTCTCCAGGTTCTTCTGCCTTAGTGATAAGACCTCCCAGGAGGTTTGGTAGTTCTCCTCACTTTCAGTTGGGGGATACACATGTTAGACCTGTCAGTTTTAGGGTGGTCTTCCCCAAAACCTTTTGCCTGCTGACCTCCAGTTTTTTTCTGAACTTTGTTTTTGTTGGCCTTAGGACTCTGTGCTTGTGCTCACTCCCATAAACATGGTTTGATTCTCATATACCTAATTGCCATATTTAATTTACTGATAAGTCCCTTGAAGAGTGGTTAACCATATACCCAGGGCCTGTTAATTAAACGAGACCCACTGGCCTGAAGAACGTCTTGTGCCACTCACTTAAGTACGACCCTAATACATGTCCCAGGCCTGCTACTGCAGCCTGAGTACAGTTTTAAACTGTGATGTTGACTTGGCATTTAAACCTCTTTGCCAAACCTTTTATTATAGATATCACCCCTAACGCAGGCCCTAAGTAGCTCATAGGGCAGGGTGATGTGAAATTAAAAGGTTGGATAAGTATCCTTAAGTCTTATATGTACTGGTAGTGAAAAACTCCCAAAATTCATTTTTCACTACTGTCACCACTGGGGATTCCTTATCAAATTTAACCCCTTCGCTGCCAGGCCTTATCCCCCTCCTGTGCCAGGCCTTTTTTTGCCTATTTGGAATAGTTCTCGCATAGGCCCTCATAACTTTTTGTCCACATAAGCTAACCATGCCAAATTTGTGTCCTTTTTTCCGACATCCTAGGGATTCTAGAGGTACGCAGACTTTGTGGGTTCCCCTGAAGGAGGCCAAGAAATTAGCCAAAATACAGTGAAAATTACATTTTTTTAAAACAAATTGGAAAAAGGGGCTGCAGAAGAAGGCTTGTGTTTTTTTTCCTGAAAATGGCATCAACAAAGGGGTTGCGTGGTAAAATCACCAGCTTCCCAGCTTTCAGGAACAGGCAGACTTGAATCAGGCAACCCAATTTATCAACACAATTTTGGCATTTTACTGGGACATACCCGATTTTTATGATTTTTTGTGCTTTCAGCCTCCTTCCAGTTAGTGACAGAAATGGGTGTGAAACCAATGCTGGATCCCAGAAACCTAAACATTTCTGAAACGTAGACAAAATTCTAAATTCAGCAAGGGGTAATTTGTGTAGATCCTACAAGGGGTTCCTACAGAAAATAACAACTGAAAAAAATTAATATTGAAATTGAGGGGAAAAAATACAAATTTTTCTCTACGTTTTACTCTGTAACTTTTCCCTGCAATGTCAGATTTTTTAAAGCAATATACAGTTACATCTGCTGGACTCTTCTGGTTGCGGGGAAATGTAGGGCTTGTAGGTTCATCAAGAACCCTAGGTACCCAGAGCCAATAAATGAGCTGCACCCTGCAGTGGGTTTTCATTCTATACCGGTTATACAGCAATTGTTTGCTGAAATATAAAGAGTGAAAAATATCTATCAAGAAAACCTTTGTATTTCCAAAATGGGCACAAGATAAGGTGTTGAGGAGCAGTGGTTATTTGCACATCTCTGAATTCCGGGGTGCCCATACTAGCATGTGAATTACAGGGCATTTCTCAAATAGACATATTTTTTACACACTCTCTTATATTTGTAAGGAAAAAATGTAGAGAAAGACAAGGGGCAATAACACTTGTTTTGCTATACTATATTCCCCCAAGTCTCCCGATAAAAATTATACCTCACTTGTGTGGGTAGGCCTAGCGCCCGCAACAGGAAATGCCCCAAAACACAACCTGGATACATCCCATTTTTTGACAGAAAACAGAGGTGTTTTTTACAAAGTGCCTACCTGTAGACTTTGGCCTCTAGCTCAGCCGGCACCTAGGGAAACCTACCAAACGTGTGCATTTTTTAAAATTAGAGACCTAGGGGAATGGAAGATGGGGTGACTTGTGGGGCTCTGACCAGGTTCTGTTACCCAGAATCCTTTCCAAACCTCAAAATGTGGCTAAAAAAACACGTTTTCCTCACATTTCAGTGACAGAAAGTTCTGGAGTCTGAGAGGACCCACAAATTTCCTTCCACCCAGGGTTCCCCCAAGTCTCCCGATAAAATGATACCTCACTTGTGTGGGTAGGCCTAGCGCCCGCGACAGGAAATACCCCAAAACACAACGTGGACACATCCCATTTTTTGACAGAAAACAGAGGTGTTTTTTGCAAAGTGCCTACATGAGGATTTTGGCCTCTAGCTCAGCCGGCACATTGGGAAACCTACCAAACCTGTGCATTTTTTAAAACTAGAGACCTAGGGGAATCCAAGATGGAGTGACTTGTGGGGCTCTGACCAGGTTCTGTTACCCAGAATCCTTTGCAAACCTCACAATTTGGCTAAAAAAACACATTTTCCTCACATTTCGGTGACAGAAAGTTCTGGAATCTGAGAGAAGCCACAAATTTTCTTTCCACCCAGCGTTCCACCAAGTCTCCCGATAAAAATGATACCTCACTTGTGTGGGTAGGCCTAGCGCCTGCGACAGGAAATGCCCCAAAACACAACGTGGACACATCCCATTTTTTGACAGAAAACAGAGGAGTTTTTTGCAAAGTGCCTACCTGTAGATTTTGGCCTTTAGCTCATCCGGCACCTAGGGAAACCTACCAAACCTGTGCATTTTTGAAAACTAGAGACCTAGGGGAATCCAAGATGGGGTGACTTTTGGGGCTCTGGCCAGGTTCTGTTACCCAGAATCCTTTGCAAACCTCAATATTTGGCTAAAAAAACATGTTTTCCTCAACTTTCGGTGACAGAAATTTCTGGAATCTGAGAGGAGCCACAAATTTCCTTCCACCCAGCGTTCCCCCAAGTCTCCCGATAAAAATGATACCTCACTTGTGTGTGTAGGCCTAGCGCCCGCGACAGGAAATGACCCAAAACACAAGGTGGACACATCCCATTTTTTGACAGAAAACAGAGGTGTTTTTTTGCAAAGTGCCTACCTGTAGATTTTGGCCTCTAGCTCAGCCGGCACCTATGGAAACCTACCATACCTGTGCATTTTTGAAAACTAGGGACCTAGGGGAATCTAAGATGGGGTGACTTGTCGAGCTCTCACCAGGTTCTGTTACCCAGAATCCTTTGCAAACCTCAAAATGTGGCTAAAAAACGCTTTTTCCTCACATTTCGGTGACAGAGAGTTCTGGAATCTGAGAGGAGCCACAAATTTCCTTCCACCCAGCGTTCCCCCAAGTCTCCCGATAAAAATGATACCTCACTTGTGTGGGTAGGCCTAGCGCCCGCGACAGGAAATGCCCCAAAACACAACATGGACACATCCCATTTTTTGACAGAAAACAGAGGAGTTTTTTGAAAAGTGGCTACCTGTAGATTTTGGCCTCTAGCTCAGCCGGCACCTAGGGAAACCTACCAAACCTGTGCATTTTTGAAAACTAGAGACCTAGGGGAATCCAAGATGGGGTGACTTTTGGGGCTCTGGCCAGGTTCTGTTACCCAGAATCCTTTGCAAACCTCAATATTTGGCTAAAAAAACATGTTTTCCTCAAATTTCGGTGACAGAAAGTTCTGGAATCTGAGAGGAGCCACAAATTTCCTTCCACCCAGCGTTCCCCGAAGTCTCCCGATAAAAATGATACTTCACTTGTGTGGGTAGGCCTAGTGCCCGCGACAGGAAATGCCCCAAAACACAACGTGGACACATCCCATTTTTTGACTGAAAACAGAGGAGTTTTTTGCAAAGTGCCTACCTGTAGATTTTGGCCTCTAGCTCAGCCGGCACCAAGGGAAACCTACCAAACCTGTGCATTTTTGAAAACTAGGGACCTAGGGGAATCCAAGATGGGGTGACTTGTCGAGCTCTCACCAGGTTCTGTTACCCAGAATCCTTTGCAAACCTCAAAATGTGGTTAAAAAACGCTTTTTCCTCACATATCGGTGACAGAGAGTTCTGGAATCTGAGAGGAGCCACAAATTTCCTTCCACCCAGCGTTACCCCAAGTCTCCCGATAAAAATGATACCTCACTTGTGTGGGTAGGCCTAGCGCCCGCGACAGGAAATTCCCCAAAACACAACGTGGACACATCCCATTTTTTGACAGAAAACAGAGGTTTTTTTTGCAAAGTGCCTACCTGTAGATTTTGGCCTCTAGCTCAGCCGGCACCTAGGGAAACCTACCAAACCTGTGCTTTTTTTAAAACTAGAGACCTAGGGGAATCCAAGATGGGGTGACTTTTGGGGCTCTGGCCAGATTCTGTTACCCAGAATCCTTTGCAAACCTCAATATTTGGCCAAAAAAACATGTTTTCCTCAAATTTCGGTGACAGAAAGTTCTGAAATCTGAGAGGAGCCACAAATTTCCTTCCACCCAGCGTTACCCGAAGTCTCCCGATAAAAATTATACCTCACTTGTGTGGGTAGGCCTAGCGCCCGCGACAGGAAATGCCCCAAAACACAACGTGGACACATCCCATTTCTTGACAGAAAACAGAGGAGTTCTTTGCAAAGTGCCTACCTGTAGATTTTGGCCTCTAGCTCAGCCGGCACCTAGGGAAACCTACCAAACCTGTGCATTTTTCAAAACTATAGACCTAGGGGAATCCAAGATGGGGTGACTTTTGGGGCTCTGGCCAGGTTCTGTTACCCAGAATCCTTTGCAAACCTCAATATTTGGCTAAAAAAACATGTTTTCCTCAAATTTCGGTGACAGAAAGTTCTGGAATCTGAGAGGAGCCACAAATTTCCTTCCATCCAGCGTTCCCCCAAGACTCCCGATAAAATTGATACCTCACTTGTGTGTGTAGGCCTAGCGCCCGCGACAGGAAATGCCCCAAAACACAAGGTGGACACATCCCATTTTTTGACAGAAAACAGAGGTGTTTTTTGCAAAGTGCCTACCTGTAGATTTTGGCCTCTAGCTCAGCCGGCACCAAGGGAAACCTACCAAACCTGTGCATTTTTTAAAACTAGGGACCTAGGGGAATCCAAGATGGGGTGACTTGTCGAGCTCTCACCAGGTTCTGTTACCCAGAATCCTTTGCAAACCTCAAAATGTGGCTAAAAAACGCTTTTTCCTCACATTTCGGTGACAGAGAGTTCTGGAATCTGAGAGGAGCCACAAATTTCCTTCCACGCAGCGTTCCCCCAAGTCTCCCGATAAAAATGGTACCTCACTTGTGTGGGTAGACCTAGTGCCTGCGACAGGAAATGCCCCAAAACACAAAGTGGACACATCACATTTTCTCAAAGAAAACAGAATAGTTTTTTGCAAAGTGCCTACCTGTGGGTTTTGGCTTCTAGCTCAGCCGGCACCTAGGAAAACCCACCAAACCTGTGCATTTTTGAAAACTAGAGACCTAGGGGAATCCAAGATGGGGTGACGTGTGGGGCTCTGACCCGGTTCTGTTACCCAGAATCCTTTGCAAACCTCAAAATTTGGCTAAAAAAACAAGTTTTCCTCATATTTCGGTGACAGAAAGTTCTGGAATCTGAGAGGAGCCACAAATTTCCTTCCACCCAGCGTTCCCCCAAGTCTCCCGATAAAAATGATACCTCACTTGTGTGGGTAGGCCTAGCGCCCGCGACAGGAAATGCCCCAAAACACAACGTGGACACATCCCATTTTTTGACAGAAAACAGAGGTATTTTTTGCAAAGTGCCTACCTGTAGATTTTGGCCTCTAGCTCAGCCGGCACCTGGGAAACCTACCAAACCTTTGCATTTTTTAAAACTAGAGACCTAGGGGAATCCAAGATGGGGTGACTTGTCGAGCTCTGACCAGGTTCTGTTACCCAGAATCCTTTGCAAACCTCAAAATGTGACTAAAAAAACACTTTTTCTTCACATTTCGGTGACAGAGAGTTCTGGAATCTGAGAGGAGCCACAAATTTCCTTCCACCCAGCGTTCCCACAAGTCTCCCGATAAAAATGGTACCTCACTTGTGTGGGTAGGCCTAGTGCCCGCGACAGGAAATGCCCAAAAACACAAAGTGGACACATCACATTTTCTCAAAGAAAACAGGAGTTTTTTGCAAAGTACCTACCTGTGGATTTTGGCCTCTAGCTCAGCTGGCACCTAGGGAAACCTACAAAAATAAAAGTAAACAAAAAAAAACTCCCTGGTGTTTAGTGGTTTTCTGCCCCCCCGAGGGCAGATCAACCTAATAATATTAGGCCAATCTGCCCCCGGGGGGGGGCAGAAATAGCCTAGAAATAATTTCCCCCCAGAGGAGCGGCCCTTGTCCAAGGGGCCGCTCCCCTTACTTGAAATAGCCCACACAAAAAAATATTCCCTGGTGTCTAGTGGTTTAGGTCGATCTGCCCCCAGGGGGTACAGAAATGGCCTAATAATGATTTGCCCCCCCTCCCCAGAGCGACCCTTGCCCAAGGGGTTGCTCCCCAAACATACATTTAAAAAAAAAAAAAATAATAATTATCCCTGGTGTCTAGTGGATTTCTGGCCTAGAAATAATTTGCCCCCCAAGGAGCAGCCCTTGCCCAAGGGGCTGCTCCTCTTACTTCAAATAGCCCTCAAAAATATATATTCCGTGGTGTCTAGTGGTTTCTGCCCGCCCTGGAGGCCTAATAATAATTCCCCCCCCCCCCCCCCCCTGGAGCGACCCTTGCCCAAGGGATCGCTCCCCAAACATACAAAAAAACAAAAACAAAAAAAGAAAATTTTCCCTGGTGTCTAGTGGATTGGCAGAAACAGCTAAAAAATATTTTGCCCCCCTGGAAAGCGGCCCTTGCTCAAGGGGCTGCTCTCCTTCTCATGTAAACAAAAAAAACTCCATGGTGTCTAGTGGTTTCTGCCCCCCAGGGCCAGATCGGCCTAATCGTATTAGGCCGATCTGCCCCCAGGGGGGACAGAAACAGCCAAAAAATTATTTGCCCCCCTGGAGAGCGGCCCTTGCCCAAGGGGCCGCTCTCCTTGTTCATGTAAATGAAAAAACAAAAAATCCCTGGTGTCTAGTGCCATTTCTGCTGCCCGATCGCATCGTGATCGGGCAGCAGAAATGTTCAGAGAAGCCTGGAAGGAGAGGAAAGGCCTTTCCTCTCCTTCCAGGCTTCTCTGACCCCCTCCACGTGATCGGAGGAGAAATGCTTTCATTTCTCCTCCGATCCGGCACTGGAAGCTGAGCTTCCAGCGCCGGTGGAAGGCTTCTGATGAGGTCAGCGCGTGAAAGCGCGCTTACGTCATCAGATGCCACAGGGGTGTTACGGGGGGGCGAGGGTGGAAGGGGAAGCGATTACCCTTCCATCCCTGCCTGGGGGAGGGGTGTGCCTGGCCATCAGGGGGAGCGCAAGCGCTCCCCCCGGGGGCCCATAGCAGGACGAGGTAATCTCGCCCCCGTTGGCGAGGACGAGACCACCTCATCCAGGGCACACAACAGGTTAAGAAGCTGTAGTTTCCGATTGGGAGCAAGTAGCTTTCTCATGTTTGGTATCTATGAAATTGTGATAATAACCCCTCTTTGAAAATGCCATTTTTAGAAAGCTGGCATTTTCCTGCCCTTTGCCGCCCTTTGTGCCTCCAGCCTGTCATGGGCGACATGACTGGGTGTAGCTGACAGGCTTTGCGAATTCCTCCCAGACAGTCACACAATAGAGGTATTAGATGTGCTTCAATGGGCAATCTGCTGGCAGGGTAGGTAGCAGAGCTGTGCAAAGCCCTACTTACAACTAAATAGCCTGTGCTCTTCACACAAAGGGCCTACCAACCCTACACTGTCAGTGCAGCCAGCTAGAAGCCAGGGGAGTCAGGAAATTCAATGTACTTCAGAAAACCTTTCCAGAAGCGTCTCCCCCTTCCAGAGGAAAAGCACCAGCACCACTCTTCAGTTCACTACTGGCCCTGCAAAAGGACTCCCAGAGGACTGCTTGCAGCTGTGACCTGTTGTGCAGTCTGCCAGACAGCTGCTCCACCTAGAAGGACTAATTTGCTGCCTGGAGTCTGCCTTGGATTCTCCAAGGCCAGCCTTGCTGTTGAGCCCTGCATCGTCACCTGTACCCAGGACTTCCAGAAGTGACTCCATGAGCTAGTTTGCTGGCATCCTTTTCAGAATCACAGGGACATAAAAGTCTCCTACCATCTTAAACCTGCATCTGGACCCATACAGAATGAGTGCTGAACCCCAGGAGGCGTCCCACAAGTGCAAGACCCTTCGGTGTGGTGCTAAGGGTGCCCAGATGGCCAAAAACCAAAACTGAGGACTTACAAAAATGTTGGCCCAAAAGTATTCTGAGGACCAGGAGAAGACCAGGACCAACTTCCTGGCCTCTTTGCCTTAGGCGCATCGCTAGTCAGATTGACTTTGTGGCTTTTCCAACTAAGTTCTTCTCCGCAGCAGCAAACCCTTTTCATCGGACCTTCTCCAAAGGAGTATATGACCTTGTCGAATTGTCTTCAGATACATCTCTCTGCCTCGTCCCACTGCAGATTTTCGACTTCCATTTTGGCAACTAAGTCTGAATTTAGAAGTCTTCACTGTGGCTTTTAATACAGGCCATCCGATGGCAACATTCCTCCTCGGACACTTCCTGCAGCCTTGCCCCGCTGAACTTTACCTTCTCAGACACTTTTTCTCAGAATAAGATAAGCGTTGACTGGGCCATATCCACTTCATGTACCTGAACTGCGCTCCATCATGGTCAGCACTTTGACCCAGACTCACACGACTAGATGCACATGGTTGGATCTTTGATCTTTTAGGTGCTTGTTCTCCCTAAAAACATTAGAAAACATAACTCTGGTTCTACTGGTTGGAATTTTTTCATTTTGGTGTCAAATAATTAATTCAACTTCACTCTATTTTCGAGATTTTTTGGGATGATTTGGGATTTTTGTTGTGTTGTGTTTTCATGTTGTTATTGCCTGTGTGCTTCATAAATACTTCACTCATTGCTGCTAAGTTAAGCCTGACTGCTTTTTGTGCCAAGCTTCCCAGAGTTTGTACTGTTTAATTTAGTTCACCTTTGAAGGGATTGCGGCTGTTGCTTGACCAGGACGCGCTCCCTAGACAACCAACAACCCAATTTCTCACAAGGATGATGATGTAAAACCTTTTGCAGAATTGGAGGGTCATTGCCCAGCTTAATTCAGTCCAAGATCAATTATAAAGTGCTGTATGACCAACACCTGGGGCATGTCAAATCTTAACCCCTTCTGTGCCGCGGACGTAGTGGTTACTTCCTGCGGCACAGTGCTGCTGTGCCGAGGACGTAACCACTACGTCCTCGGCACACAGCCCAGAGGGAGCGCTCTCGCTCCCTCTGTGTGCTTCCCCCCACCCCCCCAAAGTCAGGGATGGAAGGGGAAGCCCTTCCCCTCGCACCCCCGACCCCCCCACACCCCCTGTGACGTCAGCGCGCGAGCGCGCGCTGATTAGTCACAGGGTCTCCCCCATCGCGCTGGAAGCAGAGCTTCCAGCACGATTGAAAGAGAAATGCTTTTGCATTTCTCTTTCAATCCCATGGGGGAGGCCCCGAGAGGCTTCAAAGGGAAGGAAATGTATTTCCTTCCCTTTGAAGTCTCACACAGGGTTTCAAAAGCCAGATTGCTTGCAATCCGGCTTTTGAAACCCCACTAGACACCAGGGATTTTTTTTTTTTTTAATGAAACTGTCAAAAGGGAGCGACCCCTTGGGCAAGGGTCGCTCCCAGGGGGAGGCATTTTTTTAGGAAGGCCTTTTCTGCCCCCAGGGGGGCAGAAACCTCTAGGCACCAGGGATCATTTCTTTTTTTTTTTCTTTTTGTTATGTCTTCTTTTTTTTTTTAGGTGGGGAGCGATCCCTTAGGCAAGGGTCGCTCCCCTAGGGGGCAAATTATATTTAGGCCATTTCTGCCCCCCTTGGAGGCAGATTGGCCCATTTTGATGAGGCCAATCTGCCCCCAAGGGGGGCAGAAACCATTAGACGCCAGGGAGTTTTTTTTTTTGCGTGAATTTCATGCAAGGGTTAGCGACCCCTTAGGCAAGGGTCGCTCCCTGGGGGGGGGGATTATTTTAGGCAATTTCTGCCCCCCTGGGAGGTAGATCAGCCTATTTTGATTCGGCTGATCTGCCCCCAAGGGGGGCAGAAACCACTAGGCACCAGGGATTTTTTTGTTTTTTTGTTTTACAGATGGGGAGCGACCCCTTGGACAAGGGTCGCTCCCCTGGAGGGGCAAAATGTATTTAGGCCATTTCTACCCGCTTTGGGGGCAGACCGGCCGATTTTAGGTCAATCTGCCCCCAAGGGGGGCAGAAACCACTAGGCACCAGGGATCTTTTTTTTGCGCCGTCACGCAAGGGGAGCGACCTTGTAGGCAAGGGTCGCTCCGTGGGGGGGGGGTGGAGGTAGGGGGGGCAAAATTATTTTAGGCCATCTCTGCCCCCCCGGGGGCAGATCGGCCTATTGGTATTAGGCCGATCTACCCCCAGGGGGGGCAGAAACCTCTAGGCGCCAGGGCAAATTTTTTTTTTGTGTTTTTGTTTTTGTTTGTTTGGTTTTTTTTTTTAGATGGGGAGCGACCCATCAGGCAAGGGTCGCTACCCTGGGGGGCAAATTGTATTTAGACCATTTCTGCCCCCCTTGGGGGCAGATTGGTCGATGTTAGGTCAATCTGCCCCAAGGGGGCAGAAACCACTAGGCACCGGGGATTTGTTTTTTGGCACCAATGTCACGCAGGGGGAGCGACCCCGTAGGCAAGGGTCGCTCCCGGGGGGGGGGGGGGGTTCGGGGGGCAAATTTATTTTAGGCCATTTCTGCCCCCCCTGGGGGCAGAAACCTGTAGGCGCCAGGGCAAAAAAAATTTTTTTTTTTTTTTTTGTATGTTTGTTTTTTTAGAGATGGGGAGCGACCCATCAGACAAGGGTCGCTCCCCTGGGGGGCAAACTGTGTTTAGACCATTTCTGCCCCCCTTGGGGGCAGATTGGTCGATTTTAGGTCAATCTGCCCCAAGGGGGCAGAAACCACTAGGCACCGGGGATTTGTTTTTTGGCGCCAATGTCACGCAGGGGGAGCGACCCCGTAGGCGAGGGTCGCTCCTGGTGGGGGGGGTGGGGGTTGGGGATGCAAATTTATTTTAGGCCATTTCTGCCCCCCCTGGGGGCAGATCGGCCTATTATTAGGCCGATCTGCCACCAGGGGGGGGCAGAAACCTCTAGGTGCCAGGGCAAATTTTTTTTGTGTGTTTTTTTTTGTATGTTTGTTTTTTTAGAGATGGGGAGCGACCCATCAGGCAAGGGTCGCTCCCATGGGGGGCAAACTGTATTTAGACCATTTCTGCCCCCCTTGGGGGCAGATTGGTCGATTTGAGGTCAATCTGCCCCCAAGGGGGCAGAAACCACTAGGCACCTGGGATTTGTTTTTGGCGCCAATGTCACGCAGGGGTAGCGACCCCGTAGGTGAGGGTCGCTCCTGGTGGGGGGGGTGGGGGTTGGGGATGCAAATTTATTTTAGGCCATTTCTGCCCCCGGCGCCAGGGCAAATTTTTTTTGTGTGTTTTTTTTTTTTGTTTGTTTTTTTAGAGATGGGGAGCGACCCATCAGACAAGGGTCGCTCCCCTGGGGGGCAAACTGTGTTTAGACCATTTCTGCCCCAGATTGGTCAATTTTAGGTCAATCTGCCCCAAGGGGGCGGAAACCACTAGGCACCGGATTTGTTTTTTGGCGCCAATGTCACGCAGGGGGAGCGACCCCGTAGGCAAGGGTCGCTCCCGGGGGGGGGGGGGGGGGGGGTTGGGGTGCAAATTTATTTTAGGCCATTTCTGCCCCCCCTGGGGGCAGATCGGCCTATGGGGGCAGAAACCTGTAGACGCCAGGGCAAAAAAAATGTTTGTGTTTTTTTTTTTTTTTTTTTTTTTTTAGAGATGGGGAGCGACCCATCAGACAAGGGTCGCTCTCCTGGGGGGCAAACTGTGTTTAGACCATTTCTGCCCCCCTTGGGGGCAGATTGGTTGATTTTAGGTCAATCTGCTCCAAGGGGGCAGAAACCACTAGGCACCGGGGATTTGTTTTTTGGCGCCAATGTCACGCAGGGGGACCCCCGTAGGCGAGGGTCGCTCCTGGTGGGGGGGTGGGGGTTGGGGATGCAAATTTATTTTAGGCCATTTCTGCCCCCCCTGGGGGCAGATCGGCCTAGGGGGGCAGAAACCTGTAGACGCCAGGGCAAAAAAAATGTTTGTGTTTTTTTTTTTTTTTTTTGTTTTTTTAGAGATGGGGAGCGACCCATCAGGCAAGGGTCGCTCCCCTGGGGGCAAACTGTATTTAGACCATTTCTGCCCCCCTTGGGGGCAGATTGGTCGATTTGAGGTCAATCTGCCCCAAGGGGGCAGAAACCACTAGGCACCGGGGATTTGTTTTTTGGCGCCAATGTCACGCAGGGGGAGCGACCCCGTAGGCAAGGGTCGCTCCTGGGCAGGGGGGGTTTGGGGGGGGTGGGGGGGTAAATTTATTTTAGGGCATTTCCCCCCCCCCCCGGGGCCGGCTGAGCTAGAGGCCAAAATCCACAGGTAGGCACTTTGCAAAAAACACCTCTGTTTTCTGTGAAAAAATATGTTGTGTCCACGTTGTGTTTTGGACCATTTCCTTTCGTGGGCGCTAGGCCTACCCACACAAGTGAGGTACCATTTTTTTGGAGAGACTTAGGGGAACGCTGGGTGGAGGGAAATTTGTGGCTCCTCTCAGATTCCAGAACTTTCTGTCACCGAAATGAGAGGAAAAAGTTATTTGGGCCAAATTTTGATGTTTGCAAAGGATTCTGGGTAACAGAACCTGGTCAGAGCCCCGCAAATCACCCCATCTTGGATTCCCCTAGGTCTCTAGTTTTCAAAAATGCGCTGGTTTGCTAGGTTTCCCCAGGTGCCGGCTGAGCTAGAGGCCAAAATCCACAGGTAGGCACTGTTTTCTATGAAAAAATGTGATGTGTCCAGGTTGTGTTTTGGGCCAATTCCTGTCGCGAGCGCTAGGCCTACCCACACAAGTGAGGTATCATTTTTTTCGGGAGACGTGAGGGAACGCTGGGTGGAAGGAAATTTGTGGCTCCTCTCAGATTCCAGAACTTTCTGCCACAGGTCTGTTTTCTGTGATGTGTCCACGTTGTGTTTTGGGGCATATCCTGTCGCGGGCGCTAGGCCTACCCACACAAGTGAGGTATCATTTTTATCGGGAGACGTGGGGGAACCCTGGGTGGAAGGAAATTTGTGGCTCCTCTCAGATTCCAGAACTTTCTGCCACAAAAATGTGAGGAACATGTGTTTTTTTTGTCAAATTTTGAGGTTTGCAAAGGATTCTGGGTAACAGAACCTGGTCCGAGCCACACAAGTCACCCCATCTTGGATTCCCCTAGGTCTCTAGTTTTCAGAAATGCACAGGTTTGGTAGGTTTCCCAAGGTGGTGGCTGAGCTAGACGCCAAAATCTACAGGTAGGCACTTTGCTAAAAACAAGTCTGTTTTCTGTGATGTGTCCACGTTGTGTTTTGGGGCATATCCTGTCGCGGGCGCTAGGCCTACCCACACAAGTGAGGTATAATTTTTATCGGGAGACATGGGGGAACCCTGGGTGGAAGGAAATTTGTGGCTCCTCTCAGATTCCAGAACTTTCTGCCACAGAAATGTGAGGAACATGTGTTTTTTTAGTCAAATTTTGAGGTTTGCAAAGGATTCTGGGTAAGAGAACCTGGTCCGAGCCACACAAGTCACCCCATCTTGGATTCCCCTAGGTCTCTAGTTTTCAGAAATGCACAGGTTTGGTAGGTTTCCCTAGGTGGCGGCTGAGCTACAGGACAAAATCTACAGGTAGGCACTTTGCAAAAAACACCTGTTTTCCTTCCAAAATGTGGATGTGTCCACATTGCGCTTTGGGGCGTTTCCTGTCGCGGGCGCTAGGCCTACGCACACAAGTGAGGTATCATTTTTTTCGGGAGACGTGGGGGAACGCTGGGTGGAAGGAAATTTGTGGCTCCTCTCAGATTCCAGAACTTTCTGCCACAGAAATGTGAGGAAAATGTGTTTTTTTAGACAAATTTTGAGGTTTGCAAAGGATTCTGGGTAACAGAACCTGGTCCGAGCCACACAAGTCACCCTATCTTGGATTCCCCTAGGTCTCTAGTTTTCAGAAATGCACAGGTTTGGTAGGTTTCCCTAGGTGGCGGCTGAGCTACAGGCCAAAATCTACAGGTAGGCACTTTGCAAAAAACACCTCTGTTTTCCTTCAAAAATTTGGCTGTGTCCACGTTGCGCTTTGGGGCGTTTCCTGTCGCGGGCGCTAGGCCTACCCACACAAGTGAGGTATCATTTTTATCGGGAGACGTGGGGGAACGCTGGGTGGAAGGAAATTTGTGGCTCCTCTCAGATTCCAGAACTTTTTGCCACAGAAATGTGAGGAACATGTGTTTTTTTAGCCAAATTTTGAGGTTTGCAAAGGATTCTGGGTAACAGAACCTGGTCCGAGCCACACAAGTCACCCCATCTTGGATTCCCCTAGGTCTCTAGTTTTCAGAAATGCACAGGTTTGGTAGGTTTCCCTAGGTGGCGGCTGAGCTACAGGCCAAAATCTACAGGTAGGCACTTTGCAAAAAACACCTCTGTTTTCCTTCAAAAATTTGGGTGTGTCCACGTTGCGCTTTGGGGCCTTTCCTGTCGCGGGCGCTAGGCCTACCCACACAAGTGAGGTATCATTTTTATCGGGAGATGTGGGGGAACGCTGGGTGGAAGGAAATTTGTGTCTCCCCTCAGATTCCAGAACTTTCTGCCACAGAAATGTGAGGAACGTGTGTTTTTTTAGCCAAATTTTGAGGTTTCCAAAGGATTCTGAATAACAGAACCTGGTCCGAGCCACACAAGTCACCCCATCTTGGATTCCCCTAGGTCTCTAGTTTTCAGAAATGCACAGGTTTGGTACTTTTCCCTAGGTGGCGGCTGAGCTACAGGCCAAAATCTACAGGTAGGCACTTTGCAAAAAACACCTCTGTTTTCCTTCAAAAATTTGGCTGTGTCCACTTTGCGCTTTGGGGCGTTTCCTGTCGCGGGCGCTAGGCCTACCCACACAAGTGAGGTATCATTTTTATCGGGAGATGTGGGGGAACGCTGGGTGGAAGGAAATTTGTGGCTCCTCTCAGATTCCAGAACTTTCTGCCACAGAAATATAGGGAACATGTGTTTTTTTAGCCAAATTTTGAGGTTTGCAAAGGATTCTGGGTAACAGAACCTGGTCCGAGCCACACAAGTCACCCCATCTTGGATTCCCCTAGGTCTCTAGTTTTCAGAAATGCACAGGTTTGGTAGGTTTCCCTAGGTGGCGCCTGAGCTACAGGCCAAAATCTACAGGTAGGCACTTTGCAAAAAAAAACTCTGTTTTCCTTCAAAAATTTGGCTGTGTCCACGTTGCGCTTTGGGGCGTTTCCTGTCGCGGGCGCTAGGCCTACCCACACAAGTGAGGTATCATTTTTATCGGGAGACGTGGGGGAACGCTGGGTGGAAGGAAATTTGTGGCTCCTCTCAGATTCCAGAACTTTCTGCCACAGAAATATGAGGAACATGTGTTTTTTTAGCCAAATTTTGAGGTTTGCAAAGGATTCTGGGTAACAGAACCTGGTCCGAGCCACACAAGTCACCCCATCTTGGATTCCCCTAGGTCTCTAGTTTTCAGAAATGCACAGGTTTGGTAGGTTTCCATAGGTGGCGGCTGAGCTACAGGGCAAAATCTACAGGCAGGCACTTTGCAAAAAACACCTCTGTTTTCCTTCAAAAATTTGGCTGTGTCCACGTTGCGCTTTGGGGCGCTTCCTGTCGCGGGCGCCAGGCCTACCCACACAAGTGAGGTATCATTTTTATCGGGAGACGAGGGGGAACGCTGGGTGGAAGGAAATTTGTGGCTCCTCTCAGATTCCAGAACTTTCTGCCACAGAAATGTGAGGAACATGTGTTTTTTTAGCCAAATTTTGAGGTTTGCAAAGGATTCTGGGTAACAGAACCTGGTCCGAGCCACACAAGTCACCCCATCTTGGATTCCCCTAGGTCTCTAGTTTTCAGAAATGCACAGGTTTGGTAGGTTTCCCTAGGTGGCGGCTGAGCTACAGGCCAAAATCTACAGGTAGGCACTTTGCAAAAAACACCTCTGTTTTCCTTATAAAATTTGGCTGTGTCCACATTGCGCTTTGGGGCTTTTACTGTCGCGGGCGCTAGGCCTACCCACACAAGTGAGGTATCATTTTTATCGGGAGACATGGGGGAACGCTGGGTGGAAGGAAATTTGTGGCTCCTCTCAGATTCCAGAACTTTCTGCCACAGAAATGTGAGGAACATGTGTTTTTTTAGCCAAATTTTGAGGTTTGCAAAGGATTCTGGGTAACAGAACCTGGTCCGAGCCACACAAGTCACCCCATCTTGGATTCCCCTAGGTCTCTAGTTTTCAGAAATGCACAGGTTTGGTAGGTTTCCCTAGGTGGCGGCTGAGCTACAGGCCAAAATCTACAGGTAGGCACTTTGCAAAAAACACCTCTGTTTTCCTTCAAAAATTTGGCTGTGTCCACGTTGCGCTTTGGGGCGTTTCCTGTCGCGGGCGCTAGGCCTACCCACACAAGTGAGGTATCATTTTTATCGGGAGACGTGGGGGAACACTGGGTGGAAGGAAATTTGTGGCTCCTCTCAGATTCCAGAACTTTCTGCCACAGAAATGTGAGGAACATGTGTTTTTTTAGCCAAATTTTGAGGTTTGCAAAGGATTCTGGGTAACAGAACCTGGTCCGAGCCACACAAGTCACCCCATCTTGGATTCCCCTAGGTCTCTAGTTCTCAGAAATGCACAGGTTTGGTATGTTTCCCTAGGTGGCGGCTGAGCTACAGGCCAAAATCTACAGGTAGGCACTTTGCAAAAAACACCTCTGTTTTCCTTAAAAAATTTGGCTCTGTCCACGTTGCGCTTTGGGGCGTTTCCTGTCGCGGGCGCTAGGCCTACCCACACAAGTGAGGTATCATTTTTATCGGGAGACATGGGGGAACGCTGGGTGGAAGGAAATTTGTGGCTCCTCTCAGATTCCAGAACTTTCTGCCACAGAAATATGAGGAACATGTGGTTTTTTAGCCAAATTTTGAGGTTTGCAAAGGATTCTGGGTAACAGAACCTGGTCCGAGCCACACAAGTCACCCCATCTTCGATTCCCCTAGGTCTCTAGTTTTCAGAAATGCACAGGTTTGGTAGGTTTCCCTAGGTGGCGGCTGAGCTACAGGCCAAAATCTACAGGTAGGCACTTTGCAAAAAACACCTCTGTTTTCCTTCAAAAATTTGGGTGTGTCCACGTTGCGCTTTGGGGCGTTTCCTGTCGCGGGCGCTAGGCCTACCCACACAAGTGAGGTATCATTTTTATCGGGAGATGTGGGGGAACGCTGGGTGGAAGGAAATTTGTGTCTCCCCTCAGATTCCAGAACTTTCTGCCACAGAAATGTGAGGATCGTGTGTTTTTTTAGCCAAATTTTGAGGTTTCCAAAGGATTCTGAATAACAGAACCTGGTCCGAGCCACACAAGTCACCCCATCTTGGATTCCCCTAGGTCTCTAGTTTTCAGAAATGCACAGGTTTGGTACTTTTCCCTAGGTGGCGGCTGAGCTACAGGCCAAAATCTACAGGTAGGCACTTTGCAAAAAACACCTCTGTTTTCCTTCAAAAATTTGGCTGTGTCCACTTTGCGCTTTGGGGCGTTTCCTGTCGCGGGCGCTAGGCCTACCCACACAAGTGAGGTATCATTTTTATCGGGAGATGTGGGGGAACGCTGGGTGGAAGGAAATTTGTGGCTCCTCTCAGATTCCAGAACTTTCTGCCACAGAAATATGAGGAACATGTGTTTTTTTAGCCAAATTTTGAGGTTTGCAAAGGATTCTGGGTAACAGAACCTGGTCCGAGCCACACAAGTCACCCCATCTTGGATTCCCCTAGGTCTCTAGTTTTCAGAAATGCACAGGTTTGGTAGGTTTCCCTAGGTGGCGGCTGAGCTACAGGCCAAAATCTACAGGTAGGCACTTTGCAAAAAAAACCTCTGTTTTCCTTCAAAAATTTGGCTGTGTCCACGTTGCGCTTTGGGGCGTTTCCTGTCGCGGGCGCTAGGCCTACCCACACAAGTGAGGTATCATTTTTATCGGGAGACGTGGGGGAACGCTGGGTGGAAGGAAATTTGTGGCTCCTCTCAGATTCCAGAACTTTCTGCCACAGAAATATGAGGAACATGTGTTTTTTTAGCCAAATTTTGAGGTTTGCAAAGGATTCTGGGTAACAGAACCTGGTCCGAGCCACACAAGTCACCCCATCTTGGATTCCCCTAGGTCTCTAGTTTTCAGAAATGCACAGGTTTGGTAGGTTTCCCTAGGTGGCGGCTGAGCTACAGGGCAAAATCTACAGGCAGGCACTTTGCAAAAAACACCTCTGTTTTCCTTCAAAAATTTGGCTGTGTCCACGTTGCGCTTTGGGGCGCTTCCTGTCGCGGGCGCCAGGCCTACCCACACAAGTGAGGTATCATTTTTATCGGGAGACGAGGGGGAACGCTGGGTGGAAGGAAATTTGTGGCTCCTCTCAGATTCCAGAACTTTCTGCCACAGAAATGTGAGGAACATGTGTTTTTTTAGCCAAATTTTGAGGTTTGCAAAGGATTCTGGGTAACAGAACCTGGTCCGAGCCACACAAGTCACCCCATCTTGGATTCCCCTAGGTCTCTAGTTTTCAGAAATGCACAGGTTTGGTAGGTTTCCCTAGGTGGCGGCTGAGCTACAGGCCAAAATCTACAGGTAGGCACTTTGCAAAAAACACCTCTGTTTTCCTTAAAAAATTTGGCTGTGTCCACGTTGCGCTTTGGGGCGTTTACTGTCGCGGGCGCTAGGCCTACCCACACAAGTGAGGTATCATTTTTATCGGGAGACATGGGGGAACGCTGGGTGGAAGGAAATTTGTGGCTCCTCTCAGATTCCAGAACTTTCTGCCACAGAAATGTGAGGAACATGTGTTTTTTTAGCCAAATTTTGAGGTTTGCAAAGGATTCTGGGTAACAGAACCTGGTCCGAGCCACACAAGTCACCCCATCTTGGATTCCCCTAGGTCTCTAGTTTTCAGAAATGCACAGGTTTGGTAGGTTTCCCTAGGTGGCGGCTGAGCTACAGGCCAAAATCTACAGGTAGGCACTTTGCAAAAAACACCTCTGTTTTCCTTCAAAAATTTGGCTGTGTCCACGTTGCGCTTTGGGGCGTTTCCTGTCGCGGGCGCTAGGCCTACCCACACAAGTGAGGTATCATTTTTATCGGGAGACGTGGGGGAACGCTGGGTGGAAGGAAATTTGTGGCTCCTCTCAGATTCCAGAACTTTCTGCCACAGAAATGTGAGGAACATGTGTTTTTTTAGCCAAATTTTGAGGTTTGCAAAGGATTCTGGGTAACAGAACCTGGTCCGAGCCACACAAGTCACCCCATCTTGGATTCCCCTAGGTCTCTAGTTCTCAGAAATGCACAGGTTTGGTATGTTTCCCTAGGTGGCGGCTGAGCTACAGGCCAAAATCTACAGGTAGGCACTTTGCAAAAAACACCTCTGTTTTCCTTAAAAAATTTGGCTCTGTCCACGTTGCGCTTTGGGGCGTTTCCTGTCGCGGGCGCTAGGCCTACCCACACAAGTGAGGTATCATTTTTATCGGGAGACATGGGGGAACGCTGGGTGGAAGGAAATTTGTGGCTCCTCTCAGATTCCAGAACTTTCTGCCACAGAAATATGAGGAACATGTGTTTTTTTAGCCAAATTTTGAGGTTTGCAAAGGATTCTGGGTAACAGAACCTGGTCCGAGCCACACAAGTCACCCCATCTTGGATTCCCCTAGGTCTCTAGTTTTCAGAAGTGCACAGGTTTGGTAGGTTTCCCTAGGAGGCGGCTGAGCTACAGGCCAAAATCTACAGGTAGGCACTTTGCAAAAAACACCTCTGTTTTCCTTCAAAAATTTGGCTGTGTCCACGTTGCGCTTTGGGGCGTTTCCTGTCGCGGGCGCTAGGCCTACCCACACAAGTGAGGTATCATTTTTATCGGGAGACGTGGGGGAACGCTGAGTGGAAGGAAATTTGTGTCTCCCCTCAGATTCCAGAACTTTCTGCCACAGAAATGTGAGGAACATGTGTTTTTTTGCCAAATTTTGAGGTTTGCAAAGGATTCTGGGTAACAGAACCTGGTCCGAGCCACACAAGTCACCCCATCTTGGATTCCCCTAGGTCTCTAGTTTTCAGAAAGGCACAGGTTTGGTAAGTTTCCCTAGGTGGCGGCTGAGCTAGAGGCCAAAATCTACAGGTAGTCACTTTGCTAAAAACAGGTCTGTTTTCTGTGATATCTCCACGTTGTGTTTTGGGGCATATCCTGTCACGGGCGCTAGGCCTACCCACACAAGTGAGGTATAATTTTTATCAGGAGTCTTGGGGGAACATAGAATAGCAAAACAAGTCTTATTGCCTCTTGTCTTTCTCTACATTTTTCCCTTCCAAATGTAAGACAGAGTGTAAAAAAGACGTCTATTTGAGAAATGCCCTGTAATTCACATGCTAGTATGGGCACCCGGAATTCAGAGATGTGCAAATAACCACTACTTCTCAACACCTTATCTTGTGCCCATTTTGGAAATACAAAGGTTTTCTTGATAGCTATTTTTTACTCTTTATATTTCAGCAAATGAATTGCTGTATACCCGGCATAGAATGAAAACCCACTGCAGGGTGCAGGTCATTTATTGGCTCTGGGTACCTAGAGTTCTTGATGAACCTACAAGCCCTATATATCCCCGCAACCAGAAGAGTCCAGCAGACGTAACGGTATATTGCTTTTGAAAATCTGACATTGCAGGAAAAAGTTACAGAGTAAAACTTAGAGAAAAATTGATGTTTTTTTCACCTCAATTTCAACATTTTTCTTTTTCAGTTGTTATTTTCTGTAGGAAACCCTTGTAGGATCTACACAAATTACCCCTTGCTGAATTCAGAATTTTGTCTACTTTTCAGAAATGTTGCGGTTTCTGGGATCCAGCGTTGGTTTCATGCCCATTTCTGTCACTGACTGGAAGGAGGCTGAAAGCACAAAAAATCGTAAAAATGGGGTATGTCCCAGTAAAATGCCTAAATTGTGTTGAAAAATTGGGTTTTCTGATTCAAGTCTTCCTGTTCCTGAAAGCAGGGAAGCTGGTGATTTTATCACCGCAAACCCTTTGTTGATGCCCTTTTCAGGGAAAAAACCACAAGCCTTCTTCTGCAGCCCATTTTTCCAATTTTTTGTATAAAAACGAAATTTTCGCTGTTTTTTGGCTAATTTCTTGGCCTCCTTCAGGGGAATCCACAAAGTCTGGGTACCTCTAGAATCCCTAGGATGTTGGAAAAAAAGGACGCAAATTTGGCATGGGTAGCTTACGTGAACAAAAAGTTATGAGGGCCTAAGTGCGAACTGCTCCAAATAGCCAAAAAAAGGCTCGGCACAGGAGGGGGAAAAGGCCTGGCAGCGAAGGGGTTAAACAAAAGGATTACAGAGACAAAGGCATTCCTATTGCAATAGTTGTAAGCAGTCTAGCAAATATTCTGGGGACACATTTAGGCTCAGTTTGCATAATCATTCTTGAAAAGAACAAGGAATATCACTGTTTGAATTCTAGGTGAAAAAATGTCAAACAACTGGATTTTTCAGATTATTCCTAGAGTGTGTTTTCATATTGTTCTAATTAGTCTTAAATTTGCCCTACATCACACCCATACCAAGGTGTGCTAGGCACAGGCGGGAACAGTGCTCCAGATTACACAAAGATGCAGTATTCTCAGTCCAGGAAGTTTTCCCCTGTACTGAGGAGAGCACAGTAAAGAAAGCATGGCATTAGTTTGAAATCACTGCTTTGTTTTTTACTGGAAGAGAACCAGTCTCATTCCCCGGCAGGCAGATGCAGTGCCTTACTGCACCCTCTTGCAGGGGGATTTCCGGGGGTCCCTTTGACCTCTGTGCCTTCCTACCAAAGTGTGCACTAATTGTGAACCTTCTCTTTGTGGAACAGAGAACAGAGAATCTTCCAACTGATTCCGTACCTCTGTGCCTGCCTCTGTAGGATAGCACAAGTGCAAAGGAAGAGTGCTCCCTCATTTGCATATTGGCACACCCTTGAGTAGAATGTGGAACACCCCAAGGTGAACATGCCAGCTAAAAGTATGCACTAGTGTGCTCCGTATTGTAAAATGGGGTGCATAAGTATCTGCTACCTCTTCTATAATACCAAAATACCCCAGGGGTAAAATGCCTGCTGTGCTCCAGGGATACCTTTTCTAACACCGCCCCAGGTGTCATAAATTCTTGATATGTTAGGCTGGCATGGGACTGCTTTGCAATGTGGCAGGTCAGATGCCTATAGCCATGCTTTAACCACAGCACTAACTAACACTACATATTCAATATTAGCAGGCATATGTATTCCAGTTTTCAGTTGACTTCAACTACAAGTACATGTCTGGTTCCATCTATGCCTGCCTGGGAAACCGTGGCATGTATCTTTGGCTCTGAAAATATCTGTGAGATCAGGTTAGTCTGATAAATTAAATAGGACTAACACCACAGACATAAGAATAACCAGATCCAGCAAATTAGACGGAAATCATAAAATTACAGTTTGCACCCTCCTTTCCATATTGCCTGTTTAGTTCATTTAGAAACAGCGTACCTGGCAACAAGTTGAAACTTGCTCTAAGAGAACAAACAATTTACCTGTTTCCCCTTTAATACAGCTGAAATAGATTGCCAAAAACTCCTGTTTGCTCTTGATCTAATGGCATGTTGTATTTTCAGTAGTTTTTAGGATGGCCTCAAAGTATTGGTATTGGTACTGGTTATTAGGATTGGTACCACAAAAAGACAATAAAATCCCTATATTAGCAAAAGTGTATAACACACTTGCCCTCAACTTCAACACAATAATAACTAGATAATTTTCAAAATCATCCTAAAAATATGGGTGATTTAAGGGTATTGGGATCAAGAATGTGACAGTCATCTCTAGTTCTTAAGCAGTTCATAAGATTTCTTCTCACTCTGTTGCATGGGTCCTGGGGCAGCCATTTCATTCTATGTTATCATGGAAACTGTCTCCAATCCTTAATTTTCACTTACAAATCACTGATTTCAGGTATTAGCCTAATTAGTTAATTGGAAGTAAAATAAGACTTCAACACTTTAAGCACATTAGTTTATCACATGTAAAGTCAGAACTAGAAATAGTGTCCATAATGACCTGGAGGAAGTTATCCACCCTAGTCGGAGTGGGGCTGATAACGTTTTCTGATATGAGGGTTACATGGACTTGCATCAACAGGACCACTATCCACATATGGGGCCACATGTACGAAAGTGTGAAATTGTGAGTCCCTAAGCGTGATTTCCTGTGAATCACAGTTAGGAAATCACAATTTCAAATGTATGAAACTCTTTTGAGTTCCATTTGTGATTCCATGTGGGTCACAAATAGACCTACCTCGTGGATGTTAATGAGATAAGTCTTGCTTTGTTACCCATTGGGAATCACAAAAAGTACAGGGATGGTGGTCTGCTGGAGTTAGCAGATCAGCAAGTCTGTGACTGATTTTAAACAAAGCAGTCTTTTAAAAATAAAAATAAAATGCAGCCAGTTTTCATTAAAGGAAGCATCTAAAAAAGAAAGTTTAAAGTTTTCTTTTAATTTTTTAAGAGCAGGCAGTGGTCCATAGGACCACTGCCTGCTCTTAAAAAATGTTTTTAGGAACATTCACTGTGGGGAAGCGGTCTCTTATGAGCCCCTTCACATTTGAAAATGGGTTACCACCAATTTGAAATTTCTGGTAAAATGCGAATGTTTTGTGACCGCATTTCGGTTGCAAAACATTCACACATAACACTGCGATTCAGTATTAGGAAGGGACACCCTCAACACGCTCCTTCCTAATAGCAAATCACAAACTCAAATTGCGATTCGGTACCAGATTCATGAATTGCTATTTGGGCTTGGTACGTGACTGAAAGCCTTTTTGCATTCACAAACACGACAATTCTGCAAATCTGCCCCTTTGCAACTAGTAAAAAAGTTAGTACATCTGGCCCTTGGTTATCAAATGGCATCATGCACAACAAGAGTAAAGTTGAAGTTGTCTATCGCATCACCATAAAGTCCTCAGGGTGGAATTTGCAAGTGTTGAGTATACCCACCTTGGGCCTCCTATGTGCACCCATGGATTGGAGTCATGGGGAATTGAAAAAAGTTACTGCCCTCTTTGTACTATTCCCCTCTCAATGTTACATACACCCTACACTCACTAGATTTATTTTAAAAAGGCATTTTCAGAAATCCAGCCTGGGAGTCATTGCTTTCCATTAGAGAGGTCTCTATTGGCGGTGTTTCTCTTACAAAGTGGCTCCAAATCCCAACAAAATCCATTATCTCCATTAGGTCTTTTCAGACCTTTCACCCTAGCAGGAGAGAAAAGGGCTGGATGCATGTCGCATCTCTTCTCCTGGGTCTCTAGGTCACCCAGAGAGGGCCACGAATAAGTATCCTTAGCTCACGTCTTCTTTTAGCTCTGTGGTGAAACAGGATAGGCCAGAGAAGACACATGAAGCAGGCTTACACTCTGGATAAGTATAGCACTGGCTAACACGGGTTTGAGTGTTAAGATATCAGTAAAATATGGGAACAGCTTCCTCCATTCTTGTAGAGGGTTTTATTGAAAGCACAAGATAGCAGTTCAAGTCTGTAAAGGCTGCACAAAGGAGCCATCACTTGGTCTGAACCCTGGGTCTGCACGATTGTTATAACTTGATGGATACACATGCAGATGCCAAAAAGACAGCTGTGTGGGACTAAAAAAGTGTGGGACATTTACAGGATACCACTTTGACTGTGGATATGTGCTGATTCTTACACAGACATTGGAAGTAAACGAAGCTTTGAAGGGAAGCATCAACCTAGTTTCATTTTAGAACGTATCTATGAATGGGAATGTGTTTGATTTCCTATTTCTCGGGTTCTATGATCACTTTGTGTTATTTCAGTCTCTGAATCGCACTGTGAAAATACCAATGGGGACATCTCTTCTCCTTGCATCAAAGCCACATCCTTAAATCCACAGAAAGAGGCACTCGGCTCTGAAAAGCAGGCATTATAAATCTCATCTAAGTTTTTCTTAATGTTGAAAGAAAAAGGCCAATGGCCAATGTGCTGATATATTCCTGTTCCTTACAATTGCATGTTTTAGAAAGTACTGTAGTTAGCGGTAACAAACAACAATAAATTAGCCCGTAAAATCATAATAAAGGCAGCAACATTTTGCAACATTTTATCCATTTCATCATTAACCTTTAGCAAAAGAAATAAAATGTGCCTTGCTCTTTTAATCATGTTATAGAGTTTGTGCATTTGCCAGTTTCCTTCTCCTTCTAAATGTTAAATTAATTTTCAAAGGCCCTGGGTTATGCAGCAAGCACGGAAACATCTGTCATTGGCATCCTGTCTTTACACACAGGACTTCTGTCTTTACACACAGGGCTCCAAGTTCTGAGGTTGGAGATGAGAATTTTCTTCTTAATTAAATACAACACAAATTAATTTCTTTTCAGCTGAATACACAAAAAGCACTTTTTAAATGAAGAAAATATCAGTGATGTATTTATGAGCAGGGTTACATTTCCAATCAATCCTTACCATTCTTAGCCTGTGGTGACTATCCTTTTGTAGTTGGTCCTCTCGAAGGCAAGATTTAAAATACAACTAACTTACAACTACTAAAAGTTATAACTAAGAGCCTCATTTAGAGTTTGCTGTAAATCACCAAAATTGAGGTTCTCCACTCTATTAGAGTCAGTGAACATACTGAGTTTACTCATGGCCATATTTGTACTTTTTGACGCAAAGCTGCGCCGGCGCAGTTTTGCGTCAAAATTTTTTACCGCCGGCTAACGCCATTTCGATGCGCCGTGCGGGCGTCAAATTTATACTTTGACGCACGGCGGCGCAACCAACAGGTGGGAGGCATTTTTTTTTGACGCACACAGCGGCGTCAAGTCGTAAAGGAAAACAACGTTAACGCGACGTAAATGACTGTGGGTCGATTTACGACAGCGCAACCCGGAAAGCGCAGTTTTTTTTTACGCAATAGCGTCAAAAATACCCGCGAACACTGCCCTTTCAGCAGAGGAGAGCCAAAATGGATCCCAGATGCCACTACAGACCCCAGGAAGATGACAGCAGACCAGGAACCAGCCAGGATGATCCATACAGGAACCAGGACATATATAGAAAAAAAAGAAAGTGTCGCTTCAGTGCAGAGGAGCAGGAAATCCTGGTTAAAGAGGTGACGGAACACCAGCACCAACTGTTCATCACCTCTAAGTTGCCAATCAGCAGGAGAGAGGCCATATGGCAACAAATTGTTGACAAGATCAACAGTGTGGCAGAAGTACGCAGGACAGTCACCGAGTGTAAGAAACGCTGGCATGACTGCAAACGTAGGACAAAGGAAAAAATGGCCAGGAACTGGAAGGCAGCACTGCAGACTGGAGGGGGGAGTCCAGCACACCAGGAGGCCCCTGGACCACATGGAGGAGATGGTCGCAGCCGTCATCCCTGAGGAGATCGTCACAGGGATTCAAGGACAGGACAGCGCAGACTACCACGAGACAACACACATGCAGGGTAAGTCGCATGGGGAATTATAATGCAATAATGTTAACTGCAACCGGGGTGGGGAATACCTACTACACAATGCATGTAAGTCAGCATATATATGGAGTGGTATGGGTAAAGGGGCACGGCAGGGGGGCATGCCCAGCACAGACAGAAGCTGGGGCACGACATAACACAGCACTAACAACAGTCCCATGGGGGCATCCTGTCATGACAACAATGGAGCTAAGGGAAAGCCGTGACAGGTGGGAAGGCCACTACGTCAAACTTACATCCTGGCACTCGTCAGTCAAAATATATCCTACATCAACTAGGTCCCTATCAGTAATCCAGTAGCCAAAACAACAACTGCAATGTAACTGCAACAACAGTTGACACTAACACCACTGATCTCTGTGCAGCTATAGTAGCCAATGGCAGTAACCTCCCCATGGAACATACATACCTAAATTAGGGGGTGAGGATGACATCTGCAACAATCTCCAGAAATAAGACAAAGGCACCAGTACACTCAAATGTCAATGCCCATAGTTGACACATACATCAGCCAAAGTAAACAGCAATAGGAGCCACACAGCACTAAGGACACACACATGCTGCATACGTCAGGGTCCCTCACGTGCCTGGCTAACAAGGCAACATCACTAATGTCATACTGCTCAGACAACAACATTGAGGAGGGGACACATGCAACTGGTCACTGAAACACACCTGCACAGTCAGAGGACCAAATAGGACATTGATACGATAAACAGGGCAATCCAATTAAACACACATTACCCAACATCAGCTGGAAACATCAACAATGTCTACATCCATATCACATCGTAACATTGCCATGCATAGGATATGCCACATAACAATTACAATTAGGTCAATGTGAACAAACAGATTTTGGGGCAGGTCCTGAGAGGCAAGTGTGCTGCCAGGGCAATCACAACACCCACAGCCAGTGAAAGGTCTCACCATAAGAATAGATATACACAGAGGGTCTAGTAGGACAAAAAGATGGCTATTCCCTAATTGGTACTAAGCAACACCTAGAGGCGATTAGGCAGACAAGTCTGATAACTCTATATCATACATGTGACACACAGGTGGGCCATAGGCCTATAACAATGCCCATATGAAGGACAGCAGATACCAATACCAAACAAGATCACAAAGTAAAGTAATCAAAAGGCTTGCATGTTACGTCAAAATTGTCACAACACAGACACACTAATTGTACCCTGTTTCATTGCAGAGGAACATGGATCTCCTGCCGATATGCCTGTCCCTGATTTCCCTGATGACATGGATGACGAGCCCATAAACATTCCCCAGGAGACCATCCAAAAGGTCCTTGAAACCCTCCAGACCCCACCTTCAGTCACAAGGAGGAGCACAGAACAAGTAGCCATCACAGAAGAACCACCCCAATTGTATGACCTGCCAGCTCCAATACAGCTGAGGACTCTGACGACACTGGCACCAGCTTTGAAGGAACTGTAGTTGGTGTACAGCGGGAGCTGGCCAAGGAGGTGCGGGTGGGGATGCAAAATATGGCAGCCAGCCTTGAGGGGGTGCGCTCGTGCATGTTGTAATCTGCAGATCAGGCAGCAGCTATGCAAGCCCTAACATCCATACTGCAAGCACTACAAGAAACTATAAAGGAATTCACCACTGCAGTAAGGGAGTTGCCCCAACACCTCGCACCCCAAACTTTCCACTACATGCACGAATGCAATCATGACTCCCTCAGGGCTGACCTGGCTGCCTACCATCGTGATGTGGCTGCTATTCTCAAAAACCAGCAGGCCCTCCTTGCAGCAGTACTGCCCTTAAGAACTTCACAGGGAGCAGCCCCCGGGATGTCTGACTCCACGTCTTCTAACACTGAGGTGTGTGTTGCCCCTTCACAACCAACAACAAGGACAAACCAGGCAACATACACATCAGAAGAAGAAGACAAGACATGGAACAGATCACATTCTCACGGAAGAGTACCCGGAAGCACTAGTCCCTGCACCATGGCCTACTTTGACCAAGGTCCTACGTTTTGTCAAATGCCAGTCTCACTACAACTATACTCAAAGACTGTTCTGCTAACCACTGTATGACTTGTCAGCATTGCCAGTGAATGTCTCTCTCCTACTATTCAGCAAATCCTGTCCCTCTGCACTGTCTGTTACATCACCCCAGCATGTCAGGAGCATCATCCACACCCCTTCTGTAGGATCACCATGTAAGAATGCACCAGAACGGACTCAGCAAACATGGACAATGTACATTTTGCACTACAGCACCTATCAATAAATAGCACGTGCACACCTTATATGTCTCTGTGTAATTTGACATATCAACTTTGCAGTAGGTAACTCTAAAGTGCCTGTGTGACAACCATGTAGCTTGTCAATACAACTGTCCTGACATCATGAAGTCTGATACATCTGTGCAGTGGCCAGGATTGCATCATAGCCTGACCATCCTGAGGAGAATAACTGATGAAGGGACAAACCACACACAATTATGCTGTATTGGACAGAATAATGCTCCATCTATAGCAATCCAAGTCAACTAATGGTGGCTGAGAAATGTAGGAACCATGCAATACTAAAAAATGAATTTATGCAGCATAATCTAAGCAAACACAACTAAACACTGCATCAATCACCCTTTCTGAGTATACTTCCATGAAGGGAAGTCATGCTGAATTTTTACACACATAATCTATGTCAGCAATGAAGACAACAAGACAAGAGTGTTAACAACACCTCATCTACAAAGATGTCCCTGAACATCACACTGCAGTCCGACCTAATAAATTTACCACAATACCAAGTCTGGAAGCACACTTTGTGATGTAGAATACCTACTCATCAACACAAATCCTTGGTGATCGATGTAAACTACTAATGGTGGGTCTACCAAATGGTGGGTACTTACCAAGTTAGCACAGGGGTAGCTGCCATGTTAAACCTCCATTTTCTGTGGTGGGTAGCATAGGACACAAATGTCATAGAAAAACATTCACCTACACTGATGTCAAGCCCATGATCAAGTAGCAGTTAACGCATAATGCAAAGGGTTAACTATATGTTTATTCCTATGTATTCACACCAGAGGCAACTACGGGAAAAGTCATACCTACACTAATCTAACCTGACTACTCCTAACCCACAACTGTCCCTAACTAACCTAAGCTAAACTTACTCTACACATATAACGAATCGATCTAAACATCAACCCCCCACCCACCATTATGAGACAGGACACATGCAGGACAACACATACTAACCTACACACATACTATACTATCCTAAACAATCATATATTTTTTTGTATATTTTTTTTTTTTTTTTTTTTTTTTTTATAAACAGACAGGAATCCCAACATTGACCCCCACCCACCCACACAAAAATGAAACATAGAAAGAATAAGGACCCCCACCCTCCTCCCTAACACTAACTAAGCTAACAACCTACACTAACCTAACACTAATCCCCAAAACCCAACTATCATTACAAAAAGGAAAGAGGAGAGAGGAGAGGGATACATTTAAAACAAGCAATAAAGTCCTAGAGGTTGGCCCTCCGTAAGGTCCGCCTGATGGACCGAACCCTTTTCCTAATGTAGGCCACATCCTGGCTTAGCTTGTCCACCTTGGTAATAAACTTGTCCATTTTCCTGTTTAATGCCAGGAATGCTGCAGGGTCAATAGGAGGGGCTGCTGCAGTCTGTGTGCTGGCAGAGGTGCACGGTGTTGGAGTTGTTGTTTGCCCACTGGACTGTCCTGCAGCTCGGAAATTGCTGGGTCCAGGTCGTGCTGCAGAGGCAGGGTCAACTGTCCCCGCCGTTGCTGGGGCCACTTGGGGAGAACTGGTGGATGTGGTGGTGGTGGCTGTTGTGGGCAATGTTGGGCCACCCTGTGGTGAGGCCCACCATGCTCCAGAGGCCCGATCCGCTTGGTATTTTCGGGCCATCCTTCTGAACCCCGACTGCACCTGCAGGATGTGCCGGTATCTCATTGCACGCCTTTCGAACTGATGTCTCTGTGCGGCACTCATGTTTGCAGCTGTGAAGAGAAAGGGCAACTATTTACCATAGGAAATGCATTGGGTGGAATAGCACAATGGGTCAATTGCACATTACTTTTACTGTATTTGATACAGCGATTTTCACAACATAACTCATTGAAAGTCTCAGAGGAAGTACATGGGAAGCCTGCATACAAAAGGGCATCTCACACCTAGCATATCCATGTCTCTACATGATGGGTGACATGAGCCTAAACTTCTCATCCAAATAATGGGTAATGCAGCTGACATTATGGCTGAACCTCTTCCGCCTACTGACTTCACTACATATGTCACTCTATGTGATAACAATCACAACCCTCAATATATGCCATTTGTAATTGTTTTTTGCTAATATAGAACTCATGTGCCATAACTGAATGTGTACACTAGGTTCAAAACAAAGTTGCCAAAGGTTACAAGTATGTGTAACATACTGGTTGCTACAGTCCTAGGTACCCTATTCCCAAACACATGGCAGTCTTTGAGGGTGGGGTGGGAAGAACAACCAACAATCCCATATTCAATGCACACCCAGGAGTGTATAGAAAGCTCAACAAGTATTTGCCAACACCAATGAAGGGCTAGCAAGAAATTGGAGTCAGCCAAACCTTGTCCTATCCAAGGTCCACACATGTCAAAATGTACTGACTTCGGCCAACATCACATACTACCAGTGAGGCATATTTTACCACACACACAGAGGAGCAAGAACACCCATGATCATGAGTAGAATGAACACCTAGGCCATTGCACTCTAGTCCCACACACTTCTAGTTCAACTTGTGGTAGTACATGCTCCCGGAAGATCCAACCTACAGTGTACTCAGTCCATCCTCGACTAGGGAAGCTGCATATTTAAGACAAGCCTTTTGCAGAAGCTATCTGGGAGAATGTCAGTCTCAGTCCAAGCCAAGTCCCAGAGCAACTCTTACGTTAACCAGTGTATTCCACATGACTCATCCCATTCCCCATAGCGGGCCCGACTGGTATGGCCTACAGACCCTAAATCTGAGAGATGGATAAGCATAGGTCTACTGAAACTGAAGTGATAATTGAAATCCCACTAATGGAACAATACTAATGAATGGGCAGCGCATCAAACCTTGAATTCTGTTGAACACACAGTAGTCCATTATGCAACACTAGCAAACAATAAAAATAGCACACATGCAAAACTCACTGTAGGTGTCGGGTCCTCAAAATGAGCCACCTCTCCCACGGTGTACGGTGCAGGTCCACCTGTAAAGCATGGAAGGAAGAATATACTCAGACTCCGTGCACTGACAAACAATTGCAATTACAAAGACAATGTGAGAATATGACATGCGTAATGAAACACTTTCACACATGCTCATACTGCATGGAATAATTCTTGATCAACATTTACATTGGATGAGTCTCCTGCTACAGTTACACACCCTACTACACACATGCAGTGGCCAGGACAGTCATGTAGTGTCAAAGATACACCTCCATTAGTATGCCCCAACAATATCGGGGTGCATTCATCTCATCATGTGCATCCCAGAGAGACATCCAAAAGCTGGTTACTTGAGGACTGCATGACCCCTCAAACTCAAACAGCCTATATGGTCATTTTCAACACACACCAACCAGACACACATGTGACATATGTGTGGACAACATAGCTAACTTCAATTGACGTGAAGGCAGCACTCATTTATAGCATCATATTGGGTTTACAAATTTCAGTTTAGCTATGGCGTCTACATATGTAGGTATGATGTTTCAACATCCATTTTTCACTGGCTATTGTGACCTGTAGAGTTCAAATAGAGGCATTAACGTGTCGCTTGTCTGACACAAAGGCAACACTACATTACATACAGCTACAGGCAACCGGTATGTGTAGAAAACATGAGCTACCTGACTGCTAGCATTTGTCTTCCTACACATTGTGCAACAATTACCCAGTAGGTTTCCCTAGCATTACACACAGTCAGCTACTTATCTAGCAGATTGGGTAACAATCATCACATGTCCCCACACAGCTTTCAATTGTTCACATGTAATTGATTTGTACTCACCAACATGTCCACCAATCCTGATTCCCAGGTGGTCCAGCAGATCCTGCTCCCTGGATATCAGATCAGCCCAACGGTGCTTGAGTTGATGGTCATTCCTCAGGCTACCATAGACACGGACCAAGTGATGGCGCACCTTCCCCCACCGGTCTTTACGTGCCTCCGTGTGATACCCTTGTATCACACGACCGCCAGCCTCCAGCATGAGTGGGAGGAAATGGCAAACAAGCCATATAAATCCCCCCAATTCCTCCTCACCCATCCTGGCAAGCCGTGGCCTACCTGACATCTCTGCACTAACAAAGTTGAAAAAGTTGGACAAAATGGAAAAGGGGGAAATGGGGAAAGGTAGAGTAGTGAAAAACAAAGAAAATTTAAGAATAAGAGCCCAACTAACCCCAAAATTACACTACCCAGAACAGACTCCCACAGACAATAAAAGAAACACTGGACTTGACAAAAGTATACAATACAGACTCAGACAGTATTCAACAACAAGACAATGATGACAAAAGCACTGGACACAAAAGCACTAAAACACAGGACAACACTTTCCACACAGCCACACAGTCTAGAATAATCTGAGACTGCAAAGTGAAAGTGAAAGTACACCCACAGTACAGAATCTGTAAACAGGATATCCTATTACATCACATCCTGAATAAAATAGCCGCCGTTTTTATTTTTCCGTTATGCATCATTTTTTCACGCATACAGATTGTGCGTCATATTTTTTCACGCATAAGAGTGCACATAATGCAGAGTCAAATCTTTTTTCGTCATTGTTCCCCTATATTTGTGTGAGGCTTATTTTACAGTTCTAGAGTTGAAATTTAAGCCGCTGGCAAATATGATGACCAAATATGAAAATTTATTTTGACTTTGCATTATATGCACTCCTGTGCGTCAAAAATTTATGACGCCCAAGCTGTATGCGTGGAAATATGACACATTATAGAAAATATGGTGGCCATGTAATGCTGGTTATTAATATATTTATTTTAAAATTATATTTTTTGACTCAGCATTATGTGCACTCCTGTACGTCAAAAATTTATGACGCCCAAGCTGTATGCGTGGGAATATGACGCATTATAGAAAATATGGTGGCCATGTAATGCTGGTTATTAATATATTTATTTTAAAATGATATTTTTTGACTCAGCAGTATGTGCACTCCTGTACGTCAAAAATGTATGACGCCCAAGCTGTATGCGTGGAAATATGACGCATTATAGAAAATATGGTGGCCATGTAATGCTGGTTATTAATATATTTATTTTAAAATGATATTTTTTGACTCAGCATTATGTGCACTCCTGTATGTCAAAATTTATGACGCACAAGCTGTATGCGTGGAAATATGTCTTTATTTTGTCAAATTGTGAAGAGAATTTTGTCATGACCAAACGGTGCTAAGTGATACACATTTGGGCTTAGCTATGGCACATGTCCCTTATAGGATGTATAGAAGGCATTCACAGTGTAATAGTAATGATTGCTCCAAATGGTTATTACCCATAATTGTACACATATTTTGGGTAATTGCTGATGGCTAATTTCAAATGATGAATGTGATACCAGGATGTATTCCTTAGCAAAAATGTGTCCACATTTATCACGGTAATCCAAATTATCTATAGGCCAAATAGGTAGTGCAATTGTCACCTACACTTTTTATGGGGGTAACCATGTCCTAATTATGAATTTGTGTATCTTATATGTGTTTAACTTTTGACATGTAGGCCACACATGCACCTTATGCATGTGTGTACTTCACATGTGCATATTTCATGTATATTTGGGGGGCGGTAGAGGTGGACTTAGGCCCCCAGCACCCTAGGGTTTGCCCTTCCAGATTTGCTAATTTATCCAAGGGTTTCATTTCTTCAGTAATGCTAAACCTGCAGCAGCAGGCTCATGGAAGCCCATAGGGTATGATTCACTGTTTGCCATTCAATAATCCCATTTGCCCATTTGACGTTTGCCCTATTGATTCATTGGAGCAATCTGACATACCATTTTACACTAATATTTTTAGCTAAATCTCGACGTTCCTCATGTGCTGATGACAAATAGGTTGTTGATGTATGTGGCCCTTTATGCATTACCTGGTTTAGTGGCATGTTTCATTCTTCCTGCTAGGTTCCAACTGGGACACTACTGTGATCGGCTGCTTGCAAATATTTTGTTGATTGGATGGCACATGTTTATATGTGTGGTCCAATGTAGATCCACTATCAACTGTCAGGGTGTATGTTGTCACTGTAACTTCCAGGTCTCCTCATGAGTTAGTGGCAGCTAATCTTGTTCCAATTGGGCATTGTTTGTAGCTAGAATGGAGAGAAGCCATTGAGGACATGGTCACCTACACATGGATGGTCCCACCCTGTCACTGAACACGTGTAAGGGTAGGTCGCTCCCCCTGCCGCTGCAGCTCCTCCAGCTCCTCCAGGTTCCTGAGTTCCTGAGACCCACCTCACAGTAAGTACCCCCCACCTCCCAGCCCCTCGCTCTGCCCCGCGCTACTCACCCTCTCTCCTGCTTCTTTTCTTCTTTTCTTCTTCTCTGTTCTTCCTCCTCGCCTGTAATCTTCTTCTGTACTCTTCTTTTCCCCGTCTTCTCTCTTCTTCTCTTCTTCCTCATCTTCTTCTGTGGTCTTCTGCCTTCTGTTCTTCGTTTTCTGTATCTTCTTCTGTGTTCTTCTGTGTTCTTCTGTGTACCTCTGTTCTTCTGATCTCCTGTTCTTCCGGTCTTCCTTTCTTCTGTTCTTCCGGTCTTCTGTTCTTCTGTTCTTCTGTTCTTCCGGTCTTCTGCTCTTCTGTCTTCTGTCTTCTATCTTCTGCCTTCGGCTCTTCTGCCTCCTCCGTCTTCTTCTCCCCGCGCCTGCCCTCCTGCTCCTACCTCATCCCCCTCCCTCACTCGCCTCCCCCCTCTCTATCACCCCTGTCTAACCCGTTCGCTATCTACCTCCCTCACTCCTCCTATCTACCTATCTCTCTATCTCTCTATCCCACTATCTAACTCCCTCACTCTCCACCTCCTCCTATCTACCTATCTCTCTATCTATCGATTTCTCTATCTATCGATTTTCTCTATCTATTTCTCTATCTCTCCCCCCCTCCCCGCCACCCCCTCTATTACCTATCTTCCTATCCTCTCACTCTACCTCTCACCCTCACCCACCTCTACAACCCCCCCTCCCCTATCTTCACAACCCTACTCCTATCTTTCTCCCTAATCTCCTAAACCTCCTAACACTCACCCCCCTCCACCCTTAAACCCCCCTCCCCCAGCTCTTCTCACTCTACCTGTCCCCCCTCTCTCGCGCTTTCCCGCCGCGACCTCCTGCACGCCCCGCCCCCCAGCTCCCATTCGCCCCCAGCTGACCCCTCCTACCTCATATGGCGGCCGCTGCGCGACAGTGGTAGCGACCCTTGACCCAAGGGTATGTCGCTCCCCCTGCCGCTGCAGCTCCTCCAGCTCCTCCAGCTCCTCCAGGTTCCTGAGTTCCTGAGACCCACCTCACAGTAAGTACCCCCCACCTCCCAGCCCCTCGCTCTGCCCCGCGCTACTCACCCTCTCTCCTGCTTATTTTCTTCTTTTCTTCTTCTCTGTTCTTCCTCCTCGCCTGTAATCTTCTTCTGTACTCTTCTTTTCCCCGTCTTCTCTCTTCTTCTCTTCTTCCTCATCTTCTTCTGTGGTCTTCTGCCTTCTGTTCTTCGTTTTCTGTATCTTCTTCTGTGTTCTTCTGTGTTCTTCTGTGTTCTTCTGTTCTTCTGGTCTCCTGTTCTTCCGGTCTTCCTTTCTTCTGTTCTTCCGGTCTTCTGTTCTTCTGTTCTTCTGTTCTTCCGGTCTTCTGCTCTTCTGTCTTCTGTCTTCTATCTTCTGCCTTCGGCTCTTCTGCCTCCTCCGTCTTCTTCTCCCCGCGCCTGCCCTCCTGCTCCTGCCTCATCCCCCTCCCTCACTCGCCTCCCCCCTCTCTATCACCCCTATCTAACCCGTTCGCTATCTACCTCCCTCACTCCTCCTATCTACCTATCTCTCTATCTCTCTATCCCAATATCTAACTCCCTCAATCTCCACCTCCTCCTATCTACCTATCTCTCTATCTATCGATTTCTCTATCTATCGATTTTCTCTATCTATTTCTCTATCTCTCCCCCCCTTCCCGCCACCCCCTCTATTACCTATCTTCCTATCCTCTCACTCTACCTCTCACCCTCACCCACCTCTACAACCCCCTCCCCTATCTTCACAACCCTACTCCTATCTTTCTCCCTAATCTACTAAACCTCCTAACACTCACCCCCCTCCACCCTTAAACCCCCCTCCCCCAGCTCTTCTCACTCTATCTGTCCCCCCCTCCCTCGCGCTTTCCCGCCGCGACCTCCTGCACGCCCCCGCCCCCCAGCTCCCATTCGCCCCCAGCTGACCCCTCCCCCGCCCCTCCTACCTCATATGGCGCCCGTCCACGCCTGGCCCGCGCCCAGCGCCACGACCCCTGGTCCCCAGCTCTCCCAAGCCCCGCTGATCCGCTACGACCCCACCACCCTCCACGCCCTCAACCCAGGACACTCCAACACCTGCTTCCAAGCTCACCCCAAACGCACCCATGGACCCTTCGCCTGCAACTCCTGCAAACGCATCTTCCACCACGCAACTACCACGACCACAAGCCCACGCGCCATCAACCACCTCAAGTGCATCCTGGTCAACGCTCGTTCCGTCCACAAGCACGCCGTTGAACTCTGGGACCTCCTGGACTCCACAGCCCCGGACGTCGCCTTCATCACGGAGACCTGGATGAACGCCTCCTCTGCTCCAGACATCGCCATCCCCGAAGGCTACAAGATCTCCAGAAAAGATTGCACCAACCAAGTAGGAGGAGGTATCGCCATCGTCTTCAAAGACTCCATCAGCGTCACCACCTCCACCGAAGACACCCCTCTCGCCGCTGAACACCTGCATTTTCAGATTCGCACCGACCCGAGGACCACCCTCAGAGGATCCCTCGTCTACCGTCCTCCCGGACCGCGCACCCCATTCAGCGACGCCATCGCCGACTTCATCTCCCTGCACGCCCTCGCCTCACCGGACTACATCCTCCTAGGCGACCTCAACTTTCATCTGGAACAAAACAACGACCCCAACACCACCACCCTGCTCGACAACCTCGCCAACCTCGGCCTCAAACAACTGGTGAACACCGCCACCCACATCGCCAGACACACGCTCGACCCTATCTTCTCCGCCAGCAAACACGTCTTCTTCAGCCACACCTCCGCTCTACACTGGACCGACCACAGCTGTGTCCACTTCACATTCCGACGCGAGACCCGCCACCTCCGCACTCAACCCATCCCTCGTCGACAGTGGAACAAGATCCCCGAAGAGCAACTCTTCTCCGCACTCGCCGCCAACCAACCCACCCTCACCACCGACCCCAACGACGCAGCCCTCAGCCTCACAAACTGGATCTCCAACTGCGCAGACAACCTTGCTCCCCTCAAACGCACGCATCGACAGACCAACACCAAAAAACCTCTCTGGTTCTCTGACACCCTCAAAGAATCAAAGAAAACTTGTCGCGCTCTCGAGAAGGCCTGGCGCAAGGACAACACCGCTGACAACATGACCGCCCTCAAGAACGCTACCCGCGAACACCACCACCTGATCCGCGCTGCTAAAAGGAACTTTTTCACCGACAGACTGGACAAAAACAGCCACAACAGCAGAGAACTCTTCAGCATCGTCAAGGAGTTCTCCAACCCCAACGCCAACGCCGTCACGCCCTCACAGGATTTGTGCGAATCCCTCGCCACCTTCTTCTACCGCAAGATCAGCGACCTCCACGACAGCTTCGGACACCAGACCCAAACAAACACCACCGAACCCGCACCCCCGACCATCACCCTCAACAACTGGACCCACATCAACACTGAAGAAACCAAATCCACCATGAACTCTATCCACTCCGGCACCCCTTCGGACCCCTGCCCTCACTTCATCTTTAACAAAGCCGACGACATCATCGCCCCGCACCTCCAGGCCGTCATCAACTCTTCTTTTTCTTCTGCTACCTTCCCCGAATGCTGGAAACACGCCGAAGTCAACGCCCTACTAAAGAAACCTACGGCTGACCCGAGCGACCTGAAAAACTTCCGCCCCATCTCTCTCCTGCCTTTCCCAGCCAAGGTAATAGAGAAGACCGTCAACAAACAGCTGACCACCTTCCTGGAAAACAACAACCTGCTCGACCCTTCACAAACCGGATTCCGAACCAACCACAGCACGGAAACCGCCCTCATCTCAGTCACAGAACCCTGACGGACAACGGTGAAACAGTCGCCCTCATTCTCCTCGACCTTTCGGCTGCCTTCGACACCGTCTGTCACCGCACCCTAATCACCCGCCTCCGCTCCACCGGGATCCAAGGCCAGGCCCTGGACTGGATCGCCTCCTTCCTCTCAAACCGTTCCCAAAGAGTTTACCTCCCTCCGTTTCGCTCAGTACCCACCGAGATCATCTGCTGTGTACCCCAAGGCTCATCACTCAGCCCGACTCTCTTCAATGTCTACATGAGCCCCCTCGCCAACATCGTACGCAAGCACGACATCATCATCACCTCCTACGCCGACGACACCCAACTTATACTCTCCCTCACTAAGGACCCTGCCAGCGCCAAGACCAACCTACAAGAGGGTATGAAGGACGTCGCAGATTGGATGAGGCTCAGCCGCCTAAAGCTGAACTCTGAAAAAACGGAAGTCCTCATCCTCGGCAACACCCCGTCCGCCTGGGACGACTCCTGGTGGCCCACGGCCCTTGGCACCGCACCGGCCCCCGCAGACCACGCCCGCAACCTCGGCTTCATCTTGGACCCTCTTCTCACCATGACCAAGCAAGTCAACGGCGTGTCCTCCGCCTGCTTCCTCACCCTCCGCATGCTCCGCAAGATCTTCCGCTGGATCCCCGCCGACACTAGAAAAACCGTGACCCACGCCCTCGTCACGAGCCGCCTGGACTACGGCAACACCCTCTACGCTGGAACAACAGCCAAACTCCAAAATCGCCTGCAACGCATTCAAAACGCCTCGGCCCGCCTCATCCTCGACGTACCCCGCAACAGCCACATCTCCGCACACCTGAGACACCTGCATTGGCTCCCAGTCAGCAAAAGGATCACCTTTCGACTTCTCACCCACGCACACAAAGCCCTCCACGACAAGGGACCGGAATACCTCAACCGACGCCTCAGCTTCTACGTCCCCACCCGCCTCCTCCGTTCCTCTGGCCTCGCACTCGCTTCCGTCCCTCGCATCCGCCGCTCCACGGCGGGTGGGAGATCTTTCTCCTTCCTGGCGGCCAGGACCTGGAACTCCCTCCCCACCAGCCTCAGGACGACCCAGGACCACTCCGCTTTCCGGAGACTCCTTAAGACCTGGCTTTCCGAGCAGCAGTAACCCCCTCTTCCCCTTGAGACCCGCACGGGTGAGTAGCGCGCTTTATAAATGTTAATGATTTGATTTGATTTGTAATGAGACTTTCGAATGGGCAACCTTTTTGTGCTGAGTGAGAGAATGTCTAAGGTGTCTGGATCTGGCATGTGTCATTGCCACATTTGTACTCCAGTTGGCCTCTGTGGATGGTAATGTATCATGAAACATCATAGCCTCTGTGCAGAAGTAAATGGCTGGTATTCAACACACGACTCATCTTTATCATTTGAAAAAGTGTTACTCAGCGTTTTGAACAGTCAGGGTCCTCATATGTGTTGACTTTTCATGGACATTATCTGAGGTTGCTGGTTTTGATGGAGGCCATTTACACCATCATACACTATGGTCCTGGTCCACTGTCACACTTTTAAGTTTAGGCATTAATGAAGGTCAGACAACGGAAGGGCCAAGATTTGGCTATTCATGGGCACTGTCACAAATCTGATACCAATGACAGTCAGATGATGCACTACTATGTATTTGAGTATACATTGATGAGGCAAATGACAAATTATTGTCTGAGGTACAAAAGGTATTGGACAGCATGTGTGGTCCATAGGTGGACCCCAGGTATCTGTAGAGTGACCCACGGACCAGAGCCAGTCAGGCTGACAGGATGCTGGGTCAATCAGGTGCAAGCTCTTTCAGTAATCACATGATCACGTGTTCTGACTAGGGCTGGTCAGAGGGAGCATTAGACAGTTGAGATGTCATACTGTGTATGTCCTGTGTTGCTTTGAAGGTGACACATGAACCCTGATAAAGTGTTACACAGCAACATTAGTGTCAAAGCTTAATGATGTAATGGCTCACATTCAAACATGTATGCAGTAGGAGGCATCTGCAGGGACAGGGCATGTACATTTGGGTGGTGTGCATGGAGGGGATCACAGGTGTGGCCTCCATCTGTGTCTCACTAGTCCTGTCAGATGGGATTAGCTGATAAATAGCCTACAGTACCTTTCACAGAAGAATCAATCTACAGGTGATACCAGGCCTTATAAACTCCAAGGCAGTATATTATATGAGCTGTGTTCCATGCAGTGAGATTATAGTATGACAATGGTCGGCATAGTAAAGGGTGTGGCACACTGGATGACTCTTGTGAGTGTGTGTGTGTAGATGAAGGAATCTGAGTGTACACAAATCGGCATTCCAGGGACCTCTTCAGACAGGTGGGGTGTGAGCAGCTGCAAGTGTGTGTATTGTTTTTAGAAAAGGCCTGACATGTAGATGGGATGTGATGTGCTGGATGCTTGTCATAGGTGTAGCACTTGTGCTGTGTATGTTCTGCTTATGTGTAACTCTAGTGACAGATAGTCATTGCAATGATAGTAAGTAGTTGGAATTACTGTTGGCAAGAGTCTAGTACTACATTCCTTTTCCTGAAGCATTAGCATGTGAACTGGCTGATGTATGAGGCCTGTTTTCCCCTAGTTGAGTGATGGTGTTTTAGTTGTGTGCAATCTGCTGCGATGATCCATGTTTCCTACATGTATGTGAGTCATATGTGTGGTCCTCAGCTATTGCCCTTCAAAGGTGAACTGTACAGGATGTCTGTCATTTACATGGTGTGTGTATTTGACCATTGTATGGTGGCCATTACATTTGTGGTGTATATTTTTTGTGTGATGATTGTTATGTCATTATTGCTCAATGAGACGACATTCTTCTTCAGCAATTTCAAACTAAAGGTGGGCAGAAATGAATAGCCACACCATGATGTGGTGTTTGTTATCTGTGTTTATTTACAATTGTGCATTAAGTGGTGATAGTAAAAATTAAGAAAATAAATTATTTACAATGTGTTGGCGCCTACGCACTCCAGCAGCCGTGTTTGGTTGTTCCCCCTCCTGTTGCAGGCCAGCATCCTCATCTTCGTCGTCTTCAGGCATGTATGGGTCTGGTTCCAGGAGGGGAATGTTCCTTTTTACACAAATGTTGTGCAATATGGCACAACTGAGTATGATCCTACAGACCATCTCTGGGGAATATAGTAGGCTACCGCCAGTGATGTCAAGGCAGCGGAACCTTGACTTTAGGATCCCAAAGGTGCGCTCGACAATGCTGCGTGTCCTCTTATGGGCGTCATTGTATGCCCGCTCTGCAGCAGTAGTCGGGTTCCCAAATGGTGTCATTAGCCACGGCTGGATGCCATACCCCTGATCAGCTGAAAGAAAAACACAGAATGGGATCATGTAGATGTAGCTGGCACTATTGAAAAGACCTTTAATGGCAGTAGTTGTCTTGTGTTGTCTGTGACTCTTTTGTGTACTAATGTGACAACCTATACTTGTAGGCTATACCTTCTGCATTGTGTTTTTTCCTTGGCTGAGCAAGTGTTTGTCTGCTAACCGTTTGTCAGCAGTATGTTTTGGGAATTGCAATAGAGTGTGTCCTCCCTAGCATTGTGACTTGTGATACAGGTGTCCGTGTGTCTTCACTGGGGGTGAGATGATAGTTCCATGCAGAGTTAAAATTGAAAGTGTTGTTAACACGTTCATATCAAAGTACCCTGGACATCCCATCCCTTGAAACTTATGCAATGTATTAATGTAAAGGTTATTGTGACACTTACAATTTGCAAGGTGACATTTAGGCAACCACACTCATTAATGTCTTCACATTAAGCTGTACAGTAAATTACAATGTGTGACAGGTTCAATGGTGACTTAAGAAACATGGCTAGTGATGTGAGGACCTCAGTGTGTTCCTGTCTAGGTGTTGCTGTTGTGGTGTATGTGTTGTGTGTCCTAGAGGGTTGCTGTGCAGTGTGTATATGAGTAGGTTTCTGTAGTTACCAACAAGTAGTCCATTGCCATACCGTCCATCCTGGAAGTGTTGGTTGATGGTGCTGTGACGGAAGATGAAGGAGTCATGTACACTCCCAGGATATTTAGCCACGATGTTGGTGATCAATCCCTGGTGATCGACTATGGCATGCACGTTGATTGAATGTGTGTGCTTCCTGTTGCGGTAGAGGTGTTCTGTTGCAGCAGGTGGCACAAGGCATACGTGTGTGCAGTCAATTGCACCAAGGACGTGTGGGAAGCCACTGATGGCGTAGAACCCCTGTTTAGTTTCCTGCTGCTTCTGCAGTGTGTTAGGGAAGCAGATGTGGAGGGGTGTCAGGCGAATGATGGCACCCAGTACTTTTGGCAGAAATGCGGAGAATGATGGTTGTGATATTCCGCCAACCAGGGCACCAGTTGTTTGAAAGGAGCCACTTGCCAGCAGGTGAAGTACGGCAAGCAGCTTTGTTTCTGTTGGGATAGCGCGGGGTGTCACCAAAGTGGGGGCCAACTGCTGTTCAATGTTTTGCAGCAGCTGCTGAATGGCCTGCCAGTTCAACCGGTACCTCTGGATGATGTTATGTTCCCTGAGGCCATGCAGGGTTGTTCTTGGGCGGAATATCCTCTCCTGCCTTCTGCGCTGCCTTTGGGGTCCCTGCTGTTGTTGTTGTAGCTGCTGTTGTTGCTGCAGGTCACTGCGTCTACGTGCACGCTGGATAAAAATCACCTCCATGTCTCCCTGTTGCTGCTCTGCTGCTCTGCTGCTCTGTTGTTTGTTCTGTGTGTTCTGATTAAATACAGGTGTGTTTGCCCCATTTTAACGCCTGCCCTGACCCAGGCGTTAAATTTTGACGCACATCGGGCTTTGCGTCATTTTTTTGCTCTGCCTCCCGGCCGAGAGTCATTTTTGCCCGGAAGCATAAATCCGACGCACGGCCGTGTGCGTCGTTTTTGGGACGGGAACGCCTACTCTGCATATCATTAACGCAGGGCGGGTTGCCGCATCCAGAAAATTACGCACACGGCGGATTTTTGTCGTCCGCGGGCTCGGGCGTCAGGGTTTAAATATGGGGCAACGTTTGCGCTGATTGTGCGTCAAATTTTTTGACGCACAATCGGCGCAAACGGAGTATAAATATGCCCCTCAGTTTGCTCCACCAGTGCAATCCTTTGACTTGACAGCCAGTCTGCCACAGGACCATCAACTCATAGTGGCAGTCCCTCATCTCCATTTAGGAAGTGACCATCACTAGACTTTTCTGCTCTCAAAGCATAGCTCTTCAAAGTAAACTCATCAATGCCCCCCACATGCAGGGAGAAATCTCTTTCTGTGTCTGAACCATAGATCTTTTTGTTTTTCTAGAACAAACTGCCTATGTGGAAGTTTACTCCTGAAAAACAAAGAAGGTTGCTGAGTGGACTCAAGAAATATCAGGTCCACTCAGCAGACTCTCTACTCTCCCAAGACAGTGCCTCATATGTTGTTCTGAAGGCCATCTACCGGATTCTTAATGACTTTGTACAGACTGTGATCTCACTGGTTTGACCAGCAGTGTTTCTCACCAGGACCCAGAAATAAAATGGGAGTGTTGATACTGGTGGCTAGAACCTTCCAGGGTCAAATCACACAACCCCAAGCAGGAATCCTTGGGATGCTCCCCTCCCCACATGTCCATGAATGCCTACAGTTTCAACCGTGCCACACTGTAGTGCCCAATAATCATCAAGAACAGTTCTTTCTTAGTGCCTAAGTCTAGTCGCCGCATCGGCAGACATGGTGATGGGGGGAATATCAACATCATCCAAAATAACTCACAGGCCAGCCCAAAGATTTGACCAATCCGGGGCCCTCACAGGTGCCATGTTGCAATGGTTGAAGGATTTATGACTGACAGCTGCTTGGCGTTCGAAGTACCCCTCGTCCAGGGGATATAGCCTCACAGCAGACATATGCCCAGATCAACTATTTCTTGGTCTTTCCACGTATCCTGGCGACCACATGTCGGGTGGATAAAGAAGTGATAGCATTGTCAGATCACTACCCTATCACAATAACCTTCCACACACCTAGACACACCATCCCATGTCGACCACGGTTACATAACAATAAGTTACTCACATATGACTCAACTAAGAAAAAGGTCCAAAAAGCCATCAAAAACGTTCTCCAAATCAATGACGCACCACCCACCCCTATCTCCCTGATCTAGGAAACACTGAAGGCTGTAAGGGGAACACCGTTGGCCATTTCACAAAGCTCAATAACAAGAGATGGGATACACAGGCTGATCTAGTAGCCCTTATGAGAAACCTAGAGGGGGCCTATAAGCAATAAGGTGCCCATAGAGTCTGTAGGCAAATAACTCTTGCCTGAAAGCAGCTTGAAGCACTCAACTGGGACAGAGCTGAATACAGCCTTCTTTGCACCAAATAAAAATACTACATGAGAGGCAACAAGACTGGATGCATAATTGCTCATAAAGTAAGAGTCCAAATTCAAAAGGGTAGGATCTCCAAGATTCAAACAACAGATAATCTTAGAGCACAGAGTTATACAGAAACTGCCCAGGCCTTCGAGCACTTCTATGCTGCCCTTCATATGGCTGAAGGGACAGACCCAGAAGAAATTCAAAGGATTCTGTCCTCAACACCTTTCACCTGACTACCCAAGGGAGATGCATTCTCCCTATAGGCCAATATTTGAGTGGACGAGGTTCTTGCCGCAATACGTAGGCTGCAGTCCAGTGAGTCCCTGAGAACCTACAGCTTCACACCTGGCTTTTACAATTTATATGGGCAGACTAGCTCCTGTCCTTGTCCAGCGAAATACCTCATTTTGCAAGAGCAGCACACTTGCTAATATGATGAGGGAAGGCATAATTACTGTAATCCTGAAGCCTGGGAAAGACCCCACACTATGCCCATGATATCGACCTATATCCTATATGAAGTCGGTACTTTTACCTATTTTTCTACATTCTACCTAGCACACAGGATTTGAGGTAAAAAGTTCTAAATAATTAATAAAGATAGCATCTAATTTAATGACTGATGCCCAGGCCCTAAATCAAATAATGGATGAGGGCTGGGAGCCAGGTTCTGATACCGAGGCTGCATCTGAGGAAGTGGATCTTGGATCAGAATCTAGAAATAATGTTTTTGCATGTGATGATGATTTGTCTTCCAATGATTCTGAAGAACATGGCCATTGCAGTCAAGATGTGCCTTTGCAAGTAGAATGTGTGAAGTTGAGTGACAGTCGTAGTGTAGCCAATCTGGAGTGCGGACAAGTACAGTACCTGTGCCCGGAGAGAATACTCACTTGGTAACCTCCTAACAATTCAGTCATAAAGTCCCTTATTTACTGCAGATTCTGTATGTAAGGTCAATACTGCAAATGCTTTTGTCTACATCATTCTTTAATCTCTTAGGGATGATATTTTCTTTGCAGAACTTGTGCACCAAATGAATGTTCATGCTAAACCGTTTCTAAAGAAACAAGTAGGCATTCTGGTGCCTAATTCTAGGGCAAAACTGTGAACTTTGAAAATTCTGAACATGGGACTGATGGACAAACCAACAGCATGGTCTTAGTGGTCTAATCCCATGGTTTGAGCAACAAACAGCTGTGTACTGGTCATAAGCAGAGATCAGTTTGTGATTCTGCAGTGTAAGATGCATTTCAGTAATAACTCTGATTCATTGCCCTGGCACCATCCAGACCATAACAGGTTGCTTAAACTTTGGCATCTCATGGAACACTTGCTTGCTAGGTTTACAGAGACTTATACTCAGGTGGTTATGTGTACAACTTAGGAGCATAGACTGGGAAGCGGATAAAGGGGGGAATGTTGTTCTCATGAATAAGATAGACTATGACAATGAGATTTTGTCACAATTGAATGATAGGACATGCTATGAGAAGATCACTGGTAATCCCATTCCCAACCTTATGCACATAATCAACAAGAGGTTACTTGCTTGGCAACAACAGGGGCTACTTAGCAAGGATGAATATCTCTATCTGAAGGTAGACCATCCTAGATATCCTTGTCTCTATACACTACCCAAAGTACACAAAGGATTACCTTTCCCACCGGGTAGACCAATTGTTTCTGGTATACTAGGTCCCACTGAGAGACTGTCGGAATTTGTGGATTGTTTTTTGCAACCTTTGGTTCAAAATCTCCCATCTTTTATCAAAGACACTACACATATTCTCAGTATTTTGAATGATGTGGAGTGGGAGAGTAATATGTTATTAGTTACATTGGACGTGTTATCTTTATATACCTGCATCAATCAAGAATTAGGACAGGAAGCTATTCGATATTTTCTAAATAAAAGATCAGCAAGTCTTTGGGAACATACCACAATGGTAATTGAGATTATGAATTTGATTCTCACTAATAATTTTTTTCTGTTCAATAATGATTGGTTTCGACAAAAACGGGGTGTCGCGATGGGCTCCAAATTCTCTCCCTCCTATGCGAATGTTTTCATGGGGTGGTTTGAACACAAATGGGTTTGGGGTCCTGGAGCTACTCAATGGCAAACTCATATATTATTTTGGGGTCGCTACATAGACGATTGTTTTTTGATTTGGACCGGTGGGGAGCAGAAATTGGTGGAATTTTGCACCTTTTTAAATTCGAATTCCATGAATGTTGAATTCACTTATCAATATAGTTCAGTTAGTATTGAATTCCTGGATGAAGAACTTTTCATTGCGGATGGTAGAATTCAAAGTAGACTCTTCCGTAAAGCTACAGCATGCAACTCTATTCTTCATGCTGAGAGTGCACACCCCAGACATCAAATAGTTTCAATTCCCTTTGGAGAACTTACAAGGGCACGACATAACTGTAGTTTGGATGATGAGTTTTTAGACCATGTTGTTGATATGGGAAGGAGATTTAAAGCACGAGGTTACTCCAACAAGATAGTTAAGAGGGCACAGCTGAGAGCCAAACAATTGGATAGAAGTGACACCTTGAGAACTAAGGGCCAGATGTAAAAAGGGTTTTGCGACTCGCAAACGGTGAAAAACGCCGTTTGCGAGGCGCAAAAGCCTCTTCGGTATTCAGAAATGCATTTTGCGAGTTAGATCCGACTCGCAAAATGCATTTCCGACTCGCAAATAGGAAGGGGTGTTCCCTTCCTATTTGCGAATCGCAATGCTATGCAATTTCATTTGTGACCGCAAAAGCGGTCGCAAATGAAATCGCAGTTACCATCCACTTGAAGTGGATGGTAACCCAGTCGCAAACGGGAAGGGGTCCCCATGGGACCCCTTCCCCTTTGTGAATGGAAACAAAAATCCTTTTTCAGAGCAGGCAGTGGTCCTATGGACCACTGCCTGCTCTGAAAAATACCGAAACAAAAGGTTTCGGTTTTTTTTCTAAGTGCAGCTCGTTTTCCTTTAAGGAAAACGGGCTGCAGATAGAAAAAAAAAACTGTTTTATTAAAAACCAGTCACGGACATGGTGGTCTGCTGTCTCCAGCAGGCCACCATCCCCGTGAGTGCCCATACTCGCAATGGGGTCGCAAACTGCGATCCACATCATTAATATTAATGAGGTGGGTCTTTGCGACCCCATTGCGAGTTGCAGAAGGTGTCTGAGACACCTTTCTGCATAGCAAATTGCGACTTGCAATTTGCGAGTCGCACGGACTAGCAAATTGCAAGTAGCAATTTGCTTTTTTGATACATCTGGCCCTAAAGATCGAAATAGTGTGGAAAGGAGAAATCTAATAAGGTTCGATTTCTAACAGATTATAATGATGCTTCTCTGATTTTAAAAAGATTTATGATTAAACATTGGAATATATTACTTCAAGACGAATCAATGAAAAATCTAATATCAGAAAGAATACCTACATCGTATCGGAAAGATAGAACTTTAAAGAATATTTTGAGTCCTAGTTTTACTACTACTTCTCCCAGCAAAACTTGGCTATCCACACGAGGAACAGTTTTTTTTAAATGTGGCTGCTGTGGAGTATGTCGTTGGGCATGCCACAATACGAAGGAATTTTCTATCGGTGGGAGAGTTTTCACAATTGGTTCAACAATTGACTGTAACACTACTCATGTAATATATATAATACGTTGCAAGTGTACTCAAATTCATGAGGGGAGCACTATACGCCCACTTAAGGTTAGAATTGGAGAACATGTTAGAGTGCTCAAAAATTGTGACATAAAATATCCAATAGTAGCAAACATTGTAGCATGTGATGCACAATCAGTTCATAAAAGTTTTTAATTTTTTGGATTTGAACATGTTCACAAGGATCCGAGGGGTGGCAATAGGGAACTATCTTTACGAAAGAAAGAGGCACTGTGGATTATGAGATTGAGGGGCGTAGAATCGGGTCTCAACTCTGATAGAGAATTGGAGTTCTTTTTGGGAGATTGAAATTTAGATTATATTTGTATACAAGGTGTATTTTCATATGTTAGACTTATTTTAATTTATATTGATGTGATGCTGTTTACTTTATGAAATGTTATTACTCTGCTAGCTTGGAGACCTCTGTAACTACTGTAGTTAATAACCAAAATTCTCAAACACCAATTAATGCAATTTCGATAATAAAGGTCCATAATATCCTCAGGTCTAAATTTTAATCTAAATTGGTCAATTTGGTTATTTGCCGGATTTTTTGATTTGGTCGTTTTGTAATAATTTGTGGTTGGAAACATGGATTTAGGAAAATGGATAACTCTTGTAGAAATATTTGAATTTTAGATTGACACATTGGCTGAGGATCTTAATGAAGTATGGTTATTACTAGAAGGTGTGATTTTGCTCTGACCAATGGGGGTCGCTATATAGATATTTACTGATTGCATGTTGGATGTCCCACACTTTCCTGAATAATGGAGGTTGTTATTTGAATTTTAATGAGTATAAATTTGATCATTTGTATAATATTGGTTTCATCAATCTTTACACGAAAAAAGAAGAAAAGGAACAAAAAATAAAGGATTACTCGAACCGGACCGTAGGCTTATAAGGTTTCCTATACTTAATATAGAACTTTGGGTCCTACTTACATGTCAGCGGACATTTGTCCGTCTTCACTATCTGCAGCATTAATTCGTACTGTGACCCTCTATGTCTTTTTATAAGCTTCCGGGATCATGAACGCGAGTAGCGTACTCGAAGTTCGGCGTTCCAAAATGAGGACGCCGTTTTTCTGATTAACGAGCCCGATAATTTGGTGAGTGCTCGTGGGTGACGGGCTTCCTTTAGTGTTTGTTTCACGTTCTGTAAGGGAATAAGCTATGAATTAGAAATTCCCGATGAACAGGGAAGTATTGTATTCAATATTCGTCTTTATTTTGTAGATTATGGACTGAAGTTATATGAACTTTGGATTACCATTTGTTACTACTGGGCCATGAATTTAAGGTATCTGTCGGTTCAGGAGTCACATGTTGGGTTGTGGATATATTATATTTATGTTGGATATGTCTTTAGCAATCTATTTATATATTCATTTGGCTTTCTGTTTGACTAGACCTTGACAACTTTGATTGATTGTTATACTATTGGCAACGGTTATAGACGGACAGGATTATCCGTTTGCAGTGGATTTCGATTTGATAATAAGGTACTGCTCTGAGCTATATGGAGTTTGTTAGACACAAGTATGGGATTAGCACTATTAATTCACTGATACTGTGCACATTTAATTTGTATAGAACATTATTTCTCATCGGATACTAATTTGCATCTTAATACTAGTCCAACCAGTGTGACACAAAGGGTGTGTACTTAGATATAAATGATGATGATTTGACACTACACAACTAAGTGAACTGATGAAAATTAGTGCTTTCTTGTGGTGACTGGTTAGCTTTTCATTATTGTTAGTTTTCTATTGAGTGAAGATTAGAGTATTTATTTTAATCAGAACAGTATATTTTTTCCTCTCACGCGTCTGTGGGCTGTAGACTTTGGTTTTAATTTGGGTTATTTTGCATAACACTTAACTGTGGAGTTTGAGCATTTTGGTTTCTAACTCATATGATATTGTTTATAATTTCTAGCCCTGAAGAAGTCGTTTGGGACGAAAGAATTTCCCATGACGAAACACTTGTTGGCTTGAAAAAAAATTCTATGGATGAATTGCTGAGTGATTTGAAGATATGATGCAATAAATCATTGGATTGGACCGGACGTTGTGGAATTTTGTTAAATTTTAATGATTTGTTTCTTCAACAGTACTCAATTGAGTCAATGCATATTTTTGATTAGTGGGATTGACAAAATTTGTGAGGGGCCTCATATTGTTTTCTATAATTTGTTGGGTTTATTTAAACCTTGAAGGGATGGGTGTTTTCCCTTGTGTGGGCGCCTCATAGGTTATTTTAATTTGGCTGACTTGTATCCAGAGCGCCTTGCATTCCCCTATTATTACACCCCACTAGTTGAAGCATAGACTGGGAAGGAATCCTCTAAAAATCCTGCAGGTTGTCCTTCCACGTTTGGAATTAGTGAGAAGACAGAATGCTAACTTGCACAATCACACATTCAGAAAGGTTGTGGCTTTATGTGGACAACTTCTAAATAGAGGTCCAGCTAATCAGCGAGCCATAGAAAACTGGCACTGTGACTTGTAGTGCATGCTGCAAGGGTGCCTGCATTGCAAGCAGGAATGTGAGAAAAACACACCTGAGAGTCATATTTCTCTTTCTATGTGTTTTGCAGCATGCAGCACACATGGAAAGAGGAAGTTACAAGGAGAAATAAATGTATTTCACGTCACAACGCCTCCCCTGAGAAGGCATATCGTTTTGGTGCAACTCAAGGTCTACCAGTTCTGGTAAATCAGGGGATGTGTCAAAAACCATGGGAGATGTGTTGGAACACCCAAGCAATGCCCACGGAACTCCTTCCCAGGGAAGAGTAATGCAAGACAGCGATTTGCACTGCATTGCTTTACTCTAGATTTACGAGCCACTTTGGTCACACACAGTGACCTTGCTTTGCTTCATAAATCTCTATTTTAAGTTGTCTCACACTAGCAAAACGTTATGTGGTGCCAGGGCGATACAACGAGGCTCATAAATATGCCCTGAGGTCCTCTGAAGGCTTTAAACTTAAATATTGTATCACTTTCTTGTTGTGCCTTAACATGGGAATCTTCTATGTTTCAGTACAGAAGAAAACGTGTATTATATTAAAGACAAGGACGCAAGTATAACCCCTTTGCTGCCAGGCATTTTCCCCCTCAGGTGCCAGGCATTTTTTTGGCTATTTGGGGCAGTTTGGTTAGTCACTCAAAATGTTTAGTCCACATGAGCTACCCACACCAAATGTGCGTCCTTTTTTTTTCAACATCCTAGAAATTCTAGAGGTACCCAGAGTTTGTGGGTTCCCCTAGAGGAGACCAAAAAATTAGCCAAAATACCGCAAAAAGTTCGTTTTTTTAAAACAAAATTGGAAACAATGGCTACAGAAGAAGACTTGTGTTTTTCCCTGAAAATGACATCAACAAAGGGTTTGTAGTGCTAAACTCACCATCTTCTCAGCTTTCAGGAACAGGCAGACTTAATCATAAAACCACATTTTTCAACACAATTTTGGCATTTTACTGGGACATGCCCCATTTGTACAATTTGTTTGTGCTTTTAGCCTCCTTCCAGTTAGTGACAGAAATGGGTAAGAAACCAATGCTGGATCCCAGACACCTAAACATTTCTGAAAAGTAGGCTAGATCCAGGATTCAGCAAGGAATCAATTGTATAGATCCTACAAGGTTTTCCTACAGAAAATAACAGCTGAAATAAAAAAATATTGAAATTGAGGTAAAAAAACAACCAATTCTCTCTAAATTTTACTACGTGACTTTTTCTTGCAACGTAATTCTTTCTAAAGCTATATACCGTACATCTGGACTCTTCTGGTTGCGGGGATATATAGGGCTTGTAGGTTCATCAAGACCCCTAGGTACCCAGCCCCAATAAAGGAGCTGCACCGTGCAATGGGTTTTCATTGTATTCCGGATATACAGCAATTCATTTACTGAAATATGAAGAGTGAAAATGGGTATCAAGGAAATGTTTGTATTTCAGAAATGGGCACAGGATAAGGTGTTGAGAAGCAATGGTTATTTGCATATCTCTGAATTACGGGGTCCCCATACAAGCATGTGAATTACAGGGCATTTCTCAAATAGACTTCTTTTTTACACACTGTCTTACATTTGGAAGGAAAAAAATGTAGAGAAAGACAAGGGGCAATTACACTTATTCTTCTATTCTGTATTCCCCCAACTCTCCTGATAAAAATGGTACCTCACTTGCATGGGTAGGCCTAATGCCTGCGACAGGAAACGCAACATGGACACATCACATTTTTGCATTGAAATCTGACATGTTTTTTGGAAAGTGCCCAGCAGTGGAATTTGTCCTCTAGCTCAGCCGGCACTTAGAGAAACTACTAAACCTGTGCATTTTTTTAAACTCGACACCTAGGGGAATCTAGGATGGGGTGACTTGTGAAGCTCTCACCAGGCTCTGTTACACAGAATCCTTTGCAAACCTCAAAATGTGGCCAAAAAAACACTTTTTCCTCACATTTCAGTGATATAAAATTCTGGAATCTAAGAGGAGCCACAAATTTCCTTCCACCCAGCATTCCCCCAAGTCGACAGGAAATGCCCCAAACCACAACGTGGACACATAACATTTTCCAGACCTGTTTTTTGCAAAGTCCCTAGCTGTGGATTTTGGCCTCCAGCTCAGCCGGCACCTAGGGAAACCTAGCAAACCTATACAGTTTTAAAAACTAGACACCTAGGGGAATCCAGCTCAGGGTAATTTGTAGCACTCTCAACAGGTTCTGTTACCCAGAATCCTTTGCACACCTCAGAATTTGGCAAAAAAACACATTTTGTGATAGAAAGTTCTGGAATCTGAGAAGAGCCACAAACTTCCACCTACCCAGTGTTCCCCCAGGTCTCCCAATAAAAATGACACTTCACTTGTGTGGGTAGGCCTAGTGCCTGCAACAGATAATATCTCAAAACTCTATGTGTACACATCAAAATTATCATTATCAATTACCTGTTTTTGCAGGGGCACCTGCGTTTTTGGTCCTGCGCTCAGCAGCCATCTAAGGAAACCTATCAACCCCAAACATTTCTGAAAACTAGACACCCAATGGAGTCCAGGGCGTTGTGACTTGTGTGGATCCCCCAGTGTTTTCTTACCCAGTATCCTCAGCAAACCTCAAATTTAGCTAAAAGATCAAATTTTTCCTCAGTTCTGTGTGGGATCACTGCACCAGCACACATTTCCTACCACCCAACATTCCGTTAAGTATCCCGGTAAAAATGATTCCTCATTTGTGTAGGTGAGCCAAATGCCTGTGACAGGGAAGAGCCAAAAACATGTCGAAAATGAGGAGGAACCAAAGCGGGTCCAAAAGAACAGTTTGGAAACAAAATGTGTTTAGGCTGACAAGTGAGGCAGAATTTTTATTGTTATAGATGAGGCAATGCTGGGTGGTAGGAATTTTGTGGCTTCCTGCATATTCCGAAAGGTTCAATCACAAATATGTGTGAAAAATGTGTGATTTCAAGCAAAGTTGGAGGTTTGCATGGTATTGTGGGTAAGAAAATGGTGTGGGGTGCATGTGAAGCACACCGCCCTGGACTCACCCAGATGTATAGTTTTCAGATGTGTCTAGGTCTTGTAGATTTTTCTATATGGCAACGTTCCAAAGTCCAAAAAGTGGAGCCCTCACCATTCCAAGTGGGATGATTTTTAGAGTTAGACAAGCTCTCATGGCCCAAATGTAAAACCAGAACCCCAAATAATCAACTGTCCTTCCGCTTGCTGTGGGATAAGATGTTTTAGTGTGCGGAAGGAGAGCTGAAAGACGTCAGTTGGGGTGGGGGTATAACCATGCCCATACTTGTTGGTAGTCACCACCCCACTATTTTTTTTTAATTCCCTGGCATCTAGTAGGCTTTCTCTCCCCCCCAGGGAGTGGATTGGGGGTAATTGCCCCATCTGCCCACCGATGGGCAGAACAACTTTGTCCCCATTTATTTGGGGTGGGGGTATGGCCATACCCCCAACCTCTGTTTTAAAAAAAATAATCTTCCCTGGTCTCAGCAGGGCTTTGAAAAATAGGCCAATTTGCCCCAAAGGGGGGCAGAAATAGCCTAAAATAAAATTGCCTCCCAGGGGAGCGACCCTTGCTTAAGGGGTCGCTCCCCATCTGTAAAATCAACAGCAAAAAATCTCTGGTGGTTTCTGTCTCCCTTGGGGGCAGATAGGCCTAATTAATACAGGCTGATCTGCCCCAAGGGGGGGCAGAAAACGCCTAATAAAAAATTGCCCACTGGGGAGCAACCCATGCCTAAGGGGTCGCTCCCCTTATAAACATAAACTCAAAAAACCCATCCCTGGTGTCTACTGGCTTAGCGGCCTAATTAATATAGGCCGATCTGCCCCCAGCGGTGGCAGAAATGGCCTTAGAAAAAATGCCCCCCCTTGGGGAGCAGCCCTTGCCAAAGGGGTCGCTCTCCTTATCAATATAAACAACAATAAAAAAATCCCTGGTGTCTAGTAGCTTCAGATCTGCCTAATTAGTACAGGCCAATCTGCCCCCGGGGGGCAGAAAATGCATAATAATAAATTTCCCCCGGGGAGCGACTCTTCCCTAAGGGGTCGATCCCCTTATATACATAAACACCAAAAACATCCCTGGTGTCTATTGGCTTCTGCCCCCAGAGGTGGCAGAAATGGCCTTAGAAAAAATGCCCCCCCTTGAGGAGCAGCCCTTGCCAAAGGGGTCACTTCCCTTCTGACAATTTCAACAGAAAAAAAGGCCCTGGTGTCTACTGGCATTCCTGGAGCACGATCGCATAGCAATCGTGCTGCAGGAATTCTCTGAGAGACATGAAAAGGAAAGGAAAAGCCTTTCCTTTCCATGCCTCTCTGACCTCTATGCCCCCGTATCGAGGAGAAACTATTCTGTTTCTCTTCCGATTGCGATTGGAAGCGACCTCTGATGAGGTCAACGCGCAATCGCACGCTGATTTCATCAGACGTCACTGGTGGGGGTGGGGGTTGAAGGGGAAGCGATTCCCCTTCCAGCCCTGCCCTGGGGGGTGCGGGGAGGCCCTCGGGGGAGCGCCAGCGCTTTCCCCGAGGGCCTGGTGCAGGACATAATGGTTACGTCCTGGGCACCTGAGCAGTGCTGCCCAGGACGCAACCGTTACGACCAGGGCACTGAAGCAGATAATATCCCTGCCACCCTTCCCAATAGGCAGTCGAAAAATTGAAGTTTGTTCTGCACTATGCCAATGATTCCTACTAATGCTTTGTTTGATGAGTAACTGTGTATCTTTTTCTGCTTGCTCCTCTTCTGCTAAGGTAATCTCCCTGTTCATGGTTGCACTTCTTGCAAGTTCACCTTAGTTGACAGAAGCTTTTTAAAGTCTTAATTGCCCGTGTTCTCATTCTGCTTCACTCTGCACAACCGTTTCTTGCCTGTTGATTAATTTCCTTGATGAAGTTTGTGGTAATAAGCATGGAGTAACTGAGAGCTGGTTATCATTATGAATGTGGGCAGTTCCATCATAATGTGATTGGGTCATCCATTACTGCTGCTGGGACAGAGCAGGCCGCTTCTCATGAATGTGCACAATAACATCAACATTTGGGTCATCTTTTACTGCTTAGGGGATTGAGCTGGTGCCTCTCATGAATGTGGTCAGTGACTTCATATTGTATTTGATTCATCTATTACTGCTGCTGGGACAGTAATAAAGGGTTTGCATATTCAAATATTACACTTCCTTACCTGTCAAATAAAATCGTCGATTTGCCCTCAATTAAAACTGGGACAATCAACAATATAAGTATGGTGAGTTCAATGATCAGTGCCTTTAAATCGTTACATCCATACGTGTCCCTAGAGATGCGACTAGTAGCCACCCTTCCCCCTCCTCTTCCCAGTTACAATTAGTTAAAATCTTAGTGGATTACAGCCGCCCACTTTTATTGGCAATGCACGTAACCCACAAAAATACACAGCCACATTTTGTTTTACTCTGTATTACTCCATTCCTTAATTTAACCCTTGTTTTCATGACAACAAATGAGCAAGTATACTCTAATAATTAATTAATGTAATGTATAACTAATGAATGTTTGATGTCCGCTATGCAATCTGTTTACCTGTTCTCATAAAACAATAATAACAAATACAAAAATAAAATATGGAGCACTTTCAGTCTGCTAGACTCTTCTTGGGAAGGAGAGCCAGGCATTCACCATCTTATATTGAACCTGGAAAGCACTCTTCTTGTACACTAACATTCAAAGGTACACAGTGTCAAAGTGTTCAGAGCTCCTCTACTGTGTAGTCCAACCTACGCAAGTCATTGCCCTTGAAGTGATGGAAAAGGAGGAGGCGCTTTATTCACCATCAGAGTATGTGTGTTGCAGTTGGAGGTATCAGCACAGTAGTGGTGCGGTACAGGGCCCCGAATGTGAGAGATGCTAGCTGTATGAGCTGTCAGAGCCTTCGGAATGTGGGAAGATTTGAGTGCCTGTTAGGAGTGAAGACGATCACTTCATTGATTTAATTTCTTGTGTTTTTATGAAGCAGCTGTTGTCTACTTTGCTTTGTTGTAATATTTCATGTTAAAAACGGATGCTAACATAGTGCATTTCAGTTGTCTCAATATGAGCTAGGGTTAGAATTTATGGATGTGGGAACAGTATACAAGACACCACTACAATGTGTTTCACTAAATATCTGGAAACCGGTGATGCCAAGCAATGTATAGAAGTAATGTGCCATTTTGTATACTTGCACTTGAAGGAGAATTTCTTTTTCAGTGGAAGAAAAAGGCAAGATAGCTGGATTGCCTCCTTACAATGTGGTTAAAAGTTACTAGGCATTTACGAGAACCAGACGGGACATGCTGATGGCGGTCAAGAATAATTTGGTAGGTGTCAATATCTTTGAGTCAAAAGGAGTAAATAATTCAGTAGATGACCGTGCATACCTCAAACACCGGAAAATGTTTTTAAACAACGATGGGTTGAAAGTCTTTCACTGGAAGTGGGGCAGTATGACTCTCCTACATGCTTAGTTACTATAAACGAAACTACATACCACTCCAAGACCAATACCTTTTTCAATGATTAGTGCAGACTGATGCTCTGATTACAAGTGGCCCGTTATATTGTTATTCCTGTGCAACATTTCTTTGCGCAAATATTGCAAATGTTGAGAAATTAATAGCACATGATAATTACCAGCTGTGATAACTGTTGTAATCTTGTTCCATGTTTTTTTTCCCTCTAACTTTCCGTTACTATGTTCCCTTCTGCCTCCCCCTTTTCTTCCTATCATGGTTTGTTCGAAGGAAGCTTGTACTAGAACGTTGATGTGAGTCAAAGATCAGATCAAAACTTTAAAGTTTACTCAGTCCTTTGGTCTTTAAAATCAATAAATATTAACTATGCCTAAAATAAATCTTGTACAAACAGTTCACATATTACTCTCTTAAATTAGAAATAGTACACATTCTTTGCCGTCATAAATCCTTTACAATACCTCCTACAGTTAAAACCACAACACAGAGATATACTGGAGCTTCAAGCTTAAACAAATTAACTAGTACAATCTCCATTTAAAATCCCTTTCAATGCAATCAAATACCTTCCAATTGCACAGGTCATGCCAAAAAATGTCATTCCTATTAGTAAATCTACTGCTGATTTATTATTCAAAATCCCATATTTAACAAAAACAGTTTTCAAGAACATTTTACTTATTGTGAGACAATCCAATAAAACATAGACACAACCACACTTCATATTAAACCAGCAAGTCAACTTTCCCTTATTCACTGCTGTATTTCCATCGTTATTGCTCGTATCATGATGGTGGTAGGGGTAGCAATCTCTTTAAGCATTTCTCTTCTTCATAGTTTGAATCTACGTTCCACTCAAACCCAGAGGCTCCACTCCATACTAAAATTAAAGGTGAGGTAGGCCGGAAGAATTGGGCATAAGAAGGGACCACCATGATCTCTATTAAACTTTCTCAACCCACGGACTGAGGATAAGGCACTTGTTTTTAGAGCTTTGCTGTGGTCTTTCGAATTCAACTTGTCATTAAACCATTAAATCACATCCCCACATTTTTATACTTTTTAACCACTTCTACTTTGCTTTTTCCCAGTTCCTATTGATAATTTTATTTGGACTTCCCAAAAACCATCAATAGTCGAAGAAAACATTATGCTATCTCTGCAGGCCCATCTCTGTCATATCTATTCTGTCATATCTATTAAAATCCAATCATCAACAAATACGAGGCATGGCACATGAACTTCATTCATTTTAGGTCAAAATCCCATTGCCCCTTTTAAAATTGATGGTAGGTCTGCCAAGAATGTGTAAAAATAGACGGGGTCAATACACAGCTTTGGGTGAGACCATTCCCTATCTTTATCTTCCGCATTCGTGTTTTTTCCATATCCACTTTGTGTGAGTCATTTTCTGTTCCACCTGAGAAAAGATTGAAAGTACGGGTAAATAAATCTCATCTCTTCATCCTAAAAGTGCAAGCACTCACACAGCCAACACACAGATACACACACAACATCAACCACTGCCTCCACTGTTTCCCCCTCTTCCTTCCCCCTCAGAGTAACATCCACACTCACACCTGCATGCACTGCATCAACAGTCCCTGAACCTGCAACCTGCACAACTTTGCCCACAGTCATCACAACAGCAGACCCACAGACATGCACCCCACCCCACATGTGCATTCACCACCACCTCATGCAGCACACCCATCTCATTTGCAGACACCAACACAACTTCCATCCACACGTCCTGTTTGACCTCCCCCACCATGTCTCCCCCACTCCAAAGACACACAAACGCTTACACTTAGACCCCCAACGGCCATTTACCTGACACACACACACACTCTCCATGCACCTGCACTCATGTCCAGCACACCTCCTCCTCCTACAACCACTCCCTCTATCTCCACTCCCATCCCTCCCCCCACAACCCGCCCCATTGGCCCTAAAAAGCTTTTCCTTTTTCACCCTGACCTCTTCCCTCCCCTTCCCCCTGTGCTGCCCATAAGAGAAAGGTCCCACCCCCCAGCCCAGTACTTCCAGCACCAAGTCTGACCCTGTTCCACCCCCAAAGACTTCAGTTGCCACTAAGGGGCACATGAGTGTGACTCCGGCCCCCCGCCCCAAGCCCACTCCTCCACCCCCAAAATGGAAGCATAAAGTGCTGCCCCCTCCCAAACCAAAAGCCAAACCCAGGCGACCCTTCCCAAGGCCAAACCCAAGGAGCCCCCTCCCAAACCAAAACCAAAGAAGCCCAGCCCCAAAAAGAAACTTCCCCAAACCCCCCACCCATACCCCTGAGGTGCCTGCCTATTTCCAATATGATGCCCCTTCACATTGGAGTCCCGATGTTGTAAGGGGTCAAGTTGGGGCTTGGACTTTGCCCTGTGGGCTTATTCAAACTTTGGACCGGCCACTGGGGCTGCATGTGAATATGCATTGATATGTATATTTTGGATTTGGGCTCTTTATCCAACAGGATTACAGTAGTTGGAACAGAGGTATGTGTCCTGGCTTTCTTTGCTCCTAGGTTCTGTTATTGTCGTTTAACTCTGCAAATGGTTCTGTGTGTGTGTGTATGGTGTGTGTTGTGCATGTGTGTGTCACTCCTCCCTCCCTCCCTTGTGCGCTAGGTGGCTGTACTCACCATCATCGTCTTCATTGGCATTGGGGCTCCAGGATCGCCATGGGGTGGTACAGCATCGGGAAGACTGGCAGTTCAGGTTCCATGGCGACCGCTGACTCCTCTGTGTCCCTGGAGGTGAGTGTCTCCTTTGATATGATGCATTTCTGCCAGGCTTTTGGTGGCCTTGCTACCGCCCCGAAAATCCTGGCGGTGTGCAATGTCATTATATGGTGGGCAGATCCTTGTATTCCGCCTGCCTGGACATTGCTACCGCCGTGTTCAGTGTTCGTACCGCACTGGCGGTTGGTGTGGTACATTGGCTGTCTATGGGAGGGATCACCGCCATGATCATTATTTGCGGTCATTACCGCCGGCCTGGCAACGGTACTACCGCCATCGCCGGCGTGGTAGTCACATGACCGCCAAGGTCATAATGACCACCCTAGTGTTTAATCTCTCTGTTATACAGATCACTGTATGTACCAAACCCACCTTATATTATCTTGGTGCTATATTTACTATACATATTCTGTCCTCATCGACATTTGACCTATCAAACATACCAAGGGTACCTATTAATATCCTTTTTTTGTCTTGTTGTCTTCAAGTGCTAGTTTAGCTCCCTGTCTTCCTCCTCTTCCTACAATTGCTTTTATGACTGCTTTGGGAATGAACCAGCCACGACAATTCCTTAAAAACGTTGGCAAGCCAGACTTACTATGGAAAAGGTGGATTACAGTGTTTGAATCCAATCTCATTGCCATTGGAGGATCTACATTCTATACATAAACAACACATTTTGCTCCACAACCTTGGGATACCAGGGAGGAAAGTTTTCAAAGTTCTACCAGAATTCATAGTAGAGGAAGGTGATGAGGATGCAGGTCACCAAGATGTTTATCAAGTAACTAGAAGCAAAGGTAAAATCAATGTAGTTCTTGAAAGGCATAAGTTTGTTTAGTAGAATTCAATGGAAGGGTAAAATGGTTACTATTTATTTTGTTAAGAGGTTATTTTGCAACATGTGAATTTGGAACCTAAATAAACTAGCTCATCAGAGACCAATTAGTTAGAAGCACCAATAATCCCAAAGTGCAGGAGATGTTATGAACTCCTAATCCTGAATTGACAGAAGCTATAGCTATTGCCCAAAGCATTGTACATCCTGTCATTTGTGTAATAGAAATTAAACCACAGAGTTCCTTAAGGTTACAAATTACATTAATAATGTTGTAGAGTCTGATGAAGTATGTGAAGTAAGAACTATATGTTAATTCAAACCTAAGTCAGCTTCAGATAAAATACAGGTTTTCAGATGTGGCAACATCAGTCATTTGGCCAATAATACCAATTGTCCGGCAAAGGGGGTAGTATGCAGGAAATGTAATCAGAATGATAAGAAAGAAAATTTCACCAAAGTTTGAAAAAGTCCAGATAACAAGGGATTGCATAATTTCAGATCAGAAGAAACAGATGCAAAAGGCAAATTTGTTTTTCCAGGTGAATGAGACCGATAACAATAAGGCCATATACCCCATATGTGACATTCATCTCGATGGGGATCCCTTTAAGGTTTTTGCTAATTATTACTCTCCATATGTATCCATTGATCAAAATGATTTTGATGAGAAGATAGCAGGGAAGGGATATGGGTTTGAAATCCCTGGTATTCACGCAGAAGGATACAACAGAGATCCTATTCCTCTGGATGGTATGATCAAAGTGAGGATATCCTTTATGGACCAGCACACCATAGGAAAAGTTTAAAGTTCCAAAAGAGGTTCAAACTTACTAGGCTTGAACTACGAAAAAAGCCTAGGTATCAAACTTGATCACAATAATGCTGAACAGATGTTGTTAGTTGACCGATCTGTAGCAGGTGAAGACACATGTGAGGAGTTTCCAGAAGTGTTCACAGACAAATTAGGTATATAAAAAACGTTGTTCACTTGATCAAATTGAAATCCAGTGTTGCACTTGGCATACAGATGCCTAGCCCAGTACCCCTTCTCATAAGAGAACCACTTAATTTAAGAGACACATAGATCAGTGGGAAAGCCAAAACATTATTGAAAAAATTAAAAGCTCTGGATGGCTTGCTGCTATGGGAATAGCCACAAAAAAGGCATGACAGAAGGGATCTAAATAGTAAGATATGGGTGGACAGACATACTCTCCCTCACATTCATGAAATAATTAGTTTGTTACTTGATGTGAAAATGTTTAGCGTCCTTGACCTATCTTCAGCCTATTAGCAAGTGGCTCGGCATCCTGAATCCAAGCAACTAACATCTTTCATCACACCATTTGGTGCATACTAATTCCAGAGGATGCCATTTGGTCTTCTGTCCGCTGAAACAGTCTCTCAGAGGTTAATGCAACACATGCTACAACAGAACAAAACATAGCAAAGCATCTTATGCTTTCAAGATGACATGCTAACTTTTGGCCCATCAGAAAATGAAGTCCGTTTGATTTCTTTAAGTATGCACCCTCCCCATCCAACAAGGAGGAACTTAAATCTTTTTTGGGGTTGGCAGAATACATTTCCAAATTTGTTGATCACTTTGCTGACAAACCCCAGCCCTGAAGATCCTTGCTTAAAAAGGGTGCACCCTTTGAATAGTGCACATATCAGTAAGTAGCCTTTGCTGTCATATAAGAAGCCATCATGAGTGCTCCCAACACTAGAAACTTAAATGTGGGATTTGCAACCTTACTCACTACAGATGCTAGCAACAACGGACTGGGGGCCACTCTACCACAGATAGTCAATGGTACTGAAAATGTTGTTGCGTATGAGTCCAGATCTTTCAAGGATGCTACACTCAATTATTTTATTGTTTAAAAGGATGCAGTAACAGCTTTACATTTGTCTTGTGGGGTTCACCCTCAACCATGAGAACCAGCCACAAGCCTCTCATTTTAGTATTCCCCTCCAAGGGTATAGAAAGAGCTGCACCCAAAATAGAAAGATGGGTAGTGGAGTTATAAGAATACAATTTCAAAAAGAAATACCTTGTCAGTTGATAGCAGAGGGGGTTATTCTGACCCCGGCGGGCAGCGGTCGCCGCCCGCCTGGAGGGAGCCGCCAAATGGCCGCTCCGCGGTCGAAAGACCGCGGAGGCCATTCTGGCTTTCCCGCTGGGCTGGCGGGCGACCGCCAGAAGGCCGCCCGCCAGCCCAGCGGGAAACCCCTCCCCACGAGGAAGCCGGCTCCGAATGGAGCCGGCGGAGTGGGTATGTGCGACGGGTGCAGTGGCACCCGTCGCGTATTTCAGTGTCTGCAAAGCAGACACTGAAATACAAAGTGGGGCCCTCTTACGGGGGCCCCACGACACCCCTCACCGCCATCCTGTTCCCAGGGCAGCGGAAAACCGGTTTCCCTCTTCTGACCGCGGCCAAACCGCCGCGGTCAGAATGCCCTGCGGGGCACCGCCAGCCTGTTGGCGGTGCTCCCGCATCCCCGGCCCCGGCGGTCCTTGACCGCCGGGGTCGGAATGACCCCCAGAGTGTTTGAATCTGAGGCCCCAGATGAAAGTATCTTGTCCATCACAATTCCTGCCAATTTAAGGGATGAATGGGAAATCTGCTTGTTGGTGTCTTAACTACAGTAAGAAAATGGAAAATGGGACAAATTCCTAATACCCTTCAACGTTTTTGGAGTGTACGAAACAACTCAATCAAAATTGTAGCTCCAGAACCTACGAGGGATCGGATAACTGAATTGGGTCATGAGGAACAGTTAGGTAGAAACTTAACCAAGAACAAGGTTAGAACAGAATATTTGTTCTCCGAAATAGATGCCATCATAGAATACATAATTAATGATTGCTACCCCAGGGAATTAAGTGACAAAACCAAAAAGACTCACAAATGCCCTCTGTCCCCTACTGAGATTCCTTCCTAACCTTGGGATAAATTGGGATTAGATATACTAGGCCCCATGGACATGCCAGGCTTACACCAAAAGCATATTTGTCCTCATTGAATACCTTTCTCACTGGGTATCCATTACAACCATAAATAGCATCACTACAAAAACCCTGATAGACATGGTCGGATAGACTTATGTTACTGACTATAGAGTTCCATTTACATCAGATAAGATGAAACCGTTTTTTGAGACTCTGTCTATTAAGCATACCAGGACCCCAATGTGTCATCTGAAATCCAGTGGAAAGAGCAAACAGGATGATCAACAAGTCTATGCAATTAGCTTACACCAGCAACCTTCCCACAAAGAGACCTTGAGAAACATAATATGATCATTTCACTTAACCACTAATTCTGTCACAGAGAATTCAGCATTTGTTTCCCTTAGGGCCAGAAAACCTGGAACCAAAGTCACTCCAAACTGGTTGTATGGGAGATGCCCTGTAACAAGTTGCTACCAACAAAATCAAAGTACATCAAGGAAAATACAAGAAATGGTATGATAAGAAATGGGGTGTAAAACATTCAAAATGGGTAGTTGGTCAATGGGTGGTAGTAAGGAAACCAAAAGGAACTAAATAGTTTTAAATCATTTTCACAACCAGTAAGAATAAAGAAGGTGAAGCTTAATGTTGCAGTGCTGGATGATGAGCATGCGTGGCATATGGAAAGGTTGACCATATGACCTATATGATTCCTGAAGGGGAAATAATTACTAAACTCATGGATAGTGTTCCGACAACTACTATCAAAAGCCCCAGAAGAGACTATTGGTCACCTTGTTGGCTCAAGGACTATGTGACATATTAACATGTTTACTGTGTGGTAAAAGCTGTTTAATTCTTTACACTCATATGGGAAATGAGATTTGTTGCAATCTTACTTGCTGTTTCTTTCCCTCTGTTCTTCCCTTTCTATGTCCGCTTCTCTTTTTCCTCTCCCCTGCCCCTTTTTTTCCTATCCTGGTTTGTTGTAAGAAATGTCCTTACAGAATTTTGATGTGAAGTATTTTCTGTTGCACCCGAGCAGAGGTTGGAAGTGCGTGTAAATAAACCCTCATCTTATAAGCGTCACTCATCTCTTAATAATAATGTTTTCACCCTTTGTGACATTTTGCCAGGTCAAATCTGCTGGAAATTTAACAGGGGAAAAATAAGTGCCCGTTGGGAGTAGGCAATAGTTATCCCACTAAATAAATTCCCAAACACCTCGGTGTCAGATGTTTCCAGGTGCAATACTTATCCCAACCGACACAGGCTACTGGCAATCAGGCCCTAAAACTGTATCATAAGGCTAAGTTGTATGGAAAAAGTAACCTTATAATGAACATCACTGACTAATCCCACGACTAATAAAATTGAATGAATAAACCATCTCAGGTATGTGTATGGTTGAAGTTTGGAAGGAAGTTAGTTTTTTACAATCTTAAATTTGAAAACACTAATTTAGGAATTCATGTTGGGAAGTTTTTAAGTCGATATACACCTAGTCTCAACTTTAGCAATAGCATCTGCAGTGGCAAGCCAGTGAGATCCATGAGCAGGCAGAGAAGGCGGTGCTCCAAGCACATGCTCTGGATGAACACAGACCACCCAAACTACACCCTACCAATACCTATACCTCAATGGAATGCATGTACACATGTGCAGTTAAGGAACTGGCTGGATGTGAACTGTGAGCTAAGAAAGGTCCTTAATCCCAAAGGGTGCCATAACACCTGGAAGAGTTGAACACACTAGCCATAAGACTGATGGATGTCATTGATAAGTCCTCCCTCCTGCAAAATATAAAGAACACAAATCAGACACAGAAAAAATGAAACATCTTTTAAAGAAGATGGGGAAAGGTTTAGGATTAGGATGAGAGAGTATGCCTACCCCTTCAAGAAGATGGCAATATCCTTGTTAGAAATGAGGTCTTTGGTTGGCAGTCAGGTTACCCCCTGTCCAAGGAAGGACCCTCATTCTAGTCAGGGCAAAGGAGAAACACACCCAGTTAACCCCTGCTCACCCCTTGGTAGCTTGGCACGAGCAGAAAGGCTTAACTCAGAAACAATGCTTAAAGTATTTGTACCAACACACACAGTAATATAGTGAAAATACCACAAAATGATTCAACACCGGGTTAGAAAAATAGCCAATATTTATCTGAACAAAACAAGACCAAAACAACAAAAATCCAACATGTACACAGGCGCAAGTGACCACTCCTCCCTCCACTGTAGCCCAGGTGGCTCATCAGGATATACAGGCTATAACCCAGCTCCCTTTGTGTCACTGCCTAGGAGAGATTCACAAACAGCACAACTGTCAGTCTGACCCAGACAGGGAATCCACAAACAGGCAGGGTCACAGAATGGTTTAAGCATGAAAACGCCTACTTTCTAAAAGTGGCATTTTCACACTAACAATCTAAAAACAGACTTCACTAATAGATGTATTTTTAAATTGTGAATTCAGAGACCCCAAACTCCAAATTTCTATCTGCTCTCAATTTGAAACTACACTTTAAGGATATTACATGTTAACCTATGAAAGAGATAGGCCTTGCCACAGTGAAAACCAAATTTGGCAGTATTCAGTTATTAGGACATGTAAACCACATCAGTACATGTCCCACCTTTCACATACACTGCACCCGGCCCATGGGGCTACCTACTGCCTACATTAGGGGTGCCTTACGTGTATAAAAAGGGAAGGTTTGGGCTTGGCAAGTGGGTACACTTGCCAAGTCAAATTGGCAGTTTAAAACTGCACACACAGACTCTGCAGTGGTAGGTCTGGGCCATATTTACCGGGCTACCCATGTGGGTGGCACAATCAGCGCTGCAGGCCCACTAGTAGCATTTGATTTACAGGCCCTGGGCACTTTTAGTGCACTTTACTAGGGACTTGTTTGTAAATCAAATGTGTCAATCATGGAAAAGCCAATTACACATCCAGTGTCACATAGGGAGCACTTACACTTTAGCACTGGTCAGCAGTGGTAAAGTGGCCAGCGTAACAAAAACAGCAAAAACAGAGTCCGGCACACAGCAACAACCTGGGAAGTAGAGGCAAAAAGTCAGAGACCATACCAAGTATGTCAGGTCTATCAATCCTCACAAACATTCCTAAGAATTACCCATGCCTCATGATCTTATTCAACCTCTTATCAGCCTTCAATACTGAGGGCCACCAAGGTTTAAACCCCAGGCTATATTCAAGCATGGCTTCTCTGATACTATCTTGCAGTAAGTGGTTCACCTCTGACCTCAAAAACTGCCTCTTTGTTATCCAGATGGGGGCCTCACAATTTCAGAAACGACCTTTCTCATGACTCAACAACAGCTACTTGAAATGTAACTTGAATTATGACATGCAGCAATTGAAGCAAAAACTGAATTCCTTCTGCTCCTGAACAGCACTACCTGCCCACAGGTTTGAGACTGACTTCAAGTTCTTCAGCTTCTGAGCGGTCATGTGGAGCTCCGTTCATGCTCCATGACTGAGAGCCTCATGGGGCAGCAAGATGGTGGGATGGAACGCATTTGCGATCGTGCTGGCATAGTGGCAATCGAGGTCCCAACTCTCTCATTAAGGAGAGGTGCGGCTCCTCAAGGACTGACCCCCGGCCAGCAGACTGTGAAGCATCGAGCCACGCTGAATGAGACTCAGCGCGTTGGTACTTCGAGCAGTGCGACCGGTGGATGACTGAAAGTGTAAAAGGAAAGAAGGGAAATCTCCCAATGTCGGCTGCTCGATCTTGCTTTGTTCTGCTTGGATGAAGCGACGGCCCTCCCGGGAGGCCCAGCAACACGGAAAACAATTAAGATAAGTAGTCAGGGCAAAGCTAGGCTGGGGGAGCTGGATGGAAGCATTCAGCCTTTGTTTTCTGTGCATGTGGAGCTGGCAACAGTGGAACTAGTGCGAGGAGGAAGGACAAAACAAACACACCAGGACTATTAAAAAAGAAACAATGCATACCTGAGCTAAAGCTAGATGTATAGTTTTAGCCCCATTAAGATAGAACTGGGCGTGTCACCCTAAGGGGCTTAACTGTTCAAGATTCATGGTGGCAGAGCATCAGTAGGGGGAGTGGATAAAAGGAGACGGGGGAAAAGGGGAGCAAGAAAAGAGGAAATTAGTTAATTTGTTCATTCATATCTTGGGTGCGAATTCAGCTTGCCACCCTTTCCCCAGTCAATTCATGGAGCATATCTACTAAATGGGTACTGAGCCTTGTCAATTCTGAGAGGTGGAGGGCAACCTACATTCAAGTATATGTAAATATGTTTCCTTGACTGTCTGGAGTAAATGAGTGTTAGACCTGACAGCCTTAGGGTGGTCAGCCCTAACTTTTTGCCTGCCTCCCTCCACTTTTTGGACACTGTTTTTGCTGGCTTTTAGACTCTGCGCACTTTATCACTGCTAACCAGTGCTAAAGTGCATATGCTCTCTCCCTTTAAACATGGCAACCTTGGATCATACCTGATTGGACTATTTAATTTACTTATAAGTCCCTCGTAATGTGCACTATATGTGCCTAGGGTCTGTAGATTAAATGCTACTAGTGGGTGTTGGAAATGGCCCTTCTGCAGGGTGATCCCCAGACTTTTTGCCTTCCTCCTTCTCTTTTTCTGACCTCATTTTTGCTGGTTTTTAGACTCTGCGCACTTTACCACTGCTAACCAGTGCTAAAGTGCATATGCTCTCTCCCTTTAAACATGGTAACATTGGATCATACCCCATTGGACTATTTAATTTACCTATAAGTCCTTAGTAATGTCCACTGTATGTGCCTGGGGCCTGTAGATTAAATGCTACTAGTGGGCCTTCATCACTGGTTCTACCACCCACTTAAGTAGCCCCTCAACCTTGTCACGGGCCTGCCATTGCAAGGCCTGTGTGTGCAGTTTCACTGCCACTTCGACTTGGCATTTAAAAGTACTTGCCAAGCCTAAAACACCCCTTTTTCTACATATAAGTCACCCCTAATGTGTGCCCTAGGTAACCCCTAGAGCAGGGTGCTGTGTGGGTAAAAGGCAGGACATGTACCTGTGTAGCTTATATATCCTGGTAGTGTAAAACTCCTAAATTCATTTGTACACTACTGTGAGGCCTACTCCCTTCATAGGCTAACATTGGGGCAGCCCTCATACATTGTTGAAGTGGCAGCTGCTGATCTGAAAGGAGCAGGAAGGTCATATTTAGTATGGCCAGAAGCGTAATACAAAATCCTGCTGACTGGTGAAGTAGGATTTAATATTACTATTCTAGAAATGCCACTTTTAGAAAGTGAGCATTTCTTTGCACTTAAATCTTTCTGTGCCTTACAATCCACGTCTGGCTAGGTTTAGTTGACAGCTCCTTGTGCATTCACTCAGACACACCCCAAACACAGGGTACTCAGCCTCACTTGCATACATCTGCATTTTGAATGAGTCTTCCTGGGCTGGGAGGGTGGAGGGCCTGCTCTCACACAAAGGACTGCCACACCCCCTACTGGAACCCTGGCAGACAGGATTGAACTGAAAGGGGACCTGGTGCACTTCTTAGCCACTCTTTGAAGTCTCCCCCACTTCAAAGGCACATTTGGGTATAAAACAGGGCCTCTGCCCTACCTCATCAGACACTTGCTGGAGAAGAAACCTGAACCAGAACCTACATCCTGCCAAGAAGAACTGCCTGGCTGACTAAAGGACTCACCTGACTGCTTTCTACAAAGGACTGCTGCCTTGCTGTTGCCCTGCTGCCTTGCTGAACTCTTGTCTGGCTGTAAAAGTGCTCTCCAAGGGCTTGGATAGAGCTTGCCTCCTGTTCCCTGAAGTCTCAGGACCAAAAAGACGTCTCTTTTTCATTTGGACTCTTTGTGCGCTGAAAATTTCGACGCACAGCTTGCTCTGCGGCGAGAAAATCGCTGCACACCGACGCTGATCCACGCGACACCTCCGGGGCGACCGGAACTTCGGCGCACGGCCTCGCAAGGACAACGCCGCCCGACTTCCAGAGGGGAAATCGACGTGACGGCTGCCGTGAGACTGAGAATTCCACGCACAGCCTCCCAGAACGAAGTGCAGCAGGAAAACAAGCCGAAGAATCCACGCACAGACCCCGGGACATCTGGTAATCCCGCGACCCACAGAAAGAGACGGTCCGCGCACCAGAAAACGACGCCCGACTTCCCTGCGTGAAAAATAACGACGCAAGTCCATGTGTGCAGAGGAGAAATCGACGCACACACCATTTTTCCACGTATCTCTTCTTCTGCGGCCCTTTGCGGAGATTTTCCACTTTAAACCAGGTACTTTGTGCTTGAAAGAGACTTTGTTTGTTTTTTAAAGACTTAAGACACTTTATATCACTTTTTTGTGATATCTCTACAATTTCACATTGCATCTTTATTCGTTTTGACCTACAATTATCCTGATAAATATTATATATTTTTCTAAACACTGTGTGGTGTATTTTTGTGGTGCTATATTGTGTTATTGTATGATTTATTGCACAAATACTTTACACATTGCCTTCTAAGTTAAGCCTGACTGCTCGCGCCAAGCTACCAGAGGGTGGGCACAGGATAATTTTGGATTGTGTGTGACTTACGCTGACTAGAGTGAGGGTTCTTGCTTGGACAGAGGGTAACCTGACTGCCAACCAAAAACCCCAATTCTAACAGTGGGCCTGCAGCACTGGTTGTGCCACCCACTTAAGTAGCCCCTTTACCTTGTCTCAGGCCTGCCATTGCAAGGCCTGTGTGTGCAGTTTCACTGTCACCCCGACTAGGCATTTAAAAGTACTTGCCAAGCCTAAACCTCCCCTTTCTCCACATATAAGTCACCTCTAATGTGTGCCCTAGGTAACCCCTAGAGCAGGGTGTTGTGTGGGTGAAAGGCAGGACATGTACCTGTATAGTTTACATGTTGCGGTAGTGTAAAACTCCTTAATTCGTTTTTGCACTACTGTGAGGCCTGCTCCCTTCATAGGCTAACATTGGGGTTGCCCTCATACAGTATTGAAGTGGCAGCTGCTGATCTGAAAGGAGTAGGAAGTTCATATTTAGTATGGCCAGAATGGTAATACCAAATCCTGCTGACTGGTGAAGTTGGATTAATATTACTATTCTAGAAATGCCACTTTTAAAAAGTGAGCATTTCTTTGCACTTAAATCTTTCTGTGCCTTACAATCCACGTCTGGCTAGGTTTAGTTGACAGCTCCTTGTGCATTCACTCAGCCACACCCCAAACACAGGGTACTCAGCCTCACTTGCATACATCTGCATTTTGAATGGGTCTTCCTGGGCTGGGAGTGTGGAGGGCCTGCTCTCACACAAAGGACTGCCACACCCCCTACTGGAACCCTGGCAGACAGGATTGAACTGAAAGGGGACCTGGTGCACTTCTTAGCCACTCTTTGAAGTCTCTCCCACTTCAAAGGCACATTTGGGTATAAAACAGGGCCTCTGCCCTACCTCACCAGACACTTGCTGGAGAAGAAACCTGAACCAGAACCTACATCCTGCCAAGAAGAACTGCCTGGCTGACTAAAGGACTCACCTGACTGCTTTCTACAAAGGACTGCTGCCTTGCTGTTGCCCTGCTGCCTTGCTGAACTCTTGTCTGGTTGTAAAAGTGCTCTCCAAGGGCTTGGATAGAGCTTGCCTCCTGTTCCCATAAGTGTCAGGACCAAAAAGGCTTCTCTTTTTCATTTGGACTCTTCGTGCGCTGAAAATTTCGACACACAGCTTGCTCCGCGGCGAGAAAATCGCCGCACACCAACGCTGATCGATGCAACACCTCTGGTGCGACTGGAACTTTGGCGCACGACCTCGCAAGGACAACGCTGCCTGACTTCCAGAGGGGAAATCGACGCGACGGCTGCCGTGAGACCGAGAATTCCACGCACAGCCTCCCAGAACGACGTGCAGCAGGAAAACAAGCCGAAGAATCCACGCACAGACCCCGGGACATCTGGTAATCCCGCGACCCACAGAAAGAGACTGTCCGCGCGCCAGAAAACGACGAACGACTTCCCTGCGTGAAAAATAACGACGCAAGCCCATGTGTGCAGAGGAGAAATCGATGCACACACCATTTTTCCACTTATCTCTTCTTCTGCGGCCCTTTGCGGAGATTTTCCACTTTAAACCAGGTACTTTGTGCTTGAAAGAGACTTTGTTTGCTTTTTGAAGACTTAAGACACTTTATATCACTTTTTTGTGATATCTCTACAATTTCACATTGCATCTTTATTCGTTTTGACCTACAATTATCCTGATAAATATTATATATTTTTCTAAACACTGTGTGGTGTATTTTTGTGGTGCTATATTGTGTTATTGTATGATTTATTGCACAAATACTTTACACATTGCCTTTTAAGTTAAGCCTGACTGCTCGTACCAAGCTACCAGAGGGTGGGCACAGGATAATTTTGGATTGTGTGTGACTTACCCTGACTAGAGTGAGGGTTCTTGCTTGGACAGAGGGTAACCTGACTGCCAACCAAAAACCCCAGTTCTAACAGAGGGCCTGCAGCACTGGTTGTGCCACCCACTTAAGTAGCCCCGTTACATTGTCTCAGGCCTGCCATTGCAAGGCCTATGTGTGCAGTTTCACTGTCACCCCGACTTGGCATTTAAAAGTACTTGCCAAGCCTAAACCTTCCCTTTCTCCACATATAAGTCACCTCTAATGTGTGCCCTAGGTAACCCCTAGAGCAGTGTGTTGTGTGGGTGAAAGGCAGGACATGTACCTGTATAGTTTACATGTCCTGGTAGTGTAAAACTCCTAAGTTTGTTTTTGCACTACTGTGAGGCCTGCTCACTTCATAGGCTAACATTGGGGCTGCCCTCATACAGTATTGAAGTGGTAGCTGCTGATCTGAAAGGAGTAGGAAGGTCATATTTAGTATGGCCAGAATGGAAATACCAAATCCTGCTGACTGGTGAAGTTGGATTTAATATTACTATTCTAGAAATGCCACTTTTAAAAAGTGAGCATTTCTTTGCACTTAAATCTTTCTGTGCCTTACAATCCACCTCTGGCTGGGCTTGGTTGACAGCTCCTTGTGCATTCACTCAGACACACCCCAAACACAGGGTACTCAGCCTCACTTGCATACATCTGCATTTTGAATGGGTCTTCCTGGGCTGGGAGGGTGGAGGGCCTGCTCTCACACAAAGGACTGCCACACCCCCTACTGGAACCCTGGCAGACAGGATTAAACTGAAAGGGGACCTGGTGCACTTCTTAGCCACTCTTTGAAGTCTCCCCCACTTCAAAGGCACATTTGGGTATAAAACAGGGCCTCCTCCCTACCTCACCAGACACTTGCTGGAGAAGAAACCTGAACCAGAACCTGCATCCTGCCAAGAAGAACTGCCTGGCTGCCTAAAGGACTCACCTGACTGCTTTCTACAAAGGACTGCTGCCTTGCTGAACTCTTGTCCTGCTGCTGAAGTGCTCTCCAAGGGCTTGGATAGAGCTTGCCTCCTGTTCCCTGAAGTATCAGGACCAAAAAGACGTATCTTTTTAATTTGGACGCCTTGTGCACTAGGCTGCGTAGTAGGAGCGATTGTGGAGCTAAAGGTGTAATGGAAGCGGTCTGTGCTAGCGCAGATGTGGCATGTTGCCCTCCCGGCTCCTTTTCAGTGAGTCTCTCAATAGCAGCATCTGCAGGCACCTTTCTTCTCACCTCACCTCATCCAACTCCACCATATTTCACCACACAATGAAGCGTATGGCACAAGATGTAGGATCTAAGGCGCGAATTTGAAAAATTCCTAAGGCACTTAAATCTAAGACTTTGACTCATGCCATGACAAGGCAAAGACATAGCTCGGACCAGCAAGACCTAGGGGGTGTCATAAGTGAATCTGCAGGGGTCCAGGACCTATTACCTACCTCTCCAGTACCTCTTGTACTTCTTGGGTCTAGCCCATTGAAGGGCCAAAAACCAGCAGCACCACGGCCAACAGAATCATTCTCTCAACCCTCCATCTCAGGGTCAAGCACTCGAACCAACGAGTTTCAAGCAACCTCGGCTAGACCAGCTCTGCCCGTTAACCCCCCTCACTTTATCAACTAATGCCCAACAGCATAAAGAAAAAACCTGCTTATCCTCTGATTTCTACTGCTAGCAGTAACATCAAGGCGGCAATAAAAGAAATCAAAAGAGAAAAAATGAAAGAGAGAGGGCAAGTGAGAGCAATCTCTCTGATCAAAGAAAATGTACGTGGCTGTGAACTACTTCTTACTATGACATTAAGGGCCTGATTACAACTTTGGCGGAGGAGGTTAATCCGTCCCAAATGTTACGGATATCCCACCCACCGTATTACAAGTTCCATAGGATATAATGGAACCGTAATACGGCGGGCGGGATATCCGTCAGATTTGGGACAGATTAACCCCCTCCGCCAAAGTTGTAATCAGGCCCTAAATCTAGAATCAGAAGGTACATGTCAGGCAACTCCTGACTCGATATCCTCTAATACAAATATCCCCCCACAGACTCTATGCTCATCTCCTCCTACTCTCACTTCAGTTAGCTCGTTAGGTGGAGTAATTGGTGTCTCTTCAAAGGAGGACCTGGAGGGTCAGATTTTGGAAGAGTATCCCAAGCGGAGCAGAGTGTTTCAGATCTGGAGGATGAGGAAAATCAACTGGAGGCTGCATAATGCCAGATTTATCGGAACTTGAAGAACTACAATTTAGGCTCTACGAGATGGAGAACAGATCTCGGCACTCAAGCCTCAGGTTCATAGGGGTCCTTAGAGATTGAATCGTCTTCATCAGTGACCGAGGTAGTCTCAGACCTCATCTATAAATATATTCTTCTGGAAAAAGCTAGACCCGAAGAGGATCTTTAGATTATGAGAGCGCACAGGGTCCCTTCTATGCGCGCTGCAAACTCAAAATACCCTTGTAGCATATTGGTCAATTTTGGAGACTACAGGATCAAAGAACAAATTTTATCTCAGGCTATAAGAACAAGAAACTTTAACTCTGGTGATAATTTTAGATTCCGTGTATTTTCTGATATGTCTATTTCGCCTGTCCACCGGCGTTGTGAATTTGTTGGACTTATAGATGACTTTAAGAGATTGGGGGCCCCAGCTGGTATTATGCAACTAGCTAAGCTCAAGGTGTTTCATAAAGAACATGCCCATATCTTTCAGGGCATACAAGATGCAAATAATTTCCCTGAACTGCTAAAAAAAAAATTATGATATGGTATTGGGAAGGAAAAAGGAAAAACAGAAGTATTATGTTACTAGGGAGAATTAAATTTGCGCACTCTGTCTTATTTCATTTTTTTGTCTTATTTTTTTGTTTTGTCTTTGTTCCTCCTTCTGTTGGTGGGGTTGATTCACTAGGGTGGGGGAAAAGAGCAGATAAAAAAAGAAAAAAGATATACACAGAGAGCTTGGCTGAGGGGTTTACTCTGACTTCGGTAAAGGATATCATTTGGTAGAGGCGGGGCAGGGAGCGGACTAAGGGTTATCTCTTGCAATATGAACGGTGCCAATAATTAAGTGAAGTTTGCTGCTACACTCAACTGGCTTAGGGCTGCTAAATCACAGATTTTTCTCTTGCAGGAAACACACCTAAAAAGTCAAAATATCAGGCCAAAACTCCCTAAATATTTTGCACAGGCTTTCTATGCATCGGTTAATGCCGCAGTTCGAGGGGTGGCCATATTGGTGTCTCAGGAATTTTCTGGTAAGGTGTATCAGATCAATAGAGACCCACAGGCACGATGGGTTGTAATTAGTACTCTTATCTCGAATAACCATATCCATTTTGTGAGCTTCTATGGTTAAATAGAAGAGGATCCAAATCCTCTTCAGGGTCTTTTCAAGGTGTTGAGTACGCTTCCTGCCTTATTCATTATTGGTGGAGACTTTAATGTTATTGCAGATACTCAGGTGGACACCTCTTGCAAGAACAAAAAGAGTTTTCCAGTGGTTGGGTAAGATTATTTCTGATTTAGCATTAGTAGACGCATGGAGGTCCGATCACCCTCAGGAATATAAATTTACTTACTTTTCAAAAAAATATTATGCAGCTTCCAGAATCGACTTAATATTAAATTTGTTTCTTCTCGCAAGAAGTGGCACCTCTATACGTGCCAAACCTTTCTCAGATCACTCAGCACCTCAGGTCAATTGCAATCTGCCTAGTGAGATGTGTGCCTGTCCACACTGGAGCTTCGACAAATCTCTGTTGGTAGATGAAGGATGGGTACTGATTCTTAAGACCTCAGTTACCGATTTTTTGGAGATCAATAAAGACTCTGCATCCCCATTTTCCATCTGGGAAGCACTCAAGGCCTACAGAAGAGGAGCAACAATATCTTTTGAAGCTTATACAGCCAAACTAACTAAGGAAAAGGTAAACGTGCTCCAACATGAGCTTAATCAAGCACAAAGAGCCCTCCAGACTTTCCAGGATCCAGGGGCAGCTGCAAGATTGAGTATGGCATAGGCTAAGCTAAAGGACTGCTTTCTATCTCGCTAGTTAGTCAATCAGCATACAAGCTCGCAGAAATGGTATGAAGAAAGTGAACATATTGGCAAATTTTGGGCCGGGTCTGTGAAAAAAATAACATTTAATAAAGACACTGTTAAATCTATTTTTGATGAGGGTCAAGGTTTACTTGTCAATCACCCAGAAGATATTGAAAGGGTTTTTCTGTCTCACTAGTCAAAAATCTATTCTTACTCTCTTCCAACCAATGTCCAGCTGATCAATCAATATCTCGATCCAGTAAATTTATCAATATTGGACGAGCCACCTAGGGAAAAACTTATATCACCTATATCACTTCTTGAAGTTAAGGAGGCAATCATGACCTCCACCAATGGGAAGGCCTGTGGGGAAGATGGCCTCCTGGCCGAAGTCTACAAAACTCCTATAGGCCAAATAGCAGGGTGTTTAGTTGTCCTTATTAGTAATATTCTTCGGGGCAGATATACCAGCATCTTTTACAAGGGCCACAGTGATTAGCTTCCTTAAAAAAGATAGGCCATCACCGAAACCTGATTCTTATCGCCCGATTAGTTTACTTAATTTTGATTAGAAACTTATAGCAAAGAACTTGGCACAACGACTGGCCTTAGTCCTAATCCATGAAGATCAGTGTGGTTTTCTGCCAGGTAGGCTACTAGCGACAGATACTAATTTCGTAATTTATGTGATTGATTATTATTCTCATAATAACAAACCGGCTGCTATTATAATGTTGGATGCGGAGAAAGCTTTTGATTTGGTTCAATGGGAAGTGCTTTTTAGGATTTTAGCAAAGTTTAAGTTTCCCAGACAGTTTATCCAGGTACTGCGCAATCTTTATTCTAAGGCCCAAACCAAGATCCTCATTAATACACGTATAGCAGGAACCTTAGAAGTTCATCGAGGCACGTGTCAGGGATGCCCCCTATCTCCGGTGCAGTATGTACTGTCTATTGAGCCTTTAGCAGTGGCACTGCTCTAAGATAATTCTATTCTCCTTCCCATCCCACAGGCACCTAAATTGAAACTGTTTGCTGATGATATGATCCTCTATCTTGCAGCGGAGATCGCAAACATCGATAGGGCTTTTGCTAAAATAAGGGGTCTTTTCAGATTTCAGGGGATACAGGATTAATCATTCTAAGTCGGAAACTCTGCTGTTTAATACCTCGGATAATATTCTTCCCTTGGACATGCGGGCCCAGTACCACCATTCTCGCCCATTAGATATCTTGGCATTTATGTATCACATAATTTTTCAGATCTTTTTGGTTTAAACTATATATCTACTTTTAAGAAAGTGCAACTGTTGTTACAGAAATGGCAAGCCTCTGCTTTGTCAATCATTGGACGAGTACCATTGGTTAAAATGATGATTCTTCCCCTTTTACTATTTATTTTCTCTAGTGTGATCATTAAAATTGATCAAAACTTCTTCAAAGATCTCGACATGATAATTTGTCAGTTTATATTGGCCAACAAAAAACCAAGGGCACAGCTTGACATTTTATCCCTCTCTGTCGAGGATGGAGGTACTATGCAGCTGTTCTTATGGGTGGGGCACTAGAGCAGTTTTATCCCCTAATCTCAACTTCTCTTTGAAGTCTATGTTAGCAGAGCACAGCTGTCAGCTAGCATCATTTCTCAAGTTTCCAGGTCTGCCCAAACATACTAGATACAAAGTTCCTACCTTAATCTAAGCTAGGCTTCTTCAATTTCAAGAGAAATATAAAGTTCCCAGTTTTCATCCAGCAATGCTTGCTGGCCCACTCAGGGTTGATGGGGCTAAATTTGATTCAATCTCATCTTAATCTATGGAATAAACTGGGGTTTACTAAATTTTTAGACGTTCTGACTGGTAATCAAATCAAGGCTTGGGCACACTGTCAAGGTGGAGTACCTATTCCAGACTTCCTAAAATTTTCCTATCTTCAGGTATTGCATTTTTTGCTCCTATTTATCCCTTTAGGCGATGTATCTTTTCTTTTAATCTCGCAGGCATTTTATGGGAACCAGAAGGGGAAAGGCAATTGGTACTGGATTCTCAGTTCTTAGGGAGCATCGCAAGTGGTCCCTCACTTCCTGACAAAGATTGAAAACACCACTGGGTGCAAATTAGATCTGCAAACATGGACGAAACTCAATAGCATATTGCATATGGCAATAAAGGGGGAACACTTCAAAATAATGGCTTCCTTTTCAAAGTGGTTGTTATATCTTACTCCGGCACAAATGAAAAAAGCATACCCAGCCACTTCAGGTTCTTGTTTGTGATGTAATAGTACTCAGGGGGACTGGCTTCATTTGTGCTGTGCCTGTCCTAAGTTTATAGAGTTTTGGGACAGATTTTTTCAATGGATTAGCTCAGAGGTACGGTTTATACTTATTCCTGAAGCCATGGGAGCCCTGTTTGGCACCTCGTGTCACCCGAGCTAACCATTCTGGTGAAACACCTGTTATTTATAGCATCACTGATTGCTAAATCTCTAATTCTACAAGCCTGGAAGTCGCATATTTGTCCTTCATTTAAGGCTTGGGAGGCAAAAATGAAAGCAGTGCATTTTAAAGAAAAACTATATGAACAACGAATAGGTGCAGTCCGCAAGTTTAAGGGTATATGGGATCGACTTTTGAAGTATAATATTTAGATATGGTACTGTAGGATGTTTAAATGTGCTCTTTTGGTTTTCTGTTCTATAAGGAGATCAAATGCGGTACAAAATTATTTATGTTTTGCTCTGTGTTATTATTATGGTGTTTATCTGCCCAATAAAAATAAAATTAAAAAAAAGGTTTACGACTGACTAATGAAAATAAACCTAGACAGCGCCACCCCCAATAACAATCTACACTTTCTACATGGGCTTCCCTTGACACAGATGTGTCCTTTGCAGTACGCTTTATCAAGAACCAAAGGAAGCTTAATTGCATCTATCCATAATGAAAAAAGAAACAATGCCTACCTGAATCTAACTCCATTGCAACATTCCAAGCCCTATGTAATATCCCTTTATCTAGTGGAAGGGGGTGAATCATCAGCATGAGCTGACTGCTGTAGTCTGCGTGAGCTCTCAGAGATAGAATGTGGTGTTCTGAACTGTGGCTGTTGAGTTAGGCATTGAGCTGTTGCTTCAGCCCATTGTGGCCTGGTCTGCTGACAGTTTAGTTCAAAAGTTGTTTCTACTTACCTACAACTTGGATCTAGATTGTTGCTTCTACTTTGACCCTGAATGCAATATCTTTTTGGCAAATAGTTGGGCGAGTGGGCCACGGACAACCCACACAGACAGGAACTACCTGTCTCTGCTACTCTTCTGAAGACACTTCCCCTGGCCAGAATCCTGGTGGGGCCTCTTGTGGTGCCTCATCTTCATCACGGCATTTTCGTGCTCTTGTTTGGGTGAGTTAATTTGCAGTCTTTTTCACTGCAGGTGACACAGCACATGCTACAAACATAAAGCCGGGCATTCCATGCCTCGTTTCTTTTATTTTTTTAAAGCGTTACAGACAAATATGCAATGTGCGCTCATAACATCTCTTAACCCATCATCATACAGATTGCGTTCCATATCTCCTCTTCAAAGACTATACCTTATGCTTAGTTAGTTTCTTGCCTCTAAAGGTAAGCTGAATTCTATACCTTGGTTTTATGAGGTCGTCACAGTAAGCTCTGGAAACAAAGAAGAAAGTGTGAACTACCTGTACACAACAAGTGAATATGAAGAAATTTCTGCATTGTGCTCCGGTGATGCGTACACCTAAAATGCACGAATGATAATTCTCTTTTCTTTTAGAAAACAAAAGCAATTAGAATCCATTGGTGCACTCACTCAAGGACCAGCGCAATTTCTTTCACAGCAACCCTGGTGTCCAATAGGTTATTTTTTTGGTTCTCTGCCAGTGTTTTGTCAAGGATATATTCTCAACAAGCTGCATTTTTGGAAATTACTATTACATTACCCCAGACTGCGATGTACAGTTCGGGTCTGATTTAGAGTTTGGCAGACGGGGTTACTCCATCACAAACATGACGAATATCCCATCTGCCATATTAGAAGTTCCATAGGCTATAATGGAATTGTAATATGGCAGACAGGATATCTGTCATGTTTGTGATGGAGTAACCCTCTCCATCAAACTCCAAATGAGGCCCTAAGCATGTTCTGTGGTTTATGTTCGAATTGAACTGCTGCAAGAACTTATCATTTTGTCTACGCTAGTGCTCTCCACTGTGCATGCAGTCAGTAAACCCAGATCTGTCATTTTTAGAGTGCCGAGGAGATCCTCCAATAAATTGTAGGCATTGGTTTGATGCTTTTCAAAAATATCTAGGGCCTATTGGAACACAAAGATTAAGAGCTGAATGAAAAAAGTGTTTGCTTCTTCATTTGTTAGGATTTGAAAGAAGAGCTATCTACATGCATTTACTAAATGTAGCCCTGAGCAAAATGGATGCATATCAGGAGGCTGTTAAAAAATTTGAAAGTAGGATTGACGTGGTATCTCCCTTGTATATTACCTCTCTCTAAAGTCTCATTTCTGGCTGTCAGTTTGGGGAGCGCACCAACCAACCAGTCTGAGACCAGTTTGTCAGCCATTGATTCCATAAGGAAATCCAGCAGAAGTTACTGAGCATTGGTATCCCTCTCTTCAAGAGACTATTCACATGCAAAAGGTATTGAGAAATCTCAAATTTCTTTCAGATAGGTAGTGGAAAGATGTACTGAACCAATAAGCAGTGTGAACTTTAAAATTCATAAGACAGCAAAGGAGGCTATGGATCCAAACAGATCAATGTTCAGGTTGAAAAACATTTGCTTTTGATGTTGTGTTTCTGGAGCTCGGGAACAAGGTGTAGTCATTTCTGAAGAATATTTGATTAAAAATATAGTTGAAAATTGCAATAAGATCTTCTCACAAGATTTAGGGAGAATTTTGGACTTCAAACCCAAAATCAAGGTGAAAGGAGGTGTCATACTTGGATTCACGAAGCACAAGATTGGTACTGTTCAATGTAAGAAGTGATCTGGAAAAGGAACTTGACAAATTGTGTAGGTGTGGTATTATCAAGCCCATTTAGTCATCTCTTCAGTTTCAGATTTGGTCATTGCACAAAAGTGGAGAGCTCATAGTTTACACGGATTTAAGTAGTCTTAACAGAGAGTTGTAGATTGACTCTCATCCCTTGCCTAAAATGAGTACATTACTATCAGTGCTTGGTGGTATGGAATGGTTCTCTAAGCTGGCTTCCACTTCCATTTAGCACCAGATAGAGTTCAAACGTGATTCTCACTATTTCACTGCATTTGTTCCACCATTTGGCACCTTTGCAATATTGCTGCATGCACTTTGGATTGACCTCCACAGCATCCATTTTCCACCAGGTAATGGACAACTTACTTAAGGTTAGATACAGTATGATCATTTTCCAGAATGATGTGTTACTACATACTTGTAATCTCAATGAACATGACAAAACTGAAGACCAAGTGGTAGGGATTTTCCAAAGCAGAGGTCTTGATTTGACGAGAGAGAAAGGTGTGAGGTTTTCAGGAAAGAAGTTCAGTATCTTGGATATGTGGTGCCATAGAAGAGCATACTTTTACTTATCCTTTGGAAGGACATGTGCTCTGCATGGAATCAGAAAGTGAGGAAGATTTTATGTGGATGAAGAATGAATTATAGAGTGTGAAGGCACTCAAAAGATGTCATCCCTTTTTGCCTTGCTGGGTCACAGTTGATGGCAGTAATATTGGAGTTTAAGCTGTTTTGTCTAAAACTAATGGCGAGGAGGAATGTACGTTTGGCTATGCTTGCTGCACCCGCAGTAAATATGAGAACGTTTTTTTCAGTTATTGAAAATGAACTTCTAAGTTGTCTTTGGTCTGTGAAGAAATTTTGATCTTGTATGTGGGAAAGAAGGTTATCATACTGACCGTCCATAAACCGATTTAATTTATTCTTAGTGGTAAGAACATCAAAGAACATCAAATTTGTTCTTAACCTTCAGATTGCTTCAATATTCAACACTTCCCAGGGGGCAAAAATGTTTGGGCTGATTATTTATCTAGGTTTCTAACTTTAGAAGCCATGGAGTGTGATGATAAAGAAGACTTGAAGAACAGTCTGATTGCCAAAGTTGACATTAAAAAGACCAGTGCTATTACAGAGAGCGATTGGCGCTCTGTGACTGCCACAGATTCTGTGGTGCAGGACGTGATTTATTATGTGACAGAGAGTTGGAGAGAAGAACCTTCAAAGTAGTTTGCATGCTGGCTGACAAAATAGTGTCACTACCTATTCAATTATTGAGGGAAAGCTAGTGTTCAAGTTACGTCCAGCATGGACAACGCGGTGGTTGGACAAAGATGAGAAAGTCTTTAATATGGATTATAGTGTTAGGTCTAATGGAAAGGCTGCTCAAGCAAAGCAAAAACATGGATGTAGCACAAGCAAATCTGTGATGAACAGAGGTTTTCAGGTTGGTCATGTGGTGTGCATCTAGAAAGTAGGTCATGTATAAAAAAAGATCACCAAAGTATGGTGAACCAGTTGTAATCGAAAAACTTTGTGTGAATGCTGTGTAGCAATGGACATAACTGGTGCAATAGGGAAAGTGAAGTCAAGATGGATAAATAGAATACGAATAGTCTGAATGTGCATCAGTGTAATCGTCTAGATGATCAAAGTGATACAGCCATGTTGCAGAGAAGCTCTCGATTTCTAAAGCTCACATTCGGTTTTGCAATTGCTAGTTTGCTGCAGGATCACTTTTGTACAAACCACAGGAAATGTATCATTGCTGTTCTACTTTATTGTACATCAAATTATAAGTGTTACATTGGCTGTTACAAGATTAGTTGGAGCAAGCCACAACACATTTATAACGGTTTTGTTCTTTTATTGTTCCTTTGGACCACCGTGTGTTAATTGGCGTGTTTTATCTATGATTTCTATTGCTTATGTGGTGTTTTATTTTTTTGTGGTTGTGTGTTTTTTTTTTTTAAGAAGAGCCATGTAAGCGTTGATTGCTGTGTTCTGCGTAATACTCTCAATGAAGAAAGTTGACTTTTGAAATGCGGCTGTGGAGTTTGGCAGTGAGCAGTGGCTTGAGTAGGTCACAGGCCCGCTCTGCTGACAATTTAGTTCGAATAAAAAATTGTTTCTACTTATCTACAACTGAGCCCTATATCTCTGCTGCCATCTTCACCCTGAACACTGCACCCTGTTTCTCAACTGTATTTGGACAATGGTTTGCTCAAGGGCTTCTCTGGCACCGCGCTAGCCCCTCTGTATCTTACAAGCTGCTGCACATCTCTTAAAAGGCCTGAATTATTTCATACACAAAAGCCACCATTATCGGCATTCATACTGAACTAAAAACAAGCCTCCTCCGACAGGCAGCGCAACCCGAGTAGCCAAGACATTGTCAGACTTATAGAAAAACAGAAGATAGGCCATTTTCAACTATAAACCTAGGGTCAGAAAAAACGTCCTTATTAACATCAGAATTTCTGCCCTTCTGAAATTCAGAAAGAAATTAAACGCACAACGTTTTAAAGAGCACTTGCTTTCTAACCCCTTGAATATTCTGTGCTGTAACTGATTATGATCTGGGATGGGGTTCTTACCTCAAATAGTATGGACAGTGACAATCAAGCGCCTGGTTTAAAGCTCGCAGGACTTCATCCAATATCTTGGAGGCATTGGTTTGATGCTTTTAGCGCCTATTGGAGCATAAAGATTAAAAACTGAATGAAAAACGTGTTTGCCCCATTTGTTAGGATTTTAAGCAACAGCCATCTGAAAGCATTAACTAGATGTAGCCCTGAACAAAATGGATGAATACCAGGAGGCTGTTAAAAAACGTGAAAGTAGGATTGAAATGTTACCTACCTTAGAAGCAGTGAGACATAAGTTTTTTAAAAGGACACAAACGCAAAGAGAAAGTGTAGTTTGCAGTCACAGGGATATTTTCTCTCTTTCCATAGTATATGCTTTGTCGGCCTTGAGAATACTGACTTTATCGCTACCTACTGATGTATAGGGAACCACTTCACAGACACTCATTAATCCACCCCATAAAGACTGGCAATTAAAGCCTCTCTGTTTAAAAAGTCCAGCATTTTCAGTAGATCAGGCGCGTAGTTAAAAGAGATAGGCCGGTCAGAGAATATATACCCTGTACTATAGCAGAGGCCATAGCACTTGAAAGAAGCGAAACCAGTTAATCTTGGTTGCTGTTCTGCTTTTTTTTTTTTTTTTTTAATTCAGCTGTTCGCCATGGTGTTCTTCATTAAAACTGCATCGGCGCCGCTTGATATCAATTATAATCACATTGTTACTTCAGAAGGAATGAGAATTAACATTCTACGCCTATGATAAATGTAATGCTTTTTATCATTAATGACATTTTAAAGTCAGATTCTGCTTCATGCTCTCGTTTTTACTTATCTGTTTCATATGCCGTATAGTTAGATGCATTTGTATGCCGTACCATGACTGCCAACGTGGCTCTGCGAAAAATCCTGGGTAATAGCAATAATAGTAAATTTTTATAAGTGACAGAATGAACCTGCTACCGTCCTGCAAAATACATCACAACAAATTGCAGCACATCAACACTTAATTGCGTTGCTATTTTTCTTAAGGGTATCAGCAGAAAGGCGCCATTCCAGAGACAGTGGGAGTTGAAGTACAAGATTTTTCAATTTTCCTTCTGCATTAAGTCTTTGAGCAAGCAATTATCCTAATCTTCCAAAGCTTCTTTGCACTGACTCTTGATACCTTCACAAATTTACTCGCAAAGCATTTCTATGAAATTCGAACAATGTGAACTGTTCTATCTGTCACTAAAAACAGAGAGGAATTATGCGTCCCTTACTTACTGTTGATGGCATTACTCCTAGTCCTATTTCTTTGCTTTCCTTCAATGCCAGTGAGACTACCTTGCCTCCCATAGACCCCTCACTTTCTAAATAAAAATGTCCCCCTCCACCTCCTGTATGTAAATAAGCCAAAGATTCAGTTGAACTGTACCAGGAGCTGGAGGGAACACAAAGAAGGCGAGGGAGTAGGACTAGGAGTAAAGCCATTAATGGTAAGTAATGGACATAATACCTCCAGTCCCTCCCTCGCCTTCCTTCGTAACTAATGAGACATTACACGCAAAAAGAGAAATGGAAAGTCACAAAAACACATCCAAAAGAGTGCCCAGAAAAGAAAAACTCCAAGGCAGAGGACAGAACATTGGGACCCAAGCAATCAATCCAATGCAAGGCAGCAGGTGAAGATCACACCCGCACCATAGCAGGACCAAAAAGCCCAAAGAACGCCATCTGATCGTAGACACAACTGAGGGAACCAGAATCTGAACAAAGTGGCCTGAAACACCCAACAGAAAGGAAACATACAGACTACGCCCAAACGGAAAAAGGCGTCAAGCAATGCCCGCAAGAGGAACAAAGGAAGACCAGCAAGAACACAGCCAGCAGCACAGGAACCCCCATAGTAGCTAAGCCAAACCGAACAGTGGACAAGCCATCACAATCCACACCCCAACAACCCCAAAAGAGGACCAGGAAGCCAAGTGGAAATAGAAACACTGGAAGACCCCACACCAGAGCATCCCACAACCACACCAATAGAGGGACCCAAGATGGAGGAGGCCCTTGAGGCACCACCAAAAAACACCAGAGCCCCCACACACTGGACCCAAACCGGGAAAGCTGGACCAACTGAGGAGTGAAGGCAAATAAAAAGGCCCAGAGTACCTCAAAAAGGCCACCCGGCCACAGTCCAAACTGGAGGACAGGGCCCAACAAACCGGCTGCACCAAGCAGACACCGGTGAAGGAAGCATGAATACCACCAGAAGACCTCACCTCAGGACAAGGAGGTGGGACAAGGGTGTAAGGAGAAACCAACGGAGCACGGAAGGGCACAGCCACAGAGAGCATCCCAGACACACCCCATCCTGCACAGAGCAGGCAGAGACAGAAGATAACCAATGCCCAAAAGACAACGACCCAACGCCAACCAAGGCCATGGCCACAGACCAAGAGAGACAGGCAGCCAGTGGAACAAACAGTGGAGCTGGAGAAGGCAGAGTAGGCACCACCGAGAAGTACCCTCACCAGCCATTCCAGTGGAACCACGTGGGCCATTGCTGCCCATGGAAAATGAACAAGAAGAATGAGATCCCCTGAAGACCAGAGAAACCAGCCAAGGAGAAAAAGAAGGGGAAGTCAAGCCCAAGGGATCAGGGACATAGGGAGGTCTGAAACTGAACCAAAAAGGCCAAATCTCAACAGGTCATAGGCCCCAAAGCCTGTCAGTTCGAAAGACTGAACCAAGATACCACCCAAAAAGGGGGACACAATACACCCAAAGCAGGGAGAAAAGCCACCAGGGTTGGCAGACCCAAAGCAAACATCCATGGAGAGGCCTGACACCAAATGGAAGGACACGCAACCAGAAACACACAACAGCAAAAGCAAAATGCAGAAACAGGAGAGAGGAAAATGCAACTGTGATGAGCCAAAAGGCAACCAGTAAAGCCAGGAGGTAAAGAAACACCCACACCCACTAGCAATAGAAATGCACGAACAGCAACCATCCAGAAAGACCAGTTGAAACCAAGAATCGACCCAGAGGAAATCCAGGACCGGCCCAAAACAGACCAAACTCTGTAATAACCAAATCCAAGAGGGAACAGAACATCCACCTATGCCCCCCCACAGGGACACAGCAGATGGCCATGTATCCAACAAGGCCTGACACCAACCAGCAAAGCCAAACAACACACCACTGAAACAGGAAACAAGGCAGCAGGAAACCTGCAACCAGGGGAAGTGGCTTAAAACAAAGGAGCAGAGTCTGCAGTCAACAAGGCCAGAATCCAAGGGCACGACACACCTCGGCCCACAGACAGAGAAGGTCAGGAAGTAGTCCAGACCAGCCACAGAGGGACCGGCACAGACTGCACCTCAGCAGCCACCACCCAAAAGCAGGAGGGAAAACACATCCAAAACAGACAGAGGGAGGAAGAGAAAAACCGTCAACAAGGGCGAAAGCAGACAACGGAGGATGGAGAGCCCAGCAGCGTACCAAAAAGGCCCGAGATGGATGCAGGACCTCAAACCCACAGCAACAGGCAAGCAGACAGGGCAGAACACCAGCCGCGGTAGACTCAACAGAGTCCAGTTCACTGGTGCGCCAAATGCTACAAAAAGCAATGGGCAGCAGAGGAGAACTTCCCCAGAGGAAAGGGCAAAAGCCCAACAGGAGAGCCTGTAGGAGGAAGAACAACCTTCCACCAAGCAAAGCATGTGGAGAGAGAGAGGGTATGGAAACAAACTACAACCCCCAAAACCTAAAGCAGCAAAACCCCAAACCGGATCCCCGAAGGGAAAGGCAAACCCACAGGGTGAAAACAGAGTGAGAAACAGAGCCTGCCACAGCCCCACAGTCAGAAAGGACAGCCACGCCATGCAGTCCCACAGAAGGGCCAGAAGGACTCACAAGTCCTGGGAATCCCACATCCCACCTGAGGAAGCAGAAGGGGCCACCAATGTTGACACCAAAGAAACATAGACTGCCCTTAAGACACACCCAGTGACGGCCAGAGAGACATCACAGGCCCAGTCCATAAGGCAGGGAAAGGCCACAGACACACGTAGAGGGGGACCCACACCTCAAAGGTACCTGGAAATCCAGGTACTGGTTCTGGAACAGCCCACCAGATGAGAATCCACAGGAACCACCAGGGACCAAAAATCAAACCCTACAACCTGCAGAGAGAGAAAGACCACCATGGAGAGGGTCCAACACAGGAACCAGCAGGGCAATGGGGAACCGGCCAACAGAGGAGGACCAGCAACCAGCCCACTAAGAAGCAAGTGCAGAAGCATCAAATCTTATTTTATGTTCATCATCTGTTTAAGATTTTTTTTCAATAATAATTTCAGTGTTAGAGTGTTAAGGAATCTCTGACAGGTAAAAGGCGGGAAAGGGTAGCAGCCACCCCCAGAACAAAGCCCTCAACCCTCAGCAGGAGAGACAGCGACAATTCATTAGACCACTCACAAGTATACGTGTACACCCACCTACTGAGAGACCAGCAGCCGGAGACAACAAGCAGGGGAGAGGGACATCCCTGCAAGGCGCAAAAGAAAAGCCCCACAAACAGGAAAGGAAAAACGGGCAGAAAACCTGTTCCTACCTCCTCAGGAACACCATACACGGCCTCTACATACGTGCTCAGTCCGGCAAGGGCTCCAATCAGGAAGCACAGCCCTGGCCACAGCAGTACCGCCCAACATCATCACAGCATCTTTGAGCCATGTTCCAGAGAGAGCTGCGCTTTCCCACGAGAACGCCACCAGGTCGGGAGACTGCTGCAGGGAGCACTGAACCCCACCAAGATCCAGCAATGAAGACCCCCAAGCCCCGCTGTGGAGGAGGAAAGAGGTAAGTCAATAGGCGAGACAAAAAGGAACAGGAGGTGGAGGGGATGGAAGCATTTTTATTTAGGAAGGGAGAAGTCTATGGGAGGGAAGGGATGAGAAGTAATGAGTCTTATATTTAAAGTGGGATATACCCACGCGTGGTTTACATGTCGATTTTAGCACATTATAGAGCACAGAAGTAGGTGAGTTGAGTCAAACATATTTATGTTTTGTCAGCAATCAAAATATTCCATTCAGTTTATAATAAAGGACTTTAAATTTTAAGCAATTGTATTTTACAATGCATGTTAAATTATTTCAACCCCGTACAACAATAATGTACAGTTTATTGTTTCTTTTTTATAATATTTTACATTTCACTGTAAATAACTAATTACAGCTAATGTATTTAATGATGGAACACTTGTAACAATTTGCTTCTGTTACGAGCAGAATGCAGTAACAATCCTGAAACAGACTGGAAGGACGGCATTTTTTAAAGTCCCGATTAATTATTTTGCATCACCACTTTCTGAGACCACAGCCTTTAAAAATGAAATGACATGCTACCATTAAGGGTAAACCATGTTAGTGTTCAACAGATTCTGGTTCACATTGACTTTCCATTCCCCAAAGAACAATGCATTAGAATTTGCAGCACTGTGTCTCGCAAAGGGCAAACAAATAGCACAGTACCAGATTTAGTAAGTGGCCGAGGTCAAACCTGGGTAATATACTGCTTGACTCCTTTTGCTGTGTCTTTTTAGGGTCGAGCCTGCGTTGCATGCGATCGCGCATGCATACCGCAGCAAGACGCTTTAGTGTTTAGAAAAGGGCTCAGTGCCCTGTCGACCTCACGTCAGTGTTTTTCATTGGTTCGTGGGCTTGCCTAATAAAATCTGCTTGCTTTCATTAGTCCAAGACATGCATAGTCATGCCTTTTCCTGTGGCTAGCCCTTCTCGAGCACATCGACCAAGTACAGAAAACATGCGAGGCTCGCTGTTTTCTGTCCAGCTCGTGGACTACTTTTTTTCTGTAATTTACTAGCGCGATTTCGCTTGGCAGAAGTCCAGCGCTTTACATAGTCAATTTCACTTTTTCGGGTTACTACATAAATGCACTTTTGCTGATAGGTGAAAAGTCGGGTTAGGAGTTTAACTTCGGTGTTAGGATTTGGCGTAATCTAGAGCACGGTATTTTATTAAATCTTGGCTTTACAACAATCTTAGGGTTTTTGCACTGGGTTGCCCCAGACACGCCCCCTTTCATATCATTAGCTGCGGGATGGAAAATTATTACTATTATTATTATTATTATTATTATTACTATAAGTATTAATATTATTACTATGTAGCATTTATAAAGTGCACTGTGACCAATCAATTCTGGTATCCTGGCGCTGATGCAAAGATATTTCAATTAGGGAGAAACACCGGTAAGGCAGCCAGGGTTCAATATTTTGGGAAAAGCCAAGTTTTCAGGGCTTTACTAAATTTAAGCAAATCTGTATGCAGCCTCAGGGAGGCTGAAAGCTCATTTCATAATTGAGCAGCACCAGTAGAGAAGACTCAGCCTCCTTGTCGAGTTTTGCGGAACCTGGGTACCTGCACAAGATTGGCCATGGCAGACTGCAGGCGTCTCTTAGGAACATATTGTTTCAGTTTGCATTGCCACAGAACAGGGCATGTTCCTTGCAAAGCTCTAAACACAATGCACAGAGACTTGAAATGAATCCTCTGTTCCACCGGGAGCCAATGAAGGGCCCTAAGAGCATGAGAGGCAGAAGATCTTCTAGGCAGATTCAGTGTTAATTTTGCAGCAGCTGTCTGCGCTCTTTGAAGTCTCTTCATAAGAAAATTAGGAACTCCAAGAAGGATGGCATTACAATAGTAAAGCCAGCTGAGTACAATGCCACATGTAATTAGAGATCTGGCATGTCATGGCAACAGTGGAAAACATTTCCTGAGACTGTGGAGTACAGCAAAGCAGATACCTGCCACTTTGTGTAAGTTTTTCTCAAGACAGAGCAGGGCATCAAAAATGACACCCGGGTTAGGCAACTGTTCTGAGGAGCACATCCCCACTTCCATCGGAATGGGCCAGTGACATTTGGGAAGTGACAGCTGAATCTTATTAGCTGAGCAATAAAGAAACTCCATTTTATCTCCATTCAGTTTAAGGGAGTTTACGTTCATCCATTTTACGATATCAGTTAAACACCCTTGGAAGGAGAATATCGCATCCTGCTGATTCTTACTACATGATAAAATCAACTGCATATCATCCACATAGTTGATCGCTGAAATGTTGTGCCCTTTGATCATGGAGACCAAAGGCTGCATATAGATATTAAATAAAACCAGGCTAAGCTCATACCCTTGAGGTACTCTGTGATGACTGGACTCAAAGTCTGAACAAAAGGGGGGCAAAACCACTGCCTGGCAACGGTCCTGTAGGTATGATCCTATCAATTTTTACATAGTACCACCAGCACCCAACCTAGTCTAGCGAGTAGGGTGTTATGGTTTACCCTGTTAAAAGCTGTTGCTAGATCCAGCAAAATCAATACCATGGACTAATCATTATCAAACAAATCGGCGAATCTGAGTCAATGCACTAGAAAGGGCTGTCTCAGTTCCATGACTAGGCCTAAATCCAAATTGTTTTCCTCAAGTAGTGAATGCCATTCTAGATATTTGGAGATAGTCCTGCTGACATGACGTTCTAGTACTTTCACAGGAAATGGAAGAAGAGAGATGGGCATAAAGTTACCTAATACTGCCGGATCAGCTGAGGTTTGTTTTAGAAAGGGCATCCATATGGCTGTCTTCCACTGCATTGCACCTGTCCCAAACTCAAAGACTGACTACAAAGAAGCCTTACAGAAGGCAAAAGATCATCAGCCCATTTTTTCCACTGACTTGCCAGAAGGTGATCTAATGGCAAGCGCAACTTGGTAGACAGTGTTATACAGAGAAAAGAGTCTTCTGGTATGGGGTCAAAGGAATCGATTCTACAGTTAGTTTTCCCTTACATGTCATGTTCTGTCTCCAGTGCAGTCTTACCAACTTAGACAAAGTCCACCCCAGGGGTATCTTAAAGAAGGGAAGGCAATCCCTTCACAAAATAACCATCAATGTCATCAATGAATTTAGCAGAAAACCATCAATGTCATCAATAATTTTTATAATGTTGTTTTCAAAGATTATCTCCAATTTGTCGCATAATTTCTGTGATGGAGGAATTTCTAGCTTCAAACAGTGAGGGTTAGACAGGACATGAAAAATCTCAAAGGTTTTTTGTGCTGCTTGAAGCTGCCAGAATGGAGTTGGTGTAGAATTCAGCCTTAGCTTTTCCAATCTCCTAAATATACTAAAGGGATTTGGGCTTAGTACAAGAGTCATTTTTCAGCTTAAAATAGCTTAAAATAGCATTTGTGCATGAAAGTTGATCTGTCGTTGTTGTTTGCAGTGCTTTACGTTGTTTTGCAAAAACAAGATAATGAATTAATCTCAGTCACTGGCGATCGCTCTGGGCCTTATTCCACACCATTGTTTTTGTCCCACTAGACAGAGTCTTGGCCTTTGCAAATCAGTCTTGGTCTTGCATGTGCAGTACACCCCGAACAGCCACGCCAGGTTCTCTCTAGGTGGAAACATAAGCAACCCAAGGCTATCTCGACCTATTTATGTCTCAGCAATGAGGTATAGCTTGAGTATTACCCAACAGTGAGCACAGGACCCATGACTGTACATACCCCTAGTACTAAGGGCATCTACTTCAAAAACAACAATGAGCACAGGACCCATGACTGTACATACCCCTAGAACTAAGGGCATTTACTGCAAAAACAACAGGGTGATGAAAGGAGTGCTTGCAATAATCTTTGTATGTGGCTGGGTCTAATCTGAGCTGATCTAGCCCCAAATGATGGACCTGGATGTATCCCCAGGTAATTACCAGTATCTGAAAAGAATTCAAGCATTCCATCTTCACTTTTTTGTATTCATAACATGGAAATTAAACCTCCATTAAACCCTTTGAAATACAAGTCCAGATACATTTTTCATGGTCTTACCTCTGTTGCAGCCAGCTGTTACTGTTCAAAGTAACAAGGATATAAAATAGTGAAAGTTTGAGAACTCCGTAACTAAGATAACTGCATTTTGGAATGAGAATTACAACATTACATTTTGAAGTACATTGTTTCTCGATCAATAATGAGCTGAACGTTTCAAGTTTCCAAACATGTAAATTGTTCCCTTTAAATTCACTCTCTTACATATGTGTTTCTCTTAAGAGTGTTCCAGTGCTGTGAATCACTTAGGCCCTCATTACGACCCTGGTAGTCAGCAGTAATTTGGGGAAAGGTACTGCCAGCAGGCTGGCGGTACCTTTTCCCAAATTATGACACTTGTGGTTTGGCTCAAGCCAAACCACCAATGTACCACTCTGTCTGCCAGGGTGGTAACAGCCGCTGGGATGGAGACTTTGGTCTCCAGCCAGGTGCCTGTCACAATCCCACCCTCTGGATTATGACCCCCGCCTACTGCCATGGTTTTCATGGCAAGCATACCGCCACAAAAACCATGGCAGTAGGCACTATCAGTGCCAGGGAATTCCTTCCCTGGCACTGATAGGGGACTCAACCGCCCCCCCACCCCCTCCTCATAACCCTCCCCCACCCTACCCCTCTCTCTCCTGCCCCCGCACTTTTTTTACACACCCACACGTGCACACATACACGCTCATACACACACGCATACCCACATCCACCCACGCATGCACACATACATACTGACACACCGCAACACACACCAACATACATTGTCGCATTCACAACACACAACATACACGTACACTTGCATTCAGTCATTCACGCACTCATTCAATGCGACTCACATGCACGCATACAAAAACATACATACACACCCCCCACACACATACACAACCCCCCCACACACACACACACCAACCCCCACCCCCTCTACTGTCGGAGAGCCCGAGTTACCTGCTTGCAGGGGGTCCTCCGGCAAGAGACGGGACGCGGCGCTGCTGTCAGCAGCAGCGTCCACCAGCAAAACACCGCCAGGCCGTATCATTGCTCATGATACGGTCGGCGGTGTTTTGCTGGCGTGGCGCTGCTGCTGACAGCAGCGCCACCTTACCGCCATCCGCTGCCATGACCGTCGACAGTATTCCGCCAGCCTTCTGGCGAAATTCAGTCTTCGGTTATAATGCGCGTGGGCGGCTGGTAGCTACGGTGAGGGTATGTTGGCCTCCGTTGCCGTGTCGTTACGCGGTCAATACCACCAATGATGTAATGAGGGCCTTAGTCATCATGATGCAGATGCAAGTACCCTCAATTTACGTTGTTTTTACTGCATTATTTTTTTAGGGGGTATTTGATTTCTGTGTTATTTAGAATTTGATATTTTATTGTAAATACATATATATATATTTTTTTTTTAGATATTCCTAAATTATCTTTTCACAAGAGTTCTCACCCCTAATAACAGCGCTAGCGCGGTTGTGCATCATTTTTATTAACACAAGCTAACGCCATTCTCTAATGCCATTCATGCACCATATTTAAGAAATGACACACATTGGCGCTAAAAAATGTCTAGCATCTAAAAAAAAAGACACTAGCCGGTGATGGTTGACATTAGGGGAAATTACACTAGTGGGCCAAAAATGATGGTATAGACAGGAGTCATCACCACAACCCCAATGCCCACCACAGGGAGGCAGTGTCTCCAGGGCAAGCCCAACATACCCAGTGCCAGGCAAGGGGCCCCATGAAAGGGGCCCCCAGTGGCACACTGTAATTTTTAGCAAGAAAACGCCTTCCTTGCATTTCATTGACGCAAGGTTGGTTGACACTTCTTAAAAACTGTTCTAACTCCAATATTTTGATGCTAGATGGGGTCTAGCATCAAAATATAAATGTGGAGTTAAGTTAGCGCTGCTTTAGCATCAAAATAAATGATGCTAAGGCAACGCTAATTTTCCTTAAATATGGGCCTCAGTTTATAACTGGTTTGGGGGCATAGTTATGCGTTGCTGCTCTAATCCAACAGTGTCTGAAGCTCACCTTGGAGTGGATGGGAAGCATTGCCTCACGCTAAATGAAATGTAACTTAAGTGACAAAAGTGAATGGTTGATCAGATGTGTGGATTGATGCCTTCTGTCCCATGAAGATGAGCCCTCTTTCCAACTCTTTCAAAAGTGTTTGCAATCTTGAAGTCACATTTGGCTAAAATCTTAAAGTGGTTGACCAAATATCTACTTTAATTTCTGCTTACCCTTTTCCTAGGTGAACATTGAAAAATAGCTTTTCTTTCTTCTATAACAACTGTAAAATACTTGCAGTTTCAATTCCTGTTGGTTCTTGCCTGGCATATGTTAATTGCTTTCATCTTGATCTTCCAAATTACTTTTTAAGACTTCCAAAACCAGACAAGATTACTGAAGTTGCCAGAATTTCTTAATCTTCCACTTTCTTTCCTGACTTCGTTGACTGCTGTTTTAAAACCATCTTTTTTAACACTACGCTCAGCCCAACCCACAATTTATGGTTAATAACCTTTGTCTACTGGTTACCATATTCATCCTTATTGATCAAATAGAGTGCTCAGATTTTGTGCAACCAATCCCCTCCGGTTAACAATAGGATACTCTGAGTATATGGTATTTTTGAGCAAGGGACCTCTGTCAGGAGAGCTTAGGGCCATCAGTTCATCATGACTGCCAAGAGCAGTGACTCTGTACCTTTGTGAGTTATCACATGAATAGACTTCAGCATCACTGGCTTTTATTATTTTCTTCCTCTCTGACTTTGATTAAGGCTTACAGAAAAGGAGTTAAGTATTAGGTTTAACCAGCAAGTATTTTATTTCAACCAAAGTTTCCATAAGAAGAGCACATGTTCTCACTAATAACTTTGGTGATGTTAGACAAATCTTCACAAAATGTTTTTAAAAAGTTAATTCACCTCAACTACTTCCTGGAAAGTTTCAGGGTGAGCCAAAAAGCAGGGGACAAGAAACAAAGGGTAGCAAAATGTGTATTCCCCATGTTAAGTTTAATAGGAAATTTTGGGAAGAGTATACAGAAAAATGGCTCTGTGGAATTGCCCTAAATTTGGCAAAATGTTAGATCTTTACTCAGAAATGTGCTTTCTGTTATTTGGTGTAAATCTGTTCAGCACTTTTCTTTGTGTTTAAAGAGGTGCCTGCGGTGGTCATGAGGGAAGGGGAAAGATAGTAATGACTGTTGGTGTGCAGATATGTTCCGATTGGCCGCTCTAAGGGAGTCTGGTCTATCATTATTGGTTGGCCAAAATCCTAAATATTATGTTGTGGCAGCCATTACAGGACTCATTGACACGGCCTCTGTGTCCTGAAAATGAAAAAAATGTACATGAGGGGGCAAGGTAAGCATGTACTCACCCCAAGAAGCATGCAGGGGGGGCAAAGGAGTCTCTTCTTCGATTGGCTGGCCACAACATTTTGTGAAATCCATTATAGGACTCGATGACATGGTCGACATTAAAATACATTATAGAGAATGCTAGGTTTTGAGGGTCACAAGAAGATGTACGTAACATAACATTTCAGTCACAATATAAATCATTTGAATGTGGTACCATAACATTTTTAGGAATTATCATGTGGTTTAGAAGAAATGCATAATAGATAACATATTTTTGTCACAATATACATCATTTGTAGTGGATACCATAATAATTTTAGGAATTATGATGTGCACTAAAGTGATTTTATCCCGTGAAAAATGCTGACCGTATGTTGGATTTGATGAACCATGTTTGAAAATAAACTGTTTTTTCTCATGGTTATTTCATGGAAGTTATGGAAGGTGTTCCAGAAGCTAAAATGAGAGCACATTTTCTATAGGTTCACACTTTCTTCCTCGGCTTCCATGTGAGGATAAAGTCTGAGATTCTGAGTAAAACATGCACTTCCAACAGCCGCAACAGAAGTATGTCGGTTAATTCCCAGGTTTTCGTCTGTGTATTCACAACAGTGCTCTAGTGAACAACTACAGAGCTGATGTCTGCATTTATGACACAAGTGTGGCACACTTGAATGGCATGTTGATGAAATCAACGATGTAAAACTGATTGCAGCCTCCTGATGAGGTTCATTTCATCATAGAAATTATGACTAGTGTTCTAGGAAGCTAAAACAAGTTCTTATTTTCTAGGAGTTCTCAGATATCGTCCTCATCCATGTCAGTAAAACATTCTGACATGCAGACCAAAGTGTGTACTTCAAGTACCAGAAGCAGTTTGTCAGTGAACTCTGTGAATGTCAATTTTCTGTCAATAAAAACACCACAATTTCAGCTTGTGCTAACATTAGCTTGTGTTTACATTGTCCTCCATCTTGCCTCAAAGTCACAGTATATCACACAATGGCTGTTATTGATTCAGTTTCAAAACAAAACCTGTCTAGTTTTAACTTTAAGAAGCAGAACTTGTTCTCAGTGAGATGTCTTCATTGTACTAAATTAAGGACAGTTCTTATTGTCCAAGGCTCGGTTAACAATGTACCAGCTTAACTGTACAGCTAAAACTGTGGAAATGTGTAAATCCCAATGTACCACTATGTTGAGAGAATCTTCAAATGTTTTCTGTGGTAAAATGTTTCTTCTAGAATGTTTTCTATTGGTCCAAAATCCTGAGAATCATACATTGCCAAACAATGTATGAACCTCTTTGCCTATAGCCCTATATAAGAATGTGGATTTTGCTAGCAAGAGAGGGTACTTATTTCCCGTCTTAGAAGGTGAATCTATGCCAGATTTTCTTTAGAACTGAATTGAGTTTTTTGTACTTATGATTTGAATGCTTTGCTGCCAAAGTTGACCTTAGGACCTATTCTGTGTTTTGCCAAATATTTTTTTAAAACATTGAAAGGATAATCTTTGTCTGTCTCTCTTATGGGAATTCTTACCTAATAAAATAGGCAACTCCAGTCGAGGACCACCGAAATCCGTATTGGGACTATGTTGGACTCCCGGTCCTAGATGTTAGCGAGTCCCATGAGTTAGAATTTGATATTGATTTCCACGTCAACAACTCACTAATGATCGAGTGAGGTTTCACCACAGAGTACTAATGAACATCTAGGGTGCTAACATTCTGTATTTATGACAAAAGGGTTTTGGGGGGCCCTGAGCCAAATGTATTTTTGGGAGCCCCAGTTCAGGACAGCTTTGAAAGTATGATCCAGTTCTAGCTCTTTCATGCTCTTTTTGGCCACGTCACTAATATTACTGCAAATAATCTCAGTTCCGCCCTCCCATTTCCCATTGAAGAGGTCCTGTTTAGATCTGAAATAAACTTTTTTCTGGATGTTACATGAAACACAAACGTGACATTTCTCTGCAAAATGTCATAAACCATGAGGCCAACTGTTGAGTGGTTTGTAAATGTAACCAGAACTCCAGATGGCTAAACAGGACCATATCACACATGTTACCTATTATATTTTTGTCATATTATATGGATATTTGGGGGAAGCTATCTTGAAAAAGGTGTTTTTTCAAAATACAGCTAACAGTGACTGCAATTAGAATATTTAGGTTCACCTTTTATGAACAATGGTGTGTTAATACAATGGACAATGAGAAGGAACAGAGAATTTATGCAATTCTGTGTATACAGCATCTACCACATAATATGGGTCTATTGCATATGCTACATAATTTGCAAAATTGGCAGATTTTACAAACACGTTTCTAGCAGCAATTGATGTAAATAGCACTCACAGAAAATGTGGTGCATAATTTACAATTTTTGCCACCTAATTTCAAAATCTAGGCAAGGGTCGCTCCCTTGGGGGCAATTTTATTTTAGTAGGCCATTTCTGCCCACCTTGGGGGCAGATCGGCCTATTTTCCTTAGGTCAATCTACCCTCAAGGAGGGCAGAAACCACTAGACACCAATTTTTTTTTATGTCAGTTTCATGCATGGGGAGGGACCCCTTAGGCAAGGGTCTGTCTCCTGGGGGGCAAATTAATTTTAGGCCATCTCTGCCCACCTTGGGGGCAGATCGGCGTATTTTAATTAGGCTGATCTGCCTCCAAGGGGGGCAGAAACCACTAGACCCCAATTTTTTATTTCATGGCAGTTTCACCCAAGGGGAGTGACCCCTTAGGCAAGGGTCGCTCCCCTAGAGGGCAATTTTATTTTAAGCCATTTCTGCTCACCTTGGGGGCAGATCGCCTACTTTTCTTAGGTCAATCTGCCCCCAAGGGGGGGCAGAAACCACTAGACACAGGGATTTTTTTTACATCAGTTTCACGCAAAGGGAGCGAGCCCTGGGAGGCAAATTTATTTTAGGCCATTTCTGTCCCCCTTCGGGGCAGATCAGCCTATTTTAATTAGGCCGATCTGCCCCCAAGGGGGCAGAAACCACTTGTCATTCCACGGGCCGCACTGGCATTTCCAGCGTCCGTGTTCTGGGCCGCGGGGCCTGCTGCAGCCCTTTTTTCCGGCTGCGCGCTGTTCTCCTTGCCGCAGCGTGGACTTGGGGCCCGAGATTGGGCGTAGGTCCTTGCCGCACACAGCGCGCAGCGCCGGTGTTGTCATGGGTCTGACACTCACCGGGTCCCCCATTTCAGGGCTTTCTTTTTCTCCCTTCTTCTGGCTGGCGGTGCCATGCCTTCTCCTTCCCAGCACACCTTTCACCTCTCCTTTTACCTGCATGTATTTGTTTCCCTTCTCATTATGGTGCCTGTGCCTAATTGGTTCTATGACTCCTTCCCAATCCAAAATGGCTGTGTTACTTCTTCCTGTTCATCACTTCCTGTCTAGGGTTATATAAGGGGGATGGATTCTTCTTCTCATTGTGCTGCAACACTTCTCCAGTGTTGGTCACGCTTCGGCTGGTCTTCCCTTGGACTCCAGTTTTTTGCTCCTGTTTTTCTCCTCTGCTTTCCAGTGTTTTTCCAGGCATCAAAGTTCTAACTCCTTGTGTCCTCCTTTTTGTTCCAGGGAGTTCCTCTTTGAGGTTTTTCCCTTCATGCTTTTCCTCTGGGACTCCTTCTGGAGGGCACGGACTGTGGTGGCGTACTTTGTCGACAGGACCGTGGCTACCGGAAGGGGTCACCCTTACCTCGGCCAGAGCAGTACTTGCGAGAACTGGGGCCACACACCATCCCCTTCTGATCCGACAGTAAGCCTAGGATGAATCGTGACAGATTGCAACACCCAAAACTTCAGTCATGGTCCGGAACCATGGAGAATCCTGTAATGAATACAGAACCAACAAGCCAAACGTTGCTTTTGACTATCCAACAACAAGCCCAGGAACTCCAACAGCTACGAACTGAAAATGCAGCTTTCCGACATGCCTTAGGCTCTAGGGCCACTGATGTCCCTACCATTTCCACCACTACACCTCGCTTCTCTGGGGATCCTAATAAATTGCGAGAATTCCTGGATGCCTTGAGAGTTTACTTTGCATTCCGACCTTCACAATTCATGCAGGACAAGACTAAGGCCGGATATTTGATCAGTGCCCTGTTTGGTCTGGGCTTAGCCTGGGCCACTCCCCTGGTGACCTCCAACGATTCCAGTCTGTCTAATTATCCAGCCTTTGTCACTGCCTTTAAGCAGATGTTTGAGTGTCCTGGACTTGAATTCTCTGCAGAAGAAGCCCTATGTGACATTCAACAAGGAAGTCAGGACGTCCTACAATATAACACAAGGTTTAGACAACTGGCAGCCGAAACCTCTTGGGTATAGTGTACACTTGTGCCCTCTTTCGAAGAGGTCTCTGGGAGGAAATTAAAGATGAATTAGTGCACTCCGCTAGGGTGGAGGACCTCAAGGATTTGATGGACTTGACTCTCTCCATAGAATATCGTCATAATGAGCGTAGGATGTAGAAGAAAAGGATCCATATACCATCACATTCAGGGAGCTCCTGTGCCATTCCTCATTGTTTCGAGGAGATTCGTTCTGAATTTAAGGGAACTACTGATGAGAAACCCATGCGAATTGATACAGCGCGTGGACCATTATCGACTAGTGAGCGTGAAAATAGGCGACGGAAAGGACTCTGCCCATATTGGGGTGCTTCTGGTAATTTACTCCGTACCTGTCCCATTCGTCTGACAAAGCCTTTGGGAAACGCCAGCTCCCATCCTCTGTCAGAAGGGAGAGGACGGGATATTCCGAGATACCTTCCATCTGTTCTTCCAGAGAGGAAATAACCACTCTTTTCCTTTTACCCATCACCTTACAATTAGCAGAATTCAAGAAAGAGCATTGGCCTTGTTGGATTGTGGAGCCAGGGGAATGTCCCTCGACGAAACCTGGGCTCTGGAAAGACAGATTCCTTGGATACTCAAGGACACACCAGAGCAAGTCCATGCAGTGGATAGTTCCCTCCTAGCCTCTGGACCTGTCATGCATACCCCTCCTATATTATGTTTACATTTCAGGAAGCATCAAGAAAACATCTCTTTCGGCCTGATATCCTCACCACATCACGTAATGATTCTGGGTATTCCATGTCCATACCGGCATAATCCCTATATTAGTTGGGAAACTAGAACCTTTTCTCTTTCTTCCCAATTCTGCCAACAGCACTGTTATCTGTCAGGAAATTATTGGTCCACGAAGAACATATTACTAACACCTCCTAAAGTAGGATGTTCCATCAACTTTCTCTAAGGACTACCCTGACATTATTTGGAATATGCAGATGTATTTCAGAAACCTGAAAAGCCAGTACTGCCACCCCATAGAGATTATGATTGTGCCATCCCTTTGGAACCAGATGCTGTAGTTCCCTTTGGGCGCATGTATTCTCTTACGGAGTCTGAGAAAAAGATCCTCAAAGAACAATCTAGAGGAGAACATACAGAGTGGTCTGATTGCCCCTTCCTCTTCACCTGCAGGGGCTCCCCTCTTTTGCGTACCGAAGAAGATGAAGGATTTGCGTCCTTGCATAGACTTTCGTGGATTCAATAAAATCACTACTAAGGACCGCTACCCTCTGCCCCTTATTAAAGATATTTTAGAAGCCGTCAGAGGTGCTAAGAAATTCACCAAACTAGATCTTAGGGGAGCTTACCATCTTTTAAGGATAAAAGAGGGTGATGAATGGAAGGCGGCCTTCAGAACTCCTTTTGGCCATTATGAGTACCGGAAAGTGCCCTGTGGACTAACCAACGCTCCCTCCATCTTTCAGAGATTTATGAATGCTATCTTTTCTGACCTTTTACACCAAACAGTGGTTGTCTATTTGGATGATATTCTGATATTCTCCATTCACCCAGAACAACACACTAAACATGCACACCAAGTACTAGAAAGACTTAGACAACACCATCTATTCTGCAAGCCAGAAAAATATGAGTTGGATCAGACCGAAGTAAAATACTTGGGGCATCATATCAACCAAGTAGGTATTGCTATGGAATCAGACAAGGTCCAAGCCATTCTGGATTGGTCATCCCCCTCCTCCATCAAAGAAACTCAATGTTTTCTGGGATTAGCCAATTTCTATCGTCAGTTCGTAGCTGACTTTGCCCAGCAAACCTGTCATATCACGCAAACCCTGAAGAAAGCGAAACTACGGAAAGGTTTCTGTTGGACCGAAGAAGCGGAATCTGCATTTCAAGCGTTACAACATGTCTTCACTGAAGCTCCCATCTTATGGCACCCAGACACAACCAAACAGTTTATTGTTGTCACAGATGCCTCAGAAAAGGCAATAGGGGCTGCCTTACTACAAAAACAAGATGATGATGGGTTAGAACACCCTGTATTCTACCTTTCCCACATTCTATGTGACTCAGAACAAAACTACTCGGTTTTATAATGAGAACTACTCGCCTTGAAGACAGCCTGCACGGAATGGAGACACTTTCTTATGGGATCGAAAGAACCCTTTGAGGCAAGGACAGATCACCGGAAAAGTGTTTGAGAAACTTTCAACGCCAAAATAGTCGTCAGGCTCGATGGGCTTTCTTTTTCAGTCAGTACGACTTTTACATAACCTATATCCCTGGTTCCCAAAATATTTTGGCAGATGCCCTGTCACAACGCTATCCTGAGTGTGGTGATTCTACTATGCAAAATGTATTTGAACCTAATAGAATCATTGGATTGGTTCAATCTTTTCTTGATAAAGTTAAAAGTGAGTATTCAAACCTTGATTCAGCTGAGATGAACGTTTTATGACCACATCTCCGTAAGGACAAGGACTTCTATTATCACAAAAAAGTATTGTTCCTGCCTACTAAACTAGTCCAAACAGAGGCCCTGCGAATGTGCCACGATTCCCTTATCGCAGGTCATTGCGGTATGAAAGCTACTCAAGAGTTTCTGCTTTGCTCTTTTTGGTTGCCCACACTCAAAATAGACACTGCAAGCTATGTAACTTCTTGTCCCATCTGTGCACAAGTAAAAATACCTCGTAGGAGACCAGCAGGATTACTTCATCCTCTTCCTGTTCCACAGGGTCCATGGCATACTGTATCCATTGACTTTATGTGCTCTTTGCCTCCCTCAGTTGGGAATCGAGCGATAATGGTAACGATTGACTCCTTCACGAAAGTGGCACATTTTACGGCATTAAAGAAACTACCTACTGCAAAAGAACTAAGTCAAAACTTTATTCAGGAGATCTTCCGGCTTCTTGGCCTCCCGCAAGTCATTGTCTCGGACCGCGGTCCCCAATACATCTCACGCTTTTGGAAACAATTTTGTAAGACACTAAAAATAGATGTAGCTCTATCATCTGGTTTCCATCCTCAAACTAATGGACAGACAGAACGCTTAAATCAAGATCTTGAACAATATCTGCCTAGTTATTGCAGTGCTACGCAAAGTGATGGGTCTATTTACCTTCCTCTTGCCGAATTCTCTTACAACAAAACTGTACACAGTGCCTCGAAGGTCTCTCCTTTTTATTGCTCTTATGGGTTCCATCCTAAGGCTTTTCCTGTTACTCTCAGAAACCACCTACACTCCCTGCCATTAGCTCATTTATCCGGCGACTACGAAATGTCCAACGTGTTATACATTCGAATCTTCAAGCCACTAAAACATGCATGAAAAGAATGGCTGGTAAGAAACGTTGTGAAGCCCCTCCTTATCAAATCAATGATAACGTCTGGCTTTCCTCAAAGTTCTTACCTCTTCAATTATCCCAAAATAAGTTCAAACCCTGGTATTATGGTCCATTTCTGATTCTTCAAAAAATCAATCCCATTTCTGTTCTGCTTCGTTTGGCTCGGACTTGGAAAATACATCCTGTGTTTCATGTGTCTCAGCTAAAACCCTATGTGCCTGTAGGAGGCTGGCCTGGCTTATAGTGGGTACCTGATGGTACTTCCACCTTGTGCCAGGTCCAGTTATCCCTTATTAGTAGACTACTAGTGTTCTAGCAGCTTAGGTTGATAAAGGTAGCTATAGCAGAGCAGCTTAGTCTGAAATAGGAGACATGCAAAGCTCCTACTATACCAATGATATCATATAGGTACTATATCATAAGAAACACAATACTCAGAGTTACTAGAAATAAAGGCACTTTATTTTAGTGACAATGTGCCAAAAATATCTCAGAGGATATACTCCCTTAGGAGGTAAGTACAATACACAAAATATACACACAAACCAAAATCAAGTAAGCAAAACAGTCAGAAAGTAGTGCAAACACTGTAGAATACAATAGGATGCAATAGGCCTAGGGGCAACACAAACCATGTATTCTGAAAGTGGAATGCGAACCACGAATGGACCCCTAGGCTAGTGTAGTGTGTAGAGGGTCACTGGAAGTGTAATGAAACACTAAGGGTGTCCAAGATACCCCACCCCAAGACCCTGAAAAGTAGGAGTAAAGTGATACTACTTCCCCAGAAACACACTAAACTTGTGATAGAGGATTCTGCAAAGACCACAACAGACTGCAAAGCACTGAAGATGCATTCCTGGACCTGAGGATCTGCAAAGGAAGGGGACCAGGTCCAAGAGTCACAAGAGTGTCCAGGGGGGGCAGGAGCCCACTAAACCCTGGATGAAGGTGCATAATGGCTGCCTCTGGATGGAAGAAGCTGAAGATTCTGCAGCAACAAAAGGTGTTAGGAACTTCTCCTTTGTGCAGAAGATGTCCTACATAGTGCTGGAGGATACAGCATTGTTTCTATGGAGAAAGACTGCAAACAAGCCTTGCTAGCTGCAAAGGTCGTGGTTCAAGAAAAAGGGTGCTGCCAGGGCCCAGGAAGGACCAGGATGTCGCCACTTGGGAGATGAGACAGAGGGGCCCTCAGCAATACAAAGAGCCCATGCACATGAAGGCACCACCCGCAGAAGTACTTGAACACGGGTTCAAGAAAGTGAGATCTGCAGTCATCTCAACATTACAAAAGTGGGTCCCACGAAGCCGGTGGTCAACTCAGTGAGTTGAGCAATGCAGGACAGAGTGTTGGGGACCTGGGCTAGGATGTGCATGAAGGATTCCTTGCAAAAGTGCACAGAAGCCCTAGCAGCTGCAGTTCATGCGGGGCACAGAATTACTGTCTGGAGAGGGGGAGGCAGGGACTTACCTCCTCCAAATTTGGACAGTTCGACCACTGGACAGTCTGGGTCACTTGGGTCCACCACCTGTGTTCCAGGGGCCACGCTCGTCAGGATGAGAGGGGTCCCTGGGTACTGGTGACTCTGAAGTTTTATGTCTGCTGGAGCAGGGGGAAGATTCCGTCGACCCACCGGGGTTTCTTTGTGGCTTCCAGTGTAGAATGAAGGCAGGCAGCCCCCAAAGCATGCACCACCAGGAAACAGTCGAGAAAGCCAGGAAACAGTCGAGAAAGCCAGCAGGATTGGCGCTACAATGTCGCTGGTAGTCTTCTTGCTACTTTGTTGCAGTTTTGCAGGCGTCCTGGAGCAGTCAGCGGTCGATCCTTGGCAGAAGTCAAAGTTTCGCGCCAGGGCAGGGACTGGGGGTTCCCTAAACTGGTGTAGACTGGCTTATGCAAGGAGGGCACCATCTGTGCCCTTCAAAGCATTTCCAGAGGCTGGGGGAGGCTACTCCTCCCCAGCCCTAAAACCTATTTCCAAAGGGAGAGGGTGTAACACCCTCTCTCAGAGGAAATCCTTTGTTCTACCTTCCTGGGACTGGGCCGCCCAGACCCCAGGAGGGCAGAACCCCATCTGTGGCGTGGCAGCAGTAGTAGCTGCAGAAAAAACCCCAGAGAGCTGGTCTGGCAGTACCCGGGATCCATAGTGGAGCCCGGGGATGAATGGGATTGGCACCCCAATACCAGATTCGGCATGGGGGGACGATTCCATGATCTTAGACATGTTACATGGCTATACTCGGAGTTACCATTGTGAAGCTGCATATAGGTAATGACCTATATGTAGTGCACGTGTGGAATGGTGTCCCCGCACTCACAAGGTCTGGGTAAATTGCTCTGAATATGTGGGGGCACCTTGGATAGGGACTTAGCTTTGCACCTAACCTTCACTAAGTGAGGGTTAGACATATAGGTGACTTATAAGTTACTTAAGTGCAGTGTAAAATGGCTGTGGAATAACGTGTATGTTATTTCACTCAGGCTGCAGTGGTAGTCCTGTGTAAGATTTGTCTGAGCTGCCCATGGGTGGAAAAAGAAATGCTGCAGCCCATAGGGATCTCCTGGAACCCCAATACCCTAGGTACCTAGGTACCATATACTAGGGAATTATAAGGATGTTCCAGTGTGCCAATTGGAATTGGTGAAAATGGTCACTAGCCTATAGTGACAATTTTAAAGGCAGATAGAGCATAAGTACTGAGGTTCTGATTAGTAGAGCCTCAGTGACACAGTTAGGCAATACACAGGTATACACATACAGGCCACAAACTATGAGCACTGGGGTCCTGGCTAGCAGGGTCTCAGTGAGACATATAAAACACATTGACAAATAGGGTTTTCACTATGAGCACTGGGGTCCTGGCTAGCAGGATCCCAGTGAGACAGTATTCTCCCAAACAGGCCAAAAGTGGGGGTAACAATGCTAGAAAGAGGCTACCTTCTCTCAGTGCCTGATCCTTTTCACAGACAATTCACCTGTCCTCCTCCTCAACTGGTTGATAATGTGCCTGAATATGAGGCCCATGAAATCTGTGAATCTTGGTATTTCCGTGGTCGTCTCCAGTATCTCATCCATTGGAAGGGCTATCCTATGAGTGACTGCACCTGGGAGGACACCTCTTCGGTTCATGCCCCTCTTCTGGTCCGTCATTTTTTCCGTCTTTTCCCTCACAAACCTGGGGCCTCGGGGGGGACCTACTGCCATGCCGCGGGCCGTTGTGGCATCTTCCGCTCGGGCCGCGTGGGGGCCGCAATCCGTGTTCTGGCCCACGGGGTCCGCCGTGGCCCTTTTTCCCGGCCACGCGGTGTCCTCCTTGCCGCACAGCCTGGTGTTGCCGTGGGGACCCGCACACCCCCCCCCTCGGATCTGACACTCACCGGGTCCCCCATTCTAGGGTTTTCTTTTTCTCACTTCTTCTGGCTGACGGTGCCATGCCTTCTTCATTCCAGCACACCCTTCACCTCTCTTTTTCCCTGCATGCATTTGTTTCCCTTCTCATTATGGTGCCTGTGCCTAATTGGTTCTATGACTCCTTCCCAATCCAAAATGGCTGTGTTACTTCTTCCTGTTTATCACTTCCTGTCTAGGGGTATTTAAGGGGGATGGATTTTTCTTCTCATTGCGTTGCAACAATTCTCCTGTTTTGGTCACGCTCCAGCTGGTCTTCCCTTGGGCTCCAGTTTTTTGCTCCTGTTTTTCTCCTCTGCTTTCCAGTGTTTTTCCAGGCATCAAAGTTCTAACTCCTTGTGTGCTCCTTTTTTTTCCAGGGAGTTCCTGTTTGAGGTTTTTCCCTTCGGGGTTTTCCTCTGGGACTCCTTCTGGAGGGCACGGACTGTGATGGCGTACTTTGTCGACAGCACCGTGGCTACTGGAAGGGATCTCCCTTACCTCGGCCAGAGCAGGACTTGCAAGAACCGGGGCTGCACACCATCCCCTTCTGATCTGGATGGTAAGCCAAGGGTGAATCGTGACACCACTAGGCACCGGGGATTTGTTTACTTTTTTTATTTTTTTACTAATCAGGAGCGACCCCTTAGGCAAGGGTTGCTCCCCTGGGGGTAATTTTATTTTAATCAATTTCTGCACCCCCTGGGGGCAGTTCGGCCTATTTCTATTAAGCCAATATGCCCCCAGTGGGAGAAGAAATCACTTAAACACCAGGGATTGGTGTGTGTGTGTGTGTTTTGTTTGCGGGGCAGCTCATTGGGCAATGGTCGCCCCCATGGGGGCACATAACTGTTGGCCATTTCTGCCCCCCTCTGGGGCAGATTGGCCTATTTTTTGAATGCTCATCTGCCCGCAAGGGGGGCAGAAAGTCCATCAGAGACCAAGAATTTTTTTTTTCAAGAAAAGAGGGTGGGAGTATGGCCATAACCCCACCCCAAATAAAGGGGGACAAAGTTGTTCTGCCCACCGGTGGGCAGATGGGGCAATTACCCCTGATCCACTCCCTGGGGGCCAGAAAGCCTGCTAGATGCCAGGGAATGAAAATAAATTAAAAAATAGTTGGGTGGTGGCTACCAACCAGTATGGGCATAGTTATGCCCCCACCCCAACCTGAAGGGGGTAACAGTCTTTCAGCTCTCCCCCCACACACTAAAACATCTTATCCCATGGCAAGCAAAAGGACATTTGATTATTTTGGGTTTTGGTTCTACATTTGGCTAACTCTCAAAATCGTCCCACTTGGAATGGTGAGGGCTGCACTTTTTGGACTTAGGGACGCTGCCATTTAGAAAAATCTACAACACCTAGACACATCTGAAAAAGAAACATTTGGGTGAGTCCAGGATGGTGTGCTTCACTTGCACGGCGCACCATTTACTTATCCATAATGCCCTGCAAACCTTCTACTTTGCTTGAAATCACAGATTTTTCCAACATTTTTGTGATGGAACCTTCCGGAATCGTCAGAAATCCATAAAATTTCTCCCACCCAGCATTGTCGCATCTACACTGATAAAAAGTCTGCCCCAATTGTCAGCCTAAAAATGTGTGTGACCCACTTTGGACCCCCCTCATTTTCAACATGTTTTTGGCTCTTCTCTGTCACAGGCACTTGGCCCACCTACACAAGTGAGGCCTCATTTTTACTGGGAGACTGAGTGGAACGTTGGGTGGATGGAAATTTGCCCTGGTGCAGTGATCCCACACAGAAATGTAGGATAAATTAGATTTTTTAGCTAAATTTGAGGTTGGCTGAGGATTCTGGCTAGGAAAACACTGGGGGATCCACGCAAGTCACACCTCCTGGACTTCTTTGGGTGTCTAGTTTTCAGAAATGTTTGAGTTTGGTAGGTTTCCCTAGATGGCTGCTGAGCCCAGGACCAAAAATGCAGGTGCCCCTGCAAAAACAGGTAGTCTTGTATTTGATACTTTTTATGTGTCCGCATAGTGTTTTTGGGCATTTCCTGTCATGGGCACTAGGCCTACCCAGACAAGTGAGGTACCATTTTTATTGAGAGACCTGGGGGAACGCTGGGTAGGCAGAAGTTTGTGGCTCCCCTCACATTCCAGAACTTTGCAGCACCGAAATGTGAAGAAAAATTGTTTTTTTGCCAAATTTTGAGGTTTGCTAATGATTCTGAGTAACAGAACCTGGTGAGACCCCCACAAGTTACCTCATCCTGGGTTTCCGTGGGTGTCTAGTTTTAAAAAATGCACAAGTTTTGGAAGGTTTTCATAGGTGCTGGCTGAGCTACAGGCCAAAATCCACAGCTAGGCACTTTGCAAAAAACAGGTCGGTTTTTTGGGGTAAAATGTGATGTGTCCATGTTGTGTTTTGGGGCATTTCCTGTCGCGAACACTAGGCCTACCCACACAAGTGAGGTAACTCTCTTAGCCCAAATGTAAAATCAAAACCCAAAATAATCAAACGTCCTCTTGCTTGCCGTTGGGATAAGGTCCTTTAGTTTGCAGGCGGACGGAAAGACTGTTACCCCCTTCAGTTGAGGTGGGGGCATAACCATGACCATACTGGTTGGCAGCCCCCACCCCTATATTTCCCTATATTTGTTTTTAACTCCCTGGCATCTAGTAGGCTTTCTGCCACTCGGGGAGTGGATCAGGGGTAATTGCCCCATCAGCCCACCAGTGGGTAGAACAACTTTGTCCCCGTTTATTTGGGGTGGGGGTATGGCCATACCTCACCCTCTTTAATGAAAAAAAAAAATCTTCCCTGATGTCTAGTGGGCTTTCTACCCAAGTGGTCACCCCCCCCCCCACACACAAAAACAAATGGAAAAAAATTCCTGTTGTCTTTGTGGTTTCTGCCCCCCCTTGGGGGCAGTTGGGCCTAAACATAATAGGCCAATCTGCCCCCAAAGGGGCCAGAAATGGCAAGCAGTTATGTGCCCTCTTGGGGTGGCGAGGTGACCTTTGCCCAAGGGGCTACCGACATAAAAAAAACTGAAAACAAAACAATCCCTGGTGCACACACACACACACACACACAGAGATCCCTGGCACCTAATAGATTTCTACCTCCCCGGGGCCAGATCAGCCGACAAGATGGCCGATCTAGTCGGGGGGGGCAAAACATAGAAAAAGATATTGCCCCAAGGGGTCGCTGCCCTAAAATAAAAATAAAAAAAAACATGGATTGAATATTGCCCCCAGAGGAGCAACCCTTGCACAGGGTATCACTCTCCTAAATAAACAAAACAACATCCCTGGTAACTAGTGGGTGGATTCCTGCTCCAAGTAGAGCAGAAATCCATTCAAAACAATCCCAGGGTGAAAGGAAAAACTCATTCCTTTCCCCCTGTGTCTGTTTTCCCCTCTCCAACCACCCTCAAGAGAAGGACTCACCTAAATGGTGTCATCTCTCCAAGACGCACTGGAAGCAAATGCTTCATGCGCGTCCCCGGCAGCATCTGATGACGTCAGCGTGCTGTGAGCATGCCAATGTCATCAGATCGCCGAGTGGGGGGGTCAGGGTGGCAGGTGAAGCACTTCCTCTGCCATCCCTGATCAGGGTTGTGGTGGATGATCCACAGGGGAGCGCTAGTGCTCCCCCCATGGGCCGGGTTCAGGATGAGCTAGTCTCGTCATTCGGCACACAAGCACTGTAGCCAAGGAAGAGACCAGCTCGTCCATGGCACCCAAGGAGTTAAGAAAGATGCTGGTAAAGGAAAAATTGGGCAACATTCTGGCTGTAAGCATGGACGTCAATTCACCGAAATGCCAGGGGTGGAAGAAGTGACATTGCAAATCCTTTGACTTCCACTTTCACTCACACACACATACTTATACTTACACACAAATTCAACCTTACCTACACTCTCTCACATAAACACGCTCACCTGCAAGCGTGCACATAACATACATTTAAAATTTTTTTTTACTTACCTGAGCTTCCATGGAAGTGCATATTCCAGCTAATTGTACTCCATTTTTATTATGATAATAGTAAATAACATATTAATAATCACTATTAGTGTAATGAAAATGACAGAAAACAAAGAGAATGGAGCCCCATCTGACGTCCACAGTTACGAGCTGCCACTGTTTTCCTGTCACTAGATTTGCCACCTCTGTGGTCAGGGGTCACAAAGGCAGTACCAGGGGTAGCAAAGGTCAAGCCAGGGGTCACAGCCAAGACCCCTGGTGACCCCTTAATGACATCCATGGCCCTAGTCCCGACCTAGCCCGTACAGGCCCAAACAGGCATCTGACCTTGTCCTCTCTGCCCTTAGCCTCAATGCCCGGGCTGACACACCCTGACCCCTAAGCTTAAAAAGCCCTATTGGCCAATTGAACCATAGCCCTAACCCTAACCAATCCTAAAACCTAGAGTCAATGGGAGGCCTGTCCCTATTAACCAATCACAACCCTAGCGCTAACATCCAATCAAAACCCAAAGCCTAAGCCCTAGGTCCAATAGCAATTCTATCTCGAGAATCCAATCAGAAACCTTGCCCTAACAGCCAATCAAAACTCAAACCCTAAACCCTTAGTTCAGTAGAAACTCTAGCCCTAGTAACCAAACAGAATCCTAGCTCCAAATAGTCAATTCAGACTCAACCCCTAAACTCTCAGTACAGTAGAAACCCTAGCCCTAGTAACCAATCAGAAACCCAGCCTTAACAGCCAATCACAACTCAAACCCTACACCATTAGTCCAATAGAAATCCTAACCCTGGCAACCAATCACAACAACAGATGTAACAACCAATAGAAACTTACATAAGGGCAAGTGACCTGAAGCACAGGCTGCTGTAGAAGGGGGCAGGGTGGTGCTTCTCTCATCAAAATCTATTTGGATGCAGACAGGCTCAATCTACACTTTCTAGCTTCCTGGTTCTACTTTTCAGGTAAGGGACAAATTGGAAGCCACTGAAATACTACTTTTCGCGGACTTAAGCTACTCGCTTTTTTCAAGCTAAACATTAGTGCTACATACACTTTGCAAGCAAAGTTTAAAACCACAAAGCAGATTAAACAGTCTTCTAAACACACTAGGCCTGGGTGAGTTTGCGTAGCTGCGCTACGCAGAACTATGTGAAGTTGTAAAAATATCTGTTTCACTACACAAAGTTCTGCTAACAGGCGCAGTTTCTTGCCGCGCCTGTTTGTGTGATGTTTAACGTCACTGGCAGTGCGAAGTACGTCCTCCCATCGGAATTCTTGTGCAAACCCCACCACGCTGTTCGCATGGACACGGCCATCTTGTTTTTTGCTTTCTTATGGTGCAGGGGCCTAATTTTATCCCTCTTCTGTCTGTCGCATCCCACACTTTTAAAACTTATTTTCCCCTAATTATATTACCTTTTCTCTTTGTGTTTTTATATTTTAACTTTGCTCCTAATTTTTTGAGTGTTTTGCGATGTTTTTACTTTTTTATTTTTTTCTTTAAATTTATTTTTTTCTTCCTTCCTTCCTTTTTTTCCTTTCTTATCTCTTCCTCCCCAAGTGCCAAGCACCATGTCAAAGCAGGGGAGTGGCAGTGCCCGGCCCCCAACCACCACAGGCCTCAAACTACTACCCAAACCTTAGACACATGATGATGATGATGAGGAATTGATTAGTAAAGTCTGTACTCTACCTACCCAGCCTAATCCCCTCTACCTTACCCTACAGCTGAGTAAGTTAAGAAAATTCCTTTCCTTACTGCAAAGCAAATGTATTTTTTTGGAAAAAAGTAATTATTGCAAAGTGTGGAGGAGGGTGATGAGGACAGTGAGTAAAGTGGTACTAAGTAAATGCCTTGATTTTCGTGGATAGGATAGTCTGTGACGAATGTGGCAAATACAATCTATACATATATATATATACATATATATATATATATATATATATATATATATATATATATATATATATAATTTCCTAATCATTTCCCTGTATTGCAGTACATCGATTTTCCGACTGTCTACTTATGGCAGACAGGATGTCTGCATGTTCATTTTATTATACGACATGGCGAGTTTTATTCTTAGTATTCGTCTGCCTTGTAATTCAGGTACAATTGAAAGGCATTTATTTAGGAGAAGAACAGGGCCACTGAAATAAGAACATTTTCTACTACAGCTACCCCAGCTGCAGACAGTAACGAGTGTGACTAGGATGCCAGCTGAGCTAGCGTGCCACGATTAATTTAGCACAACAGGAAAGAGAAGAATTCTTGTACTCCATGATGCATAATGGCTGTGACTATAATCACCTTAAAAACGAATGGCCCGATGGGACCAGCAAATGTACTGCTACTGTGCCACTACATGAATTTAAACAAGTGTTTTGCTTAGAGCATTGGTTACAATTTTGTTCTTCTTTCTTGATATTGCTATTCCTGCTGGCCCACCATCATGGCAGGAAATAGCATCCCAGCTATGGTGGCTGAAGCTGGAGACCACCAGGGCAGAGGATCAGCGGCAGGTGGTCCTCAAGGAGGAGAAGGAGGCGGCAGAAGTAGCAGTTGCTGCAAATGCTCAGGGCCCCAGCCAGCCCCCAGCACCTCCAGACCATAAACACCAGCACCCCAGTTCCAGGGCAGATGCCCGCTGCCATACCATCACTGCTGTCACCCTCGGACACCACTTTCGAAAGCCTCATCCTTAGAAGGCTGGTGCACATAGAATCTGACATGGCCTTAACTATATTACTACCATTGTCTGTGGCAACAAATCCAATGTTAAGCTCTCTGAGGCACAGCCATTCAAAGACCTCGTTGTTAAAATCATCCAAGATGTTTGCAGCTGTATGTGATTTCTCCATGGTGAACAAAGCTACTGTTGCATGCTTCCGTGCACCATTAAACATTTCAGCAGTGTCAAAACCTGCAGATATAATTTCTATAACCCCGCAAAAGAGATCCAGTGTTCACTGATGCACATGTAATCAGTGGCTTGGCAACTGGTCCACTGCATGGACACCACTCTGCTGAAAAGCTTTGTCCAACCAATTCCATCACATCCTGATGTAACGTTGGAACAGCAACTCTGGCAAAATAGGTCCGGCTGGGAACCTTACATTTTGAGCAGATGACTGTCACAAATTCTAGAAAACACACTCCTTCCACAAGGATGGAGGAGGTCCAACGCAAACATTTTAGCCAACTTCCCGTTGTACATATGTGCCATTGGGTGGTTGCGTTCCTACTTTCCGTCCTGCCTAAACATGGCAGCAATAGTAACCTGGATTTTTCTCTTTACTGGTACCACTGATGCAGATGACTTCAAAGCAGAAGGTGGTGGTAGGCTCAATGTCTGCCTTAGGGGGGCAGCCACTGTATGTTCTTGCCTTGTTGTTTTGACCTGACTCTGAGTCTTCCTATGCCATTGCGATGTTGCTGATGTGGGCAATGATACTACTACACTGGTGGGAACAGGGCTGATTTATCTAATGAAAATGTCACCCACTTCCTCACTGTGAGAAGCTGGCCTGGTTTGTAGTGGGTACCAGAGGTACTTACACCTTATACCGGGTCCTGTGATCTACCTTAGTGAAGTGTAGGCAGTGTCTAACAGCTTAGGCTGTCTAGAGGTATCTGTAGCAGAGCAGCCAAGGCTGAACAAGGAGACATGCAAAGCTCTTGCAATACCCCTGTAGGCACACAGTACTTACACACAAGAAAGACAATACTCAGTGTCACCAAAAAAAAGGCACTTTATTTTAGTGACACAAGGCCAAAAGTATCTTAGAGGCTATACTCCCTTTGGAGGTAAATATTATACACAATATGTACAATTGTAACCAAAATCAGGTAAGTAAACAGTCATAAAATAGTTCAAACAGTGCAAAACACAATAGATTGCAAAGGGCCCAGATGCAACACAAACCATTTACTAAAATAGTGGAATGTGAATGAAGGTTTCCCCCTAGGCAAGTGTAGTGTGTGGAGGGGTGTTGGGAGTGTAAGGAAACACCAAAGGTAAGGAAAATACCCCACCCTAGAGCCCAGGAAAACAGGAGTAAAGTACAGCAAGTTTCCTCAGGACAAGCTAGAAGTTGTGGTAAAGGATTATGCCAAAACCAAGCAAGACTGTAAGACACCAATGATGGATTCCTGGACCTAAAGACTTGTGGAGAGAGGCGACCAAGTCCAGAAGTCGATGAAGAGTCCAGGGAGAAAAGGATCCCCTGCTAACCCGGATGAAGGTGTAAGAGTGGATTCTCTGGTTCGAAGAAAAAGTCAGAAATGCACCAAAGAACGCAAATGCGGGTTCCTGCTTGGTGCAAGAGATGTCCCACATTGAGTCATTTGATGCAGGGTAGTTTTCGTCATTGGATTCCGCCAACAAGCATTGGCTCATGCATAGGTCGCGGTTGGCATGAAAAGGGGCTACGTGGGCCCAGGAGGGACCTGGGGGTCTCAACTCAGACTGTGGAGTCAGAGGGGGCTCTGTGGCATTCTGTTTGTTGGAAAACATTGATGTATGTAAAATGTATTTCAAGGTTTAAGTTATTGTACCTTGTCTCTTTACTCTTTGTTTATATTTGTTATGTGAAATGGTATCTTCCTGCTTCACCTGCTCTTAGAACGGTACTGCCTAGAATGTTGGATTGGAGGCAGTTGAAGAAGGAGCAGAGCAGGAGTGGCTGGAGTTTTTATTCTTCCTGACTTGAATAAATAAGCAAGTATTTTTACTCTTCAAGTTGGCATTCTTCTTCTTGAATTACTTCATTTTTGGCGACGAGGACGGGATACGTCCTTTAAAACTCCAGCCACTCCTGCTCTGCTCCGAATGTAACTCTTCGTGCTCCGGATGTAATGCCGTTTAGTTATGGTGGAAAACCTATTGAGTTAAGAGGGTTCTTTGAGGCTAAGATCACGTTCAGAGGAAACATAATTGAAGGAAAAATATATATTCCTGTTGTGGGTGACACGATTTTGGGGTGGCCTCATCAAAAATTACTTAATATTGCATTGAACCCTAATGCAAACCCTCAAGTTCAAGTTCAGAATGTTTGTATGGAGGGTGAAGATCTCAAGAATGAATTTCCTGAGGTATTTTCCAATAAAAGTGGGTGTGTAAAGGGCTACAAGCATTGCATTGTACTTAAGAAAGGAGCAATACCTGTAACGTGCAAAGTTAGAAATATTCCCTTTAGTGTGAGGGATAAAGTTAGAAAGGAACTTCAGAGATTAGAATCAGAAAGCATCATTGAGAAAGTTGAGGCTGCGGAATGGATTGCAGCCATTGTGGTTGCTTCTAAGGCCAATGGAGACAGAAGATTGTGTGTGGACTAGCGCAATTTAAATAAGGAAGTAGTTGAAGACAGGTTTCCCTTACCTAACATAACTGAAATGATAAGTTCGATAGGTAATGCCAGATTTTTCACCACCCTACATCTCAGCTCGGCTTATCACCAGGTTCAACTTTGTGAAGAATCTAAAGTGTTGACTTCTTTTATCACTCCCTTTGGTGTTTATAAATTCAACCGGATGCCGTTTGGACTATGTTCTGCGGCTTCGGTCTTTCAAAGACTCATGAATGAGCTTCTTGGTGAGTTGCCGTTTGTGAAATGTTTTTAAGATCATGTTCTCATTTTCTCGAGTACTCTTGAACAACACAGAACATCTGTGAGGAGTGTGCTCAACATTTTCCGGAACAAAGGTATAACTTAAAAAGGGGATAAGTGTAAGTTTTTTAAAACTGAAATCTCTTACCTTGGACACATGATTACTGCAGAAGGTGTAAAGCCGAAAGATGATCTAGTGAAATCAATTATCGGGCTTACTGTACCTGAAAGTAAGTCTGATGTACAGACGTTCTTGGGAATGGTGGAATTTTATTCTAGATTCATTCTTGATCTAGCTAAAAGAACTTGTGCTATTAGAAACTTACTTAAAAGCAGATCTGTATTCATGTGGGACTCAGAATGTCAAAGGGAATTTGATGACTTAAAAGTGGGTTTGTCATCAGGGCAACCCCTAAATAGTTTCCAACCTGGTCTTCCTTGCTCAATTACTACAGATGCATCTGAGAAAGGGTTAGGTTGTGTTTTGAAACAACTTAATGGTGATGAGAACAATACCATTGCTTTTGCGTCACGGAGTTTACGTGGGGTGGAGGATAAATATTCTACTATTGAAAAAGAGGCTTTGGCAATTTTTTGGGCTATAAGGAAATTCAAACAATTTCTGTGGGGAACTAAATTTGAAGTGTGCACTGATCACAAACCAGTACGTGAGATTTTTGAGAACAAGGGTTTGGATAATGTTTCAGGTCGTATTTGTAAATGGATTGTTGGCCTACAGGATTACCATTTCGATGTAAAGCATGTGCCAGGTTGTGAGAATAAAGCTGCAGACTGTTTATCCAGACTAAGAAATAAAGGACTGGGAGAAGATGACTCTGAAAGTTCCTGGTGGGTAGATGAGGAGGTAAAGTTATGTGCTGTAATGGATGGATGTGTTACAGAGGAGGAATGGAAACAAGGAGTGGATGATGATGTTGAACTTTCCCGTGTGAGAGATTTGCTTTTTGTTGGTAAGGTTTTAGATAAAAGCGAGAGTATAGGTGAGGGTTATGGTAAGATTTGGCATGAATTGTCCATTCAGAATGGAATAGTATTAAGAGGGGAAAGGTTGATCCCACCGTGCAATTTGCGTGAGCGTATCATGGATCTTGCTCACAGTGGTCATCATGGGATCTGCAAAACTAAAGAAAGACTTAGGGGAGTGTATTGGTGGCCTGGGATGGATTTAGCTATCGAAAGAAGGGTGTGAGATTGTGTGGAGTGTAATGTTGCAGATAAGTCGTTGAAAGTCAGAATTCAACCTATGATACTCAAAAAAATTCCCAGTGAGGTGTGGGATTCAGTATCCATTGACATTTTGGGGCCTTTGAATTATACATCTCATTCGAAGTATGTGGTGGTCCTCATGGATGAGTTATCTAGATGGCCGGAAGTCATGATTTCCTCTGAGGTGTCATCTTTGACTGTTTTAGAATTCCTCACTGACGTATTTAGTAGAGAGGGTAATCCTAAGTCTATATTGAACGATAATGGCGTTCAATTCACATCCAAACTTATGTGTGAGTTTTTGAGGAGAAGAGGGATTTTACACAAAAAGAGTACATTATATCATCCAGAAACCAACGGCATGGTAGAACACTTCAACAGAACATTAAAAGAGACCATCGAGTTAGCTAATCATTTAAACTGTGATTGGGAGTATATGGTCAAGAAGAAGGTTGAGGAATATAGATTCACCCCGCACACTAGCACTGGTCAATCTCCGTTCATCATGTTCAAGAAACGTATACCTCACACTGTGATAAATCCACAGTGGGTTAAGAATTATACCAAAGAACATCTCAATTATGAAGGCAGGAGAGTTTCAGCAATGAGTAAACATTTGTCTTGTCAGGAGAAAAGAAAACTAGTGTATGATTTGACAAAATCTGTAAAGGAGATGCATTTTGGTGTAGGTGATTTAGTTAAAGTCAAATTACCAGGGAGAACTGGTGGAGGGCAGTCTCACTTTAGTAGAGTCTTTAAAATCATTAAAATCTACAAAGGAGCGGTTAAATTGGATGATGGACGTGTATGGAATCTCAATAGAATTGTCAAAATAAAATGATGTACATATGTATATAGTTATTTGTTTGAAGGGGAAATATGGTGTGGTATTCTGTTTGTTGGAAAACATTGATGTATGTAAAATGTATTTCAAGGTTTAAGTTATTGTACCTTGTCTCTTTACTCTTTGTTTATATTTGTTATGTGAAATGGTATCTTCCTGCTTCACCTGCTCTTAGAACGGTACTGCCTAGAATGTTGGATTGGAGGCAGTTGAAGAAGGAGCAGGGAAGGAGTGGCTGGAGTTTTTATTCTTCCTGACTTGAATAAATAAGCAAGTATTTTTACTCTTCAAATTGGCATTTTTCTTCTTGAATTACTTCAGGCTCTCAGCACTTTAGAGAACCCTCAGAAGACCAGGCAGCACCCACAGGATTCCCACGACACGAGGACAAAGGAATTGCAAAACTCGGTCGTCGCAGCCCTACACAAGGGATCCCAGGCCACCGGAGAACAACTCAGGGAGCTGAGCATCACAGGAGAGAGTGCTAGGGACCTGGGCTAAGCTGTGTGGGAAGGATTTCTGGATGAAGCGCACAGAAGCCTTAGGAGCTGCAGTACACGCAGTGCACAGGGGCACTGTCTGGTGTGGGGAGGCAAGCTCTTACCTCCACCAAATTTGGACAGCTGGTCCTTTGGACAGTCAGGATAATTTTGGTGCATGATCTGTGTTCCAAGGATCATGCTTGTCAACAGGAGAGGAGTCCCAGAGTACTGGTTGTCATTGCAGAGAGGTGCCTGCTGAAGCAGGGAAGTGACTACATCACTCCACAAGAGAGTCCTTCAGTCCTTCTGTTGCAGAATGATGACAGGCAGTCCTCAGAGTGTGCATAATCTGGAAACCTTTGCAGTTGCTAGCAGGAGCTGAAGTTACAGAGCTGCAGTTGCCTTTTTGGATACTTTGTTGCAGTTACAGTGTTCCTGGAGTAGTCTGCGGTTGATCCGACGGTCAGAAGCTGAAGCAGAGGATGAAAAATAGTCCTGGTGGGGTCTTGCAAACCGAATCTGAGGAAACACCCAGAAGAGAGATCCTAAATAGCCCTGAGATGGGGATTAGTCACCTAACCAGGTATCACTTATCAGGAGAGGTCTCTGACATCACCTGCTGGCACTGACCACTCACATGCTCCCAGCCAGAGTTCCCTGACCTGACTCTGGAGGAGCTCTGGGTAACACCCCTGGGGTGGTGATGCATTGGGGAGTGGTCACTCCCCTTTGTCCAGTTTCGCGCCAGAGCAAGGACTGGGGGTCCCTGAACTGGTGTAGACTGGATTATGTAACGAGGGCACCGTTTGTGCCCTTCAAAGCATTTCCAGAGGCTATGGGAGGATAACCCTCCCATAACTGTAACACCTATTTCCAATGGGAGAGGGTGTACCACCCCTCTCCTAAAGGAAATGAATTGTTCTGCCTTCCTGTGATTGAGCTGCTCAATCCCCAGGAGGGCAGAAACCTGTATGTGAGGTGGGAGAAGCTGGGGCTGCAGTGGAAACCTCAGAGAGCTGGTTTGGCATTAGTGGGGGTCCATGATGGAGCCCCCAGGGTGCATGGACTTGGTCCCCCAATACCAGAATTGGACTGGGGGTACAATTCCTGCATCTTAGACACCTCACATGGCCAAATTCAGAGTTACTATTGTGAAGCTACATATATGTATTAACATATATTTAGAGCACACTTATAATGGTGTCCCCACACTCACCAAGACTGGGAAATTGGTCATGGACAAGATGGGGGCACCTCTGCTAGTGCAGGGGTTCCCTCACACACAGCAACTTTGCACCCAGCCTTCAGTAACTGAACTTTAGACATATTGGTGACTTATAAGTTACCTGGTGCAGTGAAAATGGCTATGAAATAGTGTTTGCACTATTTCACTCAGGCTGCAGTGGCAGTCCTCAAGGAGTGTTTATATGAGCTCCTTATGGGTGGCAAAAGAAATGCTGCAGCCTATAAAGATCTCCTGGAATCCCAATGCCCTGGGTACCTAGGTACTATATACTGGGGACTTATAAGGGAGGTCCAGTGTGCCAATCTGGGTTTGAATATGGAGTCTCTAGACTATAGTTACTAACTTGGAAACAGAGAGAGCATAAGCACTGGAATTCTGGTTAGCAGGACTCCAATGACACAGTCAAGCATACTGACAACACAGTAAAACATACTGACATATAAGCCACAAATTATGAGCACTGGTGTCCTGACTAGCAGGATCCCAATGAGGCAGTAAAAACACACTGACAAACAGGTAGAAATTGGGGGTAACATGCCAAGGAGGATGGTACTTTCCTACACTCACCTTCACCTTCCACCATGATCGGATCAGATTCGCTGCTTTCAACACCTTCACCAACACCACTTGCAGGCTTTTGGCTGCTAGGGTGCGCCTCTGGGTGCATGGTGTTTTCTCAAATGGGTTGTTTGGCCTCCAAGTCCATAGTTTGTACCGAGTTTACCCCGACTAACACTTGCTTTGCAAATGGAGCAAATGGCAATGTTTGGCTCCTTTTCACTAACCGTAAAGAAGTCCCAAACTGGGAAGGTCAGCTTTCTAATATTGGTGCCACTGCATGAATATCTGAAGAAGTGGCAGTAGGTGGTTGCTGTTTTGATTACATTTACCTCTCTGCAGTGCCTGTTTCTACTGAGGTGACTGTGGATGTAGGTCGCAGCTGGGGCATTGGAAATATGGAAGCTGGTGGAGGTGGAGGTAGTGGTATCTGTGCCACATCCCTTAGAGCAGGGTTAGAAGATGGAAAAATGTGGGACTCCACTGGGGCTGGGCTAACATCCATGATAACTTACTTGTCGTCAGACTCATCATCTTCCTCTTCTTCATCCATACCTCTAAGGCTTTCAGGAGCCCTCCTTTTCACTCCTTGCCTCTCCTGGCATGTTTCACACTGAGGTGGCATCCAAGTGGAGTCTTGATAATCAGAATGTGCTCCTACTTCAGGAGGAACTGCTATTGCTGGCTGCAGCTGTTGTTGTTCACAGGCCTGAGTTTCAGGCAATGTTTGGGTACTTCTTTGAGAAAGAGATAAGTCCAGTTCAACATTTGCTTGTCGGCGTTGCTGTGATTAATGAAGCTGCCTCTGTGTCAGACATGGGCTTGGGCCTAGTTTGGAGTGGGGCTGTTGATGTGGGAGTGTTGTTCCCAGCTTGCTCCCAAGAGGCTGGTGCAACAGGCACAGGTTTTTGCCCGAAAAAGGTCTGGTGGGGGGATGTACCAGTGGTGGAAAGCTCCTTCTTATCACTGGCCATATTCTTGGTAGCACCATTCTTTGGGGCCATCTTGAAGCTGACAGTTGGCAGTAGCACTTAGTTTCACAAACTGAAGAGATGTCCGTGTGGTCACATGTCACGTCGTGCACAGGCCTCATGTCTTGCAGTATTGTGTGTCTTTCTCTTTGTGCACCTAAAAGCATACATACAAGAAGGATATCAGTGAAACGTGGCATTGTTGCAGTTACACTAGTAGTAGAAACAATATTAGTGGTTACTTAAATTATAAATAATTATGAAATAATACAGTGTATCCATTTGTAAAACCACACCAACATTAACTTTCATTATCATGTACACTCAGGAAGAATAGGAAAGAGCAACAACTAACACATGCAGAATGTAACTGTTAGCTTTATGTGCATCAAGTTGGCATGTGGCACTGAGAGAGATGCTTGTGACAAATGGAATAATCCTTGAATAGTGTAATGTACTGTAACTGTACACCTATGGCAGACATGGGGCTAATGGGGAAAATGGAAAACAATAAAATAAATTAAAAAAATAAAAATTACATACAAAATTGAAGTTTTTTTTATTCTAAAATCAAGTAAAAAAATATAAAAAATAATTATTATTAAATATTATTATTATAATAAAATTAAATATAATACAGTTTGTGAACCACATAATTAAAAAAAAAAGAATAACATAAAAAATACAATTTGATTGCTGATTTACTAGGGGAGGGGGAATTGCCATGAAAAACCACAGGGATTTGGGAGGCAAGGAGTGGTGCAAGTGAAAAATACAAACAAGTATGTAATAATATATAAAACACTGTTCATACACTACATTCAGTAATAAGCATTGACCCACTGGGCCTCAAGCATAACACACAAAATGGCCGCCAGCCACATGGTCAAACAACAACCAGCAAGGAGGCATGGCTGCCACGACAAAGAAGAACACATGCAGGTCTAAAAGCACACTGGCTACCTATACAAAATGGCCACCTATAACATGTTCAAACAGCAACACCCAGCAAGGAGGAATGGCTACCACAACAAAGAACACATGCAGGCTTTCCGCCTGCCTACAGAAAATGGTCACCAGCCACATGGTCACATGGTCAAACAAGAAGCAGGATGAATAGAAAACAAAAAACACATATTGGTATAGGACTATAATTTACTATACAAAAGGGGCCCCTGTCTACATGGCATGGGGAATAAAGACAAATGATGGTCTATGATAAACACTCTCATGCACTGGCCAGACAATGAAGGCATTGGTACAGGAGAAAAAAACAGCATTGTCAGTAATTCCAAAAATGAAAATTAAAGGGGCACATTTTTTTACAACAATACACATCATACAAAGGCATCAAGTATTACCCCACCATACACTGTTTGCAGAAAAAAATGTGAAATACCGCCTAACAACATTTTGTTATATTTAATCCAATGCCATCCATGGTGTTTCAGTTCAACAGACATCACAAACAGTTGTTTCATCATGCACTCATGACTAGCACTGGGCCTATAGCTGGACGGCGTATTCCATTAGCAGACTACACCACTTAACGTTAACGTAGTGAGTTAAATGAATATTGCACATTTTCAAAAAAAACATGGAGAAAATGTAGTGAACTGTGAAACATTATCCCTTTATAGAAAAAAAAAATACAAGTAAAACTGTAATTAGGCCCCAACTGCAGGACACCCACCACAATAAATGTAAAAATTGAATAAAAGTATAGATAGATCCTGCTGCATGCCCTCTATCAAACAAACATGTTGTTCAACACCCTCATACAAGTGGTTTTGAACTTACTTGGGAAATCTCAAACACAACAAAGTACTTAAATCCAATGATACATCCAGGAGACAAAAAAGTGGTCCTTCCAGCTCAAAATCCAAGTGAAAAGTGACCAGGAGATGGACAAAGCACTAAGAGGAGCCTGCTGGAAGAGGAATTGGAAGTTTGAGCCTCTGGGGCACTTACTGTGGTTGAAAAAAAATAAAGTACTCCTTGCACAAAAAAATCAACAAGAACGGTCCATTAGACAAGATTTTTAACTCAAAACTGTCTTTTTGAGAAATATTAGCTACTTGAGGTTTGCCTGGGTGCAGCCGCGGTCGATGGCGCTCACTCGCGCTCACCTCCATCACAAAAGGCGTGCCAGGGGTCGCATGTGCAGCACAAAATTTGGCATGCAGGTAAAAAATCTCATTTGTGCTCACGAGTGATGGGAAGTCTTTTGTCTTGTTTCCCGCATGTGAGAAATGACATCAAGCAAGCACTAGCAGAGGAAAAACTCTGCTCTGCTACGGAGTGCGGAGTCTATCGGTAGCTCTGCGTTCTCCATGGAACGCAGAGTTGCCAAATTCTGTAAACTCTGCCACCAGAGTGTAGCTGTGGCCCAGGCCGAAAACACACTTTGGTTAGCCACTGAGATGTAGTTTGCCTTTTGTAAACCTTGTGTGAGAGGGTTGTGGTGAGGCCTAGTACAGTCTATGAGGAAAAACTAGGAGGGAACACTCACAGGCAGAACCAAAACAGCAGTTTAAAGTCTAAATATGAGCTAGGACATCATGAGCAGGGTACACAGTACCAAATGTTGACACATAAGAACCTCCAACCACCCAGAAATAAGAGGTTCAGCTGCTAGTATTTTATTAAATGCCTCTTCCTTCTTTAGGGGAGGAGACTGCAGTTGACTGGATCACATCCTACCTTCAAAACAGAACTAATATCATCCATACTCCCCCTTTCTCATCCAAACCCTACTTCACAAAAGCAGGGATCCCTCAAGGCTCAATCATCTCACTCATGCTTTTCAACATCTACATGATGTCATTACCAACAATGATCAATGAATTTCAACTTGCATACTACAACTATGCAGATGACACATAAATACTCCTTAAACTGGAATCCCCAAAATACATAGCAAACTCACAAATCTTCAGTTGCCTCAGACCCATTGATCAGTGGATGACATGGAGCTATCTCAAACTGAAGGTTCCCAAAACAGAGATACTCACATGTGGCCACATGTGGCGGTTGGAAAAATTACGACCCACTCTGCGTCTTTCCTGACAATCTGGAGTCACCTCCTAAACTATTTAAGGAAGTAAGAAACCTTGGAATTACCATGGACTACAAGTTAACAATGAATGCTCAAGTGGACAAATTAGCAAGATCAAGCTTCATCACTATGAAAACTCTGCGATGCATCTTCCCCCACCTCAGATTTCCACACAAGGTACAGGCTACTATCTCTCTTGTACTATCTAAACTGGATTACGCCAATGGCCTCCGCCATGGATCATCTCTATATACTATAAAAAAACTACAACACATTCGGAACTCAGCTGCCAGACTACTCCTCCATGTAAAACCACTAGCCCACATCTCCCCTGCCTTGAGGGCCCCACATTGCTTACCAGTAGCCAGAAGATCCACCTTTAAGCTGCTCTGTATCACCCACAAAGCAATACATGGAACAGGACCACTTTCAATCAGGAATAAAATCACCAAATTAATTCAACAAGGAAACCTCCGCTCAAGATTGGCACACCATCTCAAAACACCACCATGCAAGAAAAAGACAATAGGTGGTACATCTTTCTCTGTTCAAGCAGCCAAACTATGTAATTCATTACCCCCAAATACAAGATCCACAGACAACTATCTTATGTTCAGAAGACTACACTAGAGTTGGCTCTTTCCTACATAACAACCATAATCAAACAGCAATGGACCCCATATCCCCATGTACATAAAGAGGTTATTTTGGTTATGTGTATATATCTAGATATGTGTATTTTTTGTACAATTATGTATGATAACTATTTCATCTTAGAATATATACATACTTTAATGGCCTGTGTGATAAATGTATATTTTACATCAATTAAATGTATATATGTATGTATTTGTAGGGGTATGTATACGTATATGTATATATATTATGGATGGATGTTTCTAAGTGTGTGTATATATATATATATATATATATATATATATATATATATATATATATATACACATATATATATATATGTGTGTTATACGTGACAGCCTTAAGGTGGTCACCCCTAACTTTTTGCCTCCCTTCCGCCACTTTTTGGACACTGTTTCTGCTGGTTTTAGGACTCACACTTTAGCACTGCTATCCAGTGCTAAAGTGCCTATGCTCTCTCCCTTAAAACATGGTGACATTGGTTCATACCCAATTTGCTTATTTAATCTACTTGTAAGACCCCAGTAAAGTGCACTACATGAGCCCAGGGCCTGTAGATTAAATGCTACCAGTAGGCCTGCAGCACTGATTGTGCCATCCACATAAGTAGCCTCTTAACACTGCCTCAGGCCTGCCATTGCAAGGCCCGTGTGTGCAGTTTCACTGCCACTTCAACTTGGCATTTAAAAGTATTTGCCAAGCTTTAAAACTCCCCTTTTTCTACATATGTCACCCCTAAGGGAGGTCCTAGGTAACCCATAGGGCAGGGTGCTATGTAGATAAAAGGCAGGACATGTACCTGTGCAGTTTTTATGTCCTGGTAGTGTAAAACTCCTAAATTCATTTTTACACTGCTGTGAGGCCCACTCTTTCATAGGCTAACATTAGGGCTACCCTCATATACTGTTTGAGTTTTAGATTCTGATCTGAATGAGCAACAAGGCCATATTTAGTATGGCCAGAATGGTAATACAAAATCCTGCTGACTGGTGAAGTTGGATTCAACATTACTATTTTTGAAATGCCACTTTTAGAAAGTGAGCATTTATCTGCACTTAAATCCTTCTGTGCCTTACAATCCACGTCTGGCTGCGTTAGTTGACAGCTCCCTTGTGCATTCCACTCAGACAAGCCCCAAACACAAGATGCTCAGTCACACTTGCACACATCCTCATATTGAATGGGTCTTCCTGGGCTGGGAGTGTGGAGGGCCTGACACTTACATGTCAAAGGACAGTAGCCTGCCCTCACACAAAGAACTGCCACACTCCCTACTGGGACCCTGGCAGACAGGATGGAACTGAAAGGGGACCTTGTGCACTTCTAAGCCACTCTTTGAAGTCTCCCCCACTTCAAAGGCACATTTGGGTATTTAAGCAGGGTCTCTGACCTTACCAACTCAGACACTTCTGGATGAGATACGACTGGAGAAGAAAACCTGAACCAGAACCTGCAACATGCCAAGAGGAACTGCCTGGCTGCCCAAACGACTCACCTGACTGCTTTTCTGCAAAAGACTGCTGCCCTGCTGTTGCCCTGCTGCCTTGCTGTCCTCTGGCTCTAATCTCCAAGGGCTTGAATAGAGCTTGCCTCCTGTTCTCTGAAGTCTCAGGACCAAAAAGACTTAATTTCTGCAAAAGAACTCCTCGTGCAGTGGAAATCAATGCACAGCCTGCAAGAAACGACACAGAGCCTGCATCGCGGTGAGAAAATCACTGCATGCCAAACTGGATCAACGCAGGGTTGCAACTGGAAATTCCATGCACAGCCCACTGGATCGATGCAAAGTCGAGCCAGAACAATGCAGCCCGACTTCAAGAGAGGAATCGACACAGCGCCTGCTGTGCGGCAGAAATTTTGACGCATCGCCCACCGGATCGACGCCGCCACTGTGACTTCATCCTGCACGCCCAGGATTTCAACGCATCGTCCCCAAGGTGTCCGAAAACGCTGCAACCCAGAAAGGATCCCAGTCTATGCGCTGGAAATCGACGCAAAGCCTGCCCTGCGTGAAAACTCAATGACGCATTGTCTGTATGCGCTTGAAAAATCGACGCACACCTCCCCGTTTTCCACACAACCCCTCCTCTGCTGTAGCTTGTGGAGAATTTGAACGCAAAACAGGTACTTTGTGCTTGCAAGAGACATTTGATGCTTTTTAAGAACTAAAGACTCTTTATATCATTTTTTAAGTGATATTTCATCGTGTACTTATTGACTCTTAATCGTTTTGACCTGCATTTAACCAGATAAATATTCTATATTTTTCTAAACACTGTATGGTGTATTTTGTGGTCTTATACACTGTTCTTGCATGATTTATTGCACAAACACTTTACACATTGCCTTCTAAGTTAAGCCTGACTGCTCAGTGCCAAGCTACAACAGGGTGTGCACAAGATAATTTAGATTGTGTGTGACTTACCCTGACTAAAGTGAGGGTCCTTGCTTGGACAGGGGGTAACCTGACTGCCAACCAAAGCCTCAGCTTCTAACTATATATATATATATATATATATATATATATATATATAAAGACATATAGGTGTCAAGAGCCAGGGCAGGTTGGGGTATCCGGAATCACCTATGTGGAAAAGGGGACATGATTATAGGTAACAATGCTAGGCAGAGTGCAGACTGTGTCGGGAGGGCTACAAATGTTGGAGAGCAGTACACATACCTATGAGCAAGGCTCTTTCTCCCTGTAGCTGTGACATTAATGCAGGGACACTACTGTTCCTCAGGACATAGGAATCATGAACTGATCCAGGGAATTGTGCATTTACATGTGCTATGTACTCATCTGCAAGACACACCACTTGTACATTGAGCAAATATGTACTTTTCCGGTTTCTGTAGACCTGTTCATTGGCCCTTGGATGTACCAAGGCAATGTGAGTCCCATCAATGGCCCCTATTAGATGTGGGACATTTGATATATTGTAGAAGGCTGCTTTAACAGTGGCCAATTCTGCATGTTGTGGGAACCTAATGTACCTGTTCACATGCTTGAGTAGGGCATCCAGCACACCCTACAACACCTTACTGAACTTAGGCTGTGACATCCCTGCAGCCAGTCCCAAAGTCACCTGAAAAGAGCCACTCGCCAGAAAATGCAGGACTGCCAACACCTGGACTGTTGGAGGGATGGCATGGGGATTTCTCAAAGCTGGCAGGAGGTCTGCCTTTCACTGGACAACCCCGTAAAGTGCACTACATGTGCCCAGGGCCTGTAGATTAAATGCTACTAGTAGGCCTGCAGCACTGATTGTGCCATCCACATAAGTGGCCTCTTAACCCTGCCTCAGGCCTGCCATTGCAAGGCCTGCGTGTGCAGTTTCACTGCCACTTCAACTTGGCATTTAAAAGTATTTGCCAAGCTCTAAAACTCCCCTTTTTCTACATATGTCACCCCTAAGGGAGGTCCTAGGTAACCCATAGGCAGGGTGCTATGTAGATAAGAGGCAGGACATGTACCTGTGCAGTTTTTATGTCCTGGTAGTGTAAAACTCCTAAATTCATTTTTACACTGCTGTGAGGCCCGCTCCTTTCATAGGCTAACATTAGGGCTACCCTCATATACTGTTTGAGTTTTAGATTCTGATCTGAAAGGAGCAACAAGGCCATATTTAGTGTGGCCAGAATGGTAATACAAAATCCTGCTGACTGGTGAAGTTGGATTCAACATTACTATTTTAGAAATGCCACTTTTAGAAAGTGAGCATTTATCTGCACTTAAATCCTTCCGTGCCTTACAATCCACATCTGGCTGGGTTAGTTGACAGCTCCCTTGTGCATTCCTCTCAGACAAGCCCCAAACACAGGATGCTCAGTCACACTTGCACACATCCTCATATTGAATGGGTCTTCCTGGGCTGGGAGTGTGGAGGGCCTGACAATTACATGTCAAAGGACAGTAGCCTGCCCTCACACAAAGAACTGCCACACCCCCTACTGGGACCCTGGCAGACAGGATGGAACTGAAAGGGGACCTTGTGCACTTCTAAGCCACTCTTTGAAGTCTCCCCCACTTCAAAGGCACATTTGGGTATTTAAGCAGGGTCTCTGACCTTACCAATTCAGACACTTCTGGATGAGATACGACTGGAGAAGAAACCCTGAACCAGAACCTGCAACCTGCCAAGAGGAACTGCCTGGCTGCCCAAAGGACTCACCTGACTGCTTTTCTGCAAAAGACTGCTGCCCTGCTGTTGCCCTGCTGCCTTGCTGTCCTCTGGCTCTAATCTCCAAGGGCTTGAATAGAGCTTGCCCCCTGTTCTCTGAAGTCTCAGGACCAAAAAGACTTCATTTCTGCAAAAGAACTCCTCGTGCAGTGGAAATCAATGCACAGCCTGCATGAAACGACACAGAGCCTGCATCGCGGTGAGAAAATCACTGCATGCCAAACTGGATCAACGCAGGGTTGCAACTGGAAATTCAATGCACAGCCCACTGGATCGATGCAAAGCCGAGCCAGAACAATGCAGCCCGACTTCATAAGAGGAATCGACACAGCGCCTGCTGTGCGGCAGAAATTTCAACGCATCGCCCACCGGATCGACGCAGCCACTGTGACTTCATCCTGCACGCCCAGGATTTCAACGCATCGTCCCCAGGGTGTCCAAAAACCCTGCAACCCGGATAGGATCCCAGTCTATGCGCTGGAAATCAACGCAAAGCCTGCCCTGCGTGAAAACTCAATGACGCATTGTCTGTATGCGCTTGAAAAATCGACGCACACCTCCCCGTTTTCCATACAACCCCTCCTCTGCGGTAGCTTGTGGAGAATTTGAACGCAAAACAGGTACTTTGTGCTTGCAAGAGACATTTGATGCTTTTTAAGAACTAAAGACTCTTTATATCATTTTCTAAGTGATATTTCATTGTGTACTTATTGACTCTTAATCGTTTTGACCTGCATTTAACCAGATAAATATTCTATATTTTTCTAAACACTGTGTGGTGTATTTTGTGGTCTTATACACTGTTCTTGCATGATGTATTGCAAAAATACTTTACACATTGCCTTCTAAGTTAAGCCTGACTGCTCAGTGCCAAGCTACAACAGGGTGTGCACAGGATAATTTGGATTGTGTGTGACTTACCCTGACTATAGTGAGGGTCCTTGCTTGGACAGGGGGTAACCTGACTGCCAACCAAAGCCTCAGTTTCTAACTATATATATATATATAGGTGTCAAGAGCCAGGGCAGGTTGGGGTATCCGGAATCACCTATGTGGAAAAGGGGACATGATTATAGGTAACAATGCTAGGCAGAGTGCAGACTGTGTCGGGAGGGCTACAAACGTCGGAGAGCAGTACACATACCTATGAGCCAGGCACTTTCTCCCTGTAGCTGTGACATCAATGCAGGGACACTACTGTTCCTCAGGACATAGGAATCATGAACTGATCCAGGGAATTGTTCATGTACATGTGCTATGTACTCATCTGCAAGACACACCACTTGTACATTGAGCGAATATGTACTCTTCCGTTTTCTGTAGACCTGTTCATTGGCCCTTGGATGTACCAAGGCGATGTGAGTCCCATCAATGGCCCCTATTAGATGTGGGACATTTGATATATTGTAGAAGGCTGCTTTAACAGTGGCCAATTCTGCATATTGCGGGAACCTAATGTACCTGTTCACATGCTTGAGTAGGGCATCCAGCACACCCTACAACACCTTACTGAACTTAGGCTGTGACATCCCTGCAGCCAGTCCCAAAGTCACCTGAAAAGAGCCACTCGCCAGAAAATGCAGGACTGCCAACACCTGGACTGTTGGAGGGATGGCATGGGGATTTCTCAAAGCTGGCAGGAGGTCTGCCTTTCACTGGACAACCCCGTAAAGTGCACTACATGTGCCCAGGGCCTGTAGATTAAATGCTACTAGTAGGCCTGCAGCACTGATTGTGCCATCCACATAAGTGGCCTCTTAACCCTGCCTCAGGCCTGCCATTGCAAGGCCTGTGTGTGCAGTTTCACTGCCACTTCAACTTGGCATTTAAGCTCTAAAACTCCCCTTTTTCTACATATGTCACCCCTAAGGGAGGTCCTAGGTAACCCATAGGCAGGGTGCTATGTAGATAAGAGGCAGGACATGTACCTGTGCAGTTTTTATGTCCTGGTAGTGTAAAACTCCTAAATTCATTTTTACACTGCTGTGAGGCCCGCTCCTTTCATAGGCTAACATTAGGGCTACCCTCATATACTGTTTGAGTTTTAGATTCTGATCTGAAAGGAGCAACAAGGCCATATTTAGTATGGCCAGAATGGTAATACAAAATCCTGCTGACTGGTTAAGTTGGATTCAACATTACTATTTTAGAAATGCCACTTTTAGAAAGTGAGCATTTATCTGCACTAAAATCCTTCTGTGCCTTACAATCCACATCTGGCTGGGTTAGTTGACAGCTCCCTTGTGCATTCCTCTCAGACACAAGCCCCAAACACAGGATGCTCAGTCACACTTGCACACATCCTCATATTGAATGGGTCTTCCTGGGCTGGGAGTGTGGAGGGCCTGACAATTACATGTCAAAGGACAGTAGCCTGCCCTCACACAAAGAACTGCCACACCCCCAACTGGCACCCTGGCAGACATGATGGAACTGAAAGGGGACCTTGTGCATTTCTAAGCCACTCTTTGAAGTCTCCCCCACTTCAAAGGCACATTTGGGTATTTAAGCAGGGTCTCTGACCTTACCAACTCAGACACTTCTGGACAAGATACCACTGGAGAAGAAACCCTGAAGCAGAACCTGCAACCTGCCAAGAGGAACTGCCTGGCTGCCCAAAGGACTCACCCGACTGCTTTTCTGCAAAGGACTGCTGCCCTGCTGTTGCCCTGCTGTTGCCCTGCTGCCTTGCTGTCCTCTGGCTCTAATCTCCAAGGGCTTGAATAGAGCTTGCCTCCTGTTCTCTGAAGTCTCAGGACCAAAAATACTTCATTTCTGCAAAAGAACTCCTCGTGCGGTGGAAATCAATGCACAGCCTGCAAGAAACGACACAGAGCCTGCATTGCGGTGAGAAAATCACTGCATGCCAAACCGAATCAACGTAGGGTTGCAACTGGAAATTCGATGTACAGCCCACTGGATCGATGCAAAGCCGAGCCGGAACAATGTATCCCGACTTCATAAGAGGAATCAACGCAGCGCCTGCCGTACAGCAGAAATTTCAACGCATCGCCCACCGGATCGACGCAGCCACTGTGACTTCAATCTGCACGCCCAGGATTTCAACGCATCGTCCCCGGGGTGTCCGAAAACCCTGCAACCCGGAGAGGATCCCAGTCTACGCGCTGGAAATCAACGCAAAGCCTGCCCAGCGTGAAAACTCAATGACGCATTGTCTGTATGCGCTTGAAAAATCAACGCACACCTCCCCATTTTCCACACAACGCCTCCTCTGCGGTAGCTTGTGGAGAATTTGAACGCAAAACAGGTACTTTGTGCTTGGAAGAGACATTTGATGCTTTTTCAGAACTAAAGACTCTTTATATCATTTTCTAAGTGATATTTCATTGTGTACTTATTGAATCTTAATCGTTTTGACCTGCATTTAACCAGATAAATATTCTATATTTTTCTAAACACTGTGTGGTGTATTTTGTGGTGTTATACACTGTTCTTACATGATTTATTGCACAAATACTTTACACATTGCCTTCTAAGTTAAGCCTGACTGCTCAGTGCCAAGCTACGAGAGGGTGTGCACAGGATAATTTGGATTGTGTGTGACCTACCCTGACTAGAGTGAGGGTCCTTGCTTGGACAGGGGGTAACCTGACTGCCAACCAAAGCCTCAGTTTCTAACTATATATATATATATATATATATATATATATATATATACCCCAGAATCACCTATGTGGAAAAGGGTACATGATTATGGGTAACAATGCTAGGCAGAGTGCAGACTGTGTCGGGAGGGCTACAAACGTTGGAGAGCAGTACACATACCTATGAGCCAGGCTCTTTCTCCCTGTAGCTGTGGCATCAATGCAGTGACACTACTGTTCCTCAGGACATAGGAATCATGAACTGATCAAGGGAATTGTGCGTTTACATGTGCTATGTACTCATCTGCAAGACACACCACTTGTACATTGAGCAAATATGTACTCTTCCGGTTTCTGTAGACCTGTTCATTGGCCCTTGGATCTACCAAGGCGATGTGAGTCTCATCAATGGCCCCTATTACATTTGGGACATTTGATATATTGTAGAAGGGTGCTTTAACAGTGGCCAATTCTGCATGTTTTGTGGGAACCTAATGTACCTGTTCACATGCTTGAGTAGGGCATCCAGCACATCCTACAACACCTTACTGAACTTAGGCTGTGACATCCCTGCAGCCAGTCCCAAAGTCACCTGAAAAGAGCCGCTCACCAGAAAATGCAGGACTGCCACCACCTGGACTGTTGGAGGGATGGCATGGGGATTTCTCAAAGCTGGCAGGAGGTCTGCCTTCCACTGGGCAACCAGTTCCCTGATGCACAAATGGTTCAGTTGATAGGTCAGGATGATGTGGCGCTCTTCCATGGTTTCAAAATCTACGAGTGGCCCATAAACTTGGGCATTCCTCATCAATCCATTTTGGCGATATATAGGTAGGGAGACAAAGAACAATATGGGAACCTCTCACAATGTTGTGCACCAAGTATGACATACAGCAATCACAAAGTATTGGTCATGTAAGTTGGCTGTCATGTTGTAGGAAGACACATTACCGAAACACTAAAGGTGTGGGTGGGTTGTTGTGTAACTGGAGGGGACTGGACTATTGTATCCAGTACAATAGGCGCTAATTAAGCACTTATTTATCAGATTGAGAAGAGTGTAGGAAGTGGCTGTGTCTTTTGGAGGGAGTTCCCTTTATGGACTAGCTGGTCTCACACACCTTACTTCAAAGACCAGAGGCAATCCGCCTTGTCTCGCTGGGCCGCCCATAGAACAGAATGTTTAGGTAGACCATCCATTTACTTACCTTAATTTCTAGGCATGCTTTCATGCTCTTTTGCTGATAGGGATCCCTGACGAATGCCCCAGACCTTCCAACTCATTGTGCGGGCAGAAACATGTTCGTCCCTCATTTTTAGACTCCGTGAGTCATCATTCTCAACTGAGTCCTTACCATACTATTTACTCTTACCTGCAAACACCTTTATTAAATTATTTCTACTTGAAACAGGTGATTGGTAAGGTAATTTTACTCCATTTCTTATCTGTATCCCTGTAATATCCAGTAAGATTTAATCTCAGCACTCCCTCGGCAGTTCTTTTAACAACAAGGTTGAGTCCGCCCAGGTAGTATCATCTTATCTGGGTGGGGATAGGTGGTCAAATGATGAATCATGACACTATGATGTGTGTGAGACCACCTAGTCCGGAAAGGGAACTCCCTCCAAAAGACACAGCCACTTCCTACACTCTTCTCAATCTGATAAATACGTGCTTAATTAGCATCTTTTGTACTGGACACAATAGTCCAGTCCCCTCCAGTTACACAACAACCCCCCCACACCTTTAGTGTTTCGATGATTCTGTTATCCATTCAGGAGCAAGTGTGGGAGTGAACCACTCCTGACACTCTCTTTTTGTGTTTTAATAGGAAGACACATTACTGCATACTCCATACCTAACCAAACTATGCCACATAATCCCTGTGACAATGGACGTGTACAGGACGTGTAAACATACACTTTCCATGTGTTCCCATACGGATTGTCAATACTGACAAATGTAGTGACAAGTTAGGTGATTATCCACAAAGTGTAACCAAAATGAATCAATTTGTGACAATATGCAGGCAATGAAGCAGGGTGAACCCAGGACAGTCATGTAACATACTAAAATGGCATCTGCCTGTCCTGCATGCATTGAACAGATGGAAGTGACCTAATTCGCCTGTCGGCAGTTGTCATGTACTTCCTCATTGGATAACATTGACGTGTATGGGATACTGGGACCAATCACCGCCGGCGGTGGTGGTCATGACCGATGCGGTCATAACCGCCATTTTGTATGGGCCAGCTCACTTAGGCCCATATTTATACTTTTTGACGCTAAACTGCGCTAACGCAGTTTAGCGTCAAAAAAATTTGCGCCGTCTAACGCCATTCTGAAGCGCCATGCGGGCGCCGTATTTATGGAATGGCGTTAGCCGGCGCAAGCAGACCGGCGCTGCCTGGTGTGCGTGGAAAAAAACCACGTACACCAGGCAGCGCCGGCGTTGGGCAAAAATGACGTTAGGGCGTCTTAAAATGGGGCAAGTCAGGTTGAGGCAAAAAAATCGTCTTAACCCGACTTGCGCCATTTTTTAACGACGCCCATCCCCCATCAACATGACTCCTATCATTGTAAAGATAGGAGTCATGCCCCCTTGCCCAATGGCCATGCCCAGGGGACTTCTGTCCCCTGGGCTTGGTCATTGGGCATAGTGGCATGTAGGGGGGCACAAATCAGGCCCCCCTATGCCAAAAAAAATTATTAAAAAAAAAAAAAAAATACTTACCTGAACTTACCTGAATGTCCCTGGGGTGGGTCCCTCCAGCCTTGGGTGTCCTCCTGGGGTGGCCAAGGGTGGCAGGGGGGGTCCCTGGGGGCAGGGGAGGGCACTCTGGGCTCATTTTGAGCCCACTTGTCCCTTAACGCCATGCCTGACCCAGGCGTTAAAAAGCGGCGCAAATGCGCCGTTTTTAGCCACGCCCACTCCCGGGCGTCTCTTTTGCCCGGGAGTATAAATACCACGTAAAGGCCTGGGAGTCATTTTTTAGACGGGAACGCCTCCCTTGCATATCATTAACGCAAGGAAGGGGTTCACGCTAAAAAATGACGCACATTCCGGGAACTTTGGCGCTAGACGCCTCTAACGCCATAGTATAAATATGGCGTTAGTTGGCGTTAGTTTAGCGTCGAATTTGCGTCGAAAAAAACGACGCAAATTCGGCGCAAACGGAGTATAAATACGGCCCTGAATTCCTGGCATTCGGGCAAGGAAGACCTCCACTTTGTGTGCTGCTGTGTCCTGAATCTTGGAGCAATGATGGCACACACTGCAGGGGATAGGGCCCCAGCTGTCACAAGTGAGGAGCTAGAGAAACTGGTGGAAGGGGTCCTAACCCTGTATGGGCGGTTGTATGGTGCTCCAGGGCAACAGGTCAGAACAACGTCTTTTGTCCCACATTTCGGGTGGTGTTTGATGATGATTGTGTGTGCACATTGACATGTTATGACTGATTTGGGGTTTTGCATGCACAAGATTTGTGTGGTATATTAGCAGTGTGCATGGTCCGTGTATGTTGTGTGTCACCAAAGGTTGCAGCTGTATTGGTATTATTTACAGAACGTCCCTTATTTTTAGAATGTATCCCATGCAGATCAGCATCCACCAGAAAAAAGGGTTATGGGGAACCATCGCCAAGGAAGTGCAGACCCTGAGGTTCCGTAGCTGGCTGAGCACCCGCTGCTGGAAGCGGTGGGAAGACCTGAGAAGCTGGGCCCGGAAGACCGCAGAGGCCCAGCTTTGGACAGCCTCCCAAAGTGGAAGAGGTGCTCGTCAGACCCTGACCCCCCCCTAATGGCCTGCATACTGGCAGTAGCCTACCAAGAGTTGGATGGGCGCTTGAGGGCAGCACAGCAGCCTCAAAGGGGTAAGTGTAGACTGTCAAGTGACTTCTGCATGGTTGTGTACTGTGACTCTCACTGGACTTGGGCTTTGGGTGGTCAGAAGAGATTTGGTGAGTGTACAGTCCTTGTTGTCACACCAATCATGTAGGAGTGTGACACGTTAACTATGTAGAGCCATGCAGGAACAGAAGTGGTGGTACTGTGACACACATTCAACTGTACGTATGGCCCGCTCAAATGTTCTATCATGTCACTGGCTGCATCCTCCATCTCTGGGTGTACTGTAGTAGTACAAGGTGATCATATTGGCACTGTATTTGGGTAATGACAGGTATGTTTTGTTAACATTGCATTTACTTCAATTGCAACATCAATGGACCTCTATACCAAATGTACTCCACGCATTCCTGTCAGTTAGTTTGTGTGCACAGTTCCGGGGTCAGATTTGTTTAATCCTTTAATGAATGACCTGTGGTTTGGTATGTTAAAGGGTTGAATTGTTGGATCAGTCATTTAGCCAGTTGACAGGCATGTAGGAGTTTTCAATCAGGTGTATAGGTTGCAGGGTGAGGTTATCGCTGATGAGTTTGGGTATCACTTGCATGACTCTATTGTTCATGGCTGCAAAATGGTGTCTTATTTTCCCGTCAGGGCGTAATGTATGTATTGTTTTTATGTGAAATGGATGTGTGGGTTATCACCATTTCCTCCTTTTCTGTTTCTTCTCTCTCTATCTCTGTCTATGTGTGCATTAGCATCATCTGGCAAAGGAGGAAGGGCACTGGCGAGTGGGGATGCAGCAGCCTGTGGGACCCAGGAGGCTGGCACCAGTGAAACTGAGGGGATCAGTGGGACGGATGGCGAGGGGAGCACCATGGGGAGACTGGAGCAACCACCAAATCAGATTCTGATTCCTACCCCGGTGGCGGCTCCCATCTGGGACCACCCCAGCACTATCCTTGTCCACCACTCCCCTTACCAGCACTGCCCTCCCTGTAGCTCCCCATCCAGTTGCCTGTGCCTGCTTACCCTGGAGGGTGGACATCTCCTTCGCCTCAGGCACCTCTGCCCCTGCCCCAGTTAGCCCTGCTGCCCTCAATGAGGATGCTATTGACCTCCTGAGGGCCATCTCTGTGGGGCCGAAAACCACTGTGAATGCCATCCAGGGACTAGGATCCCAGATGCAGCAGTCCAATGCGTTCCTAGAAGGCATTCACGGTGCCTTGTCTGGCCTACAAATATCGTTTCAGGCTCTGGCCTCCTCATTGACGGCAGCCTGTGTCCCTTCTTTTTCCATCCCATCTTTTTCCAGCTACCTGTTCCCAATCCACAACCCCTCTCCTTACATCCATCCAGGGCACACCTAAAGACCATCATACACCCACTACAACAGACAAGGTGCGCAAAGAGAGACATAAGCACCACAAATGAACCCACAGGCATGCAACAGACACACACACACAACACACACCTCCATACACAACAAAAGACACTTCCCACACTGCCTCCCTTACAGTCACATCACCACACACACCTTCCAGCACTGCATCATCACACACTGGACCTGCTAGCATTCCTGTGATACCCTCAATCACCACAATAGCAGACTCACAGAAACTCACCACAGTCACCACAACTACCTTCCCTGCCACCTGCAGCACATCCACCTCACTTGCACACACCACCCCAACATTCACTCATGCATCTCCCATTCCCTCTCCCGGCATCTCTACCCCCTCCTCCCACTGAATGCACACACACCCACTCTCCCACCCACCATTCACCCACCACAGGCATGCACACATTGCACACACCAGCATCCACATACAGCACACCAACACGTCAGACAAGCACTCCCTCTGCCTCCACTCCCAAACCTCAACCATGTGACCACCCCTATGTACCTAAAAAAGTTTTCCTTGCCACCCTTGACCTCTTCCCTACTCCCCTCCCACCCCGTCTTACCCCTAAATGTTGTGTTCCCCTGCCCCCCAGGCCCTTCTACTTCCCATTCCTCTGGTACACCCCTGGTTTATCTCCTGCTCCTCCATCTAGCAAAAAATCCACCCTCCCAGAGCCAAAGTACCCCCTCCCAAGCCCTAACCGAGACATGCCCTTCCAAATCAAAGCCAAGCCCCATCGCACCACCCCTAAACTCCTGAGGTGCCTGCCTGTCCCATTAATGTGACTATAAAAGGAGACCTGTTTGCTGTCAGGAGTCAAGTTGGGGCCATGATATCTGGACAATGTGTCCTGCATTTCCAGACATTTGACTTGCCATTTGGCACATTTTGTATACATTTAATTTTTATATTTTTTTAAGAAATACATCTGCATGTATTGCTGTGGGTGGCAAGTTGAGAAACTTGTCCTGGTTTCCTTCTACATGGTGGTGTGACATCTGTGTGCAAAGGTGTGTGTAGTCTGTGTCTGGGATGTGTCTGTGTTGTTGCATGTCCTGGGTAGATAGGTTGTGCCATGTGCATATTGTTATGTGTCTGACTGTTTGTTTGTGGGATTGTTGTGTGCGTCTGTGTGTATGGTGCTGCATCTGTGGATTTCCTTATATGTTGGTTGTACGTGATGTGTTACCTGTGTCATTGTTTGGATTTATGTTCACTGCTATTGATTGTGTGTCATTGCTACATACAGATATGGTGTGTGCATGTGTGGTGTCTGTCTATTCCTGCATTGAGATGTTTGTGGTCTAGTTGTCATTGTGCGGTTATGGGGTGTTGTGTATGGATGTGTATGACTGTGTTGGTATTCATTGTGCTGTATGTTTGTCACTTATCTACTTGACTTTGTGTGTGTATTGGGTACTTGGCTTTGACGTATTTTGTATGTGCCTATGTGAGAGGTTTTCGCTGTCTGTGCGAGGTATGTGTGTTATGTGTGGGAGTGTATCACTGTCATTTCCTCCACTCTGTGCTAGGCATACTTACGGTTGTCATCTTTGTTGTTGTCGCTGGCCCTGAAGGTGTATGGTGAGATACAACACGGGAAAGAATAGTGGTTTGTTTGCCGTGGCAACTGCGGACGTGTCTCTGTGCCTGGAGGTGGGTGTCTCCTTTTGTACTTTATGTTTCTGCCAGGATTTTCATCACGGCCAGCCCGCCCCGGATATCCTGACGGTGTGGTGACTCAGAATGTAGTAGGCAGCACATTGGTTTCCACCAGCCTGAAGATGCCTACTGCCGCCGGATGCTGCTTGTCGGCAGTGGCGGTGCTGGTGGTCAGTTGTCAGTGTTGCATTGGGTTCACCGCCTTATTTGTTATATGGCAGTCTGCACCGCCACCCTGGTGGCTGTCACTACACTGCCACCAGCGTGGCGATCGGGTTACAGCCAAACTAGGAACGACCACCTGCGTATACTACGTTACTAGTACTATAGTGTTTATTGAAGTCTGTGGGATTGTGCAGTTGTTTGTGTGCTTAGCCTGTACCCGAGCACTTCACCTAACATAGGTTTATGCCAGCAGGGAATCAGATCTGAAGTCCGCCGGAGTGGGTAGGAACATTTTTCATGCTCCTCCCCACTGGGAGAGGACTTTGTGTTTGCTCGCACTCAGTGGGAGCTTTAAAATTGGTCCTGCCAAGCTGGAGCAAACACAGGTTTCCCTGCATGCGCCAGTGTGGACAGGTAAACCACTTTGTCCTAGGAGTGGGCACCCTGGGACATAGCAGGAGCCGTCCCTGAGGGATATGGGCCCAAAGGGACAATAATGGCTCTGGAAGGGGTGCCCCATGGCCCCCTCCTCTTTCTAATTGCAACTGGGACCCATTGGCTCGAGGGATGTGTGCCCCTCTCCCCCTTTTTACCTACATCTGGGCCTCAGGGTTGTGGGGTCCCAGGGCTGAAATCAGCCCCGGGAAGGGGGACGCGTCCCTCCCTTCCACTTACCATGGTTTTGTTTTCCTCTGTGGATCTGTGGCATAGTGAAAATAAAAAAATAAAAATTGTCCCAAGGCAGGGTCCCCATGGACCACCAGACCTAGGGCTCAGGGTATTGCTACCCTCCCCCCAGGTTTTTTAAATGTTTTTTTCTTAAGACTTGCTTGAGTCCTAACATGGCTGTCACAACTTCCAGGGTAGGGACACCCTGACCCCTCAGCTCTAGTAGTGGCCTCCCAGAGTGACCCCTGCGTGCAAAAAAGCATTTTAAAAAAAGGTTTCAGCAGGAGCTGAGGCGGATCCAAAGATCTGTCAAAAATAACTAAATAAATAAATAAATAAACATGGGTTCCTGCGCTTGTTTCAATGGAGCCCCTAGGTGAGGCAGGTCCCGGGGGCCTTCATATTTTCAGCCCTGTGGACCACCACCTCCCAGGGGCTTGAAACAAATCAAACGAGTGGGGCACCTGGCCCACTGCAGCCCTGGGGACTGCCATCTTCCAAGGGCTTTAAACTAATGAAACATAAGGGGCCGCGCACCCCCGCTGCCCCAGCGACCACCACCTCCCTGGGGCTTCAAATAAATGAAAAATGCGGGGTGACCGCCTGAGCCCCCCCCACAGCCAAGAGGACTGCCACCTCCAAGGGGCGCATGTTTAAAACTAATCGGGAGGGCCGCTGGGTCCCCCCCTGCAGCCCCGGGGACAGCCACCTCCTTGGGGCACATGTGTAAAACGAATGTGGGGGGCCACCCGCGCCCCCGGCAGCCCCAGGTATCGCTACCACCCTGGGGCATAAATTTATATTAAAACACATTGGGGGTTCCTTGCTGAACCCGAGCCCTGGGGACCACCACCTCCCTGGGGCTATTGATGTTGGAGTGGGGCTGCACAGCCCACCTCACAGAGCCACTAATGACCCTGGGGACTGCCACCCCCCAGGGCCACCTCCTGCTATGTCCCAGGTGCCCAACCCCGGGACAGCTCCCACCAAGTCAGAGCATACACTCTGCTCGGATGAAGTGAGAGCTGTCAAACAGCTCTCACTTTATGCAAGCAGAGATTTCCTCTGTTTCGCCACCTGTGGAGATGCAGGCAGGGAAACAGAGAAAACCGCTTTCACAGAGAGGGAGGTCCTTTAGCATCTCCTTCTCTGTGACAGCAAGCCTGGCTTCCACAGGAGGTGGGGAGCTGACTTTGACCGCAGAGTCATCAAGCTCCCCTGCGGTCCCCAACATTGTGACTGGGTGCCCTAAGGGGCACCCAGGTCACATGGCCATGCCCGAGGGATGGGATCCCCTGGGTCGAGATCGGCCCTGGGGAGGCGGGCCATGCAGCCCCCTTCACCCCAAAAAAATATTTAGGCCAGGTCCTGGGAGATGAGGTCCCACGGGGCCGAGATCAGCACTGGGAAGGGGGCCACATAGCCCCCTCCGAACAACAAAATTAATAATTAGGCCGGGCCCTGGAGATAGGCTCCCTGGGGTCTGAGATCAGACCTGGGGAGGGGGCCACATGGCCACCCTTCCCCCAAAAAAATGAAACATTAGGCTGGGCCCCGGGAGATGGGGGACCCAGGGCCCAAGATCTGCCCTTGGGAGCAGGGCCATGCAGCACCTCTCCAACCAAAATAAAGTTACTAATTAAACTGGGCCCTGGGGAATGTGGTCTCCAGGGCCAAAATCAGTCAGGAGAGGAGGACATCCAGACCTGCTGCCAATTACTGCTGTGCGTGGCCATAACATTACACTCCACCCTTGGATCATTGACTCTCCTGACATACAGGTCTGAAAGTAACTCTTTATGGTCTAAACGTAGTCATTAGATTAGATTAGTCATGCATTGTGCACAGCAACAGCATTATTATAATACAATGTACTCCACCTAAAATAGAATAAAGCTGACCGAAATCTGTGAGCCACCCAAAGAGTCAGCCCCTCCACCTTTGTCTACATCTTGCTACACTCCCTTCACCAATTTGTGCAAGGCTTCAATGTGAGAATGGATAGATTTAGAATGATCTGATAGATTAAAACAACACATTCCTTCAAATTCTGGGCAGCCATGGTCGTGCTTCAGAAGCAAGTAGTCAATGGCTGCCCTGTTTGGCAAAGCAGCTTTTCTAGTGTCTCGTATATCTAGTAATAGTTCTGCCAAAGCAATAGATGTATGATAAATATTCTTCACCATCAAACATGCTAGTTTATTAATAACTCAGGTATTATAAACAGCTAATCCGGGAACTCCTATCATAGAAAAACCTAAGCTTACATACTCTAAATTATGACTAAACTTCAGAATCACAGTCTTCACTTAGTTGAACTGTTTCCCTTGTGTTTTGAGTACATAATACAACATATAATGGAAACATCATGAGTCCTAACCACGTGAAAGCACACAGCCCTCTAGTTATGTTTGCAGGGATGTAAGTATATGTAATGTTCCCACAAGATAATAACCATCCAACAGGTAACTTGACATGCTTAATGTGACTAGAAGCAGACACTGTGTTCTTGCAAGAAATGCTATTATTTACATTTTTACACATTTTATTGTGTCTTCATTGACATAGTACTTGTTGTTCCCATAGAATCTCTTGAGGACTTTGAGGAGAACCCGTTGTTGCCTCGACAATCGGCACTGTTGGTTGATTTCTTCAGCGCGGGGGTCTTTTGGCCCCTCCTGACCCCACTCGGACACGTCCAAAAATGATCTACGCAGCACAGTCAGCACAAAAACACCTCATAGTATGATCTGTAAAGGAGAGAAGTATGATAATTTTTGCAAATAACATATATCATCTGGTACATATTCCCATTTTCTTTGTCTTGGTTTCATGACGAAATGTTGTCTTTGCCCTTTGCTATGATTTCTGCTGGTTCAGGGGGATGATTTGTGGCTTCTAATCACACCTTAGCACTGGGATGTTTGTCAGTTGACTCAAAGCCTCCCTCCCTATGCACTGTTAGAAGGGCTGGGGCAGTCCCCTTTGAAACTACTCCTCCATACACTAGACTAATCACACTTTTAGCAATTCTGTCCTCAGTTTGTGTCTCCACTATTCAAACAGAATACCTTTGATTTCTTCTTGTAGTCTGAATTGATCACTCCCCCCAAGACCTAAATACCCTTGAGTGCCAGCCCTGATCAAGGAGCAATCAATCCAAAATGCTCTGGGGAAATTGTATGCCAACACCATTTCAATGAGCAACAAATCTTTTGGTTTCAGTCTATACATCTTCAAAGCATGCAAATCGAGACCTGCAAATTCTGGTGTTGCTTGGTACGGAGCTAAAGCTCCTGTTTTTGTCTCCCAATACGTAATAGAATTAGTCACTACATGAGGTTGTATCTGTAATGCTGGGGTCACCATTCACATCAAAGGAGTCTCTACATTTGTTAAAGGTCTATTATTTAGTAATAGTAAAGCTTAATTCAAATTATCTCTCCAATTTTTCAGGTTACCGCGAGCCCGTTTGCGTAACTGGGCTTTCAGCAAACCATTCATTCTCTCAATCAATCCTGCAGCTTGTAGATAATATCGATTATGATAAATGCATTCTATATTGTGTTGTGAACAGTAGTCTTGCACCAACTTACCTTTAAAATGTGACCCATTGTCACTCTGAATCTGAAGTGGAACTCCATAGTACAATATCAACAAATCTAGGTGCAGATTTATGGAAAGTGGCACTGCACTTTCCATGCACCGCTTAGCACCCCTTATCACCCCTCTACCACCACCATGTGTGCGCTGTATTTAAAATACAGCGCACCATGGAGCATGGTAGGAGACAATAGGGTCATTCTATGTGACGCTATTGATGTACTCTGCAGGAGTAGCGTCAAAATGTGGGCGCTACTTCCGCAGAGTACATAGGGGGCCATTTTCTAACGCCTGCTCCAAGGAGGCATTAAAGTGCGGTACAAAATGGCACATGGAAATCTGTTAGATTTCCTAGTGCCATTTTTTCAGCCCCCCCCTCCCCCCTAATGGGGGAACGCCACATTTGCATACATTATGCCTGGCGCAGGAAAAACGTAGCACAAAGGGTTACAAAGTGGCTCAATACATGCATTGTGCCATTTTGTAAATGTGGCACAAGGATTTTGGCCTTGGGCCACATTAACATAAAAATAAATTACGCTAATGGGGTGCCAGATAGCGCTAGGGCTTAAAAATATGCCCCCTTGTGTCTTAATTGTATTTAACTGAGTAGCACCTTTACATGGAAATGCCATCAAATAGCCAGAATAAGTATCCAACCCGGTGCAGGCGTATTGACACCCGCAACTATTTGGTAGTGGCCCATGTAATCAATCTGACATATATGCCCTGGCAGCTTTCCTCTCCCCAACTGACCTCTGACAGTCTGCAGAACAGATCTCTGTTGCGTGTGTTGACAAATAGGACATTGCATAATGATTTTCTAAATCACATCTAGTGGAATGTGCATCCCTTAATTTCTGCCCACCTGTTAGTGGCCTTCTCTCCCAGATGTCCGCATTTTTGGTGAACCTATTTAACCATCCCCACTAAGTCAGAGTCCTGTGTCACCACTTCTGCCTGTGAGATTTTCACTTTGTCATCTGCAAGGGAATCAAACTATCGATCTAGTGAGTCGATAGGACAGTGGGCATCAACATGATATACAGTGACAGTGCTTTGCTCTAACATTTCCCAAATTTCCTGCCACAGTTCTTTGCCGCACACCTCCTTAGAATGTATTTGCCAAATGTGTGCATGCCACACGGGGAGCCAGGCAGCCAACCCATTGGCAGTATACCAAGAATCAGCATACATCTGACATTTCCCAGGTAATTCTTGTTTTTGAAATTGATTTACAGCATACAATTCTGCGCACTGTCTACTTTTCCCTTCTCCAGTAGTGGAAATCAGCTTTTTGGTTACAGGATTATACAACACTGCCTACCTCTTGGCCCACACATATTTTGCTGAACCATCAGTGAACCATACATGCTTCCTATCCTCAGGGGACAAGGACTCAAATGACTCAACCCACCTGATGGGTGACTCTTTTACCTCTGGCACCTCCTGTAACGCCTCATCATCCTGCATGGGGGCCTGTGCTAGCCTTTTGTGCAGGGTTGCGGTTCCTACTGGTCCCACTTGGGCTCTGTCCTGAATGTACCATTTCCAATAAATGATACTGGCATGTGCATGAACTATTCAGTGAGTTTTGGTTGAACTCATCACCCACTGCATTAACGGGATTTTGGGTCTCAGAATCACATAATGCCCTATTGTCATTTGCTCAGTATCCACTAGAACCCAATAACATGCCAGTAACTGCCTTTCAAAGGGACCACTCTCCAGCGTCTGGTAACTTTTTGGTACTGAAACCTAGGGGCACCCTCTTTCTTCCATGTTTTTGCCACATACTCCAATTTACATATTGCCCCGTAACTGTCACATGTAACTCAATGTCTCCCTCCTGTACTGGCCACAAGTATAAAGCATGCTGAATCACCTCCTTTGCCATTTCAAACGCACACTGCTGCTGCTCTCCCCATTCAAACTCATGTTTGTTTTGAGTCACCTTGTATAAAGGGGTCAAAATCTGACTCAAGTGAGTAATATGCTGTCTCCAGAACCCAAACAATCCACTGAATTGCTGAGTTTCCTGCTTATTACGTGGTGTGGCAAGTTTTTCGTACCTGCGGCAACACCTCTCTATGTCCCTGATTCCAATGAATTCCTAGAAACTTCACATTCTGAGAGGGTCCTTGCATCTTGCCCAGATTTATCACCCACCCCTTGCTTTGCAACTGTTCCAAAACCCTGTCCAACTGAGTCCCCACCTGTCCGCGTGTTTCTCCCTAAATCATCACATCATCAATGTATTGTGACAGCTGCAGCCATGGCATGACAGGTACTTCATCCAGGTGTTCTGCCACCAGCCTGTGACAGATGGTGGGGCTGTGTACATACCCTATGGGTAATTGTAATGGCTTAAATTGTCTCCCGCCCCACGAGCATCTGAATTACTCTTGATTTTCAGGGGCCAATGGTAAGGAAAATAATACATTAGCAATATCAATGGTTGAGTACATGGTCCCTTTAGTTCTTTGTATTCTTTCAAACAAAGTCATGGTGTTGGGGACCACAGCAGTCAAAGAAAGTATGTATCTGCTCAATTCTCAATAGTCAATGGTCATTCTAAGGCTCCCATCCAGATTGCGCATGGGCCACACAGGATTATTCCATGCAGTGGTGACCGGGCCACCACCCCTGCTTCTACTAAATAATGTATGCTCTTACTTATCTCCTCATGCCCTGCCAGGATTCAGTATTGCTTCAAATGAACCACCTTGGTGGCTGTGAGCACCTTTACTGGAGGTATCATCAAATGACCCATCCTCACTGCTGCCGCTGAAATGTATCTCTGCGATCCAAATATATAAAAACCATCCTCCAAATATAAAGTAATTCCCTTCAGTGTATCAATTGCAAGAATATATTCAAAGAGGGGCACTATCAAAACCGTGTATTCTCTTTTTGGTGTTCTCCCCTATTTTCATTTTAACCTTGGTTTACACAGCAGAGGGGTTTCTTTCCACCCAAACCTGTGATGGTGTAATGCTGACCTTTGAACTTTTTTCAGATTTCCAAATATCAAAGAGGCCTCCGCTCGGGGTGTACACCAAGACCCTGACCTTCTGGACGTTTCCATTTTTCCAATATATCTCTAAATTACCATGGAGTCCATTATCCTTATGAGCCCATCCCTGCACAGGAGTTTGGTCTGTTTCCTAATCTGATTTGAACCTGTTGACTTTTGTCCAAGTCAAATCTGAATTTATGCTTTCATACCTGCAGGGAGATTCCTTTCCTTCCTTGTTCTCAGCAGTCAACCAATCAGTGTCTAGATTTTCCTCCTCCCAAACCCTTGGGGAAACATTTTTCTTCCTCTGGCATCTCAGCCCTGCCCTGACTCATCTGTTTGTTATCTTGCTTATTCACCTTACTGCTCCCCTCCTTTTAGTCCACCCCTCACTTGTGATACATCTCCCACATACTCTTGGTATCTATCCCACCTACCTGTTCTTTGTTGACACTCTCCTTAACCTCTTAGCTGCTGAGCCTTTTCCCCCCCAGTGCTGAGCCCTTTTTTGGCTATTTGGGGTAGTTCGCGCTTAGGCCTTCATAACTTTTTGTCCACATAAGCTATCCACGCCAAACTTGCGTCCTTTTTTTCCAACATCCTAGGGATTCTAATGGTACCCAGAGTTTGTGGTCTCCCCTGGAGGAGACCAAGAAAATAGCCAAAATACAGTGAAAATTTTGTTTTTTCCCCAAAAAATGGGAAAAAAGGGCTGCCGAAGAAGGCTTGTGGTTTTTTCCCTGAAAATGCCATCAACAAAGGGTTTCTGGTGCTGAAATCACTATCTTCCCACCTTTCAGGAGCGGGCAGACTTGAATCAGAAAACCACATTTTCCAACACAAATTGTGCATTTTACTGGGACATACCCCATTTTTACTATTTTTGGTGCTTTCAACCTCCTTCCAGTTAGTGACAGGAATGGGTGTGAAACCAATCCTGGATCCCGGAACGCTAAACATTTCTGAAAACTAGACAAAATTCTGGATTCAGCAAGGGGTTATTTGTGTAGATCCTACAAGGTTTTCCTACAGAAAATAACAGCTGAAATAAAAAAAATATTGAAATTGAGCTGAAAACAACAGCCATTTTTCTTTATGTTTTACTCTGTAACTTTTTCCTGTGATGTCAGATTTCTGAAAGCAATATACCGTTTTGTCTGCTGGACTCTTCTGGTTGCGGGGATATAAAGGGTTTGTAGGTTCATCAAGAACCCTAGGTACCCAGAGCCAATAAATGAGCTGCACCCTGCAGTTGGTTTTCATTCTATACTGGGTATACAGCAATTCATTTGCTGAAATATGAAGAGTGAAAAAGAGGTATCAAGAAAACCTTTGCATTTCCAAAATGGGATCAAGATAAGGTTTTGAGGAGCAGTGGTTATTTGCACATCTCTGAATTCCGAGGTGCCCATACTAGCATGTGAATTGCAGGGCATTTCTCAAATAGACGTCTTTTTTACACACTCTCTTATAGTTGGAAGGAAAAAATGTAGAGAAAGATAAGGGGCAATAACACTTGTTTTGCTATTCTGTGTTCCCCCAAGTCTCCCGATAAAAATGATACCTCATTTGTGTGGGTAGGCCTAGTGCCCGCGACAGGAAATGCCCCAAAACACAACGTGGACACATCCCATTTTTTGATAGAAAACACAGCTGTTTTTTCCAAAGTGCCTACCTGTAGATTTTGGCCTCTAGCTCAGCCGGCACATAGTGAAACCTACCAAACCTGTGCATTTTTTAAAACTAGAGACCTAGGGGAATCCAAGATGGGGTGACTTGTGGGGCTCTGACCAGGTTCTGTTACCCAGAATCCTTTGCAAACCTCAAAAGTGGCTAAAAAAAACAAGTTTTCCTCACATTTCGGTGACAGAAAGTTATGGAATCTGAGAGGAGCCACAAATTTCCTTCCACCCAGCGTTCTCCTAAGTCTCCTGATAAAAATGATACCTCACTTGTGTGGGTAGCCTAACGCCCGCGACAGGAAATGCCCCAAAACACAACGTGGACACATCCCATTTTTTGACAAAATATAGAGCTGTTTTTTGCAAAGTGCCTACCTGTAGATTTTGGCCTCTAGCTCAGCCGGCACATAGGGAAACCTATCAAACCTGTACATTTTTGAAAACTAGAGACCCAGGGGAATCCAAGATGGGGTGACTTGTGGGGCTCTGACCAGGTTCTGTTACCCAGAATCCTTTGCAAACCACAAAAAGTGGCTAAAAAAACAAGTTTTCCTCACATTTCGGTGACAGAAAGTTCTGGAATCTGAGAGGAGCCACAAATTTCCTTCCACTCAGCGTTCCCCCAAGTCTCCCGATAAAAATGATACCTCACTTGTGTGGGTAGGCCTAGCGCCCGCGACAGGAAATGCCCCAAAACACAACGTGGACACATCACATTTTTTCATAGAAAACAGTGCCTACCTGTGGATTTTGCCCTCTAGCTCAGCCGGCACCTGGGGAAACTTAGCAAACCAGCACATTTTTTAAAACTAGAAACCCAGGGGAATCCAAGATGAGGTGACTTATGGGGCTCTGACCAGGTTCTGTTACCCAGAATCCTTTGCAAACCTCAAAATGTGGCTAAAATAACACATTTTCCTCACATTTCGGTGACAGAAAGTTCTGGAATCTGAGAGGAGCCACAAATTTCCTTCCACCCAGCGTTCCCCCAAATCTCCCGATAAATATGATACCTCACTTGTGTGGTTAGGCCTGGTGCCCGCAACAGGAATAGATCACACAACGGTCAATATTGGTCCTTACGTGAGGCAGCTGTTGACCCTGGGGTGATCCATTCCTGACACAGACACTAGGTGTAGGCACTCAAGTGGGGTAGTGTTTTTATCAGGACAGGTGAGGAGTCACTGGGTGGTAGGAATGTTGTGGATCCCAGCATATTCCTGTAGTTTGTGTGACAGAAATGCGAGAAAAATTTAGTTTTTTTTCAACATTTCAGCTTTGCAGGGTATTCTGGGTAAGAAAACATTGGGGAATCCACACAAGTCACACCTCTGTGGACTCCCCCGAATGTCTAGTTTCCAGAAATGTTTGGGTTTAGTTTGTTTCTCTATATGGCCGCCGAATCCAGGACCAAAAACACAGGTGCCTGCCTTACAAAACCAGTTTGTTTTGCCATAGATAATTTTGATGTCTCCACAATATGATTTGGGTGGTGGAATTTGGTTCTGAACTAAAAAGGGGAGCTCCCAAGACAGCACTCTCTCTCTCTCTCTCTCTGCTTGCCGCCGCATTCACCTGCTCTCTCGGTTGGCCTAACCCACTATTACCCAGTTGCTCAAACAGCTTGCGAAGGGACAGCAGGACTGTCCTCATCACCTCCCTCATAATGTACTGGAAGAGGAGTTATCGAATGGGACTCCTCTGACTGAAAAATCACTCCCAGAGTCTGCGCCATTGTCCTATCCCTCAGATGCTGTCTCAGTATCTGATGTCTCAGTCTCTGATCCTATGTCAGAGCGGTCCTCTATAACCTGAGTGCAGGCAGCAGTCATCCATCAAGATGCCATCTCTGCTATTGGCTAAACTGTTGCTCTAAAACACTAGCCTATGTAGACAGTCACAAAATCGATGGTGTGTGTGAGATACGTTCAACAGTAGAGGCCACCTTACCTGCGCTTCTTCCCTCAATCAGCACGTACTTTCAAGACACTCAAAAAACACCTTGTCACATACCATTCATCACAGTCTTTAGCACCTCCTGCGCCCAGTCCAACAATCATTATTGGTGCTCCCACTCCCTCCTCCTCGGATTCCCTCATTACCACCCAGCAAAAGTGCCCTTCATCTCTCCATAGCCGCCCTCCACCCCGCACATACATTTCATTGGTATTATAGTGCAGGTAATGGCTGACTTTACTAATGTACTCAGCTTTTTACATAAAATACAGATTTGCTCTTTGCAGTAGGCATATAAACCTTCTGCACTTCTTTATGGCACTAAAACTGCCACTAGACAAGTCGGACCCTTTTCCCCCCAGGGAAACCACACACATATTGACAAAAGTGATATATATATGACAGCCAACCACCTGAAACTCAACTCAAGCAAAACCGAAATAATCGTCTTTGGCACACACAAAAACACCTGGGACCCCTCATGGTGGCCCACCACGCTAGGCCCTGCACCCACCCCAGCCAACCACGCACGCAACCTCAGCATCATCCTAGACTCCTCCCTCTCGATGACCCAACAAATCAACGCTCTCACCTCCTCATGCTTCAACACACTCCGTATACTGAAAAACATTCAAATGGATCCCCACAGAGACCAGAAAAACTGTCACTCACGCACTCATCAGCAGCAGGCTTGATTACGGAAACGCCCTCTACGCCGTCACCACTCTAAAACTCAAGCGCAAACTACACGCATCCAGAACTCAGCAGAACGACTCATCCTCGACCTCCCCCGACACAAACACATCTCTCCACACCTCAAATCCCTCCACTGGCTCCCCATTGACAAAAGGATCACCTTTAAGATCCTCATCCTCGCACACAAATCACTCCACAACACAGGCCCTGCCTACCTCAACGAGAGTCACCTTCCACACCCCCACACGAAACGTCCGCTCAGCTGACCTCTCTCGCGCCTCTGTCCCCCGCATCAAACACAGCACCACTGGGGATAGATCCTTCTCCTACCTTGCACCCAAAACCTGGAACGCCCTCACAACCCACCTTCGCAAGACCCAAAACCTACTTCTTTTCAGGAAGGGCCTCAAAACCTGGCTTTTCGAACAATGAACCTCCCAGCCCCTTTCCCTCCCTCTGTCCCCCCCCCCAGCACCTTGAGACCCTCACGGGTGAGTAGCGCGCTTTATAAATCTCTTTGATTGATATATATAGATCTACTTCTATATATATATATATCTATCTACATAGATATATCTATAGATATATCCATGTACATAGATATATCTATAGATATATCCATGTACATAGATATATCTATCTACATAGATATATATATATAGATCTACATATAGATCTATTTTTTTTAGTTGTTGTATGGTTTCCCTGGGGGCCAAAATGGCCCCCAGGGAAACCCTACAACATCTAAAAAAAAAAATTGCCCCACAGGGGGTCACCCTGCCCATGGGCGACCCCCTGTCATTTTATTTTATTTTTTTATTTTATTTTTGGGGAAAAAAAAAAATTTCCCCTGGGGGGGGCGCCCCCCCCCCAGGGGGCACCTACCTTTTTTTATAATAAAAAATATGCCCGGGGGGGCGGCCCGTTTTCCGAGGGGGCCGCCCCCCCAAAGTGAAATCCCTGGCGTCTAGTGGTGTTTCCTGGCCCCCGATCGCAGCTGTGCTGCGATCGGGGGCCAGGAAACACTTTCAGAAGGCCTTGCAAGAAAGGGGAGAGGCCTTTTGAAAGTGTTTCCTAGCGCCTCGATCGCAGCTGTGCTGCGATCGGGGGCCAGGAAACACTTTCAGGAAGGCCTCGTAAGAAAGGGGAGAGTCTCCCCTTTCTTACGAGGCCTTCCCGAACGTGGGGAAGGCCGTTTTCCCCATCGAAGCAGGAAGCGGCCGCAAGGCTGCTTCCTGCTTCGATGGGGAAAACAGAGGCGTGCTGACGTCACAAAGGGGTGGGGGAGGGGGGGAGACACGGAAGCTTCCGTGTCTCCTGGGAAAAGTAAAAAAAAAAATAATAATCCTCGGGTGCAACGCACCCGAGGATTTATTAACACCCTCCCTGGTGTCGGCCACTGGTCGTGACCCGCACCAGGGAGGTAGTGCGGGCATCGGCCAGTGGCCGTTGCCCGCATTTAAGGGGTTAAACAATGCCATAAACATATCTCTTCTAGATACCCGGTGTTAGAAATGGGGTCTTTGGTTGGCAGTCAGGTTACCCCCTATCCAAGCAAGGACCCTCACTCTAGTCAGGGTAAGTCACACACCTGTGCCCACCCTCTGGTAGCTTGGCACTGAGCAGAAAGGCTTAACTTAGAAGGCAATGTGTAAAGTATTTGTGCAATAAATCATATAATAACACCATATTGCACAACAAAAATACAACACACAGTGTTTAGAAAAATATATAATATTTATCTGGATAAATGCAGGTCAAAACTATTAAAGATGCAACAAGTAATTGTTGAGATATCACTGAAAAGTGATATAAAGTGTCTTAAGCCTTTTAAAAGCAAACAAAGTCTCTTTCAAGCACAAAGTACCTGGTTCACGTGAAAAATCTCTGCAAAGAACCGCAGAGGAGGAGATTCGTGGAAACAAAGGGGTGTGAATCGATTTCTCTGGCTGCACACAGCGATGCGTCGTTTCGTTTTCACGCAGGGACGGGTTACGGGGATTTCACACACCCTGGGGACGATGCGTGAATTTCCCAGCACTGACAGGATGAAGTCACAGGAGCTGCGTCGATCCGGTGGTTGTTGCGTCTAATTTTCTACCGCACAGCAGGCGCTGCATCGACTCCTCATTGGAAGTCGGGCTGCGTCGTTCCAGGTCGGCTGTGTATCGATCCGGTGAGGCCATGCATCAAATTTCCAGTCGCTACGCTGGCGCTGTATCGATCTTCTCGTTGCAAAGTCGGGCTGCGTCGGTTCGGCGTGCAGGCTGTGCATAGTTTCTGGCAGGCTGTGTGTGAATTTCGCCGCACAAGGAGTCCTTTTTGTAGAGATGAAGTATTTTTGGTCCTGAGACTTAAGGGGACAGGAGTCAAGCTCTAGCCAAGCCCTTGGAGAGCACTTCTTCCCCTCAGCCAGAGAGCAGTAAGGCAGCAGGGCAACAGCAGCCAGCAGTCCTTCACGGAAAGCAGGCAGGTGAGTCCTTTGGGCATCCAGGCAGTTCTTCTTGGCAGGATGCAGGTTCTGGTTCCAGTTTCTTCTCCAGGAAGTGTCTGTAAGGCAGAGTGTCTACCTCAGAAGTGTCTGAGTTGGTAGGGGCAGAGGCCCTGTTTAAATACCCAAATGTGTCTTTGAAGTGGGGCAGACTTCAAAGAGTGGCTTAGAAGTGCACAAGGTCCCCTTTCAGTTCAATCCTGTCTGCCAGGGTCCCAGTAGGGGGTGGGGCAGTCCTTTGTGTGAGGGCAGGCTACTGTCCTTTGACATGCAAGTCCTCCACCCTCCCAGCCCAGGAAGACCCATTCAAAATGCAGATGTATGCAAGTGAGACTGAGTATCCTGTGTCTGCGGTGTGTCTGAGTGAATACACAAGGGAGCTGTCAACTAAGCCCACCCAGACGTGGATTGTAAGGCACAGCAGGATTTAAGTGCAGAGAAATGCTCACTTTCTAAAAAGTGGCATTTCTAAAATAGTAATATTAAATCCAACTTCACCAGTCAGCAGGATTTTGTATCACAATTCTGGCCATACTAAATATGATCTTCCTATTCCTTTCAGATCAGCATATACCACTCAACCAATGTATGAGGGCAGCCCCAATGTTAGCCTATGAAGGGAGCAGGCCTCCCAGCAGTGTAAACATGAATTTAGGAGTTTTACACCACCAGGACATGTAAACTACACAGGTACATGTCCTTCATTTTGTCTACAGAGCGCCCTGCCCTATGGGTTACCTAGGGCACACATTAGGAGTGTCTTATATGTAGAAAAAGGGGAGTTTAAGGCTTGGCAAGCACTTTTAAATGCCAAGTCGAAGTGGCAGTGTAACTGCAACCACAGGCCTTGCAATGGCAGGCCTGAGGCATGGTTAAGGGACTACTTATGTGGGTGGCACAATCAGTGCTGCAGGTCCACTAGTAGCATTCAGTCTACAGGCCCTGGCACATGTAGTGCACTTTACTGGGACTTATAAGTATATTAAGTAAGCCAATTGGGTGTGAACCAATGTTACCATGTTTGAAGGGAGAGAGTATATGCACTTTAGCACTAGGAAGCAGTGGTAAAGTGCGCAGAGTCCTAAAACCAGCAAAAACAGTGTGCAAAAAGTGGAGGGCGACAGGCAAAAAGTTAGAGGTGACCACCCTAAGGCTGACAGGTCCAACACCCTGTTATTGTCAGTACAGCCCTCAGTCCGAAAGGCTCTTTCAGGTTTACTCCACTCTCCCAACTCACGGCCTGCCTCAAGTACATCTTTCAATAAGTGTCCTGTCTTGTTAATTAGCAGATTCATTATCGCCTGCTTGTACGCTGGAGGAGCTAACCAGATTAATTTGTTTCCACTGACACCGTCAGTGGTGCATCCAACAAACTGTGAGCCTCATACAAGAGAACAGCAGTTTTCATACTTTCTTGCTTAATTCTCTGCATCACGTCTCTCAATGTGTGCCGGGGTTTATCATTTGGTAGCCAGTCTGACTCTGTATGATATTTGTGATTACACCCTATAACTACAAATTGCAACAAATTAGTTGATCTGTCATCCTTGTAACACCTAGATTTCTCCTGTATAATGGGGTCATTGCTAAGGGTATAAAACTTCCTTGCATCTCCCACATCCAACACCACTCCAGAAGCTCCTATGTCAAACAATCACACCAGTCACGTAAGCAACGCTTCCCCAGGTTTTTGACAAAACCTATCCATTATATCTTTAATCTCCTGCTGCTAGTAATCTTCTAGGGAATGCATCTCACCCCCCTCAGGATTATGTGAGGTGTACTGTATTTTCAGTCTAAATAGAGGCTGTGCACAAACCACTTTCTCATTGTCTTCCTCACCCTGACCATGACTATTTTGGCAACACTCTTCACCAGAGGGAGAAAAGTCAGAGGAATCCCAAATATTAGCATCCCATTTGTCAGGATTCCAGTCCAGCCCTGCTTTAGCAGTGGCTAAATGAACTTTCTTTTTGTTAACTCTTCCCCGTCGTTTCTTCGTGGCCAGTTCAGCCACAGTCTTGTAAGTATAAATTTTATCTTGTAACAACTTATTCTGACATGATAACACTGTGGACATATTTTTGGCTTCCACTAGCTGCTTTTATAATTGTTCACATTCCTGTTCTAACTGAACACATTTTGCATGCATTTTCTGGTAGGCACATAGAAGGTTCCAGCCTTTCTGTCCTATAATTGTTAAATATTTTAATTTTTCTCCTGCCACTTTCTGCAAACAAGCTAATACATTTGCTGGCTCAGCTTCTGCTAATCATGCATCCCAATTCTCACTCAAACCAGCATGGTAAGCCCACTCATGAGCAAGTACATCGTAAGGAACTTTTTCTCAACACATATTTCACTTGGCATCATGGAAACTGCATTTTGTTTTTGCCAAACATTTTTCATGTTTTAATCTTTTACTTCGGATCCTGCAAGTGACACCAATTTGTATTGCTTTTGCTGAACTAAGAGGAAACGGTGCCAAAGAATGCAGCACTCTTAGTCTGAATAATACATTTATTAAGGCACTTCCCAGATATCAAATAAAAGCACACATATATATGAAAATAAGCATTTAACTCAAATGAAGTAAAACATGCGTGGATACAGGAATAATCATAGCAGGTAAATAATCACAGACAGAAATGTGCGATGCAGCAGCAGTGTATATATATATATATATATATATATATATATATATATATATATACATATATATATATATATATATATGCAAATTAATTCCTGCCGTTCTTCCTGATTTCGCCTCGCGAAGTCGGTGCACCGCTAAGGGCACAGTACCCGTAATTAATTATAAACAACTCAATAACAAAATGGCACTCCAAACAACTTAGATGTTTACTTAAGGCTTGTAAAGTCTTTCACAGAATAACAAAATATCAACTTGCAATGGCAACACGTTTCAACCATTCCGGTCTTCTTCATCGGCCCAAATCATTACAGAAGCCCCGTCTCCCGTAGAAAATATACCATTGGCTATGCTAGACATAATAGAAATCCTAAATAGATCCAACATATAAATCTAAATAGCCCAAACAAATGTGTGGAACGAAAATGTCTTAACCAAAATACTATATTCTAAATTGCAACCTTTCTTTTCCAAAAGGTTAATTCAATATACATTTAATGACTTGGCAAATCCAGTGGTAGCATTACTATTGACCCACCACTGGTGGCCACCTGAGATTAAGTCCACACATTGGGGGTGATTCTGACCCCGGCGGTCTTAGACCGCCGGGGCCAGGGTCGGCGGGAGCACCGCCGACAGGCCGGCGGTGCCCCGCAGGGCATTCTGACCGCGGCGGTAAAGCCGCGGTCAGACCGGCAACACTGGCGGGCTCCCGCCAGTGTACCGCTGCCCTGTTGAATCCTCCAAGGCGGCGCAGCTAGCTGCGCCGCCGAGGGGATTCCGACCCCCCCTACCTCCGGGAACCGGATGGCGGTAGGGGGGGTCGTGGGGCCCCTGGGGGCCCCTGCAGTGCCCATGCCACTGGCATGGGCACTGCAGGGGCACCCGTAAGAGGGCCCCTACAAGTATTTCACTGTCTGCTTGGCAGACAGTGAAATACGCGACGGGTGCAAATGCACCCGTCGCACCTTCCCACTCCGCCGGCTCGATTACGAGCCGGCATCCTCGTGGGAAGGTCGTTTTCCCCTGGGCTGGCGGGCGGCCTTTTGGCGGCCGCCCGCCAGCCCAGGGGAAAACTTGAAATACCCGCCGCGGTCTTTTGACCGCGGCGCGGTATTTTGGAGGGCGGAATTCTGGCGGGCGGCCTCCGCCGCCCGCCAGAATCAGAATCACCCCCATTGTCTTTTTACTTTCAAAACATCTCATGGACATCATGTTCAAATATCATTTCGGGAGTACAGATCAATACTCAAAAGCAAGTCAAAATTACAAAACCCAAATGGCTCAATTCCATAGATGACCAGTTAATGCATTATCATACGCTGTAAAACCTAACCAATATGCACATAAACTTATGTATATATATATATATATATATATATATATATATATATATAAAGTTTAAATATATCACCATGGGGCTTAAATCCATCATCCTGCACAACTGACCGGGAAACCCTCAAACGACCAATGCAGGAGACCACATGGGATCAAAATATCCCAGGCAGCACGTCTGCTCCACAGGTGAGTTCCTGTCTTAACGCCAAGTCTCCCCATCTTTTATACCTTAAACAAGCTAGGACAGCATTCTAGAACACCCTACCCTCTGTTATGAAATCAAACGCTGGCTGTACTCGGTCTGTGTAGAAAACACGCAAAAGAACAGCCCAGGCCCCAATGCGCAGTCCGGAGACAGAGCTGTACCTTCATCTGATGAAAACATTCTCTGCCTTATGCATTCATATTGTGTCCGCATTCCCCATAATATGTTCCATCATAGTATGACCCTCTACTTGTGAGAAAAACAAAAAACACATTTGGTGTGGAAAACAAGGTTTGTGTGGAAAAACCTTGCCTGCTGTGATGGCAACTGAAGCAGGGCACAAAATTGAGTCAATGGTCAAGATGGAGTCCGTGGTTAAATACACATAGCATTACAGTTAGACCACACCATATGTGCTGATTCTTAGTGCTGGGTGATTTTCCCACACTGTAAAATCAGTGCAAATGGCACCACACGCAGTGCAAGAGGTGACTGCTTCCTTTCTGCTGCTTGAGTAGATTTTCTACTTGAGCAGCAGCTTCCTTATATACACACACACATATAAATATATATATATATATATATATATATATATATATATATATATATATATATATATATATATATATATATATACATACATACATATATGCACATTAAATAGTGGAGGTCAGGTGCTCGCCACTGTGTAGTTAGGTCAGAGTTGGCATAAGAAAAGAGTTTTTCATTTTATAAATAACTTTGGGGACATTGAATGAATCTTCACAAAACTTTCCTAAAAAGATTCATCCACCTCAGCTCCTTCTTAGAAAGTTGTGAGATGATCTGTCAAGCAGCAGTAGAGGAAAAGGGGGAGCCCAAAACCCAATTTACCCATGAAATTTCTGTAATAGAAAATCAAATAACAATACAGGAAAAGCAAATGGACAAAATTACACCACATTTGCTAGACAGTTAGAGCTGTGCCCAGAAAGCTTGCTTTTTGTGATTTGGTGTAAATACATTTAGTAGTTTGGAGAAATGAAGGTTCACAAATTATAGATATCCAGCACCGTAGGATTCCTGTGGGGCCAGAAAATCAAAAGATAAGGATCTGATTGGCTGGGTTCAGAATCAACAGAAGTGTTGGATGGCTATTTTAGGACTCTGGGACACGGTCCTGGGTAATGGAAAAAAAAGACAAAAACATAAAGGTGGGCAGCATAGGAATACCCTAGTGGGGGAGTTCCAGAGGAAAACCTCACAGGACAAAAGGATTTCTTTTTTTTCAATGCAGTGGATCCCATAGTACTCCAGTGGGATTCCATGTTGCGGTCCTGTGGAAGTACTTAGTGACCCACAAAAAATAGCATGTGGTGCTATTTCTTTTTGTCTCCAGAGGGACCGGGTTTGGAGGTTGGTGCAAGTGTTTTCTTTAATTGTGTAGAGCTGCCATTTGTGCGGGAGCCCCTGCCTGAAGTACTAGATGCTCCTGAGGGACTCCCTCTTCGGAGGGCTGGCATATGTTAAATAGAAAATAAAATAATGATGAGGGGGCATGCATGGGCACAGCTCTTTGAATAGTTTGATGTCCCTGGTCCCTATCTCCCCAGAGCCAGTACTTGGTTACTAGGGTCCCAGGACCCCATCACTGGGACACAATGTCAAGAAAGGGGTGGTGCCACCATGCCCCCTTGCATGTCAGTGGGCTTCACCCACTCCCTGTGCCAGTGACCATCACCCTGGACTCCTTTCTATCTATGACCAACCAAGTCAATGCCATATCATCTTCATGCTTCCACACCCTCCAACTCCTGTGAAAGATTTTCAAGTGGATCCCCTCCAACACCTGGAACAGTCACCCACGCACTCATCACTAGCAAACTGGGATACAGCAACCCACCCTATGCTGGCACCACCACGAAACTACAATCAAGAAAACAAAGAATCCAGAATGCAGCAGCCAGACTTATCCTGGACATCCCCCAACAACGCCACATCTCCTCCCACCTCAGAGTCCTACACTGGCTCCCAGTCAACAAGCGCATCACATACAAACTCCTGATCCACACCTACAAGGCACTACACAACATAGGACCATAATACCTCAACCACTGTCTCACCTTCTAGGTACCCAACATACATCTCCATTCTTCCCAACTCACCCTTGCAGCCATTCCCAAGATCCGGAAAAGCACAGCAGGAGGAAGAGCCTTCTCCTACCTCGCAGCCCGGACATATAACATGCTACCTCTCAAGCTCAGGCAGATTGCATCACTGAAGCAGTTCAGGAAGCCCGCAAGACCTGGCTCTTCAATTGAGCAGCACACCCACAAACAGCATCTTGAGACCCTATGGCTGCTTAGCCATGCTTTAAAAATCACTGATTGATTGATTGACCAAGGGAACAGGCGCACATCGCAGCAGCCAAACACTTTCCTCTGATTCAGCAGGCAAAGTGAAGAAATCTGCTGAATCCAATGTCAATGAGAGACTGTTTTGACAGGGATCTGCCTTGGCAGCATGGGAGTGGGCTCACCATGCTACCATTAAAAAAAGTGCTGTGTGGGACTGGGGTATTCAGAAACAAAAATGAATGTGAGGAGTCACAACCAGATCAACAGTGCAGGCCACATAGTGCCATTAAAAAGAAGCAATCAAAGATGGCTGTGGGTGCCCAAGGCGGGACCAAAGCAAACAAAAACAAAACAAATATGCAGTATGAGGCCACACAACAAAATAAGCAGCAGGAGACCACTCATTCAATATTCACCGCTCCAGCAGTGAGCACCCCATAATGCCCGAGTGGACTTTCGTGTGCATAGTCAACTACTCATGGTGCCTCAAGGAGAGGTGGGGACACCACCAATATTAACAAAAGTGTTGTGGTAAACTTCAGGGAGTGCTGCAGCCCACCCAGAAGTGTTTCATAAATGTGAACCTCAAGTCCCCTGCGTCATCGAAAACATGACCCCAGGAGAGGTTTCTAAACTTTTTAAAGCACTCCAAGCTGAATTTAAGTGGCGGTACCCCTTGTGGTTGGTCCTAGGGCTACATTATATGGCCTGAAGAGTGCCATAAAAAGACTCGACCACATCTTAATGGCTGGTTTGATTAACAGTGTTTTATTTAAAATAATTTCATTACAAGAACTTTGAATGAACATTGCAATGAGTGTATGGTATCGGTTACTGTTATTAACTCCATTGGTTCTAATGCTGGGTTATCACATGTGGAAGATTTATTACTGGGGAGACTCTTTGACAAAGCCAACAGGCCTGCCTTACATATCAATAAAAGGGTAAATAATTCTTAAAAACACAATTGCCCTAGTGGGTAACTAGGATCAAGGAAGGTGTAGCTCTGAGCTCCTAATCTTTGTTTCTCCTTCCCTGGTTTATCACTGCTTTTTTTATATTCATGTGCTGAACCTGTGACAAAGCCAATAGGTCTCCCTTATTTCAAATGACACCCCACTATCTTGTGATGTTGCATCTGGTATAGGTGGAGATTACTAGCCCACACATCTCCCCTAAGTAGGCCTTCAACTGCTCTGCTTCATTGAAAGAGACAAGTGCTACAATTAGGTACTATGTTCCCACCAAGGAGAGAAATTTTACTTGTAAAAAGATCTTATTTCGCATTAAGAAAACTAGAAATTCAGTGAAAAAACAAATCTTAAAGTGATGTTATAGTTAGGCCTATTGAAAATATTTTACTTTATGTTAAACAAAAAACCTTAAAATTCACAGATGAAGCCAGAGGTTTTAACTGTCAATTAAAAATATCATTTAAAACTCTAAAAACCACTGTAATTCACCAGTTAAAGTTTACTGAGCTAACTATACCTTGTGCCCCCACCATGTACTACCTATGATCTCAGATTTTACATCTCTCATGACATATTGAATGACGTCATTGATGACATCACTAATTAAATTTGAAATGACATCATTAATGGCATCTGCATGCAAGCAGGAAGGAGTGCACAATCACCATTAACAATAAAACACACAAACATGCAACATTCAAAAGTACATATGTGATATGTTTTGTAATGCCCATATTATCTAAAGTATAGAGGTAGCACAACGTGCAAACTAAAAAAATGCATACTAAAGCAAATTTGGGTGCTTAAAAATTACAGAAGCTAAGTCATGGCGAGACACATTGAAATTGGGAACATCTGTAGTACTATGTATGCATTGATAATGTACCAAAGTCAGAATGAGGAAGAGACAGAGAAAGAAAGTTTCCTTACATGGACTAGATATATGTGCACTAATATAACTAACTTAAAAGTTTGAAAACCTTTGTAAATAGACCAAGCTCAACCAGTTAGATAAATTGGGAAACAGTTGTTCTGGAACACATTAAAATCGAGGGTAATTTAAGTCATAATACCAGCACACAAGATCTAGAGCAACTCATGGAATAGTCAAAAAGTTTTTGCAAGGAAGACACATCAGAAATGGAATCTACTAACATGAAGGGAATTAATTTGCACCACAATTTATGATGCAGAAATACTAAAATGTTGAAATGAAACTGAAAATGCAGGTTCACTCGAAGGCTCAATATAATGAGGCAATTCTGCTCTGACTGGAGACCCAAAACATTGGATAAATATATATTACCCAGTGGTGGTTGCCACTGGGTAGCTATAGTTAGGACCACATTTCCATAGGAAGAGCATTTTTTAGTTTGCTAATAACTTTTGCACTGTTTGACAAATCCTGGAATTTAAAAAAAAAAAAGTTTATCCACCTCAGTTTCTTCCAATAAAGTTTTGAGGTGATCCATCAAGTGCAGCTGAAAAAAGCAGGTGCCTGTTTGGCAGAGTTCAAACAAGAAATATAGGGCCTGATTTAGATCTTGCCTAAAGAACTACTCTATCACAAACATGACTGATATCCTGTCCGCCGTATTACGCTCGCCATAGGATGTAATGGATTGTAATACGGCGGAAGAGGACATCTGTCACAGTATGCCCCTCCACTAAGATCTAAATTAGGCCCATAAACTTTATTCCCTGCCTGCACTATCCCAGGCAGGAACACAACGTTGTTGCCTCCCAATCTACAGCCATGAAATGGGTGATGGCTGCGGAACTGGCAGGGGCTGTGAGGGTCTTGGCATTTCCATCTGTGGCCCCTAACATTTGGATATGTTTTGGGTGCCCTGGGTGAGCACACACTTTAAAACAATTGCCAGGTCCCACCAGCAATTATGGTATGGGTGCTGGCTGGAAAGCCAGCAAGGGCCGTGGGGGCTGCAGGATCCAGGGTGTTCTCCCAAGGTCCCCCACTTGAGATCTGTTGTGGGTGTCCGGATACACACTTAGAAAAACTAAATAAGTTATAGGGTTGCATTTTGTAGCCTGAAACATGTTTAAAAAAAGACTTGAAGACACATTGATGTTTCTTTTTTAGTAAGGATTTATTAAAAGTATTTAATGACAGTCACTTTTCCTGAACGTTGAAATGTGTGAATTTATAGAATATACATTTGTTTTAGTTTTTCCTGACTTTTTGACAAAGACAATAACAACTTTAATTATGAAATCATGATTGTGGGGTACAACTCTTGAAGATATTGGGCTTGCTTGCTTCTCTCGCTTGGGGAATTTCAAGTAAAAATGTATGTACCATCACTTTCAAAGTTCACCGTCCATTATTGAGAAAAGGTAAAGAAAGGAAAACAATAGAAGAGCAGGAGGGAAGGCAACAAAGGCTGGATCACCTAAAGTGAGGTCTGACAATGTCAGTCTATGATATTGTTTTAGAATGATTTGTGCCATGTAAAGTTTGTGATGGTTACCACCTTTGGCAGTGGTTAATTTTAATCTGCATTTTCGCCTGCAAATGCAGCAGCATTTGTTAGACTCTGCAAAGGAACTTGTGACATAACACATCTAAAAAAAATAGAATTACAAGAATGCGATTCAATATAATAACACATCAAAACAACAAAACATAGGTGGACACAGTAGTAGAAAACAGTTATAAAACAAACACTACAGAAGGCAATATAATCTCAACACAATGACAACAGAACCATGATAAAACACAATAATACACAACACACTACAGCAACACACAGGGCTAAGAAAAACAACTCAACAGTGTATACAAAAGACAACACAACTCCAACATAAATGCAAAACAATAACACAAAATAAAAAAATGAACTAAAATGGCAACACATAATCATGGTCCACCAATTCAAGAGCAAAACAACAAAGCCATGCAACCCTAAACTACATCACAAACTATTAGCCCAACCAACACTCAATAAAACACAACAAATCAAAACAACAGCAGCATAAAATAACCCAACAACTACACCAATAAGAACAGACTACTCAAACACAGGAACAGTGTAACACAGCATAACAATGTATCACAAAACACATTGCCACAATATAGCAAGAGAAACAAATCACAATATCAACACAATATTGCATGCCAAAAGTAGTGGCACACCTAAATTGGTTCCTACTGCACAACCAATCGCAAAACTGAAAGATCCACCAAACTACTAATACAGATGAAATCTAAAACCTGAAGGTAAGCTACAGTGGTCTCACTCCAGGTAGAAAAATTGCCCTAATAACAAAAGTAACATGCCACATGACCATCCCCATTATTGAAAGACCCACCTCTCTCATTCATGCTAATAATTATCTGCCTAACCAAAGAAAGAGCACTGGGGATTTTAAAAATGGGAGTGAAATTCCTCAAGGCGTTCTGATACTACTGCAAAAGAAGTAGAATCCAAGTCATTGTTGCTCACCAGGGTACCAGCAATGTAATATCTACCAAATCATCACAACATTTGCACTGCAACTGAAGAATCAACTGAATGGGAGGAACAGCATCCACCAGGCATTTTTGCTGCCTCACCAGCTGCTAGTGATAGATTCAACAAGCAAATATATGGAAGGAGTATATTTTCTTCTAATGATAATCAGTCTAACCAACATCAATAGAATTGGAGATCCAGGCAACAAAATCCATAAACATGAATTTAGTGATAATGCCACAACCTAATCTGCTGAGCTATCTAGTAGTTCAGGCAGGGTTTAAAAACCAGGCAATCATTGTGAGTTAACAAAATCAACATGAAAATGAGGTAGATAATGATGGGGAACTGATGACAGCTACCACCAATTGGATGACCTGGTGGAGTGGCTGAAGTTCAACTCACAGCAATCTGATGTCATTACCGCAGGATCTCATATTGTGAAAAGGTGGCTCTGACCATCTAATCCACCAAGATGTTTCGCTTTTTGATCACTTGGTTTTGACCTTTTACGGTGAGGGAGCCTAAGCACCTGTGACTCACCTGCGGTAAACTCATGATAAAATAGACTGCACATTTTTATCGCTCGTTTCTGCCTTTTAAGATACAGCCGCTGCAATGCAACAAAGGTAAGAGGTATTTGGCTGGTTACATGTAAAACTGTGTGTACACGTGTAAGGGTTGCGCATGGGAGACTCCTCTCATGTGCAGCCCAAGAACTGCGCATTTGTGCTGGCACATAAGGGACTATGCATGGTTGGGCAGTGACCTGGAATAGCCCTTATAATGTGACTATACACATGTAGGGAAAGTCAATGTGCTTTACTGCATTGACTGTAGTGACACTCTTATGTACATCTATGTGAAAGGCTGCCTTAGGACACAGCTCCAGTTCCCCTTGGTCTACAGGCTCCAGAGTCACACCAATGCACACCATAACCTGTGTGAAAAGAACAATTCTGTAAAGTCCAAAAACATATCAGTATAGCTTATGGGTAATCTAGGAAAGTTGTATTTCTCTGAATCACTTCAGGGCCTTTTTGCCTGGGTTAATTACTTTTCTCTCTAGCTGCAGTAACAAAGGCCTCATCCATCAAAGGGAGCAATTAACAGTGCTTAAGTCAGCTCCTAAGAAGGACATGAGTGGGTGAGTTGCTCTGCATCAATCAGCCAGCTGTCATCCTGTGCAAGAAGGAGGGCCTGCCCCAAGCCACTAAACAAAGGAGGGAGCCCAGACCTCTAAAGCCAAACCAGGAAGATAGCTCCTTTGAAGATTTGCTGGGGAAGGCCCTGGCTGTGATGTTACCGAGGGGTGGAGCTGAGACCCCCCCAGAGCACATGTGGCAAGTGACTTCTGGGTGATGCCATTTTGAGCTATCTCAGAAGATTGTGGAGGGAGGTTTGGACAGGGCAGAGAGACGATGTGGCACATCAGGATAGGCCAGAGGTGTGGACACTCTCTCTCCCACTTAAAAGGTCCTGCGCAGGGGAGAGAGCTCTCTCTGATTGGTGCTTTTCTGTGAAATACTGGAACTGGAGGTATCTGCCATGGACAATTGGAAGGAGGAACCCCTTGATTGCCATCTGCCCGAAGGAATCTGACTCTGAATAACCCCAGGACCACTGGAGCATTCCCCAGGACCAGGGAAGCTGGGCACATTACACCCCTGAGGACCAGTTAGGGAAAAGATTGGTCCTCTGCACAAGGAGAAGCAGAGGCCCAAACAGACAACAAAGTCAAAGGCTGGCACAGGTAGCCAGTGACATCTGCTCCCTACAATATTGGCTAAGGCTTATCACCAGGATCAAATGAAAGTGGCCATTTGAAGGTAGGGAAGACCTTTGATTTTTTGTCAAACCCGCAGTGAAGCGTGTGGGGCTCTGCCACCATATTTTTATTTGCCTCTGGGGTGGGCCAAGACCGGGAGGCTGCCCCCAGAGCAGAGAACATGTCAGGAAGTGCTTTTTTGCTTTTCCCATGTTGAGGAGGAGTCCAGCGGAGTGTCGTAGCACCTCTGTAATATGAGGACCCTAGCCCTGGGCCCTGTGAGAAAGAGGAGAGTGGGGTAGCACCGTTGTGCCCCCACAATATCATGAAGGGGGCCCAAGACCCCGTCCCTGGGACCTGAGAATATATGTACCCAAGGGGGCATGGTTGAGCTCCCTGAGAAGGTGGGAGAGGGGCCAGGATCCCATCCCTGGTCCCTAATGCTGAAGGAGAAGGTGGGGGAGTGCCACCACACACCCCTGCATGGTGAGCCTTCCCCGCACCTGGTGTCCAGCAGGAGCGGGAAGGCCACCCACAGTGAGGTCACTTCCCTATCCCTGATCAGCTATTTTCCTACTATGCAAGATGGAGGAAAATGAAATTGATGGGTCACCTCGCATGCAACATCTTAGGGGTGGTGCAGGCTTGGGTGGCCACTCTTCCTGTCCTTTGTGCGTTTTCCTTCTGTTGCTCCCACCAAAAGTGGGGGTTTGCAATGGGGGTGGCTATTTGCTGCAAGCAGTAGGGCAGGGTTGTGTTTCAAAGGCAACAAGCCCTTTGAAGCTCACTGGCAGGGCAGTGCACATTCCTGGGAGAGGAGGTGTAACACCTCTGCCCAGGAAGGGCTTTATTTTCTGAACTCACAGAGCAAGGGTTCTCACCCCAGGGGCCCAGAATCTTCTCTGGTGGTGGGAGGCTGGTTGTGACCAGCAGGCAACCATGCCAGGGTTAGTTAGCTTTTGCAGGGGGTACCTCTAAGGTGTCCATTGGGTAAAGTTTGCAATAAATCCAATACTGGTACCAGTTTGGATTTATTGTTCTGAGTTGTTTGATACCAAACAACCCAGGGTTCGGAGTGCCCATCATGTAGCTGTGAAACTCGAACTGACTGTTGTCCAGCACATGCATTTAAAATGGCTGCTCTGTTCATTTACTATGTCCCAGGTTTGGCAAGGACACAGTAGGGGCATATTGCTCATGCATCTTTCCCCACACATGCAATATAGTGCACCCTGCCTTAGGGCTGGAAGGTCTGCAAGAGGGGTGGCTCACCTATATTCTATACAGAGTGTAGTGGACAGGTCACACAGACGGTGTGCCAAGTCAAGTTTGCATTTTGGGATTACACTCAACCTGAAATGGCAGTGGTGAGTGCACTTGGATCCATGGTCCCTCAGGGTGGCACAATCTGTGCTGCTGCCCTCAGGGGCCTACCCTTAGTACCCCATGCCCTGGGTACCTAGGTACTAATTACTAGGGACTTCTTGTGGCAGCTAACAGTGTTGCAAATTGTAGCAATGCATCACAACAGTTTGGGGAAAGAGATCTGGCCCAGGGATCCTGGTCAGCAGGGACCCTGGGCACTAACACTTTGAAACCACATTGAATACCAGGCAAAACGTTGGAGGCTAACAATGTCAGAATAGGCCCTTTCTCACAGGGAGCAGGTGAGGACAGTTGAGGGAGGGCATCAAGGGCTGTCCTCCCACTTGGGAATTGCTTGCGGGGTGCCCGGGTGGGACCGACTCCCATTTTAAAAGAGTAGTGTAGCGCAAGACTGCGAACGTGAAAAAAAAAAAAAGAATCCTGATGCAGCTCTCCCCAGCACAGCAGGAGAACTGCTGTTCTAAAATTTTTGGAAAGCAGGCAGGAGCACCCCCTAATGCCCTGTGGGCCTGGCCACATTTCCTCATAAAACCACTTGTTTGTGGCTTGTGATGACCCCAGGAGAACAGGGTCACCACTAAAATGATGCAAAAGTGTGGGATGAGTTGCAGGAGCAGCTCAGCCTACCCCAAAAGAAGTATGGGTAGGACGCTGGCCCTCATTATGACAATGGCAGTGACTGTTAAAGTTATGGTAATACCACCAACAGGCTGGCGCTAATTACCACCAAATTATGACCATGGCGGTGAGAACTCCCATAGAATGCCCATGTACCACACCAGCCGCCATGGCCTTCACAACACTCACCACGGCGGTAGCCATCAAGAACCAGGCAGAAGACAAAGTACCGCCCACCATATCATGATACAGGAACTGGCCACAATTTCCAGGGCGATACCAACACCATCAAAAACCTGGTGGAAACGGAACACAGAAGACCAAAGCACCATTGGAGACACAGAGAAGGACAAAGCCGCCATGGAACTGGAACTGCAAGTCTTCCCCATGCTCCACCTGGAACACCAACTCCGACAAAGAGGACGATGGTGAGTACAGCCACCTAGCACACAAGGGAGGGAGGGAGGAAAAGGAGAGTGACACACACACACGCACACCACACACCTGACACACACACCATACATACAACCAGCTGCAGATGAAAAACAATGGCACACAACACACTGCATAATAATGCAAGGACAACAAGAATGCAGTAATGAGAATGTATTGAATATGAACAGCCACCAAATTAACCAATTCGATGAAAACAGATATGTACAAATGTACACAGAGGGGCAATACCCAGTCCAAAGTACTAAGGGCCCACATGGCCACAGGGCACAGTTCAAGGCCCAACTAAACTCCTGACATCATCCGAATAGAACACTGCAGGGGCATCAGTTTGCAAGTGGGCAGGCACTTCAGGGGGGTGGGAGCACCTCATCCGAAACGGAAACATGCCCACTGGTTCTCAAGGGGGCACCATGCCCATTTCTCTCTACTGGGGAGTGCAAGGTCACAGTCTCTCAGGTGGGTGACTTGTCTACTGGTTCTGGAGGGGGCTCCAGTCCCATTTCTCTCTGCTGGGGAGTGCAAGGACACGGTCTATCAGGTGGGGAACTTGCCCACTGCTTCTGGAGGGGGCCCCATGACCATTTCTCATTGCTGGGGAGTGCAAGGTCACGGCCTCTGTAGGAGGAGTGGGCTACACTGGCTCAGCTGGCGGTAAGGGCTCTGTGACCACTGGTGTTGGTGGTGTTACCCTGGCAGTCTCTGCTGGAGGTGAGTTCTGCACTGTGTCAGCAGGTGAAGGTGCCTCCTGGGCAGCCTCTGCTGTAGGTGAAGGCTGCACTGTCTCAGCAGGTGATGGTGCCTCCTGGGCAGTCTCTGCAGGAGGAGTGGGCTGCACTGGCTCAGCTGGTGGTGAGGGCTCCATGACAACTGGTGGTGTCACCCTGACAGCCTCTGCTAGAGTTGAGGGCTTCTTCTCCTTCGTGGCAGGAGGTGTGTGATCCTTACCCTTCCTGGCAGGGGTTGAGGGCTTCTTCCCCTTCATGGCAGGAGGTGTAGGCTCCTTACCCTTCCTGGCAGGGGTTGAGGGCTTCTTCCCCTCATGGCAGGAGGTGTGGGCTCCTTACCCTTCTTGGCAGGAGTTGAGGGCTCCTTCCCCTTCATGGCAGGAGTTGAGGTCTCCTTACCCTTCATGGCAGGAGGAGTGAGGGGCTTACCCTTCCTGGCTGGTGGAGTGGGATCCTTCAATGTCTTGCCTCCATGAGTAGGGGGTGCCACCACTGTCTGCATGGACTGTTTGGCTAAGGTGCTGGGCTGGGTCTTTAGGACCCTGCTATTACGGGCAGGATGGGGGATTGGGAGAGGGAAGATGTCAAGTTGGGCAAGGAAAGGCTTCTTAGGGACTGTGGGCGGTATGAGGGAGGATGGGTGGGGTGGAGGTTGAGGGAGTGGATGTTGGAGGTGTATGTCTGCTGGACTTGGCTGCAGGTGCATGGGCAGTGTGCTGATGTAAGACGGATGGCTGTTGGGTGTCTGAGTGCTTGCGTTTGTGTCCTTTGGGGGGACAGACAGGGTGGGAGAGGACGCGTGGATGGATGTGGAGGAGGTATCTGCTAGTAAGGTGTGTGTGCTGCTTGGTGTGGTGATGCTGGTGGTGGATGTTGATGCAGTGCATGCAGGTGTCAGTGTGGATGTGACAGTGAGGGAGGTGGAGGAGGAGGAGGAGGGGGAGGCAGTGGATGTGGTTGTGTCTGCAGATGTCTGATGTTTGCGTGAGTGCTTGTGGGATTAAGTGTGGTGCCTGTAATTGAGTGTGCCACTCATGTGTGTTATCTTGTGTGCATGCTCATCTGTATGTGTACATGGGATGTGTTGGGGTTGAGGAGACTGGGACTTGGAAGTGGTAGTTGGGAGTGGACAGTAGGAACAGGGATAATGGCTGCCATCAGAGAGAAGGCCAGAGCCTGAAATGATCTCTGATGGGCCGCCAATCCACTGTGAATGCCCTGAAGGAATGCATTACATTGCTGCATCTGGGAGCCAGGCCCTGGATGGCATTTACAATGGTTGACTGCCCTACAGAGATGAATCCCAGGAAGTCAATTGCCTCCTCACTCAGGGCAGCAGGGCTCACTGGGGCAGGGCCTGAGGTGCGGCAAGGGCAACTCGCTGAGGGGCTACTGGGAGGGCGGTGCTGATACGGGGGTGGCGGCTGTACCTGCAGCTGGGGTGGTCACATAGGTGTCCACCACCACCAGGGAGCTTCCATCGGAGGAGGTATCTGAGTCTGTGTTGTCCCCTCCTGTCTCCGCCATGGTGCTTCTCTTGCCCTCCGTCCCACTGGTTCCCTCGGCGTCGGTGGACTCTGCCTCCTGGGTCCTGTGGGATGCATCTCCCTCTGTCGCCAGTGCCCCTGCTCCTCAACCAGATGATGCTAATGCACACATGGACAGGATGACAAAAGAAAAAAGGGGGGTGGAGAGAGAGAATGGAAACACTGGGTCAATTACTGCACCAACACCACAATTGGCATACACAGCACCGTCACACACAGGGATCAGGAATGAGCACTATGCATTGCACTGCCATTGATTTGGCTAGATGCCACAGCACAATGAGGACCAAATACCACCAACTGCACCCCTCCTGGGGCCCACAAAGCCCTGAATGACATGGAATGCTAACAAGCTAGATTACCTGCATTTGCCATACATCCATCACCCTTGAGCTGGATCACGCTGCAATGTCTGACCTGGCATGAAGGGGCACCCACTAACTCACAATCACCACCTGGATCCCATGCCACCTACCAATTTTAGTTGTAACGCCCACTGCACTCACCCCCTTGTGGCTTCTGTGATGCCGTTCCTAAAAAGAAAGAAAAAGAGACAGGCACGGGTTCAGAAAAACACTTCTAAAGTTAGAAGCAAGAGCCACACATTCAATGGATGTCATGCTTCATCATAGGGCCAGCTCCTCGTCAGAATGGTGCTGCAATGTCTGACATGCCCCACAAGGAGGCACTTTGCTGGAGAAGTGTGTGCTGTGATAGAGGTAGGGATCAATTTAAACCTTTCCTCGAAAAGGAGCAGGAGAAAAAAGAAGGTTAAAATTGGCTCAAGGGCCTCAGAACAATGAGTTTAATTGGGTTGGAGGCTCTTGGTCAATAATAAAAACACAAGGGAGTGGAGAAGTAATAAAGTTCCACCACTCTCCATACAAAACCAAGCTAATAAGGACAGTCTCCCTTTAGCTTTTCTCTGCAGTCAACATGTTTTGCGCCTTAAGTGTCGCTACGGATCGCACAGCGTTTCATGAGGACCAAAAAGAAAAAACTCCTAAGCTACAATACATACCCTAATCAGGTCTAAAGAAAATAAACTACTTACATGAAAAGCTACGCTACACTACTTATAGCCTAGATAGGTGAACCTGTGCAGAAAAAAATGCAAAATATTTTGTTAACGCAATGTAATTCATCAAAATATATAAGACACCAAATAGTGTAGTGACACACTGTGTTTGAGGTGCTGCCATGCAGAATGTGAAACAATTCACAGTCAAATACTCCTTACCCTCCCATATTAGAGATCAGGTTCCTTGGGACAGCATGAACCATTGGACTAGTGTTGCTCTGTGTGAGTCATAAAGACATCAAAGGTTATTATACAAAACCAGGCTTTAGTATTTGTATGGTATATAGTAATTAAGTGCCGCAAGAAATAAAGTAAGGAAACTCTGCAATGTTCTGAGGTCTGGAGTACCGAAATATATCAAACTAAATAGCTAGAAGGGGCTCAAAAAGTGGCCAGTAACAAACTGCCCAATGTCCTGTTAAACATTGTTATTACAAATATCAAAATAATTACAAAAGAAACATGTGAGTACGCTTGACCCCTTCGCTGCCGAGCCTTTTTTGGCTATTTGGGGCAGTTCGCGCTTAGGCCCTCATAACTTTTAGTTCACATAAGCTACTCAAGCCAAAGTTGCGTCTTTTATTCTAAAATTCTAGGGATTCTAGAGGTACCCAGACTTTGTGGGTTCCCCTGAAGGAGACCAAAAGATTAGCCAAAATACACAAAAATTTCATTTTGTTTCAAAAAAATGGGAAAAAAGGGCTGCAGACGAAGGCTTGTGGTTTTTTCCTTGAAAATGTCATCACCAAAGGGTTTGCAGTGGTAAAATCTCCATCTTCCCAGCTTTCAGGAACAGGTAGACTTGAATTATAAAACCCAATTTTTCAACACAATTTTGACATTTTATTGGGACCTACCCCATTTTTACTGGTTTTTGTGCTTTCAGTCTCCTTCCAGTTAGTGACCGAAATGGGTAAGAAACCAATGCTGGATCCCAGAAAGCTAAACATTTCTGAAAAGTAGACAACATTGTGAATGTATCAAGGGGTTATTTGTGTAGATCCTACAAGAGTTTCCTACAGAAAGTAACAGCTGAAATAAAAGAATATTGAAATTGAGGTGAAAAAAACAACAATTTCTTTCCACGTTTTACTCTGTAACGTTTTCCTGCGATGGCAGATTTTTGAAAGCAATATATTGTTACGTCAGCTGGACTCTTCTGGTTGTGATGATATATAGGGCTTGTAGGTTCATCAAGAACCCTAGGTACCCAGAGCCAATAAATGAGCTGCACTTTGCAATGGGTTTTCATTCTATACCGGGTATCCAGCAATTCATTTGCTGAAATATAAAAAGTGAAAAATGGGTATCAAGAAAACCTTTGTATTTCCAAAATGGCCACGAGATAAGGTGTTGAGAAGCAGTGGTTATTTGCACATCTCTGAATCCCGGGGTGTCCATACTAGCATGTGAATTACAGGGCATTTCTCAAATAGACGTCTTTTTTACACACTCCCACGTCACAGACAAGTGGTAATAACACTTGCTTTGCTATTCTGTGTTCCCCCAAGTCTCCCACTTGCGTGGGTAGGCCTAGTGCCCGTGACAGGAAATGCCCCAAAACACAACATTGACACATCATATAATCACAAAGAAAACAGAGCTATTTTTTGCAAAGTACCTAGCTGTGGATTTTGGCCTCTAGCTCACCTGTGCAGTTTTGAAAACTAGACAGCTTGGGGAATCCAAGATGGGATGACTTGTGGGGTTCTGACCAGGTTCTGTTAGCCAGAATCCTTTGCAAACCTCAAAATCTGGCCCAAAAAACACTTTTTCCTCTCATTTCGGTGACAGAAAGTTCTGGAATCAGATAGGAGCCACGAATTTCCCTTAAGTCAGCATTCTCCCAAGTCTCCCAATAAAAATGGTACCCCACTTGTGTGGGTAGGCCTACTGCCCGCGAAAGGAAATGCCCCAAAACACTATCTGGACACATCAAAAATATCAAATATAAAACTACCTGTTTTTGACGGGGGGCACCTGCGTTTTTGTTCCTGGGCTCAGCAGCCATCTAGGGAAGACCAAAAGATTAGCCAAAATACACAAAAAATTCATTTTGGGCTGCAGACGAAAGCTCTGGGTTTTTTCCTTGAAAATGTCATCACCAAAGGGTTTGCAGTGGTAAAATCTCCATCTTCCCAGCTTTCAGGAACAGGTAGACTTGAATTATAAAAACCCATTTTTCAACACAATTTTGACATTTTATTGGGACCTACCCCATTTTTACTGTTTTTTGTGCTTTCAGTCTCCTTCCAGTTAGTGACCGAAATGGGTAAGAAACCAATGCTGGATCCCAGAAAGCTAAACATTTCTGAAAAGTAGACAACATTGTGAATGTATCAAGGGGTTATTTGTGTAGATCCTACAAGAGTTTCCTACAGAAAGTAACAGCTGAAATAAAAGAATATTGAAATTGAGGTGAAAAAAACAGCCATTTTTTTCCACGTTTTACTCTGTAACTTTTTCCTGCGATGGCAGATTTTTGAAAGCAATATATTGTTACGTCAGCTGGACTCTTCTGGTTGTGATGATATATAGGGCTTGTAGGTTCATCAAGAACCCTAGGTACCCAGAGCCAATAAATGAGCTGCACTTTGCAATGGGTTTTCATTCTATACCGGGTATCCAGCAATTCATTTGCTGAAATATAAAAAGTGAAAAATGGGTATCAAGAAAACCTTTGTATTTCCAAAATGGCCACGAGATAAGGTGTTGAGAAGCAGTGGTTATTTGCACATCTCTGAATCCCGGGGTGTCCATACTAGCATGTGAATTACAGGGCATTTCTCAAATAGACGTCTTTTTTACACACTCCCACCTCACAGACAAGGGGTAATAACACTTGCTTTGCTATTCTGTGTTCCCCCAAGTCTCCCACTTGCGTGGGTAGGCCTAGCACCCGTGACAGGAAATGCCCCAAAACACAACATTGACACATCATATAATCACAAAGAAAACAGAGCTATTTTTTGCAAAGTACCTAGCTGTGGATTTTGGCCTCTAGCTCACCTGTGCAGTTTTGAAAACTAGACAGCTAGGGGAATCCAAGATGGGATGACTTGTGGGGTTCTGACCAGGTTCTGTTAGCCAGAATCCTTTGCAAACCTCAAAATCTGGCCCAAAAAACACTTTTTCCTCTCATTTCGGTGACAGAAAGTTCTGGAATCAGATAGGAGCCACGAATTTCCCTTAAGTCAGCATTCCCCCAAGTCTCCCAATAAAAATGGTACCCCACTTGTGTGGGTAGGCCTACTGCCCGCGAAAGGAAATGCCCCAAAACACTATCTGGACACATCAAAATTATCAAATATAAAACTATCTGTTTTTGACGGGGGCACCTGCGTTTTTGTTCCTGGGCTCAGCAGCCATCTAGGGAAACCTACCAAACCCAGACATTTCTGAAAACTACACACCCGAGGGAGTCCAGGGAGGTGTGACTTGTGTAGATCCCCCAGTGTTTTCTTACCCAGAATCCTCAGCAAACCTCAAATTTAGCTAAATAAATCACATTTTTCCCACATTTCTGTGTGGGATCATTGCACTGGGATATATTTCATACCACCCAACGTTCCCTTCAGTCTCCCGGTAAAAATGATTCCTCATTTGTTTAGGTGGGCCAAGTGCTTGTGAAAGAGAAGAGCCAAAAACATGTTGATGTTGAGGGGGAACCAAAGAGGGTCCAAAACGGCAGTTTGCAAAAAAAACATTTTCAGGCTGACAAGTGCAGTAGAAGTTTTATCGGTATAGATGAGACAATGCTGGGTGGTAGGAATTTTGTGGATTCCTGCAGATTCCGGAAGGTTCCATCACAAAAACGTGGGATAAATGTGTGATTTCCAGCAAAGTTGGAGGTTTGCAGGGCACTGTGGGTATGAAAATGGTGCGGGTGCATGTGAAACACACCACCCCGGAATCACCCAAATGTTTAGTTTTCAGATGTGTCTAGGTCTTGTGGATTTTTCTACACGGCAGCGTTCCAAAGTCCATAAAGTGCAGCCCTCACCGTTCAAAGTGGGACAATTATGAGAGTTAGCCAAGCTCTCATGGCCCAAATGTACAACCAAAACCCAAAATAATCAAATGACTTCTTGCTTGCTGTGGGATAAGATGTTTTAAAGTGCGGGGGAGAGCTGAAAGACTGTTACCCCCTTCAGTTGGGGTGGGGCATAACCAGGCCCATACTAGTTGGTAGCCACCACCCCAATATTTTTTTTTTTATTCCCTGGCATCTAGTAGACTTTCTGGGCCCCCGGGGTGTGGATCAGGGGTAATTGCCCCATCTGCCCACTGGTGGGCAGAACAACTTTGGCCCCATTTATTTGGGGTGGTGGTATGGCCATACCCCACCCTCTTATTTTGGAAAAACAAAACTTCCCTGGTCTCTGGTGGGCTTTCTGTCCCCCTTGGGGGCAGATAAGCCTTCCACAAATAGGACAATCTGACCCTAAGAGGGGCAGATTTGGCCAAAAGTAATGTGCCCCCAAGGGGGGCAGACATGGGCAACAGTAATGTGCCCCCCATGGGCAGCCATTACAGCTTTTTGATTGGTCCCTGCTGCACGTTCGGACCTTTTTACCTGATGCCGCTGCCCGTTACTGTGCAAATGATTGTTGTAATGACGCGATTGGCTGATGCAAATAGCACCTTTCAGTAATGGTAGTTCCAAGTCTTTTTTCACGCTATTTGATGTATTGCCCTATACGCATGAGGACTCATCTTGGGTATTAAGCGTACTTAATGAATGTGCAAATTGTGTGTCTGGCGGACCAGTACATCTCTCACGTCACTGCCAAGTATCCTAGGTCGTTGCATGACGCCTTTGTCCTGAGGAATAGCAGCATCCCAAATGTGATGGCCCAACTATAGAGGCACACGGTGGGGCTAATAAGTGAGCCAGGTTCCCTACCCACTGTAATGTTAGTGTATGCCTTCAGGTGTCAACCCATAGCATTGTGTGAGGCTAAATGTTGTCCCTCAATACTTGCAGGTGACTCTGGCTACCCAAACCTATTGTGGCTCCTGACCCCTGTGAGGAATGCTAGGACAGGGGCTGAGAATCATTACAATGATGCACATGGGCAAACCAGAAGGATCATCTAGAGTGCCTTCGGGCTCCTGAAGGCCAGGTTCAGGTGCCTCCATCTGACAGGTGGATCCCTATGCTACTCGCCAGGGAAGGTCTGCCAGATAGTAGTTGCATGCTGCATGTTGCACAACTTGGCCCTCAGATGGCATGTACCTTTTCTGCAGGAGGAGGAGACTGGAGATGCCCTGTGGCAGCCGTGGACCCTGAGGACAGTGAGGATGAGAAGGCAGAGGATGAGGAGGAGGACAACAGAACATTAGTTATACGTCAATACTTCCAATGACACACAGGTGAGACAGTGCAACTGACCATTCCTCTGACTATTGATGTTTTCTGTGTGGCTGTAGTTTGATGCCATTAACTTCCATTGCATCTCAACTTTCTGTCACCTATGGCTTGTCATTTTCCAGATGTTGGTGATATGACAACAGTGTCCTGTTGTGATGACTACAGACAGCTACAGGTCAATATTGCTATGCTCTCACAGTGTTCAGATCATTTGCACATGTGACTGTTTCCATAAATGCACATTTTCATCATATAAAATGCTAGTAGTCAAGTTGTGATCAAAGGTGTTTTATTGTAGTGCTATGAAATTGAGGGAAAAGTGCAATGGAATGGGGTGATGGTAGAGGTAAGTCCAGGGTGTTGTTCCAGTTTGTTTGTAGCACAGGTCCAGTGTCCAGGAGGCAATAGGAAGCAGAGCAAAGGCAATTCAAAGTGGACAAGGTGACAGGGTGGGACACAAGGAGGACAATCAGGAGAGTCTCATTTTCTGGTGGTGGTCTTGGCAAGTGTCTCTGGCTTCTGTCTGGGTCACAGGGAACGTTTGTGGGGTTAATCTCCTGCAGGGGGAGGGGTGCTGGTGGCCTGTGGGTCCTGTGGCGGGGCCTCCTGCCCACTAGCTGCAGCAGACGTGGAGGGCTGGTCAATGGACTGGCTAGTGGTAGGGGCCCTCTGCTGTGCTGTTGCTTCCCTCATGATGTTGGCCATGTCTGCCAGCACCCCTGCTATGGAGATCAAGGTAGTGTTGATGGTCTACAAGTCCTCTCTGATCATCTGATACTGTTCCTCCTGCAGCCGCCTGTTTTCCTGCACATTGTCAAGAATCTGGCCCATTGTGTCCTGGGAATGTTGGTAGGCTCCCAGGATCTCTGTGAGTGCATCCAGATCCTGTCCTCCCCCGTGCGCACAGCGGTCCTCCCAGTGTCCCTGTTGTCCTGTGCCTCTGTCCCTTGAACGGTGTGCCCAATGTCACTGACCCCAGGTCCCTGATTGTCTTGGGGGTGAGGTGTGGACTGGGGTCCCTGTACAGGTGGGCACACTACACTGCTGATTAATGTGTCCTGGGGACAGAAGTATGGGTATGCTGGTGGGTGCTGTGGTGTTGGATACTGAGGGGGGAGGCTCTGTGGTGGACTGGGAGTGGGCTGGGGTGTCCTGTTATCCCTGATGGGCCAGGTTGTTGAACCTGAAATCCAGAGTTACTGTCATCACTGGGTACATCTTCGGTTGGGGGACTGGATAGTCGTGGCACCTCATCTCCGTTGACACTGGCTGGGGCACCTGTGGGGATGTAAGTGATGTATTATGCTTCATGCCTATGACATATTGTACATCCCTGGCTTCCCTTCTATTGTTGCTGTTGCCCTGCCACCTTTGTTTGTATATGGTGATGTATTGTGGGATTGTTAGTTTCCCTATGCTGTGCGTGCTTTAGTGATGTGTGTCCATGCAGGGCTGGGAGGGCTGTCCATGCATTGGTATGGCATGCAGGGTTTGGCATTGGGGTTAGTCAGATGTGTAGGTGCACTGTGTGGGATGGAGTGGAGTGATGGGAGTGAGGGTGAGGGTGTGTGATGGCATGCAGGTATAGGGGGTGATAAGTGGTAAATGTTGACATACCAGTGTCCAGATCTCTGGCAGCTCCAGAGAGTCCCTCAGGATGCAGTAATGCCAAGACTTGCTGCTCCCATGCTGTGAGCTGTGGGGGAGAAGGTGGGGGTCCACCGCCTGTCCTATGTATGGCGAGCTGGTGCCTTGCTGCCACGGAATACACATTCCCTCGTAGGTCATTCCACCTCTTCCTGATGTCGTCCCTTGTTCTTGGGTGCTGTCTCACGGCGTTCACCTTGTCCACGATTCTCCGCCATAGCTCCATCTTGCTGGCAATGGATATCTGCTGTACCTGTGCGCCAAACAGTTGTGGCTCTACCCTGACTATTTCCTCCACCATGACCCTTAAATCCTCATCAGTGAAACAGGGGTGCCTTAGTGGGGACATGGGTGTTGGGTGGTGTGTGTTGGTGAGAGTGTGTTGAGTAATGTGGTGGGATTTTTGATGTGGGGTGCGTGAGGGATGTATGGGTGTATGTGGTGTGTGTGTCTAGTTGTCTCTGTTCTCTTCGTGTCAATTTCCTGGCAGTAATTGTTGTTCGTAAAGGGTGATGGGTAATGTGGGTGGGTGTTTTATGGTGCTGTGGGTGGGTGGGTGTGGTGGGTATATGAGTGTCAGGTGTGTGTTTTTGGTATTGCCCAATGTAATGTTGTTTTGTATTTGGGTGTCCATTCTGAGTGTGGCGGTATGTACTGCCAATGGTTTACCACAGTTGAATGTCCGCTGTGGTAATTCGTGGGTCCTGATGGAATGGGCGTTGATTTGTTGGCGTAACGGTATGGGTGTTGGTACCGACAGTTTCACACTGTCCTTTGGGCTGGTGGATTTGTGTGTGCGGAAGTATTCTGTCGGATTGATGTGTGTGTGTCATAGTATGAGGAACGGATTTTTGCCACCGCAGTGGTATGTTGGCGGACGTCACCCTGGCGGTAAGCGGCATTCACCGCCAATGTTAAAATGAGGGTCTCTATCTGGATAACTCCCCCAGGACTTTCTGGTATTTCAAAGCACTCCCCAGGCTAGAGCTTTTGTTCTGCAGCTGGGAGTGGTTACCTTTTAGGAGGTAAGGACCATGGCTGCAGTACTGTGGCCTGAAAATGGTCAACGTAAGTTCTCATGTGGTAAACACCCTCTAGGAGTGGAAGTCTGTAATTACATGTGCAGTGATTGCAAAGGTGATTCCCTGTGTTAAATTGCCTTATGTGCTGCTGAAGGTTATAAGTGGATATTGCAAACACCCCTGGGGTGAAGTGATATAATTGCACACTTTGTGATGATAAATGTGGTATTTGGTTTAAGTTACTGATTTTTAAAGTTATGTTGCATTCACTGATCACCCAGACATGCTTAGACCCTTTCCCTTTTGAATTTTTTATTGAAGAAATAACACTGACAATCATTCAAGTTCAGAGTATGCATGTTAAGCGCGTTCCTTAAAAATAATGTTCCATCTTGGCATTTCTATTACAAGTAAAGGTTCTAACGTGTGATTGTTGAGCTAGACCTTTTGGGAGGGGCAAGGGTGAATACACAATGTCATCAAGAAGCATTTTCAACCACTTATGTAGATTTGTAAATTGCTGCATAGTATTGAGTTGTGTGTGTGAAATAAATGTACTTTTTCCTTTTCCAAAAGAAAAATCACAGAGTTGATAATTGTTTATTGAGTGTAATTATTGTGTATCGGTGAATGGCGATTGCTAGCCCACACCAACTCCCTTGAGCAGTCATTGGACTGCTCTGCTTCACTACCCTGTCAGAGTCAAGTGTTACAGTGCGGTGCTTGGTTCCCAGTGGAGGGCAAATGTGGACCCATTACTTGTTCAGGTCACACAGCTAATGATCAATTTTCTTACACATGTGATCCTCTACATCTCTGTTGGTGCACAGCCAAGTGTTCTGGTCACATGATCCAGACTTCACCAAAATGACAGGGCCTCCCAGTGCTCCTAAGACACATGATTGAGTTCCCATGACTCAGTGAACGCTTCTGGTGAAACTCCCAAGGTCCTTCTAAACAAACCAAATAAAGCAAATGCTACTTTACCTGCTTGAAGATGTTATTTAAATCAATCACCATCCACATAAATGTAGCTAGTAATATTAACGTATTTTTTAATAAACCAAGGGGCCTCATTGTGGCTCTCTTACACCACACAACAAGAGTGCTGGCCCTGAGTGGCTTCATAAATCTTCAGTAAAGCAATGCAGCGCAGATTGCTGCATTGCGTTACTCTGCCCTGGGCGCTCCATGGGAATTGTGTGGGTGTCCCCATGCCTCTCCAATGGATTTTGATTAATTCCCAGTTTTACCAGAACTGATAAAGCTGGGACTGCACCAAATTGCTATTATCTTCCCAAGGGAGGCATAACGAGGAGAAATATTTGGGAAACGCCCTTAAGGCCGACTCCGGAACAACGAAGTCCTGGTTAACGAAAGCGGAACAACGCTTTTCTTAACTACGACTTAGTTGTTTTGTGCCTTAACCACGCATGTGCTGAACAACGCAGATGCGTGGTTAAGGCACAAACAAGGGAGTCGGCTGAGGAGGACGAGGCAACGAGGCGACGACTCAGGTAAGTGGGGCGGGGGTCGGGGTTTTAGTTTTAGGGGCGGGGTGGGGGGATCAGGGTATTTTCTGTTTTACGGGCGGGGTGGGGGGGTCAGGGTTTTAGGTTTATGGCCGGGGGTGGGGGGGTCGGTTTATTTTCTTTTTTGGGGGTGGTGCGGGTGGGGTGTCGGGTTTTAGGTTTAGGGCCCGGGGTTGGGATGCAGGGTATTTTCAGTTTGAGGGTGTGGGGGTGCAGGGTTGGGGTTTTAGGGGTGGGTTAGGGGGTCAGGTAATTTTAGGGGCGGGTGGAGGGTTGGGGGATTTAGGTTTAGGGGCAGGGTGGGGGGCTCAGAGTAGTTTTAGGGGTGGGGGATTTAGGTTTAGGGGCAGGGTGGGGGGCTCAGAGTAGTTTTAGGGGCAGGGGGCGGTGGTCGGGGTATTTTCAATTTTAGGGCCGGGATGGGGGGTTGGGTAATTTTAGGGGCAGGGTGGGGGTTTGGTGGGGTTTAGGTTTAGGGGCAGGGTGGGGGGCTCAGAGTAGTTTTAGGGGTGGGGGTTGGGGTACTTTAGGTTTCAGTGATGGGGTGGGGGTTGGGCTTGTTTTAGGTTTTGGGGGTAGGGTAGGGGTCAGTTTTGGGGTGGGGTTGGGGGTTGGGGTTTTAGGTTTTAGTGGTGGGTTGGGGGGTCGGGTAATTTTAGGGGCGGGTGGGGGTTGGGGGGTTTAGGTTTGGGGGCTGGGTGGGGGCTCAGAGTAGTTTTAGGGGTGGGGTACTTTAGGTTTCAGGGATGGGATGGGGGTTGGGGTTGTTTTAGGTTTTGGGGGTAGGGTGGGGGTTGCGGTAATTTTAGGGAGGAGGTGGGGGGTTGGGATAGTTTTAGGGGCAAGGGTGGGGGGGGTTGGTGTGGTTTTAGGTGGGAGTGGGGAGGTCGCAGTAATTTTTAGGGGTGGGGGGCCAGGGGGAACGCATGCAGGAACAATGGATGCCTATCACTAATGCCTTTACCAGGAATGCCTTTACAACGAAAAATAGCTGTTAAGGCATTCGTGGTAAAGGCATTAGTGGTAACAACGAGGTTGTTGTTCCGACCTCGTTGTTAAGGCATTCGTTGTTCCGGCAGGCGTCATTCCGACATACATTCGAAATATGTGTATTTCCCCTTGTTACTTCCTCTTTGTATGTATGCTGCATTCTGAGTATTGTTTTGTGCAGCAGGGCGCCTCTTCCTGCACAAAAACAATACTGCATGCAATGGAGGCACCCTTGCACAATGGTGAAAAGGTGTCTGCATTGATGTTAGGAAGACCATTGTGCACCAGCTGTGGGGAAAGGTCAGGAATGCGCTGTATTGGGATAAATACGGCACATTTCTGCCCTTTCCCTGTGAGGCAGCACAGCAAAATGGCTCGCTGTGCCACATCCCCATAAATGTGCCCCCTAGTTTATTTCCCACAATATTTGTAGTGCAGTGATATCACACACACTATTACAGATACCGGGTATCTGCAGAATGTGGTACAAATGAGGGATTATTAATATTAATTATCCCCTATACGCTACCTGTAGAAAGGGGAATAACGAGTGGAACAGTTTCCACATGGCCTTCCGTAATCCCAGGTCCTTTTCCTGGGACAAATTCACCAGTTTTTCTCCTGAATGATTTGCCTCAGTCAACCAAGGCATTAACACAGCGAAACTCCTAAAACAGTGCACCAACTATAAACCATGAACATGGCAATTCCGGCTTTGTAATGGGCCTTCCACACTTTTAAGTGTACCTCACAGAAGTAATTTACCACCCCTGCCGATTTTGCAAATATAAAATCACAATGTGAATGCACAATGTGTTTTTGAGTTCCTGAGTAATAGCTGTGCAAAATGCTTTGTGAAATGGCCTTGATGTTTGCTTCATTGGTTTTGCCCTCTCAATAGACTTTAATTTGAGCGCTCAAATCTATCCGAGACTCTATTAAATGAATAGAACCTCGCTTCCTAATAAATTCACAGAATTTGACATGTACCAGAGAATCCCCAACTGCTGTGACCTATATACCGCAGTCAGTTTGAAAAATGGCCCTATTCACCAGCAATTTAAGTCGCAGGCCTTTCAGATTGCGTAACAGTTCTTTCTTGATGAGGCGATCTTTCTGACAATCGTTTGGAGCTGGAAATGGACCTCACAGACGGCTGCAAACGTGATGAACGCATCCGTCTTCCTTGGGACTCGGCTAGGGCAGGGGCATAGCTTTGCAATAAATGTGAACAATGAAAACAGTACGCCGGTGTACAGTCTGCCGCTCTCTCTCATCCTCGCCATTCTTGCTCTCTCTTCTTCGCTCACACTCTCTCTTTGTCACTTTCTCCCCCCATCCCTCTACGACTCTGTATTCTCTACTTCCATACCTCACTTTCTCCTCCTCATTATCTTTTTTACTCTCTCCTTTCTCTCTCACAGCCTCACCTTGTTAGATTCTCTCACTCTCTCGATTTTCCCTCTCAGGGTTTCTATTTCGCACTCTCTTTCTCTATCTCTGCATCACTTTTTCTGTCTCTCTGCCTCTGTTTCTCGCTTTATGGCCGGCTCTCTTTCTTTTTCTCACTGTCTTTATATCTCCCCCCTCATCTCTCTTTCGCTCCAGCAGTCCATCTGTACTCTTTTTTTCTCTCATCTTCCGTGATCCCTGTCTCTGTCTAACAATTTCTCTATATGTCTCATTGTCTCCATTCCTCTGCCCCTTTCTTCCTTTCTCTTTCTTCTGGTACCTCTGTCTCTGTTTGATTTCTTCCTCCAATCGCTTCTTTCTCTCATTCTGCTTCCTCTCTTTTGTTTTCAATTCAATTCCCTTCAAAAATGTCTTGTTGACAACACATGTTGCAACAAAGATATACATAAGGGTATTTCGATATCATATGGTGTCAGAGACCGCCAGGTATTCTGCAAACATTTTTGACATATCTGGTTCTTTCGAAGCCACAAGGTGCATCTTCTTTTCATCCTGCAGATTTGTGATGTTATTGTTCTTATGGGAAAATGTCCCAATGTAGCAGTTCCTAATTACTTTGGGTGTGTAAATTATTAAAACATCTGTAAGCAGTATAACATCCCAAAGAAACCCAGTCTTGCAAATTTCCAGTTTGCCTCTTATGACAAGAAAACCCAGTCTCTTTTGGACACGTGTGTAGCCAGTGACTTCTCCGCATTTGATTTGTGGTTTCAGGGTCTGCTCTCACAACATATGATGCCAACTGGACATTGTTAGAAACTAGCGTAGTACTAACCTAATAAACACAATCTGGTTAGGTCACAATATAGTTCTTACATATTCTCTGATCAAACCCATCGTAAGTAAACGCAGAAACAGCCGGCATTTCTCCAGAATAATGTGTGTTAAGTTCATGCAGTACCAGATAATTTTAAACTGAAGGAAATAGCATAATACAGTTTAGTTTAGAAAAATCAAGGAAAACACAGAAAAAGACAGCTAAATTATGAAAATAGGATAGGGGGAACCGAAGGTATGAATTGTTAAAGCTTTATGGTAAAAAGCACCAGGAAAATAGAATGAGCCAATGAGAATTAGAGTACTCACTTGACTAGGACCTTTGTTTAATTTCTGGCCAACCATAATGAATGTCAGGCAGACCCAGGCCCTGATTTATACTTTTTGGTGCAAAACTGCACTAACGCAGTATCGCACCAAGAAGTTTAGCACCAGCTTGCACCATTTCTGAGCACCAGCCGGGCACCATATTTACGGAATGGTGCAAGCCGGTGCAAAGGGCATGCTAGCGTAAAAAAAAATGGTGTTAGCCGGGTGGGGCTGGCAGTATGGAAGAAGGGGGTTTTGAACTGAAAAATGACGCTAGGCAGGTTAGAGTAAACAAAAAATGACTCTAACCAGCCTAGCGTCATTTTATGACGCAAAACCATCCATGCCACATGACTCCTGTCTTAGAAAAGACAGGAGTCATGCCCACCACCAGGGGACAGTGGACCAGGGTCCCCTGGGCATGGCCATTGCACCCAGTGCCATGTAGGGGGGGCCCCATTTCAGGGCCCCCGATGGCACTTAAAAAAACAAAATACATACCTGTACTTACCTATACTTATCTGGAATGAGGTCCGCCATCCTCCTCTGTCCCTCTGGTGTGGGTGTCCCTGGGGCAGGCACCTGTGGGCTTATTCCATGGTGTTCCACCATGTAAATAGGCCCACAGGTCCCCTAATGCCTGCCCTGACCCAGGCGTTCAATAATGGTGCAAAGCAAATCTGCACCATTATTTGACCCCTCCGCCCACCGTGCATGATTTTAGCATGGGGGGATAAATATGGCGCTGAACCCATAGAGTCATTTCTTGCACGGGAACACCTAATTTGCATCTCATTGGCACAAAGTAGGTTTCCATGCCACAAAAATGACTTTAACTCCATACATTTGGTGTTAGACGGGTCTAGCGCCAAAGTATGAATATGGAGTTCGTTTTTCACTGAATTTGCGTTGAAAAATGACGCAAATTCGATGCAAAACATGTACAAATATGCCCCCAAGTGTTTCAAACCACAGTTTTTCAACTTCTAGTGACTTTGAAGCCTGAGGTCCTTCAGCAGGGCAAGTCAATAAACTGCAGCTGGAAAGTGCCCCTCAAAGTAATTCGGGATGTGATTGACCTCACCCTCTATGCAGGGTCACCCCCAAACGTTTTTTGCCTCTACACTCTACTTTTTTGCTGAATTCATTTTTGCTGGCCCTACGAGTCTGCACTTTATGACTGTTAACCAGTGCTAAGGTGTTCGTGCTCTTTTCTTTAAACAGGGAATAATTGGCTCATACCGAATTGGCACATTTAACTTTTTGTAAGTCCCTAGTAAATTGGCACTGTATTTACCAAGGGCCTGTAATTTAAATGCTACTAGGTGGCGTACGGAAGTGATTGTGCCACCCACTTAATTGGCCCTTTAAACAGGTCACAGGCCTGCCATTGCAGCAGGGGTGTGTATTTCTAAACTGTACTGAAAAGGTAGGACATGTACTTTTACATTTTCTATGTCCTGATAGTGAAAAACTCTAAAATTTGCTTTTCACTCTTACTAGGTCTACCGCTCTCATAGGATAACATTGGAGTCACCTTTATATATTTAATAATACATACTTTCCAAATGAGACTTGGTAACCAATTCATCTTTGATGACTTTGGAATTGTAATGAAAAATACTCCCTTATGGTAAAGTTGCATTTTAAATTACAATTTTGAAAATGTCACATTTAGAAAGTTAGCATTTTTCTGCTTTGCCCATTTAGTGCATGTAGCCTGTCTCTGGGTCACAGGACTGTTTGTAGCTTACATCTGAGCTTCGTATATTCCTCCAAGACAGCAACACACAATTGGGAGCTTAGATGGGCCATCAATGGTAAGATGGGAGAAAGGAGCTGGACACGGCCCCACTTACATTTGAATAGGCTGTGTCCTTCCTCCACAAAAAAGGGTTGCATATTCCCTGTAATTAGTCGGGAGCCAGGGCAGGCAAGATACCTGTACTCTTCAAAGACAAACTTTTAGAAGCTTCTCCCGCATCAAAGGAGGCACCAGGCACGAATATTGAACCTCAGACACTAACTCTTCAGTACGCTTCTGGACCTGTGGACTCTGACATGAAGAAGGACTGCTGTGCTGCTAAAAGAACTGCCTCTCTGTTGGAATACTGCTCTGAAGGACTGCTGCCTTGATGAACTGACCTGCTGCTTGCTGCCCTCTTCTCTGGGTGAGAAGCACTGGGTCTGCATCTGTTGAACACAGAGTGACTCCAAGCTATAGTTGGCTGGCCTCCTGACGAGAATGCCATAGGCAAAAGGTTCCTACAACCTTGAACCCAGCTCCTGGACTCTGGCAACTGTGGACTCTACCCTGCTAAGTGGTGTCACCCAAGTCCTGAAATTGGGCCTAAATGTGCTCTGCTAGACAATCTATGGATTCAGCAGAATCAATACTTAGGGGGTCATTACGACTCCCGCCGGACGTGGTGACTGCGCGCCCGACGGGAGCCGCCAAAATACCGTACCGCGGTCGCAAGACCGCGGCGGGTATTTTGAGTTTTCCCCTGGGCTGGCGGGCGGCCGCCGAAAGGCCGCCCGCCAGCCCAGGGGAAAACGACCTTCCCACCATGAAGCCGGCTCGTAATCGAGCCGGCGGAGTGGGAAGGTGCGATGGGTGCTACTGCACCCGTCGCGTATTTCACTGTCTGCTATGCAGACAGTGAAATACAAGCGGGCCCTCTTACGGGGGCCCCTGCAGTGCCCATGCCATTGGCATGGGCACTGCAGGGGCCCCCAGGGGCCCCGCGACACCCCCTACCGCCATCCTGTTCCTGGCGGGCGAACCGCCAGGAACAGGATGGCGGTAGGGGGTGTCAGAATACCCTCGGCGGCGCAGCAAGCTGCGCCGCCTTGGAGGATTCTTTTGGGCAGTGGGAAACTGGCGGGAGACCGCCAGTTTCCCTCTTCTGACCGCGGCCAAAGCGCCGCGGTCAGAATGCCCTGCGGGGCACCGCCGGGCTGTCGGCGGTGCTCCCGCCAACTGCGAGCCTGGCGGTCTATGACCGCCAGGCTCGTAATGAGGGCCTTAATTTGTGCTTGTTGTTTCCGGTGCTGAGCATCGGTACTTACTTTTGAGGGCCAGGGCTAATTCTTCTGCCTCAAGCATTTGCTGCAAGCAAAAGACACATATGGGAAAGACGGAGGAATGTAAAAACGAAAAAGCGTCACAAAGGGAGAAAGTAGAAAGCTGCAAGAGTGAGCTAAAGGAGCAGGGAGTGGCTTTATATGTATTGAAGAGGCCCGAGATGGCTGAAGATTACGCCGCCTCAGTATTCGCACATTTAATTGTAGCAGCCGCATGTTTAAGAGGAGGGCTTTGGGCACCGGCACGTTTTTATTTACACATTAAGCACTGAGCAGAACCAACGCATTTTTTCTGCTGCGCAGCACAACCCAGAGCACAACTGATGCATCACATTTGCTGTGAGGATTCTCCCAGTGCAAGAACTCTGCATCAGCCTCACAGCCCGTATCTCCCTGATGCAGGCCCTTGCATCTTAAATATCTCATCACCCACAGCCTCAACAGCATCACAGATTCTTGCATCACAGCCTCACACCTCCTCGAAACCGGTGCATCAGTTCAACTGACTGGAGCATCCTCAACACCTTACTTTGCTTCTGAGGCCCTCATCGATGGGACCCTCAACAACTACGCATGACCTTGCATCACAGCTTCACGGAACCAACCCATCACCATGGCTCCACGACACATCCGAGGGAGGGGAACTCACAACACCCTGCAAACTGGATTTGAGGTACTCTTGTTCAGAAGGCCTAACTGGGTCCATGTAGCCAGTCCATGCTCCATTGCAGTTGGGCTGAAATTGTGGCTGTGTCCCACATAGCGGAACCAGATCCACAGTTGGTGCTTGTGCCTTTTGGTGTTATTTTCACCTACATCTTTAAACCTTCATATCTCTGGTTCTAATGATTGGAATTGTGCCATTGTGGTCTTGTTTTACTTATTAAAACATTTTCTTTTTAACTAATCTGGTATGGAAGCCTTTTGGTGGTGTGTTTTCACTGTGTCACAGTTTGAAGTGTTGCACAAGTACTTTACACATTACCTCTGAGTTAAGCCTGGCTTCTCTGTGCCAAGTTACCAGAGGGTTGAGTACGGGTTAATTTAGGGTTTGTTTGTGACTTCACCCTGAGAAGGATTGTGGTTGCTGTTTGAGTAGGGTTCTGCCTCCTCAACCAGTAATCCAGCTTCTTAAAGGAGCTCTCCCAGATGCTTTCAGTTTTAGCTCCACGTCCCCTAAGAAAGATAACTGTAGTTCCTGAGGTTTCTTGACCACTTAGGTAGATTTGCTGTCTTGCTGTGGTTCAAGGTTTTACCTTCAAGCTTAGTCATTTTTTGCTCTGGAAATGCTACAGCCCAGCAGCCCACAAAAATGGGCATTATTAACGCTATGCATTATAACCTTACTTGAAAATTAAATAATAAAGTTAGTTGAAACCAATACACAGTACAGGTTTTAGGGAAAACATATGCTCTGTGACAAGGTTTACTATTAAAGCCAAATGACCATGACAATAATGATGTCCTTTAGCACTAGTTCACTCTAACTGAACCTGGGATGAACATACAACTCCCTAGAAGTTCCTGGTATGAACTAGAAGAACCTGGAAAGCCCATTAACATTGGAGTAGTCAGTCCCACGTCTCTGTTTCCCAATATAGAGCATATGCATTATTGAGAGGGAACACCTCAACAATTGTCAAAGCATATGTGGTTTCTCCATAAAACACTTATCGGACATGTATTGTGATGTTCTCCATCTGTATCTGCATTAGCCTGCAGATTGTCTGTCTGAACTTGAAAATAAGTCCAAAACTGGTACTGGTAAAATGTCTTCAGGGGCCACACCATTCCAAAGTCTCTCTCTCTCTCTATCAATTACATTTTACAGCTATTATGTAAGTAATAGCTGCTTGGTAATGAACTCTGTAGGGTGGTCCTGTTTTTTATCTTTAAGAAGGAATAGCACTGCCCCATGCCATACTGTAAACCCTTTGCATTCACTATAAACTCCATGGCGAGCACTGGTGCAGTATAAATTGCCTCTTTCAGAGTGTCTTTGGCCTGCTCACACTCTACAGCCCTGAAATGAGAGAATGTGCTGTATATAACATAATACAGCACATTTCTGTCATTCCCTTGCTCTGGCGCTCTTTTTGACTGCCTAGCACCAATGCTGGCACTTTTGTGCAATGGTGCAGGTGTGCCGCATTGTAGGCAGGATTGTTACGTATAGGAAGGGGCCCCTTCCTGCACAAAAATAATCTTCAGAGGCATTTTCCTCCTTCTTGTTTCTCCCGGTTGCACCTCCCCTGGGGCGGCATAGCATTTTGATGCATTCCCAGGCTTACCAGGTTGGTAAATTTGGGCATGTGCCAAAATCCATGGGTGGGTGCATGAGAACACTTACACTCCACCCTTGAAACATACCTCCCTGGGGCAGAGTAACGCAAACCAGTCATTTGTGCTATGTTGTGTTACTCCATATTTATCAAGCCACTCAAGGACACACAAGGTGGCCTTGCGTGGCTTGATAAATCTTACTTTAGTGCTGTATCGCACTTGCGCCCCCTTGCATCGGCAAGGCAATGCATCACATTGATGAATATGCCCCTTAGTACAAATGAGACACCAAAAGTCTCTCATCAGTATCTTGCTTTTGGTAGGCTCCAAGGTCATGATGGTCTGAATCATAGGCTAGAGAGGCTGCACATGGCCCAATTAACTTGGTACCCAAGTGTCATGGATGCCAGAAAAGCAAATCAAGAATTAACCTTTGCCCTTGCATGCCTTTCAGGAGCAATGAAAATCCTCCCATACCAGATTATTTTAAGGGAACACAGATGCATATAAAAGAAAATTAGCAAAAGGAGGCTGGAATTACAGAAAGAGCCAAAAAGCTATATCTTGCGCCTCAATATTCTTGTGTTGCTTTAGAAGATGAAGTCAGGGTTCCCCTGATCTTGGAGTTTTTTTTAGCTGAAGGAGTTTCTGTAAAAGTGCATGAGAACAATTTTGTATGAATGAGCCTAAGACCTCTGGGCCTGGGTCAGCCAATGTGCTGATAGTGCCTCAGTACTCAGTACTACAGGGCCTTCCTATTGGGCTTGGCCAATGTCATTCTCTTGGCTGGACACTTGGGGTGGGCCAAGAGCTTTGACAGGCAAGTCAACCATTTTACAAGCCACAGATGAGGTAGAAATTGATACGTTCTGCTTATCCTGTATGACCAGCCAAGACAGTAGCAGATCAGACGATAAGTCCCTTCTGACCTTTCTCACTATATGGACATATTTTGGGTGGGTGGGTTACATATTTTTGGATTCCTCAATCCCAAGACAGCTTATGGGAACATGTTTATCCTGGTGTTCGTAAGCCACACTACCTAATATTTGGAGCCTATAACTCTGAGGATAGTGACTGTGATTGTCGTTGCCATGACCGTGCTTGGTGTCTTTATGAAAGTGGTGTTTCCAAAAGGTTGCATCTGACATGAAGACAAATTTCATCTTAACATACTTGAAGTTCATGTTGGATAACTTAAAGGTGGTCCATACCATATCATTCTTGGACCAGTGGACCTGGTGAGTGACTCAACAAGTACTCCAATGGCATTATCCTGGACCTAGAAGAGCTCCTAAAGGTTAAATGAGATGTGTTGTTGCTGTTCCTGTTATTTTGCCCTATAAAAAAGTGTGTTTTAGCCCCTTTGAGGCTTCATATAGACACCCTGTTAGGGGACCTAGTAAGAGATGAGTTGAGTTGAAGAGACCACCTAAGAAACCCATACAAGATGCTGTGTATTATGTGCTGGCCTTAAAATCTAAAATGGCTCAGTACGTGAAGAAGGTCTACAGGAATCGAAGGTGAGTCAAGAGCTGATTAAGCAGTGGCATGATCAAGAGCTGACTCTTATGGAATACCAGTCTGGCTAAAAAGTGTGTGTGTAAGAACAAATAGAGCTCTGGGCACTACAAGATTGATGAACTGGACACAACATGGCATAATAAAGAACATTGAAATGACATACGTTAGAACCCTCTGAGGGTCCTCATGGTGACTGCATGACACCCCATTAAAATATGAGACAAATTACCATGCTCATTGTGACTCATGGTGCAGAAGAGTAGAATGAATACCTCCTTGATCTCCTAATAAAGAGAAAGATGGGCCAATAGAGAAAGCAGTACTTTCTCCCACCAAGTGTTTGGAGCAGCAGAGTGACTGTCACCAATTGTTGGGTCAGTTCACCGCTCTGCTCTTACTGACACCTGGGTTCACCATTTGGTGTACCCTTGACATAGGTATAGGTGACAGTATGCCTGCTAAACACAAGAGGCTTCATTTACAAGAATCTGATGCATCATCTCCAATGTGTCAGATTTCTTGTGCTGCCCTATGACCCAGTAACAATGCCATAGATGTGCTGTATTTACAATACAGAGCTCCATGACACATGTTTTTTACAGATGGATCAGAAATTCTGATGCATCTGTAATGCTAAACTCACGTATTGCTGGACTGGTGTCAAAAAGTGATTCTCCTCCAACAATGCCAGGAATCCCCCATTGAGAAAAGCCCTGCATCAGTTTTACGCTGGTACTGAGCAGGCAGTAAAATTCTGATGCAGTGACGTGGCAGAATGACACAGCAAAATGTTGTAAATTTCACTGCATCAGGTGTGCGTGGCTTTTACCATGGAAATGTCTAATGTGATTCAAGGCTTTACAAACTGATATACTGGGCCCAATGCTCCAGTTTGCAAATGTCGAGTAGGGTACAGCACTGCTTTCGCCACCGGTGCGGAAAAGAAAATGACACAACAGTGGTGCAAAGGCTTTGTAAGTGAGGCACAAAATGTAGTAACGGTCAGACAAGGTGAGGGACAGCATCAAGGAAGAGGTCTAAAAGATGCTGGTCCTTAAGGAGATTGAATTCTCCATTAATCTGGATTTCAGTCCAGTGGTTTTGGTATCAAAGGACACCCTTTAAGAGGGATTTCAAAGTTAAGGTTCTGTATGGGTTTAGGAGCCTCAACACAAAAATATTGATGTATACCCTATTACTAGAGCTGATGAGCTCATTCTTAGGTTAGGAGCTACTAATTTTCCCTAACATGTGTTTGACTTCGAGGTACTGGCAGAACAACCTAACAGTGTACACAAGACATTTCTGCATTCTGTACTGGAGAGGGACACTTTAGGTGGAGTATGCACCTGCCACCTTCCAAGATTGGAAAATGAAGTCCTGTCTGAGCTGAAAGACTTTAGTATCATCTACCTGGATGGTTTTGTGGCATAAAGCTCCAGCTCAGGAGACCTTGATGAGCAACCTTGATGGACAACCACTGCCTACACTTGTTAGTTTTTGTAGGCATGTAATCTATGTGTTCACCCATGTAAACTAGAGTAAACTCTGCCATCCATCTGTCCCCAGAGGGTCTACTTCTATTCCCATTCCTAAACAGCAATCCCTATTGATTTCTCACTGATGGGGGGAATACTTTGAACAGGCTGCCTTTCCACACTTGTCTGTAGACAACAAAGCACCAACCTTGCAGAGTTGGGTCCAAGGACTTCTTTCTGTTTTACTCCTCCCCCTTTCTGCCAGAAGTTGTTGAGAGTGGCTCCACCCTTGTTTGTCTTTTAAGGCCTATTAGAGAACTTATTTTTATTGTCCTTGTCCCACTCTTCCTTTTACACTTGGAGCCCTCCCATGTCTCTCCCTAGTCACCAAATACAAAGAATTCAACCACATTCCAAAGTTCCCCAGGATCAGTGAGCTTAGATTCTGCTAAGAAATGGTGCAACTCCATAAAACTTTACTTTGCTTTCTTTCCCCCAGCACTCCATTGACTTTAACAATGCAGACAAAAGATTTCTCCAATACTTTTGTGATTTGTTTAGGGTGATCCAAAACTTTCTGAGATTATTTTTTTTTTTTTTTTTTTAGGCAAGAGCCCCTGGAAAATGCAAAGTGCCAATCAAAGATCTTAGTTTATAATTGAACGAGATTTAGGTGCAGTTTTAGCCCTGGAAAATGCAAAGTGCCAATCAAAGATCTTAGTTTATAATTGAACAAGCTTTAGGTGCAGTTTTAGACCAATCATGATGGAACAGAGGTTGAGTGATCCAAGCAGGTCACCATGGCCAATATTTTTACATATGACTTAGTCCAGTCCTCTAGCAAGCAAGGCAAGAATCTGAAGGTAGCATGGGTCCCTCAAAGTTAGATATTCAGTTGCAGCTAGGGTAGATTTGCCACTTTGTCACAGACTGAGGAAATATCTTCATTTCTCCCCGTTTTGTCCTCTTTCTATGTGTGTTGCATTCTGCAGCACACATAGAAAGAGGAAAGCACCTGTTGCGATTGTTTTTGTGCATGAAAGTGTCTGTAAAGTAGAGATCCACACATGGAAAATTCACTATGATATTTATTCGATACAGCACCACCATAAATACACGTCTTTCTCCTCCATAATACACGTCTTTCTCCTCCCAGTGCTGTGCTGTAACTGTCCACCTATTCAATAAATACATTCTAATATGGAACAAAAGGAATACATAACGTGCATTGGTAAATACACAACACATCTTTCCCCTTTATAAAAACTATACCTAAAACACTAACAATATATATAAGTTTAAATTCATATCAGAAAAATGCATATGAGAACAAGGTAGAACTAAAAAAAAGTCCTAAAATACAAAATAAATAAACAACACAAAATACATAAACTTATACTGTACACTGACATTTATAGTGGTTTTCTTCTGATTCTTTTTCCCTCTGTGACAGAGCTATCACTAGCAGACTCTACCTCAGATGTTTCGTCATCCTTACTTGTCATTTGATCACTTTGGGCCTCCACATTTTCCTCAACTTAAATACCCAACCCTATCTTTCTTTCCTTGTCACCACTTGTCACCACTTGAGGGATCTACTTCAAACTCAAAGTCATGTATCCTATTAAAACATTTATTAGAATACACCCACTTTTCCCCCTTTATGATGGCAATGCGTTTTAAGTTCCAAACCTTACCATTACTCAACCTCACAGAATTTTTCAAAACCTCCACCACTTCATAAAGTTATGAAAATTTACTTTCTCCCTCCTTTACTTTCCATGATTTCTTCACTTTAACTAACATTCCTGCTTTGATGTTGGCTCCTCCCATGGTACCTTTCATTTAGCTAAATGTGATTTTGTAACTATTATGAGTATTCTCTAATCTTTGTCTAACTTTATCTAAATCCAGTATGACCACAGGGTACTCAGTCAGCCACGCTGAATTAGTCTTAGTTCTAGCAACTCTTCCTATCATAATCTCAAATGGGGTGCAGCCTGTCATCTCATTGAAAGTAGTATGATACATCCAAACTGTCTTTTGTATTTGTAATTCTCAGTCATCATTAATAACTCCTGCAGATTGAATGTTTCCCTTGAGTAATCTGTTGAAACACTCAATTATACCATTCCCGCTAGGATTATACAAGGATGTAGTACGATGTTTGATACCTACTTTCTCAAAATAGTTCTTGGATTTCCCTGAAACAAATTGTACCCCATTATCGTTGATCACTTGAGTTGGTATGCCTTCATCAATAAATATCATATCTTAAAACTGAAGAACAGCTTTAGTGTCAACTTTGTCAACAATCTTAACAACAGGCCATTTAGAAAAAACATCTACTGCAGCAATGATGTATTTACCCTTGTCACCTATGGGATCCATTATGTCCACAGCAAGTACCTCCCGTGGATTATTTGGTATACAAAGTATACTCATATTTGGCTTGAGTGTTTTTAAAGATTTATCCGCATTTGCACACTTTATGCAGATCCTGACATAGCGCTCTACAAAAATATCCAACCCAGGCCACCAAAAACCTTTTTTGACTGATTGTTTGGTCTTTACAATTCCTCCATGTCCTTCCTCCTCTCAATAAGATTCCATTGACTTGAGGTAACTCCCAAAAACTTCTTCAACCTGAATGTAATGAACATTTGTTTGGCCTGCCAAAAGTAATGTAATTAAAGTTTTTCCGAATAGTTATGTCTTTAATGCATTCCTGTTTCCAAGTTTTCTTTTCAATGAAAGGAATGTCCTCATCATACATCAAAACAATGTGATACTCATTCCACTCTCTACTTGTAATGTCCTTGATCTTTAGTGGAATACTAGATAAAAAACATCAGCTGATACTTTTATCAGGCACATATGTTAAATTGTAAACAAAATCTTGGAGCCTCAAGGACATCCTAGCTATGCATGCCAATGCTTAATTCATGCCACTGGCAGTGAGTAACTTCAATGATTTGTGATCATTTCTTATTTTGCACAATATGCCCCACACAAAGGCTTTAAAATGCTCAAGAGCCCTCACACAGCCTAATGTTTCTCATTCTATAACTGAATATTTCTCTTCAGTTACTGTGAGATCCCTAGAGTCATAAGCTATAATAGATTTTCCTCCAGTTTCTAACTTTTGAGATAAAACTGCCCCCAAACCTTTTGAGCTAGCATCAGTGTAATGATATTTGTTAAATTGGGATCAAACCTCGAAAGTGCAGTAGCACATGCAATTGCTGATTTGATGCCTTCAAATTCCTTTTCACACTTTATACACCAATTAAACTTGTTTTTGTTCTTAAGTAACTGTCTTATATGAAAAGTCCTACATGAAAAATTTCTAATGTATTTGGCATAAAATTATGTGAGACCAAGAAATGATCTTACATCATCTTTACAGGTAGGTGCAGGAAGCAACAGTATTGCTCCTACTAAATCTGGTTTGGGGTTTACTCCATCAGCACTCAAAACATGCCTTAAATATGCAACAGATTGTACTGCAAACTTGTATTTTGAACATTTTACAGTTAAACCTCTAGCCTCCAAAATTCTTCAAACATAATCAAATGTTTGATCATGATCTGCTCTGTCTTTTCTGTAAATTAACATATTGGGGGTCATTACAACATTGGCGGTAAAAGCCGCTTACCGCCGTGCAGAAGACCGCCAACATACCGCCGCGGCTGCGGAATTCCGCCACAGCTATTATGACCCACATCTCGGAAACCGCTGAAATTCAGACACCCACACAAGTCCGCCACACCAAAGGTCAGTGATAAACTGGCGTAAACAAATCCTCCACCGTCACTCCAACAGAAACACACCCATGCTATTACGACCCACGAATCCACGCGGCGGTCTTTCAACCGCAGTATTCCATTGGTGGTACACACCGCTGCGCTCAAAATACACACACATCTCCAAAACACCGCCACATTGGACAATTCGAATTACACATACCTGATACACATACAAACACCACTCCCACACACCCAACCCAATATAGAACACACACCCACATCACCCACAAACCCCTACGACCAAAAATTGTAGACGAAGGCCAAAGAGTGAGCACAGCAATAGACAACCCTACCACACAGAGGCACACAACACCATCACCCACACAACATCCACGCACAAAACACCACACACCACTACACATCACCACACTCATCACCACATACACCACCCCACACACATCACCTACACCACCCAATGGCACGCCAAAGACACCCCAGGTTTTCGTAGGAGGAGCTCAGGGTCATGGTGGAGAAAATCGTACGGGTAGAGCCACAGCTATTTGGATCACAGGTGCAGCACACCTCTATAGCTAGGAAGATGGAGCTATGGCGAAGAATAGTCGACAGGGTCAACGTAGTGGGACAACACCCAAGAAATCGGGAGGACATCAGGAAGAGGTGGAACGACCTACGGGGGAAGGTGCGTTCCGTGGTCTCCAGGCACAACATCGCGGTTCAGCGGACTGGCGGCAGACCCCCACCTCCTCCCCCACAACTAACAACTTGGGAGATGCAGGTCTTGACCATCATGCATCCTGAAGGCCTCGGAGGAGTCGGTGGAGGAATGGACACTGGTAAGTCGAATCTTAACTATCATATCCCCCACCCTACCTGCATGCTATCACACACCCCTACCCTCGCCCCATCCCCTATCACTCCAACTCCTCACTAATGTACTAATAACACAAACCACCCATCCCAACACCAAGCCCTGCATGACACAACAAAGCATGGACACCCATCACTAAAGCATGCCCACTGCACATACCCATAACAACCCCTAACCATCATCACACAATCCCCCACACAGGAATGCTAGCACTGGGGTACACGCTCACCCACCGATTGCACACCATGACACACACAGATGCAATAATCATGCTTTTGTACCCCTGCAGGACCACTACCTAACGTCACCAGACAGGAGGGTCCAGACATCTCTACCCCACCCACAGAAGAGGCCCACAGTGATGACAGCAGCTCAGGCCAACTGGATCCAGATGACCAGTCCGGACCATCGTGGGCCTCGGGACAATCGGTTCCCCTCGCACAGGCACAGCCCAACACTGACCTTCCACCCTCTGGAAACACCAGTACAGCACCCACCCAGCGGGCCCATACCTCCGTACCCAGGACACGTCAATCAGCTGTGTGTCCACCACTACAGGGAACCCAGGATAACCCACCACCCCAACAACAACAGGGACCTGGGGGCAGTGGTAGTGGGCACACGGTCCAGGGGACGGAGGCACAGGAACACAGGGGAACTGGGAGGGCTGTTGTGTGACAGGGGGCGGACAGGCCAAGGGAACCCACTCTCCACGAGGCCCTCTCCTCCATCAAGGGGGCATACCACCACTCCCAGGAGACGATGGCTACGGTCCTGGCCAAGTTTCAGGAGACCCAGTGCCTGCAGGAGGAACAGTATTTGGGCTTCAGGGAGGAGCTCAGAACCATCAGCTCCGCCCTGGGCACCATCGTAGGGGTGCTGAAGGACATACAACACCATGAGGGACACCGTGGCACTCCAAGGGGCCCCTGACACTAGCATGGACGATGAACTGCCCACCACCTCTGCCGGCGCTAGTGGACAGGACGCCCCGCCACAGGACCACCAAACCAGCACCCCACCCCCTGCAGACGGACAACCACACCGCAAGCGGTCCCTGAGATCCAGGAACAGGACAGAGCACGATGGCAAGACCCCCGCCAAGAAATAAGACCACCCTGATTGTCATCCCACTGTCCCACTTTGTAACCCTGTCCATATTAGAACTGCCCCAGCTCCACTTCCTATGCCCATATGGGCAGTGCACCTGTGAGACTAATAGACTGGACTCTGCCATGGACATTCCTCCACCATCACCCATCACCATTTTACCACCCCCCTCCAATATTTAGCACTGCAATAAACACCCTTGAACCACAAAACAATCTGGAGTCAGTCTGTGATATTGAAAATGTGTATTAGCTATAACAATGACAAAATCAGTTCTCAATAGTAATGTCAACATACCTATGTCACACATCACAAGTCCATGAAGGATGCAAGCAGATGACACACATTGGTAACCACACCTGTGAAACCGTGATGGAAATGTACAACTCAGTTACCAAATACTGCTTGAAATTTGCAGACAGGATAGAGGTAGAAGTGTGAAAGTAAAAGTATTAGTATAGAAAGTGTTCTCACCTGTGTGTCACTGGAAATATTGCTGTATGACTGAGTCCCTGTTGTCAATGTCTCCTTCCTCTGCTTCCGCCTCATCACTGTCCACAGGCTCCACAGCTGCCACAACACCGTCATCTGGACCATCCTCCTGCAGAAACGGCACCTGGCGTCGCAAAGCAAGATTGTAAAGCATGTAGCAGGCGATGATGATCTGGCACACCTTCCTTGGTGAGTAGAATAGGAAACCACCTGTCATATGGAGGCACCTGAACCTGGCCTTCAGGAGGCCGAAGGTGCGTTCGATCACCCTCCTAGTCCGCCCATGAGCCTCATTGTAGCGTTCCTCTGCCCTGGTCCTGGGATTCCTCACTGGGGTCAGTAGCCATGACAGGTTGGGGTAACCAGAGTCCCCGAATAGCCACACCCGGTGCCTCTGGAGTTGACCCATCACATAAGGGATGCTGCTATTCCGCAGGATGTAGGCGTCATGCACTGAGCCAGGGAACATAGCATTTACCTGGGAGATGTACTGGTCTGCCAAACATACCATCTGTACATTCATGGAATGATAACTCTTCCGGTTCCTGTACACCTGTTCACTCCTGTGGGGGGGTGGACCAGAGCTACATGGGTCCCATCAATGGCACCTATGATGTTAGGGATATGTCCCAGGGCATAGAAGTCACCTTTAACAGTAGCCAAATCCTCCACCTGAGGAAAAACAATGTAGCTCCTCATGTGTTTCAGCAGGGCAGACAACACTCTGGACAACACGTTGGAAAACATAGGCTGGGACATCCCTGATGCCATGGCCACAGTGGTTTGAAATGACTCACTTGCTAGGAAATGGAGCACTGATAGCACCTGCACTTGAGGGGGGATTCCTGTGGAATGGCGGATTGGTGACATCAGGTCTGGCTCCAACAGGGTACACAGTTCCTGGATTGTGGCACGGTCAAACCTGTAGGTGATGATTAAATGTTGCTCCTCCATTGTCAACAGGTCCACCAGCGGTCGGGACACCGGAGGATTCCGCCATCTCCTCACATGTCCCAGCTGACGGTGCCTAGGAAGGACAACAGCGACCACAGAGTCAAGTAATTCAGAGGTATGTACCCACAGCTACACAGAACACGAAACAAATTCCAAAAGAGTTATCTGTATGTGTGTGTAGTCCAGGCCTCGGTATGTGTGACGCAGTAGAAAATGAAGCCATGTGGGCCCCTGAAATGGCGGATGCCTGACCTCTAAACTGGGACAATGTGATGTGAGGTAACTGCGCTGGCGTTATACAGCGTCGCGGTAGGCAGTCGTAGACCACGTTAACATTGGACCCTATGGGTCCCAGGAGCCAATGACGAAGTGCGCCGGCGGTGATGATACGCACCGCCGCGGACGTGACCGCCATTTTCTATCTGTTCAATCACTCGATACCTGATCTTCGACAGGAGAGGACCTATACTGCAAGTGCTGCTGTGACCTCGGTCTGGAAGAGACAGTGGCACGTGCGTATGGGGAAAGGGCCCCTGCCTTCACTGCACAGGAGTTGGAGAAGCTCGTGGACGGGGTCCTCCCCCAGTACATGCTACTCTACGGTCCTCCAGACCAACAGGTGAGTACATAGGGTGCAAGTTGTATGGGCTATGCCTGGGTGGAGAGGGCTGGATGTAAGAAGGAAGGGGGCACAATTCAGCGAGCATGAATGAGTGTGAATGCATGTGCCACATGGCAAGGGCAGGGTTGTGGGCCACTCACTTTGACGGTGCAGTTGTTAATGACTTCTCTTCTTCCCCTGTACATGTCATGTAGGTCAGCGACCACCAGAAGAAGGATATTTGGTGTGCCATCGCCAAGGACGTCCGGACCCTGGGGGTCCACCAGAGACGGAGCACCCATTGCCATAAAAGATGGGAGGACATTTGCCGCTGGAGCAAGAAGACGGCGGAGGCTCAGCTGGGGATGGCCTCCCAACGTGGGAGGGGTGCCCGTCGCACCATGACCCCCCTGATGTTCCGAATCCTGGCGGTGGCCTACCCTGAGTTATATGGGCACATGAGGGCATCACAGCAGACACAAGGGGGTGAGTACACTCTCATTCTGCTGACTTTGCGTGCAGTGGAGGGGTCTGGGTGGGGGAGGAGGACTGCGGGTTTCCCTAAGCCAGGGTGAGTTCCGTAGGCTAGGCCCCTCTGTAATGCAGGCCATGTGGCACCCCACCCCACCTCTGTAGAGTGCCAAGTACATGTATTCATGCCCCTGTGTCATCTATATGTGCAGATGTCGGCCATAGCCATGTAGGCCATATCCCAGGAACTGCATCTGTAGAGGCCAAGAGCGCGTCGTAGTGCAGGGGGCTGCTGTGTTTGTATTGTCTGCAACGGTAGCGGTAAGCCATGCACTCAACCTGTCTTTCTTCTGTCGTCCCTCCCCCCTTTTTGTGCTCTCCCTGTTCTTGTGTGCATCAGCATCATCAGGCGGAGGTACAGTGGCACCGGAGCACGAGGGGGCTGCATCCCACATGGCCATGGAGGGCCACACCACGGACTCTGAGTACACCAGTGGGACGGAGGGCGAGGGGAGCTTCACGGCGGTCACCGGATCAGCAAACAGTGACACGGACTCGTCCTCCGATGGGAGCTCCCTTGTGGTGGCGGCACCATCTGTGCCCCCCACTTCAACAGGTACAGCCACCACCCCCCCTACCAGCACCGCCCTCCCAGCAGCCCCTCAGCCTTCGGCCCGTGCCCGCTCACCCAGGAGGGTGGGCATCACCTTTGCCCCAGGCACCTCAGCCCCTGCCCCTGTCACCCCTGCTGCCCTCAGTGAGGAGGCCATTGACCTCCTCAGGTCACTCACTGTTGGGCAGTCTACCATTGTGAATGCCATCCAGGGTGTAGAAAGAGAGTTGCAACACACTAATGCATTCCTGAAGGGCATTCATTCTGGTCAGGCTGCCCATCATCGAACCCTGTAATCTCTGGCCTCAGCACTGATGGCAGCCATTGTCCCTGTGTCTAGCCTCCCCCCTCCAACTTCCTCCACCCATACCCAATCCCCTGTACCTCTGCCTATCCCAAGCACACCATCAGACCAGCCTGCACACACCTCAACACACAAGGGCAGCTCAGGCAAACATAGGCACCACACATCCCACAGGCACTCACACAAGCATCACCCACATACAGACACAGCAACATCCACTGGCTTCACTGTGTCCCCCTCCTCGTCGTCTCCCTCCTCCCTCCCAGTGTTGTCTACACTCTCACCTGCATGCACTTCCACTGCAGCCAATAGGACTCGCACCAGAACACCCATCACCACACCCCGCTCACCTGCACTCACCACCCTCACTACCATTTACACGTCCCCTGTGTCCTCTCCCAGTGTGTCTGTGACGCCCCCTCCCAAAGTACACAAACGCAGGCACACACACACCCAACATCCATCCACCTCACGACAGCCTCCAGAACATGCACCTGCACCCAAATCACCTAAAGTTACACCTCCTACAACCACCTCCTCTTCCTCCACTCCCAGACCCCCTCCAGCTACCCGTCCCAGTGTTCGTGAGAAACTTTTCCTGAGCAACGTTGACCTCTTTCCCACCACCCCCCCTCCAATTCATAGGTCCCGTAGTAGCACCTCAGCCCCAAAAAGTCCGGTACCAGTGGTGCCTGTTAGTGGTATGTGGAGTGCACCGGGCACCAGGGCAGCCAGTGTGACACGGAGCCAAAGCACAACCAGTCCCCCCCCCTGTGAAGCACCAGAAGTTGGACAGTGCCCGACGGGAGAGGGTGAAGACTCCTGCCGGCAAAGCCGCTCACAAGGGTCCCGGGGGGAGTGTCGAGTCAGCTGTGACTCCTCCCAAGGTGGGGAAGGGGCAGAAGAAAGCGCCAAAGTCTGGGAAGAGCAGCACAGCGGAGAAGGCCGCCATCATCCCCGCTGCCCAGGACGCCACCGCCAGCACTATCATCACTGGTCAGGAGACCACCGCCAGAGTCAGTGCCCTGGAGGGCAGCACTATCGTTACTGGTCAGGAGACCACAGCCAGAGTCAGTGCCCTGGAGGGCAGCACAATCGTCACTGGTCAGGAGGGCAGCACTATCGTCACTGGTCAGGAGACCACCACCAGAGTCAGTGCCCTGGAGGGCCCCGGCAGCCACAGCCCCACTGGGCAATGAGGGACCGCCATGGCACACACCGCTGCACAGGTCAGAGAGGAAAGTGAAGCACCGCTGAACAGTGCAGAAACCGCAATGGCAAGCACCGCTGAACAGGGCAAGCACCGCTGAACAGGGCAAAGACCGCCATGGCAAGCACCGCTGAACAGGGGAAGCATCGCTGAACAGGGCAGAAACCGCCATGGCAAGCACCGCTGAACAGGGCAAGCACCGCTGAAAAGGGCAAAGACCGCCATGGCAAGCACCGCTGAACAGGGCAAAGACCGCCATGGCAAGCACCGCTGAACAGGGGAAGCACCGCTGAACAGGGCAGAAACCGCCATGGCAAGCACCGCTAAACAGGGCAAGCACCGCTGAACAGGGCAAAGACCGCCATGGCAAGCACCGTTGAACAGGGCAAGCAACGCTGAACAGGGCAAGCACCGCTGAACAGTGCAAAGACCGCCAACTCAAGCCCCGCTAGCCCATGGGCGGCAAGGGCAGTGACGCAACTGGGACCGTCACGGGGTGAGTGATGCACTCTGGGCACCAGTCCCCCTCTAGAACCAGTGGAGACATGCATCCACTACGTCTGTCCTTCACAGAATGAAGCACTCTGGGCACCAGTCCCCCTCCAGAACCAGTGGAGACTGTTATCGACTTGAGAGTCTGTGGCTTTGCACTCCCCAGGATGGTCCAGTGGGCAACCCACCCACTGTAGAGACTTGTGAGACTGTGGCTTTGCACTCCCCAGAATGGTCCAGTGGCCAAGCCACCCACTGTAGAGACTTGAGAGGCTGTGGCTTTGTACTCCCCAGGATATGGCAGTGGGCAACCCACCCACTGTAGAGACTTGAGAGACTGTGGCTTTGCACTCCCCAGGATGGTCCAGTGGGCAACCCACCCACTGTAGAGACTTGAGAGACTGTGGCTTTGCACTCCCCAGAATGGTCCAGTGGGCAACCCACCCACTGCAAAGACTTGTGAGACTGTGGCTTTGCACTCCCCAGGATACATCAATGGGCATGGAGCCCCGTCGTGGATCTGGCGAGGTGCTGTCTTCCGGCTGAGGTGCCCCCTCTTCTCTTCCCCCTGAGGTGCCTGTTGTATTTCTATCTGATGCCCCTGCAGTGTTCTCTCCATTTCTGGACAGGTATCTAGTGTGGGCCTCGCCCATGCATTTTGGGCCCAGTGGTCCACGGACATTGGATGGTGCATACCTGCACTACTGATCGTGATGTATATATTTTGGCATTTGTAAATATTTCTGTATATATTAGCTTACTCTATTTTTGATACATTACAATGGTTGTAGTCATTTCCTTTTGTCTTTGCATTCTTCCGGGGGGTTTGGGGGTTGTTACTGTGATGTTTGGAAATGCATTGGTGTGTGTGTTGTAGTGTGCGAGGGTCGGGGTGGGGGTGGGGGTGTTGCGTGTGTGTGTCCCTGACTTTTGCCTCCCCCCTCCCCTATGTCGTAGGTGCAGTACTCACCGTTGTCTTCTGCGCCACCGTTGCTGATGTTCGTAGAGGAGCAGGAACACTATCGCAGGGAGTATTTGGAGTTCCGGGTCCATGGTGTCCTCCTTCCTCGTGGAGTGTGTTGAGGTGAGCGTTTTCCCATTGAAATGTCTGTTTCCGCCGTGTTTTTATCCACGGAGAATCCGCACCTGGAAAAGGTGGCGGATTGGCCTGTTGTAATACTGTGGGTGGTACTTTGTGTTCCGCCTGTCTGTTGGCGGTGACCGCCGCGCTGTTTGTCTGTACCGCCGTGGCGGTCGGAGTGTTAAAGTGGCTGTCTATTTTGGCGGTTTCCGCCACGGTCATAATTCCCTTTTTTTGTTACGCCGGCCTGTTTGCGGTCTTACCGCCGCTTTAACACCATCCGCCAGGGTTGTAATGACCCCCATTGTCTTGAAAATGTTGGTGTCTTCATTACAAGCCTGGCGGTTACGAGACCGCCAAGGTGGAGGTAGGACCACCGCCAAAGCCGCGGTCCGGCCTCCACATTATGACCCTAGCGGAGCAACTATGGTCTGAACGCCGGCACCGTCAGGATGCCACCAGTCGACAGCCTGACGGTGTTGGTGGTCTTAATCCACCAGGGCATTGCTGCCCTGGGGATTACGAGTCCCCTCTCTGCTGGCTTTTGGATGGCAGTTCCACCACCATTAAAACTCTGGCCTGGGCAGTGCAGAGGGCCCCATGGATAGCCCCGTCACACTTTTCACTGTCCAAAATAAGGGGCAGTGAAAAGCGCAATGGGTGCTGTCACACCCTACGCACTGCAACATTGTTAATGTTGTGGCTTGTTTCCCGCTGGGCCAGCAGGAAACTCGTAATGCGGCCAGTGGGTGGAAAACTGGAGTGATGATTTTCCATCCTAAGGAGTTTGGTGGGCGGCCTCTGCCGCCCACCAATGAGGCCCTGGATATTTGACACCTCACCAAACAATGAGTATATAAGTCTTTGAAACACTGCGGCAGCAGACACTAGTTCAAAATGCATCCTTTTGTAGTGATAAAAACTAACAGGTGTAATAAACGCAGTGTAATTCTTGCAACTTTTCTGTAGTACAATCTAGTGATACCCTGCAGTAAGATCTATAGTTGTGAAAAATGTTGTACCATTAGTGGACAACATCATCTCTGAAATGCGGGGCAATGGAAATTGATCTATAAGTATATTACTATTTAGATAGTATAAATCAATGCATAATCCAATATTGCCATCAGAACGTCTAGCAATTACAACAGGAGAAACCCATTCTGAAGATTCTATTTTTTCCATTATGTCTTCCGCTGCTAACTTATTAAACCCTTTTTCCACTTCCTTCCTCACAGTCATAGGTATATTTCTTGCTTGAAAAACGTTTGGGACATCATCTTTCTTAAGGACAATATTATGTTCAAAATTGGTTAGTTTACCAATTTTATCACTAAAAACCCTCAGACATTTCTCAAGCATCAATCTGCCTGTTTGTTCACTTCCTTCAATTAACATTATGGGTTTGGGACTATTGAGGTACAGAACAATACCAAGCTCACCTTGATCTTGCCACCCTAAAACAGGGGGTCCCTTTCTGGCCACATGCAACTTGCACACACTTTATCTTTTTTTACATTTAAAAACTAATTTATGATACCCTAAAATTTCAATTCTTTCTTCTGAATAACCTTCTGGAGAAATATTCGGACTCTCTCCTCTATGGCCAAGTTTTTCTATAAATTTGGTGTTCCAAACTACTCATTTATGATAGAGTATGGAGATCCTGAATCAGCGTAAATCTTGAACATCAATACCTCTACTTGTCATGTCACAAACAGGTTTCTTTTTTACCCTGTCCTTCTCTACATTCAAAATTCTGTTTTCATTGTCTTTGATATTTAGAATGAATCTGTCATTCTCCTGCGTTTCAAAAGAATATGTATCATCTTTACTAATATCTACATCATCCACGAACATAACTTTTTGATTCTTTTTTCTTTTGCAAACTTTGGAAAAATGGCCTGCCATGCTGCACACCGAACATTTTTGTGTAAGTGCAGGGCACAAGTTGCTGTTAACTAAATGTGATTTACTATCACATTGAAAATACTATAAACCCTCTCTAGAACTCTCTTAAATTTTTACTCTGTTTTTTTCTTTTTTTATCCATTCTTTTTTTCCTGAATTTTGTTGTACAATTTACTAATACACTCCTCTTGTTTGGACTCTCTTTGTACTACCATAGCACTCCTGGACATTTCAACTTTTCTGGCGATATCCAAAATTTGCAGGAAATTAGCATCACCATTCACCCACAATCTCTCCTGTATAGACATTTCTTTTACATATATAACCACCTGATCTCTTATTAGATCTTCTTGCATGGGCCCAAACTTACAGTCCAGGGATAATGCTCTTAATGCTGCTACATAATCATTAATGCTCTTTGCTTTCCTATTTCCTACGGAAAAACGTATACCTAATAATACCTGTACAAACTCTGGGGGAAAAGTATTTATCAAAATCACTGCTAGTACAATCAAAAACATTCCTATCTTTTATCCCTTCTGGACCTGCACAATGTAGGACACTATTTTTTTAGTTCAGGTGACATATCACCTTCAACATCAAAGGTTTCAATATAATTGATAAAAACGCACTTTCCATTCAGGTCATTGCATGCAAGGAACACCTCCTGCCTGCCAAAACGATTCAGAGGAGATAGCAAGAAGATTTGTGCACACATCTGAACTGAATCTGCAAACTCACTACTTTATAACATATAACAGTTGAGCATGAAAATTATACTAGGAAATTTCATATGAAAACAAATGTTTGCCCAGTTAAAATAGAGGCAGAAAAGAATTTGCTGAAAATGTCAAGAAAGAATGAGAAAATTAAACACTTGCAGAAATGGCTAGTACTTAATGCTAAGTGCAGGAACGTGTTGAAGCACACTACGAAATAATAACAGATTGAAATCTTCTCTGGGAATACAGTTTAAATGTTAATAAACACTGAGGAGATTTTAGTAATAAAAACACATACTGGCAAGATGATTATAATAACTCAATTTTAAAAAACATAAGGAGCACTAAAATCGCTTTATATTTTAGGCAAAAGGCAAGTCAGGGAGGCGTGCCTCTCGCCGAGAAACGCCTTTGAAGAAATACGTGGACGTAAGGCGTTATGAAATGTCTGGAAAACTCTCCGTCAACATAGGACGTGCACATACAGTGTGTCAAAGGGTTTCATACTGTCCAATCCATACAGTTCGCAATTGATCAAAGACAGAGCATTGGTTAACATCTTGATGACACAAGGTGTGAAGACATAACTAAGTACAGGTATTTCCTGGAATTCTTGAAATGTGAAAAAGGAATCCACATAGCTTGTAAGCGCTCGGGTAAGCTCACGTCACAGACACCATCCACCACCCACCAGGTATGGAGGGAAAGAACGCAAAGAAGTTCCAGGTAAGATTGAAAACTGCAAAGCGCCGTAACTGAAACGCCACACCGGAACAAGCGACATGAGTAACAAAATCAAAAGAATGCCTCACAAATCCGGTAAGGTTTCTGAAGGGTACCGTGCTTCCAATGGTAATACTATTTTTTTTTTTTTTTTTTTTTAAGAGCACAAGCTAACGCAAAGATAACACATGAAAGGCTCCTTTAAAGATTGTACACCATAAAAATGTAGAAGGGCACGGAAGGTATAACAACCAGTTCAATTGTAAATCTCACTGTTTCTTCCAGTATATTAGACAGTACACTCCAGAAAGAAATGTAAGTATTTTGAAGACCTCCCTGTGAATGGTTATTTATACCTTATGTGCCCTTCTATGTTTTTATGGCGGACTGTAGAGATCCACACAAGAACAATTCACTACGGTATTTATTTGATACAGCACTACCATAAATACACGTCTTTCTCCTCCAAGCGCTGTGCTGCAACTGTCCATCTATTCAATAAATACATTCTGATATGGAACAAAAGTATACGTAGTGCGTACAACAGTGTCCCTTCCTTCACAAAAACAAGCATCCCCACAATGCAGACACCCTTGCATGATAGTGCAAGGGTGCCTGCGTTGGCACTAAGCAGCAATTTGGCTACCAGCGCTAGAGGAGGGGGCAGAAATGTGCCATATCTTGTTGATACAGCACATTTTTGCCCTTTCAGAGTAGAGCAGGGTGGCGCAGCATGGCACTTGCTGTGCCACCCTGCACCTGGGCCTCATAAATGGGGCCCTGAGATATTACCTTTAGATGTAGCCACTTTTTCTGGGTTTTATTTTTAAATCTCCAGCACGGCAAAACTAGAAGCATTGGGGAAGATTGGAGGGCTCAACAAGACCAGATACCTTCCCTGTGATGACTTGCTGAAGCTTTTTCTGTGCTGCAAAAAGTCTGGAGCAAAATGTACCTGGATATTGCAACCGCTGAGTGTGATCCTTCCCAGGGAACATCGCAGCACTTTCTCTCAGTTGTCCAGCAGTAGGAAAGAATTAGTACATTTCTGATGGGTTGTCCTCTTAGTAGCTGTTGAGTCCCCAAGATGGGCTTCTAGGCACTAAATCCTGTTTCCATGGTCCAATCTACAGTGATCAGAGTCAGATGTGCTTCTGCTTTTTGTGTCCCTGTAGCAGGTAGCAGAATATCTACCATGTTCCCCCCCTTGGATAGTATTTCCAATACTTGGGTGGCAGCAGAAGTCAGCAGTGTATGGATCTTCTCTCTTCCAGATGTGAGACTTCGTTCATCCTGATATTTCCTCCAAGATCTAGAAATGTTCTGAGAAGGTAGGGATTTAGAGCCATTCTCGTCCTTTGCAAAAGGTAGTGATTTAATAATTCCCTGCACTCAGTCCTGGCTACCTTCTCACAGAATTCCCATGTTCTTTTTAGCAATTTCTCTCTTATTTTACTGCAAACCTTACCTAATACCTCAATTATAACAGCCCATCACCTTCAGTAGCTAAGCCCCTTTTCTAGCCCCTCCCCTATGGAGAGGATTAATTTTCCCATCTGCCAGTGCTGGTACTGATTGTCTCTCCTGCTGGGGCAGAAAGACAAAGGCCCTCATTACAACCCTGGCGGTAAATGCCGCTTACTGCCGTGCAGAAGACCGCCAGCATACCGCTGCACCGGCGGAATTCCGCTGCAGCTCTTATGACCCACAGCTCGGAATCCACCATAATACAGACAACCACACAAGTCCGCCACACCAAAGGTCAGTGATAAACTGGCGATAACAAAACCGACACCGTCACGCCAACAGGCCCACACTATCACGACCCAGAAATCCATGCGGCGGTCTTTCAACCGCGGTATTCCATTGGCAGTACACACCGCTGCACTCAAAATACACACACATTTACAAAACACAACCACATTGGACAATTCGAAATACACACACCTGATACACATACATACACCACACCTACACACCCAATTCAATATAAAACACACACCCACATCACCCACAAACCCTTACAACCAAAATTTATGAAGAAGCAGAGAGACAGAAAAGCAAAGACCACACCAGCATCCAGAGGCACACAACACCATCACTCATACACCATCCACGCACAAAACACCACACACCCCAAAACATCACCCCACACATTACCTCACACATCACTCACACCACACCATGGCACCTCAAAGACACCCCAGGTTCTCTGAGGAGTAGCTCAGGGTCATGGTGGAGGAAATCGTCCGGGTAGAGCCACAGCTATTCGGATCACAGGTGCAGCACACCTCCATTGCAAGGAAGATGGAGCTATGGCGCAGAATCGTCGACAGGGTCAATGCAGTGGGACAGCACCCCAAAACACAGGATGACATCAGGAAGAGGTGGAGCAGCCTACGGGGGAAGGTGCGTTCCGTGGTTTCCAGACACCAGAGTGCTGTACAGAGGACTGGGGAGGACCCCCACCTCCTCCCCCACAACTAACAACATGAGAGGAGCAGGTCTTGGCAATACTGCATCCTGAGGGCCTCGCAGTAGTAGCAGGAGGACTGGACTCTGGTAGGTCAAATCTTTACTACTATATCCCCCACCCTACCTGCATGCCATCACAAACTCCCACCCTCACCCCCATCACTCCAACACCTCACATATGCCCCACTATCACAACCCACCCATCCCAACACCAAGCCCTGCATGCAACACCAAAGCATGGACACCCATCACCAAAGCATGTCCACTACAGGTACCCACACAGACCCCAAACCAAATATCACACAAGGACCAAGACAAGAATGCAAGCACTGGAGTACAGGGTCACTCACCCATTGCGCACGATGTCAAACACAGATGGAATAATCCTGCCTTTACACCCCTGCAGGACCCCAACCCAACGTCACCAGACAGGAGGTACCAGACATGTCCAGTCCCCCCACAGAAGAGACCCACAGTGATCACAGCATCTCTGCAAAACTGGATCAAGATGACCAGCCCGGTCCATCAGGGACCTCAGGACAGTCGGTTCCCCTGACACTGGCAGAAGCCACCACAGACCCTCCTCCCTCAGGAAACACCAGCACAGCACCCACCCAGCGGGCCCATCCCTCTCTCCCCAGGACACGTCAATCAGCAGTGTGTCCACCACTACAGGGAACCCAGGCAAACCCACCAACCCAAGAAAATCAGGGACCTGGGGGCAGTGGCAGTGGGCACACGGTTCAGGGGACAGAGGCTCAGGAAAACAGGGAAACTGGGAGGACTGCTGTGCGACAGGGGGAGGACAGGCCCAGGGAACCCACTCTCCACGAGGCACTCTCCAACATCATGGGAGCTTACCATCATTCCCAGGAGACGATTGCAATGGTATTAGCCAAGTTTCAGGAGACCCGGCAGCTGCAGGAGGAACACTATCTGGGGATCAGGGAGGACCTGAAGTCCATTAACAACACCCTGGTCACCATTGCAGGGGTGCTGCAAGACCTTGTCAACACCAGGAGGGACACTGTGGCACAACAAGGGGCCCCTGACACTAGCCTGGACTATGAACAGCCCTCCACCTCCGCCTGCGCTAGTGGACAGGAGGCACCGCCACAGGAACAAGACACCAGCACCCACCCCCTGCAGATGGAGAACCACCCCGCAAACAGTCCCTGAGATCCAGGAACAAGATAGAGAACATTGCAAAGACCCCCGCCAGGAAATGAGACCCCCCTGAATGTCACCCTTCTGTCCCACTTTGTCACCCCGTCCATCCTTCAACTGCCATTGCTCCACTTCCTATGCCCCTTTGGACAATGCACTTGAGAAACAAATAGACTGGACTCTGCCATGGACATTCCTTCACCATCACCCCAGCCCATTTTACAACCCCCTCCACTTATTTGCAAAGAAATAAACACACTTCTATCACAAAACTATCTGGAGTCAGTCTGTGCTTTCAAGACCATGGAATATAGCAATGTCAATTTAATTGTTCACATACCGATGTATCACAGCTGTAGGGCTGGAGGAAATATAGCAGAGGGCACAAAGTGTGACCTACATATGTGAAATGGAAAGGCAAAGTGACATGTCAGGGTCCATACACTGAGTGAAAATGACAGACTTATGCTATCTCCAACAATAGTATGAGATGTGGGAGGCAGTGACATCTTCTTACCTGTGTCTCACTGGAAGTATTGCATGATTATGTTGTTTCTGTTGTCGATATCCTCTTCTTCTGCCTCCTCTTCTTCACTGTCCACAAGCTCCACAGCTGCCACGAGACCACCAGCTGGACCATCCTCCTGCAGAAAAGGCACCTGGCGTCGCAAAGCCAGGTTGTGCAGCATACAGCAGGCCACGATGATCTGGCACACCTTCTTTGGTGAGTAATAGAGAGAACCACCTGTGATATGGAGGCACCGGAACCTGGCCTTCAGGAGGCCGAAGGTGCGTTCAATCACTCTCCTAGTTCGCCCATGTGCCTCATTGTAGCGTTCCTCTGCCCTTGTCCTGGGATTTCTCACTGGGGTCAGTAGCCATGACAGGTTGGGGTAACCAGAGTCACCTGCAAATGTCGAGGGACAACTGTTAGACACACACTAACCCGTAGGGACAACCCCATACCCAGACAACTATTCACACTGTATAGGGGGCTTGTCCTCACCTATTAGCCACACACGGTGCCTCTGGAGTTGACCCATCACATAAGGGATGCTGCTATTCCTCAGAATGTAAGCGTCATGCACTGAGCCAGGAAATTTGTCATTCGCATGGGAGATGTACTGGTGGCCAAACACACCATCTGCACATTCATTGAATGGTAGCTCTTCCGGTTTCTGTACACCTGTTCACTCCTGCGGGGGGTACCAAGGCCACATGTGTACCATCAATGGCACCAATGATGTTGGGGATATGTCCCAGGGCATAGAAGTCACCTTTCACTGTGGTCAAATCCTCCACCTGAGGGAACACGATGTAGCTGCGCATGTGTTTCAGCAGGGCAGACAACACTCTGGACAACACGTTAGAGAACATTGGCTGGAACATCCCTGATGCAATGGCCACTGTTGTTTGAAAGGAACCACTTGCCAGGAAATGAAGTACAGACAGAACCTGCACTAGAGGGGGGATTCCTGTGGGATGGCGGATAGCTGACATCAGGTCTGGCTCCAACTGGGCACACAGTTCATGGATTGTTGCACGATCAAGTCTGTATGTGACTATTACGTGTCTCTCTTCCATTGTCACAGGTCCACCAGCGGTCTGTGCACCCGAGGATGCCGCCATCTCATCATCTGCCCCAGCAGACGTGCCCTATGGACGAGAACAGCGAGCAGAGAGTCGGCCAACACTGAGGTATGACAACATGTCATTTTCACACATTTATTAATCCGCAATGTGGCTGTTACTGTGTGTATTCAAGGCCTACATTGGTGTGACGCAGTTAATATTAATGTCATGTGGCCCACTGAAATGGCGGCAGCCTGACCTGTAAGGTGGGACAAGCGGATATGAGGTAACTGCGCTGGCGTTGTACACAATCGCGGTAGGCGGTCGAAGACCGCGGCGCAATCCAGCATTGGTTAACATTGGACCCCATGGGTCCGAGGAGCAAATTACGATGTACACCGGCGGTGACGGTGCGCACCGCCGCGGACGTGACTGCCATTTTTTGTCTGTTCACTCACTTGATACCTGACTTTCAACAGGAGAGGACCTACACTGCAAGTGCTGCTGTGACCTCAGTCTGGAAGCGAAGATGGCTCATGTGTCTGGGGAAAGGCCCCTGCATTCACTGCGGAGGAGTTGGAGAAACTAGTGGATGGGGTCCTCCCCATCTACAGAACTGTATGGTCCTCCAGACAAACAGGTGAGTACACTGTGAGCATGCTGCATGGGCAATGCCTGTTTGGAGTGGTGTGGATGGAAGATACATGGGGTGGGGCTGAGTCCAGCATATGCAGATGGTGAGTGTATGTTCATCAGGGCAAGGATGGGAACGGGGGCAATGAGTATGACAGTCCGGACGGGTAAAGATGTTCCTTTTCCCCTGTACTATTCCTCTAGGTCAGCGCCCACCAGAAGAAGGCTATTTGGCGTGCCATCGCCAAGGACGTCTGGACCCTGGAGGTCCACCACAGACGGAGCACCCACTGCCGGAAAAGATGGGAGAACCTTCGCCGCTGGAGCAAGAAGACGGCGGAGGCCCAGCTGGGGATGGCCTCCCAACGTGGGAGGGGTGCCCGTCGCGGTGGCGTATCCGGAGTTGGATGGGCGCTTGAGGGCATCACAGCAGCCACAAGGGGGTGAGTACACTATCATTCAGCTGACTCTGCGCGCATTACGAGGTGTCTGGGTGGGGGAGGTGGGCAGTGGGTTCCCCTAGGTCAAAGTGATCTTGGTAGGCAAGGTCCCTTGTGAGGCAGGTACAGCCGCCACCCCCCCCTACCAGCACCGCCCTCCCAGCAGCCCCTCAGCGTGTGTCCGGTGCCCGCTCACCCAGGAGGGTGGGCATCTCCTTCTCCCCAGGCACCTCAGGCCCTTTCCCAGTCAGCCCTGCTGCCCTCAGTGAGCAGGCTATTGACCTCATGAGATCCCTCACTGTTGGGCAGTCTACCATTCTGAATGCCATCCAGGGTGTTGAGAGGCATTTGCAACAAACAAATGCATACCTGGAGGGCATTCATTCTGGCCAGGCAGCCGAACAGAGAGCATTTCAGGCTCTGGCCTCAGCACTGATGGCAGCTATTGTCCCTGTGTCCAGCATCCCCCCTCCAACTTCCTCCACCCAGACCCAATCCCCTGTACCCCAGCCTATCCCAAGCACACCATCAGACCAGCATGCACACACCTCAACACACAAGGGTGGCTCAGGCAAACATAAGCACCACACAACCCACAGGCACTCACACAAGCATCATACCCATACACACATACCAACATCCACTGCCTCCACTGTGTCCCCCTCCTCCACGTCTCTCTCCTCCCTCCCAGTCTCGTCTCCACTCACACCTGCATGCACTAAATCCTCAGCCACTACCTCCATCACCAGCACGCCCATCACCACACACCGCTCATGTGCAATCACCACCCCCACTACCATTCACACATCCCCTGTGTCCTCTCCCAGTGTGTCTGTGAGCCCTCCTCCCAAAGTACACAAACGCAGGCACACACCTACCCAACAGCCATCCACCTCACAACAGCCTCCAGCCCATGCACCTTCACCCAAATTCAGCAGACGTACACCTCCTACAACCACTACCACTACCTCTACCTCCACTCCTAAACCCCCTCCATCTACCCGTCCCCGTGTGTCTAAAAAACATTTCCTGGTTAATATTGTCATCTTCCCTACACCTCCCCCCGTCCTTCCCCTAGGGCCAGGCTTTCCAGGTCCCAGCCCAGCACCTCAGCCACCACATCCCCAGGCACAGTGGTACCAGCAACTGGGGGGTCATGGAGTGCGCCAACCATCAGGGCTGCCAGTGTGCCACGGAGCGAGGGCAAGGACATTCCGCCACCTGTCAAGGTGAAAAAGGTGCCCACATCCTGGAGGGAGAAGCCGAAAACACTTGCCACCAAGGGGTAAGGGAAAACGAAAGGGGATAGTGGCAAGACAGCTGCGCCACCATCAAAGGTGGGGAAGGGCCAAAAACTGAAGGGCAGGTCAGGAGACGGCATGGTGGCACCAAATGAGGGACCAGTGTCACAACTTCTGTCCACGTTGCCGCCAACCTGTACGGTGGAGAACACCGCCACCTGCACCACCACAGACCCTGCTGCCAGGACCGGCGCCACAGACCCCGCAGCCAGCATCGCCGCCACAGACCCCACAACCAGCACCGCCGCCACAGACCCCGCAGCCAGCACCGCTGCCACAGACCCCGCCGCAAGCGTTGCCGCAACTGACACCGCCACAAGCACCGCCAGCGGCCCGCAACATCCTCAGCCAGTGGCACCACCGCAGACATGGCTACCATCCCCAGTGGTCAGTCGTCCGAGGATGGTGGTGAGTTCCAGGACCCTGGGCAGCTTCCATGAAGCAACACTGTCATCACAGTTGTCACCTGCATATGGAATGCGAAGCCGCAGCAGTGTGGGGTATGTCGCTGCCTCCATGGCGTATCATGCTACCTGTACCTCGGCAATCTCGTGGCACACACTCCCAGGTGAGGGAATTGTACCGGCCACACTGCACGTGGAGCACTCTGGGCACCAGGCCCCCTCCAGAACCAGTGGAGATTGACATCCACTACCTCAGTCCTTGGCAGGATGAAGCACTCTGGGCACCAAGCCCCCTCCAGAACCAGTGGAGAAAGGCATCCACTACCTCAGTCCTTGGCAAGATGAAGCACTCTGGGCACAAAGCCCCATCCAGAACCAGTGGAGATTGACATCCACCACCTTAGTCCTTGGCAGGATGAAGCACTCGGGGCACGAAGCCCCCTCCAGAACCAGTGGAGAAAAGCATCCACTACCTCAGTCTTTGGCAGGATGAAGCACTCTGGGCACAAAGCCCCTTCCAGAACCAGTGGAGAAAGGCATCCACTACCTTAGTCCTTGGCAGGATGAAGCACTCTGAGCACAAAGCCCCCTCCAGAACCAGTGGAGATTGACATCCACTACCTCAGTCCTTGGCAGGATGAAGCACTCCGGGCACAGAGCCCCCTCCAGAACCAGTGGAGAAAGGCATCCATTACCTCAGTCCTTGGCAGGATGAAGCACTCTGGGCACAAAGCCCCCTCCAGAACCAGTAGAGAAAGGCATCCACTACCTCGGTCCTTGGCAGGATGAAGCACTCTGGGCACAAAGCCCCCTCCAGAACCAGTGGAGATTGACATCCACTACCTCAGTCCTTGGCAGGATGAAGCACTCTGGGCACAAAGCCCTCTCCAGAACCTGTGGAGATTGACATCCACTACCTCAGTCCTTGGCAGGATGAAGCACTCTGGGCACAAGGCCCCCTCCAGAACCAGTGGAGAATGGCATCCACTACCTCAGTCCTTGGCAGGATGAAGCACTCTGGGCACAAAGCCCCCTCCAGAACCAGTGGAGACTGTTATCCACTTGAGAGACAGTGGCTTTGCACTCCCCAGGATAAAGCAGTGGGCAAACCACCCACTGAAAAGACTTGAGAGACTGTGGCTTTGCACTCCCCACTGTGGGTAAGGGTGGGGGTGGGGGTGTTGCATGTTGAGTGTGTGTGTCACTCTCTTTTCCCTCCCCCCTCCCCTGTGTTTCGGTGCAGTACTCACCATGGTCATCGCCGCCGTCGTTGGAGCTCCTGATAGAGGAGCAGGAAGACCATCGCCGGCAGGATCTGTAATTCGGGCTCCATGGTGTCCTGGTTCCTCGTGGGGTGTGGAGAGGTGAGTGTTTTCCCTTCTGTGTACTGTTTCTGCCATGTTTTTATTCGCGTTGGTTCCGCCCCGGAAAAGGTGGTGGATAGCCGTGTTGTGATAGGGTGGGTGGTACACTGTCTTCCGCCTGTCTGTTGGCGGTGTCCGCCACGCTGTTTGTTGGTACCGCAATGGCGGTCGGAGTGTTAAAGTGGCTGTCTATGTTGGCGGTTTCCGCCATGGTCGTATTCCCATTTTTTTTTCCGCTGGCCTGTTTGCGGTATTACCTCTGCTTTAACACTGACCGCCATGGTTGTAATGAGGGCCAAAGTGTCTTGAGTGACTCTAGGAATTAATAGTTGAAGTTCCTGAAAGACCTCTTTTGCATTTCTACTACAAAGGACGATCTGTCAAAGCTCCTTTTCAGTTGCCAACTGTTTCTGTCTGCTTCCTGGTGGCTAATCCCTGTTAAGTGGTCACTGTTTACATTACTCCTACATTTCTGCAAACAAAGGCCAAGCCATTTCCTTTCTGGATGCGGTTCTTTAGAAGGCAGCCAGGAATGTGTATTAAGACTCTAGAGTAGAGCTGTGAGGCAAACCAATTCTAAACAAGTTTAATCTCAGGCAGCACAAAATATAATTTCTCAAAGTTACCATTTCAATAAAAGAATCAAACATCTACTTTCATCACTGAATTATATTATGATGAAAGTAACTTTAATTGACAGCAGTGGGGAGAAAGGAAAGGGGTTTTTGCTCATAACTATGCAAATTCATGGAAAATGTTGTTTTATTTATATGGTGGCAAACAGCTTTTTGTAACTGATCACTGTACGAGCATAGCTTTTCCAATATCAACAAGGCTCTACTTTTATAGTATGTACCCAGTCATGTGGGTGTACAAGCCACATTTTAGAAGTAGCTCAGCTAATATATAAAAGTAGGGTTTTCTCTATGGCAAAGTCACTTTTCTTTCCTTGTGATTTTCCAATGTACTGACCATGTCCTCGTAGCTGAAGTTAGTTCTCCTGAGAAACTGCTTGCTAGAAGATGCTATACTTGCTATTGAAACAATGTATATTTTAGTGTGTGTAATACTGACCTTCTCAGGAGAAGGCAATGGATGCACTGACTGGAGTATAAGCTGCAACAACATTGATACCTGACAAGCCGAATGACGAGAGCGGGAGAAGAGGAGCTAATCATTGACATGTGAACCATGTAGTAGTAACATTTTAGATAGGGGGGTTTATTTTCATTGGACTAAATGTAAACATGCAATCCTCTGACCAATGAGGACTACAGAAGTAGTTTTAGGAAATCTAACTAAGCCGGACTGCAGCGAGAGGAGATATGCCATTATCCCTTTTCTTCTTGAGCGTTTAGCTCTATCATTTCTGAACTGCATGGAGAGACTTAGCTTTTTCTGAACTTTGATGCTGAATCCCGATGTCTTGCTGACCGATTTGATGTCCTATTGTCGAAGAATGTCACAGCTTGCTGAACCATATTGAGGGCAGGTATACGATGACGTTACTGATTGCTATGTCTATTTGCTTTTGTTTCTAGATACCAACCACTATTTTGATAGAGCCATAGTTATATGTTTTTCTAAACATGCTATTCTAATTTGATGTTAATTAGGGTTTCCACTGCTAAAAGTCGCTACATGTAATAACAGCTTATGTCTTTTCTTTGATGAATCGAAATGTATGTTATATCATTTGTGCAGTTATTCTTACTATTAATTTGTACGGTAACCTTAGAATGTGTAGTAGCTGAAGCTTTGATTAGATTGCGATTCTTTCGCCGCTTTGGACAGCCAGTATTGTTTTTGTATGTTTAGCATTTGATATTAAGATTAATTTACGTGACATTAGCATTGTTAATGTAGGGAAATAAACACTCTAACTTTTACATAAATGTGCGGTTGTTCATGGCTCAGAGATCATGGTGTGTGGAAATTACTGACTCATTGTTTATTGATGTCATTGATTGCTATTTGCTATAGATTTGTATTGGTACAGGAGATATGGTGGGAAAAACTCAAAGCACGGTCAAAAGGTCCATCGGCCTATACGCATCTCCCTTGTAAGTTTACTTAATGAGGACTGATGCGCTAACACAACACATTGGTCTTCTCTGCAGCCATACATGTGTGGCATATGTAAGTGGTGCACATGCACAGTGCAGCTGCCCAGCTATGACATTTGTCTTCCATGCCACTAGTGTATTTTCTGCATCACATACCCTGGAATTACGGAAAATTAAATAGGCCAATAAGATGAAACCAATTTGCAATACATGTTTTAGGGAGAAAGAACATACACTTTGACAATGTTTAGCCATATAATAACAAATAGAGCCCTAAAACCAAAATAACAGACAGGAAAATGTGGAGAGGACCACGACACAGTTAGAGTGTTTTCTTATCTGCTTATTCACATCTGAGTGTATACCTTATGACCAAAGTGTACAATCCATGTTTTGCAATTGTAACATCACTGCCCATGACCCATTTATCTTTTGTGACATTAGTGTTCAATCTAATTTTTACCGTTTTGATGTGAGTGACCTCTTCCAACATCACTGCTCTTATGACATCAGTGCTTCTCATTTTCCTGTGGTGACAGCAATGTTCATTTCCCATTTGCCACGTATGGTATTAGTGCACACTTCCTATTCCCCTTTTGCGCCCGTGAACCTGTATCCCGTTTTCCTTTTGGGATACCAATGCAGACTTCATAATTGCTTCTCATATTAACAAAGCTCAGACCCTATTTCACTCTTATAACAAAAGTGTCCACTTGCAAGTTTTATTGTCTTTAACTGTTGCCCCCTCCGTACCACCTAGATGCACTGGGTCACTATGTGTATCTCTGTGATGCACTACTGAAAAGAGAATATTCTCTAGAAAAGTGCTTCATGGTTACATTTTATTATGCTGTCTTAAATTCTCAGACAGGATTATCCTGTCTTTAGGGTCGAGCCTGCATTGCATGTGCTCGCGCATGCATATCACAGCAAGACTCTTTTGTATTTAGAAAAGGGCTGAGCCCTGTCAACTTCACGTCAGTGCTTTTTATTGGTTCGTGGGCTTACCTAATAAAATCTGCTTGCTTTCATTAGTCGAAGGCACCCATATGTCATGCCTTTTCCGGTGGCAAGCCCTCTTCGAGCGCAGCGACCAAGTACAGAAAACATGCGAGGCTCGGTCTTTTCCATCGGGCTCGTGGACTGTTTTTTTTTTTAATTTAGAGCGCGATCTCCCTTGGCAGAAGTCGAGCGCTTTACATACTTGATTTCACTTTTTCGGGTTATGTACATAAATGCACTTTTTCCCGATAGGTGAAAAGTCGGGTTAAGAGTTTACAACGCGATCAGCTCTAACATGAGCAAACGAGAGACCGGTCGCATTGTAAATGCTTGTTTTAATAAAGTGACTACGTATAGCACACCATGGGGGTTAGCTTGCATCTAATGCGTCTCTCTAAATGTAATCACCTGCTTTTAAATCCGTGATTTTACAGTTTTGTTTTCTACATCCGTGTTTATTACATGTGAGTTTTTTATAACATTGATTTTTACATCCTTGTGTTTTTTCATATCCTGCTTTACTAAATCCTTTTTTTTTTTACATCCTTACAGGCTATGTCCTTGGTGTACACATACGGCTCAGACATAGCTTGTGAACAGGGAAAATAGAGGATCAGCAACGTGTGAGAAGAAAGGCCAAGTTCAGGCAGAAAGGAGGGAACGGAATCCTCGTGCTTTACAGCAATGAAGAAATAAAACAAATAATGCAAGGCCTAATTTCTGTCAACTGGCAGCGATGTGATAAATGTACATAGGGAGCAGCTTTAATGCAAAACAAATAGCTAGATTTCTCTGTGACGGAATAATTAGAAAGTAGCTGAAGAGCAGTATGATTGGCAAATCTGGTCAATACATTTTCGGGTATACAAATAACGTCTTATCATTGCATTTTCAAGACCTATTGCTGTGTGTGTCGTAGGTTCGGCTGGGTACAAAACGACTCTACCAAAGCATCGATTACTGTCCAAAGGGTGTTATAATTTTTCTCGCTTTGTGTATGTACTTACGTTCAGTTATATAAGTGAATGTTCGTGATTCAGTGGTCTTCTTTCTGTCAGGTAGTTGCCCTTTTCTTACTCTCTTTTGACTGCGGCCTTCCTTTGCCGCTTTTGGTTTGCCTCGGTGAACAGTACCAGTACCAATCGGAAAGGGCACAAGTCGGATACGTCAGAGACGTTTTAAGGCATGGGCAAAGTGGGTTTTGCCCCAGGGCCCAAGTCCTTGGGAGGAGTGGGGGAGAGGGGCCTTGTAGCGCCAGCTCTGTTCTGCAGAGAGTCTTGCCTGATGACCTTCAATAATTAGGAAACTAATTGGCGGGGCAGATAAAACACTTTAGCGCCGCCTTAGCGTAAAAAAAAAATGATGTTATGGCGGTGCTAAGGGCTCTTAAATATGCTCCTTAGGCCCTGATTTATACTTTTTAGTGCAAAACTGCACTAACGCAGTTTTGCACCAAAAAGTTTAGCACCGCCTTGCACCATTTCTGTGCACCAGCCGGGCACCATATTTATGGAATGGTGCAAGCCGGTGCAAAGGGTAGGCTAGCGTATAAAAAGAAGGACTTTAGTCGGGTGGGGCTGGTGGTATGGAAAAAGGGGGTTTTGCACCAAAAATGACGTTAAGCAGGATAGAGTAAAAACAAAAGTGACTCTAAACTGCCTAGAGTCATTTTCTGATGCAAAACCATCCATACCACATGACAACTCTTTCAGAAAAGACAGGAGTCATGCCCACCACCCCAATAGCCAGCACTGGGGACCAGGGTCTCTTGAGCATGGCCATTGTACCCAGTGCCATGGAGGGCAGCACATTTCAGGGACCCCAATTGCACGTAAAAAAAAATACTTACCGGTACTTACCTATACTTACCTGGGATGGGATTCCCCATCCTCCGTTGTCACTCTGGTGTGGGTGTGGGTGTCCCTGGAGCCTGGAGAGGGCACCTGTGGGCTTACTCCATGGTGTTACACCATGGAAATGGGCCCACAGGTCACCTATTGCCTGCCCTGACCCAGACATTAAAATTGGTGCGAAGCAAGTTTTGCACCATTTTTTAACCCCTCGTCCCCCCGGTGCGTGATTTTTGCACAGGAAGATAAATAAGACACTAGAGCCTTAGAGTAATTTTTTGCCCTGGAACGCCTACCATGCATCTCATTGATGCAAGGTAGTTTTCCGCAGGCGAAAGATGACATTAACTCCAATATTTTGGCGCTGGACATGTCTAGCGCCGAAATATAAATATGGAGTTAAGTTTGCGCCGTATTTGCGTAAAAAAAAATGTAAGGTAAGTATTTTTTTTTAAGTGCCATTGGGGGCCCTGAAAAGGGCCCACCTACATGGCACTGGGTCCAATGGCCATGCCCAAGGGACCCTGGTCCCCTGTGCTGTCCATTGGGGTGGTGGGTATGACTCCTGTATTTCCCAAGACAGGAGTCATGTGGTATGGATGGTTTTAGGTCAGAAAATGACTCTGGGCAGGTTAGAGTCATTTTTTTTTTTAACTTTAACCTGCCTAATGTCATTTTTTGGTGCAAAACCCACTTTTCCATACCGCCAGCCCCACCCGACTAACGTCTTTTTTTTTTTTACGTTAGCCTACCCTATGCACAGGCTTGCACCATTCCATAAATATGGTGCCCGACTGGTGCACAGAAATGGTGCAAGCCAGTGCTAAACTTTTGGTGCAAAACTGCGTTAGTGCAGTTTTGCACCAAAAAGTGTAAATCAGGGTCTAAGGGGCATATTTAAGAGCCCTTGGCGCCGACCTAAACAGCATTTTTTTACACTAAGGCGGCGCTAAAGTGGTTTTTCTGCCCCGCCATATTTACAAAGTGGCACAATGCATGCATTGTGCCACTTTGTAATCCCTTGTGCCACATTATGCCTGCGCCAGGCATAATGTATGTAACACGGGGTGTTCCAGCACTAGGAGTCCTGAAAAATGGTGCAGTGAAATTCAAAAGATTCCACTGCGGCACTTGTGGCATCATTTTTAACACCTGCTCAGACCAGGCGTAAAAAAATGATGCACCCATTGAAATCAATGGGCCTCCATGCACTTTGCTGCACTAGCATAACATTTTTAGGCGCGAGTGTAGCAAAGCTCCACAATAACGCTATTGTACCAATGACCGACATGGTGCGCCGTATTATAAATATGGCACAACCATGGTGTCCTTAGGTGCTGTGGTGGGGGGGCACAAGAGAAGTGGTGCATCATTTATGATGCACCACTTTTTCTTAAATATCGGACAGATTGTTTTTAATGTTTTAATGCCATTTTCCTTTCATTTATTTTAAAAGTGGGTGACATGTGAGAGTCTATTGCAGAGAAATGTTGTGTTTATGTTTCATGCAAGATCCATAAAAAGTTTCTTTACATCAAATCAAGACCTTAAATATTATTTAATATTATTGTTTGCAGTAATATTAGTGAGCTGCTGATGCGTTACAATATTGAAAACACGTCACTGTCCCTGAATATTAGATGTAAACACATTTAGAATACAGACGAGTGTGCCTGTACACTGTCAGTGACCTGGCCAAAGAGGGCATAAAAGAGCTGAAATTGGAACATATTTATAAATTCAAAGCTGTTCTAGGGGTCCCCCATAATACGTTTGACTCAGGGCCAGCCAAATCCTTAAGATGTCCCTGAGATACGTGTATTTTCACCCTTCTTATCCACATCCTCTGCTTCTTTCACTTTTCTGTTCCTCTATTACTCTGAAGTTTCTTACACTGCCTTTGTTTGGACAACAAAAACTATGCTTTTTCCATCTTCAATACCCTTAGCACTTTAGCCAATCTCTCTATATCTCTATATCTCCCAGCCCTTCATCCCTCTTCTCACCTTTTACAAAGGGTAAATTATTCTTGAAAAAATGTATATGAGCCTGAGGGAAAAAAAATTCTCCTTAATGTCTTACCCCAAACAAAATATCAAATTCACAGGTTTTTTTTTCTTCTTGTGAATGTGATTTGCATGACATTTTATCACTTCCAACCCCCTTCAAATCACTGTCTGTGTACATTCAGGTCCTTCTGTTGTGTAATTGGAGTATCAGTTAAGGCCCTTGCCCTTCCCTAAAACGTCTTAAGCCCCCCATCTGATTACTCACCTGATTAGGCAGCTATTCTTCTTGGTTGTGGCAGGGAGAATACACCCCTTTGTGGTGGCTCCCTCCAGGATGTATGCCTTTCTGTTGAGCCACTGGAGTGTCCTTCTGTTCAGGTTGTGAATCTCGTCATTGGTCTGCCACAACTTGTTAGGTCTGCTTTGGATCCACTTCTTCCCCAGTTGTCCTCAGGGAAGTCCTTGTGCGGCTGGGTTGAACTTCTCCAGGCTGAGGGCCTGATTTAGATATTGGCAGATTGGTTACTCAGTAACAATGGTGATGGATATCCCATCCACCGAAATCTAAATCCCTTAAGGAATAATGGGATTTAGATTTCAGTGGATGGGATGTCCATCACCATTGTGACGGAGTAACCCATCAGCCAATATCTGACTGAGAACCTCATTATGCTTTGCCTTTTCCTGATGGGGCAGGTAATAGAGTTTTCTTCCCTATTTATTCTCCCCCTTCTTACTTCTTCCTGATTATCCTTCTCTTGTATCAACTTCCACCTGAACTTTACTTCATTTCCTGCCTTTCCTCATTTCTGACTGAGTTATGTTTTCTTTTTCAGGACTACCGGCTCAGTGATGAGGACATGTGGAAATCTTACCATCACTGTATTCAGGTAAATGAAATGCCTCCCCTTTACACCATATTATATATACTAGATGTACTTGTATAATAAATGTTAGAACAGAACACACTACTGGATCTAAAGATGTAGGCATGAAATGGAGCGGTGTCTTGTCTCACGACAAAATGTACTGAAAATAGGCTTTACTGCAGTCAAAGTCTAACTCAAGGGAGGCTGTAGAGCATGAGTCAAAGCACAGTACAGCACAATGATCACAAATGTGATAAAATGTGAGAGAACACAACACTTTGACAATATCTTGAAATGTATAAAATATATTTAATGCAAAAATGTGTATAAAATAGTAGAAAGAACATAAAACAATACACAATAAAATCATGCAATGCAGTGCAGTGGATAACTTGAGGCCTTTTGCTATGCATACTATAAAGCTTTCATAATCAATAAATGACAACGAACAGCAACACAATTTTGAAAGTGAAAACACACTACAACATCAATGCAGTTACTGTAATCATGGACAGAATCAACAATGTTTGCAAACATAAACTGAATGCACTTGATAACTTACTGCTGTTGTGTCCTCCTCAGTCTGGTAACATGCACAAGAACACCCCCCATACACAAAGTGCATAGTTAGCGTCTTTACTCATCAGTGTACAACGTTCAACTGAACTCCCACATTCACAATAACCATTAGAGACCACCCCCTAACACCTCCCAGACTTGATTCCGTGATGTCCTTCCTAAGTCCACCCCCCGTCACAGGGTCCTAACTCTTACAGTTCTAAGACACTACATCAACCCCTCTTGTTAAATAAAAAAACGTACACAAAATACATGAACAAATATCAGAATTACATTTCCTCGATCAGCCGTCTAGGTGCTTGCACAGTTTTGTCAGACCTTGTGGTATGAGGTAGTTGAGCTATACCTGGGGTACAGGGTCTAATGTCTGATCAGAGTCTTCAGGTGGAGCAGTTTCCGCTGTACCTGTAGGGACTGGTGATCGATAAGAAAAATGTCCAAAGTGGGATGAGTACCCTGTGATGGATTTGCCAGGACGATGCACTATTATCACATGTCTCTTTCGTGTTACAACTTTTAAAGGCTCCACATCAAATGGAGGATCTGTCTTTCAGTTTCACTTTTGTTTGCCGAGAACCAAGTGACCCACATCGAACACGATCTCTCGAGTTGATCAGCATACTTCTCCATCTGATGCTTCCAAGCAGTGTCAGTAGTATGAACCACATCATCATGTAAGGATTGCTCAGAAGTCCACTGTGATAGTTTGTTTCTCATGGTTCTTCTAAACATCAGGGTAGCAGGAATGTCGGCTGTAATGGAATGAGGAGCTGACCGTAGCACGGAGAGCTTAGCATAACACCTGACTCAGATCAAGTCCCTCTATTGATGCACCTTGAATCACTTGTTTCGGGGTCCCCATAAATCGTTCCATGACACCATTGGCTTGAGGTCACAGAGGTGTGCTTTTCTGATGTTTGATGTTAAGGCCAGCTAGAAACTCCTTGAACTCCTTCCATTTGAACGGTGGACCACTGACAGTCTTGAGAATGCCCGGTATACCCCACATTGCAAAGATGTTATCTAGGCATTCAATGACTTTGTTGTGGGATGTGGATGACGTGTCTTTTACCAGAGGAATCCAGGAATGCTTGTCAATGACTACCATGAGGTGGTGTACATTTGCCAAAGGCCCAAAGAATTAAACGGCAATTCTTTTCCAGGCATGTGCTGGGAGATCAGACATTGTGAGAGCATGCTGGGTCACCTTGGAAGACAGGCAGTTGCATTAATGATACACAGTTATTTCCCTCTCCACTTTCATGTCCAAGCGAGGGAACCACATGTGATCCCTCAATGGCTTCTTGGTGGCCTTGATGGCCTTCATGGGCCCAGTTCAAAAACTTGTGGTCTCAAACTCGCCGGTATGAAAAGCCGGGAACTTCTTAGCACAATTCCTTCTTTAGTGACAGAGAGTTGATCTTGGACACTTCAATATTTTTGAAATTCAATATCATCACTTTAGGGTCAAACACTCTAGGACTCATTTAGATTTCGGCAGAAGGGTTACTCTGTCACAACGGTGACAGACATCCTGTCTCCCAAAATATAAATCCTATAGGAAATAAAGGGATTTATATTTTGGCGGACGGGATATCTGTCACCGTTGTGACGGAGTAACCCATCTGCCGAAATCTAAATCAGGCCCTCTGTCTCCATGACTGAGATGAAATAATGTCTTTAAAGGCACACATGTCAGCATTAACAGCAGCAATGATATGCTCAGAGGACAGAGCTTCAGGCATGATGGACTTTACAAGGAAGTTGATGTACTCCTCTGAAGTTTTCAATGTTGTACTGTGCTGATGTAGTGGTACTCATGAGAAATAATTTGCAGGATTTTGATTCGTGCCTGGTTTGTGCACAATTGTATAGTGTTAGACCTGACAGCCTTAGGGTGGTCACCCCTAACTTTTTGCCTGCCTCCCTCCACTTTTTGGACACTGTTTTTGCTGGTTTTTAGACTCTGCACACTTTACCACTGCTAACCAGTGCCAAAGTGCGTGTGCTCTCTCCCTTAAAACATGGTAACATTGGATCATACCCAATTGGACTATTTAATGTACTTATAAGTCCCTAGTACTGTGCACTATATGTGCCCAAGGGCCTGCAGATTAAATGCAACTAGTGGGCCTGCAGCACTGGTTGTGCCACCCACTTAAGTACCCCCTTAACCTTGTCTCAGGCCTGCCATTGCAATGCCTGTGTGTGCAGTTTCACTGCCAATTCGACTTGGCATTTAAAAGTACTTGCCAAGCCTAAACCTCCCCTTTTTCTACATATAGGACACCCCTAAGGTATGCCCTAGGTAACCCATAGAGCAGGGTGCTGTGTAGGTAAAAGGCAGGACATGTACCTATGTAGGTTACATGTCCTGGTAGTGTAAAACTCCCAAATTCGTTTTTACACTGCTGTGAGGCCTACTCCCTTCATAGGCTAACATTGGGGCTGTCCTCATATATTGTTTGAGTGGTAGCTGCTGATCTGAAAGGAGTAGGAAGGTCATATTTAGTATGGCCAGAATGGTGATATAAAATCCTGCTGACTGGTGAAGTTGGATTTAATATTACTATTTTAGAAATGTCACTTTTGGAAAGTGAGCATTTCTCTGTACTTAAATCTTTCTGTGCCTTACAATCCACGTCTGGCTGGGTTTAGTTGACAGCTCCTTCTGCATTCACTCAGACACACCCCAAACACAGGATACTCAGCCTCACTTGCATACATCTGCATTTTGAATGGGTCTTCCTGGGCTGGGAGGGTGGAGGGCCTGCTCTCACCTAAAGGACCACCACACCCCCTACTGGGACCCTGGCAGACAGGATTGAAATGAAAGGGGACCTGGTGCACTTCTAAGCCACTCTTTGAAGTCTCCCCCACTTCAAAGGCGCATTTAAGTATATAAACAGGGCCTCTGCCCCTTCCAACTCAGACACTTCCTGGAGAAGAAACTTGGAACCAGAACCCTCATCATGCCAAGAAGAACTGCCTGGCTGCCCAAAGGACTCACCTGACTGCTTTCTGTGAAGGACTGCTGCCTAGCTGTTGCCCTGCTGTCTTGCTGCTCCCTGGCTGTGGTGAAGAAGTGCTCTCCAAGGGCTTGGATAGAGCTTGCCTCCTGTTCCCTGAAGTCTCAGGACCAAAAAGACTTCTCTCTTGCAACTGGACTCCTTGTGCAGCAAAAATTTGATGCACAGCTTGCTAAAACTGATGCACAGCCTGCCCCGCGGTGAGAAATTCACTGCACGCCGAACCGGAATGACACAGCGCATGTGACTTCGCTCCACAAGCCCAGGGTTCCACGCACAGACCCCGGGGTGTCTGAAAACCCCGCAACCCGAAGAGGATCCACGACCGAGCACCGGAAACCGACGCACAGCCGTACCTGCGTGGAAACTAAACAAAGCTAACCGTGTGTGGCCCGAGAAATCGACACACACCTCCTTTGTTTCCACACTTCTCCTCCTCTGCAGCCCATTGCAGAGATTTTTCACGCAAACCAGGTACTTTGTGCTTAAAAGAGACTTTGCTTGCTTTAAAAAGAATTAAGACACTTTATATCACTTTTCAGTGATATCTCTACATTGACTTATTGCATCTTTTGATCGTTTTGACCTGCAAATATCCAGATAAATATTATATATTTTTCTAAACACTGTATGGTGTATTATTATGGTGCTATATTGTGTTATTGTATGACTTATTGCACAAATACTTTACACATTGCCTTCTAAGTTAAGCCTGACTGCTCAGTGCCAAGCTTCCAGAGGGTGGGCACAGGATAATTTGGATTGTGTGTGACTTACCCTGACTAGAGTGAGGGTCCTTTCTTGGACAGGGGGGTAACCTGACTGCCAACCAAAGACCCAATTTCTAACATATAGTCATACAAGAGTGAGTGCAACCCCCACTTCTCGATGCAAAGGGGCATCTTGGCTTTTGGATTGCCAAAAATTGGTGAGGAACACCTGGTAGTCAGTGACAATCATGAAATGCTTCCCATACAGAAACACGTGAAAATGCTCACAGGTCCATACCACTGCCAGACTTTCCTTTTCCAGCTGAGAATATGCATGTTCTGTGTCAGACAAACCTTGGCTGGCATATGCCATAATGTGCCTCCGAGCATTTGGATCTCCACTATACTGACTATTAATTGCCCCCATCCCCACCAGACCCGCATCAACAGTGATCTCAGTGTGCAATTTAGGATCAAAGTATGCCATCTCAATCGCATTTTCAATTGCATGTTTTATATTTTTGAAACTGTGGTCACATTGAGTGGACCATCACAACTGGACATTTCATTTTGTGGGGTCTCTCAAAGGGACACTCACTGTGGCAAAGTCACAAATACACCTCGAACAATAGCTGGCCATGCTAAAGAAGGATCATACCAGGTTGACATCTTGTATAGGACTGGCGGCTGCCGGTGCTCATAATTTGTCAGGATCAGAAGTCATACCTCCATCAGAAAATACATGTCCAAAGAACTTGAGCTTTGTTTTGTGAAATTCATACTTTCTGGCATTTAAGGTGAGGCCTGCATCTTTAAGTAATTGAAACACTTGTTTGACGGCTGTATTGTGCTTCTTCCGTGTTGCACCAAATATCAGTACATCATCATTGGAATTGAAGGCACGTGTCACAGGCTAAATATTCCTATCTATAACATCTTGGAATATTTCTGCAGCAGAGGACACTTCAAAGCTCAATCTTTTGTGTCTAAATAAGCTAACATAAGTTGAAAAAGTGGTAATGTCTCTACAGTTCTCTTCCAGTTCAAGCTGATGGTAGGCCTTGTTCAGATCAAGAGGGGAGAAAACTTTGGCTCCATTCAACTGCATTATTATAGCCACAATCTGCAGACCAGGATGTCTCTCTCTTTCGATTGCTTTGTTGTGTTGGTGCATATCCATACAGATGCACACTGCACCTCCATTGTCCTTTTTCAGCACACCACGATAGGTGACATCCATGGTGCGGGACCAGTAAAGAGCTAAAAAATGTCATGTTTCAGCAAAGCATCTAGGGCCAGATGTATCATCACGGCCCTTTGTGATTCGGAAATATCGATTTTTAAGAAGTCGCTATTTCCGACTCGCAAAGTGCCATGTATCACATTTGCGACTCAGTAATAGCAAATTCTTAAAAATCGCAAATGCTATTACCGAATTGCAAATTGCGATACCGGCCCCATTCGCAGCTATGGGCTATTGCACTGCGAATGCCTTTCTTACATTCAGAAAGGTGATTTTGCATTCGCAAACGGACGAATTTTGCAATTCGCACCGTTTGTGAATGCAAAAGTCTTTGATACATCTGGCCCCTAGCTCCTTCTCAATGCTTCTTGTGGATGAAATACTATAATGCAGTGTCTCTGTGCAACAGGCCTGATTTCTTCATTAATGTGAAGTTGCACCTTTATCGTTTTGAGCCATCCTAGACCATGAAACAGAGATGGGAACTGACTAACAACTTCAAGTTACGAATTTAAGTTGCAATTGATGGATATTAGCCCCATCTCAACATCAGTTGCAAAGCGAAGTAGGCATAAACTGGATAGAGTACCTTGAAGAACATGAATGAGGGGCCTGCCCAGATATCTTCTTATGCTGCAGTGTTGTTATGAATGATCCTTGATTCCACAACAATTTGGAAGCAGCACATGTGTACACCTTCACACTTGATGATTTAAGTCACAATACAGGCCAAACTGTGAAATTGTTCAACTGGCATGATGTTGATTAATGTAGTGCTATTGATTATAAAAGTTACAGGGCAACAGTTGACTTTCAATTTGATTTTGGTGCAATGTTCATATGAGTACTTTGGCTCTCTCAGCTCGCTTGTTTCTGACTTTCTTTCATGTTCCATGCAAGGCCTACTTGTGCATGGTGTTCCCTTTTATCTATGATCATCACACATTCACCCTTTTCACTGTCACTCAATGGTAACGTAAAGGAATTCTTGCAGGATGAAATTGATGACAATCAACTTCATTTACTTTCAACCAGTCGCAATTGAGGTCATTTTTATTTTTGTGGGTGTGGCGAGACTGCTTCTGGAAACTTCTGGCATCCATCTTCTCATCCTCTTGTGACACACTTGGTTTTTCCTTCGCTTCACAAATGGTTATGAAGTGGTTCTCCTTTCCGCACCCTTTAGATATTTGTCTGATGGCTGGCCGTTTATTCTCATGTGAAAATGAAAATCCACATCAGAAACAAAGTCTTTCTTTTTTCGAGGATATTGACTTAAAGGAATCTGCTTGGTGGTGGTGTCTACGCTTCATAAATAATGCTGATTCAACTTTTGCTGTTCCTGCTTCTATGTTGGTGGCTTGCCGATCGGCTCATTCCTCAGCTCTAGTAGCCATTAATACTATTTCTATACTGAGTGTCTCTCGCAACATGAGTCTCCTGAACGTGTCCGGTAAACAACCATCAATGACTCTGAGGCGCATTGGTTCTTCATCATTAAATTCACTAAATTTGCAAGATGAGCACATCAAGTCTTTCAACAAACTCATCCAGTATTTCACCAACTCGTTGTCTCACTTAATTGAAAATGTATTTTTCATGGTCGACTTTTGGCATTGGATTGGACTCGGCTCCTAAAGCTTCTTTGATTTGATGGTTTGACATTGTGAGAGTAATCTTTATAACTTCCTTCACTCCGTTGCCAGTAAAAGTTTCTCATCACTTGCTTCTTCCAGAGCATCTATGAAATACTTGAAAGTCTTGATCCATGTTGTCCACCTGGCACCAATATTCTGTTTTTGGCACTATTCAATGGTGCCAGAGGTTTCAGGAAAGCATTTGCTGTGTACTTTACCCTTTTTCTTCTGATATTGAGAGTATGTGCTGTTCAGGCAGTGCTTGCTGTGCCCCTGAATACGCACCTTCTGGAAATACTGGCTCGGTGCCTGAGCCAGATCGGCCCAGTGGCTGTGTGGCACCTTCTTTACTTTTGAGGGTGAGTACATTTTCTGTTTTTTGCATGCTCTGGTCTTTTTTTTCATCTTTTTGTTTCGTTTAAGTCATTTCTTCATGCTTTTTCATCAGCCTTCTCTTTCAGGCCTAACTTGTGACTTGATAACAGCAGGCCATGCATTTCAACTGCCTCACTAGAGGTGAAATTCAGAATGTAATGGATTCTAATTGCTACTTTGTATGGATGGGCCTCTCCAGCAGGGCTCAACTGGTGTGTCAGATGCTTCAGTTGTGACCGTTGGCCTTACTGGTGAGTATAAATTTATTTCTCATACCTGGTTGTCACTGCCTTCTACCACTATATCTGTTGTCACTGCCTATGTTGTACCTGGTTGTCACTGCCTTTGGCGTTTTCATTGTATGACTGATGGCTTAGGGATGTGGCCCAGCACCTTCTTTTTTTCATAGCCTGGCTGGCTAGTTTGGGTGGGATTTTCCAATGGTGTTCCTTTGTTGGGCCTTCCACTTTTCCACAAGACCTCGTACGGGCTGGAGTGGTGCTTGCACTCTACATAGGCCAACTGCAGGCTTCTTCATTTTGACTTGGGCACATGTAACACGCACAAGCAGTTTGCTATTTCTTGCAAACTCTCAGGGAGTGCACTTTTGTTTCTTCGGGGTATGTATTCCACCTTCGTCTGCAGTTGTCATGTCTGTCTCAGCCCTGTACCATGCACAAGAGCACACCACAGACGGAGCTCACAGGTAATGTCTTTACTCATCAGTGTGCAACATTCAACTGAACTCTCAATATCCCAACAACCTTTAAAGACCACACCTCCCAGATAAATTACGTAATGTCCTTCATAAGTCCGTCCCTAGTCACAGGGTCCTAACGTTTACAGTTCTCAGACACAACAATTGCGATCACCACACCTTAAAATGAAGAATCATAATAAGTCCATCAAAGCTTGCATACTTTTTAACAAGTTCCAAACCTATACTTCTCTTGATCTCAATGTCCACACACCATGAAACTAAGCTGAAACAAAGACATTGCAGTAGCGATCAACAGTACAATGTATCAGCAATTCACAAAACACAAGCAACAGTGTTGTTACCTTCATGAAAGTGACTGATAGTAGCCTGAAATAAAGAAATAACTTGTGATTTAGGGTTAAATTGTGTTGGGTCCAAACAATAGAGGTATCTCATGGCCTGGTGACCCTAGAAGCTGCGGATAAGTGGGACCCTACCAGAGGGGACCAACCTTGTTTGTGAAGGGGCGGATGGGGGACTAATCAACAGTAACAGGTGTAAACCTAAACATGCTGAGGGTTTGCACTAAATCATTTCGGTATCTCTCAGTATGGCTAAGTGGAGATCTGGTTGACCTCCCAGGCTTCTGTCTGATGTGCCTTTTTGAACACTAGTGACTCCTTTTTATTTACATCTGTGCACAGTTATTTAGTCTTCGAGTGACATTGGAACTACGTTCTATACATCTCATAACAGTTTCCTCAATTCCCATTTGCCACTTGTGACATTGCAGCACACTTACCATTTGCTTCATTTGACATTTGTGTCCACTCTCTATTTGCCTCTTATGCCTTCATTGGCCAATTCCATGTTGTCCATTGTGACCTCAGTGCACATTCCAGATTTGCGTCTTGTGATATCGGTGCTCATGTCTCATTTGAATCTTCTAACATTAGTTTCTACTTCCTGTTAACCCCCGTAACATCATTGACCCTTCCCAACTTGTCTCTTGTGACTTTATCGACCACTTCCTATTTGTCTCTTGTGACATCAGTCCTACTTCGTATTTGCCATTTGTGAGATCAGTGATCAATTACCAGTTATGTTTGTTGCACCCCTCACCTTAGTATAACACCTCGCCTTGGTAAAGCAGAGCTCACTTTCCAGTTTACTCTTGAGACATCAGTGTCTGCTGCCTAGATGTATTTTGTAACATCAACACCCATGTCCTATAAACCTATTATGTAAAAGTTTACTGCATATTTGCAACTTATGAGATTAGTGTTCACTACTGTTCTGGCTCTTGTGAAATAAATTCCCACTCCTGTTAGCCTCTGTGTGATCTAGAATTTCCTCTAATCACAAAGATCTTATCTTGACATGACAAAAATGTAATCATTATGTGATGCATCCATAAATGCATAAAGATATATGCAGATAATTTAAATGTGGCACATTATGATAGAATGTGGATTCATTGACTGTCCATGACATTGAATAACTTTTTCATGAACTGATGCAGAATCATACACTTACTCTTATATGTGCTAAAACATTGACATATAGGTTAGGTACAGATAATATATACTATATATCCTGAAACCTAATCAGGAGCTCTAGTTGTTGGTGCTAGGAACTAAAAACAATTTAGTGTCTGCATGTTCCTTTTCAAAAGCTCAACTTCTGTGAATGGAGTAGAAATAAACACATGAATAAATTCCGTCCTTGGAAATTTTCGGGCTGTTATTTAATCAAACCCTCCTGGTTGTTTCACTCAACAGCTACCAGGGACAGCTTTAGTGCTAGTGGTGCCCGGTGCGACAATCTTTTTGGTGCCCCCTCTCTATGATCTCCTCCTCAGTTTCCCTCACTACCACTCAGCAAAAGTGCCCCTCATCTCTCCAAATCCTCTTTCTTACTTGGATTTCAGTTGTTTTCAAGCACTGGTAAATTCTGGCTTTACTAATCCACTCGACTATTTACATAAAATACAGGTCTGTTCTTTGCAGCAGTCATATTAACCCTCTGTGTTACTTTGTGGCAAATCAAAACTGCCACTGGATAAAACTCCTATCTCTCATGAATCATTAGAGTTACCTTGAAATTTGTATTGCTGCCTAAAAGCTGGATGCACAAGGAACTCTGCAGCTGGTACTTTTAAATCAGAAGTTAGAGCTAAACACAGCACCCTCCTTCCCCCCAGGTCAGTGCCCCCATCCTGTCCAGGGCATGGAGCTGCCACACCAGGTCTCACTGCCCTAAAGCCGGCCCTGACAACCACAACCGGTGTTCACAAGTGTAAAATGCTTCTACTGCTCTCCTTTCTAACCAGACATGGAAGTTAACAGTGCTCTAAAAAAAGTTACCACCTACTCCTGAAGTTGGGTGGCACATGATCCTTGTGAGAGTAAAAAATGGAGCGAAATCTAAAAATTTAAGATACTTGCGCAAAGGAGCAGAGACCCCTCCCCCTCTGAAAAGACCTTTGGCTCTGCTGCAGAAAAAGAGAGAGAGAGGTGCGTAATGCCTGGACTGTTGTCTGCAGCGAAGTCAGGTACAGTATCACCAGCACTGGAGCTGTCTTATGTACAAGGTCACAACACCACCTCTAGTTAAATACATTCTGGAGACGCACCATATGGAAGATGCCTTCATAACCAACAATTCCTCCATTATAATATTGTATCTTCTCATGCACTATTCATGACTTTTATTTCCATTAGAGCCAATGTTTCATCTCTTTTTCAAATGACTTTAAATTTCTTCCTCAGGCCTTTTCCTCTACTCTATTATTGCATCATACACAACCTTTATTTCTACTTTGGCCACCATTTTTCCTTTTTACATGACTTTTGAAATGACCTCCTTGGCTGTATTGTATCTAGGATTGTACTTTTTCTGCAACAGAATGATGCCTTGTCTACTTGATATCGGTTTCTATTGGTCCCAACACAATGCTCAACACTGTAAGATGGCTGCCAATTCCTTGCATCAATACGGCCACATGATCTGATTTTGCCCTATTTCTACCTCTTTTGGTGGCCAGGCAACATCACGCTCTCATGTTTCCAGGCTGAAAACGCTCAGACATTGGAACCCTGTGGTTTTTAGTTCAGGGCCTCCACCCGTCAAAACCCACTTCTTTGAAGATTTCCTCTCTGCCAGGATAGTGCATGCAGCATACTTTATTGGCAGGTCCTTATCATTATAAGGCGATTCCCAATTGTTAGACCTGGCATCCTTGGTGTGGTCTCCCCTAACTTTTTGCCTCTGCTTCCCAGGTTGTTTGATGTGTGCTGGACTCTGTTTTTGCTGTTTTTGACACTATGGACACGTTACCACTGCTAACCAGTGCTAATGTGCAAGTGCTCCTACATAAACTATATGTGTTTTTGGCTTATCCATGATTGGCATATTTTATTTAATAGTAAGTCCCTAGTAAAGTGCACTTGAGGTTCCCATGGCCTGTAAATCAAAAGCTACTAGTGGGCCTGCAGCACTTGTTGTGCCACCCACATTAGTAGCCCTGTACGCTTGACTCAGTCCTGCCACTGCAGAGCCTGTGTGTGCAGTTTTAAACTGCCAATTCGACTTGACAAGCGTACCCACTTGCCAGCCTAAACATTCATGTTTTATACATGTAAGGTGCCCCTAAGGTAGGCCCTAGGTAGCCCCAGGGCCAGGGTGCAGTGTATGTTAAAGGTGGAGCATGTACTTGTGTGACTGCTAAATTCAGTCTTCACTGTTGCAAGGCCTATCTCTCTCATAGGTTAACATGGGGGCTGCCTTTAAATATTATTTAAGTGCAGATTTCCTTTGAGAGCAGAAAGAAATATAGAGTTTGGGGTCACTGAACTCACAATTTAAAAATGTATTTTTTAGTGAAGTTGGTTTTCAGATTGTTAGTTTGAAAATGCCACTTTGAGAAAGTAGGCATTTTCTTGCTTAAACCATTCTGTGACTCTGCCTGTTTGTGGATTGCCTGTCTGGGTCAGTTTGACAGTTGGGCTGTTTGTGAATCCCCTCTATACAGTGAGACAAAGGGAGCTGGGGTGTAGCCTGCATATCCTAATGAGCCATCTGTGCTAGAGTGGAGGGAGGAATGGTCAATAACACCTGCATAGGCTGTACCTGCCCTTTCCCAATACAGTCTCCAACCCCCTGGTGTGTGTCTGGGGCCTGGCCAGGGCAAGGCAGGATCTTGTGAACAACAGAGACTTTCCTTTGAAGTAGGTCTACTTCCAAGGCAGAAAGGGGTATAAGTATTGGACCCAAACCCCCTGAAAATTAGATCACATCTGGAACCAATAGGAACCTCTGCCAAGGAGAAGAGGTGGAAAGCTGAGGAGAAGCGCTGCCCCTGCCTGTTACTGTGCTTTGTTGGGCAATCCTGCAGTTGCTGCTTCTGCCTGTGAAAGGGGACAAAGACTGGACTTTGTGGTATATTCCTGCTTGTGAAGAATCTCCAAGGGATTGAACTGAGCTTGCCTCCTGTTTTGAAGTCTCAGGGCCATCAAAAACTTCCTCTGCCAGCATCTGGACTCCCTGCTGAGACACCTGCCCTGCCAAGCGGTGCCCTATCCAGTCCCTGTGCCCTTGAAAGGTGAAATTGGCAGAACAAGAGCTGAAAATCCACGCACAGAACACTGTGCAGGGAAATATTCGATGCACAATCTGCAACGTGGCTGATAAACAAGGCAGCAGCTAAAATCGACGTTCCACCTGCATTGCAGCAGGGAGATCAACTCATCACGGATGGAGAAACAATGCGCAACGCCCAATTGTGGCTGCTGTAATGACGAAAACCCCACGCAGCGTGGTTTTCTAACACCGTGCGACCGGATTTTTCACACATCGTCCCTGGGCGTCAAAGTCAACCTAACTCTGCGTGGATCTGAGGTGCCCCGACTGGAAATCGGCACATCGCTCTCTTGCGAGGTAGAAGAAATGACGCATCGCCGACCCAACTGGAGAAGAAAACAACACACAGCCTCCCTGCGAGCTTTATTTTTGATGCTAACCAGGTACTTTGTGCAAAATCAACGTTTTCACTGTTGTTTTTATGGAGTAAGACTCTTATTCATTTAAAAATTCATATTTTAACTTGTGTATGTTGGATTTTTGTTATTTTGGTCTTGTTTGATTTAGTTAAATATTGCCTATTTTCCTAAACTGATGTGGTGTTCATTTTGTAGTGTTTTCACTGTGTGTGTTGGTGCAAATACTTTACACATTGCTTCTGAGTTAAGCCTGCCTGTTCGTGACAAGCTACCAAGGGTGTGAGTGGGGGTTAACCAGGTGTGTTTCTCCTTTGCCCTGACTAGAGTGAGGGTCCTTGCTTGGACAAGGGGTAACCTGACTTCTAACCAAAGACCCCATTTGTAACACCAACCCAGGTTGGGAGTAGGCCTATGTATTAGTTAGTCTTTTTTGCACCTGTATGCTCACTACCATCCCATTTTACAGTGACCATCCAACTAATACATGGATCCTTGTGCCCCTAACATGGATCTGGGAGTGGAGAATCTTAAATTCATAAAATACTCCCCACCTCTTGATCACTCAGAAGGGATTCTTTGGAATGAGCTAGAAATAAAAGCTGCAATTTTCAATTAAAATACATCAAATATATATCTTCCAGGAGTCAATAATGAAAGTTTTAATTAGAGTTAAAAGTTTTATTTATCATAGGTTTAATATCTTTTCTTTAATAGTCAAATAAGGTTTACAGAAACATTGTATAAAGCATGTCCCGCAATCTATCACCATTCTAGTATTGTAAATCAGAAAGAGTAAATAGCTCTAGTCAGAAAATAGCAAAAAGGAATACGATTTCTAAGAGGCACTTTAGTCAGCGTAAATATTAGTATCAAAAAGAACACTGTAGCAGACTCAAATAGAGAATAGTCTAGGCAGAGAGGAGTCTGAGTCTCACTGTCAGGAGTTCTGAGAGCGCAAGAGCTAAGAGTTTGTGTACATGCTCTCACTATCTGTTCTTCCCCTGGGACACTTTTTATAACAAGTACAATGTTATAGATTTCAGTAGAAATTGTTTAAGCTAAGATAGTAAACAGCCAATCACAGGCAACAAAAGTATGAGATGAGAAAAGTTTCTGTAGAGATGGTAACTTCAAACAAAGATACCCCTCACCATAATATACATTTGCCAACAATTCTACATAAATTGAAACTCTAAAGTAGTTTTCCAGTTGTCTTGATCTTCAAAGAAAAGACACTTATGTAAATATTATGCACAAATAGCATGTCATAATTATTCAGACATATCTCCGCACTAAAGCCTATTCATGAAGATAAGTTTCAGATTAGTTTAGCAAGTTTTGAGATTCCAATGCAGGTCAAGCGGTTAAAATAATAAAATAATATAGCTTTCCTTGTAAACATTAAAGGTTTGCATTATGCAAAGACCATGCAAAAGTTCCAATAGAAACATTTATGCTGAGCTAATACTGTTTGCAAGTAAGTCAAGCAAAGGCATGTCATGAAACGGTTAGAAAGAAAAGTGCATGTTTAAAATGCAGCTTTTGGTTCCGTTTAGATTTCCTCATCCATGCTATTAATTAAATGGATTTTATTGATAATTAAATCTCCAGCAATTTCCCTTATCTAATGGTTTGGAACCATCACAAAATTTCATTCAGAAAATTATTTGTTCGAATTCAAGAGGATTGGACAGTTCTATGCTCCAATCAAGCAAGTCAAAAACGTGAACGTTCAAATCTTGGCTTACTTAATATGTCCATTCAGGTGACAAATATATGCGACAAAGTACTCTAGATCTTTTTGATTTTCTGAGTGTTTTGTTATTCTTCTGTGTTACTTATACTACTTGCCGCCGCTTCATCTCTGATTGTCGGTGGTATTGATTCAGTTGACACGTGTGTACTTTGATTCATTTTCCTGCAAGTTTTTGGCCATCTTTCTTTATGTGGTTCACTTCTTGTCTCTATTCAGGAACTCGTTCTTTCTCCTGATTGTTCTGAAACTGTTCCAGAAGCCACTTCATCAATTTTGTGTTACCAGTTCTTCTCCAGTGCCACTCTGTGAGATGTCCGGCAACTGGACCTCTTCAGCTGTCAGAGATTCTTCACCCCTTATTCATTCTTGCTGTCTCTGATCACAGTCTTTTCTTTCCTGAATTTGTTCTTGTACAACATGAGGTGGTACACATACCAGTGCTCTATTTCTTCATAAGGATTCCTTGTTCTTTGCGTATGTGAAGCATTTACCCTAATTGGGATTCCATCACTTTTAACTGCTGTATTTGTGATCAGAATTACTTGATGGGAGCCTTTCCAAGGTGGATCTAGACAGGACTTTCTCACGTGCTTCTTGACTAAGAACCAGTCACCAAAGGTTGTTACACTGCTCCTGGTTTGGATTTGCGGTAATAGCTTCAGCCTGTCGAGAGACAGAATGTACCGCACCAGCCAGTCCCTTACAGTATTTGAGTACTATGTCATCTGTAATATTCACAAGTGTATTTGATGGAACTGCAGGTAATGTCATACCTCTGCTCATAAGGATGTTGTGGGGCGATTGACCAGTTTTAGTTCCAGGTATACTTCGTAGTCTCATCAGCACTAGAGTCAAAGCATCAGACCATATCAGAGAAGTGGAAGTACAAACTTTCACCAATTTTGATTTAATCGTCCCATTAAGTTGCTCCACAATGCCTGAAGTTTCTGGATGACAACTGCAATGGAGCTGCTATTCAGCTTGAAATGCTTCACACAACATTTTTATAATCTGACTGTTAAATTTAAAGTGAATACCTCGATCTGACTCTAGAGAGGCATGCCGTCTCTGGGTACTAACTCCCTCAACAGTAGCTTTGGTACAGTGAGACTATCATTTCTCTTTGTTGGATAAAATCCCACACATCTAGAGAAGATGTAGACAATCACCAAGACATATCTCAACCAATTACAAATGGGCATTTCTATGAAGACCATCTGCATCCTGCTGAAAGGACTTCCTGATCTTTCTACATGACTCAATGTAACATGTGTTTCTTCAATTACATTCATGTGTTGACATGTTACAACATCAATGACACAATTCTTCAGTTTGGGCTCCAAACCTGGGATTAAATCAGAACTGTTTAAAAGTTCTAATCATGGCATCCCTACCTAGGTGAGTCCGCCATGGAAATGTCTTGTCATTGAAGACAGCAGACTATATAGCAATACGGTCTTCCATCCACTGAAATCCAAACATTTTATTCATTTATCCCACATCCTGCTCTGACCCAACTCTGTTTCTCCATGTCTGGTGCAATTTCTTTGATTCAGCTCAATTCATCCTAATTATCAGCCACTCCCAACATCATGGAAAATACATTTTCTCATGGAATTTATTGGCAAAAGAGCCTTCAAATGCGCCGGCCACAAATGCACATTAGCATGCCACTTCATCAGCATACCTGTTCCCAACTTTGCCATAGCTACTGTCACTCCTGTGTGCTGCACATTTCATGACAAACATTTCAGTAGAGAGTTGTAGAGGTTCCAATTAGTTTTTGACTTGTTCCTCATTTCTAATGGGCTAATTAAATAAGGTCATAAAACATTTCTGTGACCACAATTGCCCACAATCATGAACAACACCAAATTCATATTCATAGTCTGTAAATATAGTCACTCTCGGATGGTGCTGTCAAGCTGCAAGCCCTGGCAAGGGCAATCAGTTCTGCAACTTGTGCTGAACAAAGTCCTTGAAGCCATGAAGATTCTATTATTTCTTGAACTGTGCAGACTGTATAAGCTGTTTTCAAAGAACCTTCATTTGTTCTCAAGCATGAACCATCCACAAATAGGACATAATGTGGACTTATTAAAGATGCATCTTCTATGTCTGGTCTGGGTTTGGTGCATAAGTCTGTGGCATCAAGGCAATAATGTTCAAAACAGTTGGATGCATCTCCCTCAGGGATTGGTAACAATGTGCTAGGATGCAGTACTTGACATCTTCTCTGCACATTTTTTTAATGCAACTTTATTAGATTTTACAATTTACAAGTGTAATAGCATTTTCAAACACTATCCGGTCGCAATAGTTACCGGAAGTCTACATTTTCCACATTTACAGCAGTGTGATAGATGAAAAAAGAATTACACCATAGCCTATAAGAATGAGCAGTATCAATGTGCTATGCAATCATAACATTCAACCCACTAACTTATCCACCCTCCCTCCCCTAGCTGTCATACAAACATAACTATTCTAAAATCATGGGGGGACTGAGCATGTACAATATTATGAATAGACATGAATCTCTCTTGCCACAGTGAACAATTTATTAATATATAAGCTAATGAACAATGGGTAGGCAAAGAATGTCACCTGGAGCCCCGGTCTGGGCAGAAGCACATCAAACATAAGTGCAAGCAGTATAGGATGTAGTGGAAGTTGGTAGAAGAACTGACAACTCTGTACATTAGACCTATGGCATCCTCCCACCAGGATCTGCTATTCATCAAGGGTTAGTCTTGAATTAGAAAGGTGCCATGTTTTGGTCCTGTAAGTAATATCTCTACAGAGTGAAGGACCATGACTATTAAAGGATGTCCCATCACAATGTTTTCACACTTATCAAGGATTACACTCACAGCAGCTACCAGTTTGATTCAACCAGGCAAACTGGTGGCTACAGGATCAAGAGTCACAAAGAGGTATGTCACAGGCTTTTTGGCATCACCATGATTTTAGGTTAGCACTGAGAGAGCACAGCCCTCCCTCTCACTGGAAAACAGTATTAAATCTTTTGAGTAATCTGTCATTCCCAATGCCGGGCCACAACAGAGACTTTATCGCAGCTCTAGAAACACATTTGTGCAATTGTTGTCCCATGCATTTAGATCTGGTACATCTTTGGGTGTTAACCTCAGTAAAGGTTTAGCCACCAGGAAAAAGTTGTGTATCCACTGTCTACAGTAGCCAACCATTACCAGAAACATCCTAGCTTCTCTCTGCATTTCAAAAGAAGACTCATTTTCAGAATAGCTTCAACTCTCTCTTTTGACAGTTTTCTTGTTCCTTTTTCAGTGATGTATCCCAAATATTTGACCTCCTTTTGACAATATTGCAACTTGTTTGAAGACGCTTTATTTCCATTCTCTGTCAAACGATTCAACAATGCAATGGTGTGATCTTTGCAGGATTCTTTTGTCCTTGGTGTCACACGTAATCATCTGTACTGTATATTGCGTTAATACTGATCTTTGGGGCAGGATCAATGTTTCCAGATTCTTTTTCAAGATCCAGTTAAAAATGGCCTTAACACCATGCTCATACTTTATCTTAGAACATAAAGGTGAAAAGGTACTGACTGTCTTTGTGCAATGGAATCAAGAAGAAAGCCTGACAAAGATCAATCACAGTAAACCACTCAGCTGAACATGGAATTTGATAAAGTATGGTGACAGGATTTGGTAACACAGGACAGCATTAGATTACAATATCATTTTCATTTCTTAAGTCCTACACTATTCTAAATTTGCCATTGGGCTTTCACAATCACACAATTGGTGAGCTGCATGTACTCCCAATTATCTCTCTTATATGCCCTTTTCCAGCATATCATTAATGAAGGGTGTTTTCCCCCTTTCACTTCAGGTGCCATGTGACGTGGCGGTGTTCTAGGGGAAACTGCATTTAGCTTTATGTTTATTCTGACTGGTTCAACTCCTTTGATTAATCCAATTTCCTGTGAAATCCCACATCTCTGAATTAACTGTGCCTATTAAATCTTCAGGCAAATCTTTTGTCGTTAACAGTGGGTAAATCCCTACTGTCTCTTGTTGTGCAATCTTAAAATCCACGTCCTCATCATGAGTCTGGAACTCTACTCCTTGAGGTGTGCAATAGATGATGCAATTTAACTTGCACAGTAAATCCCTCCCTAAAAGATTAAGAGGACTCAAATCAGATACCCCAAACTGATGATTTCTTCCAATTAACCTATTTTTTACAGGAACTTCTTTTGAAATCAGGTTAGTAATTTGTCAGTTTGTAACTTCAGCAACTTTGATCTCTTTTCCCTAATGGGATAGGTCTGGTATTTCGGCTGTTGTCACATTGGAAAGGGTATTTCCCGCATCAATAAAAAAAGACACTTGGTGGCCATTCACCTCATGATCCACAAATGTCCACTCTGGTCTACCTCTAAGACTGTGCCAAGCCCGCAATCTACCTCCTCTCTCAAGCACCATCATTGTGACATGCTTGAATCTAACATCTCAATAACATGTCAATTTTAGCAAACATGGGAAACAGCTGGACTGCATTTTGATTTTTAACCTACATCACATTTTGATTAATTTTCAGAAACTGGTTCTGATCCAATCTTGTACTGTTTACATTGGACTGGACCACAGGTGCTTTTGGCATGGGTACCATTTGAGTTTGATTTTGCTTTGGCACTTTCGCATAGGAATATTCAGAATCTGTATTTGGTTTACACCCTTCATCTGATTATTGACAGTTCTATCTGGATTGAATTTACACTCAAGCTTCCAATGCTCCATCCTGTTACACAAGTGACAAGATGTTAACTTCTTCAGCGCTGAAAGCATCAATACCTGTACTCAGATCAATTGGAGCACCTCTTCCTCTTCCCTGAGACAACACCATTCCTCCCTGCACACCCTGCATTCCTGTTTGAAAACCACTTCTTACTTCTTGAACTACACCACCATTTCCAACAAATGGCTGATTCTGGAAAGCTTGTTGCGCAAACTTAGGCCCTAATTTTGACCCTGGCTGTCAGTTGCAGTGGCAGTCAGGCCGCCACAATATGACCAAGGCGGTTCAGCCACGGTCAGACCGCCAGCACCACCAGTTTCCCTCCACTAGAGGGACTGGCGGTGCTGGCAGTCATAATCCACCAGGGCAGTGCTGCATGGAGCAATGGCCTGGGGATTACGAGCCCGCTATCCATCAGCTTTAACACAGCAGTTGCACCGCCAAGTAAAAGTTAGCGGAGAGAGGGGGTAGATGGCACCATGGGGGCCCCTGCTCTGCCAATGCACTTAGCATGGGCAGTGCAGGGGCCTCCATGGACAGCCCTGTCGCACTTTTCACTGTCTGCTTAGCAGACAGTGAAAAGCGTCACGAGTGCTGTTGCACCCTATGGACCGCAACATTGCCGGCGGCTCAATTATGAGCCGTCATCAATGTTGTGGGCTGTTCCCCACTGGGCCAGTGGGCAGAAACAGCGTTTCCGCCTGCTGACCCAGTGGAGAAGTTGTAATGGGGCCCGCCGGAAGGTGGCGGCACTGGCGGCACTGGCGGCAACCTGACCATGGGAATTTGGCAGGTGGGCTTTTCCACGCGCCAAACTCAAAATGAACCCCTTAGTCTGAGCTAACATAAACTTCTCCTTACTCTCACTCTGTTTCATCTCCTGCGCATCACTGCAGTATTATGCATACTTCAAAACCTCATCTAAAGACTTTGGGGGTTATTACAACTTTGGAGGAGGTGTTAATCCGTCCCAAAAGTGACGGTAAAGTGACGGATATACCACCAGCCGTATTACGAGTCCATTATATCCTATGGAACTCGTAATACGGCTGGTGGTATATCCGTCACATTTGGGACGGATTAACACCTCCTCCAAAGTTGTAATAACCCCGATTGTCTGCCAACAAATCACATTCTGGTGTAAAGTTTCTGACCAATCTCAGGTCTCAAACCAAGCAAAAACTGTGTAATGAAAAATCCCATATCTGTTGATCTAGATGAGTCTGTCCTGTATACTGCTGAAATGCTTCCATCAACCTTTCATAAAATTCATGTGCAGTTCCCTTAACTTCCTGCTAAATTTGCTTCAATTTCAAATAATTTGGATCTTTAGGTTGAACTCTGCTTTTCAAAAATGTTATTGTCTCTTTATACTTAGTCATGACAGCATGCGAAGGCACATTTGTGACTGGATCTCTTACTGGTTCCACATCCAGCTATTCAACAGCAATCATAGATTCTGCCTACAAATGACTTAAAAGACACTATATCGAACAATGTATTTAAATCAACCCACAACACCTTTATAAATCTTAACAAATCTCTTGGCTTGTGTATACCACATCTTTTAGATTTTTCTCAACTTTAGAAAATTGTTCATAAATGATGCAAGTTCTCCCTTACTCCAGACCCTCTACCTGCTATCTCTCTTAAAGGATAAGGTGCAGTTGTCTCTTTCTGAAGGTGCTGTTTGTTTTCTTTTCTCCTCAATCTCTTCTACCTGTTTCTTTTTCTTCTGATTTTTTGACGGTTTCCTTTCAAATCTGCTCCATTTGTGTACACATTTTTAAAATTCAGCAAGATGAATTTACACTCCTGAAGAGCTCATGTTTTCAATTGGTTCATCATCTAATTGCACCCTAAAACTAATGGAGCACTTTTAGAAATGTCAACCTCATATTTATTTGCCAATTAATTTAATCCATCACGAACAGTAGCAGCTTTTTTTCATAATTTCTTTGTACAAGTGAACCAATTATTTTTCTTGATATTGGTTTATGTGATCAAAATTCAAATATTCTCTAATAATTTCTTCTCATTCGACTTTTAACTTGAGCACATTTAAAAGTCTATCCTTTTCAGGAACTAGGCTGGTAATAGAACTTGAACTTGTTCCCAGTCTTTCTGCACCCTTAACTGTTACACAATTTCTAGTAGGTTCTTGTGATCGGGCGGACCCGATCCCGGTATCAGCAGCAGCGGGAGACGCTGTATCAGGCGAACCCGATACGTCATTTCCGCGTCCCCATGTTGCCATGGGGACGCGCATCCCGACTCAGCTGCGTTTCCCCGTTCCCGGGGAAACGCTCACTTTAAACGAGGCCGCGGAACAACATAAGAGGCTGGACCACGGCGAGGACAGGGAGTTCGGCGGCGAGAGGAGAACGGACGCTGGAAACATCACGAAGGAGGAGGACAGCGAAAAGCAGGAACAGAGCAGTTCCGGAGAGGGGGAGAGACAGACGAAGGAGCCCAGCCACGACCCTGGAGGGTCGTGGCTCACAAAGGTACGGTCCCTCCTAGGGGCAAGGGGCAGAAACCTCAAACCTACACTGGGAAAGGGAACTGGGGAGGGGTGAGAGGGGAAAGGGATAAAGAAAGGGCACAGTCTATTAAAGGACTGGGTAACATAACCTCTCGGGCGCACCCTAAAACTTACCTGAAGCACAGATATTGTTAGGCTGTAACATAGTTCACGGGTGGACGCACACTTTTCCTATCCCCCCTACTTACCCATTCCCTATTCCTTCTTAATAGAGAAAACCCCAGAAAACGCTTATATACTTACCCAAGCCTTCTTCTGTTTTCTTGCCGGTACCTCCCTGGAGCCTTACCACGTTCCCTGAGCGACCTGACCAAGGAAGAAAAGAGAAAGAAGAACGGCCAAGTTAAAGAAGAGACATTTAACTGGGTTACGCCATATATAACTGTATAATCTAAAACTTTAACGAACAAAGAAAGTAACACCTATAAATAAACCCTTACTTAACATACTATCGGATCTCTGTCTGGTTTGTACCGTTCAGCCTGCCACAGTTCTTCAAACCAAGGAGGAAATAAACCACTTTCTAAAAAACATTCACCTGGTACAGCTTGTGTCGTGAAGACAAGTTGTCTTCCTTCTTCTAGTGCATGAATGGTCTGTGGTGGTGTACCTCCAGTTGTTTCCTGAACCACTGTAGCTGGCATGTGAACAATAGATGTAGGCATTGTTTGTGTTGTAACTAACTCTGACTCTGTAACCTATGCTGGAGTTGTAAGCACAGTAACTGAAGCATCTTTTTGTGTCACCGTTTTAGTTGTACTCATTGGTGCTGGAGGACTCGCATCTGCTTGCTGAGTTACAGGCTGTGCAACAAGTCATTACTGGCTGTATATTTGCAGGCTTTACTGTTTGCATTGGACTAGGTAGTTGTGGAATCCTAAATCTGCTGGAACGGAGCTGTATCCATGGTCACATTATTTACTAATTGAGCTCCATCATTTGGCATAGGAAACTACATCTAGTGACAGACATAGTCAAAAGCTTCTCCAACATATCACCAGCCAATTCAGTATCCAAACCATTGATAAAGCCAATCACATGTATGTAATCCTTCTTCAATCATCATATGATATGATGGGGTACCCTTAGGAGGTGCTTCTTCACCTTCCCTAACTAGAACCATTACTTCAGCTCTCATTAAACTCTTGAAAGCTTTGAAAAACCTCATGGCTTCAAATTTGATTTAACAAATTCAATAATCAGAATTAAAGCCTTCCGATTGTTTTGAAATTGTTCCATTTACTTCAGAACACAGAACCCATTTTATCAAATCACAATGCACCTTAGAAATTCAATCAACCAATGGCTTCACAACCTTTAGGAAGATTCAATCACACTGCGACGTTTCACCAACCGAACAACACCAGCGCAACACAACATGACGTAACAACCCACTCTTTGCACTGGCTCACTCTCCTTTACAATTTTCACCCCTCTTTATGAACAAATACAAAGCTAATGACTAAGCAACATAAAATGACATCAATCTTTGTCTTCTTTTTCTAAAGAAAACCAATAGTCCAATTTCAACAATCTGAATTAGGCTTTACACCTTTTGATTCCCAATCAAGAAGAATTCTCCACTCACAATGATTAATTTTCGACCTGCACAAAATCACCTAATTGAGTCAACCTATGTGAATCAGGCTTCACAAACACCAATTACAATTACTAAAATCACAACAATTTATTACGTCCCCATTTATTTGTGCATTTTTATACTACATTGTTTTTCTATATATATCTTTCTCTCTATCTGGAGATCTCAGATTACTTCTTAGTCCAATAATCTCTTGTCTCTATGATAAAGCACAGAAAACATAAACAGTAGCAACTGCAGTTTAAAACATCATTAACACCATTTTCAAAACAAAACACAAATCATAATGTGCACAATTTTTATGCATTACCCTATTGACACTCACACCCATTGATTTAACCAATTTTTGATTTGATATCCGCAAACACTTCAGAAACTGCACCTCCTCAGTCTTTGCAGCCAGGTTCTGGGCATTTGAGCTCTATCTAAACTTGGACATTTTTTTAATTATTGCTGTTTATTTCCCTTGCCATACTAACCTTATCTCTGCTAACAATGTTTTTGGAGTACGGAGAATCCTAACTTTATAAAATACTCTGCAAATCTTAGACACCCAGGAGTGGTCTTTGGAATGGGCTACGAATAAAAGCTGCAGCTTCCAATTATAATACATCAAATATATATCTTTCAGGAGTCAATAATGGGAGTTTTACTTAGAGTTAAAAGTTTTATTTATCATAAGTTTCAAATATTTTTTTTATTAGTCAAATAAAGTTTACAGGACATTGCATCAAACGAGTCCCACAATCTATCTAAATTCTAGTGTTTTAAACCACTAAGAGAAATTGTTCTTGTCAGAAAATAGCAAAAAAGAATAAGATTTGTAAGAGCAGCCAAGTCAGGGTGACCATTAGTACTCATAACAGACTCTGATAGGGAATAGTCTTGGCAGAGCTCAAAGTTTGTCTGGGTCTTACAGTCATGGGCTCTGAGAGTGCAAGAGTTAAGAGCTTGTGTTGAGCTCTCACTATCTGTTCTTTCCTGGGACACTTTTTATAACAAGTAAAATAATATACATTTTAGTAGAAGTTGTTTAAGCTATGATATTAATCAGCCAATCACAGACAACAAAAGTATGGGATGAGAACAGTTTCTGTAGAAAGGGTAACTTTTAACAAAGAGAGCTCAAACTGTAGGATACATTTGACAACAGTTCTACATAGATTCTACATAGATTGAAACTCTAAAATATTTTCCCAGTCATCTTAATCTCTGAAAGAAAAGACACTCATGTAAATGTTATGTACACATAATTTAGGTCATAATTATTCTCACACATTTCCACACTAAAGCCTATTCATAAAGAACCAAGAAGCAGATTAGTTTGGCAAGATTTGAGATTCCAATGTAGGGAAATTGGTTAAAAGTATAAAATAATATAGCTTTTAGCATAAGAAGTTTTTGTCATGCAGAGGCCACACAAAAGTCACAATAGAAATATTTCTGCTGAGTTAATATTGCTTGGAATTTGTTAAGATTAGCAATCAAGCAAGTCAAGCGAATGCGGGTCATGCAAAGTTTAAAAAGGAAAGTGCATGTTTAAACTTCAGCTTTTGGTTAGGCTTAAAATTCACTCATATGGGTCATTAATTAAATGGGATTTTTGTGATGAAAACTCTAGCAGACCCATTTTTTTCTCTACTATATCTTCTGGTGAACTCCCTCAGGAATAAATTGTTTACCCTATTCTAAAATCTGTTTCCCTTTAACATTCTCTGAGGCCATGTTTTTTTCTTTTAAATCTTGTAAATGCTGCTGCACCGCTCAATCCTTAAGACTTATAGATAATGCCTGTGGATGTAAGTATCTACAAAATTCACAATAATATATTGACAACATTGCTATCTCAGCCTTTGTTATTTTAACTTGTTTTATGTTCATACTTTTTTCTTTATGTGTGTCTTTTTAGTTTTTCTCCTACCATTTTAGGAAGACTATGGCCCTCAATATGACATTGGCTGTAAATCCCAATTACGACCATGTTGACGGCCGCCAACTTCCCGCCGCAGATATCCTTTCACCATAATATGACACAAACACATCAATCCGACAAACTTCAGCCACATACACAAATCTGCCAGACCAAAGGTCAATGATAAACTTGCGGTATTAAAACCCACACCGTTATGCCAACAGAACTGCGCCCACCACATTATGACCCACGAATCACAACGGTGGACATTCAACGGCTGTAAACCATTGGTGGTACATATCGCCTCGCTCAGAATGGACTCCCACATACAAAACAACACTATATTGGACAATTCAAACAACACACACCTGACACCCATACACACACACCACACCCAAACCACTATAAAACACACACCCACATTACCCACAACCCTTTACGATCAAAAAGCATTGGCAGCAAAGAGACACCAAGACCAATGACACAACTGGAGCCACACACTACTCGCAGCTATATACAACTTACGAACTCCACATCACTCCACATCACACACCCAACACATTACCCAACACACCCTTACCAACTCACATCACACAACACCCATGGCACCACAAAGGCACCCCCATTACTACAGAGGAGGAGCTAAGGGTCATGGTGGAGGAAATTGTCAGGGTAGAGCCACAGCTATTCGGAGCACAGGTGCAGCAGATACCTATAGTTAGGAAGATGGAGCTATGGCAGAGAATCGTGGACAGGGTCAACGCCGTGAGACAGCACCCCAGAACTAGGGATGACATCAGGAACAGGTGGAATGACCTACGGTTCCATAGCAGCAAGACACCAGCTCGCTATCCAGAGGACTGGCAGTTGACCTCCTCCCCCACAACTCACAGCATGGGAGGAGCAGGTCTTGGCAATGTTGCATCCTGAGGGCCTGCCTGGAGTTGGAGGAGGACTGGGCTCTGGTAAGTCAACTCTCTAATATTGTCACCCCCCTACCTGCATGCCAACACATACCCTCACCTTCACCCTAACCCTCACTCCCTTCACTCCACTGCTTCCCACACACCCCACCATCACATCTCACTCATCCCAATGCCAAGCCCTGTATGCTGTACCAATGTATGGACACCCCTCACAGCCCTGCATGGGCACTTATCACTAAAACATGCACAGTATAGAGAATTAACTATCCCACCACAATTTAACATACACAAGTGAAAGGTGGCAGGGCAAATCTAAACAAAGAGGGGAAGCCACGGAAGTACAATATGTCAGACACATAAACCACAACACATCATTTACATCCCCACAGGTACCCCAGCCAATGTCAGCGGGGAGAAGGTGCTAGCCCCCACCTGAAGAGGCCCACAGTGATGACAGCAACTCTGGTCTTCAGGATCTGGATGACCTACCTGGCCCATCAGGGACCACTGGACAGCCTGTTACCCGGGCCCAGTCACACACCACCACAGAGCCTCCCCCATCAGGAACCAACACCACAGCACCCACTCAGCGTACCCACACCTCTGTCCCCAGGACACGTCAATCAGCAGTGTGCCAACCTCTACAGGGACCCCAGGCCACACCTCGCCCCCAGGACAATCAGGGACGTGGGGTCAGTGGCAGTGGGCATAGAGGGGGTTCAGGGGACAGAGGCATAGGCCTCCAGGGATACTGGGAGGACTGCTGTGCGCCAGGGGGAGGACAGGCCCGGGGAACTGACTCTCCAGGAGGCACTCGCAGAGATCCTGGGAGCCTATCAACATTCCCAGGACACGATGGACAGATCCTGGACAATATGCAGGAGAACAGGTGGCTCCAGGAGGGACAGTGCCAGGGGATCAGGGAGGACTTGCAGGCCATTAACAACACCCCGATCTCCACTGCAGGGGTGCTGGGAGACATGGGCAACATTAAGAGGGAGGCAGTCTCACACCAGCGGGCCTCTGCCACTAGCCAGACATCTGAACAGCCTTCCACCTCCGCCTCCACTAGTGGCCAGGAGGCCCCACCACAGGACTCACAGGCCACCAGCACCCCTCCCCCTGCAGAAGGTGAACCACCCCATAAACGTTCCCTGCGATCCAGACAGAAGCCAGAGACACTTGCCAAGACCCCCTCCAGGAAATGAGACTCTCCTGATTGTCACCCTTGTGTCCCACTCAGTCACCCTGTCCACCTTGAAATGCCATTGCTCCCCTTCCTATGTCCCCTTAGACAATGCACTTGTGCTACAAACAGACTGGAATAATACCCTGTACTTTTCTCCATCATCACCCCATCCCATTGCACTTGCCCCTTTAACCCCTGCGCTACCAGGCCTTTTTCCCTTCAGGTGCCAGGGCTTTTTTTGGCTATTTGGGGCAGTACGAGCTTAGGACCTCGTAACTTTTTGTCCACATAAGCTACCCACGCCAAATTTGTGTCCTTTTTTCCAACATTCTAAGCATTCTAGAGGTACCAAGAGTTTGTGAGGTCCCCTGGAGGACACCAAGAAATTAGCCAAAATACAGCTAAAATGTTGTTGTTTTTAAAAAAAAACATGGGAAAAAGGGCTGCAGATGAAAGCATATGTTTTTTTCCCCTGAAAATGGCATCAACAAAGGGTTTGCTGTGCTAAAATCACCATCTTCTCAGCTTTCAGGAACAGGCAGACTTGAATCAGAAAACCCAATTTTTCAACCCAATTTTGGCATTTTACTGGGACATACCCCATTTTTACTATTTGTTTGTGCTTTCAGCCTCCTTCCAGTCATTGACAGAAATGGGTGTGAAAACAATGCTGGATCCCGGACAGCTAAATATTTCTGAAAAGTAGACAAAATTCTGAATTCAGCAAGGGGTCATTTGTATAGATCCTTCAAGGAGGTTTTCCTACAGAAAGTAACAGCTAAAATATAAAAATATTGAAATTGAGATAAAAAAGAGCCATTTCTGTCCACATTTTCTTCTATAACTTTTTCCAACTATGGCAGATTTTTAAAAGCAATATACCGTTATGTCTGCGGGGCTCTTCTGGTTGCAGGGATATATACGGCTTGTAGGTTCATGAAGAACCCTAGGTACCCAGAGCCAATAAATGAGCTGCACCTTGCAATGAGTTTTCATTCTATACCGGGTAAACAGCAATTCATTTGCTGAAATATAAGCAGTGAAAAATAGGTATCAAGAAAAGCTTTGTATTTCCAAAATGGGCACAAGATAAGGTGTTGAGAAGCAGTGGTTATTTGCACATCTCTGAATTCCGGGGTGCCCATACTAGCATGTGAATTACAGGGCATTTCTCAAATAGACGTCTTTTTTACACACTCTCCTATTTTTGGAAGGAAAAAATGTAGAGAAAGACAAGGGGCAATAACACTTGTTTTGCTATTCTATGTTCCCCAAAGTCTCCCAATAAAAATGGTACCTCACTTGTGTGGGTAGGCCTAATGCTCCTGACAGGAAACGCAACATGGACAAATCGCATTTTTACATTGAAATCTGACGTGTTTTTTGCAAAGTGCCAAGCTGTGGATTTTGGCCTCCAGCTCAGCCGGCACCTAGGGAAACCTACCAAACCTGACCATTTTTTAAAATTAGACACATAGGGGAATACAATATGGGGTGACTTGTTGGGTTCACACCAGGTTCTGTTACCCAGAATACTTTGCAAACCTCAAAATTTGGCCCAAAAAATACTTTTTCCTCTCATTTCAGTGACAGAAAATTCTGGAACCTGAGAGGAGCCACAAATTTCCTTTCACCCAGCGTTCCCCCAAGTCTCCCAATAAAAATGGTACCTCACTTGTGTGGGTAGGCCTAGCACCCGCGACAGGAAATGTCCCAAAACACAATGTGGACACATCACATTTTCACAAAGCAAACAGAGCTGTTTTTTGCAAAGTGCCTAGCTGTGGATTTTGGCCTCTAGCTCAGCCGGCACCTAGGGAAACCTAGCAAACCTGCGCATTTTTTAAAACTAGACACCTAGGGGAATCCAAGATGGGGTGACTCGTGGGGCTTTCACCAGGTTCTGTTACCCAGAATCTTTTGCAAACCTCAAAATGTGGCCAAAAAAATACTTTTTCCTCTCATTTCGGTGACAGAAAATTCTGGAACCTGAGAGGAGCCACAAATTTCCTTCCACCCAGCGTTCCCCCAAGTCTCCCAATAAAAATGGTACCTCACTTGTGTGGGTAGGCCTAGCACCCGCGACAGGAAATGCCCCAAAACACAATGTGGACACATCACATTTTCACAAAGCAAACAGAACTTTTTTTTGCAAAGTGCCTAGCTGTGGATTTTGGCCTCTAGCTCAGCCGGCACCTAGGGAAACCTAGCAAACCTGCATATTTTTTAAAACTAGACACCTAGGGGAATGCAAGATGGGGTGACTCATGGTGCTTTCACCAGGTTCTGTTACCCAGAATCTTTTGCAAACTTGAAAATGTGGCCAAAAAAATACTTTTTCCTCTCATTTCGGTGACAGAAAATTCTAGAACCTGAGAGGAGCCACAAATTTCCTTCCACCCAGCGTTCCCACAAGTCTCCCGATAGAAATGGTACCTCACTTGTGTGGGTAGGCCTAGCTCCCGGTACAGGAAATGCCCCAAAACAGACGTGGACACATCACATTTTCCCATAGAAAACAGACTTGGTTTTTGCAAAGTGCTTAGCTGTGGATTTTGACCTCTATCTCAGACGGCACCTAGGGAAACCTAGCAAACCTGCATATTTTTTAAAACTAGACACATAGGGGAATCCAAGATGGGGTGACTTTTGGAGTTCCCACCAGGTTCTGTTACCGAGAATCCTTTGCAAACCTCAAAATTTGCCCAAAAAACAATTTTTCCTCACATTTTGGTGACAGAAAGTTCTGGAATATGAGGAGCCAAAACATTCCTTCCACCCAGCATTCCCCCAAGTCTCCCGATAAAAATGGTACCTCACTTGTGTGGGTAGCCCTAGCACCCGCGACAGGAAATGCCCCAAAACACTATCTGGACACATCAAAATTTTCAAATACAAACCTACCTGTTTTTGCATGGGGCACCTGCGTTTTTGGTCCTGGGCTCACCAGCCATCTAGGGAAACTTACCAAACCCAGACTTTTCTGAAAACTAGACACCCAATGGCGTCCAGGAAGGTGACTTGCGTGGAACCCCCAACGTTTTCTTACCCAGAATCCTCAGCAAACCTCAAATTTAGCTAACAAATCACATTTTTCCCACATTTCTGTGTGTGATCACTGCACCGGGACAAATTTCTTACCACCCAACGTTCCCCTCAATCTCCCAGTAAAAATGATACCTCACTTGTGTAGGTGGGCCAAGTGCCTCTGACAGGGAAGAGCCAAAAATATGTCATAATTGAGGAGGAAGCAAAGCGGGTCCAAAAGGGCAGTTTGAAAAAAAAAACACTTTTAGGCTGACAAGTCCAGCAGAATTTTTATTGGTATAGATGAGACAATGTTGGGTGGTAGGAATTTTGTGGATTCCTGCAGATTCCGGAATGTTCCATTACAAAACTGTGAGAAAAATGTGTGATTTCCAGCAAAGTTGGAGGTTTGCAGGGCATTTTGGGTAAGAAAATGGTGCGGGGTGCATGTGAAGCACACCACCATGGAATCAACCAGATGTTTCGTTTTCAGATGTGTCTAGGTCTTGTGGATTTTTCTACATGGCAGCGTCCCAAAGTCAAAAAAGAACAGCCCTCACCATTCCAAGTGGGACGATTTTGAGAGTTACCAAGCTCTCATGGCCCAAATGTAAAACTAAAACCCCAAATAATCAAATTTCCTCTTGCTTGCCATGGGATAAAATGTTTTAGTGTGCGGGGAAGAGCTGAAAGACTGTTACCCCCTTCAGTTGGGGTGGGGGCATAACCAGGCCCATACTGGTTGGTAGCCACCACCCCACAATTTCATTTTTTAATTCCCTGGCATCTAATAGACTTTCTGCCCCCCCCCCCGGGGTGTGGATTGGAAGAGAACAACTTTGGCCCCATTTATTTGGGGTGAGGGCATGGCCTCTTATTTTGAAAAGAAAATCTTCCCTGGTCTCTGGTGGGCTTTCTTGGGGGCAGATGGGCCTTCCACAAATAGGCCGATCTGCCCCCGAGAGGGGGACAGATATGGTCAACAGTAATGTGCCCCCATGGGGAGCGACCCTTGCCCAAGGTGCTGCTCCCCAAACAAAACACACACATACACACACATCAATCCCTGGTGTTTAGTGGTTTCTGTTCCCCTTGGGGGCAGATTGGCCTTACAAAAATAGGCAGATCTGCCCACAAGGGGGGCAAAAATGGCCTAAATACAGAATTGGCCTAAAAATAATTTGGCCCCCCAGGGAGTGGCCCTTATGCATAAATATTGATTTAAAAAATTCCCTGGTGTCTACTGCTTTCTGCCCCGGGGGGGGGGGTGCTGAAATGGGCTAAAAATAATTTGCTCCGGGGTTATTTTTAGCCCATTGCCTAAGGGGTAACTCCCCACAAAAAAACAAAACAAAAATTATCCCTGGTGTCTAGGACCTCAAAATAATTTGGCCCCCTGGGGAGAGGCCCTTGCCCAAGGGGGCGCTCCCCTTATTGAAATCTACAACAACAAAAAATCCCTGGTGTCTAGTAGTGTCATCGCGATCGGGCAGCAGAAATGCTTTGAGAGACATGAAAGGAAAGGAAAGGTCTTTCCTTTACTTTTCCTTTACTTTCATGTTCCTCCCACCCTACCTCCTGGTCGGAAGAGAAATGCTTTTGCATTTCTCTTCTGGGATCGCGCTGGAAGCATGCTTCCAGCATGATCCGAGGTGACCTCTGATGAGGTCAGCAGCAAATCGCACGCTGACGTCTCATCAGACGTCCCTGGGGGGGGGAGGGTCGGGGTGTAAGGGGAAGTGATTCCCCTACCAGCCCTGCACGGGGAAGTTGGATGGTGGGAGGGAGGCACTAGCGCTTCACCCGAGGGCTGGGTGCAGGACATAACGGTTACGTCCTGGGCACATAAGCGGTGCTGCCCAGGACGTAACCGTAACATCCCAGGCACCCTAGGGGTCATATATTAGCACTTCAATAAACACCAGTTGAAAAAAAAAAAACATTTTGAGTATGTCATGTATATCAAATATGTATTAATTGTAACAGATACAAACATTGCAAATCAACTGTACAAAGAATGAGCATAGATTAATGACCTGTAGCTGGCTGTAGTGATCACACCAGGAGTATATGTCAGGTCACCAACATCTGCAAAATGAATTGTCAGAGGGAACAGTAAGTGGGCTTAGTAGTAAGAAATATCAGCATGCCATTGCCACACAAAGTAAAACAAAAGGCATTGAAATGTGAAGTAACAATGTCATATCTGTGTGTCATTGGAAGTATTGTCGGATTGTACTGTTGTCCTCATCCTCATCCTCTGCCTCCTCATCCTCACTGTCCACAGGGTCTACTGCTGGCACACGGGCATCTCCAGCCTCCTCCTCCTGCAGGAAAGGGACATTGTGTCTGAGGGCCAGGTTATGCAACATGCAGCATGCCACCACTATCTGGCAGACCTTCTTTGGTGAGTAGCACAGGGACCCACCTATTAGATGGAGGCATTGGAATGTGGCCTTCAGGACACCAAAGTTCCTTTCAATTATTCTTCTTGTTCACCCGTGTGCCTCATTATAACATTCTTCTGCCCTTGTCCTGGCATTCATCACAGGGGTCAGCAGCTATGATAGGTTTGGGTAACCAGAGTCACCTGCAAATATTGAGGAACAACATTTAGCCACACACTATCCTATATGGCCCACACCTAACCCATACACCAACATATACTGGGTGGGAACCAGGGCTCACCTATTAGCCACACCATGTGCCTCTGTAGTTGGCCCATCACATTTGGAAGGCTGCTATTCCTCAGACACACAGGACCAACAGGACCAACAGGCCACCAGCACCCCACCCCCTGCAGAAGGAGAACCACCCCGCAAATGGTCCCTGCGATCCAGGCAGAAGCCAGAGAACATTGCCAAGACCTCCCCCCAAGGAAATAGGACTCTCCTGATTGTCACCCTTCTGTCCCACTCTGTCACCCTGTCCACCTTGAACTGCCATTACTACCCTTCCTATGCCCCATTGGACAATGCACCTGTGATACCAATAGACTGGACTCTAACTGGACATTCCTCCACCATCACCCCAGCCCATTGCACATCCCCCTCTACATATGAGCACTTAAATAAACACCCTTTGAACAAATACAAATCTGGAGTTTGTCAAATGATTTAAATATGTATTAGTACAACATTCTGAAAACACTGCAAGTCATATGTACAGTAATATATACACTGGTATGACCTTTAGTGGGCAGCAGTAAACATACCAGGAGCCAGAGTGGGGCACAGATATCTGAAAATAGAGATGCCAAAGGGTACAGTAAGTGGCCATAGACATAGGGAAATCAGGCTGCCATGTACAATGTCCAACAGAAAACTGAAATGTAAAGAGAAGTTACAGTGTCTTACCTGTGTCTCACTGAAAGTACTGCTGTATTATATTACTTCTGTTGTCCACATCTTCTTCCTCTGCCTCCTCTTCCTCACTGTCCACAGGCACCACCGCTGCCACAAGACCATCTTCAGGCTCATCCTCCTGCAGAAAAGGCACCTGGCGTCTCAAGGCCAGGTTGTGCAACATGCAACGATGATCTGGCACACCTTCTTGGGTGAGTGGTACAGGAATCCACCTGTCGGATGGAGGCACCGGAACCTGGCCTTCAGGAGGCCAAAGGTTCTTTCAATTATCCTCCTTGTTCACCCATGTGCTTCATTGTAATGTTCCTCTGCCCTTGTCGTGGCATTCCTCACTGGGGTCAGTAGCCATGAGAGGTTGGGGTAACCAGAGTCACCTGCAAATATCAAGGGATACCTGTTAGACACACACTAATCCTTGGGGACAGCCCCATACCCAGACACCAACTTATACAGGGTGGGGACTTTGGGTTCACCTATAAGCCACATTCGGTGCCTCTGGAGTTGGCCCATCACATATGGGATGCTGCTATTCCTCAAGATGAAGGTGTCATGCACAGAGCCAGGATACTTGGCATTCACATGGGAGACGTACTGGTCCGCCAAACACCCCATCTGCACACTCATAGAGTGATAGCTTTTTCTATTCCTGAACACTTGTTCATTTCTATGGGGGGGAGGGGCAAATGCCACATGTGTACCATCGATGGCACTAATGATGATGGGGATATGTCCTAGGGCATAAAAGTCAGCTTTCACTGTGGCCAAATCCTCCACCTGGGGGAATATGATGTAGCTGTGCATATGTTTCAGCAGGGCAGACAACACTCTGGTCAACACATTAGAGAACATTGGCTGAGACATCCCTGATGTCATGGCCACTGTTGTTTGGAAGGAACCACTTGACAGGAAATGGAGCACTGACAGGACCTGCACTAGAGGAGGGATACCTGAGGGCTGGCGGATAGCTGCAATCAGGTCTGGCTCCTATTGGGCACACAGTTCTTGGATTGTTGCCCGATCAAGTCTGTATGTTAGTATAATGTGTCTGCCCTCCATTGTCGCAAGGTCCACCAGGGGTCTGTACACCGGAGGATGTTGCATCTCATATTCATCCTCAGCGGTTGAAGCCTATGTAGGAAAACGGTGAGCAGAGGGTCATATTCACACATCAAGTGAAATAATGATGCATCTTTTCCTTCACAGAACCTGTATGTGAATCCGAGAGTCATTTGCTGTGCCAATGTCTGCTGTGACGCAGTTAGGTGCCATGGCCTGTGCCTCTTGAAATGGCGGCTGCCTGACCTGTGAGGAGGGACAAGTGGAAATGAGGTAATTCCACTGGCGTTGTGTGCCATTACGGTAGGCGGTCGATGACTGCCGCGCAACTTCGCATTGGTTATGATTGGGCCCTATGGGTTTCAGGAGCCAATGGCGATGTACGCCGGCGGTGACTGTACGCACCGCCGCAGATGTGACCGCCATTTTCTAGCTATTCACTCACTTGCTACCTGACCTTCAACATGAGATGACCTACAATGCAAGTGCTGCCGTGACCTGTATCTGGAAGCGACAATGGCTCATGTGTCTGCGGAAAGGGACCATGCCTTCACTGCGGAGGAGTTGGAGAAACTGGTGGATGGGGTCCTACCCCAGTACACGTTACTCTACGGTCCTCCAGACAAACAGGTGAGTACACTGTGAGCATGATGCGTGGGCCATGAATGTATGGATTGCTGTGTGTGTAAGCCACTTGTAGGGGGGGGCTGAGGCGTCCAGGCCAGAGTGCTGCATGTATGGAAGGTCAATGTATGTGCGTCAGGGGATGGGAGGGATCTGGTGGGCCATGAGTGTGACGGTCTGGACGGTTAACTAATTCCCTTTTCTGCTGTCTTTTCCATGCAGGTCAGAGCCCATCAGAAAAAGGGTATTTGGCATACCATCGCCAAGGAGGTAAGGACCCTGGGGGTCTTTGTCAGGCGGAGCACCCACTGCCGCAAACGGTGGGAGGACCTGCGCCACTGGGCAAGGAAGACGGTGGAGGCGCAGCTGGGGCTGGCCTCCCAATGAGGAAGGGGTGCCTGTCGTACCCTGACCCCCCCTGATGTTCTGCATCCTGGCAGTGGCCTATCCAGAGTTGGATGGGCACTTGAAGGCATCATAGCAGCCACAAGGAGGTGAGTTCAGATTCAGAATCATGACTGTGCGCGCATTAAGGTTTACCTGGGTGGGGGATGTGGGCTATGGGTGCACCTAGACCAGGGCGAACATGGCAGGGTAGGTCCCTTGTTGATCAGGCTCTGAAGCACTCGTACCCCAATAGTGTTATTGGGCATCTACTACTGGGGTTTCAGGTGTGCAACTAATGGTGTTAGGCATTGTACCCCATGGGCTGGTGACTATCTTAGTAACTGGTAGTGCATGGCCTAGTGCATAGGGCTGCTCCCTGTGTGTTGTGTATGCCAACAGTAGTGGTGTTGCTGGCACTGACCAAGGGGGTCATTCCGACCCCGGCGGGCGGCGGAAGCCGCCCACCTGGCGGGAACCGCCAAAAGACCGTACCGCGGTCAAATGACCGCGGCGGTCATTCTGACTTTCCCGCTGGGCCGGCGGGCGACCGCCAAAAGGCCGCCCGCCGGCCCAGCGGGAAAGCCCCTTCAACAATGAAGCCGGCTCCGAATGGAGCCGGCGGAGTTGAAGGGGTGCGACGGGTGTAGTGGCACCCGTCGCGATTTTCAGTGTCTGCACAGCAGACACTGAAAATCTTTATGGGGCCCTGTTAGGGGGCCCCTGCACTGCCCATGCCAGTGGCATGGGCAGTGCAGGGGTCCCCAGGGGCCCCACGACACCCGTTCACGCCATCCTGTTCCTGGCGGTAAGAACCGCCAGGAACAGGATGGTGGGAAGGGGGTCGGAATCCCCATGGCGCGGATTCCTTTGGCCAGGGGAAAACCGGCGGGAAACCGCCGGTTTCCCTTTTCTGACCGCGGCTTTACCGCCGCGGTCAGAATTGGCCAGGAAGCACCGCCAGCCTGTTGGCGGTGCTTCCGCGGTCGTTGGCCCTGGCGGTCAATGACCGCCAGGGTCAGAATGACCCCCCAAGTGTCTCTCCCCCCATTTTTGTTTTGTCATCCTATCCTTGTGTGCATTAGCATCATCTGGCGGAGGAGCAGAGGCACCGGCGACAGAGGGAGCTTCATCTCACATGGGCCTGGAGGCCGAATCCACAGACGGTGAGGGCACCAGTGAGGACGGAGGGCGAGGGGAGCACCACAACGGGGACAGGAGGGGACACCAAAGACAGCAACTCCTCCTCCAATGGAAGCTCCCTGGCAGTGGCGGACACTTCTGTGCCCACCCCAACAACAGGGACAGCCGCCACCCCCCTACCAGCACCGCCCTTCCAGCAGACCCTCAGCGTGTTTCCTGTGCCCGCTCACCCAGGAGGGTGGGCATCTCCTTCGCCCCAGGCACCTCAGGCCCTGCCCCAGTCAACCCTGCTGCCCTCAGTGAGGAGGCTATTGACCTCCTGAGATCCCTCACAGTTGGGCAGTCAACCATTCTGAATGCCATCCAGGGTGTCGAGAGGCATTTGCAACAAACAAATGCATACCTGGAAGGCATTCACTCTGGCGTGGCGGCCCAACAGAGAGCATTTAAGGCTCTGGCCTCCGCACTGATAGCAGCCATTGTCCTTGTCTCCAGCCTCCCCCCTCCAACTTCCTATACCCAGTCCCAATCCCCTCAACCCCAGCCTATCCCAAGCACACCTTCAGACCAGCATTCACACAAATCAACATACAAAAGTAGCTCAGGCAAACACAAGCACCACACTTCATCTCACAGGCACTCACACAAGCACCATCCACTTGCAGACACACCGACATCCACTGCCTCCACTGTGTCCCCCTCCTTCTCGTCATCCACCTCCTTCCCAGTAGCGTCTCCACTCACACCTGCATGTACTACATCCTCATCCACTACCTCCATCACCAGCACGCCCATGACAACACACCCCTCACTGGCAGTCACCACCCCCACATCCGTGCACACGTCCCCTGTGTCCTCTCCCAGTGTGTCTGTAAGCCCTACTCCCAAAGTACACAAACGCAAGCACCCACCCACCCAACAGCCATCTATCTCCCAACAGCATCCAGCCCATGCACCTGCACCCAAACTCAGCATACAGACACCTCCTACAACCACTCCCTCTTCCTCCACTCCCAAACCCTCTACCTCTTCCCGCCCCAGTGTCCGTAAGAAGCTTTTCCTGGCAAACATTGACCTCTTCCCTACCGCTCCCTTCACCCGTCCTTCCCCTCGGGCCAGGGTGGCCAGAACCCAGCCCAGCACCTCAGCCACCAAGTCAACGTCCTCTGTGGTTTCTGCAGCTATCGGAGGCTCAAAGGGGGCACCCATCAGCTCAGTCAGTGTGCCGCCAACCCCTGCCAAGGCCAAAGCCATCCCGCCACCTGACAAGGTGAAGAGGGGGACAGCATCCAGCAAGTGGAAGGAGCCACAACCACCCAGCACGGCCACCTCAAAGACTCCAGCTGCCAGACCCAAGGTCACACCACCATCTGCCAAGGTGAGGAAGGGGCAGAAAACACCAGGCAAGGCACTTCAGCCGGCCAAGGCTGCAGATAAAGGCCTAGTGGCTACTAGCACAACCGCCAGCACCGCCACCTGCACCGCAGCCAGCACCGCCAGCAGCCCTCCCCACTAGCACCGCTGCAAGGACTGCCACCTGCACCTCCCCCTGCACCACCGCAAGCACCACTACTGTCAGCAGCAGCAGCCCCAGTGGCAGCTGTCCTAGGCTGCAGGAGAAGGGCTGTAGCCTCCCTCCACCACTGGCAGCACTGGCACCTGCACCACAGCCAGCACTGCTACTTGCACCGCCACTAGCACCGCCGCAGGCCCCGCCGCAAGCACTGCCAGCTGCACAGCTGACAGTAGCACCACTACCAGCAGCAGCCCCAGTGGGCAGCCGTCCGAGGCTGCAGGAGAAGGGCTGGAGCCTCCCTCCACCACTGCTAGCACCCCCACCAGTACTACCACCAATTTGCAGCCGTAGCCTCCGCCGGATGGAGTCTAGCCCTGCCTCCATGGACTATCATGGAACCTGGTCCCTGCAAATCTTGTGCCTCAGACACCCAGGTGAGGTACTGTGAACAGCCATGCCCCAAGTGTTGCATCACTGGGCACAAAGCCCCCTCCAGAACCAGTGGAGAATGGCATCCACTGGGCACAAAGCCCCCTCGAGAACCAGTGGAGAAAGGCATCCACTCACCCTATCCTTGGCAGGATGAAGCACACTGGGCACAAAGCCCCCTCCAGAACTAGTGGAAGAAGCCACCCACTTGAGAGACTGTGGCTTTCCACTCCCCAGGACCAAGCAGTGGGCAACCCACCTACTTGAGAGACTGTGGCCTTGCACTCCCCAGGACCAAGCAGTGGTCAAACCACCCACTAGAGAGACTGTGGCCTTGCACTCCCCAGGACCAAGCAGTAGGCAAACCACCCACTTGAGAGACTATGGCTTTGCACTCCCCAGGACCAAGCAGTGGTCAAACCACCCACTAGAGAGACTGTGGCCTTGCACTCCCCAGGACCAAGCAGTGGGCAAACCACCCACTAGAGAGATTGTGGCTTTGCACTTCCCAGGACCAAGCAGTGGGCAAACCACCCACTAGGGAGACTGTGGCTTTGCACTCCCCAGGACATCGCTGTGGGCATGGAGCCCCCTCCAGGAGCAGTGGCGTTATTCCATCTTCTGGCTGAGGTGCACCCCCTTCCCAGTCCCACTGAGGTGCCTGTGTGTTTTCGACCTGATGCCCCTGTAGTGTTCTCTCCGTATTGAGGCAGGAGTCAAGTGTGGGAATGGCCTATGAGTTTTGGCCCAGTGGCCCACGGACATTTTGAGTGGACAATGTACCGCCTTATGTACATATTGTATATTTTTGTAAATACTGTTTTTAAAATTATTACGTATATCTGACTATTTCTAAAATATCACTGGTTTGACTCTATTCCTTTTGTCCGTGCATTCTTCCAGGGGGTTAGGGGGTGTAAATGTAATGTTGTTGCATGTGTTTGTGTGTATGGTGTTTGGAGTGAGGGTGGGGGTGGGGGTGTTGCGTGTTGCGTGTGTGTGTCACTCTCTTTCCCCCCCCCCTCCCCTGTGTACTAGGTGCAGTTCTCCCCATGGTCGCCAATGCCGCCGTTCGTACTCCTGGTAGATGAGGAGGTAGACCATCATGGGATGGACCTGCAGCTTGGGCTCCACAATGTTCCGGTTCTTTACTGAGTGTCGAAAGGTGAGTGGTTCCCCTTCTGGGTACTGTTTCCACTGTGCTTATGATGGCATTGGTACCACCCCGGAAAAGCTGGCAGATGGGCGGGTTGTGATGGGGTGGGTGGTACATTGACTTCAGCCTCTCTGTTGGTGGTTACCGCCGTGGTGTTTGTTGCTACCGCCGTGGCTGTCGGAGTGTTAAAGTGGCTGTAAGTGTTTGCGGTTTCTGCCGTGGTCGTGAACCCATTTCTTTTACTGCCGGCCTGTTGGCGGTATTATCGCCGCTTTAACACCAACCGCAAGGGTTGTAATGAGGCCTAAGTGTGAGGGCACCCTTGCACTAACAAAGGTTCCCCCACACAGTTCTGGGCCAATTCCTAGGACTTTGTAAGTACAGGGAAACCATTACACTTGTGCACTACATATAGGTCAATACCTAAATGTAGCTTCACAATGGTAACCCCGAATATGGCCATGTAAGGTGTCTATTGTCCCCCCATTCCAAATCTGGTATTGGGGAGCCAATTCCATGCATCCTGGGGCCTCCACCATGGACCCCCAGTACTGCCAAACCAGCTCACTTTGGAAATAGGAGTTACAGGCTGGGGAGTGGTAGCCTCCTCCAGCCTCAGGAAATGCTTTGAAGGGCACAGATGGTGTCCCCCTTGCATTAGCCAGTCTACACCGGTTCAGGGACCCCTTGTCCCTGCTCAGGCGCAAAACTGGACAAAGGAAAGGGGAGTGACCACTCCCCTGTCCATCACCACCCTAGCGCTGGTGTCCAGAGCTCCTCCAGTGTGTCCCAGACTTGAGCCATCTTGCTTTACATGGTTTGGGGACACTCTGGAGGCTTCTGAGTGGCGAGTGCCCGCAGGTGGCGTCAGAGACCCCTCCTGATAGGTCCATACCTTATAAGTTAGCCAATCCCCCTCTCAGGGCTATTTAGGATCTCTCCTGTGGGTTCTCTTCAGATTCTACTTGCACGTTTCAGCAGGAATCCTCTGCAACTTCTACTTCTACTTCATTCTCTGACTTCGGATCAACCGCAGCCTGCTCCAGGAACCGCTGTAACAGCAACAAAGTATCCAGAAGGGATACTTTTCTTCTGCAACTTCAGCTCCAGCCAGCAACTGCAACAGTTTCATTGGTGTGCACGCTCTGAGGACTCCCTGTCTTCACCCTGCAACAGAAGGACCGAAAAAATCTCCTGTGGGGTGACGGAGTCACTCCCCTGCTGAAGCAGGCACCTTCCAAATCCATGACCAGTTCTCTTGGACTCCTTTCCTGGCGATGAGTGTGCTCTTTGGAACACAGAGGGAGGACCCCATTAACACAGACTGTCCTGAGGTCCTGCTGTCCCAATTTGGAGGAGGTAAGACCTTGCCTTCCCCGAGAACGACAGTAGCCCTGTGCACCGCATCTTCTTCACTTCCTGAGGCCTCTGTGCACTATTTGAAAAATTCCTTTATGCACAGCCTGACCCAGGTCCCCTGCACTCTATCCTGCGATGCTCCGCTTACTGAGTTATTCTCCGGCGGCGTGAGACCTTCCTTTGTAGTGCTGCAAGAACTGTAGTTTGCACCTCCTTTGTCCCCGTGTCCTGGGACTCCTGTGGGTGCTATCTGATGATCTGAGGGCTCTCTGAAGAGTGGAGTGCCCCCTTTTCCTCCTCCCCCAGATTTGAGGCCCCCAGGTCCCTCCTGGGTCCAGATAGCACCTACTTCATGCAAAACGTGACTTTGCCGGAACTAAGGCTTGTTGGAGGAATCCAGTGCCAAAACTCACCTGCATCCAACTTCACTCCGTGGGACATCCAGTGCATCATGCAGGAACCCGCTGACATCTTCCTTGGGTGTATTTCTGCAGTGTTCGTCCAACCGGGGACTCTTCTTTTGCACCCTCTTCTGGGTTGGCAGGGGCTCCTGCCCTTCCTGGAACTTCTTTTGACTTCTTGACTTGGCCTCCTTCCTTTGCAGGACTTCAGGTCCAGGAATCCACCATTTGTTGTTTGCAGTCTTCGTTGGTTCTTGCAATAACCCTAGTCAAAAAAAGGATGATGGACGGAGTGCTGAACAATACAAACACTCTCCCCAGTCACAGATCTGGGTTTAATCCATCGTTCTTTTGCTCACCATGCCACCCCAGTTTGGACTCAGCCATATGCAAATCAGTCTTGACCCTGTTCCTCATGGGAACAGCCCAGCCCAAACTGCCAAGCCAGATCCTCCCTGGACCGGAAACAAGCATCCTGACTGATTTCAGGGTATCACCCTTCATCAGCCTGGCTAGCTTGAATCCAGTGGCACAGTGAGCAAGGGACCCATGCCTGGACATACCCTTTCCACTTAGGGCAATTATAGCAACACAAAATTCACGACTTGTAGTGTGTCCTAAGGAAACTTGCAGTCATTTACTTCTTCTTTTCTGGGCTCTGGGGTGGGGTAATTTACTTACCTTTACTATATGCTTACTCTCCAAGCGATTCTGCACACACTACACTTGTCTAGGGGGGGAATTTATGATTCGCATTCCACTTTCTAAGTATATGGTTTGTGTTGCGCCTAGACATATTTTCCCCCATTGCATTCTATAGCATTTCCTATTGTTTGCACTATTCTGTGTCTAATTACTTACCCTCTTTTGGTGTCTAGTGTATATATTGTGAATAATACTTACCTCCAGAAGGAGTATTGCCTCTAAGATATTTTTGGTACTGTGTCACCCAAATAAACTACCTTTATTTTTGGTAACACTGAGTATTGTCTTTACTTGTGCATAAGTGCTGTGAGAATATAAGTGGTATTGCAGGAGCTTTGCATGTCTCCTAGTTCAGCCTAAGCTGCTCTGCTATAGCTACCTCTATCAGCCTAAGCTGCTAGAACACTACTACATTTCACTAATAAGTGATAACTTGACCTGGTTTAAGGTGTAAGTATCCAAGGTGCCCACTACAAACCAGGCCAGCCTCTTACATCCTGTTCTTATGTACATTAGCATCATCTGGCGGAGGAGCAGAGGCACTGGCGACAGAGGAAGCTGCATCCCACAGGACCCAGGAGGCAGAGTCCACTAACGGTGAGGGCACCAGTGGGACGGAGGGCGAGGGGAGCACCACGGCGAAGACTGGAGGGGACAATTCAGACACAGATACCTCCTCGGATCAAAGCTCCCTGGTGGTGGCGGACACTTCTGTGACCACCCCAGCTACAGGTACAACCGCCACTCCCATACCAGCACCGCCCTCCCAGCAGCCCCTCATCGAGTTGCCCCTTGTCTGCTCACCCAGAAGAGTGGGCATCTCCTTCGCCCCAGGCACCTCAGGCCCTGCCCCAGTGAGCCCTGCTGCCCTGAGTGAGGAAGCTATTGACCTCCTGAGATCCACCTCTGTAGGGCAGTCAACCATTGTGAATGCCATCCAGGGGCTGGCAGCCCAGATGCAACAATCTAAGGCATTCCTGGAGGGCATTCACACTGGATTGGTGGCCCAACAGAGATCGTTTCAGGCTCTGGCCTCCTCTCTGATGGCAGCCATTGCCCCTGTTTCTACCATCCCCCCTCCAACTTCCACTGCCCAGTCCCATTTCCCTCAACCCCAACCTATCCCAGGCACACATACATATGAGCATGCACACAAGACAACACCCAAGAGTGTCACAGGCAAACACAAGCACCACACTTCATCCCACAGGCACTAACGCAAACACCATCCAGTTGCAGACACAACAACATCCACTATTTCCACTGTCTCCCCCTCATCCCACTCCATCACCCCCATCCCAGCCACGTCTACACTCACACCTGCATGCACTACATCATCATCCACTACCAGCATCATCACCACACCAAGCAAAACACACACCTCACTGGCAGACACCTCCACAACATCCATGCGCACGTACCCTGTGTCTGACCCCCCTAAAGTACACAAACGCAAGCACTCAGACACCCAACAGCCATTCAGCTCACAACAGCATACAGCCCATGCACCTGCACCCAAATCCAGCAGACACCTCCAACAACCACTCCCTCATCCTCCACTCCCATTTCTTCTCCCTCTTCCTGCCCCAATGTCCATAAAAAACTGTTCCTATCCACCATTGACCTCTTCCCTACCCCTCCCCCATCCTACACGTACGGTCAGGGTAGGAAGAACCGAGCCAAGCACCTTACCCACACAGTCCACTGGCCCAGTCCTAGCCGCACCCACTTGTGGTGGAAAGGGAGCCAGGCCACATGTACTGAAGGGGAAGGAGCCTGCACCAGCCAGCCTAAAGGGGAAGGAGCCTTCCCCAGCAGGCAAGAAGGGCAAGGAGCCTGCACCTGCCACCTGAAAGGCCAAGGAGCCTGCACCAGCAGGCAGGAAGAGCAAGGAGCCTGCACCAGCAGGCAGGAAGAGCAAGGAGCATGCACCAGCAGGCAGGAGGAGCAAGGAGCCTGCACCAGCAGACAGAAAGGGCAAGGAGCCTGGTCCAGCAACTGTGACGGAGCCCCCACCACCAAACATGGTTGTGCATCCGTCCGAGGGTGCAGAGGATGTGCAGGAGCCTCCCCCCACCAGCAGCACCACCACAGGGCATCCGTCCGAGGGTGCAGGGGTTGCAGGAACCCCCCACCCCACCAGCAGCACCATCACAGTGCATCCATCCGAGGGTGCAGGGGATGTGCAGGAGGTTCCCCCCACCAGCAGCACCACCACTGCGCATCCATCCAAGGGTGCATTGGATGTGCAGGAGCCTCCCCTCACCAGCAATACCACCACAGTGTATCTGTCCGAGGGTGCAAGGGATGTGCAGGAGCCTCCCCCCACCAGCAGCACCACCACTATGCAGTCGTCACCCTCAGCGGACGCTATGTAATCCTGCCTCCATGGGCTGCTGTGCGGCCTGCCCCCTCCAGAACCAGTGGGCAAAACACCCACATGAGAGACTGTGGCCTTGCACTCCCCAGGACCAAGCACAGGGCAGGTTGCCCCCTCCAGAACCAGTGGGCAAGACACTTGCATGAGAGACTGTGGCCCATCACGCCCCAGGATAAAGCACAGGGCAGGTTGACCCCTCCAGAACCAGTGGGCAAAACACCAACATGAGAGACGGTGGCACATCACTCCCCAAGACTGAGCACAGGGCATGTTGCCCCCTCCAGAACCAGTGGGCAATACACCCACATGAGAGACTGTAGCCTTCCACTCCCAGGACCAGGCACAGGGCAGGTTGCCCCCTCCAGAACCAGTGGGCAAGACACTTGCATGAGAGACTGTGGCCCATCACGCCCCAGGATAAAGCACAGGGCAGGTTGACCCCTCCAGAACCAGTGGGCAAAACACCCACATGAGAGACGGTGGCACATCACTCCCCAAGATTGAGCACAGGGCATGTTGCCCCCTCCAGAACCAGTGGGCAATACACCCACATGAGAGACTGTAGCCTTCGACTCCCCAGGACCAGGCACAGGGCATGTTGCATCCCCGACAGGACCAGTCGGCAAGACACTCACATGAGAGACTGTGGCCCATCACTCCCCAGGACCAAGCACAGGGCATGTTGCCCCATCAAGAACCAGTGGTCTTGTTTCATCTCCTGGCTGAGGTGCCCCCCATCCCCTGAGGTGCCTGCCTATTTACCAACTGATGCCCCTGCAGTGTTCTCTCTGTGTTGAAGCAGGTGACAAGTGAGGCTTTAAACTTTGGCCTGTGGCCATGTGGCCCATGCAAATTGGGGACTGGGCTGTGTCCCTTTTTCTGTAAATGTGTATTTATCTCTTATCGTGCCTAACTTATTATTTCTACTGGGTTAATCTTATTACAAACACTCTGGCAAAATTGTTTTGTCCTTGCATTATTCAGCCGAGTTACGGGGTCAAATTGTTTTTGTAGTGTATCTGGTTGTGTGTATGGTGTGTGTGTGTGGGGTGTGTGTGTCACTGCTGTTCCCCCCCATGTGTGCTAGGCAGCTGTACTCACCGTCGTCGTCTTCGCCGGCGTTGGTATTCGTGGTGGAGCAGAACATAGAATATCATCAGAAAAACATGCAGTTCTGGTTGCATGGTGGCGTGGTTCTTCCCTGTGTCTCCAATGGTGAGTCCTTTCACTTCTGTGCTCTGTTTCCACCAGGCTTTTGATGTTGTTGGTACCGCCCCGGAAAGGTGGCGGTTTGCAGGGTCTTAATATGGTGGGCGGAACATTGACTTCTGCCTGGCTGTAGGCGGCTACCACTGTGGTGACTGTTGTTTCTGCCCTGGCAGTAAGTGTGTTACATTGGCTGTCTTTTGGAGATCTTTCTGCCATGGTCATAATTTGGCGGTAGTTACGGCCAGCCTGTTGGTGGTATTACCGCCACTTTATTACCAACCGCCAAAGTCGTAATGAGGACCTATCTCTCAAGTCTTGATGATGATCCCAGAGTGTTTGTGGGTTGAAACTTTGGCCCTCATTACAACCCTGGCGGTTGGCGGAGAAGCGGCGCTCCTACCGCCAACAGGCTGGCGGTAAAAATTTTGGAATTATGACCATGGCGGTTACCGCCATGGTCATCCGCCACTTCTCTGATCAGACCGCCAGGGCGGAGACGACCGCTGGGCTGGCGGTCGTCACAATGCCGCCGGCGGTATCATGACCCAGCTGACCGCCATGGATTTCATGGGGTTTGGAACCGCCATGAAATCCATGGCGGTGAGCACTATCAGAGCCAGGGAATTCCTTCCCAGGCACTGATAGGGGTCTCCCCCACCCCCCACCCCCTCCCGAGTCCTTCCCCTACACCCCCCACCACCCCTGCCACCCCCAAAGGTGGCAGGATCCCCCTCCCCACCCCTACTCCCAACATTACATTACACATTCACACCCGACACGCACACAGGCACCACCAACACACATACCCGCACACACACCAACATACATGCCAACAGCCACACACAGTCATACGCACACACCCACATTCAGACATACACGCACACATCCATACAGACATACATACAGACATGCACTAATTTCTAAACACACAACACCCCCGCATGCATACACGCACTCACACACCCCCTCTACATACACACACATACACCCCCATGCACGCACACAACACACAACACCCCCCCACCCTCCTCCCCTAACGGACGATCAACTTACCTGGTCTGTTGATCCTCCGGGAGGGGACGGGATCCATGGGGGCTGCTCCGCCACCACCACACCGTCAACAGAACACCGCCATGCCGAATCACAGAACGTGATTCGGTGGGCAGTGTTCTGTTGACGGGGCGGTGGAGGTGGAGCAACCTCCACTTCCCCGCCGCCCACCAGTATGGCTGCTGGCGGCTCTCCGTCCGGAAAAGGACGGAGGGCTGCCAGCAGTCATAATACGCCAAGCGGAAAACCACCACCACTGGCGGTCTTCAGCACGGCGGTCCCTCTGCGGTCTTGTCAAAAGACCGCCAAGGTCGAAATGACCCCCTTTATCTACTAACTATGCAACCTGTTCTAATAATAATAATTGAAAGATGCAGGCTAAATACAGACTTTGTAGACTGTGACACACATATTTCACATTCCGATCACCCTCGCCTGAGCACCAAACAAGTTTTTCACACCCCACTGTCATGCACATTAAAACTTTTTTTTTAAAATTGTTTACTGTTAAAATATTGTTTTGCTATATTTTTTTTTCCACACTCACTGAATAATTATTACCTTAGGTGCTACTGTTGTCATGAAATTGTTAATTTCCTCAGGTCCCTATTAATTCAAGTTTTCCCTTGTGCTATGGAACTAAAGTTGTATGGCATCCATTTTGGTAGTTGCTAAGTGCCACACACTGAGGTGTACCACATTACCCTTGCTACCCAGGGCTTCATGGTTAACTAATGTAGAGTGATCATGCAGGGTGACAAATAAACAAGACGTTTTGCCAGCAATTTCTGAATATCATGGGAATTGTGTGGTATTTTAAGTGACTAACGGTTGCTGAGAACTGAGGAATCTTTCACCAGTTGTACTTTGTGCACTACAAGTGTTCAAACTGTAAGGCATCTTGTGTGATGAACATTTGCAGGACTCGTTTGCCTTCCGTACTTAGCACACAATAAAAGTTCATGCTTGGTTTAATTCTAACCAGCAAGATTCTATACTCCTACTTCTGCAAAATGTTCTCCTTTATTGTGAAAGTCACTGTGTTCTTCAGCGGTACAGGCATCATTGGGAAAAAGCTATCACTTTTTAGTTGCACACTGTTGGATCCCAGTTTCACATATGTACCTACATCACAGTTGTTTGGATTTGAATAACTCTAGGATCCTGGTCCCCGTGAGCATGTAGGAACAGCATTTTTACTGTGACAGAAAAGGATATCAGGGGACATGGCAGCAGTAAGCATGACCCACCCTCCTCTTTACCTTTGAGAGAAAGGTGATCCTCTCCTTCAATGGAACCAATGTAAGAAACGTTTTGATTCCTACCATATTGGCAGAGGTGGAGAAAAATGCTCTCTGCCATGCAGTAAATTGTGCTCCTGCACAATCTAGACATTGAAGGAAAGAACATATATGAAAGTATCAATCAACTTCTTACTGGGAATGGAGAGGGAGAACCATGAGATGCATATCAGATATCATTAGGATGCTAGAATGATATTTTGACAATACTAATGTAGTATTGTAATGCCACAGATTCTTTGCAGGGACATAAAGTACAATATAAAAATTACCTTAAAACTAGGGTGAGCACTTTTGTGCTTGGTGCTCTCCTGGGCTGTTTAGGGAAGCACACAAATAATCCAAGGGTCAAGGAGAAAGCCTTAGATAAAAATACCAGTCTTACAAAAGCAGTAGAAATTGTTGACGGAATGTAAAATGTTATAAGATGGATACAGAAGCTGCGGGATGCTCATGGTTAGGGCAAGAGTGCAGTGCCTGAAATAGATGGTAGTAAAGGAAATTATCAGGAGGAAGACAACTGTATAGTGTAGGAATCTGCGCGGGAAAACAGTTGGAAAGCAACAGGGAGAGCATGGAAAAGAAAGGGAAATGCTGCATATGTGTCAACCTAGGATATTTAATTGCACAAACTGGTTCACTAGGAATGCTGTGTGCATAACGCATGGTAAAAAGGGCTATTTTGCTTGTGTTTTCAAAAATGTGAATGTTCAGGGTGTAGATAGTGCAGTGGGATGTTTAAGAAAAGTTGTTCTGAGTCCAACTGTGTTGGATGGACAGGTAAACTATGGGACTTTGATCATGTCCGAGTGTAAAGTTGACTATGGTGGGAAAACATTGATGGCTTTAGCAGACTCAGGTTCGCTGTACACCATGGAAGGGGACAAAAGCTTGGAGAAACATTTTTGTGATATGGTATTGTGCTGTGACTGCCTGACATTAGCCCTGTGAGTTATGTTGGTGGCAAGATTGTGCTGTTTGGTTTGTAGTAATGAGGAAACTGTTCCTTCGCAGATAGTTGGCAAAATCAATGTGACATGAGGGGACAACCTTTTTCGTATGGCAGCATTTCAAGAGCATGGAAACAATTATCAATTCAATGTCCTGGAGCAAGTTATTTAGGTGGGCACTGTGGGTGAATGAGAGGACCATTAGGAGGGGATACCAGGTTTGCATGGAGACTAATTGGGTTTCTTAAAGGTCTTTAAAGCACAAAAGTGTGCTGAAGAACAACACCAAGCCTTGTTTTCATGAGGTCAAATGAGTTCCCAATCTGATGGTGGAACTATTACAAGACAAATTTTAAAGGCGTTCAAGTAAAACATTATTGAGGAAATTGATTTCTGCAAATGTTCTTGGCAGAGAAGTACGTAAGGAAGAACATTAGGGTGCATAGACTAGTGAAGTGAAAAAGGAAATTGAACAGTGCAATGTAGGCCAAAACCAATTTGGACACTATTCACCCCGGTACGGTCCATTGAAAGGAAACGTGATTCTGGTCTTTGCAGGTGGCCCCTAAAATCGCTTGTATCATTATTAAAATCACAAAATCGTACAATCCTCATCATTAAAGCCATTTATTAATTAGATTTATTCAACTAATAATTTTCGATTCATGAAAGTATATTGGTATTAATACAGACAACACATATTTTGGAAACTTGCTTCAGCTAGGCTGAAATGGAAATAGCAAGCTTTGCACCACTTTATGACCTCTCCTCCCCCATGTGCGTGATTTTTGCATGGGAGGATAAATAAGGCGCTAAGGCTTTGCCCAGGAACGCCTAAGGTAGTTTTTCACAGGCAAACAATGATTTTAACTCCAATATTTTGGCGCTAGACATGTCTAGCGCCAAAATATAAATATGGAGTTAAGTTTGCACTGAATTTGCATTAAAACAGTGACGCAAATCCGGTGCAAACAGAGTATAAATATGCCCATATGTTTCTCTTCTTTGCAGGTGGGTGTCTGCGAGCCTCTCTCTTTCTCTGGTATGCTCTGTTACCTGCCAGAACTGTTGTCAGTTGATATTAATTTTGCCTTGTTTGATGTGATTAACTGTAAGTTTACAGGAACATGATCAAAATAAACTAGTTTAGCTGACCTTAGACATTTTCATTAAATTCGGCTAACAGAATTTGTTGAGCTTTCAAGTCTGCATTTCAAGGTCACTGCAGTGATGAGCTCTAGGCTGAGGGCAATGAAATATCTTGTTTATGATTTGACAAGAAATACTGCTTTTAGATCGCTGGACAGGGCGTCTCTGGTGCCTCCAGCAGTCTACATTAAATTGGCAACAAAGGAACCTGGCAATTGATGCTCGCTTTCTAGAAACGCTTTCGGCTCTGGGGAGATTGTGTTTGTATGGAAATATGATTAAATTCCCCAGTAAATTTCAAATTAGCGAAATCTGCTCGACTCGTTAAGGGGCTTTAGTACATTTAAAAAAAAAACTTTTTGTGGTTGTGATGACGCAGAAAAAGAAGGACCAACATATATTCATATATCATGTAACCAAAATCGTATAATGTAGTGTGATTTTAGTAAAGAAAATAATGTACGAGGGAAATTGTGGCCTCGGAGTAGTTCGCCATTATTATAAACGAGCTTAATTAATCATGAAGAATTGAAAAATGTAGTAATCCGTCATAATTACAAATATGTGCTATGATTTCTTGTTGGAACTGTTTTATGCTTAGCTTAAATTTAGTAGAGGCTTTGGCCTAGTTGCCTGGTCTCAAATTCTAACTGCGTGGCTTTTGCTTGAATTAATAAAACGTATATTTTACTTTAAGGTTGTATTTTTCCAGTAGAGATGACTAATACACTTATCTCCAAGGTTTCGTGCTAGGCCGGTTTCATCCCATTTGATACAAGGTCAGTCTCTGCAGGTGTGGACAATAAAAGTACTGATACCGAAATAATTGGCAAACTTTGTTGCAACTTGTGTTCCAAGGCTCCAAGGACAGTGTATGCATAAATGAGTACTAGGAGAAAGACACTATTCATTGGTCAAATTGAAGCCACCCTATGAACCCTCCAATGGAAGACCCTGCAGAATTTGGAATGTTTCTTACTTAAACCCACCGGACAAAGAGAAGTCAGCCATTTTTCCTTGATGCCATCTTTGAAGCCAAAGGCCAGACATCATCTTAGAAGACATCTTGATGCCCTTTTCTCTATTCCAGAGAAAGAGACTTTAAAAATTCTCACCCTAGAGACTTTAACTTTGATTTGCCCCGTCTTGCCCATGCAGTAACTTTACCCCATTCTCCTTGCTGCTGCAAGGAAACTTGCCCTCAACTCTGCCCCCTTTGAAATCTGCCCCAGGCAGCAGTCCTTGACAGAAAGCAGACAGGTGAGTCCTTTGGGGAGCCAGGCAGTTCTTCTTGGCAGGATGCAAGTTCTGGTTCAGGTTCTCTTCTCAAGGAAGTGTCTGAGTTGGTAGGGGCAGAGGCCCTGTTTAAATACCCAAATGTGCCTTTGAAATGGGGGAGACTTCAAAGAGTGGTTTAGTAGGGCACAAGGTCCCCTTTCAGTTCAATCCTGTCTGCCAGGGTTCCAATGGGGGGTGTGGCAGTCCTTTGAGTGAGGCCAGGCTACTGTCCTTTGACATATAATTGTCAGGCCCTCCACCCTCCCAGCCCAGGAAGACCCATTCAAAATGCAGATGTATGCAAGTGAGGGTGAGTATCCTGTGTTTGGGGTGTGTCTGAGTGAATGCACAAGGGGGCTGTCAACGAAACCCAGCCAGATGTTGATTGTAAGGCACAGAAGGATGTAAGTTCAGAGAAATGCTCACTTTCTAGAAGTGGCATTTCTAAAATAGTAATAATAAATCCAACTTAACCAGTCAGCAGGATTTTGTATCACCGTTCTGGCCATGCTAAATATGACCTTTCTACTCCTTTCAGAACAGAAGCTACCACTCAATCAGTATATGAGGGTAACCCCAGTGTTAGCCTATGAAGGGAGCAGGCCTCACAGCAGTGTAAAAACGAACGTAGGAGTTTTACACTACCAGGACATGTAAACTACACAGGTACATGTCCTGCCTTTTGCCTACACAGCACCCTGCCCTATAGGTTACCTAGGGCATGCCTTAAGGGTGACTTATATGTAGAAAAAGGGCAGTTTTCGGCTTGGCAAGTATGTTTAAATGCCAAGTTGAATTGGCAGTGAAACTGCACACACAGGCCTTGCAATGGCAGGCCTGAGGCAAGGTTAAGGAGCTGCATAAGTGGGTGGCACAATCAGTGCTGCAGGCCCACTAGTAGCATTTAATCTACAGGCACTGGGCACATATAGTGCACTTTACTAGGGACTTATAAGTAAATTAAATGATCCAATTGGGTATGATCCAATGTTACCATGTTTAAAGGGAGAGAGCATATGCACTTTAGCACTGGTTAGCAGTGGTAATGTGTGCAGAGTCTTAAAACCAACAGAAACAGTTTCTAAAATGTGGAGGGAGGCAGGTAAAAAGTTAGGTGTGACCACCCTAAGGCTGTCAGGTCTAACAGTCCTCCACCATAATTCAGGTACTTTTGGGATATATTTAATTCCCTGATTCCTAGAGTGACATTGGGGGATGGTATGTAAGCTACTTACTTTATGGCGACATACATTTATATGTGCCGGTGTTCCTGTTATGGGCATGACATACTGATATGTATTTTATGACTTGTGATATGTTCTCTGATGTTCCTTGTATGGACATTTATGGTGTGTTTATGACAAGTACATATATTTCTTTTTTGTGATTCCTGACTACTGCTTATGTTGCAGAATCCTGAGTACTTACGTGTTCTAATGTGACAACTGCTTATTCTCGCAGAGTATTAGAAACTTGTGTAACGTTCTGACAACTGCTGAGGTAGCAGGGTATTACTGACCTGTAATGTTTGGTCTAATTATGTTTTGTGCAATACAGTTTATTTTTACATAGCTCAGTATTGTGTGTGTTGTGCAAACGCTTTACACATTGCCTGCGGGTTAGGCCTGACTGCTTGTGCCAAGCTACCTAGGGGGTGAGCAGGGGTTATCTTGGACGTGTAACTCCCTTGCCCTGACTAGAGTGGGTGGGTTCTGCCTGGCTTAGGTGTATACTCTAACAAATCAGAAACCCCATTTCTAACATGCACCAAAAAGTATATATCAGGGCCTTAATGCGAACATCACAAACTGTGAGACTCCTAAAAAGAGGGCATTATTAGGGTAAGGAGTGCTGTTGATGGGATCTTGAAAGCTCTTACAAATATTTCCTGAACCCAGATGTTCCAACAAGACACAAAGAAGATTCATTTTAGAAAAATAGTTGTGACTTCGACTTCAAAAGGCTTTAAGTAATCCTAATGTTACTTAGTGTCTGGGCTTAAACACACATCCTGTGCAAAATTAAAATATAACCCTTTTCATGTCCCAAATTAGCCTTCTATTTGAAGCATGTCAAAAAAAATCTGAAATCCAAGTAGGTCATGTTTACAGCCTTTGATGAAATACACTAGCCTTTTCTGGCGTTCAAAAAACAGATGAGTCAGGAATAACCATGTCGTCTATCTCCTATGCAGAACAATTGTCTTCATTTCTTTTCAATTAAATTGTGTCTTATAAGTATTCCACTGGACTTTGATGCATCTGTTTCTCTATTGCGTTAGTGCCCTGAGACTAGAATTTTTAGCCTACAGTTGCCTGATGAAGTTTGGCTACATCTGCTCTCGCAGGTTCCAAAAGAAACGCCTTTGTCTATTGTGATGAGCTAAGCGAGGATGTCTTCAGTGCTGTATTGGGTAATAAACTGAACATGTTGATCTCTACATTCATCTTTTAAGAACAAAGTTATACCTTCATCTTTTAAGAACAAAGTTATGTATTTAGATCTGGCTGTCAGCCATGATGCATGTATTACCAAAAAAGACAAACAAGTAGTGGCAAAACCAATAGGTCTCATCCTAAGGTGAAAATCAGTGTAAAGAAGGGTGTCCACAGATCAGCACAAAGGGGCATATTTATACTCCGTTTGCGCCGGAATTGCGTCGTTTTTTTTGACGCAATTTCGACGCAAAACTAACTCCATATTTATACTTTGGCGTTAGACGCGTCTAGCGCCAAAGTCCATGGAGTTAGTGTCATTTTTTTGCGTGGACACCTACTTTGCGTTAATTATATGCAAGGTAGGCGTTCCCGTCTAAAAAATCGACTCCGAGGCATGTGCGTCGGATTTATACTCCCGGGCAAAAATCACGGAGTGGGCGGGTCAAACAAAAAGACGTACGGCCGCTTTTGCGCCGTTTTTTAGCGCCTGCAAAAGGCAGGCGTTAAGGGACCTGTGGGCTCTGAAGGAGCCCAGAGGTGCCCTCCCATGCCCCCAGGGACCCCCCCTGTCACCCTTGCCCACCCCAGGAGGACACCCAAGGCTGGAGGGACCCATCCCAGGGACATTAAGGTAAGTTCAGGTAAGTTTAAAAAAAAAAAAAAATGTGGCATAGGGGGGCCTGATTTGTGCCCCCCTACATGCCACTATGCCCAATGGCCATGCCCAGGGGACAGAAGTCCCCTGGGCATGGCCATTGGGCAAGGGGGTATGACTCCTGTCTTTGCTAAGACAGGAGTCATTTCTATGGGGGTTGGGAGTCGTAAAAAATGGCGCAAATCGGGTTGAGGCGAAAAAATTGCCTCAACCTGACTTGCCCCATTTCTTGACGCCCAAGCCCCATATCCCCCTACGCCGACGCTGCCTGGTGTACGTCGTTTTTTTTAACGCACACCAGACGGCGCCGGCGGCTAACGCCGGCTAACGCCATTCAATAAATATGGCGCCCGCATGGTGCTTCAGAATGGCGTTAGCCGGCGCTAATTTTCTTGACGCAAAACTGCGTTGGCGCAGTTTTGCGTCAAAAAGTATAAATATGGGCCAAAGTATTTGTGTCCTGTTGCTGTTTAACCTTTGGCATCACTCCGCAAGCTTGGGGAATAAAAAATAGGGCACAGGCGTAGGAAGCACATTAGAAAGACCAAACAGATGTTCCTCATTCCTACTGGGGTGCCCTGCACTATATCTTTATTTTTACATTTAGTTGTGCCCACTCCAGAAGTGTCCTTGTCCATGTAATGCATAAGGCTGCTGACCCAAACTCATGAGAAAATGTGAGATTCTGTGCTGAATCTGCAACACACCAAATTTCTTGTTGGATGCTGGAGTCACACTGGGCCATGAGCCACGCTCACACTAAAGTAGCTGTGCCAAGCTTGGGCACATCATGGTGCTCTAACAGCTGCGAGGGGTGCCCCTGAACTATCATTGCCTCTGTCCACTGTGCAGCCAGTGAGCATTCATGCTATGAGATATGTGTGCGCCAGGAGGGGCATGGTACCACTCATACAGCGACAACAGTAGGCTTGGTCATTCTACCCCTATGCAATATGCCACCTGTCAAGAATGTGTAAAAAGGTTGTAAAATTATTCTGTGCTGCGTATGTGACTCACTCAAATTTGAATTATTTCATGTTTTTGTCATTTGCAATACCAAAATAGAGACAGAAATTGCAGTGGACGGCAAATAATGCTAATGCAGTTGTACATTTCTGAGAGAACTACATTGCAGTTTTTTACCACTGAAACTACATTCTTCCATGTATTCTGCTGCCACTGAGTGAGCAAACAAATGGACATCTGCATGGGAGTTGTAGTCCTTCAGTCTTCGTTGACATCGTGAAAGATTAATTTACAGACCTCTGTGTGTAAGGTGAGATGCACAGCTTCATGATCTATAACGTTTTGCTTGTTTCTTGTAGAAAAGCTTAAAAATTGATCATAGATGACAGTGACAAATTGGATTTTTGGTTGATTGGGGTGGGAGTGCTGGTCAAGAAAAAACACATTTCTTGTCAGGGTAAGGTACAAGCAAACCCCAAATTAACCTGTGCTCACCCTCTAGTAGCCTGGCACAGAGCAGTCAAGCCTAACTTGGAGGCAATGTGTAAAGTATTTCTGCAACACTTCAAACAGTAAAACAGTGGAATACACTACGCAAACAAGAGCCCACATCAGGTTGGAAAATAGAACTTAATTTAATAAATGAAACAAGACCAAATAGGCAAAAGTCCAATAAGTAAAACTTGGGTTATGAATTTTTTTTAATTAAGCTGTAAACTAGTACATAGAAGCCAAAAGCGTCAACCGGGGATATTTGGTTGCACCGGACAAGGGCAAAGTCAACAGTTAAAGCCAACCGCGATGGAGTGAGGGCTGGCTACAGGGACCCCGTTGCATCATCAGAACCAAAGTACCTTAAATCCTGGATGCAAAGCGTTGCATTCGACGCAGTTGAGGAGATCCATAGATTTTCTCCACGCTGTTGAGAATATGTGTTGAAGTTCCCCATGCAGCGATGCCGATGCATCATGTTGAGATGTGGTGGAGTTTGAATGCAGGTTCCGGCTGTGTTGACATCAAGGTGATGTATTAATTCCAGTGGGTGCCGAGGATGTGATGTAGAGTGTAAGCATCATCGCCACGGCTATCATAGATGGCGATACAGAGACCTAGCGCTAAAGAAAGCTCCGCAGTGTCAGTTCTAAAGGCAGTGCATCAATTTTGCCCATGAAAGAGCGGCGATCTATCAATTCTGCACACGCAGCAAAGGATGCATCCACTCCACTGGAGCAAACACCTCAAGTCCACTTCCAAGGATCCAGGACTAGGGTAGCACACCTTGGCAGGACAGACTCACAGATGGCAGAGTCCAAGTTCAGGAGCAGGGTGGTCTGAAGGCTGTTCTGTGCCTGGGACATCAGATCAAGAGGCCAGCAGACTAGCCCATGGAGTCACTCTGGGCTCTGGGTTGGAGAGATTCAGGTCCAGTCCTTTTCACTCTCAGGCAAGAGGGATGCATACACAGTTCAGCACAGCAGAGTGACAGGCCTTTGGGAACCCTGCAGCAGTCTTGCTTCCTGCCAGAGTATCCACAGGTCCAGAAGTGTACTGAAATGGTGGTGTCAGAGGTCTTGTACTTGTAACCCAGTAGGGACTTTGCAGTGGGGGAGACTTCAAAGACATGACATTGAGGTGCACGGAGTCCCTGCCCTTCCTGGCCTGGCTCCAGACACACTACAGGGGGTTATGCAGCCCTTTATGTGTGGGCAGGGCACAGCCTATTCAGGTGTAAGTGAGGCTGTGTCCAGCTCCTCCTTCTCATCCTGACAAGGATGGCCCATCAGGACACAGATGGCCCATCAAATCACACCTAAGCTCCCTTTGTGTTGCTGTTTGGAGGGAATACACAAAGCCCAGCTGTCCCCCGCTCTAGGCATGTGATCAGAGGCAGACAGCAAGCACTGAATGGCTTTTTAAAAGTGCCATTTTCAGAACTGCAATTTAAAATCCGACTTCACCAAAAGTTAGGATTTTAAATTGTTATCCCAGAGACACCAAACTGGCAAACTATCTCTTCCAGATTGTGCATTACACTTCTAGGATGTTATAAGGTAATCCCAATGTTAACCTACAGAAAAGATAGGCCTTGAAGTAGTGAAAAATGAATTAAGAGTTTTTAACTACCACGACATGTAAAACGTAAAAGTACATGTCTAACTTTAAACTCACTGCACCCTTAGGGCTGTCTAGGGCCTAATGTGGGGTTGACATATGTATTATAATGAAAGATTTTGGCGTGGCAAAAGGTTTAGTTTGTCAGGTCGACATGGAAGTTCAAAACTGCATACACAGGATCTGCAGTGATAGACCTGAGACATGTTTAAATGGCTACTTAAGTGGATGGCACAATAAATGCTGCAGATCCACTAGTAACATTTAATCTAGTGGCCCTGGGTACATGTTTAACCATTTTAGTAGGGAGTTATATATCAATTAAACGTGTCAATTGTGTATATGTCAATTCCACCTTGTTTTAAAGACTGAGCACATGCACTTTAGCACTGTTTAGCAGTGTTAAAATGTACAGAGTCCTAAAGCCACCACAAACAAATTCAGCAAAAAGGGGAGGAGGAAGCCAAAAGGTCTGAGGACGACCCTGCATAAATTGCCATTTTGAACACTGTATAAAGATAACATGGCCTGTCAGCATATTCAGCACTGGGTTTGGGACGAACATTCATATGAGGAGGGGGAGGTCTTTGTGTGGTTGAGCATAGACATCGTGTAATCTCATTTTTTCATCCAGTTCTTGATACTAGCTTCCATAGCCCTACTAGTTTTGTAACATACATATGGTCTCATAGGGGAACTATAACACATATGCAAACACCAATTTTACACAGCCATGTGTTTTTCCCAGGAATCTCATGTTTGCCCGTATCATTTGTGTGTAGCTCCTATAGTCTACCTTTCTTCAGAGCGTGCAGAGTGGTGTTGGTAAAAACTCCAAGACTGGATGAATATGTCAAATATGACATGTGGCAATTCGGCAACTGCAGCTAGTGTACACATAGAAAAGAACATCCAAACTGAAATCCCACATGGCTGCCATGAGGCTCGGGTCTTATGATACCTTATTTATTCGTTGACTTATAGTTTAGTTTTTTCTGTAAGGACATTTTAACTACAGGGTCAAGCATAGCAAAGAGCTCTTGGTTAAATTACAATGACTGTCGAAAGCTGCCACTCATGCTTTTGCGCCACTTTACAACTACGGTCTCATGGTACTGATAATATTACATCATACTTCGGCCTTTACTTGGTTTGTCTACCAAACAAAATGTAATCACCAGTGAGGAGAGATGATGAAAATACTGCTAATTGTCTCCTAATTTGTGTTGAAGCCAATAAAACTAGCATAAGAGAAAGATTCTCTTTTAACCATGGTCTCTACGATGACCATTCAATCACTCGTGTTGCTATTAGTTCATAATTTAAATATTCCAAAATTATTTTAATGATGATTGTAACTCCCCTAATATTTGTCATTTATTGGTTTCAGATGTCTTGCTGTATCGAGGGGCCTGTGAGCTTTTATTGGTTTCCTGATATTGAAGGCGAGCCCTTAAGAGAATGATTATGCCTGATATTTGGTCTTTGATTTTCCATAGACTACAATTGGCAACTCATTTCCTGGCTTTAATGTTCACATTCCATGAAAGTGAGTCTGAGTCACAAAAGCATTTATGAGACAGAAATTAGTACAAGAGTGTTCTTTTACCTACTCTTCCATGCTTCTTTTAATCGAATCTGAAACTACAATTCTCCTAATATTAAAAATGTAAAAAAGGCACTGTTCGTTTTCTAATATTTGTGCATACAATTTCCCCAAATATTCCCATTTCATATGTTTTGGCACCAATTCACAAAGTCCTGTTAGAGTACGTAAATACGTACTACTAAAGTAATCCACAAAGTCCTGTTATAGTGTATGTACAAATGTACTGCAAAAGTAATACTCTACAAACTCCAGAATGCCTTTTTAGGCTACAGCGTATTTATCTTATTTACCAAATATATTTCCTGAAGAGTGTTTCTAAGTCTTTGATTTTTGACAGTATTCAGAATAGTCACTGTATACTGAATTGGTTTATGATTACCAGAATTGGCTTAGCCAAAAATAATCATTCTTCAAGCCTGTTTTCTATCACGAAGATTGCAATTCAACAGGAAATGCGCAACATCATCAGAGGACTAGTTTCCTTCCTCAAAGGAGTAAATACTCCATACCCCTTAGCTAGCAAGCCACAATCTCAAGCTCAGACACAATAAATCTTAAATTCAAGCACACAATACCCCTCAGGAAAATATGTTTTTTTTCATGACACCCGGAAGATGTGTGTAGAGGAAGAGATGTCACTAGAGCACAAGAGGAGACGGGTAGAAGCAGATTATGCATCTTCATTAGCAGTGGGTACAGGAGGTTAGAATAGCCTCTAGAAACACATCTGTCTTGAGTTCCAAATTGAGGATGAGGATTAGAAGGAATGTGTTGATCAAAAGAATATCTGGCCTTTTCAAGCAACCTGGCTTACAGATTCAATTCCTAGGACAGGCACAATAACATTTGAGAAGTCAGCTAAACAAGAAGGAATACCTAATGGGTGGATTATTTGTATATCTATAGCCTTGGGTGGAGTTAATCAGACATTTAGGTCCTGCCTGATAACATTTTCCTTGCCTAGGGTGACATGGATGAAATGTGATTGTGTTGATTAAACCATTTAATTCCAAGCGAGTTGAAGGAGGGGGTAATTTCCAAAAATTGGAGAAGCTAGGTGACACCATTATATATGGTGAAAAGTAACTGGCTTACACCTAAACATTAATCTTAATTTAAAATAGGATTGAGTCCCATATTGCACAAGGAAATGACCATAGAAGAGATCTGGAGTATTCCAGGAAAGTTAACGATAGTTAAAAACCATGATAAAGAAAAGAAAAAGCTAAATGATTTTTTGGTACATATGGATTCCAAAACATTGAATGGTAGAAGTAGAAAGTGTAGAAAATTAAAAACATTCAATGTAATTTGCCATACAGGGAGTAACCTTGGTTTGTATGGTTGGCAAGGCCTGCTCTTGAATACTGCACTGTGTACTTCACCTGAGTGATTCCTCATTGGTGCCCACCACAAACGTTTCTTGATCACTTTTGTTAAAATTGGGCTGTTGGTAGACTGGAGTGTGAGCCCCTATCAAGCAGCAACCACAATCCTCGGAACAGTGAATGGGACCCCATTCACTTTCACCTGGTGGAAATGATGACTCCCACTCTCAGGGATCATCAACTCAACCTCTGAGTCCACCTCCCAGCTAAGGGAGTGCAAGTAGGCCTATGCACAGATCCAGCCCCACACCCCCATAAGATGCCCAATCCTTCCAACAACCAGTCCCCTTATTGTGAGGCTGTCTGAGATAAACGAATGCCAATTGCCACTCACACCTAGCCACGTGGCCCAGGATAAAGGCACCAAATGGGTAAGGCAGGAAAATGACAACTTTCAAACTTTCCAGCCTTTTGTAACTCCAGACATCCTGGGATCAGAGCAGTGAGGCAGGAAAATCTAGACGCTTCCATGAGGGGTTGGGGGGAACGCCATAGGTTTTGCCCACTTGAAACCTGGGACCAGTTATATAGTTAGAACTCTCAGACTCACTCATCGGTACACTCCTCGACCAGTGGATACTACAGAAGAAGGACAGGACTGCCCTTCTGCCAAAGGACTGCTCTGGTGCTGGAAGCCTGCCTGATGTCTGAAAAGGAAGACTGGACCAGCTCCTTTCATCCCACGCTCCCAGCAGTGAATCAAAGGGTCAGCTGACTGACTTCCTGTTCAGAGCTACAGGGACACAACAAGCTCCAGATGCGTCCATGCAACTGTCCAGCTCACCTGATGCACTGGACCTGCAACTGAACCTGCCTAAGTCCTTTGGGCCTCTGAAAAAGTGAGTCCCTGATCCCCAAGAGGCACCTACCCAGGTTCTGTGCCTTTGATTGGGTTCAGAGTTCACTCCTCTGATTACAAAGGAGAAATACTGATTTTTTGGGCTGTTACACGAACATGCTCATTTGTCTGAAGATCTTGCCGGACACACTAACCATCAATGCAAACCTCCAGCTACATCCTCGATATCCAGCAGTGACCGCCAATGCAAATCTCCAGCAACAATCATCTGCGATGCCTGACAGGATCTTCACTCTATAGAAATGACCATCCCTAATGTCCTGCCTGCTCTTTTAGCTACAGTGAAGACCATCCTTACAGCCTCCTCCATTGCGAACTGGACTCGTCACGCCGCATTTTGAGAAGGTCCATGTATCCTGGCAGCACTCTATTGTGATCAGTCTGAACTTGTGACTTTCAAGCACCTTCTTACGACCATATGTCTGTGAGTGGTGCTTTGTGTTTGTAAGTGCCATACTTACCCAAATCTTTACAATGCATTTCTCTTATTCTACTGATTGGAGTTGTGTCATTTTGTTGTTAGATAATTTAATAAATGTAACACTGTTTTACTAAATTCAGGTAGGATTTGTTTTGTTGTGGTTCACCTTTATAACTGTTTAAGTGCTACATAAATACTTTACACATTGCCTCTTAGGTAAATCTTATTGTGTTCCTGCCAAACTATTGGAGGGTTAAGCACGCTTTAATTTAGTGACTTTTGTGGTTTACCGTGACAAGAATTGCGGTTGTTCCTGGAGAAGGCATCACAGCACAATCAAATCTGCGATGCTTAAAGAAGACAACTAGGGCAGGTGGCCCCATTGATGACCTCTTCTTAACCGGAGTGTTTAAAGAACTTTGATTTCTGAAACATCAATATCAAGCCCTTGAATTTTTTATTGACGTGAGTAAACGTTTTTTGATCAAAATTGTATTCCCTTAGAAGCTTTAATATTTTACATTGAAAAAAACAACATTATAAAGTACAGATCTATGTTTTCTTAGTGTATGCTCGGACTAAGCCTCAATTAAGTCTTGACCCCATGTTGGATTTCAGAGTAGCCATGTTTTGATCCATGTTTTTACTTCTCATTGCCACTGCATGCAGCAGAATGTGGTCTGATGCTTTGTGATGGCATGCTGTTCTCGGAGAGCCTCGGAGGAAGCTCTTATGTAAATATGCATCACTCCAACGTATCTTCCTGCTCGTTTACTGCAGGCCTGTTCATTTATTTTATTTAGACTTCCATTGTTTATACAACTAGAGTTCCACTGTCATATCAGATAACATTAGGTCAGAGAAGGAAATATAAGTATTCATTTAGTGAACAGTACTAGATGGTGGTATTAGATGATCATATATTTACTCACTTCGTTCTGACTGGTTTGCATTGGTTCCCTTTGTAAATTTGTTTATAAAAAGCAATGATTTGGGGGACAAAAGAGGACGTTGTTTTGAGCCTCCAGGGATGCTGTCTGATTTCTTATTGCTTTAGTGCCTTTTCTGGACTCAGCTCACACTGAATCTCTTTCTCTAAATACTGCAAGCCTCCTTGGCAAATGATTTCTGATTCGAATTTCATATGACTGATTTATTAGGTATTTTGACTGACTTTGAGACTAACTATATTTTTGCTCTATATAATGCACTTGAATATTTTCTTAATTCTTCGGGGTTTCTAATGCACTGACCACAAGCCTTCTTGAGTCTCATGGCGTATTTGAAATGCTGGTTTCAATCCTCATTTATTCTTGAGGAAAACACCATCCCTTATCCTGTGAAGGTGCTTTATCTCTGTTTTATCAGATTTTCTGAGATAGTGTCAATAGGAGGAAAAACAGGAATATATCACAGAGCTAAGGTGGACAGTGGAAGTCTGTAGATTTTGGATTAACAAAGGTGCTGTGCACAGAGAAGAGTTTTTTAGAAACATTGCCCACTTCTGTGAACTGGACCTTCATATGATCAAGAATAAAATGAAAGATGTGTCAGCAGTTTCTATCAGATGCAAAAGCTAATACATTGCTGGCACCTATAATTCTATGTAGGCTTACTTTGTCCAACCTATGGCTCAGCTTTGTTCCATTTTTACTGCATTTGATTGCAGAATTGATGACCTGCTGGAGCACTATTAATGCAAAATGAATGTGCTGATTCTTTTGCAATGCATATATTGAGCAGGTAGCAGATCATTTGTGTATGCACAATGGTTTGCTTTAAGAACAAAATGGTAGTTGGAACATTGGTTTCTACTCAATAATGGAACAGTAGTAACTTATTTTGTTGGACACAATTTACAGGTAATTGGAGGGTTGATTAAATTGATAGATGCATGACCTAACATGATAGCAAATCATGTGTAAAAATGTCAGTTTAAATTGGAAAGTAAGCAGCAACAACTTGATTAATGCATACACACAAGAGAACCCTTCTCACTTCTTGAATTCTGTAAGAAGGTGAAAACCTGTCGTTTTTATGTAGTCCAACTAGGTCATAATTTAGGCTACACTCACACCTGCTCAGCACCAGGATATCTCCACAGTGTTAGTGTACTTAACAAATCTGCATAATGGTAATACTTGGGTGGTCACATTGATGGTTGTATTAAGTATCAAGTTTAAACAAATAAGTTGGTGAGTGTTGCACTTGGACTCTCTCAGGACCCCTCAAATATTTTGCCTTCACCTTCCTATTTTGCGAATTTGTTTTTGTTGGCCTTAGGACGCTACGTATATTACCACTGCTAACCAGCAATATAGTGCTTCTGCTCACGCCCTAATACATAGTAAAATTGTCTTACACCTGATTGGCATATTTATTTAATTTATTCATAAGTCCCTAGTAAAGTGAGATACCATATACCCAGGGCCTGTAAATGAAATGCTACTAGTAGGCCTGCAGCACTTATTGTGCCACCCACTAAAGAAGCCCTTTAAAATGTGTCTCCGAGGCCTGCGATTGCAGCCTGAACTCAGATTACGCTGACATTTTGACTTGGCAAAAAAAAAAACCTTGCCAATCCTTAAACTCCACTTTTATTACATAAACGTCACCCCTTTGGTAGGCTCTATATAGCCCAAAGGGCTCACTACTGTAAGGCCAATCTCTTACATAGGATAACATTGGGTTGCCTTATAACATTTATTACTTACCCACGTGTGTAAACATTTCATGCTCAGTGTTTTAGAAATTGTAATTTAAAAGCATCTCTAACGGTAAAGTTGGATTTTAAGTCACAATTTTTTTAAATGTCACTTTTAGAAAGTTAGCATTTCCCTGTCCTAACCACTTACTGTCTGCAGCCTGTTACTGGGTCACATGATTGGGCATAGTTGGCAGTTGAACTTTGTTTATTCCTACCAGACAGCCACACAATAGAGGGATTATGTGTGTCTGGATGGGCCATCACTGCCAGGATGAAGGGACGGAGTTGGGCATAGCCCCACTTGCAAATCAATAGACTGTACTCTGCCTTAATATTGCATTTTTCATGCAGCCAGTGTGGAGCCGGGAGAGGGGCAGAGGGAGGGAACTTCCAGCACTTCAAAGAGAATTCTATAGAAACTTCTACTACTTGAAACAATGCACCAGGTATAAAAAAATAGGACCTAAAGACCAGTTCATTAGTTTACTTTCCTGGCCTGTGGAAGGACTCTCAGAGGACTGCCTGCTTCTGTTGCCCGCTATGTGCTTCAGAAGGCTGCTTTTGCTGTACCCAGAAGGACTACTCTGCTGCCTGAAGACAGTCTTGAACCCACAGAGGTCTTCCCTCCTGCTTCAGCCCTGCTTCACTGCTTGAACTCAAGAGTACCAGAATGACTCCAAGGGCTAGCTGGCTGCCTCCTGATCAGAGCCTCAGGGAAAGAAAAAGTCCTGACCATTGTGAACCCCCACCTGGACCCAGCCTGGGTGAGTCCCAACCCTCCTCGTGGTGCCTCCTCAGACCTGGACCCATGTGAGTGGTGATAAAGGTGCCCAGATAGCCAACATTCAAAACTTGGGACGTTGAAAAGTTTTGGCTAAAAACTGCTCTGAGAACCGAGAGTAGGCCGGGTCCAAAATCGTCTATCCAAGCAAGGTACATTGCCCCTCAGCCCGACTGCATGGCAGCTCCCACTATGTTCTTCTCTGCAGCAGCAAATCCTGTTCAGTGGTTCTTCATTGAAGGGGGATTCGCCCCTTGTGGAGCTCTCATTAGCTACAGCCTCCAGCTTTGTCCTGCTAGAAATGTTTTGACTTCCAAAAAAGGAGCTAAGACTGAATGTGGAAATCTTCACCGTGACTTCATCCAGCAGTCCCCAATGATGATGCCTCCTGCTGGTACACCACCTGCAGCTTTGCCCTGCTGAACATCTGCCTTCTAAGAACATTTTTATTTTCCATCGTGGTCAGCCATATTTCTTTACATTAACAAAGTCTTGCTTAGTTAGATATCCATAGTTGGCACTTTGATTGTTTAGGTGCTAGTTGTTAACTTAAGCATTCATAACTCTGGTTCTACCAATTGGAATCTTGTTGTTTCGTTGTCAAATATTTATGAAAATGTTCTTCATTTTTCCAAATTGGTGTAGAATTTGTCTTGTGTTGTGTTGTCACTTTATTGCTGTTTGTGTGTTGCATACATACTATACACATTGACTCTAAGCTAAGCCAGACTGCTTTGTGTTACCAGAGGGTTAAGCACAGGTTAATTTAGTGACTTTTGTGGTTTAGTCTGACAGGGATTGTGGCTGTTGCATGAGCAAGGTTAACACCCCACTCAACCAACAACCCAATTTCTCACAGTAACCAATATTGACATAATATTGGTTTCCACTTGTGTGTTGTGAAATTACCTGATGAGATAATTGTTTAACATCATTACACACAAGCAAAAGTAAAGCTCTTAAGAGAAATTGTAAAACGCCACTGTGTGATGAAAATACATTTCACATTAAATAACAATGAGACAAAATGAACAAAATGTATGAAGCTGGTAATTTAATGAAATGTTGATTATTTGGTTATAGCTTAGATAAAGATCAAGAGGTCCATACCTGGGAAACACACATATATTAAGAGGAGTCTCAATATTTCTAAACGGATGTTGAGACTAATATTAGGTCACTGGATATCATTAAAGTAATTGAAAGCTTAAGAAACAATGAAACACCCAACTCTAATGGAATACCAAATGGTTATCCCCATTATATATAAATGCACTTTAAAATCACATCATCCCTGATTTATGGAAGCCTTCCATTCTACATTCCATCCATAAGAAAGGTGATCCAAATTTAGTGCCTGATTTAGAACTCGGCGGATGGGTTACTCTGTCACAGCGGTGACAGAGATCCCATCCGCTAAAGTTTAAACCCCATTCTATCCTATGAGGTTTAGATTTCGGTGGATGGGATATCCATCACTGTTCTAAGTTAGGCCCTGAACCTGCAATTATAGAATGGTTGTGAAGATTGAATTGCCCTTCATTGAAATCATACTTGCTGAAAGTGCAGATGATTATCAAGTGCACTTTAAAAAAAAAAAAAAAAGTTCAAATGTTAAAGGTGGCACCATTAGATTGATTTCACATCTGAAGATGAGTAAAGTGCAAGTAAGGGATTGTATTAAAAGGACTGTTTATGTGCTGCCGTAGACAGTAGAGTTTATGATAAAAAACACTTAAGATTGAGCATTAAGTGCTTATTCATCAAAAGGAAAAGGGATTTCAGAGCAAAATCATTGGAATGACCTTAACAAGCTGGAGTGAGTGAAATACAAAAATCTGTTAAAATATCATAACAAGGCGCTGCAATGAGACTGAAGATCGAACAGAGTGTGTGACTAGTAATGAAGATTGGCTTAACTATTTTGTTCTTCTTTAGGAGACTATGGTTAAGGCTTACGAAGCAGGTAATATTGTGATAATGAGTGTCAGATATTACTCTTCACATCATTGACATTAGAAGTGATTAAAAAAGAAATGAGTGGCTAAACAAAAAAAATAAAATGACTGGTCCTAATTATTTTCCAAATTAATTTGTAAAGCATAACCCAGGCATTTGACTGCTGGTCTCTTAAGGATTTAATCATTCCAAGTCAACAGTAGCAAAACTGTATATTAATCTTTAAACAGTAGCCATAGTAAAAAAGATTTGTAGAATTAAATCAGTGTGTGATTGATTGATTATATTACTGAGTTCAGAGGCTGAATTGTTTGGGAATGTATTTTCTAAATGATTGCTAGAATGCATTGAAAATTAAGGCTTGCTTGATGTTCACCAATAGAAGTTTAATAGACAAACAATACACCAGATCAGAAATAATCCACATTTACACCTCAGTGCTCAGTGCTGCATGTAGAAGGACAACAAATGAATTTAGTGAAATCACTGACACTGATTCATGACAGAATAGACACGGTGGCCTTCATCCTTATTGACCTCTCGGCAACATTTGACACAGTCTCCCACCCATCCTTATCTATTGTCTACACAACATCAGACAACAAGGACACACAATCTAATAGATCTGCTCATTCCTTACTGAAAGGACCCAGTCAGTCAGCCTAACTGGATTGACCCAGTCAGTCAGCCGGACACCTTACACTTCAAATGCCCGTGACCACATCTGCGAAGTTCTGCAAGGATCCTCACTGAGCCCAACCATCTTCACTCATACATAATCCCTCTAGCTAGCATCATCATCTCTCACACCATCAATGTCTTCTATTACTATTCTATTAACTCATTATCTCCCTCACAGATAAGATGCCTAAGAATGTGATCTAGTTCAAGACAAGGGGGTCATTACAATCCTGGTGGTTTTAAGACCGCCAGTGCTGCGGTGGCGGTCGGACCGGTGCCAATGTGGGGGTCTGACTGCCACATTATGACCGTGGCGGTAGCGCCACGATCGGACCCCTAGCACCACCAGATTATGAGTTTTCAGTGGTGCTGAAAGTCCTACTCCACCAGGGTAGCGCTGCCCCGTGGATTACGAGTCTGTTCTCTGCCAGCGATTACATGGCAGTAGCACCACCTTGTAAAGGCTGGTGGAGATGGGGTGCAGGAAGGCCAAGGGGGGTTATAACAAACTTTCCCAACACCTCCACTACTCTGGACTCCTATTTGCACACAACCCACACATAGGGAAAACCAGATCCAGCAGTCGAACCTTGTCCTACTTCATACCTAAAGCATGGAACAACCTGCCAGTACTCATTAGAGCCTCTTCCCCAATTCTTGAAATTTGCAAGACGTTGAAGACCTGTATTTTCATGTAGTTCCACCAGGCCCTAGGTTTGGCTAGACTCACAATTGTGCAGTAACAGCATACTTTCCATGGTGATAGCGTGTTCTACAAATCAGCATAACAATACATAATATGAATAGGCGAACATCACCTAATGCTATAAATAGGAATGACCTTTCGGATGGTTTATTAAATTTCCTAATTTTACTGTACAGTAGCAATAGGCCATATGTTCAAGATTGCAATAGAAGTGAAGAGACAGACTTTTTTGATGTAGATGGGATTAGGCCTAGAATTTATTGTAGATGCTATGCTACTTATTCACATTGCATCAACTCTGTGTGTTATTTGCCAAAAAGAAACAGATGTCACTGTGGTGGGTGTGGCAATATTATTATTTCCATACTAAGTAATGCTTACTGCTAAAAGCAGAAAAGCCCAGCAAAGATGATCTCATAATTTTGAAGCCTCCACCTCTTCTTTCCTCCCTTTAGACTTTTTTCTCTCTCTCCATTAGCACTTCTTTGTCCTTCTTCTGTTTTTACTTCCCACTGACTTTGTCATCTTTACTCTCTTCCAGGATGGATGTAACATGATGCCCGGAATGAAGGATCTTGACCCCTATTCCATCCCCTAGATAAGCTGACCCCACTTTACCTCTCTCCACGTAGATTCATCTGATCAGGTAGAGTTTCCTGTAAATCTAGACAAAAATCTGCACTCACTTCAGCTTTGCCTTTTCTGTGTCAGATGTGGAATTTAAAAGTTTGGGGATTAAAAAAAATATCTTAGAAGTTGGGTTGTTAATTTTGTTCGATTCTAACGGAGTTAGGTGTGCATCATCTGTGTACAGTATATATTCTATGCCCTGGAGGTAGTACCTGACACTTTTGACAGCCCATTTGATGCTAAGGGGCTCTTTTTCAACAGTTAAATAATTCAGTTCTTGTGAAATAGCTTTTTAGTTATGGAGACTATAATTTTCTATGTGTGTTTAAAACGTCTCTAGCTCAATACCAGAAATGTCTGTTTCTAATTGAAATGCTTTTGAATCATCAGGACATTACAATATCATCTTGGATGAAATAGGAGTTTTTAGGTGCCAAACAGCTTCAAAGGCCCTACTTCCTGGATTCTTGAAAGCCTTCTCTGTAGTCCTGTTCTTTAATAAATCGGTCAGCCATACAGCAATGTGTGAGAAGTCCACAATTAATCTAAGACAGTATTCTATAAGACCTAATAAGGGTCCTATATTCTTCCTTTTTCAGGTTACAGTTTTTAAACTGCTAATACATTTTTAATTCTAAGGTTTCATGAAACCTGGCTCAACAAGTATCTTAAGTACAATACTTTTGGGTTAAGAGGAAAACCTGCCTTGTTAAGGATAAAAAAATGCATTTCAAATCTTTTAAGCATTGTTTCAAAGTAGATCTGTATATTATGATATTGTCTATATACACACAGCTGTAAAACGTCGCTGTGATTGTAATAAATTAATTAGCAGTCAAAACATAACTAGAGTCCCATAAAAGCCAAATGGCAAAGCCATTCATTGGAAAAAGCTATTTGCAGTGGAAAACCATTTTTTGTTGTCTCCTACTATGATAGTGAATGGCAGTAGATTTAGCTATCTTGTCATTACAAGGTATGGGGTACATGCAAAATTTAAAATATTAAATTTACTTTTTAAATATCTAAGCAAATATGAGGAGCTCTGGTTTATGAATTAAGACAATTTAAGAGTTCTAATTACCAGTGGGGTGTTCAATCATACCTAATTCACGCCTTTTCCTAACGTCTTCAATAGCATTCTTTAAGCCTCTGGAAACTGTAGGTATCTCTTGGACTGCTTTTCCCCCAATTATGGAGCGTTGAAATAAATGGATTCCACTGAAAATAGCCATGGAAAGGAGTCTAGCATCTTCATTAGTTCTGTTTGGGAATGTTTCAGGCCTGGGCCAATCTCTAGATAATTTATGTCTCTAGGGGGTGAGTCAGCAAATTGAGTTAAGTGACTGAGTGGTGGGTCTTCACATTTTTAAAAAGAATAATGTGAAATATTTGAGCCACTTTCTTTTTTTCCTGAACGTTCTATTTGATAGGACAGTTCTCATATTCTCTAAGCACCCTGTATCATTCTTGCCACTGTGCTAACAATTTTTTAATCAGAGGAAGGAAGCAATAACAACACCCAGTCCTCTAGCTCAGTGGTTCCCAACCTGTGGTCCGGGGATCCCTGAGGGTCCGCGAAGCCTCCTCAGGGGGTCCGTGACTGCTGAGAAAATTAAATAATATTAACAGATAAGGTCCCCAGCTTTCAGTAATGATTCAGAGGGGGGTCCCCGGGTTCTAATAATGATTCAGTAGGGGTCCCTGGGTTCCAGTAATGATAAAGTGGGGGTCCACAGAATTCAAAAGGTTGGGAACCACTGCTCTAGCTGGAATTCTCTAAGTTTTGTTTTTTCATAATAGTTTTGCTGTTTCTTCCGAGCTTTATCAAAGTTCTCTGTCATTTACTCCCTCAAGTTATTTATATGATTCCTAAGTTTCCTGGCGTGTTCTAACAATAGCATGCTCATATGTGGTTCAGACTTCCAAACTTCTAGGGCCCTCATTATGAGTTTGGCAGGCGGCAGAGGCCACCTGCTAAACTCATACCACCATCAGGCCGCCTGTGCGGCCAGAAGACAGCCGGCCCTATTAGGAGTTCACCACAGGGCTGGCGAGTGAAAAAAGTGTTTCTGCCTGCCAGCCCTGAGGTGAACAGGGCCTTAACATTGACGCCGGCTCGTAATTGAGCCGGCACCAATGTGCTGGTGCGGCGGGTGCAGTAGCACCTGTCACGCTTTCCACTGCCCGTAATTCGGGCAGTGGAAAGCGCGATGGAGCTGTCCAGGGGGCACCACGCACCCCCTTCCTGCCAGCCTTCGCATGGCAGGGCTACCGCCATGCAAAGGCTGTCTGAAAGGGGACTTCTAATCCCCAGGGCAGCACTGCAAGTGGATTACAACCGCTGAGACTGCCAGGCTGTCAACTGGTGGCAACCCGGCAGTGCCAGTGGTCCGACCGTGGCGCTTTCTCCACAGTCTTAGGGGGTCATTCCGACCCTGGCGGTCATGGATCGCCAGGGCCGGGGTTGGAGGATGCACCGCCAACAGGCTGGCGGTGCATCAAGGGCAATTCTGACTGCGGCGGTAAAGCCGCGGTCAGAAAAGGGAAACCGGCGGTTTCCCGCCCGTTTTCCCCTGATTCCGACCCCCTTCCCGCCAGACTGGTTCTGGCGGTTTTCACCGCCAGAACCAGGCTGGCGGGAACGGGTGTCGTGGGGCCCCTGGGGGACTCACATTGATTTTCAGTGTCTGCCTAGCAGACACTGAAAATCGCGACGGGTGCCACTGCACCCGTCGCACACCAGTAACTCCGCCGGCTCCATTCGGAGCCGGCTTCATTGTTGCTGGGGCTTTCCCGCTGGGCGGGCGGGCGGCCTTTTTGCGGTCGCCCGCCCGCCCAGCGGGAAAGTCATAATGACCGCTGCGGTCTTTTGACCGCGGTATGGTCTTCTGGCGGTTCCCGCCAGTCGGGCGGCTTCCGCCGCCCGCGGGGGTCAGAATTACCCCCTTAATGTTGCGGTCAGACTGCCACTGTGGCGGCGGTCGAACCGCGATCATGACCCTGTCATAATGAGGCCCTAAAGGGCATATTTATACTTATTTTGCACCGAATTTGTATCTTTTTTTACGCAAATTAAGTGCAAAACCTACTCCATAGTTATACTTTGGAGCTAGACCCGTCTAGCCCCACATTTATGGAGTTAAAGTCATTTTTTGTATGTGGAAACCTACTTTGCGTCAATGAGATGCAAAGTAGGCATTCCAATGCAAAAAATGACTCTATGCCTTTAGCGCCATATTCATCCCCCATGCTAAAATCACACACGGGGGAGGAGGGGTCAAACAATGGTGCAAAGCTTGCTTTGCACCATTATTTAACGCCTGGGTCAGGACAAGCGTTAGGGGAACTGTGGGCCTATTTCCATGGAGGAAGACCATGGAATAAGCCCACAGGTTTCCTTCCCAGGCCCCAGGGACACTCCCACCCACACCAGAGGGACAGCGGAGGATGGGGAACCCCATCCCAGGTAAGTACAGGTAAGTATATATATATATATATATATATTTTTTTTTTTTCAAGTGCCATTGGGAGCCCTGAAATGGGAACCCCCACATGGCACTTGGTGCAATCGCCATGCCGAGGGGACCCTAGTCCCCTGTGCTGGCCATTGGGGTGGTGGGCATGACTCCTGTCTTTTGTAAGACAGGAATCATGCAGTATGGATGGTTTTGCATCAGAAAATGACACTAGGCTGGTTAGAGTCATTTTTTTAAACTATGACCTGCCTCATTTTTTGGTGCAAAACCCCCTTCTTCCATACCGCCAGCCCCACCCAGCTAACGTCATTTTGTTTTACGCTAGCATACCCTTTGCACTGGCTTGCACCATTCCATAAAGATTGTGCCCGACTGGTGCTCAGAAATGGTGCAAGCCAGTGCTAATTTTTTTGGTGCAAAACTCCGTTAGTGCAGTTTTGCACCAAATAGCATAAATCAGGGCCTCATTCTTCAAAAAGGGAAAATCCTGTGCTTTTTTGTCTCTGGCACCAAATAGTATAAGGAGCTAGGGGTGATTGTCTGAACTTTTTTCTTCTAAACAAAACATCTTTTTTAACATAAATTTTAAAGTGGAAATATACAGCACTCCATTAAACCATCTGTTTGTGGGCAAAACTGTGCAGCTGTTTAATTCCCAATTACTCACAGATTTGTGCCATTAGCTTCAACCAGAACTTGCTTATTAGTATTTGCTCTTGTAAAACCAATTTGGAAAAATACTTTAATCATGGCAGAGGTGATCTGAGCATTGGAGATCTGTTTTTTTTCAATCAATCAATCAGTCAAGAAAGAGCACACAGCTACTCAGCAAGTGTCCCGGCGCTAACGCTGATTGACCATCAAAGCAAGATTACTGATATGCCAGGCCAAACAGCCAAGTTTTGAGGCTGCACTTAAGAGATTTAAGAGAGCCCTCATCCTTCATTGCCTGTACATGAAAAAGGAGAGAATTCCATGCAGAGGTGGCGAGACATGAGAAGTATGAGCCACTCCATTTATTTTTGTTTTAGGAACAATGGCCAACATAGCATTTGATGGCTGCAAAGTGCTAGCAGGAGGGTAGGGTGTAAGCCTATTAACCATGACCTAGCCTGATGTCAGGCTCAGTGGGCCAGCATAAGCCCTTTGAACCTAGTTCCCTCACTGACTGGCAGCCTATTCAGCTCTTTAAGATGACATCAGATATGCTGGCTTCTCTAAAGGTTTAGTAAGAGCCAAGCTGTGGCCTTCCGCACCAGCTGGCTTCTTCTACATTGGTAGGCTGGTATAGGGAGTTAGCATAGTCCAGCTGAAAAGTGATAAGGGCATGTATTACCAGCTTCTGGCACTGTATACACAGCAGAAACAAAAACTTCTTTAAGGTTCTCAATAAACCAAAACAAACACCTACCACACTGTCCACCTGGGGGCTAAAGGACAATGGGGGTCATTACGACCCTGGCGGAACAAGTCCGCCAGGGCCGTGGGACGCGGTGGCACCGCCGACAGGCCGGCGGTGCCCCGCGGGGCATTCTGACCGCGGCGGCTCAGCCGCGGTCAGAGAAGGGAAACCGGCGGTCTCCCGCCGGTTTCCCGCTGCCCCAAAGGAATCCTCCAAGCCGGCGCAGCATGCTGCGCCGGCATGGGGATTCCGACTCCCCCTCCCGCCATCCAGTTCCTGGCGGTTCTCCCGCCGGGAACCGGATGGCGGGAGGGGGAGTCGCGGGGCCCCTGGGGGCCCCTGCAGTGCCCATGCCTATGGCATGGGCACTGCAGGGGCCCCCGTAAGAGGGCCCCTAAAAGTATTTCAGTGTCTGCAAAGCAGACACTGAAATACGCGACGGGTGCAACTGCACCCGTCGCACCTTCCCACTCCGCCGGCTCTATTACGAGCCGGCGTCATCGTGGGAAGGGAGTTTTCCCCTGGGCTGGCGGGCGGTCTTGTGAAGACCGCCCGCCAGCCCAGGGAAAAACTCGGAATACCCTCCGCGGTCTTACGACCGCGGAGCGGTATTTCGGAGGGGGGAAGCCTGGCGGGCGGCCTCTGCCGCCCGCCAGGCTCGGAATGAGGGCCAATGTGTTATAAAATTTTATACCAAGGTTATGAACGACAGTGGTAGAAGTTGGTGGAAGCAGATCAGAACTAGGCCAGTATTCTCCATCCCAAGTTAGAGAGGGAGATCTAAGTACTAATATTTCTGTTTTGCTTGTCTTACATTGCTCTAGTCATGAGGGATGTTGCTGTCCCAAATTAGAAGAATCTGCCTATCATCAACGTAGGGTACCACCTGCATGCCAAAAGATTCCACCAAATCTGTCAGAGAAGTCATGTATTTTTAAAAAAATGTTGGACTCAGGGCAGAGACCTGAGGAAAACTGAAGTTTTCAGGCCAAAGCTCCACCTACCCCTATATTTTCCAATCATTGCAGAAGAATAAGGTGGGATACCGTATTGAATGCTGCCAAAAAATCCAGAAGTAGTAGCGCAACTCGTTTCTCTTGGTCAACTGCCAGCTTGATAGTGTCCAAGGCTTCCACCAAAGTAGATTCTACAGAGTTTCCAGGGCAGAAGTCTGAGTGGTATGGAGCTAAATACTTAGACAGTTGGCCATTCATTTGAAATCTTAGAGAAGGCAGGCAGCAAGGAAATGGGTATTTAATTAGCCAAAATAAATTTAGCAGCTGACGGCTTCTTCAAGAGGGGGATTAGTTAGGTCTGGACAGTGACTTGGAGAATGGAATTATTTAAGAGACAATTGAGAGTCGAAATAATGGCAGCAAAATTTGCTGCCAGAAAATGAGGGGGATATGGGTCATCAGGTGAGCCTGATTTACAATTTTTAGGTATCTCTGTGAGATAGGAGTAAATTAGTTTAAGAAACAAGACCTAGTTCTTGAGGTAAAAAAAGACTGATACACTGACCTGCACATGTCCAGGGGGGTCTATCCGGTCCAGAAAGGTTAAGAGCCTCCACAATGTCATTAACTTTATTATAAAAAAAAATCATAAAGCTGAATACACAGGTTAGGGGGAGGCCTCCAGAGGCTGTAGCAAAGCATTCGGATGAGAGAACTTTTAAATAATCTTGAAAACCTGCCTTGGTTTATTGGCAGATTCAGTTATTTGGTGGGCGAAATAATTCGCTTGAGCCCTCTTGATTCCTTGATTGTAAATATTCAACTCTTTTTATAGAGTTCCTTGTCAGAGGGCAAACAATGCTTTCTCCAAACCCTTTCTAGTTTTCAACACTGTTGGCACAATTTCCTGAGCTCCTCATTAAACCAAGGAGCAGATAAACATTGGTGTTCAAAATATTTAGTGGCCTAATCCCAAGGACTAGATCGTATTGGTGTCCTTTACTAAAAGGTCATAGAGGTTTAATTACAGTCATGCTACTCTTTGAATGGTAGCATTCGTAACATCAGTAATAGGCATGCTTTAGGAGAAACATATGGACTTGTTTTTAACAAACTAGCCATTCCTTACAGTACTGTTTAATTTGTGCAAAGATATGGGCGTACACAATTGACTAAGAATGTTTTGCTCATGTTTTTCTCTTCCAAAGTGACCAGCCATGAGGTGAATGTGTGCTAGGAACAAAATATTTTCTTGAAAACCTTGACACTCTATCAATTGCATGGGCTGTCTCATACCTTCCATTTGATAAAATAACACATTCTTTGTCAGGAAATAAGGCCCTACCTCCAGAGCCTCTTCCTTCTCTTTAGTCATAGACAACCCTCTTGTAGAAATGGATCCTTCTTTTTGGCAGCTTGAAAATCTTTATCCCCTCCTATATGGAGTGATCATTAACATCAGAACAATTGTGGAATCTCTTTATCTTTTTTTATTCTTCATACTCTCTTGGTTGTCCTTGTAACCCTTGAACTCAATACAAGGATTTCCTCATGAACTTTAAGGGCTTCTAACAACCATTCCCTATTATCAAACTGTTCTTCAGCAATGGACCAATATGGGGATTATCCATGTGAAAGAAGTTCAGGAGGGTTGGACAGAACCCCTACATGTGCAGCAGGGGTATTGATGCCTCTCCCTCTTTCAGGTTTCACTTCTGCTAAAGGGTATTCCCTTTGATCCGATGAAAGCACTTGATAGTGGCCTTGCGACTTGGATAATGTGATGTGGTTTCACAAACTGCCTTGGTATTACTGCCCGCTGACACCATGGCCCTCATTACAACCCTGGCGGTCTGTGGAATAGAGGCGGTATTACTACCAACAGGCTGGCGGTACCTACCTTCACTATTATGACATTGGCGGTTTGGCCAAAGCCAAACCGCCAATGTATCACACCGACTGCCACAGCGGTATTGACCGCCGGGCTGGAGACTTTAGTCTCCAGCCTGTCGGCCCTCACTAGGCCACCCATGGCATTATGACCCCACCCACTGCCATGGTTTTAGTGGTTTCGGTAATGCCACTGAAACCATGGCGGTAGGCGCTATCAGTGCCAGAGAATTCCTTCCCTGGCACTGATAGCGGTCTCCCCTGCCCGCCTCCCCATCCCCAGAATCCTCCCTCTAATGAACCCCCGCACATTTACACACATACACGCACATACATACACACCCATACACACACGCATACACACGTTCACCCATGCAGTCATACATTCATACACACTCACAGCAACACTCACAAACATACATCCAGGCACACACGCTATCTCACGACACAACATGCACCTACACCAACACCCACTCATGCACACATGCATTACACATGCATCCACGCACTCACACACAGTCACACACCCCCCCCACTCACACACACAACACCCCTCACCCCCCTCTCCTTTCGGAGAACCCGTCTTCCAGCAGGAGATGGGACGTGGCGCTGCTGCCAGCAGCACCGTCTGCCAGCAAAACACCGCCAGGCGTATCATGGAACAAATGGTGTTTTGCTGGAGGGGCGCTGCTGCTGTCAGCAGCGCCACCTTACCGCTGTCCGCCACCATGACCGTTGACGGAATTCTGCCAGCCTTCTGGCGGTTTCCCGTCTACGGTCATAATGGCATGGACGGTCGGTAGCCACGGCATTTGCCGCCAATCTCATAATGAGGGCCCATGTGTCCAGCACAGCAGGTATTGGATGTGTGTTGACCTTTGGTGGGCAGTAGTAAGTGGGGTATTGTTTCAGATACAGTAACTCTCCCAGAATCCCTCTGTTTGGCAGCACTAGCTCTTTTTATATTTTCACAGAGTGACGTTGTGGCCAAACGAGGGGAAGGGTTTTAGGAAAATTAGGACAGACATCTGGAATGAGACACAAATGTTTGTTAAGAATTATGTTCCTGGACAACCTTGTCACTTTCATTAACTAGCACCCACAACACAATTTTACAAACTATAAGATGTGAGATGGTCTTATCCAAACGAAGAAATAGAAGTTCACTTACTTTTTGCTTTGTTGATTTGCAACAAGTATGAACTGTAGGACTCACATTGATTCATCACTCTCGGAAGGTTCTGGATTATGGTTCAGTTCTATTAAGCATAGATCATCCAGTGTTTTTTTTCTTAATTAGGATCAAAGAGTCCCAGCAAAGACTGTCTTCCAGTTAAGAAACAAATTCCAACCTTTCACCCTGGGGTTTATTTTCAGTTTTCATCTCAAATATTCTGTTTAATCAAAATGTCACCATTTCCTTCTATTAGCCCATCCTCAGATACAAATTTTCTTTGCCCCACACCCTGCATACGGAAAGCAGATACTCTGTTCTTATAGTCTATCATCAGTCTTTCCTAACATTACTTTGCCAACAAAAGGAAATCTCAGTTGTTCCTATGACTTTGTCTTTCTTAATGTTGATCACTTTCAAAATAATCACAATGAACTCTCTTTCACCTGGGATCCTTGCAAAAACTGGAAAATGATAGACTCCTTGTTGTCCTCAATATCTTGTTGTCTCTGGGATTTTGAAGACTTCACTTTCCATAACAGAATTCTTGTCCTCACTGTGCCAGAAACCATGAATAAAAGGGACGGTATGAAGGATGTGGCTTCTTGTTTACCTGCCTTTCTCAAAATGGCTGTTGAGATGATGCCTAAATCATGAAAGAGTTCAGCAGTTCACCAACTTGGTCAATAACTTAGTGCTTCCTGTACTTAGTGCTCCACATCCAAAGAGAACAATTCTCGAATGGTAGCAATAGGAAATGCACTTTTGAACAGTCACTTTTTGCACATCTTTCCACTCCTGACTCTACTATTGGTCTGATTAGTGAGATGGCCATATGAAAGGGAATGAGTATGAATTTTCATGATGAGGACAGAATTAGGCACTATAGCCCCACTCACTACAGTTGAAACAATAGAGATTTTGACTAGGACACTGTTGTGTTGGCTCTCATTACAACAATGATACTGCTGGATTTGGGTGTGACAACCACCAGATTGTGGAGCACTGAGTCCAATCCCACACCATATGACAACTGTTGATCTAACCCTTCCAGCCAGCTAGCAGTACCTCACCAGCACCCGAAAGTGGTCTTGATATGTGTCAGCCGTGCGCATAGCATTCTGATTTCTCAGGGAAATCGCTGTGGAGCAGATCTCATCCTTTTCTCTTAGTTACATTTGTCTCACAGATGGAAAGACTAACAGAAGCAGATGACTGGTTCAATGCATTTTATTAAATCAGCTGCATTCTAGATTCAATGGCATGTACTGCAATGATTAGGATAATTAAACATAATAATAGCAGAGCGGTGACTAAAAAAAGGGAAACATGAGAAAAGTCCCACCATAGTGTCAAAATACTAAGTATTAGAATTCCTACCTACACCACTAAGGTTCTAAAATAGAGAACAGCAATGTTATCCTTATTCAGCCCTTCAGTACCCCTGGGAAGATGCCATCCCCCATACCTGAATATAGTAGTAGTGAAGAGAGCTGTTGGTCTACCGAGAGTCCTTTCCCAGGTATGCGCAAAAGACATCAAGTCTCAGCAGACAGCTGCAATGAAGCAACAGCATGCGGTGGCAATTTCTGGCTGGAACTTCCCTCTAATGTATAGGGGGCAAAGAGATGTTTTATAACAAGCTGCAGGCCTATGGCTTAAATAACATGCCCATGAAATACTGCTAAAATAACCCACAACAATACTTTACGTCACCAGATTGGGCCACCTCAGTTTTATGTGCTTTTATTCCCCTTTGTCGGTTCATGTATTTCCTATGCAACATTGTTTCCTTCATGGGTCCATTTGAATATTAGGCTCAGGAAAATGCAGAGGTTATTTCTATAGTAAAAAAAGTCAGGGTCACGTCACTATTTTAACAAACCCATCTTTGCACAGTAGGTTGGAGGGCCTTCAGGTTGTGTTCCAAGTATATTTTTCTAAAATCACCTCTTCAGCTGACATGCCAGTTTATAACCCTTTATCGCCTAAAGCCTTCATGAGGTAAAAATAGGGCTTTTGGAGTCTCAGGGGATTTATTAATCTGAGTCAGTTAGTTTCAGAATCAATCCCCACCCTCTCCAGTATAGTCTTTTATATTTTATTGTAAGTTGTGGTTCCACTGGAATTTCCAATTTGATAGAACATTTGGAGCTCACCTGATCTGAGCAGTGCTAGGTACTTTACGTGAAGCTCATTCACCCAACTTTCACTCTGAACTATCCTTTCAAAGTTCATAAAGACTTCCCCTCTATACATATTTCTGTAACACATCTAAGTTAGTATTTGAGTTCCCTATTACTAGGTTAAAACACCTGCTAACATTCCCACAGCAGCATTGTGAGAAAGAGTGATATCACTAATCTGTTTCAAATGTACTTCTAAAGCCTCCTGAAGAGACTCTTCTTCCTGGTATTACATTTCAATGTATCTTTCCAAAGCTAAACCCATACTTGTCTGTCCTGTAGCCAACTCTTGTATGAAAGACTCCATTTACAGTAGGCAGGATACTCCCACTACTGACACTAATTGTGTGGTGTGGGATTAAACACAACACCTAACTTGCCTTAAATACGTTGTTATCTATATAAATATATAATAACTATTAAGTCTTTCTCTGGGAAAAGACAAAGGCCCTCATTACAACCCAGGCTGGCGGTAAATATCGCCAAATTATGACCATGGCAGAAAGAACTCAGACAGACAGCCACTTTACCACACCGACGGGCAGGACGGAATCAACAGGCACCAACGCGGTAGCCGGCAACAGCCAGCCGGAAGCCAATGTTCCGCCCACTGTATTATGGCGGGCCAATCCGTCACCTTTTCTGGGGGGTACCAACAAAATCAAAAGCTTGAGGTAAACAGAACCAAGAAGGGAAAAGACTCACCATTGGAGACTCAGGGAAGAACCATGCCGCCATGGAGCCTGAACTGCAGATCTTCCCCATGATATTCTACGTCCTGCTCCACCACAAACACCAACAACGGCAAAGACGACCACAGTGAGTACAGCCGCCTAGCACACAGGGGAGGGGGGGAGGAAAAAGAAAGTGACACACACACGCTTAACACACACCCCCACCCCCATCACCATACACACAAGCAGATGCAGTAACATAACATAAATACCCTGTACTCCTCAGGAATAATGCAAGGACCACAGGAATAGATGAAAGTGAGTGTAATAATATAAATAAAGCAGAAGTATGTACATCCAATCTAAACGTATATACATATGTACAAATCAAGGGACCTTGCCCAGTCCCAATCTGTGTGGGCCACAGGGCCACATTACAAAGTCCAAGGCCCCTCTTGACTCCTGCAACAACACAGAGAGAACACTGCAGGGGAATCAGTTTGAAAATATGCAGGCACCTCAGGCAGACGAGGAATGGGGGGGCCCTCAGCCAGCGGATGGAACAACACCACTGGTTCTGGAGGGGGCAACATGCCCTGTGCTTGGTTGTGGGGAGTGCAAGGCCACAGTCTCTCAAGTGGGTGATTTGCCCACTGCTTTGTCCTGGGGAGTGCAAGGCCACAGTCTCTCAAGTGGGTGATTTGCCAACTGCTTTGTCCTGGGGAGTGCAAGGCCACAGTCTCTCAAGTGGCTGACTTACCGACATGCTCTGGAGGGGGCAACATGCCCTGTGCTTGGTCCTGGGGCGTGCAAGGCCACAATCTCTCAAGTGGGTGTCTTTACCACTGGTTCTGGAGGGGGCATCATGCCCTGTGATCTTTATCCTGGAGAGGATGGGATGAGTGGGTGTCTTTACCACTGGTTCTGGAGGGGGCATCGTGCCCTGTGATCTTCATTCTGGAGAGGATGGGGTGAGTGGGTGCCATACCCACTGGTTCTGGAGGGGGCATCGTGCCCTGTGATCTTCATCCTGGAGAGGATGGGGTGAGTGGGTGTCTTTACCACTGGTTCTGGAGGGGGCATCGTGCCCTGTGATCTTCATCCTGGAGAGGATGGGGTGAGTGGGTGTCTTTACCACTGGTTCTGGAGGGGGCATTGTGCCCTGTGATCTTCATTCTGGAGAGGATGGGGTGAGTGGGTGCCATACCCACTGGTTCTGGAGGGGGCATCGTGCCCTGTGATCTTCATCCTGGAGAGGATGGTGTGAGTGGGTGTCTTTACCACTGGTTCTGGAGGGGGCATCGAGCCTCGCGATGCAGATCTTGGGGACTGCTAGGTCACAGTCTCTCAGGTGGGTGTCATACCACAGGATTTGCAAGGTGCAGGCCACACAACAGCCCATGGACGCAGGACTACCGACTGTCCGCCAGCGGTGACGCCTGCTCAGTGGTGGTGGTGCTGTTGCTAGTAGTGGTGGGGGGAGGCTCCAGCCCATCCCCTGCAGCCTCGGACTGCTGCCCACTGGTGGTGGTTGTGCTGCTGCTGGTGGGGGGGGGCTCCAGCCCATCCCCTGCAGCCTCGGATGGCTGCCAACTGGTGGTGGTTGTGCTGCTGCTGCTGGTGGGGGGAGGCTCCAGCCCATCCCCTGAAGCCTCGGACAGCTCCACCACCATAGTTGGTGGTGGGGCTCCGACTGAGTTCTAGCATCAGGCCCCTTGTCCATTCTGCCTGCTGGTGCAGGCCCCTTGCCCTTCCTGGCACCAGCTGGGGATTGCTCCTTTCCCTTCCTGGCAGCAGCTGGGGATTGCTCCTTGCCCTTCCTGGCAGCAGCTGGGGGTGGCACCTTGACCTTCCTGGCAGCAGCTGGGGGTGGCTCCTTGCCCTTCCTGGCAGCACTTGGGGCAGTCACCCTTTCCGTGTGGCTGCCTGGTTCCCGGGATCCTTTTCCACCATGAGTTGCTGTGGACACTACTGGGCCCATGGAATGGGTGGCTGAGGTGCTTGCCTGGGTTTTAGCCACCCTGGCCAGAAGGATGGGGAGAGGGGGAGGGAAGAGGTCAATGGTGGAGAGGAAAAGCTTCTTAGGGACATTGGGGCAGGAAGAGAGAGAAGGTCTGGTAGTGGAGGAAGAGGGAGTGATTGTAGGAGGTGTTTGCTGTGTTTGGGTGCAGGTGCATGGCCTGGATGCTGTTGTGAGGAGGATGGCTGTTGGGTGTCTGAGTGCTTGCGTTTGTGTACTTTGGGAGGAAGGGGACACAGACACAGTGGGAGAGGACACAGGGGACGTGTGCATGGATGTTGGGGTGGTGACTGCCAGTGAAGTGTGTGTTCTGATAGGTGTGCTGGAGATGGAGGTAGTGAATGAAGATGTAGTGCATGCAGGTGTGAGTGTAGACGCAATTGGGAGGGAGGTGAAGGACGAGGAGGAGGGGGACACAGTGGAGGCAGTGGATGTTGGTATGTTTGCATCTGGATGGTGTTTGTGTGAGTGCCTGTGTGATGATGTGTGGTGCTTGTGTTTGCTATGTCCACTCTTGTGTGTTGTCCTGTGTGCATGCTTGTCTGCCTGTGTGCTTGGGATAGGTTTGGGTTGAGGAGAAAGGGATTGGGAAGGGGAAGTTGGAGGGAGAAAGGTGGAAACAGGGACGATGGCCGCCATCAGAGAGGAGGCCAGAGCCTGGATTGAACTCTGTTGGGCCGCCAGGCCAGTGTGAATGCCCTCCAGAAATACATTTGTCTGTTGCATTTGGGCTGCCAGCCCCTGGATGGCATTCATAATGGTTGACTGCCCAAAAGAGATGGATCTAAGGAGGTCAATAGCCTCCTCACTCAGGGCAGCAGGGCTCACTGGGGCAGGACCTGAGGTGCCTGGGGCAAAGGAGATGCCCTCCCTCCTGGGTGAGCGGGCACGGGCAACTCAATGAAGGGCTGCTGGGAGGGCGCTGCTGGTATGGGGGTGGCGGCTGTACCTGTAGATGGGGTGGGCACAGAGGTGTCCGCCACCACCAGGGAGCTTCCATCAGAGGAGGTATCCGTGTCCGAACTGTCCCATCCAGTCTCCGTCGTGGTGCTCCCCTCACACTCCATCCCACTGGTGCCCTCACCGTCGGTGGACTCTGCATCCTGGCTCCTGTGGGATACAGCTCCCTCCGTCGCCGGTGCCTCTGCTCCTCCGCCAGATTATGCTAATGCACATAAGGACAGGGTGACAAAACAAAAAGGGGGGGAAGGGATAAAGGATACACTGGGTCAATGGTTGCACCAACACCACCACTGGTGTACATACCACCCTCACACACAGGGAACAGCCCTACGCACTATGCAATGCACTACTAGTAACAATGCTAGTCACCAGGGCATTGGGAGGGACACATACCGCCAACTGCAGCATACCCAGGACCCACACAGCCCTGCCCAGTAGTGGATGCCTTCTAGCTAGGTTGGAGAAATGTCACTTCAGATCCCTGTCCAACCTGGGACCTACTCTGCAATGTCAGGCCTGGTTTAGGGGCACCCACAAACACACATCCCCCACCTGGATACCACCCCACCAGACGTAGGTTGTAATGATGGGCACTGTACTCACCCCCTTGAGGCTGCTGTGATGCCCTCAAGCGCCCATCCAGCTCCGGATAGGCCACTGCCAGTATGCGGGCCATCAGGGGGGTTAGGGTTCGACGGGCACCCCTTCCTCGTTGGGAGGGCACCCCCAGCTGGGCCTCCGCCGTCTTCCGTGCCCAGCGTCCCAGGCCTTCCCACCTTTTCCGACAGTGAGTGCTCTGCCTGCCATAGACCCCCAGGGTCCGCATGTCCTTGGTGATGGCACGTCATACATCCTTTTTTTGATGGACGCTGACCTGCAGAAGAAATATACACATGGAAAGGTATTAGTTAGACCGTCCTGCCTGTTACACTCATGGCCCACCATAGCCCTTCCCATCCCCTTTTGCATAGACATAGCCCAGCATACATGCTGCATGCTGCCCAGGGCCCATCCACCAACCCCACTCTACACAGGGCCTTCACACACAGCACTCCATGCATTCATGCCCCATGCATCGTGCTCACAGTGTACTCACCTGTTGGTCTGGGAAAATATCCACAGCCAACCCATTGTTTTCCCTAGAATTCACTTAAGGGCACTTGCATATTCAAGACCCCAAATAGAAAATGAGCTGTAAGAAAATACCAAGGGGCATATTTATACTTTTTGATGCAAAACAGCACTAATGAAGTTTTGCGTCAAATTTCTTAGCACCTTCTAGTGCCATTCCATAGCAGCAGCCATGCACCATATCTGTGGATTCATGCAAGCTGGCACTAAGGAATGGCTAGCGTTAAACAAAAAGATGCTAGTCTGGGAGATGGCAGTAGGGACAAAGGAGCTAGTGGGTTAGAAATTATGCTAGGCTGGTTAACAACAATAAATATGTCGCTAAAAAGCCTAGCATCATTTTCTGATGCACTTCCACCCAAATATGACTCCTGTCACAGTAAAGACAGGAGTCATGCCCACCACCCCAATGGCCAGCACAGGGGACCAGTGTCCCCTGGGCAAGACCATAAGACCCAGTGCCAGGCAGGGGGGCCCATGTAAGGGGCCCCCAATGGCACACCAAAAATAAAATACTTATACTTACCCAGGATGGGGTCCCCCATCCTGTGGTGTCTCTCTGGTGTGGGTGGTGGTGTTGCTGGGTTTGGGGTGGCCATTTGTGGGCCCATTCCATGGTGTTTGGCCATGGCAATGGGTCCACAGGTACCCTAATGCCTGTTCTGACCCAGGTGTTAAATAATGGCGCTAAGCAGGCTTAGCACCATTATTTGGGTCTGCCTCCTCCGTGCGCATTGTTTCTGTGCCAAAGGATAGATATGGTGCTAGGGGGTTAGAGTCTTCTTGAACGCTTACCTTGCATCTAATTACTGCAATGTAGTTTGCCGTATCCACAACATGACGCTAGCTCCAATATTTGGATGCTAGACGGGTCTAGTGTCAAAATATAAATATGGAGTTAGGTCAGCGCTGTTTTAGCGTCAAAATAAATTACACTAAAATGGTGCAATCCAAGTATAAATATGCCCTTAAATGTACCAGTGTCCTTCTTTGTCAGACCATTCCCCTCCACTCCTTTATGCAGCCAACACACACCTGACTTGGCCACATCCCTCCTGGACTCTGGCTGAAGGATAGCTATATTGCAAGTGGGCAGATGCCAGCAATCCTCTCACTATATCTCTTCAGGGTTGCAGATTTCATATTTGTAGCGGGTAGTGAGGTAGCAGGGACGGTTCCCAATAGGCAATTCACATGGACACTACTATGGTGTTTCCTTGACTACATTGCTTTTTTTTCTTTCCACAACTTTTACACTCCTATATGTGGTTGATTGTTAGTTTTGGTCCCATCTGTCTTACTCACGACATGTCTCTTATTCTTCTGGGTTTTTCTTCCTTGTTCAAGTTCTACTCCCAGTTCAGGATGGCCGGCTACCCCAGGGACCTCGGACAAACATAAAGGTTATGGTAAGGGTTTCTGGTTTTCCTCCCATGGTTTATTTGGGAAAAGTGAAGGGAGTGTAGTAGGCCAAAGGACAGAACACCACACCACGTGCACTTATTTCTTTGGCAATTGTGTTTATACTCTAATCTCAGAGCCTGTGCAAGCTCCAGTGCCCCCTATTGGTGATTCAGCTTCTCCATGCAGTGGATACCATTGTCACAGTCTGCACGATGCATCTCACCTTTGAATGCAGGATTTGAAAGGATACCCGGTCTTCTGCTGGTTCTGAATAGCCACAATGCTGCTTGACAGGAAGGCACCTAAGCAGACAGTACCCACCAGTAGGAGTGCCAGAAGGAGAAAAAAAACAAAAATGGGAAAAATCTCAAAAACAGGAACTCCGGAAATAGAGGAAAAAACAGGAATGAGAAAAAGGACAAAAGGGAAAAATCTCAATCAGCAACAGGAACAGGAAAAAGGAAAAATCTTGACGAACAGGAGCGAAGATCACCAGCAAGAGGAAGTGTTTGCAATGCAAGGCAGATCATGACTGAGTGACTAATATGCTGGAAGACAGGAAGTGACAACACAGGAAAGAGAATAATACACCATCTTGGATTGGGAAAGACTCATAGAACAGAATGGGAAAAAGGCAGAAGTATAAAAGAAAAAGGCATGCTGAGAAAAAGGAACAGGAATAAGACAACATGGAAACCAGCAAGGAAACAACATGGAACCCAGGAGAAAGAAAAAATGAAGTGCATAGAAAACAGAAGAAAAATAAGGAAAAAAGACAAGAAGAGAAATCCACCACCGATAAGTAAGAAGAATGTTAAGGAAACAGGTAAGAGCGACGCGACTGGGAGCACGAAATGTGCATCCTGAAAAGCGTCATTAAATGTGTGCAAAAACACGGAGGATGGGGCTCTGCTGATTAGAGTCGCGATCCGACCGCGGCTGAAAAAAGAGACGCCGCGCTTGACCACGGCATCTCTTTTTTCAGCCGTGGTCGGATCGCGACTTCAATCAGTCAGGCTCTGCCCCTTTCGACTACCGCCCCCTCCACTCGTCAGAAACCCAATCCGACTGAGTAAGCAATCATATACCTTAGAAAGCTACGTCCCTCCTGGGACATGGCGGGATATTGCGTCCTCTCCTTCTCTCGATCTATGGTCCCCTGCTCATACGGTCCAACTTCCTCCTGGTCCGTGTCACGTCTTCTCGACCTTCTCTGATGTACGAGCGTTTTCCTGTGTTGATTCGCTTTCCCAACTGGACCCTCTGACCCTGGCTGTTTCGACGATCCCCTCCTCGCTCTTTGATTCCAGGTTGTCTCCTCCCAGCGCTCCTCCTCCGACCTCTGGTAGTCTTTTTGGACATCGGGAGGCTAAAGGACTTGCCTGCGTGTTTCCCTATCGACAGTACCCCCGGGGCACTGTTCCTCTCTGTGGCGCACCTTATTGGAATCCGTTGTTCTCAGGGCCCCACGGGCTCCATCACGATCTTCTTCCTAAGTTGGGCTCTCTGGGTCTGCAAGTCCTCTTCCTTGTGCAGCTGTATTCTGAGTACAGAATTCTGAACATCCTCAAGTCATCCTCCTACTTAGGTGATAGGTGGGCATTTTTGTCTGCATTGGCATTCTTAGTGTGGCTCCTCCTTCTCAGCATCCCATTCATCCTGCATGAAATAAATTAGTTACTCTTCCATTTTTATTCTATTATCAGAGGAGCTCGTTCCTCCATTTAGTCTTTTTTTCTTTTTCCGTTTCCTCTTTTTTGCCCCACTTCTCTTTCTACTTCCCCTTGACTCCATTATTTTTCTTCTCTTCAAGTATGTCTGTAACTTAACTGCCGGAATGCAGTAAGTAAGTTCACACCAATGCAGGGTCAAGAATGTGTTTACTGATAACCTATGTGTTGTTTCATGAATGTGTTAATAATGATGAGGTTATTAACAAGTGAAGCTCAGTGAAGGGATTTCTGGTTTGAACAAGAAGTGATAAGGTGGGAGGGGGGTCCAAAAATATTTGGTTTGCTAATAACTTTGGTGTAATATCATAGACCTGCACTAATATTGGCAGGCTCTTGTTATGTTTAGTTCACTGCTAATATACATGGAGTTTGTGCATGTCTATCAAAGGAACATCATTAAAGGAGGCAAAAGGCTTTCACTTCCAAATAACTGAGGCACCCTATGACAAATTTCATCATGAATGCACAGATTTCTGTTGGTGGGTCAAGTTAAGCCCAGAGCAGGGATCTCAGGTTTCATGGTGGCCCAACAAGGAGTGTAAAGTTGAACAGCACCTAAAAAAGGCTTTGAATTTTGAATAACTTTGGTAATATGTATGCTTAATAGCTGAGGTACTGGAATAGAAGGGCAGTGGCACTGGGAATTAGTTCTTAGAAGCAAATCATTGTTGCAAGCAAAGAAAGGCTACCTGCAATAGTAATTAGATGCACGGTGGGTTTGATAGGGCCCGGTCTGTGGCCAGGCCCAGCAATCAACCCCTAATGGACATGAATGAAGGCCACTGAAAAGTCCTCAGACAAAGTGTGCAAGATAAACTTTATTTGACATAGAAAAGTATTCGACTGGCAGGAGGAAGCACCTCCAACAGCAGCAAGGATTCCACTATAACATTCTCAATCAACATTCTAGGATACCCTTCGGATTTCACACCACACTAAAACCATAGACACCCAACAGCCATGCAGAATGGAGGATAGGCTGCAACATGACACAGATGGCTTTTTTAACCACCACAAATGCGACACACCAACCACATATACCTACACAATAACCGTAAAAACATGTACCTTCACATCTGAAAAACACAGGTGATGTAAAGGGTTGGTTATGATTAGTTGTAAGGCCTTGATGTATGTTAACAATGCTAAAAACAATGCTAAAATACTTAAAAGGCAAGGTTGCCAATTAAAACCAAAAAACAATGAAAGTCACTATTCATGGTGTAGCCTCAAACTATACCTCATACAACAGAAGTGCAAGTCATAACTCACAAACTTAACTCAATTAAAAATGTCTTAAACAATCTTACATGTGATATCACAGTTACATTAGCACTATCAATGAGACAATAGCACACATTTTGTGAAAGTTATAAGGATTGTATTTAAAATGCTAATTGGGGTTTGCATGGATGATGTGTGAGACATGGTTAAAATATATTTTTTATTGATGTAATTTTTTATACTTGCATTCCGTTGTTTCTGCCCTACTCTTGGTGTTCAGCTCTCAACACCAAACATTTTTAGATGTTGATTACTCTCCTGCACTGCTTGATGGAGCACTGGTACAGAAACATTTTGCAGTGTTTTTGTATCCTCGGTTTTAGTTCTTGTTTTGCCTTTTCCCACTGAAACCTCACATACTCCATTTCATGCTCAACTTGAGTTGCCATGGCAAAGAAATTAAAACCTATTTGCCCCTTCATAATTTCTGGTCACAGGGCGTTGAGGTGACCCTCCGTGTATTCAGTTTTTCTCCTCCAGGGGGATAAGTGATGAATGCCAAGGCGTTAGTCAGGTTCTACACTACCACACTCTCCCCATTACTACTCATTTCTTCTTCCTCTGTAGGAGCAGATAATGGTCCTAGAATCTCCTTTTCTGCTCTCGCTCCCATTACTAAGTTTTAAATTCAGAAGAATGCTGCAATGACTAAAATACCTGCAAAGGTCTTCTTCTCTTCACAAAATGGTAAAAGTCTACACACTTTGTTCTGAGTCAGCAGACTTGAGGGGAAGTCCTACCTTCATTGCTAATCATACTCTGTCCACGAACTCAAAACTGAGTCTACAGACTCAGGACATTATTAAAAGATTTCACTTCAGGAACTTGAACCCAGTGGGGTCTTAACCCTGCTCAAGCAACAGCCACAATCCCTGTCAGTGTGAACCACAAAAGTCACTAAATGTACCTGTGCTAACTCTTCGGTATCTTGGCACAAATGCAATCAAGCTTAACTTAGAAGCAATGTGCAAAGTATTTATGCAGCACACAAACAGTAATAAAGTGAAAAACAACATATGAAAAATCCCACACCAATTCAGAAATATAGCGTAAATGTTAATAAATTATTTGACACCAGTTGACAAAAAGCCAATCAGCAGAACCAGAGTTATGAATTTTTAAACGTTTTTAGTAAAAGCTAGCAGTTAAAAGATCAAATCGCCAACCATAGACATCTAGTTGCTCAAGACCGGGTCAAAGTCGAAAAATGTGGCTGATTTCAGTGGAACACAGGTCAGATACAGAAAGTGGATTGGACATGGTGGGCGCTTACCTTCAGACTTAAAAGAAACTTAGTGGAAAAATGTCTGAGAAGGAAAAGTTTAGTGGGGCAATGCTGCAGGCGGTGTCTAAGGAGGAGGTATCGTCATTGGGGAGCCACTGGACTAAGTTGCAGTGAAGATTTCTATGTTTAGATTTAGGGCCTGATTTAGAGGTTGGCAGACGGGTTACCCCGTCAAAAACTTGACAGATATCCATCCGCTGTATTATGATTCCCATAGTATATAATGGGTCATAAAATGGCAGGCGGGATATCTGTCACATTTGTGACAGAGTAAACGTATCTGCCAAACTCTAAATCAGGCCCTTAGCCTCTTTTTTGGAAGTTGAACATATCCAACAAGACAAAGTTGCAAGCTGTTGCCAATGATGGCTCCACAAGATCAGATACTCATTCAGTGAAGGACCTCTAAACAGGATTTGCTGCTGCGGAGAAGAAAATAGCGGGAGCAGCTGCAAAGTCAGTCCAACCGGCACTGCACCTTGGGCGGATTGACAAGGGGGTAGGTCGCAGTCTCCTTTTGGTTCTCAGACCACTTTTCAGGCAAAAAGTTCCAAAGTTTTGGGTTTTGGTGATCTGGACACCACTAGCACCACTTCAAAGGGTGCAGGACTGGAGATACATCATTTGGAGGAGTATGACTCACTGAAGCTGTGTCCAGGTGTGGTTTTAAGATCTTTGGAGCCTTGTCTGTCCCTGAGGCTCTGATCAGGAGTCCACCAGCAATACCTTGGAGTCACTCTGGTAGTCCTGGGCTCAAGTAATGGAGCCTCATGCAGCTGGGCAGATCTCTGAGGGTTCAAGGCAGCCTTCAGGCAGCAGAGCAGTCCTTCCAGACCTGAAGTTCACAGCAGGCCGCTGCAGCAGGCAATCCTCTGTGAGCCCTTCTGCAGGTCCAGAAAGTGAATTTAAGAGTGGGTCTCAAGGTCCTATTTTTATACTTCATACCTTCTTTCAAGTAGGATATGCTTCTACAGGTTTGTTTGAAGTCCTTGAATTTCCTGCCTCCCCTGCCCAGGTACAATGTGCTGGTGTGAAGTCATTGTGTGAAAGCAGGGCACAATCTTTTTACTTGTTGGTGGGGCTGTGCACAACTCCAGTGCCCCCGCTCCCTGTCACTGATTGCACATCCAGGCACGTCTAATTCCTTATTGTGTGGCTGTCTGGGAGGAATATACAAATTCCAGCTGCCAACTACATCTAGTCATGTGACCCAGAAATAGGCTGCAGGCACAAAATAGCTAGGGTACGAAAATGACAACTGTCTAAAAGTGGCATTTTCAAAATGGTGACTTGAAATCCGACTTTACCATTAAAAGGATTTTAAATTGCAAGTTCTTAGAGAACAAACAGAAATATTTTCTACCTGTCCTAATCAAATATGAGCACTTATTAAATGTAATAAAATAACCCGATGTTATCCTACAAAAGATGTAGGCCTCACAGTACTGAAGGCGTTTTTCACTACTAGGACATGTAAAACTTAAAAGTACATTTCAAACCTTTTATTTATAATGCACCTTACCTGTGGGCTACCTAGTGACATATGTAATAAAAGGGGAGTTTCATGCTTGGCAAGAGGGTTATTTTACCAAGTCAAATTGGCAGTATAAAACTGCATACAGGCTGCAATGGCAGGCCTCAGACATGTTTAAAGGGATACTTAAGTGGGTGGTGCAATAAGTGCTGCAGGTCAACTAGCAGCATTTAACTTAAAGGCCATGGGTATATGGTTTACCATTTTACTAAGGACTTATAAGTAAATTAGGTACGCCAGTCAGGTGTAGGCCATTTTGACTGTGTTTTAGGGAGTGGACATAAAGCACTTTAGCACTGATTATCAGTGGTAAAGTGCACAGAGTTCTATGGCCAGCAAAAATAAATTCAGAAAAATAGGAGGGTGAAGGCAAAATATTTGGACCACCCCAAGGCTGACAGCTCTGACACCAGTCCACTTCTAAAACAACAACTATCTGAGGAAATAAATATGTTTTATGATGTAATTTTTCAATAGTTTGCAGACTTTAATTCAAGTTCACCAACTCAAGACACACCCAGATGGTGAATGTACTACTCAAACTCTTCAGATTCTACAAACTGAGACAGGGGACCCAACATTTGTCAACACTTTTCTTGCTTTATAAAACCCAGTACAGATCCCACAAACAACAGCAACGTGGGTAAATGAGTTAAATATTTTGTGAACCCTGTACATAGTCTGTGAGCTACAGCAAGGGACCCAACATGAGTCGGATACCTCATGAATTCCATGCAGAGTCCATACACTTGTCCACTTACTTCTGAATAGCACTATGCACCAGTTCGGGTACACAATCTCTATGATGAGTTTGCTGACCCCGCACACGGAGTATATTTTTTCAAGGCAATGCTTATGGCCTCTTAATATTTATGTCAATTAGTAACAACATTTAAAAGCACAACATATTTAAAAAACAACACATTCTCAAAATAATGAATAACATGACATTCATATTTTAATAATAATAAGATATTTAAACTCGTCTTTGAAATTGTTTTTGACATTTGTAATCATGTGTGTCATATCAAGGGTGAGGTCATGAGTACTGCATGTAGTGTGCGATTTATGTTTTGCATGTCTATTTCCCAACTTATGAATTGTGGTCCTGACCATAACTAGTGAACATCAGTCTTTGTTTTAGTTTTAGTTCACAACTTCAACACTAATATTATTGTGGTTTATTAAGGGAATTTTAAAAATATTATTAAACATACAATAAGATTTTTGTAACTAAAGCAAACAATAACTTCAATGGATTGCAACAGTTAACTGTTCTCAACCTACTATGTGTGGTGAAGCCCTGCTGCACAGAACCCATCATGCTGCATGTAGCAAATCTGCTTTGGATAGCTGTTCTGCTTCACTACAGACCAAGAGGAAATACACAAACACAGAAAGGAATTTATGAAATACGACACTTTTAGTCTGAGAATTGCATTTATTAAGGCACTCTGCAAAGTCGGCAGAAGAAGGACAAAAGTGTTCAACCAAAAGTGCATGTTTAAAAATATCACAGCAATGAAATCATTATAATCCTGAAAAAATGTGCTAAAGATAATCTACTTCAATCTATAAACAGCAATTATATATATATATATATATATATATATATATATATATATATATATTCATTCACAATGCAAAGCAGAAAAAAAAGTTAAAAATTCATCACCATGGGGCAAACTTGAATTTGCTTTATCTCTTTGCCAGCAACGGTTCGTGAATCCAGTCGACCGTGAAGAGAGAGAAAACTACCCTCCAGGGAATTTGCAACAGACACAGGAATCCCTGTTCTGCCAGAGTTCAATCAACTTCCTGGTCGATCTGGTTTCAGTCTCTTACATACCTTAAACAAGCCGGAGAGGAGAATTCTATAAAACCCCTCCCATTGTGTAAATTGTTGTTCAAAATGCTGGCTACATCAGGTCAGTTTCGAAAGAAACACGTTGAGACTGGCCAAGATCCCAAGGCGCTCTCCCAAAACGAAACCGTTCCCTGCCATACCATAAACATCATCCTAGTACATCCTTATCTCACTCTGCCTCCCCCATATTATGAACTAGCCCTTGATGAGAAAGAGCATGCAGAGTGAAAACATGATCGAAAAATACATTGCATAACATGTGCGTGGAAATTTACCTGCATGGTGTTTAAATCTAAGTTACGTACAAAATACAGTCTGTACTCACAATGGAGCTGGTGGCCACCAATGTAACAGTATACTGGTGACTAAGCTAAGCCTAAAATGGAGTCAGGGGTCAAATACAAATATCATTACAATATCTAATCCCACTATGTATGTTGGAGGTCTGGGCTGCAGGCCAAAGTCACACTGGATGGCGAACCCCTGCCGCGCATGGCCTAAGGGCTTCATAGCTGGAGTTGGCTGCATGGCCTGGCCTAAGGTCAGCACCTACCCCCCAGCCCACACTGGTCACAGACAAGCCTTGCATGCCTAGCAGGGGTTTGTTGCAAAACCTTGCCTTTAACCAGATCCATTGTTAATTCTGAGACACCAGGGTAGTCAGTGGAAGCCAGCAATTGCTCAGCATGCCGTTTAGCAGAATTGTGGACGCAACAGAATTTTATCTGTGACGACCAGCCAATCAGAGTGAGGCGGATTCATAAATCTACAGATGGATTTGAGAACCGGAAATGCTCCCTCGTCCATCGACGATCTGGCTAGGTTAGCATTAAAGTTTGTGATTCAGATTTATGTAGAGAACTTGCGTGTTAATTTGTAGCCCAACCATCTGTGTAAGAAATGCATCCCATTAATAGTACTTGTTTGAGCACAGAATTAACCATGCTCTCAAATTTGTACACTGAATTTAGATCCTTAGACCCAGATTAAAGGTTACATTAAGCAAAGCAGTACAAACTCAAGTGTACCAAATGTGATCCTTACAGAGCATCAAAATCTGTTTTCACCACAGAATACCGATATTCTGTTAATTTGTGCAAAGGCGCTTGTCTGGGGTGCAGCAGTGCAAACAACCCTTGAATTTGATGCACGGCTGGATCTAAAAAATCGCCTGACCTGGCTTTGCATCAAATCCTTACACCGACTGAAATTATATGCAAACAAGGGGGAAAATGGTATATATCACGTTATATTCATCAGATACTATGTAATTTACGTGAAATCACACATCTTCTACGATCTACCCTTATGCAGGCATCTGTGAGTCACTCAGAATTTGTACTGGAGGGTACACCATGAGTATAAATTAAATGCTCAATACCACTGGCTGTCCTGTGTGCCACAGCACACGACTAAGAATTGGGAAAAGCAACCTTTTTGTGGAAGTGCAATTAATGACATCATCGATGCATGTACATTTTCAACTCTGGCAGTGTACAGTTTTGTATTGTTTGCTAAATGCAGTGCAGTAACTTTTTATACAGCACTCAAATGGTAGTAAAATATGCCTTAGTTTCTTAAACAGAGGGACACATTCAGGCCACGTTTAGTTTTATAAATGCAGTTTAAAAACAAAATATATTGTGCTATAACATCACAAAGCCACGCTGCTCCATCCTTTGGAAGTCAAATAATTCAGGGAAATGACTAGCTGCAGGCTTCCTCATTGTTTAGACTGATTTATGTTTTGAGTACATTACTTGTTTTTGGGTAACCAATGAATTCGAAAGATTGAGAAGGGGAGGCATTGATCATAGTATTTAAAATAAATTATGCAGGACGCTGAGTACTGCTTCCACTTGCATCAGCTAACAAACCTGATTCATTGCCTCATCAGTAAGACTGACAATCCTCGATTCCTTAAACTAGACTTTATTAGTTTGTGTTCTGTGAATCGAGACGTGTACTTTGTCATCCTGTTATAAGACAACACATTCTACTCTTTTGTTGTACTGCACTTCCGAGGCCAAAATTGATTAAAAGATTCTGGAATCCTGCTAATTAAAGGCAAGTTGTTTAGCAAAATGTATTTGCGCATTTTGTTTTATTGGTGAATATATCTTGTTTAGCGTTTGGAGTAGAATGTTGGGAACTGGTCAGCCAATCAGAATGCTCCCTTTTTTGTCTATATTTAACTTAACAGTCCGGCAAAGGCAGCACTAATAGCCTTGTTGCTGTCACCAGCTGGTAAATAACAGCTGTTAAATACCCCACCCCCGTTTTCATGTTATGTACCCTCACGTGCGGCTAGGGCTTATAAATTATAACTAGATAGTAGCCCGCGGGAAATAAAGCTGAATTAGTCTTGGTCGCTACTCAATTTGAATGATTATGTTATATGTGCATATGTCACACTGACTCGCACAGGACTTAGCTTTCTTGATCACACAGTGTGTATTTAGCAACTGCAGCATCACTGTAGGTATAGTCCCACTTGTTTTTTAAACAAGCCAGAATCACATTTATCCACAAAAACCGAATAATTGTCTGGGGACAGAACAGTCACCCAAGCCCTCGTAAGCAGCAAACTGGACTACGGTAATACCCTCTACGCAGGAACCACGGCCAAACTCCAGAAGAGGCTGCAACGTATCGGGAATGCCTCCTCACGCCTCTTCCTGGACATCCCCCACCACTGCCACGTCATGGACTACCTGAAAAACCTGCACTGGCTCCCAGTCAACAAGAGAATCACCTTTAAACTCCTCACCCATGCTCACAAAGCACTGCACAACACCGGACCAGACTACCTCAACAGATGACTCTCCTTCTACACCCCGACCTGTCATCTCCGATCCGCCGACCCCACCCTCACAACTGTCCCACGCATCCGCAGAACTACAACCGGCGGTAGATCATACTCGCACCTCGCCTCCAAAACGTGGAACACTCTTCCCACCCACCTGCGCCAGACCAAAGACCTCCTTTCCTTCAGGAAACTTCTCAAGACCTGGCTGTTCGAGCAGTAGCAGCACCTCCCTCCCCTCCCTTCACCCTCCCCTCTTCAGCGCCTTGAAACCCTCATGGGTGAGTTGTGCCCTTTACAAATTCCTGATTGATTGATTGATTGATTGGGGAGAACAGACAAAGAGTAAACTTATATGAAACCTCAATTACGTACCCAAAACCAAAGAGAAAAGGAATACACACACCAGTCTTCCACTTTTAACATTCTTTGCTGCTAGGCAACTGTGATCCACACTGGAAAGAAATAACTAACTATATATTTTTTTCTGTACGACTGTCATGTTTGTCTGTGAATGCTGGTACTAACATACCTATCAGATTCCTGTGAAAACTTGATGAGACTTGTTCATTTGGAATCAACAGGAAGCTGGTGCAGTTGAAAACCAATGGGTTGATCACCAGCAAACCTTTGACCAAGTTGCAAGAGTACATGTTGGAGCATATAGCAGTGGGAGGTTTCCAGGAGTACTTCAGAAAATGTGTTGAGAATTCCTAATTATGAATATTTGAAGGTTTTTCTACATGCATAATTGAATATAACTGCCAATTAAGCATGGAGAAATTTGATCACCTTTATACAGTAGCACTTTTTAAAAATAAAGGGCCTGATGCAGAGTTTGGCAGAGGGTTTACTCCGTCACGACGGAGGAGGATATCCTGGACGCTGAAATCGAAATCCCATTATGTCCTATGGGATTTAGATTTCAGTGGATGGGATATCCGTCACCGTTGTGACAGATTAACACATCCACCAATGTCTAAATCAAGCCCAAAGTCTCTTAACACAAAATATTTTCCTTGTGAAGAAACCTTTTCTCCTACATGCTACCAATTTTAACGTGCTCTCTTCCTATTTTCCACTCTGCAAAGAGGTTCACTCCTCCTTCGACTGCCATACCTTTCTGATAATTTCCAGGGTGCGACTGGATTGGGTAAAAAGTTATGAATATTCAAAAGCTCTCAAATTTTAGGATGTTCCCAAACTTTTTAGGACATCCCCATCATGAAACACCAACGTCCTGCTTCTGAAGATAGACCTTACCCAAGCATAACTTTCTATCATCGAGGCGATTAATGTACACATAGGGAAATTGATTCACTGGTGCAGGTACAACTTTTATGAATTCCTTGCACTTGTGAATCATGCTATTTTCTCATATAAGTATTTGTAAGCATGTGTCAAACAGTGCTTGCACAAACTGTCCTTCCTACAACTTGGTATTTGTACAAGTCCCACCTTTGTGATAGTTTTTTTAAAACAAGTAAGTAGGATATAAAATGACTACGATTTGCACCCTGCCAATTGCATTGACTGAGAAACATGGACCGCAGATCCCAGGGGGCCATGCCATGATGGGCTTCACTGCTTCCGGGCAGAGCCGGGCTTCTATTTGTATTGTATGCTCCTGCAGTGTGTAAAGGCGACTAATTTAACCAGCTATTAATGTATTATTTCAGACAGCACAGTTCAGAAGCAGAAAGAGTCAAACCTTGCCCAATCTTTCTCATCTGTACTGGTTGAAATGGAGCTGTAACTGGAGAAACATGGAGTTAAATTAATTGACTTTACGCACAGCAAACACATGAAAACAGGCGCTCAGCTTTGCGCCGAAGCAGCGGAACCCATCATGATCTGCGCAGGTAAGTATTCTATTAAGAGGTAGTTGGTGGATGAAGTATGCGGGAATGATATTGTGATCACAATTATTTTCTTTTTCAGTTAAATACTGAGGATGACCCAGTGATTTATACCAACGTGAGTTGAGGATTATCACTCAAACATAGAAATTAAACCTGTGTAAAAATACACTTTAAAACATTTTTATCATATAACCTCAGTCACAAGCGTTATTGGAGCGACACAAGAAACAAAACAAAAACCCCATGTAGCTAATCTATGACTAACTAAAGATAGGACATCAAACAGGGCACTGTTGCCCTAGAGTTGCATACAAAAACTATATCGTCCTTCAAATGACGAACATCAATATAGAAATATTAATCTAAAGTCAATTTGATTCACATTTGTGAAACCCCATTCACAACAATCACAAAAGAAACCATGTTTAAAATAGCCAAGGAGACTACAGTGGCCTTGGTGACCGAAATAGGTTCCTAAAATTTCACTTTGGACCACAGTATTCTCTAGCATACATGGTCGCCAATTAGAACATACCAGTATAAACCAGACAACATACCTCTGATGTGAAATGGTCAGTTCATCTAGGTTAAACATTAGTTGGACATTGAAGGTTTATTTAGAAACAGCACCTCCTTGTCACATTGCGTGGTATTAGAGCATCCTTTTGTTAGTGATCTATTCAAAATTGTCAGAGCTCTAATCATGATTATATTAGTCAAATCATTAAAACATGATTACACCTTTTGTCTTATTATGCAACCATATATATTAAAAATTACTGTTAAACAGGTAATATGGTTAAAATCCAAAATCAAATAAGTTATACCAACCATAACTCACCCCCCAAACATGCATAGCTGATGACCTCAAATATTATCACCATGGCCATCTCAAATAATATAATTAGCGTTCTTGGTAAGCATATTGATAGGAAGAATGTATGACCACACTCTGTACCTCCAAGGGGCTTAACATGATCCAGTCCTATGTTCAAAGATCACTCTGCAAAAGCTAGGAATATGACCCAATAACATTTTCGGTTAATGGGGGAAAATGTGAGATTGCAGCTACGACAGTCTCTAAATAATTAATCCACACATCCCTCTAGCACACTCTTCAACCATCCACTGTGGGATCTAGGCAGAAGATGTGACCTTTGGCCACAATCTTCACCCATCTCCAGCCCTCCCAAAACTGCTGCACAAGCGCAGCTGATTTGAGGTGTCAAATGTTTGCAACAGCTGCATGAGCCACTCTCAAATTGTCTTCACCAAAGCCCAAAAACTGAAGTCCACAGAACCAAGTAGCTATGGTATTTGTTGCTGCACAGTAATCCTTGGTCAAGGGTGGAGTCTATACCCAGTGAAGAGTATAAGCATATCGCCTGCAAAGATATGCTAAACCCTGCATGGTCATATCTTTGAATTCAGGAGGACAACTCAGATATTTCATCCTTCGTAATGTGTTACATTTCATACCATTGAGATTGCTGCCTTGAATGAATTCATATTTTCTGTGCGAGACAATTGCAGTTTTTTTCATCTACAAATCCAAGTATCTTGAATAAACCAGAGTACAGAGGGTGGTTGAATTAAGTCCTTCAAACGTATACAAGCACTGGATTCTCTGTGTGTTCTTGTTGCCATCATATGTTTGGCTTATGTTCTCTTCTGATCCCAAAAATCTGAATTGGAGGAGACAAGTGATGTTAGTTTTCTAAACAAACAGCTGAGCAACCCAACATCTGTTTAGGAAGGCTCTTCATTTGGTTATAAATATATCCATCCACTGTTAAAGAGTTTAACTATATTATGAATCGGTCCATTTCTTCAAGTTCCATCACTGATGAATTTAAAAGACCTTCTCAAGGGAATCTCTAAAAAACAAAAGCTGATTCCTCTAAAACAGCCAGTTATATCCAGTTTTACATTTGCCACTGCTAAGCAAGCTCACTGAATATATTTGTGTCAGTACCTTTTAAGAATTTATAGAGTCTAACAATTTAGTATCTGTGATGGAGACAGGAGTTTAGTCTAGCACAATAGGCTATGTCCATCCTTGATGAATTCTGAACGAGGTACATAAGATGATGGTGTTGGAGCGCCTATTCTTCCATATCTTTCAGATGCATTCAGCACTCCAAGATAGAATGCGGAACGTTGGGATTTGGGGGCTTAATACCAGTTTAGATGACGTTCTTTCTAGATTTTTTCAATGAGAGTAAGTTATAGAAATCGCATAGTCTCAGCTATCATTGAAAATCATAACATGTGGTTTTGGAATCTACACCTAGGTCACCAAAGGCAACAGAAACCATGTTTTACTAAGCTTGTGCATCTAATGAGCATGTGCTCATTAATCTGCGTTTCAGCCACAGTACGAAGGGAATGAAGTTGATTTGTCCCAGAACAAGAGGCAGAGTTCTGGAAAGCACAACAGGCCCTTTGATCAGCAAAATCGTATGCATGCTGCTGATTCGACAGAAGCTGCTGGGATACGAAAGAAAATAGATTTTCGTGCACTTTAAAGTTGTTTATGGAACAATTTCAGCGTTGAAGATTGTATTCAGAATAATCCAGATTCTGGTAGATGCTGTTGTAGACTTTGCTAAATATTGCCAGAACTCAGGGGTGAACTGGACATTAAGGACCTTATTCACAATGGTGATTATTCATGTGTATATTTACTCAAGTGCATATTTACTCCTACACCTAAGTGTAATGCTTCACTTTTTGCAGTTTACTATTTCTAAGTGGAGATTTACACCTTTGTGTAGTGTTATAATGTGTGTTTTATGAATAGAATCTTTGTAGATTGTCATGGGAACCGTGACATTCCGCCTCAGACGGTTACTGGGAGCTGGCTGAGGTGGAGGTCACATCTGTTACTGGAACTGAAAATAAACTATCTACGAAATCATCTCTGTGCCTGTGCCATCCTTCACAACATATATTTATTTGGCGACGAGTTTGAGCCAGCTTTTACAGTGAATGAGTGGTGTGATCTCTATCTCGAAGGAAGGAAAAGCACTGTGTAAGGAGCGTCAGAATCTTAATCTGATGTTATCCAGAGACTTCGCCGATCAGCTGGTTTCAGATGTGAGATGGCAGACAGACATCCTGTAAGATTTGTGTGCTGAGTTGTCTCTGGATCAGCAGCTGCTTTCCATCAGACTTTGTGTTTGGGAGCAAAGGAGGTCGTGTAAGCGCAAGGCTAACTATTGCGGTCAGTGTCTTGTTTACAGTTTTGTTAACTGAACCAGTGTGGAAGTCTGTGGTGCAAGTCATCATATGTTACATATCAACGGTTGATACGGGCACACGCAGCTTTAACTCAAACATTGGTGGAACACTCGTGCCACAAAAGCAAGCGAAAGCACGTGGAGCTCAAAGTCACCTTGGTGCCATACAGCAAACAAAAGCGCGTGGGAGCGCAGCGTCACCTTGGTGCCATACAACAAACAAAAGCGCGTGGGAGCGCAACGCAACCTTGGTGCCACACGTCAAGCAGAAGCGCGTGGGAGCGAAATCTCACCTGAGTGCCGCACACAGCAAGCGAAAGTGTGTAGGAGCGCAGCGTCATCTTGGTAACCCTGCAGTTCAGAGTGCGCAGGAACACAATTTTGTTTAGCAGTCAGTGTTCTTTCCGGCATCTGTCTAAGGACTACTTCCGGTATGCAAGCACTAGAGGAAAGGCCGTTCTGATGCTCACACCGACACCTAAGACAGCATATACTGAGCTAATACTCAGTCTTTATATTGATTTTGGGATCATTTTCTTTGCTCTTTTGGCAGCACGATGAGCTAATTCCATACCTGTTGCCATGATGGGGACCGTCTGCGATGTGCACGCATGTTACTGAAACGTTTCTGATCTTTGTGTTGTTTTTTTTTTCTTCATGCTTTCTTGGCACTAACAGTACTTTGCAGAGACAGTGCACTAGTGGGGGGGCAATTGGTTAGCGTATTTCATTAAGTTTTAATATATATATTATTGCTATAGATATATGTTTATATGATATTCGTCATTGAACAATAACAACATGGATTTACAAGCCATTGCACCACCACCTCTGTTCTTACCCCAACCGGGTGAGCCGTCACTTGAGTAGGAAGAATGGTTAGATGTTTTTGATAATTATTTAGAGGCAATTGATGGGCGAAATTTTTCCCTGGGGCGAAAAAAAACGATTTTATTAAATGCTTTGGGTAAGGAAGGACAACACATTTTTAAGTACCTACCTCCGTTACCCATTCAGGAAGATCAACCTGATGTGGATGTTTATGCTGATGCACGTAAGCGCTTAGAAATCAGATTTGCAAAGGGTCACAATATAGTAATTAGGCGAGATAAATTTTATACCCAGCCACAACGTCCAGGGGAGTCGATCGATGATTTTGTCACCAGGTTAAGAGAATTGTCGCTAAAATGCCAGTTTGGTCCAATGACTGAAGAGATGATACATGACCAACTTATAGTACAGTGTAACAGTTGTAAGATACAAGAGAGATTGTGGGCTGCGAAAAATCCTACGTTGAAAGATGCCATTGAGATAGCTAAAGTAATTGAAGAATCTGAGTACTGCATGAGAGTGATGGATAAGAGGGAAGAGAAAATTGGAGTGTCAGTTATTGGTCAGCATACAGACAGTGAAGCTATGGGTAGCAAAGGTGGGGCAAGTGCGTGTAAAAGCAGTGAAGGTGGTCAGAATGTGAGAGTAATTGGTAAGGGATGCAACAACTGTGGCAGCTATAGTCACAGTACCGGGGTGAGAAACTGTTTTGCGAAAGGAAAGGATTGTAGGAAGTGTGGGCAAAAAGGACATTTTGCAAGGATATGTCGAGGGATTGCAAAGATGAAGGTAGCAGTGTTATCAGAAGAACCAGATGAGGCTTTGAGTATGCGTGCAGACAGAGTATTGATTGTTGGGCATCAAGACAATAGGAGACAAAGACCTACAGCTGAATTTCTTATAGAGTGAAAATTCATTTAATGGTTGACTTGGGGTCTTTATACACCATCATGCCAAAGAAATTGTTCATGTCTAATTGGCCTGATGTCAAGTTGTTGCCAAAAGACATCAACCCTGGTGGGTATCAGGGTGAAGTAATCGATATTGTAGGCTATATGGTAGCTGACATCATCTTTGATGAAAGGGTGGTTGAGGGAAGAGTATATGTGGCAGAATCAGGTCCACCGATTCTCAGGTGGGCTCATCAATATGACTTACACATTGTCATAAATCCACATGCGCAGAATCCCGTTATGGTAGTACAGGAAGTGATGTTGAAAGACATTATCAGGGGTGCGGAGAATGTGTTTCGTGAGGAAATGGGTGAACTCAAAGGGTATGTGCACAAAATTAAATTGAAACAAGGGGCGATGCCAATCCAGCATAAGGTTAGAAGGGTACCTATTGTGGTTAGGGAGGAAGTTAACAAATTATTGCGAGAAATGTTGAAAAATAGGGTAATTGAGCCAGTGGAGACTTCAGAGTGGATTTCTCTGGTTGTAATTACTCGCAAGGCTGATAACAAGTTGAGATTTTGCGTCGACTTGAGGAGCTTGAACCAATGTGTAGTTGCAGATAATTTTCCCCTTCCCAACATAAATGAACTTTTGACTCTACTGAAGGGTGGTGAATTTTTCACGAAATTAGATTTGAAACATGCTTATCATCAAGTCAAATTGCACAATGATTCTAAACCTCTTACATCTTTCATAACCATGGAAGGCACGTTCCAATTTACCCGAATGCCTTTTGGGTTATGTTCGGCGGCCAGTGTGTTTCAGAGAGTAATGAGTGAGGTACTCCGTGATTTAGAATGTGTCATTTACTTCCAGGATGATATTTTAATCTTTGGAGACACAGTCGAGAATCATAATTTCACCTTAAAACAGGTCCTTGACAGAATTTCTAATGCTGGGTTGACATTGAGGAAAGAGAAATGTGTGTTCTTGGTCAGGGAGATAGAATATCTTGGGCATACCCTCTCAGGTGATGGTATCAAGCCTAAGAGTAACTTATTAGATGCTATTAGGTTGGCTCCACCGCCTCAAGACAAAGATCAATTGAGGTCCTTTTTAGGAATGATAGAGTATTATTCAAAATTTGTGAAGAATTTTGCTTCTAAGACCGAGGTACTGAAAATGTTATTGAGGAAGGGTGTAAGATTTTTGTGGTCTAACACGCAACAAGGGTGTTTTGAGGCCATAAAGGAGGAGATGTGTGCTGCTGGCATACTGACCCCTTTTGATACAGGGAAGAGATCAGTAATTACTGTGGATGCGAGTGCATACGGTATAGGAGCAGTGTTTGCGCAGATACATCCAACAGGTGAAAAGACTGTTGCATTTGCTTCGCGTTCCTTAACAAATTCTGAGCGCAATTATTCCGTTAATGAGAGGGAAGCTTTGGCTGCAGCTTGGGGTATGGAGTATTTCAGAGTTTACATATGGGGAACGCGAGTGACATTACGTTCGGACCACAAACCTTTGATGAAGATTTTGTCTTCTGGTGGGGCTGGCAAGGGTTCGGCAAGACTGGCTTGGTTAGCAGCTAGATTACAGGAATACATTTATGTTCTAGAATACGTACCTGGGTGGAAGAATGTGCAGGCAGACTGCCTATCACGTTTACCTTTGGATTGGAAGTCGGTTGACAAAGAAGGCGTGTTAAAGTATGAGAGTAAAGGGGCAGTTGCAAGTGTTTGTGATGTAGTACACTGGACCTTGGGGGCTGTGAGTAAAGAGGAGTGGGAACAAGCGATGACACATGATGAAGTGTTGAAGGGAGTACTCAAGATGATAGTGGAAGGAGGAAGGAGAGAAAGTACGTTACCCACAGCTCTTATGCCATTTGGGAAAGTTTTGGATGAATTGTCTAGTATAGACAGCAAAGTTTTGGTACGGGGAGAAAGGTTGATACCCCCGTTAGGTGTCAGGAAAAAGTTATTTGATATTGCCCACGAAGGACATTTAGAGCAAACTATGTCAAAAAAGCGTCTCAGAGCTGAGTTTTGGTGGCCAGGAATGGACGATGATGTAGTAAACTGGGTAGAGAGGTGTTCTGAGTGCATTGAAAGTGAGAAAAGGTTGAAGGTGGGTAAGCAATCCATGTGTGGGACCATGCAGGATCCAGGCATAGCGTGGCACACAGTCTGTGGTGATTTTATTGGTCCAATTGCAGGTGTGAATCACAATCAGAGGTTTGCTTTTGTCTTGGTTGATCTGAATACCAGTGGCTAGTCGGGAAGTTCATGGCGGAAGTGACGACTGCTTCTACAATAAAGATATTATCTGAAATCTTTGGTGAGGAAGGTTACCCAGACTGTCTTGTCACCGATAACGGTACTCAACTTACGTCACATCCTATGAAACAATTTTTAAGTGAGTGCGGCGTGAAACATGCACGCACTTCTCTTTATAATCCTCAAGGTAACGGTGCAGTAGAAAGGGCTAATAGGATGGTTAAGGGAGCCATTCAACTAGCCTTGGTGAATAGACTATGTGTAGGGAAGGTCGTGAGTGATTTGGTGTGGGCATATCGGACTACGGAGAACAACACACTTGTATCTTCGCCTTTTGAGTTAATGCGTGGTCGGAAGCCTAGTACCAAATTGATACCGTTTTGGTTAAAAGCTTTGTTGGAAGGGAATGGAGGTGTGCAGGAATGCCAACAGGGAGCAAGAAAACACAGTAACAAAATTGTCCCTGGCGATTGGGTAAAAATAAAATCTGGACAATGTATTGGAGGATTAAACAAGTTTCGAGGGCCGTTTAAAGTTAAGGATATTGGGAGATGGCACGTTGTGTTGGAAAATGGTGAAAAGTGGAATCTTAGGAGGGTAGCTAGATTTGGTGTGCAGGGCTCGAAGTACGGTACACAGAGGAGTGAATGAGAGGGGTCTATGTTGATGGAGGATGAAGGTGTGCTCTCAGAAAGTCAGAGTTATAGAAAAGAGTGTGAGTCAGGCTCTCTAACATTTGATGATGAGACCGCTAGGTCCATAGTTGGAGCACCGAAGAATTTGGACAAAAGTGGGATGTCAACTTCTCGGAGTTCAGAAGATGAGCGTGTGACAATCTCTCAAACATCAGAGGTTGAGTCTCCTCAGAATATTCCGGAGTTTGAACAGAGTCCCGGGGAGGGTCGTTTGCATTCGAAGGAGCAGAGACAAAGGCGTCCTCCTTTATACTTAAAAGATTATGTAAAGTAGTCATGTTTTAAGTTATGTCTATCATAAGTCAAGTTTCAATCTAACTTTGTTTTGTTTTGGATAAGTTATAGTAACCTTTAAGTTGAGAACCAAGAGGGGTGGGGGGCTTTTATATAAAGAAGGAGGATATGTTATAATGTGTGTTTTATGAATAGAATCTTTGTAGATTGTCATGGGAACCATGACATTCCGCCTCAGACGGTTACTGGGAGCTGGCTGAGGTGGAGGTCACATCTGTTACTGGAACTGAAAATAAACTATCTACGAAATCCTCTCTATGCCTGTGCCGTCCTTCACAACATGTAGACTTACATGTCTTCACACAATCAAATAGGAAAACACAGAATTTACAAGTGTAACAGTACTACTAGCAACTTTTTACCTGTTGACTGAGATCTCCACCGTTGCAGAGGCAATCATCCTATAAGAAGGCATGGGGAACTTCATAAAAAATATTATTTCCTTTAAAAAAATAAATCACATTATAATATGCTATACAAATGTAAATATTTTTAAAATATTTTATTATGAATATGGAAATAATAGAATTCCATTTTAAAGCACATTTAATTTGTCAAATAAATGTATATACAATAATAAAACAATTCACATATTTTATTTAAATTTATAAATATTAATTTTATACAACCATTTAAGGATGACTCACCATCACTAACATTTGTATTATTATTTAAAATGTAGTAAACCTGGTTAAAAGTTATGTATTTAATCAGTATACAAATATTTTACGTTTTTTAAAAAGCATTCTTTGCTTTAGAATTGCTTATTAAAGTTAAAAAATAAATTTTTATATTTGTATCACATAAATATAAATATGCACCATGTAGGAGAGGGACAGAATAGTCCACTAAAAAGATCTCTTTAATGAAGAGCCTGTCCGTTGTAGCAGAGGTCAGAAATGTGATGTTTGTTCTTGACAGCATATTTGGAATTCATGGGGGTACATTGTAGTGCATAATAGAAGAAAATAGAACAAGGGGAATGAACGTTCTTCAGATGTGGTGGTAGAGAAGAAGCAAGAATGTGAGAATGAAATATTTTATTGGGTTGTAGAAAAAATGGTGAACAAGAGAGAAATGCTGGTTGTGTTTTTTGTCAGAATAAGCCGTGAAAGGTATTAGTTCAGCATGAGCAAATAGCACAGACAATTACTACATATTCATTTAGTACATGGGCACATGCCAGTCAAAATGAAATTCAATTTAGGTGCAAACCGTAGTTTGCACCGGAAACAACATTAGCCCTGCAGTTCAAATCAGGGTTTATGTCGTTCAACCCTTTTTCATTTCGTAGCCTTTCACAGACTTCTCCCAGGCTGTTAGAAATTGGGCCTCTAGTTAGCAGAGTTTTCCACCCTGTCCAAGTAGGAACCACAATCCTAGTCAGGGTAAGTCAGTTACACTCCCTAAATAACCTGTGCTCACTCTCTGGTAGCTTAGCACAGAACATTCAGGCTTAACTTAAGAGGCAATGTGCAAAGTATTTGTGCAACACTCAAGTACAGTAACACAATGAAAACACCACATAAAGACTCCACACCAGTTTCAAAAATAGGAAATATTTATCTGATTAAAACAATAACAAAACAACAATAAATCAATCAGTACTTTGCAAGTTATCGCATTTTCAAGTATGCATCTAATATAACAGTGCTGAAGAAATTAGTTTGTTCTTGCAAGGGCTAGAAAAGCACCCACGATTACAGAGTTGTTGCAATCTCACTTAGGCTGGGCGGTTGATAGGGATCCCTACCGGGAGATCAACTGGTATGTGCGCAGTAGTTGAACAAGCCTTTACAGGCACACCCAAATGACTCACAAGTCCCTCGGAACCGATATAGAAAATTTGCTTAGTGCCCTGTAGTGCAGGATATACACAGAGGACCTCGCAGGTCCGTTCCTTAACACAGTACCTCTCAGTGAAGGAGCCGTCCTCCTGATTCAAGGGGTTCAGCATCAAGCTGTACAAGGTTATCCTCGATGGAAAAAGCAGGTTCGGCGAGTTCATACTGCGGCATGCAGTGCGGCCTTACTCTGCACATCATTACAGCAACACTGGGGTTGCACTGGAAGGCTTCCCTCAGTCCTGGGGCATCGGCTCCGGCAGAAGGCCTTAATTTTAATCAGTGTCTGTAGGAAAGTCCTCCTTTTTGCCCTGGTCACCCCCATACTTTTTGGACAGGTACTGGTGGTTACTGACTCTTGGCTGTGACCTGGGTACTGCTTACCAGTCCCAGGGCTAGTGCTCTGTGTAAAGTGGATATGCAAATTAGGTTAATTATAATTGGCTAAATTAACCTACCTATAAGTCCCTAGTATATGGTAGGGCATCTAGGTTTAGGGACCAGAGCATAGGTAGTGCATCCATAGGTGCACTGCTGAGGTGCCCAGTGTCATTTTAAAGGCAGGCCTGCCTTGCTGGCTGCTTTTAAATTAAAGTTATATGCAAATTCGACTTTGGAATTAAAAGTAGTTCCAAAGTCTTAAACTACCTTATTTTTACATATACAGGGAGTGCAGAATTATTAGGCAAATGAGTATTTTGACCACATCATCCTCTTTATGCATGTTGTCTTACTCCAAGCTGTATAGGCTCGAAAGCCTACTACCAATTAAGCATATTAGGTGATGTGCATCTCTGTAATGAGAAGGGGTGTGGTCTAATGACATCAACACCCTATATCAGGTGTGCATAATTATTAGGCAACTTCCTTTCCTTTGGCAAAATGGGTCAAAAGAAGGACTTGACAGGCTCAGAAAAGTCAAAAATAGTGAGATATCTTGCAGAGGGATGCAGCACTCTTAAAATTGCAAAGCTTCTGAAGCGTGATCATCGAACAATCAAGCGTTTCATTCAAAATAGTCAACAGGGTCGCAAGAAGCATGTGGAAAAACCAAGGCGCAAAATAACTGCCCATGAACTGAGAAAAGTCAAGCGTGCAGCTGCCACGATGCCACTTGCCACCAGTTTGGCCATATTTCAGAGCTGCAACATCACTGGAGTGCCCAAAAGCACAAGGTGTGCAATACTCAGAGACATGGCCAAGGTAAGAAAGGCTGAAAGACGACCACCACTGAACAAGACACACAAGCTGAAACGTCAAGACTGGGCCAAGAAATATCTCAAGACTGATTTTTCTAAGGTTTTATGGACTGATGAAATGAGAGTGAGTCTTGATGGGCCAGATGGATGGGCCCGTGGCTGGATTGGTAAAGGGCAGAGAGCTCCAGTCCCACTCAGATGCCAGCAAGGTGGAGGTGGAGTACTGGTTTGGGCTGGTATCATCAAAGATGAGCTTGTGGGGCCCTTTCGGGTTGAGGATGGAGTCAAGCTCAACTCCCAGTCCTACTGCCAGTTCCTGGAAGACACCTTCTTCAAGCAGTGGTACAGGAAGAAGTCTGCATCCTTCAAGAAAAACATGATTTTCATGCAGGACAATGCTCCATCACACGCGTCCAAGTACTCCACAGCGTGGCTGGCAAGAAAGGGTTTAAAAGAAGGAAATCTAATGACATGGCCTCCTTGTTCACCTGATCTGAACCCCATTGAGAACCTGTGGTCCATCATCAAATGTGAGATTTACAAGGAGGGAAAACAGTACACCTCTCTGAACAGTGTCTGGGAGGCTGTGGTTGCTGCTGCACGCAATGTTGATGGTGAACAGATCAAAACACTGACAGAATCCATGGATGGCAGGCTTTTGAGTGTCCTTGCAAAGAAGGGTGGCTATATTGGTCACTGATTTGTTTTTGTTTTGTTTTTGAATGTCAGAAATGTATATTTGTGAATGTTGAGATGTTATATTGGTTTCACTGGTAAGATTAAATAATTGAAATGGGTATATATATTTTTTTGTTAAGTTGCCTAATAATTATGCACAGTGATAGTCACCTGCACACACAGATATCCCCCTAACATAGCTAAAACTAAAAACAAACTAAAAACTACTTCCAAAAATATTCAGTTTTGATATTAATGAGTTTTTTGGGTTCATTGAGAACATGGTTGTTGTTCAATAATAAAATTAATCCTCAAAAATACAATTTGCCTAATAATTCTGCACTCCCTGTATGTCACCCCTAAGGTGTGCCCTATGTGCCCCTAGGGCTGGGTGCCATGTAACTATAAGCACGGACCTTATAAAAGTAGTTTTATAAGCCCTGGTGAGGTATAAACTGCCAAATTCGATTTTCCCTCATTGTAGTGAATGGCCTTCATAGGCTAGAATGGGGAGACTTTATTTTAATTTTAAAAGTCCCCTTAAGTACGAAGAGTTTGGTATCAAATTAATTGTTATAATAAATCCCACAGCTTCCAGTTGTGGGATTTAATATAATTTGTTCAGGTAAAAAGTTTTAAACGGTACCTGAAAAGTTGCCAATCTCAGCCCTGTGTTGTTTTTGCTGCTGTGCTCTGATTGGCCAGCCTCTGGCAGCCTACCCAGGCTGCCTTGATGAGGTGTGAAGTGGCCTGGCTTCACACAAAGTGATGTGCCTGTGGGAGGAGAACTCCCCTCAGCAGATGGTGAGGCAGGAAGGGGGAGGGCTGCCAAACTGGTCTTCAAAGGCAGAGAAGGACATTTGGAGCAACCCAGCAACACCACCACATCCTGCAACCCCAGACAACTAGGTGCCCCCTTAATTAGATTAGGAGAGGGCAGGAGAGGGGCGTGTTTATGATTTTTAGCCACACCAGTGGGTGGGCTCAGCCAGATGTAACCTCCAAAAATCATTTTCAGTCATGATGGATTTTTGAGGAATGTTGCCTCCTGGGACTGATTTTTGCCACACATCCCAGGAAGTGGTCATCACAGGGGGAAGGTCCCTGCACCTGATTGGAGGATCAGGACCCCCCTGTTTTTCACCCAGGAGCAAGGATAAAACTGGCAGACCTGCACCCACACCTCAGATCCCCATCAGATTCCAACAAGGAAGAGCCAAAGGAGAAGAAGGACTGCCCTGCTGGACCCCTGGCCTGCACCTGGACCCTGCACTCTGAAGGACTGCACCAGCTGCACACTTGGGCTTCACCACAAGAATGACTTTGCCTGGCTTCAACTGGTTCAAGGAGGGACTCCCTGTTTGCTACAGGTGAAAAACCGCTAACCAGAGTCCCCTGTACCAACTCTTGAAGAAATCAACCAGCTGACCACTGTCCAGTCGCCAAAAAGGAGTTTGCGCCAGGTGCATTCTGGGAGTTGTAGTCCATACGCCCAAGGATCACCTCAGAGCTTCTGGAACCTTGGGGTGAGCTTTGGACCCCAAAAGAACCTTAAAGGAACATCTGGGAGAAGATCTAGAAGTTTGGAGAAGTTTGGAGAACTTTTGGAAAAAAAGCTCCATAGAGGGACCGACCCGCTGCAGCAACTCTAGCCGGCTTGCCTCAACCGTGACCCGGCCTGATTTGCAGGTTTGTCCCGGTGAAGAAAATCTCCAAAAAAAGAGACTAAGTCCAAACGTAGAAAGTTGACCGGGACCTCCCAGCCAGCATATCCGAGGAGGGCTCCAAGGACGTCGGCTCAAGATCCAGGTTTACCCCGGTCGAAGGATTTTCACCTAAAAAAAACGACTAAGGCCCATATTTTGTATTTTGCAGGTTTGCGCAGTTTTTGTGTCAAAAAGCGGCGCAAATGCGGCGCAAAAAAAAGTATAAATATGGGCCTAAGTCTGAAGATAAAAATCTCCACCGAGGGCTCCCGCGATGCGTATCTGGAGAAGAGTTCCAGGAGGTCGGATTGGACTGGCAGGTTTGTCCTCCCCGTGGAAGTTCCTGTCCCGTCACTATTCCACCTGCACAAGGGATAACGATGCTTGATGTGGCGGCCTTTTCATTCTTACCCTGTGCATGCCCTGTTCAGCGGTGCTTTGCCATGGCGGTTCAGGACTCTTAAGCGGTGCTTGGCCATGGCGGTGCAAGCATTGTTCAGCGGTGCTTTGCCATGGCGGTTCAGGACTCTTCAGCGGTGCTTTGCCATGGCGGTGCAAGCATTGTTCAGCGGTGCTTTGCCATGGCGGTGCATGCATTGTTCAGCGGTGCTTTGCCATGGTGGTTCAGGACTCTTCAGCGGTGCTTAGCCATGGCGGTGCAAGCATTGTTCAGCGGTGCTTTGCCATGGCGGTTCAGGACTCTTCAGCGGTGCTTTGCCATGGCGGTGCAAGCATTCTTCAGCGGTGCTTTGCCAAGGCGGTTCAGGCATTGTTCAGCGGTGCTTTGCCATGGCGGTGCATGCATTGTTCAGCGGTGCTTTGCCACGGCGGTGCATGCATTGTTCAGCGGTGCTTGGCCATGGTGGTGCAAGCATTGTTCAGCGGTGCTTTGCCATGGCGGTTCAGGACTCTTCAGCGGTGCTTAGCCATGGCGGTGTGTGGACTGGGCATTGGTGTGTGGCATGACGTTCTCTGGACTGGGCATTGGTGTGTGGCATGACGTTCTCTGGACTGGGCATTGGTGTGTGGCATGACGTTCCCTCATTGCCCAGCGGGGCTGTGGCAGCCGGGGCCCTCCTGGGCACTGACTCCGGCGGTGGTCTCCTGACCAGTGACGATACTTGGGCCCTCCAGGGCACTGACTCCGGCAGTGGTCTCCTGACCAGTGACAATATTTGGGCCCTCCAGGGCACTGACTCCGTCAGTGGCGGTGGTCTCCTGACCAGTGACCATACTTGGGCCCTCCAGGGCACTGACTCGGGCGGTGGTCTCCTGACCAGTGACGATACTTGGGCCCTCCTGGGCACTGACTCCGGCGGTGGCGGTGGTCTCCTGACCAATGACGATACTTGGGGCCTCCAGAGCACTGACTCTGGCGGTGGTCTCCTGACCAGTGACGATACTTGGGCCCTCCTGGGCTATGACTCCGGCGGTGGTCTCCTGACCAGTGACGACGGTGCTGGCGGTGGCGTCACGACCGCCGGGAAGGATGCCACCCTTCTCCGCCGTGCTGCTCACACTAGGCTGTGCAGGCTTCCTCTGGCCCTTCCCCACCTTTGGAGGAGTCACAGCTGACTCTGCAATCCCCCTGGAACCCCTGTGAGTTGTTTTGCCTCCAGGAGTCTTCACAGGGTCCCGTCGGCCACTTTCCAATTTCAGAGCCTTTACAGGGGGTGGGCTGCCAGTGCCTTGGCTCCGGGTCACACTGCCTGCCCTGGTGGCCGGTGCACTCCATACACCTTGAACAGGCACCACTGGTTTTGAAGGCTTTTTGGCTGAGGCGCTACGACGAGACTGATGAATTGGAGGGGGGGCAAAAAGTTCAACTTTACACAGGGACAGTTTCTGACGAACACTGGGGTGGGTAGTTGGAGGGGGTCTGGGAGTGGAGGAAGAGGAGGTGTTTGTAGGAGGTGTCACTTTAGGTGTTTTGGGTGCAGGTGCAGGTACTGGAGGCTGTCGTGAGGTGGATGGATGTTGGGTGTGTGGTTGGCCGCGTTTGTGTACTTTGGGTGGGGGCGTCACAGACACACTGGGAGAGGACACAGGGAAAGTGTAAATGGGAGTGAAGGTGGTGATTGCAGGTGAGCGGGGTGTGGTGCTGGGTGTACTGCTGCGAGTCCTAGTGCCTGTGATGTAGTGCATGCAGGTGAGAGTGTAGACGACACTGGGAGGGAGGAGGGAGACGACGAGGAGGGGGACACAGTGGAGGCAGTGGATGTTGCAGTGTCTGCATGTGGGTGATGCTTGTGTGTGTGCCTGTGGGTTGTGTGGTGCCTATGTTTGCCTGAGCTACTTTTGTGTGTTGAGGTGTGTGCACGCTGGTCTGTAGGTGTGCTTGGGATAGGATGGGGTACAGGGGATTGGGTCTGGGTGAAGGAAGTTGGAGGGGGGAGGCTAGACACAGGGACAATGGCTGCCATCAGTGCTGAGGCCAGAGATTGCAGGGTTCGCTGAAGGGCAGCCTGACCAGAAGGAATGCCCTCCAGGAATGCATTACCGTGTTGCAACTCCCTTTCTACACCCTGGATGGCATTCACAATGGTAGACTGCCCAACAGTGAGTGACCTGAGGAGGTCAATGGCCTCCTCACTGAGGGCAGCAGGGGTGACTGGGGCAGGGCCTGAGATGCCTGGGGCGAAGGTGATGCCCACCCTCCTGGGTGAGCGGGCACGGGGCGAACGCTGAGGGGCTGCTTGGAGGGCGGTGCTGGTAGGGGAGGTGGCGGCTGTACCTGTAGAAGTGGGAGGCACAGATGGTGCCGCCACCACAAGGGAGCTCCCATCGTCGGACGAGTCCGTGTCGCAGGTTGCTGATCCGGTGGCCGACGTGAAGCTCCCCTCGCCCTCCGTCCCACTGGTGCATTCAGAGTCTGTGGTGTGGCCCTCCATGGCCATGTGGGATGCAGCTCCCTCATGCTCCAGTGCCACTGTACGTCCGCCTGATGATGCTAATGCTCACAAGAACAGGGAGAGCACAAAAAGGGGGGGGAGACAGAAGAAATACAGGTTGAGTACATGGCATACCGCGACCGTTGGCGGACAATACAGACACAGCAGCCCCCTGCACTACGCCGTGCTCCTGGCCTCTACAGATGCAATTTCTGGGATCTGGCCTACATGTCTATGGTGGATATCTGCACACATGGATGCCACAGGGGCATCTATACCTGTACTTGCAACTCTACTGAGGTGGGGTAGGGTGCCACATGGCCTGCATTACGGAGGTGCCTAGTCTACCTATTTCTGCCTGGCCTAGGTACACCCACAGGCCTCCTCCCCCACCCAGACACCTCCACTGCGCGCTAAGTCAGCAGAATGAGAGTGTACTCACCCCCTTGTGTCTGCTGTGATGCCCTCAAACGCCCATCCAACTCAGGGTAGGCTACTGCCAGGATCCTGAACATCAGGGGGGTCATGGGGCGACGGGCACCTCTCCCACGTTGGGAGGCCATCCCCAGCTGAGCCTCCGCCGTCTTCTTGCTCCAGCGGCGAATGTCCTCCCATCGTTTACGGCAGTGGGTGCTCCATCTCTGGCGGACCCCCAGGGTCCGGACGTCCTTGGCGATTGCACGCCAATTGTCCTTCTTCTGGTGGGCGCAGACCTACATGACATGCACAAGGAAAGAAGAGAAGTCATTAACAACCGCTCCATCGATGTGCGTGGCCCCCTTCCCTACCCTTGCCATGTGGCACATACATTAACATGCATTAATGTTGCCTGAACTCTGCCCCCTTCCCTCTTCCAACCAGCCCTCTCCACCCAGGCCAAGCCCATACAACGTGCTCCCTGTGTACTAACCTGTTGGTCTGGAGGACCGTAGAGTAGCGTGTACTGGGGGAGGACCCCGTCTACCAGTTTCTCCAACTCCTGAGCAGTGAAGGCAGGGGCCCTTTCCCCAGACGCAGCAGCCATCGTCGCTTCCAGACCGAGGTCACAGCAGCACTTGCAGTATAGGTCCTCTCCTGTCGAAGGTCAAGTATCTAGTGATTGAACTGATAGAAAATGGCGGTGACTTCCGCGGCGGTGCGTATCATCACCACCGGTGCACTTCCTCATTGGCTCCTGGGACCCCCTAGGGTCCAATGTTAACCAATGCAGCATTGCGCCGCGGTCTACGACCGCCTACCGTGACGGTATGCAACGCCAGCGCAGTTACCCCACAATCCCATTGTCACAGTTTAGAGGTCAGGCATCCGCCATTTCAGGGGCCCACATGGCTCCATTTACTTCTGCGTCACTCAGAGCTAGGCCTACACTCAACACACATACAGGAAGGGTTTTGTGTTTGGTGTTGTGTTCTGTGTAACTGTGGGTACATACCTGGAAAAAAGTTGACTCGATCCTCGCTGTTGTCCTTCCTAGGCACCATCAGCTGGGACATTTGAGACGATGGCGGAATCCTCCGGTGTACCGAACGCTGGTGGACCTGTTGACAATGGAAGAGCGACATGTAATCGTCACCTACCGGTTTGACCGTGCCACAATCCAGGAACTATGTACCCAGTTGGAGCCAGACCTGATGTCACCAATCCGCCATCCCACTGGAATACCCCCTGACGTGCAGGTGCTATCAGTGCTCCATTTCCTTGCAAGTGGGTCTTTTCAGACAACAGTGGCCATGGCATCAGGGATGTCCCAGCCTATGTTTTCCAACGTGCTGTCCAGAGTGTTGTATGCCCTGCTGAAACACGTAAGGAGATACATAATTTTCTCTGAGGTTGAAGATTTGGCAACAGTGAAAGGTGACTTCTATGCCATTGGACATATCCCCAACGTCATAGGTGATATTGATGGGACCCATGTAGCTCTGGTCCCCCCCCACAGGAGTGAACAGGTGTACAGGAACCGGAAGAGTTATCATTCCATGAATGTACAGATGGTGTGTTTGGCAGACCAGTACATCTTGCAGGTAAATGCAATGTTCCCTGGCTCAGTGCATGACACCTACACCTACATCCTGCAGAATAGCAGCATCCCTGATATGATGGGTGAACTCCAGAGGCACCGTGTGTGGCTATTAGGGGACTCTGGTTACCCCAACCTTTCCTGGCTATTGACCCCAGTGAGGAATCCCAGGACCAGGGCATAGGAACGGTACAATGAGGCCCATGGGTGGGCTAGGAGGATGATCGAGCGGACCTTCGGCCTCCTGAAGGCCAGGTTCAGGTGCCTCCATACGACAGGTGGTTCCCTATTCTACTCACCGGAGAAGGTGTGCCAGATCATCATCGCCTGCTCAATGCTTCACAATCTTGCATTGCGACGCCAGGTGCCTTTTCTGCAGGAGGATGGTCCAGATGACGGTGTTGTGGCAGCTGTGGAGCCTGTGGAGCGTGTGGACAGTGATGAGGAGGAAGCTGAGGAAGAAGACAACGACAACAGGGAGTCAGTCATACAGCAATATTTCCAGTGACACACAGGTGAGAACATTTTCATTTGTTACATTACATTCACTGTCACACGACTTACTCTATCCTGTCTGTAATTTACTGGGATTATTTGGTAACTGAGTTGTTCCTTTCCATTACGGTTTCACAGGTGTGGTTACCAACGTGTGTCATCTGCAAGCATCCTTCAAGGACTTGTGATGTGTGACATTGGTATGTTGCCTTAACAACTATAAACGCTTTTTGACACTGTCATTGATAATACAATTCACAAAAACATGGACTGACTCCAGAAAGTTTTGTGGTTCAAGGGTGTTTATTTAAATGCTCAATATTGGAGGGGGTTGTAAAATGGTGAGGGGTGATGGTGGTCCAGTCTATTATGTCTCACAGGTGCACTGCCCATCTGGGCATAGGAAGTGGAGCAGGGGCAGTTAAAGTATGGACAGGGTAACAAAGTGGGACGGTGGGGGGACAATCAGGGTGGTCTCATTTCCTGGTGGGGGTCTTGCCATCTTGCTCTGTCCTGTTCCTGGATCTCAGGGACCGCTTGCGTGGTGGTTGTCCGTCTGCGGGGGTGGGGTGCTGGTGTGGTGGTCCTGTGGCGGGGCGTCCTGTCCACTAGCGCCGGCGGAGGTGGTCAATCAATCAATCAATCACAATATTTATAGAGTGCGCTACGTACCCGTTAGGGTTTCAAGGCGCTGTGGGGGGGGGAGCTGCTATTGGTCGAAGAGCCAGGTCTTGAAGAGTCTCCTGAAGGTGAGAAGGTCCTGGGTCTGTCACAGGGGGGTCGGGAGGGAGTTCCAGGTCTTGGCGGCGAGGTAGGAGAATGATCTGCCGCCTGAAGTCTTGCGTTGGAAGCGGGGAACGATGGCGAGGGAGAGGCTGGCAGAGCGCAGTTGGCGGAGGGGACGTAGAAGTTGAGTCTGTTATTAAGGTAGATGGGTCCGGTGTTGTAGAGTGCCTTGTGAGCGTGGGTGAGGAGCTTGAAGGTGATCCTCTTGTCCACGGGGAGCCAGTTGAGGTACTTCAGGTGGTGGGAGATGTGGCATCGGCGGGGTACGTCGAGGACTAGTCGGGCGGAGGCGTTTTGGATGCGTTGGAGTCGTCGGATGTCTTTTGCTGGGATGCCTGTGTAGAGTGCGTTGCCGTAGTCTAGTCTGCTACTGGGCAGTTCATCATCATGGCTAGTGTCAGGTGCCCCTTGGAGTGCCACGGTGTCCCTCAAGGTCTGCTGTATGTCCTTCCGCACCCCTAGGATGGTGCCCAGGGCGGAGCTGATGGTCCTGAGCTCCTCCCTGAATCCCAAATACTGTTCGTCCTGCAGGCGCTGGGTCTCCTGAAACTTGACCAGGACCGTCACCATCGTCTCCTGGGAGTGGTGGTATGCTCCCATGATGGAGGAGAGTGCCTCGTGGAGAGTGGGTTCCCTTGGCCTGTCCACCCCCTGTCGCACAGCAGCCCTCCCAGTTCCCCTGTGTTCCTGTGCCTCCGTCCCCTGGACCGTGTGCCCACTACCACTGCCCCCAGGTCCCTGTTGTTGTTGGGGTGGTGGGTTATCCTGGGTTCCCTGTAGTGGTGACACACCGCTGATTGACCTGTCCTGGGTACGGAGGTTTGGGGCCGCTGGGTGGGTGCTGTGCTGGTGTTACCAGAGGGTGGAAGGTCAGTGTTGGGCTGTGCCTGTGCAAGGGGAACTGACTGTCCCGAGGCCCACGATGGTCCGGGCTGGTCATCAGGATCCAGTAGGGCAGAGCTGCTATCGTCACCGTGGGCCTCTTCTGTGGGTGGAGTGGAGATGTCTGGAGCCTCCGGTGTGGTGACGGTCCTTCGTGATCCTGCAGGGGCATAGGAGCATGATTATTGCATGTGTGTGTGTCATGGTGTGCAATGGGTGGGTGTTTGTGTACCCCAGTGCTAGCATTCCTGTGTGGGGGCTTGTGTGATGATGGTTAGGGGGTTGTTCTGGGTATGTGCAGTGGGCATGCTTTGGTGAGTGGTGCCATACTTAGTTGTGTCATGCAGGGCTTGGTGTTGGGATGGGTGGTTTGTGTTCTTAGTACATTAGTTAGGAGTTTGAGTGATGGGTGAGGGGGTGATGGGGTGGGTGTATGATAGCATGCAGGTAGGGTGGGGGATCTGATAGTTAAGATTTGACTTACCAGTGTCCATTCCTCCACCGACTCCTCCGAGGCCCTCTGGATGCATCATGGTCAAGACTTGCTCCTCCCATGTTGTTAGTTGTGGGGGAGGAGGTGAGGGTCTGCCGCCAGTCCGCTGTACCGCGATGTTGTGCCTGGAGACCGCTGAACGCACCTTCCCCTGTAGGTCGTTCCACCTCTTCCTGATGTCCTCCAGATTTCTTGGGTGTTGTCCCACAGCGTTGACCCTGTCGACTATTCTGCGCCATAGCTCCATCTTCCTGGCTATGGATGTGTGCTGCATCTGTGAGCCAAATAGCTGTGGCTCTACCCGTAGGATTTCCTCCACCAAGACCCTGAGCTCCTCTTCGGAAAAGCGGGTTGTCTTTGTCGTGCCATGGGGTGGTGTGTGTGATGTGTGAGGTGGTGTATGTGTTGATGAGTGTAGTGATGTGTAGTGGTGTGTGGTGTTTTGTGCGTGGATGTTGTGTGGGTGATGGTGTTGTGTGCCTCTGTGTGGTGGGATTGTCTAATCAGTGCTGTCTCTCTGGCCTTCTTTCAGAATTGATGTTGTAGGGGTTTGTGGGTGATGTGGGTGTGTGTTTTATATTGTATTGGGTGTGTGGGAGTGGTGTTTGTATGTATATCATGTGTGTGTATTTTGAATTGTCCAATGTGGTGGTGTTTTGGAGATGTGTGTGTATTTTGAGCGCGGCGGTGTGTACCGCCAATGGAATACCGCGGTTGAAAGACCGCTGCGTGGATTCGTGGGTCGTAATAGCATGGGTGTGTTTCTGTTGGCGTGGAGGTGGCGGTTTTGTTTTCGCCATTTTAACACTGACCTTTGGTGTGGCGGACTTGTGTGGGTGACTGAATTTCGGCGGATTTCGAGATGTGGGTCATAATAGCTGTGGCGGAATTCCGCGGCCGCGGTGGTGTATTGGCGGTCTTCTGCACGGCGGTAAGCGCCTTTTACCGCCAATGTTGTAATGACCCCCAAAAAAGTATTTGATGGCCCTGAGTCGCAGAGAACGGGGGCAAGCCAACACGCCCTTGGAGTTACTGTGGTTTTGAAGGTTGTAGAGTAGGTTTTAGTCCTTTTCACTTCCAGGTGCATCATGCAGCAGCCAAAACAGAAGAGCAGGTTGCTAAGTGGCAGTCCTTCCTGACAGCACAGCAATCAGAAGGCAGCAGGCCAACACAGCAAAGCAAATAGCAAAGTGGCAGTCCCTCCTGGCAGCACAGCTCCTCTTTCTTGGTAGATTTTCCTCAGGACCCCAAAGTGAACTGATTTGTTGGGGTTTGGGGTCCAATACTTACACCCAAATGTGTCTTTGAAGTCGGGGAGACTTCTAAGAGGCTTTTGAAGATGACAGGGTACCTGCCCTTCCTTCCCTGGCTTCAGATACTCTACAGGTGTGTATGCAGCCCTTTATGTGGGGAAAGGCACAGCCCTATGTGTGGGGAAAGGCACAGCCCTATTCAGATGTAGGTGTCAGCTCCTCCCTCCCATCTAGCCCAGGAAGACCCATCATCCTGACGATTGGCCACCAGGATGTAAATGTCACACCCAAGATCCCTTTGTGTGTGACTTTTTGGAGAGAATGCACAAAGCCCAACTGTCATCTACCCCAGACGTGTATTCAGAGGCAGACAGAGACACAGGATGATTAAAGTAAGAAAATGCCAACTTTCTAAAAGTGGCATTTTCAGACATGTGTGAGCCCAGAAACACCAAACTCCAAGTTTCTACCTGCTTCAAATGGTAAATTATAGAGATATGCCTTGCAGTAGTGAAAAACAGATTTAGTAGCTTTTCACTACCTGGACATGGCAAACCTAAAACACATGTCCAACTTTTTAAATACACTGTACCCCGCCCTAGGGGCCAACCAGGCCCTACCTTAGGGGTGACATATGTAGCAAAGTTTTTTGGGCCTGGCAAGTGGACATATTTTCCAGGTCAAAATGGCAGTTTATTACTGCCCACACAGGTTCCTCAGTGGCAGGCCTGACATATGTTGGAAGGGCTACTGTAGTGGGTGGCACCATCAGTGCTGCAGGCCCACCATTAAAATGTAACCCTTTCACTGCTGGGCCTCCCCCTCCCCTGTGCTAAGCCTTTTTTTCGGTCATGTGGGGTAGGTCATCCTTAGCCCTCTATATCTTTTTGTGCACAGAAGCTAAACAGGCCAAACCTGTGCCCTTCTTTTTTAAACTTCCTAAGGATTCTAAAGGATTCCAGGGTTGGTAGATTCCCATGGAGGGGACCAAGAAATTAGCCAAAATATTGCTGAATTTGGGATTGATGGGAAGAATGCAAAAAAAAGGCTGCAGATGAAAGTGTCTGTTTTTTCCTGCAAATGGCATCAACAAAATGTTTGCAGTGCTAAATTCAGCATCTTCCAAGCTTTAAGGAATGTAATGTCACAATTTAGTCCAATGTGCAACCGACCTCCATTAAGTATTTCCTCATAGGATCTTCCTTATCTAATCTGGTAAGGGGTCTGTCTTTTATTTCTGTGAGATTGATTTTTTTAAAACTTTTTTTTGAAACGTTCGATTTAGTAACAGCACATCCATATTGTTGAGGCATTCAAATTACATGATCTAAATATAGTGTAACCCACAGGAATAATGCCCCCAGCTTCCATTAAAGGTATCATCCATCCGACCAATGCTTTCCTGGGTTCATGAAATAATATAATCCCTGTGGTAGCATTACCATTTTTGGCAATGCAATCCCTGCCATTGTTGTCAATTTTAGAGACTACAAAACATTCACATTGCTCCTCAAGGTTCGCATCACACTGCCAACATTTTCTTCTCTAATATTAGTGTCTGAGTGATATATTTTAATTTTCAAGTACTGTAAGGCTGTGGGCTAACATCGAATGCCAGCTTGTGCAGCTACTCATGAAGTGTGTCTGCAAGTTGGTGGACACAGGGAACATACAGGTTTTGTTTGTGCATGTGTAGAGACTGGATATCCCTCCGAGAGTCCTAGGATTTCAGCACTCCAGTGTATCCCTGTCTCTGCATCCCTGAGAAACTAGAGCACGTCATTTGTCCATGACAAGATTAAGTGCTCCACATCCCCTAAAGGAATCCCCTTCCCTGCTCCTTCCACCTTAACCATGCTAGTAAATGGCTCCACAGGAAGAGCGAAGAGCATCAGGGACAGCCCTGTCATGTGCCCTGGTATACACCGAAGTGATAATATTTTGGTTCTGAGAAAGGTGGTTGGTACATCTAGTTACCACCGAAATGCGTCAACAAGTTATTGAAGCTGCAATCTAAATCTTCATGTACTGGTTGTTTTGCAGATGTGAAATGGATGTATAGAAAACTAGTGATGCAGTGAGTAAATGTGCCTGTTTACAAAGACTAAGGGGGTCATTATGACTTCAGGGGATGGTTTACACCGTCCGCCAAAGTCCCGACTGTCAGAGCAGAAAATTAACATTGTGACGGGGATGGCCAGGGGGCGTCCTGCACTGGCCATGCGAAGTGCGAGGTGAGTTTGCAGTTGGGGAGAGAGATCGGGGACAACAAAGAGGCATTGAGGAAAAGGAAATAGTTTTCCTTTCCCCCGGTTTCTTTGGTGTGCATTCCTGGTGCATGATCTCATTTGGGGAGCATACATTTTGGCCTTTTGTGCCCCCCTTTAAGCCAATTTGACCACAAGGGGGCAGGAATCACCAGGCCACCAATGATATTTATTGTGGCAATATTTGGGAAGCAGCACCTTGGAAAGGGGTCGCTCCTCGTTGGGGAGCATGTATATTGACTGTTTGTGCTCACCTTGGGGGCAAATCAGACTTTGTAAGCCCATCTGCCCCCAAGGAGAGTAGAAAGCCAACAGACACCAGGGAAAGTTTCTGAATGTTTTGTGGCGGGTGTTTTTGGACTGGCACAATATTTGCATGTTTGGTCATAATGTTTTATTTCTACTTTGTATTGTAGTGCAAAGCTTTTTATTCCTTTGCTGGTAGTAGTAGATCTGAAATTTGTGTAGTTACATGTGTTTGGTAAGAAAAACGTCTTGTACTGTTTACGCCAAATGAGTATCATTGCCATGCATAAATGAGTATTTAGCTTCTGTTTTATTGTGTGTGAAATTCTCCTTGGATTTGTGCACTATGAAAATTGTGTAGCCTTATGTGTCATTTTATATTGTGTTTCCTTTTTAGTGGGATATTGGTGGTGCTTGCTGTGTCTGTATAGAGTAGGTGCTGGTCAGTCTAGCTGTTTCTGGCAAATGAGTGGTGTCGTTTTTGAGTATATAGGTCTTTGTGATAAAGCCACACTTTGTTTACTACTTTTTTTAAACAGTTTTGGTTGTTGTTGACTTATTTTTCAAGTTACTTTTATTAGTGAGGATTATGGCTAGCCGGAAGATGACTGCTCAGCAGGTTGTTGGCATGCTTTTTGAATCTTCCTCTGACCATGATTATGAGACTGACTCTGCATCTGATGCGGAGTATGAAGTGAAAGATTCTGGCAGTGAATTTTCTGACCAAGAGGAATCATCTGATGATGAAGACACTCTCAGTGCGGATGTAGTGCCTGTTTTAGAGGAGGGCATTGATGTGCTGATAGTGAAGCAAGAGGCATCTGGATTGCAGCCTAGGGCTAAAAGGCTTCTCATTAGAAGAGGTGAACCATGGGTTGCCCCACATACGGTGCAGCCAGTCTTGTCTACCTTTACTGGTGTTGCAGGGTGTAGAGTAAATACTGAAAATGTTTTACCTATAAATTTATTTCATTTATTTATGGACGATGTATTTGTGGGTGAGATTGTTGAGCAGCCTAATTTGTATGCTGAGCAGTATTTGAGGGATAACAGTGCCAGACTTAAGCCCCGCTCCAGAGCTACCCAGTGCACTCCCACAATCTGGAAGAGTTGAAGAAGTTCTTGAATTTAACTTTTTTGATGGTCTTGAAAAGGAAGCCGTCGCTGTCTTCATATTGGTCCACCAGTCCCTAGATGTCATTGGTCATATTTCTTGCAATCATGAGTCATGATCTGTATTTGCTTCTCCTTCAAATGCTGAATTTTGCTGATAATGCTTTAGATCACCCTGATTGTGACAGTCTTTTTAAGATTTGTCTTGTTTTTGATGACTTTATAGATTGAATTTCAGAGATCTATGGGCCAGATGTAGAAAGCGTTTTTCAAGTCGCAAAGGGGCCGATTCATAGAATTGGACAGTTTGTGATTTGAAAAATGCCTTTTGGGATGCACAAAGCCCAAACTGCGATTCAGTAACTTGTTACCGAATCGTAGTTTGGGTTTTGCGATTCGGTATGAGGAAGGGGCGTGTCAAGGGCGTCCCTTCCTAATACCGAATCCAAATAGTATGTATGATTGTTTTGTGACCGCGAATGCGGTCACAAAACAATTGCAGTTAGCACCAGTTTCAAACTGGTGCTAACCCATTCGCAAACGGGAAGGGGTCGCCTTTGTGAATGGCAGCGACAATATTTTTTTCAGAGCAGGCAGTGTACCACGGACCACTGCCTGCTCTGAAAAAATTAAAAGAAAACTTTTCATTTTTGATTTTGAAATGCATCTTATTTTCCTTTAAGGAAAACGGGCTGCATTTAAAAAAAAACAAAAAAACGTTATTTAAAAGCAGTCACAGACATGGTGGTCTGCTGTATCCAGCAGGCCACCATCCCTGTGAGGGTGGCCATTCCCAATGGGGTCGCAAATTGTGACCTACCTCATGAATATTCATGAGGTAGGTCATTTGCGACCCCATTGGGAATCGCAAGCAGTGTAAATACACTGTTGTACATCCGATTTTGCGAGTCGCAAATTGCGAGTCACAAAACCGGATCTTTGTACATGTGACCCTATGTTCCATGGAAATAAATAGCTGTGGATGAGGCTTTGGTCCTGTTCAAGGGCCATTTGTTTTTAGGCAGTACATTCCTAGCAAGAGTGCAGGTTATGGAATATAGATGTATAGGCTGGCTGAGAGTAGTTCAGGATATGTCTAAACTAGTAGGGATTCCACTATTGACCACCCTGGTTGTCCGTCTGCTTTTGGAGTTAGTGAGAAAATTGTGTGGGAACTTGGTAGAGGACTTTTTAACAAAGGTTACCATTTGTACCTAGATAACGTCTATAATGATGTGCAATTGTTCAGGGAATTGTTCAAAGTGGACACTGATGCTTGTGGCACAGTCCGCTCCAACTGTAAAGGTTATCCAAAGGAGCTTGTTTGTAAAAAAACCTTGAGATGGGACAGTGCAGTGTTTTGCGTAGTGATGTACTGCTAGCTGTGAAATTTGCAGACAGGAGGGATGTCTACATGCTGACAACCATCCATGATGAAAGTCCTTAATCTGTGACTGTTTGGGGCCAGGTTGCTAAAGTGCGCAAATGTGTGTGCATTTTAGACTACAATAAGCTCATGGATGGTGTAGATAGAGTAGATCAGAGGTTGGAACCATACACTGCTGTTCATAAGGCCTACGTTTAGTAGAAGAAGTTGCCTATCCATCTCTTCCATTTAACAACCTTTATTGATTTTGTTGTGTTCAAGGATAGTTCTCCAAAGTCAAAGATGAATTCTGGTCAGTTTCAGGAGTCTGTGAAAGGCAGCCCTGATGTAGTGGAACCGACAAATGTTCCTAGAGTTGGAGTGGTGGAGGATGTGGCTAAATTGAAAGATCACCACCTTGCTGATCACATTCCTCCCATGCCCAAAAAAGCAATCCCACTAAGAGATGTAAAGTCTGTATGCAATGAGGTATGCAGAAGGAGAGTCGTATGCACTGCCCTGATTGCCCTTCTAAATCTTGGCTGTGTGTGCCTGCTTGTTTTAGAGTGTACCACACACAAAAGAGTTATTGGGAGTACCCATTAGTGTTGCCTTGCCTGTATTATTTTAAATGTGTTATTCAGTTTCACGTTTGGCATTAGTGTGATGTATTTAGCTTGAGTTGTTCTGGTTGTGCTTTTGTATTTACTTACAATTGTTTTTTTGTTTTTTTTGTTAAAAAAATTTGATGGCGCTGTGTGTGGACTGGTGCTTGGCTGGCACTGTGTGTGGACTGGTGCTTGGCTAGTGGTTTGCGTGTTCTGGCACTTGGCTGGTGGTATGTGTAGGCTGGCACTTGGCTGGCAGTGTGCATGGGCTAGCATTTGGCTGGTGATGTGAGTAAGCTGCCGCTTGGCTGGCAGTGTGTGTGAGCTGGCACTTGACTGGTGGTATGTGAGTAGAGACTTGTTGCTGGTCACTCCACACTGCTAGCCAAACACCAGTCCACACACTCAGTCAGTTGATGTGATTACTGCGTTAGGCATGTGGGCATCTAAAAGTGATGGGCTCTTGAATGGCACTGTCTATTGATGTGAGTATTGTAATGTGCTGGGCCTGTGGCTGGCGGCATGAAAGGTCTTGCGTGTGCCACATATGAAAGGTGTGTGAATGGCCTGTAAAGTGGTTGGTGCCTTGCGGCTTTGCAGCTCACAAGCTGTGTCTCATTGTTTCAGTTTTTTGAAATTTCAATTATTAACAGTGTGAAATTTCTTCTTAATAGAATTATATATATTATATGTTGAACCATCACTCATCCTCATGACAAATCCAACCAGTATGTGTGTGTACTTGATGAATATAGGGTTGTGCAGTATTAATTGTCTTTTCTGCCTTTCTCTGCCACATTGTCTCCTCATTGTCTCTTGTTGTGAATGTTATAATGTGCTGGGCCCGCAAATGGTTGTGTGAATAGTCTTCTATGTGCCATGTATGAAAAGAGTGTGATAGCCCTGTAAAATGGATGGTGACTTGTTGCGACTTTAAAGCTCACAAGCTGTGACTCATTGGTTGAGTTTTTCAACCTTTCAGTTATTAAGAGTGCATTTCGTTTTTGTGAAATCTCTTGTTAATAACATTTTATAAATTGAGCCATCACTTACCCTTGTGCTCAATCCAACCAGTACGCATGTGTAAAAATAATGGTGGGTAAGACGTATTTTTTGCACTTCTCCTCTCAGTTGAGAATTCAGAGCATGAAAAAAACCTGCTCCACTGTAATCAGGTTTTGAACCACACCCCTGACACGCAAGGTATATCGAGTGGGGAAGCATGTCACCAACTAGTTTGGTGGATGAGGAGGCTTTTTAACAAAACCTAAGAGTGTGTTTTTTCACAATTTGAGTGTTAGGGACATCACAGATGTAAGAGAATTGGTAGCGTGTTCGCTTCTTGTCTAGGGAAAATCTACCAACCCTAGATATGTTCAGAAACTAGACACTCAGGGGAGTACAAAATGGTGTGTCTTGCATGGAACCCAACAGGTTTTCTCACCCAAAATGTTGTGCAAATCTCAAAATGTGACTAAAATCACAAATTGTCCTTTCATTTCTGTACCATATTCTTCTAGAAACAGAAGTAAACCACAAATTTCCTACCACCCAGTATACCCCTTAGTCTCCTGATAAAAATGGTATCTCACTTGTGTGAGTGCCCAAAGAAGAGTCAGCCTAAAAGTGTATAGAAAAAAACAATGCCTATGAACATGCTTTGGTGCCCCCTCAGTCTCTACATGCTTTTGACTAGTCATTTTTCAGTGGGAAAATATGATGTTTCCATATTGCGTTTTGGGGAATTTCCTGTTGAGGGCACTAGGCCAACCCACACAAGTGCATTGCCATTTTATCAGGAAGGAAGTTTGTGGCTCCTCTCAGCTTCCAGAACTTTCCATCACAGAAATGTGAGGAAAATGTTTTTTAGACACATTTTGAGGTTTTCAAGAGATTGTAGGTAACAGAACCTGGTGACAGCCACACAAGTCACCCCATCCTGGATTACCCTGTGTGTCTAATTAAAAAAAAAAAATGTACAGGCTTCCTAGGTTTCCCTTGGTGCCAGCTGAGCGAAAGCCCCAAATCCACAGTTAGGCACATTGCAACAAAAGAGTCAGTTTTCAGTTGAAAAATGTGATGTGTCCAGGTTGCGTTTTCAGCCATTACCTGGTGCAGGCACATTAGGCCTACCCACACAAGTGTGGTACCATTTTTATTTTGAGACTTGGGGGGGACACAGACTAGCAGAACAAGTGCTATTACCAATTTCTCTGCATTTGGACATTCCAAATGTAAGACAGTGTGTAAGAAAGAAGTAATTTTGAGGAATGCCCTCTAATTCACACGTTAGTATGGATACCCCCATATTCAGAGATGTGCACATATCCACTGCTTCTGAACTCCTTACCGTATGCCCATTTTGGAAATACGTAGGTGTCCTTGATACATATTTTTAACTCATGATATTTTACCAAATGAATTTCTGCTTACAGGGCACACAATGGAAAACCACTGCAAGGTGCAGCTCAGTTACTGGCTCTGGGTAGCTTGGATTCCTGGAGAACCCATAAGTCCAATATGTTCCTGTAACCAGTAATTTTTGACATGTAGGTACCCAGGATTATTTTGAGTTTTTCTGCGCAAATGATTACTTTCCTGCAAGATTTCTTTCTCCATATTAATAAAATGTTGTTAAAAAACAATGCCTAATTGTTGCACATCCTCAATGAAGCTAAGTAGAAAGGAAGAAATGCAGAGGGATGCAACAATGTATTTATTATTGTAAAAAGCTTTTAAGAGATATTAGGAGTGTTGACCTCACTCTTGATAAATATTTCCTTTTTCCTTGCATGATCTTTTCCCTGTAGTATTGGTGAGTGTTAATTTACCACAGAGCAATTAATGTAGTGAACAAATGATTATTCTTAGTAGTAATCGCTCCTTATCTGGATTCAGAGGAAAACTTATCCAGAAAATCAGTAAGCTTATCATAAACAAAAAGTGCTGTCTGTGTATCATTAAGTTCCCATACCAGCTATTCTTTTACACCACCAGTTGTTAACCTTTTGATTTCTGTGGACCCCCACTTATTCAAAACTGGTACCCAGGTCTTCATCAATTTATTATTGGAATCCAGAGACCCCCACTGAATCATTACTGGAAGCAGGGGACCGAGGCCTAAGCAATTTCAGGGTTTTGAACTGAAAAACAACACAGAAACATACAGAGACAAGAATTTGTCAAACATATACACAAATGATCAAATACTTTACTTAATTCACAATAAAAAAAATCAAAGTTTTAATTCAAATGGGAAAGCTGGATGTTAGAAATGGGGTTTCTGGTTGGCTAGGGCATACACTTCAGGCATAATCCACCACTCTAGTCAGGGTAAGTCAGATAAGCTACCTAAATTAACCTTCGCTCACCCTCTTGTAACTTGGCACAGAGCAGTCAGGCTTAACTTAAGAGGCAATGTGTAAAGTAGTTGTGCAGCACTTGAATATAGTATCCCAGTAGAACACCACAAAAAGACTCCATACCAGTTTAAGAAAATATAGAATATTTATCTGAACAAAGTTAGGCCAAAACAACAAACATCCAAACAGTAGGTTAAAAGGTATCCATATTAGTTGCCCAAGTGTTTTGCAATTCAGGGTCACTCAATTACATATTGCCATGTGTTGAGTTCAGAAGCTGGGGCGCTTCTCATAGGGCAATTATGGTAACCTTGTGGGAAGCATTGTGGTTCGTAACAAAAAGAAAACTGTGGCACTCCCTCCAGTGGGCTTACAGTGTTGATCCCTTCCCAGAAAGCATTGGTGAAGGGAAAGTTGCGAGGGCGCTCCTATTCGGAGTATTGTAGCAAGGGGGCAAAGTGTGCACCAACCTAGTCCGAGAAAGGCGTGTTTGCAAAAGTGATGGTTGATTCTTTCCTTGGGGCAGCTGTTGCGGGCCTCAGAATTGCGAAGGCTCTGATAGGTCTTAAAGGGTTCGGGAACACAGGCAGGTCATCTAACCCCAAGGATACAGCCTGCCTAAATCAAGGAGTCTGACCGCAGAGCAGCTGGTGGGACTAGGTGAGTCCTGCACCCCCACTCAGAGTTGGGAGGAGTGGAACACAGCTCGTGGTACCACCAGATTCGAGTGAAGTGGCAGCAGGGCTAGGACACAGCAGTATCTATTATGCAAGGTCTTTTCCACGACTCCCACAGGGCACGCAAAGTGGTGTGATCTACACAGCCCTAAGGTACCCAGCCTAGTAGCCAAGAGAGACAGTCAGCAGGAGCAGGCACAGCATTGGCAGGGCAATGAGGCCGTCCTCTGGGTTTTCTTCTGTCAGACCAGTGGAGGCACTGCCCAGGCTCACAAAACACAATCCATTGCTCCTTTGTGATAGATTTAATCCAGGTAAGAGGTCCTTGATGTCCCGGGGGCCTCTGGAGAACCAGGGGCCAGCAAACAGGCCCTTGGAGACTCTTTGGGTGATCAAGTTTGTAGAGAGAGAGCCCAGTCCCTCTCACAGTAGGACAGAAATGGCGGGCAGCAGGCCAACACAGCAGAACAAACAGCAAAGTGTCAGTTCCCCCTACAGCAAAGCACACAGCAGCAGTAGACCAGTTCAGCAGAGCAGTTGCAAGTGGCAGTCCCTCCTTGCAGCACAGCCACCCTTCTTCCTGGCAGAATGTTCTTGGTTCCAGAAGAGAGCTGAGTCCATGGTGTCAGGGGTCCAGTGCTTATACCAAAAATGTCTTTGATTTGGGTGGGACTTCAAAAAGGTCTTCTGAAGTGCACAAGAGTCCCTTTCATCCTAGTCCTATTTGCCAGGTTACCTGTGGGGGGGTAATCAATTCTTTGTGTGGAGACAGGACACCACCTATTGGAGTGAATGTGTCAGACCCTCCCCTTCCCTCTGATCAGGACACCCATCAGTAAGCAGATGAATGCAGGTGCAGCTGAGTGTCCTTTCTAGCTGGAATTCACTGTGTGGCTGTCACCCAACTCACCCCAGACACATATTCTAGTGACAAGCTAAAGGCATGGAATGGTTAAAGAAAGAGACTGCTAACTTCCTGTAAGTGGCATTTTCAGACCTGCAAATTAAAAACCAACGAGATGTGTTTTTAAATTGTGAGTCCAGAGATACCAAACTCAAAGTTCCTATCTGCTCCCGGTGAGAAATTACACCTAAAAGCTGTTTTAAGGCTTTAAGGCACTCCCCGCGTTAACCTATGGGAGGGATAGGCCTTGCAATAGTGAAGAATGAATTTAAGAGTTTTTAACTAACTGGACATGTTAAACTTAAGAATACATGTCCAACGTTTTAAATACATGGCACCCTGCCCTTTTGGACTACTAGGGCCTAGTTTCAAGCGTATGTGAAATCCATCACTTATATGTATTAAAAAACCATGAAACCCAAGCGATTTCCTTCAACGGAATCTTGTCATTTACAAAATATAAAATCAAACAGCAACATTCTCAATAATATTATTATTTTGTTTGGTGCCACTTTGTTTTTACTTTTATAATGTTATTTGTAGCCCTTGTCAATTTCCTTGTGAACAGAAGAGTTGGGAATAGTCTGTTCTATAGTATGGTTTCACAGTAGATCACATCCCACCCACTCTTTGAGTCCCGTTTTGGCACTCCTCCTGATCCTATACTGTTAATCTGAGTTGCCTTGGATCTTTTGATCCACATTTTTTTATTCTAGATTTACAGATTCTATCATAGAATTTGCACATACTTGGACCAATGTTGGTCTTTCCACTAGATACGCTCATCCAGGTTTGGAATTGTGAACCCCGCCAATAGGCCTACATGAGCCTTGAAGCTTGTCATGGATTTAAGGTCCTTGTCCATGAAGTGTGTATCAGGTTTGCAGTCCAGAGCCAGGATCTGCAGAACACATGAGGCCTGTGGATCACTAATTTGAGGACCCACAAACCGTGCAACAAAGGTTTGTTTTTGTAATTTAAAAATGAGGGTCTCTTTTTGTAACACCCACAAGAGTGTGGTATCAGGCTGTATGCTCCTTATATGCCCTTTCAAAATGTTATTTCAAGGGCAGCTGCAACTTTTGCTTTGCGTTGCAGCCGGCCGATCAGATTGCTTTGCATCAGCGAACCAGACTTTGGGTTTGCGGAACCGAAATGGAAGATGGGAGCAAAAGCTACTTTGTCCAATGAGATCTGAGTATTTTTTATGCATTTTTGAGTCACAGAGCTCAGTGAAAACAGGTTCACGGAACTTATCAAATTAACAGTCCACATATCTCTAAAATGTAACTTCTCCATGCCCAACCCGAGATAGTTTGTAAACACTACTTTCTTGAAAACTACTGAAAGGATGTAGAGCAAACCAAGTAGATGCATTTTCTTGAGTAGAGTAGAGCCCAGTAAAGTGCATTGTAGGTAAGTTAACACCTACAATACGGAGGACTGCACCAGTGCTTGAATCTGAAAATCCCTCTGCTGTTCACAGCAGAGGGATTTCATTTTTTATTTGTTATCCTCAGGAGTTGTGGAAGAGCTTCCCCAGCCACCCAAGGGGATTTTCTTTTATTGTAATGACTATCGGCGCATGGCGAGCAGATGTTATTTCATTGAAAGTTAAATGAGCCAATGAGCTCATTTTACTTTCACTGCTTCAGTTCTCGGGGGCATATCTCAGCCCCCAAAGCACATGCAAGATGTATCTTTGGAATCGCCCAAAGGAGGGTGATCCCCAAGCAGAGATCCACTCGACTAGACACCAGGGATTTATTTTTGTTGAAGGGAAAGGACCCTTAGGCAAGGGCTGCTCCCCACACTTGGCAATGAGTATTGAACATTTTCTGCCTCCTGGGGCAAATTGGCCTTATTTTTAGGCCAATCTGCCCCTGAGGGGGGCAGACTACCACTAGACACTGGAGATTTTAAAAAATATATGTCAAGGAGTGGCCCCTTAGGCAAGGGTCACTCCCCATTATGGGGGCATTATTTGGAACATTTACTTCCCCTCCTGAGGCAGATCCTTATGCTTATCTGCCCCCAAGGGGGGCAGAGGACCACTAGACACCAGAGATTTGTATATAGCATATCAGGGAGCGGCCCACTGAGCAAGGTCACTCTCCATTATGGAGGCATTAGTATGGCCATTTTCTGCCCCTCCTGGGGGCAGATCAGTCATATATTGTAGGTCAGTCTGCCTTCAAGGGGGCAGAAAACAACTAGACACCAGGGATTACTTTTTTAATTATTTGTAGGAGTGGGAGATGTCCAGCATGGACATGGCCATGCCCCCACTGACCCGACAAAATGAAACCATCTCTCTGCCCCTCTGGGAGGGCATATGAGGGCAATTACCGCCATCTGCCACACCTTGGGGGAGGGGCAGAAAGCCCACTAGACACCAGGGATTAATTTTTCATTTATTTGTAGGATGTGGGCTACTCAGCATGGGAATGGCCATGTCCCCAACCCCACAAAAAAGGAAAACAATCTGTTTTACACCCATCTGCCTCCTGGGGGGCAGAAAGTTCACTAGTGTGAGAAAACAGGGCTGATTGCAGAGGCCCCATAACTTTTTGCCCCCATTTTCCTCTTTTTGCTGGTGTTTTCCTGACTTTGATGGTGCCCTGGGTACTGCTAACCAGTCCCAGGGCCTGTGCTCTGTGTAAAATCAATATGCAAATTAGGCTAATTATAATTGGCTAAGTTAACCTACCTATAAGTCCCTAGTATATGGTAGGGCATGTAGGTTTAGGGACCACAGCATAGGTGGTGCACACCTAGGTGCACTGCTGAGGTGCCCAGTGTCATTTTAAAGGCAGGCCTGCATTGCTGGCTGCTTTTAAATTAAAGTTATATGCAAGTTCGACTTTGGAATTAAAGGTACTTCCAAAGTCTTAAACTACCTTATTTTTACATATAAGTCACCCCTAAGGTGTGCCCTATGTGCCCCTAGGGCTGGGTGCCATGTAACTATAAGCAGGGACTTTATAAAAATAGATTTATAAGCCCTGGTGAGGTAAAAACAGCCAAATTCGTTTTCCCCTCATTGAAGTAAATGGCCTTCATAGGCTAGAATGGGCAGACTTTATTTTAAATTTTAAAGTCTCCTTAAATGTTACATACCAAGAATTTGGTATCAAATTGATTGTTGTAATAAATCCCACAACTTCCAGTTGTTGGATTTAATATAACTTGTCCAGGTAAAAAGTTTAGACTTTACCTAAAAAGTTGCCAATTTCAGCTCTGCATTGTTTTTGCTGCTGTGCTCTGATTGGCCAGCCTGCAGCAGCTTCTGCCAGGCTGCCTTGATGAGGTGTGAAGTGGCCGGGCTTCACACAAAGGAATGTGCTTGGGGGAGAGAATCTCCCCTCAGCAGATGGTGAGGCAGGAAGGGGGAGGGCTGCCAAACTGGTCTTCAAAGGCAGAGAAGGACATTTGGAGCACCCAGCAACACCCCCACATCCTGCAACCCCAGACAATTAGGTGCCCCCTTGATTAGATTAGGAGAGGGCAGGAGAGGGGTGTGTTTATGATTTTTAGCCACACCAGTGGGTGGGCTCAGCCAGATGTAACCTCCAAAAATCAGATTCATCCATGTTGGATTTTTAGAGACTGTTGCCTTCTGGGATGGATTTTTGCCACACTTCCCAGGAAGTGGTCATCACAGGGGGACGACCCTGTCCCTGATTGGAGAACCAGGGCCCCCCTGCTTTTCACCCAGGAGCAAGGATAAAACTGGCAGACCTGCACCCACACCTCAGATCCCTACCAGATTTCAACAAGAAAAGAACTAAAGGAGAAGAAGGACTGCCCTGCTGGACCCCTGGCCTGCACCTGGACCCTGCACTCAGAAGGACTGCACCAGCTGCACACTTGGGCTCCACCACAAGAAGGACTTTGCCTGGCTTCAACTGGTTCAAGGAGGGACTCCCTGTTTGCTACAGGTGAAAAATTGCTAAACCAGAGTCCCCTGCACCAACTCCTGAAGAAAGCGACCAGCTGACCACTGTCCAGTGGCCAAAAAGGAGTTTGCGCCAGGTGCATTCTGGGAGTTGAAGTCCGCACCCCCCAAGGACCATCACAGAACTTCTGGACCCTTGGGGTGAGCTGTGGACCCCAAAAGAACCTTAAAAGAACATCTGGGTGAAGCCCCAGAAGTTTGGAAAAGATTTGAGAATTTTTGGAAAAAAGCTCCAGAGAGGGACCGACCCGCCGCGGAAATTCTAGCCGGCTTGCCTCAACCGCGACCCGGCCTGACTTCGTGGTTCGTCCCGGTAAAGAAAAACATCCAAAAAAGAGACTAAGTCCGAACGTAAAAAGTTGACCGGGACCTCCCAGCCATCGTATCCGAGAAGGGCTCCATGGACGTCGGATCAAGATCCAGGTTTACCCCGGTCGAAGGATTTTCATCTCGAAAAAACGACTAAGTCCGAAGGTAAAAGTCTCCACCGAGGAAACCCAGATCGCGTATCCGGACAAGGGCTCCAGGAGGTCGGATTCAACTGGCAGGTTCGTCCCGGTGAAGAAAAACTTCAAAATAAAGACTAAGTCAGAAGGTAACTTTTTAACCGAGTCCTCCCGCGACCTGTAGCCGAGCAGGGCTCCATCGCGGTCGGCCTGAAAGTTTGACTTTGCCCCGGTCGAGGTGCAACCAGATGACCCGATTGGCGCTTTTTGTTTCTAAGCGCTAGAAAAGTAATAATTCTTTAAAAATTCATATCTCCGGTTCCCCTGAACCGATTTTAATCGTTTTTGTGTCATTTTAAAGATAAAAATATAAACTATTTTTATAAATTGGTTTTGGATTTTTAAACTGTTTCCTGTGTTTTATTTAATTACTGTTTTGTGATATTTGAATGCTTTACACTTTGTCTACTAAGTTAAGCCTTGACGCTCGTTGCCAAGCTACCAAGGGTTGAGCTGGGATTAATTTACTGAGACCTAACTGTACCTAGGTGGAGGTTAGTGGCTTGTTGCTAGGTGTAGGTACCTACCTGCCCTACCAATAACCCATTTTCCAACATAATTGGAAGCAGCGACGGGATCCTGTACTTGTGTTCAATATCACGTTACAGTTTTAGGTAAAACAAATTAAAAATCCTTTAAATTGTCCTAGTGCAAAAACTGTTTTTAATTTTTAATTTAGATTAATTTCAATTATTGAATTTTTGTAATTTTTCTAAGTTCTTGTTTCCAATTTTTGCAAAAAGTTTTTGTTGACACAAAACTAGGGAACCATGGAGCTTGATCTGGCTAGCCTACCCACACTGACAGTAGTCCAGCTTAGGGGGTTGTGTATTGAAAGAGGGTTGCCTGCAACCACTGATCTCAGGAAGCAAATCCTGATCACATCCCTGACAGCATGGGCTGAGGCCCAAGAGGTAGAGACAGAAGAAGCTCCAGAGGAGGGAGAAAGAAGGGAGGATGCAAGCTCTAACCACTCAGGGGAGGGAAGGCATCTGAGCCTAAGTGAGGATGAGGAAGAACGGTCCTCAGTAAATACAGTCACTAGGGGCAGACCCAAAGCTAGTGGTGGGAAGGGGGTCCTTTCAGGAGGAGAGAACCCATCCATCAGAGAAAGAGAGCTGGAGGCCCAGCTAGCATACATAGCTTTGGAAGCAGAGAAGCTGGCCCTAGAAAAGAAAAAGTGGGCAAACAAAGAGAAAAGAGATGGAGGCAGCGATAAAGAAGCTGAGGTGTCCATGGGTGGGGGAGTTTGCCCCAGATTACCCAAGGGGGTAGTTCCTGCTTATGTAGAGGGGGATGACATAGATAAGTGGCTGGGGGCCTTTGAGAGGGCACTCCAAATGAGAAGGGTTAGGCCTCAATACTGGGGTTCCCTTTTGTGGGAGTTGGTCCCCAACTCAGGGAGGGATAGGCTTCTGACCTTAAGGGGGGAGGAGGCAGATTCATACCCTAGTATGAAGAGGTGCTTAGCCAAGAAGTTTGGTCTGACCCCAGAGCAATATAGAATGAAGTTCAGGGACACCCAGAAGGTCAGTACCCAGTCTTGGGTTGACTTTGTGGACATTTCACTAAAGGCACTAGAGGGCTGGATTATTGGTAACAAAGTAGATACTTATGAGGGGTTATACAATCTGATCATGAGAGAACACATCTTGACCAATTGTACCCAAGAAAGGTTATGCCAGCATCTAGTGGACTCTAAGCAGACCAACCCTAGAGAGCTAGGGGAGGCAGCTGATGAGTGGTTGAGAACCAGGGTGGTTGTCAAGTCCCAGGGGGGAGACTCCAAGAAGGGGGGACAGGTCCCCAAAAACCTAAGGAGGGAGGTGGTAAGCCCACCACAGAGACTCCCTCTGTACCCCAGAACCCTAAGAAGGAGGAGAGTAAATCCCACTCCCACTCTGACAAGCAGAGACAGGGAGACCCAGGGTTCAAAAAAACTCTTGGACAGTAGGGCTTGCTTTGACTGTCAGCAGACAGGTCACTTCAGAGGAGATGCAGCCTGTCCAAAGAAGGTGGTTAGCACTGGGCTGTCCAGTGTAGCCATAGAGGAGGATTCCTCAGATGATGAAGTCCTCCTAGCATTGAGCTGGGAGACAGGACCAGATAGTAAGCTGGTGATCCCTGAGGGTGAGAGTAGGCACTTCCACCACATTCAAGTGAATGGGATCCCTACCACTGGCCTGAGAGACACCTGTGCCAGTCACACTGTAGTGAGTGACCGGTTAGTGACCCCAGACATGTATGTCCCAGGAAAGACAAAGAAAGTCAGGATAGCCACAGGGGAGGTCACCTCCAAACCTGTAGCCATAGTGCCCCTAGAGAGGGAGGGTATCCTTGACTGGATTAGGGTGGTAGTCAGTGCTGACCTTCCCCTAGATTGTATCCTGGGCAATGACCTCCCAGAGGTGAGTCTGGTCCCAGATGGGGTGGTCGCCCAGGGCGCCCCCCCAAGCCAAAGTCCTGGGGAGTCAGTCCCTACAGTTAGGAGACAGGGGTCCCCAAGAAAAGGAAAGAAGAAAAGGAAGGGTAGGCCACTCTTAAAGAGAGTTCCAGGGAGCCAAAGGCCTTCTGCCCCAGTAGGGGGGGAGCCCCGAGTTGGCACTGGTGAGGCCTCACCTGACCCTAAGGAAGTCCTGAGTAGTTAGGCAGCTGTCCAGATGCAGGGTGTTGCCCCTGCACTGACAGAAGGGAGAGTGGAAGGAGGGTGTCTGCCACAGGAGGTGGTAGCCCCCCACTCTAGACAGCAAGAGGGGTGCCAGGACCCCAAAGTTGCCCCTAAAGCAGCTCAGCCACCTGTCAGTGGAGAGCTTAGGGTGTGGTTCTGGGTACTGACAGCTGTCAGTAGCCTCTGCTGGGTGCTAGCCTTCCTGGCAGCACTGTACTTGGCCTGGGAGGCAGACCCCAAAGCCAATAGCAAAGTAGGCCCCCTGACCCTATTGGTCATGGTGGGGTTGCTCAAGTGTTGGGTGACCTCTTTGGGTAAGCTAGGTGTTGCCCTAGCAAAGTTTGGAGTAGGGGAGGTGGGCACCTCACTACCCAAGTTGGCAGAGAGAAAGGAGGAAGACCCCCCTAGAGGGAAGTTTCAGTTTGAGTTGGGTCCTTTTACTGTTGGGATGGCTTCACTACCCATAGGGAGTGACCCTAACAGGAGGATATAAGGCAGAGTAGGCCCTGCAAAGGGACAGCCAGTTTTCTTCACTGTCTTCCTCGCCTAACAAGCCAGGAAGACTCTCCCAGGGTTGGGCTGAGTCTCCTGGGCGTGTGGGCTGGGGGGGGGGTTGTGTGAGAAAACAGGGCTGATTGCAGAGGCCCCATAACTTTTTGCCCCCATTTTCCTCTTTTTGCTGGTGTTTTCCTGACTTTGATGGTGCCCTGGGTACTGCTAACCAGTCCCAGGGCCTGTGCTCTGTGTAAAATCAATATGCAAATTAGGCTAATTATAATTGGCTAAGTTAACCTACCTATAAGTCCCTAGTATATGGTAGGGCATGTAGGTTTAGGGACCACAGCATAGGTGGTGCACACCTAGGTGCACTGCTGAGGTGCCCAGTGTCATTTTAAAGGCAGGCCTGCTTTGCTGGCTGCTTTTAAATTAAAGTTATATGCAAATTCGACTTTGGAATTAAAGGTACTTCCAAAGTCTTAAACTACCTTATTTTTACATATAAGTCACCCCTAAGGTGTGCCCTATGTGCCCCTAGGGCTGGGTGCCATGTAACTATAAGCAGGGACTTTATAAAAATAGATTTATAAGCCCTGGTGAGGTAAAAACAGCCAAATTCGTTTTTCCCTCATTGAAGTAAATGGCCTTCATAGGCTAGAATGGGCAGACTTTATTTTAAATTTTAATGTCTCCTTAAATGTTACATACCAAGAATTTGGTATCAAATTGATTGTTGTAATAAATCCCACAACTTCCAGTTGTTGGATTTAATATAACTTGTCCAGGTAAAAAGTTTAGACTTTACCTAAAAAGTTGCCAATTTCAGCTCTGCATTGTTTTTGCTGCTGTGCTCTGATTGGCCAGCCTGCAGCAGCTTCTGCCAGGCTGCCTTGATGAGGTGTGAAGTGGCCGGGCTTCACACAAAGGAATGTGCTTGGGGGAGAGAATCTCCCCTCAGCAGATGGTGAGGCAGGAAGGGGGAGGGCTGCCAAACTGGTCTTCAAAGGCAGAGAAGGACATTTGGAGCACCCAGCAACACCCCCACATCCTGCAACCCCAGACAATTAGGTGCCCCCTTGATTAGATTAGGAGAGGGCAGGAGAGGGGTGTGTTTATGATTTTTAGCCACACCAGTGGGTGGGCTCAGCCAGATGTAACCTCCAAAAATCAGATTCATCCATGTTGGATTTTTAGAGACTGTTGCCTTCTGGGATGGATTTTTGCCACACTTCCCAGGAAGTGGTCATCACAGGGGGACGACCCTGTCCCTGATTGGAGAACCAGGGCCCCCCTGCTTTTCACCCAGGAGCAAGGATAAAACTGGCAGACCTGCACCCACACCTCAGATCCCTACCAGATTTCAACAAGAAAAGAACTAAAGGAGAAGAAGGACTGCCCTGCTGGACCCCTGGCCTGCACCTGGACCCTGCACTCAGAAGGACTGCACCAGCTGCACACTTGGGCTCCACCACAAGAAGGACTTTGCCTGGCTTCAACTGGTTCAAGGAGGGACTCCCTGTTTGCTACAGGTGAAAAATTGCTAAACCAGAGTCCCCTGCACCAACTCCTGAAGAAAGCGACCAGCTGACCACTGTCCAGTGGCCAAAAAGGAGTTTGCGCCAGGTGCATTCTGGGAGTTGAAGTCCGCACCCCCCAAGGACCATCACAGAACTTCTGGACCCTTGGGGTGAGCTGTGGACCCCAAAAGAACCTTAAAAGAACATCTGGGTGAAGCCCCAGAAGTTTGGAAAAGATTTGAGAATTTTTGGAAAAAAGCTCCAGAGAGGGACCGACCCGCCGCGGAAATTCTAGCCGGCTTGCCTCAACCGCGACCCGGCCTGACTTCGTGGTTCGTCCCGGTAAAGAAAAACATCCAAAAAAGAGACTAAGTCCGAACGTAAAAAGTTGACCGGGACCTCCCAGCCATCGTATCGAGAAGGGCTCCATGGACGTCGGATCAAGATCCAGGTTTACCCCGGTCGAAGGATTTTCATCTCGAAAAAACGACTAAGTCCGAAGGTAAAAGTCTCCACCGAGAAAACCCACATCGCGTATCCGGACAAGGGCTCCAGGAGGTCGGATTCAACTGGCAGGTTCGTCCCGGTGAAGAAAAACTTCAAAATAAAGACTAAGTCAGAAGGTAACTTTTTAACCGAGGCCTCCCGCGACCTGTAGCCGAGCAGGGCTCCATCGCGGTCGGCCTGAAAGTTTGACTTTGCCCCGGTCGAGGTGCAACCAGATGACCCGATTGGCGCTTTTTGTTTCTAAGCGCTAGAAAAGTAATAATTCTTTAAAAATTCATATCTCCGGTTCCCCTGAACCGATTTTAATCGTTTTTGTGTCATTTTAAAGATAAAAATATAAACTATTTTTATAAATTGGTTTTTGGATTTTTAAACTGTTTCCTGTGTTTTATTTAATTACTGTTTTGTGATATTTGAATGCTTTACACTTTGTCTCCTAAGTTAAGCTTTGACGCTCGTTGCCAAGCTACCAAGGGTTGAGCTGGGATTCATTTACTGAGACCTAACTGTACCTAGGTGGAGGTTAGTGGCTTGTTGCTAGGTGTAGGTACCTACCTGCCCTACCAATAACCCATTTTCCAACAACTAGACACCAAGGTTACTTTCTTTTTCTATTTGTAGAGGTAGAGGTTGCCCAACCTGCGCATGGTCATGTCCCCCCAAAAAAGGAAAACAGTTGTCCTGCCCCCCTCCCCTTGGACCAAAGCATCTCATCCTAGTGGCAAGGAAGAGGATATTTCATTCTTTTGGGTGTTGTTTTAACAAGTCGGCCAAGTGAATTTTGCTACCTCCCAGGATCATCTCACTTGCAATGGTGAACAGCTGCATTTTATGGGTTTGGGTAGGATGCCACATGGAAAACCTTCTAGACAGTTCTGAAAACTGGACAACTTGGGAGTCCAGGGTGGTGTGTTTCACATCCATCCCACACTATTTTCTTACTTACAATGCCCTGAAAACCTCAAATGTTGACTAAAAACACACATTTTCCTCACATTTCTGTGATGAAAACGTCCGGAATCCACTGGAATCTACAAAATTCTGACCATCCAGCATTGCCCCACTTAAGCTGATAAAAATGTTGCACCACTTGTGTGGTTGGGACTTGTGCCAGGTACCGGAACAGATCAAACCAATGTCAATAGGAGTCTCCATGCAAGGGCTCTCATTCCACTTGGTTTGCTAAGTTCCTGTCACTGGTGTCAGTTTTGAGCAGAAACATTTGATGTATCCATGTTGCGCTTTGGGCCGTTTCCTCTCGTGGGCAGTAGGCCTACCCACACACGTGAGTTACCATTTTTATCAGTAGACTTAGGAGAATGCTGAGTTTGTGGCTCTGTGCAGATTCCAGAACTTTCCATCACAGAAATGTGAGGAAAGTGTGATTTTTTATTCAAAGTTTGAGGATTGACGGGGATTCTGGGTAATAGAACCTGCAAGTGTCCCCTTCCTGGATTTCCCCAGGTGGCTTGTTTTAAAAAATGAAAAGGCTTGCTAGGTTGTGCTAGGTGCCAGCTGAGCAAGGAGACCAAAAATCATAGCTATCCACTTTATGAAAAAAACAGTCAGTTTTGTGTGGAAAGGTTTGATGTATCTTTATTGTGTTTTGGGCCATTTCCTGTAACTGGCAGTAGGCCTACTCACACAAGTGAGGTACCATTTTTACAGGGAGATTTAGGAGGATGCTGGGTGGAAGGAAGTTTGTGGCTCGGTGCAGATTCCAGAACTTTCCATCACAGAAATGTGTGTTTGTTAGTCAAAGTTTGAAGCTTGCAAGGGATCCTGGATAAAACAACCTGGTTACAGCCATGCAGGTCGCCTCATCCTGGATTCCACTAGGTGTTTAGTTTTCAAAACTATACAGTCTCCCTAGGTGCCATCTGAGCTAGGGCCCAAAAACCACAGCTACCCATGTTGCAACCTTTTTTGCGTTGAAATATTTGATGTAGCCATGTTGCATTTTGGGCCGTTTCCTATCAGGGGATCACTAAGCCTATTGACCCAAGTGAGGTACCATTTTGATTGGGAGACATAGGAGAACACAGAATAGTAGAACAAATGTTGTTACAATTCTATTTCTCGGCATGCCGGTTGCCCCTTCATGGGAGGAGGGCATAGCCTTTAAGGCTCTTCACCAGTGATTCCTTCTCTTCCCTGCACTCACCTGTTCATTTGAGCTTTCAAATTGGCACTTTCCGCTTCTTCTTGCACTATCTTTCTGGCAGCTCAGTTCCCCAACCTCTCATCGAACCCTTGGTATCCTCATCCTTGGTATCGTGACGGTTTTGCCCTTGGCGTAAGGTTTGTCGGGTTTCTTCCTGCTTCAGTTGTGGAACTTCTGACTACCTGCAAGAAAACATAAAGAGAAAAACCTATGTTAAAGTGGCAATCCCTTAAGGCCGGTGAACAATTGAGACTATATGGAACATACAAAGAAATGCTTATCTAATGGAATATTGTGGAAGTGACTGGTGATCATGACCATCTGTTGTCTACAAAGGAAAAGAGATGCCTGTTCTATGCACAAGGTTTAGTTGAACTGACAACATTACTTATAAGAGAAGCTCCATATATTTAAGATATGTATTATTATTATGATTTGCTCAAGGATTTAATGAAATGATATTCATTGACTGCATTAGGAAAATTTAGTTAAGGTTATACCAGTGATGAACTGATGACCATTTATACTCCATGAGATGAACGCTGATGTAGAGTTTTGAATATTAGATACTTGTCAGAAAGACTGTTGCTTGTCATCTATGCTAATCCCAGAGTCTTGACACTATAGGTAGGTGTTGGAGATTATTGACTCACTCATATATGTATATACATAATGTGTACTTTCTCTCTAATGGTCTTAGGGTTGTTTTCGTGCTTTCCTCCCAGCGCTTCGATGCTCTTTGAGTAGGAACGCGCTTTATAAATCTCGAATTACATTACATTTACATTACATTACATTTCTAGATATAGTGCACAGTAAATTCCAGCTTACGAGGAACCTGCCTCTTAAAAGGGAAGAAGGGACATTAAGGCCCTCATTTCGACTTTGGCGGTCTTTTTAAAAGGCCCCCAATGACGCAGGCGCCAGAAGACCGCCAATGCTAGTGGTCTTCCGACCACAATATTACGAGTACTGCAGGATTTCAGCCACATTTTGGGTGTAAATCCTTCAGTAGTCGTGCTGGCGGTCAGAGGCGCATGAGCGGATCCATCACCGGCCCAGCCCTGCTAAAAGGACTCCACTGGCCATATTATGACCTGTATTATGGCCTGGTGGTGTCCTGATGGCGAGGCACTGCTGGAGGTGGAAGAGCCTGTTCCCGTTCCCTGGCAGACAACCCCCTCACCGGACAAGGTAAATTGATTGTCCGACAGGGGAGGGGTTGGGAGGGTGGGGGGGGGTGTGCATGTAAGTGTGTATGCTTGTATGTATGCGTGTGTGCATGGGTGTTTGAATGCATGTTTGAATGTATGTTTGAATGTGTAGGTGTGTAAATGCATGTATGATTGTTGAAGTGAGTGCGTGTATGGATGCTTGTACGTGAATGCGTGTATGTAAGTGTTGGTACATGAGTGTATGCGGGGTACGTGAATGAGTGTATGCAGGGTGCGTGTCTGTGTGCGTGTATGCAGGGAGGAGGGTGCTGTACTGGTAGGGGGTGCTGTATTGGTAGGGGGAGGGGGCACTGTTCTGATAGTGGGGGTGGGGGTGGGGGTTCTGGCGTGGATTATTGGGCTTGCAGGGCAGGTGAGGGAGTCATCTGCCAGTGACAGGAAAGACATTTCCTATCACTAGTATCCTTTCTGCCAGGGTTTTTGTGGCAATGGCACCGCCAACGAAACCCTGGTGGAAAGCAGACTCCTAATACCGCTAGCGGTAGGAGATGCTAATCTCTGGCCCGGTGGGTCCAACCGCCCTGGCGGTAAAGGCGGGTGGCAGGTTGGCAAAGGCCAACCCGCCACACTCATAATGTGGCAGTCTTCACTGCTGGCCCGTCGGCGGTGAGACCACCACCATGGCCCTGGCGGTCAGAAGACAGGGTCATAATGAGGGCCTAAGTATGTAGACGGGGAGACAGTGTTTGGGTTGAAAACTCATTGTAAATCTTCCAAGCACTAAGGGGCATATTTATACTTTTTGATGCAAAACTGCGCAAACGCACTTTTGTGTCAAAAAGTGTAACGCTGTCTAGCGCCATTTTTAAAGCCACCCATGCGTCATATTTATACTATGATGCTGGATGGCGCTAACAATAGGTTAGAGTAATTTTTCCTGATGCTAACCATTGCACCTTGTCATAAGGCAAAATGACGCTAACGCTGGAAAAATGACTCTAATCCGGTTTATGACATGTAAACACATTGCAAAACGGAAATGCACCATTTTTGCCTGCAATAACGTAAAAAAGCGACGCTAATGGAGCAGACAGTGCAAAGGAGAGGCAAGATGGATCCACAAAGCCAGGAGAGGCCCTAGGGAGACTAAGAACCAGCCAGGAGGACATTGACAAGACCTAGGAGAGAGACAAGAAAAAGAGGAATTGTCGCTTCAGCGCAGAGGAGCATGAAATACTGGTGAGAGAGGTGGCAGAGCTCCAACATCAACTCTTCATCACATTTAAATTGACAATTGGAAGGAGTGAGGCAATTTACTAGCAGACTGTGGACAAGATTAACAGTGTAGCAGGGGACAGGAGAACTGTCACTGAGTGCAAGAAATGCTGGCATGACTGCAAGCGGAGGACAAAGGAGAAAATGGTAAGGAACAGGAAGGCACCAGTGCAGGCAGGAGGTGGAAGTCTAGCACCACAAGAGAACCTGGAAGAGATGGAGGAGATGGAGGAGATGGTTGCAGCGGTCATCCTGGTGGAAATCGTCACTGGTATCACAGGATAGGATAGCGCAGACTACCAGGAAACAACATATCTGCAGGGTACGTTGCATGGGGGACAAACATGCCAACATGTCAAGTGCAAGAATGGGGAGGCACATAGCTACTACACAATGCATCTTAGCCCTGAAAATCAGGCAGTGGAAAGGGCAAAGAGGCAGGGCATGGGACCCCCTGCACTGCCCATGCCAGGTGCATGGGCTGTGCAGTGGCATCTAGAGACACAAAACAACACCAACAACCTTTGCATGGGAGTACACCACCATGCCAAGGCTGGTGGAAATGTTGAAGCAGACCAGGAGGGTAGGGTAGAACATGAAACTGGTCTGGTGTCACAGGATATCTGGTATTGTCAGAATGTAAATTATAGGAAAATGCCCAGTGTCAGGCCATTGGCCCAAGCGGCATTCCCCATTGACAACAGTTGCCACTACTACCTGTGCTGTTTGCGCTGGTCAATTAGGAAATGGCAGTGAGGTGCCCATAGAACAAACATACTTGAAATGAGGGTTCAGTATGACTACATGATCAATCACCACCAATCCCTATCCAAGTGCAACTCCTTTCAACTGGTCATGTCCATAGACTCAATAACCATCAGGCACTGTCACATACATAATGATGTACACAGCAGTAATCTCATACCCATGCTGGCCATCCCTGGGTTTAGCCCTGTGCCTGTGTCACATTAGCTGCAATACCACCATGCCACATCTCAGGTATCTTAGTGCAAAGACAACTGCATTAAGGAGGAGGACATATGTGTGTAGGAAGGTGAACACACCCGCACAGTCACAAGAGGAAACTGAACTCTGTAGGTCCATCTGTACAATGCAATATAGCTCACGTAAGCAAACATCAACATGAGGAACTACCAATGGTAACAACTACATTGTCTCCTGGCAATACCATGCATGGGGTGGAGGTAGGTCTCAGCACTGCGTAGGTGTCTGTGAAAAATGAAAGACTGGGACAAGGCTATATTGTCACATGTGGTGCTGTGGCATCAGCACACCAGCATTCATTGCAAGGCCTCACCATGCAAATGGAAGCAGAGGAAGGCTTGATGAGGACAAGAAGGTGGCAATCCACAAATTGGACAGAACACACACCTAGCAGATGTGACGCAGACAATTGCACAAACTGCCCTTCACTACATGTGACATGCAGGTGGGGCATAGGGCTGAGAGACTGCAAACATTAAGGACAGGAACAATGCATGGGAACCAAGATGACAATGTACCATCAATAGGAAGTCAGTGACGTCACATTACTACTGGCAGAAAACAGACACACTAATTCTACAATATCTCATCTGCCTGTCCTGGACTACCCTGATGACCAGCTGACAACCATCAGCCAGGAAACCCTCCAAGATGTCCTGGGAACCCTCCAGACACGACCTCCATTCGCAAGGAGGACCATTCATGTACAAGCCATCCAAGAGGACCCACCCACCACCCAATAGTACGACCTGCCAGCTCAAACACAGCTGAGGACTCTGATGACACAGGGACCACCTTTGAGAGGACAGTAATGGGAGTCCAGCGGGAGCTGGCCAAGGAGGTGTGGGTGGGAATGCAAACTATGGCAGCCTTCCTTGAGGGTATGTGCATGTGCATCATAATGGCCTCTGAACAGACACCAGCCAAACAAGGAACACAATCCCCACTGCATGGAGTCCAACAGTGTGTGAGGGACCTAACCACTACCGTGAGAGAGTTGCGACAACACCTGCCCTCCCAATCTTGCTGCTACATGCATGACAACAAGCAGGACTCCATGCACTGGGAACTGGCCTCCCTCATGGCAGACATGGCTGCCTACCACAGGGATGTTGCTGTCATACTCAATAATAATAATAATAGATCCTCCTTGCTGCAGTGATGTCATATGTAGTTCCACAGATGGCAGCTGCCAGGAATTTAGTGTCCACTTCTCCAACCACTGAAGTGTGTGTGGCCCCTCAACCACACCACCACTACCATCAAGGGCAGAGGAGACAACACACACATCAGGGGATGAAGATGTGGAAAAGATCATCTTCACCCGTAGGAGTACCTGGTAGCACTAGCCCATGCCACATGGGCAGTGATTTCCCTTTGTCCTGTGCTTGACAACATGCCAGTGTTGCTACAGTTGATGACATGCACTCTTCACCGACACACTGTTAACCTTTCCACTATGGACTGCAATTGTCTCTCACTACTCCATTGGCAATTCATGTTCCCCTGCACTGAAGGACACTTCACCTCAGCATGTCCAATGACATGACCCTCAACCCCGCACTTGTGTTGTGTCACAATAGAATGGTTTACACTAATAGTGTCACAGACCTGGACAATGTAAATATTGCACTACAGCACTTTAAAAAAAGCAGCACCTACAGAACCACTTTGTCTCTGTGTATTGTGACTCATCTGCTTTGCTGGAGATTTGTGATGCGTGTAACATGTCTATATTCACAGAGTGTCAGTACAAGAGGGCAGAAATATTGTGGACAGATATCTACGCACGAGGTACCTACATGATGAACGTCAATGCTGGCCACATCCCCTACAAGCAAGTCACTGTGTATGTGACTTTTTTTTAAAACATATATGCTTCACCCATTACATACAGCAGGAATGGCTGTGTAAGAGTTCTCTGCCAGTAATGTCAGCTGGGAGTACAAGTGAAACACATTGGTGTGAAACAGTTATAATTGACCTCATCTGAATTTGGCACTGCTCAGTTTAGCAGTGTTGACACGAACTTCAGACTGCAGGCAGATGTCCCACAGTGCCCAACATCCCGACACAGGATCCAAACAATGACCGCTTAAAAAGCAAACCTTCCTGTCCAATACATGGGAACCATAGTCACCTTGAGTGGTGGGTTCATTGGATGGCAAATGCATTGAGAAGTAGATTTGTTATAGCTACCAATGTGACAACTCAGTTGGAAGTGGGAATTAACATGTCAAGAGAGGGATCTGGATGCAGGACGGAATCCCCAGGCCAACAGACAATTGGCAATGTACACTCATGCAAAGACCCTGAGCACCAACATGCAGTAAGGGAGTGCCCAAAGTTGTATTATATATGTATAAAACTGAACTTAAAACTATGTTAAACACCTATACTTACTTAATCTATCCTACCTATACATTACACACAACTGGCCCTAACTATCCTATGCTAAACTTACTTCCCACATTTAACAACATACTCTAAACATTGACCCCCACCCCCATTATATCATGCAGGGCAACATATACTAACCTAAACATACTATCTAATCAAATATATATATATATTTTTATTATTATTATTATTTGTTTAATACACAAATGCCCCAACATTAACCCTCACCCACCCACCCACAAACTAACATGTAATAATATAAACAACCACCCCCAAAACCTACTTCTCCTATCTAAACAACTTCCCTACTCTAACCTATCACTAACCCTCTTAAACCCACTACAAACCATGATGAGGAATGAGGAGGGAGTGGACTGAACTAGGGGTGAAGGGAGGCAACAGTTCAGAGGTTGGCCTTCTTGAGTGTCCTCTTAATGGCCTTCAGTCTCTTTGTATTGCGGTCTATACCCTTCTGTAGGCTGTCCAGCTTTTTGAGGACCTGTTTCATGTCCCTCTGGAGCTCCTTTATTGCTGAAATTTCCATTGCAGCAGGTGTGGTGGGCTGTGGTGCTGATGTTGATGGTGCTGCAGGTGGGGCAGATGTGACGTGGCGGCTGTGGTCCCCAGTGTAGGTGTGGTGCTTGGTCCACTTTTTGTGACCAATGCGGGTCCCTCTTGGCTGAATGCCTGCCATTCCCCAGTGGCTCTCTCTTTTCGATAGCGTTGTGCCATCTTGCGGTACCCAGACTCCACATCCAATATGTGGCAATATTGCACTGCCCTCTTCTGGAACGCCCTGAGTTCCGCAACATCCATGTTGGCAGCTGTAAAATTGAGACAGGCAACCATCAGTGTCATCATTGTGTGATGTATGTACAGATGATAATCTAACACTCTGCCTTGATTTGCACATGCAGTCCGAATCACAGTCCAGATAATACAATTTCCCTGATTAATGTAATGGCAGCGCTGCCTACCCATCATGTCATTTACACCAAAGCAAAGCACAACAAGAGTTGGACCAAATAAAGTAATCTGTGCATTGATTTAGTGCAATGTGTCACAATGCAAAGGCAGCAACTACTTCACATGGGCCAGGCCCACTAATCTTTATCATCTGAGTCAACTTCAAAGCAAACAACACTAGTGACTAGTAGATGTAATTGGGAGTATGGTATGCAGTTTCTAATCATAAGGGGTCAGTGTTGATTGGGACACATGTAAGCCTGAATGAGATGACTGTCATCTACACTGTGACCATCACATATACCTACATATAAGTTGTTCCCCTATCCCTGTGCCTCAGGGGGGATGGGCATGCAATACAACATCACAACTATCGAGGTCAACCACGAAGGCATGTCTACTTATACATGGATTTAGTGAGTGGAACACATGTGAGGAGGGCTGCCACCTAGGAATAGGTACCATAGGTCATTCACATCTACATTCATGTGTCCAGGTGTGGACACCCATCAACAACTGATCTGACAATACAATTCCCAAAACATCCACATTGATGCCAGCACACGTCTGACCTTGACCTGCATGCACGCCTATTACATACTACACAAGTGTCACGTAAATGGAGTACAACTTATGGGGCTACATGCTGGGGCACAGTTACCCATCCAGTCATATATGTACAATACAATACAGGGATGCACCAATTTGTGTGGATAACTGGTGCATCACTGTGTTGTGAGAATGACTGGCACTGGTGCACTTCCAGGTCACATGTGAGCATACATGTGGCTACTAATCAACTTGTTCACAAGCTGCTGCCTATTGCGATACTCCCAAGATACGACTCTCTGCTTGTGAATGGGTCACCCTTGCACAGGACACTATGCCCCTCATTCCAACCCTGGCGGTCTATGACCGCCAGGGTGGCTGTCCACGGAAGCACCGCCAACAGGCTGGCGGTGCTTCATGTGGTATTCCGACCGCGGCTGTAAAGCTGCGGTCGGCCAGCCGGGTCCGGCGGTTTCCCGCCGGATTAGCCCCGGCTGGGAGAATCCTCCATGGCGGCGCTGCAAGCAGCGCCGCCATGGGGATTCCGACCCCCTTCCCGCCAGCCTGTTTCTGGCGGTTTTCACCGCCAGAAACAGGATGGTGGGAACGGGTGTCGTGTGGCCCCTGGGGGCCCCTGCACTGCCCATGCCACTGGCATGGGCAGTGCAGGGGCCCCCTAACAGGGCCCCAGCATGATTTTCACTGTCTGCATAGCAGACAGCGAAAATCGCGACGGGTGCAACTGCACCCGTCGCACCCCTGCAACACCGCCGGCTCCATTCGGAGCCGGCCTCTGTGTTGCAGGGCCTTTCCCGCTGGGCCGGCGGGCGCTCCTTTGGCGGGCGCCTGCCGGCCCAGCGGGAAAGCCAGAATGGCCTCTGCGGTCTTTTGACCGCGGAGCGGCCAAAGCCGCCCGCCGCGGTCAGAATGACCGCCTAGGTAACCATCCAGCCTACTAAGATATCTGATCATGTGCCAGCTCATCATATCTTGCAATGAGTGGAACACACAAGAGTCACTCACACAGCAGCTGCAATCACTAGACGGGACAGACATTATCACACTTACTGGATACGACTGGGTCCTGAAATCTTGCCACTTCTCTGATGGTATAGGGGGCAGGTCCACCTCTAAGACATGGATGGAAATATATGCTCAATGTCATATATCACTGTACATACAAGTGGACAACATATCACAGTGTATAACATTTTACATGGGTGAGCTAGTGATCCTGCATGAAGACAGTACAACAGACATACCACTGATAACTCACATTGACACTTACACTCCAGTGAGTGAGAGCCACACATCTGCACACATGCACTGGGCCTAACAATCGTGAGGTGCTAAACCCTACAACAACCATATGTGGCTAATCCATTTAAGATGGTACTCCAAGGCATGATTTGTCTTTGGGTGAAAAATTCCATGGCACTTCCCTGGTGCACCGCAATACAAGTGACTCAGGTATTGTGGCTTGTGCATCAAGGCACACTGAGTTACTGTGTGATGGACATGTGGCTCAATTTCAGTCTGCAAATATCATGCGTTCAGTGGTCCATGACAGAAATGGCACAGTTGTATGTTGGTAACAAATGCCCCATTGGCAGCGTCAGTTAAGCCAGGTATGCCCCCTTTGCCAACATAATGGCAGGGATCATATGTGTGTGCAATAATGACAATGTAGTGCTAAACATGGATTGACCACTTTGCTGTCAGGATCCAGTGAAGTGTGACATGCTGATGGTGTCTTACCTGATCATCATTGACAGAATGCATGGGCACAGGTGTTACCATGGCAGCTGAAATTTGTGACTAAGGGCCACATGTATGAACATCAGGTTTTGTGAAATGCAAATTGCGAGACTTAGCAATTCGCAATTTGTGAGTCGAAAAACCTGATGTACAACACTGTCAATTACTTTGTTTGCAATTCACAATGGGGTAGCAAATGACCTACCTCATGAATATTCATAAGGTAGGTCTCAAATTGCAAACGCTTTGTGAATGGCGGCACTCACAGGGATGGTGGCCTGCTGGGGTAGGCAGACCACCATGTCTGTGACTGCTTATAAATAAAGCAGTATTTTTTTTGTGAAATGCAGCCGGTTTTCATTAAAGGTAAACAGAATGCATGTCAAAAACAAAAATTACAAATTTTCTTTTCATTTTTTCACCACTGCCTGCTCCAAACTATTGTTTTTGCATGCATTCACAAAGGGGAAGGGTCTCCTTCCCTTTTGCGAATGGGTTAGCACCAGCTTGAAACTGGTGGAAACTGCAATTGTTTTGTCATGGCATGTGCAGTCACAAAACAATCATACATCGGACTGCGACTCGCAATTAGGAAAGGAACGCCCCTTCCTAAATGCGACTTGCAAACCCTTTTTGTGATTCAGTAATGTGATTGCGGAATGGCAAAACTGGGTTGTGCATTGGAAAAAGCTTTTTTCTCCTCGCAAACAACCCAATTCTGCAAACTGGGCAGTTTGCGACGATAAAAAAGAGCTTCTTACATGTGGCCCTAAGTGATAGTCGTACAGGAGTCAACAAACCTCTGACCTGTATTGTTAACATGTATAGACATGTGGACTCTATCTCAGCACTGGGACACTAACACTTTATTTGGTTGCATTCAACCTGGCCACAAACATTGCATGCAGCACACCAACACATCTGCTACATTCACTGAGGTGTATTGTACACCCTCTTCAGGTGGTGGAGCACCTTGTCCCACCGCAGCCGCCTCGCCTCTGTGTGATACCCCTGTATCACCCTGCCACCCATCTCGAGCAACATGGGTAGCAAGTGGCACACCAGCCACACAAAACCGCCAAGCTCCTCATCCCCCATCCGCTTCAGCTTCGCCCTTCCTGACATGTCCATCAAACACAATTTCCAACAGTAAATATTGAAAAAAAAAAATGAGAAAAGAGGAAACTTACTGCCCAAACTTAAGAACCCCAACTAACCCAACTAATCTAACACCCAGACAGACACCCGACAGTGCAAATGCAATATGAAATACACTAAACTACACAAAATCACATACACTGGTACAAGTAACAAACAGATGTCACGACAGACACAACAAGAGAGACACCACAAGATACAATATTCCCAATCAACACACCAGCAACACAGAGCCACAGCCACACAGTCAACAAATGTAAAGACTGTAAAGTGAAAGTGAAAGTACACCCACTGTACCATGCCTGTAAACAGGATTTCCTATTACATCACTTCTTGACCCCTTGCAACACATTTTACGTCAGGTGTGTATTTTGTTGACGCATACAATGTTTGCGTGAATATTTTCGATGCTTCACCTAAATGTGAGGCAATATACAACGCATTATCTGCACACTTAAATTTCAATGGATATCTGGAAGAGTGTGGTGCGTGTGTGGAATTCACGCTAAGGGCCCATGTATGGTTAGTTTGCGGTTTTTTCAACGCATTAGCATCAAACGTTTTGACTCTATCTGTGATTGCGTGAATTTCTAATATTTTACATGGATGCACCTTGTATCAACATGAAGACAGGATGGTATGGCCTGCAGTGTGTAATTTAGGGTATGGCCACATGTGGTAGAGCATGCAACTTCGTGATTTGGGTGTGAATGGTCTGTAACAACGATATATGCGTTTCTGAAGGAACGGCATGCAATACTTTGAATGTCATGCAAATATATGAATGTGTGCCAAATGTGTAACTACATTTGATGGCAGTCAGTGATCTACAACAGTCATGGTATGTGTTTGTGACATGTGTTGACTTATGTGATGTGTGTAGTTGTTTGACTTAGGGGACATTACATTTCAGATGACAAATACAACTCAGGCATCATTGAGGATGGTTGATGAGTGCTATGTAGGATATGTTACCCCTCATTTGTCACTAATTGTTGGTTATGAGTTCCTGGTGACTTGTGTGTGGACTACACAAATGTCTGACATGTGTACATGTTTGGTACGTACTGTGTTTGAAACACTGTGCCTAAATTCCACCCATGAAATGTTTTGTACATGTCAGTTTGACTCATTACAGTTAGCAATGTTACATCTGTTGCTGTGGTGGACCAGCTGCCTTAGCTGCATGTGTTCACATATTTTCAGATGTGTATTCCACAGAAGTGTCCAGTCTAAGTGTGTAGGCATGTGTACCCTGTGTCAGGATTGGGCTCCATGGAAGTGGCAGGACTGATTTCCAGGGATGCACTGCGCAGGGCATGTGTTGTGAACATTCCTTGTTATACCCGACAATCATGCTACCATTGTCACAAATGATACCCCCCCTTGTCACACAAGTTCCTTGCAGACATTGCAAGTGTCACACTTAGTAATGTCAGGGGTCTGTTCATACATTCCTGTAATTCTGATATTTCACATCACTGCCTCATGTATGGGGCCCTTATTTACTTTATGATTGGAGATGTCATAGTTGTGTATCATGTGCTACAGTTGACCATGTTGGCAACATGGATGTGACTCATATGTTGTGGTCCATTGATTGTGTCCTTCATTTGTGACATTCAAGAGATGAGTCTTTTTTATATGTGTGTGATGTTTGCTGTACAATCATACACTTCACATTTGATGTTGCATCAGAAGAATTCAGATTTATATGTGTAACATACTACCTGAGGTAATACTCACATTCCTAATGTGATGGAGAATTAAGACTCCAGAGCAGGATTGTGTGATCAAGTAAGATGTTTATTTACATATCTTAACAAGGTGTGTAGAGTGACTATTAAGTGAAAAAGTTGTGTACAATATGCTCTCTGCTGTGCATTCCTGTAGCTGTGTTCTGCTGTTCCCCCTCATTTTCCCTGCCACCATCCTTCTTCTTGGCAGTTCTTGGTCCAGTTCATATAATGGGATGTTCATCCTCACACAAATGTTGTGTAGGATAGCACAGGTCAGTATTATTTTACACACAATGTGTGGGGCATATAGGAGGCTGCCTTCTGCGATGTCCTCATTATAGGCACACTCTGCTGCGTTGGGGATTGGGGTCATGATCCATTGCTGGATCCTATAACCCTGATCCGCTGCAAAAGATAAAAGGAGTGAGTATTTTGTTAGTGCTTGCAACAGGAATGTCATGTAGCATGGCAATTGATATCTTGTATTGTCTGTGACTCATATGTGTTTGTGGTATTGTGTGAGTTCCTGGGCTTCTGTGAGGTCTTCTCAGCACTGGGTTGTTTGACATGACAACTTGTGTTTGGCTCATTGACCTTGGATCTATGAGTTGGTTTCCAAACTGTTGGTCAGTATGTATGTACCATGCATTGTGCAGTGTTCCACGTGTATCAGTGTGCTTTCACTGGAGGGGACGTGATACATCCACACACAATGGGTTCAAATGTGGTGGTAAAATGGTTGCAATACATGGCCTGGACATCCCATCCATTTAGACATATGTAATTGCAGATGAAATGCAACACTGAGGCCCTTTGAATTGTGAAGGTGACAATGCACAACACATCTCCTTAAGCTGGCAGCACTGAGATGCTCAGAATTGACAATGCATGATTGTCCCATGTATGACTTGTTTCTAGGCACGCCTTTTTTGTTCCCGCTGCCAGTAGCTCATGTGCAACCGTGCACCTACACTATCGAACTTGCTCCAGGGAACCTGGCTAACTGCATTGAGGAGGTGGATGTATTTGTGCAGGAAGGGACATCTCCGTGTACATATGCTATTTTGATGGACAATTGGCTCTTTCAGTGTGTGCAGCAGTGTGCAGTTTGCATTGGTTGCACATCAATATGTGTTCATAACACAGTCCACTTCCTTATTGCAACCTGCAAATGGCACCCCAGGAGTGTTGTATGATGTTGGGACTGCCTCATTATTTCCGTGTCACCTACATGTAAGTTTGCATTACCATGCGATGTGTCTCATGGTGTTAGACCTACTGCAACACACATTGCGCACCCCTTCCACGCTACATACTGCTTGAGAGGGTGGCCGATTTACTATGTGGCCTAATGTCATTGTAAATGCTTTATCTTCCAAGTTGTAATTGCAGTGCAGGCCACGTCATTGTCACTGTGGGCTTTGACATTGTCCCTTGGTGCTCTAGAGTGGCAGCTAATGTTTGTGGCAGCTATCATTTGTCCAGATGTGTGTATCCCATTGTGTCAGGGTGTCCAACATAACTACCAGTATCACACCTCAGTGTCACCCTGCCCACGTGTCAATGTAGTGTTGTATGTTTTGTGCGTCATACAGGGTTGTTGTGCTGTGTGTATATTGCTAGGTTTATGGACTTACCAACAAGAAGGCCATTTCCATATTGTCCATCCTGGAAGCACTGATTGGTCCTGGTGTGCCGGAATATGAATGAGTCATGGGCACTCCAAGGATACTTGGCCAAGATGTTTGTGAACAATCCCTGGTGGTTAACTATGGCCTGCACATTGATAGAATGCATGTGCTTTCTGTCCCTGAATAGGTGCTCTGTTGCTGCAGGTGGTACAAACAGGACATGGGTGCAGTCAATTGCCCAAGCACATGCGGGAAGCCATGGATTTGATAAAACCCCTGTTTTATCTCCTGCCTCTTCTGCTGGGTTTTGGGGAAGCTGATGTGGCGGGGTGTGAGGGAGATTATGGCATCTAACACTTTGGGCAGGGAAGCCGTGAATGAGGGATGTGATAACCCAGTGACCAGGGGCACCCGTTGTCTGGAAGAAGCCACTTGCCAACATATGCAGGACAGCTAGCAGCTTGGTCACCAGTGGTATGTTGTGTGGTGTCTGCAGGCTAGCTGTTAGTTGTGGCTCAATATGGCGCAGCAGCTGTGTATGGCTTGCCAGTTGACTCGATATCTCCGAATTATGTCCTGTTCCCTGAGGCCATGGAGGGTTGTCTTGTTTCTGAAAAGTCTCTCCTGTCTTCTGTGTAGCCTTTGTGGGCCGCATCGGGTTGGTGGTGGCTGCCGCAGTTGGTCCTGTGCTTGGCATAGTCTTGCAAGCTGCATCAGTAGCACCTTCATGTTGTCCTGTTGGTCTGTAATGTTGCTTGTGTGTGTTTGCCTTAAGTAGTGGTGTGTTTTCCTCATTTTAACACCTGCCCTGAACCAGGCATTAATATTTGCCGTAAATCGGGGTTTGCGTCATTTTTTGGGTCCGCTTCCTAACCGTGCGTCATTTTTGTCCTTTTGGATAAATATGGCGCTAGGGTGTTTGAGTCATTTTGTGGACAGGAATACCTACCTTACATCTCATTGACGCAAGTTGGTTTTCACGCATCCTTAAAATGATGTTAACTCCATATTTTTGATGTTAGACGTGTCTAGCGTCAAACTTAAGAAATGGAGTTAAGTGTGTGCTGGATTTGCGTAAAAAAAAGTGACGCAAATCCTGCGGAAATAGAGTATAAATGTGGGCCTAAGTTGTGTTATTTATATTGTAGGAGCTGAAATACCTACCCAATGTCATCAGGTGCAAATCAGGTGTTAGACTTGGTCAAGCTTTGTCCCTTCATCCCAGGGGTCAGACGTGAGCATTGTGTAGTCTGTTTGGGTTGCAGGGAAGTAGGGAATTTTGTCATCTTCATTTCACCCCTGCGCAAAGATAACAAGTTCTGACATTCCAAGTGTAAGACAATGATTAAGAAAGTTAAGAAGTAATTTCGAGAAATACCCTTTACTTCTCATGCTAGTATGGGTACCCACAAATTCGGAGATGTGTAAATAACCAATGCTTCTAAACTCCATATCTTGTGCCTATTTTGGAAATACATTGGTTTTCTTGATACCTAATTTTTCAATATTGAAATTTAACCATTTGAATTGCTCTATACCAGTAGAAAAATATTGAAAAACGATTGCAAGGTGCAGCTCAGTTAATGGCTCTGGAAACCCAGAAGTGCCAAGTCACCATTAGTGATTGTTTATGTGCAGGAAGGGACACCTTCCCACACATAATTAATCAAACCCCTCAACGCACAGATCCTTTCACGATGGTACAAGGATGCATGCGTTGGCGCTGGGCATCTCAATTTAATATGGCGTATCCCTGCGTTGTGAAAATGACAGAGGGTGCCACTGCCAATTTTGGCGCAGCATTGCGCTCCGTCATTTTCAGTTAAATAAGGGCCATAGGCTCTGGTCCTGTGCGCATATATGGAGAGTCGCAACACACAAAGAAACCTCAGATTTTTTTGTGAATTCCTCCAAAAAAATCGAAACTCTACATAAATTGAAATAATGTTTATGAATCAGGCCTGAATTGCACCAACAGGCACTTGAGACAGTTAAGGCAAAAGGTTTTCTGCATCAGTCTTAGAGTGAAGCGGATGCCATTGTCAAGTGCGAGGGTCGCAGAAATAAGACAATGATGCTTTGGGGTGAACGATATTTCAGAAAATCCTTGAATGCATCTTCTGTATGCACTTAATTTCGGTTATGAAGGCTCCATCCATTGTCATATTTTGTCTACATAGTTTTATTTGATGTATCTTCTTTGTATTTAACACATTAGGTGCCTGAGATGTAACAGCTACGTCCTCGGCCTCAGTGCTTCGGGTGCCAAGGACGTAACTGTTACTTCCTGTACCCAGCCCATGGGGGAAGCGCAGGCACTCCCTCCGTGGGCCTCCCACCCCCGTCCCCTGGGCAGGGATGGAAGGGAGATTGCATCCCCTTCCACCTCTGACCCCCCCGGACCTGCGTGATACCTGATGACATCAGCACGCGATGGCCATATCCCCACCCCAAATAAATGGGGACAAAGTTGTTCTGCCCACCAGTGATCAGATGAGTCACTTACCCCTGATCCACTCCCTGGGGGGGCAGAGAGCCTACTAGGTGACAGGGAATTAAAAAAAATATATATATAGTGGGGTGGTGGCTACCAACCAGTATGGGCATTGTTATGCCCCCACCCCAACTGAAGGGGGTAGCAGTCTTTCAGCGCTCCTCCCTGCACACTAAAAGATCTTATCCCAACAGCAGGCAAGAGGACATTTGATTATTTTGGGTTTTGAGTTTACATTTGGGCCATTAAAGCTGGCTAACCCTCAAAATCCTCCCACTTGGAATGGTGAGGGCTGCACTTTTTGGACTTTTGGATGCTACCGTCTGGAAAAATCTATGAGACCTAAACACATCGGAAAACGAAGGCCCATATTTATAATTTTATAGAGGGGCATTTGCGTCATTTTCTGGCAAGTTTTTCTGCGCAAACTTACAAAATATAATTGTGTTATGTTAGTTTGTGCCACTTTTGAGTCAAAAAATGAGCCAAATGCAGTGCTAAAAAAGTATAACTATGGGCCGAAGTATCTGGGTGAGTCCAGGGTGGTGCACTTCACATGCACCCGCACCATTTTCCTACCCACAATGCCCTGCAAACCTCCATTTTTGCTTGAAATCACACCTTTTCCCATATTTGTGTGATAGAACCTTCGGGAATCTGCAGGAATGTACAAAATTCCTATCACCCAGCATTGTCACATCTATACCGATAAAAATTCTGCCTCACTTGTCAGCCTAAAAACATTTTTTTCCAAACTGCCCTTTTGGACCCACTTTGGTTCCCCCTCACTTTCAACATGTTTTTGGCTCTGCCCTGTCACAGGCACTTGGCCCACCTACACAAGTGAGGTATAATTTTTATCGGGAGACTGACGGGAACGTTGGGTGGTAGGAAATTCGTGCCAGTGGGGTGATCCCACACAGAAATGTGGGGAAATTGTGATTTCTTTAGCTAAATATGAGGTTTGCTGAGGATTCTGGGTAAGAAAACACTGGGGGATCCACACAAGTCACACCTCCCTGGACTCCCTCGGGTGTCTAGTTTTCAGAAATGTCTGGGTTTGTTAGGTTTCCCTAGATGACTGCTGAGCCCAGGATAATAAAAACCAGATGCCCCCCGCAAAAACAGTTTGTTTTGTAATTGATAATTTTGATGTGACCATGTAGTGTTTTGGGGCATTTCTTGTCATGGGCACTAAGCCTACCCACACAAGTTAGGTACCATTTTGTATTGGGAGATGTGGGGGAATGCTAGGTAGAAGGAAGTTTGTGGCTCCCCTCAGATTCCAGAACTTTGCAGCACCCAAATGTGAGAAAAAAGTGTTTTTTTGCCAAATTTTGAGGTTTGCAAAGGATTCTGGGTGACAGAAGCTGGTGACAGCACCACAAGTTACCCCAACTTGGGTGCCGCTAGGTGTCTAGTTTTCAGAAATGTCCAGGTTTGCTAGGTTTTCATAGGTGCCGAATGAGCTGGAGGCCAAAGTCCACAGCTAGGCACTTTCCCAAAAACAGGTCTCTTTTCATAAGAAAAATTTGATGTATCCATGTTGTGTTTTGGGGCATTTCCTGTCACGGGGACTAGGCCTACCCACACAAGCGAGGTACCATTTTTATCTGGAGACTTGGGGAAATGTTGGGTGGGAGGAAATTTGTGGCTCCTCTCAAATTCTAGAACTTTCCATCATCGAAATGTGGGGGGAAAGTGTTTTTTTTGCCACATTTTGAGGGTTGCAAAGCATTCTGGGTAGCAGAACCTGGTGAGAGTGCCACAAGTTACCCAATCCTGGGTTCCCCTGGGTGTCTAGTTTTAATAAAATGCACAGGCTTGGTAGGTTTTCCTAGGTGCCAGTTTATCTAGAGACCGAAACCCACAGCTAGGCACTTTCCAAAAAACACGTCAGTTTTCAATGTAAATATTTGATGTGTCCGTGTTGCGTTTTGGGGCCTTTACTGTCTCGGGCACTAGGCCTACCAACACAAGTGAGGTACCATTTTTATCAGGAGACATGGGGGAATGCTGGGAGGAAGGAATTTTGTGGCTTCTCTCAGATTCCAGAACTTTGCAGCACAGAAATGTGAGGGAAAGTGTTTTTTGAGACAAATATTGAGGTTTGCAATGGATTCTGGGTGCCAAAGGCTGGTGAGAGCCCCACAAGCCATCCTATTCTAAATTCCCCAAGGTGCCCAGTTTTTAAAAAAATGGACAGGTTTGCTAGGTTTCCACAGGTGCTGGCTGAGCTAGAAGCCAAACTCCACAGCTAGGCACTTTGCAAAAAACAGGTCAGTTTTCTTTGGGAAAATGTAGTGTCCGTGTTGTGTTTTGGGGCATTTCCTGTTGCGGGCACTAGGCCTACCCACACAGGCGAGGTATCGTTTGTATTGGAATACAGGGGGGAATGCTGGATGGAAGGAAGTTTATTGCTCCTCTCAAATTCCAGAACTTTCCATCACTGAATGTGAGGAAAAAGTGTTTTTTGCCAAATTTTGAGATTTGCGAAGGATTCTTGGTAACAGAACCTGGTGAGAGCCCCACAAGTCACCCCATCCTGGATTTCCCTAGGTTTCTAGTGTTCAAAAATGCACAGGTTTGCTAGGTTTCCCTGGGTGCTGGCTGAGCTAGAAGCTAAAATCCACAGCTAGGCACTTTCCAAAAAACACATCAGATTTCAATGTAAAAATGTGATGTGTCCATGTTGTGTTTCCTGTCACGGGCACTAGGCCTACACACACAAGCAAGGTACCATTTTTATTGGAAGGCTTGGGGGAACACAGAATAGAACAAGTGTTATTGCACCTTGTCTTTCTCTATATTTTTTCCTTCCAAATGTAGGACACTGTGTAAAAAAGAAGTCTATTTGAGAAATGCCCTGTAATTCACATGCTTGTATGGGGACTCCGGAATTCAGAGATGTGCAAATAACCACTGCTTCTCAACACCTTCTCTTGTGCCCATTTTGGAAATACAAAGGTTTCCTTGATACCTATTTTTCACTCTTTATATTTCACCAAATGAATTGCTGTATACCCGGTATACAATGAAAACCCTTTGCAAGGTGCAGCTCATTTATTGGCTCTGGGTACCTAGGGTTCTTCATGAACCTACAAGCCCTATGTATCCCCGCAACCAGAAGAGTCCAGCAGACATAACAGTATATTGCTTTAAAAAATCTGCCATATCTGGACAAAGTTATAGAAGAAAGCGTGGACAGAAATTGATCTTTTTTACCTCAATTTCAATATTTGTATATTTTAGCTGTTACTTTCTGTAGGAAGACCTCCTTGAAGGATCTATACAAATGACCCCTTGCTGAATTCAGAATGTTGTCTACTTTTCAGAAATGTTTAGCTGTCCGGGATCCAACAATGATTTCACACCCATTTCTGCCACTGACTGGAAGGAGGCTGAAAGCACAAAAAATAGTAAAAATTGGGTATGTCCCAGTAAAACGACAAAATTGTGTTGAAAATTTGGTTTTCTGTTTCAAGTCTGCCTGTTACTGTAAGCTGGGAAGATGGTGATTTTAGCACCACAAATCCTTTGCAGATGCCATTTTCAGGGGAAAAACACACATGCTTTCTTCTGCAGCCATTTTTCCCATTTTTTTTTAAACAATATTTTAGCTGTATTTTGGCTAATTTCTTAGTGTCCTCCAGGGGACCTCACAAACTCTGGGTAACTCTAGAATGCCTAGGATGTTGCAAAAAAAAAGACACAAATTTGGCGTGGGTAGCTTATGTGGACAAAAAGTTACGAGGCCCTAAGCGCTAACTACCAAAATAACCAAAAAAAGGCTTGGCACCTAAGGGGGAAAAAGCCTGGCAGCGAAGGAGTTAAAGCTTTGTTCAGTCATATTACACTAGTGAGTTAATCATTGTCTCTGACAGGTATCACTACATTTGAAATACAGATTTCTAGTTTGGATAGACAGTCAAGTATTGATGCAATCAACAATGACAGTGTGCAGCAGAGGTTGCTGTCTACAAAACACGATTTAGACATTACCCTTGTACTCATAGTTACTTAATGAATGTCCTATCCCTTTCATACACCATTGAAAACACCCTGGCCTTTAAATTTTATACCTACAAAGTTAAACTATCATTAACAAGGTAAAGGAAAGACAGCAAACCCGAGGGCGTTGTAACTTGAATCATTCTGGGAATTGCAAGAATGAAGACAGCCCTCGTTGTTCATATTGATTTATGGTTAGCGTTCATTACTTGTTTTCCTTCTTGGAAACTTGTCCAATTAGAAGAGTGCCATTAGGGTGGCATTGATCAAGGCCCTTACAATGAAGTGTGCAGAACAGTGAACACTTGAGCCACTTTCATCCTCCTACAAACCTGAAGCATCGTCTCACCTGAGAAGTGAGTAGCTATCACGCTACATTAAGACGTTATGTATTGCATTATTTTGAGTTCATATTGGTGTCAAAGAACAATTTGAAAATCTTATGTTACACTTGTTCATTAAAAACGTACACGTTTCAGAGTTTGCTTTATGGATATAGGATGGGGATGGAAATTGTCAAAATACTTCAATTAGCGAATCGGGTGCCTTTTATTAATTACGTAAAAGCATTCAAATCAGTTAATTGGCCATGTTTTGTGAATGGTTAATTTATCATTATTTTTGATACATTAGATTCTGTAATATCTATACAAACGGTGCTGCTTTATTTTCTTATTACGAGTACGTTCGAACATTGAAACGTATGGTTATGCCATCAATTGCCTGTAATTCCTTACACCAGATGACAAGTGTTGTCGTTGCAGGAAGTGACACATGCTACTGCAACCGTCCTAGCATGTGCTCAAATAGATGTAATGATTTCTGAGTGCTTGATCAGTGATCAGCATCTTCCATCAACCACCCATGGCTCACCTATACTTATTAGAAAAAAGGGTGAGAGCACTCAGTATGTAGTCTTGGACGTTACTTTACAGTATCAAGATTTTTTACATGTATAAGACCTTTGAAGAAGCCATAATCCACTAATTTCTCAGTGCCTAGAACTGGAAAAGCAGAGGCAGGTTCCGGGACAACGCTTTATATGTATCTAGCAAAAGAGAGTATTCAACTGTTATTATGCAGCAATCTTTGTATCAGAAAAACGCTGTTCTTCCCAGTGCATATTTACCCGAGAGTGGAAATATTAAAATGTCGAATCAAAATTCTGCTTTAAAAAAATAGGCCTTTTAACACTATTGTGACAACGTCATTATTCTTTCAACAACAGGCTCTTTGTTCACACCCTGCCCCTGTCATCCCATCATCAACAGGATTTTCGAGCTCTGCCCTTGATGAATCTTCTCATGTCAGAGAAATGTTAATGGCCTCCAATGTGGGGTACCCTATCATTTACTTACGTACATCTAGAAAAGGGAAAAAGTAAAGTATTCCATCCTTTAAATCGGTTACATCTAATACTGCTTTTAAGTCAATTACCTCCTTAAGGGATATTTCAATTACTGATTTAAACTTAGTAGGCTCCATGAAAACTACTGAGTGGAGAGAGGAAACTCATTTACTTCTTTTCACAAATCTATCAAAATCTTTCATTGAGACTGAAAAACAATCATAACATTCTTAATCAAGCCCAAATGTTTGACAAATAGTTTCAAGATCATTTTCCAACACACATTCCTCTCCAGAATCCTTATCTGTACTTAAAAAAAGTCTTTCAGTCAGCTCAAAAAAGTAAGTCTTTTATCTAAGTGAATCACAAACACAAAAAACTGAATGAAACTCACACATACATTGCTTCTTGCGTGTGTGCAGTGCTAGAAAATATATAATTTTACATGTTTGCCTACACTCCTAGGTAGATTGTCACCAAAATGATAGTGGACCATACCTAGTGAAACATACCCAATAATTTAGCAATAATGTTCTGAGATAACACCTATGCAAAACACAATTCCTATGAAAACACAGTTACATCTCTTCATTGCCAGAGACTCAAGACATTATTTGCCGATGACATGTTTGTACATCAGTAAATTAACTCAGCCACCAAAAATATCTTCCAGCGCTGACAAAGTCTTAGCATTTACAGAATGGTTAGACACCTTTGAGTCATGGATCGGATGGCCTTTTCATGACACAGGAAACAATGTTTTGCACGTCTGTTCTCTTGTCCCTTTAATATCTATTTCTAATAATTGACTTTCTGTACATATTCAAAACAATGGAATCATTGTTTTACCCTTGAAATGAAACATTATTTGTCGATATTCGGTTACTTGATTTTCATCCTCCAATTGATTTTGTCATGATAAGACAGCAGTCTCCCCATTCTTTACACCTGGTCTATAATGTATTACAAAATCATTGTGCAGAAGGAACAAAGTCAATATGAGTTGTCAGGGATAAGGGCTTTGGCTTATTTCAAAAGCATCAGATTTCTGGATCTGCGCATACTTTTATGGTTTGGTTTACTCCTAACAAATAATGGTTCCATTCGTCTAAAGATCTCACAATGGCCAAAAGCCTTTTTATAAGTCAGGGTATAATTTAACTCTGCTGGTAACATTTCTTGGAAAAGAAAGCTACATGGTGAACATGTCCAGTGTTTAGATTTCTCGGGAACAAAACAAATTATGTCTCTTTTTAAAGAAGCTCGGCTTTCTCCTCTCCCCTGGTCTATTGTTACGATTGTTGTTTCATTTAGAAAAGATAAAAATATAGGTGATTATTCATGGGCAAACAGAAGGCGCCCGAACTAAATAAAACGAATGTTAAGAAAATTAAGAAACCTGCAAACGGGGCTACTTTGCCCAGAACGATTGCAGGAATGAACAGCACTTTGGACTACATAGATCATTTAATTAAAGAAGTTGAGTATATTTCAACTACTGAATCAATGGGGGATGCTGAATCAACTACTAATGTGCCACCCATGTTTAAAAAGAAAGTCCCGGAAACGGTTGTGATGTGTGAGGCCACTCTGCACAAACGAGACGGACACTCGTTCATAAGTGGCGGGAAAACACTGAAGAGCATCCGCTCTTCGCCCGGCTTTATTAATCCCTAGCGGCTCCGGAAACATAACCTCCCTTTCGGGTGGTCGCAACAACAGTACCCCAGACACTAGACCCGCATGCTTTATTACATCCCTCCACAACTGGACTCAAACATTACGAACTGATAAACACACGAAGCCTCTGACTGAGTTTGTGCCTTACCCTCCACAACTTGATCACCCTGTCGTGGTCTGCCCTAGTCCAATGGTGGTTGGTTTTGAGGAACTCATGCCAGGATCCATCATCGAGGGCTTATTTTACTCCTACCAGAATGCCATCTTCACTCGTGGCCTCTACGATTTCCTCCAGGTCCATCGTCTTCGGACAACTGTTGTGGGCCAACGCCTGAACCTGCATTTCGGTGGTTTCTTTCTTAATTGGCGTCATTGACTGGGGCCGGTTCCCTGGGATGCCGCCACAGAAAGTCAGCAGGGCTCCTGGTAACTGGGCAGTAGATCACCTCCAAACAATATTGCTGAAGCTAGATGGGCCACTGATCAATCCGGGGGGGGCGGATGGGGCGCAGTCCCCTTAAACAACGTAACAAGAGGTTGGTGATCGGTGACCACCCTGAACGGATGACTTCGCAGACACAGATCAAAATGGCCACAGGCCCACTTGACCAAAACCTCCTGCTCAATTTGAGAGTAGTGTTGCTCTGCCGGGGGCAAAGCCTTGCTGGCATATGCAAGGGGAGCCCACTTGCATGGCTCAGTTTCTTGCATCAACACAGTGGCAAGTCCCACTGGACTCGCATCCACCACTAATTCTGTCCTTGGTAGGGTCAAAGTAGGCCATGGTGGACTTGCACAAGAGGGCCTCCTTATGCGCTTGGAATGCTTGCTCTTCTCGATTCCCCCACACCCAGGACACCATGGCTTTCGTGAAGGCTCGGAAAGGCTCAGAGATGGTGGCCAGCTGTGGAATGAAACGCCCACAATATGTTGCCATTCTCAGGAAACTTCTCACAGCTGTCACTGTTCGCGGAGCTGGGACCTGTCTGATCGCATTGGACTTCCGCGGGTCTACCTGAATACCATCCTGGTTGAACACATACCCCAAGAAGTCAATGGAATTTTGGAAGAAAGAGCATTTCTTCTGGTGGAGGGTGAGCCCATGTTTAACTAGCCGCTTGAGGGTGGCTTGCAGATGTTAGTGGTGCTCTTCGGCCATGGTAGAGTAGAACAGGATGTCGTCGCTTACATTCATGACACCCAGCAGTCCCGTTAGAGTTTGGTGGATGGCGTCATGGAACACCTCGGCAGCTGAGGATATTCCAAAGCTCAATCGATTATACCGCCTTGGTCCAAGGTGCGTTGAAAAGGTATTGGTACACCTGCTTTATTCCGCCAGCTTTAGCTGGTGATACCCCGCGTTCAAGTCCAACTTGGAGAACCACTTAGAGCCATTGAGGGCCGCTTTGATCTCATCTATTGTGGGAGTGATATGCCTCTCCCTTCGGATTGCCGTGTTGGGGATTGGCATGTCAATGCAGAGCCTAATCTTGCCTGCTGCTTCGGCTTTTCATCTGTCACTATTGGAGACCCAGGGGGTTGGGCCAACACTTTTTTGAAGACCCCTTGTTCCTCGAGTTTAAGTAGCTCCTGTTCCACCAGCGGTTGGAGATGAAACAGGGCCCACCGGTATCTCAGAGTAACCAGGTTCACAGTCTTGTCAATGTGAAGGAGAATTGGTAGTGCCTTTAGACAGCCTAGGCCTGTAAAGGGCTCAGGGAACTGCTTCAGTACCTCATCTACCTGGCAAGTCCTTATGCTTCTTGCGAATGACATGAGTACCAATTCTTCCGCCGTCTGGCTGACTAGGAGTGTGTCAGCTACCCTGTCCACGACATGGAATGTGGTGTGGATTGTCCTGTCCTCTGTCCGGACAGTCACAGTTGTGTGCCCTCTCAGGGGCAGGGGCGTGCAACTCCCATAAGTGAATACCTTGGTTTTCGTGGGTGTCATCAACGGACGAGGATGGAGGCGTTGATACTGTTGCACACCCATGACGTTCACTGACGCTCCCCTGGATATCAGTGCTTTGATTCTTGACCCCTCGACCTCCACTATGCACATTGGCTGTGGCCGCCAACACCTCTTCAGGTCTTTGGTAAATTAGATGAGTAAGGCTTCTTCTTCCTCTTCTTCCGTCAAGGAGTCTTCCAGTCTGTATTGGGGCGGTGGGTAGCGGGTGTCACGTGATGACGTGTCATCCAGGGATAGTTGTTTGATTGCCCTGGTGGGGGCCCTTCTTCCTCTTGTTCCCCACCTTCTTGTGGTTCCGCTGCAGACAGCGGTGAAGTGGTCATCCTTCCCCATGAGCGACCGTCCCTCTCCCAGGTGGCCACAAAATAGTTTTCTAGTTGCCCGACCCATACCTTCCATCTGGACTATACTGTGGCTGGGTCCGCTAGTTCGCTGAGCGGCAGGAGTGCACCCACCATGGAATGCCATGGTAGCGGGTGAAGGGAAGGTTCCGGGTCGTCTGCCATGGCGCTGTGTGCGGCTGACCTGTGGTTCCTTCTCTCTGGCTGCTTCCCAGTGTTGGGCCCCACTTGTGATTCTTTTCTTTACCACTCTACACAGTGATGCACAAGGTGGTTTCGTTTTTTCTTTCCTTTCTTTTTTTTCTTCCCCCTTTATATATATATGTATTCTTAGATTTTTTTTTCAGTCCTTTGCACCATTTTCTGTATTCATCCTTTTTTTTCATGGGAGATGGTCCTTCCCTCTACTCCCTTGCTGGTACGCATCCACGTACTCGTGGTTGCGCTGGCCTAGTTTTTCTCCTATTTCTTTTTCTTTTTTCTTTGTTTCCGGTCAGCTCCTCCGACCTGCTGCAACCTTCTGGAGCACGTCAGGCACTCCTGCTGTCCACACGCAGGTTTGGAGCCCACTTGTTGCCAGTGTGATGTGTGAGGCTGCGCTGCACAAACGAGATGGTCATTGGTTCATCAGTGGCAGGAAAACACTGAAGCGTGTCCGCTCTTGGCCCGGCTTTATTAATCCATGGTACCTCGGAAACATAACCTCCATTCCGGGTGACCGCTACAACAGTACCCCAGACACTAGATCCGCACGCTTTATTACAACGGTGACAGAAACCTGTGGCAATTCTGCTAAACACAATGATTATCCTGCTCGTGCTCCATGCCCCCTGCGCCGCAGCCCCCAGTTCTCTCCTAAAGTCATTGTTTTACCCAATGTTCCCTGCCCCAATCGATACTCAGCATTAACTGATGTCACAAGCTTAATCCAAATACAGCCCCAAAATAATCTGACATGCAAGGCGGGTATTACTTGCACAGCTGACTGTGATATCAGCATGGGCACTAGGCTTCCAGGGGCAGTGGTATGACAGCGGACATTATGAGCTTCCCAGAATCCCGCACTAAGTTAAATGATATCAAGGACATCCTGCTAGGCCTAATTGAACAGTTCAATAAGGTGTTTACTCCCACTGACACCTGCTGTTGTAAATGTCATGCAAATTCTGATCCTACACACAAGATGGGACCCAACACTGTAATAAGTTCAAGCAATGTGGAGATCACTACACCTGTAATTACAAAATCTACACCCTCTGAAGTACTAATGCAGAAATGCTCACAGAGCTTAAAGCCATCTTGCGCATATAAAAAGCCTATGCAAAAGAAGGAACATCAAACACATAAATTGCCATAGAGGCAGTCCGTTGAGAGAGGTTCTCACTGTTCTCGGGATACACATTTTGGTAATGCTGCTACGTCTGCCAACAATTTCGGTCCCTCACTAAGTCAACCGCATGATGTTTGGGCATTCTCAAATCTACATTACCATGCAGCCAGAAATATACAGGCTCCCAGATACTATCAGGGGCACTGTGCCATTAACAACACACAATCTAAATGTAGACCAACAGTCTTTCTAACCTCAGTCCCTTAATTGAGAAGGGATGCTTATGAAGACACGTACTCACTAATCAATAAGGTCACACATTGGTTGAGATTTAAGAGAGGCTGTCTCTCTGTAGTGAGGTCGGACGTGGAGCATGCTACAAGATAAACTGCAAAATACTCTTCCCTGGACTATATCAAAATGGAACTAAAAAATGAGCTACTGGTTAATAGTCTTATAAGTTTGCAACTTCGCACCTGCCAAACAATAGATCCTGTCAGTTCTGAGATTATGATAAAGAAATCTCCTCCACCCTTGCCAGAACCCATCAACAGCATGCCCAAGTCACAACTTGATCATGGCATAGTTGTGAGGTTTACATGTTTTCTTAACTATGATCAGCAAGTTAGCAAAGAGGATTCCGGGCTGAATTTGATTGACTGACTGGGGCAGGTTGTTGATGCTACATAAAAAGTGAACTTAGTAATGCTCCCTCCTATAACCATGAAGGACACAACAAGATATTTCAAAATACAGGACTGTTCTACAACAACTCCCAGCCCCATGAGCAACAATCCAAGGAGAAAGAGAGTGATTGTACTATGCTCAGTAAGACGGTCTTATTTTTATTTCATGGAATTTGGCTGGGGTCAAGTCAAAGCTAAATGATAAAAAATGGCTGTCTTTTATAGGGGTACATAGCATCTGTCTTTTTCAGAAAACATGGGCAAGGTTTTTATCAATGGGTTTGTTACTTACAATGTGAAGCAGAAGCCCCCAAGAAATTTGGGTGGGTGATAAGTGGGCTCATCATCTTAGTTAAGTATGAGATTGCATGTTTCCATGAATTACTGAACATAGATTCTCCCGACTTACTTGGCCTTTGGCTCAAATTTTCAACAGGTTTGAATTTGGTATTCTTTAATGTATATGCTAAGACTATGCCCGCTAGTAGTGATTCATTTGTTATATCCGAATTGGATGACTTAATTGATATATACCAACACAAGGCTAAAGTTATCAAAGCTGGAGGCTTGAATGCCACCTTTGAGCCTTCAACACTCATCAGTCTTGTAACTGAACAAGAGGATAAACACTGGGGTATTCCTAGTCTTACTGGTGCACCATAGCAATACTTCTCCAATGTTGCCATGCAGCTTGTATCTATGGAGGTTGGTCAGGGCTTGAGAGTGTGCAAATGAAGACCCCCCACCGACTCTGGTAGAGCTGCTATGTTCAAGAGGGGTTTCCAATCTAGTGGTATTTACTGTTTTTCATTTGACATTAATTTCTGGCCAAAGCTCCATGATATGGAGGTTGTTCATCCCACCAAGAGAGATCACAACTCTCTGATTAGCCCTCTAACCAGGGACAATTTTAAGAGACCACTATCAACTTGTTCTGTGGCGTTCCCTGAACCTATTGTAGCAAACAATGTCAGAAGAGTTTCTTGACCTAGAGTAATGGCAAACAAAAAAACTGTATGCTGAAATCTACCAATGGTTTGTGCATTATTTGTCTAAATATAATAATACCCCTGAGTCCATTACAAATATAGAGATCCATAAACACTTCTTTTATTACACTGAAGGGATTTCTTTTTATAAAGAGTCACTTTGCAAGACAAAAGCACATTTGAAAGATCCCAAGTGGTTTTCATCCAAATACGAATTTGCTAAGCAGCCCTTAACAAGGGCTGTCAGAGTATGCAATTGCTTAGAAATCTGTGTAGCGCATTCCAGACACAAAGCAGTGCTTAACCTGGCCAAGCTTAACTTGGAGGACACAAAGTGGCAGTACATGCTGCAGGTTCTGAAAGGTAAGGATAGTCAGACATTGGTGGTCATTACAACCCTGGCGGACGGTGTTAAAGCGGCGGTAAAACCACCAACAGGCCGGTGGTAAAAAAATTGCAATTACGACCTTAGCGGAAACCGCGAACAAAGACAGCCACTTTAACACTCCGACCGCCACGGCGATACAAACAAACAGCTTGGCGGTCACCACCAACAGACAGGCGGAGGACAATGTACCGCCCACAGTATCACAACCTACCAATCCGCCACCTTTTCCGGGGCGGATTCCCCGCGGACAAAAACACGTCGGAAACAGGACTCCGAAGGGAAAACGCTCACCTCTACACACCCCACGAGGAATCCGGACGCCATGGAACCCGAGCTCCACATCCTGCCAGCCCTCATCTTCTTGCTCCTCTACCAGGAGCATGAACGCCGGCGGCGAAACCAACGGTGAGTACTGCACCTACGACACAGGGGAGGTGGGAGGGAAAAACAGGGAGACACACACGCAACACCCCCACACCCGCCCTCACCCACAACAACACACACATGAATACAGCATGATACATTACAGTTACACCCCGCAACCCCCCCGGAAGAATGCAAAGACTAAAGAAAATGAGTGTAACCATTGTAATATATTAAAATCCTGTATGCAAAAATATATGTACACACTATAAACAAAATATACACCAAGAATAGTAGTCCAGGTAGTGCTCCATTGAAGTCCATGGAACACTGGACCCACACTCAATCCCCGAACATGACGGAGAGAACACTGCAGGGGCATCACATAGCAATAAAACAGGCACCTCAGGGGGAAGGGGAAGGGGGGGCACCTCAGCCGGTTAAGTGAACAACGCCAAATCCACGAGGGGGCCACATGCCCACTGTTCAATCCTGGGGAGTGCAAAGCCACAGTCTCTCAAGTCTCTACAGTGGGTGGGTTGCCCATTGTTCCATCCTGGGAGTGCAAAGCCACAGTCTCTCAAGTCTCTACAGTGGGTGGTTTGCCCACTGTTCCATCCTGGGGAGTGCAAAGCCACAGTCTCTCAAGTCTCTACAGTGGGTGGTTTGCTCCCTGCTCCATCCTGGGAAGTGCAAAGCCACAGTCTCTCAAGTCTCTACAGTGGGTGGTTTGCCCAATGTTCCATCCTGGGGATTGAAAAGCCACAGTCTCTCAAGTTTCTCCAGTGGGTGGTTTGCCCACGGTTCAATCCTGGGGAGTGCTAAGCCACAGTCTCTCAAGTCTCTCCAGTTGGTGGTTTGCCCACTGCTCTATCCTGGGAAGTGCAAAGCCACAGTCTCTCAAGTCTCTACAGTGGGTGGTTTGCCCACTGCTCTATCCTGGGGAGTGCAAAGCCACAGTCTCTCAAGTCTCTACAGTGGGTGGTTTGCCCACTGTTCAATCCTGGGGAGTGCAAAGCCACAGTCTCTCAAGTCTCTCCAGTGGGTGGTTTGCCCACTGCTTTATCCTGTGGATGTGATACTCCACTGGTTCTGGAGGGGGCTTTGTGCCCAGAGTGCATCATCCTGCCAAGGACAGAGGTAGTGGATGCCTTTCTCCACTGGTTCTGAAGGGTGCTTGGTGCACAGAGTGCTTCATCCTGAGAAGGACAGAGGTAGTGGATGTGATACTCCACTGGTTCTGGAGGGGGCTTTGTGCCCAGAGTGCTTCATCTTGCCAAGGACAGAGGTAGTGGATGTGATACTCCACTGGTTCTGGAGGGGGCTTTGTCCCCAGAGTGCTTCATCCTGCTCATGACGGACTCAGTAGCATCAGTGCCCTTGGCGCTCATGGGCCAGCGGTGCATGTGGCGGCGGGGCCCTGTTCAGCAGTGCTGGTTGCGGCGGTGCCCTGTTCAGCGGTGCTGGTTGCGGAGGTGCCCTGCTCAGCGGTGCTTGATGCGGCAGGGTCCTTTGCAGTGACTCAGCTGCTGGCGGTCCTGCCTGGCCCAGCGGGGCTGGTGCTGGCGGCCCTGTCTGGCCCAGCGGGGCTGGTGCTGGCGGAGGCCTCCTGGGCAGCTGGGCTGGTGGCCGTGGCCTCCTGGGCAGCGGGGATGATGGCGGTCGCCTCCTGGGCAGTTGGGCTGGTGCTGGTGGTGGCCTCCTGGGCAGCTGGGCTGGTGCTGGCTGTGGCCTCCTGGGCAGCAGGGCTGGTGCTGGTGGTGGCCTCCTGGGCAGCTGGGCTGGTGCTGGCGGTGGCCTCCTGGGCAGCAGGGCTGATGGCGGTGGCCCCCTGGGCAGCTGGGCTGGTGCTGGCAGTGGCCTCCTGGGCAGCGGGGATGATGGCTGTGGCCTCCTGGGCAGCGGGGATGATGGCGGTCTTCTCCGCCGTGCGGCTCTTCCCAGACTTGCTGACTTTCTTGTGGCCCTTCCCCACCTGGGAAGTTGTCGCAGCTGACTCCACACTCCCACCTGTACCCCTGGGAGCGGCTTTGGTGGCTGGAGTCTTCCCCCTCTCCCGCCAGGCACAGGCCAACTTTTGATGCTTGACAGGTGGGGGACTGTCCGTGCTGTGGCTCCGTGCCACACTGGCTGCCCTGGTGGCCGGTGCACTCCAGATTCCAGTGACTACAGGCACCACTGGTCCCGGAGATGTTGTGGCTGAGGTGCTAGGTTGGGACCTGGAGAGTCGGGCCCTAGGAGACTGACGGGGTGGGGGAGGTGAGGGAAAGAGGTCAAGGTTGGACAGGAAAAGTTTTTGGGGAACACTGGGACGGGTAGCTGGAGGGGGTTTGGGAGTGGAGGAAGAGGTTGTGGTAGTAGGAGGTGTTCGTTTGGTGACTTTGGGTGAAGGTGCATGTGCTGGAGGCTGTTGTGAGGTGGATGGCTGTTGGGTGGGTGTGTGCCTGCGTTTGTGTATCTTGGGAGGTGGCGTCACAGACACACTGGGAGAGGACACAGGGGACGTGTGAATGGCAGTGGGGGTGGTGACTGCACATGAGCGGGGTGTGGTGGTGTGTGTGCTGGTGATGGAAGAAGTGGCTGTAGATGTAATGCATGCAGGTGTTAGTATAGACGAGACTGGGAGGGAGGAGGGAGACGAGGAGGAGGGGGATACAGTGGAGGCAGAGGATGTTGGTGTGTCTGCATGTGTGTGATGCTTGCGTGAGTGCCTGTGGGATGTGTGGTGCTTATGTTTGCCTGAGCTTCCTTTGTGTGTTGACGTGTGTGCATGCTGGTCTGAAGGTGTGCATGGGATAGGCTGAGGTACAGGGGATTGGGTCTGGGTAGAGGAAGTTGGAGGGGGGAGGGTAGAGACAAGGACAATGGCTGCCATCAGTGCTGACGCCAGAGTCTGAAAAGCTTGCTGAAGGGACACCTGACCAGAATGAATGCCCTCCAGGAATGCATTGGTTTGTTGCAACTGCCTTTCTACACCCTGGATGGCATTCAAAATGGTAGACTGCCCAACAGTGAGGGACCTGAGGAGGTCAATGGCCTCTTCACTGAGGCAGCCGGGGTGACTGGGGCAGGGGCTGAGGCTGAGGTGCCTCGGGCGAAGGTGATGCCCACCCTCCTGGGTGAGCGGGCACAGGGCAAAGGCTGAGGGGCTGCTGGGAGGGCTGTGCTGGTAGAGGGGGTGGGGGCTGTACCTGTAGATGCGGGGGCACAGATGTTGCCACAACCACAAGGGAGCTCCCATCAGAGGACGAGTCCGTATCACTGGTGTCAGCTCCTGTCCCCGCCGTGGAACTCCCCTCTCCCTCCGTCCCACTGGTGAACTCTGAGTCCGTAGTGTCGCCCTCCAGGGCCATGTGGGATGCAGCACCCTCCTGCTCCGGTGCCACTGCTCCTCCGCCTGATGATGTTAATGCACAGAAGAACAGGGGGATGACAGAAGAAAGACATGTTGAGTGCATGCATTACCGCTACCAATGGCGGACATGACAGACACAGAAGCCCCCTGCACTACGCCGTGCACTTGTCCTCCACTGTTCAATCCCTGGGACATGGCCTACAAGGCTATGGACGACGTCTGCACACATGGATGACACAGGAGCCTGACTAGGTGTACTTGGCACTGTACACAGGTGGGGTGGGGTGCCACAGGGTCTGCCAGAACAAGGGGACCTAACTAGCACACTCGCCCTGGCCTAGGGAAACCCACAGCCCACCTCCCCCACCCAGACACTTCCACTGCGCGCAAAATCAGCAGAATGAGAGTGTACTCACCCCCTTGTGGCTGCTGTGATCTCCTCATTTGCCCATCCAACTCCGGGTACGCCACCGCCAGGATCCTGAACATCAGGGGGGTCATGGTGCGACGGGCACCCCTCCCACGTTGGAAGGCCATCCCCAGCTGGGCCTCCGCCATCTTCTTGCTCCAGCGGCGAATGTCCTCCCAACTCTTACGGCAGTGGGTGCTCCGTCTGTGGTAGACCCCCAAGGTCCAGACGTCCTTGGCGATGGCACGCCAAATATCTTTTTTCTGGTGGGTGCTGACCTACATGAATTGTACAGGGGGAAAAGAAAAGTTATTACCAAATGCACCGTCACAGTCATTGGCTCCCAACGCTACCCTTGCCATGATGCACATGCACTCACCGTTGTTTCATGCACACCTCAATCCCCCCCCCCCACATCTTTCATCCATCCCACTCCACACAGGCATAGCCCATACAGCATGCTCCCAGTGTATTTACCTGTTTGTCTGGAGGACCGTAGAGTAGCGTGTACTGGGGGAGGACCCCATCCACGAGTTTCTCCAACTCCTTCGATTTGAAGGCAGGGGCCCTTTCCCCAGACGCACGAGCCATTGTCTCTTCCAGACCGAGGTCACAGCAGCTCTTGCAGTGTAGGTCCTCTCCTGTCGAAGATTAGGTATCGAGTGATTGAACAGATAAAAAATGGCGGTCACTTCCGCGGCAGTGCGTACCATCAACGCCGGCGTACATCGTCATTGGCTCCTGGGACCCATAGGGTCCAATGTTAACCAATGCAGCATTGCGCTGCGGTCTTCGACCGCCTACCGCGACGGTGTACAACGCCAGTGCAGTTACCTCACATCCCACTGTCCCACTTTACAGGTCAGGCAGCCGCCATTTCAGGGGCCCACATGGCTTAATTTTTAACTGCGTCACACATACCTAGGCCTTGCCTCAACACTCATAGAGGCCAAATTTTGGATTATGATTCGTGTTCTGTGTAAGCTGTGGGTATGTACCTCTGAGTTGGTTGACTCTGTGCTCGCTGTTGTCCTTCATAGGCACCGTCCGCTGGGACATGTGAAGAGATGGCGGCATCCTCCGGTGTACAGACCGCTGGTGGACCTGTCGACAATGGAGGAAAGACATGTGATCATCAACTACAGGCTTGACCGTGCTACAATCCTGGAACTGTGTGCCCAGCTGGAGCCAGACCTGATGTCAGCTATCCGCCATCCCATAGGAATCCCCCCTCAAGGGCAGGTGCTGTCAGTACTCCATTTCCTTGCAAGTGGGCCATTTCAAACAACAGTGGCCGTAGCATCAGGGATGTCCCAGGCTATGTTTTCCAACGTGTTGTCCAGAGTGTTGTCTTCCCTGCTGAAACACATGTGGAGCTACATCGTTTTCCCTCAGGTGGAGGATTTGCCTACAGTGAAAGGAGACTTCTATGCCCTGGGACATATCCCCAACATCATAGGTGCCACTGATGGGACCCATGTGGCTTTGGTACCCCCCGCAAAAGTGAACAGGTGTACAGAAACCGGAAGAGTTCTCATTCCATGAATGTGCAGATGGTGTGTTTGTCAGACCAGTACATCTCCCAGATTAATGCCAGGTTCCCTGGCTCAGTGCATGACACTTACATCCTGCGGAATAGCAGCATCCCTTATGTGATTGGTCAACTCCAGAGGCACCGTGTGTGGCTATTAGGTGAGCACCTGGAAGCAAGTCAGTGGGAATGGTTGTCTGGGGATAACCCTTCAGGTTAGTGTGTGTCTAACAGTTGTACCTCGCCATTTGCAGGTGACTCTGGTTACCCCAACCTGTCATGGCTACTGACCCCAGTGAGGAATCCCAGGACAAGGGCAGAGGAACGCTACAATGAGGCCCATGGGTGAACTCGGCAGATAATAGAGCGGACCTTCGGCCTCCTGAAGGTCAGGTGCCTCCATATGACAGGTGGATCCCTATTCTACTCACCAAAGAAGGTGTGCCAGATCATCGTGGCCTGCTGTATGCTTCACAACTTAGCTTTGAGACGACAGGTGCCTTTTCTGCAGGAGGATGGTCCAGATGGCGGTGTTGTTGCAGCTGTGGAGCTTGTGGACAGCGAAGACGAGGAATCAGAAGAAGAGGATATCGACAACAGGAACTCGGTGATCCTGCAATATTTCTAGTGAGACACAGGTAAGAATACAAACCTGTCTGCTACATGTACTTTAACGCTACTACCTCTCTACTGTATGTCGTTTTCCCCCAGTGTATGGTCACTGAGTTGTCACTTTGCCTTATGATTTCACATATGTGTGTCCCACAGTGTGACATCTGCTTTGATTCCTCATGGACTAGAGTTGTGTGACATAGGTATGTTGACATTACATTTGATATAGCATTTTGCCACTGTAATTACTAATACACTATTTCGAAATCACAGACTGACTCCAGATTGTTTTGTGCCTCAAGGGTGTTTATTTAAGTGCTCAATATTGGAGGGGGTTGTAAAATGGTGAGGGGTGATGGTGGAGAAATGTCCATGGCAGAGTCCAGTCTATTAGTCTCACAGGTGCATTGCTCAAATTGGCATAGGAAGTGGAGCTGGGGCAGTTTGAGGATGGACAGGGTGACAAAGTGGGACAGAAAGATGACATTCAGGGTGGTCTCATTTCTTGGCGGGGTCTTGGCATCGTTGTCCGTCTTTGTCCTGGATCTCAGGGACCGTTTGCAGGATGGTTCTCCCTCTGCAGGGGGTGGGGTGCTGGTGTGGTGGTCTTGTGGCGGTGCCTCCTGTCCACTAGCGCAGGCGGAGGTGGTGGGCAGTACATCGTCCATGCTAGTGTCAGGGGTCCCTTGTTGTGCCACAGTGTCCCTCCTGGTGTTGGGTACTTCCTTCAGCACCCCTACGATGGTGCCCAGGGTGGGATTGATGGATCTGAGTTCCTCCCTGAAGCCCAAATACTGTTCCTCCTGCAGACGCTGGGTCTCCTGAAACTTGGCCAGTACCGTTGCCATCGTCTCCTGAGAGTGGTGGTAGGCTCCCATTATGTTGGAGAGGGCCTCGTGGAGAGTGGGTTCCCTTGGCCTGTCCTCCCCCTGTCGCACAGCAGCCCTCCCAGTTCCCCTGTGTTCCTGGGCCTCCGTCCCCTGGACCGTGTGCCCACTACCACTGCCCCCAGGTCCTTGTTGATGTTGGGGTGGTGGGTTAGCCTGGGTTCCCTGTAGTGGTGGACACACTGCTAATTGACGTGTCCTGGGGACAGAGGTATGGGCCCGCTGGGTGGGTGCTGTGCTGGTGTTTCCAGAGGGGAGAAGCTCTGTAGTGGCCTGTGACTGTGTCATGGGAACCGACCGTCCCGATGTCCCCGATGGGCCGGGCTGGTCATCTAGATCCAGTTGGACAGAGCTGCTGTCATCACTGTGGGCCTCTTCTGTTGGTGGTGTGGATATGTGTGGACCCTCCTGTCCAGTGACGTTGGGTAGGGGTCCTGCAGGGTTATAAAAGGATGTTTATTACATCTGTGTGTGCCATGGTGTGCAATGGGTGGGTGACCGTGTACCCCAATGCTTGCATTCCTGTGTGGGACCTTGTGTGATGGTAGTTTAGGGGGGTGTATGGGTATGTGCAGTGGCCATGCTTTGGTGATGGGTGTCCATGCTTTGTTGTTGCATGCAGGGCTTGGTGTTAGGATGTGTGGTTTGTGATGTTGGGACATTTGTGAGGAGTTGGAGTGATGGGGGTGAGGGTGAGGGTGGGGGTATGTGATGGCATGCAGGTAGGGTGGGGGATGTAATAGTTAAGATTTGATTTACCAGAGTCCATTCCTCCATCTACTCCTGCGAGGCCCTCAGGATGCAGAATCGCCAAGACCTGCTCCTCCCATGTTGTTAGTTGTGGGGGAGGAGGTGGGGGTCTGCCGCCAGTCCGCTGAACAGCAAGGTGGTGTCTTGAGACCACGGAATGCACCTTCCCCCGTAGTTCGTTCCACCTCTTCCTGATGTCATCACGATTTCTTGGGTTCTGTCCCACTACGTTAACCCTGTCTACTATTCTGCGCCATAGCTCCATCTTCCTAGCTATGGAGGTGTGCTGCACCTGTGATCCGAATAGCTGTGGCTCTACCCGGACGATTTCCTCCACCATGACACTGAGCTCCTCCTCAGAGAACCTGGGGTGTCTTTGCCGTGCCATGGGGTGGTGTGGGTGATGTGTGGGGTGGTGTGTGTAGTGATAAGTGGGGTGATATGTAGTGGTGTGTTGTGTGAGATGTGTGGAAGTTATGTGGGTGATGGTATTGTGTGCCTGTGGATGCTATTGTTCTTTCTGGTGGTGTCTCTCTCTGGCCTTCTGTCGCAATTTTTGACATAAGGGTTTGTGGGTGATGTGGGTGTGTGTTTTATATTGTATTGAGTGTGTGGGAGTGGTGTGTGTATGTGTATCAAGTGTGTGTTTTTCAAATTGTCCAATGTGGTGGTGTTTTTGAGATATGTAGTGTATTTTGAGCGCGGCGGTGTGTACCGCCAATGGAATACCGCGGTTGAAAGACTGCCTCGTGGATTCAGGGGTCGTGATAGTGTGGGCGTATTTCTGTTGGCGTGACGGTAGAGGTTTTGTTATCGCCAGTTTATCACTGACCTTTGGTGTGGCGGACTTGTGTGGGTGTCTGATTTTGGTGGATTCCGAGCAGTGGGTCATAATGACTGTGGCGGAATTCCGCTGCCGCGGCAGTGTGTTGGCAGTCTTCTGCACGGCGGTAAGCAGATTTTACCGCCAATGTTGTAATGAGGGCCATTATGCCATATAATCACACACTGGAACGTTGTGAGTACAAATCCAAGATGCTATCACATTCAACCTGAGAGGTGGGAAGAACACTTTTCTGAACTGTATGCTTAAGATAGCCCGAAAAATAACTCACTTCCTGAGATTACTGGGAAATTTGGGGATGTTGTATTAAGCACGGTCAGCAAGCAAACTGTAAGTGTTTTCTTTAGTTTTGAAGACACCCTCCCTGCTATTGATAGCCTCAAACCATCTAAGGCACCTGGCCCTGACCATATACCGGGAGACTTGTTTAAGTCTGAACCTCAGCTCTGTGCCACTTACGTAAACCTCTTGTCAAAGGTGATTGCAGCTGCAGGGGAGATCCCAGATACTTAGAGGAGAGAAGCGATAATCCCTGTTCTTAGGAAGGGGGATGCAGGTTGCTCTGCTAATTACAGACCTATTAGCCTGATTGATAACCTGCAAAAGATCTTCTTCAGACAGGTACTCGATAAATTGCAAAAATGGACGATAATGAGCAGATATTGTCCCCTTTACAGGCAGGGTTTTACGCTAAAACCAGTACTATAGACCAAGTCTGTAAATTCTCTTTTATATTGGAAATATCTCCATAGCAGCCAGAAATTATATGTGGCATTTTTCGGTTACACAGCATTTGACCTTGTGCCTGGTGAGAAGCTCTGAAGAGTGCTAGAAGATATAGAGGCCCCAGAGGTCTAATGGTTCTTGTTACAAGACTGCATGAAAAAAAAACTATGCACTGGTTGGATGGGGCCACAAGGGCAAACTGACTGAGCACATGCCAACACTCCATGGAGTTAGGCAGAGGTGCATTCTTGCATCAACCCTGTTTACCCTATGTGTTAATAATGTGGTAGAGGAGCTTGGAAGATGTGTTTATGATTCATCCAGTCTGAATGGGGTAAAGATAACAATACTGCTCTTCACAGATGATTCACTGATAATTTCAAAGACTCTGATGGGTCTTCAAAAAACTGTTAGACAGATTTTTAGAGTTTTACAATAAAATGGGCTTGGAGCAGAACATGAGCAAAACAAAGTTTATGGTATTTGGTAAGAGCACAACCAAAACTAGCGCTGTGAAGATCGGAACTGACACATTAGATAGTGTTGGACCTGACCCTTTTTGCAGGGTCATCCCCACACTGTTTGCCTCCTTCCTCCTATTTGTTTCTGACCAGTTTTTGTTGGCTTTAGGACTCTGGGCACTTTACCACTGCTAACCAGTGCTAAAGTGCGTATGTTGTCTGTGTAAATTGTATTGGTAATTGGCTTTTCCATGATTGGCACATTTGATGTATTAGTAAGTCACTTGTAAAGTGTACTAGAAGGGCCCAGAGTCTGTAAATCAAATGCTACTAGTGGGCCTGCAGCACTGATTACGCCACCCACATGAGTAGCCCTGTAAAACATGGCTCAGACCTACTACTGCAGTGTCTGTGTGTGCAGTTTTAACCTGGCAATTCAGCCTGGCAAGTGTACCCACTAGCCAGCCCCAAACCTTCCCTTTTCTTACATGTAAGGCACCTCTAAAGTAGGCCCTACGTAGCCCCAGGGGCAGGGTGCAGTGTATGTTAAGGGAGGGAGAAGTACTGATGTGATTTACATGTCCTAACAGTGAAATAGTTTGGTTTTCACTGTTGCAAGGCCTATCTCTCTCATACGTTAACATGGGGGCTGCCTTTAAATATCCTTAAAGTGCAGTTTCTCTTTGAGAGCAGATAGAAATATGGAGTATGGGGTCTCTGAACTCACAATTAAAAAATACATCTTTTAGTGAAGTTGGTTTTTAGATTGTTAGTTTGAAAATGCCACTTTTAGAAAGTAGGCATTTTCTTGCTTTAACCATTCTGTGACTCTGCCTGTTTGTGGATTTTCTGTCTGGGCCAGAGTGACAGTTGGGCTGTTTGTGAATCTCCTCTACACATTGATACAAAGGGAGCTGGGGTGTAGCCTGCATTTCCTGATGAGCCATCTGGGCTAGAGTGGAGGGAGGAGTGGTCACTTACACCCGAATGGGCTGTGCCTGCCCTCACACATTGCAGTCTCCAACCCCCTGGTGTATGTCTGGGTCCTTGCCTGGGCAAGGCAAGATCCTGTAAACAGCAGAGACTTTTCTTTGAAGTTGGGCAACTTCAAAGGCAGAAAGGGGTATAAGTAGTGGACCCACAACCCCACACCTTAGATTTCTTCAAGATTTGCTTCTGGAACCAAGAGGAACCTCTCCCAAAGAGAACAGCTGAGGAGAAGTGCTGCCCCTGCCTGTGACAGTGGTTTGCTGGGCTATCCTGCAGCTGCTGCTTCTGCCTGTGAAAGGGGACAAAGGCTGGACTTTGTGGTATATTCCTGCTTGAAAAGAATCTTCAAGGGCTTGGCCTGAGCTTTTCCACTGTTCTAAAGTCTCAGGACCATCAAATACATCCTCTGCCAGCACCTGGACTCTCTGCTGAGACTCCTGCTATGTGAAGTGGTGCCTGATCCAGTCCTTGGGCCCTTGAAAGGGGCAGCTGGTGGAAAGACCAAGAAAACACAATTAAACTGACTTCAGACAACTCGGAACCCACACCGCTGCTGAATCCTGTGATGCTGCCTGCAACCGAAGCTGCGGTTCTCGCTAGAGTGCGACGACCCCGAAGGCCCAATGCCGCTGCAGCCTTGCCGAAGTCCGTGACTCTGTAGAAGTCACCACACCACGTTGTGACCTCTGGATATTGACTCCGCTGGAAGTACATGGATCCAATATTTCTCACCTACGCCACCTCACCTACACCGCTCCGCAGCACTGACCCAACGCCTCTTTGTGACACCTCTGCTCCTTCACCCTGTAGAACCAGAACCGACACTGCCTCGGATCCAGCAACGCCACAATAACCAACTCCATGCCCTGGCTTGTTTCCGCATTTACACAAGGTACTGTACCTGTTGGGAATGACTCCGTTACGACGCCGTGATATCACCTCATCATAGCATTTGTGTTTCTGAGCGCTATTTTTGTGTTTGATCTTTGAAAATTCATAACTTTGCTTGTGTATGTTGGATATTTGTTGTTTTGGTCTTGTTTGTTTAGATAAATATTGACTATTGTTCTAAACTAGTTTGGTGTCCATTTTGTAATGTTTTCACTGGATTACTGCATGTGGTGATACAAATACTTTACACATTGTCTCTGGGTTAAGCCTTTCTGGTCATGCCAAGCTACTAAGGGGGTGAGCAGGAGTTAACCGGGTGTGTTTCTCCTTTACCCTGACTAGAGTGAGGGTCCTTGCTTGGACAGGGGGTAACCTGACTGCCAACCAAAGACCCAATTTCTAACAGATAGGGTGTACAGTTTAGACTATTTGGATGTGATGTTATCAGACAAAAATACCTTGGGATCCCAAATAATAAAGGCTTTCTTATACTGTCCCACAGATCTAAAGTTATACTTCGCTTTCACAAAAAGACATACTTACAATATATTTCCCCTGCCCTAGAAGGTTATTGTGCCAAAGCACAGAGTGCCTCCTTATATGGAGCTGAAATTTGGGGTTACACTGACACTCACAATTTGACTGTAGCTGAGAGCAACTTTTCCAGGGCACTGGTTTCTGTACCTGCTAGTACCCCCCTTGCTCCATCATATCTTGACTTAAGACTCAAACACACATCTGATCTGGCTCAGTTGAAGCCTTTAATTATTTTCTGTTTGCATTTGGATGACCCTTGAGCTTTCTGACTACGGAGATTCCCTGCGTGACCTAATGAAACTAGACTATGCTCTAATGTTCCTTGGCTGAGATTCATTTTTAGCTGGTGTAAGAAACTAGGACTACCTGAGCTGTGGGCCACCCATGAAAAAATCTGAAGGGGGATAGGCTGACTTTAAAATTGACTTACTGGTCTTATGTGCAAGAACATCCAATAACTAGTGGTAATTTGGGTCACTTTTCTGACCAGATCCTGGATGTGAAGCCCTTACCAGCATTTCAGAATTTCATATATCGTATTACTCCACCCTTGCCCAAAGGTTTAAATACAAGATTTAGATATGGTTGCTTACCCTTAAGAACTTTTTATAGAAACTGGAGAAAAGATCAGGTTTTAGTTATCTGCCCTGCTTGTGGTATCAACGCTAATCAGTGGAACTTGTCATGTTTGTTAGTACAGGGTCGACGATGGCTACATCCTATCTGCTTGAACCTGGGGGTGACTAGATGCTCAAAGGCACATTGTATTTTGAGATATGATACATCTGCACCCAATAGTATTCTTCATTATCCTTTTTTGTTTAACGTCTGGCTTAAAAGTGAGAAGTTCTTGAATCAACACTTTCTGAGGATATATATAACTGTGAAGCTGAAGGGATCTATATGAAAGATGTTCATTATTATAAATGTTGATTTTTATCTTTCTGTGGTTTTATTCATTGAAGAGGTAGTATGTTTTTCTATGATTTTTTGTTGTGTACTTTGATGCTTAAGAACCTAATAAATTTAGTATACCAACCAAGAAGCACTAACAAATTGGGTTGTTGGAATATTGGAGCATTAGGCAAACACTCCTTCAACTCCTTCCCTCCTTCAAACACTAAGGGGGTCATTCTGACCCTCGCGGTCATGGACCGCCAGGGCCAACGACCGCGGAAGCACCGCCAACAGGCTGGCGGTGCTTCCGGGGGCATTCTGACCGCGGCGGTAAAGCCGCGGTCAGAAAAGGGAAGCCGGCGGTTTCCCGCCGGCTTCCCGCTGCCCCAGGGAATCCTCCACGGCGGCGCTGCAAGCAGCGCCGCCATGGGGATTCCGACCCCCTTCCCGCCAGCCTGGTTCTGGCGGTTTTCACCGCCAGAACCTGGCTGGCGGGAACGGGTGTTGTGGGGCCCCTGCAGTGCCCATGCCACTGGCATGGGCAGTGCAGGGGCCCCCTAACAGGGCCCCACATAGATTTTCAGTGTCTGCGTGGCAGACACTGAAAATCGCGACGGGTGCAACTGCACCCATCGCACCCCTTCCACTCCGCCGGCTCCATTCGGAGCCGGCATCCTTGTGGAAGGGGGTTTCTCGCTGTGCGTGCGGGCGGCCTTCTGGCGGTCGCCCGCCACCCCAGCGGAAAACTCAGAATGACCGCCGCCGGCGGGGGTCAGAATGACCCCCTAAATGACTGATCTGACTCTTTGAGTAAACAAAAGCTATTCCTTTCCTTATTATCATTCTTGCTATTTTGGAAATTGATAAATAAACCTTGGTAAAATTGGTAAATTTGCCTCAACTGAATTTCATGTCGGTCACTACAATACCGTTTCTGCTTTCTTTCATCATCTGAATGACTCAGTTGTAATGATGTGCTCTAGAATCTCCACTGCAGTAGTTTAAATGCATATTTATTCATCTTAGCTAAAAGATCGTGCTCTCTCAAATGTTCTAGCATTGCCTTAACATGGGAAATTGAGTGTCCAATGTGTCTGAAAAACACACTATCACCTAAATAGACAAAACAGAGTTCATCCATAAATCATCTGAATACCACATCATTAAAATACTGAAATGCTGCAGAAGCATTGCAGAGTCAAACAGGCATGGCCAGATGCTCAAGCAATTCAAATTTGGAACAGAATGCTGCTTTCTACTCATCACCTTCTCTGACTTGACCAGATGGTAAGCTCCTATGAGGTCCAATTTTGTAAGTAACATAGCATTTCTGGTCTGGATTCTTAAAACATATATCAATGTCAGAGGATTGCAATTTTCACAGTCGTTCTGTTAAGGGCTCTGTAGCCTTCACATGTTCTCAGGTCACCGCCTTTCTTGGGTACAAAAAATAATAAGCAAAATGCTGCAGACTGTGAAGGCCTAGTATATCCATTAGCCAAGGTCTCTTCTAAATACATTCTCAAATAGTCTGTTTCTGATTCAGTGGGTGCATAAACTCATCTATGTGCAAGTGATACTCCTGTTTCTAAACCAGTCTTGCAGTCCAATCATCAGGGGCATCATATTTGCTTTTTTCTTACCAAGAATATCACTGAAGTCTTGATGACAAGACGATAATGAAAAAGCACACCCTACTGACATTAAAATACGTGCTCCTACAGGAGGGACCTAAAAACATATAGCTTTTTTTGGCAGTAGTAAAAATTCAACTAAACCTGCCTGGCAGCCCAAGCAATAGAAAGAATATGTAAGATTAGCCATGACATAACAAAAATCACTTTAAATTTACGGCCAGAAATCCTATCAAAATATTTTTGTGCGGATTTACATAACAAAGTATAAACATTATGGTGGTCATTACAACCCTGGCGGTCGGTGTTAAAGTGGCGGTAAGACCACCAACAGGCCGGCGGGAAAAAAAATTGAATTACGATTGTGGCGGAAACCGCCAACATAGACAGCCACTTTAACACTCCGACCGCCACGGCGGTACAAACAAACACTGCGACGGTCACTGCCAACAGACAGGCAGAGGACAATGTACCGCCCACAGTATTATAACCCACCAATCCGCCACCTTTTCCGTGGCGGATTCACCGCGAACAAAAACACGGCGGAAACAGGACTTCGAAGGGAAAGCGCTCACCTCTGCACAGCCCACGAGGAACCAGGACGCCATGGAACCAGAGCTCCAAATTTTTCCAGCCTTTATCTTCCTGCTCCTCTACCAGGAGCACGAACGCCGGTGGCGAAGACCACAGTGAGTACTGCATCTACGACACAGGGGAGGGGGGAGGAAAAAAACAGTGACACACATACGCAATACGCAACACCCCACCCTACCCCACGACAACACACACACCAATACATATTGATACATCACAGTTACACCCCCGACCCCATCTGGAACAATGCAAGGACAAAAGGAAATGAGTCGAATGATTGTAATATATTAAAATTCAGTATTAAAAAAATATATATATACACTATAAACAAATATATACACCAATAATATAAGTCCAAGGTATTCCACCATTAAAGTCCGTGGACCACTGGGCCCAAAATGCATGGGCGAGGCCCACACAAGATACCCGAACAAGACGGAGGGAACACTGCAGGGGCATCAGATAGAAATAAAACAGGCACCTCAGGGGGAAGGGAAAGGGTGAGCACCTCAGCCGGTTGAGTGCAGGACGCCAAATCCACGAGGGGGCCCAATGCCCACTGTTCAATCCTGGGGAGTGCAAAGCCACAGTCTCTCAAGTCTCTCCAGTGGGTGGTTTGCCCACTGCTCTATCCTGGGGAGTACAAAGCCACAGTCTCTCAAGTCTCTACAGTGGGTGGTTTGCCCACTGATCTATCCTGGGGAGTGCAAAGCCACAGTCTCTCAAGTCTCTCCAGTGGGTGGTTTGCCCACGGTTCAATCCTGGGGAGTGCTAAGCCACAGTCTCTCAAGTCTCTCCAGTTGGTGGTTTGCCCACTGCTCTATCCTGGGAAGTGCAAAGCCACAGTCTCTCAAGTCTCTACAGTGGGTGGTTTGCCCACTGCTCTATCCTGGGGAGTGCAAAGCCACAGTCTCTCAAGTCTCTACAGTGGGTGGTTTGCCCACTGTTCAATCCTGGGGAGTGCAAAGCCACAGTCTCTCAAGTCTCTCCAGTGGGTGGTTTGCCCACTGCTTTATCCTGGGGAGTGCAAAGACACGGTCTCTCAAATGGATGTCAATCTCCACTGGTTCTGGAGGGGTCTTTGTGCCCAGAGTGCCAAGGACTGAGGTAGTGGATGTGATACTCCACTGGTTCTGGAGGGGGCTTTGTGCCCAGAGTGCTTCATCCTGCCAAGGACTGAGGTAGTGGATGTGATACTCCACTGGTTCTGGAGGGGGCTTTGTACCCAGAGTGCTTCATCCTGCCAAGGACTGAGGTAGTGGATGTCAATCTCCACTGGTTCTGGAGGGGGCTTGGTGCCCAGAGTGTTTCATCCTGCCAGGGACTGAGGTAGTGGATGTCAATCTCCACAGGTTCTGAAGGGGGCTTTGTGCCCAGAGTGCTTCATCCTGCCAAGGACTGAGGTAGTGGATGTCAATCTCCACTGGTTCTGGAGGGGGCTTTGTGGCCAGAGTGCTTCATCCTGCTCGTGGCGGCCTCAGTAGCGTCAGAGCTTTTGAAGCTCATGGGCCTGCGCTGCTTGTGGCGGCGGTGTCCTTTGCAGCGGTGCTTGTGGCGGCGGTGTCTTTGGCAGCGGTTCAGCTGCTAGCGGTCCTGTCTGTGGCAGTGGGGTTGCTGGCGGTCACCTCCTGGGCAGCGGGGCCGCTGCTGGCGGTCCTGTATGTGGCAGTGGGGCTGCTGGAGGTCACCTCCTTGGCAGTGGGGCTGCTGGCGGTCACCTCCTGGGCAGCGGGGCTGCTGCTAGCGGTCCTGTCTGGGGCAGTGGGGCTGCTGGCGGTCGCCTCCTGGGCAGCGGGCTGCTGCTGGCGGTCCTGTCTGGGGCAGTGGGTGTGCTGGCGGTCGCCTCCTGGGCAGTGGGGCTGCTGCTGGTGTTCCTGTCTGTGGCAGTTGGGCTGTTGGTAGTCGCCTCCTGGGCAGCGGGGCTGCTGCTGGCGGTCCTGTCTCTGGCAGTGGGGCTGCTGGCGGTCGCCTCGTGGGCAACGGGGCAGTGGATGTGCTGGCGGTCACCTCCTGGGCAGCGGGGCTGCTGCTGGCCATCCTGCTGATCTTCCCAGACTTGCCGGATTTCTTGTGCCCCTTCCCGACCTGGGAAGGTGTTGCAGCTGACTCCACAATCCCAACTGTAGCCCTGGGAGCGGCTTTGGTGGCTGGTGTCTTCCCCCTCTCCCAACGGGCACTGGCCAACTTTTGATGCTTGACAGATGGGGGACTGTCCGTGCTGTGGCTCCTTGCCACACTGCCTGCCCTGCTGCCTGATGCACTCCATAATCCGGTGACTACTGGCACCACTGGTCCCGCCGATGTTGTGGCTGAGGTGCTAGGTTGGGACCTGGAGAGTCGGGCCCTAGGAGACTGACCGGGTGGGGGAGGTGAGGGAAAGAGGTCAAGGTTGGACAGGAAAAGTTTCTTAGGAACACTGGGACGGGTAGATGTAGGGGGTTTGGGAGTGGAGGAAGAGGTAGTGGTCGTAGGAGGTGTACGTTAGCTGACTTTGGGTGAAGGTGCATGGGCTGGAGGCTGTCGTGAGGTGGATAGCTGTTGGGTGGGTGTGTGGCTGCGTTTGTGTACCTTGGGAGGTGGCCTCACAGACACACTGGGAGAGGACACAGTGGATGTGTGACTGGTAGTGGGGGTGGTGAGTGCACGTGAGCAGGGTGTGGTGGTGGGTGTGCTGGTGATGGACGTAGTGGCTGAAGATGTAGTGCATGCAGGTGTGAGTGGAGATGAGACAGGGAGGGATGAGGGAGACGACGAGGAGGGGGACACAGTGGAGGCAGTGGATCTTGGTATGTCTGCATGTGTGTGATGCTTGCGTGAGTGCCTGTGAGATGTGTGGTGCTTATATTTGCCTGAGCTACCTTTGTGTGTTGAGGTGTGCGCATGCTGGTCTGATGGTTTGCTTGGGATAGGCTGAGGTACAGGGGTGTGGGTGTGGGTGGAGGTAATTGGAGGGGGAGGCTAGAGACAGGGACAATGGCTGCCATCAGTGCTGAGGCCAGAGTCTGAAAAGCTCGCTGAAGGGCTGCCTGACCAGAATGAATGCCCTCCAGGAATGCATTGGTTTGTTGCAACTGCCTCTCTACACCCTGGATGGCATTCAAAATGGTAGACTGCCCAACAGTGAGGGACCTGAGGAGGTCAATGGCCTCCTCACTGAGGGCAGCAGGGGTGACAGGGGCAGGGGCTGAGGTGCCTGGGGCGAAGGTGATGCCCACCCTCCTGGGTGAGCGGGCACAGGGCAAAGGCTGAGGGGCTGCTGGGAGGGCGGTACTGGAGAGGGGTGGCGGCTGTACCTGTAGATGCAGGGGGCACAGATGAGCCTGCCACCGCAAGGGAGCTCCCGTCAGAGGAGGAGTCCGTATCACTGGTGTCAGCTCCTGTCCCCGCCGTGGAGCTCCCCTCGCCCTCCGTCCCACTGGTGAATTTGGAGTCCTGAGTCTCGCCCTCCAGGGCCATGTGGGATGCAGCTCCCTCCTGCTCCGGTGCCACTGCTCCTCTGCCTGATGATGCTAATGCACACAAGTACAGTGAGACCTCAAAAAAGGGGGGGGAGACAGAAGAAAGGCATGTTCAGTGCATGCAATACCGCTACCGTTGGCGGACATGACAGACACAGAAGCCCCCTGCACTACGCCGCGCACTTTGGTTCCACTATTCAATCCCTGGGACATGGCCTACAAGGCTATAGCCGATTTCTGCACACATGGATGTCACAGGAGCCTGACTAGGTGTAGTTGGCACTGTACCCAGGTGGGGTGGGGTGCCACAGAGTCTGCCTGAAAAAGAGGACTTAACTAGCAAACTCGCCCTGGCCTAGGGGAACCCACAGCCCACTTCCCCCACCCAGACACCTACAATGCACGCTGAATCAGCTGAATGAGAGTGTACTCCCCCCCTTGTTGCTGCTGTGATGCCCTCGAATGCCCATCCAACTCCGGGTACGCCACCGCCAGGATCCTGAACATCTGGGGGGTCATGGTGCGACGGGCACCCCCCCCAAGCTGGGAGGCCATCCCCAGCTGGGCCTCCGCCGTCTTCTTGCTCCAGCGGCGAATGTCCTCCCATCTTTTACGGCAGTGGGTGCTCTGTCTGTGGTAGACCCCCAGGGTCCGGACTTCCTTGGCAATGGCACGCCAAATATCCTTCTTTTGGTGGGCGCTGACCTACAGGAATTGTACAGGGGAAAAAGAGAAGTTATTACCAACTGCACCGTCACAGTCATTGGCCCGCATCCCTACCCTTGCCATGTGGCACATGCACTCACCGTCATTTCATGCACGGCTCATTCCCCCCCCCCATCTTTCATCCACACCACTCCACACAGGCATTGCCCATACAACATGCTCCCAGTGTACTTACCTGTTTGTCTGGAGGACCGTAGAGTAGCGTGTACTGGGGGAGGACCCCATCCACGAGTTTCTCCAAATCCTCCGTGGTGAAGGCAGGAGCCCTTTCCCCAGATGCACGAGCCATTGTCTCTTCCAGACTGAGGTCACAGCAGCACTTGCAGTGTAGGTCCTCTCCTGTCGAAGATCAGGTATTGAGTGATTGCACAGAGAGAAAATGGCGGTCACGTCCGCTGCGGTGCGTACCGTCACCGTCGGGGTACATCGTCATTGGCTCATGGGACCCATAGGGTTCAATGTTAACCAAATGCAGAATTGCGCCGCAGTCTTCGACCGCCAACTGCGATGGTGTACAACCCAGCGCAGTTACCTCATATCCCATTGTCCCACTTTACAGGTCAGGCAGCCGCCATTTCAGGGGCCCACATGGCTTTATTGTTAACTGCGTCACACATACTTAGGCCTTGGCTCAACACTCATACAGGCAAATGTCGGTTTATCCCACAGGAATCCCCCCTCAAGTGCAGGTGCTGTCAGTACTCCATTTCCTAGCAAGTGGTTCTTTTCAAACTACAGTGGCCATAGCATCAGGGATGTCCCAGCCTATGTTTTCCAACGTGTTGTCCAGAGTATTGTCTGCCCTGCTGAACCACATGCAGAGCTACATCGTTTTCCCTCAGGTGGAGGATCTGCCTACAGTGAAAGGTGACTTCTATGCCCTGGGACATATCCCCAACATCATAGGTGCCATTGATGGGACACATGTGGCCTTGGTACCCCCCCCCCCGCAGGAGTGAACAGGTGTAGAGAAACCGGAAGAGTTACCATTCTATGAATGTGCAGATAGTGTGTTTGGCCGACCAGTACATCTCCCATGTGAACGCCAAATTTCCTGGCTCAGTGCATGACGTTTACATTCTGAGGAATAGCAGCATCCTGTATGTGATGGGGCAACTCCAGAGGCACCGTGGGTGGCTATTAGGTGAGCAACTGGAACCAAATCAGTGGGAATAGTTGTCTGGGTCTGGGGATATCCCTAAGAGTTAGTGTGTGTCTAACATTTGTCCCTCGCCATTTGCAGGTGACTCTGGTTACCCCAACCTGTCATGGCTACTGACCCCAGTGAAGAATCCCAGGACAAGGGCAGAGGAACACTACAATGAGGCTCATGGGCGAACTAGGAGGATTATAGAGTGGACCTTCGGCCTCCAAACAGGCATTGCCCACACAGCATGCTCACAGTGTACTCACCTGTTTGTCTGGAGGACCGTAGAGTAGAGTGTACTGGGGGAGGACCCCATCCACTAGTTTCTCCAACTCCTCCGATGTGAAGGCAGGGGCCCTTTCTCCAGACACTTGAGCCATTGTCACTTCCAGACTGAGGTCACAGCAGCACTTGCAGTGTAGGTCCTCTCCTGTCGAAGATCCGGTGTCAAGTGAGTGAACAGACAGAAAATGGCGGTCAAATCCACGGCGGTGCGTGCCGTCACCACCGGCGTACATCGTCATTGGCTCCTGGGACCCATAGGGTCCAATGTTAACCAATGCAGGATTGCGTCGTGGTTTTCGACCGCCTACCGCGACGGTGTACAACGCCAGCGCAGTTACCTCATATCCCCTTGTCCTACATTACAGGTCAGACAGCCGCCATTTCAGGGGGCCACATGGCATTAATTTTAAATGCATCACACATATATAGGCCTTGCATACATACTAAGGCAGGCACATAGCGGATTGACAAATGTTTGCAATAAAGTTGTTTATTTCATACCTCAGTGTTGGCTGACCCTGTGATTGCTGTTCTCATCCATTGAGCACGTCCACTGGGGCAGGTGAGGAGATGGCGGCATCCTCCGGTGTACAGACCGCTGGTGGACCTGTCGACAATGGAAGAGCGACATGTAATTGTCACCTACAGATTTGATCGTGCCACAATCCAGGAACTGTGTGCCCAGTTGGAGCCAGACCTGATGTCAGCTATCCGCCATCCCACAGGAATCCCCCCCTCTAGTGCAGGTCCTGTCAGTACTCCATTTCCTGGCAAGTGGGTCCTTTCAAACAAGAGTGGCCATTGCATCAGGGATGTCCTAGCCAATGTTCTCTAACATGTTGTCCAGAGTGTTTGTCTGCCCTGCTGAAACACATGCGCAGCTACATCGTTTTCCCTCAGGTGGAGGATTTGCCTACAGTGAAAGGTGACTTCTATGCCCTGGGATATATCCCCAACACCATAGGTGCCATTGATGGGACACATGTGGCCTTGGTCATCCCCCCCGCAGGAGTGAACAGGTGTACAGAAACCGGAAGAGTTACCATTCTATGAATGTGCAGATGGTGTGTTTGGCCGACCAGTACATCTCCCATGTGAACGCCAAGTTTCCTGGCTCAGTGCATGACGCTTACATTCTGAGGAATAGCAGCATCCTGTATGTGATGGGGCAACACCAGAGGCACCGTGGGTGGCTATTAGGTGAGGACATGGACCCTATACAGTGTGAATAGTTGTCTGGGTCTGGGGTTGTCCCTAAGGGTTAGTGTGTGTCTAACAGTTGTCCCTCGACATTTGCAGGTAACTCTGGCTACCCCAACCTGTCATGGCTACTGACCCCAGTGAGGAATCCCAGGACAAGGGCAGAGGAACGCTACAATGAGGCACATGGGTGAACTAGGAGGGTTATAGAGAGGACCTTCGGCCTCCTGAAGGCCAGGTTCCGAAGCCTCCATATGACAGGTGGTTCCCTATACTACTCACCAAAGAAGGTGTGCCAGATCATCGTTGCCTGCTGTATGCTGCACAACTTGGCTTTGCAACAACAGGTGCCTTTTCTGCAGGAGGATGGTCCTGAAGGAGGTGTTGTGGCAGTTGTGGAGCCTGTGGACAGTGAAGAAGAGGAGGCAGAAGAAGAGGACATAGACAACAAAAACACTGTGATCCATCAATACTTCCAGTGAGACACAGGTAAGAAGACATCACTGCCTCCTACATCTGATAAAATTGTTTGACCTCTCATCTGTCTGTCACTTTCACCCAGTGTATGGACCCTGATTTGTCACTTTCTCTTTCGATTTCAGAGATGTGGGTCCCACTGTTTGACCTCTGCTATGTTACATCATGGACTAGAGCTGTGTGACATAGGTATGTTGACAGTACAATGGTCATTGCTATTACCCTCAATTATTGCAAATACATAATTGTGAAAGCACAGACTGAGTCCAGATTGTTTTGTGATTTAAGGGTGTTTATTTAAGTGCTAAATAGTGGAGGGGGTTGTAAAATGGTCAGGGGTGATGGTGGAGGAATGTCCATGGCAGAGTCCAGTCTATTAGTTTCACAGGTGCATTGTCCAAAGGGGCATAGGAAGTGGAGCTAGGGCAGTTTAAGGATGGACAGGGTGACAAAGTGGGACAGAAGGATGACATTCAGGGTGGTCTAATTTCTTAGCGGGGTCTTGGCATTGTTCTCTGTCTTTGTCCTGGATCTCAGGGACCGCTTGCGGGGTGGTTCTCCATCTGCAGGGGGTAGGGTGCTGGTGTTGTGGTCCTGTCGCGGTGCCTCCTGTCCACTAGTGCCGGCGGAGGTGGTGGGCAGTTCATCATCCAGGCTAGTGTCAGGGGCCCCTTGTTGAGCCACAGTGTCCCTCCTGGTGTTCACAAGGTCATTCAGCACCCCTACAATGGTGCCCAGGGTGGCATTGATGGATTTGAGTTACTCCCTGAACCCCAAATACTGTTCCTCCTGTAGCCGCTGGGTCTCCTGAAACTTGGCCAGTACAATTGCCATCGTCTCCTGGGAATGATGGTAGGCTCCCATGATGTTGGAGAGGGCCTCGTGGAGAGTGGGTTCCCTGGGCCTGTCCTCCCCCTGTCGCACAGCAGCCCTCCCAGTTCCCCGGTTTTCCTGGGCCTCTGTCCCCTGAACCGTGTGCCCACTATCACTGCCCCCAGGTCCCTGCTGTTCTTGGGGTGGTGGGTTAGCCGGGGTTCCCTGTAGTGGTGGACACACTGCTGCTTGACGTGTCCTGGGAAGAGAGGTATGGGCCCGCTGGGTGGGTGCTGTGTTGGTGTTTCCTGAGGGGGGAGGCTCTGTGGTGGCCTGTGACTGTGTGAGGGGAACCGACTCTCCCGAGGTCCCAGATGGGCCGGGCTAGTCATCTAGATTCAGTTGGACAGAGCTGCTGTCATCACTGTGGGCCTCTTCTGTGGGTGGAGTGGACATTTCTGGAACCTCCTGTCTGGTGACGTTGGGTAGAGGTCCTGCAGGGGTGTAAAGGCATGATTATTGCATCTGTATGTGCCATGGTGTGCAATGGGTGGGTGACCTTGTACCCCAGTGCTTCAATTCTTGTGTAGGACCTTGTGTGATAATTGTTTAAGGGTCTGTGTGGGTATGTGTAGTAGACATGCATTGGTAATGGGTGTCCATGCTTTGTTGTTGCATGCAAGGCTTGGTGTTGGGATGTGTGGTTTGTGATAGTGGGACGTATGTGAGGAGCTGGAGTGATGGGGGTGAGGGTGGGAGTATGTGATAGCATGCAGGTAGGGTGGGGGATGAAGTAGTTACATTTTTGACTTACCAGAGTCCATTCCTCCAGCTACTCCTGCGAGGCCCTCAGGATGCAGTATAGCCAAGACCTGCTCCTCCCATGTTGTTAGTTGTGGGGGAGGAGGTAGGCGTCTGCCGCCAGTCCTCTGAACTGCAATGTGGTGTCCTGAGGCCACGGAACGCACCTTCCCCGTAGGTCGTTCCACCTCTTCCTGATGTCATCCCGTGTTCTTGGGTGCTGTCCCACTTCGTTGACCATGTCCACTATTCTGCGCCATAGCTCCATCTTCCTAGCTATGGTGGTGTGCTGCACCTGTGATCCGAATAGCTGTGGCTTTACCAGGATGATTTCCTCCACCATGACCCTAAGCTCCTCCTCAGAAAACCTGGGGTGTCTTTGCGGTGCCATGGGGTGGTGTGGGTGATGTGTGAGGTGGTGTGTGTTGTGATGTGTGGGGTGATGTTTAGGGGTGTGTGGTGTTTTGTGCATGGATGTGAATGTGCGATGGTGTTGTGTGCCTCTGTATGCTGGTGTTGTCTTTGCTTTGCTGTCTCTCTGGCCTTCTTCAAAATGTTTGGTTGTAGGAGTTTGTGGGTAATGTGGGTGTGTGTTTTATATTGTATTAGGTGTGTGGGAGTGGTGTGTGTATGTGTATCAGGTGTGTGTATTTCGATTTGTCCAATGTGGTCGTGTTTTGTAAATGTGTGTGTATTTTGAGCGTGGCGGTGTGTACCGCCAATGGAATACTGCGGTTGAAAGACCGCTGCGTGGATTCGTGGGTCGTGATAGTGTGAGCATATTCCTGTTGGCGTGACAGTGGAGGTTTTTTTATCGCCAGTTTATCACTGACCTTTGGTGTGGGGGACTTGTGTGGGTGTCCAGATTTTGGCGGATTCTGAGCTGTGGGTCGTAATAGCTGTGGCTGAATTCCGCAGCGGTGTGTTGGCGGTCTTCTGCACGGCGGTAAGCGGCATTTACCGCCAATGTTGCAATGAGGGCCTAAGTGTCTTTGATGGCCCTGAGACTTCAACAACAAGAGGCAAGCTGAGTCCAAGGCCTTGGAGATTATTCTCAAGTGCACAACAAAGTCCAGTCACACGCAGGGGCAGCACTTCTCCTTAGCTCTTCTCCTTGACAGAGGTTCCTCTTGAATCCAGAAGTGATCCTGAAGTAATCTAAGGTCTGGGCTTTTGGGCCCACTACTTATACCCCTTTCTGCCTTTGAGGTAGGCAAACTTCAAAGGAAAGTCTCTCTTGTTTGTAAGATCCTACCTTGCCCAGGCCAGGCCCCAGACACACACAAGGGGGTTGGAGACTGCATTGTGTGAGGGCAAGCATAGCCCTTTCAGGTGTGAGTGACCACTCCTCCCCTCCCAGCACAGATGGCTCATCAGGATATGGAGGCTACACCCCAGCTCCCTGTGTGTCACTGTCTAGAGGAGAGGTGTAAACAGCCCAACTGTCAAACTGACCCAGACAGGGAATCCACAATCAGGCAGTCACAGGATGGTTTAAGCAAGAAAAGGCCTACTTTCTAAAAGTGGCATTTTCAAACACACAATCTAAAAACAAACTTTACCTAAAGATGTATTTTTTAAATTGTGAGTTCAGAGACCATAATCTTCATATTTCTATCTGCTCCCAAAGGGAATCTACACTTCAATTACACTTTAAGGCAGCCCCCATGTTAACCTAAGAGATACATAGACCTTGCACAGTGAAAACCACAGTTGGTAATATTTCACTGTCAGGACATATAAAAAACATTAGTATATGTCCTACCTTAAACATACATTGCACCCTGCCCATGGGGCTACCTAGGGCCTACTATAGGGGTATCTTACATGCAAGAAAAGGGAAGGTTAAGGCCTGGCAAGTGGATACACTTGCCAAGTTGAACTGTCAGTTTAAAACTACACATACAGACATTGCAGTGGCAGGTTTGAGCCATGTTTACAGGGATACTCATGTGGGTGGCACAACCAGTGCTAGAGGCCCACTAGTAGCATTTGATTTACAGACCCTGGGCACCTTTAGTGCACTGTACTAGGGACGTACTAGTAAATCAATGATGCCAATCATGGAAAGTCAATTACATGTCAATTTGCATAGGAGCACTTGCACTTTAGCACTGGAAAGCAGTAGTAAAGTGCCCAGAGTATCAAAAACAGCAACAATAGAGTCCAGCACACATCAACAACCTGGGAAACAGAGGCAACAAGTTAGGGGAGACCACGCCAAAGATGCCAAGTATAACACCTTCATATTATTGTAACTAGCGCACCTCTTTAGACACTGTTTTCAGCTCAATAGCCACACAAGAATAACTATACCTCACTCCTTCTCCATACACTGCTTATCACCTTTTGTATTACATCACTTATACCAGTGGTTCTTAACCTGTGGTCCGAGGACCTCAGAGGGTCCAAGACTGTGTTACAATATTACATAATATTAAAATTAACATTAAAATTATTAGAGTATATACAAATCAAGAAGCAAAAACTGAAAGTGTGAAGATGTTTTTCAATATCTGATTGTGAATTAAACAAAATGCTTCAATATTTGAGCATTGGTTTGGTGTATACTTGTTTTTGTATTTTTGTGTATTGCTTTGAAGTGCAAATATAGAAAGTGCTTAGGCTGAGAAATCCCAGGTTCTAATAATGACTCATGCAGGGTCCCTAGATTCCGTTAATTATTCAGTGGGGGTCCTCAGAAGGGAAAAGGTTAAGATTCACTAACTTATTCCATGTGAAAGTTTAGCATTTATAACAACACTTATGATATTTCAAATCACATCATTTGTGCGAGCACTGGGCATGGTGGAGTGGTGAGTGACTGTAGAGTAAAGTAAAGTAGAGTGCCGAAGTCAAATATACTAGTGTGCACTGCTGCACAGTGGAGAGCTACAGAGTGGAATATTGTGTGGTAGAGTAGAGGAAGTAAGGGCCAGGTTTATACTTTTCGATGCAAAACTGCGCTAACGCAGTTTTGCATAAAAAAATGTAGAGCTGGCTAGCGCCATTTCTTAATGCCACCCGTGCATCATATTTATACTTTGATGCTGGATGGCGCTAATAATAGGTTAGAGTAATTTTTCCTGATGCTAACCATTGCGCCTTGTCGTAAGGCAAAATGGCATTAAAGCAGCAAAAATGACTCTAATCCGGTCTACGACATGGAAACACGTTGTAAAACAGAAATGCGCCATTTTTCCCCGCAATAGCGTCAAAAAGCAACACAAATGGAGCAAACAGTGCTAAGGAGCCTCAAAATGGATCCCAGAAACCAGGAGACAACCAGGAACCAACCAGGAGGGCACAGACAAGACCCAGGGGAGAGACAAGAAGAAGAGGAAGTGTTGCTTCAGTGCACAGGAGCATGAAAAACTGGTGAAAGAGGTGACGGAGCACCAACATCAACTCTTCATCACCTCTCAATTGACAATTGGGAGGAGAGAGGCAATTTGGCAACAGATTGTGAACAAGATTAAGGGGCATATTTATACTCCGTTTGCGCCGAATTTGCGTTGTTTTTTTCGACGCAAATTCGGCGCAAAACTAACGCCATTTTTATACTTTGGCGTTAGACGCGTCTAGTGCCAAAGTATGAGGAAAGAGCGTAATTTTTTTGCGTGAACGCCTTCCTTGCATTAATGAGATGCAAGGTAGGCGTTCCCGTCTAAAAAAATGACTGCGACGCAAATGCGTCATATTTATACTCCCGGGCAAAAATCACGCCCGGGAGTAGGCGGGGCAAAAAACCCCGCATTTGCGCCAGATTTTAGCGCCTGGGTCAGGGCAGGCGTTAAGGGACCTGTGGGCTCAAAATTAGCCCACAGCTGCCCTCCCATGCCCCCAGGGACCCCCCCTGCCACCCTTGCCCACCCCAGGAGGCCACCCAAGGATGGAGGGACCCATCCCAGGGACATTCAGGTAAGTTCAGGTAAGTATAATTTTTAAAAAAAAATATTTTTTTTTTTGGCATAGGGGGGCCTGATTTGTGCCCCCCTACATGCCTCAATGCCCAATGACCATGCCCAGGGGACATAAGTCAAATCGGGTGGAGGCGATTTTTTGGCGTCAACCTGACTTGCACCATTTTAAGACGCCCTAACGCCATTTTCCCCAACGCCGGCGCTGCCAGGTGTACGTGGTTTTTTTCCACGCACACCAGGCAGCGCCGGTCTGTTAGCGCCTGCTAACGCCATTCAATAAATACGCCGCCCGCATGGCGCTTCAGAATTGCGTTAGCCGGCGCAAAACTTTTTGACGCTAAACTGCGTTAGCGCAGTTTAGCGTCAAAAAGTATAAATACGGGCCTAAGTGTGGCAGAGGTCAGGAGAACTGTCACTGAGTGCAAGAAACGGTGGCATGACTGCAAGCGGAGGACAAAGGAAATAATGGCAAGGAACAGGAAGGCAGCACTGCAGACCGGAGGTGGGAGTCCAGCACCGCAAAAGGACTTGGACAAGATGGAGCAGGCAGTTGCAGCCGTCATTACGGAGGAAATCGTCACTGGTATCGCAGGACAGGGCAGCGCAGACTACCAGTAAACAACACATATGCAGCGTAAGTTGCACAGGGGCCCAAAATGCATGTCAGCCCTGCAAATCAGGCAGTGGAAAGGGCAAGGGGGCATGGGTTGTGCAGGTGCATCCAGGGGCACAGCACAACACAACACCAACAACCTTTGCATGGGGGTACACCGCCATGTCAAGGCTGCTGGAAATGCTGAAGCCGACCAGGAGGGTGGGGTAGAACGTAAAACTGGTCTGGGGTCACAGGACAGCTGGTATTGTCAGAATGTAAACTACAGGACAATGCCCAGTCTCAGGCCATTTGCTCAAGCGGCATTCACCACTGACAACAGTTGCCACAACTACCTGTGCTGTTTGCGCTGGTTAATTAGGAAATGGCAGTTAGGTGCCCATGGAACAAACACACTCAAAATGAGGGTTCAGTATGACTACGTGATCAATTCCCATCAATCTCTATCCAAGTGCAACTCCTGTCAACTGCTCATGTCCATAGACTCAATAACCATCAGGCACTGTCACATACATAATGATGTACACAGCAGTAATCTCATACCCATGCTGCCTATCCCTGGGTTTACCCCTGTGCCTGTGTCACAATAGCTGCAATGCCACCATGCAACATCTCAGCTGTCATAGTGCTAAGACAACTGCATTGAGGAGGAGGACATATGTGTTTAGGAAGGCAAACACACCCGCACAGTCACAAGAGGAAATGGAACTCTGCCAGGTCGATCACTGCGATGCAATGTAGCACACATACACAAACATCAACATGAGAAACTACCAATGGTAACACCTGTATTGTCTCATGGAAATGCCATGCATGGTGTGGTGCTAGGTCTCAGCACCACAAACATTAATGACAGGAACAGTGCATGGGAACCAAGATGACAATGTACCACCAATAGGAAGTCAGTGACGTCACATTACGACTGGTACAACACAGACACACTAATTGTACAATATCTCATTGCAGAGGATGATGGCTCTCCTGTGGATCTGTCTGTCCTGGACTACCCTGATGACCTGGATGACCAGCTGACAACCATCAGCCAGGAAACCTTCCAGGATGTCCTGGGAACCCTCCAGACACCACCTCCAGTCGCAAGAAGGAGCATTGATGTAGCAGCCATCCCAGAGGACCCACCCACCACCTCAATAGTACGACCTGCCAGCTCAAACACAGCTGAAGACTCTGGTGACACAGGGACCTCCTTTGAGAGGACAGTAGTGGGAGTACAGCGGGAGCTGGCCAAGGAGGTGCGAGTGGGGATGCAAACTTTGGCAGCCAGCCTTGAGGGGATGCGCATGTGCATGATAATGTCCGCAGAACAGACAGCAGCCAAACAAGTGACACAATCCCTACTCCATGGAGTCCAACAGTGTGTGAGGGACCTACTCACTGCCGTGAGGGAGTTGCCACAACACCTGCCCTCCCAATCTTGCTGCTGCATGCATGACAACAAGCTGGACTCCATGCACCGGGAATTGGCCTCCCTCAGGCCAGACATGGCTGCCTACCACATGCATGTTGCTGCAATACTCAATAATCAGCGGCTCCTCTTTGCTGCAGTGATGCCATATGTAGTTCCACAGGTGGCAGTTGCCAGGAATTAGGTATCCACTTCTCCAACCGCTGAAGTGTGTGTTACCCCCTCAAACCCACCAGCACCACCATCAAGGACAGAGGAGATGACACACACATCAGAGGATGAAGATGTGGAACAGATCATCTTCACCCGTAGGAGAATCCGGTAGCACCAGCCCATGCCACATGGGCAATGATTTTCCTTTGTCCTGTGCTTGACAACATGCCAGTGTTGCCACAATTGGTGGCATGCACTCTTCACCAACACAATGTTAACCTTTCCACTATGGACTGCAATTGTCTCTCACTACTCAATTGGCAATTCATGTTCCTCTGCAACAACACTTCATCTCAGCATGTCCAATGACATGTCCTTCAACCTTGCACTTTTGTTGTGTCACAATAGAATGCTTTACATTAATGGGGTCACAGACATGGACTATATAAATATTGCACTACAGCACTTTAACATAAACAGCACCTACACACCCACTTTGTCTCTGTGTAATGTGACACATCTACTTTGCTGGAGATTTGTGATGCATGTAACATGTCTATGGTCACAGAGTGTCAATACCAGAGTGCAGAAATAATGTGGGCAGATATCTACGCACACGGGCCCTGATTTATACTTTTTTTTGTGCCACATTTGCCTCAAAAGCTATAAGTTTGAGCAGCTTTTGCCTCAAAAAATGACGCAAATGTGGCACAAAGAAAGTATAAATCAGGGCCAAGGTATCTACAAGATGAAAGTCAATGCTGGCCACATTCCATACAAGAAAGTAATTGTGTATGTGACATTTGCTTTAAAACATACATGCCTCACCCACAACATACAGCAGGAATGTCTGTGTAAGAGTGTTTGGCCAATCACGCCAGCTATTAAAACACATAGGCATGAAATTTGTATACTTGACCTCATCTGAAATTGACACTACTCAGATTTGCAGATTTGCAGTGTTCACATGAACATCAGGCTGCAGGCAGACGTCCCACAGTGCCCAACATTCTGACACAGGACCCAAACGATGACAGCTTTAAAACCACACCTATCTGTCCAATACATAGGAACTGTAGTCACATTGAGTGGTGGGTACAATGGATGGCAGATGCACAGAGATTTAGATTTGTTGTAGCTGCCAATGTGACAGCTCAGTTGGGAGTAGGAATTAACATGTCAAGAGACGGATGTGGATGCAGGACGGAATACACAGGCCAACTTACAATTGGCACTATACACTCATGCAAAGACCCTGCACCCCAAGCATATGACACATGCAGTAAGGGAGTACCGAAATCTTTAATAACTACGTACAAAACAGAACTTAAAACTATGTAACACACCTATACTAACCTAATCTATCCTAACTATATATTACCCACAACTGTCCCTAACTACTTTATGCTAAGCTTACTTACCACATTTAACAACACACTCTAAATATTTGCCCCCTAGCCCCCTCATATGATGAGACACATGTAGGACAACATATACTAACCTAAACAGATACTAACTAATACTAAACAAATATATACATTTGTATATTTTTTTAAAAAAATTATATATTTTTTAAATACAGAAAAGCCCCAACATTAACCCCCACCCACCCACCCACAAACTAACATGTAATAATATGAACCCCCCACCTACTTATCCTATCTAAACTACTACCCTACTCTAATCTATAACTAAACCCCCTAAACCCACAAAAAAACTGGATAAGGAATGAGGAAGGAGGGGACGGAATTAGGGGTGAGGGGAGGCAGGAGTTCAGAGGTTTGCCCTCCTCAGAGTCTTCTTTAGGGATTTGAGCCTCTGGGTATTTTTTACCACGTCCAGCTGTAGAGTGTCAAGCTTTTTCAAAACTTTTTGCATGTCTCTCTGGAGCTGTGAAATGGCGGCCATGTCCAATGTAGGAGATGTGGTGGTCTGTGTTGCAGAGGTTGTTGCTCCTGCAGGTGTGGTGGTCGGTGGTACTGAAGTGGAAGGTGCAGCAGGTATGGTGGTTGTTGGTCCCGAGGTTGACGGTGCAGCAGGTGGGGCTGATGTGATGGTGGTCGCTGTGCTACTGGGTGCAGTTGTGATGATGGCTCCAACCATTGTGGCCAATGCCAGTCCCCCTTAGCTGAAAGCCCGCCATTCTCCTGTGGCTCTCTCTCTCAGATAGCGTCTTGCCATCCTCCTGTACCCAGGCTCGACATCCAAGATGTGTCTGTAACTCACTGCCCGCTTCTGGAAATCACTGATCATCGCTACATTCATTTTGGCACCAGTAAAAATTAGACAGGCAACCATCAGTGTCATCATTGTGTGATGCATGTACAGATGATAATCTAACACTCTCCCTCAATTTGCACATGTAGTCCAGATCACAGTTCAGATGATATAATGTCCCTGACGAATGAAATGGCAATGCTGCCTACCCATCAAGTATTTAACAGCAGAGCACCACAAGAGGTGTACCAAATAAAGTGATCTGTGAATTGATGTAGTGCAATGTGTCACAATGCAAATGCAGCAAGTACTTCACATGGGCCAGGCCAACTAATCTTTATTATCTGAGTCAACCTCAAGGCACCCAAGACCAGTGATTTATAGATGTAATTGGCAGGATGGTATGCAGTTGCTAATCATAAGGGGTCAGTGGTGTTTGGGACACATGCATGCCTGAATGAAATGACTGTAATCTACACTGTGACCATCACATCTACCTACATATATGTTTTTCCTCTACCCCTGTGCCTCAGGGGGGATGGGCATGCAATACATCATTACAACTGTCGAGGACAATGTCCACTTGTAAATTAATTTAGTGAGTGGAACACATGTGAGGAGGGCTGACACCTAGGAATTAGGTATATATAGTTCAATCACATCTAGATTCATGTGTCCAGTTGTGGACAACCATCATCACCTGATATGCCAACACAATTCCAAAATCACCCACATTGATGGCAGCACACGTCTGGCCTTGACCTGCATGCACGCCTATTACACACCACATAAGTGTCACGTAAATGGAGTACAACTTATGGGGCTAGGTGCTGGGGGACAGTTACCCATACAGTCCTACATGTAAATTACAATACAGGGATGCGCAATTTTGTACGGAAAACTGATAACTGATGTCTTGTGAAAATGAGGGTATGACTTGTGACACAATTCTGACACTGGAGCACTGCCAAGTCACATGTGGGACTACATGTGGCTACTAATCACTTTGTTCACATGCTGCTGCCTATTGCGCAACACAAGACTCCCAAGATATGACTCTCTGCCTGTGAATGTCGAACCCTTGTATGGAACTCTATGTCAACATACAGTCAAGTAATATATCAGATCAGGTGCCAGCTCATCACATCTTGCAATGAGTGCAACACACAAGAGTCACTTACACAACAGCTGCAATCACTACACAGGACCGACATTATCACACTTATTGGATACGTCTGGGTCCTGAAATCGAGCCACTTCCCCAATGGTATAGGGGGCCGGTCCACCTGTAAGACAGGGAAAGTAAATATATGCTCAATGTCAGATCACTGTACAAATGTGTGGACAACATATTACAGTGTGTAACATTTTATATGAGTGAGCTGCTGATCCTGCATGTAGACACTCCAACAGACATATCACTGCAAACTCACATTGACACTGACACTCCAGTGAGTGATAGACACACATCTGGACACATGCACTGGGCCTAACAATCATGTGGTACTAAACCTGACTACAAAAATTTGTGGCTAATCCATTTCAGATGGGACTCAATGTCATGATTTGTAATTGGGTGACAATTGCAATGGCACTTCCCTGGTGCACTGCAATGCAAGTGACTCAGGTATTGTGGCTTGTGCATCAAGGGACACTGAGTTACTGTGTGATAGACATGTGGCTCAATTTTCAGTCAGCAATGATCATGCATTCAGTGGTCCATAACAGATGTGGCACAGTTGTATGTAGGTAACAAATGCCCCATTGGCAGTGTCCCCTAAGCCATGTATGCCCCCTTTGCCAACATGATGGAAGGGATCATGTGTGTGTGTAATGATGACAATGTAGCGCTAAACATCGATAGCCCACTTTGCTGCCTCAATACAGTGAAATGTGGTATGCTGACAGTGTCTTACTTGATCATCATTGACAGAATGCATGGGTACATGTGTCATTGCACCTGAAATTTGTTACTCAGGGCCACATGTACCAAAATCAGGTTTTGTGAGTCACACATTGCGAGACTTAGCAACTCGCAATTTGCAAGTAGGATGATCTGAGGTACAACACTGTCAATTACACTTTGCAAATCACAAATGGGGTAGTTCATGACCTACCTCATGAATTTTCATGAGGTATGTCTCATTTTGCAAACCCCTTGGTAATGGCGGCACTCACAGGGATGCTGGCCTGCTGGGCTCAGCAGACCACCATGTCTGTGACTGCCTTCAAATAGAGATGTATATTTTAGGTTAAATGCAGCCTTATTTCATCAGGGGTAAACAGAACGCATTTAAAAAAAACAATATTATGACTCAAATAATGTTTTTGAAGCAGTCAGTTGTCCGTGGGACAACTTCCTGCTGAGAAACAATTTTTGGGCACGCATTCACAAAGGGGAAGGGATGCCATGGGGACCCCTCCACTTTTGCAAATGGGTTAGCACCAACTTGAAACAGCTGGTAACTGCAATTGTTTAGCGCCAGCATTTGTGGTCAACAAAGAATCAATCAGCGGACTGCAACTCGCTAATAGGAAAGGAACGCCCCTTCCTAAATGCCACTAGCAAACCCTGTTTTGTAATTGGGTAATGTGATAGCAGAATGGCAAAATTCGGGTGTGCATTTGAATGAAATATTTTCCTGACATAAACACACTAAATCTGAAAATGAGCCCGTTTGTGAGAATTTAAAATAGCTTGTTACATGTGGCCCGAAGAAATAGTCGGACATGACTCAACAAAGCTCAGGACTGCATTGTTCACATGTATAGACATGTGGAATACATCTCAGTACTGGGACACTAACAGTTTGTTCTACTTATATTCAATTTGGCCACAAACATTGCATGCAGCACGTCAAGACATCTTCTGCTGTCACTCAGAAGCATTCTACTGTGCACATTTGTCAATGTGATACTCACCAACAGGGACACCGATCACCACACCCAGGTGGTCCAGCAGGTCCTGTTCTCAGGCCACCAGGTCAGCCCAGCGATGGTTCAGCTGGTGCTCATTCCTTGTTGTGTTGAATACACGTGTGAGGTGGTAGAGCACCTCTCCCCACCGCAGCCGCCTTGCCTCTGTGTGATACCCCTGTATCACACGACCACCCATCTCCAGCATCAACAGCAGAAAGTGGCACACCAGCCACACAAAGGCACCAAGCTCCTCCTTACCCATGCGGGTCAGCCTCGCCCTTCCCGACATGTCAGTGCACAACAATTTAAAAAAGAAAAAGGGAAAAAGGAAGGAAAATAAATGTGAAAAAAGGAAACTTACAACCCAGACTATGAACCTCAACTAACCCAACTAACGTAACCCCCAAACAGACACCCAACAGTACAAATACAATCCAAAAAACACTAAACTACACAAATGCACTTAAACAGGTACAATATACAAATAGAATACACAAAAAGACACAAGAGAGATACCACAAGATACAAGAAACGCAATCCAGACACGAGCAACACCAAGAAACAGCCACATAGTCAAGAAAAAGCACAGACTGTAAAGTGAAAGTGAAAGTACACCCACAGTACCATATCTGTAAACAGGATTTCCTATTACATCACTTCCTGTCCCGTTTGCGGTCCGTTTTCCGTCTTGCGTGTGTTTATTTTTACGCATACAATGTTTGCGCAAATATTTTTAATGCATAACCTACATGTGTGGCAAAATACCACACATTGCTGGGAAACTTCTATTTTAATGGATATCCGCATGCGTGTGGTGCGATGGTGGAATTAAAACTAAGGTGCCATGTATGTTTAGGTAGTGTTTGCGTTGTTTTTCGACGCATTTGCGTCAAAATGTTTGACTCAAACTGTGTTTGTGTGATTTTCAATTATTTAACATGCATGCACCCTGTATCAAGATGGAGATAGGATGGTATGGCCTGCAGTGTGTAGTATAGTGGTTGGCCACATGTGGTAGAGCGTGTAACTGTGGCCCAGATTTATACTTTCTTTGCGCCGCATTTCCTTCATTTTCTGATGCAAAAGCGACGAAAACTTCCAAAATACAATTGTATTTTGTAAGTTTGCACCACTTTTGCAACAATAAATGACAACAATGCGGCGCAAAAAAAGTATGAATCATTGCCTGTGTGTCTTGTGCATGAATGATCTGTAACAACAATTTTTGTGCTTCTGAAAGAATGGCATGCAATACATTTGACGTAATGCTCATGTATGAATGTGTTACAAATGGGTATCTACATCAGATGGCAATCAATGATGTACAACAGTCATGATATGTGTTTGTAATATGTGTTGACTCATTTGATGTGTTTAGTTGTTTCACTTTGGGGACATTACATTTCACACAACAAACAAAACTCAAGGATGATTGAGGATGGCTGATGAGTGCTAGGTCGGATATGTTACCCCTCATATGTCATTAATTGTTGGCTACTACTTCATGGTGACTTGTGTGTGAACTACCCATATGTCGGCCATGTGTACATGTTTGGTACGTACAGTGTTTGAGACACAGTGCCTTAATTCCACCCATAAAAATTTTAAATACACATCAGTTTGACTCATGAAAATTACTTATGTTACTCATGTTGCTGTGGTGGACCTGCTGCCCTGGCTGCATATGTTCACATATTTTCAGATGTGCATTCCACAGAAGTGTCCATTTCAAGTGTGTGGGCATGTGTACCATGTGTCAGGATTGAGCTCCATGGTGTTACGGTTTCGTGAAGGTCTAGTCAGGAGTCTGTTAGTGGCAACCCTTGAGTTCACAGAGTATCTTGCAAGGAAGAACTGTACCAAAGCAGAAGAGCAGCTAAAGGCATACAAGGGGATAGGGCAGCTATGGTAAGGCAGATAAAACAGAAAAGTGAATACAGAGCAACCTTAGTGTGAACAAATATGGAACGACCAGTAATGGACAAACATGCAGGGCTTATCACCAAGATTGTACACAGGGTTGGGCCCAAAACTTCCCACAGCAACAGGGAACATCAGTGCCTCTGTGCAGATTAATCTCACAGCTAGTCACCACGCAGGCCCCATAAAAAGGTGGCAGCAGAAGTGAATCTGTGACTGGACCCTAAGGGCACAAACAAGGATTGTACTTACATACACAAGACTAGCCCTTGTTGGTCAGGCTGGAGACACAGTAACAATTCCTGGAATATAGACATAGAACACTGTCAGGCACTAATGACTACATGCAACACTAGACAAAGGATGGGGGCTGGATTAGCCTCCTGGAAACCAGGTGCTAGACCAAAGACAAAGTAAAACACTTCTAGACAGGTGGGGACTGATGGGACACTTACCAGACATGATAACCCAAGAGCAAACAGAAAGCAAGGGAAGCTACTAGGAGGCAAAGCCAGGCACAGGGAACAGGCTCTGGTTGACACAAAGGCTGGAACAGGTCTGGGTAACAGAAAGCAGGCTCTGGCAGAAACAAACAAGACTGAGAAACAGGGAGCAGAGTCTGACTGGAACAAGCAGGAACAGCACTGGGTAAACAGAGAGCAGGTTCTATGTAATCAGGACTGTAACACAACCCAACAAGGGGTCTGGAACACAAAGGAATCGTACTCCAATGCACGATGAGGAGCTTCAGGGAATGGCAGCTTATAAGCAGTTCCAGGCAGCAGCAAGGCCAGGGCAGAGTCACATGGCTGGGCTGTACAAGAGAGGTCACAGGTGTGTGCAGCCCCAGTCTCTCACAAGTCCTGGAGGAGAGAATCCAGTGTAAAGGGACAACCATACATTTCCCATAGGAAGCAATGGACAGAAGATTACAGGTCTTACCGACTACCAAGCAGTGCATTATGGGACCTGAAGTCCATGCAGGCTCATGTAGTTCTATAGCATGCCATGTGGAAAAGGGAAGCAAACAAGAGTCAGAAAGGGAGTCTGAGTGAGTGCTAATGATGATTCCCAGGGTACAGATAGTCCATTTACAGCACCCCCTAGAGATGGGAGGGCAGAGACTTAACACATGGCAGTGGCAGGACTTAGTTCCAGCGATGGACTGCGCAGGGCATGTGTTGTGAAAATTGCTTGTCATACCTGGGACACTCATGCAATCCATTTACAGAAATGATGCACCTCTTGTCCCACAAGCTCCTTGCAGAGATAGCAAATGTCACACTTACTAATGTCAGAGGTCTGTTCATACATTCCTGTTACCACTGATATTTCACATCCACTGCCTCATGTATGGTTCACTTATTTACCTTATGATTGGAGATGTCATAGTTGTGTGTCATGAGCTACAGTAGACCACGTTGGCAACGTGGATGTGTGTCATATGCTGTGGTCCTATGATTTTGTCCATCATATGTGAAATTCAAAAGATTAGTTTTTTTATATGTGTGTGATGTTTGCTGTACAATCATACGCATCACATGTGATGTTGCATCAGAAGTAATCAGATTTGTCTTTGTGACATGCTCCCTGAGGTATTACTCACATTCCTAAAGAACATATGATGGAGAAATAAGTAACCAGAGCAGGATTGTGTGATGAAGTAAGGTGTTTAATTACATATCCTAACAAGGTGTTTAGAGTGACTATTGGTTAAAAATGTTTTGAACAATCAGCTGTCTGCAGCACATTCCTGCAGCTATGTTTTGATGTTCCCCCTCATTTTCCCTGGCACCATCATCCTCCTCCTTCTCCTCAGGCAGTTTTTCCTCGGGCTCATATAGAGGGATGTTCCTCCTCATAGAAATGTTGTGCAGGATAGCACATGTAAGTATTATTTTACGCACAATGTGTGGGGCATATAGGAGGCTGCCTCCTGTGATGTCCAGGCACCTGAATCTGGACTTCAGGATGCCAAAGGTCCTTTCTACAATGGTGTGTGTCCTCCGATGTGCCTCATTAAAGGCATGCTCTGCTGCTGTGCTTCGGTTGGGGAATGGGGTCATGATCCATGGCTGGATCCCGTAACCCTGAATCAGCTGGAAAAAAAATAGGAGCGAATATTTTGTTAGTGCTTGCAACAGGAATGTCATGTAGCATGGCAGTTGATATCATATGTCATCTGTCACTCAAATGTGTTTGTGTTATTGTGTGAGATCCTGGGCTTCTGTGAGTTTTTTTCTGCAGTGGGTTGTTTGACTTGCCAACTTGTGTTTGGCTCCTTGACCTGGTATCTATGATTTTGTTTCCAAACTGCTGGTCAGTATGTATGTACCATGCGTTGTGTAGTGAGCGACATGTTTTAGTGTGCTTTCACTGGAGGGGACATGATACTTCCACACACACAATAGATTCCGATGTGGTGGTAACATGGTTGTACTACATGGCCTGAACATCCCATTCAATTAGACATACAGTATGTCATTGCAAATGAAATGCAACAGTGAGGCCCTTTGATTTGTCTTGGTGACAATGCACAACACATCTTCATAGGTTTGCAGCACTGAGGTGTTCAGTATTGACAATGCACAATTTTCCCATGTGTGACTTGGTTCTAGGCAAACCTTTGTAGTTCCCTCTGCCAGTGGCTCATGTGCAACCGTGCACCTACACTACCAAACTTGCTCTAGGTAACCTGGCTAACCGCTATGTGGAGGTGGATATATCTGTGCAGGAAGGGCCATCTCCCTGTACATCTGTTATTTTGATGAGCAATTGGCTCTTTCAGTGTGGGCAGCAGTGTGCAGTTTTATTAATTGCACATCAATATGTGTTCATATCACAGTCCACTTCCTTATTGCTACCTGGCAATGGCACCCGAGGAGTGATGTATGATGTTGGGACTGCCTCAGTATTTCCGTGTCACCTACATGTGAGTCAGCACAGAATAGATGCTCTGTTGCTGCAGGTGGTACGATCCGGACATGGGTGCAGTCAATTGCACCAAGCACATGCAGGAAGCAATGTATTTGATAAAACCCCTGTTTGACCTTCAGCTGCTTCTGCTGGGTGTTGGGGAAGCTGATGTGACGGGTTGTGAGGGAGATGATGGCATCTATGACCTTGGGAAGGAAGGTGGAGAATGAGGGCTGTGATACCCCAGCAACCAGGGCACCCGTTGTTTGGAAGGAGCAACTTGCCAACATATGCAGGACATCTAGCAGCTTGGCCACCGGTGGTATATTGTGTGGTGTCTGCAGGCTGGGGGTTATATGTGGCTCAGTTTGGTGCAGCAGCTGCTGGATGGCTTGCCAGTTGAGTCTATACCTCCGGATGATGTCCTGTTCCCTTAGGCCCTGGAGGGTTGTCCTGGTTCTGAAAACCCTTTCCTGCCTTCTGCGTTGCCTTTGGGGGCCACGTTGGGGTGGTGGTGGCTGCTGTTGGTCTTGTGCTCTACGTCGTCTAGCATGCTGCATCCGTAGCACCTCCATGTTTTCCTGTTGCGCTATGATGTTGCTTGTGTATGTTTTCCTTAAGTAGTGGTGTGTTTGCCTCATTTTAATGCCTGCCCCGGGTGTTAAAATTTGATGCAAATCGGGCTTAGCGTAATTTTTCGGCTCCGCCTCCCACCCGTGCGTCATTTTTGCCCTGTTGGATAAATGTGGCGCTAAGGTGTTTGAGTCATTTTTTTGGAGGGGAACGCCTACCTTGCATCTCATTGACGCAAGGCGGTTTCACACATCCTTGAAATGACACAAACTCCATATTTTTGGCGCTAGACGGGTCTTGCATCAAAATATAAATATGGAGTTAAGTTTGCGCTGGATTTGCGTAAAAGAAAAATTATGCAAATCCGGCGCAAAGAGAGTATAAATATGGGCCTGAGGATATTTTCTTACTTCCAGTTCATAAGTTGCAAGCTTTCTAATATAGCACAGTGATCTATTTTATCAGCATCGAGGACCTGTATGCAAACTGAATGTCATGGGTTTAGATCTTATTGATTTTTTCTCAATCTGCCATTCTAACATTGCGAAGAAGGGTTCTTTTGGGAATTAATAAATTCTTGTTAGTACAGACGACAATTATTGTGTTACATTTTATATCCTGACTTAGGGCCTGATTTAGAGTTTGGCAGAGGGGTTACTCCGTCACAACAGTGATGGATATCCCGTCTGCCGAAATATAAATTCCATAGGATATAATGGCATTTATATTTCGGCAGATGGAATATTCATCCCCGTTGTGATGGATTAACCTCTCAATAAAACTTTTAAATCAGGTCTTTAGTATCCCCAACCATTCATTCTTAACATAATAATGCCTCATTATAAGTTTGGCGATCTGACTGCCAGACCCCCCATCGGTGCAGCTGTCAAAAGACCATCATGCAGTAATACACCACACCACATTGGATAATTTTGAAATAAACACAGCTGACACACATTCACACACTCAACGCACCTACCAACCACACTATAAAACACACCCCTCTACACACCAGCATTCTTTGCATCTTCCACACCAAACACAGAAGCCAGAGCAGCATCAGAGCAAACCAAACCATAGATTAGGCACCCCACCATCTCTCACAAAGCACATAGCACACATTCCCAAAACACCCCCAACACTCATAATTGCTACCCTATCACAGTATTTACTCCACTTCAACCCTTCATCATACAGCACCTGCAAATTATTTTACTCATCTCTTCTTTACCACCACCATGCCACCACAAAAACATCCCTGTTTCACAGGTGACAAGTTAAGGGTCATGGTGGATGAAATCATTAGAGTAGAGCCACATATACTTGGAACCCAAGTCCAGCAGACCATTATTGCTGGGAAAATGGAAATGTGGCAAAGGATATACAACATAGTGAATTCTGTAGGTAGCTACCCCAGCACAAGGGACAACATCAGGAAGAGGTAAAATGACCACAAGGGGAAATATGGCATTCAGGCACAAGCTGGCAGTCCACAAGACTTGCGGTGGTCCCCCACCTCCTCCTCTACAGTTCACATCATGGGAGGAGAAGGTCTTGGCCATTCTGCATCCTAAGGGCTTGACAGGAATACCTGGGGGATTTGAGCCAGATAAGTCACATCAACAACATTTTCCTTACAAAATGGACAGGCCTCCTACATGCCAATCACACACACCTGGGGGAACAACATCTCCGTATGGTGGGTGTAGGACAGGGATTGACAACACTACAACTCCCAGCTGGCACTGTTCCACTATTACTATTACCAGAACAGAGTAGCTCAATCCAAATCACCACATTTGTCAACTCCACATTGGAGTGTGACCACCTGAGAGGATTTTAAACTGTACAGTGTGTGGGTAGGACAGACAAAGACAGCACTTCTAAGGTCAGAAGGCACTGTTAATATCACTCCACTCAGCCAATACTGTGTTCTCTGCTGTCTATGACCATTCCCCATCTACTCAGCCTTTGCCAAGTACTCACCTATGGGGATGTCAACTCTATAGGGTGTGGGCAGGACAGGCAGAGGCAGCACTGTCAAGGTCAGAAGGCAATGATAAAGTCACTCAACTTAGTCAATACTGTGTTTTCTGCTATTAGGACCATTCCCTCTCTACTCAGCCTGTAAAAGGTACTCACGTATGGGGATGTCAATTGTATGGGGGTTGGTAGGACAGAGAAAGACAGTACTGCCAAGGTCAGAAGGCACTGATAATGTCACTCCACTCAGCCAATCCTGTGTTCTCTCCTAGTAGGACCATTCCCCCTCTACTCAGCCTTTGCCATGTACTCACTTATGGGGATGTCAGTTGTATATGGTGTGGGTAGGACAGGCAAAGGCAGCACTGCTAAGGTCAGAAGACGCTGATAATGTCACTCAACTCAGCCAATACTGTGTTCTCCGCTACTAGGACCATTCCCCATCTACTCAGTCTTTGCCATGTACTCACCTATGGGGATGTCAACTCTATAGGGTGTGGGCAAGACAGGCAGAGGCAGCACTGCCAAGGTCAGAAGGCAATAAAAACATCACTCAACTTAGCCAATACTGTGTTCTCTGCTATTAGGAGCATTCCCTCTCTACTCAGCCTTTAAAAGGTACTCATGTATGGGGATGTCAACTGTATAGGGGGTTGGTAGGACAGGGAAAGACAGTATTGCCAAGGTCAGAAGGCACTGATAATGGCACTCCACTCAGCCAATACTGTGTTCTCTACTAGTAGGACCATTCCCCCTCTACTCAGCCTTTGCCATGTACTCACTTATGGGGATGTCAGTTGTATATGGTGTGGGTAGGACAGGCAAAGACAGCACTGCCAAGGTCAGAAGGCGCTGATAATGTCACTCAACTCAGCCAATACTGTGTTCTCCGCTACTAGGACCATTCCCTCTCTACTCAGCCTTTGCTATGTACTCACCTATGGGGATGTCAACTCTATACGGTGTGGGCAGGACAGGCAAAGACAGCACTGCCAAGGGCAGAAGGCACTGGTAATGTCACTCCGCTCAGCCAATACTGTGCCACTAGCACCATTCCCCTTCTACTCAGCCTTTACCATGTACTCACCTATGAGGGTATCAACTGTATAAGGTGTGGGTAGGACAGGCAAAGACAGTAATGCCAAGGTCAGAAGGCACTGTCTACTCAATGCAAAACATATGCTCACTGTGCATCTGTCCTAACGTCTGTGTACATCAACTCGCTATGAAAGTCTACTCACCTGAGAGGATGACTAATGTCTGCTATGTACAGTGCTTGGTGTAACAGGACTGTAAATTCCAGAAGGAACAGTCCCTCTAACTCCAATAACCAGTAAACTGTCTACAATGACATTGTGCTGCTGTCTGTTAATTCACAAATGCAGGTTACCTACCTGGGAGGAACCAACATACAGCTCATGGTACATTCTGTGATGTGCCTAATCAACTAGATTCATCTTGAGCAGATAAGCCAAGATGAAAATAATGCGGACAGGAAGGACAGCCCAACAAATGCTCGTGGAAGAACACATATTAACGGTGCACTGACCACATGATGGCTACTAACATATCCAACAACAAGGATTCAGGTCTGTTCGCATAACAGTCTACTAGGTCTAGAGATGACCTAAGGCATATAATGCACAACCACTGTGTTAACTGCACTGCTGGAAAGGTAGGAGTCCATGAACAAACATCCAAGTGCCAAGGTACTCAGACATCCTGTATCAAGGTGACTTAAAACAGAATTGGTCTGTTCCCCAATTGTCAGGTCTATACAGTTGATAGCATGCATGTCTTTCACATGAGGAAAGAAAACAACACCAATGTGTACATGGCCTTAATCAAACATGTAGGAAAGTACAATCTTTCTTGGCATGTTACCCCCAATTTCTGCCTGTTTGTCAGTGTGTTGTGTCTGTCTCACTGGGATCCTGCTAGCCAGGACCACTGTGCTCATGGTTTGTGGCCTATGTGTGTGTTGTCAGTATGCTTAACTATGTCACTGAAGTTCTGCTAACCAGAACTCAAGTGCTTATGCCCTCTCTACTTACCAAATTGGTCACTACACTTTAGTGACTCCATATTCCAATTCTAATTGGCACACTGGACCCCCCTTATAAGTCCCTAGTATATGGTACCTAGGTACCCAGGGCATTGGGGCTCCAGGAGATTCTTATGGTCTGCAGCATTTCTTTTGCCATCCATAAGAAGCTCATACAAACCTTTCATCAGGACTGCCACTGCAGCCTGAGTGAAATAGTGCACATACTATTTCACTGCCATTTTCACTGCACTAAGGTAACTTATAAGTCACTTATATGTCTAACCTTCATTTACTGAAGGCTAGGTGCAATGTTACTGTGTGTGAGGGCACCCTTGCACTAACAAAGGTGCCCCCACATTGTCTAGGGCCAATTCACCTGACTTCATGAGTGTGGGGATACCATTATAAGAGTGCAACACATATATGTCAATACATATATGTGGCTTCACAATGGTAACTCCGAATATGGCTATGTGAGGAGTCTAAGATCATGGAATTGTCCCTCCATTCCAAATATGGTATTGGGGGGGGGAATCCCGTGCACCCTAGGGGCTCCACCGTGGACCTTCAGTACTGCCAAACCAGCTCTCTGAGATTTCCACTGCAGCCCCAGCTGCTGCCACCTCACAGACAGGTTTCTTTCCTCCTCCTGGGGACTGAGCAGCTCAATCCCAGGAAGGCAGAACAATGCATTTCCTTTGGGAGGACGGTGTTACACCCTCTCCCTTTGGAAATAGGTGTTACAGGCTTGGGAGGGGTAGCCTCCCATAGCCTCTGGAAATGCTTTGAAGGGCACAGATGGTGCCCTCCTTGCATAAGCCAGTCTACACCGGTTCAGGGACCCCCAGTCCCAGCTCTGGCACTAAACTGGACAAAGGAAAGTGACCACTCCCCTGTCCATCACCACCCCAGGATTGGTGCCCAGAGCTCCTCCAGAGTGTCCCTGGTGTTAGCCATCTTAGATTCCAAAGGTATGGGGACCCTGTGGAGACCTCTGAGTGGCCAGTGCCAGCAGGTGACGTCAGAGACCCCTCCTGATAGGTGCATACCTGGGTAGATAGCCAATCCCACTCTCAGGGCTATTTAGGACCCTAAATAGCCCTGAGAGTGGGATTGGCTATCTCCTCTGGGTGTTTTCTCAGATTCGGTTTGCAAGATTCCTTCAGGACTCCTCTGCATCCTCTGCTTCAGCTTCTGACTGTCGGATCAACTGCAGACTGCTTCAGGAACCACTGTAACTGCAACAAAGTATCCTGGACAACTCCTGTAACCTGTTCCAAATGGAAAAATATAATCACTAGGGGGACAATAAAGTTCAGGAGCAAGAGCCCTCACACATCCGAGAGGATGTCATGCTTCATCATCGGGTAGCTCCTCGTCAGACCGGCGCTGCAATGTCTGATGGGCTCCCCGTAAGGGGGCTCTTTGCCGGAGATCTTTTAGGTAGCAGCCGTGGTGGCGGACACTACAAGACCTGGTGTTGCGGTCAGGCGCTAATCCTGGCAGGAGAGTGAAAGCTGAAATTGGTTCCCAGTCTTAATAGGAGCGAGTCAATTTAATTAATCAATGGAATAAGACCGGGACCAATATTAAAAACAGAAGGAAAGTGTAAAATGAGGAATAATGCTCAACCACTTTCTGCATGGTGCTGGAGCTTAAGGAGATTATCGTCGGGCTCCTAGGACATGGTCAACATGTTTCGCGCACATTGGTCTAACAAGATCCTATGACGCTTCTTCAGGACCAATACATAATAAGACTTCTCCTGTCTATATTACCGAAAGTTTGCAAAAATGTCAAACAAATCATATAGTCACTTACATTGAAGTTCACTAATTGTCAGAAACCTCTAATGGTCGCCCATCCCTTGGAAACATGTTGACCATGTCCTAGGAGCCCGACGATAATCTCCCTAAGCTCCAGCACCATGCAGAAAGTGGTTGAGCATTATTCCTCATTTTACACTTTCCTTCTGTTTTTAATCTTGGTCCCGGTCTTATTCCATTGATTAATTAAATTGACTCGCTCCTATTAAGACTGGGAACCAATTTTAGCTTTCACTCTCCTGCCAGGATTAGCGCCTGACCGCAACACCAGGTCTTGTAGTGTCCGCTACCACGGCTGCTACCTAAAAGGTCTCTGGCAAAGAGCCCCCTTACGGGGAGCCCGTCAGACATTGCAGCGCCGGTCTGGCGAGGAGCTACCCAATGATGAAGCATGACATCCTCTCGGATGTGTGAGGGCTCTTGCTCCTGAACTTTAATGTTCCCCTAGTGATTATATTTTTCCATTTGGAACAGTGTACACCTTTTTTGTATGTTCAGTTAATTGGGAGACCGTACACTGGACCAACTAATCTCCCAGTCCCTCCCTTTGTTGATACAACTCCTGTAACCTACAACTTCAGCTCCATCCAGCTTTTGCAACAGTTTCCAAAGTGTGCACGCTCTGAGGACTGCCTGTCTTCACCCTGCACCAGAAGAACTGTAGGAAGGCACCCTTCTGCGACAACGACCGGTACTCTGGGACTCTTCTCCTGACAATGAGCGTGCTCCCTGGAACACAAGTGGTGGACCGAAGTGACACAGAATCTCCAAAGGTCTAGCTGTCCAAATTTGGTGGAGGTAAGAGCTTGCCTCCCCGTGCTGCGACAGTACCCCTGTGTACCACGTCTTCTACAGCTCCTTGGGCTTCTATGCACTTCTTCCAAGAATCCTTCGTGTACAGCGTAGCCCAGGTCCCCAGCACTCCATCCTGTGCCGCACAGCTCTCTGAGTTGTTCTCCGGCGGCGTGGGACCTTCTAGTGTAGTGCTGCAAAGACCGCACTTTGCATCTTCTTTGTCCCCATGTTCTGGGACTCCTGTGAGTGCTGCCTGGTCTTCTGAGGGTTCTCTGAAGTGCTGAGAGCCTCCTCTGTCTCCTCAGGTCAAGTTGAGACCCCCAGGTCCCTCCTGGGTCCAGGCAGCTCCTTTTTGATGAAAACCGCATACTTGCTTGAACCAAGGCTTGTTGGTGGAATCCAGTGACGCAAACAGCCTGCATCCAGCAACTTGACGTGGGACATCATCTGTACCAAGCAGTAACCCACAGCCATCTTCTTTGGTGCTCTTCTGTACTTTTCTTCTTACCGGAGAATCCACTTTTGCACCATCTTCTAGGTTGGCAGGGGCTCCTGTCCTTCCTGGAATCTTCTTTGACTTCTGGACTTGGTCTCCTCTCTCCACAGGTCTTCAGGTCCATGAATCCATTGTTTGTTGCTTGCAGTCTTGCTTGGTTCTTGCTAAATCTCTTGTGATGACTTGTAGTGTGCCCTGAGGAAACTTGCTGTACTTTACTCCTGCTTTCCTGGGTTCTGGGGTGGGGTACTTTACTCAACTTTGTTTTTTTCCTACACTCCCAGCACCCCTCTACACACTACACCTGGTCAGATGATCTGTCAACCTCACCCTAACCACATCAACTCTTCTCAGCCTTGTAGCATCAACATCTCAGCCCTGTAGCAGGCAACCAGTCACCCCCAAACCTGGGTCCAGAGGACAGAATAAACAATCTTGTGCCCCACAGTCCAGGTACCTGAGTTACATCTAGACACCTCTGACAGAGATGGACCTGGGCCCAGTGGTAGGGACCAAACTGGGCCAAGGGCGCTGGCATGTGGGGGGGTAGGGTGCACGGGAGGGATGGTGTGGGCCAGCAGCATGAGGCTGCTGGGGATGGGTCTGGCCAGGACACCATCACCCAAGTTTTGGGAGCCTACTACCAATCCCAATGCGTGATGGATCAGGTACTCACCAAAATCGGGGAGATCAAGCAGCTGCAGATGGATTATCACCATAAAATATTGCAACAGTGGGAGGCCCACATTGTCACCTTGGCCTCCCTAACAGGGGTGCTTGGGGACATGAACACCACCATGAGCAGGGATCGAGAACAACACAAGACCCCTTATATTGGCCTAGTCACATCTGCCCCTTCAACCTCTGTGGCAGCCAGTAGGAGGGAAGCCCTGCCAGTGACAGGACCTGCCTCAGACACCCCTGCCTCTGTAGTTGAAGACCCCCCCCCTTAAGTGGAGGAGGTCCACCCAAACGTGCAGATGCCAAGACCTCAACCACTGCTAGGACGTCATCCCTTCCTGATGGAGCCCCTTGTGTGCCAAAGAATCACTCTGTTGACTGTTCTTCACACACTATCCATTTTCAAGGATAGTTGGACACTGGACTTTGGACTTCAAATATTGTGGCAGCTACTCTACTGATTACATCCACCATGACTGATTCCTTCACTATTTGACTTATTTTTTAAATCAATTTCCACCTTTATGTTCAGAGAACATACGAATAAATACAATGAGCACACAATCAACGCCTAATAGTGATTTTTCTTCATTGTAGGATGTACAATGTGAAAATCTTCTAATACAAATGAGGTACTCTTAAGATGGTAATATAAGGAGGGAAATGTCACAGGCAGTGTCAGGCTGAGGATTAGTAGCAACACAACTACACAAGTGTCACATACACCAAAAATCTTTATTTACACTGTACAGCCCATATAATGCAAATATGTCTGGACTGTCATTGCCAAGAATGAGTAAACATTGTTGCTTCTGGCTACATATCTCAATGTGCCATCGCCCTGGCCACAGAAGAAAGGGCTATGTCAGACCCTGTCCCATAGTATATGCAAACAGACTTGTGGATTTTGTCACCAGCTTGACCCTTATTACATACAAGGTCTATCCAACTTAACATACCCCATGACACAGACAGAGGGCAATACAACAGTCCCTAGTCAGAGGCCCATCCTATTACAATGGTTAGGCATCTAGTGGCATGTTATACACATATGTCAGTGTTGTGGCACAGGCACTATGGCCTGCAATGTGGAAACACATCATCAATTACGAACAGGACATACAGGATCATTATCAACACAATGTGAAGGGAGAATGGGTGGATTGCACAGGATGACGTTACAAGGTAATATGATCAAACACATGAAACCATTGGACTAACATACAAGGGAAAACAGGTCTATTCTGTAGCTCAGATAACTGCTCTCTCACTGTCCAGGCAGCCTAGGCATGGAACTCACACAACCCAAATTTGTGGCATACAGTACCTGGATCAATTCCATGCCCCCCTCACATGTCAGACCAGCTACAGCCACCTGCCAATGACGGAACTCTGAAATGCCCACATGAGAATGGGATGGTGAAGAGTCTTGGAAAGAAAACGTGACATACAGGGAGTTTAATCAGGCAAAGGCATACATGAAACACAAAAGTCTTTTTAAACTTTTGTTGTTTCTCTGACAGTGCAATGTGACTCGCCCAAACAAAGAAGATCCACTAGAGAAGCACATCTTCATGTCTGATGTAGCCAGCAAACCTGGCCTCCATGACGCATAGCATGAGATGCCCTGTCTCATGGTGACAGATACCATTATCCACTAATCCTGAACCCTAAAGTACATAGAGTCACAGTAATCACAGAACATCACATACGTACACTCAAGTGAAGTACTGATTGATGAAATCTGCCCGCATGTCTCCACCTTCATCCTCATCACTGTCATCCTCACTTGGCATTTCGGGAGGTTCACCCGGTGACACTGCCAGCTCCCCCTCATTAGGGATGTATGGGATGTTCCTCCTCAGGGCAAGGTTGTTGAGCATGCAGCAGGCCACAATGATCCTACAATCTTTTGGGGGTGAATAGAGGAGGGCTCGATCTGATTTGTCTATGCTGTGGAACCTTGCTTTCAGGTGCCCAAAAACCCACTCCATGACATGGTGTGGTCTTCCATGTGCCTCACTAAATCAGACTACCTCTGGCATAGATGGGTTCCTCACTGGTGTAAACACCTAGGGACAGTTTGGGTACGCAGAATCCCCTGTAAGGTAATGCGACATGCGTGCAATCATCAGCCCAGAGCAACATCTCACTAGCAGCAGAGGGAGCATACAATTACACATGACATAAGTTATTTACCAACCAGCCAGGCCCTCTCTGGGTACAGTTATGTCATCAGCTGCGCAACTGTGCTTTTTCACACTATGAGAGAATCATGGACTGAACCCGGGTACTGGGCACAGATTTGAGTAATGTAGAGGTCTGCCAAACACACTACTTGGACATTGATGGAATGGAAGTGCTTCCTGTTCCAATAGACCTGTTCATTGCCATGCGGTGGAACCAGGGATACATGGGTATCATCAATGGCTCACACAACAAGTGGTATGTGTGCCAAACCATAGAACTCTGCTTTCACATGGGCAAAATCCTCACGTTGTGGAAAACAAATGTAGCTGTTCAGGTGTTTCAACATTGCTGAGAGAACATCCTTCAAAACCAAACTAACCATAGATTGGGACATCCCAGCAAATAAGGCCACTGTGTTTTGGAAGGACCCTGTGGCCAGGAATTGCAACACTGACATGGCTTGTACTATGGGTGGTAAGCTATTTGGGTGACGTATGGCTGGCATCAGATCGTGCTCCAACTGACGATAGAGATCCATGTTTGTCTGCCTATCCAGGCTGTTGATCTGTATGGCATGTCTGTTCTCCATGGTCTGCAAGTCTGCTAGTGGATGATACACAGGAGGGTGTCTGATCCTTCTCCTCCCAGGGTAACTATGTGGGCCAAAAAGAAAAAAGGCAGTCACTCAATGTGTCCCTAGCAGATTACATCATACACGTCAGATATGAAAGTGTCATGTCATGTGAGTCACTATAAACATGATACACAACACACACCAGGGACAAAACGTGCACATTTGTGAAATGTTAATGCCTTGTTTATCTACATATATGTACAAAACCTCTATCTTGTCAGCATCCTCACGTCCAAATTACTTCATAAACTGCCTGTGATTCAATGCCCCAAATCCTGGATTTTAGGTGTAGGAGAGGGTGGTGGTTGCACCCCCAAAATATGTTGTCACATCAGAATGACCACATAGCTATGTAATAATGGAAAGAATTGACCTACATGACAGGACGAGGCCAGCACTCAATATTCACAAGGATGCCATTTTAATACATATGACGTATCAAAATATCAATAACACACAAAGGACAAGAAATCAAAGTGGAGACCCCAGAAGCAATCCCACCAGCTAGAGATATGGCATATTAGTTTAGAAAAAATTGCCCTCACCCACTAATAGTGGCATGCTTCATCAGAGGGCTTTGCTGACACATTCCCACGCTAGTCGATGAAAGGAATGGAGCAAAAGGGAGGGGAAACAAATAAAATAAAATGACAGATGGGGACCACACACATATAGAGCACCTCACTCAGTAGTTAAAACTACCTCAAGTGAATCCATATTCAATCTTTATTCTGGGATTCACCAGATAGGATTAAAAAAGGGTTAAAGAGATAGTGGTGATATGGGGATGTGATCACCCCTTCACCCCAAATATCTGTTCAAGGTCAACATGTTTCAGCTGTTTCCATCGCCCAGAAGGGTTGCTCGGCCTTCATCAGTACCATCGAGCCCCTTAACATTCCGTGCTTTACCTGTAGTGCACTCAATGTATGATCAACAATACGTATGGGTTCAATTGTCCTCCTTTCTTTTAGTACACACACTCACAACCACATAGGATTACCTATAAGGGAATGTAAAGACAAACATTTAAAATTAGCGCAAAGACTACTTTATCCACATATTGCCTCTTGCTCCCTCATATAGTTATATTTGTTCCCATGTGCCCTCTGCCCCATAGTCATGCATGCACTCAATGCTCAGGCTTCTCCCAATTTAGGAGATTTTTTAATACAAGCTTAGTGCAAAGACATCCTTCTCAAAACCCATTACCCCAATCAGTGACCCAGGCATCAGGTTTCTCAATATGTATGAACAATTCCACTTACCAAGTTATCATTGTCAATCTCCAAAACTGGAGTCCGGTGGTAGCACCAACCTGTAGTCACACACTGAATGTAAGCACAGGATGATATAAATAAGTACTCTTACAATCCGTCCCCCACTTCGTTAGTTCTCTGAGGGTTTCTTTCTCTTGCCCTGACTGGTGCCGCCCCTCTGCCACACATAACTCTGTTAAGGTTGGGGGACATCCACTGCTCCATCTTCTTATTTGCCATTCCGCAATCAGGTGATCGCGTAATGTCTAAAGGCAGCTAGACTGATCTGCCTCTATACAAATATGTGTCCACCACCATCTGCCATATTGGATGAATCTTATTCTTCCCGTTTCCGCGACCCGGAGATCCTGTGTTGTGTAAAAGCAGCTCGACTGCTCTGCCTATATGTAAATATGTCTCCGTAAACGTCCGCCAATATTGGATGAACGAGGGCAAAACCCATTCCCATTGGTGGCAGCTATTCTAGATGGCTAATTTGCTGTGACCAATTTTCTACACTTATGTAATAAACTATTTAGTGTGACTTGAAAACATTCTCTAAATACCCTTACTGCTGATGTACCAATATCATATTTAATACAGCCTTTGAAGGCAAAAAGGTATGTTATATGGAAGTATATGCAGGTTAAAACTGGGCTATGTTTCCTGCACAAATATGTGCTCCCAAGTGGTCGCCATATTGTATTTAGCAACAAACATCAATATTCCTAGTCTCGGTGGCCATATCAGTGGTCTCTCTTCCCACGATCTGGTGGTTCTGTACTTTATAATTTACTTATTTATCACTCGCATCTACAATCACTATGTGAGTATACTAATCGGAATTACAAGTGTCATTTAAAATGTGTCAAATGCATAAGCAATCACTATGTGGGTATACTAAATGAAATCACAAATGACATTAAAATGTGACACCAAAACCTGGTGTATTAAATTAGGAGATCTTCCGATGAGGTGCACTGACTCATCTTATATGATGTATAATGTCCACATCAAACAACTACATATCCCTTAGTTAATATCATACCCCTCAATATACCTCATCTAAGGGGACTCTAGGGAAATTAATAGAGTGATTGTTATCAATCTTACTGCCTCACGTCCACGCGGTACCCTCATCAAATCAACCCCATCTTGGGGTCACAATGGGCCCAATTAAGTCACCGGGGATGCTGTTTCGAAACGCGTCACCCACCTAATCTTGCTACAGATTGCTGACAATTTAATTGGTGCCAGGGTATATCATCGTTGAATCCCTGTTCATGCCTTAGGATATGTAAATCCCTCATTGTTCTCGTCTGAACAAAAACATTTTCATGTCCACCGTGTATGGGGGGATAGTAGGTTTATCCAATACTGTCCAAGTGAAATCTCCTGCATCAAGACCCATTTCTAAAAAGTGGGTTGTCATTTTGGTTACTGTTCTCTGACATCTGATATTACTACGATGTTCCATAATGAGGGTCTTTACCTTTCGTGTGGTCATCCCAATATATAGAAGGTTATAGGGGCATTTGATCAAATAGATCACATTTTCAGATTTACAATTTGTTTGTTTTGTCTGTATCCAAGGGGATACCAAACCTCCATCAACCATCTTGGTGTTCTTCGTTAAAGGACAGACACTACATGAGCAACAAGCTGTGTGACCCCTTACTGATGGTAAATTCCAAATAGTGTTTTTTTCCTATTCCCCGAACAAAGGGGTTTTGTATGTATCAGGAAGTCTCGAATACTCACGCTTTTCTTGAAAGAGAATAGATTTTACTAATTGGAGGCCACCTGAATTAATAATTCTCCAGGCTGTGTTAAAGGTTGTTACAAAGATAAATCGATTCATTGCCGGCTTCCTCCTCTCCTCCAAGAGTGCTTCCCTATTACAGTTCCCTGCTCTCTTTTTTGCCCTTTGCACAGTCGCCAAAGGGTAATCTCGGTCCGTCAATTTCTGTTCAAGAACTTTGGATTCATGTTCAAAATCTGCCAAATTTTAACAATTTCTCCGAATACGGAGGAACTGCCCATATGGTAAGTTCTCTTTGAGACCTAGGATGGAAACTTTTAAACAAGAGTAGACTGTTTCTATCTGTAGGTTTATGGTGGACCATAGTGGATAATTTACCTTTTACTGGTCTAATGTCCAAGTGCACAAAGGACAAAGACTCTCTCGTAATTTTAGCAGTAAAAAAAAAGAGTGGATTCTGTTCATTAAGCTATTTCAAAAAATGATCAAGGGATTGTGAGTCTCCTCTCCATATCAGGAGGACATCATCTGTAAAGCGGCGCCACAGCCTGATTGAATTTTTCCAAGGTTGCTCCTGATTAAAAATCTTGCGCTCAAATTCCAGCACATAAAAACAGGCCAAACTTGGCGCAAAGGTACTACCTATTGATGAACCATGGGTCTGTAACTAGATTGTCCTGTCATATTCAAAACATTTATTTGTTAAAGCTAGACGTGCTAGATCAAGGATAAATGCTCTCGGTGTGTTATGTATCCACATTTGCTGGTATAAGATATCCTCAATTACCCTTAATGTCTCCTCCTGGGGGATGTTCGTATATTAAGATTCAATATCCAAACCCACTAGGAAATCCATCTCAGGGTCAAAATCCATGGCCCTGATTTATACTTTTTGACGCAAACCTGCACTAACGCAGTTTTGCGTCAAAAAGGTTAGCGCTGACTAGCACCATTTTTTAACGCCACTCTTGCGTCAAGTTTATACTTTGACGCTGGGTGGCGCTAAAAAATGTTTAGAGTCATTTATTCCCACGTTAACCATTGTACTTTTTCGTAAGGCAAAATGATGTTACTGGAGAAAAAATCCAGTTTACGACATGGAAACACGTCACAACGCAGAAATGCAATTTTTTTTGCCCGCAATAGCATCAAAAACAGACGCTAACGGAGCAAACAGTGCAAAGGAGCCCCAAATGGATGCCAGAAGCCAGGAGAGATCCCAAGGAGACCCCATTCAACCAGAAACCAGCCAGCAGGATACAGACAAGACACAGGGGAGGGAGAAGAACAAGAGGAAGTGTTGTTTCAGTGCAAAGGAGCACGAAATACTGGTGAGAGAGGTGACGGAGCATCAAAATCAACTCTTCATCACCTCCAAATTGCCAATTGGAAGCAGAGAGGCAATCTGGCAGCAGATTGTGGATAAGGTCAACAGTATGGCAGAAGTTAGGAGGACTGTGACTGAGTGCAAGAAACACTGGCATGACTGCAAAAGAAGGACCAAGGAAAAAATGGCATGGAACAAGAAGCCAGCACTGCAAACTGGAGGTTGGAGTCCCGCATCGCAAGAGGACATGGATGAAATGGAGGAGATGGTTGCAGCGGTCATCCCGGAAGAAATCGTCACAGAGATACAAGGACAGGACAGTGCAGAATACCGGAACACCACAAATGCAAGGTAAGTTGCATGGGGGATATATATGCTTAAATGTCAAGTGCAAGAAGGGGGGAGGCACATAGGACTCACACAATGTATGTCAAAGGAGCGCAGAGGGATGCAATGCACATTAAGCAACTTGCACCATGCCAACATAAGCTTACCCATGTACCTGCGCCTTGGGAGTGCCATGCACCATTGAAACATACACAACCTGGACATATTAAGAACACCAGGCCTAAATACCCACATGTACAAATGCAGCACATGGGATGGATAGCATGTATAATCACTGTGCCACTGGTTGCGCTATCACTAAGGGCCAGATGTATCAAAGATCCGTTTTGCATTTCTTAAATAGCAAATTTTAAGAAATCGCTATTAAAGAAATGGAAAATGGGATGTATGAAATTTGCAATTCGGTAATAGCGATTTCCTAAAATTCGCAATCGTTATTACCGAATCGCAATTAGAGAATGCAACTCCATTCATCCCTATAGGCCTGTAAGCCCATAGGTGTGAATGGTTTTGCATTTCCCAATTTGCGAATTCCAGTTACGAATTCGCAAAATAGGTAATGCAAACCCCAGGGTGCTGGGGGCATAAGGCCCCCTCTGATGTACTGCAAAAAAATATTTGCGGACATGTGAAGCACACGCATACCCTAGGGGCATGTGTGCGCTACATTATAATGCATTTTTAAAAATTGCACATGCTTACCACCAAATTGGATTTGGTGGTAATTGCATTTCTTAAATGCCCAATTTGCATTTAGGAAATGTTTGATACATGTACTTTGGAAATCGCAAATAGGAATTCCTTATTTGCGATTTCCTATTTAGAGAATCACAATTTGAGATTCTGTAAATGGGGTCGCAATTTTAAGGAATTGCTATTTTAGCGATTCCTTAAAATTGCACAGTGAATGCCTTTCAGACATCTTGAAAGGCATTTTTGCATTCGCAAACGGACAAATTTTGTGATTTGCACCGTTTGCAAATATAAAATTGCGTGATACATCTGCCCGTACATTCCCTGCATGTAGTCACATCAACACCACTAACACGACCAAGACCTCAGAGACCAGATAGTTAGTCAAAACCATTCGTGGGGCAACTACATAGTGGTGAATCTTGCTGCAACATTTTCTAACAGCCTTGCCTCATTGCCCAAATGCATATGTGCTGCATCTCACAGCACACTAGTTATTGCAACTGTCCCAACAGTGCCCAGACATGTGCTGTTAGCACCACAACACTTAGACAACACATCCACATGAGGCCGCCATCCCTACATCATGCAGTCAGGGTGTCCTCTGGGTGCATGGAACAATTAGGTGCTGGCAGAATAGTAGGCTGGACTGGAATCATTGGTAACATGCTACTACCCAGACCAACTAAACTGAAGTTGTGTTCAACCACACATATTGATGCTGAAATGAAATGTGCCAATACACAAAATATGTACAACAGATAGCAAACCTTAGGTCACAACAGTCACAGGCTGAGCCCACAACTATTTGGACACAACCATGTCAGACACATGGAAATTGGGAAATAAACACACTCATACAACACATGGGGTATGGCTTTCACATAATGGCAGTTAATTCCACATCAACAGGCGGGGAATGGTACATGGGCAAGCCGGGTGTTGGTAAGACTGCCAGTGCAGTGTACCCACTGCATTTGGCAGTATGAGTCACACGTTGGGATGGCGGCTGGTAATATGTCTGCTCATGGTAGTTCCGTGGGGCACATATTAGACAATATAGATGGATCAAATAGAGTCAGTGCCAGTTGTGATCTGCATTGGGTGTAACAGGACATGCTGCACCCAGCCCTGCAAATCAGGCAGTGGAAAGGGCAAAGGGCCAAGGTATGGAACACCCTGCACTGCCCATGCCAAGTACATGGGCTGTGCAGGGCCACCCAGGGGCACACCACACCACTTCACCAATACTGGGGTTACACCGCAATGCAAAGGCTAGAGGAAATTTGGAGATATACCTGGAGGGTAGAGTTGAACATGTCACTGGTCTGGTGTCACAGGACTGATGCCATAGCCAGTCTGTCAGCTGCTGGTAATCTGCCATGTCCAGGCCATTGGCTAATGGGGCATTGCACATTGAAAACAGTTGCCACCACCACCTCTTCTGTAGGGGGTGAACAATTACACAGTGGCAGTCAGGTGCCCCTTTGACTGTTGCACATTAAATATGAACCTACCTCAGGCCTTGACCTGAGTACAACTCCTTAAAATTGGCAATGTCCATGGACACATTTACCATCAGGCACTGTCACATACAGGATGATGTACACAGCAGAAATGACATACCCATATTAGCCATCCCTGGGTTCTAGCCTGTGCTTTTGTCACATGAGCTGTACTTTCACCATGCTGCACTCATGTATCATAGTGCAAGGAGGGCTGCATTGAGGGGGAGGACATAGGGGTTCAGTAAGGTAAACAACCTACTCTGACGGGAGTAGAAACAGTACTCTGCCCAGGTCCATGCTGTGCAAAGTAGCACCCAAACACGAATCACAACATGAGGAGAGATCAATGGCAACAAGAGCACAGCGTGGCGACTATGCCATCCCTGGGGTGGTGCAAGGTCTCAGCACAGCATGGGTGTATGTGAAACATGTAAGACTGGGACAGGTGAAAATTGCCATGTGTGATGCTGTGCCAGGGAAATGAGCACAGCAACACACTTTGCAAGGCAACACCATACAAATGGATTCAAATGGAGGGTAGAACAAGATAAGAGGCCGTCAAGACACAATAAGGATAGACAACACACTTATACAATATCACGCAGACAATTGTGGCAACTGGGCTTCCATTTATGTAAGGTGCAGGTTAGGCATAGGGCTCTAGAATGCAGCTATGATGTACTGGAACAATCCATTGGAACTAATGGGCGCATCATAGACCCCTAGCACCACTGGAGCGTCACTTTCAGTGATGCTCCAGTGGCGCTTAGCACTGCGCTGAATTGACAAGGTAGCGTTAAGACAGTTTTTATGGCATTCTGTCACCTTGTAAATACGTAGGCGCCTGATCATGACAGTGCGTGGAAGGTGGTGCAATGGGTATTGCTGTGGGCATGCCACAGAAACACATAACATATTTCAATGCTGCATCAGATAAATAGAATATTGTAAACCTGAGGTAGGGCCAAACCTATTACGCCAGCCCCAGTGGGGGAATTAGCAGGGTGCAACAAGGAGGAATACATTTGTACCTCTTTCATTTCTGAATTCCAATGTCTGCTGCAATCTGCAGCATGCATAGGAAGAGCAAAATGCCAGAAATTATTGTTCAAGACAGTGAAGGGGTACCTCCATGCACATAAACAATCATATGTAAATGACGATTTTGCTCTTCCGAGTGTGCTGCATTCTACAGCTCACACATAAGTGCCAAAGTGCCATTGGTGATTCTTAATGTGCATGAAGGGACACTTTCACGCACATTAACAGTTACACCCCTCAACACATACATCCTTGCACAGTGGTGCAAGGATGCCTGAAATTACGCTGGCAGCTGAATCTTGCACCAGTATGGGGGACAACACAGGGTTGCCCCATAATCACTTGCATACAGTGCAATCTTGTGTCACCAAAGTGAAGCAGTGAGGCACAGATTATTATTGCACAGCACTGTGCTACACCACATTTACATCAACATGGGCCTATTATGACAATGAGCCTCAAATATTAAGTCAGTGACGTGACTTGTCAACTGCCATAACACAGATAGACTGATTTTACACCATCTCATTGCAGAGGGTGATGGCTCTCCTGCAGATCTGCCTGTCCTGGAGTACCCTGATGACCTTGATGACCAGCTAGCAACTATTAGCCAAGAGACCCTCCAAGAAGTCCTTGTGAACATGCAGAAACCACCTCCAGTTGCAAGGAGAAGTATTGAATTAGCAGACATCCCACAGGTCTCACTTAGCACCCCAAGAGTCTGGCCTGTTTCCACACAGGAAAAAAGGATTATTCATGGGAGATACAGAGGGTTCAATTACACCCTGGTACTCTAGTTGAGGGAGAATTTCTCTCTTACATCTTATTTGCTGAACCTGATAGATCATGTGGTAAGTAGCAGCAAGGATTTATTGAGGTTCTAGATGTTCATTGATTATCTTTACTATGATGGAGATTATGTGGGATTGTCACATGTCCCAAAATGACACTTTCAACACCACAGTTCTGCTGATATTATTGCTGTTAGTAGACACCATAAGTTGGAGTTGGATCCATGGCTGGACAAACTCAAAAACTACCTGGAAGCAGCTTATTTATGTCAGGAGGGTGTAACCAAGTTTTGGTTACCGGACAGAGAAAGTTTCTGCCCATATGGATTTAATGAAATTGGGGAAGTAATGTGGTTAGAACCAGAGTTTTCACACTGCTGGACCTTAAATAGTCCACTGATTGAGTGTGGAGATCAGTAGAGGTGACAGAGCAGCTGTCTTTGGAGTACACAGATTTGGCTCTGGTCCACAGAGATCACGGAGGACAAAAATTAGATCGAACATTGGTAGAGTGTTGTGCAGTGGAGTTGTATAGAGTAAAGTAGAGTGGGGCGCATAGAGTGTAGTGTCATGGAGTGGGGTAAAGTTTTACACAGTAGAGCAGCATAGAGCAAAGTGGAGTAAAGTGTCAGAGTGGAGTGCCATGTGGATACAGTAGAGTGCCGTGGAGTGGGTAGCATAGAGTGGAGTAAAGTGTCAGAGTGGAGTGGAGTATCGTAAATTGGAATGGTGTGGCCTCGCCATGCACTGCTACTTACACAAAAATTATAGCACTCATGACATCTTTGATAACATCACTGATAATTTCACTGTAACATCTGCAGTAAAATTATTGACCAGATAACTGCATGGTGGGGGTGCGAGTTATAGTCATCTTAAGGCACGAGTTAGTTATTTGAAATGACTATAACAGGTGAATTTTTATTGTTTTGTATGTTTAAAATGTGAGCCTAACTATAACGTCCCTGTAAGTTCTGTTTTTTCAGTAAATATATGTATATATATATATATATATATATATATATGTATAAAAATGTAAAAAACTAATCAAATAATAATATCACAGAAAAATAAGGTCTGGTAATATTAGCATTATAGTTTATAGAAGTAAAATTCACTATTCCCACTCCAGTCTGTGCAACAGAAGGGAAATTGTTGGACTCCAGAGGGGTAAAATGTACTATTCCCACTCCAGTCTATGCAACAATAAAAAAAGCATTGGACTCCTGAGGGGAAAAATTGACTGTCCCCACTCCGGTCTTTGCAACAGTAGAGAAAGCATTGGACTCCAGGTGGGTAAAATTTACTTTCATCTCCAGCCTGTGCAACATTAGAAAAAATGGTGGACTCAGGAGGGGTAAAATTTACTATTCCCATTCTAGTCTGTGCAACAGTAGGGAAAGTGTTGGACTCAGAAGGGGTAAAATGTACTATTCCCACTCCTGTCTGTGAAAAAGTAAGGAATGCATTGGAAAGAAGAAAGTAGTTTACCTAAAACACATAACATCATTTAATAAGTCTATTAATTCACCAAAAATATAAAAATGATAATAAACATTTACACATTTTTATACATGTTAAAAACTTTAAAATTGAATATCAACTAAAAAAAATTTAATTGATTATTTAATTAAATCCCCACACTAAACCCCACAAACCTAGCAGCCCAAAATAAAATATAAATAAAATGAAATGTCTCACACATTTAACATATTAATTAATAAATAATTTAATTAATAATAAATGAATAATTCAGTGGTATTTAATTATCACTTAAATAATTTCCTATTAAACTACAAACACAACAACCTACGACTAATATATAACATTAAAAACAATTATTAAACAATTTACATAATTATAAAACAATTAAATATTTTAATAAAAATGTATACTTAAGTATTACTTCATTAACTTCCCACTCTAGACCCGACAAACCAAACAACCCACACCTAAAATATGAATTACACAATTAAAATATTTAACAATCAATTAAATAATTCATAGTAAAATGATAATTCATAATCAGTTACTTAATTTACTTCCCGCTCTGTAACCCTACAAACCTAACAACAAGCAACTAATATATAACATAAAAAATATAAATATTAAACAATTTACAAAATTATAATTAAATTAAATACGTTATTAACAATTAATAATGAATTGATAATTATTACTTAATTGACGTCCCACCCTATACCCAATGCACAATTAATATATAACATAAAATTATAATTATTAAACAATTGTCATAATTAGAATTCAATTCAATATTTTAATAAAGATGAATAATTAATTGATAATAAATTATTACTTACCTTCCCGCCCTGTACCCCTACAAACCCAACAACCTGCATCTTCAGAACTTACATAATTAACACTTAAATAATGAATAATAATTAAAATGTAATTATTAATTAATTGCATCAATTAACCTCCCACCCTGTACCCCTGCAAACCTCACAACCAACTTTGACACTATAAATTAGTATTAACAATAAATTAAAATGACAAACTATATTAAAAAATATTAACAATTATGCAAACAATGTAAAACATGCACAATTAAAATATGAATTAAATACGTAAAGATAAATAAAATATGATATTTTACAGCTATATTATTGAAAATGATATTATCAATACAGATAATATTGAAAATGATATTACTTACCTAAAAATCGATATTAATGTCAACAATATGTCTGCATCACAATATTTCTGTATCATGGGTTAAAAACCTTGATAATTCCATAACTCAATATTTTTCAGCCGATATTTTGTGCAAACACCAGCGCACAATAAAATAGCATACACTGGAGTGGTGGCAGGAGGGGTGTAGACAGGATATGCGTACAGTAGAATAGTATAGAGTGGCATGGCGTAAGTGAGTTGCATAGACTGGAATAGTGCAGAGAGCAGTGGCATACAGTGAAATACCATAGAGTGGAGTGGAGTTGTGTAGTATAGAGTGGCATGGAGTAGAGTAGCATACAGTGGAATATCGTAGAGCAGAGTAGCTTAGACTAAAGTAGCATACAGTGGATTGGTGTACATTCGAATAACATATAGTGGAGTGTCGTAGATTGGAGTTGTGTCCATGGAGTGGCATGTGGTAGAATGGAGTGGCATGGAGTGGAGTAGTGTTGTACGAGAAAGTGGAATGCCATACAGTGGAGTGGTGTAGAGTTGAGTAGTATATTCTAGAATAGAATGGAATGCCATGAAGTCAAATAGCCTAGAGTGGAGTGGCGTACAGTGGAGTGACATACAGTGCAATAATGCATAGTGAAGTAGTGTAAAAAAGAGTGCCATAAAGTGAAGTGGTGTACACTGGAATAGCATACAGTGGAGTGGTGTAGAGTGGAGTGGCATGGAGTGCAATACAATATCACAGAGTGGAGTGGAATTGCATACACTGGAATAGCGTAGAGTGGAGTAGCATGCAGTGGATGCCATACAGTGAAATAGCATAGAGTGGATTAGAGCGGAGCGGAATACAGTGGAATGGCATAAGGTACAGTGGCCTACAGTGTAGTGAGATGCAGTATCACACAATAGAGTAGCATAGTTTGTAGTGACATATAGGGCCTCATTTCGACTGGGACAGCTGCCTTCATGGTGACCAGCCCGCCAGTACTATGAGGAGTTTCTCGATAGGATGGCGGCCAGAAACTCAGGTCTAACATGAAACAGGTGACAGCATTGTCTCCGGCTCCTAATCGGGCCAGCGTCGATGCTGTAGTCTGCAGGGTGCACCAGCACCCTTGCAATGTTCACTGTCTGCCGGGCAGACAGTGAACATTGCAACGGTGCTGGGCAGTGGGCCTCTGTACTGCTCATGGCAAGAGCATGGGCAATGCAGGGGCCCCTGCACCTGTCCTCCGCCAGCCTGGCAGAGAATGAGGTCATAATTTACAGGGCTTTGCTGCATGCAGCGCTGCCCTGGTGGATTAAGAACTCCGCCACCGTCAGGCCATCGGAATCATGGATTCTGGTTGTGCTGGTGGAAACCTGGCAGTCTGACAGCCAGTACAGCAGCAGTCCTAACTGCCACTGTGAGGCTGGTGGTCCAAATACGTAATCAGGCTCATACTGTAGTGGCATAGGGTGGAGTGACGTAAAATGGAATGCTGTACAGTGGAGTGGTGTAGAGTAATTGACATACATTGGAATAGCATACAATGGAGTGCCAAATAGTGGAGGAGTGGGGTACAGTGAAATACCACAGAGTGGAGTGGCGTAGACTGTAGTGATGTAGATTGTATTGGTATAGAGTGGAGGGGCATGGAGCAGAATAACATACAGTGGAGTGGCACGGAGTACAGTGGAGTGGTGTGGCCTCTCATAGATTGGAGTGGCCTGGAGTGTTAAAGAGGGGAGTGGACTGTCATAGAGTAAAATGGTGTGCTGTAGTGTCACAGAGTGGAGTGTTGTGCCACAAAGTGAAGTGGAATGGTATGCCATACATTTGAGTGTCATGTGGTACAGTGGAGTGTGAGGTGATACTGTGGAGAGGAGTGGCGTAGAGATTAGTTTAAAGAGACAAAGAGCCTCATTATGAGTTTGGTAGTCCTAAGGCTGCCAAACATGTGGTGGCGGTCATACCGCCACACTCTTTGTGGTCAACCAAATTACAAACCTGGTGGTCGGACCACCAGGGGACCACTGTCACTGCTAGAATCACGGATCCTGACGGGGTGGCGGCGGTCAGAGTCATGGCCAGTCAAGGTGGTACCCATGGCAGCACCACTGTGCTGATCATGAGTCCACTTTCTGCCAGCCTTTCCATGCAATTTTACAACCATGGAATGGCTGGCGGAAAGCAAGTGGTGGGGGCCACAGGGGTACCCCTGCCAGTACCTTCGGAATGCATTCCGAGGGTGTTGTTGTGCGATGGCATTAGCCTCAGCTTTCTTAAGGGAGCCAAGGCCAATGCTGTGGCATTGTTTCCACTGGGCTGGCCAGAAATACTATGTTTCCGCCGGTCAGCCCTGTGGAAACATTGTAATGCGATGGGGTGAGGCAACCAGTATTGGCGGCAGCCTCACCCTGCGGGTTTTGCGGTCCGATGGTTGGACCGCCAAACTTGTGAAGAGCCCCATAGTGTGAAATGACTGAATAGGTGTACATGAACTTTTGCAGGAATGTGGAATATGGTGCACAGTGTTATGTAGCAGTGGATTTTATTGTTGTTCCCTACTTATTACCACTTTATAAAAGTGGTAGTAGGTAGGAACATTTATATATATTTTTCAATATTTTTTTTAAAGTTTAGAGAGTACCACCCTAGTACCTAGGAAGTATGATGTTTGTTAAGAAATGTACCTTTTATTTTTAAGTAGCGTGGTAAGTTCTTGGCATTTCTGCAGTACTCTGTCTATATTTTTTTTATCACAAATGAAATATGTAAAAATTTATAATGCCCTGTGGTACACTATAGGCTGCCAGACTTGCAGTGGCGGTTAGACTGTTGCACCCCAGGTGGTTCAACCACCACATTATAACCCTGGATGTCGGAGCACCAGGGGATCGCAGTCACCACATGAACAAGGTTCCAGGCAGACTGATGGCCTGATCATGACTCATGTTTCTGCCAGTCTTCCCATGGCAGGTATTCTGCCATGGAAAGGCTGGTGGAAAGACAGTGCTGGTGTCCACAGGGGGCGGCCCCTGCCCTGCCCATGCCTATGGCATGAGCAGTGTAGGGGCCCTCCTGCCCAGACCCTTTGAAGACTGCTTTGCAGACAGTGCGCATTCAGAAGGTGCTGGTGTGCATCTGTTCAGTCGTTTTTGAGCTACTTAAAGTAAAGAAATATAGCTATCTAGGGAGATGAATCTTCCACGGATCCAACAGTTCCCTGTTGATATCTGATTGGCTGCCATAACTTCAATCAGAAAGTGTTGCCAGTCGTTTTGGAAATTGGACTCAGTCGAGGCCTAAAAAAAAAGTTTAAAAAAGAGAAGGGGGCAGGGTAGTAATAACCTGACCCTCTAGTCCTAGTGGTGGGGTCCCCCAGGGACACCGCCAGGGCCAAATAGAATTTCATAATTTGTTTTTGCTGAGAACATCATGGAGGAGCACAAATCAAGGCAATTTTTTAAAATTAAATGTGGTCTCCCACGTTTGTTAAAAACTCGTCCCCAGGTGGCCCTGGTCCAGGGGGCAAAAACCACTACATTCCCTCCACTTCCAATAGGTGATCTTGGCCCTAGGGACTGCCACCTCTTGAGGCTAGGCCAAATAAAATTGAAGTGTGGGAGGGACACACAGCCTCCTACAACGGCCATTAACGGCCCCCTTCCCCAGGGCTTGGCCAATGTATAAGAAGGGGGCTGCATGGACCCCCCTCTTGTGCCCATTAGGGCCCTCTGGACCACATCTCCCCGAGGCCAATGTGATCTTTTGAAAGGGGGAGAGGGGCTTGTGCCATTTATGGCCCCAGGGACCCCCACCTCCCCAGGGTTTGGCCATATTTAGAACAGGTAGGAGGACTGCGTGGCACCAATTCGGCCCTGGGGACCACCACTTCCTTGTGGCAGGCCCTGTAACAACAAAGAAGGGGGGCCACCGGACCCCTTTCCTGCAGCTATAAATGACCCAGGGGTCAGCCCAAAGACGTAGGCCATGTGCACCTCCTCCTCTTTCAATAGTTGGCCAGGCTCCAGAAGATGGGGTCCCCAGGGCCAAAATTGGCACAGGAAGGGGGGGGGGTCTTACGCCCCCCTCTCTTTTTACTAATTGGGTGCGCCCTGGGGGTTGGGGTCCCTGGGGCCAAAATCAGCCCAGGGAGAGGGCCATGCAGCCCCTCCCCTTTTACTAATTGAAGGGCCCCAGGGATGGGGTCCCCAGGGCTGTAACTGGCCAGGGAAAGGGGGGGGGGTGTGTCCCCCAGGTTGCCTGCATATCCACGTCCCCAGATATCTATATTTTTCCTAAAATAGCTCAAAACTACTAAATTGATTTATACCAAATAACAAAAAGAGGTCATTCTGGACCAAGATCTACTTTTCTGCAAAATTTGGTGTAATTCGGTTCAGCGGTTCGTGCTGTAGTCATGTTCAAGATCCTTATTAGAAATTTGCATGGGGAAAATGCATTTTGGGACCCCTCTTTTTATATGCTCCCGCTTGAGGAATCACCCTGAAACTTTCAAGACAGCAGCTAAAGTGATTGACAAACTAGCTTTCAAAATTTTGTGAAGATTTGTCACACACTACCAAAGTTATTGAGGAAACCAAAAAACACTTTATCCATGGGAACCTGGTCCTAACTATGAGTACCTAGTGGTATGTTGAATATATATATATATATATATATATATATATATATATATATATATATATATATACATATCCCAATGGTGGTAAAGTGTAATATAAACATCTGTGAGCTTTTATTCATAATTCAAATAGCAACACAACAAAGAATCATAGTATAGCAGAATAGAGTTTGAGTAACACTTATTCAACACAGTGTATTTCCAAGTAAGGTGTGGGACTTTATCAGAGTGAAGGTAGCCTGAGAGCCATCTGAGTGTTGGCCAGCACAGCCTAATAAAATCAAATAGAATGTAGTATAATGCAATGCAACATTTCAACATTACACAACAGCAGCACAACATAACAGCATATAGAAATTTATAATACACACTCACCCGTGGTCTATCCTTAATGTTAAACTGGATTTGCCTCTCACCCATGCGTCAAAAGAGTTTTCAGATCTCACCAATCGATCACATTACAGCAGTACATCATAAAATCCTACAGCTGCTTCTGCGTTCATCTCCTAATCCTTTTGTTCCTTCTTTCAACCAATTCCAACCTTACTAGGGCCTTCAGTTAAATACAACGATCAGTTCTGCAGCTAACCTGTTTTCACTAAATACCATCACGGTTAGGTCTCTTGTGGCACAAAGGTTTGGAGCAGCCCATGGACCTTTGCAGTAAAGTGGCAAGAAGTATGCAAGTGTTGAAAATGTACTAGGTGGAGACTTGCTATAGAGAGATGTGTTTGGGCAGTGGAGCTTTACCAAATTCAGTTGGGAGTTGAGTGGTCTTTATAGAACCTATGAGGAAGCTGCTACAGATTGACCAGGGGGACATCCCACAGGTACTGCTCTGAAGATCATGTTGAGCAAATGGAGCTCAATTGTGCAGACTGTTTTGAGGCTCCACTTCCCTCCAGCATCCATGGACAGACGTCTAGAGATGCAAATAAACGGATGCAGTACTTGGCCCTCCCGGAGTAGTGTACTGCACTTTTCCTCCCACTCTGAAGCTGTTATACTCCTGGCAAGGAGGTCAAGGGGCCTTTCCTTTTCCCACAAGCCTTGTAAGATTGTGTGTGAAGCCACCTGAGGAGAACTGCCCCAATTGGATTAATGAGGGAAAGAGCATCTCTGAGGAAGTAGGGCAGCAGGCCTTTAATGGGGAATACACAGGGGAACGTTGGAACAGTGGTGCTGCTGCCAAGAGCATTCCAGTAGAGTCACTTGAGGACACCACAGATTTGTGAGGGGGCACTTAAACAGTTCTGGAGTGTTTGGAGCCACTTGTGCTCACAGGGTGCAGACAATGAACTGTTGGCGGGATTGAGTGCAGCAGGGTGGAAGAATGTTTGCTGTGAGGGATGAAGACATTCCAAAAGTGTGATGAAGCAACCAGACGAAGATGAAAAAATACATCACTTCAGCTCAGTTGGCATCCTTCCTAACTTTCAAACAAATCTAGAGCTCCAGAACTGATAGGAGGAGGAAAACAATCAATCAATCAATCAATCAATCAACCAATCAATCAAAATTTTTATAGAGCACGCTACTCACCCGTGAGGGTCTCAAGGCACTGGGGGGGGGTGGGGGAGAGGAGGGTTACTGTTCAAACAGCCACATCTTGAGGTTCTTTCTGAAGAGCAGGAGGTCCTGGGTCTTGCAGAGGTTGGTGGGGAGGGAGTTCCAGGCCTTGGGCGAGGTAGGAGAAGGATCTGCCTCCTGTGGTGGCACGTTGGGTGCGGGGGACTGTGGCGAGTGCGAGGTCAGCGGAGCGGAGGTGGCGAGTGGGTAAGTTCACTCTTTCATTGAGGTAGGTTGGCCCGGTGTTGTGGAGGGATTTGTGTGTATGGATGAGGATTTTTAAGGTGATCCTCTTGTCAATGGGGAGCCAGTGAAGGGATTTGAGGTGAGGCGAGATGTGTTCATGGCGAGGGAGGTCCAGGATGAGGCGGGCAGCTGTGTTCTGGATTCTCTGGAGTTTGCGTTTGAATTTGAGTGTGGTGCCGGCGTAGAGGGCGTTTCCGTAGTCCAGCCTTCTGCTGATGAGTGCATGGGTGACGGTCTTTCTGGTCTCTATGGGAATCCATTTGAAGGTTTTTCGCAGCAGCAGGAGTGTGTTCGAACAGGAGGATGTCACGGTGTTGATTTGCTGGGTCATGGAGAGGGAGGGGTCCAGGATGATGCTGAGGTTGCATGCATGGTTTGCGGGGGTGGGTGCGGGGCCTAGGGCGGAGGGCCACCAGGAGTTGTCCATATGGTTTTGTTGGGGCCGAAGATGATTATTTTGGTTTTGTTGGAGTTGAGCTTGAGGTGGTTTGTTGTCATCCATGTGGCGGTGTCGAGGAGTGCGGCGTGGAGGTTGGTTTTGGTTGTGGTAGGGTTATGGGTGAGGGAGATGATGAGTTGGGTGTCGTCTGCGTAGGATATGATGGTGATTCCGTGTGGTCTGAGGATGTTGGCGAGCAGGGTCATGAAAATGTTGAAAAGGGTGGGGCTGAGGGAGGGCCCTTGGGGGACTCCGCAGATGATTTTGGTGGCTGTGGAGTGGGAGGGAGGGAGGTAGACTTTTTGGGTTCTATCAGTGAGGAAGGAGGTGAGCCAGTCTAGGGCTTTGTGTCGAATCCCTGCGTTGTAGAGGCATGTGCGGAGTTTATGATGGCAGACAGTGTCAAAAGCAGCGGAGAGGTCCAGGAGGATGAGTGCGACGGTCTTACCCATGTCGACTCTGGTTCTGATGTCGTCGGTACATGCGATGAGGGCTGTCTCAGTGCTGTGGTTCTTGCGGAAACCAGACTGGGAGAGGTCGAGTGTGTTGTTTACCTCAAGCAAGTGGGATAGGCCGATGTTCACTAGTTTCTCAGCGACCTTGGCGGGAAAAGGGAAGAGAGAGATAGGGCGGTAGTTGGTGAGGTTGTCAGGGTCCGCTTTGGGCTTTTTTAGGAGTGCGGTGACTTCTGCGTGCTTCCATGGGTCTGGGAAGGTGGTGGTGTCAAAAGAGCTGTTGATTATGTTGCGAAGCTTGGGGGCGATTGTTGGGCTGGCTTTGTTGTAAATGCAATGGGGTCAGGGGTCAGAGGGGGAGCCTGAGTGGATGGAATTCATTGTTTTTTCAGCTTCTTCGTTGGTGGTTGGGCCCAGGTGATTCTTAGGTTTGGGGGGTGTGTGGAGGGTCTATGTTGGACGAATCATAGACAAAAGATAGAGAGCCATTCATCTAGGGGCTATTTATGGCTGTTGTGCCATCCTTGAAACTAAGATTTCGGAGGTGGGGTAGAGAAGCACTGGTGCACTCAGGCCTGTGTAATGTGGTTGACAGAGTGAGTGAGGCAGAGGGTAATTTGTAGTAATGGAAGATGGAATTAAACAGCTGAACATCACCGATGTCCACATTGAAAGCACAACCAAAGTGCTGGAGGATGTGGGAGGATGCCAAAAGTTGGACACGGCTCAACAATTTCTGAATTGATGAAATTCCAGAAGGCATGAAGGGCACAAATCCTGAACAATTTCTGGAAGAGTGGCTTCACAGGAGCTGATATCTCATCCTATTTTGTGGCTGATTGGGCATGCAGGGCTATGGTGCCAAAGTCCCAACTCAGTGCCCCTCCACAACAAATGATTTTGCAGCCTCTGAACTATACAGAAAGAGAATATGCCAGAGTATTTGATACATTGGATCAGAGTATCTAATTTACTTCCAACTTATTTCTGTTGGCTATGTCCTTACTGGTAATGGTAGGTGTCAGATCTGGAATGTGATGTCACCAACTATCATTATTCTGCCTTCTCCTTGCATTTATAAGATGTCTTTATTCCTGTTATTAGTTTGCCACTGTGATGTTTGTCTTTGAAAAAACAATAACATATTTAATTTATAAATCCATGAAGCAAATCACTGAATATTCCTCATAAACCCATCGATTTTTAAGGCATGGAAAGACTAAGAGGAGTTCAGTAAGCAATCCAAAAGTGTACATTCACAGACAACTAGAACTTAGAAGCTAGAAATTATGGCCCTGATTAATACTTTTTGGTGCAAAACTGCAGCAACAAATTTAGCACCGGCTTGCAACACTTCTGTGCACCAGCTGGGCACCACATTAATGGAAGCCTGTGCAAAGGGTAGGCCAGCGTAAAAAAAAAAAAAGAATTGATGCAAACAGAGTATAAATATGCCCCTATATGTGTAGGCGTTTCCTGGAATACTATTAGCAGGGATATTTAACCCCATACTACACCACAAATTATCGGTTTATTTCTCTCACACTATAATACAATTCATGTCTTGTAATAGTACTTTGTCGCAAGACAATCTCCCGAGGTCCCTCTCAGTAGAGAAATCTGGCTTGGTGAAATTTTGAAAAAAGTGAAGTAGATCTATTTTCAAAGTTAAAACTACCCTCTCACCGCTCATACAGAAACTGGATCATCCCTTTAAGAGAGCAAATGCATGTTTCTCCTCCAAATACAACAAGGAGGCAAGGGCCCTGATTTATACATTTTGGTGCAAAACTGCACTAATGCACTAAAACGTTTAGCACCGGCTTGCATCATTTCTGTGCACCAGCCGGGCACCACATTTATGGAATGGTGCAAGCCGGTGCAAAGGGTAGGCTAGCGTAAAAAAAATGACGTTAGTCGGGTGGGCTTGGCGGTATGAAAGAAGGAGGTTTTGCACCAAAAAAATGACGTTATGCAGGTTACAGTAAAAAAAAAAATGTACTCTAACCTGCCTAGAGTCATTTTCTGATGCAAAACCATCCATACCCCATGACTCCTGTCTTGGAAAAGACAGGAGTCATGCCCGCCACCCCAATGGCCAGCACAGAGGACCAGGGTCCCCTGGACATGGCCATTGCACTGGTGCCTTGTAGGGGGCTCACTTCAGGGCCCCCAATGGCACATTAAGATAAAAAATAAAATACTTACCTGTACTTACCTGGGATGGGATCCCCATCCTCCGCTGTCTCTCTGGTGTGGGTGGGGGTGTCCCTGTGGCCTGGGGATGATACCTGTGGGCTTATTCCATGGTGTTCCACCATGGAAATAGGCCCACAGGTCCCCTAATGCCAGCCCTTACCCAGGCGTTAATAAATGGTGCAAAGCAAGATTTTTTGACCCCTCCTCCCCACTGTGCGTGATTTTTGCACGGGAGGATAAATAAGACGCTAGGGCCTCAGAGTCATTTTTTGACCGGGAACGCCTACCTTGCATCTCATTGACACAAGGTAGTTTTCCACAGGCAAATAATGACTTTAACTCCAATACTTTGGCGCTAGACATGTCTAGCGCCAATATATAAATATGGAGTTAAGTTTGCACTGGATTTGCGTAAAAAAAAACGACGCAAATCCATCGCAAACAGAATATAAATATGCCTCAGGATCTCCTCAAGAGTATTAGAATCATGTGGGTTCCGGTGCAAGGGTTGTTGCATGATGGCGTCAGTTTGCTGTTCTGCTTTCTGTTCCTTCTTCTAACATAAAATGTAAAACAGAGCGGAGGCGAAGAAAGGCAAGAACAGTACAACATGTCGACAGCTGGAGATCCCACATGGCACAAGACTACACCAGCCTCCTGACCATCAAGCACGAAAGCAATGCAGTCTTTCAAAATATTGTGTGTCACATATTGTTTACAAAACGAGAATGTATGACCTGCAATGGAGCAATATTTTTATAAATGAGTAAATGATAATTAGAATAAAATATCACTTTCAGGTGATAACTTGGCTTTGGTTTTCTAGTGCTATGCCAGCTAAAAAGTCTTATCTGGCATCTGCTAGAGTGAGTTCATGTTTTAGGCGTTAGTGGTACCAGTTAATTCTATGAACACTAGCTTCTTATGTTTTAGATTGAACCGTATTACTCCCCAAACCCTGAAAACGAGGGATTCAATAGTTTACAATTTACAACTCCATCTTGTTGTGGTCTGAAGTTCACCTTCTTCTTTTTTTGGCACTACGTGTAAAACAAGTTTTGTCCTATCATAACAATATTCACAGCATCGCAATAAATAGCGAATGCTTTACTGCTTGATACTAATGTTGTGCAGGCTCACGATGGCATCATTAGCTACTGTTTTCATGACAGTGCTTTATGAAAGATTACCAAAACTCAGAACATTTCGTTCATTAGTGACTGCTATTTCAGAGTTAATGACTCTTCCGAGGTGCAGTTTCCTGATATTAGCGCTCTACTCTGTGCTGATGAGAGCTACAAATTGTTGTTAGCAGCGTATTGCAGACACCGACAGGCCTCGACTCTCAAAGCAAACGAAAAGAGGACATCAAATCTTAACTTACCATATTTACAGGATATGAAAATGTGAATATATCGTCAAAAACATCTGGGGTATTTTAAGGCGCAGACTTTTCTTATACTTTGATTGAAATATTGTTGTGTTGTAGGTAAAGAAATTCTGAAAAGTTTCCACTTGGTAGGAATAAACAGGAAAGCTGAGTTTATTCCACATGCAATTCAGGCATTTCTGAATTTGAACAGTATCGCTTTCTTGATTACGCAGATTCGACCTGACAAGATGGCTCTTTTGTCATTGATGATTTTGTATTCTTTTAACTAGGAAATTCAGGTTGGTGTTAAGGTGAACTTCATGGCTCTAACGTACCCATGTTTAGTTGACAATGCAGGCCAATGTTTGTTGCTGGTAAGACACACAGGGACTGAGTCACAAAGATGTGCCCGTGACTACATCAAACATTCCCTCACAAATGTCTGACAGTCCAAATAGAAGAGTGATTTGTGATTCATAATGTCTTCCAGGCAAACGTGTCACTCTGTCCTGCTGAAATTCCACTTTGACTGGAACTGGATATTGTCCTCATTACTTAGTGTAACTTAGGGGGTTAGTGGTTGTGGCTACCAGGAGAATATCAGGGTGTGATAAGGAAAATGCAGTGGTGAGCGCTCACTCAGTTCAAACATTTTCGGTATTCAGGCCCACTCCTTTACCACATATCAGAGTGAGTCTTTACATCAGTTAATCCATTTTCTCCGGATGCATGGAGGAAAGACTATTCATGGAAAATATACACAGAGGATAGTGTGGTCCAATGTTGCCATTGAGGGCCTCTGGTGACATAAACCTGTTTGGCCAATGCAGTGTTTAATTTGTAAAAGAAACAGTGCTGGTAGTGCTGGTGCCTGAAGCTCTGCTCAGAAGCCTGCGGCTGGTGCTATTAAATGTCTACGCACCGAATACCTAGGCAGATAAAACCACTTCATGCCTCTTTAATCCTCTACCAGATACTTTCTGCCTCTTCTTAATCTTGCAGGTTCCAGCTTTGTCCCTTAACAACGGTGTTTCCATCTTTCTCTTCTCTGTCTTTCCGATATGTGTGTTCTACGTTCTCTTGTTCACAGTAAATATCGCATGCAGAAAAACAGAGCAAAGTACAAAGTAAGTGAGTACAAAGTAAGTGCTGGTGACCCCCATTGCCAACCACCGGTTCAAATTAAGCCATGGGCCAAAGGCTGAGTATTTTTTAAATGTTACCAGAACCCCAAGATGGCAGTAGAGAGCCACAGTGCGTTACCCATTAGGACCTTTTAATATCACATTTTTTTATATACAAATATTTAAACAAGGAAATGTTTATTGAAAATAGTAAGGGAAATAGTGGACTACACTGATTGGTTGTCTGCAGCAAAAAGAAGAGAACATTACGTAATTATCTAGTTACAAATGGAGAATTTTAGAAATAAACACCCTGTAAGTTATTAAAGACACATTCTGGGAGACACTGTTAAACCTACTCGCTTCAATGTGCAGCTAACAGTAGGTACTGATTGGAATTAGAATGTTTATGTTTGGTTTATGATTCGTGAATAGAATGTTCAATGGTCAAGACCATTGGAGTTATGTGATTTTGTGGCTGAGGCATTTAGTGGATAATTATGGGTGTACTGCGCTTGCCACACAACTTGAGCTTTATTTGAAGAGTTTGATATCTTCATGCTTCTGGATAAACAGATCAAAACAATACTACCAGAGACCTTGCTGCACAATGCTCCAAAGTTTCCTTTTCCTTGTTGTATGATTTTGATAAACCTGGTGTGTTGTTTGATCCTCCATTCCTGCTTTATCCTAGTGGTCCTGGCAATGGTGATGCTCTGCAGAATGGCTCGAGGGCTATCTTTATAATGATAAAACCGATATTTCACAAGGCACCATGACATATTTTTTCATATCTCACTGGTCCCTGTGAAATATGGTTCTTTTTAATACTACGGTTTGTGCAATAAAAGCACCCAAACTAGAACTGCATATATGATACATAACAGGTAACCCAATATTAGTGTTAGCTATAATTACAGAGTGGATCTGTTCACATCATAAACTATGAGGCTGAAGTGCAAGTGGTTTGTCAATGTCAACAGAACTTGTGATGGCAATACATATGGGTTAGAGTACCAACTGTAAAACATTATAAAGATAGTGCAAGACACTGAGGAGGAATGAGGCTGAATGCCAAGTTTCTTTATAAGATTAGGGAACCTCAAGGTGACTTGCAATATCGTTATCATGTACGGGGGGGTACTTTGTCCTTTATATTACATGGTCACACCATCACCTTTCCAACAAGCCACTCAAATCCTTGGTATGTAGAAAAGAGAGAACATTTTTGCAAACATGAAGAAAAAACAAATAGAATCGCTGGTGCAAAATTACATATATCGAAAAGGCAGTGTGATATTTTTTTCAAAAAGATATTGAAATTTGTATGAAACAAGTCCATTTTGTTTTTAAAAAGGCATAGTGTGTAGAAGTATGTAGAAAGATTGTAACTTTTCTATAATTACCTAAGGAGTGCAAATAATAAACACATTGCCATAAGTATCCCTTTTCTGGTTTTCACTCTCCAGATAGTGAAACAGAATGGAAAGAATGAGAAGCCATGTTTAGTTTTGATTCTATAAACAGCGGCTTAAATTATGCTCCATGACTTGACCTGCCTTTCCCATTGTCTGCTGGCTCTTGCAGCAGGCATTGTGACGTCAGAACTCGACCACAATAAGTTATTACAGTTGAATTGTGACATCTTTTCTTTATTATCAGCGACTGAGTGCCCTCACAAGTCACTGATTATAAATAAATTAGATGTGTTTTTATACAGTGACTGCAGAATCCCATATATTATACTATGTACTACATATTATGTATTGTATGAAAAGGAATGACCCGCATTTATGTTGGAGAAGGTAGCTTGAAAAGGGTTTTTCAATCAGAGAAAGGTATACTGAAAATCTCAGGAGTATACAGACAGGTGCAGGGGCTCCTGGTCTCTTTGCATACTAAGGGTACCTAGGACAAACACAAGCACATCTAGTGGCAGGAATTGTCCATCTACTCTGCAAGATGCTGTATTACGCAATTTCACCCTGCATCTCTCAGCAGGAGGAGGCAACTAATAAAGACACCAACAGCCTGGTCATCATGAACCCATTCCCTGTGGGAGTAGTGACCCTAGCAAGACCAGCTATATGGAGCTCCTGGAACTTTCGGGCCCAGATGAAAGATGGACAAGGAGGTTAGCTGAAAGAGCTAGAGACCTCTTGCAGATGCTTGAAAGCTCTGGCGCGACTTAAAGAAGTCTGAGATTTTAGAATCTCACTGCAGAAGCTCTGGCAAAGCAGGGAATTTACCTCTAAACATCCTAGCACCAAAAGAGGGTTATATGACGGAACACCGAATTTTAAACTACTACTAACCTTAACAACGAGGTCGGAACACCGACCTCGTCTTTACTACTGATGATTTTACCACGAATGCCTTTACAACGATATTTCGTTGTAAAGGCATTCCTGATAAAATCATTAGCAATAGGCACCATTCACCCTACATCCCTCACCCCACCCCCCCAACCCCACCCCAAAACCTAAAACCCCCTGACCCCCCACCCACTCCCCAAAACCAAAAACGCCCCACCCCCCCAACCCCACCCTAAAACCTAAAAGCCCCTGACCCCCCACCCACTCCCCAAAACCAAAAACGCCCCACCCCCCAACCCCACCCCAAAACCTAAAACTCCCTGACCCCCCACCCACTCCCCAAAAACCAAAAACGCCCCACCCCCCCAACCCCACCCTAAAACCTAAAACCCCCTGACCCCCCACCCACTCCCCACTCCCCAAAACCAAAAACGCCCCACCCCCTCAACCCCACCCTAAAACCTAAAACCCCGACCCCCACCCCCTCCCCAAAACCAAAAACGCCCCACCCCCCCAACCCCACCCCAAAACCTAAAACGCCCCACCCCCCCACCCCTCCCCAAAACCAAAAACGCCCCACCCCCCCAACCCCACCCCAAAACCTAAAACCCCCTGACCCCCACCCCTCCCCAAAACCTAAAACCCCCCACTTACCTGAGTCGTCACCTTGTCATCTGCGTCGTCCTCCTCAGCCGACTCCCTTGTTTGTACCTTAACCATGCATGTTCGTTGTTCAGGACATGCGTGGTTAAGGCACAAAATAACGAAGTCGTGGTTAAAGAAAGCGTTGTTCCGCTTTCGTTAACCAGGACTTCGTTATAAAAAATTCGGCATAAAGGATGTTTCCCCCAAAAGAGGCCTTTGATGCTCTGTGATGGTTTTTGAAGCTTTAAGCTTTACGTCTCCTGAAGCCACAAACGTTCTAATATCTCCATAAATCATGAGAAGAATATTTCTGCTCCCAGCAAGTGAAAAACAAGGATTTGATTGTGCTCTTTTGGCACATGATCAGAAAATTGTAAGACATTTCAAAATCTTGCAAAACGGGGAAAATTCCATGTGAATTCCACGCCGCTCTTTTCAGATTAGGAAAGTTTTAGTAAGCTTTACAAGGAAATGAGCCTGTGGGATGGGGTCGTGTTTTCCAAGCCATGCACGAAGAAAGAGCTGGATGTCAATGATTGGTCTGAAGTCATTGCTGATGTCTGGCAAAGACTGAGGTAAGTGTTAGAATTGAGCACGAACCTGTATTCAGGCAACTTTTGGGATTTATATCAGGCAAGGAGGGAACTGTGTCTCTGTCAAGGTGCCCATCAAAGTAATGAAAAGGTGGAAATGAGGTGTCAAAATCAATTTCAGGCATAAACAAATAATCTGTAGAAGCCGCAGCTTTGTCACCTCCTGATGCTTTGCTTAGCCTGTTAGCTGACTAATCGGTATTATATAGTAACAAAGTTCATGCCAACGGGAAATCGGCTGAATCTGCTAAGAGGTATCCAGTGCCAAAACCAGCCCCCACAAGATCTCTTAGACACGGCTCCATGGTCGGGTTACATGGAGTTCAAGAATTCCTTCCAGAGGCTTCTGACTGTGAATAATAGTTTTTGTGGAAGGACAACCTCTGCAAAATGGCTGACTTCGATATGGTGCACATCATCAAAAATGCTGCAGTCACACGTGGAAAATATCCATTACAAATGGACAGCCCCAGAAAGCATCCATGGCAAATCTCCACCAAAGCAAATGTTTGGTTTGGGGGATTCTCCTCATGACGTGAGTCTAACTCTGAAGTCTTGCTTGAAATCCAAAGAGACGACATGATGCAACAACCTAGGGGTTACTCTGACAGATTAATGTTGCTGTTCCAGGTACAAGCAAAGGATCGACTGATTTTTGACGATTTTGAGTTCTTGGTTTACTATGCAGAAAAAGATTACTACCCTTTAACACGCCAGTCTTTGGTCTGTCCTACATTTGAATGTACAGCCTTCTCTGATCTCTGTCCTTGAAATGAACAGGAGGTTTTTCTGCATAACCATGTCCTATTACCTATAGATATTACGGCTTAAAGAAGTCAAGGAATCTCACCTCCCACTGCTGTTTGTCACTTGAAGGATTCTACTGCACTGCACACCACAAAAAATATCAATAGATCATCTTCTTTCCCTCTTTCTCACAAGGCTAAGTTACTAGCATGTGACAGCAATCAGTCAGAGTTGAGTTCAAACTCCGATTGTGGTTTCCATTGGGCCTTTAAATTCAGACTCATAATGGTGGCATTTCCTGATTTACCATTGTTTCATCAAGATACGACTAGAATATGATATTAGGAACAAACATGTTTGCCCATGTGTGTGAAGTAGTCTATGTGACATCACTCAGTTAAAGAAAATGACATTTGTACATCAGTAAGGGACAGGCATCTAGGTCCCTCTGTTATACTTTCACTACAGATACATAACAATATAGAATGTGGGCAGATAGCCTTGCAAATGCCAACTAAGTCCCAACAGGGCAACTCCAAACATCCTGAACTGTTAGAACCACAGTGTGTTAGAATCAAACAGATGCACCAAATTCTCCACTTTTAACAAAAGATCAGACTAGACTCAATATTATGTGTGCTCTCTGTGCTCGAAGGCTGTGTGACACACAATGAGGGTCTCCTCAGGCCTGGAAGACTTTGGGATATCATGAGGTACAGCATTAGTTGAAGCTAAAACACTGGTGCATCGATAGCCACACAGCAGCATGTAGCAGAGCACTGGATTGTCCAGCTTGATGCAATGGAATAAAGCGTGGGCATGAGAACTGAATGATCTGGTGCACAGGAGTAACATAGAGAAAACCAATAGAAAGGGCAAGATGTTGGGAAAATAACAGAGTGGCTAAGAAGAGGGGAAGAATACATGCAAGCAGGGTCAAGCAATATAGATTTAAACTAGGAAAGGGATATTCTCCCTCTCTCTCTGTTACGCAGCTACTGGATTCAGCAACACTAAAAAGCAGCAAAGAAACTGGTGCACTGAATAGACAATGCTGAAATACTATGACTATCATTGTGAGAAAGTTACCCTTTTAGTATGTTCACTCTAATGTTTTCGACTGATACTGGTGGTAACTGACCCTGCTGTGCCCTGTGCTCTGCAAAACAGACCCACTGCCAGTGCTCTTAATAAAAGGTATATGGTCAAATAGTGCAATGTTATAACTCCGATTGGCAATGACAGACTCTGTAAGTCCCTAGCAGATAATAGGGCAAGGGGGATTTAAACTATCTATAAGTCTCAAGAATATAATAGGGCAGGCAAGGTTAGAGGCATAGTAGATTTCCTCCACTGGAGTGTGTGCTTCTGTGTCTGCTGTCATTTTTAAAGGCAGCCCTGCCTTGCAGACTGTCTTTAAAAAGTCAAATGTGGGCAAATTCGACTTTGGGATTTAAGGTACTTCCCGAGTGATAAACTGCCTTATCTTTACATAGAAATTACCCCAAGGTCTCCCCTAGATGCCCCGGGTGGGGTGCCATGTAAATATATCTAGGACATTATAAAATATGTTTTATATGCTCTAGTGAGGGAAAAACTGCACCTTTCATTTCCCCCATTGTAGATACTTAGCTCCACAGGTTGAATGGGAATATTTTCCATAGACCTAAGTAGGGCTATGTGGGAGCTAAATTTGTCATAAAATGACTCAAATGAATGGTAAAGACAAATCCAAAAACTTGCCCTTGTTTAATTTTTCATAACTACTACAGAAATAAATCATAAGACTTTCTCATCAGTAAGTCAACTTCCAGCATGCAAATGGTCTTTCCAGATTGATCAGCCCTTACAGGATTAGCTAGGCTTCCTTAATAAGGTGATAAGTGGGCTGCCCTGAGCAGACGCTACCTGATGGGGGAGGGTGGCAGAGGCTGAGGTCAGGCCAGGAAGGAGGCTAAGTAAATCAAGCTCAGGCTTCAAATGAAGCCAGTCAGAAAGAAATGCAGTCAGATCTGCTCACTCACCCTGCACCCCACAGATAGTGGGATTAGGAAAGGAATTTGCAGACGTTCAGAGAGAGAGAGAGAGATAATGGAAATGAGCTATACCAGTGGGTTGGTTTAGCCAGGTCTTGCTCCTCTGGAGGAAAATCATTCATCTTGGAATGTTAAAGTGCAGTGCTTTATGGGACAAGAAGATGCCGCACTGAAGATGTCATGCTTCTCGTGGCACCCTGCAGCTCATTGGACAAGTATGCCCACTGGCTGTCCCCCAAGATGATTGAATAAAAGTGACTGATCTGTGTTGGAATTCATATCTGCTGTCTGAAACTACAAGGAGAAGGATTGCCCTGCTGGGAAAGAGGGATTGTAATCAGCCAGGCGGCGCTGAGTTCAGCATTGCCCTGGCTGGTTATAAGCCTGACTGCTATCATGCCAGTGGAAGCCATGTTCCCAGCAGGGAGGGTGGCCCCCTGATGATTCTGCCCACCAGGGTTGGGTGATCGGACCACCAAAGCAGCTGTCCAACCATCAATACAAGTGTGGTGTCCTCAGACCCCCACACTCATAATGAGACCCTAAATGTATATCTCTAACATTTTCAGAAAAAATGGCACAAAGAGCCATTTACATCTCCTCCCAGAAAGGCCATTGCACATGGGATGCACATACAGGCAGGAGAGCTGCATGTGTATCCCTTGTGTTAAGAATATAAATTGGAAGTATACCAAATATTATGTTAATGCTCTTTATGGTAGGATTATAACTCAAAACCATAATTGTATTAGCATTAGAAAACACAAATACCCCCAAATGTAACACAGATAGAAGTAAGATATGTTTTGTAAGATCTCAGAGGGGTTAATAGTGGCTCCCAAGAGGAACAATTAAAAAATATATATACTGCCTTAAGTTCCTGAGCACATTACAGGACAAATGCCAGCAACTCCTAATCTAAAAAGATTAACAGCATGCAGAAGAAAAGCCCATACAAAAAGGTTTGCTGCTCCTAGAATATGCCAAGACATACACATTCCAGAAAACCTAACTATAACACACAGTGAAGAACCATTTATCCTGCACAATAGTGAAAATAACGACAGAGGAAAAATAATCTATGCAACAGAAAATAACCTCCTTATATTAACCCAATTGCAAATGTAGATAAAGAATGACACTTTTAAATTGTCTTCTCCACCATTCACATGGATATATACAATGCGTGGCAAATATCTTAACAGTGACACACCCCTAATTCATGTAATGCTTCCTAATATAAAGAATGCTGCATACAATGAACTACTAAGCCAAATAAAAAGAAAAACCATCAGCTACTATTCCTCAAAAATATAATAGACTTTGAGCACACAATGATTCAAACAATTGTAAGAATATACCCACACACAACCACAAAAGGCTGCTAATAACACTTTTACCAATTAATTTGGAGACACCTCCAGAAATCTGCAAAAAGTGCAGAATATGCATTAAACAGGCAGTTGGGTTTTGAAATAAAAAATAATATCCCTAGCATACATACCATTCGTAGAGGTAGATAACCACTTCCACATCCAAGAACAGAAACTAAGACCCTCATTAGAACCCTGGTGGTTGGTGATAAAGTGGCGGTAATACCACCAACAGGCTGGCGGTAAATACTGCTAAATTATGACCATGGCGGAAACAGCTCAGACAGACAGACACTTTAACACACCGACCGCCAGGGAGGAATCGACAGGCACCACGGCGGTAACCGCCTACAGCCAGGCGGAAACCAATATTCCGCCCACTTTATTAACACAGGAAACTGCCACCTTTTTTGGGGCGGTACCAACGACATCAAAAGCCTGGCGGAAACAGATCTCAGAAGTCAAAGGACTCCCCTTTGGAGACTCACAGAAGAACCACCACGCCATATTCCCAATGTTGATTTAAATCCTGCTCCACTACGAACCCCCACGATGGCGAAGACGACCACGGTGAGTACAGCCACCTAACACACAGGGGTGGGGGAGGAAAAAAAGAGTGACACACATATGCAATACACCCACGACCCAACACCATACACACAAGCAGATGCAGTAACATAACACATTTACCCCGTATCCCTCAGGAATAATGCAAGGACAACTCCAATAGAGAAATGTGAGTGCAATAAGATAAAATAGTAGCAATACATGCATCCAAATCAAACAGTATATACATATTTACAAATGAAGGGGCACTGCCCAGTCCTTAATGTTCGTGGGCCACAGGGCCACATTACAAAGTCCAAGGCCACACTTCACACCTGAAACAATACGGAGAGAACAGTGCAGGGGCATCAGGTCGAAAATAGGCAGGCACCTCAGGGGAACACAGAACCGGGGGCACGTCAGCCGGGAGATGGAACAACGCCACTGGTCCAGGAGGGGGCAACATGCCCTGTGCTTTGTCCTGGGGAGTGCAAGGCCACAGTCTCTCGAGTGGGTGACTTGCCCACTGGCTCTGGAGGGGGCAACATGCACTGTGCTTTGTCCTGGGAAGTGCAAGGCTACAGTCTCTCAAGTGGGTGACTTGCCCACTAGCTCTGGAGGGCGCAACATGCCCTGTGTGTGGTCCTGGGGAGTGCAAGGCCACAGTCTCTCAGGTGGGTGACTTGCCCACTGGCTCTGGTGGGGGTATTGTGCCCTGTGATCTTCATCCTGGGGAGGATGGAGTGAGTGAATGGATTCTCCACTGGTTCTGGAGAGGGCATTGTGCCCAGTGAGCTTCATCCTGGGGAGGATGGGGTGAGTGGATGGATTCTCCACTGGTTCTGGAGGGGGCATCGTGCCCTGTGATCTTCATCCTGGGGAGGATGGGGTGAGTGGATGGCTTCTCCACTGGTTCTGGAGGGGGCATCGTGCCCAGTGAGCTTCATCCTGGGGAGGATGGGGTGAGTGGATGGCTTCTCCACTGGTGCCGGAGGGGGCATCGTGCCCTGTGATCTTCATCCTAGGGAGGATGGGGTAAGTGGATGGCTTCTCCACTGGTTCTGGAGGGGGCATCTTGCCCAGTGAGCTTCATCCTGGGCAGGATGGAGTATGTGAATGGCTTCTCCACTGGTTCTGGAGAGGGCATCGTGCCCAGTGAGCTTCATCCTGGGGAGGTTGGGGTGAGTGGATGGATTCTCCACTGGTTCTGGAGGGGGCATCGTTCCCTGTGATCTTCATCCTGGGGAGGATGGGGTGAGTGGATGGCTTCTCCAATGGTTCTGGAGGGGGCATCGTGCCCAGTGAGCTTCATCCTGGGGAGGATGGGGTGAGTGGATGGCTTCTCCACTGGTGCCGGAGGGGGCATCGTGCCCAGTGAGCTTCATCCTGGGGAGGATGGGGTGAGTGGATGGCTTCTCCACTGGTTCTGGAGGGGGCATCGTGCCCAGTGAGCTTCATCCTGGGGAGGATGGGGTGAGTGGATGGCTTCTCCACTGGTGCCGGAGGGGGCATCGTGCCCTGTGATCTTCATCCTAGGGAGGATGGGGTAAGTGGATGGCTTCTCCACTGGTTCTGGAGGGGGCATCTTGCCCAGTGAGCTTCATCCTGGGCAGGATGGAGTATGTGAATGGCTTCTCCACTGGTTCTGGAGAGGGCATCGTGCCCAGTGAGCTTCATCCTGGGGAGGATGGGGTGAGTGGATGGATTCTCCACTGGTTCTGGAGGGGGCATCGTGCCCTGTGATCTTCATTCTGGGGAGGATGGGGTGAGTGGATGGCTTCTCCAATGGTTCTGGAGGGGGCATCGTGCCCAGTGAGCTTCATCCTGGTGAGGATGGGGTGAGTGGATGGCTTCTCCACTGGTGCCGGAGGGGGCATTGTGCCCTGTGATCTTCATCCTGGGGAGGATGGGGTGAGTGGATGGCTTCTCCACCGGTTCTGGAGGGGGCATTGTGCCCTGTGATGCTGGTCTTGGGGAGTGCAAGGTCACAGTCTCTCAGGTGGGTGTCATACCCACAGGATTTGCAGGGGCAGGCCGCACAACAGCCCATGGATACAGGACTACACACTGTCCACCGGCGGTGATGGCTGTTCAGTGGTGGCAGTGGTGGTGCTGCTGCTGGTAGTGGTGGGGGGAGGCTCAGGCCCACCCCGTGCTGCCTCGGACGGCTGCCCACTGGTGCTGCTGCTGTTGGTGGTTGTGCTGGGTGCAGTGCTGGGGGGGGAGCTGGTGGTGGGGGGAGGCTCCAGCCCATCCCCTGCAGCCTCAGACGGCTGACCACTGGTGCTGCTGCTGCTGGTGGTGGTGCTGGGGGCAGTGCTAATGGTGGTAGTGGGGGGGAGGCTCCAGCCCGCCCCCTGCAGCCTCGGACGACTGTCCACTGGTGCTGCTGCTGGTGGCTGAGCTGGTGGTGGTAGTGGTGGGGGGAGGCTCCAGCCCATCCCCTGCAGCCTCGGACAACTGCCCATTGGTGCTGCTGCTGGTGCTGGTGGCGGTGCTGCTGGCAGAGCTGGTGGTGGTGTTGGGGGAGGCTCCAGCCCATCCCCTGCAGCCTCGGATGGCTGCACCACCATGGTTGGTGGTGTGGGCTCCGACAAAGTCCCAGTACCAGGCCCCTTGTCCTTAATGCCTGCTGGTGCAGGCCCCTTGCCCTTCCTGCCAGCAGCTGGGGATGGCTCCTTACTCCTTTTGGCAGCAGCTGGGGATGGCTCCTTGCTACTTTTGACAGCAGCTGGGAGTGACTCCTTGCTCCGTTTGGCAGCAGCTGGGAGTGGCTCCTTGCCCTTCCTTACTGCAGCTGGGGGTGGCTCCTTGCCCATCCTTCCTGCAGCTGGAGATAACTCCTTGCCCTTCCTTCCTACAGATGTGACTGGCTCCTTGCCCTTCGTTGACGCACTTGGGGCAGGCACCCTTTCTGTCTTGCTGGCTGCTGGCTGGGATCTTTTCCCACCTGGAGTTACTAGGGACACAATTGTGTCCGTGAACTGGGTGGTTGAGGTGCTTGCCTGGGTTCTGACCACCCTGGCCTGACGTGAAGGATGGGGGGATGAGGGGTAGGCAAGAGGTCAATGGTGGAGAGGAAAAGCTTCTAAGGGACACTGGGGTGGGAAGAGGAAGAAGGTCTGGGAGTGGAGGAACAGGGAGTGGTTGTAGGAGGTGTCTGTCTGCTGTGTTTGGGTGCAGGTTCATGGGCTGGATGCTGTTGTGAGGTGGATGGCTGTTGGGTGTCTGAGTGCTTGCATTTGTGTACTTTGGGAGGAGGGGGGACAGACACAGTGGGAGAGGACACAGGGGACGTGTGCATGGATGTGGGGGTGGTGTCTGCCAGTGAGGTGTGTGTTCTGCTAGATGTGGTGGTGATAGGGGTAGTGTATGAGGATGTAGTGCATGCACGTGTGAGTGTATACAGAACTGTGAGGAAGGTGGTGGAGGAGGAGGGGTCCACAGTGGAGGCAGTGGATGTTGGTATGTCTTCATCTGGATGGTGTTTGTGTGAGTGTTTGTGGAATGAAGTGTGGTGCTTGTGTTTGCCATGTCCACTCTTGTGTGTTGTCCTGTGTGCATGCTTGTCTGCCTGTGTGCTTGGGATAGGTTGGGGTTGAGGGGAATGGGACTGGGAAAAGGAAGGTGGAGGGGGGAGGGCGGAAACAGGGACAATGGCTGCCATCAGAGAGGAGGCCAGAGCCTGGGTTGATCTCTGTTGGGCCCCCAAACCAGTGTGAATACCCTCCAGAAATGCATTGGACTGTTGCATTTGGGCTGCCAGCCCCTGGATGGCATTTACAATGGTTGGCTGCCCAACAGAGATGGTTCGCAGAAGGGCAATTGCCTCCTCACTCAGGGCAGCAGGGCTCACTGGGGCAGGGACTGAGGTGCCTGGGCCGAAGGAGATGCCCACCCTCCTGGGTGAGCGGGCACGGGCAACTTGCTGAGGAGCTGCTGGGAGGGCAGTGCTGGTATGGGGGTGGCAGCTGTACCTGTAGCTGGGGTGGGAACAGAGGTGTCTGCCACCACCAGGGAGCTTCCATCGGAGGAGGTATCTGTGTCCAAACTTTCCCGTCCTGTCTCTGCCGTGGTGCTCCCCTCGCCCTCCATCCCACTGGTGCCCTCAGCGTCAGTGGACTCTGCCTCCTGGGTCCTGTGGGATGCTGCTCCTTCTGTCGCCGGTGCCTCTGCTCCTCCACCAGATGATGCTAATGCACATAAGGACAGGATGGCAAAACAAAAAGGGAGGGGAGACAAAGGATACACTTGGTCAGTGGCGGCACCGACACCACTGTTGGCATACACAACACACTCACACACAGGGAACAGCCCTGCAAACTAGGCAATGTACTACCAGTTACAATGCTAGTCACCAGCCCATGGGTAGGGACAGATACCGCCAACTGCAGCATACCTGGGACCCACACACCCCTGCCCAGTAGTGGATACCTACTAGCTAGTTTGAAGGAATTTCACATCAGAACCCTGCCCAACATGGGACCTACTCTGCAACGTCAGGCCTGCCCTAGGGGCACCGCACCCACATCCCCCACCCGGATACCACCCCACCAGTCGTAAGTAGTAATGAAGGGCACTGTACTCACTTCCTTGTTGCTTCTGTGATGCCCCCAAGTGCCCATCCAGCTCTGCATAGGCCACCACCAGTATGCGGGCCATCAGGGGGGTCAGGGTCCGACGGGCACCCCTTCCTCGTTAGGAGGCCATGCCAAGCTGGGCCTCCGCTGTCTTCCGTGCCCTGCATCTCAGGTCCTCCCACCGTTTGCGGCAGTGGGTGCTCTGCCTGCCATAGACCCCCAGGGTCTGCACGTCCTTGGTGATGGCATGCCATATATCCTTTTTTTGATGGGCACTGACCTGCAGAGGAAATAGACACAAGGAAAGTTATTAGTCAGACCGTCCTGCCTGTTACACTCATGGCCCACCATGCCCCTTACCAATCCCATTAGCACCGACATGCCCCAGCATACATGCTGCACGCTGCCCAGGGCCCATCCACCAACCCCCCCTACACGAGGCCTTCACATACATCACTCCATGCATTCATGTCCCATGCATCGTACTCACAGTGTACTCACCTGTTGGTTTGGAGGCCCATACAGAAGTCAGTACTGGGTTAGGACCCCATCCACCAGTCTCTCCAACTCCGCCGAGGTGAAGGCAGGGGCCCTTTCCCCAGTCACACAAGCCATTGTAGGTTTCAGACACAGGTCACAGCAGCACATGCAGTGTAGGTCCTCTCCTGTTGAAGGTCAGGTAGCAAGTGAGTGAACAGATAGAAAATAGCGGAGACGTCCGCGGTGGTGCACACCGTCACTGCGGCGTACATCACCATTGAGGAGTTGCACAGCGGTTCCCGACCGCCTTCCGCAATGGCGCACAACATCAGCGGAATTACCTCCTTTCCACCTGTCCCTCCATATAAGACAAGCGGACGTGATTTCAGGGGGGGAGCAGGCCATGGATCCTAACTGCGTCACAATTCACAATTTCACATTCTGGACATATGCCACCAAAATATTGTAACAATCACAATATGCATTGTACTGTAGTGGTTACAATGTACAGAAAATTACCAGCTGCTCACTCTTTTGCCCCATAGATTGCAACCGCTGCGAATAAATAGGAGATGGAGACATCCCACAGTGTACAGGCCCCTGGTGGACTTGGCAACAATGGAGGACAGGCACATTATCCTCACCTACAGACTTGACAGGGCCACAATCACAGAGCTGTGTGCCCAATTGGAGCCTGACCTGATATCTGCTATCCGTCAGCCCACTGGGATCCCCCCTCTTGTGCAAGTGCTATCAGTGCTCCATTTTTTGGCAACAGGTTCTGTCCAAGTGACAGTGGGCTTGGCAGCAGGAATGTCACAGCTAATGTTCTCAATAGTGCTGACCCGAGTGTTGGGTGCCCTGATTAAACACATGTGCAGCTACATTGTTTTCCCCCAGGTGGAGGATTTGGCCACCGTGAAGGCTGTCTTCTATGCAATGAGACAGATCCCCAACATCATTGGTGCGACTGATGGGACACATCTTGCATTTGTCCCCTCCCCCCCCCGGCGAAATGAACAGGTCTTCAGAAATCAAAAAAAGTTATCACTCGATGAATGTGCAGATGGTATGACCAGTATATCTCCCATGTCAGTGCTAAGTATCCTGGGTCAGTGCATGATGCTTTTATCCTGAGAAATAGCAGCATCCCAAATTTGATGGCCCAACTCTAGAGGGACAGGGTGTGGCTAATAGGTGAGCCCTGGTCCCCACCCAGTGGATGTTGGTGTATGGGTATGGTGTGGGACATATAGGGTTAGTGTGTGGGTAACAGTTGTCCCTCGATATTTGCAGGTGACTCAGGTTACCCAAACCTATCATGGCTACTGACCCCTGTGAGGAATCCCAGGACAAGGGCTGAGGAACGTTACAATGAGGCACATGGGCGAACAAGAAGGATTATTGAACAAACCTTTGGCCTCCTGAAAGCCAGGTTTCGGTGCCTCCATCTAACATGTGGATCCCTGTGTTACCCACCCAAGAAGGTCTGCCAGATAAACGTGGCATGCTGCATGTTGCACAACCTTGCTTTGAGACGCCATGTGCCTTTTCTGCAGGAGGAGGAGGCTGGAGATAGCCGTGTGGCAGCAGTGGACCCTGTGGACAGTGAAGATGAGGAGGCAGAGGATGAGGATGAGGACAACAGAAGTGCAGTCATTCGTCAATACTAGAAACAACCAATGATTAACCATAAACTGGAGCAGCGGGCAGAGGCCACCGCCTTTTTTCCCCATTCCAATATGGCTGTGGACCCAATCTAGTGACTGTGGAGCAGGCTCTCAATTTAATTTTTATCTGAGGGAAATATGTCAAGGCCAGGAGAGGTGCCCTTCAAATGGCATTTATGGACCTCTCCTTAGTGGATAGGGGAATATTGTGGGAGTTAATGGGCCAGCCTTTATTGGATCTGGTAAAGCACTTGCATCAGGATACTACTGCAAAAGTCCATTATACGCAGTCTGGGAATTGTACAAAAACAATCAGAGTTGCCAGAGGAGCAAGACAGGGCTATATTTTGGCACCCTGTTTTTATTGCATATTAACTCCCTAGGTGTCTTTTTAGAGGTGTATAGTGAGAATGTTCCCCGAGTCGGTTGACAGCAGATGCCTGTACTTCTATATGCGGATGATGCTGTTCTTTTAGCACTGACAGCAAATGGTTTGCAGAGTCTTCTAAATGGTTTTAATGATTTTATGAAAAAATTAAAGTTTCGGGTCAATCAACAAAAGTAATTTGTAATGACCTGTGGGCCCAGGGTACTAAATCTAAATGTTTTAGCATTGGGGGGACCCAAATTGAGAAAGTACCTTTTTTAACTACTTAGGTATTTTGTTAGATGTATGTGGGTAATGGGAGAGGCTAATTAAACAGAGAGCACAAAAAATGGGAGCAGCATGTGCATGATATTTAGATGTGCAACAAAGATCGGTTGTAAACCCATAAGAGAGATGATCCAGCTTTATAGGCGTAAATGTGTCCTCAGCTGGTTTATGGGGTGGGAGTCTGGGGATGTGCTGTGCCAGCAAAGTTTAGGCAGCAGAAAATAAATGTTTAACCTGACTGCTTGAGATTCCTTAAAGTACTGCAAGTTACATTTCACACCTTGAACTTGAAATGAGATACTTGGAGGACTCTGTGGGCATTGCCACCTATAATTTTGGCTGAAAATATGGAGCTCCCCAATGGCTGGATTTTACCAGGAAGTTGTGAAAGACTGTTTGACCTTGAAAAACATCCATTCTATCCCAGGGTTGGCCTATATCAAGAATATTTTTTACAGTTTTAATCTAAGTACCTTGTTTAACCCCCCTTGTCTTGGGCTGAGGGGGAGTAGTGGTGCTGGGATTGCCGTGGTGGGTGGGTGCCTGTTGGGGTGGTGACTGCAGGTATCATGGATGTGTTACATGTAAGTAAGTCAGTGGTGTCTACGGCAAAGGAGATACCCACCCTCTGGGGTGAGCGGGCACAGCCAACTCGGTGGAGAGCAACAGGAAGGGCAGTGATAGAATGGGGTAGCGGATAAAGATGGTACTGGCACCATCATGTTGCAAAACATTAACATGCATGCCATCTGGAATTACAAAGGTAACACAAGCAATTCTTGGGTCATAGATGACAATAACTGCAGGAGTGAAGTCAAGCTACCAAAATAACTATACCACAACTAGGTGACCACACCACCCAAAACTTGTTGCCTACTTGTTCACATGTAGCAAAACACAATGAACCAGTAGGCAACAACTGGATTCCATTATAAGGTAGCCTACCAATTGCACACACACATGCCTATGGGCACATCTACCTTGCACTGATGTTAAGCATCAACAAAAACAGAAGTTGTTAGGGAAAGGCAAACAACCAAAATACTCTTCCTTCATTAGGTGACATGGAAACATCAATGTTTCTCTGGACACATCCCAACAAATAACAGCTCTAGAAACGACACTTGACCTAAGTTAGTCACAGAGGTAGTAGCAGGTTCATGCAGATGTGCATAGCATGTGGTGTTGCTAGGGACAACAATGAAGCCAGGTCAAAAACATCAAGGCGAAATGTCACATTACATAAAATAGTAGCCCTGTAAGGCCCAGGATAGCCCCCACCTATGCCCACATCCATTTCCATGTCAACTTCTGAGTGTATTTGTAGTTGACAACTGTCCTGTGCTGGAATGAGGGAGACAGACCTTGCAATCACTAACAGGAAGACACCAAATTGTTGCACATTAAGAACCAACATCACTACCCACATATCATACATGGCAACCATGTCATCTGCCTGTGGAAGATTACCTGACCCCAAACATAAATCATGCAAACATTACTGCAAGTAATTCCATGATGCATCACAATGTTCTAGGCACATCTCATGCACAATGCACAGGTGTTGTGCACCTACTACAACATACTCCATCAAAGTTACAACAGATCATGACCTGGAACAACACTCTGACCCTACCTGTCATGTCCATCATAGTCAATGCATTTACACATGACAAACTACACATTATGAGGCATGAATGTTTCTGTCTAACTATATATGATGGTGCCACAGTCCAGTTTGGTGTTTCACAGTGAATGGATAAACATTGCAGAAGTATCATAACAACAGCAGTAACCCATGGACATACATGTGGGAGATTTCAGACATCATGCCATCTGCAAGTTTAGCACTAGCAAAGATCCAATGCATACATATGCCTCATAGTAGAAATGTAACACTAGCATGAAGGTGTGCAAAAGGTATGTTGTCCACACCTATGAGTGCTCATCAATGACAAAGCACATAGGGGGTCATTTTGACCTCGGCGGTCTTTTGCCAAGACCGCCAGGGACCGCAGTGCTGAAGACCGCCAGTGGTGGTGGTTTTCTGCTCTGCGTATTATGACTGTTGGCAGCTCTCCGTCCTTTTTCGGACGGAGAGCCGCCAACAGCCATACTGGCGGGCAGCGGGGAAGTGGAGGTTGCTCCACCTCCACCGCCACATCAACAGAACACCGACCATCGAATCACGTCCTGTGATTCGGCGTGGCGGTGTTCTGTTGACGGTCTGGTGTCGGCAGAACAGCTCCATGGATCCCGTCCCCTCCTGGAGGATCGACGGACCAGGTAAGTTGATCGTCCGTTAGGGGAGGGGGGGGTGTTGTGTGCGTGCATGGGGGTGTGCGTGTGTGTATGTAGTGGGGGTGTGTGAGTGCGTGTATGCTTGCAGGGGTGTTGTGAGTTTGGGAATGCGTGCATGTATGTCTGTAGGTATGTCTATATGGTTGTGTGCCTGTATGTTTGAATGTGGGTGTGCGTGTCTGACTGTGTGTGTGGATGTTGGCATGTAAGTCGGTGTGTGTGCGTGTATGTGTGTTGGTGGTGCCTGCGTGCGTGTCCTGTGTGAATGAGTGATGTGATGTTGGGGGTCAGGGTGGGGTGGGGGGTCCTGCCACCTTTGGGTGGTGGCAGGGGTGGTGGGGGGTGTAGGGGAGGGAGTCGGGGTGGGGGTGGGGGGTGGGGGAGACCCCTATCAGTGCCAGGGCAGGAATTCCCTGGCACTGATAGTGCTTACCGCCATGGATTTCGTGGCGGTTCCAAATCGCATGAAATTCATGGCGGTCAGCCGGGTCCAAATACCGCCGGTGGTATAGTGCCGACCACCGGGCTGGAGACCCAGGTCTTCAGCCCAGCGGGCGGAACGGAGAAGCAGCGGATGACCATGGCGGTAACCGCCATGGTCATAGGAGCAAAAAAAGACCGCCAGCCTGTTGGCGGTCTTACCCCCGCTTCTCCGCCGTCCGCCAGGGTCGTAATGACCCCCATAGTCTCTTTACAAATGAAAACCACTTTGCTGTCTTTGCCATGCAAGACATGTCACATGTATGATGGGAAACATGCATGACAGACTGCAGTGAGACATGAACACCCAACATACAAAGGGGAAAACTTGTCCATGGCTTGGAAAATCCCACCTAGACATAAGCACAGATACATGGCAGAGGACTGCAAGCCACATCCTAGCCACCTTGGTACTGTGATATTTGGGAGGAGTGATCTTTTGTTAGAAGCTGGCACCCATCCAGGGTAGATAAAGCAATATAATTTCATACCATACACAGTCATATGTGCTCCCTAATGTGCAACTTGACAGAGAGGTCCCCACAGTTTAGTCCCAGGTCCCAAACACTGAAGGTTGAGTACACCAGTTGGGAACACAAGGCCCATTAAAATCTAAAGGATCCTAGACGATCTCTGACACATGACATGTCCCACATTGTCAGGGGGAACAGCCTGTGCCTCACTCAATCACCTGTGAAATGATCAATAATGTAACTATACTGTACTCACCTCCTTGTGGCTGCTGTGCTGCTCTTAAATGCCCATCCAAGGCCGTGTAGGCCACCGCCAGGATATGAGCCATCAGGGGTATCATGGTCTGATGGGCACCCCGTCCTCGTTGGGAGGATATCCCCACCTGGACCTTTGTGGTCTTCCGGGCCCAGCTTCTCAGGTCCTCCCACCTCTTCCGACAGCAGGTGCTCTGCCAGCTGTGAACCCTCGGGGTCCGCACCTTCTTGGCCATGGCTTGCCGGACCCCCTTCTGATTGGCGTTGACCTGCATGGATGGAAAAAACAAAAAAAGATCTTATGTCCACAAGTCCCACACAAAATGGCAGAGTCACATACATGCCAGTTCACCTACCTAATGACATCCTGTCTTGACCATCCTGTCCACCTGTGACACATAGCAGTCTTTGGACACAGGGCATTGAGGACACAATATGACAAATGGGGCCTAAGGCTAGCCTAACTAAAGCTAAGATAAGTTGAAGTACTGAGAAAAGTGGGCACTTGGTGATCTTACCGTCTCCTCTGGTGTACCATAGAGCTGTCCATACAGGGGTAAGACCTCCACAAGCTTCTCTATCTCATCGGGTGAGATGGCAAGGGCCCTATCACCTGTAGGATGAGGCATGATTGCTCCCAGAGGTGGTACACAGCAGCTCGGGTCATGGAGGTCTTGCTGGCAGCAATGTCAGAAGTAGAGTGAGAGATTCAGCAGAAGATGGTGGTCACGTCCGCCACGTACACCACCGCCAGTGGACACTGCCATTGGCCCAAGACCGCCATAGGCAGCAATGTAATCCAATGGCACTGTCCGCGACGGTAGCATCCGCCTACCGCCATGACAACTTCCATCGGCATTTGTGGGCAATCCCTAATGTCCAGTGGGGTAGTTGGGAAGCTGCCATTTTGGAGCCATAGATTGCTAAGAAACGATATTTTAGGACATGTCACAAGTGTGAATGTGGTGTCAGTATGAGTTTAGGAGACTTGCCTAGTCCAGTCATGTAGCTCATTCATTTCTGAGATCATATTCTTATGTTGTCAAGCACATATCACAAAACTTGGGGAGGACAGTAACCACCCTCTTGTACATGGGAAATCCATGATTTGGGGGAATGACATACTCAGATCTTGGACTTATTTGCACAAAATCTTGCTGTCAAGGTACATGATCTGTACTCCATTTTTTAAAATGAAATATCATCATACAGAAAAGCTATTGTTAGCCTTGGCGTGTGCCATGTATCAGGTTATCATATACTCACATGACATGTCACAGTTTATATAGGTCATGTTTGATGTAAGTTGTGAGGGGCACAATGAGTGACGGCCATATATTCCTTTGGTCACACATACTTACCCTGGTAGGAGAAGGAGCAGACGAACTCCTATGTCCCGTCCACTTGCTGATTTTCAGACCATGGACGAATGACATATGATACAGATCTACCACCTGAATCAGCAGACAATCAGGGATCTCTATCATTAGTTGGAGCCAGATCTGATGCCAGCCATCAATCATCCATATAGCATACCACCAATTGCACAAGTCATGTCAGTGTTTCACTTCTTGGCCAAAGGGTCTTTCCAAATTACAGTGGCAACAACACCTGGGATATCCCAGCCTATGTTCAGTTTGGTCTTGAAGGATGTGTTCTAAACAATGTTAAAACACATGGACAGCCACATCTGTTTTCCTCAACTTGAGTATTTTTCCCATGTGAAAGCAGAGTTCTATGGTTTGACCCACATCCCACATGTTGCAGGAGCAATTGATGGTACCCATGTAGCCTTGGTTCCACCGCACGCTGATGAAAAGGTCTACCAGAACAGGAAGAACTTCCATTCCATAAAAGTTGAAGTAGTTTGTTTGGTGGACCTTTACAGTTCCCAAGAATGTGGGCAGTACCCGGGTTCAGTCCATGATGCCTTCCTCATGTGGAACAGCACTACTACCCAGCTCATGACACAACAGAGAGGGCCTGACTGGTTGGTAAGTTACATATGTATATTGAGTTTGTATGCTATGTCTGCTGCCAAATGTGATGATACCCCGAACTCATGGTTGCACACAGGTTACAGTTCCCTAAAGGGGACTCTGCCTACCCAGGAGACAATGGGCCAGATACTGGCCAAGTTGCAGGAGACCCAGCAGCTGCAGGAGGGACAGTACCTAGGGATCAGGGAGGACCTGAGGGACATCCACACCACCCTGATTAACATTGTAGGGGTGCTGGCAGATATGGCCAACACCATGAGGGAGGCACTGGCACACCAACGGGCCCCTGACACTAGCCAAAACGATGAACAGCCTTCCACCACCGCTGATGTTAGTGGACAGGAGGCCCCGCCACAGGAACAACAAGCCATCAGCACCCCTTCCGCTGCAGAAGGAGAACCACCCCATAAACTGTCCGTGCGATCCAGGCTGAAGCCAGAGAATATTGCCAAGACCCCCACCAGGAAATAAGACTCTCCTGAATGTCACCCTTGTGTCCCACTCTATCACCCTGTCCACCTTGAACTGCCATTGCTCCACTTCCTATGCCCCCTTGGACAGTGCACCTGTGATACAAATAGACTGGAACTTTACCCTGGACTCTCCTCCACCACCACCCCAGCCCATTGCAATACCCGCTCCACTTATTAGCACATAAATAAACACCCTTGTAAAAAAGTATGAAGTCTGTCAATTGATTGAACTATGTATTCTTTTAACAAGCTGTAAACATTGCAATTCAACTGTACAGTAATGTATACAATGGCATGACCTGTAGTTGGCTGCAGTCAACACACCAGGAGCCAGAGTGGGGCACAGAGATCTGAAAATAGACATGCCAAAGGGTACAGTAAGTGGCCATAGTAGTGGGAAAATCAGTCTGCCAGTGACAATATCCAACACATAACTGTCAATGGAAGGTGAAGGTACAGTGTCTTCCCTGTGTGTCACTGGAAGTACTGTGACTCATTTAGGTGCCATGGCTGCCCCCCCCCCGAAATGGCATCCACCTGTCCTGTGTGGATGGACAGGTGGAAATGATGTAATGCTGCTGACGTTGTGCGCCGTTGCGGGAGGCGGTCGAGTACCGAGGTGATGTACGCCAGTATTGTCGGTACGCACCGCCGGGGACATGACCGCCATTTTCTATCTGTTCTCCCACTTGCTACCTGCCCTTCTACAGGAGAGGACCTACACAGGAAGTGCTGCTGTGACCAGGGCCTCCCTTCCACTGGCTGCCACAGATGTTGAAGGGGGTGGTGTTACTTGGCCAATGGAAGGGGTCTGGTGTTGTTGATGATCCCTTCCCAGGGTGGTGTTGATGTCTCTCAGCACCCCTGTTATGGTGGCAAGGTGGGCATTTTGGGCCACCCACTGCTGCATGACATCCTGGTGATTGTCCCTCTGCAGCTGCTTGATCTCCTCCAGCATGGCAAGTACCTGGCCCATCATACCTTGGGATTATTGGTAGGCTCCCAGAACTTGGGAGATGGTGTCCTGGCCAGAACTATTCCCAGCAGCCTCATGCTGTTGGCCCACACCATCCCTCCCAAGCACCATACCCACACATGCCTGCACCCTTGGCACACTTAGCTCACTGCCACTGGTGCCAGGTCCATCAGGGTTTTTCTAGTTTTGACCCTGGTACCTGGGCTGGTGGGCACATGATGGTTGTTACTGTCCTGGGGACACAGGTTTGGGGGTAACTCTTTGCCTGGGATGTAGATGCAACAGGGCAGGGAGGAGGCAATGTGGGCAGGGTGAGGCTGACAATTGTCTTCTGATTAGGTTCCCCAGATGGGCCAGAGCCATCCTCAACATCCACACATCCAAGAGTGCTCTCCTCACTGAAGACTTTGTCCAAGTGGGGAGTGGCAGTCTCAGGAGTGATTTCAAAGGTCCCAGTGGCAGGTAGGTCTGTTGAGGATGAGAAACAGAATGTTACAGGTTGTATTGTGACCTGTAACCTGTACCACCATTTTTTTACAGGTAGATATGCATTGGGCCATGTACAGATTGGCTTTGCAGTCTACCCTTATGCGACAGGGACACCTGCTCTCAACACCACAGACCTGATATTCGGGGAATAGACATTTCCATTTTTATGTAAATTTGCTACAGGATGTCTTAGTATCTTGGCCATTGGATGTCTGTTCATATCATATCTTGTCAGCAGTGGTGCGTTATATGTCTCATGGTACCTCCCAGTTAGTTAAACTTCATTAGTGAGTTAACAGACAGCTGCACAATGTCATGTGGACACTTTCCTGGCCATTAGAGGTGGAAGGACCAATCCACCAGGCTATTTGTGACAGGTTACACCAAGCACAGTATACTGAGTCAATGTGAGATCCCCCCAGGTGTGTGGAGTTTAATAGCTGATTGGAGGAAGAAGTGACACAGTAGCAGAGGACACAGTTGTGGCTGTGTGTATCGAGAGTCCCAGTACCTGCTGTCCTTGACAATCCTGCCATTGGCTCTTCTCTGCCCACAGACTATACAAATGTAATTCCACCACGGGAGTACAGTTCAATAGCTGATTGGAGTAAGAAGTGACACAGTAGAAGAGGCTACAGTTGTAGCATTGTGTCAGTGGAGTCCCAGTGGCAGCTGCCCTTAGCAATCCTGTCATTGACTACCCCATACCAAGACACTATACAGTTGTGTGCCATTCAGGTGAGAAAACTACATTGGTTAGTTGACCTACAAGGCAATAATCAATGTGGTGCATTTTTTTGGTTTTAGTGATAGTGGATCAGTACCTGCTGGAACTTGTACTACTGTCACTCCCTGTAGTACACCCACTATACAGAGTTATGTTTTTCCCAGGTGAGTGACCTTGACATGTTGGAGGCCAGACAGGGGTCTATGGTGATAGGTAGAAACTGGGCTTTTGAGTGGGGCGATGTTCAGTGAGCACTTTTTTTTTGTGTTGTCACTTAACAGACTCAACTCTCCCTGGGTATTCCTGTCAAGCCCTCAGTATGCAGGCTGGCCAAGACCTTCTCCTCCCATGATGTGAACTGTGGGCGGGAATGTGGAGTACCACCGCCAGTCTTGTGTACCACCAGCTGGTGCCTCGCGGCCATGGAACATTATTTTCCCCTGACGTTGTCACACCTCTTCCTGATGTCGCCCCTTTGTGCATGGGTAGCTGCCTACTGAATTCACCCTGTCGACTATTCTTTCCCACATTTCCACTTTCCTAGCTATTGTAATCTGCTGGACTTGGGCTTTGAATAAGTGTGGCTTAACTCGGATGATTTCATTCTCTGTGACTCTTAACTCTTCATCTGTGAAACGGGGATGTTTTTGTGGTGACAAAAAAGTGATGGGATGTATGTGCTGTGTGGTGAGGGTGTAACGGTCAATACATGAGGTGTAGGGATGATATGTTATTATGTGTGGTGGGAATGTTGTGCAGGTATGGGGTATGTGATAAGTGGAGAGGGGAGAGGGGAGAGGACCCTCTCTCCCAGCACCTTGAGATCCTCACGGGTGAGTAGCCATGCTTTACAAATACTGATTGATTGACTGATATTGGTGGGGTGCCTAATCTATACTTTGGTGTCTCTTATTTCAGCTCTGCCTGCAATGTTTAGTGTCTGTGATGCAAAGAATTGTGGTGTGTAAAGGGGTGCTTTTTAGCTGTGTTGAGTGTGTGAATATGTGTCGGCTGTGTGATATTTAAATGAATCTAATGTGATGTTGTGTTTTACTGAGGAGACCGTCGACAGCCGCGCTTTGCACTGCCATTGGAAGACCGCCATGGCGATTTTCGACTTGTAATACGTTTTATTTATTTTTTAACTGTTTTTATTGATTATTTTAAACAGTAAACAAACAGTACAGTGCGGGCCATGCCCAAATAAGAAAAATATATATATATTATGGTACAGTATAATAGCGGAATCAAGCATGTACCAACCATGGGCCAATCGCATCCCATATGCAAGTAAACCCCCCCTCAACCACCACCCCTACCAGCATGAAATCCACATAAGACCAAACACGATATGCCATCTATGAGAAGTCAGGGTAAAAGGCCAAATCCATATTTGATCATCTCCAACACAATAGACTCATTATGCAATATCCCCACCCTCATCCTCCGTGCTGTTAGCAGAGCCCACCTCCACCACACAGGAGAACCGCTCCAGCAGAGTACCCCACACCTCCAAGTCAGTGAGCACCTTGTCACCCCTACTCGTACAGAGCATGTGTTGCTCCTCTTCCACATCCCACTCCATTAGGTCTCGTATCCATTCAGAGAGCAATGGACTCGAGGCGCTCATCCATCCAATCGCTACCCTATGCCTAGCCAGCACCAACGCCAGTTGAGCTAGCTTATATGGAATAGTCTGACCCCAAGGCTGCTGGATCACTCCTAACAGACAAGCCATTGGCGTCGCCTCTATCCCCAGGCCTGTTACATCCACACTTCTTTCCACCACATCATGCCAAAACCTGCTCACCAGCCTACAAGTCCAAGCCAGATGCAGGAAAGAAGCACCCAACAAGCCACACTTAGGACACCCTGCTCTACGTCCCAGGTCAAACTTGTTTAAACAACTGGGTGTGAGATACGTCCTATGTACAAAGTTAAAGTGAAGTAGCTTAAATCTGGTATTACACTATACCCTACGCACCATGGACAATGCTAAATCCCAATCAGGATCAGACAGGGGTGCCCCCACATCCTTCTCCCAGGCTCTGCGACTCACTCCCACTACCAACGATTGGTCCTCCCAGAGTGCTTTATAAAACCGAGTGATCAGGTGCAACCCCTCACTCCAATTAAGCAGGCCATGTAGTACCGAGGAAGCCACAGGAGCCACTGGGAAACCACTCCAGATTTCACACGCCAGACATTCAAACTTAGCATATTGAAGGAATTGGCCAGATCCCACACCAAACAAGTCCCTTGCCTCGGCAAAAGAGATGAACTCACCAGCAGGATAAAGATCCCCTACTACTTTGCAACCTCCCAATCTCCAGGCTTCCACAGACATCAACTGTTCCATTTCCCGGGAAAGGCTGAAGATCCCATATTCTCAATTCCTTGTCAAAGGGAGCCCTTTTGTTTGTTTGACGGCCTGCTCCCAAATCCCAGCAGTGAACCTTGCCAAATGGGGAACAACAGTGGTAGACCTTCCCCCCTCCATTAAAAGATAGACCAGTGCCTGTCTATCCAGAATTCCAGCAAACAATCTCTTTTCCCAGTTGTCAGTATCTGTCAACCATTTGGCAGTAATCTGTAAATGTGCTGCATAATAATAATGCCTGAGATTGGGAATCGCTAGCCCTCTACCCTCAAGCGCACCTTGCAAAACCAGCAGAGCCACTCTACTACGTCGCCCAGCCCATACCAAAGAGATTAAGAGGCTATCCAACCTACGAAAGAACTGAGGAGCCAATGGTTACATGGAATTTTGAACCAAATAAATACACTCCGGCAGAAAGACCATCTTCGCTATCACTGCCCTACCCATAACAGATAAAGTAATTCATTCCAAAAAGAGATCGAACACTCCAGGCCAGCAACCACCCGCTCAACATTATGGTGGGCATTACAACCCTGGCGGACGGTGTTAAAGCGGAGGTAAGACCGCCAACAGGCCGGCGGTAAAAAATTTGGAATTACGACCGTGGCAGAAACAGCCAACAAAGACAGCCACTTTAACACTCAGACCGCCACGGCAGTACAAACAAACAGCTTGGCGGTCACCGCCAACAGACAGGCGGAGGACAAAGTACCGCCCACAGTATCACAACCTACCAATCCGCCACCTTTTCTGGGGCGAATTCACTGTGGACAAAAACACAGCGGAAACAGGACCTCGAAGTGAAAACACTCACCTCTACACACCCCACGAGGAACCAGGACGCCATGGAACCAGAGCTGCAGATCCTGCCAGCCCTTATCTTCTTGCTCCTCTACCAGGAGCACGAATGCCGGCAGCGAAGACCATGGTGAGTACTGCACCTACGACACAGGGGAGGGGGAGGGAAAAAACAGGGACATACACACGCAACATCCCCACCCCCACCATCACCCCCGACAAAACACACACTAATACATCATGATACATTATAGTTACACCCCCCAACCCCACCGAAAGAATGCAAAGACCAAAGAAAATGAGTGTAACCATTGTAATATATTAAAATCCAGTACGCAAAAATATACATATATACAGTACACTATTAACAAAACATACACCAAGAATAGTAGTCCAGGTAGTGCTCCATTGAAGTCTGTGGAACACTGGGCCCCCACGGTATGGGCGAGGCCCACACAAGATCCCCGACCATGACGGAGAGAACACTGCAGGGGCATCAGATAGCAATAAAACAGACACCTCAGGGGGAGGGAAAGGGGGGGCACCTCAGCCGGCTGACTGCACGATGCCAAATCCACGAGGGGGCCACATGCCCACTGTTCAACCCTGGGGAGTGCAAAGCAACAGTCTCTCAAGTCTCTACAGTGGGTGGTTTGCCCACTGTTCAATCCTGAGGAGTGCAAAGCCACAGTCTCTCAAGTCTCTACAGTGGTTGGTTTGTCCACTGCTTCATCCTGGGGAGTGCAAAGCCACAGTCTCTCAAGTCTCTACAGTGGGTGGTTTGCCGACTGTTCAATCCTGGGGAGTGCAAAGCCAAAGGTTCTCAAGTGGATGACAGTCTCCACTGATTCTGGAGGGGGCTTGGTGCCCAGAGTGCTTCATCCTGCCAAGGACTGAGGTAGTGGATGTATCTCTTCACTGGTTCTGGAGGGGGCCTTGTGCCCAGAGTGCTTCATCCTGCTAAGGACTGAGGAAGTGGATGTGATACTCCACTGGATCTGGAGTGGGCTTAGTGCCCAGAGTGCTTCATCCTGCTAAGGACTGAGGTAGTGGATGTATCTCTCCACTGGTTCTGGAGGGGGTTTGGTGCCCAGAGTGCTATATCCTGCCAAGGACTGAGGTAGTGGGTGTATCTCTCCACTGGTTCTGGAGGGGGCCTTGTGCCCAGAGTGCTTCATCCTGCTAAGGACTGAGGAAGTGGATGTGATACTCCACTGGTTCTGGAGGGGGCTTGGTGCCCAGAGTGCTTCATCCTGCCAAAGACGGAGGTAGTGGATGGATCTCTCCACTGGTTCTGGAGGGGGCCTTGTGCCCAGAGTGCTTCATCCTGCCAAGGACTGAGGTAGTGGATGGATCTCTCCACTTGTTCTGGAGGGGGCTTTGTGCCCAGAGTGCTTCATCCTGCCAAGGACTGAGGTAGTGGACGTATCTCTCCACTGGTTCTGGAGGGGGCTTGGTGCCCAGAGTGGTTCATCCTGCTCGTGACGGACTCAGTAGCGTCAGTGCCCTTGGCGCTCATGGGCCAGCGGTGCTTGTGGCGGCGGTGCCCTGTTCAGCGGTGCTTGTGGCGGCGGTGCTCTGTTCAGCGGTGCTTGTGGTGGTGGTGCCCTGTTTAGCGGTGCTTGTGGCGGTGGTGCCCAGTTCAGTGGTGCTGGCTGCGGCGGGGTCCTTTGCAGTGACTCAGTTGCTGGCGGTCCTTCATGGCCCAGCGGGGCTGGCTGTCCTGTCTGGGCCAGCGGGGCTGGTGCTGGCGGTCCTGTCTGGCCCAGCGGGGCTGGTGCTGGCGGTCCTCTCTGGCCCAGCGGGGATGGTGCTGGCGGTCCTGTCTGGCCCAGCGGGGCTGGTGCTGGCGGTCCTGTCTGGGCCAGCGGGGCTGGTGCTGGCAATCCTGTCTGGCCCACCGGGGCTGGTGCTGGCGGTCCCATCTGGCCCAGCGGGGCTGGTACTGGCGGTCCTGTCCTGGGCAGCAGGGCTGGTGGCGGTGGCCTCTTGGGCAGCGGTGATGATGGCGGTGGCCTCCTGGACAGCGGGGATGATGGCGGTGGCCTCCTGGGCAGCGGGGCTGGTGGCGGTGGCCTCTTGGGCAGCAGGGCAGGTGCTGGCGGTGGCCTCCTGGGCAGCGGGGATGATGGTGGTGGCCTCCTGGGCAGCCGGGATGATGGTGGTGGCCTCCTGGACAGCGGGGATGATGGTGGTGGCCTCCTGGGCTGCAGGGATGATGGCGGTCTTCTCCGCCGTGCTGCTCTTCCCAGACCTGCTGACTTTCTTGTGGCCCTTCCCCACCTTGGAAGGTGTCGCAGCTGACTCCACACTCCCACCTGTACACCTGGGAGCGGATTTGGTGGCTGGAGTCTTCCACCTCTCCCGCCGGGCACTGGCCAACTTTTGATGCTTCACAGGTAGGGGACTGTCCGTGCTGTGGCTCCGTGCCACACTGGCTGCCCTGGTGGCCGATGCACTCCAGATTCCGGTGACTACAGGCACCACTGGTCCCGGAGATGTTGTGGCTTAGGTGCTAGGTTGGGACCTGGAGAGTCGGGCCCTAGGAGACAGACGGGGTGGGGTAGGTGTGGGAAAGAGGTCAAGGTTGGACAGGAAAAGTTTTTTGGAAACACTGGGACGGGTAGCTGGAGGGGGTTTGGGAGTGGAGGAAGAGGCTGTGGTTGTAGGAGGTGTTCGTTTGGTGACTTTGGGTGAAGGTGCATGCGCTGGAGGCTGTCGTGAGGTGGATGGCTGTTGGGTGGGTGTGTGCCTGCGTTTGTGTATCTTGGGGGGTGGTGTCACAGACACACTGGGAGAGGACACAGGGGACGTGTGAATGGCAGTGGGGGTGGTGACTGCACATGAGCGGGATGTGGTGGTGGGTGTGCTGGTGATGGCAGTAGTGGCTGTCGATGTAGTGCATGCAGGTGTGAGTGTAGACGAGACTGGGAGGGAGGAGGGAAACGAGGAGGAGGGGGACACAGTGGAGGCAGTGGATGTTGGTGTGTCTGCATGTGTGTGATGCTTGCGTGAGTGCCTGTGGGATGTGTGGTGCTTATGTTTGCCTGAGCTTCCCTTGTGTGTTGACGTGTGTGCATGCTGGTCTAAAGGTGTGCTTGGGATAGGCTGAGGTAGAGGGGATTGGGTCTGGGTGGAGGAAGTTGGAGGGGGGAGGCTAGACACAGGGACAATGGCTGCCATCAGTGCTGAGGCCAGAGTCTGAAAAGCTTGCTGAAGGGGCGCCTGACCAGAATGAATGCCCTCCAGGAATGCATTTGTTTGTTACAACTGTCTTTCTACACCCTGGATGGCATTCAAAATGGTAGACTGCACAACAGTGAGGGACCTGAGGAGGTCAATGGCCTCCTCACTGAGGGCAGCAGGGGTGACTGGGGCAGGGGCTGAGATGATTGGGGCGAAGGTGATGCCCACCCTCCTGGGTGAGCGGGCACAGGGCAAAGGCTGAGGGGCTGCTGGGAGGGCGGTGCTGGTAGGGGGGTGGCAGCTGTACCTGTAGATGCAGGGGGCACAGATGTTGCCGCCACCACAAGGGAGCTCCCATCAGAGGACAAGTCCGTGTCACTGGTGTCAGCTCTTGTCCCTGTCGTGGAGCTCCCCTCGCCCTCCGTCCCACTGGTGAACTCCGAGTCCGTTGTCTCGCCCTCCAGGGCCATGTGGGATGCAGCTCCCTCCTGCTCCGGTGCCACTGCTCCTCCGCCTGATGATGCTAATGCACACAAGAACAGGGAGACCACAAAAAGGGGGACGACGACAGAAGAAAGACATGTTGAGTGCATGCATTACCGCTACCATTGGCAGACACGACAGACACAGAAGCCCCCTGCACTACGCCGCGCACTTGGGCTCCACTGTTCAATCCCTGGGACATGGCCTACAAGGCTATGGATGACATCTGCACACATGGATGACACAGGAGCCTGACTAGGTGTACTTGGCACTGTGCACAGGTGGGGTGGGGTACCACAGGGTCTGCCAGAAAAAGGGGACCTTGTCTACTAAACTCACCCTGGCCTAGGGAAACCCACAGCCCACCTCCCCCACCCAGACACCTTCACTGCGTGCAAAATCAACAGAATTAGAGTGTACTCACCCCCTTATGGCTGCTGTGATGCCCCCAAGAGCCCCTCCAACTCCGGGTACGCCACGGCCAGGATCCTGAACATCAGAGGGGTCATGGTGCGACGGGCACTCCTCCCACATTGGGAGGCCATCCCCAGCTGGGCCTCCGTTGTCTTCTTGCTCCAGCGGCGAATGTCCTCCCATCTCTTACGCTAGTGGGTGCTCCGTCTGTGGTAGACCCCCAGGGTCCGGACATCCTTGGCGATGGCACGCCAAATATATTTTTTCTGGTGGGCGTTGACTTACATGAATTGTACAGGGGAAAAGAAAAGTTATTACCTAATGCACCGTCACAGTTATTGGCCCCCATCCCTACCCTTGCCATGATGCACCTGCACTCACCATCGTTTCATGCACGCCTCAATCTCCCCCCCATCTTTCATCCACCCCACTCCACACAGGCATAGCCCATACAGCATGCTCCCAGTGTTTTTACCTGTTTGTCTGGAGGACCGTAGAGTAGCGTGTACTGGGGGAGGACCCCATCCACAAGTCTCTCCAACTCCTCCGCAGTGAAGGTAGGGGCCCTTTCCCCAGACACATGAGCCATTGTCGCTTCCAGACACAGGTCACAACAGCACTTGCAGTGTAGGTCCTCTCCTGTTGAAGGTCAGGTAGCAAGTGAGTGAATAGATTGAAAATGGGGGTCACGTCCGCGGCGGTGAGTACCGTCACTGCCGGAGTACAACGCAATTGGCTCCTGGAACCCATAGGGCTCAATGATAACCAATGTGAAGTTGCCCGGCGGTCATCGACCACCTACCGCAACAGTGCACAACACCAGCGGACTGACCTCATTTTAACTTGTCCCTCCTCACAGGTCAGGCAGCCGCCATTTTAGCGGGGCACAGGCGATTACACCTAACTGCGTCACAGCAGACATTGGCACATCAACTGACTCTCGGATTCACATACTGGTTCTGTAAATGAAGAGATGCATCATTATTGCAATAGATGTGTGAATATGACCCTCTCCTCACCGTTTTCCTCCCTAGCCTTTGACAGCTGAGTCTGAATATGAAATGGAAACATCCTCCAGTGTACGGACCCCTAGTGGACCTTGCGACAATGGAGGAGAGACACATTATCCTAACCTACAGACTTGATCGGGCCACAATCCAGGAACTGTTTGCCCAATTGGAGCCAGACCTGATGTCAGCAATCCGCCAGCCCACAGGTATCCCCCCTCTAGTGCAGGTCCTGTCAGTGCTCAATTTCCTGGCAAGTGGTTCCTTCCAAACAACAGTGACCATGGCATCAGGGATGTCTCAGCCAATGTTCTCAAACGTGTTGACCAGAGTGTCATCTGCCGTGCTGAAACACATGCGCAGCTACATCGTATTCCTAAAAGTGGAGGATTTGGTCACAATGAAAGCTGACTTTTATGACCTGGGACATATCCCCAACATCATTGGTGACATTGATGGTACACATGTAACATTTGTTCCCCCTCCGGAGAAATGAACAGGTGTTCAGGAATAGAAAAAGCCTTCACTCTATGAATGTGCAAATGGTGTGTTTGGCTGACCAGTACATCTCCCATGTGAATGGCAAGTATCCTGGCTCTGTGCATGATGTCTTTATCTTGAGGAATAACAGCATCCCATATGTGATGGCTCAACTCCAGAGGTACCGGGTGTGGCTAATAGGTGAGCCCAAGGTCCCCACCTAGTATATGTTGGTGTCTGGGTATGGGGTTGGCCCTAAGGGTTAGTCTGTGTCTAACAGTTGTCCCTCGATGTTTTCAGGTGACTCTGGTTACCCCAACCTCTCATGGCTACTGACCCCAATGAGGAATGCCAGGACAAGGGCAGAGAAATGTTAAGATGAGGCACATGGGTGAACAAGGAGGATTATTGAGAGAACCTTCGGCCTCCTGAAGGACAGGTTCCGGTGCCTCCATCTGACAGGTGGTTTCCTGTGCTACTCACCAAAGAAGGTGTGCCAGATCATCATTGCATGTTGCATGTTGCACAACCTGGCCATGAGACTCCAGGTGCCTTTTCTGCAGGACGATGAGCCTGGAGATGGTCTTGTAGCAGTGGTGGAGCCTGTGAAAAGTGAGGAAGAGGAGGCAGAGGAAGAAGATGTGGACAACAGAAGTAATATCATACAGCAGTACTTCCAGTGACACACAGGTAAGACACTGTAACTTCACTTTAATTTTCAGTGTTCTGTTGGACATTGTACATGGCAGCATGATTTCCCTATGTCTATGGCCACTTACTGTACCCTTTGGCATCTCTATGCTCAGATCTCTGTACCCCACTCTGGCTCCTGGTATGTTTACTGCTGCCCACTACAGGTCATACCAATTTAAAAATTACTGTACATATGAATTGCAATGTTTTCAGAATGTTGTACTAATACATATTTCAATCAATTGACAGACTCCAGATTTGTATTTGTTCCAAGGGTGTTTATTTAAATGTTAATAAGTAGAGGCGGATGTGGAATGTGCTGGGATGATGGTGGAGAAATGTCCAGTTAGAGTCCAGTCTCTTGGTATCACAGGTGCATTGTCCAATGGGGCACAGGAAGGGGAGTAATGGCAGTTCAAGGTGGACAGAGTGACAGAGTGGGACACAAGAGAGACAATCCGGTGAGTCTTCTTTCCTGGCGGGGGTCTTGGCAATGTTCTCTGGCTTCTGCCTGGATTGCAGGGACCCTTTGCGAGGTGGTTCTCCTTCTGCAGGGGGTGGGGTGCTGGTGGCCTGTTGTCCCAGTGGCAGGCCTCCTGTCCATTAGCGCCGGCAGAGGTGGAGGGCTGTTCATCGGGGTCGCTAATGTCAGGGAACCGTTGGTGTGCCACTGCCTCCCTCAGGGTATTGGCCATGTCAGCCAGCACCCCTGCAATGGTGACCAGGATGGTGTTGATGTGTTTGAGGTCCTACCTGATCCGCAGGTACTGTCCCTCCTGCAGCCGCTGGGTCTCCTGCAACGTGGCCAGTATCTGGCCCATGGTCTCCTGGGAATGGTGGTATGGTTCCAGGATCCCTGCAAGTGCCTCGTGGAGAGTGGGTTCCCTGGCCTGTCCTCCCTCTGTCGCTCAGCAGTCCTCCCACCTTCCCTGTTGTCCTGTGCCTCTGTTCCCTGAACCGTGTGCCCACTGCCACTGACCCCAGGTCCCTGATTTTCTTGGGTGTGTGGGGTTGCCTGGGGTCCCTGTAGTGGTGGACACACTGCTGATTGACGTGTCCTTGGGACAGTGGCATGGGTCCGCTAGGTGGGTGTTGTGCTGGTGTTTCCTGAGGGGGGAGGCTCTGTGGTGGTATGGGGCTGTGGCAGGGTAACGGACTGTCCAGAGGTCCCTGATGGGCCAGGTTGGTCATTGTGATCCAAGCATGCAGAGCTGCTGTCATCAATGTGGGCCTCTTCTGTGGGGGGACTGGTTGTTGGAGGCACCTCCTCTCCGGTGACGTTGAGTAGGGGTCCTGTGGGGATGAAAATGCAGTGTTATTGTGCATAGGTGTGTTTCCCTGTATGGTTATGATTGCCCTGTCAGCTTTGCCTTGTGTGCATGGTGATTTTGTGGGCTAGGTGATTCTCTCTAATGGGCATGCTGGGGTGATGGGTGTCCATGCAGGTCTGTGATGGGGGTCCATGCATTGATGTGGCATGCAGGACTTGGTATTGGGATGGGTGGGTTGTGATAGTGGGGTATATTTGAAGTGGTGTAGTGATGGGGTGTGGGTAGAGGTAGGAGTTTGTGATGGCATGCAGGTAGGGTGGGGGATATAGTAGTAAAGATTTGACTTACCAGAGTCCAGTCCTCCTGCTACTCCTGCGAGGCCCTCAGGATTCATGATCGCCAAGACTTGCTCCTCCCAGGTTGTTAGTTGTGGGGGAGGAGGTGGGTGTCCACCGCCAGTCCTCTGTACTGCTACCTGGTGTCTTGCAACCATGGAACGCACCTTTCCCCGTAGGTCATTCCACCTCTTCCTGATGTCATCCCTTGTTCTGGGGTGCTGTCCCACACCGTTGACCCTGTCCACGACTCTCCACCATAGCTCCATCTTCCTTGCAATGGACGTCTGCTGCACCTGTGATCCGAATAGCTGTGGCTCTACCCGGATGATTTCCTCCACCATGACCCTTAGCTCCTCCTCTGAAAACCTGGGGTGTCTTTGGGGTGCCATGGATGTGGTGTGAGTGATATGTGTTAGGATGTGTGGTGTGATGTGTGGGGTGATGTGTTAAGGTGTGTGCTGTGAGTTGCGTGGATGGTGTATGGGTGTTGGTATTCTGTGGCTCAGATTGAGTGGGTGCTCCTGGCTTGTCTCTCTCTCTGTTGGAAATCTTTTTTTTCATTGAAAGGGTTGTGGGTAATGTGGGTGTGTGTTTTATAGTGGTCTGAGTGTGTGGCTGTAGTGTGTGTATGTGTGTAAGGTGTGTGTAGTTTGAATTGTCCAATGTGGTGTCGTTTTGTTCGTGTGTGTGTGTATTTTGAGTGCGGCGGTGTGTACCGCCAATGGTTTACCGCAGTTGAAAGACCGCTGCGGTGATTCATGGGTCCTGATACTGTGGCGTATTCCTGTTGGGGTAACGGTGTGGGTTTTGCTACCGCCAGTTTATCACTGACCTTTGGTCTGGCGGACTTGTGTGGGTGTCTGTATAGTGGCGGATTTTTCTGTGTGGGTCATAATACCCGCAGCAGTATACCCCCGTGGTCACAGTATGTTGACGGCCATTAGCACGGCGGTAGGTGGCATTTACCGCCAGGGTTGTAATGAAGGCCTTATATTTAGACATCGCAGCAATTGCGTCACTCACCTCCCCAACAGTAATCACCGCATCCAGAGTCTCTCTACTCTCCGCATCCAATCGAGGAAGGCACATCTGCTTAAAAATAAAAAACAACGCCCTCTCCCAGTGGAGCCGGACCAGCCCCAGAAACCATCCGCAGGTGTTCTGCTAGAACCCCCAAAATATCTGCATGTTTTGTAACTATCTCACCCTTCACATTTTGAATATGTAGTATGGGGGGACTCTACCTCCCTCCTCAGAATCCATGCCAGAAGCTTGCCAGTCTTATCCCCCTCACGGTGTAATCGCTGCCTGTAGGCTTTGAGGGTAACCCTACTCAAGGAGTCCCAGCAATCATTGACCACCATGTATAATCTAAGCTCCTCCCTTTCATCTGCTCTCGTTGTTGGACGCTTCCACTGCAGGGCCCCCAATCTCTCCTCCAGCCCAGAAAGGTCACTCTCCATGCGCCTGCGCACTCCACACGTCGTTCCAATGCACACACCCCACACCACTGCCTTCATGGCCCGTCACTCCAGACTCCTGGAAGCAGTTGTGTTCCAATTCAATTCCATATACCAGTAATGGCCTCACTCACCCCCTCCCTACATCCCACATCCACAAGAAATTCTGCCACTAGCCGCCAATTACATGCAGTATGAACACCCACCACCCCCCATTGTACTTGCATCAAAACAGGAGCATGATCAGACAGAAACCAACAAAAATGTGTGACCTCCAAAACCTGAGAGTCCTGAAGACCAGCCAGGAGAAACTTATTATGATGGGTTCTAGAGTGACAGGTAAACTCCCTCCAACCTTCCCACAGCCCCAACTGCCTCATCACATCCGTAATGGATCTCACCATCTTAGTCCCTAGCTTTGAGGGATTGCGATCCAACTCACCATTCAGTATACAGTTGTAATCTCTTGCCCAAATAATAGGCTTGTCCACACTTTCCCCCAGAATCTCTGGGATTTTGGCACAAAAAAAGGGATCGTCAACATTGGGTGCATAAGTATTAAGAATAATGACTGGTGAACCATCCAGCATGCCCTCAATAACAATATACCTCCCCTCAACATCAGCCACACTGTATGTATGGGTAAAAGAAACCCCAGGAACCGCCCACACTGTCACACCCCTTGTATAAGAAGAGAAGGATGAAGAAAACATTTGACCTCGCCATTAACTTTTGCGCCTCCTCCTCTGTCACATGCGTCTCTTGGAGGCAGGTGATCTGTACCTTCTGCCTCTTTAAAAAGGAGTGAACCCTATATCTTTTGGTGAAGCTCTTCAACCCCCTGACATTCCATGTCATTATGTTAATTCGGCGACCCATATTGGTACTGGATTCCCAACTCACCCACTTTCACACCCCCGCAATCCGTCCAAGAAGAGGTGAGAAAGGTATCTCATGTCCATTACGCCACAGCACCTGCACTGTGAAACCAACAACAAACATTGACAAACTGTGCCAAGTAAACCACCCAGACATCCAACCCCCCACCCTGGACATACAGTATAACAACTAAAACAACCCACCATACTGCAGATCCAATCCGTAAATGCTGCCAGGACTACAGCCTAATCCCCGGTCCCCCATTCAAAGATCCCCCCATCCCGGCAACCATATCACATTGCCCACCCATGAACCATCAATGCAAAAAATTAAGAACAGTACCCCCCTCCCATAATAATGTTCGGTAGTCCCATACGAGAATAGTGCCACCTCAGGACCCGGTGTAGCATCACACAGTATCACCATCTAGAAGCATACCGCTCCCAGACGATGCCAGGCCCCCAGGAAGAGCGTGTGACAGACAGAAAATCAGTTCTGCACGGAGGTTGACAAGGGGTCCAAGTCTGGCCCTACACCAAGGCCATCCACTGATCCAGCAGGTACCACAGCCATTGTCCCATCTTGTTGTATCTCAATCCGGGGGGCAGGGTCATCCACCGCCCCTTGATGCATAGAGTCCTCCGTCTGTCCACCCTCACGAGTCCGCCAATCAGAGCCATCAGCCCCAGAAGCCCGTCGCGCCATTCCACTAGTCCCAGCCGGCCTGCCCAGCGCTGCCTTATCCCATATTTCCAGCCATCTACAAACCTCCTCCGGTTGCTCGGAGAAATGGGACCTGCCTCCAGAAAGCACCTTTAAGCATGCACAGTATAATAGCATGTTTCCAATATTCATGGCCCGGAGCTTCACCTTCACCTCAAGGAAAATCTTCCTTGTGTTCTGAACCTTGTTAGTGTAATCAGGATAGATGGAAATGTTTCCATTCTCAAACATCGCTTTGTCCGAGTCACGAGCCGCCCTCAGAACAAAGTCCCTGTCCCTGTAATTAAGCAGACGGGCGATGATAGCCCTCGGTGGCGCTCCAGGCCGAGGGAGCACCACAAGCACCCTATAAGCCCTCTCAACCAACAAACACTCTGGAGAGGCCCACAGGCTGCAGCACATCCTTGATCCAATTTTCTACAAAGGTCTCGGCCATAGCCCCCTCCGCGCGGACCAGGAAGCCCAGCAGTCCTATATTATTCCGCCGGGAGCGGCCTTCAGCATCTTCCAGTCGTGCCTCTAATCTGTCAACCGTGGAGCTGGCCTGTGCCATCTGCTTACATAGAGTTCCCACCTCCGCCTGTAGCTCCACAATCAAGCCCTCCGCCACCTTGACCTTGTCAGAGACCTTTCTGAGGTCCTCCCTGAGTACGTTCACCTCCACCGCCACTGTTTCAATCTTACCCTCTAGTGCCACTCTCGAACCCTGAATGGCTGCAAGAATTTCAGCTCGCGACGGTTCCTCCGCAGGCAACAACCCACTCTGGCCTTCGACAGACCCTCCCAGCCAGGTAACACGCTGCGGTGTGGGCACAACAGTGGTATATTGTTCCATGGTATTGCCCTGCGACACATCAGTCCTCCAATGTCGATCCATCACAGGGCAGTCACTGCACAGTCTGAGTCCTCCGTGTTAAAGCCCAATATGACAAAAAGACACCTGTAGCTCACAGTATCCAAGGTCCAATGTTCACCTCTGTGGCATCATAGCTCTCAAACACCCCAGCACCAATAAAGGAAGTCCAGCGCAGATAAGTTAAGGTCCAAAAAGGTGCCACCACAGTCCAAGCACCCTCCGGACCAGCAGATCCAGGCATGAGACCTAAAATGTTTGAAATTCCTGACCAGATCAGGGAAGAGAGCTCCCCCTTTGAGTAGCGCTCCACTCCAGTCCTGTATGTCCTGGCGCCCCACCAGGGAACACAGGCAACAAGCAGGAGCCCCCAAGCAGGCACTGCTCCAAAACTGCAACCTCCGTCTCCTCCGCTTCCGCCCAGCCGCCTTCCAGGCACGCCAATAGGATCAGGCATGCTTCACCTGTCGCACAGGCCATGCCCCCACTAGGCCTCAAGGCACAGCACCAGCCCTTCCAGGCAGATCCGAAACAGGTCGCTGCTCAGCCCCTCGACCGGGGCCCCAACAGAAAGGAGAAGTCACCTGCCGCAGTCCACCTCAAACCGGGAGTACCAGGGGTGAGGGGACCCCCCTCACTGGGTCCGATCTCCACGCTAGGCCGCAGCCGCGACCTAATGCCGTCAGCCCGCGCCGTCCTGCACATGGCTGTAGTCACCGCCGCAGCCCGTCTCTGCCAATTTCAGTGAGTGGAAACAGCCCGCCGCTGCAGGGGACCAGCAGACACCACCGGGAGGGGTACAAAATCCAAGGGCATCCCAAGATTAATGAAGGATGTCACCAGGGTATTGGGAGCTCACTAGGAGCACGTCCTGCTGGCCATCTTGCCTGGCCACGCCCCCTGTAATACGGTTAGTGGTTGGTTGACAGGCTGGTGGTGCCGGTGTCTGGACTGCCTATTTCCCACCCTCCTGAGTCTTGGAGGTGTCGGGTGTTTGGCTGTCTTTGATGGTCATAGCTATGTGACTCGTTATGCAGCCATCTGTGAGATCGCCAACATGGTGCTCTTTTGACAGCCTCCACTATGGAGGTCTGGTGGTCAGACCACCAAATTCGTAATGAGGTCCTAAATTTGGTCCACCATTTAGTTGCCATTCCCATTGCTGGTCCCAGGGTTGACTTTTTTCACCCCGCCCCTGTGATGCAATTTCTTCCCAATTAACAGAGCACTTTATGCTATTTTGTATTTTCCGCTTAGAACTCAGTTTTACCATCCTATTTCGGTGCACAAGTACTTTAAATCGTATAAAGATGACCTTAGATACCTGCAGTCCTTAGCTACTCCGGAAATTTGTTTTTCTTTACTCAGTTATATAAATGCTGCGGTAAAACTAAGGAAATGTTATGCTTTTTAAATAACTGTTATAGAGCATGTATTTATTTGTGTTTTTAAAGTCATTAATTACTGTGTTTTTAGCTTTAGAGATCAATGCGAAGTTTGTATTTATTATTGTGTTTTTATGGTCAAAATACTTTTTTCAAGCAACATACTTTTTTAAATTCAAAATAGGCAAATACATGTAAACAAGGAAAAACATACGCACACATCAATAATAAAATATTTTACTTTTTTAACAGAATTCAAGATTATGGAAAATATGAACAAAGCTAAATATGTCCTTTCTAAATGAGGGAACAGACTACTTAACACGGAAGATCCATTGTAAGCAAAGACTGAGCCTAGGAGTCAGTTGAGGTGTGTAGACCACCTCTCAACTCATTACTGAGGCAGGGGTGCACGTCTTGAGTGGACAACCAAGAATTCGAGCAGACAACAGAGCGTATCACGCTGTGTTTGAAACTGTATTGGAAGTGAGAGAAAAAGTCCAGCAAAGTAAGATGCTTGATGCTACCACCAATAAGCTCTATGGTTCACTGTAAAAGGAGGTAGCTAAAAAATATGCCCATGAAAATGTCTAGCAGTATGCCCATAAACCCCAATTGTTCAAAGACAAACGCAGGTGAGTAATGCAGGACTAACACCACCGAAAACATATAGAAACAAGAACAGCCCCCCTAAACTAAGTCCTTAACCCACACACCATTTAACTGTCTGATAGCAAGGAGCCTCTAAAAAGAAAACCATACCTCTAGAGAATGTTGAAATATGGATGACAGATGGGATATCGATGTCAATACCCCATCCTTTCACTTTTACCCAGATTTATACTTTTCATTATGTTAGTAGCACAGCAATACCACTGATATAAAGTTTTCTGCATTACAAACATTCCTCAACATGCACTGAATTTTTATCAGTTATAAAATCTATAAAAAAAATGAAAAAAGTCAGAGGAAAATAGTAATTGATTTTAAATTACAAATGATTGATATCATTGCAAAACGTTACCTGGATACTTAAAATCAAGGATTTGTAAAAATGTTCCCAGGCATATTAGAAAACAATTAAAAAACATCGTAAGCTGAAGAATACATGGCAAGTACCAAATTTCAATTCGAACTCAGTAAACTAACAGAATTTTGTACTTTCTGAATCTGTGAATGAATTCCACATTCCCATTTTTCAATCTGACAATTTTTCCTATAATGAGGAATATTTGGCACCAGTTCTAAATACTTTTGAAGAAACCTGGACTGGCCATCGATAAAGGCCCTGTCGCAGAAAGAAACCACACTTTCCAATTGAGAGATAGAACTGATACTTGACCTTTATATTGGGAGGTTCAGAAACTATTATCGAGAGTTTGAAAAATTCCTCATAGTTCATTTGGCAAAAGTCATCCTAACCTATATAATTTCCTGGAAAACTTGAAAAAAAGAACAATGTATGCAGGAAATGAGACCAGCCTAACCTTTAGAAGGTAGTTGCAAACCTTGAGTGTATAAAAAAATAAAGAAATGCCTGAAAGACTATTGTCAAAAAATACAACAGTTTTCAATTTTGGAAGATGCAGACTAGCTGGAAAACATTGCCTACATTTTACATGATTAAATTAATTACTGTTTTACATACACTACTCCTTTGTCTTGCAATCCTAAAATTTACAATTGGTATTTTATAAAAATAAATTTTCAAAAATTAAATACTTGTCCTACCTTGAGTAAAAAATGGCAAGGAACAGGAAGGCAGCACTGCAGACCGGAGGTGGGAGTCCAGCACTGCAAGGGGACTTGGACGAGATGGCAGTGTACCCCCTTGCAAAGGTTGTTGGTGTTGTGTTGTGCTGTGCCCCTGGATGCCCCTCTACAGCCCATGCACCTGGCATGGGCAGTGCAGGGAGTCCCGTGCCAGGCCCCTTTGCCCTTTCCACTGCCTGATTTGCAGGGCTGACATGCATTTTGAAGTAGGTATGTGCCTCTCCCTTTTTGCACTTGACATTTCGGCATTTTGGTCCCCCACGCAACTTACCCTGCATATGTGTTGTTTCCTGCTAGTCTGCGCTGTCCTCTCCTGCTATATCAGTGATGATTTCCTCTGGGATGATGGCTGCAACCATCTCCTTCATCTCATCCAAGTGCCCTTGTGGTGCCTGACTCCCACCACCGGTCTGCAGTGCTGCCTTCCTGTTCATTGCCATTTTTTACTCAAGGTCTGCCAGGAGGGTAGGGTAGAACGTAAAACGGGTCTGGTAACACAGGACAGCTGGTATTGTCAGAATGTAAACTAGAGGACAATGCCCTTTCTCAGGTCACCAACGTTTGCCACAACTACCTGTGCTGCTTGCGCTGGTCAATTAGGAAATGCCAGTTAGGCACCCATGGAACAAACACACTTGAAATGAGGGTTCAGTATGACTACGTAATCATTTATTCCAGGAGCACCGAGACGGGGCAGGTGAAGCCGCGAACTACGGACAGGTCCCAATTTAGTAGGACCTCCGTTACTTGGTGCTTTACCTGATGCGGCCCATCCACTAATATGAGGAGGGTCCCTGCATTACACTAATATTCCTTACTATAGGATACATTTTCACATAGGATTAGGTAGCTTAGGTCCTGAAGAATCGCGTCAGATCCATAGGACATAAATAGCGAAAAACATGTTGACCTTTTGATAAATCGTACAGGGGATCCTGTACGCACAATTCCTAACCTCAAATTGAGCGAGGAAGTGATTTTGGGGAGCCTAGACCTTGTTCTTCTCTCTCCCTGTTCTTTGGTTTTAATTATGACAGTGGTTGGATTATTCAATAAAATTTGCCTAACCTCTAGTTATTTTTAATTTTCCCAATCCTATACCCTATTCTTTCTAAACCGGCCATATATCTCAAAAGATCTCCGGCAAAGAGCCCCCCTTGAGGGGCCCGTCAGGCATTGCAGCGCCGGCCTGATGTGGAGCAGAGCCCAAGGATGAAGCATGTCACCTTTGGTGAGTGAGGGCTCTTGTTCCAAAGAAATTATTTTTCCAGGGACGTGTTTTCTCTTTTTTCTTCTTTTTTTCTTTGTTCTTTTCTTTTCTCTTTCTTAGATCAGGACCCAATGTGGTCTCCCTGATTATACTTACTTAGTGGAACTGTGTATACCTTGTTTTTGTATACGTAATCAATCCCCATCAATCCCTATCCAAGTGCAAATCCTGTCAACTGCTCATGTCCATAGACTCAATAACCATCAGGCACTGTCACATACATAATGATGTACACAGCAGTAGTCTCATACCCACGCTGCCCATCCCTGGGTTTACCCCTGTGCCTGTGTCACAATAGCTGGAATGCCACCAGGCAACATTTCAGGTATCAGTGCTAAGACAACTGCATTGAGTGGAGGACATATGTGTGTAGTAAAGCAAACATACCTGCACAGTCACCAGAGGAAATTAAACTATGCCAGGTCCATCAATGCAATGCAATGTAGCACACATATGCAAACATCAACATGAGAAACTACCATGGTAACACCTGTATTGTCTCATGGAAATGCCATGCATGGTGTGGTGCGAAGTCTCAGCACCGCATAGGTGTATGTGAAAAATGATAAACTGAAACTGGGCCATATTGTTCTGTGTTGTGCTGTGGCATCAGCACATGGACAATCATTGCAAGGCCTCACCATGCAAATTGAAGCAGAGAGAGGGTTGATGAGGAAAAGAAGGTATCCAATATTCAAAGGTAGTAATGGCAAAGAAGTATGTACCTCCTTGTGGTGTCCAATCTAGTTAAGTTAATACACTAGTCCAAAACATGGTGCCCTACTACCTCAAGGCACATGAATAGTGTATACGGGTATACACAATGTACAATGAACAGATACAACCACAGCACACAAAACATATATGGTAGTACAATACAAGTGCGAACTCTGGTATGTCAGATCTGTTGATGAATGGTACAATACTCTTCTTTGTGTTCCAGAAAGATATTTATTTGGATCAGTAGTTGGATTGTTCATAGGCCATGTATAGTGATAGTTCTTAACGGTTTTGTGTTAAATCAGACATAGCCAATCAAGCACAGCCAACAAGTGTTTCATCAAACAGTGACTTTTTCAAGGCTGTAAAAGACATAGGGGGTGATTCTAACCCTGGCGGTCGGTGTTAAAGTGGCGGCCAACCCGCCAACAGGCTGGCGGTCCAAAAAATGGAATTCTGACCCTGGTGGGAACCGCCAACACAGCCCGCCAACTTAACACTCCGACCGCCGCAGCGGTACAGACAAACAGCGCGGCGGTCACCGCCAACAGGCAGGCGGCAGACAATGTACCGCCCACACTATCATAACTCACCAATCCGCCACCTTTTCCGGGGCGGGAGCACCGCCGATAAAAACACGGTGGAAACAGACTACGAACGGGAAAACGCTCACCAAAACACACTCCACGAGTACGGAGGACAGCATGGAACCCGAATTAAACATCCTACCTGCTCTCGTCTACCTTCTCATCTACCACGAGTACGAAGTCCGGCGCAGACGACAACGGTGAGTACTGCACCTACGACACACGGGAGGGGGAGGACGAAAGGTTACGGGCACACACATATGCGACCCCCCCCAATCATGTACTCACCAATGCAGAGCACCAAGTCACAGTGACACCACCCAAACACCCCTGAAAAATGCTAGGACATAATCATATTTGGAATAAATATTTATGTATCAAAAAGCTCCAGAAAATTAGCGTACAACCATGAAAGACATCCACAACAAAACAAATGACATACACATCAGTGTATAACTGAAGTACCAAGTCCTGCACATCCTACGAATTCAGCATGTCCGTGGGCCAAAGTCTTGAGAAACAAGGGCAAAGCCCACACAGGAGACCTGAGTCCTTTGGAGAGAACACTGCAGGGGCATCAGATGTAAAAACTACAGGCACCTCAGGGGGAATGGAAGGGGGGGGCACCACAGCCACATGAGTCCACGACGCCAGATCCACGAGGAGCCACCATGCCCACGGGACCATCCTGGGGAGTGCAAAGCCACAGTCTCTCAAGTCTCTGCAGTGGGTGGATTGCCCACTGGACCATCCTGGGGAGTGCAAAGCCACAGTCCATCAGGTGGATGACAGTCTCCACTGGTCAAGGAGGAGGCATGGTGGGCACAATGAACCATCAACGGTGCTTGAGACGGCGGTGCCCTGTTCAGCGGTGCTTGAGACGGCGGGGCCCAGCGGAGCGGTGCTTGAGAGGAAGGGCCCAGCGGAGCGGTGCTTGAGACGGCGGGGCCCAGCGGAGCGGTGCTTGAGACGGCGGGGCCCAGCGGAGCGGTGCTTGACAGGAAGGGCCCAGCGGAGCGGTGCTTGAGACGGCGGGGCCCAGCGGAGCGGTGCTTGAGAGGAAGGGCCCAGCGGAGCGGTGCTTGAGACGGCGGGGCCCAGCGGAGCGGTGCTTGAGACGGCGGGGCCCAGCGGAGCGGTGCTTGACAGGAAGGGCCCAGCGGAGCGGTGCTTGAAATGAAGGGCCCAGCGGAGCGGTGCTTGAGACGGCGGGGCCCAGCGGAGCGGTGCTTGACAGGAAGGGCCCAGCGGAGTGGTGCTTGAGACGGCGGGGCCCAGCGGAGCGGTGCTTGACAGGAAGGGCCCAGCGGAGCGGTGCTTGAGACGGCGGGGCCCAGCGGAGCGGTGCTTGACAGGAAGGGCCCAGCGGAGCGGTGCTTGAGACGGCGGGGCCCAGCGGAGCGGTGCTTGACAGGAAGGGCCCAGCGGAGCGGTGCTTGAAATGAAGGGCCCAGCGGAGCGGTGCTTGAGACGGCGGGGCCCAGCGGAGCGGTGCTTGACAGGAAGGGCCCAGCGGAGCGGTGCTTGAGACGGCGGGGCCCAGCGGAGCGGTGCTTGACAGGAAGGGCCCAGCGGAGCGGTGCTTGAGACGGCGGGGCCCAGCGGAGCGGTACTTGAGACGGCGGGGCCCAGCGGAGCGGTGCTTGACAGGAAGGGCCCAGCGGAGCGGTGCTTGAGACGGCGGGGCCCAGCGGAGGGGTGCTTGACAGGAAGGGCCCAGCGGAGCGGTGCTTGAAATGAAGGGCCCAGCGGAGCGGTGCTTGAGACGGCGGGGCCCAGCGGAGCGGTGCTTGACAGGAAGGGCCCAGCGGAGCGGTGCTTGAAATGAAGGGCCCAGCGGAGCGGTGCTTGAGACGGCGGGGCCCAGCGGAGCGGTGCTTGACAGGAAGGGCCCAGCGGAGCGGTGCTTGAGACGGCGGGGCCCAGCGGAGCGGTGCTTGAGACGGCGGGGCCCAGCGGAGCGGTGCTTGACAGGAAGGGCCCAGCGGAGCGGTGCTTGAAATGAAGGGCCCAGCGGAGCGGTGCTTGAGACGGCGGGGCCCTGTTCAGCGGTACTCTTCTGCACCGCGGGCCCTGTTCAGCGGTGCCTATCTCCACGGCGGGGCCCTGTTCAGCGGTGCCTATCTCCACGGCGGGGCCCTGTTCAGCGGTACTCTTCTGCACCACGGGCCCTGTTCAGCGGTGCCTATCTCCACGGCGGGGCCCTGTTCAGCGGTACTCTTCTGCCCCGCGGGCCCTGTTCAGCGGTGCCTATCTCCATGGCGGGGCCCTGTTCAGCGGTACTCTTCTGCCCCGCGGGCCCTGTTCAGCGGTGCCTATCTCCACGGCGGGGCCCTGTTCAGCGGTACTCTTCTGCACCGCGGGCCCTGTTCAGCGGTGCCTATCTCCACGGCGGGGCCCTGTTCAGCGGTGCTCTTCTGCACCGCGGGCCCTGTTCAGCGGTGCCCATCCAGCAGGTCAAGGGAGCCAGACCTGGCCTGGACTCCCTGTTCAGTCGCCCTCGGACCGTGACGTTTCTGGACCCTTCGGGGACGGACTCCTGGCCTCCTTAGTGTCCTCCTTCCCAGCTGGGATGTGGCATGTGGGGTCCACCTTCTCCGCGCTCCTGCTGCCCTTCCGCTCCTTTGATGGGGCTCTCGGGCCCTTGCCTCCCCCAGATGGTGTGGGTGGTGAAGTGGCCGCACATTGCTCCTTGGGGGCAGCCCTGTCGGTCCTCGCACGGCGGTCCTTGGTTTTGTGGGTCCTCTTGCCGGGGGGGGGGGCTGGACGTGTCCTTGCTGCTGATCGATGTGTCACTGCTGCCAAAGGGTGGGCTCCAGAACCCAGGCACAACAGTGACACCCGAAGCTGGGCTGGTGGTGGCTGCGGTGCTCTTGGGACTCTTTGAAGATGGATGGGGGAGGTCATCGGGGGGAAAGAGGTTAAGGTTAGCCAGGAAAAGTTTTTTAGGGCCAAGGTAAAGGGTAGGAGAAGTGGAGATGGAAGTGGAGGTAGAGGAGGTGGTTGTAGGAGAGTCAGGTGTGCTGTCATTGGGTGAAGGTGCTGGTGCTGTAGGCTGTCGTGAGGTGGATGGCTGTTGGGTGGGTGGCTGCCTGCGTTTGTGTGTCTTGGAAGAGGGGGTGACAGACACAGTGGGAGAGGACACAGGGGACGTGTACATGGCAGTGGGGGTGGTGACTGCACGAGTGTGGACTGTACTGGAGGGTGAGGTGGTGATGGAAGCACTGGCTGATGTTGGGGTGCATGCAGGTGTGAGTGTAGACGTCACAGGGAGGGAGGAGGGAGACGAGGAGGAGGGGGACACAGGGGTGGCAGTGGCTGTTGGCATGTCTGCATCTGGGTGTTGCTCGGGTGAGTGTTTGCGGGATCTGTGGTGCTTGTGTTTGGATGAGCTGCTCTTGGGTGTTGAGGTGTGTGCAGGCTGGTCTGATGGTGTGGATGGGATAGGCTGAGGAACAGGAGACAGAGACAGGCTGGAGGCAGTCAGAAGAGGGAGGCTGGAAACAGGGACAATGGCTGCCGTCAGTGCTGAGGCCAGAGCAGTGAACGCTCGTTGATGGGCAGCCTGACCCGAATGAATGCCCTCCAGGTACGCATTGCTCTGTTGCACCTCCCTTTGCACACCCTGGATGGCATTCAGAAGGGTCGTCTGCCCAACAATGAGCGTCCTTACCAGGTCAATGAGCTCCGCACTGAGGGCAGCAGGGGCAACAGGGGCAGGGGCTGAGGTGCCTGGGGCGAAGGAGACGCGCGCCTTCCTGGGCGAACCGGCACAGAGCGAAGACTGAGGGGCTGCTGGGAGGGCGGGGCTGGTGCGCTGGGTGGCGGCTGTACCTGTAGAGGCGGGGGGCACGGATGTTGCCGCCACCCCTAGGGAGCTCCCATCCGAGGACGTGTCGCTTTCGCTGCTCTCACCAGCGGTCCCCGTCGTGGTGCTCCCCTCGCCCTCCGGATCACTGGTGCCCTCGGTGTCTGTTCCTGGGCCCACCGGGGCCTTGTGTCCTGCAGCTCCCTCGTGCTCCGATGCCATATCTCCTCCGCCTGATGATGCTAATGCACACATGCACAAGAAGATGAAGAGAAAGGGTGGGGGGAGAAAAAAGAAGACCAGGTTGAGTGCATGCAATGTCAACACCGTTGGCGGAGAGGACAGACACAGGTGCCTAATGCACTAAGCCGCGCATTTGGGGTACACTACTCAGTACTACTGACTAAGACAACAGGCCAAGAGACGTCAAACGCGCACATGGGAGATGCTGGACCTTCAATGGCTGTACTTGTCACCCTACAGAGGTGGGGGCCGGGGGCACAGGGCCATGCCTAAGGGAGAGGACTACACTACAGAAAGCGCCCTGGCCTAATGTCACCCACAGCCCTCCTCCCCCACCCAGACGCCTCCACTGCGCAGAAAGATAGGAGAATGTGCTGATACTCACCCCCTTGTGTCTGCTGTGATGTCTTAAAGCGCCCATCCAATTCAGGGTAGGCCACCGCCAGGATCCGGGACATCAGGGGGGTCATGGTGCGACTGGCACCCCACCTAGGTTGGGAGGCCATCCCCAGCAGTGTTTCTGCGGTCTTCCTTGTTCCGCGGCGGATGTCCTCCCACCTCTTGCGGCAGTGGGTGCCCCGTCTGTTGTGGACCCCCAAGGTCCGGACTTCCTTGGCGATGGCACGCCAAATCTCGATCTTCTGATGGGCGCTGACCTATTAGACATGTACAGGGTGGAAAGGAGGAAATCATCAATGGCCTGCATGTTAGATGTAATTGGCCCCCCCCACCCACTTTGCCATATGGCACATGCTCTCATCTGTCGGGCGTTGCACTCCTCATTCGCCCCCCACCCCACCAACTTACATCCACCCCAATCCACACAGGCATAGCCCATTCCATTAGCACCCGGAGTACTCACTTGTTGGTCTGGAGGACCGTAGAGTAGCGCATACTGGGGGAGGACCCCATCCACGAGCTTGTCCAATTCTTCAGACGTGAAGGCAGGGGCCCTTTCCCCAGTCACAGCAGCCATTGTATCTTCCAGACCGAGGTCACAGCAGCACTTGCAGTATAGGTCCTCTCCTGTGGATGATCAGGTCTCGAGTGATTAAGCAGATAGAAAATGGCGGTCACGTCCGCGGCGGTGCGTACCGCGACCGCCGGCGCACTTCGTTATTGGCTCCTGAAACCCATAGGCTTCAATGTTAACCAATGCGGCTTTGCGCCGCGGTCTTCGACCGCCTACCGCCACGGTGTGCCCCGCCAGCGCAGTGACCTCACATCCCATTGTCCCACTTCACAGGTCAGGCAGCCGCCATTTCAAGGGCCCACATGGCTTAATTTTGACTGCGACACACAGGCCTAGGCCTTGCATTGCCACACATACACACCTTTCAACCCATTGCCATTCTTTAACTGTGCAAGCTGTCTGTACGTACCTGTGGTTTGGCTGACTCTGTGCTCCATGTTGTCCTTCCTAGGCACCGTCCGCTGGGACTTGGGATGAGAAGGAGGAATCCTCGCGTGTACCGACCGCTGGTGGACCTGTCGACAATGGAAGAACGCCATATAATCCTTCAATACCGACTTGACCGTGCCACTATCCATGAACTGTGTGCCCAGCTGGAGCCAGCCCTGATGTCCCCCATCCGCCAACCCACAGGGATTCCCCCTCTGGTGCAGGTTTTGTCAGTCCTCCATTTTTTGGCCAGTGGGTCATTCCAGACCACAGTGGCCATGTCATCTGGAATGTCTCAGCCTATGTTTTCAAAGATTTTGAGCAGAGTGTTGTCTGCCCTGATGAAACTCATGCGGAGCTACATCATTTTCCCCGAGGAGGGTGACTTGCCCACAGTGAAGGGTGATTTCTATGCCCTTGGACATATCCCCAACATCATTGGTGCCATTGATGGGACCCATGTGGCTTTGGTACCCCCAAAAGACGATGAGCAGGTGTACCGAAACAGAAAGAATTATCATTCGATGAATGTCCAGGTGGTCTGTTTGGCTGACCAGTACATCTCCCATGTAAATGCCAAGTTCCCAGGGTCAGTGCATGACGCGTATGTGATGCGAAATAGCAGCATCCCCTATGTGATGGAGCAGCTACAGAGACAACGTGTGTGGCTAATAGGTGACTCTGGTTACCCCAACCTGCCGTGGCTACTGACTCCAGTAAGGAATCCCCAGACAAGGGCAGAGGAACGCTACAATGAGGCCCATGGGCGTACAAGGAGGGTGATTGAGCGAACCTTTGGCCTCCTGAAGGCCAGGTTTAGGTGCCTGCATATGACTGGTGGATCCCTAATGTACTCACCAAAGAAGGTGTGCCATATCATCGTGGCGTGCTGTATGCTTCACAACCTGGCTTTGCGACGCCAGGTGCCTTTCCTGCAGGAGGATGGTCCAGATGGTGGTGTTGTAGAAGCCGTGGAGCCTGTGGAGAGTGAAGAGGAGGAAGACTCTGAGGACGACACAGACAATAGGGACAGAGTGATACAACAGTATTTCCAGTAACACCCAGGTAAGAATCACCCACGCCATTTCACAATTGCTTCTAGCCTCCTGCATCTGTACTTTCTGTAGTTCCCCACAGATGTTTTTTATTAATTTATGCCTTTCCCTTCCCTTCTCAGTGCTGTCTGACTCAGTACCTGACTTCTGCTTGGTTCGCCCATGAAATACAGCGTATTGACATTGGTATGTTGTCATGACTAATTGACAGAACAGAAATTGAACAGTAATATGTTATCCCTTTGTTAATAATACAGCATGACTCAAAACAGGTTTGTGTGCAAAATGTGATTTATTTACAGTGCTAGATACCGGTACATGTGATTCTAAGGGTGATGGGTGGGGGTGGAGGAATATCCATGGCAGAGTCCAGTTCTCAGTCTGACAGGTGCATTGTTCTTTTGCCTGTGGAAGGATGGAGCATAGGCAGTTCATGGTTGGACAGGGTGGCAATGTGGGACAGTGGGAAGACTTGAGGGGGTATGTCCTGCTGGCGGGGGTCTTGACATCCTACTCTGTCTTTTTCTTTGGTCTCAGGCTCCTCTTACGGGGTGGTTGTTCTTCAGCAGGAGGTGGGGTTCTGGGGGGCTGTCGAGGTGTTGGGACCTCCTGTCCACTAGCGCCGGCGGAGGTGGTAGGCTGTTCCTGGTCCGGCCTAGTGACAGGGGCCCTGTGTGGTGCACCATGGTCCCGCAACGCGTCCTCTATCCTGTGGAGGGCCAGGACGATGGTCCCCATTGCGGTCCCGATGATTCTCAGCTCCTCCCTGAACCCCATGTAGCGTTCCTCCTGCTGTGCCTGGATCTCAGTGAACCTGGCCAGTACCGTCGCCATCGTTTCTTGGGAGTGGTGGTAGGCCCCCATGAGGGTGGTGAGGGCCTCTTGGAGAGTGGGTTCCCTGGGCCTCTCCTCCCCCCCCTGTCGCACAGCAGCCCTCCGAGCTCCCCCGGCCTCTGTCCCCTGGCCGGTGTGCCCGCTCCCACTGCCCCCAGGTCCCTGTTGTTGTTGGGGTGTCGGGTTAGCCTGGGTGCCCTGTAGTGGCAGACACACCGCTGATTGAGCTGTCCTAGAGACAGAGGCATGGGCCCGCTGGGTGGGAGCTGTGCTGGTGTCGGCAGAGGGGGTCGGGTCTGGTGTGGCCTGTGTCTGGGTGAGGGGAACCAACTGCCCAGAGGTCCCCGATGGTCCGGGCTGGTCATCAGGTTCACTGTTGACAGAGCTGCTATCCTCAGTGTGGGCCTGTTCCGGTGGTGGGATGGACACTTCTGGACCCTCCTGGCTGGTGTGTTGTCGTTCGGGTCCTGCATGGGGTAAGAGAGTTTGGTTATTGTTTCTGTGTGTGCAATAGCATGCGTGTTGTGGGTGCCCTTGTCCCCCAGTGCAGGCATTCCCTGGAGGGAGGTGTTGTGAGGGTATTTAGTGGGGGGGAGGGGTTAGTGCAGTGGTCATGCTTAGGTGATGGGTGCCCATGGTTTGTGTTGGCATGCAGGAGTTGGTGTTGGGATGGGTGGGTTGTGCTGGTGAGACATTGTCAGGAAGGATGTGTGCTGGGGGTTTCGGGGTGAGGGTGGGGGTGTGGGTTGGCATGCTGGTGGGGTGTGGGGGATATAGTAGTTGAGATGGGACTTACCAGAGTCCATTCCTCCGGCTACTCCTGCGAGGCCCTGAGGATGCAGGATGGTCAAGACCTCTTGCTCCCACGATGTAAATTCGGGAGGGATGGGTGGGGGTCCGCCGCCAGTCTTCTGGACCGCGATGTTGTGCCTGGAGACCATCGACCGGACCTTCCCCCGTAGGTCGTTCCATCTTTTGCGGATGTCCTCCCTATTCCTGGGATGCTGTCCCACCGCGTTGACCCTGTCCACGATCCGCTGCCATAGCTCCGCCTTCCTGGCTATACTGGTGTGCTGCACCTGCGAGCCGAAGAGCTGGGGTTCCACTCTTAGGATTTCCTCCACCATGACCCGGAGTTCTTGGTCCGAAAATCGTGGATGCCTTTGGGGTGCCATGGGGTGGTGTGGGTGAGGTGTGGGGTGGTGTATGTGATGAGGAGTGTGTTGGTGAGTGGTGCTTTGTGCTACTATGTGGTGTGTGTGATGGTGTAGTGTGCCTCAGTGTGTCTTGCTTTGGATTGTCTGCTGTGTCTCTCTCTCCTTCTCTCAGTAATTGGGGTCGCAGGGGTTTGTGGGTGATGTGGGTGTGTGTTTTATAGTTGGTTGATTGTGTGGGAGTGGTGTGTGTATGTGTATCAGGTGTGTGTTTTTCAAATTGTCCAATGTGGCTGTGTTTTGGTGATGTGTGTGTATTCTGACCGCGGCGGTGTGTAGCGCCAATGGAATACCGCGTTTGAATGACCGCCGTGTGGATTCGTGGGTCGTAATGGCATGGGCGTATTTCTGTTGGCGTGACGGTGGAGGTTTGGTCATCTCCAGTTTATCGCTGCCCGCCGATGTGGCGGGCTGCAGTGGAGGACGGATTTTTGGAGGTTTGGCCGTTGTGGGTCAGAATGACCGTGGCGGTTGGCCGCGGCGGTGTTATGGCGGTCTTCTGACCGGCGGTAAGGGCATTTTACCGCCGAGGTCAGAATCACCCCCATATTGTACAGATGTTTTGATTTCACAGTGGTACATCAAAACGGCATATGTAAATATAATAACAGACATGCAAAGTTACAGGCATGACGAAAGTGACCGATTGTATAATCGTGGATAGATGTAGTTGCAAACCTGTGACTACAGTAACAGTTGTCATAAGGTGAAAGAAAGTAAGAGAATAAGTTAATACCAAATCTCCGTGTATTGCAGTCATGGACACCCTAAGTGTTCACAGAGAGCAAGCGCTCCATAGGTTACATATGGACAATTTAAAAGGCCAAGTGTGTTGAAAAAGTTGGGATGCGTGAAAATAAAGGAAAATTCTGAAGTTAAGAACCTACCTAGACTGTAGACGAGTAGATAATGTGTCCAAACATAAAAAAGAAGGGAATAAGGGAGCTGTAGCGGGAACAGAGAAAAAAAAGAGCCCAAATGTAAAATGTAAAATAAGGGAAGAAGGTATGTAGACCTTATGATAAGGTACATAAAGGCAAATAATTACTGGTAAAGGTACCTGTATCTGTATCCTTGTTAAGTCAGTGAGGAAGTACATTGTTCCGGTGTCAAATAGTATAAGGCCACCATGGGTCAAGTATGTACCGTATGTCCAGAAAGGAGAAGAGTCATAAATGAGCGAAGAGTCAAGGGACCTTGTTAAGTCCTACAAAAAAAGGTGGTGATAATTTTGAGTACTGGACTGTATAACTAAAAAAACCTGAGCAAGTAGAGTGACAAGATCCCCACTGAACACCTAAACTCTCATCTAGCCCAGAACCCTCCCGCCCACACCAACGACCCCAACACCGCTGCCCACAATTTTACAAATTGGATAACTACCTGCGCAGACACACTCCCCCCCTCAGAAAAAATATCACCACCCGCAACATCAAGAACGCCCCATGGTTCACCACTGAGCTCGACGACTCCAAACACAAATGCCGCAAAGCTGTGAAAGCCTGGCTTCAGGAACACTCAATCACTAACTTCTCCACCCTCAAAACCACCATTCGCTCTCACCACCAGATCATACGCACCACCAAAAGAGCATACTACAAGGAACGCATAGATAGCAACTCCCACAACATCAAAGAACTCTTTACTATCATCAAAGAGCTCTCCAAACCCAAAGCCAGCAACATTGACCCCAAACACACACAACTACTCTGCGACTCCCTCTCAAACCACTTCCACCGCAAGATCCTAGACATACACAATAGTTTCACAACACAAACCCATCCAACACAGACCCCCCTCACGCACCCCCAGCCTACTCACCACCTGGGCCCCAACCACCTATGAAGAAACCGAAACAGCTATGAACTCCTTTCACTACGGATCCCCCTCCGACCCCTGTCCCCACCGCATCTACAACAAAGCCAGCCCCACCATCGCCCCCAAGCTTCACGACATAATCAACACCTCATTCAACACCGCCACCTTCCCAGAGCCCTGGAAGCACGCAGAAATCACTGCACTCCTAAAAAAGCCCAAAGCTAACCCAGACGACCTCACCAACTACCGCCCCATCTCTCTCCTCCCTTTCCCCGCTAAAGTCGCAGAAAAACTAGTAAACACACGTCTATCCCACTTCCTAGAGGAAAACAACACACTCAACCCCTCCCAGTCCGGTTTCCACAAGAACCACAGCGCGGAAACCGCCCTCATCGCATGCACTGATGACATCAGAACCAGAGTCGACAAGGTTGAGACTATCGCACTCATCCTCCTAGACCTCTCCGCGGCCCTTGACACAGTCTGCCACCACACACTCCACACACGTCTCCACAACGCTGTGATTCGACACAAAGCCCTAGACTGGCTCACCTCCTTCCTCACCAATAGAACCCAAAAAGTCCACCTCCCTCCTTTCCAGTCCACCGCCACCAAAATCATCTGCGGTGTCACCCAGGGTTCCTCCCTCAGCCCCACCCCCTTCAACAATTACATGACCCCGCTCGCCAACATCCTCCGACCGCACGGAATCACCACCCTCTCCTATGTAGACGACACCCAACTCATCATCTCCCTCACCTGCAACCCCACCACAGCCAAAACCAATCTCCACTCCGCACTCCTCGACACCGCCACTTGGATGACAGCCAACCACCTCAAGCTCAACTCCAACAAAACCGAAATAATCATTTTCGGACCCAACAAAACCATATGGGATGACTCCTGGTGGCCCACCGTCCTAGGCCCAGCACCCACCCCTGCCAACCACGCACGCAACCTCTGCATCATCCTTGACCCCTCCCTCTCCATGACCCAGCAGATTAACACAGTCACCTCCTCCTGTTTCAACACCCTCCGCACACTGAAAAAAACCTTCAAATGGATTCCCCTAGAGACCAGAAAGACCGTCACCCACGCACTCATCAGCAGCGGGCTAGACTACGGTAATGCCCTCTATGCCGGCATCACATTCAAACACAAACTCCAGAGAATCTAGAACACAACTGCACACCTCATCCTAGATCTTCCTCGCCAGGAACACATCTCACCACACCTCAGATCCCTTAACTGGCACCCCATCGACAAGAGGATCACCTTCAAAATCCTCATCCACGCACACAAATCTCTTCACAACACCGGCCCAACCTACCTCAACGAAAGAGTGAACTTCCACACTCCCATCCGCCACCTCCGATCTGCCGACCTCGCACTCGCCACAGTCCCCTGCATCAAACACACCACCACAGGAGGCAGATCCTTCTCCTACCTCGACCCCAAAGCCTGGAACTCCCTCCCCACCGACCTCCGCAAGACCCAGGATCTCCTACCCTTCAGAAAAAAGCTGAAGACATGGCTGTTCGAACAGTAAATCCTCCCCCTCTCCCCTAGCGCCTTGAGACCCTAGTGGGTGAGTAGCGCACTTTATAAATTTTCTGATTGATTGATTGATTACCCACTCAATTTAGGATAAAATTGTGGTATCAGAAAATTGATTTGAATACTTCCCAGACAGTATTAAGATGAGCTCAAATGGGTCGTACCTATTGGATATTGGAAGCCTCTTTATTCTCAAAGCCGTACCAGAGTAAGCAAAATTAGGGTTGCTAAGCTTGTGAATAGTATTAAGGACTCAGGCTGTTCCCCGCAGAAGTAGGCATGTAAGCGATGAGGTTCCACATGTGTAAAAAACGCTTAGAATATAGCGAAAAGCCAAAACTGGGGTCATGCAGTGAGGTAGCTAGAAACTTAATTTATAATTCCAAAGAGTATTTGGATGATCCCCAAGCAGTGTTTCAACTTAACGTGCCTTAAAGGAGAACCCAAATTGTTCCTAACCAATTGGTTGGTGGGCCCCAAAAAGCTTAGTTAGTCTGCAATGCGGTAAGGGAGTAAACCAAGTAAAAGATTTTAAATATAAATAGTTAATGAGCTCCGGCCGATCACCTCAGAGGTAGGCATGTAAGCGCAAAGATCCATGTGTTGCAAAATCGCTTGAGAATCTAGCGACACGCCAATGCTGGACATATGTAACAAAGCAGCAGACTTACTTAATTCATCATAGTGAACATTTTCTTACCTCAAGGTTGCGCTGGGCACGCACTTCCAATTCTAAATAGTTCTGTTAGCGCCTGGCATACGTGGAGGTTAAGTAGCAGCTGCAGTCATGGACATAGAAGAAGGACTAGTAAAACGTATACTTAGTTAAATCTAGCGCACAGGAGGAATCCAAAACGTAAGGGCATGGAACAGGCCATAATTAAAAGATAAACCGAGTACCTGGATAGGTATGAAATGGGTAAAAGTATTAAGAGGGAAGGAAATGCCAACTAATATAGCTACATAATAGGCCATGTAGCGTTAAAAAAGGGACTGTGGTAAGTGACAAAAGTGAAAACCAGATAGAAACTGGCGACTTGTAGCTGATCAGAACTTGAAACTCCTCAAAGTTAAGAATGCCACGGAAATATTCATGATACTGGAATAGTAAGATGTGCTTCCTAGGTAAATAGGCAGAATTACAACAGACCAAACCTAAACCTAAAACAACCAGGAGGGAAGGAAAGAAGCATAGGTTCGGACTAAAGAGAAGACATCACGCTCAGTTGCAAGAAATCAGAGAACAAGAGTGCAAGTTCCATACGATGTCACAATACCACCACTCATGATATTGTACAAGTCATCAGTCTGTCCACTCTTGTTCTTTCCCATTGAATTGAAAATGCCGGTCCTCCTTGGCTGAAAGCCCGCCATTCTCCTGTGGCTCGCACTTTTTGATAGCGTCTTGCCATCCTTCGGTATCCAGACTCCACATCCAAGATGTGTCGGTATCTCACTGCCCGCTTATGGAAGGTCCTGATTTCCGCTTGATCCATGCTGGCAGCTGTAAAAATAAGACAGGCAACCATCAGTGTCATCATTGTGTGATGCATGTACAGATGATAATCTAAAACTCTGCTTCAATTTGCACATGCAGTCCAAATCACAGTCCAGATAATACAATGTCCCTGATGAATGTAATGGAAATGCTGTCTACCCATCATGTCTTTTACACCACCACCACAGCAAAGCACAACAATAGTTGGACCAAATATTGTGATCTGTGCATTGATGTAGTGCAACGTGTCACAATGCAAAGGCAGCAACTACTTCACATGGGCCAGGCCAACTAATCTTTATCATCTGAGTCAACTTCAAAGCACACAAGGCCAGTGAATTGTAGATGTAATTGGCAGGATGGTATGCAGTTGCTAATCATAAGGGGTCAGTGTTGTTTGGGACACATGCTTGCTTGAATGAGATGACTGTCATCTACACTGTGACCATCACATCTACCTACATATTTGTTGTTCCCCTACCCCTGTGCCTCAGGGGAGATGGGCATGCAATACATCATCACAACTGTTGAGGAAAACCACAAAGGCATGTCCACTTCTACATGGATTTAGTGAGTGGAACACATATGAGGAGGGCTGCCACCTAGGAAAAAGGTATCTATAGATCATTCACATCTACATTCATGTGACCAGTTGTGGACAACGATCAACACCTGATCTGCCAACACAAATCACAAAACACCCACATTGATGCCAGCACACTGCTGGCCTTGACCTGCATGCACGCCTATTGCATAATACATACGTGTCACTTAAATGGAGTACAACTTATGGGGCTAGATGCTGGGGTACAGTTACCCATACAGTCCTACATATACAGTACAATAGAGGGATGCACAATTTTGTGTGCAAAACTGATGTGTCACTGTGTTGTGAGAATGAGGGTATGGCCCAGTGCCAATATACTGACACTGGAGCACTTCCAAATCACATGTGACTAGTAATCACCTTGTTCACACGCTGCTGCCTATTGCACAGCACAAGACTCCCAAAGATGTGACTCTCTGCCTGTGAATGTCTAACCCTTGCACGGAACACTATGCCAACATCCAGTCAAGTAATATGTCAGATCACATGCCAGCTCATCATATCTTGCAATGAGTGCAACACACAGGAGTCACTCACACAACAGCTGCAATCACTACACAGGACAGGCATTATCACACTTACTGGATACGTCTGGGTCCTGAAATCAAGCCACTTCCCTGATGGTATAGGGGGCAGGTCCACCTGTGAGACATGGAAAGGGAATATATGCTCAATGTCAGATCACTGTACAAACGTGTGGACAACATATCACAGTGTGTAACATTTTACATGAGTGAGCTGGTGATCCTGCATGTAGACAGTCCAACAGACATACCACTGCAAACTTACATTGACACTGGCATGCCAGTGAGTGATAGCCACACATCTGCACACATACACTGGGCCTAACAATCATGTGGTGATAAACCCAACTACAACTATTTGTGGATAATCCATTTCAGATGGTACTCCATGTCATGATTTGTGTTTGGCTGATAATTTCAGTGGCACTTCCCTGGTGCACTGCAATACAAGTGACTCAGGTATTGTGGCTTGTGCGTCAAGGGACACTGAGTTATTGTGTGATAGACATGTGGCTCAATTTTCAGTCTGTAATTATCATGCATTTAGTGGTCCATGACAGATGTGGCACAGTTGTATGTAGGTAACAAATGCCCCATTGGCAGTGTCCCCTAAGCCTTGTATGCCCACTTTGCAAACATAATGGCAGGGATCATGTATGTTTGTAATGATGACAATGTAGCCCTAAAGTTGGATTGGCTTCTTTGCTGTCCTGATACAGTGAAATGTGGTATGCTTACAGTGTCTTACCTGATCATCATTGACAGAATGCATGGGCACGTGTTGTCATTGCATGTGAAATGTGTGAATGAGGGCCACATGTACGAAGATCAGGTTTTATGAGTCACACATTGCGATACTTAGCAAACTGCAATTTGTGAGTAGGATAATCTGACGTACAACACTGTCAATGACACTGTTTGCAAATCACAAATGGGGTAGCAAATGACCTACCTCATTAATTTTAATGAGGTAGGCCTCATTTTGCAAAGCCCTTGGGAATGGCGGCACTCACAGGGATGCTGGCCTGCTGAGCTCAGCAGACCACCATATCTGTGACTGCTTTCGAATAGAGATGTATTTTAATTTTTAAAATGCAGCCTTATTTCATTAAGAGTAAACAGAAAGCATGTCAAAAACCAATATTATAACTTTAATATTTTTTTTAAGAAGACAGTGGTCCGTTGGACCACTGCCTGCTCTGAAACAATATTTTGGCATGCGTTCACAAAGGGGAAGGGATCCCATGGGGACCCCTCCCATTTGGCGAATGGGTTAGCACCATCATGAAACTGGTGGTAACAGCAATTGTTTAGTGACAGCATTTGCGGTCCCCAAACAATCAATCAGCGGACTGCAACTCACAAATAGGAAGGGAACGCCCCTTCCTAAATGCCACTAGCAAACCCTGTTTTGTGATTTGGTAATGTGATTGCAGAATGGCAAAATTGGGTATGTGCATTGGAATAAACATTTTTTCTTGACGTAAACACACAAATTCTGGAAACTAGGGCGTTTGTGACAGTTAAAAATAGTTTGGTGCATGTGGCCCTAAGTGATTGTTGTACATTACCCAACAAACCTCAGGACTGCATTGTTAACATGTATAGATAAGTGGACTCCATCTCAGTACTGGGACAGTAACACTTAGTTCTGTTTGCATTCAACATTGCCGCAATCACTGCATGCAGCACGCCAAGACATCTGCTACTGTCACTCAGGAGCATTCTACTGTACACATTTGTCAATTTACCAACAGGGCCACAATCACCACACCCAGGTGGTCCAGCAGATCCTGCTCTCTGGCCACCAGGTCAGCCCAGAGATGCTTCAGCTGGTGCTCATTCCTGCTCGTATGGAAGACTCTTTTGAGGTGGTAGAGCTCCTTGCCCCACCGCAGCCACCTTGCCTCTGTGTGATACCCCTGTATCACACACCCACCCCTCTCCAGCATCCAGGGAAGGAAGTGGCACACCAGCCACACAAAGCCTGGCAGTGTTGACACAGCTGGTATCAGTGTGTCTTATATATCCCATGCGGGTCAGCCTCACCCTTCCCGACATGCGGGTCAGCCTCACCCTTCCCGACATGTCCTTACACAACAAATCAAAAGTGAAAAAGTGTAAAAAAAGAAGGAAAATAAATGTAAAAAAGGAAATTTACAGCCCAAACCTAAGAATTCCCACTAACCCAACTAATCTAACACCCAGACAGACTCCCGACAGTACAAATACAATCAGAAAGACACTAAACTACACAAAAGCACATACACATGTACAATAAACAAACAGAATTCACAAAAGACACAAGAGAGACACCACAAGATACAAAAAACACAATCCAGACACCATCAACACTGAGACACAGCCACACAGTCAGGAAAAAGCACAGACTGTAAAGTGAAAGTGAAAGTACACCCACTCTACCATGCCTGTAAACAGGATTTCCTATTACATCACTTCCTGTCCCCTTTGCGGGCCGTTTTCCATCATGTGTGTATTTTTTTGACGCATACGATGTTTGCGTGAATATATTTGACGCATAATCTACATGTGCTGCAAAATATCACACATTACCTGTAGACTTCAATTTCTACGGATATCCGCATACATGTGGTGCGCAGGTGGAATTCACCCTAATGACCCATGTATGGTTAGTTACCGTTTGAGTTATTTTTTAGACTCATTTGGATCAACATGTTTTACTCAAACTGGGATTGCGTGACTTTCAAATATTTCACATGCATGAACCCTGTTTCAACATGAAGATAGGATGGTATGGCCTGCAGTGTGTGGTATAGTGGTTGGCCACATGTGGGACAGCATGAAACTGTGTGTTTTGGGTGTTAATGATCTGTAACAACAATATGTGTGTTTCTGAGGGAAAGGCATGCGATACAGTGGGCGTAATGCTCATGTACTAATGTGTTCCAAATGGGTATCTAAATTTGATGGCAATCAGTGATCTACAACAGTCATGATATGTGTTTGTAATATGTGTTGACTCATGTAATGTGTATATGTTCTTTGCCTTTGGGGATATTATCTTTCACACTACAAATATAACTCAGGGATGATTGAGGATGGCTGATGAGTGCTATGTCGCATATCTTACCCCTCATATGTCATTATTTGTTGGTTACAACTTCATGGTGACTTATGTGTGAGCCACACATATGTGGGACATGTGTACATGTTTGGTACGTACTGTGATAGAGACACTGTGCCTTAATTCCACCCATAAAATGTTTGGTACACGTCGGTTTGACTCATAACAATTACCTATGTTTCTTATGTTGTTGTGGTGGACCTGCTGCCCTGGCTGCATGTGGTCACATATTTTCCAACGTGCATTCCACAGAAGTGTCCACTTCAAGTGTGTGGGGAGGTATACCCTGTGTCAGGATTGGGCTCCATGGTGTTACGGTTTCAGGCGGGTCTAGTCAGGACTCTGTTAGGGACACCCCTTAAATTCACAGAGTATCTCACAAGGAGGTAGTGTACCAAAGCAGAAGAGCAGCTAAAGGCATACACAGGAAAAGGACAGCTATGGTAAGGCAGAGAAAACAGAAATGTGAAGGCAGAGCAACCTTAGTGTGAACAAATACGGAATGGGTCAGTAATGGACAAACATGCAGGGCTTGTCACTAAGATTGTACACAGGGTAGGGCTTAGAACTTCCCACAGCAACAGGGAACATCAGTGCCTCTGTGCAGATTAATCTTACAGATAGTCACCACGCAACCCCATACAAAGGAGGCAGCAGACATGATTCTGTGGCTGAACCCTTAGGGCACAAACAAGGATTGTACTTACATACACGAGATTAGCCCTTGTGGGTCCGGCTGGAGACACAGTGGCAAATCCTGGGATACAGCCAGAACACACTGCACTGTTGGGCACTAAAGACTAAATGCAACACTAGACAAAGGATGCGGGCTAGATTTGCCTCCTGGAAACCAGGTACCAACCCAGGTATAAAGGAAAACTACTTCTACACAGGTGAGGACTCATAGGACACTTACCAGACCCGATAACCCTAGATGAAACAGAAAGCGAGGAACCAACTAGGAGGCAAAGCCAGGCACAGGTAACAGGCTCAGGCTGATGCAAAGGTTGGAACAGGTCTAGGAAACAGAAAGCAGGCTTTGGCAGAAACAAACATGAACAAGGCTGAGAAACAGGGGGCAGACTCTGACTGGAACAAGCAGGAATAGGAGTGGGTAAACAGAGAGCAGGTTCAGGCTGAATCAGGACTGCAACACAATCCAGCAAGAGGTCTGGAGCACAAAGGAATCGTACTCCAATGCATGGTGAGGAGCTTCAAGGAATGGCAGCTTATAAGCAGTTCCAGGCAGCAGCAAGGCCAGGGCAGAGTCACATGGCCGGGCTGCACACGAGAGGTCACAGGTGTGTGCAATTTCAGTCTCTAATAAGTCCTGGAGGAGAAAATCCAGTATAAAGGGACAACCGGACTTTTCCTATAAGGAGCAATGGACAGAAGATTACAGGTCTTACCTACTACCAGACAGTGCATTATGGGACCTGAAGTCCATGCAAGCTAATGTAGTTCTTCTATAGCATGCCATATGAAAAAGGGAAGCAAACAGAAGTCAGAAAGGGACTCTGGGTGAGTGTTAATGATGATTCCGGCTGGTAGTGAGTGAAACCAAGGAAGAGGTCATGGGGCGGGGGGGCCACAATAAACTGTCGCACATGACGCCACCAGTCCTAAAGCTGGCCCAGCACACAATAGATTCCGATCTGGTGGTAACTTGGTTGCACTACATAGCCTGGACATCCCATCCAATTAGACATATGTAATTGCAGATTAATAACAACAGTGAGGCCCTTTGATTTGGCTGGGTGACAATGCACAACACATCTCCATATGTTAGCAGCACTGAGGTGTTCAGTATTGATCATGCACAATGGTCCCATTTGTGACTTGGTTTTAGGCAAACCTTTGTAGTTCCCTCTGCCAGTGGCTCATGTGCAACTGTGCAACTACATTACAAAAGTCTGCGTCATCTTGCAAGCTGCGTCAGTAGCACCTCCATGTTGTCCTGTTGGGCTGTGATGTTGCTTGTGTGTTTTCCTTAAGTAGTGGTGTGTTTTCCTCATTTTAATGCCTGCCCTGACCCAGGCGTAAAATTTTGACACAAATCAGGTTTAGCGTAATTTTTCAGGTCTGCCTCCCACCTGCGCGTCATTTTTTCCCTGTTGGATAAATATGGACGCTAAGGTGTGTGAGTTATTTTTTGGACGGGAACACCTGCATCTCATTGGCGCAAGGTGATTTCACGCACCCTTAAAATGACGTTAAGTCCATATTTGTGACGCTAGACGGGTCTAGCGTCAAAATATAAATATGGAGTTAAGTTTGCGCTGGATGTGCGTAAAAAAAATTATGCAAATCCAGCGCAAACAGAGTATAAATATGGGCCTAAGAGCATCAACTAAAATGGCGCCAAAATAAAAATAGAAAAGGGATTTTAACAATGAAAGTCAATAGCAAAGCATGGGAAATTGTTTAAAAATGCATTATAAACTTACAAAAAACATGAAATGAATATTATGTTTAAATATAATTATATGTGTTATTTTTTCACTTTAATGAGATTTATTACAAGTTTTTAAAATAATAGTTGTGTTAATTTTTACATATACTGATTTAAATAAAGTATTAACATAATTGCAATACTTCACATATATCGATACTTAGATAACTTTTGTTAAGATGAATTTTTCAAAATTATGTGCTATGGTTTTCAACAGTACTTTTTATTTAAAATATTTTATCAATAAATCATATTTTTTTAATAATATACATGTATTAAAATAAATAGCTGAGTATTAATACTAAGACCAGATGGAAAACTCTACTACTCTTAAGGAGATATCAGAATTCAGGAACTTCGCGCTACCGGGGACGCACATAGTTCCCGAATTCCATCATCCAATGCAAAGTGGAGGTTTTTTCCCATTTGTATGTTCAAGATTTGTTTTTGCTGCTTGTGAGCAATCGCCATGATAATCTTAAACCACTAGTGATCGCGTGTGAGATTTTGTGCCATGAAGGCATCAATATAGTGCTGCTGGCAAGCACAAATGCACCTTGAGTAGATTTCCAACTCAAGAAATGGCTAAATCTACTCAAAAATAGTTTTTTGAGTACATTTTCTTCTCCAATGGACCGTTCAAGTTGTTTTATAGTTACTTTTTTTCCAATAGCAGGGGGGTTCTCCAGAGACTCCAACTTCCGGTCCAGGCTCCTCTCAGTGCTTTGCCCATCTCCTGGTCACTTTTCACTTGGATTTTGAAGTGGAAGGATCACTCTCTTAGTCCGTTGTATATATACCTTTGGATTTAAGCACTTTGACGCTGATTACGAGTTCGGTGGAACTCCAATTAAGGCAGTGGGGAGGCGGCCATCAAGCTGGCAACCTCACCACCGTTGTATTACAATGTTTCCTCCGGTCAGCCTGGTGGAAACAGTGTGGGGGCATTGGCCCCCAGCACCCTCACAATGCGCTCTGTCTGCCATATCAGATAGTGCGCATTCTGAGGATGCTGACAACATGGGCATGGGCAGTACAGGGGCCCATCTGTGGCCCCAACTCTGCCTTTCTGCCAGCCATAAAAAGGCTGGCGGAAAGGAAAGTTGTGATCAGCACTGTGGTGCCGAACTCAGCACGCCATGGCTGACCATGACTTTCACCACCACCAACCTGTCAGGATCCATGATCCCTGCAGTGGTGGTGGTCTCCGGGTGGTCTGAGTGCCAGGATCGTGATCTGGCAGTTGGACCACAGGGATTGTGGCAGTCTCACCGCCACAGCAAGTTTCATGGTCCTAGGACCTCCAAACCTGTAACCAGGCCCCTTGTTTTTGTGATATCACACAAGTAAGTTAAAAAAACTATTGTATAAGGGTGTTGTTTGTTTGATAGTGCATTGTTGTGAGCCTCTCAACTGAACTCCAGGTGGTTCAGATAGGGTGACAATAATCCCCAAATCCCAATGAGTTTCCAAAGGGAAAGGGAGAGAAATACCAGGACTTCTGCGTATTCAGATGTCTCTACTCCGGCACAGCCGGGCTCAAGGATATCTGGATTCTGGTTCTGGATTCAGGATACTGGCAATCATGATTATTCAGATGCAAGGGTCTGGACTTGGATTTCCCTGTAATAAAACCACACTTTAAAACAGGAAAAACGAAACTGATCTTTGGCATTAACTAACATCAAATCAACATACCAATAATTCACATAGGAAACATTCCCCAATGTGATTCAAGAATTATCCAGGAATTATCATGAACTGGAATTATCATTTACAATGATTTCACTAAGAGAAAATAACTGGATCACCTACTTCAAATTTTTCTGTTGTTCAAGAGTCTCAAGAGTAAAAGGTTCACATGCAAGTATGCAATAGCAATGAGATGATAGTTCTCAATTGTCCCAAAAGTCGTTAGAACACCAACATCAGATTCTGATTGAGAAAACACAGGTTGTAAACCAACTATGAGCACAAGATCCAGGAAGGTGCAGCTATTACAAAAAAAATAGCTTTTCTCTAATGTCTTTTCAGTCATGAGATTGATCCGAATATTATTGCTGGCTTTAGATAAGTTTGATTAATCAGCCCTGACCAAGATCCTAAATCAAACAGAAAAACTTGAGCTTATTTGTCCTTATTTGGTATGATTGTGACTTTTGCCAGAGCAGGAAAGCATAGTGTGAGAGATTAATTGAAAGCTGCCCGCCTTTTACACGTACTATGGTAACTGCGAAGAAGATCAGATTTCCTAGGTCAGAACTCAGGAGAGCATCACTGCGAGGAGAAGCCTGTCACTGTAGTATGGATGCCGTTGCGAAGAGAGGGCTGCCGCTGCGATGAGAAGGCTGACGAATACTGGAGACAGGTAAGTGTTGCTTCCAAGGTAAATGAGGCTAAGCAGGATTTAGCCTGAAACACCAGCTTTTATAGCCGTCTCGAACCTGTTGCAAGGAAACACATGGGAAAAACAGTCACTATTTTAATTGCACATGTTTCTCAACTGTCTTTTTTCCATTAGGAGGATCAATTAAAGAACCAGCAGTTGTCGACAGTTGACATGTGCTTCCTGGATTATCTGGCTGAGGCCCAGGTGGTCAGAAGGTATCTTGACAACAAGCATTGGTCTAGATCTGCTTTAAACATTGCTAATATGTTAATAACTAAGTTGTCAAGTTCCACAAGGTTTCAAAGGAATACCATGTTTCAAACTGGTACTGTGATGAAAAGAAAATAACAGCATCTCTGATATCACTCATAAAGGACAGGAATGAGGCATGATTAAGGCATTACTAGCCCTCCTCACAGCTGGGACTATGACAGTAGTCTCTCCCAAAGGCCGACCAACAGGCCGAGGTTTAGTGGGGCTCAGAGCATAGAAAGATTGGATCAGATGAGGGGCATGTACAAATGAGGCTGGTTCCCAAGAGCATTCAAAAGGGGCATAACCCTTCTAATAAATCAAAAATACATTTTCCTTAAATGTGTTTTGCATCTAGGATGTATTGTACTTTACATTCTTTATGATCTCTTACTACCACTAAAGGGGGATGCATATCCTTTCATGTGTGTGGATAACTTGGTTTTATAAGAGAAACGTGCAACACTGGATGTGTAGCATAATCATCTGGTAAGTGTAAGTGTACTGTGACTGGTGTCAGAATACCAATAATCAGAAAAGGACCTGTCATTCGTGGTTGAAGTTTCTGTGGGTCATCAAATTTGATGTTGTGAGTGAATAACCACACCATGTCTCCTTCCTTATATTTAGGTTCAGGAGTTCTACGTTTATCGGCTTGTGCTTTCATGATTAGTTTTGTGCTAAACATTTATGGACTTGTCCTTGTGTGTCCTGAAATGTCAATACATTTTTGGAGACAAAAGGCATTAGCTCTGGTGTATTGGGTAACATAATTGGAAGGGACTATAGAGGATAACCGATGAAGAAGAAGAAAGGAGAGTACCCCAGAGCAGTATGAACCAATTATTATATGAGAACTTGGCAAATGATAGGGCTAGTTCCTACTGACTGGTAAGAGGGGAGGTTAAACACCGAAGGATCTGTTCTAAATAATGGTTGACGCTCTCTGTTTGACCATCTGTTTGGGGATGATAGGATGTTCAAAGAGCCAACTCAATTACTATTTTCCCAGAATTTTGGCGTGAATTGTGAACCCCAATCTGAAATAATCTTAGTTGATGGTCCATGTAACTTAACAGTTTTTTATAAGAATATATCACTAAACTCCCCGGCTGAGTGTATCTTTCTGAGGGGAATGAAGTGGGCCATTTTGGATAACATATCTGCTACTACTAGAATGGTGGTAAATTTGTTAGATTTTGGTGAATCAGTGACAAAATCAAAACTGATTGTATGCCAAGGAACTGATAGAATGGGTAATGGTCGTAGAAGACCCAAGGGTGCTAAGTGTTGAGTCTTATTATGACTACATACAGGGTAAGAATTTACATAAGTCTTAACATCCTTTTGAATATTTTCCCACCAAAGAATTCTTAACATTTTCTCTAGGTTCTTCTGGATACCCAGGTGCCCGCTAAGGCCGAGTTATGGTGCCATTCTATGATCTGGTGTCTCAAACCTCCTTGTGGCGTAAACATCCTTTGGTCATGAAAAAGGTAACCTTCTTTCATGCTGTGTTTTGGGTTAAGCAACCAATCCTAGGTCCTTACTGTTTGCAGTGCCTTCTTAACTTCAGTCAAGAAAGAATCACCTATTGTAACTGCCGCAATCTTTTCAGAGGGTATAATACTAGGACGGGGTGTAAAGTTTTCCTTGTCTTCTTTTTGCCCTAACCTAGACAAAACATTTGATTGTAATTGCTTTGTTCCATGACGATGAGTGATAAGGAAATCGAAATCACTGAAAAAGTGTAGCCAACGCAATTGGCAAGGTGTGAGAGCTTCTATTAGAGTAAAGACCTGTAAGTTCTTATGATCTGTGAAAATTGTAATGGTGTATTTTGGTCTAGATAAGTGATGGCGCCATTCTGCAAAAAACACCTTGATGGCCAATAACTCTCTCTCTGTCACTGTGTAGTTTTGTTCAGCAGGAAGTAGCTTTCGAGAACAATACGCTAAAGGGTGCAGATGGCAGTCTTGGGATTTCTCTGAGATAACACCCTGCCAATGTCTTTTTGTGAAGCGTCCGCCTCAACAAATAATGCCTGATCAGAATCTGGATGTGTCAGAACGGAAGCTAATGACAATTTTTGCTTTAAGGTTTAAAAGGCCTGTTAACATGCTTCTTGCCACAAGAATGTTTGGCCTTTCCTCCATTACTGAGTAATTGGTGCCACAATATCTGAAAAACCTGCAATAAATCTCTGATTAAAGTTGGCAAAAACAAGAAATCTCTGGATCTCTTCAACAGAAGTAGGTGACGGCCAAGAAAGAATGGCTTCTACTCTTTTTGGGGACATTGTAATACCTTCTGGGAACAGATGGTAACCCAAACATTCAATTGACCTGGACTGAAATGTATATTTATGTACTTTAGAGCACATAGAATGCTCTCTTCAAATTTTGAAGAATAGTTCTTACGTGCTGGACATGATACTGCTCAGTCTTAGAGAAACTCAAAATATGGTCTATATAAACAATTGCACAAATGTCCAAGAAGTCATGGAGAACTTTGTTGATAAAATACTGAAATGCCACTGGGGCATTGCAGAGGCCAAAAGGCATTACAGTATACTCAAATAGGCCAAATTCCATTCTGAAAACCATTTTCCATTCATCTCCAGTTTTAACACATATGAGGTGGTAAGTACTGCGAAGATCTATTTGTGTACAGATAGTGGAGCCACATACTTAATCTAATAGCACAGGAATGAGTGGTAATGGGTAATGACTTTTAATCCAAGCACTGCTATGAAACGTTTTAATAGCACTCCATCAACTCATCTTTCAAAGATTTCTAACATGTCTGTAACCCCAGATCTTGAGGTAAGTGGACTACAATTTTGTCAGCCTGCAGATCAAGAAGTAAAGGTATCAACCACTCGATCATGCTCTTGCATCTTTAATACGGTTACGGCAATACTGAAAGAACTAATAAATAACAAGGAGAAAGCTTTTGGCTTTGGGGACCCTACTGATTTGGAGGGGAAGTCATTGTTGAGTGGAAAGACCATCCATAAAGAGGTCCGCTCCCATAAAGATTTTGGCTTCCAAGCAGGAAAGTCCCAATGTAAGAAATCTACTAAAAATCCTCCTGCATGGATAGCCCAGTTGACTTAATCCGATTTATCTTTAATAACCCCCCAATTGTAAAGAACTTGCGTGTTAATTCCCAGTCTGTTGAGCAGGACCTGTTCCCTATTTTATAACCCGCCCTAACAAGTGTCAAGTGGAGGTGAATTGAGGGCCATATTTATACCTTTTTTGCACTGCATTAGCATCAAAAAGTTACGCAAATGCGGTGCAAAAAAAGTATAAATATGGGCCTAAGTGTGTCTTCACAACAAGTAAAATCTGGGAAACAGGAGAAGGTTCATAAAGGGAGGAAAAAACCTTGTAGTAAATTTTCAAAGAAAGGTTGAAGGAGGGTATGCATTGGTGGAGTACTGGCTATTTCACAAGCAGTTGAGGGCCATCTGCAAACCTCTCCTCCTTTAGCCCAAGTTGTATGTGAACCTACAAGTGTCCTCACGAATGCACCAGATGAGAGTACCTTGGTAACGAAGAAAGAAGATCATACAGTGCAATCCCCTTGTATTCCATCCTCTCTGAATGTAATGGTTGCCCCTTTTTTAAATTTCGGCTTAAAGAGAGGTAATTTGGACTCAGAAGAGATAATACTTGTAGATTGTAATGTGGATAACAGTACTTTGGGCTTTACTCCTCTTTTTGATGTAGGCGTAATAATAAACAGGTCCTCACTGCTGAAATGTTTTTCTGAAATTGAGAACCTAAGGTTGATTGAAGATAACAATATCAATTTTGTTTCTTTACTACCAATTTTGTCTGGTTTTACATCAAGGGCAATCTAGTTACAATAAACATGATATTAAAAAATTCTGGTTGGTTGCAATTTAAGGGGATAGATATCATCCTTATCCAAAAAGACATTGGCATAGTTCCTCATTGGAATATTGTTATGGGTAAGGGGCAGCTGTCCCTCCAAGTTCTGCCTCCTAACAGAGGGCCCTGTTAGAGCTTAAGGGTTTAGAAGTCCATCTAGGTAAACATGTCAGGCATCCCTAGGGTATCCTACTATTCTTTGTGCCCAAGTAGCACATGAAGATGAGTCACTCAGATGGGACAGGTTACTGAGCATTTTATCCAGTGCCGCACAGAACAGACACTTGCCAAGCCCCCATAATTAGTAATGACTTCAAAGTTATCTCCTGGAATGTTGCCGAGATAAAGAATGGTAGGGAGAAACTACATTTCTTGGGCTCATTAAAAGCAGATGTGATATGTCTCCAGGAAACATGGAGTGTGGTAGGCCTGGTATGTGAAGATTTTCTTATCCTGGAGTGTGAAGCAAATCCTTCAAGATAACGGTCTTATTTGGAGGTATGAATGTTACAGGACCCAAGTAATCTGTTTATGGTAGTAACTTTTCTTAATGCTAGAAGTTATCAAGGGTCTTCCCCCCTACTGCTGATAAATTCTTATATTTCTCCAGATATTGCCTTTGATAAACATTTATGTGAGGTTTTCTCCTATATTAAAAAAGTTGCTTCTAAGGATCAGCCTCCACATATAAAATTGGTAGGGGACCTAAATTGCAAAATATCTAACTCTGCCATAGAGCAATTGCGGAATACTGAAAAAGAAGAAGCCTTGCGTATCCCTCCAGTTTCTGTCCCTCCAAAAATAAGAACAAAAAATAAATGAAAGTGTTGCTGGCCTAGTTGAAAAAGTCTGATTGTTTTATATTTAACAGGAGGCTACCTTCAGATTCTCCAGCAGCATATACACATAAAGCACCTAGAGGGGTACCTACTTTGGATTATTTAGTGCTAGGTTGTACGCCATTTTGCCTTGTGGGTGGCCTAAAGGTCCTAGATCTCCCACTTAGTGATAGAGCTTGCAAGCCCTTTCTTTGAATTTTAATAGGACCCCTACTAGCCCCTGGAAATTGGATAGGGCCACCTTCGGGCTTAACAAGAAAACAGCGCAGACACATTGGGATTATAAAACAAGTATGGTTTTGAAAGCCAGATTAGAAGCTACCCTTGATACTCTAGATAATTAAGTAGGACGTGAAATAGAATGTTTTAAAAAGTTATGAAGCAGGTAATAGAAGCTGTTAATCAAAATAATTCAGCAGACTAGCCTAAGGTGGCCCCTCTTCCTCTTTTACAATTCAATCAGGAAATATATGTACTTGTTAGAGAGCAATACTTGTCTTATGAGCCCAATAGGAAAGCTAGGGTGCTCCTCTTAAAGAGGAGAAGGTTTCAAGTTAAGGCCATTTACAGAAAAAAGAAGGGGACAAGCTCTGGATTAAACTAAGGGAGTGAGTAGTAAAAGACCAGTCCAGGACTTTTTTTGCATGTTAGTTGAGGATGGCTGTGGAGTAAGAGCTAGATCCCTCTCTCTACCCGTTGAGGAATCAAGATAGGTTTCTTTCATTAAGGACCTTTATGTGGCAAATGAGGGGGGGATTAATCAACCTTTGGTAAAATGAGTTTTTCGTTCCTTTTGCCCTCCCTCTGAAGAAGAGCTTATGGCCCTCATTATGAGTATGGCGATTTCAAGACCGTCACATTTGGGATGGCAGTTGGACCACCGCAGACAGGGTGGTCCGACTGCCCTATTGCAACCATGGCAGAGCTGCCATGGTTCGACCGCTGACACTGCCAGGTTGCCGCCGGTCGACAGCCTGGCGGTCTCGGGGTTGTAATCGCCCAGGATTATACTGCATGCAGCGCCGCCCTGGGGATTACGACTCCACAATACGCCAGCCTTTTCATGGCGGTTGGACTGCCATAGAAAGGCTGGTGGAAAGGCGGTGTTGAGGGGCCCCCTGTGGGCCCCTGCACTGCTCATGCACTTGGCATGGGCAGTGCAGAGGCCCCCATGGACCCCCATTGCGCTTTCCACTGCCCGAATTACGGGCACTGGAAAGCGCAATGGGTGCTGCTGCACCCGCCGCACCCCCACATCGATTATGAGCTGGTGTCAATGTTAAGGCCCTGTTCACCACAGGGCCAGCAGGTGGTGAAGTCGTAACAGGGCCGGCGGTGTTCTGGCCAAACTGGCAGTCAGGTGGCTGTACGAGTTTGGTGGGCGGCCCGTCAAACTCGTAATGAGGGCCTTTGTCTGCAATCCTTATAATGTGTACCTCAACAGCAATGGGGCCAGATGAAATCCTCAGCAGTATTTAAAAAAAAAATTTCACTTTGAAGTAAAATCCTTCATCCAAAGTAGCTATGAAACTAAGAAGATTCTCCTATCTTGGACAAGGAGTCTTATAGCAGACAGATCATTTTCCACTGTATATTGTGCAGCTGTCTGGTGACAATACTGAACTACTGTTAACTTAGTGGTAACATGAAAAATATAAAGCTACACAGCAGACAAGACATGAGTCTATGAACACACATCCAACTGCCAGGATAATCCGACATACTGTAGCAAGGTGTATGATATAGGAATTGTCTGTATCCCATATAGCTGTTCCCCAGAATTGAAAGTAGGTGTCACTGTCATATCAGGGGATCAATCAAAGCCTTCCTGTATACAGCTCAAAGCATATCTACCTCTCAAATTTTGTAACCACAAGTTGCATTACAATCTGTAACACTTTGTTCCACTTCAACAGGTCACCTAGCCATTGGGACCATGGAGAGGACACCTGAGACAGCAACTTCCCCCCTGGATAAAGCTGTCAGTGAGGAGAACACCCTTAGATGTGAGGACAATGAGGATGTCTCTGGCCTATCTGGAATACCTGGTCAGTCTACAACTGTCAGCCTCACCCTCCCTACATCAACACCTCCGAGCCCTGTTGCATCTACATCCCAAGCAACCATTTGCCCCCAAACCTGTGTCCCAATGGATAGTTATTATCATCATGTGCCCCCAGTACAGGTACTGGAGTCACCACTAGAAAACCCAGACAATGAAGGACCTGGCACCAGTAGGCAAACTGTGCCCTTGGCCAGAAATGTGAGGGTAGGGTGCATGGGAGGGATGGTGTGGGCCAGCGGATTGAGGCTGCTAGGGATACAACTGACCAGGACACCATCTCCCAAGTCTTCGGAGCCTATCAACAATCCAAAGACGTGGTGGACCAGGTACTTTTCATGATGGGGGAGATTAATCAGTTGCAGAGTGACAACAACCAGGAAGTTATGCAACAGTGGGAGGCCCTCAATGTCAACATGGCCTCCCTAACAGAGTTGTTAAGAGTGAGTATGTACAGCAGATCCCTTCCATTGGCCATGTAACACCAGCCCCTTCATCATCTGTGGCAGCCAGTGGAATGGAGTCGCTGCCAGGGGAAGGACATGCCTCAGACACCCCTGTAGCTAAAAACCCCCACCAAAACATCCAGGAGGAGCAGATGCCAAGACTTCAACCACTGCCAGGAAGTGATCCTCTACTGATTGGTTTCCCTTGTGCGTCACAGATACACCCTGTTGACTGCTTTTAAACCACTGGCCATTTTACAACTGAACCCTTCACCGTTTAAACTTTTGGATTTGATTTCATTCCTTTCATTTTCCTGTGCACTTGTAAATAAACACAAGTATACCCCAAATTATGTTTGGTAGTCAGTTGTCAATTATATTTTGCTTACACATAGTATTCACAAATATACCAAATCTGTTAAGCCACATCTCACATGTACTGTTGAATCTTGGTTTAATGCATATACAATGAAACAATTGGACAATATTCAATCCCCATTAGGGTGACAGCATGCCAATGATCACACAGTGAAGTACATCTTCACAAATGTGTGCTTTAGCATAGGTGTGAATACTTAACATCCCAAAGACTACTGAATTTAGAGACTTGTCAGTCTTTGTCTATCCAACTAGGCAAACAGATTGGTTCAATGTGTCATCAGCTAAAGCCTTATCACATACCCATACCAGAGCTCCCAAAGGACCTTACTCCATAATACAGACAGAGATCAGTACAAATGTCCCCGATCATGGAACCTTCCACTTACCATGGTCAGGTATCTGTAGGCATGATACTCACCTATGTCAGTCTTGATACACATGCACAGTGGCCAGCAATGTGGAAACACAGTGACAGCTACATACAAGTAAGATAGTATCATTATAAAACCAATTAGAAGGTTGAGGTAATGGATTGCACAGAATGATGTGTTTCACAGACACAAGACCACACACATGTGACACAATTGGACCCATATAACATGGCAAACAGGTGTATTGTGTGGAACGAAACACTGTCATCCCACTGTCCTGACAGTCTGGCATTGGAAGTCAGGCACCACCAATATTATGCCATACAGTACTTGGATCAATCCATGCCCACTTCACATGTCAGACCTGCTAATCACACCTGCAAGTGACACAATTAAGAAATGACCACATGAGGATGACACTTTGAATTAATCTGCAAAATAAAATACTAAAACAAAAGATATAGGTAGGTAATGGTAATAAAGACCTATAAAGACATGTCCGAAATACAATGGTGACTCTGATTGTGCATTGAGATAAACATTAACAAAGGAGATCATCACAATAGTCACAACTGCATGTTATACTTTGCAGGCACACCTGAGCTATGTACTGCTTAGCAACTAATGAGCTGTCTGATGGACTTCCCCTGGCTTGGGAGGGTTCATCACTGGTGTCCAAAACCAGGGACTATTTGGGTAGTCAGAACCCCCTATAAGGAATCATTACATGTGTGCAAACATAAATCTTGGGCATCCTTACATTTGGCAGCAGGCATAAGATACTGACACACATGACAGATATGAATTACCTACCAGCAAGGCCTTCTCTGTGTACTGTCGTGTCATCAGCAGTGGGATATTGCTGTTCTGCATGACAAATGCATCATGGACTGAACCTTGGTACCTTGCACATACTTGTGAAATGTAGAGGTCTACCAAACAGACTATTTTGGACATTTGTGGAAGTTCTTCCTGTTCCGATACACCTGTTCATTGCCATTTGGGGAACCAAGCCTACATGGGTACCATCAATGGCTCCCACTACAGGTGGGATGTGTGCCAGAGTATAAAAGTCAGCCTTCACATGGGCCAAATCTTCACGCTGTGGGAATCAGATGTAGATGTCCAGGTGTTTCAACAATGCAGACAGTCCAGATTTCAAGTCTAGACTGAACATAGGCTGGGACATCCCTGCAGCTAGGGCCATGGTATTTTGAACGGACCCTGTGGCCAGGTACTGCAGTACTGACATGACTTGTACAAGAGGTGGTATGGTAGTTGGATGATGAATGGCACGGATCAGATCTGGCTCCAACTGACGACAGACATTCATGATTGCCTGCCTATCCAGGGGGTAGATCTAAATGAAATGTTGATCCTCCATGGTCTCCAGGTCTGCTAGTGGACGGTACATTGGAGGTTGTCTGACCCTTCTCATGCCAGGGTAACCATGTTAGAAAAAATAAGAAGGTATGTCAATCAGTCATTGTGTCCATTGTAAGTGTTAAACTACAAATGTCACACATAATGCTCGGAGATGCCATATGATGTAGTAGATACATGGTATACTGCACATACCTAGGCAAATAATAGCTTATTACTGCAATCCCATCCCCTTTCCTTTATTGTGACTTGGAAATGGAAATGTATGTCACTAAAAGTCACTAAAAGTCACTAAAAGTCTCTGTGATATAAACATTCTTACTATGTTTTACATTTAAAAGGCACAAATACTGTCTGTCTAATTGCCATGAGGGTGCAGACTATGCAACTAAAGATTAATTACTTTCATCTCATCAATATTATAACATGTCTATTAAATCTGGATATTCATCCATGGTTGGTCAAAGCCAGTACTGAAGACTATGACGTAGATGTGTTTCACAGCTTGTGACTCCACATGAAAAAAAAAATTCTGACCATCTAAGGCCCTTAAAATGGCAACAGCCTGACCTACTGTACTGGACATTAGGAAATGACCTACGTCCAGCAGTGGAAGTCGTCATGGTGGTATGCGAATACTACTGTGATGGACATTGTCAATGGAACACAATGGCCAATGGCGATGTCCGCTGGCAGCGACGGTCTCTTACGTAGTGGACGTGACCGCCATCTCATACTTCATCTCTCACTTGACTCCTGACACTGCTGCCAGCAAGACCTCCATGACCTGGGCTGCTGTTTACTGCCTTTCGGAGCAATCATGCTACATCCTACAGGTGATAGGGTCCCTGCCTTATCACTGAGGAGCTGGAGAAACTGGTGGAGGAGGTCCTACCCCTGTATGGTGCACCAGAGTAGCAGGTAAGTGACCATATGCACATATGTTTGATTAGCTCAACTATTCATTGTTATACTAAGCAAATGCTGATGGGCAATGTTTCTGATTGTGTCTTTATGGTGCCAAAGTTGTGGTAGAATGTGTGACTTCATGGGCATGTACTTATGTTTGGTGGCAGGTTTAGAGTCCCAAGACATTGTGGAGAGTATTTCATTTATGTTCCCTGACCCACCTTGTGACTGTTGCACCTGGTTAGTGAAGTTGGTATGCCAGACTCCTGAATCACATCTTCATATGTGTTTGCTGTCTTGTCATATGTGATAATGACAGCTGGTGCTGGTGATGCATGTTGTCTGCCTATTTCCACCCTACATATGAACTCACTCTATATGTTCATCTGTCAGTGGAGGGGATGTTTAAGACAGTGTGTGTTTGGACTGTTGTACTGACTTGTTATTAATTCTGCCTCTTTTAGTGTGGTACATGGGACATGACATTTTTTTTTGTCTATGTCATCCATGCAGATCAACGCCCATTAGAAGAAGGAGATTTGGCGTGACATGGCCAATAAACCCTGGGGGTCCACAGCTGGCGGAGTGCCCACTGTTGGAAGAGGTGGGAGGACCTGACACCCTAGGCCTGGAAGACCACAGAGGCCCAGCTGGGGATGTTTTCCCAATGAAGACAGGGTTTGGTGGTGGCTTACCCTGAGCTGGATGGGCATTTGAAGGCAGCACAGCAGCCACAAGGGGCTAAGTACAGACATAAGTCATGTTTGTCCCTTTACCATGTGAGTGAGTGATGCAACAGATTGTTAGCTCTGACAATGTGGTAATTCCAAAGATCTCCGGTGAACACATTGATATACAGTAGCCATCTATAGCACACAGTTGTGCACATACAAATGTATATGGAGACAAGTTATTCAACTATGATGTCCCCTCAGTACAATAGCACAAAATGGGGCAGATATGACCGTGTCATATGTGTACCACTGTACAGCTTCTTCTGCCCTGGTGATTGTTAATTCCCACCAACAGGTCAATCCTCCCAACGTCATGATGGCACAGTGTGTAGGTCCTTGCTCTTTGTCCTCTGCAATGACACAAGATTCAATTCTATGTGCAACATAGAGTGAGACATATTCAGGTCATCCCTAGTTTTCTTATAGTTTCTGAGAAGTAAAACATCATGTGAGGCTGTGATGTCCAGCTGACATGTCACATGACATACAAGGTTAAGATCTCCACACCTCTTGCACAGTAATCCCCCTTGGTAAGTGAGGGACGTACATGGACATTCGTGATATTTCATCAGAGTTAACAATATGCATGTTGGATACCATTACGTTGTTTCCTCATTTATATAGAAACACATATATTTGTGTCAGAGGTAGAAATGTTACTACCATGCTAATGTTCTGTTAGCGGAAAGTGGTTACACAGCTTTGTCCTTGGGCATACTATTGTAGGCATGATACACAGGCAGTGGTAGCCTATTCACAGTTACATTCATGACAATTATTTGTCAACATTGTGTGTCAATTGAAAGGTTTAGTCATTAATCGACATTGGAAATAGTTATAGCTACCTTCTGTTGCTATGAAGGATATGTCAACTGAGTCCTGGCTGTTTGGGACCCTAAAGTTTGCAGTGACACCTATGTGGTGAAATTGTGGTAGTTCATATACACATGTGATTAGTTTTATAAGTGTATCCAGACTTTTGGCTTGCATCATGGTCGGTGTACCTGTCATGGTAGCATCACATGTGCTTTGGCTCTAAGAATCATCCACAGGTAGATGTAAGGCTTACCATGTCTGATGGGTGGGTAGTGATGTTGTCACTCAGTAAGTGGCCACGTGATGGACTAATTGCATGATTAGCTAGGTCTGAATGTCACCTTCCTGCACACTACAGTAGTTCATTTATAACAAACACTTTATTGACAACTTGTGGTTGTGCGTAGGACATTGGTCTGAGCTTACTGGGCCCTTACATGACTGATAAAGTTTGTTTTCTGAAGATCAATGACCTAGATGGCATGGTCCACATTGTATTTTCAGTCCTTGATACATCACTATTGGTGCATATGTTAGTGTCATTTGTTTTAAATTCTATACCTAAAATTGACATGTGTGACAATTTGAGGTGATGCATGTTGGCATGTGTCCATAGTGTATGGTAGTAACTATGTGACATGAAGAAGGTATGGTATTCTAATGAGGCTGCTGGATTTGGGCGGCAATATCACCTGGTGGGGAACCGGAGTCCAATCCCACACATGTGACAACTGTTCGCCTAATCAATTTCCTGCCAACTAGCAGCACCTTATCTTTGCCCAAGAGCAGGGATGATTTGTGCCAACCAGGCGCATAACAAGAATGGGAAATCATGGTGGATCCGATTTCATCCTTTTCTCTCAGTTACATTAGTCTCACACATGCAAAGACAAACAGAGGCAGAAGATGGTTCAATAAGATTTATTGAATCAGCTGCGTCTTAGATAAAGAGGCATGAAATGCAATAATAAGAATGATGAAACATGCTAAAAGCAAAATTGTGATAAGAAAAGTTAAACACAGAAAAAGTCCCACCATACTGTCACTATGTACTATATAGGTGATTCACACCTAAGCTATATCAGAGCACAACGTGATAAGCCCTAATCCACCTATCAGATTCCCACCTGGAAGACATCATCCCCCATACCTAAGTGTGCCTGTTGTCGAGAGAGACACCATTCCCAAGTAGGCCAGGGAACTGATGATCTCAACAAGCAGCTGCAGCAAAGTTAATCAGCATGCAGTTGTGGTCATCTTGCTGGACCTCTCTCTAATGTACATTGGACAAGGAAATGTTTTTATAATAAAACAGCTGGTGTTCCAAGAAAATGTTCCCATGTCAATATACATGTGTTTCTGTGTATGTTAGAGATGCAATGTACCACTTGTGCGTACAATCTTATTGTGCTGCAGCCTTGAGGAAAGCACAGGGTGAAAGAGAGTTGTGCTGAAATACGTGATGCTTTCCTAGGTGAAAGGAGAACTAGATAAAGAAAATAAAACAGCACCACAAATGAGGCCGATTCTAAACAAGCCTTGTTGCTAAAATAATGTACCCAGAGGCATTACTAAAATGGCTATGCATCAATGGCTTGTTTCTACAAGGCTTGCTTGTCTTTACTTTACAACGTTTCATTGCCTGGTATGTGAAATCAGAGTAAAGTATTTGTATGTGTTGAGTATGGGTTTTTGATTAGTGCAAAGTTATTTCACATTTCCGAACTATTGCTTGATTGGTGCTTGACGATGTTGTTGTGACTAGGGAACCTGTATAATGTGGCAAAGTCACCTTGTTATGGAATGGTCAGTGTGAATGGTCAACTTAAATCATAGTATTGTAGCTGTCAGTTAGGTAGCTTTGTTGGTGTCTAACAATGTTGATATTGAGTGATACACATTATATTTTGCTGTGACATGATGTTGGCACTTTACTGGCACTACCTGGGGGTGTTGGTTAACAGGATGTAATGAGATTTATGTGTAATGTATGATGGAAGTGTTATCTTGTGAATGTAATGAACCAACCTCACTCTCTGTCTTTCAGCATCAGCACAGCAGGTGAAGGAGAAGGGGCACAGCTGAGTAAGGAAGCTTCTGTCCATGGGACCTCCAGTTACAACACCACAGACACTGAGGGACCTAGCGGCCTGGAGGGCAAAGGGAATGCCACAGGGGAGACCGGATCTGAAACAACTTCATCAGAATTCTCCTTCAGTGGCCACTCCCTTGTGGTGGCGGACCCATCTGGGACCACTCCAGTACCATCTCTGTCTGCCATTCCCCTTTCTATCACCACCCTTTGTGTAGCTCCCCACCCAGTTGGCCATGTCTGCCCATTCAGGAGGGTGGGTGTCTCCTTTGCCACAGGTACATCTGCCCCAGCCCCTTTTAGCCCTCCTGCCCTTAGTGAGGAGGCTATCGGCTTTCTGAGGTCAATCTTTGTGGGTCAGTTGACCATAGTGAATGCCATCCAGAGCATGGCACCTCAAATCGAACTGAGCTATGCATTCTTGGAGGGCATTCACGGTGCCCCCCCTCCACCTTCCTCTTCCCAATCTGAATACCCCCTTCCTCGACCCAGTCAAAGCACACAAACAGACTTGTATGCATCCACCTAAACAGACAAGGAAAGTGCAAACATAAGCACAAGACACATCACCGGCATGCACACCAACAGCATCCACCTGCAGACACAGCAACAGTCACGACCTGCCTACCACCCCAGCATAACAGACACAACATCTGACCTACCTGCAGACACCACATCAACAGTCACTGATCCAGCCACCACTCCTGTCCAACCCACAGACAGCACCCCAGCAGACCCTCAGACATCTATCCCAGTCACCACACCCACAGACACCATGCCCACTGACACACCTACATGCAGCACATCCACCATACCTGCAGTCACCACCCCAAAAGATAGCCACCCACCCGCCACTGCAACTCAAGATAGATAAATGCCCTAACTCACCCACCCAACAGACACCTAAGTATACCTTTCACAAACACGCACCAAAGACATCCACACCTAAACATCAGACAACCACTCCCTCTCCCTCCATACCCAAATACCCTTCTGATGACCATCCCTGTGTGTCAAAAATAATTTTGCTTTCCGAGCTTGAACTTTTTCCTACTCCTCCACCCTCCCCATTGACATACCCAAGAGATCTGTTTCCCTCCCCAAGGCCATCCCTTCCACCTGCAAGGTGTCCCCTATCCCCGCCAGCACCTGTGCCCCTCCCCCCACCAAAAAGAAGTATGTACCTCCCAAAAAGATCCAACTGTCCTCCCAAGCCAAAGCCTAACCCCACTCTTGAGCCCAAGCCAAAACCCCCACCACCACCCCTCAAGAATCCCTGAGGTGCATGCCTGCCCCCTTGATGCCCCTATCTGTTGATATTACATGGCAGTCAGGAGTCAAGTAGGGACAACATTTTTTGTCTTTGGTACAAATGACTTTTGAAAGTATGACTTGCCAATGGCCTTGGACTTTAATATATCTTAAGATCATAATATATGATAACCAGCCAGTTCTTGGTGTTTATTGTTACATATTTGTCCTGCATTTCCTTTCCTAGGTTTGATTTGTTCCTATCTGGCATTGGTTGGTGCAGCTTGTGCTTCATGTATTGTATGAGCAGTCTGTGCAGTTGTGTGCAGTGCTTTTGTCCCCCAGGGATAGGGTGTGTGTATGAAGGGACATTTTTGTTGTCATGGTATTGTGTTGTGTTGTGTTGATATGTGTTTGTTGTTGTGCTGGGTGTCGTTGTGCGTTTTGACTGCTTTAGTCTGTGTGCATTGTACATGGCATAATAATTTAGATGTGCTGCGTGTGTGATGTGTGTGTCAATTGCTAGGTTGTATGATGGTGTAATTGTGTGTGTTCCATCACTGACGGTTGTACATTTTGTTGTGTGTGTGTCGAGTCCCCGGCCTGTGTTGATTGTGAGTATGTGACATGTGTTTATATTTCTGCAGTTGTTGTGTTGTTGTTACGAGTTTGTATGTTGTATGGGATTGTGTGAGGCTGGGCCTGTGCTGTGTTGCCGTGCGTTTCTGTGTGTTATTGATGTGTGGAGTGTGTGTGTGTGCTGGCTGCAGTGTGTATGATGGATGTCTCTGATGCAGTATGTGAATGCGTGCGTCACCATACTGTTACATGTGAGTGCAGCCCTTGCACCTCCTTTCCTATGGTATGTTATGAAACTGTACAAAATTTAACAAATTATGAATGTGACAGGTGAGTGTATGTACTTACAGTTGTTGTTGTCCTTGTCGGCGATGATTCTGTCTTTTTGCAAGCAGGAGCAGCAGGATGACGTCTAGTTGTGGTTATATGACGGCTCCAGACTTGTGTGGCTCCCTGGAGGTGAGTGTCTCCTTATATACTGTTCGTTTCTGCCTGGTGTTCAGTGGTGGTTCAACCGTGGCAGAAATGTTGGCGGAGTGCAACCTCGTAATGAATCCGGTGGAAACATTGTCTCCGCTGGACTGTTGATAGCTCCAATTGACCGCGGTGGCTGTCCACACTGGCGGTGCCGACAGTGCTTTGACAGGATTCTGTTTGTATTGCTGCCAATGTCATAATTTGGCGATCTTCTCCGGCGGCCTGTTGGCAGTCGAACTGCCAACATGGCAGTCATAGGACCGCCAAACTCGTCAGGAGGCACTTAGGGGGTGATTCTCACCCTGGCGGGCGGCAGAGGCCGCCCGCCAGAGTTCCCCCCTCCAAAATACCGCTCCGCGGTCGAAAGACCGCTGAAGGTATTTTGGGTTTTGCACTGGGCTGGCGGGCGACCGCCAAAAGGCCGCCCGCCAGCCCAGTGCAAAACAGCCTTCCCACTAGGACGCCGGCTCAGAATTGAGCCGGCGGAGTGGGAAGGTGCGACGGGTGCAGTGGCACCCGTCACGTATTTCAGTGTCTGCAAAGCAGACACTGAAATACAAAGTGGGGCCCCATAACGGGGGCCCCTGCAGTGCCCATGCCATTGGCATGGGCACTGCAGGGGCCCCCAGGGGCCCCACAACACCCCATACCGCCATCCTGTAACAGGATGGCGGTGTGGGGTGTCAGAATCCCCATGGCGGCGCAGAGGATTCTACAGGGCAGCGGAAAACCGGCGGGAGACCGCCGGTTTTCCCTTTCTGACCGCGGCTGAACCGCCGCGGTCAGAATGCCCTGCGGGGCACCGCCAGCTTGTTGGTCAGAATGACCCCCTTAGTTATTCCATATGTGCAATAGTTTGGTTGCACTGTGAAATTGATAAGATGAAATGGAGAAGATGAAATTGATAAGATGTCTCCTTTTATTTTAAGGGCTGTATTCATACGCCCCTAGCCCCACAGGAGTGTCACTTTTTGTGATGCTCCTGTGGGGTTAAGCACAGTGCTGTATTTACAAGGTGGTGTTTAGTTACTTTTTGTGACTTAACGCCACCTTGTAAATACGGCCCCTTCTCATGCAGCACTGTGCGTGGAAGGGGTGTGCAGTTGGTGTTGCTGTCAGGTGCCATAGCAACATTCATTGCATTTTGATGCTGTCTCAGATTTATGAAATTGCGTAAACCTGAGGCAGTGCCAAAATCTAACGCCACCCCCAGCGGTGGCATTAGCAGGTTGCAACGAGGAGAAATACTTTTATTTCTCCTCGTTTTTTGCTTAATCTATGCTTGTTGCATTCTGACGCACGCATAGAAAAAAGATAAATGTCTAATAATTTGAAAATGACGCTTTGGCACTTCTGTTTGTGCTGCATTGTGCAGCACAGACTAAAGTGCCAAAGCACCATTAGTGATTGTTTATGTGCGGGAAGGAATTCCTTCTCGCACATAAACAATCACACCCCTCAACACAGACATCCTTGCACGATGGAGAAAGGATGCCTGCGTTGGCCCTGGCAGACAAATTTAGCGCCAGCACAGGGGGAAACACCAGGTTGCACCATATTCCATTAAATTCTGCGCATCCCTGCATATCTGAAGTGACACAGCACTGCCAACTCTGGCGCAGCACCGTGCTGCACCACTTTTCTTTAAATCTGGCCCGAGTGTTTTTAGGATAAACATTGAGGTTGTTTTGTTGTTCCGTATATATGGCAATTACTTATCTCTTTTTTTAATTTATGCCTTTGGTGGGTTTTTTGTGGACCTTTTCGAAGTCCCACAAGAAAAAAGAAAAAGAAAAAATAGACTAAAATTTTAAAAAATGACTAGCCCTGCTTACAGCTGGGACTATGACAGGCTTGCACGGTATTTCTTTGTACTTTGTTTTTTTAAATGTCATTGTGGTGGGTGCCATGAAATTTAAGTAGGGGCGTAGTTAATTAATATTTTTTTGCATTGAATTGATTTTTCATCTTTTGTAAATAGAAATTGTTGCACATCTCAGTACTTTTCTCTCCATGTTTGTTACATTTGCAATATTCATTTATTTTTTACTATGTAGCCCAGACTTCCAATGGGCCATCTAGCCAGTAGGCCATTTTCTGGTCATCAGTGAATGAAAGACATGTTTCTGTGGTATATGGTTTTAAGGCCTCATTTAGGGCAGGGATGACATTGGATTGAATTAAAAATTTTGACTATTGCTTGCATTTCATGTTTTTCTGCAAAAAGTGTATATGTGGGGTAATATTTGAGAGCATAGGAGGATGCATGTTGTTGTAAAATTTTCATTGCTCAGTTAATTTTGCTGTTTTGCATGGCTGCAATAATGTTAGTGTTTTCTTCAGTGTTACCAACAAGGAGGCATCCTTTTGCTGGACTCTATGTGTGCCTGTTTGTTATCGGCCACCATTTGCCTTTTCTGTTCATGCAATGTGGGCAGAGGTCATTTTGTGTAGTCCATGTCCATAGGCCTGAATATGTTCTTTGTTCCCAAAGCCTCCTTGCTTGCAGCTGGCGGCCATTTTGTGCATCCAGCCAGTGTGATGGCATCCAGCCATTGTTCTTCATGTCTCCTTGCTCTCTGCTATTATTTGACTATGTGACTGGCAACCGTTTTGTACATTCAGTCAGTGTGCCTTTGCCATAGGCTTACATGTGTTCTTTGTTCTCCAGTCCGCCCTGCCCTCTGCTGTTGTATGACCATGTGGCTGGCGGCCAACTCAGGCAAGTGGGATTTTGCCATAGGCTTACATGTGTTCTTTGTTCTCCATGCCTCCTTATTCGCTGTTTTGTGCAAAGAAGTGCATGAATGAATATGATACCAGTTTAACAATATGCTTGGGGATCATTATAGACTATTTTGTGCATCCAGCCAGTGTATCTTTGCCATAGGATTGCATGGATGTATGTGATACCAGTTTAATAATATGCTTGGGGATCATTGTAGACTGTGTATACTAAGAAAATGATTTTCATGAACAGTGCTTAGTTTATAACACGCTTTTTTGCATTTGGTTAGTTTTCACCTCTTTGCGTCACAATAGGTTTCTGTATTCTCATCCTCCCATACAAACATCAGGAATTATTGATCTTTTTTAATTAAAGCTTTTGTTTTAATTTTATTATTTTAATGTTTTTATTTTATTTCTTTGTCTCAATTTGTATATAGTTTTTTGGTGTAAGTTTCTGTTTTACATTTTTTATAATTTTAATTTCTTAGTTTTTATTTTTTTACTTTCTATTTTAGATTTTTACTTTTTTGTTTTGTTTTACTTTTTATTTATTTATTTTATTTAATTTTTTTGCATTTTGCCTTGATCCATCCATCCATCCACCATTAGCACGCAGCCGTGCTGTAGAATTCAGTTTGTTTCGGTATAATTCAGTTTCCTCCTGGACACCCGGGCTGGGGTGCACTGCAGATACATCAACATTTGTAAATGATCATTATTCCATTTCCCTTGGACCACCTTGCTGCCATATGTTTTTTTATGGATTATTCCATTTACCCACACACCTCTCTGATTACCACATGTGTCTCCTTTAAAACAGATGGAGATAAAGCAGAGACCTATACCTGTATGTTGTGTTGCCTGATTTGCAATTACATTTTATGGTATGATGGTGGTATGTTTTGAACTTACAATGTTTGGATAAATTGTTAGTTAGAAACCAACCACACTAATATTACACTTGTCTGAACTATTTCAACCTGCAACAATGCCATGTTTCACTAACTACATGTTTTTCTTGCTTGGTTGCTTTTAGGTGGACAAGAGAAGAAGAGACATCATCCACAGTGCTTCTAAAGAGAAGGCCTGTCGGTGATTTCAGTCCTCCAATCCCTTCCACTTGTGCAGCTTAGTTCCACTACCAACTGAGAGTTTTAAGATGGGCTCAAAGAAAGCTGCTCCCAAGAAAGTGGTCAATGAGAAGAAGCAGCTTTCCACCAGTGGCATGCCAACCGCAACCTTTCTCAAAACATCTTTGCCTGCCACACCGGCCTCTGGGGAAGAACCACAGAGCAGCACTACTGCACCAACAGCACTACCCAAACCTAAGTCCAAGACCATGTCTGTCAGTGAGGCATCCACTACAATCATGGTGATGCTGACGAGCAGTGACGTTGAATTGAATTTGTCCCTTCCACAAATTAGTATCCACTTATTTCATGAAAGAGAGCAAAGTGGACAGCAGCTACAGCCGGCAATAGTAGATCTTCCTAAAGTTGGAGCAGAACAGGAGGTTGGCTTCCTTCTGAGCAGGAACCTCCCCTTTTAAGATCATTGGCTCCCAGATCTCCAGCAAGGAAAAGGATGGGTAGTACTCCACCATCTTCTTCAAGTACCACTTACGAAGATGATGATAGTAACATGGAGGGGATCCCAGCAGAGTCCAGGAGATGCCGGGAGAGGCTTGGGAAAATAAAAGTTACTGAAAACTTTAGATTCATGGGAGGTGATGATAATCAGGAGGATGACGGCAACAAGCCAGTCATTGCGGAAGCTGCTACAGAGGAGTCTGGCATTACTATACCACCTGCTCCGAGGGTTGTGGCACAGGTAGCACCGCCAACTTCCATATCTGTAAGCCTCCAGCTAAGGGCTGCACCAACCCCTACCCCAGTAGAACTATGCACCACAGAGAGGCAATCAACACACCCACTTACCTCCCATTCTTCTTCAGGCATTGGCAGTGGTCCAGTAAGAAAGTGCTTCTCCCCAGTTTAGGACTTTTTTATGATTAGCAAATACAAGAACATTGCAATATGCCCCATTTGCCACACAAGTATTTGTCGAGGTTAGCCAGTTCTACATTATGGTGCTGGAGGCCAGATGACTCATATGAGAAAACATCACGAAATCTGGTGGGAGGAGCACCTTAAAAAAAATTGCTGAACTTGGTTGTGGTGGCAAAGGTGAGGAGAGCTGGGAAACATCGATTGCAACTAGTAAAGTCATTGTGAAATGTGAGGAAGAATAGGATGAGATCCTCACGTAAAGGAGCCCTGTCCCCAGCAGTGTGCCAGAATCACCTGCCTCAGCAACCTCACAATGGCACAAGGCGACTCAGAGTCAGATGGCGACACCGCGGCATACAGTGACTGCCACATGACACACATTGAGTGTACTACCTCCTACGTCTTTAAAATCACCTGCAACAGTGGCTGCAGAAAAGAAGAAAATCCAGGCTACTATTACAGGCATGTTTAGGCAGGAGAGGTTGTACGGCCACAACCATACAAAGGCACGTTTGTACAATGGGAAGCTGCCAAAAATTTTGGCGCTGGACCTTCTCCCTTTTCTTTTTGTGGAAGGAGTGGGATTCTAATGAAAGGTACAAGGTGGGGCATAATTCGCCACAGTGGTTGTTCCATTGCTCCATCAAGATGCGCTGGAGATGGTTGGACATGCTTTGCAACAAAGTATTGTCCACACTATCCACTTGAGGACAGACATGTGGATGAGTTTTCAGTCGACTGATTAGATGTGCATCACTGCACACTGGATCTCTTTTTCGGGGGTAAAGCAAAATCTATCTACAGGTCTTGGCCCTGTAGAAAGCTTTAAGAGCAATTGACGGCATGCAACAGTAGCCATGTTAGCCATGGAAAAATCAAACACAGCTGCAAACATCTTGGACGAATTTAACAGCAAGGTGTCTAAATGGCGTTGACGCAGAGGGTTCAGAAATGGATTTATTGTCACGGATAATGGCAGTAACATAGCCAAGGCCATGGCAGATGGTGGCAATTTCAGGGATCTTTGTTTGGTGCACTGCACCAACCTGGTTGTGAAAGATTTTCTCTAAAAAAAAGACATAGCTCCTGATTACAATCTTGGCAGATGGGATACTCCATCACAAATGTGATGGATATCCCGTCCGCCATTTTACAAGTTCCATTATATCCTATGGGCTGCCCAGACCCCAGGAGGGCAGAAGCCTGTCTGTGGGTTGGCAGCAGCAGTAGCTGCAGTGAAAACCCCAGAGAGCTAGTTTGGCAGTACCCGGGGTCCATGCTGGAGCCCCATGGATGCATGGAATTGGCACCCCAATGCCATATTTGGCATGGGGGGACAATTCCATGATCTTAGACATGTTACATGGCCATATTCAGAGTTACCATTGTGAAGCTACATATAGGTATTGACCTATATGTAGTGCACACGTGTAATGGTGTCCCCGCACTCACAAAGTCTGGGGAAATTGCCCTGAACAATGAGGGGGCACCTTGGCTAGTGCCAGGGTGCCCTCACACTTAGTAACTTTGCACCTAACCTTCACTAAGTGAGGGTTAGACATATAGGTGATGTATAAGTTACTTGAGTGCAGTGTAAAGTGGCTGTGAAATAACGTGGATGTTATTTCACTCAGGCTGCAGTGGCAGTCCTGTGTAAGAATTGTCAGAGCTCCCTGTGGGTGGCAAAAGAAATGCTGCAGCCCATAGGGATTTCCTGGATCCCCAATACCCTGGGTACATAGGTATCATATACTGGGGAATTACAAGGGTGTTCCAGTGTGCCAATCAGAATTGGTAAAAATGGTCACTAGCCTACAGTGACAATTTTAAAAGCATAGAGAACATAAGCACTGAGATTCTGGTTAGCAGAGTCTCAGTGACATAGTTAAGCACCACACAGGGAACACATATAGGCCACAAACTATAAGCACTGGGGTCCTGGCTAGCAGGATCCCAGTGACACAGGCAAAAACAAACTGACACACAAGTAAAAATGGGGGTAACATGCCAGGCAAGATGGTACTTTCCTACACTACAGGCGATGACAGTGACAGAGAAAGAGTGCACCACACTCCCATTCAATGTGCATGGATGTTTGGCTGGCCATCTCGGGCCGGCCAAACATACATGAGTACAGGGATCTTTCTAACCCAGCACTTTATTGCCAGGTTAGAGAGAGCAGGCAGAGGCTTCCACTCTGCCTCGGAGCGCCCAGCCAGGGCACACCATCTAATCCTAATGCTGCTTTCATGCTGCTAGCAGCATAAGTGCCAAAGCAACAGATGACGGACAGAATGCAGAGCGAATCAAACATTCACCCCCAGTCACAGATCTGGGTTTAATCCATCATTTCTTTTTGCTTGGAATGCCATTCCAGTTTGGATCCACCCATATGCAAATCAGTCTTGACCCTGTTCGCCATGGGAACACTCCAGCCCGAACTGCCAAGCCAAGTCCTCCCTGAACCAGAAACAAGCATCCTGGGGCCGGTTTCAAAGTATCACACTTCATCACACAGGCCAACTTGAATCTGGTGGCATAGCAGGCACAGGGCCACCGTCTAGGCATACCCTTCCCACTTGGGGCAAAAGCAAAAAATCCAAAAGCATCAGGTGACAGACAGAAGGCAGAGCACATCAAACATTCGCCCCCAGTCTAAGATCCAGGATTAATCCATCATTTTGTTGCTTGCCATGCCATTCCAGTTTGGATCCAGCCATATGCAAATCAGTCTTGACCCTGTTCCCCATGGCAACAGTCCAGTCTGATTTGCCAGGCCAAGTTCTCCCCGGATCAGAAACAAGCATCCTTCATAAGCCAGGCTACATTAAATTTGGTGGCATAGCAAGCACGGGACCCACATCTGGGAATACCCTTCCCACTTGGGGCATCAAATGCAAAAGTAACAGATGCAGGCAGAGTGCAGCGCAAATCAAACATTCACCCCCAGTCACACATCTGGGTTTAATCTATCAGTTTTTTTTGCTTGCCATGCCATTCCAGTTTGGATCCAGCCATATGCGATTCAGTCTTGCCCCTGTTCTCCAAGGGAACAGTCAAGCCCGGACTGCCAAGCCAAGTCCTCCCTACACCAGAAACAAGCATTCTGAAAATGGTTTCAGGGTATCACCCTTCATCAGATAGTCTAGCTTGAATCTGGTGGCATAGCAAGGATGGGACCCATGTCTGGGCATACCCTTCCCCCTTGAGGCAACAAATGCAAAAGCAACAGACGATGGACAGAACACAGAGCGAATCAAACGTTCACCCCCAGTCACAGATCTGGGTTTAATCCTTAGATGTTTTTGCTTGCCATGCCATTCCAGTTTGGATTCAGACATATGCAAATCAGTCTTCACCCTGTTCCCCATGGGAACAGTCCAGACGGAGCTGCCAGCCAAGTCCTCCCTGGACCAGAAAGAAGCATCCTGGAACTGGTTTCAAGGTATCACCCTTCACCAGCGAGGCAGCTTGAATCTGGTGGCATGGCAATCACAGGACCCATGTCTTGGCATATCCTTCCCACTTGAGTTGAGAAATGCAAAAGCAACAGATGACAGACAGAATACAGAGCAAATCAAACATTCACCCCCAGTCACAGATCTGGGTTTAATCCATTAGTTTTTTGCTTGCCATGCCATTCCAGTTTGGATCCAGCCATTTACAAATCAGTCTTGACCCTCAGCCCGAACTACCAGGCCAAGTCCTCCCTGGACCAGAAACAAGCATCCTTGGACTGGTTTCAGGGTATCACCCTTCATCAGCCAGGCTAGCATGAATCTGGTGGCATAGCAAGCATGGGACCCACGTCTGGGCATACCCTTCCCACTTAGGGAGACAGATGCAAAAGCAACAAATGACGGACAGAATGCATAGCAAATCAACATTCATACCCAGTCACAGATTTGGGGTTGAATCCATCAGTTTTTTTGCTTGCCATGCCATTCCAGTTTGGATCCAGCTGTATGCAAATCAGTCTTGACTGTGTTCCCCATGGGAACAGTCCAGCCCGAACTGCCAGGCCATGTAGTCCTCCCTGGAACAGAAACACGTATCCAGGAACTGGTTTCAGGGTATCACCCTTCACCAGCTAGGCTAGCTTGAATCTGGTGGCATAGCAAGCACAGGACACACGTCTGGCCATACCCTTCCCACATGAGGCAACAAATGCAAAAGCAACAGATGACGGACAGAATGCAGAGCGAATCAAATATTCACCCCCCAGTCACAGATCTGGGTTTAATCCATCATTTCTTTGACTGGCCATGCCATTACAGTTTAAATTCATCCATTCACTTATCAGTCTTGACCCTGTTCCCAATGGGAACAGTTCATCCTGAAGTGTCAGGCCAAGTCCTCCCTGGACAAGAAACAAGCATCCTGGGACTGATTTCAGGGTATCACCCTTCACCAGCCAGTCCAGCTTGAATCTGGTGGCATGGCAATCACAGGACTCACGTCTTGGCATACCCTTCCCACTTGAGGCGAGAAATACAAAAGCAACAGATGACGGACAGAATGCAGAGCGAATCAAACATTCACCCCTAGTCACAGATCTGGGATTAATCCATCAGTTTTTTTCTTGCCATGCCATTCCAGTTTAGATCCAGTCATTTACAAATCAGTCTTGACCCTCTTCCCCATGGGAACAGCCCAGCCTGAAGTGACAGGCCAAGTCCTCCCTGGACCAGAAACAAGCATCCTGGGACTGGTTTCAGTGTATCACCCTTCATCAGCCAGACTAGCTTGAATCTGGTGGCATGGCAAGCACGGGACCCCTGTGTGGGCATACCCTTTCCACTTAGGGCGACAAATGCAAAAGCAACAGATGACGGACAGAATGCAGAGCGAATCAAACATTCACCCCCAGTCACAGATCTGCCTTTAATCCATCAGTTTGTTTGCTTGCCATGCCATTCCAGTTTGGATCCAGCCATGCAAATCCGTCTTGACCCTGTTTTCCATGGGAACAGTCTAGTCAAGACTGCCAGGCCAAGTCCTCCCTGGGCTATAAGCAAGCACCCTGGGATCGGTTTCAGCGTATCAGCCCTCATGAGCCAGGCTAGCTTGAATCCGGTTGCATAGCAAGCACAGGACCCACGTCTGGGCATACCCATCCCACTTGGAATGACAAATGCAAAAGCAATAGATGACAGACAGAATGCAGAGGGAATCAAACATTCACCCCCAGTCACATATCTGGGTTTAGTCCATCTATTTTTTTGCTTGCCATGCCATTCCAGTTTGGATCCACCCATAAGCTAATCAGTCTTGATGCTGTTCCCCTTGGGAATAGTCCAGCCCGAACTGCCAGGCAAAGACCTCCCTGGACTAGAAACAAGCATCCTGGGACCCGTTTCAGGATATCACCCTGTGTAAAAACACAACATAAAAACAAGTTATGCCATAAATATGTTGCTAAAAATTACATTACTTTAGATTTATAATTACTAAAACAAATTAATGAATGTATAAAAATATAAGAAAATGTTAAAGAAATGTATGAACCCTTTTTACTGTAAATACAAATGCATATTGAAATTAAAGTACATCAGTATATATGCTACAATTATTTGAAAAATCTGTCTATAAAGAATATGGTAAAATACTGAAATATTTTTATTATTTCTGAAAACAAAAATTACATACCACCCAAAGCCACTCACAATTCAACATTTTAGCACTTTGAGGGTTATAACTTGACCACCATATTAGGAGTGTGGCAGTTATACTAACAAAAGACCGCCAACGGTCCACCGGCACCGCCAGGTAGCACAGACTGCCACGGTCGCAAGGAAGCACGAACAGGCCAGCGGAGCTTGTGTTGCTGTTTGAGGTTGCACACTGCCAATGTGACCATGGCAGTCCATCCACCACTTATAAGAAGGCCAAAACTGACAGTATAAAGAGAGACACTCACCTGCAGGCAGACTCGCAGGCCCGGTGCTACCACAGAACCATTCACAAACATCATGCCGCTGCTCCTGCTAATCCAAAGACAACGACATCCACGCTGCCGTGGGCACCAACAACAGTAAGTACACACACCTACCTCTATCATTAACCTTAAAAACAGCGTGTTGTGCATGCTTACAGGTCATGGGGGTATGCCACGGGCAGCAGGTACACGTCTCAACCTATACACACCCACAAACATGCATTGACATGGGCACGCACACAGTCACTATACGCCCACTTTGGACAGCACACATAGACTGCACCTCAAACTATACAAATACAGACGGCCACACAGCTCAGGCAGAGGGACACTGAAGGCTACACTACATTGTCACACCACTGACCAGGGACTGTCCCCACATACAACACACATATGTAACAAGTGACCTGGAACACAAACAACACCACCATGAAACAACCCTGCAATGGACACACACATCACAGCACAGCACAATGGAAGTGCAATGGCATGCACTAAACACAGAGAGACATATAGACAAAGAAAACATGACAAACATAACTGCCCAAATGGGGGGGGCATCTGGGACACCCAGGGAAGGGGACTGCATTGGGACACACATCACCTTGCACAGGCCCCTCAAACAACATGTGCACATGGACAAACAATACTAAACCCAAATGTCATGCACATCTGCACACTGGGGAGGTGCAAGCCAACAAAGTCATACAACTCTTACTGCATGGGACATACCACTACAGGGACTAGCTGCAAGAGAAACTCACCTAAATGGACACATGCACATGCAAATTTAAACACAACAAGCACAACTGAATGCACTCCATGTCTGCACAAACAAAACTCCAGATGACACACATTGAATACATACAGAAGCCATATCCAGAGGACAACTCAAACACTATACATGCCCACATTGCACAACACAAAAAGAAATACTTACCATACCAAATGCTACACAATGCCATAACACAAATATTACATTTACACACACATACCTATACACACAACATATACCCTTCTCTTTGGAGGTTGAGGGAGTGGTTGTAGGCAGTGTAGGTGTGGATGTTGTGGGTGTGTGCTTATTCAACGTATGCCTATGTGTGGTGGGTGTCTGTTGGGTGGGTCAGTGAGGGCGTTTATGTGTCTTGGACTTGGGAAGTGGAAGTGCTGGGGGATGCCGTGCTGTCTATTGGGGTGGTGACTGCAGGTATGGTGGATGTTGTTGATATACTTGTGTGTCTGTAGTTGTGGTATCTGCAGGTGTGGTGCTTGTGGTGGATGTCTATGGATCTGCTGGGGTGGTGTCTATAGGTAGGATGGGTGTGGTGACTGTGTCAGTGAATGTTGTGGTGGTGTTTGTCGGTATACTTGATGCCATGTGTATGATGCGGGCGTGGTGGGGGTGTTAGGGGAAGTTGTGACTGTTGTGATGTTTGTGCGGATCTGTTTGTGTGCTTTGGGTAGGTAGAGGAAGGAGGGATTTAGACTGGGAAGAGGGAGTTTGAGGGGGGGATAGAAGGTGCAGGGTGACTAGCTGCCTTCAGTGTGGAGGCCAGAGCCTGAAAAGATCTCTGTAAGCCAGCCATCGCACCATGAATGCATTCTAGGAATGCATTTGTTTGTTTCAGTTGGGTCACTAGATGGCATTCACAATGGCTGACTGACCCATAGAGATACTTCTTAGGAGGTCAATAACCTCCTCACTTATGGCAGCAGGGATAACATGGGTGGGGGCAGAGGTGCCTGCAGCGAAGGAGACACCCACCCTCTTGGGTGAGTGGGCACAGCCAACTGGGTGGGGACCAACAGGGAGGGCAGTGATAGAACGGTGGTGACAGACAAAGATGGTGTTGGGGGATGCCCCCATGGGTCTGCCGCCAATAGGGAGTGGCCACTACAGGAGGACTTTGAAGATGATGATGATGTAGATCCAGTCTCCCCTGTGGCACTCCCCTTGCCCTCCAGGCCACTAGGTACCTTCATGTCAGTTGCCTCTTGATCCGAGGTCCCGTGGCCAGATGCATCGCCCTTGGTTCAGCCCTGTCTCCTCCGCTTACCTGTGCCGATGCTGCAGGTCAAAGCGGAATATTGTCATCACAAGTCCATAATAACACCTGAACCACAACTCAGATTGACTAAAAATACCATTATGTCAAGTAATCCCAAGCAAAACAACTCATCTAAGTGGTGCGTGCATGTCCATGGCATATGCATGCATGCCATCTGGATTTACTACAGTGGCTTACAGTAAAATCAGGACCTCAAACGACTACAATTGCTTGGTTGAAGTCTTGGAACCACACTAACCATACAACAACTAGGATTCCTCTTCATCTTCAAAGCTGTTCCACATGCAGCAGACATCAGTCAAATATTGGTAAATAACACTGTCCCATTGTAAATTCCATCCCCACATATCCCACACAAGATCATTCACAAATCTGTTTACCACATACATAATTCACCAGGATTTCGAAATGATGCCCTGAAATCCTACTATGTGGGTCACAATAGCTCAATATCCTGGTATAGGTGGCATTTAAATAATGATGTCACACAGGAAACATTTCAACAATGTACATGTTACCAAGTGACATCTGTCGCAATAGGGTCAAGGAGGTAGCATCAATGTAACTCAGATAGGCCTCACATATGGAATTGAAAGGAACACTGTTGATGTCAGGTTCAATATGTCAGGGAGAGATGTCCTCAGAACAAACTAACCAATAAATTAGCAAAATCCAGAATAGTCACCACTAATGTCTGAGACCCATTATAATGATATCCTCTGAGTGTTTCTGTAGAAGACATCTGTCCTTTGCATGTTCGAGAGGCACAGAACTTCGAAAGAAGATTAGAAGGCCCTCAAGCTGTTGCCCAATGAGCACCAACATCACTAACCACATCTTGGACATGCCAATCCTGGTGTCTGTATGTGGATGAATGTCTGTACCCAAACACATGTGATGTCAACATCACTGCAACTCACTCCATGATGCATGCCAACAGTCAGGGCGCAATCCTCAATATTTACACATGTGCAGTACACTCTTCCACATGATTCCACATCAAGGGCATATATAAACACAAAGTGGTTCCAAACTCTGGGCCTACCTGTCATCTTCCTCATAGCTACTGCAGTTCTACATGTCAAATGACATACTATGAGGCATGAAGGTATATGTAAAACTATGAACAATGGTGACACACTCCTGTCTGTGGCACAACATGAAATGGACGCCCATTGTAGATTTACTATTCTACTAACAGTTTTCCATGCACATATATGATGGAATACAGACATCATCTCATCAGCATAGGTAGAACATGCATGGAACAGCAACATAGAACTCCTTTCTAAAGAGAAAGGGACACATGCTCACATGCAGGCACAAGGAATGTTGGCAACAGTGATGACACATCATTCATGTCAATAGACATTCCCCACTTACCAAGGGAAAGCAGTTTGCCACAGCTACAAATAGCTATGTAAGCCGTGCCACATGTATGATGGACACCTGCCTGGGGTAACAAATCCAATGGGAGGGGCTCATAGTTGCACATGTGTTCCATTCCATAACAGGGCATTCTCAGACTGCCCATAGTTGTTGGGTTGATGCCGGTGAGGAACCCAACTATGCCAGTCCGCTTCAACAATGCCCATGGAAGAACACGGCATGTCGTGGAGTGGGATTTTGAAGGCCAGATTTAGGTGTCTGGACAAGACAGGTAGAACCCTCCTCTACTCACCCACAAAAAGTGTGTAAGATCAATGTTGCTTGCTGCATGCTCCACAACACTGCCCTGCAGAGGAACATCCTAGATGAGGGGTAGCCAGCAGTGCCACTGGGTGAGAATCCTGAAATGCCAAGTGAGGATGACAGTGACGAGGAGGAAGGTGAAGACATGCAGGGAGATCTAATCAATCATTACTTTACCTGAGTATAAGTAAGTATTGTTATGTCATTTCTGTGACTCTATGAGGAACTGTAATTGTCAGGATGTGTGGATTAGGGTGTTTTTCTTACAGATTGTGGATGTTATGCTTTGCTGTATACATCCAAGCGTTGCTTGCTAAGTCAGACTTGAACATTTTGCTACCTTGATTATCTGCATGGTTTGTGTCAGTCTCATTGCAACATAAGTGTATCCATGATGTTTGATGTGAGCTTAAGGTCATAGGTGTAAATGCCCAACCTAAACTCCTTGTATTATTCATTATCCACGTACCTTCACCATGCCATCCTCATTTGGGCATTTCAGAGTTGTGACATTGGCTGGTATCGGATGCTGTTCTGACATAGGAAGAGGCAATGGATTGATCCAGGTAACATTGGTCAAATATTTAGGGTGTATGAGTCGTGTGACAAGGCAGCTTGGACAGTGTGTGGATGGAAATCAGCAGTGCAGGATACACAGGTGTGATGTGGTGTGTTGGTCCAGTTGTCACATGTGTGCGGTTATATGGCCTAGATATATGTTCTTATCAAGTGCAATCCATGCATTCTCCCTTCACATTGTGTTGACAATGTCCTGTATGACCTGTTTGTAGCTTTAGATGTGTTTCCTCATTGCAGGCCAGAGTGCCTGTGACACCACACTGACAGCGGTTGTATCATACCACCAAATGCTTTGTCATTGTAATGGGTTGAGCCCATGATCAGGGGCTGTTATACTGCCCTTTGTCTGTGCAATGGCTTATGTAATGTTGCCAGAACATGTTTTGGTATGTGATAAGGCTCATGCTGGTGAGAACATCTACTAATCTGCTAGCCTATTTTACGAGACAGGTCTGACAAAGCCCATTTATCTGTGGTCTGGGGATGGTATCTTGGCATATCTAGCCTGATCCAATGTGGTTCAGACATTCTTGACTATGACAGTCCAGACATTTTGACAGCCTAGTTGCTGTACAGTACAATACCCTGTTTGGTGTGACTAGACACTTGTATCACTGTAGTGTTATTAATTCTCAGCATGATACTACATGTGACATATCCCTCCTTCCACTACCATCTTGTGTCTTCCACATCTGAACATTTTTAACTTGTGGAACAGAAGCAAGCAGGAAATGTTTTTGTGATTGGTGAGTTTATTTACATAGGTGTAGTAAATAAAAAACTGATGCTACACAAGATGAAAGTGAGGGGTTCAGTCATGGTGGATGAAATCATACTAGTACATGCCACAACATCTGTGGTCCAAATTCCAGTGTCTTACTACCATGGAAGATGGAATGTGGTTGGAGAACGGTCAACAGAGTGAATAATTGGCACACAAAGGAGTGAAATCATAAAGTGGTCACTTGCTGGCAATTGTGTCTTGCCATCTGCACCTCCTGAAGGATTGGGTGGGCGTCCCCGTTTGCGGAGGCGTTCTGCAGCTTCAGAGGAAGGGGTGCCTGAGGCAGGTGCTTCCCCTGACAGGGCCTCCCTTCCAGTGATTGCCACCGATGTAGAAGGGCCTGATGTTGCTGGGCCAAAGGAAGGGGTGTAATGTTGCTCAGGGTCCCTGATCAGGTTACTGCTAATTTCTCTGAAAACCCCTGATAGAGATAACAGGATGGTATTTGTGGCCTCCTACTTTTCCAATGACTCTTAATGGAAGTCCCTCTGCAACCGCTTGATTTCCTTGGTTCGGTAAGTACCTGGCCCATCAAGCCTTGGGATTGTTGATAGGATCCCAAGACTTTGCTGATGGTGTCCTGGCCAGGACCATCCCCAGTGGCCTCATGCCACTGGCCCACAACATCCCTTCCATGCACCATACCACCACATGCCTGCGCCCTGGGCACAGCTTTCCACCTACAACTGGCCCAGGCAGGACCATCACTGTTGGAGGTGTGTTACTATGACTCAGGATCCTGGACTGGGGGCACAAGATGGTATTCACTGTCCTCGGGACACATTTTGGGGGGGGGAGGGGTGAATGACTGCCTGAGATGTAGATGCAACCGGGCTGGGAGGAGTCAATGTGGTCATGGTGAGGCTCACTGATGTCATCTGACCAGGTTGCCCTGATGGGCCAGAACCATCCTCAACGACCACATGTGTTGTCGTCACTGAGGGCTTCATCCATAGGGGTAGTGGCAGTCTCTTCAGAGGTCTCAGTGTTCCCAGTGGCACCTCAACCTGTTGATGTGAGATATACAATATTACAGGTTGTATTGTGACATCTGCCTCCAATAGTTTACAGTGACATTTAGGAAAGGCCATGTACATGTTGCATTGGCAGGTTTTCCTCATGTGATTGGTACACATGCTAACAATTCTATAGACCTGACATTTATGTGATATACCAATTCTATTTCAGTCAACCAGCTGCAGAATGCATGAGTTTACTAACACTTGGTAGGATGGTCATAGACTTACATTTTGCAAGCAGGGCAGGCAAAACAGTGGCTCATCAGGATGTGGCTTTGATCCTTTTAAGGCCTAGTTAACTGTTATGCAGGCAGACCCTGGACATTGTTGAATGTGTGATTGTAGTCATCATGTGGTCAGTGCATTATGAATGTGTCTGCTGCCAATACCAGTCAGGTGATGCATCTTGAGGCATTTGTATTATGTTTTTTGGGTGCACACAGGTTAAGCTGTCCTTCCTGTCCACAATAATTTCATCTTGGCTTAGCTGCTCAAGATGGATGTAGGTGTTTGGCCACATCACAGAGTGTACCATGATCTGTCTCTTTGCCCCTCCCAGTTGACTAAAGTTCATGTGTGAGTTCACGGACAGATGCATTGTGACATATGTACAGTGTCCTGGTGATTGGAGTTAGAGGGACTCGCCCGTCTGGAAGTTACAGTCATGTTACTCCAAGTACTACACAGTATACATAAGTTATCCTCCTAGGTGTGTACACGTCCATTTCGAGTTCACAAATAAGGATATTGGGATAGATGCATACTGGGCTTGTGTATGGATTTTTTGAGACAGAGCTCCCTGGCCGTAGCAGTCATGTCGCTCCCTGTACTTCATGCAGTTGTTATATGTCATACCCTAAATGAGTGTACTTCATTCAAAGAAGGGTATTTTGGAAAGTGTACACTGGACTGTGTTTGGAGTGACAGTAAGGGAGCCTCCTGTGATTTGCAGACATGTAACTCCCTATGTTACACACACTATACTGAGTGTTTCCTCCCAGGTGAGTACACGTCTGTGATGATTTGGTACACAGAGGTATTTTGGGGGAGGACACAGTTTTCGAGTCTTGATTTGGGGAAGCAGTGCCTGTTGTGAGTTGCAGTCCAGTTACTCTCACTGCTTCACAATACCTGACCCTGACAGCTGCCAACTACCCCAGTGAGCGCACAACATATGAGCTTTGATATACTGTTATCTTTAGGGATGGGGACACTGTTCTGGTGTTTGTAGTGACAGTAGCAGGGCCTCCTGGCCTTAGCAGTCTTGTCAGTGCTTGTACTACCCATACACTATACAGACATCAACCTCCCAGGTGAGTAGCCTTCAACGGTGAGTTCAGGGACAAGGGTCATTGGAGCAGAGGACACTGTGTTGACTGAGTGGATTGACAGTAGCAGCGCCTCCCAGCCTTAACAGTCCTGTCAGTGTCTGTACTACTCACCCACTATACAAATTTCATCCTCTCATGTGGGTACACTTCACTAGGGATTTGCCAAACAAGGTAAATTTGAGTATGATACACTGTTCTGGTTTTTGTAATTGTAGAACAGTTCCTGCTGGTAATTGTAGTGCTGGCAATACCTGTACTACACACAATGTACACAGCTATTGTTCCCCCAGGTGAGTCTAGTGCGCATGTGAGATGCCAGACAGTGATCTATAGACAGGTGGACCCTGGGCTGGTGAGTAGGTTGACAGTGTAGGTGGCCAAAGGTGAGCACTGAGCACAAATGACAATACATTTTGGTGTGATATGTTAATGTTGTGACTTACCCGACTCCAAACCCTCAGGTATTCCGGTCAAGCCCTCAGGATGCAGGATTGCCAAGACCTTCTCCTACCAGAATGTGAGGTGTAAGGGAGGAGGTAGGGGACTACCCCCAGTCTTCTGGACCTGCAGCTGGTGCCTGGATGCCTTGGAACCCACCATCCCCCTTAGGTTGTTCCCCCGAATAGCTGGTGGTCCCCCACTGGCCCTATTACAAGGTTTCCAATGGACTGACTGGTGGAAACTTCTGAAATCAGAGGTTTCCTCAGGTCAGCCCAGTGGAAACAGTGCGGCGGCACTGGCTTCAGCTCATCATGGAGGCAAGGTCAATGCTGTCGCACAGAGGGTGCTCCCAGCACCCTCAGAATACACACTGTTTGCTGTGTATGGGGAGACCCTCGGTGGTCCCCAGCACTGAATTTCCTCCAACCTTTGAGGACCCAGTCATGGAAAGGCTGGCAGAAGGTGAAGTTGTGCTTTAAGCACCGCAGTTGCTGAGCTTGACTTCAACTGCTGGCTACCCATCAGGAGCAATGTTCCTGACAGTGGTGGCGGTCCGACCCCCAGGGTCTTAATTTGGCAGTCAGGCCTTCAGAAGTGCAGTGGTCCGACTGCCAGACTTGCAATCAGGCCCTTAGATTGGAGTCAGATTTACTATTTACACTCCAAACTAGGCAATTTTGGGGGAAGTATTGGACTCTAAAAGGGCCACATTTAGTATTCTCACTCTAATCTAAACCATTTTGGGGAAGATGCTGGACCTTAGAGAGGTCAGATTTACTATTTGCACAACAATTTTAACCATTTTGGGGAAGGTGATGAACAATTAAAGGCATCAAAGTTACTATTCCAGCTCATATTCAAGCCATTTTGGGGCAGGTATTGGACACTAAAAGGGTCAGAATTACTATTTTCACTCCAATCAAAACCATTTTGACGAAGGTGTTGGGCATGAAAGGTGCCAGATGTACTATTCCCACTCCACTGTAAGCCATTTTGGGATAGGTGTTGCATACAAAGGGCATTAAAGTGACTATTTCCACACACATTTAAGCCGTTTTAGGGAGGTTTTGGATACTAAAGGGATCCAAATGACTATTTCCACTCCAATCTAAGCCATTTGAGATGTTAAACTGAACACTAAAGGTATTAAAGCTATGGCTAATGCTCCTATCTAAGCCATTTTGGGAAAGGTTTTGGGCACTGTAGGGCTCAAATGTACTATTCCCACTCCAATCTGAGCCATTTTTGGGGAAAGGGTTGGACACTTAGGGACCTATTACGAGTCTGGCGGTCTCAGAACAACATAGTCACGATGGCGATCAGACCGCTGTGGTGGTTCGACTGCCACATTACAACCCTGACGGTTGGAATGCCAAAAGATCACCATCTCTGCCAGAATCTTTGATCCCGATGGGATTATGGCCGTTGTAGTTGTAATCACCCACGGTGGTGCTGAAGTCAGTGCTCCCGTGATGATTACAACCATGTTCTCTGCCAGCCTTTTCATGGCGGTTGAAATTCCATGAAAAGGCTGGTGGAGAACAAGTGCAAGAGGTTACAGCGCACTGCCCATGCCTAGGGCATGGGCAGTGCAGGGGGCCCCCTCCCTAGAACAGTCGGATACACACTATCTGCTGTGCAGACAGTGCACATTCTGAGGGTGCTAGGGAGGCCCCTTGTGTGACGGCATTAAACTCAGCTCCATGTGGAGCCAAGTCCAGTGCCGCCACATGCTTTCCACTGGGCTGACAGGCAGAAACCTTGGTTTCCGCCGGTCAGCCCAGTGGAAAACTCGTAATGGGGCCGTGGGAAGACCCTAGCACTGTGGCGGTCTCCTCATCGAGAGTTTAGTGGTCAGGTTTTTCTAACCACCAAACTTGCAATCGGGCCCATATTGTATCTTAATTAAAATTACAGCCCCCTTTTTACATTATTTTAGGTAAGTTATTGAAGGAAAAATAATTGACATGCTAACAACAACACCATCTATGCAAAATTAAGCTTAACAAAAACTGCACACTCTATAAGCCATTACTCATAAAATTACCTAAAACATAAATTACAAATTAAAATAGTAACCAGATAAAATATACAATATGTTATACATTAAAAAATATCTTTACATTTTTCTAAAATATAAATTATGTCCTTGTTTTTCAAAAAAAATTACTAAACTGTGGTTACATTTGAAATAAATGAATGTAAAATTATCACATTTTACATAAATAAAAATATTAAATATTTTCAACAATTCTATTCATGCATCAAAATAAATGAATACAAATAAACAAATGTAAACTTTCAAATAGGCAATACAAAATCAAAACTAAAGCAATCTATAATATAAATTGTTGAATTAAAATGAAATATACTTTTGTATAATAAATCAATCACGAAAACACTAACATTATCTAATTTTCACAAATGAAACATACCAACAATAAATGTTCAAAAAGTACTAAAACATAATAAAATCTCTAAAATGTAAAACCAAAAGTTTGAAATTTACTTAGATTTTAAAATTAGAAATAAAATGATGGACACATTCCATAAAAAAAAAAAAACACCCATTTCCTTTCTACCCAACATCCTGCTACTAAAAAACATACATATTGAAATACCCTCAAAAATTAAATGGTATTTCAAAATAATTGAAAATTAAATGAGAAAATGACGAAATTTATATAAAAATGTGCACGTTCTACTATATAAAACATGAACTAATAAATAAAACTAATAGTCTACAAAAAATATAACCTACAGCGATATATTATTAACCACAGTATTTTTAACAAAGATATTAAGCATAACCATTAAATTATATCCTTAACTGCAATATTCCCGTATCACAATTTTCTTGCAATGATGGTCTGGTATAACAAAGTTTAGAATTCAATATGTTGCCCAAACTCACTCTAGTCAGGGTAAAAGACAATCACCCTCAGCAAACCCATGCTTACCCCCTTGGTAGCTTGGCAGAGCAGTAGGCTTAACTTCAGAGTGCTAGGTGTAAAGTATTTGTACCAACACACACAGTAACTTAATGAAAACATTACAAAATGACACAACACAGGTTTAGGAAAATAGGAAATATTTATCTAAACAAAACAAGACCAAAACGACAAAAATCCACCATACACAAGTCAAGTTATGAATTTTTAAAGATTAAATCCAAAAATAGCGCTTAGAAACACAAAATGCTTCGATGAGGTGTTAACACGGTATTGTGACGGAGTCGTTCCCAATAATCTGACACCAGCGGTGCCGGCCACGGAGTCACGTAGACCCCCAGGTACAGTACCTTGGTGAAGAATGGAAACAAGCCGATGTGCGAAGTCGGGGATCGCGGCGTCTGTGCGAAACATTGAATCCGCGCACTTCGAGCAGCATCAGTCACAGTGTGGTGCGGCGACTTCCACGGAGTCATGGACTTCGGCGGGGCTGCAGCAGTGTCGGGCCTCCGAAGGTCGTTGCGTTCCAGTGAACATCACGAAGTTGGGTGCAGGCGGCGGCACCAGATTCAGCAGCGGCATCGGTTCGGAGTCGTCCTAAGTCCATTTCCTTGAGTTTTCACCAGCGTTTCCTTTCAAGGGCCCAGGGACTGGATAGGGCACCACTTGTCAGGGAAGGAGTCTCAGCAGAGAGTCCAGGTGCTGGTAAGGGAAGTCTTTGATGGCCCTGAGACTTCAGAACAGGGGACAAGCTCAGTCCAAGGCCTTGGAGAGTCCTTCTCAAGCAGGAATATACCACAAAGTCCAGTCTTTGTCCCCTTGCACAGGCAGAAGCAGCAACTGCAGGATAGCTCCAAAAAGCACAGTCCCATTAGCTGAGCTTCTTAGAGACGTGGTGGGCACATCGTAATACCCCTAACAGTGTCACTAACATTGCTCCATTTGAGTATTTGAGAGGAAGGTCAAGTTGCATCAAAATGTTTCCAGCGTGGATTAAGAACAAACTGGGGAAAAAGAGTTTTGACCATGAGAAGTTCAACGAGGCACCTAATCTTAGAGAGAATTATCAACGTAGATAAAAACTGCGGTATGATTCCAAGTATGGGGTTTTTGATGTTAAATGGAGGGTAGGCGACATGGTACAGGTGAAGAGCCCAGGGTTTGGTACAAAGAGTAGATCAAGCTTCAAGGGCCCATTCCGCATCAAAGAGGTGAAGAGAAATGTGGTGGTTCTAGATAAGGGAGATGTGTGGAGCATGTCCCGGATTGTGAAGTGGAGCAATTTGGCGGAAGATGCCACTACCCTGGAGAATCAAGAATAAAGTTACCAAGATGCCACTACCCTGGAGAACCAAGAAGGAAGTTACCCTTTAAAGGAAACCAAGGAGCCATTGTGTACTAAGGTTTCTGGCAGGTCACGCTCCAAACCGCGGTGGTGGAAAGACTATGGTGGTCATTACAACCCTGGCGGACGGTGTTAAAGCTGTGGTAATACCGCAAACAGGCCGGTGGACAAAAAAAGGGAATTATGACCGTGGCGGAAACCGCCAACATAGACAGCCACTTTAACACTCCGACCGCCACGGCGGTACAGAAAAGCAGCGCGGCGGTCACCGCCAACAGACAGGCGGAAGACAATGTACCGCCCACAGTATCACAACCCGCCAATCCGCCACCTTTTCCGGGGCGGATTCACCGTGGATAAAAACACGGCGGAAACAGCTTTTTCAATGGGAAAACGCTCACCTTAACACATTCCACGAGGAAGGAGGCCACCATGGAGCCCGAACTACAAATACTCACTGCACTTGTCTTCTTGCTCCTCTACGATCACCAGCAACGTAGGCGCCGAAGACAACGGTGAGTACTGCACCTACGACATAGGGGAGGGGGGAGCCAAAAGTCAGGGACACACACACGCAACACCCCCACCCCCACCCCCAACCCGACCCCCACCCACTACAACACACACACCAATGCATTTCCAAACAACACTGTAACAACCCACAACCCCCCCCCGGAAGAATGCAAAGACAAAAGGAAATCAGTTCAAACATTGTAATGTATCAAAATACAGTAACCAAATATATACAGATATATATAAACATTCGAAAATCATACATCACGAGTAGTACTGCAGGTATGCACATATCAATGTCCGTGGACCACTGGGCCCAAAATGCATGGGCGAGGCCCACACTAGATACCTGTCCACAAACGAGAGAACACTGCAGGGGCATCAGATAGAAATACAACAGGTACCTCAGGGGGAAGGGAAGGGGGAGGGGCACCTCAGCCAGATTACAGCACTTCGCCAGATCCACGACGGGGCTCCATGCCCATTGATGTATCCTGGGGAGTGCAAAGCCACAGTCTCTCAAGTCCCTACAGTGGGTGGTTTGCCCACTGCTTTATCCTGGGGAGTGCAAAGCCACAGTCTCTCAAGTCTCTCCAGTGGGTGGTTTGCCCACTGTACCATCCTGGGGAGTGCAAAGCCACAGTCTCTCAAGTATCTCCAGTGGGTGGTTTACCCACTGCTTTATCCTGGGGAGTGCAAAACTACAGTCTCTCAAGTCTCTCCAGTGGGTGGGTTGCCCACTGTACCATCCTGGGGAGTGCAAAGCCACAGTCTCTCAAGTCTCTACAGTGGGTGGTTTGCCCACTGCTTTATCCTGGGGAGTGCAAAGCCACAGTCTCTCAAGTCTCTCCAGTGGGTGGTTTGCCCACTGCTTTATCCTGGGGAGTGCAAAGCCACAGTCTCTCAAGTGGATGCAGGTCTCCACTGGTTCTGCAGGGGGACTGGTGCCCAGAGTGCATCACGCTCCCCGTGAAGGTCCCAGTTCCGTCACTGTCCCAGCTGCACATCGGCTAACGATGCTTGATTTGGCGGTCTTTGCCCTGTTCAGCGGTCTTCACCATGGCGGTCTTTGCCCTGTTCAGCGGTGCTTGCCTTTGCTGTCTCTGACCTGTTCAGCGGTGCTTTGCCATGGCGGTCTTTGGCCTGTTCAGTGGTGCTATGCCATGGCGGTCTTTGCCCTGTTCAGCGGTGCTTGCCTTTGCTGTCTCTGACCTGTTCAGCGGTGCTTTGCCATGGCGGTCTTTGGCCTGTTCAGCAGTACCATGCCATGGTGGTCTTTGTCCTGGTTAGCTGTGCTTTGCCCTGTCAGCGGTCTTCACCATGGCGGTCTTTGCCCTGTTCAGCGGTCTTCACCATGGCGGTCTTTGCCCTGTTCAGCGGTGCTTGCTTTTACTGTCTCTGACCTGTTCAGCGGTGCTTTGCCATGGCGGTCTTTGGCCTGTTCAGCGGTGCTATGCCATGGCGGTCTTTGTCCTGTTCAGCGGTGCTTTGCCCTGTCAGCGGTCTTTACCATGGCGGTCTTTGCCCTGTCCAGCTGTCTTCACCATGGCGGTCTTTGCCCTGTTCAGCGGTGCTTGCCTTTGCTGTCTCTGACCTGTTCAGCAGTGCTTTGCCATGGCGGTCTTTGGCCTGTTCAGCGGTGCTATGCCATGGCGGTCTTTGGCCTGTTCAGCGGTGCTATGCCATGGTGGTCTTTGTCCTGTTCAGCGGTGCTTTGCCCTGTCAGCAGTCTTCACCATGGCGGTCTTTGCCCTGTTCAGCGGTCTTCACCATGGTGGTCTTTGCCCTGTTCAGCGGTGCTTGCCTTTGCTGTCTCTGACCTGTTCAGCGGTGCTTTGCCATGGCGGTCTTTGGCCTGTTCAGCAGTGCTATGCCATGGCGGTCTTTGTCCTGTTCAGCGGTGCTTTGCCCTGTCAGTGGTCTTTACCATGGCGGTCTTTGCCCTGTTCAGCTGTCTTCACCATGGCGGTCTTTGCCCTGTTCAGCGGTGCTTGCCTTTGCTGTCTCTGACCCGTTCAGCGGTGCTTTGCCATGGCGGTCTTTGGCCTGTTCAGCGGTGCTATGCCATGGCGGTCTTTGTCCTGTTCAGCGGTGCTTTGCCCTGTCAGCGGTCTTCACCATGGCGGTCTTTGCCCTGTTCAGCGGTGCTTGCCTTTGCTGTCTCTGACCTGTGCAGCGGTGTGTGGCATTACGGTCCCTCAGTGCCCAGCGGGGCTGTGGCTGCCGGGGCCCTCCAGGTCACTGACGCTGGTGGTGGTCTCCTGACCAGTGACGATACTGCTGCCCTCCAGGGCACTGACTCTGGCGGTGGTCTCCTGACCAGTGACGACAGTGTTGCCCTCCAGGGCACTGACTCTGGCGGTGGTCTCCTGACCAGTGACGACAGTGCTGCCCTCCAGGGCACTGACTCTGGCGGTGGTCTACAGACCAGTGACCATACTGCTGCCCTCCAGGGCACTGACTCTGGCGGTGGTCTCCGGACCAGTGACGATACTTCTGCCCTCCAGGGCACTGACTCTGGCGGTGGTCTCCGGACCAGTGACGATACTGTTGCTCTCCAGGGCACTGACTCTGGCGGTGGTCTCCGGACCAGTGACTACAGTGCTGCCCTCCAGGGCACTGACTCTGGCGGTGGTCTCCGGATCAGTGACGATACTGCTGCCCTCCAGGGCACTGACTCTGGCGGTGGTCTCCGGACCAGTGACTACAGTGCTGCCCTCGAGGGCACTGACTCTGGCAGTGGTCTCCGGACCAGTGACAACAGTGCTGCCCTCCAGGGCACTGACTCTGGTGGCGTCCCGGCCGGCGGGGAGGATATAGCCCTTCTCCGCCATGCTGCTCTTACCAGACTTTGGAGATTTCTTCTGCCCCTTCACCACCTTGGGAGGAGTCGCAGCTGACTCGGCACTCCCCCCGGGACCCTTGTGAGCTGTTTTGCCAGCAGGAGTCTTCACCCTCTCCCGTCGGCCACTTTCCAACTTAAGGTGCTTTACAGGGGGTGGACTGGCAGTGCTTTGGCTCTGTGTCACACTGGTTGCCCTGGTGGCCGGTGCACTCCACACACCTTTAACATGCACCATTGGTACCGGACTTTTTTTTTCTGAGGTGCTACTACGGGACCTATGAATTGGAGAGGTGGGGGTAGTGGGAAAGAGGTCAACGTTGCTGAGGAAGACTTTCTGACGAACACTGGGATGGGTAGCTGGAGGGGGTCTGGGAGTGGAGGAAGAGGAGGTGGTTGTAGGAGGTGTAACTTTAGGTGATTTGGGTGCAGGTGCAGGTACTGGAGGCTGTCGTGAGGTGGATGCATGTTGGGTGTGTGGGTGCCCGCGTTTGTGTACTTTGGGAGGGGGCGTAACAGATACACTGGGAGTGGACACAGGGGACGTGTAAATGGTAGTGGGGGTGATGAGTGCAGGTGAGCGGGGTGTGGTGCTGGGTTTTCTGGTGCGAGTCCTAGTGCCTGTAGATGTAGTGCATGCAGGTGAGAGTGTAGACGACACTGGGAGGGAGGAGGGAGACGACGAGGAGGGGGACACAGTGGAGGCAGTGGATGTTGCTGTGTCTGTATGTGTGTGATGCTTGTGTGAGTGCCTGTGGGTTGTGTGGTGCTTATGTTTGCCTGAGCTACTTTTGTGTGTTGAGGTGTGTGCATGCTTGTCTGATGGTGTGCTTGGGATAGGCTGGGGTACAGGGGACTTGGTCTGGGTGGAGGAAGTTGGAGGGGGGAGGCTAGACACAGGGACAATGGCTGCCATCAGTGCTGAGGCCAGAGATTGCTGGGTTCGATGAAGGGCAGCCTGACCAGAATGAATGCCCTCCAGGAATGCATTACCGTGTTGCAACTCCCTTTCTACACCCTGGATGGCATTCACAATGGTAGACTGCCCAACAGTGAGTGACCTGAGGAGGTCAATGGCCTCCTCACTGAGGGCAGCAGGGGTGACTGGAGCAGGGGCTGAGGTGCCTGGGCGAAGGTGATGCCCACCCTCCTGGGTGAGCGGGCACGGAGCGAAGGCTGAGGGGCTGCTGGGAGGGCGGTGCTGGTAGGGGGGTGGCGGCTGTACCTGTAGAAGTGGGGGGCACAGATGGTGCCGCCACCACAAGGGAGCTCCCATCGGCAGGCGAGTCCGTGTCGCTGTTTGGTGATCCGGTGACTGACGTGAAGCTCCCCTCGCCCTCCGTCCCACTGGTTTATTCAGAGTCTGTGGTGTGGCCCTCCATGGCCATGGGGGATGCAGCTCCCTCGTGCTCCGGTGCCACTGTACCTCTGCCTGATGATGCTGATCCACAAAAGAACAGGGAGAGCACAAAAAGGGGGGGGGCGACAGAAGAAAGACAGGCTGAGTGCATGGCTTACCGCTGGCAGACAATACAGACACAGCAGCCCCCTGCACTACGCCGTGCTCTTGGCCTCTACAGATGCAATTCCTGGGATCTGGCCTACATGGCTATGGTGGACATCTGCACACATAGATGACACAGAGCCATGTCTACCTGTACTTGGCACTCTACAGAGGTGGGGTAGAGTGCCACAGGGCCTGCATTCCGGAGGGGCCTAGCCTACGTAACTCGCCCTGGCCTAGGGAAACCCACAGCCCTCCTCCCCCACCCAGACCCCTCCACTGCACGCAAAGTCCGCAGAATGAGAGTGTACTCACCCCCTTGTGTCTGCTATGATGCCCTCAAGCGCCCATCCAACTCCGGGTAGGCCACCGCCAGGATCCGGAACATCAGGGGGTTCATGGTGCGACGGGCACCCCTCCCACGTTGGGAGGCCATCCCCAGCTGAGCCTCCGCCATCTTCTTGCTCCAGCGGCGAATGTCCTCCCATCTCTTACAGCAGTGGGTGCCCCGTCTCTGGTGGACCCCCAGGGTCGGGACGTCCTTGGCAATGGCACGCCAAATGTCCTTCTTCTGGTGGGCGCTGACCTACATGACATGTACAGGGGAAGAAGAGAAGTCATTACCGACTGCACCGTCGAAGTGAGTGGCCCCCATCCCTACCCTTGCCATGTGGCACATGCATTCACAGTCCTTAATGGTCGCTGAACTCTGCCCCCTTCCTACTGACATCCAGCCCTCTCCACCCAGCATAGCCCATACAACGTGCTCCCTGTGGACTTACCTGTTGGTCTGGAGGACCGTAGAGTAGAGTGTACTGGGGGAGGACCCCATCGACTAGCTTCTCCAACTCCTGAGGAGTGAAAGCAGGGACCCTTTCCCCAGACGCAGCAGCCATTGTCTCTTCCAGACCGAGGTCACAGCAGCACTTACAGTGTAGGTCCTCTCCTGTCGAAGATCAGGTATCGAGTGATTGAACAGATAGAAAATGGCGGTGACGTCCGCGGCGGTGACGTCCGCGGTGGTGCGTATCATCACCGCCGGCGCACTTCATCATTGGCTCCAGGGACCCATAGGGTCCAATGTTAACCAATGCAGCATTGCGCCGCGGTCTACGACCGCCTACTGCGACGGTGTACAACGCCAGCGCAGATTCCTCACATCCCATTGTCCCACTTTAGAGGTCAGGCATCTGCCATTTCAGGGGCCCACATGGCTTCATTTACTACTGCGTCACACATACCTAGGCCTACACTCACACATACAGGAAGAGTTTTGTATTTTGTCTCGTATTCTGTGCAGCTGTGGGTACATACCTGGGAATATGTTGACTGTGGTCGCTGTTGTCCTTCTTAGGCACCGTCAGCTGGGACATTTGAGGAGATGGCGGAATCCTCAGGTGTACCGACCGCTGGTGGACCTGTTAACAATGGAGGAGCGACATTTGATCATCACCTACAGGTTTGACCGTGCCACAATCCAGGAACTGTGTACCCAGTTGGAGCCAGACCTGATCTCACCAATCCGCCATCCCACAGGAATACCCCCTGAAGTGCAGGTGCTATCAGTGCTCCATTTCCTTGCAAGTGGATCATTTCTAACAACAGTGGCCATGGCATCAGGGATGTCCCAGCCTATGTTTTCAAACGTGTTGTCCAGAGTGTTGTCTGCCCTGCTGAAACACGTGAGGAGCTACATCGTTTTCCCTCAGGTGGAGGATTTGGCTACAGTGAAAGGTGACTTCTATGCCCTGGGACATATCCCCAACATCATAGGTGCTATTGACAGCACCCATGTAGCTCTGGTCCCCCCACGCAGAGTGAACAGGTGTACAGGAACCGGAAGAGTTATAATTCGATGAATGTACAGATGGTATGTTTGGCAGACCAGTACATCTCCCAGGTAAATGCTATGTTCCCTGGCTCAGTGCATGACGCCTACATCCTGTGGAATAGCAGCATCCCGTATGTGATGGGTCAACTCCAGAGGCACCGTGTGTGGCTATTAGGGGACTCTGGTTACCCCAACCTGTCCTGGCTATTGACCCCAGTGAGGAATCCCAGGACAAGGGCAGAGGAACACTACAATGAGGCCCATGGGCGGACTACGAGGGTGATCTAACGCACCTTCGGCCTCCTGAAGGCCAGGTTCAGGTGCCTCCATATGACAGGTGGTTCCCTATTCTACTCACCAAGGAAGGTGTGCCAGATCATCATCGCCTGCTCGATGCTTCACAATCTTGCTTTGCGACGCCAGGTGCCTTTTCTGCAGGAGGATGGTCCAGATGACGGTGTTGTGGCTGCTGTGGAGCCTGTGGACAGTGATGAGGAGGAAGCTGAGGAAGAAGACATAGACAACAGGAAGTCAGTCATACAGCAATATTTCCAGTGACACACAGGTGAGAACAATTTATTTACTATTACATTCACTTTCACACTTCTACTTCTATCCTGTCTGTCGATTTCAACCAGTAAATGGTAACTGAGTTGTACATTTCCATTACGGTTTCACAGGTGTGGTTACCAACGTGTGTCATCTGCTTGCATCCTTCATGGACTTGTGATGTGTGACATAGGTATGTTGGCATTACATTTGAAAACGCATTTTGTCACTGTCATTGCTAATACACATTTTCAAAATCCCAGACTGACTCCAGATTGTTTTGTGGTTCAAGGGTGTTTATTGAAGTACTAATTATTGGAGGGGGTGGCAAAATGGTGATGGGTGATGGTGGAGGAATGTCCATGGCAGAGTCCAGTGTATTTGTCACACAGGTGCATTGCCCATATGGGCATAGGAAGTGGAGCTGGGGCAGTTCCAATATGGACAGGGTAACAAAGTGAGACAGTGGGAGGACAATCAGGGTGGTCTCATTTCCTGGCGGGGGTCTTGCCATCTTGCTCTGTCCTGTTCCTGGATCTCAGGGACCGCTTGCGGGGCGGTTCTCTGTCTGCAGGGGGTGGGGTGCTGGTGTGGTGGTCCTGTGGCGGGACGTCCTGTCCACTAGCGCCGGCGGAGGTGGTGGGCAGTTCATCGTCCATGCTAGTGTCAGGGGCCCCTTGGAGTGCCACGGTGTCTCTCATAGTCTTTTGTATGTCCTTCAGCACCCCTACAAAGATGCCCAGGACAGAGCTGACTGTTCTGAGCTCCTCCCTGATCCCCAAATACTGTTCGTCCTGCAGGCGCTGGGTCTCCTGAAACTTGGCCAGGACCGCAGCCATCGTCTCCTGGGAGTGGTGGTATGCTCCCATGATGGAGGAGAGGGCCTCGTGGAGGGTGGGTTCCCTTGGCCTGTCCGCCCCCTGTCGCACAGCAGCCCTCCCAGTTCCCCTGTGTTCCTGTGCCTCCATCCCCTGGACCGTGTGCCCACTACCACTGCCCCCAGGTCCCTGTTGTTGTTGGGCTGGTGGGTTACCCTGGGTTCCCTGTAGTGGTGGACACACCGCTGATTGACGTGTCCTGGGTACGGAGGTATGGGCCCACTGGGTGGGTGCTGTGCTGGTGTTACCAGAGGGTGGAAGGTCAGTGTTGGGCTGTGCCTGTGCAAGGGGAACCGACTGTCCCGAGGCCCATGATGGTCCGGCCTGGTCATCTGGATCCAGTTGGCCAGAGCTGCTGTCATCACTGTGGGCCTCTTCTGTGGGTGGAGTGGAGATGTCTGGACCCTCCTGTGTGGTGACGTTACGTAGTGGTCCTGCAGGGGTATAAGAGCATGATTATTGCATGTGTGTGTGTCATGGTGTGCAATGGGTGGGTGTGAGTGTACCCCAGTGCAAGCATTCCTGTGTGGGGGCTTGTATGATGATGGTTGTGGGGTTGTTATGGGTATGTGCAGTGAGCATGCTTTAGTGCTGGGTGTCCATGCTTAGTTGTGTCATGCGGGCTTGGTGTTGAGATGTGTGGTTTGTGTTATTAGTACATTAGTGAGGAGTTGGAGTGATAGGGGAGGGGGTGTGGGTGGGGGTGTTTGATAGCATGCAGGTAGGGTGGGGGATCTGCTAGTTTAGATTTGACTTACCAGTGTCCATTCCTCCACCGACTCATCCGAGGCCCTCTGGATGCATGATGGTCAAGACCTGCTCCTCCCATGTTGTTAGTTGTGGGGGAGGAGGTCGGGGTCCGCCGCCAGTCCGCTGAATCGCGATGTTGTGTCTGGAGACCACTGAACGCACCTTCCCCCGTAGGTCGTTCCACCTCTTCCTGATGTCCTCCCGATTTCTTGGGTGCTGTCCCACAGCGTTGACCCTGTCAACGATTCTTCGCCATAGCTCCATCTTCCTGGCTATGGAGGTGTGCTGCACCTGTGCTCCAAATAGCTGTGGCTCTACCCGTAGGATTTCCTCCACCATGACCCTGAGCTCCTCCTCGGAAAACCTGGGGTGTCTTTGGCGTGACATGGGGTGGTGTAGGTGATGTGTGGGGTGGTGTATGTATTGATGAGTGTGGTGATGTGTGGTGGTGTGTGGTGTTTTGTGCATGGATGTTGTATGGGTGATGGTGTTGTGTGCCTCTGTGTGGTGGGGTTGTCTATTGCTGTGCTCTCTCTCTGTTGCCTTCGTCTCTAATTTTTGGTCGTAGGGGTTTGTGGGTGATGTGGGTGTGCGTTTTATATTGTGTTGGGTGTGTGGGAGTGGTGTTTGTATGTGTATCAGGTGTGTGTATTTTGAATTGTCCAATGTGGCGGTGTTTTGGAGATGTGTGTGTATTTCGAGCGCGGCGGTGTGTACCGCCAATGGAATACCGCGGTTGAAAGACCGCTGCGTGGATTCGTGGGTCGTGATAGCCTGGGCGTCTTTCTGTTGGCGTGACGGTGGAGGTTTTGTTATTGCCAGTTTATCACTGACCTTTGGTGTAGCGGACTTGTGTGGGTGTCTGAATTTCGGCAGATTCCGAGATGTGGGTCATGATAGCTGTGGTGGAATTCCGCGGCTGCGGCGGTGTATTGGCGGTCTTCTGCACGGTGGTAAGCGCCTTTTACCGCCAATGTTGTAATGACCCCCTATGTACCCTAATGCTTTGTGAGACAATTTATCCTTATACTTTGTGATATTTTCCATCACACTATTATGCTTTGCCAACTGCTGTATTGTCTTGTAACATACACTGTAATTTATCGTATACTCTTTATTTTTTTTGTTACTGTTTTATTATCCACTTCTTAGTGTGTTATTGTAAGTAAGGGAGATGTGTTATGTTTGCAGACTGGAACCTCATCGCTATGAGGTTCTACATAATGTTGGAATCTCCTCGCAATGGAGGTTCCATGTGATGTTGTATTGGGATGTGTGGGAGTTCCACGGAGTTGGTGGTGGCTGAGGGGTTAGACCTGCCGTGGGTCGGTGGTCTTATGAAATAAAGCTTCTTTGCTGATACCTACGTGCTTCTTGAGTATAACATATGCCTACTTTAAAGCAAAGTCTCTTGTGAATGTGAAATCCTGCCTTGTCCAGGCCAGGTCCCAGACACTCACCAGGGGGTTGGAGACTGCATTGTGGGAGGACAGGCACAGCCCTTTCAGGTGTAAGTGACCACTCCTCCTCTCCCTCCTAGCACAGATGGCTCATCAGGATATTCAGGCTACACCCCAGCTCCCTTTGTGTCACTGTCTAGTGTGAGGTGTAACCAGCCCAACTGTCAAACTGACCCAGACAGGGAATCCACAAACAGGCAGAGTCACAGAAATGGTATAAGCAAGAAAATGCCCACTTTCTAAAAGTGGCATTTTCAAACACACAATCTTAAAATCAACTTTACTAAAAGATGTATTTTTAAATTGTGAGCTCAGAGACCCCAAACTCCACATGTCCATCCGCTCCCAATGGGAATCTACAATTTACTCAGATTTAAAGGTAGCCCCCATGTTAACCTATGAGAGGGACAGGCCATGCAACAGTAAAAAACAAATTTAGCAATATTTCACTGTCAGGACATATAAAACACATTATTATATGTCCTACCTTAACCATACACTGCACCCTGCCCTTGGGGCTACCTAGGGCCTACCTTAGGGTACCTGACATGTAAGAAACGGGAAGGTTTAGTCCTTGCAAGTGGGTACACTTCCAAGTCGAATTTACAGTTAAAATTGCATACACAGATACTGCAGTGGCAGGTCTGAGACATGATTACAGAGCTACGTATGTGGGTGGCACAACCAGTGCTGCAGGCCCACTAGTAGCATTTGATTTACAGGACATGGCACCAATAGTGCACTCAAATAGGGACTTTCTAGTACATCAAATATGCCAATTATGGATAAACCAATCAACCATACAATTTACACAGAGAGCATATGCACTTTAGCACTGGTTAGCAGTGGTAAAGTGCTCAGAGTTCAAAATCCAACAGCAACAGGTCAGAAACAATAGGAGGCAGGAGGCAAAAAGATTGGGGGTGACCCTGCCTAAGCAAAAAAGTCCAACAACGGCAGTCTTGATTGTAATCAGCCAGGGCAGAGCTGAACTCCATGCTGCCCTGCTGATTACAACCTTGTTCTCTGCCAGTCTTTTCATGGTGGTTTATCCACCATGAACAGGCTGGCAGAGAAGAAGTGCCGTGGGCTTTCATTGCCCATGCTTATACACTACTTTTCAGACTGCGCACATTCTGAGGGTGCTGGTCTGCCCCTTCTCTGCTACAAGATAGCACTGAGCTCCTTCAAGGGAGCCAAGTGCCATCTCATAGCACTGTTCCCACCGGTTAGACCAATGGGAGCACTCTATTTCAAGTTTTCCGCTGGTCAGTCAGGTCAGGCCAGTGGAAACCTTAAAATAGGGTGGGGGGACGCCACTGACATGGTGGTGGAATCCTCCCCGCAAGTTTGGTGGCTCCGCGTGTTAACCTGTCCAAAGCCATCGATTGAGCAACTCACAATTGAAGTGTACTCACCTGGAGAGATGACATTAGTATTGCGTAGTACAGGTAATGACATAGCTCTAATCACCAGACTAGTGATCACTTGTCCAAAGACCCCTATTTGTTGTCTATCTATTTAAGGGTACACACCTAGGGAGATAACATTTGTCAAGTGTGTGTAGTACAGGGACTGGCATAACTACAACTCCCAGTAGGTACTATTCCTTTAACCACAAACACTAGCACAGTGGTCACATGCTACAATACATCTGTTGGTGAACTCCCAATTGCAGGGTTCTCACCTGGGGGGAAACATTAGTCAAGTTTGTGCAGTAGAGAGAGTGACATGACTGCAATCCCTGGAGGCACTGTTTATATAACCCCAAACACCATCCCAGTGTTCCCTTGTCTAAAGACCCTGTGTGTCAACTCCCAAATGAAGTTTACTCACCCAGAGGGATACCATTTGTCAAGTGTTAGGAAGTGGAGATAGTGACCTAACTGCAACTCTCAGCAGGCCTTTTTTCTGTAACACTAATCACCAGCTCAATGGTCGATTGTCCAAATACCCCTGTTTGTGAACTCTCAATTGAAGCATCCTCACCTGGAAGAATAACATTTATTTAGTGTGTGTAGTATAGAGAGCGACCTGACTGCAACTCCCAGCATGCCTTGTTTCAGCAACACCAACCACCAGCACAGTTGTCACTTGTCCAAAGTCCCTTGTTTGGGTGAACTCACAGTTGAAGTATACACACCTGGGGGATACCATTTGTCAAGCATTGGGAAGTAGAGAAACTGACCTGACTGCAACTCCCAGCAGGCCCTATTTGTGTAACTCCAAACACCAGCCCAGTTATCACTTGTGTATATGCACCTGTGACCTCACAACTGAAGTGTAGTCACCTGGGGGGATACCATTTATCAAGTATTAGTGAGTGGAGAGAGTGACCTAATTGCAATTCACAGGAGCCACTGTTCCTCGATATCCAACCACCAACACAGTGGTCACATGCCCCAATATATCTGTTTCATAAATATCAATTGCAGTGTACTCACCTGGGGGTACCATTTGTATAGTGTGTGTAGTAGAGAGAGTGACATGATTGCATCTCCCTGGAGGCCTTGTTTCTGTAACTCAACCACTTGCCCATTGTTCACTTATCAAAAGACCCCTGTGTGTCAACTCCCAAATGAAGTTTGCTCACCTGGGGATAACATTGGTCAGGTGTTTTAAGTAGATGGAATACCCTGACTGCAACTCATAAGAGGCACTGTATCACTGACTCCAAATACCAGAACAGTGTTCCTTTGTTGAAAGACCCTTGTTTGGCAACTTTCAATGTAGATTTACGCAGCTGGAGAATACCATTTGTCAAATGTGTTAAGTAGAGGAAGTGACATGACTGCTAAGGCTAGGAGGTTCCATCACTGTTACTTCACTCACCAGCCCAGTGGCCTCTTCTCCAAAGACTCCTGTTTCGTTAGTTATAAATGAAGTGTACGCATCTGAGGGGAGAACATTTATCAACTGTCTGAGGCAGACAGAGTGATATCACTGCTAAGGCTAGGGCCAGGAGGCTCTGTTTCTGTGACTCCAAACAGAAGCCCAGTGTTCACATGCCCAAATACCCCTGTCTGTTAACTTTCAATTGAAGTTTACTCACCTGTGGGGATAATATTTGTATAGTGTGTGTAGTACAAGGACTGACATGACTGCAACTCCCAGGAGGGTCTGTTACTGTCACTCCCACCACCAGTCAAGTGTTCTCTTCTCCATACCCTTTTTTGGCAACTCACAAATGAAGTGTACTCACCTGGGGGATAACATTTTTTCAACTGTATGAAGTAGAGAGAATGACATGACTGCTAAGGCCAACGGGCCTTGTATCTGTAACTCCAAACACCAGACCACTGTCCACTTACCCAAATGCATCTGTAAGTGACCTCGCAAATGAAGTTTACTCACCTGGGGGCATACCATTATAGTGGTGGGAAGTAGAGGGACTGAGCGGAATGCAAAGCCCAATAGGCCCTGTTTCTCTAACTACAACCACAAAACCAGTGTTCACTTGCCCAAATATATCTATTAATGAACTCTCAAATTAAGTTTACTCACCTGGGAGGATAACATTTGTCAAGTTTGTGTAGTATGGAGAGTGACATAACTGCAACTCTCAGGAGGGACTTTTTCATATAACTCCAAACACCAGACCAGTGGCCACTTGTCCAAATACCCTTGCTTGCTAACTCTCAATTGAAGTTTACTCACCTAGGAGTGACCGAGATACTGCTCGTGATCAACTCTGAAATGTGCCTGGCTACCTAGCTCCATCTTGACCTGCTAACCCAAGATCAAACTATTAAGGACAAGAAGGAGAGCTTATCCAGTGTGCAAAACAATCATCCCAAGGGCCTCAAGATGCATAACCAGAATAGTATTGGCAGCAGACATTCATACTGCACTGACCACATGATGACTCCAGTCACATAAACAAAAACTCCTGGGTCAACCTGCATCACAATCAACTGGGCTTCAAAATGGCCAGACATACCTTGCCTACCCACTGTTTTGCCTGCACTGGTGGCAAGATGGCATTCTCAGGCCATCCTCCCAAGGGCTAATGATCTGCACATTTCAGCAGCTGATTCAGTCAAAATAATTGGGAATACTCCATAAATGTCACGTCAATGCAACCAAGATCATGGGTACTTGCCACAGTAAGATTAACTGCAACTTAACTTTGTACAAGGTCAATGCTTAATTTAACACTAAATTGTTGTAGGTAGATATCACAATACAACCAGTAATATTGCATCTTTCACATCAACAGGTCGAGCTGCCACTGGGCACACACAGGCCACAGAAGAGACTGCCACTACCCCCTGGATGAAGCCCTCAGTGAAGAAGACATACTTGGAATTATGGACGTGGAGGACGGTTCTGGCACATCTGGCCAATGTGGCCAGACACCAACAGTGAATCTCACTGTAGCCACATCAACACTTCTCAGCCTGGTTGCCTCAACATCACAGGCAACCATTTGCCCCCCCAACCTGTTAACAAGCGCAGTGTCTACCATATTGTGCCCCCCAGTCTTGGATCATGAGTTGCAGTGCAACACTTCAGACAATGAGGGTCCAGGACCCAGTGGAGAGGCACCCTGTGGCAAGGGCACAGGGCCTTGGGGCTATGGTGTATTGGAGGTATGCTGTGGTCCAGCAAGGTGAGGCCACTGGGGCTGCTCCTGGCCACAACACCAAAAGCCACATCTTGGGGGTCAATTAGGAGCCCAAGGCGTGATGAGCCAGGTCTGGATCGAATTCCAGGAAATCAAGCAGCTACAGAGGGACATGCATAGGGAAATGCTATGACAGATGGAGGCCCAAAATATCAACATGGCCTCTCTAACGGGGTGATGAGGAACATATACACTATCCTGAACAGGGTTTTTCAAAACCAATCTTCCCCTTCCTTTGGCGCATCCACACCAGGCACATCAACATCCGTGTCAGCCACTGGAAAGGAGGCCCTGCCAGTGGAAGAACCCACCTCAGACACCCCAGCAGCAGATCCCTCCACCCCATGCAAGCTGGGATGTCCAGCAAAGAATCCAGGGGGTGCGGATGGCAAGGCACCCACCTCTGCCAGCAAGTAACCTTTTCCTATAGGACCACCTTTGAGTGCCACATACTCACTCTGTTGACTGATTCTCAAGCACTTATCAGTTCCAATGGGAGGAGTACTGTGGACACAGTGGTGTGGCATTTACTCCAATTATTTCATTCATCTTGACTGACACCTTCACTTTATATTTTTGTTCCTTTCTGTCCAAATTGTATTTACTGGATCAGCATTGTAATACATTCACCCATCACCAACTCATTGTCTTCTTGCTTAATTCCCACATTTTGCTTTGTAGAGATGTAAGACCATGTGAACCATATGATAAAGACACAAGATAAATGTCCAAGAAGGAATATGTTACAGGTACAGTGTCCTGCTCAGTACAAGTGTCTGGTCAGTGTACAGCACGTAGGCTGTGTATATGTCTGGACTTTTTGAAACACGAATGTGTGACTCATACTGAGTCAAAGTACATATTCCAAAGTACAGCCCCCCCCAGACCACGGAAGGAAGGAATTTGGCAGACAATGTCCTGTAGAATAGGCAAATATTAAAGTGGACAGTCTCACCAACTTAAGCCTTATCTCACACCACACCAGAGTAATCCAACATCACATAAAAGATACAGACAGATGGCAGTACAACAGTCCATGATCACAGGCCCATCTTAATCCAATGGCCATGCACCAGGTGGTATGACATAAACATATGTCAGTGTTGTTGCATAGGCACTGTGGCCTGCAATGATGAAACACATCTACAACTACATACAGGTCATACAAGAATAGTGTTTAGCCAATGTGAAGGTGTTGGACTTTTTTCCTTACGCAGGGTCATTCCCAGTCTGTTTGCCTCCTTCCTCCTATTTTTTCTGACCTCTCGCTGTTGGCTCTAGGACTCTGAGCACTTTATCACTGCTGACCAGTGCTAAAGTGCAGGTGCTCTCCCATCTACAGTTGGTATGATTGGCTTATACCTAATTGGCATATTTAATTTACCTATAAGTCCCTTGTACAGTGGTACCTCTATACCCAGGGACTGTAAATTAAATACTACTAGTGGGCCTGCAGCGCTGCTTGCACCACCCACTGAAGTAGGCTTTCAAACCTGTCTCAGTCCTACTAGCGCAGGGCATGTGTGCACAGTTTTCTGCCACAGGGACCTGGCATCTAAATTTACTTGCCAGGCCCAGAACTCCCCTTTTACTACATGTAAGTCACCCCTAAGGTACGCCCTAGCTAGCCCTACGGGCAGGGTGCCATGTATGTAGAAGGCAGGACATGTGCCAGGTTGCGTGGGATGTCCTGGTAGTAACAAACAGCATAACTTGGTGTCTCACTGCTGTGAGTGCTGCCTTCTCATATGATTCCATTAGAAATGCCCTGCCTTATGTGTAAGGGGTGTTGTCTGACTTATGAGGGGTAGCGTAGGCATGTTTGGTATCTTTGTGATGGAGATAATAAATGCTGCTTACTGGTGTAGGAGTATTGTTTATTACTATTACAGAAATGCCACTTCTAGAAAGTGCATGTTTTTCTGTGCATTTTTCTCTAGTGTTTTGCAGCTTGCCTCCAATCCACGTCTGGGCAGAGTGACAGTTGGGGCTTTGTGTATACTTTTCAAACAGCCTGTACACAGGAGGGTGGAGGTGTCACAGAGGTGCAGCTGCATACTGAATAGTCTTCCTGAGCTGAGAGAAGGGAGAGGCGCGTCAGACCTAAATTTGTAAAGGTTGTGCCCTGGCCTCACACAATAGGGTCGTTAACCCCAAACAGATGTTTGGAGCCTGTGCTGAAGGAGAGAGGGGGCACTCCCAGAACCAGTTGTAACTGTCTGGAACCTCATCTCCCTACCATTGCAAAACATTGTAAGGACTGAGGGGGTTATTCTAACTTTGGAGGAGGTGTTAATCCGTCCCAAAAGTGACGGAAAAGTGACGGATTTACCACCAGCCGTATTACGAGTCCATTATATCCTATGGAACTCGTAATACGGCTGGTGGTATATCCGTCACTTTACCGTCACTTTTGGGACGGATTAACACTCCTCCAAAGTTAGAATAACCCCCTGAGTATAAGTACAGGGGAATTTTCCCCACAATTTGAAGACTCTTGGAATCATCTTTGAACTGGACACAGAAAAGGACTCACCAGGAATCGCCATGGACTGCTACTACTGTGCTGACCTGTGACCTGCTTGGTCACTGAAAAGGACTTGCCACTTGCTGCATCCTCCTTGTGCTGGCATGTTGCTGGGCCCCTCCACCTGTGGGCCTTTTCTTGGAACTCTACACCCAGGGGAAGGGTGCTGTGACCTCGGACACCCGCTTCCACTTTGAAGCACGAGGGGTGCTTCACCTTTTTGCTGAAATTAAGCACTTGGGAAATTGCTTGCTGGGGGATTTCCTTAGCGCTTGAAAGCGCTTCTCCTTCCTGATGCAGGGCGCCTTAAAAAGCGCTTATTCAATGCTACAGAAAGAAATCACCACCGCGACCCGGGATGCGTATTTTCCAGCACTGGAGTCGCGCTGTCCGTCGTGCCCCCAGGGCACCAGAAGATTCAGCCAAACCAGAACTTGGAGCAAGTGCGCTCCTGTGGTGCTCCCAAGGTGAAACACGCTCCGTGGAGCGCCCCGGGGCACAGGCAGACACCTACATTGGTGCCTGCCCTTTCCGACGGCCAGGCGGGCCGCCGAGTGCTGCAGGAGCCAGTGGGCAGGGAAGGAAGCCTCATCGGAGGCTCCCTCACCCCACTTGGCCCCTTTTGAATACTTATGCTGGGCAGGGGGAAGGGAAGCCTCACTGGAGGGTCCCCCTGATCCCTTGACACGTCAGACTTCCTTGAGGAGGTCGCGGGTGGGGCGGGAACCCTGCTGGAGGTCCCCCTGCACCACCGGCTTCCCCATGTGGCCCCCTCATGGGCCAGTGTGAATTGTTGAGGTCTCCCCCACAGCAGAGGGCCAGTACAGGTCTGGGGGAGACCCCAGGAGATCGTGGGCCCCTGGAGGGGCCCATTACAAAGTCGGAGGGGGTGCATGGTACCCCATCCCCCTACATTATCCAGAGGACGGTGGTCCCCCCGTGAGTGCCGGTTGAGGCCTGGGGGGCCCCAGTGATCACAGGCCCCCGGAGGGGCCTGTTCACAGTAGAGAGGAGGTGCGTGCCACCCTCCTCTGGCCAACGGATAAGAGAGGCCCCCGTTTTGTGCAGAGGAGCACCGGGCCCCATTTTTCATCTAGAGGTGCCTCACCAGACAAACAGGTATTTCCACAAGGAATAATATATATACTAAAAGTTCTTTCTACAGACTTGAATATATATATTGCCTACCTATGTTTGATGTTTGCTATATGTATGAACATGTTCCTATTATAGGCATCACATACTAATATGTTTTGATGACTTGCCATATGTTTTCTAATGTTCCTAATATGGGCGTTTATGATATTCTTATGACAAGGTTTTGGTGTAGTAACGTGTTTCCTGACTACTGCTTAAGTTACAGAATATTGAGTAACCTGTTGTTATATGTGACTACTGCTAGTTTGCAGAGTAACTGATGTGTAACGTTCTGACAACTGCTAAGGTAGCAGGATAGTACTGATATGTGATGTTTGGTCTAATAATTGTGTTGTGTACAAAACAGTATATTTTCATATAATCTGGTGTTGTGTTTCCTTTGTGGTGGGGATATAGCATCATGTGTGTTGTGTGTGTTGTGCAAACGCTTTACACATTGCCTCTGAGGTAGGTCTGACTGCTCGTGCCAAGCTACCAAGGGGTTGAGCAGGAGTTATCTTGGACGTGTAACTCCCTTGCCCTGACTAGAGTGGGTAGGTTCTGCCTGGCTTAGGTCCATACCCTAGCCAACCAGAAACCCCATTTCTAACAGAAGGGAAAATTACTTGGTCGCAATCTATGGCTACATATTTCATGCCAACATGTTGACACACATGATGCAATCGCCCCACCACAGCACACAAAAGAAGTTCATTGTGCACTTCTGACCTTCCACCCAAACACTGTGCAGGCAACCTTGGCCCAGGTCTCATACACCCCAAATCTGTGACCTACATTACCTGGAACAATCCATGTCCACTTTGTATTTCAGAACAGCATTGGATACTTGCCATTATCACAATTGTGAAATGCCCACATGAAAAGTAGCTGTTGATGAGATCTTCCTGCAAGTTAGCTCCTTCCTCTTGACCACCCTCATCCTCACTTGGCATTTCAGGAGTCTCACTCAGCGGCACTGCAGGCTTCCCCTCCTTTGGGATGTACAGGACATTACTCTGCAGGGTGATGTTGTGGAGCATGCAGCATGCCACAGGTAAATGACACACTTTCCCAGATTAGTTAAAGGAGGGCTCCAAAAGTCCAGTCCAAATACCTAAATCTGGCTTTCAGGAGCCCAAAAGCCCATTCCACTACCCGCTTTATTCTTTCATGGGCCTCATTGGGCCTGTGGCATAGTTGGAAGCCTTACGGGCGTCAACAATCCAGGACGGTTCGCATATGCGGAGTCTCCTGTCAAGAAATTAGACATGTACAACAATAAGTCACTCAGTTCATGATTGTAGCACATGAAATTGCACACATACAATCAGTGCAGATGTGACTTACCAACCAGCCAGGCCCTCTCGATCTACAGTCGTGACATAAGCTGTGGTACGGTGCTGTTCTGCATTATGAAGGAATCCTAGGTGAAACCTGGATAACGGGCACAGACATGTAAACTGTAGAGCTGCACCAAACAGACAACTTGCACGTTGATGGAATGGAATTTCTTTCTGTTTTGGCACCAAGCCAGCATGGCCCACACCAAGGGTGTGTGAGGCAGACAAAACCAATAAAGTCAGCCTTCACATGGGCTAAATCCTCACGTTGGGGAAACCGGATGTAGATGTCAAAGTGTTTCAAAATTGCCGAGAGGACATCCTTCAACACCAGACTTAACATAGGTTGGGATATACCAGCAGAGAGGTCCACTGTATGTTGGAGGTACCCTGTGGCTAAGAAGTGCAATACTGATATGACTTGTACAATGGGTGTTATGCTGGTTGGATAACTAATAGCTGGCATCAGATCTGGCTCCAACTGACAACGTAAGTCCACTGTTCTTTGCCTATCCAGGTGGTAGTACAAGATTATGGCCCTCATTATGACAATGGCGGCAAATCCCACTAACTGCCATGCCGACTGCAGCCAATATAATGCAGCCGTGGCAGATAACCACCAATCATATTATGACACACACTTACCAATCCATCACTATACAGCCACACACACAAGTCCGCCAGCCGAAAGGTCAGCGATAAGCTGGCGGTAGCAAAACCCACACCGTTACGCCAACAGAACTATGCCCACAGCATTATGACCCTGGAATCACTGCGGCGGACATTCAATGGCGGTAAACCATTGGTGGTACATACCACTGCACTCAAAATACACACACACAAACAAAACAACAATATATTGGTCAATTCAAACTACACACACTTGACACCCATACACACACCACATACACACACCCATACCACTATAAAACACATACCCAAACTACCCACAACCGTTTACGACTAGAAAGAATTACCACCAGAAAGAGACAGCAGGAGCACACACACAACCAGAGCCACATAACAACATCACCTATACACCATCCAAGCACCATACATCACACACCCCAACACATCACCCCACATACTTCCACCCACACCACTCACACTACACCAATGGCACAAAAACAACACCCCAGATTCTCTGAGGAGGAGCTGAGGGTCATGGTAGAGGAAATCAACCGGGTACAGCCACAGCTATTTGGATCACAGGTGCAGCAGACATCCACTGCTAGGAAGATGGAGCTATGGAGGAGAATCCTGCACAGGGTCAACGCCGTGGGGCAGTACCCCAGAACAAGGGATGACATCAGGAAGAGGTGGAACGACCTATGGGGGAAGACACCAACTAGCTGTACAGAACACTAACGGTGGACCCCCACCTCCTCCCCCACAACTAACATGTGAGAAACAAGTCTTGGCAATCATACATCCAGAGGGCCTGGCAGGAGTAGGAGGAGGACTGGACTCTGGTAAGTCAAATCTCTATTACTATCACCCCCCCCTACCTGCATGCCATCACAAACCCCCACCCATCACTTCACCACCTCCCACATACCCCACCATCAAAACGCACTCATCTCAACACCGAACCCTGCATGTAATACCAATGCATGGACACCCCTCACAGACCTTCATGGACACCTATCACCACTGCATGCACACTGGAGAGAATCACCTAGCCCACCAAATAGCTACTCACTCAAAGGCAAATCTGCCAGGGCAACAACAACCATAGAGGGCAACACACCCATGCACATGATGTCACACACAGAAACAATAACAATGCATTTACATCCCCACAGGTCCCCCAGTCAATGTCACCGGAGAAGAGGTGCCAGCTCATCCAGTCCCTCCCCCCAGAAGAGGCCCACAGTGATGACAGCAGCTCTGCTCGCCTGGATCTGGATGACCAACCTGGCCATCAGAGATCTCCGGACAGTCGGTTACCCAGGCACACTCTCACACCACAACAGAGCCTCCTCCTCAGGAAATACCTCCACAGCATCCACCCAGCGGGCCCATGCCTCTGTTCCGAGGACACGTCAATCAGCAGCGTGTCCACCACTACAGGGAACCCAGGCCACCCCACAAACACAGGGCGATCAGGGACCTGGGGTCAGTGGCAGTGGGCACACGGTTCAGGGGACAGAGGCACAGGACAACAGGGAATCTGGAAGGACTGCTGTGCGACAGGCGGAGGACAGGCCTAGGGAATCAACTCTCCAGGAGGCACTCACCGCAATCCTGGGAGCATACCACCATTTCCAGGAGACGATGGGCCAGATACTGGACAAGTTGCAGGAGAACATGCGGCTGCAGGTGGGACAGTATCTGGGGATCAGGGAGAACTTGAAGGACATCAACACCACCCTAGTCTCCATTGCAGGGGTGCTGGCAGACATGGACAACACTATGAGGGGGGCAGTGGCAGCCCACCGGGCCTCTACCACTAGCCAAACAGATGATCAGCCCTCCATCTCCACTGCCGCTAGTGGACAGGAGGCCACTCCACAGGACCAACAGGACCCTCCCCCTGCAGAAGGTGAACCACCCCACAAACGTTCCCTGCGATCCAGGCAGAAGCCAGAGACTATTGCCAAGACCCCCACCAGGAAATAAGAGTCTACTGATTGTCACCCTTGTGTCCCACTTTGTCACCTTGTCCACTTTGAACTGCCATTGCTCCCCTTCCTGTGCCCCCTTGGACAATGCGCCTGTGACTCAAATAGACTAGACCCCCCCAAGACCATTCCACATCCCCCTCAACCCCTTAGCACTGAAATAAACACCCTTTGAAAAATGCAAGTATGGAGTATGTCAAATTATTTAAATATGTATTTGTTTAACAAGGTTGAAACATTGAAAATCAACTGTACAGAGATTTATACATAGGAATGACCTGTAGTTGGCTGCTGTCAACACACCAGGAGCGATAGTGGGGCACACTTATCTGCAAATAGAGATGTCAAAGGCTACAGTGAGTGGCCATAGAAGTGGAAAAATCAGCCTGCCAGTGACAATGTCAAACACAAAACTGTCAATTAAATGTGAAGTAACACTGTCTTACCTGTGTGTCATTGGCAGTATTGACAAATTATTGCACTTCTGTTGTTCTTATCCTCATCCTCTGCCTCCTCATCTTCACAGTCCACGGGGTTCACTGCTGCCACACGCCCATCTCCGGCCTAATCCTCCTGCAGAAAAGGCACCTGGGACGTAAGGCATGGTTGTGCAACATACAGCATGCCACGATGATCTGGCTGACCTTCTTGGGTGAGTAGTACAGGGATCCACCTGTTAAATGGAGGCAACAAAACCTGGCCTTAAGGAGGCCAAAGGTCCTCTCTATAATCCTTCTTGTTCGCCCATGTGCCTCATTGTAACATTTCTCTGCCTTTGTCCTGGGATTCCTCACAGGTGTAAGTAGCCATGAGAGGCTAGGGGAAACCAGAGTCACCTGCAAATATCGTGGGACAACTGTTAGCCACACACCAACCGTTAGGGCCCACACCATACCCATACTCCAACATCCACTGGGTGAGTACCAGGGCTCACCCATTAGCCACACCCTGTGCCTCTGGAGTTGAGCCATCACATATGGGATGCTGCTATTCCTCACGATAAAGGCATCATGCACAGACCCAGGATATTTTTCATTGAAGTGGAAGATGTACTGTTCCGCCAAGCACACCATCTGCACATTCATCGAGTGAAAGCTCTTTCGATTTCTGAACACCTGTTCATTTCACGGGGGGCAAAAGATAAATGTGTACCATCAATAGCCTCAATAATGTTGGGGATATGTCCCATTGCATATACATCTGCTTACTCTGTGGGCAAATACTCCACCTGGGGGAAAACAATGTAGCTATGCATGTGTTTAATCATGGCAGACAGTACTCTGGTCAGCACTATTGAGAACATTGGTTGAGACATCCCTTCTTCCAAGCCCACTGTCACTTGGAAGGAGCCAGTTGCCAGTAAATGAAGCACTGATAGCACTTGCACAAGAGGGGGGATCCCGGTGGGGTGACAGATAGAAGAGGTGAGGTCAGGCTCCAGTTGGGCAAACAGCTCTGTGATTGTGGCCCTGTCCAGTTTATAGGTGAGGATAATGTGCCTGTCCTCCATTGTTGCCAAGTCTACCAGGGGTCTGTATACAGGGGATGTCTCCATCTCCTATTCATCCACAGCGGTTGCAATCTATGGGGCAAAATGGTGAGCAGCTAGTCGGTATCTCTTATTTCCAACAACTACACTTCAATGCATGTTGTGATTGTAATAGTATTGTTTTGGAGAGGTCCAAATGGTGCGTATGTGTACTGTGATGCAGTTAGGAGCCATGGCCTGCACCCCCCCCCCCCCCAAAATGGCATCCGCCTGTCCTGTTTGGAGAGACAGGTGGAAATGAGGTAATTCTGATGACGTTGTGCGCCGTTGCAGGCCTCCTCATTGGTTAAAATTGGGCCTTATGGTGTACAGTGGCCAATGGTGATGTACGCCGGCGGTGACGGTATGCACCACTGCGGACATCACCGTTATTTTCTATTTGTTCACTCACTTGCTACCTGACCTTCAACAGGAGAGGACCTACACTGCAAGGGCTGCTGTGACCTGTGTCTGGAACTGACCATGGCTCGTGTCACTGGGGAAAGGGCCCCTGCCTTCACCTCAGTGGAGTTGGAGTGACTGGTGGATGGCGTCCTACCCCAGTATGGAATGCTGTATGGGCCTCCAGATCAACAGGTGGGTACACCGTGAGTACGATGTATGGGGCGTGAATGCATAGAGTGCTGTGTATGAAGGTCTTATGTGGGGGGTTTTGGTGAATGGGCCCTGGGCAGCGTGCTCCATGTATGGTGGGCCATGTCTGTGCTAATGGGGATCCGAAGGGGCATCGTGGGCCATGAGTGTCAAAGGCAGGACGGTCAGAAATACCTTTCCCTGTGTACATTTCCCTGGAGGTCAGCGCCCATCAGAAAAAGGAAATATGGCATGCCATCACCAAGGACGTGCGGACCCTGGGGGTCTACCGCAGGCGGAGCACCCACTGTCGCAAACGGTGGGAGGACCTGAAACAATGGGCACGGAAGATGGTGGAGGCCCAGCTGGGGATGGCCTCCCAACGAGGAAGGAGTGCCTGCCGAACTCTGAACCCCCTGATGGCCCCCATACTGGCAGTGGCCTATCCGGAGCTGGATGGGCGCTTGGGAGCATCACAGCAGCAACAAGGGGGTGAATACAGTGCCCCAATATACAACTTGCGCCTGGTGGTGTGGTATCCGGGTGGGTGATGTGGGCCTGTGGGTGCCCCTAGGCCAGGCCTGACTTTGCAGAGTAGGTCCCATGTTGGGCAGGGTTCTGATGTAAAATACCTCCAACCAACCAAGTTAGTAGGCATCCACTACTGTGCAGAGGTCTGTGGGTCTCAGGCATGCTGCAATTGGCATAAGGTGTCCCTATCCATGGCCTGGTGACTAGCATTGTGACTGGTAGTGCATTGCCTAGTGCATAGGGCTGTTCCCTGTGTGTGTGTGTGTTGTGTACACCAACGGTGGTGTTGTTGCCGCCACTGACCAAGTGTATCCTTTGTGCCTCCCCCCTCTTTTTGTTTTGTCACCCTGTTCTTATGTGCATTAGCCCCGTACTCCCCAGGACCAAGCACAGGACATGTGGCCCCCTCCAGGACCAGTGGTGTTCCGTCTTCCGGGTGAGGTGCCCCTCAATTCCCCGTCCCCCTGAGGTACCTGTCTATTTTTGACCTGATGCCCCTGCAGTGTTCTCTCCTTGTTGTTGCAGGAGTGAGGTTGAGCTTTGGACTTTGTGATGTGGCGCTGTGGCCCATGGACATTGAGGACTGGGCAGTGTCCCTTGCATTGTAAATATATATACACTTTTTTATTTGGATGCACACATTTCACCTATATTTATCTGATTACAGCCTTTTTACACTATAGTAGTTGTCCTTGCAATATTCCTGAGGGTTACGGGGTGAATATGTAATGTTAGTGCATCTGCTTGTATGTATGGTGTTGGTGTTGGGGTGGGGGTGTTGTGTGTTGCGTGTGTGTGTCACTCTCTTTTTCCTCCCCCTCTCCTGTGTGCTAGGTCATCTTTGCCGCCATTGGTGTTCATAATGGAGCAGAAGGTAGAAGAGCATGGGGAAGATATGCAACTCGGGCTCCATGACGGCGTGGTTCTTCCTTGAGTGTCCAGAGGTGAGTTGTTTCCCTTCTGTGCAGTGTTTCCGCCAGGCTTTTGATGTTGTTGGTACCGCCCTGGAAAAGGTGGCGGATTGGACTGTCTCTGTACAGTGGGCTGTACATTGTCTTCCGCCTGGCTGTTGGCGGTTACCGCAGTGTTGCCTGTTGATTTCGTCCTGGCGGTCAGTGTGTTAAAGTGGCTGTCTGTCTGAGTGGTTTCCACTGTGGTCATAATTTCATACTTGTTACCACCGGCCTGTTGGCAGTATTACCACCACCTAATCATCGACTGCCAGGGTTGTAATGAGGGCCTATGGGCCTTTGTTCCATGGTCTGACGGTCTGGTAGTGGACGGTTGACAGGAGGTTGTCGCATCCTCTGTCTCCCAGGGTACCTATGTATGACAAGACATGATTTCCAAAATTAGTCAGAGTGTCCACAGCAATATATATGATGCATGTCAATGATATCATGTGACAAAGCTTTTCTAACTGTATAGACATGACACACAGTACACATCACAGCTGACAACTACACAAGGGTCACATGTGACCCTCATGGCTTTCAACGCATGTGTCCACAACATGGATTTGGACCAAACTCAAAGATGTGCAACACAATCGCCCATTGAAATGTGATTCTATATCCTGACCGCCAAAATGACCTTCAGCGGTGGTGTACTGTGCCATGCTGTTAAATGTCATCTGTGTATGCATCTTGTATGAGTCATTTGAGCATCATGTCAGCAAAGTTGATTGTGCTGCAGATCTTTCACACAAAATCTGGCCTTGCTTTGTGGAAGGCATATAACTCACTTTGCCCTTCAGATTGCCACAGACACACCACATGACAAATTGCTAATGGCCACATGATGTACTGTCATACATGGAAGTGTTGGGAATGGAGTGTTATGTAGGCCCTCTATGCTCATCCTGCAGAGGACAGGGCCTGCCAAATGTATCTCCAAGTATGGGACCTAGTCCAGGCTGTAGGGGTGTCACTATGACTATGCAACTGTGGCACTGTGCCCACTCCCTGTACCCCAGCTGATCCTGTATGTGGCCAATATGAACCTGCCCTAAATGCCTCATTCCTTTGACTAGATTAGGAATGGGTACCGAGGTAAATCGCAGAACTAGTCCGTGTGTGCATTTTGCATCATTGGCAATGTATGTCTCAGACTCATGACAGGTCCCTTGCAACCACAGTCCTGTTGTCACCTTCACACAGGTCATATTTTTCCTGTACAGGCTTACTACATAAATGACAATCCCACTGTGCCGACAGTGTATTAATTCCTGGGACACCATGATATGTGATTCAGTAACTTGTTCACATAGCATAAACTGTACAATGCATGCCTTTGTATGTTGGATGCCATCTCTGTAGGATAGACACATATTTCCAAAGGACTGTTTGGTGGTACAAGTACATTCCACAGAATCCACTCCCTTTAGTGACATGAGTCTGCATTTGTTAGTCCACATAACTACACATGGACAAGGACGACACTTTCTGTGCCCATCATGCCAGCCCATTGAGTGTTACTCAAGTTTAATGGTGAAGTTTGTACTATGGCAGTTGCAGTGTCTGACTTTGTGGGCAGTGCGGCTGTCCTCCAAGACAAGGGTATTTGTTGACTGTATGGATATGTGGGTGTAAATGCAATTGTGGTGTCACAGCATTGTGTTCTGTTTGGTATGGTATTTCATTTTCTGTTGTCCAATGTGAGGTCATATTTGTCCTGTACAGGCTTACTGCATAAATGACAGTCCCACAGTGCAGACAGTGTATTGATTCCTGGGACGCCACGATATGGGATTCAGTAGTTTGGTCACATACATATGTCCAAAGGACTGTTTTATGGTTGGACTTGTGAGTCCAAGGTGTTAGACTTGTCGCTCTGATATTGATCATAGATTCATAGAATGTGTGGTAGATTGAGTTTCCTTAGTGCATACATGGAGTGTGGTCAATTGTGCTACCTTTGTTTGCATTGGACTATGCATGTGTCCATTTAGCTGTTGTACCTTGCAGCTACTTCATGTAGATGTATGTCCCATGCAGTTGGAGTTGTATTTGCTTGTTGACTTTCACTTCCATATTGTGCAGATTGGCATGTAATTTGGCTCTGCTATTGTTTGGGCCAGAGATACATGTGGGGCTAGTTCCTGTGCAAATGTAGTTTAAGGGGAATGTGCAAAGTGATATGTATCCCAGTGCAGCCCCCTTCCCTGAGTTCTCCTGAAGCTACCATCCCTATTGTTTAGGTACTGTATTTATTGTGAGCTTTGTATATTTGTCTCTCTGTCTAATCCGCATTCCATTGATTTTTTTAATGGGAGTGGTGTTTGTGTTCCAAGCCACATCCATACACATGTGTGTTAAATGTGACAGCAGTCCATGGCATGTGTGCAATGTGTCTGTGAGTTGTAGATGTGATGCTGTTGTGTTGTTAGTGTTGTGTGACACAATGTTGTATACACTTCACTGTTCATGTGCCTGAGATGAGCAACCATGTGTTTTTGTGTAGTGTTGTGGTGTAGTGTGAGTGACCTACTCAAAGGGGGCATTTGGTGACTGTGAAGGTTTCCTTCTTTGTGTATGATTCCGACTCGGGCACAATGAAAAGTGTACTTGGTCCTCATAGGGTGACCCCCATTTGATGTGGCTAGCGGGGCAACGATCTGTTGTTGTGCATAATAAAATAGGTAGGTATGTGTACTTATGGTCAGGTGCGTCCACGGTGGTGTGGATTCTGTGCACCTTCGATGATCATCAGCAGCTACAGGACATGTGATGGGCTCCATTGGTGACATCGGACCTGTAAGGCTGCCTGCAGATGAGTTGCTTCCTCCCTGTTTCTCCCTGCTGGGATGTAGGGGTTGGACTGCCATGGTCACATTCCGGCGAGCACACTCATAATGTGTCCAGCCGCAACACAGGCTCCGCTGACCTGCTTATGCTCATGACCACTGAGGTCTGTGCTGCCTGATGGTAGCTTAAGCATGTCCTTTGGAGCTTCTCAAAATGCAGTACTAAGTAGCCGCCATATTCGAGTATAAGATATCCCGAAGTAAGCAAATCATACTACTCAAAATATATGGCAGCCCACAGAAGTATATCTACAATCTGTCAGATACAATGGCCCTCATTACAACATTGGCGGTAAAAGTCGCTTACCGTCGTGCAGAAGACCGCCAACACACCGCCGTGGCCGCAGAATTCCGCCACAGCTATTATGACCCACAGTTCGGAATCCGCAAAAATTCAGACACCCACCCAAATCCGCCACACCAAAGGTCAATGATAAACTGGCGATAACAAAACCGACACCATCACGCCAACAGAAATACGCCCACACTATCACGACCCACGAATCCATGCAGCGGTCTTTCAGCCGCGATATTCCATTGGCGGTACACACCGCTGCGCTCAAAATACACACACATTTACAAAACACAGCCACATTGGACAATTCAAATACACACACCTGATACACATACACACACCACTTCCACACACCCAATACAACATAAAACACACACCCACATCACCCACAAACCCCTACTACCATAAATTCTAAAAGAAGGCCAGAGAGAGACAGCACCATCAAGAACAACATCATCCACAGGCACACAACACCATCACCCACAGAACTTCCATGCACCTCACTACATATCAGCACACTTATCACCACACACTCCACCCCACACATCACCTACACCACCCCATGGCACGGCAAAGACACCCCAGGTTCATGGAGGAGGAGCTCAGGGTCATGGTGGAGGAAATCCTCTGGGTAGAGCCACAGCAATTCGGATCACAGGTGCAGCACACCTCCATTGCAAGGAAGATGGAGCTATGGTGAAGAATCGTGGACAGGGTAAACGCAGTGGGACAGCCCCCAAGAAATCAGGAGGACATCAGGAAGAGGTGGAACGACCTACGGGGGAAGGTGCGTTCCGTTGTCTCAAGACACCACCTGGCGGTTCAGCAGACTGGCGGCGGACCCCCACCTTCTCCCCCACAACTAACAACATGGGAGGAGCAGGTCTTGGCGATTCTGCATCCTGAGGGCCTCGCAGGAGTAGGTGGAGGAATGGACTCTGGTACGTCAAATCTTAGCTATTACATCCCCCACCCTACCTGCATGCCAGCACATACCCCCACCCTCACCCCCATCACTTTAACTACTCACAAATGTCCCTACATCACAAACCACACATCCTAACACCAAGCCCTGCATGCAACAACAAAGCATGGACACCCATCACCAAAGCATGCCCACTGCACATACCCATACAACCCCCTAAACCATCATCACACAAGGTCCCACACAGCAATGCAAGCACTGGGGTACACGGTCACCCACCCATTGACACCATGGCACACATAAATGTAATAACCATCCTTTTAAACCCCTGCAGGACCCCTACCCAACGTCACCGGACAGGAGGGTCCACACATGTCCACACCACCAACAGAAGAGGCCCACAGTGATGACAGCACCTCTGTCCAACTGGATCTAGATGATCAGCCCGGACCATCGGGGACCTCTGGACAGTCGGTTCCCCTGACACAGTCACAGGCCACTACAGACCTTCCCCCCTCTGGAAACACCAGCACAGCACCCACCCAGCGGGCCCATACCTCCGTCCCCAGGACACGTCAATCAGCAGTGTGTCCACCACTACAGGGAACCCAGGATAACTCACCACCCCAACAACAACAGGGACCTGGGGACAGTGTCAGTGGGCACACGGTCCAGGGGACGGAGGCCCAGGTACACAGGGGAACTGGGAGGGCTGCTGTGAGACAGGGGGCGGACAGGCCAAGGGAACCCACTCTCCACGAGGCCCTCTCCTCCATCATGGAAGCCTACCACCACTCCCAGGAGACGATGGCAACGGTACTGGCCAAGTTTCAGGAGACCCAGCGCCTGCAGGAGGAACAGTATATGGGCTTCAGGGAGGAACTCAGAACCATCAGCTCCACCCTGGGCACCATCATAGGGGTGCTGAAGGAACTTGTGAACACCAGGAGGGACATTGTGGCACTTCAAGGGGCCCCTGACACTAGCATGAACGATGAACTGCCCACCTAATAGCCACACACGGTGCCTCTGGAGTTGCCCCATCACATAAGGGATGCTGCTATTCCGCAGGATGTAGGCGTCATGCACTGAGCCAGGGAACATGGCATTCACATGGGAGATGTACTGGTCGGCCAAACATACCATCTGTACATTCATTGAATGATAACTCTTCCTGTTTCTGTACACCTGTTCACTCATGTGGGGGGGGGACCAAAGCCTCATGGGTCCCATCAATGGCACCTATGATGTTGGGGATATGTCCCAGGGCATAGAAGTCACCTTTCACTGTAGGCAAATCCTCCACCTGAGGGAAAACGATGTAGCTCCGCATGTGTTTCAGAAGGGCAGACAACACTCTGGACAACACATTGGAAAACATAGGCTGGGACATCCCTGATGCTATGGCCACTGTTGTTTGAAATGACCCACTTGCAAGGAAATGGAGCACTGACAGCACCTGCACTTGAGGGGGGATTCCTGTGGGATGGCGGATTGCTGACATCAGGTCTGGCTCCAACTGGGTACACAGTTCCTGGATTGTGGCACGGTCAAGCCTGTATGTGATAATCACATGTCGCTCCTCCATTGTCAACAGGTCCACCAACGGTCGGTACACCGAAGGATGCCGCCATCTCCTCACATGTCCCAGCGGACGGTGCCTATGAAGGACAACAGCGAGCACAGAGTCAAACAACTCAGAGGTACGTACAAACAGTTTACACAGAGCACCATTCATACACAAAAGGTGGCCTGTATGTGTGTTGAGTCTAGGCCTAGGTATGTGTGACGCAGTTGAAAATTAATCCATGTGGGCCCCTAAAATGGCGGCTGCCTGACCTCTAAAGTGGGACAATGGGATGTGAGGTAACTGCGCTGGCATTGTACACCATCGCGGTAGGCAGTCGAAGACCGCGGCGCAATGCTGCATTGGTTAGCATTGGACCCTATGGGCCCCAGGAGCCAATGACGATGTACGCCGGCGGTGACGGTACGCTCTGCCGCGGACGTGAATGCCAATTTCTCTCTGTTCAATCACTCGATACCTGATCTTCGACAGGAGAGGATCTACACTGCAAGTGCTGCTGTGACCTCGGTCTGGAAGAGACAACGGCTCGAGTGTCTGGGGAAAGGGCCCTTGCCTTCACATCGGAGGAGTTGGAGAAACTCGTGGATGGGGTCCTCCCCAGTACACGCTACTCTACGGTCCTCCAGACAAACAGGTAAGTACACTGGGAGCATGCTGTATGGGCTATACCTGTGTGGAGAGAGCTGGATGTAAGAAGGAAGGGGGGAGAGTGCGGCGTGCATGAAACGAGGGTGAATGTATGTGCCACATGGTAAGAGTAGGGATGGGGGCCAATCACTTTGACGGTGCAGTTGGTAATAACTTACTCTTCCCCCTGTACATTTCATGTAGGTCAGCGCCCACCAGAAAAAACATATTTGGCGTGCCATCGCCAAGGACGTCCGGACCCTGGGGGTCTACCACAGACGGAGCACCCACTGCTGGAAAAGATGGGAGGACATTCGCCGCTGGAGCAAGAAGACGGCGGATGCTCAGCTGGGGATGGCCTCCCAACGTGGGAGCGGTGCCCGTCGCATCATGACCCCCCTGATGTTCAGGATCCTGGCGGTGGCCTACCAGGAGTTGGATGGGCGCTTGAGGGCATCACAGCAGACACAAGGGGGTGATTACACTCTCATTCTGCTGACTTTGCGTGCAGTGGAGGGGTCTGGGTGGGGGAGGTGGGCTGTGGGTTTCCCTAGGCCAGGGCAAGTTCCGTAGGCAAGGTCCCTCAGTAAGGCAGGCCATGTGGCACCCCACCCTACCTCTTTAGAGTGCCAAGTACACCTAGTCATGCCCCTGTGTCATCTATGTGTGTAGATGTCGTCCATAGCCTTGTAGGGCATTTCCCAGGAATTGAACAGTGGAGCCCAAGAGCGTGGCGTAGTGCAGGGGGCTTCTGTGTCTGTCGTGTCTGCCAACGGTAGTGGTAATGCATGCACTCAGCATGTCTTTCTTCTGTCGTCCCCCCCTTTTTGTGGTCTCCCTGTTCTTGTGTGCATTAGCATCATCAGGCGGAGGAGCAGTGGCACCGGAGCACCAGGGGGCTGCATCCCACATGGCCATGGATGGCCATACTACGGACTCGGACTTCACCAGTGGGACGGAGGGCGAGGGGAGCTCCTCAGCGGGGACAGGAGCTGAGACCACTGACACGGACTCGTCCTCTGATGGGAGCTCCCTTGTGGTGGTGGCAACATCTGTGCCCCCCCCATCTAAAGATACAGCCGCCACCCCCCCTTCCAGCACCACCCTCCCAGCAGCCCCTCAGCCTTCACCTCGTGCCCGCTCACCCGGGAGGGTGGGCATCACCTTCGCCCCAGGCACCTCAGGCCCTGCCCCAGTCACCCTGCTGCCCTCAGTAAGGAGGCCATTGACCTCCTCAGGTCCCTCACTGTTGGGCAGTCTACCATTTTGAATGCCACCCAGGGTGTAGAAAGGCAGTTGCAACAAACAAATGCATTCCTGGAGGGCATTCATTCTGGTTAGGCAGCCCTTCAGTGAGCTTTTCAGACAATGGCCTCAGCACTGATGGTAGCCATTGTCCCTGTGTCTAGCCTCCCCCCTCCAACTTCCTCCACTCAGACCCAATCCCCTGTACCTCAGCCTATCCCAAAAACACCTACAGGCCAGCATGCACACATGTCAACACACAAGGGAAGCTCAGGCAAACATAAGCACCACACATCCCACAGGCACTCACACAAGAATCACACACATGCAGACACACCAACATCCACTGCCTCCACTGTGTCCCCCTCCTCCTCGTCTCCCTCCTCCCTCCCAGTCTCGTCTACACTCTCACCTGCATGCACTTCCTCTACAGCCACTACGTCCCTCTCCAGCACACCCACCAACACACCCCGCTCACGTGCAGTCACCACCCCACTACCATTCACACATCCCCTGTGTCCTCTCCCAGTGTGTCTGTGATGCCCCCTCCCAAGATACACAAACGCGGGCACACACCCACCCAACAGCCATCCACCTCACGACAGCCTCCAGCGCATGCACCTTCACCCAAAGTCAGCAAACAAACACCTCCTACAACCACCACCTCTTCCTTCACTCCCAAACCCCCTCCAGCTACCTGTCCCAGTGTGTCAAAAAAACTTTTCCTGTCCAACATTGACCTCTTTCCCACACCTCCCCCACCCCGTCCGTCTCCTAGGTCCCGAACCAGCACCTCAGCCACAACATCTCTGGGACCAGTGGTGCCTGTAGTCATCGGAATCTGGAGTGCACCGGCCACCAGGTCAGCCAGTGTGGCACGGAGCCACAGCACAGACAGTCCCCCACCTGTGATTTATCAGAAGTTGGCCAGTGCCTGGCGGGAGAGGGGGAAGACCCCAGCCACCAAAGCTGCTCCCAGGGGTCCCGGTGGGAGTGTGGACTCAGCTGTGACACCCTCCAAAGTGGGGAAGGACCACAGGAAATCAGGAAAGTCTGGGAAGAGCAGCACAGCCATCATCCCCGCTGCCCAGGAGGCCACCTCCAGCACCAGCCCAGCTGCCCAGGACAGGATCGCCAGCACCAGCCCAGCTGCCCAGGACAGGACCGGCAGCACAAGCCTAGCTGCCCAGGACAGGACCGCCAGCACAAGCCCAGCTGCCCAGGACAGGACTGCCAGCACAAGCCCAGCTGCCCAGGAAAGGACCGCCAGCACAAGCCCAGCTGGGCCATGAAGGACCGCCAGCAGCTGAGTCCCTGCAATGGAGACCGCCGCCTCAAGCACTGCTGCACAGGGCACCGCCATCTCAAGCACCGCTGAACAGGGCACCACCATCTCAAGCACCGCTGAACAGGGCACCGCCGTCTCAAGCACCGCTGAACAGGGCACCACCTTCTCAAGCACCACTGAACAGGGCACCGCCGTCTCAAGCACCGCTGAACATGGCACCGCCGTCACAAGCACCGCTGAACAGGGCACCGCCGTCTCAAGCACCGCTGGCTCATGAGCGGCATTGGCACTGGCGCAACTGAGTCCGTCACGGGGTGAATGATGCACTCTGGGCACCATGCCCCCTCCAGAACCAGTGGAAACTGTCATCCACTACCTCTGTCCTTAGCAGGATGAAGTACTCTGGGCACAAAGCCCCCTCCAGAACCAGTGGAGACTGTCATCCACTACCTCTGTCCTTAGCAGGATGAAGCACTCTGGGCACAAAGCCCCCTCCAGAACCAGTGGAGACTGTCATCCACTTGAGAGACTGTGGCTTTGCACTCCCCAGGATTTAACAGTGGGCAACCCACCCACTGTAGAGACTTGCGAGACTGTGGCTTTGCACTCCCCAGGATTGAACAGTGGGCAAACCACCCACTGGAGAGACTTGAGAGACTGTGGCTTTGCACTCCCCAGGATTGAACAGTGGGCAACCCACCCACTGTAGAGACTTGAGAGACTGTGGCTTTGCACTCCCCAGGATTGAACAGTGGGCAAACCACCCACTGGAGAGACTTGTGAGACTGTGGCTTTGCACTTCCCAGGATTGAACAGTGGGCAACCCACCCACTTTAGAGACTTGTGAGACTGTGGCTTTGCACTCCCCAGGATTGAACAGTGGGCATGTGGCCCCCTCGTGGATTTGGCGTCGTGCTCTCAAGCGGCTGAGGTGCCCCCCCTTTCTCTCCCCGAGTTGCCTGTTTAGTTGCTCTCTGATGCCCCTGCAGTGTTCTCTCCGTCATGGTCTGGGATCTTGTGTGGCACTCGCCCATAACGTGTGGTCCCAGTGTTCCACAGACTTTATTAGAGCACTACCTGGACTACTATGTTTGGTATATATTTTGTACATGGTGCGTATATATGTTTCTGCCTACTTGCTTTTAATATATTACAATGGTTACACTCATTTTCTATTGTCTTTGCATTCTTCCGGGGGATTGGGGGGTGTAACTGCGATGTATTGATATGCATTAGTGTGTGTGTTGTGGTGGGTGAGGGTGGGGGTGTTGCGTGTCCCTGTTTTTTCCCTCCCCCCTCCCCTGTGTCATAGGTGCAGTACTCACCGTGGTCTTCACCTGCGGCGTTCGTGCTCCTGGTAGAGGAGCAGGAAGAATATTGCATGTAGAATTTGGAGTTCCAGATCCATGGCGCCCTCGTTCCTCGTGGGGGTGTGTAGAGGTGAGCGTTTTTCCTTTGGGATTCCTGTTTCCGCCATGTTTTTATCCGCGGTGAATCCGCCCCGGAAAAGGTGGCGGATTGGCCTGTCATAATAGTGTGGGCAGTACATTGTCTTCCACCTGTCTGTTGACGGTGACCGCCGCGCTGTTTGTTTGTACCACTGTGGCGGTCGGAGTGTTAAAGTGGCTGTCTTTGTTGGCGGTTTCCGCCATGGTCGTAATTGCAAGTTTTTACAGTGGGACTGCTGGCGGTCTTACAACCGCTTTAACATCGACCGCCAGGGTTGTAATGACCACCAATGTGTTTAGTAGGGCCTGACAGTTACTCAAGAAATGTTCTGCAATTGTAACTGCCATAATCTGTTCATCTTAACTTAGCCAGTGGAGTACCAGAGTAATAACACTGCATAGCAGTCTACTGAGTTACAGCTACTTCCTGTTAAATGCCATGTGTCTGATAAAGCCTGTCAGAAGAATATAGCAGTAAAGAAAATGATAATAGTAGGACAAGTGTAATGTTAGTAACACAACTTTTCAGTAGTGAACAGAGTCCCAACTACATCTTATCAATTATCCTGTGGCTTATAAAGTCTCTTAAAAGAATAAGGTTTCGAATAAAAGTCATAGTAATAGGGCAAGTGTATTGTTAGTAGTGTAATTTAACAGATTATCATAAAACATGCTGTCCCAACATGCAAGGGGTAACAAGCCTGTGGTGAGTTACTCAAGAAGGCCCTCATTACCCCTCCCTCGGAAGACCTTAGAGAATCAGACTACTCATGATAATCGTTCCCAAGGTGGCAGTTTTCTTAAATTTTGTTTTCTGTTACCCTCCTCAAATAGTTTTCTTAATAGTTTCTATATTTGCTTTCCTTTTGGTTTCTTGGGTTCTTTTTCTGTCTTTTTTTTCTTTTTTTTTCTCCTTTTCCCTTTTTGGTGGTCAGTCTTTTTAATATTCTCTGGTTTGACTCTTTTAGGGGTAGCTCAGAATCCCATGTCTGCCGTTCCGGAACATGAGGGCAAAAACAGTGGACAGAGCGTCAGAAGGTAAGTGTTTTAGTTTTGAGGTATGTTTATCTTTTAGTGCCTATGAGGGAGAGGGTAAGTGAGGATAGGTGACAAAATGTGAACACTCTGTGATGACTTCACTAGACTTTGTGCTCCTTTCTGGTGCAATTGTGAAGAGTGCTTTTACATTAAAACTAATTACGCACATGCATAGACTCTTGTGAGTTTAGCTCATTATATAAGTATACCTTACTTCTCACTTGGACTCATTGTAGGGTTCATCGCCTTCTCTCTCTCCCCACCTCCCTCTTTTAGCACTTTCCAGTCATTTCCTCTACAAAAAAATGTGTCCGAGCCCTGTAAACAGGCACGTCCCTCGCTAGCCACGTCCCTCCTAAGACGTGGCGGGCTGCCGAGTCCCAAAACTGGGGATTGACGCTTTCGTCGGTGTTCGATCCTCCCAGGGCACCTTCACTCAAGCACTCCTCTCCGTCTCTACATGTTGGGCTTCTCCTCTCCTTGAGATTGAGAGCATCGTCTTCACGTCCTCGGCATTCGCACTCCTCCTGTCGTCCTGCAGCATCTTCCGTCTCGGGCTGTGTCTTCGTGCGCATCACTCCTTCCTGTTTCTCTTCGCTGCACAGATCTGGATTTAATCTATCAATTCTTTTGTTCACTACGCCACCCAAGTTTGGACCCAGACACATATAAATCAGTATTGACCCTGTTCCATATAGGAACAGTCAAGACTGAACTGCAAGGTCCTCCCTGGGCCAGAAACAAGCATCCTGGGACTGGTTTCAGAGTATCACCCTTCATCAGTCAGGCTAGTTTGAGTCTAGTGCCATAGTGAGCCCGGGACCCACGTCTGGGCATACCCCGCTCACTTAGGGTGACAAACGCAAACAAACACAAATGATGGACAGAATGCAGAACCAATCAAACATTCACCCCCAGTCACAGATCTGGGTAGAATTCATCAATTCTTTTGCTCATCACGCCAACCTAGTTTATCCCCAGCCATATGCCAATCAGTCTTGACCCTGTTCCTCATGGAAGTGATGGATTAAACCCAGATCTGTGACTGGGGTGAATGTTTGATTTGTTCTGCATTCCATCCATCATCTCTTTTGTTTTGCATTTGTTCTTGCAAACAGGTCAATGAAGATCAATTTGGCTGCTGGGCCATTGTTCAGTGTGATAATTGGGGTGCACAGCTCATGATCTGCTCAATATATGGTTCCAATACCGATGAGACAGGAGTGCTCAATTTGTTTTAACACAGAGTTGGCTCTCTGGTCATATCCCCTTGTTTTTTGTGTATGGACCTAAAAATTCATGTAGACGTATACAGTGACCTGAATGAGAATCAACCCTATCCAGGGAGGAAACTGGGTGTTTTTTAGAAATGGGGTCTCTAGTTGGCAGAGGTATGCACCCTTTTCCAATTAGGGACCAACATTCTAGTCAGGGTAAGTCACACACAAAAATATAAGATATTTATCTGATTAAATTAAGGTAAAAAACTATGAAGATTTGATAATCACAATATGAAATATCACTGTTGCAATGATAAGAAGTGTCTTAAGTCTTTAGAAATCAACAAATGTCTCTTGCAAGAATAAAGTACCTGATATGTGTCAAAATTACACGCACAAAAACTGCAGAGGAGGAGATGCGTAGAAAAAGGAAGATTTGCGTTTGATTTCCAGGCATGTACAGACGATGTATCTCTTTTCCACATGGCAAGGACTTTGTGTCGAATTCCGGCACGCAGGCTTGAATCCTCTTTGCGATGCAGGGTCTTTTGATGCCCAGGGACGATGCGTGAAAATCCTGGGCCTGCAGGACGAAGTCACAGGTGCTGCATTCATCTGGTGAGCAATGCATCAGACTTTCTGTCGCACGGCAGGTGCTATGTCGATTCCTCCCGCAGGAAGTCAGACTGTCGTTCCGGCTCGGTGATGCGTCGATCCGGTGGGCTGTGCATCGAAGTTCCGGTCGCAACGCTGGCGCTGCATAGATCTTCACTCGGGGAGCCGGGCTGCATCATTCCGGTTCGGTGATGCAGTGATTCTTTCACCGCTGGGAAGGCTGTGCGTCAATTCCGGCATACTATGCGTCAATTTTTCCCACACAAGGAGTCTCCTTGCAAAGAAGAAGTCTTTTTGGCCCTGAGACTTCATCAAGCTCAATCCAAGCCCTTGGAGAGCACTTCTCAGCAGAGCCAGAGGCCATCAATGCAGCTGGGCAACAGCAAGGCAGCATTCCTTCACAGCAAAGCAGTCCAGGTAAGTTCTTTGGGCAGCCAGGCTGCTCCTCTTGGAAGGTTGCAGGTTCTGGTTCAGAGTGTCTGTCGCAGGAAGTGTCTGAGTTTGTGGGGTCAGGGACCCAGTTTACATACCAAAAAGTGCCTTTGAAGTGGGGGACACTTCAAAGAGTGGTTTTGATGTGCACAAGGTCCTCTTTCAGTACAACCCTGTCTGCCAGGGTCCCAGTAGGGGGTTTGGCAGTCCATTGTGTGAGGGCAGGCCACTGTCCTTTGAAATGTAAGTGTCAGGCCCTCCACCCTTCCAGCCCAAGAAGACCCATTCAGTATGCAGATGTGTGCAGGTGTGACTGAGCATCTTGTATTTGTGGTTGTCTGGGTGAAATGCACAAAGGAGCCCTAGTATATGGTACCTAGGTACCCAGGGTACTGGGATTCCAGGAGACCCTTATGGGCTGCAGCATTTCTTTTGCCACCCATAAGGAGCTCATACACATACTCCTTCAGGACTGCCACTGCAGCCTGAGTTAAATAGTGCAAACACTATTTGACAGCCATTTTCACAGCACCAGGTAAATTATAAGTCACCTATATGTCTAACCTTCAGTTACTGAAGACTAGGTGCAAAGTTGTTGTGTGTGAGGGTACCCCTGCACTAGCAGAGGTGCCCTCACATTGTCCAGGACCAATTTCCCAGACTTCCTGAGAGCGGGGACACCATTATAAGCGTGCACTACATATATGTCAATACATATATGTAGCTTCACAATGGTAACTCTGAATATGGCTATGTGAGGTGTCTAAGATTCAGAAATTGTACCCCCAATCTGATTCTGGAATTGGGGGGGGGGCAATTCCATACACCCTGGGGGCTCCACCATGGACCCCCAGTACTGTCAAACCAGCTCTCTGAGTTTTTCACTGCAGCCCCAGCGGCTGGCAGCTCACAGACAGGTTTTTGCCCTCCTGGAGATTGAGCAGCTCACTCCCAGGAAGGCAGAACAATGCATTTCCTTTAGGAGAGGGGTGTTACACCCTCTCCCGTTGGAAATAGGTGTAACAGGCATGGGAGGGGTATCCTCCCAGAGCTATGGAAATGCTTCGAAGGGCACAAACAGTGCCCTCCTTGCATAATCCAGTCTACACCGGTTCAGGGACCCCCAGTCCCTGCTCTGGCGCAAAACTGGACAAAGGAAAGGGTAATGACCACTCCCCTGTCCATCACCACCCCAGGGGTGGTGCCCAGAGCTCCTCCAGAGTGTCCCTGGGTTCTGCCATCTTGTTTTCAGGATGGTAAGGGAACTCTGGGAGCATCTGAGTGGCCAATGCCAGCAGGTGACATCAGAGACCCCTCCTGATAGGTGTGTACCTGGTTAGGAGACCAATTCCCGTCTCAGGGCTATTTAGAGTCCCTCCTTCTACCATCAGATCAACTGCAGAACTGCTCCGGGAAATCTAAGACTGCAACAAAGTATACAAGAAGGCTACTGCAACTCTGTAACTCCAGCAACTGAAACAGTTTCCAGGTTGTGCTTGCTCTGAGGACTGCCTGTCTTCATCTGCACTAGAAGGACCAAAGGAATCTCCCGTGGAGTGACAGACTCACTTCCCTGCTTCAGTAGGCACCTCTCTGCAGCGGCAAACAGTACTCTGGGACTCATCTCTTGTTACGAGCGTCACCCCTGGAGCACAGGTGGTGGACCGAAGTGATCTTGAATGTTCAAAGGTCCAGCTGTCCAAATTTGGTGGAGATAAGGACTTGCCTCCCTAAGCCAGACAGTACCCCTGTGCACCACATGCTTTGCAGCTCCTAGGGTTTCTGTGTGCTTCTTCCAGGAATCCTTCATGCACAGTGTAGCCCAGGTCCCCAGCACTCTATCCTGTAACGTTCAGCTCCCTGAGTTGTTCTCCGGTGGCGTGGGATCCCTTTGTGTAGTGCTGCGATGACCGTATTCTGCAACTCCTTTCTCCCCGGGTCATGGGACTCCTGTGGATGCTGCCTGGTCTTCTGAAGGCTCTCTAAAGTTCTGAGAGCCCCCTCTTTCTCATCAGTCTGAGTTGAGACCCCCAGGTCCCTCCTGGGCACAGGTAGCACCTTTTCCTGCCAACCGCAACATTTGCGTGAGCCAAGGCATGTTGGTGGAATCCAATGACGAAAACCAGCCTGCATCCAACAACTGGATGTGGGACATCTCTTGCACTAGGCAGGAACCTGCAGGTGTCTTCTTTGGTGCATTTCTAAATTTTTATTCCAACTGGAGAATCCACTTTTGCACCTTCATCCGGGTTAGCAGGGGCTCCTGTTCTTCCTGGACTCTTCATCTGTTCGTGGACTTGTTCTCCTCTCTCCACAGGTCTTCAGGTCCAGGAATCCATCATTGGTGTATTGTAGTCTTGCTTGGTTTTTGCATAGTCCTTTACCACGACTCCTTATGTGTTCTGAGGAAACTTGCTGTACTTTACTCCTGTTTTCCTGGGCTCTGGGGTGGTGTACTTTACTTACCTTTGGTGTTTTCTTACACTCCCAATGCCCCTCTACACACTACTCTTGCCCAGACGGGGAACCGACTTTCGCATTCCACTATTTTAGTATATGGTTTGTGTTGCCCCTAGGCCCATTCTAGCCTATGGTGATTTTCATTATTTGCACTATTTTGTGACTGTGTTCGTACCTGATTTTGGTTACTAGTGTATATTTTATGTGTTTTACTTACCTCCTAAGGGAGTATAGCCTCTAAGATATTTTTGGCCTTGTGTCACTAAAATAAAGTTCCTTTATTTTTGGTAACACTGAGCATTGTCTTTAGTGTGTGTAAGTACTGTGTGACTACAGTGGTATTGCAAAAGTTTTGCATGTCTCCTAGTTCAGCCTTGGCTGCTCTGCCTAGAGCTACCTCTAGACAGCCTGGCTTCTAGACACTGCCTACATTTCATTAATAAGGGATAACTGGACCTGGTATAAGTACCATAGGTACCCGCTACAAACCAGGCCAGCCTCCTACATGGTGCCACTGTACCTGCTGCACCAATGGAAGCTATGCCCCTGCCCCAGTCTGCTCACAATCAGGGATCACTTAGCTGAAGGATTCGGACGTGAAGTGGGACAAGCAATGTCAACACTGCAATGTGACACTTGTGCAAAACACTATGTACTCGACATGGGGATTTTCCCAGCTTGTCCTGGCAATAGGTGTGTGTTGTGTTCCGGGCCCCTTGGTGTAATGCAGGCATCAGTGGATGTATGTGTGGGGTATGTGTGGCACAAGATTTAAAGACTACAAACAACACTCCTTACCACTGACAGCTGGAAAGCACTGTAGGCATGCACACAAAGAGGGGCTATGTTGCCACCCTTGTGTTTTTCATTGCTCGGCGTCTACAGATTGTTTGGTTAGTTTATGTACTTGTTTCTTTGCAGTTTTACATAGATGTCACTTGGTTCAAGGACACTAGAGTGCTTACAAAGTCAGCAAGAAGTAAACCGTGGATAACAATCATCACAAAACAACCAATAAGGAAGAAATAAAACAGACAAAGTGAACTGCTGATATCAGGATGGACAGGTCAAGTAAACCTAGAGAATGTGGTGAAGCGACCTTTGTCTTATACAATGTGGCTCTCAGTTAAGAGGATTCTGAGGCCCCATTTAAGCGAGTTAAGGTGAGAGATTGTGCAAAGAACTGCTGGGAGAGAGTCCTATCCTTGATGCACTGTCAGACACATATCCACTTATTTTTGTTAGCTTTGACTTGTAATTGTATTTACAGCACAACCATCCCTGACGAGGCATTGATGTGCTTTTTTAGCATTGAGCGTGCAAGCGCTCTGGCCCCTGTTATAATCTCTCTGTGGGCTTTTAACCACCCCCTTCACTTTCATTGGTTCGTGGGCTTGCATTTTAAAATTTGCTCGATTTAATTTGTGAAAGGCATGCATACGTCATGCCTTTTCCGGTGTTTAGCCCTCCTCGAGCGCACCGGCCATCTACTGAGAACATATGAGGTTCCACGTTTTCAGCATGGTTTCTGGACTAGTTTTTATTTTTATTTCCTACACAGCGTGATCTTGCTGGGTTTTACACAGCACGATTGCACTTGTTTTTAAAAAAAAAATGTTTGTAAATTTCACCTGTCCCCATCCGCACTCCCACCAGCCCTCCCCTTGAGATTTGCAGCGGCAGCCGCTACACGTTTGCATTGCCACGCGTCCTCTAGTTTACAAAGCCAATAGCTCTAACTCCAGCAAACCCAACATCCATTGTATTGTAAATGCTTGTTTACTGCACGTTTATTATTCACCTTAAAACACAGGGGGCTTTGTTGCTATCTTACGTTTAAACAGCAACACTTTATAGGATAGTGGTGTGCAGGGTAAGGGTGGATTTGTTTGACGGTTACAGAAGGTTCCTAAAATTTCATTTAAAGCATTTCACGACATTCGTGGACAAGATAAATAATCGCCAAACATCGCTTCTGCACTTTACATTTTTGTCTGTATAAACCCAGAAGCTATTAATACAGACATCCTGTTGAATAACTTTTAGCCCAGAGCAAGTTAAAATCCCTGTTGCTAATAATGCTTATGAATCACAAACACCTTTCAGTTCTTTTCCATTTTTCTAAAACGTAAACTGCAGAACAACATGATGTAGCTTGACAACTTAAAACACAATTATAGTTTCTTGCTGACTTGCCCTCTGCCCATGGGCATAATTGGTGTCCACAGAAATGCTTTCACAGCAGAAAGAGAGGAATGGGCCTTGAAAGTATTAATTCAGCATTAGGTGAGAATTGTATCATGACCGCATTCACTCACATCGGGCAACAGGGCAAAATAACAAGGCCATGTATAAGAGAGTAGAAGGCAGCTTTATTGGACAGGTAAGCAGTTCTGAAACCTTTAAAACATCTTACAATGTATAACCCATGGCTTCACTAATACAAAACCGAAACTAACACCCCACCCTTAAACCTTCCCCCCAAACAACACAGAGCAGTCTTTCACGCTTCAATCTTCCCCATTCCCTTTCTTTCATCCACTGACCTTCCCTTTGACTCCCCATCGCTACCCGGTGTCCCCTCTGCCAACCCCTAGTCTGTAATCCCCCCAATACTTCCTGCTTGCTGCGCACCCTACTTACTGCCACCTGTCCAAGCAACAATAAAGCCTCAGAACTGAAAACCTATGAGCAACAAAGCGCAAAGATGTACCTAAAGAAAATTGGGATGGAGTGAGGGGTCAAATATTTTCCTTCACCTGCACTATAGGGCCACAACATCGGAAAGATGCGTTTCCCGCTAACGGATATTTGTAACTGTTACTAGGCCCACCTAGGAGGAATAGCCAATAAGCAAACCCCACGGGCCTAGGATTTACCACTCGCCTGCAATTACCCGTGGGTGGACATCCAACGGATGCCATCCCCTGGACCCCCTTCAGGCGAGAGGGCACAATAACCAGGCCATGTTTAAGAGAGTAAACGGCCCCTTTATTAGACAGGTAAAAAGTTCTGAAATCTTTTAAACATTGTACAATGTATAACCAATGGACTCACTAACACAAAACCAAAAAAACACCCCGCCCTTAGACCTCCCTGACAAGGAGTTATTTCCTGTCCCACCCCAAAATTTTTCAGCTCTCAAGATTTTTAGCTCAACTTATACCTGGTAATCTTGTTTTGAAACAAGACTGCTGCCCAAGCAGGTAGGCATCGCAAAAATGCCTTGCAGTTGATCCAAGAAGAAACAATTTTTTATCCGCAGTAGTTATTTTACCAGCACCATGTTTGGATAGCCCAGAATTCTGTCCCTGTGAATGAAAGATGTGCCCCATCTTGCCTGAGAAAATGAAACTCCTCCTTCTTAATATCATGATGCTCCAACCAAGCTAGTCACCTGTTCTTATAGAAGCATGACATCTCCTGGTTAACCTTGCACCTAGCCCTCTCCACCGCTATGTATTTCACTGCACCCCTCCAAAGTCTTCTAAGCACTAAAGCTGTTACCACTATTTTCATCTCTGACCACAACCTCCCAATGATGTCCAGATCTTTCTAATTTCTTTAATTAAGCCTAACCCAGACAACTGTACCAAATCATTCTCACCTAAATGCAAAAGAAGCACATCAGGCCAAGCTCTAACAGAAACCAAATTTGATAGACAAGGTAGCATCTGCCCCCATGTCATGCCCCCCACCACTCAATTTTTAAGTCATCAGTTCTGAAACTCAAATTATTTCCAATAGGTCTATGGTCAGCTTCCGTTCATCCCACTTAACAAAAGAGTGTCCAACTATCCAAATTGACAGAAATGCTACAGCTGAGCCCATTACAGAACCTGAAATAAAAGAAAAATGTTAGATACGCCTTACAATTTAAGCATCCTCAATGTCTCTACTATACAGAGAGCAGCAATCAGAAGACCAGTGACCCAGTTTCTTCACCTCTTTGATTGAAAACCTTGGTCTTTCCGCTTCAGATGCTGTATCTGTACGGAAAGAATGAGTGTAAAAAAAAAATGGCTCTAAGCCAATGTGGCAAAGTGCTTCCTCAAGACACCCAAAACTTGTGATGCTGTCAGACTTGTGCCATCCTGATGAATAAAGACAAAACCCACCTCACCTCCCTTAACTGCTTTGAAACTCCACCAGTTATCTACTGGGCATACCAATCCTCCAATTCTGTTTAGGGACACTGTTGCCCCTTTTTTCTTTTGGTCTGCCTTGGACTGTTCCAGTTAAATTTGGACATACTCACCTGTAGCCTTCACATGCTCTTTCCTAAGCCCCCTCTTGTGTTTTACTCACTAGCTCAGATATTCTAAATGCCCCAAGAAACAGCCAAATGATACATAACTTGAACAAACTTTGTTCATATTGTGAAAAACATGCATTTCCCAAACTTTCTCTGCCTCTCTTTTGCTCATCCTTGCAGCAGCCTCCTATCCATTTCACCAGCTGAAGGCTCATACCCCCAGAAAAATTTACCATAGAAACTCAAACCAGCAATAGTTGTGGCTGAAATGTTTTTAGCAATGTTTTTCATTATGAAGGTCAGCACATCATCCCTCCTTTGCAAACAGCCCTGTTCATCTCAATCCCAACGAGTCACAGCCATTCTTAAGAATTATTCCCATGCTCTTCTGTAAGCCCTTCTAGTTCTCTCTGCTAACGACTTCTCAATTAGTTCCAACATTCTCAATCTGCAAGATCCCATACCTCCTGTGGGATGTATATTGTCTGTAACTCTGCTCCGGGCACCAAACCACGTAATCTCTGCCACTGTGAACGAGATAATGCGTCCACGATACTATTGTTCACTCCTGGCACATACTTAGCTCTAAAGACGATATTAAAGATCAGACAACCCAGCATAAATCTTTACAGCAATCTTAAAAGGTGCTTGTCTTTTACCCTCTGGCCGTTGACCAAATCCACTACTGTTTTGTTGTCCACGTTGAAGGTGACTGTCTTGTTCTCTAACTTCTTCCCCCAGACTGCCAATGCAACCAACAAAGGAAAAAACTCAAAGAACGCAATGCTTCTTTTTTCTTTTATCCACCTCCCTCACCATTCTTCTGCGCACCATCTTCTGTCCCAAAACACACCAAAGCCATTAGCAGCAACTGCGTCTGAAAAAAATCAGAACCATCCAAACGAAAACGAAATCCAAATCAGGAGACCACATGGTTATCCCATTGAAACCTCTCAGAAATGTCAACCAAACCACAAGGTCTGCTCTCATAGCTGCTGTAACCCTGACTCTTTGGTGTGGAAAACTGACTCCTGACATAACAAAACCAAGCCACCTACAGAATGACCCTCCAGCTCTTACCACCTTACAAGCAAAATTAAGGAGACCTAAGAAGTGTTGGCTTTGATGTAACTGCAAGTTGGGTGCATTTATTGCTTCTTCTAGTTTCTCAATGATCTCTGAGACTTTCTCCTGCGGGAAGCCTTGTCTCCATCCTTACTGTAGCTATCTCAGTTCCAAGGTAAACCAAACAATTACTCGGGCCCTCCGTTTTCTCTGGAGCCAAAGGTACACCAAACACTTTTGCTATGGCCTGAAATTGAGCCAATGCATCTGCATACTCCTGACTCCCACCTGAACCTACCAGCAAAACATCATCCAAACAGTGTGTAACCAGTTCCTTTCCTGTTGTATAAGTGAAACACCACTGCAAAAAGGTGCTGAAAGATTCAAACAAATTAACAGAAATAGCACAACCCATTGGTAAAACCTTATTAAGGTATAACTGATTATCAAACTGAATTCTCAGCAATGAAAAATCTAAAGGATGCACTGGAAATAGTTGAAAAGTTGACATAATATCACATTTCGCTAGTGGTGGACCTACTTTCCGCACAAGCTCCATAGCTACATAAACTGAGGCAAATTGAACTGCGGTATACTCTCTTGCTATATAATCATTAACCGATAGTCCTTCTGGCCATGAAAGGTGATATATCATACGAAACTCACCGTTGTTCTTTTTTGGGACTACCCCTAACGGAGAGATCATCAAGTCAGGTAAAGGCTTGTAATCAAAGGGGCCTGCTATTCTTACTTCTGTCACCTCTTTGTCTAGCTTCTCTTTTGATATATAGTGATGCTATTTTGCTGATTTCAAATTATCAGCAAACCTCAGTGCTCTTGAACCTTGGTAACCCAACCTGAAACCTTCTTTAAACTCCCATTCAACTTTGCTGCATCTTCTATGTTGGAATACAATTTTATCCAATAACTCAGGACTTTCAATTTAATTGGAGTAAAGGCACTTGTGTCCAGATTGAAAGGATCCCTCTCTCTCCCTACCTTAGCCATCTGTAATGAAATCTCCTTGCTCCCCAAAAAATTGCAGGACCGCATCTTTACCTCCACATTTTGAACATTCATGTTGCATTTGCATGGATCTCTCGGGCAATAACCTCTATTGAATCCCCAACAGGCACCTAAATTGACACTCTGTCCATGACCCCATGAGCTCCCCCACCTCCCCGGATGGATTTCCCATTAAAAGGTTGGGGCTGTACTACTAAACTACTGGCTGCATGCATCGTAGGTGGTGGTCTTTGTGGGTACATCCATTGGACCCACAGCTCATTATCCACTTTCCCCCATGGTTTCTCGGGTATAAGTATCATTCTTGCCCTAAACTCTTTGTCATAGTGTAACCATGCAAAGCCTCCAAATTCAATATGAGCCTTTCTAATTGTGTCAATATACTTAAAAATGAACACCACTCTATTAGGAATTTTTTCACAATATACACTAGTAAAAATTAAGAACGTCAATGTCCATGAGTTAATTGTCATTGGTAGTCCGGGTCTCTTACCTAATTCCCATGCCTCCTCTCTAGACCCTTCTTTTCAGAAGCTTATATACGTCCACAAATTCCCACTCTAGATTTTCTCTTTTGTCCCTATGCACAAGTGCGCGCCCAGTGGCATCAATAGCCCCATGTGTGGCAGCCTTTTCAGTCCTTCTGTTCTGCTCTTTGCTTTCTCTTCTCTGCCTTTTCTACCTTATGCCCCACTGTTTTGTCTTTGTCACTCTCCTTACCCTTGGGTTTGGATGCCAGCTTTGCCTCCGGTTCTGCTACTTTCTTACGTGTTGCTTCTTCTTCAGATCCTGATTCGGTCCCCACGCTCCTATCCACTGAGATCAATAATACTCCTTTATGCACTTTACCCAACTCATCATGTTCTTTACCTCCCTTCTAACTACACCACCACTGTGTCTCACCTGTACTCAGTCTGTCCCCTGCTTCAGGTGAAGTTCTGCACCATCCATTCTTCCCTTGTGGCCTCTTAACACCCCGTCTTTTTTCTGAATTATCCATATTGCTTGTTCCAACCTGTAAGATATGATCTTTGGACATGCTTTTAGCATCCCCCCAACCCCTTTACCTTCAATACTTCTTTTGGTTCTCTACTCCCTTGCCAATAAGGTATCTCCCCTTCTTCCAATTTTTCATTTTCCTCATCATAGCCCAATTCACACTCCATGACCTCACTCACATCACAGAAACTAACACCCTGACGTTCCTCATCTGCCGCACCCCCATCAAAACTTTTCCAATCTATACATTTCTTTTTTAATGCAGATGATGCCAACATTTGTTGCTCCCTCGCTGTCGGGACAGTTGCTCTGAAGCTCTCCCTCACTTCATGCCGGTCTCCCCAGGTCGCTCCCAACCTGGCCAGCTATTCCTCACTGCATCTACACTGTTCATGCAGCATGCTCCCTACGTTGCCCTGCAAGTCGCCAAAACCTGTAGGGGCTGTGGCCATAAATTTGTCCTGACCTAGGCCCTCCTTACTCACTTCACTCCTACCAGAACCTGCCTGTGAATAGGAGCCACTAGTGCCTTCACAAGACCCTTCGCCTGACTGTTTATTTAATAAATCCTTCTGCACTTTTATGTTAATTATCTCACTCCATTCTACAATTTCAGAAACCCCTCTCACATCCCTATCTGCTTCTTTAGACTTTTTATTTGTCACTTTTTGCGGCTTCTCACATTCTACCCCACCTTCACCCCAAGAAGGTCTCGTGGGCAGAAGCTATCTCTCATCACTTGAAGCAGCTCTGAAAAAATGCCCTTTCCATTGTTGAGAGCGTGCTCCGTTTCCTGTCTTGTGTAAGTAAAATCACGGTCAGCGGGAGGTGCCGACGCAGCACGTCACTGGCCGCTTTCATTTTCTGTTTGGAACTCCTCCGGCATCGGCCCTTCGCTCTCAGTCCTACACCCAGCAGCTGCTGGTGCGCATGCGCAGCCCCGGCTTCGCCTTACTTCACTTATTGAATGGGTAAGCTGCTTGCCACTTGGGGGGAGGGGGGGTGTCTTTGTTAACCTCCTTACTAACTTTGCTGCGGCAGCGAACAAGCTAATATCGCTGCTGCAACACCACCTTCCACAGCTAGCATTGGACGATCCAGACCAACCCAGGCTTGCAACAAGATGTCCGGTTGTATAAGGTCCTTACTCTCTGCCTCACAAAGTACCCTAAGTGCTTCCCTTACCGCTGCCGCTTTAACCACCATATTGCAAACCTTAAACCTGACTAAACTTTTTGCCCAAAATTTCCCTTCACCTGCACTATAAGGTCACAGCATTGGAATGACGCGCTTCCCACTAATGACTATTTTTAACCGTTACTCCGCCCACCCGCGAGGAATAGCCAATAAGCAAACCCAATAGGCCTGGGATTTACCACTACCTGAAGTTGCCCGGGGGTTTACATCCGATGGATGCCACCTCCAGGAGCCCCTAATTTCCTCTCAGGTAATAGAAATTGCGGCCACGCTAAAGGACATGAAGAAAGAGCACACAGAAGGACGCCCTTATTACACATATGTAGAGTGCAACATTCCAATCAGAACTAGAAATTGGGCTGTTCCCACAATGCAATGCCAATACAAACCTTGTACGCAATCTCAAACAGAAGGCCGTTTTGACTTTGAAATCGTAATTTGCTTTTGTATCGGTCATCGCACTGCATTTCTGTAGTGTCCAAGTCCTGTAAATAAAATGTGTTTCTTTTACCGAAGTTAAAGGTAATCAATTTACCAAATTCAGGAGGAAGAGAGGCTGTGATGGCTTTGCAGGGTTTCAAACATGTGACCTTCATATCCCTGCATGTTTCAGTGGTGATAAGTTAAATTATTGCGCTATCTGCAACCTGTAATAAAAACATAGTGCGAAGACGTAACGAGGCAAAACATCGAAAAAGACCAACAGGAGTCTTGCTTTCAAGAGACTCTGGTGGTGCACATGTAGCATGCTCTATCCACCTGCATATATCCATTCCACTGAGCATTAAAAAACATACCACCCTGCAAAGAGTGAATCACTGCAGTGTGGAACAAGCATTGGCAAAACCAATAGGTTTCTTAAGCATGTTGCAAAATGGCTGAATGTAAAGCAAAAAAGCTCTATAACACAGCCAGCGCTGCCTGCATTATAGCGCTTTTTTAGGTCAAGCGCGCAAGTTTTCTGACTTGTAATCTATCCGTGAGCTTTTAACCACGCCAACTGGACACCCATCACTATCACTCATTTATGGGCTTTCCTTTCAAAAATCCTTTATCATCATTGGTAAATGCTTTACAGTTGTCCCTCCTTGGGGTGGTTTTGTTACCACCTCGGCCATCAACAATGTTACATGAATAATTGCTGACACCTTTGACTGCACGCAAGCTTGTTTTTCCTTTTGTGTCTCTCCTTCATGCACACGCTCATGGTGGTCATGGTGCTTTAAATTATGTCAACTGTTTACTTTTCATTTTCAATTTATGTGGCAAGAAAAGTCCAGGTACGAATTTACAACGCTAATGGTTATAACTCAAGCAAATGAGAGACCCATTGCATTGCAAATACTTGTCTTTAAAGTCATCCCCTGACCCTCTCCTGCTCCCCTCTTGCAGCCTCTTGATTTTGTTCCCTTTCTGGGTTTGTGAGTGTGGTGCTGGAAGCTCCTGCTGAACATCAGGGACACCCTGCGGGACTCCCTGTGTTCGAGTGGGCTATTTACAGCTTCTGAAAGCCATTCAAGCGCTGGATATTGAGAGGCTAGTCCTCTCTTGATTTCCACATCACACGCATGCGCAGACGAGAGCCAGGACTTCTAAGCTTCGGATCTCTCCGGCAAGGATGCATGTGTGGGTGCAGATAATAATTATCCTCTGGGAACACCGACGGGGCGGTAAAAGCATAAAAAGGGCATTGCCGTATGGAATGCTCCCTCCACTTCTTACTGGGCCTGTGTTTGAGAGTTCTGCTCTCCTTTGGATTGGAGTTTTCTCTGATACCTACAGGGGCTGATACCCCCCCCCCCTATTGAACTCCTTCTTACCTCTTCCTCTCTACTGAGATGGCTTATTATGCAGAAGAGGACGAATTCTATCAGGTTGAGGCAGAGAAGCCCTATGAGAATCAGATGGAGGAAAGATTGGTACTGGCCCTGGATCATCACGTACAGGACAGTGAATCAAGCACTTATAAAGGCTTTAAAAGTCTTTACTCAGCCCATAGCGCGCTTTGGGCAATGGGAATTCATGGGCAGACCCAGTAAGGATAGGGTAACAGACAATCAAATTCCTGATGTGAATCAAACCCAAAGGGTTGCCGGAGGACCTAGATCCTCAATGGAAATTTTGTCCCAGATCACTTCATCGGTCCTCAGAGACCACAAATATGAGCAAGATATCACTGAGACCCCTAGAGGGTTGTCCTCTCTGGGACTGATGCATCCTGAAGATTCTCAATCTTCTACTTCCCATTCCTCTGACTCTGAGAAAGGGCGAGACGAACCCAAAGTGTCGGGTAAGTGGAAACGCAAAGCCCATCATTCGACGGAAGAGTCAGTGGTTCAGAGGAACCTTCTCTTTAATCCAGAGAGTATTGTTCACCCGCGATCCACCGAATGGGTTCCCTCAGTGGAGGCTGACAGTATGTTCAGGACAGGTTGTGCAGGAGTTTCAATAAGGATGTGCGCAACACTCTGGGCTCGGAGTGTCTCCACCCTTGCCTAACTGGCAAAGGGGCGGACACCCCAGAGTTAGACCCTAGTATAGCCACTTTTCTCAAAAAGTTTGCATAGGATCCAAAAAAGGGACTGGATAAGCCTGGAGAGGCTGCCAGGACAAACCTTTGGATATTTCCGGGCCAGTCACAAAAATTCTTGAGCTAGTGGTGCAATCCAAAGAAAGTAATCCCCCCTTGGACCCGGAGTCAGTCTTGGAGTGGGCGCAAAGAGCCATTTGCCTCCTTGGGAATGCCAATTGCGCAGTGCTCAATTTGTGAATTAAAAGGTGTCAGTGCCTAAAGCCCTCCTCTTAAAAATGTGGCTGCTGCATTTAATTGCGTGAACACAGAATACTGAGGCAGTGTCATCCTGACGCCATCTCAGGCCTCTTTAAACCATATAAAGTCACTCCCCTACACATCAATTGTTTAGAACTGATAGTGGGAGCTTTTGCGATTCACTCTCTTTCTACCCACAAAGCCAGTTGTTGCATACTGTTACGTATGGAAAACATCTCAGCAGTGCGGTATGTCAATCGATTGGGTGGAACCTGGCAAGATTGCCAAAGAGTTCTGGCAATCTTGGCTTCAACACCAGAGATCGGTGACGGCAGGATACATTCCAGGATGTTCCAATGTGATAGCGGATTGGAACTCTCAATTTTTGAGGGACGGCAGTGACTGGAAGCTTCACCAGTCCAAATTCTTGACTCTTATAAAGCATTGGGGCTAGTTTGTGATAGACCTCTTTGCGTCTCGCCTTAATTCTCAACTCCCTCTCTTTTACAGTTGGAGACCAGATCCGTCGGCCCTAGTGACGGATGCTTTTTTTCAGGTCTGGACGACATCTGTTGTGTGCCTTTCCCCCATTCTCCATGATTCAGAGGGTACTCTCTCAGGTCCGGAGACAGGGGGCGGAGATCATTTTAATAGCACCTCTGTGGAAAGCTCAGTCGTGGTTCCCCGTGGTGATGTCACTATCTTGTGCCCCTTCGGTTCTTCTGTCGTCATTCCCTTCTTTACTCCTGGATCCGGGTCTCCTCCCTCATCCTCTGATAATACAGGGACTGTTGTCCCCCATGGCGTGGAGACTTTCAGGGGACGTTGGCAAATGATAAATGTTTCGAGAGAAGCTTTCTTCTTTTTATCCCAATCCTTGGCGCCTTTAACTCACAAAAGATATGAGGCTTCCTGGAAGCCATGGCTGGGTTATTGCGGTGAACAGAGTTGATTGTTAATTTTTTATCAGACTTGGCGACGTCAGGTCTGGCTTATAGGACTATCAATAATTTTAGGTCTGCTCTTTCGGCTGGACATCCTCATATTGAAGGCAAACTGGTGGGTGAGTACCCTTTAGTTTGTAAACTTTTAAGGGGCATCAGGATGGTCAAACCCCCTCTGCCTAAATATACAGTTTTATGGGATGTTGATATTGTGCTTCGTTTAATACGATATTGGTTGTGTAATGAGGATTTATCACGTAAACAGTTGTCGGACAAACTAACGGTTTTATTGTGTCTCATTTCATGCAGAAGCATTTTAGATGTGAGAGCCCTTGATATAGCAGGTAGAGTATTTACTTTTTCGTGGGTTTCCATTTCCATTAAAAAATTTACTAAGACTACTTCTAGATGTATATCTTATCCTGCTTTTCCACATCATCCTAAATTATGTGTCGTTCAATGCATAAAGGCAAATGAAGATTGTACTCGTGAATTTCATAAGGATATTCAAGGACAATTACTCATTTCCTTACAGAGACCATTTTCTCCAGTCTCTTCAGCCACATTGGCTAGATGGGTTAAATGGTTGATGGCAGAAGCAGGTATTGATGTTTCCTCTTTTGGAGCACATTCCCTGAGAGGTGCTATGGCTTCTAAGACTTTTGGAGCTGGTTCTCGTTTAGAGGACATTATGAATGCTGCAGATTGGTCTTCTGATAGTACATATAAGGTGTTTTATCATAAGCCCATTGTAGATGCCGCTTCGGTTGTGGTGATCGGCTTTGAACTAGCATAATCTGAAGCCTCCGGTCCTGACATAGAATAAAAACAATTCTAGCCATTGCATCAAGAATTTTCAATTCTATTAGGGACTCGAAGGTGAAGATTATCCCACCCTTATTCTGCTTGTGTTTGATATTGCTATCTGAAGTTATTAACATTGGTGATGCCTATTTTGAAGTTGGCATTTAATCTGATTTCCCTCCCCTTTTTAAGCATTCTCTTTGAGATATTACTGACGTGTTTTTTCTCTACTAGGCTCATAAGGATATGATGTTTCTGTAACCAGAATGTTTGGACAACAGCCAGTGGATCCATGCCGTTCATCATATTGGATTGAAAATTCATCTTATTCAGGTTATATCGTTTGTCATTGCAAAGAAAGTGGAAGGACTAAGGATTCATGGACATTTATATGGACGGCAGACGAGGGATTGATCACTTTGGACTACTGGGAATGTTAGGTTTTGTAGTTGTATTGTTATTTAAACGTTCATTGGCTGCTGGGTTCTTTCAGTACAGAAAGAGAAACCATAATCCCCATCTCTGTGTCCTTAATAGAATTGAAAATAGCTAGAATTTATTTTTACTATGCTTTCTCTTTTTTTACTGGCTCAACACAGCAGCCAATCAAATAACAGTAGAACAAAAAACATCAATACCCATGATGCTTTACATTAAATCACATGTTCCAATCACATCTTGAGACCCCTGTCCATATAAACCATGACCCCTTAAGTCACTTCCTCTTTCCATGCTTCTCCGCAGCAGATAAATACTCGATTGTGATTTGTTGATGCTATGAGCGAAGCGATTCAGCTCGCTTGCATGTTTTCTGGCTTCAGCGCTTTCGCGCTTTATTTATTTTATGATTGGCTTCTTGCCGAGTTGGCCCATTAGTGGAGTAGGAGCGGGAGCGGACTACTCGACTAGCACATAGTCCTATTTCTATTCTTAGTATTCTCTTCTTTGTGGCGTTGCATTACGGTTTTACAAGCCAATCTGATTCTTAGTGTTTCATCTGGGAGATCAGCTCATATCTCTGTTGCAAGAGGGCGTGTAGGTCCCCTCTGACCCTTCTTTGTGCTCCCTATATGCCCTGTTACTTGGAGAATGTGGGCTGTAATAAAATAAAAGGCTTTGCCCAGAGTGTTTGTTTTTCTCCACAGGCTGCTCCCTCCACATTTTATTGGGCTTTAAGCCTGTAATGGGTTATTACACTCCCCCTATATTAATATCTCCTGTCTATCATTTTGGATCTAACTAAATATATATCAGGAGAATGGCTCAATAGGATGAGAATGAATCAGGGTATTTCCCTAAGGAAATCAGTTGGAGATGAACCTGGTTGAAGCCCTTGATTGCAGGGTTCAACAATCTGTCAACGATGCCCTTTTCAGGGCTTTTGGACCTTTTTCTGGGCAATTATTTGATTACGCTTGCACCCAGGGTTGGCTGCAGAAGCCTCAGACTCAGAACGAGGGGTCTAAATCTAAATCAAAATCTAAGAACTTAGAAAAGGGATTGGGATCTGCGTCTGTGGCTGTCCATGCTGATGCTTTTGAGAAACTTTGCCATAAGCGATCTAGTGAACATAACTATAGTTCCAAAAAAGACTCTAGTTTTTCCCCATCTTCGTCAAACAAAAATTCCTCATCAGAGGATTCTGATGACTCTGATGTTCTGGGACCTAGCAAGAAGCCTAAAAAGCAAGTTTCTCTTCTTAAGGTCCTAGATTTCGATCCCACAGAGATTATCCACCCCAGGGCATCCAATATGATTCCTCCTCCGGAGGTGGAAAAGTAAATTCAGTCCAACATTCACAAGAGTTTCGATAAGGAGGTGCAGTCCTGCCTTTGAGCGGAATGCCCTAGACCAGATCTGGAGGGCAAGGTTGCAGACACTCCAGAAAATTGACCCCACTATAATGACCTTTATGAAAAAATTTGCTAGGGACCCAAAATAGGGTCTGGACAGGCCGTGGTGTAACTGCCAGGACAAGTTGCTATATATGTCCGGTCCTTTGGCAAAGATTCCAGAAATGGCCTTCCCCACTAAGGAATCAGGGACCCCAGTGGATACTGATGTTTTAATTGGTTGGACACAAACAGCCATTTGTCATCTTGGCAATAATAATTTTGCGATCTCTTCAGATCCTCAGAAGCTAGCTCTCGGGCCGACGGATTACTTTTTGGGGCTTCATTCATTAAAGAACTGGCTAAATTCTGCTCTACTTTTTCCTCCCTCGATAAGGCACAGATTTCCTTCAAAAAGGTTTTCTTTCAAAGAGGCCTTTTTCTCAGGGCCGGTCGTTATCGAGGGTGAATGTCCGGCTGAGGATCTTTCTCAAGTCCTCTGACTTGCTACCCCAGAGGGAGAGGAGATTGGTATGGAGATCAATCTTCAGATTCAGCCTTCTATCCCACTCGCTCCAGATTCCTTAGAGGGCCCCGCCGGGGACAACAGGGAGCAATTCAAGACGCTGGATATTCTGGTAAGCATTATACCACATTCACAGGTACTTCTGGGAGGCAGAGTGGGATTGTTTCTGGACAGTTGGAAACAGATTTCTGGGGATTCTTGGGTTCTTCAGACGATACTGGGGTTCTGGTTGGAGTTTCTCAGGACTGCGAAGCAACTAAAACTCCCTCTTCAAATGTATTTTTCCCTTGCAGATCAGACCTTTATAGACTTAGAGGTTCAAGTCCTGATCAACAAAGGGAAAGGGGCAGTACGTTTTCCTCCCATCACCCGTACAGTTTTATCAGCCCCATTTTCTTAGTAGAAAAGAATGGCGGGGCCATCGCCTTATGTTAAACCTAAAAGATTTCAATTATTGGATCTTGTACAGACACTTGAAAATGGAAGGAATACACATGTTGAGAGATATTCTATTAGAAGGCGACTGAATGGTCCGCCTAGACCTAAAGGATGCCTATCTCTTGATTCCCATTTTTCCTCCACACAGGAGATATTTACAATTCCTGTGGAGGGGTCACTGCCTGGAGTTCAATGCTCTCCCTTTCGGTCTGTCATCAGCCCCCTGGTGCTTCACGAAGCTGATGAGACCAGTGGTGGAATCTCTTTGAGCCAAAGGAGTGTGATTCATCATATATTTGGACGACATACTGTTGATGGCTCAGGACGCACAGACTCTCCTGACTCATTTAGAATGGACTATTCCTCTTTTACAGGAGGTGGGCTTCCTTATCAATGTGCAAAAGTCATTATTGAGTCTATCTCAGGTGATAGACTTCCTGGGTTTCAGGATAGATGCAGTCTGCTCACAGCTTATTCTTCCCTCTCCGACAATTTGCAATATCAGGTCTGCATTAGTCAGCTCGACTGTGTCGTTGAGCATGATTGCCAGGTTAGTGGGTCTTCTGGCTTTGTCTATTCAGGCAATTTTTCAGGCTCCCCTTAACTATCGTGCTCTGCAGAGACTCAAAATCCAACACTTGCGGAAGGGTCTGAATTATTCGGAACTGATTCCATTATCCGACGAAGTGAGGTCGGAAATTCATTGGTGGCTCCAGCATATGGAAGCTTGGAACAGCAAAGCTATTTTCAGTTCTTACCCAGATGTGGTGATCGAATCGAATGCCAACTGTCGGGGCTGGGGGGCTCATTGCGGATCTTTGGTGACAGGGAGACAATGGTCGAGCTCGGAGCAGAATCTTCACATCAATTGCTTGGAGCTTCTTGCAGGCTCATTTGCGATAAAGAGTCTCTCCCCTGAGAAGACGGACTGTTGCATATTATTGAAGATGGACAATATATCAGCAGTCCGGTTTGTCAACAAATTGGGGGGGGGGGGCGAAGTCCACTATTCTGGCAGAAATTGCCAAGGAATTCTGGCATTATTGCCTCAGCCATCGCTTGGTTGTCCTAGCGCATTATCTTCTAGGTTCCCAGAACACTATAGCGGACTGCAACTCCAGATATCTGAGGGATTCCAGCAATTGGAAACTGCATCAGATGATTTTCCTCCAGATAATCAGAGAGAGGGGTCCTTGTGACAGGGATCTTTTTGCTTCACGTCTCAACTCTCAAATAACAAAATGTTTCAGATGGCGTCCGGACCCTCTAGCGACAGAAGCCTTTCTTCAGGATTGGACACAGTTTCGGGGGTATTCCTTTTCACTGTTCCTGATTATTTCCAGGGTTCTGTCTCACATACAGCGACAGAAAGTGGAGATTATTCTGGTGACCCCATTCTGGAAAGCCCAACCGTGGTTCCCGGTAGCTCTACATTTAACTTGCACTCCTCCACTTCTCATTCCACCTCGTCAGAATCTTCTGATGAGTCTGTGGGGTCTTCAACATCCACTGGTCTTGTCAGAGAAACTGATATTGATGGTTTGGATGGTTTCAGGTCAAGATGGAATTCCCCAGGCCTTTCGCAGCAAGCTACAAATTTCATCAAAAAGGCTTGGGCAGCAGGCACTCATAAGCGGTACACCTCAGCCTGGCGCAGATGAAGTAGTTGGTGTGACGGGTGGGGTTTTGATTCCGTGGGGTTGTACGTTGAGTTGATTGTAAATTTCTTAGCTGAACTCGCAGGTTCAGGATTGGCTTATAGAACGGTTAATAATTTTCGATCTGCCATCTCTGCTGGGCATGAGCATATTGAAGGTAAGTCTGTAGAGGAACATCCTATGGTATGTGAGGTTATGAAAGGTATCCGCATGTCGAATCCTCCTCAGGCCCGATATTCTTCTTTATGGGATGTGGATGTTGTATTGCGGTTTTTAGACTCTTGGCCTTCCAATAGGTATATTTCTTGAAAACAGATTTTAGCTAAATTAACTATGTTACTCTGCCTTATTTCCTGTAAAAGAGATCAGATGTCAGAGCTTTCGTCTGCTAGGTTGAGTTTATTCTCCTGAAGGTGTTACCTTTACCATCACGAGAAGGACTAAAACTAATTGCAGGTCAGTAACTTATCTGATGTTTCCTGATAATCCACAAGTGTGTGTAGTTCAATGTTTGAAAGCTTATGAAGTGGCCACTGAAGAATTCAGACAAGACTCCAAGTGTCAATTATTATTTTCAATACAGAAACCTTTTAAGGCGATTTCACCCACTACATCATCTAGATGGATGAAATGGTTAATGAACAAAGCTAATATAGATACAGAACAATTGGGGGCATATTCAGCAAGGGGAGCCATTGCTTCCAAGACATATGCCTTAGGTTCTCGTTTAGAGGACATTATGAGGGTGGCAGATTGGTCTTCTGAGTCTACTTTCATAAGTTCTATCACAAACCTTTTGTTGATGTCACTACAGTGGTAATTGGGCAGCTTTAAACAAGCATAATTGGAGCCTCCTGTACTGACATAGAATAAAACAATTTCTAGCTTATGCGTCAAGAATTTTCAATTCTATTAAGGACACAGAAGTGAGGATTATACCTCCCATATATACATATATTTACGACTCTTATCAGAATTTAATTTGAAGACTTTTTGTATTTATTGTTATACATGTTTATGGATTTTGCCCTCCCTTGTTTTTATGGATTTGCTTACAGAAATGTTGATATTGGTACATCTATTTTGGGAAATATTACCTTCAGTTATTTTTGCTATTTTAGGGTCTGATCAGAAGACACCATGAAGTTTGCATCTTCTGCTACTCAGCTATCGGCGAAGACAGCTCTGTGGACTTTGGTCTCGTTGGAAGGTTTTTTCTCCTTCTGGATCTGGCTCCTGTGGAGCTCGGCTTCTGGCTTTTCTAGGTTTTCGTATCTGGTGGTCGTTGCAATAGTTCATCTGTAAGGAGTTTAGTTTCTGATGCTTGATGTTTGATGTTTATCTGACTTTGGCAAAGAAAGAGGAAGTGACTTAAGGGGCCATGGTGTATATGGACAGGGGTCTTGAGATGTGATTGGAGCATGTGATTTAATGTAAAGCATAATCGTTATTGATGTTTTTTGTTTTACTGTTATTTGATTGGCTGCTTTGTTGAGACAGTAAAAGAAAGAGAAAGCATAATCTTCGCCGCCGTGTACTTAATAGAATTTAAAATTCTTGGCACGTAAGCTAGAAATGTTTTTATTTTGCTCAGTAGTAAAGGAAACAAGGATGAGCGGTCAGACAAGCAAATGAGAAGCAGTTGCCTCTTGAGTAAAATACTGAAAGCTTGCACCCTCCTCCTGAAAGAAAAGGGCTTCATTCAGCTAAATTCAACAGGCTCTAGAGACAAAAGGGTTAATTAGCTAACTAGGCACTCCAGCTGGCATGACACCTGAAGGGAATCAGTGCGTCAGCTGTGAAGCGGGTGTCATGCTGCTTAAATAAAAGTTGTGCTGGAACATAAATCACGGTGCTTACTGATAAAATAAAAGGAGTGCTGAAACAAAGCACAGTACTTACTGATAAAATAAAAGGCATGTTGAAACAAAGCATGGCGCTTACTGATAAAATAAAAGGCACCGATTTCCAGGCCATCTGAGCTCTAGTGACTGAAAACACTAGTGAGTACAGAACAAACCAAAAAGTAGTTCCAAAACAGATGGTAACTAGTAGAGGGAGATTGTACTTGGTCCCTGCTCTCTGGGAGGGATAAACACTACAATTGGCATGACAAATGCATGCCATAAACAAATAGGAAGAATGAATATGAGAGTGACAATCCAACCAGCAAATAGCAGGCCTATGTGGAGGAAGCTCACAAACTGAATACAGAATGTCTCAAAGAGACAGCACATGCGCTGCCTAGGCTCAACCTAAAAAGTGCACTCTTTTTATTCTCAACAACCCATACCTGTCTTCATGAAGAAATATCAAATTGAAAGAGACCCAGTTTGAGATAAAGACACAAGTCACTTCCACTGGATATCCCTACATTAATATTCTGGCTAGGTCTGCTCCTTCCCCTGCTTGGACAAAAATAGATCTAAAATTGAGGCAGCCTGCTCATGAGGGGGATTCTCTGCTCTAGCATGATATCTGCACTTTAAGTCCTCTTTGGTAGGTGCTCAGAGTACACTGCTTTCCTTGATTTGTTATTTGACAGCCAGTTAGACAAGGCTGCGTGCACAGCAATTTCAAAAAGGCCCTCTTGAAAGGAGTTTAGAGCCACCATTTGTTTTTAATGCTGCTTCCAATTAAAATAATTTGACTTGTTTGCTGATGCCTTCAGCCCCGGGAGCTTCACCTATAATGCCCCCTCTCACAATTCAATTATTGGACAGTTCTATTCTTATGTACACACTCTCTCTTTCTCTCTCTCTCCATATCAATCTCTCTCTCTCCATATCTATCTATATATATATATATATATATATATATATATGAAAGAAAAGATGTCCTGATCTGCGTGTTACGGCGCACTTAATTCTCCGGTGGTGCTGGTTTGAGGCAGGACAACCATATTTTCAAAAAACAAGATTCCCTTTCTGTTTTAGCAAGAGAAAACCGCACTCTGTCGTTGTGCCAAAAATACCTTAACTTTTAATACATTAGTGAGATCATAAACAAACAAACAGGAATCCCCTGACGCGTTTCGGTCTCACCAGACCTTGTTCACAGGTGTTTCCTGTGTGCTAATTTCGGCGCTTAAAATAAAGTACTCCAAAGTAACAGAAAAAATACTCAAGTTACACCACTTATCAAGAGTTACTCCATAACATCACTAAATATATATACTTTAACAAAGAAAAATTAAACGTTTTTCTATATACATATTTACCAAATTGTAACAGTGTTTTGACTACAATCCAAGGTGTTTTTCACTGAGTTCCACATTGCATTCTGGTATATGTAGTTTATAGCATTTCATTAAATCAAATTATTTTTAAATATATGTCATAAAATCTTGTTTCAGCGACTAATGGAGACTTCAAAACAATTTCTGAGGTGTGTTAACAAAATATAGGGGCCCTCATTAGTTTTTTATTTATATTCACATTGGATTCATATTCATGTATTGCATGTTATCTACAATAGCACAATCCCCAAAGTTTCTTTTAAACAAGGCCCTCGCTGAATCCTGCACCTCTGATGGAAGAAAATTAATGTTTGGGTATTATTCCTTCAGTCAATTTATATTGATAGCACCAAAATTGTATGTCTATCTGACAAATGACAACGGGAAAGAAAGCATCTTATCAATTGGTGGAAATAACATAAAATAAATGAATGGCAACATCTTATGAGCTATGACAACTCTTATAGGTGTACAAATAACTCCTCATCCTGGTTTAAACCTTGCGGGGTGAGAGATCGGATATCAAGTATATGTCTGGATTCTAGTTGACGCAATTTCTTTTCTCTGTCACCACCGCGTTCTGATTTTAGTACCTGATCAATTACATAGAATGTCATGAGTTCCCACTTGCTATCATGTTTCTGTTCCATATGTCTCGCTGTTGCATAGCTCCTATCTATATTGATAGTTGCTCGAATATGTTCTAAAATTCGCTTTTTAGTCTCACATATGGTACTGCCAACATATTTCAACCCACAAGGACATTCAATCACATATACTGTGAATCGACTTTTACAGTTCAAGTGCTTACGTATCACTCTCTCCATGCCAGTATTTGTTGAGTACTCTTTCTTATTCACCCCAATTTTACATGCCTTACAGCTGCTGCACTTCCAAAATCCAGTTTTCTGTAACCAGTTTGCTTTTGTAGTTTGGAAATGGCTGTGCGATAATTTATCCCTTAAGTTTGCTGTTCTTCTGAAAGTCATTAATGGGTATTGTCCCATAATTTCCCCCACTATTGGGTCCATTTGTAAAATTGGCCAATGGTTTTCCAAGATTTTACGAACTTGTGTAGCACTCTGTGAGTATGTTGTTATGAACCTCAGCTGTTGTTGTTTGGCATGTTTAATGGCTTGGTTTCCTCCATGAATTAGTTGTTCTCTTGATGATTGTTTCACACGTTTCTGTGCCAGAGCTAAACACTTTTTCGGATATTGTCTTGCCAGGAATCTCTCCTCCGCTAATTTCAAGTGCTTCTCACACTCTTCCGGCTCTGAGCAGATTTTCTTTATTCGTAGAAATTCACCATAGGGAATGTTCCACTTTGTTTGTGGTGGGTGAAAACTGTTAGCATGTAATATGGAGTTCGTAGCTGTTATTTTCCTGTGCAATGAAGTCTGAATTGTCCCCTCTTTAACATAAATTTCTGTATCTAGAAATGTCACACGTGTTGCACTGATGTCGTAGGTGAAATTAAGTTTGGCTACATTAGAGTTCAAGATCTTAAAGTATTCATCAAATTCTGACTCAGTACCATCCCAGATAAGAAAAAGGTCATCAATAAACCTCAACCAAGTCACTACTTTTTGTTGGTAAATCTCGTTTTCTTCTGCCCAAGCTATTCGTTGTTCAAACCATCCCATCGTCAGATTCGCAAAATTGGGAGAAAAAGAAAAACCCATTGCCGTGCCCTTAATTTGCAGATACAGTTGTTGGTTAAACAAAAAATAATTATTTGTTAGACAAATGTTAATCATTTCCAGAAGCATCTCATTGTGTTGATAAAAACTTATATTCCTTTGGTTGAGAAAGAATTTGCATGCCTGGATTCCTATTTGATGTTCAATGTTCGTGTACAGCGAAACTACATCCATTGTTACTAATTTATAGGTGTCCTGCCAAGGTATCCCTTCCAATTGTAACAGTAAGTCTCCTGTATCACGTAAATAGGAGTTCAAATTTCTTGCCAAGGGTGCTAGAAAGAAATCTATGTATTCTGACATAGGTTCTAATAGAGATGCTTTGGCTGATATTATAGGTCTACCTGGTGGATGTTGCAAATTTTTATGAATTTTAGGGAGGAAGTATATTGTTGGAGTTACAGGATGTTCCACTAACAAATATTTTGCCTCTACTTGATCAATGAGGCCTTGATCTTCCCACCTTAAGATACACAAATTTATCTCCTCCTTCAGTTGTATTACTGGGTTCCCAGTAGCAAGTGCATAACAGGTTTTATCCGACAATTGCCGCATCGCTTCTTTCACATAATCCTGTTTATTTTGTATTACAATGTTTCCACCTTTGTCCGCAGGTTTGATTTCAACCGTTGTTTCCATCTGAAGTCTGTGCAACGCCTGTTTCTCTGGTATGGTTAAGTTCTCCTCTTTCTTATTCCAATTCTTTTTATAAAGATCATGAATGACCATCTCCGCAAATAAATCTATTTTATTCCCTGCTGGTAGTGCTGGGTAAAACTTGGAAGGTGGTCTTTTATCTGTCAGGCCCGCCCCAAGGGGTTTAACTATTTCAGTAACTTCCAATGGTTTGTTTCCCAGATCTAAATTCACCAGAGTCCTCAACGTCTCTTTATCTCCCACAGTAAGGTCATACTCCTGTGTTGGTGGATAATTTTTCTCTTTCATTTTAGTTTCCGCAAAGGTTTTGGCAAGTTTGATTTTGCGTATATACTTATAAAAGTCTATGCGTGTTTGTACTAAATCCAAATCTGTAGAGGGACAGAATTGTAGCCCCTTTTTTAGGACAGATTCCTCCGATTGGGACATTTCTCTGGTGGAAAGATTAATAATATTTAGCTCTTGAAAGTTGCCGCTGTTTGAGCCCTGGTTTTTCTTTGTCTTCCCTCTTTGTCCCCTTCGTGTGGGTTTATTCCTTTTGCGCCTCGTCCTCTTCCTCTCCCTCCTGTTTTGACTTGCTGATCTTTGGATTGTTGTTGGAGGGCGAGGCGCATCTCGTTTAACAAAGTTAATTTTACTCCCTGTGTATTTATTGAGGTTGATTCTCCTTCACTGGATTCATTATCAGTTGACCTTGATTCATTACTTGATTTATCCGATTTTTCAAATTGGGATACATCTATTTGTTCCTTCAACTTTGCATATTGAAATCTCCTTGCAAAGGTGAAAATTCTCCCCTCTTCATAGTCACTTTTGTCCCTTTGAAATTTAGTTTGTTTGCGTGTTTTCACAGTCTCCTCATGTTGTTGAATTTTTGAAGCCATTTCACTCCTGATTTTACTTTCTTCTTCAGTTAATTTTATGCCCGCAATTTCTTGTTCTAAAGCCTTCAATTCAATCTGAATTTTATTCAATGCTATTTCCACATGTTTGATTAATATCAAAACTAATCCCTTTGATGAATCCAAGATATGTGCACCCCATTCTTCCAACAGTGCACTGCTTGCATCTTGGTGACTGGGCATGATACCAATTCGCAGGCCTCTTGGGATTCTGTTCACTTCAACATATTTCTTCAGGGTAAAAAGTTCCCACCATTTATTAATCTCTTTGCGTGATAGTTTCTCCCATTCACGTAATTTCATCTTCACACCACCATGATTCTGCGCCACTCCACTACTTTTGCCATTCAAGTTTGAGCTACTTGTCGCCTCATTAAAAATCTCTGCAGCTGTTGCAGTTCGTATAGCTTCTCTTTCCTCCATTGTGCATAAAACAACTCTATTTTGCTTGTAGATCCCACTAATGTACTTCACTTTTCAATTTAAATCCTGTGCACACACGACCACCCCTTTGGACAACAGCAAAGGATTCTCATTACCATGTGTGTTTGTCGGGGTTCCCTTTTAAACCATCAAAGAATAGAGAAAAGCTGAAGCCGCTTTTGCACCTACGTGTCTGTTGTTTTAACTGTTGAACTTGCACAGATACCAATCTCTCCTTTCTGTAACTTAAGACGGCAATTAAAGTTTCAACAATTTGCTTAGTTTCGAAATGCTCAGAATTCCCTCAGGACTTCTCACACTGCAAACAAGACTTCGCATTCATATATTTTCTTCGGTTTTCACAAAAGACAAGCCCTTGAATAGACACGAGTGCATTTTGTTTAAATTAGCAGCATTTCTGTTCTCTCCGCTTACCGTTTTGCTCTTATTCCTTCGGTTTCTGAGACAAAAGGCTTAGCAGATGGTGGCTGCCCACGCAATTTGAAAGGTATGAAAGAAAAGATGTCCTGATCTGCGTGTTACGGCGCACTTAATTCTCCGGTGGTGCTGGTTTGAGGCAGGACAACCATATTTTCAAAAAACAAGATTCTCTTTCTGTTTTAGCAAGAGAAAACCACACTCTGTCGTTGTGCCAAAAATACCTTAACTTTTAATACATTAGTGAGATCATAAACAAACAAACAGGAATCCCCTGACGCGTTTCGGTCTCGCCAGACCTTGTTCACAGGTGTTTCCTGTGTGCTAATTTCGGCGCTTAAAATAAAGTACTCCAAAGTAACAGAAAAAATACTCAAGTTACACCACTTATCAAGAGTTACTCCATAACATCACTAAATATATATACTTTAACAAAGAAAAATTAAACGTTTTTCTATATACATATTTACCAAATTGTAACAGTGTTTTGACTACAATCCAAGGTGTTTTTCACTGAGTTCCACATTGCATTCTGGTATATGTAGTTTATAGCATTTCATTAAATCAAATTATTTTTAAATATATGTCATAAAATCTTGTTTCAGCGACTAATGGAGACTTCAAAACAATTTCTGAGGTGTGTTAACAAAATATAGGGGCCCTCATTAGTTTTTTATTTATATTCACATTGGATTCATATTCATGTATTGCATGTTACCTACAATAGCACAATCCCCAAAGTTTCTTTTAAACAAGGCCCTCGCTAAATCCTGCACCTCTGATGGAAGAAAATTAATGTTTGGGTATTATTCCTTCAGTCAATTTATATTGATAGCACCAAAATTGTATGTCTATCTGACAAATGACAACGGGAAAGAAAGCATCTTATCAATTGGTGGAAATAACATAAAATAAATGAATGGCAACATCTTATGAGCTATGACAACTCTTATAGGTGTACAAATAACTCCTCATCCTGGTTTAAACCTTGCGGGGTGAGAGATCGGATATCAAGTATATGTCTGGATTCTAGTTGACGCAATTTCTTTTCTCTGTCACCACCGCGTTCTGATTTTAGTACCTGATCAATTACATAGAATGTCATGAGTTCCCACTTGCTATCATGTTTCTGTTCCATTTGTCTTGCTGTTGCATAGCTCCTATCTATATTGATAGTTGCTCGAACAAGGACATTCAATCACATATACTGTGAATCGACTTTTACAGTTCAAGTGCTTACGTATCACTCTCTCCATGCCAGTATTTGTTGAGTACTCTTTCTTATTCACCCCAATTGTAAAAGTCGATTCACAGTATATGTGATTGAATGTCCTTGTGGGTTGAAATATGTTGGCAGTACCATATGTGAGACTAAAAAGCGAATTTTAGAACATATTCGAGCAACTATCAATATAGATAGGAGCTATGCAACAGCGAGACATATGGAACAGAAACATGATAGCAAGTGGGAACTCATGACATTCTATGTAATTGATCAGGTACTAAAATCAGAACGCGGTGGTGACAGAGAAAAGAAATTGCGTCAACTAGAATCCAGACATATACTTGATATCCGATCTCTCACCCCGCAAGGTTTAAACCAGGATGAGGAGTTATTTGTACACCTATAAGAGTTGTCATAGCTCATAAGATGTTGCCATTCATTTATTTTATGTTATTTCCACCAATTGATAAGATGCTTTCTTTCCCGTTGTCATTTGTCAGATAGACATACAATTTTGGTGCTATCAATATAAATTGACTGAAGGAATAATACCCAAACATTAATTTTCTTCCATCAGAGGTGCAGGATTCAGCGAGGGCCTTGTTTAAAAGAAACTTTGGGGATTGTGCTATTGTAGATAACATGCAATACATGAATATGAATCCAATGTGAATATAAATAAAAAACTAATGAGGGCCCCTATATTTTGTTAACACACCTCAGAAATTGTTTTGAAGTCTCCATTAGTCGCTGAAACAAGATTTTATGACATATATTTAAAAATAATTTGATTTAATGAAATGCTATAAACTACATATACCAGAATGCAATGTGGAACTCAGTGAAAAACACCTTGGATTGTAGTCAAAACACTGTTACAATTTGGTAAATATGTATATAGAAAAACGTTTAATTTTTCTTTGTTAAAGTATATATATTTAGTGATGTTATGGAGTAACTCTTGATAAGTGGTGTAACTTGAGTATTTTTTCTGTTACTTTGGAGTACTTTATTTTAAGCGCCGAAATTAGCACACAGGAAACACCTGTGAACAAGGTCTGGTGAGACCGAAACGCGTCAGGGGATTCCTGTTTGTTTGTTTATGATCTCACTAATGTATTAAAAGTTAAGGTATTTTTGGCACAACGACAGAGTGCGGTTTTCTCTTGCTAAAACAGAAAGAGAATCTTGTTTTTTGAATATATATATATATATATATATATATATATATATATATATATATATACATATATCTAGATATATAGATATATATATATAGAGGGAGAGAGAAATAGATATGGCGAGAGAGAATGTGTGGGGGTGTGGGTGTGTGTGTGTGTGTGTGTATATATATATATATACATCCCAGTTAAACTCCACAGGACACGTACAGAAGTCTCGGCACTCCATGCATATAGCTGCAGTATATTTCTTTATTAGCAGAGGACTGTATTTGTAAGCAGCGCGTGGTAATGCACTGCTTTTAGCACCGCCGCCGGTCTGGAGTCTGGAGGCAAACGTGCCTAGAATATCTATATGTATACTTATATATATAGGCTCCACTTGGATATCTATATTTCTTTTTCTTTAATATCTCCAAAACTACTGAATGGATATACACTTTTTAAAAAACACTCTTTCTGGACCAAGAGCTAGCTTTCTGCAAAACTTGGTGTAGTTCCATTTAGTGATTCTGACTGTAGTTGTGTCTAAAATTCCTCTAGAAATTGCATGGGGAAAACTTGTTTTAGGACTCCCCTTTTTCTCAGCCCCTGCTTGGTGAATCAGCCTGAAACTTTCAAGACAGCGGCTGATGTGAGAGGCAAACTAGCTTTGAACAATTTGTGAAGGTTCGTCGAAAGGCATCAAAGTTATAGGCAAAACAAAAAATGCTTTGTCTATGGAAACTAGGTTCTAAATATACCTACCTATTGGCGACCGCAAGTAGGGGATGTAAGTCCACAAACTGAATACAGAATGTCTTGAAGAGACAAGGCATTCACTGCCTACAGGGCCGGCGCTAGGCATGGCCAGTTTGGGCAGCTGCCTAGGGCACCGCACCTACCCCATCAACATGGGGCCTCGCGCCAGTGCCTTACAGGCTGACGCACTGAACTTTTTGTTCTTCTCCCACTTATTTAACAAGGAGGTTTGTCTCCCTTGGGCCTCGCGGTTATAGTGTGTAGCTGCGAGACTCAGGGAGAGGGCCCATCCCCTGGCCAGGTAGGTGAGAGACACTGTGAAGTTATGTGAAGCAATTGGGTCATCTGAAAAACACTGCCGGAATCACATTGTCACTTAGTCAGTGCCCCCCTCCTTTAACCCTTTCAAAGGCTATGCAACTCGTTCAGCCCTTTAAGGGCTATGAAAGAGGTGCACAACAGGACTGGCTGAGGGGGGCATCAGCTGTTTCTCCGGGGAAGCTGGAAGGGGAGGATGCTTTATCATGGGTTTGGAAGGGGGGTATTTGTATCAGTGTAACTTCCTAGGTAGTGCTGCAGGGCGGTCAAGCCTTATGTTTTTCACTAGATATGATTTAATAAGGAGACGCGCCGATGTGTGACCTTTTGACCCCGTTAAGATGATCACGCCCAAAGTACATATATTTAAACAACATTATAAGTTCATTAGAGTCAGTAAAACCACACACCATGGCTCATTTGGTCACAAATACCACACCTTTAGTATCAGTTAGAAGCTTTATTTCCTGCTAAGATCACGTAAATTAATCTTGAAACCACATGATAAAAGTATAGGAATAATATTGGTTGACCGAATCATCTAAAGAATCTCATCTTAATTAGAGCATTTGTGACCAGACTCTCAATAGCCAAAGTACAAATCAATAGCAAGAGTAATTGCACAATGAGAATAACATACATTTGAATCAACAAGTGAATGACATCAGATAGTCAAGCAGATGAGTAGAGGAAGACCTCAATAAACCCAGATTAGCATTAGGATGCTGGACTTCGCCCAAATTTTTTAGTTGACACAAATTTGGAAAACATCTATCTATGGCTCTATCAAAGGGCAGCAGTTGATACCTAGAAAACAAAAGATAAAATCAGCAATAAAACATTCATAACATTATACCTTTCCTTAAGGATCAGCAAGCGGTGTTTGTGTTCGTCAGGCGGACATCAGCTTCGGGACATGAAAAGAGAGGGGTAACGGTTCAGAATTGAGCGCTAAAGTAAGCACCAGCATCATTGCATGGAGCCTAGGAAAAGTAATCTATAACAGCAAAATACCAAAATGTCAAAGACTAACTGGTGAATGTTGAGAGAATCTTCTTGTCAAAGGAATGACAGGGTGTCGAAGAGTAACAGGCGAATCTCAAAGAGAGCGGCTCAGAACTCCGAAAGCAGTGCGGTTAAGTGTCCCACGTTGTCATTGGTCAAGAGAATTGTGCGGTAGCCATTAGTCCAATACAATTTATTTTCCAAATCTAAGATATAGCCAGACAGTCTTTCACAGGTTGATCATTGGCTCTTCTCCAATTATGCATATTGTTGATACAATAAGAATCAATTTTTCATACTTCCGTCAGTGGGTCCATTGTTAGTTCCTGGGAACTTTGCTTTCCCATATGCTTCGAGTTAACATTTGAAACAGTTTGAGAACTTTCAGGTTTTACACACATTTCTTTGAGAGAATAACATTTTGTTGCTACAATACTCAGTCAACCTTCAGTTAATGCAATGCATTTGTTATTCAGCAAGCATGAGATCATTTTATACTAACGTTGAATTTTTCAATATTTGGCAGTGCATTCATTAAGGCCTACACCTCGCTACCTTGAGGCCTATAGTTAGTATAATCATACACATAACGTTTAACTGTAAGTATGACACATTACTACATTTTAACTTTCATATAAACTCTTAATACACATTAATATACTTCTAGTGAATGGTTTCGTATTAAATTACGGCCATTCAGGTAGGCACATTTTCGAGTTGCCCCTTAATTTCTATGTTAATCTATTTTCTATGTAAAATCAAGTACAGAAATACATGAAATAATTATTAGCAGTAATTTCAGTGTTCACAGTAGTCACATATGATATGCAAAGGGAAGGGAAGGTCGCATGTTTCCTTTCTGCCAGGGCCCCACAAATCCTAGAACCGTCCCTGGCTGCCTAGCCTCAACTTAGGCGGTGCGCACACACACACTTGGGCGTAGGAAGTGTGTGAGACGCAGGGCATGTGTCCTCCCCAAGATTTTGGAGGGTGGGGGACACGGGGGACGAAGGTGGGACAAAATAATTTCCCCTCTCACATCTATTATTCAGAGGGCCATTAGCTCACAAAAGCGCTACTTATAATAGCCCTGTACCGACCATCCTCCAATCTGATGGTAACAGAATGAAGGTGAATCCAGAGGCCCCCTGCGCCCTCTGCCCTTTTGTTTGTCCTGTTCACAGCTGTGGGCATTAAGGGTGCTCATCAGAACAAAGGGCACGAGGAGGAGAAAAGAGTTTTGGATGATTACTGTCTGCATCACCTGAGCCTTGAAGAGGAGCACTGCAGGACGCCTTCAAGAGGAGCTGCAAGACAATGAGAAAGATCTAAAGAGGAAACAGAGTCCCACTCAGCCCGATGCCTGCAGTCTAGAAAGGAGACTCTGTGAAACACAATATTTGTATTTGACTAAGAGCACACCAGTTGGTGAAACAGTGAACAATCTACCCTATGCCACTGCACCCTACACCTCTTTTCTCCACTCTGTGCTACTCTACGCCACTGCAATCCATGTTGTACCACTCCACTCTACACCACTCTACTCTTCAGCACTCTCCACTACGCCACTGCAATCTATGCTATTCTACTATAAACATTGTACACTACACTCCTGCACTCTGCCAGTGCACTCTTCACCACTTTACTCAAAACCAATGCGCTCTATGCCACTGCACTCTATGCCAATCTACTCCGCACCACAGCACTCTATTCCACTGCTTTCAATGCCACTGTACTCTGCACCACAGCACTCTATGCCACTGCACTCTGCCACTATACAACACACCACTGTACTCTGCGACCCTCTAATTTGCAACTTTGCTCTCTCTGCCACTGAACTCCAAGCTACTCTGCACCAATGCACTCAATGCCACTCTACTCTGTCCCACTGCACTCTTTTCTGCTCCACTGCACTCTAATCTACTCTACACCACTCCACTGTAGGGCACTTCACTCTACTTTGAAATCATCTCCTCTATGCCACTGCAATCTACGCAACTCCACTCTTATGCCAGTCCAATCTACCTTGCACCACTCTAATGTACCCTGCGCCACTCCAATCTGCTCTGCACCGCTCTATGCTACTGCACTCTACATCCCTATGCTCCACTCTGCAACAATCTACTCTTCACCACTATACTGTACTCTGCAGCAATCTACTCTATGCAACTCTATTCTACTCTGCACCACTGTACTCTAAGCCACTCTACATCACTGCACTCTACATCAATGTATTCTATGCCACTCTACTCTATACCACTGCCTTTTATGACACTCTGCTCTGCAACACTGCACTCTGCCACTGAACTATACTCCTCTCTACTCTGCACCACAGCACTGTACTCTGCACCACTCAACTATATGCCACTCTACTCTGCATCACTGCACTCCACCACTGCATTCTACACCAGTCAACTCTACCTTGCACCACTCCACTCTACCATGCACCGCATCACCCTATGACACAGCACTCTGAACCACTGCAATCTATGATGTGCCACTCCACTCTTCTCCCCTCTACTCATCACCACTCTACGCTACTGCACTGTATGCTAAACCAGTGCAGTCTTTGCCAATGCACTCTACACCACTTTACGCAAAACCAATGCACTCTATACCACTACACTCTACGCCAATCTACTTTGCACTACTGTACTCCATGCCACTTCACTCTAGACCACCCAACTCCACTCTATGACACTTCACTCTGACATTACAGTCCATTATACTAGACTCTGACACTCTATTCCATTAAACTCTAACACTTTCTCCACTCTGTAACTCTTTACACAACTCCCTATATGCCACTCCATTCCACTATACTCCACTCTATACCACTCCACCCCAATCTATGCCACTTCAGTCTACGATACTGTACTCGACGCCACTGCACAACCCTCTTTGCCACTCCAATATACAACAATGTACTATGCTCAACAACACTCTACCCACCTTTCTCTATGCCACTTCACATTGCTTTACTTCACTCTTCTCCAGTTCACTCTTCTTTATGCCTTTCCATTCTACGACACTCTGCCACTCCACGACACTATGACACTGTGACACTACTCCACTCTACTACTACTTTATGGCATTGGCGCTTGATTAGAGATTCAGATCTCCATTGATTGCCTTCTCACCCATATGAGACATGAGTCAGATTTATCTTCATCGTTTTGGTTACAAGCGCTCTGTAACCCTTTGAACTCAAGCTTAACAAAGGCTTAGGATGATCCTGATACTTGTCTAGGGGATTGAAATATCGTTGGCCAAAGTACCTTGACTTGAATTTGTGATAATGTACATAAGTTGGCATAAGCATAGGTACTATGAGCTAATTACTTCTTGATTCACTCTTTGAGTCATTCATGTAAAACTCAGTGTATAAAAGCTTGTAAATCATTTTTGTGGATGCTAACCTTGTAGGAAAGTAGCCTCTTTCTAGCTTGATTACACCCACTTTTGGCCTGTTTGCCAGTGTGTTTGAGTGTGTCTACTGAGATCCTGCTAATCGGGACCCCAGTATTTATGCTCTCTCCCTTAAATGATGGTTGTTGCATACTGGTAACCCAGTATTTCACCCAAAATTGGCATACTGGTGCCCCCTTATAAGTCCCTAGTATATGGTACTTAGGTACCCAGGGCATTGGGGTTCCAGGAGATCCCTATGGGCTGCAGCTTTTCTTTTGCCACCCACAGGGAGCCCATGCGAAGGCTTCTGCAGGACTGCCATTTACACTGCACCAGGTCACTTATAAGTCACCCCTATAGCAGGCCCTCCAGCCCTTAGGGCAGGGTGCAGAGGACCGGTGTATGAGGGCACCCCTGCACTAGCAGAGGTGCCCCCACGACCTCTAGGGCCATTTTCCCAGACTTCGTGAGTGCGGGGATGCTATTTCACACGTGTACTGGAAATAGGTCACTACCTATGTCCAGCTACATAATGGTAACTCTGAACATAAGTATGTTTGGTATCAAACATGTTGGAATCATACCCCAAGGCTTTTGCAGGCATTGTTTGTATGATTTCATGCACTCTTGGGGCTCCTTACAGGACCCCTAGTATTGCCATTCCAGCCTTTTGAGGTTTTCCAGACAACCCCAGCTGCTGCCACCTCTCAGACAGGTTTCTGTCCTCCTGTTGCTGGAGAAGCTCCAGCCCAGGAAGGCAGAACAAAGGATTTCCTTTGGGAGAGTGGTGTTACACCTTCTCTCTTTGGAAATAAGTGTTACTGGCTTGGGAGGGGTAGCTTCCTTCCCCAGGCCACTGGAAATGCTTTGAAGGGCACATTTGGTGCCCTCCTCGCATAATCCAGTCTACACCGGTTCAGTTACCCCCAAGTCTCTGCTCTGGCACGAAACTGGACAAAGGAAAGGGGAGTGACCACTCCCCTGTCCATCACCACCCCAGGTGTGGTGCTCAGAGCTCCTCCAGAGGGTCCCTGGGTTTTGCCATCTTGGATGCTTACCTGTTTAGCTGACCAATCCCCCTTTCAGGGCTATTTAGGGTGTCTCCTTTGGGAGGTTCTTCAGATTCGGATTGCAAGACTCCAGCAGGAATCTTCTGTATCCTTTACTCTTTACTTCACCTTCTCACCGATGAAATGGCATCTGGACCCTCCAGGAACTCCACAAACAGCAGCAAAGAAGCAAAGATGACTTTTGCAACATTGTTTCTTCAGCTTTTGCCAGCAAATGCAACTGTTTCCCGGCCGTGCATCCTCAGAGGACAGCCTGTCTTCAGCTGCACCAGAAGAATGAAGGAATCTCCCTTGGAGTGTAGGGGTCACTCCCCTGCTTCAGCAGGCACCTCTCTGCCACGACGACCATCTGCGTGGGTCCCCTCTCCTGACATGTTGCATGGATCCTGCATCACTGGTGGTGGACTGAAGTGGTCCCAATGATCCTGACGTCCTACTGTCCAACTTTGGTGGAGGTAAGAGCTTGCCTTCCCACGCAAGAAAGTATCCCTGTGCACCACATGTTTTCAGTTGCCAAGTTTTGTTGGCATCCTTCTATGAAATTCTTTGTGTACAATGTAGCTCCGGCCCCCAGCACTCCTTCCTGTGATGCACACCTTCCTGAGTGGTTCTCTGGAGGCGTGGGATCCTTTGTTTGTGTGCTGCATGGGCCTCCTTTTGCAACTCCTTTGTCCCCGTGCTGGGGGACTTCTGTGTGTGCTGCCTGGTCTTCTGTGGGCTCTCTGAGTTGCTGAGAGCGCCCTCTGACTCCCCCCTCCTGGGTAGAGTCCACCAGGTCCCTCCTGGTCCCGGGCAATGCCATTTTCCGCTAACCGTGAGCTTTGCGTGTGCCAAGGCTTGTTGGCAGAATCCAGCGACGCAAACCAGACTGCAATCATCCATCCGGTGTGGGATATCATCTGCACCAACCAGTTACCGGCACTCATCTTCTTGGGTGCAGTACAGACTGTTGTTCTTCACCAGTGGTTCTTCTTTTGCACCTTGATTCGGGTTAGCACGGGCTCCTGTCCTCCCTGGACTCTTCTGTGCTTCTTGGACTTAGCCCCATTCTTCCACAGGTCTTTAGGTCCAGGAATCCACCCTTTGTGTCTTGAAGTCTCTTCTGGCTCTTGCATTATCTTCTTTCTCGTGTTCTTGTGTGTTCTAAGAAAGTTACTGTGATTTACTCCTGCCTTCGTAGGCTCTGAGGTGGGTTCTATTACTTACCTTTGGTGTTTTCTAATACTTCCAGCACCCCTCTACACACCACACTTGCCTAGGTGGGAAACCGACATTTGCATTCCATTTTCTTAGTATATGGTTTGTGTTTCCCCTAGGCCCATTTCTAACCATTGTGATTTTCACTAATTGCACTGTTTTCTAACTGTTTTTATTACTATTGCTGCATGCTAGTGTAGATAATTGGTGTATTACTTACCTCCTAAGGGAGGATAGTCTCTATGGTATTTTTGGCATTTGTGTCACTAAAATAAAGTACCTTTATTTTTATAACACTGAGTATTTTCTTTCATGTGTGTGAGTACTGTATGACTACAGTGGTACTGCATGAGCTTTACATGTCTCCTAGATAAGCCTTGGCTACTGCTACTCCTAGAGAGCCTGGCTTCTAGAAAGTGCCTACATTTCACTAATAAGGGATAATTGTACCTGGTATAAGGTGTAAGTACCATAGGTACCCACCACAAACCAGGCCAGCCTCTTCCAAACTACTGTACTATATAGGTTACTTTTTACATTTTTCTTGTAATTGGTGACATTGGGTGATCTAGATAACTTGTGTAATGCCCGAATACCAGTCTTTCTCGATTTCCCCTGTTGATGTTTTCCCACTACATTTGATCTCTTATATTTTGATTTAATAAATGCATGAAACATTCCATTTGCATACTACTTTAATATCATTGTTTATAGGAGTGGTGTTACATTTTATTCAAGGGACCCTGTTCCTTTAAAGTTGGTTTACTGCTCCATTCTAGGACACTCTACTTACTCCAAGACACTACGCCACACCAGTCGATGACACATCATTCTCCTTTATGCCATTAACTTTGAGCCATGCTGAATAGTAGTCTTACTAGTGTACAGCATGGCTAAAACACATTGGCAAAGGCAATAGAACTTGCATAGGCGAGACCTATTGGCTTTGCCAATGCTTGTTTGTAAGGTATGAACTTCAAGGTGACTTGCAATATCCTTATGTACGCAGAGGGTATTTTACCCCATATAATACATGGTCACACCATCAACTTTCCTACAAACCACTTAAACCCTTAGTGCATAGCTTCTGTCATTACAAGCTATTAAAGTAGAGCAGAAGAAAGAAAAGCAACATTCATTTTTTTGCTCTAAACAGCTGCATTAATTATGCTCTGTGACCTGATCTGCCCTTCACCTTGGCTGCTAGCTCTGGCAGAAGGCATTGTAATGTCAGAACTCGACTGTACTAACCCTATCATAGTCATTTTCTGATGTCTTTTCTTTATAATCAGTGAATGCCTTTTCTTTATACGCAGTGACTTGGTGCATCACAAACAGCGATTCTAAAGAAATTAGTGACTGCAGTTTATACAGAAATTAAATAATCCATGTTTATATAGCCTGTAACTCCAAGAGCTTCTTCAGTTGAAATGCTTCTAGTTATGACTGATGTGGAGCTGAGCTTCCCAAGATCACACACGGGAGTAGAAGTGATATTAGAACTATGGTTTCTGAGCACAGTTTACAACTGTTGTACCTAATCGCTTTTGATATCTCCAGTGCGGTTCCAATTGGCATGAGGCGAAGGATATGATGGGTGTGGGGCACAAAGGGTATGTTCTCCCTTTTTACCCTCCTACCTTTATTTGCTTGGTGCGTGAAGATGCAAGGTTAATCAACATGTTATTTTCACATTTGAGCTAATTACTTTGTGAATGTAAATAACAAATGATACTTTCAGACTATGAAAACATGCCTTCCTTTCTCCCCATTTCACTTCCAATATACATGATTGTGTATATTTATGGGAGCCTGCAGTTCGCAAACAACAAGCGATTTGTACAGGGTTGACTGAAAGTCCCCAAGGCTGTCCCTGTCCCCCCCAGAAATGTATTTTCTCCTACGCTCCTGCACACACGAATGCACACTATGGCAGGTATGAGTTCATTTTGCTCTTCTCGATTTGTCGTCACATCGACCGTTCAAGGAAACTGAGCTCATCCTTGTCACCAGTGTGGTGTGGAAGTCAAAAACCGCACCGCAGCTGGCAACTTACTCAAGCGTTGCAGGCTAGATCGGATGTCCATTTTGGACCCCTTTACTTTCTGTTGAATAAAGCTGCTTTCTTCCACATCACAGGCGCTAGACATCACAACTCCGAAACAAGGAGTGACGACTGTTTCAGTATTTTAAGCTCTTCGCCAGTAGCAGGTGATGCCGAGTGGAATTTGCACGTTAGTTCCTGTGGTTGCTTGTGTGGCCCAGCATGCTCTTCCTGGGGTTCCCGGACTTAATTTTCAATCGTCAGACTTTGACCCAGAATAATAGAGAGAAAAGCAGAAAGGGTGGAAGAAGGACGAATAGAAAGAAGGCATGACAATGAAGCTACGAGTGTGATAAAGGGGCATGGACATCACATCGATGGTTGAAAGAAGAATGATGTGAAATTAAGAGTAGAAACCGTTGGTATTCGGCAACCCCAACACTGGGAGGGGCCGCCTGAAGCTTAGTAAGAACACTGAGGCCCCAGCACGCATTCATTTACAATTAAGCACCGCGCGAGTCTCCTTTCCACGGGCAGCCTGTGAAATCAATCAGATTAATTATCCAGCTCAACAGCTACCTCTCTGCTCACTCTCAACAACCTCCTTCAGGTAATTGATTTGCATAACAGATGATCTGGTGATGATTTGAAATAGTACTGTGCTCTGGCTCGTGTTATAAATCACTGACACTGGGAAAAAGCATCCCGGAAACTGAAGGCTGCCGTTTCACTGTTCGCTGATACTCATCGGTACCGCACGGGTTAGTCTTGACTTCGGCAATATGGACTGTCTCTATATTAATGGCTTTGTTTACCCTATTTTATTCTTTCGTGTGTCGTAAACAGTTCCTTCAGCATTTTCATTACTAGTTTTTTAACTGTCTGCGGCATATCCTTGACATAGCACCGCTTCATGCTCACAGATCTGATCGATGTCATCTTGTTCATGTTCGCCATCTAATCTTGGGCGTAACTTCGAATCAAGGATGTTCTTTCTTTGCAGGTTATGTTTTTAGGTGCTTAATTCGTTTTTGATAACTTTGTTATGAACAAAATTCAAGCCAGTGCGTATTCTTTAATTGAATTGTAGTTGGTGGTTTCGCACGCGAGAAGCTGGAATGTTAGGCTGTGGCCTGTGATTAGCCTTCCCACTTCGTTCATTGACCATCTATGGAAATCTCCCATTAGTTAAGCCAGACGAATAGCAACCAATGGATGACCAAGTGGGCTTGTCAACGTTTAATCTGTCTTGCTGTTTTTATCATTAATTTGGCTTTCAGTCTCACCTCTTCGTGTGTAGGATACATCCCTTCTCTCAGCTTGGCCGTGTTCCCTGCGAATGGCCATTTTCTCTATTTTCTGGAGCATGTGGGCAGTAGCAGGCAAAGTCAAGCATCATGGAGTTTGCTTCAGAGGGTCTTTCCTCTTCTTTTTGCTAGGGCACTGGGTTCGGCTGGCAACCTACAATCCAGTGTGTTCCTTGAATCTCTAATGGTAGGTGCATGCAGGCAGCAAAGCATACTCTAGGGGGTGGTTAGGTGTTTGAGCTCAGTCACAGTAAAAGACAATAACATGAATGTCTTTCTCTAAAACATAATATAGAATACAAAGATTATGAGAGTAATAGACATTAGTCTCTGGGCGTAAGTGTTTGGAAGTACTGACATAAAATAGCTTCCTCTGGTCTCTTATGGAACTAAACAAATACCATTTATGTTAAAGCACTGGGTCCCAGCATTTCAGGGCTTCGTACTGTGTACTAGGCTGTGGCCCAGTCAATGAATAAATACAGTAGTAAGCGGGTGCCACCCCACTCATCAACAAGAGTCATATTTCTTTACAGTTCACAACAGCTGATTGTATTAATGGCCCCAGTACTCAGCATTTGGAAGAGGCCCACTTTGTTCACCATCTGAGTATGTTGCTGAGGGTGAAGGTGACTAGATCATTTTCATGGACTGTAAATAAACAGTTTTTGTTGTAACAGGTTGCTCAGTGCCCGCAGACACACTCAGCTCTCAGTCATGGTGAAATTTTCTAGGCAAAAAACTTAGAGGCCAACCTCTTACTAACCAATCACAGTAAAGATTATCACAACCCATATCTCTGAGCACAGCGGTCTTGGTCCCACCAGACTTGGGACTTTTATGGGAAAGAAGGCAAGAACACACAAGCAAGGGAAGCTGGTGCAACCAAAAGGGATCAAACGGTCTCAAAGTCTATTGACCATGGAAACCCAAATGTATCTAGATGTGCTTTTGTAGCTCCCAGAAGAGGAGGGCAACTTTTTTAGCAGCTCAGACAGTGAAAGCATTAGCTTTGAACACTTCACCCTAGGCGCTTTGGTGAACAGCACATTCCACAATAGCAACTTCAGAAGGCATCTGGAAAGCATCAAACACATTTTTTCAATAACACCCATTTGTGTTTGGTTTCCTACACAGGTGAGGAACCCCCACGTCTGCCAGAAAAGCCCAACACTATTAGAAACTCTGATTGTATACGTTCATCATTGTAAATGGTATAGTTTTCTGTGCAGCTTGGAAAATGTAATAGGGCTGGGTAACTTACGGATGGCTTCCATGAGACTGGCAAACAGATGTCTCTCCTAGCCAAAATGTCATGACCTAATTATCAAACATAGGATAAACTGAACTACAATTTCTCTTTAAAAGCTGTATGCCCCTCAGTAGCTAACGCATTGAGCTGATACGGAGAAGAAACCTCCCATTGGTCCCGCTAGTCAAAAATGACCAAAAAGTTAGTCATCCAAAATATCTTTATTCGACATAAACAGTAGTCATAAAAGCACAGATAAGTACACACATTATATTTAAACAACAAAAAGGAAATATAAATACATTTAAACAATTATAACATTCAGATCATTAAAGCTACAACAAATTAAAAAGACAGTGCCTTAGGTGTCAACTAAAAAAATCACTTATCACCATGCCTGAGATAAAATTATCTGCAAGTGGTTATTTAGAATTAAATGCCCAGAGTGATGCATATTATCCGAAAACACATAACAGGAAAAGGACTCACATTACCCAGACGTAAGATAAACACCACTAGTAAAGTGCAAAGTACCCAGGACTTTCACATATCTTGGCATTTTACTTAAAACATTCAGTGCATTTAACATTGAAAAAATAAAACAACATCTTAAAAACCCACTATACGAAAAGATTAGATATGGACTTCAGATTCACGACGAAGGTGCTATGGTTCTTGCATTTTCGTGATCTTCATTGCATGTAAAATTAAATTAGTTACAGCAAGCAGGTTTTTTTCTGTGTCTAACTGTTGCAATACCAACTATGCCTGTCTGGCCCTAGATAGCCTTAAGATGCGCCATATTGGAAAGAGGTATTGTTTCCTGGGCAGAGCATACAATTTGCAAAAAAACAATACAGTGCAAACGGCTCTGGATATTACAGTTGTCACGGGGACAAACAGTAGGACTCTCAAACCACGTACCACAATTTGAGAAAACAATCAGAAAAAGAACAATATTCAATCTAAAACTTGTTGTAGAAAATCTATGCTGGGATTGCTAACCCACATGAGATAGGGCCTGGTTCCTTCACTAAAAGTAAATCAATGTGGTTATGCACTGAAGATTTACTAAATTCTTGTGTTAATCCAAATTCTTTGAGTTTAGCTGAGTATATTTGCTTCACCAAGTCTTTACTTGATGGCACAGCTGTTTCTGGGTTTAGAGAAAAGGTTTTAGAGCCCCAATAATTGAAAGGCATTTTTTTTTATAAATGCTACCCAGGAAATAAACAGTACCTTATCCAAATTCAGGCAGTCTCTTATTTGTTGGGTGAGGCTCAACTCTTGGCTTCATCACACAGAAACCCACAGTAAGAGTAGGCACATTTTTATATAATCTGCAACAAAGAGTAAGCCTAACTCACCATGACCTGTAACGGTAGAGCAACCCTGAGGGACCGACAGCAGCCCCCTTGTAAACAAGTTCTCAATTTTCCGTAATTGGTCAGTCACTGTGTAACCCTACAAACCAGCCCAGTAAGTGGCAATGAACAGGCATCTGCTCTTACATAGTATGAGCATTTTGTTTAAAAGGTTTATGCCCAAGTTTTTGTGACAGTCTAAAGATTGCTTCAAGAGATCTGGGAAAGTGCTGAGATCTGATGTTAATTGACTGGGCCTAATTAAATGAGGAATGAAAAGGAATACCTAGATAAGTAAAGGTCTTAGCCCTGCCCACAAAAGAGTCCTCTATAACATGTACTCCCTTTTTCACTTCTTTGAGTTTCTCGGACCACAGATCAGGGTAATTATCCTGGAAAGATTAGTGTTGAGATCCAAGTTATTCATGAAGTCAGTAAAAATGATTTAAAATCCTCAAAGGGGCCATTTCTATTTCTGGCAGGAGAGCATCATCATCTGCATAAAGGAGCACAGGGATGAAGCGCTTGCCCACAAGGGGTAAGTCCTTGCCAAGCTTAGCTAAGTAATCAGCAAGCCCATTAATATAAAGTGTCAATAAAAAAAGAGTTAGAATGCAGCTTTGGCGGACACCTCTGATAGATTTAATTGTATCTGTGCATTCCCGTCATGGGCCATTGCGTACCTTCGCTGAGGCACCCCTATACAATTCAATGAGGAGGGAAATCAGAGACTTCTCGACCCCCATGCCAGACATAATACACAAGAGCTTGACAGTTGACTGTATTGAAAGTGCACAAATGCCACATGTAAAGCTGCTCTCTTGGCTTTAGTATATTTTGCGATGATTAAGTACAAATTTAGTTTTCACAGTCCCTAATCCCTGTTGAAAGCCATTCCTCCTTCCCAATTCAACAGGTATAATATACTAGCTTGGCTTTCCCTGTTTAACTTTCTCCCACACCATATCACAGAACCTTTTATTTTTCTGTTCTAGCCTGGATAGGATATTTGAATGATCACACAAAACCTGATGCAAAACTTCCAAGTTAGGAATTGTAGATGGCCTTAAGACAGAAGAGGCCTCAGCCTCTTTGGCCACCACCGCCAATTATATGTCTCTTGATTGCCAATCTTTTGGTAGTATTACGTATGGAATGGGTTCCCCATTTTTATCTTGCGGGGATTATCAGGTTGGGATAAAACAATCAATAGATAACCATTGAAACAGCACAGATTGCCTGAAAGCAAAATTAGCCCAGTACCAGCCAGCAATGTCATTGATGAATTGACAGGGGCCAGACCAGCACCTGGCTTGCAGGGAAGTGAGGATTAGTGCTGTACTCAAAGTCTTCCCTCAACAATATTGATCTCATGTTGATGACCCCCATCATGCTGGTTAAGTAACTTACTACAGATGATACTGTTATAGGTCCTTGTTCAATCCACCCCACTGGTTTGCTTGATTGCCTATTTCCCATTTTGGCGAGAGTATAAGTGTCTAATTTGGTATCTGTTTCTTATGGATGTCTTTCAGTCCCTACACCTGAGATTCCATCTTTCATTTAATTGATTCTTAACACCGTTTAGAAGGCTGCCTATTGTGCACTGGATTTATATTTTGGATTGTTCAATCATTTCTTGAGGAGATTCAAGTGCTCAATATCAAAGATACATTCTGGAAAATACTTCTTTTCCTACTATGCTTTAGGCAGTCCTTTAGATTCCTGCACATGCTTTCACAATACTGGTGGTACATATCATGAGTACGGAGCCCCGTAATTGTTGAATTTTCCAGTTTTTATGTTTCTGCCCCTTTTCCTGTGCCCCATTTCCCTTACCACAACCTCATTCACAACTAGGTAAATGCATAGGTGTCTGCTTGCATAGCCTAAAACTCATTTCATAGTGGGTATATAGTAAAACTACAAAAAAGAAAGGTTGGAACTAGAGGCTCGTCTCATCTGCTGCTTTCACGGAGGAAGGGAGGAAAGTACATTGATGATGGTCCGCTGATCCCCTTACATTCAGAAACCTCTTGTCACAGACTTTTGGGGCTCACTGAGATTCTGGATGGCTGGATCAGCATACCTTTTTCATTCATACAATCATCTGTTGGGATCTGTGCTAAGCATTTTGAGTACCCTTACTCCCACTTGTACACTTTCTTGAACCTCCTACTCTGACACCAGGGATTTATCATACAATTCTAACTCACGATTCTCCGGGACTCACGCCATACCTACCCAAACAAGTTTTTCCCACCATAACCTCCCCAGATAACACTGGTTAGTTCTAAACACAAAAGCCCTTTGTGGACAATAAACACAATAGGAGTTTATATTTCATGATATGTTGAGTCTTTAGAAGCCACTCATTCTCTTCATACACTTGCCCTGTGCTGCCAGAGAACATAATGTGGTGTGTGAATATTATAGGTGCTTCTAGAGCACTTCATGCTCCACATAAACATTTCCTGACTGTGTGAGGCCATGGTGTGGTGTGTGAACATTGCATGTGCTTTAATAACTATTTGTGCTCTAAATAAACTCTTGCTGGCCTGCAAATAGCATGCTGTGACTTGCAAACATTGCCACTTTGATGCTCGGCATCAACGTTTTGAGGATGTGAGAGAGCATGATGAGGTGTGTGAACATTACATGTGTTTCCAGACCTCTTTGTCCATTGCATAAACGTGTACTCCATTGAGAGACCATGAATTATTGTGTGAATGTTGGAGGTTCTTCTAGAGCCTTCACGGTCTTCATAAACACTATCTGAGTTGCCATAAGCACTAATATTCTCTGACCACAACGAGGTGGGATTTTGTTTAGATTTGTAAGCTCTCAATTAGCATAATGATCAGATTGTGACAAATGACATCAAATTGTGACAAATCACATCATATGGGTGCTGTAGCTTGTCTTCTGCCAATAACTCCAGTAGTTTTTTTTGAAGGAGGCATTTCAAGTTAACACATGCATTTCGGCTGATTTCTTTAGTTTTCCAGTTACAAGCTTGAGTAGTCCTTTTCATCCTATTATAAAATCAGGATTACAAGTCCCAGAATATAAACAGAAATCTGTATTGAATGAGGTACTCACATATGGAGCTGTAGAATTTGAGAGCTGTGGTTGTTAATTGTCTTCAGGCTCAGAGATAATCTTCCTCATGTTTGGTTTACACACAATGCAGTGCATTTTAAAAACATTCTACCTCGGTGGAATTGCCTGGGTTATTCCAGCATAATCAATAGACACATGCTCTCTGTATCTGACCTGAATAGAAAGTCAGGTCAAACCTGCTCTGTTTTGATTGGGTTTGTGCCTCTTTCCTCAAAGAAAAGGGAAGGATCTGCACTGCTTCCACATGTGGTGATAGCTGCTGTGATCAGTGAGAAATACATTGAAATCCTGTAAGTCTTTCTGGGTACATATCTGACAAGAGCTCACAGTGCAGTCCTTGTGCCAGCTACTTGAAACTAATGTTGTTATGAGATGATTGCTGGCAGCAGGCTTTAAAAAGCTGGTGGAATGAGGGGCAAAATCAGTATGCGGTAGGGCTAATTACCAGGAAACAGTATACTAACATACTGCCCAAATCGGTAGGTAGGCAGGGTTGTCTGGTATTTCAACATATGTTGATCTCAATCTACAGAAATGGGTGTTGGAAAGAGGCTCATAGCACAAGACAACACATAAGAAAGCAGCCCCAATTTTAAAGCTGCAGTCAGCTTCTCAATAAATGTATGATACACAAATCATCAATAGCCATTATTTCGATTCATAGTATTATTGAACTCACTCAACGTATCATTATGTGTGAGACCATGTTCAGGGGTCCACAGGGCAGACTGAGTGTACTGGGCCTCAACTGAGGTGATTGAGGTTGTTTGCCACTGGTGTGTTGGGGGTCTGTTCTACTATGGCTCTTCAAACTGAGCCAAGTACCATCCTTTCTGCACTTGGCTCTCAGGGTTGTAGGGCTCATAATTGCAAAGCTTATCAGGGAGGTAGTATGGGGATCAGTAGCTCAGACTTCAACATCCATCATTGCCAATCCTGGAACTATTATTTTTTGTAAAAGAAAGGGTTTTCTGTCTCAGCAAAACCAAATACTACGCAGTTATATAGGACTACAATACACATTTATACATACATTTTGGTTAAGGGTGAGGCACTGCACCCCCTTTTCAGTATTTTCTTCCTGAAATGGCCGGGATCTTATGATTATACTGCCCTACACAGTACGAGCACAGGCATCAATTAGACACAGGTGCAGATAGTGTCAAATACTCTCACTGGGAGATTGTGCAACTCAGTGTAATGACTTTCCTACCTTACATTTACATTCACAAAGTCTCAAGCTCACACAACAGATTTGCATCCACACGTCAGTCTTTTTTCTCAAGTGCAGGCTATGCCCCCCATTTACCCACTGTTGATTTTTGCACCTAGTGCTGTGGTAGGAGCGATTTACACTTCCAACCTCCTCTACAAGGCCATGGTGTCAGGCTATCATTGTAAAATGGTTCACAGGATTTAATCACTGCAAAAGCACTTGTACTTGGCAGTGTCAACCTTCCTAGCCGGTTGCAGACGGAAGCTCAGATTCAGGAGTTGCAGCCTTTATGATGAGGTATCCGTGGTAGAGTATCTCCAGCAGTGTAGACTCCAGGCCCATCAAGGTTTACCTCATGTGCATCAAAGTGTCTCCATTTCCTGTGTTGACATCAGCAGTACCAGTTTCTTGCGCTCACAGAGGAATAGGGGACAACACGGTGGTACTTGGTCTTGGAAAGTTGTAATACAGGTCACACGGGAACCACCTAAAGAAACTGGTTGACCCCTTCCTAGTTTGGGTTACTCATGACTTCACTCTGTAATAGTCTGCTTTCTCTGGGTGCTCCTTGTGCCAGGAGCATGCTGGGCTTCTCCTCCTGGACAGCATCTCCTCCTGCAGCATAAGGCTCGCTCCTTTCTGCACTCAGCAGACTCACAAGCTTTGAGGCACTTCAAAAAGGCCCTCGGCTCCTCTAGGATCCTCTAGGAGAAACTGCAGACTCAAGCTGATGTCTCCTTACCTCTGGCAGACTGGCTGTTGGGCGGACACCAGTTTTGGTTAAACAGCAGCTCTTCTAGCACTTTTCAGAGCACTCCCTTCTGTGGACAAGAGGAACTTGGTACTTGAAAAAAGTGGGGTGGTTTAAATCCTACTTTTATACTTACACATTTTCCTTATACACTGGTTGTGTCTTCAGAGCCAGCTTGGGGGGGTGGGGAGGTTCTCTTTCAAATGTAATTTTGTGGCTGTTCCTCAGACATAGCCTTTCTGTAAAATGATGACTATCACAATAGGTAGCAATGGAGCCGGTTCCAAAGAAGTATTCAAAGCATAGGCACAATAAAGTGCGGAATCTCTGCACTTGGCTGTCATCAGCTTTCCTGAAACAGCAATCATAGACAGACAAGATGCCAGTCATTGCTAGAAACGTCACACTGAGCCACAAAAACTGCAGTCCCACCACTCACCCTTACTGCCTACCAAATGGCAGTGCATAGAAAGATCTAATTAGCATCCCTTTGTTAACAAAGTCTCTATACTCCTTACTTCAATGTCTGGATTGACACCCTACAGCTACAGGAATACAGACCATATACTTCCACTGTCTGGGGAAGCTGTCCTCATCCTCCATGCCATGCTAAACCAAGGCACACAAAATGGATCCCACTGGTCCCAGTACGTAGACTGACATAACACAGAGAGTTCTACTACCATACTTGTTCCACACATTCATTGCATATAGAAACACACAGGGTGAAAGGTTTTAGGTTTCCCATAACCACAGTTTTACATGATAGGGGTCTTTTGGGTCAGAGAAAATTATGTAATGCACCGCCGCCATGGACAGTAGTAGTAGTGAACAACGAGGGCACGTTTGGTGTGCCCTTCCATGTCACAGAACAGATTGTTAACCTCTCATTACCAGGGACAGGCCTTGCTTTTGTTCACATAATTGATTAGCATGACATCAGGGCCTTATAAAAGTCAAGATACCAGTTTCCAGTTACTAGTCGGGCACTTGGGACAGGGATACATGCCCATTTGCCATGCAGGGGACATTCCCGTCCCAGAAGTATATCCTAACATAGAAAATACAGCATGTTACCATTGTTCATGTTTGTCCATGCTTTTTCTTCCATATTTCAAGTGCAAAGGTCCCCTTAATTGTTCATATGCATTTATTGCTTGTAGAATTACAACGTTAGCTACCAATAACTTTCAACTATCAGTCATTTGAATGCACACAAAAGAAAATCTTTCTGGTGCTGAAGGTTACACTCTAGCTGCATATTTCTTTTCTCACCTACTGCATTAAACTCCAGGTTTAAATTGATTAAACCATGACTTAGCCATGAGAAGGTAATCTTCACGATTCATATATATGAAATATGACGGCTGGAACGTTTCACATTTCTGGGGATTTTGTACAGTGCTTTACTTTCAAGGATTTTAAACCCATCAGGGCTACTGGTCCTTTCCTATGTTTGTGCTGTCGGTTCCCACTTTCTCCACACTTTCGTGATTGTTTCAGAACTTTCAAATATGTGCACCTTTCCCAAACAGAATAAACTGAGAAGCAAAGGCAGCATTTATTTAAAATGATCAACAATACAAATATTCTACTAATTTTATTTTAAGAATTTGTCACTAGAGAGTTGCTGAGTATCCATTGCTTTTTGGATGTCATCTAAATGTAGCTTATCCAAACCTGATACACTTCAGGAAAACATGAACACAAATCTGATCAAATTCCTGTCAGAAAGGCTAACTTCAAAACACACAGCTTGCTATTTGGCCTTGCTTTATCTTTGACTACTATTGTTGTCCTCTGCGATGCCTCAAGAAGGTTCTGAATATATTTTCTCTTTCATCTGAAGCACGCATTTGCTCGTGTGACTAGGTTCACGATGAACGAATATGATTTATAAATTAATAAATAATTTCCGAAACACAGAGAAATGTTCTGGTTTACTACAGAAGGGGATGGTAGCACACTGCCTCACATCATTGCACAGTTCGCCCTTTTGCATTGTGGTACATGTAGTGCAAAGTTTGCGCTTACTTGAATATTAGCTGTAGCTTTTCACCTGATTTGGTGCAGCTAGTGCACCAGTGGGCTCCCATCCCTCTTTCTGTTCTGGTTTACTACTTCAGCGAGGCGGGGTACGCCACTCCAGAGAATAGTAACCTCAATTTAAATATTTTGGTATTCACAAGTGTGCTCTAACAATAAGCTGTCTCTGTGACCTACTTTTCACCGAAAACGCTTTTTGTTTGTCTTTGTCCCATCTTACTTCAGCAGAATCCCACCCTTGTCCATTCATGCTAGCACTGCATCTTTTGACTACTGTGAACGCCCTTCTGCATGGTGCTTTTCCATGCAAGATGTGTGTGTCTGGATGTTTCAGTGGGTTGGACAAATCTCATGCCATGATCATCAAAGCCCTTTCACATGTTGCCCCCAATTCACAAAGGTAAACTGAGACCTTAAGTCTAAGTTTAGACCTGAAGTTTAAGGGTTTAATCCATAAAGGTAAACTTAGAATTCAGTTCTCAGTTTACCTTTGTGAATTGGGCCCTTAGACTTCAGGTCTAAACTTAGATTCCAGATCTAAACTTAGAGTTCAGGTCAAAGTTTACCTTTATGAATTGGGCCTTTAGACTTTAGATCTAAACTTAGACTTTGGATCTAAGTTTACCTTTATGAATTGGGCCTGCTGTGTCTAATCTATAACCGTAACTTTATATACATACTAACTATATAAAACATTGATCTGTATTTTATTTGAACTGCAATAACAAACAACTGCATCTACAATTATTTTCACATCTGCTCCAGGTAAGGGTAAGGATAATGGCATTTTCAAACATAAAATCAAATTCCTACAGGAAACCCATCACATACTTGCACATTTCCAAGTTCATCGGTTTGAAACAAAGCACGGTCATGAAGAAAAAGACAAGAACATATCACTGTCTTGCCCTTCGTGGTCTATCACTTTAATCTATAAGGGCAGCTTCTTTTTGAAAATGCAATTTATACAACATTTTCGTACTATTGTAAAAATAGACCATTAATATTGTGCAATTCACACTGCTGAAGCATAACCTTTTAAGAAAACACATAGATATTGAGAGCGCATCAGTGTTATTTTCGTGTTTCTCTGGTACAATTTTCAACATGTCAGTAGGTGTGAATACGTGCATCTGGCATTGCTAGAACAGCATACAAATGTCAATTATCAAATCACACCATTAAAGACAAAATCAAAATAAGGACGGAAACAGAATGAAGAGATAAATTATAACATCGTAGGTATATGTCTAAAGGCCATCAAGAAAATGTACTTTAGTTTCGTAGGTGGCTATCAGTGGTATGGCAATCATGGTCTACTCGCATTTCTGTCTCTATCCTAGCAGTCATCATTAAATGGCTAATTCAATTATCACTTATTCCCACAAAGGTCGTGCAGGCAATTGCCAAGTCATCTACAATTGGGAAGTCATGCAGACCTCTCCTTTCTTTGAACCTGAAGGTGGACTCTTCCGAAAGCCGCATGTTCGATACCTCTCTTTCATCTTTAATGGTGTGGCCCCCAAGATGATCTCCAGTGTATCACAGTAGACTCCTTAGACAGTAGTAATGCAAGGGTAAAAAATCTTACAGATGCTTCTGAATGCCAAGGAGGAATATTTCAATCGGCAGGAGCTCTGCCAGAAATGAGCTAACCAAAGACAAGACCAGGTCACATGTATGAAGTCAGCATCCAGTTCATGACATCTCGGGCACCCCTATCCACCATACCCTGGATTTTATTTTGTTTATGGGGTCTACGGTAGTTCATCTGAAGGTAATTAAACTGGGTGTCGTGACACTGTGTGGGTGTGGTCAAGTACCTTAGACCATTCCTTGTCGAGAAATGCTCGGCCCAATGCTGACTCACAGTTTTGTCGCAATAGGTTTACTCATCAAAAGGGTTGAATTATAAAGCTAAAAGTCTAGCCTATGTCTGCTCCAAAATGTAAGAAGTGTTTTCAGCACCTCATGCCTTGGCAGTTCGATCTGTCCTGCTTGCCACAGCAGATATATTGCTCGGGTCACTGACCCGTATATCAAGAATTGAGAGGCCAGCAGACTGCTTTCTGCAACAATTATCTCCAGAGTCTTCAGCCTACCCTCTTCATAGCAGTCTCCCACTGTGAGTAGGTTCCTGCTCTGCAACACGTTAATCTACGCAATGTGTGAAACCCTCCCTCTTGACATAAAGTGGACAACTAATAACAGTGCCAGGACATAAATTTGTGAGTTTTCAGTTTTTTATAGCAAAAGGCTGCCAGCAGCCTAAGGTTATACGCAGAAACTTGGTCTTTGAACCCAGGGGGAGGCACTCCTCAAGTAGAATGCCCACCAGGGCTCACTCCCTTTGCAGTGTCCCAAAGATTACTATTTCCTAAAGTTGTAGGCTGGCCTCCAACTTAGCCAGTCAATGTATCTGGGCCAGGGGGCATGCTAGTTAAAAACAAGGTAGATGCCAACAACAAATGCAGTTTGAGAAGCAAAATTGGGCATAAACTGTTGCAACTCCAATCCAATCATGTTGCAGCTCACAAAGCTTGAATCATCTGTGGTACCACACAGTATTCTCGTGTTACCAGAACCAATGTTGGATGCCTGTGACAGTTTGGTAATTGTTGTTCCTTGACTTCCATGCATGACGTGCACCCCTGCATATAGGACGGGGTATTAAGGCAGCTCGACATCTGTTGGCATTCCCTTCAGAACAAGGTCACTGTTTCAGCCCCTTAGACCGGTCTAACAGCCACAGACGTTCCCAGGGGCACTGGCAGGAGAAGGAATTGTGGTCACTGAGAAGCACCCAACACTTGTGGCATCAGCTGCCCCCGCCCCTAAGAGCAGAAACAAAGGAGTAAAGAATGTGTGGTGGTGCGCTTTAGCTCAAGAAGGCTTCTTTGAAACATGAGGGCAGTGTGATGTATAAGCATTCCAAAGTGGACCCGGGCATTCCAATTATTGTGCGCCAAAACGTAATGTGTTCGAGGCATGAGTAGCCTTAGATACGCATGCTTTGCATACTCCTGCCATCTAGTGTTGGGTCCGGATGTGTGCAAATTGTTTTCCTTCGAATAAGTCTTTTGAGTCACGAGGTAGAGTGATTTCTCCTATTGGTGATAGTGCGCATGGGCATCAACTCCATTGTTAGAGTTTCTTTCTGCCATCGGGTTCCGGACCTGTGTACCTGCCCTCCAATTCAACACCATCATAGCGCTCTTTTCGGTTTGTGCAATAGATCACGTTTTTCACTCTGTGTATTGAATATCTTTTATCAATCTCCCATAGGCCAAGTACTGTGTACATTTGCTTTGTGGAACTTTTTTTTTTACTTGAGGCATAGCATTAGATGACTGTGGGCATTTTTACCAGAAAGTTAGGAGTTAGCGAAGGCGCAAAGATTTGGAGGAGCAGAGGATCGTCGTGCTGCTGCTGCGGACTGCCGGCCGGCCGGGAACCACGGGTAACCGGGAGTGGAGAGACGCAGCCACCAGTTTCTCTCACTCTCTGCACCGAGCCGACGCCCGAGCTGACGAGCCAACGCCACCTTCCCCGGCTGCCTCCGGCCACTAACCTCGTGGCGCCTGCCCTGCTTGTGGGCGTGGTGCCGTGGTCTGCCTGCTGCTCGATCCGCCACCCGCTACCTGCCGGACTGCTTCTGTGAGGCACCCTGCTGCCAACCCTGCGCGACCATTCAGCTGTTCCCCCGAGAGCCCAGGGGGGCTGGTGAGAGACACCTGAGACGCCAAGAGACGGTGTGTGTGGCAAAGGGCAGAGGGCGTGAGCGTGGTGGCCCCCTCCTCCCCCCCCACACCGACCTGCCTGCCTGCTGCCTGTTGACCGCTGGCTGTTGTCCAACTTAGCCTGCGGGGCATAGAGAGTGCAGCCGAGAAGGAGGGAAGGAGACGGAGGTCGACATCGGACCTCGGGACTTGGGCCCTGGACCCTGGGGCCTGGACAGGAGACTACAGACAACGGATCATAAACAGATTTGGCCCAGGAGCAGAGTAGGGAGCCACACGTGCTCGTGCCCCTCAAATCTGAGGTGTGGCAGCGTGTCTATTTGGCCCGGGAAAAGAAAAGAAAAGCCTTCAAGCGCCTGGGCCCCTCATTTGAGAGACGCGGAGGCATCTTCTACTTTGTAAAAGCAAGGAGGAATAACAAAGAGAAAAACAAAAACCTACATAACTGGGGGATGAGGTCCGGGAAAGAAACGTCTCTTCAGCCTCAAATTAAGAAAAACAAGAAATCAAATGAACTCTCGTCTTCACCTGCAACCCCTGAAGGGGAAGGGAAGTCAAAGACAATACACCAATCCTTGGTCACCTCCATAGCCCCTTTTTTTGCTAGGAACAAAGATCTGGAAACGTTTTCAATAAAGCTGACTTCCTGAAAGACCCCTTGGATGTAATTTTATCCCTACCTAATGGTGCCGCCACCCTACCTCACCCAATTTCCCCCATAAAAAACGAATGTAGTCTGCTACATGAGCAGGATGACAAAAGCAGACTCAAGGAAAAAGAGGGGACAGAGAAGACTACCTCGGGAGAAAAAACTAACCAAATGGAAGATAACATCAAAGAAAATGACTGGGGCTCACTAAACGATCTGGAGTTATTGACCCTCCGGTCATCCTCACCTTCTTCTGATTCCTCCAATTTACCTTCACTGGTAAACCAAACCGATTTCCCCGATCTAGGTACCAAACCCCCATTGGAGGTAAACGTTATTATTAAAGGAACAGCTGATCTCTTTCAAAGCGAATCTTCTCCAGGGTTACAAGGCCATAGTAAAACAAATGCAATTAATCCTCACTTAAAATCCGAATATAACCTGGAGAAACACCAATGTCAAGACCGGGATCTGAGCTCTTCCATGCTCAATTGTAATAAGTCTTTTAATTACGATATGGGGGTGCTCCCGCAATTACTCACAATTGGAACCTCGGGAACTAAAACAAATAGTTCTCCTTCTAGAACCAGATCCCCAAACGCATCTCTTATATTAAAAAGGATAATAAGGGAAGATGAGGAGGACGACAATGAAAATACCCTTCCACCATCAAACACCCAGGACCGACTGGATCAAAATGTGGTATGGGACATTTTCTTCAAAACCTCACAGCTAACGCTGGATGCTTTAGCTTACCAATCTTCAAAAATGGATGTCCAGGTGGACATACTGAATACCATGGCCAAATCCATAGCAGGCATTGATCAGAAACTGGCAAATTTAAATAATCTGATTAAGAGAGCTCAAAATTTTGCTGAAATTACAATAAATGACTGTACCTGTGAGCCAATAATCAACAAGTTGGCTTCCCTTCCAGAAGCCCTAAACTCGTTGATTACGAACCTCAAAGTCAATTTACACACGAGACCTGACGAACAAACTACAACTGAAGTGCCACTCCTGGATCAGAGGGAGATAAAGGATTCCAGAAACTTGGGAGACGGAGTATATGGGTGCCCGAGGAAACAAACTGACAAAGTGGCGCAAGCCCAGGAGGAACTTAAATGTGATGAGGTTGGAGACCATAAGGCAAATACAGGCACTTCTATTCTCCCGGAATTAGTAGGGACTCTGCCTCAGCCAGTGAAATCTCTTACAAAAAGACAAAAGAAACAACGAAGAAAAGCGAGAAACAAAAAAGCAGTCATTCCACCGGGCCCAATGGTAAAAAACTGGCGTCCCACCCTTAGCCTGGACCAAGAAGACGATATGTCCAGGTCAAATGACTCCTCGACAACTATAAAGGGAATATTAACAACAAATAAACCTTTTCCAATATTTAATATCAGAGCAGGCCAAACCACACGTACGACGCAACACTTAAAAGGAAAAAATGAATGCGCCCAAGCTCCTACTACCGGGGATATGATAATTAACGACCAGCAAACTACACTAATATTATCTGAATTAGGCCAATCAGAAATGGATTCTCAGGTTACAAACCTATACCAGCAGGAGAACAAAGACAAAAAATGCCAGACCCCTAAAATAAGCAGGAGGTCTTTTGAAAAAGAGGGCACAATAATCAGGATCACCAACTCGAGACAGGCTTATCCCCAAGGGGCTCAAATTGGAAACCAACCAGCCCAACATCGGGAGAAAAAAAGAGAAATGTCAAAACCACCTCGGCAGGACGACTACTCAGACAGACTAATAACAAAACAAACAACCATAAAGTCAAAACGGCCTGATAGAGTAGTAGAAGATCTAAGGCTCGTCCAACTTGGTGAACAGGAGGACAAAACTGGCAGCCCCGACCCCGGTTTGCCAAATGACTGTTTACAACTAATACTGGAACCTCAATACTAGTCTAGGGGGCGATTTGACATTTTGAACAGGGGAAACATATTGAAGCTACTGCAAGTTACTCCAACACTAAAAGATATAAAATCCACTGACATCGTCTCTATAGAGTTCGTCTCAATGGAAAAGACTAATAAAGGAGCCCCTAACGAAGCAACTTTGGTAACCTGGAGGGCACCATTTCTGGTAAAAAGAGTGGCTGACGAAAAAAAAAAATGTCTAAAATTGGGAAATAAGCTTAGCACCCCCAAGCAAACTGGCTATCCGGATCCGTTAGAGGAACACAAAAACCCATTAAATCTACAAATATTAAAAGAGTCTGATAAACCCTTTTTAGTTCTTAGGTCGGCAAAAACCGAGGGTTACCCTCTAGGAGGCACTCCTTTTAATATGTATCCCTTACTACACTCTGAACTAGGCCAGAAATCAGATCTAACTTATTTAGAAAAACATCACTAACTAGTAAGTAGCAGGGTGCATAACAGGCTAACAAACCGATATAATACCTCCTTTCAGGTCTGCTCATGGAATATAAACGTGGTCAGACCGAACACAAACCAAAAAGATCTATCAACCCTACTGAAGAACTTCCACATCATCCTCCTTCGGGAGACTTGGCCTACAAACCCCTTTGAAATCGATGGATATATTGGGTTTTTCTCCCCAGCAATAAAGGAAAAAAAGTACGGCCATTCAAAGGGGGGCCTTGCTACATTCATTTCAGGAGGTCTAAAATTATTGTGTACTCAAATATACGTCGAAAACAAAGATTTCCTGGTAGTGAAGCTAAACGGGTGGCATAGAGATCATTCAAACTCCTTCTCTTAATCAATGTTTATATCCACCCAGATGCCCAATCAAAAAAATACATGTCATCAAAATTGATAGATATAATCATAACTGCCAATCAAGATCTAAGCCCCCTGGAGCTTTTGGTAACTGGGGATTTCAATCAAAAACTATTAAATCCCTTCGAAAGGGATACACAAACCATTTTGCAAGATCACCTATGGGCTGTACCACAACAATCTTTGGGGGAAATTGAGAGAGGAAAAGCTGGTACGCCAGCACTCACTGTAGTAAAAGACTTTGAGGCTCTTTGGCTTAGAATTCTATATGGGAGATACCCTCAGGATACTCCGCCAGCACCTACCTGTTACGCTAACCAAACCCACACAATAATTGACTATACTGTGGTCTCACTATTTCTGCTTGCATTCATTACAAAGTTTTCTAACATAAAATCAGATGTGAGTGATCATGGCCAGCAATGCTTGGAAATAGGATATGATCCGCCTACTCACAACTCTGTACAAACCATGCCAGGAGACGTCACTACAATAAACTATAAAAAACTCTGAAGGTTCGAAAAACTAAAAGAATCTATAGGGGTCCGATCAAGGGCAATTTTTTCACAATGTAACATGGACATAACCAGGGACCCAATAGAAACTTGGTCGCTCTTCCCAAACAATTTTGTGGTTAGTCTTCTTGTAGATCAATCACAAAAGGGATATCGAAATAAGGCACGGGTGCAAATACAAACATAAATATAAATTATTCAGTGCATATTATTAAATTAAGGAAAGCAAGAAATAAAGTATTAAAATTGTATAATAAGGACCCGACAAATGGCTGTATTAAGGCTGATTTAAAAAATCTAAATAATGCATATCGGAAACAACTATGGGAACATAAACACCAGAAACATCAAGACCTTTGGGCAAAAGCCCTATTTCTAAGTAAAAAACAAAATACTCAGGGTTTTTGGAAAATGGTCAATGATTTGAATAAGTCCCCGAGCACTTTGTTTAGTTCAAATATCCCGGAACCCGTCTGGGTTGACTATTTAAATCAACACTTTGGCAAATTCAAGCTAGCTGACAAAATCTTAGAAGTGGCTACAGAAAAATTAAGTTCAGGGAAAATGATACCAAAATCCCTTTTCATCCAAAAGGAAAATAAAGAAATAACTTTCTCAGCAACAGAAGTTAGCAATTTAATAAAAAAAAGTAAAAATGGGGGTGCTCCCGGCCCCAATGGGATCCCGAATGATCTGTTTAAACTAGATTTGACTTACTGGGGTGAAAACCTTGCCCCTACTTTCAATCATTGCATACTGTCAAGAAGTATTCCCAAATCCTTGAAAGGAGCGATAATTCACCCAATATTTAAAGGAGGTAACAAAACAAAACTTGAGAACTACCGACTAATAACTTTAATAGACGTAGAAGCCAAATACTATGCAGGTCTCCTATTGGAACACTTCCGTAGCTGGGCAACGGAAAATAGTATCATCCCTCCTAACCAGACAGGTTTTGTAAAGGGCCTAGGCACCGCTGCAAACATATTAGCTTTATCAATGATTATTGACAAATGCCAACACAAAAAACAGCCCCTTTATCTGTGTTTTGTGGACTTTAAATCAGCTTTTGATCTGGTCCGGCGACCTCTCTTATGGGAGAAACTAGCTTCCTGGGGAATACCAGAGATTTTATTAAAAGCCAAACAACAGCTACATACAGACATGTGCGTAAGAGTCAAGGTAGGGGATGGCTCCTTCCTTTCTAAGAAAATTATGACAAAGCAGGGATTGAAACAGGGCTGTGTGCTGACACCATATCTTTTCCATCTCTTCTTATCTGATTTATCTGTGAAATTAAACAGGGTAAATGGGCACTCTCCAAAGCTCAGCAATATAATTATTTAAAATCTCCTATACACTGATGATGTGGTTCTCCTGAGCCAAACTAAAGTAGGACTACAGCGACTCAATTTTAAGATATTTGAATACGCAGAGCAGAGTGGAATGGAAGTTAACCAGGATAAAACTAAAGTAATGAGAATCAGTAAAAAATCCTTTAAAATCAAATGGAACTCACAAAGGGGCCCTCTCGAACAAGTAAATCAGTACAGATACCTTGGTGTACTTTTTGACGAACGCGGCTCCTTTCTTTCCCAGAAACAGGAGTCATATAGAAAAGGCCACGTGCTATTATTTGCTTTTCAAACTTTAAAAAAATTCCTTACCAGCCCTAGCTATCGGCCCCTGCTTAAAGTCATCAAAACCAAACTAATTCCAACTCTAGGATATGGAAGCAAAGCTCTGTGTGGGCAAGATGCTACTATCCTAAATAAAATCATTGGAAAAGTCTTTAGGTCCCTATTTCAGCTCCCGGGACACACCTCATTAGCACAAATTATGCTGGAGTTTGGCTATGTAAACCAAAGCAGAGGCAGAAAAGCCAGCTACATCAAAGCCTGGAAACAGTTACAGCTGGCAAAGGAAAATCCGCTCTGTCGTGCCCTTTGGAAAGAGATCAGCTCAAACACCGCAGCCACTGGGCGCCGGTACTTAGACCAGGCACTAATCGACCTAGGGGCAGTGGAGTTATGGAACTCAAATATCTCTTACATTTCTTTAAAACATTTTTTAAATCGGATTGCAAAAAAAGATCATTAATCATGGACAAGGATTTACTAGCTACTAGATCACACTCGTGGATGATCATTAATGATTATAAACTTTTAAACCTTCAGCCGTACCTGGAGGCAGGGTGGACCAAGACAGATAGAGATCTTTTTTATTAAATATAGATTTGGGATTATTCCGGGCAATGCCCACCTAGTCCCCTGGGAACACTCTCTAAAAATCCCACCGTGTAGGCTATGTGGAAACGGACAGGAAGATATAATTCATTTAGTTTGTATCTGTAACGTTTTAAGAACCGAACGCAAACTTCTATTGAAGTCATTATTTAATCAGAGGGGAATACGGTCTTGCCGGCAAGCAGTGTACATTGTTTTAAATGCTAAGTTTAAGAAGTTTCTACGCTTGGTATCACGAAAACTTCTAACGGTGAAGGACAATTAATATAAAAAATCTTTGCACAGGAGTGTGGGAATCCCCTTTTTTTTAGACAACAATAAGCTTTTTGGTATGCTTTTTATCATCTAGATTGTAGAATGTTAAACTGATATTTTGTGTTGTATATTATTTTTTATAGAATAATGTGATGTATCGATGTACTGATTTTTATTATTTACGCATCAAGAATAAACTTCTAACTCTGTGTATTGTATATCTTTTTGCTCGAGTTGGATCGCTTGGGCTGTGGCCTCTTTGGGGGGGGTTATCTTCAGCTCCATCAATTTCTCCAGAAAATGCCTCGCTGGTGATGGAACAAACTCCTTTCCATGAAGTATCCACAGACAGATTTACAACCGGTCTGAAGCCTGTGTGTCTCTCCAGAACACGGAGAAGCGGGCTGCAAGGCCTGGCGCTCCCTCTGATCTAAGAAAACTCTTTGAGACCACTAGCCACGTCTGTTCAAAACATCCAGGAGGAGCATCAGGAGATTCAGTCATGAAGAAGTCTAAGAACACTCGCAGCCATTGGCGGAAGAGGAGGAGGCATTCTCCACTGAGAGCAGTTCTGACTCCGACCCCTGGGTCAACCTCGAAATTCTGGCTCTGCAAACCATGTGTACCCCCTGTCCCTCAACACTGCACCGATCATCCCAAAAAACACTTGGGCCCCTCTGGAAAAACAGACAAAAGACCTCGGTCCACCACTGCCTTCTGGCCATGGTTAGCACTGAGTAGCTTGATCAGATGCCCCACTCTCCGGCTCGGCACCGAAACACAAACCGAAGCGTTTGGCCTCAAGTATTTTCGTGCCCACCTGATCCTCTGTACCAAGCAGATCATCAACGCCGTCAACCGCTTTGACGCAGAGTGGCTCTTCGTTACCAAAACTGGGTCGTACCCAAAATCTTCTAAGCTAACCTAGTCGATAGATTCTGGCAAACCAGTGGAGCACATTTTCCGTAGACTCCAAGAACAACTGGATGTCAAACAAAAGACAATTCACATCCAGCCTCACACCGGCCGGATCCTTGAAACATTCTCGGCACCCACTCCTACTCCAAAGAGACTGCTTTCTTTCCAGGAGGCTCTGGACTCACCAATGCCAACAAAACACCAGAAGAAGGCAGACAATGCCACCAGACCATTGCCTCCTCCAACACCCTCACCACCTCCTCAAATAGTACCAGCCTCACATTCTCCACCACATTCTCCAGAAGACCCATTAGAAATTTCACCTCAAGGGTCTCCACATTATGACACAACTGGGGAGGATGGGGCACAAGGCACTTTTAAAACACCACCATATAGTGACTGCTAGGACAATTATGACGACGATTCTCCAGAGGACACAAATCCAGATCAGTATCCCACCCGTCCCTCCCTTCCTGATGATCAGGAGTTTATAGGCAGTGTATCATGATGTACAGCTCCATGAAGAGCCCTTAGAAGATAATTTCCCCCACTCACTGGGCTACACACTATCTCCCTATGCTAAAAGGCATGCTTAGACACACTGAGGACATTTTTAAAGATCCTGATACGGCTAGAGATATCGTCCCAAGAGTAGATTAAAAAGTATAGGGCCTCACCGTCTGATTACCATATGTCTCAGGGGCCAGTTACCACCAAACTCACTTGTCATCACCACTGCATGCAAGCACTCAATTCCCAAACTAGCAGAGATGCCTAGCTGCCTGACAAGAAGAGTAAGCTTATTGATGCTGCAGGGGTGAGTGGCGCGGTGCAATCCAACAATCATTGGCGAATTGCCAATTCAGTGAGCCAACTTGCCTGTTATGATCGTTCTTACTGGGTTAAAATGGAGAATCTACTCTAACATCTCCCAGAGGAGCACAAGTAACGAGGACAACAACTTGCCTCTGAAAGCAAGCTTATTTTTAACACCTCAATTTGGTGTGCCTTAACCTCTGCTGACATTGCAGCTAGAGGCATCAATAACAGCATCTTACTCAGACGTCATGCGTGGCTTTGTATTTCTGGTTTTAAACCAGAGCTGCAGTAGAGTGTCCTTAAAATGCCCTTCGACAAAGAACATCTGTTTGGTCTCCAAGTAGACCAAACACTAGAAAAATAAAGGCTACAGAGACAGGGAAGGCAATGGGGGCCATCCACACACCAACCACCCACGACTCCTTTCGATGCCCCAAATACCGTGGTCGTTGCAAAGCAACCTTTTCTGACACCTACTTCTTATCAATGCAATCCAGGTCAAACTACCTCCCACAAAGATTATTTCTGTGGCTCCTTCAGAGGTAATAATGCTAAAGGCAGAGATAAGGGTGTTTTTCCATGTGGGTCAACACCCACTGCTAAACAGTGACTCCCCCCATGTTACCACTGGCCATATAACACCTTTCGGGGGTCACCTATAAGATTTCCCACCCACATAGCAAGCATTTACATCAGACCAGTGGTTGTTGGACATTATCCAACATGGCTATGTTTGGAGCTCATTACCACACCTCCCAACATTCTGGCTCACACTCACAGGCTGTCAACGAGACATCAGGCATTACTCAAATGTATGTATGTGCCAGCTCTTCTTCCCAAAGGAGCTACAGAATCCATCCCTCTACGTCATAATGGTTCAGGGGTATACATTCTGTACTTCCTAATACCAAAAAGGACGGATCGCTGCAGTGAATTTTAGACCTCAGGCCCCTAAACAAGTACATCCGGTCAGAGCACTTCCACATGGTTACCTTGCAAGACATGAAGCCACCTCTCCAACACAGTGACTTTATGGTTACACTAGACCTAAAGGACGTCTGTTTTCACATACTAATATACCCAGCACATTGCAAATATCTCAGGTTTGTAGTGGGCAGCAAACATTATCAGTTCAAAGTCCTACCTTTCGGGGCAACGACAGTACCTCGGGTATTCACCAAATGCCTAGTGGTGGTAGCAGCCCATCTACGCAGACAAAAAGTGCATGTTCAGGCTTATCAAAGCCAGCACTCATAAAAAGTGTCAACAACACACTCAGGTTACAATAGATCTGCTCCAATGCTTAGGGTTCTCCATCAATATCACAAAATCTCACCTTCAACCTCTGTGGTTTCAGCCATACCTGGGGCCTATTCTAAACAGACAAATAGGAATAGCCTATCCCAATTGTGCAAGAATCAAGAGTTTCCAAACATTGTTTCAGACAAATCAACAACTCGCAGTGAGGAGACTCGTGCATCTCCCAGGGATGATGGACTCCTGTGTTGCCATAGTACCCCTTGCATCTGTTACTCCAAAGCCTAGTAGGACAGTGGTCTCAGTTACAGGGTCAGTTAGAAGATCTAGTGATGATAGACCATCACACATAACTCCCTGCAGTGGTGGAATACCAACAACTTATTGCAAGGGCAGCTTTTCCTCAGCACTGTTCCCCACCTCACTGTCACAAAGGAAGCATCACTCATGGTATGGGGTGCACACTTGCAGGATCTCACATTACAGGGTCTCAAGGACACCAAACACCAGGGTCCCCACATCAGCTATCTAGAGCTTCAACCTATTCACCTAGCACTGAAAGCATTCCTATCTCACCTAATTGGCAAGGTTGTCCTAGTCCGGACAAACAATGACAACCATGCATTATCTACAAAAAAAGGGTGGACACATTCTCTACAATTATCTCACCTATCTCAGATAATTTGGAGATGTGCTTTGCATCACATCATTCACCTGTTAGGGCAGTACCGTCCAGTAACAGACGACTTTGCAGACGTTCTCAGCAGGATGCAGCAACATGTCCACAAGTGAGAACTCCACCCCTAAGTCCTCCTTCTATAATTTCTTAGTTGGGGGGGGTGGTTTCCCTCAAGTAGATCTCTTCGCAACTGTAGAAAATGGCAAATGCCCAAATTTCGCATCCAGGTTCCCACACCCACCATCTAAGTGCAACACACTGTAGATTAACTTGTCAGGGATATTTGCCTATGCTTTTCCCACTCTCCTTCCATTTATAGCTCTAAAGCTGAGGCAGACATTGCTCACTCTAGTACTGGTGGCTCCGACATGTGAACCAGGGCTGACTGGCCCAATATTACTGGACCTTTCTGTAGTCCCCCACAAGGAGATTCCCAACAGGCCTGACCTTGGCACTCAGAACGATGGAAAAATGAGGCACCCAGATCCCAAGGATCTCAACCTGGCGATTTGACTCCTGAGGTCATAGAATTTGGTTACCTGAACCTACCACCTGAATTTATGGCTATTCTCAGGGAAGCTTGTACTCATGCCACACAGCTAAATGGAAGAGGTTTGTTTGTTATTGTCATTCAAAAGAAATTGATCCTTTTAATGCCACTGTACAAAACACTGTCTTTTACCTGCTTCGTTTACAACTCTCTGGACTAGCATTCACCTCCATATGGGTGCATCTTACTGCATTAGCTGTCTATCTACAAAATAAGCAACACGTGTCTCTATTCAAAATACCAGTCATTAAAACCTTCATGGAGGGGCCTGAGAGTAATTCGACCCGGGTTCCAGCTGCACCTTCATGGAATCTTACCATTGTTCTTACCCAACTCATGGGCTCTCCCTTCGAGCCCCTGCATACCTGTCTCCTTCAATATCTTTATTGGAAAGTGTCATTTTTTATTGTTATTACCTCACTTAAACACGTTAGCAGACTTTAGGCATATACCTTGGAACAAACTTTCTTCCATCTCCAAGGAGACAGGGTGGTCCAATGCACCAAACCTACATTTCTACCAAAAGTTGTTTCTGACTTTCACCTCAATCAGTCGAGTTACAGTTTTTTCTCTCAACCAGAATTGATTGTGGAGAGTGCTCTCCACACATTAGATGTCAAAAGAGCCCTTATGTTCTACAAAACAATTTTCTTTAGAGACATTAAACAACTATTTGTTGCTTTTTCACCACCTCAAAGGAAAGCCTATTTCCAAATCAGGTGTTGCCAGATGGATAGCTAAGTGCATTCAAATATGTTTTGCTAAAGCCAAATTAACTCTTACCTGCAGCTCCTAGAGCACACTGTACTAGAAAGAAATGAGCGTCCTTGGCTTCCCTAGGAAACATTCCAATAGCTGACATATACAAAGTAGCTACATGGTCTATACAACTTACTTTCACAAAACATTACTTTGTGGGTGTTCTAGCACACCAACACGCTAATGTAGGTCAGGCAGTGCTACGTACACTTTCAAAAGCCCTTTTATGATACAGAAAGTGTTTTCCAAGTCATAAAAGGACTTTTGTACATGGTCATACGCCATTCTGTGGCATTAACCCCTGTGTTTTTGTAAATTGTAGCGTTTGCAACCTCAAAATGGTTTTGTGCATCTGGGCCCCTAGTTCTCTAACTTAATCCTAAAAAAAATCTTATAAGAACCCACATAGTGATAGTTACTAAAGGAGCATTCAGAAAGGGGTGAAAATGACATAATTTCTATTAAAAGCCAGTACTGAGATCTGTGGGCTTCCAAAATCCATGATCACTGAAAAGCTTACAAATTTCAATCACCTGCTCTCATCTTATATCACACTTATCTACCCATCACCATATGTCATGTCTCCATCAATCTATCCTCCATTCCCACTCTGACTCATCCCAAATCCATTCTACTACTTTCATCTCCTAAATAACTCTGCCTAAGCTATTAACTCCGCTTCCACATCTAACCCACCAAACCTCACTTTACTACCATAATCTCCCAAACAACCCTACTATATTCTCCTCATTATTCTCACCCTGCTACTATGATCTCCCTAACCCCTTCCACAGACTCTTCCCTCCTCCATTCTCCCTTTACTCATCCCAAGCCTAAATCCTAGTACCATAAACTCCCAATTAACACTTCTGGATTCTTTCTTCCTCCACCCCTCCATTACTCCAATCAATCTAACTAACAAACTCTCATATCCATGGTTAAAATGCACTCATAATAATACTAAAACTATACTCATATTTCCCTATACTAATCCACCACTAGTTCTTGTTGGTTTCCGGAGTAGCGTGCTACTTGCCGAAAAGCACTTCAACGCCTCGTCAGGGGTAGTAAGCGATATATAAATACTATTACAATACAATACAATACAATAATTTTCCCAGTAACACAAAAACAGAACAGGACCAAAAACCTAGTCATAGACAATGCTGCTAAGAGTGAAAGAGTTGAACTGGAAGAAAATCAAGAGACACAAGAATAAATGTGAGCTTTCCAGTGAGAGAGCCAGGCATAACCAGGCCAGGAGTGCCCTGGTTTGACAATACTTCTTACTATAGTTTGTGACTCACAGTAGTAACACATGAGATGGTGATGGTAGATAGTAATTTGTTTGGTAGGGTGGGTGAGCGTAGATCTTATTCCAGTGAATTCTATGTAAACCCAAGGGGAAAGAAGACTTTAATAGCCAGTCAGTGCATATTTTGGTCGAACATAAGCCTTTCAAAGGTTTTAGAGAACACAAAAAAGGAAGGAACTAGAGTAGTAATTACATATGGTGATTGGACCAGGAAGGTGTGACTAATCAGTTCTAAAAATTGACTTTTTCTATTAGGTTATGTGCTTCAAAAGTCATAGTTTAAGGATGTCCAGCAATTGCACTCATAGAGGTATCACTAGGATGAATCTGATATCTAAAGGACATCCAAAATGAATCGGCTGCTAACAATGCTCAAACACGAGGGAGCAGTTTGGAAGTTATTCAGAAAATTAGGAATTGGTTATCCTTGCTCACTTTAGTTACTTATTTCTTTGTGTTAATGCTATATATTACAATATTCGCTCAATTAGGCAACATAGAGCTTGGGCTCACATCTCTGAACAGGAAACTGATGTCATACAGTTTCCACTAAAAGGGAGGACTGCGTATGAGTGCAGGAGGCTGGCTCTCTTTATAGTGTACGAAAAAGACGTGAGCTGTGCAGAGAGTGCAAGCAACCCAACCTTGGTATCCAGAGGTAAAAAGCAGATCACCTAAAGGTCTGTTTTTTTGGAAGTGTGGGCGAGCAGTTAGGCTTATCTTGGAGATCTGCTAAGCATTTGTTGTAATTACAGTATCAATAAATTGTGTACCTTGTTACCTTCAAACCAGCCACCCAGCATTTTTACTGAATAGTCAATTAGTTCTACCCAGGCGAACTCAGGGATTTTCGAGTCTCCCTGAATTAAGTTCTGTATTCTTCCATTATTAGCCCAAAGCTCTCAATGAGAGTAGCTTTCATGAGGTCATAGGACTTAGCATCTGCCTCACTTAAGGTCAGGAGTCTATCCATGCACTTGCCTGAGATCAGTTCCCACAACTGAGAGCCCCAATGTCTTTTATCTATATCTGACTATGCAGGCTCTCTCCTAGGCAGAAAACCACTTGGCGATATCATCGACCTCTGTATAAGGTGGGACAACTACTTTTGGGAGTTTTAGGTTGAAAGACTTCTCTTTCTCCCTAGTTATTTGAATGCTGCCACCAGAGATCAGTCCTAGTCCCAACTCCCTTCTTTCAACTTCTATCTCCAGAAGCTGGGTTTCTAAAGCCTGTCTTCTGGTTAACCTTGCTAGAGCCACATCCTCCTCTGAGGGGGGCTCCTACTTCTGAGATGGAGGATTCTACCTCATCATCTACAGCTTCATCAGAGCTGTCTTGATTCTCTGTAGTTGACGGTTCCCCATCATCCACTGCATGTTCAGTCTAATACTCTGCTGAAAGTCTCCTAAGAGTTTTTGTGGTAGCATGAGTGTAATTCTGAATGTAATTCTTGTATCCTTTGCAGAGAGCCCTCAACCTGTGGTATTTCAACTCCAGCCAAGGGGTCAGGTTGTGGTGCTGGGACTGGTTTTCTTCATCAGACATTTGTTTCTTACTAAAGTTGGGATCTTTTTAACTTTTAGAAAAACCTTTGCAAAATTTCAACAACTTTTGCAAACTTTAGGAAACTTTTTTTCTAAGGCCTAAGTAAAGTAAAGACTTTTAGTTTCTAATCACTGTTTTAGGGACCTAACCAGGGCCCTAGCAATTAATTGTAATTAAAAAAAAAAATAGTCCAATTGTGAAAATACAACTACAGACAATGTTTAGTTATTTGTGTGAACACTTAATGAGAAAGTGGTGTCAGCAAATGGAAAGTTTTGTATCCCACCGCTGTACCACCAAATGTAGGAGGCTGCCTCCAGTGGTGGTTGCCACCGAACACCGGCCTGGGGCGAAGGGACAGGGGGGATGGGGGGTTGGGTGTTAAATAAATAAATTAATTAACAAAAAAAAACAAAAAAACACTTACCTTTGGGGGGAGACGCGTTCGGCTCCCATCTGTCCTCTTTCTCTTCCTCTTCAGGTTGCACAGGCTCCGAGCCAATCACGACGCTGCTGAAAGCAGCATTGTGATTGGTCTGAGCAGCCTGCTTCGCTGCTCAGACTGACAAGGGGAGCCTGTGCACAGCCGGGTAGAGAACATGCAAAGTGTGCATGTCTCTTTGACCGTCCGAACACAGCCAGCCAAAAAGACATGCGCACTTTGTGTGCACATAGCCCTCTTCGGGGCCCCTCCCTCCACCCCGCCCTACAGAGAGAAATAAAATGATAATAATATAATGTACCTTATTATCATTTTTTTTTTCCTTTTTGGGAAAACCAGTGGGGGGACGCTCCTCCACCTTAGTGGAGGAACTGCCGCTGGCTGGCTTTCTATATAGTGTACTGTGCAGAGAGTCCAAGCAACCCCTCCTTGGTTTGCAGAGGTAAAAAGCAGACCACCTAATGCTCTATTTTTGAGGTAGTGTAGGTGAGCTGTTAGGCTTATCTTGGAGATGTGCTAAGCATTTGTTGTACTTCCGTATCTATAAATGCAGACACACCCTCAGAAGAATAACTCAAGACCAATTTACAGAAATACTTCAGATTTTTATAAAAATGTTAAGACCAAGATCATCAATATCTGGTAAGTACTTCTTTTGTTATGGCTTTTCAAAATTGAGAAAGCATAGTCTTTTTGTGTGTAATTACGCACCATAGGAATTAATGGGAAAAATGCATATAAAATCAGGCAATGCTCTCACAAGTGTCACCTTCTATTTTGAGGTTGAGGTCGTTGAGATGTTCTGTGGGCTAGCTGGAGAAGTTCAGGGGGTTCCCGGATCAAGCGGGAGCAGCGGCTGAAAGTCTTGAAGCTGGTGCACAATGGAGAGGGGGACCACTTGGAGTCGTACTGCACAGGTGGAATTAAAAGTAAGTCTTGTGGGGCCACTTGGAGCGTAGAGGTTGTAAGGGGTTAGGGACCCCTAGAGCACAGCTGGTTTGGTGTTGCATGGGCCATGGAGGCCGGGTGCAGTGCAGGTTGGCCAGCCAAGAGTTGTACATCAGGGAGTCCTTGGATCTAGGTGCTTGTCATTTTGAGGGTAACGTGCAGGTCAGCAGGGCCATTCTGGGCATGGTTCTTGGGTGTTCTGAAGTCCCTCAACTAGAGCTTGCCTCTGGTCCTCAGAGAGTCTGGAGTGAACTTTTCTTCTGGCTGTCCGATGTTGTGGGTCCAGTACCCCAGGCAATGGTACCTCTCAGCCCTTGCAGGTTGCAGTGCAATCAAACTTGGCACACTGGCGGGGTTTGTCCTCCGGGTCCTTTGGGTGGAATTTGCTCTGGCTGCTTGTTCTGGTTCATTGGTCAGTGGCCAGTCAGTGAACTGGACTTCACAGGTTTCTTGCTTGCAGGTTGCAGGAGAGTGATACCTTCACTGTGAGGGAGGTTCTTGACAATTTGCAGAAGGCTGGAGGTGCTCTGAGGGCTTTTAGAGTCCTTCAGGTTTCCAGGTGGCACATCAGCAGTGATTGTCGAGTCCTTGGAGCAGCAGTCAGGGTTTGGCGACTTTTTCTTCTTGCAGCAAGACTTCTGTTCTTGTGCGTCGGGTCTTCTTTGTTCCTGGTCTTCTTGTGTCCATGAAATCCGATCTGCAGGTCTAGGTGTGCCAACAAAATACTGCATTTAGTGGGCATTAAGGTAGCACATGGTAGTAGCCAAGGTCACTTACCTTATTTTGGCTACAACCAATATTTTACCACTTCCTGTGGTAAGGGGTCACATCCCTAACCCTGATTGGTGATTTTCCTACCATCCAAGATGGAGGAAAATGAAATGGAGTGGTCACTGTGCCTGTCACACCTGAGGGGTGGTGCAGGCTGAGTGGGGGGGCACTCCTCCTACTCTGACTATGTTTTCCCACCAGTTTTCCCTCTCAAATTGGGGGACAAACTGTTGGGTGGTCATCTGCTGCTAGCAACAGAGGCATGGGTCAGATTTCAAAGGTGGCAAGGCCTTTGAAGCGGACGGCTGGTGCAGGATTCCTTCCTGGGGGGGAGGGGTGTCACACCTTCACCCAGGAACGGTTTTATGTTCTGGCTTCTGAGATCAAAGGCTCTCACCCTAGGAGTCCAGACTTGTGTCTTGGGGTGGCAGACTGGCTAAGACCAGTCAGCAACCATGCCAGGGCTGGTAGGTTGTGCAGGGAGTACCTCTGAGTTCCCCCCTGGGTACCAGTTATAATGAATCTAGCACTGGTATCAGTGTGGGTGTATTATTCTGAGTTGTTTAAAAGCAAACAACCCAGTATTCAGAGAGACCATCATGTAGCTGGGAAACTCGTAATGACTAGTGTACAGCATATGTATTTGCCATGGCTTCTCTGTACAATTACTATGTCTTGAGGTTTTGTAAAGACACAGTAGAGGCATATTTGCTCCTGCACACATGTGCCCTCACATGCATTAAGTGCGCCCTGCATTAGGGCTGTAAACCTGCCAGAGGGGTGACTTAACTATAGCACACACAGTGTTAGTGTATGTGGCACACTTGGTGAGTGCCATGTTGAGTTTGCAACTTTTAAATACATCTTGTCATGCACTTGCAATGGCAGTCTGCATGAGGCTAATGTTGGCCTCTCAGAGTGGCACAATTGGTGCCGCAGGTCTGGGGGGCCCTCACTAGTACCAATGCCATAGATATCAGGGTACCATTTACTAGGGACTTACAAGGGTGGCTGAAGTGCCAATGTATAGTACAGTTTGGGGGAAAGAAATATGGCCCTGGGAACCTGTTTATCAGAGGCTCACTGCACTTACAGTTTGTAGCCACATCATTTTCCAGGCAAAAACTGAGGGGCTACCATGTTACAAGAGGCTATTTCTCATAATTAAGGCATCAGAAGCTTTAGAATGCAGGGATTGAGTCCATCTGCACCATCAGGAAATGTCAACCCAATTCCTAGCTAGCTTACAGTGCCTGTCTTAAACCCCTGAGCTGCCTGACCTCAATAGCTGATCCATGGAGTCGGTCTTGGTAAAGTTGGAAATCCTTCTCACCAAGATGAAAAGGTCAGCAGCCCTGCATGTCAAACACAGGGCTTGTTCCAGGACAATCACGGCCAGAGTGTGTATCTGACCTGTAAAAGGCAGGGCACTGTTTACATATTCTAAACCACACTGTGTTGGGGGCACAGCTCTTATGCAATGATATGTCTAGAATTCGTGAGCTGCCTCTAAATGGACAATGCAAGCATTAGGATATCTTGTTCTATGTTCCTAGCCTTGAACAGAGTGTACAGATTTCCTGAGGAGAAAAGCTTACTAAAAACCAGCAGCATGTACAGTGTATTCTCAGAATAATGTTGTGCAACCTTAAACATTAAAAATATTAATACTTAAAATTATGTCAGCCTAGAACGTGTAAAAAGTGAAGCTAAAATAGAGAACCATAGAGGGTCCAAAAAGGCCTCACGGCTCCCTCCCCTGGGCCTGGGGAGACAAAAGCTTCCTACTAAAATACTAATCAAAGCACTTAATAAAACCATTTACTCTAACAACCAGAGCAAACTCAATCCAAAATATACTATTAAAAGAATTCAAAACAATTTAATTTAAAAAAAAAACAGGGGACCTAATGAAAATTCAAAAGAGGCTTCCATGATGTTTTCCATGTTCTCAGTATCATGGGTTCCAGAATGGAACCTGCATCTGCAGACAACAGAACCACAATGGCCCTTGCGAGTAAATCAAAGGAATAGACATAGTTGTCACCCTCAGCTGACACTGAAGGCATGGCCTCCTGTACTGTGTCTGCATTAAAAGAGCTAGAATCAAGGAATCCAGGAGCCACAGCATTCATATGCAATTAAACAAATGGCTCATAGAAAACATCCTGTAGCAATGGCAGTTTCATGGGACTACATCGGAAATGGGCCATTAATGGGTGCACCTGCAGATCCATGTCCATAGATTGTACCAATTGCGTTGCAAGACAAATGTCAAATGCACACTCCAAAGGGCACTAAAGACAGTGGAACACAAGCTTCATACATTGTAACCACACTGGGCTGGAGGACAGGAACCAGCTGTTGTTCAGTTCCTCAAGCAAAGACATGTCAAAGTACAGTTTCATGCATTCACGACACAAGTGGATGTGTGGTAGTTCCATCACCATTATGCCTCAAGGTGGGATATGCATGATGGAGCAGCAGGTAAAGGACCAAAATACCACTGATCAGGAATAATGTGAGCAGTATGCTTCCAAACGCACTAGAAAACAAAGAGTGTCTAAAGAATGGTATCTCTCCAAAAACAGTCTGGTACGTGCTAATAAAGCCAGACCTAACTGCTTTTAAAAGTGTACCACACCCACAGTGTTGGAAGCATTAAACATACAATTCACATGTTCACCAAAATGCAGAGGGAATTTTGTGGTCAGTAGCGATTGTAGTTTGGAGGACGACTTTGCCATTTCACAGATAGATGTGAGTGTCAAGTTTTTTTTTTTTTTTTAAAGCACGGCCTTTAGGCTGCTCATTTGTCAAAGTTAAACTAAAAAGTTGGAATAGAAGGCCATAGGCCAACTTCTGTAATTGTATGCATGGGTGGGAAGAGCATGTCATTACAGCATGTCACTAACTGAGAGATCAAAACTTATATGGGACACCTGCTCTCATCCCACAACATCCTTGATCAAATAGTTCAGCATCGAATAACTGCCATTTGAAAGTAATTGAGACACTGGATGAATCAAGGAAATTGATACACCATTCACGTAACATGCCTAAATGGCCACTTAGGCATTATACGCCCCATGCAATGCCACCTATTTACAAGTCAGTGAGCATCTGAGCAAGGTTTCACATTTGTTTCCATTAGGAAACACTTTTTTCTCCTCAGTCTTACATTTGTAATCGAAGGGCAAACTCCACACTTCGTATATAAAACTCTCCCCCAAAGCTGCATACTGGAAAAAAATTCAAGCAAGATGTGAATTGAAACGTTGAAATTGGCAGTGCAATCACCCCATGTAGTAACCATACTGCTAATGGTGTTTCACCTACTGTGAAAGGAAATTTCTCTAATGTTTCTATATTTAACATTGTCTAGCTGGGATCATTCTTCACCATTAATTGTTGCCTGTGTGTTTAATTGAATGGCAAAAATAATTCTGACATGTTCATATATTTCCATGGTACGCAGTGTGATTTTAAAACCTGTAATGTCCAGCTCAACTACATAATCGATCTAAGCTGACTCTGCCCATGTTGTAAGGAGGACATGTCATTCTGTATAATATAATATCAATCACAGATGATGCAATGTTATTCAGACCGTAAATACAAATTGACATCTTCATTCCATTATCGTCAACAGCCAATGCTTTTCCCAAATTAGCCTGCTCAATTTGCCTTAAACAAGCAGCCACTTCCATATTTCATTATAGATAGCATAAATAAATCTTTGAGAACATGGTGACCTAGGACCCAACAAGAAGTCCTGCAAGTCCATATCATCAGAAAGAAGAGAAAGTTATTCTTTTACTGCAGCCAAAGTGGAATGTTGCAACCATTACTAGCATAATTCCTACATTATCAGTAGTACTCACCCCAGAGTATTGAGACTGAATGTAACAAGGATACTGTCTGCTAGCTTTAAGACCCTATGAAGTATTTAAAAAACATGTATGACAACCATTTGTGTCCTCTGGTATAATTACCATCTGTTTGAGCATGAAAGTGAAGAGATGTATGTACCATTTTGTGTCACACATTTGAGCTGTTCCTTTGTATAATTTACAAAGGGTTGTAAATTATTAAACTGTGCAATGGAGGGATTACTAGGTAAATTAATTTCCTTAATTTTAGCTAGATCCAACCAAGTAGTTTGATGCACTATTTTATTCAGGAAAATCATCTGTGTTGCAATTAAAGATGTTCTAAATAAGACCTCTGTGCCCCACACTTGCCAGTGTTTCGTTCTCCAAACTGACTTTAAATCAATAGTGTCTTCCATTAATCATAGCGTTTTTGACCAGTTGTGAAATGAACGAATCTGTATAAATCACTTTTGTGTGGGTCAGCAAATTCTTCCTTGCTTGTGAAGGGGAAATTTTATAATAAAAGGAAGCTGGGTCTAAGTGATTGTGACCAGAGAAATATTAAAACTTGACCAAATATGATTTGAGCTATCCAATGGTGGAGTCGGGCAATGTTCCCATTGTGTGTAATTGACTACTGTATGTGGAATACTAGCACTATGTAAATAATGATGAGGATATCGATGATAACAAAATTATAATCAGCCGGACTAGGGTACGGATCCTCACTTTCAAATACAGTACAATATTCAAGCTCAGACAGCACTCATCAGAAATAAAACCAATCATCCATAGCTACCTTAAATAGATAAGGAATCTGCAGTTTCTGTAGGACTAAAAATATCACATGGGACGACCTTAGCCCAAACAATACATTAGACAATGGAAAAACAGAAATGTTCACAAGGGACAGGTCCTTTCACATTTTTTGTGAACGGCAATGAAATTTCAACACATCAGCTACCAGTTCTACAGGAGAGCTTTCTGGGAGATAATGTCCATTTATGAGCAAAAAGAAAACAGTTACAAATACAATTCAAACAAATAAGACAAGCAATTAAATGGTAATCCAAATACAGGACCATGGAGGGATCAGATAAATGTGTTTCAACCACCAAAGAAAACCACACACACCATGTAGTAAAATATGTGAAAAATTTGAAGAGAAGTTCTCAACAACAACAAAATACCTAGAGGCAGTCTTTGTAAAGACAGGGGCCTCGATTGATAAAAGAGAACTGGTATACACCTCTAAAGGTGGTTCATCATAAACAATTCTGTTGTTAGGGGTAGCAGTAGAAAACTGGAAACACATCTGATGTATGTATTGCGTTCGCAGCGGCAAGAGGAATCAACAAAAGGCCATTCTCTGACCTTCCCAACTTAAGGGAAACAATAGTGTTATTACCCAATACTTGTAGATGTATTTCCTATAGGGTAGTGGGAGGAGTTAAGGAAGTACCCAGGGAGGGGGCGTGGCTTCGGGCGTCAAGATGGCGGTCGCACTCTGAGAGTGCTCTGGACCCCTCTGTCATCCGCCAGAGGAAGCAGACCCTATTTCCACCCTGAAGCGGTCCTTGCCCACCACGGACCCCAGGGAGTCAAGGAGCGGATAGAGGCGATGCCTGGGTCCAGCCGCGGGCCGCCTGAACCCACGACTAAGATGGCGGCACGGATCGTGGCTTTCCGCTGCGGCCCCTGAAGCAGCGACAAATTTTGTTGTGGATGTGCTGGAGGAGTGTGGCAATAGAGGAGCTGGAGTGGCTTAGCGCCCATACCCCGCGTGAGAGCTGTGGTGCGGGTGACTCGGCCGACGACGGGAGTGACTGCTTCGGCTGCCGCAGGTCTCTCATTCCCCCCCGGGACTGAGATTGCCATCGGGCCTGAGCCGTAGAGGCGGAGGCGGTGGCCCTGAGAGAAAATAGGCCCATTAGGGCTAGATCGGGCCAAAGCTTTAACGAGCCCTGTCAGGCCCTACCACCGGGTCCCAGGCGTGGGCCTTGCGAAAGTGTTACCGGGCACTCCACATAGAGATCCGGAAGCAGTCTGGGCAGGTGGCCCGGGCTGAGTGGCGGCCCTCAATCTGGGGACCACCCTATGGTGCGCCGCTGCTGCGGTGGCCGGGCACCAGAGTGCGCCGGGGGGCCGTTTCCCGCTGGAGTGAGCATGAGCGGGCGGAGCCACGGCTGATGTCGAGCCTGTTGAGGCAGTGCCGGACTCACTGGAACGCATGCACTGGGGGCCCCTAACCTCAGTGGAGACCCGTGAGGAGTGTGGGGCGGCCCCATCGGGGCTAGCGGGCCCTCGTCCCGCCCTTGGTTTCTCTCCTACTGGCGCGTGGCACCACGGCGGCCCCGCGCGAGAGGTAGGGTGAGGATTGAGACCCTGGTTCCCCAAGACAACTGGGCAGGGGAGACCAGTGGACTGAATCACTGCGGGTGTGGACCCGTGAGAGCGGCGCCGGGCCCCTGGGGGTGCCGTCCCCAGACTTCCCTCCGGAGCAGAGCCAGACTGCCGAGAGAACGAGGATTGCTCCGTTGCCGCCGCTGGCCCCCCCCTCTCCCCACTGCATTCCCTACTGACACTCGGAGCCGCGGATACTCTGTGCCGGGGGACGAGGGAGGGGCTGGAGCCCCGGGCCCCTTCTGGACTCGAGACGAGACTGAATCCGGAGGAGCAGACCGCGAAACAGCTGCGCAGGAGGAGAGGGTGAGGCAGGGAATACCAGGCAGAGTGCGGTGAGACTGGGGCACGAGGAGTGGACAGCCGTACCCTTCCCGTCCCCGAATGCTCCGAGGGGAGAGATGGCTGTCTTTGGAGGTTCCCGAGGGTGAGCAATACCCGGTGGTGTTGACTTGGGATGCCTAGACGCCATCTAGGAGTGGTCGGCTGAAGATTGCCCATTTCCGTGCGACTACCTAGCACGTGGGCCCTCAGACCGGTTGCCCCACCTGAGTTGTCCGAGCTAGTCCCGGCGGTCGCGCCGCTGGAAATGTGCCCCCTTGACTTAAAGACACCTGAGGCTGTGGGGTGACTGAGACCTGACCTTCAGCAACTCCACGTGGCATAAGGAGGTGCAAGTTGCACTTTAGAGGTGAGATGGGGAAGGATAGAGCAAATAGACAGCCACTGGCCTCTCAGCAGAAAATTGACCAGTTTACCACTTCAACGACTCCTCGAGGCGACGGTGATGCTCCCTCCGGATGCCCTGCGCCGGACGGGGTGAATGCAATCCTTCTGGCTATCCAATCATCACAATTGGCCGTGGAGACTAAGATAGGAGAGGTACGAGAAGACATGGGCCTCATCAGGCAGGACCTCAGAAACGCAGTGGGTTGTATCACAGAAGTGGAGACTCATGTCTCCCAAGAAGAAGTCAAACAAGCCAACCTTAGAACCAAAGTGTCCCAGTTGCAGACTCGAACCGGAGAGCTTCACCGGCGCGACGAAGATGCGGAAAACCGCTCAAGACGTAATAATCTGCACTTTGTGGGATTCCCGGAGGGAGCAGAAGATAATAAAGAGACTGAATTCCTCGAGCGCTGGATCAGGTCTTGGATGCCAGAACAAACTCTCTCTACCTGGTTTGCAATTGAACGCACCCACAGAGCTCTGGCCCCTCGGCCCCCCCCCCGGGTGGCCCCCGGAGACCGATGATTGGGCGTTTCTTAAACTTTAAGGACCGAGACAACGTCCTCAGGGAAGCCAGACGTTCGTCTGACCTCCACTGGGAAAACCACAATATCCTGGTTTCCCGAACTACACCCGCGAGGTCCAGACCCGGCGCCGGTCCTACGAACATGTCAAATAGAAACTTAGGGCCATGCAGCTTTCCTATATGGTCCTGTTCCCCCTGCGCCTAAAAGTCCTTATGGCCGAAAAAACGTACTTTTTTGATTCTCCAGAGGAGGCCTGGGAATGGTTGAACGAGGATGGTCTTGGATCTCGGAGGGGCCCTCCGGGACTGGTTGAGGGCTCCCCTGGAGGCCGGCCTCCCTCCCAGATAGAGCAACGAAGGGGCCAAAAGTGCACTAGATCCAGGCGTGGGGGTCGTAGAGGCCCTGGGGATCTTACGTGTCAGAGTAAAGACTGTTATTCTGGCCTCGGGTCCAGAGAGACCCCAGTGGACGCCCCGGGGGACCTGGACCCGGTTCGAGTGGTGGACGGCGACCGCCTGAGCCAGTATCCGACGCTTGGCTGACAAAATCAGCACGATCTGCTCTGTTACACCTGAGCCTTAATTAACACTGCACTGAGCCGACACAGTCGGGCCGAAACGAGTTCCTACCCGGAACTGATGACCTGGCCGCCGCATGTTACATTCTGCTTGGGCTTCTGTTCCCAAATTGCAGATGGTCCATCTTAAAGGAGGGGTCCACCACTCCACTCCAACGTCAGTCCTTTTGGCTGCATTGCTTAGGTTGGGTAGTTGGGCGACAGATGCTTCCCGGGTTAAAGTAGGGGATGGGGGGTGATACGTTTACGTTGGGGTTCAATAATAATGTTTTTATAAGTTTCATTTACTGTTTTGCCTTTTTATTTTATTGCTCGAAGCGGTTGACCCGACACTCGCAAACAGACACTTGGCACCTTGACACACCCACACCTCTCACACGTGGCCCTCAATGACAAAGATAATCTCATGGAACGTGAATGGCCTCTTGGACAAGATTAAGAGGTCGGCTGTATATAGTACCCTTCGCAGATACACCCCCTCAGTGGTTTTACTACAAGAGACACACCTCCTTGGGACTACGTACCCCATGCTCACGAGGGGAGGATACAACAAGGTTTATCACTCGGGTTTCTCTAGAGGCTCCAGGGGTGTGGCTATCTTACTTCATCGTTCATTGACCATGGTGATCACAGCCATGCAAACCGACCCACAGGGTAGGTACGTTGCAGTATCTGGGTCGCTACACGGGCTATCACTCAATCTCATATGTGCATATGCCCCCCTAACCAGATTCAATGCTTTCCTAGCTTCCCTTCGTCAGGTCGTGGATGGACTCTCCCAGGGTACCACACTGATAGGAGGGGACTTCAATGCTGTTCTAGACCCTGAATTAGATGTGTCGGGGGACACCACCGCTGGCCGATCCGGCAGAGCAACGACCCTGAATGGCTGGCCCGAGGACCTCATCCTATGCGAGGTCTGGAGAACCTGGCACCCCAGAGCACGACAATACACGCACACCTCAGCAGCCCATAAGACACACGCTAGAATTGATCTTGTGTTCGCGCCCGCGCTGGACGTTGCCAATGTCACTGGGGCCGAGATCCTTCCCAGCGGGGTCTCCGACCATGCACAAATACAAATCCGCTTAGGCGGCGCGGATCCCACCTACCGCCCAATGTGGCGCTTAAACGCATGGTATTTACAGGACGAAGAATACAGAATAGCAGTAAGAAATCATCTTAGACAATACTTTGAAGAAAACCTGGGATCGGTGCAATCCTCAGGTACGGTCTGGGCTGCATGTAAAGCGACAATTAAAGGACACGCCAAGCATCTCCTTTGCGTGAACGTGCGCAAAACTCCCAGGTAGCAGAGCTGGAGGCCCGCGCACTACGCCTCGAGCACTGGCACTCCGCCTCTCCCTCTGCCCCTTGCACGCGGCAACTCATAAAGGTGCGCGAGGAGATTAGACTTCTGGTATTGGAGTCCGCAAAACACATTTGGAGGGCGTCAGCGGCTCGGGTATATGGCTGAGGGGACAAAAACAGGAAACTCCTGCACTGGCTAGCCACGCGACCTATGGCTAACAGGGTTATTTCAGAGATCATAGACGAAGCGGGGACCCTTTCCAAGACACCTAGAGATATTTCACAAAGTTTTGCTTCTTACTATGCGCAGTTATACGGAGAACGCCCCTGACCACAGGCAGAGAGGGAGTCCCCCCTCCTCAACGACATTACCCTCCCCAAAATTTCCCAAGCAGTTCGAGATAGCTTAGAAGAGGCTAGAAGTTTGGTAGAAGTCTTTGGCGCGATAGCCAGCTTAGCGTCGGGCAAGACCCCAGGCCCGGTCGGCTTCCCAGCGGAGCTGTACAGTAAATGCAGTGACATACTAAGTCCTCACCTTCTCAACATATACGACGAAGCGGAGAGCAAAGGTTGATTCCCCTCCGGATTCGGCCATGCCACAATTGCGTTAATCCCCAAAACTCAACCTTCGTTGCGGCATTGTTCAGACTACCAGCCCATTTCTCTCCTAAATATCGAAGTTAAAATACTGTCCTCAATTATCGCCTCCAGGTTGAAGACAGCGCTCCCATCGCTGGTCCACCCCGACCAATGTGGCTTTATGCCCTTTCAAAGTACTAGACATTGTATCAGGTGGCTGCACTTGGCCCTGGTGCACCACGGAGTCTTGACCCAATCCCCCACTCCTACTCGATTTTGAAAAAGACTTCAACACCGTGGACTGGTCCTACCTTGATCAAGTCCTGCTGAATAATGGGATTGGTCCCAAATTCCTAAGTCTAGTGGGGCTACTATACTCTCACCCAACGGCTATGGTGCAGGTGAACGGAGTTGTCTCAGACTCATTTCCCAGGCACTCGTCAGGGATGCCCTTTGCCCCCGCTCCTCTTTGCACTCGTAATAGAGCCCTTGGCAAAACTGCTTCATGAGGACCCTCTGATTGAGGGATGGTCTTGGCCCGCAGGACCGGAGGACCGGGTGGCGCTTTATGCCGACGATGTTCTCCTGTACATCGCTAACCCGGCCACAAGCGGCCCACTTATCCTACAGATCCTGGACCTCTTCTCAGAGGCTTCTGGCCTTACGCTAAACCCCGCAAATCTCTACTGGTTCATCTGCACCCCACGAGGGATTGTATTGACTGGCAACACAACATTCCCATCTGTCTAAATAGTTTCAAATACTAGGGGGTCCACGTTGCCCTCATTCCAGAGTTAGCGTGGGAACTTAACGTCACACCACTCACTATCAGAATCAAAGACGATCTTCAGCATTGGCAAACCCTGCCCCTTAATCTGCTTGGGAGAATAGTACTCTACAAAATGATGGTCCTTCCTAGGCTCCTCTACTTACTACAGAACTTCCCATACACAGTCCCCAAGAGATGGTTCAAAGAAATTGACTCAGTGGCGCGCCACTTTTTGTGGAAGGGTACCCGCCCCAGACTGGCGCTTACTACCTGTTAACAAGACTTCTACGATGGAGGGTTGGGAATGTCTAATATGTATTACTACCACCTCGTAATGCACTTGCTCGTAATTAATGACTGAGTTGGGGGAGGCTGGTCAGACCCTGCATATCGACTTGAGCTCCGCACACTGGGCTACCCCGGGGTCTTCGACGCTCTTTATGGGTGCCCGATTCCTCTGACTATCCCTGATGTGACTAAAGTGGTCTTGATGGGGTTGTGAGATGCCCAGAAGGTATCAGGTTGGTGGAACCACATCACCCAACAGACCCCGCTATGGCATGGAAAAGTACTCGCTGAGGTGGCGGGACTGAGGGGGTTCCAGAGATGGGATAATATAGGGATCTCCACACTGGGAGACGTCTGGGGGGCATCGCATATGAGGTCCTTTGAAGAGCTCCAGGGACTCTTCTCATTAAACAAAACACAATTCCACAAATACCTCCAGCTCCGCCACGCTTTGCTGGTGCACACACAAACAGGTGAACACGTTCCCGAGTACAGCCCCATGGAAGCGAAGGTACTAATGGTTAATCTAGGTAGAGGCAGAGTTTTGCAGATATACCGCTCATGGATAACTAACACCTCGTGTCCCCTTGAGGGACTTCGCCGCAGAGACTGAACCCAATTCAGTCTCTTCCAGTCCTTCTACCTACACACAGCATACCTTACACCTGCAAGACTAAACAAAGCAGGTCTCCGCCCCACAGCCGGCTGTCCCCGGTGTTCCAATCCAGAAGCTGACTTCTTCCACATGGTATGGGCATGCCCAATTATAGAGACTTACTGGAGAGCAGTCACGAGGCAGATCTCCAGGGCCTTGCAAGGGGATGTGATAGCCACTCCACTCCCACTCCTACTGGGGTAATGGGAGACGTGGATTTGAGAAGAGCAGACCGTATTTTTCTGGGAGTAGCATGCCTAGTGGCTAAAAGAGACATTATGGCAGACTGGAAAGCGGGAGCAGCACCGTCTCTGAATAAATGGAGACCGGGAGTGGACTGGTGTGCACAGCGCGAGAGGCGGGTGTATGAGGCCAGGGGATGCCCAAGTAAACATGATAAAATATGGGGGAAGTGGGAGGCCTTGACAGGAGACTAGCTCGAAGCAAAGCCCTGCACCTGGGGATGGCACCCGTTCCAAGGATGTGGCCGGGGGTCTCCCTCTCCCCATCTTTTTTCTACTGCCTATACCCTTCAATATGAGTCTGGGACCAAATCATTGTTTACCATTTTGAGGCACAGACAATGCGCATTCAGTTCTGTGTAGAACCGGGTTGATTGTGCTCGAGCATTAATTGTGTTAATTGTTTTCATGCATTTGTATATGCTGAATACCTATTTTCTCACCTTTCCCAAAACAATAAAAATGTCTTTATAAAAAAAAGGAAGTACCCAGGAGTCCTCATTGCCTACTGCGTAAAATGGGCCACATGATGTCATTTTACTGGATCATTGGCGAAAAATTGTTTGTCTTTACAACCAGCAAGCTTTGGCAAAATCATGGTTCCGGTAACTTGAATGCCAAGGTCTGGCACCAGTGCATGGTATGATGGGCCAAATTTCTTTTTCACTGCAACCTTCTCTCAAAAGAGATCCCCAACCTTTGGAATCCAACCCCGAAGATGCTAGCTGCTCCTTCACTCCTTCCATGGCAGAATGTTTAGAATGTTCATTAGAGCAATCATCTCAAAAGTATTGTAGTTCCTGTAAGACAGAGAAATGTTCATTTATGTCAAAAGCCATATCTGCTGCCACTGTGCCAGGATTGTCCAGATCTGGAATGTACATCTGGATGCCAAAGGGGACCTCAAAGGGGATGCAGCCATCCAAAGAGCGTCTTGGCATATTACTTAATGCTCTCTGGGCTCCATACAAGTCATGGATCTAACTACTAACTGAACCTAATACTCTAGCTGTTAAGGATTGGTTTAAGTTACGGTTCTACCTCTCCACAATCAAATTTCACTCAGGATGATATGAGGAGGAATAATGCACAACACTTTGGGTTCTCATAGGATTCCTGTTAGCCTAGAAGGCAAAAGCAGGGCCCTAGACCCAGTGGAATGTAGTTACTGCATATGTCCCTACAAAGACTTGCAAATCTTTAATAACAGTTTGAGCATTGGCCGATCGTTGTGCCCACAACCATAGGAAATCTGAAGCAAGAATCTACAGCAAACAGAATAAATTTAAATGCACCATCTAAATTTAGAGGTACACAGTAATCAAGATACAAGCATTGAAGCTGTTTATTTAAAACCAAGATTGGTATTTGGTGGGCGAGCAACAGCTGAACTTTTAATCTGTTGGTAAATGTCACAACTAAGGACATATTTCTTTGTCTGCTTGTACAGACCCTGCTACCAGCAGTGTTTCTGTGGTAGAGAAACTGTGGCCTCCACACCTGCCTCAGCAGATGCAACACCCTTATGAGCAACTATTATTAGTTTAAGCCTTCTGTCTTTCTTGGGTATCGCATGATCACCCCCCTCCCCCCCGGAACGCTAGCGAAAAGAATGTTTTGGGAACCTAAGTGATGGGAATATTTGTCTGGCCATTTATTAGGTAAAGGGGTGCTGTTGCGCAAAGCAGTGATCATCCATGTTTGTATGTAACAGTGTAATCACAGCTACAGTTGCAGTCTTAACTGCTTCATCAGCCAGTGAACTGCCTACAAACTGTATTCCAACACGCAGGCGACTCAATGTGTGTATCACATGAGCCAGTGTCAAAGCAGTTTATGTTTGATAGTATTCCCTTTTGAGTCTCTGAATCTATTCAGAGACATAATGTACGTTTTCATTAAAAGACTGGAAACATTAATACAAATCACACACTATGAGTGGGGGGATTCTGGATCTATATTTTCTAGTGCCAGAATTAAAGCTTTCAATTCAGCCAACTGTGCAGTACAATCCCCTAAGGATTGTGCAAATGTTTTTTTCTGGATGGAATTGTCCATCCTTTATGATACCATGTACTGCATTGCAGGCTGCTGAGTATTGGTGCTTGGTGCCTATAGAAGCTGGGCTGAACCATCAGTTTAAATTATGTTTGTATACTGATCAAGAGGCAATATATCACTGGGTATTCTTGTATATATTTCAGAATTTTTGAGTATGTGAAATAGTGTCAAAAACAAAGTCTACATCAGTTGTTGTTAGGGATGTGTCTTATTGTATCTAGGATGTAGAAATTTTGCATTGGGAAAGCTGGCCTTGGTGACAGCCTCTGAGGCTGAGACAGGAATAACAACAATTATTCACTTCCCTTGAGCCAAAGGATTTTCCTTTATGACAGTCATCTGATCTGTAGTCAGAACTTTTTATCAGTGGATGCAAAACACATTTCAGCATTAGAATATAAATGCAATTTTTATTCAATGGACATTGTGTCACCCTCATTGAATGTGATATATGTGAAACCAATGGGACTGCAATTATAAGGATTACCAGGTTTGTTTTGTTGACACATGCATGTAATGACCTATGAGTTTGCCATTCTGATGGCCAGTGTTTACTGGAAAATTCAGGATGAATAAAATCATGTAATGGTTTTATGCATTGTGCATAATCTGGTATGCATCTTCTACCAACCTCAGGAAACCTAACTATGATTGTATTTTTTTAATGGTATTTGGAACTTGTAAGAGAGCACATTCCTGTAAGAAATATAGTGCAAGGCCTTTGCCTTCATTTGATAATTCGTATCCTAAAAATAGGACACTGAAAAAATACATTTTTGTTTTCTTGAAATCAAATTTATAGCCATGCTCACCAAATCCCCCAAAAATGTGATCTACTCTGGCTAAGTGTGTATTTAAGTTATCATCCGTAAGATGTGTCACCGACACAGAACAGTGCTTATGAGTCAATATCATGTAGAATTGATGTTACCCGGGCAACAAACAGTCCAGGATTGTTCTTATACCCTTTTAGGCAATAGACAAAATCGATATTGTGAGCCTTGCACCAAGAACACTAAGAATGCTGTTAGATCTCTGCATTTAGGTGCCATATTTTGGCAGAAAAAAACATTGGAAATATCCAATGTTGTATTTTTTATTATGGACAATATTGTTCATTTAAGCCATACTGTGTGAATTTTGATTGCAAATGGGCATGTAGGACTGTTTAAATGCCTGTAATCTAATACTATGCGATAGGAATGATCTGGTTCAACTACCAGTAATAAAGGGTTATTAATGTGAGAAACACAGGGTTTAATCACTCCGTGGCACTCTAGTTGTGATTGAATTGCCCTCACTGGAGCTTTTGCTTTGTATTTTACTGAATATTGTGGTTATACTTGCAAGCTGGACCTTTTCAGTATAATGTGATAAGGCAAACTCTTATCCCACCTGACATAATAGCGGTATAATGCTGGGCCTTGTACAAGAGTCTATTCTGTGGTATAAGCTTGTTTAACTTCTTCAGGAACGAGAACAGAGAAAGATTGTAATATTACATCATCTCCTGGTGGGACTGCTCTTACAATCTCTGGAGGCCAATTTATTTCAGCCTATAGAATGTCATAGCAAAGTGGTAAATGTTCCCACAATATCACTGTAATAGTGTGCTTTATGTCACCCACAATTTGTATATTTAATTTTTATAGCCTGTGTGGAGGGCTGACTCACTGATCTGGAGTTTCAACTTCAATGAAGTTGTTACTTGCTTTTACATCCAGAAACTCTTGAAGATTCTGCCAAACTATTGTGACCTCTGCCATGCTGTTTACCAGATTCACTGCTCACATCCAGTTCTGAAGAAGCATTCTCAATATATGTGGCATATTTAGCTGAAATACCCGCCACCTCCTTCTTTTTGAATTGGGGTTTTTGTTGTGGAAGTTTCTCTTCCTTTTTTATGATGAAGTCAGATGAGCATTGTGAGTCCCTCTTCTCTCTGATCACATCTTTGGAAATAGGTGTTAAAGGCTGGGGAGGGGTAGCCTCTCCCAGCCTCTGGACATGCTTTGAAAGGGCACATATGGTACCCTCCTTGCATAAGCCAGTCTACACCGGTTTAGGGAACCCCCAGTCCCTGCTCTGGCGCGAAACTGGACAAAGGAAAGGGGAGTGACCCCTCCCCTGTCCATCACCACCCCAGGGGTGGTGCCCAGAGCTCCTCCAGTGTGTCCCAGACATCTGCCATCTTGAATCTAGAAGTGTGAGGGCACTTTGGAGGCCTCTGAGTGGCCAGTGCCAGCAGGTGACGTCAGAGACCCCTCTTGATAGGTGCTTACCTCACTAGGGGCCAGATGTAGCAAGGCTTTTACACGTCGGAAACAGCGAAAATCGCTGTTTGCGAGGCGCAAAACCCACATCGCGATGCCCATTCCCATTTTGCGAGTCGGTAACCTGGTTACCGACTCGCAAAATGGGACTGCGAGTCACAAATAGGAAGGGGTGTTTCCCTTCCTATTTGCGAGTCGTAGTGCGATGTTAGATTGCTTTGTGACCGCGAACACGGTTGCAAAGCAATCGCAGTTAACACCAGTGTCACACTGGTGGTAACCCATTCGCAAAATGAAAGGGGTCCCCATGGCATGGGACCCCTTCCCCTTTGTGAATGGCCTTGAAAAAATGAAACTGACACGTTTCATTTTTTCGTTTGTAATGCATCTCGTTTTCCTTTAAGGAAAACAGGCAGCATAATTTTTTTTTTTAAATGCTTTATTTAAAAGCAGTCACAGACATGGTGGTCTGCTGTCTCCAGCAGGCCACCATCCCTGTGAGTGCTGCGACTCGCAAGGGGGTCGCAAATTGCGACCCACCTCATTAACATTAATGAGGTGGGCCTTTGCGACCCCCTTGCGACTCGCAGATGGTGTCAGGGACACCATCCGGTATTGCGACTTGCAAATTGCGAGTTGCTCAGACTCGCAATTTGCGAGTCGCAATGCCGGAGTTTCCTACATCTGGTCCTAAGTGGCCAATCCATCTCTGAGGGCTATTTAGGGTCTCTCCTGTGGGCTTTTCCTCAAATAACGACTTGCAAGAATTCACCAGAGTTCCTATGCACCTCTCTCTTCGACTTCTGCCAAGGATCGACCGCTGACTGCTCCAGGACGCCTGCAAAACTGCAACAAAGTAGCAAGAAGCCTACCAGCGACATTGTAGCACCTAATCCTGCCGGCTTTCTCGACTGTTTCCCGGTGGTGCATGCTTTGGGGGCTGCCTGCCTTCATCCTGCACTGGAAGCCACGAAGAAATCTCCAGTGGGTTGACAGACTCTTCCCCCTGCTCCAGCAGGCACCAAACTTCAGTGTCACTCATACTCTGGGACCCCTCTCATCCTAACGAGTGTGGCCCCTGGAACACAGGTGGTGGGCCCATGTGACCCAGACTGTCCAGTGGTCCAACTGTCCAAATTTGGAGGAGGTAAGTCCTTGCCTCCCCTCTCCAGACAGTAATCCTGTGCACTGCGTGAACTGCAGCTGCTGGGCTTCTGTGCACATTTCCAAGTAATCCTTCATGCACAGCCAAGCCCAGGTCCACAGCACTCTGTCCTGCATTGCTCAACTCCCTGAGTTGACCTCCAGCTTCGTGGGACCCTCTTTTCTAGTGTTGAGAAGACCGCCATGCTAAGTCTTCTTGAACCCCTGTTTAAGGACTTCTGTGGGTGCTGCCTTCTTGTGCATGGGCTCTCTACTTTGCTGAGGGCCCCCTCTGTCTCCTCTCCCAAGTGGCGACATCCTGGTCCTTTCTGGGACCGGCCGCACCTTTTTTTCTTCAATCGTGACCTTTGCAGCTAGCAAGGCTTGTTTGCAGTCTTGCGCCAAAGAAATAACTCTGCATCCTCCAGCACTCCGTGGGACATCTTCTGCACAAAGGAAAAGTTCCTAGCACCTTTTGTTGTTGCAGAATCTTCAGCTTCTTCCATCCAGAGGCAGCCATTTTGCACCTTCATCCTGGGTTTAGTGGGCTCCTGCCCTGCCTGGACACTTTTACGACTCTTGGACTTGGTCTCCTTCCTTTTCAGGTCTTCAGGTCCAGGAATCTGACTTCAGTGCTTTGCAGTCTGTTGTGGTCTTTGCAAAGTCCACTATCACAAGTTTAGTGTGTTTCTGGGGAAATAGTAGTACTTTACTCCTACTTTCCAGGGTCTTGGGGTGGGGTATCTTGGACACCCTTTGTGTTTTCTTACACTCCCAGCAACCCTCTACACACTACACTAGCCTAGGGATCCATTTGTGGTCCGCATTCCACTTTCATAGTATATGGTTTGTGTTGCCCCTAGGCCTATTGCATCCTATTGTATTCTACAGTGTTTGCACTATTTTTCTGTTTATTTACCTGATTTTGGTTTGTGTGTATATTTTGTGTATTCTACTTACCTCCTAAGGGAGTATATCCTCTGAGATATTTTGGGCACATTGTCACTAAAATAAAGTACCTTTATTTTTAGTAACTCTGAGTATTGTGTTTCTTATGATATAGTACCTATATGATATAAGTGGTATAGTAGGAGCTGTGCATGTCTCCTAGTTCAGCCCAGGCTGCTCTGCTATAGCTACCTCTATCAACTAATAACTGCTAGAACACTACTAATCTACTAATAAGGGATAACTGGACCTAGCACAAGGTGTAAGTACCATCAGGTACCCACTATAAGCCAGGCCAGCCTTTTACAAGGACGCTGCAAGGAGCAGGAAAAGCACTGTGGAGGGTCGTCACTTTAGCTCAAAGAGCAAGCTGGGCATCATAGCCAGAGGTCGCTGTGTTGCCCAAATCTGGTTGGGTGTTGCAGATGGTCCTTGCTGGAGCTTCAAGTTGGTAGTCACCAGGGGCTGTAGTTGCTATAGTGCATAGTGCAGTTCTTGCATTGCTGGTCATCGCTGGCAGTCTTTGTAGCACACACAGTGTGGTTCGCTGGAGCTTTGCTTTGGTGATATTTGCTAGTGGCAGAGGCGAGGTGCGAATGGACATGTTGGCGAAGTCCCCAAAATGCCGGATTTCCTCTTTTCTGGTAGAGAAGTACAATATGTGGTCAGCCAAGGGTTCAGGACCTGTGGAGCCACCTCTTGGGAATATGGGATTCAGTCTAGTAGATGCCAGCAGGCCTCAGGCAAGTCTGGTTGCCAGTACAGGCAAGTCCAAAGCAGCAGGTCAGCTGATGTTTTGTTTTGAAGTTCCACTGTCAGCTATTGAAGTGTGGGGGAATCATGAGCTACTCCTACATCTGGCTTTGGAAAATTATTCTTTTCCCCTCTTAAGGCTCCCAGAAGTCTGGAGTAGCAACAAAATAGTGGCAGGTTCCTTTGCATGTGCAGGAGGCAAGCCTCTGAAATATAAGTGAAGTAGGGAACAGCTCCACCACAAGCATCCTGGCAGGATGTCCCATCCTGCCTCCACAAGTCCCCTTTGTCTCACTGTCTGACAGTCATATAGAAACCCCAGCAGCATCGTTATTCACAGTCATGTGATGAAGGGCACTGGCAGCAGCCACCAAATGGTTTTAGGCCTGGCAAAAAGCTTATTTTGAAAGTTTGAAATGGCAGATTAAGAACTGAATTACAGGCTGCAGTGGCAGGCCGGAGACAAGTTTCAAAGTGCTACTTAAATGGGTGGCATAATGAATGCTGCAGGCCCACTAGTAGAATTTAAATTATAGGCCTTGGATACATATAGTACCACTTTATTAGGGATTTCCAAGTAAACTAAATGTGCCAATCAGGTGTAGGCCAATAATAATGTGTGTAATGTACAGCTCACGCCCCCCCATGCACAGTTTCTTGTCAATAATATCAGAGCAAATGTTGTGTGATATTATCAGTGATGTCATAGAAGATGTTTTGGGTGATGTAATATGTGGGGTGGTTAGGAGTGCATGGTGAAGGAACGCGCTATAAATACCTTAAGGCACAAGTTATAGTTACTTAAGATAACTATAACTGGTGATTTTCTATGGCTTAATGAGTTTAAAATGTTATGTTGTTACAGAACATTTCACCTATAACTTTACTTTGACCTCTGATTTTGTCTGTGAATTTCTAGGGCTTTTTTAACGTGAACTAATATTTTGTTTCTATATTAAGCCAATCCCTGGCCATACATGTCCTCCAGCAGTGTACATTGGGGGGTTGGCCAAAGGGCGTGGCCTTGTGTCCAAGCCACCAAAAAGGCAGCCAACCCCATGCTGCACACAGCCATTGGTTATGTGGCGTAGGGTTGCCCTTCAGGCTCTGGGGAACCAATCCCCTGGGGCCGAAATATATATATATATATATATATATATATATATATATATATATATATATATATATATATATATATATATATATATATATATATGGGTCTCTCTAAATTATAGGTGGTAGCCTTGGTGCCCATCTGAGGCGCTCACCAAGCTACACATATTAAGCGGAAGGTGTGGTGCATACCTCCGTCCCAGAGCCTCATTAGGCCCCAGAACCTCATCTCTGGGGCAAAATTCAATTAAAAAGGGGAGGGGGCCATGAGGCACCCCTCCCCAAGCCTTATTAGGCCTCGGGGAACCCATCCTCCCCCTACAGGCAGGGAAGGCATGTTTGGTCCGGTCTGATGGGAGATTTTAAAAATGCTCCCACCAGGAGGGAGCAAACATATGTTTCCCTGCTTACATCAGTGCAATCAGGAAAACTACTGTGTACCCGGGATGGGCTCCCTGTGACATAGTAACTGAGCCAGCTTTTAAAGGCTCAGTAGGGGTCAGCATGCCCCCTTCTCTTTATTGTTACAGCTCTAGGTGGATGGGTCCCCCAAGCTTTTTTAAGGCATTGGGGAGGAGGGCCATGGGGCCCCTCCTTTTTTTATTACACATTCCAATCCTACGGGATTGGTTCCTTGGGCCCTAATTAGGTGTCATGTATTTACTCAGCCCCAGGGGGGTCACCTGGCCCTCCGCGCAAAGCTACTATTGGCCTGGCGACCCCATCACCTGGGGCCTTTTGTTTTTAAAAAGAGGTGGGGCACACAGCCCCCCTTTTTAAGCCAGTATTGGCTTTAGGGACCCAATCCCCTCGGGCCCAAAAATATATTATTAGGGGAGGGGGCACACAATCCCCCTCCCCATACAATTAGGAACCCTGGGGACCCTATCCCCTGTGGCATGCATACCCCTCTGCAATCCCAAAGGGGACCTGGGGATACCGTCCCCCGGGGACAAATGACTAATTATAGGGGAACAAACCCAATCCCCCACGGCCAAAAATATTTACGTTAGGGGAGGCAGCACACAGCCACACTCCTTGAGCCCAAACAGGTCCCCAGGGACCCCATACTCCAGGACCACTGACTAATTATGAGGAAGAGGGCACATGACCTCTATTCCCAAGCCCTACGAGATCCCAGGATCTCATCCCCTGGAGCTGAAAACATTTGCATTAGGGGTGGGGAATGCAACCTCCTTTCCCAATCCCAAACAGAGAACCCAATCCCTCCGGCCATAAATCAATTATAGGGGAGGGGGCTCATGCCCTTCCCACCACCCCCCCCCCGGATTCTTAAGGGATCCCCAGGTGAGTGACCTTCATAGAGTTTCTCACAAGTGAGGCTATTTGTGTAATATTGGTTGGGGATGATGGGAATTATACATAAGTGAGAGTGTGAGAAAAGATTTTTTAGCAGGAGTGATTTTTATTCTCCATCATTACAAAAGTTTTTTTTATATTTGTGTTTAGATATTTTTAGGAGGTTAACAATCCATAGTGAATGTTGTGCAAGAAATAGAAATTGATCAGGCAGTGGCTGAGTCAACTTATGCAAGTTTTATATTAGTGCTAAGTATACATATTGTGGTATTTACCAATACATTATTTCCATTAACAAATCAAAGTATTATGGTATACTATGGGGGTCATTCTGACCCTGGCGGTAGGCTACCGCCAGGCCAACAACCGCGGATGCACCGCCAAAAGGCTGGCGGTGCATCCATGGGCATTCTGACCGCGGTGGTACCGCCGCGGTCACCCGCTGCCCTGGGGAATCCTCCATGGCGGCGCTGCAGGCAGCGCCGCCATGGGGATTCCAACCCCCTTACCGCCAGCCTGGCTCTGGCGGTTCTGACCGCCAGAACCTGGCTGGCGGTAACGGGTGTCGCGGGGCCCCCTAACAGGGCCCCACCAAGATTTTCAGTGTCTGCCAAGCAGACACTGAAAATCACGACGGGTGCAACTGCACCCGTCGCACCCCTTCCACTCCGCCGGCTCCATTCGGAGCCGGCATCCTCATGGAAGGGGGTTTCCCGCTGGGCTGGTGGGCGGCCTTCTGGCGGTCGCCCGCCAGCCCAGCGGGAAACTCAGAATTACTGCGGCTGTCTTTTGACCGCGCAGCGGTATTCTGACGCCGGTACTTTGGCGGGCGGCCTCCGCCGCCCACCAAAGTCAGAATTAGGCCCTATGTGTTCAAATGAGTGTATAGCAATGCAATGGGAGCTTTAAAGGGCCAGAAACAACAGGACACTCCAAATGGTTTATTTTGTTGCTATATATTGGCAGTGTGCATCCTTTCCTTGAATCACATGTGTAGAGCACAAATTCTGTAACATGTTTTTCCCTATTACTGTGTTTGTTCTCTTTTCTGACATTCCCCTGGCCCTTCTGAGTGTGATGAGAGCACATTCATTTTTAATGAGCTGTTCTGTGTGCCTAATAAAGACAAATACCAGCAAACTGTTTACCTACTTTAGTAACCCCAGCCTATCCTGCCCACCTACTAACCATGTGAGCAGATTTACACTGGTTTTTAAGTGTGCTAGATTCAATTACCAATGCAAATTGTTGTTTTCTGAATTACTGATGTTAACTTACACTGCAAAATGATGGTATGTGTACACTTAATTCTCACTTGCTATTTGTATTTAGCCACCGACTCCATCTTGACCATTGACTCCATTTTATGCTTAGCTTCAGTCGCCATCACAGCGGCGGTGCAGGGTTTTTCCTCACAAAGCTTGTTTTCCACACTGAATGTGTTTTCGTTCTTCTCACTAGAGCAGGGTCACACCATGCTGGAACATATTATGGGGTATGCCGCTGTGATAGGAGAGTACAAGACTGAGAAAGTTTTCATTAGCGAAAGGTACAACTCTTACTTTCATGTATTAGTGTGCTTTTATTTGATATCTGGGACGTGACTTAGCTACATTGGTTGGCATCACATCTTAGATTAAACAAGGGCAACACACATAGGAATATGAATACCTTTGGAAATCAGCTTCACGTCCACTTGATTTTTCTGTATTAGCCATCACATTTATGCTTCACTTACATGCATGTATAAAGGTTTGTCAGAAAACAATTTTGATTCTTATCTTCTATGATCCATGTGCCACGGTAAGTTGTGTTGCATTTATTTTTGAATAAGGACAACCATTTCAGTACAAGAATTGTGTTCATGTTTAAATATAGTTCAGGGTTCCTATCTTGCTTAAAACAGAATTTTATGTGGTGCTTTAAATGAGACAGCTTCCGTACATCATCATTAATGTGACTCGTCTTCCCAGCTATATTTTATGGTATGGTTATTTGTAGAATATGTTTAAACCTTCAGTTTGAACTGAACCTGTAATAGTACTCTAGTGATGAAACTCTATTTTAATAGAACACAATTTCAATGTGCGTTTTGCTCTATAAATCTGCTATGAATCATTTGTTCAAATAAATAAATTGTGCCACTATAAATTTTAAAATATGGATTACCAATCTCCAGGACCAGTTTTAAGGTATTTTTAAGATAATATTAGGTCACCTGGACCATTTCCATTTTCAAAGACAAGAGTATATTATAGAATTTCTTTTCTCCACTTGTCCTTCTTTAATGTGTTTTCCTTCCAAGAAATGTATGTAGATATTTCCAGAGTACTGTGTCACGTTTAGCCCTCACGACCAGCACCATTGTTTGCAAATTATATTAGTTTTTAAATGAGAAGTTGGTGGAGTATAAAACCACACAGACACGTTCAATCAGAACTTCAGGTTAGACATCATTCACAACATATTGCAAGGTTATTATTTCCACAGCTCCTACGGCCTCATGTAAGGTGCATATAGTGCTATATGTTATTTTTCCAAATATTAATTATTCAGTCTTTCATGTAATTATTTGCCCTATTGGTAGACAGGGTTGCTTTTAGTAAAACTTGTGAAATGTCAAGCAATGTATTGGGAAGCGAGTTCAAACAATGAAATAATCCATACTGTTTGCCATAGGTGTGAATGTAAATTATCATTCTGCGCTTTTGGCAGAAGTTAGAAAATAGAAATTACAGTGTAAATTTTGGTATTTTCATGCATGCAGCTCTCCTTTCAGGATTTTGAAATATTTCATCAATAACTCTTTTGTACTCAACCATGCAAAGGTGTATAATTAATCACCACAACCATCAGCTGGTTTTGCATTTATTGTAACTGGTTTATATAATCATAATTCCTGAACGTACCTATTTACCCTCTAATCCATATATTAATACAATAGTTATTTTGCAGCTGAAACAGAAATTAAGTTAACTATTCACTTACTAATTCATAACTTTCAAGTGTGTGTGTGTGTGTATGTTTTTAAGGAAGGTTACACATAGTCCGTCGGTTGCAATATCTTAAATCATATACTGAGAAGCTTTTGAGAACTGAAACAAAAAAGATGTGAACCTAATTAGTGGTACTGGTAGTAACGATCATAAATCTAACAGTCTAATTATATTACCCATCAGTCCACAGATTAAACCACCACAATGAGTTTTTCTAGCAAACACCGGTGATGTAACGAAACCCTACGAGGCAACTGGCAAGGTATGATGAGGAGGCCCCTACCTCACAAACTTCTCATATTGATCCCCCCACCAAATAATTGCATGATTGCATGATGTCCTTCATAGGCTACTTCAATTATCTGTTGGTGCAGACTCTCTGAAATAACAATTCTTGAAACCCTTCAAGATATTTCCTTCTTGAGTCATGGCTAGTTCATCTTTGACATTTTTAAATTTCTGGTATTCACTCTCACTGGCAAGAGGTTGAGTGTGCTGGTTCCAAGACTGATGCGTGATAATGTCTTTCAGTTTTAACACGTCACTATCTTGACTCATGGCAGTGACAATTTGCTCCATGAAATAGCAGCTAGTGTGTTTGATTTCACAATGAAAGTTATGTTTTATGTAGGCTTCAGCTGTCTTTGAAGGGGCACCATGAATCTGTATAGGTACTCTGGAGAAGTAGCGGTAACTGTATGAAGCTTTAGATTAAAATATGCGATTTCAGTAGTGTTGTTGATAACTTGTTTGATTCTCTTAAAGCTTTGTTGGCATTCATGTTGACCAATGAAATGAAACATTCGTTTTCGTCAGGGCTCCCAATGGAGCACTGACGGTAGCAAAGTCTTGTATGTATCTGGAACAGTAACTGACTATGCCAAGGAATTAACGTAACATGGAAACATCTTGTGGGTGTTTGGCAGTTGACAACACTTGCACTTTTTCTGGAAACGGCTGTTAAATCCTCATCAGAAAATATATGGCCAAACAACTTTAGCTTTGTCTTATGGAATTCACATTTCTCAGCATTCTAAATTAAACCTGCATCAACAAGTAAATGACACACTTGCTTGAGAGCTTTATAGTCCTTCTTCTGCGTACCTCCAAAAATGTATGTCATCACTATAGTTGAAATCATTCATGACAGGCTATATGATTTGTCAAATGACATCTTAAAAAAGCTCTGCAGCTGATGACACACCAAAACTTAGGTCCTGATTTAGAGTTTGGCGGAGGGGGGTTACTCCATCACAAATGTGATGGATATCCCATCTGCGGTGTTATGATCTCATAATAACCCATGAAGGTTGTAATACAGAGGATGGGCTATCCGTCACGTTTGAGATTGAGTAACCCGTCCACCAAACTGTAAATCAGGCCCTTAGTCTTTTATATCGAAATAGACCAATATGTGTAGAAAAGGTTATAATGTACATGCAGTTCTCCTCGAGTTCCAACTGATGATATCCTTTATTTAAATAAAAGCAAGAGAATCCCTTTGCACCATTCAATTGTGTCAGCGATGTGCAAATTTGGACATTGTTCTTTTTCATTGCCTTGTTTGCTTGACGCATATCCACACAGATGCATACAACTCCTTCACTATTCTTTTTGGGTACTACCACTTTGGGAGGAAACCCATGGCACTGGACCAGTAGAATGCTAAATTATATAGGGGGTCATTCTGACCCTGGCGGTCCATGACCGCCATGGCGGAGGGCGGCAGAAGCACCGCCAACAGGCTGGCGGTGCTTCCTGGGCGATTCTGACCGCGGCAGTAAAGCCGCGGTCAGAAAAGGGGAGCCGGCGGTTTTCCGCCGGTTTCCCGTTGCCCCAGGGAATCCGCCATGGCGGCGCTGCTTGCAGGGGGATTCCGACCGCCTTCCCGCCAGCCTGTTTCTGGCGGTGTCCACCGCCAGAACCAGGATGGCGGGAACGGGTGCCGTGGGGCCCCTGGGGGCTCCTGCACTGCCCATGCCACTGGCATGGGCAGTGCAGGGGCCCCCTAACAGGGCCCCACAAAGATTTTCACTGTCTGCACATCGCAACGGGTGCCACTGCACCCGTCGCACCCCTGCAACTCCGCCGGCTCCATTCCGAGCCGGCTTCATTGTTGAAGGGGCTTTCCCGCTGGGCCGGCCGGCGGTCTTCTGGCGGTCGCCCGCCGGCCCAGCGGGAAAGCCGGAATGGCCGCCGCGGTCTTTTGACCGCGGAGCGGTCTTTCGGCGGGAACCGCTTGGCGGGCAGCGACCGCCGACCGCCATAATGTTTAAATAGTGTTTTGAGTTTCTTTTTAATATCTTCTTATGAAATGGCATTTGTCTGTGTCTTTCAGCAACAGGACATTAATATGCAATTGTACTTTCGTAGTCTTAAGTTTTACTAACCCATGAAACAGCAAAGGGAAATTACTTACTATTTCTTGGTTAGCATTCATGTTATAGTTCTCTGAGATCAGTCCCATATCAGCAGACATGCTGAAACTGAGGAAACAGGCACTTGACACTGTACCTTGAAGCACATGAATGGGCGCTTGCACTTTTGTCTTCTCGTATTTCATCATCCCTACAAATGAACCTCGACTTTTGTGTGGATGCAGCCCATGTATATACTTTCGTTTTCAATGGAGTCAGTCATGGGATTGGAGATAGTTCAATATATTTCTCCTCAGGCATAATGTTTGTCAATAATGAAGGGTATTGAACAACTGTTTCCTTTCAATGTAATCTTCGGACAATGTTTGAATGACTTTGGTGCTTTTTCATGTCGAATCTTCTTAGAATAGTATTTTTCTTCGCATGGGCCAGTCCAACATGCACACATTTTTCTGAGGTAAACATCAACATTACACAAACATCTTCTTCATTTTCTCTTGATATGAATGCTGAAGAACTTGTTGACAATGATTTAGATGATGATAGACTTTATTTGGTGTCGATTTGTCTCAACTGTTATTATTGATTGGCTTTGTGGGTGTGTGTTGAATGTTGCTTCTGTAACGTTCGGGTGGCCGTTTTGTCTTTTCATGGTGATGCACTTACTTTTTCCTTCGCCTTGCTAACCATTACAAAATGGTTCTCCTTCCCACAACCTTTGAATACATGTCTAATGGTGGGACATTTACCTTTGTGTGGAAATGAAAATCCACACCAAAAACACAACTTCTTTTTCCTTGGAGACATCACTTTGTGTCCTTCAGCCATGTGCTTCTGCTTTACTTTTTATGTTCATGACTCACTAACTTTGGGCACCTTCGACTTTCATGTCAGCAGCTTGTTGATTGGCATGCTCTTCAGCTCTGGCAGCCATGAAATCTCACTCTAGACGTAGAGTTTATTTTAGTCATCTGAATGAATCTGACAGGCATCCGTCAATAAATCTGAGACTTTTTGCTTCCTCATCATTAAACTCATTGAACTTACAGTATTTGATGGACGTATCCAGTCTCTAATCAAATTTGTCTATGGTTTCATCAGCTCTGTCGTTATGACTGAAAATGTATCTTTCATAAACTACATTAGGCATTGGATTGAATTTGAGATTCAAGGCGTCTTTAATTTGATGGTATGTAACTTTGTCAGCTTAGAGCACTTTCTTTATGACTTCTTTTGCACCCTCACCAGAAAGATTCTTAAGGTATTTGATAATCTTCTTGTTATCTGTTTCTTCAAGTGCATCAATGAAATCATAAAATGTATTTATCCGAGCAGTACATCTATTGCCAATATTCAGCTTTTTGGCAGTATCTAGTGGCGGTGGTGGTTTCAGGAAGGCTGTCCACTAGGACCCACTTCCTTTGTGCTACCTCTAAGGCCCTGTGATGTGCTGCCCTCTGGGTCATCTTGGGCAGTCTGTGGAACTGTAACCTCTTGCTTGGTCTCCATTGGAACTCTTCACTTTTCTGGAGTCCTCTTGAGTTATTCTGAGCTGCTACCCGGCAGCTTTGGTGGTGTGCCGCTTCAGATATTAGACATCTCAGTAAGCACAACCCTGTCCTTCTTCTTGGGTCTCTTCACCCCTCTGCTGATGTTGTAGAACTCTTCTTATTGGGGCTCTGGTAAGTGCAACAACAGTATGCCTTATTAGCAATTATTCTGTCAGCTAGCACTTTTGTGTATTCTGCTCGCATCCGACTATGGTGGTGTTCAGCACTTCATTTCTGGGTCTGTTTGTGTCTGCCTTTAGCGTTAGAACTCCGTATGATGCATAGCCTTATGTTGCGTAGTAGCACAGTACCTCTCTTTTTGGCCTTACCAGCAGGTTCTGAGCCAAAGATGTGTAGACTCCTCAGTGAAACTTTCATTATTGTTAAGTGCTTCACACCAGCTGGAGTTGCGCTTTTACTCCACATACGCCAAGCATTGATTCCGCACTTCAACGTAGGCACGCGTACAACGCACAAACAATTTGCTTGTACACAGCAAACTATCTGGGAGAGCACTGTCCAGCTTTGGGTTACTAATCCGCTATCTTGTTGTCAGTTGTAGCATCTTCTCCAACCTGGGTACTTTCTAATGAACACGTCACACACGGATCTGTGTATTACACATCTTTATTCATTTGTATGTAACTGCGAACTCTGCATTTTAAACCTGCATTCACTTCGTCATGCTCTAACACTCATGCAACAGTACAGAGTTCATCAGGAGCCAGAAGGGTTCTGTTATTAATAACTCACAAGACACCACATGTTGGGTTCCTGATCCATGCCCTAGACCTACTCTTTATAACTAGTTGTCTCGGTCTTACTTTCATTAACAGTGGAATTTGCTACAAAATGTCAATAACAATTGATTAATCTTGTTTGCCCTTGGTATTAGATCCACTACCTCAACAAATGCTAGTACCTGCAGCTTATAGCGATGATGCAGCACTCTCTGGTGCTGCCTGAATTTGATGCCCTATGGTGGTTACACCCAAGCATGAATACCATGGTCCACAACTGTACAATATGAAATCATTAAAAGATGGGAGAAACTGAGGACATCAATGTTGTCCTGCAATTGGGCCAAAGTCCATGAGAGGTAAAATGCAGCCTGAGTTCCGGGGCATGCCTATGCATGCCTAAAGTGTTTCATGTTTTCAAAGCTGATCTGTATCTGAGCAATTGGTGGTGGGTATAGATAATATCCGTCCAAAATGGAGTGTGTCAAGAGGGCTGATTCATAACAATTTAGCTGTAACCCCCTCTGCAATTTAAAATTAGCAATTACATATGCCTCCAAAAAAACAAACTGCTTTCCTATGCTAGACTTTAGAAACTTCAAAGTGCACCCTAAGGTCCAAAAATGGCTGCATAAATGGCAAAGAATATATTCTGATCATCTTCATTTAAGATAAGTGTATCATTGTGCCATATAATATGTATGATGATTACTGGTGTCAGAGAATACGTGCACATATATCACCTTAAGATGTGTGAAAACCTGTTACAAGAGGCTGTGCCGACTTACCTCCTTTTCATCCTTTCTCTGGTTGTTTAAATGCTGTGCCTCAACTGCACTGAATGCGCAAACAGATACTGCAAACCTGATCTCCTCCATCATTGTTTCAACGGTATCTAGGCCATTTAACAGCACAATTTCACACAATTGTACACGAAGCAACACCAAGAAGCATTTATGCCAAGCACAACTGACCATCTCCAAAAGCTTTGGCTGTTCACACAGCACGGTTTCCCTACAAAAAGTCTAAAAGCCATTGGTGGTAGAGACACTTGAGTAAAAGCAAATTTCATATGGCCTGCCATTTTTATGTAGCATCGTTCTTTACTTTTTCAATTTATACATACATTTTCTGCCCTGTTATGAATCTTCTTGCACGGGGATAGTAAAAAATAAGTTCACATTTCTAGGGCCAATAAAGCAGAACTAGGTGTTTTACATTTCTGTTACTGCTCTGTTTACAGAGACTTCCAGGTTGTACCAATAGACAGGTTGCATCAAGTCTTATGCAACAACAGTAATTATCACTTTAGTATCAGCTTTATGAAGTTGTATATTTAGAAATTCAATAATTCTGTCCCCAAACTTCAGACTTTCAGGTTACAAAAATACACTCACATCACCATAACAAAGAGTGATCATTTCAGTTAAAAAGAAAATATTTTGTCAGAAAAATCAACTTCTGATTTTTAGTACACATCTTTGGTGCTCAAAAATGAATGTGTTCATCACAAATTCACATGCACTGCCAGTACACATGGGTGCATTCTCACCTGCATGCACATCTATCACCGTCTTTTACATTAATGCCCACAATATGCCACAAATAACCATTATTATGTTAGAGCCAGTACAATTTCAGAGATGGGCATCAACATGCCATGGATGAACAGAGTATGCCATGAACTACCACCATTATGCCAGGTCTGCAATAACACTATCGTAATTACCATTCCATTATTAGTGCCAGTGCTATGCCAGTAATTGCTGCAATTATGCCATGGCCAGCTGTGCCCCCGGGTAGGCACCTTCAAGTCGTCAAGTCCCCCAATATGCCATGAATTGCACCACTTATGTCAGAGCAGCATTATACCAGGTGTTGTCTTCATCATGTATGCCCAAAACATGCCAAGAGTTAACACAGTTCTCCCAGGGTCAGCGCAATGCAAGAGATGGACATCACCATGCAATGGATGCCCCCAATATGGCAAGAAGTAACATAAGTATACCAGGACCAGTGTTATCCACAGTGTAGGTATGGCAAAATGCCAAGATGCTCCACAAAGCAAAGAAATAACACTGTTATGCCAGGGCCAGCATTGTACCAAGAGTGAGCACTATCATGCATGGATGCTGAATTATGCCCTGCATAATTCCAGTGGTGGGCACCCATCATGCTATGGATATCCATAATTGTCCAGGAAATAACACCATTAATTATGCAATGGCAAACCCTACACCAGGTGTGGCCAACATCAAGACATGGATACCAATAATATGCTAAGAATTACCACCATTATGCTAAAGCCATCATTACATCAGAAGTGGGCACCTGCAGCCCATAGATGCCCACAATATGTCAAAATGCAGTGCCATTATATCAGGGCCAGCATTGACCCAGTAGTGGGTGCCCTCAATGAAATTATGCCCTGATATGCCAGAAATTACCATCATCAAACTTTTACCAAGTATGGCAGTATGCACTCTTACATAAGTGCATGCAATCTTGCATATACTCACACAACATCGTTTAAGATAGTTCAGGCAGCTAATCCTCACATTGCATATCTGCAATAACCTGAAATTATAATATCCATTCCCGGAAGAGCAACAAACTGACTACCATTTAATTAAACACCATTTAACTTAGCAATTATAACAACTTTTATTTGTACTCTTTAGAAACAATTCTTCAGTGTATGTATGTAGTTCTATATAAGCAACCATGTATTACTCAAGACATTTCTATTAAATTGATACTTTTTTGTAACTTTATGCAAAATACATTACCCCTCAACCCTCTGGCAAAAGTTGAAACCCAACGCCAATTTACCAGCTGGAACCAGGTAATCTGGTGGACTGTAACTGAAGAACAACCTTTGCATTACAAGAGGATGGTGCATTCTGGGCAATGATCAGACTTGTCAGACTTAGGTACCCAGGGCATGGGTACTAAGGGTAGGCCCCTGAGGGCAGCAGCACTGATTGTGCCACCCACTGGGGCCATGCATCCAGATACACCCAGCACTGCCATTGCAGGCTGGGTGTCCTAGTGCAAACCTAAAACACAAACTCGACAGGGCACACTATCTGTGTGCCCTGCCCACCAAACACTGCATACACTATGGATAAAACACCCCTGTGGCAGGCCTTCCAGCCCTAAGGCAGGGTGCACCATATTATTTGAGAGGGCACAGATGCATGAGCAATATGCCCCCACTGCTTGCCAAATCTGGGACATAGTGAGTGAGCAGAGCAGCCATTTTAATATATGTGCTGGACACTGGTCAACACAAGTTTCCCAGCTACATGATGGCTACTGTGAACCCTGGGATGCTTGTTATCAAACAACTCAGAATAATAAATCCAAACTGGTACCAGTACTGGATTTATTATAGAATTTACCCAGGGGCCACCTTAGAGGTGCCCGCTGCATAAGCTAACTGCTTTGGTCTGCTGACTGGTTCAATCCAGCCTGCCACCTCCAGACACCCAATCTACAGACTTTGGGTGACAGTCCTGTCTCTATGGTTTGTAAATCAATGGTGGGTGGAGGTGCTAACATCCCCTTCCCCAGGAATGTGCACTGCTCTGCTGGTGAGCTTCAAAGGGCTTACCGCCCTTGAAACTCGACCCCAGGCCTGCTGCTAGCAGCAGATGGCCTCTCCCTTTTCAAAACCACACTTTTGGCTGGAGCAAAGGCAGGAAACCCACAAAGTATAGGAGGAGTGGCCCCACCTGGCATAAACCACCCAAAAGGTATTGCCTGCGAGATGGACACCCCACTTCATTTTCTTCCATGGAAGGAAAATAGCCAATCACCTTTAGGGAATTACCCTCCACACAGGAATTAGCTACTTAGTGGGTGTAGCCACCCAAAGGTAAGTGCTCCATTGGATACTACCGGGTACCCCCTAAAACGCCCACTAAATTCAGTATTTTGTGGGCATCTCTTGACCAAGAAATCAGATTCGAAGGACACACAGAAGACCAGCACAAAGAAGATTCAAGGTAAGAAAATTGTGGACATGCTGCACAAAGAAATGGCACTAAACCCTGCCTGCTGCACCCAGGACCCGACAATCGCTACTGAGGAGCTGCTGGACAACTGGACTGACCTCAAGAAACTCAGAGGACCTCCAGGCTTCACCAGTTGCTCAAGAACTCCATCCAGAGTGGAGGTACCACTCTGCAACAACCAAAGAACCAGCAAACCAGTGGGGGTCACTTCACTGTCTAGCCACTAACTCCCAAACCAGAAGTTTCAGCCACACCCAACAACACACTGACAACCACAAAGGCAAACCCTGCAAGTGTACCAAGTTTGGTGGCACTTGGCCCTCTAGAGGCTGGACTGTAACAATACCCTGGGTCCTGGTCAGCTGACATCAGGCACCTGGAAAACTAGCCCGCCTGTGGATGAAAAAAGGACCAGGAGAAATCCCCAGTCAAGGGACTTCAGGAACACCCCAAACCTCTGATCAGATTGCCCCCATTGTCTTGTAAGCGACCATTAAAGAGACTTACCTCCAGATTCAATGAATTCTGGATCACCAATTCGCTCTGCACTCAGCCTCCCTGTGCCCTGAAACAAAGAACCTGCTGTGCTCTAAGGGTCTCTCACCCCTCGCGACCTAGACCCTCCAAGGGGACTCCAAAGAACCATCTCTAAACTTACCTTTGCAGTACTTTTCCAAGTGGTCCCCAGAGTGGCCCTGCACCAGCTCCAAAGACTTTTCCCAGCTGCTTCTGCCAGAACTGGGAGCCGCCTGAACTTCTCCAGCTCGCACAGTCTGCCCAATGAATCTCGACCAACCTGCAAAAAGAGAACATGGTAACTCAACAGTACTATTTTATATGTACTTGTAGAGGTGACTTTCCATTGATTCATATGGTGCATAATTACGCACAGAAAGGCTATTTATTTTCTTTAAACTTCAAAAATTCATATCTCAAAAGTGCTTACCTACTTTGATAATCTTGATCTAAAGTTTATATGAAAATCTGAAGTATTTTTATTAATTGTTCATAAATTAATCCTTCAAATGTGTAAGTTGCATGATTGATACTGTGAGTACAACAAATGCTTTGCACTTCTCCAAGATACACCTAACTCCTCGACCAAGCTACCAGAAAAATTAGAGAATTAGATGATCTAGTTTTTACTTCTGTAAACAAACGTGTGGTTGCCTGGACCCCATGCACTGTGTGCCTAGCTTTGCACACTACACAGAGGGCCCTTCTCCTACACCTTCCCATTCTCTTTTTCTCTCATCTCTTATTTTCTGTAGGAGTGTTAGAAATGGGGATTCTGGTTGGCTAGGGTATGCACCTAAGCCAGGTAGAACCCACCCACTCTAGTCAGGGCCAGGGAGTTACAAGTCCAAGATAACCCCTGCTCACCCCATTGGTAGCTTGGCACGAGCAGTCAGGCCTAACCCAGAGGCAATGTGTAAAGCATTTGCACAACACACACAACACACGTGGCACACTATCCCCACCACAAAGGAAACACAACACCAAGTTATATGAAAATATACTGTATTGTATACAACAAAATTCTTAGACCAAACATCACGTATCAGTAGTATCCTGCTACCTTAGCAGTTGTCAGAACGTTACACAGTTACTCTGCAGAACTAGCAGTAGTCACATATAACACACAGGTTACTTAGTATTCTGCAACATAAGCAGTAGTCAGGAAACACGTTATTACACCAAAGCACTTGTCATAGAAATATCATAAACACCCATATTAGGAACATTATAAAACGTACGGCAAGTCAGAAAAAACATATTAGCATGTCTATGCCCATGAAAGGAACATTTGCATACACATATGAAACATCAGAAAACAGGAAGGCAACATATACATCAATATAATCTCTTAAAAGAACTTATGTCATATACATTGTCTCTGAGTGGTACCTACTTAAAATGAAGGCACCTCCAGTGCCTGTAGAATGAAAAACGGGCCCCTGGCGCTCCTCAGCGCCAAACGGGGGCCTCCCAAGAGTTCTGGGTTTGACGGGGTGGCACGCACCCCCTCTGTATTAATGGTAGGCCCCTCCTAGGGCCTGCGAATGCTGCCCCCCCCTTGCGGGCCTCAACCGGCCCTCACAAGGGGGGGCCAAAGTCAGCCAACCGATTTAGGAAAGGAGGGGGGTGCCACGCACCCCCTCCGATTTGTAATGGGCCCTTCCTAGGGAACCTGATGGATAGGGGGCACCACAGGCCTTCACTATCCCTCCAATGCAGGGGGCCACAACAATGCCCCAAAAGAATAATGTCGGGCCGCAGTGGCACGGGGAACCTGCGATGAGGTTTCCACCCAGCCCGCCCTTGAGCTGCACACAATGAGGAGGGAGGGGGCCCAGTGAGCCTCGGTCCCCCTCCAACTAGGTCATCCAGGTAGCGCTCCTTCGGTAGTGAGTACTGAGCCTGCTGAGGGCTCCCAACAGGCTTGGCCGCGTCCTGGCTGCCGTACCTGACCGGCAGGTGAATTCACCTTCTCCCTAGGCTGCAGCGGTGTATGGCCGTAAGTCAGGTCCTTCTGGTGCCCCGGGGGCACTCCTCGGAGTGAACCTCGCCCCAGGGGCACCGCTAGGAGCACGCAGAGTAGCGCAACTCCGGCGCTTCACCAAACACAGCCGGGTCGCGGCTGTGATTTCTCCACGATATCAATAAGCGCTCTCAAGGGCTGAAGAAATAAAGGTGAAGTGCTTTTCCAAAGCGTCAATTCTTTAAGAAATGAGCAGAGCACCCACCAGGATCTAGGGTCAAATACTGAAGCACTCCTTGTGCTTCCTGTGGTTGCAGGGATCAGGGGACACAGCACCCTGCCCCTGGGGGACAAAGTTCAGGGAAAAGGCCCACAGGGGAAAGGGTCCAGCAACAGGCCAGTGCAAAGAGGATTCAAGCAAGTGGCAGTCCCTTACAGTGACCAAACAGGTCACAGGTCAGCACAGTAGCAGTAGTCCATGGCGGTCCCTGGTTAGTCCTTCCAGAATTTTGTTTCCAGTTCCAAGATGTCTCCAAATTGTGGGGAAAACTCCCCTGTACGTATACTCAGTTTTTACAATGTTTTACAATGGAAAGGGAGAGGAGGTTCCAACCTGTCACAACTGGTTCTGGGAGTGCCCCCTCTCTCCTCCAGCACGGGCTCCAAACATCAGTTGGGGGTAAATTACCATATTGTGTGAGGCCAGGGCACAGCCTTTACAAATGCAGGTGTGCCCCACCTCTCCCATCTCTCAGCCCAGGAAGACTATTCAGAATGCAGATGCACCTCTGTGACACCTCCACCCTCCCTGTGCACAGGCTGTCTGAAAAGTATGCACTAAGCCCAACTGTCACTCTGCCCAGACGTGGATTGGAGTCAAGATGCAAAACACCAAAATCATAAGCACAGAGAAATGCTCACTTTCTAGAAGTGGCATTTCTGTATAAGTAATAAAAAATCCACCTACACCAGTAAGCAGCATTTCTTACCACAATTACAACCATACCAAACATGCCCACGCTACCCCTCATAAATCAGACAATACCCCCTACATTTAAAGCAGGGCATATCAAATGCAATTGTATGAGAAGGCAGCACTCACAGCAGTGAGACACCAAGTTAGTCTGTTTGTCACTACCAGGACAAGCCATTCAACCTGGCACATGTCCTGCATACTTGGCACCCTGCCCATAGGGCTAGCTAGGGCCTACCTAATCGGTGACTTACATGTAGTTAAATGGGAGTTCTGGGCCTGGCAAGTGAATTTAAATGCCAGGTCCCTGTGGCAGAAAACTGCAAGCACAGGCCATGTGCTAGCAGGCCTGAGAGAGGTTTGAAAGGCTACTTCAGTGGGTGGCGCAAGCAGCGTTGCAGGCCCACCATTAGCATTTAATTTACAGGTCCTGGGTATAGAGATACCACTGGACAAGGGAGTTACTGGTAAACTAAATATAAATATGCCAATTAGGTTTAAGCCAAACATACCAACTTTAGATGGGAGAGCACCTGCACTTTGGCACTGGTCAGAAGTGATAAAGTGCTCAGAGTCCTAGAGCCAACAGCGAGAGTTGAGAAAAAATAGAAGGAATTAGGCAAAAAGTCAGGGGGTGAACCTGCCAGAAGGGCCAGGTCCAACAAGGAGTATGTGAAATTCGTGTAATTTGCTTTTGTGTAAGTACGTGAAATTTCAGAAAAATTTGAAATTATGCATGACTATGCAAAATGTAAAACTGCATTTAGTGCTTTATTTTAGTGTGAAATGTAAATGAGTGTCCATTTTTTAGATATGAACCTCATGTGCTGCAAACAGCAGCATCTCGTGTTCTGACCGTTTGTGGTGATCCTGTGCATTCACGCTAAATTTTTGCTGTGCGCAGTGCATTATTACGCAGCAAGGTGCAACAAAGTAATCTCAGAAATTTCGCATAACAAGCTTAATGGAGAAATTACTGAAATTACACAAGAATACGCCAATGTAACAGATATTTCGCCCTGGACTAATTTTCTATTCTCTCTCCTCTGCCTCCTACCTTTGTCTTTCTTCTCTCTTTTTTCTATTTCACCTATCACTCTGTTTCCCATTTGTCTCTGGGTGCCTCTCTCGCCAAGCTGTCTCTCTGTCATCCCTCTCACACACCTACCTCTCTGTAATATTCACTCTCTTCCTTTTTCACTAGTTGTCTTTCCCTTTCGCTTGTCTGTCACACTCTACCTCTGTTGTATTCCTCACTTTTGATTACTCTCACACACACACTCAAATATAGGCACACACACTTACTTAGATCTCTCTTTTTAACTTGGGTGGTGTCCTCTTATTCTACCCTGCTCTTTTTTCTTCCATTGGACAGCTCTCTTGTGTCTCTCCACTGGTCTCTCCCTTTTCTCTGCTGGCTCAGTTTTTACTACATGTTGCTTCATAGCTTCTCTCTTTCTTCTGCTGCTTTCTCTGTATCTCACTTTACTCTCCAAACTCTCTCTCATTTAAACACACACCTGACTCTTTATAGCCCCTCTACCTGCTATTTGGTGCCTCTGTATTGTCCCGGTTCTCTTGCCCTGTCTTTCCCCTCCTTCTGTCCTGATGTGCCCCGGGATAGAGAGAGTCACAGGGGCACCTTTTTAATCAGGGCTGGCAGACTGCAATTATAAATTAAAATTGCTGCAACTTTCCTGCTTTCTGCTTACTGCCGAGGACAACACACATAAGCTGCAGTCAGGTGACAGAAGATGCTGTTTACTATGTAACCAGATTAAACTGTCACTGGATAGATGCATGTGCCCCCCACCCCGTCCCCCGTGTCCACCGTAGGGAATCATGGGGCTCCCACTTCACGGGGACTGCGGGGCCCTGCCTTATGTCCCTGGCAATCTCTGATAATTATTCAGCAAATAGGGAAAAGCCATACAGAAAGTTGAAAATCGAGGGCGAGTGGCCAGACAGTCGATATGACAGAGGCACTCCAACCGAATTCAGTCCATGAAAATCAAAATTGTGTTCCTGGCGAGTTTGGCCCATGAAAATCAACATCTACTGTTGAACCCCCAAAGGAGCAATCATCTGGCAACAAATGGATCGCCAGTGAGCCGTGCTTGAAAGACGTGGGATTAAAACAGCCTCAAAACTGCAGTGATGATCGCCGTGCCCATCACTTCTACTAAGTACAGGAGCGTGACAGTAGATGAAAAGATATCACCCACGGGAAGCTCAGAGGAATCAACTAGATCTAGAGATTCCCTGACATGGCTTGGATCTGGGCACGGCTATGATGACACAATCCCTCTGACCCGACTGAGACAAGCAGGGCAAAATACTCCTGACAACCACGCTGTGCCACGCAGTGAGAGCGGTGAAGACTACCATTTGGCCCGGCTTCAGATTTCATTTGTTTGCTTGAAGTCGGTCCAATCTCTGCAGTGGTGAAATGAGCAAAAACACTCGGACTGGAATGTGGACCATTTGTTTTAGGCACATATTTTTGAAGAATCAGAGATAGCAATTAGGGTCCATCATGAGTACCAGTGGCTGGGATTAATTTAAACATTCCACCCATTCATTTTAGGCTTTTCTCGGAGTGGTCACCTGAGCAGACTGATATGGCCACATGGGGGTCCTGTGTGCACTGTGCCACAGGACTCGAACTACACCTCACGGATTAGGCTCAACAAGGCTGAAACAGGCCTGGGGCTGCTTTTGTTCTTTTTAGAATGGACATAGCTTGACAAAGTAGCCAAAACACACACAGACGCTTATTCTTGAGTAACATGTTTTTACGCATGTGACAAGGTACCTAAAAAATATATTCCTTCATTATGTTCTTATAAAAGGGAAATTATTAGAGAACAGCAATTACCACAATTACGGTAAAAATTGTGGGATCAGTAGTTACAAATCCCTGTTGTTGGGTTAAATCCGTCTTTAACCATCTCTGGTGCGATAAGAGCCAATGGACGAGTTTATATGGTTTAGTGAGGATTATCAAAAAAACTAGCTTTATACTAACAAAAGCATATTTTAATTGAGATTCATTTCTCTATGTCACCATTTTTTATAATCCACACTTAACTGGCTGCACTGCTTCGGGTTCGTTAAAGAAAATGATTCCTTGTTTTTTCTCTTAATTGAATTAAGGGATTTACAGTGCATGAATCAATAAAGTCCTTAAACACAGAGCAGGCTAGATAATAATTTCAATACAAGTGGATGTGCCCCGGTGGCATAAAATAGGAGGTTGTAGGCTCAGGGTTTCCAGCTAATGAACAATGAGAGAGAGAATTGCCGAACTATGTTACATTCCTGCAATTAAATATGAAACATATTCAACAGCATCTGTCCTACTTCTTTAGGCAGAAGAAAAAGATAATTTCACTTAAGTACCATTAGCCTGTTTTATGGTTTCCATTGCCAATCGAAAGTCTTTAGCTTAGGTAATTTGATGGTATTGATTATTTATCTCATTAGCTCTTGGGGAGTATGCACTTTGAATAGAAGAACTCCAACGGAGCTCATCAGAAACTGAGAATACACTGAAACTTCGAATATAAAGTAGGTAAATACATTATTCAAACTGAAACCCTCTGAGAGGATCTTCGATCTATATGCTTTGCAAAATGTAATACCATACAAGTTGGAATAGTCACACTTTTTGCTTGGAAAATATGGAGGGATAACCTTAACGGCACTAATGTATTTTTAAAAAGGGAGTGATAATTTACAAATATTCTAGAAATGCCCAGGATCTGTGAAAAGCTAAGTGAACTGAGGACGTCGGTAGTGAAAAAATATTCATTAATGTCGAGTTCACTTAATTATCTTATAAGCACACATATATGTACACATCTAGCATTTAATTGAAGACTTTGCAAGCTAGTCTCGTATGTCATCCGTTTTCCCTTTTGACCAATGACATTTAGTTTAATATCCTAACAACCGGATTTAATACAGTACTTCCATTTATGGGCCAGATGATGTTGGGAATTAATTTATAATAGTCCGAAGACATTTCTAGACTTTGATCTCCCACACCACCTTGGGTGTCAACCTCCAGTTTATGAGGAATATGCCCAGGTAATAGGAGTAGGGCCTATAGACGAGGTCTGCTCTCCCCACTCCACACAATAACCAATCTTCTCAAGGACGCTAGTGGTTGAAATGATGGAAAACAAGGGCTGTGCCATGAGGTAGCCAGGTTGGGGGCAAGGAAAATGGACTGAAAGTGTTAGCGCGTCAGACTTTATTAAGTGAACTTACAAGGGAGACGCAAATAGGCCAATGGACCTTTTGACTCGTTTCGAGGTTTTCCCACTGTTAGACACTTCATCCTTGGGATGGTTCCCCCTTAACTTTTTGCCTCTGTTCTCCAGGTTGTTGATGTGTGCTGGACTCTGATTTTGCTGTTTTTCTTACTCTGGGCACTTTACCACTGCTAACCAGTGCTAAAGTGCAAGTGCTCCTTTACAAAATGTGTATGCAATTGGTTTATCCATGTTTGGCATATCTGGTTTACTAGTAAGTCCCTATTAAAGTGCACTAGAGGTGCCAGGGCCTGTAAATCAAATGCTACTAGTGGGCCTGCAGCACTAGTTGTGCCACCCACATAAGTAGCTCTGTAATCATGTCTCAGACCTGCCACTGCAGTGTCTGTGTGTGCAGTTTTAACTGTAAATTCGACTTGGCAAGTGTACCCACTTGCCTGGCCTAAACCTTCCCTTTTCTTACATGTCAGACACCCCTAAGGTAGGCCCTAGGTAGCCCCAAGGGCAGGGTGCAGTGTATGGTTAAGGTAGGACATATAGTAATGTGTTTTGTATGTCCTGACAGTGAAATATTGCTAAATTCGTTTTTCACTGTTGCAAGGCCTATCCCTCTCATAGGTTAACATGGGGGCTACCTTTAAACATGATTAAAGTGTAGATTCCCTTTGGGAGCGGATGGACATGTGGAGTTTGGGGTCTCTGAGCTCACAATTTAAAAATACATCTTTTAATAATGTTGATTTTAAGATTGTGTGTTTGAAAATGCCACTTTAGAAAGTGAGCATTTTCTTGCTTATATCATTTCTGTGACTCTGACAGTTTGTGGATTCCCTGTCGGGGTCAGTTTGACAGTTGGGCTGGTTGCACCTCACACTAGCCAGTTACACAAAGGGAGCTGGGGTGTAGTTTGCATTTCCTGATGAGCCATCTGTGCTAGGAGGGAGAAGAGGAGTGGTCACTCACACCTGAAAGGGCTGTGGCTGCCCTCACACAATGCAGTCTCCAACCCCTGGTGAGTGTCTGGGGCCTGGCCTGGGCAAGGCAGGATTTCACATTCAAGAGACTTTACTTTGAAGTAGGCCTACTTCAAAGGAGAAATTGGGTATAAGAAGGGGACCCAAAACCACAGACTTTAGAACACTTCTGGAAACCCAGAGGAACCTCTGCTTGGAGAAGAGCTGAAAAGCTGAGGAAGAAGAGCTGCCCTGCCAGTGACTGTGGTTTGTGGAGCTATCCTGCAGTAGCTGATTCTGCCAGAGTAAGAGGGCAAAGACTGGACTTTGTTTGCCTTCCGTCTTGTGAAGATCACCAAGGGCTTGATTTAGAGCTTGCCTCCTGTTGTTTGAAGTCTCAGGGACAGCAAAGACTTCTCTCTGCCAGTCCCTGGAGTCTCTGGAGAGACTCCTACTCTGCCCCGTGATGCCCATCCAGTGCCTGGGACCCAGAAAGGAGAAGCTGGCAGCCTAAGAGGAAGAAATCCATGCATAGAACGTCCTGCAGGGAAAAGATGGACGCAACTCCGAATTGCGGCTGAAAAACAGACACGCTGCCGGCTTTGCGGCTGAAAATCGACGCTCGCCTGCAACGCGACCAAATAATCGATGCATGGAGCAGGGGAAACGACGTGCAGTATTGCAGGCGGAGGCTGGTGAAATTGCAACCCGCGCTGCGTGGTTTTCGGATCATTGTGCGTTTGGATTTCCTGCGCAAACACCACTGGGCATGTAAAAACAACGCAAGGCCTGCCCAGACCTGAGAGTGCTGACCAGGATCTACGCATCGCTCTCCTGCAGAGAGAAGAAACAACACAAGGTGAGTGAAATCGACGCATTGCAAGCCTTTTTTGACACACACTCGCCCGTACAGGTTTATTTTTGATGCACCCAAGGTACATTTTCACGCTAACAGTGTTAGTGTGTGTTTGAAACTAAATAAAGACTCTTTTTGCTTTTTAATTGATAACTTGACTTGTGTATTGTGGATGTTTGTCGTTTTGGTCTTGTTTTGTTTAGATAAATATTTTCTATTTTTATAAACCTGTGTTGTGTCATTATGTAGTGTTAAGTGTGTTGGTACAAATACTTTACACCTAGCACTCTGAAGTTAAGCCAACTGCTCTGCCAAGCTACCAAGGGGGTAAGCAGGGGATAGCTGAGGGTGATTCTCTTTTACCCTGACTAGAGTAAGGGTCCTTGCTTGAATAGGGGGAACCTAACTGTCAACCAAAGACCCCATTTCTAAAACCCACCATATATCCCGAACCAACACAAATCAATAGCAATAATCAATCAATCAATCAATAACATCAATAATTAATAGAAGTCAGTAATTTCCACTCACCATGACCTCTCGGCTATGAAAAACCACACCTTTATGTAAAAGTTAGAATCTTTATCTCCCTATATTAACAATGCTAATACCACATAACTCAATCCCAAAATTGAATGATAAACATACAGAAATAATACTGGCTGTCCAAAGCAGCGAAATAATCACAATCTAATCAAAGCTTGAGCTACTACATATTCCAAAGTTGCAGTACAGATTCATAGTGAGAATAACTGCAGAAACGATATTACATACATTTAGCTTCATCAAAGAAAAGACATCAACTGTTATTACATGTAGCAAACTTCATCAGTGAAAACCCTAACACCAGATTAGAATAGCTTGTTTGGGCTTCATGCAAAATAATTTAGTCACCCAAATTTTTTAAACATCTGACTATGGCTGTATCAAAAAAGCGGTTGGTACCTAGAAACCAAAGCAGATAGACATAGCAATCAGCAAAATCATGGTATACCTGTCCTCAATATGGATCAGCAAGTGGTAACAGTCTTTGTCAACAGGACATCAGTTTGGTCAGTAATACATCAGGATTCAGTATCAAAATTCAGAAAACGCAAAGTCTCTTTAAGTTTAAGCAGTAAAGTTAAGCACGTCTCTTCTCAAGACAGTCTAGAAAATAATGGCTGAATGGTTCTCTCCTGTCAAGATGGGGCCACTCACCTGAAAAGCCGGAAGTCTGTGGGGCGATGGTATGCCCCCCGACCTCCTGGAACACTTCTCTGCACTTCCTGGTGGACACAGAAACCCCGGCAGGTGTCCCAAAAGGAAAGGGGGAGTGGAAGAGAAAGAGACAAAACACTGCCACGTTTTGCCGGTCCAGCCAGGCACCCTGTATCTTCGGGGGAGGTAGGTCGTTGTTGAAAGAATGATAGTAGAGTTAGTGCACTCAGCTTCCTTGAAACAGAATCTCTCTTTCTGATATGGGCACGGGAGTGGTAGAAGAACACCGGGATGCTCCAGCATTTTTCTTGGATAATAACTGTTGGCACAATTGCTAACACTGCATTCCCAAAAACCCAAACTGAGTATCATAACAATAAGTACTGCAACACTAGGGCTGGCTTCACAGAGATTCACTATTGCACACTATAATTTGAACTGTGGTTGCACTTAACATGCACAAGGAAAACAAACATGGGCATTAATGATATCACGCATAACTTTCCTGCATGCATAGGGTTAAACTAAAAGGAACAAAAACAATCCAAGAAATACAAATGTTAACTATGGGTTTAAACAGTTAGGGTGGCACAGTTTGAGTTGGTTTCACTGTGTGTGTGAACAACACTTCAAAAGAAAATTCCTCAAACCTGAAACACAGGCATGAATGACACAATTTAAATCCAAGAGTTATGCTATTAGAGAAAGAAAAATCAGGTAAATGCTCTTTTGAAATTGCAATGTCACTTTTTGTAGGACATGAGCTCAAGCTAATTTCCTGAAGCACGTTTATGGAAGTAACTACAATAATAATGTAGAATGTTCAGAAATGCATTTGTCTCTTCAAGATAAGCACTCTGCCAAAATATGAGGTCTGAAATACACCAGAAGTTCTAGGAAAGCGCGGCGCTCAAAGAACAAACTCCCTGGAGAATACTAGTCACTTAGCTGCAGACTTTCCCAGAGTGCTGGAGGAATGCCTGGTGTCAGCTGGTACAGGAATGAAGAAAATAATTGCCTCAAAAGTCCTGAATACAAGGATGACAGCAGGGGCTGGACTGCCAAATCAGATGCTGAGATCAGGAAGCAAAAGCAAAGCCAAGCAGGGAGGCATGATTTACTCTGCTATTTATAGCCAATCAGGAAAGCAGTTGAGTTTCCACATGTGGATGATTCACCACACCCAATTAGAAGCACATGTCTACACCTGCTCACATTAGCAAACAAGCACTGGTAAAAGAAGTATTGATAAAACCAATTATGTAACACAGCACATTATGTTTACTTAGAAACATGAAGGTGTAACCAAGAACAGAGATATGATTTAACCCTAATCCCTGGGGATGCTGACAGATAACGCAGGAGGCACCTTGGGGATTCCTGACATCTCCTCTCTGTGCAGTCTGGCTAAGTTAGATTTCCCAAAATGACTTCCCACATCCTAATTGGTCAGGGGATTGCATGTTCACACTTTGTCCAATAAAACTCAACCCTCAAATCTATAATTCTACTAGCACAGGGTTCACGTGTCGACAATTGGCTCTTCTTCTCCCGCTCTCCTCATTCGGCTCGTCAGGTATCAATATGTTGCAGCTTATACTCCAATCAGGACGTTCATTGTCTTCTCCTGGGAAAGTCAGTCTTACACACATTACATTAAACATTGTTTCACTAGCAAGTACATCATCTTCTAGCAAGCAGTTATCATGAGAAAGAACTTCAACTACGGGCACATGGACAGTACAGTGGAAAAATCACAATTTAATTTTCTAGACAGCCTTTTTATTGACATGAGGCCGTGCAACTAGGCCAATACCTTGCTAAGTTAAGGCCTACAATTGATAAAGCTAATACATAATGCATAACCCTTAATATGTATAACTACATTAATCAAACAGCTCAACATTTCATACTAATAAGCCATTAATAAGTACACTTCGGGAATACTGGTGGGCGCTCCTTCAAATGCGTGCAGTATTTTACTCTAAGTTAATACAATTTCTACACAAATCCAACACTCAAAATACATGACTATTCATTATTAAGCTGATTAAAAACTCAGTGTTAACAATAGTGAACATTAATGTTTTAAAATTCTTTCCGATTTTGGTGAAGTAATAATTTGAGATCATTCACTGAGCAAGGGTACTATAGTCTGGTCAGATAACTGCCCATTTGTGCCGATTCTGTACAAACTTTCAACAAAATGCCTTCATATTAAGTTGCTGCTAAAGCCACTGGTAATGCAACACTTGAAGCTGAAATTAACATGGTTGTGGTTGATTGTTCTTGTTTCAAGCTGCACACTTTCAGAGATCTGTTCTCAGAAATGCAAGAAAGTATAATACCATTTATGCAAGTCATCTGCAATTGTGAAGATCAAGATTTAACCACTAAGTCACTGACTTCTCTAACCATCAAACCTTGAATAGTGGGGGATGAAACATGTCAGGGACTGATGAAACAAGTTTGGGCACTCATCCAATGGCTCTCGGAGGTTGCGCAAGAGGCATGTTTGAGGGTGGTGCTTTACAGGGCCGGACTGGTTGTAGCGGGCATCACATTTTCCAGGTGGGCTGGAAGGGTGGGGGGGGCTGTTTTTCAGTGGTGGGGGCTGGTTTTGCAGCAGTGCCACCAACACTTTAAGTATTGGAGTACAGGTTGAGTTAGAAATTAGACATTTAATTGAAGAGGCTGTCTTCATGTCGTACGGATATGGTACACTGAAATGTTTTACAGTGATGTAATATATTCATCCTAAGTTAAGCTTGTTAAGGAAGTAATACAAACAACAACAGATAGAGGGATCTGTTATTAAAATACTGTTAGAAATGGCATTTCTGGTTGGCTAGGGTATGCACCTAAGCCAACCAGAACCCACCCACTCTAGTCAGGGCGAGGAAGTTACACACCCAAGATAACCCCTGCTCACCCCCTTGGTAGCTTGGCACGAGCAGCCAGTCCTATCCCAGAGGCAATGTGTAAAGGGTTTTCACAACACATGCAATATGTGTGATGCAATAAATACACCACAAAAAAAACACAACATCAAGTTATATAAAAATAAACTGTATTGTACACATCATTATTAGACCGAACACGACATGTCAGTAATACCCTGCTACCCAAGCAGTTGTCAGGACATTACACAGTATTGCTACACAGCAAAAATCAGCAGTAGTCACATATAATAAACAGGTTACTCATCATTCTGCAACATAAGCAGTAGTCACGAAAAAACATTACTACAATAATGCACATCACCAGATCCTCATAAATGCCCATACCAGGAACATCAGGAAACACATGGCAAGTTATAGAACATATTAGCACAGAATGCCCATAACAGGAACATTAGGAAACACACTGCAAGTCATAGGCAGAAAACATATCAGCACAAATGCCCATAACAGGAACATTAGCGGACCATCAGATAATGTATGGTGCATCAGCAAAACCACATTATCATTAAGAAATCCCAAGACATCATGTGAATGTGTTCTCACCGTTGCTACAAAGAAGAGGCAGTAAGCTGTAGTCCCTTAACAGCCATGTAGGCGCTCATGGGCTCCTAGGATCAGGGATCTGGTGAAAGTGGTGTTATGGGGGAGTCTTTGGCTGCTTATCTACCTAGGTGGCCAAACAGCAGGGGCCCCACCCAAAAGCACTGTAGGAGCCTTTGCACCCCTAGCACAGTGACCGAGAAGAGGGGCTCACCCCTGTGTCCTGCCTCTCTGATGGCATCAGCCCACGTGCCGAGGCAGCTGCACTTACAGATGGCTCTCAGGCACACTGCGATCATCCTTAGAAGTGTGCCCAGGGCCGCTCATTCCGTCACCTCGGGTGGCAGAGCCCTGGGAGCCTCCCCGGCCTCACAGAGCGGCCGGCTCATCTCTCTCTGCGGCGGCTCAGCCGCAGGAAACCCAGGCTCCAGGAGTGGATGCCTGCTTATGCCGGGGGGTGCCTATTGATGCCCTCCCATGTCCGAGGGCACCACCTGGAGTGCTTCTTCTCCCACCTTACTTTCTCATGCCCCAGGGGCACGTCAAGGATCATGCTTTCGATGCACTCAGAAGCCTTGCATCCCCGGTCGCTGCAGTGATTTCCTCGCTCGGCTGAGTAGAGGAAGCGCTTTCAAGGTACTTTTGGTAAGAGGTAAATGCTCTCCAGGTACTTCAGCAAATAGGAAAAAAGGAGCTCACAAGGTGGTGGGCAATAAAAATGAAGCGCTCCTCATGCGCTATGGCAGGCAATTGCAGGGGTCAGGGACCACAGTGCCCAGTCCCTGGGGACACCAAAGTGGAGCACACGACAGCAGGGCCCAGCAACTGGCCAGCACAAAGGGGATGCAGACAGTGGCTGTTCCTCCAGCAGCAGTCCAAGGCCTGGTGAGTCCTTCCAGCAGCATTTTGTGTCCAGTTACAAGCATGTTAAGAGTGTTTCTGTGTCTCCCTTTTCATGGGGAAAATCCCCTATACTTATACTCAGTTTTGCAAAGCGCTGACAAAGAGGGGGAGAGGAGGTTCCAACCAGTTACAACTGGTTCTAGGAGCGTCCCTTCTCTCCTCCAGCACAGGCTCCAGACATCAGTTGTGGTTAAAGGACCCATGTGTGTGAGGCCAGGACAAAGCCTTTACAAATGTAAGCGTGCCCTGCCTCCCCTTCTCTCAGCCCTGGAAGACCATTCAATATGTAGTTGCACCTCTGTGACACCGCCACCCTCCCTGTGTACAGGCTGTCTGAAAAGTATTGACAAAGCCCAACTGTCACTTTGCCCAAACGTGGATTGGAGTCAAGCTGCAAAACACCATTCATAAGCACAGAGAAATGTTCACTTTCTAGTAGTGGCATTTCTATAATGGTAATAAAAAATCCACCTAGACCGGTAAGCAGCATTTCTCACTACCATTATAACCATAAAAAAACATGCTTACACTACCCCTCATAAATCAGACAATACCCCCTAGTCATAAGGCATGGCATTTCCAATGCAATCCAATGAGCAGGGCAGCTATCACAGCAGTGAAAAACCAAATAGGCTGTTTGTCACTACCAGGACCGGCCAATCAACCAGGCACATGTTCTGCCTTATACATACATAGCACCCTGCCCATAAGCCTAGCTAGGGCCTACCTTAGCGGTGACGTACATGTAGTAAAAGGAGAGTTCTGGGTCTGACAAGTAAATTTAGAAGCCAGGTCCCTGTGGCAGAAACCTGCCCACACGGGCCCGGTGCTAGCGGTCCTGAGACAGGTTTGAAAGTCTCTTTCAGTGGGTGGCGCAAGCAGCATTGCAGGCCCACTAGTAGCATTTAGTTTACAGGCCCTGGGTATAGCGATACCACTGTACAAGGGACGTACAGGTAAATTAAACGTGCCAATTAGGTGTAAGCCAATCATACCAACTTTAGTCGGGAGAGCACTTTAGCACTGATCCGCAGTGATAAAGTGCTCAGAGTCCTAGAACCAAGAGCAACAGTTTAGAAAAATTAGGAGGAAGGAGGCAAACAATTGTGGGGATGCCCCTGCAAAAAAGGACCAGGTCCAACAAATACCTATTACTCTAAATTATATTTCCCAATTTTGTAAACTTACTATGCAACCCAATGCCAGGTACTGGATACATGCACTGTACTTTTTTTTAAGTGATATATTCTGATATGCTAAGAACATTGATGAAAGACAACCACCATACTGGATATATAAACATTAGCAAAACCCATAAGCATTTGTCTAATTTTGTCCTCAATTTCATCTCTACCTTTAATTCAAAGTCAATGAAAATGGCATCTCCACAAGAATTGTGGAAGAGACTGGAAGGTTACTACATTTTATTATGGACTGTGAAAAGCAAAGAGCTTCGCAATTTAGGGTTTAGGTGATATCGAAAGTTGATTACCTTTTTTCTTCGCCGTAGACAAGTGTTAACACTGTGTCATTTGCTTTGAGATATGCCTCAGTAACAGCCACCTCTGACATTGAATTGATAAAGTCTGTTTTTCGAATTCATCATTATAGTCAGACTGGTGATAATACAGAAGTCGAACATGGTGAACACCCTTCATACAGAAAATGATGCAATTAGTTAATAGAAACAAACAGTGTTCTATGAAACCTCAGCAGAGCAATGACATTCAGACAATTCAAGCTATGAAGATTTCAATAAAAATATAATTTGACATGGGACTGTGAATATTTGAGTGGACATCTATCACTTTAAAGAGTAAAGGCCGTTCATCACAAGCAGCGAGGAGGAAAGATAGAAAGCAGAGCAAGACAAGTAGGATAAAAGATTACAAGATAGCTTTTAATACAAAGAATAAAACAAATTAATGCAATGAAATTATAGAGAATATGAAGATGGAGAAATTAGAGGATAGACAGCTTTGCACAAACTAAAGTTAATTTGAATGTTCAATTGAACGTTTTTTTATGCATTTCACAAAACAAAATTAAAATATAAAAGACACGGCTTAACAGTTTAAACAACGCTATATTTTCTCAAAATAGCGGTACGTCCTTTTTTATATAAACTAAAAATTATCGATTAAAAATAAACACCTTATAGGTTCAGATACATTTGAAACAATGAGTAAATACATTTTTCAAAGTGTTTGGTCCTGAATTGGGTGTTCCTGCAAGTTTTCACAAGTATGTTCTCCTGACAGTCCAAACCGAGAAAATAGTAAACAATGCTTTTGAAAAACATTTTCTCTTAAAGATTAGACTCGACAAACACAAGAAAAGTGCTTTAGACACTCTTAGCCCACCCCACAAATATAATTGATGGTCTTCAGAGATACCAAACTCAGAATGCTCAAAACTTTCTTGAATAATGAAAGTGATCATATAAATATTGTGTGTTTTGGGGTTATTATCGGGGCCGCTGGAATTATGTAGCAGAAGAGTGCCAAATTATGCAGCAGGGTTGAGTAAATTATGTGGCAAGAAAAGGAAATTATGCAGCATAATTCAGCACATTTTGGTATAGTATTACTTCATTATTTGGTCATTTTGAAACTTGGCAACACTCTCTGGGCCTTGGTTGCACCTCATTAGTACCAAATTAACTCCCAAATATTACAATAAGCAACAGAAAGGTGAACAGTCCAGCTTTATGAAGGGCCTTCCACCACACAATAACATGTGTCACTGCATTTTTTGTAACTTTTGAACCGTTAGAACTAGAAACGATGTTTTTTGTTAAAATCAGCAGACTATAGATGATGGATTTTGTGGCAAATGTGGCAAATCTCAAATTATGCGATAATTGCCGCAGCTGCACAATCGCATAATTCCACTGGCCCTGATTATTATATTTATCAGATACCTAAACATATGTTGAACCAAGGATAAGTCCTAGTTGGTTCTCAGTAAAAAGTCGTAGCCAGAATTAAAGCTACACAACTTGATTACATGTTTGACTGTAGTTTTCAATTCATATAAAAACAAATTCTCTGCCACCTATAATCCCTTAAACTTGTAGTTATAGAGCACACGCGATAAACACATAGCAAATTTTGAACCAGTATTTGATGTGATCTCCTCCCACAAAAAGACCAAATCCTCTCTTCTATATTCTTACCAGTTATATGAAAATTAAAGTAGTGGTGAAGAGCCAAAAATTCTACCTAATACAGTGACCATATTCCAATAGCAAAATCTCAATTGACTGATTTGATAAAGTCTAAATACATCCCTCAGGACTGTGGCTTTCGGTTTGGTAGAAATTGGTTTGTTGGTTGACTGGGGTGTAAACGTTAGTGAAACGGCAATCACAATCCTAGTCAGGGTGTCAGGCAAACCCTAAATTAATCTTTGCTCACCCTCTGGTAGCTTAGCACAGAGCAGTCAGGATTACTTTAGAGGCAGTGTCAAACGTATTTGTGCAACACTTCAAACAATAAAACAACAAAACACCACACAAAACGAATCCACACCATTTTAGAAAAATAACTATTATTTTGAGAAATAAATCAAGACCAAAAAAACAAAAATCCAATAAGGAGAACTTGAGTTATACATTTTTAAAGGGTAAACTGTAAAATAGTGCCTAGAAGCAAGAAGCACCAAGTAGGGATATCTAGTCACACCTGACCGGGACAAAGGCAAAAGCTCTGGCCGACCACGATGGACTGTGGGCCAGCTACAGGGGCCCAATTGGGCCTGCTGAACAAAAGTACCTTAATTCCTGGTTATGGAGCTTTGCATTGGTTCTGAACCATGATGTTGAGGAAATGCATCAATTTTCCCAACGCAGTCAAGGAGATGCATCGATATTCCCCAAGTAGCAGTGGCAATGCATCAGTACCAAGATGCGGCGGAGTTCGGGTGCACGTTCTGGCTGCATTAATGTTGAGGCGATGCGTCGAGTCCAAAGAGCGCAGAGGCTGCAATGTGTAGTGTCGGCATCATTGTCAAGGCTTTCTTCGTCAGGGATGTGGGGACCTTGCACTGAAGAAAGCACTGATGTGTCAGTTCCAAAGGTGATGCTCTGATTGTGTTCCACGCAATATCTCAATGCATCGGTTTTGGCCAGACAACCGCAGAGATGCGTCAGTCCTGCCCACTCAGCAAAGGATGCATCAGTGCCGCTAGAGCGAGCACCTTAGATCCACTCCCAAGGGCCCAGGACTGGGGTGTCACCTCATGGCAGGAGAGATAAATGGGTGGCAGAGTCCAGGTGCAGAGTGGTTTGAAGTCTGTTATGTCCCTGAGGCTTCAGATCAGGACGCCAGCCGACTAGCCCTTGGAGTCACTCTGAGCTGAAGCGATGGCGTTCCAGTCCTTTTCATGCAGGCAGGGAACAGTAGGCAGAACAGCAGCAGAGGAAGGAAGTAGTCCAAAAAAGCAGCAATCCAGCACAGTTGTAGTCTTTCAGAAGCACAGCAGTCCTTTTACCTGGCAGGGTATCCAGAGGTCCAGAAGTGTACTGAGTTGCTGGTGCCAGGTGTCCAGTACTTATCCCCAGTTGGGCCTTTAAAGTGAGGGAGACTTCAAAGTCAGGCCTTTGAATTGCACATACGCCCTGTTCTTACTGCCCTGGCTCCAGCTCTTTGTTGTGGGGACAGAACACAGCCTATTCAGCGGTGAAAATGAGGCTGTGCCCAGTTCCTCCCTCCCATACTTCAAGGATTACTCATCAAGTCACACTTAAGCTCCCATTGTGTGAGCCCGTCTATAGGAAACACACAAAGCATAGCTGTCACCCACCCCCAAAAAATTGGTCGGAGACAGGCAGCAGGCACCAAATGGCCACAGTAGGAACATGCCAACTTTCTGAAAGTTATTATTTACAATAAGAAGGCAAAACCAATTACCTCTCCCTAGCATTAATGCATAAAATTTATCCAGAACAATTGTAATTGAATAACATTTATCGCACACAGAAGAACAAATACAAAAGTGAGAAATTGTCGCATATAATTATTTTTTTTTTTTGGCTCTGCACACACATTACTTACATCAAAAACATATGACAATAATATAAATTCAAGAACAAAAAATTTCACAAAAAATTAACCTAAAATTCAGGCTCTGCACAAACTTGAAAGAGAGGAAACTTGGAGCCTAACTCATTTGTAAAATTTTAAGGCTCCTTCTTACAGAGCAGAATGGCACAGGGGCGCTAATTGTAAGTCTTTGTGGTAGCTCAAATAAGAATGATGTACATTACAAGTCAATGCTTTGAATTCCTCCTGAAGGCCTTATCTTCTTTACTAGCGCTCACCGCTGCTCCCTATTGTTGATGCGTTTTGAACCCACTGGTTTTCTTCAGGACACAGAACACCAAAACACAACTGGTCTGAAGGAACTGCCATTTTGTGAACAGCTTTCCACCAAAGCAGGGCTCTCACGATTCGAGTAGAGAAAGAAACACTCCTCGACTTGCTGCACTGAAGTATAAATTACTTTAATTGCTTGTCCTTCTGCTTGCTCATAATGAATTCAGACCGATGTTAATCCAGCAAAAAAAAACAAAAGGTAGGCTTCTGACAAACCAAAGGACAGGGTGCAATGTATTTAAAAGACAGGACATGTTCTTTTAAGATTTACATGTCCTGATAGTGAAAAACTTGCAAAATCACTTTTCACAATTGCAAGGCCTATTTCTCCTATAGGATAACATTGGGATTTCCTGATTACATCATATAGGTGTAGTTCAGAAAGGGAAAGAGATAAACATTTTGAGTTTCAGATCTTTGGGATCAAAATTTTAAATCACAATTTATGATGAAGTAGAATTTTGAATTGCAAATCTGAAAATACCACTATTAGAAAGTTTACTGTACAGTACTGTACCAATTATAGTATATGCCAATTGGGGAGAATCCAATATTTGCGTGTTTATAGGAGAGAGCACAAGCACTTTAAGGTTAGCAGTGGTAAAGTGCACAGAATTCTAAAGCCAACTGAAATGAAGTCAGAAAAAATAGGAGGAGGAAGACAAAAGGTTTGAGGATGACCCTGGAGGAAGGGTCAACACAGTTTATCCTAAGCGCCATTGTTTTTTCCATTAAAAAAACCACTGAACTATGCTGAAAGAGTGATGCAATTGTTGCTTTGAAAACATTTAAAATTACATCATGTAATAATTCAAATTAGGCCGTGTTATGTGTTAGCTTTTGAGTCTTTCAGATGTTGAGAACCTAATTGTGATGTCCAGGATATACCTGAAGCTATTATGCCCAAGTATTCTTGGGATTTTACTGTTTCCTGATGAGTACCTCCACTGGCCGACCAATGCCAAACAGCATAATTTTTGTATGTTCATCCTTTGCTCATTATGCCCACAGTTTTGTGCCTTACAGTCTGCAAGACACTGACCAAAGTGATCTTGTCCATTACAATGAGCTCATCAGCATAAGCCTTTTTGGTGATGCTTCTATTGCTCATTTTATGGGGCAACATTTGACCTTTCTATCTGAAAATTTTACCTTTCCTATTAACCAACAAAAATATATGTGATGGGGAGTCGTTAAAGTTAGAGCCAAGAAGCAACCTTGCTTAACTACTAGCACAGTATTGATAGAACACTAGACAATTGTCAATTTAACCTTAAACCCAATAGGTTTCATGTAATTTTGAATCAACGAGGTCACTATGTAAGGCCATAACCTCTCCCTGTCTACCACGATTTTAAAGTTGATAAAGCAATGGTAGACAATGACTTTACTTTTAGTCACCTACCTGTCAATTATCACAATTTGAGACATTGAACAGTCACAGATAATGTGAAGACTTCTATAACCAACCTTCGCCCTGCCTGGGACTTATTGACCAGGTCGCCAATCGTTGGGAATATTTAGTAGGTATTTAGCAAAGGCTCTAACTTCAACGTCCAGCATTGCAATAAGTCTGTAGTTTTTTGCTTCTCTTTTCCAACTTTTTTTTTATTTTTTTTAAAGAGATTAGCTACTCCAATTCAAGGAAGTGGGAATAAAACCCCTTGGTAATTTGTGGTCAATCAGTATTTTTAACAGACCCAACAAGAAGGGAATGCTGGATTTGAAGACAGCTGATGAGAGGTCATTTGGCCCCAGTACTCAAGAGCTATTTAAAGAGCTGACTAAGGTCTGCAATGCATTTAACACTACTAGACAGCAAGTCTGATATTACAGAAGGAAAAGATCACGAGGATTTAAGTCTACTACCAACATACACATCGATTATTGGGTCTTACTATTCTTGTTTACTGGTACCAACATCAGGTCTCGCTTTCCACACCAGTTCACAACTCGTTATCTCTCTCCAAAGTATGTTCATGTCATTTGTTTGCACATATTAATTACGTATACACATTTTATTTTATTATTGTCTCTTGGAGAGCCGAAGATCTGATTTGTAATGTTTTCTGGCAGTCAACACTCTGGCTTCCACATTATAGAATTTCTGCTTTTTATTTTTTACACGCTGAGGTATTCTAGTGGGGTTTTAGAGGTCTCAGAGCTGTACACCTAGAAAGCCTGAAGTTAGTTTTACTTAACAGTTCCATGGCTAAAGCGTAAATTAAGTTACAAATATATTCCTAAGTGGTCTACCCTTCTCTGTTTGAACCGATTCTCCATACTTACTAAGTACTTTTAAACTAGTAAACAATTTAGAAGAGGTTGCTAGTTAACACAAAATTGTACTCATCTCACACACAAGCCTGTTCGTTTTATTGATTCAGCGGGGTCCTTAGTCCATGACAGGACTAATTCTTTCTGCAAGCGTTCACTGACAAATATACGTACAATACGGAAGTTGCAAACTTACTTTGAGGACCATATATTTATTTATGTATAATCTAACGCCGCATTAGCAACAGAGTGAGCAATGTGCCTTAGTTGTCATTTAATATGGATTTTACCATTGTACTCTGACATAAACAAGTTGTTAATCCGGGACCACGGATGCCCTGGTTGTCAATATTACTTTTGCCATCAGATCATTTTCTAGTTTGATAGATGTAAAAAAAAAACCTTTAAAAAGTGTTGCAGGTTCAAGCGGTATAATTTAAAGGCAGTAATTGGATTGATTGCATTAGACTAAGGGGGTTATTCTAACTTTGGAGGAGGTGTTAATCCGTCCCAAAAGTGACGGAAAAGTGACGGATTTACCACCAGCCGTATTACGAGTCCATTATATCCTATGGAACTCGTAATACGGCTGGTAGTATATCCGTCACTTTACCGTCACTTTTGGGAGGATTAACACTCCTCCAAAGTTAGAATAACCCCCTAAATCCTGCATGGTACTATCACCATCAGCTTCAGGAGTAACAAAAAGACAGCAGCACAGCAAGGTCTGGCAATAAAAAGACATGGCAAAAACATAGGAGGCACAGAAAGAGATCCTTTGTACAGACATCTGGCACACATAGGCCCTCATTCTGACCTTGGCGGTCTTTTCGCAAGACCGCCGAGTTACCGCCGCGGTGAAGACCGCCGACCGCGGCGGTATGCCGCTGTGCGCATTCTGACCGCTGGGAGCGTACCGCCGGAAAACCGCCAGCAGCCACACTGGCGGTCGGCGGGAAAGTGGAGACTGGTCAACCTCCACCGCCACGCCAGCAGAACACCGCCCACAGAATTACGACCCACATTTCTGTGTGGCGGTCTTCTGTTGGCGGTCTTCTGTTGGCGGTCACCTCCCCATGGCTCCTGTCACCTCCCGGAGGACCAACGCACAAGGTAAGTTGATCGTCCGTGAGGGGAGGGGGTGGGGGGGTGTTGTGTGATGTGTGCGTGCATGGGGGTGTGCGTGGGAGTGTGTAGAGGGGGTGTGTGAGTGCGTGCATGCGGGCGGGGAGTGCTGCTGTGCCTATGGGCAATGTGTGTAGTTCGGCGGGTGCGCATGTCGGCATGTATGTGTGCGGGTATGTGTCCCCGTTGTGTATGTGTGTGTGTAGGGGGTGTGTATATGTGCATGTAGGGGGTGTGTGCATGTCGGGGTGCGTGTATGTGCATGTCGGGGTGGGGGTGGGGAGGGGGTTCGTACCACCTCTGGGGTGTGGCAGGGGGGTGGAGGGTGTGGGGGGAGGACTCGGGGGGGCAGTGGGGGGTGGGGGAGACCCCTATCAGTGCCAGGGAAGGAATTCCCTGGCCCCGATAGTGCCTACCGCCATGGTTCGCATGGCGGTTCCCGACCGCCAGAAACCGCGGCAGTAAGCAGGGTCATGATACCGTTGGCGGTCTTGGGTCGACCGCCGGACCGGAGTGCGCAGACTCCAGCCCGTCGGTCATGACCGCCGTGGCTGTCGGAGTGGGGAAGTGGCGGTCGGTCGCGGCGGTGACCGCCGCGGTCAGAATGCAATTTTTAATACCGCCGGTCTGTTCGCGGTCCGACCGCCGTCTCTCCGCCGACCGCCAAGGTCAGAATGAGGGCCATAGTCTGTGCACATTATGTATGCCATTCAAGTCCACGTAATTGCAAAAACACCCAAGATGCCACATCAGCAGCAGTGTGAAAACACTTGTAGGAGCAAAAATCATCTTTCGGGCAAATATAGTATTTGGATGCACAAATACAGGTGCTGATGCACAATTGATAGAAGGTGCAAAACCACTTAAGACAGAACGAAAATGTAACAAACAATGTTCACAATAAGTGCAAACGGTGTGCAACACATGCCACCACATTTGGTTTCACAGCACATTGAGGTGAAAAATCATCCTCCCTCCAACAACAGCATGGGTGTGGAAAATACTTAGGAACACAGGTCATATTTATGTGTAAAATCATATGCACAGAAGGAAAATCACCTGTGTTATGGAGTAAGCCGCTTTTGGTATCATACTTAGGAACACAATCACATTGAGGTGCACAAGCATATTTAACATGTAAAATACCACTGATGCAACATCAACAGGAAAGTGGAAAACATTTAGGAGCATACAAAACATTTAAGAGGAAAAAACAATCTAGGTGCAAAATCTATCTTGGTACAACAGCAACAGAAGAATGTAAATACCTTCAAGAGAACAATTCACATTTAGAACTAAAACACCATTTGGGCAGTGGCATAATGAATCCTGAGACCTCCCCGCTGCAAAGAACATGGAGAGGCTCCCTTCTGGACTCACTCTGGATCTCTCAGGCCAGGTTACTGTGCTGAGGGCCCCCCCTGGAGCCATTGTTATGCCCCTGCATTTGGGCACAAAATATCCATTAGTACAAGACCACCAAGTGTGTGAAAGCAATTCTAGTTGCAAAACCACTCATCACAGAGGGAAAATGGTTAATAAGGTGAGATATTATATGTAATAAGTGTAATTAAATATGACATCAGATTTCGTTGACAGCACATTGCAGTGCAGCTGCAAATACACCCCTTTGTGCCACATCAACAAGAGTGTAGAAACGTTATAAATAGCACATATCCCATTTAGAAACAAAGATACATTGTGGGCCATATTTATACTTTTTGACGCAAAACTGCGCTAACGCAGTTTTGCGTCCAAAAAATTAGCGCCGGCTAACGCCATTCTGAAGCGCCATGTGGGCGCCGTATTTATTCAATGACGTTAGCCGCCGGTGCTGCCTGGTGTGCGTGAGAAAAAACGACGTACACCAGGCAGCGCCGGCGAAGGGGGATATGGAGCTTGGGCGCCAAAAAATGGGGCAAGTCAGGCTGAGGCAAATTTTTCGCCTCAACCCGATTTGCGCCATTTTTTTCGACTCCCAACCCCCATAGAAATGACTCCTGTCTTAGCAAAGACAGGAGTCATGCCCCCTTGCCCAATGGCCATGCCCAGGGGACTTCTGTCCCCTGGGCATGGTCATTGGGCATAGTGGCATGTAGGGGGGCACAAATCAGGCCCCCCTATGCCACAAAAAAAATAAAAATAAAATACCTACCTGAACTTACCTTAATGTCCCTGGGATGGGTCCCTCCAGCCTTGGGTGTCCTCCTGGGGTGGGCAAGGGTGACAGGGGGTGTCCCTGGGGGCATGGGAGGGCACCTCTGGGCTCCTTCAGAGCCCACAGGTCCTTTAACGCCTGCCTTTTCCAGGCGCTAAAAAACGGCGCAAAAGCGGCCGTATGTCATTTTTTTTGACCCGCCCACTCCCGGGCGTGAATTTTGCCCGGGAGTGTAAATACGGCGCACATGCCTCAGAGTAAATTTTTTAGACGGGAACGCCTACCTTGCATATCATTAACGCAAAGTAGGTGTCCACGCAAAAAAATGACGCAAACTCCATGGACTTTGGCGCTAGACGCGTCTAACGCCAAAGTATAAATATGGAGTTAGTTTTGCGTCAAAATTGCGTAAAAAAAAACAACGCAATTCCGGCGTTAGGGTGCAAACTCATGTTTGGTGCTACAACAGTAGTGTGGAAACACTTTTATGACCTCAAATGGGCCCCTATTGCAGCACATGGTCGATTATCTTCACCATCTATTTACTACAATGAGAAACACTTTAGGCAGGCAACTAACACATCTAGTAGCTTACACCATGACTGAATATTCCTCTCAGCTGATCCAAAATGTGAATGACATTTTCTTTAAACTATGGCTGAAGGGAGCTGACCCAAATTCACGAATGTCTGAAGGGGGTTAATCCAAAGACCCTCTTCGTGCATGTTTTTGGTGTTGCAGACAGGTAGAAATATCTTTAGCCAGTCCTAAAAATAAGCAGTTAACAGCTTAACTGAATAAAGTTTAATGTTGCGGGAAGGCAAAGAAAAAAACATAAATTATTATCTATCACTACCTAAGGAGGAAGCTATCTCGTCTATGCATACTTCATTGACAGGTAAAACAAACTAATAGCACATCTGAGTTTGTTCATCCGGGAGAAATAATTTAAGTGGAAACTGCACCCCGAGGTTTGCATCTCTAAAATGGGCATATTTCCCATGTCGGGAGCCTGCTGAGTTAAGGGCGTGCTAGTATAATGTTCTACACAGCAGGGGACCAACTTCACCCATACTATACGTTCCGGGTAGAGTCAGTCCAACCATTCAGCTTGAATTTACAACATGACGTATAATGAAACGTATTTGTAGAGCAACCTCGTCAGAGGACTCTTGGCACTGTAAAACAGACATTAATTGTTACCCACCTTCATTGTACCCATTATATCCTCTGGAAGATGAAAAGCTGGGTGGGCCTGCTTGGATTTGACTTTTGACCATGCGGTCAAACACAGGTCCTTGTAATGGATGCATCAACTCCAAAGAGCCATCGGACCAGTTTTTAGGTCGAGCATAGCAGCGCTTGCTGCTTTTCCAAAGTGTTGTTATCTATCTATGGGCTTTAGCCGCACCCACCTCACGCCCATCATTTTCATTCATTTGCAGGCTTGCCTTTCAAAAATCCCTTGATGTAATTGGTAAATGTATTACATTTGTTCTGCCTTAAGGTGGTTTTGTTACTGCCTTGGGGGCCAATCCTGTTACATGCATAATTGCACGATTGCTGATATACTACAGCATGGGTGAACTCTTTTTTTCTTTTGTCTTTTTTCGCTCTCCATGGCTGCCATGGTGCTTACAGTGCGAACAGTGTGAACTCAATCAGCAGTATTGGAGCGCTCATCACATTGTTCACACTCTCTGAAGCAGTTGCAGTGTACCCCCCGAAGAGCGTAGCAGCGTTATTTCCTTGTGGCATTTATTCAGTGAAGACTAAAGCTCCCTGGCTCCCTGGAGACTGCTGGGATGAAAGGATTCCGTGCTTTTTAGCGGGAGGGTGGAGTCGCGGTAATGTACACAACAATCTCTGCCTCCTGTGAGGCAATGCCCGAGGGATAACACGTGGAAAGGCTCAACAGAAACAGGATCCAGCTGTATCCCAAAAACAGCTTGGTCGTTCTTTAACGCAAGACCACAACTCTGCTTTCATAGTACATACCATCTTTTTCTTTAATTAGTTTTTTTAGTATTCCTATGTTTACAAGAAACATTTGCACTTCCTGCGTGTACAGCAATAGCGCAATAATAGACCACAACCAACACATTAACGTGCTGACTGGTACACACCAAGGAAGGTGGCTGACTCGTATTAGCATTTAAATATTTAAATTGCAGGCTGTGCCCTCTACTTCATTGAATTTGTAATTGTTGTTGGTTATTTGCAAGATACTACTGTGTGACCCGCTATGTCCTATTCTTTGTTAACATTTCATATATCACATGGAGCTTCACAGTACTCCATATACAAGCATGTATTAAGAACACCCCCAGGCATGCACCCCCTGACATGATCTGTGTTTTTCCAGACAATTTGTTGTGGTTACTTATAGAACTTGTCTGTGACATTGAGTAGTTAAGTCGAGCATCTTCTAAGCACAGACGAAAACTCAGCCCTGCTTCTGTGGTAACTTCAATGTAAAAATTTACAACTTTGTACTCAACAAGAGGGGCATCAGTTGAACGTCATTGTTCGCTTTTAATTCTACTGCCACCTTATTCTAACGCACTTTTTTATTTTCTTGTTTACTCTTTACTATTTTCACATAGTTAAAAACAGAACTACTCACAGACGGTTCCAGAGGCTAGTGCAGTTGTTGGAGAGTAACTTTTATAATCAAAATTAACATGAACTGCTTGCAAATTAAGGAACAATGAAGCCGCATAGAAAACACATTAAAATGTTTCTAATGTACGTATTTGAAATGTGCCCACGGGGAGTGGCCACCACTGTATACAATGATTAATGAAATTGACAAATAATGAATTATTAATGTACTAATGTATGATTCTGTTTTAACATTAAGAGTTATGTGTTGAGGTTTTGTTGAATAAATCATTAGGCCTTAGTTAGCATGAGTCTGGGCCTAGCCGCCTGGTCTCACATTAAATGTATTTTTTCTAACATGCACTGTGCTGTCTTCCTGAAGGACATAAAGCTGTACTTTTCCAGAAGCTAGAGATGTGTATTACCGTAGTAAATTCTTTCTCGTGAGACCCGACTTGCTCAAGGAGACATTCTTGCTGAATGCAACAGTGTAATTCGCAACAGGTGCAAGGTCGCCTGGACTGGTAGAGACAATGGAGCTACTAACTGAAGCCGCGCGTGTAACTTTTCTCACCTGCCATCTCACCCGATGAAGACATAAATCACAGGAGCCAATGAACTGTATGAGAACTGTCTCAGGTGAAAATTCTAGTGAGGTGACCACTCAACTATTGGACACAGATAGTGGTGCGCCAAACTTCGCCCAATTGGAAATTAAGGGTTTGTTCGACGGATTTAATATAATGACATGCCACAAGGAGTAATCGTCCACTCTTTTGCCATCCTTTGCCATTCCTTGAAGCCGTTACCTTGCAGTTACTCTTAAATCCTTACCTTGAGACTTTTCCTTACTTTGAGCCATCCTCTTTACCCAACATTTACTTCACCTCCTTAAGAGGGAAGGACTTTCTGCCCTGTTTGCTGAGACTTTGCTGTTCTGTCCTGGCTGATGGTGAATCGACTGCTGTCCTGAGGACGAAGACTGACTCTGTATGCTGACCCATTACGGAGGGTAACTATATGATAATAAAATTGTAATTATCTGTTTGCCTTTCCTTTATAGGTACCAACTGCTTTTGACAGAGACCCTAGTTAGATGTTTTCCAAATTTGTGTTACTAAATTGTTTGCATGAAGCCCAACATGCTGATGCTAATTCGAGGTTAGTTAAGGAGTTCATTAAGCAGATGCAAATAGACAAAATGACTGAATCTTTGCTGTGTTGAATAGATGCGCTAATGATACTCTGCTAAACCGATCCATGTTGACGCCGTATTTTGTTCTAATGTTTATAATCTTTGCTTTGCTTAAATCTTACTCAAGTTGCCATATTGTGACATTATCAATGTGTTTCCTGGTGTTGAGACTAATAAACTTGCTGGTAGAGTGTAACTAATAGGGAATAAATATCATAACTAGTAATACATTTCGAGTGATTATTCATGGCTGAAAGGTCATGGTGAATTTGATTCTTATTAATGTCAGTAACAAATTTGATATTGTGAATATTGATGAGGTTATTGACCTATCGATTGATATGCTGATTAGTTATCTCGTCTTAAGGTAGCTCCAATCAGGGTCAAAAGATTCATTGACCTAAAACGAGTCCCAGAGTAAGTGAATTACCTAGGGAGGGACACATTATCACAGTTTTAGTCTCCTTTTTTTGACCATCGAAAGAGGCTCATTTGAAAACTGTCTCAGTTAAAGTGTCTTTAATAATCAGCATTCATGGCGTAATTAACCTCTCTCCTCTTTAGGTCAACCATAACAGCACCACTGAAGACCCATTTGAATTATGTGGTAGAGAGGACCAAATTATGCAGAAGGATTGACCAATCTATGTGGCAAGAAAAGTCTAGTAATGCATTTAAAACACCAATAGCTCCAACTCAAGGAAATGCAGGACTACTTGCATTTGAAGTGCTTGTTCTTTTATTTATGGCTAATTTTGTGACAATCAACATGATTTACCGGTGGCTTACCCCAAACGGGTCTGTTTTTAATTTACTTGAACCCAATAAAACCAACCACAGGAACAGCTATTGCTTGGTGCCTTGTGGCACAGAATTTGACCGACAAGTTTATTTGCCTTGTTGAAATGTGCTAAAGATCTTTTACAAGCCCCGCCCCGTTCATCAGAGATTAGAGAACGGACAAATCTTGCTCACTTCCCCCAACTCCCTCCACCCCCGCCCCGTGGGCCGTGGTATCTAGAGAGAGAAATTACCTCTCAAGGAAGGGTTAGGACAAAGTTAAATTCTGTTATAGGGTCGGTGGGTAATACTGATCATGCAAGGAACATTTCGGAAACAGGGTGAAAGAAAAAAGTAAATGTTTTATTATTTGTAATAATTTCTCTGGCCAGGGTATAAAGGCGTGCAGCATATTAAATTGGAAAATGAAAGCTGGCCTTCTGGTACGGTTATTTGAATAATGTCCGGTGACAAGGCGCTAATTTACAAGAAGATTACACCAGACTGCAGAGCGGAGCACTATGCAAGTCATTATTGGAGTCATCAGTCACTCTCAGACAGTAGTGTATCGCAGCTCTCTTGTACAATGTGTTCATATAGTTCCCACAGCATTAGTGTAAACAATCATAACAAAACCCCTAGTTATAGGAGGTAACTGTGCCTGAAAGGGGCCCAATTTACAGGCAGCAACATGTATAAGGCACTACATATTGGCAGAAATTGTTATTTGTTGAGAGAATAACTGATTATTTTAAGCATGTGCACAGATCAAACCTTATTTCCCTTCTTGTCAGGTTCTTGTTACAAAAAATGATGTGACGCATTTGGATTAAAAGTGTTCTCCAAATAATTATATCCTCAGAAATATTGTTACACCCTCTAAACTGATGTATGCGTAGTAACAGTATTGATCAATCTGTTGCTACCCTCAAGGCCAAACACCTGATTAAACCAACTGCACAGTGCAACCATTTTCAGATTGCACAGATTACATACTGTAGACTGAATTGTGGAATTTTTCGCCGACACTTGCACTGACTTTCAAGTGCAAACATAACAGTTGCATCGACTTTCCATTACATTTTGCATGAGTCACTCAACCTGAATGTCAGTGCAAATTATTAGTGTAATTTATTTGTGAAGCATGGTGCAAACAATTGAACCTGCTGTGCATGTCCCTAGGGATGAAAATGATACTGGACAATTGGTTAAACTGCCTCATCTGTACATACACACGCCTATATTTTATCATTTACATGTAACCGCAATGTGTTTTCACAGGGTATAATCAGCAAGGTTGAATGGTGTGTTGGACTTAGCCCTTAGTTCAGGGTCTACCCTTTTGTTGGCTTTTAGGACTCTGCACATTTTAACACTGCTAACTAATGCTACAGTGCTTATTCTCTCTCCTTTAAACATGGTAGAATTGGCGTACTATCCATTGTTACATTTAATCTACTTGTAGGTTCCTACTGAAGTGGTTCTACATGTACCTAGGGGCAGTAAATTAAATGCTACTAGTGGGCGTGCAGCACTAACTATGCCACCCACTTAAGTAGCTCTTTTAAACATGCCTCTGGCCTGCCCAAGCAGTGTTTGTGTGGAGTTTTAAATTACCATTTCAAACTGGCAAAATAAATATTTGGCCAGGCCTAATCCCTCCCCTTTGATACATATAGGTCACCCCTGGGGTAGACCCCAAACAGCCCTTAGGGCAGAGCACAGTGTATTTTAAAAATTGGACATGTACTTTTAACTTTTAATTGTCCTGGTAGTGAAAACCTCAAATTCGTTTTTCACTGGTGCAAGGCATACCTCTTCCAGAGGATAGCATTAGGTTACCTTATTACATTTCATAAGTGCTAACTTTAATTGGGAGCAAGTAGGAATGTTGAGTTTAATCTCTACAACATTGTAATTTAAAACCCTCTTTAATGATCAATTCAGATTTTAAGTCACAATTCTGAAAATGCCACTTTAAGAAAGTTGGCATTTTCTTGTCCTAATAATTTGGTGCCTGTATCCTGGGTCACATGGGGAGCTATAGCGGGCAGTTGGCCTTTGTGTATTGCTACCAGTCAGTGAGACAAAGAGGGTATATGTGTTGGTAGGATGAGCCATCTCCGACTTGATGAGAAGGAGACACTGTCACCTACCACACTTGCACATCACAAAGGCACTGCCTGATCATACTCAGAAAGGGTTTGTGTAGGAAAGTAATCTGTTTTACCCTGATTACTCCCATTATTTGACTGATGCTGGTGATTGATGACTCTGAAAGTGTCCCGGGCACTGCGAACCAGTTCCGGGGCCAGTGTTCTGTCCTCTAAAGGTATATGGTAATTGGTGTAAATCTACATGGTAAAGACAACCTACCAATAAGTCCCTAATATATGGTAGGCCACGTAGGCTCAGAGAGTGGACTTAATGCATTTAATTGTGCACTTCTGTGGTGTCTGGTGTCACATTAAAGCAAGACCTGTCTTGCAGGCTGGTTTTAAAATGAAACTATGTCAAAATTCAACTTTGGAATTACAAGTACTTCCAAAGTAAACAAATACCTTTTTATTACTTGTACGTCACCCCTAAGGTCTGCCCTAGGTGCCCAAAGGGTAGGATGCATTGCTATAAAAAGCAGGAACAATAAAAAAAGATGTTTATATGCCTGTGTAGGGAAAAACAGCCAAAGTCATTTTTCCCTATTGTAGTGCTGCTAGCCCCATAGGCAAACATGGGGAAGGCGTAATTAAATTTAATAAAATCTATCTTTGCAATGGAGCTAGTTAGTAATCCCACTCAAAGTATCAAACAACAGTCACATTAAATCCAACAACTTTCCAAAGTTGGATTTAATGTAACTATTACATAAATAGAAATTACTACCTTGAAGTTACCTAAAGCATCCCTGTAGCAGCATCTTCTGATTGGTCAGCCTTTGAGAGCCTGAGCCAAGCTGCTCCCTGAGTAATTGTGAAGAAGCCTGGGGCTGCAACAATACAGTCATTTGCTGAGAGGAGATTTGCTTCCTGGCGACATCAGGGAGAGGATAGGGCTAGGGAGATAAGCTGGACTCCAAAGGCAGGAGATCAGATGTCATAGGACCCACGTCAGCCCCCACTTCTTTAATCCCCAGCCAGATCAGACCCCCCTAATTAGATTAGGAGAGGGCTGCAAATGGGAGTGTGGTCAGTGGTTAGCCACACCTATGGATTGGGTTACACAGACACACTCACCAAGGAGAGATTTTCGAAATTTTGATTTTTTGGAGAGTGGTGCATTCTGGTCCAGATGCTTCCTACACCTCACAGGAAGCGGTCATACTACAGGAAATGAGCTTATTCCCTTTTGGTTAGGGTGCCCCCTCACTCAGGCCCAGAAATGAGGAACAAATAGGGGAGCTCTGAGGAGCTCACCAGAACACTGCCTGGAACAAAAGAAGAAAACTCACTTCAAAGACTGTACCTGCTACACCTTCTAGGTTCCACCAATAAAGGACTGTGCCCGACTCAAAGGAAAAGAAGGGGACTCACTAATCAGCACAGGTAAAACAGAGCTGGAAGAAGTCCCGTGCCAAGCTAGAGAGAGAATCACCCCAGTAGAAAATTTTTACTGGATTTTTCTGGGATTGTGCAGATGCTTTGTGAAGAATTGAGTCCTAGCTCCCAAGAGGCAATCCATAATCTCTAAATCCTTGGCTGGTGCTAGTAAACCCTTGTTTTCCCCAGAGGAACCAAGAAATTGAAAGACTTAAAAAAGCTTGGCAGCTTTCTGCAAAGATTTGCAGAAAACCACCAGGAGGAGACCAGCTCAACATTGCGGGAGAAGCCGTTGCTATTGACTCTGTGATTGGACTGACCTTGCTGGTTCATCCCGCTGAAAAGCTCCAGGCGGAGTTCCAATTGATGTTGAAAGGGAAGCAGTCAACACTGAGGATCTGATGCCCATCTTTTTACTACCTCGCCAAGCTGCAGCAGGCCGCCACTGTCAACTTGAACTCTGGATCCAGAAAACCTGAGGACCTGCCGACGAGGCTATCAAGACAAAAGAACTGAGGAAAAAAGTATGAAGGTAACACTTTTTACGGGACCTAATCCCTAACCTAGCCTGCCCATGCTTCATTGTGGTTGGTTTAACTTTGTCCCAGTAGCACGCCCTCTAGTGGTCAAGAGTGCCACTTTTAGCTTTTTGACACTGTAAACTACAATTTTAATTTAATGTTTTGAAATTCATTCCTCTGGTTACCTACATCGGATTTTTGTCGTGTTGGTGTTGTTTTATATTCTCTATTTTTATAAAGTGGTGTTGGATTTCTTTTGTGTTGTGTCTTTTACTTATTTACTGTTTTGGGGATATTAAATGCTTTACACATATCTGTCTCCTAAGTTAAGCATGAATGCTCATTTGCTAACCTCCCAAGGTTCCAGCAAGGATTAATTTACTGAGACTTGACTCAACCTAATAGTGATTGTGATATTATTACTAGCTGAGGGACAATACCCCCACCTACTAATAACCTGCCTTCCTACAGTTTGACACTAGCCTTTTGTGACCCCAAAAAAGCTGGGGCAAAGGCAAGGAGGCAGGCAATTCCAAGTACCTCTGTGGGTGGAAATCTCCAGACCCTGCTCCTACTTCAAAGTGGGCACCAGGGGCCATAATACAGAAAGTGTTGGGACATCTTGGTACAGAAGGGGCCACAGATGCTTGTGCTGCCACTTCTATAATACAGATAGCACTGGTGCACATTTAGCACCAGTGCTACTAAGAGAGGGTGTTCTCTCATTTGCATTGGAGCATGCCCGATGCAAATGATCGAATCATTATGCCTCTGTAGCCATGCTGTATTACTGACTTGGGCACAGAAGCAAAAATGTCCTTAGGAGGTGCACTGAAAGTATACCACAAAAAGGTGGTGCACTGTCAGTGCACCCTCTGAGGGCAGTCAAGGGATGAAAGGGGGTCCCCTAGACCCCCTCAGATATTCCCCTGCAGGCGGGTGCACTCAGGCACTGCACCCATCGCCAAGGGGATCTCTAATCCTTTTAGAAAGTACAAGCGAGTTTTGGCTTGCACAGAGAAACACAGACCAGCTTTTAAACAGTTGCTCCATATTTTTCTTGAATGCACTGCCCTGAGGGCATTACGATTTTGCAGATGCCCTGTGGGCTGCACATTCTACATAATAGCATGCATTTTCCCTGTTTACACACGGTGCACCTCCTTAAAGGTGCGCTGTGAAGCAAACAGAGAAAGTACACCCTTTCAGTAATACAGGTACAGATATAGATAATAGACTGTCAGACCCAACTGTTCAGTACACCTCTGGACACGTGGAAGACTCAGAAGGACTGCTGTGCTCCTCTGCAAGAAGGGCGGCCACTCTGCTGTCTGAGAGAAAAGGACTTGACCTGCATCTTGAACTCAGGACCACCAGAGTGACTCTAAAGGCTAGTTGGCTGGCCTCCTGATGAGAGCCTCAGGGACAGAAAAGGTTCCACTCACCCTGAACCTAGCACCAGGACTCTGTCTGCTGTGAGTCCTACCCCTCCAAGTGGTGCCACCCCAGTCCTGAGCCCTTGGAAGTGGGCATGAAAGTGCTCTGCTAGCCCAGCTGTTGTCCCAGTGGAACAGACGCAATATGACCCATCACCCCCGTCCAGGTTGGAACCACCACTGCGTGGCACCTCTTTGACACAGGGACTTGCATGGCAGTCCCGCAACTATTTGAAGCCATCGCTGAGTGATGCATCCTCAACACAGGATCTCCCCTTGCAGCGCTTCACTTCCTTGACAAAGGACTGCCCATCGCAGCCCCACAACTCCTTGAAACCATGGCTGTGTGATGTATCCTCAACGCAGGACCTCGCCTCGCAGTCCCCAGCCCATCAGAACCTTTGCTGCATGATGCATCCTTGACGCAGGATATTGCAACGCTCTGCAAACTAGGATTTAAGGTACTTTGTTCAGCGGGTCTAACTTGGTCATTGTATCCGGCCCACACTCCATCATGGTCAGCCTGAACTTGTGACTTTGTTGTGGGCCGGAGTGACCAGATAACCACAGTTGGTGCTTTGTGCTTCTAGGCACTATTATCACTTAAATATTTAAAAGTGCATGTCTCCAGTTCTACTGATTGTGTTTTTCTCGTTTTGATCTCAAATAATGTATTTAAATGTACTCTATTTAATTGGTGTGGGATTTTTCTTGTTTTATTTTCACTTTATTACTGTTTAAGTACTACTTAAATATTTTATATTTAGCCTCTAAGTTAAGCCCGACTGCTTTTCTTCAAAGCTACCAGAGAGTTGAGTAAAGGTTAATTTGGGGTTTACTTGTAGGGTTTCAGCCCCCTCCACCAGTAAACCAATTTCCAGCAGTGTGCATATGATAAAAGTGATACTCGGACTTCAGAGAGCGTTTGTATAGCACACGCTGCCCATCTGTTTGTTTTGAGGCTGGTCTTAATCCTGCCTAGTCTTCGGCCAGTGGCATGAGGAAATCTTAGGGCCCCCCTGCAAGGAATAGTGTAGGGGGTTCTTACAATTCCTATAACCTCAAGCTGACAAGCTGAGAGACCCCTTTATATATGTAAGACTAGGGACTTCCCTGCACTGAGGACTGTGGGAGTATCTAGTATGCCCGTCTTCAGCTCCAGCCATGGAAACCGCACAGAATAGGCCCGTCCACCACCAGAGGTAAGGTGACATTCAGGAACTACTAATAACATATTGTCTTTACTTGGGATATGGGTAGAAGGCTATATTTGGATGCATGGGCCCAGATTTATGGGCTTTTGTTACAGGGCAGTGCAGCACGTTATCTTGCTGCACTGCCCTGTGTCAAAAGGAAAGGGCAGAAGTGTGCTGTATATATGCAATACAGCACCTTCCTATCCTTTCCCACTGCGCTGATGCCCTTTTGGCTGCCTACCGCCAACACAGGCATTATGGTGCAAGGGTGTCTGCTTTGTAGGCAGGATTGTTTTTGTGCAGGAAGGGGCATCTTCCTGCACAAAACAATCCTTGGAATCCCAAATGGAATGGATCTTACTGCTGATTTGTGTTTTGTAGCAATGATAATCCAATGCTGATGTGCTGCCATCCCTATGATATTTTGTCAGTTTATGCTGCTGTCTTTACCTCATGCATTGAAAAGGTTACTTTCATCACAGTTTTCTTTCTGTTTAATAAAAATATATTTTTTTAAACTATCCTGGGAGGCTTTCTCCTATTCCCATGTGTGCTGCACACAGAAAGAGGAAAAACAAGGAGAAATAAAGATATTGCTTCTCATTGCGCCTTCCTTGGGGAGGCGTAAGGTTTTGGCACATCGCCAGATTTACAGGCGCTTGTAAATCTGGGATTGCATCAAAATCAATGGGTGTTGAGTGGGAAGACATACAGCAACACTCATGGAACACCTCCCCAATGCAGAGATTGCACTGCCTTGACTTACTCCTACCTCTGAGACCATTATACGGCTGAAAGATTTGCACTGCCGTTGCATCATCAAAGGTGATGCAACGGCAAAGCAAACCTCTCATAAATATCCCCCATAATATCATGGAGTCTAGAGGTGAAATCTTTGTATGCAACCAGTGTAAGCCTCTGCAAGTACGTAACACTTGAACCTTGCTTCCAAGACCACTGATAGCCCCCACTGTTTTAACTCTTTCCAGCCAGACCTACATTTTCAGATATAAGGCAGACTTTATAAGGCTTTGCAAGCCCCTATAATTTTACATACGTGTCAGAAAGGTCTAAAGGTGCTATCTTTAGTGAAACACTGCTGGTCTGTGAGAGTGCTGTTGGCAGGGTGACTGCAACTGAATGGGGTGTGAGAGTGCTGTGAGTAGTGTGAGATGTAAGTTGCAATTCACTTTCAAGGACCTACCCATCTTATTGCCATGTATGTATTCCTTTTAGAATATTAGCTCCAACCTTCACTTGAAAGGTCAATGGTGTAGGTCATGCTTTACAACTAATAGCTAGGCACCGTAGATGTTACATGCATCAACCTAATATGGCATTCAGTTCTCTATCTGTACAATGACATTTCTTTATTCTGTATTTGCGAAACATCCCTTGTCCTCTTCTTGCACACTCCACAGTATGACATACATACCCTCTTCTCTCTCCCCTCCAAAGTCCAGCGCACTCAGTGCTTAATTTAAGTTGGTGGTTGCTGGTGGGGGGTCACCAGTACTTATTTGTGGGGATCTGCACTTATTTTTCCTGATTAGACATTTCCTGAGAGCGAGAGAAAAACAAACAAAAGGGAAAGAGGAGGAAAAGGAGGAAGAAAGAAACGGAAACAACTTTACAAAGGGGGAAGGCAGGAACCTGCATTAGCGACATAAAGGGGTGTCTGGTAGTGGATTAAATGAGCATGAGGTGGATTGACACCGTGCAGTCTTGGAATTGAATGCACTGACAATTATAATACTGCTGGCTGTGGGCTTCTGAGCAGAGCTTTGGGCACCAGCACTCATTCTTTTACATATTAAGCACTGAGTGATTTGAAGCCTTCAGGGGTACATAAAAGTTGGAACGATTGCCCTACATAATGGCCACAGAAGCTTGTTACAGAATTAACCTTCCACCTTTGTGTACATAAACCACAAAGAGTCAATAGTACAGGTTGATTATTGTGACTGTAATACTCTCACAAAACATACAAGTCCTACCCGGCTACTACCCTCACTGATGCACTTACACTGTATCCCTTGTGCCGACCTATCCAGTGCTACAATGCTCTACCACAAACAATGAAGAATGTAACAGCCCTACATCAACTCACAACGGTGCATCCATGAGAACTACACTTACCTCTCATGGAACTATTTGCATAATCCCAAACACATACCTCTAGAATATGCGGATATGATTCAGAGGCAGAGGCAGCTCCTCAATAAGGGTGGAGGAGCATCGCCTCCCCCACCCTCCCGCCAGCAGCAGCAGCAGCTGCAAACATTTTCCCCAAAAACTGTAGTAAACTATGTTTATTATAGTTTTTGGGGAAAGGGAGTGGGTCATGGGGGTGACAAGCAATGAGGGAGAGTGCTTAGCACGACCCCTCACTGCGCATGCATGTTTGGCCAGCCGTCTCTGGCGGCCAAACACACATGCGCAGAAGCCTGTCCTGGTGGAGACGGACGAGCAGAGGAACGGAGCTTCGTGGGAGTGGAGGTAAGTGTTTTTATTTTAATTTTTTATGTTATATGTCTTCCCCTCCCGTGCTGCCCCGCCCATTCGGCGACCTGCGAGCCACGACTGTTCAGCGGTCCCAAGAACCCAACATAGCAGTCTCTGTGGTGAGGTCTGAAGCCGGAGCGAATTGGGGACTTTATGTGATGCAGGTCTAAGAAGTCTTGTAACTGCTGGACATGTATTTTTCTATTACCTTGGCTAATTTGGAGACATTCATTATGTTCCAGGCCAGGCTGGGTCACTGAGTGACCCTCTAGGCTTTAATTTTGACAGTCATTTGTATACTCTGAGAGACCAAATACATAGTGACATTTGGGAGATGCTCTTTCTTACAAAAAAAGCATTCCTTTGAGGATAGCTATTTTGCTGTCTTGGGCTTAGATACATGGATCTTATTGATTTTGTTAATAAAAAGGTTGTGCAATTTGTCCCATGGTTCGATTGGGGGGCTATGAGAGAACTGTGAGTACTGCTGAGAGCAGAGGCAACTAGATTGAATGGTACACCAAACAGATCGCTAGATTTATTAATTTCCATGTCTTTCCTTGACTTCAGGATGGCTTTTTAATACAGTTTTATGCTGGCTTTCTGTAGTACTTTAGTAAGAGGGCACGTATTTTTATCCTATTTATTCTGTGTTTGTTTCATTTACTTTTGTTCAGCAGAAAATCACAGGTATGGTGTGATTAGGTGCAGGGTTTTCTAAGTGGTGGTTGGCCCAACGCCACCCGGAAAGAAAATGATGTAAAAGCGTACAATTTGGAGGCACATGATGGATCTTTTCCTAAGGTTTAGCCAAGCCTCTGTGATAAACAAGCAATGGCAAAGCCAATAGGTCTTATCTATGCATGATCTTTTGCCTTTGTCAATTTTTTGAAGACATGTTGCACAGCAGCACGCCCTCTGTGCAAGATCTCTTAAAGTCAAGGAAAAAAAGACGATGAAGATGCCAACATTTAGGAGTGGGGGGAGAAGAGGAACTATTACCTCAATCACGTAGTGAGCAGTGGATAGGCACTGAATAAACAGAATCAATCTAAAGTGACGCTTTGCCTGTGCTGTCCAATTAGGAGGCTGCAAAGCAGAGTGGCACAGAAGCCAACAATTGGCAGACTCCTAGCCATTTGGTGTGAGCAGGATGGACCTAAAAATCACATCAGTTTATTCTTGCAAAAAGAAAACGGGAGTTTCAGTTTTGTGTCTCATAACTGGCTGGGTATTCAGTAAATATCAATGAAGGGCTGAGGGTGTGTCAAGTCTTTGGCTGAGTGGTCCAGTATGACTCACCTGTTAAGGTAGTTTAAGAATAGGAGGTGAAAAGAGAGCAAGACCGAATGGGGAATATAAACATGTAACCTCTATTATCATGCCACAGGACACTGTGGGCTGATTCATGAAGTACAGCAGTACCCAGTTCTGTAATCTTACATGCTTTTGAGAAACTGCTGCACAACATCCATCTGCAAAGAGGGCACTGTTCATTCTCCTGGAAGTAATTGTATATGAATATTCCCATTTTATACCATTTTAGATGTATTTGCTAATTTGCAAAGTTATGTAGAAGCATATTGAAGAGTACTAAAGGAGTACTACTTTAAATACTTCAGCATTCCTTTCTGAATAGAATCCCAAATAAGGTTTGAATCATACTGGGATATTTTAGAAAGAGCTTTCAGGAGAATGTTGGTAGTGTTGTCTCAGCACAGCCCCTGATCTCAATGTGTCTTCCCAAGTGAGAGACAAAAGTAGAACGGCATGTTAAAGAGTTCATAAAGGAAAGATTTCTAAAGAAAGTTATGATTTTCTGCTGTTCTAACTCATTTCCATCTGCACGTGTAAATATTTGCATATTCTGATCTTGGAGTTTGCAATCTGAGATGACTTTTTGTACACCCAAGTACAGCTTAAGAGTGCCAAAAAAAACTTTAGAAGGAGACCTATTCAGGGGTATAGCTCCAGGAGAAGTGTTTGTGGTGTTACACTCCCCTAAAAAATGTATTGTGTGCTAAATATTGGGTACAAGTGCTTTCAGTAGGTAATGTGTCGGTCAGACTTCACCTTTGATTTCTACGACTACACCTCTGTGTTTTGGAGGATTTAGAAAATGTTGATTAGTTTGAGAAATAATGTGTTTTAGGTACCACTAACAATCTGCACTCCTCTTTCTTTCCACCGCCCCTAAACACCCCTCCCCCACTTACGTCCTGATTCTCATATGCTATGTTTTAACAAGATGTCCTAAAATGAATGTTGGGAAATCTAACACCCCCCATTCTTATTGACCAAGCTACCCCTCTGGACCTATTCTCTCACTCGAGCTGCACCTCACCTGCCCCTTTCACTATTATTATTATTATTATTATTATTATTATTATTATTATTATTATTATTATTATTATTATTATTATTATTATTATTATTATTATTATTATCATTACTGTGATTATATTACTGTAATAATTAAGTTTTATAAAATGTTGTCTCCTTGTGGTTACCTTGGACCACGTGCCTGAGAGCTGACAATATACAGCAAAATAATATGAATGGGAGGTTAGAAACCAGTCGAAAGAGTAAATAACCGGTGCCTCCATTTGGTTATATAATAAACCGAAGACTACGCTTGTTCCTTGTTGGCCAAGCACTAGGAAATTGTAATTGAATGATTCGTTGTCAAGGCAACGTTTTTGCTGACTTCATTTTAGAGGCACAGTGGGTGAATAGTTCCTAGCGCTTCCAAGGTATTTTTTTAGATTCCCCTTTTTATACAGTTTAAGGTGAGGAAGTTTAAGAAAGGTAAATTAAGTTAAGGATCACATTTCAACACTAAGACATTTCCTTCAAGACAACGTACACCGAAAAATGATTTACAAAATCAAGATCTGTGGTACTTTTAAGGAGAAGTTTGGTAAACGTTTTTTGTATCGCTGATCTATGCGAGTTAAAAAAAAAAATAGATAAAAAAAAAAGCGAGAGAGCATATTTTATCAGTGATGCTACATCACCATCTAGTGGCAAATGAGCAAAAGTCAAAATTTTATTAACCATAGCACTTTAATTTAGATTTTCAGATGAATAAAATGCTTCTGAACTGATAGCATTGTAAAGAAAGTGCTAATTAGATCGTATGCAATGACGGATAAACATGGGAACTATTTCTACTAGTACTTAAAGGAAATTAGATTAGTTATCAAATAATGTTGCTCTTGTATTTACACAAGAGTATTTTTGCTGATCAAGTCATGGGGTAGGATCGGCTATTTTTAGAGCGGCCCAACTAAGACGAGGAGGAAGGGGACGCTCCCCAGGAAAAGTTTAAGAAACAAACTTTGTAAAACGGACTGGAGAAACCCAGTTTAGGGCTCTCTCTTTCGCTATAATGGGAGATAGTGATCAAACTTGGACACAGATTCTGCATTTCAGAAATACTGTTGGAAAATCAAGTGCCCCCCTTTTTTTTACCTTCAGGGTTTTCCCCGACTCCAATTTAATGTAAAGCCAAACCCAGAACATATTATGATCCAGTGCCTGTGAGTGGGACAAGAAGCCTTAGCGCTGTGGCGCCCAGTGCGACAAGTTTTGGCCCCAGTGGCATCCTCCTCCACAGATTCCACAACCCCCCTCCAGTGGGGCCCTTATCACTCCTTGGCCCCTTTGAAGCATTTCTTGATTTTTTTTAATAGCAGTCAAACCAGTGTAGGATGTCAGAGCACCTTACATGACAAACATATACTGCAGAGAGGAATGATTGTCTAAATCAATGTATAGGAAACGTTACATAAGACAATAAGATCTAGGAATTACATATCACCCAGGTATGTTAAAAGTCTTTCATCTGGGGAAACGTAGAGGCAGAATTATTACGTTTTCACGCAACACAGAGCAGTAACCAAAGTTGATGCAGTGTGTTGTGTGAAAAGGGGAGAGTACAACAGCGCCATCTATTCTATGATACAGAGCTGTTGCTCTTTCCCCTAGTGCTGGGTTACTTTAGGGTGCCTTGCGCCTAACGCACACACCCTTGCACGATAGTGTGTACGTGATGTCAAGCATTGGTTCAGTTCATTACCAGTTTGTGTGGTGAACAGTTACACCTGCTTCAAGGAGGTGTAATGCTTTGAAGCAAATCTGTTTCTACCAATTATAGAAGATAGGAATTAGTATCAAAACCCATGGGGGCTTGCATAGGAATGCCCATGTACTGCCCTTGATACAAAGTAGAACACACCGGAGCATAGTGCCACTTAATGTAACATTAGGGATACATCTCAACACAAAACTTGATTTTTGCTGGAAGTAAATCTCAAAACAATACTTTATGACATGTTTGTGTCAGTTTCCTGATGCAAAGTAGTAAATAAAATAGTGGATGGGGATCTGTATACTTATAAAAATGTATTACTACCCAAAAGAATCATTTTTGGCAACCTTAGAATGATGAAAGTTTGAGGAAAAAAGCAAAAAGGTTATAAACCTTTGCCTTGAAGTTTGCATGCAGCACTTTGATGCCAGTTTATCAGTCACTGTGATGCATTAGAATGGTGGTAACCTATTAAGTGCAAGTAACAGAATGATTTCTACATGCTACACACTGTGCTTTGCAGCAGGATCATTCATCCTCTATAATACTTTAGCACGAGTCAAAACTATCACTAGACAAATCACAGATCGCTCTTTTAGGTGCTTTAATCACCAGAGTTAGCATGTTGCTGTTATTATTTTTCCTTGTGAATGCATCACAATCAAAGATCTGTGCAGGCTGCTCTTACCTCTCATCAGCCTGTGATTCAAACTGTGCCCCCTCAACCTTGGTCTGCCAGAAGCGATGGCATCCAGTGCACCACCCTAAAGCCAGCTCTGTCGGTGACTGTTCTTTAATTAACCAATGCAATCTCACTAAGGTTGGTAGAGTTCAGACAAACACAGTCAGGCAGTCTTGCATGAAAATATATTAAATGAAAGGTCTTCCTGCAATCACCCTTGGACCAGCTTCATGTTTTTGGAAGTTATAAACCCATAACAGCAAATGACACCATCATCCCTCTTTCCCATCTCATTCCTGCCATTAGTAGGATGAGACATGCCCAGGAAAAAAACAATGGTGTTAACACTTTAAAAGCAAGATATTTATTCCCCTCGTTCCTAAAAACCTAAGAAACCTCACTTTTGGCTCGAATGTACTTGATGTCTGGTTTCCACGAGGCAGACTCTGTGCTGGATGCAGCTTTGTACCTATGTAAGGTCCTTTTCTTGCTTTCTTTGCTTTATGCATTAACTGTACTCTTGTAGTTAAATCTAAAATCCATCCTGGTTTCTTTACATTATGGCTATCATAATGGGCCTTGCCTTTCAGGCCGATGTTTAGATCCCTGGAATTCTTCTTAAGTGCCTACTTTGGGACACAGGGCATGCAACATTCAGGTCTGGGTTTTGACAGCACAGCTGTCAATCAGATATGTTGATACCAAAATATAGTGAGCTCTGGGCCCACCTCTTTCAGTCATTGGCTTGAGACTTTGTCAGTCATATCAATGTTCAGCCCATGATGGGAGGCTCTGCTACGCATGTCATTTTATTTCCCTTAGACAATGGGGATCATTGGGGATATGTTTGGCTTGACTCATTTAAGATAGTTACTTTTTCTGAGTTTGCTTTCTGAATGGTGTATGCTAATCTACTTAATACGAACTGTCAGGTTAGCCTAGGTAGTAGACTCAATGCCCCTCATATTTGTGTGAGAACTGCAGATCGTATGTAAGTCTGAGATGGGATGACACTTTCATGCTCCCACTGATGATTGCATTAGTCCATTTAACATGAGATTATCCTAATAGCTCTGCTATTACCAAATTCTGTACACTGTGAAGGGCTGGCAGGAAGCACTTTACACACGCTACCATTATGCTCCTGTTCCTCTGGCTCAGATGTCTTTCTTATCTGATTCAGGTGTCTTTCTTACGTTTTATAGCTACTAATGTAGAATCCTCTGTTGACATGTAGCCACAATGCTTTTGTGGCTCAGTACTCAAAGAACAATAGGTTCAGACAGTTAGTATAGGTACTTCTCACTTGTCAAAAGAGCCTGTTGAAGCAGATATGCTAAATTAAGAAAATTATTAATGAGGTATATGTGTTTACTAATGAGAAATGCACAGAGAAATTAATCATAGAGAAAAGAATGTGCACGTTTGAAAATGTGCTCTCGGGGAGTGATCAACATGTGTACTACTAGAACTAAAACTGTAAGTAATAATGAAAATATATGAGAAAAATGTAATAATATGTCTAATGAGATGTATAACCTGTGTTTTGCATTAAATTGTAGTGCTAAGTTAGCTGAACTAAAGGACTAGTCTCCCTAGGCCTCGCACACTGAGAGCAGAAAACAATAACTGCATTTGCACAGAAGTTGCTACGAACTAGCCTTGACCCGCGCGATGTTAAAGTTGCTTAGCTAGAATTTTCTGCAATGTACCGACGGACAGAAGATGAAGACAATTTGATACAATTATGTGTAGAGTAGGCTAAATGTACTTTCCAAGGACTTGAACAATGAAGGCACTGACTGAAGAGGAACATGCAACAATTTTGATACTTGAAGAGCCGGATGATGAGGACATCGTAAAGTGGACCAATCCGCATCTTGTGAATGAACTGATATTAAAATTTGTAGATTTAGTAAACAAATACTATTGGTTAAAGTTATATCTGCTGACTGACTGACCAATTAGAAATTAGTGGGATGGACAGGGAGACCCTAATAAAAAGTCATGACAAGGGGCTAAAACTTCAGATGCAGGAGAATTTAGAGAGGTGCAAGGGGAGAATTGATGACGTCAAGAGACGCTGTCCGAGGTGCCGACATTAGGCTCATACTCTGTGAGCCTGATCTGTGGCTGACTAATTGATGACCTGAAGACGAAGACTGACTTGTTGCTGATCCATTCTGGATAGGTAGCTATGAAAATGTGACTGACAATGTTTATGCCTTTTCTTCTAGGTACCAACTGCACCGATTATAGAAATTCTTCTTTAGATAGATTTTTTCCAAATTAATGTTTTCACTAAACATGTTTCGCATGAAGACCAACATGCTGATGCTAATCTTGGTTAGGTAGGCTGTTAAGGGTGACGTTGGCAGTGACAAAGGACTGACAAACGTATTTTGCTGAACTTTGCTATTAATGCTGGTATTCTTAGTTTATGAAATTGCATTGTCGTATATGTTTCTTTCAAGAGATGATGTTTTCGATTAATGAATTAATAAATTGAGTGGATTGAATAAAGCTTGAACTAATGGATGATTTAGGATTGTAATCAATAGGGAAATAAAATTGATTAACTCATTCCTCAGTTGTGGTTATTCATGAGTAGATGGTTATAAGCTGTTTTCCATAGAATGCTTCTTGATTATTGTTGTTAGCCATTGATTCAGTAGTCACTGCATGACTAGGATACTCCATGTTATTCAAAAGGTTCATCGACCTATACGCATCCCCTTGTCAGTTTACTTACTAAGGACCAGGCGCGCTAGCTAGCCAATGGGTTGAAGCCAACATGTAAGAAATTGTAGTTGAAGAATAAACCAGTCCTGACTACACATACAGTAAGAATAAGTCATTAACTTGAATTGTAATTTATTAATACAAGATTGAAAGCAAAAGTTTATTTTCATGCCCTCATCCCAATAAAAATCATGCTGTTTGACAAATCCAACTTTCTGTCCGAGGGCCAATGGTTTGCACTACTCTTGTATTTACTACTTACCCAGTCTCACAAACCAATAGGGAGTCAGCCATGATGTGTATGTGCAAAACCTGTTGAATTCAGAGTTTGAATAAAAACATACTTGTCTTGATTGCATCTCCAAACTGAAGACTTTCAGAACGTAGAGGTAAAACCAAGGGAACAATGAGAATGTCGACAAGGTCAAACAATTCTTTTAATAGAGAAGGACAGTGATGTAGCAGGAGTGTTAATACTGTCCCTTCTGTCAAGGGATCCTCCATACATGACAGTTTTTACATTAGGCAAACCAACTACTAATAGTTGTGACTGTGGAGTGATGCAATGAGAGGCCTTTTTAGTGTGCATTTGTCTTACACTAATGATTGAAACATAGGTGGTATCGACATTTAATTTCATGTTTGAAGAAATAATCTGTCACTATGTTATATTTTGGAGTCTAACCTAATAGTTTGCATTAACCAGACTGAATTTCTATTAAAGTTTTTAATACGTGTGGAAAAATAGGGAAATGGAGTTCTGCGCAACACTGACTGAAATGTATTGACAATGTTATTTTGTTTTAAAAGTTACTGTAACATGAACACTAATGAAAATGTATTAATGCAGAATTTATAGTTTGCATATTAAAATGTGTTTTATTTCAATATATTAATGTGCTTGTTTAATACATTTGCATTAGCCTAAGCAAGGCCTGTTAGGCCCTGCATGTGTGACTGTGCAGAAAATGTCAAGTCATCTTGATATTTTGTACCTTCCTTTCAGACTCTGTTTTCATGAGAATGCCAGTTTGGTAATGGATGCCTATTGTTCTACAAATAGGGAGTTGTAAGAAAATGTCCTTGAGGACACCATCCTGGACTGTGGACTGGCAGTTTAAACATTTGTTTCAATCTTGCATGGAAGTATGCAGATGAATGCCATTCTCATGGCAGACCTGGAAACCCATGTCGATGTTTCAAGTTAAATGATTGATTTTGATTGGATGATGCCCCTTCAATGTCAAATGAACTGTGGTATTGATGAATCATCTTGTCTTCTGAACGTTAATATGCCAATACCCAACTGGACTTTGGTCAGAGAATCCCTGGAGCTCAGAGAAGAATCATTTTGCCCTTTACCCCGCTATTGCATGCTGAACCCCTTAGACTCTGAGAGGTATCGCCCTCTCTGCCTTTGTCCCTTTGAAATGTCTTGCTGAGACTTAGAGATTTCTCCATAGCCCATAGAAGAAGACTCTTGATCTAGCTTCTGACCTGCTGACACTTTCCCTTTTTACGTACTTTTTTCCCTATTTAGTTAGTGACCTGATGCCCAAGATTACTTTTTACCAAATTATGTTTGCCCCTTTTGTCTTTTTTGTCTTTTGCTCACGTGTTCTACTCCACACGTTTTTCCCTCATTGGTTAATCTGTAGGATTTTCCTTTGCCCAAATTGGCTGAACCTTGATGATTTGAACTGCTGTAATATTTATTAAAACTGACCAATGCTTGTTTTCCATACATCAGGTTATTTTACGGATCTTCTGTATTTTCTTTGTTGAGTGCTTATTTCTCTTAACCCCTTAGCTGCTGTGAGTTCCCCTCCCTCCCCCCCTCCCCCCAGTGCTGAGACTTTTTTTGGCTATTTGGGGTAGTTTGCGCTTAGGCCCCCATAACGTTTCATCCACATAAGCTATCTGCACCACATTTGCGCCCTTTTTTCCCAACATTGTGGGGATTGTAAAGGTACCTGAAGTTTATGGGTTCCCCTGGAGAAGACCAATAAATTAACCAAAATACAGCTACAATTTTTTTTTTTTTTTTTTTTAATGGAGAAAAAGTGCCACAGAAGAAAGCATCAGTTTTTTTCCCTGCAAATGGAATCAACAAAGGGTTTCTGGTGCTAAAATCACCATCTTCCCAGCTTTCAGAAACAGGCAGACGTGAATCAGAAAACTACATTTTTCAACACAGTGTTGGCATTTTATTGGTACCTACCCCATTTTTCCTTTTTTTTGGGCTTTCAGCCTTCTTCCAGTTAGTAACAGAAATGGGGGTGAAACCAATAGTGGATCTTGGACAACTAAACATTTTTGAAAAGTAGACAAAATTCTAAATTTGGTGATTGGTCATTTGTGTAGATCCTTTAAGATTTTCCTACAGAAAGTAACAGTTTAAATAAAAAAAATATTAAAATTGAGCTAAAAAAAAAGTCATTTCTATCTACGTTTCTTCCGTAACTTTTTCCACCTATGGTAGATTTTTCAAAGCAATATACTGTTATGTCTGCTGGACCCTTCTGGTTGCAGGGACATATAGGGCTTGTAGGTTTATCAAGAACCCAAGGTATCCAGAGCCAATAAGTGAGCTGCACCTTGCAATGAGTTTTCATTGTATACCGGGTATAGAGCAATTCATTTGGTAAAATACAAAGATAGAAAAAAATGGGCACCATATAAGGAGTTTAGAAGCAGTGGTTATTTACACATCTCTGAATTTGGAGGTCCCCATACTAGCATGTGAATGACAGGGAATTTCTCAAAATGACTTCTTTCTTACACACTGTCTTACATTTGGAAGGCAAAAATGTAGAGAAAGACAATTGGCAATAACACATGTTCTATTCTGTGTTCCCCCAAGTCTCTTGATCAAAATGGTACCTCACTTGAGTGGATAGGCCTCGTGCCCTAAAACGCAACATGGACACATCACATTTTTCCATTGAAAACTGACGTGTTTTTGCAAAGTGCCTAGCTGTGAATTTTGGGCTGTTGCTCAGCCAGCACCTAGGGAAAGCTACCAGACCTGTACATTTCTAGAAAGTAAACACCTACGGGAATCCAGGATGGGGTGACTTGTGGGGATCTCACTGGGTTCTATCACCCAGAATACTTTGCAAACCTCAAAATTGAGTTAAAAAACACCCTTTCCTCACAATTCGATGCTGCAAAGTTCTGGAATCTGAGGGGAGCCCCGAACTTCCTTCCACCCAGCATTCCCCCAAGGCTAACGATAAAAATGGCACCTCACTGGTGTGGGTAGGTCTAGTGCCCGCGTCAGGAAATGCCGCAAAACACAACATGGACACATCACATTTTTCCAATGAATACTTATGTGTTTTTTGCAAAGTGCCTCGCTGTGGTTTTCGACCTCTAGCTCAGCCGGCACCAAAGGAAATGTTAGAAACTGGATCTCTAGTTGGCAATCAGTTTGCACCCTGTCCAAGTAGGGATCCTTACTCTACCCTGGATAAGGGAGATACCCAGCTCGGATAACCCCTGCTCAATCCCTTGGTAGCTTGGCAAGAGCAGTCAAGCTTATCTTACAAACAATGTGTAAAGTATTTGCACATAACACACAGTAATACAGTGAAAACACTATGATAGGACACCACACCAGTTTTAGAAACAATAGCCAATATTTATCTATGTAAAACACAACCAAAACAAGAAAAATCCAGCATACAGTAACAAAGATATACATTTTTCAAGAATTAACTTAAAAATACAGTTCCTTGAAGTTGATGGCTCTGTCTGGGGCTATCACGGCGTCGCAAACAACAAATCCAACAGTTCAGGCCAGCCATGACATCATGGATCAGCTATGGTGTCGGGGAGATCCGCAAACAGTACCTTGGAAGGGGTCGTTGGGCTCTTGGAGCCACACGCGTTGCAGATCGAACTCCGGGATGATGACAAAGTCAGGAGCACTGGGGTTAATGGTTATGGGTCTGCGATGTGAAGCGGGAAGATGCAATGTGCACTGCCCGCAGGTCATGGTGCAGGCAGCGGCTTGGTGACGGCGTCCTGTGGCTTCAGTGAGACCAGGACTGCAGTGTGAAGCAGGGCGGTGTGACATGAAGTGTCTCCAAGTCATGGTGCAGGCAGCGTCGTCGTCGTTGCTGAAGCGATGTTGTCGATAGGCCGAAGGCGGCAGCGCGGGGCAAACTCTGTGTGGTTCGTGGTGCAGACTGGGGTGTCTGTTGATGATGCTGGAGTTGATGGCACTGGCGTTGGTGGTGCAGGACGGGGCGTGGTATCATGTACCTCACAAGAGGTGTCCTCAGGCCACAGTCTAGGCAGCGGCGCTGGTGTCAGTGTGGAGCGGCGGCATTGGGGATGCCAAGGCTACTGAGTGAGCAAAGCAATGCGGAGTGCGGGGCCCATGGGTCACGGTGCAAGCAGCAGCTTGTGATGGTGTCCGGTGGCAGCAGGGGTCAGACCAGGGTTGCGGTTTGATGTGGGGCACGGCTCTGTGTGGTGTCACAGGTCATGCTGCAGGCAGCGGCTTGGTGACAGCAATTTGTGGCATCAGTGAGACCAGGACTGCAGTGTGAAGCAGGGTGGTGCAACATGCAGTGTCTCCAGGTCATTGTGCAGACAGCGGCGTCATTGTTGCGGAAGCAAAGTTGTCGATAGGCCAAAGGCGGCGGTGCGGGGCGAACTCTGTGCGCCACCCATGGGTCGCGGTGCAGACTGGGGCATCTGTTGACATTGCTGGAGTTGATGGCACTGGCGTCCGTGGTGCAGGACGGGGCAGGGTATCATGTACCTCACAAACGGTGTTCTCAGGCCACGGTGTAGGCAGTGGCACTGGTGTCAGTGTGGAGCGGCGACATTGGGGATGCCAAGGCTATGGTGTGAGCAAGGCGATACGGAGTGCGGGGCTCATGATGGCGTCAGGTGGCAGTGGGGGTGAGACCAGGGTTGCGGTGTAACATGGGGCATGGCTCTGTGTGGTGTCATCAGGTCACAGTGCAGGCAGCGGCATCATTGATGGCATCATGGTGGTTTTTATTCTGTTGCAGCACAAAACACACAGTTCCCAGTGCTGTAGGCAGATGGAACTGAAGTCTTTGATATCCCTGAGACTTCCAACGTGAGGCAAACTCTACTTCAAGCCCTTAGAGAAACTTCACAAGCAGGAGACACAGCAAAGTCCAGTTTTTGTCCTCTTTAAGGCAGAAACAGCAACTGCAGGCCAACCCAGCAAAGAACACACAGCAAAGGGGCAGTACTCCTCCTTCAGCTCTTCTCCTTGGTAGAGGTTCCTCTTGATCCAGAAGTGTTCTAGAAGTCTGGGGTTTTGGGTCCACTACATATACCAGTTCTGGCCTTTGAAGTAGGAAAATTTTAAAGGCCAGGCTCCAGACACACTCCAGGGGGCAGGAAACTGCATTGTGTGAGGACAGGCAGCTCCTCCCTTCCCACCTTAGCCCAGGAGACTCATCAGGATATGCAGGCTACACCTCAGCACCCTTTGTGTCACTGTCTAGAGGGAATTCACAAACAGCCCAACTGTCAGTCTGACCCAGACATGGATTCCACAGGCAGGCAGAGGCACAGAATGGTTAAGCAAGAAAATGCCCACTTTCTAAAAGTGGCATTTTCAAACAGACAATCTAAAAACCAACTTCACCAAAAGATGTATTTTTAAATCGTGAGTTTAGAAACCCCAAACTCCAGATCTCTATCTGCTCCCAATGGGAAACTGCACTTAAAAGATATTTAAAGGCATTCCTCATGTTAACCTATGGGAGAGATAGGCCTTACAATAGTAAAAACCGAATTTGGCAGTATTCCACTATCAGGGCATGTAAAACACACCAGTACATGTCCTACCTTTTCAATACACTGCACCCTGCCAATGGGGCTACCTAGGTCCTACCTTAGGGGTGCCTTAAATGTAGTAAAAGGGAAGGTTTGGGCCTGGCAAGTGGGTACACTTGCCATGTCAAATTGGCAGTACAAGACTGCACACACAGACACTGCACTGACAGGTCTGAGATATGTTTACAGGGCTACTCGTGTGGGTGGCACAATCAATGCTGCAGGCCCAATTGTAGCATTTGATTTACAGGCCCTGGACACACATAGTGCACTTTACTAGGGATTTATTAGTAAAACAATAATGCCAATCAGGGATAAACCAATCACCAATACAATTTAAACATGGAGCTCTTGCACTTTGGTAATGTGTGCAGAGTCAATAAATCAGCAAAAACAAAGTCCAGCATACCATCAAAAACAGGTGGTCAGAAGGCAAAAAGACAGGGGAAACACGGGAACGATGGCAGGTCTAACAGGAAACCTACCAAACCTGTACATTTTTGGAAAGTAGACACCTAGAGGAATCCAGGATGGGGTGACTCGTCTAGTTCTCAGTGGGTTCTGTCACCTAGTATCCTTTGCAAACCTCAAAATTGGGCAAAAAAACACTCTTTCCTCACATTTCGGTGCTGCAAAGTTCTGGAAGATGAGTGGAGCCACAAGCTTCCTTCCACCCAGCATTTCCTAAGTCTCCCGATAAAAGTGGTACATCACTTGTGTGGGTAGGCCTATTACCCGCAACAGGAAATGCCCCAAAACACAACGTGGACAAATCACATTTCTCCAATGAAAACAGATGTGTTTTTTGCAAAGTGCCGAGCTGTGGATTTTGGCCTCTAGCTCAGCCAGCACCTAAGGAAACCTACCAAACCTGTACATTTTTAGAAAGTAGACGCCTAGGGGAATCTAGGATGGTGTGACTTGTGGGGCTCTCACTGGTTTCTGTCACCCAGAATCCTTTGTAAACCTCACAATTGAGTTATAAAACATTCTTTCCTTATATTTCAGTGCTGCAAAGATCTGGAATCTGAGGGGAGCCACAAACTTCCTTCCACCCATCATTCCCACAAGTCTCTCGATAAAAATGGTACCTCACTTGTGTGGGTAGGCCTAGTGCCCACGACAAGAAATGCCCAAAACGTACTGTAGCGATAATGATAACTGAGGTGAGTGTACTAATTAGTCCTGGGATCTGGAACCATTTAGGGAAACCTATCAAACCCAGACATTTCTATAAAATAAAATAAAAATAGACACCCACGGGAGACCACTGAGGTGTGGTTTGCATGAAATCCCCAATGTTTTTTTACCCAGAATACCCTGCAAAGGTAACACATTGAATAAAAACAGTATTTCCCTTGCATTTCTGTGAAGTAAACTACAGGAATATGCATGGATCCACAAACATTTTACCTGCCGGCGTTTCCCAACTTTTTCTTATAAAAATGCCACCCCACTGGTGTGGCTGGGCCTAGACAGGAATGGTTCACACAAAGGTCAATGGTAATCCTTGCATGAGGGCTACTGTTGACCCTGGAGTAATCCATTCCTGACGCCAACACTAGGCACACAAGTGGCGTGTTTTTATCAGGACAAGTGGGGAAACACTGGGTGGTAGGGATTTTGTGGATCCCTGCAAATTCCTCTGGTTTACGTGACGGAAAAGCAAGGAAAAATAGTGTTTTTAATCAATGTTTCACCTTTGCAGGGTATTCTGGGTGAGAAACCTTTGTGGAATCCACACACATCACACCTACATGGACTGCCCTGAGTGTCTAGTTTTCAGAAATATCTGGGTTTGGTAGGTTTCCCTAAACGACCACCTAGCCCAGGACCAAAGATACAGGTGACCGTCTTACGAAACCAGGCTGCTTTGTGATGTCTCCACAATACGTTTTGGGCATTTCTCTGTCACGTTACTTGCTCACCCACACAAGTGAGGCAAAGTTTTTCTCTGGAGACTTAGGGGAACGCAGGGTGGTAGAAGATTTGTGGCTGCCAGCAGATTCCAGAACTTTCCCTAACAGAAATGCAAGGAAAATGTGTTTTTTGAGCAAAGTTTATGATTTCAAGGGAATTCTGGGCAAAGGAAAATTGGTGAGAGCCATGCAAATCCTGCACCCTTGAACTCCCCTACTACCAGTAGGTTGAAATTAATCCATCACTCACACTGGTTGGCCTTAGCACCTGCAACATTTATGGTTTGAAAGCATGAATACCTATCGTAGCATTTGAATGTTGAAACCAGGCCTTCTGAATATGCGTCATAAAGCCACTTCACAGCACTAACCAATTTATGGTCCATTCACACACAACACTTTCATACCACCTGCCACGGGCCCAATACAACCAATCACTGCACTCACATCAACTTACCACTGCCAGACAAGGGCCCATAACATTCATAAGGCACAGGACGGAATAAGCTTGACTATATTTTATCACCTGTCAAGCAACTGCCTCCTTCTTCCTGAACATTAACGAAGGCATGCATAAGGAACCTTTACTATTGACTCCCATGACAGCCACCTGAGGCTCAGGAAGACATGTTTTTCATGCCTCTTTAGTGCACTCACTATGCTAAATCCAACTCCTTCCAGTTTGTGGATGCAAGCTGGGGTTTTTCGAAAAATGCCTTGTGAGGTCCATTCATCGAACTGAGTGACCTTATCTTCAATTGAAACTAAGGCAGACATGCTGGGTGTTAGACTTTTCATCTTTGGCATGGTCTCCCTTAATTTTTTGCCTCTGTTTCCCAGTGTGTTGGATTCTGTTTTTGCTGTTTTTGTTACTCTGGGCACTTTATCACTGCTAACCAGTGCTAAAGTGCAAGTGCTTCTATACAAAATGTGTATATAATTGGTTGATCCATGATTGGCATATTTGATTTACTAGTAAGTCCCTTGTAAAGTGAACTAGAGGTGCCCAGGGCCTGTAAACCAAATGCTAATAGTGGGCCTGCAGCACTGGTTGTGCCACCCACCTAAGTGGCTCTGTAATCATGTCTCAGACCTGCCACTGCAGTGCCCAGGTGTGCAGTTTTAAACTGTAAATTCGACTTGGCAAGTGTACCCTCTTGCCAGGCCTAAACCTTCCCTTTTCTTACATGTAAGGCACCCCTAAGGTAGGCCCTAGGTAGCCCCAAGGGCAGGGTCCAGTGTATGGTTAAGGTAGGACATATAGGGGGTCATTCTGACCTCGGCGGTAAAAGGCTCTTACCGCCGGTCAGAAGACCGCCATTCTACCGCCGCGGCCGCGGTAAACCGCCACGGTCATTCTGACCCACAACTGCCAAGCCGCCAAAAACCCGACATCCACGGAAGGCTGCCTCATCAGCGGTCAGCGATAAACTGGAGATGACCAAACCTCCACCGTCACGCCAACACAAACACGCCCATGCCATTACGACCCACAAATCCACGCGGCGGTCTTTCAACCGCGGTATTCCATTGGCGGTACACACCGCCGCGCTCAAAATACACACCCAGCTCCAAAACACAGCCACATTGGACAATTTGAAATACACACACCTGATACACATACAAACACCACTCCCACACATCCAATCAACTATAAAACACACACCCACATCACCCACAAACCCCCACTACTAGAAATTCGGAGAGAAGGCGAGAGAGAGAGAGAGAGAGAGCACAGCTATCGAAAACCCCAACACACACAGGAACACAACATCATCACCCACACTACATCCACGCACAAAACACCACACACCACCACACACACCACACTCATCACCACAAACACCACCCCACACCACCCCATGGCACCCCAAAGACACCCCAGGTTCTCGGACTAAGAACTCAGGGTCATGGTGGAGAAAATAATTAGGGTAGAGCCCCAGCTATTCGGCACACAGGTGCAGCACACCACAATAGCCAGGAAGGCGGAGCTATGGCAAAGGATCGTCGACAGGGTCAACGCTGTGGGATAGCATCCCAGAAACCGGGAAGACATCCGAAAGCGCTGGAACGACCTACGGGGGAAGGTGCGGTCGATGGTGTCAAGACACAATATCGCTGTGCAGAAGACTGGCGGCGGACCCCCACCCACTCCACCCGAATTCACAGCATGGGAGCAAGACGTCTTGAACATCCTGCATCCTGAGGGCCTCGCTGGAGTAGGCGGAGGAATGGACTCTGGTAAGTCTAATCTCAACTACCTTACCCCCCCCCCAACCACCAGCATGCCAACCCACACCCCCACCCTCACCCCCAACCCCCCAGCACACATCCTCCCTGCCAATGTCTCACCAGCACAACCCACCCAACACAACACCAATCCCTGAATGCCAACACAAACCATGGACACCCATCACCTAAGCATGACCATTGCACATACCCATCCCCCCCCACAAACCACCCTCACAACTTCTCCCACAAGGGAATGCCCGCACAGGGGGACAAGGGCACCCCCAAATCGCAAGCCATGGCACACACAGAAGCAATAACCATACTCTTTTACCCCTGCAGGGCCTGAACGCCAACACACTGGCCAGGAGGGTCCAGATTTGTCCATCCCGCCCCCAGAACAGGCCCCCAGTGATGACAGCAGCTCTGTCGACCTAGAACCTGATGACCAGCCCGGACCATCGGGGACCTCTGGACAGTCGGTTCCCCACACACAGACACAGGCCACAGCAGACCCAACCCCCTCTGGGAATACCAGCACAGCTCCCACCCAGCGGGCCCATGCCTCTGTCTCTAGGACGCGTCAATCAGCGGTGTGTCCTCCACTACAGGGCACCCAGGCTGACCCACCGCCCCAACAACAACAGGGACCTGGGGGCAGTGGTAGTGGGCACACCGTCCAGGGGACAGAGGCCCGGGGAAACAGGGCAACTGGGAGGGCTGCAGTGCGAGAGGGGGTGGACCGGCCCAGGGAACCCACTCTCCAAGAGGCCCTCACCACCATCATGGGAGCATACCACCACTCCCAGGAGACGATGGCGACAGTACTGGCCAGGTTCCAGGAGATCCAGGCACAGCAGGAGGAACGGTACATGGGGTTCAGAGACGAACTCAGGAACATCGGTTCCGCAATGGGGACCATCGTCCTGGCCCTCAACCAGATAGTCACCACATTGCGGGACCATGTGGCACCCCAAAGGGCCCCTGTCACTAGCCCGGACCACGAACAGCCTACCACCTCCGCCGGCGCTAGTGGACAGGAGGCCCCCACACAACGACAGTCCACCAGAACCCCACCTCCTGCTGAAGATCAACCACCCCGCAAGCGGAACCTGAGATCACACAAGAAGACAGAGTAGGATGCCAAGACCCCCGCCAGCATAAGATACCCCCTGATGTCATCCCACTGTCCCACATTGTCACCCTGTCCAACCTTGAACTGCCCCTGCTCCATCCTTCCACAGGCATATGGACAATGTACCTGTGCGACTGAGAACTGGACTCTGCCATGGACATTACTCCACCCCCACCCATCACCGTTTTACTATCATGGACCCATATGCAGCACTTAAAATAAATCACCAATTGCACTTCAAAAATCAGGAGTCTGCTTGTATTCTTTACAAATGTATTTCACATAACGGTGCAATAATGTTCAGTCACATTGTGATGACAACATACCAATGTCTATAAGCATTAGTCCATGGGCAAACAAAGCAGCAGTCACGCTGTGGGTCATACAGCTCTGAAAAGGGAAGGGAAAGTCAAAAATCAGTTAAAAGGAACTGGGGGGAAACACAGAAAGTAGAGATGCAGGAGGGCAGAAGTAAATGTAAAAAGGCGTGGGTGATTCTTACCTGTGTGCTACTGAAAATACTCTTGTATAACTGTGTCCCTGTTGTCCGTGTCGTCCCCGTCGTCTTCCTCCTCTTCACTCTCCACAGGCTCCACAGCTGCTACAACACCACCATCTGGACCATCCTCCTGCAGGAAAGGCACCTGGCGTCGCAATGCAAGATTGTGAAGCATACAGCAGGCCACGATGATATGGCACACCTTCTTTGGTGAGTACATTAGGGATCCACCTGTCATATGCAGGCACCTAAACCTGGCCTTCAGGACCCCGAAGGTCCGTTCTATAATCCTCCTAGTTCGCCCATGTGCCTCATTGTAGCGTTCCTCTGCCCTGGTCCGGGGATTCCTCACTGGGGTCAATAGCCAAGGCAGGTTGGGGTAACCAGAGTCACCTATTAGCCACACACGGTGTCTCTGTAGCTGTTCCATCACATAAGGGATGCTGCTATTTCGCATGACATACACGTCATGCACTGATCCAGGGAACTTGGCATTTAGATGGGAGATGTACTGGTCAGCCAAACAGACCACCTGGACATTCATCGAATGGTAATTGTTTCGATTTCTGTACACCTGCTCATCGTCTTTTGGGGGTACTAAAGCCACATGGGTCCCATCAATGGCACCAATGATGTTGGGGATATGTCCAAGGGCATAGAAATCACCCTTCACAGTGGCCAAATCACCCTCCTCAGGGAAAACAATGTATCTCCGCATGTATTTCATCAGGGCAGACAACACTCTGGACAAAACCTTAGAAAACATAGGCTGAGACATCCCTGATGACATGGCCACTGTTGTCTGAAAAGACCCACTTGCCAAAAAATGGAGTACTGACAGAACCTGCACCAGAGGGGGAATCCCTGTGGGTTGGCGGATGGGGGACATCAGGTCAGGCTCCAGCTGGGCACACAGTTCATGTATAGTGGCTCGGTCAAGTCGGTATCGAAGTATAATATGTTGTTCTTCCATTGTCGACAGGTCCACCAGCGGTCGGTACACGGGAGGATTCATCCTTCTCCTCGCGAGTCCCAGCGGACGGTGCCTAGGAAGGACAACATGGAGCACAGAGTCAAGCAACCCACAGGTACGTTCACCCAGCTTGCACAGTACACGAATCGCTATGCATTGAAAGGCTTATATGAGTGGCAATGCAAGGCCTAGGCCTGTGTGACGCAGTAGCAATTAAGCCATGTGGGCCCTTGTAATGGCGGCTGCCTGACCTGAGAAGTGTGACAGTGGGATATGAGGTCAACGCGCTGGCGTGGCACACCGTGGCGGTAGGCGGTCGAAGTCCGCAGTGCGAAGGCGCATTGGTTAACATTGAACCCCATGGGTCTCAGGAGCCAATGACGATGTGCGCCGGTGGTCGCGGTACGCACCGCGGCGGTACGCACCGCCGCGGGCGTGACCGCCATTTTCTATCTGCTTAACCACTCGAGACCTGACCATCCACAGGAGAGGACCTATACTGCAAGTGCTGCTGTGACCTCGGTCTGGAAGAGACAATGGCTGCTGCGACTGGGGAAAGGGCCCCTGCCTTCACTTCAGAAGAGTTGGAGAAACTTGTGGATGGGGTCCTGCCCCAGTATGCGCTACTCTACGGTCCTCCAGACCAACAAGTAAGTACACTGGGTGCACGTTGAATGGGCTATGCCTGGGTTGTGTATGGTGGATGTAAGATGGTGGGGTGGGGAGCAAATGAGGAGTGCAAGGCACGACAGATGAGAGCATGTGCCACATGGCAGGGTTGGGGAGGGGGGGGCAATCACATCTAACATGCAGAAAAATGATGAAAATTCCTTTCCCACCCTGTACATGTCAAATAGGTCAGCGCCCATCAGAAAGTCGACATTTGGCGTGCCATCGCCAAGGAAGTCCGGGCCCTGGGGGTCCACAACAGACGGGGCACCCACTGCCGAAAGAGGTGGGAGGACATCCGCCGCGGGACCAGGACGACCGCCGAGTCACTCCTGGGGATGGCCTCCCAACGTAGGAGGGGTGCCAGTCGTACCTTGACCCCCCTGATGTCCCGGATCCTGGCGGTGGCCTACCCCGATTTGGATGGGCGCGTGAGGACATCACAGCAGACACAAGGGGGTGAGTACCAGCACATTCTGCTATCTTTACACGCAGTGGAGGCGTCTGGGTGGGGGAGGAGGGCTGTGGGTGACATTAGGCCAGGGGGCTTTCTGTAGTGTAGTCCCCTCCTTTAGGCATGGCCCTGTGCCCCCGCCCCCCACCTCTGTAGGGTGGCAAGTACAGCAATCGATGGTCCAGCATCACCCATGTGCGCATTTGTTGTCCATAGACCTGTTGGCCTAGTCACAAGTACTGAGTAGCGTACCCCGATTGCGCGGCGTAGTGCATGAGGCTCCTGTGTCTGTCCTCTCCGCCAACGGTGTTGACAATGCATGCACTCAACCTGTTTTTATTTCTCCCCCCACCCTTTTTCTTTATCTTCTTGTGCATGTGTGCATTAGCATCATCAGGCAGAGGAGAATTGGCATCGGAGCACGAGGGAGCTGCAACTCACAAGGCCCCGGTGGGCCATGGTACAGACACCGAGGTCACCAGTGATACGGAGGGCGAGGGGAGCACCACAACGGGGACCCGTGGTGACACCAGCGACACCGACACGTCCTCGGAAGGGAGCTCCCTAGCGGTGGCGGCAACATCCGGGTCCCCCGCCTCTACAGGTACAGCCGCCACCCTGCGCACCAGCTCCGCCCTCCCAGCAGCCCCTCAGCCTTCGCTCCGTGCCCGCTCGCCCAAGAAGGCGGGCATCTCCTTCGCCCCAGGCACCTCAGGCCCTGCCCCTGTTACCTGTGATCTGTGACTGGGGGAGAGTGTTTGCATTGTCAGCATTCCGTCCATCATTCTTTTGTGTTGTTAATGTCGCCCTAAGTGGGAAGGGTATGCCCAGACGTGGGTCCCGTGCTTCCCATGCCACTGGATTCAAGCTAGCCTGGCTGATGAGGGGTGAAACCCCGAAACCGGTCTCAGGATGCTTGTTTCCAGTCCAGGGAAGACCTGGCCTGGCAGTTCGGGCTGGACTGTTCCCATGGGGAACAGGGTCAAGACTGATTTGCATATGGCTGGGTCCAAACTGGAATGGCATGGGCAGCAAAAAAACGATGGATTAAACCCAGATCTGTGACTGGGGGAGAGTGTTTGCATTGTCAGCATTCCGTCCATCATTCTTTTGTGTTGTTAATGTCGCCCTAAGTGGGAAGGGTATGCCCAGACGTGGGTCCCGTGCTTCCCATGCCACTGGATTCAAGCTAGCCTGGCTGATGTGGGGTGAAACCCCGAAACCGGTCTCAGGATGCTTGTTTCCAGTCCAGGGAAGACCTGGCCTGGCAGTTCGGGCTGGACTGTTCCCATGGGGAACAGGGTCAAGACTGATTTGCATATGGCTGGGTCCAAACTGGAATGGCATGGGCAGCAAAAAAACGATGGATTAAACCCAGATCTGTGACTGGGGGAGAGTGTTTGCATTGTCAGCATTCCGTCCATCATTCTTTTGTGTTGTTAATGTCGCCCTAAGTGGGAAGGGTATGCCCAGACGTGGGTCCCGTGCTTCCCATGCCACTGGATTCAAGCTAGCCTGGCTGATGAGGGGTGAAACCCCGAAACCGGTCTCAGGATGCTTGTTTCCAGTCCAGGGAAGACCTGGCCTGGCAGTTCGGGCTGGACTGTTCCCATGGGGAACAGGGTCAAGACTGATTTGCATATGGCTGGGTCCAAACTGGAATGGCATGGGCAGCAAAAAAACGATGGATTAAACCCAGATCTGTGACTGGAGGAGAGTGTTTGCATTGTCAGCATTCCGTCCATCATTCTTTTGTGTTGTTAATGCCTGCCCCTGTTACCCCTGCTGCCCTCAGTGAGGAGGTCATTGACCTCCTACAGACCATCATTGTTGGGCAGTCTACCCTTTTGAATGCCATCCAGGGGGTAGAGAGGGAGGTGCATCGGAGCAATGCATACCTGGAGGGCATTCATTCGGGTCAGGCTGCCCATCAACGATCGTTCAATGCTCTGGCCTCATCACTGACGGCAGCCATTGTCCCTGTTTCCAGCCTCCCTCTTCTAACTGCCTCCACCCTGTCTCTGTCTCCTGTTCCTCAGCCTATCCCATCCACACCATCAGACCAGCCTGCACACACCTCAACACCCAAGGGCAGCTCATCCAGACATAAGCACCACAGATCACACAAGCATTCACCCAAACAACACCCAGATGCAGACATGCCAACAGTCACTACCACCTCTGTGTCCCCCTCCTCCTTGTCTCCCTCCTCCCTCCCTGTGACGTCTCCACTAACACCTGCATGCACACCACCATCAGCCAGTACTTCCATCACCAGCACACCCTCCAGTACAGTCCGCACACGTGCAGTCACCACCCCCACTGCCATTTCCACATCCCCTGTGTCCTCTCCCACTGTGTCTGTCACCCCCCTCTTCCAAGACACACAAACTCAGGCAGCCACCCACCCAACAGCCAACCACCTCACGACAGCCTACATCACAAGCACCTGCACCCAAAGACAGCACACCTGACTCTCCTACAACCACATCCTCTTCCTCCACTCCCATACCCACTACACCTACCCTTTACATTGGTCCTAAAAAACTTTACCTCTCCAAACTTAACCTCTTTGCCCCACCTGACCCACCCCCTCCATCTGCTAAGAGTCCCAAGAGCACCTCAGCCACCACCAGCCCTGCTTCAAGTGTCACCATTGTGCACGGGTTTTGGAGTCCACCCTTTCCCAGCACTGATACATCGGCCAGCAGCAAGGGGACAGCCAGCCCCCCCCCCTGGAAAGAGGACCCGTAAAATCAAGGGCCGCCGCGAGAAGACTGACACGGCTGCCCCCAAGGAGCAAAGTCCTGGGCCGTCACCTGCCACAACATCCAGGGGAGGCAAGGGCCAGAGAGCCTCATCGAAGGAGGGCAAGGGCAGCAGGGCGGAGAAGTCAGCCAGCAGGGGCGCGGACCAGGAGGGCCCCACAAGCCCCATCCCGGGTGTGAGGGAGGACACCCACGGGCCCAGGACTCCGTCACAGAAGGGTCCAGCAACTGCACGGTCGGAGGGCGACTAAGCAGGGCGTCCTGGCCAGGTCTGGCACCCTTGAATGACTGGACAAGCACCGCTGAAGAGGGCCCTGCCGTGAAGAAAGGCACGGCTGAATAGGGCCCCGCCGTGCAGAAAGGCACCGCTGAAGAGGGCCCCGCCGTGCAGAAAGGCACCGCTGAAGAGGGCCCCGCCGTGCAGAAAGGCACCGCTGAAGAGGGCCCCGCCGTGAAGAAAGGCACCGCTGAAGAGGGCCCCGCCGTGAAGAAAGGCACCGCTGAAGAGGGCCCCGCCGTGCAGAAAGGCACCGCTGAAGAGGGCCCCGCCGTGCAGAAAGGCACCGCTCCGCTGGGCCCCGCCGTCTCAAGCACCGCTCCGCTGGGCCCTTCCTGTCAAGCACCGCTCTGCTGGGCCCCGCCGTCTCAAGCACCGCTCCGCTGGGCCCTTCATGTCAAGCACCGCTCCGCTGGGCCCTTCCTGTCAAGCACCGCTCCGCTGGGCCCCGCCGTCTCAAGCACAGCTCCGCTGGGCCCTTCCTGTCAAGCACCGCTCCGCTGTGCCCCGCCGTCTCAAGCACCGCTCCGCTGGGCCCTTCCTGTCAAGCACCACTCCGCTGGGCCCTTCCTGTCAAGCACCGCTCCGCTGGGCCCTTCCTGTCAAGCACCGCTCCGCTGGGCCTCGCCGTCTCAAGCACCGCTCCGCTGGGCCCTTCCTGTCAAGCACCGCTCCGCTGGGCCCGCCGTCTCAAGCACCGCTCCGCTGGGCCCTTCATGTCAAGCACCGCTCCGCTGGGCCCTTCCTGTCAAGCACCGCTCCGCTGGGCCCCGCCGTCTCAAGCACCGCTCCGCTTAGCCCTTCCTGTCAAGCACCGCTTCGCTGGGCCCCGACGTCTCAAGCACCGCTCCGCTGGGCCCTTCCTGTCAAGCACCGCTCCGCTGGGCCCCACCGTCTCAAGCACCGCTCTGCTGGGCCCTTCCTGTCAAGCACCGCTCCGCTGGGCCCCGCAGTCTCAAGCACCGCTCCGCTGGGCCCTTCCTGGGCCCCGCCGTTTCAAGCACCGCTCCGCTGGGCCCTTCCTGTCAAGCACCGCTCCGCTGGGCCCCGCCGTCTCAAGCACCGCTCCGCTGGGCCCTTCCTGTCAAGCACCGCTCCGCTGGGCCCCGCCGTCTCAAGCACCGCTCCGCTGGGCCCTTCCTGTCAAGCACCGCTCCGCTGGGCTCCGCCGTCTCAAGCACCGCTCCGCTGGGCCCTTCCTGTCAAGCACCGCTCCGCTGGGCCCCGCCGTCTCAAGCACCGCTCCGCTGGGCCCTTCCTGTCAAGCACCACTCCGCTGGGCCCTTCCTGTCAAGCACCGCTCCGCTGGGCCCTTCCTGTCAAGCACCGCTCCGCTGGGCCCAGCCGTCTCAAGCACCGCTCCGCTGGGCCCTTCCTGTCAAGCACCGCTGGCCCATTAACAGTGCCGGTTCTGTGTCGAGCTAGTGTTAACGCTGCACTCGGGGCACCCTGCCTCCTCCATGACCAGTGGAGTCTGTAATCCACCTGATGGACTGTGGCTTTGCACTCCCCAGGATGGCACAGTGGGCATGGTGGCCCCTTCATGGTTCTGGCGTCGTGGACCCCTGTGGCTGAGGTGCCCCCCCTTCCCTTCCCCCTGAGGTGCCTGTAGTTTTGTCATCTGATGCCCCAGCAGTGTTCTCTCCAACGGACTCAGGTCTCCTGTGTGGGCTTTGCCCATGTGTTTGGTACACATTGGCCCACGGACTGTGGATATTTGACACACTGAGCAGGACTTATTGACTTTGTACATAGCTTTCGCACTGTTCATGATTTTTGCTTTGATATTTCATAACGATAATTTTCCATGACTTCAATGAACCTAATTTTACATAAATTTTATTTAAAATTTTAATATGTCTTTGCATTTTTCAGGGGGGTTTGGGGGGAGTCACTCAGTTGTTGCTCTGCATTGGTATGTTGATAGTTGGGGGGGGGGGGCCGTATGTGTGTGCCCGTAACCTTTCGTCCTCCCCCCTCCCCTGTGTCGTAGTTGCAGTACTCACCGTTGTCTTCTGCGCCGGAGTTCGTACTCGTGGTAGATGAGCAGGTAGACAAGAGCTGGTAGGATGTTTAATTCGGGTTCCATGCTGTCCTCCGTCCTCGTGGAGTGTATAGAGGTGAGCGTTTTCCCGTTCGTAGTCTGTTTCCGCTGTGTTTTTATCGGCGGGGCTCCGCCCCGGAAAAGGTGGCGGATTGGTGAGTTGTGATACTGTGGGCGGTACATTGTCTGCCGCCTGCCTGTTGGCGGTGACCGCCGCGCTGTTTGTCTGTCCCTCCGTGGCGGTCGGAGTGTTAAAGTGGCGGGCTGTGTTGGCGGTTCCCGCCAGGGTCAGAATTCAATTTTTTTAACCGCCAGCCTGTTGGCGGGTTGGCAGCCGCTTTATCACCGACCGCCAGGGTTGAAATGACCGCCATAGTAATGTGTTTTATACGTCCTGACAGTGAAATATTGCTAAATTTGTTTTTCACTGCTGCAAGGCCTGTCCCTCTCATAGGTTAACCTGGGGGCTACCTTTAAATCTGATTAAAGTGTAGATTCCCTTTGGGACTGGATAGACATGTGGAGTTTGGGGTCTCTGAGCTCACAATTTAAAAATACATCTTTCAGTAAAGTTGATTTTAAGATTGTGTGTTTGAAAATGCCACTTTTAGAAAGTGAGCATTTTCTTGCTTAAACCATTTCTGTGACTCTGCCTGTTTGTAGATTCCCTGTCTGGGTCAGTTAGACAGTTGGCTGGTTGCACCTCTCACTAGACAGTGACACAAAGGGAGCTGCAGTGTATTCTGCATTTCCTGATTAGCCATCTGTGCTAGGAGGGAGGGGAGGAGTGGCCACTCACGCCTGAAAGGGCTATGCCTGCCCTCACACAATGCAGTCTCCAACCTCCTGGTGTGTGTCTGGGTCCTGGCCTGGGCAAGGCAGGATTTCACAATCAAGAGAGACCTTCCTTTGAAGTGAGCCTACTTCAAAGGAGAAAATGGGTGTAAGAAGGGCACCCAAAACCACAGACCTTAGAACACTTCTGGAAACCAAGACGAACCTCTGCCTGGAGACGAGCTGAAGAGCTGAGGAAGAAGAGCTGCCCTGACTGTGCTTTGTGGAGCTATCCTGCAGTTGCTGCTTCTGCCTGTGCTAGAGGACAAAGACTGGACTTTGTGTTGCCTTCCTTCTTGTGAAGATCTCCAAGGGCTTGATTTAGAGCTTGTCTCCTGTTATTTGAAGTCTCAGGGACAGCAAACACTTCTCTCTGCCAGCATCTGGAGTCTCTGGAGAGACTCCTACCCTGCCAAGTGGTGCCCATCCAATTCGTGGGACCCTGAAAGGAGAAGCTGGCAGCCCAAGACTGAGAAATACACGTACAGACCGCAGTGCGGGGAAAAGATCTACGCGACTCCAATCTGCAGCTGAAAAATCGACACGCTGCTGGCTTCGCGGCTGAAAATCGACGCTCGCCTGCAATGAGAGCAGAAGATCAGCGCCTGGGGCTGGAGAAATGATGCACAGCATCGCTGACGGAGGCTGGTAAGATCGCAACCCGCTACGTGGTTTTCAGACCATCTTGCGGCTGAATTTCTGACGCAAACACCAATGGGTGTGTAAAAACGACAACGCCTGCCTGGACCCGAGAGTGCTGACCGGATCGATGCATCGCTCTCCTGCAAAGAGAAGAAACTACACATGCCGACCCGACTAAAGGAGAAACAACGCAAGGTCTCGCTCATGAGTGAAATCGATGCATCATAAGCCCTTTTTGACGCACACTCGCCTGTGCGGTGTTAATTTTGACGCACCCAAGGTACATTTTCACGCTAACAGCGTTAGCGTTGTGTTTAAAATTACATGAAGACTCTTTTTGCATTTTTAGTGATGACTTGTGTATTGTGGATTTTTGTCATTTTGGTCTTGTTTTGTTTAGATAAATATTTTCTATTTTTCTAAACCTGTGTTGTGTCATTTTGTAGTGTTTTCATTAAGTTACTGTGTGTACTTTACACCTAGCACTTTGAAGTTAAGCCTACTGCTCGTGACATGCTACCAAGGAGGTAAGCAGGGGTTAGCTGAGGGTGATTCTCGTTTACCCTGACTAGAGTGAGGGTCCTTGCTTGGACAGGGGGTAACCTGACTGCCAACCAAAGACCCCATTTCTAACACTGGGGAATTGTTGTGGTTTCATAAAGGGAACATCATAAACTATAAAGAAGGGTAGTATTTGGCACACAGGGTAGTCCGTGAGAATGTAGCATGTGTCCCAGCCACCATTATGCGCAATACTGTGACTGTAATGGATTTATCATACACCAAATTGAACATCTACTAAGTTCTGACAGAGGATGAAAATGGCACGTAGGTCAAACACTGACCCATACGTGTTATTGTCCTTCAGTGCCAGCGTGGCGCCAAAGGGTTTGAATCCATAGGTGTAGATGATGTGCATCAGTACTACCTTTACTATCTGCCTTCTACCAGTGCAATATCCCTGGGAAAGCACACCTACCATATACTTTTCTTACCCGTTCATGGCTCTGTCCTCATCAGAGTCCTGACTAATCCTGTGTAATTGCCAAGTGAACCTTTACTAATGCCTTCCACCATTAGCTACTTGAATCTCAAGAAAACATGTCTTTCATGCGCCATCAGCGTACTTACTGTGCTAAATTCAACTCCTTCCCATTTGTGGATGCAATTTGGGGGTGTCCGAGTATGCCTTGCGGGGCCTATTCCTCAAACTGAGCGGCCATATCTACTGTTGAAAATAAGGCAGATATGATGGTGAATACTACGAAAGGTCTCTAAAGTAAAAAGTCAAACAAATATCCTGTGGGACTCATTCACCAACACTTTAACTTTTGCTTTGAAAGTGAAATTACAAATTGAGTTTGCACACTTTCAACCAAGTAGAAATGTTGGTGAATATGTCCCAGAGGACATTTGTTTGACTTATTACACGTACTCTGGTTCTTGTTGGCAATCACGGTGGTCCTTGTGTAGCATACATAAGTTTCCTAACAAGCACTTCAAAATTCAGTCAAGTCTTTAACATTTTGCCACACAGGATACTCTGTGACAACGTGGCATATGTTTTGTCCACTAGTATGTGTAGTGTGGGGACTATAATGCACATCGATCATCGAACAGAACACCTACCAAGTTCTGATGGCAGATAAAGGTGTCGAGCAGGCCACAAGGAAGTCCATGATTTCCTGAAGTAGATGAACTAAAATTCTGTAGCTGCTTGCCTAAGGAAGTAGTGGCCCATGGACGTTAGGTATCCATGCACAGCCATTGAAAAGTTTACCCAACAGTGGCTCCACCTCAGTCAATTTCCCAGAAGTTTGCTTTAGTATGATACAGCATAAAGCAAGTAGGAAAACAGGCCTTGATGAGAAGGCACTGGGGACAGTAAACACCACTCTCCTGCCTCTTTCCCTATTTTCAGCACACTTTACATCGACAACTTGGTCGATCCTTCTTTGGTGTTTTAGGAATGCGATCAGCAGTGTCGATCCTGCAGCCTTGCCACATCCTCGAGAACATATGAAGTGGAGGCTTTCAATCACAGGCAACTGAAAGTCAAGGAAAGACATGAGTCTTCCTGTGGTTGTCTGATGATAAACAACATACGCATTGTATGTTGCCATCTGGATCAGGTGGGTAAACAATTTCTTGTACCAAGTGCGAGTTTTACAACACGCATTGAATGGTTGAAGAACCTGGTCATTCTTGCGCACTCCGCCCATGTACTTATATTAATCATGTATATAGGGTGGGCTTGTAGACTTCAGCCATCTGACCCCAAACTGTGATGGGGGAAGTGCTCTCATCTTGAATTGTAGTGCACATGTATACATCACGGCTATCCGAGAACTTGACTGCGAGCAGTTCGTTGGAACGCAACGCAGTACTCTGGAATTTCTGAAGCTTCTTGAAAACAAGTTCCTGCAGGAATCCTTTGCAGTTGCAATGAACTGTACCACAGTGCACAGTGCAAGCTTTTTAGAGCTCACCGAACAGCTTTACTCCAGTATAGAAATTGTCCACATAAAGGTTATAACCTTTGTCAAGGAATTGCTGGACAAGCTCCCATGCAATCTTCCCTGTGACCCCTAACGTGGGAGGGCAACCCACAGGGTTTAGCATGGAGTCCTTCCCTGAAAACACTCTTGAGCTGTACACATAGCCAAAAGAGCTCTCACACAGCATGTACAGCTTCATGCTATAGCAAGATTACAAAATTGTGGAAAAGATGAAACACATTCAGAACACATTCAGAGCTGAAAATCAAGATTTCCTGGATTTAGATTGGCAACATTTACGAACGTTATGTGTATTTAGACCCAGATCAAAGACTGGCATACATTTTGTAGCAACTAGTGAATGTAGATGTGTTTTTGTTTAAGAGTGCTTGGATATTTATTCTGAATGGACAAGAACCTGCCATATAAAGTGTTTATTTTATATGTGGAAAGAATGCCTATTACAAGTTGCCGAAAGGCTGCTATGGTACATGTTACCTGTGCATAGTTTTTCCAAAGATATATCCGGTGGACCATTTCAATGATCCAGTTTGGAATCAGAAATCAAACACCAAGGTTAAGAGAGGTGCAAGTGCTTCAGAGACTGTAGGAGATATTTTTGGTGCCATAATTCCATCAGTAGATGTTATCTTGAATGATCTCAAGATAAGAAACTTGACAACAATAGTAGATAAGCTATCCACAGACACCACAGGTAACATTTTATTAATACACACAGAAATGGTTGGTGTAAAGTTTTTCCCAAATCACTTTGCGTTAGACATTCTTCTCTCTGCAACAGTTCTGCACTTACTGTATATACCTGATAACAGTAAAGAGATAAGGAAATACATTGCAAATTTGACGGACTTGAAACATGACCTGAAAGAGTTAACAGCAACAGGTGCATGGGAACCAATAGGAAATGGGTTTTCAGTGATTGGAAGGTGTTTTGGAAGTCTAGGGAGGGGAACTGTTGGAACGATTTTGAGACCCTTACTGATTATGGCTTGTTGGCCTTTCATGCAGTTGGTCTTTACAAATTGTTCAAGAAGATGAAAGAGAAAAGAGCCAGGAGGAAACAGAGAAAGGAGAAGATTGAGATGGAGACTAGGAGAAGCAGATATTATGGTAACATCAAGCAGTTACAGGGCTTCAGAAGTCTCTGAAATTTTAAACTGTCTCATTGAAAATGTGAATTGGAGTACTCTGTGATGGCTAGATTCACAATCAGAGGGGGGACCGATGAAGCAGAAAGTTAAGTACTGTCCCTCATGTCACAGTGATCATCCATATGTGACAGTTTATGTACTAGGTTAACCAAAGTACATATAGTTTGACTGTATAGCAATGCACTGAGAAACCATTTTGGTGTGCATTTGTGTTAAACTAATGACTGAAACATATGTGGTATTGAGCTTTAATTAAATGTTCCAAGGATTAATCTGTCATTATGGTATATTTAAGAGTCTAAACTAATAGTCTTCATTGAAATGATAGTGAATTTCTAATAATTAGAGTTTGTATTATGTGTGCAAAAATAGAGAAATGCAGTTCTGCACCACACTGACTGAAATGCATTGACAATGTTATTTCGTTTTATAAGTTAGTGTAACATGAATGCTAATGAAGATTAATTAATGCCAAATTTTGTTTGCATATATATTGAAATGTGTTTCATTTGAATATATTGATGTGTTGTTTTAATACATCTGCATCAGCCTAAGCAAGGCCTACTAGGCCCTGCATTCGTAGCTGCAGAAAATTTCAAGTCATCTTGATAACATGTACCTTTCCTTCAGGCTCCCTTCCAATGAAAATGCTAGTTTTGTAACATATGTCTGTTATTCTACACCTACGCCCTCATTATGACATTGGTGGTAAATCCCACTTACCGCCAACATACCGCTGCTGCAGCGGATATCCTCTAACCATATTATGACACACACACACCAATCCGTCACTATACAGCCACACACACAAATCCGCCAGCCCACAGGTTAGTGATAAACAGGCGGTATCAAAATCCACACCGTTACGCCAATAGAACAACGCCCACAACATTATGACCCACGAATCACCACAGCGGACATTCAATGGCGGTAAACCATTGGCAGTACATACCGCCGCGCTCAAAATACTCACACACTAACAAAACAGCACCACATTGGACAATTCAAACTACACACACCTGACACCCATACACCCATACACACAGAACACCCACAGACCCACACCACAAAAAAAACACACACCCACATTACCCACAACCTTTACGAATACCAATAATTGCCAGCAGAGAGAGACAGCAAGAACACCCACACAACCAGAGATACATACCACCATCACCTATACACCACCCACGCACCTTATGTCACACACCCCAACACATCACACTACACATCCTCACCCACAACACTCACACTATACCCATGGCACCACAACAACACCCCAGATTCTCTGAGGAGGAGCTAAGGGTCATGGTGGAGGAAATCATCCAGGTAGAGCCACAGCTATTTCGATCACAGATGCAGCAGATATCCATTGCTAGGAAGATGGAGTTATGGTGGAGAATCGTGGACAGGGTCAACGCCGTGGGACAGCACCCCAGAACAAGGGATGACATGAGGAAGAGGTGAAACGATCTACAGGGGAAGGTGCGTTCCACTGCAGCAGGACACCAGCTCACAGTACAGAGGACTGGCCGTGGACCCCCAACTCCTCCCCCACAACTAACAACATGGGAAGAGCAAGTCTTGGCAATCATGCACCCTGAGGGCCTGGCAGGAGTAGGAGGACGACTGGACTCTGCTAAGTCAACTCGCTATTACTATCACCCCCCCACCTGCATGCCATCACATACCCCACCCTTAACCTCACTCCCATCACTCCACCACTTCCCACACACTCCACTATTACAACCCACTCATCCCACTGCCAAGCCCTGCATGCCATACCAATGCATGGAGACCACCCACAGCCGTTCGTGGACACCTAATACTACAGCATGCACACTAGAGACAATCAGCTAGCCCATCAAATAACTCACACAAGGCAAAGTTGCCAGGGCAATAACAACCATAGAGAGCAACCCACCCATGCACAATGTGTCACACACAGAAACAATAACACTGCATTTACATCCCCACAGGTATCCCAGCCAATGTCACCGGAGAAGAGGTGCCAGCAATATCCAGTCCCCCCCCACAGAAGAGGCCCACAGTGATGATAGCAGCTCTGGTCGCCTGGATCTGGATGACCAACCTGGACCATCAGGGACCTCCGGACAGTCAGTTACCCAGGCACAGTCTCACACCACCACAGAGCCTCCCCCCTCAGGAGACACCACCATAGCACCCACCCAGTGGGCCCATACCTCTGTCCCCAGGACAGGTCAATCAGCAGTGTGTCCACCACTACAGGGACCACAGGGCACCCCACAAACACAGGACAATCAGGGACCTGGGGTCAGTGGCAGTGGGCACACGGTTCAGGGGCCAGAGGCACAGGACAACAGGAAAACTGGGAGGACTGCTGTGTGCCAGGGGGAGGACAGGCCCAGGGAACCGACTCTCCAGGAGGCACTCACCGCAATCCTGGGAGCACACCAACATTCCCAGGATACGCTGGGCCAGATCCTGGACAAGATGCAGGAAAACATGCGGCTGCAGGAGGGAGAGTACCTGGGGATCAGGGAGGTCTTGAAGTCCATTAACACCACCCTGGCCTACGTTGCACGGGTGCTGGCAGACATGGCCAAAAGTATGAGGGAGGCAGTGGCACACCAGCGGGCCCCTGACACTAGCTGGACTACTGAACAGCCCTCCACCTCCCTGCCGCTAGTGGACAGGAGGCACCCCACAGGACCAACAGGCCACCAGCACCCCTCCCCCTGAAGGAGAACCACCCCGCAAGCATTCCCTGCGATCGAGGCAGAAGCCAGAGACTATTGCCAAGACCCTGCCAGGAAATAAGACTCTCCCGATTGTCACCCTTGTGTCCCACTCTGTCACCCTGTCCACCTTGAACTGCCATTGCTCCCCTTCTTATGCACCCTTGGACAATGCACCTGTGCTACAAATAGATTGGGCTCTATCCTGGACTTTCCTCCATCATCACCCCAGCCCATAGCACTTCCCCCTTTTCGTCAGAGTGCTGCAATAAACACACTTTGAAAAAAAACAAGTATGGAGTATGTCAAATGATTTTAGTGTGTATTTGTTTAACAAGGTTTAAATATTGCAATTCAACTGTACAGTAATGTTAACATAGGAAAGACATGTAGTTGGCTGCAGTGAACACACCAGGAGCAATAGTGGGGCACCAACATCTGCAAAAAAAGATGCCAATGGGTACAGTGAGTGGGCATAGAAGTAGGAATTCACAGCCTGCCAGTGACAATGTCACCCATCAAACTGTCAAATGAAATGTGAAATAACACTGTCTTACCTGTGTGTTATTGGAAGTATTGACGAATGACTGTACTTCTGTCCTCATCCTCATCCTCTGCCTCCTCATCTTCACTGTCCACAGGCTCCACTGCTGCCACACTACCATCTCCAGAATCCTCCTCCGGCAGAAAAGGCACATGCCGTCTCAAGGCAAGGTTGTGCAACATGCCGCATGCCACGATTATCTGGCAGACCTTCTTGGGTGAGTAGCATAGGAATCCACCTGTTAGATGAAGGCACCAAAACCTGGCTTTCAGGAAGCCGAAGGTACGTTGAATAATCCTTCTTCTTCGCCCATGTGCCTCATTGTAATGTTCCTCAGCCCTTGTCCTGGTATTCCTCACATGGGTCAGTAGCCATGGTAGGTTTGGGTAACCTGAGTCACCTGCAAATATTGAGGGACAACTGTTAGCCACACACTAACCCTTAGTCCTACACCATACCCATACACCAACATCAACTAGGTGGAAACTAGGGCTCACGTACTAGCCACACCCTGTGCTTCTGGAGTTGTGCCATCACATTTGGGATGCTGCTATTCCTCAGGATAAAAGCATCATGCACTGACCCAGGATACTTAGTATTGACATGGGAGATGTACTGGTCTGCCAAACACACCATCTGCACATTCATCAAGTGATCACTTTTTCAATTTCTGAAAACCTGTTCATTTCTGCGGGGGGTACAAATGCAATATGTGTCCCATCAATCACACCAATGGTTTTGGGGATATGTCCCATTGCATAGAAGTCAGCCTTCTCTGTGGCCAAATTCTCCACCTGGGGGAAAACGATGTAGCTGCACATGTGTTTAATCAGGGCAGACAATACTCTGGTCAGCACTATTGAGAACATTGGCTGTGACATTCCTGCTGCCAAGCCCACTGTCACTTGGAAAGCACCTGCTGCCACAAAATGGAGCACTGATAGCATTTGCACAAGAGGGGGGATCCCAGTGGGGTGACGGATAGCAGATATCAGGTCAGGCTCCAATTGGGCACACAGCTCTGTGATTGTGGCCCTGTCAAGTCTGTAGGTGAGGATAATGTGCCTGTCCTCCATTGTTGCCAAGTCCACAAGGGGTCTGTACACGGGGGGATGTCTCCATCTCCTATTCATCTGCAGCAGTTGCAATCTATGGGGCAAAAGAGTGAGCAGCTGGTCATTATCTGTATATTGTAACCACTACAGCATAATGCATATTGTGATTGTTACAATATTTTGGTGGCATATGTCCAGAATGTGAAATTGTGAACTGTGATGCAGTTAGGATCCATGGCCTGCCCCCACCCTTGAAATGGCGTCCACCTGTCCTGTATGGAGGGACAGGTGGAAATGAGGTAATTCCGCTGACGTTGTTGGCCTTTGCGGAAGGCGGTTGGGAACCGTCGTGCAACTCCTAATTGGTTATCATTGGGCCCTATGGGGTACAGTGGCCAATAGTAATCTGCACCGGCGGTGACGGTATTCACCGCCGCGGAGGTCACTGACATTATGTATCTGTTCACTCACTTGCTACCTGACCTTCAACAGGAGAGGACCTTCACTGCATGTGCTGCTGTGACCTGTGTCTGGAACCTACCATGGCCGTGTGACTGGGGAAAGGGCCCCTGCCTTCACCTCAGCGCAGTTGGAGAGACTGGTGGATGTGGTCCTACCCCAGTACCGACATCTGTATGGGCTCCAGACCAACAGGTGAGTACACTGTGAGTACGATGCATGGGGCATGAATGCATGGGGTGCTGTGTGTGAAGGCCTTGAGTTGGGGGGGTTGGTGGATGGGCCCTGGGCAGCGTGCAGCATGTATGCTGGGGCATGTCTGTGCTAATGAGGATGGTAAGGGGCATGGTGGGCCATGAGTTTAACAGGCAGGACGGTCTGACTAATACCTTTCCCTGTGCCTATTTCCTCTGCAGGTCAGCGCCCATCAAAAGAAGGGTATATGGCGTGCCATCGCCAAGGACGTTTGGACCCTGGGGGTCTCTTGCAGGCAGAGCACCCACTGTCGCAAACAGTGGGAGGACCTGAGATGCTGGGCACGGAAGACGGCGGAGGCCCAGCTGGGGATGGCCTCCCTACAAGGAAGGGGTACCCATCGAACCCTGACCCCCCTGATGGCCCGCATACTGGCAGTGGCCTATCTGGAGGTGGATGGGCGCTTGGGGGGCATCACAGCAGCAACAAGGGGGTGAGTACAGTGCCCTTCATTACTACTTGTGGGGTGGTATCCGGGTGGGGGATGTGGGCGTCCCTAGGCCAGGCCTGACATTGCAGAATAGGTCCCATGTTGGGTAGGGTTCTGATGTGAAATTCCTCCAACCTTGCTAGTAGGCATCCACTACTGGGCAGGGATGTGTGAGTCCCAGGTCTGCTGCAGTTGGCTGTATCTGTCCCTACCCATGACCTGGTGACTAGCATTGTAACTGGTAGTGCATTGCCTAGTGTGTAGGGCTGTTCCCTGTGTGTGAGTGTGTTGTGTATGCCAACGGTGGTGTTGGTGCCGCCATTGACCAATCCTTTGTCTCTCCCCCCATTTTGTTTTGTCATCCTGTCCTTATGTGCATTAGCATCATCTGGCGGAGGAGCAGAGGCTCCGGCGATGGAGGGAGCTGCATTCCACGGGACCCAGGAGGCAGAGTCCACCGATCGTGAGGGCACCAGTGGGACAGAGTGTGAGGGGAGCACCACAGCAGAGACTAGAGGGGACAGTTCAGACACGGATACCTCCTCTGATGGAAGCTCCCTGGTACAGCCACCACCCCCATACAACACCGCCCTCCCAGCAGCACCACACTTCATCCCACAGGCACTCACACAAACACCATCCAGATGCAGACATACCAACATCCACTTCCTCCACTGTGGCCCCCTCCTCCTCATCCTCCACCTCTCTCCCAGTTGCGTTTCCACTCACACATGCATGCACTACATCCTCATCCACTACCACCATCACCAGCACACCTATCAGAACACACACCTCACTGGCAGTCACCACCCCAACATCCATGCACACGTCCCATGTGTCCCCTCCCACTGTCTGTGCCTCCTTCCTCCCAAAGTACACAAACGCAAGCACTCAGACACCCAACAGCCATCCTCCTTACAACAGCATCCAGCCCATGCACCTGCACCCAAACATAGCAGACTGATACATCCTACAACCACTCCCTCTTCCTTCACTCCCAGACCTTCTCCCTCTTCCTGCCCCAAAGTCCCTAAGAAGCTTTTCCTCTCCACTGTTGACCTCTAACCTACCCCTCCTCCCCCCGCCCTTCACATCAGGCCAGAGTGGTCAAAACCCAGGCAAGCACCTTCGCCACCCAGTCCACAGGCAAAGTAGTGTCCCCAGCAACTCCAGGTGGGAAAGGATCCCGGCCACCAGCCAGCCAGATGGAAAGGGTGCCTGCCCCAAGTGCTTCAAGGAAGGGCAAGGAGCTACTCCCAGCTGCAGGAAGGAAGGACAAGGAGCCACCACCAGCTGCAGCAAGGAAGGGCAAGGAGCCACCCCCAGCTGCAGCAAGGAAGGGCACCGAGCCACCCCCAGCTGCTGCCAAAAGGAGCAAGGAGCCATCCCCAGCTGCTGGCAGGAAGGGCAAGGGGCCTGCTCCAGCAGGCAGTAAGGACAAGGAGCCTGGTACTGGGACTCTGTCAGAGCCCACACCACCAACCATGGTGATGCAGCCGTCCGAGGATGCAGGGGATGGGCTGGGGACTCCCTCCACAACTAGCACCAGCAGTAGCAGCACCAGTGGGCAGCCGTCCGAGGCTGAAGGGGATAGGCTGGAGCTTCCCCCCACCACCACCACCAGCTCCACCAACAGCACCGCCACAAGCATCACCACCAGCGCAGCAGCACGAGTGGGCAGCCGTCCGAGGCTGCAGGGGATGGGCTGGAGCCTCCCAACACCACTACCAGCAGCAGCAGCAAGAGCACCACTGCCCCCACTGAACAGCCATCACCACCAGCTGACATTCTGTAAACCTGCCTCCATGGGCTGTTGTGCGGCCTGCTCCTTGCATATTCTGTGGGTATGACACCCAGCTGAGAGACTGTGACCTTGCACTCCCCAAGATCTGCATCACAGGGCACGATGCCACCTCCAGAACCAGTGGAGATGCCATCCACTCACCCCATCCTCCCCAGGATGAGGCCCACTGGGCACGATGCCCCTTCCAGAACCAGTGGAGATGCCATCCACTCACCCCATTCTCCCATGGATGAAGCTCACTGGGAAAGATGCCCCTTTCAGAACCAGTGGAGATGCCATCACTCACCCCATCCTCCCCAGGATGAAGCTCACTGAGCATGATGCCCCCTCCAGAACCAGTGGGGAAGCCATCCACTTGAGAGACTGTGGCCTTGCACTCCCCAGGACAAAGCACAGGACATGTTGCCCCCTCCAGAGCCAGTGGGCAAGTCACCCACTTGAGAGACTGTGGCCTTGCACTCCCAAGGACAAAGCACAGGGCATGTTGCCCTCTCCAGGACCAGTGGTGTTGTACCATCTGCCGGCTGGGGTGCCCCCTGTTCCCCGTCCCCCTGAGGTGCCTGCCTATTTTCAACCCGATGCCCCTGCAGTGTTCTCTCTGTGTTGTTACAGGAGTGAAGTGGGGCCTTGGACTTTGTAATGTGGCCCTGTGGCCCACGAACATTGAGGACTGGGCAGTGTCCCTTCATTTGTAAATATGTAATTTTGATTTGAATGCATGTATTGCTACTATTTTATCTTATTACACTCACTTTTATCTATTGGAGTTGTCCTTGCATTATTCCTGAGGGGTATGGGGTATATATGTTACTGCATCTGCTTGTGTGTATGGTGTTGGGGTGGGGGTGTTGCGTGCTGCGTGGTTGTGTGTCACTCTCTTTTTCCTCCCCCCTCCCCTTTGTGCTAGGTGGCTGTACTCGCGGTGGTCGTCTTCGCTGTCGTTGGTGTTCGTAGTGGAGCAGGACGCAAATCAACATGGGGAATATGTGCAGCTCGGGCGCCATGGCATCGTGGTTCTTCCCTGAGTCTCCACAGGTGAGTCCAGTGACTTCTGAGATCTGTTTCCGCCAGGCTTTTGATGTCATTGGTACTGCCCCGGAAAAGGTGGCGGTTTCCTGTGTCTTAATACAGTGGGCGGAACATTGGCTTCCATTTGACTGTAGGCGATTACCGCCGGTGGTGCCTGTTGATTCCGCTATGACGGTCGGTGTGTTAAAGTGGCTGTCTGTCTGAGCTCTTTCCGCCATGGTCATAATTTGGCAGTATTTGCCGCCAGCCTGTTGGCGGTATTACCGCCACTTTATCACCAACTGCCAGGGTTGTAATGAGGGCCGTAGTTATAAGAAAACGTCCTTGTGGAGAGCATCCTGTACTGTGGACTGGCAATCTGAACATTTGTTTCAATCTTGTGTGGAAGTATACAGATGGATACCATTTTCATGACAGACCTGGGAATCCATGTGGATGTTTCAAGTTGGGGTCGCATGATTGATTTCACTTGAATGCTGCCCCTTCACCATCAAATGAATTGTTGCCTTGACGAATCAGCTTGCCCTATGAACTTTAATATATCAATACCAATCTCAACTTTGGTCAGAGAATCCCTGGAGCTCTGAGAAGAATCCGTTTTGCCCTTTACTCTGCTATTGCATGCTGAACCCCTTGGACTCTGAGAAGTATTGCCTTCTCCCCTTGTCTCTTTGAAATACCTTGCTGAGACTTAGAACTTTCTCCCTAGCCCAAAAAAGAAGACTCTTGACCAAGCCTCTGACATTTTCCCTTTTTACTTACTTTTTGCCGTATTTAGTTAGCGACCTGATGCCCGAGATAACCTTATACCAAATGTTTTCTGCCCTGTTTGTCTTTTGCCCCCATGTGTTCTGCCCCACATGTTTTTCCCTGTCTGGTTAATCTGTAGCATTTTCCTTTGCCCAAATTGGCTGTTTCTTGATGATTTGAACTGCCTTAATGTTTACTAAAACTGAGCAACACTTGTTTTCCATACATCTGGTTATTTTACTGATGTTCTGCATTGTCACTGTTGACTGCTTAGTTCTCTGAATGTCAGCATGCCTGAACTTATTCAGTCACTTTGGTCAGCCCTTGGTGATACTGTATCTCCACAGCTTTTCCTTGCAAATTGTCTATATGAATTTAAGCTTAAGTTTATAAAAAACCCTTAACCTTATTCCTGACTGGAGTTTTTCTTGTAAGGCCACATTAGTCATACTGTGTGATATTATTGGTGTGTATTGAAATTTGTTGTTTGGTTCTACCACACCCTACACAGGGTGCAACAATCCTTTCTCTCCATCGAGCATTGATTCCTGCAAAGGATGAAAATGCTCTAGCACCAGCTGTTTATTTCTCCTTGCAGTTTGAGAAGTGGTCCCCATTTCAGATTTTAATACTTTTACCTTTTTACACATTGGCAGGTTGAATGTTTCCATCACTGAGAACAGAGATCAGAGCTGAGATTTAGCTTGTAGATGTTAAAAATGTGTATTTAGGATCTAATATTGTCATTCATGTTCGTTTCTACATAGCTTGGAGTTTTGTGCACATTCATATGAGATATGCAATAGCTCTTTGTCCACAACATAATATAGCCCAATTTTGAATAATCAATTAATTGATTTACCATGCTATAGAGTTAATTGATACTATGCAATCTCCAAATCCATTAATCTATTATTGTATATGGCTGTTGTGCATTTTGCCTACGTGGGCCTAATTGTACAACTGACCTAAACTGTAGCTGCAGGTTACATATATGGCACCAACTGACTTGGGTAGTAGTTATTAAGTGTCACAATGGGCATATGATGTTCTTCCCCAACAGGCTTGGAACTATACAATATTGTCAGAAAAGCAATTTGCATTGTATCATTGTTGCTCCCGAATACGTTTTAAAATGCCTTGTACATTCCTGTGAGACATGCCTTGTATAATCAGTTTGGTGTCTGTGAGTCGTCAAAACATAATCATAAACAAATCAGGTTTGGTTAGCATTGTTGAATTTATATATGCCAGTATGGAATTAACCAAGGAGAATTTTGAGCAGCAAACACCAAGGTATTATGGCCAATTCAATCATTTTCGTTCTCTATTGACTGACATGTGTGACTGTTCCAAGATGGTGCTCAATTTTATGTGACCTGCAGCTCCCTTCAATGTATTGCCCTTTGTCACTGTTTTGCACTTTTGTACACTATTTGTGGTTCGATAATAGTGCCATTCCTTGGCCTGTGACTAAGGCGACTCTTCGCCAATCTGTGTTGAGTGTTTTGCTTCCGATAAACTCCACTAGCATTCACTAGTTACCTGAGTGTACATGCCTTTTCTTCTTAGTGATATATTGGGTCGTGGTATACCATGGTACATAGCGATGACAAAACACTAAATTATTGATTAATAAAAATATTTACAAAAAGAAAGCCATACTGTTTAGACCATACTATGTTCTTGATCTGGGTTTGACCGTGAAAAATAGCTTATTACTGTTTCTGTAATCCACTGGAAGAAATGAGGCTCTTTACTAAAGTCTATATAGGTATTGTTTTATGTATTCTTAAAAACCTTTACAGAGTACCGTGGTAACACCTCAAAACAATCTAAGGAGTACTGCGATATCTATTGAAATACAACATAATTACATATTACAAAAGACAGTTTACAGCATGCCACTCCACAACTCTGTACTCTACAACATGCTACTTCACTCTATGACATGCCACTCCCTCTACAGCACCTCACTCTAGGACACTCCACACCACTTCCCTCTAAGACATGCCACTCTATGATACCCACGCCACGCTACTCTATTCTACAGCATTCTGATCCACTCTATGCCACTCTACTGTACAACCCTCTACTTCACCCTATGCCACTTTGACGCTCTAATCCACTCCAGGCTACTCCATGCCTCTTTACTCTACTCTATGATGCACAACTGCTCTTCACTTCACTCTAATACATTGTACAACATGACACTGTGTGCCACATCACTCCACTGTACAACACTCCACCCCACTATATGAAATGCCACTTCATTGTACAACATTCCACGTCAGCCCACTGTACGCCGCTCCACTCTATGCACCTCCACTCTAAGACACTCCACGACAACCCACTCTATGACATGCCATTCCATTGTGCAACACCACTCCACCCAAAGGCATGCCACTCTACCCAACAATATGCCACTCTATGATATGCCACTCCACTCTACGCCCCACCACTTGATGCCCCTCCACTGAGAGACCCTCTGAGTACCCATATACCAGGTGACAAGCAGCGCTCTATAAATCCACCTTGCATTTGATTACTCTACTCAAAGACATACCACTCCACTCTGCTCTATGACATACCACTCTATTCCACTCTACAGCATTCTCCTCCACTCTATGCCATTCTATCATAACATGCAACTCCACTATACAAAACACCACCCTATGGCATGACACTCTACTCTACCACACGCCACTCCATGACACTCGACCCCATGACATACCAGTTCACTTTACGACAAGCCAGTCCACTCTACGAGATGCCACCCCATGACAAAACACTGTACGATATGCTACTCCACTCTTTTACATGCCACTCCACTGAATGACACGCCACTCCACTCCACTCTTAGCCACTTCATTCTATCCCCCTCTACTCAAAGACACTCTACAACATACCACTGTATGGTATGGACACCACTCTAGTGTACAACACGCCACTCTACTCCACGAAACACACACTCCAATCCTCTCTACGACATGACATGCCACTTGAACCTTCTTAACTTCGCTCTAAGACACCACATAACACTCAATTCTATCACACACCACTCCACTCTACTGTACAACACACCACTCCAGTCTATGACACTCCACTCTACAACATTCTACTCCAACCTATGCCCCTCCACTGTACACCACTCCACCCCACTCTACAACAAGCACTCCACTCTAATAAATTACATGAGTTTAAACAACATTTGTTAATAATTTAAAACAATGTATTTCAATAAAAAATAGAGGTTTAAGATTCGTTATAGTTAAGAAAACAATTTATTTCTATACAAAAGTACACAAAAAATAGAAATTCTAAAATTGTAACTATAAGTTATATTTTGCACTATCCCTCCTCATATATACACACACACATACATATATATTTATTTATATATAAAACCTACTACCAATTGCCAGTAGTTATTGTTGGGACATAGGGCCTGATTTAGAGTTTGGCAGAGGGGATTACTCCATCACAAATGTGACAGATATCCCATCCGCCGTATTATGATACCATAACAGACTATGGAAATCGTAATACAGCGGACAGGATATCCGTCACACAGTAACCCATGCACCAAACTCTATAGCGGGCCCATAGTTCCCATACACAAAGCATTTTTTGTTTTGCTAATAACTTTGGAGCAGTTTGATGAATCTGCACAAAATTTTCCAAACTACTTTGCCACTCACTCCAGCTGCTGTCTTAAAAGTGTTAGGGCGATTCATTGAGCGAGGGCTGAGAAATAGGGGGGTCTCATTTTCCCCATGCAATTTCCCAGAGGGATTTTAGATACGGCTACAGCCTGAACCGCTCAACGGAATTACACCAAATTTGGCAGAGAGGTAGATCTTGGTTGAGTAAGATCTCTTTTTATAATTTGATGTAAATCCATTCAGTAGTTTTGGAGTTATTAAAGAAAAAAAGTACTGATATCTAGGGATGTGGCGGGTCTGCAGATCCGACAGATCTCATGGTGAGATTTGATTGGCTGCCAGCACTTTTCAGCCATTAATGTCCCTGTAACCTTTGTGTTTTTCATTTCAATAAATATGTATATCTATATATATATATATATATATATATATTTTTTTTTTTTCCAATGCTCTTTCCTTATTCAAAAGAGGACCAGGACTCCCCCGTCTGCAATATTCCAGAGTTTATTCACAAAATCCAACGTGTTTCGGCACTCAGCCTTGATCACGGATTGAGCATCATTTCCTCCTCTCCTTTAAATATCCTACTCTAATAACACAAAAGAAGGACTAGTATGATCCATGCCAATAGCGGCCATCTTACTATGCCTATATTTGCCTGCATGGCAGCTCCATTTATACAATTGAACTTTATGTTATAATCATTTTACAACTAATTTGTTATATAGACATGCACTCAAACATCATGATTATGCCCCAGTGGGCAGAATTACTTTACCATACTACTGTTCTGTAACTGAATTGTTGTACACCCTATTAACCTTCCTCGTTATTTCTGGATCTAATATAGTCCCATCTTATATGAACCATAAAAACGAAAATAATATACATAAAAAGAAAAAATTAAAGCTCAACCCACATCAAAATTTTAAAATTAAGTTAAATACACCTACACCATACAATGTTCATCCCAAATGTGTACTCAGTTCTTCATTAGAATTCAGCCCCATAGGGTCCAATGTCTCAAAGTCAATAATATAACGTGACTCCATAATCCTCAACATACGTTCTCTATTGCCTCGCCGTTTACTTTGTTTCACCTGGTCAATAACCACAAACCTTAAAAGATTCTCATTTCCTTCATGGTAGCTCAAAAAGTGTTTTGCCACAGGATAACTCCTGTCATTTTTTTTGATTGCCCTCCTGTGTTCCAAAACTCATTTTCTTAGCTGTTTGTATCGTGCTTCCAACATATAATTTGTTACAAGGGCATATAAGGCAATACACACAATATGTCGTCCTGCAACTGTAACTTCCTTTGATAGTAAAAACCTCTTCTCTCCCCGGTATTCTCAACCATTTACAGTTGTTACTCGTTTTACAAGCTTTGCACTTCATACAGAATGAAAATCCATTTCCTAGGTTAACCCTAGTATCATTTTCTCTTGATATTTCACTTCTGCATAAGTCATCCCTAAGTGACCTACTTCTCCTAAACGTTATTTGAGGTCTTTTTTCTATACATTTCTCCAGTAGTGGATCAGTTTGCAAAATGTGCCAACTCTTATTAAATATCTTCCGGACCTCATAAGCTAGGTTGCTGAATGTTGTTACCAGTCTAACCTTGTCCTCACCTCTATTCTTGTCCTTCTCAACATGATAAAGTAGATTATCCCTCCTTAATTTTATCACTTTACATCTGGCTTGTTCAATAGTCTTAGCCCCATAGCCCCTCTCTTTGAATCTCTCACACATTCTCTCACACTCTTGGTGAAAATCCAACTCATTACCACAATTTCTCCGAGCTCTTAGTAACTCCCCATAAAGGATGCTCTGTATTAAACTCCTCGGATGTGCACTGCGTGCATCTAGCAAACTGTTGCCAGCTGTTTCTTTCCTATGTAATTTTGAAATGAAACCATCTGTGGTTGCTGTAATTACCACATCTAAAAACTCCGCTTATCTAGGGTGTAATTGCTTAATAAATCTCAAATTATACTCATTTTCATTTAGTTTCTGCACAAAATGCACAGCTGACTCCTCATCACCTTTCCAAATCACAAAGATGTAATCTATAAATCGACACCATAGGATTACATTCTTGTCAAATTCTGTCATAGTTTCTGATACTTGTTCCTCCCACCAGCCCATGAATAAATTTGCGTAGCTAGGGGCAAAACAAGTACCCATAGCTGTGCCTTGCAGCTGCTTATACAGTTTGTTGTCAAAAATAAATATGTTGTTCCTGAGACAGAACTTCATCATGTCACACAACATTTCTGAATGAAAAAACAATGACAATGATCTTGCCCTTAAAAAATGTCTAGTAGCATTCACCCCAAGATCATGATCAATACAGGTATATAAGCTGGTAACATCTAGAGTTAGAAGGAGATAATCATCCTCCCACTGGATGCCCTCAATGATCTTCAAGAAATGTGTTGTATCTTTCAAATAAGATGGTAATGCCTCAACAAAAGGACGTAAAAAGTAGTCTATATATTTTGATGTATTTTCCAAAAGAGAGCCCATGGCCGAAACTATCGGTCTACCTGGCGGATTTGTCCTATTTTTATGAACCTTAGGTAAGAGATATAATATTGGCATCCTAAGATGGTCACATTTGAGGAACAAGAATTCATCCCAATCTAATAAACCTTTCTCTCTCCAGTCAACCAACATGCCATAATAATCATCATTCATCAGTTTAATGTCCTCATGACAGATTTGTTTATAACACTCCCTGGAGCTCAACTGTCTCAGCTCTTCAGCCACATATTTGCTAACATCCTGAACCACTACATTGCCACCCTTGTCGGACTGTCTGATTACAATAGTCCGATCACTTTTTAGATCTTGGAGAGCTTTCCACTGTGATTTGAGTAAATTCATCTTACCAATTTTCCCCTTATGCCTCAATCTTTTGAGATGTTTGATAACCTCACGTTCAAATACATTAATAGCATCACATTGAATGGCCAGTAGGAATGTAGATTTGGGTTTCAAGTTACTGGGACAAGGATCATCTAAAGAAATGCCCAGTCCCTCCAAATTCAAGATTGCATCTTCGTGTACAGATAGCCCATCATGCAAATCTGCTAGTGTGTGTAAAATCTCAATATCTGAAATACACAAATTGCTATATTCACAACGTACTTCTTTTTTGTCCATATTGCTAACTTTAGTCTGATACCATTTCTTTAACTTTAACTTTCGAATGAATTTGAAGGTGTCTATTCTGGTTTGTACATAATTAAAACAGCCTGTTGGGCAAAAGGAAAGGCCCAGGGCCAAGAGGCTATTTTCATCCTTAGATAATGACCTGCTTGACAAATTAATAACATCCATGTTATTTACTTTCGAGCACGGGTAACCACTCCCACCGATCTTGAAGTTCCTTCTCAATCTTCTGTTCTTGGCCTGCCTATTCTTCTTCTTTTTCCTCTGGGCCCACCCCCTCTGCCTCTCTGAGACTGAAAATCTTTGTATTGATCCGTCCATCCCTGATTCAAAAGTCGAAATTGCTTTAAAAAATTAGATCTTTCCATTCCCTTATCCACTACCACATCCTTCAACAGTGTTGTATACGATACATCGGACAGGTTTCCGTCTGAAACATCACTCTCCACTAGTTCTTCTGTGGATACTTCTGTACTTTCCAGGTTCTTCAAACTTAATTCAGATACCTCTTCCTTATACATATGGTTGTATTTCCGATTAAAAGTTAGAATGCGACCTGCTTGATAGTCCTTAAAGTCTCTTATAAACTTTCTTTGTTTCTTAGTCGTAATGTATTCCTCTAGCTTAGTTAATTTCTTCTCCAAATTTCTCATGAAGTCATCCAATGCTTCTTGTGTAATGATCGTTAATAGCTCCAGACGCATTTTGTCAATCTCTTCTACTATTTTACTCCTGTCCTTAACTGCATATTTAATTAGTATCCACATCATGTTTAATGAGCTCTGTTTGGAATTTTCAGCCCATTCTAGCATTTCCGGATCAGGATCTTCATATGTCGGTATGGTATAGATTCTCAAACCCCTTGGGACACGCTCAACTTCAATATATTTTTGTAAAGACTCTACCTCCCACCATTTGGAAAGCTCTCTTTTATGTAATCTTTCCAACTTATCATTTAGCATTTGTAGTTTCACTTCAGTTCTAATACTACTTTGACCAGATTGAGTGGGCTATGATCCCTCCATTAGGGAAAAAAACATCTTCCTTGACTTCTCCTTCCGTCGGACTTCCCATTCGGAAGCCATGTTTCCTATGACAACTTGGATAAACTCTTACTATATTACGCAGTATACGGATGTGGATGTTAAAACAGATAATACTTCACACATAAATCATCCACTCTGCTCCTGCAACAGTCATTACCAAAGGGGGTGAGGGCAGTTCATTCCATAAATATAGTAAATCACAACCACTGATTTTTCTACACTACTATGTAGTTCAATATTGCTGATTTGTGCTCCTTTTGTAGAGTCAGGCCCTCGGCAGCGGCATATTAATAATCACGAAAGTTCACAAGGGCAAGAAGACATAAAAAATTATTACCTTATACTCCTCAAACAGCAGCCTCAAGTACACCATGCTGTTGTTGTTCCGATATACAACCAAAATCCACAGTGAGGAGAGGTTGCTGTTTCACCAAGCTTTAGTACGAGTCAGTTGCCTTTGTCCTCAAAGCAATCCTTCGTTTTTATCTCTGTAATAGCCCCGAACTCCGAGGCAGTCCTTCATTCATGATTGGAATGCCAGAGGAATCACTGTTTCGCTGTACTTAATTTTTCCTGCGGTCGCGTCTCAGACCGATTTCACCTTTGAAGCGGTCCCTCCAATCCGCACTGTACCGAACAGCCACGTCACTCCAAAACGGGGTCCCCTCCTCACCATTGATTTGGCAGAGAGGTAGATCTTGGTTGAGAAAGATCTCTTTTTATAATTTGATGGAAATCCATTCAGTAGTTTTGGAGTTATTAAAGAAAAGATTTACTGATATCTAGGGACGTGGCAGGTCTGCAGATCCGACAGATCTCATGGTGAGATTTGATTGGCTGCCAGCACTTTTCAGCCATTAATGTCCCTGTAACCTTTGTGTTTTTCATTTCAATAAATATATATATATATATATATATATATATATATATATATATATATATATATATATATATATATAGCCTACTGGCAGTCGCCAGTAGGTAGTTATAGTTAAGACCATGTTTTCATTGATAAAACATTATTTGACGAATCTCCATGAAATTTTCCAAAAGAAGTGTGCAACAGAATTTTGTTGTGCATGGGAAGTTTCTGGGTGATCCATCAAGCAGGGGACGAGAAAAATGGGGGGGGTCAAAAAATAGTGTATTTCCCATGTTGATTCCAATAGGAGCTTTAAACACGACTACAGCCTGAACTACTGGATGGAATTACACCAAATTTGTCAGAAAAGTATCTTTCTGTACACAGATAACCCTTTTTGTTATATGCTGTAAATCCATTCATTAGTTTAAGAGAAATTAAAGCAAAACCAAATTAATTTATCTAGAGTATCTAGGGGTTCCAATTCTTTGTGCATCCTCGTGCTGAGATCTGATTGGATGCCAAAACTTCTACCACGAAGTGTTGGCAGCCATATTAGGACTACATTTAAAAAAAAGAGGCCAGAATAGGGACACCCTGACCCCTTAGCTCTGGTGCTGGAGTCCCAGAGGAACCGCCACCCATCCCCCTCCAGGGCAAAAAAGCACTTTTTTGTTTTTTTAATTGCCACAAATTCAGGACAGGGTCAAAAATTCATGGAAATATAAAAAAAATTTAAACAAGTGCTGTCTCCCACGCTTGTTTTAATAAAGTCCCCTGGGGGCATATGAAAAATAAAGCCAATAATATCCCTGGGGGCTGCCACACCCCAGGGCCGGCTCCTGCTATGTCCCAGGGTGCTCGCCTCCGGGACATAGCTGTGTTCTCTGACTTGGCAGGAGTTTTGAGAGCACTCGCCAAGTCAGAGCAAACACAACTCAGCTCCTAGCAAGCGAGAGATGTCTAACAGCTATCACTGGCTGGGAGCGGAGGTTTCCTCTGTTTCTCTGCAGACATCCGGGCAGGGAAACAGAAGAAACAATTGCTCTCACAGACAGGGAGATGCTTGTTTAGCAGATCCCTGTCTGTGACAGCAATGCTGGCTCCAGCAGGAGGCGGGGAGCTGGATGGGACTGCTAGACAATCAAGCTCTCCCTGCTAATTACCCCATAAACTACAGCACTCATGCCATCTTTGATAACATCCTCTATAATATCAATTTAATATTTGCAGTCATAAATTTTAGGAAAAACTGTACATGGCGGGGGAACGAGCTATAGTTGCCCCAGGTCATGAGTTGTAGTTACTTGAGGAAACTAACTATTACTGATGAATTTCTATGGTTTCGTACATTTAAAATGTGAGCCTAACTATAACGTCCCTGTAACCTTTGTTTTTTTCAGCGAAAAAAATATATACATAAATATGTATATATATAGATATATAGATATGTGTCATCAGAGATGTCACTGGCTATGTCATGAGTGATGTAATATGTGAGGTCATAAGCGGTGCATTATGAGGGAGCAAGTTACAGTTAGCCGAGGTGACTATAATTGATGAATTTCACTGGTTTTGCACATGTGGAATGTGAGCCTAACTATAATGTCCCTATAACCTTTAGTTTTTCAGTGAAAAAATAAATATATATACATCCACATGTTCCTCTTGCTCTCCCAAGAAGACAGGCACTCCGTGTGCGTGCAAAGTGTAGATTTTTATCCTCAGTCAATAAATGAGAACAGAACGTGTTTTGGAAAAACCTTGCCTTTCTCTACTTAAACATTGCCATGTTGCTTTGCATTTTAAACAATCTTTTAATGCCTACGTCACTCGTAGTGCAACATGATACAAAAGATAGAAAAAGGTGCTCAAAATTACTTCAACTTACAAATTGTCACTCTTTGAAAATAAACATGGTTATTCTTTTTTGTATTCAGAGCTGTCATGGTCCATATAACCAATTCTCAAAATTAAAGCACACTGTTCCAAGTGAAAAAGGCAGGGAAACCTAATTAATAGGAGCAAGAGCCCTCACACATCTCATCGGATGTTATGCTTCATCATTGGGATGCTCCTTACTTTTGTTGAGGTGGTCTTCCGGCAGGGAACGGGAAGGGGCGCTGCTACCATCAGCAGCGCCCGTCAGCAGAACATCGCCATGGTAGTAGCAGCACCAGCTTACCACCATCCACCAGCATGATCACAGACGGATTTCCACCCTTCTTGTGGCGGAAGTCCGGCAGTGATCATAATATTGCAGATGGATGGTAGCCTCGGTGACAGTCTTTTGGCGACTGTCACCGCGGCAGTAGGTGGTTTTTACCGCCAATGTCAAAATGAGGGCCCACGTTTCATACATTTCATAACATACGTCAACACACTAAACTAGAAAAAAAACAAAATTATATACATTAGATATACAAAAATTCTAAAGTAGAAAAGGAATAAAGATGGACTAATTCATTAGCAATTGCTTCACCATAAAACTAAAAAGCCATGAAGTTAATGAGTTAAAGTGCTACCTTCATCTCATGTCACAACTACTGTCTACTAAGTTAACATGTATCCCCACCCTGGTATCCCAATTGTAGTTCGCAATTGCCTTTTTACTGGGAACCAAGTACCCCATCGAGCATTTGACTCTCTCATGGAAGTGAAGCAGAGCAATCGAAGGACACTCAGGGAAGATGATATGGGCTTGTAACCCTAGCTCACTGGTACACAACAAGGCTCAATAAATTATTGTCCAGTCAGTGCTTTTTCTTTCACAAAGGAAAAATAATTTTATGACACATACTACTAAGCAGTATGCATTTAATCACAAGTATATACATCAAGTAGATGGAAGTATCTTTGGTGACACCCTCATATCATATTACTCCCCTAGGGTGTCCTGCATTCTATAATTGCAATATTTCCACCTATACTAGATGCAGCATCTCAAAATAAGAGGGTATCATTTTAAGTGGGGCAAGCCTACTGGCGGCTGTCAGGGTGTAACTACATCGGTGAAAGCAACCATATGTTTCAACATTGCACCACCATTAAAATCAATGAGCATTTGTTATAATAATAAACATGGCGTTGTCAATTATCAACATTTTTAAGAAAAATACCCAATATCAAAAACGTGTGTCTGTGTGTCTTCTTTATACTCATTAGACAGCTATAACAGTCACAAGACCAACCACAAAGGAGACCCTGCACTCCAGATCTAACAGAAAAAAGAAACAGCTCTGTCAGCGCTAACCTTTAATGCAAAATTCACCTTGGGCCATAATTTTAAGTCCTGAGGATACTTAGGATGACATGTTCATAAACCGTTCTAGGGAGCTGCTGCACTTCATGCAGCCCCCAAACATCTGTCCAAGCCATTTGTGGTACACCAGCCCTTCATGGGGCATCACAGTAAGACAAATAAGTAAATTTTGCCCCTCACAGGGCACTATGGTGTGCTTTTAAGCCAAAATCTTTCCATATGAATGAGAGGTGTCAAACTGAGCCAAGGCCAGAAGCCACGGCCTGTTCCCAGGCATCCTGGGTTGTTGGAGGCCGTGGGTGAAGCCCCAAGGGCACCCACAGCACCAGGTAACTAGTCATGTGCATGCACTTCCTGTGCCACATGCAGGTGATGGTCTCTTTTTTCCAGCTCCTGCCGCAGCGGGAGGAAACTCCTCAAATGCTCCCACCCAGAGGAGGAGCTCTACCATTCCTCCTGCTAGCGGTGAATGCTGGCAGGGAGTTGTGAGGTTGACGTAACCCACCCCAGATAAGGGCACAGGGAATGGCAATGCAATAGTCTAGCTCCTCTCACAGGCCCCAGGGGATGGGGTCACTAGGGCCCTTTCTCTTCCAGTGGCCCCCAAAGGGATGTGAGTCCCTGGAGTGCAGAAGGTGCCTCAAGGAGTAGGGCCCCACGCATATCCCCATCTCCTGTAATTCGAAAGTAAGTGTTACATTGACCCCTCAGCAGCTTGGCGCTCCCTGAGGAAATTTTAAAACATTCAGTGAAGTGTCACACATACTTCACTCCCTGCTCCCACTGGGGTACATATTATACTTTGGGCCCCACAGGGTCTATTTCAGGGAAGGAGGTGTTGTTTTGCTCTTGGTGGTGAGCTCTTTGGGCTTCCCGGCCTCAAAATTCAGCTTTCCTGTTGTGGAGATGAATGTACTGCTCCCTTGCCAGACTTATCCTCTGCCTGGCTCCTTGTGCCCTTCTCCTGCTGATGAGGGCATTGTGCAAAGTCGCTCCTTAGCCAGCCACATAAATACCCTCCTGCTACTCTCCGCAGGCCTCGAAGCCTCCCGGCTTCTTCAAGGACACCTGTTGGTCATTGGAGTCCAGGACAAAATCACAGAAATCACCAGGGGAACCAATCAGGGTCCCCCAACAAATCCATTTCCCCAATTTTTCCTCAGGGGGCAAATAGGGGTCAGTGGCACTGGAGAGACCCATACTATTCCTGGGAGTCAGCTTTAGTCAAAGTACCAAAGCATTTTCTTGTAGGGCATCTGTGGCTCATCTTCCAGCAGGGCAATCTTTGGCCATTGTCACTCCCATGTTTCCTTAAGATTCTCTTCCTTGTGTATGGGCTTATAAATGGTGGTGTTAAGTTCTAGGAGCCAGGCACCCCGCATCATCCTAAGATGCCACATCATTCCTTCACCTTTGACCCAACAGTCCTCCACAGCATCCTGGGACAATGCAATATGGCAACCTCAATTTTTCTGTGGAAAGAGTTCCCCTCACAGTCGAGCCTCTCCTTTATTTGCTCCACAGGTCTAGCCCTCTTCCTTTGTTGCAGTGGGCATGCTGTGTCCCAGCACAGGTGCAGAGGAACAAGCCGATCAACAGATGCAAATTACCTCTGAACCCTTCTTTTCATATGAACTCGGTCAAGCACTGCTTATTGTTCTGATGTGTGGGTAGAACTTTAATACCTCTGCGAGTTAACAGAGTAATTAATGTGCCCCAGTAGAGGGTACAGTGTCCTGGAATCTGATTCTGAGCTGCGCCAGGAAAGTATGAGAAATCTTAAAGTGCTCTGAGGTGGTTATGTGGGATGTTAAGGACTACAAATTCACCCTTGTAGGTGCATGTTTATCCCCAGATTGGTACTTCACTGGATTTTGCCTATAATGTGCACACAGTGCAAGCACCACAGATTTCCAGTAAACACTACAGACCTACACTTTGAATGCCTACGTACATTATAAGGCCTAGCTCAGTTCAGCACCAATTCCCAAACAGTCCCCTCAGAGGTGGTTTACCTGTCCGCCGATCCCATGCTGTGCAAGACAGTAGTCTCACACGTGTGCATTGATGTATTTACACGTAAGAGTTACAGACACTCTTACCCTAGCTGCACAGCAGTGTCCTTCTCTTAAAATGAAGACACTAGCGATTAGCACTTTCAGTCCACTTGCTGTCAATTTACCATGAGTGAGACTCTGATAGTGAGATTCACCAACAATACAATTCCAAAAACCTGCTGATCAAATGCAAGACATCCCAGAGTACTACATAAGTAAAACCAATTTTGCTGTACAACCTTTACAATGTCACACATCTTTTCTAAGAGAAAGTTGAACACTTTGCAATGAAAAATATCATTAGTACGTCATATTTCAATTTAATTGTGCATTTTTTCTTAGATAAGATCTCTAAGATTTATGTTTCCTTCCCTAAGGTAGGGAGTGAGGCCTCAAGTCCTTCCATTTGGTCTTTACCACCCAAGCCTGCAGATGGTCTACATGGCATAAGCAGTCTAACTTTGACAGATTTACAAGCCCTTCTGCCTAAAATAACATCTTGGTCACAACTGGACCCAGCCCTGCCAAAGATATTGGAGCATGGTAGGGAGGCTATTCCACCAGTACTGTGCGAACTACTTAACCGGTTCTTTAGTTCAGGCCAGCTCCCCTCCGAATGGAAACATGCCACCATTGTACCTCTGTTGAAGAAACCAGAGAACTTTAGGCCTATTTTTCAGTCTATCTTCCTTTTTCAAGATAGCGGAAAAGCATGTTAATTCACAGCTGAAGAACTTTATTGAAGATAGACAGCTTTTGCATAAGACCCAATCTGGATTTCACCCTCAATTCAGCACGGAATCTGCATTTCTGCTCGCCTCCGAGTCTCTAAGACACATTGCAGATGAGGGAAATATGGCTGCTCTGATAATGCTAGACCTAAGTGCAGCCTTTGATACTGTATCCCACAGCCTCCTTCTTGAACGGCTCTGGTTGTGTAGTGTTGGGGGTATTGCCTTGAGGTGGCTGGCATGCTTTCTGCAAAATCGCACCTTCCAGGTACCTCAACAGCCATGCTCATCTGAGGTCTTACTTCTGCAACAGAGGATGCCACAGGGCTCAGCTTTAAGCCCGACTTTATTAAATCTTAATATGCACCCTCTTGCTGATGTGATTGAAAGCTTTGGTCGTTAAAACTGCATCACATGCATATGGTATTAAGTCAATCATCACCTTTACACAAGATGAGGGAACCTCCACAGCCAACTTTAGATCATACTTGCTAGGGCTAGCAAAGTTAATGGACAACAGCTGTCCTAGACTTAACACAGAAGAAAACGAGGATCTGGTTATAGGTAAACATCCTTCAATTTGGTCTTCTGCTTGGTGGCCTGGTACTTTGGGCCTGATTCCAACCCTTAAACAGAGAGTTAATATCCTTGGCATCTGGTTCAACAACACTCTTTTGACAGTCAGAGAGCCAGTCTTGCTGGGGGTCTGCTACAATATTCTAAAAACTCTATGCAAGATCCTTACCTTTCTCCCAGACGCTGCCAGGAAAACGGTAGTCCAAGCTCTATTGGTGTCAAGGCTGGACTATTGCAACGTGCTGTATTTCGGAGCCATTCGGGGATGCATACAGAGGCTCCAAAGTGTCCAAAACATGACAGCCCGGTTGTTGCTGAATATTTCAAGATTTTCTCCAATGGAGCCAGCTGTGGCGAAACTACACTGGCTTCCTATAAAGGAAACAGTTTCTTTTAAAGCCCTTTGTTTTTGCCACAAGATCTTGAATCTGAAAGGACCCTGCTATCTCCACTTCTTGCTTAACTCGTATCAACCTAGTTGATGTCTAAAATCTTCAGGAACTGCTCTCACTGTGATCCAGAGAGTAGAAAAAGTGCAAATAGGTGGTCGCTCTTTCAGCTTCCTGGCAGCCTAACTTTGGAATTCTTTTCCTGTCGACCTGAAGCAGGAACATTCAGAATTGCCCTTTTGTAAGAAACTGAAAATGTGTTTTTTTAGACAATCTTTCTAGGCCTCAGTTAGGAATATGGGAGCACAGGGGATCAATAATCCTAGCACGGGGACACTCTGAGTAGAGTAACCAAGTGCTCTACAAATTTGCTAATGTAACATTTCACCATGTGTCAACACAACCATTATTATACGTATACAAAACCAACATCATATGCCAACATGTGCACCTGCTTGTGTGTTTCCATCCATTATAGTGTAATATCATCATATATGACCGAATAACAACTATTATATATATTTGCACAACAATGTACATCCATTCACACCCAAAAGACAACCACAGAGCCACCTTTGTATACACACACTCACCAACATACTTTGATAAGTCCATCAAAATTCCCATATAAGTCACACCAAGTTTCTATCAGACTGCCACACAGTCATGTTCATATCCTCACACCCACCACCACATGTGCATATGCCCAACATTAAATGTCCAATTAGCCAACATTGTAATGCACTCATCATCAAGCATAAGCATACACACATACCTTACTACATTCAAACACCCAAATCATAAATGCACATGCACCATCATAAACAGACACACCCAACATCATATACCAGACCAGCACATGAGCCATCATACATCCACAGCATTTAGGATTGCTCAACAGTGACCCTACAGAAAACATACCTATTATATGCATCCTATTAAACCTAACAGCCTTAGGGTGGTCAACCCCCAATTTTTTGCCTGCCTCCCCCCACTTTTCTGACACTGTTGTTGCTGGTTTTAGGACTCTTCACACTTTACCAATGCTATACAGTGCTAAAGTGCATATGCTGTCCCCCTTTAAACATGGTAAAATTGGTTCATCCCCAATTAGCATATCTGATTTACTTATAGGTCCCTAGTAAAGTGCACTACATGTGCCCAGGGCCTGTAAATTAAATTCTACTAGTGGGCCTGCAGCACTGATTGTCCCACCCACATACGTAGCCCCTTAACCATGTCTCAGGCCTGCCATTGCAAGGCCTGTGTGTGCAGTTTCACTGCCACTTCGACTTGGCATTTAAAAGTACTAGCCAAGCCTTAAACTCCCCTTTTTCTACAAATACATCATCCACCCCTAAGGTAGGTCACCCCATTGGGCAGGGTGCTATGTGGGTAATACACAGGACATGTACATATGCGTTTTAGATGTCCTGGTAGTGAAAAACTCCTAAATTAATTTTACACTGGTGTGAGGCCTGCTCCTTTCATAGTCTAGCATTATGACTGCCCTCATATACTTTTAGAATTTTAGATACTGATCTGAAAGGGGTAACCAGGTCATATTTAGTATGGCCAGAATGGTAATAGAAAATCCTGCGTATTGGTGAAGTTCGATTTTATATTACTATTTTAGAAATGCTACTTTTAGAAAGTGAGCATTTCCCTGCACTTAAAAACTATCTGTGCCTTACCGCCTGCCTCCAATCAATGCCTGGGCTGGACTGGTTGACAGCTCCCTTGTGCATTTCACCCAGACAACCACAAACACAGGACACTCAGTCACACCTGTGCTCATCTGCATATTGAATGGGTCTTCCTGGTCTGGAGGGGTGGAGGGCCTGGCACATTTCAAAGGCCACACACAATGGGCTGCTAACCCCCCTACTGGGACACTGGCAGACAGGACTGAACTGAAAGGGGAACTTGTGCACTTCAAAACCACTCTTTGAAGTCTCCCCCACTTCAAAGGCATTTTTGGGTATATAAACTGGGTCTCTGACCCCACCAACTCAGACACTTCTGGACCTGCACCTGCACCTGCACCTGCACTCTGTCAGAAAACCTGTGTGGCTGCCCAAAGGACTCTCTGGACTGCTTTGTTTAGGACTGCTGCCTTGCTGTTGCCCTGCTGACCTCTGACTATGCTGAGAGAACTCTGCCTTCCCCCAAAAGTGCCCTCCAAGGGATGGGGATTGGGCTTGCCTCCTGTTCTGGGGTCTCAGGGACTACAAAGACCTACACTGCTACCTTTGTGCTAGTACACCCGCTTCAGCGACTTCGGAACGACTTCAGTGATGCCACAGCCTGCTCCCACTCCGTGGGCCTCACTGCCCCCAATGACCTCGACCTGCAACGCAAGTCCAACCTTGCAGCGACTCCGCTGACATCACACGGGGTCATCGCGACCCTGCGAAGTCGACACATCACATCCTGATGGACCAGAACCAGCGGCCCCACCGGTCCACAAGGAATCGACGCATTGCGGACGATGACACATTGTCTCACCCTGCCTCCAGTGACGACCGATGCCGCACCTCCACCTGCTTCACAACGCGGAACCGACATCTCTCTCCTCGGACGCCATAAGGGACTGAAGCTGAACCGACTCCAGCGACGCCTCTTTCCGACTCCGTGCGCATCCTTGTTTTTTGTTTTTACAAGGTACTGTACCTCGGGGTCCGTGTGACTCCATGACGGACACCGGAAGTGTCTGATTATTGGGAGTGACTCCATCAATGATGTCGTGATAGCCCCAGTGGAGGCTATTGTGTTTTCTAGGTGCTTTAGTTGGATTTAATCTTAAAAAAATTCATAACTTTGCTTGGGTACATTGGATTGTCATCATTTCAACGTTATTCTATTCAGATACATATTTTCTATTTGTCTAAACCTGTTTGGTGTTTTTTTGTGGTGTTTTCACTGTGTTTATCTATGATTTATTGCACAAATACTTTACACATTGCCTTCTAAGTTAAGCCTAACTGATCAGTGCCAAGCTACCAGAGGGTGGGAACAGGATAATTTGGACTGTGTGTTACTTACCCTGACTAGGTTGTGGTCCTTTCTTGGACGAGGGTATATACCTCTGCCAACTAAAGACCTCATTTCTAACAGTCACTCACCAGTGTGGCTGCAGTATAGACCTTCTTTGGTGTGTGCATGTGTACACCCAGTCAACAGGCTGAAGGAAGTGGCAGGCTTCAGTTGGGCACTCAGGTGAGGTTGCTTGAACCTGAGAGAAGAGACTGTAGATACATTGTATTAGATGATGTATAAACTACATCATCATTCAACAATTGTAAATACAACTTAGCAGCTGAGATTGGGGATTCAAGGGTAGTTTCATAGGTCAGTCCAGGCCTATTTAATATAGGTTCACGTTGGTCTTCAGGGAGGAATTGCTCAGAGGGACCATGGTGCTAACAGCAAGGCATCAGGACATTTTACTTGAGAATATGTATATATCAAAACTATTTTGTGCTTAAATGTGCCATTGGCCTCTAAAACTTAACCACTGACTCTAGGCAATGCACACAGCAGAAATGCTCACCTAAAAGTGTGTTCCGCTGTCACTTGTGATCCAATATAGTACTCAGAACCAAGGGCCAACATTTCTGAGTAACCACTTAGCTACTTGTTATAATGAAGGATTCACACGGCTTTTGTGTGAGATGAAAGCAGGAGCTCTTCTTTTATTTGAAGTTCCGAAAACAAGTTAGAATAAGGGAAAATATCCCAGCCTCCACCAGCACTCCTAAGCTGCTGCCGCTCGTCTCCACCGATCAGTAGAATCCTCACAGTAGAAACGCACACACATTCAAATAGTAACATTCCTTCTGCCTATGACATACTGCCATTCTAATTTACACAATACAACACTACTGTAATGGCCTCTGAATCTAGCACAGGAGTATGCCTCCTCCCATTCTGAAAACATACACAGGACAATAAGACATACGAGTAGTTAGCACACTATCTAGATAAAGTAAATCTGAAGAATGTACAGAAAGGGGCATCCAGTTGGAGGGATGCGCAGAAGGAGTGGTCTTAATAACCTTTCTGGCATTGAGTGATGGGCAAATAGCAAAGGGCTTGAGTACAAACAAGGAGAAAATGAGCTACAATTAATATTCAACCTATCTAAACAAATACAAAACAAAAACTCATAAAGATAAATTCAGAGATAATATTTATTTAATGTGTATGTACAAAAAGAACACGGAATGTCTTTATTCTTATAAATATCAACATACAAAACAATTTATTTTTTTAAACAAATAGAAGCCTAACTCATATATAAGTATACCATAAACAAAATAACACAATAGAAACAGATATACAAATATGGAACAACAACCACTCACAAAGACCAGGTGCAACAGAAAACAAGACAACACAAAAGTGATAACAAAACATAAAACATATATAACTTTTAAAATTCACAAAGATATTTGATTACCATTCGATATAAACATTTCTTCATTCGGCATAGCCGTAAAACAACTCAAAATGACAGAATCCTATTGTTTGAATAACAATTCTCACTTAATCTTATATAATAATAGTCAAAACATAAATCCTCTGCACCAACAGAAGTAGGAACAGTGCCTACGCGCGTTTCGGCGGAAGTCCTCTAATTTGGGGGGCCGCCTTCATCAGGGCAGTTCCTTGAGAATTTTATAATACACAGAACTGCAGTGTTCATCTATTTTATAATCCTTCACAATCAATGAATAACCTGATAAAAGGATACAAGCGGATATTAATTAAATAGCTCTATATTCTTGAGATACGGTGGACACCAGTACCAACACCCAAGTGGACACTATTGCCAAAAAGTAAAAAGAAAAAGAAAAATAAAGATAAATATGAATCAAAAAACAAAAATAAAAATAAAAATAACGATAGAAAAGTGCAATTTAAAGATAAGAATAAGGAAAATATACAATTAGAAAAAAGAAGAAAACCGGTGTACTCCAAAAGGTAATGTGCTAAAATAAGGAAATATAAAACATGCCACCCACAAGTGACCAAAAAATGCCAAAATACACTTTACTCAAAATATATACCTGCAGCCAAGGCAAGGATCTACATCAAGTTCAGAAAACGGAAAGCGTACTTCTGCTCTATGATTCCAGTATTGTCACGACTCACGTGCTGCTTGCGCCTGGAATTTGCAGATCTGGTGGCGTGGATCTTCAATGTTCGACTTTGGCCCAAAAAGGGGCGACTCTTTCTGGTAGCTACGGTGCTGTAGGCAATGGAGACGCCAAGAACAGACCGTGCCCTTCAGAAAATAGCGCCAGAGGAAAAAAACCCTTAGAAAAAGGGGAAAAAACCTCCAAACAGGAAGATTCCTGGAAAAAACAAGAACAAACAAACAGGAATCCAAAAGGAGCAAAAGTCAGGAAACACAGAATGCTGAAATCCAGAACCAAAAGGTGAGGAAATCAGGAGCGAAGACACTAACTGAGCAGAAAGTGTTGCAGCGCAAAGAAAGAAGAAAACACAGCCCTTATATACTAAAAAACAGGAAGTGACCCACAGGAAGTAAAAGGACACCATCTTAGACAGGGAAACAACACATAGAACAGAATAGAACAGGAACCATAGAGAATAGGGAACAAGGAATGCTGGGAAAGAACAGGAATCTGGGAAGGGGGAAAAGACATAAAGAAAGGCACAACAAAAGACTGCAGGAAAGAAGAAAAAGAAGAAAAAGAGAAAAGAAACGAAAAGACAGGTAAGAGGGGTCATAGACCCCAGCATAGTGGAGAGCAGAAAGTAGAACGAGGCCCCATGCTATGTCTGGGGCCTCGATAAGCGCAGGAGAGGCTGGGGGCGCGCCGCGTCTTCAAGACGTGGTGTGCGGCCCGAGCCGAACGCCCGGCTTGAGTCGAGCTCTCGGCTCGCGCCGCACCGCGCGGCGCGACAGTAGGTCCCCCTCCCGAAGGTCCAGGTTTGAGAGGAAATAAACAGTGAAAGCGTTGAATCAGGAGAGGTGCGTGAACGGAAGATGCATCTTCCCAAGAGCATTCACTGAGAGGATAACCCTTCAAATGAATCAGATACTGAAGGCGTTTGTGAAAAAGACGAGAGTCACAAATTTCCTGTACTTCATATTCAGGAACATCATCCACGAGTACCGGAGGTGGACAAGGAAACTGACGTGAGTAAGGGTCAGGCACATAAGGTTTAAGCTGAGAAACATGAAAGACCGGATGAATCTTCCATGTATGAGGTAAGTGAAGACGGACAGTGACAGGATTGACCAACTGAAGAATACGGAAAGGCCCATAGTAACGTGGTGTGAACTTATTTTGAGAAAGACGTGAGGGTAGGAATTTGGAGGAGAGCCAGACTTTATCTTGCGGATGATAGTCTGGATTGGTTGCACGTCTCTTGTCTGCAGCCTTCTTCATATATCTCTTGGTATGTAACAAATTAGATCGAATTAGTCTATGGATTTGGAGAAGGCGTTTGGAAAAATAGGTAATAGCGGGTAGAGGAGAGTTGGATTGTGGAGAAGTAGGAAAAGAGGTAGGATGAAAACCATAAGAACAGAAAAAGGGAGTGACCTTGGAGGCACTATGGACTGAGTTATTGTAGGAAAATTCAGCTATAGAGAGTTAAGTGTTCCAGTTACTTTGGGTAGAATTGCAAAAGCATCGAAGATATTGCTCTAGTCCTTGGTTCAGACGCTCGGTCTGGCCGTTGGTCTGAGGATGGAACCCTGAAGACAGGGCTCTATTAATATTTAGTGTTTTACAAAAATGCCTCCAAAATCGGGAAATGTACTGGGGTCCTCTATCAGATATTATGGTATGTGGAAGTAAAACAGTTCTCATGACAAAATTGCGAAGACAAAGAAACTGTCCGGGTTACCCAATTTATATACGGGTTATGTCTGATGAACCACGGAATTCCAAGAATGATGGTATGGTTGGGGGACGTGATAAGATCGAAGGAAATGTGTTCTTGATGGTTTCCCACCTGTAGACTTAACATCAGGGTAGTGGTGTCTACAGGACCCGAGGATATCAAGGATCCATCCACGGTGTGTACCTGTTCGGGTACTTCTTTTGCTTGTGTAGGAACTTGGTAAGCAGCAGCCCACGTCTTGTCCATGTATATACCACTAGCACCACAATCTAGTAATGCCATAGTCTTTTCTTGACGACCGTCAGGAAGTTGTAACAGGACTGGAAAAATGAACAAGGCGGTTGTATTGTCATTAAAGGAGCTGATGGAAGGTATAGCTGTAGATCCCGTCCCCTCCCTTCTTACAGAGGACGGGAGGTGGCGTTTCCCGAAGGCCTGGGCGGACGTACAGGACAGGTACGAAGCATGTGACCAGCAGAACCACAATACAGGCACAACCCTCTCTTGCGTCTGTCTTCTCATTCACTAGCAGAGAGCGGACCTCGGGTAGTATCCACCTGCATGGGTTCCCCTTCGATGTCTCTAGCAGGAGTGCGAGGTTCCTCGGAACGCTGCAGGCAAGCTCGTGAGCTACTTGGCTGGGAAAACCCTGTACTCCTTTTCTTTTCCGATCTCCGTTCCTGAAGACGATATTCGACGGACAGTGCTTGATCCATCAGGCCACGAAGATCTTCCGCTCTGGTAGAATGTACTAGTTCATCCTTTATTTCTTCTTTGAGTCCTCTACGAAATAAAGTTACCAGAGTACGTTCCACCCAAGTGGTCTCTGCCGCCAGCTGACGAAAACGGGTTATATATTGCAGGACGTCTTGCGAGCCTTGTTGGATGTCACATAGGGTTTCTTCAGCAGAGGCTTCCAATCCAGGACGGCTAAACATCTGTTTGAAGCGACTCACAAAGGTGGAATAGTCCGACAATACAGGGTCGTTGGAGGACACCATCGGGGTTGCCCAGGCCAAGGCTGGACCGGATAAGGCACTGATAAGATAACCCACCTTGGACCTGTTGTGGGAGAATTGGGTAGGTCGGAAGGCGAAGTACACTGTTAATGCATCCAGGAACTCGCGAAGCTTGGTTGGTTCACCAGAGAAACAAGGGGTAGAAGCGAAGATAGTTGGAACATCACTGGTGCGGAGGGCCAAAGCCTGTCGTAACGCAGCATTTTCATTGCGTAGTTGTTGCAATTCCTGAGCTTGTTGCTGAATCGTGGTCAAAAGAGATTGTTCCGGATCTGCAGCAGCCGCCACTGTGTCATCCATGGTGTTTGAGGACGTCGGAATGGTTAGGCGCTGCAATCTGTCACGACTCACGTGCTGCTTGCGCCTGGAATTTGCAGATCTGGTGGCGTGGATCTTCAATGTTCGACTTTGGCCCAAAAAGGGGCGACTCTTTCTGGTAGCCACGGTGCTGTAGGCAATGGAGACGCCAAGAACAGACCGTGCCCTTCAGAAAATAGCGCCAGAGGAAAAAACCCCTTAGAAAAAGGGGAAAAAACCTCCAAACAGGAAGATTCCTGGAAAAAACAAGAACAAACAAACAGGAATCCAAAAGGAGCAAAAGTCAGGAAACACATAATGCTGAAATCCAGAACCAAAAGGTGAGGAAATCAGGAGCGAAGACACTAACTGAGCAGAAAGTGTTGCAGCGCAAAGAAAGAAGAAAACACAGCCCTTATATACTAAAAAACAGGAAGTGACCCACAGGAAGTAAAAGGACACCATCTTAGACAGGGAAACAACACATAGAACAGAATAGAACAGGAACCATAGAGAATAGGGAACAAGGAATGCTGGGAAAGAACAGGAATCTGGGAAGGGGGAAAAGACATAAAGAAAGGCACAACAAAAGACTGCAGGAAAGAAGAAAAAAGAAGAAAAAGAAGAAAAAGAGAAAAGAAACGAAAAGACAGGTAAGAGGGGTCATAGACCCCAGCATAGTGGAGAGCAGAAAGTAGAACGAGGCCCCATGCTATGTCTGGGGCCTCGATAAGCGCAGGAGAGGCTGGGGGCGCGCCGCGTCTTCAAGACGCGGTGTGCGGCCCGAGCCGAACGCCCGGCTTGAGTCGAGCTCTCGGCTCGCGCCGCACCGCGCCGCGCGACAAGTATAGGTTAATAGGTATTCCTTCCAAAAAGAAGAAAGAAAATAGTTCTCTCTGTTAAACTATAACCCTGGGATGGAAAACCAAGCGCTCAGTTCTAAAACGTCACTTTAGTAGAACAGAGTAAATACCATAAAACTGAAAACTCATACCGGAGCGTAGATAGAATTCTCACTTTGCCAAAAATGTCAGATATTATGACCATAGTTGTAACCAGGCTTCTTCTCCAAAGATTATACAGTTCAAAACTCTTCCATCTATAAGGAACAAGAGAAGGAGAAAGGGGGCCCAAAATACTCAATATCAAGATGTTTTATTTAAAAAACAAAATACAAAAAGAAAGAAATAATCTAAACTCTCAGATATAAAAAAAACGTACTTCCAAAAGAAAGTATTAAGGCAGATTAAAGGGGGGAATCCTATTAAAATAGCATAACAATCCCTCCCTCTCCTTCAGAACACCTTACCTTATCGGTAGACAAGAGTCTCCTCCCGCGTTGCTCAAAACGAAGATGTAAAACCTATTTAGTGGACACCCTTTCGTTTATAAACATGGGGAAAATGTCCCAACTCATCAACCAAGAACCGCGAGATCGCGTGTATTATCGCGAGATCTCGCTCCCAAGTATACGAGAGGAAAAACAAAAGGAACCTTGTCGGCCATCTTAGAATGGTCAAGTTCATCAACCCATAACTAAGATTTCCTCAAATAAAAACAACTCCAATCCTAGAATTAAATTGACATGTACCTTCCATTTCAAGGTACAGGTCTCCTACTCTGAATAGCAATAAAGATAAAAGAGACGCCAGATGCCACCAAAAATCGCGCGACCCTTCTACGAGGAAAAAGGGAACAAGAGTCAGCCATCTTGAACTGGCCAGAACCATCACAGTAGAAGAAGGAAACGATTTCATAACCCCTTCAATCAAGATAGTGTTAAACAACAGCCTAAAGCTCAAAATATCTGCTCCCTATATAACTAAGATCTACTATAATCATATATGGGGAAAAAACCAGAAAAATTGAGCTCATCACAAGCTCCTGATATGCACACAATAGAAATAGATGCCAAAACAAAACCCACTCATAAATATACAAAAGAAAGGGGAGGAAAAAAGGGGAAAGAGGCCATTCAAGTTATGGCATTTTCCCAAGGGATGTGTTCATTTAATCCATCCAAATGTGCTTTAATTGTAAAAATCCAATAGACTTCACGTTTTTTCCAGATTTTTATTCCCTCTTCACCATTGACATCTTTGATTTTTTCCAAGACCGTCCAAGAGAGGTCGTCCAGATTATGTTTCTCGTTTAACCAATGTTGAACGAGAGGAGCTCCCTCTCTTCTATTACGAATATTAGACAGATGTTCAGAGATCCTAACTCTGATTTCCCGTCCAGTTTCACCAACATAACCAGCTGGACAAGGACAAGTAATCAAGTATATGCAATTAGACGTTTTACAGTTTGTCATGTCCCGTAGCTTAAACTTCCTATGTTTCCAAATGAGGGAATCAAGGGCTGACAAAATTCTGGAATACGGAGAAAAGGAAGGACATAGCATGAGTTTATGTGGCACATACCATGCCATCCTTACCAAGACTGGCTGCTCGAGGGTACAACCTGGTGAGATTGGGAGTAAGATTTTCAGTACGACCACATATCCAATTATGTCTCTCCACAGATCCTTTTTTATATTTCTGCTTGAGCCAGTACTATTTTTCCCTTTCAGAGGCTTGCTCCTGCAATTGAAACAAGCCTTTTTTAGGATTTGTAGTACAAATGAGTCAGTTCTCATAAGATACATGGCGGCATAAGCAGTTTTAGACAATGCAGCATTTTTAATGGCTGAATCAGCTAAGGTGTTACCCCTTTAGACATTAACATGGGGATATGGTATGCAATACACTTTACAGTCTCCACCTTCTGAGGCAACTGAAAGACACACAAAAGGTTTTGAACATACTGTCCATTGGTAATAGGGGCTTGGCCAATATTATGAATCCCCTTCATATCCATAGAGACCAAAGTTATGCATAACTACAAACGCATACTTTTAGCCTGTGTACACAGTTATGATTCTATGCCGCGGCTACGATGCAGGCTATGGTAAGTGCTGTAAGTTCAGCAGCCTGAGCAGATACCACAACTATGGACAATCTGAAACACAGTACACACTGCATACACAGAAACCGCAAAACCATCATCGTCTCTGACGTGATCCATCAATAAAATATGTGAAGTCATGGTCAAGAATGGGCACATCATTTGAGTCCACGCTGGCTTTGGTTACACGAGCAGTGACAAGGGTACAGTCATGGGGTTCGCCCTCCAATTAGAAACAGCAGGGTACACGTCTGTACACCAGGTTATGAAAATGTGCGCAGCTGACCACAAAAAAAGTGTCCAGTATTCATCCGAGGCCCATGACTTTGTACCAACTCCCAAGAGCAAATCCATTACATTCTTGACAATAACAAGTAAAAGATTTGGCATAATCGAGAACTCTTAAGGCAGGTACAGAAGCCATCACCTGCTTAATTTTCACAAATGTATTTTCAGCTTCACTAGAACACTGCAAGTGTTCAGAGGTATCTTCTCTGACATAATCTTGCAAGGGCTTTGCTATTTCAACATAGCCCAGAATCCTGTGGGCAATACCCAGCTATGCCCAGAAAGCTTTGTACATGAGTCATTAACAGGTCAGGGTAATTTAAGAATGGCTACAGTTTATTCAGAGAACGGAGGCACTTGCCAGCAGAAATTTCACGACCAACACTACACACTTGGGGAAAGCAGAATAATAATTTCTCCTTCGAAATGTTATGTCATTAATTAGCCAGTTCTGGGTTATTCTGGGAAGCAACTTCTGAGGTTCGACCTTCACATTCACTGGTTTCATCTATGATATGAACCCCGCTCCCTGTGGACCACAATGTGAATGTTACCTGTGAAAGTAATTCAGTTAAATCTGAGATACAGCAGTTTCATTGGCATTACTTGGGTGATTTGTGCCCTCGTAAAATAGTACAAGTACCCTATTTTCTTGATGTTGTATATTTAACTCATCTTCTAAAGTACAAAATACAGTACAATTCTGTTCGCAGAGAAGGTCCCTGCCTAACATATTATTTGGGGCGGTTGGCCAGAGCTAAAATGAATGTTTATCATGAATGTGTTCAGGAGAAATGGGGACAGAAACATAGTGAGGTACCCCTTGATTAGAAATACCAACTGTGTTCATTTACATGCCAGAGAGAGGCAAAGTGGGGACTGCAGAGGTTTTTAGAACCAAGAGACTAGTAACGGTGTTAATGAGACAAGCTGTATGCTTATCATTAATGACACAATTTATGTAGGGCCTTATTGACTTAACAGTATTAAGGTATTCGTGCCACAGGCAAAATCTCTTGAGCTGTTCTAAAATTCCGAATAAACGTTTTGAGTAACCTAATGAAACCCAGACTGATCAGGGTGGGCTGGTACATTAGGTACAATGTTCTGACCGTTCAATTTCCAATGTCCCAGCTGTGTACAGGACAAATATGATCCTCCCTCTCCCACAGCATCTGCCCTGACTCTTCCATCGCCGCACCCAGGTCTTCTTCCATTTCACTCTCAGCTTTGTTCCTCCATTTGCAGGGCCCCTTGCCCCATATCCTTAATGGTTCTCTGTGTGGTCTACTACTTCAATGACTTCTTTTTTGATTCTATGTTCCCTTTCCTTCTCTCTTGTGACACTATACAATGGTTAGCAACAGTCACCAATTCAGGCAACCTCATAGTTTACCACCCAATACAGATAGTCATCCACTGACTCGAAACGTTCTGTAGCAATCTCCGCAAAAAAAAAAAAGAACTTACTGCTTCCTTTGCCATCCGAGTATCTGGCAAACACTTCCTTCAACCTGTCTTAATAATCCACGGGTGATTCGTGCTTTATTTTTACTGACAATTGGAGATCTTTTCACAAGGCACATATCCGCAATCTCAATTACAAACATATCCTTTGATACAATCTGCTCTCATTACCAGTAGCAACTCTCCGCCTTGTTGACTTTCCACCAATCTTTCTTTCATTTCACTCAGCACCACCAATTGCAGTAACTGATTTACTTCCGCCCAGTAAGAACTGAATATTTCAAAAACACATTGCAGTTTCTGTTAAAACTGAACCTCAAGGAAGACAGTAAGCAGGTTGTAGCTGTCACCACCACTCATGAGAAAACCTCATTTCTCATGGACTCACTCTCTGTCTCATTTTCTTGTGGCTTAGTGGTCTAGGGGAATAGATATAAGAAGCGTTGTTGGAGCTTAAGCTTTCACTCTGTCCCTAAAGTAGGCCAAGGTGTAAGTTTCAATTTCACCGGTAGAATAGGAGGAATTGTGGTAATTCTGCATTACTCTTGTAGCGTAGACTGACTGCTTAATCAAAATTCCACCACTCCACTGGCGATATTAAATTATGCAGTAGTCTCTAAAGCTCAGAAACCACTGTATACCACTCGCTAGTGCCCTTGCATACTCTGCAGTAATTAAAACATTTAATCACCGCAGAGTATGCAAGGGCACCGAGTGGTATTTAGCTTCACTATTTTCATAGTGCAGAATGCACCCTCACATAAATTTTTGGATGCAAGGGTGCATTTTCAGCTATGACAATAGTGCCAAATACCTACTCCACCCCATTGCAGAATTCCACAGAATCCGGTGGAATTTTAATGTAATTCTACGGACTCAAACTTCTCTAACTCCACCCTTACCCCGAAGTGACTTATTTGATACTCTAATTAGTCCTGAGTATTTTTCATACCTCAGATTCACAATTTATGCTTATGCCTTTGTGCCTACTCATGCTACTCTAGAAAGAGTATCCATTTATTTTTAGGAGCCTTTAGTGTCTTTTATAAATTTGCTAATCTTTTCCATATCAAAGGTACCATGCTAAGGAGAGGATTTCTTCCCTTCCTCGTTAGCGAGGCCTCCGACTCTTGTAAATACTTGTGCACGCATTTTCCATATTATGTTGGTAGACAGTATGAGCAGGAGTGCTTTTTAGTGGGGGATCACCACATTAAAAAATTCAGTCCCCCATCTTGCTCTCTGTCACCTGTGTAACAAGGAAGGGGTGTGCTGGACTTTTGTCTACAGCTCATCCCATGGCAGGGGGCAAAGAGGAGACAGAAAAAGTGATTGGGTTCCATCAGTTATATTTCTTGTAACTGATCTCGTGAGGTGGGGGAGGAATGATATGGAACACTCACACACAAAGATCCCCTTGAATTCGATGAACCTACAATCAACATCTCGAGAGTGTTGTAAGGGGATCAGGCAGATAAATCAGAGGGCCTCTCACACACATTCAGCGGCTGAGAGGACTGACCTGTGCAGGGGCACTGTGCATCAAAACGTAAAAGTTGTGCTTTCATGAACGCTGCTAAATTAAGTTAGTAGTGTTTGCACAGGCAAGGGATAATTTGTGGTCTCTGAGCATTGACACTCCTATTGACAAGCCGCTACCGTGGACCTCTATTTGGAGAGCTGGTTCAGTCCGCATATGGCATCACAGTGCCTATCATCATTAATCCTGATGGAGTGGGCCCTCCCAAGCTGAAAGACCTGGCCAGTGGTTACACATTTGTTTATCAAGGGGCACCTTCCTACAGACAGCAAAGCAAAATGGATCACATCAAGGTGAAATTAACAACATCCTTATTCCCCCTGACTACTCTACAGCAGTGCAGTCCCGACATAACTTGTTCCTTCTGGTGAAATGCAAACTCGGAGAAATGGATATTAAGCTCATGTTTCACTTCCCTCCAAAATTGAAATATGTTTTTTTATGGAACCAAATGAAGCTTGGGACTGGGCAGATTATTGGGCTGCAATGAACCAAAAATCCATCTGCAGGAGAAAGAAAAGGACTCTGGGGAGACAAATTAGTCGGGCAAACTCTGCAGCCAATTAAAGCAATGAATGAGAACATAATGGGAGTGAATGCTTGGGGAAATGACTACTCCCTGGAGCAGGCGACAAAGGACAATGGCACAAAGACCTAACAATAGTTGTTGCCAAAGGTCATGCCGACAACGTCAGGCAATCCACGTTAAATTTGCAGATTAAAGATGTCACCCAAACAAAGTTTAGTGTGTACTTGTCTGCTATTAGCATCCAGAGCGGAGAGTACACAGAGAAAAGAGTCCTGAAGGCCGACATTTTTCTATTGCACAGTTTGGAAGTCTTGATCCTAATACAGCCCTCGTCTGAGAAGTACTCGAAGAATGGCTCTTTCTGCTCAGACGCACGGTAGTTGTAAAACAAATCATTAGCAGGATCACTCGAAATTCAAATGTGGACTCCTGTATATGAAACCCAAAACCTAGGTTAAAAAAACTTACCCCAGCAATGGAACTTAAGCATTAGGCAAAAAGGGCAACTAGGGGCATACAACTACATGGCTATGTACATTCAATATCACATTATGTGGACAACTTGATGCTTCATCTCTGAGATGCGACTATTAACATGCATTGTCAGTACTGAATTAGACAGTTTTGGCTGCCATGTCAGGGATATGGGAAACATTGATACGTCTTGCCTTTTCTTTTTACACACCAAGCTCATTTGATGGCCCGGCAGTGGCGACAATGTCACTTACCTCTGAGTAGAAAACCCTAAAGCACTTAATAGTACAAATATATCACGATATGACTGGCAATAACACAAGACTAAATGGCGTTTTGGAAAAAGTAACTTCTTTCCACTATGGGCAGAGTCGGGCTCCAAACTGGTGAAACTCAGATTTATATATTTCTTTAAAAGCATATCTGTAAAGTTACCCCTAAGCATTTTTTAGACTTTATATGATCTTAACAAGCATAATGTGTAGTGGGGCTAGAAATAGGCTGTCTCTTTTTAAACTGTAAACATTGACTACAGAAAGGGAACTATGCTCAGTTGATTTGGAACTATTATATTTATCGGCACAGCTACAGTGTACGGCTTGGTGGTTCCGCGACTCTTGAACGGAAGAGAGACAGTGGTCCTCATTATGACTTTGGTGTTCACGGTACCGCCACGCCACCTGTGGCGGTCGGAGTGATGCCACTGTAACACAGCCAGTACTTGCAGTGTGGTCTGACCGCCAGCGATGGCGGTTGCCATCACCAGGCCAGCGGCAAGCAGTGAACCGTTCACCCTATTATGAGTCAGCAGACTGCCACTACTTCCGGCACGGACCGACCACCACAAAAAGCTGGCAAAAATGACCAGTATAAAAGGAGACCCTCATGTCCAGGGACACAGACGAGTGCACGGACACCATGGGACGTGCACTGGAAGTGTTCCCAGCATTCTCCTTCACCTTCCTCCTACAGGACCAGCAATGCCAATGAAGACGCCATCCGTAAGTACACCCACCTAGCACACAATGGAGGGAATGGGAGAGTCACACACGCACACACAACAGACACACCCAGCATGGACTGCAACTCTCACACATGCTATGCAACACCCGTACCAATACACACACACACACACATTAACAGAGACACACATACAGACCACGCACACCCAAAACACACACACCACACCCAACACACACGTAACACACACACCCAGGTGAAAATCATTACAAAAGAACCTCACATACACCCACCCACAGCAATCCACACTCAATAGGCCACAAAAGTAACACTGGCACCCTAGTGCTGTAATCAGACAGGGCCAGCAAGCATAACAAAATGTCAATACAACCTGTATGGAAAAGGAAACATACAACACAACCAATTTGGAATGGTAAGATGTCCATGCAAAGGGAACATATGCACATCAAGGACACACAACACACTCATATATCCACACATACATCAAGATACTCAACCACACAAATACCACAACCAAGCATTCACAAACACAGCAATCCATAATCACTACAGTACTTACACTGCCCAAGTTATGGATTCAGCCAATGCAGCCATACAGATACAATGCATAGATAGGTTTGGGAAGGGGGTCCTTGGGCTTTGGCTTGGAAGGGGAGGTCCTTGGGCTTTGGTTTAGGAGGGGGTGGAGGTTCAACTTTCAATTTGGTCGGAGGGGAGGGTTTTTTGATTTGGCTTTAGTCACAGGTGTTTTTTTTGGTACAGGGGGAGGCTTTTTGGGGGGAGGGGCATGGGAAACAGAAGGGGGGGTCTTGGGAGGACTTGGAGATGGAGGGACTGGGTGTGGCGAGGGAACCATGACGGCGAGGAGCCACACGGGGTGGAACGGGATCAGGGAACAGATGAAGGTGGGCAAGGAAAAGCTTCTTAGGAACAGGGGTGATGGGCTTGGATGCAGGTCTGGGAGAGGAGGTAGAGGACGTGTAGGTGTACTGGACATGGATGCAGGTATATGTAAAGTGTGCATGTGTGAGGTGGAGGAATGTTGAGTGAGTGCAAGCGTTTATGTGTCTGGGAGGAAGGGGGGAGAGAGGCTGGGAGAGCACAAACAGGCTGTGTGCATGTATGTTGGGGTAGTGTCTGCAAGTAAGGTGGGTGTGCTGCATGTGGTCACAATGGTGGTTGTGGTGAGTGTAGATGTGGTGTATTGGGTGCATGTCTGAGTGTCTGCTGTTGTGGTGACTGTGGGCAAAACAGACGTGGTGACAGGATCTGGGAGTGAGGATACAGTGCTGGCATGTGTGAGTGTTTATGTGACTGTAAGGCAGGAGGTGGAGGGGGAGAAGACAGGGGAGGTAGTGTCTGCTGTTGTGTCTGCTTGTGAGTGTTGAGTGTGTGAATGCTTGTGGTGTGACCTTTGGTGCCTGTGTTCGTCTTTGCATGCCTTGTTTGTTGCTATAGGTAAATGCTTGTCTGAATGTGTGGGTTTGATGGGTGAGGATTCTGGGATTGGGCACAGGTAGCTGGAGCAAGGACGGAAGAAGTAGGGACAATAGTTGCCGTCAAGGAAGAGGCCAGAGCCTGAAACAATCTCTGTACGCCAGCCAAGCCACCATGAATGCCTTTCAGGAAGGCATTGGTCTGTTGCATCTGGGATGCCAGGCCCTGGATGGCATTCACGATGGTTAACTGCCCCACAGAGGTGGATCTCAGGAGGTCAATAGCCTCCGCATTGAAGGCAGCAGGGCTGACTGGGGCAGGGGCAGAGGTTCCTGCGGCTAAGGAGACACCCACCCTCCTGGGGGGGTGGGCACAGGCAAATGGGCTGGGAGCTACTGGAAGGGTGATGCTGGTAAGGGGGGTGGGGGACAAGGATGTTGCTGGGCTGATCCCATAAGGGTCCACCACTGCCAGGGAGCTTCCATCAGAGGAGGAATCAGGGTCAGATGTTGCAGTTCCCATCTCCCCCGTGGTGCTCCCCTTGTCCTCCAACCCACTGGTCCCCTCGGTGGCGGTGGACAATGCCTCCTGGGTCCCGTGGGCTGCAGCCTCCCCATTCGCCAGTTCCCCTACTCCTTCGTCTGCTGATGCTAATGCACACAAGGAAAGAAGAGGACAAGGAGAGATGGTGGGAGAGAAAGAAAGGGAACATAGGGTCAATATCTACACATCTAGCACATATTTACACAGTTTAGCCATTAGCATCCCAATCACAGGTATGCAATGCCTACTACATAACCACATTCTTCAACATTCCCAAATTGCTACCCATAAGTAAGTGAGCACAACCATCATCCTTCTACAGCACAACTCCAGATCTGCTGGACACTGGCATGCCTCTATAAATTCTGTTTTCAAATATTATACGGAAATCCCGAAGTAACAACATTGCAGTGTCATGTCAACCTGTGTATGCCCTTACAGAACGAACAAATTCTGAAAAAAAATGTACATGAGTTACTTACACCCAGTCCAATCCTAGATTGTGCAATTTCACACAAGCCTGGCATCCTCAGGGGCAGACACTTACCTATCTTACATACCTACACACCTTGTACATGAACTCCTAGCTAAGTATCTTATCATATATACACTAGGCATTTGTCATTGTATATCTCACTCATCCTGTCCATTCAGAGTGAAATAACACAAGAAATACACACTGTGACTCACCCCCTTGTGGTTGCTGTGTTGCCCCCAAGCGCCCATTTAACTCCAGGTAGGCCACCACCAGTTTGAGGGCCAATAGGGGGATCAGGGTCCAACATGCACCCCTTCCTCATTTGGAGGCCACCCACAACTGGGCCTCTGCAATCTTTCGGGCCCAGCATCTCAGGTCCTCCCACCACTTCCTGCAGTGGGTGTCCACCGGCTATGGACCCCCAGGATCCACACTTCCTTTGCAATGGCTTTCCACAATGCTTTCTTCTGATGGGCGCTGACCTAGATGGGAGACACAGAAAGACAGGCACAGTCATGTAGACTCATCAATTATGAATATGATGGGACTACAAACAGTATACATAACACATCCCTCCACGACATTACACTTATACTTTTTTTCTAGCATGCGTGTCCGATGCATCAACCTCCACAGGGTATGCAGCATACACATACTATCATCCACACACAGCCATTTCTCTGGTAATACACCAATATGCAACCTATCTGCTGTTCTGGAGCCCCATACAGCTTTGTATACAGGGGTAGGACCCAATCCACAAGTTTCTGCTGTTCTTCTGTTGGGAAGGCAGGGGCCCTATCCCTTGTAGCACGTGCCATTGTGGCTTCCAGGAACAGGACACAGCAGCACAAGCTTTGGAGGTTGTGTTGGCTGGAGAATCAGGACTCAAGAGATATAGGATGTAGAAAATGACAGTCACAGCCACGGCGGTCTGCACCGTCACCCGTCATCATCATTGGCCCCGGTTTCCCATAGACATCAATGTTAACCAATGAGGAGTTTCACTGCGGTTACGACCGCCTACCGACATGACAACATACGCTGGTGGAATGAGCTCACTGTAATCATTCCTCTGCATGCAGGACAGGCAGCAGCCATTTTACACCTCCAATGTACATTGTACAGTATTTCATGTGTGTCACAGCTCATATACGCAATGTACATGCCAATCAGAAATGGAAATAAATAATGTCCATCAGTTATACCATCTGAGTTATGAGGAATATTGCACAGAGACGTTAACAGCCTATGATTTTATAGCAGGTAAAAGGGTGACTGTACATTTATAATGCCTGACACCAGACAAATATATGGTGTATAGCATTTCAGTGAGTTGTTATATTGTAGGAACTCTCTCTCATCAAAATTCAGGTCTGAGTATGTAACTTGGTTGTAGGTGTGATGTATATTGTAGAAATATTGTCACAATAGGGAATAAATGAAGTGTAATCGTAGTCACACTTGTGTGGTTTGCTATGTCTTGATACCGACCACTGTGGAGGCTGAGAAATGCACCTGTGTCCCGGCCCCTGGTTGACCTTGCCACCATGGAAGAAAGACACATCATATTCACCTATCGTCTCAACCGTGCAACAATCAGAGGACTGTGTCCCAGTTGGAGTCAGATCTGCTGCCAGCCATACGCCAACCCACAGTCATTCCTCAAACTCTGCAGGTGCTTTCAGTCATCCACTTTTTGGCCAGTGGCTCATTCCAGGGGACAGTGGGATTGTGTTGTGGAATGTCTTGTCTGCCTTGTTGAAACATGTTGAAAGCTACATGAAATTTCCCCATACTGTAGATTTTGACAATTTGAAGGCTGAATTCTATGCAATGGGACATTTCCTTCATGTTATAGGGGCCATAGATGGTAACCATGTAGCATTGGTACCACCCAGGGACAACAAGCAAGTGTACAGGAATAGAAAGAGCTTTCATTTAATTATTGTGCAGATGGACTGTTTAACAGCCCAATACTTCTCCCAGGTGACTGAAACGTTTCCCAGGTCTGTACATCTTTATGAACAGCAGTGTCCCCACATATGAGGGTGCATCTACAGAAGGAGAGAGGCTACTACATTGGTGAGTATGATGAGTGTGTGTATAAACACTGTGACCTCAGCAATCCTACTCTTTCCATCCCTACAATAGCAGGACTCTAATGGATGTTACCACTATCCATAGGTGAGGCAGGATATCCATATCTGTCCTGGCTACTGACACCGGTGAGGAATCCAAGGACCGGGGTGGAGATTCGGGACAATGAGGCTCTTGGGAGGACGAGAAGGGTCAGTGAGAGGACATTCGGTCTTCTGAAGACGAGGTTCCGGTGCCTGCACCTCTCTGGAGGTTCCATGCTCTACTCACCTCAGAAGGTGTGCCAGATTGTCATGTCTTGCTGCATGCTGCACAATTTAAGTATTGCATTGCTATGGTAATCTATCATTAACGTGTTTTTCTTTACACTTTTCACAGAAGACCAGTCGCTAGATGCTGAGCTCCCTTCCCTCTCTGCTACCTGTGGACCCAGAGATTTGTGAACATTGACAGTGAGCATCTGACACCGACCTGCATGGACAAAGGCTTACAATTTTTGACTTCTCTTACAACACTTTGATTAGTACACCACTTCATTGTTTGTTCATTGTCACTTATTTAACACCACACCAATTGTTGTGTTCAAATCTGTTTATTGGCATTACAAAAGGATGGGTTGGTGCAAAAGAGTGGGGTCATGGTGTTCAGAATCATCAGTTTGTTAGGCCAAGCAGTAGGTACCACAGGTCCAGTATCCAGGAGTGATAGTAACATGGATCTATGGCAGTAGTAAGTCTGCAAGGTGTTTCAGTGGCAAACAAGGGAGACAGGTCAGGGGAGGCTTGTTTCCTGGCAGTGGGGTTGGTCTTGGCTTCATTCCCTGCAGAATGTCTAGGTCTGCGGCCACGTTTGCGTTGGGGGTCCTCAGCTACAGGGGGAGGGTAACTAGTGGCTTGTGAGTCCTCAGGCAGGGCCACAATCCCACTAGCTGCAGCAGATGTAGAGGGTTGGTCAGGATTGTGGCTAGAGGAAGGGGCCTGGTGGTGGGTGGAGGACTCATGCAGGATGGATATCAACTCCTGCATTAACCCTTTCATGGAGGCCATGATGGCATTGTGTTACTGCCACTACTGCATGGCCTCCTGGTGGTACTCCCTCTGCAGCCTTTGGTATTCCCCCAACATAATGATTATCTGGCCCATCTTGTCCTGGGATTGGTGTATGCTCCCAGGACTTATGCTATGGCTTCCTGGGAAAGTGGCTCCCTGGATTGCCCCACCCTTTGGCCCACAGATGCCTTCCCACTGGCCATAGACCCCTGTGCCTGTGTCCCCAGCAGTGTACCAACTTCCACTTACACTAGGAACTTCATTGTCTTGAGTGGGGGGTTCTGACTCAGACCCGCGTGAAGGTGGGCACACTAAAAATTGTAGTGGCCTAGAGACACTGGTTTGGGGGCTTTGGGCGACTGATATTGTGCCTGCTACAGTTGCGGGGAGCTCTATCGTGGCCTGGGTGAGGTGGACTGGCCAGAGGTGCTGGATGGGCCAGCGAGCTCATCCAGTTCCTGAGTACCTTTCATCACTGTGTCTTCTTCTGGTGGAGGACTGGCTCTTTGTGGCACCTGCTGACAGGTGACATTATCAGTGGTTTGTGTGGATAACAGTGATTGTTATTCACATCTACCTAATCTGTTTGACATAGGCTGCTAAGTGAGTGCTATTTGGCATTCTTCAGTATGCAGGGATACCGATGTGAGGGTGTGTGTCCATTGTTAGGTGATAAAGAGTGATGCATTGTGGGATTCATAGTGCTTCATGCTGAACATGCATTAGGTGCATTTGTGAGTGTGGACCTTTGGATTGGTGTTAGTGGGGTTGGGTGGGCATGCAGGGGAAGGGGATGCATACTGTACGGGTATACATAATACATGAGATTATAGGTGACTTACCTGTCTGCAGTCCTCCGGGGATTCCACTGAGACCCTCAGGATGCAGGATTGCCAAGACCTTCTCCTCCCATGATGTCAGCTCCAGGGGAGGAGGTGGGGGCCCACTGCCAGTCTTCATGAGAGAAATGTGGTGCCTGGACACCATGGAGCAGACCTTCCCCTGCAGGTTGTTCCACTTCTTCCGTATGTCATCCCTTGTGCTTGGAAGGCTTCCAACTGAGTTCACCTTGTCGATGATCCTCCGCCACAACTCCATCTTCTTGCCAACGGATGTCTGCTGGATCTGTGCACCGAATAGCTGTGGCTCTACCCTGATGATTTATTCCACCATTGTCCACAACTCGTCATCTGTGAAACGGGTGCTTTTGTGGAGACATGGTGATGGTGATGTGTGTGTTTGTGTCCAGAAATGTTATGTGAAGTGTAATGTGTGAGGGTTATATAGGGGGCTGTACTGTATATGTACAGTGCGGTCACCTGAGTGGGCGTGAAATGTGTTGTAACAGTTTGTCATAGCAAAGGGTTGTGGGGTGTGTGTTTTATGGTGGTGTCTGGCAGGTGTGGTGTGGTGTGTGTATGCATATCAGGTGTGGGGTATTCGAATTGGCCAATGTGGTGTGGTGTTGTTGTGGAGGTTCCTTTTCAACTGCGGCAGTCCGCACCACCATTAGATTAGCGCCATGCTAAGACTGCTGTGCTGATTTGAGGGTCGTAATATGGTAGGCAGTCTATTTTTGGCGTGGCGGTGTGGGTGGTGGGACCGCCTCTCTCCCGACGTCCTTCAGCCAGGCGGTGTCGAATTTGTGGCTGTATTGTGTCTATTTGGGTTTTGTGAGTTGTAATATGGCGGGTTAATTACCGCCACTGCTGCGGTCTTTTTTAGCGGCCACCAGCACAGCGTCGTAATGAGGGCCAACATCTAAAATGAGCTACATGGGCATGACTCTTCTGCAATCACTGCTTGGGCTTAGTTACACAACACGCAGGCAGATCTGTCTGTTAAACACTGCCAGAAAATGCCACAGGCACTTCCTTTCAAGCACAAATGCATGCAAGCCTCAGCTGCATATTTGGTGCTACCCCAAGTTTCAGGACATGTAAGACAGTGAACATTGTGAGGTGGAGTAATGCTGGTAGGCTAAATGTAAGTGACCTGTTCAAATTTGCAGTATTATTTACATTCTATGACAGTAGGGAATTTTACACTATTTTTTTCTAGAAAATGTATGGAGTACAGTGCCCTAGCAAGAGCGGTTCGGCTCACCTGGGGAGTGGTGTGGTGAAGTGTAAGAGAACCCCAGGTACACATTGTGCTCTACACACACAAAAAAAGCTCAAAGTGTTATGGCCGGTTAGGCAAGTAGCTTCAAACTGAAATGGAATGAGAATTTCGATAAAGACTGAAGTTAGAGAATATAAAATTTTTGTAAACTTCGACTAGGGTCTACCGGAACCCGTGCTATAAACTAATACGACATAGCATCTTACACCGAACATACCGGACACTAAAGCAATTACACAGGATGTACCCTGAGGCAACAGGCACATGCTTAAGATATGGTGTCTTGGGAGCAGTGTTTTGAACATGCTTTGGTCATGGCAGACACAGGCAATTGATTGTAGACTCAGTTACAAAATGTACAAGTTGAAGCACAGCATGTAGGCCAAAACATGCCAACTCGACCAAAAAGACGGAAGCTAGAATGTAAATGTGCAAATTCAGAATTGTTCATAGCCAAAAGGCACATAGCCATGCACTGGAAACCCTCTTGTACTCCATTGATATCTGCATAGGAAACCAAACATCCAAAATGGACTGAAGCTGAAAGGACAGCTCTCCACCCCCTACGACGTGGAGGGTAAGGGGGTATAGTTTTAAAGACCTATGACATATTCATCATTAGCTTGTCAGGGAAAAGGTGATGAACCCGCACGAGTAAGTCATCCCTGAACTGTTTTATCTAGTAGTTGAGAATGATTTTTTATGATTTAACGAATCTATGAAGAGCTCAAAAAAGCCCAAAAAGTTGTGCACGAGTGGCAGTAAATGTCAAAGCAGAGATGGTAACTACCCTCTTCGGCCTCTTCCCCAACACCATTCTTAGAGCCAATTGATCGAGAAATATATACAGGCATCTGTCATACTCCTTCATGTGACTCTCGCTATGATCTCAATCTAGATGTGATCAAAAATTGCTTAAAATGACCTGTGCTGATACGATGAAGAGATGAGATGTCAACCTTTAAAAGTTTGACCTGTTCCTTTTTATTTATGTATTGGTATCATGTACATTTTTAAAACTATGATTTGTAGGTAGCAATGTGTTGCACATGTATACTTTTTCATTTCTTCAGTTCTTGCTATGGAAATCCAGGCGAGCACCATTTAAGGTCAAGAAATAGGCTGTAAAGCTGCCAAATTATGTACTGGATACAAAGGAGAAGACAAAGACATACAGCAGGAAAGAACAAGCACAAACAGCGTAATAAATAGGTACAGAAATGGGACAGAAAAGGTGAGGAAACCCTAATGAGTACACACAAGGAAAGGAACCAATAATGAACATACACACTGGTTATCACAAGGGTTGTATACAGGTAAGACTCAGATGTTTCAACAGTAATATGGTAGGTAAACGTGTGCAGATTACTCGTACAGATAGCCACCCTGTGAAATGATTCAGTATCTGGATCCAAGGATACAAGCAAGGGTTGTACTTACATACTGTTAGAAAGTGGGTCTCTAGTTGGCAGAGGTATACACCCTTGTCCAAGTAGGAACCACAATCCCAGTCAGGGTAAGTCACTACACAACCTAAATTATCCTGTGCTTACCCTCTGGTGGCTTGGCACAGAGCAGGCAGGCTAAACTTAGAAGGCAATGTGTAAAGTATTTGTGCAATAACTCATAGAGCAACAAATTGCAAACACCACAAAAAGTACTCCACACCAGTTTAGGAAAATATATAATATTTATCTGAATAAAATAAGACCAAAACAATAGAAATTACAATATGCACATGTCAAGATATCACTTTTGAAAGGTTTAAATGAGTCTCAATCCTTAAGAATTAGTGGTTGTTTCCTTTTAACACACAGTACCTGGGATGTGTAAAAAATAATGCAGAAGGCCCACAGAGGAGGAGATGTGTTGAAAAGTAAAGCGATCCATCAGTTTTTCTGGTGCGGCAAAGGCCATGTGTCCTTTCTTTCTATGCTGCAAGGAGATGCGTCGGTATCCAGGAGCGCAGCCTTGGTTCCTCACTACAATGTGGGGATATTTTGACGCCCAGGGACGATGCGTGGAAAACCCAGAATGCGTTAAGCAGAGGTAACAGACACTGTGCCGATCATGCAGGTGATGTGGTGACTTTTCAGCCACGAGGCAGGCGCTACACCGAACCTGCAGGTGCTGCATCGAATTTTGCATGCTTTGCATCGTTTTACCAACATGCTGGGTTTTCTCTTCTTTGGTGAAGTCTTTGATAGCCCTGTAACCTCTTATCAGGAGGCAAGCTCAATCCAAGCCCATGGAGAGCACTTGAGGAGGAAAGCAGAATCCTTTCAGCAGAGTCAGCAGGCAGCAGGGCAACAAGCAGGCCAACAGCCCTTCCAGCAAAGCATTCCAGATGAGTCCTTTGGGCAGCCAGGCAGTCCCTTTGACAGATTCCAGTGTTAGGTCCAAAAGTGTCTGATCTGGTGGGGGTCACAGACCCGGTATATATGCCCAAAAGTGCCTTTAAAGTGGAGGAACTGTAAAATAGTTTTTTTCAAGTGCACAAGTTCTCCTCTCAACCCAGCCCTGTCTAAGAGCCCTGTGGGGGTTATCAGTTCTTTGTGTGAGAGCCGGCCACTGGCCTTTGAAGAGAGACCCCCTCCCACCCCCAACCTTCCTGCCCAGGGAAACAGATCAGTATGTAGATTAATGCAGATGCAGCTGAGTGTCCTGTGTTTATGGCTGTCTGTGTGGAATGCACAAGGGGAGCTGTGAACCAGCACAGGCCAGACTTGGATTGGATTGGAGACAAGCTGTAAGGCACAGATGGCAGTAAGTGCAAAGAAATGCCTAATTTCTAAAAGTGGCATTTCTGAAATAGTAATGAAAAATGCAACTTCACCAGTAAGTAGGATTTCTTACTAACATCCCAAATATGACAAGTCTATTCCTCTCAGATCAGAAATTACCACCTAAAAGCATATAAGGGCATCTCTAATGCTGGCCTATGAGAGTAGCGGACATCTCAGTAGTGGAAAACGACTTTGGGAGTTTTTCACTACCAGGAAATTTAAAACCTATAAGTACATGTCCTGCCTTACTTACATAGCACCCTGCCCTATGGGTTACCTAGAGCCTCCTTCCTTAGAAGTGACTTATATGGAAGAAAATGGGAATTTAAGGTTTGGCAAGTAGTTTTAAATACCAAGTTGAAGTGGCAGGGAAACTGCACCAACACAGGCCTAGCAATGGCTGACCTGAGACATGGTTATCACAATCAGTGCTGCAAGCCCACTAGTAGCATTTAATTTACAGGCCCTGGGCACGTTTAGTGCTAGGGACGAATAGGTAAATTAAATATGCCAATTCGGTATGAGCCAATGTAATGATATTTAGGGGAGAGAGCACAAGCATGTTAGCACTGGTCAGCAGTGGTAAAGTGTGTAGAGTACTAAAACCAGCAAAAAGGAAATCAGAAAAATGGAGGGAGGGAGGCAAAAAAGTTGTGGGAAGACCATCCTAAGGCTGTTAGGTCTAACACATACACATAAGATGCTATGAGTCCAGCTCGAAACATAATGAAGTCTTAAGAAAATACAAGTGTCACACTGCCACAGTTAAGGCAGTTAAGATGACAAGTTACACAACACAAAAGATTGGGAGGGAATTGCTTACTGGAAACCAGTGAGGACAAAATAGTAGACTTACCAGGTAATGAAAGTCCAAGAGGAGCACAAGGCAAGCAACAGAGAGAAATCAATGTACATAAACAAGCACAGATAGGCAGACGAAACTGTAATGCAAACATAGTACTAACAAGACAAAATGGTTATATTAGAGCAAGGGATCAAGAAAAAGCTGGAGAACAAACAAGGCAGGACAAGCATGAGGGTTTTAGAAACAGAAGCAAGCAAGAGACTGGAGTAGCATGGATACGAGAGGCTGCAAAAGGAGAAACTCAGAGAAAGGGCACACAAAACAAGAAACAAAAACAATGAGACTGGGAAGCAGATACAAGAGCTTGGCAAGAACCAAAAGGAAGAGGCAAAGGGAAATTGAAGCTGGAATAGAAGAAACAAACTAGGAACAAAATAGAAAGGGAGCAGTTGATGGGCTGCACCTGACTGTAGACAAAAGGCAGAAAAGGGAGTAAGCAAAATGTAATGCAGGGCTGGGAGAAAATCTACAGCAAGCAATGCAGAATTGTTCGAAATATCTTCAATGCATACAAGAAGATTCAGACAACAGCAGTTTATAAGTAGTTTCAAGCAACAACAAGCCCTGTGTGGAGTCTCACGACTTAGAAGCACAAGACCAGTGCAATTCCCATCCCTCACAAGTCCTGGAAGAGAAAATTAATTGCTGAGGAAAGACAGAACTAGTCCTCTTGGCCTCTATCGAGAATTCATAGGGAGTTTTGCTTCAAGGAGTGGTTTACTTTGGGATTAACGCCAACAAAAGTGTACATTTGTGGGCATTTCCAAACTGCTTTCCTTCCCCTTTTCACCCAGGAAAGGGTCATGAATTTACTTCAGCCAAGATCTAGCATAACTCTTATCGAAGGAGGTACAAGAAAATTAATCACTCCCATCTTGGCTGGTAAGTGAAAATCTCTCTCCAAGATGAAAATCATGCCCCTGTAGAAAGAAATTGCATTTGCCAAGGGGACTTTTGTCTGCTCCGCAGAATTCTTCAGTATGGAAATCTCCATACAATTGAAAAAGAAACCGTCATTGAAAGACAAATTACCTTTCCAGGAGTTGGAGTATACCCACGCTCCACCTGTCATACTGCAGGGAATGATTCTGAATAGGAAAAAATTAGACAAGTACATTCAGGCAGAGGTGGATGTGGATATCTTCCCCTGTACTTTCCCAAATGTTTCATCAATCAGTCTCAAAAAAGATATTAAAGAAAAAGGCTGACTCAGAATGGTGAGGTTATGACACAAGTAAGTTGCTTTTAACAAAATGCAATTAAAAAAAAAGAAATTCAATAAAGAACAAAAGATGGAAATGAGTTAAGTTTGAAGAATATATGTAGAGCAGCTTCACCATAAAAACAAAAATTTAAGTAATTTAAGTTAAGGTTCTGCCTTATCCTCATGTCCCAACTGCACTGTATTGTCACCCTTAACCACAAACCCCAGCATAAAGTATTCAGGACACCTGTACATACAAGAACTAACACACTACATAATATAATAATACCCTTCTTCATATCTGCATCAACCCAACATCGTATGACAGGATGCAACACAAGACAGAGCGCATGCCGCAAGGCTCCTGAGACCTGGGGCTGGGGTGTGACTTTGTTACCCAGTCATCAGTGCACCTAGGAGGCGCAGGACCAGCTGCTAACTTTCCTGGATGTGCTATAGAGGCACAAACACTTCCCTGCAGAGCAGGGCGAACCTAAAGACGGAGGCTCCTGACACCTCAGGCTGGGGTGGGACTTCATCCCCCAGCCATCTGCTAACTTTCCTTGACGTGCTATAAAGGTGCAAGCACTTGCCTGTAGTGCAGGATGAACATGGGACACTCCCAGGCGAAGATCGGACTGCACCCGTCCGCGGCTGGACAAGGCTGTGCTGGTCCACGGCTCTTGGTTTTTTCCTTTTTTCTATATATATATATATATATATACATCTGGAATTTAAAATCTTTACATGATTCTGGCTATTCTGTAAAGCAAAGTTGATGCCTATAATCCTTGTTGCTTGTTGGATGGATTTAGTCTCTTTGTTTGCTTCTTGATTTTACTCTTTTCTGTGATTAGTGCTCTTAATGAGGAAGAAAAGTTTAACCGCCAGTAAGGGAAGGGATAAGAGTAAGAATAAGAGTCCATGCGTGACCCCTTCAATAACTTCTTACCTTACATGTGCAATGGGTGCGGTTTCAATGGAACTCAATCTTGTTAAGGAGTGTACTGAGTCAGTTCAAAGGCTGATTATGGACCCATTGCCATCAGCAGTTTCCCAAATTAGAGATCTGGATGCAGAACCATCTTTGAGTTCTGCTGGCAATCAGAGGGAATAATGTCAATCTCTCCTGGAGGCTCCTAAACACATTAGAGGGAAAACTAAAATCCTTGTGGGGCACCTGATGAGCCAAATGATATTTTCATCACATTGGATCTGTGTAGCCCTGCTACTTTAACCATTAATAAGCCACCACCCTCTAAAAGGAATCAGGTGATGGGAAAATTAGCTGACCCTTCCAACTGGAAACTGTTTCCCAGGAACTTCTGCATATAGCTAAAGAAAAGGCTGTTTCATCTATTGGTTCTACGCAGAGAGCAATTAATAATTCTACTGTTTAAGTTGCTCGTTTTGAGGCTACGATGTATTTCAGGAGGACATGATGGATCAGATTAAAGAGCTAGCAAGGAATGTCCAAACTTGGATGGAGTAATTTAATATGGTATTTTCAGGTGCCCCAAAAGACCCTCATAAAACCATCCCACAGTTACAAGCACTCCAGATGTTACATGCGTCCTGAGATAATAGTAACACACTTGTCTCAGATAAACTGCCTGTTATGAATGAGCGGCTGGGTACCTCATTAACAAACTACTAGAAGGGTATTTGTCCCTCAACCCCTAGAAACTCTTATATTCAGCCGTGTAATGGCACCCAACAAACCAAATCTGCTGCTTCTAATGCCAATCTGCATCAATTAAATGTACCCCCCCCGAATAAGCTCCTTACATGTGTGTTGTGCTATTGGGAGTCCCCTTGCTGGAGGGGAACGGTCAAGAAGATAATCAAAGCCTTCTGAACAAAATTGCATTTTGGTGTAAGAAAAAGGCAGACTGACAATTCGACCTGGTGGGAAAGATCATGATTGCTCGCAGGGTGAATTTGGTGGGTTGGACACCAAAAAGTTCAAGTGAAGATTGTGTAGTTCTTAATTTTAGAGACCCCAAACTAGTCCAATTTTTGTTGTCCCGTTTGGCCCATTTATCAGCACAACATATAAAAATGAGAGCTTTGCCATTGGGTTTTATTCTACCGCTCATTACTTGTGAACACCTCTATAGTTAACCAGAATAGACCCAAGCATTCAGGCACCAATGATATTTGCCCAAATTTCCACCTACAACCATTTTGAGCCACTTTCAAGGTTATTTGAAAATGACTAACAGTCCATTCCACTCTCCATGGCTGGAACATCCAGTAATCTTGCCATCACTTCCTCCAACCAGTCACAGGCAACTTTGTCTGACCAGAATCATTTGGGAGGTTTTAGGGACTTTTGTCTTCTATCATGGAATATCGCTGGGATATGTAAAAAATTACAAAAATGAGGACTGAATATCATGACTTTGACATCATATGCTGTCAGGAAACGTAGGCCGTTAATTCAATTAATATTGAAGGTTATAAATTGTATTGTTCTCTTGCTATCCCATCAGTTGCTGGCAGGGGGAAGGGTGGTTCGGCTGCTTTTATATCCATTGCTATTAGGAATTTGAGGGTTGAGGTTCTGGCCTGTAAACCTTGTTATCATATTTTAAAATGTTATCAATTTAAGTTATTTAATTCAGTTTTAGCCAATTTGTATTATACTTTTTTCACTGCACAAGCGGTGGGGGCATTATAAAGGAGTTGAAGAAAACTCTAGAAAAAATGATGTATAGTGAAAAATCCCAAGTATCATTCATCTGGGCCAGGGATTTCAACATTACAAAATGTATGTATAGTGGAACTCAAATATGTAGTTTGTGGATGAGCAAGGCGATAACCTGAGCCACTTCAAAAATTCAGTTTGTGGGGAGGCTTTAAATCAGATAGTATTAACAAATGACATGTACTTCATTTCAGACATTGAAGACCAAAATTCTATTCATTCTCCCACCTATACTGGAAGAGGTAAATGTAGTGTTATAGATTTTATTTTGCTCACAGAGGACCTGGTCCATAAACTAATAAATTATGAGGTCCCCTCTTTGCCCTTTGGTGATCACAATACGATTATTTTAAATTTTTCTTGTACTTTGTGACTGAGACCTGAGGAAGGGATTTAGCCCCCTTTACATATTTTGGCTAACAGGGGGGAACAAACAAAGTGAGAACACATTGACCCACAAGAATTTTCTCAAAAATAAATATTGGATGTTTATGAGGATTGTATGTGCTGTCTCTCTCCCGAAGCAGACTCAATTAGTAACTGACAGTTTTACAAAGGTTTGTGGTGCAGCCTCTAGTATTTAACTAAGAATAAAAGATCAAAATTTGGCAAGTCCCACTCATGGTTTAACTCAGATTCCACTACTGCCCTTACAGGTCTTAAAAAAAGGTTTCCAACGACATACTGTGAAACATGGATTACATCAGGACTGCTAGAAAATAATATAAAACGGTTCTAACCATTAGAAAGCAAGAAATTAGAACTGAAGTGTGGGAAGATCTGGAGGCAGTAGCCCCAAGAGAAGATAATCAAGCATTCTGGAAGAGTGTAAGTCACCCTTTTTTTTGGACCGATCTATCACAGGTATTGAGTGTCATGTTCCGGAACAAGACTGTGTAGAACATTTCTCACAAATTTTTGATCCCTGCAACGTGCCAATAAATCATAAGACTAGGAAGGATTCTGTGGAACCTCCTTTGTTGGATGAAAAATGGCTCAGTTCGCTCATTAATGTGACAAGTGTATTTAACACTATCATCTGGGAGTTTTCAGGAAGGGTCCTGGTCCTGATGGGGTCCCAATTGATTTATTTAAACATAATTCTGTTTTTTGGGCACCCTTGATAACTAATGTACCAAGAGTCACGGTAAGGGTGGGTCTCATAGACTCCTAGCGACAATCAATAATAGTGTCAATATTTCAGAAGGGAGATAGGAATCTTCCTGCCTGCTATCGACCCATCTTATTATTAGACTCCTCTGCTAAAATCTTAGGGTGTATGACTCTAGGAAAATTTGAAGAATGGTTCTGAACCCAATTCTTTTTTTCAAAAGTGCAATATGGGTTTCATCTCAGACTAAGTACTGTAGAACAAGCCCTTAATGTGCCTCTAATATTAGGCAAATATGTCAAAGCCAGGAGAGGTGCCACCCGTATGGGATTCATGCACCTCTCCTGTGCTTTAGTTCTAGTTGACAGAGGAAAATGATGGGAATTGATGGGACAAGCACGCATTGACATTCTACTGTTGGATTTATTTAAGTGTCTCCACCAGGAATCCACCATGAAAGTGCAATATATTCTCAAAATGGCGATTGCACTAATTCTATAAGGGCCACAAGGTGGGGTAAGGCAAAGTTATATATAGTCACATTTCCTCTTTTTATTCTACATAAATGCCTTAGATTCATTTTTTTGTTTCCAGAGTTAGGGATGTTCCCAAGACTGGCCAACATCGGGTCCCGTTACTTTTATAAGCAAGCAATGCCTTTGTTATTGTCCACACAGCAAACCGGCAATGGGCCATTCTGGATGGTTTTAACATTTTTATGAATGGACTTAAGTTACAACAACTCACCCAAGTGGATTCAATAGGGGTGCACAACCACGGCGTAGATAACTTGCAATCCAATGGTTCTCATCGACACAGTAGCGAAATGGGGGTGGAGGCAAGGTCCATCCCTCCCGGTCATGCTCTGTCTTTGGGACACCCCCTGCTGTGGGATTCTTACCTGTTGGCGGCGTTGAAACTCCCCCTTGTGTCCCCCTCTGGAATATCATAGTACTATCTCCATGGTCCCCTCTCCATGGTACTATCTCCATGGTCCCCAAATCTTTAGAAACTTCCTCAGGCATCCTCTGGCCTTATATCTTACTTTTTCCACCATCATGTACATTTCCATCCCGGACCTCCATTCCCACAGTGTTGTGTCACATCCCTCTTGGCCACCACTAACCCCAGGTTGGCGAAGAGGAGCTTTGAAAGTGGGTAGCCCCAAAAGCACATACCTGGGTTCGATAAGGGATCTCCACCTCCAGAATCTGCCCTTGTCCTCTCAGTATCATGGACCAATATGCCTGGATAGAGGAACAGTCCCAGAGTGTGTGATAATATGTCCCCATGTGGGGCCTGCATCTCTGACAGTCAGGTGACTCTGCCCTCCTGTAGCTATGAAGCCTAGCCCTGTCGTAGTACACCCTGTGTAGGATTTTGAATTGTATTAACCTCAGGTGTATTCTGATAGCTACCGCCCGTGGGTGCATTAGGGCCACCTCCCAGTCAATATCTTCCATGGTTCCCAGTTCCTGTTCACATTTCTCTCTTAGACCTCCCAGTGTGTTTGACATTTTGTTACTGGGTCCTAAGTTAACTGTTAACCCCAAAAAAATTGAATTAACTTGTGGTCCCAGAACCAAATCTATTTTTTTTTCAGTGGGGGGTTAACCCAATGTCAATGTCCCCATCTTTAATTATCTTGGTATTTTATTTGATGCAAATTTAGCTTGGGACAAGCTAATTAACTAGAGATCTCAAAAATTCTTGGCATCGATTTGTAGATTTCCTCGTAAACTCGCCCACAAGCCACCCAGAGAGATGTCTATGTTATACAAGAGTAAATGTCTCTGTTGGCATTTATCGTGCGGAAGTATGCAGATATGCTGATTTGGGTGGTCTGCAGGTAGCTGAAAATATTTTTTTCTGCAGGCTACTGGCAATCTCAAAATCAATGTCAAGCCTTGTAAAACACTTTGAACTGGGGTTATGTTACTTGGAGGACCTACTTAGACTATCTCCTATACTCCTATGGCTACATGTATGGGCCACCCCCAAGTTAAATGAAGTAATGTAGTAAAGGATTGTCTGCAGATAAGTAATATGAATGCTATCTCTTGACTAATGTATGTAAAGAGTACTCTTTGTGACTTGGATCTGAATCTATATTGTGATTCTCCAGGCTATATTAATGCCCATACCAAGGAAATGTTAAAACAAAGGTTCCTTGCCAACAGGGAAAATGTTTGAATAAATAAATCTCTTGATTTGGTCTCATTTATACATTATGTGCTTATCTCTATTACTTAGTGAATGGAACCATATTCAACTTGGATCAAAAACCCCGAGTACAGATTTGATCTTACAAGATTGGGTTTGAATATGGCTAATTTTTTGGTAACATTTCCAATGAGTGGTTCCTGGTTTAACTCATTATCTTGTTGCCCCTGCAGCGCTGTTTCTATGGAATCTACGAAACACTTTGTGCATTTTTTTTTTTTTTTTTTTACACACTATACCGCACTTTCAGATCCCGTTTTTTACATGCTATTTTGAAACAAAGAATTGTACTACACATCTAGATAGGGTGCACTTTTTTTTTCCTTCCAAGAGTGGGGTCCCCTGATGCCTGCTTCTCTGTTTTAAATTTTATTTTTTCTGCTCTAAAATGAAGGCGAAGGTATCCTCCTGAAACAACAAAAAAAAATTAGAAAAATTGTTGTTTGCATTTAAATGAAGGTTAATTTCTTTTAAGTTAATGCACATATTTTTTTGAATTACTGTTATGGGTCTTATTGCTCATTGCACATCGGTATGCACTTTAAGAACCGGTATCGTGTTTTTAAATTATTGACATCTGGCTGTTTTGTTACACCCTTCGTCTGCAATCAATATTTTTTTTCTTTTTTTGTATGTTTTTGAATACTGCTGTTTTAACCTTTTGCAAAACGGTCTCTTCGACCAATTAGACTGTGAAATTATTCCAGTCTTTTTTGAGGAATCCGATAATATTTGTGCTATTGAAATGATTCTGAAACATTGTTTATTAATATAAGAATGTTTACCGGATTTTAATTATTTGAAGGAATTTGTGCTGTGCTTTCATGATCAGTAATAACTGAAAAAAGATTACTTGAGTGACAGGACATGCATAATTAACATCCATCTATCCGATATCATATGACTGCAGAAGCACCATTATATGTGCATACAAACAAACATACCTTACATACATTATACATTAAACTTGTAATACAGATAAAACTGGCATGATGAATGTTCCTGCCCCTTTACAAATTCACAGCCAATAGCACATGGGATGAATATGTAGGCTAGCAGTAAAGCTGAGTAAAGAAGTTTGAATACGTGAGAAAACAGAAACAATAGATATTGCCACTCTGACTCATCACTCAGTTGGGTACTGACTTCTACTGGCCCATAGCAGATAGACAAGATATCAATTTTTAGGATCTTATCAATGTGGTCAGCAGTAAATTATTTCTACTGAAAATTATACACCTTCAGAATACCTTCTGAGTGTTTCTGGCTTTCTATTTTAAGATGCAACTCTTAAATTCCTAAGAACTGAAACATATATTACATATGAAACTAAGATAAAACCTATTTGAATTCATCTCCCTTTTTTCTTACTGAGAAGGTAACTAACTACCTTCTATTTTGTGAGGACACATTTTCTGGCTTGTAAAACTATTGAGGTGTTCACAGTTGTTTTCACAAACTGTGGTATGGCAAACTTTATAAAGTTCACATGGATACTTATATAATACATGGGATTCTGTAATCTCTACATTAAGGAACATCTCTAATTTCTGTTTAATCGGTGACTAATGACACACTTAGTCGTAGATTATGAAGAAAAGACATTAGAACTCGACTAATATAAGCTATTATAGTCAAGTTCTCACATCACAATGCCTGCTGCTAGAGCCAGCAGCTGAGGTGCATGACAAGTCAGGTCAGGTCTCGGAGCATAATTAAAGTAGCTGTTTAAAGCAATGAAAACAAAATGTTGCTTTTCTACCTTCTGCTTCATTTTAATTGTTTACTATGAAAAGCAGGGACAACATTTTTGCACTCCTAACATAGAGAAAAACTAGAATCTTTCTGTGTTTACACGCTACTGCACTTTTTTTTTTTTCAAACTGACGTATTGAACAAATATCTACCCAATGTGTTTAATGTTGTACTAGAGGTTTTATACATTTTGTTCATGTTTGCAAATATGCTCGCCACTCTGTCATATGAAAGAGGCGCAAGTTATAGTTACTTGAAAGAACTCAAACTATAACTGCTGAATTTCTATGGTTTTGCATGAATAAACTCAGAACCTAACTAGAACGTCCCTGTAACCTTTGTCCTTTTCAGTGAATTTCTATGTTTTTTTAACATATATTAATTTTCATTACTATACGTTAATCCAACCACTGTCTTGCATGCCCTTTGGCCATGCATGGCGTTGGTTGGCCATAGGGCCTGGTCTGTGGCCAGGTCATGAGGCCAACCCCCTATAAGCACTCAACCTTGCACCGTGCCTGGCCTTTGTCCATGCGCAGTAGGGGTTGCCCGCAAGGGCTGGCCTGCAGCCAGTTCCTGTGGCCAACCCCACTAACCACCCAACTCCATGCTGTGCATGGCCCTTTGGCCATGCATGTGGAAGTTGGCCACAGCCTCTCTCGGTGTGAAAAGAGGTGTGAGAGGATGTTTCTGGGAGTGAGAGTGGCTGTCAGAGTGTCTGTCTGTGTGTGAGAGTGCATACATTAGTGTTTTAGTGAGTTTGTCAGTATGTGCACGGGTCTGTGAGTGGGTGCATGAGGGTGTCAAAGAAGACAGAAAGACAGAAAGTTAGAGGGAGAGAGTTTTTAGGCTTTGATTTCTGATATACTTAGAATGAGTTATTTGTGTGCAAATTAAAATAAGAAGTGTATCTGCTATTTAAAAAAAAAAAAAGCACTTTATAAAAAAAAATAAAGTAAAAAAAGGGAAACAAGTCCAGCAAAAACAACGCATACTTTATTACTGACATTGCTTTTCTTTTTTTTTTTTTTCCAGCCCTTTATGGGCTGTCGGGGACTGCAAGGGCTCCCCGTGACCCCTACATATTAATATATATATTTTTTAATGTTAATGAAATGCCCTTTGTGGGCTATCTGGCACCGCGGGGGAAGCCTTAAGACTTCCCCTGCGGTGCCATTGCTTCAGCAAGCAAGGAGCTGCTTTAACAGCGGCTCCGTGCTTGCTAAAGCAAACCTTTCATCTCTGTTCCCTGCACACATGCAGGGGACAAGAATGAAAGGTCCACTTTCAGACAGCAGGACCTACTTGACAGGTCCCACTATTTGCTGTGGCCTGGCTACAGCTTCAGAGCTGCAGCCAAGCCACAGCAAACAGCTATGTCCTGGGAATGCACACCCAGAGACATTAAAGGAGCAGGCCATGGGTTGTGGCAGTCCCCAGAGCCAACAGTGGCTACTTGACTGGGGTGAGCAGGGAAGGTGGCGGTCTCCTGGGCTAAGGGGGTCCAAAAAGCACCCCCTTTCCATTTTTTGTTTGACCATTATAACTACAACTCATGCCCCAAGGTAACTATAACTCGTGCTATCGCCATACACAGTTTTCTCATCAATTATTTTACTGCCATTGTTACAGTGGTATTATCAATGATGTCATAGAAGATGTCATGAGTGATGTAGTATCTGGGATAATTAGCTGTGCACCTGGAGGGCCCACATCATAGTTACCTTAGGGCATGAGTTATAATTAATTGAAATAACTAACTATAACAGTTGAATTTATATGATTTTGTGCATGTTAAATTTGAACCTAACTATAACGTCCATGTAACCTTTGTTTTTTTTTTTGTGAATTTCCAAGTTTTTTTAATTCTGTGTCCTAACTCTAACGTCCCTGTAACCTTTGTTTTTTTCAGTGAATTTCTAGTTTTTTTTAACCTTAAGTAAAATGCCCATCGCACTACACAATGGGGGGGGGGGTGGTTGGACGCAGGGCCTGGCCTGGCACTGTGCTGCCCTCACCCAAGCTTGCTGCTCCTATCCCTCTCTTTCTTGCCTTCTATTGTCCAAGTCCATACCTCTGCTCCCTCATTTCAGCCTTGTGTGGCTGTTTTATCACTGCCCTTCCTGCCTGTCCTAAATACCTAGCTTGCTGTCCCATCCTCCTCCTCCTTACCCTCTGTTTTCCGAGTCCATGCACCAGCCTCCTCCCTCCTGCCCTACATGGTCAGATGTGCCATCACTGCCCTCCATTTAGCTTGATGTCCCTGCCCACCCCTTTTGCCCTCCATTGCTCAATCCTATGCTCAATTAATGCCCTCCTACTTAGCCTCTCTGCTTAGCTTGCTGACCCTACCTTCCTTCCCCCTGCTCTCCAATGTCTGTGTGCTTGCCCCTGCTCCCTCCTTTTTATCCACCATGTTTCATGGACCTGCCACTGCCCCTCCTACCTACTGTGAGTGTTCTGTTAAGCTGCCACTGCCCCTCTCACCTGCCTAGTATGGTGAGATGACTGTTGCCTGTCCCTGGCACCTCCACCCTGCCTGTCCAAGTTCCATGCCCCTATTCCCTCCCTCCTGTACTTCATGGCCCATTTTGCTGCCACTGTCTTTCAGCCCTCCATGCTCTGTTGTGCTGCAACTGCTCCTCCTGCCTACTTCTGTGGTCCATTGTGAAGGCTCTTCCTCTGCCCTTTCTCATCTGTTTCCAGTTCCTTCCCATCCCTTCTGACCTTCATGGTCCTTTGCACATGCCCCTGTCCCCTCCCTCTTGCCCACCATGGCCATTGTGCTGCCACCAACCCTCCTGCTTGCCATGTATGGCCTTCAGTGCTGCCACAGCCCCTCCCACCTGCCCTGCGTGGTCAGCTTGCTGCCCCTAATCTCCTCCTACCTTCCCTCCGTTGTCTACGTGTATGCCATTACAGTGTCACTGTTGCCTTCCATGGTGTGTTGTGCTTCAAGTGCCCATTCCGCTTGTCCTCCATGGTCAGCTTGCTGCTCCAGCCCTGCCCTCCATTTTCCAAATACAGGCCCCTATCTCCTACCTCCTACACTGTCTGGTCTGTTATTGTGCCCATGCCCCCTTCCTCCTGCTCTTCATGGTCCGTTATGATGGAACTGTCCATCCTGTCTGTCCGGTATGATCAGCCTGCTGCCTTGCCTCTTTCCCCTCTGCTCTGTTGGCCATGTGCATGGCCCTGTCCCCTCCCTATTGCTTGCCATGGTCCATTGTGCTGTCCTGCCATCCTGCTTGCCCTTTGTGGTGCATTGTGCTGCTGCAATGTCTGACGCCTGCTCTGTAAGCTTCAGTGCTGCTACCCATCTCCTTCCTGCACTCTGTTATCCAAGTCCATGTCCTTCTCCCATTCTTCCTGCCCTCAGTGATCCAATGTACCATTCTTGCCAACATTTTGAACTTGGTAAGAGGGAGATTTTGAAAACCAAACTGGGATACTGACTTTCTCCATTGGCTTACATTGAAAAAGAGGAGATTTTAGTCAGGAGACAGATAAAATAAGCCCCCTTTGGAGTTAAAAACGTCAGGAGTCTCCTGCCTGAAAAGGATCTTTTGGCATGTTTTGTCATACTTCCACTGTCTCTTCCTTCTGTCCTCAATGGTCTGTTATGTTGCCCCTGCCCACTTTTACCTGCCCTCCATGGTTGGTTGTGCTGCCCCTTCTGCCTGCTCAGCATGGTCAATTTGTTGCCTCTGTGCCCTCCTCCCTGCCTTCAATTATCTGAGTCCATGCCCCTGACATCTGCCTCCCCACAATATTCTAACGAACGAATGTATGATGGAACAACAAATGCTGGAACCACGCATGCCTGAACTATGTTACCACAAATGCCTTTACCACGCATGCCTTTACAATGATTTTCCGTTGTGAAAGCATGCTTAGTAAAAGCATGTGTGGGAACGGCAACCTCCTACCTGCCCTAGGGCCCAGAAGTACCCTACCCCTAATACTAAAACTACCCTGGCCCCGCCCCTAAAACAAAACTATCTCAGATACCTCCCACACATCCTGAGCACTAAACCCTTCCTCGACCTCTCCCACCAAACCAAAAAACAACCAACACCATCCCTAAAAACCAAACTACCCCGATCCCCCACCCCCCCACAAACCAAACTACCCCAATCACCCACCCCAAAAACCAAACTACCCCAATCCCCCACCCCAAAAACCAAACTACCCTGATCCCGCCCACCCACAAAAACCAAACTACCCTGATCCCCACCACCAAAAACCAAACTACCCCGATCCCCCACCACCAAAAACCAAACTACCCCGTCCTCCACCCCCAAAAACAAAACTACCCCGATCCCCCACCCCCAAAAAACAAACTACTCCGATCCCCCACCACCAAAAACAAAACTACCCCAACCCGCCCACCCCCAAAACAAAACTACCCCAAACCCACCCTCCCCCGTCCCTAAAAACAGAACTGCCCTGAATCCCACACAACCCCTACAAACCAGAACTACCCCGATGGTTAGTGCTCTAAAAAACTAAAATGATGACGTATATTCTGAGTGCTCAAATAGTGACAAAGCACTTTCAAATTATTTGCTATCTTGATGTTTTTAGTTGGCTATACTTGAGCTACATTTGGCTTCAGCCGAGTCTCAACAAAAAACACACAAAAAAGAAAAGGGGTCAGGGTAGAGACACCCTGACCTCTTAGTTCTGGTGTAGGGGTCCCAGATGGACACAGCCAGAGCAAAAAAGCATTTAAAAAAAAAAAAAGATTTTTGCTGCAAACTTGCAACGCTGCCAATTCACAGAAATGTTTTTATTAAAAAAGTGCAGTCTTCCCCGCTTGTTTTTTTAAAGTCTCTGAGTGAGCCAAGTCTCAGGGCATATAAAAAAAAAGGAGGGGGTACACAGGGCCCCCCTTCCTGTTGGACCGCCACCTCCCTGGGGCTTTACTGAAATATAATGTGGGTGGGGCCCATGGCCCTGCCGCAGCCCTGGGGACCGCCACTTTCCCAGGGCTCTAGTCAAATCTATTGAGGGGGTTTGTGCAGCCCCACCACAGCTCCCGGGACCACCCCCTTCTCGGGGCTTGTTTATATTTGAATGTGGGGGGCTGCACAGCCCCCCGCATACCTTGGGACCGCCACCTCCCCTGGGCTCTAGTTAAATCTAATACAGGGGTCCACACGGCCCCTGCAGCCCCGGGGACCATCGCCTCCCTGGGACTTGTTTGTAATTGAATGTGGGCGGGGGTGCGCAGTCCCCTGCAGCCCCGGGGACCGCTACCTCCTTGGGGAAAACATAAAAAAAGAAAGGGGGTCCATTTCAGACCCCTGCGACCCTGGGGACTGCCACCTTCCCAGCGCTAAATGTGCAGTTGGAGGGGGGCTGTGTGGCACCCCTTGAGGAGCCAGTGATGGCCCTGCAGACCGCCACCCCCCAGGGCCGGCTCCTGCTATGTCCCGGGGTTCCCACCCCAGGGACACAGCTGTTTGCTTTTGCCTGGTGGGAGCTAATAGCTTCCACCAAGCAAAAGCAAACAAAGTCTGCTTTCTGCAAGTGAGATCTGTCAAACAGCTCTCACTTGCAAAAAGTGGAGTTTCCATCTGTCTTTCCTGCATGCAGGTGCCCTAAGATAACTATAACTTGCACCCTCACCATGCACTGCTAATTACCCCACAAATTACAGCACTCACTAACTGTGCATGACGGGGGCGCGAGTTATAGTTACCTTAGTGCTTGCGTTATAGAGTTATAGTTATCTCAAGTAACTATAACTGGTGAATTTCTATGATTTTGTACATTTAGAATGTGAGCCTCACTATAAAGTAGCTGTAATCTTTGTTTAAGTGAGTATCTATTTACATACATATATTATTCGATGCTTGACATGTTCATAGGTTATTGCATAGTATCTATATACGTTGTTTTGATTAGATGCTTATGAGTCTCTGTTTTATTTATCTATCACAATAGTTGAATATTATCTTAAGTATTTATTTACAAGTATTTCACTATTGAAATATTGAGGAAAAGATAAATATAATGTTATCAAAAAGTACACAAATAAATTACCTTCAAATGCTGCAACACACGAGTCTGTGTTTATACAATATAACTTTAAATGTCAATATAATGTTCCTTATACATATATTCCTTTTCTTTATAATCATACATCTTATATTTATTACTTTAGCCCTACTGTACAAAACTGTTTAAAAATGAAAACATAAAAAAGAAAATTACTCTCTCCAATGCACTCCCCCTAAACCTATTTCAATCTATCCTCTTTCTCCACTCTCTGACCTATCCCAAACCTCATTCTACTACTATGATCTTCAAAATATCCCTATCTAGAGTCTTCCCTCCTCTACCACTCCTGGCTAACCTCAAAGTTTACTATGATCTCTCAAACAGCTCTAATAAATGTTTCTTCATGAATCTCTCACTTGACTCATCCCAAACCTCATTTTACTAATATGATCTCCCTAACCTCTTTCTATATCTCCCAATTGACACTTTCTGAATTGTTCCCTCTTCTATCCCTCCATTATTCTATTCAATCTAACTAACAGACTCACATGTCCACTACTTAAAATAACTCATACTTCCCTATACTACAACGAATACTAAACTTATATCGCCCTACTCTAATCCACCACTAATCCTTTCGTGTTCCTGAACAGCAAGCACTTCCACGCCCTGTCAGGGGTAGTAAGCGCTATATAAATACAATTACAATAACAACCACAATCACAATATTAAAATCTCAGTTTACATTCGCACTGTTTTACAGTTTGCATTCTGAAGGAAGGATGTCACAAAATCAAAGGGATCAAACACCTTTGATGCCAGATCCTTAAGATTATTGTAATAAAACTTATTCACCATAATATCATACTTAGTCACACAAAAAAAGGATTACTATAAAGAAAGGAGAAGACCAAATGTTCTGCAATTTGAAAGAGGGAATCTGGACTATAATTAAAATCACCAGTTCTCCCTTGGCCCTACCCGCTAAGGAAGGATGAGCAGGTTCCCAAAAGGCACGATAACCACTAAAGTGAACAGTATCTAGCATCCATGTTTCCTGCAAGCACATATTATCTCCAGTGCTTATAAAATTGTACCCGTCATGGTTATTCAGTTTTGGACATAGTCCTGCAATATTCCAGCAAATCCCTTTACAACCCACCTCTACTGGGGATTTAATTGAACCTTTTCCCTTAGTTTCTGCGTTTAATGGGTAAGTGAGGTCAGAGGTGGGGTTATCCAAAGTAAGTCAGGCCCATTTGATCCAATTGTGAAATAGGCTTAAATCTATTTGATGTTAGCACTAAGAACGAAACAGGTTGCAAGGGAAAAAGATGATCGGGGTTGGACCAGACGGTCTATAAGGGAAAGCCAAGGGCAAGGCTTCAATCCTGTTTTGTGTGTTTTGCCAGCTCATCACTTCTGAAGTTTATGACAATTCAGTCGGTAGCATCCATTTTTGGTGTTATGCCCACCCAGTCAACTCTTTGTACGTGGATAATATGGTTGTGTGTTAGCCTTTGACTCCTTAGGTTTTTATTTATCCAGTGCACCACCTTGTTCTTCAGTTGGTTGTAATCTTCGTTTGAACCACATCTGAAAGCAGAGACAAGTTTTTGGACCAAAACATATGTGGCAGCTTGTAGGGGTAATTGGAGGGCTTTACAATTTTTATATGCCTGTGAGCATCTCAGATTTTTGGAGATCTTGCATTCAAGAATAAATTAGGCCACTGTATTAAAATGTTACCCGACCCGTTCTGCAGGTTAAGCTCCCTGAGGTTTCTTGCCCCAGCTGATCCCACTACAGTCCTGTGCTTGATATACTATCCGACAGTTTAATGGGTTAGCTAGGTCATCCAATTGGCGCCAGGCCGATGCATGATCTGCTTCTATTGGTGGCGTGAGCACATCAGATGTTTTCTGGTGCCAGTTTTGGATGGGATTATGCAAAATAGAAACATGCTCTTCAATTTTGTTCAAGTGGGACATTATTTGTTTTAAGGCTTCTTTTAAGATATTCAAGAAGCCAGCACAAAGTTCCTCAATCATGGCCTTTTCCATGAGCTCAATATTTTGACAACATGTATGAGCAAGAGATCATTCAAGACCTGGGATCAGTGCTCACATTAGAGGGGCAAGACACTGCCTTTAGCTATTCATTCTCCCTCTGTCCTGTTCTTCTTACCGCATTTGGCTTTGGAGCGGTCCTTGTTAGCTGAAGCATAATCTGAGAGCTGCGAGAAATTTGCAAGGCTACACAGCTCTGCTGGAGGGCCACAACACTCCAGCAGTAGCGACCTTGATTGAGTCCTCCTTTCTTCCATCATCCCAGTATGGGTTCCCAGTGATAAAAACCTCTCTGCTAGTTTGATTTCTTTGTTTAAGACACCCACTATCCACTTCAGAAAACCAACCAAGCTAGTGGGACCAGTGGCAGGTGCAGCTAGGGTTGCTTTTCTTTTCCCCATTTGGCTATCACAGTTATCAGTCCCACCACATTTGACACTGGAAAACAGTACCTTCAAATGACAGTGAAAAGGGGGGTAGCCCAGCCTCCTCCAGCCGTTGACGGGTGTAGAAGGACAATCTTTGGCTGGTATTTGCCCGGGCGCGTCGCATGCTGTGGTAGTTGAAAGTGCTTTTTAAAGCGCCCGGATCAGATTAAGTTAGCAGCCCTCCTCTTCTCCACACCTGTGCTGCTACAATGATTCTGGGATCTGGGGTCCTGAGAACGGTGCAAAATAGTTCCCTTATGTGTCCCTCACTGCAGGAGTTGAAAGCGCTTTTCAAGGTGCCCTGAATGGATTAGTTAGAAGACCCTCCTCCTCTCCACAACTCTGCTGCCACAATGATACTGGGATCTGGAGTACCGAGCAGGGCACAAAACAGAGTCCTTATGTGTGCATAGTATTATTATTAATAAGATCAGAAATGATTCACTTCTTTCCATGCCTAGGTATTTGACTATGATGGGGCTACTATAACATATAGCTGTAGAGATGTGATCTGTATATTTTGATTTAGACACAACTCAGCCAATTAAAAGACTAAGGTTCCTCTGTGATGTGGGTAATGTCATCTGCGAAGCAGCATGGGATGTGGTCATGGCTACTCTTTTACTTAATGCTTACCTCAAGTCACGGTAGTCATTTTTTATAAACTATGGCTGATCCCGCCCCACAGATGCACTGAAGATGATATTCCATTTTAGAATGAATAGGAACAAAATTAAAAAATGGCATATGCTAAAGACAAATAACATGGGAAACGCTTTCTTCGGTAAAGTAGAACACTGGATGCTATTTTCTCGGTGGACTCATTCACTGCATTGGGGATGAATTTTCATTAAAGGTATATAGGGACTTGATGTTTATCTTGGCACATTTATCACCTATCATCATTCCACCAAGGTACTGCCATCCAGCTGCCAATAACAAGGCCACGCAGCCTGGGGACTACCATTCATTAAGCAATATCCTCACATCTGCCACTGCTAACGACCCACCAAAACATGGCCATGTTCAGATTGTGTTAAAGTGTCTGATCCAGATTTTATACAGCTTGGTTTGGAAGAAGAAAGGATTTCGGTTGGTGGCAAGATTTGATAGCTCAGTACTATTAGTGGGCAATTACCTCTGGCGGCAAAGTTGAGTAAATGATGGGGTCATGGCAGTAATTAAACCAAGGAGAAAGTCGAAATTAAAACTTTGGTTGATCAGTTGCCAACATGAATGCAACTTCAACACGTTCAAATGAGGCTGGTTGCAAAGTATACAACATGTTCAGTGTGTGCATTATTATATTATATTATATTATATTATATTATACTATATTATAAGCCTTGCTTATTTCAAGGCTGGACTATGGCAACATTCTGTATTTGAGAGTAACCCAATCTCGGATGCGGAGACTTCAGTGGGTGCAGAATGCTGCTGCCTGGATACTTTTGAACATTCCTAGGCAAGTGTCCTTGGGTTTGGCTTCAGTAAATCTCCACTGGCTGCCACTGGAAAAACGACTAACCTTCAAAGCGATGCGCTTTTGTCATATGATGTTGTGAAATAAAGAACCTCGCTATTTGCCTCAGGTTCCTGTGAGGAACATAAAATCTGCAAACTCCTCTATGGAAGTAGTTCCCAGGGTTAAAAAGACAAGGATGAGAGTTGGCGCTTTCATTTTCCTAGCAGCAAAATGATGGAATGCCCTGCCCTTATCAATTAGACAGGAGTCCTCGGAACTACTGTTACCTGACTAAGTTAAAAACATGGTTGTTCAAGTCAGTGTAGTAAATGGCCGGCTCTTGGGCATAGGCTTCACCGGGAAAATGACTCACAGCTATTTAGCGCTGGAACACTCCGTTTGGAGTAGCCATGCGCTTTATAAATCAGTTTATTATTTATTTTTATTATTATTATTATGCTTTGAAATAGTGGCACAAGTGGAGTATTTCCACCCAAGTAAAAGACTGGCTAAACAATGCTTTCGAAACGTAATTTCCCTGAAAAGTAGGTAAAATCACATATTTGTGTGCCACCTAATAAGTTTTCTTACATTTTCCCATTTTTTCAAGAATTATTATTTTTATTCTATCTAACACGTCCCCTCACGATTAAAAAGGCCTCCTGCTCTGTAGTGAAGCACTAACACAATTGCAGATTTTAACTCTATCATTCGTTTAAAGGTTCTAAAAACTATTCTACTGGGTTGAATGTTTATTGACAACTCTTATGTTTCAATAACTATTAAGTTTCTTTTCAGTGCAGTACAAATTGTCATTCTTACTAAAACGTCCATAGGCAATTCTAAAAATTAGGTACTGAAGCTGGGCACTTGAGGATGAAACAAAAAATCTCCTTTCTGTCTTATCACCACTATAGGCCACTGCTCTGCATCAAAGCAGGGACACACTAAATATGGGCGCTGCATGTGTCTCAGCATATCTACTAGACCTAGGTGAAAGCAGTGCATTGCAAGGGTGCATGGACCTTGATGCAAGCACAAAAAAGGGACTCCTACCTCTGTTTACATAGATAAAGAAAACGACAACTAGCATGCACCCTTCAATCACCTAGGTCTCGTGCCACTTCATTGGCTGCACTACTGATCACTATGCCCTTCAGAGAGCCACTAAACTCAAAGGGGAAGAAAAGTCAGAGCTGAGTCAGGTGCTTAAGGCACGATGTATTTAAAACATATGTCTGCAACTCCCACTACCTGGGCTCAGTCTTTACCTTGTTTAAATGAAGTACTACTTTCACTCAAAACTTCAGTGGTAGCTAAAGTGTTTATTGTATAACTTATACCATACTGAATGAGTTGGCTGTGTGCTTCAGAAGAGAGGGATGGAGGAGAAAGGGCTGTATGGCCACAGGGCCCGACCATGACCATGCCCTGCAGGCAAACCCATGCCGCGCATATTACGTTGCAAAAAAAATAAAAGAAAGAAATGCATGGAAAAAATTAAAGGTTGAAGTGATGCTATAGCCAAGTGAAGATGTCAGTTGAAAATTGCCATTGTAAACACACAAAACCACCAACATTCACCAATTATAGTTACCTCAAGTAACTATAACGCATGCCCTATAGTAACAGGGCTTTAAGTAACTATAATTTGCTCCTTCACCATGCACTACTCATTACCCCACATATTACATCACTCATGACATCTTCTATGGCATCATTGATAATATCACTGCAACATGGCTTTTCACGGCCTTGTAAATATGGACTGAGGCAATGCAGTGCAAGCAGATTTATCATCTTCCTCCAAAAATCACCAATAATTTCAATCAAATGCATATATAATCTCAATATATAGAACCAGAGGGCCCCTGACCACCATGTGTTAAAGAAGCTCAAGACTAAAAGTTTATCCTAAATAAAAGCCAGAGTGACCATAAAGTATATTAATATCAGATGACCTATATATTGAATAGGAATAGAAAATCAAGGACTCAGAAATAATATTAATATAATCAAACAAATTGCTACGCATTATGCACTATAGTCTCACAAGTGCAGCTTGGGACACAAGCATAAAATCATGTATCATAGTAAGCGCTCTCAAACAAAGTCATCCACACAAAATAAAGAAGCAACATCTGTGGTGCGAGATTATCAGAGGTATATTTAAACTCACAGACAGGGAAAATATGGCCTCAGTACGAGTAAATGAACAGGGGCTGTAAAGCAAAATACCAACAATATAGTGAAACTCACTCAACAGGAGTGTGCTTTGTGTCAGAACCAACCACACAAAATATCCGTCTGTGACATTGTGAATAGACGCTATCTAGAAACTGCCTAAATATGTAAACTATAGAAAGAGTACTTGGCAAGTCCCCCCTTCCGAGAACTTAACTCGCAGCAGCCATATTTAAATCAACAGCACATATTCCAAAGTGCATACTATAAATTATGAAAATCAATATCAAACACTTTGGGCCTCATTAGGAATTCGGCAGACAGTCCGACGGGGAGGTTGCCGCCACACTGGCTACCTCCCAGCCAGACCCATGTAGAGTTTCCCGCTAGGCTGGCGGATGGAAACCTCAGTTTCCGCCCACCAGCCAAGCGAGAAACAGGCTACAGCATTGTCTCTGGCTCGTAATCAAGGCAGCAGCAATGCTGTAGCCAACAGGGTGCAACAGTACCCTCGCAATGTTCACTGTCTGCAAAGCAAAGCAGACAGTGAACATTGCAACAGTGCTGGGCAGGGGGGGGCCTGCAGTGCCCATGCCAAGTGCATAGGCAGTGCATGGGCAGTGCAGGGGCCACCCAGTGGTCCCCTACACCTGAAATCCGCCAGCCTTTTCATGGCGGTGTTACCGCAGGTGTGGCTCTCATAAGACCGCCATACTCCTAATGAGGCCCTTTATGCAGTGAAACTAAACACAGATGACAAATTCCAATCCAATGTTTTGTAGCCACCTAAAATCAGTCAGGCTGATATAACTTACCCATAGCATGTTTGCCCGAGAGAATCTATGATGGCTATCCAATATCAAACAATTATTTGGCCACTCAAAATAGAAAAAGGATTCCACATATTATAGGACTATGCAAGTATAAGTTTATAAGAGCAACCATCTTAGAGCAATCATCATATAATGGATTAAAGGGAAGTAAAAGTCTGAGGAAAAAAAGCATCCTCACAGTAACAAAAAGCCCTAATATAAAACACATTTAAGCCTAGAGAAATTGACTAATACGCAGGTGTGATGTAAGAGATCTCAAATTCTATTGAGAAAGTATGCCATTGCCAATATTCCAAAGTCATGTGTGATATTAATATCTAATGATACATCTAAAGTAGCCAAAATAATTCCTTCTTCCCAAGCAATGTTACATAAAAGATTGAGAATTTGCTGTGTCCCTAAGAAAGGATGGTAGATTTAGTACATTTGGTCATAGAAATATCTAAAAATTCTGAATTTCTCTCAGTCAGTGTACAACCGCCAGAAATAATAGGTCTGCCTGGGGGAAAGTGGTCCTCTTTATGTATTTTAGGAAGAATACACATGCATGTGTACCTCGGATTCACATTCACCATCTTCAAGTACAAATATTCTTCATCCAACAATAATTCATTCTAATGCCATTGTTTCAATTAATTATTAAGCAGCGTGCTAATTCCAGGAATAGGATTGTTGTTAAGTTGAACATAACAAGAAACATCATTCAGTGGTCTATAAACTTCATTACCATAGTCTCTCCTGTTCATAATGACTATGTTGCCACCTTTTTCAGCCTCTCTAATAATCACATCTTTGTCATTTTGAAGCTGTTGTATTGCTTACCATTGAGGATCAAAAGTAATTATGTTTAAAGTTATATCTTTTCTCAGAGATAAGTCATTTATCAAATGTCCACATACACGTTCTTAAAAAATAAATGTAAGTTATTGTGCCACTCGTATGTTGGGGCATCCATTTAGACTTTTGGCATAGACTACTGTCTATGCTCAAATTTGTATTAACATCCAAATCACAGGTGCAGGGGTGTGTACAAGGGAGAGGGAAGGGGAGCGCGGTTGTCTGAAGGGTTGAAGTTGAGGCGGTAGTTGATGTATGGTGGTCCTTGATTGTGAAGGGCCTTGTAGGTGTGTTCAGTATCTTAAATTGACATCTCTTCTGAATGGGGAGACAGTGGAGTTTCTAGAGGTGGGGGCTGATGTGGGTCTGTGTGGGAAGGTCAAGCGTTGGACCTGGTCCTTTTTGTAGGGTTATCCCTAAACCTTTTCCCTTCTTCCTCCTATTTTTCCTGACCTGTTGTTGTTGGCTTTATGACTCTGGGTTGCACTAAGTGTGCCCAGGGCCTGTAAATTAAACGCTACTAGTGAGCCAGCAGCACTGATTGTGCCACCCACATAAGTAGCCCTGCAAACAAGTCTTAGGTCTGCCATTGCAGTGTCTGTGTGTGCAGTTTTGAACTGCCATTTCGACTTGAAAGGCCCTAACCTTCCCTTACTATGTGTAAGTCACCCCTAAAGTAGGTCCAAAGCAGCCCTATGGGCAGGGTGCAGTGTATTGGAAAGATAGGACATGCACTGGTGTGTTTTACAGGACCTGATAGTGAAATACTGCTGCATTCTTTTTCACGTTTATAAGGCCTATCTCTATGGTGACATGGGGATTGCCTTGAAATATCTTTTACGTGTAATTTTCCATTGGGAAAGTGGGCATTTACTTGTGTAAACATTCTATGCCTCTTCCTGTCTGCTGAATACATGTCTGGGTCAGGATGACAGCTGGGCTGTTTGTGCATTCACTCTAGACAGTAATACAAAGGGAGCTGGGGTATACCCTACATATCCTGATTGGTCTTCCTGAGCAAGAGTGATGGGAGGAGCTGACACTTGCACCTGAATAGAGCTGTGCCTATCCTTACACAAAGCAGTCTCCAAACCCCTGTAGTGTGTCTGGGGCCAGGGCAGTGAAAGGCATGATCTTGTGCACTACCAACACTTCTCTTTAAAGTTTGCCTACTTCAAAGGCAGAAATTGGTGTGTAAGTACTGGACAACTCTGACCCCACATAGTTAGAACACTTATGGATTGAGGACATTCTGCCAGGAAGAAGAGCTGGATGCTGTAGGAAGTGCTGCTACTCTGCCTATTGCTTTTGTTGTGCTGGCATGCTGCTTGCTACTTTTGTCCTGGGAGAGAATGGGCTGCACTTGGCTTTCTACATTCTGCTTTCTAAGGTCCTCCAAGGACTCGGACTGAGCTTGCCACCTGTTAAGAAGTCTCACCAACATCAAAGACTTCACCTGTCAGCACCTGGGCTCTCCTGCTGATAGTGGTGACTTGCCAAGTGGCGCTAAGTCCAGTTCCTGGGACCTTGGAAAAGAGCTCTGGTGCAACCAAGAAGGAACTAAACTTGGACTCCAGAGAGTCTTCGGAAACAGTGCCTCTGTTTACTGCTGCGTGCACCAAAGTCATGGTCTCCGCTGAATGCAACAACTGTGACCTGCAACATAGGCTCGATGCCGGAGCAGCGCCTCCGAAGTCCAGTAACAGTGTGTGTCCCGAGTGTTGTGTCTCCGACATCTGTGACACCCGACTCTGCTGCAGCACCTCTGGGGTGATCACGACAATGCAATGTCTTTGTTTCCTCATTGTTTTTGAAGGTACTGTACCTGGGGTCTGAGAGACACCATGACTGGCCCACATTCCTTCACAAGTGGGGTCGAACTGTTGGAAGCAGCTCTGTCAAGACACCTTGATAGCCCTCGTTGGAGCTATTGTGTTTCTAAGCACTATGGTAACATTTAATCTTTGAAAATTTGTATCTTTACCTATGTTGAATTTTTGTCATTTTGGTCTCGTTTTACTCAGATCAATATTGGCTATTTTTTTAAACTGCTGTGGAGTACATTTGTGGTATTTTCGCTGTGTTACTGTGTGTGCACAAATACTTTACACATTGCCTCTGAGATCAGCCTAACTGCTCATGCCAAGTTACCACAGAGGGGCAGGGGTTATCTTAGCTGGGTGACTCTCTTAACCTGACTTGAGTCTTCCAGCCGGCTTGTGACTAGGGCTTGCGTGACAGTTCATCTGGTGTTGACAGGGAGCCATTTGAAGATCCAATAGAGCATACAAAGAGTGAAGAAGCAGGCAGAGGACACTGCGTTGATCTGTTTTTTTCATAGTAAGATTGCAGTCCAGAATGATGCCAAGGTTGCAAGCATGGTCTGTTGCAGTGAGTGTTAGTCCTAAGCCGGTATCCCACCAGAAGTCGTTCCACAGGGAGGTGTTGATCCTGAAGATCAGCACTTCCGTTTTGTCTGTGTTGAGTTTTAGCCAGTTGTTATTCATCCAGTCAGCTATGCCCTTCATGTACCTGCAGAAGTTGGCCTTCGTGGTGGAGGTGTCTTCTAATATTGAGAGGATGAGCGGGTGTCATCTGCGTAGGATATGATGATCATTCCGTGGGTTCTGACGATGTTGGGCAAGAGGGTTATGTAGAAGTTCAACAGGGTAGGGCTGAGGCATGAGCCTTAAGGGATGCCACAGATGTTCTTGGGTTCCGAGGTGAAAGGTGGTAGGCGATTCTCTGGGTTCTTCCGGTGAGGAAGGATGTGATCCATTTGAGGGTGTCTCCTTGGAATCCGATGTGATGAAGCCTCTTGATAAGGGTGTGGTGGGGATATGGTGTTGAATGCTGCTGAGAGGTTGAGGAGGATCAGGGCCGCCGTTTTTCCCTGGTCGAGGAGGGTTCTGTCATCATCAGTGGCAGCAATCAGGATGGCTTCAGTGCTGTTGTTGGTGACGAATCTGGTTTGGGAGGGGTCCAGAAGTTTATCTCCAGTGATCTGTGAGTTGGCAGTTGATGGCATCTTCAAGAAGAGCAAAGGGGAGTAGAGAGATACAAAGTTCTTGAGTAAACGGTGGTCAGCACAAGGTTTCTTGAGAAGGGGCGTGACTTCTGCGTGTTTCCATACTTTGGGGAAGGTGGCCATGGTTATGGATAAGTTGAAGATGGTGGTGAGCTTGTTGTTCATCATCTTGCTCCTGAAGTTGCAAATGTCGTGGGGACAGGGGTCCGTGGGTGCTCCTGAGTGGATGGAGTTCTTGATGGCCGTGTTGTCCTGTGTGGTCTCAGGCAGTCAGTAGGTGGTCAGAGATAGCATCGGGATTTACACCCGTGGGAGAGAGGAGGCTAAGGGTGTTGGCAGTGGATTGGGTTTCTACGTTTTTGTAGATGGTGGAGATCTTGTCATGGAAGAAATCTGCCAGGGTGTGTCAGAGTTCCTGAGAAGTGGTGGTGATGTTTTTGATTGCTAGGGGGTTGGAGAACTCTCTGACGACAAGTGAAAAGATATTATTTGTGGTCGGAGTTGGCTTCAATGAGGTCGGCCAGGACTCTTCGTCTCTTTCAGCAGCTGGTGGTATTGGTTGAGGGACAACCTGAAAGTGGCTCGGTCTGTGGGCTCATAAAGCCCTAATGTTTGTTACTTTTCTGAGTACTGAGGAAGTCGGCTGGAATATAATTATCCTGTGACGAATCAAGTGTTAGCTAATATTATGAAGAATTTTTGCTTTAAGGATTTGATGGTTGTGTTCTTGTGAATAAAGTACAATAAAGATTTTTCATACTATTTATACTCTTAACAATATATTGACTGTACTATTTACTCGACTATTATTATAAATACTTGTCTTGTGTGTGCTGCTTCTATCCTGCCCACCATTTCTCATTAGTTGATTTTTTTCCTGGCCTTGAACTAGGAACATAAAAGGGGTATCGGAAGAATCCATACCTATAACCTCTTCCACACTGGGACCATATTGTGCCAAAGCTCATGTGTTCTATGCCAACCTTTCAGATTTTCCTAGGCTACCTTAAGTTTTATTTGCAAACAGCCCCTGCCCGTCTGTGTATAAACTCTAGGAACCTGTTTTTGTTCATCTTTTCTTTAGGCTCTTCCTGGGAGACTAGTCATTGATGGTTGGACATAGCAGAGTTCCTTCCTGGTAGAGGAGGACATCATGTGATGTTGATTAGCCCTAATCTCCTATTGCTTGAAGTTTGTGTCCACCCATGCTGAAGATCTTTCTGATCTGAATCTTTAAGCCTAATGTGAGGCGGGTTTAACCATGTTGTAGTTGTGGGTCTACCGGATCCATCACCAGGATTGCTCATTTGATGCTTTTGATGTATCTGCCACCCTCTTCACACCTCAGTCCTTCTTTCTGCATCCTTCTAATAGCTGGCCACCACTCCTTTCCTTTTCCCCCATCATACATCTCTCTATCTTCTGCTTGCTTCTTATCGTCTGTCTCATTTCTTTGCTCCTTTGGCCTTGTGTGTCTCACTTCCTTTCTATAACTCACCTTTTGGCCTTTTCTTCCACTTAACCTCCATTTAATCTCTTTTATAATCACCACACTGTCATCTATTCACACACCTTTGTTCTCTTTCTAATTCATCCTTTATTCCTCTTTCCTTACTTCCTCCTTTTTCTCTCACTCCTATACCCTCAGTCATCTCCCCTCTGCCTTTCTTCAGGTCCTCTTTTCCAATCTCCTTTTACTTTCAACGCTGTTGCTATCATCCTCTCTCACCTCCTAGTCGTCATCATCTCATTCTCCCATAATTCTGAGATGCTGCTTGTGGCCTGATTTTCCATTTGGGGCATATTTAACAAGCATTAGATCTCATGCAAAGGCCAGACAGAGATTCCTCACTAAAGCATCTACGCAACATGTATCCTTTTGTAACTCCGGTCTGCCCAGTTGGGTAATATGAATTGAAGGCCTTCCACTCTGTACCTGCATCTCTTCATTACAGATCTCAACCACAAGCCTTCCTGAAAGCTCACCAATGGCAGAGATGCAAAAGTGTTTCTACAAAACACTTGAATTTGTGGCGTGTATGAGTCCAGGCACCCCTACAAAGCAAATCAATCCCACATGTAGGATTTCCTTGATTTGAATCCACCACAATCAAAAGGAAAACAACCAATGCCACAACCTTTACTTGGATGATATGTGTTAGTTGTAGGAAGTTGGCTCTGTATACACTATTTCAAAGTAAGAAATAGTGTGCACAGAGTCCAAGGGTTCCCTTTAGAGGTAAGATAGTGGCAAAAAGAGATAATTCTAATGCTCTATTTTGTGGTAGTGTGATCGAGCAGTAGGCTTTTTAGAGGGTAGTGTTAAGCATTTGTTGTACACACACAGGCAATAAATGAGGAACACACACTCAAAGACTTACTCCAGGCCATTAGGTTTTTATATAGAAAAATATATTTTCTTAGTTTATTTTAAAAGCCACAGGTTCAAGATTTACAAGTAATAATTTAAATGAAAGGTATTTCACTCAGGTATTCTAGGAACTTTGAATAATCACAATAGCCTGTACAGTTTAGACAAAAATGGCAATAAGCTATTTTAAAAGTGGACACAGTGCAAACATCAACAGTTCCTGGGGGAGGTAAGTAAATGTTAAGTTCACAGGTAAGTAAAACACTTACAGGGTTCAAAGTTGGGTCCAAGGTAGCCCACCGTTAGGGGTTCAAGGCAACCTCAAAGTTACCACACCAGCACCTCAGGGCCGGTCAAGTGCAGAGGTCAAAGAGGTGCCCAAAACACAAAGGCTTCATTGGAAACAGGGGTGCCCCGGTTCCAGTCTGCCAGCAGGTAAGTACCTGTGTCCTTGGAGGGCAGACCAGGGGGGTTTTGTAGGGCATGGGGGGGGACACAAGCAGGCACAGAAAGTACACCCTCAGCGGCACAGGGGCGGCCGGGTGCAGAGTGCAAACAGGCTTCGGGTTTTGTATTGAAAGCAATGGGGAGACCTGGGGGTCTCTTCAACGATGCAGGCAGGCACGGGGGGCTCCTCGGGGGGTGCTCCTGCACTGGAGTTCGGTTCCTTCAGGTCCTGGGGGCTGCGGGTGCAGTGTTGGTTCCAGGCGTCGGGTCCCTTGTTACAGGCATTCGCAGTCAGGAGGAGCCTCTGGATTTCCTCTGCAGGCGTCGCTGTGGAGGCTCAGGGGGTCCGTCTCTGGTTACTCACGGGCTCGCAGTCGCTGGGGAGTCCTCCCTGAGGTGTTTGTTTTCTGCAGGTCAAGCCGGGGGCGTCGGGTGCAGAGTGGAAAGTCTCATGCTTCCGGCGGGAAACGTGGAGTCTTTAAAGTTGCTTCTTTGTTGCAGAAAGTTGCAGTTTGTTGAACAGGGCCGCTGTTCTCTGGAGCTTCTTGGTCCTTTGGATGCAGGACAGTCCTCTGAGGCTTCAGAGGTCGCTGGTCCCTGTTGGATGCGTCGCTGTTGCAGTTTTCGTCGAAGTAGGAAGACAGGCCGGTGGGACTGGGGCCAAATCAGTTGTCGTCTCCCTCTTCACTGCAGAGCTTCAGGTCAGCAGTCCTTCTTCTTCTTTAGGTTGCAGGAATCTATCTTCCCCGGTTCTGGGGGCCCCTAAAAACTGAATTTAGGGGTGTGTTTAGGTCTGGGAGGGCAGTAGCCAATGGCTACTGTCCTTGAGGGTGGCTACACCCTCTTTGTGCCTCCTCCCTGTGGGGAGGGGGGGCACATCCTAATCCTATTGGGGGAATCCTCCATCCCCAAGATGGAGGATTTCTAAAAGTAAGAGTCACCTCAGCTCAGGACACCTTAGGGGCTGTCCTGACTGGTGGGTTACTCTTCCTTGTTTTTCTAATTATCTCCTCCAGCCTTGCCGCCAAAAGTGGGGGCACTGGCTGGAGGGGCGGGCATCTCCACTGGCTGGGATGCCCTGTGGCGCTGTGACAAAGGGGTGAGCCTTTGCGGCTCACCGCCAGGTGTTACAGTTCCTGCAGGGGGAGGTGAGAAGCACTGCCACCCAGTACAGGCTTTGTTCCTGGCCACAGAGTGTCAAAGGCACTCTCCCCATGTGGCCAGCAACATGTCTGGTGTGTGGCAGGCTGGCAAAAACTAGTCAGCCCACATTGGAAGTCGGGTATGTTTTCCGGGGGCATCTCTAAGATGCTCTCTGGGTGTATTTTACAATAAATTGCACACTGGCATCAGTGTGCATTTATTGTGCTGGGAAGTTTGATACCAAACTTCCCAGTTTTCAGTGTAGCCACTATGGTGCTGTGGAGTTCGTGTTTGACAGACTCCCAGACCATATAATCTTATGGCTACCCTGCACTTACAATGTCTAAGGTTTGGCTTAGACACTGTAGGGGCATATTGCTCATGCACTTATGCCCTCACCTGTGGTATAGTGCACCCTGCCTTAGGGCTGTAAGGCCTGCTAGAGGGGTGACTTACCTATGCCACAGGCAGTGTGAGGTTGGCATGGCACTCTGAGGGGAGTGCCATGTCGACTTAGTAATTTTCTCCCCACCAGCACACACAAGCTGTGAAGCAGTGTGCATGTGCTGAGTGAGGGGTCCCCAGGGTGGCATAAGACATGCTGCAGCCCTTAGAGACCTTGACTGGCATCAGGGCCCTTGGTACCAGGGGTACCAGTTACAAGGGACTTACCTGTGTGCTAGGGTTGTGCCAATTGTGGAGAAAAGGTACAGTTCGGGAAAGAACACTGGTGCTGGTGCCTGGTTAGCAGGGTCCCAGCACACTTTCAAATCATAACTTAGCATCAGCAAAGGCTAAAAGTCAGGGGGTAACCATGCCAAGGAGGCATTTCCTTACATTAGCGTATTGTACCTTAATACATAGCTGTTGTGGCATCTACATTTTTATGACTCTCAGGGTTGCATTGCGTATCCTTACAATTCCACTGAACTGCTCTATGTTCAGCATATATTGAGTGGCAGAACATGTGCATCATACTAACAGTATGCAATAGACAGAATCCTGATTTGATCATGCAGGCCACACAGCTTCACCCCTCGTACATGCTTCGCCCTTGGCATCTAAACAGCAAATAAAGAGTACTATGAAGTTCATTGAACTAGGTACGTATATAAGTATATTTCATTCCAATGTAAAATGCTCTGATTATTGCTTTATATTGCCATTAAAAAAAATTTAAAAAATTAAAAAATACCATCCACGGAATTATCATCTTCACAACATGGCTCCCATCTTCGCAACATCGCTCCAAGCCACATAACTTGCTAAAATAAAATACATTTATAGTTCCAGCCTACTTTACAACAACTGTACATATTATTAACAATTATTGGCACAATCATACATACAACACACCTCCCTTCTATATTTCTGGCCATGTGTTTGTCACATCAATTACACATCTATACCATCTCATAATTCTTAATGTCAACCATTGTGAATATGTTAACTAAAACAAACAACACAAAAATGTGCATGGAATGGCAAAAGCACATAGTAGGCAGAGATGCCTGGAAATAGCCGTACTTTTAAGCTGAGAAATGGGAACCAAACACCCCAGAAAAGCAATGGATAACTCTACATCCCATTAGAACCAAAAATGCAGTGTCAGTTGGATTACACAACCATAAACATAACATTCTACACAGACCCATAACATGTATTCATCGTAATGAATAAATACCTACCATGCCTTATGAAAAGAGATTATGTAGCTCTCTCTACATAAGGAAACAGAAAAAAACACATTTGAAATGAATGACCTCCTTCCATGTTACCGAAACAGTACTTTAAAATAAGCATTGTAAAAAACTGGGAGTATTAGTTGAGTTCCAGTAACAACAGCAATCCTTTTTAAGATGAATTGCTACAGACACTAAATTAACCTGAGCTCAACCCCCTGGTAGCTATGGCACAGAGCAGACATGCTTAGCTTAGAGGCAATTGGTAAACTATGCAGTACCAGAACAGTAATAAAGTTAGAACACGACACAAAGAAACTCCCAAACTAATTTAGAGAAATTGAGTAAATTTTAAGAAATAAAAGTTTATGGTTCAAAAAAGCATCAAAAAGCATTAAGCACCAACTGCGGGCATCTAATAATGCTTGACTGGTACCTAGGCTTGTTTAAGGTTGACCGCGATGGAGTATGGGTCAGAGCCAGTTTTGACCAAGTTAGAAGCTGTACCTTTGGACTTTGAGCCTCATTACGAGTCTGGCGGTCAGACAGGCCGACCGTCAAACTCGTGGTGAGGAGACAGCCGTGGAGCTGGCAGTCTCCCTACCAGCCCCATTACAAGGTTTCGACTGGGCTGACTGGTGGAAACCTTGCAGCCCAGTGGAAACTGTGCAGTGACACTGGACTCAGCTCCACATGTAGCTGAGGCCAATGCCATCACACTGGGGCCCCTAGCACCCTCGTAATGGGCAGTGTCTGCAAACAGACAGTGTGCAGTCTGACGGTGCTGAGCAGGAGGGCCCCTGCACATGTCCATCGGATGGGCATGGGCAGTGCAGGGTCCACCCTCTGGCCCCCCAACACAGGCTTACTGCCAGTCTTTCCATGACCGCCATGGAAAGACTGGCGTTACGTAGAGTTGTGTTCAGCCAGGTGGTCTGATCTCAGCGTTACCTTGGCTGGGTACAACTCAGACTGCCTTTGGACCATCGGGAACCATGTCCCAGGTGGAGATGGTGGTCCGCTGACAGTCCAACTGCCAGGGTCGTGTTGTGGCAGTCTGACATCACCACAAGAAGGCTGCCAACCTCGTAATGAGGTCCTTAGTCTCTAAAAAGGAAGTCAAAAACCCTCAGTGGGGAAAGGTAGCAAGATTCTGGCCATAGAGGACACCATAGCATCAGACAGTCACTGCACAAGGTCTAAATGAAGATGTTGACTTGTGGCAGGAAAGCTCCGAAGAAACTTGAATTTCTTGCCTGAGGAAGATACCTTGCCCGTCAAATATTTTTTACGCTTTCGCCTGGTGAACATTTCTTTGTTCAGACTTACTCTTTTTGTTGGAGCTTGCATTATTCCAGTGAGTTAAGGCTGTAGCCCAACAGTTCTACAAGGCCAGACACCTTCTCTGCAATGTTCTGATGAATCAGATTTGCTGCTTAGGAAAACTTCAGAGCGGGGGCAACCTGTATCTTCACCCAACAACAATACACTTTCATCAGATTGGCTTGACAGGTTGGTACCAATCCTGCAGAGGTTTGGAGCCAAAACATTTCTAAGCCCCAGATATCAGGAAATGTCAGGAGAACTACACTTGACAAAGCCAAAGGTCTCAGGATGTTAGGGACAGCAGTTGGGGATCAAGTCTTAGAAGCTACCAGCATGGCTCAAGGCAGGACCAGTTGGAACTGGTCATCTGAATAGTTGACGGGAAGGCCTTTTGTAGGCAGTTGCTTGAACAGGAGATCAGCCTTATGACCCTGCAATTCCCCTTCTGATCTTCCACAGGTCCACTAGTGTGGAGGGGATTGTGGGTCCCACATTTATGCCTGGCACCACCTTGTGGGTGATTTTGGTGGCCCTCTCTGCCTGGATCAAAGATGGTTAAACCCTTCTTCCATGTGCAGCGCCTATGTGCCCATCCCAGTGGTGTGGCCAGGGAAATGAGCTACCACTCATCTGTGGTCACTTCAAACCAGTTCTGGGAGCTGCTCCTCTCCAGCTGGGACTGGTGTCTGCCTGGCTAGGGAAATGTTTGCTGTTACAGGGTGAGCATCTGTGAAGTTAATCAGGCTCCTTGGCACAGCCCAGGTGGTCATCCCGCCAGAGGAATAAAAATATCTTCCCACAAGCAGGGCCTTTGTCCTGCTCTGGGAGCCATTTTCACACCTCATCAAGAGGGATTTTCAGCTGCCAGGGAACACTTTGAGCTCATGCAGATGGACCTCAAGAGGATTTAGGCAAGGATAATTTAACTTTCTAAAAGTAAATTTCGTTTTCCTTAATAGCTATTAAAAGTGTGATTTTACCATTAATCCGAACTTTGAATAACTATTAAAAAGAGTCTTTGAATTATATTTCTAGATGTTTCCTAACAAACTAGCATTATTAAATGTAATATTGTTCCCCAGTCTATTCCTAAGGAAGAGCCACCCAGCCTTGCTACATAAAAATAGCTTTTGGTGCATTTTTACTGTCAGGGCATGTTTGATATAAATAGGCAGAGCTTCCATCACTGTCCCTGTGGCTGAACAGGAAAATATAGTTTATCTATTACATAATTCTTGGTATTCCCTCACAGATTCTGCCTCTGGGCCCATTTCTGGCCCCCTTTGTGGACAGTTCACCTTTAAAACTAGATTTCCTATTTGTGCAAAAGGAGATGGCCCTCTAGCTACAGAGGAGAGCACTGCTCTAAATACCCCTTTCTGCACATGCTGCTGAGGGGTTTACATTTGCAAAATTAGTAATTCTTGAAACTTTTTACATCTATGATAACACATACAGGACAAAATAAAACACAAATGCAAATAATAGAATTGTTTACAGACACCTACAAGGGCACAGCACATCTCCAAAAAGGTTTTCCATTTAATTGTGTGGTTAAGTTACGATTCTCATACCTAGTTCAATAGCACGTTTTATTATGAAGTTCATTCTCAATAAATTTACAGTGATTTCAATTTGAAATTAATCTGGTAATAACAGTACACCTGCTATGTGAGTACATGGACTGCAAGCCAGTAATTTCAACTGGGTCTCCAGCTTTCTCACTAATGAGAATGAAAAATTGTGTGTGCAAGTAAAGTAATGTGGATACATGTTCTAAGCAGGTCATGTCCATCTTGCGTTTTCTGACCCAGTTTCAGGTACAGCCAGGCTCACTCAGAGGCGGAGCTACTATTTTCCCAAATTAATTTGTATGGGTTATGTGCACAGAGGATGCTATAAGTATCTCCTTCATTACATTGTGTTACATAAACATATGTAACTCATAGTTAACACATACTTAACACTGCCTTAAACTATTGAAAATGTGTATAATACTGATTTGTTTTCATTGTTAGGTATAAAAACCTTATTAAATTAAAAAAAATGTCCAACACATTACCTGTGTTGAGTGCAGAGAGATTTTCAATGCTCTAGAAAAGCGTTTTAGGTCTGGCTATCCAACTACAAGTATGTGTCCAAACTGCACATGTATATCTCTGTTACAATTATTTGATGGTATACTTAGCTATCTACTGCTATTTCCTTTGGTCTGGTCAATAGACCGCTTTAGCTATGTTGCCATCCTCATGTTTTTCAAGAAAAGCATAACCAAAAAAAATACATATGTAAGGGCTTTCACTCAACCCTATTTTGCCATTGGTGTGTTCAAATGTAACTTAAACCATGCTCCTTCACACCACAACACAAGGTGCAGGTCAGTCAATCTTCCCACTTCTGCCAATGGATACCTTCACTTGCAGGGAGCATATTTTTTCACTTGCACATGTAAACCCCCATCTAACAATAGTTCCCACATGTTAAGACGTGTATTTACCACTGATTGCTAATGATAATTGACGGGTGTTAAACTATTTCCATTTCAGCCAATGGTTAAAATAAATTCCAAGCTGTTGCCAAACCTAACTTACTGCTGAGAAGCATTTTCCGGCAAAATGGCAATTTTGTGTACACAATTAATGTTAAAATCTATAGGCAAGTCATTCGACTTCCAGGAAAAGTGCTTCACCTGCTTATATCCGCTTGGAATTCGGTTTGAATGGCCAGGCGTTTGCAAGTTTAGGGGCAAAGCATACTTTCAGATAAAGGCTGCTAAGCCCAACACTCTCGATCATGAACTGTGGGTGGATATAATCAGTGTGAAAAACACAACTTTTTTGGGAAAATATTTAGAGGTAGCTTGAGATTCTTTCGAAATAAGAAAATAGTGGGTAATGTCTGTTTCATTCTAAGAGTTAAAAAAATTATAAATAAGTTACGCAGGGCAAAGTGTCCCCATGTGTGGATGATTTTAAACACTGTCCAACATAGGCTGCCTTATTTAGGAGTGCGCTACTCAATCATTTTAAAAACCAAGTCTATGATTTTTAGAATCTGAGGCCTTCGAACAAGTGACCTTAATCCACCATGGATCGAATCCAAGCAAAGTGTTGACAGCAAGCTATGTAGCTCAGCATCTGGGACTATTATTCACATTGTCTGCTTCTGTCCTACTCCGAATGGATATCCCTGTTGAGGAAACTCTTAACCGAGCAGAGTATTCGTTCCTGTAAGGAGACAATCATCAAGTGCCTTGATTTGAACAATTTGCACTTACACATTGCTTTTACGAAGTGCGTGATGTTGGTGGAAAACAGAATAGTGAAAGCCAGGTATTAGCATACTTAACTTGGTTAATATGGTCATCTACATGAAGAATTCATTTTTGAGGTCAAAGAGGTGCCCAAAACACAAAGGCTTCATTGGAAACAGGGGTGCCCCGGTTCCAGTCTGCCAGCAGGTAAGTACCTGTGTCCTTGGAGGGCAGACCAGGGGGGTTTTGTAGGGCATGGGGGGGGACACAAGCAGGCACAGAAAGTACACCCTCAGCGGCACAGGGGCGGCCGGGTGCAGAGTGCAAACAGGCTTCGGGTTTTGTATTGAAAGCAATGGGGAGACCTGGGGGTCTCTTCAACGATGCAGGCAGGCACGGGGGGCTCCTCGGGGGGTGCTCCTGCACTGGAGTTTGGTTCCTTCAGGTCCTGGGGGCTGCGGGTGCAGTGTTGGTTCCAGGCGTCGGGTCCCTTGTTACAGGCATTCGCAGTCAGGAGGAGCCTCTGGATTTCCTCTGCAGGCGTCGCTGTGGAGGCTCAGGGGGTCCGTCTCTGGTTACTCACGGGCTCGCAGTCGCTGGGGAGTCCTCCCTGAGGTGTTTGTTTTCTGCAGGTCAAGCCGGGGGCGTCGGGTGCAGAGTGGAAAGTCTCATGCTTCCGGCGGGAAACGTGGAGTCTTTAAAGTTGCTTCTTTGTTGCAGAAAGTTGCAGTTTGTTGAACAGGGCCGCTGTTCTCTGGAGCTTCTTGGTCCTTTGGATGCAGGACAGTCCTCTGAGGCTTCAGAGGTCGCTGGTCCCTGTTGGATGCGTCGCTGTTGCAGTTTTCGTCGAAGTAGGAAGACAGGCCGGTGGGACTGGGGCCAAATCAGTTGTCGTCTCCCTCTTCACTGCAGAGCTTCAGGTCAGCAGTCCTTCTTCTTCTTTAGGTTGCAGGAATCTATCTTCCCCGGTTCTGGGGGCCCCTAAAAACTGAATTTAGGGGTGTGTTTAGGTCTGGGAGGGCAGTAGCCAATGGCTACTGTCCTTGAGGGTGGCTACACCCTCTTTGTGCCTCCTCCCTGTGGGGAGGGGGGGCACATCCTAATCCTATTGGGGGAATCCTCCATCCCCAAGATGGAGGATTTCTAAAAGTAAGAGTCACCTCAGCTCAGGACACCTTAGGGGCTGTCCTGACTGGTGGGTTACTCTTCCTTGTTTTTCTAATTATCTCCTCCAGCCTTGCCGCCAAAAGTGGGGGCACTGGCTGGAGGGGCGGGCATCTCCACTGGCTGGGATGCCCTGTGGCGCTGTGACAAAGGGGTGAGCCTTTGCGGCTCACCGCCAGGTGTTACAGTTCCTGCAGGGGGAGGTGAGAAGCACTGCCACCCAGTACAGGCTTTGTTCCTGGCCACAGAGTGTCAAAGGCACTCTCCCCATGTGGCCAGCAACATGTCTGGTGTGTGGCAGGCTGGCAAAAACTAGTCAGCCCACATTGGAAGTCGGGTATGTTTTCCGGGGGCATCTCTAAGATGCTCTCTGGGTGTATTTTACAATAAATTGCACACTGGCATCAGTGTGCATTTATTGTGCTGGGAAGTTTGATACCAAACTTCCCAGTTTTCAGTGTAGCCACTATGGTGCTGTGGAGTTCGTGTTTGACAGACTCCCAGACCATATAATCTTATGGCTACCCTGCACTTACAATGTCTAAGGTTTGGCTTAGACACTGTAGGGGCATATTGCTCATGCACTTATGCCCTCACCTGTGGTATAGTGCACCCTGCCTTAGGGCTGTAAGGCCTGCTAGAGGGGTGACTTACCTATGCCACAGGCAGTGTGAGGTTGGCATGGCACTCTGAGGGGAGTGCCATGTCGACTTAGTAATTTTCTCCCCACCAGCACACACAAGCTGTGAAGCAGTGTGCATGTGCTGAGTGAGGGGTCCCCAGGGTGGCATAAGACATGCTGCAGCCCTTAGAGACCTTGACTGGCATCAGGGCCCTTGGTACCAGGGGTACCAGTTACAAGGGACTTACCTGTGTGCTAGGGTTGTGCCAATTGTGGAGAAAAGGTACAGTTCGGGAAAGAACACTGGTGCTGGTGCCTGGTTAGCAGGGTCCCAGCACACTTTCAAATCATAACTTAGCATCAGCAAAGGCTAAAAGTCAGGGGGTAACCATGCCAAGGAGGCATTTCCTTACATTAGCGTATTGTACCTTAATACATAGCTGTTGTGGCATCTACATTTTTATGACTCTCAGGGTTGCATTGCGTATCCTTACAATTCCACTGAACTGCTCTATGTTCAGCATATATTGAGTGGCAGAACATGTGCATCATACTAACAGTATGCAATAGACAGAATCCTGATTTGATCATGCAGGCCACACAGCTTCACCCCTCGTACATGCTTCGCCCTTGGCATCTAAACAGCAAATAAAGAGTACTATGAAGTTCATTGAACTAGGTACGTATATAAGTATATTTCATTCCAATGTAAAATGCTCTGATTATTGCTTTATATTGCCATTAAAAAAAATTTAAAAAATTAAAAAATACCATCCACGGAATTATCATCTTCACAACATGGCTCCCATCTTCGCAACATCGCTCCAAGCCACATAACTTGCTAAAATAAAATACATTTATAGTTCCAGCCTACTTTACAACAACTGTACATATTATTAACAATTATTGGCACAATCATACATACAACACACCTCCCTTCTATATTTCTGGCCATGTGTTTGTCACATCAATTACACATCTATACCATCTCATAATTCTTAATGTCAACCATTGTGAATATGTTAACTAAAACAAACAACACAAAAATGTGCATGGAATGGCAAAAGCACATAGTAGGCAGAGATGCCTGGAAATAGCCGTACTTTTAAGCTGAGAAATGGGAACCAAACACCCCAGAAAAGCAATGGATAACTCTACATCCCATTAGAACCAAAAATGCAGTGTCAGTTGGATTACACAACCATAAACATAACATTCTACACAGACCCATAACATGTATTCATCGTAATGAATAAATACCTACCATGCCTTATGAAAAGAGATTATGTAGCTCTCTCTACATAAGGAAACAGAAAAAAACACATTTGAAATGAATGACCTCCTTCCATGTTACCGAAACAGTACTTTAAAATAAGCATTGTAAAAAACTGGGAGTATTAGTTGAGTTCCAGTAACAACAGCAATCCTTTTTAAGATGAATTGCTACAGACACTAAATTAACCTGAGCTCAACCCCCTGGTAGCTATGGCACAGAGCAGACATGCTTAGCTTAGAGGCAATTGGTAAACTATGCAGTACCAGAACAGTAATAAAGTTAGAACACGACACAAAGAAACTCCCAAACTAATTTAGAGAAATTGAGTAAATTTTAAGAAATAAAAGTTTATGGTTCAAAAAAGCATCAAAAAGCATTAAGCACCAACTGCGGGCATCTAATAATGCTTGACTGGTACCTAGGCTTGTTTAAGGTTGACCGCGATGGAGTATGGGTCAGAGCCAGTTTTGACCAAGTTAGAAGCTGTACCTTTGGACTTTGAGCCTCATTACGAGTCTGGCGGTCAGACAGGCCGACCGTCAAACTCGTGGTGAGGAGACAGCCGTGGAGCTGGCAGTCTCCCTACCAGCCCCATTACAAGGTTTCGACTGGGCTGACTGGTGGAAACCTTGCAGCCCAGTGGAAACTGTGCAGTGACACTGGACTCAGCTCCACATGTAGCTGAGGCCAATGCCATCACACTGGGGCCCCTAGCACCCTCGTAATGGGCAGTGTCTGCAAACAGACAGTGTGCAGTCTGACGGTGCTGAGCAGGAGGGCCCCTGCACATGTCCATCGGATGGGCATGGGCAGTGCAGGGTCCACCCTCTGGCCCCCCAACACTGGCTTACTGCCAGTCTTTCCATGACCGCCATGGAAAGACTGGCGTTACGTAGAGTTGTGTTCAGCCAGGTGGTCTGATCTCAGCGTTACCTTGGCTGGGTACAACTCAGACTGCCTTTGGACCATCGGGAACCATGTCCCAGGTGGAGATGGTGGTCCGCTGACAGTCCAACTGCCAGGGTCGTGTTGTGGCAGTCTGACATCACCACAAGAAGGCTGCCAACCTCGTAATGAGGTCCTTAGTCTCTAAAAAGGAAGTCAAAAACCCTCAGTGGGGAAAGGTAGCAAGATTCTGGCCATAGAGGACACCATAGCATCAGACAGTCACTGCACAAGGTCTAAATGAAGATGTTGACTTGTGGCAGGAAAGCTCCGAAGAAACTTGAATTTCTTGCCTGAGGAAGATACCTTGCCCGTCAAATATTTTTTACGCTTTCGCCTGGTGAACATTTCTTTGTTCAGACTTACTCTTTTTGTTGGAGCTTGCATTATTCCAGTGAGTTAAGGCTGTAGCCCAACAGTTCTACAAGGCCAGACACCTTCTCTGCAATGTTCTGATGAATCAGATTTGCTGCTTAGGAAAACTTCAGAGCGGGGGCAACCTGTATCTTCACCCAACAACAATACACTTTCATCAGATTGGCTTGACAGGTTGGTACCAATCCTGCAGAGGTTTGGAGCCAAAACATTTCTAAGCCCCAGATATCAGGAAATGTCAGGAGAACTACACTTGACAAAGCCAAAGGTCTCAGGATGTTAGGGACAGCAGTTGGGGATCAAGTCTTAGAAGCTACCAGCATGGCTCAAGGCAGGACTAGTTGGAACTGGTCATCTGAATAGTTGACGGGAAGGCCTTTTGTAGGCAGTTGCTTGAACAGGAGATCAGCCTTATGACCCTGCAATTCCCCTTCTGATCTTCCACAGGTCCACTAGTGTGGAGGGGATTGTGGGTCCCACATTTATGCCTGGCACCACCTTGTGGGTGATTTTGGTGGCCCTCTCTGCCTGGATCAAAGATGGTTAAACCCTTCTTCCATGTGCAGCGCCTATGTGCCCATCCCAGTGGTGTGGCCAGGGAAATGAGCTACCACTCATCTGTGGTCACTTCAAACCAGTTCTGGGAGCTGCTCCTCTCCAGCTGGGACTGGTGTCTGCCTGGCTAGGGAAATGTTTGCTGTTACAGGGTGAGCATCTGTGAAGTTAATCAGGCTCCTTGGCACAGCCCAGGTGGTCATCCCGCCAGAGGAATAAAAATATCTTCCCACAAGCAGGGCCTTTGTCCTGCTCTGGGAGCCATTTTCACACCTCATCAAGAGGGATTTTCAGCTGCCAGGGAACACTTTGAGCTCATGCAGATGGACCTCAAGAGGATTTAGGCAAGGATAATTTAACTTTCTAAAAGTAAATTTCGTTTTCCTTAATAGCTATTAAAAGTGTGATTTTACCATTAATCCGAACTTTGAATAACTATTAAAAAGAGTCTTTGAATTATATTTCTAGATGTTTCCTAACAAACTAGCATTATTAAATGTAATATTGTTCCCCAGTCTATTCCTAAGGAAGAGCCACCCAGCCTTGCTACATAAAAATAGCTTTTGGTGCATTTTTACTGTCAGGGCATGTTTGATATAAATAGGCAGAGCTTCCATCACTGTCCCTGTGGCTGAACAGGAAAATATAGTTTATCTATTACATAATTCTTGGTATTCCCTCACAGATTCTGCCTCTGGGCCCATTTCTGGCCCCCTTTGTGGACAGTTCACCTTTAAAACTAGATTTCCTATTTGTGCAAAAGGAGATGGCCCTCTAGCTACAGAGGAGAGCACTGCTCTAAATACCCCTTTCTGCACATGCTGCTGAGGGGTTTACATTTGCAAAATTAGTAATTCTTGAAACTTTTTACATCTATGATAACACATACAGGACAAAATAAAACACAAATGCAAATAATAGAATTGTTTACAGACACCTACAAGGGCACAGCACATCTCCAAAAAGGTTTTCCATTTAATTGTGTGGTTAAGTTACGATTCTCATACCTAGTTCAATAGCACGTTTTATTATGAAGTTCATTCTCAATAAATTTACAGTGATTTCAATTTGAAATTAATCTGGTAATAACAGTACACCTGCTATGTGAGTACATGGACTGCAAGCCAGTAATTTCAACTGGGTCTCCAGCTTTCTCACTAATGAGAATGAAAAATTGTGTGTGCAAGTAAAGTAATGTGGATACATGTTCTAAGCAGGTCATGTCCATCTTGCGTTTTCTGACCCAGTTTCAGGTACAGCCAGGCTCACTCAGAGGCGGAGCTACTATTTTCCCAAATTAATTTGTATGGGTTATGTGCACAGAGGATGCTATAAGTATCTCCTTCATTACATTGTGTTACATAAACATATGTAACTCATAGTTAACACATACTTAACACTGCCTTAAACTATTGAAAATGTGTATAATACTGATTTGTTTTCATTGTTAGGTATAAAAACCTTATTAAATTAAAAAAAATGTCCAACACATTACCTGTGTTGAGTGCAGAGAGATTTTCAATGCTCTAGAAAAGCGTTTTAGGTCTGGCTATCCAACTACAAGTATGTGTCCAAACTGCACATGTATATCTCTGTTACAATTATTTGATGGTATACTTAGCTATCTACTGCTATTTCCTTTGGTCTGGTCAATAGACCGCTTTAGCTATGTTGCCATCCTCATGTTTTTCAAGAAAAGCATAACCAAAAAAAATACATATGTAAGGGCTTTCACTCAACCCTATTTTGCCATTGGTGTGTTCAAATGTAACTTAAACCATGCTCCTTCACACCACAACACAAGGTGCAGGTCAGTCAATCTTCCCACTTCTGCCAATGGATACCTTCACTTGCAGGGAGCATATTTTTTCACTTGCACATGTAAACCCCCATCTAACAATAGTTCCCACATGTTAAGACGTGTATTTACCACTGATTGCTAATGATAATTGACGGGTGTTAAACTATTTCCATTTCAGCCAATGGTTAAAATAAATTCCAAGCTGTTGCCAAACCTAACTTACTGCTGAGAAGCATTTTCCGGCAAAATGGCAATTTTGTGTACACAATTATTGTTAAAATCTATAGGCAAGTCATTCGACTTCCAGGAAAAGTGCTTCACCTGCTTATATCCGCTTGGAATTCGGTTTGAATGGCCAGGCGTTTGCAAGTTTAGGGGCAAAGCATACTTTCAGATAAAGGCTGCTAAGCCCAACACTCTCGATCATGAACTGTGGGTGGATATAATCAGTGTGAAAAACACAACTTTTTTGGGAAAATATTTAGAGGTAGCTTGAGATTCTTTCGAAATAAGAAAATAGTGGGTAATGTCTGTTTCATTCTAAGAGTTAAAAAAATTATAAATAAGTTACGCAGGGCAAAGTGTCCCCATGTGTGGATGATTTTAAACACTGTCCAACATAGGCTGCCTTATTTAGGAGTGCGCTACTCAATCATTTTAAAAACCAAGTCTATGATTTTTAGAATCTGAGGCCTTCGAACAAGTGACCTTAATCCACCATGGATCGAATCCAAGCAAAGTGTTGACAGCAAGCTATGTAGCTCAGCATCTGGGACTATTATTCACATTGTCTGCTTCTGTCCTACTCCGAATGGATATCCCTGTTGAGGAAACTCTTAACCGAGCAGAGTATTCGTTCCTGTAAGGAGACAATCATCAAGTGCCTTGATTTGAACAATTTGCACTTACACATTGCTTTTACGAAGTGCGTGATGTTGGTGGAAAACAGAATAGTGAAAGCCAGGTATTAGCATACTTAACTTGGTTAATATGGTCATCTACATGAAGAATTCATTTTTTAAATGTTTTCTTAACATATTTTAGTCATTGTATATGATAAAATCCCTTAATAAGTCACTGTTGTCCTGCTGCTACATTAATTAGTATCAACTTTCTAAATGATTGGTTTTAATTTCCTTTAGTCACTGCTTAGGACGAAATGGCTTATTAACTTTTGTTGCACCGTTGCTGCTGCATTCAATAATCGTTAGGTTTTAGATAATTCAAAAAGTAGTAGGTGATATGAAATATTTACATTGTAAAATACTTCTACTTATTTAGTTTTGGTAGTTCTTAATTGATTGTCCTAGCATTTGGTGAGGTTGATTTGTATATTTCTATTAACCATATACAATAAAGTTGTTATTATTAATAAACTATTTCCATTATAATCAAGACATTTCTTGAAAGTTGCGATGTTCACTCATCATCATAGACTAGCTTGGCACATGTATTTATCCTATAGAAAATTACAACAAATCAGAGTAGCAATAGTGTATATGCAAATTCTAGATTAAGGCACACCTCCTGAGCTTTATAAATGACATTTTACGAGGCTGCACACTGCCAAGGTTTCTGCCACGGTTGCACCACCACGGAAACCCTGGTGGAAACCAACTCCATGAAAGGAGACACCCACCTTCTGGAACACATACCTGTCTGGAGCAGCCATGGAACCTGAACTGAACGTTCTCCCACTTCTCCTGCTCGCCCAATGACTCTGGAACCAGTGATGACAACTAAGTACACACACCTACATGACACTGTAGGGACACGTACCCACGCACGCAAAACATACACATCTGGGAAGGGTGGTGAGGGTGACACACACACATTACCTCGCACTGATGCACACATTCACACACAGCCACATAGACACACCCACACACATACTACGCACCACAGCCAACACACACTTACAAAACACACACCAACCCGCAGACACACAGCACCAGCACAGTCGAACACAACAATACACAACTCCACAAAATCACAGAACATACCACAACCTCAACATCTCAAACGCATCACCAAGCAACCACAAAACACATCTCCACCTGACTCTACACACATACAACATGTAACACCACCTGACAACCAATACACACAATCATACAGCCATACAACGAAGCATATGCCATACCACGGAAAACCCACCACACAACAGTTCTGATATACCAATCACCATACACATGCATGCACACAGTACAACCACACAAGGGCACCCAACACTACCAATAACACATGTGAACACGAACAACACACACAATAGCAACATCCATGCTCTTACCATACACAAACAATTCCAACACATAATACACAGCCATTACAGCGGGGCAAATGCTAGGGCCACACCCACACATGCTGCCTAGACACAACTGCCAGCACAACCAACAGACACACAAAAGTCACACACACACAAACCGAAGCCGGCAAGATCAAAACAGCCATGTGGAAAGAAAGGCAGGACAAATGTGGGGCTTCGGAGGGGGGCTTAGGGTGAGGTTTAGGGGAGGGCTGGGAACACTTGGGAGGGGTTGACTTCTTGGCAGAGGGGGGGGCATGGGTACTAGCAGGGGGGCAGGGGAGGACCTGGAGATAGAAGGGCTGGACTTGGGGAGGGACACAGACCATTTGGGGATATCATGGAGAGGGAGAGGAGTGGAAAGAGGGAAAACTCAGAGAGTGACACCTCTTAAGACACATGGGGACGGTCATGGCAAAAGGGTTTGGGAGTGGAGGTAGAGGGTGTGGTTGTAGGAGGTGTCATGGTGGGTGTCTTGGGTGCATGTTTGTGCGAGGTATGCTCGTGAGTGCTGGGTGTCTGTTGGACGAGTGTGGGCATTTATGTGTCTTGGGAGGGGGGGAAGGAGGTGCTGGGAGATGCCATGGTGGATGGATGAGTTTCTGTTGGGGTGGCGTCTGCAGGTATGGACAATGTGCTTCATGTGGGTGTGTCTATGGTTATGTTGTCTGCGGATGTGGTGACTGGGGTGGATGTCTGAACGTCTGTTATTGTGCTGTCTCTAGGTAGGATTGGAGTGGTGGCTGTATCGGTGAATATAGGTGTGGTGACTGCAGGTGTGTTTGGTGTGGTGTCTGTGAAGGTGGGGTTCGGGGTGAGGGTGGTGGGTCGAGTCTGTGCAGGTAGTGGATGTTGGTGTGTCTGCAGGTGGGTGTTGTTTGTGTGCATGCCAGTGGTGGATCCTACGGTGCTTATGTCTGTCAGCTGTAGCCTTGGATGTTGAGGTGGGTGCATGCTTTTCTGTCTGTGTGCTTTGGCTGGGACAGGGAAGAGGGGTCTGGGATTGGGAAGAGGTAGGTGGATGAGGGACAGAAGACAAAGGGTGACTGGCTGCCATGGGTGTGGAGGCCAGAGCCTGAAATAATCTCTGTAGGCCAGCCAGTGCACCGTGAATGCCATCCAGGAACGCATTACTCTGTTGGACTTGAGTTGCCGGTACCTGGATGGCATTCATGATGGTTGACTGACCCACAGAGATCGACCTGAGTAGGTCAATAGCCTCCTCACTGAGGGCAGCAGGGCTGACTGGGGCAAGGGCAGAGGTGCCTGTGGTGAAGGAGACACCCACCCCCTTGGTTGAGCGGGCACAGACAACTGGGTGGGGAGCTACAGGGAGGGCGGTGGTAGTGGGGGGGTGGCGGACTTAGATGGTGGTGGGGTGGTCCCAGAAGGGTCCACCACCACCAGGGAGTGCCCACTGGAGGAGGATTCCGAAGATGATGTTTAAGATCTGGTCTCCCCCGAGGCACTCCCCTCCCCGCTACTGGTTTCCCTTGCTGTCACTGGCAGCAGCACTCCGGGTCCTGTGGCATACAACATCCCCATTCGCCTGTGGCCAGTCTCCTTCGACTACTAATGCTGATACACACAAATAGAGAGAGGGGAAGGGAGAGACAGTGAGAGGGAGAGAAAGGGTTAACATATTCCTCACATACACACATGTAAACATGCACATCTGTAGGTAAACATCTCCTGGCTAGGGTATCTCTGGTGGCAATACCCATATCCCACATCATGTCACAACATGGCACAACCAGTCACCCCGTATGCCAACCCACACACCCACATCAAAATCAAAGTAAGTCTGCACTACTGGAGTAATCCATATGATCACCAGCAAAGCCATATCTGCATGGACATCATGCCCTGGCTGAATTACTACCTGATTCCCGACCATACCTCTCCGTACTCCTATCACCTATTGGAAGTGCAGGTGACTGAAAAAAACACACCAGGCCTGTACTGTAACTACACCTGCTCAGTCCATGTCCATTTGTAAGGTCCCTTGATAGTGAAGACTACTCCACTCACAGACCTCACAGCACCTGCCTGTCACATAACATGGCTGACCTAACACTCTGTACAGAAATGCCAATATCAATAAAATAACTGATGTATCCCCTACAGGATGGACTCCCATACAGGTGACATCTGATGTGTAGAAATCAAGTCTGCTGTACAGCTATGTGATGAGTCTGACCCCATCACAGATGAAGTTCTGCAAACACCAAACACATATTTACCTCAAATAGTCATACATCTAAGTCCATCTACAGTGGCCTACATGGCACACATGACACATCCATTGTCAATCACTGAGTGCAGTGTCACATCTAATGAACTTCAGGAAGCCACATATTCCATCATAGGCAACAGACCAATCTACCGGACATGCAGTTACAGTATTTCGACTTCACAACATGACCAAACCACCATCACTCACACCATTCCTGACATTTGAATACCTGTTCCTAAGTCCTGACAACACACGTCAGACAGAAATGACATGTACTCATACTGCACAAATGGACCTCCATGGCTGCCACTGCACTGACAACATATCCCACTACTACATAGGGCTGCTTCAGGAATGATGATACAACTAAAAGTTTACATCATCATCTCACAAGTCATACAAAACCTTATCCTGTCCAAATTACACACATCAGCTAGGCCAAGGGTAGCGGTCATTGTCCCACTTCATCAGAAGTGCCCCCAAGTAACCATTGAGACATGATGTAGGCAGCAACTAAGCTAACTTGCACTGTAATTGGTAGGGCATTGCCACACATGGCATTTACATTGCATATTGTCAAAGGCGAGATGTGCCTAGGCACTCACCACCTCTAGAACAATCCCATTTGGTTAAAGGTAATATCCCCACAAGTCAAGCACGTGGATATGTATGATGACTCCAATTTAACCAAACCAGGCACCCAAATCATATTGTCCTACTGTTGCTACCTTCACATACTCCATTGATTGAAGATGAACAAACAATGGGAACACAACTACCAAGCCATAATTACAGTCCTACACAGGCCATATCTGTGGTGTAAATGAAATTGCTGCCTCACATGGAGTCAATACCGGTACCAATACTGGATGTCTATAGTCCCTGTGCCAATTATGAGAGTCAGCCAGTTGCAAATACAGGTGTTTGTTACAGATGGGAGTGGACAGGCACCTTAAAGCCACTAATGCTCATATGCAGATGGATGGACCAGGTCATACTGACTGGGCAGGGTGATACACAAACTCACATCCATAGAATAGGCAGGATGGAGTCACACATATGGCAGTCATTTGACCATCTCCACGTGCAGACATGGAGATGTTATGACACAGAAGATGTAAATCTACTGATAGCAACCCATGAAGCCACACCTACACTTAATACTCAGGCAAGATGGGAACTACACATGTCCACTAGTCTACATACATGTTGCATTTACTACAGTGTCACAGAAGCTACAGTGAGGCAGCAAACACCATACAAGCAGAGACAATTACCAGGATACAGTCAGTACTTATCCCCTAGTGGCTGCTGTGATGCCCTCAAATGCCTATCCACCTTGGGTAGGCCAACGTCAAAATGTGGGCCATTAGAGGGTCAGGGTCCGATGGGCACCCCCCCTTCGTTAGGAAGGCATCATCTGTGGTCTTCCGGGCCCAGCGTTTCGGGTCCTCCCACCTAACAAGGGGTGCTCCGCTGGCTGTGGACCCCTAGGGTCCGCACTTGCTTCGCGATGGCACATCAGATCCCTTTCTTCTGATGGCTGTTTACCTGCATGGATGACACAGAGAAAAGGAGAAAGTCATGTACACATGCACCATACCAACAGAGGAGGACACTACACATCTGTCACAGCAAATGCCAACACATGCCCATCCTCTCTGCTCACACGCCTTCACTTTATGCTCCCTGTATGCAAATACTCCCTCACCAGTACACTTGCCCGAATCAATGTCACACAAAACCTATATCACACATGACTATGACATAGGACTCACCTGGCCCATATAGCTGTTCATACAGGGGTAGGACCTCCTCCACCAGCTTCTCCAGCTCTTCCGGCATGAAGGCAGGGGCCCTCTCACCTGCAGGATGTGGCATGATGGCTCCGAGAGGCAGTACACAGCAGCTCATGTCATGGAGGTCTTGCTAGCAACAGTGTCAGGAGTCAAGTGGGCAAGGCTGCAGAAAATAGCGGTCACGGCCACCACATACACACACTGTCACTGCTGGTGGTCATCACCATTGGCCCCAGTCCACCACAGGCAGCAATGTTAACCAATGACAAGTTGCATGGGGTCTGTGACCGCCTACTACCATTACTATTTCCGCCGGCTGACTTAGGTCACTTCCAACTGTACACTACATCAGGACAGGCGCCTGCCATTTTGCGCATATAATCAATGGATGTGTCTAAATAAGTGCACCATACACACACTCGGCCAAATGGCAGTGTAACCCTATGTTGTGCCATCATGGCAGTGCTTCAGTGTGTGACATTCTTGTCACAGTGACGTGATGTGGCTGTATAATTGTTGATAGCCATGTTAAAATACTTGGACGCACATAGGCGATGGCTATATATTGGTAGATTCCAATACATATTGTTTGATCGGTGCAGGACAGCTCAGTCAACCACACATGTTCAATGACACGTGACATATGCCCTATATGACTTACATGTAAGCCAGTGTGCAGCACTGAGAGTGACCAATGTGCATGAGCATGGTTGTTATTGCAGATGTCATCTGTGCAACGCATCCCCTACAGTGTTTGGTGTGTGCTAATGTAACATGTGCTGCTTACATGTGCATACTGCTTTACTCATTGTACATTCTATCCTCTCAACCTAGATATCCTACCATGAGGAGATTGAGACAACCACCAGTGTACTGTCCACTAGTTGACCTTGCAACCATGGAGGACAGGTATGTAATCCAGACGGTTCATCTGAATCGTCAGACCAACATGGATCTATGTACGCAGTTGGAGTCAGATCTGTTGCCAGCCATATGCAATCTCTATTGTATCCCTCCCATAGTATAAGTCTTGTTAGTGCTACACTTACACTTACACTTTATTGTCACAGGCTCCTTTCAGAATACAGTGGCCTTAACAGCAGGGATGTCTCACTCAATGTTCAGTCTGGTGTTGAAGGATCTACTGTGTGTTTAAGGCACCTGGACAGCTACATCAGGTTCCCCAAACGTGCAGACTTGACCTATGTGAAGGCAGATTTTTATGATATGAGACACATTCCTCATGTGGTAGGTGCCATTGATGGCATCCATGTAGCCCTGGTTCCTCACAGTGCCATTGAACAGGTGTAAAGGAACAGGAAGAACTACCACTCCATAAATGTTCAGGTAGTGTGTCTGGCAGACCAGTACATCTCACAAGTCACTGCCAAGTTCCCTGGACCAGTGCATGACTCCTACATTTTGAGGAATAGCAATGTCCCACACATGATTGCATGACTACACGCAGAGAGGGCCTGGCTCCTTGGTATGTATGCAAATTAATGTGTTTTACTGTTATGGCACCTGTCATCACCTTCTGCACAGTCGCTATACCTGTTATTTCACTGGTCCTACATTTGTGCACACAGGTGACTCTGGTTATCCAAACATTCCTTCGCTGTTGACACCAGTGAAGTACCCTGCCATGGAAGGGGAACTCTGTTTCAACCAGGAAAACGGGAGGATGAGGCATGTAATGAAGCAAACATTTGGCCTCCTGAAGACCAGATTCAGGTGCCTGGACCTATCTTGAGGTGCTCTCCTCTACTCGCCCCAAAAGGTATGCCAAATCATTGTTGCCTGCTGCATGCCTTACAATCTAGCCCTGAGACATCCGATACAATTGCCAGCTGATGAGGGTGAGGCAGCTGGATCAGTGGCTGGAAATGCTGAAATGGCAAGTGATGAGGAGCCAGAGGAAGAAGGTTCAGCTGCCTCTAGGACTGAGCTCATCAATCAGTACTTCCAGTGACATACAGTTATGTTTACTAGGATTTTTCAAGTCCTGTACGTCCACATTCATTGAGCACAATAGTCATGCTGAAGTGAATCATCAGTGGGGGTGTAATGTGGTGAGTTGTGGAAACTGGCTGATAGAATGCAAGGTGCACAGAAAAAGTGGTTCAGCTCGAACATGTGTTCTTACTGCAGTTTCCTACATTCACTTCTCAAACGGACAGACCAGTAATGAGAAACTTGTCCTGCATTCTCCTGTTCTCATTTCATTCCACCCACTGACTGTGGTAATTAAATCTGTGCCTCTGCTACCTATGGTTTGAGGCACTCAGTCATTAGCCATTGGTAAATGATTGCAGAAATGAGGGTTGCACATGATAGATGGCTGGTAAGGTGATTTGAGTGAATTTTCTCTAACTGGTTATGTATTGGTAATAACTGGGAGCCCCTGCTTAGGAAGTATACTACAGTGGCATGACATCTATGACCTGCATATGTGCTTTGTGTGGCACCATGTCTTCCATCCTGATGCTCTGTTTGCAAGTTGGAATACTGGCTATTCTCTTGTGTGGGCCTGGATTTCAACCTCTCTGACATCTGTCCTGGGACATATCTGTTGTAATATGTCTCTTGCTGAGAGTGCCTCCCTCTACTGTCCATTACATGGCCTGCTTGATGTAGGGGGCATTACCAGACCTCAGTTGGCAAGGATCACAATTTTGGATGTTTTATTAAAGACACATATACAGTAGCTGTGTTCAATAGTGTTATTTGTGCATATCATGATTGCGAAAGGAAAAATTAAGATGCTCAAATTATCCAAAAGGTGATGAGTGGAGATGGATTCATCAGAGTAGTTGCTACAGCAGTTGGTTGCACAGGTCCAGTGCCCATGTGCCATTGGAAAATGGAGTACTGTCTCTGAACAGTCACCAGGTTGTCTCAGTGGCACACAGTGGAGACAAATAAGGTGAGGTTCACTACCTGGCAGTGGGTTTGGTCTAGGCATCTGATCCAGCCAGATGTCTGGGTGGACACCCATGTTTGTGGAGTGGTCTCGAGCTACGGAGGGAGGGGTGTCTGAGGCCTGTGGTTCCCCTGGCAGGGCCTCCATTCCACTAGCTGCCGCTGTTATAGATGGCTCAGATGTTAGGTTGCTAGGAAAAGGAACCTGATGGTGAGCCGAGGAAGCACGCAGGATGGCGTTGATGTCCCTCAGCACCCCTGCAATGGAGGCCAAGGTGGCATTGTGTGTCTGCCACTTCTGCATGACCTCCTGGTGGTATTCCCTCTGCACCCTTTGGTTTACCCCCAACATGGTGGTAACCTGGCCCATCAGGTCCTGGGATTGTTGGTATGCTCCCAGGACTTGGGTGATGGTTTCCTGGTCAGTGGAGTTCCTTGGCGGCCCCATCCTCTGGCCCACAGCGTCCCTCCCAGCCCCCAGGTGCCTATGTCTCTGGCATGTTGTGCCCACTCCCAGTGTTAGCAGGACCTTCATTGTCTGGGGTGTGAGGGGTCGACTCAGGTCCCTGTACTGTGGGGCACAAAATAGTTTTTGTACAGTACTTGGGACACAGGTTTGGGGATGATGGGCTGGCTGTGAAGGTGTGGCTACAGAGTTGGAGGGATAGATGTGGGCAGGGAGTCGTAGACTGACAAGGTGTCCCAGATGGGCCAGGTTGCTTGTCATTGTCCAGGCATGTTGTTCTCACTGGGGTCTTCATCCTGAGGAGGGTTGGCAGTCTCTGGTATCCTCTCCACGGTGGCACTGGCAAGGATACCTGTGGATGGAGTGAGACATAAAGTGGGTTTGGTTATCTCTTTGTCAGATGCTTACAGTGGCTTAACATGATTCCCAGCTATAACAATGACAGATGCTGCACAGCACACCATTGGTGGTACATAGTAGCCTGTGACGTGTTTCATACTCCATGTTGGGTGCTGTCATACAGGTTTGGTACACATACCACAGCGGATGGGTTCAGGTACTGTCTGATAGTTCACATGACTGTTCAGCACTGTTAGCTCGTGAGGCTTGTTAAATGTGACATGAAATGGCTGGACATTGCACCATGGTGTCCCAGTGGGAGGACAGTATGTGAGTTTGCAAGGTTAAATGTCTTGTCTATGCATGGAGTCTGCCATCTTACTTTCCATATCATGGTGAGTCCATTTCAGGGTTGGAGATCTGAATGATTGGTCATTTGGATTAGTCACAGAACTGTAGCTGTGTTTAGCCTTGGTTGGCATTGTGTTGTGCCATTGCATTGTTGTCATTGCCATGTAGTGGTCCTCAGTCATACCATCTCGTTGGTGTAGCTCGTACAATAGTCATACATGCAAGTTATGTGATGTGCGCATTCCAGTTTTTAAGGTAGATGGGCTAGTGCATTGTGGGAGCTGTAGTGATAGTATTAGCCAATGCAATCCAAGCCTTTGCAAAGTTTTGTGTGGGCATTTGGGCTGGATGAAGGTGTGGCATGCAGGTGAGGGGCAATAGGTGAATAGATGGGAGGTGTAGTGAGATATACAGTGAATTGGGGAATACGTGGGTGGTGAGGAAGCATGCAGGACACAACAAGTGTGTGACAGGAAAGTTGTTGACACTTACCAGAGTCCAATCCCCCACAATTTCCAGTCATGCCCTCAGGATGCAGATTGTCCAAGACCTTCTCCTCCCAAGATGTGAACTGTGGGGGAGGAGTTGGGGGCCCACCACCAGTCTTGTGCACGGCGATCTGGTGTCATGATGCCATGGAATGTACCTTCCCCCTAAGGTCATTGCACCTCTTCCAGATGTCCTCCCTTGTGCGTGGATGGTTGCCTACTGAATTGACCCTATTAACTATTCTTTGCCACAACTCCATTTGCCTGGCAAACAAAGTTTGCTGGACCTGTGATCCAAACAATTGTTGCTCTACCCTGACAAATTCTTCCACCATGACCCTCAACTCATCATCTCTGAACCGTGGGTGCGTTTGTGGGGACATGGTTGTGGTGATGGGGAGGGGGCTGTTGTGTGTGTGTAAGGGTGTGGTGTTGGGTGATTGATGGAGTGTGGGTGGTGCAGTGTGAGTGATGGGCGCTTGTGGTGATTTGTGTGTGCTCGTAATGTCTGTTGTGTGTTAGTTGTGCTGGTGTGTGGTGTGTGATGCATGTGGTGTGTGTGTGTGTGTGTCTATGGTGTTAGGGTGCTTTCTCTCTGTGATTGCCTGCTCTCTCTGTGTTTGTATGTTGTTTAAGTTGCAAAGGATTATGGGTTGTGTGGGGGGTGTTTTATATAGTGGAGTGAGTAGGTGTGTCTGGCGTGTGGATGTGTGTCAGGTGTGGTGTATTCAAACTGTCCAATGTGGTGGTGTGTTCTAACAGTAGTGGGTTTTGAACACGGCGGTTCACAACACCAATGGTTTTCTGCTATGGAAAAACTGCTGTGCTGCTTTGTGGCTCGTAATGTGCATAGAGAGAATGACTTTGTCCATTACTTTGTTAAATGGAGATTCATATTTTGCTTCTGCCTACCGCAGCGTACAGCATGGTGAAATGGTTCAGCCCATTTTACCTACTTGTTGTGTTCACTTTGAGTAACTGCAAAAAGCCTGTGCACATCTACCTAAAAATGCAGTGACAATGCAGACTTAAAGGGTGCTTTTAAGCTTTTTTTTCTTTTTATATTAACATTAAATATTAGCTATTTTTTCAGTCCCTTCTTAAAATTATAAAGTGTAGCTGCCTATGATTTCAGTGCATGGTTAGGTGGCAATGTATTCTAATCTCCTTCACAACAAAAAATAAATACATGGACCAACTGAAAGATTTATTACTTAAAAAAACATCACTAGCAAAAAAAAATAAGTAATATCTTTGAATGTTTTTTATATTTTCAAATGGGGCACATGGCAGCCAGATTTAGTTGACCACATTTTCTTTTTTCTTTCATTTTAGTAGCATATGCTTGCAATAACTAAACCATTTACCAATTACAATGCCTACCAAAGCCAGACTTTTTGGCTTTGCTAATTTTTGTTAATGTCTTCATTAAATTCTGCACCATGGAGATGTGTAGAAATAAGCCAAGTAATGGTTTTGAGCAAAAGTGTGCTTTTTACAGAGTGTATGCATGTACTGCAACTCTTTGGTTTAGTGCAGGAGCTGCAGACAGGACGGCTAAAAACAAGAAGCAGTGGTTGCTGCTCGGCATTATTGAGCATTGCTTTCTGAAGCTTTTAATTAACCCTTTGCACAGTATGGGTGCCATGGGAACTCATTCTAGAAAGGAAATTGGGCCATGAGCCTCTGGTTTTGTAGTCGAAAAGAGTCACTAGTTGGGGTGAAGTTGGCCCTTCCCATCCCTGAGCCCTATCAACACTGCACACTATTGCACTACGGATAGCTATGTCTCTTTAAATAACACATTTTTGTAGATAACATGTGGATGAGCCACTTCTGCAAAGGTGCCCCGGCACAGAATAGCATTAACGGACCGCAATGCATAGTATCTAACTCTACCCCTCTCCCACATAGTGGTTATGGAGAATTTTCCAGAGTGGAGGTGCAAGCCAGCTGTGTCAGCCAAGTATGTGTGGGGCATGGGTTCAGAAACTCATTATCTTACTTAACGAACTAATGAAATAAACAATCTAAACCCTCTTCAACAATGGAGTGGAGGATAAATACTTCTCTTCAAGACCTTCATTTGTAAAAATGAGGTAAGAGGTATATTTTGAGCAACGTTTGGGTAAAATGTAGCATAGCTATTAAAATGAGTGCCATGTTAATCAAAATGGCATCTGGGTGAAAATAATTTATCAGATATGGTTATGTATATGCTTTAATGAAAGCAAACATCTAAATCAATTTAGAAAAGGTCTAAACAATTATCAAAATACATACACCTATATAACAAATAAACTAAGTCATGTCAACTCAACTAATGTAATACTAACTTGTTTTTCTATTTTAACAACTTTTTTTATACAGCACTTCATACTGCAATTTTGCCTTTTCTATGCACTACATTAAAACACCTTTTTGGGATGTTGTACTTTACAAACATAATGGGGATTCCACCCAAAGCATCCAAAATGATGATGATGATAATAATAAAATACCAATCATGATGATGCAATTTGTAGAGTGCATGGCTACTTCATACGAAGTACACATTACAATCAACATTGACTTTTAAGGATAGTTCCAGTACAGTTCACTGAATAATACATCAATTATTATTGTACATATGAAAAAACAATTTGCATATATTACATTTTATTTCATTTCTTTGTTAAATCATCAAACTTTGTAGGATATACACTTCCTTTTTTTAATATATATTAGTACATATCCAAAAACAAACGAGCATGAGCTAATAGGCATGCCCATTGAATACATGTGGCATATGCGGTATACTCCTCTGTATATTGTTCCTATATTTCAAATTTAGCAAGTAATGACTATTATGACAAACATCCATGTATACTCCATCCATATAAACCAATTGGGTTTGTCCTCCATAGGGAATTCAGTGCCCTCTCTTTCGGACTGATAGATGTAGCATACATAAGCTCTGATATTCGATCCTTATATAGTTCTGAAGAGGCCAGAAGGTATGAGGCCTAAAGTGTCAACGCACTTTTTTTTTTTATGAGTTGTCCTCAATAAAATCAGAGAATAGTAAATTGTCAGAGAAGACCATCAACCTGGAGTCCTTAATACCAGCGTGTATATTTGGATATTGACGATTGGTCCCTTGACTATGGAGTACCGAAAATGAAGGACCAGTTTACATGGATGGTTGTCATAATGGCCGCTACTTACTAAATATTTGTATACAGGGACAATGTACAGAGGAGTATATTGCATATGCCACGTGTATATATGATGGACTTGACTATTAGCTTATGCAATTTTTTCATGGATATGTAATAATATATATATGTAAAAAGGGAGTGTTTATCCTAGAAAATTAAATAAAATATAATATATGCAAATTGTTTTTTCCTAGGTTCAATAATAATTGATGTATTATTGTTTAGTGAACTATACTGGATCTATCGCTCAAAAGTCAATGCTGATTGTAATATGTACTTCTTCGCCCAAGACTCAAGAGGGTAACAGTTGAGTAACCCCTGTATTTTACACTTCTTACGGTTCCAGCCCTAGGATACAGACTTGGGAAAAAGTGTTACCTAAATTACTATGTAGGTCTTAGCCAAATTTAAAGAGCCAGGTTTTCATTTTTTTCCTGAACACAGTTTCAGAGGGGGCTAGCTGGAGTTCAGAGGGTAAAGATTACCAATTTTTGGGTGCAAGCTGGCTAAAGGTGGTACCACCAATTCTGGATTTTTTACATTTGGGACAGAGGCTTGTTTTGCTATGGCCTAGCTAAGGTTTCTGGCTGGGACATAAGTAGTGATCATGGACTGTAAGTAGGCAGGGCCTTGAGAGGAGAGACCCTTATAACAATACGAGAGAGCCTTAAAGGTAATTCTTAACTTCATCAGCAACCAGTGTAGTTTCTTCAATGTGGTACTAATAGAGGCACAGCTAGGATGTCTGAGTGTGCTCGGGCTGCTGCATTCTGGATCCGTTGAGGCCTGTTCAACTGGGACTGAGAAATCCCCAGGTAGAAGACATTGCAGTAGTCTAATCTGGATATAACCAGAACCTGTACTACAATTTTTCAGGGTGAAAGAGTGAGGAGATGGATGATTTTCTTCAAGGATCTCAACATCTTAAAACACTTCCCTGGAAGGGCATTAATCTGGGCATCAAAGGACAATTTCTCATCAAACCAGAAGCCCGCGTTCTTGACCTTGGGAGATGGTAGGAGTCCGAGCCTGTCAGGCCACCAAACCTTCAGGGAATATTTATATACAGTTAACACAAATAGAAAAGGTTGTGCCCTCTTTACACTTTTAGAAATAGGGAGTTGAACATTTTGGCACCAATTCAGTACTCCTATTCACAAAAGCATTTATGAGTATGTGACATAGTACTACTGAAGTGCTAATTAAAAGTCTCATAAATGGCTTTGTGACTTCAGCCTGTCACGGAAGAGGCCCAGGAGTGAATTTAACAAGTATGGTACATTGGGGGGTTAATATGCATGTTTTACAGTTTCCATGTACCTGAAACAGAGGCACACAAACATACCACATTTGTAGGTCGGCTGTGTTATGCTATATTTACGCTATTATATATGAGCGGAAGTTCAAAGATCAAAAAACTAGAAATACCATGGCATTTCCAAGAGTGCAGTAAAATCTAATTTGTTTGGAAATAATACAGCCTATTTGCTTATGATGTTATGAACGGCAGTTGCGGCTCGCAGTGCAGAAAAGTGGTGGGGAGATGCATGACGGAGGGGGGACAACAACAAACAGAAAAGATATGTTAAAACAAAATAAAAAAAATACCCAACTCCCCACCGCCGCACCGCTGTTCTGGCTCCACTGCAGGCACAGACTTCCAGTCTGCCCTGCGGCCAATCGGAACGCTGCTCTCATGCTGTTGGCAGCATGAAAGGAGCATTTGGATTGGCCAGAGAGCCCTGGCTCAGTGCTTCCAGGCAGACCGGGAGCCTCTGCCTGTGCTCTCCAACCTGGCAACACAGTCCTGGGTTGGAGAGAGTACAGTGCGCATGAGTGCCAGAGAAGGCCGGCCAATTACACATGCACACTGAGGAGAGTGGTGTGTGCTCCCCCCTCATGCTTGTCACAACCATGGCCCCGCCCTTTAAAAATAAAACGATAATAAACCTAGTTTATAATCGTTTTATTTTTCAAGTTTTGCTGCTGCTGGAAGGGTGGTGACGCTCCCCGTCATTGCAGAGGCGCCGCCCCTGGTGAGTCATTAGTGGTTCGGAAATTTTGTAGTCTGTTATAAATGGAGAAAAATAGGTCTACCATATGACAGGAATAACTAAATAATAAATGTCAATTAGTTTTGCCTTGTGAGCTTCACACAAAGGAAACTGCATTTATTTTAGTTCGCTTATTTTCACCCAACAAGAAATGTTTGTTCACATCACACGTTAGCATTAGAAGAAAATGTACTTAATTTCTGTATACAATGCTAAAAGGATATTTTAAAATCTGTGTACTTTACAAAAGCAGATAGTAAATATTTTTAGTGTCTGTGGTGGAAAAACCTTTGGCATTGCTAGTCCTTTAACTGCTGCTGTTCCCAGCAAGTAACAAAAGGCACGTGAGAAAAGCAAATGTAAACATGGAACAGTCATAAATTAAAAAGAGTGCTTAACCTCTTCCCTTGCTCTGCTGAGAGAACGAAGCGTACTTCGACAAGCCTCATTATTGCCCATTGCCTTTCTGAAGTCTTGCAAAGATGTCTCGAGGCGCTGCAGCACCTATCGCATCCCTAGTTCCAGCGCCACTGCCCCAAGTCCCAAAGAGGCGATAGCTTTCTGCTGCCATGCATCCCACAGTGGCTCGATGTATCTCTCGATTTCGCACACATGTAACATTAATGCGCACTCATGTCACTGCCACACACGTAGAAAACTCAATTTGCTAGCGTCCAGCTGCTTTGAATAAAAAGTCCCCAATGACGAGAGGCCCGAATTTAGCAACCACCAGGTGCCAGTGATCTAACAGTTTATCTGAGCTGAATCGGGGTGACACACCCAGCCCTGAAATGAAGTATTCAGATCTGAAGTCCAGACCCCACTGAAATAATATTGTTTTTTTTGGACTTGTCCCAGAGGCACTCCAGAAATGCATTCTTCTGTAATCTGTAAGTACGATCTGCCAGATGCTAGAAGTCCGAGGAGACCCAAATCTTTTTATAGATCAGACATTTTCAGAGACATGTTGTAAATATAATCCACATTTCAGATGGTAAAAGCCTGCTCTAAAGTTGCTGTAAGACGCAAAGTATAGAGCAGGTGTTATTTTATTTAATGGGACTGCACCCATAATTCATTTTCAACCTGCCTCTTCAATTTCCACGCCAAACTGCCCTTATTTATATTTGAAAGTTAGGTTTTGGTAATTTTGTTTTTCCTGTTCAGCTGGTAGACGGGTCAGGAGAAGCCGGTCTGCAAGCAGAATTTAAGGATCATCACTCTGTGCTTGAATATTTTCACAATTCCTTGTCTGTTTCTATTACATTCAGCATATAGCGCATGCACACTACAACTCCTGGGCTAAAGCATTTTGTTGTCGAGGACAACATTCTTCAGACTTGAAGGTGAGACTTCAGCCCTATACTGTGGTTTAAGGGATGTATATTTGGCAACTCTAAGGGAACGCTAGACGTGGGGCCCTGATCTTTTTCTTTAAGGGGAACTTTATCAAACCCAAATCAAAGCCAAGGGCCAGATGTATCATCTAACCCTTTTGCTATTCAGTAATGGCGATTTTTAAGAAATCGCTCTTTCTGAGTCACAAAATGGTATGTATCATATTTGCGATTCGGTAATAGAAATTTCTTTGAAATCGCAAATGCTATTACCGAATCACAAATTGCGATACAGACCCCAATCGCACCTATGGGCCTGTAGGCCCATATTTACAATTTTTTTGCATTTCCCAAATTGCGAATTCCTAACTGGAATTCGCAATGTAGGAAATGCAAAACCCCAGGGTGCTGGGGGCCAAGGCCCCCTCTGCTGCACCCCAAAAAAATATTTTAGGACATGTAAGGCGCACACATGCCAAAGGGACATGTGTGCGTTACATGTCAATTTAAAAAATGCATTTCTAATGCATTTTGAAAATTTGCACATGGTTACCACCAAGTTTTACTTGGTGGTAATTGCGATTCCTTAATGCCCAATTCGCATTAAGGAAAAGCTTCATAAATGTGCTTAAGAAATCGCAAATAAGGAATCCTTATTTGCGATTTCTTATTTAGAGAATCGCAACTTGCGATTCTCTAAACGGGCTCGCAATTTTAAGGAGTCGCTATTTTAGGGATTCCTTAAAATTGCATTGCCAATGCCTTTCATACATACTGAAAGTCAGTTTTGCATTCGCAAATGGTCAATCGCACCGTTTGCGAATGCAAAAAGGCTTGATACATTTGGCCCCAAATCCTGTCCAGTATATAGCGTTAGGCCCAACAGCTTTACAGAACATGTTCTGCAGTTTTGCAAAAGGAAAGATTTGTCAAATCTTTGTCACAGGGTTCGTAAACCACATAACATCTGACCAATTGGATTGGAAAACATTGGTCTCCCACCAGGCTCTTCATGGTTGGCTATCCGGCTGTGCCAGAACAAATGTTTTTGGCAAAAAAGGTCACACATTATGGGTCACTAGGTTTATGAAACTTGTAGAACAACTTTCAAGAACTTCGTAGAGACAGAATGAGTATTTTTTGGTCCCAGGGCTGGGTTCTTGGATTTAGGGCACATTAAACACTGATTTGCTTTCTGGGGACCAGGACTGTGACATTGCAGTACTCTGTGGGGCCAGGGGCCAACAAAGCTATCACCTGAGGAGGGGGTTGTCAATGAACATCAATGCACCAAAATGCCAGGGTAGCAGAGGTGATGTCACACAACATTTAACTGTTACCTTAGAAGTATTCAGATATGAAGTCCAGACCCCACTGAAATAATATTGTTTTTTTGGACTTGGCCCAGAGGCACTCCAGAAATGCATTCTTCTGCAATCTGTAAGTACAATCTGCCAAATGCTAGAAGTCCGAGGAGACCCAAATATTTTTATAGACCAGGCATTTTCAGAGACATGTTGTAAATATAATTCATATTTCAGATGGTAAAAGCCTGCCCTAAAGTTGCTGTAAGACGCAAAGTATAGAGCAGGTATTATTTTATTTAATAGGACTGAACCCATAATTAATTTTCCACCTGCCTCTTCAATTTCCAAGCCAAACTGCCCCTTATTTATATTTGAAAGTTAGGTTTTGGTAATTTTGTTTTTCCTGTTCAGCTGGTAGATAGGTCAGGAGAAGCCGATTTGCAAGCAGAATTTTTCACTCACGCACACAATCTTACACATACACACATTTACACATACAAACACTCGTTCTCACATAAACATACTCTCACCCGCAAGCGCGCACACAACATACATTTAAAATATTTTTTTATTTGCCTCAGCTGCCAGGGAGTGTCATATTCCAGCAAACTGTAATTCATTCTTTATTATTGTATTGTAATAGTATTTATTTAGCGCTTACTACCCCTGACGAGGCATTGAAGCACTTTTCGGCAAGTAGCTCGCTACTCCGGAACCCAACAAGAATTAGTGGTGGATTGGTATAGGGAAATATGAGTACAGTTTTAGTATTATTACGAGTTAACTTGAGCCGTGGATATGAGAGTTTGTTAGATTGACTGGAGTAATGGAGTGGTGGAGGAGGAAAGAGTCTAAAAGTGTTAATTGGGAGTTTATGGTAATAGGATTTAGGCTTGGGGTGAGTAAAGGGAGTATGGAGGAGGCAAGAGTCTGTGGAAGGGGTTAGGGAGATCATAGTAGCAGGGTGAGATAAATGAAGGAGAATATAGTAGGGTTGTTTGGGAGATCATGGTAGTAAAGTGAGGTTTGGGTGAGTTAGATGTGGAAGCTGAGGGAAGAGCTTAGGCAGAGTTATTTAGGAGATGAAAGCAGTAGAATGGATTTGAGATGAGTCAGAGTGGGAATGGAGGATAGATTGATAGAGACATGACATATGGTGATGGGTAGATAAGTGTGATATAAGATGAGAGCAGGGATTCATAAGTATTTAGTATAACAACTTATCTAGGAGTTATGCAATGACCTATGAACATGTTAAGCATAGAATAACACACACACATATATATATATATACACACACACATACACACATGAATACACACACATATGCACACTTATATGTACATACATATTTAAACCATGAGTAAATATACTTAAACAGGTTTAAAGAGTGTGTGTGTGTAGTTTATTGTTATGACATAGTAGCGATACATATTTTCTAAAGAACTATATATAACTAGAATATACACATAATCTGAAACAAATATTTATCAACATAGGCACATGCAGTCCATAGTTGTTTGAATATGCTGGTTATGAAGGAAAGAGCCAACTCTTGAGTAGTTTTCTGAAGACAAGATAGTTATCTGTGGCTCTTATAGTTGGGGGTAATGAATTCCATAGTTTGGCTGCTTGAACGGAGAAAGATGTACCACCTATAGTCTTTTTCTTGTATGGTGGTGTTCTAAGGCGGGGTGCCAATCTTGAGCAGAGGTTTCTTTGTTGAATGTATTTGGTTATTTTGTTTCTGATAAAAAGCAGTCCTGTTCCATGTATAGCTTTGTGGGTGATACAAAGCAGCTTGAAAGTGCATCTTCTGGCAACAGTAACCAGTGTAGTGCTCTCAAGGCAGGGGATATGTGTGCTTGTGGCTTTACATGTAATAGTAGCCTGGCTGCGGAGTTCTGAATACGTTGTAGTTTTTTCATAATAGAGATGATCCATGGTAGAGGCCAGTGGCTAATCCAGTTTGGATAGTACAAGCAAGATAGTAGCTTGCACCTTGTGTGGAGACTCTTCAAGGTGATGAAGCTTGTTCGTGCTCATTTGTCCACTTGGGCATTCATAGTTAACTTTGAGTCCATGGCGATTCCAAACTTTCTAACTTCCTTGGATAATTGAGGAGGTGGTCCGAGATCGTCAGGCCAGGCGCATAGTGGGTCATAACTTTTCCAGTCACCACATATGAGTATTTCTGTTTTGGAGGCATTTAGTTTGAGATGGCTCCAGGTCATCCACTGATCAATGGCTCTGAGACAATTGAAGATTTCTGAGTTTTCAATGTTTTGGGGGCATTCTAACTTAAGTGGTATTTGTGTGTCATCTGCATAGTTGTAGCATGTGAGATGAAAATCATTGATCAGTTCTGGCAATGATATCATGTAGATGTTGAAAAGCAAAGGTGAGCTGATTGATCCTTGGGGGACCTCTGCTTTTGTGAGGTAGGGTTTGGACGTGAAGGGGGAAGAATAGATGATATTAGATATTTTTTGAAGATAGGATGTAATCCAGTCAAGAGCAGTCCCTTCTATGCCGGCTTCGTGGAGTCTTTAAATTAGGGTGTCATGGTCAACCGTATCAAAGACAGCCGAGAGGTCCAAGAGAAGTAGAGTAGCAACTCCATTGCGGTCAACTGTGTTTTTAAGATCATCCCAGATTGCTATGAGTGCCGATTCAGTGCCTCTTTCGGGCGGAATCCAGTTTGGAAGTCTGAAAGTATAGAATTGTCTTTAATGAATTGTGACATCTGGGTGAATGCTACTCTTTCTATCAGTTTGCGCAGGAAAGGTCCATTTGTGATCGGTCTGTACTTGTTGGGGTCCTTCGGGTCTAGGTTTGTTTTCTTTAAAAACAGTCGTATGTATGCCTTTTTCATGTCTACAGGAAAAGTTCCTGTTGTTAAAGAGTTGTTGATGATTCTTCTTAGAGGTGTGGCAGAAGAAGTAGATAAAAGATTGCTCTTGAAGATTTGTAGTGGACAAGGGTCAGAAAGGCAACGGGAAGGTCTGCTTGCTTTGACCAAATCCATAAATTCACCTTGTGATATTTGTTTGAAGGACTGTAGAGGCTGGGTTGGTTTATTTTTAGATGGTATTTTCGGAAAGGGGTAGGTGCTGATGGTTTTCTTCTGTTCTAAATAGGAGTCCAATGTGTTTGCCCTTGGTTGTGTAATGAGTTACTAGTTTGTTTGTGAACTCATGAGTAGTGGGATGACTTCCTTCCATGCATGTAGGGTTTCGAAATTCATTGAGAATTTTATAAAATTCTTTGGTTATAGATTTAGCATTTTTAAAATTCTTTCTGAGTAGTACATTTTTTTTAGCTTTTTTCGTTGATGATTTGTATATTCTGTTAAGTTTGTGTAGCTGCAGCTTGTCTTGACTGATTGTTATGAGCCAGGTCCGCTGCAACTTTCTGATTTGTTGCTTTATCTTTTTAAGTTCTGTGTTTCTCCAAGGTGTTGGTTTTCTTTTGTTGTTTAGTTTTCTGAGTGGTATTAGGATATCAAAAGCTTCCTGTAGCCACTCAAAGTTTTGGAACAGAATGAATTGCATCTCGATCTGTGTTAGCTGTTAGTTGTGTTTCTAAGTCATCAAAATTGAGTTTGCTCCAAGGTCGATAGGTGCATGTATGTAAGTAGTTGTGGGGTGTGTTGATTTGTGGAGTTTTATGTCGGAAAGTTATCAAATGGTGGTCTGACCATGTGATTGGCGTAATGCTATGAACGGTAACTAGTTCAGGCTTGGCAAAAATGACATCTAGGATGTGTCCAGCGATGTGTGTGGGATTGTGTACAATCTGATGTAGGTTCAATGGCACTAGGCCAGTGGTGACCGTTTTTGGATGGGGCATATTGGGTTTGTCAAACCAAATGTTTAGATCCCCAAGAATGCATAGGTTTGAGTAAAATGTAATAAGGTTTGAGACTATGGCCCTCATTCTGACACTGGCGGTCTTTTCGCAAGACCGCCGAGTTACCGCCGCGGTGAAGACCGCCGACCGCGGCGGTATGCCGCTGTGCGCATTCTGACCGCTGGGAGCGTTCCGCCGGAAAACCGCCAGCAGCCACACTGGCGGTCGGCGGGAAAGTGGAGACTGGTCAACCTCCACCGCCACGCCAGCAGAACACCGCCCACAGAATTACGACCCACATTTCTGTGTGGCGGTCTTCTGTTGGCGGTCTTCTGTTGGCGGTCACCTCCCCATGGCTCCCGTCGCCTCCCGGAGGACCAACGCACAAGGTAAGTTGATCGTCCGTGAGGGGAGGGGGTGGGGGGGTGTTGTGTGATGTGGGCGTGCATGGGGGTGTGCGTGTGAGTGTGTAGAGGGGGTGTGTGAGTGCGTGTATGCGGGCGGGGGGTGCTGCTGTGTCTATGGGTAATGTGTGCTGTTCGGCAGGTGTGCATGTCTGCATGTATGTGTGCGGGTATGTGTCCCCGTTGTGTATGTGTGTGTAGGGGGTGTGTATATGTGCATGTTGGGGGTGTGTGCATGTCGGGGTGCATGTATGTGCATGTCGGGCTGGGGGTGGGGAGGGGGTTCGTACCACCTCTGGGGGGTGGCAGGGGGGTGGAGGGTGTGGGGGGAGGACTCGGGTGGGTAGTGGGGGGTGGGGGAGACCCCTATCAGTGCCAGGGAAGGAATTCCCTGGCCCCGATAGTGCTTACCGCCATGGTTCGCACGGCGGTTCCCGCCCGCAAGAAACCGCGGCGGTAGGCAGGGTCATAATACCCTTGGCGGTCTTGGGACGACCGCCGGGCCGGAGTGCGCAAACTCCAGCCCGGCGGTCATGACCGCCGTGGCGGTCGGAGTGGAGAAGTGGCGGTCGGTCGCGGCGGGGACCGCCGCGGTCAGAATGCCATTTTTAATACCGCCGGTCTGTTCGCGGTCCGACCGCCGTCTCTCCGCCGACCGCCAGGGTCAGAATGAGGGCCTATATCTAGAAAAGCATCTGGGAATGTTGAGTTATTAGGTGGAGGTCTGTAAAGGAGGAGAAAGTTACAGGAGGAAGTTGGAGTAGGGTAGCATCTGGTGAGGAGGGCTTCACAACCTGGTATGGAAATGTCTGCTTTACTGAGGTTTATTGTTTGTTTGAATATAATAGCTAGTCCCCCTCCTCTCTTGCCTATACGTTTTTGTGTGATGGTTTGGTAGCCTGGAGGAAGGGCTTCGTGCAACACTGGGGCCATGTCATGTTCCAACCATGATTCTGTTATGAATAGTAAGACAGGTTGTGTGTCTGTGACAGGTCGTAGATGTGGTGCTTGTTTTTTTTTTTTAGAGTGACTGATCATTTATGAGCTGGAAATTTAGAAAAAGTGTGTTAGTGGCAGTGTTGTTTTGTTTAGGAGAAGGGTAAGCAGTATAAATTGAGCTTGAAGCAGGTGTGTTGTTAGTTGTGATCACTGTGTGAGGGTCACAATAGTCTTGTTTTTCAATATAGTGTTCCTCATCCAGCAGGTTTAGGAGGCATTTTTTTGGGTCTGGGTGTGTGGGTGGTGGACTTGGTGGCTGAGGGAGACATGAAGAGTGTACTGTTTTTTGTAGGGTAGCCTTATTATGTAATAGACAAGGGGATGCAAAGTTGTTAAGAGTGGCATGTTGTTTATTTTGTTTGTGTCTGTTTAGTGTGGATGGAGTATTGATTAGGGGTGGTGGAGGAGCATGTGGATCATGATGTAAGGCTCTAAATTGTGCAATGGAGGAGAGGCGAGTGAATGAAGTTGCTGTGTTGGGGTACTTGTGGTAGGTGTTACACAATTTGTGAATAATAAGATATCATTCACTATTAGCATAATAAAGAATATACAAAGAACAAGGAAAGTGGAGCTGCCCATGTGTGCCTGCCACTGACTTTTGCCACATTTGAGGCCATTGGCTGCAAAGACAGTGCCAGGGGTCACACTGACGTCAATTGGGTTGTCATTATAGTTTATTAGTTCAGCATAATATAACTCTATTTCGAGTGGACATTATGTATTCAGTCACATATTAGGATATATTATTGCATCATAACCTTAAAGTCCCTTTCACTGAGCTTCTTTAATATGATTGTGTGTAGAGCATTGCTATGTTAGTATTTAGAATAACTTAACCATGGTTCCCTAACTCATGTGGTTCAAGCCATAACCGTCACATGCAGCATCTCAATGTGCTCATGCTCCTCACACTCTATTGATGCTCTTTAAGATCTTCGTGCAGCATATCCATGTGCCTAAAGGTCTCCGGCTCCTCGCACTGTAGGCGCATGTCCTCCTTCTCCTCCCTCTGCATGTCAATGAGCTGCACACTCTCCCCTTTGCACACCCACAAGCCTGAACTTTTCACCGTCTGTAAAATGTCCCTCATACCCTCTGTTACAGGTTTGAACACCTCAGACTACATTCTCATGTGCCTAGTCTTCACAGTTGATTTTTAAGCCACACATTCTTCACTTTGCAAGACTCCTCACAATACGCATTCATGTTTCTCAAGACTTTTACACTGAATGTTCATGTACATCAAACACCCTCAAAACCCTAAAATCACCGGCCTACCCAAGTATACATGCTACCTTTTCCTTTGTCTACCCACCTTGCTGTTTGTTCATGTGTCCAAGCCCATCAGCGTCTGTATAAGTACTGAAGTGTGTCACTGTCCTTGTCGCCCGAACTCTCAAGACCCTTGCAGTCTATACTATAAGCTCAGGCTCTGAATCTGCATATTTAAAAGCCTAACACTCCTCACTTTGACCATAAGTAAGCCCCAAAGTCCTCAATATATATATAAAAGTGCACCAAGTTCACCATCTCATGTTCCTCACAATTTGTGTACATGATCTCTAGTATTTCACTCTGTGTGTTATTGCGTTCCAAGACCTTCATTTTGCATCACATGTCCTTGTACTTTAGGCTCCTGTCTTTGTATGTCCATGTGCCAAATATTTCTTGCAGTGTATTTAGTTCTAAAGTATCTCAATATTGCTTATCCATGCGACCCCTTTGCTCAAGCTGAATGTCTATATGCTAAACTTCCACACAGATAATATGCCAAAGCTCCTTACTTTACATGTACATGGCAGAAGCCTTCCAAACTGAATGCCACATGCCTGAGTATACTGGTTTTTTTGCACATCCCTCACACTCAGCCTGTATCTATATGTCTCAAACTTCTCATGCTTCATGTCTAAGTACCTAGGTTCCCTTCACTGCCTGGCTATTAATTCCTCATGCTGTGTGTTTATGTGCTACAGCTGCTTCTATTGCAACCTCTAACTCCTCTGTGTGTATCCATGTGCACAAGAACCATAAAATACATTAATGCAGCAAAGACTGATAGTCCGTCGGTGTCTTTGTACTCAAAGAAAACCAGGTTCCATATCCTCATGCCTCAAGCTCTTCCTACATGATTATGTATTGCTTGCTGGAAGACCTCCAATCTTGAGATACTTCGTTTTACTGCACATACCAAGGATATACTGTTAGGCCCCCATTTTCCGCATAAGGGCTAAATTGGAGATCACAATTATGAGTGGTGTGATAATTCTCACATCCTTCAAGTCTGCCCCTGATAGATTACAGCATGTCAAAGTTGTTGAAATTTATCATGAGAAACAGCCAGTAAAAATACATGGAATTTGATGTATTAAAGATCAATCCTGTATTTTCCTGTTGTAAACTTGGAATAGGCGGTATATACCACATTTGGTAAACACCACACCCTGGGACAATTTTATTTTGCCATATTTACTAAATACCCTCACACTAAACTGGTAATGATGACCTTAGCATTGCATCATAAATTGGTGTCATATTCACTTGATCAAGATCATTATTAGATTCAATATGTTTCATATTAATTTCAGTGATTGTGATATTAAGTTTAACACTTCATAGTCACTGCAATGCACATCATGTGCACTTTAACAGGTCATATTCACTTTAAACCATTATACTTATTTCAATGTGTTACTCATTTCCATGCATGCTATTTCTGTGTCACAAGGTGTCCTGTTCATTTCAATGCATGTCACTTATTTTTAAGTAAAATTAATTTCAACAGTTGTCATTAATTTCAATGTATGTAGTTTTGAGTAGCTTAGTGCTAAATAAGAGATTACTATTTTTACCCAGCCTCATGGGAGTTATTTCGCAGAAGTGCGAAAGGCTGAGTAGGCCCACCAGGATTCAAATGTGTGATCATGAGGTCAAACACAGATTTCTGCACTGTGTGCATTAGTACACTGGCCATCAGACCTTGAGTGTTTGACCATGTCATATTACCACATATGCAAATCATTGTGCCATATTAATTTCAGTACATACCACATTAATTAAATGATATGTTATATTCCCGCCAATGCATGTCATTCATTTAATTTAACATCACATTAATCATAGGAAGGGCATTTTCTTTTTACGCCCTGTCAAATCTATTCCAATGGGGGTCATATTAATTTCAATAGGTGTGAGATTCATTTCAAAGTCTGTCATAATTTGTTTAATGTATATTACACTGCTTTCAATGCATGCTAAAAGCATGTTAGGCACATCACAGCATGGGTTATTGATTTCAAAGTGAGCCCTTCTTTTCAACATATAAACGATTTCAACGCATCTCATTAATTTCAGTTTCATATTCGTTGCAAAATGTATACCGTAATTAGTGCAACGTGCCACATTCATTTTGGCATAGGTCACAACTCATCCGAACGCATCTCATGCCCATTTCAGCGTTTCATCCATTCATTGCATCGTCATATTCATTGCCACGTTTGTCAGATTTATTTTAAAACATGTTATACTGCCTTAAATATGTATCACTCATTGCAACACCAGTCAAATTCATAACAAGGCATAAAATGTTCATTTCATGGCAAATCATTATGTTCAACGAGTAATTTATTCAACTCGATATATTCATTCTTTACGTGCCCTATTAGTTTCAATGGGGCTTATATTCATTTCACCAAGTCATTCATTTGAATACTTGTGATTTTTCTCCAGACATGCCATTCAGTCAAATTTCATATTCTTTTTAATGTGTATCATAATAATTTCAGGGTCTGCGTGAGTCGTACTGAATTTGGTTTGGCTGATATATTTTGTCTTACTTGATTCAGCACATGCATTATTCAGATTATTTACTAAGGCGCATATTCATTCAGCCATACATCATATTTGATTTGTTACTTGTTATATTAACTCAGATTTGTATCAAACTTCCTTTAATACTAATTACATTCTTTCTGATGTTTTAAATTCATTTTGTCAAGTGCCGCGCTTTCAAGGAGTGTCATTTATAGGGCTGTAATTTCTTTATAAAAGGTCTCCCATTTAAAAAAAAAAAACGCCTGGGAAACGCGAATCCTGAATCTAAGCCTATTAAATGAACAAATACCTCCTATACTGCCTACAGCAATTGACGAAGACAGTTTCCGCCTGAAATATATTAAAATCGTTAAGGCACAAGACTATGAAATAGCGCGAGCTAGAAACTACCAAACCGAATGAAATGGGTTTGTTTGAATGGGCATTGTGCCCACATTTGTTGAGGCATGTGGTTGTAACATTCCATGTTGTATTTTCTATCAATAGAATAATTATGGATTCTGTGATGGCGTGTTCTCTCCTTACATGTCCACTTCCTGCATCTGTGGGTACTCTACAGATGGGCATGTATTGGTAGGATGACGAAAGTTCATTTTCTTGGGGGATATACATTTGAAATTACATTTCTATAGCGCTTTGTTGCAGCGAATATGCACTACTCGGGGATGCTGGTCCAAAGGCATGTTTACCGTAATTGATACATATAGAAGCCTCAGAGAATCTGCCTGCTAGTGGCTCGACAAATGTCTGGCTCTTTGGCCCCTGGATCCAGTCCTTCCTCTGGGATGAAGCACAGGGCGGATGAGGCTCCCTTCTGTAAGGGGTGGTCTCGGCTCGCTGCGCCCCTTGCTGGGCATGACGTAGTCATTTTTTATTCACATGTCGCACTGATGTTGTCAGAGATGTCATAGAACATGTCTTCATTTATGTAATGTAATAAGCAGTGCCTGGTGTGAGTTATAGTTACTTCAAAAAGCTATAATGGGTGGATTTTAGAATTTGTTTGAGCAATCTGTGTTCCTGCCCAGGTCAGCACAGACAAAGTGAGATTTCTGTTCCCTGAACCCGCACTCCGAACACAGAAGGCCACAGTGTCCTAGAGGATGGGGTCCCCGAGATACTGCCTTGATTCATGCCCCAGGAGATGGGTCCACAGGCCATTATATGGCTTGGGGAAGGTGGCCGCACATCCCCCCCCACCATCAAACCATAATGGGGGATTCAAACTAGAAAGGGAATCCTTATGATATTTTATCATGGTACTGTATAAAAAAATAAAAAAAATAAAAAGCAGGTTTTGGCACTGTGTGGTCCCTCCACAAGACCTTGTGGGGCGATGGAATTCCTACCATGCCCACTTATGTGTTATTTTTATTTAATTAGGACAAGGGAAAGTCAGTCCCATAACCTACCTAAAATGGCTGACAAACATCGATGTTAATTTGAGGCAGACAATCTGAACTTTTCTTTTGATCTGCCAGTCCTGTGGTACTACAGTATCCCGATATACATCTATAAAATCTGAAGCTTAATTTCTCAAACACTACTGAAAGAATTTACACCAAATCACAATAATCACACTTCCTGGGTAAAAATCTAACTTTTTGGCAAATTTTATGTAACTCTGTTTGGCCATTTTGTCTGAAGCCTTGTTCAATTTTCCAATGAGAAATTAAATGGGAAAAATGCATTTTGGGTCCCTCCCTTTTTTTCGGCCCTCGCTCACTCAAAAACGTTCCAGGAAGGAGCCGAGATGGATGAACCTTTGTTTTTTTGGGGAATCTTTCGTGAAGATTTTTTGTTTTTTTTAAAAATGGCACCAAAGTTGCCGGCAAACAAAAAAATTAATTGCTTATTGAAACACTGTCCTAACTAAACCCCCACTGTGGCAACTGCTGATTCCAGGAGACGGGGGTGAGGTGTGTGTGTGTATATATATATATATATATATATATATATATATATATATATATATAAATAAACTGTGTTGGGCTAATCGATTTCCATTATCATTAAAACAAGAATATCCAAGTATCCTGTGAGTGCCGCGTATGACTATTAGTCAATTTGTTGGTGATATATATATATATATATATAAAAAGCACTGGCTCACTCACACCTGCTCTTACTTACCTGTGAACAAGGCATGCTGTTGCCGAAACGCGTCAGGATTTTTGTCTTGCTGCTCAGAATTGCTATTAAATGCTTGGATTTCAACATGGACTGGTGGCTGGGCTTTTCGTGTTTGGGAGATATTTTCTGTGGGATGCTTCGCCCCAGTAACCCAGGCCGCCCTGCAGGGTCTGTGGCCCCTTACGGAGCAGGAGGTGACAATGATAGTTTTATGGAAGGGGCCCGACCCGCTCACCTTCATGCAAACAAGGCATTTATCCGAGAAATATATTGCGATGGAGGTGAGCAAGGGATAGGAGGGAGACAGTGTGCCTCTCCTCTTACTTTTCATGTATTCCTTGTATAGCTGTTATCATGCTGGGCAGCAACTGTAAAAGCAAGTGGACTATCAAGTAATGGATACCTAATGCACATAAGAACATTTGTATGGTGAACTGAAGTGCCTGTGACGCTATTGCAGCTATATGAAAATTAAGCGCTCCAGTTCAGGAAGTTATTTTATGGAACTGTGCATTATGGGAGTTGGAGTTTGGTTATTGAAGTCACATGACTGCGTATTTAAAAATCACTGGCTCACTCACACCTGCTCTTACTTACCTGTGAACAAGGCATGCTGTTGCCGAAACGCGTCAGGATTTTTGTCTTGCTGCTCAGAATTGCTATTAAATGCTTGGATTTCAACATGGACTGGTGCCTGGGCTTTTCGTGTTTGGGAGATATTTTCTGTGGGATGCTTCGCCCCAGTAACCCAGGCCACCCTGCAGGGTCTGTGGCCCCTTACGGAGCAGGAGGTGACAATGATAGTTTTATGGAAGGGGCCCGACCCGCTCACCTTCATGCAAACAAGGCATTTATCCGAGAAATATATTGCGATGGAGGTGAGCAAGGGATAGGAGGGAGACAGTGTGCCTCTCCTCTTACTTTTCATGTATTCCTTGTATAGCTGTTATCATGCTGGGCAGCAACTGTAAAAGCAAGTGGACTATCAAGTAATGGATACCTAATGCACATAAGAACATTTGTATGGTGAACTGAAGTGCCTGTGAAGCTATTGCAGCTATATGAAAATTAAGCGCTCCAGTTCAGGAAGTTATTTTATGGAACTGTGCATTATGGGAGTTGGAGTTTGGTTATTGAAGTCACATGACTGTGTATTTAAAAAGCACTGGCTCACTCACACCTGCTCTTACTTACCTGTGAACAAGGCATGCTGTTACCGAAACGAGTCAGGATTTTTGTCTTGCTGCTCATAATTGCTATTAAATGCTTGGATTTCAACATGGACTGGTGCCTGGGCTTTTCGTGTTTGGGAGATATTTTCTGTGGGATGCTTCGCCCCAGTAACCCAGGCCGCCCTGCAGGGTCTGTGGCCCCTTACGGAGCAGGAGGTGACAATGATATATATATATATATATATATATATATATATATATATATATATATATCGCCTACTGGCCACGGCCAGTAGGTAGTTATAGTTAGAACCTAGTATCCATAGGAAAAAAAAAAATGTTGCTACTAACTTTGGCGCTATTTGATGAATCTTCATGAAATATTCGAAACGCGTGTCCTGTCTGGAAAATGTTGTGGTGATCTGGCAAATGGGGGGATGAGAAAAAAGGGGGTCCCAAAGCTCATCAAAGAAAAAAGAAATATAGATATCTAGGCATGCAGACACTTCACAGATCCACTTGTGAAGGATCCACAGATCTGTGGGGAAAAAAGGCCCCAATTGGCTGGAAGCAACCCGAGAGAAAAGTTGCGGCTGTCATTTTCTTTCTTGCGTCAGGGCGAATAAAAAAAAAAAAAAAACGGACATAAGGGGTCAGCATACATGTATCCTGACCCAATAGGAGAGATGGTGGGGGTCTCTGAGGGACCCCTCAGAGGCAAAATTGGCCTTTTTTTTTTTATTGCCAATCCACGCATCCACCGATGTGCTTAGTGTGCCCCCTGTGTAAACTAACAAAGGATCCACAGATCCACACACACCAAAACCCACTGCGCACAGCCAAAGTGTGGGGTTGTGGGCATGCAGGGGTGTTGGCAGCTAGGCCTAGCTGCAGTTCAGGCCCTATTGCCAAACCCCACTATGCATGTCCTTTGGCCATGCTAGTCGGTGGTTGTAATAATGTGCGGTAATTAGATATTACTTTATGTTAAAAAAAAAAGAAAATACACAAAAATTCACTGAAAAAAACAAAGGTTACAGGGACGTTATAGTTGGGTGGATGTTTTACCTATAAAAAACAAATTCTGAAGTTATACTAAGGTATATTTATCTGAAGAAACTATAACTCATGCTGTTAAATAACTTTAGGCCATGAGTTCTAGTTTCTTAACATAAGTATATCTATAAGTAATAGTTATATACTTATGTAGAATTTCTATGGTTTTGTATGGGCAAAATGTCAACCCTCACATCATCCCTGTAACCTTTGGTGTTTTCAGTGAAAATATATATATATACATATTCACAATCACTAAAAAAAAACAAGGTTACAGGGACGTTATAGTTAAATTTAGATTTTATACACCCAAAACCACAGAAATTCAGCAGTTAGTTACACTTATTTAAAAAAAAAAAAAAAAAAAAAAAACATAACTTGTGTGCTAAGGTAACTATACCTTGTCCCCCTGTCATACACGGTTTTCTCATCAATTTTATTGGTAATGTTGCAGTGATATTATCAATGATGTAAAAGATGTCATGTCTGATGTGCGGTAATTAGCAGTTGGTGGCAAGGGAGCAAGTTATAGTTACCTAAGGGCATGAGTTAAAGTTTCTTGAGATAAATAGAACTAGAACTGCAGAATTTCTATGGTTTTTTGTGTGTGTAAAATCAGGACCCAACTAGAAGTCCTTTTAACCTTTGTTTTGTTTTTTCAGTAATTTTGTTTTATACTGTAAATAAATATTTAATTACCATACATTCATCCAACCGCTGCTGCACACAGCCTTTGGCTGTGCACAGCGGGGCTTGACTGCAGGGCCAGGACCTGTAGCCAAACCCTGCATGCAGGCCCTCCTTGCTGGGCTGATTTTGGCCCAAGGGACCCCATCCTCCGAGGTCCACTGTTTCATTTATGGGGAGGGGGGCACACAGCCCCGATCTCCTGGCTGATTATGGCCCTGGTGACCCCATCTTCCAGGTGTGGTCATATTGTAAATAGGGAGGGGGCACACAGCCCCCCTCCCTGAGCCAATTGGCCCTGGGAATCCTATCCCCTGGGGCCCTCCACTTTTTTAAATAGGGAGGAGGCTTGCAGCCCCCCCTTCCCAGGGCCTATATCAACCCCAGGGCCTCGACAATTAATAATGGGGGAGGAGTCCGCATGGCCCCAACTCCATGGGCCGAGTTTGGCCCCGGGGAACCCATCCCCTGGGCCCAGATAATAAGAGGTGGGTGTCCGAAACCCACGCATGGCACTCACCACATTGTTGTTGGGGGCTACGGAGGGAGCCTCAAGGTCCTTGCAGCCAAAGTCGGAACCCCCTCTCCAGCAGGAGCCAGCAATGCCCCCGCCTGCAGGGAGCAGCTAGAAATGCTGCTCCCTGCAGGCAGGAGCAATATTGTCGTCTATTTTCCTGCCCACCTCAGTGCAGCCAGGGAAAGAGAAGAAAAATCCAATCCCAGTGGACGGGAGCAGTTTTTATGCTCCTGCCCACAGGGAGTGAACTTAGTGTGTGCTCTCACTTGGCAGGAGCTTTGAAATTGTTCCCACCAAGTGAGAGCAAACACATTTGTCCCGAAACTGCTGTGTCCCGGAGGTGGACACTCCAAGACATAGCAGGAGCCAGCTGTGGAGTATGGAGTCCCCAGGCCATTAATGGCTCCAGGAGAGGGACTGTGTGCCCCCACCCTTACTACTGAGTTCACGACCTGGCCTTGGGGGATGAGGTTCCCAGGGCCGAACACAGCCTGGGAGGTGGGGGGCCCATGGCCCCTCCACATTTTTCAAAGGGGTCCATGGGGCTACAATTGTCCTGGGGGGCCATGCCCTCCCTCCCCTTATCAATTTTAGCCAGGCCCCAGGGGTGGGGGGTCACCAGGGCCTAAATTGCACAGGTAGAGTGTGGCCCCTACTCCCATTACACAAATAATTCTCCCCCCAGGACCTGGCCTGCCCGGGGGGGGTTAATAAAAACAAGTATAGGAAACCATGGATTCATGGGAAAATTAAAAAAGAAAACATTTTTGGCCCCCAGCGTTGTCCCTGTGGGACCCCACCACTAGGCCTAGGGGGTCAGGGTATTCCTATCCTGCCCCCTATGTTTTTTTTGTTGTTTTTTTTTTCTTGGGACTCAGCTGAGTGCAAGTTCCAAGATGACTGCCACCAGTTTCTGGCTGAAGTTGTGGCAGCCAATCAGATCTAATTTTGAGATCTGTTGGATCCACAGACCCTCCACATCTTTAGATATACATAAATCTGTTTTCTTTATTACCTTCAACACTACTGAACAGATTTACACCAAATTACAAAAAGAGATCATTTTGGACCATGGTCTAGCTTTCTGCCAAATTTGGTGTAATCCTGTCCAGCGGTTCTTGCTGTAGTTATGTCTAAAACCTCTATGGGACATTGCATGGGGAAAGTGTGTTTAGGTATGCCTTTTTCTTGCCCCTCGCTTGTAAAATCACCACAAAACTTTCCAGACAGCAGCTGAAGTGATTGGGAAACTTGTTGGAAAATGTTGTGAAGATTCGCCAAACGGTGCCAAAGTTATTTGCAAAACAAAAAACACTTTTCTAATGCAAAGTCCTAACTATGACTACCTACTGGGGACTGGAGAGCGAGAGCGAGAGAGAGAGAGCGAGAGATATTTATACAATCACTAAAAATACAAAGGTTAAAGTAAAATTATAGGGCCTGATTTAGAGTTTGGCGGAGGGAGTTACTCTCACACGTGACGGATATCCCATTTGCCGTATTAAGATTTCATTATAGCCTACGGAGATTGTAATACGGGGATGGGATATCCATCATGTTTGTGACATAGTAACCAGTCTGCCAGACTCTAAATCAGGTCCACAGGTTAATATGTCAGTGTCAACATTAACCCTTTGAACTCAGAAAAACACAGAAACTCACCAGTTATAGTTAGCAGAGCACACTATAATTTGCACACTCACCATGCACTGCTTATGACCTCACATATTATATCACTCATGATATTGTCTATGATGGCATCTCAAATGACAGTAAAGTAATATTTTATTACCATATGTAAAGCCAATCCCCTGCTGCACACAGCCCAAGGGCCTGGCCTGCAGCTAACACCCCCAAAGGCAGCCAACGCCAAGCTGTGTCTGGCCTTTATCCTTGCACAGCTGGGAGTTGACAGCAGGGCCTGGGCACAGGCCATGCCTTGTGGCCAACCCCTACGGAAAGCACGTAGAGTGGAGTTGACTGCAAGGCCTGGCATACAGCTAGGCCCTACATCCACCTCCCCATAGGCAGCCACCTATAGGTAGCCAACTCCACACTGTACACTGCCTTTTGTCATGCATGCCATGGGATTAGCTGTAGGACCCGTCTGTACACAGACTTTGGCTATGCACAGCAGAGGGGTGGCCACAAGGTTTAGCCAGTCGCAAGGCCCTGTGACGAAACCCCCAGGAGGCTGTGAACCCAACACTTCACATAGTCTTTGGCATGCACAGCGTAGCGTTGGTCTTCAAGCTATGGGGACCCCTTTCCCTAGGGGCAAAACATATTGAGGGGAGGTTAGTGTGCAACCCCTTTCCCAACCATTAATTGGCCCTGGGGACCCCATCCCTGGGGGCCAGCTCCAATGTATAGAGGAGCGGTCCATGTGCTCCCCTCCCCAAGCATTAAAAGGCCCTGGGGACCCTAACCCCCATGGCACAATACAATTAAACATGGGAGGAGGCCATGCAGCCCCACCTTCTTGAGCCTTATCTGCCTCACGGAATGGGATCCACAGGGCCTTTTTAAAGTTCAGGGATGGGGGCAGCACCCTCTTCCCTAAATAATTCAATTGGGCCCCAGGGCTGAAAACAGCTCAGGGAGGGGGGCTGTGCAGTCCCCTCCTCTTATCAAATGCATTGTGCCTGGGGATGTGTTTCCCGGGGCTGAAAACAGCAGGGATAGAGGAGTCTCACGCTACCCCCCCTTAAATAAAAAATGTGACCCTGGGCCACCATTTTTTTTTTTTTTTTTGCCCTGATCCAGTTTGAGTCCTGTGAAATCGTGGCAAAAACTGCTGATTTTTTTTTTCTTTTAATTCAGGAAGGACAGGGGAATAAGTCAGCAAACAACTTTCTCTTGTTGCTGGTAGCCAATCAGAGCACTTGTTCCTGCAGGAGTGAGATCGCCCATAGGAAAAGACGCTCCCTGGGCCAATAAGAATGCTACATTTTTAGAATGACGCTCAAGCGGTACTTGATAAATTCTTGCTGACCCAACCATCCAGATAAATATTTGTAAACCTTCATTTCTCACAATCTACTGAACAGGGTTACACCAAATCACAAAAGGAAAATCTGAGGACCAAGATCTAGCTACCTGCCAAATTTGGTGTCATTTGATTTAGTACTTTTTGTGGATGCGCTTCCTAAAGAAGTCTATGGAAAATGCATGGGGAGTTTGCGTTTTGGGACCCCTTTTTTCTTAGCCCCAGCTTGAATGATCAATCAAAAACTTTTCATGCTCAAACTAGGCAAAAAAGTGCACTTTTTGAAAGAAAGTTGTGTAGATTTGTCAAATTGTATCAAAGTTATTAGCAATGCTAAAAAGGCATTTTCTGTGGAAATAATGTCCTGACAGTAAATACTGAGTGGCGACTGCCATTGAGATATATGTATATATGCTAGATCTGGCAACCTTGGTGTTGCGTTCCCCCAAACCTTTTGCTTTCACCCTTCCTGTTTTCTAAATTTTCTTTTTGTTGCCATTAGCACTTAACCTCTGATAACCAGTGCTATGGCTGCTTGTGCTGTCCCCAAACACGTTACAATTGGCTTACAACTGATTACCATATTTAAATTAATTAGAAGTCCCTGTTATAGGGTACTACATGTATCCAGGGACTGTAAATTAAATGCTACTACGGGAACGTGCAGCACTCATTGTGCCACCCATTTTAGTAGCAATTTAAAATATGCCTCAGGCCTACCATTGCAGCCTAGAGTGCAGTTTTAAAACTGCCATATTGACCTGGCAAAAAAAAACATTTGCCAAGCCTAAACCTTACTTTTCAATACGTAACTGCTAGGGAAGATCCTAAAGGTTCATAGGGCAGTGTGCATTGTATTTATAATGTAGGACATTGTTTTTTAAATGTTACATGTCCTGGTAATAAAAACTCCTAAATTCGTTTTCTTACCACTGTAAGCCTATCACTCCCATTAGATAACACTGGGTTACCTTATTGCATTTACTGAGTGCTAACCTTGGATTGTGAACAGGTGGAAATATCATGTTTGAACTCAAATGGATTGTGATTTCAAATCCTCTTTAATGCAAAGTCAGATTTTAAGTTACAATTTGGTAAATGCCACTTTTTAGAAAGTTAGCATTTTATTGCCCTATTTGGTGCCTGCTGCCAGTGTTCTGGGTCATCTGGCTGTAAATAGATTAGCTGCTAGGCTTTTTGTATTCCTCTTAAACAGTGAAACAAAGGGGGGAACTAGGTGTTGGCAGGATCGGCATTTCTGACAAAGTCCATAAGGTCTGACTCTATTCCAGGCATTTCCAATGGGGTTTTCATCAATTTAAATATATTGCCCAAAGAACTCAATCCAACTGCTTTTATTTTTCAAATATGTTTCGGTATTTTTAGATCCTTATATAAAATCATTTATGGGTTATTAATAGCCCTGATTTGTTTGCAGTAAAACTGTGGTTATCTCACAGGCCGATCCATACCTTAAAACATTTACATCACAAATTCGAAATTGGCTTTTAAAAACACCTGACTAGGGTAGAAAATAGTGACTACACACAGTTACAAAATTAATCCTTAAAACTACAAAATTGTGCATTCAAATGTAACTTTGCTTAGCTGAGACTTATCCAGCACCAGAGTATATGATTATTTCACATTCTATGTATAGACCCTTTTGGGGATTTCATACTTTTGTTGGTTTATTTGCAACATAAGGATGAGCAAGTGAAACCTTTGTCATAATTTATTTTCCTCAAATTTCTTTTTTTTTTTTTTTACATACACTGGACTAACACGTGCACAGTTATCTCACATGGACTGGGACTGGACACAGGCATGTTCGAGACTAAATAAACCGAGAAATGTCTTCTGAGTGCAGTTATGGTTATGAATTAAAACTGAAAAACCACTGAAAGTCACAAGTTATGGTTAGGAGCACCATATAACTCATGCAACAGCCATGCATACCAAATGAAAGTCTCATGACCTCACCGTTAATGAAACTGATGCAATTACAAATGTTGTAAATAAACTTACAGGTGATATTACAAATCACATTACCCTTACCAGTTTGACAGAGAGAACTGTGACTGTAGTATCATTAATTGGTTCAGTAGTAAATGTATTTGTGTCAACCTCTTGACCTAAAATTGCAGATCATGTGAAGTCTTTAAGAGGGGGATTCCATTATGGTCAATAGAACATTGTCCACAGGTGAGTGTGTTCAATTACTTGAAGCCCACAAAATCTACAGGACAGAGTCACAATGATTACATGATGTAATTTGATATGTCATCAATGATGCCATTTTACATGTCATGAGTGAAGTAATATATGAGGTCATAAGCAGCACATAGTGAGTGGACAAATTATAGTTAGCTCAGTAAACTGTAACTGATGAATTTCAGTGTTTTTGATTTTTAATTGTTAGACTGTATCTTCTTTCAAAGCCCAACTATACCTTTAACCCTTTATAAAACTCCAGAAATCGATAGAAAAATACATCATATTCATCGACCTCTTTTGTGCATTGCCTTCATCTGTGTGCAGCGTACAGTTGGTCACCGGGCCTTCTCTGCAGCAGAGTGTTTGCCACAGGGCTTTCTCTGTGGCCAACTGCCTGCAGGCATCCAACCCTCCACTATGCATGGCTCTGGTTTGTGCATGGGGGGGGTTGGCTACATAGCCTGGCTTCTGGGAAGGCCTTGGCCCCAACACCCCCCCAAGAGGTCAACCCCCTGCGGCTGCTTATGGCCTTCTGCCATGCATAGCAGGGGTTGCTCTCCCGGCCTGGCTTCTGGTCAGCTGCAGCACCGAACTAGCTACATACAGCCACCCTTCCACAGACATTCAACATTCCCTTTTTTTTTTTTTATGGGTGCCATGGTACTGTTGTCCAAGCATCATCTACACCAAGTCACAAGAAGCAAAAAGCACACTTTCTAAGTGAAGTTCAATCTTTTTCCCTAATTTGGTGTAGATCTGTTGAGCCATTTTTTTCTGTACCAGATAGCAATAATTACCAAGAAAATTAAGACGAAAAAACACATTTTTTGCCACCCCTTTTCCCTGGAAGGAGCTGAGGTGGGTGAAGTTTTGTATTGGAAAGTTTTGTGCTGATTCAAACTGTGCCAAAGTAATTAGCATAACAAAAATGCTCTGCCTATGGAAACTTTGACCCATCTGTAACTACCCAGTTGTGACCACACAGAGATATATATATATCTACATATATATATATATATATATATATATATATATACACACACACATACATATATTTACACACACATAAACACTGCAAAAACAAAGGTTAAAATAATGTTACAGTTAGCTAATTTACTCAGCGACAATGTTAACATTGTGAACAAAAGTACCCCCAAATATTAACCATTTATAGTTAGCAGCGCTAAGTATAACATGTACTCCTTATGACCTCATATATGACATCACTCATGACATGTTTTATGACATCATTTATGGCATCACTGATGATATCTCAAATGATATCACTGATGATATCATCCAATGAGTGTGTTAGTTTATTATACAGTTCACATAGCGGCAAGTAACTACCATAATACTACGTAGTTCAGTATAACTTGAGTGTAGCTAATGGGTTTAAGTGTTCACAAAATACATGTGCTCCTAATGCACCATAGCTGTCTACAAGTATTGAACACATAAATATTTGCATTCATGAGTACCTCTGTGTGCGAGTAACCATTGACTTGTACTGATTAAGCTCCACACAACCTTTTGGTTCTGCAGGAAAAGTTTCCAACAGGAGGAGAATTCTACGCAGTAAATACTAACTTTTGTAAGCAGCATTGAGTTATTAGAGAGACTCATGTCACCATAATAATTTATAGTTAACATGGAAGACTGTATGCATTCAGTATTAACCTATTGAGCAGGTCCCTGTGCCATCTCCCCCCTTGCTGTCCACTCAGCAGATATCCTGCCTTTGATGCTTGTTTGCCTTTTGTTTTCTGTAACCACACTGACGGTTAGCCAATGGCAAACCAGTCTGCACCTGGACCTCGCCCAGCACCAGGAACCCTGGATCTCCAATCGCGTGCAGATACACAACCACTGAACTCCGAGCCTTGGACACCAGATTCTACAACTGCTGCCACGTTTTTCCACATTCTACAGTAGGACCCTTCACCTGCCAGTACTGTCTTTTCTCCTGCAACACCAAAGCACCCACATGCAGTTGATTAACACCACGCCGACCATGACCGCTTCAGTGCACCACTCTGCAAGGACACCACCAAGATCAGGGACACCATCACCTCCCTCAACCCTGATGTCATCTTCCTTACAGAGACCCGACTCAACCCTACATCCATGCCCAACATTGCCACAGCTACTTCTGACGGATACAATATAGCACACAGTACCACATTAACAAACATGGAGGTGTAATCACCATCATCTGCAAAGAAACTACCCACTGCACCACCACCGCAGAAGACACTACTCTGATCATGGAGCACCCAATTTCCAACTTCAAATCGATGCCAATATCACCTTTAGGGGCACCCTTACCTACAGACCTCCAGGACCATGTCCCACCTTCTGCGACACCATCCCTGAATTCACTGCCCCGCTTGCCATTGACTCCAAGCAATACATCTTCCTCAGAGACCTCAATTTCCACCTCAACGGCCATAACACCACCAACATCAGCCTCACAAAACTAGTCACTGATCCCACACACTATGGAGGACACACGCTCAACCCCATCTTCACGGCCAGTGTCAGAGTCAAGTACAGCCATGTCACCGAGCTCACCTGGACAGAGCATGCCATCATTCACTTCATCATCACAGGATCCGTTGGCATTGCCACCAAGCCATCCAGCACCACACATCACATCTGAAATAGAGTATCAGAAAACCAGAAGACAAGCACCCTCAACACCTCCTACCCTGACACTGCAACCAATTTAGAACAGGCTGTCAAGAACTTCCCCCTCCTGGATCAGCGATTGCTCCGACAGTCGCCCCGTCAAGCCCTCTAAACTCAGAGACCCACCAAGCTGGCCAGCTGATTCTCCACAGAACTGAAAACCACAAAACGCTACTGCAAGTGACTAGAAAGGAAATGGCACAGCAGGCAGCCCACAGACCAAGCCACCTTCAAATCATCCCTCAGGAAAAACCACCAACTACTGAAAGAGATGAAAAGGAGTGCCCAAGCTGACCTTATTGAAGCTGGTTCTGAACACAGCAAAGAAGAGTTCTACAACCCCTCAGTCACTGAAATCATGACCCCTTCTCAGGAACTCTGTGACACCCAGGTGGACGTCTTCCACAACATCTACAGAAACTTTGAACTCCAACCCACAGTCGCAGACACCCCAAGCCTTCTCACTCCCACTGATGCAAACCTAGATGCAGAATCTGTCCACCACCAGGGACTAGCTCACCACACAAAACATCACAGCCATCATGAACTCTGTCCACTCAGGAGCACCCACAGACCCCTGTCCCCACCACATTTTCAACCTTGGGAGCAAAATAATTAGCAACTAATCCATAACCACAGCCACCGGCTCCCAATAATGGAAACATGCATAAGTCAAACCCCTTCTAAAGAAACTATCGGCTGACCCCAGCAATCTCAAAAACTACCATCCCATCTCCCTGCTCCACTTTCCCAACAAAGTCCTCAAAAAAGCCATCCAGCAGATTGAGTTATTTTAGGTTAAATAACCATAGGAATATATAACGACGCACATCCTCAGTGGATTCACCCTCGATGGATCTGAGAGAAAAGCAGGACTCTGATTAGCTGGTCACAACCGGACAGAAGAGTTGCGGTGACCATTGTGCTTGTTGCATCGGCTGGGGATGGGAAAAGAAGAGTGTAAAAACACTTAAGGGGTCAGGATACACGTATCCCCATAGGACACAGAGGGGTCCTTTACGGATCCCTCATGGACAAAATTTGGCCCAGTTTTTTCCTCCGAAACACGGACCTTCTGTGGGGCTCAGTGCAGCCCCCCTGTGTAAATTCATGGTGGATCAATGGATCCAGAGAAAAAACACTCACTACTAAAGGCCTTGTACAGCTTGGGATTGGGTGCATGCGTAAGGGTTGGCACTGCTGGTTAGATTAACATGCCTGCAAAAGAAAACCATTGAAATTCACTGAAAAATACAAAGGTTACAGGGACGTTATAGTTAGGTTCTGAATTTACTCACAGAAAACCATATAAATTTAGCAGTTTTAGTTATGATTAGCTCATGCAACTATAAATTATGCCCTAATGTAACTATCATTTGCACCCTCGCCATGCGCAGCTAAGTATCCCACATATTACATCATCGATGACCTCTTCTGTGGTATCATTGATATTATCACTGTAACATTTACAATAAAATTATTGATGAGTAAACTGTGCATGGTGGGGGCACAAGTTATAACTACATTAGGGCACGACTTATAGTTACTTGAGTTAACCACATCTATAACTGCTGAATTTCTATGGCTTTGTGTGAGTAAATTCAGAAAACAACTATAACGTCCCTGTAACCTTTGTTTTTTCAGTGGATATGTATATATATGGACTAGATGAAGAAGATGGAACATTGGTAATCAACCTCTCCTCTAACAAACTTGAGAAGCATCTGAAGCTGGTGAACAAAGGCCTGACATTTTGCCCACTGGTCTCTATAGACATGACTAAAGCAAGAATATATTTTTACAGGATTTCATGCAAGCTTAAGCTGAAGAAGTATTTTCTAACTGGGAACATCAAAACTCATATGCGAGAACAACAACATATTTCATCCATCAAGAGAGCTGATAAGAGCAATCTTAATGCATTATTAACCCTAGAAACTGAATTGTGGGTACCTTGGGCCCTCAAGAGCTGAAGAACTTAAACTGAGCTTTGTGAACAGATGGGAATTCCAACTGACGCCATCAAGGGCAGTAAGTGTAAATCAAAATCAAGATTCCACCCCCAGTTAGGCTGGTAACAACATTGACATTTTCCAGGAAGTGATTATTGCAAGGTTGCACAGAATTTATTGTAAAGAGCAGAGAATGAAACCTGATAATCATAACATGAACATGACAAGAGATGATTGGGCTGCCCTCAAGGAACTACAAGATGACAACTTTACAATAAAACCATAGGATAAAGGTGGCAACGCTGTAGTGATGGACCTCATTAAGTAGGTTAAGGAAGTCTATAGGTAATTAAACAACAAAGAAAATTAAGTGAATTTGAGCCATAATCCAACAGATGAACATGCCAGAAAGTACCACCAGAAGACTAAGTCGGCAAGAGAGAGGTCTTCTAGATGATAATAAACTTGCCTACTTTAAGAATACCATTAGACCAACAATCTACTTCGTGCTCAAAGTGTATATGGACATTTAGAAACCACTGAGGTGTTCAGCCGTGAGTTCTATAGGCTCCCTAGTGAAGAACGCTTCCAGATTTATAGATATTTTCTTGTTTCCTTAAGTGCCAGCCTTGCCTTCCTACCTTAGAGACTCAATGGTTTTCCTTAATAGGATTGATGCTATCCCCTGGAAACAGGGGTATTTGATAGCAACAGTGGATGTGGTGTCCCATACACCTCTATAGAACATAAAGGTGGGTTAGAGACATGCCATTATTTCTTTAGATTTCGGTCCATTAGTCTCTTAGAACACACAGAGATGCTTTTAGACATGCTGCAGTATTATCTAAGACACAATGTATTTCTGTTTGACAACACATACTACTTACAGAAGAAAGGGATGGCCATGGGGACATCTTTTACCCTGACCTGTGCCAACATAACCATGGGATGATGGGAAGCAGAGACAATCTGGACGGAACAGAACTCACATATCCTGGAACATACTGTATTATGGGTAAATTACATTGAAATGTATTGCTAATCTGGGAAGGAAAGGAACAAGAGCTGGTCAACTTCATCAAATCACTGAATAAGAAGTTGTAATTTACCCATACTAAAAGTGCTACTGAAATAATGTACTTGAATATAAAAGCTTATATTCAGAATAGCAAGATGTATACCAGAATCCATGGGAAGTCAACCAGTACCAAAGTCTATTACATGCCAACAGTGGGCATCCCTGGGCACTAAAATAGAGCATACCTTTTGGCGAGCGATTATTAGAGCTAGACACAATTGTTTGGAGGACGCAGAATTTGCCACCTAAGCCCGTGACATTTGCCGAAGGTTTATATTTAGGGGGTACCCACAATCAGTATTAGATGATGCCCTACGTAGAGCATGGAGCAAGAAGAGAGGTGCTATTAATCCCCATGATAGTCACCCATTGATCTGAAGAAGCTCGCAATGATATCAAAGATATCATGGACTTTAATGTGTCACGTCATGAAGTCAGTGAGCTTATTAAACAAAATTGGGAGCTACTAAGGATGAATGACACCTTGAACCAAATACTCCCTCATCACCCACAGAGGACCTACAAAAGGACAATGTCATTGGGTCATCATCTGACTAACAGCTTTATGTGCAGTACAAGCAATGATACTTCTAACTGGCTGACATCAAAACAAATGCACTGCCAAAAGTGCAAAGCTTGCTCTTATGGTCAGAATGGGACAACCTTTCAATTGAATAATGGAACAACCAAGTTTATAAGTGAAACAATTACCTGTGAGATGACATATATGATATATGTTTTTGAGTGTGCCTGTGGCAAAAAATATGTGGGAAGCACTGTTAACAAGCTCAAGGTATATATTTTGCAACATATCAGAGCTATTTCCAAAAGTTGACCTCTCATATGTCATAGTGAGTGTTAAAAATGGGGTCTCAGGTTGGCAGTCTACACTCTGTCCAGGCAGGGAACCTCACTCTACTCAGGTTAAGGTAGAGACACAGCTCAGATAACCCCTGCTCACCCCCTTAGTAGCTTAGCACAATCACTCAGACTTATTCCAGAGGCACTGTATAAAGTATTTGTACAAAACAGGCAGTAACACAGTGAAAACACCACAAAAGGATTCCACACCAGTTTAGAAAAATAGCCAATATTTGTCTAAATTAAACAAGACCAAAATGACAAAAATCCAACATACACAACCAAAGATACGAATTTTTAAAACAAAAGAGTAATAATTGATAGAAATGAACGGATGCGTTGTTTTAGCAAAGAGTACCTGGTATGCGTCAAAAATAAAGCTGCAAGGGCGACGGTGCATCAGAAAAGCAAGTGATGAGTCTATTCCTTACTCGCAAGCGAAGCCATGCGTCGTTTCTTTACTCGCACTGGAGGCCGTCCGTCAATTCTTTTTTCACAAGGGAGTCCATGCGTCGATTCCGGGTTCACAGCCTCAGGTCCCTGTGGGGATATTGAAGACTTTGACGCCAAGGATCAGTGAGTGGAAACTTCCTACACGCTGTGTGAACAGTTCACAGTGAGAACAGGTCCTGCATCATTTCTCCAGCCGCGAGGCGGGCCGTGTGTGGATTTTTCTGACGTGGATACAGCTGTGCATGGATTTTCCCCCGCAGATTACCAGCTTCCACTTCTAAGGGTCCAGGGACTGGCTTTGGCACCACTTAGCAAGTCAGGACTCCCAGCAGAAAAGCCCAGGAACTGGCAGATGAAGTCTTTGATGTCCCTGAGACTTCAGAGCAGGAGGCAAGCTCAGTCCTAGCCCTTGGAGAAACTTCCAAAGCAGGATTTCAGAAAGCAAAGTCCAGTTCTTCCCCCTTCAGGCAGAAGCAGCTGCAGCAGGCAGGCACAGCAAATCAACAGGCAGGGTGGCAGATCTTCTCAAGCTTCAAGCTCTTCTCCTTGGCAGAGGTTCCTCTTGATCCAGAAGTAATTTGAAAATCTGGGGTTTCGAGTCCACTACTTATACTCATTTCTGTCTTTGAAGTAGGCAAGCATCAAAGGAAAGTCTCTGTTGTTCACAAGATCCTGCCTTGCCCAGGCCTGGCCCCAGACACACTCCAGGGGGTTGGAGTCTGCATTGTGTGAGGACAGGCCCAGCCCTTTCATGTTGTGTCCGCTCTTCCCTCCCCACTCTAGCCCAGGAGACTCATCAGGATATGCAGGACACTCCGCAGCTCCCTTTGTGTCACTGTCTAGTGGGAACTCACCAACAGCCCACCTGTCAGTCTGACCCAGATGTAGATTCCACAGGCAGGCAGAGGCACAGAATAGTTAAGCACTATACACGGCACCCTGCCCATGGGTCTACCTAGGGCCTACCGTAGGGGTGACTTACACATATTAAAAGGGAAGGTTTGGGCCTGGCAAGTGGGTGCACTTGCCAGATTAAATTGGCACACACAGATACTGCAGTGTGTGTGTGGCACAATCAGTGATGCAGGCCCACCAGTGACATTTGATTTACAGGCCCTGGGCACTAGTAAATCACATATGCCAATCATGGATAACCAATCACCAATACAATTTAGACAGAGAGCACTTGCACTTTAGCACTGGTTAGCAATAGTAAAACACATTACTGCACAGGATCCAAAAACAGGGGGTCAGAATTAAAAAGTGCAGAGAAACCAGGCCAAGAGCTGCCAGGTCTAACAGTGAGACATACCTGGGAAGCACATGATGGTGATACAAGTAAAACGATTTATTATGGTATTCAGCATATGAAGAAAGCTCTAAGGTGGGTGGGAGTGGTGATTATGAACTTATGGTGAGGAGATCAGAGTCAAGGTGGAATATCAAGATAGGCACAGAGGTACCATGGGGCTGCACAGAGGTACCATGGGGCTTGAATGCAGACGCTGAGTTACAAGTACATCTTTAATACAATGCATAGCCCCCACATATTGGTGAATCTGCAGGAACTATCTAACTTTGTTTTGTCCAGTAAAGACTATCTTGTAGACGTTCTATGCAATGTGTTGATACCAGTGATTTTTAGCCCACGCATGCACAGAAACCTTATTTTTGATGGTCAAATTTTTAGGATAACTTAAATGTGGATGCATCTATGATTGAGAATTGTATATGTAGCACTATAACAGAGGTTGTTTAGTGAAGAGTTTGTATCATGTTGAGAATTGGTTTGAACACATTGTGCCCGTGGGAATGGATACTGCCTGCTGAGGTTCAAGAAACCATAGAGCTAAGCATCTTACTAAATAGTAATATATAGAACATACCTAAATGGAGTGATCAGCACATGGGGTCATGTCAGAAATATATTTTCTAGTGTTTTATTTTTGCAGTAAGAGAATGCAACTTGAATGGTAGCACATGACACTGTATTTCATAAACAGTTAATTATAATATAACGTGAAGGTGTATGCACACTCAAGGCAGCATACACATGACACTTTAACAGGGCTTTGATCTTAGGACAGATGCCCCTGTACTATGGAATTAGGTGGTGCATCTTCAGAGGATGGCAGTAAGCACAAGACACTTTGGTGAGAGATCAGATCTCAGAATATATGTCTCTGCACTTTCATGGCATATTCAAGGTAGCATGCACAAGACACACTGGAGATTTTTATTAAGCTGGTTGTAAGAGTAAGGCACTATATTGTGCTCTTTCATGTGCTTGACTAACATATATTTAAAATGCTGATTTATGATTTTTCTATGACAGCTCTCACTTTGTGAGACATATTAGTGGTGATGCTAGCTTCAGAACTGTGACTGAGTCAGCTGCATGTGCAAGATACTTCAACCTTTGTATTTCATATGGCAGCATATGGAACACTGTACGGGACACAATTCTCAGGATAAGCAGAGTAGGAGACAGTAGGAAATATCTGCCTCAGGATTTAAAGGCAGATTATCACTTGCACTTTACGCTTTAACACTGAGGATGTGAGCGTTTTTTCACAAGGGATTCTAGGTCTTTACAGCTTCAGGAGTAATTATATAAACAGGTAAAACACCTTTTGTATTTGATATGCGTTGATGTTAATCATAAGAGGCCCATGAGGGACCAATTGCAAATTGAAATGAGATTATGCAGTTATTTGTACATTTTCCAAGCGTCACAGAAGTGAAACAATATGTTAACGATATGGGGAATACAATGCGTTGCATGAGGAGGAGGCGGGAGTTCTATATCATACTGATGTAGTCTCATAAAAAATGAACAGAAGTTATTAAGCTAGTACAAACATCTTTTGTCAATGTGGGTTTACAGGGCAGTTTTGAAGAGTACGGGTACCTTACCGTGTTGGACGGTAGCTCTTATAATCAAAATTAACATGAAATGTTTATGAACTAATGTATAATAACGCCGCATAGAAAATGTATTAATGTGTTTTACTAAAGTGAGTCTGAAATGTGCCCACGGGGAGTGGCCGCCAACATATACGGGGACTAATAAAATTGACTAATGATTAGTTATTGATGCACTAATGTATGATTTTGTATTAGTATTAAAGCTATATGTTGAGGTTATGCTAATTAATTCACTAGGCCTTAGTTAGCATGAGTCGGGCCTAGCTGCCCGGTTTCATATTAAATGTGTTTTTCTAGCGTGCAGTGTGCTGACTTGCTGAAGGACATGTAATCGTATTTTTCCAGAAGCTAGAAGATGAGTGTAACTGTAGTAGATCCGTTCTCATGAAATTAGACTTGCTCAAGGAAACATTCTTGCTGAATGCAACAGTGTAGACTTGTTACAGGTACAAGGCCGCCTAAACCGGTTTAGACAATGGAACCACTGACGGGAGATGCGAGAGGACCACGAGAGTATGAAATCATACCGGACATTCTACCCGGTGGAGACGTCAATCACAAGAACCAATAAACTACGTGAGAACTTTGTGAGGTGACAATTTTGATGGTACCACTGGAAACCCATTGGATGGAGATAGTGGGGTGCCAAACCTACCCAATTAGAAATTAGGGGACTGTACAACAGAAAAGGGATAAAAACCTTTGAGACGAGGAGGCATTAGGAGATGCCATTGCGAATTGTTGCTATTACCCAGACACTTTGTCACTCTGCCTAAAGACTTTGCTGTTTGACTCTTCAAACCATCCTCACCCTTATCTTGCCCGTTCTATACTTCTTTTCCTTATGAGGGAAGTGTCCCTACTTACCCAGTCTTGCTGAACTTTGCTGTGTTTCCTGGCTGATGGCAAATCAACTGATGTCCCGAGGACGAAGACGGACTCTGTATGCTGACCCATTATGGAGGGTAACTATATGATGATTAAATTGTAATTGTCTGTTTGCCTTTCCTTTCTAGGTACCAACTGCTTCTTTTGACAGAGACCATAGTTAGATGTTTTCTAAATTCATGTTGCTAAATTGTTTTGCATGAAGCCCAACATGCCAATGCGAGGTTAGTTAAGGGGTTCACTAAACGGACGCAAATAGACAAATGATTGAATCAATGCTTTGTTGAATAATGCGCTAATGATACTCTGCTAAGGTTAACCTATGTTGACATCATGTTATGTTCTAATGTTCACGATCTTTGCTTTGATGACATCTTATTCGAGTTGCCATATTATGACAATGCTAATGTGTTTCATGGTTTTGACACTAATAAACTTACTAGTAGAATTGTAATCAATAGGGAATAAAACATCATAAAATTGTACTAAACTGGTGTGGTTATTCATGACTGAAAGGTCATGGTGGTTTCCGAGTCTTATTAATGTTATTGATTAATCTAATTGATTTATTATGGTGACTACTGATGACGTTATTGACTGATATGTTGATTAGTTATCTCATCTTAAGGTGTCTTCAATCAGGATCTAAAGATTCATTGGCCTAAAACGAGTCCCAGAGTGAATAAATTATCTAGAGAGGGACGTGTTAGCAGTTCTGGTAGCAGAGGACGGTTTGCCCTTTGGGGGCCCTAGGACGAGGGACCATTGTTTAAAAGTGTTTTCGAAATAATGCAAATTGGAGGCATGATGTGTCTCTAAGTCCCAAATGACTTTCCCGGAATCTCAGAGCTTGCCTAAGTGAGTTGGGTATGTTCTCGGCGTTCTAGCATGTGTGGTGTAGAATTTACGCTTGCTCAGCTTATACATATCGCTGGTGATTTGTGAAGTTTGTGTGAATTTAGGCCAGGTAATGTTTTAGTAGGAGTGGGCGTACTCCGCAGTATGAGAGTAGGGAAGTTGGCGAACTTCATGTGAGTGTGGCGCTTTGTGCTCAAACATTGTCCACGTGGTTGTTGGTGATGTACGGACCCGTCGTGGTCTGAGACTCCGGAGTATATTGACAAGTGTAGGAAACACTTGGTTATGTTGTAATTTGTGCGGTTTAATAGGTCAATCGGGCGTGGTTGACGAGTCAAGTTTGAGTCAAAATGTCTGAGTGAAACCTTCGATGGAGATTTGGCAAGTTCTAAAGTGCACTAGAACAAACTAGTCGAGAGTAGGATTTGCTGGTCGAATTCTGCTTGCGGGGGCTGAGAAGGAGAGAGTAGCGGCTGAGGCTTCAAGTGAAATCTGTAAAGTTCTGAAGCGATTGTGTTACCCTTCCTGTAGTAAACCGGCAAATTTGAGTTTATTGTTGAAGTGCTCGCAATATATTGCATTAGTTTCTGTGTGAGGAAGACAAGCCGCAAGACTTTGTCAGCCGCAGTGTGTGTGTGTGTGAGAAGTCATTGGAGCCGCGCTGGGATAGGTCAGTTGCCGAGAGGGGTCGCGCACGGATTGGCAGCCGTCCATGAGACGCAATTGGTTGAGAAGGTAGGCGAAAAGTGTTCTGGGAATTAAAGTCACTTCCTGATTAGATTCTAAACAAAATTAAGGACGCAAAAAATTAAGTTTTTCAAGGCTCTAAAGAGTGCTTTGAGGGGAGATACATCATTACAGCAAGTGTAGGGGAGACTACACCACCAGAGGATACTCCGGCTTATACCGTAATGGAGGAGAAGGGAGTCGCACCATGTCTTTGGATAAAGCAGTGGTGCAAAATGACAGAAAAAGAGGGATGTTTGGCGTTTCCAGAGTACGGAACGTTTAATATAAGGATTTTGGAAAATTTGCAGAGGGTGTTAAGTGAACAAAAAACGCCTCCAAGACCAGCTCAGTTTGAGGTATTAGCGATTTGGGATTTAATGGCCATACAACAGAGGCAGCAGAAATTTGTGAGGAGAATGAGAAAGGCAGAAAAGACTCTAGCGGAGCCTAGATGGGATAGCGAGACTAAGATGTGGAGAAGGGGAATAGTTGACGGAGTTAGGATGTTTCCAGCAATAATACAAGAAGATGAGACACAAGGAAAAAAGGCCACTTGTAAGACAGACAAGGGCTCTAGTAAGCCAAAGGAGACTCAGAAGTCTTGGGCAGATGCAGATGATTCAGATGATGAGGAGTTTCTTAATCAGCTGTTACATGACCGCCTGCCACCATATGCCACGAATGATAACGGACCGAGTACTAGTACGGGTCCTGAAGATCCAACACAAAATAAGGGAATCACAAATACAGTACAAACAGGCGATACAGTTCCGATACAGAATGGTGTCAGTGTATCCACTGCACCAGACATGCAGATACAGTTGCAGCCACCTCCAATTCAGAGGCTCTATCCTGATGTCCCAGTATTAGAGAATACTACGAGTTTGATGGTGCCGCCTGATCGGGTATACACAAGATCAAAGTTAGTGCAGATTGAGCCAACTCCACAATTGCTGCCCCAGCCGCAGCAACAGGTGGTTCTGAGTTACACTTCTGTCACAGGACCGCAGTCAGTAGCTACAGCACCCATGATGAATCAAGCTATGGGAGTTAATGCTCCACAGGGTTTGGGAATTGGACAGACACCAGCTGCTATATCATTGCCAATTACTGTTGGTCCGCCAGTACCACTGTATGCGCAAGCAAAGCCTAGCGTATGTGACCAGGAAGTAATGACCCAAGAGGCGATAAGATCTGGGTTCACCGGAAACTTGCAGGGAATGACACAGGGGAGACAGCCGAAAGGTCTAGATCCTTGTTGGATTTCAGTCCGATTGGGGTTCCTTTGGAGACAATGAGGCAAGCATGGTTGGGTACCCTGACCCCACAGGTGATGAGTGCAAATACGTCACAGACATCAATGATGCAGTCTGGAACTGCCTTGTTGCAAGGCTTAACAGTGCAACAGTTGAACGAGTGGTTAGATAAACTCAACACTCCGCAGACTATTTCAGTGACTGCAGAGAGATCAGAAAGAGAGGAATACCTGCATTTTGTGAGGTTGGGTGTGGAAGCCACAGAATTAGTAGAAGGAACAATGGGGGTGAACAGATTAGAGTCATACACGGAAGCAGAATTGAGGTATCTGTGCCCCAAGATAACCAAAGAGGTGAGCAGGGTGCATCAGAGGTTGGCAAACCTAGCGGACAAATAAGGCATAGACTTTGACAATACTAAGCATTTGAAGAGGAGCTATAGGTTAGACTTTGAACCTAAAGATTTCGATCACATGAGATCCACCGGAATGAAGGTGCATCTCAAAGAGTTATTGCAGAGTGCTCACATTTGGGAAGCATTAGAGAAGTGGGAAGGCAGATGGGCAAAGAAGAGAGATAAAGAGAAAGGTGATTGCCCAGAACTGAAGCAGGCAAAAGCTGCACCAGACACAGGAACAATACAATTTTTACCAATGAGAGAAACAGCTGGAGGGGTCCATGTACCGTGGTCTAGGGGTGACATCCTGTAATTCACAAATGACTATCCCAGGTTGAGGGAGAAGCCAATAGAGTGGTACCAGCAGACGGACAGGTTTGTGAAGCTTGCGAAATGTCTTTGGGAAGACTTGAATACCCTCTTTGAGATCATAGCACCAGCTGACTTATGGCTTGAGTGCAAAAGGGGTGTGGATTGGCAGACAGAGGAGCCAGCAAGGGACAAGATTACTGGAGCACCGTCTTCTGAAGTAATGAGGTATTACCATAAAGTGATTGAGTTTTTGAAGCAGAAAGTGTCGCCGAAGGTGACTGATTGGCAGAAAATTGATCGAACATCACAGGAGGGCAAAGAGTCGATACATGCTTACTATGAGAGGTTGTTGAAGGCATTCAAACACTACATTGGCACTGAGGTCATAGAACCGAAAGACATGAATCACCTTGTGTTCAGGTTTGTTGAAGGGTTGAGACCAGAGATTAGCCAGATGATTAAGAATCATTTGATCTGTTGGCAAGCAAAGCCGATTGATGAAGTGTTGCAGTATGCGAAACACTGTGGTGATGAGATTGAATTGAAGCAGAGAAAGCTGAAAGAAAAGGTGATGGTGATGCAAATTAAAGCAGCTCAGGCAGGGATGCAGGGAAATGGAGTACAGCCAGTGGTACAGCAACAGCCTCAAGGGAACGGGATGTTCCAACCGCAAACAAGAGGCAGAGGTCGGGGAGGTTTTGTGAACCGTGGTCCAAATTTGAATACCGTTGTGGTTAAAAATGATGTGCAAGGGATGAAAAAGGTGTTACCATGTCACACGTGCGGGGGCGTGGGGCACTGGAAGCGGGAGTGGCCAATGATGGTGCAGGATGGTGTTGTTCAACAAAGCAATGATGTCGGTACATTTCAAAATGTGAGGGGTCCAAGAATGAGGGGTCAAAATCCAAACTTCCAGAATAACATGGTGCAGATGCAGGGTCTCCAGCCTATGCAACAAATGCAAATGCCACGTGTTCAACCAGCACAGATGCAGCAGGTACCACAGCAGATTCGCATGGTAACTAGACAGCAAATGCAGTTACCACTAGCTCCAATGGGACAGAAACAGGTGATGCTTCCTCAACAGGTCTCAGGTCAAACAATGAGTCAAAATGATACAGTACAACAGTTTCCATTGCGTGGTGAGGATGGAATAAACGATGAATGGTCGGATGATTGTTCAGATAGTGAGGAGTGCAGGCTTGCAGCGTCCCTAGAAGTAGATCAGAGGGGTCCCTATGTAGAAGGAAAGGTGATGGGTCATAAGGTTTTGTTCCTAGTTGATACAAGAGCTACACCCTCTACAGTCAGAAGTGCAGAGGTTCCGAAATTGCCACTTTCGGGGCGTACTATAAGGGTGGTAGTAGTAGCAAATCAGCTCCTGACTAATCCGATCACAGATCCAGTCCAAGTTGAGATTGGTACCTTCCAGGGATTACATATATTTGTAGTCTGTGACTCGAGTCCCTTATCCCTACTGGGAAGAGACTTGTTGTGTAAGACGAGATGTTCAATCACCTGTTCTAATGGAGGGATTGAGGTGCAGACAAACAGTGATGATGAAGGGGACGATGGTCAGATCTCAGAGACGGAGACTGAGTCCGCAAATGAGGAGTACCCTTTGATAACCTTCTTCCCGATGTTCACAGTGACTGATTTACCAGCCGAATTACAGGGAACAGTGATAGAGAAAGTGTGGGAGTTGACAGGAAAGGAAGTGGGACTAATAAGAGGAGTAGAACCAGTCAAAGTAGAAGTGAAGCCAAATGCAGTGTTTCCCCAGGTGCTGCAGTACCACATGGCACAAGATGTTCTTATACAGGTGACGCAGATAATTGCAGACTTTGTAAAGCAAGGGGTTCTAAAAGAAGTGATGAGCAGCCCGTGTAATTCACCAATAATGGGTCTGAAAAAGCCTTGTGGGAAAGTTCGAATTGCTCAAGACCTGAGAAAAGTTAACAAGATTGTGGTAAAATGTTGCCCCATAGTGCCAAATCCAGCCGTGATTGTGTTTCAGGTTCCGTGTGATGCAGAATGGTTCACAGTTGTGGACCTGTCTCAAGCATTCATTTCGGTGCCTCTTCATGAGGACAACCAATTTTCTTTCAGTTTCAAATCTCTGGACAAGGTTTACAGTTGGTGTCGAATCTCTCAAGGGTTTTCTGAATCACCTTCCATCTTCAATCAGATATTGAAGGACTTGTAAACATTGGAATTGCCTTTTAGTTCGACTCTAGTACAGTACATTGATGATTTGTTAATTGCGTCCAAAACAAGAGATGACTGCAGGTACGATACTATTGCCTTACTGAATCATTTGGGAAAGAACGGACATAAAGTGTCCCCTAAGAAGCTACAGTACTGTCAGAAAGAGGTGAAGTACTTGGGTCACCTGATTGAAAAAGGGTCGAGGAAGATATCCAAAGAAAGGGTGACAGCCATCTTGCAGATGAATCCCCCGACAACCAAGAGGGACGTTAGGATGTTTTTGGGAATGGTGGGCTACGGTCGTCAGTGGATTCCCAACTTCTCAATTATCTCTAAACCAAAGGTGAGGTTGATGATCAAAGAAATTCTAGACGGCCCAGGTGCCAAAACCATGTCCGAGAAAGAGATGAGGGCATTCATTGAACTGAGGGAAAGCATGTGCAGGGCACCAGCTTTAGGTATGCCTGATTACACAAAGCCTTTTGTACTGTTTTGTCATGAACGTGATGCTTGTTCTTTGTTTGTCCTGACACAGGTCCATGGAGGTGCAAACCACCCAGTAGCATATTTTTCAGCTACATTGGACCCAGTCGCAGCAGCCTTACCGGGTTGTTTGTGTGCAGTTGCAGCAGTTGATCAAAGCCTCACTCAGTGTGAAGGTATAGTGATGGGACATCCCTTAACAGTAATGGTCCCACATTCAGTTGAAATTCTGTTGACCCAAACAAAGACTCAGCATATGACAAATGCGAGACTCACTAAGTATGAAACAATTATACTGGGGTCACCAAATGTATCCTTAAAAAGATGTACTGTGTTGAACCCGGCAACTTTGCTTCCTATTGAAAATGCAGACATTGATGATGCTGAGGAGGTAGAACATGATTGTCTTGAGGTACCGGATCTGTGCACCAAACCGAGACCCAACATAAAAGATGCCCAATTGGAAGAAAATGATTACATTATCTTTGTTGATGGTTCATGCCTGAGAGACTCAGTAGGAGTACTGAGAGCTGAATATGCCGTGTGTACAATCTCGAAAGAGTATACTCTGCTCAAGTGGCTGAATTAATTGCTCTTACTAGGGCATGCCAGGTTGCTGAGAACCTGAAAGTCACTATCTATACTGACAGCAGATACGGATTTGGAATTGTCCATGATTTTGGCCAGCTGTGGTCACAGAGGAGTTTCCTGACCTCTTCCGGTTCTCCAGTGAAAAATGGTGAAAGAATTAAGAAATTGTTGCACGCGACTCAGTTACCTCTTGAAATTGCCGTGGTGAAATGCAGTGCTCATGTTAAATCACAAGACTTTGTGTCAATGGGAAATGGATATGCAGATCAAGTCCCAAGGTTTTGTGCATTGAACTTTATATCGTTTCAAGACCAGTGGGAATTGTTACCTGAAACTGAAAATGAAACATGCTCAGGGTATGCATTAAGGGTGGTTGACACACTGGATGGGTTGAGGTCGTTGCAGGGATGTGCCAGCAAAGAGGAGAAACGCTCATGGCTCAAAATGCAATGCGTAAAGAGATCGGATGATTTATGGGTTTCAGAAGAGGGGAAAATGGTTTTGCCAAACAGCCTTTTGTCACAGTTTGCGAGGTTTTACCATCGTCAAGCACATGTTGGGAGAGACGCAATGATCAGGTTGTTCAAAGTCGATTGGTTCATTCCCAAATCCAGACAAGCTGCAGAGGTTATCTGTCACAGGTGCATTATCTGTCAGCAGATGAATGCGGGGAAAGGGACCGTGGTGAATTTGAGCCACATTGGGAGAGCAGGAGGTCCATTTAGCAGAATGCAGATGGATTTTATTGAGATGCCTGTATGTGGAGGTCTGAGATACGTGTTGGTGATTGTGTGCAATTTCAGTCACTGGATTGAAGCTTACCCTACACGTAGAAATTACAGTCTCACAGTAGCGAAGCTGCTGCTTAGGGAGTTGATACCACGTTTCGGGTTTCCGATCTATTTAGAATCAGATAGGGGAAGTCACTTCAACAACGAGGTGATTAAGCTCTTGTATGCTGCCTTGAACATTGAACAGAAATTACACTGTAGCTACCGCCCTGAAGCATCAGGACTAGTGGAGCAGATGAATGGTACCTTGAAGTCGAGAATGGCAAATATGTGTGCAGCCACAAATTTGAAATGGCCAGATGCATTGCCCTTAGTGCTGATGTCAATGAGAAACACACCAGACAAGAAAACAGGACTGTCTCCTCATTAAATTCTTATGGGCCGAGCTATGAGATTGCCCTCAGTGCCTGCAAATGCTCTTGTGAATATCACAGATGATATGGTGTTGGACTACTGCAAGGGTCTGGCTGACGTGGTCCGCTCTTTCTCTCACCAGGTGGAAGCTACCACATTGCCACCGATAATTGATCCAGGTCACACCCTGAAAGCCGGTGACTGGGTTGTTGTCAAGAAACACGTGAGGAAGTCGTGTTTGGAGCCACGTTGGAAGGGGCCATATCAAGTAATACTGACAACTACTACTGCTGTGAAATGTGCAGGACTTCCAAACTGGATCCATGCCAGTCACACAAAGAAGGTGACGTGTCCAACTGATGAGGAACTCGAATTGTCAAAAACAACAGCTGCAGAGAAGGAAGTCTCCGGGGCGGAGAGTAATCAAAGGGGAACTGAGACTGAAGGAGAGCCCGTTGAGGACGGCTTGGTCACTCAAACAGCAAATGAAATCCAGAGGGGTGACAGTGAGCCTACCTCAACTGAGGCGCCAGGAGGACCGACCCAAAGAGAGGTTCTCCCAGAAGCAGACAGATATGGATACGAAGTATTTGCATGAGGGAACTAATACAAAAGGGGAACTATCTACTAATGTCTTCTATCGCTTGTTGAATGAATATGTTGAAACAACGGATGCAAAGAATTACTATGTGTGCACAAAGATTCCTTCGTCAGTACAAGAAGGGGTTACTTATCATAGTTTGCCACTTACCTACGGAATAAGCTGTAGTTTGCTATTAACAAGTTTCTATGATCAAGAATATATTCAATACTTCTATTCTAATCTAGATGTAGTGTTTTCTTTTGTGCCTATAATCGAGTTTTTAAGTAAAACAGCTAAGGAACATAACATAAAAATAGTTAGGGGTTTCTTAGAGCCGACACTGACATTTGGGAGAGCTTATGCGCACTGCAATAATCTAACCTGCTTACTAACGCCAGTAGAGAAGAGCTTCTTAGATCACACTGATGATAGAAGAAAAGCGTTAAAGGAAAAGCTAGAAAATGGATTAGAAAAACGAACGTTTGCAAATGATTATGCTTATAGTGCAATAAAGACGCAAGGCAAGTTAGCTATAGATGCATTCCACATAGGAAGGCTTTGTATATAAAGGCCAAAATCTGATCATGACACTTTATTTGTGGGAACGAGTGAGTGCAGGCATGTGTTTTTGTTTCAGAGTAAGTAGACGTTCATGTTAAATGGACAAGATCCAGCGATCCCTGGGATCTATTATATAAGTGGACTCAATGCTTATTACCATCTTCCAAAGGGATGGTATGGGACATGTTACTTGGGAATAGTTTTCCCAAAGATTTACCAAATTGATGACTTAAAGCAACTTCCTAAAATGTCTGAATTACATCATACTAGACAAAAGAGAGAGACAGCGGCTGCTGTTGTAGGTGATATATTTGGAGCCATAATTCCTTCAGTAGGGGTTATCTTAAACTCCATAAAGATTCTAAAGTTGTCTACTACTGTGGATAACATGCTGACAAACTTCACAGGGGCTATACTCCTGATGGATACTGAACTTGCTGCGGAGAGGGCTATGACTCTTCAAAACCGGGTTGCTTTAGACATTCTTTTAGCGAAGAGTGGCGGAATCTGTTGAATGCTTAATGAGCACCACTGTTGTGCATTTATACCTGACAATAGTAATACGATTAGGAGTATGCTTACTAACCTAACAAGAGATAGTACAGATTTGAAGGAGCTGAAGGAACCTGGAGTTTGGGAAAAGGTTGGAAAGGGAATTGCTGAAGTAGGGAATTGGTTTAGTAGTATTTGGAATGGGATACTTGCAAAAATAATAGGGGGTATAATGATTGTTCTAGCTTGTTTATTCGGACTATGGTTATCATGCAAAATTAGTAAAAGAATTACAGAAAAATTGGCAAAACGCAATAAAAGGAAAGAAGAAAGGAAAAAGGAGAAAATATTCCACGAAACTTATACAAAATTAAGGCACGGAGAAGAAATTGAAATGCGCAATTTAAGAAAGTGAAAGGTTGAGAAGGGAAAGGTTTTGTGTGATGACAAGTGTCATCATAGGAGGGATTGTTGGAGCGTAGCTCTTATAATCAAAATTAACATTAAATGTTTATGAACTAATGCATAATAATGCTGCATAGAAAATGTATTAATGTGTTTTACTAAACGTGAGTCTGAAATGTGCCCACGGGGAGTGGCCGCCAACATATACGTGGACTAATAAAATTGACTAATGATTAGTTATTGATGCACTAATGTATGATTTTGTATTAGTATTAAGAGCTATATGTTAAGGTTATGCTAATTAATTCACTAGGCCTTAGTTAGCATGAGTCGGGCCTAGCTGCCCGGTTTCATATTAAATGTGTTTTTTTTAACATGCAGTGTGCTGACTTGCTGAAGGACATGTAATCATATTTTTCCAGAAGCTAGAAGATGAGTGTAACTGTAGTAGATCCATTATCATGAAATTCGACTTGCTCAAGGAAACATTCTTGCTGAATGCAACAGTGTAGACTTGTTACAGGTACAAGGTCGCCTAAACCGGTATAGACAATGGAACCACTGACTGGAGATGCGAGAGGACCACGAGAGTATGAAATCATACCGGACATTCTACCCGGTGGAGACGTCAATCACAAGAACCAATAAACTACGTGAGAACTGTTATGAGGTGACAATTTTGATGGTACCACTGGAAACCCATTGGATGGAGATAGTGGGGTGCCAAACCTACCCAATTAGAAATTAGGGGACTGTACAACAGAAAAGGGATAAAACCTTTGACAGGAGGAGCCATTAGGAGATGTCATTGCGAATTCTTGCTATTACCCAGACACTTTGTCACTCTGCCTAAAGACTTTGCTGTTTGACTCTTCAAACCATCCTCACCCTTATCTTGCCCGTTCTATACTTCTTCTCCTTATGAGGGAAGTGTCCCTACTTACCCCGTCTTGCTGAACTTTGCTGTGTTTCCTGGCTGATGGCGAATCAACTGATGTCCTGAGGATGAAGACTGACTCTGTATGCTGACCCATTACGGAGGGTAACTACATGATGATGACATTGTAATTGTCTGTTTGCCTTTCCTTTCTAGGTACCAACTGCTTCTTTTGACAGAGACCATAGTTAGATGTTTTCTAAATTCGTGTTGCTAAATTGTTTTGCATGAAGCCCAACATGCCAATGCTAATTCAAGGTTAAGGGGTTTACTAAAAGGCCGCAAATAGAAAAATGATTGAATCAATGCTTTGTTGAATAATGCGCTAATGATACTCTGCTAAGGTTAAACTATGTTGACGTTGTGTTATGTTCTAATGTTTGTGATCTTTGCTTTGATGACATCTTATTCGAGTTGCCATATTATGACAATGCTGATGTGTTTCATGGTTTTGAGACTAATAAACTTACTAGTAGAATTGTAATCAGTAGGGAATAAAACATCATAAAATTGTACTAAACTGGTGTGGTTATTCATGACTGAAATGTCATGGTGGTTTCCGAGTCTTATTAATGTTATTGATTAATCTAATTGATTTGTTATGGTGACTATTGATGACGTTATTGACTTATTGATTGATATGTTGATTAGTTATCTCGTCTTAAGGTGTCTTCAATCAGGGTCAAAAGATTAATTGGCCTAAAATGAGTCCCAGAGTGAATAAATTATCTAGAGACGGACGCGTTAGCAACCGTTATATTGATGAAATGCGGTGTTTTGTAATTTTGAATCTGTAAACATGGCCAAGATTGAGAATGGGTTGATCCCGGAGGCTCCTTTGCGAGAGAAAAATGGCGGACAGCTGGAGGCACTTTATCAAATAGGTTTGCAGTCCAGAATTTATTTTGGTTCATGGAGATGGGGAGGGGCTTTTTCCTTTAACCCCTTCGCTGCCAGCGCTTTTCCCCTCCTCTGCCAAGCCTTTTTTTGGCTATTTGGGGCAGTTTGCGCCTAGGCCCTCATAACTTTTTCTCCACATAAGCTACCCATGCCAAATTTGCGTCCTTTTTTCCAACATCCTAGGGATTCTAGAGGTACCCAGACTGTGTGGGTTCCCCTGAAGAAGACCAAGATATTAGCCAAAATACAGCAAAAAATTCGTTTTTTTCAAAGAAATGGGAAAAAAGGGCTGCAGAGAAGGCATGTGTTTTTTTCCTCTGAAAATGGCATCAACAAAGGGTTTGCGGTGGTAAACTCACTGTCTTCCCAGATTTCATGAACAGGCAGACTTGAATTAGAAAAGACACTTTTTCCAAAACAATTTTGACATTTTACTGGGACATTCCCCATTTTTACTATTTTTGTGCTTTCAGCCTCCTTCCAGTTAGTGACAAAAATGGGTGAGAAACCAATGCTGGATCCCAGAAAGCTAAACATTTCTGAAAAGTACACAAAATTCTGAATTCAGCAAGGTGTCATTTGTGTAGATCCTACAAGTGTTTCCTACATAACATAACAGCTGAAATAAAATAATATTGAAATTGAGGTGAAAAAACAGCAATTTTTCTCAACGTTTTACTCTGTAACTTTTTTCTGCGATGTCATATTTTTGAACTCAATATACCGTTACGTCTGCTGGACTCTTCTGGTTGCAGGGATATATAGGGCTTGTAGGTTCATCAAGAATCCTAGGTACCCAGAGCCAGTAAATGAGTTGCACCTTGCAATGGGTTTTCATTCTATACCCGGTATACAGCAATTAATTTGCTGAAATATAAAAAGTGAAAAATAGGTATCAAGAAAACCTTTGTATTTCCATAATGGCCACACGATAAGGTGTTGAGAAGCAGTGGTTATTTCCACATCTCTGAATTCCGGGGTGCCCATACTACCATGTGAATTATAGGGCATTTCTCAAATAGACCTCTTTTTTACACACTGTCTTGCATTTGGAAGGAAAAAATATAGAGAAAGACAATGGGCAATAACACTTGTTTTGCTACTCTGTGTTCCCCCAAGTCTCCCGATAAAAATAGTACCTCACTTGCGTGGGCAGGCCTAATGCTCGCGACAGGAAACACACAATGGACACATAACATTTTTACAATTAAATCTGACATGTTCTTTGCAAAGTGCCTAGCTGTAGATTGTGGCCTCTTGATCAGCCGGCACCGAGGGAAACCCAGCAAACCTGCACAGTTTTGAAAACTAGACACCTAGGGGAATCCAAGGTGGGGTGTCTTGTGGGGCTCTGACCAGGTTCTGTAACCCAGAATCCTATGCAAACCTCAAAATTTGGCCAAAAAAACACTTTTTCCTGTCATTTCGGTGACAGAAAGTTCTGGAATCATCTGAGAGGAGCCACAAATTTCCTTCCACCCAGTGTTCCCACAAGTCTCCCAATAAAAATGGGACCCCACTTTTGTGGGTAGGCCTACTGCCCGTGAAAGGAAATGCCCCAAAACACTATCTGGACACATCAAAATTATCAAATACAAAACTACTTGTTTTTGCGGGGGCACCTGCGTTTTTGGTCCGGGGCTCAGCAGTCATCTAGGGAAACCTACCAAACCCAGACATTTCTGAAAAATAGACACCCGAAGGAGTCCAGGGAGGTGTGACTTGCATGGATCCCCCAATGTTTTCTTACCCAGAATCCTCAGCAAACCTCAAATTTAGCTAAAGAAAATCACATTTTTCCCACATTTCTGTGTGGAATCTCAGCTCCGGGAGAAATTTCATACCACCCAACGTTCCCCTCAGTCTCCTGGTAAAAATGATACCGTATTTGTGTAGGTGGGCCAAGTGCTTGTGACAGGGAAGAGCCAAAAACATGTCAAAATTGAGGGGAAACCAAAGCGGGTCCAAAAGGGCAGTTTGAAAAAAAACATTTTTAGGATGACAAGTGCAGCAGAATTTTTATCGGTATAGATGAGACAATGCTGGGTGGTAGGAATTTTGTGGATTCCTGCAGATTCCGGAAGGTTCCATCACAAAAATGTGGGAAAAATGTGTGATTTCCAGCAAAGTTGGAGGTTTGCAGGGCATTGTGGGTAAGAAAATGGTGCGGGGTGCATGTGAAACACACCACCCTGGAATCACCCAGATGTTTCTTTTTCAGATGTGCCTAGGTCTTGTGGATTTTTCTACATGGCACCGTCCCAAAGTCCAAAAAGTACAGCCCTCACCATTCCAAGTGGGACGATTTTGAGAGTTAGCCAAGCTCTCATGGCCCAAATGTAAAACCAAAACCCCAAATAATAAAAAGTCCTTTTGCTTGCTGTGGGATAAGATGCTTTAGTGTGTAGGGGAGAGCTAAAAGACTGTTTCCCCCTTCAGATGGGGTGGGGGCATAACCAGGCCCATACTGGTTGTTAGGCACCACCCCACTATTTTTTTTTTTTAATTTCCTGGCATCTAGTAGACTTTCTGCCCCTCAGGGTGTGGATCAGGGGTAATTGCCCCATCTGCCCACTGGTGGGCAGAACAAGTTTGGCCCCATTAATTTGGGGTGGGGGTATGGCCATACACCCACCCTCTTATTTTGGGAGAAAAACTTCCCTGGTCTCTGGTGGGCTTTCTGCCCCCCCTCCCCCTTGGGGGCAGATGGGCCTTCCAAAAAATAGGCAAATCTGCCCCCAAGGGGGGCAGATATGGCCAGAGCGACCCTTACCCAAGGGGTTGCCCCCCTAAAGAAAACATACACATACACACACACCAATCCCTGGTGCCTAAGTGGTTTCTGCCCCCGGGGGCAGATTGGCCTAACAGAAATGGGCCGATGGGGCAGAAATGGTCTAAATACAATTTGCCCTCCAGGGGAGCGACCCTTGCCTAAGGGTTCACTCTCCACCTCTGAAAAACAAAACTAAGCAAAATAAAATGATCCCTGGCGCCTAGAGGTTTCTGCCTTCCCTTGGGGCAGATCGGCCTAATAACAATAGGTCGATCTGCAGAAATGGCCTAAAATAAATTCCCCCTCCCTCTTGCCTAAGGGGTCGCTCCCCTTGCGTGAAATTAGCGGGGGAAAAAAAACCCAAATCCCCGTTGCCTAGTGGTTTCTGCCCCCCCTTGGGGGCAGATTGGCCTAACAAAAATCGCTGATCTGCCCCCAAGGGGGTCAGAAATGGCCTAAATACAATTTGCCCCCCAGGGGAGCGACCCTTGCCTAAGGGCGTCACTCCCCACGTCTAAAAAAAAAAAAAAAAAAAAAAAAAATGATGCCTGGAGCCTAAAGGTTTAACAATATGCTGATGTGCCCCCGGGGGGGGGGTGTGGCAGAAATGGCCTAAAATACATTTGCACCCCTGGCCTAAGGGGTTGCTCCCCTTGCATGAGTTTGCCGTAAAAAAAAAACTCCCTGGTGTCTAGTGGTTTCTGCCCCCCTTGGGGGCAGATTGGCCCCATAAAAATAGGCCGATCTGCCTCCAACGGGGGCAAAAATGGCCTAAATATAATTTCCCCCCAGGGGCGTTACCCTTGCCCAAGGGGTCGCTCCCCTTATGCCAATTTCATTTTTGTAAATAAATCCCTGGTGTCTAGTGTGCATTTCATAAGCCGGATTGCCAAATGCTCTGAGAGACTTCAAATGGAAGGGAATTCCTTTCCTTCCCTTTGAAGCCTCTGAGGCCCCCGTCACCGATCACTTCCAGTGTGATGGGGAAATGGCCTCTGATAAGGTCCGCGCGTGAATGCGCGGTGACATCATCTGACGTCACTGGGGGAGTCGGGGGTGGAAGGGGAAGGGCTTCCCCTTCCATCCCTGCCTCAGCCCACAGAGGGAGCGCTAGCTCCGTGCCGAGGACATAATGGTTACGTCCTCGGCACAGGAGCACTGTGCCGGTGGATGTAACCATTACATCCGACACAGAAGGGGTTAAGTGTACACTTCACTTTAACTCTATGGACAATTGAAGGTTCCGGCCGAATAGTGTCATCAGACTTGCACCTTTGGCACTATGGAATCAAAGAAATAAAAAATGAAGGTGTTGCTTGAATGAATGAAGAGTGGTGCAGGAGGAAGACCTTCAGTAGTATTAGTATATATGTTTTACTGTTATTTGCCAGTAGGTACTTACAATTCAGACCTAGCTTCAATGCTTCCTTAGACAGTTTTTTTGTTTTGCTAATAACTTTGGCAGTGTTTGACGAAGCGTCACAAAATTTTCAAAACTAATGCTATGGTCACTTAGGTGCTATCAGGAAAGTTTTGGGGTAATCAGTCAAGCGGGGATAAGAGGAAGGAAAAGGAATTTACCCATGATTACAGCCCGAACCTCTGAATGGAATTACACAAAAAAGGTAGATCTTGGTCCAGAAAATCTTTTTGAAATTTGGTGTAAATCTCTTCATTGTTTTTGGAGTTATTAAATGAAAAAGAGATATAGCTATCTAGGGACATAAATCCTCTGTGGATCCGATCTGACTGGCTGCCAACACTTTAACCGGGAAGTGTTGACAGCCATATTTGGACTCTGACTCCGCAGAGTCAAAGAAAAAAGTAAACAAAAAAACAAAAAACAGAAGGCGCCAGGGTAGGAATACCCTGACTCCTATGCATTGTAGTGGGGCCCTACAGGGCCACGGCTGGGGCCAAAAACTGTTGTTTTTTTTCCCAGTTTTGGCTGCAACTTTGTGGCGGATCCGTGAATCCACGCAAAATTACTAAAAAACCAAGCGTGTTCTCATGCTACTGTTTTTTCATTTTCCCCTCTGGGTAGAATTTATATTATAATGGGGGAGAAGGCGTGCATGGGCCCCACCCCAGGCTGATTTCTGCCCTAGGGACTGTCACCCCTGGACCAGGCTGAATTAATTAAGTGGAAGGGGCACCACACTCCCCTCCCCACTCCCAGGCCGTTTTCAGTTTTGGGGCCCACCACCTCGTCCAGACCAGAGATTTCTAGAAGGGGAAGGAGGGCCACACGGCTCCCCTCCTGGCGTATGTTTAGCCTAGGGGACAAATACCATCCCAGGGCCAGGGCAATTTCAAGAATGGGGAAGGGAGGCCCTCTCTCCGGACCGCAATCGGCCTAGGGGACCCCATTCCCCAGAGTTGCCTTGCACGTTCAAACAAAGGGGGCTGCACAGCCTCCCCTTCTGGAGCCATTTATGGCAATGGGGAACCCCACTCCACAGGTCCGGCTCATGCAATGTCCTGGAGTGCCAACCCCTGAAACACAGCGGTTTCCCTGCTTGCACTGGTGAGAGAAAACTGTAAGTCTACTCCCAGCAGGCAGGAAAAATGTTCCCACCTGCTGAGAGTAGACTTTTCATTTGTTTACCTGCCGATGCAAAGTGGGCAGGGAAACAGATGCAAAAACTGCTCCCACCTGAAGGGAGCAGCATTTTGAGCTGCTCATTTCAGGTAGGAGCAATGCCGGCTCTTGCAGGAGGTGGTGAGCTGGTGGGTGCATTGGGGCTCCCCCGCAGCCATCAACAAACAGCAAGTAGATGCCCTGGGTAGGCACCATGGTACCCACTATGTAGTGGCTAGGCCTCAGGAGATGGGTTCCCCAGGACCAATATTGGCCCGGGGAGGGGGGTCTTTGTGCCCCCCTCGCACTTTACATACTGACCAGGCCCCAGGGATAGGGCCAATATTAGCCTGGGGAGGGGACTGCATGCTCCCTCCCCTCTTACAGTAAGATCTAGCCATGGGAGAAGGGGTCCCCAGAGCCAAAACAGGCCTGGGCAATGGGGCAGCACACCCCTGACCCAGACTGACTACCTTTGTGTGGTTGGTAATAGGGCCTGGCTGCAGGCCAGAACCAGGGTCCAACCCTCTGCAGCACAAGACCAAAGGCCCTGCTCAGCATGAGGTTGGCTGGATATGGGGAGTTGGCTGCAGGGCCTGGCTGTGGCCAACCACCCTGCTGCGCACAGCTGAAGCACGTGTGCAGCAGGTGGGTTGGCTGCATGCAGTGGGTTGGCTGCAGGGCCAAGCTGACAGCTCTTTGGCCAACCATCAGCCGCACTTAACCAAAAGCTGTGTGCTGCGAAGGTTGGATCAACATATGGTAATTGTTAGACATGACACAGCCTTAGGGTGGTCACAGACAACTTTTTGCCTGCCTCCCTCCACTTTTTGGACACTGTTTTTGCTGGTTTTAGGACTCTACACACTTTGGCACTGCTAACCAGTGCTAAAGTGCATACGCTCTCTTCCTTAAAACATGGTGACATTGGTTCATACCCAATTGGCTTATTTAATCTACTTTTAAGACCCCAGTGAAGTGCACTACAGGTGCCCAGGTCCTGTAGATTAAATGCTACTAGTGGGCCTGCAGCACTGATTGTGCTACCCACATAAGTAGCCCCTTAACCATGCCTCACGTCTGCCATTGCAAGGCATGTGTGTGCAGTTTCACTACCACTTCGATTTGGCATTTAAAAGTAGTTGCCAAGCCTTAAAACTCCCCTTTTTCTACGTATGAGACACCTCTAAGGTATGCCCTAGGTAACCCATAGAGCAGGGTGCTATGTGGGTAAAAGGCAGGACAGGTACCTGTGTAGTTTATGTTCTGGTAGTGTAAAACTCCTACATTCGTTTTTTTACTACTGTGAGACCTGCTCCTTCCATAGGCTAACATTGGGGCTACCCTCATATACTATTTGACTGGTATTGTATTGTATTGTAACCGTATTTATATAGCGCTTACAACCCCTGACGAGGCGTTGAAGCGCTTTTCGATGAGTAGCACGCTACTCTGGAACCCAACAGGAATTAGTGATGGATTAGTATCGGGAAATAATGAGTACAGTTTTAGTATTATTATGAGTTAATTTGAGCTGCGAATATGAGAGTGAGAGTTTGTTAGTTAGATTGACTGGAGTAATGGAGGGGTGGAGGAGGAAAGAAATCCAGAAGTGTTAATTGGGAGTATATCCTTCATTTACTCAACCCAAAGGCTTGGGATGAGTAAAGGGGGGAGGGGTGGAGGAGGGAAGAGTATGTGGAAGGGTTAGGGAAAGCATAGTAGCAGAATGAGATAAATGCAGGAGAATTTAGTAGGGTTGTGTGGGAGGTCACAGTAGTAGAGTGAGGTTTGGTGAGTTAGATGTGGAAGCGGAGGGAAGAGCTTAGGCAGAGTTATTTAGGAGATGAAAGTAGTAAAAGGGATTTGGGATGAGTCAGAGTGAGAATGGAGGATAGTTTGATAGAGACATGACATATGATGATGAGTAGATAAGTGTGATAAGATGAGATCAGGAATTCATAGATATCTAGTATAACAACCGACCCAGGCGCCATGCAATGATCCACGAACATGCCAAGCACAGAAACAACATATATACATACATATATATATATATATATATACATACACACACACACACACAAATACACACACATATGCACATACAATACATAATTAGAACCATGGGTAAAATATACTTAGTCAAACAGGTTTAAAGAGTGCGTGTATTTTATTGTTATGACATAGTAGCAATACATATTTTCTAAAGAAACTATAAATAAATAGAAATATACACATAATCTGAAAAAAATATTTATCAACATAGGCATATGCAGTTCATAGTTGTTTGAATATGGTGGTTATGAAGGAAAGAGCCAACTCTTGAGTAGTTTTCTGAAGACAAGAAAGTTATCTGTGGCTCTTATAGTTGGGGGTAATGAATTCCATAGTTTGGCTGCTTGGACGGAGAAGGATGTACCACCTATAGTCTTTTTCTTGTATGGTGGTGTTCTAAGGCGGGGTGCCAATCTCGAGTGGAGGTTTCTTTGTAGGATGTATTTGGTAATTTTGTTTCTAATAAAAAGCGGTCCTGTTCCATGTATAGCTTAGATTCCGATCTGAAAGGAGTAACCAGGTCATATTCAGTATGGTCAGAATGGTAATACAAAGTCCTGCTGACTGGTGAAGTTGGATTTAATATTACTGTTTAAGAAATGTTACTTTTAGAAATTTAGCATTTCTCTGCACTCAAATCCTTGTATGCCTTACAATCCATGTCTGGCTGGGTTAGTTGACAGCTCCCTTGTGCATTCCACTCAGACAACCACCAAACACAGATGCTCAGTCACACCTGCATACATTTGCATACCAAATGAGTCTTCCTGGGCTGGGAGGGTGGAGGGCCTGACACATACATATCAAAGGACAGTGGCCTGCCTTCACAAGATGGACTGCCACACTCCCTACTGTAACCCTGGCAGACAGGATGGATGTAAAGGGGACCTTGTGCACTTCTAAGCCACTCTTAAGGCTCCCCCACTTCAAAGGCACATTTGGGTATTTAAACAGGGCCTCTGACCCTACCAACTCAGACACTTCTAGACCTGAACCTGCATCCTGTCAAGAGGAACTGCCAGGCTGCCCAAAGGACTCACCTGACTGCTTTGTAGAAAAGGACTGCTGCCTTGCTGCCCTCTGGCTCTGCTGAGAAGTGCTCTCCAAGAGATTGGATAGACCTTGCCTCCTGTTTTCTTTAGTCTCAGGACCAAAAAGACTTCATCTCTGCAAACAACTCCTTCTGCTGTGACATTTCGATGCGCAGCCTGCCAGAAACGCCGCACAGCCTGCATCGCATTGAGAAAATCACTGCACACTGCACCGGAGTGACACAGCCTGGCTCCCCGAGTGGAGATAGACGCAGCGCTAGCATTGCGACCGGAACTTCGATGCACGGCCCACTGGCTCAACGCATAGCTGAGCCGAAACGATGCAGCCAGACTTCCTGCAAGAAAAATCGATGCAGCGCATGCTGTGCGACAGAAATTTCCCCACATCGCCCACCGGATCTACACAGCTTAGTTTCCAGGCTTTAGGTGGGGAGCAGATGCTGATTGGAGCATATAATGTTAAAATACATAACATATTCAATCCTTCTCCCTCAATATATATGCATCGTGGCAGGATCTTCTCACAGAGAAGATACAAGATGTCCTTGAAACTAACACAAAATAAACACATTGACAATTTCATTAACTTTAAGTCACACATCTTGTTGCCAACAGTGAAAGCAAGGCTATGAAATGCAGGATGTAAGAAATTAAGTTACTGGCTGAAGGGCTGAAAACCCTACTGAAGCAGCAACCACAAATCTTGTTAGGGCGAGACATAAGCAAACCATAAAATAAGCTGTGCTTGACACTCCATACCTTGGCACAAAAAACAGTTAGGCTTAACTTAAAGACAATGTGTAAATTATTTATGCAATACTTCAAACAATATTAAATTGATAACACAACACAAGAAACATCTTAAACCAATTTAGAAAAACAGAGTAAAATGCAGTAAATTTGACATTAAAATGACAAAAATCAAGTCAGTAGAATCAGACGTATGCTATTTTAAAGATTTAGGTAAAACTAGTGCCTAGAAGCATAAAGTGACAATTGTAGGTATCTGGTCATGCCAGACCTGGACAAAGTCACAGGTTTAGGCTTACCGTGATAGGCCGCCACCCAGATACAGGGACCAAGTTGGACACACTGAACAAAGTACTTTAAATCCTGGTTGTGAAGCGTTGCAAATTCCACCATCGGGGCATTGTGCAGCAGCAGTTGCAAGGAGCTATGGGTGGCTATGCAAGGCCCTGCATAAAAAATGCATTGCATAATGGCTGTTCTAATGAAGGTGTCGATGGGGCTTGCGATGCAAGGTCCCGTGTCGTCATTGAGGATATTGTTCACAAAGGCTTGTGATGCAAAATCCTGCGTCTGCGATTCTGCCCAAAAGACCACAGCTGAGCTGGCAGAGCACCTTCAGGCCCACCTCCAAGGGTCCAGGATTGGGCTGCCACCACTTGGGAGGAAAGACTCATAGCAGGCAGAGTCCAGGTGTTAAGTTCAAGGTGGTGGTGCCTTCCCTGCCCCCGAGGCTCTGATCGCGTCAGTCAACTAGCACTTGAGGCTACTCTGGTGGTCCTAGGTTTGAAATGTAGGTCCAATCCTTTTCATTCAGGCAGCAGAGTACCAGTCCTTCTTGCAGCAGGGCAGCATTGCAGGACCTCCGAGTTTTCCACAGGTCCAGAGGTGTACTGAAGAGTTGGGCCTGAGGGTCCAATATTTATACTTGTTGCCAGCGTTGGTGTAAGATTAAGTTCTGGAGGGTTCCACCACAAGAGGGGTTTGGAATTTCCTGCCTCCCAGCTTGTCTCAGGGCATGCAAGACTAGTGTCAAATCCTTTGTTAGGGTGCTGATGCAGAGGCTTTGGAATGTGCCCCCTATCAATTTAGAGAAGGTTCATCCTAATAGCACCTCTTCCCCCTTTGCCTGGCTGCCTAAGAGTAAACCTTAAAGAACCAACTGCCAGCTACACCTGGTCATATGACCCAGAATATAAGCTGCAGGCATCAAATGGCTGGGACAAGAAATTGCCACTTTTCTAAAAATTAGATTTTCACAATTAAAGAGGGTTTAAAATTCGAAATCTTTAGACACCAAACTCAATATTCGCTCCCAACTCAAAGTTATCACTTATTAAATGTAGTAAGGCTACCAAATGTTTTTCTATGGGGGAGGCAGGCCTAGCAGTAGTAAAAACGAGTTAAAAGTACATTTCCAACTTGTTAAATAGATTGCACCCTGCCCTACGGGCTACCTAGGGCATAGCCTAGAGAAGAATTATATGTATTAAAAAGATAAGTCCAGACCTGGCAAAAGGTTTATTTTGACAGGTTGAAATGACAATTTAAACTGCACACACAGGCTGCAATCGCAGGCTGACACATGTTCAAAAGGCTACTTAAGTGAGTGCCACTGCAAGTGCTGCAGGCCAACTAGTAGCATTTAATTTACAGTCCCTGGGTACATATAGTACCACTGTACTAGGGACATACAGGTGAATTAAATGAGCCAACTGAGTGTAAGCCAAAGTTACCCTGTTTTAGGAATTGCACAGGCTTACTTTAGCAGTAGTTAGGAGTGGCAAAGTGCACAGAGTCCCAAGGCCAACCACAACAAGATCAGCAAAAAACAAATTGGAGAAGTAAGGCAAAATGTTTAGTGATAGACCACCCTAAGGCTGACAGGTCTAGCATAGTAGAAGTGCAACTGTCCTACCTCAGATAAAATGCCTTCTAGGCCTACAAAAGTCATGAAACATTGCAGGCATGTTGAAGCTAAGGGCACTTCAAATTAATAAGAAAACAATATCCACATCTGATTATAAAATATATCAGTACAAATTGTGATATACAGGTGCAGGGGGGCATTAACGTAAAGCAATGGAAATGTATAATTATATTTTCACAGACATGAGAAGCCCTATCCTACAGCACTAATAGTACCTATGATTCTGATTCAGCCTTTCTGTGAAAATCTAGCTAGACTTTGCAAATGTCTGGGGAACGGAAGGAAATAGTGATAATTATTTACACGAAGACCAGTTCATGTCACTGGATTGGTACTCTGCACACAATCTTTTAGGCTTTTCTCCTCTAACACTACAACCACTTCAGGAATTCATTACTCACTAACTATGGTCCTTAGGCCACCACAATGTGCAAGATCCTGTTGAGCTGGTCTCAGATGTAATTTCTTTTATCTTGGCATGATTTAATATCTTTCATATTTCAGGCAGAGGGCTTTTATTACTGAAAAAGTATGTTATTCACCCCTCTTTAAGAATCACAAAACTGACACCGAAGTCTCAAGTTCAAACATATTTGTAGATCATCACAGATACCTTCTCAAAGATTATTTTCAGTCTCTGCTGTTCACTGCACAGGACAATATGAGAGAGGAACTGGACAGCTGCAGGAATGCGGTCCTGATGCAGTTGAATCCACAAGAGGCTTTTAGCACCATTGACCATAACAGTCCACAGTGCAACATGTTGGAAGATGGCATTAAAGACACATCTCTAATGTAGTTTAGATCTTTGGTGAGCAATAGTTTTTTATTAGTTGCCATAACACCTTTTCCTCAACAAAGCCTCTGGCCCGTGGTGTTCTCTAGGTGTTGGCATTACTAGTATACTTAAATATTTACATTTAACACTTCATTAAACATACCCAATATTTCAGTTTCAGGCGTGCAGTTATGCTTATACATAGAAAATTCTTGAGATAGGAAAATAGGCAAATGGAAGTGAATCAGCTGCATCAAATTGAACATAATTGAAATGGAGGTTAGCACTTATATCGAAAATAAAGACCCATACTCTTCAGAGTACAAACCACTGGAGGGCAGTGTTCCCAATCCTACTGCCACTCCCTTCGTAACCTCAGAATGAGCTTGTATCGAATCAGTTAACCGGTTCTGTGCCGCGGACGTAATGGTTACGTCCTGCGGCACAGTGCTGCTGTGCGGAGGACGTAACCATTACGTCCTCGGCACACAGCCCAGAGGGAGCGCTCTCGCTCCCTCTGTGTGCTTCCCTCCACCCCCCCAAAGGCAGGGATGGAAGGGGAAGCCCTTCCCCTTCCACCCCCACCCCCCACAATGACATCAGCGCGCGATCGCGCACTGACTTCATTACAGGGTGCTGGTCGCGCAGGAAGCCATTTGCTTCCTGTGCGGCGACAGAGGAAGAGGTGAGTTTCTCTTCCCGGTGGGTTTGCAAAAAGAGGCACCGAGGGAAAGGAAAGGGTTTTCCTTTCCCCCCGTGTCTCTTTGAACATTCCTGCTGCCCGATCGCATTGCGATCAGGCATCAAGAATGCCCACTAGATGCCAGGGATTTTTTTGTTTTTTTGTTATGAAGTGTGTTTTGAGTGGCGGGGAGTGGCCCCTTGGGCAAGGGTCGCTCCCCTTTTGGGGGCAAATTATTAACGGCCGTTTCTGCTCCCCTTGGGGGAAGATTGGCCTACTATTTTAGGCTGATCTGCCCCCAAGGGGGGCATAAACCACTGGAATGCCAGGGATGTTTTTATTTTTGTTTATTTATGTGGGGGGTGCCCCCTTGGGCAAGGGGCGCCCCCACAGGGGGCATAGAACTGTTGGCCTTTTCTGCCCCCCTTGGGGGCAAGGGTCGCTCCCCATGGGGACACACTACTAAAGGTATTTTCTGCCCTCCTTGGGGCAGATAGGCCTATTTTTTTAGTAGGCCCATCTGCCCCTATGGCAGAATCCACTTAGGCACCAATTTCTAAATGTTTGATGGTGGGGTGTTTGTCAACTGATGAAGTATTTGCATTTGTGATAAAAAATGTTTTCCTCCTTTTTGTTCTAGTTCAAAGCTTTTGCTTTATTTGCTGTGGCTCCTTGCGGTTTTGGCGGTGATTGACCTGCGGTTTGCATAGTTGCATGTTGTAGGTAAGTAAAAACAATTTACTCCAAAGGAGTATTGTTGCCATGCATGAATGACATGTTTGTAGGGGGTGTACTAAATGCAGGATTGTGTGTGAAATTGTCATTTGATTTGTGCACAATGATATTTGTTTTGTCTTATTTCTAATTTGCTTTTCTTTCTTTCTTTGTAGTGGGATATCATTGGTGATTGCTGTGTCTGTGCAGAGTAGTTGCTGGTGATTCAAGCTTTTTCAGGCAAGTGAGCGGTATAGTTTTTGAGTTTATAACTCTTACTAATAAAGCTACACTTTGTTACTTATCTTACACAGTGCTGGTTGTTGGTGGTGAATTTGTCCAGTTAATTTTAGTAGGAAAGATCATGGCTAGCCGCAGGATGACCGCTCAGCATGCGGTTGGTATGCTTTTTGAGTCATTGTCTGATCATGATTATGAGACGGACTCTGCATCTGAGGCAGAGGAGGAAGTGAGAGATTCTGGCAGTGATGTTTCTGTTGGAGAGGAATCTTCTTATGAGGAAGCCACACTCAGTGCAGATGAAGGGCCTGTTTTAGAGGAGGACACTGATGTGCCATTAGTGCAGCAACCTGGGGCTGAAAGGTTTCCCGTTATAAGACCTGATCTCTGGGTTGCCCCAAACATGGAGCAGCCAGAGTTGACTGCCTTTACTGGTCTCCCGGGGTGTAGCGCCAATACAGAGAACTTTTTGCCTGTCAATTTCTTTGAGTTATTCATGGATGATGTGTTTTTGGAAGAGATTGTTGAGCAGACTAATTTGTATGCGGAGCAGCATTTGAGGGACAACGCTGCTAGACTTAGGCCACACTCTAGAGCTGCACAGTGGATTCCCACAAATTTGGAGGAGATAAAGTTTTTGGGTTTTACTTTTTTGATGGGGTTGATAAGGAAGCCGTCACTGGCTTCTTATTGGTCTACTAGTCCCTTGATGGCAGCAGCTATATTTCCTGCGACCATGAGTTGTAATCGGTATTTGCTTCTTCTTAGGATGCTGCACTTTGTTGACAATGAATTAGCCTTGCCACGAGATCACCCAGATTCTGACCGTCTTTTTAAGATTAGGGCTGTCCTTGATCATTTTGTAGATCGGTTTTTGGAGGTCTATGCTCCAGGCAAAGAGATAAGTGTGGACGAGTCTTTGGTCCTCTTCAAGGGTCGTTTGGTTTTTAGGCAGTACATTCCTAGCAAAAGGGCACGATATGGAATTAAATTGTATATGCTGTCTGAAAGTAGTACAGGATGTGTGTATAGTTTCCGTGTCTACACTGGTAGGGATTCCAATATTGACCCCCCTGGTTGTCCTCCCACTTTTGGAGCCACTGAGAAAATTGTGTGGGATCTTGGTAGACGACTGTTCAACAAAGGTCACCATTTGTATGTAGATGACTTCTACACTGGAGTGCAGTTGTTCAAGGAATTGTTTAAAGTGGACACTGTTGCTTGTGGCACAATTCGTTGTAACCGGAAAGGCTATCCAAGGGAGCTTGTTTGTAAAAAACTTGAGAGGGGACAGTGCTGTGCCTTGCAGAATGATGAGCTGCTAGCTTTGAAATTTTCAGACAAGAGGGATGTCTACATGCTAAGTACCATCCATGATGAGAGTACTTCCCCCGTGACTGTTTGGGGCCAGGTTGCTGAAGTGCGCAAACCTGTGTGCATTTTAGATTATGATAAGCACCTGGGAGGTGTAGATAGAGTTGATCAGAGGTTGGAACCTTATACTGCTATTCGTAAGTCTTACGTTTGGTATAAGAAGTTAGCAATTCACCTCTTCCACTTAGCAACCTTTAATGTTTTTATTGTGTTTAGGGATAGGTCTCCAGAGTCAAAGATGACATTTGTGAAATTTCAGGAGTCAGTGATAGAAAGCCTTATTGTGGTGGAACAGGCCAGAGTTCCTAGAGAAGCAGTGGTGGAGGATGTGGCTAGATTGAAAGATCGCCACTTTGCTGAGCACATTCCTCCCACACCCTCAAAAAAGACTTTCCAGCTAAGAAATGTAGAGTGTGTTTTCGAAGAGGTGTCCGGAGGGAGACTCGAATGTACTGCCCAGATTGTCCTTTAAAGCCTGGGCTGTGTGTGGGTGGTTGTTTTAAGAATTACCACACCTAGAAGAATTACTGGGAACAACCATGAGTGTAAACTCATGTTTGTTTTGTATTTTCATGTGTTCAGTTTCATTGTTAGCATTTTTGTCATGTACTTCGAGCTTTTGTGTTTGTAGTTTTGTAATTATTTCTACTAAGTTAGGGGTTCCTCTGTTTAAAAATAAAATAAAAAATATATGCCTTTGTGTGTGGAGTAGGGCTTGGCTGAGGGTGTACATAGTGTACATATTGACTTGCTGTTGGCTACTGCAACACACTGCCAGCCAAACACCAGTCCACACACCCCCATCAGCTGGTGTGATTGTTGTATCAGGCATGTGGGCGTATGTAAGTGATGGGCCCTTGAGTGACGTTGTCTGTCGATGTGAGTGTTGTAATGTGCTGGGCCCGTGGCTGGCGGTGTGAATGGTCTTGTGCGTGTCATGTATGAAAGGTGTGTGAATGGACTGTAAACCGGTTGGTGCCTTGTCGCGGCTTTACAGCTCACGAGCTGTGAGTCATTGGTTCCGTTTTTTGCCTTTCAGTTATTAACAGTGCATTTAATTTTTGTGAAATCTCTTGTTAATAAAATTTGATCCACTGAACCATCACTCACCCTCGTGCCAAATCCAACCAGCATGTGTGGTAAAAATGACAAAACCTGCTCCGCTGTAATCAGGCGTCGCAGCACACCTGTGACACGCTAGGTGCCTCGGGTGGGACCCCGATGATGAAGCATGCCACCAACTTGGTTGGTGGGTGAGGGGTCTTTTTCACATAACCTAAGTGCGTTTCTTTTCACAATTTAAGTGTTTGGCACATCACAGACGTATGTGGACACATCAAAATGATATATTACAAAACTACCTGTGTTTGGGGGGGAGGGGGCACCTATGTTTTTGGTCCTGGGTGCGGCCTTCATCTAGGGAAACCTACCAAACCCAGACATTTTTTAAAACTAGACACCCCAAGGAGTCCAGGGAGGTGTGGCTTGCGTGGATCCCCCAACATTTTCTTACCCAACCTCCTCTGTAAACCTCAAAATTTGCTTAAAAAGGCTATTTTCCTGACTTTTCTTAGTAGGATCACCGCTCCAGCACAAAATTCCTACTCCCCAGTGTTCCCCTCAGTCTCCCAACTAAAATGACACCTCACTTATGTGGGTCCCCAAAGCAGAGTCAGCCTAAAGATGTATAAAAGAAGAATATGTCCTTATAAACTCGCTGTGCTATCCCCTCTATCTCTGCAAGTTTTGGGCCTTATTCTGTTGCAGGCACCTGGCCCACCCACACAAGTGGGGTATCATTTTTACCGGGAGACTTGGGGGAACACTGGGTGGAAGGAAATGTGTGGCTCCTCTCAGATTCCAGAACTTTGTCACCGAAAAGTGAGGAACATGTGTTTTTTAAGCCAAAGTTTGAGGTTTGCAAAGGATTCTGGGTAACAGAACTTGGTCAGAGCCCCACAAGTCACCCCATCTTGGATTCCCCTAGGTCTCTAGTTTTCCAAAATGCGCAGGTTTGCTAGGTTTTCCCAGGTGCCGGCTGAGCTAGAGGCCAAAATCCACAGCTAGGCACTTAGTAAAAAACAGCTCTGTTTTCTTTCCGAAAATGTGATGTGTCCACGTTGTGTTTTGGGGCATATCCTGTTGTGGGTGCTAGGCCTACCCACACAAGTGAGGTACCATTTTTATCGGGAGACTTGGGGGAACACTGGGTGGAAGGAAATTTGTGGCTCCTCTCAGATTCCAGAACTTTCTGTCACCGAAATGACAAGAAAAAGTGTTTTTTTAGCCAAATTTTGAGGTTTGCAAAGGATTCTGGGTAACAGAACCTGGTCAGAGCCCCACAAGTCACCCCATCTTGGATTCCCCTAGGTGTCTAGTTTTCAAAAATGCGCAGGTTTGCTAGGTTTCCCCAGGTGCCGGCTGAGCTAGAGGCCAAAATCCACAGCTAGGCACTTAGTAAAAAACAGCTCTGTTTTCTTTTTGAAAATGTGATGTGTCCACGTCGTGTTTTGGGGCATGTCCTGTCGCGGGCGCTAGGCCTACCCACACAAGTGAGGTACCATTTTTATCGGGAGACTTGGGGGAACATAGAATAGCAAAACAAGTGTTATTGCCCCTTGTCTTTCTCTAAATTTTTTCCTTCCAAATGTAAGACAGTGTGTAAAAAAGACGTCTATTTGAGAAATGCCCTGTAATTCACATGCTAATATGGGCACCCCAGAATTCAGAGATGTGCAAATAACCACTGCTCCTCAACACCTTATCTTGTGCCCATTTTGGAAATACAAAGGTTTTCTTGATAGCTATTTTTTACTCTTTATATTTCAGTGTAGCCGGTTGTCCGTCGACACGGCTCCCGCATCGGAGTGGCGCTGTTCGCGCGGCCACGCGCTCAGCGTCTCCGATTGTCATGACGACCAGGGGGCCGGCGCCAGTGACACAACCCGGATTTCCGGGTTCGTGAAAACTCAAAAAGAGAAGACGGACGGGAGAACGGCGCGAAGGAGCCGGATGCGGAAGAATTCCAGCCGACCAGAACACCGGATACAGAGAGGAGCGACCAGGGGAAGCCCAGGACGAGGAAAGAGAACCCCGAAGGCGTGAGGACAGCAGGAGACACAAGGAACCAGGAACCGACGGAGGAGACGCTGCGAAACCGCCATGTCCCTGGAGGGGCGTGGCTCACCAAGGTACGATCCCTTTTGAGGGATAGCCAGTTTTTCAAACGCGATAAGGGGGGGGGGGGGAGAGGGTAGGGAAGGGGAGGAAGGGGTTGGAGAGGGGAGCAGTGGGAAGGGGGTAGAGAGGTGAGGAACCAAAGGGGACTAAAATAGAAGAGCAGTTCTATTGTCAGGCATAGTAATAAATAGTACAGAGACATTAAGTATTAACAGGGCTCGGAATCACCACTGAGGGTGACTATCATCACTACCTAACATTCATTCCTGTCCACATACGCACCCGGGTTTCTCTTTCTCTCTCTTTTTTTTTTTTTTTTTTTCTCTCTCTCTCTCTCTCTCTCTCCTTCCTTCTTAACTGTCATTCATACGCTCCCTATAAATACTTACTCTGACTTACTGTCCCTTTCATTCTTTTCCGGTACGTCGGGAGACACGTCAGAGGACTACCGCCAGTCAAGCAGGGAGCGGTGAAAGGACAAAGAAAGAATACGAACTAAAGAGAACACCGATATACTGTATCACTTATAAGAACCTGTAAATAAATACACCTTATCATTTACCTGAGTCCTAGAGTCCTTCTATCACCTGCCCACTGTAACATTCAGCAATTAATTGCTGTATACCCGGTATAGAATGAAAACCCACTGCAGGGTGGAGGTCATTTATTGGCTCTGGGTACCTAGAGTTCTTGATGAACCTACAAGCCCTATATATCCCCGCAACCAGAAGAGGCCAGCAGACGTAACGGTATATTGCTTTCAAAAATCTGACATTGCAGGAAAAAGTTACAGAGTAAAACATAGAGAAAAATTGCTGATTTTTTCACCTCAATTTCAATTTTTTTTTTTTCAGTTGTTATTTTCTATAGGAAACCCTTGTAGGATCTACACAAATTACCCCTTGCTGAATTCAGAATTTTGTCTACTTTTCAGAAATGTTGCGGTTTCTGGGATCCAGCATTGGTTTCATGCCCATTTCTGTCACTGACTGGAAGGAGGCTGAAAGCACAAAAAAATCGTAAAAAATTGGGTATGTCCCAGTAAAATGCCAAAATTGTGTTGTAAAATTGGGTTTTCTGATTCAAGTCTGCCTGTTCCTGAAAGCTGGGAAGCTGGTGATTTTAGCACCGCAAACCCTTTGTTGATGCCATTATCAGGGAAAAAACCACAAGCCTTCTTCTGCAGCCCCTTTTTCCCATTTTTTTAAATAAAAAAAACGAAATTTTCACTGTATTTTGGCTAATTTCTTGGCCTCCTTCTGGGGAACCCACAAAGTCTGGGTACCTCTAGAATCCCTAGGATGTTGGAAAAAAAGGATGCAAATTAGGCATGAGTAGCTTATGTGAACAAAAAGTTATGAGGGCCTAAGCGCGAACTGCCTCAAATAGCCAAAAAAAGGCTCGGCACAGGAGGGGGAATCCTTTGCAAACCTCATAATTTGGCCCAAAAAAAAAAAAATCCTCACATTTCGGTGACAGAAAATTCTGGAATCTGAGAGAAGCCACAAATTTCCTTCCACCCAGCGTTCCATCAAGCCTCCTGATACAAATGGTACCTCACTTGTGTGGGTAGGCCTAGCGCCCGTGGCAGGAAATGCCCCAAAACGCAATGTGGACACATCACATTTTCCCCAAAAAAACAGACCTGTTTTTTGTAAAGTGCCTAGCTGTGGATTTTGGCCTCTAGCTCAGACGACACCTAGGGAAACCTACTAAACCTGCACATTTTTTAAAACTAGACACCTAAGGGAATCCAAGATGTGGTGACTTTTGTGGCTCTCACCAGGTTCTATTACCCAGAATCCATTGCAAACCTCAACATTTGGCCCAAAAAAACTTTTTCCTCACATTTCAGTGACAGAAAGTTCTGGAATCTGAGAGGAGCCACAAGTTTCCTTCCACCCAGCGTTCCCCCAAGTCTCCTGGTAAAAATGGTGTGGGTAGGCCTAGTGCCCCCAAAAGGAAATGCCCCAAAAACACTATGTGGACACATCAAAATGATCAAATACTAAACTAACCGTTTTTGCGGGGGTTGGGGGACTACCTGCGTTTTTGGTCCTGGGCTCAGCAGCCATATAGGGAAACATACCAAACCGAAACATTTCTGAAAACTAGACACCCAAGGGAATCTAGGGAGGCATGACTTGCATGGATCCCCCAATGTTTTCTCAAACAGAATCCTCAGCAAACCTCAAATTTAGCTAAAAAAAAAACACCCCATTTTTCCCACATTGCTGTGTGGGGTACCGCACCATAACAAATTTTCTACCACCCAACATTCCCCTCAGTCTCCCGGTAAAAATGATACCTCACTTGTGTAGGTGGGCCAAGTGCCTGTGACAGGGAAGAGCCAAAAACATGTCAAAATTGAGGGGGAACCAAAGCCTGTCCAAAAGGGCAGTTTGAAAAAAACATTTTTAGGCTGACAAGTGGGGCAGAATTTTTATCGGTATAGATAAGACAATGCTGGGTGGTAAGAATTTTGTGGATTCCTGCAGATTCCACAAGGTTCCATCACAAAAATGTGGAAAAAATGTATGATTTCCAGCAAAGTTGAAGATTTGCAGGGCATTGTGTGTAAGAAAATGGTGCGGGGTGCATGTGAAGCACACCACCCTGGACTCACCCAGATGTTTAGTTTTCAGATGTGTCTAGGTCTTGTGGATTTTTCTACATGGCTACGTCTCAAAGTTAAAAAAGTGCAGCCCTCACCATTCCAAGTGGGACGATTTTGAGAGTTAGCCCAGCTCTCATGGCCCAAATGTAAAACCAAAACCAAAAATAATAAAATGTCCTCTTACTTGTTGTGGGATGAGATGTTTTAGTGTGCGGGGAGAGCTGAAAGACTTACCCTCTTTAGTTGGGGTGGGGGCATAACCATGCCCATGCTGGTTGGTAGCCACCACCACACATTTTTTTTTTTTATTCCCTGGCATCTAGTAGACTTTCTGGCCCCTCTGGGTGTGGATCTGAGGTAATTGCCCCGTCTGCCCACTGGTGGGCATAACAACTTTAGCCCCATTTATTTGGGGTGGGGGTATGGCCATACCCCCACCGTCTTACTTTGAAAAAAAAATCTTTTCTGGTCTCTGGTGGGCTTTCTGCCCCCTTGGGGGCAGATGGGCCTTCCCAAAATAGGCCGATCTGCCCCCAAGGGAGGCAGATATGGTCAACAGTAATGTGCCCCCATGGGGACCGACCCTTGCCCAAGGGGCTCCCCCCCAAACAAAACACACATTCACACACACCAATCCCTGGTGCCTAAGTGGTTTCTGCCCCCCCGGAGGTAGATCGGCCGAATAGAAATAGGCCGAAATGGACTAAAATCAATTTGCCATCTTCCCCCCCCTCTCCCCTGGGGGAGCGACCCTTGCCTGCCTAAGGGGTTGCTCCCCTCATCAATATAAATAAAAAATAAAAAATCCCTGGTGGCTAGTGGCTTCTACCCCCCCCCCTCAGGGACAGAAAAGGCCTAATAAAAAATTGCCCCCCAGGAGCGACCCTTGTCTAAGGGGTCACCCCTCTTATCAATATAAATAAAAAATCCCTGGTGCCTAATGGCTTCTGCCCCCCCTGGGAGCAGATCGGCCTAATTAATATAGGCCGATCCGCCCCTGGGGGGGCAGAAAAGGCCTAAAATAAAATGCCCCCTTTGGGAATGGCCCTTGCCCAAAGAGCCGCTCCGCTTATGACAATTTGAAAAAAAAGAAAAAAAACGTTCCCTTGGGTCTAGTGGCTTCCTTCAGCAATGCACTGAGAGACATGAAAAGGGAAGGAAAAGCCGGGAGTTGACCTCTGACGTCATCAGACGTCACTGGGGGGTAGGGGTGGAAGGGGAAGCGATTCCCCTTCCAGCCCTACCCTTAGGTCCCCAGGGGGAGCACCAGCGCTTCCCCCGAGGCCCTATACTAGGAGGTAATGGTTACGCCTGTGGCGCCTCAGCGCCGGACGTAACCATTACGTCTGTGGTGGGGAAGGGGTTAAAGAATTCTCCAACCCCGTCAGCTGCAACAAACAACATTACCCTCTCACAGGAACTCTGCGACATCCTTGCAAACAACAAGATCACCATGATCTACAGAAACTTCAAACTCCAGCCCAAGGCCACCGGCTTCTTCATGCAACACAACGACCCTGCTACCACCACAGACACCCGACTAACTGAATGGAGCCAGCTCGCCCCACAGGACACTGCCTCCATCATGAGCTCAGTCCACTCAGGAGTCACAACTGATCCATGTCCTCATCACATCTTCAACCTAGGCGAAGCAAGAATCAATCATGTACTTATCAGCTTGTTCCACACCTCAATTGCCATGGCCACCTTCCCAAAGGGCTGGAAATACACAAAAGTCAACACCCACCTAAAGAAACCATTGGCAGACCCCAGCGAACTCAACAAATACAACCAATCTCCCTGTTCCTGTTACCGGCCAAAGTATTGGAAAAAAACATCAACCAACAACTCTCCTCACATCTGGAACGGAATCTCCTACTCAACCCCCATTTGGATTCTGCAGCAACCACAGCTCAGAGACCGTCCTCATCATAGCTACTGATGACATCCGAGCCTTACTCAACCGAATAGAGACTGCGGCTCTGATCCTCCTAGATCTCTAGGCAGTCTTCAATATGGTCTCCCACCACACACGAAACACAAAGCTGCACAACATGCCTCCAAGGAGCCGTCCTCAGATGGATCTCCTCTTTCCTCATTGGAAGAACATAAGATGTCTGCCTTTCCCCCTTCATCCCCAAACCCAAAGACAACATCTGTGGAATACCCCAAAGATCCTCACTCAGCCCCACCCTTTTCAACACTTATATGACACCCCTGGCCAGCATCGCCGAAACCCATGGACTCATCATATCCTAGGCCGACAACGCACAACTCCTCCTCTCCCTCTCCAAAGACACGAGGCCATCTTCCACAACTGCATGACAGACGTCTCCAACTGGATTTAGGACAAGTGTCTGAAGTTTAACACAGACAAGACAGAGGTAGATTTTTGGAAACAAAAGCTCCCCTTGGGATGCATCCTGGTGACCCTTAGAACTCGGACCTACTCCTACCCCCACTGACCATGCTAGGAACCTAGGCATCATTCTGGACAACAAGCTAACCATGACGACTGAGGTCAACTCCAACTCCCCCTCCTCCTTCTTCGTCCTTTGCATGCTTCAACAGATATTCAAATGGCTACACCAAAGCTCAAGATGCACCATCACCCAGGCCCTCATCTCCAGTTGACTGACTGGCAACACTTTACAAAGGCATTGCAGTTCACCACCTCGGACTAGAGACCATATAGAACACTGCAGCTAGATTAGTCCTGGGTCTCCCTTGACAAACCCCCGTAGCACCCCTACCTCATGGAACTCCACTGGCTCCCTGTACAGAAAATATGCCAGTTCAAGCTCCTGACCCATGCATACAAGGCCCTACACAACTGCGGACTTGTCTACTTGAACCACTGCCTGAACTTCCATCAGCCAACTCTGCTCTGCATCCCTTTCTATAACCCTCATCCCTCGCATCCACATAGCAGATGCAGAGGTCGCTCCTTCACCTACCTAGCAGCGAAGACATGGAACAGAGCTACGCTTTCATCTATGGACCTCTCCATCTCTTTTAGAGTTCTGAAAGTCCCTGAAGATCTGGCTAATCAACAGGGCCCAGCCAGCGCCGGAATACTCTCACAGGAGACAAGTAGTGCTCTACAAATCTACTGACTAGTTGAATCAGGGCTCACATTTAACAGAGTGAGACAGAAGAAAGAAAACTATTTTTTTTATGTATATGCAAGAAAACAGGCAGTGCACCAAAGGGAAAGAGAGAAAGCTATACAGGGCCAAATATTCACCTGGGCATATCTCTTATTTTTTGGGGGTACTCTGGTGCTGAGTGTCAAGAACTTGTGAATAAGAAGAAAGAAGAATCCATAAATTGTTCTGAGGAAAGGATAAAAACACTATTTACGTTGCTCATATTGATTTAATCCTAAGGACTTTGTTATTCTCAACCCTAATCAAAAACAAGTAAAAGGAACAGCATTATATATAAAAACCCAAAAGGGACTGAACCTTTTTAGACATTTCTCTGATTTAAAGACGTTCTCCACCTTCCACCTCCAAACTCTGACCAGGATTACAGGCTCTTTTAATCAAAAGAGCCTGCTCCTCCTGAAGCAACTGACAGGTGCTCCTCTGGAAGCCACAGGACTTGGTGCCTGTTGCGCAGGTGGTAGGTCTTGTTGTTTCTGGTACGCCAGGCCTCTGGAGTAGCCTGAAAAGGGATAAAACAAATGAAGGCACTGTCCTGCAGGTGGAAAGGCTTTCTTTGAAGCATTCCACTGCATAATCTGCTTTCTTTCATTATAGGTGAGATCCATCAAAAAGCATATCCATCAATGAGGCCAGCAGGTCACCATACAAGCCAGTGGATCTCATGCATGTGTGACACTGAAGCACCATGCTTTTGCAGACTGCTCAGTCCAAGCTATCAGTGGAGTCCAGTGCTGATCACATTACATATTTTGCAGCATACTGACCACCCTAGATGGTTTGAGCCAGATTGGCCTGAAATTCTTCCAGGACTGCCAACAAGCTGTTGCTAACCATGTCCCATAAAGTGTGGGAAAACCTCCCCAGGGTCATAGGCATTCAATTGGGGTTTACTAGCTGGTGAAATCGTGACCCACCAGACTTTCTGGCACAGACTGTTGCATTAAGCAGTCAGAATATCCATGAGCCGACCCATGGTGCTTGACCAGCTGCCTTGTTACGAGTGGGCAAAACAAGGCTTAGAGCATGTGTCTATAAAGTTGTTGGTCAGGTCTTCATAAAAGGTTGCAAAACTTCTATCAGCACATTAGTCCTAACTTGCGTAGATATGAACTGCATAAATCGAACACTTCAGCTGCATGTATTACAAGCACAGAGAAGGAAGTGCTCTCTTCTGTTGATGATGCAAGTGGAGAACCCAACCAAGTGTCTGTAGAACACAATCGACCCACAGTTGTCTACCAGGAAACACGAAGAAAAGCTCTGGTAGTCTTATTTACAGCTTCACAGGAACTGTGCAGAGGGTCCCCTTCACAGCACAGATCAATTATGATTGATCTCTTAGGATCATCATCCTCCTCCTCTGGGTATTCCTCATGCTGAGCTTTTCCTCCTGGACAGTCTCTCCTCCTGCAGGGTCAGGCACACTCCTTCCATTTCTCAGCAGGCACGCAGGCATCTAGGTTCTTCAAGCAGATCTTCTGCAATGCCAGCAGAAAGACTGGTGAAGCATGTTCGGGCCTGTGTAGAGTCTCCATTTTAGATTGCAGATTTTAGCTTGGCATCTTTTTCTGATGCTGATATTTTACATGGTTTTACACTTATGTGATAATGTACTGTGAAGACACTGTCCATGCTGCCTATTCCTTGTAAGCATTGCTACCATGAAGTCTGTACAGTCCATCCAAGGCTAGACACACAGAACAAAGTGCACTTGTACTATAATTTTCAGTTTAAGACAGCTCCATTGCCACAGAAATCATCGAATAAGCTCTGCACCTCTGACAGTGCAATATGAACAGTGCTTTTACTTCATATATCTGTCTCTGTGCTACATTTGGCAGAGAAGCACTTCTGCTGGGATTATCCTGGAACAAGGTGCACTGTGACCAAGATGCAGCCCTCCTGACTCTAACTTCCATCTTGCAAAGGAAAATACCCTGCACTACACCAGACAGGCTTCCTAGTAAACCTTACCCAGGTATGGGAGGGGGGATTAGGCTATCCCAAATGGTCTGGCAGAGGGTACTCCCACTATGCTCGATAGTGTAGTTAGTAACAGATAGGAGTGTACGAGCACAGTAACATTATCATGGTAGAATTGTTTTTTGTTTTAACTATCCTTATAATGTGGGTTACCATGCTTTGTTTCATCTGCCTAATAATCGCAACTCATGCTTTCTATACCAGAAAACAATTGTTATAATAAATGCTTGTATCTTTCTTGTGTGTCTTAACCTTGGACATTCAAAGTGACAATGAAAGGGTAGATCTGTTTCCATGGTTTCCTTGGGAATCAGAGTAGTCATGTTTGAGTTTGGTGATACCATATATTACCACGCTAGGTTTAGGAGGTCAGATGGGGCACTGTGAGCTAGCTAAGAACTGCATCAAGACTTTCTGATGGCATAGACAAACTGGGTCCCTATTGCCTGAAGTTTATGTTGACCCGATACAAAGTCCTACTTAATTTGTAGGAACCATATAACAAAGTGTTGACTTCAGGTGAAGTCCCCTTACCTCTGAGCAGTTGGCCACCAGCACTGGTTAGAAAACAACTCACAGTACTCTGCAGAACACTCCCTTCCCTTGATCAAGAGAGACTGGTACAAAGGGGGATGGTTGGAGTCCCATGTTTATACATATGTTCCAGTCATGGAACATATTTTCTCTGCCTCAAATTTCAGAACCAGTTTGGGTTAGTTCCCTTTCAAATGCCATTTTCAGACTGATTCCTGACAGTCTTGTACAAACAGGAAATGGGGTTGGTTCCAAGCAGGAGTACCCACAACATGGGTGTAATTAATTGCAAGATATCTGCACCTAGCAATCATTAGCTTTCCTGCTGTAGTCCGAGATAGACAAAAGTCCTGGGCCTGCCTATGAATTTCCTCACCTTTAACTACAGAAACTGCAGTCCTACGTCTACCATCTACCAAAATGCAGTGCTCATTATGAACTATGCAAAAAGAACAGATGATGGATGGAATGCTGAACAATGTCAAACATTCACTCCCAGTCAGAGATCTGGGCCTAAATCCAACATTTGTTTTGCCCACCATGCCAGCCCAGTTTGGACCCAACGATATTCAAATCAGTCTTGTCCCTGTTCCCCATGGGAACAGTCCAGCCAGCCTGCCATGCCAGGTCCTCCCTGAACCGGAAACAAGCATCTTGGGACTGGTTTTGGGGTATTACCCCTCATTAGCCAGGCTAGCTTGAATCCAGTGGCACAGGGAGCATGGGACACACATCTGGGCATACCCAGCGCACTTAGGGAGACAAATGCAAAAAGAACAGATGATCGACTGAGTGCTGAACAATGTCAAACATTCACTTCCAGTCAGAGATCTGGGCCTAAATACCACTGGTAGAAGCTGGCATTCTCTGAGCACAGGGCCAAACAGTAGAGGAAAACATGGTTCCCAAATATTTCTAAGAACTTAGATTCCCAACGTGGTGGAGTGGTACAAAATGTTTTTGGTTAACCTTATTCACAATATTAGAATCCACATGAACGGGGATGGCGTAGTGCAATTTGCCTGTTCACTGGAGGTCTGGAACAAGGTTTCACCCAGGTCTGAAGAGCAGTTTAAGCATCTAATAAATTCAACCAATAGCTCATTGGTTTGCGGAGGCTAGTGCACCTCAGCAAGCACGCTGGTCTTCACCTCCATTGTGGGCAACTAGATCAATTCCTTGGCTACCCTCTTATCTATTGTGATATATGCACTATCCTCTGGAGCAGGGCCTGGTAGAGAAACTAACCCAGTGACCTGGGAGGTGTGAAGGTCACTTTCATCCTGGAGATCTTCACACCAGTTATTGGTGCTATATGGTTGGGCAATTTCGTACCCAGGATCATAGGTGTCATTAACAATTAGTTCCAAATAAGTTAAGTAGTGTGTGGGCCCTTTCATGTGGCAAGGGCAGTGTATCGCAGACTGATGAGAGACACAAACATTTTGGCTATGTTGGATTAGGGTGCAGCCTCTTTGAAGGTCGAAGAGGCACTGATTTAATCACTGTGCACAATCGGTTGTGTTTTGTTGTGTGGCAGAGATGCTTTATGATCCTGCATAAGCTGTGGTGCCAGGATTGGAGTATGCATTAAAGCACAATGGAGATCATAAGAGGTGCATAGGATCCAAATGGTGCAGAGGGCACAGCCACGGGCGAAGTCCTAGATGGAGCTCCCTGCAGTTCTTTAGGACCCAGAGGCATGCAAGAGGGAGCTGCTAACGAGTCAAATAGGTGCAGCATGGTTTCACAAAAGTTCCGGATTTGCTGCAGCAGTGCCAATGGACCCTGGAATTCAGGTTGGCTCAGAACAAGGGTGGACATTGACTCCGAAAGGGATAGGCTTTTGGAGTGAACCTGAGAACATGAATGCCCTTGCACCGTCTCTGGATTTCAAGAGAGGCAGAAAGGGGCTGAGTTACACTTGGACTTTATCTTGTTTCTTAAACTTACCTAGAGTGTGTCGAAGACCAGCCACATCAAGGAATGGAGTTTTCAATGTTTGGCGATTTAGAGTTTGGCTTTGCTTTCCCAGGCAGCCTTGGGCTTCATCAAGGCACAGCCACTGCAGGCCTTGGAGTTGTGTTCTGACTGCAGGCACCAAAGGCAAACTTGATGGGGATCTGTCACAGACATTAGTTTGCAACAGTCCTTGCAAGGTGCGAGCCTTACAGGTATGGGGGAGAGGGATTTTCCACCCAACACTGTTTTTTGGAAAAATGTTAAGGCAAAACTGTCTCAGCGAAAAGGGGTATCTCCAGATCTACATCTAGTGGCACAGAAAGAAAGAAACTGATGTCCACACACAGATGGTGTTTACATGCAATTCAGCAAATCATTTTTGGAGTAGAGTGAAGTTGGTGCATTGGGTACTGCTAAAGATTTTCTGCACCCAGTCTGATGTCCGAGGAATATTCAAAAGGTGAGGAAGTATCAATCAGAAAAATGCACATGGGCTATCAATGTTGAGTTCTTGGCCCCTATAACAGCAGAACGTTACTGAGATGGGTCATAAACCATGCTTTTACTGAGAGAGAGAGAGAAAAAGGTCCGGTCATTCTATAAATCACATAACACAATATGCTGCCAGCACAGCTTTACATGATACATCCAGGAAAGGGACAGAAGTCTATTGTCTACTTTGAAGGCACTTCCTGCAGAACAAAGACCAGGTTCAGGTCCTGGACCTCACACGATCAAGGACAGACATGGGCTTTTGTGCTCACTGTAGATCAGTGACATGGCAGAGCTAAAAAACAAAAGTGAGGATGTCAGTGTCACATGAGTCAAGCATTCAAATCAGGATTACATGCCCAAATACCCCGCAAACATTCAAGTCTCAAACGTTTTTGCTCCAGTAAGTTCTGTTTTCTCGTGATTTAGTTGCTGCCTGCAGTGGCTATGGCAGATTGCTGGGATGTGTTATAATTCCGGGTTGTGAATGCTTGTGTTTGATGACAACTAGCACCTAAGCTGTGTATGACTGATGGTGTTTTGGTCATCTTTGATTACTCTCATATCTTTTAGGGCGTTTCATTTGAAGGCTTTGTGTGTTGGAATGTGCATGCAAGGCCGGGGCAGGGATTGGTATGCTGTGTACAATTAAAAATAATTTATTTTAGTGGAGAAGGTCGACTAACTGGGAGCTGTGGGCCATTTCTATCTACTTGGAAGGTCAAGTGCTCGTTTCCGCAGAGTGTGCCAGTCTTCAGCTACACTACTTGAGGGTAGAGTGGCTGCATGAGAACTTACGCTGGAGTTCTCGATCCAGCTCTGAAAGTTCTTGCAGGATGGTGATTGGCAGGCTGGGGATGGAAGGTGTGGTCGTTGCAGATTTAATGGAGACCCTGGTTTGAACTAGGCTGCTTAGCATTGAAGTGTTTTTTCACCCTTAACTGCACTACGCAGAGTGCAGCTATCAGTTTAATAGTTACTCATGAAAGTTTTGGTTGGGGCGTTTAGCATTAGACTGTTTCGACTGTGTCGATCTGAATGGTTATGTATGCTGTAGGGTGCTTTATTCTGGGGAATGCAATGCATTATTCTTTTTGCTTTTAAATGAGGAAGGTTGTTTCATGTGTCCAAATATATTGCCCTTTCCTTGTTCTGGGTATGTTTTCTCATAGTCCCGTATGTGATGTCAGTGGTTCTTCGGTATTCTACAGGTGTCATTTGAAGCCAAAAGAATCCGTCCTCGGAATGAGCTGATAAACAGCTCCTGGTAGGGTACTGGCTCACATACCTGCTACCTAACTTCTGCACCAATTTACTTGGTAATAAACACTTTACCATACGTACCTAGCGGCTTCCAGTAGTCTGTTAATGTGACTACCTACTCACATTGTAACACTGACGATGAGCGCCAAAAGAGCCCGATGACTGAAGCTTCCAGAAAAGATGGAAAATTGAGGATGCACTATGTGAATGTTAATTAGAACTGAGGACAATTAAGAGGACAGGTATTCAGTGTCATTTGTGGGAAAAGTGTCTGCCCTGGGGAGATGGACAGACTAAGCAAGGCGCAATGAGGAGATTCTGTGCCAATCTAATTATTAATAATAAGTGCAACTATATACATATCTGTCTGGTAATAGTACGTCTATGTACATATCTACCTGCCTTAAGAAGTCTGCCTAACAGCTAACCCTTGACATCGTCACAGTCTGTAATTTTAATGAAAACATTTCCAGAAATAACTAATCTATCTCAGTCCTCTTAACTTTGGGCTTTAATTAAATAAAAAAGCTTGCCAATCGTGTATTTTTCGATTATAACCAAAAAAGTAATATCCTAACATGAACGAAGTAATGTTGCAGATCACAAATACAGACACTTGCATTTTCATTATTTTATTGTTTTTGTAATCTTCAAAATGTTCTGCCATGAGACAGGAATGCATGATAGGTAGAAATGGCTCAAACATTTTCACATGAAACACTCTTATTCATATTTCATTCACAATTATCTTTCCCCTAAAACATCTACAATTAAACGAGTCCACTCATTTCCATCCATTATCACAGATTTGTGTATCCAATAAACAGTAGTTACCAGCAACCGAAAGCTGTAAGGCTTTTTGCATATTAGTAAAAAACATTAACTACAACACAAGGAAACTGTCACAACCATAAATCTCATTCACATGAAAACCCCAGGTCGACACATGTAGATTTAAAAAAATGAAATGGTATTTTTAACACAAGAACGTAAGATACACTGAAATACCAATTTCCGCACAGTTTGTTGCACCACCCCTATTTACTATACAGCCCGTTTTTTTATTATGTGTAGCCCTACCAAGATTCAATAATTGTGTGTTTTACTGCTACTGTTCAGCAAATCTAGGAGTCAGGCACTACATCTCTTCTCATAATATGCTATATACAGAGCACACGTAAAACAGATGGCTTTTGCATGGAATTCATTTTGCAATTCTTGTGAAGAGAACTACAGTATTTTGAGGTTTTCTAGAACTGATGTAAACAAGATATAGATATATATGTATAAATATATTGGGACTCTATTTACTAAAAGAAAGATCCTATTCTGCGTCAAGGACAACAGGTTTTAGTAAATAGACTCCTCAAAGTCCTTAGGGAAGTCCATTCAACTAGTTATTCTATGAACTGATGGCTAAATACCTGATCTGCTGCAGCATTACTCCTGAGAAAATACTTAAAGGGAATGACAGTTTTGATGCACTTTGGAATGGTGCAATCACGTAAACGCTTGCACACTTAAGACTCAAACTCATCCAACCTTTCTAAACATTTTCACCTACATATTAGCAAAATGCAGCAAGTTTCCAAAAATGTTGTATGCAATCACAATCTCAAGAGAAATATGAAGGAAAACACTTTTATCGACTGTTTTCCTTATTTCACAAAACTGAAACGTGAAAAGTGAAATTGTTGGATAAAATATAAGTACATTGTTTTTTGTTAATAATAAAAATGCCATGCTGTCCCATATTTGGCCAAATACAGCCATGTGAAATTTGGGTTTACAACAGCGACTTAGAAAAATCATGAAAAACAAATGCACAATATGTGCAGCTAAGAAGCTTATATCAGGGTTACTAAAGAAAAAATCGTAATTTCCTAATTTTGGCAAATATAAAAAATATCAATACATCGCATAAATCCCTAGCACCCGTTTTATAGAAAAGACACCATTTCCTATTAGCTTTTGCACGAGGGAATTCACCACGTATGAACAAAATTAGCTTTATAATATCCAGGCCTTTTGTGATAATTCTGTCGAGAGTGCAGAGAAAACGGATGAATTTAGGTTTCGATTACTAAAGTTACAATCCAAAAACCTCTTAACTGGAGCCGCACCCACACAAAACAAATTAATCTTTTTAGCATATGTGCAGTCCATAATTTATCTACAGTCTTTTTTCAAAATGCTTATTGTTGTCAAAAAGAGAAAGAGTTTCCTAAGAATGGTTCTCTAAGAAGGGCATGCAGGGCAAAAGGACCGCCAGCATATGTCCACGAGCCACAACTACTTTAAGAAAATTGCATATGTGTTCATTAAGAAGGCAGTGCCATGGCCGTCCCATCAGTTTTCCTTAGAAAGCAGCAGTAGGCTGCACAAAGGCCGGGCTCACCTGCCACACTGCTATGCACCGACTACCAAGCCACCAAGTTCAGTGGTAAGCTCAGATAGTGCTCTAGTTTGGTGCTGGAAGTTCTCTTTGATATTTTTTTTTTTAAGTGCAATACTACAATTGCCCCACCCTCACCCTTTCCAAACATACAACATACAAACTGACACATGCTGCAGAATAATAAGGAAGCTACAGTTCTGTCCCACTACTGTCGATACCGGCTCGTTCATTTGTCGCTCCGCGTCCTGAAACTGATGTTCAGACAATCACACAAAAACCCCATTAGTCTGAGTGGAATCACCTCTCTCAGCTACTTACGTCTCCCAACTAGAAACCCTCTTCCCATAATGAAAGCAAACACCACTGAGGGGGAACAAGGATAATCCTCCGAGTTCAAAGGGTTAAGACACTGGTGAACTATCCGGCTGCTCTTCGGTATCTTGCTGGCCTTCGGTGAGAGGAGTCAACTCGTCCTGCTCCTCGTTCATCTCATTAAATGGTTCCTGACTGTTTGTTTCAGCTGGGTCTAGGCTGCCAGTTTCTCTTTCCTCTTCCATCTGATCCTCAGGTGTGTCCACAGTCTCCTCCACGTTGTTCTCTAATAGCACCGGAGAACTGGAAATCGCATTTTCGTTATGTGAAATTTCGTTGAAAGACCTAGGGAGTGAGTCTGGTGTTCCTGGCTGCAAAACATTGTCAATGGGAAGGGCATGCACTTTAGTGGTACCGATTTCTAATGAATTGTCATTTTGTGAAAGAGAAACCTTTTCCACCACTCTCCACTGGATGATGCTCATGTCTTTGCCTCCAGTTGAAATCAAATGACTGTCATTGTGACAAAAGCTGACGTTGGTAACATGGCTGCTGTGCGCGCTGTATTTGTGACTTGGGGCCTTGGGAGAAGGAACAAAACACACCAAAAGCAATCAGTACATTTTAAATAGTTATTCTTTACAACATCCAATAAGTTATTTCATATTATCTACTGAACATCATGGTATAAAAGGGTCAGAAGGCATATGTACCATGCAAATTCACAATACTATCAACATTTTTACTGAAGAAAAATAAAATACAAACCGGATTTTATGTCAAGAACAAAAGCTTGCATTATGCTTTACCCAGAAGCAACCTTTACTTAAAAAATACACTTATCAAAATAGGAAAGAAGTCGTCTCCAAGTTTTCACATCCGACTACAGCCAAAGTCATTCCACCTCTATTTTCTTTAAGTCGCTTTCTGTCCTTTGCGCTTCCTTGTCTTTGTTACTGCGCAGCAAGGTAAAGAGTTTTTGGTTTGGATACGAGGGGCAAATGTGAATGATGTTAGGAGGGCCCCCGAATTGCTTATTATCTATTGCTTTGATGAACAGAAAGTACGGGGATATTTTATATTCAGGATGGCCTGAAGCAATATGAGGCAGGTTGAAGCCTCTTTTTCAACTAATTAGACAAGCTAAAACAAGCTTTTTAGGGGCAAGCGCAAAGCGCTCCGTCTCTCTTCTAATCTCTCTTTAGGGGTATTTTAACCACGCCCATGTTACGTCGGTCACTTTCATTGGCTCGTGGGCTTGCCTTTTAAAATCCGCTTGTTTTCATTCGGGAAAGGCATGCATACGTCATGCCTTTTCTGGTGTTTAGCCCTCCTCAAGTGCACCAGTAAACTACTGGAAACATACAAGGCTCTATGTTTTCCATATGGTTTCTGGACTACTTTTTCTATATATTTGGCAGCGCGATCGCACTGTATTTACACAGCACGATCGTGCTTATTTTTGTTTCCTATTTAATGTGGCAAGAAAAGTCCAGTTAGGCGTTTACAACGCTAATAGCTCTACCTCAACGTAATGTGAGACCCGTTGCATTGCAAATGCTTGTTTAAACAGCAAGGAGGCTCTGCATTTGAAATACTACAACAAGAAGGCCCACTCTGAATTACAGCACTCACTTGAAAGTACATACTGGGAAGACAATATCTCCATGATATCGAAAATTAATCTCAGTGGTAGCCCTGGGTCTCTACTAAGGAGTCTACATTTGAAGCATGAGTAAGCCTCAGCCTTACCTCTCGGTTCCAAACCCACAACGGGCTAAAATGAGGTACATACCCTAAAGTTTAACAAGGAAGGCATCCCTCATCAGCTGACTGTGGGACCTCAAGTTCTCAAACTGGTATGGTACATGAAACACAAACTTTGCAAGCTGCTAGTCAGGCAGGTTGAATACTACTGTGAGCTAAGAGGCCCTGACTAACGACTGAGGTTAAAGTGGCATATGCCACAGAGATAGACATTAACATGACTACCCTCCCTTCATATTCCTATAATTCCAAGAAAGTCAGACATGGAATGCTGATCGTGCCAAATTATGCTGTTGAAACATTCTGGTCCACTCGCCAAAATTATGGTACTTGCAAAAGACAGCAGCACATTATCTCTAATGAATGCTTCAAATGGCTTCTTCTGAAGATTGCCCACCAGAGCAGAAGAATCAGTAGCTCAAGCACTATCGTTCAGTGACCTATTTGTGGGAAAAATAGGACATTTGATGGGTTTATGCATGCTTCTTTGAGAATAGACCAACACTTGTCCAAAAGGTTAGGACAAACCATGACCTCAAGGACCAAATTGTCATGTTGAGCTGCTGAGGGCAGGGATGTCAAGGGTGTACCGTGATTTTGAGTGAGGAGGTCTGTGTTGGGGAGCTTCTCGTGAGAAACTAGAGAGTCTGAACAGTGCCATGTACCATGGCTGGTGCGCCTAATTTGGTGCCACTAGCATGAGAGTGAGGGATCTCTGCCTCAGACTCCAAACCATAAAAAGTAGGGGTGGGAGAGATAGAAAAGTGCAGACAAATATCCCTGATCAGTTAATCCATAGTGTATTGTCCATGAACTGTGGGTATGGTAGCAGGGTGGCAAAGGTTGGGCATTTTGCATTTTCTGAGATGAACAAGTCTATTTGTGGGAACCCCAACACCAGAAGTAGGGGAGTAGACACTGGAGGGGAAAGAGTTACCACTCATGGACTTGTTCATGCATCCTGAGGGCAGGTCTGCCAAATTGTAGTCCTCCCCAGGAATGTATTAAATGATCAAGTGTACTCTGTGATGCATCATCCACCACCAAATGCTTTGGGCCACACTGGACAGTTGTATTGAGTGTATGCATCTTGTTTTTGTAAGTAGAACATGGCAGTCGTGTTTCTGTGCATATCAGGACTGTCTTGTAATCTGTTAGAGCATGAAATGTCCAAAGTGAAATCTGTATAGCCAGCAGCTCCAGGTGGCTGATATAGAGGAATTGCTAGGCAGGCATCCACTTCCTCTGAATGATGAAATGGTTCAGATGTGCGTCCCAGCTGGTGAGTGAGGTGTCTGTTGTAGTATCTTGCAGAACTGAGTTTAGGAAGGGCCACCCCTTCAATAGGCTTCTTGTATTCCACCACTGCAAAGATCGATGTGTGCGGCCCCAACTCAACACTAGATAGTCTAGATGACCAGCCGTTACTTGATATCACTGTGCTATTAACACTCCTGTAACAGACGCATGTGCCGTCTGACATGAGGTACTATGGCATATGCAAGATGCCATCATGCTGAGCAGTCGCATCACAGTTCTGACTGTCCCCTGATGATCTGGCTGAAAGAGGCAGCCTGTTTTGGAAGGCTTGTACTTGTGCTGGACTGGGGAATGCCTTCCCCACCTGTGAGTCTAGGTTGGCCCGAGGAATGCCTGCAGCTGAAGGGGTTGGAGGTGGGATTTGGTCAGATTGATGGTGAAATCTAGACCATGTAAGGTCTGGATGGAGGTCTGGGTATGTGCTACACATAGTTGGTGTGTGATGCTCTTGATCAGACAGTCGTCCAGGTAGGGAAACATGTGGAGGCTGCTCTTCTTGAGATGAGCTGCTCCACAGCCAGACATTTGGTATAGACTCTTGGGACTGTAGCAACCCACAATGGAAGTACTATGAACTGGTAATGTCCACTTTCCACAAATGTCCGGTATCTTCGATGCTCTGGGGGGATGTCTATGTGGAACAAGGCTTCCTTCAGATCGAGGGCGGTCACTAAGTCACCTTTCTGGAGTAGTGGTATAACGACTTGCAGAGTAACCATGTGGAAATGCTCTGAGAGAATGTATTTGTTGAGGGGCCTGAGATCGAGGATGGGTCTGAAGGCACTGTATTTTTTGGGGGATAAGAAAGTACAAGGAATAGATCCCTTTTTGGTGTTGTTGCTGCGGAACCAGATCTATGGACCTTTTGGCGAGGAGGGACAGTATCTCCTCCTGAAGTAGTAGCAAATGTTCTGTGGACATTTTGTGTTGTTGAGGAGGAACGTTTGGTGGGGTCTGAGTGAGTTCCAGACAGGATCTCTCCGGTACAAGAACCCAATGGCCGGAAGTGATTTCTGACCAGCACATCAGAAACCATGCTACCTTCCCCCAACAGGTGATATGTTGTTGGGGGGTGCTTTGGTCTTGAGGGTTGGAGAGAATCACTGCTTTAAAGGTGCAGCTCCCTTTGGAGCTGCATCTTTTCCTCTACCCTTACCATTATTGCCCCTATAACCACCCTGTGTTACCCCGGTTGCTGCGTGGGCCTTGTGAAGGTGGAGGAGGTTTCCCTGGTGGAAGTTTTTGCTGGTCCATGGTATTGAGAGCGTCAAAAAGAGCCATGAGGAGTGGTTGCCTGTAGGGTGCCAACATTATAGCCCTATCAGTGTCTTTTATGATCTTTTTCTAGCATCTTGTCAACCTGAGGGCTGAAGAGAAGCTGGCCATCTAAGGAAACATTTAAAAGGTGCTGCTGGACATGGTTTAAAACCCACACGTGCAGCCAGGCATGGTGATGCTACAGGATGCTTGCATTATTGCCACCAGCGGTTGTGTCAGTGCCATCCAGCGCACAACAGATGTTGATAACGGAGATCATTTTTATCTCCGCTACCAATTCTTGTCCGTTCTTGCGGTACTGCTCTGGGAGATGTTGGACGAGGTCCACCATCTGATACCACTGGCCTTGGCCAGTGGGATGAGAGTTGGCATTGCACCAATGTATAGCAGTGCAGTAAGGAAGAAGGAGAGGGTGGAGGCAGTTGAGAGGTAGCCAATGCTCATGCACATCACCACTAGCAGGTGGAGTCACTAGATCCCTTGACTCCAAAAGATTTACTTCAAAGAAAACCAAGTTGTACACATCTGAGTCCAACACTAGACTGCAGAAGTATGCACAACATGTGTCTACAGACACACATGCCACAAACATGTTACGTACCCTGAAAGAACCTGTCCATAGCTTGTAATGGCTAAAAAGGAGAAAAAAAAAAACACATGATCTCCATACTCTTATCATCTAGTGTTGAGCTCGGACACTGCAACTTCTTTTTGTTTGAAGAACTACTCCCACAGTTCATTGTTTTCTGTCTGGCAGGTGATTATTGTAAGTGGAGTGTAGTTTCCAAGAGTGCTGTTTCTTGTGATTTGCAAGTTGAAGGAAAAGAAAAACATCTGTGATCCTCACCAGCTTCCAGAGGCAGGGTGGGCACATATGAATCTACAGCATTACAAGCTACGAACAGATGCAAACAGGTTAAGTAATATCTTCCATTTGCAGCTCGAGGTGTACATGCTCTGCATTGACAGTAAAGCAGTTTCCACAGAAGGGGTGGCCAGTGGGCAAATGATGCAGATGAAGTCCTTAGCACAATTTGACCAATGATTGCTTGTTGACATGCTAGAAAGGAATATCCACACAATAGTGTGTACCAAAGGTGTGTATTGTTGACCAGGTGGCACCTTTGCAGTGGTCGTCTAAAGGGATGTACCAGAGTAAAGCCAAGGTGGCACCCTGTCTCCATGTGGAGTGTACTCTGGTGGGGGCAGTGGGTTCACAGAAGTGTGCGTTTTACCTTAAAATACCTAGCCTGTATGCAATTTACAAGTGATCTCTCAATGTTCAATTTAGATATGGGGTACCCCTTGCAGGGTTTTGCAAAAGCCACAAACAGCTGAGTTGTTTCACAAAAGGTCTAGTTAATATCTAGGGTGTGTAAGGCCCTTTCAGTTTTTGAGTCTGGTTGTGGAAAGAAGACAGCTCAGTGGTCTTATTTAAGTAACAAGTTTGGGAATACCTTGGGAACACATTTGGGGTTGATCCTGTAGACGGCTCTCTCGCTGTGGACCTGAATGGAAGGTTCCTATATTTTCATGGATTAAAGGTCATTAATATGTTAGAGAGTGGCTATTGCTATTAGGAAAGCTACCTTCCATGACATGAACTGCAAGTTACAGGAGCGGAGGGGTTCAAAGGGCAGACCCATGAGCTGTGTGAGGACAATGTTATGATTCCACATGGAAGCAGGAGACATTTTGAGAGAACTCACTCTCTTAAGCCCCTCTATGAAGGCCATCACCACCGGGATTTTGAAAAGGAATGGTATTTTCCACTTTTACATTTAAAATGGAACTGTGCCTAGGTGCGACCACACTGAGGTGCATGCCAGGCTTGCCTTTTAAAAGAACAGGAGGTAGCAAATGATCTCGTACAGAGACTGTAAAGAAGTCTGTTTGTTGTGAGATAACGTAAAGGACAAATCTTTTCATCTGGCTGCATAATATGCATGTGTGGTGGGTTCACCAGCCTCACACAGCATACATTCCTCTGGGAAGTTGAGATAAGTAAACTCTAGGACCTCAGGTGCCAAATTAAGTTCAGATGTTTAGTGTTTGAGTTTACCCTGATGTTAAGTCGGAAGGTACAGCCTCAGTGACAGCCTCTCGTTGGGGGCTGATGGACATCTCTGGCAGCATAGCGTACTTCACTAACAGGTGGTTCTGGCTGAAGACTGCCCAATGCCTTGAACTGATGGGTGGAGGACGCACGTCAGTCCCTGTTGAAGGCACGTGGACTCCCCAGCACTAGGGTTGTCACATCACTTACCTCAACCTCCTGGTGTTCCGTCTAAGCCTGAGAGCCTCCCTCAGGTTTATGCAGGGAAGACAGTGCCTATAAAGACTAACAACATGACCGTCATGTACTACATTCAGAAAGAGAAGGAGAGGGAATCTCCCTCTCCACTGCTGGCTGCACTGGCTCAGAAGAACTGGCATTGGGCAGTCTTCAACCAGAACCACCTGTTAGTGAAGCACTTGCCAGGTGTGGCCAGTGACCTTGTGGACCTGCTCAGAACACGTCCACACGTGAGAGCTCACTTGAGGGAGAGGATCAAGGAAAGATCTGCCAAGCAACAGGCAGTTGCTATTTCACCACTGCAGAGATAGCTGAATATCGGCATTTCAAAACACTAGGGGGGTCATTCTGACCCTGGCGGTAAAATCCGCCAGGGCCAACGAGCGCAGGAGCACCGCCAACAGCCGGTTTTCCGCTGCCCTGGGGAATCATGGGGATTCCGACCCCCATACCGCCATCCTGTTACTGGCGGTTTTGGCCGCCAGGCAGAGGATGGCGGTATGGGGTGTTGTGGGGCCCCTGGGATGGCATGGGCACTGCAGGGGCCCCCGTAACAGGGCCCCACCAAGATTTTCAGTGTCTGCCATGCAGACACTGAAAATCGCGACGGGTGCAGCACCCCTTCCACTCCGCCGGCTCCATTCGGAGCCGGCATCCTCATGGAAGGGTGTTTCCCGCTGGGCTGGCGGGCGGCCTTCTGGAGGTCGCCCGCCAGCCCAGCGGGAAAACCCAGAATACCCGCGGCGGTCTTTTGACCGAGCAGCGGTATTCTGGCGGTCCCAGCCAGGCCGGCGGCTTCCGCCGCCGGCCGGGGTCAGAATGACCCCCTAGATCTTTTCACTAGCCCTCTAGTAGTAAGCATTACTGTGCAAGGCACTCTTTTCGGGTGGGCATATGTGCACTCTCACATGGGGTACTACTACAGTCTACAGGAAAGCCAACCACATTTCTTCTCAGGGTGAAACACAAGCAAACCTCAAAATAAACTGCGTTCAACCCTCTGGTAGCTTGGCACAAAGCAGTCAGTCTTAAATTAGAGGCAATGTAGAGCTTCGAGCAGTAATAAAGTGAAAACAACACAAAAACATCCCATACAGATTTAGAAAAAGAGTAATATTTAATAATTACTTTATCACTGAAACAACAAACATCCAACCAGTAGAATGGGAGATATGGAATTTTAAAGATTTAGATAAAAATAGTGTTTTAAAGTATAAGGGACCGAACGTTATTTGGTTGCGCCAGACCAGGACAACATCCCAAGTTCAGGCTGACGCAGATTGAGCATGGGCAGGGTATAGGGACCAAGATAAGCCCACAGAACAAAGTACCTTAAATCCTGTTTGCAGAGTGTTGTGAGATCACATGTTGGGGATGCGTACAGAGCGGCGGTTCTGATGCACAGCATCAGTTCTGCCCAAGAGACTACAGCTTGGCTGGCAGAGCACCTTCAAACCGACTTCCAAGGGTCCAGGACTGGGGTGGCACCACTTGGGGGCAAGGCTCACAGCGGGCAGAGTCCAGGTGCTGGGGCAAGGTGGCTCAAGCCTATTCTGTCTGGTCAGGAGGCTAGCCAGCTAACCCTTGAAGTCCCTCTGGCGGTCCTGGGTTCATGATCCAGGTCAAGTCCTTGTCACTCAGGCAGTAGGGCAGCAGAGTAGCAGTCCTTCTTGCAGTGAAGCAGCACAGAGGTCCTTCTGAGAACCAGAGGAGTACTGAAGGGTTATCTGAGGGTCCAACATTTTTCCACCCCCAGAGGTGTCTGGAATTTCCTTCCAGCCTGCCCTGACCCCAGTTTGTCTGTGGCACAAAAGACTAATGGGAATTCTCTTTTGAGTATGCTGAGGTAGAGCCTTTGTGATGTGTAAGTATGGTAGGGAACAGCTCCTTCCCCCATCAAGTAAGACATGATCCATCCTGCCAACAGCCATTCCCCTTTTTTCTCCTAGTCTGAAAGGAATACACAAAGACCAACTGCCAGCTACACCTAGTCAAGTGACCCAGGATATAGGCTACAAGCTAAAAAAAATGGTTGGGACAACACAATGGCAACTTCCTAAAAGTGGCATTTTCAGAAGTGTGACTTAAAATTTGACATACCATTAAAGAGTGTTTCAAATTATACTTATTTTTTTAGACACAATACTCAACTTACTTACCTGCTCCCAACTGAAAGTTATCACTTATTAAACATAAGGTAACCCAATTTTATCCTATGGGAGAAGCAGACCTTACAGTAGTGAAAACTAATTCACAAGTTCTCCCTGGACATGTAAACCTTAAAAGAATGCATCCTACTTCTTAATTACACTGTTTTCTGGGCTGTTTAGGGCCTTCTCTAGGGGTGACCAATATGTACTAAAAGGGATGGTTTAGGCCTGGCAAAAGGTTTATTTTGTCAGGTCAAAATGGCTGTTTGAAACTGCGCGCACACACACACTCGTTGCAATGGCAGGACTGAGTTATGTTTAAAAGGCTACTCAAGTGGATGGCGCAATCAGTGCTTCAGGTGCACTGTTAGCTTTTAATTTACAGGCCCTGGGTGTGTGTGTGTGTATGGACGTAAGTAAATTAAATCAGCCAATTGTGTGTAAGCCAATTTCACCATGTTTAACGAAGGGAGCACAAATGCTTTAACACTGGTTAGCAGGGGTAAAGTGTGCAGAGTCCTAAAGCCAAGAAAAATGAATTCAGCAAAAACAGAAGTAAGGCAAAAAGCTTGGAAGAAGACCACCCTAAGGCTGACAGACCTAACACAATGCATGAAGCTATCATCCCCAAGAGTTTTGTTACAGTCCTTACTGTTTGATGACAGCTTGTCTGAAAAGAGGCAGATGTTGGAATTCCAAAACCCTTTGCTCACCGGGGCATGCTCTCCCTGTAACAGTGTTCATGATGGATCTTAGAAAGAGCTTTATTCATTGGGGATGGAGGTGGGAATTTTTGACACTAATAGTAAACCTTAGGCTGAAGAAGGGGCACCAGTGTCTTGGTGTGTACTAGGCATTCTTGGTTGTCAGCCAGCCATCATTGCATCTTATGATGCATCTAGCATCTCTCTCTGCAGTACCTAAGTGTTGTTTTGTAGTTGAAGGCAGCACAGACGTTGCAGGATGTGTTGTCATGGTCAAAGGGATTAGAGACAAAGGTCAAAAACACTGTGCTGGTCCAACCACAGGTATTTGGTGTTGCACCTTAGGCAGAATTGGAAGGATGTACTTTCCATAATCTCCTCTGGGCACTCTCAGACTATTTGACCTGTTTCACCAAAGGTTGTTGATGGTGGTCGCTGCAGGAATTCAGGTTCCTGGAATCAAGTGTTGTCAGAACAAACGTCTCTGAGGAAGTAGAGAAGGTTTTCCAGTTGTCTTCTGAGTTGTAGCTCACAACGTGTCAAAGAGTTTGGCACGCAAAGTCAGCGCAAATACATCTGCATTTGAGCTTTTGCTCAAAGTGTCCGAACCAGATGTTGGAAGAAAACAATTGGATGTGGAGTCCATCTCCTCATGCATTGTGAGGAGTCACAACAGGTCTCATGACTCCGAGCTCTTCTAACAAAATCAAGATGCAACTGCAACACCAACACTAGATGGCAGGAGTAGGCAGAGCAGCTTTAACTACATATGATACAAACAAACACAAGACCCACTACGGTAAGTGATAGCACACCGAAAAGAGAGGTTCGGTCAGGTTAAAATATTAATTCAAACACTATAACAGATTAAACCAAATGATAAATATGAATTAAACACAAGAGACTGGTTTCAAGATGAAAGACTACCTTGTGACCAAACAAGACTTTTGGGTTTCAGAATGGAAAGGCACCATAACACAGTAAGCGTGGTTGCTATTTTTGGATGAGAGTGTGAATGCATTTATTATCACAAAGTAAGGTGGCACATCCGTTATAAGACAAGAACTGAAGATTAAGCTCCAGGAACTGCTTTAATAGGAAGGACACAGGGCTCTCTGTGACTTGCTGGTGATTCCATTTCGCGGATGGACAGCTATAATAGCACAAATTACATGTTTTAATGGAGACTTCCAAGATTCTGCCAATTTTTCCAGACAAAGTAGCCATACATGACATTTCAATTCTAAATCGATAATTAAGAGTAGAACTTCAGTTGCCAACAGTGCATTAAACCTAGACAGTATTTTAGTAAAGGCCACACTCTGGGCATGTGTCAAATCTATCTGGAGAGATAAAAAGGGCTAAACTGTTGGTACCATGAGTTTGATCAATCTTCATTTGCCCACATTTCATTGGATGTTGTGATGAAAACATATTGGATTTTTTTAAACTAAATCTTAAAAGTGGAGGACAAGAAACGGAGGACATTCATTAATCTGGTGCGGCACAGAAGGAAAAAAATTAAACAGAGCATTTAAGTCACAGAATACAAGTCAGCAGAAAGAAGCAAACAGAGCATCAAGTGTCAGAAATGCTGCACACAGGAACAGAGAACAAAACACTATGGGGGTTATTACAACTTTGGAGGAGGTGTTAATCCGTCCCAAAAGTGACGGATATACCACCAGCCGTATTACGAGTTCCATAGGATATAATGGACTCGTAATACGGCTGGTGGTATATCCGTCACTTTTGGGACGGATTAACACCTCCTCCAAAGTTGGAATAACCCCCTATGTTCCTAATTAAAAAATGGTTTATGGGGGGAAAAAAACACAACAAACATTAAGCCACCATTTGGAATCCTGGTAAAGTTAAGATGCAAAAGAAATGTGTACGTTCCTTGGAGATTCAATGACCATTCTTTTCCTAAAAACAAAATCTGATTTACCTTTGGTTTAGAGCATGGATACTGAAATAGATGGACCTTGCAGAAATCGTCAGCTACTGCTATCATTTTTCGGTTGTGGGATCTTACTACAGCATTAATATCGGTCCCGTCTGACCCTTCAGGCCACACTCCTAAGATACAAAAAAACTTATTTAACGCATAGTATGCATAAAAGTATAAATTAAATAACAAGAATACATGAAAAACACACACAATAACTTCAACTTGACCTTACCTTTCCCCATGTCTTCAGAATGCTTTAAGGCACATATAAGCTAAAATGTATACCACAATAAAACTAAAATTAAATAAATTAACATATTATATTCTTGGCCAAGTGGGCTAACTCGTGGTGACTTTCTCCATTTTCTCAACTGCAACAAAGTGTTTGTTACAGATTATGCTGCGATATGAGGGAACAATGAGAAGTCTTGTCTCTAATATCAGTCTTTAGTTCGAACCAAACCACAGAATGGATGCATCCACTGAACCAATGAGCTTCTACAATCAATCTTTCTTAATGTGGTGTCCTCAAATAATAAAGTTCTTGATACAGGAGTAAGGCTTCATCCACTTGCATGACAACCTCGGTAATGTTTTAGTCCGCCATTTGAGGAGCCTTAATGTGGAGAGATGACTGCTGAACATCATAATAGCAACCTTTGCTGTGAAGAGTTGAAGGATGTGCAAGTAGGGGATTATGCAGGGCGTGGCTCTAGGAAAGCTCCTGTGGCCAACCCCCTGCTGCACACAACCATGTGCAGGGAGGTTGACTACATCTGGTGGGTTGGGGCATGATCTGATCACAGGGCAAGCTCAGAGCCCAACACCTATTGTATGTTGGATGCAGGGTCTGGTGTGACATCAGGTCCTGCAGACAGCATACAACCTCCTCTGTGCATGTCCAAAGTCTGTGCATAGTGGGGGCTTGCTATTTCTGGAGGTGTGGGGCAGACCCTGGCAACAGGCTAAGCCCTGTGTCATAACTGTTCAACGGACGACCAAACATCCTGTGCAGTGGAGGGGTTTGATGCTAAATCTATACTAAAATGTTACTATTTTAAAATTAGGAAGCTGTTAAGCGACTGAAAAGATGGGTAGGCTGAGTAAACACATGTAAATGAGATGCGGTACTTGTACAGATGTCTCTTTTCAGCTATTTTTAGCCCTTTTAAAAATACATTATGCCTCAAATTAATAAAAACCATGCCTCTTCTCACATTTTTATCCTGCTGGTGTCATACCGGAATTCACAAATCAGTCCTTATTTACTTCTGCCTGCTTCTCAGGAGATGCTTCAAATTCAACCGCTCCTATTCCAACAAAATGGTGTTCAGGAGTGCCATACTTTTGTCTTGAATACAAAATGGCGGCGGTTTAAATGCTCATTAGAACTTTGGGCTGACGCCGCATTTTATTATTAGGGAGCCAACAGGCTGCTGCTGGTACTGGAAGTACACCTTTCACTCTGAAGATCAGAATGTTTTACTGAAATGGTTGAGGGAGATATTTAAGAACTCATGGAAAATGTGATGTCATTTTAGTTTTCTACAGCACTAACCATAATTTCTTTGACAAAAAGAACAACCTTACTCTTTACTCTCTTCACTTACTGCAGTCTCATCTGTGGGAAATGCTTTCCGTTCTATCAAGATGGCATTCAGGTGTGCCACAGTTGTGTCACAAATACAGAATGCTAGAACTTTAGTTGTTGAGTAGAACACCGTTGCAGAAGAACACCGGGTAATCAACTGACACTGCTCAAGTTAAAGTACATGTTTTCCTTAGAATAACAGACTTTATTCTCACATGGCTGAGGAAGACTGTGTGAACTTATTGAAATAGCTGTCTCGTTTTACCTTGTGTAGCACCTCCCAAAAGCTCATTGCAAAATCATGAGGCAACAGTTCTCTCTCAAACATGGTTTGTCAAATTGCTGCAGAGGGTCAGCATTTATTACAGAATACAATCTAGCACCTTATCAGCATTTCTAAAATGAGTATAATAACAAACAAATGATTTATATTGTGACAAAAATCTGTTATCACCCTTTATATGTGCTATTTTTGAACTTCCTAATCTGTCATTTACTACAATGCATTTCAATGGGGACAATGTCCCCAAGTCCTGCAATGGCTGCACAACATGTCTATGTTGTGGCAGCAAATCAATCGGGGGTCCCTTTAGGACCACCCCACTATTCCATTGGTGCTCACCCTGTCTCTTTTTTAATTCATTTTCAGGATGCAGTGACTGGATCACTGACACAATATCAAAGCAAACAATATCGTTTGACACAAATATGGTGTCACAAATAATATTTACCAAAATATGGTTAACTATACTTATAAATGTAAGTACAAAAATATTGGGAAAAATTGACAAAAATATAGATTTTTTAATACAGAGTTTAAAGTAGTAATTCTTAAATAGTTTAATGTATAAGGAAAATGTCACTTACCCAGTGTACATCTGTTCGTGGCATGGGACGCTGCAGATTCACATGCTTTGCACATCCCGCCATCTAGTGTTGGGCTCGGAGTGTTACAAGTTGTTTTTCTTCGAAGAAGTCTTTTTCGAGTCACGAGATCGAGGGACTCCTCCCCTTTCGGCTCCATTGCGCATGGGCGTCGACTCCATCTTAGATTGTTTTCCCCACAGAGGGTGAGGTAGGAGTTGTGTATTATGGTAATAGTGCCCATGCAATGGAGTAAGTATGTATGTACATAATGTGGTTTAAAGTGATATATTTACAAATTTACAAATGTTCAAGATCAACTTCAAGCGGCTACAGATTCCCGGGGAGGCGGGCGGGTGCATGTGAATCCGCAGCGTCCCATGCCACGAACAGATGTACACTGGGTAAGTGACATTTTCCGTTCTATGGCATGTGTAGCTGCAGATACACATGCTTTGCATAGACTAGTAAGCAGTTATCTCCCCAAAAGCGGTGGTTCAGACTGTAGGAGTTGAAGTTGTTTGGAACAAAGTTCGTAGTACTGCTTATCCTACTGTGGCTTGTTGTGTGGTTAACACGTCCACGCAGTAGTGTTTGGTAAACGTATGAGGCGTAGACCATGTGGCTGCCTTACATATTTCAGTCATTGGAATGTTTCCTAGAAAAGCCATGGTAGCACCTTTCTTTCTAGTTGAGTGTGCCTTTGGTGTTATAGGCAGTTCTCTTTTTGTTTCGAGATAACAGGTTTGAATGCATTTAACTATCCATCTAGCAATGCCTTGTTTGGATATTGGGTTTCCTGTTAGAGGTTTTTGGAAAGCAACGAACAATTGTTTGGTTTTTCAAATTTGTTTTGTTCTGTCAATGTATTACATTAACGCTCTTTTGATGTCTAATGTATGTAGTGCTCTTTCAGCTACAGAATCTGGCTCTGGAAAGAACACTGGTAGTTCCACTGTTTGATTAAAGTGGAACGGTGATATGACTTTTGGTAAGAACTTAGGATTTGTTCGTAAAACTACTTTATGCTTGTGTATTTGAATAAAGGGTTCTTGTATGGTAAATGCTTGTATCTCACTTACTCTTCTTAGAGATGTGATGGCAATTAGAAATGCTACTTTCCATGTTAAGTATTGTATCTCACATGAGTGCATGGGTTCAAACGGTGGACCCATGAGCCGTGTTAAGACAATGTTAAGGTTCCACGAAGGAACTGGTGGCGTCCTTGGTGGGATAATTCTTTTCAGACCCTCCATAAAAGCCTTTATGACTGGGATCCTAAATAGTGATGTTGAATGCGTAATTTGCAGATAAACCGAAGTAGCGGTGAGATTAATTTTAATAGATGAAAAAGCTAGCTTTGACTTTTGTAAGTGCAGTAGGTAGCTGACGATGTCTTTAGCAGATGCGTGTAAGGGTTGTATTTGTTTATTATGGCAGTAATAAACAAATCTTTTCCACTTATTTGCATAGCAATGTCTTGTGGTTGGTTTCCTAGCTTCTTTTATGACCTCCATACATTCTTGTGTGAGGTCCAGATGTCCGAATTCTAAGACTTCAGGAGCCAAATTGCTAGATTCAGCGATGCTGGATCTGGGTGTCTGATCTGTTGTTTGTGTTGGGTTAACAGATCTGGTCTGTTTGGTAGTTTGACATGAGGCACTACTGAGAGGTCTAGTAGTGTTGTATACCAAGGTTGTCTTGCCCAAGTTGGTGCTATTAGTATGAGTTTGAGTTTGTTTTGACTCAATTTGTTTACCAGATATGGAAGGAGTGGGAGAGGGGGAAAAGCGTATGCAAATATCCCTGACCAACTCATCCATAACGCATTGCCCTGAGACTGATCCTGTGGGTATCTGGATGCGAAGTTTTGGCATTTTGCGTTTTCTTTTGTTGCAAATAGGTCTATTTGTGGTGTTCCCCATCTTTGGAAGTAGGTGTTTAGTATTTGTGGGTGAATCTCCCATTCGTGGATCTTCTGGTGATCCCGAGAGAGATTGTCTGCTAACTGATTCTGAATCCCTGGAATATACTGTGCTATTAGGCGAATGCGGTTGTGAATCGCCCAATGCCATATTCTTTGTGCCAGGAGACACAACTGTGTTGAGTGTGTTCCTCCTTGTTTGTTCAGATAATACATTGTTGTCATGTTGTCTGTTTTCACAAGAATGTGTTTCTGTCTTATTATAGGTTGAAATGCTTTCAACGCTAGAAACACTGCCAGTAGTTCTAAGTGATTTATGTGAAACTGTCTCTGCTGAGTGTCCCATTGTCCTTGGATGCTGTGTTGGTTGAGGTGTGCTCCCCCACCCTATCATGGAGGCATCTGTCGTTATTACGAATTGAGGCACTGGATCTTGGAAGGGCCGCCCTTGGTTTAAATTTATATTGTTCCACCATTGAAGCGAGGTGTATGTTTGGCGGTCTATCAACACTAGATCTAGAAGTTGACCCTGTGCCTGTGACCATTGTGATGCTAGGCACTGTTGTAAGGGCCGCATGTGCAATCTTGCGTTTGGGACAATGGCTATGCATGAGGACATCATGCCTAGTAGTTTCATCACCATCTTGACTTGTATCTTTTGTTTTGGATACATGGCCTGTATTACATTGTGAAATGCCTGTACCCTCTGCGGATTTGGAGTGGCAATCCCTTTTGTTGTGTTGATTGTCGCCCCTAAGTATTGCTGTGTTTGACACGGCTGAAGGTGTGACTTTGTGTAGTTGAGTGAGAAACCTAGTTTGTGGAGGGTTTCTATGACATACTTTGTGTGTTGTGAACACCGTTCTTGCGTGTTGATTTTGATTAACCATTCGTCTAGGTACGGGAACACATGTATTTGCTGCCTTCTGATATGAGCAGCTACTACTGCCAGGCATTTTGTAAAAACTCTTGGCGCAGTTGTTATCCCGAATGGCAACACTTTGAATTGGTAATGTACCCCTTGGAATACAAACATTAAGTACTTTCTGTGTGAAGGATGTATCGGTATATGGAAGTATGCATCCTTTAGGTCTAGTGTTGTCATGTAGTCTTGTTGTTTGAGCAGTGGGATTACGTCCTGTAATGTCACCATGTGAAAGTGATCTGATTTGATGTAGGTATTTAATGTTCTGAGATCTAATATGGGTCTTAGAGTTTTGTCCTTTTTGGGTATGAGAAAGTACAGAGAGTAAACTCCTGTTCTTTTCTGTTGAATTGGTACTAATTCTATTGCTCCTTTTTGTAGCAACGTTTGGACCTCTTGTCCTAGAAGATCCATGTGTTGTTTTGACATATTGTGTGTTTTCGGTAGGACGTTTGGAGGGAATTTGTGAAATTCTATGCAATAACCATGCTGGATAATTGCTAGGACCCAAGTGTCTGTAGTTATTTCCTCCCAATGTTTGTAAAACTTGGTTAGTCTTCCCCCCACAGGTGTTGGGTGTTGGGGATTTGTGACTTCGAAGTCACTGCTTGTTTTGCAGAGTTTTGGGACTTTGGAACTTTCCTCTACTCTTTTGGAATTGTCCCCCTCTATATTGTCCCCGAAAACTTCCCCGCTGATATTGACTCTGATAAGTGGGCCTTGTTTGTGAGGTTGTGGGTTCTGTAGTTTGTCCTCGAAACCCCCCTCTAAACTGAGTTTTGCTAAATGTGCCTCTGCTCTGTGGGGAGTAGAGTGAGCCCATGGCTTTGGCCGTATCAGTGTCTTTAAGTTTTTCGATAGCAGTGTCCACCTCCGGCCCAAACAACTGCTGGCCGTTAAAAGGCATATTAAGCACGGCTTGTTGTATTTCCGGCTTGAATCCTGACATACGCAACCATGCGTGTCTCCTTATGGTTACTGCTGTATTTACTGTCCTAGCAGCTGTATCTGCTGCATCCATTGCTGACCGTATCTGATTATTTGAGATACTTTGTCCTTCTTCCACCACTTGTTGTGCCCTCTTCTGGAACTCCTTGGGTAAGTGTTCAATGAAATGTTGCATTTCGTCCCAATGAGCCCTATCATATCTTGCCAGCAGTGCCTGTGAGTTGGCAATACGCCATTGGTTGGCAGCTTGTGCTGCAACCCTTTTCCCCGCAGCGTCGAACTTGCGACTCTCCTTGTCTGGAGGTGGTGCGTCTCCTGAGGTGTGAGAGTTTGCTCTCTTGCGAGCTGCCCCTACTACCACAGAGTCTGGTGTTAATTGCTGCGTGATATATACAGGGTCTGTTGGCGGTGGCTTGTACTTTTTTTCTACTCTTGGAGTTATGGCCCTGCCCTTCACAGGCTCCTGAAACACCTGTTTGGAGTGTTTTAGCATTCCGGGTAGCATAGGTAAGCTTTGATATTGGCTATGAGTGGAGGATAGTGTATTAAACAAAAAGTCATCCTCAATAGGTTTTGCGTGCAAGGTAACGTTATGAAATGCAGCTGCTCTTGACACCACCTGTGTGTAAGCTGTACTGTCCTCAGGTGGCGACGTCCTCGCTGGGTAACAGTCTGGGCTGTTATCTGACACTGGCGCATCATAAAGATCCCATGCGTCGGGATCAACCTGACTCATTCCAGTATGAGTTGGGGATTGCATCAGTGGTGGAGTGGCTACCGGTGATGTGTGCGTTGATGGTGGTGGGGATGGGGGCGGTGTTGTTTGTTTTGCCACCTTTGCCTGGGGGTGTTTGTCCTTTTCTTGAAAGGCAAGTCTTCTTTTCATCCTAATTAGGGGAAGAGTACTTATCTTCCCTGTGTTCTTTTGGATGTGGAGCCTTCTCTGGGTGTAGTCTGGCTCCATTGACTGTAGTTCTTGTCCGAACTTATGTCCTTGCATTTGGGAGGACAGTCCCTGTTCCTCTGTGTAGGAACCTGATTTCGATTCCGAGGCTGGATGTTTCGGAATAGAAACCTTTTCTGTAGCCTTTTTCGGCTCCGACGACACCTTCTTTATTTTCGGCATCCCACTCTCTCGGTGCCGACTTGTTTCGGTGCCGCTCTCTCGGTTCCAAACTTGCTCGGACCCGCTGTCTCGGGCTCGAGTTTGCTTTGTGCCGGTATCTCGACCGGAGTCGGATGACTTCGACACATGCGTGCCCTTTTTCGGTGCCGATGGTCGGTCACCTATTTTTCAGGTCAAGCCATGGCCTGCTGGCGGTGGCGTTCCCTGGGCTTTTATGGTCTTCTCGTGAGTTTTGTGTGTCGACGTCTTACTCACGGTTTTAGGCGTCTCTTCGGGATCGAGCTCGTCCGAGTCCGAGTCCTGGATGGAAAAGGTTTCTTCTTCCTCCTCCAAGCGTGTTTGTCCTGTCGGCGCCGACTCCATTTGCAGTCTTCTTGCTCTTCGGTCTCTTAGTGTCTTCCTCGACCGAAACGCTTGACAGGCTTCACAAGCATCTTCTTTGTGTTCTGGAGACAAACACAAGTTACAGACCAGGTGCTGATCTGTATACGGATACTTGTTGTGGCATTTGGGGCAGAAGCGGAATGGGGTCCGTTCCATCAGCCTTGAAGAGACATGTGGTCGGCCGACCAGGCCCCGACGGGGGATCGAAAAAAAAACAAAGGGCCACCGGAGCTCTTCAAAAGTCGGTGTCGATCTGTTGTAACTAACCCGATACCGAACGCAAACAATACCGTTGAATTTTCCGAGATTCTAACTATCTTTCCGAACCGAAACACAGAGCGAAAAGGAACAAGTCTGAACCCGATGGCGGAAAAAAAACAATCTAAGATGGAGTCGATGCCCATGCGCAATGGAGCCGAAAGGGGAGGAGTCCCTCGATCTCGTGACTCGAAAAAGACTTCTTTGAAGAAAAACAACTTGTAACACTCCGAGCCCAACACTAGATGGCGGGATGTGCAAAGCATGTGAATCTGCAGCTACACATGCCATCAAACATGTATTAATATACATTAAATATATTCCACTAGTATTTAATATATAAATGAACAAGTTACTTACCTTCGGTAACACCTTATCTGGTAGAGACAGACTAGATGTGGATTCCTTACCCTTGAATTATTCCCAGGCACCAGACTGGATCCGGAAAACTTTTTCAGCAGTATCTGTGCTTCAGTAGAGGTTGTTGTAACTCTGTATCGACGTCATCCTCTGAATATGACAACAACAGAGAATCAGTTTCTTCTGTCACTAGAATCCACACAACAATGCGGAGACACTATAGAAACTGGCAATGGAACAGTGTATGACAAGATAAGTTGATGTAAACTAGAATGTACAAATACCAAATTGAAAATCATGGCATAAGAATGCCAAAAAAAACAAGGCAGAAGTAAGATAAAAGAGTTCACAGAGCAGGGAGAGTGGGTGGTTCGGTAAGGAATCTGTGGCTAGTCTGTCTCTGCCAGACAAGGCGTTACCGAAGGTAAGTAACTTGTTCATCTGACAGAAACAACTAGCCGCAGATTCCTTACCTTAGAATAAGATGCCAAAGCAGTAATAACCTAGGAGGAGGGTCTGTAAACACATCCTACCCAAGTCTCACAAGAAACAACTGGTCAAACTAAAGGAGTAGTAGACCAGACAAGAGCGAGACAAGGTGAGAAGAATTCATCTCACCCGAAGAGAGTGGACGACACACAGAATAGTGTAAAAAAGCATAAAATTCCATGGGGTGCAGAACGTATGGCAATGAAAATTAATCTGTTGGTAGAGAACAACAACAGGGAAATTAACATCAAGCACTCCAAAATGGAAACTGAAGGAGCAAGATTCAAAAGTGTCCCTAATGGTCACGGAGACAACAGGAATGGTAACCCCTAGAGGATATGAATAAATGGAAGCAATGCAAATATGCTGCTCCCACCAGGTTGTATAGGCAAAACCCGAAAGATGCTTAAACAGAAAGAGTAACCCAAAATACTGAATGCACATCCCTAGGAACATCCAAGGGGAAAACCTGAGGCGAGGTCAAAGAGATCTAGGAGACACCTAGAGGAAGTCGACAGAAGGCACAAAAGGTGAGCAATATGCCTGACATACAATGGTTAAAAGATGAGGTCTGGAGGATGCATGCCGAGACACCAATAAGCACAGCGATAGATGATAAGACATGGACATGGATGTGGCCATACATATGATATTTGCAGAGATGCAGAGGGTCATGTGAACACAGATCCCAATATAAAAATATAGACATAGACCTATGAAGCTGAAATGAGAAATAGGTATAAATGCCTATTTAGGTAGGATATACAGAGGACATAGAAAGATAAGAGCTGCGCAACAGCACAGGAGTAAAAGAAAGGAGGGGAGAGAGAAAGTACACCCCTCAAGAAAGAAAACCCAGCCAAACAGGAAAATCACAACAATGGGACTAAAAGTAAAAATAGGTTGGTAAAACCATCCACTGATAGGAATCAACAGAAACCTAGCAGTGCATGAAAAAGACCAACACGAGGCATACAAATATCACACCAGTAAAAGCTAACCACAGAACGATAAGGCAATAGCAAGGACTAGCTAGCAGATAGAAAAACAAACACTGAAGAAAGGACTGATGGAAAAGTGACAGAATCCCAGAAGGATAGCCAGCGTATAAAAAAGAAATCCACATGCGAACCCAAGAATGAAATACAAGGATGAAGGAAATATCCAACGGAAGAATGAAATATGAGTACCATCTTGCAGCTGACATAGAAAGGATGAAGCAACTGCTAAGACTGGAATACTACATAACAAATGCCTGAACATAGCGGTCAAAAAGATGACCGAGGTACACAGAAGAGGGAAAAAAATCCCAGGAAGGGAAAGAAACCCTCTAATGGGACAGAATGCAGAAACAGGAACCCATACAAAATTGGATGATGCCCCCAACCTACAAGAGCAGGGCAGGGGAACAAGAAATAGGCATACTAACAGTGTGGAAAGAATAGCCAAGTGTTGTTCTACTGGCAGGAGACAACCTTTGACCTGGCCATCGTGTAGTCATGAGGCACAGCAAAAAAACAGACCACCTCCATGACTGGACCCAAAGGTCAGAAGGAGGACAAAAATGTCCAGAAAGAAGAACGAGAAGATGAAGGTGGTATAAGGCCAGACAAGAGATAACGCAAAGGTGAAAAGTAGTGACCCATAAGGGCGACAGATTATGCTCCCCACTTGTAGCATATAATAGCCAGAAGAGGTAGCATATAATAGACAGAAGAGGTAGGTGGAAACAAAGAGGTACCAACATCCGCAACGGAAGCAGACCATGGAAAAGAGGTAGAAAACCAAGTCCCACTACAGCAATAGAAAAGGACACTGGTATAAAATAGCAGTAGAACCCAGAGTGAAACAAGTGCTCCCAGAAGGAGCACTGCGCAAGTTCCCAGTAGGGAAGAGATAATTATAAAAGAAGGGACAAAAGCCTTCCCCAATTGCTCTGGAGAGCAAGGACTGGAAACGACTCAGACACAAGGCAGAACCTTGTAGAGAGGGCAATCTCTTAAGCAAATCGCTTATCTGCTGAGTACAACAGAAAACTCCTTTTAAGAGATTTAAGACCCAGACCAGGTCAGAAAATAATAATGAAGCCTGCCCACCATAGTGGGGTTAATAAACAGAACACCTGCAATGCAGGAGCGCCACCCTGAGTGCTAGAACATAAGAAAAGCACCTGCAAAGAGCAGGAATACGACACTGGGTGTCGCATAACAATCAAGAAGTACATCACTTTAATGTGGGTAGGAAAATAGTGCAACGGGGGGGAAAAAAATGCAACTGCCCTTGAACAATGTGACCAAACCAGAAGACTCTGGAGAACAAAGAGGACTTACAACTGAGTCCCACCATCAGCATCTCTAAAGCGACATAAGGCCAAGTATGCATGTGCACCTAAAAGGGAGGTGCCATCAAAAGGCACATCAAGTAAAGAAGCTTGCACTGCTTCTGAGAAATTGGAAGAATGTAACCATGCCCTTTGTCGCAGCGCTGCCGATGAAGCCAAAATCCTTCAAACAGAATGTGTGGCAGGCTGCTGACCATCCTGTACAAAAGGTGTTAGAGCAAGGCTAGCCTCATCAGGCAGAGAACAAAATTCAAGCCACTGAATCCCACAAAACGTGGGCGAAGCATGGCAACGACACAGGACTATTGGTTAAAAGCAAGGCAGAACTAGACGAATCGAAAATCCACCTACCAGACGCGTCCAGCTGTCTGGCATCACGCTCTAGTGGGACAGGAGTAACCTGCATAAAACTGTGCAGCCAAAGCAGTTTGCACCACAAAACTTTGAGTAGATAGATGCTGCTGGACGCATGACTGATCCTCCGGGTCTGGCCTGTGTCTATGCGAGATACAGTGCTCCACAGGGGGGGACAGATATTGGCTGGGTCCAAACTCCCAAAAGGATATCATAAAGAGCCTCACAATAACGAAGGACCAGCTCCACAGAAGACAGGTCAGGATGTAAGACATTAAGCAAAGGGTCCGTGGACAACTGGACTGTAGGAAGCTGTAAATGTAACACTTCCGACACATGTTTAAACATGTCTTCAAAAGCAGAACCAACCTCTGAAACCAACCCAGGGCATGATAGGAGGCTGAAAGCCGGCAAAGAGTCCAGACCGTTAGCACTGGCTGAATCCACAAACCAATCCGATTGAGGAAACAGAATGGTGCTGAAATTGGTAGGCTGAGAATGGAAATTGGGCTCCTCTGCTGGAATAACTAGAGGTGAAGCCTCAGAAGACAGAGGAACAGCCAACTCCAACAGTGCCACTCCCGTTGTCAGAGTCCATTGACATCGGGACGGAGACACCTCGACATCAGAATGGGTGTCGTCTGACTCTGGGGATACAACAATCGGGGCGTCAAGCGCAGGTGCCACCACTGCTGAAGTCGGTAAGGTAGAAATGGATCCCAAAATCGGAGTCATAAGAGAGGAGACAGGAGTAGAAGATTGAAGCCATGGGAGGCTATGCATTGGCGCTGAACCGACTCAGAAGTCGAGGGGCCCAATGGGCACCTAGGTCAAAGCCGCTGGTGAGGACCCTGTCAGGACACCTGCCACCTCCTTAGGGCCCTAGGGTGCTCCAGAGGGAGGGGAAGGCCCAAAAACAGCATGCAAGGATGAGTAATAGTCCTGCATCTGGGCCAGAGTCACCCCGGTGTCGGGATAAAGTGGGAGGCACGGGGTCGACCCCTGCGCAGGCTCGTCCTCAGAGGAACAGAAGGAGCTGTGCAGGGATGGTGAAGCTAGAGGAGGACGCGACTTCGACAGAGGGTGACGCTTACCTTGAGACGTCACAGGATCTGGAGACTTCAAAGGAGCCGTACATGTGTGACTCCTGGAATGGTTGCTAGGATGAGCCGTAGAAGGACGACGACGCCTATAGGAATCCTGTGAAAAATGCAACACCCGCGCCGTCAGGAGCTTTATCCACCGTTCCCACAACGCCTTAGGCCTCAACTGTTGACAGGCGCCGCAGTCGTTGGTATTGTGGTGGGTGCCTAAGCACCACATACAAACAGAGTGGGGGTCCATGACTAACATCTGTTGAGCACCAGACCCACAAGACAAAGCCAGAAGGCATAAACACTGTTCCGATGACGAAAAACCGTTGAGGGAAGGGCAATAAAACTGCCCAAAGGTAACCGCTTCTCCGGATCCGCGTTGCTGCGCGGAAAAAAGGAAACTGACATCAGTGCATCAGGGAGGGACTATATGGGCTCCGTCTACGTCCTAGCCGGAGGATGATGTTGATACGGAGTCGATCGACACCCTCTACCAACACGCAGATGTACTGGTGAAAAAGGTTTCTGGATCCAGTCTGGTGCCTTGGGGGAATTCTAAGGTAAGGAATCTGCAGCTAGTTGCATCTATCAGATAAAGATATATATATATATATATATATATATATATATATATATATATTCACACACACACACACACAATTATAATAATGTAACATAATAAAAATATTTATTTTACATTTTTTTTATATTTCAAATGTATTAATAGAAATACATATAACTAATAAAATATATATTAAATATATTGTTTTATATTATGTATATTCCAAGATATACATTTAAAATGAATAAAAGGAATATATAGTGTAAAATAAATATTTTTAGTGTTACTATGTACATATAAAAACATACATACACAATAAAACCATAAATATTATACACAATCTATTAAGAAAATAAAAACTATAACAATTAACAGAAGAAAAAAAACAAAAAATTTAAAACTCCAAAAACCACATTAAAAAAACAATTTATAAACATTAAAATAATTTTCATAAAGACAAATATGAAGTATAAATGAATTACACAATGATATACAATCTATTCAACAAATATTATTGAAACTTTTAGAGTCTAAGAATATTACATATACTATTCCCACTCTAGTTTATGCAACAGTAGGGAGCGTGTTGGACTTCATATGTGTTGGATTTACTATTCCTACTCCAGTCTACACAACAGTAGGGAAAGTGTTTGACTTTGGAGGGGTTACATTTACTATTCCCCACTCCAAACATCGCAATAGTAGGGAAAGTGTTGGACTTTGGAGTTGTAAAATGTACTATTCTCACTCCAGTCTCTGCAGCAGCAGAGAAAGTGCTGCATTTCGTAGGGGTGGAATTTACTATCCTCTCTCCAGTCAAGGCAACAGTAGTGAAAGTGTAACTTTGGAGGGATAAGATTCACTACTTTCACTCCAGTCCCCACAACAGTAGGGAAAATGTTGGATTTCAGAGTTGAAATGTAATACTCCCACTCCAAACAGTGCAAAAGTAGGTGAAGTGTTGAACTGTTAAGACGTTAATTTTACTATTCCTACTGCAGTCTGAGCAACAGTAGGAAAGATACTTCACTCAAACACATTACATATATAAGTAACCACATGAATGTAGAAAAAAACTCAATAAAAAAATAATTATATATATATATATATATATATATATATATATTTAAAAAACTAAAACGGATTAAAAAAAAAAAAAACTAATAATTATGAAAACAAACTTCCCAACCTATATCCCTACAAACATGGGAGTCTGCACCTAAAATATAACTAAATAACTATTCCATAAAAATAAACATGTTGCCAAATATTTCCTTTCTGCTCATCACGATCTCTGGGAAGAAACAGCGCACAATAAGGATAGGCCATATCTTGTATTCGTCTTCTAAACTGATTCTTCAATTATGCCCTGTTACCTGCTTTTCCCCTTGGCTGATGGCTGAGTGACTGACGTTGAAATATACCATCATGTACTTAATGCTTGAGTGTACACTTGCAGAAATTTTACACCAGAATCAAAAGTTAATTTATACTAAATGTGTTGATTTCCATCAGGTGTCAGTTTCTGGGAACATGCACACTAAAGCTATTTTTTCAGTCCATCTTGTTTCTTCTGTATCCAGAAAGAATAGAGCAGCGTCTGTGGATGTATTCATGCTAGCTATATCAGCATCATGTTTTCAGACTGAGTATTCCTCACAATACTGATTCTATTCAAAGGGCTAAAAATGTACCTGCAGGCAAGATTCTGATAAGTAGCAATAGACAAAGATGCACATGGGAAATGGAGAGGCAGAAGCAAAGTCCACTTGCAAACAAAAAGCACTCTAGGCATAGGTGGTAGGCAAGATTTCAAAATGCAGCCCCAATCGAAATTATGCTCAATACTTTATGAATTTAGTTCATAAAACATTCTGCATGAATTGTTGGGCATTTCATTTCTCACTTTTGTTCTGCGCAATGAGTTAGATTTACCTTTGCACTCTCGGTTCAGAAGAAAGAGGGTGATGTTAGGAGAGCAAAATCTGGCTAACTGGATTAACCATAGGCGAGTCTACTTGATGATAGAAGGTGTGCTCCATGAAAGTGATTGTCCATGATAAGGTATTAGGTGAAATATCTGCCAAGGTGTAGGAGGCTGGATTGGCTTGTAGTGAGTACCAAGGGGTACTTGCACCTTGCACCAGGCCCAGTTATCCCTTATTAGTGTATAGGGTGTCTAGCAGCTTAGGCTGATAGATAATGGTAGCTTAGCAGAGCAGCTTAGGCTGAACTAGGAGACGTGTGAAGCTACTACAGTACCACCTAGTGTCATTTGCACAATATCATAAGAAAACACAATACACAGTTATACTAAAAATAAAGGTACTTTATTTTTATGACAATATGCCAAAGTATCTTAGAGTGTACCCTCAGTGAGAGGATAGGAAATATACACAAGATATATATACACAATACCAAAAACATGCAGTATAGTCTTAGAAAACAGTGCAAACAATGTATAGTTACAATAGGATGCAATGGGGACACATAGGGATAGGGGCAACACAAACCATATACTCCAAAAGTGGAATGTGAACCACGAATGGACCCCAAACCTATGTGACCTTGTAGAGGGTCGCTGGGACTATTAGAAAATAGTGAGAGTTAGAAAAATAGCCCTCCCCAAGACCCTGAAAAGTGAGTGCAAAGTGCACTGAAGTTCCCCAAAAGACAAAGAAGTCATGTTAGAGGAATAATGCAGGAAAGACACAAACCAACAATGCAACAACTGTGGATTTCCAATCTAGGGTACCTGTGGAACAAGGGGACCAAGTCCAAAAGTCACAAGCAAGTCAGAGATGGGCAGATGCCCAGTAAATGCCAGCTGCGGGTGCAAAGAAGCTTCTACTGGACAGAAGAAGCTGAGGTTTCTGCAGGAACGAAAAGGGCTAGAGACTTCCCCTTTGGTGGACGGATCCCTCTCGCCGTGGAGAGTCGTGCAGAAGTGTTTTCCCGCCGAAAGAACGCCAACAAGCCTTGCTAGCTGCAAATCGTGCGGTTAGCGTTTTTGGATGCTGCTGTGGCCCAGGAGGGACTAGGAGGTCGCAAATTGGACCAGGAGGTAGAGGGGACGTCGAGCAAGACAAGGAGCCCTCTTAGCAGCAGGTAGCACCCGGAGAAGTGCCAGAAACAGGCACTACGAGGATGCAAGAAGTCCCACGTCGCCGGAGAACAACTTAGGAGGTCGTGCAATGCAGGTTAGAGTGCCGTGGACCCAGGCTGGACTGTGCACAAAGGATTTCCGCCGGAAGTGCACGGAAGCCGGAGTAGCTGCAAAAGTCGCGGTTCCCAGCAATGCAGTCTAGCAAGGTGAGGCAAGGACTTACCTCCACCAAACTTGGACTGAAGAGTCACTGGACTGTGGGGGCCACTTGGACAGAGTTGCTGGATTCGAGGGACCTCGCTCGTTGTGCTGAGAGGAGACCCAAGGGACCGGTAATGCAGCTTTTTGGTGCCTGCGGTTGCAGGGGGAAGATTCCGTCGACCCACGGGAGATTTCTTCGGAGCTTCTAGTGCAGAGAGGAGGCAGACTACCCCCACAGCATGCACCACCAGGAAAACAGTCGAGAAGGCGGCAGGATCAGCGTTACAGAGTTGCAGTAGTCGTCTTTGCTACTATGTTGCAGGTTTGCAGGCTTCCAGCGCGGTCAGCAGTCGATTCCTTGGCAGAAGGTGAAGAGAGAGATGCAGAGGAACTCGGATGAGCTCTTGCATTCGTTATCTAAAGTTTCCCCAGAGACAGAGACCCTAAATAGCCAGAAAAGAGGGTTTGGCTACCTAGGAGAGAGGATAGGCTACTAACACCTGAAGGAGCCTATCAGAAGGAGTCTCTGACGTCACCTGGTGGCACTGGCCACTCAGAGCAGTCCAGTGTGCCAGCAGCACCTCTGTTTCCAAGATGGCAGAGGTCTGGAGCACACTGGAGGAGCTCTGGACACCTCCCAGGGGAGGTGCAGGTCAGGGGAGTGGTCACTCCCCTTTCCTTTGTCCAGTTTCACGCCAGAGCAGGGCTAAGGGGTCCCCTGAACCGGTGTAGACTGGCTTATGCAGAATTGGGCACCTCTGTGCCCAACAAAGCATTTCCAGAGGCTGGGGGAGGCTACTCCTCCCCTGCCTTCACACCATTTTCCAAAGGGAGAGGGTGTAACACCCTCTCTCAGAGGAAGTCCTTTGTTCTGCCATCCTGGGCCAGGCCTGGCTGGACCCCAGGAGGGCAGATGCCTGTCTGAGGGGTTGGCAGCAGCTGCAGTGAAACCCCAGGAAGGGCAGTTTGGCAGTACCAGGGTCTGTGCTACAGACCACTGGGATCATGGGATTGTGCCAACTATGCCAGGATGGCATAGAGGGGGCAATTCCATGATCATAGACATGTTGCATGGCCATATTCGGAGTTACCATTGTGAAGCTACATATAGGTAGTGACCTATATGTAGTGCACGCGTGTAATGGTGTCCCCGCACTCACAAAGTTCAGGGAATTGGCTCTGAACAATGTGGGAGCACCTTGGCTAGTGCCAGGGTGCCCTCACACTAAGTAACTTTGCACCTAACCTTTACCAGGTAAAGGTTAGACATATAGGTGACTTATAAGTTACTTAAGTGCAGTGTAAAATGGCTGTGAAATAACGTGGACGTTATTTCACTCAGGCTGCAGTGGCAGGCCTGTGTAAGAATTGTCAGAGCTCCCTATGGGTGGCAAAAGAAATGCTGCAGCCCATAGGGATCTCCTGGAACCCCAATACCCTGGGTACCTCAGTACCATATACTAGGGAATTATAAGGGTGTTCCAGTAAGCCAATGTAAATTGGTAAAATTGGTCACTAGCCTGTTAGTGACAATTTTGAAAGAAATGAGAGAGCATAACCACTGAGGTTCTGGTTAGCAAAGCCTCAGTGAGACAGTTAGGCACCACACAGGGAACACATACATATAGGCCACAAACTTATGAGCACTGGGGTCCTGACTAGCAGGGTCCCAGTGACACATAACAAACATACTGAAAACATAGGGTTTTCACTATGAGCACTGGGCCCTGGCTAGCAGGATCCCAGTGAGACAGTGAAAACACCCTGACATACACTCACAAACAGGCCAAAAGTGGGGGTAACAAGGCTAGAAAGAGGTTACTTTCTCACACAAGGGACCTAATGTAGGTTGACCAAAAACACTGCATGAATGCTTAAAAAAACATTCAGGAGATGCCTTGCAGACCGCTGACATTTACAATTCCGCTGGAAGGGGGATGCAGGGACCGAGGATTACATCTTCTGTTATCCTTTGAAACCAATGATCACAAGGTCAGGTTAGGTGGCTACCGGTCAAGGACATCCTGAACCAGGGCAAAGTCTCCTGTCTTCTACACCACGTCTGGATTATCCTGCACGCCAGTGAACTGGGAAGTAGCAACAGAGAGCCAGTGGTTCTAGCCTCTGCATTTTGAGATTACATAAGTACAATTCAACTGAAGTGAGAGACAGGAATCCATAGCCACACAAATGTTGCCAAGTCACTCCTGACAGCTTGCCACCTTCACAGGTACACTAGATTTACCAACGCAGACGCTCCAAACCATCCGATTGCACAGAGACTGAGAAGCCCTGTCCAACATTGTGCAACAAGCCATCATGTCTAGTCTGGAGACTCACTTGACTCCATACTGCAACTGCTGGTCACAACCACCACACCAAGCCAGGGAATACAAAGCAGTTCCTTATAAAGAAGAAGGAAAAAACTTCATTTCCAAATCAAGCACTGCCCTTTGCTAGGCTGTTCAGAGTGTATTCGGCTGAAAAAAGTCTCCAGGTACCGGGTGGTAGTGCTACGTGACCAAGCAAATTCACCTTTCTTGAGTGCAATTTGTAACTGTCGATTATTAATCAAACCGTGTAAAGCCCATGTGTGAGGGTCTCTGGACAGGACAGCTCAATTCTGCACTGGGTTTCTAGGAGTATGTTAAAACGCCTGTTCCCTAGCTATGGAGCTTAACCTTTTATTCGTCCTGCACAAAAAATTGAACTCATTGTCTATGTGAAATGTAGCTATGCTTGCTTTGCACATGAGACAAATAACTCTTGAGAAAATTGAGCTTATCACACAGGGTTCAGGCATGCACCCGATGGCTTTTCTCAGACATGCTACGTAGGTCGGTGTTCCTCAGCAGATGCAAAAAAACTTGTGCGGCAATGCACGATGGTTGACCTTAAAGTTGTGACATGGGATGTCCAGAGTGGGAAGTGCAAGAGAACATCAGAACAAATAAACAAGGTCTTTCCACCCTGCGTGAATACGTATGCCTTGTAACGATCACGAGAAGCTTTGAAGAGTCCTGAAACAGTTTCCGATCTGGTCACTAGGTGGCAGGCTACCACACTGGCTGGAACTGAGAGAAGTTGGCATCAGTTTTTTCCACCCAACAAGGAGGTTATCCCATCTTAGACTTTAACGGCTTACTTACAGTTTGCACTGGGATACGTGTAAAGAGTTTATTACCAATAGCACTAGCACAGCACGGTCACTCAATGTTTCTTACCAAACACTTGGAAGCCTAGCACACAGGTGTATGTTGTCCAATCGATGTCTTTACAGTCTGAACGATTCCGGATTAGTTTACAGCCACCTGGAATATCCCCTGAAAAGACACATGGTGTTAAAATCTTTGTAATATTTCTCATTTTAAACAGGGACACACACACACTCAGTATTCAGTGAAATAGCTATTTTTTACGCGTTTATTTTGTTTGTTCTTCCTCGACAAGACAGACTACTATGGTTTGGACCAATGATTTTTCACTTCATGTAATAATGTACAAAAACAGGTAAGCAACGTAGAGGTGCAGAGTTATGAGGATTTCTAGGTCAACACTGCAAGTGTTCTGATCTCTGCAATAAACCACCTAGAACGAGTCAGATAATGAAATGAAATCTAGCACATTGGACTGCATCAATTCTTCTTCACGTTGAAAATAAAGTTACAAATAATCTGTGGCATCATAATTCTGGTTCAATGTCAGATGTTCACAACAGTTCAAAGCGTGTTCCAGCAGTTGTCAGTGTGCATCCACACCCTGGGCAACCCCGGGCACGAGCCACCGCTTCATTTCATTCATGTCCTGTAAGTGTGTGCATTTTCGAGTCGGCAATCGACAGAGTGAACATTTGTTGAGCGATCATTGTAACAGGAAAAGTCTTGGAATGGAAACACACAATGCCGTGCAGGTAAGGACATAGGTTTATTTAGGTGCTACAGCCGGGAAGGCCCTGGCAGATTACACTGTAGTCGACTCACACTTCTCTATACATATTTTGGGTGCAAGGTGGATCATGTTCTACCCCCTCCTCACCCCAGTGCACTTTGCGGAGGGTCCTCTTCAATACAAAACATGGAAAGTAGCAAAAATAAAGGCGCACTGGTGTTACTCAAAGAGGGGCACAAAGCCATGCTTGGTTCCTTCAGTCGCCAACTAAACAATAGCATGGCCACGCTGGTATACTTGAGCTCATATTTGCACTGATAGAAACTGAAAATTCCAGAAAGCAATCTGAGGTGACTAAAAAAATCCACAAAATCACAGGATTGAACTAAGGCACCACAAAAACACTGAATACCTTGGCATTCATGCACTGAGGACGAAAGAAACAACAGAGCCAGAACAAACCAGACAGAAGTCACAAATCGTTAATCTGGAAGCACTCCGAACCAGCAACATGGGCCAAAGTGGGTCGCGCGCACAATGTGATTCTACAGGGGAAAGGTGGGGGCCAGTGGCTTCCACATCCCCCGAAAAAGACTAACCAGCAATGTTAAATGACTGAAAAATACATTTCATGGGTGTAGCAACACGATTCACAACTAGACACGATTCAAACAGAACTACTCAGAGGTAAAAAAAAAAACCTAGAAGAGAGATAAGGGCGTTAAAAATATTACATCATTTAGCACATCTTGCAGACCACAGCTTACTTCCTTCTAGTCCCAAATTCGTCACTTGAGCAGCGTTGTGAGGCGAGATTGAGACTATCAGTGACACTACAAACACCTGAATCGGAATTTCCAGGCTGAAGTGGTAGATGCCAACAGTATTGCTTCATATTTTTTATCATTAAAGATGTGTTTGATGTAGTAGGTTGATCGGGCATGGTCAGCAAGTCAGTGTGTGTTTTAAAGTGGGCGAGAGGAAATATCGACTGAGATTTGGTGAGTCCTATGTGCACCAGGACAGACCCATTGATCATTTGAGAGTAAAATTTGCAGGTCAAACTTTGCTTGCGAATCTGGGAGACCAAGAAAGAGGAGTAGCTGCAAGTGCGGGAAGAGCCAGCAATGAGAAATCTGTAAGGTTTCTGAAGCGATTGTGTTACCTTTCTTGTAGTAAACCAGCAGATTTGTTTCTGTTTTTTGATTAGTGCTCGCAATATTTTGCATTCGTTTTGTGTGGATTGAAGTTTAGGGGGACAAGTCGCAAGACTTTGTCAGCCGCAGTACGGGTGAGTGTGATGTAATTGGAGCCGCACTGGGATAGGTCGGTTAGTGAGAAGGGTCGCGCATGGATTGGCAGCCGTCCGTGAGAGGCAATTGGTTGAGAACGTAGGTGAAAGGAATCTTGGGATTAAAAGTCACTTCCTGATTTGATTCTGAATAAACACAAGTAGAAAAAATGAAGTTTTTCAAAGCGTTGAGGAGTGCCCTAAGGGGAGATACATATATTTCAGTGAGTGTAGGCAAGCCTGCACCACCAGAGAATATACCGGTTTACAATAAGCTCTTCCCTCCGCTTCCACATCGAACTCACCAAACCTTATTCTACTACCATGACCTCCCAAACAACCATACTAAATTTGCCCCCATTTATCTCACCCTGCTACTATGATCTCCCTAACCCTTCCACACACTCTTTCCTCCTCCATCCCCCTTTACTCATCCCAATCCTTTGGGATGAGTAAATTAGGGATATACTCCCAATTAACACTTCTGGATGTCTTTCCTCCTCCACCCCTCCATTACTCCAGTCAATCTAACTAACAAACTCTCATATCCGCGGCTCAAATTAACTGATGATAATACTAAAACTGTACTCATATTTCCCGATACTAATCCATCACTAATTCTTGTTGGGTTCCGGAGTAGCGTGCTACTCGCCGAAAAGCACTTCGACGTCTCATAAGGGGTAGTAAGCACTATATAAATACTATTACAATACAATACATTGTAATGGAAGAGAAGTGTTGCGCCATGTCTTTGGCTAAAGCAGTGGTGCAAATTAACAGATAAAAATGGGAGCTTAGCGTTTCCTACAAATGGGCCGTTCAATTTGAGGGTTTTAGAGCATTTACAGATGGCGCTATATGAATCGAAGCCCCTTCCAAGACCAGCACAGTTTGAGGCATTAACAATCTGGGAGCTAGGGGCCAGACAGCAACAGCAATTGAAATTCGAGAGAAGGATGAGAAAGGCAGATAAGACTTTAGCAGAGGCTAAATGAGATTGGAATCAGAAGATGTGGAGAACAGAGACTTTGCAGGGAATTAAGTTGTTTCCGGCAATTACGCAGGAGGATGAGAAGGAAGGAAAGAAAGCAACTAGGAAGACAAATTGAAGTCCATCCGAAAGTAAGGGAGCTAGAAGGTCTTCAAGAGTAGAGGAGGAACCGGACGATGATGAGTTCCTTACACAGCTACTGAGAGATCTACCACCACCATATACAGTGCATGACAGTGGTTCGAGTACTAGTGCTGATCCGACAGCCCGACACACGTTAATGGGACAGCGAGTCTGGTGCAGGTTAATTCTAGCCTGACACAGAATGAGGTGCAAAGTAGTCCTAATGTGCCAACTAATCCTGTAGTGCAGACACAGATGCAACCGCCACAGGTGCAGAGAATTTATCCTGATATGCCCTTTATGGAAACAACATCGAATTTAGTGGTGCCCACAGAGCTGGTGGTTCCGAGACCAATACTGGTCCAGACTGAGCAGACTCTGATTTTGTTGCCCCAAGTGCAGCCGCAGGTAATGCCGAGATTTATGCCAGTGATAGGGACACAATCAGACTTGACTCCGATGATGAATCAGAATATGGGAGTTACTCTCCCACAGAGTTTAGGTGCCAGAGCAGCCCCGGATGCAATATCGCTACCAATTACTGTTGGTCCAGCGGTACCATTATTTGCACAAAGGAAACCGACTGAGTGAACAGGGAGCAATGACCCAGAGTTTAATGAGGGGAGGACATTAACAGGTTCAGGTAGTTTCTCCTGTGGGTCAGACTTTTGACAGATCAAGATCACCGTTAGATTTTAGTCCACTTGTTGTACTTCCAGATGCAATGACAGGACTACATGTAAGCCACAGCCTGAAATTATTGACACCGCAGAATCCGAATGCAGTCGTATAGTAGGTGGCCCTGATCCAAGCATGTAACATTTTGTTACAGGGACTGATAGCTCAGCAATTGACTGAATGGTTAGACAAATTGAATACCCCACAGAATGCCCCTAAAGGAGAGGAGTATTTGAACTATGCCAGACTAAGCATGGAAGTGGTCGAACTCACACAGGGAACGATGGGGGTGAATAGGTTAGAATCCTACACAGAGGCAGAATTGAGATATTTGTGCCCAAATATTACCAGAGAAGTGAACAGAGTGCACCAGAGATTAACAGATTTGGCAGAGAAATACAGCATAGAGATTGAGAAGATGAAGCATTTAAAAAGGAGCTACAGATTAGATTTTGAGGGGAAATATTTTGAACATATGAGGTCAGCCGGAATGAAGGCACACCTTAAAGAATTACTGCAGTGCGCTCAGACGTGGGGAGCCTTAGACAAATGTGAAGGCATTTGGGTAAAGCAAAGAGACAAGAGAAAAAGGGATTCTTTGGAGCTGACTGAGAATGTGCAGCTGGATGAAGACCCAGTAAAGATTTTACCAATGAGGGAAATTCCAGGTGAAAATTTTGTTCACGTCCCTTGGAGCAGAGGTGACATTCTATTATTTACAAATGATTATCTAAAATTCAGAGAAAAGCCAGTAGAGTGGTACCAGCAGACAGACAGGTTTGTGAAACTTGCGAAGTGTTTGTGGGAGGACTTGAACACATTACTAGAGACAGAGGTTCCAGCTGATCTGTGGATCGAGTGTAAGAGGAGTGTAGACTGGTCAACAAGTGAACCGGAGAGATAATACAGGTGCAGCGTCTCCTGAAGTAATGAAATATTACTATAAGGTGACTGAGTTTCTGAAATCGAGAATTTCCCCCAAAATATTGATTGGCAAAGGATTGACAGGACAGCACAGGAAGCTAAGGAGTCGATACATGCGTATTATGAGAGATTGTTGCAGGCATTCAAGCATTACAGTGGTACTGAAACAATTGAATCAAAACATGTGTAAAGAAATGGCTCCCTGTTGCAGTTACCCCCCACTTTTTGCCTGATACTGATGCTGACTTGACTGAGAAGTGTGCTGGGACCCTGCTAACCAGGCCCCAGCACCAGTGTTCTTTCACCTAAAATGTACCATTGATCCCACAATTGGCACACCCTGGCATCCAGATAAGTCCCTTGTAACTGGTACCTCTGGTACCAAGGGCCCTGATGCCAGGGAAGGTCTCTAAGGGCTGCAGCATGTATTATGCCACCCTAGAGACCCCTCACTCAGCACAGACCCACTGCTTACCAGCTTGTGTGTGCTAGTGAGAACAAAATGAGTAAGTCGACATGGCACTCCCCTCAGGGTGCCATGCCAGCCTCTCACTGCCTATGCAGTATAGGTAAGACACCCCTCTAGCAGGCCTTACAGCCCTAAGGCAGGGTGCACTATACCATAGGTGAGGGTACCAGTGCATGAGCACTGTGCCCCTACAGTGTCTAAGCAAAACCTTAGACATTGTAAGTGCAGGGTAGCCATAAGAGTATATGGTCTGGGAGTTTGTCAAACACGAACTCCACAGCACCATAATGGCTACACTGAAAACTGGGAAGTTTGGTATCAAACTTCTCAGCACAATAAATGCACACTGATGCCAGTGTACATTTTATTGTAAAATACACCACAGAGGGCACCTAGAGGTGCCCCCCGAAACTTAACCAACTATCTGTGTAGGCTGACTGGTTCCAGCAGCCTGCCACACTAGAGACATGTTGCTGGCCCCATGGGGAGAGTGCCTTTGTCACTCTGAGGCCAGTAACAAAGCCTGCACTGGGTGGAGATGCTAACACCTCCCCCAGGCAGGAGCTGTAACACCTGGCGGTGAGCCTCAAAGGCTCACCCCTTTGTCACAGCCCAGCAGGGCACTCCAGCTTAGTGGAGTTGCCCGCCCCCTCCGGCCACGGCCCCCACTTTTGGCGGCAAGGCTGGAGGGAACAAAGAAAGCAACAAGGAGGAGTCACTGGCCAGTCAGGACAGCCCCTAAGGTGCCCTGAGCTGAGGTGACTCTAACTTTTAGAAATCCTCCATCTTGCAGATGGAGGATTCCCCCAATAGGGTTAGGATTGTGACCCCCTCCCCTTGGGAGGAGGCACAAAGAGGGTGTACCCACCCTCAGGGCTAGTAGCCATTGGTTACTAACCCCCCAGACCTAAACACGCCCTTAAATTTAGTATTTAAGGGCTACCCTGAACCCTAGAAAATTAGATTCCTGCAACAACAAGAAGAAGGACTGCCTAGCTGAAAACCCCTGCAGAGGAAGACCAGAAGACAACAACTGCCTTGGCTCCAGAAACTCACCGGCCTGTCTCCTGCCTTCCAAAGAACTCTGCTCCAGCGGCGCCTTCCAAAGGGACCAGCGACCTCTGCATCCTCTGAGGACTGCCCTGCTTCGACGACGACAAGAAACTCCCGAGGACAGCGGACCTGCTCCAAAAAGACTGCAACTTTATCCAAAGGAGCAGCTTTAAAGAACCCTGCAATCTCCCCGCAAGAAGCGTGAGACTTGCAACACTGCACCCGGCGACCCCGACTCGGCTGGTGGAGAACCAACACCTCAGGGAGGACCCCCGGACTACTCTACGACTATATTACATGTTAAATTTGAACCTGTGGTTCTTAAAATAAACTAAGAAAAGATATTTTTCTATAACAAAACCTATTGGCTGGATTGGTCTCTGAGTGTGTGTACCTCATTTATTGTCTATGTGTATGTACAACAAATGCTTAACACTACTCCTTGGATAAGCCTACTGCTCGACCACACTACCACAAAATAGAGCATTAGTATTATCTATTTTTACCACTATTTTACCTCTAAGGGGAACCCTTGGACTCTGTGCATGCTATTCCTTACTTTGAAATAGCACATACAGAGCCAACTTCCTACAACATGCTACATTTTGTGTTCCGATTTGTGGAAGGATTGGGACCTGAAATTAGCCAGATGATTAGGAATCATTTGATTGCTGGCAATCGAAGCAGATTGATGAGGTGTTGCAGTATGCAAAATACTGATGTGATGAGATTGAGTTGAAGCAGAAAGTTGAAAGAGAAGGCGATGGTAATGCAGATCAAGGCAGCTCAAATAGGAGTGCAAGGGAATTTCTCACAGCATATGCCACCGCAGCAGGGAAATGTCATGTTTCAGCCACAGCTGAGAGGCAGAGGTCGTGGAGGTAATATGAATCGTGGTTCAGATTTGAATACTGTAGTGGTTCAGAATGATGTGCAGGAAATGAAGAAGCTATTGCCGTGTCACATTAGCAGAGCCGTGGGACACTGGAAACGGGAGTGTCCGATGATGGTGCAGGAAGGTGTTCAGCAGAGTAATGACATCAGTTCATTTCAGAATGTGGGAGGAACGAGACTGAGGGGTCCTAAATCCAAATTTTGAAAATAATGTGAATCAAGTGCAACATTTTCAGCCCATGCAGCAGCTGCAAATGACCCGTGCACAAGTGTCACAGTTGCAGCCGATGCAGCAGCAGGTTTCCGTGGTACCTAGACAGCAAATGCAAATATCTCAAGACCCGATAGAGCAGCAACAGATGATGCTTTCTCAACAGGTCACAGGACAGAAGAAAACTAGAAGTAACAACATAATGCGCCAATTCCCGTTACACAGTGAGGATGGAATAAATGGTGAATGGACGAGTGAGAGTTCAGATGAGGAGCCATGTGTGCTTGCGACTTCTTTAGAAGCAGATCAGAGAGGACCCTATGTGAGGGGAAATGTTATGGGTCACAGAGTTTAATTCTTGGTGGACATGGGAGCTACATGCTCGACAGTGAGAAGTGCAGAGGTTCCAAATTTGCCCCTTTCAGGTAGAACAGTTCAGGTTGTGGGGGTAGCAAGCCAGTATTTGACAAACCCGATTACAGACCCAGTTCAAGTCGAGATTGGCAATTTTCAGGGATTGTATACATTTGTAGTCTGCAATTCAAGTCCAGTATCCCTAATGGGAAGAGACTTGCTGGGTAAGACAAAATGTTTGATTACTTGCTCAAATGATGGAATAGATATTCAGACGAATAGTGATGATGAAGACCAAGCCCCGGAAATAGTGTGTGAAACTACCAATGAGGAGTTGAGTTTTTCCCGATGTTCACAGTGAAAGAGCTCCATCCTGATTTGCAGGGAACCGTGCACGAGAAGGTGTGGGATCTGACAGGAAAAGAAGTAGGTCTGATTAAAGGAGTGGAGCCAGTCAAAGTTACCATAAAACCGAATACAGTTTTTCCCCAACTTTCACAGTAATACATGCCACAAGATGACCTGATGAATGTGGCTCAGATAACTGCAGATTTTGTGAAGCAGGGAGTTCTGAAAGAAGTGTTGAGCAGTCCATGTAACGCACCAATAATGGGTTTGCAAAAGCCCTGTGGGAAGGTTCAGATTGTTCAGGATTTGAGAAAAATAAATGAGATTGTGGTCAAATGTTATCCCGTAGTGCCTAATCCAGCTGTGATAATGTTACAAATTTCATGTGATGCAGAGTGGTTCATGGTCATTGATTTTTCACAAGCATTCTTTTCTGTGCCTCTTCATGAAAATATCCAATTTTTCTTTTGTTTCAAATTCCTGGACCGAGTCTATTGCTGGTGCAGAATTCCTCAAGGGTATTCAGAGTCACCTTCCATATACAACCAGATCTTGAAACATAATTTGGAGTCTTGGAATTGCCTTTTGGATCTTTGGTGCAGTACATTGATGACTTACTGATTGCGTCCAAAACAAGGGACGAGTGCAAGTATGATACGATTGTCCTGTTGAACCATCTGGGAAAGAATGGTCAAAGTGTCTCCACTGGAGTTGAAGTACTGTTAGAAGGTAGTGAAATATTTGGGTCACCAGATTGAGAAATGGTCGAGAAAGATATCCAGAGAAAGGATTACAACGATATTGCAGATAAGTCCCCCAACCACACAGAGAGATGTCAGGATGTTTTTGGGAATGGTGGGCTACTGTCGTCAGTGGATCCCACATTTTTCAGTCATTTCAAGACCACTGCAGAAGCTGACCCATAAGGAAGTCACTGATACCATAGTGTTAGACCAGGATGAGTTGAAAGCGTTCACTGAGTTGAGAGAGAGTTTGTGCAGAGCTCCAGCGTTGGGTATGCCTGACTACACAAAGCCTTTCACATTGTTTTGTCAAGAGCGTGCTGCATGTTCATTATCTTGACACACGGCCACGGAGGTGCACATCGCCAAGTAGCATATTTTTCAGCTACTCTGGACCAAGTTGCAAAAGCCTTACCAGGTTGTTTGCGTACAGTTGCCGCAGTTGGTCAAAGTCTTTCACAGTGAGAAGGCATGGTGATGGGATATTCCCTGACTGTAATGGTCCCTCACTCTATTGAGATTTTACTGACAAGGAAAAAAAAACAATACTTGACTGGTGTGAGGTTGACCAGATATGAAACTTGTATTTTGGGGTCACCGAACGAGACATTGTAAAGGTGTACAGTGCTGAACCTGGCAACCTTACTACCGAGTGAAAATGCTGAAATTGAAAAAGAGGAAGATGTTGACCATGACTGTCTCGAAGTAACTGAGTTGTGCACATAACCAAGACCTGACATTAGAGATACCCGATTGGAAGAAAATGACCAAATTATTTTTGTTGATGGTTCTTGTCTAACAGACAATACAGGGACACAGAGCCAGATATGCTGTGCACACAATTACAGGTACCTTGGAAGCTTCCTGGCTTCGAGCAGTGTATTCTGCCGAAGTAGCAGAACTGGTAGCCATTACTAGAGCGTGCCATGTTTCTGCTCAACTGAGAGTTACTATCTATAGCATAGCCAGTACGGATTTGGAATAGTTCATGATTTTGGTCAACTGTAGTTACAAAGAGGTTTCCTGACCTCTTCTGGTTGACCAGTGAGAAATGGTGAGAGATTCAAAGAACTGTTACAAGCGGTTCAAATGCCTGAAAAGATTGCCATGGTGAAATGCAGTGCACATCTGAAGTCGCAGAACTATGTGTTAGTGGGAAATGGATATGCAGGTCAAATCGAAAGGTTTTGCACATTGAACTGTAAATCGTTCAAAGACAAGTGGGAACAGTTACCCGAAGAAGATGAAACTTGTACAAGTTATGCATTGAAAATAATTGACACTTAGGAAGAATTAAAATCTTTGCAGAATAATGTTGACAAGGAGGAAAAGCGTTCATGGAGCAAACTGAAATATGCTCAAAGACAAGATGAATTGTGGGTTTCTGAGGAGGGTCAATTAGTTTTGCCAAATACCCTGTTGTCTCAAATGGCAAGGTACTATCATGCTCAAGCACATATTGGAAGGGATGCCATGGTTTGTCTGTTCAAACATGATTGGTTTAACCCAAAATTTAGACCAGTTGCTGAAGCAGTCTGACATCGTTGTGTCATTTGCCAACAGTTAAACGTTGGGAAAGGGACAGTGGTTAATTTGAGCCACATTGGAAGAGCAGGAGGTCCATTCAGCAGAATGCAAATTGATTTTATTGAGATGCCTGTGGGTGGAGGTTTGAGATGTGTGGTGATCGTTTGCATATTTAGTCACTGGATTGTAGCGAACCCTACATGAAGAAATGATAGTCTCACATCAGCGAAACTGCTGCTAAGGGAACTGATACCGCATTTCGGGTTTCTGATCTCTTTAGAATCAGACAGGGGAAGTCACTTCAATAACGAAGTAATTAAATTACTGTGCATAGCATTGAACATTGAGCAGAAGCTGCATTGTAGATACCGCCCTGAAGCATCAGGACTAGTGGAACAGATGAATGGTACCTTGAAGTCAAGAGTTGCAAAGATGTGTACAGCTACAAATTTAAAATAGCCCGATGCGTTGCCTATAGTGTTGATGTCAATGAGGAACACACCTGACAGGAAGACAGGACTGTCGCCACATGAGATCCTCATGGGCAGGGCAATGAGGTTACCAGCAGTGCCAGCAAATGCACTTGTCAACATTACAGATGATATGGTGTTGTATTACTGCAAGGGTCTGGCTGATGTAGTCCTCTTTCTCAGCAGGTGGAGGCCACCACACTGCCACAGATCCATGACCCAAGGCACAACCTGAAAGCTGGGGATTGGGTTGTCATCCGAAAGCATGTGAGAAAGACGTGTTTGGAGCCTCATTGGACGGGACCATATCAAGTGGTCCTGATGACTACTACAGCTGTGAAGTGTGCTGGGATCCCAAACTGGATTCACGCCAGCCACACAAAGAAAGTGGCATGTCCACTGGATCATGAAGAAGTGTTGTTGACAGTACCAACAACAGTGAGACAAGTCTGAGGGCCGAAAAGAGAGCAAAGAGGAACTGAGACCGGATCCAAGCTTGTTGAGGACGGTTCAGTCAATCCTGTGTGAGATGAGGGAGGAGACCTCCAGGAGAGTTTAGAAGAGCCTATCTCAACTGAAGCAACAGGAGAGCCTAGTCAGAGGAGGGCTTTCCCAGCAGCAGACAATCCTGAGAGATCAATGGAGCATTGCCAGACACAGATGGGGCAGGAGTTGAGGTGGATCAAAGCCCAGGTGATCGGACTCCACCTTAACCGGTTGCAGGTCCATCAAGAGAAAACACCACAGAACAAGGAAAAGGTTCAATTAAATCTTGAAGAGAATACTGACAAAGGGTCCACTGAAAGGAGACAAGTGGCCCGAATCGCAAGTGGAAAAAGAGAAAGAGGTGGTTGTCGTACAAACAATAGAGGAAGAAGTAGATACCACAAGGAAAGAAGATCTAAGTGACAGAGAACTGAATGGTGATCGAAAATTAAAGAGAAAGAGAATAGCAAGTCAAAAATACGCAGGTCCTGAATGGACGCATGCAACTACAAACGAATGGCGGCAAGAGTTTTTGTATTTTTGGTTTTGATAAAGACGTTCCAGGTCGTTGTTTTGAGGTGACGTGA